>NC_073259.2:71035000-81035000 GCF_029289425.2 Pan paniscus
TCAAGTGATCCACTCGCCTCGGCTTCCCAAAGTGCTGGGATTACAGGCGTGAGCCACCATGCCCGGCCATTATTTTGGAGATATAAATACAGGCATCCAAAGAGGTTAAATGGCTTAGGGTTTATAATTTTAGGCCATAATTAGAGTGAAGATTTCTTCAACCATTTTGTATAGTGCTTGGCATGTAGGAGATAACAAATATTTGTTGAATTAGTTCGTGGGCTGAAATTAGGGAAAAAATGATCTTAATGTTGTGAAATGTTTTAAGAAAAGAAGATAAATTAAGACGGTATTAAAGAAATTTATGTAAATTCAAAATGGGCTCATATATTATAGGGTGCAAGCATTATTTTATTTGGGCTTCAGAGTCAGCTAAATCTTTCCTCTTAGAAAGTACTTAACCAAGAGGGCCTTTTACCATCTTCCATGTCTGTCAGGCATGTATTTTATCCAATACAAGCCTGTATTACTGTAGAATTGTGCTAGAATATCTCTCAATTAAAATATTAAGCTAGGAAAAATAGTTATGAGAAAAGGCTCTCTCTCCTTTACACCTATCTTTCTCTTGCTCTTTCTTTCTCTCTCTCTCTCTCTCTCTCACACACACACACACACACAGAGACACATGCTCAGAAAAATAGTTGGCCTGCAAAATTTGATTTTAATTATTCATATTTTCAACATCACATCTTTTTTGTCTTCTTCTATTACTAGATTATAATACATAAATATTTCTTAGATTAAAATAAATGTTTCCTTCCTACACATAAAAACTAACAGAGCAGGATAAATTGAAAAATGAAGACATAGAAAAGAGAAGCCTATTGTTGCACCTAACTTTTTTTCAGTCCAGATTAATTACAGAGGCTAGCTATTTAAGGTACCACTATCTTGAGAGGATATGGATCCATTCCTCACCTTGTGAAATCATGCAAACGGTCAATCCAAACACCTTTCCAGTTCTCCAGACACAGTTGTTCTTCATCTATAAGGGAGCGAGGGGAACTTCTACACATGCAGAGTTTCTAGAACTCGGTGTAAGTGCTCAATATTTTTCATTATCCTCCAAATATTTTGTTGGCTTCTGTGATAATTATTATTATCATTTTAGAGACAGGGTATCCTTCTGTTACCCAGACTGGAGTGCAGTGGTACAATCACTGCTCACTGCAGCCTCCAACTCCTGGGCTCAAGTGACCCTCCCGCCTCAGCAACCTGAGTAGCTAGGGCTATGGGTACACGCCATCATGCCTGGTGGGTTTGTATACTTTTTGGTAGAGATGGGGTCTTGTTATGTTGCTCGGGCTGGTCTCACACTCCTGACCTGAAGCTATCTTTTTGCCTTGGCCTCCAAAAGCACTGGGATTACAGAGCCACCACACCCAGCCCTGACTTCTGCGATTATTGTTTCGCTCAAAGGAAAAGACTCCACATTAACAGTTGTGCTTAAAAATCATTCACAATAGGGCCAGGTGTGGTGGCTCATGCCTGTAATCCCAGCACTTTGGGAGGCCAAGAGAGGAGGATTGCTTGAGCCCAGGAGTTCAAGACCAGCCTGGGTAATCTAGTGAGACCCTGTCTCTATAAAAAGAAAAATTACTCACAATCTTTCTTCATCATCAGGAAGTTGTTTTTCCTGTTCATCCTAAATATTGCATGGGTACATTTACAACCATTTCCTCTGTCTAGTTAGGTTAAATAGAAAACTAATGAGTTTGTGCATGCTTGGGCTCTTGAGGCAGCACATCCTGGTAAGAGCTCAGGGCTGGCTCATCTGCTCTGCCCTGCATCCGTCTCGTACCACGTGTTTACATTTGATCAAATTACTTAACTTCTCTAAGCTTCTCTTTCCTCATCTGTATCATGAGAATAATGATACTAGTAACACCTACTGTTTTAGGTCAGTTCTCTGGGAAATAGACTCTGAGGTGGGGATTTGCATGCAGGGGGTTTGGAGTGGATGCCCTGGTATCCACATCTGTGGGAATAAAGGAAGCAGGATTTGGTAGAGCTGGGAATTGAACTACAATGCAGTGCCCACGAAAGCCCCAGCTGATCCCACGTGGGCGTCCAGGAGCTAAGAGGGCCCTTTAGAGTCGCCCACCTGAGGCAAGTGGGCTGGACCTTTAAACCCTGGATCAGTCAATGAGGAAAGAAAGCACAAACTTGAGTGACAGCTGAGTGCAATTCCTGGTGAGTAACACAGCTGGCAACACTGCTGGGAGCCGGGGAATGAGAGGCTTACTTTTTCAGAAGAGATCTGGACAGCGCACCATGCACCTGTTACGCCTGCCTGGGATGATTAAGTGAGGTGATTCATAAACATCATTTTCTACAGTGCCTGGCACACAATTTGCTATAAATATTACTAATAGATACTTACTGGGCATTCACTATTTGAAAATGCTAGAAAAAGACACTGGAGACACTTAGGAAAGTACAAAAATCAATCAGAAATACACTCTTCCTGGAAAGATCATAGTTGAACGGGAAGACACAAACTAGAGGCTATGGTCAGTCCTACCCTCCTGGTCATAGCATATGCTCTTTGTAATATTTCCTAATTACCAAATGGATACCAGATATGTTTTGTAGCTTTCAAAGTGATTTTTTAATGCATATTCCTGCTCTTCAGCATCTTGTGGTTTCATTGGAGAGTCAAGAAATATGTGCATGAGAGAACTTGATAACAGCACAACATATGTTTAAGTATAAAAATGTGTGACAAGGACCCTAACTAGTGACAGGGGCCTAGCCTGAGAGAGAAGGTGGGCGCTGGAGTAGTCAGGAGGGCTTCGTGGAGGAAGGGAGTTGACCTGGATTTTGTCAGACAAATGGACTTTGGATAGGTGGAGAGAAATGACGGAACTCCAGACCCAAGAAGGGCATAAGGCAGGGGTCTGCCCATGCCTGTGTGTGGTGAGGGAGGCAGCAGGATGGCAGTGGAGATTTTACATTGACATTGGCCACTCAATGCACCTCTGCGAATTGGTGGCATCAGATTACTTCTGTGACAGATTGGGGCATTTACGCCTGATCCTACCAGCACTCTTTAGAATTTTTCAGTGACAAGGATGAAACCTTGTAACAAGGAGATCAATCTGGGGTATTGAAAATGAGCTATAAAGGAAAACTAGAATTTATAGAACACCTCCTGGGTAATCTTTTCAATGTCTTCTACTGGTATTACCATGTAAGCCAGGTGACAAATACTAAAGCTGAGGCTAGAGACTGAGATTGGACACCCAGATATCAATGCTTTGTGAGGCAGTTTTAGCAAAAAGATGATTTACACAGAGGAGAAAGCGTAGACTTTGGACCCAGACTGATAAGGCTCAAATCATCGTTCCACTACTTACAGGACATGTGACCTTGCGTAAGCGCCATAACCTCCCTATGCCTTTATGTTTCTATCTGCAAAACGAAAACAGTAATTCCCATCTTACAGACTTGTAAGGATAAAATGATAATTTAACATAATATGTATTGAAGTTGCTTACTAGACTTACAGATGTTTGATAAACGATATTATCATTATCAATCTTATTATTATGCCCATGTCAAGAGCTTCTTCTATCTTCTTTTTAAACTTGTATTTTGGATTTGTCTCTGTTTGCCTGGGAATTCACAGTGCTTAAAATAAAATATAGTATTTAAATTCCACTCTTAAGGTCTAATTATAGAGCTTTACCATGATTTCTCTTAAGCGCCCGAAGGAACAAGGCTGATGTTAACTTGTGCCCTTTGTTGGTAGATGAAAGTGCCTTGATGAGAGGTCACTGGTATGAGGTGCCATCCTTTAAATTTCAAGTCCATACTTATTATGCTAACTTTTATTCTTTCAGGTCTTGAAGTGTTTTCTAGACCAGCCCATTCCGCTGTCGACATCTCTGATGAAAAGCCCCACTAGATGTCTTTGCCCAGACTTTTCCTTCTTTTTCACCTCATCTCATGCCCTGGAGAGGAGTAGTGCCTAGTGACCAGGAGGAAACCTGCAGGTTAGGAGCTATGTCCATTAAAATCAGCAAATATTAAATAAAATTAAACACTCTGGTCCTCAGTTGCCAATAGCCACATTTCAGATGCTCACGCTAGTGGCCCCTGTATTAAGCAAAACAGATTTGGAAAATTTTGACCATCACTCAAAACTTTTTTTGGACAGCACTGTTCTAGAGTCAAATGGAATAAGTGATCACTGTATTGCCCAGGCTGCAGTGCAGTGGTGCCATGTCAGCTCACTGCAATCTCCACCTCCTGGGTTCAAGCAGTTCTCCTGCCTCAGCTTCCTGAGTAGCTGGGATTACATGCGCGCGCCACTGTGCCCGGCTAATTTTTGTATTTTTAGTAGATACGGGGTTTCACCATGTTGGCCAGGCTGGTCTAGAACTCCTGATCTCAAATGATCTGCCCACCTTGGCCACCCAAAGTACTGGGATTACAGGCGTGAGCCACTGCATCTGGACTGAAGTTGAGTTATATCTTTAACACTCACTGTCTAACTTTGAGAAAGCAATTTAGTCTTTCTGTGCCTTGGTTTTATTATCTATAAAATGAGGGTATAAGCATCAACTTACTGGGGTAATTTATGAGAATTAGATGAGTTAATATATCAAATATATTTAGATTAATCCCTGGCATATAATATTTTCTCAATAACTGTTAACAGTTGCTATTCATTAAAGTCTTAATAAAACAATACCTACTTCAAAAAGAAAACAGACTAGATAGATGAATGGAGGGTGGCTGAGGGTAGTTGCCCATTGTCTATGCGTCCAAAGTTGGTGTATGTGTTGTCATGGAACTCATCAGGCAATATTGTAATATTCGTTGTCTGTGTCAGTTTTCTTTTCTTTTTTCCTTTTTTTTTTTTTTTTTAGATAGAGTCTTGCTCTGTGGCCCAGGCTGGTGTGCAGTGGTATGATCTTAGCTCACTGCAACCTCCACCTCACGGGTTTAAGCGATTCTCCCAACTCAGCCTCCCCAGTGGCTAGGAATACAGGCACATGCCACCACACCCAGCTAATTTTTTGTATTTTTTGGTAAAGATGAGGTTTCACCATGTTGGCCAGGCTGGTCTCAAATCCTTGACCTCAGGTGATCTGCCCACCTCAGCCTCCCAAACTGCTGGGATTACAGGCATGAGCCACTGTGCCTGGCCTGTGTCTGTTTTCTTTAAGAGACTCCACACTTTGGGAGTTCAGGGACTGGCGCCTTATCCCTTGCCACACTCCTAGCACCTACTGTGGTGCCTTGAATATAGTTAGCACTCGGTAAGTACTTTTTTCCCTCAACATGGTTGAACTAGCTCAAATGCTTAAGAACCAATAGTTTTCTTATTTACTAATATATTTTAGTGGGAATAAGAGGATTGGAGTTTTGCAAATTTTATTCTATTATTAAGCCGGATAGAGACATAGACTTACAATTAGGTTTAAAGATAATAGGGAAAACTATTTAAAATCAGGAATGGATGGGAAGAGCCAAAATGGATAATCACTTCACATGTTGGGAAGGAGGGAGGAGGGAAAGTGAGGGGAGAAGAGAAGATACCAAGTTGATAAATCCTGTGAGAGATAGCTAAAGACAAATGTTCCCTACTTCAACATTTTACCGTAGGGAGGTCCTGAAGCCCGGGATGTAATTATCTTGGCTGGAACTCCCAGACAAGGGTAAATAGAAATCTGAGTGTGTCAACAAATTATTTAATTAAACAGAGTACATGGCAGTGTGAAAGCAAAATTATAATGTGAAATAAGATAATGTGATTGAAAGCTTCAGCTGCAATGGAATGGAGAGAGTGAGACATTGAAAGAAAAATGATACAGTCCTGAGGACCAGGCCATGGACTGGGGTAGCCAATGTGAAAAATAAAACAAGAAGTCAGATAAAGAAAATGGAATTGTATTATTCAAGAATACCTGTTTATTTAGATCAACCCCTTGGGTTTAAAATAAATTTAAAAGCAATTGAGATTAAGCCATCGTTTTAGATGAGCCAAGGAGGCCTGAAAGTGGCATTAAAAAGGTCTCAGGATTTGTGCCATCAGCATAAAAGTGGCAGTTACAATTAGAAGCAGAAGTGAAATGGCTAAGATGTAGAAAAGCAAGAAATGAACAGATGGCCAAGGCATTCAGCTTGCTAGGGTGCTAAAACCAGATATATTTTATATTTCATTCCAAGTTAACAAATATTAGGACATTAAAATGCATGAACGTGGTGTGTTTTCCATCTTGCCATGTTTTTATTACCAAGTTAGGGGGAAAAAAGTAGGCTGCACGTAATGTATGCAAATGCATCAGTCTAAACAAATGCAGAGTCAGTGGAGATCAGGAAGGTCGGCTGGATTTCTGTTTTCTAAAGAGCTGCCTGGTCAATTGCATCCTAAGCTTCCTGTGTCCAGATAGTCCTAAGTGGCCACCCATTTCCAGAAAGACTACAAGGGTTAGATTGCTGAATGACACTTTCTTTAAAGGTGGTAGTAGCTCCCAATGATGTTTATACATGGAAGATGTTTTTATTGAACTTTAGTATGTCATTCACCCTAAGCAATCATTAATACAAGGTAAGGTCACTGTGATCAGTGGAATATTGATAATACCAGACTGTCATTACAAGACCCATTTCTTACACATTTTCTGTGGAGCCTGGAGCTTTCTCTGTAGACTGAGGCCACAGTTAAGCACAAAATTTTCAATGGTTTGCAAGCTTACTGGTTAAGGAATAGGAGTATGTTTAGAGTCACTCATCTCTCCTGAACTTCTTTATTTGATCTCAGCCAATATCTAGGCTTCCGAAACCAGATCACAATGCTGAGTCCCTAATGGAAAACTTGTTGAGTTCCTTTTTTTCATGATTGTCAATTTCCAGGCTACCAGATTCTCTTGTCTGTCTTCAGAATACATAGCCATGCATCTCTGAAAATAAAGAACAATTTCTCCCTCTCCACTTTTCATTTTTACCTGGACCAAAATTGCACTATATTCATTCATCCAGTCAGTCACTTAATCTATATTTATTGAGTGCTGATTATGTGGTAGGTACTGAGCCAGGAACTAGGGATGAAATGGTTTCTGCACTTATGTTCAAAAAGAGATTGACTTTCTCACAGTCTGTGTTTATTAACTTTGACTCCCTTTGACATAATCTAAATGCAGTGGAGAAAAACATTCACACCTAACATCTATGGAGGCTGAAGCTGTACATATAAAGAAATACTCAAGAGAGTGTGTGCCCTTCCTTTATTTCCATCTCCTGCCCTGCTCCAAGTTATGTTCTGGAAAATACTATTAGGTTGGTACAAAAGTAATTGCACTAACTAAATATGCACACAAAAAGCATCTGTGAACAACACTAATTTGCTCTCAGGCTGCAGGGGTCATTGAAAAAAGAGCATTTAGCTTCCTCTAGTACCATATTAGTATCTGGAAGGAATACAGTTTTTGACCAAAGAGAAGGAAAAAAAATTGTGTGTATATTGTATGGTTACATTATTTCATATGAATGTATGGAAAGATGTATGTGTATGTGGATGTGAGGGTCATCTGGCTGAGACATCTGTCACCCGATTGATGGCCAGGGTTGATTTGGCTGATCTGGCCGGCTAGGTGGGTGTCCCCTTTCTCACAGCTCCATGTGCATCTCTCCTGAGGCTGCTTGGTCAAAAAGGATGGCCTTCCCTGATAGAGGAGGATCATTTTTCAGTCAAGGGTATATAAGTCTTTGTGCTCTCCGGCTAGGACCTCCCAAAAAGATATATGTGTATGTAAATTAATATGTATATATTTTATTATATATGTATAATTTACCTATGTGTAAACGCAACACCAAATAACATATACTTTTTTTTTGAGACAAGAGTCTCACTCTGTTGCCCTGGCTGGAGTGCAGTGGTGCAATAACAGCTCACTGCAGCCTCTATCTCCCAGGCTCAAGCAATCTTCCTGCCTCAGCCTCCCAAGTAGCTGGGACCATGTGTGTGCGCCACCACACCTGGCTAATTTTTAAAGTGTTCGGAAAGATGGGGTCTTACTATGTTGTTCAAGCTGGTTTCAAACTCCTGGGCTCAAGCAATCCTCCCACCTCAGCCTCCCAAAGTGCTTGGATTAGAGGTGTGAGCCACCACACCTGGCCAACAAATACATTTTTAAATATGGTTAATGCAACCCTCACAGTAGCCATGGACTTGAGGAAATGCTATGTATGTGTGTGTGTGTGTTGGGATAAGGATGGAGGCTAGGGCAGGGTAGAGAGACTACGAGAAGGGATGCAGAGCACAGAAGCACATAATTCCTTAGTGTCTTCTATCATAATTATTGAAGGGCTATGAATGGTACGAGAACCATGGCCAGTAGTGATGATAGGGCAGAAGGGGGAGGATGGAAAGAGATGATGATTTGAATACAGATCAGAGAAAGATGGTGCCTTGAAGATATTAATAACATATCCTGCTGCTAATTTAATATATAATATGTATATATAATATATTGACATATATGTACACATATGCACAAATAATATGTGTAATACATAAATTATGTACCATAGTAAATAGAAATGTCCTCCATATTTCCAAAGTTTAGAAAATGGTGATAAGTTTTCTTTATATGGTAGCAGAGTTAAGCCACCTTTATTTATAAACTTAAACTATGTGTCAAAGGTAATTTAAAAAGCTATCTATATAAAATTTGCTATAAAGAATGAGTATATTTTAAAACTGATGAAATATGGATATCATTTGCAGCCATATCCTGCTGTTGATTACATGATTTTTTAAAAGCCAATAATTATTTCAATATTCATCTAAAATACTCTGATTGAATGAAGAGATAAACAAATCTGCTACTAGAAGATGAAAGGAATATGTACATGTAAAATCATCAAAGAATGTGCTTTAGAGAATTACACAAATGCTTGAGGAAAAATTATGTAAATAGCATTTTTTAGAAACATAAATGTAAAAAAGTTCCAAAAGTGGCATACTATTATATCATAAATATGTATTATTCTAAAAGTAATGCTGAAGGCATTAAGCATTTCTCTTTAGGATAAACGCTATTTAATGAAAATAGAAAACATTTTCAAAGTAGCTTGATTGCTAAGTGTTTATATCAGCTACAACTGTTTCAGTAAAAAATAAACATAGATATTTAGGTAGAGAATATAACTGAAGTATACTTTTTTTCAGAATACATAACCTAAGGATTTAATATTTCAAATATAGAAATAATTTTAAAGGCTTAAAAATAAGACCTATGTAGTTGAACAATAAAATCTATTTCTAAAACATTTTATAAAATATAAATCCCTTTAATCAGCTCTGCAATTATTCTTATTCTTGTAATTGTGTCTTCCTGGTCTTAGAAAACAGATAGAGAACTGAGACCCCATAGGGTCATGAAAGAGACACTGGACTCCAGGGTATTGCATAGCTACTAACGCCAGGAACTTAAGATAAATGTTTGTAAAAGATAAATAGCCAGTATTGAGTGCTTACTATGTGCCATGTGAAACATGGTTTTCCTTCATTTAAAAAATTTAATTTTTCCAAAACACTATGAGAAGTAACATTTATTATCCCCATGTTGCAGATGAAGAAACCAAGACTGAGAGTGATTTATGTTAACTTGCCCAAGGTGAAGCAACTAGAAAATGGGAAAGCAGGACTGGAACTTAGGAAGCAATATCTTTAACCACTGCCCTGTACAGGCACCCCTATTAAACCCAACTAAAACTCTTTATGATTAATTTTATCTCAGGAAGTCAGAGAACTGTAAAATAACCTGCCCAAGGTTCTTTTGCAGATTAAGTGTCAGAGCAGGATTTAAACCCGAGTCTGACTTCAAAGCCATCTTCCACTGTGCTTTGCTGCCTTCAGCTGAGATGATGCCAAATACCTGTGCCACATACTGGCACCTGCAGTTTATTAGGCTGTTGGCATCTAGTCAAGGATCCTCACAGGGTGTTAAAGCAGCGGTAGGGACCAGAGAAGGACTTCTGCCTAAAAGTACATGCAGACCTGTCCAGCTGCAAGTCTGAATCTGTTAACTTTGTGCCATGGTGACCCCTGATGGGGTCTACATCCTATACAATACAGAGCTGACCACTGTATTTCAAAATGAGTTAAAATGCGTGAATAACCATAAACATGAGTGATGGAGTAAAAAGATAAAATCAAACTAGATATATTTATATTAATAAGAAGACAGACATAATAGAAGTATTGAAGGTCTTAGAAATTAAATGAACATTAAGAAATGCATCTGAATACATATGATCTATTTTGCAACTAAAACTTTGACTATTGTTTAGAATCAGATTTTAAAATCAATGTAGCTTTATATGGATATTAATCATAATACTATCCATAATCATGTGTAGTAATCAAAATAAACATTATTCCTCCGAAAAAAAATACACGATTGTATGTACTCTATTATTGAAAAGGTATTCTTCTGCTTCATTGCTAATTATGCAGTTCTGCTGAAGAATTTCTTCAAAGTGAGATCTGGACTCTTAAAATATGTGTACATGTTTCACAATTGCTTAAATTGACAATGGAAATAAAAACTTTGTAATTACCAGAAATGAACCCCTCCAAATGGATCACTTTTAGTGAGTACAGAGGCCTTTTGAACTTTGCCAAAACAGGTGCTTCATGCAGAGAAGGCTGCTGAGACCAAATGCTAGGATTATTAAGTAATATTAGAGAAATTCTAGGTAGAGAGAGTGTATGAAAGGACAGACTTTGATGAGACAGATGACCTTTCAGTGTTGCTAAGGTGTTCTCATGGTGGATTTTCCCATTCAATTCAACAGCCAGCAAATAAAGCAATAAATTAGAACATGCCCAACCACTAGGAAGTCATTTCTTCTGTTAAAATGAGTCGTAATAGGAAGCAGAAGTCAGATGGTGGAGTTGATAGTGTTCTGCTCCCTCAGGGCCCATTCCTCAATGGTGAGATCTCCCAAGAGCCTCATGACTGATAAACTGCTCACTCTGGAGTCCTGCCCCAGCTGGCGGACATTAAGTGACCAGACAAACAGCGGACCTGTCCCACTGCATCAGCCAAGCCCACCCTTTTTTCCCAGACAGGAAGGGACTCCAGGGCTGCGAATGCAGGTCTGGTGTGACTTGGGGACTTCTGGCACACACTTCTCTTTTCCCTCTATCTGTTGATTCCTTTAAACCTGAAGAGGTGAAAAATATCTCTGAAGAAGTAGATCCCTGGCACTAACTTATTTTGTGCCAGGAAATACTATAATTCAAGAAAAATTCTTTTTTCCTCACTAAGGATGTTACTTAGATTATTTTAGGGCTGTCTTTATTCTGGCAAAAACAATTCTGATTAAAAGCTTGCCACAGTATATGACAAAAATAAACCAAACAAATATGTAAATAAAATAAATAAAACTTGTTTAATGGGTACATTAAACCCAATATTCTCGTCATACACCAACTTACCATTCTCTGTAAGTTACTGTACTATTAAAGTCACCACCAAATGAACTGTTATTAAGAGTACAGCTGGCCGGGCGGGGTGGCTCACGCCTGTAATCCCAGCACTTTGGGAGGCCAAGGCGGATGGATCACCTGAGGTTGGGAGTTTGAGACCAGCCTGACCAACACGGAGAAACCCCATCTCTACTAAAAATACAAAATTAGCTGGGCATGGCGGCACATGCCTGTAATCCCAGCTACTCAGGAGGCTGAGGCAGGAGAATCGCTTGAACCCAGGAGGCGGAGATTGTGGTGAGCCAAGACTGCGCCGTTGCACTCCAGCCTGGACAACAAGAGCAAAACTCTGTCTCAATAAATAAATAAATAAATACAGCTATAGCTGGAGTCTGGGTCCTGGATGAAGCATTTTTTTTGTTTTTGTTTTTGTTTTTTCCTTATTCCCATAACTTCATTACTCTGCCTTTTAAGAAAATCTAATTTGATTAGCTCTGTTGAGTTGCCTTTTTAAGAAATTGTATCATGCTAAAACATAATGGGAAATGTTCCATAAATGATTTAGTTAAACCTTTAAAAGTTCTTTAAATAATAGAAGAAAAGCCTGGTGAACTTCAAGTGAGATTCTTGAAGGATTAATTCACTGTTAAAGCTACTGCTCTATTCATTATCCACATGTGGTTATCAGGCAAACCTTCCTTTCAAGGTTCACTTTCAAAGAGTCGCCATGTAATCTTGCTCAGTGTGAACAGAAATAAGATCTCTGTTTGCTAGAGGCAAATGTATTACAGCCAAAGCTCCAAGAAGGAATGGCATGAAGCAATGGTTTTCAGGAAAAACAAAACCAAACAACAACAAAAATGCCCTGTTTCTAATGAGGCTGATTCTTTGATCCCCTGGAAGGGGCTCCTCAGGTCAACAGGAGTGGAGCTGATTTGGTCTGGAAAAGCTGGAAGGTCAACTCTGGAGATAAACAACTTGGGGTTCTGTGCTGAAAACCAGGAAACTTGGTTTCAGTCCTGAATTTCCCAGTAACTTCTTGTGTCACCTTAGCTTGTTACTGCACCCTCAAGGTTATAATAAGTTCCCTTGCTTATTAAATGAAGAGGGAGAGGGCTCATGAGCAGATCTTCATGGAAGCTGCCAGCCGAAAATCTCATGGCCTCAGATTGCACTTGAAATATCATGAACACCTATGTCAGAAATATTGTTTAATATTAATTGGAAATATCTTTAACATCCTCATGCATTTGGGATGATGCCATGTGTGCATATGTGTTTCTTTTTTCTCTGCTTATTTTAAAATAATCATGAATTAGAGTGTCATTGTATTTTTAGTTCTAAGAAAGAGAACATAGGTGTAGGATAATTTGGGCAAGTTCTGTATTGAAGGCAGAAGTCACTTTTACTAAATTCCTACTTAAAAATCTTTTTTTTCTTTCTTTCTTTTTTTTTTTTTGAGACGGAGTCTCGCTCTGTCGCCCAGGCTGGAGTGCAGTGGCGCGATCTCGGCTCACTGCAAGCTCCGCCTCCCGGGTTCACGCCGTTCTCCTGCCTCAGCCTCCCGAGTAGCTGGGCCTATAGGCGCCCGCCACCACGCCCGGCTAATTTTTTGTATTTTTAGTAGAGACGGGGTTTCATCGTGTTAGCCAGGATGGTCCCTGTCTCCGCCCGCCTCGGCCTTCCAAAGTACTGGGATTACAGACGTGAGCCACCGCGCCCAGCCCCTACTTAAAAATCTTAAATGGAATATTGTATTTCCATAGCACTAATAGTCATGCTGGATTTTATAGAATATTCCTAAATCTTATCCAAGAAGAGGTCTTGTTTGAAATTGGTGAAAGTGTATTTATTAAACAATTATTTTTTCTACTTTTTTTTCCTTTGAATCAAGCAATTGGAGTAATTTAATTCATTTACTTGTTTTCACCTTTTCTGAGTGCCTACTAAGTGCCAATTACTGAGTTGGAAACTGCAAGGATTAGAGAAATAAATGACAAAACTACTAACCTCTGGGAACTTGCTATGGACAAGTATAGGATTATATTTACAGGCTTCCAGGCTTCAGACATTCAAAAAACTAATTATATCAGTTATTTCCACATTACGTTTCATTTGTTTGTTTCCTTTCTGCAATTACCTTATTATCAAAGATGGGAAATATATAGATGAGGCCAGGAGCGGTGGCTGATGCCTGTAATCTCAGCACTTTGGGAGGCCACAGCGGGCAGATCACATGAGGCCAGGAGTTTGAGACCAGCCTGCCCAACATGGCGAAACTCCATCTCTACTAAGAATACAAAAATAATTAGCCCGGCATGGTGGTGCACATCTGTAATCCCAGCTACTCAGGCGTTTGAGGCACAAGACTCGCTTGAACTCAGGAGGTGGAGGTTGCAGTGAGCCCAGATCATGCCACTGTACTCCAGCCTGGGAGCCACAGAGCAAGATTCTGTCTCACAAAAGAAAAAAGCAATATTAATAATCATAATAAATGAAGTATACAGATGATCGCAACTTAAGATGGTTGGACTTATGATTTTTGGACTTTACCATGGTACCTATACAACCATTCTGTTTTTCACTTTCAGTACAGTATTAGATAAATTACATGAGCTATTCAACACTTTATTATAAACTAGGCTTTGTGTTAAATGATTTTGCCCAGTTGAAGGCTAATTGTAAGTGTTCTGAGCACATTTAAAGATAGGGTAGGCTGAGCTATGATATTCTGTAGCTTTGATATAGTAACTGTATTTTATGTTCGACTTATGGTATTTTCTACTTACGATGGGTTTATGGGACGTGGCCCCATGGTAAGCGGAGGAGCATCTGTATACCAGTTTTGTAGGAAAACGCTTTACCACTAAAAAGAAAGTGTGTGGTGCAGTGGGGAGCCTGCAGTCATCTTTTGTTTGGCAATGCTAGGGTCGATACAATGCAAATCATGTCCATTTTGCAACACATCCTCCCTTAATCCTTGGGCGTCATTCATGGCAGCATTGCTTTTGAAAGCTGCCTCACAAAGCAGCCGAAGGGAACTCGCATAGGTGTGGGAGCCATGCTACTTACCTCCACAGTGACTGCACCAAGTCTTCCTTTCATGCACACAAAGACTGGGATGTGAGAGATATCCAAGGGCAGAGGATCTGGGACACTGTGATACTGAATAGGAGTCATTTACTATGCCCTTGAGGTGTGAACAAAGAATCCTTAATCTAGAAATTCCTCACCCTCCTATTTTTCACACCTAATTGCATCCAGAAATTGAGTAGCTACAACCTGCAACCTTCAGCTAGTGAAGAATGGCTTCAGTTTGCACGGCCAGCAAGTGCAATACACAGTGGCCACGCTTAGTTGTAGTGAGGGGCTTGTTTCACTGTTCTTTGGTGGCAAGAATTGACTTCAGGAAATAACTTGGAGGGGAAAGGAGACAGGTTAGCAAGTAGAGAGTTTCCCAGCATTCAGGAATTGTGTGGTCATGGAATTGGTCACCCATCAGGGTATTCACCAGCTCAGACAAACCAGGAATGTGTTACTGTACGTTGGGGATGTGGGTGATCACGCAGCCACTGAAAATTTGAGCTGTCATGTTTCTGTGATTCTGTGAACCAATGATCTTACTTTTCAGAAGGTTTTTATTGAAGGAGAATTCAAGGCAGGTTTGTGTAGTACAGATTTTCCTAAATTCTGTCCTACATGATATGAGTTTTTAGAGATTTAAGTTATAGCAGAAATAAAGGTGTTCTGTAACAAAAACAGTTTTGGAAAATGTGAGCTGTTAGACAGTAGAATCCTCCCTTGGGGATTCATGATGTACATTACCAGGGCATTTTGAAAAAGTTGATAGTGAAGAAATTTGTTTAAACTTTGTTTAACCCAGATTTCTCAAACATATTTATTCCAAATGTAATTTTTTTTTTTTTTTTTTGAAACAAGGTCTGACTCTGTCATCCAGGCTGGAGTGCAGTGGCATGATCTTGGCTCATTGCAACCTCTGTCTACTGGGCCCAAGCCATCCTCCTACCTAAGATTCCTGAGTAGCTGGGTCTACAGGCACGTGACACTGTAGCTGACGAATTTTTTTTTTTTTTTTTTTTTGCAGAGACAGGGTTTCACTGTGTTGGACAGGCTGGTCTCAAACTCCTGGGCTCAAGTGATTCAACTGCCTGGGCCTCCCAAATTGCTAGGATTACAAGTGTGAGCCACCATGCGCAGCCTCAAATACAATATCTTTTATTTTTGTATAAAGCCAGTGTTCCAAAGTCTACCACTTGACAAATTTCCTGTGGTAAAAAGAATATGACTTTTTGACCAATTTGTGTGGCAAGTCTGAGCTTGAACAAAATTCTTACTGTTTCAAGTTTCAATGTCCTCATCCAAAAAAAGGAGAAGTACTTACTCCTGCAGAGTCTTCTGAGTATTAACGTATGTCTTAGAAAATGCCTAACAGGCCAGGCACAGTAGCTCATGCCTGTAATCCCAGCACTTTCAGAGGCTGAGGTGGGAGAATTGCTTGAGGCCAGGAGTTCAAGACCAGCCCTGGCAAAATAGTGAGACCCCATCTCTACAATAAATAAATAAATAAATTTAAATTTTAAAAAACTAGCCAGGTGTGGTGGCGTGTGCTTGTAATTCCAGCCTTCTGAGCTCAAGCAATCCTTAGGAAGCTGAGGTGGGAGGATTGCTTGAGCCCAGAAGGTCAAGGCTGCAGTGAGCTAGGATCACACCACTGCATCCCAGCCTGGGTGACAGAGTGAGACCCTGCCTATTAAAAAAAAAAGAAAGAAAAAAACAGTGCCTAAATGGTGCTGGACCAAAAGCAAGTGCTCAATAAATGGTGACTATTTTCATTAGTTGCTAATTTTAGGACTTTTTTTTTTTCACTTAAGTACCTAATCATTCCTCTTGCAGTTTAAATCTACTTCCTTCTGACTGACTTTGATGGAAATAGGAAACTGTCATTAATCAGTAAAATAACAACTCCGATTATATGATTTGGTGAAACAGCTGAGGCTTCATTGCCCAGTCTTTGCTCATGGGACAGAAGGCCTCAGTGGCTGTGATCCCCAGTCCCTAATTTCAGGGAAGAACTTGTCTTTAATCACTTTTCCTAAATAGACCTAGAGCCTAGGGGCACAGTATTATAAAGGAGTGCCTAAGCAGGGTGCTTGAAGGTTGAACACCTGCTCAAATAGTATTGTCTTTGAACTGTCATAAAATTTTGTTTGGATTCCAGTTATGGGGACTAACGTTTTAAGATTGTGGTGGATTATGTACTAACGCCTCCTGCCCCTATATCCGTGAAATTTATTTACTGTATTTTGCATTTTAAATACTTGTTGTTCTGAATGCAGAGATGGACCTTCATGCCAATCCATAATCTAGGTCCTCAGGTTTAGCCTCAGAATTTAGGCTGTCGTCTCCATTTTTGGCCTTAGTCCTTATAGGAGACAAATTCTCACTGAGAAAGCCTGGTGCTGTATATCTTTTCAACAAAGCTTTTCTTTTCTTTTTTTTATTATTATACTTTAAGTTCTAGGGTACATGTGCACAACGTGCAGGTTTGTTACATATGTATACATGTGCCATGTTGGTGTGCTGCACCCATTAACTTGTCATTTACATTAGGTATATCTCCTAATGCTTTCCCTCCCCCTCCCCCCACCCCACAACAGGCCCTGGTGTGTAATGTTCCCCTTCCTGTGTCCAAGTGTTCTCATTTCAACTAAGCTTTTCTTTGCAGAACATGACTTCTTCCTGAGATGATGGGAGACAAAAAAAAAAAAAAAAACTCTGTTATCATGATAATGTGGTCAGGAGAATGCCTCAAAGTGGGTGTCTAATTTACTGCAGGGCTTTCAGTGGCCAGTGGTTGAGGTGGAAATTGAAAAATGTCTTTTGTTGATGATCAGTCAGCCCTTGTGATAACACTCTCCCCTTTTTTTGATTTTTAAATTTTTTTGCCAAGGGCACTTTCTTTCGGGAAAGCATGGTGACTAAGGGCACAGACGGAACTGGGTTCAAGCGGCCTTGGACAAGTTGCCTTATCAGATCCTCAGCTCCCTCATCTGTATTTGGGGATAAAGATCCCCAGGGATCATTATCTAGGGATATTGTTAACAATAAATGTGAAAATAAAAATGCGTGTATATTGATTGATAGCCTGAACATAGTCAATCAAAGTTAGCTATTATTGTTGTCTTTTTAAGTTTATTTAACAAATAATCAGATGATTAACATTATATAACTTCATATGTGTATCATTTTATTGGATATTGTGAGATGACTAATACACAGAAGGTTAGTTTCCACTAGGAGTTTACAGTCTTATCTGAATGCAATGCAGACATGAGTCACTTCTCTACACACAAGGGAGGAGAATGATTTTCTTATTTGGCTCACTAAATCCTCATACTCTCAAGAAATTCAGAAGTAATATCTCACACAACTTCTCCCATCAGATAGAAATTTAATCTATAACGAGAGATATGCAGAAAAAGCTATTTTATAAGCTTCATGTTAATTTTATATGAGGGCATTTTATTCATCAGATTACATTGGTGATTATAAAATATTGTTATCTTCAGACTTTTCTATATAGGAATCAACAATTGTTTTTTGCATAAAAGAATGCACGACTAGAAGAAGTTGGTGATTTCTAGGTGGCAAAATATATCACCTAGATATGGGCATATCTTTGCATTGTTTTTTCTGAAGAAAAATTTTACAGCAATAGGTAGGAGACGGAGAAGTTGATGTTGGTAACAATCCAGATATAAGGTGATTAGAGATCAGCTGATAGGAAAAATAGAAAACTGGTGGAGCCAGTTAGAAAGGGTTTGCAAAGGCCGAGTGCAGTAGCTCATGCCTGTAATCCCAGCACTTTGAGAGGCTGAGGTGGGAGGATTGCTTGAGCCCAGGACTTTGAGACCACTCTAGGCAACATAGTGAGACCCCATCTCTACAGGAAAAAAAAAAGCAGCTGGGCATTTTGATGTGTGCCTAGGAGTCCTAGGAACTCAGGAGGCAGAGGCAGGAGGATCGCTTGAGCCCAGGAGTTCGATGCTGAAGTCAGCTATGATTGTGCCACTGCACTCCAGCCTGGGCAACAGAGTGAGACCCTGTCTCTAATACATAAATGAAAGAAAGAAAAAGAAGAAAGAAAGAGAGAGAAAGAAAAGAAGAAAGAAAGAAAGAAAGAAGAAAGAAAAGAGAAAAAGGAAAAGAAAAAAGGAAAGAAAAGAAAAAAGAAAAGAAAAGAAAAGAAAAGAGTAGGTTTGGGTTTGCAAGGATGAGGTTTCCTACCACCATCACTACCAAATAGCTCTTTGGATTTTCATACCTCTGGGCTTTCCACTTTGAGGGAGGAATCATTCTTATGTCAACTACAGCTTTTCATCATTTCTAAATTTAAAAAACAAAGTAAATGACCCGTAATTATTGTAATTTTTCTATAAACCAAAATATAACGTGAGCTGTAGATGTATCCTTTGTTTTACTGATTTCCCTTGTAAATTACGTTGTTTGTATTCTATTAGGGAACGAGGAAAGAATTGTGGCATCTGGGGTCACAAACAATCAACATTTGATAGCTTATTAGGCTAATATTGCCCATTTATTTTCACATTATAAACCACATAGAAATCCTAACTGTGAACATCTCAAAAATGAATCCTTTCTGAGCTTCATTTACCCAGTGTAGGGAAATTATTCCCCATACCCTTCAAAGTATCCAAACTTTCCTCATGCTCCTGAACTCACATATCTTCCAAACTAGTATCAGAACTCTTCAGCTAAAAATTATACATTGATTCTGACTCACACATTAAACCAATTATATTACTCAGTGCTTTCTCATACAAACAGCATACTTAGAGTGATTCCATATATTTTGTATCTTTCTCAAAATTTTCTTTGAGTCAGGACAGATTTAGCATATCTAGCTGTACCACAAGATTAATTGGATTATTTCACTTTTTATTTTTTCTCACCCCCTACTTAATTTTTTCCCTTTCTTTTATAAAAGCTTGCTGTTTCAAAGTCACTTTTTAAAAACTACAGGTATACAATACAAATAAAAACAACATCATTAAGCGTTTTGGTAATAACAGGTCCTGGCAAGGATATAGAACAACTGGAACTGTCATACGCTGCTGGTGGGAATGCCATTTCAGAAAACCACTTTTCATTATGTACTAAAGCTGAATTGAATATATACATACCACTGGTACAGCAAGGATAAAAAATGCATATATATTCACAAAAAACATGTATATGAATGTTCATAAGGGCACTATTCCTACTGGCCAGAAACTGGAAACTATGCAAATGCCCATCAATATTAGAATGGACAAGTAGATTGAAACTACACAGCAATTGAACACTACACAGCAATGAGACTACACAAACTACCACACACACACAATATAGATGAAGCTCGGAAATATTAATGTCATGTTGAGCAAAAGAAGGAGTTACTGGATTATTCTATTTACATAAAATTCAAAAACAGGCAGTGATTGTTTGGGGAAGGTCTGATAACCAGAAGAGGGCACAGAAGTGCAGTTCTGGGACACTACAAGTGTTCTTTTTCTTGATTTGGGTGCTAGGTATGTGAGCTGTACACCTCGTGAAAACTCATCCAGCTATACACTTGTTATTTATGAACTTCTCTGTATGTAGGTTAGGCTTCAATACAAAGTTTAAGAAATGTGGTAGTGTCAAAGTCAAGATACTGAACAGATGGCATCCAAAGAATGCGATCTAAATTTATATGCAAATTGGTCCTACCTTTTTTCAGAAAATTTTTAATTGATTCAGCACGTTTATGATTCAAGTGTCGTGAGCTTTTTCTGTTACACTGAAATCATCCTGGACATTTCAAAGGCCTGTTTCATTCAACATACTGTGAATTACTCTCTTCCCTATCTAGCTATATATCTGAGACATAGCTCCCTGGGGTCAAGGAACATTAATTTTATAACTTTTGTTTACCAGCAATACTGAAAGGTCATGAATATGCATTTTCTCAGTCTTAGTAGAGGTAGAAGATAGTAATAATGCTCTATATGTGCCTATCCTAATTCACCATTGCTAGAATAAGATTAAATGAGATACTGTATATAAAAAGTGCCTTGTAAGCTTAGTGCAATACAGTCATTTGATATGATGTGTTTCATTATTTGAAAACATTTTTAGTAGAACACATAATATTAAGGAATCAATGAAAAAACAATAAGTTAAATTTCCTTACAGTGAAAGGATCAACTATAAGATAGATCTCTACCTAGTGCCTATTCACATACATGAAGTGAAGGTGTTTAAACATTTAAAATAAGTGTGAAAAGAAGAAAACATATGTCCTTAATAAGGAAAAATCACTTGCCCTTTCTGGGTCTTAATTCGCTTGTATGTGAAATGAGAGTTTGCATTATTGATATCTAATCTTTCTAGATCAGGTATTCTCTGTTTCACAAAACGTTATTTATGTACATAATTCATAGTTTCAGCATGGTAGGAAGGAGAGAGCACCACACTCTAATGAAAAAGTTCTTTGCACATCAGGCATGTTTCTATTACTAGTTGGAAGGCCTTAAAAAGTAATTTAGAATGATAGAAAATCAGAGGTGAAAAAGACTTTAGTCACAACCGACCATTTTGCAAGTGAGGATGCTAAGACTGAGAAACATCAGGTGTTGTACCTAATTACAAATGGTTTCTTAGTAGTGGATCCGGGCCTAGAATCCAGTTCTCAAAAACTAGTATACCATTTTTATAACACTTTGCCCAAAGGTATCGATTGTTTTTGTCCCATAATGTGAGAAGAGTAGAAGTCAAGTCAATCTCAAAGCATTAAAACTTACACCTGGTTTTATTTTTTCAAGTACTTAAACATTCTATTTTTATAGTTCACCACCATTTGACTTTAAACAGTTAATATACAACTATCTATAGTTGTTTATTTTTTCTGCTCTGCATAAAAGCACAGCCTTCTCAGTATTAGAACTTAGTGCTGTATGTCACATATTCACACAGATACAAATATACTTACATATATGTTTGTTGAGCATATTTCACTTCTTGTAGTTGGGATTTCCTGTAATTTTGAGCCATGATTCACTCTAGCAATGAAGCTCAGTGCAGAGTTGAGGATCATGGGAGGACAAGTCGTATGGGATAAATACATGCCTTTTTTCCCCCCAGATCTCAAAATTTCTTATTTACATAAGCCTCATTCTTCTCAAAAATAGAAAGACAAGTCCTGTTTTGTTTCATTGCACAGGATGGTCAATTCTTCTTTCACTACTCTGAAGTTGTAAGAAGTTTAATTGCCAACCAAACGGAGGAACACATAAGTTTTCTTGGCATAAGAGAGGAAACAATATGAGAATAGTTCAAAATTAACATTTTCATCTGGGCCCTTAATATATAGTTCTTATCTACTAGACGCATGACTTTGTGATAGCTACATAATTTGAAGGCTCGAAGGTAGGGAAAAGAATAAGTGGGAATTGGGCTTGAGACAGTGCCAGCCACTTTGTGATTTTGGGCAGATCACTTAGTCTCTCCTTCACAGTGTTTTTGAAACGATTGAGTAAGATTACATCTGTGAAAAGTGCCTTGGAAAACAGATAGCACTGTACAATTTTAAGATGTTAGTTTTGTTATTAACTCAATATATGTGCCTGCTGAAAGGATGATGTCTTTTTTTACATTGCTGGGAAGTTTCATCTATTGTGTACCTTCCTCCTTTACTTCTAAGTTTTCTTTAGGATTTTTTGCAAGAACATCATCCTGGATGGCCCAACTTTACCGCTTAGTAGGAGAAAAGGATGGATCCTTAGTATATTACAGAGGAAAACAATTAATCGAAATGAGAAAATCATTGCAAAGTTTTAAGAGATCTCATCAAAAACTCCTTGGGTGAGAAAAAAATCTAATCCCTAAGTCATAGATCCATCCACAGATATCATATGGTAATTATGTCATCAAAATACCATCTATTTTGTCACTGATGGATGTTTAACATGTCATATTTACAAGTCACTCATGCATTTGTTCAAGTAATATTGACTAAGTCCCTTGGCAAGGCATTATGCAAGATGCTAAGGCTTTGTGTAGGCAATGGAGCACATATTATTCATTCCACAACATTCCTTCTTATCCTTGCTACCTCTATTCTCTCCATCTTATCCCTGACCTTCTCATTTGTTTGACTTAATGAGAAATCTGTCTAATTTCTGGGCAGGAATCATGTTTTAAAGTGCAAAAAGGCAAATGATAGGAGAAAAAAGAACATATTGGAAAAAGTCTTGGTAGAGAGAGAAACAATGAAAGTAGGGCAATAAAAACTACAAGAAGGAAGTTATGGTACTTAGCATGATTCATTTATTTAATGATCCTATATTTAAGACAATGATGTCAAGATGCTAATTCTTTCCATCTTGATCTTTAGGTTCAATGTCAAAATCCCAGGAAGTTGGTCGGGCACGGTGGCTCACACCTGTAATCCTGGCACTTTGGGAGACTGAGGCGAGTGGATCGCTTGAGGTCAGGAGTTTGAGACCAGCCTGGGCAACATGGAAAAACCCCATCTCTACAAAAAGTACAAAAATTAACAGTGTAGTAGCATGCACCTGTGGTCCCAGCTACTCAGGAGGCTGAGGCTGGAGAATCGCTTGAACCCAGGAGGCAGAGGTTGCAGTGAGTCAAGATTACACACTGCACTCCAGCCTGGGTGACAGAGTGAGAATCTGTCAAAAAAAAAAAAAGGAAGTTATTATGGATATCAATATCAACAGACTTATTCTAACATTTATATGGAAAAGCAAAAGACCCAGGGTGGCTAACAGAATATTGAAGAAGAACAAAATCAGAGGACAGACACTACCGACTTCAAAACTTACTATAAAGCTACAGTAATCAAGAAAGTGTGGTATTGGTGAAAGAATTGATAAAGAAATCAATGAAATGGAATAGACAGCCCAGAAACAGACAAATATATTTAACTGATCTTTGACAAAGGAGCAAAGGCAATTCAATGGAAAAAGGATAGTCATTTCAACAAATGATGTTAGAATAACTGGACATATACATGGAAAAAAAAAGTGAATCTAACTATAGCCCTTATACCTTCCCCAAATTTAACTCAAAATGGATCATTAGACCTAAATGGAAGCCCAAAACTATGAAACTCCTTGAAGATAACATACGACAAAATATAGATTTGGCAATGGCTTTTTAGATACCCCACAAAAACATGATCCATGAAAGGAAAAATTGATAAGTTAGATTTAACTCAAATCTAAAACTTCTGCTCTGGAAAAGACACTGTTAAAAAAATGAAAAGACAAGCCAAGCGTGGGAGAAGACAGTTGCAAAAACAGATGTCTAATAAAGGACTAGTATCCAAAGTATATAAAGAGCTTTTAAAACTCAACAATAAGAAAATAACCCAATTTAAAAATGGCCAAAAGATATGAACAGACACCTTAACAGAGGATATACAAATGGCAAAAAGCCTATGAACAGATGCTTATCATTATATATTATTAAAGAATTGCAAACAAAAACAAGGAGACACCAGTACACACCTATCAGAATGGCTAAAATTCAGAACACTGACAACACCAAATGCAGACAAGAATATGGAACAAGAACTCTCATTCATTGCTGGTGGAAATGCAAAATGGTACAGCCACTTTGGAAGACAATTTGGCAGTTTCTTACATAACTAAATATATTTGTACCACATGATCCAGCAATTGCATACCTTGGTATTTACCCAAATAAGTTAAAACTTATGTTCACACAAAAACCTGCACACAAATGTTTATAATAACCATATTCATAATTGCCAAATCTTGGAAGCCACCACCATTTCCTTCAGTAGATGAATGGATAAACTGTGGTTCATCTGTATAATGAAATATTATTCAGCAATAGAAGGAAACAAGCCAGCAAGCCATGAAAAAACATGGAGACAACTTAAATGCATGTTGCTAAATGAAAAAAGCCAATCTGAAAGGTTATATATTGAATGATTCCAACTATATGACATTGTAGAAAAGAGAAAACTACAGAGACGGTGAAACAGGTCAGGGGTTGGGGGAGGCAGGAAGAGATGAAAAACTGGAATACATGGGATTCTTAGGGCAATGAAGCTATTCTGCATGACATTGTAATGGTAGACATATGTAATTTTGTTTGTTTGTTTTGAGTTTTTAGAGACAGGGTCTCACTCTGTTGCCCAGGCTTGAGTGCAAAGGTGCCATCATGGTTCACTGCAGCCTCAAACTCCTGGGCTCAGATGATCCTACTGTTTCAGCCCCCTGAGCAGCAAGGACTACAGTTGCACACCACCATGCCTGGCTAATTTTTCATTTTTCTTTTTTTTTTTGTAAAGACATGGCCTTGCTATGTTGCCCAGGCTAGTCTTGAACTCCTGAGCTCAAAAGATCCTCCCATTTCAACCTCCCAAATTGTTGGGATTACAAACATGAGCACCTGGCCACATGTCATTATATATTTGTCCAAACCTGTAGAATGTATAACACAGAGTGAACTCTAATGTAGTCTGTGAGCTTTAGTTAATAATAATGTATCTATATTGGTTCATCAATTATAACAAATGTACTACAAAATGCAAGGTGTTAATAAATAGAGGAAATCGGGGAAAGGGTAAAGGAGATAAAAGAATTCTTTTTACTTTTCTACTCATTTCTTCTGTAAGCCTAAAACTGCTGAAAGAAAAAAAAAAGTCTATTAATTAAAAAAAGAAAAAAGATCCCATGCAAAACATTCACTGGAGAGCAGTCAGTTACTAATTTAGTGAACACATTTTTAAAGTCTTTCTAAAATTTGCAATTTGCTCCAATGCTTGAATTTAGATGAAGATTATATTGTCTAATCATAAGTCATATTGTTGTTTTTTTGTAGAGACAGGGTGTCCCCATGTTGCCCAGGCTGGTCTTGAACTCCTGGGCTCAAGCAATCCTCCCACCTCAGCCTTCCAAAGTGCTGGAATTACAGGTGCAAGCCACCACACTCAGCCTAGTCATAAATTTTAATAGTTCATGAAAAAAGAGTCCAAAGTTCTTACCACATCGACTGTACTTACTGTTAAGTCATCACAATGTCTTTATGCCAGCATTTTCCAAATAAAAAGCCCAAGGAATGTTAATCCTGTAAAATCATCTTGGAAGAAAATTTCTGATCAAATTAAGGAAATACAGTACTCAATAATATTCCCTTATTGAAATTTCACAATGCATATTGGCATATTAAAATCTCCCAGAAGTCCTGCCCAAAACAAATCTATTAACTGCGTTTAATCCAGACTATTTCAATTATTAAACCACAGAATTTTCTTTTTCAGTAAAACATATTAAAATCTGTGGGACATTACTTCTGAGTAACATACTTAGAAAAGTGCTGCATAATGCGATTATAAAATGTTTTATTTCTAACAAATAGGGTCCTACTTTGTTTATAGCTTTATTGAAAATATTAATTTACAATAAATCACACATGTTTAAAGTGGATAATTTAATGACACCTATTTATACATCTGTGAAACCATCATCCCAGCCAAGATAATGAACACATCCATCAACCCCCCCCCAAATTTCTTTATATCACTTTGTAAGTCTTCTATTCCATTCTTCCTTAACCTTATTCCCAGGGAACTTTTGGTTTGCTTTCTGCAACCATAGATTTGTTTACATTTTCTAGAATATTTTATAAATGGAATTATATAGTATGTGGTATACTGAATGTTTGTGTTCCCCTCAAATTTATAGGTTGAAATCCCGATCCCCAGTGTGATAGTATTGGGAACGGGGGCTTTTGGGAAGTAATTAGATAATGGGATCAATGTTTGAATCAGAGGAGATACGAAAGCTTGCTCTCTCTGCTCTGTTTTCTATGTGTGAAGAGGCGATATGAAGACAGCCATCTGCAAGTCAGTAAATGGGCCCTCTCAAGACATCAGATCTCATGGCACCTTAATCTTAGACTTCATAGCCTCCAGAACTGTAACAAATAAATGTTCATTGTTTAAGACACCCAGTCTATGGTAACTGGTTACAGTAGTTTGAACTGAATAACATAAAGTATGTATTCTTTGTGTTCTGGCTTCTTTCACCCAACATAATTATTTTGAGGTCCATCCATGCAGTTGCATATATAGTTCACTCTTTTTCATTGCTGACTAGATTCCATTTTATGGATATACTCTTATTTTCATATCCATTAACACATTAAGAACCATTTAGATTGTCTCTGGTACTTGGCTTTTATAATAAAGCTGCTATGACATTCATGTGTAAGTTTTTGTATACATATATGCTTTCATTTCTCTTAAAGACATAGAAGTAGAAAAGCTGAATCATATAGTAGATGTGTGTTTAACTTTTGAAGAAACCTCAGACTGTTTTCCAAAGGAATTGTACCATGCTATAGTCTCACAAGCAGGATATAAGGGTTGCAGTTCTTCCACATTCTTGTCAATACTTGGTATGCTAAGTCTTGTTAATTTTATTCATTTTACTAGTTGTGTAGTGGTATCTCATTTTTAAAAATTTCCATTCCTCAATGACGAATGCTATTGAGCATCTTTTCACGTGCTTATTTGCCACTTGTATATTTTCTTTGAGGAATGTCTGTTCAAATCTTTTGCCCATTTTCAAGGCATTGGGTTGTTAGAGAGTTCCTTAAATATTTGAGATACGAGTTCGTTACCAGATATGTCATGTGAAGACATTGTTACCCAGTTGGTGACTTATCCTTTCATTTTCTTCACAGTGTCTTTCAGAGAGTAAAAATGTTTAATTTTGATGAAGTCCATTGGACTGTTTTTTTGGTTTTGTACATGTTGTATGAGGAATGGATTGGAGTTTTTGTTTTGCTTTGTTTTTGGATGCTAATGTTCCATTTTTCCAAAACCATTTGTGGAAAAAAACTCTGTTTTATCCACTGGGTTGCCTTTACACACTTGTCAATCAATTGTCCACCTAAGTAACCCACAAAAAACTATTAGAGTTCATAAACAACATCTAATTGTAATTGTGGATTTATCTCTTTCTTCTTGCAGTTCCATCTATTTCTGATTCAGATATTTTGAAGATCTGTTATTGGAGGTCTTAATGTTTAAGATTGTTATATCCCCCTGATGAATTTACCCTCTTTTTCATTATGAAATGCCTCTCTTTATCCCTGTTACATTGTTTACTCTGATGTTAATGTAGCTACTCCAGCCTTCTTTTTATTCACATTAGTACACTATATCTTTTTGTATCCTTTACTTTGAACTTATTTGTATCTTCTAACAAAGCATATAATTAGGTCAGTTTTATTTAATCTGAGAAGCTCTGCCTTTAGTTGGTATGTTCAGACCTTTTACATTCAATGTGATAATTATAATCTACCATCTTACTATTTATTTTCTATTGTCACATACGTTCTTCTTCCATTTTCTCTTTCTCTTCAGTGTTTTTTATGATTCTAGTTCATCTCCATTGTGCATTAGCTATAAATAATTTTTTGTGTTAGTGTAGTTATTGTTTGGGGGATTATACTATACATCTTTAGTTTATCACAGTTTAACTTCAAGCACTGTTGCATTACTTCAAGTATAAGACCCCTACAAAATACACTTCCTTTTCTCCTCTCCTGGTCTTTGTGCCATTGTCTTCATACATTTTACTTCTATACGGGTTATAAACTCCATGATGCATTAGTAATATTTTGCTTCAATCTGTTGATTAACTTATTATTTTTGTTTTGTTTTGTTTTGTTTGAAATGGAGTCTCACTCTGTTGCCCAGGCTGGAGTGCAGTGGCACAATCTTGGCTCACTGCAACCTCCACCTCCCGGCTTCAAGCAATTCTCCTGCCTCAACCTCCCAAGTAGCTGGGACTACAGGCACACGCTACCACATCCAGCTAATTTTTGTATTTTTAGTAGAGACGTGGTTTCACCATGTTGGCCAGGATGGTCTTGATCTCCTGACCTTGTGATCTGCCTGCCTCGGCCTCCCAAAGTGCTGGGATTACAGGTGTGAGCCACCACTCCCTGCCAAGAAAAACGTTCTTTATATTTACAAGACAGTTACCACTTTTAGTGGTCTTCTTTTTCTTTTTTGTATGTCCAGGTTTTTATCAGTATCATTTCATTTTGCTTGAAGGGTTCCTCTTGACATATTTTATAGATATGTGGTCTGGTTATTAATTCTTCTTTTATGTGTCTGAAAAAGTCTTTATTTCATCTTTGTTTCTATAAAATATTTTCACTGGCTAACAAATTCTATGTTGACAATTTTTTTCTTTTAATATTTTAAAGGTGTTGTTCCACTACCTTCTAGCTTGTGTTGTTTCAATAAGAAATCTGCTTTTCTTTTTGTCTTTATTCTTTATGTAGCATTCCTTCCCCACTCTGCATCACATACACAAAAGTGGCTTTTAAGATTGATCTCTTTGTCTTGAAGGAATTTTATTAAAATTCATCTTGGAGTGGTTTTATTTTCATTAATTATTCTAGGCATTTGTTGAAATTCTTAAATCTGTGTGTTTATAATTTTTATCAAATTTGGAAAACTTTGGCTATTATTTCTCCAAATATTTTCCCCTACTCTATTGGAGACTGCAATTACACATATATTTGGCTACTTAAGATTGGCACATAGTTCACTGATGGTTTTCTTTTTCCCTCTGTGTTTCATTTTGGATAGTTTCTATAGCTATGTTTTCAAGTTCACTCATCTTTTCTCTCTTAATTTCATCTAGTGTATTTTTTATCTCAAAATTATAGATCCCTTTAAATGTTCTATTTTTGTCTTTTTAATATATATTCTATATCTCTATTTAATACGTTTGGTCTTTCTGCTAGCTTTTTTAATATATAGGGTATCGTTATAATAACTGATTGAATGCTCCTGTCTACTGTTTCTATCACCCGTGTCATTTGGGTGTCAGTTTTGATTGACATTTCTTCTCATTGTGCATTTTATTTTCTCCTCCATTGTCTGCCTTGTGATTTTTTTAAAAATTGGGTGCTAGACATTGTGTAATTTGCCTTGTGGGGTGCTGGGTGTTTTTATATTCCTATAATAGTTGTTGAGCTTTGTTCTGAGACATGGTTAAGTTACTTAGGAACAGTTGATCCTCCCAGATCATGCCTTTAAACTTTATTGAGAGGGACCAGTGCAATGTTTACTCTAATGTTAATTTTTTTACCTACTGTTGAGGCAAAACCCTTGTTAGTATTCCAACTGAGGCCCCATGAATCATGAAGTTTTCCATTTTGGCTGTTGGAATTAAGCACTATTCCTGCCCCTTTGTGAGCTTCTGATACTGTTCCCCTAATAATTTCTGCTGGATCTTTACCCAGCCTTGACAGTTTATTTACACACATGGTTAATCGGTACTCAACTGAATACTTATGGGGACATTCTACAGTTCTCCAGAGTTCTGCCTCTGTGCAGCTGTCTCCCTCTGTGCAGCTGACATCCCCAGGCCCTCAGCTCTGTCTCCTTACCTCAGGGAGTCTGCCAGACCCTGCCTGGGTTTTGCTTCCCTGTGTTGTGGATAGGCCATGTTCTCCAAGCAATTGCTGTGGCAATCAGAGGGCTCACCTTGCTTGTTTTTCTGCTCTTGAGGGTCATTTGTTCCATGATATTGTTTCATATATTACATTCATTTTCAAAGTTGTTTTAGGTGGGACGGTAAATCCATATCCTTTTACTTCATCTTGGCTGGCTATGAAAGGCAGAATTAACTATATTTAGAAATATTATGACAAGTAGATCTTCAAAGGAAAGTAGAAACTAACACTTATTGAGGGCTTCCATGTTTTAGGCACTATCCTGTTATCGTTATCTCAACCACCAAGTGAGATTAATACCATGAACTTGATTTGTAGTTAAGACAGATCCTAGGCTAGTTCATACAAGTCATAGAGCTAGTAAAGAGTAGAGCTGAGATTTAAAGCTCAATCTGTTGGCACAGTCCAAACTGTTTTCTTTTGAAAGGCATCCTCATACTAAACGTTCCGTACAAACTTCTCTAATGAATTTGCCTCCTTAAAAGTTTATTTAGCAGCCTACCATCAAACGGAATTCTATTGGCACCTGTGAAAGGAGCTTGTGTAATGTATGATTTTTCTAATTAAGCTCAACATCTCACACTGGTCCCACAGAAAGGATGAGTAAGAGATCGCAATGTATCTCGACCTGACCAATAAATAAATAAATAGTCAAAACCCATTTCCTACTGATGATGCTTTACTAGCACCATCTACATATTCAATAGCTCACATACATTATTTTTATGTAGAGAGTCCAGCAGAGACATTCATGTTGATATGCTATACAGAATTTTTACTTCATAGTCAATGTGCACATTTTTTGTTAGAAATCAAAGTGGCGTGATAGATGTCTTAGGTGCCATTTAATGGAAGGGATATCAGGATCATGACTGTTCCAAATAATCTCTGGATCAAATGTTCCTGGATTTATGATCACCTGAGAATGTATTTTATAACTGCATTTCCCTTATCATGGTAGCCTTGTACTCCCACAGGGCAGACACAGGGTTTAGACTTGTAGAAAGACTCATGAGTGAGGCTGAGCCACTGAGTTACTATAGAATATCAGAGCTCTCTCTGGTTCATCGTAGCTTTTCTGGTGGTATCTTTTCCTCACCAGAAATTGGTTCTTCTCTATTATCATGCTGTGAAACATCACCTAGGTCCCCTTTGTTCTCTCATATACCTTTCCACCCATGAGGCAGAGCCTGGAAATCATTTCCTCTCACTATCTATTGAAGTGAGACATTCCTGAAACTTAAATGTAGTCCTTATCTACTTATCATCTGAAGGTGAGAAACACTGAGATGAATTCTTAATAACTTGGATGGTTGTCGAACAAGTTCTAGTAAATTTTTCCTAGATAAAAAAATTCTTTCTTGAATATTTAAATTAGTGAACAAAGATATCTTGTGTGCTAGTCATTTATACACTGACTTTTATACCTTCCCTTATAGCTGAGTGCATCTACATCTGGCACTTAAAAACATGCTATTTGGGGATGAGGGGGGAGCTATTGAACATAGAATGTAGGTCAAGTATAATGTGGAAATGTTCAACATTAAAGAAAAGAGTTGGGAATTATTTGTTAAGGGCCAGTTTTCTCTCAACAACATTCCTGATGTATAAATGCAATTGTTTACCTAATTCAAACAATACTTGTCCGTTACATCTGCATGATAAAATCCATGGCATGAGTGAGCTTCGTGAAAGGACAGCAGCAGCAGCCCAGAGGTGCAGTGGGATCACAGGTTTCATTCATTAAAATTACAAACCTTCAAACGTCTGTGAGTGGGTCCAAAGGGAATGTTTCTACTTATTCTGACCAGAAAGTTTTAATTGGGTCTGTTTTCTCATCTTCTCATTTTGACCAGAGATCTTTAATTGGATCTGTTTTTAACTTCAAATGTAGAGTAGAGTCACATCTTACCTAAGAGGATAAAATCTTAAGTTAGCAGGCAAGCCAATAATTAATTATAATCAAAAGTGCCTGGAGAAATTCCTTAAGTCATCCACAAAGTACAATATAAATGGCTTTGTAAATACAAACCCATATAGTAATTTTTTTTTTTTTTTTTTTTGTCAAGAGATGGAGGGAGACAGGATCTTTCCCTGTTGCCCAGGCTGGAGTGCAATAGTATGATCATGGCTCACTGCAGCCTTGATCTCCTGGGCTCAGTTGATCCTCCTGTTTCAGACTCCCTAGTAGCTGGGACTACCAGATACATGTCACTAAGCCCGGCTAATTTCTGTATTTTTGTAGGAACAAGGTTTTGCCATATTGCCCAGACTGGTCTTGAACTCCTAGGCTCAAGCAATCTGCCTGCCTCAGCCTCCCAAAGTGCTAGGATTACAAGTGTGAGCCACCACGCCCAGCTTAGTAATTCTTAAGAACAATGAGAATCACCGAGGAAAGAATACAACTTTTAATCATTTAAATGCTGTTCCTTTAAAGAAAAGTATGAAATGGAAATGGAAAATGGGTACAAAACATTCTAAAATAGGGCATTCATTCTATTCTGTTAAAATATTAAACCTCTGTGTCCTTAAGACATCTTGGTAGATCTGCATGTTCCTATGAGGAATGAATGGGAAAATTTATGTGAAAGCACCTAGCATAGCACCCTGCATAGAGAAAGTACTAAATAAATGTCCACTAGATTTGAATCAAATATAGCTTGGTCATACCCAGGAATAATACAGTTTTTTTGGGAAACATATGGAGAACTTGACCACTTGCCTACTGGCTGTCCAGGTGGTGGCTCTACTGAACAACTGTTACTCCTGTGCCTTAGGGTATTATACTTTTGACCTTTAGAGCAAAATTGTTTCAAAAATCAGAGTAAAAGTTAAATACCTGATCAGCAGCAGCCAAAAAGTATTGTTCAACACTTGATTATGACTTAAAACTTCTCTAATACTCCATTAGAACAGCTTGAAACAGTTCATCAAGTTGAAGACTTCAAACTTCTTTTCAGTTATATGCAATAGTATAGTAGCTCCCTTAAATGTAAGAAATGGGAAATAGTATTTCCATTCACCTTTTAGGAAAATGACCAACAAGCAGAGATGGAAATGTATTCACTAGTTGATATCAAAAACCATGACATATGGTTGCATGTAGGTAACAGGTTACTAAGCCAGTGACCAAGTCTAATTCATGAACAAATGACAATGTACCTGGTGATTCCTGGATATTCCTGATTGGTAGACTTTGGATTTCTTGCACTCAAGTAAGTAGGGGTTGGAGGCATTAGAATTAGGAAACTGAGATTATTAATTGATTATGTTAGATTGTTATTCCATATCTGCACTGTCACTCCTTCCATTTTTTCAGATCTCTTTGCTTAAATGCCTCCTTAATAGAGAGGTCTTTCTTGATCACTTTCTATCTCTATCGCTTTCTCCATATCTATCTCTATCTCTCTAGATATCTGTCTTTATCGCTATCTCTTTCTCTGTTTAGCTCCTGGCTCTGTGTTAGTTTTCATTTTTTCTGGTTTCTCTGTTTTATTTTTCTTATGAGCACTTATACCACCTAACATACTATATATTTATATTGATTAGTTATTCCACAAGAGCGGGGACTTTGGTTCATCTATTTTCTTATCTCCAAGTTAGGACAGAGGCACATAGGAGGTGCTCTATCAATTGATCAATCCATGTTAATAAATGCAACAAAGTATGAATGAATTCTTATTTATTTAGCACCTGCTCTGAAATAGGTAGACAGTATAAAACCGGAAGTTCTAGATTCTGGCTGTGTTTTGGAGTTTATCATCTTGTAAGATGATCAAGTATGTGAGAATTAGACAACAAGGCCTAATATGCTCATTGTTCTCAATAACGTCTCCCTTTATTCTCCCCTTTCAAAACTAGCACTACTGCCAGGGAAATACTGCTCTTCCCAGGTTCACAGCTCCTCAGGCTGACTTAATGACTTCTTTTGAACTTCAAAGCTGCCTTTGATGTTCATTTTTGTGTCTGGAGAAAGCTAGCACCTGGTGAGTTTTGCCTCCACTTCTGGTTGGCTGACCTTATTGTTCTGTGCTCTCTAAAGCCAGAAAATACATAAGAAGAATGACTGTAACTCAGATATGGAACATTTGCCTGACTCTTCCCTCTCCCAGGACCCTCCTATCTCTGGCTCACCTAAGTGCCTTTTGGGTCTGGGCCTAAGCTGTCCCCATGACACAGTCTGGAAAATATCTAAGCAGTTTTTCAGAGGCAGAGTCTCTTCTCTTCCTCAACATCACTGTTTCTTCCCTGCAAAGTACAGAGTACTTTCCACATGGAAACAGGAAAGCCGTACGCCAACTAGAATAGAATCAGATTGTCGGTTGTAAAAGCAGAGGATCTGTGCTGCAAAATGGGGAAGAGCTTCAGTGGAGAGGCCAGAAGGACAAGTATTTCAACCTGGTTCCACCACTTACCAGCTCTCTGACCCTGGGCATTGAACCTCTCCAAGCTTCAGATGCTCTGCTGAATAAATGCCGGGGATAATAGCAGTACTTATAGCCTATGAAAGTCGTGAGGGTTAAATAAGAGAATGTTGTAAAATGCACTTAGTACATGGCACAGAATCTCATTTAAAATGTTCACATTCAACATTAGAATAAGAGCTCAGACTTCTAAATATTAGACATTTAAAGTAAAGCATCATGTAGATGGTAGATTCCAGACTAATTCAAGCAACACCTTCACTTAGATTTAGATTGCAGTGTGAAAAATGAGAGATTTGTGTTTCATTTTTTATTGCTATGTACCCACACATGTCTGTAGCTACTCTTTGTATGTGAATATTTGCACACTTTATATCTGCATATATGTTAATGAACTGATCAGTTGACCAACAGAGGCTTATATTCTAATGCTCCCAACCAATTCCCGTGAGCTTTCTGCATCTCCCTTGTTGCACCTCTCCACACCTCAGACCTCACAAAGTGCCCTTCCTCCTTTCCAGAACTATGGAGACAGGGACTTTGAATTCCTCTGCATTTATACAAATTAAGTCAAAATAAGAGGGAAGTCAAAATCTCCTATATTTTAAGGTTTATTCTTTTCAGACTTGAAGTGCCCAGTGTCACTTTCTTGTCATTTACTGACTTGAAGTCACCAGTGTCCCGGAGTGAAGAAAATGTAATTTCCATGACTGTACCTCAGTTCTAGGATGGGGTATATTTTATTTTTGTTTATGTGAATTATTTTGTATTAAAAACAAATTATCAAAAAGTGAGAGTCACAGCAGGCACAACCTTTGCAACCTCTCACAGTTTAAGTGGAACCAAAATAGCATTCCAGGGTAAAGAGTGTACAGAGTGTATTCTGTATTCCTGCTCTCTGGTCATCAGAGATCAAGAGTTTCTTAAGACTGACAGAATAAAGTACTAGAAGTTGTGTGGGATAAAGTAAATAAACTAAAGGTTGAGGTGGACATGAAGAAGTATGTAGAAATATTCTTTCCTAGCTGAGCGAAGTCAATGTAGATGATAAGGGCTTGGATCTGGCTGTTGGAAGGTGAAGCTCTGCTGCAAGGTCTCTCTGTGACCTTGAGCAATTCATTTAACCTTCCTGCCTGAGTTTCCCATTCTAAGAAATAGGACATGTGAGCTGGGAATATGGGGACTAGGAAAATTAGCACTTATGAAGCTATCAGAATATAAAATAATTATAAATGTTACTTTGGTTATGTATATTAGAGGAAAAAGACTGAAAACATGATGAAGATTTTTAATCAGATAACTCTGGTGTTTCTATTATGTATTGGATGTTGATTTAAATATGAAATCCTACTATCCCCCTGACTTATTTTAGGATTTGTGATTGGGAAGATGACAGTGTTCTTGACAGGTAAATCACTGAATTTGGAATCAAAAGACTTGGAGTTAAGTTCTTGTATGCCAAGACCATGGAAAAGCCATTTAACCTGTCTTCATCTTAAAAATGAAGATGTTAATTCCCCCCTCCCCCAGAGAGTTATTCGGAAAACTAAATGAGATAATTTGTGTGAGAAAAGTTGGTATCATTTGATGAAGCAGGAAGCACCCACACTTTGGAATCAGAGAGACATTGTTTCAAATTCTCATCCCATCTCTACTCAGCCACAAGATGCTGGGGAAATAATTTACACATTGTGGATCTATTTCTTCACCTGTAGAAGACATTAAAGTATCTACCTAAAAAGTGGGTAAGAAAAATAACATCTAAAAACTCCTGGTATGTATTTGGCCTCAGAAAATTCACTCCTCCTAACAATAAAATAGTTACCTATAGAGTTATAATGGTACAAGGAGCCTCAAAGAGACAGCTCCTTTTTTAAAACTTTTAAAAATTAAATAATTAATAACAAGAAAATAATATTCCACATTTGTGTAAAATATTAAGAATAACAGCCTGGGAGCAGTGGCTGATGCCTGTGTAATCCCAGTACATTGGGAGACTAAGATAGGAGGATTGCTTGAGCCTAGGAGTTCATTACCACCTGGGCAACATAGTGAGACCTTGTCTTTACAAAAAAAATATTAAAAATTAGTCAGGTTTGGTGGCATGGATGTGTCCCAGCTACTTGGGAAAGTCATTTGAGCCCAGAAGTTTGAGACTGCAGGGAGCTATGATAATGCCATTGCACTCCAGGTTGGGTGACAGAACCAGACCGTGTCTCTTAAAAAAAATGGAATAAAATGGACATCTGTGTACTAGCTAATCACATTACAAATATCTTTGGGGTCTCCTATGAGATTGTACCCAATCCCTCTCACCCCCTTCCTATAAGGTAACTGTAATGTGAATTTAGAGTTTCTCTTTTTACTACATATACAAGTATTGTCAAATGATATAGTTTAGTTTCAAAAACTGTTACACTAATGGATTTTTACTACATGAACTCTGACTTTTTTGACTCAACATTATATTTGTGAGATTCATCCATGTTGTTTAGCTGCAAAGCAGTCATTTTAATTACTTTCTGTAATTTCATCATATAACTACCACTTATTTATCCATTCTTCTACTGATGAACATTTGGTTTGTTTCCATTATTTTGGTAATGTAAACAATGCAACTATGTGTATTCTAATATAATCTTGTGATTTTTCTTTAGGGTATATATCCAGGAATGAAATTGCTGGTTTACAGTTTATATATCTTCATCATTACTAAAAATGTCAAATCGTTTTCTAAAGGTGTACCAATTTATACTCTCACAAAGAGCATATAAAGAGTTTTCATTGGTCTACAATCTTGCTAAGATTGGCATTGTCAGTAACAGTATCTCATTTTTATTTTAAGGTGCACTTCTCTGATTACTCATGAGGTTGAGTATATTTTCACATGTTTATTGCCCATCCATAATTTAGCTGCTGATATTTTAAGACTTGCCCTTTCTACATAAATAGCATGACTGACTCAATGTGCAAGCAATTCACCCTGAATCTTGTAGAAATCCTTATAAGATGAAGTCGTCTTTAAGCATTCCAGTAGACTTTTCATAAAGAAATGTATAACATGTGCTTTTGAACTCTCTCACATTACTTTCAGACTGTTGTAGACTAAACATCTAGCAGTTTCAGAGCATTCATAGTATACAATCAGAATATAATAAGCTACCAGCCAGGTCAAGGTTCTTGGATGCAAACATGAATGTCAACTTTCCTGAGGGAGAAGGATTCATATTTTTGCAAATTGTAAATGACAGTTTTGCTTTATGGGTTATCTTCATAGGCGATATGACTGACTTTGAAGTCTGGTTTTATGGGTTATCTTCATAGGAGAAGTTAAAAGATACAGTGGAATATTTTACCTGTTAGAATTAGAAAACTGAGAATAAAGTCAATTTCTCTTACTCTAGCCCAACATCAATTATTCTAGTTTAGGATGTAGACAGTAGATAGTAGCCTAATGTAGACAGTAGATTCCAGACTAACTCAAGCAGCACCTTACATTAGAAGTACTAATTATTTTCAGTCAGCCCACAAATAAAAATGAATTACATGGTTTAGTATAAATATCCAAAAATGCTGCATTCACTTTCTTCATCTTCTTGAACAACTGAGTCAATTCCATTAAACTGGGCTGAGCAAAGTAGGCTTCGGGGATTGAAGTAGGCAAGTGGTAGTAGGATGGTCCAGGCATGGAATTGTCATCCAAATAGGATGAGGAGGGAATTTGCACGGGGGCAGCCGGGTTTAGGGTTTTGGAGTGAGAACATCTGTGTCAGCAGAGAGGATGGGCAGTGGTGAGAAATTGATTGCATATGGAGAACTAATCCAATAAGTAAATATACTAAAGATAATGAGAGCCAGCTTCCTTACTGTTAAATAAGAGAAATCTATGGTATTGAAGTGGAATTAGAATTGCCTGTTTGGACTCATTGTTTTCAATATATAGAGGCAGAGAGATATGTATTCACAAAGAGCACACCTAGCACAGAGGGCACCTTGGAAAAATATCCAATCCCCAGTTTAAGGCAGGAAAAGTATTACATGATTCTGGAACACACTTTTGTGCCAGAAACAAGGACTTGTTCAAAGAATGATGGAGACATGTCAAAAGGACACAGAGATCAGATTGAAGAGGCTCCTGCTGGCCAAATCTGTGACAATTTAAGCTTTAAAAGAAATAATTATAGTAATGGATTAAAACTAATGAATAACATATAAATCCATGAGTCCATACTGATATAAATAAATAAATGAAGTTGATAGTTTGATGAAGGATGGGATATTTACATAGTGTCAAAGTATCTTCCCACAAAATGCTTACTAATTTCAAAGGGGGAAAAAATAGTTTTACAGTGGTGAAACCTGACAGACACTTTACTCAAGATATTTGACACTATCAGTGATGAGACAAATAAGAATTGTGACATTCCTGCCAAATAATCTGAATCTAATTATGAGGAAACATTGGATATACCTAGATTGAGGGGCATTCTACAATAACCGGCCATTTATAATCTGCAAAATTGTCAAAATTAAGAAAGTCCAGGAAATACTGAGAAAAGGTTCAAGATAAAATGATAACTAAAGGCAACATGTGATTCTGGACTGGATCTTTCTTCTATAAAAGACATTGTTGGGACAATTTGCAAAAACTCCAGTGGGGTCTGAGGATTAGTGCTAGTAATGTATCACTGTGAATTTCCTGAGTTTGATGGTTTGTTGTGGTTGTATATAGGAGAATATCCTTACTTAGATAAATATACAATATAACATTTGAGAGTGATCAGACATTCTCTCTAATTCTCAAATTGGTTCATGAAAAAAGGTTTTGTATTGTTTTTGCAATTTTTCTCTAAGTTTCAGATTGTTACAAAAGTAATTAATAAAATAGGGCCTAATACTCAAAGAGATAATGTGAATACAATCAAGATAAATTATTTTAATTAAACTTGTCCATAGTATTCAAAGCCCAGTGCCCAGTGAGTTCATATATTTTAACCCAATTAATTAAATCACATCAGAGATGAGTAGAAACAGAGATTGTTATGTGCTTACTGAGTATTAGGTCCAGGAAAAGGAAACTATATATTTAAGTGTAGGCTAGGCAGCCAGATCGTCTGGGTTCAATGCCAGTCCCATTAGTTACTAGCTATGTAACCCTGGGGAATGAATTAATCTCTTTGAGCTTCAGTTACCTCATTTGTAAAAAGGGGAATGATAATAACATTCCCAAAATTTTGTGAAGGTTAAAGAAGAAAACGTTAAGTCATTAGCGTAATGTCTAGTGCATTACAAGTGCTTAAAATGGTAGTTCCTATTAATGTTATTGTTTTATTTATTTTTTATACCGCCACTCTCTCTCTTAGGAAAACTTGCCTATGCTTATATTGTTCTCTTTCCCTTCCCAGGTTCTGACTTTGGGGGCAGAAAAGATTCCCAGATTCTTTCCAAGTTTCTCTGAACCTAGAAAGTGGTGTAAAGAAGTAATGGTAACAATAGCAAAATCAACATGTAGCGTGCATCATTTCATTTAATCATTTCATCTATGAAGCTAAGAATACTCCTTTGTATGTGGAGAAACAAATGTTTAATAGTCAGTAGTTTTATGACCATTATATATGAACGTCACGTAACAACCAAGGATATATCCTTTGACTCAATAATTTTTACCCTCTTTTTCAAATGTAAGTATGTTTGCCCCCCAGAATTGCTCATTTGTTTCCAAAGATTTTAGGTAGCAGTGACAAACAAAGCCTGATACTCAGTGGGAACTCCAGAAATATTTATTGTGTTGAATATTTATTGTGTTTGAAGTGTTAACAATCTATGTCACATATCATAATGTGGATTACTTTATCAGATATTTTATTGAGGTAGATTTGGTAGGGAAGGGAAAAAAATAACAAGTGTCTCCGGTGCCTCGCAGAATGGGAAAATATGGTTATTGAATTGGTAATGAAGCACAAAAAGCCAAAGAATAGGAATAAACCTTTCACTGGACAATTTTCTGTGGGGCTGGCATTACTGCCTACCTTTCTTTGTGACACATCTAACTTTAGTGTATCTCTTTAAGATAATTTATATATAGTTATTTTCTATTAATATTTCCTTGTATCTATTCTCAATACAGAGAGAAAGAGAGAAAGAGGAGAGAGAGAGAGAAAAAGGAAAAAAACCCAGCTAATCATCTTTCTCCTTAAAACTACACTTCATTTCACATGCTTGGGAACCATGTGTGAGCAAGTCCTTTCTTTTCTAAGCTAAACAAGAACAGTTGCTTTCCCCATCTGATCCTCTTCCCAATAATTGAAAATGTTTATCATTTTCCTTTGGGATAGCTTCCAGACCTCCCTCTTCTTTGAATGTGAGGTTCCAGACTGTCTCCACTATTCTAATGGGAGCCTCTCTGAATTCTAAATATAGGTCTTGGAGGAATAGTCTGTCTTTATTCCTATATACAGCTCATTACAATGTGAGCAGCAGATATGGTTTGTGATTTATCTTCAGATAATTTTATTAAGCATCTGTAGGTGTAATTTGAACACGCTGGGGCAATATATAACAAATAAATGCATTAAAGACCTCCTTTCTAAGTAGTAAAAATAAATCAGATGGTGTGATTTAAGAGCCCCAGAAAAAAAGTAATAAGAAATTTTAAATGGTGTAGAAGGTTATAGAGTTGCAAACCCCTCAATTAAGAAATTACTGATACTAAGTATAATATGTAATTACATATTTCTCTTCTACCTGTAACAAATAATCTTCCTGCTTTGTATAGGGATAGTTCATATTAATAAGAATGAATGATATTTGAAATACTGTCTTAAGCCATTGGAAAATAAGAAAATTAGAGCAATATTCATGAAATTGGTTTATCATGATCTTTTCTGTTTCTAATTTATTTCACAAGGAAAACACTTCATCAACATATAAAAAAGGTTTAAACTGAAATAATTGTAATTAAACATTATAATGACAGCTTCCTGAATAGTGAAAACATTAACATATTTTAGATAGGAATTTCTAACAGGAAGTAAAACAAAATAAGGTCTTCTATTGTTCAAAGAAATATTTTATTTATGTTGTCACAAAGAAGAAAGAAGTCTTTAACCCAAGGTCACTGAACATTTGGATCTCACTTAAATGAGACTAAAAACCCAAGAAAGAGAATCTGCATTGTTGTAAATGATGACTTTGTTAGGATGAACTCATTCCAGTTTTTGAAGATCAAGGTACAGAGAGATTCCTTGTCTGCAGCAAGAATATTTCACATACACACAAAAAGCTAGGCCTGTGCCTTTCACTCAATTGAAGCATAGGGTAGAGATCCCAGACAGTTAATTTGGATTAATGAAACCTATTTGTGGACATAATGGGCAATATAATGGTCATAATGTGCTAAGAAAATAATCTCTCTTTTTTCTGTTGAAAACTAGCACAAGTGGCCTGTGAACTTTCTTGATGGGAGAAAGCACATTTAATCCGGATGTTCATTTACAAAGCATTTAGTTTAAAAGCCAAAGAAAAATTATTCCTGCGTAATTGTTCCTTGAAGCAGATTTATCGTGACTAGACCATTTGTGTTTGTGTGTGTGTGTGTGTGTGTGTGTGTGTGTGTGTGTGTGTGTGTATTTGGTAGTGTTGTTTTCCAGGCACATGCAGAAGACAGATTGTTGACAGTCAATGTTTAGTCAAGGGTGAGAATACTTTTGTTTTAGTCACAGATCTTCTCTACCAGCCACATGATATGTTCTCTTTTTAATCAGTGCCATGGAAGCTTTTGTGCATTATGAGAATGCTGCTAAATATGACAGATCAGATACATCTTTTAATTTAGTCCCGCTAGGAGAATAAGCTGTTCTTCTTTTACTAGGCAAGAGAAGGGGACTTTTTATGTTACTTAAAGCTCAGCTGTGTGAAGCCTTTGAGAGATGGTGCTATCATGTTGAACTTTCTTGAATCTTTTACCAGAGGCAAATGGCTGTCTTCATTTTCCACAAAGAATTGCTGTTGAATTGGAATGTTCTTGGGATATGAGCCTGTACAGTAAACATGTACACGTTTAGGATACTTTTTGGCTGACGTTATACTTAATAGGTGTGATGAAACAAAACTGAGTAACATATGAGGAAAGCTCTGGCTTGGCCAGCTCATTCTCTACCCTGTCCTGCACACAGAGGAAGGCTCCACCATTTCCAGGCAATTCTTTCAGCTTTTATTATGCAAAAATTGGTGGAACGAGGCAAAGATAAAAAACAAAAAGCAAAGCAGATGGATTTTTGACAGAAAATCAAAAAGCATGGAAAAAAAAAAAAACTATAACATCCCGAGGTCTGTAGGCAAGGTACATACTTTGCTGCGGGGCTCTGGGAACAAATAATGAACCTCATGAAGAGAGAAATTTGGACGATGCAATGATGTGAAAGCATAAGCAATTCTGGGATAGAAAAGTGAGACACTTCCTGGGGTTGGGACGTTAAAAAATTGAGAAGAGAGAATTTTAATGTTTTGTTGCATCCTGGTTAAGAATGTTGAAATATGTACATAAATATTGGATGTCCTGTCTGGATGGTACTTCTCTGAATGTTAGCAGCTCTCCGGGACTGAGCCACATGATCAGGACTTCCTGGGGATTACATCAGCATGACAGTTATAAGCTTTTATAATGGGCATTTTCTGCTGGTGCTTTCTGCTTCAGACACATTTTGAAACATTGGAAAATTGCCAATAATGATAGGTTTCTGTGAGTACCTGAGTATCTTCGAACCGATAGACTTATTTATCTACAAGGCCATTTTAGATACTCATAACACAGATATTCTCTGTGTTACCTGAGCGGTATATCTGCTGACAGTGCTACATCATAAAATAAGATTTGTGATATTGTTGGAGATATAAGATGGTGAGTGATGATCACAGAGTACAGTATCTTAAGAGTCTGAAGGTGAACTGGAAAAAATTAAAATCAAGTTTCAAGAGATTTATTTGGCAACATAAGTCTAGAAAAAATTTGGCAGGATGTGTAGAAACAAGTAAATACAGAAGTGAGGCACCAAATGGCTTAAGACTTCTTTTTGTTTAAAATATTTCTAGTGGGTAAGACCCTGATTGCTTGCTGAATGTTTTCTTGAATCTCTGAAGTTTTCTGGGACTTTGATTTTACAGCAATAATAAAAAATTTTCAAAAGAAAAGCTAAGCATTTCTCAAGAATGATTTCCTTTTCTAAACATGCATTCCTGATTCTACATGATTTAACTAATTAACTAATTTTCTAACTTTTAAAGTCTCCTTTCCTGCCCACTTGCTGTAGGAGGCACGGGGTGCTACAGCATGACAAGCCTGAAGATGAGCCTGAAGATGAGATACTGGGTTGTAATAAAGCTATTAATTTTAATCTCCAGTGAGACTGTGCAATCAAGCTGGGAAGACCCAGCTACACAGATCCTATAGGCCTGACTGCAGACTAAGGTCATAGGGATTCTGGGAAGGATCAGAGAAACCTTCAGAGCACAGCTGAATGTGTGGCTGCAAATTTTTATGGTGCAATTTATCACAATGGCTAACATGATAGTATTCAGAAGTGGGGCCGTTAGGGGGTGATTAAATCATGGAGGTAGATCCCTCACAACCAGGATGAGCAATCTCATAGAAGGAGTGGAGGTGACTAGCTAGGTCCTTTGCCTTACTGGCCCTCTTCCATGTGAGGGCACAGTGTCCATCTCCTCTCAAGGATGCAACGCTCAAGATGTTATATGTGAAGCAGAGACCAGGCCCTCACCAGACATTGAACATGCCAGCTCCTTGATCTTGGACTTCCCAGCCCCTTCAATGGTGAGAAATAAACTTCTGTTGTTTACAAATTACCTAGTCTCAGATATTTTGTTATAGCAGCACAAACGGACTAAGACAACAGTCTTTTGAACTCTCTTAGGTCACATTTGTCCACCTCTTGTGTTCTGCTTATTTTATGTTACTTGTTTATACCCATTTTTGTATACAAATAAGCTGTGTTGTTAATCACAGTAAGATGCCTCATATGGGGAACCATGATTTCATGTCTTCTTGAAGAAGTCTTACACTCTTCTCTAGTTGTAACAAAGAATTTGGAAATAAAGAATCATGGAGATACTCTTTTTTCCCTATGTTCTGAGAGCACATTTACACAGACACTTTACAGATACATTAATGCCAAGTATCCCTGCCAGGTACGTATTTATTATACTAGTTGGGATAAGGAATTCATGCTGCTCTAATAAACAGACCCCTAACTCTTACTGATTTAGCAAATGAACATTTACTATTGGTTTATGCAGCACAAGGTGGATGATCCTACTTGGTGGGACCACACAGTCATTCAGAGATTCAGATTCTTTCCAGTCTGTGGCTCTGCTTTCCCCTGGGGCCTTGGAGTCCTCTGCTAGATCCTCAGTAGGCAGCCAGCAGACAGGGAAGAGAGTGTGGAGTGTCACTTGGAGGATCTGTATGGGCCAGATCTGAAGGCAGCATCCACTACTTCTGCCTTTATCCTAATGGCCAGAGTCCTCTAGCCAGGCTGAATTGCAAGATAAGCTGGGAAATCCAGTCTATCTTTGCGGTCAGAAGGAAAGGGAATTGGATTTAGTGAAAAATGAGCCAGTCTCTGGCATAGTGTTATTATTTTCACATTACTAACAGGAAAACTAAGTCATAAAGAGTTTAAATAATATACAAAAGTCACCCAGCTAATGGTGGTAAGCTAAAATCTGATCCCAGGAATCTGACTCTAGAACAGCACTTTTAACCATGGTACAGGGGTTCCTCCCCGAGAAATAATTCATCATACTTCACATTACTTCAAATGAGTAAAATGCGGAAAATGCAGCAGAGGAAGAGTTTTATGAACTTTTCCTAGTTCATAAAATGTAGCAGACACAGGATTAGTGTTCATTTACTCCATGGAATCTTTTTTTTTTTTTTTTTGAGACAGAGTCTCGCTCTGTCCCCCAGGCTGGAGTGCAGTGGCGCGACCTCGGCTCACTGCAAGCTCTGCCTCCCGGGTTCACGCCATTCTCCTGCCTCAGCCTCCCTAGTAGCTGGGACTACAGGCACCCACCACCACGCCCGGCTAATTTTTTGTATTTTTAGTAGAGACGGGGTTTCACTGTGTTAGCCAGGATGATTTCAGTCTCCTGACCTCGTGATCCGCCCGCTTCGGCCTCCCAAAGTGCTGGGATTACAGGCGTGAGCTACCGCGCCCGGCCACTCCATGGGATTTCAACCCTATTTAGGATGAATGTGTGATGCTCTGATCTCAGTGTGTCTCTTCCTGAACATCCTTGGGAAAGTGGTGTGCGTGCTCTGATCTCCGTCAGTATTCTAGACTGAGCCAACCCACACTCTTATCATCTGAGATGCCTGTTTCCAACAGCATGAATCTATGGAGGCAAATGGTTAGAACTGAGGATCTAGACCGGGTCGTGGAGTCAAACTAACAGACAGGCAGTATGGCATCGGGTTAAACGGCAGACTCTGGAATCAAAACTCTTGTACCAGTAAAACCCAACCCTGGCTCTGCTGTTCTCTGGCTGGGTGACTTTGGGCTACTTACTCTCTTCATTCTATAGCTTACTCATGTGTAAAATGTTGATAATGGTAACACCTACCTCACAGGGCTGTTATGGGGCTACATTAACACCTGTAAAGTACTAGAATAGTATCTGACACCTAAGCAATCAAAAGAGGTTGCTTTTTACTGTTGTTATTGTTATTTACTGGCATCTGATCAAGCTAAAAACATGGTATATATTTTTGCTGATACATAAAGAAAATCAGCTCAGTAAATAGTAACCTCACCTACTCAATAGCTCAAGCGATTGGATGCCACCCTCCCTCATTGGCAAAATCCAATCCATCAGTAAGTCCTGCCAGCTCTACTGCCAATGTATTTATTATATTTAATCCTCTTCATTGTCCCTCCTTTTCACTATTTCAAGCGTCTTTCATCTCTTGCTTAGACTACTGCAAAAACCTTTTAAAATGTTCCTTGCTTCTTCCTGTGCCCCCCACAATCCAGTCTCCACCCAGAAGCAAGGGTGATCTTCTCCTTTTCTAGTTTTATTGAGATATGATTGACAAAACAAAAAACAAACAAACAAACAAAATGTATCTAGGCCAGGTGCAGTGGCTCATGCCTGTAATCCCGGTACTTTGGGAGGCTGAGGCAGGAGGATCACCTGAGGTCAGGAGTTCAAGACCAGCCTGGCCAACATGGTGAAACCCCATCTTTATTAAAAATACAAAAATTAGCCAGTCATGGTGGTGCACACCTGTAACCCCAGCTACTTATAAGGGTGAGGCAGTAGAATCGCTTGAACCCCAGAGGCAGAGGTTGCAGTGAGCTATTGCAACACTGCACTCCAGCCTAGGTGAAAAAGGCTCCAAAAAAAAGGGCATACAACATGATGACTTAATATACGTCTATACATATACATTGTGACATGATTACCACAATCAAATTAATTAGCACATTCATCACCATACATAGTCACCATTGTTTGTGCATGTGTGTGTGCGAGTGTGTGGTGAGGACACTTAATATCTAGTCCCTTAGTACATTTCAAACTCTATGGTATTATTGACTATAGGCACCACATTAGATCCTCAGAAGTTATTCATCTTATAACTGAAAGTCTGTACCCTTTGACTAACATTTCGCGTTATCCTTCCACCCCCAAGTCCTTGGCAACCATCATTCTATTCTTTGCTTCTATAAATGTGATTTTTTAAATTCTACATATAACTGAGATTATATAGTATTTGTCTTTCTGTGTCTGGCTTATTTCACTTAGCCTAATGTTCTCCAGGTTCATCCATGTTGTCACAAACATGGCAGAATTTCCTTCTTTTTAATGGCAGAATAATATTTTATTATATATATACACTACATTTTCTTTATCCATTCATTTGTTGAAGGACATGCAGATTGTTTCCGTATTGTGGCTACTGTGAATAACACTGTAATAAACATGAGGATGCAGATATCTCTTCAAGATATCTCTTCAAGATACTGATTTCATTTCCTTTGTATAACACCCAGAAGTGGGATTGTATCGAGGTTTATTTTTAATTTTTTGAAGAAATGCTGTACCATTTTCTATAATGGCTGTACCAATTTACATTCCTTTGAAAACATAAATCAGATCAGGTAACTCCCCTGAGTAAACCTGCCAACAACTTCCAACCTCATTTAAGTAAAATCTGAAGTCCTTATTTTAATCATGGGTAGATAATTTCTTAATAGGTCCTAGATCATCCAGGACAGTCCTGGCTTATACTGTTTTTCTAAGATTATTATTAATAGCACCCCTTTCACTCTCAAAAGTGTCCCAACAGATGATAAATTATATAATTGCCCTACTTAAGTGACCTGGAGCATCCCCACCGTAAGTAAATACTAACAATATAATTTGGTAATAAAACTTTTTGAATTTTTATAGGAAGGGAGAAGCACCTGCTAATTTAATTAAAGTTCATAAGCCTCAAATGCTAAGCTTGAAGCAATTTGATTATAATACAGAAGTTTGGATTTAGTCTGACTGGCTTTTAGCTGTATTTAAAAATAATTGATGGGTTACTCAGCCCTGGGCCTGAGTCTTGTCTTCTTGTTAGAGGGGCTTAGCCATCTCTCCAGTGCAGCCTCCTCTCCAGGCCACACTGCTGTTGTGACCTGCAGCCCCACTGGTGGACTGTGGGCCCTCCTTCCATCAGGCAGAGAGAGGGCATTGTCCCTGAGAACCTTCAGCAATCCTAGCAATTCCTCTTCTCTCTCTGTGCATACCCCACCTGGAGTGTTGAGGAGTTTTCCCCTTTGACCCCCTTTTTGGCTGAGGGATATGCCTTTTTTCCTCCATTGGGGATGAGGAAAATGGAAGCTGGGATTGAGCCTTGTTTGTGGAGTATGCACCCATGCCCTCTGAGGCCTTGTTCTCTGTACAAGGTCCATTCATTGAGAGAAACGAGAACCTATCTCTAGTCCATAATCAGACTTTGATCATCTGACTTCTGCCTACCTCTCTGACTTCATTACCATTCACTCTCTTTCTTAACTGGGCACATTGCCTCCCTTTTCTTTCTAGAATATCCCAAGTGTGATCCTGCCTCAGGGCCTTTGCATTTATAATTCTTTCTGCCTGGAATGCTGATCCCCTCATCTGCTGGACTCAGCTTAAACGTGATCTCTGGGAGGTCTTTCCTGAGGACCCAACCTAAAGAAACTTTCCCAGTTGATACGGTTTGGCTGCATCCCCACCCAAATCTCATCTTGAATTGCAATTCCCACAGTTCCTGTGTGTCGTGGGAAGAACCCGGTGGGAGGTGATTGAATCATGGGGGTGGGTCTTTCCTGTGCTGTTCTCATGACAGTGACTAAGTCTCATGAGATCTGATGGTTTTAAAAACAGGAGTTTCCCTGCACAAACTCTCTCTCTTTTTCTCTTCACCTGCTGCCATCCATGCAAGACATGACTTGCTCCTCCTTGACTTCCACCATGATTGTGAGGCCTCCCCAGCCACGTGGAACTATAAGTCCATTAAACCCTTTTCCTGTGTAAATTAGCCAGTCTCAGGTATGTCTTTATCAGCAGCATGAAAATGCCCTAATATACCAATTATGCTGTCTCTCATAATCCTGTTTTATTTTCTTCACAGTACTTATAACTCTCTAAAACTATCTTACTGATTTAGTTGCTAATTTTCTTTCTTTTATACTCCATAATAATAATAGTTACTAGACTTACTACAAGCCTAACATTCTTCTAAGTGCTCTTTGTAGATTATTCAACCTTTACAATCATTTTATGGGATAAGTACTATTAATATTTCCATTTAATAATTAAAGGAACTGTAGTGTAGAGAGATAAGTAACTTGCCTAAGGGTACAGAGATGGTGCCAGGGTTCCAGCCTTGGCAGTCTGGCTCCAACATCTCTCTGTAACTGCTAGGCAAAGCCTCTTTCCAGCAAGGTCCTTTCCAAAGGAGAGAACTTGCTAGTCCTATGTGCCATTGTATCTACCCACAGCACCTCACACAGGACTTGGCTCAATTAATGATTGTTGAACTTTGTGTGAAAAAACTTCATTATATGACAACATGACCTTGTTTTATTTTCTGCAAACAGAGAAGCAAACCCTTCACTTTCCCACTTAACAGAAAGGACAGAGCCCAATCTCTTGTTTCAAGAGTAACTGGAGACAGGGGCCTAGCCAGGGCTGCTCCAGAAATCTAGATGGAGAAACGTGCTGTGTGGCCCCAAGGCAGATCCTGCATGAAGTCTTGGGAAAATTTCTTGGAGTGGCTTTTTATGGAGTTTCTCAGTTAATCACAAAATAGGAAAATCAGCACCAGCATATCAACTCAAAAGGGGGCAAAATGCAGGCACAGAACCAAAGCATAGTGTGAAATAACAAATCCCCTCACATCTTCTCCATATCAGGTGTGGGCACGGAAAATTAAGCTGTCTTGGATTCTGTATCTATGGTTTGCAGCTGGGTACCAGAAAACCTCCTTCTCCCATAGTCTACATCTCTGCCATACCTCCTCTGGGCTCCCACAGCATTCTGTACAAACCTGTATCTCTTCACTTACCACATTACAGAGAATTTAACTAGTTATCTGTCTCCTTTCCACTCTAAATGGTAAAATCCTTGAACAATATACCATGTTTTCTTTATCACTTACATATCATAGCACAGTTTATAGCATATACTTGGTAAATGTCAGCTGAGTTGGTCTGACCTGCCTTAGTTATTTCTCTGAGAGTGAAGGAGATAGTTACACTAGATGCTTGGAAGTTACCTTCCAGCAATAGGTATTGGACTGGTCAGGTAAAGGCTATGCATTGATCTGGTTTGGGAATTGAGCCCACCTACAAAAAGATATTTCTTTGTCTATACACACTAACATCTGGTTGTGTTCCAACTAGTTTATAACTGGATAAACATGCCCTTTCAATGTCCTGTTCCTATTTTCCCATTATCTGTTCCCTGCACTGCCGGTTACTTATATATTTAATATGCAAATATGAATGCTCCAGCTCATATATTAGAGGCCTGCCCTGGTATCCATGGGACCTATTAGAAGCAGATCTGTGCATCTTGATTAGAACAAGTCCCTTTGAGGCCATCCATTCATCTGAGCTGGCTGTGTTTATCATCTGGGGCTGCTCTTTTTTCTCCTCCGTTGTATCACTGATGCTTGTGTAACCACTGTTCAATTCTCTTTTCCTGTATATAATTTCTTTGGACATTTGTTATGCAATCAATCATAAAAACACAAAAATCAATGTATCAACAATAATAATCACATTCTCCTCATTCTCAGGAATTCAGACTTATTTCTACAGAAGACACTATGGCTTGTATTGTTTATTTTATTCTACAAAATCAACTTAATGTGTTGAAAGCACTAAATAAGTTCTATGATTTTCTTTATCAACTCTCTTACTACTAAAAAACAAACAAACATAAAACCTGAATCACCACGTTCTTTACAACATTAATCCTAATATTCATGAGCAAGGTAAAAAGCATTTAGTTCCCTGAGTCCTTGAACCATCAAATATTTGTTTCTTCTTCTTGCAAATTTATTCATTTAATAAATATATATTGAATGCCCTATACATTGGAGAATAACACAAAAAAAGCCTTGTTTTTTCTCATATTGAGTCAATTTGTTCAGTGTCTTTCAACATAGGCACAGTTGCCTAAATGTGTTTGAATGCATTCTGTGCCACCGATACAACATTTTAGTCTCTTATTTCTTTCTTTAAATGTCAGATCCAAACAGTATTCTTCCATGCCCAGCACAGAATGCATAGAAAAGAGGCTTAATAATGTTCCTTTTTGAAGAAATGGGAGAATATTCATTTTCTGGCACATAGCAGATGATTGACAAGGAGTTATTGAATAAAAATGAATAGCTGAAGTTAAGCTTAAAATAAAAGTTTTCAATTGATACTGCATTAAATTCTTCTTTTCTTTTTTGTTACCAATCCTTCTTCATTCCTTTCACAGAACCATCAACCTCTCTGTGAGCTGATAACATGTCTGTCCCATTTCTCTCTTTGTGCCCTTACACCACTGACCTTTGTGGTTCTCTAGGAACTATGTTCTGAAGGTTCTAGAAATAGAAAAAGCCTGCAATCATGGTGATAACTTTGTGCTCATTTCTTATAACACTTCTAATGAAGAGCAAGTGGAAGGAGATGAGAAGCCTAAGAAGAGAAGAAAGAATAATTTGATTCAGCAAATATTTATTAAATATTTTGCATGTATCTCTCTTCTAGATGCTGGAGATAAAGAGGTAAACAAGATGAACATTGTTTTCTTATAATGGGAAAAAAGACTAAGCCAACTACTGTATGTAAAAATATCAGATAAGAAGTATCTTTGGAGAATTAAAATATAACATTATATTTAAATTATAATAATTTAATTATTATTATAATCATTATAATTAAATTAAAATATAATAAAATGTTGTGACTGCTAATCACTTCAGTTTGGGATATCAGAGAAAACCTCTTTGGTGGGGGGGTGATACCTAAGCTGAGATCTGAATGACACGGAGGACCAGCCACACGAACATCAGGGTGAGAGCATTCTCACTGACAAGGCAGATACCTTAAACTTGGTAAGATCAAGGGACAGATAGGAGATGTGTGTACCTGGAGTAAACTCCTCTCTCACTTCCTGCTTCTTTTCCTTTACCTCCCTGACAACCATTGATCTCTGATACCCTACAGACTCCCAAAAGCAAATACCTCTCCAGAAGTCAGATGCCCCATCATGCCTTTTATACAGGTCAACACTGGTATAAGTGGATAAGTGAAAGGAGGAACTGAAAGGCCATTAACCCCTTTACCATTGAGAAAAAAAAATGCAGCTCACTGCCCATGCTCATTTAATTTTACATAAACACACTCAGAGGCTGAAGCAAATCTGACTGATTTTCAATGTGAAAGTAAAATATAAAAACTGCTATTGAAGTTATTTCTAAACAGAACTACATCAGAATCATCTATTTTGGAACACTTGGATTAATCAAATGAATCTTCAGCCAACAACTGTTTGAGAACGATGTTAACATCACACATAGGAATGGTGCGCTTTCTAGGATTTGACTTTTTCAGCAACAGAGAATCATTACATTTTGTAAATGGAAATACCACTACTAAAAACAGAATGCCATAAATAGAATGAGTCTTTGGTTTCCAAAGTTGATATACTAGAGTGATGCAAAAATAATAGTAAAAGCGAGATATTTTGTAGGTTAAAGCAATTTACACTGAGGTGTGAAAGAATCACTGCCTAATGCATTTTCATTGAAAGAGGAAACATTAACTGAAACAAGTATCTTAATCAGTCATACTCAATAGTTTTTGTGTCTTGACATTATTCAAATTCCCAACACACACTTATCAAATACGTCTCTCATTACACTCAGCTTCTAGTGGGAGTGAAAAGCTGGGTGTTGAACAGACAGTCAAAGAATATCCCGCCAGAACCACTATCATCCCAGAGTAACCATGGGCCTCAGGGAAATACGGGATATCACTGAGTGCACCAACACACATGTAATGAGAGTACCAGGAGGAGAGGAAAGAGAGAAAGGAGATTAAAAAATATTTAAATAAATAATGGCTGAAAACGGATGAAATTTATTTTAAAACACTAATTTATAAATCCAGGAAACTCAATGAATTCCAAGTAAGATAAAGAGATCTACAAATAGACATGTCATAGTAAAAATGCCAAAAGCCAAAGACATGGAGAATATCTTGAAAGCGGCAAGAGAAAAATGACTTGTCATTTATGATGGAACTCCAATAAGATCAACAGCTGACATATCAGAATCAGTGGAGGCCAGAAGGCAGTAGAATGATATATGCAAAATGCTCAATGAAAACACTGTTGTTCAAGAATCCTATATCCAGCAGTTATTTTTTAAAAATGGACATGGAAATAAAGACGTTCCCAGATAAATAAAATTCAAGTGAAATTGAATTGAATTGCTGGCAGAATTACCTTACAAGATATACTGAAAGTAGTGCTTCAATCTTAAAGCAAGCAAAATCAGATGACAATTCAAATCCACATTTTAAAAAAGGAAAGAGCATTGGTAAAGATAATTATGAATTATAAAAGACAGTATAAATGAATATTTCTTCCCCTTTCTTCTCCTAACTAATTTAAAAAGCTATTATATAACATAATACACATATAACGTATTTTGGGGCCTATAACATATACGAATGTAATATACTTGCCAATAATAGCATGAAGAAGGACAGTAGGAACAAAGCTGTTTTGGGCTCAAGAAATGATTCCATCTGGTAACTCAAATTTACAGGAATAAATAAAGAAAACTGAGGATGATGAATAAGAAAGTCAATGTAACAAAAGCTGTAAGTAAGTATATATACATGTATATATATAACTATCTGTTTTCCTCTCAATTTCTTTAAAGACAAAGTGTATAAAATAATAATTATAATAATGTAATTTTGGATTATAACATTTGTAGATGTAAAATGAATAATAATAATACAAGAAAAATGTGGAAAGGGATTAGAAATAACATGTATAATTAAGTTAATATAAATCTGAAGCTATTTTTGATAAATTCTAGAGCAATCAGTAAAGGCATAATTTAACAATTTTAAAAAATATATCAAAAAATATTAAAGAAATTAAAATGCTACATGAGAAAATATTCACTAAATGCAAAAGGGAGCAGTACAGGAGGAATAGAATATCAAAAAAATACATGAGACATATAGAAAACAAAATGTAAAATGTCAAATGTAAGTCCAACTACATCAATAAATACCTTAAATGATAATGTTGCAACTATGTGCTGTCTACAGGAGACACACTTTAGATTCAAAGATACAAATAGATTAAAGTTAAAAGAAGGAAAGAGATATATCATGCGAGCAGCAACCAAAAGAAATCTGAAGTTCCAGACAAAATAGATTTCAAAACAAAAATGTTAGTAGAGATAAAGGGGAGCTTTTGTAAACATAAAAGAGTCAACCTATCAGGAAGATAACACAATTATAAACATATATATATATACTTAACAACAGAGCGCCACGAAACATGAAGTGTAAACTCAAACAGAAAATTCAACAATAGTAGTTGGAAACTTCAGTAGCCCACTTTCAATAACGGATAGAGCAACTAGGCTAAAAATCAACAAGGAAATAGAAGACTTGAACCACAGTCTAAACCAATTATACTTAACAGACTTCAATAGAACATTTCATCCAACAACGGCAGAACATATATTCTTCTCAAGTGTACATGGAACATTTCTCAGGATAGACCATACACTAGGTCAGAAAACAAAACTCAATAAATTTGAAAGAATAGAAATAATTTAAAAATACCAGATATGTTCTCTGACCAAAATGGAGCAGAATTAGAAATTGACAACAGAAAGAAATTTGGGAAATCTACAGATATGTAAAAATTAAACAACACACTCCTAAATAACTAATGATTTAATTAAGAATCAGAAGAGAAATTATAAAATACTTCCAAATAAAAATGAAGACAGCATATCCAAAACTTATAGAATGAAGCTAAAGCAGTGGTTAGTAGGAAATGTGTAGCTGTGAATGTCCGTGTTTTAAAAAAAGAAACCTCAAATCAAAAATGTAATCTACCTGAAAACTGAAAAAAGAAAATCAAACTAATCCTGAAGCAAGCAGAAGAAAGGAAATAACAGAGATTAGAAAGGAAATTAATTTTATAAAGAATAGAAAAACAATAATCAATGAAAATAAAAGGTGATTCTCTGAAAAGATTAGCAAAATCGGCCAAACTTAAGCTAAATTGACCAAGAAAAAAAAAAAGAGAAGACTGAAATTACTAGAATCAGAAATGAAAGATGGAACATTACTACCAACCTTAAAGAAATAAAAAGGATTGTAAAGGAACACTATGAACTATTGTATGTCAATAAATTAAACAACTTAAATGAACTGGATAAAGTCCTAGAAAGACGTGAAAGTGTCCTCTGGTTACTGTGTTTATAATTGCATGTGCAGGCATGGTAGCGGAAATAAGGAGACCTGTTAGCTGTGAATAGCAAAAGAGCATGGTGGCTCAATGAGAAGGGTAGCCCTGGACCTGGTGAGAAGTGGTCAATCTAGATATACTTGGAAGGGAGGACCAATGAGATCTGACAGGTCAAATGTAAAAGTGAGTCAAAGATGACTCCTTGTTTTTTTCCTAGAAGAATGAACAGTATGGCTTTTCCATCAACTGATAGGGGAAAGATCCTAGGTAGAATTGTTTTGGGAGTGTGCAGGATATCTTTTATTTACCACTGTGCAGGCACTGTCTACTCACCCTCATTCTGTTCTGTACTCTGGTAAGCCTACTGTGGAGTACATTACTGATCTTGTGCTCTCTGGGTCTCCAGTGTATGTTCAGCCAATGAGGGGCACTGGTATGAGATTCAAAGGAAGGAAGAGTTGCTTTAAGCTGGTTACACTCCCACAGGGGGTCACAGCTCCTGTTGATTACCTCCATACCTCTCTCTCTTTCTATCTCTCTCTCTCTTAGTGACAACTGCTTCCTCTTTTCACTTCTTTCCCCTCCAAGATTGGTGGGACAATAACCGCCTTTGTTAGCACTGGGGCCCTGCAGTATCCTCTGTGGTTTCTCTACACCCTGTAAATAACCTCTTTATAAACTGCCATCAAATTATCCAGTTAAAGTGTGCCATTTGTTTCTCTTGCCAGAACTAGGACTGATATGAAAGGAAGATCAGAAATTTGGTTTTGGAATTACTGAGATGTCAAGGAAGAGACGAGAATGGGCAGTGGGATATTTGAGTCTGGAATGCTGGAATTCCTGAAAGACAGGAATTTAGGAGTCACCAGCAGAAAGAAGATAGAACCAGAAGACTTAATGAGATCACCTCGGGAATGAGGGAAGATAGAGAAAAGCCTATTTTGAGTCAGTTTTAAAGAGAACAAGAACTGGATTGAGCAAGTATAAACAAGTCTTGAATGTTGCTACGAAGGGGCCAATACATGGGCAATGGCTGAGGAGGAAAGAGAAATTCTGTTTTTGTATTTATTTTGTTGTATTAAGATGGAAGAAATAACTGCATGTTTGTATGCTGACAGACATGATTCAGTAGAAAGGGAAAAATAATAATGCAAGTGAGAAATGGGAGAATTGCTGAAGGATGCTGTTGAATAGGAAAGGGTGAGATCTAAGGCACAAGCGAGTGGGGAGATTGTCTGAGGTAGTGCACAGGGTACAGCTGGTTCATCTACAGTAACAAGCAGGAAGGCACAGTGTGAGGATTCAAATTTCTCTTCTGATTGTATTTTCTCAGTAAAGCAGGAAGCAAAAAGATAAACCAACAGTGAAGATGGGAGGGAGGGGTTGAAGTTAAAGAAGAGGTTGTGAATGGTTACCTACAAGTGAAAACATTAGGAATTTAGGAAAATGTAGTCCGAATGTTGTTAGATCAAAGGATCACATGAAGTTCACTATCATGAATTTAAAGTGATACCATGTTCAGCTGGAAGGAGGCAATGCAGTTATAGAGTAAACAGACAGTTTGATTCAAAGGAGAGTTGGGGTTTTACTAAGCAAGTATGACAAAGCTGTGTGGCCTTGGACAAGTTATTTAACCTCTCTGAATTGTAATTCCCTCATTTATAAAATGAGCATAATAATACTTATCATGAAGAATGCTATATGCATTAAATAACACAAATCAAAACTAATCAAGTGTCTGGCACATAGCAAGTGCACAGTAAATTTCTGCTAGATTTATTGTTATTGGAACACCTACTTGGGCTATGAAAATTTCTTTTTTTTTTTCTCTCAACAATGTTTAATAGGTTTCTTTATAGAAGTCTTGCACACCTTATATTGCATTTATTCGGCAGTATTTGATATTTTTGCTCTTAAATTGGTTTTTTTTTGAGACGGAGTCTTTATTATTATTATTATTATTATTATTGTTATACTTTAAGTTTTAGGGTACATGTGCACAATGTGCAGGTTAGTTACATATGTATACATGTGCCATGCTGGTGTGCTGCACCCATTAGCTTGTCATTTAGCATTAGGTATATCTCCTAATGCTATCCCTCCCCACTCCCCCCACCCCACAACAGTCCCCAGAGTGTGATGTTCCCCTTCCTGTGTTCATGTGTTCTCATTGTTCAATTCCCATCTATGAGTGAGAACATGCAGTGTTTGGTTTTTTGTCCTTGCGATAGTTTACCGAAAATGATGATTTCCAATTTCATCCATGTCCCTACAAAGGACATGAACTCATCATTTTTTATGGCTGCATAGTATTCCATGGTGTATATGTGCCACATTTTCTTAATCCAGTCTATCATTGTTGGACATTTGGGTTGGTTCCAAGACTTTGCTATTGTGAATAGTGCTGCAATAAATATACGTGTGCATGTGTCTTTATAGCAGCATGATTTATAGTCCTTTGGGTATATACCCAGTAATGGGATGGCTGGCTCAAATGGTATTTCTAGTTCTAGATCCCTGAGGAATCGCCACACTGACTTCCACAATGGTCGAACTAGTTTACAGTCCCACCAACAGTGTAAAAGTGTTCCTATTTCTCCACATCCTCTCCAGCACCTGTTGTTTCCTGACTTTTTAATGATTGCCATTCTAACTGGTGTGAGATGGCATCTCATTGTGGTTTTGATTTGTATTTCTCTGATGGCCAGTGATGATGAGCATTTTTTCATGTGTCTTTTGGCTGCATAAATGTCTTCTTTTGCGAAGTGTCTGTTCATGTCCTTTGCCCACTTTTTGATGGGGTTGTTTGTTTTTTTTTTGTAAATTTGTTTGAGTTCATTGTAGATTCTGGATGTTAGGGCTATGAAAATTTCTTAAGTGCAAATATTTGTTTTAATCATATATACAGTTACCAAATGCTTCTTTGGAGTAAGTGCTGTTCAGTTCAACTTAGCACACATCAAAGCACATGTCTTCTCAGCAGGTGGGGGCCTAGAGACTACATCTATGTTGCCCTTGACTCACATCATTTCACTTCAACAGAGCATAAGCCTACAAAAAACGTGGCTTGGGGAACCATTTATATAACTCTGCAATGCTTCAATTCCATTGTGGAACAACATGTGGAAAGCCAAGCCCTTTAGTTTGTTAGAGAGACTTCTAACATTTAATCTTTTTGTGAAATTCTTGGCAACAGCCTTAAGGCAAGTAAGAATTGAGTTGCTTAGATTAGTGCAACTTTGAAGTTATTCCTCTGTTTCTAGCACTAGCACTCTAAAAATAGAAATTCCATGCAAGCACAGATAGTTTGTATGTCTTGCTCGCCCTTTCAGTCATCATTTCTTTTATTCTGGACATGGATTATACTTGATTAAGTGTTTATATCACATTACTTTGGCAATATTTACTCATTATATTTACTTCAAAGATTTTGCTTTAAGAAATGGAAATTATCCACTGGTACATTCCTGGAGAGAACTGACATTATCTTTGCTGGGATTTTCTTTTTTCATTTGTTTCAAGAGAATTTGTACTCAATTGTTGAAGCATTCTTCTTATGGCTGATTTAAACCTTCATCACATAATTCCAACATCTGATTCATGTTGAATTGGTGTCAACTGATTGTCTTTGCTCATTCAGGTTACAATTTTCTCGGTTCTTGGTATGACGGGTGATTTTTTGTTGTATCCTAAACATATTGTCTATGATGTTAGGAGACTCTGGATCCTATTTAAATCTTTTCATTTTAGCAGGAAATCACCCCGTTTAGGTTTAGCACATGGATCTTGACTTACTTTTTTTTTTTTTTTGAGACAGAGTCTTGTGCTGTTGCCCAGTCTGGAGTGCAATTGCACGATCTCGGCTCACTGCAACCTCTGCCTCCAGGTTCAAGTGATTCTCCTGCCTCAGCCTCCCACCACCACGCCCAGCTAATTTTTGTATTTTCAGCAGAGAAGTAGAGATGGGCTTTCACCAGGTTGGCCAGGCTGGTCTGGAACTCCTGACCTCAGGTGATCCACCTGCCTCGGCCTCCCAAAGTTCTGGGATTACAGGCGTAAGCCACCGCGCCCGGCCTTGACCTACTTTTATGTGTTGTGCTTTGTATGATACACTTTAATTTTCAGAGCCCCCAAGGCATTATTTTGGTCAGCTTGGTTTATCTGGTGTTGATGGGGTTCTCAGTGGTCCCTACAGGTGCTTCCTGAGAGGGTTAAGAGGTTTCCCTAGGCTAAGCTGCTGTGTGTCTCCTGATCTGGAAGAGGCATAGCGGGATTTCCTCTCTGGACAGGGAAGGAGAGTCTGGAGCCTGCGGGAACACAGCCTTCCCAGGTCAGGCTGCCTGCTGTAGCTGGGTCTCTCTGGCCAGTTTCAACCCTCCCACCTTCACCCGAATGTCTCTGGACTGTAAATAGAGTTTTTGTTTTGTTTTGTTTTGAGACAGAGTCTCGCTCTGTCGCCTAGTCTGGAGTGCAGTGGCGCGATCTCGGCTCACTGCAAGCTCCGCCTCCGGGGTTCACGCCATTCTCCTGCCTCAGCCTCCCCAGTAGCTGGGACTACAGGCGTCCGCCACCACTCCTGGTTAATTTTTTATATTTTTAGTAGAGACAGGGTTTCACCATCTTGGCCAGGCTGGCCTTGAACTTCTGATCTCATGATCCACCCGCCTCGGCCTCCCAAAGTGCTGGGATTGCAGGGGTGAGCCACCGCGCCCGGCCTAAATAGAGTTTTAAAATACAAATCATTCTCTTTTTTCTACACAATAAAATTTATAATTAAGATTAAGAACCGTGAAAATATCATTACACAAATAAACATTTGAAAAGCACTTTAATATTTTTATTTTAAAATCTTTCAAAGTCACAAAGTTCAATGAGTAACACTGAATACTCATATACACCTATCTGTGTTCACCTACTGCAGCGTTAACAGATAAAATATAGGACTCCCAGTTAAATCTGAATTTCAAGTAGAAAGCCAAATAATTTTTAAGGTTATGTATGCATACAATATTTTGTACCTACTTATATTGAAAAATTATTTGTTGTCTATCTGAGATTCAAATTTAACTAAGTATCCTGTGTTTTTCTTTGGTGAATCTGACAGCCCTAACTTAACTACTAACATCTGGCCTCAGTCATTCCAGTCTTTTCTCTACATATACTTTTCCTTTGCCAAACCATCTGGGGAACACTTTAAAAATAAAATCACAGAAGGTTTCATGTGTGTATATGAAGCCACAGAAGGTTTCATGTGTGTATATGAAGCAGAATTGTCTGCCTTGGTTTTTTTCATCTAGTACTCAAAACTGAATTGTTTCCATTGGTTATTATATAGCACTAATTCCCCACCCCTGCCTAGATTCTAGGCTAGTTCTGAGTGCACAACCATGATGTAATTACAAAAACACTTCAACTCTCATGTCAGAAAGCCAGATGTTGTCACCAGTGAAACAATAATCAAGAGGCCTCTGAGCACGATCCCTCTAGAATTGATGCTAAAACCATTTCAAGTGAAAGGCAAGCATTCTATGAAAACTCGTATCAACTAAGAAACACCATTGCTTGGTTCTTGAAGATGTTCCAGTTTTTCTCAATTTCTTTAGTATGAGAAATCTCACCCAAATTCTACTTTATGTGGACATATCCATATTTATAGGTAACAATTGTAACTTAATGATTAAGAGCACAAGTCTAGGTTTCAGACAGTTGTGGGCTGAAATCCTATCTCCTGTAGTCAGGCTCATTAAAGGAAGTCATTTCTCTCATCTGTAAAATGGAATAAAATATCTACCCCTTGCATTTGTTGCAAGGCTTAGGAGAGCACTGTGCTTGGCACGTAGTAAACTAGCAATCATCATGTTGCTCTCCACCACAATTTATGACTTTCACCAAAGCCAATTTTATGTTATGTGTTCCCGATCTTTCCCTGGAAATAACTTCCACACTAGTTTGAAGGCTTCTAAACCACAGCTACTGCTCACAACCATCTTATTACAACATATTTGAATACCGTAGTCGTGCACAAAAGCAGAATGGAAGTGAAAAGAGATGAGGTCTCAATTGTATTCTTAGACCCCATCCACACAGATACGAGTCAGGGACCACCAGCTAGATAGAAGTATAGTAGTAAATTTGGCTCTATCAATGACCACATGGTGTGTATGTGTTTGTCTGTGTGCTTGTGTGTGTGTGTGCTCTATGAATGAGATGATATGAAAATATGTTAAAAGTTTATGTGTCATATATGGGAAATGATTTTTCCTTCATACATGAATTCATGTTAGTCAGATACTTATCAAATTAATGTGTGCAGTTTAGGTCATGAGACCTTTTTATTTTGAGACAGATTCTTGCTCTGTTGCCTAGGCTGGAGTACAGTGGTGCTAAGAGGGCTCACTACAGCCTCTTCAACCTCCTGGGCTCAAGTGAATCTCCTGCCTCAGCCTCCCAAGTAGCTGAAACCACAGGTGCATGCCACTATGCATGGCTAATTAAGCAATTTTATAGAGATGGGGTCTCGCCATGTTGCCCTGGCTGGTCTCCAACTCCTGGGCTCAAGTGGTCCTCCTGCTTCAGCCTCCCAAAGTGCTGGGATTACAGGTGTGAGCCACCGGTGCCTGGCTCAAACCTTTAAAAAAGTGTGGAGTCAATGGAACAGATTCAGAAAAGGGAACTACAAACATGCAAATGTGACATGATGAAAAGTCAAAAGAATTGAAATTGTTTAGAAGGACCAGGATAAATTGGCTCGTTTTCAAGAATGGGAAAGGTTTTCTAGGAAGATTCCAATTCACTATTATTGTGTTCACAGAGGACCAAAGGGAAATGATTATATTGAAATCGTGTCCATTTTTATTTTGTATGAAGAGGCGGTCCTAGGAAATTTGATGGGAGTTTTGACTTAAGCTTTGTATATAATTACCAGTCCTGACTATTTTTTATCTGGCGTCTACCTGAACCCAGGGGCTGTGGTAGATGAATGTGAAGGTTCTTTCTAGCTTTGAAATGTAACTGGCGCTGCATATGGAAGATATGTTGCACAATTAAAAATCTGTTAAACAATTACTGAAGAGATGGGTCAGCCACGATGCAGAGATGAGTATTTTGGCATGCTCTGGTTGTTCACAGAGCACAACATGAGACCCATCAATCAGCTTTTAACAGACAATTCCAGGTCAGCCAGCATGACTGGATTTTTAGTGCTGATTTCATTGGATTTGCATTTGCTATTACGAAAGACGACAACCGACAATTTCTTAGAACATAAATCATTGTTCGTGCCTTGATCCATAACTGGAGAAACAAACAAAATTTTTAAAAATTGCCATTGAACTAACAATTCTCAGTATGGATGGGAATGTTTCCTTTATTAAATTCAGGATGGATTCATTCTAGGAACAATTTTGGTGTTCTGGGTCTCATTCATTATAGATTACCAACTTTCAGTGCTTGGCTGCCAAAATACTTTGGCTCATTCTCAAACCCCAGCAATTGAATAAATTTTTCCTCTCCTCCTGCTCCAGAGCCATTAACAATAGCTCTAGTTGTCTTTTCTTCTTATTTTATCTACTACTTTTGTCTTGAGTCCCCTAGAAATTTCTGTATGCTGTTTATACTGCAATATATTAATGATGATTCATAGCCATGTATTGATTCTTGTGATCCTCCCAAAACTGTGTGCCTTTGTTCCTCCACTTGGTTTCTATGTCTCTCTACTTGGTTCTGTAGGTCCGTATTTCTCCTCTCACCTACACATGGACCAGCACAGACACTCATAAATGAGACATGTATTTTTCAGTCAATGTTTATTGTCTCTGACCAGATCTAAAGGGCTTAGTTGACTGCATGAACAAAACAAAACAACAATAATAATGAGACAAATCAAAGTAAAAACCCTGTGATTAAATAAGCTGGAACTTTATCTCCCACCTGCAAGCGGTCTGGAAGTGGAAAGATTGGGGCTGGCAAGGCAGCTGTAGTATTACAAAGGCCATGGATGCTTTCCCAGCCTCATGGTCTGATGGGTTGCCCTAGTTTCAGTCATGACATCAACATTCCAAGAAGCTGAGTGGAGGAGGAGATGGGAGTAGGGCAGATTCACCTCTTTCAAGGAAATTTCCTAGAAGTTCCACACAACATTTTTAGTTGATTCTTGTTGGCTGGGACTTGGTACATGGCCACTCCCAGACTCAAGGGAGGCTGGGAAGTGTCATCTTTTATGCCAGGTGACAATGTGGCCTACTAAAAACAAGGATTCTGTTATCATGGAGAAAGGAATCAATAAATGATGGACTAGACAATGATCATCTACTGCAGAGCCTACATCGGGCTTTGGCAAGAAAAGCCTCAATCCAGATCCACTGATTTAAAATGTCAGTGTGATGTGGACATTCCCCTTTGGTAACAGTGCACCAGGTGCTGTGATAAGTGCTTCATCATAAAATCCTCATGAAAATCCAGGACAAAGGTGCTACTATTATGTATCAAGGCTAAATAATTCCATTTCATAGATGACAAGACTGAAGTACATAGAGGATAAAGCCATGCAATTAGTTTATAGTAACTAAGGTATTATATTCTGTACATAGTTCATAGTGAAGCTGGTGATTGAACCCAGGCAGTCAGATTGCTGAACATATACTAGTAACCATATTCCTGTGTTGCCAGTGAAGCAGAATGGGAGTCTTGCCTTTCCAAGAATTTTCCAGCATACACTGTAGCATAACACTCAGGGATTCTGTGATGTTGCCTTTATTATGCTCACACAGACATACACAGGTATGTGAAAAAATTAATATCTCTGCTTTCATTTGGACATGATAGGCAATTTTCAGGAGTTGCTATCAACCCTTATACTTAGTTGTTGGTGCCATCCTTCTTCTACCTTATCTTTCATTTGTTAAGTGTTGTCTTTATTTTTCTGAGTACTAGAAACATGGAACTGTGTAAAGTTTATTTCAAGTGAGCTATTTGCTGCAATCCATTCATTCTTTTGAAGCACTTTATTCCTACAGCTACCTAGGACGGTTGAGGTCTAGCCATGATTCAAGATGGGGTTGTCAGTCCATTTGGTTGGGGAGATGGCCAAACCCTTGTGAAGCCTTGTCAGCTTAGGCACAGGATTGATGACAGGGTCATTGTAGAAAAGAAGAGTAAAAAGATTTGGGGGATTGATTCTGGTCTTGAGAAAGATGCTCTATTGTTTTGATTGCAATTTTGATTGGCAAATTGGAAAATAGAACTTAGTCCTACTGAATGTCAAACGAATGGAATGTTACTGTAAGGGAAAATAATTTCAAACAATCTGTGTTTTTAAAAAATGCATAATTTTTGTAACTCGAATACTGTATTCCCTTCATATGAAATAAAAACCTACTAGTCAGGAGCCCATTACATAAATACATCATGTCAGCTGATGTGAGAAATAGTCTTCTTTTAAAATAACTGATGAAGAGTAGAGATTTAATGCCTTTGAATTTATTATTATTTCACACTGTTCTGAAGAGGAATTTTTATAGTTCATTGTTTCTGTAAGTCATCTTAGAGTTTTCCAGAAAGAATTGAAAGAAAATGGAATAAAGATATAGCCAACTTTAAAAAATGTCTATTATAGAAATTGTCACATGTATTAAAAGAGTAGAGATAATACCATTGTAATGGTCCATGGGACTGTGACTTAACTTCAGCAGTTACCCACACGTGGCCAGTCTTCTTTAATCTCCACCTCCACTCTCATTTCCCTTCCCCTGTACACACTGGGTTCTTTTGAGTAAATCTCAAACATCATCTCTCGTATCTGTAAATACTTCATTATGAACCTGTGCAAGTTACAAGATTTTCTAAAAAACATATGCCCAAACTTATTATCACTCTTGAAAAAAGTAATAATGGTATTGAGAATATTACATGCTTCTCTCTTCTTTTTAAAAAGTTAGTGTGTGTAAATCAGGATCCTAGCAAGTTCACATATTACATTTGGTTGTTATGTCTCTAGTGTTCTTGTAATATATAGGTTCATTTTTTCTTTTCCTTTGCAATTTATTTATTGAAAAAATTCTTATGGAGTATATATCACATTGTGGATTTTGCTGATTTGTTTATGCCCCTGTGGTGTCATTTATTATGTTCTCAGTCCCTTGTATTTCTATAAATTAATCAGATTCAAGTTTGATTTTTAAAAATTTCTGCAAAAATATTTCATAGATGTTGTTGTGTACTTCTTACTGGATCACAATATATTGCATTGCATCAGGAGGAACATAATTCTTCCTATTTTATCACATCAGGAGGAACATAATGCTAAGTTGTCTCCCTGTCTATGATGTTAAGAGTGATCAATTTTTGACAGGTAATGTCAGCCAAATCTTTCCTTATAAAGTTCCTCATCAGCTTTTTAACTAATAATTTTAGTAGCTATTCATGGTCACCACCTAAAATGGTTACTTCATTAGAGATTACAAAATTGAGATAGTCCAGTTCTATAATTTCTTCTTCATATATTAGCTGGAATTCTTCTAGAAAAATATGGCTTTCCTACATTAACTATTTGGTTACCTTGAAGTGCTCTTTGTACAGAAAAGGTGTATAAATGCTTGAGTTTTAAAAGTCAAATTTTAGAATAATGAGCTTATTCCTTAACAACTGGAAAAATTCACCAATGAGCTTTTTAAAATTATTATTGGGGTAAGCAAATGATTTTAAACATATTTAATATGCTAAGTCCTCTGCTGTTATTATTCCTTTCTATAATCAAATTGTCCTGACTTTGGAAGCCATAGATCTGGAATCAAGCCTTTCTACAAAGTTCCTTTTAATGGAGAAAGGTATTTAGAATCCCTAGTCTAGTTGCTGGGTTGACCAAGGTCTCTAGACCTTTTCAGTGGTCAAAGGTAGAAAAATAGTTCAGGAGTCCATACTAATACTTCCAATACCAATTTTGGTTACAGGATTTTTACTTATTTGACTTGTATTTGTATCTTTTCCTTCTTTCACTGAACGCCTTTGTTTTTAAATGAAATAATATAAATATTTATTTACTTTTTATTACAATAGTATCAGAATGACAATATACTAAAACTAACTTTATGATTACTGAGAAGAGCCTTGATTACTGAGGAGACTTTTTTCACTTCTTTTGTTCTTAGAATGTAACCCACCAGGGATATACGGCAAAATTACTGTTTTAAAGTCACTTTGAAATAAACTTTCTCTGAGTGGTAAAGCCACCAACTCAAAAATAGTTAGGTTTATTATTTTCTTTCAGCTTTCTTATTCTAAGAATTGATTTTTAAGTTTTTATATTTTTGGATGATGTACATATATTTCCAGAGTAAAATCTACAAAATATTTTTAAAAACTAACTGTCATATTCATCCCCTCACCCAATTCCCATTCTGACCCAAAGGTAGCCCATGCCTCTAGTTTTTAGTATATCTTGGCATTTTTAAAGTAAGCTACTGTGTGTGTGTGTGTGTGTGTGTGTGTGTGTGTGTGTGTGTGTGTGTGTGTAACTATCTGTAGTGTCCCTCTTCCTTAGCTGGAAGATGACATAGCATACACACACCATACACATGGCTTTTCTCATTTAACAGTATATCTGTGATTACAGGTGCATAGTGCTCCTTTTGTTGGTGTAACCTTAGTTTATTCACCTTGTCCACAATTGGTGGGCATTTGGAATCTTCCTAGTCTTTTGCTATTTCAGAACTGCTACAATAAGCAGCCTTCTTCGCCAGTTACAATTTATTTGACTAATTTGTTGATAAAGGCATTCGGGTTACTTCAGAGTTTTCCTTTTATAAACCAAAGTGTGATAAACATCCTTGCAGATGCAATCTTTGTTATCTTAATAGATTGAAGCTTCCTGAGAGCAAAGCATTTTATTTCTGCTATATGCGTACCATGAAATGCATCATCAGTTGGAAGACATTCCGGAATTCTTAATAAATTAAACTAAATGAGTCAAGAAAGAGACATTAGAAGAGCACATTCATATTTCTGGAAAACATATGCAAATCAATGTATTACTGATCTTCAGTACCAACAAAGTAAGCATGCTTTTCTACCAAAAGGATTGATATTCATATTTTGTTTATGGGAAAGTTTCTTTAAACAGAAAATTTCTAAAATAAACACTGAACAAAGTTAAAGGAAGGGAATATGAAAGGGGGTAGTATTATTTATTGAGGAACTACCACACTCAAATTAGTCAAACAGACCACAAAAATTAATCAAGAGCCTACTATGTGTCAAGCTGCTGATCCAGGGGCCGGGAGTCTTGTCAAATGAAGCACACTGCATTCATGCCTTGTTTTCTAGTGGACAGGCATAAGTGGGAAGGCACAGATAATGAACACAGGGAGAAATGTGTAATGTATCTTAGGAAACTGATAATGGTTGGAGAGAAATCCTTGGGAAAGGGAATGGGGTAGAATTCAGAGCCGAGGTGATGTAGACGGCTTTTAGATAAGAACGTGGGCTGGTAGATTTAGGGACAGGAGAATAGAATGGTTCCTTTCAGACCGCATACGCTTTCCTTGAGAAGAATGCAGGGAGGGTGGGTGCTGAGAGGATCCTGGAAGGTGGGAAGTAATTGATTTGGAGTGTGGGAATGTAAAGTTATTAGGGGAATGTCATTGATACTGTGCTTGGGACTTCACCTATGAGAAGTTATTCAACAAAAGCTGTCCTTCCAACACCCCTTGCTAAAAGAAATATTACAGCCCATGCATGGTCTGGCCAAGGGGGTTAAGAACATCTTCCTTCCATTCCCACTGTTGTGGGAAAAAAACAGGTTCTTGTCACATGACCAGGAAAGATTAGGCTTGCGGACACATAGAAGGGTGAGAAGAGGAATTTACTGGGCACAAAGGAAAAAGGAAAAACAACTCAGCAAAGTAAGATGTAGTCCTGCTAACAGGCTCTCCACCTCACTGACTGAATCCCAGGTTGCCACCCAGGAACAGGAGAGGCTCCTCCCTGCTGTAAACGGAGTGAACTTCCTGAGGCTCCACCCCATCCTCCCAGTGTGAAGGCTAGTTGGAGATTCCCTGAAGACCTTCCCCCTTATCTGCCTCCTGCATCTATCACCACTAAGCGGATTAGAACAAGAATTAGCACTGGACTTGGTAGGCAAGCCACAGATTGCCATATCTAGTGTGTGGCATATTACCTCTGACATGGACATACAATGAACTTAAACCACCAGCTTTCTGTTCTTAAGTTTGGAGTTAGGAAATGGAGAGAATGAGGCAATGAGAAGACAATGCAGAAACTAAAAGAATGCAATGAGAGATGCCACTAGAGAGAGTTGGGTCCATGCCACACTAAAGTAGGAGAAAGCAAAAACTATGCTTAAGTTGAAAGAATCTTCCAGAAAGAACAGAAAGGATATGGGGAACTAGGCAAAGAAGGAAGGGCAGGGGAGCAGGGTCTTTAGAGTTGTCTCATTCCTGAAAACAGTCCAGGCCCAGTTCCAATCAACATGTTTCCTCGGAAGAAATCCACTTTTACTTGAACTAGATTGAGTGGGTACAGTGGACAGCTGCCATTTCTGTGCCCAACATCTATTTTCTCTCTTTTGGCTAACAGCACACTTACTTTTGTCTAGGAAAACTATTCTTTTTCACTAAGGTTCATGAACTGTGGATGTCATTGACCCATCAATTCATTCCATCTGTGAGCACATGACCTACATTTGGTCAATTATCACTCTTAACATAATGATTGATTCAAGGAAGACCATATAATGTAATAAAAGCCGGTAAAATTCAATTTGGGGGCCCTTGGAACATTGAGAAAAAGACCTTTAGTTGTGGTTGTTGAGAAGACAGAACAGTGGCTGTTTTGCTATCACTAGAAGAGATCTAAGAACTGAATCAAAAAGTAAAAAACCGAGGTGAGAGAAGGAGAAAGCAAAATGAAATCAAGATGCTACCAAATGAATCCCTGAATCTGTTCAGATCAGATGCTGAAGAACACAACTAAATAAAGTATGGAAAGCACGGGTCCCGTATCATACTCCCAAGTCATACAGATGCTTTCGATTAGAAAAATGAGATACAAATGACACTGACAGAGATCCAGATTCAGAAGCCAGAGGAGAAAATTTATACAAAACCAATTGAGACCCTACTTTGAACCTCTTCTTCCCATGAATTTTCTGGCATTTTAGATTTTCTGTATCCTCTAATAACTTCTTAAATACTTCTGATTATTCTTTGCTCCTGAGTCCCTTGTCTTCCTTTGTTGGAGAGGAGATAGAGAGGACCAAAGTTTGCCATTTCTGAAACTTACCTATCCCTCTAACTGTAGTGTTGTGTAAAGTGTTAAAAGTGTTAGGCTCTGCTCCTCACCTGAGTGTAAGGAATCATGCCTCTGATCAGCCCTGTGACCTTGGGTAGTTCATCTTCCTTGTTAATCTTACTGCAACTTTCTTATTTGCAAAAGAGGAGTCACCAAAGCTGACTTCCAAGGCAGGAAGAGAAAACATCTGGTACTTGTGCTGCCATTTCCCCTGCACACCCATCCTAGCCTGGTCCGTGCATCATTGCACCTGTGTGGAGTCTTAGATCATTCTCATGAGAGATAAAATCTTGTTTGCCTTGTTTGCTTTGAAGTTTCTCAAAGCCCTAAATTCTGTGACACTTCTGAAGAAGAATGTGATGAAATTTAATATTTTAATATCTTTACCTTTATGTCTTAGAACTGAACAACTTCTCATAGATAACTGGCAGCATTCATAAAAAAATTTAATCTTAGGACTTTTAAGTTTTGTCTAAAAGCTTAATATCAGCGTATGGGCTGTACAAATAAATTCTTACAGATTCCACCATTAAGTATTGCTAGAATAAGGAAATAATGCCATTATCATGAATAATTTGCCAAATACTCTTTTCTTACGAGCCTTGAGATTTGAAATATGGGTTAGAGGGACTCCATCACCTTCTTATAGTCATCCAGGCTTAAAATATGCAGTCACCTATGCTGTTCTTAACATTGAATCAATCACCAAGACTTTTGGCTACATCTGTACCCTCAGACTTTTTCCATCACCACCAGCCTGGCCCAGGCCCTTATTATTTTGTGCCTAGAGCATTGTAGGATGGTTATAGTTCATCTCTGTAATATTTTTTTAACTTCCTTCATCATGTACAACATGCTCATATTGATCTTGCTAAGATAATTGGTTGTCACAACGTCTCCATGATCAAAACCCAAACTCCATGACTCTGCTCCATGAATCTTCATAGTTTTGTCCATACCTGCCTTTCATTCCTCCCACAGGAGCTTTCTTCTTCGTTCATTAAATCATATGGTTAGCAAGTATTTATGGGATTGCTATCCCATAACAGCATCTATAGTATGGCTAGATATGCAACTATGAATAAGACACTGTGCCTATTGTTCCGACCTAATAATAGTCTACTAGAGCAATCAGACAGGTAAACAGATAAGACACACCTGGGTGACCTGGACATGGGAGAGAATGTGGACAGTTACAGGAACCCAAAGCAGAAGTAACTTGCCCAGCCCTGGAAGCCCTGGCAATGCTTCCTTGAGAAGATGGCATCTTGCTTGAGCCCTGTAAAACAAGTAGACTGCTCTGCTCATTGGCCCTACGTGTTGGAAACACCTGTCAAGGCCAAGCTCGCACTTCAGCCTGTGAAGTACTTCCTTAACATCTAGTTAGTACCCACTGGTCTTCTCTCCATGCTCTAAGCTACTATGGCATTCATTAATTCAGTCTTCAGACATTTATTGTCATGAGCTCCTGACCTCAGGTGATCCAGCTGCCTCGACCTCCCAAAGTGCTGGGATTACAGGTGTGAGACACAATGCCCGGCCTTCTTCAGATATTTATTGTGTCCTATTATGAGCCAGAAACTCTCTAGACCAAGATATAGCAGTGAATAATTAAATCCCTGCTCTCTGGAACTTACATTCAAATGGGGTGAGGCAGACAATAGCAAACAAACAAAAAATATATAATGTGTCAGGCAGTGGTAGCTCCTGTAAAGGAAATAAAACAGGGTAAGAAATTTCTGATAGGGGAAAGCCTCCTCCGCTAAGATGGCATTTGAGCAGAGAGATGCATAAAGTATGGAAAGCTGAGGGATAAAGTTTCCAGGCCAAGGGAGCATTGAATGAAGAAGTCATGAGACCAAGAGTGTGTTTGCAGTTGTAGGAATAGCATGGATTTGGTATTACTCATTTCACTTCTCCTTGGACATTTGCCTTGATTCATCATGGACCTTTCACATGAGCCCAAGTAGTTCTTCCCAAAAATGATTTTGGTTTATTGAGGCCAAGAATTGTAACTTCTCTCTCTTCATAATGTTGTTGCTATTGTCCTCACTCCCAAATCCCCTGCACTAAATCCAGCATCTTTATGAGGATATCAAGAGGTGTCTGTTGATTGAATGTGAAGTGGGATGTATTCACGTTCTTGATGAATTACATGTGCTATAAGGCACTAGTACTTTCCTTTTCTGGCTGATTTTAAAACAGAACAAAACTTCATGACCACCAAAAGAAAAGGGTGCGGTGGGGAGGGAGGGTGCAGAAACATAGAAAATATCTCAGAGAACTAATTTCAGGGGCCTCTGAGTCTGCTTCTAGGGCAAAAACTAGGACACTTTTTGCAGTGTTTCTGTAGGTTTTAATGTAGTAGCGGAGGACTGAGAACAGGATTGAACGGATGACTCCAAAAAAGTGATGTCATGAATTGTAGTCTGTGGGTTGATTAAGTATTGATCACCCAGCCTGGTCCTGAAACAGCCTCAGAACCACCCTGTGAATAAGCCATAAAGCAAAAGAATTGCTCACTGATTTAATGGGCAATCTCATTTGGGGTTGTTGTGAAATCCTTCTGAATAAGAAGTTTAGAAAGTTTGAAAATTCATTTACATATTTAACTTTTTAAAGAGCAGCACCCCGAATATCACTAAGGCAAATACACTATTAATTAATGAACAGATGGCTATGAAAGCACTAGATTAATTCTTTTTTTTTTTTTTTTTTTTTTTGAGACGGAGTCTCGCTCTGTCGCCCAGGCTGGAGTGCAGTGGCGCGATCTCGGCTCACTGCAAGCTCCGCCTCCCGGGTTCACGCCATTCTCCTGCCTCAGCCTCCCGAGTAGCTGGGACTACAGGTGCCCGCCAACACGCCCGGCTAATTTTTTGTATTGCACTAGATTAATTCTTGTTTGAGACCTGGGAAGTGCCTGAATCAGATTTCATTAGGTCATTTTTTGGGATAAGTTTAGCATGTAAATTCTTTAGGTGCCAAGTTTGAATTGATATCACATTGTAGAGCAGCAGTGTGGTCTGTGGACCCCTGGGACTCCTTTGATTTCAAAACTATTTTTATAATGGTGCTAAGATGTTATTCTCTACTTACTGTGTTGACATCTGCATTTGTAGTAAAAAGCAATGGTGAGTAAATCTGCTGGCGTCTTAGCGGGAAACACGGAGGTGGCACTAAATATTGTCTTCTTCATTGTCATGCACTAAGTTTTACTTAATAATGCCCTTGATAAAACAGTGAAAATTTATTAAATCTCTACCCTTGAGTATACATCTGTTTAATATTCTGTACACATTAAGCCCTTCTGCATGCCAAAGTACAACGCTTGTCTATAGGAAAAGCCATTGTTTGAGTTGCAAGCTGAACATTTATGCTTAAAATAACAGCTACAGTTATTTTATGAAAAATGAAGTGAGCCTGTCACTTCTAGGAAAGTAACAGGCATTTATTGCCAATGATAAAATTAAAGCTTTCAAATGGAAATTTGAATTTTGGAAAATTTGTATCTACCACTGTGAGCTGAAAGCTTCCTAGAACTTAAAAGGACTTAATTATGAGATCTGTGTTTATTATGTGGATATTAACAAGTGTGATATTTTGAAGTTTGAGGAAATGTGTCAACATTCTGAAGATCTGCATAACTCAATAAATCAATATTTTTCAAATGACCAAATGCATCATATTACAAAATCATACATGGGTAAAAGATTCATTCAAGGTATAATATAGACCAGTGTATTTTAATGTAACACAATATAAAAAGTTCATTGATATGGTTTTAGATCCCACATTACAATAACCATTAAAAGGCTACTATTTGTAAAGTTTTGGTATAGTATCAAAGAAGAATATCTTTGGCCATTAAACATTTCTTCTTTTTCCAACTACATAGCTGTGTAAGGTGAGACTGTCTCCATATACTTCAACCAACACAACACATTGCAGCAAATGGAAAGTAGAAGCAGATATGCAAATCACTGTCTTTAGACTTGAGAACCAAGAGAGCTGACGGTGTCCAAGTTTCAGTTTGAGTTCCATGTGTAAGGAGAAGACCACTGTCTCAGCTACAAGACAGTCAGGCAGAGAGAAAATTCTCCCTTACTCAGGATTTTGTTCTATTCAGGCCTTCAGTGGACTCGATGAGGCCCACCCACACTGGGGAGAGAAATCTGCTTTACTCAGTCTACTGATTCAAATATGGATCTCATCCAGAAACACCCTGACAGACAGACCCAGAATAATGTTTGGCCAAATGTCCAGGCATCTTACGGCCCAGTCAAGCTAACACATAAAACTAACCATCACAATCAGCAACACATAAAACAATTTCATTTTCCCTTGTTTGCATGCATGCGTGCATAGATAAGAGGAACATATATATGCATGGATAAGTGGTTAGATAGATGCTTTTTCCCTGCTTTAGACCTGTTATAAGAAGGTTAAATTAATCACAAGCCTTAGTCCATGATGAAAGATCCCTTTAAGCCTCTGTTCCTGTTTTACTTATTCCCTCTTATCCCCATTCTCTCTTCCCATTTGTCTCCTCTCATAAACAACTCTTTTAATGTGTTTTCTGTGTATAATTTTTTTCTGGTATATGTACTTGTAAAATATATATAATGATTTTATGTTGCACATATTTTTAATTTGCAGAAATAGTATTGCGATAAATGGATCTAAATTTATTTCCTATTTTTCATCTTAGCACTATGTTCTAAAGATCTATCCTTATTACATCATGCTAGTAAGAAAAGTCATATAGACAGATCATCTGACTGATATACACTTTTCTTAGCACATACATGCAGCTATAGATTGGATGGCAGCATTAAAAGATTTGACCTTTTAATATAACAAACATTGCTAAGCTATACAATTTATACAACCTAACCTAAAATTACTTTACCATTTGCTCTCAAACCTCATGTTGTCAAACAGCTTTTATTGATGGTCTCCGTGTGCGACAAGCTTGTTGCACCATGAGAGTGTCTAAGCAACAAGAGCCAGAACACAGTGTTTCAAAATCTTGGCTCTACAATTGTATGATCTTGGGTAACTCACTTAACTTCTCTGTGTTTCAGTTTCATTATCTGTAAGGTGAGGTTAAAAATAGTACTACTTGCAGGTGCTGTGGCTCACGCCTAAAATCCCAGCACTTTGGGAGGCCAACGTGGGTGGATCACCTGAGGTCAGGAGTTCGAGACCAGCCTGCCAACATGGCGAAACCCATCCCTACTAAAAATACAAAAATTAGCTGGGCATGGTGGCAGGCACCTGTAATCCCAGCTACTCAGGAGGCTAAGGCAGAAGAATCACTGGAACCTGGGAGGCGGAGGTTGCAGTGAGCTGAGATCGTGCCACTGACTCCAGCCTGGGCAACAAGAGCGAAACTCCATCTCAAAAAAAAAAAAAAAAGAAGGTACAACTCTATGGCATTGACATGAGACTTTAAATGAATTAATATTTGTAAAGTGCTTAGAACAGTGCCTGGCAATAGGACACATCATACAGATGTTTGTGAAAGGAAAGGAAATGAAAGAATAAAAAGAACATGCCACCTGAGAATGTTGACTTGTTCCTAAGAATCAGTCTGCCTTTCCCATTAGAGCGTTTCTCTTCCTTATCTTCCAGAGAAAAATGTTTTGGTAATAAAGAGTCACTAAATGTTTATGGATAGAGGTAGTAGTATTATTCTGTTATTTTACAATCTTATGTATAATATTAATAGTGACTTAGAATATTTAGTATATTTACTTAAATATTCTAAGTCACTATTAGAATTCCCAGTATAAGAATCAAGAGTAGAGATTGTAGAAAGTAGAAAAGTTCCTCTTCAAAGCTTGTCTTAGTTTAAAAATAAAATAATAGACACTAGGAATAATAGCTTCTTACTCTAAAGCCTCCTATCAACTATTAGTTCTTACACTTTAGCCCAGTTAGTTGCTTTGACTTACTCAGGCATGACTGGACAGGCCCAGGCAAGTTCTCAGCTCATAGCTTATGCCCCTTCCTTATTTGGAAATGTTATTGCTTCCTTAAACCTTTCGTAAGCAACTTCCTCTCCTTCTTTGTTCTCCCATGCACTTACCTATTTAGGAAAGTTTTAGGTTATTAGCAAATCAGGTATCAGTTTAAGAATGTAAAGTCTAGCTTCAGCCAATGGATGCAGGACACAGCAGTAAGGATGACCCAAATGCATAAGGGATAAATATGTCTGTTTTTTCTTTGTTCAGGTGTGGCCTTGCCATTGTTCCAAATGCATGGAGCACCCTTTCTGCAGAAAGCAAAGATTGCCTTGCTGAGAGGTCCTTTGTCTCCGTGCTGACTTTTCTTCGTGGCACCGATTATCTATTTCTAACAGAGATTCATGGGCATTTGGACAAAGAAAATAAAAGGATTGTGCGTTTCATATCAAATATAGTAAGTTGTCAATCTCCTTAGGGCCCACAAAGCCATCTTCTTTTCTTTCCCATCAAAACATTCATGACTTCACTGTTCTCTCCTGGCCACAGAAAACAGAAATTCCCAGTGCCAGGAGCAGTGAAGTCAGAGCAATACAACAGCCTCCAGGTGTTTTGTAAGACTAATTCCTGGCATGAGGCTTTATATTTTTCTCTGCTTTCATCCTTATCATTAATGACCATGTCATTCTAGAAGCACTAACAGAATATCAGAAAGAGATGAGCATTTTTAATGGGGTTTGAAGAAGTCTGTCAAATGGAAGACCAACCATGGGATGTATTTCTTAATATGAAAATCAAGCTAAATTTAATTGATCCAGATTGTTTTTCATTATAAACTGTTGCTAACTTCCTTTCTCAGTGTGATTACAATCACTTACTTTTCAGATTGGGTGCCTGGGATAAAGCCAGATTAACTTTGAGCTGTGAATTTTACAAATGCTCTTGTTTAACATATAATCCATTTAAATAGAGCCATTCTACAAAATGCAAACATGATAATTGGTGCAATTTTATTTTTTTGCATGAAACAGCATACAAGAATATGCTTGCTTTGACTTTCTGAATCTCTGCACAGTCAGAAATCTGGCAGAATAATCACTGAAGTTCAAATTAGAGCCCCAGATGGAAACACAAACAGGGGCCACCACTGTGCCTTTTTCATGCTTGGAAGCTCAGTTCTGGATGGAAATGTGTTTTGAGTTAAAATGTAATCATTTCCAATTCCTTCTGATCACTGGATCATATTTGAAAGAAACAGCCCAAGGACTACGATTGCTTTTAATTACCACTGAATGTTGATTGAAATGATCATTTCCTTCCTATCCGTTTGTATTTTTATAGAACAAACAAGAATAAAATAAAAATATGGCCTTTTAATATTTTAAGTATATTTTGGGAATGATTTCTGTTGGACATTGCACTTTTTGGAGTAGAGTTTCTTTATCAGGTTCAGATTTTCCCAATTTTATTTACTATGGATCACAGAAAGGGTAAGTTCAGTTTCATATCCTTGAATGGTGAAGTTTTTGAATTTGGTTGGCTTCTTTTAAAATTCAGTAAGGCTCAAGAGAGTTCATGCACTTCTCTGATTAAAGAATCTAAAACTGTAAGATATCTTAGACAAGGTTCATTACAACTTTACCGTACTTCTACCTCCCCACAGCATTTAAAAAATGAATGCACTGAAATTATTGAGAAAGACAAGTAAAAGCAAAACAAAACAAAACAACTCTCTATTTCACACAAAAACTTCATGGAATATTCAATATTTAAAATTTTATGTTAATTTTGATCTTTATATATTATTAAAATGTTATAAATTACAATTATTCCTCTCCTTAGCTGAGACCTCGGCAAGTAGCCTAAAACCCAACAGTAAAGAGTGGTTCTCAACTCTCATTCAAAATATGAATGGAGAACACAAAGGTGTCACATGGCCTCCCGTGATTTATTCTCCTGTGTCTCAATTCTGAACAACCATGAGACTAAATAAATGTATTTTTTGATGCTTTTCTGATTATTTTAAGATTTCCAATACAAATTCAAGAAAAATGTCTTAGAAACTTAATTCTGTTGTGAAATATATAATCTCTAAAATGAATCCTGTATTTGGGTTTCCCCAGAAGCCTTTGAAAGAAAATTTGTATATGTGTCCAGTAAGATCTCATAAAGCAATATGTTTAACCAATCTATAAAATGCTAATTAATTGCATAAGCTGTAGAGTCAGACATACCTAAGTGGTTCCAAACCACCTTACTAACTCCTCTAACTCAAATTCTCTGTGCTTAAATGTTCTCACCTGATAAATTGCTAATTCTAGTCCCTCCCTCAAGAGTTCTGGGGTGAATTAAATAAGATAAAATGAAGTGTTTGGCACAGTACCATAAATACAGTTAGCCTTGAATAACAATAATTGTTGTTATACTTGGCTATATGGCAATACATAAAAAGGAAAAGGAATAAATGATTGTCCCTACCTTCAGGAATGTTATCCTCTCACTGAGGTTTTGACATATGCACACGAAAAATTAAATATACTGAAAATCAGAATATGATTCAATGAGTCTTGTAAAAGATTAGACTTCCAGGGACAGGAAGTTGCTGTGGAATGCAGTGGCCTAATATGACTTTAAGGGAGAGAAAGGATTTGAGCTGGAGCATAAATGAAATGTAGTATTCAGATATTGAGAAAGGTGTGGTTCATTCCAAACATGAGCAGTGAAGGGAAACAGTTTTGGGGATAGGACTTTGGGGGACACTTCTAGACTAATGAATATGCGTGTGTGTGTGTGTGTGTGTGTGTGTGTGTGTGTGTTTGGCTAGCACAGAGTCATTCTTTTAAGGGAGAGCATGAGAAGATTCAGAAAGACAGGTTTGAATGTGTTTAAGGTCCTGGGTATTTTTGAGTAATTGAATGAGACAATTCAATAACAATTAAGGAAGACTTATTTGATTGTTTCTTGTTGGATGGGCTGAAGGAAGGATCTGATAAAGGGATATAGGTTAAGAGGTAATTTATGTGTGGACCAGGATGGAAGTTGTATTAAGCCATTCTTGCATTGTTGTAAAGAAATGCCCAAGACTGGGTAATTTATAAAGAAAAGAGGTTTAATTGACTCATGGTTCTGCAGGCTTTACAAGAAACATGACTCTGGCATCTGCTCAGCTTCTAAGGAGGCCTCAGGAAGCTTACAATCATGATGGAAAGCAAAGGTGATAAACCATTCAGGAAGGACCCATCCCCATGATCAAATCACCTTCCACCAGGCCCCACCTCCAGCACTGGGGATTACATTTCCACATGAGATTTGGAAGGGACAGATAGCTAAACCATATAATTCTACCCACTGCTCCCTAAACTTCATGTCCTCTTATTTCAACATCAAGTTGAAAGTCTGGAATCTCATCTAAGACTCATCTCTTTCCACCTATGAGCCTACAAAATCAAAACAATTTATTTACCACCCAAATACAATGGTGGTACAGGCATTGGGTAAACATTCACATCCCAAGGGAAGAAACTGGCCAACAGAAAGGGGCAATAGGCCCCATGCACATCTGAAACCCAGCAGGGCAGTCATTAAATCTTAAAGCTCTAAAATAATCTCCTTTGACTCCATGTCCTTTGACTCCATCCAGGGAACATTTGTACAAAGGGTGGGCTCCCAAGGTCTTAGGCAGCTCCACTCCTGTGGTTTTTCAGAGTATAGCCTGCACAGCTGCCTTCATGGGTTAGAGGTGAGTACCTGCAGCTTTTCCAGGTACAAGGTTCAGGCTGCTGGTGGATTTACCATTCTGGGGCCTGGAGGACATCAGCCTTCTTCCCACAGCTTCACAAGACAGTGCCCCATTGGAGACTCTGTATGGGGCTCCAAACCCACATTTTCCCGCCACATGGCTGTAGTAGAGGTTGTCTGTGGAAGCTCCACCCCTACAGCAGGCTTCTACCTAGGCACCCAGGCTCTGTCACACATCCTCTGAAATCTAGGCAGAGGCTGCCAAGCCATATTTACTCTTGCCCTCTGTGTACCTGCAGGCTTAACACCATGTGGGAACTGCCAAAGATTATGGCTTGCATTCTCTAAAGTGGCAGCCTGAGCTGTACAAGGGCCCCTTTGAGCCACAGCTGCAGCTGGAGCAGTTTGGATGCAGGGAGCTTGTCCCAAGGGTGTGCAGGGCAGCAGGGACCTGGGCCTGGCCCACAAAACCATTCAGTCCTCCTAGGCCTCAGGGCTTGTGATAGGAGGGGCTGCATGGGAAATCTCCAAAATGCCTTTGAGGCCTTTTTCCCATTATCTTTGTTATTAGCACTTGGCTCATTTTCAGTCATGTAAATTTCTCTAGCAAGTGGTTGCTCCTCAGCCTGCTTGAAATCCTCTCCTGAAAAAGCTTTTTCTTTCTTTGCCACATGGCTAGGCTGCAAATTTTCCAAACTTTTATGCTGTGCTTCCCTTTTAAATATAAATTCCAACTTTAAGTCATTTCTTTGCTTCCACTGTCAGAAGCAACCAGACCACATCTTGAACGCTTTGTTGCTTAGAAATTTCTTCTGCCAGATACCCTAAATCATCACTGTAAAGTTCAAACTTCCACAGATCCCTAGGGCAGGAATACAATGCAGCCAAGTTCTTTGCTAAGGCATAACACATGTGACCTTTGCTCCAATTCCCAATAAATTCCTCATTTCCATCTGAGACCTCAGCAGCCTGGACTTCACTTTCAGCATTTTGGTCACAACTATTTAGCTAGTCTCTAAGAAGTTCCAAACTTTCCCTCATCTTCCTGTATTCTTCTGAGCCCTCCAAACTCTTCCAACCTCTGCCCATTGCCCGGTTCCAAAGCTGCTGTCACATTTTCAGGTATTTTAATAGCAATGTCCCATTCCTTGGTACCAATTTATTTTACTAAGCCATTCTTGCATTGCTACAAAGAATTACCTGAGACTAGATAATTTATAAAGAAAAGAGATTTAATCAGTTCACAGTTTTGCAGACTTTACAAGAAGCATGCTACTGGCATCTGCTCAGCTTCTAGGGAGGCCTCAGGAAGTTTCCAGTCATGGCAGAAGGCAAAGGGGGAGCAGGCACATCACATGGCAAAAGCAGGAGCAAGAGAGAGAGAGTTGCAGGAAGGTGCCACTCACTTTTAAGTGACCAGATCTTGTGTGAACTCAGAATGAGAGCTCACTTCTCACTAAGGGGAAAGCCCAAGTCATTCATGAGGGATCCACCCCCGTGATCCAAACACCTTCCACCAGGCCCCACCTCCAACATTGGGGATTACATTTCAACATGAGATTTGGGCAAGGACAAATATCCAAACTATATCAGAGGTCATGAGGTTGGAAAGAGAAACTAATGATAATACTAAATTAGATAATGCAGTTAATCACCTACTTTAATCCTCCCCATAACCCTAAAGAATAGATACCATTATTTTACCCATTTTATTGATGAGAAATCCAAGGCTATCAAAGCTAAGCAATTAGTCTGATAAAACACAGCTAGAAAGTGAAAATGATGGGATCTGAAGTCTGATTGCTTTTCTAATTCCAGAATTCAAGTACTTAACCACTGTGGCATACTGCCTGCTATATATGAGAAAAAAATGGTTTCAGGAAATAATGTCTTGTTTCCTTTACCAAATACAGCTTATTTTCAGATCAAATGCTAGCTTGATCAATAATGTGGGAATAAAAACCAAATTAGAAAAGCCAAGGCTATTTACTTTGAACTTGCTATGGTAAAGAAGTTAGCCATCATTGCTTGCACTTTGGCAAAAACTCAAAGGCAGGCAGGGGAGTGAGAAAGCTTTGTAGTTGAAAAAGGGAAGGCTCTGGGTATGCCCTGATGGGAGGCTGTTTCATGGGGAAGCTGTAAGCAGGCTAACTAGGGGTGGGGCACCCTGTGTGATTGGTTAGGGGTCCATATTTAACTTTCTCTGATTGGTCATTAGTTGGAAATGAAGTGGGGAGGCAAAAAATAGGAAAACTGTCAGCTATTAATCAAGTCCTGGCCATTTGGGGCTGATGGTTACGAAAGTTATTGTTTAGCTTTCTGGATTGTCACTGGAGATAGTAATGTGGTTTCCTGTGAATTTGACTTTTAGCAGGCTAGCTTTCTGGGTTGTTTATTGCATGTTTATTGCATGTAAGGTTTATTATATGTAAGGTTGGTTTCCTGAGCAGGTTGCTGCAGGTTATGGATCAGAATTCTAATTTCGTATATGTTCTGGCCATTGGCTGTTTGAATATTCAGTCTCAATACTTTTTTAGGGCTTAATGACCTTCAAACTTCTTAAGATACTTTCTGATTCTGGTGAAAGAAACAATAACATAATTCAAGACATAAATGTTAGAAATGTAACTGAAAAATTTACTTGGGAGTACAAAATTGAAACTGAGTATTTGAGGTTTACAGCCATACACTATTTTACCCCAGAGGCAAAAACATGTCTAATGTACAGGTATCTAGGTATATATTTCTACTTAGCCTGTGCCCACTCTCTATACTTTCCCTTGCCTTGCAGGGGAGAAGACTGGGAACTACACTTCCCAGAACCCCTACCCAGCAGGCTGCAGGTTAGAGTCTCTGATGAAATGGCCTCCCTTGAAATATAGAAAGAAGAAAAGCTATGACTAGTATCTTTTCTTATTTTTCTTTATCTTCCCAATGTTTAGCATAAAACCTAGCACAAATTAGTCACTCAATAATAATTATAAAATGAAGTCAAATTAAATAAATTGATGAATAGATAAAGAAGCAGGAATTTTGAAGCAGACCAACACAGAAAAGTAGCTGATCAAAAATAAAAGTAAGTATAAGAAAGAAAATAAAATCATACGTGACAGTTAAAATACGTAGCCTGCTAATAAGGCCGTTCCACAAAGAGAAAATTGAGGACCAAAGTATTAATGAGGAGCATTCTTAGAATTATCTTACAGTTTATTTCTGTTGTCATTTGCCTTTTAATGCTGTTCCTCACATTCCTTCATTTCATGGTTCTTAATTCCCTTCAAACTAATCTCAAATCTGTTCACTTCCGGCCATCTCTATTGTTACTATCTTAATCCAAGCAGTCCTTATCTTTCTCAGGGACTTCTGAAGTAATCTCTGGACTGGGATCTGCTTCCACTCCAGTCTCCTCCACTTCATTCCAGTGAGCTTCTCTGTCTAGTACGGTGCTAGTGTGAACTAAGAAGTGCTATAAGTATAAAATACACATTAAATTTCAAACACTTCATATGAAGAAAGAATGTAAGATGTCTTAATAATAAAATTGTACATGGATTATATAATGATACAATAATACTTTGGGTGTGTGGGGTCAAATAAACTATATTATCAAAATTAATTTGATTTGTTTCATTTTCCTTTTTAAAATGTAACCAATAGAAAATTTAAATTTTCAATGTGTCTTTCAATATATTTCTATGGGACAGCTCTGCTCTAACCAAAAATTAGTGATCTTTTAAAAAGGAAGACTAGCTGATATTACTACTCTGCTTTAAACCTTGCATTTAGGATAGAAACCACCCAAATGTTGGAGGTGGTGCCTGGTAGGAGGTGGTTGGATCATGAGAGTGAATGTTGATGCTATTTTCATTATAGTGAGTGAGTTCTCATGTGATCTGGTCATTTAAAAGTGTGTGGCACCTTCCCCCATTTCTCTCTTGCTCCTGCTCTGGTCACATAAGTCATGCCTGCTCCCTTTTGCCTTCTACCATGATTGTAAGTTTCCTGAGGCCTCCCCAGAAGCAGAATTACTATGCTTCCTGTACAATCTGTGGAACCACGAGTTAATTAAATCTCTTTTCTTTACAAATTGCCTAGTCTCAGGTATTTCTTTATAACAATGCAAGAATGAACAAATATAGCATTTTTATTAGGCTCATGTGATTTCAGACAAACAAGGAACATTAGCTATCACCTAGACAAATATTCTTGTTTTAGATATGAGGAAACTGATACAGTTTAATTTCAGTAAGAAAGGTGGGAAATTCTTTTCTATGATTTGTATATTATGGAGGCAGTCACCTTTATATTGAGACACTGTAACATATGATACACGAGATGAGATGATCCTTCCACACTCCTACAAAGAATGCACAGGTTTGCCACCTACCATCGTGTTATATGGTATTAATCCATGCTAGGGCACTATGTGTGAGGAAAAGTCGGGGAGGATGAGGCTTTACATCTCAGAAAAGCCTGGGCCATCCTTTGCTAATTCTAAGTAATGCGAGTATTTATTTGTTTTTTTTTCAAATAATTTAAATTATATCAAAGGAGTGAAGCCAATTGCAGATGTCTGTTATTTTTCATCTTTGTTTGTCTGAGAAAAGTCTTCTTTAAGCCCTGATTTCTGAAACATACTTTCACTGTTTATAGAATTCTACATTGACAAGTACTTGAAAGATGTCAATTGTTTTCTTTCTTATCTTTGTTTCTCTGTATGTTGTGTGTCTGTTTTTCTTTGGCTGCTTTTAAGGTTGTTTATTGTTAGTTGTCAGAAACTTGATTATGATGTGACTTGCCGTGCTGTTCTTTATGTTTATTCTTCTGTGGGTTTGTTGAGCGTCTTGGATCTGTGGTTTAATAGTTTTCAGCAAATTTGAAAAATCGTTAGCCATTCTTTCTTCAAACAATTTTTTCTGTCCCTCTCTCTCTGATATCCTCTAGGACTCCAATTATGCATATATTAGGCTACTTTATACTGTCTCACTGGTCATTTTCAGTTTAAAAAAATCTTTATGCTTAATTTTGGATAATTTTGTTGCAATGTCTTAACGTTGATATTTTTCTTTAGCAAGGCCTAATCTACTGCTAAAACCATACAATAAAGTTTTTCATCTCAGATAATGCATTTTTTAATCTCCAGAAGTTCTATTTGAGTCCTTTTTATATCTGCCACTTCTCTCCTTATCATGATTATGTTTTACTCTACCATTTTCAACATGTGGATCACATGTATACTAGCCATTTAAATATTCTTGTCTGCTGGTTTCATCATACCTGGGTCTGTTTTCTTGATTGATTTTTCTCCTGGTTAATTATCCTTTTTTGCTACTTCTTTGCATATTGGTAATTTTTAATTGAATGCTAGATATGGTGAATGTTACATTGTTGGTGCTGGATTTTGTTGTGGTTCTTCAAATAGCATTTGGTTTTTATCTGCATACAATTAACTTAGTTGGAATCAGTTAGTTCCTTTAGAGACTCAATTTTAAGCTTAGCTAGAGTAAATTCTGAGCAGCCTTTGGTCTTGGGCTAATTTAGCCCCACTGCTAAGGCCTCCTGATAATTCTTCCCAATGCTCCATGTATACGGCAATATTTTTACTTGGCTGGTGGGAACACAAACTATTCCCAGCCCTGTGTGAGCTCTAGACATTGTTATGCCTATTCCTTTCCTTTCTTGTAGCTTGTGCTTTCCCTAGCCTAGGGTAGTATTCTCACATGCATGTACTGATTAGCACAGAGCTGAAAGACTCAAAGGGAACCCTCTGCAGATTTCTTTTTCTTTCTCTCTTTTTTTTTTTTTTAGATAGAGTTTTGCTCTTGTTGCCCAAGCTGGGGTGCAATGGTGCCATCTTGCCTCGCTGCAACCTCTGCCTCCCAGGTTCAAGCTATTCTCTTGCCTCAGCCTCCCCAGTAGCTGGGATTACAGGCGCTCACCATGATGCCTGGCTAATTTTTTGTATTTTTAGTAGAAACGGGGTTTCACCATGTTAGCAAGGCTGGTCTCAAACTCCTGACCTCATGTGATCTGCCCACCACCTCGGCCTCTCAAAGTGCTGGGATTACAGGTGTGAGCCACCATGCCCAGCCCCCTCTGCAGATTTCTAGAGCACTCCTTCTCTCTCTCTCTCTGCCTCTCCTTGTGTCTGTCTCTCTCTCTCTCCACTCTGGCACTCTGCCTCATAAATTCTAGTCATCTTAGTCACCTGGAACTCTGATCTCTGTATCGTCAACACAGCAAGACTATCATGCTACATTAGATCTATCCCTGCTCTGTGTCTGGGACACCCTCCCAAGGCAGTAAGCTAGTGCAGTCCTAGGGCTCATCTGTGTCTCTTCTCACAGGGAACTCAGTCCTTTGGTTTGGTCTGTTGTCCAATGTCTGAAAACTATTTTCTCACACATTTTACATTTCTTTCTTTCTTTTTTTTTTTCTAGAGACAGTGTTTCACTCTATCACCCAGGCTGAAGTGCAGTAGTGCCATCTCAGCTCACTTCAACCTCCACCTCCTGAGTTCAAGCCCTTCTTGTGCCTCAGCCACTCGAATAGCTGGGATTAGAGATGTGAACCACCACAGCTTGCTAATTTTTGTGTTTTTAGTAGAGACAGGGTTTTGGCATGTTGGCCAGGCTTGTCTTGAACTCCTGGCCTCATGTGATCTGCCTGCCTCAGCCTCCAAAAGTGCTGGGATTATAGGCGTGAGCCACAGTCCGGCCTACATTAATTTCAAGTGGAGAAAATCAGTTCCCTGGTACTTCGTTTTGGCCAAGAACTGATATCTCCAGTTGTTTGTTTTCTATAAGAAGAAACCATGTCTTTTGCACCTCATAGACTCCAAGAATTTTGTAGCTCAAGGGACTCCTAGTCTAACTGATGTCATTATAGGTAGCTGGTAAGTGATACTCATGAAGGAACAAAAGCACACAAAAATATGGCTTTATGCTACACAGGGAGACATTTTACTCCAGCTGTGTAAATAACAACAGTCATACCACAATTATTAAATAAAATTGATCAATGATGACATTAAGGTAGAGTAAGAATGTTCTGGGCATTGCCACCAGTTCAATTGTCTTTGGGAGGTGCTAGTAATTATCTGTATAACAAAATGTTTCTCTTAAAGGGTTTAAAGAAGAACAAAATCACAATTTAGTTCCGTTGGCTGCTAGTTTCCATTTCCATCCAATGGGTGTAGGACTCCTTTTCCTTTCCAGGAACCATTTAAGTAAATAAATGGACAACTCCAGTACCTAATTGCATTCTTGCTTCTTTTTCCCTTTACAGAGGTGGTGGTGGTATTTCACTGATGCTTATCTGCCTGCTATCATAAAAGTAACTTCAGTTTGGTTTAAAATGCACCTGAATCTAAAATCTCTTTACTGCTAGTCCTCCTTGTTCATTAACCTGCTTCTTACCAGATGGTATTCTCTTTAACACCAACATTTTTGAGAGTTTCGGAGTAGTCTGCTAAAGTGAAAACTTGAAACCTGAGGGTGTTGTCAAATGCTAGTACTAAAAGGGGACTTAAACTTGGGAGGGGCCTACTCTTTCCTTTTTAACACAGAAACACCATGATGGAAAATGGACTTCTATTGCAATCCCATAAATATCTTAGTAGTAGTGTATGTTTTCCATTACTAAAAATATATATACACAATGGTTTAAGATGATTGCAAAGAATTCCAGCAGGTTTTCTAATTCTTTCCCAATCCCTGCCTTCTCCTTTCCAATACGCACGTGTTTTAGAGCAAGTTATTGTCCTGCTATCATTTTTTAAAAAAGAAATGAGGAAATTATACCTACATAGTTTTTCCTGTTTTTCAACCCCAACCCCTTTTAAAATTTTTTTTCAATTACTCAATTGATGGACTTTGGGGGAAATGCAATTAAATTGTATATTAAGCGATTGTTATATTTAATAAGAACAGGTAGTTTAAACACAAACATTTCAAACAGTTAATATCTACCAACAATGTCTGGATTCATGTGTTTTATTTAGAATGAGAGTCTCTTGAACATTATGTACAGCTAATCTTGTTCAGCACCAGTGACTCACCTCTAATCAGACAAACAACATCTCTTTTTAGACCAAAATATAATGTTGGTAAAAGAAGTCTTGTCAGGTCCCTGATTGTCTGTACTACATAGCGTCAAATTTAGAGATTATGCTGTAATACAGAGTACCATCTGGGGTGCCTGAAAGATGACCATTGTATCTGCTAACACATAGCTATGATGCATATTTTAGTTTTCAGAGTTTCTGTGTATTATGAACACATATTTGTAGTCTGCTTATGTGCATGAATATGTTATAAATCAGAACTGCAAGTATATATATAACCCTGATATTTTCAAAACCCCTGCATGGGGTTAAGTTTTAGCATGGGAGATTGCCCCTTTGTCACAACCTAAAATGCTGTCAGGGCTTGAGGCATGGAAATAAAATTCCTGTCCCTGGAAAAGGATAAAAGAATGAAGTGACCCCCATCTGTGGATCTGAAGCAGTGAGGAAGACTAATATTTACTTGCATTATATCTTCTTCAAGTTGGGTATTATTTATAAGTAGCCCATCTTTTTAACAGGAAATTTCATGACAACTATTCTATTACGTCGTTTCTTTGCCATTTTTTTCCCCTTTCGATATAGTTGTGGTTTTGGCTTTTCCATGTAGTTTCTTAACTGAATTGTCAGCAAGATCTAGTCTCAATTACCTCACACCTAAGCACTGTTGTAACTCTATTTCTCTTTATCCATCTCATCACAAAAACCTGTAATAGTGACCAAAGTCTGTTTTCATCATTCATCATTCTATCAGCAGTCTTTTGATGACCTAAGGGTCTAACTGTACTACACTGATGTAGATCCTAAGCTGTTGGTTCCACTGTGCAATCTGCATCAACATATTCCAGGAGGCAGATACAACCTCAAGTTTAAATGGAGCCAGGACAAAGCTGTACATTATGCTCTCTCCTTTTAAATATACAGCCAAACAACGTGGTACAATAACTGTATAAATTATGTGCATATGTACCACCAAATTAAAAAAAAAGATGTTCTGATTATTTTAAGAGTCAGAAAATTACAATATTTGGGTTTAAAAATTATATATATATGTATTTTTTTAGATGAGGTCTCACTCTGTCACCCAGGCTGGAGTGCAGTGGCGCAATCTCTGCTCACTGCAGCCTCAACCTCCTGGGCTCAAGTGATCTTTCCACCTCAGCCTCTTGAGTAGCTGGGACTACAGGTGGGAGCTATGATGCCTGGCTAATTTTTGCATTGTTTTTAGAGACAGAGGTTTCTCCATGTTGCCCAGGCGGGGCTTGAACACCTGGTCTCAAGCCATCCACCTGCCTTGGCCTCCCAAACTGCTGTGATTACAGGCGTGAGCCACCGTGCCCGGCCAGTGTTTGTTATCCTGGGTCCTCCTAGATGTAGATGCCAAGACAGCTTAAATGGTTAAATGATATATAATTCAGGAAATGCCTGCAACAGAACAAAGGAAGGGACCCAGAGAAGACTGAGCCTTCTGGCCACAATGTAAGCAGAATGAGTGAGAAGAAGGAGTGAAGAGTGGATGCAAGTATTCTAGATGACCGTGAAATCTAAGGAAGGTTCAGGGAGGCCAACAGGAGTCCTCAAGGCAAAGCTGACTGTCAAAGGTGAGTCTTGAGTCTCCCAGGAGCGGGCTGTCTTAGTGCCCCTGCTGCACTCAGTCCTCACCTGGGAGCAGCCAGTGGGAAGGACGGTCTCAGTGCATACACAGGAATGGATTTCAGTGAAAGGCAGCTGGGGCCCTTATCAATTTCAGTGTAGTCAGAGGTCTGCAAGGCACATCCTTATAATCACCACAATTACTCTCTTAAAATACTAAATATAGTTCAAGATTCAGGAATTTGTTTCATATGAAATATCCAAGTGCACCTAACTATAAGTTCTATCATAACAGGACTTCAATATAATTACTTTAAATAAGATTTGACACAACATGAAGTACAACTAGGTCTCAAAACAACATGTACTTCACATACCTGGAGCAGAGGAATATTGTTGCCAAGGTCCCAGTGATAATGCAATTTCATTTATACTTTCAATCTGATTATGCTTAGCAGCTTAGGCAAAAAGAGGAACACATTTCTTTTTATGACAAAAGAAAGTCAACTAATTTAACATTAGAGGCCATCTTTTTTGGCTAAAGCTAAACTCAAGCTGTAATGTATTACTCGTCCTCCCTGTGCAAAGAACACTCGGTAACATAATGGGTCATATCTCCAATTACAGGTTTACGAAAGGACCAGAAATTCAGTTCAAGGAGATGATTCTTGCACTGACCTTCTCTAATGGTAGAGGACTCAACATTAAACTGTAACTCAGTCAAGAAATTTCTATGTCTGGCTTTAATAATATGACTCAAAATCTATCCCTTCAAATATAATACTTGGACAGAAATTAAAGAATTTAGAAGAGAAGCTTGCTCATTAGATTCGGCTAGACTTTCCCCATTATGTAATATTTTAGAGAAATCTTTGGCCAATCCTTGCTAGTATTCAATTCATAGCAGAATTTATAATCAGTGTGGTATGCCTATCACTCATAGCCCAGGAGATGTTGGAAGATAAATGAAACTTCTTTATTTTCATAATTAAAATGTTACTTTACTATGTTTTAGAAAAAAATATAATTAGCCCATTGAGTTCACAGATAAGATTAAATAAAAAACTTTTAAGACAAATATGAAGTAAATAGTATTAATAGTATATTGGTAAGCAAACACAGCAAAAATCAAATGGTGAAGGTGATGTGGTAGAGTAGATAATGGTCCCTGAAAATGTCCACAAACTAATCCTTATGTGGTGAAGGGAACATTGCTGATGTGATTAAGTTAAGGATATTGAGGTGGGGAGATTTTTCTGGATTGTCTGGGTGGCCCAGTGATGTAATCACAAGAGTCTTATAATATGGAGGCAGGAAAGGCAAAGACAGAGGAGTGGGAGTTGTGATGAGGGAAGCAAGAAGCTTAGAGTGATTGGAGGAAGAGGCCACAAGCCAAGGAATGCAAGTGTCCTCTAGAAGCTGAAAAAGACAAATAATAATTTATCTCTTAAAGGTCCCAGAAGGAACAAGCCCTGCCAACGCCCTGATTTTAGCCCCATAAGACTGAACTTTAAGTAGCCACGTATGACAAGCAGCTACCCTATGGGACAGCATGCTGTAGATGATGCCATGAAACTGATCATTAGTGGGTTGCTTTTTGCAGCAGCCCCAAGGGACATGCACTAGAAAGTAGTACGATTGCACTGTTGTATGACACTCAACCCAGCAGCTTTATATTCTGTATCTGTTGTTATACTGACAAGGCTGTATAATCCAGGAATATTGATATGATCCATCTTTATCACACTCAGGAGGTCAAGGGATAGGATCCATGATGCATCTCAGAGAAACATGTTCTTTAAGTTATGTTTTAAGTCTGAGTCTCAGGAGGCAGATAATCACATCCAAATGAAAACCCTCTAGTAATTGGTTCTTTGTGGTGTTCCTACTGAGAGGTAAGCAGCTATGGGTTTTAGGTGTATAAAAAATGAGCCCTTTTGACCTAGCATGGTGTTTTAGTGAAGTTAGGGATGTTACATCAAATTAAGTTCCAACTTGGAATGAGAACTGTTGTAAAATTTTCCGCTTTAAGAGAAACCCAGGGAACTGAAGTTTGCTTTATTATATCAAAGTCAGCAGTCAGCAGAGAGAAAAACATATTACATCCTAAAGGAGAAAGAGAATTTTCTTGAATTGCAGAATGTTGACACCATACATCTGTCCAACATCAAAGCTGTTGGTTATAAATCTTGCAGATAACTGATCATCCCAAATCCACAAAGGCAAAAGTTGAAAGAGAAGTTGGAACATCAGAAAAGGCACAAGAAACTCCGCAGCCCATGAAGGAGTTGAAGCCGGTTCCAGTGTGACATATATCATGAGGTTTCTGCAGGACTTCGCTGTCCATTTAAATGCTAATGTGCAATTCTGGCATATCCTCAGAATGAAAGTGCTGAAGCAAGCAGCAACACTGGAAATTTCAGAACATTGTTGAATATTCAGTATCCATGCACTAAAGAGCTCAGGTAGACTTTTAAATATCAGACAACAAACCACAGTTCTCACTTCCATATGCTTGGCTAAGAATTCTTTGGCAATATGCTACTTTTTAAAGAAAGGTTCAGTGAAGTTTTGCATTTCCAAGTGATTTTTTTTATGAAGTTAATCTGACAAGCAAAGCAAGAGGTCGTCGGCTGCAATTCATACATAAGGTATATATTAAAAGGCAAATTCAGAAGTTCTTCCCGGTTGTTTTCTCTGAAGTCTCAACTGTCTTCACCTGTGAGAACTGAAACTTATCAGGCATTGGAGGGAAATTTCAAGGTTTTGCCTCATTTTCTTACTCTATTTATGTAGCGCATCAAGCCATATTAATATAATATCACTGAGCCAGCAATAAGCGGGCACACTGAGGGGTAGTAATAACTGTTATTGAAATTGGTGCCTTGAGAAAAAGAAGAAGCTATTCAAAGATGGAGAGTGAGTTTCCAGAAGGACAGTTACATAGGAAACTTTAACTTTTATGTGGATACTTACTACAATCTCCAGAAACATTCCTAGTATTCATTAAACATGTATGTAAAGATCATCTTCAATTATTAGGCATTAAGATAGGTGCTGGGGATATAATAATAATAATAATAATAATAATAATAATAATAGTGAAGACCAATATACTGATTTCCCTGTAAATAATACTATGTAACTGTTTTACATATACAGTAGTCCATAGTCCCCCCTTATTCACTGGGGATATGTTCAAGACCCTCAGTGGATGCTTGAAACAACAGATAGTACTGAACCGTATATATTCTATGCACAAATTTTATTTATTTTTTCACAATTTTATGGATAAAAGATTCAGTCTTACTATAGATCACAGCAACCTCAGCATTGGAGAACTTTCACTTTTTCACTTAAAGGAAGTATATGGACTATTGTATATGCATCTGTATTTATGTAGTGCATCAAAGTCATATTAATATAACATCACCGAACCAGCAATAAACAGGCACACTAAGGGGTAGTAATAACTGTTATTGAAATTGGTGTCTTGAGAAAGGAAGAAGCTATTCAAAGATGGGGAGTGTGTTTCTGGAAGGACAGTTATATAGGAAATGTTAATTGCTATATGGATATTTACTACAATCTCTAGAAGAGAAATTTTACACCAGTGTAGAGAAAGTGCAGTTTATACTTTGTCTTTGGCATATCTAGATTACCAGCATCACTACTCTTGTGCTTTGGGGGCATTATGAAGTAACATAAGGGTTCCTTGAACACAAGCACTGCTTTACTGTGACGGTGGACCTGAAAACCGAGACAGCGACTAATGACTAATGGGTGGGCAGTGTCTACAGCAGGGATACACTGGACAAAGGGATGATTCACGTCCTGAGAGGGATGGGGTGGGATAGCTCCAGATTTTATCACACTACTCAGAACAGAGTGCAATTGAAAACATGAATTGTTTATTCCTGGAATTTTCCATTTAATCTTTTCAGACTGTGATTGACCATGAGTAATTGAAACTGTAGAAAATGAAACCATGGATAAAGAGGAGTACTGTATTAACTCATTTAACCCTGTAAGGGTATAATCCTGTAAGAGTGTAAATACCCTTATGAGATAGATATTTATGGATGGAGAAACTGAGGCACAGAGATTCTGTGACTTGACAAAGGTGACACAGATCATAAGTGATGGAAAAAGAATTCAGACTCGGAAGAGACTGAACCACAAGGTACACTCTTAAAATCACTATACATGGTGCCTTAATCCCACTTTCCAGTGACATTTTGAACAATCTTCTATTTCAAATTTCTTTAGGTATTTAAAAAAATAAAAGCCTGCTTTTCACTAGCTTATAAAGGCCCTGAGGTTTTCCTCACCATGTGGTGGCTTGCCCATATTCAATGTTCCACAAATGTTTGTGGTGTAGGCGGTATAAGAACAAAGGTTTGGGGGCACAGAAAGCTGAGTTGGAAACTCCGCTCTACTACTTCCTTAAGGTGTGAACTCAGTTTTTTCAACTACAAAATGGGAATTCCGGAGTTATTGTGAGCACTGAACGTTACAGCTGAGGAAAGGGAGGGCCAGCCACGCTAGAACTCTGGCCATCTAATATCTACTCAGGTCTCTTTATCCAAGAGACCTCCTTCTCTCCTTTCCTTCATCCTTTCCCTCCTCCTGTTACTTCATTCACTCATTAAATATACTTTTTATTAAGTATCCACTTTGTACTGGGACTTGTGATAAAAATAAAGTAAGTGGTGGGTTTCTAGTCCTGACTTAATTTCTGCTATAGCAGTAATTCTCGGATCATGGACCCTGAACAAGTACCATCAGCATCCCTTGGTGTGATGGTTCATTTTAATGTGTCAGCTGGGCCACAGGGTGTCTGGACATTTGGCCAAATATTATTCTGAATGTGTCTGTGAGGACATTTCTGGATGAGGTTAATATTTGAATTGGTAGACTGAGTAAAGTCCATTGCACTTCCTCATGTGGATGGGCCTTATCCAATCAAAGACCTGAATACAACAAAAAGGGTGAGGAAGAGAGAATCCCTCCTGCCTGCCTAAGCTAGAACACTAGTCTTTTTCTGCCTTCAGACACAAAGTGAAAAGTTGGCTCTTGGGTCTTCAGCCTGCCAGCCTTCAGACTGGAATGTACACCATTGGCTGGCTCTCAGGACTTTGGACTTAGACTGGAGCTACACTGTTGGCTCTCCTAGGCCTCCAGTGTGCTGACTGCAGATCTTGGGACTGCTCAGCTTCCATAATTCTGCAGGCCAATTCCTTATAACAGATCTCTTTAATACTCTGTGTGTCTCCTATTAGTTCTGCTTCTCTGGAGAATCCTGACTAACACACTTGGGCAGTGAGTTCAGGCTCCACCCTGAGAGTGAGGCCCAGCAAGCTGTGTTTTAGCAAGCCCGTCAGGTGACTCTGATGCCCCCTAAAGCTTGAGAACCACTCTACTTGAGATATTCTTGATTGACCTCACTAGCGGGAAGCACAGCATTTCATCGTCAGCAGAGTTAAACTCCTGAGTCACGACTTCTTTTCAGATACCACAACTGAAGGTCAATTCTCTGAACGAGTTCACTTTGACATCAGACCTTTCCTACAAGAGCAAATAGGAGGCCCTGGTTGTCCAATCTCTTAATGAGCTTAGTTTATAAATATAAATGTAAATAGGCTGGATATTTGTTGTTGCTGCTCAGCATAAATATATTCTAAAGACTGACTGAATTGGGTAAGAAAGCTCTCCTCAAACTCTTCAAGGACTGTAATTACTTTACTCCCAGTGGATGATGGACCTTATCTAACGAAAGCAAGCTACAGGGACAATAAAACATTCTTACACTACATTGCGTCAAGTAGAGTCTGCCAGAGTTCCTCGACACTCCCTCCCCAGACATCTGATCTCTATTATTTTTTCTCCATGATTAAACATGCAGGTCTGCTTTCCAGCTCCTCAAGAGGGGCTGCAGGAATTCGCATTCTGTTGCTCCCCTGTGAAAACACACTGTCCTCAGGGGTATTCACAATTCCTACGAACTGTGGGTGGTGAATGTTTGCCATTTTCATCCAAATTAAGATCAGTAATCAAAGTCACAGGCTTTTCTTTTTTTTGCTTTTTTTGGGTTTTTTTTGCTTCAAGAAAGATCATCTAGAGTTTCATTTCTTTCCTATCAGTAGGGGAACAGGAACAGATAACAGATCTTTTGTTCCAAACACATCGTACCAGTACTTGATCCAGGTATGTTCTACCCATAGAAATGAGACAGACCTCCAGTCAAAGAGCATGCTCTGGAATTCTTTGCGGGCAGAGCAGCAGTCTATTTTTTAGTAAAAAAGACACAACAAATGGATTATTACATGTTATGAGCTATTAATCAAGCAGTTCAAACATACGTTTATTATCTACAAATATTCATTGAGTGCTACTTGTACTAGCCAGTGTCCGATGACATGGGACACAGATACACACAAAGATATTAAATAATCACCATAATCACTTGCTATATATTGAGGGCCTACCACGTACAAGCTAGTGCTGAGCTAGTGCCATAGGCAATTGTGCACAGACACACAAAAAATAAAAAGTCACTTATTGAATACCCTTATACACTGAGTGCTTTTATTAAGACACTGTATTAACCCATTCTCACACTGCTCTAAAGAAATACCTGAGACTGGGTACTTTATAAAGAAAAGAAGGTTAATTGGCTCATTGTTCTGCAGGTTTTGCAGGAGTCATAGGGGCTTCCTCTTCTGGAGAGGCCTCAGGAAACTTATGAACATGGCAGAAGGCAATGCGGAAGCAGGCACTTCTACGTGGCAGAGCAGGAGCAAGAGAGATAGCGGGAGGTGCTACACACTTTTAAATGACCAGATCTCATGAAAACTCACTCACTATCATGAGAATAGCATCAAGGGGGTGGTGCTAAACCATTCATGAGAAACCACCCACATGATCCAATCACCTCCCACCAGGCCCCACCCCCAACATTTGGGATTACAATTTGACATGAGATTTGGTGGAGACACAGAGCCAAACCTTATCAGGTACTTTATATATATCTTACTCATTATATCCTCTCAACATCACCATGAGGCAGGCATTATTGTCATCATTCTAGAAAAGAAAGTAATGTACTGAGATGTTAAACAATTCACTCAAAATCACTTCGTTTGTGAAATGGAAGAATCAGATCTTAAATCTATTTCTTTCTAAATCCAAGCACTGTAACATGTTTTCTCTGTGCCTCCAGTTTTTCTCTAAATGGAAAGTCAGAACTTATACATTTAAAAACCTCAATAATAATGCAAATCTGCAAATACCAAGTGGCAGGAGTGGGGATATGAAGAGTAAGCATTAAGGAAGCAAAGATGGATACGGGCACTGTTCTACCAAGGTCCAGCCAGGAAAAACAGAAAGGATATTTTAACGAAGGTATTTTAGAAGAAAATTAAGAAATTAAGAAAGGTATTTTAACGAAGAGATTGGTCAAATGGGTATTTGAGCAGTGAAAGTATGAAAGGGAACCGTAGGTAACCGCAGGAAGCAGCTCCCTATCCTAGATTGTGGGAGCAAACACAAGAGGTTGGTGTTATTAGGACTTAGCTCAGAGGAGGGACCCTGCCAAGTTGGAAGCCAGTCTTGTAGGCAGGATGATGACTGGCAGGTGCTGGTCATTCTCAGATGATGTGTTCAAACTTGTCCTGGGAAGGTGAGGGGGCAAACCTGAAAACTGCAGCCTCTGGAACAACTGCTGAGAGTGAAAAAATGTTTCTGATGAGACATTCAAGGGAATAGGAAGCCACCAGGATGCTAAATGGAAGCAGATGGAGGAACAAGTCCCCTTTTCCTCCTTCTGCCTTCCAGGCTGCCTCTTATGCCTGCTATTGGCAGAGCCTGGCATGGGTCCAGCTGGCAAAGCAGCAGTGTCTGCTCCTGAAATCCTCACTGCTCCTGGCTAAGTCCATCCCTAAGGGGAGGTAAACCACACGCTGCCATGCCTCTGCACTGATCAGTTCCTGAACTGGAGGAGAGGCCCCCTGGGTGCAGAATTCACTCTCACTTATACCCTTGGCTCCATTTGATGCGACTGTACTCATGATCTTCGCTCACTTCACTCTTGTGGGATCAAGGAGCATTTTCTAGGTTGCCCACCTCATAGGTAGAAGTTTGTCAGGTTTTCCATGACTTAGTGTCTAGTATGTGAGTCCACTGACTTAACCCTTTTAATTTTACTAATTTCTCTGGATATATTTCCCCCTCTAATAGAATAGATTTCACCTCCATTTAGTACATCTCTCTGATTTTCATCTCTCTACAAAGAGAATCCCACTTCTGTTTATTTATTCCTTTTCCCCATTATTACCTTCTGATGAGAACTACTCATTCTTATCCCAAGTTGTAGATGAAATTCCTGCGAGCTGAGATTTTAGAGAGAAAGGTAGTTATAGCAAAAATAATCCTCAAGTAAAATAAACCAGAGTTCCCCAGGCTTTGGAACAGTGCTGGTCCAAGATGAAGTTTTCTCTAGTGCAAAATAAAAGCAATGCCAAGAACTATGAGAAGCAAATTTGAATTCTGCCTCCCGTGATTTTTGGGAAGTTACTTTACATCTCTGTGCCCCAGTTTTCTCATATTCTCTTACTCTTACAACTAAACTACAAATTAGTCATTAATAAGCACATAGACCATTAAGTGCTCAATAAAGGCTAGATAATATTATTTTTGGACAGTTTAAGGATGCCAACTGTCCTTTCATGAGAAGGATTGACCTATATTCAGAGATAACATCAATCTTAATTTTTAAAATTTGGAAATGCTTTCTTGTATAAAATGCCATTAACAGTAAATGCAACAAAACCTAAAGGTCTGAAAACACTGCTATGAAAGACTCCTAAATTATATAAAGAAATGTTTTAAAAAAACAAGTATTTTATCAAGGCTTTTGAGGTTTTTGTTTTTGTTTTGTTTTTGATATGGAGTTTCACTCTTTCACCCAGGCTGGAGTGCAGTGGTGTGATATCAGCTCACTGCAGCCTCCGCCGTTTGGTTTCAACAGATTCTCCTGCCTCAGCCCCCTAGTAGCTGGGAATACAGGTGCGTGCCACCACGCCCAGCTAATTTTTTTATTTTTAGTAGAGACAGGGTTTCACCATGTTGGCCAGGCTGGTCTTGAACTCCTGACCTCGTGATCCGCTTGCTTTGGCCTGCCAAAGTGCTGGGCTTATAGGTGTGAGCCACCACGCCAGCTGAGTTTATAAAATATTAATTTACTAGTTCGACAAAGATATATTAGGTGCCCGCCTCGTGTGGGACCCTGAGACGATGCTAGAAATGCCGTGATGAGTGAGACAGACATGGTGTCTGGCCTCAGAGAGGCAATACCTAGCAGGGCTTTTCACATAACTTATTTAATTTGATCCACATAATCAGCCTGGGAAAGGGTATCATTATTACCACCTCTGTTTTAAAGAGAAAACTGAAGTCTCATGAAGGGAAATAACATTCTTTGCATTGCACAGCAGGCAAAAGTTTGGGTTCCTTTCCCCGTAACACAATGATACATTGCAGGCCTAGCTCTTCTCCCAGGAATTGCATCTCTGTTCTTATAATGAAAACTGCTGGGAACATGTGCTTAATAAACGTGTATGAAGGCTCGCTTTTCGGAACACATCTAGTCTGTGAAACAAGGCTGGGTATAAATTCAGAAGCCCCCAACCCCCGCGACTCAGGAATTTAACAATCAGCTCTCTAACCCTCTCGCCTCTTCTCATTTGCTCAGTGAGCAGAGGGTGTGAAGTGTACCTTTAATGCCTCTAGCCTATCCTTTCCACCCTGTGACCTTTTTACCCATCTATTCCTCAAGGGGAGACTTCACTATGCTAATATGCCTTATGGGTCTCTGAGTAGGGAACCAAAGCAAACCGTGTTCCTGTTGTCTTTCTACCCAGTTATTTTTTTCTCCCACTATCTTTGAAACAATGCGTCCTAAGGGACCATTTGATAATCATTTAAGGTGACAAAAATGTTGAGTCTCAAAGGAAAGGAACTGTGAAAGGATAGGCAAGGGCGTCAAGGATTTTATGTATGTACCCTCCTCAAATCATAGCACGACACATTGGCTTCCTGCTTTTAGTTTTAGTCTTGTTCCATTAATCTAGAGCCACTGGAGTGATATTTTCACAATGATCTTTTGAGGTAGCATGGCAGGTGCCTTTCATGCAGAAGCTTATAAAACCTTACAAGAACTCTAACAGGTAGGTACTTGCTATACAAAAGAAGAAACATGGCTAGGCACAATGGCTCACGCCTGTAATCCCATTGTGTCCGAAATTGGTGGGTTCTTGGTTTCACTGACTTCAAGAATGAAGCCGCAGACCCTCGTGGCGTGTGTTACAGTTCTTAAAGATGGTGTGTCCGGGGTTTGTTCCTTCTGATGTTCGGAAGTGTTCGGAGCTTCTTCCTTCTGGTGGGTTCATGGTCTCGCTGGCTTCAGGAGTGAAGCTGCAGACCTTCATGGTGAGTGTCACAGCTCTTCAGGCAGTACATCTAGAGTTGTTCATTCCTCCCAGTGGGTTCATGGTGTCGCTTGCCTCAGGAGTAAAACTGCAGATCTTCTCAGTGAGCGTCACAGCTCACAAACGTGATGCTAACCCAAAGACAGAACCGCAGCAAGATTTATTGCAAAGAGCAAAAGAACAAAGCACCAACAGTGACAATGGGACCCAAACGGGCTGCCGTGGGCTCAAGCAGCTTGCTTTTATTCCCTTATCTGACCCCACCCCCATCCTGCTGACTGGTCCATTTTACAGAGAGCTGATTGGTCCATTTTACAGAGAGCTGATTGGTCCATTTTGACAGGGTGCTGATTGGTGCATTTACAATCCCTGAGCTAGACCTAAAAGTTCTCCAAGTCCCCACCAGATTAGCTAGACACAGAGCACTGATTGGTGCATTTACAAAGCTTGAGCTAGACACAGAGTGCTGATTGGTGCATTTACAAACTTTGAGCTAGACACAGAGTGCTGATTGGTGCATTTACAAACCTTGAGCTAGACACAGGGTGCTGATTGGTGTATTTACAATCCTTTAGCTAGACCTAAAAGTTCTCCAAGTCCCCCCCAGATTAGCTAGATATAGAGTGCTGATTGGTGCATCCACAAACCTTCAGGTAGACACAGGGTGCTGATTGGTGCATTTACAAACCTTTAGCTAGACATAAAACTCCAAGTCCCCACCAGATTAGCTAGATACAGAGTGCTGATTGGTGCATCCACGAACCCTGAGCTAGACACAGAGTGCTGATTAGTGTATATACAATCCTCTGGCTAGACATAAAAGTTCTCTAAGTCCCCACCTGACTCAGGAGCCCAGCTGGCTTGGCCTAGTAAATCCCCTGCCAGGGCTGCGGGCAGAGCTGCCCGCCAGTCCTGCACCACTCACCTGGACTCCTTAGCCCTTGGGCAGTCGATGGGACCTGGCCAGCGGAGCAGGGCACAGGGCCCATCAGGGAGGCTCGGGCCTTGCAGGAGCCCACGGCGGGGAGGTGGGGCTCAGGCATGGCAGCTGCAGATCCCCGAGCCCTGCTCCGCAGGGAGGCAGCTGAGGCCTGGCGAGAATTCAAGCGTGGCGCAGGCAGGCCAGCAGTGCTCGGGGAGCTGGTGCCCCCTCCGCAGCTGCTGGCCCAGGTGCTAAGCCCCTCACTGCCTGGGGCCCGCAGCGCTGGCCGGCTGGCTGCTCAGAGTGCGGGGCCTGCTGAGCCCACGCCCACCGGGAACTGGCGCTGGCCCGCGAGTACCACGCGCAGCCCTGGTTCCCAACTGTGCCTCTCCCTCCACACCTCCTGGCAAGCAGAGGGAGTCAGCTTCAGTCTCGGCCAGCCCACAGAGTGGCTCCCACAGTGCAGTGGTGGGCTGAAGGGCTTCTCAAGCGTGGCCAGAGCGGACACCGAGGCCGAGGAGGTGCTGAGAGCGAGCGAGGGCCGCCAGCACGTTGTCACCTCTCACCAGCACTTTGGGAAGCTGAGGTGGGCAGAACGCCTGAGGTCAGGAGTTCGGGACCAGCCTGGCCAACATGACAAAACCCTGTCTCTACTAAAAAATGCAAAAATTAGCTGGGCATGGTGGTGCGCACCTGTAATCTCAGCTACTGGGAAGGCTGAGGCAGGAGAATTACTTGAAACCAGGAGGTGGAGATGGTAGTGAGCTGAGATCATGCCACTGCACTCCAGCCTGGGTGACAGAGTAGGACCCCATCTCAAAAAAAAAAAAAAAAAAAAAAAAAGAAAACAAAAGAAAAAGAAATTGCCTCTAAATCTCTCATCTCCTCTCCATTTTTTCAAAAAAGTAACATCATAGGAACTTAATTAAAGTATTACTGATAGGTTAAGTAAATTATCCAAGTCACTCAGCTAAGAAGCATTGGAACTAAGATGTGAATCCAGAGCTCTCTGGCACCAAAGTCTGTGTTTTTCTGTTTACTAGCACTTCCCAAACTTTATACAGCTAGATGTGAATTCCACTAGGTATTAGTAATGTTGTCCCTCCAAAGGCATTCATGATCAAGGATGTTTGGGAAATAGTAAATGTACTTGATTCCTTTGGAGTTCACACTGTGTCTATATTTAGCAAATTAAGACTCTAAGAAGCTCTGAAGAATAGGAAAAAACTCTGTTTATTTGGCTTAGCTTAGCATTTGGGTTTCTGCTCCTTTCCTGGGTTAAACACTTAAAACAATTGCTGTAGGATGGAGAAAATGAGACACTGCAGTGCATCAGTCAGAACAATGAGAAAATCATGACAACTGCTAGACTTGGATACAAGACAGCCCCTTGGAGCCAGAGTTGCTGTCTGGGACAAAATGATCTGCTTGAATCTAGAAGGTAGTATTAAGAACAGTCTCAGGAATAGAAAATGTCATATGGGGAGCAGAAAAGGTTTTTTTAAAAGGGAGAGAGGTCTAAGTGGAAAAGAGCCCATTTAGCTGGAAATACTGTGTAGTTATGGTGTGTAAATGGGCAAAAAGAAACTAGTTAACAAAATATTATCAGGTTATAATTTTATACATAGTAATAATTGAGTCTTTTGTTACTTTACAGATCAATACCAATGAGAGAGATTGACTCGTTTCCTAGGCTGACCACCCATCTCAGTTTGCAGGACTTTCAGTGCTAAAATTGAAAGATAATTTACTAAAAACTGATTATTTGCAAAGATTGTCACTAACACCCAGGTACCACATCTATGTGATCTTAACACGTTTTTAAAGTTCATTCAATACATTAAAGGAAAGTTCATTACACAGATTATCGATAGTGTAGTTTTGATGTAGAGTGAAGCATTCTTGTGCATTAGATGTTAATGGTATGGTTTGGGATCTATCAGAGACACAACAAATATTTATTCTTAGCAAGTCAGAGCAGAGGGCAGTGTTGTTAATCTGATATTCACCCCTTAGTAATACAGGCCTGGCCCAAGAATACCTGTGCCAATTCTACGGCTGATAGGATGGATCCACCAGGGAGGCAGAAAGCACCAAGATTCAAGGTTGTAGCTGCCTCCAGCAAATGGGCAGCCACCAAAGTCCATGATGCAAGTCTAGAGAGATTAACAGCCTGCATCCAGTTGGCCTGTGTAGAGGAATTAAGGTGCATGCAAAAGTAATTGTGGTTTTTGCGTTGTTGGAATTTGCCATTTTATATTAGAATACATTCTTAAATAAATGTGGTTATGTTATACATCATTTTAATGGGCATGCCTCCCTTTATGATTTTTTGCTAATGACTTGCTTTTTATTTTATGTTTATTTTAGACTATGGAAATAATGTTAGAGAAAAAGCAAATTCAAGCGATTTCCTTATTGGAATTCAAATGGGTCGTAAAGCAGCAGAGACAACTCGCAACATCAACAATGCATCTGGCCCAGGAACTGCTAATGAACATACAGGGCAGTGGTGGTTCAAGAAGTTTTGCAAAGGAGAGCCTTGAAGACCAGGGTAGTGACCAGTCATCGGAAGTTGACAACGACCAACTGAGAGCAATCATCAAAGCTGATCCTCTTACAGCTACAAGAGAATTTGCTGAAGAACTCAACTTCGACCATTCTATGGTCTTTTGGCATTTGAAGCAAATTGGAATGATGAAAAAGCTTGATAAGTGGGTGCCTCATGAGCTGACCTAAAAAAAAAATCATCATTTTGAAGTGTCATCTTCTCTTATTCTACGCAACAACAATGAACCATTTCTTGATCGGATTGTGACATGCGACGAAAAGTGGATTTTATATGACAACCAGCGATGACCAGCTTGGTGGTTGCAGTGAGAAGAAGCTCCAAAGTGCTTCCCAAAGCCAAAAAAAAAAAAAGTCATGGTCCCTGTTTGGTTGTCTGCTGCCCATCTGATCCACTACAGTTTTCTGAATCTTGGCAAAACCATTATATCTGGGAAATATGCTCAGCAAATTGATGAGACGCACTGAAAACTGCAACGCCTGCAGCTGGCATTGGTCAACAGAAAGGACCCAATTCCTCTCCAAGACAACGCTCGACTGCACATTGCACAACCAGCGCTTCAAAAGTCGAACTAATTGGGCTACGAAGTTTTGCCTCATCTGTCATATTCACCTGACCACTCGCCAACCAACTACCAATTCTTCAAGCATCTCAACAACCTTTTGCAGGGAAAACACTTCCAAAACCAGCAGGAAGCAGAAAAATGCTTTCCAAGAGATCGTCGAATCCCAAAGCAAGGATTTTTATGCTACAGGAAAAAAGAAACTTATTTCTTATTGGCAAAAATGTGTTGATTATAATGGTTCCTATTCTGATTAATAAAGATGTGTTTGAGCCTAGTTATAATGTTTTAAAATTCACAGTCTGAAACAACAATTACTTTTGCACCAATCTAATAGAAGGGACCTTGGCCCTGAATTGAAATGCAGAGCAAAGCTTTAGTTCTCAGGCAGCAGAGTCAGCAAGAGCAAAGGAGGGCTGGTTCCCAAAGGCAAGGCAAGTACAAGAGGCCCATTGTCAGGATGGAGACATCACGGGGGAGTGAGAGGCAGAGTGTGGACCAGCATGCTGGGGCCTTGCACCCTGATGGAGGGCAGGCAGCGAGATGTTTACCAACATAACAACAAGCCATGGACCATCTCCAAGGACATTTAGCGTTACATTTTTCCTGAGTGTGACGAGATCAAGGGTCCCAGGTCCTTTAAATACTCTCTATCTGGGAAAGGTAGTACTGAACATCTATGTTGGAAGATCATCAGAACCAGACAGAGGAAGAGGGGAAGACAAGAAAAGGCAAAATGGGGTTCACTAATTGCCAAGTGCAGCATCTCCTCCTTCAGTTCCTGAAGGTTTGGGAGTTCTGAGAATGGAAGTGCAGAGAGGCCAATCCTGGAGTCACAGGAGGTTTCCACCCACTCACTCAGTGGGTTATGTATGTGGAGTAAATGTAAAATATTGCATTGACACATGTCACCGTCTTCTGCTCCCCAATCTCAGTTCTGCTGGAGAACAGGTGCTGGGGGTGGGTAGGATTCCTCCTGGGACAAGGGCTTGGAGACTGTGGGACTTGGGCACAGAGCTCCATGTCACCTGACATGATGGAGGCAAATGCCAATAGGTGTTTTATCCCTAAAGGGAGAGGAAACAAAGGGACTTGACAAGGCTGTCATCCTTTCTCATCAAGTAGAATGTCTTTTACAATGAGGTCAGCAGTCTATTTATTTTCCACTTAATGAAACGTTTGGGGTGGGGAGGAAGGAAGCTGTGCTTTGTAAAATTTTGGTGTTGGGGTTCACAGTCCTGCATATTTTTTGAACCTACATAAAAACACATCTGATTTGAAGTAGGCTGGTGTTGAAATATGATGCTGTGAACCACACCACCACACACGAAAACCTTGTGGAATAAAAGGCCTTGTAAAGTTCCTGTTAAAATACTATGTTTTGTACAAGGGCATCTTATAGAACGTTTCAAATGACTGGAGGGGAATTACAGAGATTAATCATCTTATAAGCACCAATTAATGTGACTGTATGTTATTGGTGTCTCACTGGACAATCAATTTTTAAAAAGAAATAAAAATTTCTGGGAGCTACATTGCTTTGCTTCAGCTAGTGACTGTTTATTATTCCTTGGCTGAACTACTTGCTGATTTATATCCTTAAAACTGAATCCTTACAATTGTTTCCTTTATTTGGAAATCCAGTTGTAGATTTAATACTCTGCAGTCAGTTTTCTTAAAGGGAAGATCTAGAAACAAAGAAATAATAGAATTTTCCAGAATCGACTCTGTAGATTAAGTTCTAAGTGTACATTCTTTGGGCATCTACTTCCAGGTCTCCTTTCACCCCCAGGCTTCCCCTGTTACTCCAAAGTCCTGCACTGAGGTCACACTTTTTGCTACCCTTTTAAGGTAGATAATCCTGGGGTGTTACTATCTTTTTTACTCTCTTCATCTGTTTTCTCTGGACCATCTACTCAACAGCCATTGCTTCAGCTAACATCGCTAAACTGATTACTCCAAATTAATAGTTTTACCTCAGACTCTCTCTAAAGCTCTCAACTGCCTTCTTGATACCTTCCCTGAGAAGTGTCATTGGCACCGGAAATTCAACATGCCAAGACCAGACTCGTCATCATCTATTTCTCTTTTATTCCCTATTTCAGGAAATGACATCACCACCAATTGGCTGGCCAGGCCAGAACTTTGTGAATTGTTTCAGACTTTGCTGTCCCTACAAAATTACCTTCCACAACAAGCAATTTTTTATAGTCCACAGTGAGGGTCTCATAAGAGGTCCTGCAAATTCCCTCCTGCCAAGTGTGGCCCCTGATCCTCCTCACAATAAAGCACCAGTGTTCTTGCAGTGCTAAAGCACTCTCTGGGTCATAGTGTCTTAGAGAAAGACCAAAGTGAAACCTTCCCCCACCTCATTTTCTCTTCTTCTTATCAAGATATGAGCTCATGAGGACAGAGGGACTTCTGAGGATAGCTACCAAACTGCATGCATAATCATTCCTCTCTTCTAACTGCAAATGTGTTTCTTGATCAAGCTGATCATTCTGACTCTTTAAAAGATGTTTTAGGCTGTCGCTTTCTCACACATGTTCAGAATGTCTGAACCACTTTGGGTTCAGGCTAGGATGTCAATCTTGGATGTAGATAAATGACAGGTGTACTTTGAGGCTCTAGGCAGCACCTGGATATCCTTGTTTACCAGGTAGGTAGCTATGATTCAGGGACTGGTTGGAAAATGATGTTTACCTGTCAAATAACAGCAGTTCAAGTAGATTTCCTCATACCAACAACGCTTTGACATCTCACGTCAAAAACTCAGAAAGAGGCTCCTTTCCCAAGATGCCTGGAAGTACAGCTCTTTGCTAAGCAAAGTCATTTTAGATGCAGTTCTTTAGCGAGCTCTGCCAGAGCTCTGCCCACTAGAAGAAAGGATTATGAACACTTACTTTGTATGATGTGGTCTTGAGGCAGCAGTAATTTATCCCTAAGGCTCTGTTGAACAAGGGCTGTGTCACCCACTAAATAGGGACATGTGAAAACATCTATTGCTCATATTGTCTGGTGATTTCACTTCGAATCGTTGCTGCATTTCAACCAACTTTCAAGTGACTTTTTTGTTCTTCAATAACTACCCTAAATGTTACACTATTATCATAAAACAAAAGACCTGAGAATCCTTTCTGGCATTTTTGTATGAAACTAATTTAAGCTTTTCAGAAATTTGTGGCCCTTTCGTATTAACAAATACATACCATCTTCAATGCCTCAGTCATTTCACAGCCATATATTGAAATATTCAACTTAAGATATTTCTAATTAAATGAATGAAAAACTATGGATACAACTAACTAAAAATGGCTTTTCTCTGACAACTTTACTTGAATCACCATACTTTTAAACAAAGGCCATTTCATTTTTCCTCCCTGCTTCTTGTATCAAGTTTAAGAATCAATGCCGGCATTTTTTTCTTACCTTTGACCATTTCCTCCTCTTTAACTCAATATCTCTTCCTTTTGAAGTCCATGATGTCTGATTATATGACACCGCCCCACATCCTATCTCTGCCTCTGTTGGTCCTTTATCATCTCCATGTTTTTGAAGAACAAGAAGGCCATGTGCTCAGAGAATAGAGAGTGGATTATGCCGGGTAAGTTGGAGATGTTGGAGGGCTAAATCAGAAGGACCTGGTGGGCTGTGTTGAGAACTTTGGTCCTTATTTTAAAAGCAGTCAGAAACCTTTTAAGGTTCTTAAAAGGGTAAAATGATACCTGATATGGTTTTTATTTTTTTGGAGACAGGGTTTCACTCTGTCTCCCAAACTGGAGTGCAGTGGTGCGATCTCGGTTCACTGCAACCTCCACCTGCCAGACTCCAGCAATCCTCCCAACTCAGCCTCCTGAGTAGCTGGGACCACAGGCGCATGCCACCACACCTGGCTAATATTTGTATTTTTGGTAAAGATAGGGTTTCACCATGTTGCCCAGGCTGGTCCTGAACTCCTGGACTCAAGTGATCCACCTGCCTCTGCCTTCTAGAATGCTGGGATTACAGGCATGCACCACTGTGCCCAGCCAAACTGATGTGATTTTTAAAAGACCACTCTAATTGTAACACCAAGTATGAATTGAGTCAGGTAGGAATGGATATGAGGGAGCAATTAGAGTTCAAGGCCGTAAACAGCAAGAGGATGACAGTGACTTTGACAAAGGTAGTAGCAGCAAAGGTGAGCAAAGTGTTCGGAGAAAAAATGGGCAGAAGTTGCAGATTATTTAGATGGGGTTCAACAAAGAGAAAGAAGAATCTAGGATGACTCCAGTGTTTCTGCAAGGAGCAACAGAGGGTGTGGTGGTGTCGTTGCCTAAGATGGACAACAGAAGAATGGAGCAGCTTCTCCTGGGAGTGAGGGCTAGCTCAGATTTCCTCCCCATGAACTCTCCCAACACCTGCCTGGCAAGTTCTAACTGCTGCTACTGTTCCCAGACAGGTAAGTGTCACCATGGAAGATAATGCAGTAACTGGCTGCACTTCACATACATCATGTCCAATGCCCGCTGCTCCTCCAGGCTCTTTGGAAACGTTTTTATTGATTTCAAATTAAATCTTATTCTATTTTTTATGTTGTGTTTTTAAAATGTTTTCACTCTTCCCATACTTCCAGTCCTATCTTTCCTTCTCAGTTTTAACCAACCACTTTGCCTCTTAGTTTACTGAAAATAATAATAGAGGCCAAATGATGTGAATTTCTCAAATTCTCTTATCCCTACTTTAAAATTTTTTGGAATCTTCCATCATTCTCTTTTCTTTCCTGTGACAGATGCGTCCTTTTCTGCCTTTTAAGCCACATTCTCTACCTGTGTTTCTGATACTGCTCTATTCCATTTTTCCAGCACATTGTTTCAGAGACCATCCCCAATTTCATATCTCATATTGAGGCAAAATAGTTTTATTCAGAACCCAGTATTAATATACTACATGTAGAAAATTTGAAACGTACAGAAAGGAGCAAAGAGGAAAAAATCACCTATAATCTCATAGAGAAAATCATTTTCAATTTCTAATTATTAAAAAATTTCTCTTTCCATTGGTTCCCTGTCTCCAGACTGAAAACATGTTTAGGTCTTCTCTTTTCTGAAGAAGACTCCCCTCAGTTTTTCTTTCCTTTCAAGCTACAAGGAGAGCTCCTTCACAGCCCCCTACTCTCCTAACACTTTACCTAGAGAGCTTTAAGATGCTTCTGGAGTGACAAAGACTGCTCCAGGCTCTGGAGTCTGAGCTATGACAATGAGCAAGACACAGGTAAAACTATACCTGTATCTCCTGGACCTGTCCTGTTTCCTCACTGCTCCAGCTGGTTCCTTCCGGATCTGGGATTTTGCCTCATATGTGTATGTGACTGTCCCCGGCCATTACCAGCCTGCTGTGTTCCCACTTCCTGTCTGCCACATCCAATCCATTCTCATAGCTTCATTTATATTTCTGTATGGGCGATTTCAAGTTGATATCACTAGCCAAGACCTCTCACTGGAAGCCAGAAAAACATTTCCAACTGCACTCTGAATGCCTCAACAGGGTGTCTCACCAGGAAACTCAACACATCTAAAACTAACTTCATTATCTATTCTGCCAAACCTATTTCTCCTCTTGTATTTCCTGTTTCCATTAGTGGAACTATATATTTTTTTCAACCAAAGTAGAAAATGTGGCGTCATCTTTGACTCTGCATTTTCCTCAATTCAAATCAAATGCTATAATACTTTCTTAATATCATATTAATTACTTATTTGTTTCAGGCACATTGCTAAGTATACATGAGGTACATTTTTGCAATTGATTTTTCAACTACATGCTGCGTTATTCTTATTTTACAGATAAAAAAACAGAAACTTTGAGGTTCACAGCTAAGTGACAAGGTCAGTATTTGACTCAAGCCCGTTTGTTTTCAAAGCTAGTGTCTTGACACGTCTTTTCAATTTATCCTCTCCTCTCTGTTTCCATTGCTTGTGCCCTAGTTCTGGTCACTATGGTAGAAGCTCTGTCAGCAATCCCCAGTTAGTCAAGTCACCTTATTAACTATACTCTCCCATCCTCTTTCACACTCGTCACTGAAGGCTGGTAGGGAGTGATACGTTGGGTTTTCCTGGTTCCATCAATTTATCTGTGAGTTTGCAAAGAAACACTTGTATTTTGTTTAGAAACTAGTCTATGCAGTTGTGCTTATTATGTTACAAAATATAATTAAGTACTACGTAAACCAATGCATATGAATGTAAATGACAGCTCTTCCTATGAAAATTAAATGGAAGACTTTGGAGAGACTTGAAGAGAGTGAGCAGCTTAAAATATTATAATCCAACCAAGTATTGGGAAAGAGAAACCAAAAATGGTTGTGAAAAACGGTGTAAAAATGTCTGGAAGATTCTGCACTCAGATTGCCTTTGGCTGCAATTTAACAAAACAGAAACAAAAATGTGAATGTAGCTTATACAAGAAAAATGGTAGAAAACTTTAATTAGCAGACCTGTATTCAAAGTAAGAGTCTCTGCATTCTGTCATACAATTACTGGATGAATGTACCCACATATGTCTTAGGTGAAAGTATAATGTGTAAGAGAAGTGTGTATCATTTTATTCCCTGCTTTAACAATTTTTACAAATGATTGACCACATTCAGTTCCCAATTTCATTTATCAAGAGACCTTCTACCTTATCTCCCATTATCTTCCAGACAGTAACAATACCTTTTATCTGAACCTCTAGTCTTCAGTCATCATTTCTCCATTCAGTTAACAAATATTTTTAGCAGCCTACTTTGCAGACATCATTAACCAGAATTACCTGCTTAAAACTCAGATCTATGCCCATCACTCCCTTATTCACAAAAACCAGATGACTTCCCATTGTCTACAATGAAGCTGAAAGTACTCAGAATACTACAGACTGCAATGATCTGATTTCCCCCAACCTTTTTGGCCTCAGCTCCTAAGACAGCACTCCATACGCCCTGAGCTTCAGTCATTCATACTCTTGCTGGTGCCCACATACACCATGCCTTTCAGCATTCATTCAGAGAGCACTTGTGGTGAACTCCACACTGGTATCTCACATACTTTAACTCACTGTTGAAAATAGTCGTTTATGGTGGGAAATATATTGTTCATAGAAATTATACCTCAGAAAATGCTGAAAGAACTGAATAAATTTAATTGAATAAATTTCAAGTTGTAATGTCAAGAATATTGCACAACATACAAGGTGGGTTGGGTGAGGAAGTGCTAACTTGTCTTCAATAATCAGAAATTTAGATTTTCTTCATACTCAAGATAATTTAGCAAAGGTTTAAAAGTCTGCATGGAATGCTCCCTGGTGTCCACTCAGGAAAAGTGCCTGGTTCCTGGGTGACAGATATCAATGGACTGTTGTGTCATTGTCCTTATAAGTCTTCTCTTGCCCTCGTTCATTCTTACCCTAGGAGGCCTTTGCCTGTGGATTGTCTTAGCTGCCGCTGATACAGTGAACTCTTTAAATGCCATTGAGCCAGAGCATCTTTGTTAGGTCTATTCTTCTCTTTTCAATTGTTTTTGTATGTTTTCACTTGGCAAATCTAACATTCCAGAGTTTAAAACTGAACTTCCCCCGACAAACTCATCATCCTCTGCTTTCTGTCTGTGGAACCATCATCTCCAAGATGTTGGATTTATCCATGGCTCCTGGATAGGGGGCATGATTTGCTCTTTGCCCTTCCTTAGCCCACGACTAGTTGCCAATTATTTCTTCCCATAAAGACTGAATATTTAAGGGCTTTGAAAACTGTAAGAGGACTCAGCCCTTTATGGTCCAACTACTCAAAATATTTGTCTACACTCATTGTATTCATTTTACCTCCTGTTCATGTCTCAACCAGAGTAATATGGCTCCTGTCCCATAAATTTTACTGAAGTTGTTCTCATCAAGGTCTCCAATCACTTTCTTAGTGCTAAATTTAGCAGCCATCTTTCAGTTATTAACCTAACTTGTTGTGGAGTTAGATATTTAGACCAGTCTTTCTACTTGAAATGAATTCTCAGCCTCTATGACACCTCTTTACATCTCAGGCTGCTTCAACATACACTTCTTTTTAGGTTCCTGTCTTCTGCCATTTCAAAATATCTGTCTGTTCTTCACAATTCTAATTCTTCTTGTCTTCTCCCTCTACACACTCCTCTAGCAATCTCCTTAGTTTCCCAGGTTTAATTACCACCACGATGACAATGAACACCGGCTCTGTATCTCCAGCCCTGTTATTCATCTGACCTGTGAAATGCAGCTATCTAACTGCCTGTGGCCATCTCCTCTTGAATATTTCACAGGTACCTGGACTTTGATCTGCCTGAAACTGACTTTACAAAAATGCAAGAGTGCTCCTCCTCTTACTTTCCCTATCTTAGTGAATGCTACCATTGATTATCCATTTGTTCAAGCCTAAACCATAGAAATAAGTCTTGACTCCCCATCTTCCTCATCATCTTTCCAATCAATATCAAAGCTGTGTCAATGACACTTTTGAAAAATTTCTAAAATCTATCCACTGTCTCCATCACTTCTGCATTATTGTGGTTCAACCCACGGTAATATCTCCCATAGATTTCTGCAACAGTCTTCCAAATGGGCTCCCTGCCTCCATGCTGGCCTCTCTCCAAACTTTTCCACACGGCAGCAAAATACTTCTGTCCTAACATACACATTTAACCACATCACTTCCCATCTTTTCTGTTGATGCCTCTGCGCTGCCCTCAATGTTAATTCTAATCTCTTTCACACAGTTTAAGGAGCTCTTTGTGGTCAAGCCTGCTCTCCTGCTAAGACCCTCTCTTGCCACTCCCTCACATTCTGTTATGCATCTTAAGTTTCCAGACTGCTCAACTTCTCTGCCTGTGAACTTTGACCGTCCCCATGAATCTGTTCCCCTCTATCAGGCTCTCCTCTCTGCCTATGATCTCTGACACTTCCCCCTGCAAATTATTTATTCAACATATTTTTGAACACTGATTATGTCCCAGATGCTATTCCAGGCCCTAAGACCACCACAGGGAGCAAGGCAGGCCCATCACTGCACTCATGAGGCTCAGTGTCAACTGGACAGATGGACAAGCACACTTAGGTCATTGCAGATCTTTATGATAAGGGGAGACGGGGGACCCCCACGAGCCTGGATGAAGGTGTCTCACTCAGGCTGGGAACAGAAGGCTGCTTCCTAAGGGCAATGTTATTTAGAGTGTTAGACTTGAGACAGAGAAGTAGAAAGGTAAGAAGCCAGCAACTTTAAGAAAGACTTTAAAATGTACATCATTATGATGACTTTAATTTTTTCATTGTCCTTCTCACTCTTCTTAACTCTTGTCCCTTTCACATCCCAGTCCATTCTTTAAATAAACACTTTGGTTGATGCTTAATGTACCCCTAGAAATTAACTATTTTTTCTTCATTTGTGGCAACCATGTTCATACAAGCACACCCTGGCCTGTGGCAAGCCCACCAGCTCCCCTTCTTCAAGTCTCTCCTCAAGGTAAAAATGAAGAGACTTCATCATGTATAATAGTCACATCATCTTCCATCTCTTGGAGAAAGCTATCAGCTAAGTTGTAGCTAACTAGGGCCATGCACAGGTGTTCCTTTTCATCCTTCTGCTGTACCCATTTTCCAATTGCCCATCTGTATTTCCACATTTTCAAATTATCTACAATGTCAAATTGTCCAAATCATTTATCTAAGAGGTAGACAACCCATGATATCCCTCCTTGGTCCAAAATGATACAGCATAGATGAGGTTTAAGAAGGCTTTCCTTATAGCTTTGAAATTCATAGCTGACCTCAGGCTCTCCAGATTAGCATAATGGTGAGGTTTCTAGACTTTCTTTGAGCTTTATTCTAGGCCAAGCTTCTCTAACCCATGGCCCGTGGGCTGCATGCAGCCCAAGATGGCTTTGAATGTGGCCCAACACAAATTTGTTAACATTATGAGACTTTTGTAGTTTTTTTTTTTTCTCATCAGTTATCATTAGTGTTAGTGTATTTTATTTGCAGCCCAAGACAATTCTTCTTCCAGTGTAGCCCAGGGAAGCCCAAACTGGACACCCCCTGTACTAGGCCACAACAGTACCTTTTACATATAGTGAGAATTATTAATCAACTAATCTTGTCCCACAAATCTCTTACCTTTCTACTTTTAAAAATACATAGCGAATTAAAAAAAAAATTAGTTCCCTGAGGAATTGTTAGTTTACATAGCCCTCCCAGTCAGTCAAATAGTGGTCCCCATTTTAAAAGATTTTAATAAGATAAAAAATATACTAGGACAAATTTGTGGTTACCCAACCTCCCATTCTTCCTGTGGTAAAGAAGAGGGTGGCCTTGGCTGGGTGTGGTGGCTCGTGCCTGTAATCCTGGTACTTTGGGAACCTGAGCCAGGTGGATCACCTGAGGTCAGGAGTTCGAGACCAGCCTGGCCAAAATGGTGAAACCCCATCTCTACTAAAAGTACAAAAATTAGCCGGGTATGTTGGCGGGCACCTGTAATCCCAGCTACTCAGGAGGCTGAGGCAGGAGAATCGCTTGAACCCGGGAGGCGGAGGTTGCAGTGAGCCAAGATCGCACCACTGCACTCCAGCCTGGGTGACAAGAGTGAGACTCCGTCAAAAAAAAAAAAAAGAGGGTGGCCTTACCTGTGATTGGTCAGTGGCTGCAGGTGACTCTGCCTTGCATGGAGAAGGTCATTATTTTCCTCAATCACTACTGCCTGAAGATTCTAAAGCAGTGAGGGTCCTTATGTATAGCAGGAAACTAATGACTTCATTTCATTCTTTTGTTGGATCATTTTCCTACTCACTTGCAAATAATCTTCCCTTTCCTTTAACAGCGTCTCTCTGAGGAGATCAACAACAGCACATTCATCAAAAGAGCTGCAGTAGGATCCCAGGAGACAATGGAAGGCTGGGACCAGGGGAGCCAGGCTAAAGGTCAGCCTCCATGGCTCCTGGGTAATTGGCCTCCCCACCTCTCCAAAGGGAGCTCTTAACCGATGCAGATGGAGACTTCCGTTTAATTCCTTGTATGTAGAAAAAATAAATAATATGTAATTGTTTCACCCATAAAAGCAGCCATGTTTTTATAACAATGACAATTCAGGGCATTTGAGAGTCATTATTGGTAGTTCTTGGGGACTATAAGCAATCATTTCCTTGATCTGAAGCAAAAGAAGAAGAATCAGAACATAAGGCTGCTTTTAAAATTTTTGTTTCAGGGGGTAAAAAAGACTGCACCTGAGTTTTTTTAGCCATAGGCATCTTTGTGATAACACTGGACACAAGATGCTCTATGCATCCGTGACCTGTAAAGTCAATAACACTTTAGCCATTTTTGACGCCCTTTCACAGAGAACTTAGTTAATAAAGACAAATCTTGGCAAAGGCAGTTAATAGTACCAAGAGGTAAATACTTTTAAATACTATCTGGCAGCTGTTGATACTATAAAATGACTAGAAATTTCAAAAAAGGCTTATTCATTCTGAGAGAGATTCTATGTGTATTGTTCTTTAACGTTTCTAGTATACATTTGGACATTTAAGAACAGAGCTGCCAAGGATGGGATCTGATCACAGAAGTGAGTAGGGGTGAATAGGGCCAAAATCCAGCTAGTGTCCCAGACAACAATTCCCATGGCCTGGCTTCCTCTAGTGCATATATATTGACTAGTGAAAACTACGTTTAAGAGACTGAATAATAGAAAACTGACAAATAATCCAAACATCCAATAATAAGGTACTCATTGAAAAATATGCATAGAAACCATAAATGTAATCATTAAAACAAGGGCATATATGTATATAACTAAATGAAAAAGCAGGCAATAAAATAAAATATATGCTGGGCATGGTGGCTCATGCCTGTAATCCCAGCACTTTGGGAGGCCGAGGCAGGCAGATCACCAAAGGTCAAGAGTTTGAGACCAGCCTGTCCAACATGGTGAAACCCCGTCTCTTCTAAAAATACAAAAAAAAATTTAGCCAGGGATGGTGGTGTGTGCCTGTTATCCCAGTTACTCGGGAGGCTGAGGCACGAGAATTGCTTGAACCTGGGAAGCAGAAGCTGCAGTGAGCCGAGATCACACCACTGCACTACAGCCTGGGTGACAGAATGAGACTCTGTCTCAAAAAAATAGTAATAATAAAATAAAATATATAACCCCATTTTGTTAAAGTATATGTAAATACACAGCAATATAAACATATACATATGTATACATGTCTGTGTGTATGTATACACACATACATTCTACCACCTATCAATTCAGGGGAAAAAATGAAAGAATACATACTAAAAAACATTGACTGAATTTACTCTGTCTGATTAGTTTGGAGTGACTTGACTTTTTAGTTCTTTTGATTAAAATGTACTGTTTCATTTGTGTGTGTGTCTGTGTGTGTATGAGATACAGTTATTTTTTATGTAATAAAAAGTAACAACTAATAATTGTTATTTTAAAAGAGATAGATACTATGAGCTAAAAATCGACAATAACTTTTAAAATAATCTGGGCCAGTCATAAGGGAAGTCTAAACAATCCAAGGACAGAGTATAATTCACTGTTTGATTTGGCCAGTTTTCTAACTATAATTATTATAGCTTTATGATAACATTTTCATAAGCCAAGAATAGGTGTTAAAGTGAATCATCAATTTATAAAGGTAATTATAAAGTAATTCTACTCTGATATTGATTGCATTTAATGATCCTATTCAGAAGAGTAATACTATACTTCCTTCACTCTAAGTGATTTATTACTACACTGTTCAAAGAGATATAGTATATAAAAGCATTAGGCATTTGGGACTCTACCTTAGTTTTATTAGGAAAATTAGGGGAAAAAAATGTGTTTACATGTGGCTTGTATTCCCTGACTTCTCCCTTTGGGATAATTACATTCTGGTTAATCCTTGAAGAAGAGGCCAAGGTTGGTATTTACCAAGCACATATCATAGTATTTTTCGGGCGTTGTACTGGTATATTTAATATTCACACAATCCTGTGAGGCAGGTTTTTACATTTTAAGAGATTGAGGCTCAGGGAGTTCTAACTTCTCTGTGGCCACAAAGCTAGGAAGCTGGTGATACCAAAATTCAAACTCAAGCCTTTCTGACTCCAAAGATTCTGTTCTTTCCAATCGGTCAGAGTTGTAACATCCTATGGTGATAGATTGTACTATTTTTCAGAATTATTCAATCTCCTTTTACCATAAGGAGATCATATCTCCTGCCTCGTTTACTCTGGGCATGGCCGTGTAACTTCTTTGACCCTTGGAGTGTGAGTGGATGTGATGAATACCACATCATTTTAGAGGCATCAGGGGTTTCTATTAACTCACTTGCTCTTTTCCCTGTGCCATATGAATGTGGCAAAACATTAGAGGGAAGGAGGAGAAAGAGATTATGTTTATCCCCTGTACACACACTGCTCCCTTCCTGCCTCTTGGAGTTCTAGGCTGGCTGCATTCCTCTAAGGCCACAGGGCATCTGCAGCTCTAGCTCCAATAACACCTTTACACCTAAGAATGATCATGATTTCTCATTCATTGATGCTCTGCCATCCCTTGCCTTCTTCACCCAGTCTGTATCTCTGTAAGTAGTTCCTTTATGATACTCTCTTCAGGATTAAGCCCTTTGAGTGGATCATCTTTTCCAGAGATGTCCCTGATGATAAAGAAGCCCAATCAGACTTTTAAACATGATGCAGAACAGAAATCAGTATCAAACGCTGGAGGCCATAGAGAACCAGAATCAAAGAGATGAGAGGGAGGAATCATGAGTCATAGAGTCCTGTGAGCAGTTTCTATGGATCAGGTACTAAGTGCTTCACATGCATGGCATTTAAACCTCACGATGACCCAGTGAGTTAATAGGATAACTACCAAATTTTATAGGTGAGAGAGTGGTTAAGTAATTTGTTGTGGTCACTCTTTAGTCATCGGCAGAGCTAAGATTTGAATCCCAAGTCTATTGCTTCCCAAACCCAGGCTCCTAACCATCTACTATACTTAACTTTCTATTACAGAAACAAGACCTATAGTTTACTGCTTGCTTTACATACTTGCAAGGCTTGGTATGTGTTATGGTTAGCTGTCTTTAAAGGGCAGATAGGGGGCAGGTATTTTGGCGATAGTCAGCAAACGTATCTGAGTGTTGATGAGTCCAGTGTTGAAAGGCTCATGGAAACACCTGACACCCTTCTCTGTGTCACTTCCTTCTCTCAAAGCTTAGGCAACTCCTCATTGGCCTCCAGATAAAATCCAGTCTCCTTTGCCTGTCCTTTCCTGTTCTCTGCAACTGTGCCACATCTACCTTTCCAGAATTGTCTTCTACCAGTCACACACTCAACATGCTTCAATCAAACAGACTCACTCTTTGTGGTTCACTGGTTTCTTCATGAAGTTGCTTTTGCTCCATTTTTTTCCGCTGCAAAGCCCTCTTGAGCCCTTCCGGCCCTTAAAATCACTTAAAAGCTACTCCCTCCAAACCAATCTCTCCTTATTACCCAATGACAAGCCATCATCTCTCCCTACTCTTAATATTAACAGCTTTGTTTAACTACTTTTGCTGCACATATTATACACAATAATTTTAGTTGTCTGTGTTCTCTTTTACTTTCCTATCAGATATTAGGAGCTTAGACAATGGGGAAAGCTAAACTGTGTGAAAGAGAACTCCTAACCCAAGGAGAACTGTCAACACAAAGATCTCTAAACACCAGTGCCTCTATGTACTTAATGTGGCAAATGATCAATACTTTGGGCATTTAAGAGAGTGAATGTTCACATTTAGGTGAGGGGACCGAAGAAGTTTTCTTGAAAAAAAAAAATGCCATTTGGGATATACCTGGAAGTCTGGCAGGGCTGTCAAATGGCATAAATTGGGAGGCTCATTCTTTGAGGATTCTATGGAGCATGAAATGGCTTTAAGAATATTGCCTCCATTGTGCTCCACCATGCCTCCAGTGTTTAATGATACTAATAATAGCATATTTCATTTACTGAGTGCTCAACACATGTCAGAGATTGTGTTAGACACTCTCTTTTATACATTATCTCATTTAATTCTCATAAGAGCATTTAAGATGACAAAAATCAATTCTTAAAGAGATTTAGCAACTTTTCCAAGGTGGACCAATTAGTCAGTGGTGGAGGTGAATGTTATACCCACGTCTAACTGATTACAAAGTCTAGATGACTAAATGAGGCCACGTTGCCTTTATTTTTCCAACCTGATATTTTACAAAATCCTTCTTTATGTATCTACAACTGACATTCCAGGGAAAATGCAATCCCTTAAAAGTCATATGGAGCCAATACAATCCTGAAATAATACTTATAAACTGACAAATTTTAAGGAATCTAGCTGTATACAATGCAACTCTGCAGAGTTTTGTGGGTTTTTTTTTTTTAAACAGTATTCTGAAACAACATTCTAACTATCTTATGACTTTAATACTGGGGCATTAAGGTTGTAGCTCTTTAATCTGAGGTACACAACAAATTCCAAAATCTCTGAGTGATGATATAGCTCTTCACGTGAAATATTTTCTAAAACTAAAATATGGTCCCCCAGTAATTATGTGAGTCACCATTCAAACTGAGGTCTCCGTTTAAATTCAAACCTGTATCTAGTAAATGAGATTTTAAAAGTTGCTCTTTGCTATTTTTATCGGGATAAAAATGTGACAGCACTTTCCAAGTCTACAATGAAATTAAGTTCAGGGATATGAAACTGTTATACATTGTGGAATATGAGAGACATTTACCGAAAACAATGAGCTTCTATTTTCCAGGTGCTCAGACACTCCAGTAATAAGCATTAACGCACCGGAGTTTCCTGGGTGTGAGTTATAAACTAGCATGAGCTGAAAAGGAGATGTTGGTATTTTTTCATTGTTGTTAAATCACAAAAACATTTATTTCCCAGATGTTATGAAATGTTTTCTGTGCCCTGTGTGAAAATAGTAACGAATTTTCATACCAACAAAATATGACATGAGGACAGATTGCTAGCAACATCTGTTAAAATGAGAGAGAGAGAGAGAGAGAGAGTGAGCACACAAGCACACACTTCCCATGGGCAGAATCTTACCTACTGATAGGCAAAAGACTGGCAGGTGTCCTTCAATTACAGCACTGCCAAACAGAACATTCTCCATAAAACCTCTTGTTAGCTGCATTGTATTGGTGCAGAGCAGCAGCTCTGGAGAACCATAGGAAAATGTTAGTTTTAGCACACACTGCTAAAAATTTTGGGGGAAAAAAATCACATCTGAAAGACATAAAGTTTGGAATTATCCAGACTTTCACTCAGTTCAGAACTACCAGTAGCCGGAAGCAAAAGGGCAGTGGAAAACGAAGCATTTGCAAGTTTGTCAAATTGCTACTTATGTATGCATCAACGTATGGACTTTTTGGCAATTCGCAGACATTTTTGAGATCATATATTTTTGTAAGAAATGGAGAGGGCTGAAAATGTTTCCCAGAATGACCACAATAGACTATTGTCACACTTGACAGACCATGAAGTGGGTAAAATATGATTTGTTTAAACTATTGTTCACGTTCTAGACAATGCCAACTAACATCATGAATGTTACTAGCTTGGTAAATGTAGCTTATCTGACTGAGCAATACCAACCATTCTGGTTTTCTTGGGACTGAGGGGTTTCCCCAGGACAAGAGACATTCAGTTCCACTGAAATGGCCACTAAAGTAGTATAGTCCCAGACAAATGGTGGTTGGTGACCACTATAATAAGACAAAGTATTTTAGTTTCTGTCTTATATGCCAAATTCATATGAAATTTAAAAGTGCAAAGGAAAACAAAAACCTTGCTCTATTATTTTTAAGTCACAAACTTATGTTCAATTTTTTAAATTACAAGTTTATTGAAATAATTTAAGTGATTGTTTTAAAAAGTAAAATAACACAATAAAATATTTCTTTAGTAAACTGAAGATGTTTTTATAGCTCATAAGAAACAGTGGAATCCTTTCATCACTCTAGAGAGTTTCAAAACTTTTGCTTTAAAAATAAATAAACTAACAAAAAAAGCATGAAATAAAATGACTCCTGAAAATGAATAGAGCAAAGGAGAGGCTATAATGATATGAGCCAGAGCCAACGCGTTGGTGATGCTAGTGGTAATTTTGATTGGGGCTCTGACCTGAGATAAATTAAAAACAAGGGTTCAAAGAAGCTTTGAGGCACTGTTGTATTGGGGGATAGAGAAGATAGCTGCACATGTGAATTGCTGAAAGAAATGATGGGACAGGATGGGATGAACCACTCTGTGCCACTTCCTTAAACTGGAGCCTCCTTGACAAAAGGACAAGCCACAGCTGAAGTGGAAAGAATAGGTTAATAGAACCTTAGTAAGATTCAACAAGACCTGAAGATCATCCTCTTTTTGTACTTCAGAGTACAGCTTCAGGCAATTCTGTTTATTGCATCAGAGCTTAATAATAGCTGAGTGGTTTGAAAAAATATATTTTAGAAGGAACAGTGCACATGTTTGTTATTAATTTTAATTTAAAATATAAGGTGTTCTATTTTAATTCTTTGCTTTTATATTGTGCCTGCTGTGGGAAAATGGAAAATGACTAACTTTTATCAAATGAAAGGAGGTGGATGCAAAGCAATATGCCTTTTGCAGCTTTTAATTTTTTAAGCATATTTTATATACACTGAGAAAAAACAAGTAAATTAAACATACTAAATGTTATTAATGTAAGTTATTTTTGGATGGCAAAATAATAAATTTTTATTTTGTTTTTTATTATGTCTAATTCCTCTAAATTTTTAGAGTAAAATAATAATTTATCAATGTAATAATAAAGTATTATAAGTAATAATTTACCAAACATTATGTTCCAAGGAAAATAAACCACTGTGATTACTTTCAATATCTATTAGAGAAAGTGAGCAATTAATAAGCATTTTTTGACTATTGGGTACAAATAAAGAAGAAGGCATGACCCATGCTCTCAAAACGTGTAAAATATAGCAGGTAAAGAAAAAATCATAAATATTTATGATGATTAAGGCCAATGTGATTCATTTTGTGATTAAAAAGGATATTGTTATTCAAGTTTATGTATTAAAACATTAATTTTGATATTCTTTTGTGGCATATACTACTTTATACATACATTGAAAAATATCACTGATTATTAGAATCTGCCTAGAGTACGAAATATATTTAAGAACCCCCCTTCCAAAAAAAGCTTTATGCATATTTTCAAAATAGCATTCAGGGGATCCTGTTCCAAGATGGCCAAATAGGAACAGCTCCAGTCTGCAGCTCCCAGCATGATCAACACAGAAGACAGGTGACTTCTGCATTTCCAACTGAGGTACCTGGTTCATCTCACTGGGACTGGCTGGACAGTGGGTGCAGCCCATGGAGGGTGAGCCGAATTAGTGCAGGGCATCGCCTCACCTGAGAAGCTCAAGGGGTTGGGGGATTTCCCTTTCCTAGCCAAGGGAAGCCATGACAGACGGAACCTGGAAAAACGGGACATGCAGGCGGGTGCCCTTCTGGGAAAAAGCTTCCAGAGGAAGGATCAGGCAGCAATATTTGCTGTTCTGCAGCCTCTGTTGGTGATACCCAGGCAAACAGGGTCTGGAGTGGACCTCCAGCAACCTCCAACAGATCTGCAGCTGAGGGACCTGACTGTTAGAAGAAAAACTAACAAACAGGAAAGAATAGCATCAACATCAACAAAAAGGACATCCACACCAAAACCCCATCTGTAGGTCACCATCATCAAAGACCAAAGGTAGATAAAACCACAAAGATGAGGAGAAACCAGAGCAGAAAAGCAGAACATTCTAAAAACCAGAGCGCCTCTTCTCCTCCAAAGGATTGCAGCTCCTCACCAGCAACAGAACAAAGCTGGACAGAGAATGACTTTGACGAGTTGACAGAAGTAGGCTTCAGAAGGTCGGTAATAACAAACTTCTCCGAGCTAAAGGAGGATGATCGAACCCATTGCAAGGAAGCTACAAATCTTGAACAAAGATTAGATGAATGGCTCACTAGAATAAACAGTGTAGAGAAGACCTTAAATGACATGATGGAGCTGAAAACTATGACATGCACAAGCTTCAATAGCCGATTCAATCAAGTGGAAGAAAGGGTATCAGTGATTGAAGATCAAATGAATCAAATAAAGTGAGAAGAGAAGTTAAGAGAAAAAAGAGTAAAAAGAACGGAACAAAGCCTCCAAGAAATATGGGACTATGTGAAATGACCAAACCAACATTTGATTGGTGTACCTGATAGTGATGGGGAGAATGAAACCAAGTTGAAAACAGTCTTCAGGATATTATCCAGGAGAACTTCCCCAACCTAACAAGGCAGGCCAACATTCAAATTCAGGAAATACACAGAGCACCACAAAGATAATTCTCAAGAATAGCAACTCAAAGACACATAATTGTCAGATTCACCAAAGTTGAAATGAAGGAAAAAATGTTAAGGGCAGCCAGAGAGAAAGGTTGGGTTGCCAAAAAAGGGAAGCCCATCAGACTAACAGCAGATCTCTTGGCAGAAATTTTACAACCCAGAAGAGAGTGGGGGCCAATATTCAACATTCTTAACAAAAAGAATTTTCAACCCAGAATTTCATATCCAGCCAAACTAAGCTTCATAAGTGAAGGAGAAATAAAATACTTTACAGACAAACAAATGCTGAGAGATTTTGTCACCACCAGGTCTGCCTTACGAGAGCTCCTGAAGGAAGCACTAAACATGGAAGGGAACAACCGGTACCAGCCACTGCAAAAACAGGCCAAATTGTAAAGATCATCGATGCTAGGAAGAAGTTGCATCAACTAACGGGCAAAATAACCAGCTAACATCATAATGACAGGATCAAATTCACATGTAACAATATTAACCTTAAATGTAAATGAGCTAAATGCTCCAATTAAAAGACACAGACTGGCAAATTGGATAAAGAGTCAAGACCCATCAGTGTGCTGTATTCAGCAGACCCATCTCACGTGCAGAGACACACATAGGCTCAAAATAAAGGGATGGAGGAAGATCTACCAAGCAAATGGAAAACAAAAAACAGCAAGGGTGGCAATCCTAGTCTCTGATAAAACAGACTTTAAACCAATGAAGATCAAAGAGACAAAGCAGGCCATTACATAATGGTAAAGGGATCAATTCAACAAGAACAGCTAACTATCCTAAATAAATATGCACCCAATACAGGAGCACCCAGATTCATAAAGCAAGTCCTGAGAGATCTACAAAGAGGCTTAGACTCCCACACAATAATAATGGGAGATTTTAACACCTCACTGTCAGTATTAGACAGATCAATGAGACAGAAGGTTAACAAGGATATCCAGGACCTGAACTCAGCTCTGCACCAAGTGGACCTAATAGACATCTACAGAACTCTCCACCCCAAATCAACAGAATATACATTCTTCTCAGCACCCTATCACACTTATTCCAAAATTGACCACATAGTTGGAAGTAAAGCACTCCTTAGCAAATGCAAAAGAACAGAAATTATAACAAACTGTCTCTCAGACCACAGTGCAATCAAACTAGACTCAGGATTAAGAAACTCACTCAAAACTGCTCAGCTACATGGAAACTGAACAACCTGCTCCTGAATGACTACTGGGTACATAACGAAATGAAGGCAGAAATAAAGATGTTATTTGAAACCAAGGAGAACAAAGACACAATGAACCAGAACCTCTGGGACACATTCAAAGCAGTGTGTAGAGGGAAATTTATAGCACTAAATGCCCACAAGAGAAAGCAGGAAAGATCTAAAATTCACACCCTAACATCACAATTAAAAGAACTAGAGAAGCAAGAGCAAGCATATTCAAAAGCTAGCAGAAGGCAAGAAATAACTAAGATCAGAGCAGAACTGAAGGAGATAGAGACACAAAAAACCCTTCAAAAAATCAATGAATCCAGGAGCTGGTGTTTTGAAAAGATCAACAAAATTGATAGACTTCTAGCAAGATTAATGAAGAAGAAAAGAGAGAAAAATCAAATAGATACAATAAAAAATGATACAGGGGATATCACCACCAATCCCACAGAAATACAAACTACTATCAGAGAATACCATAAACACCTCTACATAAATAAACTAGAAAATCTAGAAGAAATGGATAAATTCCTGGACACATACACGCTCCCAAGACTAAACCAGGAAGAAGTGGAATCTCCGAATAGACAAATAACAGGCTCTGAAATTGAGGGAATAGTTAATAGCCTTCCAACCAAAAAAAGTCCAGGACCAGACAGATTCACAGCCGAATTCTACGAGAGGTACAGAGAAGCTGGTACCATTCCTTCTGAAACTATTCCAATCAACAGAAAAAGAGACAGTCCTCCCTAACTCATTTTATGAGGCCAGCATCATCCTGATACCAAAGCCTGGCAGAGACACAACAAAAAAAGAGAATTTTAGACCAATATCCCTGATGAACATCGATGCAAAAATCCTCAATAAAATACTGGCAAACCGAATCCAGCAGCACATCAAAAATCTTATCAACCACGTTCAAGTCAGCGTCATCCCTGGCATGCAAGGCTGGCTTAACATATGCAAATCAATAAACTTAATCCATTACATAAACAGAACGAATGACAAAAACCACATGATTATCTCAATAGATGCAGAAAAGGACTTTGACAAATTCAACAGCCCTTCATGCTAAAAACTCTCAAAAAACTAGGTATTGATGGAACATATCTCAAAATAATAAGAGCTATTTATGACAAACCCACAGCCAATATAATACTTAATGGGCAAAAACTGGAAGCATTCCCTTTAAAAACCAGAACAAGACAGGGATGCCCTCTCTCACCACTCCTATTCAACACATTGTTGGAAGTTCCGGCCAGGGCAATCAGGCAAGAGAAAGAAATAAAGGGTATTCAGTTAGGAAAAGAGGAAGTCAAATTGTCCCTGTTTGCAGATGACATGATTGTATATTTAGAACACCCCATCGTCTCAGGCCAAAATCTGCTTAAGTCGATAAGCAACTTCAGCAAACTCTCAGGATACAAAATCAATGTGCAAAAATCACTAACATTCCTATACACCAATAACAGACAAACAGATAGCCAAATCATAAGTGAACTCACATTCACAATTACTACAAAGAGAATAAAATACCTAGGAATCCAACTGACAAGGGATGTGAAGGACCTCTTCAGGGAGAACTACAAACCACTGCTCAATGAAATAAAAGAGGACACAAACAAATGGAAGAACATTCCTTGCTCATGGATAGGAAGAATCAATATCATGAAAATGGCCATATTGCACAAGGTAATTTATAGACTCAATGCCTTCTCTATCAAGCTACCAATGACTTTTTTCACAGAATTGGAAAAAACTACTTTAAAGTTCATAGTGAACCAAAAAAGAGCCTGCATTGCCAAGACAATCCTAAGCAAAAAGAACAAAGCTGGAGGCATCACGCTACCTAACTTCAAACTATACTACAAGGCTACAGTAACCAAAACAGAATGGTACTGGTACCAAAACAGAGATATAGACCAATGGAACAGAACAGAGCCCTCAGAAATAATGCTGCATATCTACAACCATCTGATCTTTGACAAACCTGACAAAAACAAGAAATGGGGAGGGGATTCCCTATTTAATAAATGGTGCTGGGAAAACTGGCTAGCCATAGGTAGAAAGCTGAAACTGGATCCCTTCTTTACACCTTATACAAAAATTAATTCAACATGGATTAAAGACTTAAATGTTAGACCTAAAACCATCAAAACCCTGGAAGAAAACCTAGGCAATACCATTCAGTACATAGGCATGGGCAAGGCCTTCATGACTAAAACACCAAAAACAATGGTAACAAAAGCCAAAATAGACAAACGGGATCTAATTAAACCAAAGAGCTTCTGCCCAACAAAAGAAACTACCATCAGAGTGAACAGGCAACCTATAGAATGGGAGAAAACGTTTGCAATCTACCCATCTGACAAAGGGCTAATATCCAGAACCTACAAAGAACTTAAACAAATTTTCAAGAAAAAAACAAACAATCCCATCAAAAAGTGGGCAAAGTATATGAACAGACACTTCTCAAAAGAAGACATTTATGCAGCCAACAGACACATGAAAAAATGCTCATCATCACCGGTCATCAGAGAAATGCAGATCAAAACCACAATGAGATACCATCTCACACCAGTTAGAATGGCGATCATTAAAATGTCAGGAAACAACAGATGCTGGAGAGGATGTGGAGAAATAGGAACGCTTTTACACTATTGGTGGGAGTGTAAATTAGTTCAACCATTGTGGAAGTCAGTGTGGCGATTCCTCGAGGATCTAGAACAAAAAAATACCATTTGACGCAGTGATCCCATTATTGGGTATATACCCAAAGGATTATAAATCATACTTCTATAAAGACACATGCACACGTATGTTTATTGCAGCACCATTCACAACAGCAAAGACTTGGAACCAACCCAAATGTCCATCAATGATAGACTGGATTAAGAAAATGTGGCACATATACACCCTGGAATACTATGCAGCCAAAAAAAGGATAAGTTCATGTCCTTTGCAGGGACATAGATGAAGCTGGAAACCATCATTCTGAGCAAACTATCACAAGGACAGAAAACCAAACATCACAACTTCTCACCCATAGGTGGGAATTGAACAGTGAGAACACTTGGACACAGGGAGGGGAACATCACACACCGGGGCCCATCGTCGGGTGGGGGGCTGGGGGAGGGATAGCATTAGGAGAAATAGCCAATGTAAATGATGAGTTAATGGGTGCAGCAAACCAACATGGCACATGTATACCATGTAACAAACCTGCACATTGCACACATGTATCCTAGAACTTAAAGTATAATTAAAAAAAAAGAAAGAAAAAGAAATCATTCAGTCCAAAAGAATCCAGTTTGCCCCAAACATTTACAAATGCTCACCCTCCCTTCAATCACTTTCACTCTCTTCATTTGTTACTCATCTTACTAATAGGCGTCTATGTTGAGCCTCCTTATTTTATGGAGTCATTGGAAAAACAAACCAAATGTGAAGAGAGAAAATGATTACATGTGCAGAGCTTTAAAAATCACTTTTGAATTTTAACCGAATCCACTGTGACTACAATTCTGATCACTGGATTCAGTCATTTTCATTTTAGACTGAGATAGACCAACAATGTGACATCTTTCTTTACCCTTCTGTAAAATGGGAAGAAAGTTGATTATGTTTCTTCCTTAAAGAGCTATCAAATGAAGGTGATGCTGTTTTCCACTTGCTGATAAAGGGTATCTCCTCTAAAACAAGGCTTTGTTAAAATTAAACATCAAGGTGATTTATAATAATTGGACACTATGTCTTTTAAGGATAAGATAGTCTTTTCTTCTGCATGAAAAAAATACGAATATAAAAAACAAGAGATCATTCTCTCAGTTTTCAACTGAGAAAACTGAGTTCTTGCTTTATTAGAAAGAAATCAAGCTTGCAATTGTTACTATGGCGACAAATTGTCAGTATGAACACTGGAGTTTCTCTGGCCTGGTTGATCACTAAACAGAAGGCAACAGAAGAACAATTTATTCATTATTTTTTTAATTAAAAACATTTTGCTTAAGAATCCATGTCTGTAAGCTCTCCAAGGTTGGGAATACAGGTGCAGTAATAAGAACCACATTACAAAACTAAGTTAAGCCAGAGGATGTTAAGAAAGTGAATTAGACCTTGGGACAATGAGTTTGCCATTTGTAACCTGTTAGTGGCTGGCAGAGACCTCTTGGTTGGCCTCTCTGGACTCTGATTTCCTTTACTTGGCCTTGTTGCCCTCTCTCTGGTATTCATTTCTCAGCTGGGAAATGCTGGGTTGGTGACAACATGTGGATAAAAATCCATTTATTCACCATTTAAAAAGTGTTTGTTGAGTACATGCTATATACCAGGCACTATTCAGCACCAGGGGGCACAGTGTTTGAACAAAGAAACAAAAATAATGCCTTCATGGACTCACATTCTTGTGAGAGAGACAGGCCAAAAACAACAACAACAAACAAACAAAACAGAGAAACTCATACATAATGTCAGATAGTAATAGCTGCTATGAAAAAAAGTGAATTATATTAAAATAGTTGTAGAAAAATGTTTGAAAGAACAGGGAAATACTAAATCTTACAACATTTTACCTTACCTATAACTAGGCCTGATAGACATAGATTACATGTGAATATATTAATTCATTCATCTTTCTAAATAAATATGGACTGGATGGGAGCCTTCTATTTGCCAGACATTGGGATCACTCCTGGGAAGAGGGAAATATTGACCTGGTTTCAGAGATTGAAATACCATGAGCCCTTAATAAGGCTAATGAAAGTCTTCAATTTGAGACCTTTGATTTTTTTCAACTCCATATTTTATATCTCTCGGGTAAATTCCTTGACATTTTCCAAATATGCTTTATTGCTCTAAAAAATGCCTTTGGAATATTTTAATGCAGTTTCTTACAGAGAAAAGAAGGCTTAAACATTTTGCTCTCCGGCTTACAAGTTCTCACAGCAAGTTCCTTAAACATAAATGGATTTGAAGAGAATCTGTTTACATTTTCGTAAATGGCAGAGCCATTCCAACAACTAAGGGGAGCTTAAAGGTTTGGAGTGTGTATTCTGCTAAGGAGCCTACAAGACAGAGGCCCTGCCATGAGACTAAGAGAACTAAGAAAGGCCCTCCAGTTAGGAAGGATGACCAAGCCCTCCCTTCCCTGCCAAGGTTGGGCTGGCAACAGTGACTGAGTTGCATACCCTCTGGACCACCCAATGTGGCAATTTCTGTGTTCTTCCCAGGTTATAGTTATTCTTTATTGTCTCATAAAGAGCCTGGCACTGACTTGACAACTTTGTGGGACAGCATGTTGGCATCATATTTTTGTGTCGCCAGAAGCAACTCCAGTGATTGTGGTAGAGCAGGCCTGCTGCTTTTTTGATGATCAACATTTAGTATGGATTATAATTGAACTGTTCACTTTCTTTTCCTGGATTGAAGATCACATTCTGCAAATGATTCTAAAGTGCTTTATAAATACGAGGCAGCCATATTGAAATGTTCGTTTTTACAGTAGCTAGGGTTAAGTAAAACAGTGCAGGTTGATCACCAAGAAGTCTTCGGAAATCTGGATTCTAGACCACATAGATGCATTTTTATGGATTACAAGCTGCTCTATCCTTCCTCTAGATGTTGTTTTGTTTTGTTTTGTTTTGTTTTTAGTTTTATTTTGTTTTAAGTGCTTGTTAAACTTCAGAATATCAGAGTTATGCCCTCTTGCCCTTGGGTTAATCTATCCCCAGTTGGAACTCAAGGTTGTGTCAAATGACCTCGAGGACCTCATCAAGCTGAAAAGTTGACAAAGCAACACCCATAGAAGTTCTGATGAAACACTAAAAAAAGATTCACCCATGAGCTTGTCAGGCTGTAGCCCAGTGCTCGGATGTCTCTTCTACTTCCATTTCTCTTTCCCACCCCCGTTAATTCTCTTTACTCTGAAACCCTTTTGGTCCCTTCCAATTCACAGGATATTGGCAATGGGTCCACCATCACATTAGCATGAGCCCTTGGTGGTGGAACACCTTGTTTCAGCCCATTTCTCTTGACAGCACAGCCTGCATCAAAACAGGCAACAGGAGCCTTTTGGAAGGTCCCATTAGTGAGTTAATTAGTGGCAGAGCTCAGACGTGCTCCAGGGATTTTATGACATGTCCTCTCTGAAGGGTTATTTCCATTCACATTCTAAGCCTTAAAAAATTGAAGTCAAAATGTTGATAAGCTAACAAGCCTGACTGTAATTTTTTTCAGGTTTAGAAACAGATTTTTCTTAAAACTGCAGAATTAACACATTCCTCCTTTTCTTTCAACATTAATTAGTTTATTCTGAAATACAGACCATTTTTAAAAGGACATAAGAGGGTCTTTGGAGTTCTAACTGCAGCATGGAGATTGTGTAAGTTACAATTCATACCATCTCAGCATTGCCCTGTGCTTGCTGCGGGCTTACAGCATTCATCTGCCTCTTTCAAGTTCTCTTTGTTTTCCTTAATTTCCAGCTTAGCTTACATATGGGCTAATTTGCCTTTCTCTTTTATTTATTAACCTTCTACAATCTACAATAGCTAACTAAGGATCAGCTATTTCCCTTAGCTGCCATCTCTTCCTCAGAAGAGCAAAATTCTACCTTCATTTTTGAAATATTTTGTCTGTCTTCAATACTTTACCAGTTTATGTTATTGCGGTCAGGTTTTCTTGACATACTGCATCATTTCTTAAGTTATTTTCTTACATCCTTGCCTGCAATTCTATTTGATTAGATATAAATGACAAAGTAATTTGGGCTCACATTTGAACAAAAACATGTGTGTGTATGTGTGTGTGTGTTTGGGTGTATTTGTGGTAAAGGATAGTGGTGGGCTGAAGGGGTAAAAGAGAGATGTTGGGGTGGAAATCTTCTCAAGCTGGTGGTATCAGCAGATTCTCCCAATCCAAGGAGGGATTTGAAATACTCCCTCAAGCGCTTGAGAGACTCCATAATGGAACTGGACAATTTCCCATGGAGATTTCCCAGGAAACAGGGAGGTTCCCTGGGAAACTTCTGTACAGGCCAGGCTAGGTTTCTTCCCAAATCCAGAGAATCTTGGGGCTGCATGGCAAATAAAAGCAAAGAGAGTACTGGAAATAGGCATTTGCTTTAGTAAAGCCCAGTACTCATCCAGATTTATTTTTCAGTTGTCATGCTGGTAAAACTGGTTAATCTAAAAAAAAAAAAAAAAAAATCTCTACAGGAGCCTATTCTGTGTGGGGAGGAGCGACCTAGTGAACCAACAGAAAAATTATATAGATATTCAACTGTTATTGACTTGAGACGTATGAAAGTGAGCAAGTCAAGATCTTTCTTTTCATTGAGAGCATATTGAAGCTAAATGAACTGTGCACAGTTCTGCAGTTCTGTAGACACTCAGACAATGTTTGTTTATTTATTTTCTTAGTAGAGACAAGGGTTGTTGCCCTCGCCATGTTGCCCAAGCTGGTCTCAAACTCCTAGCTTCGAGTCATCCTCCCACCCGGGCCTCCCAGAGTACTGGGATTATAGGCATGAGCCAGTGTCCCAAGCCAGAAAATGTTTAATTTAAAAACATGTTTATTGCTCACTAAAAAGGCTTCTGGTGTGTATAAAAATATATAAGCTAAAATATTTTTGAAGTAGCCTACAGAGCTCGGTAAGCAACAATTAGGCAGAGAGGTGTACTAACCGGTGTTCAGCAGGCCCCAGTGAGAAACACAGGATTATCCTGTTTGGCGAGTTCTTCAGAGGTCACCAGCTGGCTGGTGAACTGGAATCTCCCATGTTCCTCTTTAATTTGGTTCTAGGACCCCAGGCTTTGAAAGATCACCATGAAAAGTGATCCAAGCCCCAGGTGCCAGGGTCACTGACCTGGCATGACCCTTCCCACACCCGCTTAAGCCCCTGAACAGTTCCAGGTCCCAGCAACTCAGTCCTGGCCAGGTTATGCCTACAGGCTGTCATCGTTACTGAGCCACACCTACCTGGGGTAAGAAGCTGGGCAGAAGCTATTTGTCTTCTGTCCACTCCTAGGTTCCTTAGCCCCTCTCCTTTGTACTCACAGAAGCATTTCCCCTGAAGATGTAGCCTGGCCCATGCCAATCAAACCAGGACAGAGAGAAGCTGAGGAGTCCTTGCCCTGTCCGATTCTTCCCGCCCCAGCCTCAGCAGGTGAAGCTTGGAATTAGTCTTGCAGGTCTAAATGAGAGATGCGGAAATCTAGGACTAATCTCTAGGCTGTATTGTGCTGCACTGGCCCCTTCTGTATGACTGTGTTTATGCCTTGGACTTCCATTGAACACAGCAGTTCCTGAAGTCTTCCTTTTTCTTATGGACTGAATTGCGGCCCTCCCCACCACCAAATTCATTTGTTGAAGCCCTAACCCACAGTGCGACTGTATTTGGAGATAGGGCCTTTAAAGAGGTCGGTAGTAAGGCTGGGTGCAGTGGCTCATGCCTGTAATCCCAGCATTTTGGGAGGTCGAGGTGGATGGATCACTCGAGCTCACAAGTTTGAGACCAGCCTGGAAACATGGCAAAACCCCATCTCCACAAAAAAACACAAAAAAATTAGCCAGGTGTGGTGGCTCATGCCTGTAGTCTTACCTACTCGGGAGGCTGAGGTGGGAGAATCACTTGAGCCTGGGAGGCAGAGGCTGCTGTGAGCCATGATCACGCTACTGCACTCCAGCCTGGGCAATAGAGCCAGACCCTGCCTCAAAAAAAAAAAAAGGTAATTAAGGTTAAATGAAGTCATAAGGATGGGGCCCTAATCCCACTTGACTTCTGTCCTTGTAAGAAGAGGCAGGGACACAAGGAGTGTGCATGCACTAAGGGAAGGCCCAGAGAGGACACAGAGAAGGCATCACCTACAGGCCAGGAAGAGAGGCTTCACAAGAAACCAACCCTGCTACACCTTGATCTTGGATTTCCAGCCTCTAGAACTGTGAGGAAATACATTTCTGTTGTTTAAATCCCTTGGTCTGTGGCATTCTGTTATGGCAGCCCGAGCAGGCCAATACAATCACATCTCAGCTCAGGTAGCTACCCGGGCCCTGCCATCCTCCTAACTTTTTTTTCTTAGCCCTGTGGCTATTGCTCAGCCCTGTTGCTTTGTCTGTAATCTTTAAGCAGCCTGATTGATCCATTGCAACAGGAGGCTGCTCTTCACCTGACCTCAGGAGTCCTCTCTGCCTGGAATCCCACTGGGTACCTATGTGGGCTAGACTCAGACTTGATTTGGCCACACCTACTTTTTTGGTATGAGGCATTATTTATTTTTTAATTGTCTTTATTTTCCCAACCCTACAGTGTAAGCTCTGCGAAGACAGAGACCTCTTATTCCATTCACCATTATATTTCCAGTCCATTTTTTTAAGTTCAGGGGTACATGTGCAGGTTTGTTATATAGATCAACTTGTATCACAGGGGTTTGTTGTACAGATTATTTCATCACCCAGATGTTAAGCCTAATGCCCATTAGTTATTTTTCCTGATCCTCTCCTTCCTCCCATCCTCCACTCTCAGGTAGACCCTAGTGTCTAATGCTCCCCTCTATGTGTTCACACACCCACTTTTGCCTGTGTATTTGGGCCATTGGCCACTTTCTTGCTGGGAGGCCAGAGCCACAGTTCTTGTTTCCTCTTCCTGCCAGCTGGCATGTTCAGGCAGGATGCACGCGTTCACCGCATCTGTGTCTAGGATGAGAGGACACTTCCTGCTTTTCTGCTTGTTAGTGCCATTACCCTGACCCACTGCCCAGACCTCAGGCTGCCTCTTCCCTGCGGCAGTACTCCCCAGACAGACCCCCACCCCGGCCTGGCTGGTCCCTGGTGCCAGCCCTCCTAGCTGAACCTTTCCTGGAACTAGTTATGTCCTGATGACAAAAAGTCCTTTCAGGCCATTGTTTTCTTAGTGATTTTTTTCATTTGCCATTAAATGTCCTGATACACTCCACCATCTTTATATAACCAGATGAATCTGGCCAAGCTGCAACAGGGATGTCAGTGCTCGATAAAGATCTGTTGCCACTGATTTGATTTGATTTGCCAAATTGTAGTGTCTTATTATAAGTCAGGCTGTCTCTAAGAAAACTCAATGAAAAAGAATTGAACTAAGACACATGAATTGCATGAGTTGATAGCTTTAAAATTGAATTATTTATGGAAAAAATTCAGGTGTTCCTTCATATAGAAGCTTCCTGGTGCATTTCTTAACTACTGACAGAGCGATGGAGGGGCAGAGAAACAGTGTTAAGAACATTACTAATTGAAAGTTATGTGGACGTAAGGACAAAGCATATTTAATCAGCAGAGTTTGATTTCCAAAATTCATTCAGCCACAGCTGTTCCATAAGAGCTAGATTAAAGTAAAACTGCATGAGAGACTCATTTGTATAAATCACAGATGAGAATTTCTACAGTCTCCTTAAACGTCCAGCTTCATGTCATCTGAATGCCAGGATTAAAGTAAGCCTCTGCCAATCTCACCCTCCATTTCTTTTTCTATCCCCATAGTCTCTCTCCACCAACTCCTCAGCATTTTTGTCTGGAGACAGTGTAGCAAAATGGGGAAAAATCATGGGTTTGGGGTCAAAAAGACTGGGTCTGCCACTTATTAGCAGAATGGCATATTAATAAGTTATTTAGGCATAAAATAGATTTGTTTAAAGACTTCTGTAAAATGAGGACTACCATCCAACTCACGGTGCTTGTAATGACCAGTTGATGAAATCTATGTACAGTACCATGCAGAGTGTCCAGCTCAATCATACACGTTTCTTATTCTTTCACTCCCCACTTTTTGCATTCTTTCCAAGGAAGGGGAACCCATCAGCAAGGCTGTTGTGCCTCTAGTGCTGACCTATTGCCCCCGGCTCTCCTACATCTGTTCCCTCACAGGTTTGCCCTGTCTTTAGTATGAGAAATATCCCCTCTCCCCAGGCTTCTTCTTTTCTGCCTTTGATGGGCTCCATACATCAGATTCTAGAGAATAATTTCTACCTATTGTTTTTCACATTCTAATGATCTTCTCTTCAAAGCCAATACACCAAAATGAGTGGTGTGTTTTCACCACCAGTTTTCTTACCACCTGTCATCTCTTTTAATCTTAGCAGCTTGCAGATTCTTTCAAGTCCCTCCAGAGGGAAATTCCCAGAGTCTGAAATGCTGTCCTTCTGGCGTGGTGGGATTATCCATAACCGAGGCATACTCCATGCTCATCAGGCTATAGGAGTGCTTTCACTGTGTAGGGAGTGAAGTATGTTAATGCTATTGCACTGAAAAGGCTGCCCTCCAAAAAAAGGAGGATATAAGAAATTCAGGTCATAGAATGTTTAAATTATGTAATCATATATTTTCATCAGCACTAAAAAATAATTTTTGGCTGTAAGGTATCATTTCTAAATTGCCCAATATAACATCCTATAGGAAGGGAACTTTAGATATAGATAGATTATTGAATTGTGTTAGTACCCCTTGAAGAAACATCTGTTATTATTTTGACCTGTTTTGCATAGACTGAAACCCTTCCAGAAGCCTCATACATTATACATGTGGTAAATCACAGCACTTTTACCTAATTGCTCCTTTAGGAGCTAATGACCCCCTTTGCTGCTTTGTCTCAGACACCTGATGCAATCAGCATGGAGAGGGTGTGCTCAGTCTCATCTGTTGCCTTGTAAATTCATATTTAGTTCAAAATTAAGTGCAATTTCAAAGTGTTTAGTTTAATTTTAATCAATCTAGTTACTGTAAGCATTGCTCAAACTTATACATTTGTTAAAATTTGTAAAGGTGACTTTGGTGAATGAATTTTGGCCTTTAAATAGATTCAGCTTGCTGTATATGCAGAATAACTTGCACAGAATCAACCATGGAAATTCAGTGAATATGCCCTTTGCTCTCATAATATTGAAAATCACAGCATAACTTGAAGGACCTTGTTCAGGTAAGAAATCAGTGCAGGATTTATAAAGGTACCATATAGGAACCTGGTACCATGGGCTGGTATGTTTCTTTATTATTATTTTCAGAGGGAGATTTGTGGATTAAATTTTTTTTATTTCTGAATACATAACTGATTTCTTAGCCAATTAAAAATGTGTAAGGCTGGGCCCAGTGGCTCACACGTATAATCCCAGCACTCTGAGAGGCTGAGGTGGGTGGATCACGAGGTCAGGAGTTCGAGACCAGCCTGACCAACATGGAGAAACCCCGTCTCTACTAAAAATACAAAAATTAGCCAGGCATGGTGGCATGTGCCTGTAGTCCCAGCTACTCGGGAGGCTGAGGCAGGAGAATCACTTGAACCTGGGAGGGGGAGGTTGCGGTGAGCCAAGATCGGGCCACTGCACTCCAGCCTGGGTGACAGAGCAAGCCTCCATCTCGGGGGGAAAAAATTAAAAAATTTTAAAAAGATTAACTAAAATAAAAATATATAAGCCTCATATAGCTTAAAAATAATTTTCTATAAAAAGATGAATAATGTAGTTTAAAACTACTCTCTATTCTTAAAAATTGAGAATGAAGATTTGGAAAGCAACTAAAAAATAATATACTCCAATTCTCTTATTAGACAGGGGAGCAAAGAAAGGCCCAAGGCCCTTAGCAAGTGACGTGCTAAGGTCTGTTTTCCCCTGCAAATTGATGACTAAACTAGGACAAATACTGAGTTATGAAAGACTTAATTTTATGGAGGAGAGGCACAGACACAATTATGACAGAAGTTTTAAAGAGTTAAAAAATTACTTTGCCCACTTCATAGCAATATAATAAAGAAGAAAACAGATATAACATGGAAAAGCATTGTTCTAATTAGCTGATTTTCTATATATATATAAATCCATGTAGCATTCCTTTCTAACTGCATTTTGTATTTGTTGTCATATTTCTTTTAAATGAAAATGAGTAAATCAATAATTCTGTTCATTTGGAGTGTCACAAATTAAGGACTGAATTAGTTCCATTGATAGAAAAGAAATTTGTGAAGCAAGCGTGATGTTTGAAATTTATAATGGGTCCGGGTGCGGTGGCTCACGCCTATAATCCCAGCACTTTTGGGGGCTGAGGCAGGTGGATCATGAGGTCTGGAGATTGATGCCATCCTAGTCAACATGGTGAAACCCTGTCTCTACTAAAACACAGAAAATTAGCCGGGGTTGGTGGCGTGCGCCTGTAGTCCCAGCTTCTCAGGAGGCTGAGGCAGGGGAATTGCTTGAACCCGGGAGGCGGAGGTTGCAGTGAGCCGAGATCACGCCACTGCACTCCAGTGGCCACTGCACTCCACTCTGGCAACAGAGCAAGCCTCCATCTCAAAAAAATAAAAGGAAAAGAAAAGAAAAAGAAATTTATAATGGGAAAGTTTACCTACTTAATCTAATCATTTGCAAGTGTTCTCTGTTTATATCTAAATATAGCCACGGCCACAGAAGTGGAAATCCAGCAGTGCTAAGGTGGCTTGTTGGTTTGCTAATTATGAACTACACTTATCTATTCATCATAAGAGATTTTCTAGTATGCTTGTTAAACCTAGTTTTGGTGGATGCGTATAACCGAAAATAATGAAAGTGGTGGAACTGAATATAGACTATTCCGGATTCTAACTTTACACTCATACCAGTCTGTATCACAGACATATGATATGACAAGTAATTGGACTGAGATTCAAGATTATCAGGAAGATTATTGGAATATGGTTTTATATCAACTCTCATTAATGAGCCCTAAATATATATACTGTGCTTTGAAATATTAGCTGACAGTAGCACATATTAATTATTTTTTAATGCAAACACATGTATTAGGAGTGATTGATTTAAAATGTTTCCTATAATGGTGTACAATTATATAAAGTTTGGGGACCTTTGGAGACCTGCCTAGACAATGAGCATATGCTATTCATTACTCTCTTCCTAAAGCTTATCTCCTTAAGCTTCCTTGCAGAATAGTTTGTGTAATTACAAAACCATCACAAAGGAGAATTAGCAAAACATTTGGAAAGATGGATCCAATTTTATAGATTCAGAAACATAATTTGTTAACAGGCTCAACATTCTCTTAGTTATCTCCACCAACACTGTCCAATGGAATAGTATGCAATCACAGAAATGTTCTGTGTCTGTGATATCTGGTATAGTGGCCACTAGCTATGTGTATCGAGCACTTGGAATGTGGCTAGTGTGGCTGAGAAAGTAAAGTTTTAATTGTATTTAATTAATTAAAAATTAGTGGCTGGGCACGGTGGCTCACACTTGTAATCCCAGCACTTTGGGAGACTGAGGCGGGCGGATCACAAAGTCAGGAGTTCAAGATCAGCCTGGCCAACACAGTGAAACCCTGTCTCTACTAAAAATACAAAAATTAGCTGGGTGTTGTGGCGGGCGCCTGTAATCCCAGCTACTTGGGAGGCTGAGGCAAGAGAATCGCTTGAACCTGGGAGGCGGAGGTTGTGGTGAGCCGAGATCATGCCACTGCACTCCAACCTGGGCGACAGAGCTAGACTCCGTTACAAAAAAAAATAGAAAAATAATTTAAATAGCCACATGTAGCTGATGCCTACAGTATTGGGCAACTCAGTTCTTGAGAGAGATTACAGAATTCCTTCTAAGATCCCCTAGCACTGAGCACAGTGCCTGATACATATTAGCCAGATGAAATGAGAAATCAGGAAATGCAGCATATATATAGGAAGACAAAAACCCCCAGGCACACACACATATCGTTGAAATGACACTGAACTCATTAACCTAATATGGAATGTAAAAGGAATTCACTTAGGAAAATAATCATTGCAAGTTCTTTGCTTGCTGACTAATTCATACAGGGTAAAAGTAAAAAAAATTAATTTTCTGTATCATTAAACTGGGTTACCAAGCAGATAAGATCCTATAAAACCCATAAAAGCTTGTTAGAGCCCTGCCAGGGCATGAGATCTGTAAGCCCAGGGAGTGACTTCCTTTTAAGGTGACAGCCCCTCTGGGTGAGGCAGAAGCCATTCCCACCTCCCGCTGTGTGTTCCAAGCCTCCTCCTTGAGTCAGCGGCAGGCACTTTAGGGCAGCGTCGTGTCCTGTCACTAGTGTGTAGCTAAGGAAACCTGGCTGAACGCATTGTTACTATGGCTCTGTGTGCCAGATCTCCGGGGCTGAGCATAACAGAAGAAGCTTAAGGACACTACATGCAACAGCCAGTGAGAGCAGGAGACATTGGTGTTTCCAGAGTCCAGACCCACCACAGTAAGTGAGAAATGAATGCTGGATTTTCCCCATCAGGCAATTCGCTGGCTTCTCTCATTTCCTTTTTATACTAACACCTGACACTTTAGAAAGTGGTCGTATCTGTCATCACTGAGATATAAGAACAATTTTTTTCATAAATGTGAAATTTCTAAAGTAATAAAAATGGCATGAATTGAGATGCTGTTTTTGAGTGAAACATTGTACAGACGATTTTGAAGTGAAAAAAGAATGTTTAAATGGTATGTGTAGCAGGAACCCATGACTGTAGAAATGAACACGTATGTATAGAATAAACAGGAATGACGTATTAGTGTGTAAAAAGAGGTATCCTACAGAAGTAACATTTTCAATGATTTTCATTGTTTCTTTTGGCTTGCCTATGTTTTCCAAATTCCCTCCAATAAATATGCATTACTTTTATGATGAAAAACTTTACATTTTTAAAAACTACATTCTCTATCTTGACTAAATAATCCTTTGGTAATAATAATAGTAATATAGTAATATAGCAGGGAAGGAAGGAAAGAAGGAAGGAATGAAGGAAGGAAAAGAAGAGAAAGAGAAAACATCCTCAGATAATTTGTCCTAAAGTCTCCACTTTTACCAATTTTGAACGTTATTTGACAGTTCCTATGAAATTGGCTGTTTTTACCAATCTGTAATAGTCAAGAGGAACCATTTTGGTCAACTAGAGACAGATTACCCAGTTTCAAGATTTCAAATGAAATAAATTTAATTTAAAATAATAGCAAATGCTTTTTTATGTATAGTACTGAGAACTCAGAAGATGATGAATTAGTAATTGGTGTATTCATGTATTTATTGAACTGGTAAATGTTAGAAACCATGCAACATGCTAGAGATAAAAGGATGAATAAATGAACACAGATTTAACTATACATTTTATTTTTTAAACTTATATTTTAACTACTTCCAAAAATGATTTGTGCTGGATTGTAGAAATTTTATTTTTTCATTTTTTACTTTTATTATTATTTTTTAATACAGGATCTGGCTCTGTCACCCAGGCTGGAGAGCCATGGCTCATTCTCAGCTCACTGTAACCTCTGCCCCCCAGGCTCAAGCCATCCTCCCACCTCAGCCTTCAGAGCAGCTGGGAAGGACTACAGGCACAGGCCACCATGCCCAGCCAATTTTTTTGTATTTTTGGTAGAGATGGGTTTTGCCATGTTGGCCAGGCTGATCTTGAACTCCTGGGCTCAAAGCAATCCACCTGCCTTGGTGGGATTACAGGCATGAGCCACTGCACCCAGCCAGATTGTAGAAATTTTATAAGAAAAATATTTATTATTGTAGACAACACAACATTATTAAATAGTCAAATGATCCATTAGATATAAAGGCATCAAAAACCTATTCAATCATTTTGGAAAATGACATTGTAAGGATTTGAGAAGTCACCAGAAGAAAATCCAAATTATTTTCATCCCAGAATACTAGGAAAGACATTTTAAAAGTATGCCACTTTAATTCTGCTTTTTACTAGTTGATGGGTCTTAAACAAGGTACATCAACAACCTCTCAAATTTAATAGATCCATGTCATAGAGAAGTTTTCATATTATTTGAATTTCAAAGTTGAAAGACTAAAATGCAAATACTCTGAAAGCAACATTGCTGGCAAACAGCTGGTTTGCATTTACATTTTCTAAGCTCCAATAGATCCTTACCTACCTTTTAAGGATTTTCTTTTTTTTTTTTTTTTTTTGGGTTCAAATAATTATCATTTTATTAAACACCTTTTATGTTTGCTATGTACTTCATCTTACTTAATTCTAACATAGGTGGGCCAAGATAAACAGGACATTCTTCAAACATAATTTCTGGATTTGTTTAACATTTAATGGGGGTGGGACAAAACATTTTTAAATAATTTTTTTTGAGGCAGAGTCTCATTCTGTCACCCAGGGTGGAGTGCAATGGCGCCATTTTGGCTCACTGTAACCTCCACCTCCCAGGTTCAAGCAATTCTCCAGCTTCAGCCTCCCGAGCAGCTGGGATTACTGGCGCGCACCATCATGCCTGGCTAATTTTTTTATTTTTAGTAGAGACGGGGTTTTACCATGTTGGCCAGGTTGGTCTTGAACTCCTGACCTCCTGTGATCCACTCGTCTCAGCCTCCCAAAGTGCTGAGATTACAGGCGTAAGCCACCATGCCCAGCCTAAAAAACAATTTTTATTTTATTTTATTTTATTTTATTTTTTTCTTTTTTATTGATCATTCTTGGGTGTTTCTCGCAGAGGGGGATTTGGCAGGGTCACAGGACAATAGTGGAGGGAAGGTCAGCAGATAAACAAGTGAACAAAGTTCTCTGGTTTTCCTAGGCAGAGGACCCTGCGGCCTTCCGCAGTGTTTGTGTCCCTGGGTACTTGAGATTAGGGAGTGGTGATGACTCTTAACGAACATGCTGCCTTCAAGCATCTGTTTAACAAAGCACATCTTGCACCGCCCTTAATCCATTCAACCCTGAGTGGATACAGCACATGTTTCAGAGAGCACAGGGTTGGGGGTAAGGTCACAGATGAACAGGATCCCAAGGCAGAAGAATTTTTCTTAGTACAGAACAAAATGAAAAGTCTCCCATGTCTACCTCTTTCTACACAGACACGGCAACCATCCGATTTCTCAATCTTTTCCCCACCTTTCCCCCCTTTCTATTCCACAAAACCGCCATTGTCTTCATGGCCCGTTCTCAATGAGCTGTTGAGTACACCTCCCAGATGGGGTGGTGGCCGGGCAGAGGAGCTCCTCACTTCCCAGTAGGGGCGGCTGGGCAGAAGCGCCCCTCACCTCCCGGACGGGGCGGCTGGCCGGGCAGAGGGGCTCCTCACTTCCCAGTAGGGGCGGCCGGGCAGAGGTGCCCCTCACCTCCCGGACAGGGCAGCTGGCCAGGCGGGGGGCTGACCCCCCCACCTCCCTCCCGGACGGGGCGGCTGGCCGGGCGGGGGGCTGACCCCCCCCACCTCCCTCCCGGACGGGGTGGCTGACCCCCCCACCTCCCTCCCAGACAGAGCGGCTGGCCAGGCAGAGGGGCTCCTCACTTCCCAGTAGGGGCGGCCGGGCAGAGGCGCCCCTCACCTCCCGGACGGGGCAGCTGGCCGGGCGGGGGGCTGATCCCCCCACCTCCCTCCCGGATGGGGCGGCTGGCCGGGCGGGGGGCTGACCCCCCCACCTCCCTCCCAGACAGAGCGGCTGGCCGGGCAGAGGGGCTCCTCACTTCCCAGTAGGGGCGGCCGGGCAGAGGCGCCCCCCACCTCCTGGACAGGGCGGCTGGCCGGGTGGGGGGCTGATCCCCCCACCTCCCTCCCGGACGGAGCGGCTGGCCGGGCAGGGGGCTGATCCCCCCACCTCCCTCCCGGATGGGGCGGCTGGCCGGGCGGGGGGCTGACCCCCCCCACCTCCCTCCCGGACAGGGCGGCTGGCCGGGCAGAGGGGCTCCTCACTTCCCAGTAGGGGCGGCCGGGCAGAGGCACCCCTCGCCTCCCGGATGGGGCGGCTGGCCGGGCGGGGGGCTGATCCCCCCACCTCCCTCCCGGACGGGGCGGCTGGCCGGGCAGGGGGCTGATCCCCCCACCTCCCTCCCGGATGGGGCGGCTGGCCGGGCGGGGGGCTGACCCCCCCACCTCCCTCCCGGACGAGGCGGCTGGCCGGGCAGAGGGGCTCCTCACTTCCCGGTAGGGGCAGCCGGGCAGAGGCGCCCCTCACCTCCCGGACGGGGCGGCTGGCCGGGCGGGGGGCTGACCCCCCCACCTCCCTCCCGGACGAGGAGGGAGGACGCTCCTCACTTCTCAGACGGGGTGGCTGCCGGGCAGAGGGGCTCCTCACTTCTCAGACGGGGCGGTTGCCAGGCAGAGGGTCTCCTCACTTCTCAGACAGGGCGGCCGGGCAGAGACGCTCCTCACATCCCAGACGGGGCGGCAGGGCAGAGGTGCTCCCCACATCTCAGACGATGGGCGGCCGGGCAGAGACGCTCCTCACTTCCCAGATGTGATGGCAGCCGGGAAGAGGCGCTCCTCACTTCCTAGATGGGATGGCGGCCGGGCAGAGACGCTCCTCACTTTCCAGACTGGGCAGCCAGGCAGAGGGGCTCCTCACATCCCAGACAATGGGCGGTCAGGCGGAGACGCTCCTCACTTCCCAGACGGGGTGGCTGCCAGGCAGAGGCTGCAATCTCGGCACTTAGGGAGGCCAAGGCAGGCGGCTGGGAGGTGGTTGTAGCGAGCCGAGATCACGCCACTGCACTCCAGCCTGGGCGCCATTGAGCACTGAGTTAATGAGACTCCGTCTGCCCTTTTAAGGATTGTCTAAGGCCACCAGGACATTATATTTTTAAACACTGGCAGCTTACTACTGTTAGAATTTTGTTTTGCCCACCTGTTCAGTCGGTGGTGACCTATCTCTGAACTATGGTTGATGCTTCCTTTCTGCATACTTCCAGGCTACCTTTTACTCCAGCAATCATCAAAGCCAGGGAGTACTGGAAAACCAGGGACTTTGGGTTAACACACATGAGTGGCAGACATCACCCCTCTTGACCCAGCTGCCCCTCTAAGGGGCTTTGAGAAAAGCACAAGAGAAAAAAAAATGATCCTAGGGCTAGGTTGGATACTGGCAGTCCCTCAAGAGGAAAGCAGAAGACCATTGGAAAGAGAGATCAGATGCTGGAAACCAAGATGAATCTGAGAAGACAGAACAATCAAATGACAAATTGGGGGCAGGTGAGGGCCAGAGTGATGGGAGAGGGCCAGGAGAGATGAGAGGGAGCTGAGAGGAGGGTAAAGACTAGGATGGTTTTGGAACTCATTTAGGGACACTGAGCTCTACTTTCCATATGCTGTCAATGAACAACAGGCCTGTTCTTGGTGGGCAAGGGGTACGTCTTCCACCCCATACCATCTTGAACAATGCCATCCCTCATAGCTTGGGGTTTACTATTTATTTAAAAAAAAATTAACCCAGGTATTGTGATTTTATTTTTGACCTGTACACTGTCAATAGCCAACAAACAGGACTTCAATCCTATCATCAGAATTATTAGATACAATGCAATAACCAACCCAGGATTTGTCCTCATCCATGAGGGCCCTACAAGGAGAATCCTTTCGTTGTCCTTCTGAGTGTCACATTCCTTCAACACCTACAAGCTTCCCAAAGTGACTCCAAAACTACCATGCAGCAGTAGGGACATGGCTCCTTATTTTCACAGTGATTAATATTTACTGAGAACCTGCTATTTACAGGCACTTTACATACATTATCCTTCTTCATGTGCATAACAACCCTGTGAAGGAGGTAGCCATATCCCAGTTTAAAAGGACAAACAAATGCAGAAGGGTTCAGAAAGTCTGAAACACATACAGCTGCTACATGTCACGGCTGGGTTTGAAGCAGGCCCCAGCTCTTTTCCTTGTGCTGTGATGTTGCTGTATCGCTCAGATCTAATGTTCTGTGGCCCATTTTACCATGGCATCACTGAATTAGCACATTATCAATTCCCTAATCACATGGCTGCTTCTTAGCCACACATAATTCTACTCTATGTTAGCGAGCTGGGCTCAGCAGTTACTTTGATCTTTTTTTAAAGGCTGCAGTGAACATCCAGTAATAATGTATGAGCAACCTAACCTTTCAAAGTGGAAATATGTCTAATGGTCACAACCACCTCTCCTCTCAACTCCCTTACCCTCACATCTCCATTGCGATTATTCCTTAATTATTGAAACCTCTAGTCCATTGATGCTGTCACTCTTTCACAATTTTCACTACTCTCAAAACCTTGCTTCTCTTTTTGCCCAGCTTACAATTCATGACCCATTTCTAAAATCATTTAATTGAAAACATGCTCAATTTTCTGGCCCCACTCTCCCTGTACTTACCCGGCTAGATTCCAACTCTTCATGAGCCTAACTAGCCATTTTCTCTATGCCTAGAGATTAATCACATCTGTTGTCCTGGCTGCACTTTAAATTTGCAATCTCAGGCCTCAAATAGGCCCTTAGTACTGCGAAAGAGTCCTACTAGTTTTCCCTAATAAAGTTCCCCTTTGAGTCTTTGAAATGACGATTTCACATTTCCTCTCTCCCAAAACCTCTCACACTTCTCCCTCCCTATTCATAGCTGATGACTTAGACTCATACTTCATTGAAAAAAAAAATCTAATATTGGACAAGAGTGCCTTCATCTCGTCAAATCTATGTACCTCAGTCTCTGTGCCCATATTGTCTCTGCCTTCCCTGTTTTTGAAACAGGAGAAATGTGTCTGCTCCTATCAGAGGTGAATCCTTCCAGTCCTACTCTGATCCTACCCACCCTCACCTTTCCAAGGATTCTTGTTCTTACAGTTAAACTCCTTCTATTCTGCAGCATCTATGGCTTTCTCCACATGGTGTCATTCCAGACAACATATATGCAAGTTCTGTGAACTCCCAAATTACAAAAACCAAAAAAACCTCAAAATAATTCCTTGGTTTTCATCATTCTCTTTTTTGGTTACTCTATCAAGATTCTGTTTTGGTTTGTTTGTTTGTTTTGGTGGTTGTTGTTTCTGTGTGTGTGGATTTTGTTGTTGTTGTTCGTTTGTTTGTATGTTTGTTTGTTTTTGAGACAGGTCTTATTATGCTGCCCAGGCTGGAATGCAGTGGCAGCACCCTGCAGCCTTAACCTCCTAGGCTTAACCAATCTTCCCACCTCACCCTCTTGAGTAGCTGAGACCACAGGCACATGCCACCATGCTTGGCTAATTTTTTTTTTTTTTTTTTTTTTTTTTTTAGAGAAAGGGATATCACTATGTTGCCCATTCTGCTCTTGAACTCCTGGGCTCAAGTGATCCTCCTGCCTTGACCTCCCAAAGTGCTGGGATTACAGGCATGAGCCATCACACCTGGCTTCAAGCTTCTACTTAACCATTCACTGAATCTGCTCTGTCAAGGCCACCACAATCTTAATATTGCTAGATCCTATGTGCACTTCTCCTGTTTTCATTATACTCACCTTCTTCACAGCCACAACTGATCCAGCTGTCCAATTCCTTCTTGGAAAACTTTTCTCTCTTGGCTTTTATGATGAACGCTTTCCCATATCTAGCTCTGGCCAATCCTTTCTTTATTTATTTTACTTTATCTGATCTCAATACTGGACTGACTTCTAAATCTATGTGCAGTCTCTCCAGGTGATCTTGTCCAGTTCCTGACCATAAATGTCAGCTATGTGCCATTTGCCATTCATCCGACACCCTGAATTTTGGACTCATAATCAACTAACTACCTGGTACCTCCACTTGATAACAAACATTGACTTCTCTGGCACTTTCCATCAGGATCCTGTCCAACAGCCACTCCTCCCTTCTTCTTTGCCATCAGAACCTTGATTTTATGCAGTTCCCAGGGGGCCATGGTCTTCAGGCTGACTGGTCATCCAAGTGACACTCGATTAGTCATGGCCCCATCATGGCAGCTCAATTCCTGTTGTCAGCAATCGGTTTAAAAATTGGAATGCACATGTGGCACAATTCTGGCCAATGAGTTGAAAGGAAAATCTGCTACAGAACTTCCTGGGATATTTTCCTTGCTATTAAAAAGGAATATGTAAGTCTCTTCCTTGTTTATCCTACATTCTATTGTCTATAAAGCCCTCTATCATCTGGCCCTTGTTAACCTTTTTCATCTCATGTCATTCTTTCTTTGCTTACTCAGCACACTGGCCTCCTCTCTATTTTTCAAACCCACCAGGTGTCAGGGTCTCTGGCCTTGCTGGATGCTTCCCCTGAATACCTTTCTTAAAGTTCTTTGCATGCCTTGCTCCTTCTTGTCATGCAGGATTCAACTCAACTGTCATCTGTTTAGAAAGGCTTCCCCTGCTCATCCCACTATAATCATAAATGATAATGTAAGTTTTATTTATATTTCTGTCATGACTTGCTGTATGACTCTTATTACAATCTAAAATTACCATGTTATATGTTTTTTTCTGTCTCACTCAAGGATCATAAGATCTTAGAGAAGCTTACTCTTAAAGGACTATTAATCCTTCTTCAAGGCTATGATCTTGTGCTATATTTTCAGAGCCTAGAACAGTGCTTGGAACGTTGCATTAACTGAATTGTTGAATGCATACTGACCTCTAATATCAAAAATATATCATAGACATGGCATGACTAAATAGAAGATTTGAAAATACAGTCCTGAGAAATCTGACTTGTGGGACATATATAAAATTCCAATTGGCTGTACTGAGCTCAGGTTGGGGCTGTGGCACCAGAGTGAAGTTAATCCACTGAGCATCAGCTAAGGTAGCTCTGACTCAAATAATGTCCTTAAGAAACAGGCTCTCCATGCTTTTCTTTTCTGAGATGAGGAGAAAGAAGATTAAAAGAGATTAAAAGATTTTAAAAGATTGAACAAGTTTAAATATTTTTTGAAAGGAAGAAAGTTATATTTGGAGAATAAAGCTAATGTTAATTTTTGGCACCTTCAGTACTAAAGCAGAGATGACCAAAGAGAGATGGAGTGTTGCAGTCCATTTGGATTACTTTAATAGAACATCACAGACCAGAAGGATTAAACGACAAACATTTCTTTCTTACAGTTCTGGAAGCTGGGAAGTCCAAGATCGGAGTGCAGCATGGTTGGGTTCTTAGTGAGGACCCTCCTTCTGGTTCATAGATGGCTGTCTGTCTTCTCATGAGATCTTCACACAACAGAGAGAGAGCCCCAGTTTTCTCACCCCCTTATAAAGATATATTTAATCACATTATGGGGGCTCAACCCTCATGACCTCATTTAAACCTAATTGCCCCCCGAAGGTTCCACCTTCAGATACCCTCACAGTGGTGATTAGAGCTTCAACAGATGAATTTTGGGGGAAGGATCACAAACATTCAGTTCATAAGCTTCCTTCTCTCAAGGCCCAAAACAAAAGTATAGTTCCTTACCTGGACCCTTTAACATATATTATTTTGTAAATGGCATCTAAATCATAAAATTCATTCCACTAACTTTGGGGAAATGTTTTTTAAAGATTTGGATGGAGTATGGTTGGGTTAATGAGGAGACTGTACAGTAACGAAAACTCTTGGGTTGCTGAATTGAGTTTTAGAATTTCTGACTGAAATTCACAAATTTGGTTTCGTATAAATAATTTCAAGCTGCTTTTTAAAAAGTGAAAAGTCCTACTATGGTTGTAAGTAATAGTACAAATAATAATGATACATTTATTATTCAAGAGTAAAAAAAAATTAGGATGGGAAAGCAGAGAAGCCTAAATGGATAAGACCAGGTTTTCAGCAGTTGTTTAATTTCCAAATTGTGCGTCTCTTATATTATATTCTGTGGAACTGCAGAGTTTCATAATGTTTCTTTTATTATTTACTACAAAGTTTGATGTGACATATGAAATATACACTTTAAATGTTTACCCTTGTGGATAAATAATAGTACAAGCAGTTATTATATTACTTTTATAAAAAGTATATCTATTTGAAGTTGAGCTTAATAATCATAACTTCCATTTATTGACCATTATGCTGGTTTCTAAATACACATTATTAATAATCTTACCAAGTAGGAAAGATGTTATGTTATTCCCCTTTAACTGAACAAAGGCTTAAATACTTACCTCAGGTCACATTGATAGTAAGTGCCAGAGACAATATTTGAACCCATTATTTTTTTCCTGACAATAAACCTCAGAACCTTTCCATGGCATGTAGCTTACTGTATCAGCCAATAATTTTGTTATTGCTGTTCATTTTTTTCAGCCAAACTGCTGGTTTATACATGCACCTTATAAAGGAAAGGAAATCAAGACATCAATATTACCTAGTCTTGGTAAAATTCAAATTTTGCTACATTAGTACAGCCTTATGAACATTAATAAAAACAGAACACTATTACCTTCTTGCACTTATCAGTTCTATTCTGTAGTCATCCATCCATCTATCCAAAACATACTGGTTGAGTACATACTATATGCCAGACACAGTATTAGTTGCAGAAATTATTTTTCATCTGAGTATTGCTAGTACCAAGCACTTTTTGATGTCCTGTAAATGTTTGTAGTATGAGTAAATGAACAGAAAAGAAAACTAAATATACTTCAAATTAAAAACACTTTTTCGGCTGGGCACGGTGGCTCACGCCTGTAATCCCAACACTTTGGGAGGCCGAGGCAGGTGGATCACGAGGTCAGGAGATCGAGACCATCCTGGCTAACACAGTGAAACCCCGTCTCTACTAAAAAATACCAAAAAAAAGTTAGCCGGGCATGGCGGTGGGTACCTGTAGTCCCAGCTACTCGGGTGGCTTAGGCAGGAGAATGGCGTGAACCCGGGAGGTGGAGCTTGCAGTGAGCCAAGTTTGCACCACTGTACTCCAGGGCCTGGGCGACAGAGCGAGACTCCGTCTCAAAAAAAAAAAAACAAAAAACCTCTTTTCTTCAATAAGCTGATATTTTATTACAATTGTAATGTCATGGATAACTAATACATTTTTAAATAACATTATTTAATGTAATTAATGATTCTTAATATATACACATAGTTGTGTGATCACCACAATATAATTTTAGATTTTTTTTTTTTTTGAGACAGTCTCACTCTGTTACTCAGGCTGGAGTGCAGTGGTGCAATCTCAGCTCACTGCAACCTCCACCTCCTGTGCTCAAGTGATCCTCCAACCTCAGTCTCTTGAGTAGGTTAGGCCTATAGACATGCCATGCCCGGCTAATTTTTGTATTTTTTGTAGAGACAGGGTTTTGCCACATTGCCCAGGCTGGTCTCGAACTCCTGGAATCAAGCAATCTGCCCACCTTGGCCTCCCAAAGTGCTGGGATTATGGGTGTGAGAGCCACTGCACCCAATCTTAATTACCTATTCTATTTTCTATCACCTCTAAAAGAAACTTCACACTCGTTAGCAGTCACTTCCCACTCCTCTCCCCCCAAGTCACCTAGCTTGAGGCAATCACTAATCTCTTTTCTGTCTCTGTAGATTTGCCTAATTTGGACTTTTCATATAAATGGAATCATATAATTGTGGTCTTTTGTGTCTGTCTTCTTTCACTTAGCATGTTTTCAGGGTTCATCCATGTGGTAGTATGTATCAGTAGTTCATTTCTTTATTGCTGAATAATATCCCATTGGATGGATATGCCACATTTTGTTTATTCATTCATCAATTTATGGACATTGGGTTGTTTCCATTTTTTGGCTATTGTGACAAACGCTACTATGCATGTTCACATATAGCTTTTGTGTGGATATGTGTTTTTATATTTATTGTGTATAGATCTAGGGGTGGAATTGCCGAGTCATAAGGTAACTATATGTTTAACACTTTCAGAATGCCAAACTGTTTCCCAAAGCAGCGACACCATTTTACATTCCCACAAACAATGTACAAAGCTTCCCATTTGTTCACATACTAAACAAGACTTGCTATTTTCTGTCTTTTAAAATTATACCCCGGCTAGTGTTTGAGAACAGGATCTTATTGTGGTTTTGATTTCCATCACCCTAATGATTAATGATCTTTTCGTGTGCTTGTTGGTTATTCGTATATCTTTTTTGAAAAAATGTCTATTCAACTTCTTTACCCATTTTGAAATTGCATTGTTTGTCTTTTTATTGTTGAGTTGGAAGGGTTCTTTATGTATTCTGGACACGTGATTGTTATCAGCTTTGGAAATATTTTCTTTAATTCTGTGAGTTGTCTCTTCACTTTCTTGATGGTGTTCCTTGTAGCAAAAAAGTTTTCAATTTTGATGAAGTCAAATTTATCTATTTTTTTATTTTGTCACTTGTACATTTAGTGTCGTATCTAAAAAGGCTTAGCCCAACTCAAAGCCACAACAATTTATTTCTACATTTTCTTCTCAAAGTTTCATAGTTCTAACTCTTACATATAGGTCTATGATCCATTTTGAGGTAATTTTTGTGTGTAATTTGAGGAAGGGTCCAACTTCATTCATTTGCATGTAGATATTTAGTTATCTGGGTATAATTTGTTGAAAACACCACTCTTTTTCCCTTGAATTGCCTTAGCACCCTTGTCAAAAATCAATTGACTATGAATATAGGAATTATGTTTGGAGTCTCAGTTATGTTCCACTGATCTATATGTATAACCCACTGCCAGAGGACCACATTTCATTACTCTTTGTAGCAAGTTTTGAAATCCAGAATTGGAATCCTCCAACTTTGTTCTTTGTTTCTCCAGATTGTTTTGGTTATTTTGGCTCTCTTGCTTTTCTACATGAATTTTAAGATAAACTCTTCAGTTTCTGCAAAGAAAAAGGCAGTTGGAATTTTCCATTGACTTTGTAGATCAATGTAGGGAGTACTGCCATCTTAACAATGTTATGTCTTCTTATCTATCAACATGCAATGTGTTCCATTTATTTAGATCTTCTTTAATTTTCTTAATATTTTATAATTTCCAGAGCACAAGTTTTGCATTTCTTTTTTTAAATTTAGTCCTAAGTACTTTATTCGTTTTGGTGCCATTGTAAATGGAATTATTTTCTTAATTTTGATTTTGGATTGTTCATTGAAATTGATATAAATACAATTATTTTTTGTATATTAATCTTTTATCCTATCATTTTGCTGAACTCATTTATTCTAATAGGCTTTTAGTAAGTTGTTTAATATTTTCTACATACAGGATCATGTTATTTGCAAATAGATAAACTACTACTTCTTTCTTTTCAATATAGATGTTATTTATTTTATTTTCTTGCCTGATTTTCCCTGACTAGAACTTCTGGTCTGATATTGAATAGATGTGATGAGAGTGGACATCCTTGTCTTGTTCTTGATCCTAGAGGGAAAACATTCTGTCTTTCACTGTTAAGTATGTTAGCTGTGAGTTTTTTTGTAGATGTTCTTTATCAGATTGAGGAAGTTCCTGTCTATTCATAGATTGTTAAGTCTTTTTGCCAGAAAAGGGTATTTGGTTTTATGAAGTTTTTTTTCTGTTTTTTTATTGAGGTGATCATGTGTTTTTTCTTTGTTTTATTAATGTGGTATATTAAATTAACTGATTTTTTAATGTGAAACCAATCCTGCATTCCTGGGATAAATCTCACTTAGTCATGGTGTATGTGTTGCTATGTTCAATTTGCTAGCATTTTGTTGAACATTTTTGCATATATGTGAATATGGAATATTAGTCTGTGGTTTTCTTGTGATGTCTTTTGTTTTGTGTAACATGGCTTCTTAATATGGTTTTGATTTCCATTCTCCTAATGATTAATGATATTTTCATGTGCTTGTTGGCTATTTGTATATCTTTTTTGGGAAAAAAAAGGGTATATTCAAATCCTTTACCCATCTTTAAATTGCATTGTCTTTTTATTGTTGAATTGGAAGAGTTCTTTATATATTGAATGTAAAGAGTTCTTTACATATTGAATGTAATATGACTTCTTAATGAAGTTGGTGTGCTTAATGGTGTCCCACAGTTCTCTGAGGATACATTTTCTTCATTTTTTTTCTCTTTGTTCTATGTTGCATAATGTCTATCAACCTATCTTCAGGTTTACTGATTCTTCTGCCAGATTAAATCTATCGTTAAAGTTCTGTAGTGAATTTTTCATTTTAGTTACCGTATTTTTAATGCCAGAATTTCCTTTTGGTTCTTTTAAAAATAATGTTATTTCTTAATGGGTATTCTCTATTTGATAAGACACTGTCATCATGCTTTCCTTTAATTCTGTAAACTTGGTTTACTTTATTTCTTTGAACATATTTATAATGACTAAAGTCATTGCCTACTAAGTCCGACATCTGGGTCCTCTCAAAGGCATTTCCTGTTGCTTGCTTTCTTTCCCCACCTCCCCACCATGTATGGGTGACTTTTCCTGTTTCTTTAAATGTCTTATAATTCTAATATTGTAAATGGAACATTTTATTTTAATTAATTAATTTATTTCCATTAGTTATTGAGGTACAGGTAGTATTTGGTTACATGAGCAAGTTTTTTAGTGGAGATTTGTGAGATTTTGGTGCACCCATCACCTGAGCAGTATACACTGCACCATATCTGTAGTCTTTTGTCCCTCACCCTCCTCCCATTCTTCCCCCCAAGTCCCCAAAGTCCATTGTATCATTCTTATGCCTTTGTGTCCTCATAGCTTAGCTCCCACATATCAGTGAGAACATATGACTTTTGGTTTTCTATTCCTGAGTTACTTCACCAGAATAATAGTCTCCAATTATTCTAAGTGAAGATTGCTGCAAATGCTGTTAATTCATTCCTTTTTATGGCTTAGTAGTATTCCATCATATATATATATCACAGTTTCTTTATCCACTGATTGATTGATGGGCATTTGAGTTGGTTCCACGATTTTGCAATTGTGAATTGTGCTGCTATTAACATGCATGTGCAAGTGTCCTTTTTGTATAATGTCTTCTTTTTCTCTGGGCAGATACCCAGTAGTGAGATTGCTAGATCAAATGGTATTTCTCCTTTTAGTTCCTTAAGGAATCTCCACACTGTTTTCCATAGTGGTTGTACTAGTTTACATTCCCATCAGCAGTGTAGAAGTGTTCCCTGATCACTGCATCCATGCCATCATCTACTATTTTCTGATTTTTTTGTTATGGCCATTCTTGCAGGAGTAAGGCAGTATTGCCTTGTGATTTTGATTTGCATTTCCCTGTTCATTACTGATGTTGAGCATTTTTTCATGTTTGTTGGTCATTTGTATATCTTCTTTTGAGAATTGTCTATTCATGACCTTAGCCCATTTTATGATGGGATTTTTTTTTTTAATCTTACTGATTTGTTTGAGTTCGTTGTAGATTCTGGATATTAGTCCTTTGTCAGATGTATACATTGTGCAGATTTTCTCCCATTCTGTGGGTCATCTGTTTACTCTGCTGACTGTTCCTTTTGCTGTGCAAAAGCTCTTTAGTTTAATTAGGTCCCTACTATTTATCTTTGTTTTCATTGCATTTGCTTTTGGGTTCTTGGTCATAAAATCTTTGCCTAAGCCAATGTCTAGAAGGCATTGTCCAAAGTTATCTTTTAGAATTTTTACAGTTTCAGGTCTTAGATTTAAGTCCTTGATCCATCTTGAGTTGATTTTTGTATAAGGTGAGAGATGAGGATCCAGTTTCATTCTACTACATGTGGCTAGCCAATTATCCCAGCACGATTTGTTGAAAAGGGTGTCCTTTCTCCAATTTATGTTTTTGCTTGCTTTGCTGAAGATCAGTTGCCTGTAAGTATGTGGGTTTATTTCAGTTTTCTATTCTGTTCCATTGGTCTATGTGCCTATTTTTATACCAGTACCATGCTGTTTTGGTAGCTATGGCCTTATAGTATAGTTTGAAATCAGGTAGTGTGATGCTTCCAGATTTGTTCTTTTTGCTTAGTCTTCCTTTGGCTACGTGGGCTCTTTTTTGGTTCCATATGAATTTTAGAATTGTTTCTTCTAATTCTGTGAAGAATGATTGTGGTATTTTGATGAGAATTGCCTTGAATTTGTAGAGTGCTTTTGGCAGTATGGTCATTTTCAAAATATTGATTCTATCCATCCATGAGCATGGGAGTGTTTCCATTTGTTTGTGTGCATCTATGATTTCTTTCAGCAGTGTTTTAAAGTTTTTCTTGTAGAGGTCTTTCAATTCCTTGGTTAGGTATATTCCTAAGTATTTTATTTTATTGCAGCTTTTGTAAAAGGGATTGAATTCTTAGTTTGATTCTCCACTTGGTCACTGTTGGTGTATAAAAGAGCTACTGATATTTGTACATTAATCTTGTAACTGGAAAATTTGCTGATTTGCTGAATTCTTTTTTTTTTTTTTTTTTTTTTTTTTGAGACAGAGTTTCACTCTTGTTGCCCACACTGGAGTGCAAAGGTGTGATTTTGGCTCACCACAACCTCCACCTCCCGGGTTTAAGTGATTCTCCTGCCTCAGCCTCCAGAGTAGCTGGGATTACAGGCATGTGCCACCATGCCTGGCTAATTTTGTATTTTTAGTAGAGATGGGGGTTTCTCCATGTTGATCAGGCTGGTCTCGAACTCCTGACCTCAGGTGAGCCACGGCCTCGGCCTCTCAAAGTGTTGAGATTACAGGCATGAGCCACCGTGCCCAGCCTGCTGAATTTTTTTATAAGTTCTAGGAGTTTTCTGGAGGAGTCTTTACAGTTTTCAAGGTAAACGATCATATCGTCAGCAAACAGTGACAGCTTGACTTCCTCTTTGCTGATTTGGATGCTCTTTTTTTTTCTTTCTCTTGTCTGATTGCTCAGGATAGGACTTCTAGTACTATGTTGAAGAGGAGTGGTGAGAGTGGGCATCCTTGTTTTGTGTCAGTACTCAGAGGAATGCTTTCAACATTTCCTCATTCAGTATTATGTTGGCTGTGGGTTTGTTATAGATGGCTTTTATCACATTGAGCTATGTCCCTTGTATGCCACTTTTGCTGAGAGTTTTAATCATAAAAGGATGCTGGATTTTGTCGAATGCTTTTTCTGCATTTATTGAGATAATCGTGGGATTTTTGTTTTAAATTTTGTTTATGGGTGTATCACATTTACTGACTTGCATCTGTTAAACCATCCCTGCATCCCTACTATGAAGCCCACTTGATAATGTTGGATTATCTTTTTGATATGTTGTTGGATTTGGTTAGCTAGTATTTTGGATTTTAGCATCTATGTTCATCAAGGATATCGGTCTGTAGTTTTCTTTTTTGATTATGTCCTTTCCTGGTTTTGGTATTAGGGTGATGCTGGCTTCATAGAATGAATTAGGAAGGGTTCTTTATTTCTCTACCTTGTGGAATAGTGTCAATAGGATTGGTACCAATTCTTCTTTGAATGTCTGTCTGGTAGAATTCTGCTGCGAATCCATCTAGTCCTGGACTTTTTTTGTTGGTAATTTTGTAATTACCATTTCAATCTCACTTCTTATTATTGGTCTGTTCAGGGTATCTAATTCTTCTTAATTTAAGCTAGGAGGGTTGTATTTTTCCAAGAATTTATCCTTCTCTTCTGGGTGTTCTAGTTTATGTGCATGAAGGTGTTCATAGCAGCCTTGAATGATCTTTCATATTTCTGTGGTGTCAGTTGTAATATCTCCCATTTCATTTCTAATTGAGCTTATTTGGATTTTTCTCTCTTCTTTTCTTGTTTAATCTTGCTAATGGTCTATCAATTTTATTTATCTTTTCAAAGATAGACTTCAAAGCTTTTTGTTTCATTTACCTTTTGTAATTTTTTTGTTTCAGTTTCATTTAGTTCTGCTCTGGTCTTGATTATTTCCTTTCTTCTGCTGGGTTTGGGTTTGGTTTGTTCTTGTTTCTCTAGTTCCTTGAGGTGTGACCTTAGAATGTCAGTTTGTGCTCTTTCAGTCTTTTCGATGTAGGTGTTTAGGGCTATGAACTTTCCTCTTATCACTGCCTTTGCTGTATCCCAGGATTTTGATAGGTTGTGTCATTATTGTTGTTTAGCTCAAATAATTTTTAGATTTACATCTTGATTTCATTTTTGACCCAATGCTCATTCAGGAGCAGGTTATTTAATTTCCTTGTGTTTGCATGGTTTTGAAGGTTCCTTTTGGAGTTGATTTCCAGTTGTATTCCACTGTGGTCTGACAGAGTGCTTGATATAATTTCAATTTTCTTAAATGTATTGAGGCTCCTTTTATGGCCTATCATATGGTCTGTCTTGGAGAAATTTCTATGTGCTGTTGAATAGAATGTGTGTTCTGTGGTTGTTGGATGAAATGTTCTGTATATATCTGTTAAGTCCATCTGTTCCAAGATACAGTTTAAATCCATTGTTTCTTTGTTGACTTTCTGTCTTGATGATCTATCTAGTGCTGTCAGTGGAGTATTGAAGACCCCCATTATTATTGTGTTGCTGTCTATATCATTTCTTAGGTCTATTATTAATTGTTTTATAATTTGGGAACTCCAGTCTTAGGTGGATATATGTTTAGGATCGTGATATTTTCCTGTTGGACAAGGCCTTTTACCATTACATGGTGTCCCTCTTTGTCTCTTTTAACTGCTGTTGCTTTAAAGTTTTTTTTTTTTTCTGATATAAGAATTGCTACTCCTGCTCACTTCTGGTGTCTATTTGCATGAAATGCCTTTTTCCACCCTTTTACTTTAAGTTTATGTGAGTCCTTATGTGTTAGGCAAGTCTCCTGAAGGCAACAGATAGTTGGTTGGTGAGTTCTTATCCATTCTGTAGTTCTGTATCTCTTAAGTGGAACATTTAGGCCATTTACATTCAATGTTAGTATTGAAATATGAGGTACCGTTGCATTCATTTTGCTATTTGTTGCCTTTGTACTTTAGGTTTTTTATTTTTTGTTTTTGCTTTTTAACTTGTATTTTTGTTTTATAGGTCCTGTGTGACTTATGCTTTAAAGAGATTCTGTTTTGATGTGTTTCCAGGATTCATTTGAAGATTTAGAGCTCCTTTTAGCAGTTCTTGTAGTGGTAGCTTGGTAGTGGTGAATTCTCTCAGCATTTGTTTGTCCAAAAAAGACTGTATCTTTCCTTCATATTTGATGCTTAGTTTCACTGGTTACAAAACCCTTGACTGTTAATTGCTTTGTTTGAGTAGGCTAAAGATATGGCCTCAATCCCTTCTAGCTTGTAGGGTTTCTGCTGAGAAATCTGCTGTTAATCTGATCAATTTTCCTTTACAGGTTACCTGGTGCTTCTGTTTCACAGCTCTTAAGATTCATTCCTTCGTCTTAACTCTGGATAACCTGATGACAGTGTGTCCAGGCAGAGAGCTTTTTGCAATGAATTTTCCCAGGTGTTCTTTGTGCTTCTTGTATTTGGATATACTAGCAAGGCCAGGGAAGTTTTCCTTGATTATTCCCCCAAATATGTTTTCCAAGCTTTTGGAATTCTCTTCTTCCTCAGGAATACCAATTATTCTTAGGTTTGGTCATTTACCATAATCCCAGACTTCTTGGAGGCTTTGTTCATATTTTCTTTTTCTTTTTTCTTTGTCTTTGTTTGATTGGGTTAATTTGAAGACCTTGTCTTCGAGCTCTGAATTTCTTGCTTTTACTTGTTCAATTCTATTGCTGAGGCTTTGCAGAGCATTTTACATTTCTAGAAGTGTGTCCCATGTTTCCTGAATTTTTTATTGTTTTTCCTTTAAGCTCTCTATTTCCTTGAATATTTCACCCTTCACTTTTTGTATCTTTTTTTGGGTTTCCTTAGATTGGGCTTTGCCTTTCTCTGGTCCCTCCCTGATTAGCTTAATAACTAACCTCTTGAATTCTTTTTAGGTAAATCAGGGATTTATTTTTGGTTTGGATGCATTGCTGGTGAACTAGTGTGATTTTTGGGGGGTGTCAAAGAGCCCTGTTTTGTCATATTACCATGGTTGGTTTTCTGGTTCTTTCTCATTTGGGTAGGCTCTGTCAGGGGGAAGGTCTAGGGCTGAAGGCTATTGTTCAGATTCTTTTGTCCCATGGGGTTTTCCCTTGATGTAGTACTCTTCCCCTGTTCTTATGGATTTGGCTTCCTGTGAGCCGAACTGCAGTGATTGTTGTCTCTCTTCTGGGTCTAGCCACCCCTCAAGTCTACCTGGCTCTGGGCTGATACTGGGGGTTGTCTGCACAGAGTCCTGTGATGTGAACTGTCTATGGGTCTCTAAGCTGTGGATACCAGTGCTTGTTCTGGTGGAGGTGGCAAGGGGCGGGTGCAATGGACTCTGTGAGGGTCCTTAGCTTTGGTGGTTTAATGCTCTATTTTTGTGCTGGTTGGCCTCCTGCCAAGAGGTGGCGCTTTCCAGAGAGCATCAGCTGTGGTAGCGTGGAGAAGAACCAGCAGTGGGCAGGGCCCTAGAACTCCCAAGATTATATGCCCTTGGTCTTCTGCTACCAGGGTGGGTAGGGAAAGACCATCAGGTAGGGGTGGGGCTAGGCATGTCTGAGCTCAGAGTCTCCTTGGGTGGGTCTTGCTGTGGGGGATGGGGATGAGGTCCCCAGGCCAATGGAGTTATGTTCCTAGGCGGATTATGGCTGCCTCTGTTAAGTCATGCAGGTTGTGAGGGAAGTGGGAGAAAGCCAGCAGTCACAGGCCTCACCCAGCTCCCACTCAAACTGAAGGGCTGGTCTCACTCCCACTCTGCCCCCACTAAGAGCCCTGAGTCTGTTTCTGGGCGGTGGGCGAGACAGGCTACCGGCCTCCCAGCTGGGAAAGATAAGAGCTTGTTTATTCCTCTGCCTGTGATGTCTACTCAATGGATTTGTGCCCTCCCCTGAGTTCTAGCCACGAGGCTTCTTGCCCCATTCAAATGTTACAAAGTTCAGCTGGAGATTTCCTTCTCCCTGTGAGGTTTTCTGCCTCCTCCTTCTGCTCCTCTGGTCGCCCTCCCAGTGGATCCCTGTGGTGCCAGGCAGGAATGGGCTGCTTGGGGACCCAGCAAGCTCACGGGGCCTTTCTGCTGCTTCCTCTACCCCTGTATTTCACTCAGCTCTCTAAATTGACTCAGCTCCAGGTAAGGTTGGAAACTTCTCCTGCAAACAGACCTTCAGTTTCTCCAGTGGGGGTGTGTGTTTGGGAGAGGAGGCTCTCTTTTCCACTTTTGCATTTGGGGCACTCAGTATTTGGGGTGTCTCCTGGGTCCTGCAGGAGCAGTCCACTTCCTTCAGAGGGTCTGTGCGTCCTCTCGGGACTGCTGATTTGTTCTTGCAGTTGACCTGGAGCTAAAATTCACAATGCGAACCTCCACATGCTGCTCTGTCTGTCCGAGTCAGAGCTGCAATCTAGTCCTGCCTCCCATCCACCATGATCCTCAAAAATGGAACATTTTAGATAATTTATTATAGCAACTCCAGATACTGATCCTCTCCCAGGGCTTATTATTATTGTTGTGTAATTGTTTATTTGTTTTTTTATTTGTTTGATTAGCTGGTTGGGTTAAGTTTCTTTCCTCCAGAGCATATAGCGTTGGATGCTCCATAATCTTGAGCATGTGCAGGCACCCTAACCACTCCTCATTTTCTCCTCCCCCCAAAAGTCGCAATGGTTTTAGCCAGGATCTTTTTTACTGCTTATTTCCCTGATATCCCTATTAAGGATCTAGCTGGTCAGCTTCCATTGGTTAGCATCCACGAATTGCTTGCTAATTACTTTATTGTTTATGACTAAGTCCTGGGTCACAAATTAGTTCACAGTCTGATCTAATTAAAGTCAGATCTCTTTGGGGTGAGTTTTGTGGCTTACTCCAACTCCATGAGGACTCTTTTCAACTGTCTCTCTCTCTATATATATTTTTCTTTCTCTCTGTTAAGCTTCTACCTGGTCTGCCATTTTGTTTACTGCTATCCTGGAATTAATAGCCGTGATAGCAATAAACTTAATTGCTCACTATCAAAATTTCCATTATTTTCAATAGTGCACTTAGGCTTGAAATTCCTCACACTCCGTTCCAAATAAAATCAATCCCCTTAGAGAGAGATACAGAGCTCTTTGTTTTTACAGTCTGCCTAATCCCCAGAGGCATGACCTCTGCATTATTGATTTGGAATTCCCTTGGATTAACACCAGAGTCTATGAATAGGGCACTTAGTGAGGGTGGTAGCCACTGGTCCTCTTGGATTGTTTCTCTTGGTATGAAACTTTTCATCCTAAAAGCAATTTGGATTTGGGCTGATTAGGACTCAGTAGTCTTGACTTATCAAGCCTGAGGTAAAACTTCCACTTTACGAGTTAGGGGCTTGGTGAAGAACAGGAGCTCCAGACCTCTTGTTTGCACTTATCTAAAGTAGAGTTTCTGCAGTAAGGAGATAGGAGAAAGTAAGAAATATTGGTGACCTGGGCCACTCTGTGAGAAACCGTAACTCTACTATCGTTTAGAAGAAAAATGAACTCATGTTGTTGGCCATACCCAGTAGAACCTCCATCACACTGAACTTGGAGGTGGAGAGCAAGTTATGGCTCGAATCCCAGAGAGTCGCTTTTCCTAATAAGATTTAGTTAATTTTCTTTAATAAACATTTCTACATCTTCAGTATCTTGTTAGGATACCTTCCAGACACTTTAAATGGTTGTTGTTTTTACAATTTTCATTATTTATAGTTGTTTTGCTGGGAAGAGTGTCCACAGAGCTTCTCATACCACCTTTGGGAAGTGCTTCTCCCTAACATGATGAATTAGCCTCCTATGGCTGCTTTAACAAATCACCAAAAACTTGATGGCTTAAAACAATACAGGTTTATTCTCCCACAGTTCTGGAGTCCAGAAGCCCAGAATCAGTTTCACTAGGCTAAAGTCAAGGTGTTGGCAGGGCTGGTTCCTTCTGGTGATACGAGGGGAATTCATCCCTTGCCTCTTAGCTTCTAGAGGTTGCTGGCATACCTTAGCTTGTAGCCACATAACTCAAATGTTTGCTTCATTGTCGCATGGCCTTCTCTCTGACTCTGACTCTTACGTCCCTCTCATGAGGACTCCTATGATTATGTCAGGCCCACCAGGGTAATTCAGGAGAGTCTCCCATTTTAAGATTTTTAACTTGATCACAGCTGCAGTGTTCCCCTTGCCATATAAGGTACCATTCTCAGGTTCCAGGAATTACTATGTAAACATCTTGGGGGAAGTGATTATTAGAATCTATAATTCTGATGTTTGGAAGGTGATTTAGTCTTTTTAGATGAAAAAACCATAGCTTGGATTTGTTACAAGCATACTGAAAATCATTTAGCTAGTGTGAGATAGAGCTAGAATTAGGCCTCTGAACTCCCGTTTTGGGATATAGTTGAATGATCCAAAAAAAAATCCATATTATTTATGAATTCTATTCCGAAACATAAATATAAAAATGGTGAATTATGGAGGCACAGATTGGTTTTTATCAAAACTACCTACCTGAAGTCAACTTCAAGTAATATATGCAATTCAATCATTGTATTCAAATTTCACCTTTTATAACATCCTTTGCCTTTTAAAGAAAAGGATTGGCTACAAGAAAGATGTTTTCCCCAAAGTTAATTTAATTCATGTTCATGAATATGTGCAATAAAATGTAGTTATTACCACATGTGTTGTGGAATAAACATATGCACATTTAGTTAATTTATGGATAATGTGTCCTGTGGTGATACCAGATGAGAGAAAGCATCCACACGTTCAGAAGGAACCTGGAAAATTTAGGTGAATTAACTGTGTCTGACATGTGAGGATCTCTCTCCCAAAATATTTTCACTGATTTGAGTTTACAAAGCGTGATCCCTTCCAGCACTTTTCTGTAGGATTGTTTTATCCCCCAGCACCTGAAGGACATTCAGGGCATGCTAACATTTCTCTTGTGACATAAAATGACCCATGAGAAGAACTGATTAACGATTGAGCACAGTACTTTGGGGAAAAAAGTCATCATGAAAGTTGGAACAGTTCCCTTTAACAACAATGTCTGCGCTTAGAGTTTTTCAAAGCTATTTCACTAAAAAAAGAAAAAAGAACTGAAAGAAAAAAAGAACAAACCTCCCTCCATGGATGTCTTTCAGAGGCTCGTCCTCATCACTGAATAAGAAGATGAACAATAAGTTATTGTGAGTTATAAACAATAGTTACAGAGAAAGAAGCTGGCCCTTGAAAGGGCTAGAATGCACTGCCAGATTTGACCTAACCCTCTTGTTAGCATGTACAATTACCTTTGTGGTATCAGCTCAGAGAGTGGGGAGAAAAAGGTAGCATGATGGTGTTTTCTGGGTGCACAACTAGTTTCTGTGGAATAGATCCTTTTTTATTGTAGAATGTTCTCTGTCTGACTTACTGATTTACTACTATTCTATAAAAACAGTGCAAGAGTGCATCAAACATTTCCTTACACTATTGCATTTAAAGGCCTCCTTTAAAAGAATCACAAAATAAATCTTTTTAATCAAGGAAAAATATTATTTGATGTATTCTCAAGTGATGGTCAAGCTCATTGAAAATAGGTTTTTGAGGTTTCAGCTTGGGTGGGAGCGATCTTTATGTTTATTCTGCTGAAAGTTCTATCAGCTGCCTAGAACTCCCCAGCCCAGAAATAAATATGTAGAAGTAGTAGGTGAAACACATGCTAAAAAATTATAGAACAAGGTTTCCAATCTCCATTGTATCCTATCTTTTAAATACTATGTGCATTCCCTTTTCAGGAAAGGACAAGACTTTTAGCTTTTACTGAGTACCGTTAGGAAATTCAGCCTAAAGAATCACTAGGTATATTAGTCAAATTATACTGAATTCAGTTCACAAAAAAAGTCATAACAATCCCTACTCTTATGGAAGTAAGAGTTATAGTTACTATTTATAATGCATAAGGGAAAATATCATTGATAACCAGCATTTTCAAATCATGGTCTGTTCACTTAACTTTTAAGAATGTCTTTATTGAAGGATTATATATATGTATGTATATATATGTGTGTGTGTGTGTGTATATATACGTATATGTATGTGTGTATACACACATACATATACGTATATATATATACACACATACAACAAAATAGAGATATCATGAATATTCAGGTCTGTTAATTTTATCAAACTTAACACATCTGTGGAACCAGCACCTGGGTCTAGACACAGCATCTCGGGAACCTCCTTCATTAAATTTTTTAAAAAGGAATTTGATACTGCTTGTTTAGAAATGTGAAAGGCTAATCGAATAGCTGTTTTTCTGACACATTGTTTTAGACAGTTTAGAGAGACCCAAAGTATTTGTCATACACTTTCAAACAGATGAAAAAGTACAGCCCCATGCTACCTTATTTTTTCCTTGAAAGGGAAGAAGAGATAAATATAATGCTACTTTTCCATTCAGTAAAGGAGGAGGAATTTATAGAAAACCACAAGAGAAATAACCGATTTGTGAAGAGGCCTGAATCATTCGTTTTAAATTGAAAGCCCCTCCAAGTCTGTGACCTTGAGGAACAAGGGCTGTGCACAGCCCAGGCGGCAGGAGGCCACAACAGTGGGGGCAGAGGTGCCATCCCAGGCTCTGGGGTTGTCTCTCCAGCTGTCACTCAGGCCTGTCTTGGTGGTGGTGAAGCCAAGGCCCAGCAGTCATGGGTTTCAACAAACCCCAGCCAGGCAGGGCTCTGGCAACCACCAGGTCAGAAAAACTTTTGGGAGAAAGGAAGTCCTCTACTTAGATGATGACAGAAAGATGAGTAGTAAGCCGGGGAGTCTGAAAAGAACTAGCTTAATAGGCTACACAGGACCTGAAGGCACTTGAGCAGGGGGCTCAATTGGAGAAGGCCTGGAAGGTTCTAGAACCCCCCAGAGACAGCAGACCAGCTGTGAGGTGTAGGACCCATGATTTTTCAGTGACCACCCTGACATCATAGACATAGAAACATAGGCCTAAGGGATGTCCCCATTTGCTGGAGTGTCAATGGTGAAACTCCACCCAGAATACCCATTTCCTGGCTTCCAGAGCTCGTTCTGTTCTTTATTATTACTCAAGTGGGATCATTTTTACCATCTGGTACTAATGAGTTGTGGTAGGAAGATGTTATGCATAATTTAGGGGCCTGAAAAATGCAAGTTGAAACCAAGGATGAGGCAGGATGAAAGCTATTGGTTGAGGGAGTTTTGAAGGGTCAGTGTGAAATCATAGTCATATTATTACTCAAAGTTCATCATGGTCAGTTTATCCTCAGTTGATAAGAAAAACTGAGGAGTAGGTGAAAACGAAAAGGACCTCGCTCCAGAGCTATGCCCTTTAACACTCTGCTCTGACATATGTGTGTGCATGTATGTGTCTGGTATATGTGTGAATGTGTGCATGTGTATATATGTGTGCCCAACACTGGTAGCTCTATTGTGATTATTGTAATGTTATTATTCACTTTTGATCTACAGGACTCCGTTTTTCCACAAAGCAATGAAAAATAATAAAAAGTTTGCATTGCAAGGGCAATTTGTGAATGCTGGGATACTTGCTTTTGTACTTGCCTTTAGAGGGAGGATAACAGTAACTTATTTGTAGAAGTGATTTTGTGGTCTGGAGGTATTTTAAAACCCAGGTCATATGGTTAAATGTAATTAATCCTAAGCTAATGAGTACACAACTAAATAATGCAAATAATAATAGTGCAATCCCCTTACCTTGAACAACAACTATAATAACTTCAGAAACTTATAAAACTTATGAAAACCTTATACTCTATTTGAATGTGCCCAGTTTATAGTAGTGACTCTACCTACTCAAATGATAGGCAATGACTCCTAAAAGTCCTATAACTGAGAAGTAGTACTTTATTTTCTAAGCGAAAATGGGTGATGTGGGATGTTCATATAAATCCACACCATCAGGCTCTCTAGCTGTGGCTGGTGAGCTCTTTTTTCTACTTTAACAACCAAGGTCATTGGTTTAATCTTTACATCAATCCTTTAGCTTTGCTCTATATCACAGTTATGGAATGGGTACCTTTTCCTAGTTATCTGTTTCATAAATGAGCATTTCTGAAAATAAGGGAAACCAATGAAAATCAGGAGAGTTTGATAGCTTTGTAGGCAGTATTCGGATTAAGACTGATGGCAAATTTTAAGGATTATTTTAACTCAAAGATTTATGATTCTATGAGTTAACTACTTCTGAAAAGAACACATATTTGAGAACAGTTCATCTTGCATCCCTATTGACAGTACAATGGTTGTCTTTTTCATATGTGAAAGGTGTTTTCAGTACATGTTGAAGATAAGAACAGTCAATGAGCATTGCTGGAGGTCCAATCCAAGTGTAAGCCAAGTTTATGCCAAAGATAGGTTGGGCTCTGAGGCACACAGGCCCAGGAGGAAAGGATGATTAATACCTATGTGCACACATCATACTCAAGGGATGATGAATTCTGAGCACCCAGGTCAGAACCAGGGAAGCTGAATTCTGCCATCAACTCCAACCTGTGAGTACAGGCAGCAAAGAGCAGGCCACGGCAGTCAGATCCAAAGCTGGCTAGACCCTGGAATGCAGATGGGAGAGACGAAGGAGGCAGGTGATATAAGAGGGTCTGCCACCATCTCTGTAAGCAGGAAGGCATGTCCAGGGGTATGTTTTTAGCATCTGTTGGCCATGGGTGTGGCACACAGGCAAAAGTGTGGGATGGTAGCAGATATCCAATGTTATTGGAGAATGAGGCATTTCATTTGGGTGGACTTTCTAAATCCCAGAACAAAATTCTTTTAAATGCATACATTCAGCATTTTCAGGGATGCCTTTTGAGTGGATTGCATGCTTTCTCTCCTTTTTTTTTTTTTTTTTTTTTTTTTTTGAGACAGAGTCTTGCTCTATCACCCAGGCTGGAGTGCAATGGTGCAATCTTGGCTCACTGCAATCTCCACCTCCTGGGTTCAAGTGATTCTCTCACCTCAGCCTCTGGAGTAACTAGGATTACAGGTGCATGCCACCATGCCCAGCTAATTTTTGTATTTTTTTTAGTAGTGATGGGGTTTTACCATGTTGGCCAGGCTGGTCTCGAACTCCTGACCTCAAGTGATCCACTCACCTTGGCCTCCTAAAGTGCTGGGATTATAGGCATGAGCCACCGTGCCCGACCTCTCTCATTTTTAAGCAGTTTATGAATTTAATGTAAGCTTTACTAGATGACCAGCCCTGACCGTACTGTGCTTTAAAATAGCAACACCTTCAGGTTTATTGAGCTCTGACAGGCTTCTTGCCCTTACAGGAAACGATAGAGTTTTCTCAGACTGCCACATTAAAAAAAATTCTTGTGTTATTTGTGTGTCTAATTTTTTTTCCTCTGGCAGGGAGACAGCATTTCTTATTACATCTAACTCTTCTCAGTGTGCCCATCTCTATTAGAGCTTCTTTCCTTCCCCGTCGTCTGCCAGCTTATTTCTGATTTATCTGTTTGGGGCTAGAAAAACAGATGTTTAGGTTCATTAAGATGGTGTGTAAAATAAGAGAGGCCATCCTGGCAAAATGTCTTATGAATTCAGCACAGAAACTTAGTGTGTGGACATCAGACTTCAAACATCTATTTTACCTACTCAGGACCCTTTTGGCGCCTTTGTGTTTTGTTTTGTTTTGTTTTGTTTGTTTTCATAGTTGAGCTTCAGAGGGATCATCTCTGAATACGTGAGGTCAGAGTGTAATCTTAAATGTTGTTGGACACTATACATTTGCTGTCACGTCTTTTGTAGGACTGTGACTGGCATAGAGTAAAGGCTTACTAAATATTTGTTGTACAAATAATACAATGATGAATGAGGCAGAGTGTGCAGTTTCTGCTCTACTAAATTCAGCTGCATACACAGTTTAGTAGAAGGCAGAAAATATGTAAGTGTTAAGGACAATGTGGATAAAAGCCAATGATGTTGATATTATTTTGCAAGGGGGGCGGCTCACAAACTCAAGGTCAAGGGCAACAGTGACCAGTGCAACTTTTCATTTTATGTTAGTGCCTGTGGGTCATGCATGAACTCTCCAGTTCACAGGCTGTACCATTGTTTTGTTGTTTTACACTTGGCTAAGTCATAGGGTGAAGTTAGCTGTTTGCTGTACCCTGAGGGTGTTTGGATTTTCAGGCCCCTGAGGAGCTAATAGAATCATTATTGAGTGTTTTTATCATACAAGGCAATACCAGATGATGAGAAGCATATTCGAAACCCAAACTCTTGACTCCCCTCCAATCCCAAGCTTGTTCCTCTGCAGCCTTCCCCGGGGATGCCCCTTTCTAATGCCCAAAACATTGGGGCTGTTCCTCTCTTTCTTTCATATCCAGCATTTGCTCCATCAGCAAATCATATCATTTTTGAAAGGTATAGAATTTAAATATTTCTCATTATCCCCATTGCTACTACCTTGATCCAACCCACTTGCCTCTGGCTCAGAATAGTACAGTAACTTTGATTGTTCTAACAGCAGCCAGGGTGATCCTCTTACTATGGAGGCAATCACATCAGTTTTCTGTCCAGAACCCTCTGTTGATTTCCCATCTCATTCAGCATAAAAGCGCAAGTCTTCTCCATGGCCCACTTCTCTTCCTTGTCTTTGCTGACCATATTTATTAGTCTGTCTCCTGCCTCAAGAGTGTAATCTTCTTGACAGAAGAGACTTTGATTATTCATTTTTATATCTCAAGTGTGTAGAATAAGGCCATGTTTTAGGGGTTCAGTCAACATTTGTTTAAGGTACAAACAAATGAATAACTGAAAGGAAAAATAGGGAAACAGAATTATTCATTTAAGAAATATGAGGAGGTGTTGGTCAAACGATACAAACTTTCAGATATAATATAAACATGTTTTAGGGATCTAAGGCACAGCATGAATGGTGATGAATGTGTTTATTAATTTGATTGTGGTAATTATTGCACAATGTAAACATATATTATGCTATATACCTTGAATCTATACAACCCTTATTTGTTAATGAAATATTTAAAATAAAATTTGTTTTAAAAACTATGTGGCTGGGTGCAGTGGCTCACATCAGTAGTCCCAGCACTTTGGAAGGCTAAGGTGTGAGGATTGCTTGATCCCAGGGGTTCATGGTTGCAGTGAGCCATGATCACACCACTGCATTCCAGCCTGGGTGACAGAGCGAGACCCTGTCTCTCTTTCTCTCTAAATAAAAAAAGTTACCTCTGCCAATGTATTAACATGTTAATAGATGTGGTTATTAGTTAACGTGTTAACTCTAAGCCAGGTACTGTTCTAGGCCCTTGGGATACTCCAGTGACCAAATCAGAAGAAACTTCCTCTTGTGAAGGTCAACAGCTAATGAATAGAGATGAAGACAGCAGATAAGGACAGTAGTTAGGAGCCCAGTGTCTGATGTCAGTTCACCTGGGTTTGATCTCTTCCCTGCCACTTACCAGACTATGTTCAACAAGTTACTGAAGCCTTGATTGCTTTGGTTTCTCTCCATCTGTAAAGTTGGGGTAACACACCTATTGCATAGTGTTGGTGGGGATTATGATAGAACAATGGTAGAGCGTGTATAAAGCACTTGACATGTGGCAAGAATTCATAGATATTGACATTAATAGAGCAAATGAAGACATGGAAGCTAAACAGTAGTAGCTACGGAGGGGAGTACAATCCACAGGAGGCTTTAGGAGAGAAGCGGGGACCCAGTGCCTGAAGTTGCGGTGCTCAGTTTAGCACTTTCAAGTTCAACCTAAGGAAAGAAAATCAGCTCATAGAAAAGAAAACTGGCCCTGCTCTGTGAGAAACTCATGTATGCCTGGATCATAGACACATGGAAGAGTCACATAATAGCAGCAGAGTTTTTGATGTGACAAGAAAAGCTAGAAAATGTACTCCTATCTTGTTGAAGAAAAGAAGCATTTATATTGAAAAGGTATACTTTACCACCTTTCTCATCCTTCAGAGAAACAACAAAAAAGAAACTAGAAATTTATCATTTTAAAATTATAGAAATTATATATTTAAAATACTTGTATTTTAAAAGTATATTTTATAATTTTGTAAGTTATAAAATTTGTTCTTCTAACTGTAAAAATTGGAATTGAGAACAGAATTAAATGGAATTAGAAAATTGTGGAGTTCCATTAACATTAAAAAAGGCCTTTCTTTGTTGAAATGCCCTTTGAAAACATTGCATGGGGAATCACTGATGGTGTTGCTATTCCATCTAAAATGCAATCACTTGTGGGAAAATACAGTTTCCTCTAGAAGAGCAGCTCTGTTGTAACTTAAACTATGACAGTAGCTAGTCCCTTTTTGTTCTTTTAGTGTAGTACACTCAAATTTAAAGCAGAGTTAAGAGAATCTAAATTATGGAATAACATGGTCACATATGTATATATTGTGCATCTGAATATTTATAAAGCTAAGGCTTTTGGAGATACTAAGTTCAAAGGATTCCCTTGAAGGGCTGGGCACTTCTATTTAAACTCTGAGTTATTAAAGCCAGAATTTACATGTAGGATAAGTCTTATAACCAATGTTTCAAAAAAGGAAGAATTGGCAAATCTGTGATCAGTCTTGGTGAGAATTCTTTTGCATTAGTTATGCCCAAGACACCTTGACCATCCATTTTGCCAAAACTAGTCCATCCCTGGGGGATGAGCAGAGAAGGGAGAGACAGAGATGGCTGTGTGGGCTCCAGCCCCACCCGCCGTCCTGCCCACGGAGCCCTGGGAATTGGCTTTGGGAAAATGGCAGAACAAGCACCTGCAGTCTTAAATCATTCTTTCCTGGATCACAGCCTGCCTACCAACAGCCAGGCTGCCCTGAGGAACCATCTGGAGATGGGAATACTCTCTTAAACTTCACAGAGCAAATGCAGACAAGAAAAGAGGTCCCAGGCCTCTCTCAACTGTCTTGTGAACTGATTACAAAAGGCGAACTTAGAAATTGAAGTTTGTTTATGGTGCATTTAACATGCACTGGAAAGAAGTGAAAAGGGCTATAATGTGTTTTTAACTTTGTTGTATGTTTTGCATATAGAACTTTTACATTTTAAGTCAAATTGATAATCTTTTCCTTTAGGTTTTGCTTTTTGTTTTATTTGGAGTAGAAAGTTGGAAAACTAGTTAGCTATATATATAGTTGAAAAGCATGTATCCCTTACCCAGCAATTCTACTTCTACAGATATATTCTAGAGAAACTCCTGTACAAGTACACAGGCAAACACATACAAAGGTGCTCTTTGCAGTATTTTTTTAATAGTAAAGGAATTGAAAATGATCTAAATGTCACTGAATGGGGAAATGAGTAAATAAATTGAAGAATATTATAGAATGCTCTTACAATGGCAGGGCAAAGACTGTTAACCCATCACCAAACCTGTTTCCTATTTTGGGGTAAATCGTTTCACATTGATTAAGTCAGTTGATGAATTTCACTCATTCAGTGAAATTCAGTGAATGGCTATTAGGTTTTAAGTACTGTGCCATGTACCATGGATAAGGCAAGAAGCTCATAGCTTAGCCATCTTTGTACTTTACTAGCCAAAATATGATGTTGAAGCTTATTTAGGCTTATCATTAATTAGATCATTTTAGCAGTTGGTTTGGTCTTGAAGTCAATTATTAAATTATTAATATTCAAATTGATGTTAAATTCTTTTACCAAGTATAGAGTAAATTCTTGTTTTCTGTTCAACCTTGGCTTCTCTGATTCCTATGTTCCCTTTCCTTTCCAGGCCTAGATGTGCTAATGCCAGCCCCTCCCACAGTCTCATCACAAGGAGAAAGGAGAGTTATAAAATCACTCCCACTAAGGTCTTTGTAGAGTCTTAACATGTTGCTCCAACCTAAAGAGCAATCTACATTTTAAGGAGAAAATTCTTAACCCGAAGCAATGGTATTGCAAGTATCACTAAGGTACTGCAAGTATCAAATTCTTCTATCTGTCCCTTAAAACCCTTTTCTTTCACCTGAGTGAGTGGTCCTCCCTTGCAGCTGCACAGTAGAATCACCTGAGGAATGATTCTAAGAAGATTGATGCCTGCTCTCCAATCAAGAGCAATTAAATCAGAATTCCCAAGGGTATAGCCTGGCACTTGGAACTTTCTAAAAGCTCCCCTACTGACTAATGGGCAGGCTTGGCTGAGATCAATCAAAATGTCCATTGTGAGTAAAATCCCACACTTCTCTGACACACATACAACCACAGAGAGACAAATAGGAAGTTACAAAAGCAGTTTTTAAATTTTGGGGATAATTGTCAGAAAAAGTAGAGATTGGGGAAATAATTGAGAGAGCAGGCTCAGGGGTCAGATGAGATAAGTTTGTGTCAGCACTGCACACACCGGCTGTGTGAGCTTGTACATCAATCCCTTCGACACCTACCTCTCACAGGACCCTTATGAATATTAAATACATAGAACAGTGCATCTTCATTACTGTTGTATCCTTCAAGTACTGCTTCAGATTTCACCTGCTCTGTAAAATCTCTTGCCTCATGCAAGGAGAATAAACCACTCCTTTCTGTGGCCTCACACACCATCAATCAAGATTAATATTATTTACCTATGTATCACGTGGCATTGCAATTGATAGAGTTTCTTGTCTATCTTCCCATCATGATCATTTTCTGTTAAGCGTGGTGAACTTTTGAAAGAAAGAAGATCATTTTATTATGTTAAGGAAATATCTATCAATTCTTACTGTTTCGAATGTTTTTCTTTGTCCCCCCTTCCCCATTTTCACTCTCTAGAAAAATAGAAACCATCAGATGGGCTCTTCTGCAAGCTCCCACCACCTATACCTGTCACCTGCCTCTGTGTCCGTGTACCCTGCCTTCCCTCTATTACCACGGATAAGCTGCCCATTCTCCTGCTAAAGGCCAACCCCTCCACTTGTCCAAGAAATCACATCCCCCTCTTGTCTACAGTAGACACCTGCCTTATGGGTTTGACTGATGTCAGTGAAGTGTCCGGTTTTGGTGGCACCTCAGAACCAAGAGGCAGATAGTACCCAAGACTGCACAGGGACACTGGAGCTCTGTAAAATTCACCTGTTACCTAGGCACTACCCACTAAAGTGAATAAACATAAACTCTGTGCCCATCAGGGCCTCAGCCTAAAGTTAACATTAACATTAAATACTATAGCTAATTAAAGTCAATATTAGCAGCTAGGGAAAGAGCAAGGCTGACTCACAGCTTGTGAGTCTTACTAGCCATGTAAGTTATTGAGAAAGTTATTTTACCGCTCTGAGTCTCCATTTCCTCCTTTGTGAAATAAATTAGTCCTTATTTTAAAACAGCTATATTGAGTTACATAATGTAAATTATATTGAGGTATAATTTACATACAGTATACTTCATCCTTTTTAGTGTACAGTTCTGAGTTCTGATAATCCCATGTTTATGTAACTATCACTAGATTCAAGATATAGAACATTCCTGTCACTCCAAAGAATCACCTTGTGCCCCTTTGTAGTCAGCTACAAGTCAACCTCACCACCAGCTCCTGGGAAACAGAACTCTGTTTTCTGTCCCTATAGTTTTGCTTTTTTCCAGAATGTTATTATATAAGGGAAATCATAACATATGTGGCCTTTTTATTTTGAAATAATTGTAGATTCATATGCAATTTAAGAAATAACTCAGAGAGATCCCCCATACCCTTTACTCAGTTTTCCCCAATGGTAATATCTCACAAAACTGCAGTACACTATCACAACCAGGTTATAGATATTGATCTGGTCAAGATACAGAACATTTCCATCACCACCAGGATCCACTTCCCTTCTACGCTGCCCCCTTCTTAACCTCTGACAAACTTGAATCTTGTCTTCATTTCCATAATTTTGTCATTTCAAGAATGTTACGTAAGTGTAATCATACAGTATGTAACCTTTAGGGATTGGCTTTTTTTACTCAACATAGTTCTTTGGAGATTCATCCAGGTTGTTGTGTGTGTCAATAGTTCATTCTTTTTTATTGTTGAGTTGTTGTAAAATAAGTTATTGCAAGGATTAAATGATACAAAGCTTATCACAATGTCTGCCTAAATAAATATTGACTATTATTATTGATTCATCAATAATATTAATTAAATATTTTTCTTAGAGACTTCCCCTACCACCCTGTCTAAAAATAGTCAGCTATGTTACCCTCTTTCTCTTACCCTGCTTTATTGATTTACTTCATAAGCTTTCTCACTATCTCACACTGTGTGTGTGTGTGTGTGTGTGTGTGTGTGTGTGTGTGTCAGGGCGGGAGGGTGAGGTATAGTCTGTCTCCCCTACTAGAAGTAGACTTCATGAGGACAGGAACTTAATTGGTTCACCACTGGGTCTGGAATGGTGCCTGCTACCTGGTAGGCATTTAATAAATGTGTGTTGAATATACATGAGTGAATAATGATCTTCCACATATAACTTTAGGCAGAATCATACTAAAATCACTGAAATAAAGAATAATTTATTTTTTAAAAATCTACTTTAGTAAACTCCAGTTTTAACAACTTACACTGTTAATATTTTCTTATGACAACTCAAGTTCTAATTATTAAGAAATAATTTATGACACTAGGCTGGGCGCCATGGCTCACACCTGTAGTCCCAGCACTTTAGGAGGCGAAGGCAGGCAGATCGCTTGAACTCAGAAGTTTGAGAACAGCCTGGGCAACATGTTGAAACCCTGTCTCTACCAAAAATAGAAAAATTAGCTGGGTGTGGTGGCACACACCTGAATCTCAGCTACTGAGGAGGCTGAGGAAGGAGGATCGCTTCAGTCTGGAAGGCAAAGGTTGCAGTGAGCCCAGATCATGCCACTCTACTGCAACCTGGGCAACAAGAGTAAAGAGTGAGACCATATCTCAAAAAAAAATTTAAAAATTTAAAAAAAGGATATGGTTCTGCTATATGGCTGTCTTCTGAACGTTGTCCAGAATCTTCACAACCTTCTCTGGCTTGGAGTTCAGAATTGGAAAAGTGCTTCCAATTACTGCAAAGGGAACTGAATTACCTCACACACTCTACTCTGCTTCTCCTATTTCTATATCCAGGAATTGTGCTCATGTGTTTTACTGCACCACGTTGCTGACTCATGGTCAGCATGTGACCCACAATGACCTCATCTTCTGCATTCACCCATCCCCATCTCTCATCTGGTGAGCAAGAAGCTTGTTCTGCTACCTAAATTTCTCCCTTTTAGCTGAGCCTCATTTTGTTTGGCCACTATTACAGGCTGGATTGTGCCCCCCTGTATTTATCGGTTGACGTCCTTTCCCCCAGTACCTCAGATTGTGACGGTGATGCAGATAGGGTCTCAACAAAGGTAATTAATTAAAATTGATGTCATTAGATTGGGCCTTAATCCAATATGACTAATGACCTCATAAGAAGAGGCGATTAGAACCCAGACATCAACAGAGGGAAGACAGTGTGAAAACAGGGAGAAGATGGCCATCTTTAAGCCAAGAAGAGCCTCAGAAGAAACAAACCAAACCTAACAATACCTTGGTCTTGGACTTCCAGTTTCCAGAAGTATGAGAAAATAAATTTCTGTTGTTTAGGTCACCCAGTCTATGATACTTTGTTGTGGCAGCCTTAGCAAACTAATATAGTCACTTTCCCGATTTGCCAAGCACACTTTCAAGTCTGATTCTGTCTCCCAAGGTGCTAGACTCTGCAATCTGCCAAGTCTGTTCTACCGCAGTCAACCTCTGTTAACAGAAGAGAAACACTGTTCTCTTCTGGGTTTCTGAAAATTAACTTTAGGAGGAAAACACCCCAAAAGGAATGGGCACAAAGTCTATTGCATGTGATAGTATCTTGGAGGGTAGATTAAACTCTAATCTTGAACTCAGTTCATGGATGAATACTCTGCAAGATGTCTGGAGAAGGAGCTTCTCCAGATGTGCTGAGCTGGTGGTCAGCATTTAAGGTGTCACCCAGATACCTGGTAATTGAGGATTTGGGATGTAGGGAGCTCATCAAGGGAATGTGTCTGTGCTCAGTACCGAGAACTGAGCTATAGAAATCTCCAGGGCTGGTGGAGGCAAGAGCAAGAGAAGTTGGAAATGGAGCAGAAGAAGCAACTGATGAGGCCAGAAGAGAACTAGAAAAATGCGTAGGAAGCTTAACAAGGAATAGACAGAAAAAAAAGAGGACATCCCTCACCCCACCCTTCAATCAGTCTCCCTACTCCCACTGGCTACTGATGACTTGTCTTGATAAACCCAATGGACACTTTTTTTAGATACATTTTTTTTATACCCACCAGCAGCAATTGACATTAATAATCATTCTCCTTCATTTTGGAAACCACTCTCTTCCTTTGTCCATGATACTCCTCTCTGCTTTTCCCCTTGTCCTTCTGTCTCCTCTCCCAATGCTTCCGCCTATCTTCTCCCTTAGTTGCCCCTCAGCTGCCAGCTGTATTTAGGAATCTGCTTGAATCCCATTCCTAAAGGAGCCCCTTTAGACTCCACACCCTCCTCCCACATCATCCATCTCTTTCATAGGTGGGTTCCTGTGAAAAAAGTGAAAGTATTTCCAAATACTTTCTCTCTTTCCAATGTTTACTTTTCCTATGACCTGTTGACAGCAAGATTCTATTGATATTAAATATTTTTTCTAATAAGCTAATTTAATTTATGCATGCATTCAATCATCTCTTAATTCCCTTAACAAATATGCATAAGGTTTTATGTGCCAGACACTATTCAGAGCACTGCACTACAATGTTAATTATCAAAGAGGCTCATTTACATTTTGCCAGAAGCCTTCAATTCCTAGGTCCAAAGAAGTAAGTCATGATCATAGAGTTAACATTTTTGTTGCAGTTTACATAATGCTTTTGTGTAATTTATGCCATATAATGCTCATAACAACTGCAAGAAGTAGATTGATCAGGTATTGTTTTAACCTCAGGAAACCAAGGCCCAGTGATTCCCACTAAAAGATCTAGCTAAAAAACGGTAGAGTCAAAACACACACAGGTCTTTTGGCTCCTAAGCTTATCTTGATTTCATTTCTACCCGTCATGATGTCAGAACCAGCAATAAGAGTGCTTTAAAGTCTAGAAGAAGAACAGGATTTGTGTGGTGCATTGACTTTCTGTTGCTACTATAACAAATTACCACCAACTTCATGCCTTAAAACAACAGACATTTATTCTCTTAAAGGTTTTGGATGTCAGAAGTCCAAAATGAGTGTCTCACTGGGTTGAAATCAAGGTGTCTTCAGGGCTGCACTTCCTCCAGAGATTCCAGGGGACAATCCCTTTCACTGCATTCTCCTATATTCTGGAATCTGTCCTCGTTCCATGGCTCATGACATTGCTCTTTCTCCTGCTGCTGCCATCATCCCATCGCCTTCTTCCTCTTCTAGCAGATCTCCCTCTGTCTGCCTATAAGAACACTTGAGACTACATCACAGGACCCACTCAGATAATGCAGGAAATCACCTTACCTCAAGATCCTTAATCTATTCACATCTGAAAGTCACTTTTGCCATATAAGGTAACTTTCACAGGTTCCAGAAATTAAGACCTAGATGTCTTTGGGGCCATTATTCAACCTATCACATATGGTAGCCTTTAAACTCTATACACGGGGGACATTTAAAAATATATATATATATAAAGTCATTCCAGCTCTAGACTCCTTTTTCTGTTTCCCTGCATTTAGATCAGTTCATCAGAGCTTCATTCATTCAGCCAAAGGGATTCAGGCACCATGCTGGATACTGGGCATACAACAAGCAGATAATAGTGGTGAAGATAAAAATAAGATCTGATGCGAGTTTACGTTACCTGAGTGACTCAGCAAAGGTTTCCTAGATGTAAAATTGCTTGACCTAAGCCTTGAATAGCAGTAGGAGTTTGTTAGGCAGATATCAAAAGAAAGAAGTCTAGAAAAAGGGACAGAGATGGTCCAAAGCCTAAAAGTGTAAAATCCACAGTGAATTCCATCCAGGCTGTGAGTAGTGGTTCAGTGTTGTTGACAGTGGGAGTGCGTGCATGTGTGTGTGTGTGTGTGTGTGTGTGTATGTGTGTGTGAGGGACCTTAGAGACTCAGATAGAACTGGTTAATTGTAGGAAATGATATACTTTTTTCCAGGTTGTTCATTCATTTGTTTTAACAAGAAGCATTTGAGTTAATCTAAAAAATTTTAATTTTGCTATTTCTCCATCTAAAGCCACGGTATTTTTCTTATTTCTTTAGTTGGCAGTGAAAAGCCCTCTACTTCATTGAACACACACAAAAACCTTTGAATAGGTACAATTATGTTAAAGGCTAAGATGGTAAAACAAGCTTAATAAGCACTCTATCCCTGGATGGAAATTTTTTGCTGTTTCATGAAGAAAATACTCCAATGGATAGAAGTTTACTCTTAAATTCCACCACACAGAATAAAGAGAAAGCAACCAAAGGGAAATATTAGGGATCAGAACTGGCAAGCAAAGGAAATCCAAATGTATAAAGAACCATTTAAATCAGACTGGCATAAAATGAGGTCCATTTTAATCTAACTTTTGAATGCATCGCTATTGCTCTCTAAGGAAATGGGATCAGGCTCATTTTCCAAGACCACTTGACTGGAAAAATAAAATCAAATAAATATTTTAGCAGTACTCATGGCTATGACTGTGTGTGTGTACGTATGTGTATGAGAAACAGAAAGAGAAAGGGAGTCAATCCTTTACTTCTCAATCATATTTTGGAAGCATTCTCATTATGTTTTTGTTCTTTAAGGCAATATACTGTAAACGTTCTCAAATGGAATACTGGAACACTGGAGCTAAACCATTAAACCTGAGTAAAATGATGAGTGGGATTAAACTTAACCATCTGAACTCAGCTACATAGTCAAGGATTCCAGTGTGGACAAACTTCCTTCATCCTAGTCCCTCCTCATCACTGTATTCCTCACAGCCTGTGCTTAAATGTTCCCATCCTAAACAAAACTACCCCTCCTAAAACCATCAAAACACCAAAGGCTTCCTTTGATCCTGTTAATCCTCTTCTTGCACTGATTAGTAATGTTTTTAAAAATTATTTATCTTCGTGGTCTCCTTGCCCTCATGATCTAATCATATCATAACACCTAAACATATGATTTCTGTCTCCAGTACACCACTAAAATTGCCCTTTAATAACATTTCTTCTTAATCACCAAATGCCATAGCTTTGCTACAATTTTTGTCCTCTTTGACTTCCCTGGTATTTGAGGTTAAAACTTTGTCCTTCCCTTGACGTCCTGCCCTGCTTTATACTGGTTCTCTTCGTTCTCTTCACTTTCCTTCTCTGCTTCTTTGACTCCTCTGTGCGCCTAGAAATAGGTGTTACTCAAGGGGTCTCTGCTCTCCTTAAAGACGTTACTTGAGAATCTCTCACCCCCACAGTTGTGACTGTTGAAGACAAGTGGCTTCCCAATTTTCCTTCAGTCTGAGCCTCTGCTGTCCTCTCAAATTTCTTATGCCCAAACCAAACCCAACACCTTCTTCTGAAGCTAGCTGAGCCTTGAGACTTCCTTATATCTAATCAATGAGACCACTATTCTCCCAGTCCAAACTAATAACCTTGGAAGTTTCTGTGGTTTCTTCTTAACCCCTGATTAGTGAGATGCCAAGCCCCATGTTGTCTCCTTTACTGTACCCCTTGGGTCCCCTCCACTTCCATCTATATGATCACCGCTTCAATTCAGCCTCTCATTGCCTTTCTCCTGGACCACAATCCTAGTTTCCTAATCATCTCCTCATCTTTCATTCTTCTCTTTCTTTGATCCATCCTTAACCCACTGCCAGCTGTAAAAAATATTAATAGCCTTGTGTTGTCCAATAAATTAAATCTAAATGAAGGTGCGGGATCCGTTCCAAGATGGCCAAATAGGAACAGCTCCGGTCTGCAGCTGTCAGTGTGACTGATGCAGAAGACGGGTGATTTCTGCATTTCCAACTGAGGTACCTGGTTCATCTCATTGGGACTGGTCAGAAAGTAGGTGCAGCCCACAGAGGGCAAGCTGAAGCAGGACGGGATATTGCCTCACCCAGGAAGCGCAAGGGGTCGGGGAATTTCCCTTTCCTAGCCAAGGGAAGCCATGACAGACTGTACTGGGAAAATTGGGACACTGCCACCTAGACACTGCACTTTTCCAACAGTCTTAGCAAATGGCACACCAGGAAATTGAATCCCATGCATGGCTCAGCAGGTCCCATGCCCACAGAGTCTTGCTCACTGCTAGTCCAAGATAGAACTGCAAGGTGGCAAGCCTGGCTGGGGAAGGGGCATCCGCCATTGCTGAGGCTTGAGTAGGTAAACAAAGCAGCCAGAAAGCTTGAACTCGGTGGGGCCCACTGCAGCTCAACTGGGCCCACCTGCCTTTGTAAACTCCACCTCTGGGGGCAGGGCATAGCTGAAAAAAAGGCAACAGAAACTTCTGCAGACTTAAACGTCCCTGTCTGACAGCTCTGAAGAGAGCAGTGGTTCTCCCAGCTTGGTGTTTGAGCTCTAAGAACAGACAGACTGCTTCTTCAAGTTGGTCCCTGACCCCCGTGTAGCCTAACTTGGAGACACCTCCCAGTAGGGGCTGACTGACACCTCATATAGCCAGGTGCCCCTCTGAGACGAAGCTTCCAGAGGAAGGATCAGGCAGCAATATTTTCTGTTCTACAATATTTGCTGTTCTGCAGCCTCCGCTGGTGATACCCAGGCAAACAGGGTCTGGAGTGGAGCTTCAGCAAACCCCAACAGACCGGCAGCTGAGGGACCTGACTGTTAGAAGGAAAACTAACAAACAGGAAGGAATAGCATCAACATCAACAAAAAGGACATCCACACCAAAACCCCATCTGTAGGTCACCAACATCAAAAACCAAAGGTAGATAAAACCACAAAGAAGAGGAGAAACCAGAGCAGAAAAGCTGAAAATTGTGAAAACCAGAGCACCTCTTCTCTAAAGGATTGCAGCTCCTCACCAGCAATGGAACAAAGCTGGACGGAGAATGACTTTGACAAGTTGACAGAAGTAGGCTTCAGAAGGTCAGTATTAACAAACTTCTCCTAGCTAAAGGAGGATGTTCGAACCCATCGCAAAGAAGCTAAAAACCTTGAAAAAAGATTGGATGAATGGCTAACTAGAATAAACAGTATAGAGAAGGACTTAAATGACCTGATGGAGCTGAAAACCATGGCACGAGAACTATGCGATGCATGCACAAGATTCAGTAGCCGATTCAATCAAGTAGAAGAAAGGGTATCAGTGATTGAAGATCAAATGAATAAAATGAAATGAGAATAGAAGTTTAGAGAAAAAATACTAAAAAGAAATGAACAAAGCCTCCAAGAAATATGGGACTATGTGAAAAGACCAAATCTAAGTTTGATTGGTGTACCTGAAAGTGACATGGAGAATGGAACCAAGCTGGAAAACACTCTTCAGGATATCATCCAGGAGAACTTCCCCAACCTAACAAGGCAGGGCAACATTCAAATTCAGGAAATACAGAGAATGCCACAAACATACTCCTCAAGAATAGCAACCCCAAGACACATAATTGTTAGATTCACCAAGGTTGAAATGAAGGGAAAAATGCTAAGGGCAGCCAGAGAAAGTTCGGGTTTCTTTCCCATCAGCCTAACAGCAGATCTCTCAGCAGAACCCCTACAAGCCAGAAGAGAGTGGGGGCCAATATTCAACATTCTTAAAGAAAAGAATTTTCAACCCAGAATTTCATATCCAGCCAAACTAAGCTTCATAAGTGAAGGAGAAATGAAATCCTTTACAGACAAGCAAATGCTGAGAGATTTTGTCACCACCAGGCCTGCCTTACAAGAGCTCCTGAAGGGACCACTAAACATGGAAAGGAACAACCAGTACCAGTCACTGCAAAAACATGCCAAATTGTAAAGACCATCGATGCTAGGAAGAAGCTGCATAAAGTAACCGGCAAAATAACCAGCTAACATCATAATGACAGGTTCACATTCACAGATAACAATATTAACCTTAAATGTAAATGGGCTAAATGCCCCAATTAAAAGACACAGACTGGCAAATTGGATTAAGAGTCGAGATCCATCAGTGTGCTATATTCAGGAGACCCATCTCACGTGCAGAGACACACATAGGCTCAAAATAAAGGGATGGAGGAAGATCTACCAAGCAAATGGAAAGCAAAAAACCAGGGGTTGCAATCCTAGTCTCTGACAAAACAGACTTTAAACCAACAAAGATCAAAAGAGACAAAGAAGGCCATTACATAATGGTAAAGGGATCAATTCCACAAGAAGAACTAACTATCCTAAATATATATGCACCCAATACAGGAGCACCCAGATTCATAAAGCAAGTCCTGAGAGACCTACAAAGAGACTTAGACTCCCACACAATAATAATGGGAGACTTTAACACCTCACTGACAATATTAGACAGATCAACAAGACAGAAGATTAACAAGGATATCCAGGACCTGAACTCAGCTCTGCACCAAGTGGACCTAATAGACATCTACAGAACTCTCCACCCCCAATCAACAGAATATACATTCTTCTCAGCACCACATCACACTTTTTCCAAAATGGACCACATAGTTGGAAGTAAAGCACTCTTCAGCCAATGTAAAAGAACAGAAATCACAACAAACTGTCTCTCAGAACACAGTGCAATCAAATTAGAATTCAGGATTAAGAAACTCACTCAAAACCGCCCAACTACATGGAAACTGAACAACCTGCTCCTGAATGACTACTGGGTACATAACAAAATGAAGGCAGAAATAAAGATGTTCTTTGAAACCAATGAGAAGAAGGACACAATGAACCAGAATCTCTGGAACACATTTAAAGCAGTGTGTAGAGGGAAATTTATAGCGCTAAAAGCCCACAAGAGAAAGCAGGAAAGATCCAAAATTGACACCCTAACATCACAATTAAAAGAACTAGAGAAGCAAGAGCAAACAAATTCAAAAGCTAGCAGAAGACAAGAAATAATTAAGATCAGAGCAGAACTGAAGGAGATAGAGACACAAAAAACCCTTCAAAAAATCAATGAATCCAGGAGCTGGTCTTTTGAAAAGATCAACAAAGTTGATAGACCGCTAGCAAGACTAATAAAGAAGAAAAGAGAGAAGAATCAAACAGATGCAATAAAAAATGATAAAGAGGATATCGCCACCAATCCCACAGAAATACAAACTACCATCGGAGAATACTATAAACACCTCTACGCAAATCAACTAGAAAATCTAGAAGAAATGGATACATTCCTGGAAACATACACCCTCCCAAGACTAAACCAGCAAGAAGTGGAATCTCTGAATAGACCAATAACAGGCTCTGAAATTGAGGCAATAATTAATAGCCTACCAACCAAAAAAAGTCCAGGACCAGACAGATTCAGAGCCGAATTCTACCAGAGGTACAAACAGGAGCTGATATCGTTCCTTCTGAAACTATTCCAATCAATAGGAAAAGAAGGAATCCTCCCTAACTGATTTTATGAGGCCAGCATCATCCTTATACCAAAGCCTGGCAGAGACACACACAAAAAAGAGAATTCTAGACCAATATCCTTGATGAACATTGATGCAAAAATCCTCAATAAAATACTGGCAAACCGAATCCAGCAGCACATGAAAAAGCTTATCCACCATGATCAAGTGGGCTTCATTCCTGGTATGCAAGGCTGGTTCAACATATGCAAATCAATAAACATAATCCAGCATATAAACAGAACCAAAGACAAAAACCACATGATTATCTCAATAGATGCAGAAAAGGCCTGTGACAAAATTCAACAACCCTTCATGCTAAAAACTCTCAATAAATTAGGTATTGATGGGATGTATCTCAAAATAATAAGAGCTATCTATGACAAACCCACAGCCAATATCATACTGAATGGACAAAAACTGGAAGCATTCCCTTTGAAAACTGGCACAAGGCAGGGATGCCCTCTCTCAACACTCCTATTCAGCATAGTGTTGGAAGTTCTGGCCAGGGCAATCAGGCAGGAGAAGGAAATAAAGGGCATTCAATTAGGAAAAGAGGAAGTCAAATTGTCCCTGTTTGCAGATGACATGATTGTATATCTAGAAAACCCCATCGTCTCAGCCCAAAATCTCCTTAAGCTGATAAGCAACTTCAGCAAAGTCTCAGGATACAAAATCAATGTGCAAAAATCACAAGCATTCTTATACACCAATAACAGACAAACAGAGAGCCAAATCATGAGTGAACTCCCATTCACAACTGCTTCAAAGAGAATAAAATACCTAGGAATCCAACTTACAAGGGATGTGAAGGACCTCTTCAAAGAGAACTACAAACCACTGCTCAATGAAATAAAAGAGGATACAAACAAATGGAAGAACATTCCATGCTCATGGATAGAAGAATCAATATCGTGAAAATGGCCATACTGCCCAAGGTAATTTATAGATTCAATGCCATCCCCATCAAGCTATCAGTGACTTTCTTCACAGAATTGGAAAAAACTACTTTAAAGTTCATATGGAACCAAAAAAGAGCCCGCATTTGCCTAAGCCAAAAGAACAAAGCTGGAGGCATCACGCTACCTGACTTCAAACTATACTACAAGGCTATAGTAACCAAAACAGCATGGTACTGGTACCAAAACAGAGATATAGACCAATGGAACAGAACAGAGCTCTCAGAAATAATGCCACATATCTACAACTATCTGATCTTTGACAAACCTGACACAAACAAGCAATGGGGAAAGGATTCCCTATTTAATAAATGGTGCTGGGAAAACTGGCTGGCCATATGTAGAAAGCTGAAACTGGATCCCTTCCTTACACCTTATACAAAAATTAATTCAAGATGGATTAAAGATTTACATGTTAGACCTAAAACCATAAAAACCCTAGAAGAAAACCTAGGCAATACCATTCAGGACATAGGCATGGGCAATGACTTTATGTTTAAAACACCGAAAGCAATGGTAACAAAAGCCAAAATTGAGAAATGGGATCTAATTAAACTAGAGCTTCTGCACAGCGAAAGAAACCAACATCAGAGTGAACAGGCAACCTACAGAATGGGAGAAAATTTTCGCAACCTACTCATCTGACAAAGGGCTAATATCCAGAATCTACAATGAACTCAAACAAATTTACAAGAAAAAAACAACCCCATCAAAAAGTGGGTGAAGGATATGAACAGACACTTCTCAAAAGAAGACATTTATGCAGCCAAAAAACACATGAAAAAATGCTCATCATCACTGGCCATCAGAGAAATGCAAATCAAAATCACAATGAGATACCATCTCACACCAGTTAGAATGGCGATCATTAAAAAGTCAGGAAACAACAGGTGCTGGAGAGGATGTGGAGAAATAGGAACACTTTTACACTGTTGGTGGGACTGTAAACTAGTTCAACCATTGTGGAAGTCAGTGTGGTGATTCCTCAGGGATCTGGAACTAGAAATACCATTTGACCCAGTCATCCCATTACTGGGTATATACGCAAAGGATTATAAATCATACTTCTATAAAGACACGTGCACACATATGTTTATTGCAGCGCTGTTCACAATAGCAAAGACTTGGAACCAACCCAAATGTCTACCAATGATAGACTGGATTAAGAAAATATGGCACATATACACCATGGGATACTATGCAGCCATAAAAAATGATGAGTTCATGTCCTTTGTAGGGACACGGATGAAGCTGGAAACCATCATTCTCAGCAAACTATCGCAAGGACAAAAAACCAAACACCGCATGTTCTCACTCATAGGTGGGAATTGAACAATGAGAACACATGGACACAGGAAGGGGAACATCACACACCGGGGACTGTTGTGGGGTGGGGGGAGTGGGGAGGGATAGCATTAGGAGATATACCTAATGCTAAATGACGAGTTAATGGGTGCAGCACACCAACATGGCACATGTATACATATGTAACAAACCTGCATGTTGTGCACATGTACTCTAAAACTTAAAGTATAATAATAATAAAATTTTAAAAATAAATAAATAACCATGATTTTTAAAATGTTTCAAGCTGACTTCAATACTTGAGTGATTGTCCTTTGGAAAAGGACTTCTTTTGTCCCATGTGGCCATAAGAGGTAGAATTTAAACAAAGAAGTGAAAGCTGTAAGAAAAAGGATTTTAAGTCAATATAATGTAAAAAATAGAACTAAACAAAGTTGGGGCAGGTACTCTTAAGAGGAAGCAGATTCTCTGCCACTAGAGGTGACCATTTAAACTAGATGGCTTTGTGGGAATGTGATAGGGTTGATTCACAAATATGACTCTTTTAATCATGCAGTTCTTTTTGTTTGTTTGCTTGTTTGTTTGCATAGCTCTTTATTAGCCTGACATGTAAGACTGATCCACTTGTCAACCTTCCCCCCCAATATTCGTATGTGTCTCTGGTATTTCTTATATCTACAATTTCCCTGACTTGCAGTTTCCCCTTTTAAAATTTCATGCCATTTTTCGGTGGTCAAATCATATGTCACTTTTTGAGAAAAATTTCCCTTCTCCTCACTTCAGATACCACCACAAATAGACGGGTTCTATTCCAAAACTGCAGACTTCATTTATGCATTTTAAGTCACTTATTATTCTGCCCTATGCTATTTGTTTATATTTATTGTCTTACATACTAGCATGTCAGCTTCATGAGGACAGGAATCGTCTCTGTATTGTTAATCCCCTATAAGACCTAGTATAATAGAATTTCTTTATTTTTTCAACAAATATTTCTTTTTCTTTAGGATGAAAAGACTATACTTACCTCTTAGGGGCCTTCAAACTTAAAAAAGGTGTATTAATCTGGTTCTAGAACTTATTTCATAATTAAAAATACAAGGACCTCTTTATTGACTCTGTGTACAAACAGTCAGATATACCAATGTCAAACTGGTTCTGTAAGAAAGTGTTGATAATCTGACTTCAAAAGGCAGATAACTCCCATGCTGATCAGTAGTAGGATTGCGCCTGTGAATAGTGACTGTGCTCCGGCCTGGGCAACACAGTGAGATCCCATCTTTTAAAAAAAGTAGATAACTATTTTTCAAACATTTTGCAACATTCCTATTGAGATATTCAACACACATGTTCCTGATAGAATTTTGAATATTAAAAGAATTGTACATCTGGTTATATTCTTATGAAATTAACTGACACTAAATCAAGTGCTCCACAAAGTTAAAGATAATATAATTAAGAACATCATCAATGAGGTAAGCAATGAATCCTGGCAAGACTTAAGAGGGGGAACACCTTATTGTGATGTGTCAGAATTTTTTACCACTCACCTCTACCATTTCTTCCTGAACTTTATAGTCTTACAGAACATTTCCATTGCTGCAGGTTTCTGTTTGGCAAATTGCTGGCAATACTCCAGATGTTTTTCAGTGTGAATTTATAGAAACGTGCATTGTACAAAATTCAAAGGAAGGACTGTTAGAATAGGTTAGATAAAACAAGAAGAAAACCAGAGCAACTAACATTGAAAAATAAGCCTGAATTCTTCGTTTGTTTCAGCTGATTTTTTTTCCTCTCCTCTTCCCATCTGCCTTTAGTTCTCTATTGACTGAAATTAGCAGGGACTAAAAGTCATATCAGAAGTTGACATGCTTAACTGTAGCCTCCAGAAAAATCCAAATGTATTGGAGTCTAAAGGCAGTTATATCAGATCAGGAGTAAGAGTTTTACTCTTGCTATTTCTTGGGAAGTAAACTTCTGGATCTTTTGACTGTCAGCAATTAAAAGCCCTTTAGAAAAATTCCCAGAGAAAGCTCTTTCATGTGGGTCTGAGGCAGTTGTGGACTTGCCAAGAAAAGGTAGTCCTATGACTTCCTGACCATGTCAGCACCTAGGGAATTAACAAAAAATCAATTATTTCCCTCTAGGCACATTTTGGGCTTTCTGCTACTTTGCCCTTTTCTCAAATGTCCCTTCCTTCTCCACCTAAACAGAAGAAAGTCAATACAATGTGGGCCAAGAACAGTCAGCAGGAAGGTTGAGGTTTTTTTTCTTTCTTTCTTTCTTTTTTCTTTGGATGCATGCCCCCTAAAGAAAGAAAAGAAAGAAAAGAAAAATTTAGGATTAACAAGTTGCAACCAGAGTTATGCTGCCTAATTACAGGTCTGATTTCATGCTTTTCTGAGAGATTTATGAAGAGGCTAAAAGATACTAAATTATAGCCCAGTCAGTACCCCTTCTTTCTGGTATCATTAATTAATTAAGACAAATTTCTAAATATAAAAGAAGCATGGATAGATATAGTCAAATTTTCTGACATTATTACCTAAAACATGGTTTCTAACACTATAAAGTAGGCATTAATACTTTGGTAAAAAAGTTATAATTAACAATAATTTATTGTACATTTCAAATAGCTAGAAGGAAATATTTTTAATATTTCCAACACAAAGAAATGATAAATGTTTAAGGTGATGGATTTACCAACTACCCTGATGTAATCATTACACATACAGGTATCAAAATACCAAATGTACCCCCAAAATATGTACAACTATTGTATATTGATTAAAAAGTAAATAAATTAATAAGTAAGTCAAAGAAAAGGATTAACTTATTTTGCAGCAATTGTGAAGCATAAGGTGATGGTTAGGTATTGATTTTCTTTCTTTATAAACTTGTATCTTGTGTTCCAATAGCATTAGCTTTGTTTTAGAATGGAATCTTCTCTGGGTTATTTTAATTTTTGTGGGTACATAGCAGGTAGGTACATATATTTGTGGGGTACATGAGATGATTTGATACAGGCATGCAATGCTTCATAATCACATCATGTAAAATGGGGTATCCATCCCCTCAAGCATTTATCCCCTGAGTTACAAATAATCCAAATATACTCTTTAAATTATTTAAAAATGTATAATGAAATTATTATTGACTATAGTCACCCCATTGTGCCTTCAAATACTAAGTCTCATTCATTCTTTCTAACTATTTTTTTGTTCAACCATTAACCATCTCTACCTCTCCCAACCTCCACCATCCCACTACCCTTCCCAGCCTCTGGTAACTGTCCTACTCTCTAACTTCCTGAGATCAACTGTTTTGATTTTTAGATATCACAAATAAGTGAGAACATGCAATATTTGTCTTTCTATGCTTGGCTTATTTCACTTAGCATAGCAATCTCCAGTTCTATCCATGTTGTTGCAAATGACAGGATTTCATTCCTTTTATGGCTGAGTAGTACTCCACTATGTGTAGTACCACATTTTCTTTGTCCATTCATCTGTTGGTGGATACTTAGGTTGCTTCCAAGTTTTGGCTATTGGGAACAGTGCTCCAACATACATGGGAGTGCAGATATCTCCTTGATATGCTGATTTCCTTTCTTTTGGGCATATACTCAGCAGCGGGATTGCTAGGTCATATGGTAGCTCTATTTTTGTTTTCTTGAGGAATCTCCAAACTGTTGTCCATAGTGGCTGTACTAATCTACATTCCCACCAAAAGTGTACCAGGGTTTCCTTTTCTCCACATCCTCACCAGCATTTCTTATTGCCTGTCTTTTGGATAAAAGCCATTTTAACTGAGGTGAGATGGTATCTCATTGTAGTTTTGATTTTCATCCCTCTGATGAGCAATGATGTTGAGCACCTTTTCATATGCCTGTTTGCCATTTGTATGTCTTCTTTTGAGAAATGTATATTCAAATCTTTTGCCCATTTTTGATCAGATTATTAGATTTTTTCCTATAGAGTTGTTTGAGCTCCTTATATATTCTGGTTATTCATCTCTTGTCAGATGGGTAGTTTGCAAATATTATCTCCCATTCTGTGAGCTGTCTCTTCACTTTGTTGATTGTTTCCTTTACTGTGCAGAAGCTTTTTAACTTGATTTGATCCTCTTTGTCCATTTCTGCTTTTGTTGGCTGTGCTTCTGGGATATTACTCAAGAAATTTTTGCCCAGACCAATGTCCTGGAGAATTTCCTCAACGTTTTCTTGTAGTAGTTTCACATTTTGAGATTATAGATTTAAGTCTGTAATTCATTTTGATTGTGGTTTTGTATATGGTGAGAGATAGGGATATAGTTTCATTCTTCTGCATAGGAATATCCAGTTTTCCCAGCACAATTTATTGAAGAGACTGTATTTTCCCCAGTGTATGTTCTTGGCACCTTTTTCAAAAATGAGTTCGCTGTAGGTGTGTGGATTTGTTTTTCAGCTCTCTATCCTATTTCATTCATCTATGTGTCTGTTTTTATGCCAGTACCATGCTGTTTTGGTTACTATAGCTCTGTAGTATAATTTGAAGTCAGGTAACATGATTCCTCCAGTTTTGTTCTTTTTACTTTGCATGGTTTTGGTATTCAGGGTCTTTTGTGGTTCCATATAAATTTTAGGATTGTTTTTTCTATTTCTGTGTAGAATGTCATTGGTATTTTGATAGGGATTACACTGAATCAGTAAATGGCTTTGGGTAGTATGGACATTTTAACTATATTTATTCTCCCAATCCATGAACATGGTATATGTTTTCACTTTTTGGTGTCCACTTCTATTTCTTTCATCAGCGTTTCATAGTTTTTATTTATTATAGCACTCTTTCACTTCTTTGGTTAATGTCTAGATATTTAACCTTGATTTCTGGCTATTATAAATGGGATTATTTTTAAATTTCTTTTTCAGATTGTTCACTGTTGGCATATGAAAATTTTTATATATTAATTTTGTATCCTACAACTTTATTGAATTTGTTTAGCAGTTCTAATAGTTTTTTGGTGGAGTCTTTAGGTTTTTCCAAATTTAAGATTATATCATCTGCAAACCAGGATAATTTGACTTCTTCCTTTCAAATTTGGATACCCTTCATTTCTTTCTCTTATCTGATTGCTCTAGTTAGGACTTCCAGTACTATTTTAAATAACAGTGGTGAAATGCTTGTCGTGTTCCAGATCTTAGAGGAAGGGCTTTTTGATTTTCCCCATTCAGAATGATAGCAGCTGTGGGTCTGTCATATTTGGCTTTTATTATGTTTAGGTATGTCCCTTCTGTACTCAGCTTTTTTAGGGTTTTTTTCATGAAGGGATGTTGAATTTTATGAAATTTTTCTTGAGCATCATTGAAATGATCACTTTTTTCCTTCATTCTGTTGATATGATGTATCACATTCATTGATATATAAATGTTGAACCATCCTTGTATCCTAGGGATAAATCCCACTTGGTTATGATGAATGATCTTTTAAATGTATTGTTGAAGTTTGTTTGCTGGCATTTTGTTGAGGACTTTCACATCAATATTCATCAGAGATATTGGCCTGTAGTTTTCAATAATACTGGCCTCGTAGAATAAGTTTGGACGTTTTCCCTCCTCCATTTTTCAGAATAGTTTGAATAGGATTGGTCTTAGTTCTTCTTTAAATTTTTGATAGAATTCATCAATGAAGCCATTGTGTTCTGGGCTTTTCTTTACTGGGAGACATTTTTTTTAAGGCTTCAATTTTGTTACTTGTTATTGATCTGTTCAGGTTTTGGATTTCTTTCTGGTTCAATCCTGGAAGGTTACATGTGTCCAGTAACTTTTCCATTTCTTCTAGATATTTCAATTTATTGGCATATAGTTGCTCATAGTAGCTACTCATGATTTTTTTTTTATTTCTGCAGTATCAATTGTAATGTCTCCTTTTTCATCTCTGACTTAATTTATTTGGATCTTCTCTTTTTTTCTTAGTCTGGTTAAAAGCCTGTCGATTTTGTTTAACTTTTCAAGAAAACAACTTTTTGTTTTATTGATCTTTTGTATTGTTTTCATTTCAATTTTGTTTGTTTCTGCTCTGATCTTTATTATTTCTTGTACTAATTTTGGGTTTGGTTTGCTCTTGCTTTTCTAGTTCTTTAAGATGCATCATTGGACTGGTTATTTGAAATTTTTCTTCTTTTTTTGGTGTAGGCACTTATAGCTAAAAAGTTCCCTCTTAGTACTGCTTTTGCTATATTCCATAGGTTTTGGTATATGTGTTTCCATTATTTGTTTCAAGAAATTTTTCAATTTTCTTTTTAATTTCTTTATTGACCCACTGGTCATTCAGGAGCATATTGTTTAATTTCTATGTTGTATTATTCTGTTCTCATGCTGCTAATAAAGGCATACCAAACACTGGGTAATTTATAAAGGAAAGATGTTTCATGGCCTCACATTTCCACGTGGCTGGGGAGGCCTCACAATCATAGCAGAAGACAAAGGAATGGCAATGGGTTGTCTTACATGGTGGCAGGCAAGAGAGCATGTGCAGGGGAACTCCCTTTATAAAACCATCAGATCTCATGAGACTTATTCACTATGACAAGAACAGCATGGGAAAAACCCACCTCCATGATTCAATTACTTCCCACCGAGCTCCTCCCATGACAAGTGGGGATTATTACAATTCAAGGTGAGACTTGGGTGGAGATGCACAGCCAAACCATATTACATGTATTTGTATAATTTCCAAAATTTCTCTTATTAATGTATAGTTTTATTCCATTGTGATTACAGAAGATGCTGGACATTGTTTCAATTTTTTTGAAAGTTTTAAGATTTGTCTTGTGACTTAACATATGATTTATCCGTGAGAATGATCCATGTGCTGAAGAAAATAATGTGTATTCTGCAGCCATTGGGTGAAAAGTTCTGTAAATATTTATTAGATCCTTTTGGCCTATAGTATATATCAAGTCTGATGTTTCTTTGTTGATTTCATGTCTGGAAGGTCTGTCCAGTGTTGAAAGTGGGGTGAAGTCTCCAGCTATTATTGTACTGGAGTCTATCTCTCTCTTTAATAATATTTGCTTTGTATATCTGGGTGCTTAAGTTTTGAGTGAATATATATTTTAAATTGTTATAACCACTTGCTGAATTGACAGCTTTATCGTTATATAGTGACCTTCTTTGTCTCTTCTTACAGATTTTGTCTTGCAATCTATTTTTTCTGATATAAATATAGCTCTGCCTGCTCTTCTCTTGGTTTCCATTGGCATGGAATGTCTTTTTCCATCCCTTCATTTTTAGTCTATGTGTGTTTTTGTACATGAAGTGTGTTTCAGCCACTCTATGTCATTTGATTGGAGAGTTTAGTCCATGTACATTCAATATTACTACTTATAACTAAGAACTGACTTCTGCATTTTATGTGGGGTTTTTTTTGTGGTCTTTTTGTTCTTTTCTGTCTTCCTTTTAGTGAAGATTATTTTCTCTGGTGATATGATTTAGTTTCTTGCTTTTTATTTTTTGTGTATCCATTATCTGTTTTTTGTTTTGAGATTATCATGAGGCCTGCAAATACTATCTTATAACCTGTTATTTTAAGCTGATAACAACTTAACGCTGTTGTATAAACAACCTAACAAGCAAAAAGGAAACTAATAAAGACTCTGTGCCTTAACTATGTCCCCAATTTTTTCACATTTTGTTGTTTCTATTTACATTTATTGTACTATGTCTTGAAAAGTTGTAATTATTTTGAATTGGTTCGTCCTTTAGTCCTTTATGTAAGAGTAGCTTAAACACCACTGTTACAGTGTTATAATGTTCTGTGTTTTTCTGTATATTTGCTATTACCAATGGGTTTTGTATCTTTAGATGATTTCTTTTTGATCATCAAAATCCTTTTTCTTTCTGTTGAAGTACTGCTTTTAGCATTTCTTGTAGGACAGATCTGGTGTTGAAATCCCTCAGCCTTTGATTGTCTGGAACAGTGTTTATTTCTCCTTCATGTTTGAAGAATATTTTTGCTGGATATGCTATTCTACTGTAAACGTGGCATAAAGGAATGCTGGCTTTTGTTGAATGCTTTTACTGGGTCTATTGAGATGATCATGTAATTTTTGTTTTTAATTCTGTTTATGTGGTGTATCATATTTATTGATTTGCAAATGTTAAATCATCCCTGTATCCCTGGTATGAAACCCCTCTTGATCATGGTGGATTATCATTTTGATATGTTGTTGGATTCCGTTAGCTAGTATTTTGTTAAGGATTTTAGCATCTATATTCATCAGGGATATTGGCCTGTAGTTTTCTTTTTTGGTTATATCCTTTCCTGGTTCTGTTATTAGGGTGATACTGCTTCATAGAATGATTTAGGGAGGATTCCCTCTTTTTCTATCTTCTGGAATAGTGTCAACAGGATTGGTACCAATTCTTCTTTGAGTGTCTGGTAGAATTCTGCTGTGAATCCATCTGGTCCAGGATCTATTTTGTGGGTAATTTTAAAATTACCATTTCAATCTCACTGCTTGTTATTGGTCTGTTCAGGGTGTCTAATTCTTCCACATTGAAGCTAGGAGGGTTTTATATGTCCAGGAAATTATCCATCTCCCCTAGGTTTTCTAGGTTTATGCATGTAAAGATATTCATAGTAGCCTTGAATGATCTTTTGTATTTCTGTGGTGTCAGTTATAATATCTCCCTTTTCCTTTCTAACTGAGCTTATTTGGATATTCTCTCTTGTTTTCTTGGTTAATCTTGCTAATGGTCTGTCAATTTTTGTTTTTCTTTTCAAAAAACCAGCTTTTTGTTTCATTTATCTTTTGTAATTTTTTGTTGCTGTTGCTGTTTCAGTTTCATTTAGTTCTGCTGTGATCTTGGTTATTTCCTTTCTTCTGCTGGGTTTGGGTTTGGATTGTTCTTGTTTCTCTAGTTCCTTGAGGTGTGACCTTAGATTGTCTGTTTGTGCTCTTTCAGACCTTTGATGTAGGCATTTAAGGCTATGAACTTTCCTCTTAGCACTGCCTTTGCTGTATCCCAGAGATTTTGATAGGTTGTATCACAATTGTCATTCAGTTCAAAGAATTTTTTAATTTCCATCTTTATTTCATTTTTGACCCAATGATCATTAAGGAACAGATTATTTAATTTCCATGTGTTTGCATGGTTTTGAAGGTTCCATTTGGAGTTGATTTCCAGTTGTATTCCACTGTGGTCTGAGAGAGTGCTTGATATAATTTTAATTTTCTTAAATTTATTGAGGCTCATTTTGTGGCCTATTATATAGTCTATCTTGGAGAAAGTTTCATGTGCTGTTGAATAGAATGTATATTCTGTGGTTGTTGGGTAAAATATTCTCTATACATCTGTTAAGTTCATTTGTTTCAGGGTATACTTTAAATCAGTTGTTTCTTTGTTGACTTTCTGTTTTGATGTCTAGTGCTGTCAGTGGAGTATTGAAGTCCCCCACTATTATTGTGTTGCTATCTATCTCATTTCTTAGGTCTCTTAGTAATTGTTTTATAAGTTTGGGAGCTCCAGTTTTAGATGCATATATATATTTAGAATTGTGATATTTTCCTGTTGGACAAGGCCTTTTATCATTATATAATATCCGTTTGTCTTTTTTAACTGCTGTTGCTTTAAAGTTTGTTTTGTCTGATATAAGAATAGTACACCTGCTGGCTTTTGGTGTCTATTTGCATGGAATGTCTTTTTCTACCTTTTTACCTTGAGTTTATGTGCATCCTTATGTGTTAGGTGAGTCTCTTGAAGGCAGCAGATAGTTGTTTGGTGAATTTTTATCCATTCTGCAATTCTGAGTCTTTTAAGTGGAGCATTTAGGCCATTTACATTCAACATTAGTATTGAGATGTGACGTGCCATTCCATTCACCATGCTATTTGTTGCCTGTATGCCTTGGTTTTGTTTTTTTTTTTTTTTTTTGTATTTTTGTTTTATAGGTCCTGTGAGATGTATGCTTTAAAGATGTGCTGTTTGGATGTGTTTCCAGGATTTGTTTCAAGATTTAGAGATTTTTTTAAATCAGTTCTTGTAGTGTTAGCTTGGTAGTGGCGAATTCTGTCAACATTTGGTTGTCTGAAAAAGACTATGTTTCCTTCATATACGATCCTTAGTTACACTGGATACAAAATTCTTGGCTGATAAATGTTTTGTTTGAGGAGGCTGAAGATAGGGCCCCAATCCCTTCTAGCTCATAGGGTTTCTGCTGAGAAATCTACTGTTAATTGGATGGGTTGTCCTTTATAGGATACCTGGTGCTTTTGCCTCACAGCTCTTAAGATTCTTTCCTTTATCTTAACTTTAGATAACCTGATGACAATGTGCCTAGCAATTATCTTTTTGCAATGAACTTCCCAGGTGTTCTTTGAGCTTCTTGTATTTGGATGTCTAGGTCCTAGCAAGGCTGGGGAAATTTTCCTTGATTATTCCCCAAGTATGTTTTCCAAACTTTTAGATTTCTCTTCTTCCTCAGAAACACCAATTATTGTCAGGTTTGGTCATTTAATCCCAGACTTCTTGGAGGCTTTGTTCATATTTTCTTATTCTTTTTTCTTTGTCTTTGTTAGATTGGGTTAATTCAAAGACCTTGTCTTCGAGCTCTGAAGTCCTTTCTTTGGCTTGTTCAATGATATTTCAGAGACTTGCCACAGCATTTTGCGTTTCTATAAGTGTGTCCATTGTTTCCTGAAGTTTTGAATGTTTTTTGTTTATGCTATTTATTTAATCAAATATTTCTCCCTTCACTTCTTGTATCTTTCTTTTTTTTTTTTTTTTAATTTCCTTAGATTGGGCTTTGCCTTTCTCTGGTGCCTCCCTGATTAACTTAATAATTAACCTTCTGAATTCTTTTCCAGGTAAATCAGGGATTTCTTCTTGGTTTGGACCCATTGCTGGTGAGCTAGAGTAATTTTTAGGTGGTGTTAAAGAACCTCATTTTGTCATATTACCAGAGTTGGTTTTCTGGTTCCTTCTCATTTGGGTAGGCTGTGTCTTTGGGAAGGCCTAGGGCTCAAGGCTGTTCAGATTTTTTTGTCCTACAGGATGGTCCCTTGATATAGTACTCTCCCCTTTTCTTAGGGATATGGCTTCCTGAGAGCTGATCTGTAGTGATTGTTATCTCTCTTCTGGATCTAGCCACCCAGCAAATCTACAAGGCTCCAGGCTGGTACTGGGGGTTGTCTGCAGAGAGTCCTGTGATGTAAACCATCTGTGGATCTCTCAGCCATGGATGCCAGCACCTGTTCTGGTGGAGGTGGCAGGGGAGGAAAATGTACTCTGTAAAGGTCCTTGGCTTTGGTTGCTTAATGCACTATTTTTGTGATGGTTGGCCTCTTGCCAGGATTGGAGCTTTCAGTAGAGCATTAGCTATGGTAGTATGGTGGTGAGTGGGGCCCTAGAGCTCCCAGGAGTATATGTCCTTTGTCTTCAGTTACCAGGGTGGGTAGGGAAGGACCATTAGGTGGGGGCAGGGTGAGGCATGTCTGAGCTCAGACTCTTCTTGGGCGGGTCTTGCTGCAGCTGCTGTGGGGGGTTGGGGGTGAGATTCTCAGGTTAATGGAGTTGTGTTCCTAGGTGGATTACGACTGCCTTTACTGTGTCATGCAGGTTGTCATGGAAGTGGGGAAAAGCTGGCAGTCACAGGCCTCACTAAGCTCCCACACAACCCAAAGGGCTGGTTTCACTCCCACTGTGGCCCACCCCCTACAACAGCACCAAGTCTGTTTTCAGGCAGTGGGCGAGCAGGGCTGAGAACTTGCCCCAGGCTACCCACTTACCAGCTGCAAAACCAAGTAGGACGTTTGTTCTTCCCAGGCCTGTGGAGTCTGCACACTGAATTCATATCTTTCTCCAAGTCCTGGCCAGGAGACTTCTCAATCAGTTCAAACTGTTACAAAGTTCAGCTGGAGGTTTCCTGCTCCCTGTGGCCTTTTTCCAGTGCCTCTGACTGCCCCCCGCCCCAAGGACCCTGTGAGGCAGGGCAGAAATGGCTTGCCAGGGGACCCAGTGAGTCCACAGGGCTTTTCTCGCTGCTTCCTCTACCCTGTATTTTGCTTGGCTCTCTAAATTGATTCAACTCCAGGTAAGGTCAGAATTTTCTGCCATAATCTGGACCTTCAGGTTCCCTAGTGGGGGTGTTCCAGGGTAAAGGATCTCCCTTTCCCACTTCCAAAGTTTGGGCACTCACAGTATTTGGGGTGTCTCCCGACTCCTGCAGGAGCAATCTGCATCCTTCAGAGGGTCTGTGGGTTCTCTTGGCTTTCCTAATGTATGCCTGCAGTCATTCTGGAGCAATAGTTCACGATGCAAGCCTCCACGTGCTGCTCTGTCCATTCAACTGGGAGCTGCAATCTAGTTCTGCCTCTTGTCCACCATGATCCTCTCCTTCTGATATCATATTTTTCTGCATGATGTTGATCCTTGTAGATATTCTTCAGTGTCTGGGCACTGAAGACTTAGGTGTTCCTTGGAATCCTCTCACTCTGGGCTTGTTTGTACCTGTCCTTCTTGGGAAGGCTTTCTAGATATTCAAGAGAACTTAGGTGTTATAATTTAAGTTGTATCTGCTTTAGAAGGCACCACAAACCCATTAACTCTGTGGTTCTTGCAGACTCATTGAGGTACTACTTTAATGGCCTTGGACAAGATCTGGAAGAATTATCTGGGTTACCAGGCAGATTATTGTTCTCTTCCCTCACTTTCTCCCAAATAAATAGAGTCTCTCTCTCTCTCTCTCTGTTCTGAGCTATTAGGAGCTGGAGGTTGTGTGACAGAAGCACCCCTGTGGCCACCACCACAAGTGTGCTGGGTCAGACCTGAAGCCAGTACGCAGCTGAGTCTTGACTAAGGCTTGCTGTTACCACTCCCTGGCTATGCCCTGTGTTTGCTAAAGGCCCCAGAGCTTTATAAAAGCAGGTGGTAAGGCCAGCCAGGCCTGTGTCCTTCCCTTCAGGGTGACAAGTTCCCCCAGGCCCTGGGCATGTCCAGAGGTGCCGTCCAGGAGCCAGGGACTAGAATCAAAAACATTGGAAGTCTATCCAGTGTTTTGTTATATTGTTCTGCAGCTGAGCTGGCACTCAAACCACAAGACACAGTCCTTCCCCCTCTTCCATCCCCTTTCCAAAGGCAGAGGAACCTCACCCTATGGCCACCACCACCACAGGCCCACATGGAGTACTGCTGCTAAAGCCCAAGTGCTCTTCAGCCACCTTGTGGTGAATGCTGCCTGCCAGTGCAGTGCTAGTGGTGGTAGCCACAGGGGTACTTGTGTTATACCACTCCCAGGTGGCTCAGAACAGAGTGAGAGACTCCATTCATTTGGGAAAAGTAAGAGAAGAAAACAAGGATCTTTGCCTGGTAACCCGCTCTGGCCTAGGGCAGGTCCAGAAATGCCATCCAAGAGCCATGTCCTGAAATCTGGGACCCCAAGAGTCTGCTTTGTGCTGTACCCTGCTGTGGCCAAGCTAGTACCTAAGGTACAAGACAAAGTCTCTTTTGCTTTTCCCTTCACTTTTCTCAAGTAAAGGAGTCTCACTCCGTAGCCATCGCAGCATGTGCTAAGCCTTAACTGTAGCCAGCCAGTGTTAGAGTCTTACTCAAGGCCCTCAACATAGTACCCGGGTATTGCTGCCGGTTATTCAGGACCCAAGGGCTCTTCATTTAGCAAATGATGAATTTTTCCAGGATTAGGTCCCTCCCTTCAAGACAGCAGATTCCCTTCTGGTCCAGGGTCCTCCCTTTCCTGGAGCTAAGTCCTGGAAAGGGGGCCTCACAACTCTGACTGGTGCTCTATCCTGTTGTGGGCTGAGCTGCCTATCACAGCTCTATCCTGCTGTGGCTGACGTTCAAGATACCAGACAAAGTCCTCCATGCTCTTCCCTCTCCTCTCCTCAAGCTGAGGCAAGGGGTCTGTTTTTAAGCCACAAGCTATGCAGCCTGGGGCTAAGGAAGGGGTGATGCTAGCACTCACTTAGACACCGCGCTGGTGTCTCAGTAGGTCACATGACCCCCTAGTCCACTGGTTCTGGGCCCAGTCCAGCACTAGGACTCACCTAGGAGTTGCAGTCCTTGTGGCCTACACTGTTTATTAAGGGCCCCAGAGCACTTTAGCCTGCAGTGGCAAGGCTTTTGGGAACTCAAGTTCGGACTGCTGAGACGGGAAATTCCTCTCTGGCTAGGGCTACTTTAATTGCTCTCTCCATGGTGGGCATCAATAGAGATGGTCCTTTTTTTTCTGTTATAATAAGGCAGCACTGAGTTCAACGCCTCACAATTGCTGTGATCTCCTTCTCCCATGCACACTGAAACACTCTCCTCACCACACTGCTGCTGCCAGGAAGTGGGGGACAGTTGGTGTCAGTGACTAAAGACTGTTTATCCTACCTTTTCAGTGGCTCTTTCGGCAGTATGAAGTTAGAACCAAGTACTGTGTGTACTCAGCTGATTTTTGGTTCTTATAGAGGTGCTTCTTTTGTGTATAGCATGTAGATAGTTGTTAAACTGGTGTCTTTGTAGGGGGCATGATTGGTGGAAACTTCTCTTCCACTGTCTTGCTCTGCCCCTTCTCTGGGTTTGTAATTCCCACAAATGTGCCAACTCCCTGTACCTAGTAAACTGGGTGAGACAGGTGGTGGCTACTTCAAGCTCAGCCTTGGTGGATAATTCTTTTTCTGCGAATGCAGATACTCACAGAGTAACTGGTTCTAAGAGATCTACACAATGAATAATTAAGTTTTACCATCTACACTCTCTTTAGCCTAGTTTATAGACAAGAAAGTATTTTTATAGTTATTCTGTGGAGAATATTTGTGCCATGAAGATTTTAAATCTCATCATCCCTTCCTGGAAATTTGGCTGGTCTGGAGCATCAAAACAATAATCAAATTCCTAATTTTTAATGTAAAAAATATAAAATAAAATAGATAACATATTGAGAAAAGTATACATAAGGTATATGTAATTTAAAAATAAGTAAAATGAACAAACTCATGCCTACCACCCAGCTTAAGAAACAAAACAAATACAGCATTAACTATGTCTTGAAGTCACCTGTGTCTCCCTCCATCCCCAATCCCAGCCCCTATAAAAGGCAATCTCAGCCATTATCCTGAATTTTCTATTTATCAATTCCTTGCTTTCCTTTGCAGTTTTACCACTGTTGTATGTATCCCTAACATGTGCATATATGTGTGTGCCTATAATTTTGTAAGTTTTTAACTTTATGTAAAATATATCATATTTTTCCCAATGATTTGTTTTCTTTAACATGTTTATGAGATTCATTCATGTAGGTGTGTGTGGCTCTAACTAATTGATTTCTGACTGTTATATACATAGACATTTTATTCTTTTTCCAATTGATGAACATTTGGGTTGTTTCCAGAACTCTGCTATAAAAAATGATGTTGCTATGAACGTCATTGTACATGTACCTTGGACAGTAATGGCTGGGTTATGGGTACCTATGTCTCCAGCTCTGTTAGATAATCCCTAGTTGTTTTCTAATTTGGTTTCTTGCAACGTAAGAATTTCTGTTCCTCTATACCCTTACTAAGACTTAGTGTTGTCTTATTGTGACTTTTAAAACATATTTTATGAGTATTAAATACTATCTCATTGTGATTTTAATTTGAATTTCCCTGGCTACTAATAATGTTAAGCATATTTCTTATATTTAATGAACATTGAGTTCTGATTTTTTTCCCATTTTCTTCTGAGTATTTGACTTTTACTTATTGATATATAGGCTTTCCTCCCTTTTTAATTGTGAAATAATTTGCAAAAATACATAAAACATCTATGTACAGTTTAATAAATAATTTAAAGGAAATAGCTGTGTAAGGACAACCTAAGACAAGAAATAAATATTTCCAGGACCTCAGAAACCCCACATGTTTTGCTAATTCAATCCCATCTTTTGCTCTAGAAGGAATCATTACCTTGATTTTTTTGGGACAATCAATTCTTTGCTTTTTAGATAGTTTTACTATGTGTGCATCCCTGAACAATATAGTTTAATGTGGTCTATTTTGAACTGTATGTTATTTTTATACTTTTGGCTTTTACTTCTTTACATCAATATTATACTTGTGAAAGCATGATTTCATAGCTCATCTTGAAGTGTCCAGAATTTGTGGTCTATCTTATTTTAGCCCTACAGCTTGGCCTATAACTCAGATTTACATGGGATTATCTGAGTTGAAATTTAAATAAACTTAAAACAAACTAATACTCATCTAATTCCACTTACGTCTCCCATTTTACACAAATTTACAAATATCTCCATGTTAATTCCAGATGAGTCAGGAGATTTGATTAAATTTCTAATTAGTTGCTATAGTAGCAGATTTATTTTTGTTTTATTGGTACCTTATTCCTGAACATTTTCCATTTAGTATAATCAGTAATTAACTTTTATACACCCACACTTCACATTTACTATCTCTGAGGCATGGCCAGTTCTTTTCTTTTCTTTTTTCCTTAATACCAGTAGCCTAACTACGTACCTTAGAAGAACTTCTGATTCTTAGTATGAAACAGCTTGATAAGTTATAAGTAAACAAATTTGCTGCCCAAGACCATGGTGCTTGGTAAATATTAATAATTAGGGCCCAAGGATGTTGCCAATTATACATAAATGAGTTAATTTTTTAAAAAAATGTACTGATATTCACCTAGCTTTTTTGTTTCTGATCTTCTTTCCTAAAATACCCTCTGAATTTAATTCATATTACTGCAGTTCAACAAACAATTATTGAGGGCCTAGGCAATATGCCCTCCCTTAACCATTAAAAAGGAAGAAAGAAGAAAAAAATAGTGATTTCTTCTTCAATGGATTCGCAGTTGATATAGTTGGATGCCCTCTCCAAATCTCTTTTCGGGATGTAATCCCCAGTGTTGAAGGCAGGGCCCATTGGGAGGTGATTGGATCATGGGGGGCAGATTTCTCATGAATGGTTTAGCACCATCCGGTTGGTGCTGTCCTCACAAGAGTGAGTCCTCACAAGATTGAGTGAGTCCTCACAAGAGTGAGTGAGTTCTCACAAGATCTGATTGCTTAAAAGTGTGTAGCACCCTCCCACCTCTCTCTTGCTTCTGCTCTCGCCATATGACGTGCCTGCTCCTGCTTCCCTTTCTGCTGTGAGCAAAAGCTCCCTGAGGCCTCCCTGGAAGCTGAGCAGATACTGGCACCATGCTTCCTGCACAGCTTGCAGAACAGTGAGCCAATTAGACCTCTTTTCCTTATAAATTACCCAGCCTCCAGTATTTCTTTATAGCAATAATAGAACGAACTGACACAGAAAATAATCCAGGAAAGAAGACATATGTACAGACAACAGAGTACAGGGGCAATAATAGAAGCAAGAACAGGTGAAAATCACATAGAGGAGAGATAAATTCACTCTATTAGAGTTCAGTGTGTTAAGAAATGACATCACAGAAGAAGGAGCCATCCAAGACGGTTTTAAGAGGTTGAATAGAAACTTTCCAGCTGAGAGAAACAGGATGGGCAAAATCCAGAGCTTACAATGGGTTAAGTGAACTACGTGTGGTTCAGTGCTGCTGGATCTTTAATCACAAGGGGAAGCCTGAAGAGAGATGAAGCTACAGAGAAGTCTTAAGTCAGGTCACAAAGGGCATGCTATGTGGTTTGTCAAGGAGTTTGTGTTTTAGAAATATAACCTCCAAGATGTTGTGGAATTTAGGTCATCAGCTATACACTAAGTGTTAGGATTGGCTTGACTGACAGTAACTCACCACTTAAAAAGCTAGTCCAGAGATCCAGTTCACCATCGTATCAGAGACTCAGCCCCTTCCTATATTGTTGGTTGTCATGTCAGCCCCAATCTAATGTCTAGGAGGGCATCCACAGTCCATGCAGCAAGCTTAAGGAAGGACAAAGCAAATGAGGGCAAACTGTGCCTGCCAATGGTCTTTCTGAGAAGATCCTCAGAAAGTGCCGCATGACTTTTCAACCTACCTCCTGTTGGTCAGCACTTAGTCACATGGTCACACCCAAACCCAAGGTAAACTGGGAGGAGAAAAAATGAAAGTGGAGGACAACTGGCAGTTTTTGCTACTAAGAAATAAGACACTGGAAGTGAGGAAGACCAATAAAAAGATTACTGCAGTATTTCAGTGGGAGATAACAAGGGCTGCATGAAGGTAGTGTTGGTGAGAATGGAAAGGGAAGCAGGACCTGAGAGCTATTTAGGCAGCAGAGTGGTTAAGAGTTGGTGATCTAGTGGATGGGGTGATGGCTTTTGGTTTTTGGCTTGAGTAGCTGAGTAGGTAGAGGTATCATCATGGGGAATTTTCAACATAAAACAAACGGAAGGGGGAAAAAAAAACAAATATTAAAACAAGAAAAAAAATCAAATAGTACTTTTACTGGATAAAGTCTACTTGCCTTTGACACTACCCTTCCCCTAGTGCTTCCTCCAAAGGTTTAGATAATCCTTACCAGCAGAAGGGAAGACACCAACATCCAAATGACATAGAACACTGGGCCTTTTCCTTCTACTCAAGACAGTGAGATGGGAAAACTAAATTCCAGACCTAACTGTCACCAACGGGACCAATGACCGAGGGCAAGTGAGTTCATCCTTTGCGACTTAGTTTCTTCATCTGTAAAATATGAAAGTTGAACTAGCTAATGTTTGTGATCTCATTCAGCTATAGAATTCTTGGATTCACTAATCATAGCAATCACCCACGCTAATCAACATCACAAAAAAATGAACAACCTTGTGTCACCCCAGCCATGCATAACTCACCAATGAAAAAAGATAATTGAGGCAAAAACTTAAAGGTCAGGTAAAACACAATTTCCTAATTAGACATCACATCTCTTCAGTTGGCTGTTGGAAACCTAGTTTAGTGTGGTCTGTTGGTATTAAACTTTGGCACATTTACAAAGTATTTTATTAAAGTGAAGAGGGTTTTGCCAATTGCATTTCAAAATTACTTTAAAAGATTTTACCTGGGGGGAAAAGGATTACTTTTCCTATTATGTGCATAAGCCTACATGTGGTTGCTGAAAATATCTCCCTTGAGTTAAGAAGTTTTTTCCTTTTGGTTGGTTAAGTACATAATGTTCCACCTACTACAAAGGATTAAAATGACCTGTTTCATCACAGAGTAAGGTAATCGCAGCAGCATGTGATTTTTGGCAGAAAGAACACTTTGTAATTGCTAATTTCCTACATCTAAATTCAGCTGAAGGTTGCAGCCCAAGTCCATAGTATTTCACAAGTCTTAACAAGCAGAACCCAAGGATGCTGCCAGGTTTTTAGACTGCCAATGAAACTGGAAGAGCAGAGAGTTTGCTGAGGGTGAGCCTTTATGAAGGAATGTTCAAATCCAAGACCCTGAATGTCTTACAGACACATGAAAGAGTCCATGGGACACAACTGTCAGACTCGGGTGTTTATTTTGGCCCCAGACTCTCTTCTCATCTCCTCTGTGCTTTCTGCCAACTGGCAGCTGTCCTCAAGGTCAGACCCTTTATTAAAAAATCAGCAACTTAAATAAAAACCAGTAATGCTTTCAGCAAGTATAATCCGTTTTACTTGAGAAGTGTTTCAACTAGTATTTCTTTTGATGCAAAGAAAGTTTGAAAATATGATATAAATAAAATATTTTAGAACTCACATCTATGACCTCTAGGACCAAATTTGTATTTTTCAGCCATGGAAAAACACTCCTTACTGAATAAGTATTAGACCCCAGTCTATGATGAAAATATACATTTTCCACATGGCCAAAAGAAAACAAATGCAAATAATACCATCATGATATAATCGACTTTGAAGCTATGATTTTATGTTCCTTAAGTCTCCAAATAAGTTTTAACCCTGTTAGTTGTATTTTAAAAGGAATCATTCTTTGCAGATGTCAAACCAGATGTTAAAATGCGTTTCTTTACTATTTGTCAAAGCATTACATGTAGTCACATTTGCAAGATGGGAGACCTGGAGTTCTGGAGTTCTGGACTAGAGCTGGCAACCTGGATTCTGCATACCTGATTAGGTCTATAAAATGTCCTCAGGCATATAAAATCCGTGCATTAGAAGTCAATTCTTGAAAGTCAAAACATCATATAGGACTTTTGCTGACCAAAAACTAAAGGTATGTGTAGGAGCTGATGTGCCATAGCTTAAAGAGTACAGGTTCAGTGGTTACACTGAGCAGTGCTCAAGGCCAAGCTTGTCCCTTCTTAGCAAGACAACCTTGGGTCAACCACTTAGCCTAACTCAAAGTTAATTTTTGATTGTTTCAATTGTGCTTTAAGTGAGAAAAATCATAAATATATTGTATACATCATATATATTCATCACATATATTATTGATATATATAAATTGGCAGCTCAATTCCTCTCATTGCTCAGGTCTAAATCCCTGGAGTCATCTTGTCTTCTCTTTTCCTCTTACACTTCCTATCTAATCTGCCAGCAAATTCTGCCAGCTTTGCTTTCAAACTATATCCAGAGTCCAAACACATCTCATCACCTCCATTGCCACCATTCTGGAGGTTGGTGCCATAGGCTGTCCCTGGATGATGGAAGCAGTCTCATCTTCTCTGGTCTCTCTGCTTCTTATTCTCTTAATTTCGACACAGAAGCCAAAGTAGTCCTTTAAAGACACAAGCCAGATTATGACACTCATTGGCTCAAGGTTCCCTGGCTTGTGATTTTCCTTCTCTCTCAGAGGAAAGCCAAAGTCCTCCCCCTGTACTGATAAGACCCTGAGGCTCTGGCCTCTCCTTCGCCTCTCACTCATTTCTTATCACTGTCTAAGCCCATCCCCATCACTCTCTGCTCCCTCTCCCAGCCTTACTAGGCTCTTTGCCAGGTCCTATCTCAGATCTCTGCACTTGTGGCTCCCTCTACCAGCAGAGGCTGGTGCATTAACCCAGGTACAAGATTACAAGGACAAAATATTAGAATTGAATCACTGAGATTCAAAAAGATACGGGGAAATCCAAGGCACATTTAAGAATGAGATATGGTATCTCAAATAGGAGCAAGGGGATTAAAAAGGGTAAAAATAAAATCTGTGTTCCTATATTGTCTAAAGATATTTTTGGCCAGGTGTGGTTGCCTGGTAATCCCAGCACTATGGGAGGCAGAAGGAATGAGGATTGCTTGAGCTCAGCAGTTCAAGACCAGCCTGGGCAACATAGTGAGACCTCGGCTCTACTAAAAGTTTTTTAAAAACATTATCGGCCGGGCGCGGTGGCTCATGCCTGTAATCCCAACACTTTGGGAGGCCGAGGCGGGTGGATCACGAGGTCAGGAGATGGAGACCATCCTGGCTAACACGGTGAAACCCCGTCTCTACTAAAAATACAAAAAAAAAAAAAAAATTAGCCGGGTGCAGTGGCGGGCACCTGTAGTCCCAGCTACTCAGGAGGCTGAGGTAGGAGAATGGTGTGAACCCGGGAGGTAGAGCTTGCAGTGAGCCAAGATACCGAGATAGCACCACTGCACTCCAGCCTGGGCAAAAGATCGAGACTCCGTCTCAAAAAAAAAAAAAAATTATCCAGGCATGGTGGCACGAACCTGTAGTCTCAGCTACTCAGAAGGCTGAGGCAGGAGGATCATTTGAGCCCTGGAGGTCAAGGTTGCAGTGAGCCATGATCGTGCTACTGCACTCCAGCCTGGACAACAGAGTGAGACCTACTCTCAAATAAATAAATAAACTGCTTAAATAACTTATTATATATTAGGTGACAAAAGTTTTCAGGTATAGGTTTGGTGTGCATTTCGTAGTTAGCATTGCAAACTATCTCCTAACTCTAAAATTCTATAATTAGCAGATACTATAAAAATGATTATGAAAATCAAATACAGATGATTTCTCACATAACTCTGCTTATAGAGTATTGACACAGTCTTATTTAAATATCAAATTTAGGTTGTCATATTTTAAAAAGTTTTTTCCAGATGTATGGTTTCATGAGAAGCCATCTGCAACTTCCAAAAATTTATTCGGAGCCCATGAAGTTTTAATGTTTCCGCACTTTGAGGTCTCCTATTGAATATTCCACTTTTCTCATGATCTAAGTGTTTTGTTTGATTCTTTATAGGCTTCTGAGCAAGATCACCATTTGGAGACAGACTTATCTAAAGTGAATTATAAATTTGTATGCAATTTACCGATTAACAGGTATGAAAAATAACAGCTGATTTAATTTAATTATTACATCATAGGATGATAAGCTTGGAAGTGAGCTTTGCATAATATTCCCTGTCATGACCATCCTCTGTTGACACAGATACATAGACAGGGTTATTTGTGGCTGTAGAAAATGTGAAGCAGACAGTACTTGGAAGTGAAGGGAAGAAACCACAGCAAGATCTTGCCTGGAATTCTTCTTTTGGTCACTCTGGCATCCTAGTTAGATCCTGAAAATCCATATGGAGCTACCATATAATCTTCCTCTCCCTCAGTGAAGAAACATTTCAGACCTGTTGGCTGTGGGACCCATGATAACCAGGCTTTTGCCCCTTCACATGGATGAGGATGAGATAAAAGTCGAGGAATAAAGGAAGTCAGGTGTAAATAAAAGTAAATACAGCCAAGTCCTGCATAAAGATCTTTCAGTCAATGATGGACTTCAAATATGACAGTGGTCTCATAACATTTTATTGCATTTTTACTGTAGTCTTTCTATGTTTAGATACACAAATACTTAGATTGTGTTACAATTGCCTGCAGTATTCAGTACAGTAACATGCTATACAGGTTTGTAGCCTAGGGGCAATAGGCTATCCCATATAACCTAGGTGTGTAGTAGGCCATACCATCTAGGTTTGCATAAGTACACTTTGTGATGTTTGCACAACCAAAATCACCTAATGATGCATCTCTCAGACCTAGAACATATACCCATCATTAAGCAACACACAACTGTATATTTTCTAAACTAGATTTAACTCTTTATAATATCAATTATTTTTGTCAGTTTTTATGTCAGAATTTGATACCTATGATGATAAAGTTTAATCAAAGAGTAATATATTTGAAAAATAATGGCTTCATTATTAAATTCTGTGATTTAGAGGTGCTCAATTTCTTGTCTTAGAATCGCCTTTCCTAATCCTAATAGGTTCAAAGAGTCAGAGAAACAACATAACTATGATAACATTACCCATCTTGACAGCTGACCTGCCAACTACGTTACCTTGTTGCTCCTCACATTTTATCAGCAAAAGAGATGCCTCCATTGAAAATGAATCCAGATGTTTTAAACGCAGATGCTTTGGAGATAAAACAACAGTAGTTCTGTTTGACAAATAAAGCACTGCCCGGGGCTTTTAGCTTATCCCTAGTACATAACTCTGGCCATATGACCATTTCTCAGCAGCACAGTCAGCACTGGCTCATAATAATAGGCATGCAGTCCATTGTGATGTCTTCTGTACGCTGCTACAGGATGCTTCCAGGAAATATAAGCCTTATCTGCCTTTTCCTCCTCTCTTTTGATTGGAGAGATTGCTGTTCAGAATAGAAAGCTTCTCTACTAACTTAAATTAGTTCCAAGTAGGCTAAAGCTTACTGTTCATGGGGGATTATATGCCATGTCCTTAAATGCATGGTCTTACTTGTTCTCATAACAACCTGGTAAGGGAGGTATCCATTTCCCCATTTTGAAAAGAAGAAATAGATCTCAGAGAGGTTAAACAGCTTACCAAAGTCTCATAGGTTTAAGAGATTGCTCTCAATTCAATTTCAGGTTTGTCTGATTTCAAAGTCCAGGCTTTTCCCACCCAGGTGCAAAGAAGGAAAAGCCATGAAATTACCCAAACTAGAGGTTACTATATCTGATCTCTGAACTTACCAAATCCATAGTGTAGCTTTGATCGTTAAACAGGTTGATGATAATTTTGGTATAGATCAGGCAAATTTCACAATTATTTAGATAAAAGTAATTCTGTTTTAGAAAGAATTACTATAAAGACTGTCTATATTTTGTTCATTTTATCAAACATATAAGGGTACAACTATATGAGGATATTATGCCAGTCCCTGGAAATAGGATGAATAAAGCACAGCCCTTGCCCTTAATCTCATAGCATCATGGTAAAGATAGATTTGAAATAATGCCAGCAACTGGGAGTGTTATTCATAATATTTAATACTTGTGCTGAACAAGTGCCCACCAATCAGAATGGAGACTGACTATATACAGCTGGTATGGATGGCCACAGTGCAAATGATTGCATATCAGTTTTGCCTTAACAATGGAATCAATACTGAAATAGAGATACATGAAAATATCAATGGAAAGGTGGATGGAAGAAGGGGCCAGAAGGGGTCATGAAAAACTACAAAATAGAGATGATGCATGATCTGAACCTTAACAGATAAGTGGGAGTTTTCCACTGGACAAAAGAGGACATGGCATTCTAGGCAGAGGACACAACTAAATTGAACAAAGCCTGGGTGGCATAGGGAAGTGTCTAGTAGCCTACTGTGGTTAGATCACAGGGCTTGCAGAGAGTAGTGGCAGATGATAATGAAATTTGTCTTAGGCCCAATCTTGAAGGGCCTTAGCAAATCTAATAAGTTTTTACTTTCTTCTCTGGGTATCAGAGAACCCAAATAATTACATCTATGCTTGAGGTAATTTGGGGGGTACAATAGAGAATGCACTGGCAGGGGAAAACCGCTCAGAGGCTCGTTGGGTAGTTCTGGAGAGATGCGATTGGAGTCTATACCGGTATTGTTGAAAAGAGAAGGGGATGGATGCAAGAGTCATTTGATAATATGCAGTGGTTGGTTGAGTATATTGAGAGAGGGAAAGGAAGAATCAAGAATGAGTCCAAAGCTCTTGGCTTGAGCAGTTTAGTTGGTTTTTACTGAGATAGCACAGGGAGATGGAGATAACATCTCCAGGATGTTTGGAAATTGAGCAAGATAATAAGCTTGGTTTGGGGCATAGTGTGCCATACAGAACACCTAGATAGAGAAGTCAAAGAGGCAGTTAGTATTATTATAGATAACTGATAGCACCTGCCCTATTTATTAGTCAATGCCTTGTATAGTCATCTTTTGGTATCCATAGGGGATTGGTTCCAAGACCTTCTGCAGATGCCAGAATCCTTAAATGCCAAAGTCCCTGATATAAAATGGTGTGATATTTGCGTATAACCTACACATACCACCTGTATACTTTAAATTATCTCTAGATTACTTACAACAGCTAATACAATGTAAATGCTATATATATATAGTTGTTATACTGTGTTGTTTAGGGAATAATAGAAAAAAGTATGTACATGTTCAGTACAGATGCAACCATTCATTTAAAAAAATATATATTTTTGATCTGCTGTTGGGTGAATCCACAGATGCAAAATGCACAGAAATAGAGGGCTGACTGTGTATATTTACACTTACTTGACAGATAACTCATAGCCTAGGAAGGAGAAACTTGAAAACTAAAATATGTAATTACTCCTCCTTTAGGAGAAGTTATGTTGAAAATAACATGGATTAGGTTAGTGCTTTTTCTGAGCGTAATGCTATCTTTTTCCACCATGTTTTCATTTGTCTAAGAACAGAATCGGGATGCTGAACAGATCTGCCTAAATTAGATCAGCTTAATTTGGTTAGATGGTTTGGATCAATTTATAGATTGCACATATTTTATAAATATCAACATGTATTTTAAAACTTAATTTTGCTTATTTGGATTTCATTGTACTGTTAAGGCCAAAGTTAGATTTTGACTGCTTTACAGGTGAGTTTGATTTGCAAAGATCCCTGAGACAGGTCTTTGAAGGATGTTTTCATTATTTTGCTTTAGTGAATTTCAAGATTGCATATGCTGTGATATAGTAACAGGCTGCACATAAAAATTCAATGCTGACTTGGCAAATGGCAACTGTGGGAATTGCCAAGATTTGGTTCATAGTCTGAATCTGCACTAGTCTACACAGTGGTAGTGAATCTTCATATCAAGGAGCAGTATAGTATTAAACAGATCCCCCATTTACATAGTTTTGCATTAAACTGATTCACATACATATGTAATACATTGTGTGACTGTATCTCAAATCACATTGAAATCATATTTTACTTTTATTTGGTTACTTGCTCCTATGAGGATCCCCAGGAAAAAAAAAAAGCTATGGAGTTGAGTAATTTACTTTTGGCACATTCTCACCTACTGGTGCCACTATTTTCCAACCTACAGCCCTTAAACTAGCTCTACTTACCCAGTAACTGTCATTGCAGTATTTCACCCATGTATACAGATCACCTTTGCTCCTCCTCCCTAGGTGTCATTTAAACTCATATTTAGGGTAAATGCTATATTTTAGGGATTTCAGTTTATTCACAGTAGTGTAAACATGATTGGACAATCTTCTTAAAGTGTGTGTGTGTGTATGTGTGCACATGTGTACCCTATAACATAGAATGTCTTCTTAGATGAATGAGCTGCTTCCTGTTGTGTTCTGCAAAATGGGAGAAAGGAGGACAAATAAGCATGTGGACAACTAGGCAGGTGGACAAGGGAAGAAGCCTGTCCATGGAGTGAAGTCAAGGTGCTAGTAGGTAGGAGGATTCAGTCCAGTGGGATTAGAGAAACCCAATCTCACCACCTGCTACCAACCCCACATATGCTCCCACCATGGGCATGATAGGACAGGGAAGTGGGATCAGCACAGACCCTGATGCCTCACATGCGCAGAATCTATTTACTGAACTTAGAAAATAGAGCTGGGCAATATCATACTGAATGGGCAAAAACTGGAAGCATTCCCTTTGAAAACTGGCACAAGACAAGGATGCCCTCTCTCACCACTCCTATTCAACATAGTGTTGGAAGTTCTGGCCAGGGCAATCAGGCAGGAGAAAGAAATAAAGCGTATTCAATTAGGAAAAGAGGAAGTCAAATTGTCCCTGTTTGCAGATGACATGATTGTATATTTAGAAAAACCCATTGTCTCAGCCCAAAATCTCCTTAAGCTGATAAGCAACTTCGGCAAAGTCTCAGGGTACAAAATCAATGTGCAAAATTCACAAGCATTCCTATACACCAGTAACAGACAAACAGAGAGCCAAATCATGAGTGAATTCCCATTTACAACTGCTTCAAAGAGAATAAAATACCTAGGAATCCAACTTACAAGGGATGTGAAGGACCTCTTCAAGGAGAACTACAAACCACTGCTCAACGAATTAAAAGAGGACACAAACAAATGGAAGAACATTCCATGCTCATGGGGAAGAATCAATATTGTGAAAATGGCCATACTGCCCAAGGTAATTTATAGATTCAATGCCATCCCCATCAAGCTACCAATGACTTTCTTCACAGAATGGGAAAAAACTACTTTAAAGTTCATATGGAACCAATAAAGAGCCTGCATTGCCAAGACAATCCTAAGCCAAAAGAACAAAGCTGGTGGCATCACACTACCTGACTTCAAACTATACTACAAGGCTACAGTAACCAAAACAGCATGGTACTGGTACCAAATCAGAGATATAGACCAATGGAACAGAACAGAGCCCTCACAAATAATACTACACATCTACAGCCATCTGATCTTTGACAAACCTGACAAAAACAAGCAATGGGGAAAGGATTCCCTATTTAATAAATGGTGCTGGGAAAACTGGCTAGCCATATGTAGAAAGCTGAAACTGGATCCCTTCCTTACACCTTATACACAAATTAATTCAAGATGGATTAAAGACTTACATGTTAGACCTAAAACCATAAAAACCCTAGAAGAAAACCTAGGCAATACCATTCAGGACATAGGCATGGGCAAGAACTTCATGACTAAAACACCAAAAGCATGGCAACAAAAGCCAAAATTGACAAATGAGATCTAATTGAACTAAAGAGCTTCTGCACAGCAAAAGAAACTACCATCAGAGTGAACAGGCAACCTACAGAATAGGAGAAAATTTTTACAATCTACCCATCTGACAAAAGGCTAATATCCAGAATCTACAAAGAACTTAAACAAATTTACAAGAAAAAAATCAAACAACCCCATCAAAAAGTGGGCAAATGATATGAACAGACACTTCTCAAAAGAAGACATTTATGCAGCCAACAGACACATGAAAAAATGCTCATCATGACTGGCCATCAGAGAAATGCAAGTCAAAACAACAATGAGATACCATCTCACACCAGTTAGAATGGCAATCATTAAAAAGTCAGGAAACAACAAGTGCTGGAGAGGATGTGGAGAAATAGGAACACTTTTACACTGTTGGTGGGACGGTAAACTAGTTCAACCATTGTGGAAGTCAGTGTGGTGATTCCTCAAGGATCTAGAACTAGAAATACCATTTGACCCAGCCATCCCATTACTGGACATATACCCAAAGGATTATAAATCATGCTGCTATAAAGACACATGCACACATATGTTTATTGCGGCACTATTCACAATAGCAAAGACTTGGAACCAACCCAAATGTCCATCAATGATAGACTAGATTAAGAAAATGTGGCACATATACACCATGGAATACTATGCAGCCATAAAAAAGGATGAGTTCCTGCCCTTTGTAGGGACATGGATGAAGCTGGAAACCATTATTCTGAGCAAAGTATCACAAGGACAGAAAACCAAACACCCCATGTTCTCACTCATAGGTAGGAATTGAACAATGAGAACACTTGGACACAGGGTGGAGAACATTACACACACTGGGGCCTGTCATGGTGTTGGGGGAGGAGGGAGGGATAGCATTAGAAGATATACCTAATGTAAGTGACGAGTTAATGGGTGCAGCACACCAACATGGCACATGTATACCTATGTAACAAACCTGCACGTTGTGCACATGTACCCTAGACCTTAAAGTATAATTATAAAAAGAAAATAGAGCTAGGGTTCTTGCCTCCCTTGTTCCTGGAAAACAGGCAATTGGCCTGGTTAAAATGTCAAAGAAGCAGAGGTTTGTTTTTATTTTATATCTTCCCCATTGAGCTGTTTGCAGACCTTTCTTTGTCTTTAATGGAAGCAACATACAGCATTAATTCTAAGATGGCATTTTTTCACAATTTAACACCTCTGACATTGGGATGCATGGTACAATCAATGACATTTTATGGCATTGCTGTTGCCCTGGAATGAATTTCTTATGGAAGCATTTATTTCCAACAGTTAACTAGGGACACTACCAGTCAGAGACCACTTCAAATTAAATTCTCTTCTAGAGGTTTTTCATCACACCAATAGTGTGTATTCAGACCTCATGCTTATGTGACTAATGGCTTGAGGTTCAAAATCCCAGAGGAGATTTTTATTTTCTCCCTCCTCTCATTGCAAAGGTTGAGAAATAAAAATTCCTTGGGGTGTGGGGTGTCCCAGCTTCATGCCAGAGTTTCCTATTAGACTCCCTATTTTGGGGCTTTTTTTCTTGGTAGCTGATAGAATAATGGTGCATCTTATAGTCAAAAGAATGGAAGAAATTCAATATAAGAAGTAAAGAAGTTCACCAGGGACAAAAAGCTTTGCCAGTTTCTTACTTCTGAGCAGCAGCAACGCCTTCTTCAGGTCTTTGCCTGTCTTTTAGAGCCTGCCAACACCTCTCAAAGAGCCAGGTAATCACCCTCCAGATGAATGATTCACTATGTAATTTGTAAGTGTAATGGGATTTGTTAATTTGTAATTTCATCAAGATGTAATTTGTGAGTAGAGATTGTACCAAAGCTATAATTACCAGTGTGGTGATTTTGTTCCTTCTTTTTGCAAATACTTACAAGGTGTCTATTCTGTGCACTGGAGAAGGAACAAAGATGCTCAATAAACGATCCATGACCGCAGGGAGCTTAGGACCCATTATGATTAGATAAGGCATACACAAAAACAACGGTAATGAAATATAGAAAGTGATGACGCTGGGGGCGGAATAGCAAGTGTGCCCCCATGAATATTCAGGAGAGAGGAATTATTTCTAGTTTGGGGAGAATCAGAAAATACTTTATGAAAGAGATGAGTGATAATCATATTAACATTAATAATAACAATAATTATATTTCAAGTGCCTTACTCACATTATTTATTTAATCCTTCATGACATGGGTATTAATTTCATTTTACAGATTAGAAAACTGGCTTTGAAAACTGAATACAACTTTGGAGTCAGAAGCGGTGTGGGAAAAATGTTGTCATCTGTGAGAACAGTCAGAATAAAGGCCTGGATAGGGGAGGGCAAGGGTCACTGGCAAAGACACCACACAGATTAATTTGGTTAGAGGATGAGCTGGGTCAAGGCAAGTAACAAGAGAGATAAAAATGAATATTTTGTTTGAGCTAGGTAATGGAGGAACAGATGGGAGTTGTCATGGAGATGGAATAAAATAAGGTGGCAAAGGGTTCTAGAGTTGCAAAGAAGAAAGTTTGTCAAAGACAAATGATTTGGAGATTGGATGTCTGGGAAAAAGTGATATGAGGAGAAGAACTAGTAAACACAAGAGAATATGGGACATTGAGTTCTGTCCTAAAGAGCTGAATTATAAATGTCCTGATACTGGCTGTGCTAGTTGAGAAAAGGCTTGAGGGGAGAGGCAAGCAAGGTCTGAGTAATAATCAACAGTGGTAGGTTTGTAAAAGTTCTGAACATCAAGGATAGAGTCTCCCTAGAGGGATATCTAGGGCAGGGTGAGGCAAACTCAAGTCCAGTTAGGCAGGTCCCACGATGCTCCGAAAGCGATCCTCATAGCATGAGACATGGAGACTCATGTGGTAGGTGAAGATTAACTCATCAGGGAAGATTTTCAGGGCCTGATGAAAAAAGTGAAAGATCAAAATCAAGCCACGAGGAAAAGGATTGATTTAGGCTAAGAAGTCAGTTTTATCCTCCCCATTACAAGTTGCCAATTTCCTAGGGAACAAAGATACTTCCAATTCTGCTCCTAGTGAACTGGCAAAAAACAAAATAGGCACCACGGACCTGGGCAAAAGGACCAGCTAAATACCCTTCTGGGCATGATTTTGCAGTTTTTTCATCTTTCCCTGGCATGTTATGTTATTGGCCAACTTAGGGCTCTGTCCGTTTTAAAGTGCTCAGACTTTAGGCATGGGGAAGTTAAAAGACTGCGTTATTTCTAGATCCTCTTTGTTCATAGGCAAAGTAGCTGACATCTCCTGCCAGCCTGAATTCTCATTAATTCTAGGACTGGACTGGGCTCTGCTGCCTCTAGTGAGGTACCTAATTATTAGAGACAGCTGAGAAGGGTTGGAAAAATCTGGAACTTGTAGTAGGCAATTGGAATTGTTAGACTAGAGCTTAGGAAACACGTATAATCAGAGATTCTAGAGTCAAAAAGATGTAATGGTTGAAGATAAGAAAAGGAGTGAAGTTACTGAAATAAGAAAGGAAAACAAACAGAGAAAAGGCCAAGGACTAACCAGATGGATTCTCTGAATTTGGAGAATGACAGGAGGTTGGGGAGTTCAACGAGAATTTAGAGGAGAAAAACAAGAAAGAGCGATATACACAGAGGAGAAAGTGCAAACGGAAGAGAGATTAATCATGTCAGTGCTGCAGAAGGAGACTGAGGATTAAAGCCATTAGATGGATCTACTAGGAGGACACTGTGACCCTGAGAGCAGGCGTGACTTACCTGCAAGGGAAGAAAGCATAGCACAGTGGGAAATGCGAGTGAGCAGTAAGGAAATAAAGCAGTATAGCTGTTTTTTCCCCTAAAGTTATCTGGCAGAAGGAAGGGAGGGAGGGAGGGAGGGAGGGATGGAGGGATGGATGGATTGGGAGAGGGAGGAAGAGAGGAAGGAAATATGCTAGCACAGTAGCTCTGAGGGGTTTTTTGCTTTTTGTTTTGATTTTCAGGTCTTTGTTCTAAGTCTGCAACCTCTAATTTTCCATTGTCTTACTGCCTCTACTTCATGTCACATGGTATTTTTGTTAATATTCTCAACTCTCTCCCTTTTTCATTCCTTCCCCTCCTCCCCAGTGTAACCCTGCAGGTTTCAATGTTGTGAGTTTGGATTTTTTGTTGATTGGTATTATCTGTATATGGTCTTCATTTGACTAGTGACACTATGAAAATGATGGATTTCTGTATACACATAGGTTTCCCCAACAGGATTTTAATTTATATTGATGCTTTGGAAAGAATATAAAAACATTCTTGTATGCCATCAAATCATTTAAACAGTCTCACAAATAGATACAACTTAGCCATTTGCATCAAATAAAATTAAATCACAATACTCTGAATATAATGGAAGGGGAAATACTTTTTCTTTTTAGCACTAAAGGACCTTTCCCATAATGTTCAAATGATTAAAGTTAATAAGATGGATGATTAAATAATAGATGTAAGTTTTTGAGTACCTAATTTATGTCATATTCTTATGACAATGCTCTTTCTATCCCCATTTTACAGAAGAAGAGATTGAAACCTATGAAGTTATTTTACATAAGTTCTCATAGCAAATCAATGGAGGATCCCTGATTTGCACTGAAACGTATCTGGCTCCAAAACCTAGGGCAGGAACCTCTGGTCTCCATTCATGCCACCTCCACCTTTCCTACCTTTATAGAAATCCACTTGGTTGAGCTGGGTGTGGTGGCTTATTCCTGTCATCCCAGCACTTTGAGAGGCTGAGGCAGGTGGATCAACTTGAGGCCAGGAGTTTGAGACCAGCATGGCTAACACAGTGAAACCCCTTCTCTACTAAAAATACAAAAAATTAGCTGGGCATGTTGGTGGTCACCTGTAATCCCAACTACTTGAGAAGCTGAGGCACGAGAATTGCTTGAACCTGGGAGGCGGAGCTTGCAGGGAGCCATGATTGCACTACTGCACTCCAGCCTGGGCAACAGAGCAAGACTCTGTCTCTAAATAAATAAATATTTTTTGAAAAGGTTGGGAATGGTAGCTCATGCCTGTAATCCCAGCATTTTGGGAGGCCAAGGTGGGTGGATCACGAGGTCAGGAGATCGAGACCATCCTGGCTAACACAGTGAAACCCTGTCTCTACTAAAAATATAAAACATTAGCCGGGTGTGGTAGTGGGTGCCTGTAGTCCCAGCTACTCATGAGGCTAAGGCAGGAGAATGGCGTGGACCTGGGAGGCAGAGCTTGCAGTGAGCCGAGATCACACCACTGCACTCCAGCCTGGGTGACAGAGCGAGACTCCGTCTCAAAAAATAAATAAATAAATAAATAAATAAATAAATAAAAATACTTTTTTGAAAAAAGAAATTCCCATGGTGACTGAAGCTAAAAATCATTTCACATTGATACGAGAACAAAATCTTTCAGATCTTTTATTTTTCAGGAATGTCATTTACCTTAATTTCCTAAATAACTAAATTTAGTTTTCATTTGCTGAGGTAATTTGTCTCCTATCCTAAGGGGCCAATTTTAAAACTGGTCTACTCAGAACTAGTTATAGAATTTACGGGACCCCTTGTTAAAAATTACTAAGGATTTCAAGGCAGCAACAACAGATCATTAAACCAAGCATGGGGCTCTGCTGAGCACTGAGCCACCCATGACTGTACAGGTCACAGGCCCATAAAGTGGGCCCTGGGTGTACTTTTAAACATGATTTGTTAAGGCTGCTCAGCATTTGCTCCATCCTATCTATTACTAATAACAGCAGAATGAATTTTACTCCTACTGAACTAACAAAGAGGACCTTTCCCATAATGTGCAAATGATTGCTTGTAGTATTAATGTACTGCAGAGCCTTTTAAAGAGATTGCCTCTAGAGCCACCAACCAAAGAATGGAGTGGGCTAGCAAAAGTTTCTTTTAGTATCCTATAATTCGTCTAATTATTGATCCACTAGGAACAAACACATGGTTACATAATGCATACTGGGAATGCATTCAACTCCTAGGCCTGGTGTTCAAGGCTCTCCACAGTCTGGTCTTCCCTGTCTCTCTGGCTCTACTTGGCACTCCCCACCCATGCCATCTCTTGCCTCAGCCAATTAGTTCATCTTTGCTGTATCTGCTTGTACTTTCATCCCTGCATTTTGATGCATGCCAGGAAAGTACATACAACACTGCCTAGCCACTGCACACACTTAATATGTGTATTTGTTGATTGATTGAATGCATGCATAAAGAAATTAGTTAACAAATGCTTTCCTTCCTGTTCTCTACCTTTCAAAATTCTATCCAACCTTTGAGGCCCACTCATGTCACCTCTTCTATAAAGTCTTTCTAACTACAACAGTCAAAGTAATTACTTCCCTTATTTGAGCCTTCGAAAAAACTATTCCTTTGGTTCTTATCACATTCTGTCATGCACTATATTTATTTTTTATTCGCAGATACTATAGTTTCATCTAAATAATAAATTCCAGAAGACCAAGGAGCATGCCTGAAACATGTTTATATATTATAGAGTATCTATTCAATTGCCTTGTAAACGATGGTGCTCAGTATTTTGCAGGGAATGGTATAATATAATGATTGAGAATGCAGCCTCTGAAGTCAGACAAAACTGAACTCTGGTCCTGGTTCTGCTACTTTACAGCTGTGTGGCTTTGGGCAATTATCTGACTGCTAAAGGCATCAATTGCCTCATTTGTGAAAGGCAGACAATAATACATCATATATTAGGCTGTTCTTGCATTGCTATAAATAAATATCAGAGACTGGGTAATTTATAAATAAAAGAGGTTGAATTGGTTCACGGTTTTGCAGGCTGCACAGAAAGCATGGTACCAGTATCTGCTTCTGGTGAGGGCCTCAGGGAACTTACAATCATGGTGGAAGGCAAAGGGGGAGCAGGCATCTCCCATGGCAAGAGTGGGAGCAAGAGAGCAAGGTGGGCAGGGGGTGCTATACACTTTTAAACAACCAGCTATCATGTGAACTAACTGAATGAGAACTTATCACCAAAGAGATGGTGCTAAACCAATCATGAGTGATCTGTCCTTGTGATCCAGTCATCTTCTACCAGGCCCCACATCTTGCACTAGGGCGGGGGCAAATATCCAAACCATATCATTCTGCCCCTGAACTCCCAAATTTCATGTCCATCTCACATTGCAAAACACAATAATCTCTTCCCAACAGTCCCCCAAAGTCTTAACTCATTCCAACATCAAGTTTAAAGTCCTAAGTCTCATCTGAGACTTGTCTCCTTCTACCTATGAGACTACAAAATCAAAACAAGTTATTTACTTCCCAGATACAATGGTGGTACAGGCATTGGGTAAACATTCCCATTCCCAAAGGGAAAAGTTGCCCAAAAGAAAGTGCCAATAGCCCCATGCAAGTCTGAAACCCAGCAGGGCAGTCATTAAATTTTAAAGCTCCAAAATAATCTCCTTTGACTCCATGTCCTCCATCCAGGGCACACTGTATAATGGGTGGACTCCTAAGGCCTTGGGCAGCTCTGCCTCCATGGCTTTGCCAGGTGCAGCCCCTGCAGCTGCCTTCATGGGTTGGAGTTGAGTGCTTGTGGCTTTTCTAGGCACAGAGGGCAAGCTGCCAGTAGCTCTACCATTCTGGGGTCTAGAGGGCATCAGCCCCCTTCCCACAGCTCCACCAGGCAGTGCTTCAGTTGGAACTCTGTGTCAGGGCTCCAACTTCATATTTCCCCTTGGTGTTGCCCTAGTAGAGGTTCTTGTGGAAGCTCCTCCCATGTGGCAGGCTTCTACCTGAGTTAGGGGTTAGGCAGAAGCCTAGGAGGCTTTCTGATACATCCTCTGAAATCTAGGTGGAATTTGCCAAGCCTCCTTTACTTTTGGATTCTGTGCACCTGCAGGCTTAACATCATGTGGAAGCTGCCAAGGAATATAGCTTGTGCCCTCTGGAGCAGTGGCCTAAGCTGTATCTGGGGCACTTTGAGCCATGGCTGAAGCTGGAGCTGCAGAAATGAGGGGAGCAGCACCCCCAGGTGATGCAGGGCTTTGGCATTCCAAGCCTGGCCCATTAAACCATTCTTTACTCTAGATCTCTGGGCCTCTGATAGGAAGAGCTGCCTCATAAGTCTCTGAAATGCCTTCCAGGCCTTTTCCCTATTGTCTTGGCTATCAGTACCTGGCTATCTGTTAGTCATACAAATCTCTCTAGCAAGTTGTTGTTCTGCAGTCCACTTGTGTTCTTCCCCTGAAAATGGGCTTTTCTTTTCTGCCACATGGCTAGGCTGTGAATTTTCCTAACTTCTAGGCTGTGCTTCTTTTTAAAATATATGTTCCAATTTTAAGTCATTTCTTTGCTTTCACATCTGAAAGTAGGATGTTAGAAGCAGCCAGGCAACATATTGACCATTTTGCTACTTAGAAATTTCTTCCAACAGATACTCTAAGTCATCACTCTTAAGTTCAAACTTCCACGGATCCCTAGGACATGGACACCATGCAGTCAAGTTCTTTGCTAAGGCATAACAAAGGTGACCTTTGCTCCAGTTCCTGAAAAGTCCCTCATTTCCATCTGAGACCTTCTCAGACTGGACTTCACTGTCCATATCACTATCAGTATTTTGGTCACAACCATTTAAGTGGTCTCTAAGAAGTTCCAAACTTTCCCTAATCTTTCTATCTTCTGAGCCCTCCAAACCCCTCTAACCTCTGCCCGTTACCCAGTTCCACAGTTGCTTCTACGTTTTCAGGTATCTTTATAGAAACACCCCACTTCTCAGTACCCATTTTCTGTATTAAGCCACTCTTACATTGCTATAAAGAAATACTTAAGACTGGGTAGTTTATAAATAAAAGAGATTTAAGTTGGCTCACAATTCTGCAGCCTGTACAGGAAGCATGGTGCTGGCATCTGCTTCTGGTGAGGGCTTCAGGGAACTTACAATCATGGTGGAAGGTGATGCAGAGTCAGCATGTCACACAGTGAGAGTGGAAGCAAGATGGCAAGGGAGGAGGTGCCACACTCTTTTAAACAACCAGATGTCATGTGAACTAACTAAGCAAGAACTAACTTATCACCAAGGGAATGCTGCTAAACCATTCACGAGGGACCAATCCCCATGATCCCATCACCTCCCACTAGGCCCCTCATCCAGCACTGGGGATTACAATTCAACACATTTGGAGGGGACAAATATCCAAGCCATATCACATCATTATAAGAATAAAATGAGATAATATATGTAAAGTATTTAACACATATAGGAATCATGGTAAATAATAGCTATATAGTAGTGGTGGTAATAGTATTTACTCACTATTGAGTATGGCTGACTCTGAATTGTAGAAGTATTTACTCAGAAAACTAAGGGAGAAACAGAAGCAAACAGTACAACAATAAACACTAAGAATAATAGAACAGCTGAAGAAAATTTCAAGAAAATAAAGATGTCTAAGTTGTCTTTCTTCTACTGCAGACTAGTCCATATCTGACCATAGGGTTCTTAGAGTTCAGTTTCCTAACAATGCATGAATTTTCTTATTCTACCTCAGATGTCTGGTTTTTCACATCTTTCTCACACACATGGTCTCAAACAAACAACCCAGGGTCACTTCAGACACTATGTCATCCACCCTAGTACTCTCTTTTCTGTTCCTAGTGAAAGTTGGAGGTGTCCTGCACTTACAAAAGACATAACTCGAACCTCAGGGCCTTAGTATCCTTAGCATTCTCCCAATTTCTTCCATTCTCTCATTTGCACACAAGGGAGATGTTTCTATTTACCAGCCTAAATTTGTTTACACTTCAAATTGTCAAAAGAATAATTAAAACAGTTTCATTTAGTAAACAGCATCATGGAATTCTTAAGAATAATCTGACTTTGGTGAACTGGACCCTTCATTGACACCCGTTGCTATCATCAAACAATGATAGGATTGTTCATCAACAGTGAGCAACCCTAACAACAAATCCTAACTTCAAATTTGTTATATGCATGTTTACCAGGGAGGAAGAAAAGACAGGGTTGAGGCCTCTCCCTGCCTGTGTTTTCACACTGGTGTTGGTTGGGCTCAACACAGTCTTATATTTGTGCCTAAAGCCATTGATAGAGCTCATGCTGGTGGGAATGTAAACTAGTACAACCACTATGGAAAACAGTGTGGAGATTTCTTAAAGAACTAAAGTAGAACTACCATTTGATCCAGCAATTCCACTGCTGGGTACATACCCAGAGGAAAAGAAGTCGTTATACAAACAAGATACTTGCACATGCGTATTTATAGCACCACAATTGGCAGTTGCGAAAACGTGGAGCCAACCCAAATGGCCATCAATCAATGAGTGAATAAAGAAACTGAAGCCAAGCTATTTGAAAATACACTGTCAGAAGAGACAGAAGAAAAAAAGAATAAAAAACTATGAAGCACACTTATAGGAACTAGAAAATAGACTTGAAAGGGCAATTCTAAGAGTTATTGGCCTCAAAGAGGAGGTAGAGAAAGAGAGAGGGGTAGAAAGTTTATTCAAAGGGATAATTAAAAAGGACTTCCCAAACCTAAAAAAGATAGCAATATGCAAGTATAAGAAGGTTATAGAACACCAAGCAGATTTAACCCAAAGAAGACTACCTCAAGGTATTTAATAATCAAACTCCCAAAGATCAAGGACAAAGAAAGAATTCTAAAAGCAGTAAGGGAAAAGAAATAACCTACAATGGAGCTCCAATATGCCTGGCAGCAGACTTTTCAGTGGAAACATTACAGGCCAGGATAGAGTGGCATAACATATTTAAAGTGCTGAAGAGAAAAAAAACAAAAACGTTTACACTAGAATAGTATAACCAGCAAAAATATTCTTCAAACATGAAGGAGAAATAAAGACTTTTTCAGACAATCGGAAGCTGAGGGATTTCAACACCAGATCTGTCATACGAGAAATGCTAAAAGGAGAACTTCAATCAGAAAGAAAAAGGATGTTGATGAGCAAAAAGAAATCATCTGAAGATACAAAATTCACTGGTAATAGTAAATATACAGAAAAACACAGAACATTATAACACTGTAACAGTGGTGTTTAAGCTACTCTTACGTAGAAGGACTAAAGGATGAACCAATCCAAAATAATAACTACAACAACTTTTCATGACACAGACAGTACAATAAGATATAAATAGAAACAACAAAATGTGAAAAAGTTGGGGACAAAGTTAAGGCACAGAGTCTTTATTAGTTTTCTTTTTGCTTGTTAGGTTGTTTATACAACAATGTTAAGTTGTTATCATCTTAAAATAATAGGTTATAAGAGTATTTGCAAGCCTCATGATAACCTCAGAATATGAAAACAGATAATGGATACACAAAAAATAAAAAGCAAGAAACTAAATCCTATCACCAGAGAAAATAATCTTCACTAAAAGGAAGACAGAAAGAAAAGAAAGAACAAAGAGAAGACCACACAAAAAAAAACACATAAAATGGCAGAAGTCAGTTCTTAATTATAAATAATAATATTGAATGCAAATGGACTAAACTCTCCAATCAAAAGACATAGAGTGGCTGAAACACACTTCATGAATAAAAACATACATAGACTAAAAATAAAGGGATGGAAAAAGATATTATATGCCAATGGAAACCAAGAGAAGAGCAGGCAGAGCTATACTTATATCAGACAAAATAGATTTCAAGAGAAAATCTATAAGAAGAGACAAAGAAGGTCACTATATAATGATAAAGGGGTCAATTCAGCAAGAGGTTATAACAGTTTAAAATATATATGTGCCCAATACTGAACCACCCAGATATATAAAGCAAATATTATTAGAGATAAAGAGAGAGATAGACTCCAATACAATAATAGCTAGAGACTTCACCCCACTTTCAACACTGGACAGAACTTCCAGACATAAAATCAACAAATAAACATCAGACTTAATGTACACTATAGACCAGAAGGATCTAATAAATATTTACAGAACATTTCACCCAATGGCTGCAGAATACACATTCTTTTCCTCAGCACATGGATCATTCTCAAGGATAGATCGTATGTTGAGTCACAAAACAAATCTTAAAACATTAAAAAAATTGAAATAATGTCTAGCATCTTCTCTGATCGCAACAGAATAAAACTACAAATCAAGTCGGGCATGGTGGTTCATGCCTGTAATCCCAGCACTTTGGGAGGCTGAGGTAGGTGGATCACGAGGTCAGGAGTTCTAGACCAGCCTGACCAACAGGGTGAAACCATGTCTCTACTAAAAATACAAAAATTACTTGGGCATGGTGGTGGGCACCTGTAATCCCAGTTACTTGGGAGGCTGAGGCAGGAGAATTTCTTGAACCTGGAAGGCAGAGGTTGCAGTCAGCCGAGATTGTGCCACTGCCCTCCAGCCTGGGTGACAGAGCAAGACTCTGTCTGAAGGAGGAGGTTCCAAGATGGCCGAATAGGAACAGCTCCAGTCTGCAGCTCCCAGCGTGAGTGATGCAGAAGATGGGTGATTTCTGCATTTCCAGCTGAGGTACCAGGTTCATCTCACTGGGGCTTGTCAGACACTGGGTGCAGCCCATGGAGCAGGGTGGGGCATTGCCTCACCTGGGAAGCACAAGGGGTCGGGGAATTCCCTTTCCTAGCAAAGGGAAGCCATGATGGGTGGTACCTGGAAAATTGGGACACTCCCACCCTAATACCTAATACTGCACTTTTCCAATGGCCTTAGCAAACGGCACACCAGGAGATTATATCCCACGCCTGTCTTGGAGGGTCCCACGCCCACGGAGCCTCACTCACTGCTAGCACAGCAGTCTGAGATTGAACTGCAAGGTGGCAGCGAGGCTGGGGGAGGGGCGCCCACCATTGCTGAGGCTTGAGTAGGTAAACAAAGCGGCCTGAAAGCTCAAACTGGGTGGAGCCCACTGCAGCTCAAGGAGGCCTGCCTGCCTCTGTAGACTACACCCCTGGGTGCAGGGCATAGCTGAACAAAAGGCAGCAGAAACTTCTGCAGACTTAAACGTCCCTGTCTGACAGCTTTTAAGAGAGTAGTGGTTCTCCCAGCATGGAGTTTGAGATCTGAGAACGGACAGACTCCCTCCTCAAGTGGGACCCTGACCCCTGAGTAGCATAACTGGGAGACATCTCCCAGTAGGGGCCGATTGACACCTCATACAGCTGGGTGCCCCTCTGAGATGAAGCTTCCAGAGGAAGGATCAGGCAGCAACATCTGCCGTTCTGCAATATTTGCTGTTCTGCAGCCTCCAGTGGTGATACCAAGGCAAACAGCATCTGGAGTGGACCTCCAGCAAACTCCAACAGACCTGCAGCTGAGAGTCCTGACTGTTAGAAGGAAAACTAACAAACAGAAAGGACATCCACACCAAAACCCTGTCTGTACGTCACCATCATCAAAGACTAAAGGTAGATAAAACCACAAAGATAGGGAGAAACCAGAGCAGAAAAGCTGAAAATTCTAAAAATCAGAGTGCCTCTTCTTCTCCAAAGGAACGCACCTACTCACCAGCAACGGAACAAAGCTGGGTCGAGAATGACTTTGACAAGTTGACAGAAGAAGGCTTCAGACGATTGGTAATAACAAACTTCTCTGAGCTAAAGGAGGATGTTCGAACCCATCACAAAGAAGCTAAAAACCTTGAGAAAAGATTAGACAAATGGATAACTGGAATAAACAGTGTAGAGAAGTCCTTAAATGACCTGATGGAGCTGAAAATCATGGCACGAGAACTACGTGATGCATACACAAGCTTCAGTAGCTGATTTGATCAAGTGGAAGAAAGGGTATTAGCGATTAAAGATCAAATGAATGAAATGAAGGGAGAAGAGAAGTTTAGAGAAAAAAGAGTAAAAAGAAATGAGCAAAGCCTCCAAGAAATATGGGACTATGTGAAAAGACCAAATCTACATCTGATTGGTGTACCTGAAAGTGACGGGGAGAATGGAACCAAGTTAGAAAACACTCTTCAGGATATTATCCAGGAGAACTTCCTCAACCTAGCAAGGCAGGCCAACATTCAAATTCAGGAAATACAGAGAACGCCACAAAGATACTTCTCGAGAAGAGCCAACTCCAAGACACCTAATTGTCAGATTCACCAAAGTTGAAATGAAGGAAAAATGTTAAGGGCAGCCAGAGAGAAAGGTCAGGTTACCCACAAAGGGAAGCCCATCAGACTAACAGCGGATGTCTCCGCAGAAATTCTCCAAGCCAGAAGAGAGTGGGGGCCAATATTCAACATTCTTAAAGGAAAGAATTTTCAACCCAGAATTTCATATCCAGCCAAACTAAGCTTCATAAGTGAAGGAGAAATAAAATCCTTTACAGACAAACAAATGCTGAGAGATTTTGTCACCACCAGGCCTCCCTTACAAGAGCTCTTGAAGGAAGCACTAAACATGGAAAGGAACAATCGTTACCAGCCACTGCAAAAACATGGCAAACTGTAAAGACCATCAATGCTAGGAAGAAACTACATCAATTAATGAGCAAAATAACCAGCTAACATCATAATGACAGGATCAAATTCACACATAACAATATTAACCTTAAATGTAAATGGGCTAAATGTTCCAATTAAAAGGCACAGACTGGCAAATTACATAAAGAGTCAAGACCCATCAGTGTGCTGTATTCAGCAGACCCATCTCACGTGCAGAGACACATATAGGCTCAAAATAAAGGGATGGAGGAAGATCTACCAAGCAAACGGAAAACATAAAACAGCAGGGGTTGCAATCCTAGTCTCTGATGAAACAGACTTTAAACCAACGAAGATCAAAGAGACAAAGAAGGCCATTACACAATGGTAAAGGGATCAATTCAACAAGAAGAGCTAACCTAAATATATATGCACCCAATACAGGAGCACCCAGATTCATAAAGCAAGTCCCGAGAGACCTACAAAGAGACTTAGACTCCCACACAATAATAATGGGAGACTTTAACACCCCACTGCCAACATTAGACAGATCAACGAGATAGAAAGTTAACAAGGATATCTAGGAATTGAACTCAGCTCTGCACCAAGCAGACCTAATAGACATCTACAGAACTCTCCACCCCAAATCAACAGAGTATACATTCTTCTCAGCACCACATCACACTTATCCAAAATTGACCACATAGTTGAAAGTAAAGCACTCCTCAGCAAATGTAAAAGAACAGAAATTATAAGGAACTATCTCTCAGACCACAACGCAATCAAACTAGACTCAGGATTAAGAAACTCACTCAAAACCGCTCAACTACATGGAAACTGAACAACCTGCTCCTGAATGACTACTGGGTACATAATGAAATGAAGGCAGAAATAAAGATTTCTTTGAAACCAATGAGAACAAAGACACAATGAACCAGAATCTCTGGGACACATTTAAAGCAGTGTGTAGAGGGAAATTTATAGCACTAAATGCCCACAAGAGAAAGCAGGAAAGATCTAAAATTGACACCCTAACATCACAATTAAAAGAACTAGAGAAGCAAGAGCAAACAAATTCAAAAGCTAGCAGAAGGCAAGAAATAACTAAGATCAGAGCAGAACTGGAGGAGATAGAGACACAAAAAACCCTTCAAAAAATCAATGAATCCAGGAGCTGGTGTTTTGAAAAGATCAACAAAATGATAGACCGCTAGCAAGACTAATAAAGAAGAAAAGAGAGAAGAATCAAATAGATGCAATAAAAAATCATAAAGGGGATATCACCACCGATCCCACAGAAATACAAACTACCACCGGAGAGTACTATAAACACCTCTATGCAAATAAACTAGAAAATCTAGAAGAAATGGATAAATTCCTAGACACATACAGCCTCCCAAGACTAAACCAGGAAGAAGTTGAATCCCTGAATAGACCAATAACAGGCTCTGAAATTGAAGCAATAATTAATAGCTTACCAACTAAAAAAAGTCCAGGACTAGACGAATTCACAGCCGAATTCCACCAGAGGTACAAAGAGGAGCTGGTACCATTCCTTCTGAAACTATTCCAATCAATAGAAAAAAAGGGAATCCTCCCTAATTCATTTTGTGAGGTCAACATCATCTTGATACCAAAGCCTGGCAGAGACACAACAAAAAAGGAATTTTAGACTAATATCCCTGATGAACATTGATGCAAAAATCCTCAATAAAATACTGGCAAACCGAATCCAGCAGCACATCAAAAAGCTTATCCACCGCGATCAAGTTGGCTTATGCCTGGGATGCAAGGCTGGTTCAACATATGCAAATCAATAAACGTAATCCATCATATAAACAGAACCAAAGACAAAAACCGCATGATTATCTCAATAGATGCAGAAAAGGCCTTCGACAAAATTCAACAGCGCTTCATGCTAAAAACTCTCAATAAACTAGGTATTGATGGGATGTATCTCAAAATAATAAGAGCTCTTTATGACAAACCCACAGCCTATATCATATGGAATGGGCAAAAACTGGAAGCATTCCCTTTGAAAACTGGCACAAGACAGGGATGCCCTCTCTCACCACTCCTGTTCAACATAGTGTTGGAAATTCTGGCCAAGGCAATCGGGCAAGAGAAAGAAAAAAAGGGTATTCAATTAGGAAAAGAGGAAGTCAAATTGTCCCTGTTTGCAGATGACGATTGTATATTTAGAAAACCCCATCATCTCAGCCCAAAATCTCCTTAAGCTGATAAGCAACTTCAGCAAAGTCTCAGGATACAAAATCAATGTGCAGAAATCACAAGCATTCCTATACATCAATAACAGACAAACAGAGAGCCAAATCATGAGTGAACTCCCATTCACAATTGCTTCAAAGAGAATAAAATACCTAGGAATCCAACTTACAAGGGATGTGAAGGAGAAACACAAACCACTGCTCAATGAAATCAAAGAGGACACAAACAAATGGAAGAAGATTCGGTGCTCATGGATAGGAAGAATCAATATTGTGAAAATGGCTATACCGCCCAAGGTAATTTATAGATTCAATGCCATCCCCATCAAGCTACCAATGACTTTCTTCACAGAATTGGTAAAAACTACTTTAAAGTTCATATGGAACCAAAAAAGAGCCCTCATTGCCAAGACCATCCTAAGCCAAAAGAGCAAAGCTGGAGGCATCATGCTACCTGACTTCAAACTATACTACAAGGCTGGAATAACCAAAACAGCATGGTACTGGTACCAAAACAGAGATACAGACCAATGGAACAGAACAGAGCTCTCAGAAATAATGCCACATATCTACAACTATCTGATCTTTGACAAACCTGACAAAAACAAGCAATGGGGAAAGGATTCCCTATTTAATAAATGGTGCTGGGAAAACTGGCTGGCCATATGTAGAAAGCTGAAACTGGATCCCTTCCTTACACCTTATACAAAAATTGATTCAAGATGGATTGAAGACTTACATGTTAGACCTAAAACCATAAAAACCCTAGAAGAAAACATAGGCAATACCATTCAGGACATAGGCATCAGCAAGGACTTCATGTCTAAAACACCAAAAGCAATGGCAACAAAAGCCAAAATTGACAAATGGGATCTAATTAAACTAAAGAGCTTCTGCACAGCAAAAGAAACTACCATCAGAGTGAACAGGCAACCTACAGAATGGGAGAAAAATTTTATACAATCTACCCATCTGACAAAAGGCTAATATCCAGAATCTACAAAGAACTTAAACAAATTTGTAAGAAAAAATCAACCCCATCAATAAGTGGGCAAAGGATATGAACAGACACTTCTCAAAAGAAGACATTTTTGCAGTGAACAGACACGTGAAAAAATGTTCATCATCACTGGCCATCAGAGAAATGCAAATCAAAACCACAATGAGATACCATCTCACACTACTTAGAATGGCGATCATTAAAAAGTCAGGAAACAACAGGTTCTGGAGAGGATGTGGAGAAATAGGAACACTTTTACACTGTTGGTTGGACTGTAAACTAGTTCAACCATTGTGGAAGACAGTGTGGCGATTCCTCAAGGATCTAGAACTAGAAATACTATTTGACCCAGCCATCCCATTACTGGACATATACCCAAAGGATTATAAATCATGCTGCTATAATGACACATGCACACGCATGTTTATTGCGGCACTATTCACAATAGCAAAGACTTGGAACCAACCCAAATGTCCATCAATGACAGACTGGATTAAGAAAATGTGGCACATATACACCATGGAATACGATGCAGCCATAACAAAGGACGAGTTCATGTCCTTTGAAGGGACATGGATGAAGCTGGAAACCATCATTCTGAGCAAAGTATTGCAAGGACAGAAAACCAAACACCCCATGTTCTCATTCATAGGTGAGAATTGAACAATGAGAACACTCGGACACAGGGTGGGGAACATCACACACTGGGGCCTTTCGTGGGGTGGGGGCAGGGGGGAGGGATAGCATTAGGAGATATACCTAATGTAAATGACGAGTTAACGGGTGCAGCATACCAACATGGCACGTGTATACATATGTAACAAACCCGCATGTTGTACACATGTACCCTAGAACTTAAAGTATAATAAAATAATAATTATAATAATTATGCAGGAAGTATAGTGATTAAATAAAATTGGGGGATTAGCATCTAAAAAAAAAGACTGTCTCAAAAAAAAAAACCGGAAGTCAATGACAAGAGAAATTTTGGAAATTATACAAATACACGTGATATTGTTTGGCTCTGTGTCCCCACCCAAATCTCACCTTGAATTGTAGTAACCCCCACGTGTCATGGGAGGGACTCAATGGGAAGTAATTGAATCATGGAGGTGGGTTTTTCCCGTGCTGTTCTTATGATAGTGACTAAGTCTTATGACATCTGATGGTTTTATAAAGGGAGTTCCCCTGCACATGCTCTCTTGCGTGCCGCCATGTGAGACAACCCTTTGCTCTTCCTTTGTCTTCTGCTATGATTGTGAGGCCTCCCCGGCCATGTGGAAATGTGAGGCCATTAAACGTCTTTTCTTTATAAATTACCCAGTGTCGGGTATGTCTTTATTAGCAGCATGAGAACAGACTAATACAACATAGAAATTAAACAATATGCTCCTAAATGACCAGTGAGTCAATGAGGAATTTAAAAAGAAAATTGAAAATTTCTTGAAACAAATAATGGAAACACATATACCAAAACCTGTGGAATATAGCAAAAGCAGTACTAAGAGGGAATTTTATAGCTGTAAGTGCCTACGTCAAAAAAGAAGAAAAATTTCAAATAACAGGTCTGATGATGCATCTTAAGAACTAGAAAAATAAGAGCAAACCAAACCCAAAATCAGTAGAAGAAATAATAAAGATCAGAGCAGAAACAAATGAAATTGAAATGAAAACAATACAAGAAATTGAAATGAAAACAATACAAAAGATTAATAAAACAAAAAGTTGGTTTTTTGAAAAGTTAAACAAAATTGACAAACCTTTAGCCAGACTAAGAATAAAAGAGAAGATCCAAATAAATAAAGTCAGAGATGAAAAAGGAGACATTACAACTGATATTGATCTTTCTTACTCCTTTAGTTGAGTGCTCCTCTCATAGGTTAAAATTTTTACATATTTTAAACAGGGTTCCTAGGGGGCGCTAGTGTTCCATAAGCTAGAGAATCAATATTTGGCTGTTATGTTGAATAATGACTGCCTTTATCCTGTTTGCATAGGGAATAAAAGCTAATGAATAGAATTTCTCAATTCAAATTGTTCTCCAATAATGTGTTACAGGCTTTGGCTCCAGACTACTTTTCTGCTAGAGATTGCCCATATATGATAGAAGAAAATGAAACTGCAAATTTATATCAATAGGAAACCTCAAAATTAACTATTTGCTCTTGGTTCAACCATTTGTTGGGTGTCATTTTGTTTCAAGACACGTGGGCTGGTGGTTGTGATTTCATAAGATAGATTAAAAGAGTATAGGTGAAATAAATGTATTGGTTTGTATTTTTTTAAAAATTACTATACAGAATATGGTGTTCTGCAAATAAGAGCAAATGTTATGAATCTTTGTCTCCTGAACAAGTCTGAGGTGTCCTGACTTGACTTGGAAAAATAAGTGCTATATTCCTCTAAAGAGTATGAATAGAAAAGATTTGCAGACAAAGACTACTCCTAAAATACATGTAATGTGTAAAGTAATTAGACAGTTATTTTGAACTATTGCTAAAATTGGTATGTCTGAGGATTCAAACCAGTGTTTGAGACTCAGCCTCAGAAATGCAGATCTAAGACCTTAGTGTTGTTTTTCAACAGGATTTTGTGATTGGGAAGCTCCATGAAGATTACTTTGAGCAAACTGTCTGAAACTTGAAACTTCCAATACATGTCCTCTAGCCTCTCTTGAAATACCCCTCGTAGGAGCTTAATGTGACTCTAACTTGAAGGTAAAATAATAGCATCTGTGTCTGAGGCTGTTATTACACGTGGATCTGTGTAAAAGAAATGAATTGACTGAGTATATTTTTGGACTAGCAAAAGGCTTTATGATAGGAATTTATACTATTTTTATGTGGGTGTAAATATGAAATTGAATTCCTACAATTGTATTCCAAACTCTTTGAATCTTAGATAATGGAACATGTCATAGTGTTTAAAATTGTAGTCCTGAACTGATTATTACTCAACTGCATATTACCCATGGCCTGAGAGGGGAAGAAAATTATCTTTATATATGCTGCCTTCATTCACACAAGACATTTTATTTGTATTACCAATTTAATAAAATCTCTTGCTGTGCAAATCTTCTCCACATGTGGAGGTAGAGAACTAAAATATATAAAGCCAGTTCTTTGTGTTCTTCAACTCTTTAAAAATTGTGTATATGTAATATTTTGTCTGTTTTTTAAACTTAAGAATATGGAATTTTGCCACTTTTAATTTTTTCTTAAGGTAGAAATCTCACAACATGAAACTCAGTTTTCATTACCCTATTTTGACCCATGTCTACTCTTATGGGGCTTCAATTCCCCAGCAAAATTCTGGTACTTTCCCAACGCGGGGTAAAGGCAAAGAGAATTGACAGAGGGCCAAGAAGACAGAGGAGAGAGTGATTCGAGATGATTTGAGACCAGACCAGAAAAAGCAGGATAAAGCTGGTTCAGGAATGGACAAGCATTTAGGCAGATACCACAGAAAAAGGAAGATATGGGACAAGAGTAAAGCAGAAACAGCAAGTACAGTGAGGAGGTCTCTCTAATAGATGGATGAGACTAAATCTTGGCTCTGCCATTTACTGGCTGTATAAGCTTGGAAGAGGTATTTCATCTCTTGGAACTTCCACTTCCTCATTTGGAAAATGAGGAAATTCTCATCTTCTAGAGCTGTGGTGAAAGAACCATATAAAGATTATTGCACTGGAACAATGGCTCACACCTGTAATCCCAACACTTTGGGAAGCCGAGGCAGGCAAATCACTTGAGGTCGGGAGTTCAAGACCAGCCTGGCCAACAAGGCGAAACCTCGTCTCTACTAAAAATACAAAAATTAGCCGGGTGTGGTGGCACATGCCTGTAGTCCTAGCTACATGGGAGGCTAAGGCAGTAGAATCACTTGAACCTGGGAGGCAGAGGTTGCAGTGAGCCGAGATTGCACCATTGCACTCCAGCCTGGATGACACAGCGACAACCATCTCAAAAAAAAAAAAAAAAAAAAAGATTATTGCACCTCATGCAGTGTTTCTGCTTCTTCCTTTCAGTTCTTGCTGACCCTCTCCTTCCTGAGCAGACACAGCCATGTTGATGACACCATTAACATTTGAGTCTGTGCATCCCAAACTGACGCTTCTATTTTAGTCTTTTTGCTATGGAGAACTTCAGATATTTGCAGTCAAAAATAAACATAATCTATAATGAATCTCCATGTAACTATTACTCAGCTTTAATAATTACAAGTCATGGCCCAACTTTTTCATCTACATTCTCATCTGCTTCCTACTGTCTGTATTCATTAGAAACAGAGGACGTCATATCATTTTATCTATAAATGTTTTAGTATGTATCACTAAAAGATAAGAACCCTTTTCAAAAAACATAATCATGACACCATATCACACCTAAAATATTTACCAGTTATTCCTTAATATCATTAAGTACCATGTGCTTAAGTTTCTACTGTCTTATAAATTTCTACAGTTTGCTTGAATTAGGATATGTTATATCCACAAATTACAAAAAGTGTCTTTTAAATTTCTTAGTTGATTAGCTAATGTGCTCTTCTGTTTCCTGTATTACATGTAAAGCAGAGGATTCATCAGATTCAGGTTGATTTTGTTGCTGCTGATGGTATTATTGCTACTGTTATTCTCTGTCCAATAAGTTGTATCAACCACATGAATACTACCAAGTTGTACTGCTATTGGTGATGTAATTTTTTCCAAACTGATAACTCTTGGAAACGTCTGAAGAAATCAATATAGAGTCTTTCCGGAATTTAAACAATAAATAGTTACATCCTAAAGACTTTGGTATATACTAAAACTGCAAAAATATTTTGTATTTATATGACATATAGAGCTAGGCCTTAGGTTCATATAATTTTAATCTTTTTCTTTTTTTTTAATGACGGAGACTGGTTCTGTCACCCAAGCTGGAATGCAGTGGCACGATCTCAGCTCACTGCAACTCCACATCCCCGGTTCAAGCGATTCTCCTGCCTTAGCCTCCAGAGTAGCTGGGATTACAGGCACCCGCCACCACACCCAGCTGATTTTTGTATTTTTTTTAGTAGAGACGGGGTTTCATCATGTTGGCCAGACTGGTCTTGAACTCCTGACCTCAAGTGATTCACTCCCTTTGGCATCCCAAAGTGCTGGGATTACAGGTGGGAACCACTGTGCCTGGCCAGATAATTGTAATCTATTTTTCACCTGCATGAATGCCTAGAAAGGCATGTGTCATGTGGGAACATTATTTACTAAGTAGGATTATCTGCCACATTGTGGAAAGTCTAGCATCTCTGGGTTCTCTCTACCAAATGCCACTAATACCCGACCCGAATCTTTAATGACTACTATCAACATCCTCTTACATTTACAAAATGCTCTCTATGGTTCACTTTGTCCCCTGTTGAAAACCACTAAATTAGTTTAAGCAACAACAAAAGAGGAAATTGGTTTTCATTGCATATATACAGTAATTTAAGAAAAGGAAATAAGAAAAATGTCTAGTATGGGGAATGAGTATTGAAACACTCACAACTTCAAAGCCTTCAAAAGTTTTTCTCAGCTGACAGAATTTTATTTCTCCAAAATATGTTGGAAAATATGAGCAGGCTCTCTGATAAAACCAATGAGGTCATAATGACTTTATGCTAATATATGCAGTTCGAGTAGAGAAATTTTTAACAGCTAGAAAGCCATCCAGACTGGTACAGGTAGGGAGACTGGGAGAGTGACAAGAAATGACAAGTCCATTTTTAATTCTTTACTAAGTGTAAGTAAAAATTTATAAACCTTCTGATGCTATATTTACATAATTGGCCCATAATGTTCATAAGGAATTGTGCTTCATCTCTGAGAGGGAGGAAATACAGTCAAACGTTTACTTCCCTTTAACTTACCTTATTATGTGTTATACGTCTTGACTTTTTCTTTCTGGCTTTTTAAAACAGTTACTTTATTGTCTTTAAAAATCATTTTCAAATCTAAATTAGAAGATATTTTAGTATTATTTCTGAAAGCAGGTATTGTTTATTCATGGTACCTAGCCAGTTTTTAAGAAATAGTAGAATCTTATTAACTATTTTTAATAAGCTCACTCATCCAGTAATCATCATTTATATATCTTATTACTGTATATAATCATGTACTTTCATATTTATTAATTTTATTGTCATACTATCATTATCATGAAACATTAAGTGTGAGTGTTTTACACAGAGGAGAAACTGAATTAAGTGATTTCTTCTAAATCATACTGCTGGCATAACTAGGAGAAGAATTTAGGTGTTCTGGCTTTGATTTTATGATTTCTACCAATAGACTTCTTTTTGCATTGAAGTTTTATGGTTTCTATTCTTGCTGCCTAGCTGTTTCCGTGTGCTCAAAGTATTTGTCGAGAGAGAGAGAAAGAAAAAAAAGAAGAAAAGAGTTGTGATTAATTTCCCCAGTATGTACATACTGGCCTTGACTCTTAGAAATACAAAACAAGATATCAATAATTTTGGTGGCAAAGTCTAGTGGAAGATATGGCTTTCCTAAGAGCAAATTACTTTATTTAATGTCTTCAAACTGCAAAGAAGGTACAGCATCAACATAGGAATTGTTCAGAAACTGAAACTTGGTTACTATGGAGACATTACCTCACAGTTCTAAGAGGCAGTGTTGGCCAGATGCAACAACTGTAGTCATAAAGGTCTCTGCCAAGTTACTGCCCTCTCAAGCTGCTTCCAGTGAATGCTACACACCTGCACCATGGTTTGTCCGACATCCTTAGCCAAGATCAGGATTGGCTATGTTGGTACTTACATATCCTCATGAGAATTGTGGTTCTGGTACTAGTTTGGTAAAGAAATTATTAAACCTGGCTGATGCTTGAAGGTAGTTGGATTAACAGGTGAGGTCACTTTGAAAAGAAAAATCTGCCTTGAACCTCAGCGATATTCATCATCTGATGTCATGATCTGCTTTCCTAGGAAAGAAAAGAGACTTCTTTTCTAGCCAAGATGAGAGATACACAAGACATTCAGGAAGCTTCGGAGGCAATGCAGAATAAAGTCCATGAGCAGGAAGATAAGAATGAGAAACAAAAACAGTGAGCATGCATAGATGCGATGGAAGCAGAGTTAGAGCTGAATTATAGAGGACGAATGATGGCATGCTTGACCTCTTTTGTTTCAATACTCTTATGAACCAGTTAGAACTAGAATATATCTCACAAATTTTCTAGAAATAATGGACTGTAGCATACAACTACTTCCACAACTACTGTTTTATAAGGTTCTAGTCCTTGAGAAGTATAAAAATCCACCTGGACAGATCTCCATAGTATAAGACCTAGCTGAGATTCCATCCAAAGTTCCCTTTTTTTGTTTTTTTGTTTTTTCAGACGGAGTGCAGTGGCGCTATCTTGGCTCACTGTAAGCTCCGCCTCCCGGTTTCACGCCATTCTCTTGCCTCAGCCTCTCGGAGTAGCTAGGACTACAGGTGCCCGCCACCACGCCTGGCTAATTTTTTGTATTTTTAGTAGAGACGAGGTTTCACCGTGGTCTTGATCTCCTGACCTCGTGATCTGTCCGCGTCGGCCTCCCAAAGTGCTGGGATTACAAGCGTGAGCCACCGCGCCTGGCCTCCAAAGTTCCCATTTAATATGTTAAGGCAATTTACAGAAATAGTTTCTTTCTAGAACTATTTTACAGAACTGGGGACAAAAAAATTACCAGAATATTGGTTTTGGAAATGTCCATGAGAATGTTATATAAAATTATAATCCCTATTTTTACATTTAATATAAATCATTCATCAACTAAAGCATTACCATTGGTTTTCCAATGTTTTCTTTAAAATTGACTTATTGAGTATACATAATTTAAAGCTATTGTTACTTTGGACCTACAAGTCCTATGTTTATTGTTCAGTCCAAGTCCATTTTTAAATATTTGTTCTTAGAGGTCCTCTGAGAAATGATTGTCGTCAATATTATCAATGCAGCGTCTCCCAAAGTAACATTGAAATGCTAGACTTGAGCTTTTGTAACTGCCCCTGGTTTAATGTTAATCAATTACGGAGGGAGTGAGATACCAAGAAGGGGCTTAGAAAATTACTTATGCTTAAGGGAAAGTTAACTAAGCACTGAGAAAAATCTCTCATCTTCCAAAAGAAGACTAATAGGTAGGCAAGTGGAAGGTTCAGGTGATGGGCTGTATCACACGAGTTTGTTCCTGAAATGTCTCAGCTCTTTCAAAGATGTGTGCAGCCATTAGAAATTTCTTATTCGGCCAGGCATAGTGGCTCATGCCTGTAATTCCAGCAATTTGGGAGGCCAAGGCAAAAGAATCACTTGAGGCCAGGAGTATTAGAGACAGCCCGGGCAACATAGCAACACCACATGTCTACAAAATTTTTTTCAAAATTAGCAGGCATAGTGCCATGTGCCAGTAGTCTCAGCTACTTGGGAGGCTGAGGCGGGAGGATCACTTGAACCCAGGAGTTGGTGGTTGCAGTAAACTATGATTGTACCACTGTACTCCAGCCTGGATGACAGAGAGATACCCTGTCTCATAAAAAAAAGAAAAGAAAAGAGAAGAAAAAAATTTCTTATTCACCTACCAAAATAAGAACACCCTATAGCTCCAGGACAGGTTTCTGTGATTGCAAAGATTTTGTTAAGCCTTCTTGGGAGTCTTCTGTGGAATTAAATTTATTTTAAAGTGCTATTGTTTTACTAGAGGAAAAAAATTGAGATCTTATAAAATGAACATGCTGAAAAGAATAGCCAGTCTGTTATGAAGCCCAGATGTAAGGAATGTTGAAAGAGAAAAGCATTTCTCTACATTTCTCTGCTGTTGTAGTCAATGTCAGGGAGAAGTCCTGTCTTACAATCCTGTCTCATGTTGAACACAGATGAAATATCTGTAATCTGACAATTTACCTCTAAAGTCTCCTTCCCACTACCTCTACGGTCATACTCAATAGTGTATCTTCATAGGTTAGAGCTTTTCTGACAAATATGAATGCTTGGAGTGTCAGCAGGATGTTAAGTGCACATGCTTGTTAAGCACTGGGCTAGTAATCGTGACATTTTCAAAGCCAATGCCATTTAATTATTTTAAAAATTTGCCTGAGATGTCTGTGTCTGCTGAGAGGCACATTAAAGAGCAGTCTAGTTTTGAATACAAAACTCTCCAGGTATAAGATTTCTGATAAAGGAACTTTCACATTGTAGAACAAAATGATTGTGAATACCTCTTGGTAAACAGAGATATTGAGGGTGACAGCAGCAAGATGGCAGAGTAGGAAACTCCAGGCCCTCATTCTCCTGTAAGAACCTGAAAGAACAACAAGGAGAGGTTGGCTAACATAACTTTATAAGAGCTTTGGGAAATAGATCAAAACAGAGATAATTCATGGAGGCAAAATAATTAGTTCCTGACTTATAGTGGATAGATATGTGGACCCCCAGAAAGGGGATGGCTGAACTGGCCATTTGTCTCATTTTTCAGAGTAAAGGGTTTGGATTGGAGGACTTTGTCCACAATTTAAGCACTGAACACGCATGCATACACACATGCACCCACAAAAATTGCTTTGAGGTCACTGGGAAGAGCTTCAGTGTGATTCATAAAATGAAATGTCCTAAGTCTTTTCAGGATTCATGTCAATGAAGTGTTGTTTAACTTGTAAAATAATTGTACTGAAGCTTATGAACCTTGTTCAAATGATTGTGCACTAGTTAACAAATGTTCCTATAGATATAAAAAAGGAAATCTTTGTTCATAGTAAGATTCACTTATAAAAATAGTACACGAAAATGATCTTTCTTCTCCCTCTATTCTGTCATTCCCTCCAATACACATACACACACACAAACATGTACAGTTTATTTGAAGGCAGACATTCACTAAACAATCTTAATTAATATAGAAAAGTTAGTTAAGCAGCAACAAGAATTAAAGGAAAAGCATATAGGAAACAATGATATATTAAACCAGAATTATAATCATGATTTTATGATAATGGAAAGGGAAAATAATGGTAAGTGATCAAAGTGGAGGTATAAATGGCTTATGAAGTCTCCACTTAGAGTAAAAAATACATTTAAAAGCCTGGAAGGAGATGGTAAAATGTCTTGTTGGTGGCATTGTAATGATTAGTATTATCTTTTTTCTACTTACACATTTTCAGAACTATCTACAATAGAAATTTGTTAATTTTCAAATATTTTTAAAGCATACAACAAATTGATAATAAAGTGTTTTATTTAGATTGTTAAAACTAGAAATACAAGATGTTATTGTGCTTGTGTTGGATGCATATTACCTTTGAAAAGCAGAATTCTTGGTAATAATAATAGCCCATGCTTCTTTTATTCACAGCCACTTTTACTTTCTTATTTATTTATTTAATTTATTATATTTTTTGTACACAGAAGAGAAGACAAACTTGGAGTATATTCTTTAGTACATTTTTCCCCAAAGATGTTGGGTTCAGTTGCCACAACACTGCCATTGTCATCTTCAAATTCCAGTGGAATGCCTCTTGGTTACTCTCTGTCTAGTCCTCAGATTAGTAGAGTAACTATATCAACAACTGGACAATTGACTTCTAAAGCTACTGTAGGTAGCTGTTCCCGAGTGGAAAACAGCTTGGGTAAGCAAAATATGGAACCCATATTTTTAGAGTACTTTTAAAGCTTATATTTCAATAGATTGCATATATGACTCTCAGTCAGAATGATGTTTTATTATTACTCCCCCAAAATGCTAACTTCCTAGCATCTTATGAAAAGTAACTTAACTATGGTCATCACTGATCCTAGAACTGGGGTATTAAATTCAGGCCACATACATGCATGTGCCAAATATATCATCCTTATAATTAAGGTATCTTGAGTTATCATGAAGGTTCATGAGTTGACCGCTAACATACATTAGAATTGCTAGAGAATTAAAAATTACAATGTATAGCATTAACTGCCCTTCCTCTGAACACTACCAGAAGGATTAAATACCAGAAGGATTGTGTATTTTGTGCCTTTACGAGATGTATGGCTTAAGTAATGAATAGACAGGTAGATGAGACAAAGAAGTAACATAAAGTAGGTATAAAATAATGGAGAGAAAATGGTAAAACAATAAAGAGAACTTGAAGGAAAGGAAAATGAAAACAGTACTATGATCAGAAAAAGTAAAGTTTTGACTATTATCAACAATGTGCTCAGCAATACCCATGCTCTAGGGTGTTTGTTTCTCACCATGTTTAGGGAACTTTGAGGGTATGTTTCCGTGGTTTACTGAAAACACTATCATCCTTTGAAACACAGGACCTACTGTTTTTCTACAATGTTAGGCACCAGGTAGAGTACGTAACATCTCTGCATCTCATTTTCCACAAATGCAAATGGGGATTAAAATAGAAATGTCACAGGGCTATCCTAAAGATTAAATATTTATGAAAATTACCTAGCACATAATAAATACTCAATAAACATTAGTTATGAATCTGAACGTACCTGTAAGCACCTTCTTTTAAAATAGATGAGATTTGGGGTTTGTGTTTCAATTGCCAATCAACTAACAAGTTTCAAGTTTCAAAACTGGTAGCACAAATAGTCCAGTGACTATCTGATGCCTCCATTATCCTCTAACATTCTGTGCCCATTTACAGCCTGGCTGCCCCTCATCTATATTTCATTTTGTTTCTAATATATTTCATTTTGTTTCTGATATTTTTAAAAAATCTTTGACATGGGTTATATAGGGTTTTTTTTTCTCCTGCCATTATGGTCAGATTCCCTATGTTTCATTTTTTGTATGACAAGTATAAAATTTCCCAAGAAACCTCCTAAGTTTACATTGACCTTTAGGATGACCAAAACCCATATACTGAAAATGAAAATACAAATTTTAGATCTGGGAAGAAAAGATTTTCTATCATTCATCATTATATCATCATGGCATATGTTCTATATTTGGGTTAAACTTTGGCTCCTTGTAATGGGGCAAAAAAATGAAATACAGTGGCTTCCCCTTATGGGAGCTGAATTGGGATGTAGTCTTCTCCTTCCATTACTGTAGATTCCACTTCTCTAGATAGATGTATAGGTTCACTGAGATTTGTTGCACTTGGTTCATTGTTAGCTTTTGTTCTAGACAAAATAACAACTGGGACCAAAGTTAATGTGTCTTCTTTTCTTTTGGAATACCAAGGCTTTTATTTCTCAAGATGAGCTGTTAAGAAAGATGCTGTATATTATCCTTCCCCAAAGGAATTTAAGGATTAAGGAAGTACTTGACTGAGAATGAACTAATCTAATTCCAAATGCTTTTTTTTCTCAACAAAATACTTTGAGGAATCTTCTTTAAAAACGATGATTTTATTTCTTTATATCTTTCACCTTGTTTTGGTTTTGCTAAAGATGTAAGATTTAAACTCTAGATTGTCTTAATCCTTTGAGGATTTTGGACCGAGAGTCACATTAACCAAAACTCTGTACTGTAATAATAGCTATCATTTATTAGCAGATAAATATTAAATATTATGCTAGACACTTACATGATCTCCAGCTCTCTTATCTCCTTACACAAGGTGGTGATGGTATCTTTATTTTATGTTCAGGAAAACGGAAACTTGGAAAATTTACATCACGTGGCTTAGTAAATGGCAGAACTGAAATATAATTACAAGTCTGTCTAAATGCAAGACACGTTGTTCTTTCCACTTCATCACAATGCGTCTTTGTAATGTAACTCCCTCTTTGCGGATATATTATTAGATTTGTCCAGAATGGCTCTTTATGCTTAAAATTATGAAACCTATATTGTATTTGAATCAAAGTAGTGAGGATTTAAAAGAGCAAACTTCTAATAGGACACTAGAATCTGATTAAGCATGACTTTATCTTTCTAATAAAGTATTTTAATTAAATAGAGGAAGTTTAAGTCTTTACCTGGCAAGAGTACTAACCATTGCAGGAAAGGATTCATATGAGGCTTTAACTTATGGGTAGCCATTTGGGAATTTTAGCATACATGAAGTAGAATAAGGCTATATTTATATGTAACATATCTAAATTTGACAGACTAAAATGTTTTCCCTATTTCAAAATTGATGATGCTTCTAGTACAACTAAATAATCAGTTAAATAGTCATTATTCTAATGATATAATTTATTGTTTAAGATAACTGAAATACTCTTTAGGAACTGAAGATGTCACTATAAATATCCACTTACTGATTATTTTATAGGCTTTTGTTTAAAGCTTCTAACTATTCTCATTAAGTTTGATAGTGATATTAAAATGTAAAAATATAATTTTGTAGAAGCAGAGAATAAAGGTAATGGCTTTAGGTCCTTTTAATGTCATTTTATTTACTTCTCTCCTGGTTACTTCTTTCTTCTGTTTACTTGAAAGATGCCAGCCCCTTCTCAGTTCCGAAGAAACAGGATGAATCACCCATGATTGGGGATGGAGAAGATTATTTCCTTTCTTTGTTTGGTGATTCAAAGAAACTTACAGCACACTCAAACTACACTCAGAAAACTTTAAAATACTTTTCTATGATTCTCGAAGAAGTTGGCCAGTTTACCTCCAGGTACATATTTTATTTGAACTATTTAGTATCTTCTGTCGGGGTAGGACCAATAAATCAGCAGAAAACAAAGTTCTAATCTGTAGTTATATGCATTATTTTATCTAAAACACTAATCAGTTCATTGAAATATAACTGTTTCATCTTCTGAGCAATTAAAATAAATTGATATAATGGTCTAAAGAACCAAACAAGAAATGTGACTTCTTCAAAGATGCCAGAGTAAACAATGCTACATAATCTTTACTAATAGGGTCAATTCAATTATTCAAGGCACTTTTTTATCGTTGTTGAATTATTTAGATGGATCTAATATATATATTTTCTTCTAGTAGCTCTTGAGTTCAAGACAGAAGGAGAAAGATAAATTTTTACTTCATTGATCCATTTTTATGACTGTTAGTATCTATGCAAAAAGAAATTGATCAGGAAGAAAGTTGATATTAAGACTAAAATAAAAGAGTTATGATCTATTCATTTATATTAATATAACCATGCCTTACTTATTACATGAACAACATACTGAATTTGAAATGCTAGTAATAAGACACGTTGATAGAAGTTGTTAGATGGCTAAAAGAAATCAGAGTTGAGGGTCAGATATGAAGGAAATTTTCTCTCCCTTTATGCCATGTTTCCTAAAATCAATCACCCATGCCCTATTACAATTTAACAGTGGAGAATACCTAAGCATTTGCTCTACTGTCTAAAAACACCTCATCAGATCCTTCATTCAGTACCTACTATGTTAAAATGATGAGCAGTTTGGAACAAAATAAAATGTTCAAAGCTTCTATTAAAATGCAATCCTATTAAAAATGGTGGTGTAGAAGCAAGCTGTCTTCAATCCCTATCCAGCCACCCCAGAAAACAAAAACAAATATACAGTGCCAAGATTATCATTATCATCAGCAGTATCTCAGAACTCAAATATGAGGATGAGACAATTCCTGAGGCCACAGAGAAGTGAGAAACACTCGTATAATAATTAAGCTCCCCAGAGGTCAAGGACAAAGAGAAGAAGCTAAAAAATGTGAGAGAAAAGAATTTGTCTAGCAACAGACTTCTCAGTGAAAACCATGTAGGTCAGGAGGTAATGAGACAATGTTTTTAATGTGTTAAAACCCTGCTATCCAAGAATAGTGTATCCAGCCAAGCTATCTTTCAAATATGAAGAGATAAAATCTTTCCCAAACAAAAGCTAAGAGAATTCACCACCACGAGACCTATCTTATAAGAAATGCTAAAGAGAGTTCTTCAATCTGAAAGAAAAAAACACTAATGTTCAAAAAGAAAACACCTGAAAGTATAAAACCTCTGATAAAATTAAGTACATGGAAAAACCCAGAACTGTAATTGTGGTATACAATCCACTCATTACTCTAGCGTGAATCCCAAAAGACAAATCTATCAAAAACAGTAATAGCTATAGCAGTCTGCTAAGAGATAGGCAGTATAAAAATACATAAATTGAGAAAACTAACAGTCAAAATATGGAAGGATGGAGTTCCAGTCTAGAGATTTTTTCTTTGTTTCTATTCTTTCTTTTTTTCTATTCTTTCCTTTGTGATTCAAGGTAAGTATTCATCTCTTTAAAATAACTTGTTATAGCTGTAAGATGTTTTTTGTAACCCTCATGTAACCACAATGCAAAAACCTATAATAGATTCACAAAAAATAAAAAGCAATGAATTAAAATATACTACCAAAGAAAATTACTTAACCACAAAAGAATATAGTAATAAAGGACAAAAGGAAGAGACAAATTATAAAACAACCCAAAAACAAGAAATAAGTTCTTCTTTTCAATAATAATACTTAATGTAAATGGACTCGATACTCAATTTAAAGGCATAGAGTGGCTTAGGGATAAGGAAACAAAATCCAGCTATATGCTGCCTAGAAGAAACCCACTTCACCTACAAAGGCATACAGACTGAAAGTGAAGGGATGGAAAAACTATTCCATTCAACTGGAAACCAAAAAAGAGTAGGAGTAGCTATACTTATATCAGATAAAATAGACTACAAATCAATGACTATAAAAAGAGACAAAGAAGGTCACTATATAATGATAAAGGGGTCAATTCAGCAAGAAGATATAATAATTATAAATATCTGTACACCCAACACCAAAGCTCCCAAGTATATAAAGCAAACGAATAGATTTAAACAGAGATATAGACTGCAGTACAGTAGTGGGGCACTTTAACATCCTATTCTCAGTAATGGACAGATGAACCAGACACAAAAATCACAAAGAAACATCAGAGTTAAATTGCACATTAGACCAACTAGGCCTGACATGTGCAGAACATTTCACTCAATTGCTGCAGAATATACATTCTTTTCATCAGCACGTGGAACATTTTCCTGAATAGACTCTCTCTTAAGCCACAAAACAAATATCAAAAAAGTAAAAATTATGTCAAGTACTTTTGTGACCACATTGGAATAAAACCAGAAATCAATTCTTGGAACCTAGGAAAATACACAAACACATGGAAATTAAGAAACACAGTTCCAAGCAACCAATGGATCAGTGAGGAAACTGAAAAGAAAATTTAAAAATGTCTTGAAACAAATGGAAATGGAAACACAACATACCAAAATCTCTGGGATACAAAAAAAAAGCAGTACTAAAAGGGAAGTTTATGGCAATAAATACCTATATCAAAAAAGTAGAAAAGCTTCAAGTAAACAATCTAACAATGCATCTCAAGGAACTAGGAAAGCAAGAAAAAAAAAGCAAACTGAAAATTAGTAGAAGAAAAGAAACAATAAAGATCAGAGAAAAATAAATGAAATTGAGACCAAAAAATATAGATCAACAAACAAAAAGTTGGCTTTTTTCCATGGTGTTGGATTGTATCAAATACTTTTTATGCATCTAGTGAGATGATCGTATGGTTTTTCTTTTTGAATGTTAAACATCCCTGCACTTTTACCATAAATATTTGGTCATAATGTTTATGTTTTACTATACTGTTTGAATTCCATTTGTTAAAATATTGCTTCAAACTTTTGCATCAATGTTTGTAAAGATTATTGGTCTGTAGTTTTCTTTCCCTGTAATGTCCTTGTCTGTTTTGGTATCACAGTAATTCCACTCTTTATGGAATGAGATGGGATATAGTCTCTCCTTTATCCTTTTCTAGAAGAGATTGTGTAGAAGTAATTTTTTTCATAAACGTCTTATAGAACTTATTGGTGAAGCCATCTGGGCCTCGAATTTCTTTGTGGTAAAGTTTTAAAACTATAAATTGTTTTTAAATAGATATTAGGCTATTCTAATTATTTCTTCTTGCATAAGCTTGGGTAGTTTGTGTCTTTCAAGAAATGTGTCCATTTTTATCTAAGTTGTCCAATTTTTTTGCATAATGTCATTTATAATATTCTCTTATCCTTTTAAGAACTGTAGAATCTTTATTGGTATCACCTTTCTCATTTCTCATATGGTCATCTGTATCTTCTCTTTTTCCTGATCATATCACTAGAGATTTAGTTTTATTGAGCTCCTCAAAGAACATGTGTTTTGTTATATTGGTTTCCCCTATTTTTTGTTTTTTATTTAATTGATTTTCATTTTGGGCTACATTCCCTTTCTTCTGTCTACTTTGGGCTTTATTTGCTTTTTTTTCTCCCCTAATTTTTTAAGGTGAAATTTGAGGTCATTGATTTGATACCTTCTTCTCTTTTGATACTACAGGTATTTGGTGTTATAAACTTTCCTCTAAGTACAGCTTAGTGGCATCCCACAAATTTTAATATGTTGTATTTTTATTTTCATTCAGTTAAAAATACTTTCTAATTTTCATTTTCTTTTTTATCCTTGGGTAATTGAAAAGTGTGTTATTTAGTTTCAAAGTGTTTTACAGATTTTTCAGTTCCAGTGATTTTCCAGATATCTTCTTGTTATTGATTTCTAATTAAATTCCATTGTGGTCAAAGAACATACTTTGTATGACTTGAATCCTTTTATATTGACTGAGACTTCTTTTATAGCCAGGATATTAATTATTCTGGTAAATGTTCCAAGTGCACTTGAAAAGAATATGTATTCTGCTGTTGTTTAGTGGAGTGTTTCATGTCAACCATGTCACGTTGGTTGATAGTGTTGTCTACTGTCTTTTTGCTGATTTTTTTGTCTACTTGTTGTATAAATTATTGAGAGAGGGGTATTAATATCTACCAAAGTTGTGGATTTGTTGATTTCTCCCTTGCAATTCAATCACTTTTGTTTCATGTATTCTAAAGCTTTGTTATTAGATGTAGAAACAGAAACATTTAGGAATGTTACAACCTTCTGATGAATTGATCCTTGTATCATTATGAAATGACTTTCTTTATCCTGGCAATATTCTTTGTTCTGAAATATATTTTGTCTGATATTAATATAGCCACAGGAGCTTTCTTTTTACTTGTGTTAGCATGGTATATATTTTTCCATACTTTAACTTTTTAACTATTTGTGTCTTTATATTTAGAGTGCGTGTTTTGTAGGTAGCATATAGTTGAGACTTGCTCTTTTAGCCAATCTGAAAAATCTCTGTCTTTTCATTGGGGCATTTAAACTATTTACATTTAAGGCTATCATTAATATGATTAGGTTTAGTCTACCATCTTGTTATTTGTTTTCTCTTTGTCCCAGTTTTTCTCATTTCTTCAATATTTTCAAGATCTTGCTCTACTACCTTTTGTCTAAATTGTTTCTAATAAATTTTCTTTCATTTTTGTATTTGCTCGTCTGCACAAATATTCCGCTTTTAAGATGTTCTCATTATCATTGTTTTTGGGAGATTTGATTATGATGTGCCTGGTGTAAATTTCTTCAAATTTCCTATGCTTGGGGTTGTTACGCTTTTTGATTAGCATATTTATAGATTTTGAATTTTAAAAATTTGGAAAAATTTTTACCATTATTTCTTCAAATATTTTTTGTCCCTGCTTCCTCTCTCCTTTTAAGGGACTCCAATTTCACATATATTAGGCCACTTGAAGTTGTACCATAGTTTACTAATGCTCTGTTATTTTTTATCTTTTTATGTACTTTTTCCTCTGATTGTTTCTTTTTGGATGGTGTATATTGTTATGTCTTCATGTTCACTGATCTTTTCACCTGCAATGACTACTATTATGTTAATCCCATCCAGTGTATTTTTAAATCTCAGTCATGTCTCTACATTTTGAACATACAAATACAGTTATAAGGATTTTTCCTTTTCTACTGTTTCTAACATCTGTGTCAGTTCTGCATCATTTTTTATTGATTTTTCTCCTTGTTATGGGTTGTATTTTTCAATTTATTTGCATGCCTGGTAATTTTTTATTGTATGTCAGAAATTGTGGATTTTGCCTTGTTTGGGGACTAGAATATTTTTGTATTTCTATGAATTTTCATTTCTTGAGTTTTGTTCTGGGACCCACTTAAGTTACTTGGAAATAGTTTGAGGCTTTAAGGACTAGCTTTTACAGTTTGTTAGGTGGAAACAAAGCAATGTCTTCACTTTGTTATTAATTATTCTCCACTAGTGAGGCAAAAGTCTCCTTAGTACTGTACACAAGGCCCCATTAATTATGAGCTTTTTCAGTCTGGCTTGTGGGAACTTCCTTACCCTGTGAGAGCTTCAAGTACTGTTCCTTCTAATCTTTTCAAAATAGTCTTTTTCTACAGTCTTGGGGCATTTACTCAAATACATGTGCTGATCAGTCTTCTGCTAAATACTCAAAGGGGACCATCTGAAAATCGCCAGCGCTCTTTTTGCAGCTTCCCATGTCTGATACTCTGCTTGTGACCTCCAGCCACCTTGGTCTCCCCAGACTCTCAGCTCCATGTCCTCAAGTCAGAGAGGATGCATCCTCCATGATGCAGCCTGGAAATTTTCTCGAGAAATAATCTGGGGAAATTTTAAGTCTCACTACATTTCTCTTCTGTCTCTCAAGTATCACTATTCTTTGTTGACCAGTATCAAATATCTTCAAAAATATTGTTTCATATATTTTTCCAGATTTTTAGTTGTTTCAGATGGAAGGCTAAAGTCACTTCTTATAACTTCATCTAGGCTGGAAACAGAAGCTGATTCTCAATTTGGTTGTTTTCAATCAAAGCTGTTGTTTCTTTCCTACTACCACCCACTATCTCTAGGGATTTGTTTAATATCTGACAGCAGAAGGAAAAAAAAAGGAGTTGTAGGCAAACAAGAAACAAAGTAGAGACATTATTAGGATTTTCACTAGTTACACTATATCCAGGACCTTACCTTGGCTTCAAGTTTAGTTCTAGATGTCTCAGGTGTGATCAAACTATATTAAGAAGGCTAACTTCTCATTCATCCTCCATCTCAACCTCTTAGAAATTCTGCATCCTACAAGTCTAGAGTCAAAATGATAGTAAGCTCTGGATTCAGATGGGCCTCACTGAGATCATGATAAACACACGAATGGTTCTGGTTTAAAACAATTTTGAGGCTGCAAATATCCTCATCTTCCCAAAGGATTCTTATTCAGACTAAACCCCATTTATTCTTCCCTTGGATGATTTAGAACCTTGTCGTAGTGATGTACAAATTTACATCTCCATTACATTAAGGATCTACCATCAAAACTTTTAGGTGTGAGGGCTCTTGTAGTACCAATGAACTGAATTAAGTTCCCTGAGTCTTTCTAACTTTGTCCTTTAAAAATTTAAGGACTCTTAAATGCTGTACCCCTTCATCAGCCCATATGCCCCCAACTACAAACACCTATATAGGAAACGTTAGGTATATACAGGTTGGAAGAACTGGAACTTCAAAGATAATTTTAGCAAACCGCAGAATATCAGAAACCTAAAAGCAAATAAATAGCATGGAGCTATCAAGGAGAGCCCAACAAATAGATAAATTAGTGCTTAAATAATGGAAAGTAATTTTGTTTAAAAAGTGACATAGCCATGTTTCTCCTCAATCTCTTTACAAATAGAGACTGTGCAAAGGCTACTGATGGTGATTGCAACATCACTCTCCACTCTCAGTCAACCACAAATTATAAGTAGAGGTCTCAGGTCACTTTCCTATTAAAGATAAATGGGAAGGCTGGCAGGGAAGAGAAAAAGATAACTACTAAAGGCTGTGTGACAGCAGATTAACAGCCTGCCTCTGTGAATTTCCATGCATTGATCTTATATCAAAAAGAAGGCAAATAAAGTGCTCTGATATGGACAATGTTGTTTTTTCCTTCAGACAAGAACATTTATTCTATGTATATGCATACAATAAAAATTTAAGGTTAATAAATAAGCACTTTGCTTGTATAATGAAGGATTTTTGAAAATCAACTGTAAATATCCAGCTATATGTATAATAACGAAGGAATAGCTGAGCTATTCCAGGGTCTTATCTGTTTAAAAACAAAAGTCAAATTAGTGCTCATCTTCCCAGGCAGAAAAAGCAAGTCTGAAAAACAAAAGGATGTTCTGTCAAAAAATAAAAACATCCTGCAGAGAATTTAGTAACAGTAAGATGAGGATGACACAAAGGAGTTCTAGGGATGTCAAAGAGTAAAACGTTACATCCAAAATTTGGTAAGAACCATAATGATAATGCAAAAGAAAAAGAAGATAAAAGAAATTATGACATAAATTGTTCAAAAGCGAACCTCTGTAAAAAAGGCATTCTCATACAATGTAGGTGAGACCACTATTTTGAAGGGAATTTGATAATGTATATGACGAGATTTCATAGAAGGTTACACCCATTAATTTCATAATTCCTCTTCTGAGAGACAAAATCCAGAGTGATAGCCTGACACTTAAAGCCACTTTTCTCCTCAAAACAGCTGCCAATTTTGAAAGCCACAACTAAGAGACTGAGAAGTTAGAAGTTTTTCTCAAGATTCGTATGACTGGGTGAATAAAAGTTGGCATTTAGGGCCTATAAAAAAAATGGAGGGTCACTTGAGGCTTTCAGTTGGAACTTCAAGGAAAGATGGAAGAGTAAGTCTATATGCAAAACAGACCAGTACAGTGTCCAATTATTTCACATTTAATTTAAAGTGATTTGTTCCCAACTTAGATGCCTACCAGAAGCAAAAGTAAATCTTGAGTGAAAAAATATACAGAACCTTAAATTATCTCTGCAGTTTTTTCTCTGTAATACTAGGCACTAAACAAAAACAAACAAACAAAAAAAAAACAACGTATACAAAAGATAAGAGTTGACCAAACACCAAGATTAAAAGTGGACACCAGGAACAGGTGGAGAAGGTCCAGACATTGTAGTCTTCTGACCAGGATTTCAAACTAACAATGACTAAAATATTCAAGTAATTAAATGACAAGATAAAAATTTTAACATAAACCTGGGAACTAAAAGAATCATAAACAAGTTCTAGAAGTAAAAAAAATCCAATAACGGAAATTAATATTTCAGTAGGTGGGTTTAACATTACATTTGATATAGCAGAAGAGAGAATCACTGAACTGGAATATTCTCAGAAGTAAATATCTAGACTGAATCACAGATAGCAAGGTTATAAATAAGTATAAGAGAAAAATAAGGCAAGATTTTGTTTTAATCTACTTCTAATTAAAGTCACTGAAGGAGAAGAAAGATTGAGGTAGAATGGTATTGATGGAAACACAGAAGATTTTCCCAGACTAATGAAAGACATCAAGCCAAATATTCAAAAAGTACTACCAACATCTAGCAGGCTAAAAGAAAACAAGCCAGCAAACAAACCAGGTACATTGTTGAAAACAAAAACAAAAACAAAAACACTTTTTAAAACAGAAGACAAAAAAAAGTCTTAAAGTCAGCCAGAGAAAAAGGACATTTACCTTCAAAGAAACAACAAAAATATTGGCTGGCAGTTGGTACATCAACAGAAAAATAGAATAATGAGACACTAGACTAAATATCCAATGAAAACATTGGGACTGAAACTGCAGGCCAACAGGGCAACATTTCTGACAAACTGACTCTAAAAATCACAAGAAATATATATTAGTGTCCTATTGCTGCCATAACAAATTACCACCAACTTAGTGACTTAAAATAACATGAATAGCACCCACTTATTAACACATAGTTCTCTAGGCCATAAATCTGGGTTGTCTCAGCTGATTTCTTAAGAGTTTTACAAGGTCAAAGTTAAGATGTTAAATAGGCTCTTATCTGGACACTGAAATAAATCTGCTTCCAAGCTCTTTGAGGTTGTTGGCCAAATTCAATTCCTTGCTGTGATAGTACTTCCTTACTGTCAGCATGCAGTCACCCTTAGCTTCAAAAGGCCACTCCCCAGTCCTTGCAGATGGGCCGCTACATCTCAGAACCAGCAACAGTGCATCGAATCCTTCTCGTGCTTGGATTCTCTCTGACTTCCCTCCCGCTGCAGCTCTCTTCTGCTTCCATTTGGAGTAAATTCTCTAATTTTAAGGTTCATTTGATTAGATTAATTCCACCTGAATAACCTAGGCTACTCTCCCTGTCTTAACATTCATAACTTTAGTTATATCTGCAAAGTCCTTTTTGCCATCTAACATAACATATTCACAGGATCCAGAGATTAGAGATAGACATCTTTGGACAGCTATTTTGCTTACCACAAAGGGTTAAAGTCTAAAAAGAGTTAACACAATATTGGAAAAGAAAATGATAGGGGACTTGTCCAACCAAAATCAAGACTTCATCTAAAACAATATAAATTAAAACCATTTGGCATAGACACACGATGAACAGCTAGATCAACGGAACAGCTAGGACGCCTTACAATATTCAGAAACTGGCTGTTTGACTAAGGTGACATTACAAATCAGCAGGGAGATGATGGACAATCTAAGTAGGAAAATTAGCTCCTTATATGAAATACACTCTCACACACATATATACATACAAACAAAGCTGTTCAAAGCAAATTATTGAAACGTTTTAAACGTTTCATAAGAGCAGGGAAAGATTTCTTATATAGGACACCAAAAGCAGAAACTATAAAGAAAAAGATGGATAAATTTTATCACAGTAAAAATTTTAGAAATGTAAACTATACCATAAGAAACATTATAGATGAAGTATTTTTAAAGTCTCTTCTTGCAGAAAATATGTGCATATAATTAAATACTATGCTACGAATACCATAAATCAATTATAAAAATGTAAATTCAGAAAAGTGAATGAAATGATATGAACATGCAGTTCATCAAAGAGGAAAACTGAGTAGCCAATAAGCAGCTTGTGCAACTGCACTATAATCAGGGAAAAACAAATTTAAATACAATGAGATTCCATTTTGTACCTATGATAGGAAAATAATAAGAAGGCTGAAAATTTGAAGTGTTTATAAGGACATGGGAAACAAGAAGAGGAAATAGTATGTGTGTGCATGGTGAGTGAAGCCTGCAGCAGCATGAATTATGCTCTTGCAAGGAATTCTTTATGGTTGCAGTTTCAGCATAAGGTAGGAAGTAAGGAAAAAGAGGTTAAAGAAGTTGACAGATAAGGTAGGGCTTTGTTTGAGTGCTGTGATTTTTGTGTTTTCTATAGAAGGAAATGGTAAGATATTGAAGGATTTCCACAAGGGAAGCAGAAATAGGTTTGGATTGTACAAAGATTGCTCTGGAAGCAAAGTGGAGAATGTTTAGAAGGGGGTAAGACTGAAGATAATAGTTAGGATGTTGATTCAATGTCTCACAGAAATGATGAGAGCGTGATAAAGGCAGCAGTCAGGGATGGAGAAAAGATGTAAATAGATGCCACTAAAGAGGAAGAATCAGCAGAACCTGGTCACGAATAAGGAATGAAGGATAAGAAACTGGGACAGTATTGGAAGTTTCAGGCTTGGCCAACAGAGTAAATGGTGCAATTCACTGGAATAGTTTCCTAGTTGGGAGAGTAAATTTACAACAGGCCAAAGTGATGAGTTCAGGGGTACCTTTTGAGATCTTGTGGTCAGTTGTTTCTGTGGATCTGAAGCTCAGTAGGAAGGTCTAGGCAAGAGATTTAGTTTTAGCAGTCATGAGTGTATTAATGGTTAGTAAACACTGTCATGGATAACATAACCTATAAGGATAAATCAGGGAAATAAAAGAGGGCTAAGAACAGAATCCCAGGGATCAACATCTGGGAGATGCGTGAAGGGGCTGGGTGAAATAAGAAAAGGGGGCTGAAAAGTAACAAAACTGATAGAGGCAAAACAGTTGACTTCAAGAAACAAAGGGAAGAGTTTCCAAAAGAGGCCAATACTGAGGAGACATGAAGATATAGACTAACAGTTGCCACTCAATTTACCGATTGTGAAGGGCATTGGTCATCTGGGTCTCCAGCAGAGGCAGGTGGTTGTGAAGTAAATAAGAGGTGATTAATTAGTGACTTGGCCTTTTCCAAAAGCTAGGTTGTGATGGCAGTAGGAATTGTAAGCTGGAGAAGGACTGTTCTCTTTTTTCTTTTTTAAGGTGGTAGCCCCTCAAGGATATGTACCTATTTGGGGGAAATAGGTAGTCCAGAGGGAGAAGTTGGTGTTAAAGGAGAAAGGAAGGACAATGAGGGGACTGAGTTGCTGAAGCATCAGGAGGAGTTGGTGACCAGAGGGCTTCAATGCAGATGGAAGAAGGGGCCTCTTCCATGGAAATGGGGTGGGCTATGGAGAAAAGGTGGGCTCGGCTGTAGGAGAGCCTGTTTCTAAGTGTGAAGCAGGGAAATACACTAGTCTCTCTGATGGCCATGTTTTCTTAGTGAGATAATTTGTCGAGAGTGAGAATAGAGATATTGTTGAAGGATGGCAGAAGTTGCTGACTTGGCTCATGAAGATGACAACTTGCTGTCAATCAGCAAGGGCCCAGGTGGTTGGAGACCACTAAGTTTTTGGTAGCAGCGATCTTTGTGTGTGCGTTTTCTAGCAGAGTTCAACCACCATGGTGTGTACAGAATTTAAACAACCTGAATGGTTAGGTCAAACCTATTTGAGATTTTACTTGTTGAATGAGGCAGAAGGACAAGGGTTAACATTTATTGAGTGACCTTGGACATGGGAATTAATCTCTCTAAACCTCAGTTTTTTTATTTATAAAATGGGGCTCAAATACTACCTGTCTGAGTTGTTTTAAGAATTAAATGAGATAATACAGTGTTCCTCACATTTTTTAATGTGACCTTCAATAAGAAACATGTAGAAGTATTTTAATGAGAAATATGTATGTTATTGTGAGAATTATATGAGTTACTATTAGTCCACAATGCCTTCACCAAAATACTTGGGGACTTACATATTTCCAAATTCAGAATTTTGACAATTTTAGGAAAGGAAATTTTAGAACACATATCATATAACACACTGTCAGGGATTACAGAAGTATCAAAAATCAAACATTAATCTTTTCACAGAAAAATATATAAATATTCACATAAACCATGAACAAAGACTATAAATAGCCTCACCTCAGTTTTGGACCAGGCTTTGCTTCAAATATGTTTTAAAAAATTTTTTTTGCTTTTTCAGAGCTTTTTGGACTTTGGAACTGTGGATAAGAAATTGTGGAGAACTATATACAGAGATAGGTAGACAAATAAATAGAAACATAGACATAGATATACATATATATGTATATATATATGTGTATATATATGTGTGTGTGTGTATGTGTGTGTGTGTATATATATATATAGTGTTTTTAAGTGCCTGGCATATAAGTGGTATTGTTATTATTATTGGTACAGATATATCTTATTTCCAAGATGGGGGTCCTCACTTACCAAAGTGATTTTTGACCCACTAATAAGTTGTGACTCACAATCTGAAAAATGCTGATACATAATGATATGTAAATGATTAGCCTGGTCCCTGGATCGTACATAGAAAGCTCTCAATGCAAGTTAAAAGGTGAAAAACACCATCCTATGTTTATTTAAAGTTTTTACCTTTCAAAAATCTTTTAATCACATAGTTGCTATTTATCTTCAGTCACTTTATCAGAAATAAAGTAAATGATTTGTCTCTTGATCTACTTTTGAGAGTTTCATGTCTCAATGATTTTATCTTGAACAGTAGGAAATTTAAACTATTATAATTCACAACTTCCTGTGGCTTTTATACCTTGACACCTAAAATACTTTTTAAGTTTTCTTTATTTTAAGTGAAATAGATTATTTTATTGCACAGATAAAGAAATAGAACTAAAAACTCAAGCCATTTGTCTGAGGTTACAAAATATACTATTTCTATATAGAACTTGCCCAATAGAATATACAGTTTAAGAACAACTTTCAAGCAGTTTATTATTCACTTCTTAAAGTGAGTCAAAGACACTCCTATCTGAAGGCAGCTTACAATCTTTGTGTTTTATTTTCTAGTTCTCTTGGAGATGTTGAAATAGCTGAAGTGAATGTCAAGGGTTTGTTTGTGAAGCTCATTAACTCTTCCCTTGACAAAGAAATGGCAATTGGAGATCATATTCTCCAGCAAAATGTGAATGGACAAACCATTTCTTTGTACCGATTCCTTCCAAACATCGTAATGCAGGCAAATTCCACAGTAACAGTGAGTATAAGAATATAAATACTGTACATTAGAATTGTACAGGACAAACTTGTTGACACTGACAGTCTGTGGCTCAGCACTGTCTCGTTATCACTCTATCTGGATCTGTACTTAAGATGTGATTTTGTTGTTGTTGGTTAATTACCGCACTTTGTCCATCTTCTGGATGTTAATTAATACCCACAGTTAAATTTCCACGGCTGTCTTCAATTTTGTGTACAATATCTTTTGTTTTTATAATTTAACTATTAAAATGAAATTCTTAATTTCCTGAAACCAAGTAAATATAAACCTGAAAAGACAAGCAAAGAGATTATTTGCTTAGAGAACAGGTAATTAGCTCATGCAGGAGGGGTCCTCTCTTTCTCGTTTTTTCCTTTAATCCCTGTAGAGTAGCTGTTTGGTGTTGCATAGCTTGACATTGTATATGATATAGTCATTATATTTTAAAACCTCATCTGTTCAGAAAGATTATGTTGGAGTAACCCTATGACATTTACAAAATTGTGTTCAACTCCAGTGGCATTTGTCATTAACAATTTTATTACAGGTGTGGGCAGCAGCATCTGAAGCAAAGCATCAACCTCCATCAGATTTTCTTTGGAAGGAACAAGACAAGTTTAGAGCAAGTCCTGATTGTATAACAATCCTGTGCAAACCGAACGGTCAAGTTAGTTTCTGGTTCTTAACAATCGTTTTTTAAAAAATATTGTGCTTATTGAGCATATCTGTATTTTTTATTCTTTTTATTTTATACAATGTGTCCAATGCATAAATGTCAGTAAAATTGACTTTATGCCTAAAAGATTATTTTATTGTCAGGTTCTTATAAATTTATTTATTTATTTAATTTCAGTCGTTTTGGGGGAGCATGTGGTGTTTGGTTACATGGATAACCATGTTGTCAAATGGAAGAGCACTCATTAGTTCTTAAGTGGTGGTATTCCATGGTACGTATATACCACGTTTTCTTTATCCACTTGTTGCTTGATGGGCATTTGGGCTAGTTTTTCATAGAATGGATAGTTATCCTTATGTCCCCCATCCTCTTAGCTCACCCAATTTTTTTTATCCTTAAAGCTTGGGAAGAACCATCACTAAATGCCACAACACATCAGGCAAATCAACAGCATTCTCTTCCCAATGTCAAAGGGCCCAAGAGTCACTTACAATTTGGCAAAAATAATTTTGATATCTCATATTCCTAAGAAGCCTCTTCAACTTTCGAAGTCAAGGGAAGATTTAATTTGTGATATTTAGCCTGAAGAGTGGGATAAGGAAGGTACTCCATACAGGTCTTTTCCATTTATTTTTTCATTTCTCAAATATTTATTGATACTCTTCTCTATTTTACAGCTATGCTAAGTACTGGGAATATAACAGATTAAGATCTGCACCAAGGAACTAATATTCTAATGAAAGAGCTTACAGTATTAATTTGAAATGACTATACTTTACTCCTTATAAAATTAAGGGTATTAGCAATAGCTTTGTGTAATTTGTTCCCAGTATTTGACAATTTTATATTTTCACTCAACCTTTCTCTCGGTATAATATTAGCATACATATATATCCATGGACACACCATTAAGGTTCAAAGGTATTTCTTTTTACAACAACAAAAAAGTTAATCCTTTTTCAAAATGATTTTTAGATCACTTTTACATACCTGTGTCTTTTTCTTACCCTCAGTCTAACTTACTATGTCATATAACTACTAACAGAATATGTTAACTAGAATCTATCTCTGAGTTTCTTTTTTGCTGCATTATAATATATGTTGAGACTGACTTTCCCTTTAAAATAGACTTGGCTGATTTCTTAAGAGCCATTTACTCTCTTTCTGCGGGAACAGTTGTTGTTAGATGAGGAGAGCACCCATGAGATATAACTTAGCAGCCTTCACCCACTCAGCTTTAGGTCTCCTTGTGGGCTCGAACTGAATTTTATAATACTTCTCTGATGGGAAAAATAAGGCTACACAATCTAAGTTATTTACTTAGATTAATTTTCACTGATGGGGAAAATAAGGATACACAATGTGAGTTATTTACTCAGCCTCATAAGAAATCATTAGCAAAACCCAGTTTAGGATTAAGGCATTCTTATCTCAGAACTTTCACCATAGTTATCCACTCTGTAAACCAGTTTGTGATTTCTACTTTGTATGTGCATTGCTCCAGGCACTGAGTGTTGAACCAGACAGACCAGGTCCCTGAGCTCCTGGAATGCAGATTTTAATGTTTTCATTTGTTGCAACTGAATTAGGCTTTGTACTTAGACTGTTCCTTTTACCCAGTGATTTTGATGACTTTGCACATATAGAATCAGACCATTTCTGTGGGGTGATATAAGCACAAATAACTGTGCCTGCTAATGAAAGACTAAACCTGACTGATTAATCCATACGGAAAATATTTAAATATATTTCGTATCTGTCAGGAATGGCGCTAGGTGCTAGAAAAAAGAACATAAATATTGCACACTTCTTGTCCTCAAGAAACTCAGAGTCTGCTAGTAGAAATTGATATGTAATAATAAGTAATTGCAATACAGTGAAACAATGCTTTAATAAAATATGGGCAGCCCAGATCGGAAATATCAACTCTGTAAAGGAGAGCATGAGAAAAAGCATTGAGAGGAAGAGCCATGTGTTGTGAATCTGTAGTGGAGAGGAGTTTGCCCACCTAACTTGAACCATGGTGATCTTGCCCCTTTTCACTTTCTGGACTCTCCTCTCTCCATGCTTCTTCACGCACTCTGCTCTAGCCACACTGCCCTACTTCTCATACTACTTTTGCTTTCCAGTGCTTGACTGCTCCTTCATGCCACAGGGCCTTTGTGCATGCTCTTGCCTCTCAATAGACTCTCTTCCCTCCCTTTTTACCTATTAAATCCTACCTGCCCTTCAGAACTCAGCTCAAGCCTTTTTTTTTTTTTTTAACCTGAGTCACATCCCATTGGAAATTCTACCTTATGGTAAAGCCATATGCATTATTTAATTCGACTAGAAAATATTTCCTTTAAATAGGTGGAAATGTGACTTTAAAATCAGCTTGAAACCCTAATGTAAGTATAGAGTTCCTTTTCTAATAAATTCATTTTCATTCTCACTTTAACAGCACTGGATATTACTATCTGCAACCGCCAGGTAAATTTTCCTTAAAAAGACAATTTACTGCCTTCTCATAGACATGCTGAAACACAAACTCAAAGTGTCATCATGAGCCTGGAATTGCTTTCTATTTGTATGTAGAAAATAATCCATATCTTATGGAAAAAGTCACAAAGCCTGTAATCTACTGTCTAAAATAATAGCCAGCTATACAGATCAGAATAGACCCTGTTTCTGGACTTGAATAATATTTTATATTTGTAAGATGGGGCAAAGAGAAGTTATGTTTGGGTCATTTTTAAAAAGAAGCCTAGGCCGGCGCAGTGGCTTATGCCTGTAATCCCAGCACTTTGGGAGGCCGAGGCGTGCGGATCACAAGGTCAGGAGTTTGATACCAGCCTGGCCAACATGGTGAAACCCCATCTCTACTAAAAATACAAACATTAGCTGGGTGTGGTGGTGCCTGCCTGTAGTCCCAGCTACTAGGGAGGCTGAGACAGGAGAATTGCTTGAACCTGGGAGGCGGAGGTTGCAGTGAGCCAAGATTGCACCACTGCACTCCAGCCTGGGCAAAGAGTAAGACTCTGTCTTGAAAAAAAATAAAAATAAAAATAAATTTAAAAAATTAAAAGGAGGCTAAAATAAAGTATGTCTTAGACTACTTTTTGAGTCATCTTGTCACTAACATGGCAGTGTTTAATATTCGATACAGCTACAAATCTTATGGCTTAATATAAAAGTGGCTTTTAGTTTTGCTTTGCCATGTATTAACTACATAATTGTTATTCTACTTTCTCATCTGTAAAGTAAGAGGCTGTATAATATAATCACTAAGATTCCATGAGTCTATGGACCTTTAAAGCAGGGACAGGTTTGCAGCCTCTAAATTACATGTCAAATAATTAATAAATGTCTCATGTTTATCAATGCCTGGTACTTTCCCAATACATTGTTTTGCATTAGACATCCAGATGTGGAACAGACCAGTCCTATACAATAGGAACTTCTTGAAGGGCTGTTTATATATGCCTTATTACATTTGATTCTCAGTAATGTTTCAGTATTTTGGGGAAAAAAACGGGGCTTGGAAAGTTAAATGGCTTGCTTAAGGTCACATGATAAGTAATGTGATAGAACTAAAATAAAACCATATCTTCTAACTCTCAATAATTTTTCTATTGCACTAAAAATAGTTTGTAAGTTTCATGTGGCCAACATTCTAGAGCTGAGGCTAAATTTTATCACATTATCATCATTGTCATCGAAAATTATCTCAACTTCCTACAATACAGGGGAAAATAAAATATTGCCTTGTCTAGGAAAGGTACACATCTCAATAAGGGAGATCACACTTAAAAGATCATGAACATATTTTCAAAATATAATATGTTTGAGCTACTAAAAAGGGAGGATTCGTAACTAATGATCTGTAGCAAAAGTCCATTTTTTGCCATAATCTATGAAAATAAACTTTTTAAAAAAGAATTCATCTTCTTTCTCTGCTAGAAGCTTAGCCTAGCTGAACTGACCTTGTGTTGTCTTTATGTCTATGTTATTTGTCAAGCCAAGCAGAGGGATGTTCAAAGGTTACAGTGTGAAGTCCAAACCTCTAATTTGGTAAACTAAAAACAGATCACTAGAACAAGTAGAATGTTAGGGCACGTTTTTCATGTTGAATAGAAATATAACTGTTAGTGGCTATACGGGATTTTCCTGAATAATTTTTGCACGTGTATGTTGTGCACATGTCACATATTCAGGAAATCCAAACAAACTCCAGCTTCAGTGCTTATGGGTCTCCTTAATACTCTCACCTAGGATTCTAGCCTGAAGAATGTGTTTTCTTGTCCATGTTTCTAGCTCTACTGTCCATTTTCCCATCTCAGATAAGACACACTCACACACACAGTGTCTTAAATGTTTAAAATCTTAACTTTTTCATGTTACCATTACTTTTTGCACGGTTCTTTAGAGTGGTGAAATTCAATAGCTGGATGAATTTTACAACACTTCGATAAAGCAGTTCCCAATACCACCCTCTCAGTTTTACACATGAAGTCACAGTTCAAGTTAGAAAGTAACTTACCTATCTGAGATTATGCTGCTTGTAATTTTCAGAACAGGAAACTAAGGCCGAGATGCGTTACTCTGTATCCTCATCATGTAGTTCGCTAAGCCACACACACAGGTAAATGGCATTATATAGTTCAGTTTTTAAATTCTGTTGTACCATATTTTACATGGTAAATAAAAAACAACTCAAAATGGCTAAGAGACCTAAACGTAAGATCTGAAACCATAATACTGCTGGGAAAGAACATAGGGGAAAAGCTCCTTGACGTGGTCCTTTCCAATGATTTCTTGGTATCACACCAAAGCTCAGGCTACAAAAACAAAAATAAATAAAAGTGGGCATGGAGTATGTCAAGCTAAAAAGCTTCTGCACAGCAAAGGAAACAATTAACAAAATAAAATAGCACCCTACCGACTGGGAAAAAAAAAAGTTGGCAAACCTCATATCTGAGAAGGAGCTAATACTCAAAATGTATGAGGAACTCTTACAACTCAATAGCAGAAAAGCAAATAACCTGATTTAGAAAACAGGCAAAAGACCTGAATAGACATTTCTCCAAAGACATTTAAAAAATGGCCAACAGATATATTAAAAGATGCTCAACATCACTAAGCATCAAATAAAAGCAAATTAAAATCATTATGAGCTATCACTTCACACTTCATAAGGATGGTTATTCCAAAAAAGACAAGAGATATAATAACAAATGTTGGTGAGAGTGTGGAGAAAAGGGAACCCCAGTACATGGTTGGCAGGAATGTAGATTGGTGCAGCCTTTATGGAAAACAGTATGGAAGTCCCTAAAGAAATTAAAAGTAGAGCTACCATACAACCCAGCAATCCCTCTTCTGGGTACATACCCAAAAAAGATGAAATCACCACCTTGGAAAGGTATCTGCACAGCCATCTTCATTGCAGCATTATTCACAATAGCCAAGATATGGAAACAACCTAAGTGTCTGTCAACAGACAAATGGATAAAGAAAATGTAGCTATACACAATGGAATATTATTCAGCCTTAAGAAAGAACATGGAGGTACCTGGAGGACATTATGCTGAGTGAAATAAGTCACAGAAAGAAAAATGTTGCATGATCTCACTTATATGTGGAATTTTTGAAAAGGTCAAACATACAGAGAAAGAGAATAAAACTGGTTCACAGGGATGGGAGCAGGGGAGGAAATAGGCAGATGTAGGTCAAAGGATATAAAGTAGCAGAGATTTGTAGGATGAAGTCTAGGGATCTAGTGTACAATATAAGGACTATAGTTCATGAAATTGTGTTGGGGATTTTTGTTAAGTAGATTTTAGCTGCTTTTGTCATAAAAAAGTAACTACGTGAGACAATAAATACCTTAATTTGCTCCACCATAGTAACCATTTTACTATCTATATGTATATATCTATCTCATAACAGCATGTTATAAACCTCAAATATACATAGCCAACATTAATAAATCATTTTCATTAGGCCATTGCCTGGTACACCCCTATCCACTGGAAGCAAGCGTGGGAAAAATTAGATACTGACGTTGAATTTAACAGATGTTCAGTAGTATCTCCAACATTCCGAAAGCGTGTGTTTCAGTGGACAGCATCTACAACTACAATAACTAAAGAAAAACGAGATCAACCTAAGAAAGATATCTCAAATTATCAGGTGGAACAAGCTCAAGTTCTTCTTAAGAGGTAAGGGTTGTTTGGTTTGTTTGTTTGAATGGGTCCTTCCCACAATTAGTAACTGAGCATGTGGGAACGACTAGATGACAAATGGATGTGTAATGTATAAATTAAATCAATAGTGATTTTTGGAAACTACTATTTTGAATAGAACTCATAGGAAAAGCACGAAAACAGAATGAGCAGGTAAATACTCATAGGGCAATGAAGGCTGGCGATATTCACTAGGTAGTATTGAGACCCCTCTGGCCATTTCACTTTTTTTTTTTTTTTTTTTTTTTTTGAGACAGAGTCTCGCTCTGTCACCCAGGCCGGAGTGCAGTGGCGCGATCTCGGCTCACTGCAGGCTCCGCCCCCCGGGTTCACGCCATTCTGCTGCGTTAGCCTCACGAGTAGCTGGGACTACAGGCGCCCACCACCACGCCCGGCTAATTTTTTTTGTATTTTTAGTAGAGACGGGGTTTCACCATGTTAGCCAGGATGGTCTCGATCTCCTTGTGATCCGCCCGCCTTGGCCTCCCAAAGTGCTGGGATTACAGGTGTGAGCCACCGCGGCTGGCCGCCATTTCACTTTTCATGGGCACTGTTATTAGAGGCAAGGCTGCTGCAGAGAGGTGAAAAGGTGAGGTATCCCCAAGTCTTTAGCAGTGCTTAGGTGGAGGGAGAGGTGCATTATCCAGGAATTTCATCTTGGATCAAAAGCTGCCTATGGACAGAGGTGCAGAATATATTATTCATTTGTAGGCAAATGCTTCTGAAGTTATAATAAAAGTTCTGCCCACAAAGTTTAAAAAGTCATATTCTCTTGGTTTTGAAATATGCTTCCCCTTTAATTGTGCCTTCAACATTAACACCACAGCATAAAATGGCTTTTGAGTTCCATTTAGGCTTTTTTCTTTTACAGAGAGAAGGAAATCCCACCAACCGTTTTCCCCAATCGCAGCCCTTGGTGCCAGAATCCCTATGTCTCTGCACATCCTTACTGTCCTCTGATTGAACCACACAATACATCCACCGCTGGAGGCAGCTTGGATAGACAGCCCAGGTCTCGGTCAACCAGACCTAATCGAGCCTCAGGTCAGTTAAAAGAGTACTTGTTCCGGTGGAGAGTGCGTATGTGTGCATGCACATGTGTTAACTAGTGGGTTAAGTGGTAAAATGTGCTAAGTGTTAAAGATGATTCATATTCTCAAGAATAGATGGCTCTTAAAGGAAGTATTGTTAACCATTCACTTACATTTCCCCTAGCCCAGTGTCTTCCACTGTGCTAGATAAACATCTGTCTTTGATAAATATCTGTTGAATGAATCAATGAATTAAAAGAACAGCGTGGCCAGCAAGAGTATGTATGATTCTTGAAGTTCAATGAAAAACACTTTTTGTTTTTTCATCAGGCAGCAAAAACTGTTCTTACAAGTTATGCTGTGTTGAAAAAAATTCCACCTTTTCCAAACACACTCTAATGTTAATCCCCAATTCTTTCTCCTTCAGAAGTTTCTTAAGTCTTCTAAATAAAGCTTTTAGAGTTAGTATGATTAACACACACTCTGTGAATGGATTTTAGGAAATCCATGCACTTGCTACATTTTTCACAAAATTGTGTGTGTCTATATGATTTTTTCTGGGGAGAGAGTCCATGAAGTTCATCAGATGTCCACAAGTATTTAACAAGAACTGGAGTAGAAGAACATAAAGCCAAGAAGGAACCAGACTCAACTATTGGAGAAAGCCTGTTTAATACACCAGCAATATCCTGGTGAAGTTGTAATGATTCACAAACTTTGACTTAGGAAAGAAGAGCTTGTTTTTTAAAAAATGAAATCTTAAGCGAGATCCCAATATATAAAATGCATAAAACAGATCCACCCAAGGTGAGGAGGATGTAGCAATTTCCACTGCTCATGTCCCCCTTATTCTTCCATTTCTCTTTGCCTGTGATCTTTAAGACACCACGAAATCACAAGATTCTCCATGAAACAATATGACAACCATTGTGTTAATATGCTAGCACATCACTGGGAAATGGCACCCCCAAAATAGTACCTTTTAGCAGTGGAATGATGGAAATTTTGTAAATCACTGAATATATTTCTTTTTCTTTCTTTTTTTTTCCTGCTTAGAATTGTTTTATTATTATTATTATTATTATTATTATTATACTTTAAGTTTTAGGGTACATGTGCACAATGTGCAGGTTAGTTACATATGTATACATGTGCCATGCTGGTGTGCTGCACCCATTAACTTGTCATTTAGCATTAGGTATATCTCCTAAAACTATCCCTCCCCCCTTCCCCCACCCCACAACAGTCCCCAGAGTGTGATGTTCCCCTTCCTGTGTCCATGTGTTCTCATTGTTCAATTCCCACCTATGAGTGAGAAGATGCAGTGTTTGGTTTTTTGTTCTTGTGATAGTTTACTGAGAATGATGATTTCCAATTTCATCCATGTCCCTACAAAGGACATGAACTCATCATTTTTTATGGCTGCATAGTATTCCATGGTGTATATGTGCCACATTTTCTTAATCCAGTCTATCATTATTGGACATTTGGGTTGATTCCAAGTCTTTGCTATTGTGAATAGTGCCGCAATAAACATATGTGTGCATGTGTCTTTATAGCAGCATGATTTATAGTCCTTTGGGTATATACCCAGTAATGGGATGGCTGGGTCAAATGGTATTTCTAGTTCTAGATCCCTGAGGAATCGCCACACTGACTTCCACAATGGTTGAACTAGTTTACAGTCCCACCAGCAGTGTAAAAGTGTTCCTATTTCTCCACATCCTCTCCAGCACCTGTTGTTTCCTGACTTTTTAATGATTGCCATTCTAACTGGTGTGAGATGGTATCTCATTGTGGTTTTAATTTGCATTTCTCTGATGGCCAGTGATGGTGAGCATTTTTTCATGTGTTTTTTGGCTGCATAAATGTCTTCTTTTGCGAAGTGTCTGTTCATGTCCTTTGCCCACTTTTTGATGGGGTTGTTTGTTTTTTTCTTGTAAATTTGTTTGAGTTCATTGTAGATTCTGGATGTTAGCCCTTTGTCAGATGAGTAGGTTGCGAAAATTTTCTCCCATTTTGTAGGTTGCCTGTTCACTCTGATGGTAGTTTCTTTTGCTGTGCAGAAGCTCTTTAGTTTATATTTCTTTTTCATAAAATTGTGTACCATGTAGCTCTATTTCTGAGTTTCCTCATCTGTAAAGATATGATTCTGAAACTGAAGGTCTCTTTAGCAATAAACTCTGTGCATGTGTGTGAACTTTAGATATAGATATAGATATATTAGATAGATGTAAACAACTTTAGCCCTTTATAATCTTTAGTACTTTATGACTTAAATTTGAGGCTTTCAAGAAATACATTAATTTATGTTTTTCTTTAATTAATGATAACCTTCACTAGTTTACTTATTCAGAACAACTTATTTTCCAGAGAAATTTGTTTTCAAAATTTTTGAGGCACTTTTCTATCATATGATGGTGGCAACTCATCTTGATTATTCAATAACATTTGCTATTCAACACAAAACACTTCACCGTATGTGCATATTTTGTAGTAGTAATTCAAAAATAGTTGCTTTGATACCTCTACAGTCTTTATAAATCGTTGTATAACTTTTTTTCCATTCACTTAATTTTCAGTATGAACAGATATACGTCAGAATTGTACGATTTTTTCTTTGATTTCTACCACAAAAGATGGCCACAAAGAAACAGATATTATGAATGATTGGTTGCTGATTGATTGAATCAAGTAATCCCTGAATTACCAGTTCATCTCCTTGAAAGGATTTGTAACATGATTCTTCAAGGGAAAGTTACATGGTTTGTTAATTATCCACTATCTTTTTAATTTGCCTGCTACTGGAAAATTTGCCACCGTTAGCACACACTTAATAGCTGGCAAAGAAAAAAACAGACAAAACAAAAAGTAATTATACTTGGAAGTTGTTTAATCCTGCTCCATTTACCCTAAAATAATAAATAGGCTAGTTTGCTGAGTTACAGAAGAATCTTAGATAGAAAGAAATCTATCTTCTATCTGAAAGTGGTTGCCTTGTTTTAAACTGTGTCTCTCAAATATGCTACAGAGGAGCCTAGAGACTAATAAATAGGATAATTTTAAAGAAACATCTACACACTGTATTTCCAACTTATGCTGAACACATTTTGTTTTTAAAAACATGTTAAAATACAGCAAGTATAATGTTAAAAGCACCCATATATTAATCATGCAGAATGAATGCATGTTAACATTTTATTATATTGTTTCACATTACCAAAAAGAAAAATTCATAAATTTGAAGTTCCCTTTAATTGTATTTGCAGTTCTGATCTGATATTGGAATAAATCATTCTGGTTCTCATTTTATACTTTGTTTACATGCATATGGATCCATATATTATATTTAAAATAATTTGTGTGTTTTTAATTTACATAAATGGCATCATGCTAAATGTGCCAGCTCTTTTTGACTTACTGTAATTTGGGGGATTTAACTATAGTAATATAGAGAGACCTAATTCAGTCACTTTAACTATTATGTAGTATTTCATTATACAAATTTACTGTATCTTGTTTATTCCCCTATTAATGTTTTTCTCATCAATAATGTAGATGGAAAATTTTTTAAATATTTTAATTTTCATTTTTACTTTAAAAAAATTTACCATGTCTTTGAATGCATCCAAGAAAATGTTATGTCTATGGCAATGATTATCCTTGTGAAAGTCTACTTGTGCATACAAACAAAGGTTCCTTTGGGGTTCATACCTAAACTTTTAAAATCTTCTAAAATTCCTACATGTACTTATTCAGTTGTATGGTACCTGTATCTTCAACTTTATTAGATTTTGCTCAACTGCTCTAGGAAGAATTTTGCTAATTTATACTCCCACCAACATAGTAAAATATTTCCCATTCCCCTTATTCTCACCTAACTTTATATTGCCAGAATCTTAAATTATGTGCCAATCTGATGGACATTAACTAGTAACTCATTATCTTAATGTGAAGTTCTTCTTTAATAGTGGTGTTGTGCATATTTTCATATGTAAAAAAATAAAATCTTTCCCTATCTCATAATAATTCTCATAATAATAAAGTTATGTGCTTATATTTATTAATTTTGGGGGAGTATCCATTCCCTCAAGCATTTATCCTCTGAGTTACAAACAATCCAATTACACCCTTCAAGTTAGTTTAAAATGTACAATTAAGTTATTATTGACTGTAGTCACCCTATTGTACTATCAAATAGTAGGTCTTATTCATTCTTTCTTTTTTTTTTGGATCCATTAACCATCCTTACCTCCCCGCCCCGCAAGTCCCCCACTACCCTTCCCAGCCTCTGGCAACCATCCTTCTACTCTCTATGTCCATGAGTTCAATTGTTTTACTTTTTAGATCCTACAAATAAGTGAGAATGTCGTGTGTTTATATTTATTTCTGATAGTTTTTCCAATTTGCTTTTTGTATATGTCTTTAATATATTTGAAGTTGTTTTTATGTATGGTATGAAATACTGACCTCAGATTTCTTCCATATGGAAAACCATTTGTCTCAACACCAGAGAGTGTGTCCATCACATGCACACTGATTTCTAGTACCACCTCCCTCCTATGCTTGGGTCTGGGTCTGTGCTCTCTAGACTGTTCTATTGATCTATCACTGTGCCAATAACACTGTTCCTGTTATTATTGGTACGTAATCATTCTTTTGCTCTCTTCTTGCTCTTCCCTTTCAGTGTGATTTGGCTTTTCTTAAACTTTTTACTCCTCTTTATAAGAATCATTTTTATCAAGTTTCACATAGAAAAACCATCTTGTTGGTAGTGTGATTAAAATGGTAAGAATTTTAAAGGTCATGTTGAGAGAAAGTTGATACCTTTATGATACTGAGTCATGGTATATGAAATCAATTGTCAGTTCATTCAGATTTCTTTCATGGCTTTCATTGATATTTTCTCATTTTTTTCCATAAAATTCTTGTATATCGTTTGTAGATTTCTCACCCAGGCAGGTGTATTGATTTGTTATTATTGTTGCTACTGCTTTTGAAAATGCTATCTCTTTCTATAACTTTTTTTCACTTTTTTAAAGAAGAGGAAAATTATCTTTGTATATTGCTTTTGTTTCAACAAATTTTCTGAACTTTTTAGTTTTGATAGCTTGTAGTCTCATGGGTTTGTTTGCTTGTTTGTTTGTTTGCTTGTTTTTGAAACAGAGTCTGACTCTCTCACTGTAGCTGGAGTGCAGTAGCACGGTATCCGCTCACTGCAACTTTTGCTTCCCTAGTTCCAGTGATTCTCGTGCCTCAGTCTCCCGAGTAGCTGAAATCACAGGTGTACGCCACCACACCCAGCTAATTTTTGTATTTTTAGTACAGACAGGGCTTTGCCATGTTGGCCAGGCTGGTCTCAAATTCCTGACCTCAAGTGTTGGCCCTCCAAAGTGCTGGGATTACAGGCATGAGCCACCGTGCCTGGCCACATGGGTTGTTTTTCCCCCTCTGTATTGTGCAATTGTGTACAAATGACATCCTTTCTTTCCAATGCTTATAAATTTATATCGTGTTCTTGCATTATTGCATTGGCAATAATGCGAGATAGTTCCAATGAGCATGGCCAACTTTGTCTTATTCATATTTTTAATCGGGATGCATCTTAGTGGAAGATTTGCTGAAAGTCACCACTGAGCATTCATTTTGCTGAGAATTTGTTCCTGTGGGAATTAGCACAAATTTGGGGGAATGTTCTGAATTCTACAATGTATGGGGTTAGGAATTTTATTCAGTATAATGCAGATCAAATGCACAGGGCCTCTAGCTAACTTTGTGGCTATGGATTATTAAAGGATTAAATACAATGTGACACTCATCCTGCCCCTCGGTGTTCACAACAAACTAAAATGCCAGAAACCACTCATGGGCAATACATGTTTCTGATGATTTGGGAGTCATGAGAAGAGGTTTCATTAAAGCCCCCTCCCCATAAAAAAAAAAAAACTGTGAGTAGATTCTCCTAAGAATCCTTTCAGCTGGCCCCAAGAGGGATTACCCTTGGCCCCTTACGCCATACACTACCAAAGCTCTTGCCATAATTGCCCTCTTTGTCTCTTTCAGAAGCTCTCACTCCCATAGCTTCAGGAGTCACCATACCTTCTACCAAAAGCCTGATAAGTTATCCTCCCCCTATCCTAAGAGGAATTTGACAGCAGATGTCAAGAGGAAACATTTTCACCTCCTTATAAATTCCACTATTATTTTGACTTCACAAATAAGAATTTAGTAAGTGATGGAGCTAGAAAATTTTCCGCTTTTGAATCTTTTTTTAATGTTATAAAATACATAAAGAACAAAAAAGACACTTCTCTACCCACTTCCCCAAATGAAAAATATTAATATGTTGTCGTATTTGCATTAATTATTTTTTAAAATAAGCATTACATGTCAAAAGTCTCCTAGATTTCTTTTTCTAGTCCTAGTCCTATTCCCCTCCTTTGCTCCCTAAAGCAACATCCATGAACTAGGGATATTTTTTCTTTTTGCTATTGTCTTGTTTTTTGCTGCTTAATGCAAATCTAACTTCAAATTCAAACATTTTTCCACTATCAACTATTGAAGCTCAAAAAACTCAGCTGTAGCTGCAAATATGTATTTCAAACCTATATAACCAAAGCAAATGTTGCAAAAGACAATACTGATTTTTCTGAGTATGACAGATTCTGATATTTCCTACTCTTTTATTTCATTTTAAAATACTTGCCATGACCTTCTAAATTTATTTCATAACCAATAGAGAGGGAAAGATTTGCTGTTTAAGAAACATTGCTTTAGAAATATTTATGAAAAGACGAGAGCAATGGAAAAGGCTCAGGGGAGATAGCATTGGAACTAAGGTATTGAAGGTCGAATAGGAGTTATTCAGGTTGAAAAGAGGGTGGGCAAAGCATTCTGAGTAGAAGAAACAGTACATATTAAAAGCACAAGGAGGCAAGAATAAACTTTGGGTTCAGTGAACAGAGAGAAATTGTATCCGACTGAAATATAAGTAGAAATTGAGGTGTTAGTCCAGAAAGTTTGGTAAGGACTAGATGTTAGAGGTATTTGTACACTACCATGTTAGAGTTTCAACTGTATTATGAAAATACTGAGGAGGCAACAATTGGATTTTAAATAGGTGTTATAGTTAATAGTCTCATATAGTTAGATCTGTGTTTAAAAGAGAATTTTAAAAGCAATGTGAAAAATGAAATGGAGTAGGAAAGATTCCAAACTCTTTATCTCCAGCCCAACATTCTATTCTGAACTTCGGATTTATGAGGCTAATTACTTATAATCTCTAGTTGGATGCCCTACAAGTGTCTCATTCTCAGAATGTTCAGAGCAACTCATCATTGTCTTTCCTTCAAAGTCTGTCATTCCACTGATTTTCCTTATATAAGTGAATGCCATTCAGAAACCCGAGGTATCCTGATGGTCTTTCTCTACTCCTTTTCCTTCCTCAACTCCCAAGTATAATCAATCTTGTTTAGGTATCCTAAACATTTCTTCTCTTACTTAAAAATCTTCATTTTCTCCCCATTGCCCTCATGGTGGAGTCCAAATCCATAAAATTGTTTAAGTATCTTTGAGCCAGGGCTGTCCTATCTTATCACACATTCTCCTTCTTGCATTCTATGCTTTAGTCATCTTGAAGTTCTTTCAGTTCTTCAAACACACCCTGACTACCTCCAGGCCTTCACACATTCTTTCACCCCTCCTCTTTTCATGGATAATTCTTTTTCATCCTTAAAGTTTCACTTATATGTCACTATCTCCAAAGAACCCTTCTCTGGTCCCCACCAAATGAGTTTTTTGCTCCTAATATGTGTTCTCAGTAATATCTTACACTCACCAAGCAAAGCATTTATTGCACTGTATTGTAAATTCTCTTTTATCTCTGGACTATAAGTGTTAAATTGCTTTTATTTTGCTTGTCTTTTTGTCACTTGCACCAAACTCAGTACATGACACATAGGAGTTAATATGTGTATACTGAAGGACAGACTGAAAAAAAGACACTGAAGATTTTTAAATGACATCTCATAGAGTTAGACTGGTATTTTAATGAGAATTTTAGAAGAAATATAAAAAATAAAATGGAATACAAAATATCCCCAAATCTAGAAAAAAAAAGCAGTAAGGAAGCAAAGGATAAGGAAAGAAAGGAACAACAAAAAAAGATTAGAGAGAAAGACTGAGCACAAGTAAGTCTAGTAGAGTTGTAATTTGAATCCCAAAAGGAGATGATGGAGAGGTTGGGACAGAAACAATATTTAAATAAATAATGGCAAAAATTCTCAAAAACTGATACAAAGACATCAAGCCGCAGAATTAAGAATAATAATAAATCCCAAGCAGCATAAATACAAAGGAAACCACATCTATGTACATCATAATAAAACTTCAGAAAACAAAATATGGAAGTCATAAGATAATGGAATGATAGCCTCAGTGTGCTAGCAGAACTTCTAATCCTGAGTTCTATATTGAGGAAAAATATACCTGAAAGGGTGAAGGTAAAATAAGGACATTTTCTGACAAAAAAAAAAAAAAAAAAAACTGGAAGGATTTATTAATGGCAAATCCACACTAAGGAAATACTTCAAATAGAAAGAAAATTATCCCACATGAATGCGCAGAGCTATAGGGAGAAGTAAAAAAAAACTGGAAACAATCAAAACATGAACAAACATAAATGTTTACTACACAAAATAATACTGATGTTGTCTTACAGGGTTTTAAATTTAGATAGAATTTAAATACATGACAACTGTATAGTTTCCTAGGGAGGGCTACCTTCACAAAGCACCACAAACTTGATGTCTTAAAACAATAGAAATTTATTCTCTCACAATACTGAGGCAGAAGTCTAAAAGCAAGGTGTTGGCAAGGCCATGCTCACTTTGAAGACTTTAGAAAATTATCTTTCCTTGCATCTTCTTAGTTTCTAGTCATTGCCAGCATTCCTTGATACTCCTTGGCTTGTTGATCCATCGCTGTAATTTCTGCCTCTGTCTTCATATGGCCTTAACTTCCTGTGTGTCTGTGTCCAATTTCTCTCTTATTTATAAGAACGTCAGTCACTGGGTTCGGGCCTATACTAATCCACCAGGACCTCATCTTAATTTTATTACATCTCCGAGTACCCTATGTCCAAATAAAGTCATGTTCGCAGGTTCCAAGGGTTAGGACACATCTTTTAGGGAGACACAATTCAATCCATTACAACAGAAATAGAACAAAAGTTGGGAGAGGACTAAATGGAGTTAAAGTTCTCTAAATTTTCTGTTTTTCCAATAGGTTGTAAAAATAGCAACTTATATTAGATTTTAATAAATCAAAAATACATGTTGTAATATAGGATGGAAACTAAAAGAATAGTAGAAGAATGTCGGCCTGGCACAGTGGCTCATGCCAGTAATCCCAGCACTTTGGGAGGCTGAGGCAGGCAGATCACCTGAGGTCAGGAGTTCGAGACCAGCCTGGCCAACATGGTGAAACCCCATCTCTACTAAAAATACAAAAATTAGCTGAGCATGATGGTGTGCACCTGTAATCCCAGCTACTCTGGAGGCTGAGGCAGGAGAATTGCTTGAACCTGGGAGGCGGAGGTTGCAGTGAGCCGAGATCACGCCATTGCACTCCAGCCTGGATGACAAGAGTGAAACTCTGTCTCAAAAAACAAAAAGATATATGTCATACTTTCATTATCATTCAGTTAAAAATATATAATTTCCAACGTAATATCTTCTTTGATACATGGGATATTTGGGGATAATATATCACCAAGAAATTGGGTTTATTTCAGGAATGCAAGGCTGGTTATAAAGAGGAAAATTATATAATCATCTCAATAGTAAAAGCATTTGATAAAATATTCACTCCATACCCACGAGAGGAAAACCTTAGAATATTAGGACTAGAAAGAATTTTCTTAATCTGACAAATGATATTTGCAAAACTCCTAAAGCAAACGATATCATACTTAATGGTGAAGTAGGTGCAGTGGTGAAAGATTTTTCCTTGAGGTCCTGAGCAAGACAAGAATTCTCTTTATGATGACTTCTATTCAACATTGTACTAGAAGTCTGCGTGAAATAAGGCAAGAAAAATGAATATACACATACTAATTACCCCATAAACCAGCAATTTCATTCCCAAGAACTATATATATCTAACAAATATATACATATGTGCACCAAAATATACATACAATAGTGGTCTGAGTGACTGTATTTGTAGTAGCCAAGAACTAGAAGCAATCCAGGTGTTCATCAATTATTTAATGGATAAATAAATTATACTGTGTTCATACAATCCCACAGGCAATGAAAATGAATGAACTACTGCTACATGCAATAATATCAGTGAATCTCATAAGCATACTATTGAACAAGAAATGTCAGACAAAAAGGAATGTGTATTGAATGATTTTGCTTATATAAAATTCAAAAACATACAATATTGAACCATGGTGTCAAAGGTCAGAATAATCGTTATCTTTGGGAGAAGAAAGGAGTAATATTTAGAGGTTACCAAAAATGCTTCTAGAACACTGACATGTTCCATTTCTTGATCCAAGTGGTGTTTACAAGTATGTTTTACTGGCTTCACCATGCTGTAAATTATGATTTGTGAACTTTCCTTCATGTATATTATACTTAAATACATTTTATTTTAAAAAACTTAATGAGCAATAAAAACTGGTAAGGGAAGAAAGCATGGTTCCATTAATGAGCATGGACAGCTTATATACTGACAAAGAAGGACAAAGAAAATCTAAAAAAAAAAACACATTGATGAACTCAAAATGAATATTAATAACATGAAGCTTATTCAGTGTAAGAGAAAAACAGTCTTAACCATTAATAAGCTTAAACCCATCATTATGTTGCAGTGTCTTGGGAATTAATTTTAATATAGTTTGTCATAGGCTCAGTCATTTCCAGAAATACCTCATAGCAGAGAAAGCTAATTGCAGCCCTTAAAATATTCTTCCTTTATATACAAGATTCACAGGTCCAGGGAAATCTAGACACATGGCCATCAATAATAAGAACTGTTTTTCTCAGCCTCTGCTGCAAATAGTAGAATTATGTGTCAACATCCTGTATAATGGAATGTGAACAGAACTTGTGTCTACAGTATCTGGATCATGCCCTGGGAGTGTGTGCTCCCCTGTGTCTTCTCTATGGCATGACCATGGGGCTAGAGCTGCCACATTTCAACTGAGAGATGAAGCCATGAGCTGAGGATGGAAGAACCACCCAAAGTGCCCTGTACTGGCACATCTCCAGACTGTTAAATGAGAGAGAAATACTTTTGTTTATGCCATTTTTAAGTTGGATCTTTGTGTCTGAGCCAGATGGCCCATAGAATAATGCTACCATTTCAAGATTTAGTTTCCCTTAATAGGCTATTGGTTAAAAAGAAAACAAAAATCACAGCCAGAACAGACATTTTTAAAGATAATTAGGTGAATTTGAATACAGAATGAATATTAGACATTGAGTCATTGTTCTTTTCTTAGGTGTGTTAATTGTGTTGTGGTTATATTAGTTGTTCTTAGGAGATTCATACTGAAATCTTACTCTCTAATGGTCTGGTTATGTAGGCATATATGATAGATATAATGTGTCTGGGCACAGTAGCTCACACCTGTAATCCCAGCACTTTGGGAGGCCGAGGTGGGTGCATCACTTAAGGTCAGGAGTTTGAGACCAGCCTGGCCAACATGGTGAAACCCTGTCTCTACTAAAAATACAAAATTAGCAAAGTGTGGAGCATGCCTGTAATCCCAGCTACTCGGGAGGCCGAGGCACAAGAATTGCTTGAACCCGGGAGGTGGAGGTTGCAGTGAGCCAAGATCGCATCATTACACTCCAGCCTGGGCAACAACAGCAAAACTCCATTTCAAAAAATAAATAAATAAATAAGATAATGCAAATATGGCAAATATTAATGATTAAATCTGGGTGATAAGTATACAAATTTGGTTGTATTATTCATTAACATTTTCTGTATGTTTAAATTTTTCACAATAAAAATTTGAAATAGTAAAATAAATAAGACCGATTTTTTGATAGAATCTAGTATGTACCAGGAGCTGTTAGAGCACAAAGGCAAGGCCCTGAGTACAGCATGAAGGAGTCGTCAGAATGAAGGCTAATGGCCCTTTAACACAGCAGATAAGTTTACACTGTGTTGCCATTATTCATCCTACATCTAGAGAGAATGTGCTTTCTTCTTGCTCTGATTAGCTTGTAGATTATCGACAATTTTGCCAGCGTTCTTCTGTAATTCAAGTTAAATGACAGAAACTAGTCTGAAGAGAGTATTTTGCATTGTTTCGAGTTGATATTGTGAGCATGTTCAGTTTAATGTACTTTATTTGTTCATGGTTGAATGCGCTTTGCCTATCTTCTGCAATCCATCTCATATACTGCAGTGGAATTCATCTTAATTGTGGACTCTGCACCTGCTACTGTCTTCTATGCAAATGTTATCATAGTAATAATAATGATGATGCTTCTTTGTTTCTGAGTGTGGCAAAGCCACACTGTGAAAAACTAACTGCTAGAAAATAAATAAAAGCAGAACATAGATAACCTTACGCAGGAATGAAACACTTAAAATCTCATCAATGTGAGCTCCACATTAAGATCATATCTATAGAATTTTACTTAAGCTGGACTGTGGGCTCATTATAATTTAATAGATCTGACTTATCTGTCTTAGGATCAAAGTATATTTTTCCCATAAGAAATTGCCTCCAATACAAGTTTGAGATTGAGTTTTTCCTTATATATTCCTCAGATTAGTGTCTGTTCTGTTTATTGATGTTTGCATGTATTGCATGGTTTAAATTTGTCAGACTAGGAATTTGGAATAACATGACATTTCTGTGAATAGGCAGAGTATTAGTCAATATTATATACATATAAACATATATGGCTAAATTAGTCAATGACATAACTAGAAATTATATGAGTTAATGTATAAAAAATGTTAAATGAAAAAAATCTGACTATCCAGAGGGATAGAAAAAACTCATTATTGTATTGGACCACTTATCATCAGACTGAGTAGAAAACAATAATTTGAAGGAACATTGCAAAATACTAATGGGTCCTGTGCATATTCTATTATCAAATAATTTTTCCAAAAAATTAGAAACTTTTATATAAAGGAAAATTTTACTACATCGTATATTCAAAAGTAATAATTTTTCTCTTCCCTTGCTTTCAGAAAATTTAGATTAAAAAGTCACCATGTTTCTGCAGGACTTTTTAAAAAAAGAATAGACAAGTAAGAACAGTTTATGTGCTGCTTCTTACAATTGAAATAAACGTTTCTTTAATGGCTGAATAATGAATTCCAAGGTATTAGTCTTAGTAACAGAATAATTAGGTAACATTATGACCAGATATTTTATTTCAAAACATTTCAATATTACAAAACAAGTGTTTTAAATTGTCCTTTAGTTATGAAAGATTGTAACCTTCTTTACAGAAATAGATGTCCATTTCTTTACACAAGTAAAAAATATGATTTCAGAAATTCAGGGGATTCAGATTAAAGTTACTAGGTGCTAAATGCTTGAGGCTCAAAAAAAAACCCAAAATTGCCATTACCCACTGACATGGAAACAGACAGACACCACCACTACTGACAGTCCTGTCATTCAATTTCAAAAACTTGTAGATGGGAATTTTCTACAAATGTTTGTAGCTCTAAAATATAGAGTACACCATTTCTTGAGGATAAACTTTCAGGGTACAATTGAAAACCTTTGTTCTTAGATTAGTCAGTCTGGAAGGACATACATAAAATATTTACAAGGTCTATTTCATGCCAACAAACTGCTCTAGAAGATTAGCCAGAGTCTTCTTATATCTAAGCCACTGCTTATAGTAAGGAAAATATCTTAGAAGCCTATTTATATTCTAGGTTCATAACTTACTATTTAGCAAGTTTATACTGTGATGTGCCAAACAGCATCCTGATTCTTTAGATTCAGAATCCTATTTGTGGCTAAGAAAATTACCGTGATAATCAGAAACACTCTTCATTTTTGTTAATCTTCCTTGTAGATCACATTTTCACTTCCAGCTTTGGATATTGTTTCTCTGTAATAAAATACCAGCAATTTAACTTGATAATTCTTCTGAGCTTGCATGGAAAAAGAAAGGCTTAGGTATGACTGAGGAGATTTTCGTGTTTTGTTTTGTTTTTTTCCAAAGGAGCTCATTATCGTCTACACCTAGGATATTATTTCGTTTTCTTCTCTTTTGTTTTACAGGAAATAAAAATAACACTCATCTTTGGTCTAGAAGTAATTCGTACTTGGTATCATTCAATTCAACACTATTTCAGTTTGATACACTTGCTTCATATCTGGAAATTATATTTAAACAAAGTGACTTTCAATTCCTGCTTAAGTAGATGAGAGTGAGGAAGGCCACCGTATCTGTCACCTCATTCATCACCAGGCTGGAGTTGACTGACATAGCAGGCGAAGCATCATCCCCTTCTGTCACATCCCTCCTGATGTAGCCGATTGCTGGACATCCCTCCCCTAGCTACTTTGTTGTTATGGCAGTTCTACATATAGAAAGCATTTGAGGAATTTTACACGCTGGTAAAATTATTCTGCAAACCTCCATTTTAAAAAATATATCTTCCAGATGGATATTCTGTGTCCCAAAATTTTGACTAATTATGTCCTGAAATATATGCTTCCTTTTAGAATGATTCATTGGAAACTTGAACTTCATAAGAATCAAATAATACTTTTCAGGTGGTTTTTAAACCACTTTGTTCAAGTCTCCCCTAAATACTATCCTTAAGCCACAAATTTCTTCTTCAAGTGAAAGAAAATCCTTTTGTTGTTAGCTTATTCCACGATTTGTTTTAATATGGAGAAATCAATACTTGGAAAACTGGACTGAACTCTTGCCCTTCCCTACCTATCCTCTCTCCTTTTTTTAATTATTTTTTTTAATTTTCAGGGACTAAGAAAAAGAAGACATCTGAGTCACAAAAGCAATAAGCAGTCAACTCAACCTTTAAGGGTAAGTAACTGTATTGCAAATTTGCTTTCTCCACAGAAAAATAATATGACTACAGTAATTGGCAGAAATGTCTTTGAAAGTCATCAGAACATGGGTTGTCCTTATATATTCCATAGTCACTAATTTTCTGTTAAATATTTATGTTGCCTTTAAAGCCATCAGTTTTTGTCTTCATGTTGAATGATAAGCTTTCTAAGAATGGGAAATTGGAAATGTCACATCTTTACTTTTTGCCACATATCCTCAATTTATCCTTGTTGATGGCTAAGTAATGAGCCCTTGAACTCCAGAGTCACTTCAAACACTCAAAAAACAACTCTGCAACTACACCAGTACATTTTAATTCCTATGAGCAAGAGAGCATTAATTACATCACAGAAATCACTCTGGCTAATGAGACTGCAGCTGTTCTCACTTGCTAAATGATATTGTATCATTTAATGAGTCAATTCCTATGTTGCATCATCTCTTTTTCACGATGATATCAACTAAGTAATTGAGGAATATCTCAACAAAGTTGGTTTTCTGTCTCTTAAGTGGTTGAGTTTAAATGCTTCCCTAAATAGCTAATGACAAGGTGGTGTTTTGATGAAGATTCCTTTTGGTTGGTGTCTTTCTCTAGTTCACATTCTTTGTTGCCCTCGTTCACTACTGGTCTATTTATATGTTTTCTTGTTGTTGTTGTTGTTGTTGTTTTCTGCCTAGGCTTCCTATTCTTTACTTGACTTAAGGTGAAAACTACAGCCACGTGAACCCTAACTTGTTGGTATTCTGGACTCTCGTGGTAGAAATAACTTAATTTTACTACTCCATACAGCCTACTGGCTCTCAGGGTTTCTCCAGCTCTCCTCATGTATGCACAAGCCTTTCAGGTTCTGTCTGATTGCTCAGCTGTCCAGTTTCTTTCAGTCTGTCTCTCCCTAGATTTTCCCTAATTGTCATCTTCTATTTTTCTGAAAGTCAACTGCTCTTTGTCAAGCCCACTCTCTCCATTCCTATAGCTTCATATCCTTGAACTGCCAACTTCCTAAAAATGTGATAGCCACAACTTCTCTATTCAAAGCCTCCTTCACAGACATTTCTAGGACATTGGGACTGAAAAGGGACTTATCCAACCATTTTCCTTTAGGGCAAAAGAAACTGCAGTCTGAAGAGGTTAGTTATCAAAATTAACCAGTAATTAACCACAAAGCCAGAACTAATCCCAAGGTATTTTAATGGCAAGAATTGTATTACTGGGAGCCAAGAATTCAGACTTGGCTCCTAGTAATATAGTTCTTGCTCCCAGAGATCCCGAGTTATGTCTACCTGGTGATCAATTTCCTTCAGTTGTCATAAGCTTTAGTAGTGTGCAATTGAAATGCAAAGAATGAGGTCTGAAATCTGCCCAGGCATTTAGCAACAGCACTTCCATAATTTGATTATGTTTCACTCCATGTAGCCAGAGAGAATTCTACTGAATTTGCATATGAGTTGGAAAGGGGACATTTTATTGTATACAAAAAAAAGTGGGGGAATTTTTTTTGTTTTGGCTGGAAAAAAATGTTCTGAATCATCCCATTGGATATTGAATAACAATTTGGCAGAGGTTTTTAGCCTTCGTTGATCTTCCTCAGTTATTATTTTGCTTAACTACCACGGTAAAAGACTTGTTCATTGATCCTCTCTGTGGCATATTCTTTGGTAGCTTTGATTCTTTAAAAAAATCTGCCCACCCTGTTTTGAAAAGTTCTGGGCCTCCTAAGATGCCTTACTTCTGTTTTCTCAGAGCTCCCACCCCCATCTGGTGGTATCTTCAGAGTTGATCATCAATGTGCCCTTCACTGTGCCCTTCTGAAGCCTTACTGGGAGCAAAATTTTACTTATTCAGTTTAACTGTTCATGAGTGGATGACTTATCTATTGCTATCAGCTCCTGAGTCGGACTTGTCAGTTTGTGGAAAATTGTTCAGAGATGAAGCAATTGTTTGTTTGGTTCTTACTGGTATTCATGAGCATCCTTGTCAACCTGTAATGCTGGACATTTGGATAGCATTTCATGGCTTTACATTATGTCACTTGAGCCTTTGAGGTAGGCAGGGCTGATACTATCTCCAGTTTATAGCTAAAGAACCTTTAGATGAGAGAGATTAAGTGACTTGCCCAAAGTCACTTAGATAGTAAGTAGCAAAGTTAAGACTAGAATCTCAACCTGATGCCATTGCTCTTCCACACCACTCTGCTAATTAACCTTTAAGATTGTCTTTGTTTTTTTTCCCCACTCAAATTCGTCTGAAAGAAAGAAACACCACACATTTAGAAGCAGGACCAGAAGAAACATTTTCATTCACAAAAGGAGGAGTGGGCTACCACTGTTCCAAACTGCAAGAAAGATTTAGGTTCTACTTCTAAAATTGCTAATTTAACAGAATGCCAATTACAGAGACAAACAAGCAAATGACAGTTCGATCTCATGGCTGGGCACAGTGGCTCACACCTGTAAACCCAGCACTTTGGGAGGCTGAGGCAGGTGGATTACTTGAGGTCAGGAGTTCAAAGGCAGCCTGGTCAGCATGGTTGAAACCCCATCTCTACTAAAAATACAAAAATTAGCTGGGCATTGTTGCACATTCCTGTAGTCCCAGCTACTCGAGAGGCTGAGGCAAGAGAAATGCTTGAACCCGGAAGGTGGAGGCTGCAGTGAGCTGAGATTGCACCACTGCACTCCAGCCCGGGCAACAGAGTGAGCCTCTGTCTCAAAACAACAACAAAAACAAACAAACAAACAAAAACAAAGTTCAATCTCAAGTTTATTTGACCACTAATCACATTTCTATGCAACAACTGATTAAAAGCATGCGATGTGCTCAGAGTCAGGCTCTCAAATGCTCTCCTTACTCAGTACCTTACAAAGAATGTGTGGGCATTCTGTTGTGTGACTAATGAACAGTGACTGTGGGCGATGCCAAAGAATGCCACAGAAACAGAACTTTTCGCAAGTTAGAGAATTCTGGAAAGGCCAGGTAATTTTCCTGTGTGGCTGCCACCTGTCGTGTGAACATTTAGACTTGCTAGGAAATACTGAGGATTCTCGAAAAAAGTATAAAAATGGAAGAAAGAGCAAGGCAACAAATGGGTCTTGTTACAGATCACCAGAACTGTCCTCAAGAGTATGCAATTGCTTAGGACCCATAGAAAGCACCAACATTGGAAACACAGCATATAAACTCACAACCAGTAAACGCTCTTACACATAGGAGGCATTCCTAATAAAAGTGCTGGTGATGGAGTCTTTTCATGAACTGAGCTATGTTCACATATCTCTTACTGTCCTCAGTGGTCTAAACTGGACAGTCCAAACATGGGATATTCTTCTAGCCCTCCAAGGAGTGTTCCTTGGGACCTGACAAGAAGTTTTTATAACAGTTTCTCCTGGGGCCACTTTTTGTCAGTGGGGAGTTGGTATTTAACCCCCAGAGAGAGGGACTAATATTTAATGCTCTTTAATGTGAAACCTGCCCTAAAGGAGTTTTGAAAGTCTAATAGTTACATTTTCTGATATCAGTGTTTTCTATCTCTACTTTGTGGCATATTCCTTCAATCTCTGCACTGATAATATGTTTCTCCTCTCAGCCCCAAACTGATCTATCAATTTCCAAAATTTTTCAGTCAGTTGAAATTTCATGAATTTTTTTCCCCACAACCTCCTTCTTTCAAAGAAGTACACTGTGCACTTCTTGTTAGTTACCCTGTTCTTGTTTTCCCAGCTTTACCTTTATGGTGTCATGGTCCAGTTGTATGGAAGAGTAAAAAGACCTGCAATCTAGGCTCCCTGCCATGCCGGTCAAAGACATTCCACAACTTAAAGAAAATCAAATGCCTGAGCAAACGTAGCGGGTTCCGCTTTCATAGAGGAGGCATAGAACACAAACATCTCAGGCTGTAATGCCTCCTACTAAGACTTCTACAGAAAATTCAAGCCTGCTGCATACAGGAAAACAAAGCTTGTTTTTTTTGTTTTGTTTTTTTTCTATCACACTTTAAGTATGTTACCTGGTTTCTTTCAACTCTGGGGCACACCTGAAATATTTAAAGGAAAAGATAATTAGGCACTACTCAAGTACCACCAAGAAGAAAATGAAGGGTGTGAACATTTAAAAATGGGTCAGTAAACTGGCTGCCTCAAAACAATTTTGATCCCCATATTCAAAACCAGAAGTAAACAGTATCCATACCCAGATAATGAAATATAATAGCTAAGCTGCTTAGGCATAAAAGAGCCCTGAACATCATAAATCACCATTAAACTGTAAACTAAACAAGTGCACATTACAGAGTTGAGTTCACAGGGGAAAAAAATGAATAATCCTTTCACCTTGGCAAAAGTTGAGTTCTCATAATTTCCTCCCATGGCTGGGCACTGTGGCTCATGCCTGTAATCCCAACACTTTGGGAGGCCGAGGTGGGAGTTCAAGACCAGCCTGGGAAACATAGTGAAACTCTGTCACTACAAAAAAAATTTAAAAAACAGCCAGGTGTGTTGGCACATGGCTGTAGTCCCAGTTACTTGAGAGGCTGAGGCTAGAGGATCATTTGAGCCCAGGAGGTTAAGTCTGCAGTGAGCTAGGATCATGCCACTGCACTCCAGCCTGTGCTGCAGAGCCAGACCCTGTCTGAAAAGACAACAAAAAAGAATTTATTTCCTGCTGTTACTGTCGTGCATCTGTGAGTATGATCAAGACCTGATGATTCTGGGTCTTAATTTAAGGTTAATATGAATGGAAAGACTCTGAACACCTCTACTTCATATTGCTATAACAACTGAAGCATTCCGGTCAGAATTACATTTCACCATGCATTGCCATTAATTTTTTTGCTCAGGACAATAATATCCAAGTCTAGAGAAAATGAAGATGCCTATCATGTTGCAACCAACCTTCATCACACAGGAGAGGAAGCCAGCAGCAAGCAAGCAAGAAAATAGTTTCTTTTAGAAAAAAAAAAAAAAAATTCCTTAGGACTTTACTGTCACCATTTCTGAAAGAAAAAGCTAGAGTTAGTGGACAAGTTAAAGTATTTGTTTTCTAAGCAGTTGAGAAAAAAACATTGGTCAAAAGCAAAACCAGCACAGTCTTTATTTTTTTCACATGAAGTGCTCTTGTGACTTCAGTCTTTTATACCCAACCCAACTATCAAGTCTACAACTTCCACAGTTTCTACAGATGCATTTTCCAAAAGCATATGTGCCAGGAATTATGAATCTTGGAGTCTGTCTGATTCTCTATAGTTGGAATCTGTCTCCTTGAAGTATGGGGTTAATTCAGCTTCCTAATGAAAGAATGAGTTAAATTTCTACGGAGTGACCAGCTGGGAGTTTTTAAACCTGCCTACACTTATCTAAAATTTGCCAAAAGAGTCTCACCTTTCAGTTTGTGATACTTACTATGTGCAAAATCCCATGGACAGAACAGGAAATGACAAAGGAACGAAAATATTTTAATTAAATAATGTAATGGAGCTACCTTTTAAAAATGCCATCCTCAGTCCTTATTCTACAGCTATCTTATTCTATACCTATCAAGTCTAAAAGTTTAAAAAATGAAATATGCCAATTATTAATGTTGACCCTATTTGTAGTGAGAAAGTATGATTGCTTCAGATTCTGTGACAATATCCTGCCTATTCCTTGTAGCTCTATTTAAATTGATTCATGTATATTTATATAGCATATACAGGAAGATACGGTGCATACTTTCTTGGAGTTTGAGGGGAAGGAGAGAAGTGAGAATTTTCCCCCAATATCTTCTTTTAAAAGACTAAAAGTAAAATAACCCAAAAATTTTATCAGTGGTGACCATGAAGAGAAATTCATTGAGTTTTGTTGGTTTATTACACCCAAGCACCAAGAGCTAAAAATATATTTTTAAAAATATGCCAAGGGATTCAAACATATGCATTTTTTTTTTTTGAGATGGAGTCTCACTCTGTTGCCCAGGCTGGAGTGCAGTGGTGTGATCTCCACTAACTGCAGCCTCCGCCTCCCAGGTTCAAGTGAGTCTCCTGCGTCAGCCTCCCGAGTAGCTGGGATTACAGGCATCCGCCACGCTGCATGGCTAATTTTTGTATTTTTAGTAGCAATGAGGTTTCACCATGTTGGCCAGGCTGGTCTCGAATTCCTGACCTCAGGTGATCTGCCTGTCTTGGCCTCCCAAAGTGCTGGGATTACAGGCGTGAGCCACCGTGCCCAGCGCAAACATATGCTTTTGTTGCAGGACTTTTCCTTAGTTTAGCTAAAGACGGGGTTCTTGTCCATTCCACAGCCATGAAAATTTAGGCTCGCAGATGGTTAAAGGGTGAGTAAAGCAGGGTTTTATTGGGTGAAAGCGGGATTAAATGGGGGAAACAGGGATCCTCTGCAAGGCCAGTCCCCTGCTACAGTGCTTCCCGCCGGCCGTTGAAATACCAGGTTCCACCCAGGAAGAGGGGGGGCCAGTCTCGTCCTCGCTGCAAAGGACAGGAACCCAAGGCTCCACCTCAGTTGCAGGCTGATTGGAGTTTTTCCAGCAACCCCTCCCACCTGGCTGACTCACTTTTGTACTAGTGTTCATAGAATATTATTCACAAAAGCCCAAAAATAGAAACAACACGTGTTCATCGACAGATGAATGGATTTTTTTAAATCTGGTGTATAATACAATGAAATGTTATTCAGTTATTTAAAAAATGAAGTTCTAATACTTGCTACAACGTCGATAAACTTTGAAACATTATGTTAAATGAGATAAGCCATACACAAAAGGATATTATGTAATTTCACTTATCTGAATAAAAAATGTATAGAGATGGAAAGTATAACAGAGTTTACTAGGGGCTGTGCTGGCAAGGGGAGAATGGAAAGCTATTATTTAATGGGTATAGAGTCTGTTGGGGATGATGAGAAATGTTCAGGAAATGGATAAAGGTGATGGCCACACAACATTGTGAATGTACTTAATGCCACTGAATTGTACACTAAAATGGTTAAAATGGTTTACAAAGTACTTCTAATAAAATATAACTAGTATTTCCAAGATGGAAGAAAATCATATTCTAGTCTGAAGCCTCTGAGAAGATATCCATTGCTCAACAAAACAACTTTACGTATACTTTCTGGTTATACTGCAACATAAATATTTTCTAGTTGCTGGGCCACACCGTTGACATTATTTCCTCATTTTTGGACACTCCGGAGCAGACTTGTACATTTTCAGAAAACTGTCAATAACATTTTTTGCCATTTTGCACCATTAAGTGTTATCTTTGAATCAGGTGTTGGCCAAATCGTGTAGACTGTTCTGTTTTGTTCATGGTTACTATGGAATCTGTGCAGTCATAATGTTTTGAGGAGACTAGCAGGAAATTTAAGAGTGTACAATAAAAGTTAACTTATTTCATGGTTTAAAATTTCTTCCAGCTGTCTCCATTTGTGATAATTATCATGTTCACATTGGGAGTATAAACATACAACCAAAAGGGCTCTGGTGACTATGGCCAGTAAGCCATCTCACCCCTAACAGACTTCCCTCCCAACCTCTTTTCCTCAAAGATTTGTAATAGGAACACGTGAAACAAGTGGTATGTAAGGTTCAGGTGTTTTCAATTATTTCCCTCCTATGAACAGAGGTTTCTTGGATCCAAAACATGTTTCAGCTCAAAGGGTTTTCCTTATTTTTGAAGATGGTGTCGTCTCAGGAAAATTTCATCTACATATCTCTGATTCACTGATCTTCATCAATAAAACATCTCCTTGGAGCTCTTCTACACAATTATTTCCTCCATGAGTGGCCAAAAATGTGGTATATTTAAGTATTTATTTTGCGAAGTGTGCTCTTAGAAAGTATATAACCTTTGCCCTTGCAAGAAAGAGAGAAATGAATGCTCAGCACTGGGATTTGTGGTAGATTCCTTGTCAGTTACATCACCACAGAGCATCCCAGCACAATGCCTCCACTATCTTGCTGCTCAGGAACTGTCTAGTAAGGCATAGGTGAGGGAAGATAGACTCATCTCTGATGGTATAAATAATTAACTGCCTAAATGTTGATGGTCATGCAGGACTATTCAGGCATTATAAAGAAAGAATGTGTTTTTGCAGCATTTTATTTTCCTAAGTTTCTATGAATAAAAGCTAAAAGATTGATTTTTAGGTTTCAACAGCCTTAGATAGCAATGGGCTTTATCTTATGGTGTCAGAAATTTGCCACTTCATCATCGCCCTCTGCAAGTTAGCAACAGCACTCTGTTTATAAATATCTTGCAGGAATTGTGAGCGTTACTTCATTAACATTTGAATGAGTAGCATTAATAATATTCATTTTAGGGAAACAAATTCATCTACAGATGGATGAACTAGATGAATACAATGAAAACTAAATCCAAAACTTTACCTACTGCTTTATACCCCCAAATAGATAAACATTTTAAACTATCCTGCCTACACACACACACACACACACACACACACACACACACACACACGTACACACTTTATGATTTTGGCAGGAAATAAATAGTAAAAGAAAATATGAAATGGTAAGCACTAGTCCTATGATAATGTTTTTGATTAATTACCAATGAGCTTTGAAGAGAAATCCAAATTCTCAGATAAGTATCAGGGCTAGAGTTCTTTTAGAGGGCAAACTTTTGCTATTCTTGGCCCTTACTCCAGTGTCTAAGTAGAGGGGACATTAGCACTTAACCAATCTAAGTTTTACATTCGTAATAACAATACAACTTTGTAGCAATTGTTGCTCAAAGGGTACAAAGCTTCAGTTAAACAGGATGAACAAGTTCTGGAAATCTATTTTACACCCCGATGACAGTTAATAATGATGTATTGTATACTTGAAAGTTGCTAAAAGAGTAGATCTTATATGTTTTTGCCACGAAACAAATGTTAAGTATGTGAGCATAAATGTTATTTTGATTGAATTAATCATTTCACAATATATAATTAATCATTTCACAATATATACATACCTCAAAATACCATGTTGTACACTGTAAATGTTTACTATTTTTATTTTTCAATCCTATATTAATAAAGCTGGGGGAAAAAATTAATGTGACTTTGTGCTTAGACAATATAGATGGTTACCACTTAATTATGCTTATGAGAGTACTGACTTAAAATATATCTATATAAATGTATTCATAATCATATTCTTTGGAATACATTATAGAGACAAACCAGAGACAAGTAGAAATTTTATTTTTGAGGTTTTGCTTTCCTAAACTTTTACTTTTCGTAGGCTAACGATAGTTTCAGTATATTCAATGCCATAAGATTATCAGCCTGTTATTTAAATTTTACAGCAATATGAAAAAATGTAAAACTTTCAGAATTGTTTGAGAACAGTATTATTCTGTCCTAAATAAGTTATGTATGTATCTGGATTGTGGTACTGAAAATGAGGGGAAAGTTTCTCTAAATAAGAAGTCAATATGATTACGAAGTGACCAAATTTTACCTTAATATCAACAGATTGCAAAGGTCAGTAATAAAACTCTTCTCTACTTTCTATCTGCATAGCACATTATGTTTTATATTAGTCAATGAATAGAGTTCAGACAGAAGGAGGAACGTAGTCACAGGAGCATAACTACCACAAGAAATGGTTTTCAAGTTTATGTCTTATGCCTCCTACTATGCAGAAAACAAGGAGCCTCCTGGATAGGTTGGGGTAGGGAAGGAATCCACTTCCATGACTCCCCATTCACATGGTTGGCAAAGCGGTCCTGACAGCACATTCCTGTCCACAACGTCCTCTCCTTAAGGCAGCTGGGGCTTCCTCACACCTGGTCCCTAAGTTCCAAGGGTGAGTGGCCTAAGAAACAGGAAGTGGGAGCTGCCTATTTCTTAGGGTATGGATGCAGAAACCAACAGCATCCCTCAGACATGTTCTATTTGTCAAGCAGTTACAGAGCCTGGATTCAAAGAGAGGGAATATAGAACTCACCTCTCTGTAGAAGGCCTGTCAAAGGATTGTGTGCCATTTGAAACCCATTATTATTTGTAAATTGCCAACCAATTACTACTTTTCAACTTGATCTTGCCTTTCTAAATGCATTGGGAACGGGAATGTCTGCCCCAATCACTGACAATAAAATATATTCCAAGTCCACCCCAAATGCAGTTGGTGGACCCATTGAATCCTGATGTTTCAAAGAATCAGAACAAAGGAAGAAACTATGGCCTTTTATGTTTTGGGTGGGTATATTGTGAATTTAATTGAAACAAGGAGAATCTGTTTGAATATTTCTCTGAAGCAACAATTGGTTCTACAGATTATAAATTAACTCTTAATTCCTCGCACCACCTTTGCAGGGCCCCTCAACATCTTTCCCTCTTCGTTTAGTCACTAAAATCCAGTGGGATTAGCTGGAGATATACTGTGAAGGGCTTGTAGTTTTGTTTAGTTTTTACCTTTCAAGCTTATTTTTCCCTGTTATGCATTGTAATCATCAGATATTTTTTGAGCATCTATTATACACTAAGCATGAAAATAATGTGTAAGAATAATACATTGTTCATACCTTTAAAGAAGTCATAGACCAGTGGGAAAGATACTTGTAATCAAATATTTAAAGAATCATAGAAGTACTACAAGAAAACCAAATACAAAATCCTGAGGGTTCTTTGAAGAACAATAATTGCAGATAGGTGCCAAGGAGCTGATTTTAAGAGACAGGCTAGATGTTTCAGGCTAATGGAGAAAAGGAAGGCTGATCAGGACATGCAGCAAATACATGGAACACACTGGGCAGCTTTAAGGAATGGTCATTTATGTTGGTACGTTTAGAATATGGAATAAAAGAAGGAACAAGGAGATGAGTCCAGAAAGGTAGATTGTGAGCTTTGTATTCTGGGGCCAAGTGTTTGAACATGCTCCCATAAGTTATAGAAGAGAAAGAGTAATCCCAGCTTCTCCTTTGGAGTCCAGCAGCATGTAGGATAGTGAGAGATGAAGATAGAATTTGTTCCACTATAAAATAGCGGTTATTTTTCTAAGAAACCTCAACCTTTTCAATCTTGCTTTTTATGACTTGCTTGAAAAAAGGTTTACTAAAGAAAATATGGATCATAGCATTTCTAGCTCACATGTATAGATATAAAACCTAAAAATCATTGATTGATCAAATACAGTGATGACATCTAGCTTTGGCTTCAGAGTAAATGTCTGCCTTTGTTATCAGCATAGACTTCTTAAAATTCTTCTCTCCTTTATCATCTACTATCTGAATGAACAAAGCATAAAATATTCGTGACAGGTTTTTTTCCCCTAAAAATTCAGTGTTAAGCCAATATCAATCTATACAATGCAACTCATGATCCCTAATTAATAAATTACACATTGTTCCATCTCCGCTATGAAAATATGCTATAGGGAAATTGACATGTGCAAGGAGCTGTCTCAGGAAGTAAGAAGGACATCCTTTAAGAGTATCAACCTAAATTGAAAAGTTGGCTTGAATTATTATGCTAAGCCTATGCTATAACATTTTCAGGTAAAAACTTGATGGATATTCCAGTCTTAAGACTTTTGAAAAAATGTGTTCATAAGATTGACTGATATGCTCTTCTAAACTTGTCCTACTGGTTTTGCCAAAATGCTGCACCATTTAGTTCACATTACTGTTCAAGATCCCACAATGACTCTTACTTTCCCATAGTTTGAAATCTAAAGTAAACTCTAATGTTTGCTAAGTTTTCTGGTTGATTTCTGGACGTATATCTCTCCCTTCTGTGTTTATTTGTGCAATCACTGCCTCAATTAGCACCTTATTTTATGTAAATTATCAACTCCCTAAATATTCCCAAGGACTCCAGCTTGCTAAAGTTACCTTATCCTTTTAAAAGGCTAACAAAAAATTGGCTTGTAACCTGCCCCCACAATGGGAAACCTATTGTCTCTCCTAATAACTCTGAGGAATGTTGATTGTTTAGGGCTTAAGCTTCCCTGGTCACTAATGACCTCCTGGTGAATTCCCCATGGTCTATCCTTGTGTTGCCTTCTGTGCATGCTGTTCTTTCCCAGCAGCACATCACCATCAGGCTGGCACCACCTCAAATCCTCCAGCACCAAACTACTTTCTACACAAGACTGTATGTGTCCAGCCCACATTGCCTTGGGGCAATAGAGAGAATTTGTTACTTGGTCTATAACCCAGCAAATAACTTAGAACTGAAAGTTTATTGTCTCTGAAGTCTTTTGGGCATTCCCATCTCTAGCAATTTCTCAAGGACTTTCTCCCCATACAGGCATGTTACGTTGCTCCATCAACCTTCCTTTCTCATCTCTTTTCCTTAGCTTCATAGTCCAGTTCTAGCTCCTCCCCACCACCCCTCTGTAGACTTTCCTGTTACTTCTCTTATAGAAAGTTTCTCTTTCAAGCTTTTTTGGTTAAATAAGGTTAGTCTTGTTCCAAAAGAAACACATTTCAGATACAATGTCTGCTTCATACTGCATTATACCCATTGCCCCACTCTCTTGATCAACATTTGATTTTCTCCGTATAAAATGCTAAGTTTCCTTTGGTAATTATTTTATAGAAAAAAGGGGAAAAAATGATCAAGCACCTACGTGGTAATCAGTCACTGAACTAGATACTTTTAACTAGTTATCATTTCATCCTCAGGCGGCACTGGGCCCCAACACCAGTAGCCAGCTAGAGCTCATCTGTAGCTGCTCCATCTCTATCTGGCAAGAGCCATATGGTTTGCCTCAGTCAATTGTTGATTTCACTTTTATAAAGGCATGCCACTTTGCCTTTTGTCACCCTGGAATTGTGTTTGTCAAAGACTAGTCCTTACAGCAGTTGCATTGCATTAGGTGGGAGTTTGTTAGAACTCCAAGATCTTAGAACCCACCCAGACCTACCAAATTAGAATCCACATTTTAACTCTCTTCCTGGGTGGTTAGTGTGCACATCAGATTTAGAGAAGCACAAATCTCCATATATTACTAGGTTCACAGTATCTTTATAGATTCTTGTTGATTAATGTCTGTATTCAATTAGGATTGCTGGCTCAGCATTAGAGGACATTGATGACCCTATATTTCCAGAAGAAGCAGCAAAATAACTGTGCAAAAATAAAGGGAAGGCTTTAGTTCTGAATTTAAACTATTTGCAAAAACTTAAAAACTGATTTTCATGTTTATAGTTCCCTTCCGCACCTCTGTAAAATGAGGTTTCCTTTTTCCATACCTTAAATGTAAGAATGTAAGGGCTTCACTTCTAACTTTTATAGAATGATCCATTCCACCTAGATAATAGATTTACTACTTTTGCTCATTGGCAACTAAAGAGTATATACCTTGTTCAGATTTGTAATTGCCAAGTGTTTCAGAAATGAGGCCCTTGAAAAAGGATATTATAGTTTAAACTTCACTTAATGTTAAAAAAATATTATGGTCAATAGACCCTCTTTGAACTTCCCAAGTGGAGTTTTGCTAGTTCTTTTGCAACTAGCAAAAAACCCATTGTGAATATCTGTCATTTTCCATAGTTTCTTTGCTAGCTGTAGGTTTGTTTGCTTGCTTATTTCTTGCTAACTTTTTAAACAGGAGGGATTAGAGAAAAGTAAGGGATAGCGTTACAGAAGAATACATTACACATTACAGGCTTATCCAAGCCTTCAGATACCGAACAAATTGTGGGGTGGAGAAGCAGAGAGTTAGAAAGGGTATTTGCTGAACTGGTTTTTATTTACAGTCAAATAGTTTAAAAAGAAACTAAGCTTTCTGGTTTCCTTTAGATTTTTATCAGTACCGTTTTTACAGTTTCTCTTTGGCATCAAAATAAATCTTTCTGATATATTACTTCAAGTGAAACCAATAAATTTATAGCCACAACATAAAGATTTTGGAAGCTTTTTCAACATAAAGATTTTGGAAGTGCTTTCAAATACTTGAAAACAGTACATACAATCCTTATATCCTGAATCGTCATTCACCTTTTTATTTTTCAATAATATCACCAGGTTTTCTTTTGTAATTTCATTTCTTTTGCAATTTCATTACAAGCGTGTTTCTTCATAACTACTTAAAATGGCTATTGGGTCAATTCTCTCATAATGTACCCACCCATTCACCTATGGGATATTTAAATTCCTTACCAAATGTTTCTTAATACAAACAATGCTGGGCCAGGCGCAGTGGCTCACACCTGTTATCCCAGCACTTTGGAAGGCTAAGGCCAGAGGTTTGTTTGAACTCAGGAGTTCAAGACCAGCCTGGGCAACATAGAGAGACCCTGTCTCTTAAAACAACAAAAAAACGAAAAACAACAATGCTTCAAGAAGCATCTTCATGCAAATTATTTTTCTACGTAAACACTTTTATTTTAAAAACAAAAATAATTTAGAAAGAAGTTGACTTTAATTGAAAGCTCTAATTGGATAAAGTATATTTTCTAAATATGTCTCTTTCATTCTCAACTCCCAACATTTTTTTTTAATTTACAAAAGAAAAACACAAAAGTTAACTATCCGGGTGACTTAAATACACTTGTTTTTTTCTCAGTCATCTGTCAAGTTTGAGGTTAATTGCTTTTTGGCTGAACTTTGTATAAATAGACATAACCAATAAAGGTTAGTCAGCAAGTTAAAGCTCTTGGTCCTCTGTCATATTTAGCTCTTCAGACTATTTATGTCCAAGTGTTTTAACCAAGGAGTTAAATGGTTAGATTTCTCATTCATAGATTGTTTGGGGTTATTACCCAAGGAACTTAAGCTTTAACCATCAACTATGCATTCTTTTTTTTTTTGAGATGGAATGTCGCTCTGTCGCCCTGGCTTGGAGTACAGTGGCGCAATCTTGGCTCACTGCAACTTCCGCCTCCTGAGTTCAAATGATGCTTCAACCTCAGCCTCTTGAGTAGCTGGGACTACAGGCAAGCGCCACCATGACTGGCTAATTTTTGTATTTTTAGTAGAGGCGGGGTTTCACCATGTTGGCCAGGCTGGTCTGGAACTCCTGACCTCAAATGATCCACCCACCTCGGCCTCCCAAAGTGCTAGGATTACAGGCATGAGCCACCATGCCCAGCCTAACTACTCATTCTTAAAGGCCCACATTGATATTTCCTTTTTAAAATAATTGTTTAATATAAATTTTTGAGACAGGATCTCCCTTTGTCACCAAGCTGGAGTGCAGTGGCATGATCATAGCTCACTGCAGCCTCAACCCCTGAACTCAAGCAATCCTCCCTCCTCAGCCTCCCGAGTAGCTGGGACTAAAGGTGCGCACAACCACACCTGGCTAATTTTTGTATTTTTTTAGAGACAGGGTTTTGCCATGTTGCCAAGGCTGGTCTCCAACTTCTGAGCTCAGGCAGTGCTCCCATCTCAGCCTCCCAAAGTGCTGAGATTATAGGCATAAGCCGCCACGCCCAGCCCACATTAAGACTTCTTATATCCATTTTAGTCTCTGCTCTTTGTCCTTAATTTTTAAGGGTTGTGTTAAAATGCAAGGTAAACACAAATGCTGAAATAAGTGATGAGCAAGTACCCTAAAGTTAGGAGGCAGAGATTACTGAACTGTGTGGCAGTTGTTATTGTCACTGCTTTGAAAACCTTAATCTTAAAGATACTTTACCAAACTAGATGGGTCCTGTAAGTGAACACACGCTCCAAAGTGCACTGTGGCCCGACAGCATTCTTTTCCGTGAACACAGACTTTCTGGGCCTCAGAATGCTGTTGACAAATGATAATTAATTTAATTGTCAACAGCTGTTTCCTAAGCGTGTGCCTCTTCAAGTGAGAGGCAGGACATAAACACACTCACCAACTCAGCACCAGGAGGATTAGAGAAGGGTCCTGCAGACATTCTGTGCTTGCTCTGGACACACAAGAGAGGCTTCTGGAAAAACTGAAAATAAGATGGATACCACTTCCTGTTTCTTCATTTTAGGAGCAGCCACTTGTTTCTAACGCTTAAATTTTATGACTGATTGACACTTGGAAACATTTTCAAAGATATATTCAAAATTTAGCTGATTTTGTTCAAAGGAAAAGAGACATCCCCAATTCATTGTCAAAAAGCATAATGGGTCAACAGATCTGTATTAATAATCCCTTATTGTAGCACTTAGATTTGTGTTAAATCGAAGGCTTCAGTTTCTTTTTTTTCTTCATGAAAGTAGATGGACTATCTTAGAACTTTAAGATTAACTGTCTCTGACAACTATAAAAAAATATAGTTACTGGGGGATGTAAAATTAAAGCTGATGGAGATTGCTGAAGTTAATGTGGTTCTGGGATTAACATGCAGGGTTAAGTTATTTGTTCTTAACATGTTATCTTCTATTGATTCTAATCAAACACAGCCAGTTCATCACTTTACCTCATAACTTTCAAATGTGTACATGCTGATGACAGCAATTGTATAGCCTAAAGTTTAAAGCAGAATATGAGAAATTACTTCTTCATTTTTTGCATCCATTTTATCCTCATACTTATCCTGAAATGTTTTCCAAATTATTTCATTTATTTCTATAGTCAGCTATTTTCCATTACCACAAGGGAAGGAAAATACTGCTGAAGAGACTTAGGTTTCAAAGAAACATTATTGCTCGACTGAGGGTCTTTAAATACAAACCTAGAGAAATTTTTCAACCACCTTTCACTATATGTGTGTGTGTGTGTGTGTGTGTGTATGTGTGTGTGAAGAGACAATATATTACTATATGTTGATGACCTCACTTAAGTAAACTAGGTAGTTAGGTTGCGATTTGAAAGAACCTGAGGGCTCGAGAATCTCTCTACAGCCACAGCCGTCACACAAGATACCATCTTCAGAGATTTAAAGAATTTCTATTGGGATTTAGCCTGTTGTCTATCCAGCCACAGTTTAGCAGTGATAAGTTCTATGTTTTACAGAACGATCCTGATTTCAAATCACCATTTTATTGTCTTTGAATCCTCAAAATTTTCCCAAAATATGGCAGCATTAGTGCCCAAAGTCTATGTTGAGGCTGCACAGAAATCTGGAAGTGTCTTTAAAATGTCAGACATGTGTATCAAATTTTGGTTTAGAAAATACTTTGGTGGTTGTACACACAATCTAGGAGAGTAATATATGAAGTTATTTGCAAACAACTTAAATATAGAATGACTTGCCTGCTATGTTCTCTGTGCTAGGGAGATCCTGGACTGGTGCCAAGGGCAAGAAACAGACAAAATTATCTGTCTTCATGAAGCTTGTACTTTAGTGATGGGAAATGAACAATATACAAAATAAGTACTTTAAGATAGCATGTTAGAAGGTGGTGATATGCTGGAAAATAAACCGAGAAGGATGATAAGGAACTGCTGAAGGAGGTTTACTGTGATTCAAATAGGATGGACAAGGAAGGTGTCACTAAGAAGGTGACATGTCAGCCAGTACTGAAGAAGGCAAGGGAACAAGCCACGTGGGATGTGGAGTGAAGAGTTCAGCAGTAGAAATGGCAAGCCCAAAGACTCTGTGGTGGGAGGAATAAGAGGGGGGTATAACTGGGACCAGTGAGTATGGGAGGAGAGTAGATCAGAGAGACAACCAGTAGAGCAGGTCTTGTAGAGCCTTGTGAAATAAATTACCTTGATGCCTAAAGATTCTTGACTTTACGGAATAGTATAGGCCTCAGTTATTTGGACAGCAAGCTAGACAGGCCCACCTGTGAGATAGGGTATCTTTACCTCATGGTTGACCCACATGGATCAATAGTGCCTTGATGGCTCAACTAGCTTTGCTGTTATCTGTGGATTTCAAATTATTTAGGGACTATAAAGACATATGCATCTGAAAATATAGTAATATTAATACAAGGTAGTGCCTTGTTAGAAGCAGATAAGGTACTGGCAAATAAACTTAGCAGAGAAAAATAATCAGGCATTCAATTCTGGAAAGGATTTTAGGATAAAGGGAGAATGGGTCTAGGTTTTTAACCATCCTTGGTATTTGGAAAGAGCAGCACAAAGTAAGATGATCTGCATTGGCCAAGACAGAAAAGCCCAGGTCTATTGAGCAGACAGAGGATTGACCTTTTTGACTACAGCATAGGATCAGGAGCTGCCTTGCATCCTTCCACCTACTGCATTATTTCTGCTATCCCTCTGCACCTAGGGCTGCTGCTAGGCCACAGAACACCTTTCTGCAAGTTTGAGAAAGGCTCAAGTGTCCCTTCAAGACACTACTTTCAGCACTGGAAAGCTGTGGCATACTGATGTTGTGAGAACAAGATGCTTTACTGCCATCTGCCAGAAAATCATGATAAAATACAAATGCACCATGCCTACAATGGGAGTGCATGCCCTCAAGTTGCACACTGCACAAACCATACAACCATGTGTGGCAGCCACACATGTAGGAGAAGGTGTGAATAAGTCTGGATAGGAACTATTTAATCTGTGTGTGAAGGTATTTGTATTGTACGTGAGTGCTCACCATTGGGTGACCTCAGCAGAGGAGGATTTTAATAATCAAGTGGATAGGATGCACTCTGTGGACACCACTCAGCCTCTTTCCCCAGCCACCCCTGTCATTGCCCAATGGTCCTGTGAACAAAGTGGTCATGATGGCAGGGATGGAGGTTATGCATGGGCTCAGCAACATGGACTTCCACTCGCCAAGGCTGACATGGCTACGGCCACTGCTGAGTGCCCAATTTGCCAGCAGGAGAGACCAACATTGAGCCCTTGATATGGCACCATTCCTCAGGGGATCAGCCAGCTACCTGGTGGTAAGTTGATTATATTGGACCTCTTCTATCATGAAAAGGGCAGCGATTTGTCTTCACTGGAATAGACACTTACTCCAGATATGAGTTTGCCTATCCTGCACATAACACTTCTGCCAAGACTACCATCTGTGGACTCATTGGAAGGCCCTATCCACCGTCATGGTATTCCACACAGCATTGCCTCTGACCAAGGCACTCACTTTATGGCTAAAGAAGTGTGGCAGTGGGCTCATGCTCATGGAATTCACTGGTCTTACCATGTTCCCCATCATCCTGAAGCAGCTGGATTGATAAAACAGTGGAATGGCCTTTTGAAGTCACAATCACAATGCAACTACATGACAATATTTTGCAGGGCTAGGGCAAAGTTCTCCAGAAGGCTGTGTATGTTCTGAATCAGCATCCAATATATGGTACTGTTTCTCCCATAGCCAGGATTCACAGGACTAGGAATCAAGGGGTAGAAGTAGAAGTAGTACCACTCACCATCACCCCTAGTGATCCACTAGCAAAATTTTTTATTCCTATTCCCACGACAATACGTTCTGCTAGTCTAGAAGTCTTAGTTCCAGAAGGAGGAATGCTTCCACCAGTAGACACAACAGCGATTCCATTAAACTGGAAGTTAAGATTGCCACCTGGACACTTTGGGCTCCTCCTACCTTTAAGTCAACAGGCTAAGAAGGGAGTTACAGTGTTGGCTGGGGTGATTGACTTGAGCTATCAAAATGAAATCAGTTTACTACTCCACAACAGAGGTAGGGAAGAGTACTAATGGAATACAGGAGATCCCTTAGGGCATCTCTTAGTATTACCATGCCCTGTGATTAAGGTCAATGGGAAACCACAACAGCTCAATCCAGGTAGGACTACAAATGGCCCAGACCCTTTAGGAATGAAAGTTTGGGTCACTCCACCAAGAAAAAAAAAAAATCATGACCTGCTGAGATGTTTGCTGAAGGCAAAGGGAATACAGAAGGGGTAGTAGAAGAAGGTAGTCATCAATACCAGCTTTTTTTTTCTTGAGACAGAGTTTCGCTCTTGTTGCCCAGGCTGGAGTGCAATGGCACAGTCTCGGCTCACTGCAACCTCCACCTCCCAGGTTGAAGTGATTCTCCTGCCTCAGCCTCCCAAGTAGCTGAGATTACACGTACCCACGAACACACCGGGCTAATTTTTGTACTTTTTAGTGGGATAGAGTTTCACCATGTTGGCCAGGATGGTCTCGAACTCCTGACCTCAGGTGATTCGCCCGCCTCGGCTTCCCAAAGTGCTAGGATTACTGGCATGAGCCACCTTCTTTTGTTAAAAACTTGTTTGTGCATGTATACACTTGTACTAAGAAAATATCTTCATTTTATTTCCTTTTTCTTTTATCATGTAAGATTTATTGACTTCACATCAGCACATCACATCAGCATAAAGTATTGTTAACTTTATGTAATAGTATTTGGGTTGGGGATTGGTGCATTTCTGGTTGTATGAAGGATAGTTATATTATCTTAGGTGTAATTATGACCTTATTATTGTCTTTATTTGAAGATTATGTATGATCTCAGGAGATGTGTATGGGTTCAAGTTGACAAAGGGTGGACTTGTGATGGTTAATACTGAGTGTCAACTTGATTGGATTGAAGTATTGATCCTGGGTATGTCTGTGAGGGTGTTGCCAAAGGAGATTAACATTTGAGTCAGTGGGCTGGGAAAGGCAAACTCACCCTTAATCTGGGTGGGTGGGCACAATCTAATCAGCTGCCAGTACGGCTAGAATATAAGCCGGCAGAAAAATGTGAAAAGACAGACTGGCCTAGCCTTCCAGCCTACATCTTTATCCTGCACTGGATGCTTCCTGCCCTCAAATATCGGACGCCAAGTTCTTCAGTTTTGGAACTCAGACTGGCTTTCCTTGCTTGTCAGCCTCCAGACAGCCTATATTGTGGGACCCTGTGATCGTGTGACTTAAAACTTAATAAGTTTTAATAATAATAAGAGTCCTACCACTCTTTCTTCCAAATCCCTGCATATATATATGTATATATATGGTATCCCTTACTATTACCATGCCCTGTGATAAAGGTCAATGGGAAACTACAACAGCCCAATCCAGGCAGAACTACAAATCACCCAGGCCCTTCAGGAATGAAAGTTTGGGTCACTCCACCAGGAAAAAAACAAATCTTTGTTCTTCCATCCCAGCTGGCTCCTTATGCTGGTGGCATCCCTCAAGACAGCTTTTCCAAATCTGTCTACTTGTCTCCTGACTTTAATCTCATCCCTGATCTCTTACTCTTAACCAGTAACTTACCTTTCAATTTTTCTTCCTTCCAACTATTATCCTCTATCTTCACCATCCTCTCCTTTCTCTCAGGGGAAAGAGTCACTTTCTACGGTTGCTTTCTACGACCGATTTTATCCCCACCAATCCCCACTAGAACAATGTTCTATTGACTCTTTTCCTCTTATTTCTTCACTTTCTCTCTCTCTCCCTCTCTCTGTCGCCTTTTTCCCCTGAAGTCAAAGATGTCCCCAGCTCCTTCGTATGTTAAAATAAACTTTCTGTCAGCCCCACTTTCCCTTCAAGATGTCTTTACCATCTTATTCTCTCTTCATTGACAAACTTCTTTTAAAAAATAATAATAATGTAATAGTTCTCCACAGAAAAGCTGTCAGTTTCCTCTCAGATAAACGTTCATATAGCCTACATTCAAATGTCTCATCTGCTTTCAGGAGGTTAATGGATTCCGTGAGGCCCATGTGTTGATTCTCCAAGGGTCTGGGGATGGGCACAGAGGGAATATGGGTCACGCTGCCTCAGGAAACTCACCTTGGTGTGGTGATAATGGCCCTGGATTACCCTGGCCATGGCAGTAGCTGCACCTCGGCTAGCTATTTGATTTGCCCTGGAGACCCTGGGAGATTTTAAACAATTATTTCTGTAAATAATTCCAACAACATAAACACTGAGGACATTATTCCATTAGTCAGTTATCCAGGGCTGCTTTCAGTCAGGAGTTCTGCCCAGTGTGCTCATAGATGACTTTCCAACATGGTTTAAATATCCACATTAAAAAAACTCTAGAAGTCAAGGTCAAAACTGGGGAAAATCATAGAAATCCTTTAGTCTAGAGCCCTCAGTTCTACCAATTCAACCCAAGCATCCATGCAACCTTTGGTCAGTTTCAGTCTCTTTCTTCTTTGATTTCTTTATCTGTAAAATGAAGAGAGTAAGCACATGTACCTCATAGAACTATGGTATGGATTAAATTAATTGAGATAGTAGTGTAAAGAATTTAGCATAGTCTGACACATAGAGCTCAATAACAGATCACTCTCATTTTGTATAATTACTAGTAATCTAGTCCACCCTCAACCAGCTACTAGAAAAGCCAAAGAGAACTCAAATCCCCGAGGCCTGCTCTGCAACCTCACTGCTATTGCATGAGAGGGTGAAGACATCACATTTCTATATGGAAAAAGGATCCAAAATTTGTATTGCTGTAGAATTGGTGAATTATAGATGCTTGATGAAATCACAAGTCCTACCACTCCTGCCTTCCAAATCCCTGCAGAAAACAAGCAGATGGTTAGTATTATTCAATGGATAAAATTGCTATTTGCCTTAGATTTCTCTTTTTGTAAACAAAGTTATTTTGGGTACAGACCTCACAAAAGAAGAGCATGTGCAATTGTTTAACCATTTCACATTGACTGATAAATCTCTTTTTTCCATAACTGTGCCACATTTCATTAAATATTCACTGGAGGTTTTGATTCCATTATGGGATCTGGATCCATGCATATTCCCAAAGCTGGAGTGAGTAATGTTGTTCCCTGATTTTTTCAGATTGTTCTCAACCTACATGCTCATTTTTACTTAAAGGTTAACACGATTTTATTATTGTTTTTGTTCTTCTTGTTGTTGTTCTTGTTATAAGTACACCCAACAAATTATATAAGAAATGAATAGCACAGAATTCCCAAGCCAGTTTAGAGAAAATATTCAAAAATTGTTTTCTGGATATACATACAGTGAGAGCTATATTTCAAATAAATTTAAATTTTTTTTTAAGTTTTTACAATGTGAGAACACTATATAATACTAATAAATAATAGTCATTTGCTAAATATTTTAAAAATCCAGTAAGAGCTATTTAAACTTAGATTTCTTTTCTCCTACTAGATTTAAAAATCCATTACAATGTAATCTAGTTAATACTCCTTCCTTCAGAAAGGACCATATTTAACACCAACTTAGCCAGATATATATTTTTTAATTAATAAAAGTCCCCAGAGGAGGTTCTATTGTCTTTCTTTGCCTCACTGGCAAAAGCAAAACCAACCTACAAACAAAAACACATTGTCTCTTCATGCTCCTAATCAAAGTAAGATATTTCTTTTCCCTTCACTTATCTTTTGTATTTTGAAAGAGCATGGCACTAAGGAAGGTGCCCCTACAAGAGTAATCTAGAGTTCCTTATGCCAGATAAGGCCTAACACCTGGTATTTCTCAGATACAGTTATATCTCTGCAGTCTTCTGTCTCTTTCTCTGGTATCTATCACATTGCTACACAGCATTGACCCAACACCCCTGAGCAAAATCCAGAATTTTCCTGGGGCCTTGAAAGATGTGGCAAACATTTTTAATGCCTACTTCTACCAATTTTCCCATTCCTCAATATAGCTGCAATTCATATGGGGTGGCCATATTTCCCAATAAAATTCTGGCCCCTGAGATGTAAATGGAAGTACATGTGACTTTCAGGAAATCTTTCTAGACAGAGGTGGCATGCCCTTCTTTCTTCCCTCCTGCTTCTAGCTTGTAACATGAACATGCTGTCAGCTAGATCATTAACAACCATGCCGAGCCACAAAGTGGCCACAGAAATGGAAGCCATGTGCTTAAGATGACAGATAAGAAAGATAAAAGCTTGTATCTCTGATATTACCTTTAAGATATCATATTATATCCCTAGACTGCTTAAGAAACATACATTTCTGTTGTATTTAAACCAGTTATTTTTTTGTTTGCTCCATATTGACGTTTTGTCATGTGGAGCTGAGCTTAACCCTAACTGAGACACGGAGATCACCTGCAAGTTACAGAGAATGGGGAGAAACAGCAGTGAGTTAATACTCATTCATTATGTGCTTATAAAGACAAGACCAGAATTAGAACACACACATGGGGAAATAACAGTTTTGAATGAAACTTTAACATATAGTTATAGGCCAGGCACGGTGGCTCACGCCTGTAATCCCAGCATTTTGGGAGGCCAAGGTGAGTGGATTGCCTGAGGTCAGGAGTTTGAGATCAGCCTGGCTAACATGGTGAAACCCCAACTCTACTAAAAATACACACAAAAACATTTAGCTGGGCATGGTGGTGGGTGGCTGTAATCCCAGATACTCGGGGGGCTGAGGCAGGAGAATCGCTTGAACCCGGGAGGCAGAGGTTGCACTCCAGCATGGGCAACAAGAGTGAAACTCCGTCTCAAAAAAAAAAGATACAGTTATAACGTATTATGAATTGGTTTAAGAATTTCCTATCATGAAAAGATCACTGAGATTATAGACAATAAGGAAAGCAGAAAACTACATTATACATTTGTCTTCTCAACTAAAGAAGCTCCACCCATAAATGTAATTGTATTGCCACTTATACTTTCTCAGTCTCTTAATCATGTGTTTGTGGGTTTCTACCACTATTTCAAATGTAAAAAAGAAGATCGTGATTAATCAATAATATGTATGCTAATTATATTTTATTATTATAGAAAAAATAGTATTGCTGTAATGTGGCTCCTAGTTCTAAGAAAATATTTTGCTGTTTGTTCTACATTTTCTCCTTCAATAAAAATAGTTGAATTCTTTTTATAATAATATAAAGGATAAAAATTATTTTAAAAATGCATAAGTTTATAGTAGCATTATCTGTGATAGAAAAAGATTGAGAATAGCTAAATGGTCTGACAACAGAATAGAGGATGTGTGGTGTGTTCATATGTTGGAACACTCTACAGTAATGAAAATGAACAGCTGCACACAAATACATAGATGAATGACAGTATAATGCTAAAGAAGATTTTTAAAGTATATACTGTCTGGATCCATTTATATAAGTTCAAAATAAGCAAAATGAATTTGTTGTGTTAGTAATTAGAATAGGAGTCTCCTTCCTGGGAAGCAGTGATCAGAAGGCAAGATGGGGCCTCTGAGGAACTGTGAATGTCCTGTCTTATCATCTTGTGCTCACTTTGTAAAATGACAAGTTTGCTTTATCCAAATTCACCTAGCCATTCATTCACGATTTAGTACTTTCATGTATGTACAATATTTTTCAACAAGAAGTCCACTTTGGAGCTGGATGTGGTGGTTCACACCTGTAATGCCAGCACTTTGAGAGGCTGAAGAGGGAGAATTGCTTGATACCAGGGGTTTGACGCCAGCCTGGGCAACAAGGTGAGGCTTTGCCTCAACAAAAACTAAAAAAAAGTTAGCCAGGCATGGTTAGTCTCAGCTACTCAGGAGGCTAAGGTGGGAGGGGCTTGAGCCCAGGAGGTCAAGACTGCAGTGAGCTGTGTTTGAGCCACTGCACTCCAGCCTGGGTGAAAAAGCAAGACCATGTCTCAGAAAAAACCACCGAAGTTTACTTGGAAAAAAGAAAATTTAAAAACAAAACACCACCTGATTCTGATTTTCCTATCCTTGCTTCTTAAATCCAGTTGAGAGGTTAGAATGTTCCTCATCTGCTGTAGTCCAAATGTGTCCCTCAGAATTCATGTGTTGGAAATTTAATCCCCAATACAACAGAGTTGGCAAATGGGGCCTAATTGTAGGTGTTTAGGTGATGAGGGCTCTGCCCTCATGAATAGAGTAAAAACATTACTTTAAAAAGCTTTTGAAAATGGGTTTGCTCTCTTGCACTCTCACATTTTTGCCTTCCACTATGTTCTGATGCAGCACGAAGGCCCTGGCCAGATGCTGACACCTTAGTATTGGACTTTCCAACCTTCAGAACTATTAGCCAATAAATTTCTGTTAATTATAAATTACCTAGTCCCAGGTATTCTGTTATACCAGCACAAAACAGACTAAGACACCATCTTACCCTACAGCCAGTACCAGGATTTTGAATGACAGAATGATGACCTCATCATCCTTTGTTTTTGCTGGCCAGTTCCATATTTTGAATGAAAATCACCTGGTTCCTGTGAGTTCTTTTGTATCCTCTCTAACTTATCCTTCAGTATCAAATTTGAAGGATTGTTTTGAGGGGGTCTGAAATTCTCAGTTTTTGCTCTATCTTGTTTCTCCTTTTTCCATTTGCTCCCATTGACACACATGGAGTCTCAATTGTACTTTCATCCCAGTCAGCAGCTGCCCTAAACAAAAAGACATACCCCATCATTAGTGGTGCCAGGTGCTGGCTTTAGCAGAACATATTCTAAATGTAACTGATCAATGGCTTATATATTATTGCACTTGGAGTTCTCACTTTAGAGTAGCACCCCTAGAGGGGTTTAAAAAAAATTATACATACAGCTCTGTTATAACTGTGGCTTTTAAAGGTCTTTTTTAATGGTAAATGTTCTCTGGACCCTTACTACATTTTTAATAATTGACAACAGAATTCTAAAAGCCTCCACATCCATGCTCAGGGGACCTTGTAATCAAAGGACATAATCTAATCCGTGACAGCATCTCTTAGGAGCCTCAGGAGGCCTGAAGATGCTGGCATGGTGCTAAAAAGAAGAGATCAGCAGTATCAGAGCTGATAGTGCTGATCTTCTTCAGGGAATAAGAGAGGACTTTGGCCTACAAAGGGGGTGCCCTTATCCTCACATAAATTCCTCTGCTGATAAAACAAATGACAGAGCAAAAGGTATGGTTGATAATGGTTGGTATTGTGGCATAGAGAGTGATTTGAAAACCTCTCTTGACCTTGGAATCCTTTCTGCAAGTATCCATTAGGTAGGAGGGACTGGTCTGGTTGAATGAGAGGCAGGTAAGGAGCCTTACCATCTGAGCTTCTCTCCTCCCATCAACACCTTCTCCTCTCCTCCAATCAACATCAGATGGGATCTGCTGGGTCACTTGGACAGCACTGCACTGAATCTTTGTCCTCATACAACGATACAGTTCATAGGCCATAGGGACGAGCCATCCCAAATCTAACCCTCCAATGGATGCCAGACTGGTATATAATAATCACTTAGGGAGTTGGTGAACATTCGGATTGCCAGACCTGATAAAAGTCAGTTGCTGGTCCTAGGAATCTGTTTTTAATAAGATCCTCAGGTAATTCTGATGTACAGACAAGCCTGAGAACCATGGTCATGGCATGGACAAAAACCTATACTTACGTTTCTGCAAGTGAGAACCAAGGACCGTCTGCATCAGAGTCACCTGCATGTCTGAGATGTGCACATTAGGACATGGAAGGCTTCACTGAGAAGTGGAACACTGGGGGCTGCTCTGGCTGAATTGAACAAGAGTTCAGGCCTTCACCCTATTGAAGTAGGAAGATTTGGAAATATTTCCATATGCATCAAAATTCATATCCACAGCTTCTCTTACAGAATCTCTGAACTTAAAGCAGGACCAATGGCACTTCTGGGAGACTCACCAATGTCTATGCACCATTTCCTTATTGTCTTCTCTCTTCCCCCTCAACAAGAATCCTTTATCAAGACTTAAGGTTCAAAATATCAGCTCAAACTGATTCATGTTCTTCCAAATCCCTTGGCTTATTCTTAGATTTCTGTCAAAAACTAAAGCTCTTTTTTTCTACATCTGCTAATGTCTCCTTTTCCCAAGGCATGAAGGTGGAAAATCCTACATGCTTGAGGTGAAGAAAGGGCCTTGGAGTACAAGTAAATTCAGAGGAGACACACACCAGTGCTGGTAATGTTTTGTTTCTTAAGCTGGGTATTAGGCACACAAGTGTGTTCAGCTTACAGAAACACATTTAGTATACTTGTGATTTATGTACTTTTCTGTCTATATATGATACTTCAATAAAATGCATAATAAAAAGTTATTAATATCTCAAAATGGTATTGTGCTCATCGATCAATTGGTAGATCAATAGAGACAAAGATAAGAATACAGAAAAAAAATCTGAACAAAATTTGTTAATGGGGTACGGTGGCTCCCGCCTGTAATCCCAGCACTTTGAGAAGTGGAGGCGGGCAGATCGCTTGAGCCCAGGAGTAGTTTGAGACCAGCCTGGGCAATAAGGCAAAACCCCGTCTCTACAAAAAAAAAAAAAAAGAATTAGCTGGGCATGGTGGTGCGCGCCTGTGGTCCCAGCTACTCTGGAGGTGGAAGCAGGAGGATAGCTTGAGCCAGGACACCATTTTATCAAGACCATTTTAAATCAAGAAAAACAGTTCTTGAAGTTTCTCTTCTAAATGAGGTCAATAATTTATAGCAAAAGAAATTTCCCAATCATGTTACCTGGTGATGATCCTCCAGAGGGCTTCCAGTAGTGAATTTTGAGCATTATCTTTTGTCCTAACTTTGTGATTGTGAAGTTAATTTGCACAGGAACAATTTCCATCTCTGGATATGTCTGTATACACTTGGTGGAGCCAAAAGAAAATTTCAAAGAACTTAGAAGGAACAGAATGCTTTTCAGAGATGCTTGCAAAGTCAGAACTCTGTAAGTATTTATATAAGAAACCACTTAATGTCTACTTGACTGATGGGTACTCAAATTGCAATAAGACAGCTGCTGAATAGAAAGTAAAGTGTTTTTAAAGATGAAAGAAATAATACTCCTCTTCTAAGGTCAGTGTTGTACAACTCACATGCCAAGAAATCACGAGGTCCTCCTGAATGCCATTTCCAAGGCTGCTTAAGAGAAATTGGAAGCCAGCAGGACTGTCTTTGGTGCTCAACCAATTTCCCTCTCAGATTTCCTCCTTCCCCATCCCCATCCTTTCTCTCACACCACCCTATCCCCAACCACAAACACCCTTTAGTTTCCCATCCTTGTTACCTTTCTTGTCCTCAGCTGGATGACATTAAATTTGATGTTTTCAGCAAATATACATAAAGCAGCTACTCTGAGGGATTAACTGAAGATAGTTAAACATGGCCCCTGTGTCCTTCCCTTTGTAACAGGGAATTCTGGAAATAGAGAGGTTTTTAGATAGGTGGTAGGATGGATATTTCTGGGCAGAAACAAGCCATCACTGACTCATCTCAGTGTTGTACTGGGAGGCATGTTACTCTAGGAAACATGATCCATCCCTTTCTCCCTTGATTTTTTTCAGTTCACCCTAAGGCCAGGTACCCACAGTTTGGGAAACACTTTCTCTGGTATCTCCTTAGCTAATAGGCTCGGTGAGGTGGCCTCTTGAGACAGTGGCTTCTCAGCGAACGGGTAAGAAATGTGCCCGCAGACCATCACCACCACATCTGGCCCTCTCTGCTAACAAACAAATGAATTTGCAAGGGCTTAGCATGCCCTCTGCCCTCCAAGACCAGGCTGCTGCCTCCTGATCAACGGCCCAGCATTGAGCATGTGAACACTATCACTGAGTGAGCTCTGTACCCTGTACCCTAAACCACATTTGTATGGCCCTTCAGTGTAATGAGTCATGCTGACTGCTTGGAGTAATGGGTGCTTAACCTCTCTGTGCCTCAGTTTCCTCATCTGTAAAATAGGAAGAACAATAGTGCCTATCATACAGCATTAGTATGAAGATTAAATAAAATGGGTAAAGTGCTAACATGATGCCTTGCAAATAATACATGCTGGCTCTTTAAACACCCAAACCTATTCTTATCAAAGGCTTCTCTACATGATAATGGTGAGAACTCCGGGTCTCATGCCTTGTTAGTATTTGTATTAGGATCTACTCAAATGCTGTTCATCGAGGTGTCATAACTACCATTTATAAGTGCTCATTACATGCCAGGCACACTTTACATGCACTGTTTGCTTTCATCCTCATGACCATCCTCTGAAGTTTGTACTAGTTCTCTCCATTTTACAAAAACTGAGGCGCAGGAAGTTTAAGTAAATGCCGAAGGTTACTCAGCTACTAAACGGCGGCAATCTGGCCCCACAGTCCTTGTCTTAGCCACTGTGCTAGCCCAAATACTGCACTGCCTACCCTGTGCCGTGGGCCAGAAAACACAACACACCTTTGGTCTGAGAGATGACCTAGCTGTAACAGGTACTGATCCAAGCTTGTGCTCAAATCATGGCCCAGTGATGAAATGTTTAACATTTTGAGTGCTTTAAAAATTTCAAATATTTTTAACATCTGTAAACACTTCCCATGACTAGTCAGGAATAAAATTAGTGTAGCTTTTTATGGCTAATGTTTTTAGCAATTAACGTGTACTAGGAATTGGGTGACGTGCTTTACATTGATTCTGTCACTTCGTTTTCACAAGAACTTCAATGAGATGGGTACTGTGACTCCACCCATTTTATAGATGGGGCCCAGAGAAGTTAAGTAACAACCAGTGACACCGTCTATCTTGTAGGGTTTTATGGGGACTAAATGGGTTAACACGTGTAAGCAAGTGCTTAGCATAGAGCCTGGTGTATTATTTATATGGTTCCCAGACTGTTCGATGAATATTAGTAGAATTCTCTCTCATTATCTTAGGAAAGACCATTCTTAGTCAAGGTGAAAGAAGATCTTTGCCAGCTGAGACAATTACACATCTTACCAGCTAGCAGGAAAACTATAAATTCAGCTACCTATGAAAAGTTCCCAGATTCATCTAAAATTCTCCTTTTAACTGAAAGTATTCAATCAAATGTGTCTAAAACTAGGAATTTTATGAGGAAATACACTATAGACAGAAACATCATATTTTTTAATTTACTTATATTCTTATTATTTATATATGTGGTAAAAATTATATTTTATACCCCTAAATGTATCAGTTCCAATAGGACAGATGCTGTACTGATACTTCTGTTTTACCCTCCCTTTTCTCACCCAAAGACTCTGGCCTCCATCCCTCCTACCTACTAGCTCTTCAAGACAACAAGACCATTGCTTCTGGTTCTATTTTGGGATGTAACAGTGGATTCCAATATTCCTATTGGGAGCCTTGACCAAAGAGGTCATTAAACAAGCAAGGTTTCTTCTTCCCAATTACCGGCCACATCTCACAGCATAATTTGGATATATAATGGGGTTTAAAGACTCCTTCCCCCGATGGGTGCGAATGAAGAGAAGAATAGAGTGAAGAGGAAGAGCATCCTGTCTGCCACACTTCAGGTTATCCTCTCCCAACACGTGGCAAAGCCAGAGCAAGAGAAGCCAGGTCTCACTTCTTATTCCCTCCTCCCTGATCTCTTACAGGAACCTATCTTTAAACCTCCAGAGTTTTCAAAGTATTAGCAAGCACGTTTTTAAATGCCATATTTCTTCCTCCCATTCCTCCCCTTCACACTCTTTAACCTAAATTTCGTGTTCAATGGAGTGAATCTGGAGGCACTGCCTTGACATTTCACTATAAGAACTGAAAGACTGGGAGCGGCAATGCAAGTAGGAGGCATAGTGGGTTTGAATGGGTTTCTATTCATCCTATCGGTGACAGAGAGATTCCCCCTTAGGGTTAGGAAGATGGCCAAACACACGACACTAAGCATTGGACAGATGAGACCAACAGCAGTTCATTAGTCACATATACCCCAGCCTAGGGGAGGAGGACACAGCACACCATTCAGGGCCACACAGGGGTTGCAATTGGGAACAGAATGAATAACCAGGGGCTGTGAGAGGCAGGCTTTGTAGTGTCAAGAGGGTGTGGTGCCTCCTGGTTCCCACAGGAGGATGTAATTGGCTTGTTTGAAAAACTGCTTAGGAGGAAATTAAAACCCACTACTCAGGGATAAATAGGAACTGCACCTGGTCCCCTCAAAAAGGAGGGTTGTTTGGCTGGGGAGACGTCATCTGTGAGAGGAGAGTAGGGAGGAGAACTTGCAGTTAGGCCATTCAAGGCCTTCCCAATTTTACCAGATGTCAAGACAGCACATACTATTAACTTTAGGCCTCACATTATAAAAGGTGAGTACAAAGGAGAGTGTGTGAGAAATAGTTTTTGGCACACACAACTAGATGAGAAAGAACAGGTAGAAAACTTGAGAGACAAGGTCTATCATGCAAGCTCAGATGTTCTTCTTGAAAACCAGAAATAGAGGTGGTGTTTAGGAGACCTCCATACAAGCAAAGCTCTGTTGTCAAGTCTCCAAATATTCCAATTTTAGCCAGTTTTTTTTTATTATTCTGGAAGATTCTGTGGACTTTCATTTGCTTTATGACAATGCTGATTAATTATTTGGGGGAAATAAATTGTTAGGATTATATAAGATACGTATATAAAAAGCACATGAATGATAAAATCTCTGTATCAATGTATGCTCATTATTTCAGCACACCAAGAACAGCAAGAACTCCCATTTTCACTGAGAACTTACCATGTGCTTTGCGTACAACCCCTCTCCTTTAACTTTTATGCCTACCTTACAAGGTACATCTCATTCTAGGAAGGGAAAACATGCAGGATCAGAGAGTTGCTGTGGCAGGGCAGGAATTTTTAACCCAACCCTACATAGATCTCAATAGAGTTTTTCAAAACTTTAATAGTGTCCAGTCTGGTGAATAAAAAATAATACTGTATCTTTAACTTCACAGTAAAGTTAAGGACACCAGTTATTTATTTATTTTGTTATTCAACAGATAATGTTTGACTACCTACTATGTGCCAAGCATTAACCCTCATGACGAGAAATCCAAACCCTTAATGTTTCAAAGAATAGCGGGAAAGTTAGACATTCACAATGGCCATACTGCCCAAGGTAAATTATAGATTCAATGCCATCCCCATCAAGCTACCAATGACTTTCTTCACAGAATTGGAAAAAACTACTTTAAAGTTCATATGGAACCAAAAAAGAGCCTGCATTGCCAAGTCAATCCTAAAGCAAAAGAACAAAGCTGGAGGCATCATGCTACCTGACTTCAAACTATACTACAAAGCTACAGTAACCAAAACAGCATGGTACTGGTACCAAAACAGAGATATAGACCAATGGAACAGAACAGAGCCCTTAGAAATAATGCCACATATCTACAACCATCTGCTCTTTGACAAACCTGACAAAAACAAGAAATGGGGAAACGATTCCCTAGTTAATAAATGGTGCTGGGAAAACTGGCTAGCCATATGCAGAAAGCTGAAACTGGATCCCTTCCTTACACTTTATACAAAAATTAATTCAAGATGGATTGAAGACTTCAATGTTAAACCTAAAACCATAAAAACCCTAGAAGAAAACCTAGGCATTACCATTCAGGACATAGGCATGGGCAAGGACTTCATGTCTAAAACACCAAAAGCAGTGGCAACAAAAGCCAAAATTGACAAATGGGATCTAATTCAACAAAGAGCTTCTGCACAGCAAAAGAACCTACCATCAGAGTGAACAGGCAACCTACAAAATGGGAGAAAACTTTTGCAATCTACTCATCTGGCAAAGGGCTAATATCCAGAATCTACAATGAACTCAAACAAATTTACAAGAAAAAAACAAACAGCCCCATCAAAAAGTGGGTGAAGGATATGAACAGACACTTCTCAAAAGAAGACATTCATGCAACCAAAAGACACATGAAAAAATGCTCATCATCACTGGCCATCAGAGAAATGCAAATCAAAACCACAATGAGATATCATCTCACACCAGTTAGAATGGCGATCATTAAAAAGTCAGGAAACAACAGGTGCTGGAGAGGATGTGGAGAAATAGGAACACTTTTACACTGTTCCTATGGGACTGTAAACTAGTTCAACCATTGTGGAAGTCAGTGTGGTGATTCCTCAGGGATCTAGAACTAGAAATACCATTTGACCCAGCAATCCCATTACTGGGTATATACCCAAAGGACTATAAATCATGCTGCTATAAAGACACATGCACACATATGTTTATTGCAGCACTATTCACAATAGCAAAGACTTGGAACCAACCCAAATGTCCAACAATGCTACACTGGATTAAGAAAATGTGGCACATATACACCATGGAATACTATGCAGCCATAAAAAATGATGAGTTCATTCCTTTGTAGGGACATGGATGAAGCTGGAAACCATCATTCTCAGCAAACTATCACAAGGACAAAAAACCAAACACCGCATATTCTCACTCATAGGTGGGAACCGAACAATGAGAACACATGGACACAGGAAGGGGAACATCACACACTGGGGCCTGTTGTGGGGTGGGGGAAGGGAGGAGGGATAGCATTAGGAGATATACCTAATGTTAAATGACAAGTTAATGGGTGCAGCACACCAACATGGCACATGTATACATATGTAACTAACCTGCACATTGCTCACGTGTACCCTAAAACTTAAAGTATAATAAAAAAAAAAAGAAAAAAAATCGCATCACAAGCCATACTATTTTTAAAATTAAAAAGAAAAAAAGAAAGAAAGTATAGACATTCACTTCTGACCATGACAGAGAAACACGACTGGGTTTACCCTCCCAGCTTAAATAACAAAAAAGAAATGAACAAAATGCATGTTCATTAACATGTTCATAAAACAATGAGCTCTAGACATTGGACAACAGGTAGTAGAGAACAGTGATCCCTTAGAGAAGAGAAACAGACAAGGTGAGCCCTGGGGGTGCCTTACTCACTGTCTGGTTTCCAGGCCTCAGCATACGGAAGGAGAACACACACAAAGCCCAGCAGTCTCCCTGATTTGAGGAGCTAGAGTTGAGCATCAGGCGAGGTCAATCCATCTAGAAGCTGGAGGAGGAGAGTACCAGACAAGAGAGAAAGAAGCTGCACAGAGAGAAATTTCTGGAGATTTCCTGAGTTCCCCTTGAGTCTTGATACCTGAGACTAAGGAAAGAACCACCTGAAACAGGTAGGACAATCCCTTGGACTTACAAAGGGCTGGGAGCAGGTTGTGTTCCCACCAGTCAAAATGGGAAAACCTCATAATACACAGGGCATAAGATGGAGAACACAGAAGAGGATTGCCTCAGTGCTGGAACCACAGTCTGCTCTAGCTGTGTCTGACAAGGCTTAAAAGCAAGACTCAAGAGGGTCAGACTATTTCCAAGCAATTTAATTGCCAACCAAAAAAAAAAAAAAAAGGCTTAAGAATATTTAAAGGAATATTCTTCCAATATGTAACAAAGTAAAATTTGTCATGTCTGGCATCCAATCAAAAATTACTAGGTATGCCAAAAGGCAGGAAAATATAGCCTCTTATGAGGAGTAAAATAAATCATTCAAGAGAAACAATCACAGAAATGACACACAGTGTAGAATTGGCAGACATGGACATTAAAACAATTCTGATAAATATATTCCATATGCCCAAGAAAGTGGAGAAAATATTGAGCTTGTTAAAAAAAGACGGATAATATTTGGTTTTTTGTTTGTTTTTGAGACAGTCTCACTCTGTCAACCAAGCTGGAGTGCAGTTGTGTGATCTTGCCTCACTGCAACCTCCACCTCTCGGGCTCAAGCAATTCTCTTGCCTCAGCCTTCCACATAGCTGGGATTACAGGCCCGCACCATCACGCCAGCTAATTTTTTTATTTTTAGTACAGATGGGGTTTCAGCATGTTGGCCAGGCTGGTCTTGAACTCCTGATCTCAAGTGATCTGCCTGCCTCAGCCTCCCAAAGTGCTGGGATTACAGGCCTGAGCTATCACGCCCAGCTGGATGATATTTTAAAACACTCAAATTAAACTTCTAGGCATTAAAAATTCAATTGATGGTGCTTTGGATGTCTCACAACTACCACCCACACATTTAGGACTCACTAGAAGGGCTCATAGGGCTCAGAGGCAAGATGATCCCAGCTATGGTTTATCAAGCATAAGATATACAGCCAGCCTCGCAAGGGAAAAAGACAAACCAGGTGAAGCCTGGAGGAATTTAGGCACTGGCTTCCAAAGTTCTCCCTCTGGGGCTGAAGAGAGATGGGGTGGCCACATAGAACACACTCTTTTAGCCAATAAAATGCAGTGTTTCTGATTAAGACTCAAAGTTCAGAGTTCTCACTGGGGGCTGATTATTTTGGCAGTCTCTGCCTCCGACAAGCCACAGCTACCAAATTTAGACATCTGGTAGAAAGGCTGGCATTCACCATTAATTACATTGTTTGCACAAATAATCTAGGCAAGCTGGTATATAAGAGTTTGGTGTCTCAGGTCAGCAAATCATCCTTATCAGTGTAGGGAACATCCCAAAGCCAAGTTCCCAGATGGTAGTCTAGGGCCAGTCCCCCAAGCAGATCATTCTAAAGGTAGCAACATCAAGCCTGCTATATTATGTCTTTTCTGCACAGATGGAATTAACAGCAAATTAGATACTGCCAAAGAAAAGATTAGTGAACATGAAGAAATAGCAATAGAAGTAATCTAAAATGAAAGAAAACTGATATAAAGACTCAAGTTTCTGCCTTGGATAGTGGTGCTATTATGAACATAAAAAGAACAGACGTTCTATTAAAACTTTTTAAAACATAATTATTGAGCAAGCAAGCACTAAACTGACCCATTGTACAGTTTTGTATGGTTACCAAAGACTAGCAAGGACTTCATTTGTATGTTAATTTCTGAAGTATCTATAACTAAAGCTTGATAATATTTCCATATAAACAAACAAAAAACTTTTAAGCTATTAAAGATTTTAGTAAATGGATTCTATGAGAAGTAATCAAAGGAAAAACAATATGCAAGGATACAATCTGTTGGTGAATATGAGACAGTAAAGGAGAGAACATTTGTCTTTTGTATGCAAAGGACCTCATACACAATTACCTAACTTAATTTCACAACAATTTAAGAAGTAAGAATTATTTTCTCATTTTACAGATGAGAACATTGAGGGTAAGAAAGGTCAAGTAACTATCCTAGAAGAACACACAGTTAATTTGATGGAACCAGAAAAAGGAAGCCCATATGTCTACGTCTCCAAACTCTTTGTGTTTTCATTGTTCTTTGCTTTTATATCTACCAAGGACAGACAGAATGCAACAGGCTCCTTTTAAAAACAATTGTAAAAATGGAGGTCCTGAAATGCATATGGAGTCATTTGCACTGACAGAGGTAGCACAGGCTAAAATAGCGCAAACCTCTGCCCCCTCATCTCCCTCCTGCAAAAATAATAAATACATAAACCCTATTCCACCTACACTTTTTTTAATCTCTAGAGTTTTATCTTTTTGAACTTAAATAATTCTAGGGTAACTAAAATTATAGGGCAAAAATGGCAAATATACAATCACTCTCCTCTTTCAAACAAGGGAAATATTATTCATATATCATGGCCCTTTTCCCCTCTAAGCTCAGATACAGCATCAGAATCATTCTGAACATATTGTTCCAGGCAGCCATTTCCAGTGATTGAAATTAGAATTCAGAATGAAACCTCTTTGCATCTTTATTTTAGGAGTCATCCATTAGAGCATAGTAATTAGAATTCAGATTCTGGAACTTCATTGTCTAGGCTCACATTCTGGTTCTACCACTTACTAACTGTATGAATTTAAATAAGTAAGTTAATCTCTCTGTGTTTTCAGCTCTAATTTGGGGATAGTTATGGGTATCTACTTCAGAAGGCTTTGCAAGAATTAAATGCGTTGAAATACATGTAATACTTAGACTAGAACCCGGAACATGGTAAGCATTATATGCCTAGCTGTTATTACTGTTATTACTATACAGATGAAGTTTTGACAATCATTTTTTGCAAGAAACAAAGCGATAGGAGGCTGAAGGTATTGGGCACCTAAACAGAAAGAACAAAAGAAAATGGTTAAATGTCCTGCTTATAGACATGATTAAAGGATAATACTGGAGGAGTAAACTAGACCATCTTTAGAAGATTTCTTTTGTCCCTCTGAATTCTACATTTCTGAAAAGAAAAAAGTAAAGGTATATAGGGACTCTTAACCAAGCATCTCAAATGTCCAACAACAGTATTTGGTTAAGTATAAACTCTGACCTACCCATACCGTGAAATACTGAATATCCCCATTAAAATGCATGTCTTAGAACACCTGGTAACTTAGGGAATATCTCATAATATATTAAGTTAAACAATAAAACTTTAAATCATATATATAATATATTCAGGTTTTATAAATTACATACAAATATTAACATAGCACATGTGAAAAATATTCTACATATATGCATGGTACATATATTACCATATTATATCCATTAATGTAAAATATATAAGTAAATCTGTAGATATGTAAAATATATACATTCTATTCATAGAAAACATGGGCAAACATCTACCAAAATGTTAACGTGGCTGTATTTGGATGATAAGATTATAGGTGGTTGTTAATTTTCATACATTCATTTATTTATTTATCAAACTTCTAAATAAGCATATGTTACTTTTATTTGGATTTATTTTATTTTAACTATATATTTAGTGGTCAAAATACAAAATATTTGTTCGATAAAGCTACCATTTTTTACTTGGACATAACAGATTGTTAATTCAAAAGATATAACACTATTAGTGAAGACACACAATACAATTTTTAAAAACAAGGTATTTAAACATTCACAACATCCTGCTCTGCAAAAAATCCTAAGTTAATTCTTTTCTATGTAATTTAAATAAAATTTATTTTCCAGAATAATTATGTCTAGCCTACATTTTCTTGTATCAAACAAAGAAAAATTTTTAAATTTCAACTTTTATTTTAGATACAGGGGTACATGTGCAGGTTTGTTACATGGGCATACTGCATGATGCTGAGGTTTAGGGTACAGATCCCATCACCCAGATAGTGAGCATAGTATCCTTCCCAAAGCCTATCAGTCATGTGCTTGAACTTCAAACAGTGCTTCCCAATTTTCAACCTAAAGACTATTTATAACATCAGATATTAACGTTTCTAAAACCTGGATATCTCACTATGCCTTCACCCTGGGCCCCTAGAAGACGAAGCCTAATGAAAGTTAACCTGCTACTACTGACTCTTGGCTCCCAGGACAGCAAGACTGAGAGCAAAATGGGAAGGGAGCAGCGAAGGAGAGAAAGCAAAGACAAGGCAGTGCATTACAGAGCAGCTGTAGCTTCACGAGAAGACCTAGTCCGCTGCCTGGTCAACGGACATCTCTGCAAAGGCTATGTGGAAGCAGTGGGCCTCAGAAGACGTGTTCGAGGGAGGATGAGAGAGAGGTTGACGCTCTGGCTCTTTTCCATTTCCTGTCAAGCCTGCGGCACAGAGCATGACCTCCCTGGTGCTTCCAGATTGTGTCCCCAGTCCCTTGGGGCCGCTGCAGGGGAAGCCAGATCACCTGTCCCGCGGCAAGTCCTTCCTCTGAACCCAGACATGGCGGCAGGAGCCAAAGCCTTTGTGAGATGCTCCATCAGATGCGGATGACTGAGGAGGTCTTCACCCAGGACAGGCTGAGATGGCAGGTGGGGGCAGCGAGCAAGTCGCCCAGGCCTGAGGGGCAATGGGGCGAAGCGAGCCTGGGGAGAAGAATACGTGACTATGTAATACACCACTAGGCCTAGTCCTCTGGTTTCACTGCAACTTCCTCGTTTCCTACAGTGCTTCCTGTTAAGAATGAAACTACTGCTTCTTGTATGAGGGTGTCAAGGAAACTGCTTTGAACGAAGCTGACTTTGCCTGCTTGCTCCAGGCGTGACTTGGAGAGTCATCTTCTCTGGGATTTCTCCCTAGAATTTCAGTTTATTAGTCGTCAATAAATTTTTCTTTATTAAATTCCTCTTCAGATATTCAGAGTGATGTTGCCACTGAAACCAATGAAATAATGCAAAAAAATAAAATAAAATAACACCTCCCACTGTAGTGACCTTCCATACCATAACTGATATTTACAGCCTGATCAACAGGTATATGTTTTGTAAGCAAGGAGAAAGATGTGAAAGGAAGAAGTATAAGCTGTATAAGCCTTCTACTATTTTCTTCTTATTCACAAAGAATCACTACAAAATTACTTTACAATTTGGTTTTCTTAACTATACATCATAGACTTCTCTTCAGGCAAAAAGGTATAGCTCTGCCTCATTCAAAAATAGCTTTCAGGTTAATCCTGAGACACTGTCTTTTGGTGCTGGCAATTTTTATTTTTCTATGTAAAATTATTTATCCTGTCCATTAAAATTGTCTTTAGATTCTTTTCTTAAGGAAAAAAAATAGATGCCATATAGCACATTGCTTAAGTATGTAGCTTCAGATGTCAGACTGCTTGAGTACAATTCCTAACTCCACCACCAAGTAGCTGTGTGACTTAGGACAAGTTACTTTAACTCTCTGTGCTTCAGTTTTCTTATCTCTGAAGAGGATTGTAGTACTTACCTCCTGGATGATGTTGGGAGAGTTAAATGAGTTAATACACTGAAGGCACTCCAGACAGTGCCTAGTATGTAAGAAGCACTCGGTAAATGTTAACTATTACTGTTCTTATAATTGTTAGTATCTCATAATGCCCACATAAATAGAAACACATCCACTTAACAAAGAAACAAAAATGAATTGAGCCCTGTTATGTGTCATTTACTAAGTACATAGGGACAACTAAGACAGGGTTTTTATTCCAGAGAATGGGAGAAAAGATCAACACAGGAACAGGTAAATTGTAATATCACTTGATAGATGGTTTAATAACATGAGAAACCAGCAGCTATGGGCTCAGTGATGGGAGTGAGTAATTGTGCCTCAGGAAATGCTTCCGGTCTGAGATGGGTCCTGAGTAACAGGAATTTGCCAATCAGAGGTGGTGGCATTAGAGTAGGTGTTCCAAGTCTAGGGAGCAGTATGTGCAAGAATGAAAATATTCCTCTAGGCAACTGACAAACATCTTCCATGAGGAGATACTAAGATATGACGATTTTCTTCCCATTTTCTAAAATGTCACATCTCGGTAGCTCAAGCTAGAGCATTTGGTCGTCTGCCAAACGCTTTGCAAAATGTTTTGATTCCTGTGACTCATCATCACCAAAAGCTAATTGACTACTATGATTCATTTTCATCCCTATTGGAATTGTATCTCTGCATCAACTCATGTTTCTGTACAAAGCATGCCATCGAGTGGATTGACTAAATACTCTTGTTAAGGACAATACCAGACAGTCACTAAGGATAATTGTCACATTTTAGATACTGTGCTCCAGCATCGATTTCTGTAATGCCAGGGAAATCATCAGGGAGTAATAAACTGGGATTGAGCATAAGCAAAAAGTATAGATAAACAAAGTCCAAATGAGGCAAAGAGCTTCATGCAGCTGCTTTTTTATATAAACCCAAGAAGGTACTATTAAAGCAAATACACAATGATGCACTTTAAAAGCTAAGGGTCCACAATTAATTAGTAACACTGATAATTCCTTTCTGTCTTCATGACTTCATAGAATCAAAAGGAATGGAGTTTGAAAAAAAAAAGCCTTTTTATCTAAACTGTCTCTTTTGTTTGATCATTTAAAAAACTATTTTCAGTTTTTAGGTAAAAGACCATGTCACTGTTAAGCAAAAGTCTTATAAGAAAAAACAAGGGGTGAGAAGATACTTTTTAAAATATATGTATTATCTTAGCTTCCCTAAAATGTAATTCTCAAACAGCATTGAAAACAACAGAAGCTCATTATACTGTTGTTTTAATGACAGCATAAAAATTGTAAACTACCTAAATGCCATCAATAGGGGATCACATTAATGAAATGTGGAATAGTCATCAGGAAACACAATGAAGCAGTTGAAACAAAGCTAAATCCACTTATATTAACATGGACCCAAAATTTGATGTTGAAGGGAAAATGCAAGATAGAAAATATGTGCACATGATATTACTTTTAAAAATATAAAATATTACTACCTATTACTTATACATAAAAATGGATTGGAAGAATATAAACGAACTCATCTCAGTGATTACTCTGGGGAAGGGAGAAGGGAATGAGAGATGACAGTGTAGGGGGTGTGGTGAAGATTAAAGTAGACTTAGCTTTATATTTATGGTTAGAAAAAGACAAAGCAAAATATTGAGTTATGACTTTGCTGTTCTTTTTGCATTTAAAGTAAAAATGGGATTCTTTTTTTCTGCTTCATAACTTGCTTTGTGTCTTCCCATTTTCTTTATCATCAGAGATTTAAACTGGTCTTCCCATTTCAACTTAAGACAGAGACACTCTATTAACAATTTTTTTCTTTTGTTTTGTTTAACTTCAGCTTTTATTTTAGATTCAGAGCATGTGCAGGTTTATTACATGTTGCATGATGCTGAGGTTTGAGGTATGACTGATCCTATCACCCAGGTAGTGAGCATAGTACCTAACAGGTAGTTTTTCAGTCCTTGTTCTCCTCCCTTCCTCCCCACTTTTGTAGTCCCCAGTGTCTATTATTCCCATCTTTGTGTCCACATGTACACAAGGTTTAGTTCCCACTTATAGATGAGAATATGCAGTATTTGGTTGTCTGTTCCCACGTTAGTTCACTTAGGAGAATGGCTTCCAGCTACATACATGTTGCTGCAAAGAACATGATTTCATTCTTTTTAGGGCTGCATAGTATTCCATGATGTATATGCACCACATTTTCTTTGTCCAATCCACCATGGATGGGCACCGAGGTTGATTTCATGTCTTTGATATTGTGAATAGTCCTGCGATGAACATATGTGTACCTGTGTGTATTTGGTAGAATGATTTATTTTCCTTTGGGTATAAACCCAGTAATGGGATTGCTGGATTGAATGATTAGTTCTGTATTAAGTTATCTGAGATATTTCCAAACGGTTCTCCACAGTGACTGAACTAATTACATTTCCAACAGAGTATAAGCATTCCCTTTTCTCCACAGCCTCACCGGCATCTACTCTTTTTTGATTTTTTAATAATAGACATTCTGAGAGGTGTAAGATGGTATTTCACTGCTGTTTTAATTTGCATTTATCTGATGATTAGTGACATTGAGCATTATTTCATGTTTGTTGACTGCTTGTGTGTCTTCTTTTGAGAAGTGTCTGCTCATGTCATTTGCCCACTTTTTAATGGGATGGTTTTTATTTGTTGATTTGTTTAAGTTCCTTATAGATTCTGGATATTAGCCCTTTGTTGGATGAATAGTTTGTGAATATTTTCTCCTATTCCGTAGGATGTCTTTTTATTCTGTGGTAGTTTCTTTTGCTGTGCAGAAGCTTTTTAGTTTAATTAGGTCTGACTTGTCAATTTTTGTTTTCAGCGTGATTGCTTTTAAGGTCTTAGTCATAAATTCTTTGCCAAAGCAGATGTCCAGAATGGCATTTCTTATGTTTTCTTCCAGGATTTTTATAGTTTGAGGTCTTAACATTTAAAACGTTGATTCATCATCCTGAATTAATTTTTGTGTATGGTGAAAGGTAGGGGTCTACTTTCATCTTTCTGCATATGACTAAGCCAGTTATCCCAGCATCATTTATTGAACCAGGAGTCCTTTCCTCATTGTTTAGTTTTGTCAATATTGTCAAAGATTAAATGGTTGTAGGTGTGTGGTTTTATTTCTGGGTTCTCTATTCTGTTCCATTGATCTATGTGTCTGTTTTTGTCCAAGTACCATGCTGTTTTTGTTACTGTAGCCTTATGGTATAGTTTGAAATCCAGTAATCTGATACCTCCAGCTTTCTTCCGTTTGCTTAAGATTGCTTTCACTATTTAGGCTCTTTTTTAGTTTCATATGAATTTTAAAATTGTTTTTCTAATTCTGTGAAAAATGTCATTTGTAGTCTGATAGGAATAGCATTGAATCTGTAGATTGCTTTGGGCAATATGACCATTTTAACAATATTGATTCTTCTAATCCACGAGCATGGAATGTTTTTCCATTTGTTTGTGTCATCTATGATTTCTTTCAGCAGTGTTTTGTAACTTCCCTTGCAGAAATCTTTCATCTCCTTGGTTCAATGTATTCCCAAGTAGTTTATTTTATTTTTGTGGCTACTGTAAATGAGATTGTGTTCTTGATTTGGCACTCAGCTTGAACATTACTGCTGTATAGAAATGCTATTGATTTTGCACATTGATTTTGTATCCTGAAACTTTACTGATGCCATTTATCAGTTTTAGGCTTTTGGTGAAGTCTTTAGGGTTTTCTAGGTATAGAATCATATCATCAGTGAAAAGAGATAATTTGACCTCTTCTTTTCTAATTTTGGATGCCTTTTCTTTCTTTCTCTTGCCTGATTGCCCTGGCTAGAACTTCTAGAACAATGTTGAATAGGAGTGGTGAAAGTGGGCATCCTTGTCTTGTTTCAGGTCTTAAGGGGAATGATTCCAGCTTTTTCCTGTTCAGAATGATGTTGGCTGTGGGTTTGTCATAGATGGCTTTTATTATTTTCAGGGATGTTCCTTATATGCTGAGTTTGTTGAGGGTTTTTATTATGAAGGGATGTTGGATTTTATTGAAAACTTTTTCTGTTATCTATTGAGATAATCATATGGTTTTTGTTTTTAGTTCTGTTTATGTGGTGAATCACATTTATTGACTCAGGTATGTTGAACCAACCTTGCATCCCAGGAATAAAGCCTACTTGATCATAGTGAATTAACTTTTTGATATGCTGCTGAATTCAGTTTGCTAGTATTTTTCGAGGATTTTTGCATCTATGTTCATCAAAAATATGGGGTTGGCTTGGCGTGGTGGCTCATGCCTGTAATTCCAGCACTTTGGGAGGCTGCAGATCACTTGAGGTCAGGAGTTCGAGACCAGCCTGACCAATATGGTGAAACCCTGTCTCTACTAAAAATACAAAAATTAGCTGGGGCTAGTGGTGGGCACCTGTAGTCCCAGCTACTTGGGAAGCTGAGACAGGAGAATTGCTTGAAACTGGGAGGTGGAGGTTGCAGTGGGCCGAGATTGTGCCTGGGCAACAAAGTGAGACTCCATCTCAAAAAAATAAATAAATAAAATTGGCCTATAGTTTTCTTTTTTGTTGTATCTTTGCCAGATTTTAGTATCAGGGTGATAAATGGCTTCGTAGAATAAGTTAGAGAGAAGTTCCTCTTCCTCAGCTTTTTGGAACAGTTTCAGTAGAATTGGTACCAACTCTTTGCTGTGCACACAAACTAGAAAATCTAGAGGAAATGGATAAATTTCTTGACACTTGCAACCTCCCAAGATTGAACTAGGAAGAAATTGAAACCCTTAACAGACCAAAATTGAGTTCTAAAATTGAATCAGTAATAAAAAACCTACCAAAAAAAAAAAAAAGCCTGGGACCAGACAGATTCACTGATGAATTCTACCTACCAGACATACAAGGTGCACCACCACCTCATCCTAGATAGACAGGAATTTGAACTGCTGCCCTATCACATCTCTGTTCCAGAGCTCATGACTCCTAGATCAGATGTACACTGTAGCCTTTTTCTGAACCACAATGTAGTTGAGAGCCTCAGGGGTTGCTTAATTTGTGACTCTCCGTGGCAGTGGTTTTGGGGCAGAACTTCATCACTCAGCCTAATTAATACAGATGGCATTGTGGCTCACCATTCTCCAATGTGATAGCACTACATCTTCATGTAAAAGGGGTTAGGGGGCTTCCGCCTTTGGGCCTGTGCAGGTTGTGGTGATATTGGCTGGGTGGGTGGGTCCAATCTCAGGCCCTGGGAGAAATGGTCAGGTGTCAGCAGAATTGGAATGGGGTTCTCCAACTCCCCAGCCCCTAAATGGCCAGCTGGACAGCTTGTATGAGTCTTGATGGGGCTGGATCGGGTGGAGCCTGAGTTGCTGGTTGTGACAGGGAGGGGCAGGCTGGTCCCTGAGTCACCAGATGAACTCTCACATAGGGTCAGGTGGTGGGATCTCGAGGGAAGATCACAGGCCTGTGAAGATAAGGTTTTCACAGCTGCAATGTTCATACATGGGCGGTGTTGGTGCACTGGAAGTCAGAAAGCAGCAAGCCCTGTTGGGAAGGTGCAGTGGGGTCATGGCCTCTCTGCAGGGCAGCTGCTGGCTTGCTGGAGACTCCCCAAAGCACTCAGGCTTTTTGTTCCCTCCCCAGCCTGGGGGCAGCAGCAGGAGGGCACTGCAATGGCAGCCAGTGGCAGAGGGCCTGTTAGTTGCCTCTGGGAGCTCCACCGCAGAGAAATGCAGAGCCCTGGCCATAGGACTGACTGCACTTCCAAGCCCAGGGGCCTTGCCTGGAAATGCGCAGAGTGGGCAGGAGCTTGCAAGAAAGACAGTCTGACCTCCTCTCTGTTGGGTGGCTGCGGTGTGCTGGAGGTGCCTGTGAAAGCAATCAGGCTCCATGTTCCTCCTCCCTAGTCTGGGGGCAACAGGAGAAGGTACCACAGAGTGGCAGAGGGGCTGTTGGTTACCTCTGGGAGCTACACTGCAAAGAAATGCAGAGCCCTAATGGGGGACCAGAGTGCTCAGGTGGGGTGGGGTGGCTGTGTTGGGAGCCTAGGCCAGGGGGCCTTTGCTGGGGAGGAGCAGTGGAGACAGGGCCTGCAGTCTGACTCCTTATCAACACTTATCCTGGGAGCATGTGAAGGAGCCTGCCCTTCTTTTTTGGTGGAGGTAGGGCAGCTGGCTACAGGGTGCTCAAGGATCCAAGGTCTGTGGGGCTCCATGTGGGCTTCAGCAGTGGCTCTGCCCAGACTCCAGGCAGCTCTCTGTGTCAGTCTGGAGGCCCAGGGTGGGAGGTTAACAGGGGAGGGGCGAGCGCTTAGGGGGAATCTCTCATGCCCAGGATTGCAAAGGAGCACGGGGGAAGTGTGGGTCCCGGGGGAATCTTGCTCACTCACCCTTTCCCCTTGGTGGGGAGTCTCCCCAGCTCCACACCCATCCCAGGTGGTCAGCGGCCCTGCTTTACTCTTCTCTGTTCTCCGTGGGTCCCGTTGCTTCCTTGATGAATCTCAGCGTGGCCTCCTGGACAATCCACTTGAAGAGCTAGGATTTACTCTCCACTCTCCTCTCTGTGAGAGCCGTGTGCATCAGCTGCTTCCAGTCAGCCATCTTGAATTCTCCCCTACAACATTTTTAATCAGTCAGAGTTCAACCAGAAGAGTAGAAACTGCTTTCAAAACTGTATTTCAAACAGAAAACCATTAGCACCGTAAACCCCATCTCTACTAAAAATATAAAAAATTAGCCGGGCGTGGTGGCGGGTGCCTATAGTCCCAGCTACTCGGGAGGCTGAGGCAGGAGAATGGCGTGAACCCGGGAGCTTGCAGTGAGCGGAGATCGCACCACTGCACTCCAGCCTGGGCGACAGAGCAAGACTCCGTCTCAAAAAAAAAAAAAAGAAAAAAAGAAAGAAATTACTGAAAAACTAATTGGCCGCCTTTAAGGAATGTTAGACTGTCAATTTATTATGCTGAAAACTAAAATATAAAGAGAAAAATCAAGTCTCCTGTACAAATTGTTTTTCATGGAAACCAAATAGTTGAATAGGTAAAGTTCTTTATGAAAGAATTGCAAGTCATAAATGCCTAAAAATAACAAAATTAAAATATCACCATTTTTTAAATTTAACTTTTATTTTAAGTTCAAGGGCATACGTGCAAGTTCGTTATATAGATAAGCTTTTGTCATGGGGATTTGTCGTACAGATTATTTCATCACCCAGGTATTAAGCTTGGTACTCATTATTTATTTTTCCTGATCCTCTCCCTCCTGCAATCTCCACCCTCTGATAGGCCCCAGTGTTTGTTGTTCCCTCTATGTGTTCATATGTTCTCATCATTTAGCTCCCATATAAGTGAGAACTGCGGTATTTGGTTTCCCCTTCCTGCGTTAGTTTGCTGAGGATAACAGCCTGCAGCTCTATCCATGTCATTCTTTTTATGATGGCTGCATAGTATTCTATGGTGTATATGTACCACATTTTCTTTATCCAGTCTACCATTGGTGAGCATTTAGGTTGCTTCCATGTTTTACTATTGTGAATAGTGCTGCAATGAACATATGTGAGTTTGTGTCTTTATAATAGAATGATTTATATTCCTCTGGGTATATACCCAGTAACACAATTGCTGAGTTAAATGGTATTTCTGTTTTTAGGTCTTTGTGGAATTGCCACACTGTCTTCCACAATGGTTGAACTAATTTACACTCCGAGCAGCAGTGTATAAGTGTTTCTTTTTCTCTGCAACCTCGCCAGCATCTATTATTTTTTGACTTTTTAATAGTAGCCATTCTGACTGCTGTGAGATGATACCTCATTATGGTTTTGATTTGCATTTCTTTAATGATCAGTCATGTTGAGCTTTTTCCATATGCTGGTTGGCCACATATATGTCTTCTTTTGAAAAGTGTCTGATTATGTCCTTTTCCCACTTTTTAATGGGAGTGTTTGTTTTTTGTTTTTGTTTTTTTTCTTGTAAATTTAAGTTACTTATAGATGCTGGATATATTAGACCTTTTTCAGATGTGTAATGTATTAGTGCGTTTACATGCTGCTGATAAAGACATACCTGAGACTGAGAAGAAAAAGAGGTTTAATTGGACTTAAAGTTTCACATGGCTGGGGAGGCCTCAGAATCATGACGGGAGGTGAAAGGCACTTCTTACATGGCAGCAACAAGAGAAAAATGAGGAAAATGCAAAAGCAGAAACTCCTGATAAAACCATCCTATCTCATGAGACTTATTCACTACAGTGAGAACAGTATGGGGGAAACCGCCTCATGATTCAAATTATCTCCCACCAGGTCCCTCACACAATATGTGGGAATTGTGAGAGTACAATTTAAGATGAGATTTGGGTGGGGACATAGAGCCAAACCATATCATTCCGCCCCTGGCCCCTCCAAGTCTTATGTCTTCACATTTCAAAACCAATCATACCTTCCCAACAGTCCTCCAAAGTCTTAACTCATTTCAGCATTAACCCAAAAGTCCACAGTCCAAAGTTTCATCTGAGACAAGGCAAGTCCCTTCCACCTGTGAGTCCGTAAAAACAAAAGCAAGCTAGTTACTTTCTAGATACAATCGGGGTGCAGGTATTAGGTAAATATAGCCATTCCAAATGGGAGAAATTGGCCAAAACAAAGGGGTTACAGGGCCCGTGCAAGTCCAAAATCCAGCGGGGTGGAAATCCTTACAGATATGTGGACATAAGCATATGTTTCCCTGCTCTGTCAGCTGAGAAGTCCTTGAAGCAGTGATATCCCAGCAGCAATGAGCATACCTAGAGGAGCCCAGATCATAGTTTCTAGTATCATTTTCCAATAAAGGACCCAGAAATGACTGATTCCAGAACTGGGTGAGAAGTAATATATAAGATGAGCCTGAATCACAGTTAAGGAAATGCTCAAAAGATGAACAAATAAACAAAAACTCCCAATGATGGCAGTATGTCAAAAGGACACAGGAATCAACTGCAGGTGCTCCTAATGGCCAAAGAAGGAACAATTTAAGCAACAGAATAAATAAGTATTTATAATCCAAGATATAAGATAACTATCCATGAGTACATACTGATATAAATAAATGATTGAATAAATAAGTAGATAAATGCAGGAGAATAGACAAATTTCTTGGCAGAAGAATTCTAAATAATTTATCTTGAGAGTTCACCTTAAAGAAGGTGGGGCTTTATTTCTCACTCTTTTAATGTGGACTGCACATAATGATTTCCTTCCAAAGAGTACTGTACGGAAATAGGGTGGAAAGGACAGCTTTGCAGTGAAGAAACTGACAAGCGATCAAGGTTAACATCAACAGTGACAAGTCATGCTGATAGTTATGTACCATTGATATGATGTGAGGGGAATGGCACTTTACCTCTGTAATCTTCCTTTCCAAACCCCCAGGCCTCAATCTGAACATGAGGAAAATATCAGAAAAGTTCCAAATAAGGGATATTTTACAAAAATACCTGACCACTGTTCCTCAAAACTGTCAAGATTATAAAAAACAGAGAAAGTCTGAGAAAACCCACAGCCAAGATGAGTTTAAGGATACATGACAACTAGATAGAATGTGGTATCCTGGATCTGTTCCCAGGACAAAACATGGATATTAGATTGTTTTAAAACTAAGGAAATCTGTATAAATCATAGACTGTAATTATAATAATGTATTAACATTAACATTCATCAATTGTGGCAAATATACCATACTAATATAAAGTGTTAATCTTAGGGGAAACTGGTTGTGGGGTATATGGGAAGTCTCTATGCGCCCTTTGTAATTTTTCTGTAAACCTAAAGTGCTTCCAAAATAAAAGGTTTATTAAACAAGAAAGCGATGTATAGGCAACAAAAAGGCGGGTTTTTTTGTTTGTTTTTTTGAGACATAGTCTGGCTCTGTCGCCCAGACTGGAGTGCAGTGCCACAATCTTGGCTCACTGCAAGCTCTGCCCTCCCAGGTTCACACCATTCTCCTGCCTCAGCCTCCCGAGTAGCTGGGACTACAGGCGCCCACCACCACACCAGGCTAATTTTTTGTATTTTTAGTAGAGATGGGGTTTCACCATGTTAGCCAGGATGGTCTCCATCTCCTGACCTCGTGAACCGCCCACCTCAGCCTCCCAAAGTGCTGGGATTACAGGCATGAGCCACCGCTCCTGGCCAACAAAAAGTTTTTAGGGAATCATTCTGAATCCATTTCGGGTGGAAGGGCTAGGGCTGATGGAAAGTGGAAAGAGGTATGGATGAAACAAGATTGATAAAGACTTGACAAGTGATTAAACTGAGATTATGGGTATGTGAGAGATGACTATATTTTTCTAAGGTGGAAGTTGTGTTTTTATATTCCCTATAATGGGCACCATTTAACAGCATTTACAGATTTAACACAGGGGAGATAAATATAATGAGTCTTCTTAGTCAAGGACAGTCACATGTTCCTCAGCAAACATCTGGTATTTGGGATCAGGGAGTATGTCACCATGTTATGGGATATAGCAATTGCTTGGTACATCTGTGTTCAATACACTGAACTTTACCACTAAGCAGATTGTAGCCATGATGACTTCAAATCACACAAAAGACTCCTTCTGCCTCAAAGAAGATCATGGATCTTCATTTACTTTAAAATTTAGTCAAAATTCCAGAAGTTCCAGTGGAGTCCAGCTTAATTGTTAGTTCATAAGAAACTTCACTCCATGAGTCTTAACCAAATGAACATATTCTAACACATTTCCTGCAAAATAAATATTTTACAGGTTTTACTTTAACCTTGATAGTCAAATCCAGGTAAAAACTTCAGGGCAAGCTAGTGATATCTAATGCATCTACCCTATGGTGAAAATATTTCTGTTTTTATGACCTCTGTATGAAGAGTTATAAATTTCTCCGTTCCTGACCTTCCTTGCCATTTTGATATGAAAATACTTTTAAAATAGCATTTTTACATGCAACAAAATGATTCATTACTGATATGGGTAGAGCAACTCATTTCATAATTTAGGTAAGAGAATATGTTTGAAATGAGGATGAACCTTATTATGCTAACTGTTTATTCTCTCTTACATTTACTATTTTCTTTTTTTTTTAAAGTCATGGCTTAACATATATTTATTTTAAATATTCAGTTAAACGTATGTTTCTTCCATAGGGAATGATAACATTAATAAAATTTAGCACTGAAGTTTTTGTCAAATGCCTTGGTGAATTATTATTATTAAATAATGCAGAGATGACCTTTTAGAATATTATAACCAGTAGTATCTGGGAGGCAGAATAATGTAGTGCTGCATTTTTACAAAACGTACTCCACGTAACTCTAGTTCTGTGGACTGTTAATAGGTTTTATTTGCTGAGGTTGGGGGAAGTCCTGAAGTCAAATAAGTTTAGAAAGCATTCTATTAAAAGTTGTTTACCATAGGACTTTTAACATGCTGATGGATATTGTGAATCTTAAGGAGGGGAAATAGCCTACAACATTTCTTAGATTGATTTGACCACAAAGTACCTCATATTTTCTGAATCACCTTGCAGCACCACACTTACAATAGAAAGAGTAAAGGGGGCAGGGTGGGGAAAAGAGGTGTGTATACATTCTAGAGGCATAGAGAGTTCAACCTGCACTGAAATTCTCACTCTGTTGCTAACAAGTAGGATGTTGTTAGGCAAGTGGCCCTCAGTAAGATTAATTTTAATCTGTAAGTAAAGATGATAACCTCTAATTTGCATTGTTTTCATAAGGATTACAAATAATTTAGATGAGTTCTGTTATAGATTATGATATAAAAGAGTGTGGTAGACCATAGCTCTCACTCTAACAAGTAGTGGGGGTGAGGGGAGATGGATAAACTAAAAAAAAAAAAAAAGAAAAAAGAAAAAGTTTAAGGATGTGAAGAAGTCTGAAAGTCTGGAAGACTTAAATTCCAGATACGGAAGAGCCTTTTCCTCTCTGGTGACATTCGCCGAGTTTGGGATGGGTAAACGATTGTGTCGTAAGAAGAGGGTTTCTTCTTCCAAGACAAAGGAAAATCCAGCAGAGTTTCTAATAGCCAAATTAGCATGACTGATATATTGGAATCCAGAGGATCCCCCAAAAGCATATCCAGTCCTCCACACCAGTCAGCCTTTACCCAGAAGACTTTTGATGAATGCCGGGCTGTAGGTAAAGTTGGAGTACTCTTAGAAAGGTAGATAGAGATCTCCATAGTCTCTTAAGAATTATATCCCAAAGTCAAATAGAACAGCTGTAATGAAAAGCAAACCTATTTTATTATCAATATATTGGAAAATAGGTGAGAACTGAAACCACCTAAAACTGTAACCCACCCTCATCCCAACTCAATTTCTGATGAGACTGAAGCAGTTGGCCTTCAAACATACTGCCTGGTAGAGGGAAAAGTGTGTCCTTCCTAGAGGGAAATACATGTATTTCAGTATCTACACATCTTTTTACATAATGCGCAGCATAAAGTTAAAAAATAAAAAATAATCTATGCAAAGAAGCCAGTAAATGTGACTTGTAATCAAGAAAATAATAGAAGCAGACCTATAGATGACCCAGAGGTTGGAATTCACAGACATACTAAGATTGCTATTATAAATATGTTAAATAAAATAGAGGAAAAGATGAACAAAATGGATAAAGCTATGAAGAATTTAAGCAGATAAATGGAATTTCCCAAAAGAAGCAAATTAGCTTTCTAAAACTCTACAGTATATGAAATTAAGATATCATGGAATGAGCCAATGAATTTAAAGACAGCTCAAAGTAAATGATTTAAACTAAAGCACATAGAGAATTTTTTTTAAAAAGAAGAGAACAAGAGATGGAAGACACTGTCAAATGATCTAATATTAATATATGTGTAATTAGAGTTCTAGAAAAAGAGAAGAAAAAGAATGGGATAAAAGAAAGTCCTGGCAGAGCAATCAGGCAAATATAAATAAATAAATAAAGGGCATTCAAATTGGAAAAGAGGACGTCAAACTATCTCTGTTTGCCAACAATATGGCCTTATATGTAAAAAACCCTAACGACTCCTTCAAAAGATTCTGAGATTTGATAAACGAATTCCGTAAAGTCTCAGGTTACAAAATCAATGAACAAAAATCAGTGTCACTGCTATACACCAACGATGTCCAAGCTGAGAATCAAATCAAGAACTCAATCCCTTTGACAATAGCTACAAAAAAAAAAATCAAGAATATATTATGTTGGTGCAAAAGTAATTGCAGTTTTTGCTATTGAATGCAATGGTGACACTTAACCTAAGGAGGTGAAAGATCTCTACAAAGAGAACTATAAAACACTGCTGAAAGAAATCATAGATGACACAAACAAATGAAAATACATTCCATGTTCACAGATTAGAATAATCAATACCATGAGAATGACTATACTGACCAAAGAAATCTACAGACTCAGTGCAATTTTTTGTCAAAATACCAATGTCATTCTTCACAGAATGAGAAAAAGACAACCCTAAAATTCAGATAGAACCCAAGAAAGAGCCCAAATAGCCAAAGCAATCCTAAGAAAAAGAAACAAACCTGGAGGCATCACATTACCCGACTTTGAATATTACTACAAGGCTATAGGAACCAAAACAGTATGATACTGGTATAGAAGTAGACACATAGACTAATGATACAGAATAGAGAACCCAGAAATAAAGCCAAATACTTACAACCAGCTGATCTTCAATAAAGCACACAAAAACATAAACAGGGGAAAGGACACCCTATTCAATAAATGGTGCTGGGAAAATTGGACAGCCACATGTAGAAAATGAAACAGGATTCCTGTTTTACCATATACAGAAACTAACTTAAGATGTATTAAAGATTTCAATCTAAGAACTGAAGCCATAAAAATTCTGGAAGAAAATCTAGGAAAAACTGTTCTGGACATTGATGTACACAAAGAATTTATGACGAAGAACCCAAAAGCAAATGCAACAAAAACAAAAATAAATAAAGGAGACCTAATTAAACTAAAAAGCTTCTGCACTCCAAAAGGAATAATCATCAGAGTAAACAGATAACCTACAGAATGGGAGAAAATATTTGTAAACCATGCAACCAGCAAGGAACTAATATCCAGAATCTACAAGGAACTCAAACAAATCAGCAAGAAAAAAACAAATCATCCCATTTTGAAAGTGGGCAAATGACATGAATAGACATTTCTCAAGAAAAGATATACAAAAGGCCAAAAAAAAAGAAAAAAATGCCAACATCACTAATCATCAGAAAGATGCAAATTAAAACCACAAGGAGATACCACTTTACCCAGCCAGGATGGCCATTATTAAAAAGTCAAAAAACAATATATGTTGGCATGGATGTGGTGAAAAGTGAACACTTATACACTGCTGGTGGAAATGTAAATGAGTACAACCTCTTTGGAAAACAGTACGGAGATTTCTGAAAGAACTAAAAGTAGATCTACCATTTGATCTAGTAATCCCACAACTGGATATCTACCCAAAGGAAAAAAAATCGTTATATCAAATCATTATATCAAAAAGACATCTGCATATGTATGTTTATCACAGCACAATTCACAGTTGCAAAGATATGGAATCAACCTAAATGCCCATCAACCAATGAATGGATAAAGAAAATGAGATATATATACCATGGAATACTTACTCAGCCATATGAAAGAATAAAATAATGTCTTTTGCAGCAACTTTTATGGAAATGGAGGCCATTATTCTAAGTGAAGTAACTCAGAAATGGAAAAGCACATACCACGTGTTCCCACATATAAGTGGGAGCTAAGCTATGGGTACACAAAGGCATGCAAAGTGATATAATGGACATTGGAGACTCAGAAGGGGGAAGGATGGGAGGGAGGTGACGGATGAAAAACTACTTATTGGGATACAATGTACCCTACCTCAGGTGACTAAAATCCCAGACTTTATCACTCTACAATTCATTCATGTAGCCAAAAACCACTTGTACCCCTAAAGCTACTGAAATTAAAAAAATTCAAAATAATAAAAAATAAAGTTCATCTTCCTTTAGTAAGGCATTGTTTCAATAAATCTTTTTTTGATAATAAAAAGGAGGAAAAAGCAATATTTGAAAAGATAATGTCTGTGAATTTTCCAAAACTGATGAAAGACATCACTCACATATTTAAGAAGCTCGGTGAACCCCAAATAGGACAATACAAGAAAAAATTCCTGAGAACATCATAGTTATCTACTTCAAACTAAAAATAAAATAAAATCTTTAAGGTGACGGGGGAAAAAGATATACTCACAGAAATTATTATAAGAATGGTGGAAGTCAAAAGACAATTAATGACATCTTTAAAGTGTGGAAAAAAAGATAAAACTGCCAACCTAGGACTTTTGAGCTAATGAAAATTTTTTTCATCAGAAGTGAAATAAAGACATTTTCAAACATACTGAAATTGAAGAAATTTATCACCAGCAGATATCCTCTATAAAAATTCTAAAAGAAGTTTTTTGGGCTAAAGGGAAATGTGGAATTTTTAAAAAATGAAAAGCTCCAGGAACAATAAATACATGGGCAAATTTAAAAGACTAATTCTTTTTAAACATTCCTTTTAAAACTAAAGTAATAAAAAATTTTGATTCATCCCAAAGACAGCAGGAAAGAAGAAGCAAAAATAGAAATAGATCAAAAAAAGTTTAATAAGTTTGTAGATTTATACCCAACCATATCAGTAATTGCTTTAAATGTAAACGTACTAAATGCTTCAATTAGGAAGTCAGATATTATAAGACTGGATTTTTTTTTAAAAAGGCCCAATATAGACAGTCCTTCACTTACATTCCTTTGACTTACAGTTTTTTGACTTTACAATGGTGCAAAAGCAACATGCATTCTTTAGACTTACAATGGGCTTCCACTCAGATAAGCCCACTGTAAATTGACAATATTGTAAATCAAACATGTACTTTCAACTTACGATATTTTTAACTTACGTGGGTTTATCATGGTGTAACCCCATCAAGGAGATTTGTAAGTGCCATTTATAAGAGACCAAACTTTAAATATAAGGTCACAGAAATGTTGAAAGTAAAAGGATGGAATAAGTTCTGGAGAAGATCTATTGTAACAGCATGGTGACTATAGTCAATAATAATATACTGTGTATTTGAAAATTGCCAACAGAGTAGGTCTTAAACATTCTCACTACACACAAAAAATGATAATTATGTCAGCTAATGGGTAAGTTAACTAGCTTGGTTGTGATAATCATTTCGCAATTTATACATATATCAAGACATCATGTTGAACCTGTAAACACATACAATTTTTATTTATAATGTATATCAATAAAACTGATAAAAAATAAAATAAAGTATGGAGAAAATTGTAACATGCACTATATTAGCTATGGGAGTGTGGTGCATTAATATCCAGGGAGACGATGAGGCCCTGAAGTAATAGAGGCCAGGTGGCTATACTTAACCCCCAGAAGCCAGGAGGCTACAACTAATATAAAAACGAGCAAGACCATGGGAACAGTCAAGGAGACTTTATGCTCAAGGAGTTGTGAAGATGGTTAATAGTACACACTGTCTCTGAGGGAAAACAGATGGGCAGTCAACAAGGATGTTGCTCAATATATATAATTTTTTTAAAAAAGCAAGAATGAAGGAGCAGGAATATGAGGGCAATCACCCCAATATAAGTCACAATTGTTTGCTCAGTTCCCAGAGCTGAGTCAAACTTGCATATTTAGGCCCACTGATTAAAGATGTATCCAGGTTCCTAGGAGAAAGGACCCTACAATACTATGAAAAATATATACCATAATGATTCCTCTGGCCCTTCTTCAAAGGGATATACAACCACTTACTCAATGGACTGTACACTGTGGAAAGGATTATTAGACACAGGACCTGAGATGATGATGTTAATGCCTGGAGATGTCATCACAACTCCTCCCTGTTAGAATGAGGGCCTATAGGGGACAGGTAGCAAATGGAGTCCTATCTAAAATCAGATTCTCAGTGGAGCCACTAAGTCTGCCCACTCACACTGTGGTCATTTCCCCACTCTACAAGTACATAATTGGAATCGATAGATTTTCCACTTGGAAAAAGCCTCATATTGAGGAGTCATTGCTCTGTGGAGCAAGAGCTATCATAGTGGGGAAGGTAATATGGAAATCTCTGAAAATTCCCTCCATACCCCTGGCCAAGATAATGAATCAAAAATAATATTGTGTCCCAGGAGGAATGAGAGAGATTAGGATACTATTAAAGACCTAATGAATGCAAGGATAATGACCCCTTATTTCTCCACTTAAGCAAGCAATCTCATTCCTTCAGAAGCCAGATAGATCCTTGAGACTGACTATAGCCTACTGTAGATTTAACCAAGAAGTACTTGAATTGTAGCTGTGGTGCTGGAAGAGGTAACATGACTGGATTAATTAAACCTCAGGTACATGGTATGTGCTCACTGACTTGGTACATGCGCTCTTTTTCCATCCCTAATAGAAAACAGGATAATAAATCTTTCACATTCACATGGGATAGAGGGTAATATTCTCCTATATTTTTGCCTTTTTGTTACGTGAATTCTTCTGCCCTTGTTCACAATACAGTAGTCCCACCTTATCTGTGGTTTTGCTTTCCACAGTTTCGGTTATCCATGGTCAACCATGGTATGAACGTATTACGTGGAAAATTCAGGAAATAAACAATCCAAGCTGAGAGCTGTGACTGCCTACAGGGTTTCCAGATGGCTCACTCTTTGGATCGGGGGACTGGGTCTGGGATGGGTACTTTCCTCATCAGCAAGATACAGGAAGAGTACCCAGACAGGATCAAGAACACGTTTAGTGTGGTGCCCTCGCCCAAAGTTTTAAACTGCATGCCATTCTGAGTAGCAGAATGAAATCTCAAGCTGTCCTGCTCTAGCCCACCCTGGACGTGAATCCTCCCTTTGTCCAGCATCTCTCTACTGTGTACACTACCCACCCATTAGTCACTTAGCAGCCATCTCTGTTATCAGATCGACTGTCACAGTATTACAGTGCTTCCTCAAATACCCCTTATTTCACTTAATAATGGCCTCAAAATGCAAGAGTAGTGATGCTGGCAATTCGATATGCCAAAGCAAAGCTGTAAATTGCTTCCTTTAAGTTGAAACTAAAAGTTCTCCTATGCTGAGGTTGTTAAGACCTATGGTTAGAATGAATCTTCTATCTGTTAAATTGAGAAGGAAAAAGAAACTCATGCGTAGTATGTATGGGGTTCACTACAATCTACAGTTTCAGGCACACACTGAGAATCTTGGAACATATTTCCTACAGATAATAAGGGACTACTATATGGTCCTAAAAGGTCTGGACCACCTGGACATCCCATAGAATATCACACTCATCTACTACATCATGACATCATATGCTTTGGACAGGTCAAGCAGGAGGTAGCTAGTATACTGGTGGCCTTGGTAAGACATTCTGTGCTGTTTTTACTTACAACACTTATGATATCAATGTGTAGGGTCTTTCCCTTAACCAAAAAAGTCTGCAACTCTCCAATCCTCTGACACCAATTGAGTGTCCTATGATTCAATCCAATTCTGGCACTAACTATCTGGGATTCGAGTTGGGCCCCACAGATTTAAGGACTCAGTCCCACAAGGCTGCTCTTACTTTAGACTCCAGTTGTAAGTATTGGGTCTCCAGTGAACACATACTTCTGTCTGACATGGCTACAAAATGGGGCTCGCACAATCCCCACCTCAGGTTTGTTAATTTGCTACAAGGCCTCACAGAACTTAGGAAAACAGTTTACTTACTGCTTTACTATAAAGGATACAATTTAGCAACAGCCAAATGGAAAAGATGCAAAGGGCAAGGTATGGGAGAAGGAATGTAGAGCTTCCATGCCCTCTCTGGGAGGACCACTATCCCAGCGCCTGGATGTGTTCATCAACCCAGAAGCTCTCTGAATCCCATCGTTTAGGGATTATGATGGAGGTTCAACTATGTAGGCATGATTGATTAAACCATTGGTCATGATTAAACTCAATCTCTAGTTTCTTTCTCCTCCCTGGAGGTTCAGAGGTGAAGTTGAAAGTTTCAACCCACTAATTACAATGGTCAACTCCTCTGGCAACTAGCTCCCCTCCTGAAGCTATTTAGGGGCCCATCAAGAGTCACTCTGCTAGCATAAACTCAGGTATGGTTGAAAGATATTTGTTATGAATACCAAAAGATGATTCTATTACCCCTATCACTAAGGAAATTCCAAGAATTTTAGAAGATCTGTGTCAGAAACCAGGGACAAGGGGCAAATCTATATTTTTTATTATCACTGACATGTATTCCAAGAGATGAGAGATAAAACCTGTGAAGATTCATGACTAGCTACTTCAGTGAAGTTTTGGGGAGTCCAGTAGGTGAGTGGTGTGTAGGGTTAGCTCTTCCAAACTAAAGACAAATTGCTGCATCTTGCGTCTCCATCTCCTGCCACAAAGAAAGGCCACCACTTGTCAGCTTCCTTGAGCTCTGGAGGTAATACATTTCATGCCTGGTAATATTTCTACAGCCCATGTATCAGGTGATACGGGAAGCTTCCAGCTTTGAGTGGGGCCTTGAGCAGGAAAAGGTGTCAAAGCAGGACCAGGCCGCAGTGCAATCAGCCCTGTCACTTGGTCCATATGATTCAACAGGCCCCATGGTAAGAGGTGTCATGTGGTGGGAAAAGATGTAGTAAAGAGTGTTTGGCAAGCTCAAGTGAAAGAATCACAACTCAGACCCCTGAGATTATGGAGCAAAACCATGCCATCAACATCAAATTATGTGCACTTTGAAAAACAGCTCTTATTTTTGGTGTGTTTGGGTCCTAGAAGTGATGGAACAATTGACCACGAGAGACCAAATGACCATCTGGAAATGCTTATTATGCACTGAATTCTGTAGGATTCACTAAACCATAAAGCCACATGATGCTTACTCATGCCTTCCAGTCCTGCTAGTAGCAGTCCATTGTAAGAGAGTGCTGATATATGTGGGATTAAACCTGAACAGGGCTGGAAGGCTTGAGTAAGTTTCATGCGTAGGAAACCAAGACCCCATATCACCAAGCACAGCTATACCAGTCAATGCCCCCAACTCTTGCACTTATGAACATATTTGGGTGGGAATGAGGGAGGGTGGGCCAGAGGGGTCCTGTATGACCAGATAAAAGAAAGAAAGAAGCCAAAGCTTGGTTTATGGATGGATTGGCTCAGTATATGGATGAAAACCAAAAAATAGACAGTGGCTTCATTACAACCACATTCAGGGAAAGAGAGTAAAGAGGAAATCTTCCCAATGGCAGATCTATGAGCAGTATAACTGGTCATCCACTTTGGATAGAAGGAGAAATGACCCAAGGTGAAAATATATATAAATTCCTAGGAAATGGCCAATGGCCTAGTTGTGCAGGCAGGGAACTGGAAGGAAAAGGACTGGAAGATCAGAGACAAGGAGTCTGAGGAAAAGCCATGTGGGTAGACAAATGGGTGAATGTATAAAGTGTCAAGACTTGTGTCTTACATGTGGATACCCACCAGAAAGCATCTACCATGGAAAAAGCACTGAACAACCAAGTAAAATGAGATGACTCAGCCTCTTGACATTAACTTGTCTTTGTCATTGGTCACCCAGAGCAGGCATGATGAACACATGAACAGGGTGGACATGGTGGCAGAAATGGAGGCTATGTGTGAGCCTGACAGCATGAATCTCACTTACCAATGCCTGTCTACCTACTGTTACCTCTGAACATCCGACAGAGATAAACATTGAATCTTCAATATGGCATATTCCTTGAGGGAATCAACCAGCCACTTAGTAGCAAGTTGACCACATGGAACCCTTCCATCCTGGAAAGACCAGTCAGCCGTTCATCCTCACAGGGACAGATACCTGTCCTAAGCGTGTGTATTCCTTTCCTGCCTGCACAGCCTTAGCCAGCACCATTACCAAGGGCTTCTGGAGTGCCTCATCCACAGACCTGGAAACCCACACAACAAAGCATCCAACCAAGAGACCTACTTCACCATGAAGGCAGTGTGAGAGTGGGCCCGTGACCCTGGGAACGACAGATCAAATCACATACTGCACCATCCCGAGGTGGCCAGCTTCATAGAATGCTGAAACAGCCTACTCCAGCTAGGTAACAAAAGTTATTTGTCATTTTTATCATTCAAATGGCATATTTCACCATGGGGATGCGAGAAGCAGAAAATCCTGATGTGCAGAGAGAAATGAATGAAGTAATTACATAGAAGGAAGCAGATGCAGCAGACTGAGAGAGACTGAGTACCGACAGATCTCAGGTGTCCAGTTACCCACAGCCCACAAGACACCTCTGTTTTCTTCTTCTTCTTCAAGTTCTGGGATACATGTGCAGAATGTGCAGGTTTTTTATGTAGGCATAATGTGCCATGGTGGTTTGCTGTACCCATCAACCCGTCGTCTAGGTTTTAAGCCCCACATGCATTAGGTATTTGTCCTAATGCTCTCCCTCCCCTTGCCCCCCACCCCCCAAAAGGCCCCGGACACCTCTATTTTCTAACAATTAATCTACCCCCCTTTTTCATAAGCAAGCTTGATTTGGTTCCTGTTATCTGCAACTAAAAGATCTTATCTGATACATTTCAAAGAGGCAAACTTCTGCCTTCACCTGGTGAACTTTCCAATAAATAATACAGTTGTCCCAAAATGGAAAACTCTTCTCTTATCATTTTGAGGTTTAGACAGCCCTTCATCACTGTGTAGAAGAAATTCTGTCTATTATAAATAGTTGAACTAGATAAACTGAAGGTCCCTTGCTAGTTTGAGATCCTCTGACAAATATCAGGAAAGCCATGATATGGAAAATAGAATAGTTTCACTCTTTTGGGAAATAAAAAATAATGAGTCTCCAAGTGCTCGATAACATTCCAAGAGAGGATGTGTGAGAGTGTATTACATTGCAGGGGGAAAACTGACAGATTCTAGATTTAGCGTTTGTTGGAAAACTGGAACCAAAATTTACAATGATTTCTCTTTTATTAAATTAATACACACAAAAAGCCTAGAAGCTCAGTATTTGGGATGCATAAAATATAAAAATAAAATATTAAATGAAGTAGCTTTTAAATGTATGTTTTTATTTACTGGCTGAAATGAAAATTGAAAAAGATTGCACAAAATTTTTTGGCAAAATGCTGTAGTATGCTTTCTCTTGATATCACTGCCAACAATGCCCTCTAGTGGTAAACCAAGTAGGCACTGAATAATGGGGGAAAATGAAACAAGCAAGCCTGCTAAACACATTGGTAAGATTTTCATGAAAATACGAACTTTTAGTGCAGAAGGACCTGCGGCAGGCCTACTTCAGCTGCCTCCCGAGCCAGGTTTCCCTTGGTGGGTGACCGTGTTCCTTGATGAGTGACTGTGCGCTCACTCGGGCACCAAGGAGAAGCAGGATCATCGGGTAGCCTACGTGAATCCAACAGCAATGGCCAGATCAAGGGGTCCAATCCAGTCTTAAGGGCCAACAATCCAGGATTCTCTCCATCAACCAAGGCCTATCTGGGAAGAAGTGCAAGAGCAACTAGAAAAGAAAAAGAAAAAGGCGCCAAGGCTTTGTACGAATTTGAAGGAAAAACTAGAAAAACACAGGAAGAAATTGTTAAGTTAAAGTAAGAGCTTATCCAAAAAAAGAGAAAAAAAAAGAAAAAGAAGAAATCTGGTAGGTATTCATCGTCTTCGTCATGCTCTGATTCTTCAAGCAGTTCTTCTGATTCTGAGGATGAGGATAAGAAACATGGAAAAGGGAGAAAGAAAAAGAACCATTCACATAAATCTTCTGAAAGCTCCATGTCAGAAACTGAATCAGACAGTAAGGATAGAAAGACAATAAGGAAGAAAGACTTCTTTTTAAAGAAAAAGAAGGACCCAACTGAGAAAGAAAAAGGCTATTAAAGGACTCAGTAAAAAGAAACCCATATTCTGAAGATAAATCTTTATCACCTGAGTCCTTGTCAGAATCAGAGTATATTGAGGAGATAAGCAAAAAAGAAGAAAAGCAGTGAAGAATGAGAAAAAACAACACAAAAAAAGGAAAAAGGAGCATGAGAAAAACAGTAAGAAGAGAAAGAAGTCTGCTAGTTCAAGTCCTGACTCATCATAATATTAAGAAAAATCAGGATTCCCTTATAGAGAAAGTACAATGTCTAAGGAAATTTCAAATGTGAAAATTACAACATATTTACTATAATGCATGAATTTTCTTGTTTTTAGAATTATCCTTGGACTGGCCAGACGCAGTGGCTCACGCCTGTAATCCCAGCACTTTGGGAGGCCAAGGCGTGTGAATCACCTGAAGTCAAGAGTTTGAGACCAGCCTGACCAACACGGTGAAACCCCGTCTCTACTAAAAATACAAAAATTAGCTGGGCCTGGTGGCTGGTGCCTGTAATCCCAGCTAGTTGGAAGGCTGAGGCAGGAGAATCACTTGAACCCAGGAGGCAGAGGTTGCAGTGAACTGAGGTGGTGCCACTGCACTCCAGACTGGGCAAAAGAGCAAGACTCCATCTCAAAAAAAAAAAAGAATTATCCCCAGACTACCCAGTAGCTGTTCAAATGCCACTGTGTGCAAGGGCCATAAATGTTGCCTGCTGCTTATCTATTCTTTTCTCTTCCAGTGCTTGATAACTCTGGGAGATAATACATTGCAGTAGCACTAGTGGTTACGATATTTGGGAATAAAATTAATATTTTTGACTAGAAGTGTTTAATGATAAATCAACAGAAATCCAACTTGAATACATCTTTAAGGTGGAATCAGAAATGGCCAGATGTTAAAAATTTTAAAGTAGTTAAAACTTTTGAAGTAAGGATTACATTGACATTTCAAAATCCGTACTCTGTAGATCAGTGTATTTTAATTTTTTCCCCGTGTAGACTTTTATTTACCTGGGAAAGGTGCTTTTTAGGATGGAGGGAGGAGGTGGTTTGCTGTCTCTTTAGCTAGCAGAACAACATGCCTTTGATCCTCACACTTCCTGTATTTGAGGAAAGAGTAGCCAGGCTTTATGGAGAGGTCAGAGCTAGGTGCCAGGAGTCTTGCCTTTTACTGAGCTTAGGGACATCCTTGGATTTTGTCATACGCTTCTTTGAATGAACCAGAGAAACAGCCCTTTGCAGCATGAGAAAGCCCCAAAACCCCTGGGATTTACCTCCACTTCAATAATACTGAATATTTTTTAGCATTAGAATATGCTGGGTCATTTGAATTAATTTTGATGACACTTTGGCTTTGGAGAGAAATGGTTTCAAATAGACACTGGTACACTGGTACTTTTTGAACTTGAAAACTAAATATTCTAAAGTGCATGTTTCATACCGTAAAGTTTTAATTAGTCAGGAAAATTCCATGTAACCAGTGATAGTTCCTTTATTTTTTGTATGAAGTTTGTTTAGGCTGCAATGTTTAGCTTTTGTTAACTCCTTTCTCTTGCTGTCTTAAGTTCACTGCTGTGTTTAATGGCACACTTGCCAAGATATTGAGCATATAAAAAGCAGGGTTTTGATTTTAAAAAAAAACACAGCTTCATATTGAGGCTGAGACTTACCATAAACAAGTTGAGTAGCAAGCCTGGTATGCTGTGTCTTATTACATAAAGCTATCGCCAGAATCTTAGTAAATATAATGTCTTAAAAGTTAAAAAAAAACAAACAGAAAAAAGAAAATATGAACTTTTACACTTCCAGTTGGTAACTGAATGTTATATTTGGCAATAAAATGAACCTTTACAAGGTACTGCAGCATATACCTTAAAGCACAAGCATGTCAAAGCCAATTTTCCCCTGTGGTTTTTATGAACATATGCCAAACAGCACAGGAAAATAGCCATCTGTAAGGTCTCACTGGGGCATTTCTGGGTCACAACTTCCACTGGTATCTTAAAAGAAATTAAAATCTGCTTTTATGGAGGATGACATCATTCACCAAAAAAACTGCTTTTAAACCCGATTACCTTCGAGAATTATAGCCATCAGGCACCAACAATGACTTCGTTTCCACTTTCAAGGCTTTATCTGAATTCTGAACTCATCAACCAGATAAAGTCTCTTTGCTTGAGAATTCTTCAAACTATAGCTCTCAACTGGTGGGGCAAGCTGGTCAAAACAAGTTACAGTTATAGGAATAAAATTTCTCTAATCCTGGCTCAGCAAAGAGCTTCCCAAAGGAACTGCAGGTGAAGTAAAAGAAAGAAGGCAACTTACACAGCTTATTCCCCTCTAATTCAAACCAGCTCTAGTACTCTTATCTAAATGTGGCTTAAAATTTCTTTGTCTTTGCAAATTGTTCTCCTTTCTCTCCACTCCAAGCCTCCTTCCTTCATACTTTCTAATCATTCTCTCCTCCCTTCAGTAGCTGACTGAATATGTGTACAGTATTGAGAGGCACTTGGAGCCTCTTATGACAACTATATTTGTATGAGAATATTTGCTCTGGATGACTTTGTGTAAGGTATTAACCTACTAGCCTGTTTCAGGAATTCTTTTATTTAAACAGAAAGAAACACATCCTCAGAGAACTATGCTGTGAGTTGACAAGGACTGTTAATATTAATTCCTTTAGGAAGACTGAATGACCACATTCTGTGAATGCTATATGTTTCCTAGTTTTGCATTGGTAAAAAGGAATTCACAGACTAAATAATAACTCTTGCCTGTATCAACCTTAAACAAAGGCTCATGAGGTAACCTAAGCTTCAATATCATTTTCTCCATTGCCATTTCTGCTGTACCAGAAACAGTCTTTGGAGTCACGTGGCTGGCCTACGTGTAAATCCCACCATTGCCAGACTTGGCTGTGCTGTTGAGCAAGTCATTTACACAAGCTAATTAAGGAGCTGTTTGGAGACTCACAGAGCAATTGTCTGACAATTTTACCTGCACCTAGCACTAGGCCAAGTGAAAACACAAAGATGTGTAGATGCCAAGATGGCAGGAAATAGTACTGTGTTTCCCAAGTATGGTATATAGAATGATTCCTAACTTATTTGACCCTGGAGACCTTTTTTCTCAGAGCAGGGTAAAAACACCACCACCACCACCAACAACAACAACAACAAAAACTCTTTAGGAAATGCTAATACAGGATGTTCTCTGGAAGTTTTCAAATTCAAATTATATCCCTTACATTTCTTCAGTCCCATTAGCCTCATTTATTTTATCTTTTATTTCATTTTATTTTATTTTGAGACAGGATCTCGTTGTGTTGCTCCGGCTGAAGTGCAGTGGCACAGTCACAGCTCACTGTAACCTCGACCTCCCAGGCTGAAGTGATCCTCCCACCTCAGCCTCCTGAGCAGCTGGGACTACAGATGCATGACACCATGCTTGGTTCATTTTTTATTATTTTTTGTAAAGACAGGGTCTTGCTATGTTGCCCAGACTGGTCTTGAACTCCTGGCCTCAAGCGATCCTCCTACCTTGGCTTCCCAAAGTGCTGAACCACCGCACTCAGATACACTAGCCTAATTTCAAATGCTCAGTAGCCACATGTGGCAATGGCTACCATATTGAACAGTGCCAAAATGAACATCCCATCATGGCAAAGAGTTCTGCTGGACAGCACTAGTCTAAAGTTTTCCTCATAACAATGTAATTATATTCAAACTCTAGTCCTTAAGAAACTCACAAAAATAGTAACTTTAGAGTAGAGAAAACTGCAAAGCAGCAGCTTAGCCAAGTATCAAAGATAACATTTCTAGTAATGGGACAAACAGACATCATGTACCTCCTGTTATGCTATCCTAGGAAGAATACAACATCTCATGTGTGATATTTCTGCCAAAAACACATAACCTGAACCTAATCATTAGGAAACATCAAACACAGGTGGAAAGGTATTCTACAAAATAACTGACCTGTACTCTTTAAAATGTCAAGATCGCCAGGCACTGTGGCTCATGCCTGTAATCCCAGCACTTTGGGAGGCCAAGGCAGGCAGATCACCTGAGCTCAGGAGTTCGAGACCAGCCTGGCCAACATGGTGAAATCCTGTCTCTACTAAAAATACAAAATTTAGGCGGACATGGTGGTGTGTGCCTGTAATCCCAGCTACTTTGGAGGGAGAGACAGGAGAATCGCTTGAACCCAGGAGACGGAGGTTGCAGTGAGCTGAGATGGTGCCACTGCACTCCAGCCTGGGCAGCAGAGCAAGAATCCCTCTCAAAATAAATAAATAAATAAATAAATAAATAAATAAATAAATAAATAGAAAATAAAATGTCAAGATCATAAAAGACAAAGAAAGGCTAAGAAACTGTACCAGATTAAAGGACACTAAAGAGACATGGTAACTCAATGTAATTCATGATCCTTAATTAGATCTTGACCAGGGAAAGAATAACCATAAAGGAAATCACTGGAATGATTGATCCAATGGACTGTGGGTTATATAATAGTATTATTAAAATGTTAAGTTTCTTGATTTTGATCATTGTGGTGTGATCATGTAAGAGAAAGTCCTTCATCTTAGGAAATATACATTGAAGTATTTAAAAGTAAAGGAGCACTCTCTGGGTTCCAGTTAAGATGGAGATAGCATACCCCACTCTGTCTCTCTTCCTGAATGCAACTGGAAACCTTGGAAAGGATGTATCATGTAAACCAACTGAGGACTTTGAAAAAGAGAATGGTAGAAAGCAGGTTAGGAAAGGCAAACAGATCTCTGAGAACTACTAAAGTAAGGGGTGAGTCCTCCTTTTTTAAATCTGATTTCTCCCAGCCTGGACTCAAAGGCAACCTGAAACCCAGAAGTACATACAAGGTGCAGACAAAAATTGTTCTAAGAGGCATTCCCTCTTTCTTGTCTGAGGAGCAGGAAAATGGTCTCTTATGGGTTAGAGGTAGTAGAAGAAATATTCTGGGGTTTTATTTCCTTTCTTGTCCCAGCTCCTAGGCAATCCCACTCTGGCACAGAAGCAGCAATAGCTGGACAAATGCTTAAAAATGAGAGAGAGGAGAATCCTTCTGTCTGACCAGAGGAACCATGGATTCAAGAGTGTGAGACACATCGGTCCTATTACTCATTTCTGTCTGTCCTCTCACCACTGGGTCCCTGAGGCAGACACAGTTGTGGAAAGTGTATAACAGACCAGGGAAACTAAGGCAGTGGCCATCTAGTCAGAATACCGAATACCAGGAAGATGTTACCTGGAAGCAAGAAGGATCTCCCTGGGGGAAATTATGGAAAGAAAGAAGCTCTAGAAAGTGATATGGGATCCAAGATGTATGAATCACTGGGCCCATCTTTGAGCTGTGCATTTAGGTCTGACCCTAAACAGCATGCAAAAGATATTGAGAACTGATCTACAGGACCATTGCCCAAGTCCCAGAATAGCCACTGAGCGTCACACACACACACAGGATGGATATAAGTCGCACTGCAAAGCCTTTGAAAATTGAACTGAAATTGGAACCAGAGCCAACAGAAGGTGGGATAGGAATTTACAACCTAAACTTAAATGTGTCAATTTCCTGCTAAAACAAGCAAAATGCCCTATAGGATTTAACAAAACCCAGAGTCCCATAATATCATATTCAAAATCCAGAATCAAATCCATAATTATTCAACATATGAAGAACCAGGAAAATCTTCACATCTCTTAAGGAAAAAGATAATCAACAGCCATGAACACAGATGTTAAAATTAGACAAAGGCTTCCCAGCTATTAAAATCATTCTTGAATAAGTGTGAACACTCTTGAAACAAATGGAAAGACAGAAATTCTCAGAAGAGAAATAGAAAATATAAAAAAGAAGCAGAAGAAAATTTTAGAACTGAAAAAAATATAATAGCTGAAATTGAAAATTTACTGGATTGGGTGACTAAATGAACTTGAAGATAGATCAATAAAATTACCCAGTCTGCACAATAGAGATTAAAAAAAGATTTTTAAAACATGAGCAGAGCCTAATACATCTGTGTGACAATACCAAAAGGTTTAACATTTGTGTTATTGGAATTTCAAAAGATAAAGAGATTCATGCAGAAAGATACTTGAAGAAATAAAGGACTAAAATATTCCCCAATTTGGCAAAAGACATAAACTTGCAGATTAAAAAGGTTTAGTAAACCCCAAACAGTACAAATTTGAAGAAATACACACCCAAATAATATAATCAAACTACTGAAAACTAAAGACAAAAGAAAATACCTTGAAAACAGCCAGAGAAAAATGATATGGTGTTTTAGTTTTTGGTTTTGGTTTTGGTTTTGGTTTTTTGAGACGGAGTCTCACTCTGTGGCCAGGCTGAAGTGCAGTGGCGTGATCTTGGCTCACTGCAACCTCCGCCTCCCAGGTTCAAGCGATTCTCCTGCCTCAGCCTCCCTAGTAGCTGGGACTACAGGCATGTGCCACCACACCCAGCTAATTTTTTGTATTTTTAGTAGAGATGGGGTTTCAGCATGTTGGCCAGGATGGCCTCGATCTCTTGACCTTGTGATCTGCCCTCCTCGGCCTCTCAAAGTGCTGAGATTACAGGTGTGAGCCAACGCGCCTGGGCGGCAATGATGATTTTTACATGACTTCGTATTTCTCATCAGAAACCATGAAAACAAGTAAGCAGTGAAACATTTTTTAAATGCTGAAATAAAATAGCTTTTAACCCAGAATTCTATATCCAGTTAAAATATCCTTCAGGAATGTAGGCAAAATGAAGACATTCTCAGAAAAAGGAAGACTGAGAGAATACATCATTAGCAGATCTGCTCTTTAAAAAAATGCCAAATAAAGTTTTTCAGACAGAAAAGAAATAATAAGAGTGGAAACGCTTATGAATAAATCAAAGAAGACCTAAATAAATGGAGTGGCAAACTATGTTCATGGACTGGAAGATTCTGTATAATTACCTTGTCATTTCTCTTCAAATGTATCTATAGATTTAATGCAATTCCAGTTAAATCCCGGAATAATTTTTTGTAGATATAAACAAGCTGATTCTAAAATTTACATAGAAAAGTAAAGGAGCTAGAATAGTCAGAAAATTTTTTTAAGCAAGAATAAAGTTAGAGGATTCAGAGTAGACAATTTTAACACTTATTATAGAGCTACAATAGTAAATGCAGTCTAGTATTGCCAAAGTGATAGACACACAGATCAATGGAAAAGCATTTTAAAATCCAAAAATAGATTCACACAAATATGGCCAATTGATTTTGAACAAAAGTAGAACAGCAATTCAATGGAGAAAGGGTAGCTTTTTTAACAAGTGGTTTTAAAACAATTGAACGTTCAGATGCAAAAAAAAAAAAAGTTTCTCAACCTAAACCTTGCACTTTATATAAAAATTACTCAAAACAGCTCATAGGCCCAAAGTTGAAACATAAAATTATCAAACTTTTAGAAGACAAATAAAACCTTCATGAACTTGCATAAAGCAAAGCATTCTTAAATATGACACCATAAGAACAATACATAAAAGAAAAAATCAATAAATTGGACTTCATTAATAAACTATGATACAATATTTGTAAATCACACAGCTAACAAAGGACCTCAATATTGAAAAAAAAAGCCTCTTGATAATCAACAATGAGAAAATGAACAACCCAATTTAAAAATAAGTAAAAGATTTGAATGAATGCTTTATTACATATGATAGACTGATGGTAAACAAACACATGAAAATATGCTTAACATCACTAACCATTGAGAAAATACTAATTAAATCCACAATATGATACCACTACACATTTATTAGAATGGCTAAAAAAAATTTTTAACTGAAAATATCAAAAAAGATAAAACCAGAAATGAAAAAGAAGACATTACAATTGATACCACAGAAATTCAAAGGAGCATTAGAGACTATTATGAGTAACTATATACCAATAAATTGGAAAACTTACAAGGAATGGATAAATTCCTAGACATATACAACCTACTAAGATTGAACTATGAAGAAATCCAAATAGATCAATAACAAGCAACAAAATATAAGCCATATATCAATAACAAGCAACAAAATATAATCTAAATAGATCAATAACAAGCAACAAAATATAAGCCATAATAAAAGTCTCCAATTAAAGAAAACTCCAAGACCTGATTACTTCACTGTTGAATTCAAACAATCATTTAAAGAACTAATACCAATCCTACTCAAAGCATTCCAAACAAATGAGGTGGGAATACTTGCAAAAACCAGCAATATCAAGTGCTGACAAGAATGCAGAACACCTGGAGCTTCCATACATTGCTGGTGGTAGTGCAAAAGAGTAAAGCTGCTTTGCAAAATAGTTTGGTAGTCTCTTATAAATTTAAATACACACTTACCATTTGACCCAGCAACCCCATTCATAGGTATTTACACTAGAAAAATGCAAATTTATGTTCACATAAAAACCTGTACATGAATGTTTATAGCAACTCTATTCATAATTCCTTGAAAATTGAAATGGTAATTTGAATGTTTACCAGTGAGTGAATAAGCAAACCTATGACACATCCATATAATGCAATATTGCTCAGCAGCAATATAAACAATGAATGATTTATACACAGAACATGAATAAATCTCAAAAGCATGATACTCAGTGAAAGAAGACAATCTTAAAAGTTTACATTCTGCATGATTGTATTTCTATGATATTCTGGAAAAGACAAAACTATGGAGATGGATAAGAGATCAGTGATGACCAGGGTTTAAGAGCAGGGGTAGGGTTTGACTATAGAAGGGCAGGATGAGGAAGGGTTTTATGGTAATGGAACTGTTTGGTATCCTGGCTGTGGTGATGGTTACATGGCTCTGTGTGCTAAAAATACACCAAAAACAGACGGTCAATTTTACACTAGGTAAATTTTTTAAAATTTAATAACAATAATGCTTTAAGTAAAAGAGTAAAGGAGTGTGATGACTACAGTTTTCTCTTGAATGGTTTAGAAAAACATGTATGTAGGTAGGTAGATAGGTAGATGTAGGTAGGTAGGTAGGTAGATAGATGGATATAGTGGATAGCTAGAATGAAATAGCAAATGGAAAAAATGTATACAATTGGTGAACCTAGGTAAAGGGTGTAAAGGAATTCCTTGTACCATTGTTATAACTTTTCTGAAAGTTTGAAAGTATATCAAAACAAAAAGTTACCACAGAAGTGCATTTGTTTGTTTGTTTGACAGAGTCTCACTCTGTTGCCCAGGCTAGAGTGCAATAGCGCGATCTTGGCTCACTGCCACCTCTGCCTCCTGGGTTCAAGCGATTCTCCTGTCTCAGCCTTTGGAGTAGCTAGGATTACAGGCACGCGCCACCACGCCCAGCTAATTTTTGTATTTTTAGTAGAAATGGGGTTTCACCATGTTGGTCAGGCTGGTCTCCAACTCCTAACCTCAAATGATCCACCCTCCTCAGCCTCTCAAAGTGCTGGGATTACAAGCATGGGCCACCGGGCCCAACCAGAAGTGCTTTTTTTTTTTAGACGGAGTTTCGCTCTTGTTGCCCAGGCTGGAGTGCAATGGCGTGATCTCGGCTCACTGCAACCTCCGCCTCCTGGGTTCAAGTGATTCTCCTGCCTCAGCCTCCCGAGTAGCTGGGATTACAGGCATGCGCCACCATGCCCGGCTAATTTTGTATTTTTAGTAGAGACGGGGTTTCTCCATGTTGGTCATGCTGGTCTTGAACTCCCGACCTCAGGCAATCCGCCCGCCTCGGCCTCCCAAAGTGCTGGCATTACAGGCTTGAGCCACAGCGCCCAGCTGGAAATGCACTTCGCCGTGGCTCAAGCCTGTAATCCCAGCACTTTGAGAGGATCACTTGATCCTGGAAGTTCCAAACCAGCCTGGGCAACATGACAAGACCTCGTCTCTACAAAAAAATACAAAAATTAGCCGAGCGTGATGAAGCTCACGTGTAATCCCAGCTATTCAGGAGACTGAGGTGGGTGGATCACTCGGGCCCAGGAGTCGAGGCTGCAGCAAACCGTGATCGTGCCACTGCACTGCAGCCTGGGCAACAGAACAAGACCCAGTCTCCAAAAATAAAAATAAAAAAGTGGCCGGGTGCAGTGGCTCACGCCTGTAATCCCAGCACTTTGGGAGGCCGAGGCGGGCGGTTCACGAGGTAAGGAGATCGAGACCATCCTGGCTAACATGGTGAATCCCCGTCTCTACTAAAAATACAAAAAATTAGCTGGGCGTGGTGGCAGGCGCCTGTAGTCCCAGCTACTCGGGAGGCTGAGGCAGGAGAATGGCATGAACCCGGGAGGCGGAGCTTGCAGTGAGCCGAGATCGCGCCACTGCACTCCAGCCTGGGCAACAGAGCGAGACTCCATCTCAAAGAAGTAAAAAATAAAAAAGTGCATCTCCAATAAAATATGTTTTAAAAATATCTTCAAGAATATCATAACACATATGCTGTGTCAGCCTTTTTCTTATTCTTCACATCGAGTGTGATCTCTCTCCTGTGTCTGAGCTTGAGAAGTCCCACACAATAACCCCAGAATAGTAGTAGTCCTCAATGTATCCTTTGTGGGAACCAGGAGTACTGAGTTGAGGAGGACTCCCAGGCCAAGTCCAGGCTTACTGGGGAAGAGTTCTATTATTGATTAGTGATGCTTCTCATAGGTGCAGGCTAGGTTTCTGGCAGGATGCCTGCCAAGAATATCCTAATGCAGCTTATATCATCCTGTTACTGTTTACCAGGTTTCTTCTTCAAATCGCTACTTAAAGCTCTAACACCCAATGAAATTTGTATTTATTGTGGACTTCTCAGTAAAGAAGTGTGGGACTTCTCCAGCTCAGACGTAGGACAGAAATCAAACTGAGTGTGAAGAATAACAAAAAATTAACACAACATACATCTTATGATATTCTAGAAGATATTTTTAAAATAAAATATACATGTTCTTTATCTCATCAACATAGTTCTAAATATTAATAGCCTTATTAGAGATGGCTTACCTTGTTGCTTTTAGTTAAAATCTCGTATCACTAATTATTTATCTTTTCATGTTCTCCTTTCTTACTTTTTTATCCAAATATAAATGTATATTTTATTTTGCCTAAACAATTGAAATAGTCTCAGCTCTTTCCTCGCCTCATCTTTCCATACTTTCATCCTATACATGGTGATTATCTAAAGTACAGATTAGATCAGATTTATTGATCTGGTGCTGCTACGAACCAGAGTCTATGCTAAGCATGGGAGACAGATGCTATGATTCAATCCCTACTTTCACCAGTTCAGATCCAGAGGAAAAGACCAATATGCAAATAGATTGTTACAATACACTGAAAAACTCCTACTACAATTTTCTTTCTTTTTGTTTTTGAGATGGAGTCTCACTCTGTTGCTTAGGCTGGAGTGCAGTGGCACAATCTTGGCTCACTGCAACCTCCTCCTTCCGGGTTCAAACAATTCTCCTGCCTCAGCCCCCCTAGAAGCTGGGATTACAGGTGCACACCCCATGCCCAGCTAATTTTTATATTTTTAGTAGAGACGGGGTTTCACCATGTTGGCCAGGCTGGTCTTGAACTCCTGACCTCATGTGATCCGCTGCCTGCCTTGGCCTCCCAAAGTGCTGGAATTAATTACTGGCGTGAGCCACCGCGCCCGGCCCTACAATTTTCTTACATGTGAAATAAGAGCAAGAATGGTACCTGCTTCCCAGAGGATGCAGAGTTACAGCTTGTAAAGTGCTTGGCATATGATTTGACACATAGTAATCATACATACACACTAGCCATTAATATAATTACACCCAAGTGCCAAGTACAGTGTTATAAATTATCATTATTCTATCTTGCAGGATAGTGGATTTAAATCATTTTTTCAAGCCACCCAATGAGTCAGGGAATTTTGAACAGAGCCAAAATTTTGAAGTCTGTTATCCCAAATCTCCCACAAGGGAATACTATTTTCCAAATAAAATAAACTGTGTCCTTTTAATGTTGTCATCTGTTTCTAATATGCTTTTGAGAATCTTTCCACGATGAATTTCAGCAGAAGATGATCCCCATCTTTTTCTCAATCATGAGGTTTACAGTCAATGACATTATCCCCGCATTCTATTTAACTGTACTGTCCTCTATAATTCTCGCCAGCCCTCACAGCTCAGGTATGTTCCTCCCAACACTCATACATATTTATTGACATTAAATAAAATCTCCTCTTCAACAAAATGAATTATGAATATTATATATCAAAAAATAATAGCTACAATGAAAGGTCAGACTAGGAAATAAGACCCAAAACTTCTAGCACTCTGAGGATTTGAAAAATAAAATGATATGATGCCTTTCTAAATCCCAAAGATAATCTCTCAAGTGTCCCAAAGAAAGCCTGGAGCACAAGGATAAGAATCAAAAACTATGGTACATTTCCAAACATGTCCAAAAAACATGTTCTCTCCCAGCTTCCAGGATAAATCCAAAACAGAGCTTTTATTTTTTTTCTTATCTCATATTATGGCTTTTTAGATGTGTCCCAGAATATTTTTTTAATAGGCTGCTCTTACAAACAAGAGTGTATAAGATTCTTGCAGTGCAGTGGTGCAGAAATAAGAGAATGGAAAGATCTGTGCTCTGAACTGAGCCCCACCACGTAACTGCTGGCATGATTCTGTGCCAGAAACTTAATCATTTTGGACTTTGGTTCTGAAGCTATAAACCTTAGAGATAAGAATATCTGGCTGGACGCAGTGGCTTACGCCTATAATCTCAGCACTTTGGGAGGCCGAGGTGGGTGGATCGCCTGAGGTCAGGAGTTCAAGACCAGCCTGGCCAAAGTGGTGAAACCCTATCTCTACTGAAACTACAAACATAAGCCGGGCACAGTGGTGGACGCCTGTGATCCCAGCTACTCGGGAGGCTGAGACAGCAAAATCGCTTGAACCCGGGAGGCTGAGGTTGCAGTGAGCCATGATCACACCACTGCACTCCAGCCTGGGCGACATATCTATTCTTATCTATCTCAATAAGTTGTTATTGAGAACAACAACTAGCATTTGTGTAGCAATGTCAAAACTAACTTTTTCCTCATAAGGAGTATTTTATTTAGTTACTATTACTGTTGAACTGAGTAGTATTATTATTATTACAGTCATTATATTCTTCTGACAAATAAGGAAGCTGAGGCTCAAAGGATTTTAAACTAACCTGCCTAAGATCAGAGAAAGTGTTAAATTACATCTCCTAACTACACCTTTGCTTGCCCCGCTGGGTGGCAAATGCTTTGACTACAGGGATTTCCTTTTAACGTCATAGTCTCTAGGCTGAGCATCAGCCCTGTGCATAGTAGGCACTCGGTAAATATCTGATGAGCTGGGGAGAACCAAAGTAGCAGAGTAGGAGTCTGGTTCACCAAGAGTCAATGAGAAGAGGCATTAAATTTTATAGGCTATGAGGAAAAGCTCTCAACAGAAAATATATATACTACTTAAATTTAAAATAAAAACCGTACTGCAGGGTTATTTATCCTTTGAACACATTTAGGCCTTATATTTTAGGGCACATTTAATTGGGTGCAAGCGATAAAAACCTACTTGGTGAGGGAAAGAGACAAATCTTCCTTACAGAAGAATTCCACATAATATCTAGAGATACTTTCTTCTTCAAGAGGTAGAGCTTAATCCTCCAGCCCCTACTTTGGCAGTGAATGTGACGATTAATTTTATGTGTCGACTGGGCCACAGGTTGCCCAGATATTTGCTAAAACATTATTTTGGGTGTTTCTGTGAAATGTTTTTGGAGGATATTAACATTAAATCAGTTGACTGAGCAAAGCAGATTGTTTTCCCTAATGTGGGTGGGCTTCATTCAATCAGTTGAGGGCCTGAATAGAACAAAAAGGCTGACCCTCCCTTGAATAAGAGGGAACTCCTCCTGTCTGACTGCCTTTGAGCTGGGACTTTGGTTTTTTTCCTGCCTTCAGACTCAAAATAAAATGTTGGCTCTTCCTGGGTCTTGAGCCTACCAGCCTTCAGATTGGAACTACACCATGGGTTCTCCAGCATCTCCTGCTTGATGACTCACTCTGCAGATATTGGGACTTATCAGCCACCATAATTATGTGAGCCAATTACGTAAAATAAATCTCTTTTACACAGATATATATGGGTGTACTGTATATATATAGTATACACACACAAGTACATATACATATATGTGTATATATACACATATTTATATGTGTGTGTATATATGTATGGTTATATACAGATATACATACACCATATATATGTACACACCATATATATATATACACACACACACACACACATATATATAGGGTTTGTGTATATTTACAAACCTATTGGTTTGGTTTCTCTGGAGAACTATGAATAATACATTGAACTGATGACTCACTTACAAAGAATAGAGCAGGAAAAGAGAAAAATAGTAACACTGAATTAGAAAAATCTGGCAAACACCATTTAATCCAAGTGATGAAGGTTAACCTCACCAGTGATGTCATGTGGATATCAGGTACCCCTGACGTGCTGTAATGTAATGAGGAGGGTACTTTGCTTCTGTCGCATTCTTTTCCAAAACCCATAACCCACATCTAATCATGAGAGAACAGACAAACCTAGATTGGAGATATTCTACAAAATACTGTCAAGGTCATGAAAAACAAGAAAAGTCTGAGAGACTGTCACTGACTAAAAGAGATTAAGGAGACATAGCAACTAGACATGGTGTCTGGAGTGGCTCCTGAAGCAGAAGGAAGACATTAATGGAAAAACTGGTGAAATCCAAATAAAGGCTGGAATTGTATCAATAGTAATGGCATGATGTTGGTTTCCTAGTTTTGACAAACATCCAGTGGAAATGTAATATGTTAACAATGGAAAAATTGGATGAAAAATATACAGGAATTCTCTGTACTATTTTCGCCACTTTTCTGCAAAGTTAAAATTATTTCAAAATTAAAAGTTTGTTTTTTTAAACCGAATCAAATGTAAGTCTCAAGTGTACTGAATAATGCATACATCCATAGGAAGGAATTACTTTCGGCTTTCACATGAGGCTTGGAGCTGGATAAACAAGCTCTGAAGCTCCTCCTCTGTTTCCCTCTCTGGACTCTCACTGATGCTCATCTCAGTTTTTTTTTCTTCACCACTGGCACATTTTTCTCTCTGAAGACTGACTTCCTTTGCCAAATTATTTAGTTACATTTGCCCACAAGAGAAACCTGCAAGTGGCTCTGTCTTGTCTTGTGTCAACCCTAATCCTAGCTCTACATGACCTTGAATTTGCAGTTCCCTACACCATCTAACCATACTTCTCTGCCTTTGGGTGTAAATTATTGAGGAAGAGAACTAAGTTTGTTCAACCCAGTCAATGGCCTGGTTACCCTTGAGTTTGATCACCATTCGTGTTTTAATCAAGTGGAGTCTCTTGGTAGAAATATGACTCAATAGTCCCACCACAGTATCTGATTTTCGAAGGCTGAGAATAAGGAATAATTCTAAAAATACAGTTACCCCAGGGTATGTCTGATATATTATCTCTGCTCAACAGCATCTAAATCAGCACTGTAAATCCAAATTATTTTTAAAGACTTTCATGATTATGATAATAAATACTTGGACCTGAATGAAGGAGAGAAAAAAAATATTTTTTTTATTATCTCTGTCAAAAGGATTGGGGAAAAAAATCCTCTTTGGGATAAATAGGTTGTTTGGAAGAAAAAAGTTTATATTATTTGAATTACAAATGACAGATGCCCTCTAAGATGAAAGAATAGAATCATAAAGGATTTTTTATTAACTTACTGAAGAATTAATATATTTTGGCCCCTGACTCTGAGTTGTTCTTATTGTCAAGAGAACATATTTTGCAAGAATATAATGAGATACTATGATTCTGTAAAATTCTAAAGATCATAAATTCTTGGGCCTACCTTCCTATCAGTGCAAGAATACTTTCCACAGCATTCTTTACAAAGGAATCACCCCACCCTCTGCTGAAGCATTCTTAGTGAGAGAAAGCTCACTGCCTCATCTAGGAGTCTACTCTCGTCCTAATCAGTTTGCATTGTTACAATTTTCTTCATATATTCAGCCATGATCTGTTTTCCTGATATAGAGGACTGGTGCTAGTTATACCTCTAGATTTATTAAAAGAAAGTGTACATGATCATCCCACCTTCTCAGATACCTAAAACATGTGTACAATAATGTATATTGTGACATTATTTGCAATAAGAAAAGATTGAAAACAGCCTAGATATTCATCAACTGTTTAAATAAAGTTTGTTTTGTCTAAAATAAAAGTTTGTATTAGAGACTGTTAGAGAGCCCCAAATAGCCCATGCCTACTCCCACTTGCAAAATCCAAATCCTGTCATGGTAAAAACATACGAAAAAAAGCAAGGAAAGAAGGAAGGAAGGAGAAAGGGAGGTAGGGAGGGAGAGAGAGAGGGAGGGAATGAAGGGAGAGAAGAAAGAAAGAGAGAAAGAAGGAAAGAAAGGAAGGAAGGAAGGAAAGAAGGAAGGAAGGAAAGCACTCAACAAATCAGGACTAGTTTGGGGAAATTTTGTTAACATGATAAAGGGAATCAATGGAAAACCCACAGCTAATATCATACTTAATGTTGAAAGGTTGGCAACTTTAGCTCTAAAATGATGAACAATGAAGAAGAAAAGTATTTCTGCTCTTTCTACTTTTATTCAACATTACACTGAGGTTTTAACAAGGACAATTAGTTAGGAAAAGTAAATAAAGCATGTCCAGATTGGTAGGAAGTAAAACAATCTCTATTTGCAGATGACATAATCTTGTATACAGAAAATCCTAAGTAATGCACTAAAATGCTATGCAACCTAATAAGCAAATCCAAAAAATTTGCAGGATACAAAATTAATATACAAAAAACAATGAATTTCTGTACAATATGAATAAACAGTCGTAATAAAATTAAAAAACCAATTCCATTTACAATCGTGTCAAAATACTTAGGAATAAATTTAACAGCGAGGCATGGTGGCTTGCGCCTGTAATCCCAGCATTTTGAGAGGCCGAGGTGGTTGGATTGCTTGAGCCCAGGAATTTGAGACCTGAGCCCAAGAGTTTGAGATAAGCCTCGCCAACATGGCGAAACCCCAAAATACAAATATTAGCCAGGTGTGGTGGTGCATGCCTGTAATCCCAGCTACTCAGGAGGCTGAGGCACAAGAATCACTTGAACCTGAGAGGCAGGGGTTGCAGTGAGCTAACACTGGGCCACTATACTCCAGCCTGGGTGACAGAGTGAGACTGTCTCAAGATAAAATAAAATAAAATAATTAAAAGAAATACAAGACTTGTACACTGCATGGTTGACAGACATTGAAGAAGACCTAAGTAAATGCAGACATTTCATGGTCATGCATTTGAAGACTTAATATTGTTAGGATGAAAATACATCCCAAATTGATCTACAAATTCAATAGAATTCCTATCAAAATTCCAGCAGGCTTTTTTGTAGCATTTAACCAGCTGATCCTAAAATTCATATGGAAATGCAAAGGACTCTGATTAACCTAACAACCTTGAAAAATAAGAGCAAAATTTAAGAATTCATACTTCCTGTTCTCAAAACTTGCTACAAAGCTACAGTAATCAAGCAAGACTGTGCGGTACTAGTATAAGAGTAGACATGTAGATCAATGAAACAGACGTTTACCGGAAGTAAACCCATACATTTATGGACAATTAATTTTTGAAACAGGTGCCAAGACAATTCAATAGGGAAATTATAGTCTTCTCAACAAATGATCTGGGACTAGATATTCACAGTTAGAAGAATGAAGTTAGACTCCTCTTTTGCATTATATCAAAAATTCACTGAAAATGGATCAAAGACCTAAGCAATTAGTTTAGCACTTTACAAGTCCTAAAACTAAAACTCCTAGAAGAAAACATAAGTGTAAATCATGTTTGTGACCTTGGATTAGGTAATGGTTTCTTAGGTATGATACCCAAAGCACAAACAACCAAAGAAAAAATAGATAATTTGAACCTCATGAAAACTAAACACTTTTGTCCTGCAAATGATACCATCAAGAAAGTTGTTAAAACCTGCAGAATTAAAGAAAACACTTTCAAATTACATATTTCATCAGGGAGTTTATTCAGAATATATTCTTAAAACCCTTATAACTCAATAATGAAAAAATAAATAACCCAGTATTGTTGGGCATTTATGCAAAAGAAATAAAAACGTATGTTCACACAACAACCTGTATATGAATGTTCATAGCAGCTTTATAAATAGTCAAAAACTAGGAACAACTCAAATATCTTTTAATAGGTGAATGTGAAAACTGTGATACATCTATCATGCTATAGAATACTACACAGAAATAAAAAGGAATAGATTATTTGTAGACACAACTTGAGTAAATCTCGAAGGAATGATGCTGAGTGAAAAAGCCAGTCTCAAAATGTTACATACTATATGATTCTACTTATTAATATATAAAATTCTCAAAATGACAAAACTCTAGAGATAGAGATTAGAGTTTGCCAGAGGACAGGAAAAAGGACAGCATGAGGTATATGAATACAAAGTAATGAAGGAGTTCTTTTGTGATGATAGAACAGCTCTGTATCTTGATGTAGTTATACAAATTTGTACATGAGATAAAATTGCATAGAACTATACAACACACACACACACACAAATGAATGCAGATTTTATCAAAGGTGAAACTGAATAAACTTTGTTATAGTAATACTGATATAAATTTGCTGGTTTTGATACTCTACTACAACTATTTAACATGTCACCATTGGGAAGCAAGGTGACGGATTCATAGCACTCTGTACTATTTTTGTAATTTACCGTGAACCTATAATTATTTCAAAATGAAAAGGTGTTATAAAAAATTAACAAAATAAGTGAAATAAGTCAGCCACAGAAAGATAAATACCACATGTAACAGCTAAAAAAAAAATTGAGCTCATAGAAGTGGACATTAGCAGCTGGGAAGGATAGTGGGGAGGGAAAGACAGGAAGAGGTTGATTAATGGATGCAAAGTTACAGCTAGATGGGAGAAGTAAGTCCTAATGTTCTACAGCACTGTAGGGTAAATATAGTTTAAAAAGATTTCATGTATATTTTCAAAAAGCTAGAATAGAGTATTCTGAATGTTCACAACACAAAGAAATGATAAATGCCCAAGGTGATAGGTATGCTAATTATCCTGATTTGATTCTTATATATTGTATACATGTATGGAAATATCACTCTGCATCTCATAAATATGTACAATTATTATGTGTCAACTAAAAAGGAAAAAATGAACAAAGGATTTGAACAGACACTTCTCCAAATACTACATACAAATAGCAAATAAGCACCTCGCAAAATGCTCAGCATCATTAGTTATCAGGAAAATGCAAATTAAGCCACAATGTGGTATCACTATACTTGCACTAGGATGGCTAAAATTTTAAAAAATAGCAATACCAGGCGTTGACAAGAATGTGGAAGCAACTTGGCTCTCTCACACATTGCTGGAGGTACAGCCACTTTGGAAAATAATTTGGCAATTTCCCATAAAGTTAAGCAAATCCACTCTTACCATGTGACTCAGCAATCCAACTCCTAAGAATTTACTCAAGAAAAATAAAAACATACGTCCAATCAAAGACTTACTTGCAGGTGAGAAGTTCATTGCAGCTTTGTTCCCAAAAGCCAAAAACTAGAAATAGTTTAAAACTCCATTGGGCCGGGCAAGGTGGCTCACGCCTATAATCCCAGCACTTTGGGAGGCCCAGGCAGGTAGATCATGAAGTCAGGAGATGGAGGCCATCCTGGCTCATATGGTGAAACCCCATCTCTACTAAAAATACAAAAAATTAGCCGGGTGTGGTGGCGGGCGCCTATAGTCCCAGCTACTGGGGAGGCTGAGTCAGGAGAACGGTGTGAACCCAGGAGGTGGAGCTTGCAGTGAGCCAAGATTGCAGTGAGCACTCCAGCCTGGGCAACAGAGTGAGACTCCATCTCCAAAAAAAAAAAAAACCTCCATTAACAGTAGACTGAATTAACAAACTATGGTATATCCATACAATGGAGTAACTCTGCAATAAAATGGGTCAATCTCAAAAACATTACACTGAACTAAAGAATCCAGACACACAAAAAAGTGCATATTCTATAGTTCCATCTATACAAGACTCAGCAAAAGCAAAATCAATCTACAGTGATAAAAGGAAGATTGGTGTTTGCCTCGAACCAGGGGTTGTGAGAGCAGCAGATAGATTGGGAAGAAGCACAGAGGAACTTCTTGGGTGATGGATATGTTCTATATCTGGATTGTGTGGATGGTTACCTGGGTATGTGCATATTCACAACTCATTGTACTGTACATATGAAATGTATGCACTTTAGTTTTCTAAATTATGCTTCAATGAAGTTGAATTTTTAAAAATATAAACCTTAAGATTTTTCTGGGTTTGCAGGGATGACAGTGAGAGGTTAAGTTAAAGAATATAATGGTTTTAAGCCTACATGGTTAGTAGAATGATACTGCCATTAACAGACATATGTCTCTCACCAATCCCAAACTCATTACAGTCACAACTCAACTAAAGATCTCCTTTCAGCCGGGCATGTTGGCTCACCCCTGTAATCCGAGCACTTTGGGAGGCCGAGGCAGGCAGATCACCTGAGGTCAGGAGTTCAAGACCAGCCTGGCCAACATGGTGAAACCCTGTCTCTACTAAAAATACAAAAATTAGCTGGGTGTGGTGGTAGGCATCTGTAATCCCAGCTACTCAGAAGGCTGAGGCAGGGAGAATCGCTTGAACCCAGGAGGCGGAGGCTTGAACCCAGTGAGCTAAGATCATGCCATTGCACTCCAGCCTGGGTGACAAAGCGAGACTCCATCTCAAAAAAAAGAAAAAAAAAATCTCCTTTCATCACCACCCCGAAAACTACTCTTTCTTGGGTGTTTTCTGTCTCAGTGAATGGCATCCTTAGATATGCAACCCAGAAAACTAGCAGATGTTTTTGACACCATTACTCTCATTCCTCTTCACTCCCAAATCTAATCAGGCCTGCCGATTTGTATCTCCTAAATAGATTTCAAATGTGTTGGCTTCTCTCCATTTCCATCATAACCACACTAGTTCAAGCCATCATCTCTCACCTATGCCTCTCTAATAACCTACCAAATTGTTCCCCCTGCATCTATTCTTACCCCCAGCACTGAGCTGGACTTTTGGTTGCAAATGACAGAAATTCTTTTCAGACTAGATTAATGTTTTTAAAATAAGGAAATATATTTATATAACCAAGAAGAAGTGAACTAGTCATGACTAGATCTATGGATTTGCCTAATTAATTCAGAGCTCAATTTTTCTGTTTATTTCATTTTAGAGACAGGGTCTCTAGGCTGGAGTGCAGTGATGTAATCTCAGCTCACTGCAACCTCTGCCTCCTGGGCTCAAACAATCCTCCCACCTCAGACTCCCGAGTAGCTGAGACTACAGGCATGCACCACTACACCTGGCTAATTTTTTTTTATTTTTGTGTAGAGATGGGGTTTTGCCATGTCGCCCATGCTGGTCTCAAACCCCTGGACTCAAGTGATCCGCCTGCCTCAGCTTCCCAAAGTGCTGGGATTACAGAGTGAGCCACCCAGCCTTGCCTGTTTTTCTCTTAACTCTTAATTATACTTCCCCCTGTGTTGGTTTTATTCTCAGATGGCTCTCTGCAAATGATGTAAAAAATTGTTGATCTTTTTCTTACTGATCTGACCTGGTCCTTACAGGTAGCAATCCAGAGGAACAAGGATTACCTCTTCCCTGAGAGTTTGAGCAAAAATTAGGGCATTGGTTAGTCTAACCCAGGTCATGTGCCCAATCCTGAACCAAACACTAAGGCCAGGAGAATAGGGAACTGTGATTGGTTAGAACTGGATTATATCCTCATTCCTGTGCTGGGCAATGAGGGAGAGTCAATTCCACCCAAGTCCTATGGAAAGGGCTCCCCACAGCAGAGGGGTTCTGTCCACCAGTACTGGGGGGAAAGGGAAAATGGCTACATGAACAAAAATTGTAACTACTAGAGTCTGTTTCCATTCCGCTCATAGAAACCAGAATTATTTTATTTCATCGTTTTTAAGTTAAATTTGATGGTATATCATTCTCCTGCTTCAAATCATTAAATGGCTTTCTATTGCTTTTAGGATAATATTCAAACTCTCTCAGATGGCTCAAAGTCCTCTATGCTCCAAGCCTTGCCTACATCCCCAAATAAATTTTGTTGCTCTCTCCTCATTCTCTATTCCAGCCACCCAGCCTTTTCCAATTTCTTTCACATGTCATGTTTCTTCACAGTTCAGGTCCTTTTCACAAGCTGTTTCCCTGAACACACTCCACAGTCCCCCATCAGAAAATATCTAGTCGTTTTAGGGTACAGCTCAGACACTACTTCCTCAATGCAATTTTCATGTATCTCCAGGTTAGGTCACACCCCCTCACGTAAACACATTCATTGTCCATGTACATCTCTTCTATCACATTTCTCTCAATTGTAAGTATACGATCATTAAGGTAATGAAGGTTTAATATCTGATCCTACCAGTTAGAATGTAAGCTCCATAAGGGCTGGGATGATATCTGCCCCATTCACCTCTGTCCTGGCACCTAGCCCTGTCCCTGGTACAGATAACACATGCAATTTTTCCCCCAATAAATTAATAAATTTGGTGAGTGACCAGGAAAAGAGGAATGATAAATTTGATTTTAGATAGGTTGAATCTAAAATAATGACAAGGCAGCATGTTAGAATATTTAAAATAGACATTTGGAAATACGGGACCATCAAGGTGAATACAGTCTAATATTCCATGGGACTATCGTCTTTCAAAACGAAGACCAAATATCAAAAATATTTTACTTCCCCAAATGACAAGTGATTTCCACTTAGGAGTTGAGAGTTGATGAAATTAGGGGCCCCTTCAGGAAGTCTTTCCTGTCTGCACACCTGGTGTTTTACTAACAAACTTGACCCAAACTGGAGTGCCAACCGTAGGCCAAAAAAAAGGGCGGGGGGGGGGAATGTTGCATACAGAAACCTGAAGTAATTTTAGTTTTATTTACACAGGTTGTTCCGCTTAGAAGCTGAAGTCAAATTTAGAGATTCAAACAACTCGTATGATGGGTACATTTTCTACCATCCTTTTCCTTGGTAAACAGCATTTAGAGACAGTGAAAACAGCATGTCTTTCTAAGAAGAGCCCAATGTTCCATGTCTTTTGCAACATTCTCTCTCCTCCACACCCACTCTCTGCTCAACATAAAGGTTTTGCTTGTTTGGGGTTATTCTGAGCTTAAGGCGCACTTCTCAAGAGAGTAGTCTAAAGGGCGTTTTTGTATTTTCCTTCCTGAGGTGTGTGCAGGAGGAAAGAAAAAAATAACGACCACAGCTATCCTTCTATTCAAAACAGTCCATGAATCATTTTTCTTCTTAGTATTTTTCTTCTTAATATTTAACAGAACCATGAGTGGCTAAAGTCCTAGAAACTTCAGGTACTTCAGTTCTTTAATAAAAATAAATGAGATTCTTGTTTTCAAAACACAATGTTCATTGTAAAATATAGATATTTGGTTAATGTTTAAAAATATCATAGGTTCCAACTTAAAGGAAGAAATGATGGAGAGGAGGAAAAAGTTGTGCTTGAGCTTTATTCCAAAGTTCAATCAAGCCCTTACTAAATCAGTAGTTTACGTTGTCAGCAGCAAAAGAAGAAACCTCAGGACAAGCAGAGAAAAGCAAGTGAGAAACACCCAGAAGAGAGGAGTTGAGCTGAGAGGACAAGAAAGGGACGATGTGAGGCCTCCCTTGAAGATGAGTTTGGACTTCAACATTGTTTCATAGCTTATTCTTCAAGAATTTTTTCCATTCACAGGATACATGTGTTGCCTACTGCATTTCAAGGGGCATCAGGAGAATAAAGACTTAACCGAGTCGAGAAATAGGCGAGTTGCTCCATCACTTGTCTACTTGCTGAAACTCCTTCTTTCTTCCCCTTTCCTGACATTTTTGCTGGGCAAGGAAAAGGAAGAGTTCCCAGGTAGCTGAAGATTGGACTATCACCCTAAATACATCATGGATATGCACAGCCTAAAGGTTTAGAAATAGAAGGAAGGTAGGAAATACCATACTAACCAGGCCCATATAGGACAAGGGATCCTCTGCAGTCAGATGATTTTTTTTTTTTTTTTGAGACGGAATCTCGCTCTGTTGCCCACGCTGGAGTGCAATGGCGTGATCTCGGCTCACTGCAACCTCCACCTCCTGGGTTCAAGCCAATCTCCTGCCTCAGCCTCCCAAGTAGCTGGGATTACAGGTGCCCGCCATCACACCGGGCTAATTTTTTGTATTTTTAGTAGAGACAGGGTTTCACTATTTTGGCCATGCTAGTCTCGAACTCATGACCTCGTGATCCGCCTCCCAAAGTGCTGGGATTACAGGCAGGAGCCACAGCGCCCAGCCAGTCTGATGATTTCTTTTTTCTTTTTCCTTTTTTCTTTTTTTTTTCTTGAGACAGAGTCTCACTCTGTCACCCAGGTTGGAGTGCCGTGGAGTGATCTTGGCTCACTGCAACCTCTGCCTCCTGGATTCATGCGATTCTCTGCGTCTCAGCCACACAAGTAGCTGGGATTACAAGCGTGCGCCACAATGCCAGACTAATTTTTGTATTTTTGGTAGAGATAGGGTTTTGCCATGTTGTCCATGCTGGTCTTGAACTCCTGGCCTCAAGTGATCTGCCTGCCTTGGCCTCCCAAAGTGCTGGGATTACAAGCTGAGCCGCCGCGCCAGCCTGCAGTCTGATTTTTTAATGCATTAGGATTGGTCCTTCATTTTTCTATACACTCCCCTAGTCTGCTCATTAATGTGTAAAATTTCAGGCTTATAAAGCAAATTTTGTAAAAGAAAATGCATATTTGGCTAAATATGTGAAGTTCTATAAATGATTGTTCCTATAGTTTTGTTTTGTTTTGTTTTGTTTTGTTTCAGAAAATAAATTTAGCAAATTTATGAGGACGGAGGAAAAAGGAGTGAAGGGAGATTTATGAAGGGCCTAGAGAAAGAGCCCAGAAAAGTCAGTCTAGGAGCACAGAAGACCAACCCAAACTTTGACTGAAATTAGACTTAAGGCTGGCTCTGAAGTATTTGTTAAATCCTCTGTTTTTTGTCTCTGCTATTGAATCCAAAGATGGGTAGTACAAAAATATGACTATTCTCTAAGAATAAGTCAGTGTTAACTGGTAAGCAATAATACCTTATTTACACATAACTGAGATTACAATGTCTAGCTAGGCAGTACGGTAACTACCATACGGGGAAGTGGCCTTCAATGGAACCTGCAACTCCAGCCCTAATCCCCATAACAGATAAAATTTCTCCAGGTCTCACACATTAAAATAATGCTCAAGGGTAATTTGGGAGTATATCGTGTATCATATGCATACTCACATGTATCATATACATACAGTATGATTTGTAAATTGCACACATCCTACAGAAATTATATGAGCATGTAAAGCTATGTATATAAGAATTTTTCATTGCAGTAGTTCATAAGAGTAAAAATTCGGAACATCATTGTATTCGTTTCCTGGAGCTGCTTCTGTAACAACGTACCACAAACTGGGTGACTTTAAGCCACAGAAATGTATGGTCTCAGAGTTCTGGAAGCTAGATGTCCAAAATCAAGGTGTCTGCAGGGCCATGCTTCCTCTGAAAGCCGAAGGAGAAGCCTTCCTTGCCTCTTCCTAGTTTCTGTGGTTGCCAGCAATCAATCTTTGTGTTCCTTGGCTTGTAGATGCATCACTCCAATCTTCATAGTCTTCCCTGTGTGCATGTCTGTCTCTGTGTCTTTACAGGTCATTAGTCATACTGGATTAGGGCCCACCCTAACGATCTTATTTTAACTTGATCACTTTATAAAGTTCCTATTTCCAAACAAGATCACATTCCTTGGTAGAGGGGATTATGACTTCAACATAGCTTTTTGTGAAGGACACAATTCAACTCATAACAAACGTGGAAGCCTATCAATAGGGAAAACAAATTCTATATTTCTGCAACAGACCACTCTGTAGTCATTAAAAAAAGAGAGAGAGAGAGAGAGAAGTACTAGGTGCACTGACCTACAAAGGTGTCTTGCGCATATTATTACTGCATATTATCTAATGCATAAAATATGTGTGGATATAGTATATTTATGTGTTAATTGACTGTTCATGTTATTGGTAAGGCTTCTTGTCAATAGTAGGCAATTAGTGGTTAAGTTTCGTGGTAGTCAGAAGTTATATGCAGGTTTTCAACTGTCTCCTAACCCTTGCATTATTCATGGGTCATCCACATAGAAACAGAAAAGATTAGTAATTGTTAGGAGATGGTGAGAAGTGGATGTGGCTGTAAAGGGGCAGTATCAGGAATCTTTGTGGTCTTGGAAATGTTCTTGACTATATCAGTGTCAACACCCTGGTTGTGATTTTGTGCTATAATTTTGTAAGATGCTACTAGTGGAGAAACCTGGTTAAGAGTACATGGGATCTCTATGTATTATTTTTTACAACTGGATGTGAATCGACGTTTAACTCCAAATAAAAAGTGTAATTTTTTAAAAAGTGTGTGCACCAAAATCTCAGAAATCACCACTAAAGAACTTATCTATGTAACCAAAAAGCACTTGTACCCAAAAAACTATTGCAATAAAAATAAAAATTAAAAAAAAAATAGCTCTCTTTTTTCTCTGACATGGTGGTGTGTGCTTGACTCCACTTATCACCATGTCTTCTCACAAGACTTTCAGGATTAAGCATTTCCTGGCCAAGAAACAAAAGCAAAATCGTCCCATTCCCCAGTGGATTCGGAAGAAAACTGGTAATAAAATCAGGTACAACTCCAAAAGGAGACATTGGAGAAGAACCAAGCTGGGGCTACAAGGAATTGCACGTGAGATAGTGTCAAGGTCACGACCATCTTACCATATCAAGCTGAAAATGTCACCACTATCTGGACAGTTGTACGTGTTTTATTGTGACTATTTTTTTTCTCTGTGTATTTGCTGCATCTGTAGTGGTAGGTTAGATTCAGTAATGAATATGTGAGACCTTTCCTTTCAAAAACAAAAAAAATTTTAAGTGAAATTAAAACATAAGTGGACCCGTGTGGTTCAAATCCGTGTTGTTCAAGTGTCAACTGTAATTTGTCATTTCAAGAATGTTATATAAATGGAACCATATGGTATTTAACCTTTTGAAATTTCCTTTTTTCACTCACATAATTCTCTGGAGATTCACCCACGGTGTTGCATGTGTCAATAGTTCATTGCTTTTGATTGCTGAGTAGTATTCCATGGTATGGATATATCACAGTATATTTAACTAATCACCTGTGAAAGGGCCACCTGAGAGTTGCTTCCAGTTTTTGCTATTACAAATAAAACTACTATAAACATTCATGTGTAGGTTTTTGTGTGAACATAAGCCTTGTTCATAAGAAATGGCTAAACATAAGCAATGACTGGGTTGTATGATAGTTATTTAATTTTTAAGAAACTCCCATACAGGTTTCCAGAGTAACCATACTATTTTACATTCAAAATAGAAATATATGAATAATCCAGTTACTCTGCATTTTCTCCAGCATTTGGTGTTGTCTATTTTAATTCTAGCCATTCTGATAATTATGTAATGGTATCACATTGTCGTTTTAATTTGCATTTAATTTGCAAATATTTCTCACACTCTGAAACTTTCCATCTTATCCTCTTATTAGGAACTTTTGCAAAACAAAAATGTTTAATTTTGATGTGATCTAATTTATCAATTTTCTTTTTATGGATCATGCTTTTGGTGTCAAGTCTAAGAACTATTTGCCTAGCTCTAGATCCCAAATATTTTCTCCTATAATTTTTTTTCTAAAAGTGTTATAGCTTTACATTTTACATTTAATTCCATGATCCATTTTGTGTTAATTTTTGCATAAGGTAGGACTTAGGCCGGCCAGGCATGGTGGCTCACGCCTGTAATCCCAGCACTTTGAGAGGCCGAGGCGGGTGGATCACGAGGTCAGGAGATCAGGACCATCCTGGCTAACACGGTGAAACCCCGTCTCTACTAAAAATAAATAAATAAATAAATAAATAAATAAATAAATTAGCCGGGCGTAGTGGCGGGAGCCCGTAGTCCCAGCTACTCAGGAGGCTGAGGCAGGAGAATGGCGTGAACCCGGGAGGCAGAGTTTGCAGTGAGTGGAGATCGCGCCACTGCGCTCCAGCCTGGGCGACAGAGTGAGACTCCCTCCATCTCAAAAAAAAAAAAAAAAAAAAAGACTTAGGCCAAAGGTATTTTTTCTTTTTTTTTTTATTCTTTCTTTTCGTGTTTTTTTTTTTTCCATAGATGTCCAATTGCTCCAGCACCATTTGTTGAAAAGACTATTTTTTCTTTATTGAATTGATTTTGCACCTTTATCAAGTCAGTTGGGTATATTTGTAAGGGGCAATTTCTGGGTTCTCTATTCTGTTCCTGAGGTCTGTCTGTTTCTCCCTTTGACAACACCATGCATTCTTGATTACTATAGCTATAAAATCAGTCTTGAAATTAAGCAGACTAATTTCTCATTTTCAAATTCATTTTAATCCATTCTTATGTATTTGCCTCTTCATAAAAATTTTGAAATAATCTTATACATATCTGCAAAAATCCTTCTAGGAATTCTTACAGAGACTGACCTGCAGCTGGGCATGGTGGCTCGCACCTGTAATCCCAGAACTTTGGGAGGCCAAGGGGGTGGATCACTTGAGGCCAGGAGTTCGAGACCAGCCTGACCAACATGGTGAAACCCCTTCTCTACTAAAAATACAAAAATTAACCAGGTATGGTGGCACATGCCTGTAATCCCAGCTACTCAGGAGGCTGAGGCAGGAGAAGCACTTGAAGCCAGCGGGCAGAGGTTGCAGTAAACTGAGATTGTGCCATTGCACTCCAGCCTGGGTGACAATGCAAGACTCTGTCTCAAAAAAAAAAAAAAAAAATGTTTTTTAAAAAAAGAGATTGACCTGCATATCAATTGGAGAGAACTGGCTGGGCACAGTGGCTCACACCTGTAATCCCAACACTTGGGGAGGCTGAGATGGGACAATCGCTTAAGGTCAAGAGATCAAGACCAGCCTGGTCAACACAGCAAGGCCCCATCTCTATTTAAAATGTTTATATAAAATTTAAACAAATAATAAAGAAAGAAAGAAAAGAAAAATATTGGAAAGAATTGGTATATCCTCTATATTGAATCTTCCAATCCATGATCATGGTATGTCTCTCCATTTATGTATATCTTCTTCAGTTGCTCTCATCAGCACTGTGCAGTCCTCAGCATACGAGGCCTGTACATGTTTTCTTAGATTTACACCTAAGTATTTCATTTTTTTTAGTCATTGAAAATGGTATTGTATTTTGAATTTCAGTGTCCAGGAATTCACTGCTGGTATAGAAATACAATTGATTTTTTTATGTTTATTTCACATCCTGTGACCTTGCTGAACTCACTTATTAGTTTTAGGAGATTGTTTTTGTAGATTCCTTAAGACTTTATATGTGGACAATCATATCATTTGCAAATAGGGACAATTTTATTTCTTTCTTTCCAGTTTATGTACTTACTTCCTTTTCATACCTTATTGTACTATGTTGAATAAGAGTGATAAGGTTGGACATACTTGCCTTTTTCCCCATCATAAAAGCAAAGCATTTAGTTTTTTACCCATTAAGTATAATGTTAGCTATAGGTTTCATATACATATTCCTTATAAAGTTGAGGAAGTTTCTCTCTATACCTATTTTTCTGAGAGTTTTTATCATGAATGTGTCAAATTTTGATAAATGCTTCTTCTACAATAATTGATATAATAATGTAACTTTTCTTTTTTAGTCTGTTAACATGATAGATTACACTGATTGATTTTTAAATATTGAACCAGCCTAGCATCCCTGGAATAAATATTAGCTAAATTCTATTAGCTAATATTTTGTTAAGGATTTTTGCAGCTGTATTCATGAGGGATATTGGTCCACAGTTTTCGTTTTTGTGTTGTGTATTGTTATTGTCTGGTTTTGGTATTAGGATAATAGTAGTTTTATAAAATGAATTTGTAAACATCCCCTCTTCTTCTATTTTTTGGCAATGATTATGTAGAATTGGTGTTAATTCTTCTTTAAATATTTCATAAAATTTCCCACTGAAATCATCAGGGCCTGGACATTTCTTTTTTGGGAGTTTTTAAATTATGAGTCTGATTTTCTTGAAAATGTCAGAGATATTCAAATTATCTATTTTATTTGGAGTGAGTTACAGTAGTTTGTGTTTTTTGAGGAATTGTTCTATTTTTCCTAAGTTTTCAAACTTATGTGTGAAAAGTGTTTATAGTATTTCCTCATCCTTTTGACAGATGCAGAATCTGTAGTGATAGCCCCCATTTTATTCCTGATATTGGTAATTTGTGTCTTCTCTTTTTCTTCATTAGTCTTGCTAGAAGTTTGTCAAATTTATTGACCTTTACAAAAAAAAATTTTTAAAAACCAGCTCTTTGTTTCATTGATTTTCTCTACTGCTTTCTGTTTTCAATTTCACAGATTTCTGCTCTTTATTATTTCCTTCCTTCTGCTTGCTTTGGGTTTATTTTGCTCTTTTTTTTTCCCCAGGCTCTTGAGATGGGAACATAGGTTACTAATTTGAAACTTTTTATCTTTTCTAATGTAAGCATTTCATGCTAAAATTTCTCCCCCAGCACTTCTTTAGCCGTGTCCTACAAATTTTGATAAATTGTATTTTCAAGAGTGGGGCAGCAGTGGGAGTTCCAGCTCTCCATGTTGGGGTGGTCTCATTACTACTGGGTAATGGTGAAAATCCTGACTCCAATAGGCCTGCTTTGACACCAACCCAGTGGGAAGGGGTATGTAGCCCCTTTGCTGCCTGGTGGAGGTTGATGTCCAGACTCTCCATGTGGTCTTCAGCGACACAGCAGGGGGCCTGCCTTGTTACCTACCACAGGAATAAATGTGACAGCCTCTTGAGGCAGGAAGGCTAGGCTCTGTCACGTGGCCTCCGCTGGCACAGGTGAGGGTGGGGACACAGTTTTTTCTGTGGTGTTTGGCTATAGTAGGGTAAATATTGTCTTAAAGATTTCTGTTTTGGTAGGTTGCCTCTTTCCTACTTCTTTGCTAGAGAGAGCAGGCTTTTGTTAGGATTGTTTGTTTGTTTGTTTGTTTGCTTTGTCGATGCCAGTTAATGTTTCTGGGTAGCCAGGTTTTTAAGCTCCAGGGCTGAGATATATAAGCCAAAAAGAAAACCCCGGGAAACTCACCAGTATGTTGATCCTCAGGTTCCTAGGTCCCTGGCCAGTCTGCTTTCCTCTCTCCCAGCGTCAGTCTTCTCTTATGTTTGTTTTGTATATAATATTCAGGGTTTTCAGTTGTTCTTAGTGAGAAGAACAGGGAAAAGAATATCTACTCCATCTTCCTGGAAGTGGGAATTGTACTTTTACTTTTCACTTTGTATAATAAATTATTCTTTTTAAACGGTGGGAGTATGAATGGTAACTTTTAACATTTTTCTTTTGTGTTTTTTACTGCCAAATATGCTAAACAATGAATCTACGTGGTAAAGCTATGCAGTCTTCCAGCTATAAAATGCATATTTACATGAAAAATCTCAGATAACAGGAGGCAAAGATTCTTGTTCAGATTATTTATTTCATGCAACTGAAAATGTTTCTTCTTATAGTCTCTCATAATCCACATTTAAAGTATTACATATAAGCTTTGCACAGTGGCAGTATCATAGCCAATGAGGTTTATCCAAGGCACAATTATTGCTAATTGAAAACATTTCCCAATATCCTGCCATGAAGACTTGTAATATAGTTGGCATTAGCAATTTTTGACAGTCTCTACGGAAACTGAATATAATATTGTGTATATATATATTACATATAGCCTTGTAATAATTAAAGACATAGTAGATACAGCTTCTTTAAACCTGTATTCTCTCTTCTCTCTTAATCATACTCAAATAAGAGTAAAGAGTTCAAAAAGTAAAATATTACAAGGAAAAAATGGTAGTGGAGACAGATGCATAGAAATTTTTTAATGAAAGAAAGCAATTGCGTATATGGTAACTGACTTAAGAAACCTGAGGAAGAGGAAATCTAAACCAGGCAGTGAGGGAATGCCAACAAAAAGCAAACCCTAGGACCCTGGAAAAGTTCAGAACTTGGAAGTACATGGTAACTTTCATGGAGGTGAGGGTGTGACCAAGAATAGTAGAATTGGTTGAAAGTCTATAGGAAGCCACGTGACCTCCATGTCTCCTCCTGTACCCTAGACAGCCAAATGATTACTTTGCCCTCTAACCTGTATGATGAGAAACTTATTCTCTGGTGAAGTTGAACCAAAGAGACAGTCTCTGAATTTGAGGCTTCCACTTTCAGTTGATGCATGGTTGAGTGTTCACATATTGAATGGTGAAATTTCACAGCCATTTTCTTTTATTGGGCCCTCAAAACACTGGCAGCCTGGCATTTCACTGCCAGAGAATTCCTATTTTGGGAAACTGATCACCCCAAGGAAAATGACCTACAAGTACTGACAGGCATATGACTAAGAGTAGTCCCAGAAAGAGAAAACTAAATTTAAAAGATTATTTTTCAGAAATTGAAGACAATTTCCTACATCTAAAGAATATATCTTTCCACATTAAGAGGACCCGTCAAATACCCATTTAATAGATGGGAAAATGCATAATTTCTGAAATTTCATATCACTAGGACAAAGAGAATGCCCTAAAGCTTTCAGTACAGAAAACAATACCAGTCAAATATACAGCATCAGAAATTAGAATGTCACTGGTCTCTCAACAGCAGCTTTAAGGCTCGAACATAGTAAGCAGCGGCTGGGTGCGGTGGCTCACGCCTGTAATCCCAGCACTTTGGGAGGCTGAGGCAGGCAGATCACAAGGTCAGGAGATGAAGACCATCCTGGCTAACACGGTGAAACCCCGTCTCTACTAAAAAATATACAAAAAAAATTAGCCGGACGTGGTGGCGGGCGCCTGTAGTCCCAGCTACTTGAGAGGCTGAGGCAGGAGAATGATGTGAACCCGGGAGGCGGAGCTTGCAGTGAGCCAAGATTGCGCCACTGCACTCCAGCCTAGGCAACAGAGCCATACTCCATCTCAAAAAAAAAAGAAAAAAAAATTGTAAGCAGTACTGAGGAAAAATTATTTCAAACCCAGCATTCTATACCTTGCCAAATTATCAAGTAAATGCAATGATAGAATAAGAAATTCTCAAACTTGTGAGGTCTCAAAAGATTTAATTCTCATTTACTTTTTTCAAGAAGATACTACAGGAAGTGGTCCTGCCAATACCAGCAAGCCAATAAACTGTAAGGAAAAGCAAACAGAATACTCAGTATGAAAGTGAAGGAAGATCCCAGGATAAGAACTGTACAACAGGAAGACTGGGTGCAGTGGCTCATGCCTGTAATATCAACACTTTGGGGGGCTGAGGAGAGCAGATCACAAGGTCAGGAGTTTGAGACCAGCCTGGCCAACATGATGAAACCCCATCTCTACTAAAAATACAAAACTTACCGGGTGTGGTGGCAGGCGCCTGTAATGCCAGCTACTTGGGAGGCTGAGGCAGGAGATTTGCTTGAACCCAGGAGGCAGAGGTTGTAGTGAGCCGAGATTGTGCCACTGCACTCCAGCCTGGGTGACAGAGTAAGACTCTGTCTTGAAAAAAGAAAACTATACAGCAGGCTGGTTGAGAGAGCAACCAGTCCAGATTGAAGTAAGAGAGAGCACCAGGAGTGCTGACAGAGAGAGAAAGAGAAGGAAAAAAAGAAGAAAAGAGAGAAAGAGAAAGAAAGAGAGAAAGAGAGAAAAGGAAGGAGGGAAGGAGAGGAGAAAAGAGAAGGAAATATAGCAATTGTTATATCACTTTATGGTGCGACACTTCTAGCAGAGAGGTTTAGGATTAATGATATAAAACTAAGCAAAGAGAGACAATTATGAATTCCAAGGAAAACCAAAAGTTGCTCAATGCAGGAAATGGAATCATAATCCCCTTCTATGGCTTAATTACAAGTAATTTTCACATACTCCTAGTATTATAAACACTGAATATTATCTTACCAAGAATTATGGTAAAATCACAATAATGTGTTAGGAAAGGGGAAATGGAAGGAGGGTATGTAACTATAGGTAAGCTAAATCCTCACCTCCCATAGTAAAAAGTCAATAGCTAATATTAAACACCTTTGTTTAAAAATCAAGAAATAACAGTGTGTATTAGTCCATTTTCATGCTGCTAATAAAGACATACTGGAAACTGAGCAATTTATAAAAGAAAGAGGTTTATTGGACTTATACAGTTCCACGTGGCTGAAGAGGCCTCACAATCATGGAGGCAGGCAAGGAGGAGCAAGTCACATCTTACAAGGATGGCAGCAGGCAAAGACAGAGAGCCTGTGTAGGAAAACTCCCATTTTTAAAACCATCAGATCTCGTGAGACCCATTCACTATTAAGAGAACAGCATGGGAAAGACCCACCGCTATAACTCAATTACCTCCCACCAGGTTCCTCCCACAACACGTGGAAATTATGGGAGTTACAATTCAAGATGAGATTTGGGTGGGGACACAGCCAAACATATCATTCTGCCCCAGGCCCCCACAAATCTCACATGCTTTTTACATTTCAAAACCAATCATGCCATCCTAATAGTCCCTCAAAGTCTCAACTCATTTCAGCATTAACTCAAAAGTCCACAATCCAAAGTCTCATCTGAGACAAGGCAAGTCCTTTTTGCCTATGAGCCTGTAAAATCAAAAGCAAGTAGTTACTTCCCAGACACAATGGGGGTATGGACATTGGGTAAATACAGCCATTCCAAATGGGAGAAACTGGCCAAAACAAAGGGTCTACAGGCCCCATACAAGTCTGAAATCCAGCAAGGTAGTCAAATCTTAAAGCTCTAAAATGATCTCCTTGTCTCACATCCAGGTCATGCTGATGCAAGAGGTGAGTTCCCCTGGTCTTGGACAGCTCCACCCCTGTGACTTTGCAGGGTACAGCCTCCCTCCCAGCTGCTTTCATGGGCTGGTGTTGAGTGTCTGCAGCTTTTCCAGGAGCATGGTGCAAATTGTTGGTGGATCTACCATTCTGGGATCTGAAAGATGGTGGCCATCTTCTCACAGCTCCACTAGGCAGTGCCCCAATAGTGACTCTGTGTGGGGGCTCCAACCCCACATTTCCCTTCTGCACTGCCCTAGCAGAGGTTCTCCATGAGGGCCCTGCCCCTACAGCAAGCTTCTGCCTGGACATCCAGGTGTTTCCATACATCTTCTGAAATCCAGGCAGAGATTCCCAAACCTCAGTTCTTGACTTCTGTGCACCCACAGCCTTAACACCACGTGGAAGCTGCCAAGTCTTGGGGCTTGCACCCTGTGAAGCCATGGCCCACAATCTGTACACAATGTACACAAGCTGTACATTGGGCTTTTTTAGTCACAACTGGAGCAGCTGGGAAACAGGGCAGCAACTCCCTAGACTGCACACAGCAGAAGGATCCTGGGCCCAGCCCATGAAACCACTTTTTCCTCCTCAGCCTCTGGGTCTGTAATGGGAGGGGCTACTGCAAAGTTCTCTGACATGCCCTGGAGATATTTTCCCCATTGTCTTGGGGATGAACATTTGGCTCCTCGTTATTTATGCAAATTTCTGCAGCCAGCTTGAATTTTTCCTCAGAAAATGGGTTTTTCTTTTCTATCCCATTGTCAGGCTGCAAATTTTCTGAACTTTTATGCTCTGTTTCCCTTTTAAAGATGAATTTTTTTTTTTGCACCCAAGTCACCTCTTGAAAGCTTTGCTGCTTATAAATTTCTTGCACCAGATACCCTAAATCATCTCTCTGAAGTTCAAAGCTCCACAAATCTCTAGGGCAGGGGCAAAATGCCACCAGTCTCTTTGCTAAAACATAGCAAGAGTCACCTTTGCTCCAGTTCCCAACAAGTTCCTCATCTCCATCTGAAACCAACTCAGCCTGAATTTCATTTTTCATATCACTATCAGCATTGTTTTCAAAGCCATTCAACAAGACTCTAGGAAGTTCCAAACTTTCCCACATTTTCCTGTCTTCTTCTGAGCCCTCCAAACTATTCCAACCTATGCCTGTTGCCCAGTTCCAAAGTCACTTCCACATTTTCAGGTATCTTTTCAGCAGCACCCCACTCTCCAGGTACCAATTTTTGGATTAGTCCATTTTCATGCTGCTAACAGAGATACCTGAGATTGTGCAATTTACAAGAGGAAGAGGTTTAATTGGAATTACAGTTCCACATGGCTGGGGAGGCCTCACAATCATGGCAGAAGACAAGGAGGTGCAAGTCATATCTTACGTGAATGGCAGCAGGCAAAGAGAGAAAGCTTGTGCATGGAAACTCGTTTTTAAAACCATCAGATCTCTTGAGACTTATTCATTATCATGAGAACAGCACAGGAAAGACCCGCCCCCATGATTCAATTACCTCCCACTGGGTTCCTCCCAGGACACATGGGAATTGTGGAAGTTACAATTCAAGATGAGATTTGGGTGGGGACACAGCCAAACCATATCACAGTGTAAGGGTATTTGGATATATAGAAGTAAATATTATAAGAGCTAAAAAGAGCTGAAGATGTTTGCCTCTGGGGAATTGGAATCAAATATGGACAGGGTACAGAATTAAAATATCTTTTAAAAGGATTATCACTTATTAAATCTTTAGCTTTAGTTTTTTTTAATTCTTGTTTTTATTATAAAAAATCACAATTCAAAGACAACTTATTTTAAACTCTCTTTTTATTGGAGGCAATTATTAAGTATTCACATATCTAATGCTTGGGTCTGTTTAGCCTTCTGATCCTTAGTCATTTTGGGCAATGTTACACTATTATCTATGCCAATAAAAATGTAATTCAGATAATGTGCCATTTTCCATGTTCACTCAAATTTAACATCTATTCAGAAGGTATTCAACAACAATTTAATTGACAAATTCTTATCCTAACTAGCTTAAAATTGTTGTCATCGTTATAGTTATTCATGTTATCATTATTTATCTGTAGTAAATGATCATTGGATTGGTCCCCAAAATAATGACATAATATTTTCAAAGTATATTCCACCACCATTTTTGCCTGTACCACAGCACATTTATTAAAAAACACTCAAATAATCTGATTGAAGGTTTAATTAACCACTTGTTTTCTTAAATGAGTTTTGGAGACATGCCATGCTCTTAAATTGGTACTTCAGAGTGAGCTATCATTTGCTTTTAAAGACTGTTCCAGCATATTTCCGGCACTTGAAGACTTACGAAAGAAACAATCAATCTAATGTTCTAGTATCAAACAAATTTAAATTTTTGATTCCTTTGTCAAAAATCATATGACTATATTTGTAAATATTCTGAAAATCCAATAGTTCTTCAAATTAAAAAAAAGGGGGGAGGGGGAATGTAGTTTTGCTATCTTTAAAATAGGAATAACAGGCCAGGTACAGTAGCTTATGCCTATAATACCAGCACTTTGGGAGGCCAAGGCAGAAGTATTGCTTGAGTGCAGAAGTTCAAGACCAGCCCATGCAGCATAGCAAGAGCCCCTGCCTCTACCAAAATAAATAAATAAATAAATAAATAAATAAATAAATAAATAAATTAGCAGAGCATGGTGGTACACGCCTATAGTCCTAGCTAGTTGGAAGGCTGAGGTAGGAGGAACGCTTGAGCCCAGGAGTTCAAGGCTACAATGAGCTATGATGGTGCAACTACACTCCAATCTAGGAAACAGAGTAAGACTCTGTTTCTAAGACACATTAACATCATGGGTCCCCTAAAATTTTATACAGAGAAAGATACATTCCTCCAGCATATTCTTGCTAAAAATGCAGTTCTGTCTAATCTTGAGAAAACATCAGACAAATCCAAATTGAGAGGCTTTCTACAAAATAACTGATTCATCAGAGGTGTCAGGGTCACTGAAGACAAGGAAAGAATGAGGAACTGTCACAGACTGGAGAAGACTAGTGAGACACAACTAAATTCAGTGTGGGATATTGGAGCCAGAAAACAAACCAAAAAACGGACTTTACGGAGAAAACTGGTGAAATGAATAAGTTTAGTTAATAGTGTTGTAACAATGATAGCTTCCTGGTTTTGATCATTGTATTATGCTTATATAAGTTATTAACATTAGGGGAAGCCAGGTAAACAGTATGCAGGAACTCTCTATTTTAGATTTGCAACTTTTCAATAAGTCTAAAATTATTTCTAAACAAAAAGTTTAAAAAGAATCATCAAAGAGACTAGGTGTGGTGGCTCACACCTGTAATCCTAGCACTTTGGGAGGCTGACGCAGGAGGATCGCTTGAGGCCAGGAATTCAAGACTAGCCTGGGCAACATAGTGAGACCATATCTCTCTTGTTTTTTAAATTAAAAAACTTAAAAAAAAAAAAAAAAGAAGCAGCATCAAAAAGCAAATTCTTAATTTTTTTTACAATAAAGGAGAGAATGAGAATCTATAAATCAGTGATGTACATTAAAATGCCTTTCATTAGTTTTAGTTCAAAGCTAAAATAATGTACTATTTATGTCAGTTGTTTCCCAAGGTACTGCTGTTTATTAGATGTAGTTCTGTTCCTATTAAGTGATGGAGACTTATTTGGCTCTAAATTATCACCCTTATATTTGGCCTTGCTAGATATTAGGTTATTTTTCTCAGTTTGCCCCCAGATCCGTTCTCCACCCTGCTCTGCACCTTAGCGGGGGTGACCCTGGGGTGGGAGTCTCCTCACTCTCATTGTCCTCGGGCTTCTGGTTGGAGCATTTTCTCCCACTGAGGCTTCATCCAGCTGACTGTTCTGACAGTAGCTAGGTCCTTTGACAGCCATGGCTCTTGTTGGAGGCTTCCTCCAAGGTCACGACTCTCACTGGTTCGGATAATACCATTTCCTCTCCTGCCCTTCGGATGTGTAAGGTAATGGCTTCCCACTGTTACTAATCCCTGGATGCCTCAACATCCCTTGTTGGGTCTCTTAATCCCTTAATCCACCTGCAACTCTGTAAATAATCCTTTCAATAAACACATCTTTTTTAAAAATCCCAGCTGGGTGTGCTATCCCTTTCCTATCAGGACCCTGACTGATACAGACATGTGACTGAGAATCACTGGGGCTCTTTAATAGGCTGTTAGCTTTTCTTTCTTTTTTTTTTTGTAAAGAGTCACTAGTATTCTTTTTTTTTCAAATCTCCTACAGGAAGGATTTTATATATATATATACACACACACACACACACATTTTATTGTTTATTTATTTATTTACTTATTTTGAGACAGGGTCTCACTGCCGTTGCCCCCCAGGCTGGAGTGCAGTAGCGTGATCTCCCTTCACTGCAGCCTTGACTTCCCAGGCTCTAGTGATTCTCCCATCTCAAAAAGTAAGGCTAATGTCCTTATTTTTCTTTCTGATTGGGAGATTATATTACCCATATGGCATGAATATGGGAGTATGTGTGTTCACTTTGGGCAAAAACATGAAGTCCAAACTTGCTAAACATGGGTCTTCTTTCTATATTTTCACATGACCTGAGTTTTGTGTATGTTGTCTATTGAAGAGCTCAGAAATTCTGGTTAAAATTCAAAACAACTTTTGTTTTTATAAAAATGAAATTACAACAAAATTCAGTTGGCTTTTATTTTTTACAATACTCCTTCAAACTTATGCTTCCTCATTCAAACATACCTTCTTTTAAGTAATTCTGTTCTATAAATCAGATAGCCTGAAGAACATTATAAGCAGAATAATTACCATTTAATGATGTTAGCACACTCAGAGACCATAGCAAGGTCTCCTGCAGTCCTTAAGGTAATCTTCTAAGTAAAGTACTATTGCCATCTGCAGTTTTCAAATGAGATAATTGATCCTTAGAGAGGTTGTATAACTCACTCAAAGTTAGTTTCAGAGCTAGATTTCAAATCTAAGTCCATATGACTCCAGGTCTAGCCCTTAAAGAACAGAGAATAATATTACAAATATATACAATTGGAATAAAAGCCATAGGCCTAAAACTAACCACTTTATATGGGTAATCTAGAGCAATGCTTCTCAAATTATCTATCAGCAAATGTTGGCTGGGCGTGGTGCCTCACACCTGTAATCCCAGAACTTTGGGAGACTGAGGCGGCCGGATCACTTGAGGTCAGGAGTTTGAGACCAGCCTGGCCAACATGGTGAAACCCCATCTCTATTAAAAAAAAATACAAAAATTAGCCGGGCATGGTGGTGGGCGCCTGTAGTCCCAGTTACTCAGGAGGGCGAAGCAGGAGAATTGCTTAAACTTGGGAGGTGGAGGTTGCAGTGAGCCGAGTTCATAAGCCACTGCACTGCAGCCTGGGTGACAGAGGGAGACTCCATCTCAATAATAATAATAATAATAAAAATGTTAGTTCCATGTGATATGTTTAAGTAGCATACAGAAAATTTCCATGATCAAATAAATTTTGGAAATAGTGGGTTGAACAATATTTTTAAACTGTGGAAGTGTATAACATTAATGGGAGCCATTCATACTGGTAATCATTGCAGATTTATATAGTTATTACAACAATTTTCTAGGAGATGGCAAAAAAGTGTCTTGAGTAGGGGAATTTTCTGTTTTGCACAATGGTGCCATTTGGGCTATCAACGGGGCTAGAGAAGAGAGTAGATGAAAATAATATGAAACTCCTAACATACCTGAATGCTGTCCTGTTCATGTAGACTGATTGCCAACCTCATCAGTTTCTAGTGTTTTTGAGTTGATAGTTGTTTGTACCAAGTAGATTTAAAAAATAGCTAATTATTTTTAGGATTTTTCAATGCCTTGCACAATTACTTATATACCTAAAAGATATGCTTGGAAAGCTGAAAGATTTTATTACTAGTAAGAGACTTTCCAAATCTAGTATAAGGACATTAGAATAATAAAATGTAAGATTATTTTTGAAACGAACTAAGAATAGGCAGTTGATTCAAGGAAAAATAGTTGAAATGTGCATGCATGTGCAAATACATATGCATAAATAGATTAAACTTCTTGAGGGTAGAGGTTTTATTTTTGTCTCTTTATTCTTGCCAAATGCTTGGCTGCAGTAGGCATTCATGAATTTTATTTATTTATTTATTTATTTACTGAGACAGAGTCTCCCTCTGTTGTCCAGGCTGGAGTGCAATGGTGTGATCTCAGCTTACTGCAACCTCCACCTCCTGGGTTCAAGTGATTCTCCTGCCTCAGTCTCCCAAGTAGCTGGGATTACAGGCGTGCACCACTACACCCAGCTAATTTTGTATTTTTAGTAGAGATGGGGTTTCACCATGTTGGTCAGGCTGGTCTCAAACTCCTGACCTCAGGTGATCTGCCCGCCTCGGTCTTTCAAAGTGCTGGGATTATAGGCATGAGCCACCATGCCTGGCCTCTCATGCATTTATGTAATGTTTATTGAGTTCCTTCTATGTATCAGACATGATTCCGGTCCAGGCACTAGAGTTAAGAGTGAAAAAGTAGACTTTTGTCTTCGTGGAGCTTACATTTTACTGGGTAGAGATATAGAGTAAAGTTTAAAAAAAGGTGGTGAGGGCGGGGGCAGAAATGACGCCATTCATTAGGTAATGGATATTGAAAAAGTTGTAGAGTCAATAAGTAGGAGTTCCAAGGGTAAATGCACTGGCGGGAGAGGAAAGGCTTGAAACAATCAATGTTTTAGAAGGTAATCTAATTATTGGTAACAGTAAGGTGAAGTCATGACTGGAAGTAGGTGGATGAAATGGAGGAAGATAAAAAGATCATTAGAAAGAAGGAGATCCGGAAACTCTGAAGGTGTGATGTTGAATGGGACAGCACATGGATGTCGCAGTTGCTGAAAATGGTGACCAAAGTGGAGTTAAGAAGGAGACAGTGAGCCACGTGCTGCAATCTTCAACGAAGGACACGAAGTAATTTAAGAGATCATAGATGACAGCACATAAAACGGTAGGCTCCCATAAAGCTGGATAGAATAACTTCGTAGGAGCTGGAGTTTTTGAGGGCTGAAAAAGAAGAAATGGTTTGCAAATGGCACTTTATATAAGTTCAGGTCAAAGGAAAAAGGAAGTGAGGAGACAGCCAGCGAAGTGTGTCCTCAGGAGCAACTTTCTATGAGGCCAAGAATGTGATGGAAACACCTTTTTTTACTGAATGAATGAATGTTGAATCCTCACTTAGAGTCATTTAGAATAATTTCAAACTTAAGTAGCCTTTTGAATTAATTTAAGTTTAAAGTAATGCATTCCAATTTCTTTTGTTCACACACTTTCATATTTATTTTAATATACTCATAAGGATAAAAGTTGGAAGTAGAAGAGAGATTTCTGAGTTTAAAAGTATGTGTTGCAAGGGCAACCATCATCTTTTACTTTAGACGCTTCAGTATTTTTGAGTTTATTACAAGTAAATACTCCTTTGATAATAAAGGGAAAAGAAAGTATGTATCTTTACCATAAATACCTGAAAATCAAGCCATTGAAAAATTAAAATGGGCATCCTGAACAGCTTCCCTTTTATTCCTGGACTATGGTAACTTCAGAAAAGGAAAGAAAGCAATATGTTTTTTTTTGTTGTATTGTTTTGAGACAGAGTCTGGCTCTGTCACCCAGGCTGGAGTGCAGTGGCATGATCTCGGCTCACTGCAACCTCCGCCACAAGGGTTGAAGCAATTCTCCTGCCTCGGCCTCCTGAGTGGCTGGGATTACAGGCACCTGCCACCACACTCGTCTAATTTTTTTATTTTTAGTAGACCACCATGTTGGTCAGGCTGGTCTCGAACTCCTGACCTTGTGATCCGCCCACCTAGGCCTCCCAAAGTGTTGGGATTACAGGCCTGAGCCACCACGCCCGGCCAGCAATACCTTTTTTTAGATTGTTCTGCCATCTCCATCCCATTCACACAGGAGTTGGGGTTAGATTTTATCCTAACTACTGAGCAGTGGCCTCTTTCTCTGTAGAGCAAGAGGCTGTGAGGACTTCCCAGGTCACACCCAGGCTCTAGCGGATAAATATCCACTAGATAGTCCTTCCAAGGGTTATCTTCCAAGGGTTATCCTTCCAAGGAAAACCCTTCCATAGAAGGGTTCTGAGGAAAAAACCTAGTTTTCCCTTTTTTCCATTTTCCAAGTAATTGACTCACTTATATGTAATGTCAATGGGCTCTACTAAATCTTTGGGCAAACAATTCAATAATACTTTAGGCTAAGTAGTGCTTCCTCTTGGGTCATACCTTATATAGATTAAAATAGGGCTATTTAATAAAAATAAAATCAACAAAAATGAGCACTCACTCTGTGTAAGACACTGTGTTCAGAGCTAAACTTAGAATATCTTATTTAATCCTCTTAACACCTGTTTGAGATAGACGTTATTCTAATCTAATTTACAGTTGAGGAAACCAAGACACAGAGAGAATAAATATGCTGAGATCATGCAACTATTGTGTCCAGGAACTGAGATAGGAACCCAAGTCTGCCACACCTCAGGGCATGTGCTGTTGTGTCTGGAATTGGTGGGTTCTTGGTCTCACTGACTTCAAGAATGAAGCCGCGGACCCTCGCGGTGAGTGTTACAGCTCTTAAGGTGGCGCGTCCGGAGTTTGTTCCTTCTGATGTTCGGATGTGTTCGAAGTTTCTTCCTTCTGGTGGGTTCCTAGTCTCGCTGGCTCAGGAGTGAAGCTTCACACCTTCGCGGTGAGCGTTACAGCTCATAAAGGCAGTGTGGACCCAAAGAGTGAGCAGTAGCAAGATTTATTGCAAAGAGCGAAAGAACAAAGCTTCCACGGTGTGGAAGGGGACCCGAGTGGGTTGCCACTGCTGGCTCCCGCAGCCTGCTTTTATTCTCTTATCTGGCCCCACCCACGTCCTGCTGATTGGTAGAGCCAGTGGTCTGTTTTGACAGGGCGCTGATTGGTGCGTTTACAATCCCTGAGCTAGACACAAAGGTTCTCCACCTCCCCACCAGATTAGTTAGATACAGAGTATGGACACAAAGGTTCTCCAAGGCCCCACCAGAGTAGCTAGATTGGTGGACACAGAGTGTCCATTGGTGCATTCACAAACCCTGAGCTAGACACAGGGTGCTGATTGGTGTGTTTACAAACCTTGAGCTAGATAGAGTGCCAATTGGTGTATTTACAATCCCTGAGCTAGACATAAAGGTTCTCCACGTCCCCACCAGACTCAGGAGCCCAGCTGGAGCCCAGCTGGCTTCACCCAGTGGATCCTGCACCAGGGCTGCAGATGGAGCTGCCTACCAGTCCTGTGCCATGCGCTCGCACTCCTCAGCCCTTGGGTGGTCAATGGGACTGGGTGCTGTGGAGCAGGGCGTGACACTCGTCGGGGAGGCTCGGGCCGCACAGGAGCCCACGGAGGGGGTGGGAGGCTCAGGCATGGCAGGCTGCAGGTCCGGAGCCCTGCCCCGCGGGAAGGCAGCCAAAGCCCGGTGAGAAATCGAGCGCAGCGCCAGCGGGCTGGCACTGCTGGGGGACCCAGTACACCCTCCGCAGCCGCTGGCTCGGGTGCTAAGCCCCTCATTGCCCAGGGCCGCCGGCCAGCTGCTCGGAGTGCGAGGCCCGCCAAGCCCACGGCCACCCGGAACTCCAGCTGGCCAGCAAGCACCTCGCGCAGCCCCGGTTCCCGCTCGTGCCTCTCCCTCCACACCTCCCTGCAAGCTGAGGGAGTGGGCTTCTGCCTTGGCCAGCCCAGAAAGGGGCTCCCACAGTGCAGCGGCGGGCTGAAGGGCTCCTCAAGTGACCCAAAGTGGGAGCCCAAGCAGAGGAGGCGCCGAGAGCGAGCGAGGGCTGTGAGGACTGCCAGCACGCTGTCACCTCTCACTGTGAACCATAGATTATACTGCCTCTCTGTTTCGGTGACTCAGGAGATGTTTTCATTTTTGCTGTGTCTTGGGGCTGATTGCCACTCGTACTGGATATTTATTCTTTTGTGTGTTTGTTTGTTTGTTTGTTTGAGACTGAGTCTCGCTTTGTCACCCAGGCTGGAGTGCAGTGGCACCATCTTGACTCACTGCAAGCTCTGCCTCCCAGGTTCAAGCAATTCTCCTACCTCAGCCTCCCGAGTAGCTGGGACTACAGGCACCTGCCACCACACCTGGCTAATTTTTTGTATTTTTAATGGAGACGGGGTTTCACCGTGTTAGCCAAGATGGTCTTGATCTCCTGACCTCGTGATCCACCTGCCTCGGCCTCCCAAAGTGCTGGGATTACAGGCATGAGCCACCGCGCCCGGCTGGTACTAGATATTTATTCTATAGGGCTTTAGGGAAATGTCTTCAGGATAAGAGAAGCTTCCAAGTCCCATAAAGATCATCTCAAAATCATTATATGGTGACAAAATAAACTATATTGCTTTAGAGTAGGGCAAGTTTGTCCAACTTGCAGCCCAGGACGACTTTGAATGTGGCCCAACACAAATTCGTAAACTTTCTTAAGACATATGAGATTTTTTTGGCCAATTTTTTTTGAAGTTCTTCGTTAGTGTTAGTGTATTTTATGTGTGGCCCAAGATAAGTCTTCTTCTTCCAGTGTGGCCCAGGGAAGCCAAAAGACTGGACACACCTGGAGTAGAGTAAGTGCAATTAATGATGTTATTTTATACCATCTGAATCCAGAAGTGTTAAGAATACTTGTAACACTTAGCTGAGTGCAATGGCTCATGCCTGTAATCCTAGCACTTTGGGAGGCTGAGGTAGGAGGATTGCTTGAGCCCAGGAGTTAGAGACCAGCCTGGGCAACATGGCAAAACCCTGTTTCTACTAAAAATACAAAAAAAAAAAAAAATTTAGCCAAGTGTGGTGGTGTACACGTGTAGTCCCAGCTATTTGGGAGGCTGAACTTTTCTTATAGTTTCTTAGAGTTCAGAGGCTATCCCTCAGCTGGTAGATCTGAGAAGCCAGCATTGCAGTCTACTACAGATTAATTAACTGTCTAATCATTCCCTGACCTCAGGTACTTGCAGCCCTAACTTCATGGAAGCTGGGCCAATTCACAAGGCTTTTGTCACACAGCCAATCTACCCCCAAGCCTTGAAATATTTTTACCTACTGTGCATGCACAATAGAAATGTGAACTTCTATAGATACGACAACTTTTTAAATTACCACTAAAAAGGCAAACATGTTGCCAGGCATATTCTGATGGCACCAACATCCAATATCCATTTTCTAACCTTAGAACTGGCTTGAGGTGTGGTGAACTCATGACAACACATATGAAAGAGATGTGGTTCCTGGACTATTAACTGGGAAAATGGGACTGTGTTAGTTTGTTAGAGCTGCCATAACAAAGCACCACAGACTCAGTGGCTTAAACCACAGAAATTGATCTTTTCATAGTTCTGGAGGCTAGAAGTCCAAGATCAGGATGTCAGCAGGTTTACTTTCTTTTGAGGCCTCTCTTTTTGGCTTGCAGGTGCCTTCCTTTTCTCTGTGTCTGCACATGGTCTTTCCTCTATGCAAGCACCTGTCTCTATCCCAAGCTCTTCATTTTTAAAAAATTATTTATTTATTTATTTATTTATTTATTTATTTGAGACGAAGTTTTGCTCTGTTGCCCAGGCTGGAATGTGGTGGCACGATCTCGGCTCACTGCAACCTCCGCCTCCCGGGTGCAAGCGATTCTCCTGCCTCAGCTTCCTGAGTAGTTGGGATTACAGGCGCATGCCACCACGCCTGGCTAATTTTTGTATTTTTAGTAGAGATGGGGTTTCACCATGTTTGGCCAGGCTGGTCTGGAACTCCTGACCTCAGGCAATCCACCTGCCTCAGTCTCCCAAATTTCTGGGATTACAGATGTGAGCCACCGCGCCCAGCTAAGCTCTTCTTCTTCTTTTTTTTTTTTTTTTTTTTTGGAGATGGAGTCTCACTCTGTCACCCAGTGGCACAATCTTAGCTCACTGCAACCTCTGCCTCCCGGATTCAAGCAATTCTCCTTCCTCAGCCTCCCAAGTAGCTGGGATTACAGGTGCACGCTGCCACGCCTGGCTAATTTTTTGTATTTTTTAGTAGAGATGGGGTTTCACTGTGTTGCCCAGGCTGGTCTCAAACTGCTGAGCTCAGGCAATCTACCCGCCTCAGCCTCCCAAAGTTCTGGGATTACAAGCGTGAGCCACCGTGCCCTACCCAAGCTCTTCTTCTTCTGAGGATACCAGCCATACTGAATTAGGGCCTACACGAATGCCCTCGTTTAACCTTAATTATCTCTTTAAAGACCCTGTCTCCAAATATAGTCTCTGGGAATTAGAACTTCAACAGACAAATTTGGGAGACTGGGGAGTTAGGATTTCAACATACGAATTTGGGGGGACACAATTCAGCCCATAACAGGACCCAGTTCATAGAGCAGCAGGAGTACTTGTCACTTCTATGAGAGTGCTGGCCTGTTTACCCCTGGCTAACAAAAGAACAGAGTCTCTTCCCAGCCCTGGAGAATACCAAAGCATTTTCTAAATACATGTTCCTGCATAAAGACCAACTCTTATTTCCATTGCTGCCTCTGCAACTGAGAGAGCATGGAGAACCACAGAATAATTGATCATTATCTGAATGCTTCTATAAAGTGTGGTAAAGTGCTTATTGTGAAAAATGCAGCTGAATTGCCCACATTAGCATTTATGGTAGAGACACACCTCCTTTATCGCTTCATTCGTGGTTTACCAGTTATCCTCTTACCTCCTAGTGACTCAAAGCTGTACCAGCAGCCGACCTCTGAAGGTAGCTGTTTCCTCCTCAAGATGAACAGTTCTGAAAACCAATGGAAGCTAACAGCCAAGATGTGCAGTTTTCAACTTACACAGTTACTTGGGACTTTTTAAAAATATGTTTTCATCTTGGCATATTAATAAGGACGACAAAGAAACGAATTAGTAAAAAGGAATGTCACATTTAAAACACTTAAGGAAAAAGAAAAATAAGACTATTACCAAGAAGGCAGTGGTTATAAGCGTACTTATTCTTGGTCTGGAATACTAGAAACAGTAATGAAGGCACAGGGAAACAAGCTGAGAAGGGAAAGACTGGTGTAAGACTGGTGTAAGTAGTGTGCATTCACATCAGTCCATCTTGATGATTCAACCTGTACAGTACTAAAATTGTTGGGAAAACTATTTTGATGACTAAAACTTTTTTTGTTACATTGGTGTATATTAACGCAGAGAATAATGACTGTGAAACAAATCCATGTTTTACTTTAATATCATCAAGATTGGTTTTAAACCGGTTTCGATTGCTATGTATATGAGAAAGATATTTCAGGTAGTATTCCCTACTGAATGATCACACTTGCTTGTCAATAAATGATTAAAAGTAACTTTAAGAGATGAGTCTCAGTGAAAACTATCTTGAAGGTCAGCTTTCCAGCTTTGCAGTGGGCCCATGCCAGGTGTTCTAGACGTTCCAAGCGCGTTGCCCATAAACCATTTGACAGCAGGGGGAGCTCTTCTGTTAAAATCCGCAGTTCTTTTTAAAAAGCTGTTAGGACAGCATATTCGCTACACATCCAACCTTCAGCAGTAGTTGAAAGTATTGTCTTCAAATAACAAGAGTCCGTCTGAGCTTTAAGTTTTATTCGGGGCGGTGGGGGGGATGTCAAAGTAGAACAATTATGAAATATAATTTAATAAGGTCTTTGTTATTAGTACATGCTTATTTAACTCTTCTGAATAAATGTTTATGTCTGATTCATTCCACTAATATTTGCTGAGGACCCACTGTGTAAGACACCAACATATATACTTAAGCAGTCATCCCCGTATCGCTACAGGAAGGCTTAGAACTTTAGAATATGCCACGAGCATTTTAAGGGAAGAACATTGTAAAGCAAAGCGAAGGCATTAAAAGTCACTGTATTTAATCTCACTCAAAAGTAAAGAGTTCACTATAATATAGCGGTGTTTGGAGCAAATAGTAGAAACAGCTACTATTCTCAGTTTGCATCCTGAAGACACAGACGATTTTGTAACAACCTAATATTAATATATAATAGTATCTACATATTTATACAGGGCAATCACTGGCACCCCCTGCAACAGAATCCTCGGTGCTTCTACACCCCACAACACTGGGTTGCTTCCCTAATTCCAAAGCGTGGTCTTTTTTCCCCCTCTCTGACCTTCGCCACCCACCCGCTCCCTGGAGAGAATCCACTCGGGTCTGGATCAAGGAGCTGAACATTTTCCATTGCTACAAGAGATTCTCTACCCCCAGAGCCGCAATGGGGGAAAGTCTCCATGTCGCTGTTTCATATTGGCTCATTGGTGCATTTTTTAAAAACTAGGTTTAAACCAGAAGGCATTACACATCTTGCGTTTTCGAACCCTCCCTGTTTCGTTTTCAAGATAACGAGGTCTTATTAGAGATCATGCGAAAAGCCCTTTTTGAACACCCCAAGTCGCAAGTCATTGGACAGGACTCTCGCCGCGGCCAGGTCTCACGTGGTTTAAACTCAGCCTCTGCGGGCCACCCAGAGCGTTTGCTGGGGTGTCACTCTGAAAACTATCCTTTTCTGTAGAAATAAAAAAGACCCAGTTTAAACGGTAAGCCCTTGGCTGGCCAAAACTGAGCCTTCTGAGAGGCACTGGCGTCCCGGAGGACCGCCGCCTGACTCAGGACTTGAAAGGTTCCCGAGTTCAAGGGACTCTGGACGCCGCAATCGCCACCCCGCTGTCCCGCCCGCGGCCCCGCGTGCCCGCAGAAGTGGGGAAGGCGTGGCACGAGCACCGGGCTGAGGTCGCCGCCCAGTTGTGCAATCGGCCTATGCAAATAAGCGAGGTTACGCCGCCCAATCGGGAGCCGGATGTGTCGTGACGCACGCGCCGAGCGCCTGTAGTATTTATAGCTCGTATTTAAAGAGCCCTTGGGAGTCTCCCCGGGCTCGGCAGGGCGGCGGCGACGGCGGTGGCTGCGGAGCTGCAGTTAACGCTGCGCGCGTGAGGTGGCGGGGCGGCAGCCGCGCATCCCGGCCCTGTGGCGTGTTGGGCGTGGGGGAGCGTCCTTACACGTTCCAGGGTGGCTTTTCCCCCACGTCCTCGCTCGGTTTCTGGAAAGGGGGAGGAAACGCCGCAGCTTCTACAGTACTTTTGCTTAAGACAAAGCCAGGGATCAGGAATCTCAAAAGAGCTGGGGGCAGAAGGTTTGAGCCGACTCCACCCCGGCTCTCCATCGGAGCCCCGAGCGGCGCCGTTTCCTGATGCTGGCTGTGCGTAGAGGCGGCCTTCCTGGGGGGAGGGGAGAACAATGCTTCCTGAAAAGCCAAAAGTCGTGGAATTTGGGGGCGGGGCTCGGGCCAATTAAAGTGTATTCGTGGAAAATAAATCGCAAGATAGTGGCAGTGATGATCTTGGCGTTCAATCGATTGATCTGACTTCCCAGCAGCGAACTGCACACTGCAGCGCGAAAGCAGGGAACTGGCATTACGTCAGAAGACAGAAGAGACCCAAATTGCAACGGTTGCATCTGCAGGGCTGGCTGGCTGGCTTCCTCTCCTAAACCTAAACCGTTCCCTCTCCCCACCCCCTTTGTGTGTGTGTGTGTGTGTGTGTGTTTCCAGGGAGCAGCTTCGCTGGGCCGCAGGCTCTGGCACTGGGTGCTTTGTCAGCGAGGCATCGCAGGATTTTAGGCAAAGGCCAAAGGGGGGAGCACTGGCGTGACTCGGGAACTCTTGGCCTCAGTGCCCTGGGCCCCCGTCCCGTGTCACCCTACGCTCTCCTCGGCAAGCTAGTTAGGAGCCACAACTCATTCCTTTTAAAGATAGCGCCGAGCTTGGATAGCTTTCCAAAATTCCTGGAGGGCGTAGGGAACCACGCTGAATGCTCGGCTGGTGTCCTTAGTTTAGCGCGAGCTTACGTCAACCCCAGGAATACAAGTGGTGAGTGGTTAGAGATCCTAGCAGCATGCAGGACTGGACGATTTCTTAACACCTTGTGAAGGGTCTCATTTCTCGGTATTTAAGGATGTGATCACAAGATTGTTCTCTATCAGGGACCCTTCTCTTGAGGTTTTGTCGCCGCTGTTAAAAATCCCTTAGGGACAAACGTGAAACAGAATGTTGTGATTTAGTACATATGACCTCTTGGAACACGTTCAAGAGTTTGACACTAGCTTCACCTGCTCCGTCGTTCCCTCACTCCTACATTCAGGGTCATTAGAAGGTAACCTTAGTAACCAGTTCCAGGGTCCTGCCCCACTCCACCCCTAGGCAAAGCTTAACACACACGAAGGTGACGATAATAGCTAATGATTATGGACTGTTACGCTCTAGGCAGCATGCTGCCTGCTTTGTCAGTCATTATCACATTTAATTCTCATAGTAGCTGGTTGAAGCCAGTACTGTTACCCCACTTTACAGATAAGCAAACAGACTCTGAGGATCCGTGTGTCCACCAGCTGAGAGAAGGTGAGCCCAGGCAGTCTGACTCCAAAGCCTCTTAACCTCTCGCATTATCACAGTGGGGAGAGGTCTGGGTGGGGACCTTCCAGGCTCACCTCATACCAGGAAGGCAAAGACCTTCATTCAATCCTGCTATCCTGTCAACTTCGATAAACCTAGTCCCGGTTAAACACGGAAGGTGTCAGGTGACATGTTTTTTTGTGTGTCCTCATGAAAGAGATACTCTTTAGAAAAACCCAAGATACTTAAGCTCATTTTCTCATTGCCTCGTGTTTGCAACAGTATCCTATAATAAAGTCGCTTAATGATTAATCTTTGTATAAGCACTTTACTCCTAGTTCAGGCCATTGGGTAATGGCAGATTCTTTTCTCCTCATTAAACCTACAGGGAAACTAAAGAACTGAGTGATTTGGCCGGGTGTGGTGGCTCACGCCTGTAATCCCAGAGCTTTGGGAGGCCAAGGCGGGTGGATCATCTTAGCCCAGGAATTCCAGACCAGCCCGGGAAACCTAACAAAACTACGTCTCTATAAAAAATACAAAAATGAGCCAGGTGTGGTGGTGCGTGCCTGGACTCCAGCTCCTTGGGGGGGCTTAGGAGGGAGAATCACTTGAGCCCTGGAGGTTGAGGCTACAGTAAGCCAAGATGGCACCCCTGCACTCCAGTCGGGACAACAAAGTGGGACCTTGTCTCAAACTAAATAAATGAAAATAAGAACTGAGTGATTTATCATGTAAATTAGGGGTGAGGTTATGTTCAGAATTAGCTGATAACCTAAATCAAGGTCAGATAAATCTCTTTGCTTTCCCCTTTGGTTGCCTTATCCTCTGATCATTAGCATCTAGGCAAGAAAGAGCCAGGGAAGGGAAACTGCCAGTGGTTTGGAAGTATTGCCTGTGAGTAGTGTCCGGGAAGGGAAATTCAAATGAGGAAACGTTTAGGGGAAGGGGGCTGTACCTGTTTGTGCAACGACAATTGTCTATAATAAAAATGATTGATTTGGAAGCTAAGTACCTGATACTAGCTCTGCCCCATCCCAGCTGGATGGCCTTAGATAAGCTATGGAGTCTGAGACCCAGTTCCTCCTCTGTAAAATGGAAGTTAACCTGCCACCCATCTGCTGTTAGCCTTACTCCTGACATTTTCCTCTGCTGCCTTGTGGCCCAGGCTGGAGTGCAGCGGTGCAATCATGGCTCACTGCAGCCTTGATCTCCCAAGCTCAGGCAATCCTCCCAACTCAGCCTCCCAAATAGCTGATACTACAGATGCACACCCCTATGCCTGGATAATTTTTGTATTTTTTGTGAAAATGGGGACTTACTATGTTGCCCAAGCTGGTCACTCAAGTGATCTTCCTTTCTCAGCCTCCCAAAGTGCTGGGATTACAGGAGTGAGCCACTGTGCTTGGCCTCCTCTAGTCCCTTAAATGCTGGTGTTTCTCAGTGTTCCCCCCTAAATCCAGTCTCTTATCACTCAACACACTCTCCTTGAGTGATTTTGCCCGTTCATGCCCCTGTAACCACTTGCAGCTTCTCTTTCTTGCTCACGCCTCTTTCCTGAGCTCTAGACCTCTGTATCTGACTGTATATAGAACATTCCCTCTTGGATACCTCAAACTTAAATGTTTCAAGCTGAAATGCTCATTATCTGTCTCCCAGCTATCTCTGATAAGAATCTACCCCACCTATTTATGTCCCCACCCAGCTGTTCAAGTAAAAGCCTGGCTATCACTCCTCTTTGCCTTACCCAGCCCATGAAATTAACGGCCAACTGCTAAACAGGGGTTGGGCCGTCAGCTGCCTTCTGTCTACTAAAATCCCAGCAGCTGTATCTCCTCTATCTTTCCCCTTCAGTGGCTCTCATTGCCCTCAGAATGAAGCTTGGCATGGGTTACAAAGCTCCTCAAAATTGGGCCATACCTGGGTCTCCCATTGCTCATCTTGCTTGCATGCCACGCTTCAGCCTCTCTTAATGCTTTCAGTTCTCTAAAGATGCCAAATCCTGCTGTTGTTTCTCTGAGCTTTAGCATAGGCTAGTCCTACAATGAGTGCTGTCATCCCATCTCATCCCGTCCTCATGCCCCTTCTTCTCTGACTAAACAGCTGCAACTACTCTTTCATTTCTTACTCTATGTCACTTCCTCCAGAAAGCTGTCCCTGACCCCACCCAGCTCCACTGGAGGTGCTCCTACAGCTTGGTCAAAACACTTCCCGTCACAGCACCTGTGCACTGTGTTCTAAGCGTCTTTTAACTTTTCTGAATCTGTGTCCTTATTCCTATGGAAGGGGGATACAGCAGAGTCATTGGGGATACTTTGTCAATCTGCACCCAAAACCTCATCCACTCCTCCCCATTCCCAGTCTGCCATGAGTGTGTACTGAGCACAGGGTGCCCCTGGTTCTCATCCTGTGCTGCACCCCTCCAGTGTGTCACGGTGGGAGAAAGGCTGAGAGCCACTGCCCTAGACTGGCAGCTCCACAGGAAAGACATTGCAGCTGTCCTGTCACCACCATTTCCCCCGTGCCTGGCGCAGGGCAAGGTGTATGGTTGTAGGCACTCAGGAAGAACCTGTTTGATTGATTAGGGATGAGAGAATTCGAAAAAAATGTGCACATTGAGTTCTCAGGACGTAAAAGACATTGGGTAAATCTGGATTGTCTTTCCCACCACTTGCTAAAATGGAGCTTAGGAGTTACCATTTGATGCTTTGTGCCTGTCATCCTTGTCACCCTTCATCCTCCAAGTGAAAGGGAAAGATGTTTAGAGTGGGTTCCTAGACATGCCGCATCATTATCGCTTATTGTTTTAAGACATCTTATGAAACCTAGGCCTAAGTTTTTATTGCCACTCTGTTGTTAGTAAGCAAACTGCCTCCATTTATTTTCTCTGTTGATCTGCTTATTGGTTGTGTTTTGTTTGTTTTTGTTTTTTGTTGTTTTTTGTTTTTGAGACAGGGTCTCACTCTGTCACCCAGGCTGGAGTGCAGTGCTGCTATCTTGGCTCACTGCAACCTCCACCTCCCGGACTCAGGTGATCCTCCCACCTCAGCCTCCCGAATAGCTGGGACCGTAGGCATACACCACCATGCCCTGCTGATTTTTTGGGGGTGCTCTTTTGTAGAGACAGGATTTCGCCACATTGCCCAGGCTGGTCACAAACACCTGGACTCAAGTGATCCATCTGCCTCAGCCTCCCAAAGTGCTGGGATTACAGCTGTGAGCCACTGCACCCAGCCTGGTTGTTTTTTAAGGAGGAACATGGCTCCCAAAATTCTTTTTTGAGGGGAGCTACCTTCAGAAAAGAAACTTTATTCATAATGTCTTTGAAGAAGTAGGACTGAAACTCGGGAGAGTCAAGGCTGGGGATATAAAGGTGTATATTGGGACCTAATGAGACCCATGGCACTTCTGAGTCTTGGCAGGGCTCCACTGGTAAGTGGGTGACTGCAAGACAGGCATTCGTGGCCTAGGATAGTCCTGCCCAAAAGAAAACAAGATACAGCCAGATTTGGAGTCAGGGCTAGATTTGAGTTTAGCAGTGTGGCCTCGACCAATAGCACAGCCTCTCTGGGTCCTTCCTTGGCTTCATTCTTGGTAAACTGGAATTTGTTTTGTCCTACCTACCTACAATATACCCCATGGATTATCACAATAAAAACAGTTTGTAAGATATAAAGTAGTGTATAAATATTGGGTATTATTAATATGCAATGTAACTGTAAAGTGGTCAGTTATGTACTGAAAGTCAACACACATTTATTGAGCATCATATGGTTAGGTGATAGGACACAAAAGATGAATGAAGATGAAAAGAAATGTATATTTATTGATCCTGCCGACTTGTGTTCCAAGTGCTTTACAGTCTTTATCTCTTTTAATGTTGCCCAGACTGCCTTCAAGAGGCTGATGCTCAGAAGGATGACACAGGTACCTATTAAAATTCATATAAAGCCAACTATGATAAATGCCAAAATTGTCAAGGCTTAACGAGTCCTTAATAAGTCCTGATTATTTTACCTTGGAAATTTCTCTGATTTGACCCTTCTCTCTCACCCTGTAGCCACTGCCCTAATCTTCTGTGTTTTTAAGCTTTCTTCGACCATGAGGCATGGTAAGAAATACATTTTACATTGTGACACAAGAAATGCATTTTGCAGTTCAAATTTTAATAAAGTCACTTTTATATGCGATGTGAACAATTCGCAAAATGCAACTAAGAGAGGGAATCTACTCAAGATTTAAATACAACAATTAACTCTCCATTTTTTTTTGTCATTTATTTTCCAGGTAATAAACCCTACATTGCACTTTATGGTTTCAACCCTGTCGTACTTTGTGTCCAACATGATGGTACCTATGTTGAATGAGGGAGCAATTAATCTGCGAGACTCTCAGAGGTGAGGGTGAAGGTGGAGAAGGTATAAAGAAATAATGCCATTGATCCTTGGCTATGGAAGAATAAAGTAGGATTAACAGACCTATCCGGAGGGGAGGGGCATGTCAAGTGGAGGGGAGGGGCATGTCAAGTGGAGGGAACAGCAGTGGTGAAAAGATGGAGATAGGAGAGTTAGCAAGTGGGGGGAAAGTTCATGGAAGTGAGGTGTAGTGGAGAGTGAGGGCACTGGGTAGAGATAAGGGTGAAATATTACAGTGGGGCTGGTTGTGGAGGACCCTAGATATCATGCTATGAAATATGGATTTTGGCCAGGCGTGGTGGCTCACACATGTAATCCCAGCACTTTGGGAGGCCGAGGCGGGTGGATCACTTGAGGTCAAGAGTTGAAGACCAGCCTAGCCAACATGGCGAAACCCCATCTCTACTAAAAATACAAAAAATTAGTCGGGTATGGTGGCACATGTCTGTAGTCCCAGCTACTTAGGAGGCTGTGGCAGGAGAATCACTTGAACCTGGGACGTGGAGTTTGCAGTGAGCCGAGATTGCACTACTGAACTCCAGCCTGGGCAACAGAGTGAGACTCTGTCTCAAAAAAAAAAAAAAAAAAGAAAAGAAAAGAAAAAAGAAAGAAAGAAAAGAAATATGGATTTTACTTTACAGGTAATAATGAGTCAGGCTCCAAGGACATTTTTTTTTTCTAAGAGAAAAGTGACAGGGTTAGAGCTGTCTTTTTTCAGAAAGGTAGCTGCACAGAAGCCAGACTGGAGACAAAGAGACAAGATGGGAAGTAACTGTAACTTAGACAAGTGATCACGAGAGCCTAGAACAGGGGTTTTTCAAACTGTGGTTCACAACCCGTTAGTGAATCCTGAAATGATTTTAGTGGGTCACAACCAAAAAATGTTGTTTCATCCATCTCCCATTTTATGTATTCATAATTACAGGTTATGCATAAACTTTCTGGGCAGTTTAAATTTTTAATAAACTCTCTTCTATGATAGATTTAACTATTTAAAATGAAGAAAGTGAGATTACTTAAAATTTAGCATGTTTAACTACAGAAACGTTAACTTTCAACATAGACACTGTCATTTTGGACAAAAAGTATGACAAGATTGAAACCATGAAGTATAATGTTAAAATGAGGAAAACATGGATAGTTAATTGTTGGATTTAAATCTTGAGTAGATTCCCTCTTGGCTACATTTTACAAAATTGTGTTTTATATAAAAGTGACTTTATTAAAAATCTGAACTTCAGAATTATGAACCCCGAAAATTTGAGACAGGTCTCAAATAATTTAGAAAGGTTATTTTGGCAAGGTTGAAGACGCACCCATGACACAGCCTCAGGAGGTCCTGACAACATGTACCCAAGGTGGTCAGGGCACAGCTTGGTTTGATGCATTTTAGGAAGACATGAGACATCAATCAATGTATGTAAGAAGTACATTGGGTCAGTCTGGAAAGGCAGGACAACTTGAAGCAAAGGCAGGAGGACTGGAAGTGGGGAGAAAGCTTCCAGGTCACAGATAGGTGATACACAAACAGTTACATTCTTTTGAGGTTCTGATTAGCCTTCCCAAAGGAGGCAATTAGATATGCATCTATCTCAGTGAGCAAAGGGGTGACTTTGAATAGAATGAGAGGCAGGTTTGCCCTAAGTAGTTTCCAGCTTGAGTTCTCCATAGTGATTTTGGAGGCCTAAGATATTTTGCTTTCACAGAATCCTCCCCTCCCCTCCTACCCTACCCTACATTTCCCTTCCCTTCCCTTCTCTCTTTTTTGTCTCGCTCTGTTGCCCAGGCTGGGAGTGCAGTGGCGCCATCTCGGCTTACTACTACCTCTGCCTCCCGGGTTCAAGCAATTCTCGTGCCTCAGCCTCCCAAGTACCTGGGATTACAGGTGCCAGCCACCACGCCTGTCTAATTTTTGTATTTTTAGTAGAGACTGGGTTTTGCCGTGTTGGCCAGGCTGGTCTTGGACTACTGACCTCAAGTGATCCGCCCGCCTCGCCTCCCAAAGTGCTGGAATTAGAGACGTGAGCCACCACATCCAGCCCAGAATGCATTTCTTGTGTCACAATGCAAAATGTATTTCTTACCGTGGGTCATGGTTGAAGAAAGCTTAAAAACACAGACTTAGAAGATTAGGGTAGTGGCTATGGAGTGAGAGAGAAAGGGTCAAGATATCAGAGAAATTTCTGAGGTAAAATAGTGAGGACTTATTGACAATTGGATGTGGGGGTAAAGGAGAAGGAAATAAAGGATGACTCACTGGTTTCTAATTTGGGCTGCCAGGGCACATGGGGATATGGCTTAGTTCATTTCCACCAGTATCTCTTGATAGAAAGTATGGAAGCATAGACAAATGAGGAGGGCATTTTTGGAGCTCTTGAGGCACTCCACATAAGTGAAAAAGACTTGTAAACAGGGTATCTTAATAAAACATGGTAACTGCAGTCATAGAAGTATGCATGAGCCCAGAGGCAGCCCAGCGTAGGTGTTCAGAGAAGCTTTCCAGAGAAGACATTCTTTCTGAGATGCGTTTTGAAGGAGAGTTAAAGTCAGCCAGAAGTAGATAGGTAAGAAGCAAACTGACAAGACCAGCGAGAAGGAAGAGCAGGATGTTTATATGAGTCGCTGTGTGTATGCACATAATGTGAGTGGGTGTGTGAGCCAGTGTTGTAAGCAATGTGCTGTTACTAGAACCTTGAGAAGCAAGAGAGGAAGCTGGCTAGGGTAGAGATGGGTTGTAAAAAGCCTTGTCCTTCATGCTAAGGAGCTTAGCTCTTGTGTAAGATATAAAGAGTTACGGGGGTGAGGGGGTGCGGGGAAGGGGAGGGTTATTTGGGGGGGTTTTGTGGGGTTTGCTTTTTTTGTTTTTTTTTTTTTGAGACAGAGTCTTGTTCTGTCGCCCAGGCTGGAGTGCAGTGGTGTGATCTCAGCTCACTGCAACCTCTTTCTCCTAAGCTCAAGGAATCCTCCCACCTCAGCCTCCCAGCTAGCTGGGACTACATGTGCACACCACCCCGCCTGGCTAATTTTTGTATTTTTTGTAGAGACAGGTTTTTGCCATGTTGCTCAGGCTGGTCTCCAACTCCTGGGCTCAAGCAGTCTGCCCGCCTAGTCCTCCCACAGTACTGAGATTACAGGCTCACTGAGCAACCACACCAAGCCTGGAGGGGTTTTCAATGAGGTTAATAGTGACAAGGGCAAAATAAGGTGACTATTTTTCTTTTTTTCATGTTATAGTCCTCTTTTAAAAAATTATTATTTTAGATTCAGATGGTACATGTGCAGGTTTGTTACATGGGTATATTGTGTGATGCTGAAGTTTGGGCTTCTAATTATCCCATCACCCAAGTAGTGAACATAGTATCCGATAGGTAGTTTTTCAATCCTTGCCCCTTTCCCTCCCTTCCCTCTTTGGAATCTCCAATGTTTATTGCTCCCATCTTTGTGTCCATGTGTACCCAATGTTTAGCTCCCACTTATAAGTGAGAACATGCAGTGTTTGGTTTTCTGTTCCTGTGTCAATTCATTTAGGATAATGGTGACCAGCTGCATCCATGTTGCTGCAAAGGACATGATTTCCTTTTTTTTTTTTTTTTTTTTTTTTTTTGTGGTTGCATGGAGTAAGTCTTTAAGGGGAATTAGACTGAAGGTCAAAAGATTGGAAATGGAGAAGTTAGTCTAGGTGTGAGTTGCTGGACTGTACTAGGGCAGCAAAAAAAGGTGAAGAGAAATATAGAGAGCTACAAATTGACAAGGCTTGGTTACTAACTGAATATGGAGAACTCTTATCAGTCAGTGTCTGCTCAGGAAAACAGAACCCATGCCAGCAAGTTTAATAGTAAAAAGTTAATTATGGAGAACTTGTTTGAAAAGACATTAGAAAAACTGAAAAGGCGGATAGAAAACAGGAAACTTATAAGGAATAAGGCAGAGCAGGGCTACTACCCCAAAGCTGGAGGGACCAAAGGGACAGGTGGTATTACCGGAGTCCAGGAGCTATGGCTGCCTGGAGGCAGCTGGACCAGAAAAGAGAGGCAGTCACTATGGGAGAAGCACCCTGAAACAAAGAAAGGGAAGATACAGGCTGGTTTTCCTCCTCCTGCTGTCCCGTTATCTTCAGTTGCCCAAATCTAACTAGAAGCCAGTTGGGAAGGGAGCCTGGGAAATGTGACTTTTTGCAAAAAGAGCAAAGCAAGGGAAGGTGAGAAAATAGATATGAGCATAAATAGGCAAATAAATACGGAATGAGGATAAAGAGGTAGATTAATTCCTCCCTGAAATTTGCTTAGATCAAGGTTGGAGGATAGTGTCAGAACCTGGGATTAGGAAATCAGGAAGAGCATGGGAAGACAGATAAGAAAAACATATAATCTGAATTACTGACTTTTTAAAGTCCCCCTTATTGTAGCATTGTTACGTATATACTTAAGATTATAGGTAGGCCGGGCGCAGATGCTCACGCCTGTAGTCCTACCACTTCGGAAGCCTGAGGCGGGTGGATTACCTGAGGTCAGGAGTTTAGACCAGCCTGGCCAACATGATGAAACCCTGTCTCTACTAAAAATACAAAAATTAACTGGAAATCACTTGAACCCAGGACACGGAGGTTGTTGTAGTGAGTCAAGCTCATGCCACTGCACTCCAGCCTGGGCAACAGAGCAAGACTCCATCTCAAAAAAGAAAAAATTTTTTTTAATTTTAAAAGAATAATTTTAATAAATATTTAGAATGGTTTTGTAGAGTCTGTTAACATGGTGGGAGAGGAAATTCAATGTTTTGAAATGCACAGTTCTTCCCCTGCAAAATTTATCCTCCCCCTAGGACTTGTTTATAACGTTCATGTTTGCAATCTGTAGAAAAACTGGAGGAATTTGCAGGGCGTGGTGGCTCATGCCTGTAATCCCAGCTCTCAGGGAGGCAAGAGGCGGGAGGATAGCTTGAGCCCAGGAGTTCGAGACCTGCCTGGGCAATATAGCGAGACCCCGTTCTCCAGAAAAAGGAAAAAAAAACAAAAAACAAAAACAGGAAAAACAGGAGGAATTTATTGAATCTTTACTAAGTGCCACCCACTGTATCATTAAACAGCCTTTGTAACAACAGATGACACACACTATCTCATTTAATCCATATAATAGTTTTATGAGGTAGGGACTATTTCTCATTACTATGTTACAGATGAGGAAACTGATACCTAGTGAGGTTTAGTGTCCCTCTTCCCCTTCCCACCTAAACCTTACAGCAGTTAACTGTTGGCTAGTGCCAGAGCATTCGGCTGTCTGATTCAATGCCCAGGCCCTTCTGAACCCTGTACTGTAAATGTCTTACAAACTCCAAAGTGTGTCAATCCAAATAATTAAAACGGTGATACTGTAATTGTACCTATATACATCAGTTTCCTATGAACTAGTGAATGTTTTAGTGAATGTTCTCACTTCTTGTTCACCGCAGAGTTTAATAATTGTGCTTTTGTTTCCCAATCTGCAAAATGGGAGTGCAGCAGTCAAGAACTCCTATGGTGGCAAGGGACCAGAAAGCTAAGTCAACGTGGCTTATACATAAAAAGAAGCTTATTGCTGGGCGCAGTGACTCAGGCCTGTAATCCCAACACTTTGGGAGGACGAGGTGGGAGGATTGCTTTGAGCTCAGGAGTTCCAGACCAGCTTGGGCAATATGGCCAGGTATTGTATTTTTTTCTCTATAAATAATACAAAAAAAATTACCCGGGCGTGGTGGCACACACCTGTAATCCCAGATATTCAGGTGGCTGAGGTATGAGAATTGCTTGAACCTGGGAGGCAGAGGTTGCAGTGAGCCAAGATTGCGCCACTGCACTCCAGCCAGGGTGACAGAGTGAGACACTGTCTCAAAACAAACAAACAAACAACGACAACAACAACAAAACCCAGCAGCTTATTGACTCACTTAAGCTAAAAACTCCAAGTGTTGGCTAATCTTTCACCATTGTTAGATATGGCTCAAGTGACACTATCGGGATTATTTTTCACTCTCCGTGTATTAGCTCTGCTCTGCCTCGGCCTCATTCTCTTGCAGGCTCTCTCCTGGTGGCCAAAAAATAAAGATAAAAGGTGGCCTTCCAAGTTTACATGTCCTTGTTATCTGGTGGCCTCAGAAAGAGAGATGCCATCTATTTCCCAACATCCCTGTCAACCTCCAAGGTCCAGTTTGGTTGCATGGCCCCCTCCAGACTAACCACTGTGTCCAGGAAATGGGACTCTCTTGATGTTCAGGCCTGTACTGGGGAAGGCAGAGCTGTCTGGTTGACAGTTCTATTAGAACCCCATGATGCTGGGGAGGGAAGCAGTTGCCCAGAGCAAGGCTTAAAGGGCAGTAACCAAGTCACAGATTTCCACACTACAGGGAACATCTGAAACTCATTCTTCTGCTTATCCAAACAGAATTCTGGAAGTGTTCAAGACCACTGCATAATTGTGCATTCTACTCTTCATTTGACTAAGAAGACATTTCCTTGCACTTCTTTTTTTAATAGCGCTTCTACTTAGAATTCTACGCCTCTTTCTTCAGGAGGCAAAGTTAAAGCATCAGAGTAACATATACTTTCGGAAAACATTCAGAGCCTCTCTAGCAACACCACATTTGTACTCCCTCCTGTCTTCCCTCCCAACTCCTCCCACACCTTCCCTCAAGAAATCTGAATTGTGATTCTGTAGAAAACCTCTGGGTCTCATTTCTGATATATGTGGTCAGCAGGGTGTCCCAAGATCTAAGGTGTTGTTCTGACAATCAGTCATTCTATTTTTTTTTCTTTTGGCAACTGAAGACCCTCATTTAATTATTGAAATATTTTAGGAGGTTTTCAAAAGAATCAGTGAGTGCCATTTGAAAACTGCCTTCTGCTCTTTTGCCCTCTCTAATCCCATGCTAGCCTGGTTTATTTTAGAAGCCAGCCTGATGACCAAGATTATTCTTTAAAACACTGAGACTGGCAAGGCAGATGCTTCACAGAAAGTGGACAAGGACTCAGCCGGGGCCAATTGTTTGTTTGTTTCCCGTTGGCATGCAGTCCAGCTTTAAAGAGTGTTACTACTGGAGTTTTAAATCTGCCAGTACATGTTAAGTATATCCTATACAATTATTCATGAAACTTGCTTCAACTTGCCAGTACAGCTAGCTGGATGCCTATGCAAATGACCTATTCTGCTTCTGAAAATGTCTGCAATTAGTACAGCATGCTGGTCTTCCATGAATTGTTTTCTATGTTATTAATAATAAGGGGACTATTCCTTCCTATATTGAAATATGTTAATATTTGTTCAGCAATCCACAAATACAATGTTTCTATCATTCAGCTGGAGTCCTATTTTTCTGGTGTTTTCACATTGTGGAGATTCTCTCTGCTGGTCTGGCTAGCTATTTTGGAAACAAAAGGTAGATCCAATTCTTACTTAAGTGTTGTTACAAGCCTTATGCTCCTATTTATTTAATTCTGTGCTGTTACTGTCTGGGTGGTTAGGACTTCTATGTGTAATTTTTTTTTTTTTTTTTTTGAGACAGAGTCTTGCTCTGTCACCCAGGCTGGAGTGCAATGGCGCCATCTCAGCTCACTGCAACCTCCACCTCCCAGGTTCAAACTGTTGTCCTGCCTCAGCCTCCCAAGTACCTGGGACTACAGGTGTGCACCACCATGCCCAGATAATTTTTGTATTTTTAGTAGAGACGAGGTTTTGCCATGTTGGCCAGGCTGGTCTCGAACTCGTGACCTCAGTTGATCCACTTGCCTTGGCCTCCCAAAGTGCTAGGATTACAAGCCTGAGGCACCGTGCCTGGCCTTTTAAGTGTAATTTGCCTATTTTATTTTTATAGCCAAGAACACTGTTACATATTAAAACCATTTAGCTTAGCCTTCTTAGGGCTAAGTAAAACTAGTTCCCATACCAATTTCATGCCCAGTGTTCTTTCATCATTCTTTGTGCTATGTTCTGTATCCTTTCTAGTTTCTCCACATTCTTTTAAACATATGAAACCTCAGACTGGATGTGAGTTTCTAATATGGGCTTGACCAACCTTACATATACTGGGAAAATTACTTCATGGTTTTTGTGTGTCATATTTCAGTTAATATACTGGAGCACCATGTCAGCTCTTTTTAAATAGCAGTTCTACATTGCTGACACATTCATGATGACTTAAGCTGGGCACCTAGATGGTACTATAAAGCTGGCTTTCAACTATTTTAAGTTAAAGCATTATGAAAGTTGTTATGGTGGCTATAACTACCATTCCAGGAAAATCTCCTTCAAATAGATCATTGTCCTCATATTTTACATTTTGGTTATTTTTTTCCTTCTGAAAGTTCAAAGTCCTTAGCAGTAAGTTGTCTAGCCCCAATTAATTATATGGTTTCAAAATAAAATTTTACACTTATATCCTGTAATTTTAGACTGCCAAGCAAAACTTCTCATGGAGGGCTCTCCTTTTAATCCAGTATTCTCAAACACTTTTCCCACTTCTTTTAGGGGCTCCTCCTTTTTTATTCTTGGACACCTAAAAACAAGGACCACAGGCTTTACTTAAGACTTCTCATAACTAAATAAAATTAGTAGGTTTTCATATAATTAGCATATCTTAAAGTTTCTATTCAAAAATGCTATTTTTCATTTGATTTAATCACATATTTCCTTCCCTCCCACTTCTATTTAATCATACCTAATATTATATAGTTTTAAAATGTTTTTGAGATGGGGTCTGGTTCTGTTGCCCAGGCTGGAGTTCAGTGGCACAGTCTTGGCTCACTGCAACCTCCGCCTCAGGGACTCAAGGGATTCTCCCACCTCAGCCTCCTGAGTAGCTGGGACTACAGGTGCCCACCACCATACTGGACTAATATTTTTTTAGTTTTCATAGAGATGGGATTTCACCATGTTACTCAGGCTAGCCTCGAACTCCTGAGCTCAAGTGATCCGCCTGCCTCAGCCTCCCAAAGTGCTGGGATTACAGGTGTGAACCACTGCACCCAGCCTAATATCTTTTTTTTTTTTTTTTTTTGAGACGGAGTCTTGCTTTGTCACCCAGGCTGAAGTGCAGTGGCATGATCTTAACTTACTGAAACCTCTGCCTCTCAGGTTCAAGCAATTCTCCTGCCTCAGTCTCTTGAGTAGCCGAGATTACAGGCGCCCTCCACCACCCCTGGCTGATTCTTCTATTTTTAGTAGAGACGGGTTTTACCATGTTGGCCAGGCTGGTCTTGAACTCCTGACCTCAAGTGATCCACCTGCCTTGGCCTCCCAAAGTGCTGGGATTACAGGTGTAAGCCACCATGCCCAGCCCTATCATATTTAAATTGTACTATTTAATCGGCTGGGCACAGTGGCTCACGCCTCTAATTCCAGAATTTTGGAAGGCCAAGGCGGGCGGATCACAAGGTCAGGAGTTCGAGACCAGTCTGGCCAACATAGTGGAACCCTGTTTCTACTAAAAATACAAAAATTAGCCGGGTGTGATGGTATGCACCTGTAATCCCAGCTACTCAGGAGGCTGAGGCAGGAGAATCACGTGAACCCGGGAGGCGGAGGTTGTAGTGAGCCAAGATCACGCCATTGTACTCTAGCCTGGGTGACAACGCGAGACTCCGTCTCAAAAAAAAAAAAAAAAGTACTATTTAATTATACCTCCTATCACTTTTACTTATTTATTTGGTAAACACAGGGTTGCCACAGCTCACTATATTGCCCAGGCTGGTCACAAACTCCTTGTCGCAAGTGATCCTCCTGTGTCCGGAATTGGTGGGTTCTTGGTCTCACCGACTTCAAGAATGAAGCCACGGACCCTTGCGGTGAGTGTTACAGTTCTTAAAGGTGGCGTGTCCGGAGTTTGTTCCTTCTGACGTTCGGATGTGTTCGGAGTTTCTTCTGGTGGGTTCGTGGTCTTGCCGGCTCAGGAGTGAACCTGCAGACTTTCGCGGTGAGTGTTATAGCTCATAAAGGCAGTGTGGACCCGTAAAGTGAGCAGCAGCAAGATTTATTGTGATGAGCAAAAGAACAAAGCTTCCACAGTCTGGAAGGGGACCAGAGCGGGTTGCTACTGCTGGCTGGGGCAGCCTGCTTTTATTCTCTTATCTGGCCCCACCCACATCCTGCTGATTGGTAGAGCCCAGAGGTCTGTTTTGACAGGGCGCTGATTGGTGTCTTTACAATCCCTGAGCCAGACACAAAGGTTCTCCACGTCCCCACCAGATTAGCTAGATACAGAGTGTCAACACAAAGGTTCTCCAAGGCCCCACCAGAGTAGCTAGATACAGAGTGTCAATTGGTGCATTCACAAACCCTGAGCTAGATAGACCACAGGGTGCTGATTGGTGTGTTTACAAACCTTGAGCTAGATACAGAGTGCCGATTGGTGTATTTACAATCCCTGAGCTAGACATAAAGGTTCTCCACCTCCCCACCAGACTCAGGAGCCCAGCTGGAGCCCAGCTGGCTTCACCCAGTGGATCCCGCACAGGGGCTGCAGGTGGAGCTGCCTGCCAGTCTTGTGCCGTGTGCCCACACTCCTCAGCCGTTGGGTGGTCGATGGGACTGGGCGCCGTGGAGCAGGGGGCGGCGCTCATCGGGGAGGCTCAGACCGCACAGTAGCCCACGGAGTGGGTGGAAGGCTCAGGCATGGCGGGCTGCAGGTCCCGAGCCCTGCCCCGCAGGAAGGCAGCTAAGGCCCAGAGAGAAATGAGTGCAGTGCCGGTAGGCTGGCACTGCTGGGGGACCCAGTACACCCCCCACAGCCGCTGGCCTGGGTGCTAAGCCCCTCATTGCCCGGGGCCGGCAGGGCCGGACGGCTGCTCCGAGTGCGGGGCCCGCCAAGCCCACGCCAACCCGGAACTCCAGCTGGCCCGCAAGCGCCACGCGCAGCCCCGGTTCCCGCTCTCCCTTCACACTTGCCTGCAAGCTGAGGGAGCCGGCTCCGGCCTTGGCCAGCCCAGAAAGGGGCTCCCACAGAGCAGCGGTGGGCCGAAGGGCTCCCCAAGTGCCGCCAAAGTGGGAGCCCAGGCAGAGGAGGCGCCGAGAGCGAGCAAGGGCTGTGATTACTGCCAGCATGCTGTCACCTCTACTCCTACCTCAGCCTTCCAAAGCACTGGGATTGCAAGCATGAGCCGCTATGCCCAGGCATACTGCACATTACTATTAAATAATAGTGCTAAATTTATGAAGATATCATAAATTTATAAGTCCTGGTCAATATGGCAATATTCTATCTGCATGTAGTATTTGACCTTCTCTTTGGAGTTCATTAGATTACAAATAGAGAGTGTCCATCTAAATTTACAATGTAAATCCATTTTTTTTAGCTAGGCTCATGAGTCATTTTGATTACTGTACTGATTGACGGTATTGTGCCTCCATCCATTTAATTTTTCTTTAGAGAGGCCTGTAATCCATTTCATTTCTGAAATGGTCAGGGTTCATTTGCAAAGAATAAAATCTACTGAAGCTAGTTTAAGCAGGAAAGGATTTATTATGGGGTGTTAACTGGCTTAAGAACCATTGAAATACTGAGGAAACAGACTGGAGGTGGAGCTTTAAGGACAACTCACAAAGCTATGCCACAGAACTGGACCACCAAGGTAGCTATTGCCTCTTCTCCAGTCAGGAAGCTGCAGGTTCTAGAATTACATTACCACTGTCACCATACCTACTGCCATACCTACTGGCTTCAGAACTGCTTCATACTTATTATAATCCATACCAGCAAAACCCATGCCCTACCTCTTGCCATTTTTACCCATGAAGCTAATGACTAGACAGTGAGGGTGCTCTACTAATGCTGTCACAGAAAGCCCAACACCTCCACAACTGTGCTTGACAGACAAGGTAACAGAAGCAAGGTTTGCTCTCACATGAATGTTTCACACTGGCTAAATCCAAATAAATTTTGAGACCCAGCTGCAAGGAGTCTGGGAGACCTTCCAGTTTCTGCAGAATAGGCAGGCACATTGGAAAGATGATGGAAAGGGTATTAAACACCAGTCTACAAAAATCATCACAACCACAATCAAATGTTATCTTAAATTCATTGGAATTTAAATGAGTATGCCTCCAAGCCTTGTAGTGATAAATGGAAATACTTTTACTTTTGTCATCTTTGTTTCATTTTTTAAAAAATAAAATTACTATCTCTTTCAATGGCAAGTTATAAATCAATTTTGTTATTAATTAGGGTTGAATCCCTTCCTTACAATTCTTAATGCAAATATACCTCCAATGATATTTTTATATAGGATTAAATATTACAGTAGCAGGTAACTCTCTGTGATGAGCATTAATGAATCAATTATGTTCTCATATAATAATATATGAGCATCTGCTACACATATTACATCTAAGTAGACACAGTAGAGATTGAAAAAAATAGACACATAGCACATTGCTATTTTCCTCAAGCAACTCACATTAAAATGGGAAACAAATACACATGGAAAGATGTGCCTTCCAATTCAAAAAAATCTGGGTTCACATCTCTCCTACTTTATCTATGAGATGTGTAACATTGCCATATATATGTGTATATGCCAGATATGCACATATATCAGTATAGATATAGAGAGAAAACTTGGTAGCTAGAATAGCGAGAACTTAGTAGGCCTTGAATAAACTATAGCTACTGAGGAGTTATAATGATAAAAGCAATACATAAATTACAAGAGGATACAGTAAATGATTGTCATCAAGTGAGTGATGAAAGTAAGTATCTTATAAAGCATTCAATCATTTGTATTGCAGAAGCTAATTTTAGCACGAAGTGTTAACATTTTTATCTAGACTGATCCATGGAAGTTTGCTGGTCAGCGTGAGCTCTGTTAGGGTCATTGCAGTTTTTTCTTGGCTTTTGCCCTCTTGCACTCTACCAGTGGCTTATTTCCCTGCCTTGTAATCCAGGTTCTTTCTCACCAGATTCCCCCATCAAATGGACAGTCCAATGAGGGACAGATGGGGTTGTGCAAGGACAGGCTGTTGGGCCAGTATGGGGCAGGTTGGGGGTGTCTTTGGCAAGACCGAAGCCCAACAGATGTCAGAAACAACAGAAATTGATTTGCCTGCCTTTAAGGCGGGGACTACTGTATGTCTTCTCTGGATAGGTATTCAATATTTTGACAATAAAAACAAGGCCACCTTGCCCATGTGTGTTTGTTTACCATGGCATTGTCCCCACTGCATATGATTTTTAAAATGTATTTGAGTCCCGTTTCCTTGATGCAGATGCCTCTTTATTGTTTGTTGAGGTAGCAGACCACCCACATTATAATTTTCCCTAATGTAAAAACTGATAATAGCTAATATTTATCCAATGCTTACTATGTGTCAGTCACTTTTACATACTTTGTTTACTTTATCTCATTTCATTTTAATTCAATGAAGTGAATGAATCTTGATTTTTACACATGAGGAAATAGATGATGAAAAAGCCCATCTTGGAAAAATATTTAATGAAATGAGCTGTTTCACTCATGCATATATGTATGTATGTATGTGTGTGTGTGTATCTGTTTTATGTGTGTGTGCGCAAAAAAATCTTCGCAAAAACCACATAAGAATTACACACACGGGTGACATATAAAAAAACAAAGATGCACTCAAAAACAACCCAAAAATGTTTTATCTGGGTAGTGAGATTTTTGTTTTAGAACCTTTTTCTCCTCAAGTTTTCTACAACAAAGATTTTAAAAACTTTTGGTAACTATAAAACTTTCAATAAATGCAGACAATTTTTGCTTGATGGCACAGTATACTTTCAGCATCATATCGTTAACTCAAACAGCATACTCTTTGACTAGTTAAATCTAGTATTCATAATTATATATTTACATCAGATTTTGAAGCATAATTTATTTACATTAAAATTCATCCCCTTCTAATGTACAGTTCAATGAGCTTTGACACATGTCCAAAATCATATAGTGACAACCACAATCAAGATAAAGAACATCTCCATTCCCCAGAAAGTTCCCGCGCCTTTATAGGCAGCCCTTGGCAAGCACTGATCTGTTTTCTGTCCCTGGAGTTTTGCCTTTTCCAGAATATGATATAAACGGAATCATGCAGTCTTTTGTTTCTGGCTTCTTTCATTATAAATATAATATTTGATTACCTTTCATTACAATATGAAGCTGGGATGTTTAATAATAATAGGTTTCTTTTATTCATTTGAACTGTATAAAGTTGTAATTGGGGTGCCTTTAATTATCTTTAGTCTTTTACTTAAAAACGTACCTTTTTTTCCCCAAAAAAACTTTTATATTACAGACAGCCAATACATTCTAGCTCATAGATTCAGGTTTATTTGCTAGATTGCCAGAAGTGAAAAACTGAACAAAACAAAATGAAACTTATATCAACTGTTGTACATTTAAGGTAATCTATAGGAAAACAATTTATTTGTAATCCTTTGAAAGAATTAAAATGCAAAATGTCTGATATACTTCATTGTGGTTACAGAAATGTCTAAGAAAAGCATGTCTTTCCACTTGTAAGAATTTCAGTTTTCCATTGTAGATTTGTCTTGATAGTAACTGCAAATGACTGTTATTAGCCATTCAGTTCTGACAGCAAGTTCAAAATCTATCAAATTTATTGTCTGAGCACATGGTGAAGCAAACCTTCAAGCTCAAAAAAAGCCTCTTAGTTGTGTATCTTGTTAGAGAGTTTTTTAAACATACCATTGGGGTGTCTTAAAATTTGATGTGAACTTTAGCTCTAACTGCTTCGATGTGGGAGGAAAGCATTTGAAACAGAACCATTCTTTTGGTGACTTTTTGCACATTGCTAATCCTTTAGCTGAATATTTTCAAGGTCATCAATTACAATTTTTAAAAACAGCTTCATTGAGATGTAATTAAATTATCACAGATTTTATCCATTTAAAATGTACAATTCAACAGTTTTTAGCATATTTACAGAACAGTGCAGCCATTATCATAATCCAGTTTTAGAACATTTTCATCGTCCCAAAAAGAAACTTTCAACCCATTAGCAGTCCTTCTCCTCCCTCCCACCCTCAGCCCCAGGCAACCACTAATCTACTTTCTAAATGACAATGATTTTTAACTTGAAGTGTTTTGGTTTCTGTTGCTGTTTTTTTTTTAAGCCCTGTAGCTAAAGGGAGGGCGTATTTCCATATTTACTTGATGTTAATTTTTTTTTTTTAATTTTAGACACTAACTTAGGGCAATTCATCGTTACCTTTGCAAGAATGCCTAGATGAAGTTAAATTTTTCTAAAAATGGTTCTTTTTAAAAATAGATCTTTCCCTTTCTTCCCCCTTTACAATTTTTAACACTCTTTTCTTTTCAATCCTTTGAACGTGTAGCTAACGGACAGTTGGTGCTCAGGAAAGCAAATATTAGCATGAGTGGTTCCAAAAACCCCTTCCTTTAGCAATTAACAGGGAGTTTACATTGCTAAAAATATTTCAATAACACACATTTTCTCAACAAGTTACTTAGCACAAATAAACAACAAAAGTTTTTAAATATCTGAACAGCAGCACTTTTGTTGCATGTGTTTTTTTTAAGGTCTTGGTCTGTTTAGCATTTAAAGGAAAACTCAGCTGGGTGCGGGTGGAGAGGTACTGCTTCTCTGCTACTTTGTATTATTTTGCTAGTGACCTCAGCTCTTGCCTGAGTTTTTACTACTGGTGAAGAAAAAGTGTTTCTAGTCCTCCCTGCAACAAAGATCTCACTGGCTGAAGGCAAATGCCTGCAATCCCAGCACTTTGGGAGGCTGAGGCGGGCGGATCAGGAGGTCAGGAGATGAAGACCATCCTGGCTAACACGGTGAAACCCCGTCTCTGCTAAAAAATACAAAAAATTAGCCGGGCATGGTGGCGGGCGCCTGTAGCCCCAGCTACGCGGGAGGCTGAGGCAGGAGAATGGCGTGAACCCGGGAGGCGGAGCTTGCACCTTGCAGTGAGCCGAGATCGCGCCACTGCACTCCAGCCTGGGCGACAGAGCGAGACTCCGTCTCAAAAAAAAAAAAAAAAAAAATGAGGAAAAAGAAATAGAGTGCCTTAGAGATGCGTACTTCTTAAAATAGCAGACTCAATAGGAAAAAGGAACCAGAAAATATATTCCATTTGTAGTAATGTGGTCTAATTTGGCTTCTTAAGGTTGACTTCGCATTTCAGAAGAAAAGGTTGCTGTTAAGTTTACTCAGAAATATTTGTTAGATTTATTTTTCTTGTTAGTTTATATGTTAGTTCTGTATTTCTGTGTAACAAATAATCCCATAATTTAGTGACTTAAAATAATGGCATGTATTATTTCTCACTGTAACAATGGGCCAGAAGAATTAGGGAATGGCTTGGCTGGACAGTTCAGGCTTGGTCTTCTCATGAGGTTTGCTCAAATGTCTACTGAGATTGACATGTAAAAGCTTTATCCAGGTACAGATGGCCCACTCACATGGTTGGAAAGTTGGTGGTGACTATAGGTAGGAACTTAGTTTCTCTCCACGTATGCCACTCTGTAGATTTATTTAAATATCCATAACATGGCATCTGACTTCATTTAGAGTAAATAATACAAGAGGACAAGGTACAGCTGCAAAGTCACCTAGCTTCAGAAACCATCTGTTTGTTTTACTGGTCCCACACAGCAGCCCTGGCTTCATGTGGGAAAAGACTTTACAAGGGCACGAACACCAAGGGAGGTGAGAATTGGGGCCAGGGGGTGGGGGCGGCCCTCAGAGGCTGGCTACCATAGGTTACACTATACAACCTTATAGATAATTCTTATTTTATTTTTTAATAAAGATGGAGTCTCACTGTGTTGCCAAAGCTGGTATCAAACTCTTGGGTGCAAACAATCCTCCTGCCTCCCCAGCAGCTAGGATTACAAGTGTGTACCACCACACCCAGCACCTAATTTTTTTTTTTTTGGACAAAGTTTCGCTCTTGTTGCCCAGGCTGGAGTGCAGTGGTGTGATTTCGGCTCACTGCAAACTCCGCCTCCTGGGTTCAAGTGATTCTCCTGCCTCAGCCACCAAGTAGCTGGGACTACAGGCATGTGCCACCATGCCCTACTAATTTTGTATTTTTAATTGAGATGGGGTTTCACCACGTTGGTCAGGCTGGTCTTGAACTCCTGACCTCAGATGATCCTCCCACCTCGGCCTCCCAAAGCACTGGGATTACAGGTGTGAGCCACTGCGACTAGCCCAAATTTTTAAACATTAGCAAAACGCAAAGGCATTAATTTCTTTTCAAATATAAAAATCTTTTTAGGTATATATTTTTATTTTTAAAATATAAAAATCCCTAGTGGACAGCAAAAACCTAATGAAAACGCGTACCTATTTCAGATTCCAAGGCAAATAATCATCTATTCATTGAGAATATGCTGTATCCTCAGAACTGCTGGGAACATATCTTATGGGATGTGACAGAGGCATCTCGGAATTTTATCTGAAGGAAATCTTTGTAACATCTTTTCAGAATCACGTTCTCTGCCAAAAGTTAGGCATGGAATTCAACCCTAATCCCCCAGGATATACCTGTACCTCCAGCTTTCTTTGGTGAATTGGTTTTCTCTTGGTCCTAAAAGAAAGTAGAATGCCACCTATTAGAGAAGGGCCAGGCATAGTGGTTCATGCCTGTAATCCCAACACTTTGAGAGGCCGAGGCGAAAGGATCGCTTGAGCCCAGGAGTTCAGGATCAACCTGGGCAACATAGGGAGACCCTGTCTCTATGAAAAAAAAATTAGCCAGGCATAGTGGTACACATTTATAGTCCAAGCTACTTGGGAGGCTGAGGTGGGAGGATCACTTGAGCCCATGAGGTTGAGGCTGCAAGTGAGCTGTAATCATACCATTGCACTCCAGCCTGGGTGACAGCGTGAGACCCTGTCTCAAAAAAAAAAAAAAAAAAAAAAAGAAGTCTAGATTCTAGCCATGCTTTTTTTTTTTTTTTGAGACACAGTCTCCCAAGTAACTGGGATTAGAGGTGTGCATCACCACGTCTGGCTAATTTTTTTTTTTTTTTTTTTTTTTTAGTAGAGACAGGGTTTCACCATGTTGGCCAGGCTGGTCTCAAACTCCTGACCTCAAGTGATCTGCCTGCCTCAGCCTCCCAAAGTGCTAGGATTACATGCATGAGCCACTACGCCCGGCCCCATGCTTTGTTTTGATTATTGGTATACATCCAGCATTCACTGGGATTTTCTTACATTTCTAAGTTTGCTCACAATTGAAAAAAAAAAGTCTGAAAGGAAATGCACCAAACTATTAACAAAGGGAATTGTGAACATTTATTGGTATTTGTTTCACACCTTTCTCTCAGACAGCAGCCCTCTGTATCTGAAAAACTGTTCCTCTTTCTACTCTTGTCAATTGGTCCAAATGGGGATGGCCATCTTTCTTTCAATTCTATTCCTCTGGCTGCAGCAGTCGGCCAATTGTGCCACCCAAGACCTCCTGGTCATAGTGATTAGTCTAGAGATTAGCGTGTGACCCAAGCCAGACTAATCAGAGTGCTTTCTGCGGGTTCTGCCAATTTACTTCCTCTAAGGAGAGCAAGATTTCTTCCCTCTATAGTCACTAAGATGATTCTTGAGCTGCTGGTGGCCCTTCTTATTCCCAGTGGAAGAGAACCAGTCTGAGATAACAAAGCTAACATGCAGAGATAAGTGGAGATGAGACAGAGCCAGTCAAGAGGCCCTGCTTCCCAGGGAACCAGGTCCCACTCTTACCTCTCTGAAGTCTTGGTTATGTAAGCAAATAATTTTCCCTATTTGTTCAAGATGGATCAGACTAGGCTTTTGTTACTAGTATCCTTAAACTCTGATTAGTACATTTTGAGAAGTGGTTGGGAAAATTTCACTTTCAACTTTAGACATTAATTGTACTAATCAGAAATTTTTGGCTACAAATGAAAGGAATGCTATTTGAGCTAGCAAAAGCAAGTGGGAATTTATTAGGTCATGTACCCAAATGTAGGAAGGGCATAGGTGAAGCTGTCCTGAGGCATCTCTAAAACCAAGGATCTAAATGCCATCAAGACTCACTGCTATTTTTCTTTCTAGCTTTCAGCTTTATTCCTCCTTAACTGTGGACTTGCTTTCTTCACCCAGTGGAGACATGGCCACTGCTGGCAGGTTCTAGGCTCACATCTTAACAGCATTTGAGAAGAAAATTCTTCCTCCCCATGTTGAGTTAGTAAAAATCTCAGGAAAGGATTGTGATTGACCTGGCTTGGGCCACAGGTCCATTTCTGCCCCCAATTACTGTGACCAAGAATGTAAGTACTCTCATTGCCCAGATTGATTCGCATGCCCTCTCCTTGATCTTTCCCTGTGGCTGGGGATGTGGGGTCATGTAAAAACAGGGCGGTTCCGACCTAGAAGCAAAACTGAGAGGGAAATAAATGGTTCTTCAGAAAAGGGAGCAAGAAACTGGCTCTGACATGGTCACCGAGAAAAATCTGTATGAAGTAGAGCATCTACCCTAATTTTTGTGTTCACCACATTTTATATTGTTCATATATTTTATAACAAATAGGTAGCATTTGATAAGATATTAAAACTGGGCCGGGCATAGTGGCTCACGCCTGTAATCCCAGCACTTTGGGAGGCCAAGGAGGGCAGATCACGAGGTCAGGAGATTGAGACCATCCTGGCTAACACGGTGAAAACCCCTCTCTACTAAACCCCTGGGCAAAAAGTTAGCTGGGCATGGTGGCAGGCGCCTGTAGTCCCAGCTACTCGGGAGGCTGAGGCAGGAGAATGGTGTGAACATGGGAGGCGGAGCTTGCAGTGAGCCGAGATTGTGCCACTGCACTCCAGCCTAGCAACAGAGCGAGACTCTGTCTCAAAAAAAAAAAAAAAAGATATTAAAACTGAATAAATCTATATTATATATTACCAAATAAATCTTTGTTATATATTTAATATATGTTATATACTACATAATATAGATATAATTACATATATATCATGTATTGTATTATATAGTACTAAATGCTTTCCCCCTGAAGTTATGTCAAGTTTGTAAGAAACCTCAGAAATCATGTGGTTTGCAGCCTGGCTAACATGGTGAAATCCTGTCTCTACTAAAAACACAAAAATAAGCTGGGCGTGGTGGTGGGCGCCTGTAATCCCAGCTACCCAGGAGGCTGAGACAGGAGAAGTGCTTGAACTCAGGAGGCAGAGGTTGCAGCGAGTGGAGATCACGCCACTGCACTCGGGCCTGGGCAACAGAGCGAGACTCCATCTCAAAAAGAAGAAAAGAGAAAGAAATCATGTGGTTTGGCAACTACTAATGCAAAATACCCTCTCATGTCCTGGATCAGGAACGTGAATACCTTCCTATCTTCAGTGATGATGTGAAGAATGATGAACATAGATTTCTCTGGGAAACAAAGAGTTGAGAAATAACAGCAGAGCTGACTAAACCAAGAGCTGTTAATTGATCTGTAATCTTCATATCACCTTGGAAAAATTGCTCTCTCTCTCTGATTTCCTTTTCTTATTAAAAAATTAGAGTAGGCCAGGTGCGATGGCTCACATCTATAATCCTAGCACTTTAGGAGGCTGAGGCAGGAGGATCTCTTAGTTCAGGAGTTCAAGACCAACCTGGGCAACATAGTAAGATCTCATCTCTACATTTTTTTTTTTAAATTAGCCAAACGTGGTGGCACACACATAGTTTCAGGTACTTGGGTGGCTGAACTGGGAGGATTGCTTGAGCCCAGCAGGTCGAGGCTACAGTGAGCAGTGATCATGCTACTGCACTCTAACCTGGGTGACAGAGTAAGACCTGGTCTAAAAAATAAAAAGAGAGAATAATAATAGTAATACTACTCATATTTTAAATATACCACTGGAAGTGGGGTTGGTGGGGGAGTAAGGCTGCAATATCTTACAAACACAATCTATAAGTGGCAGCTTTAATCATTTTCTTTGTATTGTTATTGAGATGAAATCCGACTGGGCACAGTGGCTAACACCTGTGTTAGGTGGGCAGATCACTTGAGGCCAGGAGTTCCAGAACATCCTAAGCAACATGGTGAAACCCCGTCTCTACAAAAAACTAGTTGGTGTGGTGGCGCACACCTGTAGTCCCAGCTCCTCAGGAGGTTGAGGTGAAAGAATTACCTGGGCCGGAGAGGTTGAGGCTGCAGTGAGCCAAGATTGTGCCACTGCACTCCAGCCCGCGTGACAGACTGAGATGCTGTCTCAGAAAAATAATAATTTTAAAATAAAATATAATTCATTCAGCTAAGCTATAAAATTAGCCTAAAATGCTGAATGGTAATTTAAGTTCAATTGGTGTATTATTTAGTGTTTATTAAACACCAGCTTCTTCCAGAACCTTTACAGGTTACAAAATGTGGTCTGTGTTCTCCAGGACTTCTGAGTTTTTCAGCAAGAGTTATGTTTGGTATTCTGGGACACTGCAGTCTTTTGTCAGTGAAGTGCTTTCCCCTAAAGTAAACTGAAATGTTAAAAATGTGAGTGGTATTTTGAATTGTGAGCATTTGAAAGGATATAAATCGACTATATTTGTCATAAGTGTTTAGAATAATATGACATAAAGTATAAAAGTACTAAAAAGGTAAAAATCAATAAGAAAGTAAAACTCACAGAGAGCAATTTATGCAAAATTGTGTTTTTCCTGCTTAGTAAGGCAAATGATCATGTTGATAATGATAATGATGATGCTAATAATAAATGCCCATCTCTGTGGGTAAGAACCGTTTCATTCCTGCATTTCCAGAGAGACACACCCTTAGGTGTGTCTTAGAAAATGGCCTGGGTCTGAGGTAACAGGGGCACTAGTTGGCTAGGTATTTTCCTGAGTGTGCTCTTCTATCGCGGTAGAGTGGTAAAGAACATTGAAAACATAAATTCCAGTCCTGGTCTTCCACCTATATGCTGTGTGACTATTGACCTGTGTTATTTCACTTTCGTAGACCTTAGTTTTCTCATATAAATTTAAATATAGCCAGATGCGGTGGCTCATGCCTGTAATCCCAACATTTTGGAAGGCCAAGACGGGAGGATCATTTGAGCCTCAGGAGTTTGAGACCAGCCTGGGCAACAAAAAGGAGATCCTGTCTCTATTTAAAATAAGTAAATAAATAAAATGAATTTAAGTATATATTTATGATATTAAATATATATATATATTTTATAACAACAACAACTAACCCATCTGCAGACTTGTGCAGATTACAGGAGATGATTAAGTGACATATAATGCCTGGAATGTCGTGGATGTTCAGCGGGTATTGGTTGAATTGTATTTGTATTATTTTGTCACAAGACAGCCTCACAATTGAGTGATAGTATGGTTTAAAGAGCAAACCATGGGGTTGTGAAGATGGTGAGACAGGGAAAACTGATGGTTAGTGGAACATTCCTGGAGGAAGGCTCTCAGGCAGTGGTGGTAGATATTCCTCCCCTTGGGTGGAGAAAAGTGAGAGTTTAGACTCCCTTTGGTCTGTTTGCCTGGGGCATTCTATGTTGCCTAGTGATCTCTGACATTTCTAAAGTCTTTTGGTCTGCAATGTGGAAAACCAGTGCTTCATCTGAATGGAGTCTGTCCTCAGCGCCCCCACCCCTCACCCCAGACCTTTAGGTCTCCGTCTAGCTTTAGCCCTATCCAGCCAGCTTTGACAAGGGAGGGGGCAGAGGCATTAGGAGATACTGCTTAGCACATTGTTGATGTGATGCTTTAGTTGCTACTGGTTTGTATTTTGAAATAACATTAAAACCAATAGGATGTGAAACTTGGGTTGTAAAATTAATTATGGCTGATGAGCAGAAGGATGCATTTTATAATGATTATAATCTGAGGGTTACAAGAGAGAACTCTAATTTAGGGATGGTTTGTGGAGTACAGCTCCTTTAATCTAGCAACACCTTGGTATAAGATTTCTATGTTAAACAGAGCGATAAATTCTTCATTTAAAGTGAGAAATGTAGCTGACAAATGGAGCAGAATCTCTAATTCATTTGCTCAGTGCATTCTCTCCCTTTGAGCAGCCAGTTGCAGAAGTGGGGACAAGAAACCCAGCAAAGAAGGAAGTCAGTCTTGAGGGAAGCTTCCATCCAGGCCCAGGTGAGGCCGATGAAACACACCTGTCCCTCATAGAAGCACCAAGTCTTTCATAACTAAGGTGCCGTGTTGTTGCTCTTCAGACACCTCTTTCCAAGTCCCCACCTGCTTTTGTGAAAAAGTCTTTATTCACTGTATATACACAGTTGTCCATTTTGTCTTTCTTAATTATAATCACATCCATTCATAGGCTTCTTAAATAATACTGTAAACACCCTGACGGGTAGGTTTGTGCATTTTCCCCCCAATACTCCTTTTTTTTTTGAGATGGAGTCTTGCTCCCAGGCTGGAGTGAAGTGGCGCAATCTCGGCTCACTGCAACCTCTGCCTCCCAGGTTCAAGCAATTCTCCTGCCTCAGCCTATCCCGAGTAGCACGGATTACAGGTGTTTCACCACCATGCCCAGCTAATTTTTGTATTTTTAGTAGAGACAGGGTTTCACCATGTTGGCCAGGCTGGTCTCGAACTCCTGACCTCAGGATCTGCCTGCCTTAGCCTCCCAAAATTCTGGGATTACAGGCGCGAGCTACCGCGCTCAGCCCCTTCCCGCAAAACTCTTTATTCAGTAATGTCAGCACTCTCTTAGCTCTCTTGGATTCCTTTTTTTTTTTTTTTTTTTTTTTTTTGAGACAGAGTCTTGCTCTGTCACCCAGGCTGGAGTGCAGCGGCACGATCTAGGCTCACTGCAACCTCCACCTCCTGGGTTCAAGCGATTCTCCTGCCTCAGCCTCCCGAGTAGCTGGGACTACAGGTGTGTACCACCACACCCGACTAATTTTTTGTATTTTTAGCAGAGATGGGTTTTCACCATGTTAGCCAGGATGGTCTCAATCTCCTGACCTCATGATCCGCCTGCCTCGGCTCCCAAAATGGGATTACAGGCATAAGCCACCGTGCCTGGCCCTTTTTTTTTTTTTTAAATACAGGGTCTCTGTTGCCCAGGCTCAAGTGTAGTGGCACAATTATAGCTCGCTGCAGTCTGGAATGCCTGGGCTCAAGCCACTCTCCCACCTCAGTCTCCCAAGTAGTTGGAACTACAGGCAGATGCCACTATGCCTGGCTAATTTTTAAAATTCTTTTTAGAAACAGGGTCTCACTATGTTGCCAAGATTGGTGTCAAACTCCTGGTTTTAAGTGATCCTCCCACATAGCTGGGATTTCAGGCATGAGCCACCGTGCTCTGCTCTCTCTTGGGTTACTCTTATTCATCACTATTATCATCCATTCTTTAGAGTAATAAATTAATCTTATTTTTCTAGTTTCTAAGTTTTTAGAGGAACACCTTACTTTCCTCAATCTATCAACATTAGTAATAAGCCATGTTAATGCTTGTTCAATCTTCAAGGCTCTAAAAGCCATATTTTCCTATTTCTAGGTCTATAAATTAGTGTGAAATCAAAGTTTGCCTTACGGATTCAAGTTTTACCTTATAGATTTGCCGTGTAACAGCAGGATTGCCATTCAGGTGGCTAGAGTCACTGTTGTAAGCAAACTTCCAGACAATTTTAAAAATGCATTTTAATGACTTGGTACCAGAGGCTTTCACCACTTGTGACTATATAAAGAGGAAGATTTTAAAATTCTATCGATGATGATTACAATCACATAAAATTGTCTTCAATCTATAGATCCAGTGACCTCAGTATCAAAATGACCTCAATTCCAGGGGCGGTTCTTAGGTGCTCAGCTGAAATTACCCTCTTACCAAAATATCTATATTTTTAAAAATAATTTTATCAAAACTAGGAATTTTTAAACGTTAGATTAGCAACTAAGAAAGAAACTCTTGTAGTCAGGTGTGGTGACTCACACCTATAATCCCAGCACTTTGGGAGGCCAAGGCAGGTGGATCACCTGAGGTCAGGAGTTCAAAACCAGCCTGGCCAACATGGTAAAACCCCGTCTCTACTAAAACTACAAAATTAGCCGGACGTGGTGGCTGGCGCCTGTAATCCCAGCTACTCCATAGGCTGAGGCAGGAGAATCGCTGGAACCCAGGAGGCGGAGGTTGCAGTGAGCTGAGAACATGCCATTATACTCCAGCCTGGACAACAGAGTGAGACTCCATCTCAAAAGAAAAAAAGAAAGGAAGAAACTTGCTTTACAAATTGTGATAAACTTTAGGAACTAATATAATATGTGCCCTATAGTAAAGTAAGCCAACGTCTAGAGGTAACATTGCTGTGACATAACAATGCAATAAATATGCATTATACTGCTGCTATTTATTATTCCTCATTTCCCAATCTTGCTTTTGTCCTTTTTTTATACGAATACATCATTTTGCCTAATTACATAAATAAATATCTTCATTTGTAAAATTGGAGATCTAATAGAATCCCACAGATCTCTCCCAGGTCTAACATCCTGTGGTTTCTTAGTCTTTTCCTCAGATCACTCAGTATCTCTTCTTCACAGCAAGATACCCAGCTTGAATTCAGAGAATCTTTAAGGGGTACAGGATACTATGCAAACGCAAAAAAGTCACTGTTTGACAGAGAAGAAATGAAATGCTAATAGTAAGTGGGCATAGTTCATGACAACCATTATGATTCTAATGAGCGAATCATGATGGCAAAACCAACAACTTAAACCTATATGGGAACTATGTTTGTGTTCTAGTTTTGATAGACGATAGAGCCACATTCTGTTTTTTGGAACACAGTCTATATAAATCAGTGATACCAAGTGATAAACTCAATAGCTCTTTGAGGCACCTTTACTTTTTAAAAAATTGTATCTAACTTTTTAATATGTAACTTTGATTTTTAAATAATTTTAAATTCACAGAAAGGTAGCAAGAATAAAACAAGGGAACTCATATATGCTTTACAGATTCACCAACTTTTAAAAATTTGCTATGTATTATTCTTTAACCATTTGAGAGTAGGTGGCATGCATCTTCTCCATTTATCCCTTTATACTTCAATGTGTATTTTTTTTTTTTTTTTTTTTTTGAGACAGAGTCTCACTCTGTCGCCCAGGCTGGAGTGCAGTGACACGATCTCGGGTTCAACCTCTGCCTTCCAGGTTCAAGCAATTCTCTGTCTCAGCCTCCCGAGTAGCTGGGATTACAGGCGCCCGTCACCACGCCCGGCTAATTTTTGTATTTTTAGTAGAGACGGGGCTTCACCATGTTGGCCAGGCTGGTCTTGAACTCCTGATCTCAGGTGATCCACCTGCCTCGGTCTCCCAAAGTTCTGGGATTACAGGCGTGAGACACTGCACCCAGACCAATGTGTATGTTTTAAGAACAAGGATATTCTTTATGTAGTCACAGTACAGTTAACAAGTTGAGAAAACTCAATAGTGCCAGAATATTTCTACTTGAGAGTGTGTGTTCCAATTTTGTCCATTTATTTAACAATGAAATTTATAGCATTTTCCTTCTTCAGTATAGAATTCATTCTAGGTTCATGTATTGCATTTAGTTGCCGTTACGGCTAATTCTCCTTTAATCTGAAACAGTCCCTCAGTCTTTGTTTTTCCTGATGTTGACATTTTTCTTACAGATGGTTGCTACATGGAATATCCCTCCATGTGGGCTCGTTTGATGGTTCCTCATGATTAGATTCAGGCTACGCATCACCATATAATGATGTTATCTCCTTCTCAAGGTGTTTCTTCTATAAGCACATGATGTTAATCATCTCACTGGCAATTTCTGTTTTCTTTTTTTCTTTTCTAATTTTTATTTTTATTTATTTTCAATTTTTTAACTTTTATTGTAGGTTCGGGGGTACATATACAGGTTTGTTACATGGGTAAATTGCATGTTGCTGAGGTTTAGTGCACAAATGATTTCATCACCCACGTAGTGAGCACAGTACCCAATAGGTAGCTTTTAGACGTTCATCCTCCTCCCACCCTCTACCCTCGAGTAGACCTGAGTCTATTTTTCTCCTCTTTGTGTGCATGTGTACTCAATGTTCAGCTCCCACTTGTAAGTGATAACATATGGTATTTGGTTTTCTGTTCCTACATCAATTCACTTAGAATAATGGCCTCCAGCTGCATCCATGTTGCAGCAAAGGACATTATTTTGTTCTTTTTTATGGCTGTGTAGTATTCCATGGTGCATATGTACCACATTTTCTTTCTCCAGTCCACCATTGATGGGCATCTAGGTTGATTCCATGTCTTTGCTATTGTGAATAGTGCTGCAACGAACATATGAGTGTGTGTGTCTGTGATGGTTAATATTGTCAACTTGGTTGGATTGAAGGATGCAAAGTATTGTTTCTGGGTGTCTGTGAGGGCATTGCCAAAGGAGATTAACATTTGAGTCAGTGGACTGGAAGAGGCAGACCCACCCTCAGTTGGGGTGGGCAGCATCTAATCAGCTGCCAGCACGGTTAGAATAAAGCAGGCAGTAGGTGGAAAGAGATTTGCTGAGTCTCCCGGCCTTCATCTTTCTCCCGTGCTGGGTGCTTCCTGCCCTCGAACATTGGACTCCAAATTCTTCAGCTTTTGGACTCTTGGACCTACACTAGTGGTTTGCCAGGGGTTCTTAGACCTTTGGCCACAGACTGAAGGCTGCACTGTCAGCTTCCCTACTTTTGAAGTTTTGGGACTTGGACTGGCTTCCTTACTCCTAAGCTTGCAGATGGCCTGTTGTGGGACTTCACCTTGTGATGGTGTGAGTCAATACTAGTTAATAAACTCCCCTTCAGATATAATTCTATCCTCTTAGTTCTGTCCTTCTAGAGAACCCTGACTAATACAGTGTCTTTTTGGTAGAATAATTTACATTCCTTTGGGTGCATACCCAGTAATGGGATTGCTGAGTCAAACGGTAGCTGTGTTTTTTGAGAAATCTCCAAACTGCTCTCCACAGTGGCTGAACATTCCCACCAGCACTGTATAAGCATTCCCTTTGCTTCACCACCTCACTAGAATGTTATTTTTTGACTTTTTAATAATAGCCGTTCTGACTGGTATGAGATAGTATCTCCTTGTGGTTTTGATTTGCATTTCTCTAATGATAAGTGAAGTTGAGCTTTTTTTTTTATGCTTGTTGGCTGCGAGTATGTCTTTTGAGGAGTGTCTGTTCATATACTTTGCCTATTTTTTAATGGAGTTTGTTTTTGCTTGTTGATTTGTTTAGGTTCCTTATAGATTCTGGATATTAGACCTTTGTTGGATGCATAGTTTGCAAACATTTTCTCCCATTCTGTAGATTGTCTATTTACTCTGTTGATAGTTTCTTTTGCTATGCAGAAGCTCTTTAGTTTAATTAAGTCCCACTTTTCTTTTCTTTTCTTTTCTTTTTTTTTTTTTTTTTTTTGAGATGGAGTTATGGCTCTGTCTCCCAGGCTGGAGTGCAGAGGCATGATCTCAGCTCACTGCAACCTCTGCCTCCCAAGGCCAAGCGATTCTCGTGCCTCAGCCTCCCGAGTAGCTGGGACTACAGGCGCCCGCCATCACGCCCAGCTAATTTTTATATTTTTAGTAGAGACAGGGTTTTGCCATGTTGGCCAGGCTGGTCTCGAACTCCTGACCTCAGGTGATCTGCCCGCCTCAGCCTCCCAAAGTGCTGGGATTACAGGTGTGAGCCACCGGGCCCAGCCTGAGCCACTGTGCCTGGCTGAGTCCCACTTTTCTGTTTTTGGTTTTGTTGCAATTACTTTTGGAGACTTCATCATGCAATATTTGCCAAGGCCTATGTCCATAATGGTATTTTCTAGATTTTCTTCTAAGGATTTTATAGTTTTAGGTCTTACACTTACATCTTTATTCCATCTTGGATTGATTTTTATATATGGTGCAAGGAAGGGGTCCAGTTTCAATCTTCTCCATATGGCTAGCTAGTTATTCCTGCACCATTTATTGAATAGGGAATCCTTTCCCCATTGCTTGTTTTTTTTGGCTTTGTTGAAGATCAGGTGGTTGTAGGTATGCAGCTTTATTTCTGGGTTCTCTATTCTGTTCTATTGGTCTATGTGTCTGTTTTTGTGCCAGTACCATGCTGTTTTGATTACTGTAGCCTTGTAATATGGGTTGATGTAGGGTAGGGTGATGCATCCAGCTTTGTTCTTTCTGCTTAGGATTGCTTTGGCTATTAAGTCTCTTTTTTGGTTTCATATTAGTTTGAAAACATTTTTTTCCAGTTTGATAGGAATAGCATTGAATCTGTAGATTGCTTTGGGCAGTATGGCCATTTTAACAATATTGATTCTTCCAGTCCGTAAGGACGGAATGTTTTTCTTTTTGTTTGTGTCATCTCTGATTTCTTTGAGCATTGTTTTGTAGTTCTCCTTGTAGAGATCTTTCACTTCCATGGTTAGCTGTATTCCTAGGTATTTTATTCTTTTTGTGGCTATTGTGAATGGGATTGCATTGTTAATTTGGCTCTCAGCTTGGATATTATTGGTGTATAGAAATGCTACTGATTTTTGTGCCTTGACTTTGTATCCTGAAGCTTTACTGAAGTTGTTTATCACTGTGAGTCTTTCGGCAGAGCCTGCGGGATTTTCTAGATGTAGACTCATATCTGTGAAGAGAGATAGTTTGGCTTGCTCTCTTCCTGTTTGGATGCCTTTTATTTCTTTCTCTTGCCTACTTGCTCTGGCTAGAACTTCCCTCACTGGCGATTTCTTTCTGGTCACCTGGTTATGGTGTGGTCTTGTTTCTTTTACTGTTTACCCATTTATGACTAATAAGCCATTTATGGGGTCACATCTATTTCTTATACTAGCGTTTGCCCCAAATTTGTAAAATTAGAAGTCTAATAAAATGTCAGGATCATCATCATAGATTTTTTTATTTTTGAGACAGTCTCACTCTGTCGCCCAGGCTGGAGTGCGGTGGCACGATCTCAGCTCACTGCAACCTCCACTTCTTAGGTTCAAGCAATTCTCCTGCCTCAGCCTCCCGAGTGGCACCCGCCGCCACACCCAGCTAATTTTTGTATTTTAGTAGAGACCGGGTTTCACAATGTTGGCCAGGCTGATCTCAAACTCCTGACCTCGTGATCCACCTGCCTCAGCCTCCTAAAGTGCTGGGATTACAGGCGTGAGCCACCGCGCCTGGCCAATAAAAAAAAAATTTTTTTTAAATGTCTCTGTCACCCAGGCTGGAGCACAGTGGCACGATGTCAGCTCATTGCAACCTCCACCTCCCAGGTTCAAGCGATTCTCCTGCTTCAGCCTCCCGAGTGGCACCTGCCACCATGCCCGGCTAATTTTTGTATTTTGAGTAGAGGTGGAGTTCCACCATGTTGTCCAGGCTGGTCTCGAACTCCTGACCTCAAGTGATCTGCCTACCTCAGTCTCCCAAAGTGCTGGGATTACAGTCATGAGCCACCACACCCGGCCAGAATTCTTTTTAAAAATATTTTCTAAGTATGTGATTGAGACTATAAACTCTAAAGTCAAATGCCTTAGGTTTAAATCCAATTCCACCACTTTTTGCTGGAAAACACGGTAAGTGACCTTACTTCCCTTTGCTTCAATTCTGTCATCTATAAAAATTTAGGAGATGAAAATAATGCCCAGTTCATGGTGTTGTTACAGAATTAAATGAGTTTATAATACATATCTGGCACATAAAACACACAATAAATCTTGGATTTTATATGTAATATATTTATATTTTATACATAATATATACTTTTTAGGGCACTCTTAACAATATAGGATAGTAAATAAAAATCCAAATAATGAAGTAATTATTTTTTTATTGTCCCCCAAATTTTATTAATATAAACAATGTGTAAGTGGACATATTTGAGCCAAATCATTCAAATATAATGATCATTTAAATATGAATCACAACCTATGATTAATTCCACAGGGTAAACACCAAGAAGTTAAAAAAATGGGTTAAAATATATGTATACATTTAAGATTCTCAAAGCGTACTACAAACCCCCCAATTTTTGTGTATACTTTCCTCAGCAACAAACACAATTATCAGTCTCTTGATACTTATTTCAATTTTAGATATTATCTTTTTTACATATGTGTTTTAAATTTTTTCCCATAGGTTATTAAGGTACAGGTGGCATTTGATTACATGAGTAAGTTCTTCAGTGGTGCTTTGTGGGATTTTGGTGCACACATCACCTGAGCAGTACACACTGCACCCTATTTGTAGTCTTTTATTCCTCGCCCCCCTCCCACCCTGAAGTAATTATTTTAGACGCAGCTGTTATTCTTCTACCACTAGATCTAAAACATAAATTTAGACAGATCTATTTTTATAAATTACTTGCAAGTGTTTTGATGTTTTTTGTCATTCATTTCTTGAACAAATTTGCACCAAGCTCTTATAATGTGCCAGGCACGGATGTAGGCACTGGGTATACAGTGGTGAACTAGATGGCTCACGTGGAGATTTTATTCTACTGGAGAATATAATTAAGAAGTAAATATATAAGTTAGATAATTCCAGGTAGTACCAATTGTTCTGAAAAAAAAAACAAAACAGGGCGATGTGATAGACAGAGCCCGGGGTGTCAATATCAGATGACTCAGTCAGGGAAAACATTTTGGTGACCTACACATTTAACGTCTCTTCACTGCTTATCTAACAAAATTTTTCATAGAATTATGATTTGAATTGAAACAACATGGAACAAATCCTTCCTAGTACATTAAGCTATATAAATAAGATATTATCACAGTTGTGTAATGTTTTTACTATTGCAGAACATGTAGCAGTTAAACTGATCTTGCATAGTGCTGCTCTTAATTGAAAATCTGCCCCCTTTATCATCATCCCTTCCTAATTAAGCTGCTGATGTCATTGATTACATACTTCCATTTGAAAACTAGCTGCATGAATACTTCTTCCTTCCCTCTGCTGTATTTTCTATCCTAGCTGTTCTGGATGTAAGATGTCCTTTCAAATATGTTTCATTGTATAAAAACCACATTGAAACTTACCTCATAGCCTCATCATTCCTTAATTTTTCCATAGTCTCATTTGCCCAACCCAGTGCTGCATTGGCCTCAGAGATGGTGTAACACTCAAGGATTATCTTTTGCGTCTTTTGAGATCTTACTCAAGGTTTCTTGTGTAACCCTCCTTGGACTTGAGGTATTTGGGGCTTGAAAGTCAAACAGACTTTCCTTTGAAGTTTTCATTTGCCATTTAGCAGCTGTGTGACTTTGGGAGGGTTGCTTAACCTCCCTAGTCTCGTCTCTAACGTGTAGAGTAATTGTGAGGTTTAGATAAGGTGAAGTGAAATTATATACATGAAAGGCTAGCATAGCATCTTGCCTGGGGCTCAAGCTGATCATCAACTGTGGTGTACTCTTCCTCCACTCTTACCCCTGGTGAACTCTGTGGAGCTAATGGAGCTAAGGAATCTCTCCAAGGAGTTCCTGAAACTGGCCAACTCCCTTCAAGGCAGAATTTCGTATCCTCAGAGGACAACAAATACCTAGATGATGAGGTAGTTTCCAAAACTACCTCAACAGGCTAGTCCAGGATTTCTTAACCTGGGAACCATAGACCCTAAAGCAGAGGAACTTGGGGTGTGCCGAGAGACAGCCAGGAGATGGAAAGGCCTTAAAAGCAAGCTTTGCGCATTCTGATTTGTGTGATTTGTGTCCCCAGTGACCAGAACAGACATACTTGCCTTTCTAGTTCTGCTCCATAGGAGTTCTGCTCTAGTTCTTGATCAAGTATTTATATAGCATTGCCATTTCATTTCTAATAAATTAGAATGTAATGACTTCTCATAGTCCAGAACAGTATCTCTCAAAAATGTGATGTGCTTCAGAATCTGCTGGTTGCTTGTTAACTATGCAACTTTATGAACCCTCCAAAAGTACTAAATCAAAATCCCTGAGGGTGGAACCCAGAATCTACATTTAATAAATGTCACAAGTGACTCTTAAGGCAAATGAAAGTTATATACCTGGACTCTTACCATATATTTAACATGTATCTTAACCTTCTACTACTAATTTTTTTTCATTCAAATATAGAAAAGCATATGAGATTCTGAAAATGTCTGATTTGTAAAATGATTTGTAAATTTCTGTAAAACAATTTTGCAAGTTTCTCGTGAAGTAATGCTTTGCCCAGATAATCTTTCTACAATAGGGTGAGTATAAAGTATAAGAAAAATACTGATCAGCCCTGTGCGATGGCTCACACCTGTAATCCCAAAACTTTGGGTGGCCAAGGCAGGCAGACCACTTGAGCTCAGGAGTTCCAGACCAGCCTGGGCAACATAGAGAAACTCCATTGCTACAAAAAATACAAAAATTAGCCAGGTGTAGTGGTAAGCACCTGTGGCCCCAGCTACTTGGGAGGCTGAGGTGGACAATTGTTTAAGCCCAGAAGGTTGAGGCTGCAGTGAGCTGTGATTGTGCCACTGCACTCCAGCCTGGAAGCCTGGAAGCCTGGGTGACAGAGTGAGACCCTGTAAAAAAAAAAAGGTAGGGAGGGGGAGGTGAGAGGAGGGGAGGGGAATGGAGGGAGGGGGAGGGGAGGAGATGGGAGGGGGAGGGGAGGAGAAGGGAGGGGGAGGGGAGGAGAAGGGAGGGGGGAGGAGAAGGGAGGGGGAGGGGACGAGAGGGGAGGGGGAGGGGAGGAGAAGGGAGGGGGAAGGGAGGGAAGGGAAGGGGGAGGAGAAGGGAGGGGGAGGGGAGGGGGAGGGGAGGAGAAGGGAGAGGGAAAGGGAGGAAAGGGAGGGGGAGGGGAGGAGAGGGGAGGGGCAGGGGAGGGGGAGCAGAGGAGAGGGGAGGGGGAGGGGAGGGGGAGCAGAGGAGGGGGGAGGAGAAGGGAGAGGAAAGGGAGGGAAGGGAGGGGGAGGGGAAGGGAGGGGGAGGGGAGGAGAGGGAGGGGGAGGGAGGGGGGAAGGGAAGGGAAAAGGGAAGGCTGATCAATTTGGAAATTAGGTGTCAATTTCTGTAAATTCATGAGTGAACCCTGCCTCCATCTACTTGGGACAACAGTGATCTTAAAGGGATGCTCAGTGAGATTGCTTGCCTTAGCTCTTTTGCTTGGCTTTAGTTTCCATATACAAGGTGTACGGCTAACATGCACATATGCAGTCCTCATATTTGGGAAGCTGGGGCAGACTTCATGCTCTCCACCCCAGCCGGAGGTATATGATTTCTACAACCACAGACCCCCTAGTGTTGCTTTTGGGTCCTATGGCTTTAAAAGAGGGGTGGCAACCAGGTGGAGATTCTGCACATACACAGTAGCCAGGATTATACCTATAGGTATTTCTTTGTCTCTGTGGATTTTGAAGACACCATGTATTATACAAGTATGATCAGGATTCTTCTGACCAGAAATGGTTGGCTAAGTCTGAAGTTTTTGTTTTTTTTTTAATCTTCTAAACAGAGTTGCATAAAGGTAAGAAATTTAAAAATGGGTTCTGGGGTCCAAAAGATCTGACTTCAATTCTGACCCTACCATCGCAAACTACGTGACCTTAGGTCTCAGTGAGGATTAAATGTCGTCATATATATAAAGTATATGGCATGTAGTAGTCTTAACAGAAGGCTGTTATCAGGAATATTCTTTCATGTAAAGTGTAAACACCTATTCAAATACAAACCTGAGAAGGGAGGAAGGATGGGATGTACCTAACACTGACAAGGTGGTTTTGCTTTTGGAAGGAGACTGGGAGTCAGTGTGAAGGTTCTTGTCTTTTGGTTAGATTTGGGAGGCCACACCTAGGTCCAGGCTCTGCAGCAGCTAAGGAAAGACTTCCCCGAACTTTCTAGACTTTACCAAAGGATACTTAATGGTGGAAGAGATGGAGGGAGAGGAAATATGTGAGGATCTAGGGAAGAGCCCTAAGCAATTGTGCCAAACATAAAATTTCACTCTCTGCAACATATACACATTTACTTTTGTATAAAAATGATGCTTTGCCCCTGCCCCCCACAAATCGTTATGGTAAATTGATAGTCTAGAAAGTTGCACTCTGTGTATCCTAAAACCTAAAATGCCCATGGGTGAGTACATACGCAGCAGTTTGAGAAACAGGCATTGAAAGTCGAAAGGATAAGCCCACATCCCTTCATAGGGCCCTTCACAGTCTGAGTGCCAGTTACCTACTCTGCTCTCTGTCCCTTTCAAATGCCTCCCCACTTCCCAGACACAGAAGGCCCTTTAGCTGCCTGAGGCCTTTATTTCGGTGCTTCCAGCCTGCCTGAAGTGAAGGGCCTTCCTTCCAACTCTCCTTTAGGAATTTGGGCTGCTATAATGACATACTACAGACTTAGTGGCTTATTAACAACAACCATTTATTTCTTGCAGTTCTGGAAGCTGGGCAGTTCAAAGTCAAGGTGCCGGCAGATCCAGTGTCTGGTGAGGGCCAGTGGTCTCCCGGTCTCTGATGGTGCCTTCTTGCTGCATCCTCACCGGGAGGAAAGGCTGAGGTAGCTCCCTGGGCCTTTCACAAGGGCACGAATCCCATTCATGAGGGCTCTACCCTCACGACCTAATCACCTCCCAAAAGCCCCGTCTCTTAATACTATCACTTTGGGGGTTAGGATTTCAACATATGAATTTGCAGGTGACACAAACATTCAGGCCACAGCATCCTTCTTCCCTACTTCCCCCCAACAATCTAATTCCCCCTCCCAGATCCAGCTGAAAAACACTTTGGTGAAGCCTCCCCAGCTTCTCTAGGCAGGCAACAAGTCTCCCTCAGCACCCTTCTGGTACATTCCAGTAATTCCTCTCCTGTTCACTATGGAGATGAACCTAGTCTTATTCACCTTCATATCCCCTAGTGCAGGGGATATTTAGCAAGCATTCAATAAATTAGTATAGACAACTAATTAATGAAAGAAAAGTAACTGGAAATAGAGCTGTTTTAAAAAGATTTTTCCTTACACCCAAGATTGTCCTTTGGGCATGGAGGATAAGATGAGTCCAGCATTTTAAAGAGAAACATCCTGAATGATGTTAGCCCATATGCATTAATGTGGATCTGGTATATGCAAAAGGGCTTTGCATTAAGTATATGACTTTATTATACTTCCTCTTCACGTTATATATTTCTACAGAAAGATGATTTTTAAGTGAAAATTTTTAAATTTTGCAGATGGATTTGTTTGGAAAGTGAGGTAAGAGATGGTTTACCAAGACTGGTTCATTTTTTATTTCATATTTTTAGTTCGTCAGAGCAGGCTAAATTCAGTCCTCCTGTGATTTTTCTCAGAAGTTTTCCCCTTTAAATAGATAAGTAATGATGTGAAAAACACACACACACAACACATACACACACACACTCACACACAGACACACAGCCGTTAAGAGGAAATCAATTATGCCATTATAGGAATCCAGTATTCTGGGAACCTTGCTATATTTGGCTTTAGATACACAATAAGCACTGAAAATTGTTAGATGCAGCAGTTCGGTTTATTGAATTGCAGATACTAGAAATAACAACTACTAAGAAAAGATCCAAAAAAAATTTACTTATGAAATATGCTGCTGCCCTGGAGGCCTGCATTAACTTCTACCTATTAGTATGTTAGTAATCCCACATACAATAGTGCTAGGGCATATCAATATCTTAAAGAAATACAGGATCAGGGTTATAAGTTTATTTTTAATCTTCATTTCTACTCTTATTTATCCATACTATAATCGCCTGTAGGGCCTGTTTGAGAGTCAGTTCAAGAATTATTTATTACGCTTCCACTATCTGTCAGGTCTACACATACTTAATGCTTTGACTATAACAATGAGTAGGACATGGTCCCTGATCGTCAGGAACTCATGATCAGAGATGTAAAGAAATACATACAATACAGCTCTTTTATTAAGCCCAGGGACCTAACGTCTCCTTTCATCAGTTGACCTAATTAGCATATGCTTTACCTTATTAACAAAATTGTAAGCATACATCCTTCTCTGGAAATCTCGAATTCACTTCAAAATGTGTATCAGTTTAAGCACTCATGAGCACGCACACACCAGCATGTGTGCTGAAGACACTGATAACTACAAAGGCAACAACAGCATGCAAATTTGAATGCTAAAGTTGTATTTTTTTAACTGGGAAATAAAAATGATGAATTATTACTTGCACTATAAGCTTAGCTTTAAAATAAATACTGCTTTATTTTAGGCAAATACAGTAAGAATTCTTTCCTGTTTAAATGGAAATTATATTTCTTACTTTTTAAAAAACATTAATATTGGGCCAGGCACAGTGGCTCATGCCTATATATTCCCTGCACTTCGGGAGGCCGAGGCAGGAAGATGGCTTGAGCTTAAGACCAGCCTGGGCTACATGGCAAAACTTCCTCTCCATAAAAAAATACAAAAATGAGCCAGGTGCAGTGGCACGTGCCTATGTTTACAGCTACTTGGGGGCTGAGACCGGAGGATCACTTGAGCCCAGGAGGAAGAGGCTGCAGAGAGCCACTGCACACTAGCCTGGGTGACAAAGTGAGACTCTGTCTCAAAAAACAAACAAAAAGAGTAGCCTTCTCCACATTTTGCCCCTAATTCAACCTTATTAAATTAATTAATGTCTTCCAAACTGTAAAGTGTCAGCCTTTTCTGGGATGTTTTCTGAGGTTACTCCTTAATGAATAACCAAGGAATTTTGAAGACAATTGCTTCCAACTAAGTATTGCTCATTTCTAAGTGGTTCCAACTGAATTTTAATTACGTGTTTTCTTTAGATGTAGCATCAGTTGGTAAACCTCCAAGAACAAAGATCACAGAGATGTCTATGGTTGAAAATGGATCAAAGAGAATTCACAATGTCCAGAAAGAGAGGAGTGAGGCAACAAGGTGATCATTATCAAGTTCCTCACCTCCGCGAACCCAGGTATGTAAACACTCAATAAATGTTGAGGGAAACTGGTGATCTACCTGGAAACTTAAGAGAAAAATAACCACCGTGAAATGGTTTCACACGTTATCACACACAGGAACCATTGTGTCCAGAATTGGTTCCTTCCGGTGGGTTCTTGGTCTTGCTGACTTCAAGAATGAAGCCTCAGACCCTCGCGGTGAGTTGTTACAGTTCTTAAAGATGGTGTGTCTGGAGTTTGTTCCTTCAGATGTGTCCAGAGTTTCTTCCTTCTGGCGGGTTCGTGGTCTTGCCGACTTTAGGAGTGAAGCCGCAGACCTTCACAGTGAGTGTTACAGCTTTTTTTTTTTTTTGAGACGGAGTCTCGCTCTGTCGCCCAGGCTGGAGTGCAGTGGCGCGATCTCAGCTCACTGCAAGCTCCGCCTGCCGGGTTCACGCCATTCTCCTGCCTCAGCCTCCCGAGTAGCTGGGACTACAGGCGCCCGCTACCACACCTGGCTAATTTTTTGTATTTTTATTAGAGACGGGGTTTCATTGTGTTAGCCAGGATGGTCTCGATCTTCTGAGCTCATGATCCGCCCACCTCGGCCTCCCAAAGTGCTGGGATTACAGGCGTGAGCCACCGCGCCCGGCCGTGTTACAGCTTTTAAAGGCAACGTGTCCAGAGTTTTTGTTCCTCCCAGTGGGTTCGTGGTTTTGCTGACTTCAGGAATGAAACTGCAGACCTTCGTGGTGAGTGTCACAGCTCCTAAAGTTAGTACAGACCCAAAGAGTGAGCAGCAGCAAGATTTATCATGAAGAGCGAAAGAACAAAGCTCCAATAGCATGGAAAAGGACCCAAGCAGGTTGCTGCTGCTGGCTCGGGTGGCCAGCTTTTATTCCCTTATTTGGCCCCACCCACATCCTGCTGATTGGTCCATTTTACAGAGAGCTGATTGGTCCATTTTACAGAGAGCTGATTGGTCCATTTTACAGTGTGCTGATTGGTGCGTTTACAATATGGTAGCTAGACACAGAGCACTGATTGGTGCATTTTTACAGAGTGTTGATTGGTGTGTTTACAATCCTTTAACTAGACACAGAGTGCTGATTGGTGTGTTTTTACAGAGTGCTGATTGGTGCGTTTACAATCCTCTAGCTAGACACAGAGCGCTGATTGGTGCGTTTTTACAGAGTGCTGATTGGTGTGTTTACAATCCTCTAGCTAGAGAAAAAAGTTCTCCAAGTCCCCACTTGACCCAGGAAGTCCAGCTGGCTTCACCTCTCACTATGTCTGGTTGGAGATTTTGCTTCCAGGAGCCATTGAATATAAATACTCCAGGAAGAAAATAAAAATGCTTTTACCCCATTGATATGATTTGGCTGTGTCCCCAGCCATATCTCATCTTGAATTCCCACATGTTGTGGGAGGGACCTGGTGGGAGGTAATTGAATCATGGGGGCAGGTCTCGCCCATGCTGTTCTCGTGATAGTGAGTAAGTCTTCAGCAGCATGAAAACCGACTAATACAGTAAATTGGTACCAGTAGAGTGGGGTGTTGCTGAATAGATACCCGAAAATGTGGAAGCAACTTTGGAACTGGGTAACAGGCAGAGGTTGGAACAGTTTGGAGGGCTCAGAAGAAGACAAGAAAGTGTGAGAAAGTTTAGAACTTCCTAGAAACTTGTTGAATGGCTTTGACAGAAATGCTGATAGTGATATAAACAATAAAGTCCAGGCTGAGGTGGTCTCAGATGTAGATGAGAAACTTGTTGGGAACTGGAGCAAAGGTGACTCTTGTTCTGTTTTAGCAAAGAGACTGGTGGCATTTTCCCCCTGCCCTAGAGATTTGTGGAACTTTGAATTTGAAAGAGATGATTTGGGGTATCTGGCAGAAGAAATGTCTAAGCAGCAAAACATTCAAGAGGTGACTTGGGTGCTGTTAAAGGCATTCTGTTTTATAAGGGAAGCAGAGCATAAAAGTTCAGAAAATTTGCAGCCTGACCATGTGATGGAAAAGAAAAACCCATTTTATGAGGAGAAATTCAAGCTGGCTGCAAAAATTTGCATAAGTAACAGGGAGTCGAATGTTAATCCCCAAGATAACGGGGAAAATGTTTCCAGGGCATGTCAGAGGTCTTTACAGCAGCCTCTCCCATCACAGGCCCGGAGGTCTAGGAGAAAATGGCTTTGTGGGCTAGGCCCAGGGTCCCTCTACTGTGTGCAGTCTAGGGACTTGGTGCCCTGCATCCTAGCCACTTCAGCCATGACTACAAGAGGACAAGGTACAGCTTGGCTGTTGCTTCAGAGGGTGGAAACCCCAAGCCTTGGCAGCTTCCATGTGGTGTTGAGCTTGCAGGTGCACAGAAGTCAAGAATTGAGGTTTGAGAACCTCCATCTAGATTTCAGAAGATGTATGGAAACACCTGGATGCCCAGGCAAAAGTTTGCTGTGGGGCGTTTGGGGGGGCCTTTGTGTGGGGGGCCCTCATGGAGAACTTCTGCTAGAGCAGTGCAGAAGGGAAATGTGGGGTCAGAGGCCCCACATAGAGTTCCTGCTGGGGCACTGCCTAGTGGAGCTGTGAGAAGAGGGCCACTGTCCTCCAGACCCCAGAATGGTAGATCCACTGATAGATTGCACCGTGTGCCTGGAAAAGCTGCAGACACTTAACTCCAGCCTGTGAAAGCAGCCTGGAAAGGGGCTATACCCTGCAAAGCCACAGGGGCAGAGCTGTCCAAGACTGTGAGAACCCACCTCTTGCATCAGTGTGTCCTGGATGTGAGATATGGAGTCAAAAGGGATCATTTTAGAGCTTTAAAATTTGACTGCCCTGCTGGATTTCAGACTTGCATGGGGCCTGTAGCCCCTTTGTTTTGGCCAATGTCTCCCATTTGGAATGACTGTATTTATCCAACGCCTCTACCCCTATTGTATCTAGGAAGTAACTAACTTGCTTTTGATTTTACAGGCTCATAGGTGGAAGGGACTTGCCTTGTCTGGGATATGACTTTGGACTGTGGACTTTTTATTTAATGCTGAAATGAATTAAGACTTTGGGGGACTGTTGGGAAGGCATGATTGGCTTCGAAATATGAGGACATGAGATTTGGAAGGGGCCAGGGGTGAATGATATGGTTTGGCTGTGTCCCCACCCAAATCTATTCTTGAATTCCCTTGTGTTGTGGGGGGGACCTGGTGGGAGGTAATTGAATCATGGGGACAGGTCTTTCCCATGCTATTCTCGTGATAGTGAGTAGGTCCCATGAGATCTGATGGTTATGATAAGGGGTAGTTTTTCTGCACAAGCTCTCTTTGATTGCTGCTATTCATGTAATAAGTGACTTGTTCCTCCTTGCCTTCACCATGATTGTGAGGCTTCCCTCACAATCCACATGGAACTGTAAGTCCAATTAAACCTCTTTCTTTTGTAAATTGCCCAGTCTTGGGTATCTTTACCCAAATGTCTTTATCAGCAGCCTGAAAATGGACTAATACATTCATTTGATTTCCCTGGAGGAAAATAAGGCTGGTGTTCTATTTTTTTTTTTTTTTTTTTAAACGGAGTCTCACTCTATTACCAGGCTTGAGTGCAGTGGCACGATCTTGGCTCACTGCAACCTGCACCTCCTGAGTTCAAGCGATTTTCCTGCCTCAGCCTCCTCAGTAGCTGGGACGATAGGCATGCGCTACCACACCCAGCTAATTTTTTGTATTATTAGTAGAGACGGGATTTCACCATATTGGGCAGGATGGTCTCCATTTCTTGACCTCGTGATCCTCCTGCCTCAGCCTCCCAAAGTGCTGGGATTACAGACGTGAGTCACCGCATCCGGCCAGTTGGCTGGTGTTCTTAAGCAGAACATGTGTACTCTCACACCTTTACAAAAGGATCTATTGAGAGATAATTTACTCATTGACACGGTGATTCAGGCTTGACTGACAAAATGACTGTAATACCTGTTCTTATTGTAGCCGTCCATGCTTGGGTTAGGATCAGGCATTCATATTCACACTTCCGACTGTAGAAAGGAAAAATTCTGACTATAGAAAGGAGAAAGAAAACTGTAATGATACGAATGAAGTATTTGATTTCAAAGGTATGTTTGAAATCATCTGCCACTCACAGAGTGGAATTGTAACATCAGAATCTAGACCCCCATCCAAAATTAAATTGCCAGTAAGTTATGGCACATTTTAGGAAAACTCGTGGTGCTCTCGTTCTCACGTAGTGCTCAACTTAGTCCTCTCGACAAATTTGCCATATTTCACTCTATTCTTCAGTCTCGCTATACATTATCTTTTTGAGGGCACAGATGGTGTCTTACTCACCAGCAGATTTCCAGTAGCTAGTACACTACTGGGTACACGTTAAATCCTTTAAAAACAGTTGTTAAAGAAGTACAAGGACATCCATTAAAATGCCTAGATTTTTATTACCAATCTGCAAAATTAACATAAATGGCTAATCATATTATTGATATAACTGAGGCTATGTATAAGACCTGTTGCAATGATGCAAAGCAGCACAGGAGTTCCTTATACATTACCAAGGAGGAGATTTTGCATTTAAATCTTTTCATATGATTCCAAGATAATCTTGAAAATCTTTGAACATACTTTCTTTTATAACTGCAGGCGCCATTGGCTAATTTTCTGGAACACACCTTTATACTCTGGTCCAACGGATTTTTTAAGATGTCTTCAAGACCATATCTAGAAAAAGAAATAAGCAAATGAACATTTATGGATGTTACACTATGCCCCCACATGCTGCACTAAATGCTTTCTTTATTTCCTTTGAAATGGTCATCACAGTTATCTTGTGACGTAGCCATTAAACTCTCATTTTATGAGTAAGGAAATCAGTGTCTTTATTTGTAACCTCTGAAGGAATGGAAAATAGATGGAATAGAAGCCATCCAGAGAAAAACTGTGCTCAGTCCTAAGATATGCCAGTACTGGAAGATATCCAGAGCAGATGAAATAGACAAAACACTGCTCCTCAAGGAATAACCACATGTCACAGCATCCTCTGTAATAAACACACAGTGTTGTTGAGTATATTCCCACGGGGCCTTTTAAAGTAATTGGATGAATCTAGAATTTAGCCTTGTGCATACAGTTGCTAGTGAATGGGTAAGTCAGTTGTCTTTGAGGCCAAGTTGGCCTGTGTGGGTCACAATAAAATGCTGGAGTCCTCCCTCGGGCTCTGTCCTTAGAATTATTTATGTACACCACAACCATGTCCATAATTTGGCTATATAGAGCCTAGATGTACATCTCCAACTTGGACCTCTGTTGAATTTCAGCCTCAGATAAACTGACTCCCAGACATCTCTAAAACGTGTCTTATGTTGGGCCCTTGATATTTTCTCATCAAATCAGCTTCTTCTCCATCGATGACAAATCAATTGTTAACGCTCTTCATGATCCGGCACTTCCTTACCTCCCTGACTTCATCTCCTACTGCTCTCCTCTTTGCTCACTCTACCACAGGCACGTGGCCTTCATTGCTGCTTTCTAAGCATACTTGGCAAGCACCTGCCTCAGGACCTCTGCACTTGCAGTTCTCTTCTTGGGATACCTTTCCCCTAGATATTCACATGGCTTCCTCCTTCACCACCCTCAGGTCGTGCACAAACGGCACCTTCTCAATGAGGCCTTCCCATCTAAAATTATAACTCCCTTCCCACCCGCCCCTCCAAGTCACAAGCACTTTCTATCCCCTTCCCCCTCTTGCTTTACTTTTCTTAAAATTAATTTATTCTCACTCATTTTGGCAGTGAAAGTTGCTTTATTTTTCTCTTTTGCACTTAACACTATCTAACCATCTACTTATTTTTCTTATTATCAGCAAGAAACACTTGATGAAATCTTAGATGTCTTTGATAATAAGATGCAACATTATTTTTGTATCACAAAAAAAGAAAAGCAGCTGCCAATTACAAATGTAAGATGGTACTAAGTCAGATTACAATTTCAGAGATTTTGAAGTGTGAAAAATTGTCCATCTTACATTTGATGAAATAAAGTATTTTCTTTATTGTTTTTCTCTCTCACTAAAATGCAAATTTCCATATGGATGTGGATTTTTTTTTTTTTGAAATGGGGTCTCGCTGTGTTGGCCGGGGTGGTCTCAAACCCCTGGTGTCAAGCAGTCCTCCCGCCTTGACCTCCCAAAATGTTGGGGTTACAGGTGTGAACCACTGCACCCAGCCTAGATATGGATTTTTATGTTTGGTTCACTGCTGTATTATCTGGCGCGTGGTAGATGTTTAATAAATATTTGTTGAATAAATGTTCAAGAACTAATAAAAAAAGAATAAATAATAGACTCCCATATAAGCAGAGTATATCTGTTCTAATCGCCTTAGAAGATTGAAATCTAAGAAGAAAAAGATCATAGAGGATGTCAAAGCTTGATCTGAATTTCCTAGAGTTTTCTGAAACCTCTAGAGAAGATGAGAGACCAATATTAATTTCATAAGTGCTACTGATGTTCTCGGGTTGAATGCATGCAAAGGCCATCCAACCTCAGTTAAAGATTTTCCTAGAATACTCTCTGCCTCCAAAGCTTAACCTAACAAGCTCCGTCTTACTCAGATTCTCAGCTCAAGCATCACCTTCTCAGAAAGGAGTTCCGAGACTGCACGATCTAGAAAAAGTAGCCACCAGCACCGCCTATCCCAGCTCTACCCATTCATCTCTATCTCATCACCTTGTTGTCTTTTATTCGTAGTACTTTTCACTATATGAAGTTATAGCATGTGCTTAGAACTGTGTCTGAAACAGAAAGTGCTTAATAATTAGCTGTTGAACGAATGTACATGGAGTGTTTAGATCCCTCAAAACTCTTCTCCCTCCCATCCTGACCTAAAAAAGTTCTAGAGAGTTCTATTGTTAAAGTCATTCCTTTTAGTAAAGTTATAAATATTCAAGAAATCTGATTATAAAGCAAATGTGATATTTGGACAAAGATAACATTAGCCGAGGGGTACCCATTAACACCTTGATAAATGCCACTTTTCCTGATGAGCGATTTTTATCTAATTAGAAAAAACAAAGCCCTGAGTGATGGGGAGAAGTTGGCTAGATGGCTTAGAGTAAGACTGGTGGAGTTCAGAGCAGCGACTGTGAAAGTGAGAATCCCAAGAAGCTAGTTTCCTGGACCTGAATGTGAGAAGGGGCAGGGGCATTAAATGGCTGAGTTTGACCTCTCTAACCTTTTGTCTAGGATTTGACCAAGCCCAGTGGCTACTTATCCTCCCTTTTCTTCCCTGTGCCTTCACCCTGTGATTTTCTCATCACCTTTTACATTCATCTACTAAGAAAGAATGCTTTCTATGCATTTTAGTTTCTTTTTCCTTCCAAAAAGGATCATCCAGTATATTATTTGTATAATGCAATCTTAGATCTACAAATTTTTCTAATGTCGACCTACAATTTTCTTGCTGTAGCTCATTCTTCCTTTGCACTATCTGTAAAGGAAAGAAAATGTCTGTTTAGTATATACTTCATAGAATATCTCTTCCTATATTTAAAGATCCTTAAATTCTACACTTCATAGGTCAGCTGAAGAATTTTTAAAATAAGCTTTATTTGCTTTATAAGGGGGCCAGTTATTGGAAGAACTTCAACCAGTATTTAAAAGCCAACTTTAGTCAAACCACTTTGTCTAGACACTTCACCTCAGTTTTCTGCAGTTTAAATATCCCAGATCTTTAAGCCTTTCCCTATGGGGCCTCTTTCACAGAACTTTAATTAGTTTTGTGGTTCTTTCATAAAGTCATCTCAATTCTTTTTTCCCCTCTAGTAATGAAAGCTTTTTTCCTCTAGTATAAAAGCTTTCCAACCAATGGATTTCTTTTGAATCTCTGGATATCCAAAGCATGCATTTATATCCTCACTGAAGAAAATTATATAACTTTCTATTTTTCTTCTATGTACCTTTAAGTGATTTATTTTTTCGCCTATAATTTTATTATGCTAATCAGCTCATAAACATGGTCAGAGCGTGTGCCCTAGACCTAGACTATTCAAAATTCAGTAAGAAGAGAAAAGAGAGAGAGAGAGACAGAGAGATTAGAAAGAAATATTTAAAATGTGTTGTTAGGATAACTTTGTGATTACTCAGGGATAGAGAATTTAAAATTTCAAATATAGACAGCCTAATAGGTACTAAAAGCCTAGAATTGTGCATTTATATTAATTCTAAGTGAGTATTTTTTTTGGCGTCTTTGAAAGAGAATTTTCTGTGTAAAAATGATTATTTTGAACTTTTAAATTAAAATGACAAGTTCTAAACAGTAGCTCTTCATTAAGGTGTTAAATTCAAAGAATTATTCAAAAGTCCAGTAATTAATAACAATTATATTTAGGGGCCATCAATTATGTTTAATCTCATTTAAAAATAAAGGGGCTCCTTCAAATACCTTAAACTCTATAGATTTAAACATTCATTTTCTTTTCAACACTGTAATTGTATGTTCTAACAAACAAACTTTCCTGGTTCCAAATAAACCATGACTCTAATAAGCTTATAAATACAATGAGCTTTAGGATCTCTTCACTATTCTAATACATAGATCAACTCAGTAAAATTTCAACTTAAATCAAAAGTCTAAATCCATTACGCATAACATACGTGTTTAAAATAGAAACTAAGAACTGATCTGTTAACTGTAATAGGCTAAATTATAAACATTGAAAGTACACATGGTGAAACCCTGTCTCTACTAAAAAATACAAAAATTAGCTGGGCATGGTGGTGGACTCTTGTAATCCCAGCCACTCGGGAAGCTGAGGCATGAGAATCACTTGAACCTGGGAGGTGGAGATTGCAGTGAGCTGAGATTGTGCCACTGCACTCCAGCCCGGGCGACAGAGTGAGACTGTCTCAAAAAAAAAAAAAAAAAGGAAGAAAAAGAAAGAACCAAAAATACTAAGCATACATAGATTTCCTAACACAAAATATGTTAATACCATGAAAAACTTTCTAAATCTTCGTAGAGTTGGAAGAGGCTTAGTCATCAAGGAAGTGATGATGTCATCCTTCACAGTTTGGAGGATTACCTCCCTGTGTAATTTATGGATTGACTTGCTGAAGCTTTGTGGGTGCCAGGTGATACAGGCTGAGACGACACTCGATCGGTGTTTATGACACTGAAAGGGCATACTGGCGTATTGAGCCCTATTTATAGCCTGAAACAGAGATTTCATCATTTGAAACAAAAGTCCTTAGATGTGAGTCATCTTATTACCTAATTTTCAAATCATATTGGGATCTGTAACACTCACTTTTGAAGCTTTCTCATTTGAGTGGATTGGATTTTATATTTCTTTGGCTTCTGAGATGTTCAAATGGCTTTTTTTTTTTTTTTTTTTTTTGAGACTGAGTTTTGTTCTTCTTGCCCAGGCTGGAGTGCAATGGCATGATCTTGGCTCACTGCAGCCTCCACCTCCCAGGTTCAAGTGATCTCCTGCCTCAGCCTCCCAAGTAGCTGGGATTACAGGAATGTGCCATCATGCCTGGCTAATTTTGTATTTTTAGTAGAGATGGGGCTTCACCATGTTGGCCAGGCCAGTCTTGAACTCCTAACCTCAGGTGATCCGCCCACCTTGGCCTCCCAAAGTGTTGGGATTACAGGCGTGAGCCACAGCACCCGGCCATTTAAATGTCTTTTTAGTCAAACTCCTGAATTCTTTACATGTACTTTTAAGTTTTAGAACAACGCAACTACTATAGATAATAAATTAATAATCCATTAAATTCTGGCTATGTCTTCTGATTTGTCTGATTATTTTACAAGTTCTAAGATCATCAAGCTGACACCTTGCACATCTCCTTCTAAAAATAAATCCTAAGGAAATATTCAGAGATGTGCAAAAGAATTCAACCACAGGGATTTCATCACAGTATTATTTTTAGTAGAAAATGACCTAAATGTCAAGCAAAATCTTTTGTTATTTTAAAATTCCATAAAGCTGGGAACCACAGTTTGTTCATTTTTGTTTCTTGTTTTGTCTAGGATTTACCTTATGGCATTGCACATAGAAGGTGCTCAATAAATGCTTATTAACGGAATAGGTAACTAAATAGTCTTGTGGACACCCCTCTGTAGCAACTGAGGCACTAGGAGTGTAGCTTGGGAGGGTTTTGTCTTTCAGAATCTCTCTGTGAGCCCTTCTTCAAAACGAATAGTTGATGTTTTTCAGGTCTTATGTCACATGCTTTACAAACTCACAGCTTTAATCCTCTCTTTGTAACAAGACATGACTTCTAAGCCCCTCTATGTAGAATTCTAGATCTGACACACCTCTGTAAGATGCAGTCTTGAAAAGAGGGAAGGAAAAGAAACTTCTTGATACCCTTTGTCACATTTGTTCTCTCACAGGAGAAAATGATGTGGAAAGGAGAATGGACCCCAAGCCAGCTAAGAGATAAATGCCTCTGCTCTGTTAACAATCATGTCAAATTCTTACATTTTCCAAAGTTTGTGCAATAGACATGTATTCCTTTTGGAATAAAGAAACATAGTGCTTTAAAAACTATGCTTAACTAATTCTATAATCTGCTTTCAATTTTTACTTATTCAATTTATTTATTTTCTGCCAGTGATCTAAAAGCTTTCGTTGTGCATTGTTCAATGGACACCTTAATACAGTTGCACACCTGGGCAGAGTGCTGAAACTCACTGTCATTGCAAACTTGACTTATACCATACTAAGAGTGAAACTGCTAACTCAAGAGTAAAAGACAGAAAATAGTCCAGAAGACAGCCCAAAGCTTCAATGACAGGGCTGGTCTGATTCTTGCAGGCTCTGCTCCCGTCCTCAGAGTGGAAAAATTCACAGGTTTGCAAATTCAAGGTCTTTCCCAAGGCTTCTAGTAAACAATTACAAAGTTCTTTTTTTTTTTTTTTTTTTTTTTTTTTTGAGATGGAGTCTGGTTCTCTCGCCCAGGCTGGAGTGCAGTGGCATGATCTTGGCTGACTGCAACCTCTGCCTCCTGGGTTCAAGTGATTTTCCTGCCTCAGCCTCCCAAGCAGTTGGGACTACAGGTCCACACCACCACCCCTAGCTAATTTTTTTGTATTTTTAGTAGAGATGGGGTTTCACCATGCTGGCCAGGCTGGTCTCAAACACCTGACCTCAGGTAATCTGCCCACCTCGGCTTCACAAAGTGCTGGGATTACAGGCGTGAGCCACCATACCCTGCCTAATTAGGAGGTTCTGATTTCCAAAGTGAGGCAGATAACCAGATAACACTGGACTATAAAGGGGGTGTAGAGAATGTTGTTAACATTGAATTCAAGGAAAGGGTTTACTGTGAATAAAAAGAAAGGTGAGTAGATGCACAGAGTGACAGGTGAGAGTGAATCCCAGGAGGTTACTACTGTCCACCCTCGGGGGCTGCTGGGAGTAGTGACAGACACCCTTACCTGCAGTCCTGGAAGGCTTGCTGGAGAAGATGGTTTTCAGTAGCTGCTTTCTCAGACACACGTATCAAAGACATTGGTGTCACATCAAGTTATGCTAAAAAAGAATTGGGACATCTAGCAAGTAAAAGAGAAAACAGGAAATAGGGTTTCAGCGTTTCTGGGGTCTCACTGGGAGCCCCAAGGTTGGTGAATTAATAGTCCTTGGACAATTATCTTAGAGTTTGGTTGCCTGATGGTCTGTGGTCTCCTCCCTGCCCAGTCCCCATTGCAATCCCATGGTTTATGTGCCATATATATCCCCATCTCCATCGCAAGAGCACCTGTCTCACTCCACACTTCTATCCCCTCACCCTCAATGCCCTCTCTCTCAGTTACCTACTTGAAATTTATGAATAGCAGCAGAAAATCACTGATATGTGATATGCAGGAGCTGTGTAACGTGGTGTAGTTACAGGCGAATAAAACCCAGGCTCTGATGCTGGCCCTACTGGGCTCTTTAAGCCTTTTTCCTCATACTTACAATGAGGATAGAATGCACACTTTCCAACTATGCTGTCAGGGTGGAATGAGATAATGTCTGTGAAAACACCAAGTCTAATGCTCAACTTGCTGTGTGCTTGGAAGATAAACCAGTGTATTTTTCAAAATATGAAAATATGGCCAATAACAGATGAGTTTTGATACAGTCTGATTATTTTCCTTCTTTAGTCTTGCAATAGGTCTCCTCTTACTTAAATAAATTTCAGTAATAATAACTATATCCAACTTAAAATTTGCATAAGAATATGCCACACTATTGAGTATGAACATGCAGGTTTTGGATTTATAATCCTGCCATGTGGCTTTAGCATCTAGGGGCTTCAGTTCCTAAGTAAGGTCAAAGAAAGGCCCTCTTCTAAGCCAAGCTTTGGCTGGTAATAGTTACTCTTCCCTTTGGCTCGCATCAATTGTCTGTAATCTACTCTCACTCAGGTCTCACCTCCGCCAGGACGAGACCCTTCCAGCTACTCTAAACAACGCAACTTTTCCCTTGTTGGGTATTACTACTAGTACTTAATGGCTGTGAAGCTCCAATGGAGATTTAGTCATGAAAATAATATTCACTACATATAGTCCCCATTTATAGAACACATTGTATTTATCTAATTTTTACAACAACCCTGCAAGGTAGCTATAATTATCCCTATTTTGCAAATGAAGGCATTAAAGCTAAAAAAGTTTAGGTAACAATCAATAGTAGCACTTAGATTCAAAGCATGAGGTTTTCACTCCACTAATCTACCTTCCAAATCTGTTTATTATTCATTCATTTTGGTTTTTTAAATTTGTAGGCTAATTAACTTGTGTCTGTTCCGTAAGCTACTAATCACGGTATCTCTGAGCAAAAGACTTACATTACACTGCTGATTACTTTTGTTTCATCTGCATTTCTAAGTTACAATCACCTGTTAGACAAAGATAATGCCCTCCAATTCTTAGGTGTTGTCATTGTATATTTTCAATACAAGGCTAGGAATGCTAAACACTCTCTATACATACTTTTTAAACTAACTGAATTAATGAAAAAGAGAGATCATAATGAGAACTCCAGATCTCCAGATCATTACTACCCATCAAAATTTGAGCCCAAGATCACCTGAGGTCACGACTTTGAGACCAGCATGGCCAACATGGTGAAAACCCATTTCTACTAAAAATACAAAAACTAGCCGGGCGTGGTGGTGCACACCTCTATTCCCAGCTACTCGGGAGGCTGAGGTGGGATAATCGCTTGAACTCAGGAGGCGGAGGCTGCAGTGAACCGAGATTGCACCACTGCACTCCAGCTTGGGGGACAGAGCAAGACTCCGTCTCAAAAACCAAACCAAACAAACAAACAAAAATTGAGCCCAAAAACGAAAGTCAGTATGTATTGACTTATGTCAACACTACAGAGGCAACGGAAATACCTAGTATGCAAAGATGTCAGATCCTCAGAAAGTCTAGCTCAGTGTCACCAGTTTTCCAAATGAAGGATTTGAGTTCTTTGTTTTTCATGACGAGGGGAGCCAATGCAGAGCTAACCCAAATCCTTGCCTCTCAAATGTTTTTTAAAAAATAAATTTTAAAGTTGATATTTACTTATAGCAAAACACATTCAAAAAGTGGCAATAACAACCAATGTTTTTGTCACCCAGTTTTTTAAAATAGCTTACCTATGTGTTACTCTTTTAGACATTCAGATATTACTAAATATATTCTCTTACTGAAATGTTAACTGCCAAGATTCAACCCACAGGCATATTTTTATAGGCAAGTTACATATCCCTGAGAAATTATAGAAATACACAATAACGCCTACATCCCCAGGGCCAAAATCCACAAGCAGCTTCTACAGACCTCGTGCTACAGGAGGCAGCAGTTTTTCCCAACTAAAAAGGACTCATAAAAATCTCAAAGGAGGTGAAAATACCTTTTTAAAATATGAAGCATCAAACCATCCAGTCCCGTAAAAAGGGAAAGGCACCAGCTAAAAATATATCCCATGTTCTTTTCAATCTTGTTTATTGTATTCATAAATAAAAATATCCTACCATATATTTTATTCATACATATACCATCAATATTTATTCATATTTATTCAACAACAACAAGGCTAGAGGTTCCCAACAGTACTCTGGCTTTATCATTTGTGTTCATTTGCTTCAGTCTCCAAGGACGTGGTTATTATGAACAAAAATCATGCCTGTGAATTACAATTAGGGCTTGGATAAATTGCATCGTCAGTCAAATATTAAACATTTGGTGAGTGTTTATGACATGTAAGACAATGCACTAGGCATTGTGCATATTCAAACTAAAAATACAATTCCTCTTTTTAAGATGAGAGTTAAATTGAATACAGATATTACTATGTGTGCTTAATATCGTACAAACAGACATCCGATTTCTGTAGACCTTTGAAGACTGAGCTGTGGAAAAAAAGAAAAACAAATTTTAGAAAATCTGAGCTGAAAGCAATTTGCCAGTCAACATTTTGAGATGATTTGTCTCTGAAGTTATGTGGTTCTCTCTAGATGTATTGATTCTAGTACCTAGTGTATTGTTGTTTACATTGGCATTCGCCAAAATACATTCTAGTTTGAACTGAGCAAAACAAAGTTAACTGGAATTTCTCAAAGCCTTTAATATGGTAATGGGTTTCCTGGACATATTCAACAATGGAAGTTTTTAAATTTTGTTTTGTTTACAGCACGTCTACTAATATCTAAGAGAACCTATGTTTGTTTCCATGTTTGTCTTCTCAGGAGTACAGAAGTCCAAAGATAATTGTTTTTTAATTTTGTGCATTTTTATTGTTGTTGTTTTTAATCTAAAACAATTAAGACAAGCATGCTGTGAATCATCAGAATAACTATCTTATAGCTGAGTAGTGTCACGTGGTTTTGGTGTCCTCGTTTGCATTTCTGCTTCTGAGCAGGTTAATAGCAAGCCAAATGACATCATGCTTTGTTGCACAAGCAAGCAAAGGTTCCCAGCGATTTGAATAGAGGAAAGTGGTAGGAAAATGGAATCATTACATTGAGCATGATTTACTGGCTTGTTGAACTCAAGAGAAAATGTGCTGTAGTGAACAACTCTATGCTAGAGCAGGAGTCTGGAGTGTACATATTATGTTTTATACAGTCCCTCTCATGGCAGTTCATTAACATTAGCATAGTTACAATTTTAAAACTTTAAAAAACTATTCTCTTTTTCTTTAATACATTTATTTATTTATTTATTTATTTGGAGACAGGGTCTCACTCTGTCACCGAGGCTGGAGTGCAGTGGCACGATCTTGGCTCGCTGCAACCTCTGCTTCCTGGGCTCAAACGATCCTCCCACCTCAGTCTCCTGAGTAGCTGGGACTACAGGTGCGAGCCACCACACCTGGTTAATTTTTGTATTTTTTTGTAGAGATGAGGTTTCACCATGTTCCCCAGGCCGGTCTTGAACTCCTGAGCTTAAGCAATCCACCCACCTAGGCCTCTCAAAATGCTAGGATTACAGGCGTGAGGCTCTGTGCCTGGCCAAAAAACTATTCTCATGTACTCTATTTTGCAGGAAACTATTAAAATTGTTGGCAGAACAAGATAATAAATGATAAACGTTAAAAAGAATTTCAAATGCCCAGACAACGGCGGTGAGTCAAGGGATTCCTCATGTGAGAAAGCAAAGGAATCATGTAGACAAAAACACAAACACATTGTTCTACTATTTAATTCGACGTTGACAGCTTAGTTTCCGCAGAACATCAGTCATCAGATTAATGTTGTAGAGGTATATTGTAATTTGGTTCTGATTTGTTAATTTTCTTTGATTTTATTGTCATATGAAAGCCACAATAATTAAGGAGTTTTCCCTCACCTAGTATTTGTATGTGATTTTAAATAATATAATAAAATAATTTAAGTCAATATTTAGAGTCTTCATGGCTCTCTCCCTCTTTATTCAATTTTGAAAAACACTTGATACAGTGAAAATAACCTTCAAATTGAAGTTAAAAAAAGGCTTGAGTTCTAAGTTAACATTTAAATCTGAGTCTCAATTTACTCATCTGTACAACTGGAATAACACCAAAACCACTTTTTCACTGTTGTTGAAGGTACCTTGATCAATGTGTGACGCCTAATAGGCGTTCAATAAATAGTAGTTAATTTTCATTAGTAACATACTGTCAAAATCTGTAACTGTACAGTTTTGTAGCCCAAATATGAAAATTACGTTTTCCACTGGACTACTTAAGACAGTTGTTGGGCAGCAAGATAACCAACCTAAGAACAGAAGAATGGTTTAGCCAGTAAGCGCATCATGATTCTGTATATAAAATAAAGATAATAAATATATATAAATTGCCGTATATGTAGTACCAAATATACATTTTGGCCAAGTAGCCATGTGTTAAAATCAATATTCAGCAAAGCTGAATGTTATTATCACCATTAGAGAGTCAACTTCTGGGATACAAAAATAAATTAGAAGTGTAATTTTTTAAAACTGTATTATGATTACAATTATATTATTAAAAATTAGACAAATTTTCAGTTTGATATGACAGTTCAGGAACAGTCATTTCTTAGCAAAGTTGGCTAAGATGGTTTTAGCGCCTGCATTTGTGTTACTGGAGAGACGCCCCCTTTCAAGTGGCACATATAATAGCAACACTCACCTTTTCTGTGCAAAGCAGAAAATAATTTTCAGTAACATGTTTTCTGGAAGAAATGTTGTACCTAGGACTCACAGCTTGGGTAAGTCTAAAATATCCTTTATCTTTACATGGTTACAATCTGTAACAATCATTTTAACAAGCTTTTAAAATATTTTTTGAATCCATAGATTCAAAATCCTAAGAAAGTATCTTAAAGCACTCTTATAAAGGCTATTGCTTTGGAGTTTGAGTAGTGAGTACAAGGTATGTTTTGAGTGACTTCTCTTTCTCTAAGATTCTGTTTTTTCCATCATGTGCTTTATCTTTTTTTTTCTTTTTAGTTTTTCTTTGGCTATCATATGCTTTATCTTTATCATGAGTGTTATTATACACAATTTTAGAGCTTTTCATTTTTGTGAAAATTATAGATGGTAACACTGAATTATTTTAGTTCATTCTACAAGGTTTAAAGTAATCCCAAATAGGGTCTTTTTTTCCTGAAAAATGGTCTATGTGGAATTAAATGACTACAATTAAATGCAATCCTAAAAGTTTATTTTTGTTTAATCTTAAAAATTTCACATCACAAAACAACTCTTAAGATTGGCATTATGATGTAATTTGAACAGTATCTCGATTTTTCTGTCTTATGTTATTATTTTTATGCTTATGAACATTTATTTATAAATAATTTGTTATTTTTCCTAAAGTTGTCTAGGAATGCCTCCCTTAAAATGTCCACAATCCTTTATGTCCAATTTAAACATCCAAAGCTCTGAGAAATGGAAATATTTTCATAACTCATTTGGCCACAGAATCTGTGTGATCTGATGTGAGGCTTAGTGGGAATGGTCACACATTTTACCACATAGTAATGTGCTACATCGACTTGTTTCCTAACCCCCCGACCCCTGGAAAGGTTGATAAATATAGTACATGCAATCTATTACCTTCCTAAAATCTGAATAGTTCTTCATTTGAAAAGACATATGGTCCCAAGGAATTCAGATAAGGGATTATAAATCTATTTTCATAGTAACTGTCAATCCTATTTTACTTAACTATTTGAAAGCTGTTAATAATTGAGGAACTTTTTTGGTAGATAAAATTAGTAACTTTATAATCATTAATTATTATAGCATTTTACTCTCAGAATAGTAAAAATGCATTTATACTTCAACTGTCAAAACCGGAACAAAGCACACAAGTGAATTTTTACTCAAAGTACTATCTGGAATACTTACATGATGAGCATTATAATAGAAATCTTATGTATTCATATTATACTATATATAATATTATAATCACTTATATTTGAAAGTGAATATTCAGATATTAATGTTAATCAGAATAACAAACCTTGTTTGTGTTCCTGACATTATATTATAGAGTAGGCATTCAACCATTCTGCCTTTCGAAAGTCAAGGTCAAGTCTGAAACTGAAACCAAACAGTAAATTTTGTCTGAATTCGGAGGCTGAAGCCAGACTTCAGTGTATCCTAAATTATATATGTATGTGTATTTTCCAATTTTGCTCAAAGACCATTATTACATTTTTAAAAGTGGTTTAGAGTCTCATAAAAATTTAACAGAGTGAACATTGGTAACATTGGAACTTACCTTTCAGAAGTCAAATCTTAGAGCTCTCTTCTTCAGGACTTTTTAAGCCTAAAATTTAGAATTATTATTATTATTGTTTTTTGAGATGGAGTCTCACTCTGTCACCTAGGCTGGAGTGCAGTGGCACAATTTCAGCTCACTGCAACCTCCGCCTCCTGGGTTCAAGTGATTCTCCTGCCTCAGCCTCCCAAGCAGCTGGGATTATAGGTGCACACCACCATGCCCTGCTAATTTTTGTATTTTTAGTAGAAACGGGGTTTCACTATGTTGGCCAGGCTGGTCACGAACTCCTGACCTCAAGTGATCCTCCCACCTCGGCCTCCCAAAATCCTGGGATTACAGGCTTCAGCCACCCTGCCCTGAAATTATTATTTTTTTTTTAATCAAGAGAAAAAATAAGACTATCTCTGGGTGGAGGGCTATAGTATATGTGTGGGTAGGGGTAGGGGAAGTCCATGGATAAGCTTCCTTTGGTGGAGCATGGGCTTTGTATCCACACAATCTGTATTCAAATTTCAGTTTCTCTGTTTTCTAGCTGAATGGTCTTGGGAAATTGGCTTATTTTCTAGACAGTTGGTGTCTCCACTTTCAAAACTGAGGCAACAAAATATACCTTTCAGGGTTGTTGATAATATTAAGTGGGTTAATTTATGTAACTGTCTAACATAGAGTTACACTATGCATATTACAGAATTCACTGTCACCTAGTAAACAGTAAAACAGTGCATGGCTCTTCCTCAAGGGAAAAAGTTTTGAAGAGGGAAAATGCAAGTGTGTGATTAAACCTCTGCCTTTACTAAACAAACTAAATACATCACTGAGTGCCTCTTCCGTCTTTTCTTTAATCTTGTGCTAGTTACTATGCCCATCCACATATAGAATTATCTAGAGGCCAAAAATATCTGAGCTCCTCAAGATGAAAAGTGTTGTTCTAACCAGTTCTTTCAGCCACATCAAAAATGGGCCACACATGAAAGTTTGATCTCACCATCCCCCTCTCACTTTTTCCCCTTAGCTTTCAGCTAAGACAGCTGCTGGATTCAGCCCTTTTCTGTGTCCCTCAGAGAGCTATGAGAACTGAACCAGAGCAGCTACACACCAGCCATTTCTCCATGACCAGGAAAATCCCTGAGCATGCCCACGACACTAAGCATATCTCTGGAAAATAGATGAGTAGGGAAGCATTTTGCAGTGGGTGGGCTGGAATTCATCCCATTCTGCATGAATTTCAGAGTCTTTCCTTTGAAGTTCAGTCCCTGACCTACAGTTTGGAAGAACTGGGAATGTTTCTATTACCGTTATCATCAGTAGTGGTTTTATTGTTACTCACATTATGAAAGATATTTCTTCTTATCTTGAAATAGGGCAAATGAAGTATGAGGAACAATGCTTGAAAGTAAAAATATGCTTCTCATTTTTCTGGGATAATGCTTAGAAAATGTGATGGCTATCTAAGACAAAGCTTACTTAAGTGATTTAACTATCATTTTAAGGAATTCATTTTTTAAAAATCTCATTTATGGTTCATCACTTCAGTATTTTTATGCTGAGTTGTCATATCTTATTTAATTAACTTGCTTATTGTTTTGTGACAATCGTATCCTCTTTTGGTATTCTCACTTTTTACATGAAATAGTAAATATATTTCCTAAGTGCCAGGAAAAAATGAGAACACTTTAAAGAGCTGGAAGTATACTATATCTCACGCTTGATGCCAGTAAAAACAACCCACAAGCCAATAAAGGGAAGACAAAGGAAATGCAGTGTCTGCAATGAGTCATTTAACAATATGGTAGTAAAAGGTAAAAAAGAAAGCCCTGGATTGTTTACACTCTTCTTCTGCCCCTCAAATACCCCATCGAAGCCCTTCAACTTTAGCAGATCATTATTTGCATCTACTTTTTTAAGGAAAGAGAGAGCAGGCAACATGTCCTTTACTGCCTCTACCCTGAATTTCTTCAGATGGCTAAAGAGGAAGAGACTAACCCCCTCTCCAGGGAAAAGTCCTCATCTATGCCCTGTTCTCATTCTCTCCAGTCTTCTCCACGGCCTTGCCCTCCATCAGTCATCCTTCTACAAAGTGTCAATCACTCTTGATTCTCCTTGATTTCTCCTTGACCTATTAATGGAAACATGCTGGGTGTTTCCCATCCCCATTTTAATGTCCCCTCTGCTTTTCTACCTTCATTACAAAATGGCCACTTTAAATCTAGGTCTCCCACTCTACAAAAATGGTTCTCCTAAATGTCCCCAGTGGCCTCCCTAAACACAAATTCATTGGACTTTTCTCTATTCTTACCCTCTCTGATCTCGGCAGCATCTGACACTGCTGACACCTACTTCCTGTTGAATTCTCTTCCTTGAAGTCTTAGACTCCCCTCTCTGAACCTTTAACCTCACTGTACCTCACAGATTTTCCTTCACTTCTACTCATTAAATGAAATACTACAAAGAGTCTTTCTTGACCCTCTTTTTATCTTACTCTCTTTGGTGATCTTTTTTGGAAAGCTTATTTACTCAACTTTTTCAACTTTCTGCAAATGACTCCAAAATATGTGTTTCCAATCCTGACTTCTCTCCTAATTCAGCATCTGAATTTCCAGTTGCCTGCTAAACTGCCATATCTCCAAAACAATTAAAATTTTAAATTTCAAAGCCAAATGAAGCATCTCATCTTTGAAATGTTCTCATCTAAACTAATACATTTTCAGCCTCCAAGAGCATTTGGGAGCACATTCAGCCTCTCCCTTTCTCTCATACCCTACATGAATTTAAATGATGAAAAAAAAAGATGAAACTTTGAAACCAGACTGACTTGGGTTGAATCCCTGTTGTGCCACTTTCTAGAACTGTGACCTCAGGTTAATTGCGTGATCTCTCTGAGTTTCTTCATCTGAATTAATCAGGTACCCATATTTACTCAGCCCAGGTATTGCACCAGTTAAATGAAACAATGTTCACAAAGCACATTCTATGTGCCTGACGTATCACAGCCAGGCAAATAATTTTTATACATTTTTAGTTTTGCTTACAAATAGTCTCTTTTATTGTAACAGTTTCTCTTTTGATATTACTGACATTGTCACCACCTTAGTTTTGCGTCTCATTACCACTTGCCTGATGATTGCAACTTTTCTAAAAATATTTTCTTGCTTATCTCCCAGCCTCCTGTCCATCCTCGTTACTACTGCTAGAACTCCTTCTAGAGCACTATTATCTTGCAATGCTACATGGCTTACAGAATAGATGACAAGCTCCCCATCTTGGTATTTAAGTTTCTCCACAACCTGTTCCTTTTCAACCTTTTAAAATCACGGCTGCATATGCAGTCCCCTGAGCCCAGTGCTTTAGCCAGACTGGACCCTTAATTCGACATTCTTTACTTTCCTAGCTCCTTACTTTTGATCACTCATGCTCTTTGCCAACTAGTGGTGTCTGGTTAGGCCATGTGGCCAATTGTCTGCATTTATTAAAATGGTACCAAGAGGAAACCACAGGAAATAGCCTTTATTTGACATAAAAACTATTTGCCAGAAACATTTCTAAGTGCTTTGGAGATATTAACTCATTTAATCCTTATAACAACATTATGAGTTAAGCACTATTAGGATCGTAATTCAGAAGATTAAGAAACTGAAGCATACACAAAAAGTTATGCCAGGTTTCCAAAATCATTATAAATAGCACAGCCAAGCTTCAAATACATATAGTGCAGATAGTTGAGATCGTCAAGAGTCTGTGCTTCACTTATCACTATGCTGACTTTCCTAAAAGTTTGTCCGGAGCAGCACCAACGTAAGTAGTTTTAACTAAGGTTGCCAGTCTCCGTGAAGCTAGACACCAACGATTAGGACCAAAAAGGTCAGGAATGAGATGCACTGATGTGTGAGGAAGTTCAAGGTTGACAGTTGCAAGATGAGCAGATGGGAATTTCCTGAGCCCAAGTTCAGGGGCTCATGACAGCTTTAAACACAGTACCCATGACCTCTGTGATGGCCAAGTTGGGAGAGCTAAGGGATCTGACACAAGCAAGTCTGTCTTGTTAACAGTCATCTGTCTCACCCTGTCCCCATGAGGTGTGAGCTTCCTGGGAGGAGGAATTATGCATTCCTAACCTTTGTGGCCTCCTAGTATCTGACATAGCACTCTTATTTAGTCAACACACATCAGGTGCCTATGTGTGTTAGGAACGGTATGGGGTTTGGGACATTTCATGGTTTCTTCCCCCAGAGTTGCTACGGTACTTTTTCTCTGATTTGATCTGTAAATTGTATTTGTACAAGACATGTGATTGCCAAGAGCTTTCTCCACAGTCTTTGCAGAAGCAATATAAATCACCTTAAAACCACAGGGCTTTCTGGAAATGAATTAGGGCTGAGACTTAAAGAACCAACTCTGGGGAATTTTAATTAGAACTGCAAATTCATCACACAGATTCTTTGCCATTTGGTGAATCAAACCTATCCCAATAAAACTGCTGTGCTTGGCTCAATTACAAGTGCTATGCCTTCTCCTCTGTATTCCTTCTGGTAGCCTGCATAGTGTCTAAATATAGTAGGTTTGCTATACATGCTAGATGAATGCATGTCTGATGATAAGAAATGCTAGTGAAACTTTCACATCTGAGCACTTCTCGTTTTTGTCTCTGAAGTTTAAAGTTGTTTTCCTCAGGGGGAAAGTTGGCTGGTACAATGGAGAAGTGTCTGGGCTATTGATCACAAGTCTCTGACTCTAGAATTTAGCAAACAACAAAAAAAGTTTGAGATAAATGTCTCTATTTTAAAAGCTTACACAAAGTAAAGTTCATTCTGTACACTATTGACCACCAACCTAGACATTCAATGTTTTCTTCCACTTGGGATAAAAAAAAAGAGGCTTTCACTGCATTTTCTCCTAAATCATATAATTATAGGGGTTTTGAAATTACTGGACCTAGTCTTTGCCCTTCAGGCAGAAAATATGTTTAAAATTTTCCCTAAGTAAAAATCATTACAGTTGTGTCTTGAATTTTGTATGTAGCATTAGTTCGTACAGACATAGAGGGAATAGGTACTGGCTTGCTTTATTTGCAGTGTCATGAAGAAGTCAGATGTAGCTAAACTTTTTCTTTTTTGTAGTCCTTGAAGTGGTATAAAAAAGGAATTGATGTGGTTTCATCAGTTCTAAACCAGAATCTGTCCCCAACACTGACCTACTGAGAAAATAAGAAATAAGTCAGCTTGGTTGCTTCTTGTCCATTTATAACCTGAACACTTTTTTAATGGTTAGGGACAACTTTTGATGAAGTAAAGACAAATTTCAGTATCAGCAGAGACTACATTAACACATGCTTTATAGTAATTAAAATAAATTAATGGCAATGATACAATAAAACTCCACTGTTCTTTAAAAAAAAAAATTTCCCTGAGCAGATTAGTTTGTCTTGTTTTTAAGATACGTTTAGAGATTGCACAACCACCACCAATAGCCAGTTTAGTGTTTAATAGCCCAAGTCTTCTTTCTTTCTTTCTTTTTTTTTTGAGATGGAATTTCACTCTTGTTGCCCAAGCTGGAGTGCGATGGCGTGATCTCGGCTCACTGCAGCCTCTGCCTCCTGGGTTCAAGTGATTCTCCTGCCTCAGTCTCCCGAGTACCTGGGATTACTGGCGAGCGCCACCGCGCCCAGCTAATTTTTTTGTATTCTTAGTAGAAATGGGTTTCACCATGTTAGCCAGGCTGATCTCAAACTCCTGACCTCAGGTGATCTGCCCACCTCTACCTCCCAAAGTGCTGGGATTACGGGCATGAGCCACCGCACCCGGCCTCAAGTCTTATTTCTAACCGAACCTTTCCAACCTTTCTTTCTCGTCTCTTCAGTGGAGCTGGAGAACAACTAGGTAACTTTGTGTAATTACTTTATGAAGTCATTTCTTTTTCTCAAGAAAAGACATTTAAAAATTTAGAAAGTGTAGTTAGTGAATTATAAACCCCTGCATTGCAGTGCCTTCCTGTACATAAAAATGCTTATATTAATATAGAGACAAATAACATGGATATATGTTGTAACTAAACAAATATTTTGAGATTGAGTCTTGGTTCTAACTCTTACTAGCTGTATGGTTTTAAAGGAATGTAATATCATCTTTATGAAATTCTGTTTCTTTATGTAATATAATCTTTATGAAATTCTGTTTCTTTATCTAAATTAATGTGCAAAATGAAATCACAATAACTTAACACAGAGGTTTTCTTATACCATGAAACAATGTTGCTTTGGGGATGGGAGCATGCCAGCTTAGCAATAATCCAATATTACTCAATTATCACAGCAGAATAGGAAATTAGACTTGTATGCCTACTTTCTTCATGAGGCTGTAAATTCTTCAGGACAGGGATTCTGCCTTATTAATCTTCATAGCCTCTATTACCTGTGCAATGTACAACATAGGTATTTAGCAAATATGTGTGGGATTTAAAAATTGTCTGATTGAAATATTCGTAATACTTTAAATATTAGCTGGGCTGTGCAAAGTGTCTCATACCTATAATCTCAGCACTTTGGGAGGCCGAGGCGGAAGGATCACTTGAGCCCAGGAGTTTGAGGTCAGTCTTGGCAACATAATGAGACAACGTCTCTACAAAAAACTGAAAAATAAAAAATTATCTGGGTGTGGTAGCACGTGCCTGTAGTCCTAGCAACTCAGGAGGCTGAGGTGGAATGATTGCTTGAGCCTGGGAGGTTGAAGCTGCAGTAAGCTGTAATCATACCGCTGCACTCCAGCCTGGGCCAAGTAAATAAATAAATGTATGTTAGCTGGTTACCTGAAGGGAGACTTGATATACCAAAATAACTCCTTCTCATCTTCAAGGTATAGAAAGACATTTTCCTTCTTGTACTTCATATATATCAGCATGAAGATTTTAAATTTAGCCACAAACTAAACCCAAATTGAGTAATATAACATGTTCTAAATCCTGGAAACGCTTCTTTGCCCTGAAACTATATGTTCATTCTAAAAGGAGAAAAAAAAATAGATCATATAGAGCAACAAGATTAAATATTAGACAAAGAAGCAAGTAAGATATTTGAAAACTGACATGACTGAAGGAAGCAACGCACATTTAAATGGCAAATATTTTACTCCAGGGACTTGGCTAAAGCATTTGAAAATCTAGGGGCCAATTATGTGAACTCTGAAGACTGTCGGGAGGGTAGTTACGACTATGTGGGTGCTGGAAAAGAATATGTCTTTTCTTTGCACAGGCTTCCAGAACTAGTTCTCATGAATGCCTAAAATATTTGTTGTGGTGTTTTATAAAGTCATGTCAGGAGCTTTTTTTTTTTTTCCGCTTGCTTTTAGAGAAACTATTGTCCTCTTGAGCTTCTTTTCATAGTGTATATTTTTGGATATTTGTAGCAACTTCATAAATTCTTTTAACTTTTTAGCTTAGCCATGTGATATAAAACTTTTCCATTTAAAATGCAAGTTTACCAAAAGAGAAGGTGTTAATAAGAAAATTTCAGTTTTTCCTCTTTCTTCTGGTTGACCTTGTCAAACAAAAGAACTACTTGAGTTTACCTTCCAAGGTCTTGATTAGGGAATGAATAGACTTTCCTTTCTAGACACACACACACACACATGCACACCCTCTCACACTCTTTAAACACACAGATATTTAGAAAAAGAAATTTTTTTTTTTTTTTTGAGATGGAGTCTCACTCTGTTGCCCAGGCTGGAGCACAGTAGCGCAATCTCAGCTCACTGCAAGCTCCGCCTCCCGGGTTCACACCATTCTTCTGCCTCAGCCTCCCCAGTAGCTGGGACTACAGGTGCCCGCCACCATGCCAGGCTAATTTTTTTTTGTATTTTTAGTAGAGATGGGGTTTCACCATGTTAGCCAGGATGGTCTCGATCTCCTCACCTCGTGATCCGCCCACCTTGGCCTCCCAAAGTGCTGGGATTACAGGCATGAGCCACTACACCCAAGCCATAAAAAATATTTTCCAAAAGGGCTTTTTCTTCTAAAACTCCCTGGGATTGGGTATCTTGCGCCTTTGTTCCAGATGAGCTAATGATCAAAGAACCTGAGGCGATACCAGAACCCACCAACTAGACAATGCTTTTAGGGTGAGCACAATCTATTCATGACACTTGGGCTACACAAGGCCATTCAGACTCAGCTGCAGGAATTTCTGTCCAATCGTAGAGATTCTTTGTTACTCATCATGAATGCCACCTATCACTCCTCACGGTATAGCACTCGAGGCAGGAAAGCCTCTTGCCATCTCGGGTGCAGAGAATACTGACACAAAGTATGTGAACTACAGATTCAGATGACAGGTATTTTGCAGAGGAAAATACATTCTGAGAGGTACTTTTCACAGCAAGGGGGATCCTTTGATTGGGGCCTGTCCTCCGGAACCTTCAAACCCTTTTGAAAGTTCTAGATGCCATTTGTATACTCAGCGCAAACCAGGGAGATACAGCCAGAGTTAAATCTGTGAGTGGAAATTAACTTGGAATCACTTTTTGTTTGTTTGTTTCAATAGGTTTTGGGGGAACAGGTGGTATTTGGTTACATGAATAAGTTCTTTAGTGGTGATTTCTGAGACTTTGATACACCCATCATGCAAGCAGTATACACCATACCCAAGGTGATCTTTTATTCCTAACTCCCTTTCCACCCTTTGCCATGAGTCCCCAAAGCCCATCGTATCATTCTTTTTTGTTTTGTTTGTTTGTTTGTTTGTTATTGAGACAAGGTCTTGCTCTGTCACCCAGGCTGGAGTGCAATGGTGCAATCTCCACTCACTGAAACTTCTGTATCATTCTTTTTTGTTTTGTTTGTTTGTTTGTTTGTTATTGAGACAAGGTCTTGCTCTGTCACCCAGGCTGGAGTGCAATGGTGCAATCTCCACTCACTGAAACTTCTGTATCATTCTTTTTTTTTTTTTTTTGAGACAGAGCCTCTCTCTGTTGCCCAGTCATGATCTCGGCTCACTGCAACCTCTGCCTCTGGGTTCGAGCAATTCTCTTGCCTCAGCCTCCTCAGTAGCTGGGATTACAGGCCTGCTCAACCATGCCGGGTAATTTTTGTATTTTTAATAGAGACAGGGTTTTGCCATGTTGGCCAGCCTCGTCTCGAACTCCTGACCTCAAGTGATCCTCCCACCGCGGCTTCCCAAAGTGCTGAGATTGCAGGCCTGAGCCACTATGCCCGGCCAAAAACTTGTATCATTCTTATGCTTTTGTGCCTTCATAGCTTAGCTCCCCATTATGAGTGAGAACATATGATGTTTGGCTTTCCATTCCTGAGTTAATTCACTCAGAATAATGGTCACCAATTCCATCCAGATTGCTGCAAATGCTATTATTTTGTTCCTTTTTATGGCTGAGTAATATTTCACGGTATATACATATATACCACATTTTGTTTATCCACTTGTTAATTGATGAGAATTTGGGCTGATTCCATATTTTTGCAATTGTGAATTGTGCTGCTATAAACATGCATGTGCAAGTATCTTTTTCATATAATGACCTCTTTTCCTCTGGTTAGGTACCCAGTAGTGGGACTGCTGGATCAAATGGTAGTTCTACTTTTAGTTCTTTAAGGAATCTCCACACTGTTTTCCATAGTGGTTGTACTAGTTTACTTTCCCACCAACAGTATAAAAGTGTTCCTTTTTCACCACATCCACGCCAACATCTATTATTATTTTTTGATTTTTTGATTATGGATATTCTTTAAGGAGTAAGGTGATATCGCATTGTGGTGTTGATTTCCATTTCCCTGATAATTAGTGATGTTGAGCATTTTTTCATACGTTTGTTGGCCATTTGTATATCTTGTTCTGAGAATTGTGTATTCATGTCCTTAGCCCACTTTTTGATGGGATTGTTTGTTTTGTTCTTGCTGATTTGAGTTCCTTGTAGATTCTGGATATTAGTCCTTTGTTGGATATATAGATTGAGGAGATTTTCTCTCACTCTATGGGTAGTCTGTTTGCTCTACTGATTATTTCTTTTGCTGTGCAGAAAGCTTTTTAGTTTAATTAGGTCCCGTCTATTTATCTTTGTTTTTGTTGCATTTGCTTTTTGGTTCTTACTCATTAAGTCTTTGCCTAAGCCAATACCTAGAAGGGATTTTTCCAATGCTATCTTCTAGAAATTTTATGGTTTCAGGTCTTAGATTTAAGTTTTTGATCCATCTTGAGTTGATTTTTGTATAGGATGAGAGATGAGGATCCAGTTTCATTCTTCTAAATGTGGCTTGCCAATTATCTAAGCACCATTTGTTGAATAGGGTGTCCTTTCCCCACTTTATGTTTTTGCTTGCTTTGTCAAAGATCAGTTTACTGTAAATATTTGGCTTTATTTCTGGATTCTCTATACTATTCCATTGGTCTATGTGCCTATTTTTACACCAGCACCATCCAGTTTTGGTGACTATGGCCTTACAGTATAGTTTGAAGTTGGGTAATGTAATGCCTCCAGATTTGTTCTTTCTGCTTAGTCTTGCTTTGGCTATGTGGGCTCTTTTTTGATTTCATATGAATTTTAGGATTTTTTTCTAGTTCTGTGAAGAATGATGATGATATTTTGATGGGAATTGCATCGAATTTGTAGATTGCTTTTGACAGTATGGTCATTTTCACCGTATTGATTCTACCCATCCATGAGCATGGGATGTGTTTCCATTTGTTTACATCATCTATGATTTCTTTCAGTGGTGTTTTGTAGTTTTCCTTGTAGAGGTCTTTCACCTCCTTGCCTCCTTGGTTAAGTATATTCCTAAGTTTTTTTTTTTTTTTTTTGCAGCTATTGTAAAAGGGGTTCAGTTTCTTATTTGATTCTCAGCTTGCTCACTGTTCTAACAGAGCTATAGCAGAGCTGCTGATTTGTGTACATTAATTTTGTATCCTGAAACTTTGATGGATTCATTTACCAGTTCTAGGAGCTCTTTGGATGAGTCTTCAGGGTTTTCTAGGTATATGATCATGTCATCAGCAGACAACAACAGTTTGATTTCCTTATTACCAATTTGGATGCCCTTTATTTCTTTCTGTTGTCTAATTATTCTGGCTGGGACTTCCAGTGCTATGTTGGATAGAAGTGATAAAAGTGGGCATCCTTGTTGTATTAGTCAGGGTTCTCTAGAGGGACAGAACGAACAGGATAAATGTACATATGAAGGGGAGTTTATTAAGGAGTACTGACTCATATGATCACAAGGTGAAGTCCCACAATAGGCCATCTGTGAACTGAGGAGCAAGAAAGCCAGTCTGAGTCCCAAAACCTCAGAAGCAGGGAAGCCAACAGGGCAGCCTTCAGTCTGTAGTCAAAGGCCCGAGAGCCCCCTGGCAAATCACTGGTGTAAGTCCGAGAGTCCAAAAGCTGAAGAACTTGGAGTCTGATGTTCGAGGGCAGGAAGCGTCCAGCATAGGAGAAAGATGAAGACTGAAAGACACAGCAAGTCTAGTCCTTCCAACTTTTTCTGCCTGCTTTATTCTAGCTGTACTGGCAGCTGATTAGATGGTGCCCACCCAGATTGAGGGTGGGTCTGTCTCTCCCAGTCTACTGACTCAAATGTTAATCTCCTTTGGAAACACCCTCACAGACATACCCAGGAACAACTCTTTGCATCCTTTGATCCAATCAAGTTGATACTCGATATTAACCATCTCAAGTCCACCCCTTGTCAACTTGAACCCATACACATCTCCTGCAATCATACATAATTTTCAAATAAAGACAATAATAAGGTCATAGTTATGCCTAACATAATATGGCTATCCTTCATACAATCAGAATTACACTAATCCTTAATCTAAATGCTATTACATAAAGTTAACAATACTTAAATACTGATATGAAGTCAATAAATCTTATGTCACATGATAAAGGAAAAAGAAAGAAAATAAAATGAAGATATTTTCTTAGTACAAGTGTATACATGCACAAACATGTTCCTAACAAAATAAGGAGGAAATCCGTATGACAATTACAGTCCTCTTTTCTGCAACTGGTCACGTGGTTGTAGCTAGTATTGATGACTACCTTCTTTTACCACCCATTCTGTATTCCCTTTGCCTTCAGGAAGCACCTCAGTGGGTCATGGTTTTTTACCTGATGGAGTGGCCCAAACCTTCATTCCTAAATGGTCTGGGCCACTTGTAGTCCTGCCTGAATTGGGTTATTGTAGTTTCCCATTGACCTTAATCACAGGGCATGGTAATACTAAGAGACACCCTAAGGGATCTCTTGTATTCCACACATACTCTTCCTTACCTCCATCGTGGACTCCCTTACCTCCATAGTAGACCGACTTCATAGTGGTAGTCTGGACCAATCACCGCAGCCAATACTGTAACTCCCTTCTTAGCCTGTTGACTTATGGATAGGAGGAGCCCAAAGTGTCCAGGTGGCAATCTTAACTTCCAGTTTAATGGAATCATTGTGTCTCCTGGTGGTTGCATTCCTCCTTCTGGAACTAAGACCTCTAGACTAGCAGAACACAATGTCGCAGGAACAGGAAGCAAAAATTTTGCTAGTGGGTCACTAGGGGTGATGGTAAGTGATGCCATTTCCACTTCCACCCCCTGATTCCTGGACCCATGAATCCTGGCTATGGGAGAAACAGTACCACATATTGGATGCTGATTCAGGGCATACACAGCCTTCTGGAGAACTTTGCCCTAGCCCTGCAAAGTATTGTCATCTAGTTGGCATTGTAATTGTGACTTCAAAAGGCCATTCCACCATTCTATCAATCCAGCTGCTTCAGGATGATGGGGAACATGGTAAGACCAGTGAATTCCATGAGCATGAGCCCACTTCCTTAGCTGTAAAGTGAGTGCCTTGGTCAGAGGCAATGCTGTGTGGAATAAAATGATAGTGGATAAGGCATTCCATGGGTCCACAGATGGTAGTCTTGGCAGAAGCATTACATACAGGATAGGCAAACCCATATCGGGAGTATGTATCTATTCTGGTGAAGACAAACCTCTGCCCTTTCCATGATGGAAGAAGTCCACATAGCTGGCTGATTACCTTGAGGAATGGTACTATATTGAGGGCTCAATGTCGATCTCTGCTGCTGGCAAATTGGGCACTCAGCGGTGGCCATAGCAAGGTCAGCCTTGGTGAGTGGAAGTTCATGTTGCTGAGCCCATGTGTAACCTCCATCCCTGCCACCATGGCCACTTTGTTCATGAGTCCATTGAGGGATGACAGGGTGGCTGGGGAAAGAGGCTGAGTGGTGTCCACAGAATGAGTCATCCTATCCACTTGATTATTTAAATCCTCCTCTGCTGAGGTCACCCTGTGGTGAGCATTCACATGAGATACAAATATCTTCAGTTTTTGCCCACTAGAGAGGTTCATCCACATACCTCTTCCCCAAATTTCTCTGTCACTAATTTTCCAATCGTGCCTCTTCCAAGTCCCCGACCATCCAGCCAAACCATTAGCTACAGCTCATGCATCAGTATATAATCGCACACATGGCCATTTCTCCTTCCAAGCAAAGTGCGCAACCAGGTGCGCTGCTCAAAGTTCTGCCCACTGGGAAGATATACCTTTGCCACTGTCCATCACGGATGTCCTAAAAAGGGGCTATATGATGCAGCTGTCCACTTTCAGGTGGTGCCTGCATATCGTGCAGACCCATCTGTAAACCAGGTCCTAGTTTTCTCTTCCTCTGTCAACTGATCATAGGGAACTCCCCATAAGGCCATCAGTGCAGGCTGGGGGTGAGAAGGCAGGGTGGCAGGAGTGGAGACCATGGGCATTTGAGCCACTTCCTCATGTAAACTTGTGCCCTCAGGACCTGCTTGAGCCCAATCATGTATATACCAGTTCCATTTGATGATGGAATGCAGCTTCGCATGGCCCACTTTATGGCTATATGGCTCGGAAAGCACCCAGTTGATGATAGACAGTTCAGGTCGCATGGTGACTTGATGATCCATAGTCAAACGTTCAGTTTCTACCAAAGCTCAGCAACAGGCCAAGAACTGTCTCTCAAAAGGAGGGTAGTTATCTGCAGAAGATGGCAGGGCCTTGCTCCAAAATCCTAGAGGCCTCCACTGTGATTCACCTATGGGGGCCTGTCAAAGGCTCCAAACAGCACCTCTATCTGCCACTGACACCTCGAGCACCATTGAATCTGCTAGGTCATATGGCCCAAGTGAAAGAGAAGATTTCACAGCAGACTGGACCTGTTGCAGAGCCTTCTGTTCTGGGCCCCACTCAAAACTGTCAGCCTTTCAGGTCACTTGATAAATGAACCAGAGTACACACCCAAATGAGGAATGTGTTGCCTCCAAAAACCAAATAGATCCACTAGATGTTGTGCCTCTTTCTTGGTTGTAGGAGGGGCCAAATGCAACAATTTATCCTTCACCTTAGAAGGAATATCTTGACAGGCCCCACACCACTGAACCACTAGGAATTTTTCTGAGGTAGAAGATCCCTGAATTTTAGTCAGACTTTTTTTCCCATCCTTTGGCATGCAAATGTCTCACCAATAAGTCCAGTGTGTTTGCTACTTTCTCGCTCACTGGATCCAATCAGTATAATATCATCAATGTAATGGACCAGTGTGATATGTGGAAAGGAAAAGTGATCAAGATCTCTGAGAACAAGATTATGACACAAAGCTGGAGAGTTGATACACCTCTGTGGTAGGACAGTAAAGGTATATTGCTGGCCTTGTCAGCTGAAGGCAAATTGCTTCTGGTGGGCCTTATGGATAGGAATAGAGAAAAAGGCATTTGCCAAGTCAATGGCTGCATAACCCATACCAGAAGATGTATTAATGTGTTTCAAGCTATGAACACATCTGGTACAGCAGCTGCAACTGGAGTCACCACTTGGTTAAGCTTACAATAATCTGCTGTCATCTTCTGAGATCCATCTGTCTTTTGCACAGACCAAATAGGAGAGTTGAACAGGGATGTGGTGGGAATCACCATCCCTGCATCTTTCAAGTTCTTGATGGTGGCATTAATCTCCACAATCCCTCCAGGGATAAGATATTGTTTTTCATTTAGTGTTTTTCTAGATAGAGGCAGCTCTAATGGCTTCCATTTGGCTTTTCCCACCACAGTAGCCCTTCACCCTACAAGTCAGGTAGCCAATATGGGGGTTCCAGCAGCTGCTAAGTATGTCTGTCCCAATTATGCATTCTGGCACTGGGGAAATGACCGAAGGATGAGTCCAGGGACCCACTGCACACACTGTAAGTCAGACCCAAGCTAAAACTCTACTAATTACCTCACCTCCGTAAGCCTCTACTTTAACTGGAGGACCACAATGACATTTGGGTCCCCTGGAATCAACATCAGCTCAGAGCCAGTGTCCAGTAGTCCCCAAAAGGTCTGATCATTCCTCTTTCCCCAGTGCACAGTTACTCTGGTAAAAGGCTGGAGGTTTCTTGGGGGAGGATGGGAGAAAGATTAACAGCATAAATTGTTGGTAGTGTAGTGTGGTCCTTCCTCAAGGGGAGCCTGGCCTCCCCTTCATTCAAGGGATTCTGGGTCTGTAAATTGGTTCATGTCTGGAAATTGATTGAGGGGACATAATTCTTTATTTTTATAATTCAAATTAGTTTTTGTCCACTCGGCCTAGAAGCTTTTGCTTATACAAATTACTATAAGTAAGAATGCAGTGGGCTTCTTATCAATTTCACTTCTAGGAACACCATGATTAGCCAGTGCCAGAGCTCTACACGAGTCAGACTATTCTGATTGCTGCTTTGCCTCTGCTGTCTCTTACGGTAACTACACCTTGCCCTTGAAGGTTGAATGCCATCACTTGGCCCCTGCCACCTCAACTTTCAATTATTCCCATTGCATTTAAATTTTCTTATTAAGTGACTGTAGTTCCCACTGTAAGACCTGGCCTACAGAGAAGGGCAATCACAGACCTCTTTAAGGATGCAGGTGCTGCCCTCACAAATCTATTTCGCCAAGTATTGGTGAAGGGTATGTCTTCTGTACACTCCAGCTGGGATGAGTAGGTCTAAAGTGACTAATCCACTCTAGCATTCCAATCTTCCCAAGGCTTTGGATTCCTTCCTCTACATTAAACCAGGGAGATCAGGCATTTCATTTCCAGCTTGCTCACAGTGGGCCATCTTTTGATTCATATTTCAGCTAACCAAGCAAATGAACTATTAAAACTGTTTTTAACTCCCTGAGCTGCAACATTAAATGCAGGATCCCTGCTTAGTGCACCCATGTCAATACATTCAGTCTGGTATAACTTTATGTTTCTTCCACCATTAGCCCACACCCTTAGTATCCATTCCCATGCATGTTCTCCAGATTTCTGCTTATATAAATTAGAAAACTCAAGCAGTTCTTTTGGAGCGTAGCACACCTCCTTGTGGGTCACACTCTAAACCTTACCTCTAAGGGGCCTGTTAGGACTTGAGTCTAGTTATAGGTCTAGAAGCAAACAGGGGTGTTGGGGGTGGGTCCTGAGGAGAATAAGTATTTTTTTGCCTGGCAACTTCACTGTTGCTTCAGGCAGTGCAGGGTTATCTCCTCAGACAGAGGTAGAAAGGCTGATGGCAGTGTGGGTAGGGGAGGGGATGTTGCCACTGCTGGGTATCGGGAAGCTATTCCTTCTGGCAAAAAAGGTTCATCAGAGTTTATGAGCTGTGTCTGTGGCTTCATCAGGGTCCTCTCACGTGACCCCATTCCAAGTTGCAGGGTCCCATTCATTTCTAATCAATGTCCTCACCTTAACAGTAGACACCTGGCAAGACTGTGCATGCACCTTTCATTGCAGGTCAGCCACTCTCATGATAAGAGCTTGTGTCTCATTTTCTGCAATTTCAGACCTTTGTCTAGAGGAGATAAGACACTCACTAAGGGAAATCTCAGAAGACTTGAGGCTCAGTCTGTGCTTCTGGAGCCAGTAGTTAGAATTCCTGAGCTCATCCTTTTCTTTCATCACTTTTCCAGCAAGCTTATGAGCAACCAACCATCTTCATTATATTCCTTGGTTCTCCACATATGGTCAAAAGTATTATGTATAGAGTCACTAAATTCCTTGCCTCTCATGAGTGGTGAACCAGGAGTATCAAATGCATTTATTTTGCATAACTCTTTAAACAGTGAATGGCAAGGACTCTCAGTGTTCTTCATACTGTTAGAAGTAGAGTGCTTAGCATTTTTGGGTTTAATCAGATTAAACAGCCAACTCCAGAAACCTCCAAACCAACTAAAGAAATCCATTCTTAAAATTCTGTTCCTCTAGAGCCACTCCTGGTACCAAAATCTGCATTAGTCAGGGTTCCCTAGAAGAACAGAACTAACAGGATAAATGTATATATGAAAGGGAGTTTATTAAGGAGAATTGACTCACACGATCACAAGGTAAAGTCCCACCATAGGCCATCTGCAAGCCGAGGAGCAAGAAAGCCAGTCTGAGTCCCAAAACCTCAAAAGTAGGGAAGCTGACCGTGCAGCCTTCAGTCTGTAGTCAAAGGCCTGAGAGCCCCCTGACAAATCACTGGTGTAAGTCCAAGAGTCCAGAAGCTTAAGAACTTGGAGTCTGATTTTCGAGGGCAGGAAGCATCCAGCACAGGAGAATGATGAATACTGAAAGACACAGCAAGTCTAGTCCTTTCAACTTTTTCTACCTGCTTTATTCTAGCTTGCTGGTAGCTGATTAAATGGTGCCCACCCAGATTGAGGGTGGGTCTGTCTCTCTCAGTTTACTGACTCAAATGTTAATCTCCTTTGGAAACACCCTCACAGACACACCCAGGAACAACTTTGCATTCTTCAATCCGATCAAGTTGACACTCAATATTATCACACCTGTCTTGTTCCAGTTCTCAGGGGGAATGCTTTCAACTTTTCCAAGTTCAGTGTAATGTTGGCTGTGGGTTTTTCATATATGGCCTATATTACATTAAGGTATGTCTCTTCTATGCTGATTTTGCTGAGGGTTTTAATCATAAAGGGATGCTGGATTTCGTCAGATGCTTTTTCTGCATCTATGGAAATGATCATGTGATTTTTGTTTTTAATTCTGTTTATATGGTGTATCACAATTATTGATTTGAGGATGTTTAAACCATCCCTGCATCCCTGGTATGTAACCCATTTGATCATGGTGGATTATCTTTTGATATGCTGTTGGACTCAATAAGCTACTATTTTGTTGAGGATTTTTGCATCTATGTTCATCAAGGATATTGGCTGTTGTTGTTGTTGTTGTTATATTCTTTCCTGGTTTTGGTATTAGGGTGATGCTGGCTTCATAGAATGATTTAGGAAAGATTTCCTTCTTATTTTTTGGAATAGTGTCAATAGGACTGGTACCAATTCTTCTTTGAATGTTTGATAGAATTCAGCTGTGAATCCATCTGGTCCTGGATGTTTTTTTTTTGTAACTTTTAAATTACCATTTCAATCTCACTGCTTGTTATTGGTCTGTTCAGAGTTTCTATTTCTTCCTGGTTTAGTCTAGGAGAGTTGTATATTTTGTATATTTCCAGGAATTTACCCATCTCCTCTAGGTTTTCTAGTTTATGCACATAAAGGTGTTCATAGTAGCCTTGAATAATCTTTTGTATTTCTGTGGTATCTGTTGTAATATCTCCTGTTTCATTTCTAGTTGAGCTTATTTGGATCTTTTCTCTTCTTGGTTAATCTTGCTAATAGTCTATCAATTTTATTTATCTTTTAACAAAACCAGCTTTTTGTTTTATTTATTTTTTGTGTTTTGTTTGTTTCAATTTCATTTAGTTCTTCTCTGATCTTGCCATTTATTTTCTTCTACTGGATTTGGGTTTGATTTGTTCTTGTTTCTCTAGTTCCTTGAGGTGTGTCCTTAGATTGTCTATTTGTGCTCTTTCAGACTTTTTGATGTAGGCATTTAATGCTATGAACTTTCCTCTTAGCACTGCTTTTGCCATATCCCAGGGCTTATGATAGGTTGTGCCATTATTATCATTAAGTTCAAAGACTTTCCATCTTGATTTCATTGTTGACCCACTGATTATTCAGGAGCAGGTTATTTAATTTCCATGTATTTGCATGGTTTTGAGGGTTCCTTTTGGAGTTGATTTCCAATTTTATTACACTGTGGTCTGAGAGAGTAAGTGTATTACTTATAAGAGTACTTATATAATTTATATAATTTTGGTTTTCTTAAATTTGTTGAGACTTGTTTTGTCACCTATCATATGGTCTTCTTGGAGAATGCTCCATGTGCTGATGAATAATAGAATGTGTATTCTGCAGTTGCTGGGTAGAATGTTCTGTAAATATCTGTTAAGTCCATTTGTTCTAGTGTATAGTTTAAGTCCATTGTTTCTTTGTTGACTTTCTGTCTTGATGATCTGTCTAGTGCTGTGAGTGGAGTGTTGAAGTCTCCCACTATTATTGTGTTGCCATCTATCTCATTTCTTAGGTCTAGTAGTAATTGTTTTATAAATTTGGGAGCTCCAGTCTTAGGTGCATATATATTTAGGATTGTGATATTTTCCTCTTGGACTAGTCCTTTTATCATTTTATAATGTCCCTCTGTGTTTGATTAACTGCTGTTGCTTTAAAGTTTGTTTTGTCTGATACAGGAATAGCTACTCTTGCTCGCTTTTGGTGTCCATTTGCATGGGATATCTTTTCCTACCCCTTTACCTTAAGTTTATGTGAGTCCTTATGTGTCAGGTGAGTCTCTTGAAGACAGCGGAGACTTGGTTGGTGAGTTCTTATGCATTCTGCCATTATGTATCCTTTAAGTGGAGCATTTAGGCCATTTACATTCAACATTAGTGTTGAGATGTGAGGTACTATTCTCTTCATCATGTTACTTGTTGCCTGAATACCTTGTTTTTGTTCATTGTGTTATTGTTTTATAGATCCTGTGAGAATTACACTTTAAGAAGATTCTATTTTGGTGTATTTTGAAGATTTGCTTCAAGATTTATAACTCCTTTTAGCAGTTCTTGTTGTACTGGCTTGGTAGTGCCTAATTCTCTCAGCATCTGTTTGTCTGAAAAAGACGGTATTTTTCCTTCATTTATGAAGCTTAGTTTCACTGGATACAAATTTCTTGGCTGATAATTATTTTGTTTAAGGAGGCTAAAGATAGGACCCCAATCCCTTCTAGCTTGTAAGGTTTCTGCCGAGAAATCTGCTGTTAACTTGATAGGTTTTCCTTTGTAGGTTACCTGATGCTTTTGCCTCACAGCTCTTAAGATCCTTTCCTTCATCTTGACTTTAGATAAACTGATGACTATGTCCCTAGGTGATAATCTTTTTGTGATGAATTTCCCAGGTGTTCTTTGATCTTCTTGTATTTGAATGTCTAAATCCCTATCAAGGCCAGGAAAGTTTTCCTCAATTATTCCCACAAATATGTTTTCCAAACTTGTAGATTTCTCTTCTTTCTCAGGAACACCAATTATTCTTGGATTTGGTCATTTAACATAATCCCAAACTTCTTGGAGGCTTTGTTCATTTTTTAAGATTCTTTTTTCTTTGTCTTTGTTGGATTTGGTTAACTTGAAAGGCTTGTCTTCAAGCCCTGAAGTTGAAGTTCTTTCTTCTGCTTGTTTGATTCTATTGATGAGACTTTCCAGTGCATTTTACATTTCCCTAAGTGTGTCCTTGATTTCCCGAAGCTGTGATTGTTTTTTATTTATACTATCTATTTCATTAGATTTTTCCATTCATATCCTGGTTTTTGTTTTCTTTAAATTGGACTTCACCTTTCTCGGGTGGCTCCTTGATTGGCTTAATAATTGACCTTCTGAATTCTTTTTCTGGCAATTCAGAGATTTCTTCTTGGTTTGGATCAATTGCTGGTGAGCCACTGTGATCTTTTGGGGGTATTAAAGAACCTTGTTTTGTCATATTACCTGAATAGTTTTTCTGGTTCCTCCTCATTTGGGCAGACTATTTCAGAGGGAAGATCTGGGACTCGAGGGCTGCTGTTTCAATTCTTTTGTCCCATGGCATGCTTCCTTGATGTGGTGCTCTCCCCCCTTCCCCTAGGGATGGGGCTTCCTGAGAGCCAAACTACAGTGATGGTTATTTCTCTTCTGGATCTAGCCACCCAGCGGAGCTACTAAGCTCTGGCCTGATAATGGGGACTGTCTGCCAAGAGTCATGTGATGTGATTCATCTTCAGGTCTCCCAGTCATGGATAACAGCACCTAATCTGGTGGAGGTAGCTGGGGAGTGATGTGGACTCCGTGAGGGGCCTCAGTTGTGTTTTTGTTAAGTGCACTGGTTTTGTGTTGGTTGGCCTCCAGCCAGGAGGTGACACTTTCAAGAGAGCATCAGCTTGTGATAGTATAGGGAGGATCATGTGGTAGGTGGGACCATAGAGGTCCCAAGAGATTACCTCCTTTGTCTTTGGCTACCAGGGCAGGTAGAGAAAGACCATCAGGTGGGAGCAGGGTTAGGCACATCTGAGCTAAGACTCTGGGTGGGGCTTGCTACAGCTGCAGTGGGGGATCGGGATGTGGTTCCCAGGCCAATGGAGTTATGTTCCCAGGGGAATTATGGCTGCCTCTGCTTCCTCACACAAGTCACCAGGGAAGTGGGAGAACCCTGGCAGTCATAGGCTTCACCCAGCTCCCACACAGCCAGCAGCCTGAAGGCCGGACTCACTCTCACCGTGCCCCACAACAGCACTGAGTTACATATTCAGGCAGCCGGTGAGCAGGGCTGAGAACTTGACCCAGGCTGCAAGCCTCCCGGCTGAGAAAGCAAATGGACTCACAGTTCCTTGGCTGTCCCGCAGAGCCTGCAGTGGCAAGCCACCTCCTTTAAAGGATCTGTGAATTCTCTCGGCTTTCCTGGTATGTTCCTGTGGCAGTTCTTGGAGCAAAAGTTTATGATGTGGGTCTCTACATGCTCTGTTCATCTGAGTGGGACCTGCCAGCTAGTCCGGCCTCCTGTCTGCCATTTTTCCCCATCTTTCTACCCTTCACTTTTGAAAGGATGTCATATTCAATTTAATGCCAATCCTAGCAGGAGAAACTAAATAAAATATATCTGTCGAAGTATTTGTTGTAGCTATTTTCTTTTTTTTTTTTTTTTTTCTTTTTTTTTTTTTTTTTTTGAGACGAAGTCTCGCTCTGTCGCCCAGGCTGGAGTGCAGTGGCGCGATCTCGGCTCACTGCAAGCTCCGCCTCCCGGGTTCACGCCATTCTCCTGCCTCAGCCTCCCGAGTAGCTGGGACTACAGGCGCCCGCTACCACGCCCGGCTAATTTTTTGTATTTTTAGTAGAGACGGGGTTTCACCGTGTTAGCCAGGATGGTCTCGATCTCCTGACCTCGTGATCCGCCCGCCTCGGCCTCCCAAAGTGCTGGGATTACAGGCGTGAGCCACCGCGCCCGGCCTGTTGTAGCTATTTTCTGATTAACTCTGGGAATTAACCTTTCGGTATAGATTGGATTGACCTGAAATCACATGAAGAAATTAAAATAATTAAACATGGTCATAGTTTAAGAAAACAACTTCCAGTTTCTGTATCACTTATGTGAATATTGGGTTACTGCACTTGTTGAGAAATGGTTATCAGGTTAAATCTGACCAGGGCAGAGCCACCATTCTTTGGGTTTGGAAGTAGTGTTTCCCCTTAAGGGCAGACAGGTCTTTCCCGGTATATTCATGAGAAGAGGCAATTCCTAAAGCAGAAAAACTGAGTGACCTCTAGGTAGATAAGAGAAAAAAGCTCTGCCTCCCTTCTTGCTAAACTGTAAAGAATGTAGGTGTCCAGGAAAGTGAGCCCTACAGCCTGGGTTTTAACAATACCCTTTTTCAGGTGGATGCAGGGAGATAGCCAGCAAGGACAGGCCAGCATTCAAAGTGCCATATAGGATGAAAGTCTCTAAACTACTTCGTTTGCTAGATTTTCTAAATTTGTTTTACTCTCTTGTTAGGTTTCTTTGTAATTGTCTAGCCTTGCAGTAAAATCTTGTTTGACTATTCCAGATTTGTCAGCCCTATTAAAGATTATAAAGAGAAGGAATAAGTGAGAGTGTTGGAGATGATGTCAGAAAGCTCTAACAGCAGAGCGGTGTTTACCCAAGTCAAGTTTTCAGAGGCTGAAGTCTTGGCTGTTTTTCTTTTTCTTTTTCTTTTTTTAAATAGAGACAGGGTTCACCATATTGCCCAGACTGGTCTTGAACTCCTGGACTCAAGTCCACCTGCGTCAGCCTCCCAAAGTGCTGGGATTCCAGGCATGAGCCACCATGCCTAGCCAATCCTGGCTGTTATTGTGACTGGTGCCTCATGCAAGACCCTGAGCCATACCATCCAGCTAGATCACTTCAGATTCCTGACCCTTAGAAACTGTGAGGTAACAAATGTTTGTTGTTTCAAGCTGCTAAATGATGGAATCTTTGTTGCACAATAATAGATAATGAAGGCATAACAGTATAGAGCTAAGAAGTCCAGGAAGAATGTGAACAAGAAGAGGGAGACTCGGATCTTACCAACATCCCAGCTCCTTGCCACCACATCTTTCCTTTGGGGACCTTTGGTTGGACTCTGGTTGAGGGATGAGATGGTGGATTCACTTTTGTCCTCATCAGATTGAGGGAAGAAAATGCCCACTCTAGACCATAGAAACACAACTGGAAAGAGCCAAGTGGAGTCAGGGTCTAGGCTGAGAGAAGCTCCAGGGAATTTATTCAAGAGTAGAAGGAAGTACCTACCAATGCGAAGGGGGAATGGATTAGTGGAGAAACTTGCTTTCCGTAAATCCTCCACTTGAAAAGGGAAAGAAAAATGACCATTCAGGACAAGAAGGTCCTCAACTTGTTAAAGAGTCAGAGACCGTTTGGGGAGGCCTGAGAGCCAGGCATGCATGGTGAGCCTCACCAAACAATCTTTCTGCATTCTGGGAAAAAGAAGTGCTGAACAGCTTCTCATATGAACAGCCTCTTCATATCAGGAAGGGGTTTAAAAGCCCGATTTGAAGGGATCATTCTCTTTTTTTGATTAACCACTAATAACTTTCAAATTTCCATATGGGTGAGATGGACAAAACAGTGAATTGGTATATATGTCTTGCTCGAGGATCCCTACCCAGCTAGATAGAAGACTTCATGGAAATACTGAAAGCAAAATTCAAATTTATGGCCGAGCACAGTGGCCCAGGCCTGAATTTGCAGCACTTTGGAAAGCCATAGTGGGAGGATTGCTTGACACCAGGAGTTTGAAACCATCCTGGGCAACATAGCAAGATCCTATCTGTACTGGAAAAAAAAAAAAAAGAAAAGAAAAATTACCTGGGTGTGGTGGTGTGGCACCTGCAGTCCTACCTACTTGGGAGGCTGAGGTGGGAGAATCATTTGAGCCCAGGAGATTGAGGCTACAGTGAGCTGTGATTGCATCACTGCACTCCAGCCTGGGTGACAGAATGAGACCCTGTCTCAAAAAATAAAATAAAATAAAATAAATTAACATTAGATTACAAAAATCAACCCAAGCAGAAGCACGTGGGATGAAACGCTTGGAAAACTAACACAACTCTGATCAAGTAGGAGCTGGTTGAGGGCAGGTTGGCTACTGATTGGATTCTGAGATATCCAACAGGTCCCAGAGAAATAGAGGTGGTGGTCATGGTAGTAAGGCTGTCTCTGAGATCGCAATTAAAAGGTGATAGTTTAGGAAAGTCTCCCACAATGCTGAGAGAGGAGCAGACTCCTTCCGAAGGCTTCCCTCCTGAGGAGGGTGATAAAGCGGGAGGAGTTGAACTGGGGAGAAGAGGGTGGGGGGAAGGCATTGAAGACTGAGCTACAGGGCAGATTATTCTGCCTGCTCCATTCCCAGCCAGAAGCTACCTCAGCAGACCAGCAAGGCATTGGGGAAACTGAGGAATGAGTACTAAATAATAATCTATGGCTATTCTGAGGGGAAAAAGATGAATAACACAAAAGAGTTGAAACAAGTTTCCTTTCAGCATCAAAATGTGAATTCTAGATTTTTTTTTTTATTAGAGAGAGTGGCATTGCATTACAGGATTCCTTGTCTATTTTTCACATTTGTCAGTCATGCTTAGGCTTTAAACAAAGTAATTAATTAATTATATTGTAGAACAATATGAATTACACACTGTTAAGTGGGAAATAAAAAGTAGGTTACCAATAGTATATGCAATACAATTCTACTTTTGCTTTTAAAATGTATGTATATTACATTAAAAGATGGTCAATATCATTAGCAATCAAGGAAATGCAAATTAAAACCATAAATGAGATACCACTATATACTTATTACATTTTTGAATTTTTTTATGTGAAAATACCAAGTGCTGACAATAACTTAGAACTAGAACTCTCATTCATTGTTGGTGGGAATGGAATTGAAAACAGTTTGGCAGTTTTAATTAATAAAGTTTTTTTAACTTTATAAAGTTAAGAATTTTAAAAATACTTTGTAAAGCATAAAGTTTTACTTTATAAAGTTAAACACACTTTATAAAGTGAGTAAACTCACTCCTACGTATTTACTGAAGAACAATAACAACACTGGTCATATATGTTTATAGTAACTTTTTTCATAATTGACAAAACCTAAATGTTCTTCAACTGGTGAATGAGTGAACTGTAGCACATACAATAGAATATTACTCAGCAATAAAAAGGAACAAACTACCAATATATGCAATAAAATGGAGGAAGCTCAATGCATAACATTAAGAAGGTTAAACATTGTATGATCCAGTTTATTAGACATTCTGGAAAAGGCAAAACTACAGGGGCAGAAAATAGATCAGTGGTTTCCAAGGGCTAGGATGAAGGACAGGTTGGCCTTAAGGGGAAACAAGGCAATTTTTGTTGATGCTGAAAATATACCATATCTTAATTGTTTGGTGTACATATTAGTAGTTGTCTATAATTCAGTTTTAACTTTTTTCTTTTTTCCTTATTATAATGTTTACGTATTTTATTTTATATATACCATGGAGTAAAAGAAAAAAATAAATTATCTTTATTTTAGTGTACAGTTCTATAACCTGTTTTGACAAAGGCGTATGGTTGTGTAACCACCACCTTATCTAGCTTTCTAAATGCCATTCTCCACTAAATAGAACAAGAGACCTACAAAAAAAGCATTGATTCCAATGCTTGAGCAGAGAGATATAATATGAATCTGGAATATCTCGCTGCACCAGAAAGTTAGGATTCACCCAAAGAATGGAGGGACTGTATTGAAAGGACACAGGAGACAGCTGGAAAGGGTTCCCCACTGACCAAATGCAGGACAATTTAAACATCAAAATACAAAAATAATTACAGCAATGGATTATAACCTACTGAGTAAAATAAAAATCTGTGAGCTCATACTGACATACATGCATACATGCAGGAAAGCTCTTTCTTACAATAGAAAGTCAACTAATAAATATAAAGAAATAAGAGTTTTTGGCCAGGCGTGGTGGCTCACACCTGTAATCCCAGCACTTTGGGAGGCCGAGGCAGGCGGATCACGAGGTCAGGAGATCGAGACCGTACTGGCTAACACGGTGAAACCCCGTCTCTACTAAAAAATACAAAAAAATTAGCCAGGCGTGGAGGCGGGTGCCTGTAGTCCCAGCTACTTGGGAGGCTGAGGCAGGAGAATGGTGTGAACCTGGGAGGCAGAGCTTGCAGTGAGTCCGGTGGGGTGGGGGGGAACAAGAGTTTTTGAATGTTCAATGGATGCTAAACCAAGAACACCAAACTTTGATAAGGAACAGGATATTTGCATGGTTTCACAGTGGAGGAACCTAGAGAGAACCACCCTATCCAAGTGATCATAGTCGATATTACCAATACTATGTGCCACTTGCTATGATTGCTACAAAACGAAGGCCAAACCATGACATCCATGGTTTTCCTGGCAAAATGCATAATCAAAATCTAAACATGAGGAAACATCAGACAAACACAAGCTGAGGGACAGTCTCCAAAGTAATGGCTGTATTCTTCAAAAATAACAAGGTAAAAACAAAAACAAAACAAAACAAAAAACAGAAAAGCTGAGGAACTATTCCAAATTGGAGAAGACCAAAGAGATATTACAACTAAGCACAATGCCTACCATTAGAATCCTAGATTAGGAAAAATAATAGCAATGATGTATATTAGAGAACCATTGATCCCATTTGAATATGGACTATGGATTTGCCAGTAGTGTTACAGCTATGTTAAATATCCTGATTTTGATTACAGGAAATGCACAGTGAAGTATTTAGGAAGAAAGGGACATGAGGTCTCCAACTCATTACTACATTTCAGAAAAAAATACATGCATGAGTTGATACAATGGTAAAGCCAACAGGGCAATATGTAAAAAAAAAAAAAAAAAATATTGGGTGAATCTGGATAAAGGATATATTGGAGACCCATCTACTATTGCAACATTTTCAAGTTTAAAATTATGTCAAAATAGTTAAGTTTTTTAAAAAAATAATATTAGAGATATGCTAGAGTTGTTTTGTACCAATCATCTGCTCCCTGTGAGCAAGCAGAGATGCAACTGGAGTTTTTAGAACTGTTTAAGGGGAAGTTACCAGAATATTTACAGAAGCTCCGAATGCTTCTCAAATCTGGTGGAATCCTTATTCAGCAAAGGTGATATTGTATGTTGGTGGAAACTTCGGGAGGCCCATATTCAATTAGAAACATGCGGGATTACTGCTGTACTTATATATCGTTCTTCGTAACTTTCCATATCTTTTGCTATTTTTAAGACAAAGCCTTAAAATGATGATGTATTGGTTAGCATATATACTATCTACAAATTTAAGTCCTCTGCTGCTATCATATTTTGCCTGGCCTCAAGTGTTTAGGACAAAAATTAGGCCAGAGGAGGTGTGGGAATATTAATCAGCAGAGAAAAGGCTGCATGAGCAGCAAAGTTGGGAATATTTGCAAAATATCCTTCTACCTCTGGCTGAGGGCATGAGGCACGTGTGGGAGCTTTGTGAACTTTTCTTATCCCTAAGTACCATCACCTGCTTCTCCATACTCTTAAAGCTTTGTACTACATCAAGTGATGAGGAAAAGTCAGTAAACAAAATAAATAAAAATAATTTTTTATAAAAAATTGACATTAGCATGGTGTAATGGAAATAATGCAGACTTTGGTGTCAAAATACCTGGATTCAAGTTTAGCAAACCACTCCATCTCTCTCTGTCTTCATTTTTTCATCTGTAAAAAAACATGGCTTCCTGTTTTTGGGGGCAAAGAGTTCTTATACAACAAAAAATGTTAGTCATAAAGGAAAAGATTCATAAATTGGACTACATTAGAATTAAGAACTGTTCAAAGAAGACACTATGATGAAAGTAAAAAAACAAGCTGTTAGCCTAGAAAAAAATATCTGTAATATAACTGAATTACAAAGGAATATATCCAAGATATACAAAGAAACTCTCTAAGTCAATAAAGATAAGGACAGATAATAGAAAAATGGGCGTGGGATTTCAACACACACATCACACACACACAAATATCCAAATGGCCAATAAGCAGATGAAAAGAGGCTGGATCCCAGTGATAGTAATCAAGGAAATGAAAATTAAAATTACAATATGATAGTACTACATACCCACCAGAAAGGATAAAATTAAAGACCAGCAACAGCAATATGCTAGTGAGTGGCCAGAATGAGAGCAACTCTCATATGCTATTGAAGGGGGTGTGAATTGGTACAACTGAATGAAAGCAATATGACATTGCCTAGTAAGTTCATAATTTATGACTCAATAATTTCACCACTCCTTATCTACCCTAACTTGTGCACATGTGCGCCCCAAGACACATGCACAAGAAAGTTCATAAAAGCATTTTTTATATTTGCCAACTCTGAAGCAATCCAAATTTCCATCATTAGTAAATGGAATCTAGGCACAGTGGCACATGCCTGTAGTCTCAGCTACTTGGGAGGCTGAGATGGGAGGATCACTGGAGCCCAGGAGTTCAAGACCAGCCTTGGCAACACAGCAAGACTGTGGGGAAAAAAAAAAAGTAAATGGATAAATAAATTATGACATATTCATTTAATGAAAATACTCCATAGCAATGAAAATGGATGAACTATAGCTGAAAATAATATTGATAAATATAAAAAAAATTATCTTGGGTCAGAGAGGCCAGGTGCGAAATAATACATAAACAATTCTGTTTAAATCAAGTTAAAAAGACAAACAAAAACTACAGTGTTTAGGGATGTATCTATGGGTGGCAGCACTGTAAAGAAAAGCAAGGAAGTGATGGCCATAGGTGTCAGGAGATAAACATACCTACCTGCGGTGTAGAGGTTGGGATAATTGTTGAAAAGGGCACAGGAGGCACTTTTGGGACCTGACAATGGTCCTTGATCTGGAGGTGGTTACCCAGGTTATTTTCTTAAGTCCTTGAGCTGTACATGTTTTGTGTACCTTATTGCAAGTATATTATATTTTATAATGAAGGGGTTAAATTTCATTTTGAAAGACGTAATTCTATCAGCCTTATCTATGTCAAATACTTGTTATGAGTCAAATAAGAAATGCAAAGGCACTTTAAGCCTGTAACATACCACACATTTATACTGCTGTTTTTTTCTATTAATTACAAAATAAATAACTATAAAGGACCAAAGAGACATCTTCACAATGAAAATACTAGAGCAGCGTATCCTAAATTGAAATATCACATTTCTAAGGGCAAAATGGCTACCAGCCTAAAACTCTGCTGAAATGAATTCATCCTGTCTAGACCAACTCAGCATCAAAAGTGAAAACAGATGACTTAGCTATTTCCTTTTCTTTTTAAATTTGACTAGTAATGCTCATTGATATGACTTTGGGCCTATGTGAAGATTAAATCAGAAAACTCAAGGTAAGAGTTGAAAACCAAGAAAGAAAATTCTAAGTGAAGACTTATAAGCACAACTTATATTGTCACATTTCCTCTAGCTTCTTGTGTACAGCTGATTTTTTTTTAAAATTTACTATTTATTATCAATATCATCTATAAGAGTAATAGTAATAAATAATAATTATATATGCTGAATTTCAGAGACTGTTTTATTTAAAATTATTCACTTTGTGAGCTAGGTGGAAATCTTTTCTTCAATGTACCCTACCATGTCTAGGATTCTGTTATCTACTACTATTAATAAATTAGCAATTCATTCATGAATTAATTCCACAATATTATTCTTTCTTCAGTAATTTAGTGATATACATAAAGACAGGAGTTTTATGGAAGAAATCATTTGTAGATCTCCTTGGACTTTATACTACCTGCATAAACCTAGGAATAATCCTTAACTTTCCCTTTTCTGTCTCCATAACCAACCTGGTCCTCCTAATTGTGCTTTCATTCTATTTTTAATTGTCTCCAGATTCTGTATTTTCCTCCTTCCCCCTGGAAATGGTTTTACTTCAGAAAGCCACTATTCCCTCTGAGGAGCTATTAAAATGACCTCCTAACTGACTCCTCCTCTCTCCTCTGCTTCTAATTCATTCTTCCTCCACTAATTCATTCTTCACATGATATACGATTTAATCATGCCAGTTCCTCTCTTTGAAATCCTAATGGCTCATTCCAGCTTCTAGTTTCATCTCTTTCCACCAATCCCTCCTCTCCACCCACCACCCTACCTCCCCATGGACTCCAGAGATACCTTACATTACAATTATACTGAGCCTTTGAGCATTCTCCCAACTCGGCCTTCCTCTGCCTGTATAAGCTTCCCATTTCTTCCTCGCCAGTCAAATGCCTACCATGGGCACATTAGTAGTCATTTAATAAATATTCATTGACTGCAAAGCTGTTACACCTTAATGGAAATGCACCTGGCTCTCCCAGGCAATTAATTGCTTTCTGTTTTGGGAATCCCACAGTGACTTGCTCCTGTCATGATTATTGTTTTGTAACTCTTTATTCTTCAAGAACAGCAGCCCTGGTTTATTGATTGTTGTATTCAAATAGTACCTAGCATATAGTCAGTGCTCAATAAAATGTAATTGTTTCTTCTTATTATTTTTCTAATTTTTGTAAATGGCAAAAACCACAAGGGCAAATGAATAAAGAAACTCTTTTGGGGGTCGTGGGAATGGCTACTGTTAAAGGAAAATTGACCCTTTCATTTCAGCCTTTCAACTGCATGGATATCCAGTAAATAACTATTGTATACATCCTCTGTACCAGTAACTAGGGTAGGTATTGGGCACAATAATTCATAATTGCTTTCTCATGGTGCTTTATATCTGGTGGAATAATAGAGCTACCATGAGTGGATCTGAGAAAGGTGTTTTCCCATTTGCCTTCACTCATAGGAAATGCCTGGAATGTCCTATACAGAAAGGATCAGCTTTTATTTTTTTGTCTTAGCCTTTAAAATAGCTCCTTTCATCATAAGTGCTCATAAAAGCATTTCTCTGCTTCTCTGTCACTTGACCTGAGGTTTTCAAAGTATCCCCCAAAGAATCTGATTTGAAAGAAGAAATCTTTAGTCATGATGATGTGAAATTGATCCTCAGTCACATGCTCTCCTTACTCAGACAGCAATATTAACCACCATCCTATTAAGTGGCGCCAATTATGTTTGAAAGCCCATCATGTGATCATGGTGTTGGCTAGCCCCTATTTCAATGTAGTCCTTTAGGTTTTCAAGCCTTGTAGAAAGTAAATAATCACAGACTGTCAAACAAGCTTTACTGTTAGCAATTAGTTCTTTGCGGGGTACACAAGACACCATACTATTCATTTTGGTTAGGAAAATAATTTTCCTTCCTTTCTAATATAACTGTATTTCATATATTTTTAACCATAATAAAAAAGACTCTAGGGAGGGGTTTTATGTTAATTATTTAACACACACACATTAAATTCTTATCTTCCAGACCAGGTTGAAAATAAAATTTAAAGATTCCAGTTAATTATATTCCTATATCTGCCATTCACAGATGGTCAACTGTCCAAGATTTAGAGTTGATAAAATCCACATAACATTATTTATATACTTTTAGCAGTGTATTAGTCCATTTTCATGCTGCTCATAAGCATATACCCGAAACTGGGAAGAAAAAGAGATTTAATTGGACTTACAGCTCTACATTGTTGGGGATGCCTCAGAATCACGGCGGGAGGTTAAAGGCACTTCTTACAGGGTGGTGGGAAGAGAAAATGAGGAAGAAGGAAAAGTGGAAACCCCTGATAAACCCATCAGACCTCATGAGACTTATTCACTATGACCAGAATAGCATAGGAAAGACCGGCCCCCATGATTCAATTACCTCCCCCTGGGTCCCTCCCACAACACATGGGAATTCTGGGAGATACAATTCAAACTGAGATTTGGGTGGGAACACAGCCAAACCATATCAAGCAACAAGTAACAGAAACTTCGGTTAAAATAGGGTTACACAGAAGTAAGGCAGGTTACAAACGCATAGAGTCTAGGTCCACTTCTCTATAATCTCTTGCCTTTGCCTTCTCTGTATGCTGGCTTTATCTTCAGCTTTGCAGCAGGGAGACTGTAACAATTCCAGGTGTCAACTTCAGATGCAACACAACAATATCCAGAAGAGGATGGCATTGTCTTTCTTTGTGTCACAAAGGATGGCTAAACCCGTTCCCAAAGCCCCCAGCAAGCTTTCTTCTCATGAGAGTTATGTCACAAAGAGGCACCTAAGCCAATCTCTGGTCAGGAACTAAGAATGTCGTGATTGCCTCAAGACCCAACAAGAATTTAGCCTCTAGTGCTAAATTAGTGGAGCCAATATCCCTTGAAGCCCCTAGCCCCGTGGAGGAGAATGGATACCTAAACAAAACTAGAGTTCTGTTAGTAGAGAAGAAGCAAAAAAGTTGGTTGTTGATTAGGAATCAGCATCTGCTACCAGCCTGAAGGAGACATTATTCTGTGAAGTGGAGGAGAGCTGGGAAGACACTCTAATTACAAAATTTATAAGCTTCAAATTTTTGCCTGGGGCTCAACTCTGGTTTTAAATTCATTGTTAATTAATATCTATTATTGTTGTACATCAGTCTCAGAAACACGTGTCAATTAGAGATTTTCTAGTTACCAAATACATGCTAATAGAAACAGTCTATTAATAGAATTATTGAGTATACTAAGTCATCATGCTTTCCATTATGGAGTAACTAAGGCATCCATCATGCTTTCCATTTCCCACCAAAGCTAGTATAAAACAACTAATTTTTTTTTTTTTTTTTTTTTTTTTTGAGACGGAGTCTCGCTCTGTCGCCCAGGCTAGAGTGCAGTTGCGCGATCTCAGCTCACTGCAAGCTCCGCCTCCCGGGTTCACACCATTCTCCTGCCTCAGCCTCATGAATAGCTGGGACTACAGGCGCCTGCCACCGCGCCCGGCTCATTTTTTTTGTGTTTTTAGTAGAGACGGGGTTTCACCGTGTTAGCCAGGATGGTCTCGATCTCCTGACCTCGTGATCCGCCCGCCTCGGCCTCCCAAAGTGCTGGGATTACAGGCTTGAGCCACTGCGCCCGGCTAAAACAACTAATTTTTGTGTTAATGATTTTGTAGACAAAATACAACGTGTATCCTGTAATTTACTGAAGGGTTATTTGATAACATGCATGGGTGTCTAATGCTTTGTGATTTAGTTCTAAGAGGGGAGTATATGTTAGTTTAATATTTAGATTTATAACCATTAGTTGTATCGTCTAGTATTTGGGTAGTCTGGCTGTTGTTTACTCATTAATTTATTTATTCAAATTATATTTGTTTTCTAGATATATTTCATGTCAGGCACTAGGCAAAACTCTGGGAATATAAAATTTAATAAAAATGGACTAGATTCTCTTGAACAGATAGATGTTTTACTCAGTAGGTTTGGAAAAGTAAATCTCCTGAGGGATACCCATACTTTAAAAATCACCCAAATCAGAAAAGATGCTACACGAAGAAAGAAAGAAAAATAAAAAAATAAAATAAATGGAAAGCCAAATTTTCTTTAAAGGGAGAAATGGTCTGGAACATAATTAATACTGTGTTTTAAGAATTATTTTCTTAAAAGCTTCTTGCGGAAGTCAGTTTGCAGTTTGGAGGGAACTGCTGGGAAATAGAAGGCTTGCTCAGTCCTTTTGCTTTATCTCCATAGATGGTAAACACTTAATGTGGCCAAACCTATGATATCATCTACCATTACACCTTTGCAAATAGTTATCTCATTATCAAATGGGAATAGAAAAATGAGAGGAGGGAAACCCACAGAATCTAGCAAATACATGTCTTTACAGCTAACAAAGCATAAATTTCAAAGAATTCTATTTGTGTTTCATAAAATGTAGGTATTTTGACTGTCAAAACCTTGGAGGCAAGGGTTATCATTTATAATTAGGTACTTTCTGCAACCCCCTAGTGTTTTTACAGTCTTTTGTATTAACATTTGCTTAAATATTTTATACTGAGAAACATAAAGTGAATTCATTGCTCATTGCCTATTTGTAAAACTTACATGTGAAGTCTGCTCCTTGTTTATTTGGGGATACATTCAAAGTAAGGCCCTAAGGCCTAGAAACAAAGATGCAATTTGGAAGCTACCCTCCATTGGAAATGCATTCAAACAGTAATTTCTATTTACATGCAAAAAAATCTCAAAGTTGCCTGACATTAAAGCAGGAAAAATTATGTAAACTCACAGGAAATATAAGTGCATCCTTTGTATCTTATTCAGTTCAATCCAATTTGATAAAATAAATACATTGTAAAAGCCCAGATGAAGGTTAATGAGGGTATGACTGAAGATGGTAACAATGAGAGTAGAAAGAGTTGAGCAATATTGCTGCACAGGATAAAATATAAATTCCTAAGCATGACATGAAACGCCCTTCACAATCAGAGTTCTGATTGCCTTTCCCACTTCATCTTTTGCCAAACTACCTCATGTTCCAGCCACTGAACACCACCTGAGATTCCCCACATCCTTCACGTCTCCATGCTATTTTCCCCAACATTTTATTTTGAATATTTTCAAACAATGTTTTAAAGAATGTTACAGTGAGCATCCAAGTCTCCACTACCTAGATTTTTTTATTTTACTGTATTTACTTTATCATATATCTACCCTTCTATCTATTCTTCTATCAAAGTAAATTGCAGTCACCAATGGTCTTTCCCCTAAACACTTCAGCATGCATATATTTAACTAGAGATCAATATCTATTTATGGCCTTTTATCTTCTTTTTTGTAGTAAAAAATTTACATACAGTAAAATGCATAAATCCTAAGTGTACCATTCACTGAATTTTGACAAATATACACAGCTGTGTGATTAAAACTCGTGTTGAGATACAGAACTTTACCATACTTCCACGATTTTCTTCATAGCCTTTCCCAGTCAAACCCAGTCTGTCTTCCAGAGGTAACCACTGTTCAAATTTTTTTCCCAGAGATAAGATTAGTCTTACGTAAAAGGAATCACACAGCATGCACTCTTCTCTCACCTAGCATAGTGTTTTTGAGTACAGTTGAGTGTATCAGTTCATTCCTTTCTAATTGCTGAGTTGTATTCCTTTGTATGAATATATCACAGTTTGATTATCCATTCTCCTGTTGACAGATACTTAAGCTGTTCCCAGTGTTTGGCTATCACAAATAAAGCTATTGTGAACATACTTGTACACATCTTTATTTGGACATATGTTTTCATTCTCTTGGGGTAAATACTAGTGAAATTGCTGGGTCATATGATAGGTTTATGTTTAACTGTCTAAGTAATAACCAAACCTCTTCTCAAAGTGGTTGTACTATTTTACACTTCTCTACCAATGTATGAGAGTTCCAGTTGCTCCACATACCCTTCAACATTCGATGTTGTTAGTCTTTTTAATTTTAGCCATTCTGATAGGTATGTGGGGGCCTCTCGTTTTTTAATTTGCATTTCCCTGGAAACTGACAATGTTGAGCTTTTTCTCATATACATTTATTATGTATTTGTATACTTCCTTTCATGATGTGTCTGTTCGAATATTTGCCTTTTTATTATTGAGTTGTAGGATTTCTTTATAATCCTGGTTACCAGTCCTTTGTCAAAGAATTTTAAAAACATTTTCCCCAGTCTGTGACTTGCCTACTTATTTTCCTAATGATGATTTTTTTTAATAATTGAAGGTTTTTAACTTCATAAAGTCTAGTTTATCCAATTTTTATTTTTGGGTTATTGCTTTCCATATCATGTCTAAGAAAGCTGTTTCTAAGGCACAAAGATATTCTCCTGTTTTCCTTTGAAAGCTTTATGGTTTTTGCTTTCATGTTTAGAACTATAACCCAACTTAATTTAGTTTTTGTGTACAATGTGAGGTAGAGGTTGAGATTCATTTTTGCTATATTGATAGTTATTTCAAAAGTTGGTTGAGAAAAATGTATTCCCATAGTATTGCTTTGGTCATTTTTTAAAATGATTCTCTATACGTAGATCTATTTCTGGGCTTTCAATTTCATCCCATTGATCTATTTGTTCATATTTATGCCAGGACCATAATTTATTGATTATTGTGGCTTTATAGTAAGTCTCGAAATCATGCAGTATAAATGCTTCAATTTATTTTTCAAGTTTACTCTGCTTCAAGATCTTTTGTATTTTCATATAATTTCATATAATTTTAGAATCAGCTTGTCAATTTCTACCAAAGAAAAAAAACCCTGCTGGGATTATGATTTAGATGGCATTGATCTATAGACACCTATGTTCTTTTTTTAAAAAAAGTATTTTTTTCTCCATGCTTTTTTGAATGCTAGTTCAACTGCCTGAAATTCACTTTTCCTATCTCTATTAAAAGGCAGCTCTTGCTCATTTTTCAGGACTCAGTTCATATAGCACTTCTGTTAAATCTTTCAGTCAACCTTCTCTGGGGGTACAATGAATTATTTATTCCTTCCTCTGAGATCCATAACTAGTTGCATAGTGTATATTTCAATATCATTTATCATTTTATATTATGATTGTTTTGGGTTGCAATATCTTTTTTTGTTGGAATACCTTTCTTCACAACTAGTCTGAAAGGTCATGAGTAGGGGCTAATACCTTATTCAGTGTTATTTCCTATCATGTAGCACAGTAACTGATATATCGTAAATTTTCTTTAAATTTTATCCATGAAACTCTTTATCATGTGTCTACATATACCAGAGATTAAATCTTACCTGGGGAACACAGAAACAAAACTATATAGATAAATGAATAAAATAATTGCAGATAATGCTAAGTGACATAAAGATAATAAAACGAGGGAAAGGGGTAGAGGACATTGGAGGATATGTTGCAACTACTTCACCTCAGGTGGTCATAGAAGGACTCTGAGAAAGTGACATCTGAGTTGAGAAAAATAATGAAAATGGAGCATTCGTAAGAATTTGTGAGGGGTCAAGAGCCTTTCAGGCAAAAGGAACAGAAAATGAAAAAAGCCCTGAGGTGAAATCCAGCTTAGACCAATGAAGAACAATTATTGAGCAACTGAGTGTGTCTAGCAAGAAGGGTTTATGAGAAAGCTTCACAGAGTTCAGACTTGAGAAAATAAGTAGATGTTATTCTGTCAGTGAAGCCAGAGGGAAAATATTCTAGGCAGAGGCAACTATATATGGAAAGGAGAAATATGCAGTCCAAGGAAAGAGTGGTAAGAAATGCAATTACAGACGTAGGCAGGAGCCTAATACTATAGGTCTCATGGACCATGGAAAGGAGCTTGGATTTTATTCTAATTGCAAAGAAAGTTAGTAAAATCACAAGATGATATAATAAGACTTATCATATATACTATAGATGATATAGTGTATGCTTTGTAAAGACCACCATGGGTCCTAAGTGGAAAATAGACATGGGTAGGTGGGGCAAGAAAGGGAGCCCTGAGATCAGTTGAGAGACTGTTGCAGTGGTCTGAGTGGGAGAGAAGAGAGACTTGGTCCAGAGTTCCTCGGTGGAATGGATAAATGGTGGTAATCTATGGGGTATATTGGAGGTAGCATAGACAGGTCTTGTTTATGGACTGAATAAGATATATGAGGAGAACAAGATCAAAGGTGGTTACCACTTTTTCTGGACTGGGTGCATGATGGGGCCATTTACTGAGATAAGAAGGAGGAGCACATTTGGGCAGAGGGAGTGGGAAGGAAGAGAGGCCAAGAATCAGAAGTTCCATTTTGGAAATGTTAAGTTTGAGGTGTCTGTTAAATATTCAAGATGAGATGGTGACTAGATAATTGGATATATGAGTCTGGAATTCAGGACAAAGGTCAGAACTGGATGTACCTGGGAGTCATAAGCATATGGCAAGTATCCAAAACCATGGGCATGGATGAGATCACTAAAGAAGAAAAGAGGACTGAGGAACAAAGGAGACTGGAAAAAAGAAACTATTATGATAGGATAAAGCCAGGAGCCTATGATATGAAGGAAGCCTAGAGAAGAAAAAGAAAATGTTTCAACAAAGAAAGACTAGGTAAGAGATCAAATCAAATGATGGGTGGAAAGTTGACCTGCAGAAGTTTTCCAAGATGGAATTATCTAGTGACCTAATAAAAGCCATTTCAGTAGAGTGGTATTCACAAAAATCTGATCATAGTGGATACAGGAGTGATTACAAGGTGCAAAAGGAGACAGGTAACATAAATAAGTTCAAAAATTTTGTCCTGAATCTGCAGAGAAAGATTGAATCAAAGGATTTGTTTTATTCATTAATTTTAACTTGGGATGATATTAAGGCATATTTGTATGCAGATGGAAATAAACTAGCCATGAGGGAGAAAGTGAAAGAAAAACGAAATAATTTATGAAATAAGATCCTTGTTAAAAATGACAGGTTGAAATCAAGAGCACAGAAGGCAGGCTTGGCCTCAGGAGCAGGAATCTGGTTGCAAGAGGAAGGGAAGCAGAGCACATGGGTACTAGTGTATTTCACTATTACGTGGGTAGAACTACATTAGTACCATGTCCAATGTTAACACTATAAGATGGTGGATTTGCTGGAGGGAAAACATAAATAAAATATATGAAACGATGAAAAACTTGTGAGAGACTCCTTAGGATATAAAGATTGATTGGATTTAATAAAAAAGTGAAAAGCACTCGAACATTTTCAGCATTATAGGTAAATGTAGTAGGGAGGGGTGTCGCTGACAACACTTTTAATCAATTCATTCATTCATTCACTCATTCAACAAAAGGCAGCATGGACAGAACTGATGCCATCTCTGTCCTCAAGAAACTTGCAGTTGAGTTTACATAATAGTTTTTGAGGACCCCATTGTTGTATGAGACACAAGAAGAAAATGGATGGCTAAAACATTGCTCCGTGGTCATGGATAAAAACAGGGGCTATTTGTTGTTCCTGAGATACATTCTTCAGGTAGAATATCTAGAGATACTCTTTTTTAATTATTAGATTGCTTTTTATCATGGCTGTACTACAAAATTTGAAGTCCATTGGCCCCAAATGTTTGCCCCTATACAATTATAGGGTGGGCACAGTTGCTCTGTCCTTTTGAAAGGACAACTTTACACACATAAAGTTGTGCACATATTGGTGGTTACAATCCTTCTTTAGATATGCTGATATAAGCATTCAAGTTATTGCAATGTGCTACAGTAGAGATTCATAATTGAGAGTATGGACTCTGGTACCAAATTGCCCAGATTTAAAGAATATCTTCACCATGGACAAATTCAGTGACCCTTATTTCTAAGCCTTTCTAAGCCCCAGTTTCATCTTCTGTAAAATGGAAATAATATATAGAGCTAGATATATGTACAGAAATAAGTGCATGTATAAAAGGTGAAGTCTGAATAAGCTCTGTGGGTTGCACCAATATTAATATCTTGGTTTTGGTATTATATAATAGTTGTGTAAATGTTAACATTGAATGGGGAGAAGTGTGCTTGGGATTTCACTGTATATTTCCTTGCAACTTTGTGTTCATTTATAATTATTCAAAATAAAAAGTTAGAAAAATGGTCCAGCGCGGTGGCTGACACCTGTAATCCCAGCACTTTGGGAGGCCAAGGCAGGTGGATGGCTTGAGGTCAGGAGTTTGAGACCAGACTGACCAACATGGTGAAACCCCGTCTCTACTAAAAATACAAAAATTAGCCAGGTGTGGTGGTGGGCACCTGTAATCCAAGCTACTCGGGAGGCTGAGGCAGGAGAATCGCTTGAACATGGGAGGCAGTGGTTGTAGTGAGCCGAGATCGTGCCACTGCACTCCAGCCTGGGCGACAGAGCAAGATTTCATCTCAAAAAAAAAAATTCAGAAAAATGTGAATGATAACAGTACCTACCTCATAGGATTTCAGAAAAATTAAATGATTTGATATATATGTGTAAATTTTTTAGAATAGTGCCTGATATACATTAAGCATTATATAAATGTTAGCCATCATTTAAAGGTAATTTTTATTGTATCTGCTGTCATTTATTTTTATAGTTTAACTCTCTGGGGACAACCTTTTTTTTTATTTAATAGTCCATGGGTGAGCTATGTGTAATATGAAGATTACATATGCCATACACATATGTATAATATATACACATTTACAATTTAGTATAATGTCAGGCACCCAATAGGCTTTCTACAAATGTTCATTTTACTTTCTCCTCATGTTAACATCTTACATAACCATCGTACATTTGTCAAAACTATTAACTACAGACATTATTCTGTTTCACCAGTTTTTCCACTAATATTCTTTCTCTGTTACAGGATCAAGTCCAGGATCCCACATGACATTTAATCATTGTGTCTTCTTAGTCTCCTCTTATCTGCCTCAGTCTTTCCACGTCTTTTTTCTTTTCTTTTTTTGAGACGGAGTCTCACTCAGTTACCCCGGCTGGAATGCAGTGGTACGATCTCTGCTCACTGCAACCTCTGCCTCCTAGGTTCAAGGGATTCTCCTGCTTCAGCCTCCTGAGTAGCTGGGACTACAGGTGCACGCCACCACTCCCAGCTAATTTTTGTATTTTTAGTAGAGATGAGGTTTCACCGTGTTGGCCAGGCTGGTCTTGAACTCCTGACCTCAGGTAATCCACCCACTTCACCTTAGTCTCCCAAAGTGCTGGGATTATAGGTGTGAGCTGCCGCGCCCAGTCTGCATGTCTTTCGAAGAGTATTAGTCAGGTAGTTTGTAGAATGTTTCTCAATTTAGGTGTGTCTGATGTTTTCTTGTAATTAGTTTAAGATTGTGGATTTGGGGAAGAATTCCACAGAGGTGAAGTTCCATTTTCATTATGTCATATGACAGCATGCATAATATTAACACGACGTATCACTAATAAAACTGACCTTGATGACTTGGTTAAGGTGGTGTCTTCCAGGTTTCTCTACTGTAAAGTTGCTATTTTTTTTCTTTTCATACTTATTTTCCTTTCCATACTTTGAAAGCAAGTCACTAAGCCCCTACTGAAGGGGAGAGGAACTAAGCTCTACATCCTGGAGCAGGAATGTCTGTCTATATACTATTTGCAATTTCGTAGAAGAAAGATTTGTCTCTTACACCCGATTTATTTATTCAGTCATGTATTTATATCAGTATGGACTCGTAAATATTTATTTTTTTCTTTGAATTATAGCCCAATACTATTGTTGTTTATTTTGGAAGCTTTTTTGGGGTAACTCCTCTGTCTTTTTAACATACTCCCATCCTTTTTCATTTTTAACTATTCTTTTAAAGCATAATAAATGACAACACACACAAAAATGTATACACATTGAGCACACTGGCAATCTTCAAAACTGTGTTGGCAGGGACCTTTAATTACGGCATTCTGGCAATAGATGCCTTCTGATACCACTACATAGATTTAAACTCTTGTTTTAAAACATGAAATTCCTTGAAAATTTTCACATATTGTTCCACTACAAAAAAAGAACTTGAAAACAACTGATAAAACATTGAGTATTTCCTGTACTTTTTCACTTCCTGCTTCTCACTCTTCTGGAAAGTGAGAAATCTGTGAAAAGAATTATTTCATTTTTTTCCTATTAAAAAAAAAATACGGTAAATAGATCTGTTTGGTTGAGAAGTGTGACATAGCGAGGAAGGCCTCCTGATTCCAGTATCTAGTTGCTTTAGAAATTCTGGAATAGCACTGCCAAGTGTTCTCCTAATGCCTTTGTAAATATTTATCTGAGGTGTTCTAGCAGAGGCTTTTCTGAGCCATCAGGCATTCATGAACATGACTATACTGGCAGTCAGGCAATTTTCTGGGGAGAGATGCAAATGTGATGAAGATACTTGTATCATCTACCGGTAGTTCTGAAACAAGCCAGAAAGCTCAGCTAGAGGAGGAAAAAACAAGTTTATTTAGAAACTCATGGAGTTTAGTGGATTTTAATATACTTAAAAAAATTCTAACAATATGAAGTGCTTACTTGTACAAGGCATTAGAATAGTCACTTTCACCTTTGATTCTTATAACCTTAGAGGTTAAATCTTTACTCAAGGTCATTATATTAGAGTGCTTGCTATAAGTGACAGAAGATCCAACATTACGGTGGCACAGATAGAAGTTTACTTCTCCTGTGTAAAAGTCTGTGAGCTGATATGGTGTTTTGAGGCATGCGTGGCCTTGACTTTCTGGTCCAAGGTGGTAGCATCTATGTTCCAAGCAGAAAGAAGGAAGAAGTAAAACAGGACACATATGCTGCTCTTTAGGAAGGCTCCCAGAAGCTTCCCCATGACACTTCTGCTCACATCCTATTGGCCAGAACTTAGGCATGTGAACATATCTAGCTGCAAATTAGGCTGACAGTGTAGTCATTCTTTTTCTAAGTGGCTTTGTGCCAAGTTTTCTATGACTACAGAAGGGGAGGACAGATATTAGGAACAACTAGAAGTCTCTGCAGTAGTCATAAGTAATAAAGATGGGATTTGAACTCAGATATGTCTTGCCCTCATGCTCTTTCTAAGCCAGATTTGTTTATGAAGAAAGGTCTAGAAAGTATGTTGAATTGGCCCCTTTAGCATTATGAAGTTGACCAAACATGTATGTGACATGGGATGGAAAGGAGCTGAGAAATCAGAAACTGGGCTTCGTAAGGAATCACAGCTTTGCCCCTTTACATGGGCAAGAACAATCTTGCTAAGTCTTCAGGTCATCCTGAAAAAGAAAAACAATATTTTGAGGACCTCTTGTCTGTGACCTTAGACTCCAGCTATGCTGTCCAGTACGGTAGCCACTAGCCATTTGCAGCTACTGAGCCCTTGAAATGTTACTAGTTAGAATTGAGATGTACTAAGTTTAAAACACACACTGAATTTCGAAGACTTAGTACCAACAAAAAATAAAATGTATCTCAATAATGTTTTATATTGGTTACATTTGAGATGATAATATTTTAATATATCAGAAATAAGCAAAAATTGAATTAATTGTACTTATTTCTTTTAACCTTTTAAAATTTGGCCACTAGACTTCAAATTACATATGCAGCTTGCCTTTGTGGACTGCATAATATTTCTATTGGAAACTGATTTGTCTAGAAGACAAAAGATTGTCCTATGGCTTCCCTGTCATGAAAATGGTTTTCTAAAAGGCTCATGGGATGTATAAGAAAGTTATCTCTCTGAGGGTTTCCTAAAAGAGGGGTATGGCAAGTCTAGCTCAAATAAATGACCCCAGGTTCTGAGGTCCCTTTCCCAGCTTCTGTGAAATGTGGATGATGTTGACTATCCCCTGGGCAACTTGTATGGACTGACTCCAGCACTTGGATTGTACTGAACCTCTCTCTAGGTCTCACTTCTGAGGCATACAGCCCTTGTTCTTACTACATGGATGAGGTAATTTACTGCTTTACCTTTTGAAAGCACTCTGGTTTATTCACATCCATAGTAGGAAATATTTCTGGGTTTGACTCAGGAATAACAGTTGGGCAGCATAACCTACTTGAAAAACCTCATGAATTCTAAAAGATTACTGAAATCGAGTTTTCAAGCACATTTGCAAGGTATGTAGTAACTTTGTCTCAGCCAGAAGTATTGAAATGATTAAAGCAATTAGATGCTTTCTTATTATTCTCTTATCTGTCTTTGGCTTCAGGTTTCTTTTTTCTTTTTTTGGACAGAGTCTCGCTCTGGCACCCAGGCTGGAGCGCAGTAACGCAATCCCAACTCACTGTAACCTCTGCCTCCTGGGTTCAAGCAATTCTCATGCCTCGGCCACCCTAATAGCTAGGCTTACAGGCACATGCCACCACACCCAGTTAATTTTTGTATTTTTTAGTAGAGGTGGGGTTTTGCCATTTTGGCCAGGCTAGTCTCAAACTCCTGACCTCAAGTGATCCCCCTGCCTTGGCTTTCCAAAGTATTGGGGTTACAGGTGTAAGCCACTGCGCCCAGCCAGCTTCAGGTTCCTTTTAGCAACGATTGATCTACATTTTCCAGTTGAAAGTTCAGTGTTCTCTATGTAGAAGAAAGAAGGAGGGTTTGAGGAGTTCTGTTTTTCTTAGACCATTAATATTTCACCATATAGTGTCAGCAGTGAGTATATCTCTTCCTTGTTTGTCTGTTCTGAATACACTGTGGGATTATATGTGTACACACACACATATATGTAAACATACATGCATGTACACCCATATGTAAACATACATGTATACAGCACATAAATATGTATGTATTTGTAAAAACATATTTAAGTATATAGATATATGTTAGTGGGTATACATGTGATATCATCTTACATCAAATATTATAAATATGTAGATAGAGAACCAATTTTGATGTCCTTAGCATTTTCTTCAAATCTCGTCTTCTTCCAGATTTCAAATGTTCTGTTGCTTTTACCATTATAATTATCTTTTGTTAACGTCAAATTATTCAGCACCTGCACTGTTCATTTGAAACATTTGCAAATCACACTGATATCAAATTAAACTAATGCATAATCTATAGCTTTTAAAACAAACCTTTGAAATAGAATTTAAAAGGCTTTTTTGTTTAACAAAGATTGTTTCTGATAAAGAAAAAACAGTATATTCATGGTAAAATTTAGTAACAGGAAATTGTGGCAGGGAGGAGAGGTATTTGTTGCCTGCTCACAGCAGAGTAGTGAAAAAATAAAGGTGCCAAAGTGCTCAGTTTTTATGTAACTGATGATATTTAATTTTCGTAGACCACTATTATTTAATTGTCTCCCAATCCTTCCCTTCTTCTGGGAATAGCACTACTTACTTTAGGAAACTTCTCTGCCTTGAAGTCTAATTAGATGATTCTGGGGGAACAGACAGCATAGTACCCAAACCAATGACCACTGGAGAGATCACATGAGCAGGTTGGGCCAATGAGAGTTTTTCTCCAGGACTTTTCTAACTGGAATTCATGGAAAAGAGTCAGTTCTTCTCTGAAGGCAAAAGTGAAAAGGATAGACCTCACCATAAGATGGCCACGTGGAAGCAGGCAGTTTGAGAGCATACCACTGACATGCAAAGAGTAGTATGTGCATGGAATGGACAGAGAGTTCTCAGGGCATCTAGTTTCATTAATATCCAAGGCACACATACATGTCACCTCTAATGACAATTTAGTTATGTGAGCCAATAAGTTCTCCTTTGTCTAAGTAAGTTTGGGTTGTGCTTCTGTCATTTAAGAACCAAAAAGAGCCCTGGCTAATACATTGTCTTTTTGATAGCCAGGCTATAAGATAGCAGCCAATGGTCCTCAACTCTGGTAGTTATATCCTTGTGTAGAACCCTGATTGACTAAATGCAAATGTGGAAATGACGGCATGTGACTACTGAAGCTAGTCTCAGAGAATACTGAGGCTTCATCTTGGTCTCTTGGATTGCTTGCAGATGAGAAAGCTGGCTGCCATGTTGTAGAGACACTCAGGCAATCTCATGAAGAGACCCACATGGAAAGGAACTAAGGCCAAGTGCTAACAGCCAGTGTCAACAAGCCACCATGTGAGTGAGCACCTTGGAAGCAGACCTTCTAACTCTAGTGAACTCTTTGAATGATCCTAATCTCATGAGACACCAATTCAGGATCAATTGCCAAGCCACCCCCACAGTCCCTTCCCACAGAAACTGTAGGAAATAATAAATGTTTATTGTTTATTTTAAGCCACTAGATTTGGGGGTCATGTTTTGCCCTAAGAATATTTTTTACCTATATAACAATAAGTAAGTCATACAACCTTGTAGGAATATTACAAAAGAGAAAAAGGAGAGTGAGAATCCTAATACAATAAAATGGTTATTTCCCAGAGAGATGGTAGTGACTAAGTGGGCAGCCAGGGCTACCCGGTACTCCAATTTCCTATCTGCTTTAAGCACTTACCTGGTTATACATATTAGCATTCACCATCATAGAAACTAATGTCTTATAATAGATGAAAAATAGCAAATTGATTCATTCAAATTGCATTTCATGACAAAGAATAATCTGACAAAGAATAATCTGTTAGTTTAGTTAAGATTCTATATTGACACTTACTTAAACATATTAAATCTCAGTCACTGTTACTCATAGAAAAATAAATATTAACTTCTTGTAGAAATTTAAACACATTTTCCCACTGGTTAATATAATGAAGGCAAGACTTTCTCTAGACTAATGAGTGAGGATTTCTGCTATTATCGTCTAAAGAGGACTCTAATTGAATTTTTTAATTGGCTTCTCTACTAGAAGATTGGATTTTTACCTTGATGTAGAATATTACACAAATACAGTACAATTTTTTTTAAAGTTTTCATGTGGTGTTTTAGGCTTGTTAAATAGCATTAATTTTTTTCTTTCTTTCTTTTTTTTTTTTTACTTTTATCCTTCAAATTTTCTAGTTTTGATAATTGGTTCATACTTTCTCTTAGGGTCCATCCAATTTCACGTTCAAATGCTTACTCAGCAAATGATGCAGGTGGCTGTTCCACTGGTCTTGATGTGAGGCAGAGCGCTAAGAACCAGCAGATCGATGCTGGGTCATGGCCCTAGCCTGAGTGGTGGTGTACCATCATGTAACTTCTTGGCACTTGATTTCCCTCATCTACCAAATAAGCGCCTTGAACAACTACATCCTAAAATTCTCCGAAATCGAGAAAGTCACTGAATTTTGAATATTCAAGTGACACATCTTCTAAACCAGTAAAACAGAAACACATACACTTGTTGTATGTGTAAAGCAATATATTTTTAGTCATGTTTGCGTTCTTGACACTTGAAGTTATACTTTGCATGGTAATTTCACTGCTGGAAAGATTTCAAAAAGGAAACATTATCAATAAGGTAAAATTAATGTCTTAAAATGCTGTTAAGAAAAAGTGCATAGAAACCAGGAGTGAGCCAGAGTTATAAAACAGATAATACCTTATATTTGAAAAACAATCTTTTTCAAGGCATTATGATTTAAATTACAACTAAATTATATCTTAGTTAAGGAATTGAATAATCAAATAAGGTAATGTCTCTTCCTTATGTTCTTCCTAATTATTTGATCCTATAATGAAAAATTTCCAAAACACTGGATTTTTACAATAAAAGTGTATTTAAATAGCTATAACATAAATATTTCTACAGCAAACACCGTATGTAAATCTCAGCCAGCATTTTATTTAATGCTGCTGAAAATTCCTCTAAATCAGCAATGAAACATTAAGTCATGACCAGTAAAATTTTACTGTTTAGTATCTATTTATTTATTTATTTATTTTTTGAGATGGAGTCTCACTCTGTTGCCCAGGCTAGAGTGCAGTGGCACGATCTCAGCTCACTGCCAGCTCCACCTCCCAGGTTCATGCCATTCTCCTGCCTCAGCCTCACGCCCAGCTAATTTTTTTGTATTTTTAGTAGAGACAGGGTTTCACCGTGTTAGCCAGGATGGTCTCGATCTCCTGATCTCGTGATCCGCCCGCCTCAGCCTCCCAAAGTGCTGGGATTGCAGGCATGAGCCACTGCGCCTGGCCCTGTTTAGTATTTAGTGTAGACTGGAGCTAACATTGACCTAGGTACAATAATCCCCTTGCATTGTATGCTATATTTCTTTAGATCTACACATCAAACCTATGAAGGAGTTACCATTATGTCCATTTTTTAAACAAAGAAGGACTGGCAAAAGAAAGTAATTAACTTAGGCATTTTGACATGGCAAGAAAGAGGGGCACCTGGGATTTGAACACATATCTCTAACAAGAGTTTTCAAACTTTTTGTTAAGCTATGGAATCTTTTCCAATAGGAAAACCTTCTGTTCATATGAAAAGTATAAAACAGATAAACTCCTGGATGTTCTGCTTGTGCAGCTAGCTTTGCTGCTTCATTTCCCTCTCTGTCTCTGCCTCCCTCTGCCCTGCAATACCCCCCCGTTTGAAAATGACTGCGTTTTGCCTTGATGCCGTCTTGTCCTAGTTTTTCTAAAATCAACAATCCTCATTTAGTGTACCAAACCATTCTCTATAAACAAGAATACTTGACAAACCAGAGTGACACATTTTTGTAAGATAACGTTTGTGAGGCTGTAGATATTATATAAGGTAGATATGGCGGTGGTGATGACAATGATAATGATGGTAGAGTTTACTCTATGTAAACACTGCACATTTGTTTAGTTTCAAAGTTAAATAACAAACTATGTGCAGGCCTTTATGGCTCCTAGCCAGCTTCATTGCTCTCTTCTGAAACTGAAAAGCATCAGAGTAGTTTTTTGAGAGAGGTTCCCCGTTGTTGTTGTTGTTGTTGTTTGCCCTGTCACCCTACTAATTAAACATGACCTGATGACCAATGGCCTATGATGAAGCCTGGCGCAAGAGGAGAGCCCTTTCTTCTGTCTTATAGGGTCTGAGTAGGAAACATCCAAGGAGGGGTCAGCATTGGGTAAATGCAGAAGTGGAGAGAGGGAAGACAGCCATGAATAAGCAAAGCCATGAGGCAGAGAGAAAGTGAGTGAGTACAGTCAGTAGCAATAGTTGGAAAAATAAGCAGGTACAGAGAAATGGAGACAGAAGAGCTGAGTCATGTGCGTGGCAAGGAGCCAAGAGTTTGTGTGAGGTCACCAGGGGATAAGTTATACTACTAGATCAGAGCTATTACTCAGTTGTGGCTTAGTGACTATAGCGCAATTCTAGTCCTGTTAATGAGACCTTTATATATTTTTTTACTTCTCCACATTATATTCTTTATTTTATTTTATTTTATTTTTTTGAGATGGAGTTTCGCTCTTGTTGCCCAGGCTGGAGTGCAATGGTGTGATCTCGGCTCACTGCAACCTCTGCCTCCTGGGTTCAACAATTCTCCTGCCTTAGCCTCCCAAGTAGCTGGGATTACAGGCATGTGCCAGCACGCCTAGCTAATTTTGTATTTTTAGTAGAGACGGGGTTTCTCCATGTTGGTCAGGCTGGACTCGAACTCCTGACCTCAGGTGACCTCAGGCCCGCCTTGGCCTCCCAAAGTGCTGGGATTACAGGCGTGAACTACCATGCCCGGTCATTATATCCTTCTTAATAAACCTGCATTAATTGTGCCAAGTGGTCATTTCTCTGTTCTTTGCACTCTGAAAGAATCAAATTAACACAATATTGAAAGAAGCTTGCATGGCACCTGGAACATAATGGGAGCTCCACAGAGTGTGCTTATCAGGATTTTAAAAGAGCTTCTATGAGCAAAAGCAGAAATTGCAGACTAACTCTCAAATCCAAGAGTCACAGTTGGTTTGGATTTTCAGTTTGGTAGCTTTTCCCCCTCTTGCTTTAAAGGTTTTTTAATTCTAAGAGAAAGCCCAAATTGGATAAATTTAGGTGTGGAAATAAAACACATGTTCTCATAATTTGGGAGAGATGGATGAATCTCTTGGGATATGGGGCTTCACAAAATATTTCAAATTATTTTTTAAATATTACAGGCTTGGCAAAAACAAAATGATTTTCTAAAAGAACTTGTCTTCTTAACATTCAAAAGGTCTCAAGGGAAATGTAATGTACATATTTCTGACTCATTTTACATAACTCAATATTGTTTAATAGGAATTGATGGATGTTTAAAAATTCAATAAATGTTTGAACTAAGAAGTATTGTTGGATGGTAAAACTGTCTTCTGAGAAAAAGGTTGAATTAGATGTTTTCTTAAAAGGGTCTCAGTGCTTGACCTCAAACTTTACCAAATATTTTTTCTTCCTTTGTATAAGAGAAAAAAGTAATTCTGAATAATCTCCCTTTTTTCCCAGTTACAATCAAAAAGACAGAAATTTGAATTCCAGAATATTAATATATTATTGAGCAACAGGGAAGAAACCAAACATATAATTAATTGGGGTATAAAAAGAGAAGAGAAAAGGAGAAACAGAGAGAGAGGGAGGAGAAAGAACTACTGAGATGTTAAAGGATTATATGTTGCTGAACTAAATGACATATAATCAACAACCCAAATTTCTCTGTGGAATGCATTAAGTTTCAGAGCGACTTAGAGACCTCAGCTGGTATAAAATTCTACTTTCACTCTACTCTCCTAACACCCTGTTCTTCTCCCATTGTAATACTTATCAAACTTCATTGAAATTACTTCCTAATTGTCTGTCTGCCCTGTGCATTGTAAACTGTGTGAAGATAGGGTTTGTGTCTGTCTTGTTCTCCACTATTCCCAGAGCCAGCTAACACCTAGCAGAATTGTTACCACCAATTCCTAGCTCAGAAGTATTTGTTGAATCAAACTTTATAACACAATCATGTGTAGAGGTTAAAAGCACAGGCTCTGAAATCAAACTCAGTATCAGCGTTGACATCTGTTTAGTGGCTATGGTAACAGCACCTACCTCCTTGAGCTGTAGCGAGAATTATATGAGGAAATATGTGTACAGCACTAGGCATGGTGTTGGCATATTGTTGGCATACTGTTCCAAAACATGTTGCTCATAAAAATAATAATGAGGGCCAGGTACGGTAGCTCACGCCTGTAATCCCAGCACTTTGGGAGGCCGAGGCAGGTGGATCACCTGAGGTTGGGAATTCAAGACCAGCCTGACCAACATGGAGAAACCCCATCTCTACTAAAAATACAAAATTAGCCGGACGTGGTGGTACATGCCTGTAATCCCAGCTGCTTGGGAGGCTGAGGCAGGAGGATCACTTGAACCCAGGAGGCGGTGAGCTGAGATGGTGCCATTGCACTCCAGCCTGGGCAACAAGAGTGAAACTCCATCGCAAAAAATAAAATAAAATAAAATAATAATAATAATAATAATAATAAGTATTTTTCCCTGAACAATGAATCCAAGCATTTTTCTCTCAGCAAAATAAAGTTTTTACAAAAGTAAAATAAAAATTGATTTTTTTAACACACACATTGTGATTTAGTCATGCACATTTTATCAACATAGCCTGAAACATTACAGGTAATACTCTTAAAAATCTTTTTTAGGCCGGGCGCAGTGGCTCACACCTATAATCCCAGGACTTTGGGAGGCCAAGGTGGGCAGATCACGAGGTCAGGAGATCGAGACTATCCTGGCCAACATGGTGAAAACCCATCTCTACTAAAAACACAAAAATTAGCTGGGCATGGTGGTGCAAGTGTAGTCCCACTACTCAGGAGGCTGAGGCAGGAGAATTGCTTGAATCCGGGAGGTGGAGGTTGCAGTGAGCCCAGATTGTGCCACTGCACTCCAGCCTGGCCACAGAGTGAGACTCTGTCTCAAAAAAAAAAAAAAAACCTCTTTGTTTTCCCCCCAACAGGCTCATTGGCCATTCTCCCCATTAGTGAATCATTTGATCTTACTCATTTCTGGATGAATTCAGCTGGCTGTGGAGCAGCATGCTGGAGAATATGAAGGTTTGTGATTCTACATTCTTTCTGCCTAATAAGTATGTCAGTCATTTAAAAGAATGACTGTGATTTAACGGTTACATAGTCATTAATTCCTAGAGTAGGATTTTTCTTTTTTTAACACTGGCACGACTCTGATCCTAAACAGAGTATAATCAGGTCACTAAATGTGGCCACTGCCCAAGTGTCCCTTGGGCAGATGACACAGAGATTGAAAGTCCATAAATGACTGACCTGTACATCCAGGAATGACAACAGGCTTTAGCAGAACCCAGCAATACGGCTGGAGGGCAATAGGGAAGAGCTAACATTGACTGAACACTTACCAAATACAGATGTTTTATATATAGTATTTCTAATTCTGAAAACAAAACCTGTGAAAACAAATCTATATTTCCCATTTCACAGAGAAGAAAACTGAGGCTTAAATAGGTTGAGTCTTCTCTCAAAAGTTCACATAACTAAAATCACAGGACAGTATTGTTTTCACAATTTTTATGTAAATGTAAAACTGCTGTAAAATATAAAGCTTATTTTAAAAATAAAAATGTTTTCTTTGTAAATGGAAATCCTTAGAAGAAAAATTTGGTTAAAAAATGAATTTCTAAGGAGGCTGAGGCAGGAGAATCGCTTAAAACCCGGGAGGCGGAGGTTGCAGTGAGCCGAGATCACGCCATTGCACTCCAGTCTGCACAACAGAGGGAGACTCTGTCTCAAAAAAAAATAATAAATAAAATAAAATAAATTTCTAAAACATAGAATCTGAAAAAAAAATCACTGGGCCTGAAATAAACCCAGTTCTTTTAAAAAATTTTTAAAATTTTAAATGGGGTCTTGGTCTATCACCAAGCCTGGAGTGCAGTGGCAAGATCTTGGGTCAATGCAGCCTCTAGCTCCTGGGCTCAATCAATCCTCCCACCTCAGCCTCCCAAGTAGCTCTGAGTACAGGCACATACCATCATGCCCAGAAAATTTTTGTAATTTTTTTTTTTACAGAGATGAAGTCTCCCTATGTTAGCCAGGCTGGCCTCAAACTCCTGGGCTCAAGCAATTCTCCTGCCTAAGCCTCCAAAAATGTTGGGATTACAAGCATAAGCCACTGTGTCCAGCCCCCAGTTCTGTCTTAATCTTAATGCAAAGAGCCTATGCTTTGCTGCCTTTCTAGTGGGTGTAATGGGATTTTTAAAAAGACAGAAACCATTACGCAGATGGGGTCTTTTATTTTGCTGGTAGGTTGCATACTTTTTAAGACCAGGGGTGTTGCCTATTTTGTTCACTGTTCTGTCTTTGCCACTCAACCCAATGCCTACCATAAAATAGTGCACAATAAATGTGTATTGAATGAATAAGTAAATGCCTCTTTCTCCTTGGATGCCCCTGGGAAATAGAATGGTAGGCATCATTAATTAATCAAATGTATTGTCAGGCATTGTCTTCATAAAGATCTTCAATCAGCACATAGTACAGAGGTTTACTGCTCTAGGGGCAGGACTGACCTTGTGATGGGCGAGTCATTGAGGAATGCTGCTGCGAGTGAGCCCCTGCATCTCACCCCCATGGCCCTTACACACACACACACACACACACACACACATATTAAAAATCTCCCATTCACTAGCCATTATCATCTAACTTGCATCACTTTAAAAATTGCTCTCAGTGAGTAGATGCTCATTTAAAGAAGGTAATAAGGAGAAACTCTCTTACTGGATAGTTAGGCTTAGAGGGAAGAAGAACTTGAATAAAAGGAGTTGTGACAGCTAAAAAAATCCCCCAAAACAACCTCCTGGTGCCCAGACAAGAAAAGCCAAGGAGTATCATGCTAGAAAGTAGGTCAGAGGAGTTTATGCACCAGTGGATGTCATGAGGCTTCAACCACAGCAACTGAGTTCTTCACTTGGTGGCTTCCTAGGCAAAACAGCTATACCCACTTCTGCCTGATTCCAAAGCTGGGCCGTGTGCAGCTCCATTATGGGATAGATGGTGGCAAACCGCTTGATGGTTCTACTCTTAGGCTCCCAATTCAGTAAGAGGAGGTACTTGTGTGCTCTGAGCATTTAACATGGTACCTGCACCAAGTAGGTGCTCAGTAAATATGTGTAGCTTGACTAAGTAAGACGTATTTTGTGTTAAGGATTTCATTCCTAATCGCTTTGAGGAAAAAAAATGGATACATGTAAGGGAACCCCCAAAATTGGCTGCTATAAAGATTACAAAGCCCTTTAAGAGTAATTCTTATTTCCCATTTCCTTTGCTTTTTCTTTCCATTTTTATAAGCCATGCGTTGTTTTATTATTTGAAAAGTAACAAACTTATTGTTAAAATTTTTTAATAATTAAAAACTTCATTTCACCACCCACCAAATTCATCATATTCATCCTTAGTAGTTTAATAAATAGCCTTCTAAACTTTTTCCATACACATGTGTAAATATTTCTCATTATAAAAATAGGATCATACAATTTTATAATCTATTATTTTCACTTAACAATATATTGAAAACACTTATAATAAATATACTTTTATATCACCATTCTCAATGGTCATATGGCATTCTTAGATGGCTATATACCATATTTTATACTAAAAATCCCTGGTGTCCTTTTTTGTTTGTTTGTTTGTTTGTTTTGCTAGTACGACTATGTTAAATATGTATCTTACTTGTTTTTAAACATTCAACAAGGCTTTACGGACAGCTGATTTTTTTTTTCTTTCTTTTTCCGAGACGGAGTCTCACTCTGTCGTCCAGGCTAGAGTGCAGTGGTGTGATCTCAGCTCATGGCAACCTCTGCTTGAGGAGTTCAAGGGATTCTCCTGCCTCAGCCTCCCAAGTAGCTGGGACTGCAAGCATGTGCCACCACACCCAGCTAATTTTTGTATTTTTAGTAGAGACGGTGTTTCATCATGTTGGCCAGGCTGGTCTCGAACTTTTGACCTCAGGTCATCCACCCGCCTTGGCCTCCCAAAGTGCAGGGATTACAGCTGAATTTAACAGCAGAGAATAACGGTACAGAAAGCTTAAAACTGGATGCTGGAGCTGGTAACTCTCAGAGTCTACAGACCCAAGGCCCTATACATGGGTCCCCCAAGGGCCTAAAAGCCATTTCTCACCTTAGTCATAGCCTTCTGCCCCATTGCGGAGTTCCCTCATCTCCATCCCTGATTTATTTATCTTTAGAATAGCCCTCTACTCTTTATTTTTTAGGAGAGCCTCACGGTCTATTGCTTAGCTCTGCCACCCTCTTCCCTTTACCTCCATTCCCAGCCAGAAGATGTAATCCTGGCAGGATAAGAGATTTTCCATTACTTTAAGACAAACATTTGCGTCTCTTAGAGTGGCCTACCTATTTACAACCAGCTCATTGACCTCTGCCTACCTCTTTTCAGCTTACACATTTAGGCAGTGCTATGGTTTGGATGTGGTTTGTCTGTTCCTGTGAAATCTCATATTAAAATATGATCCCCAGTGTGGCAATGTTGGGAGATGAAGCTTAGTGGGAGGTTTTTGAATCATGGGGGTGGACCCTCATGAACGGCTTGGTGCTGTTCTTAGGGTAGTGAGTGAGTGCTCACTCTCTTGAGATCAAACTGGTTCTCTGGGGGAATAGATTAGTTCTGCAAGAATGTGTTGCTATAAAGCCAGGACAACCCTCAGGTTTGGTCCCACTGACTCATGCCCACTTCCCCTTTTACCATCTCTGTCATGCTTTGACCCAACACAAAAACCCTCAACAGAAGACAAGCAGATACTGGCATGCTTCTCATATAGCCTACAGAACCATGAGCTAAACCTCTTTTCTTGATAAATTACCCAGCTTCAGGTCTTCCTTTCCGGTAACATCCAATGGACTAAGACAGGCAGTGAAAGGGAGTTTCCTGGTACTTCTCAAATTCCTCTTCTATGCCACCAGCCCCATCTCTGCTCAGTGAAGACACTGAGCCCATCTTGGAGAGGCACAGGCCATGTCACCATGACCCTATGCCACTCCTTCTGCTTGCCACACCTAAGTCACCCCCAAAAGTCATTCTCTCTTTTCAGGTCCCATATTACCTATGAATGGGTCCCACAACAGTGTATTGTTATCTTTCTAACTCAAGGAATATTATAGACCACATCTCCATTGAATGCAGAGAAACAGTTATTCAATTCAACACATAGTTATTGACCACCAGGCACTAAGTAAGACTGGATTGGAACAGGGTCAGGGAGTAAAAACCTTGAGGGCACAAGAGCCATCAAAGCAAGGAAAACACCTGATCAAGAAGGTCTGAGAAAGGGAACACAACACTGAGCCTCTTACACTGCATGAAGGCAGGGACTTGTGTATGTGTGTTTGCTGTTATACTCCCAATACCTGATACAGTGACTGGTACCTAGTAGACATTCACTTAATATTTTATAAATGAATGAATGAACAAGATACAACTCTTGTCCTACAGAAGTGTATATTCTAGTAAAGTAAAGACAAAGGCAGTGCTCCCATAGGGATAAGCAAAATGGGAGCAAAGGTACCAGATCCAGCTTGAGGTGGTTTGAGAGGGCCGGGGACTGCAAAATTTGGTCTCCCCAGTTTGCCATAGGCTGCAGGAAGACTGGGAGGATGATAAATGAGAAATCAATGGTTCTACCTCCTAGCCAAATGTGTTGAGCTGAGTCAAACGTTTTATTCTCAGTCAGTTTGCTGCTAGTATATATCTAAGACCTTAGTTTTTCTTCACGACTAGCTTTTAATGTCTGTTTCCATTTTATTAGATATCATGGAGTCCAAATACAAATTTCAACAAATAATTTTAGCATTAGCCTCCCTTTTTACCATGGATGTAGACATTGTCCTTTCTGGTCGAATATTACAGTGAGGCAGAGAAAGAAAAGAGAAAAAAAAAGCAGTGTGGGTCCTTAGGAACAACAAAACCAGAGGTAGGGAGTCTGTGGGTTCCTGAGTTACTAGGAGGACCAAATTTCTGAAAACTGCTGAGTACTAAGAGGGAAACCTTCCCTTCAGAGAACAAACTAGAAAGTAAAAGTAAGGGTGTCCAATTCTTTCACCACATCTTTCTACTCTAAATATAAGTGAGAAAGCTGAAGGCCAGGCTCAGTTACTACCTGTGCTTCTACTTTAGGCTGTTATAAAATAACTTGTGTTCTACATTTAAAGTCACTTGGCTTGGAGCCTGAAAAGAAAAAAGATTATTTTTTGGCCAGCCACGGTGGCTCATACCTGTAATCCCAGCACTTTGACTTGAGGTCAGGAGTTTGAGACTGGCCTGCGCAACGCGGTGAAACACCATTATCTACTACACATTCAAAAATTAGCTGGGAGGTGTGGCACGTGCCTATAGTCCCAGCTACTCCAGAGGCTGAGGCAGAAGAATCTCTTGAACCTGGGAGGCGAGGTTGCAGCGAGCCGAGATTGTACTGCTGCACTCCAGCCTGGGCAACAGAGCGAGCCACCATCTTAAAAAAAAAAAAAAAAAAAAATAGGAAAGAAAATTATCGCCTAAAATGAAAGCAAATGATGCTGTTGAACATCACAAGTCCTTGTTCCCAAATAAACACAGAAAATGATTTTTTAAAGAGAGATTTTCAACCACAAGGGTAGTTCTTACTCTAAAATATATTGTTAGCTCCTACAGAATCCTGCAGGAGCAATGCACAGATGGTGTGTGATACTGAGATTTGTTAAGGGCTCTCTGTATGTTGATGATATTAGTTGATGCACATGATCAGTGTTGCTTAAACGGCAAATAATAGACCAGAAGAACATTTAGTGATAAAATAGAATGCCATTTGGGCTATTAATGTTTTCATTATGGAAAATTCAGGGTAGTATGTAAAGCTTTGGGTAAATATGTTTATCTCTGTTAACTGTATGGATGCTTTGTGACAAAGACTTGCTGAATAGAAATCAAGACTAGTGGTGGTGATACATTATGTATAACATTGGAGAGCTATGTCACAGGAACCTGAATTTCTTGGGTAACAAAACATTTAATATGGAAACTATGTATATAATTTATCAGGTCAACAGAGGAGGTTAAAACTGATGGATCATATACTGAAATAGAACTGTCTGAAGAATTCATCCTGATTTATTTTTCCAGTAGAAAGGCAAAATATTCATTTATTTAATTTGTTAATGTTTTACACTAGAATTATTCTAATTTAAACATAAGTTAATGCTGTTTCATATACCCATAAAAAAATTCTTACTGGGCATGTAACATTCATTCTTCTCATTCTTTCAGTTCAAGCAGCAATGTTTCTAATGAAAAAATTTCAAACTAAATGTCTAACAAAATGATTTTGTGTTTCTCTTTTCACATACTGAGGTAATCATGCAGGAAAAGCAAATAAATCATTTTCTTTGGGGTGAAAGCATTCATATTTGATAAGTGTTTTGAAAGTAAAATGAGATTTTACATAAACATTTTACATTTTTTATGGACTTATCTTTATTGGTATTCTTTTCAGGAAAGAATCATTACTAAAAGAAATATGCACATATAAAAATATGTATGACAAAGTACAGTTATGAATAATTTGTGCTAGAGAAATAAAGAAATCTTGTAGAGTATAAACTCAGAACTTAATGGAAGAAGAATATAAGAAAGAACCTAATGATAAAAATATTCCAGGAGAATAGTATTAAAGACAATAAAAACAAAAATGTTTTGTTTTATATGAAGATAGGAATGCTACCTGGAAATACAATCCAGAAGACATAAAAAAAGAGGAAACAACAAATTACTGAGAGAGAAAAACATAAAACAGAAAATATGTTAGTAAATCTCTGTTTTAAAAAATGTCATCTACATCTTAATGTGGCCCCTCTGGATGGCTGCCAAGTCAGAGTTAGACTAGAAATATGCTTAGGAGACCTAAGATAGAAACTTTGTTTCACATTCTTGCTCCACCCTGAAATTTTTTTTCCTACATTTAAAACATCACTTGGTAATTACTTCAGCATTTCTTATGTATGCGGGGGCACTAGGCTCTGGTGAAATCTTATAAAACTGTTTACAACATATTTTATAGTGGATAAAAAAAGCAAATGACAAACTACCCGCACCTCCACCCTACCTTTGGTTGCAGCTTTGTACCCTTCTGGCTAGAATTATATATGAAATAGTGAAACTCTATTTTAACGTAACTGTTACTGATAACAGGGGTAATAAATAACCACCATGAAGAATAACCAATGCCAGATTATACTTCACATTATTTTGTTGGGAGGGATCGGGGTTATATTCAGGGTATAATCTGGGCACATGTTAATATATTTTTATTGAGCATATACTCTGTGCCAGATACTAAGCTACTGTCTATGGAGGATGCAAAGACAAATGGAACACGATTGTGTCTTTAAGGGGCTTACAATCAAGTAGGGGTTATAAAACAATACATACAGCTATAATAAAGGTCTGCCCTGACAAGCAATGCTCTGATTGTCTAATATATTCATAGCCACCTGCTATGGTTTGACTGTGTTAATCAAGTTTGTGTGTCAGAAACTTAAGAGAGCATATCAAAAACCCACTCCTGAGATAATGGCATTCATTATCTCAGGAGTGGGTTTTTGATAAAAGTACGCATTTGACCCCTTTCTTCTATTGCTCTCTCTTGCTCTCTTACCTTTCTGTCTTCCACAATGAATGACACAGCAAGAAGGCCCTTGAAAGATGCTGGCACTGTGATAGTGGACTTCCCAGCCTTCAGGACTGTGAGAAATTCCTTGCTTTTTATTATAAGATTTCCAATCTGTGTTATTCTATTATCACAGCATAAAATGGAGTAAGATAAAAAAATTGCTATCAAGAAGTGGGGCTGTTGCCATAACAAATACCTGAAAATGTGGAAACAGTTTTGGAACTGGGTAATGGGTAGAGGCAGGAATAATTTAGAGGAGCAGGCTAGAAAAAGTCTACATTTCTGTGAGTGGAGCATTAAGGACAATTTTGGTGAGGGCTCAAAAGACAAGAGAAGTTGTAGGGAAAGTCTGGAACTTCTTAGAGATTACTTAAGTGGCCATGATCAAAATGTTAGTGGAAATATGGACAGTAAAGGCCATTCTGATAAAGTCTCAGATGGAAATCAGAGATAACTTATTGAAAACTGGAATAAAGGCCATTTTTGTTATAAACTGGCAAAGAACTTGACCAAATTGTGTCCATGCTCCAGGGCTTTATGGAAGGTGGAATTTAAATGCAATGAGCTACCACATCTGGTGGAAAAAAATTTCTAAGCAAAATATTGAAGAAGCTGTGTGGCTACTTTTAACAGCATACAGTAAGATGCAAAGGAAGACATGACTTAAAGACAGAATTTATAATTAAAAGAGATGCAGAATGAAAAGATTTTGAGTTTTAAGCCTGGCCATGTAGAGAATAAAAAAGTATATTCAGGAGAGCAAGTCGAGGGTGTGGCCAAGTGACTGTTTTCTAAGGAGATTAATACAGATAGAAGGGAGCCAGGTGCTATTCATCAAAACAATAGGAGACTGTGCCCAAAGGCATTTCAGAGCTCTTAGAGGCTGCCCCTCCTATCACAGGCCCAGATTCTAGAAGGGCAAAATGCTTTGAGGGAACAGGCCTAGGTCAGTTTTCATGGACCCACTGCCCAGAGCCACATTGAGTCTCTGTGGATTCTGGTGCAATGCTCCTTGGTCACCCCAGCCATGGCTCAAGTGGGTTCAGGTGCAACTTGACCTGCCACTGTGGAAAGTACAAACCATAAACCTTCTGGTGTCCTTGTGATGCTAATTCTGCAGGCATGCAAAATGCAAAAGCCATGGGGGCATGCCTTACTTCACCTAGATTTTTTTTAAAAAGTTAGAATTATTTCGTGTATACATTGTGCATCTTAATGCTTAGAAGATTGGATCTGAGATGAACAACCTATTTCCAGAGCTGGTCTGGGGCATGAACTCTGCCCAATACAGGAGTTCAATGCTGATAAGTCACTCACTGGCTAGCTCATTCAAAATCACCCTCCAGAAATTTGAATGAGACATGCAGAGAGAGTAAATGTGTTGATAATGTTGCTGCAGTTGAGAAGCAGAGATGGAAGGTTGCTAAGGCATGGTGATAGTGGAAAACTAGAACAAGGGGTAACTGATGTTGTGTTGCTTGAGTTGAAGGGATGAGGATGGCCAGCTGAGGCAGATAGCTAGTGCTTCTGAGCCTAGAGGGTCCCAAGCACAGCTGTGTCCTGGGAAACGTTCTTTTCTCAATTGATGTGGCTATTGAGACACTTTCTTGTTCTTTCTTTCACTTCCCTGCAGAGCTTCACAATATATTCCTATTGATTAGGAGTAGCCTGGGTGTGCCTGTTTGTGGCACACTGAAAAGACCCTTCCAAACACAACACACACATAAGAGGGTTAAATGCTTAGCAGCAGGATGCTTCTTACTCTTGCAGTTTCAGCACCAGACACTCAGAGGCCACACAGATGTTTGAATGAATAGGAGAAACAGATAAAGTATAATGAGAGTCAAGAAGAGTGGAAATTATGTCTTTTTTTTTTCCTGTAAACTCTGCAAAGAAGTAGAAAATCATTTCTTACTGAGAGAATCAGAGATGAGGCTTTATGATGACAGTGTCATCTGAGAAGAGCCTTGAAGTAACAGGGTGCCAAGTTGGGTGTGAAGGGGGGGATTGCTTCCCCCAGACATATTCTCTAAAAATGAGACTTTTACAGTGTTTTGAAGGTATTATGTTGTCATGAAAGTTTTTGAGGCTATGATAAAAATACATCAGAGAGAATATTGTAAAAATAGTGGTCAAATATTTGCACTTTTGGAGAGTTTTCACTTCCCCATAAAACCAAGGAGTAGGTATAACACACAGGTCTAGAACCGTCTCCCCATTAGAATCTGCTTTGCTAATGCTTAAAAATCATGGAGGATTCTGACATGAAACAAGAATTCCAGGCAGCGGGCAAAATCACAGTGGCAGGACAAGTAGAAGAGTGAAGAAGTTTAGCTTCAGTAAGGCACCTTAAGGGAAAGGGTAGTGGCAAATATGGTTGAAACAGCAGACTCAGGTTTGAATTTTATTCCATAGGTATTAATGCTGTAGGCATTTATGATTTCTGAAGAAGGGAGGGATGTCAGCAGTGTACTTCAAGAGGATTAATCTGAAAATAGTATATGAAGTGGATTTGAAGAAGGAAAAATCATAGTTGAGGGGACCAGTTAGGAACCCAGTGCAAAAGCCTAGGTGAAAGATTATGTGTATTATCATTATAAAACTACATATACTTTTCAGTGGTAGTATTGAGTATGTGTGTCAGTGTCTTGCATTTATACACATCATTATTTATTTATTACAGCTGTCTATAGTAAGCTAGTGTCACAGCGATACTACACATCCTTCTTTAATTTATAGCAATGGAATCACATACAAGATGCGGTTCCATAACAGCTTGTTTCTTTAACAGCACATAAGGAAAAATAATAACTACTCTACACATTGTTTACTTTTTTGTGTAGAGGTGTTACTGGAAGCCTAATCAGCCCCAAGTTCTCTTACAAAGTAATACTTTTTGTTTTTTTCAGATGCTCTGAGAAATCTTAGATTTGAAAGAAAACCAAAAGTGATCTACCTTTGGATGTTGAGTTTCATATATTAATGAGTCAATGCATAACACTGCACCATTTGGAAATTTTGAAACTCCCATTTCACCCTGTGAACCTACATGCATTACAGCAGCTTGCTTCTAACCATCTGAAACCATGGTCATGATGAATGGCTATCTAGTGTTTCACTCTAAAATTATTAGAAAATGATGGCCCAGCAGCTTATTAATAATGATATCAAAGCTTTGCTTGCTTTCTTCTTTATTTTGTAGGGTTTCTAATTTTCCTTGGAAAATGAATCAGACCAATAATTCTCAATGTTTTCTCTCTGAGACACAAATGATTGAGGATAATCACATTCATAAAATACTCCCATGGGAACTCACTGCAACTCCCACTCAAGAAAGCCATATGACAATTCAAGCCAGCTTGAGAAGCATTGTGCTAGGGGTAACCTTGAGCATGAATTAAAAATTTTAAAGCCAACTGAAGTGTGAAGTACTTTAACATTAGTTACAAATGACTTGTAGATATCCTCACAGCTAAATACATCTCAACAGTTTGCTAGACTTGATGCTATCACCACCAGGCATTATTGAGGGTTGATAAGGTCTACACACACAATATACTCCCCCACCATCCACACACATGTGCACATTCCCAGTATTAATTAGACTCTGTCTGAGTCCATTTTGTCTTGCTATGAAAAAATATGTGGAACTGGGCTATTTATTTATTTATTTTTTTAGATGAAGTCTTGTTCTGTCACCCAGGCTGGAGTGCAGTGGCATGATCTTGGCTCACTGCAACCTCCGCCTCCCAGGTGCAAGCAATTCTCCTGCCTCAGCTCCCGAGTAGCTGGGATTATAGGTGCCTGCCACAATGCCCGGCTAATTTTTTTATATTTTTAGTAGAAATGGGGTTTCACCCATATTGGCTAGGCTGGTCTCAAACTCCTGACCTCAGGTGATCTTCTCACCTCGGCCTCCCAAAGTGCTGGGATTACAGGCGTGAGCCACTGTGCCCAGCGGAACTGGGTAATTTATAATAAACAGAAATTTATTATCTCATGGCTCTGGAGGCTGGGAAGTCCAAGATTAGGGGGCTGGCTTCTGGCAAGGGCCTTGTTGCTGCACCATGCCATGGTGGAAGGGCAAAGAGAGAGGAAGAGAGAGAGACAAAAGGGAGCCACATTTGTTCTTTTATAAGAAACCCACCCCCTAGATAATTATATTACTACATTCATGAGGGCAGAGCCCTCATGGCTTAATCACTTTTTAAAGGTCCTGCTTTTTAATATGTTACACTGGGGATTAAGTTTCCAACACATGCTTTCTGGTGGACACATTCAAACCACAGCAGACTCAGTTTTTCATTCGTACTTCTATTTTCTGAATTTGATTCTTCAAATTCTATGAAAAATTATATACAATTGCCTAGTATGTGCTCTTTGATTTTTATAATACATAAATATCTTTACTCATAACACATTTTCACTTAGAAAATTAGATTGGTTATTGAGGGTTTATTTTGTTTGTTTTGATAAAACTGATCTTAGGCCAGTAGCTTTCTTAAACCATAAAGATAAAATAAGAAATGTACAAGAATAAGTTCAAAGGTAGTTAAGTGCCTTCTCTCATAAAATTTTGAGGAGAATTTACACTCAGCTCACAAATTTCTCTATTAACAGAATTCATTTTGGTAGTCCTGCCATTCACTTAAAAAAAAAACAACAATATAAGCTGTATAATATTCTGAAGCCAGTAGAAAAAGTTGAATGGAATATCCATTTATCCTTGATTGTTGATGAAATAGCGACTTCCGGATGATTTTCTGGAAATACCTATTTATTACACTTAAGCATGTTTTCTTAGTTGGCTACATTCTTATTCATTCTGACACATGTCAAAGTGCATTTTACGATTTATTTTTTCATTTAACAAATATTTTTTGAGTGTCTATTATGTATTCTAGTGATGGGAAATCCATAGTGAATAAAACAGACACAAATCCTAGCTCTTGTATAGCCTAATTTCTAATTGGGGGAAGACAGACTATGAACAAATAAATAAGTGAAACATATTGTGTGACAGATGGTGATAAGTTATATGGGAAAATATGCAAATAAAGAAAAGAGAGTTCTGGGATGGAAGTTTCATTTTTTAAGAATAAGGTGGTCAGGAAAGACCTCAATGAGAAAGTGGCATTTCAGCACAGAGCTGAAGGAGGTGAGGGAGCAGATCATGAGTTATCTCAGGAAAGAGCCTTCCAGGCAGGGAGAACAGCAGGTGCAAAGGCCCTGAGGTAGGTGTCTGCCTGGTATGTTCAAGGAAAAAGAGGAGGTCACTGTGACAGTAAAAGATCAAACTAGGAGGAAAGGAGTAGGACATGGAATTGGAAAGGTAAGAGGCCCTTTGTGGGTCATCTGAGGGTTTTACCTTTGAATGAGATGGGAAGCTATTGGAAGTTTTGAACAGAGGAGTGACAAGATTTTATTGTGACTTGAACATCAGTGGATGAGATACAATGAGTTTGAGGTCACTTAAGTGATGACTTCTAGAGAGCTGGATATTTCATGGAGGTGGGTTAAGATTTCATGATTAAATTAAGTTTCAAGGAATTTTATGGTTTTGGCATTTTTTTCTGAAAAATATTAAGGAAGGAAGGATGGAAGGAGGCAGGAGGGTGGCAAGGAGGGAAGAAGGGAGAGAACAAGACAGGAAAGAAAAAGGCATAAAAAACAAAATGAAAGATAAGATAAAATATTGTCAAGACATTGAGAGCAGTAACTTTCATTATAACAACATAGTCCATTCTCCTGACAAACATGGTAAATTAAAACAGTCTGGGCCGGGCGCGGTGGCTCACGCCTGTAATCACAGAACTTTGGGAGGTTGAAGCGGGTGGATCACCTGAGGTCAGGAGTTCGAGACCAGCCTGGCCAACCTGGTGAAACCCCATCTCTACTACAAATGCAAAAATTAGCTGGGCGTGGTGGCGGGTGCCTGTAATCCTAGCTATGTGGGAGGCTGAGGGAGGAGAATCGCTTGGACCTGGGAGGTGGAGGTTGCAGTAAGCTGACATTGTGCCATTTCACTCTAGCTTGGGCGACAAGAGGGAAACTCTGTCTCAAAAAAAAAAAAAGTCTGGAGACAATATAGTGTGTTTATAGTCACAATAAATACACAATAATTCTTTGGTTTTGCTCACAGCTTTCCTTCAAGCTAGGACAAGCTCTGTTACCCTGTCAAACTGTTCACAAAGTGCACAAAAATTGTATTTGGAAACATTTTATTGGCATCTTGGGAAGTTCAATTAATTAAAATTTGTAAAGTACTTCAAGATGCTGAAGAACACAAGACTGACCTAAAAACAAGAAATTTCAGTTATTGCAAAAAAGTGCATCATTTCGGGCATCTGTTTTACTTTGTATATTATCTTAACAATAATTTATCCTGGTTACCATTATCAATAGATACTGTCTAAGAGGGAATCAGATAACCTGTTCTGAGGAGTAAAACAATAGTTTTGGAAAAGCTAATTATTGCATTGGTCTTTATTCAATTTGGCCCTGTTTCATTAGCAAAAAAAAAAAAAAAAATTAATAAAAAGTTCTTTAGAACAGCAGTTCTCAGTGTTCTACAGGCACCCTTGTTCAGGGGTGGGGGGTTCCAAGACCTTTTCAGGAGGTCTGGAAGGTCAAATCTCTAATCATAATAATACTGAGATGTGAGATGTTATTTTCCTTTTTCATTTTCATTTCTCTCATGAGTGTACAGTGGAGTTTTCCAGAGGTTATATGTGATAGAATACAGGAGCAGATTTGAGAATCTAGCCTCTTCTATTAAACAAGGCATTAAGGATTTGCAAATATGTTAAAACGATGCCACTCTTCTCATTACATATTTTTAAAAATATAATTATTTTCATAATGTTATTTATGTTAATATGTGATGGGTTTATTATTTTAAACAAATAACTTCTAAATATGTGAAATGATCCTGACATCAAAAAGTCTGAGGAGCACTGCCTTAGAATGTGACTTCCAAGATAGCAGAGATATGTGTCTGTTTGGTATACCAATGCATCCCAAATATCAAAGATGATACCGGGCATATAGTAAGGGCTCAGTAAAGAAATACCTATTGACTGACTGAATAAAATGTTATTAACATATTAGATTAGCTAATATTGAATATTGGCTTCTTTTTTTTTTAGACAGAGTCTTGCCCTGTCGCCCAGGCTGGAGTGTAGTGGCACAATCTGGGCTCATAGCAACCTTCACCTCCTGGATTCAAGCAATTCTCCTGCCTCAGCCTCCCTAGTAGCTGGGATTACAAGCGTCCACCACCACGCCCAGCTAATTTTTGTATTTTTAGTAGAGACGGGGTTTCACCATGTAGCCAGGCTGGTCTTGAACTTCTTACCTCAAGTGATCCGCCGGCCTCGGCCTTTCAAAGTGCTGGGATTACAGGTGTGAGCTACCGTGCCTAGCCTGCTAATATTGGCTTCTTAAGGGCCTGTAACAAATGGTAATGTTTGAGTTTGTTGAGGTTTTCATACATTAAGATAGAATTAATTTATGCAGGCATTACAACTATTTATGAAAATAATTCAGATTAAAGTGAAATAATCATTTATACTTCCATTTACCACCTCTCTACATTTATAGACTTCTAATATAAAAAATTATTGACAAGGCAGAACAATCTTCCAAAAAGAATTTACCTCAAAGGTGACTTGCCTTATTCAACTGAGGACATGTGGATCCTAAATGAGATGTCTGGGCCCAAAGGGTTAATGCCCCTAGACTCGATAATGTTAAACTGATGTGCACAAATAAAGCTCTATTTGAATACATATCACCATGAATGAACTAGAAGCACCTGACAACATATCCAACAACTGTGATTAGAGAGAAGAGACAGAAAGTAGGAAAATCAGGCTTGTAATCAGCAGGGAGTCCAATTAGCACATGCTTGGGGAATTAGAAGGAAATGATTTTTAAAAATACTTCTGATTTCTGATATCCTTAAAAACAAAACCAAGCACTAAAGCACTTTTTTTTTTTTTTTCAAACGCCCAGGCTGGAATGCAGTAGCGTGATCTCAGCTCACTTTAGCCTTGACCTCCTGGGCTCAAGCAATCCCCCCTCCCCCAAAGCTGGGACTACAGGCGCATGCTACCATGCCTGGTTAATTTTTGTATTTTTTGTAGAGATGGCGTTTTGCCATGTTACCACATTGCCAGGTTGGTCTCAAACTCCTGGACTCCAGCGATTCTCTTGCCTTGGCCTCCCAAAGTGCTGGGATTATAGGCATGAGCCACCATGCCTGGCCTAAATGAAGTACTATTGTATTATGTAGATAGAAGCAAAGCCAAGAGATCTAAATTGACTTGCAGAGACCTCACTTAGAGTGGATTATTCGTCCTATTATTTTCTTTATGGCAACTTATCAACAAATCTTTATTAAGTGACTACTATGTGCCAGGCTCTTTCTGGACGTTGAGGATTCAGTGGTCCCTGGCTCATGAAATTTATATTTCAGGGGAGGAAACAGGCAAGCAGTCAACAAATGATCAAGATAATTTCAGATATGATAAGCGCTAAATAAAAGAATAACACAGGCCACTATGTGAAAGAGATTCACTGAAGGATTGAAGCTAGGGAATAAGGTGAGGATTGCTGATTTAGACCTGGTGTTGGGGAGTCTCTCACTGAAGCAATGTCTCTCAGCTGACACCTGAAAGACAGAAAACCTGGCTAGCAGGGGCATGCCTGACTGAGAAAAGAGCAGTCACAGGCCTAAGGAGGAAAAGAGCTCGCTGTGTACTGGGAAGAAAAAGGTGGCTGGTGAAGTTGAAGCCTAGTGAGGATAAGGGTCTTGCATGGTGCAATCAGAAGTAGGCAAAAACTAGATCATGAAACGGCTTGAAGGAGTGTGAATTTTATTCTGAGTGCAACAGAAGCCAGTGGAGAGCTTGATCTGGTCACATGACCCATTTTGCATTTTTAAAAGAACCAGTCTGGCTGCTCTGTGGAGAATAGATTGTAGAGGAACAAGAGCAGACGCAAGGAGACCTGTTAGCTGCTATCTGCCTGCCTAGGGGAGGGAAAGCAATGTCTTGGACTACACTGGGAGCAGCGAAGAAGCTGAGAAGTGGACAAATGTGGGATAGATTTGTTTAAAATAATGTAAATCTGCCCTGGTATGGCGGCTCACACCTGTAATCCAGCACTTCGGGAGGCCAAGGACTGCAGATCTCCTGAGGTCCGGAGTTCGAGACCAGCCTGGCCAACATGGTGAAACCCCATCTCTACTAAAAATACAAAAATTAGCTGAGCATGGTGGCAGTTGCCTGTAATCCCAACTACTTGGGAAGCTGAGGCAGGAAAATTGCTTGAACCCGGGAGGCGGAAGTTGCAGTGAGCCAAGATTGAGCCACTGCACTCTAGCCGGGGCGACAAGAGCAAAACTCCATCTCAAATAAATAAGATAAAATAAAATAAAATAGTGTAAATCTTGTCTGGCTCATAGGAGGAGTTTTAAAAATGGTAGCAGTTATTGCATTACTCCATTCGTAAACGTGAATCTTGAAGGGATTCACGGATTTGTTCTAGCTCACAGGACTAGTAAATTAAGCCAGCGCACCATTCCCACCGCTACTAGGTACTGTTATGCTATCCACAAAATACTTTACCTGAGGTCTTTTTTCCTTCCAATCTTTTCTGCATGTAGCTGCCATTCTAATCTTCCTCAAACATTGCTTTCATCATGTTTACCTTGCTGATAAGCACATTATGTGTATTCATGTGGTTATTGAGTAATTGCAATGAACTAGGCTTTACAGGTGAGTGGGGTTCACACACCTGAGATACGGCTCTTGCCTCTAGGATTTTAGAATTTACTTGGGGAGACATGATTAACCCACATAAAACAATAGAGAAGGAGATAAAAAAGAGGCAGCATAATCAACAAAGCATTCATGGAGAAAATAGGTCTTATTCTAAATCTTGAATGAGAGAGAATTGTAGCAAACAGAAAGACAAAAAGGTGCTGGGTGAGAAAAGGAGCAGAGACATAAATAAAATATCCAATTTTAAGGGTATAGAGAGGGTATTCACTCAAGGAGGGGAGACCATCTATCTGCTTTGAGAAGCTGGGAAACAAAGTCATAGGGTCAGGATGGTGCCTGACTATGGATGCTCTCAAAAGCTAGGCACCAAGGATTTGGACTGGATTCAGCTAGATATAAGAAGTTATTACAGACTTGGAAGCAAGATTAAGTCTCCGGGAAGGGGAGACTTAACTGGGACCAGAGATCATTTTCCCCTATAATTTTAAAGGTACTTATCATCTTTAGGTACTCATTAGGTACTTAGCTTGTAACTCTTTCCACTGTTCAAATATATACCCAGTATGCATGTAGCCTATATGGAGCAGGCACAGAGTAAATGTTTGATGATGATAAAAGACATGCGGAAGAAAGGTTAATTTGGCAACATCATAAAACTGAATTGAGACAAAGAAAGCCAGGAGGTAGGAAAGTCAATGAAGAAGTTATTCCAGAAATGTAGCTGAGAAGGAAGGAATACAGAAGAGGCAGATATGGGAAAATACTCAGGAAGTATAATTAAAAGGAGCTGTGACTAATTTTAATACGGACTGGGTTAAAAATTAAGTTTTCATGTCTAAATGTTCTGGAGGACCATGATGTCACTCAGGTAAGATGGAGGAATTGAGAGAGGGAATTCGTTAGAGGGAATAACATGGGGAATTTGGCTTTGGACAGGCATTTGCCGTGATAACAGAATATTCATTTAGAAATGGTCCAGGAAATTGGTTCGATGAGAATGAAGTGCCTGTGAAGAGAGAGGACTGAAGTTTGTTATAATTTCATTCACTTCAAGAATATTTACAGAGGACCCAAACGTGCTAAGAACTATGAAAACATAGAATTAAAAGAAATGGGCCTGGAATAATTTACAACCTAGTAAAGCAGTTATGGGAAAACATATTTGCAAAAAAGGTATACAAAGTATAATGAAATAAGTGTCCAGTAAGGATAAAGTGCAGAGTAAGTGAATTAAGCAGCACCCATTCATGTGTTCAACTTCCTGCCAGAGTCAAAAGGTTGTGCTGAAGTAGAGTCCATGAAAGCACCGTAGATGGCTCCTCCTGCTCAAGTTCCCCTGCTCTGCGTCCTGCTACTCTGGCCACAACCGTCTGGACCCAGGGTTGACACACAAACAAACACAATAATCTTTTAGCCAGACATAAAGAAGGCCAGCCACCAATCAGGAAAATTGTGTCCCTTAAAGGCCCTTCCTACTGAACAGTGAATGACAGACATGGCCAGATCTTCTCTCTTGGAATGCTTTGAATGTTAGTCACAGAGAGTGACCACTAGAAGCACAGATAGCAGTAGAAGCTAAGACTACATGAAAAAGCAGCGGACAGATGGTGATTTATGAGAATGGCAAAATTACTAGAGTCATAGGCAATGGATACTTGTTAATGAAGGGATGAGCAGGGCCCCACAGCCTGTTGCTGGCTCACAAGTGCAGTTGATTGCTGGACTGAACAGCAGCTCTCCGCCTGATGATAGGGTTTTTTAAAGTGTCCTTATTGCCTTAAAGTAAATCCTCAGCATTTGCAGTGCTCTGAGGGTGTCCTAGCATTTTATACCTTTTTTCTAAGAGCCCAGGTAACATAAGGGTACTCCTGTTGTTCTGGCTTTAATTCTATCTGCAGAAGAGGGTTTCTTGTGAAAGAAAGGGTCAGTATGGTCTTTTATCTGTACAGCAGATAAAAAGGGTATGTACGTGCACACCTTTGTACGTGGCTGCCTTCCCAGGACAGTCTGACAGTAGAGGGTAGAAACTTCAGTTGTAGCTGAGAGCAGGCCTGGAATCCCCACGCTTATACTTTTTATTTCCTCCCCCCTTTCCCATTGTGATCACAGGCTATTTCAGTGTGCTTGTCCTTGGAGAGAGCAAGGGAAGGGAGAGCCAGGAAGACTGTTCAAGGGAGCCACCAGGCTCGAGAAAGAGGAACCCCTGAAGACAGTAGAAAGTGCAGGTGCCAAGAATTTGAATATCTACATCAGAGTTTCTCAATGTGCACACAGTGAACTACCAGTTTAGGATCATTTGATTTGCTAAAAATGAAGATTACTGGTCTACCTTAGACCAACTGAATAAAATATCTGGGTGAGGGGCCTAGGAACTTGCATTTTTGGTAGGCATGGCAGGTGATTCCTAAAGCATTTACCCTTGAGACCTCTATGTTAAGGAAAGAAAGGTAATGTTGCAAGGAGGTGGTGCCAGCTTCTAAGAAAGTACCCAGGACTGAACGGCAGAAAGACCTGACATACCATATGTATAAATTGCTGTGGAAGTGAAAAGGAAAGAGAAAGTGTCTGAGGTAAAACTGGAGTGTGGGGTGTGTGGAACAAATGGTTGGATGCAGATTTGCTTTACGAATCATGAGCCTAGATGATAACTGAGACCATGTGGATGGATTAGGTTTCTGCTAATGCCAGAATTTTTATAATCAGCATAAAAGTGCTATATAAAGCTTTCCCCTCTTCTATATTATAGTCCTTTTAAGATGTATGGAACATCAACTATAGGAAGAACATCATATTCACAGCTGTAAGAGGAAACAAGAACTTATCATGCATTTGATGTTGTACAAAATAAATCTGTGATTTATGCTTGAGTGACCACAAAGTAGCATACACATAAGCGCAAATTCATTCATTTAAGAATTCCTTGTGTCTATTATGTACGAGATAAGTATCTCTGAGCTGCACGGAATGTGGCTTATCAGAAGGTGACCTAAGTTTCAAAGCAGATTTTGTTAAGATGAAGACAGAGATTGACAGGAGGTTTGACACTCTGTCTAAAGTAAGGATTTAGAGTCACAGAGTTCATGGATTAGGATTTAGAATCCACAGAGGGTCCACAGATTCACTCATTCAACATTCCATAAATATTTATTGAATGCCTTTTTGTGTCAGAGACTGTCTTAGGTGCTGGAAATTTAGCAGTAAATGAAACAGACCAAAACCCATGCCCTCATGGAGCTTACATTCTGATGGTAGAGAGACAAGAAAACAAAATAGATAGTGTATTATTGAAGGTGATGAGAGCTCTGGAGAAAAAGTAGGAAAAGAGACAGATCTGGGACAAGGGCGAAATTACAGTATCAAAGATGATCTTTTTAGGGAAGATCTCCTTTTAAAAACACTTTGGAACAAAGATTTAAATGAGGTGCCAGAGGGGTAGCAAGTGCATATTCCCTGAGGAAGACGCCTGCCTGGCATTTTCAAGGAACAGCCAGTAACCAATGTTTATCTACGTAAGTAAGGAAGGGAGAACAGTAGGATGAGAGTTCAGAGAAGAGGGTAGGGGATATCAAATAATTTAAGGCCATGTAGGATTTTTGAGAAGAATTTTGCTTTTATGTCAAGTGGAATGAGGGCCACTGATGATCTGGGAGTAGAGTGACTATGATCCGACATGAAGTATACTCCATTTTTTAACTATGTGAACTTGTGCCAACGTTTTAACCTCTAAATCTGTTTCTTCATTTGTAAAACGGTAAAAAGTATTTTACCTCATAAGGTTGTCATGATGATTAAATAAGATGATACGATAAGTGCAAAAGATTTAGCTTATACTTAACATAGAGTAGGCACATTTTCTCCCCTTCCCTGTCTTTCACTTTTCTCTTCTGCCCCTTCCACCTGGCGCTAGGAGGGGGAGACTGGAATAAACCTTGCAGATTACAGCCCGTGTAAGAGTAGAAAGGAAAGGATGACAGTTGATGTAAAGCCTTGGTTAACAGACATAATAGCTGGGATTTAAATTCAGCTTTATTGGTGGTTTATGATGTGGACTAGAGGAATGGAACTGAAAGTCTCGGAGGAGGGGCGATCCTATCAGGTACAGGCGCTGCTTTTCCAGCCCTCAATCCTCAAGACTCTCCCAAGATACATTTCTAGGTAGTTTATCAACACAGACTCCGGGTATGCTAGCATGTTTAATTGCCCCATTGTTTAATGTCTTAACTCCACGAACTTTAACTGATTAATCTGTCTTCTAATTAATGTTTGAATGACTCTCCTCAGGTCTAAACTACCAAGGCCACCTCTACTTAAAAACAGTTGTCTTTTGTTTGTGATTTCAGGGGCCCTGGGTATAAGCGAAGTCCCTGTTTAGAGACCTTGTGATGGGTTCAAAATATCAAGAAAGATAGCAAAATATCACAAGCCTCCTGACCCGAGAAGATTAGCGTTGAAAGGGTCGGTCGTGTTTGTTTGGGCCTGGGGCTAAATTCCCAGCCCAAGTGCTGAGGCTGATAATAATCGGGGCGGCGATCAGACAGCCCCGGTGTGGGAAATCGTCCGCTCGGTCTCCCTAAGTCCCCGAAGTCGCCTCCCACTTTCGGTGACTGCTTGTTTATTTACATGCAGTCAATGATAGTAAATGGATGCGCGCCAGTATAGGCCGACCCCGAGGGTGGCGGGGTGCTCTTCGCAGCTTCTCTGTGGAGACCGGTCAGCGGGGCGGCGGGGCCGCTCGTGGAGTGGCCGCTCGCGGCGTCTCCCTGGTGGCATCCGCACAGCCCGCCGCGGTCCGGTCCCGCTCCGGGTCAGAATTGGCGGCTGCGGGGACGACCTTGCGGCTAGGCAGGGGGCGGGCCGCCGCGTGGGTCCGGCAGTCCCTCCTCCCGCCAAGGCGCCGCCCAGACCCGCTCTCCAGCCGGCCCGGCTCCCCACCCTAGACCGCCCCAGCCACCCCTTCCTCCGCCGGCCCGGCCCCCGCTCCTCCCCCGCCGGCCCGGCCCGGCCCCCTCCTTCTCCCCGCCGGCGCTCGCTGCCTCCCCCCTTCCCTCTTCCCACACCGCCCTCAGCCGCTCCCTCTCGTACGCCCGTCTGAAGAGGAATCGAGCGCGGAACGCATCGATAGCTCTGCCCTCTGCGGCCGCCCGGCCCCGAACTCATCGGTGTGCTCGGAGCTCGATTTTCCTAGGCGGCGGCCGCGGCGGCGGAGGCAGCAGCGGCGGCGGCAGTGGCGGCGGCGACGGTGGCGGCGGCTCGGCCAGTACTCCCGGCCCCCGCCATTTCGGACTGGGAGCGAGCGCGGCGCAGGCACTGAAGGCGGCGGCGGGGCCAGAGGCTCAGCGGCTCCCAGGTGCGGGAGAGAGGTACGGAGCGGACCACCCCTCCTGGGCCCCTGCCCGGGTCCCGACCCTCTTTGCCGGCGCCGGGCGGGGCCGGCGGCGAGTGAATGAATTAGGGGTCCCCGGAGGGGCGGGTGGGGGGCGCGGGCGCGGGGCCGGGGCGGGCGGGGTGAGAGGGGTCTGCAGGGGGTAGGCGCGCGGACGCGGCGGCGCGGGGAGTGAGGAATGGGCGGTGCGGGGCTGAGGAGGGTGAGGCTGGAGGCGGTCGCCGCTGGTGCTGCTTCCTGGACGGGGAACCCCTTCCTTCCTCCTCCCCGAGAGCCGCGGCTGGAGGCTTCTGGGGAGAAACTCGGGCCGGGCCGGCTGCCCCTCGGAGCGGTGGGGTGCGGTGGAGGTTACTCCCGCGGCGCCCCGGCCTCCCCTCCCCCTCTCCCCGCTCCCGCACCTCTTGCCTCCCTTTCCAGCACTCGGCTGCCTCGGTCCAGCCTTCCCTGCTGCATTTGGCATCTCTAGGACGAAGGTATAAACTTCTCCCTCGAGCGCAGGCTGGACGGATAGTGGTCCTTTTCCGTGTGTAGGGGATATGTGAGTAAGAGGGGAGGTCACGTTTTGGAAGAGCATAGGAAAGTGCTTAGAGACCACTGTTTGAGGTTATTGTGTTTGGAAAAAAATGCATCTGCCTCCGAGTTCCTGACTGCTCCCCTCCCCCATGTATGGGCTGTGACATTGCTGTGGCCACAAAGGAGGAGGTGGAGGTAGAGATGGTGGAAGAACAGGTGGCCAACACCCTACACGTAGAGCCTGTGACCTACAGTGAAAAGGAAAAAGTTAATCCCAGATGGTCTGTTTTGCTTGGTCAAGTTAAACCCGAAGAAAACCCGCAGAGCAGAAGCAAGGCTTTTTCCTTGCTAGTTGAGTGTAGACAGCAATAGCAAAAATAGTACTTGAAGTTTAATTTACCTGTTCTTGTCCTTTCCCTTGTTTCTTATGTATTACCCTCATCCCCTCATCTCTTTTATACTACCCTCATTTTGCAGATGTGTTCTACATTTCAAGAGTTATTACAGTACTCCAAAACAGCACTTACATGATTTTTTAAACTTAACAGAGGAATTGTAGCAATCCACCAGCTAACCGCCTGAAATAGACTTAAACATGTGCATCTCCTTTTTTTTTTTTTTTTTTTTTTTTTTTTGAGACACAGTCTCGCTCTGTTGCCCAGGCTGGAGTGCAATGGCGTGGTATCGGCTCACTGAAACCTCCGCCTCCTGGGTTCAAGCAATTCTCCTGCCTCAGCCTCCCGAGTAGCTGGGACTAGTAGGTGCACGCCACCATGCCCAGCTAATTTTTGTATTTTTAGTAGAGACAGAGTTTCATCATGTTGGTCAGGATGGTCTCCATCTGCTCTGTTGCCCAGGCTGGAGTGCAGTGGCGCCGTCTCGGCTCACTGCAACCTCTGCCTCCTCCGTTCAAGCAATTCTCCTGCCTCAGCCTCCCGAATAACTGGGATTACAGGTGTCTGCTGCCATGCCCGGCTAATTTTTTGTATTTTTAGTAGAGACGGGGGTTTCACCATGTTGGTCAGGCTGGTCTAGAACTCCTCACCTCGTAATCTGCCCACCTCGGCCTCCCATAGTGGCATGTGCATCTTATAGCTGAAGTCTAAGCCTTCTTAAATCTTGAGATCCATCAAAACAGACAGGTTTTCTAATTGTTATACAATGTATATGTTATGTTTATAATAGAAATCATTTTACAAATAAGTTATAAATGGGAAAGGTCTATTTGTAATTATCAGCTCAGAATTAACCATAAAACTGGTGTCACTGAAGTGACTGAGGTCCAAAATGCTGACTCTGCATGTTATAGACTACAGATATCAAATATGGTTGCTAACAATAGTTTACTTTGAGACTGTAGCCATCCACAGTATACTTGCTTTTAAGAGATGGTAGATGGTAATTCAGTTTTATGAAAAATAAAAATGAATTTTCTTCCATTACAAAATTGTTGGATTCGAGTCCAGTCCACTCCTTACTAGCTTTTCTAACTCTCGGTGAGGGAGCCCCTCCCAGCCCATGATCTTCATTTGATAAGACTCCTTTGGAACCCAGTTCTCTCTAGTGGATTTAAATGTGATTTGGTTTTAAAAATCTCATTCAAGGAATTTTTTTTTTTTCTGGAAACAACCACCGCATGGACAAGTAAACCAGAAGATATATGTGGCTCTGAATTCATATATATATACACAAACTCTAATCCAATGTCTGTCCACAGTATTTCCTAGGCTAGTAAACTTCTTGGCCTTAACGACCCCTCTACCCTCTTTCTTTTTTTGAGAGAGAGAGTCTCACTCTGTCACCCAGGCCGGAATGCAGTGGCGCGATCTCGGCCCACTACTACCTCCGACTCTCAGGCTCAAGCGATTCTCCCGCCTCAGCTTCCCGAGTAGCCGGGATTACAGGCTCCCGCCACCGGGCTAATTGTATTTTTAGATACGGGATTTCACCATGTTGGCCAGGCTGGTCTCGACCTCCTGACCTCAGGTGATCCGCCCGCCTAAGCCTCCCAAAGTGCTAGGATTACAGGCCACCACACCTGGCCTACACTCCGGGCACATTGGCTCTTATCTGTAATCCCAGCACTTTGGGAGACTGAGGCGGGAGGATCGCTTGAGGCCAGGAGTTGGAGACCAGCGTACTCAACATAGTGAGACCTTGTTATAAAGAAAAAAAAAAAAATCGAGGATTAAAAAAAATCTTTGATTTGTGTGGGATTTATTAATATTTACCGTATTGGAAATTAAAACAATTTTAAAAAATGTATTCATTTAAAAATAGAAATAATAAGCCCATTACTTGGTAACATGAATAAAATATTTTATGAAAAATAACTATTTTCCAAAACAAAACCAAAACTTAGAAGAGTGGTATTGTTTCACACTTTAGTAAATCTCTTTAATGATGTGGCATAATGGAAGATATGGATTCTTATATCTGCATCTGCATTCAATCTATTATGATCACACATCTGGAAAACTTGTGAAAGAATGGGAGTGAAAAGGGTAAAGGACATCTTAATGTTATTATGAAAACAGTTTTGACCTCTTGCACACCAGAAAAGTCTTAGTAACCTGAGGGGTTCCTGGACCACATTTTGAGAACTGTTTCAGGCTATGCAAACTGGTTGGGGGGAGGTTGGGGTAGGCAGAGAGCTAGAAGATACATTTTAGTGTAATTCTCATCTATTCCTAATTGCTTTGGCCTACATTTGAAATAAAGCGTGGAGGCAAATGGGATAAGATACATGTTTGTAGTGGTTGTTAACTTCACCCTAGACAAGCAGCCAGTAAGTCTAGGTAGAGCAGAGTAAGGCGGGGAACTATACCGTGACCGTGTGTGATACAATTTTTCTAGCCTGTGGTGCTTTTTGCGGCAGGGCTTAGGAGTAAGGTTAGTATGTTATCATTTGGGAAACCAAATTATTATTTTTGGTCTTCAGTAAATTGTGATGCTGTGTATATTTAGTGTTTATCTATAATATATGCACATTCATTAATTTGGAGCTACTCATCCTATAATAAATACTTGTGCATTTACTCCCATTTTTTTCTGCATTTCTCTCTTTATTTATAATTATGTGTTACATGAGGGAAAGGAGATGAAATTAAACATTCATATTATTTCAAAAAATTTGAAACAACTAACTAAAAAATATGTTTTATTTTCTGTATGGTGTTTGTTATACAAGCTGTCAATATTCATGCACCTGTTGGGAGACAGTGTATGAAAAGCAAAGAGTAACAGTCACATGGATTACTGATTACTGAGATATATTCACTTGCATCTTTTTTTTTTTGAGACGGAGTCCCTCTGTCGCCCAGGCTGGAGTGCAGTGGCGCGATCTCGGCTCACTGCAAGCTCCGCCTCCTGGGTTCACGCCATTCTTCTGCCTCAGCCTCCCGAGTAGCTGGGACTACAGGCGCCCGCCGCCACGCCCGGCTAATTTTTTTGTATTTTTAGTAGAGACGGGGTTTCACCGGGTTAGCCAGGATGGTCTTGATGTCCTGACCTCGTGATCCACCCTCCTCGGCCTCCCAAAGTGCTAGGATTATAGGCATGAGCCACCGTGCCTGGCTCACTTGCATCTCTTAACAGCTGTTTTCTTACTAAAAACAGTGTTTATCTCTAATCTTTTTGTTTGTTTGTTTGTTTTGAGATGGAGTCTTACTCTGTCACCCAATCTGGAGTGCAGTGGTGTGATCTGGGCTCACTGCAACCTCTGCCTCCCGGGTTCAAGTGATTCTCCTTCCTCAGCCTCCCCAGTAGCTAGGACTACAGGAGAGCACCACCACGCCTGATTAATTTTTGTATTTTTAGTAGAGATAGGGTTTCACCATATTGGCCAGGCTGGTCTTGAACTCCTGGCCTCAGGTCATCCACCGGCCTTGGCCTCTGAAAGTGCTGGGATTACAGGCATGAGCCGCCGCACCCGGCTTTCTAATCTTCATCTTTTTTTGTGCAGCGGTGATACAGGATTATGTATTGTACTGAACAGTTAATTCGGAGTTGTCTTGGTTTTGCCTTTATTTTCCCCAGAGATTTTTTTTTTTTTTTGAGATGGAGTCTTGCTCTATCGCCAGGCTGGAGTGCAGTGGCGCGATCTCGGCTCACTGCAACCTCGGACTCCTATTTTCCCCAGAGATATTTCACACATTAAAATGTCATCGAATATTGTTCTTCTTTGCCTCAGTGTTTAAATTTTTATTTCCCCATGACACAATCCAGCTTTATTTGACACTCATTCTCTCAACTCTCATCTGATTCTTACTGTTAATATTTATCCAAGAGAACTACTGCCATGATGCTTTAAAAGTTTTTCTGTAGCTGTTGCATATTGACTTCTAACACTTAGAGGTGGGGGTCCACTAGGAAAACTGTAACAATAAGAGTGGAGATAGCTGTCAGCAACTTTTGTGAGGGTGTGCTACAGGGTGTAGAGCACTGTGCTAGACACTTGGATGAGTGAAGTCGTGATATGATCCTTTGAGAGCCTTTAGCCGCCGCAGAACAGCAGTCTGGCTGTTTAGATAGAACAACTTGATTTTAAGATAAAAGAACAGTCTGTGTAGCATTTATGCATTTTTCTTAAGCGTCGATGGAGGAGTTTGTAAATGAAGTACAGTTCATTACGATACACATCTGTAGTCAACTGGAATTTTCATGATTGAATTTTGTAAGGTATTTTGAAATAATTTTTCATATAAAGGTGAGTTTGTATTAAAAGGTACTGGTGGAGTATTTGATAGTGTATTAACGTTATGTGTGACATGTTCTAATATAGTCACATTTTCATTATTTTTATTATAAGGCCTGCTGAAAATGACTGAATATAAACTTGTGGTAGTTGGAGCTGGTGGCGTAGGCAAGAGTGCCTTGACGATACAGCTAATTCAGAATCATTTTGTGGACGAATATGATCCAACAATAGAGGTAAATCTTGTTTTAATGTTATGCATATTACTGGTGCAGGACCATTCTTTGATACAGATAAAGGTTTCTCTGACCATTTTCATGAGTACTTATTACAAGATAATTATGCTGAAAGTTAAGTTATCTGAAATGCACCTTGGGTTTCAAGTTATATGTAACCATTAATATGGGAACTTTACTTTCCTTGGGAGTATGTCAGGTCCATGATGTTCACTCTCTGTGCATTCTGATTGGAAGTGTATTTCAGAGTTTTGTGAGAGGGTAGAAATTTGTTTCCTATTTGGACCTAAAAGACAATCTTTTTATTGTAACTTTTATTTTTATGGGTTTCTTGGTATTGTGACATCATATGTAAAGGTTAGCTTTAATTGTACTAGTGAAATATAATTGTTTGATGGTTGATTTTTTTAAACTTCATCAGCAGTATTTTCCTATCTTCTTCTCAACATTAGAGAACCTACAACTACCGGATAAATTTTACAAAATGAATTATTTGCCTAAGGTGTGATTTATATAAAGGTACTATTACCAACTTTACCTTTGCTTTGTTGTCATTTTTAAATTTACTCAAGGAAATACTAGGATTTAAAAAAAAATTCCTTGAGTAAATTTAAATTGTTACCATGTTTTTGAGGATTATTTTCAGATGTTTTTAGTTTAATGAAAATTTACCAAAGACCAGCAGCAGAATGATAAGTAACAACCTGTAAGACACCTTGAAGGTCATGTAGTAGAACTTCCATCCCAAGCAGATGAGGATTTATTTAATCTCAAAGACCTCCAGGAGGGGACATTCCCCAACTGTCCTTGTTAACTCATTTTCAGAACATATTTATTAGCATATTTTGCACATAATTTGAATCTTCATGTTAAATTTAACATCAGTGGAGATGGAAAATAAGCATATCGCCTTGTCTTTGAAATAGCCCTATATTGTTAGATTATTTCTTAGGCTTCTTTACCCTGGATTAAGCAGTCCTAATCCTTTAGCATTTATTCTACATCTAGTGTACTAATTTAAAAAAATCAGTTCTGAAAAATTTCTAAGAACTTTCTTCAAGTTCCAAGCTGTGAAATCTAGAACAGGTCAAAGTGCCTTATTAACGTACTGTACTGTGTAATGTCTTGAAGAAACACTTTGCACTGAGGCAAGTTCTGAGGGCATTGGTGGCCTTGGGAAGATATTTATGCAGTTTAGAACCCGGAGAATTGATTAGATAACTAATCATAAGGAAACGTCACGTATTTTTGGTACTGTAAAAAAGTGGAGAAATAATGCCTATTTGCAAAGATTTGATTTAAACATAGAAGCAACTTTATTTGGCTTCCAGTTTTAAGAATTTACAGCAGTAAAGGGGAACAGTCTAATTGAAGTAGACTGCCTATGCAATAGTCTCTGTATATTTACTTTTGACAAGTTAATTCAATGTGTACTATAGTTTTGTTTCTTTGAAGAGGTTTGAATAGTGCACCCATTTTAATCTGTATTGCAAATTTAGGGTTACTTGGCAGACTCTACTATTTAAATCAGATGTAAAAGGAAGTTTTAATATAATTCACTTTATGCCTGAAAGTTTTCCTGGGATTTTGGAAGGTGATTTTACTGGAAATGCTGTCTGTCTTCCCTGAAAATCTGAGAAATTCCATTACACTTTGTTTCCAATCAGAGGTCATGAGTGCTATATGAGTATATACAGCATGACGTCATGAATGTGATAAAGTGGGTTAGGAAACCTTTTGCTAATGATTGTTAAAATGCAATATAAATGTTGAAGAAATAAAGCTAACAGTTAAGCCTTTATTTGGGCGGAAGGTTGAAAAAGTTTATAAACTTAAACCTATAACTCTGCTTATGATTTCTGCCAAACCAGAAGACTTGACTCTGGGAAGCATTGGTTACCTGTGAACTTTGAAACTGACGGTCCCTGACGTAGTTTAGTCACCTGGGAAAAGGTATCTGAGATTATCTCTTATCTCCCAAGTTACAATGAGTCTCTGAGGTAACTGACACATTACATTAAGTTCTTGGTGTAGTTAAACTGTAAGAAAGGCAGGAGAACTTAGTAGTTAAATAGTTGGTTAAATGGAAATGCTGACTCCATGTTATTGTAAAAAGTTAAAAATTTAGGAGGATATGGGGATTTCACTGCCATTGCAGGTTTTGATTGGTATTTACCAATCAGTGTGGGTCAGAGAGAAAATTAGAAAGGATATGACTGCACATTTTGGAATTATTAGCAGTTTTTCTACATTTAAAATGGAAATAAATTTTTTAAAAATTTAAATCAAGTAATACTGTATTTTTTGGTGATTTAGATTTTGCAAAATTTACACTAAGAGATAGTAAGGAGGGTGGCTATTTTTTCTTTCAATAATGTCTCTGAGAGGTTGTAACTCATCTAAGGATACGTAGCTAATAAGTGGTAGGATTTGAATTTAAATTCTCTGAGACCAAGTTAAGTAGAATTTGCACTGTACTCTTGTATAACTTTTTAAAACTGAAAATTAGCTATCTTTCAAATTAAGAAAATATTTACTAATGGAGACTAATTCAGATTTGTAAGTATACCAAAATTTGAACTTAGCCTGCTATCTAATGGCAACTTAGTGGCAAAGGTATGATGTAAAATCATTCAGGTATGACACATAGATGGAGTCTGTTTGTATTCGAGGCTGTGCACATAATCACCTTTACTTGTATTGTGAAGTATATATTGTTATCTTTTATGAAGCCCACTAAAGAGATAATGAAATACCTTGTTATTAGGGCAAGATTATTGAAAACTCAAAATAGCCCCCAAACACAATACTTGGCTAGAAATATATACCTTTATAGTTCAGAGATCACTTATTATCAAAACCCTGAAGTTTTTTTTCTAAGGTAAAATTTGGTGGAAGAGGAAAAGTCTCGTTTTAAAAAAATGTAGGTAGTTACAGAGATCAGAATGATTAGTTGATCACTTACCAAATATAAAGTATCTACTGTATATAATATGCTAGTAAGAATAAATATAGCAGGAAGTATTTTTTCCCAGGCTCTAATTGTTTGACATCAGCATGCTTTTATTGTGGCACTTATAATTCAGCTCAAGTATTATGCCCCTCTTTGATGGAACAGTTTCCTGTTCAGTAAGGAAGACCAGATTAATCATTGGATTGGTTTGTTTCATCTTTAGTGTTCTGAGCTGTAGAGTATTTATTTACCAAAGTTTATCAGTTTTCAGTTTCTTTTATTTTTCCATGTTCATTGTAGAATTCATTTTACCTACGAATGAAGTATGTAGATTATAGAGAGAAAATTTGTAAAATTAAACTGATACTGAAGACTGGTATAAGAAAAGCCTTATGTAATTTGTAAGCTGCTATTCTTCTGAGTTTATACATATATCTTTAGTAATCAATGAGGGATGGTTGGGTGACTGCCCTCCAGGGGACATTTGGCAACATCTGGAGATGTTTTTGGTTGCCACAACTTGGGGAGAGAGTACTGCTACTGGCATCTATTGAGTAGATGCTATTACTTTAAATGGCAAAGCTGCAGTTACCTTTGCACCAACCTAATATTAAACTTCCTGCAGTGCACGGGAAAGCCCCCACAACAGGGTTATCTGACCCCAAACCTCAATGGTGTTAAGGTCCAAACCTTGATATGTTAACCTGTAGCTTTAAACATCCTTTAAATTGTCAAATTCATGTCCCTGACATAAGGTTTATGTTAGATTTTCAAGTATAACAAAGATTTAAACTTTACCTTTTGTACATTAATAATATGTTAGCTTACTCCAGTCTTCTATTAAAACATTCTGTTTTTAAAATCAGAGACACACAGCAATTTTATAAATCATTTCTCTTCAAGGCTGTGAAGCTCTCCCCACTTTTGTGAGTGCCCTCTACTGGTCAAATTATTTGCTTTATAACAAGTAACAATGAAATCCTAAGTTTGTGTAGTTTCGCTGTTTAAATTTTGGGTGTCATTAATTTATAAATATATTCGTTTTATTTAAAAGTCTTATTTTATATGATTGATTTCAAAAAACTTAAAGTATCATTTTTACTCTCTGCTAATATTAATATAAAGATTACTGTCTGTATTAGTTAGGCCTAACTAAGTAGGTGAGTATAGTGAACTAAGAAAGGAAACGAGGCGGTATATAAGAAAATAGGGTGGTTCAGTTGTTAACACTTACTGAGCTTACTTTGTTGAAGGGACTAAAAGGCAGCAGTGTGGCCCTCTGAGCTTCTTTGCATGCACTCAGGAGCTGCTTAATGGAGTCCAAGGCTTGGTGGTGTGTTACAGGGGATGATAGGAGGGTCCTATTCAGAAGTGGCAAATTGTGAAAGTGCACATTTTGTAGAGTTTTATAGGACTGTAGAATAGTTGTGAGCACCTGATTTTTAGAATAAACTAACAGAAAACTCAGGTACTGTATTTGGGTCAAATTAAGAATAAGTATTTATTAAGACCTGAATATAAAACTTTACTGGTCATGGTTTTTTTCTACCTTGGGTGTTTATAAATCCAAAGCTTTAAAAACATACAAATGGAAGTTGGTAATGGAAGTAAGTGAAAGGGAAAAATGATTTTATGGTTTGGAATCTCCTAAGATTCTGGTTTTAACAATACAACTAATTCCTTAATCCTAGAAATGTTCTTCACTGCCCACTTTGTACCATGCAGTCTTCCTGTGGGCTAGAGATACACTGAGGCACAAAACAGACCAGATTCCTGCCTTCATGGAGCTTATTACTTTTAGGTATCTCTAGATTTCTTGTAATACCTATTACAATGCCTGCACATCAGTTCATTCATGTGGGTTCAGCGTAGTACTCAGTACATGGCAAATTCAAGTTTTAGTTTTCGGAACTTCATGGATTTTTTTCCTCAGAATATCTTCTATCCATAATTGGTTGAATCTGTAGATGCAGTACCCATGGATATGGATGGCCCACTTTATTTTGAAGAGCAGTGTTTCTAGGCAATCATGCTAATTATATATGACTTAATTTAGAGGCTTTATACTTAAGAGCATTACATTTCTGGCGTCTCTTAACCATTATTATTTCATAATGTGTAGGTTATGGAACAGTTAAATTATTGGGATCTTAATATAGAAATTAGTAGAAATAAGCCAGGTGTGGTGGTTCATGCCTGTAATAGCACTTTGGGAGGCTGAGGCTATTCGCTGTACTATTTTTTACTACTTTTCTATAGGTTTGAAATTTTTTCAAAATAAAACATTGAAAAAAGTATCTAAGGTAGTTAGTGTGTCCCTCCTTAATCCTTTCAAATATTTTATTTTCACTATTTCTATTAATTTTTTTTTTTTGTTTTTGAGATGGAGTCTCGCTCTGTTGCCCAGGCTGGAGTGCAGTGGCGCGATCTTGGCTCACTGCAGCCTCCACCTCCTGGGTTCCAGCCATTCTCCTGCCTCAGCCTCCTGGGTAGCTGGGATTACAGGCATGCACCACCACACCCAACTACTTTTTGTGTTTTTAGTAGAGACGGGGTTTCACCATGTTGGCCAGGCTAGTCTCGAACTCCTGACCTCGTGATCTGCCCGCCTCAGCAGTGTCACTGCTTCTAGACCGTTTTCAAGGCACAGAGCTCAGAAATGCATGTTATTAAGAAATCAAGAGTTAACTATTTTTCACCTTCTTTCTCCTGCGGTGAGAACCCTGGTTCTACCCTGTTTCTCCTTGTGTAAATTTTAACGCTAAACTATACACTTGTGAAATAAAAATGATAATGTCATTCTTAAATTATGGATCTTGCAGTATTATCTAAGTAACATAGATTGAGTGATTTAACTTTAGGTTTCCTTTTTTGTGGAATTTGGATAAATATTTTTCTCCCTTGAGAAAAGTGAGACTCCTTTCTCATTATCAGAGTATTCTTAAACCATTAAGGCAAACATTTGGGAAAAAATTGAGCTATCTGGCTGCATAAAAATTAAGTTTTCTTTAACAAAGATAGAAGACAAATGAAAACCTAGAAAAACCATTTGGTTCAAGTAACAGGAAGCTATCTTATATATGAATTAGAGAAAAGCAAACACACAAATAGAAAAAAAGGGATGGGGGGTACTAAAGATATAAATAGCTTGTCTACCAAAAAAGAAATAAAATAAATAACATGAACATATAAAAAGACACTTACTTCATGAATATGATGCAAGTTCAAACAATAAATAACATTTCTGTACTTTCATATTGGCTAAGGTTAAAATGATAACTGCTAGGAAGGGTATGGAGAAGTGTGCGCCTTGCACTGTAGTGGGAGTATAGACCCTCAGACTTTATGGAGGTCAGTCTGGAAATATGTTTCAAAATGTAAACTACATGTCTTTTGACCAGGTAATTCAACTTCTTGAAATTTATCCGAGGATTTAATTGGATAAATGTTTAAGATGTATATATAAGAATGTTTATTGCAGTGTTGTTTATGATTTTAAAAAAATGGAAGTCATCTTCATGTCTACAATAGAGAATGGGTGAATAAAGTATGGTATCTCCATATATACAAATTACATAGTTGTTGGAAATATTAGGTAGATTTAGATATACTGATGTTCAAAAATGTCCATTATGTAAGTGAAGCTGGGTCACAGCACCTTGTGTTGAGTATGATTTCATCTAGAAACAAAATTACTCCCTCATTCTTTGTGGTGTTTTAGTTTTTTAAAATAAGCTTATACCGTTGGGGCTGGGGGAAAAGTAAATACTCATTCTGGAGAGAGAAAAGGGCACTAAAGTTTCAGATACCATTAGATTATTTCATGCTTATTTTTCAAGCCTCAATAAATTACATAATTCACATGTAGTCTTGGATTAAGGAAATTGCTATTAAGGCTAAATAAATAATATCTGAGAGGTATATAATATAAAATATGAACATTATATTGGCATTAAGATTGGATCCACGGTCATTCCAGCCTCTCATTCTTACCTGGACTTCAAGTGATCACTTGTGGGCAAATGCCATGTGACTTGAACAGGTTACACATGTATGCTCATTATATCGTTATTTTCAAAATTTGTCATATAAATTTTCCTTGAGTTCATTCAGATTTTTGAACTAGTTTTTTCTCTTGGGAGTGGTACACACTTAATTCTCTCTAGTACTAAGCTAATGTTCACCATTCTTATAATTTTAAGTATCCAGCATTTAGTAAAGAAGTCTTTGTTTTCTTTATCCTTACTTTTAGTGAATGTCTTAGTTTTTAATTGAAAATTCTGCCATGAAAATAAGCTCTTTAACATCTTCACTCCCTAATCAAAACAGAAATCCTTCATAGCCTTCAGTTTTAGCTATCCTTCCCTGTGATTTGTCCAGCTCCATTATATTTATTTTGAAATATGGTGACCAGTTTTGCAAAATTATTTCAACTGTAGATGCCCAATGATTTTGTAAGGAGAAGATACTGTTTCTGAACAGTTCTCAGTAGCCAGTGGCCTGCCCCTACTTTTTGGCCTGCGTGTAGTATATAAAATAATGCAGTTAACTTTTTATAGCACTTTTCATTTTATAAAGAGATTTTCATGGTCTTTAATATTAATCTATGTATAAAGTCCTGTATGCAGTTTTTTACCTACTTTCACAGCTGAAGGAACAATAGCTTAGAGAAGATGTGAGAAAAAGTAGTTTGCCCAAGCCCATAGCACAAATAAGTGAAGTTCTTTGGCTGTCCATAGATCGAAGACTCCCAAGTTTATCTCTAGCCTGGACTTCTGTCCTGAGCACCAGACATGTATGTATATCAAGATGCCTGCAGGTCATATCCACCAGGACAACCCATGAGTACAGGGAATTCAGCATGCCCAATATCACTCATCTTTTCCTTCGCCCTCCCCTTTGTACTCATCCCCTGTCGGTAAGCTCTGTTATTTTAAAAAATTGAAATGTATTCACATAGCATACAATTTACACTTTTCAAGTGTACATGGTTTTTAGTATATTCACAAGGGTTGTGCAGTCATTACTACTAATTCCAGAATGTTGTTATCACCCCAAAAGAAGACCCACATCCATTGGCAGCCACTCCCCAATCCCTTCTCCCACCAGCCTCTAAAAACTGCTAATTTTTCCATCTCTGTGGATTTGTCCACTCTGATTATTTCATATAAAGAGAATCGTACAGACGTGGCCTTTTGTGTCTGGCTTCCTCCACACAGGATGATGTTTTCAGAGTTCGTCTATGTTTTTGCTTGTTGATCATTCCTTCATTCCTTTTTCTGGCTGAATAATACTCTGTTATATGGATATACCTTATTTTGTTTATCTGTTCATTTGATGGGCATTTGAGTGATTTCCTCTTTTTGGCAATTTTGAATAATGCCACTATAAACATTTATGTACATGTTTTTGGGTGACCATATGTTTTCACTTCTCTCGGGTGTATATCTAAGGTAGAATTGCTGGGTTATATGGTACCTCTGTCTTTGACTTTTTGAGGAACTGCCAAGTGGTTTTTGATAGTGATTGTACTGTTTACATTCCTACCAACAATTTTACCTAAGTATGTCTCAAATCTATTTAATCTCCTCGGTCCATACTGCTGTTGCTGCCTTAGTTCAAGTTTTGTCATTTCTTGTAATAATTCCTAGCTCATCTCCCAGTCTCTGCTCCCCTCTCTCCCTCCCTCCCCCTTCTTCTCTCTCTTATTTCCACCCATTTTTAACATTTATAGAAGCCAAAAGTCTAGTTCAGAAAGCAGAAACCACACTAGATATTTCAGCACGGAGAACTAATTAGGTGTTGGAAGACTGAAAGGCAAAAAAACACTGAAGTAACACAGTAACATCAAGAATGGCCACGACTCCTAAGATTCAGGGAATGCTGGGAAGATTTGGGGGTTATCAGAACTGGAAGCTCAGAGGAGGGGCCCCTTGTCGCTGAGGCTTAATCCCTGCAGAGGTGCCTTTGGCTGCTACTGGTGCATCTGAATGGGTATGATGAGTCAGTGTCTGGGAAGGGCCAAAACATTTTGTCCCTTTCTATAATTTGTCATGATAATGCTAGTAATGAATCTGATCTCCCTTCCTATTTTAAAAACCTTTTAGTGATTTTATATAGGATGAAGTTTAAAACTCCTTAATATGATACACATGACCGTCCATAAGCTGGCCCCTGCTTGATTGTCCAGTTTCACTTCTTGGTGCTTATTCTAAGGCCTCTAAGCCTTAGAGATCCTCTAAGCCTTTGAGATCCCCAAACCCTGGACTGCGGACTGGTACCCACCTGTGTGGCCTGAGAGGAACTGGGCTGCACAGCCGGAAGGAGGTGAGCATTACTTGCCTTAGCTCCTGTCAGATCGGCAGCATTAGATTCTCATAGGAGCGTGAACCGTGTTGTGAACTGCCCATGCAAGGATCTAGGTTGCATACTCCTTGGGAGAATCTAACTAATGCCTGATGGTCTGAGGTGAAACAGTTTCATCCTGAAATCACCCCCAACTCGGTCCTTGGAAAAATTGTCTTCCACGAAACTGGTCCCTGGTGCCGGAAAAGTTGGGGACCGCTGTTCTAAGCTAAAGTTATATGGAGCTCCTTGGTTCTGTGTCCTCAACATGCTGTTCTATGTTTTTTACATTCTCTTTGCTCCTTCCTGCTTGGAATGTCCTTCCCCTCCCCGTCTTTCTTAATTCATACAAAGTTGGTCTCTCCTGTGTGCCACCATTGTGCTTCGTCTTGCATATGGTGTTACATTCATTTTATTTTAATTATTTATTTACGTTCATGTCTCTTCCACTCACCTTAGTTGCTTGAGGTCAGAAACTATATAATGTGTGACACGGAATGTGACACCTAGATTTTCGATAAGTGTTTCTATGATACAAGGGAGACTGATGTGGGTAGATGGGAATGAACTCATCAACCTCTGTTTACATACCCTAAATTCCCTGTTTCTTCCCTATTATAATTCTGACAGTCTACAACAGTCTTTGATGGCTTATAAACGGAAAGTGTGGAACACATCATGCTACAGTGAATTTAAATAACCTTTCGGAAGAGTAACGTAAAGTACTTGAGCATTAATTGAGTAAAAGTTTCTCATCTTTTCCTACAGGTGTTATTAAGCAGTATGTAAAAAGTCCTTACAATACTTAATATATTAAGAAAACGTACAATTTCAAGAGGAAATCCCCAAGTAATACATTATTGACATTTTCAGCAGTTCTAGTTATATTGAGAAGAGCATCTCATGGAATTGGTAGAATGAAGATGGAGATTAAATGAGATGATGTTTGTAATATGCTTATGACAGTATCTGGCATATAAGTAAGGGCTCAGTAAATGTTGACTGCTGTAATTACTATTAATAGTAATATGATTACCTTTAGTAAAAGTTACTAGTTTCTTTAGGTTTTTTGTTTACTACAATATGTAAACAAAATCTATACTTGGAATGTATATATTGTTTTGTTTTGATACATGGAATATGTCTGTGTGTCAGGGTCACTGCCTGAGTTGGAAAACCCATACTCGAGTATGTTAAAAGGTGAACACACTGAATAATGTAGTTATTAATGATAATGGAAAAATGACAAACTTGATGTTCTGGTTAATGAGGTTATCTTATCTTGAATGAGTTAGCTTTTAAATTCCTCAAAATAAAGGCATTTAATAAACCAGGAAACACTTCATTAAAAAAATTATGCAAGTCAGTGTAAAAGAAGATTAAAATTCCACATGGGCAAAGGACACACGTTGGCGATAAATATGCAGATAAGAAAAAAAACCTATATAACATTATTACTCCTCAAAGAAATTGGTATGAAAACAATAAAAATGTGTAGCTTGTCAAACCAACAAAAATTTAAAAATATGAAATCCATTTTAAGTAATGATAAAATGGGTGCACTCTTAGTGCACCCATTAGTGGTGGTGGTGGTGGTAGGTGGTTGGATGTAGGATATGTTTTGAAGATAGGTAAATAGTAGTATAATGAACCTCATGTGTGTACCAACCAGCTCTTTCATATCTTAACATTTAGCAACATTTGATTTAGCTCTTTTCTTTTCCAAGATAGAAAAGTTAATACTGTTGAAGACTCCTGCATTCTTTTCCCTAGTCTTATTTTCTTCCCTCCCATAAATGTATTAAAATATCTGTGTGTATTGTTTTGGTTGTATTTTTACATAAAACTTTACATATTATATAAAATGTAATTGAAGGTAAAATTTATTAAATTATTCTTAATATATATTGTAATTTAAAAATAAACAGCTTCATTGTCTTGATAAAATTTATAGTATCTTAAACCTGTGCTTGTTTTCCTAAGAGAACATTGAAACATAGATTTTAAAACAAATTGTTGAAAGATTAAAAAATCTGCCTTTGCACACTGTTACATTGAAAGTGGGGCATTTGTTGTGAACATTCATTTCAAATATGTAGTATCTTCAGAATATTTGAGAAGGATTTGTATTATATAATTGAAAAATCTGTTAAATTGTATTTATGTTAACTGCTTAATTCTAATAAAAATTTCCATTCACTTTTTAGTATCTGCATATATTTACATCAAATGGATTCATTCACTTATTTAAGAGGCAGTACTGATTACCTATAGTGTTCAAGACTGTTAGGTAGAGGGTGTGTAGTGGTGAGTAAAACAGGCGTGAGCCCTACCAACATGGAGTTTAAAGCCTAGTAGAGGATATAGACTTAAACAATTTCACAAGTAAATACATAATTACAAATTATAATACATGCTATGAAGGAAACATAGGAGGTACCAGGGAAGGAAGAATGCTTTGCATTTTTATTTTTAAGACTGAAGAGTGCTATTGGAGGACTTTGAGCTAGTGAATGACATGATCTAACCTACCTTCGTTCATTCATTCATTCATTCATTCATTTTCTTCCTTCCTGGCTCAAGCAGTCCTCCCACCTGAGCCCCCCAAATAGCTGGGACTACAGGTACACACCACCACACCTAATTTTTTTTTTTGTATTTTTTGTATTTTTGATGGGATTTTTACCATGTTGGCCAGGCTGGTCTTGAACTCCTGACCTCAGGTGATCCACCTGTCTCGGCCTCCCAAGGTGTTGGGATTATAGGTGTAAGCCATGGTGCCTAGCCCTAACCTACATTTATAAACTATCACTTGCTGCTGTGTGGAGAATATATTGTAAGATTAACAGCAGGGATACCTGCTAGGAAGCAATTGCTGCAGATTGCCTGAGACAAAATAGTTATCATGGACTAGGGGGATAGTGGTGGTGGTGGTGGTAGGTGGTTGGATGTAGGATATGTTTTGAAGATAGGTAAATGGTGCAAGATTATGGGTCAGTTTTAAATGCGTAAGTAAATTTTCTTTGTAAGACATTTTAGGATGCCATGTTAAGAATCTCTTTATAACTGTCATTTTAAAAAAAACCACATATTTTCTTAGCATAATTTCCCATAGTAGCATTACTGTGTCAAAGGCTATGAACATTTGAATGACTTTAGATAAATACTATAATTGCTTTCCAAAAATATCGTGCTTATTATGTCACCAGAAATGTTTGAATTCTGTCTACAATTCAGTCTTGCCAGTATAGTACATTTCATTTAGAAAATTTTTTTATTACTTATGTAGATGGAAAAAATAATATTTTAGCTGGGAGTGAGGGGACTATGGGGAATAACTTTCCTTCATTTAATATTTTATTGTGAGTTAGTTTAAGTTACTTTATTTTATCGTAGTTTCCTAAAGCTACAAATTAGTAACCTTGGTAACTTATGTACCTAATTTAAAAGTTTACTTTTTTGAAAGGCTGGAAATACTAATTAAAAACGTAACACCTTCATCCTTGTCTTTGCTCCATTATTAACTAGTTTCATTATAGAATCTCTGTGTTTTAAAATCAGATGAGTTTTCATAACCAGTACTTTCTCAGAGTGGTAAATTTAAAAAAATATATAAAGAGAAAGAGAATAAATAATATTTGTTGAGAATACTTCAAAAATGTGAAGAGTTATTAACTTACAGCAGGAGTTGGCAAACTTTTCTATAAAGGGCCATATGGGTCTTTGTCACAAAGTCTTGGGTTTTTGTTTTTGCTTTTTTAAACAGCTATTTAACTATTCCTAGCTAATGGGCAATACAAAAACAGTGGGCAAGATTTGGCCTGTGGGCAGTAGCTTGCTGAACCCTTATTTAGACTCTAAATTTTTTGAAAGAGTCTACATTGATGCATATTTTTTTTCTTCCTCCAAATACAGTTGACCCTTGAACAACATGCGTTTGAGTGACCATGGGTCCACTTGTAATACACGTTTTTTCCCCAACCAAATGCAGATATGGAGGGCTGACTTTTCATATACCCGGATGTTCCTGGGCCAACTGTAGGACTGGAGGCTGGGGGGGTCTTGGAACCAATGCCGTGTGTATACCAGGGATGACTATTTCTTATGGCCTGACCTGAAGTTGGAACAGAATCTTTATTAATATATAATTTTTGTTGCATTTGTTTTCTCTTTATATTTATCCGTTCTTTTTAGATCGTATTTCATTTAACACTTTTTCTTCTTTAGTTTTTACCAAGTTGCACTGAAAATAGCTCAGTGACTAATTGCACTTCTAAGAGTGAGGACCCTAGTTAAAATTAACTCTAAAAATACTGAATTTTTAACCTAAACCTTTTATTTCTAATCAACAGTATTGTTTCTGAGTAGGTTGTAGATTACTTTGAAACTGAATGTGTCTCAGAACTTTGCTATCGATATTTTTAAGGTCTGGTAGGGAAAAGATAATAGGAATGAGATTTATCAGTGAATAGGGGACTGCTTTCCCAGTTTCTCGGTCGCACTGGTGTATTCACCATGGAAGCATCTTATGAAATATGTACATAAACTACTAATATCCCACATTACAGGTTGACTATTCTTTATCTGAAATGCTTAGGACCTAGAAGTATTTTTGGATTTTGGTTTTTCAGAGTAGGGATACTCAGCCTACATTGGTAAGTAAAGAATGTGAGGTGACAGGCTGGGCGCGATGGTTCACGCCTGTAATCCCATCACTTTGGGAGGCCGAGGCGGATCACCTGAGGTCAGGAGTTCAAGACCAGCCTGGCCAATCTGTACTAAAAATACAAAAATTAGCTGGACACAGTGGCACGTGCCAGTAGTCCCAGCTACTCAGGAGGCTGAGGTAGGAGAATCGCTTGAACCTGGGAGGCAGAGGTTGCAGTGACTCGAGATTGTGTCACTGCCCTCCAGCCTAGGCAACAGAGCAAGACTCCATCTCAAAAAAAAAAAAAAAAAAAAAAAAAAAGAATGTGAGGTGGCAGCAATAGGTAGGAAGAGTCTTTGGTCAGCTTTACATGCTCTGTAGCCATGCCTGGGTAATGGGTTGACTCTAAGACTGTACTTTGCTCCCACCTCCTGCTTTTTCATTACTCTTTAGAATGGTTTTTAATTTATGATCTATAGGAGTTCTTTCAAGTATTTAATAAGAGAATAGGCTGAAATAAGTAAATGTCAACTGAATGCTCAAATCTCTACTAAAGAGCCTCTTATTTAGAAAATAAATATCCATCCTTTTTTTCTGACTGGTGAGATAATTTTTATTATAGACGATTTGGAAAATACCATATGCTTTAAAAGATAAGCACAAAATTATAGTCTAATATGGTAGGTTTTCACACTTTAAAAAATTGAAAACCAAAGAAAAACATTTAACATAGCATCTAGTACAAAGAAAAGAGATAAGCAAGAGATAAATGTCTTTTTTGGGACAGAGTTTTGCTGTTGTTGCCCAGGCTGGAGTGCAATGGCACAATCTCAGCTCACCGTAACCTCTACCTCCCGGGTTCAAGTGATTCTCCTTCCTCAGCCTCCCGAGTAGCTGGGATTACAGTCATGCACCACCAGGCCCAGGTAATTTTGTATATTTAGTAGAGATGGGGTTTCTCCATGTTGGTCAGGCTGGTCTCAAACTCCCGACCTCAGGTGATCTGCCCACCTCGGCCTCCCAAAGTGCTGGGATTACAGACATGAGCCATCGCACCCGGCCAAGATAAATGTCTTTTAAATTATCTCCATCAAAGACATAACCTTTATAACATTTTGATGTATATATTACCAGTTTTTAAACACGTAATAGATTTATATAAATACATAAACACATTATTGTGATCATGCTGCACTTAGACATCTTTATATTCTCCTTATACTGTAAACATTTTGAAATACTTTACTAACAACATTTGTAATGACCATTCTTTCTCTTTTTCTCCCTCTGATAGAATGGTCTACAGAGTAATTCATAAACTAAACATACTTTAGAGGCTGGGCGCAGTGGCTCATGCCTGTAATCCCAGCACTTTGGGAGGCTGAGGCGTGCGGATCACGAGGTCAGGAGTTAGAGACCAGCCTGACTAACATGGTGAAACCCCATCTCTACTAAAAAACAGTACAAAAATTAGCTGGGCGTGGTGGCGTGCACCTAGAATCCCAGCTACTCAAGAGGCAGAGGCAGGAGAATCGCTCGAGCCCAGGAGGCAGAGGTTGTAGTGAGCCGACATTGCACCACAGCACTCCAGCCTGGGCGACAGAGTGAGACTCCATCTCAAAAAAAAAAAAAAACCAAACCAAACAAAACAAAAAAAGATACATTAATACTATAGCCCACATGTGGAACATTAAGAAAATAATTGCCTTTATGTTTATGCTTTATACCTGTTGTTAGCCCTGCCTCTTATTTCATGATTTCATGGCTTCACATTGTAACATCCCTTTACCATATTTTTTGAGGACTGTTTTGGCAGAATGTGTGAAATCTTGGGCAGAAGTATTACCCAAAAGTCAGAAGAAAATCAGATTTTTATTTCAAGATTCTGTTAAAGTTACCCACTCCCTTCTTTTACTCAATCTTATAGTTGCAGTTCTCTCTCTTTTTAGAAAAGAAAAAAAGAGGCCCCTCAGGATTTGCAGATGAAACAATATTGCTCTTTAGAGATATCCATCTGGCTGTTAGATTATTTTTCCACAGTTTTCAGAAGTGGATGAGGGCATTAGAATCTTGAGTATTGCCCATTTCCTTCGTGTGCCTTTGACTATAAATAAAATAGATGCATGACAATTATTTATAAGTTGATTGATTTTTCTTGTCATTTAAATCATCTTGAATAATAGAGTTGGTAGAGCTATCCCATTTTTGAAATTATTTTGTTTTGTCAATAACTTTTTGTTACCAGCATGTACACTTGCATTGTTGACTCTCCATATAATACCTTTAAAAAAATTTTTTTTTGTGGTAAAATATGCGTAACATAAAGTTTACCATGGTAGTTTTCTTTCGTTTGTTTTGTTTTTGTTTTTTTGAGACGGAGTCTTGCTCTGTTGCCAGGCTGGAGTGCAGTGGAGCGATCTTGGCTCACTGCAACCTCCGCCTCCCGGGTTCAAGCACTTCCCCTGCCTCAGCCTCCTGAGTAGCTGGGACTACAGGCGCCCGCCCCCATGCCCGGCTAATATTTTGTATTTTAATAGAGATGGGGTTTCACCATGTTGGCCAGGATGGTCTTGATCTCCTGACCTCATGATCCGCCCACCTCGGCCTCCCAAAGTGTTGGGATTGCAAGTGTGAGCCACTGCGCCTAGACCATGGGAGTTAATTTTAAGTGTTCAATTCAGTGACCTTAAGTGTGTTCATAATGTTGTGCAACCATCACCATGTTGTCTAACCAGTAGCACTATCTGTTTTGAGAACTTTTTATTATCACCCCAAATTAGAATTCTGTACCTGTCAAATAGTCCCCAGTAATCCTCCCTCCCCCAGCCCCTGCTAATCTGTAGTCTACTTTTCATCTTTTTGAATTTGCCTATTTTAGGTTCCTCATATAAGTGGAATTATGTGGTATTTGTCCTTTTGTGTTTGGCTTACTTCATTTAGCATAATGTTTTCAAGGTTCATCTGTGTTGTAGCATGTATATACAGGTTGAAGCATCCATTATCCAAAATGCTTGTGACCAGAAGTGGTTTGGATTTCAGATTTTTTTTTTGGATTTTGGAATATTCGTAGATACTTAACTGGTTCAGCATCCCTAGTCCAAAAATCCAAAATCAGATGGAGCTCAGTGGCTCATGCTTGTAATCCCAACACGTTGGGTGGCCAAGGCAGGCGGATCGCTTGAGCCCAGGAGTTCAACCAGCCTGAGCAACATAAGACCCTATCTCTCCGAAAAAAAAAAAAAGATGAAAGAAAAAAAAATCCAAAATCAAATGCTCCAGTGAGCATTTCCTTTTAGCATCATGTCAGGCTCTAAAAGTTACAGGTTTTGGAGCATTTTGGATTTCAGATTTTTGGATTAACCTGCATTAATACTCAACCGATATGAAATTTTATTCCTTTTTATGGCTGAATAATGTTCCACTGTATGTATATACCACATTTTGTTTATCCATTCATCTGTTAACAGACACTTAAGTTATTTCCACATTTTGGGTATTATAAATAGTGCTGCTGCGAACATTGGTTTACAGGTATCTGTTTGAGTCCCTGTTTTTAGTTCTTTTGGTTATACACCTAGGAAGGGAATTGCTGATCATATGGTAATTCTGTGTTTAACTTTTTGAGGAACTACCACTGTTTTCCACAATGGCATCACCGTTTTACATTCCCACCAGCAATGCACAAAGATTTCAGTGTCTGTATTCTTGCTAACACTTATTTTCCATTTTTTGAGTTTTTTTGTTTTTTTTTTTTAATAATAGCCAATCCTAATGGGTATGTGGTAGCATCTCATGGTTTTGATTTTATTTTCCTGACTATTGATGATGTTGAGCATCTTTTCAGGTGCTTAGTGGCCATTTGTCCATCATCTTTGGAGCAGGAACAATGTCTTTTCAAGTCCTTTGCCCATTTTTAAATTGAATTTTTTGTTGTTGAGTTGTATGTAACACCTTTTTTGAAGTACAAGGTGCACTGTAATAATCCAGACTGTGTTTCTCCCTTCTCAGGATTCCTACAGGAAGCAAGTAGTAATTGATGGAGAAACCTGTCTCTTGGATATTCTCGACACAGCAGGTCAAGAGGAGTACAGTGCAATGAGGGACCAGTACATGAGGACTGGGGAGGGCTTTCTTTGTGTATTTGCCATAAATAATACTAAATCATTTGAAGATATTCACCATTATAGGTGGGTTTAAATTGAATATAATAAGTTGACATTAAGGAGTAATTATAGTTTTTATTTTTTGAGTCTTTGCTAATGCCGTGCATATAATATTTAATAAAAATTTTAAAATAATGTTTATGAGGTAGGTAATATCCCTGTTTTATAAATGAAGTTCTTGGGGGACTAGAGCAGTGGAGTAACTTGCTCCAGACTGCATCGGTAGTGGTGGTGCTGGGATTGAAACCTAGGCCTGTTTGACTCCACAGCCTTCTGTACTCTTGACTGTTGTACAAAAGCAAGACTTTAAACTTTTTAGATACATCATTAAAAAAGAAAACCATAAAAAAGAATATGAAAAGATGATTTGAGATGGTGTCACTTTAACAGTCTTAAAAGCAATCATGTGTGTATAGCGTAGAATTGCTTGGATTGGATAAACAGTGGCATTATATATTTTAAAAAATAAAAGTTTTGAAAGATTGAAGAATTTGGGCATTACAGTTTTCTTAAATCTGACAAAGCTGCATAAAACTATTAAAATAATCATTATTATGCTATTTTATATTCTGTTTCTTTGAGGGTTTAGTTTTCCAAAAACTACATATTAAGCAAATAAATCACTCACTGGCTATGTCATATAATAACGAGTTAGCCTAGTTATAAGAAGTTTAACATTTTATTTAAGAACATTGTTACAGCATGTTTACTGTATAGTCTAGTAATAGAGCAAAAGACATTGGGTGGGTGGTAGTGGTAGTATTTTTATAGAGGAGTTACCAAATTTCAGCTCTATTATCCAAGTTTACCCAGCTAATAGTGTTCGGAACTGGGAATTTGAGCCGATTTTGACTCTTGTCTGCTCTGCTCCTTCTTTTGTGCTGTGTCTTTGAAAGTCACCTAAAATTGTGAGGGAATATAATTTCACCCCAAATTTAGAGTTTATGCACTTGTTATATTGAAAATGATTAACATGTAGAAGGGCTTTTAACGGAATAAGTGGTGTAGTAACTTCAGTGTTGCCTACCTAGAAATCAAAATGTTTCTACTTGTCCACTTTGTTTTTTGAAAAAGTAATATGAAAATTATGTTAATGCTTTAATTCAGGTTTTTGTAAAATATTTTTTATCTTTACACATTTAACATATGTTTCTAAAATTATAGTCTGTTATATAGCACTTTGGGTCTAGAATTTTTGAGTAGTTTCTGTTTTACTATTATGATCTACCTGCATATTAACCTATTAGGTTATAGTTTTACTATACTTCTAGGTATTTGATCTTTTGAGAGAGATACAAGGTTTCTGTTTAAAAAGGTAAAGAAAAAAAAATAACTAGTAGAAGAAGGAAGGAAAATTTGGTGTAGTGGAAACTAGGAATTACATTATTTTCTTTCAGCCAAATTTTATGACAAAAGTTGTGGACAGGTTTTGAAAGATATTTGTGTTACTAATGCCTGTGCTATAACTTTTTTTTCTTTCCCAGAGAACAAATTAAAAGAGTTAAGGACTCTGAAGATGTACCTATGGTCCTAGTAGGAAATAAATGTGATTTGCCTTCTAGAACAGTAGACACAAAACAGGCTCAGGACTTAGCAAGAAGTTATGGAATTCCTTTTATTGAAACATCAGCAAAGACAAGACAGGTAAGTAACACTGAAATAAATACAGATCTGTTTTCTGCAAAATCATAACTGTTATGTCACTTAATATATCAGTTTTTCTCTCAATTATGCTATACTAGGAAATAAAACAATATTTAGTAAATGTTTTTGTCTCTTGAGAGGGCATTGCTTCTTAATCCAGTGTCCATGGTACTGCTTTTGGCTTTGGTTTCTTTCTACATTGAAAATTTCTCTTCAATTCTGAGCACATGTTAACATTTAGAATTCAAGAGGTGGGGATTTTTTTTTCCCATGGTTACATATATATATATAAATAAATAACAGGGCAACAAATTTTTGAGTTTTCTATTTCGGTAGTACTTTTAAACCATTATGTCATGCTTCTAGGTTAAACGTTGTTGTATTTGAAGAATTTTACTTTGGCAGAATTTTTTTGAGGATATGTTTATTTCTGGAGAAAGGTCTCATTAAAGAAAGAAAATACCCAGAAAGCCAACAGAAATTCTGTTATTCATTTAATGCATTTTTCTGACAAAAATTATTGCCAGAGAGAACCTGAATTTTGTTTCAGAAATCATCTTTGTTTTAAAAATGACTTTTTCTTCAGGTAAAATAAAATAATTTCAGTTGCTATTATTTAACCTGTTTGTATGAAGAGTTTAACATATAGGAAATGAATACATAAAGATAGGAAGGAATTAATTGTTATATGTAGTCATATGTCTCTTAATGACAGAGATACTTTATAAGAAATACATCGTTAGGTGATTTTGTCATTGTGCAAACATCATAGAATACTTACACAAACCTTGGTGGTATAACCTATTATACACCTGGGATATATAGTATAGTCTCTTGCCCCAGGGATACAAACCTGTACAGTATGTAACTGTACTAATGACTATAAGGCAATTGTTAACACAATGGTAAGTTTTGTGTGTCTAAACCTACACTTGGGCTACCCTAAGTTTATATATTTTTTTTAATTTCTGTTCAATAATAAATTAATCTTACTTTACTGTAACTTTTTAAATAAACTTTTTAATTTTTCCTAACATTTTGACTTTTGTAATACAGCTTAAAACACACATTATACAGCTATACAAATTTTTCTTTCCTTATATCCTTATTCTGTAAGCTTTTTTCCATATTTAAAATTTTTTATTTGTTTTTACTTATTAAACTTTTTTGTTAAAAACTAAGACATGCATGCACATTAACCTAGGTCTACACAGGGTCAGGACCATCAATATCATTGTCTTCCACTTCCACATCTTGTCCCACTGGAAGATCTTCAGGGGCAGTAACACACGTGGAGCTGTCATCTCCTATAATAACATTGCCTTCTTTTGGAATACCTCCTGAAGGACCTATCCAAGGCTGTTTATAGTTAACTTTTTTTTTTTTTTTTTTTTAGTAAATAGGAGTACACTATAAAATAACAATATAGGTGCTATACCATTATACAACTGACAGTGCAGTAGGTTTGTTTACACTAGCATCACCACAAACACGTGAGTAATGTGTTGTACTACAATGTTAGGATGGCTATAACATCACTAAGCAATAGGAACTTTTAAACTCCATTATAATCTTATGGGACCACTATCACATATGCAATCTCCTGTGGACCAAAATGTCATTATGTGGTACATGACTGTACTAAGAAATTGATCCATCTATATTCCATCAATTTGTTTAGGGCTTTTTCTGGTTACATTTACCTGTAAGCCCAGAAAACCAGTTTTGTAGAAATTAACTTCTGTAATGCTAGGAGTTAAAAAAAATTGCTGAACAACTTTTACATTGTTAAACATTTAAAAACAAGCATTCTAGAAGTTTATCAAATTTCATAAAGGTGCAAAAATGTAAATGTAAATCATTATCCAGCTAATACATATGTTGTATTTCCCTAGTAGGAGAGCATATGTACCTCTTCCTAGTTATACAAATTTGATATATAGTAAAGAACAGTAAATTCTACTTCAGGTCATTTTGGGAGGATTAAAAACTGCATTTCTCTAGTTTGACTATTATACAAATTTCTCTGGCAATTTTACTAAAACCTGATTTATAGGTTAAACTTGGTATATATCATATCACTTTACTTTAGAGGAATTAAGATTTCACATAAATCCATTTCCAGGTTGCAAAGACCAGGAAGAGGCTTGGTTTTTGTTTTTCTTTTTACTGGTCTTCTATAACCAGTCTCCTTGATTTTTCTTAGGAGAGAAGGTACTGAGAAAACATGATTCTAATATTTATTATTTTTTCTTCCAACATTTTCTTATGAAACATTTTCAAATACAAAATTGAGTTTTATTTAAAACATTTGCAAATATACTACCTAGATTCTACCATTGTTGTTTTATATTTGCTTTACTTACAACTTTTAAAAGATGCTTTTTATACCACTGAACATTTTAGCTTACATTTCACAAAGAAAAGAAAAAATTTAAGAGACTTTGCATAATGTTTTAAGGGGTTGCAGTAAAGAAGTGCTTCTTATATTTTCTTATGCATACAAATCAGCTGGGCTTATTAAAATCCAGATTCTAATTCAGAAGGTTTAGGTGGGGACCAAATCTGCATTTCTAACAAACTCCTAGGTGGTATTTTTCTTGGTACTTGGACCATACTTTGAGTAGAAAAGCAGTAGAGGACATAAAAAGAGTCTTGTTAGTCCCACTTTGTTGCTGTCCACTTCTCATTTGATAATATCCTAAAATAGCTGTGTCTCCTTTTTGGTGGTTGTATGATTACTACCTCAGAAGTACTAATTGATTCTTGCTATTTGACCTTAATACTTTAATATAACACAGCATTCATATTTGATCAGAAAACTATCTGGCTTCCTTTTATAAGAGATTTTTAGGTTTTATACAGTTTTGTGGCCTTGGGTTTTTTTGTTTGATTTGTTTTTTTGAAGGTATATAATGTGTAAGTAGATAAACAAATTTGATTTGTAGACATTTTTATGTGGATCATCTAATTAAAAATGGAGGGATACAGTATGAAAGAATACTTGTACTTCTTAACAGAGCACTCAACCTTTATTTTATATCCTGTTTCACTGATGTTATTATGTAATTTATGTTGCTAAACTATAAATTAGATATTTAATTTCTGTTCTTTGATTTCCTTTTATTATTAAATGGACTTGTTGATTTGCCTAGAAATTAATTTGCCTTTCAAAAGTCTTATTAATCTTCCTCCGTTGAAATTAATTTGATATTTGCATGCTTCTGGAAGACTTTAAAGAGCTATTCCGAGTAACTGTAGAGATTATAAAATGAAATATGGGAATTTTAATAAATTTTACATCTCCAGTTACTGGTGAAAATGTCAAGCCCTCCTTTCTGCAGAGTATTTTGTTACTCATCTGTTATTCAGCTTATTTATTTATTTATTTTCCTTTCTTTCTTGGTTTTTTTTTTTGAGACGGAGTCTTGCTTTGTCACCCAGGCTGGAGTACAGTGGTGGGATCTCGGCTCACTGCAGGCTCCACCTCCCGGGTTCACGCCATTCTTCTGCCTCAGCCTCCCAAGTAGCTGGGACTACAGGCGCCCGCCACCATGCCTGGCTAATTTTTTGTATTTTTAGTAGAGACGGGTTTCACTGTGTTAGCCAGGATGGTCTCGATCTCTTGATCTCGTGATCCGCCTGCCTCGGCCTCCCAAAGTGCTGGGATTACAGGCATGAGCCACCGCGCCTGGCCCTTATTTGTTTTTTAAACAAAATTAGTGTGCATATCCTTGTTGTATTTTATCAGCAAGTTGTTTTATGCCCTAACTTTTGGGGTCTTGATCATGAGCCTAAAACACATAAACACGCAAAAAGAATTATATTCCGGTTAAAGGAACAAAACATTCATTTAGAAGTTCTCATCCATGTAAATCAGAGGCTGGCAAACATTTTCTGTAAAGGGCCAAGATAGTAAATGTTTTAGGCTTTGAGGGCCACAAGTGGTATCTGTTGCATTTTTTTAAAATTATGACCCTTTAAAATGCAAAAATCGTTGTTAGCTTGTGCATAGTATAAAAATAGGCTGGCTGCACGCTGTGGTTCATGCCTGTAATCCCAGAAATGAGGTGGGAGGCCGAGGTGGGCACACCACCTGAGGTCAGGAGTTCGAGACCAGCCTGGCCAACGTGGTTGAAACCCCGTCTCTACTAAAAATACAAAACTTAGCCAGGCGTGGTGGCGGGTGCCTGTAATCCTGGCTACTCAAGGGGCTGAGGCAGTAGAATTGCTTGAACCTGAGAGGCAGAGGCTGTAGTGAGCCGAGATCATGCCAGTGCACACCAGCCTGGACGACCGAGCGAGACTCTGTCTCAAAAAAAAAAAAAGGCTGTGGCTGCATTTGGTCCATTGGCTGTAATATGCTGATTCCTAATTCTCTGGGTAACTTTAGTGTTTGATTAGCTACTAGAAGTTACGTTAAACTTTTGTATTTTACAGGCTAACCTTAATAAAGTAAAACTTAACATAGTTCATGAAAAGGAAATAGAAATTTTACCCTAGTACTCTTTTTTTTTTTTTTTTTTTTTTTGAGGCAGAGTCTCCCTCTGTCACCCAGGCTGGAGTGCAGTGGTGGGATCTTGGCTGATTGCAACCTCCTCCTCCTGGGTTCAAGCAATTCTTGTGCCTCAGCCTCCAGAGCAGCTGAGACTACAGGCACGCACCACCACACCTGACTGATTTTTGTATTTTTAGTAGAGGCAGGGTTTCGCCATGTTGGCCAGGCTGGTCTTGAACTCCTGGCATCAAGTGATCCTCCATCTGAGCCTCCCAGTGTGCTGGGATTACAGACGTGAGTCACTGTGCCTGGCCTCTAGTATTTTTTTTTTTTTTTTTTTTTTGAGACGGTCTCACTGTTGCCAGGTTGGAGTGCAGTGGCACAATCCTGGCTCACTGCAACCTCCGCTTCCCGGATTCAAGCGATTCTCCTGCCTCAGCCTCCTGAGTAGCTGGGACTATGGGTGCACACCACCACGCCCAGCTAATTTTTGTATTTTTAGTAGAGACGGGGTTTCACCATGTTGGCCAATATGGTCTCAATCTCTTGACCTCGTGATCTGCCCGTCTCGGCCTCCCAAAGTGCTGGGATTACAGGCGTGAGCCACTGTGCCCAGCTGTACTTTTTAAGATAAGAATTGCAGGACATATATTTTTACCAACTTAATAACTTATAATTTTAAAAAGCTAATTACTTGGCTAGAATATAATATTACATATTATTTACACTCAGTTCAGTCCATATCTGAAAGGCAAATAGAATTATTTTCTCCTAGTACATTGTGTAGTCCCTATGTTCCTAGTGTATAAGGACTGTTACCTAGTTCACATTTATCTGGGTTATTGACAGATTTTCCTGGTCCCTTTGGACAGTGCATGGCCATGTTGGCAAAAGCTGTCAAAATTGAAACATTGACACCATGAAAGTTGTGTGTTTTCCAGTCTGCTAAAATCAAAAGTGAGAGGGTTCAGTAAGGTGAATGACAGAAGCAGAGTTTTCGGGGTATCTGTTACTCCTCATTCGGCTTTTCTGCTCTCTGGGAGTCTCAATTTAAATATAATGTGAAAATTAGTTTTACGAACCTAAAAATGTTGAGTGATTAATTTCCTGGTTTTGTTGTTAATTTCTAGATATTTAAATTAATTGTTAGAAGAACCCCGTTAAAGAATGCTTTGCAAAACAACCTCCTTATGTGCTATGTCTCTGTTTAATAGTAGTTGAGTTTGTGTACATGAGATCAATATTTTGAACTTTAGCTTTTTATGAGTTAAAAATTGACGGAACAGTTACTGTGCACTTGCTGTGCACCATGGTAGTCTCCCAAGTAGTGGTTTTTCTGCATTTCAATAGTACATGAGATAGGCTGTGGGTGGCAAGGTTTCTTGAGAAAGTGAGGGATGCACAGTTGGGTTTTAGAATACATCTTGTTCCTCCATGCCCTTCCCCACCAAAAGGCTGGTAGTCTTGCATTTGTATATAGTTAGGGTATTTGATGTGTTGCTTCCTTGACAGAGTTTTGCAAGAATTTGCAGATTTAACAGGAACAAAAACTTACTTAAAACAAAATCTCTTAGTAAAAGCATAGTCTAGCAAGATTTAGAATGATACTTTGGCTAACAGTTCTTTCTCTATATGGAGTGCTTTGTTTCCATAGCCTCACAAGTATGTTTTTAGATAATAGTTGAGTTGAAAATGTTGTCAATCTCTTGATTTTAAAAAATTTACATATTCAAAGTTGTATACTTTTGTTCCTACGTATTTTCAGTTGTTCTTAAAGTTTAATAAGTGACATTTGAAAATGAGTATATGTGTATAAAAACAAAAGTAGGCTAGGCGCGGTGGCTCATGCCTATAATCCTAGCACTTTGGGAGGCTGAGGCAGGTGGATCACAAGGTCAGGAGTTTGAGACCAGCCTGGGCAATATGGTGAAACCCCCGTCTACTAAAAATACAAAAATTAGCTGGGTGTGGTGGTGCATGCCTGTAGTCCCAGCTACTCGGGAGGCTGAGGCAGGAGAATCACTTGAACCCGGAGGTGGAGGTTGCAGTGAGCCGAGATTGCACCACTGCAGTCCAGCCTGGGTGGCAGAGCGAGACTCCATCTCAAAAAAAACAAAAAAAGAAAAAGTTAAAAAAACAACAAAAAAACCCCACAAAATGAGTATATGTGGCAACAAGTCCTATTCTCAAAAAAATTATTGTGTGCTAGTTAAGAGCTTAATGAGTAGCCAGTCGGTATTAAATATCTGTTTCAGCTATATTTTATCTTTAAAAATTATCTACAAATTTTGGAATGTGAAAAACCAGTGTTTTGTTTCATAGGTATATACTGTAGGCATTTTAAAAATAAGAGCTAGTGCCAGTGGTTTACAGTGTACACAAGGATAATGTTCTCATGTTCTCTTGATGTCAGTATGACTTTAAAGCATATTATCAAGAAATAACTAATTCTGAAAAACTGTGGTAAATAACTGTTCTAAAACCTAAATTTCTTATTACTAAAAATAAGAAATGGAAAAAGTCACCCTGTGCTGTTAATTATATGAGCCACTGAGGTCCTGACACTGAATTCTTGGTGGTGGATAATAATCTCTTCTTTTTAATTATTGGCTTCCAATTCTCTCTGCATTGCTGGAAACAAAAATCATATATTTCACTATTGGTGGTGGGGATGCTGTCACTGAAAAAGTAGACACATTCAAACTGATTTTAGAAATAAGTTAAAATCAAAATTTGCTTCTGCTAAATTAGTAGAGGACCAATACTGTTTTTCTCCTTCATAGTATGTTTTGGTACTTCTACATTGACATTATAACTTTTTTTTTTTAAACAGGAATAGAAGTTTACATTCTTAGAAAATTTATGAAAATATGAGCTTTTACCTGGTTTGTGTGTGTGTATATATATATACACATATTTTTAAATTTCTTACATTGATTTTCAAATTGAAAGAGAACCATTTGTGAAAGTATCTTAACAGAGCTCATGCTTTACATTTTACATGCTACAGAGTTATTTTAGTGCCTTAAATTATGTTGCTTATTAATGAAAATTTTGGATACATAATTTTTTCAAGACAAAGGTAAAAATAATAAACCCTTTCCTTCTGAGGATTAATGATAAATATAAACTTTAAAACGATTAAAAAAATTTGTTTAGAGACAGGGTCTTGCTCTGTTGCCCAGACTGAAGTGCAGTGGTGCAGTCATAGCTCACTGAAGCCTCAAACTCCTGGGCCCAGGCAACCCTCCTGCCTCAGCCTTTTGAGTAGCTGGGACTTCAGGCTCATGCCAACATGCCTAATTTATCTTATTTTTAGTAGAGATGAGGTCTCAAACTCCTGGCATCTCTTGCCCTCTCAAAGTGCTGGTACTACAGGCATTAGTCACCACACCTGACACTTAAAATCTTTTATATACAGGTGTAAGTGGGTATCTAACTGAAAGTGCCAACAAAGGTAGTTGAAAGTTTGTATTTGTAGTTGGCTTAGCTAACTAGTTAACTAAATTGATTCCATTAAAAATAAGATAAGACTGTTCTTAGAATAGAATGATTTTTGTTATTCATTAAATATAAATATATCACTGGATGGTATATGTTAATGACTTGAGATACGCATTTTAACATATAATCACGTTACTTAAATGCCTGCTTTTGAACTGAAACTTAACATTATGAATTTAAATTAAAGTTTGACTTTAGAGGTAAATTTCTGTACTTTACTAAAGCAGTTCTTAATATACTTCTGAGATTTCTAAAAATTAGTGTGCCCTAAAGAATTGAGGTGTGTTTTTCTTAACTACTGTAGGCAGTAGATGTACAGATGACTTCTGCATGCAAAAATTAAGCCCTAGCCATTGGTTTACTTCAACTAATACTTAGTTGCCAATTCTCTGTATGTGATTGAATTTAAAACTACAAATGGTACTGGTGATATATTAACTTTTTAGGTGCTAGGTCCACTTTGTTACATTCGGTTCAGTAGAAACATTGATGTTACCAATCTCAGAAAGCTAAAATATGTATGCCAATCCCCAAATTAGGTAATTCATTCTTAATTTTAAGATAAAAGAATAGAATTCCCTTAAAATTAAATGTGGAGTAAAATATATCAGCTTTAAAAAATATTCACCTTTCTGTTAGAAGAAGGAACATAATATTACATCTTTTAATTTGCACTATATATAGATTAATATTTCTGTGTATTTCTCTGTGCCCCTACTTTGATGGTATGCTTTTCTGAACAAACTAGCAGCACAGTTAACTAAGCACTTTGTCCCGTTTGATGACTGCCTAATTTTCTAGATTGGAAAATATTAAAAACTTTATCTCCATATGGCCAATATATGATTGTACCTGTTGTCATAGCTCTCTTATGTTTAAGCAAGAAAAACCCTATTAAGAGTATTTAAATTAGAATAGAAGGCACACAGCCAGTATGATTTAACACTGTTCTAAAAATTATTTTTAAGACTTGTAGTAAGGCCAGGTTTGGTGGCTCATGGCTGTAATCCCAGCCCTTTGGAGGCCAAGGTGGGCGGATCACTTGAGCTCAGGAGTTTGAGACCAGCCCAGGCAACATGGCAAAACCCTGTCTCTACGAAAAATACAAAAATCAGTCAGGTGTGGTGGTGCTTGCCTGTAGTCCCAACTATTTGAGAGGCTGAGGCAGGGGGATCACCTAGCCTGGGAGGTCGAGGCTGCAGTCATGATCTTGCCATTGCACTCCATCCTGGGCAACCCAGTGAGACCCTGTCTCTAAAACAAAAAAATAAAAAAAGAACTTGTAGTAAGGATACAAAATGCTCCTATTTTGTGTGTGTCCTTTAATTCATGATGTTTTTATATTATGGTAAGCAGCTCTCATTTAAGATTTTAATAATGTAGTTAAACATGTACAGAAGACCCAGTCTCAGCTTCACTTGTATACCCTGGAAATAGACTGAAAGTTATTAAAATTTAAAATAAAACTCAAGGTTCCAGTTTCTTGACTCACCTTTGAGATTCTTTTATGTTTTTGTTGTTTTTTAACAAAGGTTTCACGTCCATATTTTACCATTTTTCTTCTCATTCTCCCCTGGAGGAGGGTGTGGGAATTGATGGTATATAAATCACTTTTTTCCTAAGTCAAAGAAGTAATTTAAAGCTAACTTCAGTTTAGGCTTTAATTCCAAGACTAGCAAACTAAAATGGTTGCATTAATTGACAAACAGATGCTAATACCTGTGTTTAGGCTTGTCATAATCTCTCCTAATTCCTAATTTAAAAATTTTAAAATTTAATTCCATTAGAAAACAAAACTGACTTTTAAGAACAAACCAGGATTCTAGCCCATATTTTAAAACTGCATCCTCAGTTTTATTCAAACAGTGTGATGTCTGTTTAAAAAAAAAAAAAATCTCAAGCTCATAATCTCAAACTTCTTGCACATGGCTTTCCCAGTAAATTACTCTTACCAATGCAACAGACTTTAAAGAAGTTGTGTTTTACAATGCAGAGAGTGGAGGATGCTTTTTATACATTGGTGAGAGAGATCCGACAATACAGATTGAAAAAAATCAGCAAAGAAGAAAAGACTCCTGGCTGTGTGAAAATTAAAAAATGCATTATAATGTAATCTGGTAAGTTTAAGTTCAGCACATTAATTTTGGCAGAAAGCAGATGTCTTTTAAAGGTAACAAGGTGGCAACCACTTTAGAACTACTTAGGTGTAGTATTCTAACTTGAAGTATTAAAAGATAAGAAACTTGTTTCCATAATTAGTACATTTATTTTTAATCTAGTGGGAATTAATTATAATTGAGACAATTTTGATGGCTGTAGTAGACTAATCTATATTTGGCATAAAGTCTAATGATTTAATGAGTCTTAAGTAAACTAAATATTTGGGAACTGATATTTACCTTTATTTTTAAGGGAAAAGTTTTGAGATAATCAGCACCTTTTTTTTTTTTTTTAGTAGGGAGAAAAAGATATGAGCTATAGTAGAGAGCAGTAATATTGAATGGCCCAGAAGGTGGGAAAAAGCCACTCTTAAATGTATTTTTTCTTTTGGATATTTTACAAGCAAATAACCATTCTTCTGCCAAAGTTCTCCATCTCAGTGACATCAGCAGCACAGCACTTTCTTATCCCAGTGAGAAACCTGGGAATTTTAGGATGACTCCTACCGCCCTCTTTTCCCCCTGGTTTGGAAGTATCCACAAATTCCTGTGACGTTACATTCTGTGTCTTTTATGTCATCATTAGTTCAGGCCCCTATCATTTCTTGTTGGACTGTTAGAACCTCCTATTTGGTTTACCAGTTGCTGCCATCATTCATTGTGAAACCGGAGAGATACACTTTAAAGAAATGTCATTTTTGGCCGGGCACGGTGGCTCACGCCTGTAATCCCAGCACTTTGGGAGGCCTAGGCGGGCGATCACCTGAGGTCAGGAGTTCAAGACCAGCCTGGCTAACATGGTGAAACCCTATTTCTACTGAAAATACAAAAAATTAGCCGGGCGTGGTGGCACGTGCCTGTAATCCCAGCTACTTGGGAGGCTGAGGCAGGAGAATTGCTTGAACCTGGGAGGCAGAGGTTGCAGTGAGCTGAGATTGCACCATTGCACTCCAGCTTGAGCAACAAGAGCAAAACTCCGTCTCAAAAAAAAAAAAGTCATTTTAGCTATAGAATAAAATCTCATGTTCCACATGTGTTGCAGATAGTCCTTACTACCTTCCCACCACTCCAGCTCTTTTTTGGTCTTATATCTAAAAACTTCATCTTGCCTGAATTTATTTTGTTCTTCTATAAATAAATACCATGTTATTTCCTACCTTCCCTTGAGTCTTGGCTCTTGTTTGGAATGCCAGTATTTTTATCCCTAGTCTTACTAATTAGCTAACACTCTCATGATTCCCCAGTCTCCTACTCTCTAAAAACCTTTCTTTAAACCCTTAGACTAGGCATGGAGCCCTTCCTGTGTATTCCCAGAATACTGTTCTTAAATATTACATGCTTCCCATGTTATGTTGAAATAAGTAACCTCTTCTGTTTCATTCCTATATTATTTGACAGCAAAATCTTAGCCAGAATTACATATTTTTAATCTTTGCACGCCCATTGCCCAGTAATGTTCCTGGGACATAGTAACTACCCAGTAAATATTTATTGCGTGGAATTCTCATTTTCGTTTCTAAACCCGTATTAAACTCTGTCTTGCTCAGAAAATACTTCACTAGGTAACGTAAAGTTCATGGCAGAGCTTAAGCTTTGGATGCATATTGTTTGTAATATATCATGTTCTTAAGAATAGGCAATAAAATTACAGTTTTCAAAAACTACTAGCATATCATTATATTTATTACAAGTTGGTGTTCTTTATTACATGAATTTTAGGTATTTCCCAAAAGTATAAAATATACATTTGAATAGTAGACTCAATCCCAAAAGATATTACATGGTGTACTAATCTACTAAACTCAGAAACAAAGCATGACCGGCATTAATTTTTATTGAAATTTATGAACTCTGAGTGTTTTTGAATATCATTCTGTAAAGCAATATTTTGCAATTAAAGCAATTTTGCATGTTAAATTTTACCACAACCTCTAAAATATTGCAAATTTAACAATACAGTTTGAAAAGTTACACATTTTAAATAACAGTACCATGACCAGATTTAGGTGGTGGTTTTAATTTTTTATTTTCTCCTCCTATTGTCTCACCATTAGATGATTTTAAAAATAGAATTGTTTAGAGTAAAATAAGTGTTATGCTCTAATTTATATTTAAAATGAAGGTGTAAGCATGTACTATTCTAAAATTTCTAATTTGTGCAAATTATGTTTTATACAGTGACTGTAGGTGAATGTCACAATTGTTTGATGTGACGAATCCTTGTTTTTCAGTACACATGGAAGTAATTTATATAAAAGAGAAGTATACTTGGTAATTAAAAATTTAAAATTAAATACAATTAAAAAAATTTATTTGACAAGCTGGCTGTGGTGTGTGTGCCTGTAGTATCAGCTGCTTGGGAGCCTGAGGCAGGAGGATTGCCTGACCCCAGGAGTTTGAGGTTGAAGGGAGCTATGATGGTGCCATGGCACTGTAGCCTAGGCAACAGAAAGAGACTCCATCTCTTAAAAAAAGTAAAAATAAAAAAATTTTGGCACAGGGACAGTGGCTCACACCTATAATGCCAGAACTTTAGGAGTCCACAGCACGAGGATTGCTTGAGGCCAGGAGTTTAAGACCAGACTGGGCAACGTAATGAGACCCCACCTTTAGGAAATAAATACATAAATAAAAATCTGACAATGATAAACATATATAAATTAGCTTTTCTTAGTCCTGAAAAAGATAATGTTATGTGTATGTGTGAGAATGATTAGTTCTCATATGAGAAAAAAAGAATTCATTGCTCTGTGTAGGTTGTGACATTTCCTTCATGATTGAAATTAGTTAATTTTTTTTATTACTTATTTATTTTTAAAATAGAGACAGGTTCTTGCTGTGTTGCCCAGGCTGGTCTCAAACTCCTGGCCTCAAGCAGTTCTCCTGCCTCAGCCTCCCAAATTGCTGTGACTGTAGGTGTGAGCCACTGCACTGGGCCAAAATTACTTAATTTTAACAAGATGATGTAGAGAGGAGAGTTCATTGCAACATAAGCCTAGAATCTTTGTCAGAATCTTAGAAAGTAATGTTTTCAAATTCTGTGTTTTCACCATAAAATGTGTCTTCTCTGTATCCATCACATGGTTTTTCATTGTTTTCTGCTTTACCATTTTAGTACCATTGGCATTTTTCTTCATTGTAAAAGTAGTAGAAATGGAGTAGATTACATAAGGATGTGATCAGAGGGAATTTATTCATTCAGGGTAAGGGAGTTAGATCCTCTTTTAAGATTCCATCACATTCTAAGGGTTTATGATTCTAAACTGTCAAGTAAATTGTCAAGTGCTGGCAAGCTACGGAATAATTTTTATTATATCATTGGAAATTTTCCCCTCTATATGTGTTAAAGAGTTTAGCCTGAAGGGATACATACACATACATATATGTAATCAAACCTTGATGGTATTGTATTGCTGATAAATTATTTCTTACCACTTTTCCTTTCTCCTGTGGGAGAAACAAAAGCATATGTTTGTGTAGTATCAGTAATGATATTAGAGAGTGGGAAACATCAGTGAGTGCAGTTTGGGGACTTTATTGGAGACTTTCACTAGTGCTCAAATAAATAATGCTGGTTTTTATCCTACTGTTTGCTTAATGTGGACTAGCCTCTCATTCCCATTCTATGTTTACCTCTCTTAAAATATTGGTCACGCTTTCTTGAATTATAGATCTATTAGGAAAACTCATGAACTGTAGCTAATTTTCATTGTTCATGCTCCAGATTTTATTATTTTGAAATACCGTTATTCTTAGTAGCACAGTAAAAGAGAAATACCACTTAACATTTTTTGTTTTTTTTTCTTTGAGACAGAGTCATGCTCTGTCACCCAGTCTGGAGTGCAGTGGTGCGATCTCGGCTCACTGCAACGCACTTCGCCTCTCCGGGTTCAAGCAATTCTCCTGCCTCAGCCTCCTGAGTAGCTGGGATTACAGGCACCTGCTACCACACCCAGCTAATTTTTGTATTTTTAGTAGAGACGGGGTTTCACCATGTTGGCCAGGCTGGTCTGAAACTCCTCACCTCAAGTGATCCATCCGTCTTGGCCTCCCAAAGTGCTGGGATTACAGGCTTGAGCCACCGCACCCGGCCCACTTAACATTTTAAATTAATTTCAAGATAATATAACTTGAATATCTTTACACATATAATTTTTAATACATTTATTTACACAGTTTATAATATCCTACAAAGTGATTACAATGAGTAAAAACCCAGTTTTCATTGTTCTTAAAGAGGCTTGATTTATACAACTTAATGTGTTGGGTATTTGTTTCTAAGACTCCCTCTGCTGTCTAGGTTTGGAAGTATTGTGAGGTTAACAGATTTTCTTTTTATAGTTACTACTCAGTTGAACAAGCTTTAAAATACAGAGAGAATCACATTTTTTCTTCATTTTTTGCTTTTATTTATATTTTTCTTTTAATTGGAGACATGACAAGAATTGACTTGTGTATGGATCTTGCATAATTTAAGTATTGCAGGTTTAAAATCTACTACCACTTTGAGAGTGCCATTTTTCACACTGTAGATTATTAGGTTGAAAATTATTATGGCTTAAAATCACTTTTAGCCATTAAATTTAAATAACCTTGCTTTAATCATAAATAGATGGTGGTCACAATGACTAACTGTTAAGCTCTTTGAAGACAGGATATTTGGCTGTATATGGCAAGCTTTTGAATACAACAGAAATTAAAACTTTATGGGATAGAAAGAATCTCCTCCAAATTGGTAAACTATAAGACCTTTCAAATGATTTAGCTAATTTCTCCACAAATCTGAGGTATTAGTTTTTTTTTAAAGTGGTATTCTCCTGTGTTGGGGTCACTTTAAACCTTTTTCTTAATGATAAATATATGAATTGAAACTAATCCCTTAATATATATCATTTGAAAACTGAAATAATATGTTTAGATACTGTTTACTTGTTGATAAATTATTGGAATAGGATGTTCGAATACTGTTTACTTCTTGGTAAATTTTTAAATCCAATGGATTTTACGTAAGTATAGAACTGGAGCTTGCAAATACTGTTACTGTGTGTGAAGATATATGAACATAGTTTACAGTTGCATGGCTTATATCTAAAGTCCAGAAACATAAGGACAATTAAGTGTACACACACACACATGCATTTGGATTTTGATGACTTAGGTTTGCCAATGTGGAAAAAATAGTAGCAAATTAAGTTCTCCTGTGAAAAAGTTGTTACCTTATTTAAAATTCTGTGCCATTGGTTATCCTTGTCTTTTGTGAAAATTAGTGTTCCTGTTTATAATATTGACAAAACACCTATGCGGATGACATTTAAGAATTCTAAAAGTCCTAATATATGTAATATATATTCAGTTGCCTGAAGAGAAACATAAAGAATCCTTTCTTAATATTTTTTCCATTAATAATGGAAATTTGTTACCTGTACACATGAAGCCATCGTATATATTCACATTTTAATACTTTTTATGTATTTCAGGGTGTTGATGATGCCTTCTATACATTAGTTCGAGAAATTCGAAAACATAAAGAAAAGATGAGCAAAGATGGTAAAAAGAAGAAAAAGAAGTCAAAGACAAAGTGTGTAATTATGTAAATACAATTTGTACTTTTTTCTTAAGGCATACTAGTACAAGTGGTAATTTTTGTACATTACACTAAATTATTAGCATTTGTTTTAGCATTACCTAATTTTTTTCCTGCTCCATGCAGACTGTTAGCTTTTACCTTAAATGCTTATTTTAAAATGACAGTGGAAGTTTTTTTTCCTCTAAGTGCCAGTATCCCCAGAGTTTTGGTTTTTGAACTAGCAATGCCTGTGAAAAAGAAACTGAATACCTAAGATTTCTGTCTTGGGGTTTTTGGTGCATGCAGTTGATTACTTCTTATTTTTCTTACCAATTGTGAATGTTGGTGTGAAACAAATTAATGAAGCTTTTGAATCATCCCTATTCTGTGTTTTATCTAGTCACATAAATGGATTAATTACTAATTATAATTTCAGTTGAGACCTTCTAATTGGTTTTACTGAAACATTGAGGGAACACAAATTTATGGGCTTCCTGATGATGATTCTTCTAGGCATCATGTCCTATAGTTTGTCATCCCTGATGAATGTAAAGTTAACACTGTTCACAAAGGTTTTGAATCTCCTTTCCACTGCTATTAGTCATGGTCACTCTCCCCAAAATATTATATTTTTTCTATAAAAAGAAAAAAATGGAAAAAAATTACAAGGCAATGGAAACTATTATAAGGCCATTTCCTTTTCACATTAGATAAATTACTATAAAGACTCCTAATAGCTTTTCCTGTTAAGGCAGACCCAGTATGAAATGGGGATTATTATAGCAACCATTTTGGGGCTATATTTACATGCTACTAAATTTTTATAATAATTGAAAAGATTTTAACAAGTATAAAAAATTCTCATAGGAATTAAATGTAGTCTCCCTGTGTCAGACTGCTCTTTCATAGTATAACTTTAAATCTTTTCTTCAACTTGAGTCTTCGAAGATAGTTTTAATTCTGCTTGTGACATTAAAAGATTATGTGGGCCAGTTATAGCTTATTAGGTGTTGAAGAGACCAAGGTTGCAAGGCCAGGCCCTGTGTGAACCTTTGAGCTTTCATAGAGTTTCACAGCATGGACTGTGTCCCCACGGTCATCCAGTGTTGTCATGCATTGGTTAGTCAAAATGGGGAGGGACTAGGGCACTTTGGATAGCTCAACAAGATACAATCTCACTCTGTGGTGGTCCTGCTGACAAATCAAGAGCATTGCTTTTGTTTCTTAAGAAAACAAACTCTTTTTTAAAAATTACTTTTAAATATTAACTCAAAAGTTGAGATTTTGGGGTGGTGGTGTGCCAAGACATTAATTTTTTTTTTAAACAATGAAGTGAAAAAGTTTTACAATCTCTAGGTTTGGCTAGTTCTCTTAACACTGGTTAAATTAACATTTCATAAACACTTTTCAAGTCTGATCCATATTTAATAATGCTTTAAAATAAAAATAAAAACAATCCTTTTGATAAATTTAAAATGTTACTTATTTTAAAATATATGAAGTGAGATGGCATGGTGAGGTGAAAGTATCACTGGACTAGGAAGAAGGTGACTTAGGTTCTAGATAGGTGTCTTTTAGGACTCTGATTTTGAGGACATCACTTACTATCCATTTCTTCATGTTAAAAGAAGTCATCTCAAACTCTTAGTTTTTTTTTTACAACTATGTGATTTATATTCCGTTTACATAAGGATACACTTATTTGTCAAGCTCAGCACAATCTGTAACTTTTTAACCTATGTTACACCATCTTCAGTGCCAGTCTTGGGCAAAATTGTGCAAGAGGTGAAGTTTATATTTGAATATCCATTCTCGTTTTAGGACTCTCCCTCCATATTAGTGTCATCTTGCCTCCCTACCTTCCACATGCCCCATGACTTGATGCAGTTTTAATACTTGTAATTCCCCTAACCATAAGATTTACTGCTGCTGTGGATATCTCCATGAAGTTTTCCCATTAAGTCACATCAGAAATACCCTACATCTTATTTCCTCAGGGCTCAAGAGAATCTGACAGATACCATAAAGGGATTTGACCTAATCACTAATTTTCAGGTGGTGGCTGATCCTTTGAACATCTCTTTGCTGCCCAATCCATTAGCGACAGTAGGATTTTTCAAACCTGGTATGAATAGACAGAACCCTATCCAGTGGAAGGAGAATTTAATAAAGATAGTGCTGAAAGAATTCCTTAGGTAATCTACAACTAGGACTACTCCTGGTAACAGTAATACATTCCATTGTTTTAGTAACCAGAAATCTTCATGCAATGAAAAATACTTTAATTCATGAAGCTTACTTTTTTTTTTTTGGTGTCAGAGTCTTGCTCTTGTCACCCAGGCTGGAATGCAGTGGCGCCATCTCAGCTCACTGCAACCTCCATCTCCCAGGTTCAAGCGATTCTCGTGCCTTGGCCTCCTGAGTAGCTGGGATTACAGGCGTGTGCCACCACGCTCGACTAATTTTTGTATTTTTAGGAGAGACGGGGTTTCACCCTATTGGCCAGGCTGGTCTCAAACTCCTTACCTCAAGTGGTTCACCTGCCTTGGCCTCATAAACCTGTTTTGCAGAACTCATTTATTCAGCAAATATTTATTGAGTGCCTACCAGATGCCAGTCACCACACAAGGCACTGGGTATATGGTATCCCCAAACAAGAGACATAATCCCGGTCCTTAGGTAGTGCTAGTGTGGTCTGTAATATCTTACTAAGGCCTTTGGTATATGACCCAGAGATAACACGATGCGTATTTTAGTTTTGCAAAGAAGGGTTCTGGTCTCTGTGCCAGCTCTATAATTGTTTTGCTACGATTCCAATGAAACTCTTTGATCGAGCTACTTTATGTAAATCACTTCATTGTTTTAAAGGAATAAACTTGATTATATATTTTTTTATTTGGCATAACTGTGATTCTTTTGGGACAATTACTGTACACATTAAGGTGTATGTCAGATATTCATATTGACCCAAATGTGTAATACTCCAGTTTTCTCTGCATAAGTAATTAAAATATACTTAAAAATTAATAGTTTTATCTGGGTACAAATAAACAGGTGCCTGAACTAGTTCACAGACAAGGAAACTTCTATGTAAAAATCACTATGATTTCTGAATTGCTATGCTAAACTACAGATCTTTGGAACATTGTTTAGGTAGGGTGTTAAGACTTACACAGTACCTCGTTTCTACACAGAGAAAGAAATGGCCATACTTCAGGAACTGCAGTGCTTATGAGGGGATATTTAGGCCTCTTGAATTTTTGATGTAGATGGGCATTTTTTAAAGGTAGTGGTAATTACCTTTACGTGAACTTTGAATGGTTTAACAAAAGATTTGTTTTTGTAGAGATTTTAAAGGGGGAGAATTCTAGAAATAAATGTTACCTAATTATTACAGCCTTAAAGATAAAAATCCTTGTTGAAGTTTTTTAAAAAAAAGCTAAATTACATAGACTTAGGCATTAACATGTTTGTGGAAGAATATAGCAGACGTATATTGTATCATTTGAGTGAATGTTCCCAAGTAGGCATTCTAGGCTCTATTTAACTGAGTCACACTGCATAGGAATTTAGAACCTAACTTTTATAGGTTATCAAAACTGTTGTCACCATTGCACAATTTTGTCCTAATATATACATAGAAACTTTGTGGGGCATGTTAAGTTACAGTTTGCACAAGTTCATCTCATTTGTATTCCATTAATTTTTTTTTTCTTCTAACCATTTTTTCTTCAAACAGTATATAACATTTTTTTTAGGGGATTTTTTTTTAGACAGCAAAAACTATCTGAAGATTTCCATTTGTCAAAAAGTAATGATTTCTTGATAATTATGTAGTAATGTTTTTTTCGAACCCAGCAGTTACCTTAAAGCTGAATTTATATTTAGTAACTTCTGTGTTAATAAATACTGGATAGCATGAATTCTGCATTGAGAAACTGAATAGCTGTCATAAAATGAAAATTTCTTTCTAAAGATACTCACACGAGTTCTTGAAGAATAGTCATAACTAGATTAAGATCTGTGTTTTAGTTTAATAGTTTGAAGTGCCTGTTTGGGATAATGTTAGGTAATTTAGATGAATTTAGGGGAAAAAAAGTTATCTGCAGAAATGTTGAGGGCCCATCTCTCCCCCCACACCCCCACAGAGCTAACTGGGTTACAGTGTTTTATCCGAAAGTTTCCAATTCCACTGTCTTGTGTTTTCATGTTGAAAATACTTTTGCATTTTTCCTTTGAGTGCCAATTTCTTACTAGTACTATTTCTTAATGTAACATGTTTACCTGGAATGTATTTTAACTATTTTTGTATAGTGTAAACTGAAACATGCACATTTTGTACATTGTGCTTTCTTTTGTGGGACATATGCAGTGTGATCCAGTTGTTTCCATCATTTGGTTGCGCTGACCTAGGAATGTTGGTCATATCAAACATTAAAAATGACCACTCTTTTAATTGAAATTAACTTTTAAATGTTTATAGGAGTATGTGCTGTGAAGTGATCTAAAATTTGTAATATTTTTGTCATGAACTGTACTACTCCTAATTATTGTAATGTAATAAAAATAGTTACAGTGACTATGAGTGTGTATTTATTCATGGAATTTGAACTGTTTGCCCCGAAATGGATATGGAATACTTTATAAGCCATAGACACTATAGTATACCAGTGAATCTTTTATGCAGCTTGTTAGAAGTATCCTTTATTTCTAAAAGGTGCTGTGGATAGTATGTAAAGGTGTGTTTGTTTGCTTAAACTTAAAACCATATTTAGAAGTAGATGCAAAACAAATCTGCCTTTATGACAAAAAAATAGGATAACATCATTATTTATTTCCTTTTATCAAAGAAGGTAATTGATACACAACAGGTGACTTGGTTTTAGGCCCAAAGGTAGCAGCAGCAACATTAATAATGGAAATAATTGAATAGTTAGTTATGTATGTAATGCCAGTCACCAGCAGGCTATTTCAAGGTCAGAAGTAATGACTCCATACATATTATTTATTTCTATAACTACATTTAAATCATTACCAGGAACTGTTTGTTTTGTAGTGAACCTTGAATATGTGCTGTTAATACACCAAATTGGGTGAAAAATTAAGGGATTCCTTTCAAAAGTTAAGAGAAGTAAGTGTGTAAGAAATTATTTTGCTTATTAAATGTTCGGTAAATGGCATTCTCTTGTCAGTAAAATGGAGAAATAAGCTAAAAATAATTGGCTAAGTCCTATTAAGTTAGAGGATTAAGTGTATTATATTTTCATTCAAAATTGGGTGCTCATTAATTTATGATCGGTAGTATAGCTAAGTTGCTATGTTTGTTTGTATCAAAATTGAGCATAAAGTTGCTGATAATTTCTCCGTATGAACAGAAGTTGAAACCTATTTAGTTCAGTAGGGCAGCTCAGGGATTTTTTTACACAACATGTATATCTATCTTCCCATTTTAAGTAAGTTAGAATTATTTTACAACATCTGGTATACATAAACAGCTGGCACTGATAGCTAAATTAAAGTAGTAATGATCAATTAGTTTTGTTGGTATCTGAATAATAGCGTTGTTTCATAGCTCTGTATTTCCTAAGGAAGTACAAGGCTTCTAGCTCTTTCATTACAAATTCGCCCTGTGCAATAAGTTCTTTGATCTTCTCTGGATTCTTCACATCTTTGTTTTTAAGGAAAATGTTCTTCAAACGCTTTTTAAAATAGTCTGCTCCTTTTGGATAGTCTCGTCCAAGATACAGCAGCTTCAAAAAGAAAGATTATATATTTCTAAACAATCCATGTAATATAATAACATTTTTATAAAATTGGCAACATAATTACTTACATTTTTATAAAGTTTTAGTACTTCTCCTCTTAAAGAATTGGCCATTTTCATTTATCATGTAAATTATCCACTTTTATGCATAACATACCTAAAGAAAGGAAAATTTTTTGCAATTAGCTGCATTGTAGTCTTAAAAAAATAAAAAAAGGTTACACACATTGAGGAAACGGTAACCTTTTTTACATTCAATAAATATTTCTTGATAACTTTTTCGTTCCACGTACTGGGATATAGTTATAAACACTTCCGATAAAATTACCTGCTGTCACATAATTGACGTTTTCCTACGGGAGACATAAGCAAAGACAATTGTGATTGTGAGAAGTCATATGAAGGAAATGAGAGAGAAAGTGGATTGTCATCACAGATAGGTACGTGTACCTCCTTTTATGCCACAGTGGAATGAGTTAAACTAGATTTAAATTCCAGTTGCATAATGTACAGATTAATTAACCTTGCTGAGCCTGAGTTTTCCTTATCAACAAACAAGAGATTATCTTTACCCTGCTCTCAAGGCAAAGCCAGAGCCACTTGAAGGACATTGAGCAGAAGCCTGATCAAATGCTGATGGGTGCTTATCCAAAGGGAGGCTGAAAACTAGCAGAAACTGGGTGAGTTAAGCAGGTTGGAATAGTAGATGGGCAGTAAGATTGGTGGTGAAGAGGCCAAATGAACAACCTGTAAGAGGGTGTCCCTGAGGAACAGGCGAAATCATGCTTCTTTATGTGTAATGTGTTAATTCTACTTTGTAGAGGAGGCTCCAAACTTAAAGGCATCATGACAGTCTAAACCTAGAAAATAATTCCCACTACCTGTTAGAGTTGAATAGTAAGCTCTTAACATTGCATCCTATCCGGTGGATGCAACTGAAATTTGTTCCATTGTGATTGATAACTTTGATTACCCAATTAATGTATTTGCTAAGATTGTCCATTGTAAAATTATTTCTCCAAGGAACCTAGTCCTTTTAATGGAGAATAGCATTTAGAAACTATAATCTGGATGGAATGCTTTAGAAACCAAAGTCTGGGTGCTAAAAATGCTAATCACCATGGGACTGTCACTGTTCCCAGGTCCTCTAAGTGACAAAGCTGCAAGTGTATATACCTACAGATTTAGGTGTTGTATGTGTGTATGACTTTATATTAATCTCCATATAATCTGCTACCTAACAATTCCAATACTACAGGGTTTATTTTCATTTCCCCTCTTTACATGGGTTTAATACTCTTGCTGAACAGTGAGAAGTCTGGTTCCCACTTGTCCTTAATAAATTTACTTTTTATAATCATCACCCCTTCTCTCACTATGTAATCAAAATCCTCTTGCTGTCACCATTCGGCACACACTCTCTACTCTCTGAGCTCTGCCACCTAATGCCAGAGTGCCACTGCCACCATCCCACATGCATGGTCTTCTCTTCCCCCTTTCCCCCCAACCTACCCTTCTTGGGCTCAAGCAACTTACACTGCACCATTTCCTCCCTCCTGGGTAAGGCTCACCTTTTGTTCCCGTTCCAAAAACCTGTGCCACCATTTCCTTCACCCTAACAGGATGCCCTCCTCATCCCCTGCTAGGCTGCTGCTGTGCACAAGTCCCTACCCCCAGAGGCCCTCCTCACTGCATTTGGGCTCCACTATCCCCTGCTGGGCTACTACCTTGCCAGCCTTTCTCTGGCCCCCACCTTCCCCAGATGCCTGCCTTGCTCAGCCCCACGTAATGACTTTTGGACTGAATTACTCTGAAGGGCAAGCAGGAAGCAACTTTTTTTTTTTTGAGACGGATTCTTGCTCTGTCCCCAAGCTGGAGTGCAGTGGTGCCATCTCAGCTCACTGCAACCTCCACCTCCCTGGTTCAAGCAATTCCCCTGCCTCAAGCCTCCCAAGTAAGCTGGGACTACATGTGCGCACCACCACGCCCGGCTAATTTCTTTTTTGTATTTCAGTAGAGATGGGGTTTCACCATGTTGGCCGGGATGGTCTTGATCTCCTCACCTCGTGATCCACCCACCTTGGCCTCCCAAAGTGCTGGGATTACAGGTGTGAGCCACCGTGCCTGGCCGCAACTTATATTTTTAAAATAGCCTTTTAGATCAGTTTTAAGGGTTATTTTATAGTTAACTAGCAGAAAATGTGGATTAAAATTACAGTACCATACTCAATTAAAAATCATGTGCTACATAATTTAAGTTCTCCTGTTACTTCTGTTTGGGTTGAACCCCGAAGTACAATAGTGTAGATTCTCATTGTGACCTCACCTGCCCCTTTAGGCATTTTGCAAAATTTACACCTTTTACAATTTGAAAGGCAGGGTGCCAGTGCCTTCATGTATTTCATTTAATCTGAAATTTTTATACGTATTAGACATAGAAACTGCATAAAATATGAATGTACAAATTAAAGAAAGCAAAATATACATCTGGGTACCCATCATTCAAGTTATGAAACAAAAGTCTTAGAAGCCCCCATGTGCCCCTCTCCAATTGCTTCTCCTTCCCCATCTCTACCAAGATAGCCTCTAATGACTTCCTGCTTATTCTCTTTAGTTTTCCCAGCACTCATGAACATTGCCCTAAATATTTAATTTTGGCAACTTGAGCAGCAAGCACAAATATAGCAAGGAAAAGGGCAACAATGCTGCTGTTAATTAAAGCCAAACAGTCCTAGTCTGGCTTTACCTTCTCCAGGCTTTATGGATCCCTTCTAGAGAAGTTAATTTGCAACGTCATGAGTGAATACTGGGCTCCTCACAACTGAAGCATGTGGAAAGATCAAAGTGTAGAATTGATACCTGATTTCTGGCCAATACATAGCAAAAATGGGAAGGAGGAAGACTATTTTCTGCTTTAAGCTCACCAACGCCCAACATCAGCTTTCAGGAATAGGTTGAAAAAGAAGGGTAAAAATGAGTGTCCTCAGTTGGTCCAGTCAGCACAGCACAGAAGAGAGCAGGAATTTCATGCTCATGGTCAAGACAAGGTCAAGACATGGTCAAGACAAGGCAAATACCGGTAAGAATCTGAGCCAGGCTTGCCTGGGCATAATGTCCTCAGGTTAAAAAGATGATACAATGGCAGCAGGGATCTTGGTGATAACAGCCATCAATGTGAGTCATGCTGCTTGATTCTGGACTGACTGCTCTCTACATCAAGAAGCACAACTGTGGTGCTGGAATCCTACTTGACCATGCTCCCAGAAATTCCTTTTGCCTATCCTCTGTGTTGATTATCCCATTTTCTACATTCCAAAGTGTTCCATTTCCTGGTTTTATTTTTGTTTCTGTGGAGCACATCCTAACTTCTTGAAAAGGGTACATGGAAGGTAAATGAGACCCTGGATGTCTAAAAATGGCTGGCTCCCTCTATTTGTTTGATAGCTTGTCTGAGTATAGAATTGAAAGCTGGAAATAATTTTCTTTTCAACATTTTGAAGTAGTTGCTCATCTGTTTGCTTTTACCATTGCTATTAAGAAGTTCAAAGCAGTCCTGGTAAGTGATCCTCTGTATGTGATGTATTTTTTCTCTCTCTCCCCAGAAACTTACAGAATCTTCTCCATGAAGATTTTGAAATGCTAGTGATGTGTTGATAATGGATTTATTTTTATCCATTGTGCTGGACACTCAGCTGGCCCTTGCAATCTGGACACTTGTTTCCTTCAATTTGGGAAAAAAATTTTAAATGATTTCATTCATGATTTCCTCCCTCCTCCATTTTCTTTTTTCTCCCTTCCTGGAACTTTTATTATTTGGATGTTTGAACTTCTAAACATGTTCTCTTCCTTTTTTCTGTACTATTTTCCATTTGTCTTTTTTTTTTAAGCATGGAGTTTCGCTCTTATCACCCAGGCTGGAGAGCAATGGCCTGATCTCAACTCATTGCAACCTCCACCTCCTGGGTTCAAGTGATTCTCCTGCCTCAGCCTCCCAAGTAGCTGGGATTACAGGCGACTGCCACTAAGCATGGCTAATTTATGTATTTTTAGTAGAGATGGCTTGTCACCATGTTGGCCAGGCTGGTCTCGAACTCCTGACCTGAGGTGATCCACTCTCCTTGGTTTCCCAAAGTGCTGGGATTACAGGTGTGAGCCTCTGCGCCTGGCCTTTTATTCAGTTGTATGGGGGATTTTCTCATTTTCATCTTCCAAGTGTTTATTGAGTTGTTCATTTCTGCTCTTCCTGGACAGTTAATTTTGACCACTCAGATTGCTCTCAGCATAGCTGGAGACTACTATAGAGATGTTAAAAATACTCAAAAATTATAATAGAGTAGCCTGGGAATGGGAGTAGGGGCTGGAGACCAGGAAGGAATCAAAGATGCACAAGGCAACCTTTGTGGATAATGGATATATTTATTGTCTTGATTGTGGTGATGGCTTCATTGTGTGTGTGTGTGTGTGTGTGTATACATATGTGTATATATACAAATCTATATAATTAGTATAGATACTATATAGTATATAGTATGTAGTTTTCCCACCACTTAGCCCTGTTCTTAGACTTTTGCTGGCATTTCTATTACTTGCAAAAATATATTAAAATATATATTGACAAACAGAGGTAGCCAGCCATTTTTAGTATATAGTATACTATGGTATATATATCTACCATATACTACATAGTATGTACTACGTAGTACATATATATTTATGTACTATATATATCTACTATATACTACATAGTACAGTATGTACTATATGTACTATATGTACTACGTAGTACATACTACGTAGTATATAGTAGATATATATAGTATATAGTACATAGTAATTCCTTTTATTTTTGTTTCTATGGAAACAAAAATATGTATACTATATATTATACTATAGGTAGTATATATACTATATAGCACATATATATCTATAAATATGCATATATAGATGTGTATATAAACCAAATTTATCGAATTACACTTTGTAAGTGTAATTCAGTGTCAATTCTACTTCAGCAAAACTTAAAAAAATAATAGAAATGCCAGCCAAAGTCTAAGAACAGAGCTAAGAGATGCTGAAATAACACATGGAAGTAGAAATCCATCTAAACCACAAGGCTGCCAATTCGTGGGTAGGATAGGTGACTCTACCTGTCCTCAGTCGGTGGCTACACAGAACTTGGGGTATGCCTCTCTGGGGAAGGAACCCTGGGAATATACACTTGAATCAATGAAAAAATCTGAAAGGCACTTGCCGCCAGCATAGCAGTGAAGCCATGACCTTTTCTTACTGAAGGTCATACATTTACTGCTTTTCTGGCTCCTCTTTCCTAGGGAAAAAAAAACTTCTACATTAATACTTGTTAAATTGTACTTACTACTAGTTAATGAGCTAATTCACATAACAAGCATATTATGTGGGCATTTTTTCTTTCCAAGTTCACTGATTCTTGCTTTCTTGAAATTTTCTGTTGTTTTACTTCAAATTGCTTTTCTGCTTGCTTTTGTCTCTTATCACTTCTGAGCTGTTTTACTTCAAATTGCTTTTCTGCTTGCTTCTGTCTCTATCACTTCTGAGCTTTCTTCCAAAGTCTGGTCATTCTTTTCTGTCTACTCTTACGAATGAAAAGACAAAAAAGCTTTTTAGATCTGTATACGTGGGTGAAGCATATAGACTCTGGGCTTCACTTAGGGTGCTCTGGGTGGGCCTTTCCTGGGGAACCTCTGATGTCAGTATCTTGGATTGTTCCTCCTGGGCTGGTCAGTTCCTCAGAGTTGAGTCTTCCAGTCTTCTAAGGATTTGCCTACTAAACATTAAAACGTGAAAGAGGAATGCGGGCCCTGCATCCAGCATTATGTATTCCTAAATTCACTTAACTTTGTTTCCAGTGTGCTTCTCTAGAATGCCTGAGGATGCCCCAGTCCAGGGATTAGTATTACTTTGTCCAGAAATAAACCTCTAGTCTTCTATGGGAGTAAGGGGGTAGAGTTACTTAGAGGTGTTTCTCAAATAGCTTTCATGTAGTCCACTTCCAATTTCAGGGCGTGTGTTTCAGTGCCTTTTGAGAATTCTGCAGAGTGAATTGGGTTTTTCTGGTGTGCTAAGTCACATTCATTCACCTGTTTTCCAGCTTCTGAGTTTTATTGCTGTTATCTCCTGTCCCCATTTTTCCAATTTATTTTTATATCATTTTACCGTAGATTTAGTAGTTTTGGAAGGGAGTAAAATTAGATGAGGGTATTTAACCCACTATATTAACTACTTCATTCTTTAAACTTCCTTTTTTTTCTTTTGGCAGAGAGCCATTAGCAGTGTGAAATAATCTTACTAAGAATGATTCTTAGGCTGGGCATGGTGGCTTGTACCTGTAATCTCAGCACTTTGGGAGGCCAGGGCTGGAGGATGGCTTGAGCTCAGGAGTTTGAGACCAGCCTGGGCAACATAGTGAGTGAGACCTTGGCTCTACTAAAAGTAAAAAAATATTAGCCAGGCATGGTGGCATGTGCCTGTAGTCTCAGCTATTTGAGAGGCTGAGGTGGGAGGATCGCTTGAGCCCAGGAGGTTGAGGCTGTAGTGAGCCGTGATTGTTCCACCACTCCAAGCTGGGCAAAATTCATTTTGAGACCCTGTCTCAAAACAAAACAAACAAAAAACACCTCTTGGGAACCATGTTCTTTTCACATAATTTAAAATTAAATCTACATAGATGTAATTTTGAATTGCAAACTATAACCTGTTTAATGCCTAACAGCACAGCTTCATTTAATTCACAATTTGTAGCTTGTGAAAGCTTTCAGGGACCTGGCTTAAGTTGTCCTTTTTAGTTGTTGGTCTTTTTACAAATTATGTATCATAAAACACTTGCCCAGCATGGGGTAGATACAGTGAGAGCTTCAGTAAAGCCTTTCCTCTAAAAGCCCACTATTTTAAGGTAACTTGGGATTACTGCACTATCTCCTTACCCCGATGAATCCTAATTTGAGTTGACTGAGGTGTTTTATCATTAAACATTAGTTTTACTGAAACTAATTTAAAAGGAAGCCTTAACTTTCATATCAAACAGCTATGGTAAACTGAGTAAGAACTCTGTACGAAGTCGCTATTAAAATGTTTTTATCTTGCTACCAGGATATGGATGTAAAATGCTAATAACTATTACACAACCTATAATAGTTACAGGTTACAATAGGGATAATAACACTTTAACCCACAAAGACTAGCTTAGTCCTACTACTTATCTATGAATAATGCATGTAGTCAATAACACTGGAAGGGATAGAGCATTATAAACTTATAATTCAGAGATGAGAAATGGTGCCAGTAATTTAAAAGTATTTCAGGTCTCATAATGCTAAAACAGGGTGTAGGTATGCCCTACAATTACAGAGAACTCAGTCGGGCTTGAGGAGAACAGCCTCACTTAATTGTAGTTTTCCTGTCGGTGTAAGGTGCCGGCGTTTCTTCATGTGGGAGGAGACTGAAATTCTGAAGGTTGTGTGGTTAGTACAATTAGTCTGTGACCTCGGGAAACTAATGAGTCTTTGGGGCCTCAGCGATCTTCATGTTAAGGAATATTTTACCCAGGAATTGCTTCATTTTCAATTCTTGTTTAGGGCGCTCTTAGGAAAAAGGACGCGTACGCTGCACAGAAAGTAAACAATAGAGCAGAAAGAAGAATCCGAAGGTCATTAATCTTAAAATAACCAACCCTCTGGAGCCAACTTATTTCTCTCTTTAAATTGCCGAATGAGCCCCATCCCCCTGCTGGCTTAAACCGCAGTGGCCCAGGCCTCCCACCGGGTGTCCGCTGCATGAACCAGTCGCATGCCGGTTTCTTCTCGAAACCCTCACAGAAAGACCCAACACACTCTAGGAAATAAACCGTCAACATCAGGAGACGCTCAGAACCCTCTTCCCACACCCGGTGGTCCTCGCCCAGAGCATATTTCGCCTCCAGACCCCAGGATCCGGGAAATGGAACAAAACTCCCCGGCGGCGGCGGCACTCACGCACTTTCCGGCACGCCGGAGCCGCAAAAGCCTCGACCACTTCGACTCCTCTGTCCGTCTACTGCGAAGCGGGGTGGCGTTGGGGGAGGTGGGCAACCTGTCAGTAAAGGGGGCGGGGCGCCGGCCGGAAGAGCCTCCGCGCGGCCGCGCTCTTTTCCTGGAGCTCAAGTGGGCGGGGCCTGTCGTCCGGGCAACCCGGGAGCGTTTGTCCACACAATTTCTGCCCCGACTCTGCGGACTACTGCAGTGGAGCTTGACTCTTAATGGTGAGCAAGGCAAATGAGGCAGACAGGTGGAGGGGCGACCACTGATTCTGCTTCACCAGTGTTAAATAATGTAATCAAGAGCCAGTCATATTTTACAGCGAAGCGGGTCGGTTTGGGAAATAACTCATACCTTGGGGTGGGTCGGCCCTCTTCTCAGCAATGGCTTTCCTTACCTGGATCGGGCGGACAGGTAGGAGTCCCAAACCAGTTTCTGCAAACGGGAGATGGTCAAAGCTGCCACACGGTATCCTGATCTCGAATGTTGCTAAGCTTGAAAATTGGTCCCAACCTAGTAACTTTCAGTAGTGATAGACGTTCCCACTAAATTTTCTTATTGCAACTTGGCGGAAATATTTTAGTACCTCTCCAGCAGTTAATTAAAAGCTAATGCAATTTACTCTGCTTTGAAAAAATATTTTATGTCGTCTTTTGTGGGAATATGAATTGTTTTGTGATTCAAGGTTCTCATCCTGCATTAGTTAAATATGATAAAGCTTCTCATTTTGTTTTTCTGCACTCCTCAACTGCCATGTTTTCAGCAAGGAGACAGGCCAACATGTAGCTATGAGAGTATCTCTGTCTGATTTTCTTAAATGTGGTTTCCATGAAGACATTTTCTATAATTAAAACCAGAGGAAGTGGAGAATGTAATTACTTATTTAATTCATTAATTAAGGGAAAATGTGGAGTGCATTCTTTGTACTTGGCACTGGGCTAGAAGCCAAGAATACCAAGAAGAACATGACGACAACTCTGCTTATAGGATACAGATTAAACAAATTAATTACAATACAGCTTTACAACTGTAACAATTGAAGTATCTAAAATGGGGTAACACACAGTTGGAAATGATGAAATTTCAGTGAGGGGAAACAAGGGAAGGAGAGTGGTGCTTTTCAACCTGTTTTAAAGTATAAATACGAGTTTTCCACATATGGTGGGAAGAAATAGGGAGTGGAGGCCTGGCGCGGTGGCTCACCCCTGTAATCCCAGCACTTTGGGAGGCCGAGGCGGGCAGATCACGATGTCAGGAGTTTGAGACCAGCCTGGCCAACTTGGTGAAACCCAGTCTCTACTAAAAATACAAAAATTAGCCGGGCGTGTTGGCGCGCACCTGTAATTCCAGCTACTCAGGGGGCTGAAGCAAGAGAATCGCTTGAACCTGGGAGGCGGAGGTTGCAGTGAGCCGAGATTGTGCCACTGCACTCCAGCCTGGGTTACAAAGCGAGACTCCGTCTCAAAAAAAAAGAGAAAAAAAGAAATAGGGAGTGGAGAGCATTCCTGGCGGAATGCAAATGGACCTTAAGTCAATTTATAATTGCTAATAAATTGGGGGAACAGTAAGCACTTACTTGTTACCTTCCAATTTGTTACCTGAGTTTCTTCTTCTTAGATCCTTCTCCCAATGTTTCTCAAAGTGTGGCCCATGGAACATTTATTTCTAATGCACCCGGAGTACTTGTTAAAAATGCAGATTCCAGGACCCCACTCAACTCCAAATCTACTGTATTAGTTTCCTAAGTCTGCCAAGAAAGGAATTGCCACAAACTGAGTGGTTAAAGAAAAGAAATTTATTGTCTCGTAGTTCTGGAGACTAGAAGTCCAAGATCAAAGTGTCAGCAGGTCTGTGATACCTCTGAGGGCCTTAGGGAGAGATCTGTTCAGACCTTTCCTGGCTTCTAGTAGTTTCTTGGTTTGTGGCAACAAAACTTCATTCTTCACATGGCATTCTCCATCTGAGTATATATATCCAAGTTTCCTTTTTTTAAAAATTATTATTATATAAGGACACAAATCATATTGGATTAGGGGCCCACCCTATTCAGTATGGCTTCATCTTAATTTAACTAATAAAATCAGCAGTGACCCTGTCTCCAATTAGATCAAATTCTGAAGTACTGGGGATCAGAATTTCAACGTATGAATTTTTTTTTCTTTTTTTTTTTTTCTTTTTGAGACTGTCTCGCTTTGTCACCTAGGCTGGAGTGCAGTGTCACCATCATGGCTTATCGAAGCCTCAGCCTCCCTGGTTCAAGCAATCTTCCCAACTCAGCCTCCTGAATAGCTGGGAGTACAAGGCATGTGCCACCACACCCAGCTAATTTTTAAATTTTTTTAGACAGGGTCTTGCTTTGTTGCCCAGGCTGCCCTCAAACTCCTGGGCTCAAGTGATTCTCCCACTTTGACCTCCCAAAATGCTGGGATTACAGGAGTAAGCCAGTGCACCCAGCCAACATATGATTTTTTTTTTTTTTTTTTTTTTTTTTTTGAGGCAGAGTTTCGCTCTGTTGCCCAGGCTGGAATGCAATGGCGCGATCTCGGCTTACTGAAACCTCTGCCTCCCAGGTTCAAGCGATTCTCCTTCAAGCGATTCTCCTGCCTCAGCCTCCCGAGTAGCTGGGATTACAGGTGCATGCCACCACGCCCAGCTAATTTTTGTATTTTTAGTAGAAACGAGGTGTCACCATGTTGGCCAGGCTGGTCTTGACCTCAGGTGATCCCCCTGCCTCGGCCTCCCAAAGTGCTGGGATTACAGCTGTGAGCCACCGCACCCGGACAACATGTAATTTTTTGAGCAATACAATTCAGCCCATAACATCTACTAAACCACAGTGTAGGAAGAGAAGTGAGTATACACACGTTTAGTCCATAAATATGCATTTCTAACAAGCTTCCCATATGATTCTTATGCCCTCTGAACTTTGAGAACTACTTCACTACATACTGGCTATTATGACATATAGGAGAAATGAGGATATGTACTTACCCCAAACCTGATTTATATTAAAAGCACAAGTGAGAAGTGACAATTTGCCCCTCTTTAAAATATGGCTAATTGAGAACTGGAGCAATGCTATTTACATATTCAGCTGTTTAGTACTTATTTCACGATGGAAGTATGTTAACTATTAATTGATAGAAGCTATGATAAAAATAGAATCTATTTGTAAAAATTATATGGCAGCAAAGTCTCTACTTTTCTATCTCCAGTGCCTCAGATTGCCTTGTGTGTAAATCATTAATTAATATCTGCTGAGTGAATTAGTGTAATATATGCACTCTTCAAGAAGATGGAATCTACTGATATGTGTTAAACTTCAGTTTTACACAGTATAATCTTATGGGTTGAACTAATATTTCCCATGTATAACTCTTCAAATATGTAAAGTGTCTTATGTTCACATGATCTCCTATAAATTCCTTACCAGAAATCTGATAAACACATGAGCCTAATCAGGAAAGTATAAGTGATATTATTGTAACTGTGAGTCTTTTTTGAAATCCTGTGCTTTCCAAAATAATTTCCAGAAAAGAATAGATCTGCCTTAAAACACATTGCTGAATAGAATCTTCATTTTATCATAGCTTTGCCTGCTTTATTTATTTATTTATTTGTTTATTTTTTGAGTCTTGCTCTGTCACCCAGGCTGGAGTGCAGTGGTGCGATGTTGGCTTACTGCAGCTCCGCCTCCCAGGTTCAAGGGACTCTCCTGCCTCAGCCTCCCAAGTAGCTGGGACTACAGACACATGCCACCATGCCCGGCCAATTTTCTGTATTTTTAGTAGAGACGGGGTTTCACCGTGTTAGCCAGGATGGCCTCCATCTCCTGACCCCGTGATCCACCTTCCTCAGCCGCCCAAAGTGCTGGGATTACAGGTGTGAGCCACCACACCCAGCCGCCTGTTTTATTTATTTATTCATTTTTTGGAAATGCGGTCTCGCTTGGCTGCCCAGGCTGAGTGTCATGGCTCGCTGCAGCCTTGACCTCCTGGGCTCAAGTGATCTTCCCACCTCAGCCTCCCAAGTAGCTGGGACCACACGCATGTGCTTGGCTAATTTTTAAAATTTTTTGTAGAGACGGGGTCTTCCTGTGTTGCCCCGGCTGATCTTGAACTCTTGGGTTCAGGTGATCCTCCCGCCTTGGCCTCCGCAAGTGCTATTACAGGAGTGAGCCACCGTGTGAGGCTACTTTGCGTGCTTTAAATAACTGATTCCCTTTCTATAAAAATCATCAATCTAACTTTATGGAAAGGTTATTTCTTTATGAGATCATTCCCACACTTGCAAATTTGACATTAGTGCCAATAATTGGTCAATGATTTATTGTCCTTTGAACCCTTTAAACTAGTGCCTTCTTGACTAGTACTCTGTTTAGTAACAGGGCATTTCATTAAACATGGATCATTGATTGTCCTAAGAAACAGTGTAAAATCTACGTACAAAAAAATGGTTCAGTAGGTGAACTTAGTTTTTCTATACTTATTTGTAGTTTTGTCTGAACTCTTTTTAAAAAAGCATTTTATTTTGGGATAATTTTAGATTTGCAAGGAAAGTTACAAAGATGGTACAGAGAGTTCCCTTATGCCCTTTACCAAGCTTCTTCTAATTTTAACATCTTACATAATCATGATACTGTTGTATCAGAATTGTCTTTAAAATTGATCAATTCTTTTGTTTTCCAACTTTTAGGGTCCCAAAGCAAAAAAGGTATGTAGAATTTTTTTCAAAATAGATAGTTGTATAATCACTTACAGTGTATGAACAGAATATTTACAGAATTATAAAATATTTTTATAGTTTTAGTTTGTAGAGTTTACTAAGCTTACTTTTTAGACATTAATGCAGTTTAAATCATGGAATAATCCTTTACAACAGTAGGACGCATTTCAAATTTGACATAAGAGAGTTCTAATTTCACAAATACTCTTAAAAATAGCTTTTAATTTTTACTTATGTCTAGATTTGGGGCTTTTTGTTAATTCTGCTCTAGAAAATGTTGGATTAGGAACCCCTTTTTCTTCACTCTAGATACATATATAAAATTTTAATTATAAAATGTGCTATGGCTTTAAAGTGAAATCTAAGGTAATACAACTTTAAATGGGTTGCATGGTAACACATACTTGGTGGTTTTTTTTGTACTGTTTAGAAATTTGAGTTCAATAAACAATGTACCATTCTATATGCCTTTTTCCAGAATGCCTTTTTCTCTCTTTACTTTGTAGATTTATACTTTAAATTAGAGTTTATAATCCATTGGCTGGCAGTCCAAATTTACCCTACAGACATATTTTGTTTGACCTTAGAAGTGTTTTTTTTTTTTTTAAATCAGTTGCCAACCTATTTTTATGCAACAATCTGATTTCCATCTATTCTTAAGAAATTGGAAACCTGATAACATTGGGCCTAAATAGTCCTGTAAGGCAACAATTGGCTGGGCTGAATAACAGCTACCCCTTTTGGGAATGCATAAAATCTTTGATTTGCCATAGTCTTAACCATAACCAAACCTCTTAGTTTATTTACCTGCTTGGTCCCAACAGGGATTTGGGTCTGGAATGCCTGCTTTAAGGCATATCTCAAATGTCACTTCTCTGTAAATTTTCCCATTGTTCTCTGTTACAGATCAATTATACTCTGTATTTTCTTGGTTTTGTTTTGTTTTGTATTTTAGAGACAGGGTCTCACTCTGTCACCCAGGCTGGAGTGCAGTGGCATGGTCTTGGCTTACTGCAACTTCCACCTTCCGGGTTCAAGCAATTCTCCCACCTCAGCCTCTTGATTAGCTGGGATTACAGGCACGCACCACCATGCCTGGCTAATTTTTGTATTTTTTGGTAGAGACAGGGTTTCACTTTGTTGGCCAGGCTGGTCTTGAACTCTTGACCTCAAGTGATCTGCCGGCCTCAGCCTCCCAGAGTGCTAGGATTACAGGCATGAGTCACTGCGCCCGGCTTATACTCTGTGTTTTCATAGCACATGCATTCGTGCATACCTCAATTATAACCCTTTATCATTTTATTGTAATTATTTATAATGGTGAGCTTTTCATGGTCAGGAGCGTGTCATATTTTTACATCCGTAATGTTTAGCACAGTGCCTGGCACATAGTAGAAATTCATTCAATATTTGTTGAATGAATATGCGAAACCCCATTTAATCTACCACCTTTAAAAACACTTGGGCTCATTCCAGGAAATGTTTATATACAGTGTATTCAGTATTTATACAGTTAAACATTTCTTCAAGAAATACCATTGAGTGCCTTCTTTGTTTGCTTCTGTCAGTCACTTGGACCCATGACCAACCTGATATTCTTTTAGAAATTGTGGATATAACTGAACAAAATTTATGAAGGCTCTGGAAGCATTCAAGCATTCTGGGGGGCCTGTGTGTCTCTGTAATCATTCATTGATTTGTGTGGACATTCATTTTGTGCTTTAGACTATGAAATCTTAGAGGCATCATTTTAAATCCGAAAACTCATTGTTTTAAATTACCTTGGTACTTCATGATATACATGGGTGGGCTATTACGTTGATAGTATTGTTTCTCTGAAAGAATGGTGAGATTCTTCCTATGAAATTTGAAACCAAACCCAGAGAAGAAATCGCTTACTTTTTTTTTTTTTTTTTTTTTTTTTTGAGACAGAGTCTTGCTCTGTTGCCAAGGTGGGAGTGCAGTGGCACAATCTTGGCTTACTGCAACCTTCGCCTCCCAGGTTCAAGTAAAGAAATCACTTACTTTTTAATTATTTCACTTTTAAATATTGCAGTTTGGAGATGAGGTGTTCTGTAAAGGGAATTTACAGTGTAGGTAGGAAAACATTGAAGGATATATTTTATACTTTCTGGTTTTTTAAAGTTTTCTTAAGGGAAAATTAATAAACACACATGGTACAAAATTAAAATAGCATTAAAAAATTGAAACTTTTCTTCCACCCAAGACATTTGATCTGCCTTCCTAGAACCACTGTACATCTTTTCATAAATTTTCTAAACATTAAAGGGCGCACATATGTACACACACAGAGACCCCTTTTCTCCCTGCCTATGGGAGCATTCTGCACCTTCTATTTTTCACTTAACAATATTTTATTAATTATAGGATACTCATCTTTTTACATTTTAACATTACTGAAATTGAGATGTGTCTTATAATCATTGTAGTCCTGGATTGACATCCACTTCTTCAACAGAAGATGTTTGCTTCTATCTGTCAGTTGGGCTTATTACCAGTCTGGTACTACTTAAATTCTATGCTTGAGGGTTTTGGACCACACCAATGGTATGAGTCAGACTGCAAATCCACATGAACCGGCTTGTGGTTTAAATTCTCAGGAATTTTTTTTCTTCCTTCTACCAGTGTCAGAGTTGAGATATGCAAGCCTTCTTTTTTTTTTGCTCTGCATTACTGTGTTGTGGGATTGTTTGTCTTTCCCTATATCCAGTTTTATACAGGTATCGCCTTTAACTGCCATCTTAGGCATTATTTCCTTTTTTGGGACATAATAAATACATCTTACATCTGATGACATCTTAGGTTCAATGGAGTAAGTATACCTTGGGGACCTTTTTGTTTTGGCTTATTGAAATTACCTCACTCTTTTTCATGGCTGCATCATATCTCATTGAAAGTATGCTACATGATTTTTATGTTGGCCCTATTTTTTGCTATCACAATCAAGGCAGGAATGAAGATCCTTATATATAAGTTCTTGCAAACATGGAAGAATATTTATTTCATTGATTTAGCAGTGTTCAAGGCATTAAGTGAACAGCAGCAAGACCAAGTTCCTGCCTTCATGAAGCTTACATTCAACTTGAGGGTGGGAAGTGAGACAGGAATATAAATAATATAATTTCAGGTAGCTTTTAATACATAGAAACTAAGAGGTCATGAAAAAATGTGGGGTAGGGCTAATGATGATGCTATTTCATATAATATGATTAAGGAAGTAAAATTTAAGAAGAGACCTGGATGAAGCAAGGGAGTAGGTTAGTAATTACCTGGGGGAATGAGTATATTAAGCAGGAGAAACAGACATAGTTTAGAATGACCTTGGTGAAATGCCAGTGTGGTTAGAACAGACAGTGAGGTAGAAAGTGAAAGATAAAAACACGACATGGAGACCGTGGTTAATCAGGAGCCGGTTTGTAGTTCATGGCCAAGTAAGCCATGGTAAAGTATTTGGGTTTTATTGTGAGTGTGATGGGCAGCCTGGGAAAGTTGTAAACAGAAAAGTGGCATGATCTGATTTACATTTTTAAAGGATCACTTTGATTGCCATGTGGAAAATTCACTGTAGGGGGACACAAGGGTGAAAGTAGGGGTACCCTTTAGGAATCCATTACAGCAGTGTAGGTTAGAAGTCTTCAAACTGAGAAGTAAATCATACTCTGACAGGTGTACAAAGGTTTTCTAAGGATACAAGGACACAGTCTTATGGAAATCAATCTTCAGATGATTGACTTCCATATTTACCTTTTCCTGAGAAAATGTAGTCATACATTAAAAAAAACCCTGCCTTTTTACCATTGCATCCTCCTCTGTCACAATCACCCTTCTTACAAAGTAAAGCTTATCTGTTATCTACTCCCATTCTGTGATTCTTTGCCCTTGGGACTGGGATGTGAAACCTTTAGACAATTCGAAACATTGATGTTGGCAAAGCTAACATCAGACACTAAGGACTTCCTGTTTTTGTCTGCCTTACCTGTCTTTTTGGAAGTGGTGAAATGTGTCATTAGAAGTATTGAGATATTGTGAATTTATACATATGGTAGTGTGAAGTGGTGATCATTTTTGTTTAGTTACATTGCCCATGAGATTATTATCAAATTATGGTACCAAAGAGTGTATCAAGTTACATTGTGAGAGATTTTTTTGGTACTATCATTTGATAATAATGTTTTGGTACCAGACTACAAAGATAATGTAATTAATTTTTTAATGAAGAAAGATTAGTGTATTAGTAAAAATGTGAGTGTAATATTTTTACGCAGATTTCAAAGTTGCCTTTTGAAACTTCACGTAATTTAAATTAATATTGTTCATTGCAAAAGTTAGAAAATTGTGTAAGACTATAGAAAAGGTTATGATACCTGATGTACTATTAAAAAACCCATCACTACATTTATATTAATATATTTTTATCAGAAACCACTGTACTTCACAGAATACATGAAATACAGAAAACAGTGATTAGACTATGAGAAGAATTGCCTTACAAATTGATGAATATATAGATGATTCCAGTTAGTCTCAGTTAATAATTTATGACTTTTCTTCCAGTGAAGAAAATGGCATTATTAATACAAATTTGATGTTCAAATTACTGTTTAGGAATACAACTGTGAAGAGATTTTACAAAACTTTTAATACTTTATTTGAATTGATTGTATTTTATTTGATTGAAATCATGCTCAACTACCCCCAGGAATGGGACTGTAATGAATGGGCAAAAGGGGGGTGCTTATTGCTATAGTCTGTACTTTAAATTCTATTTTCATTTAGGAACACTGTCATCACAAACAGGCTTCAGTGGCCCAAGAGTGAGTCCTGGTTTTCATGGAACATTCAGTGCTGACACTAAAATATAAATGGTATTGAGTTCAGGACATTAAAATTGCATCTTTTAAAAACAATATATGAAGGAATTAAATCAATTTACATCTGGCTTATAATCAAAAATGAGATAGGTTGCCATGAACATGCATATCAACATATTTATTTGTACCAAAAAATGAAGTCAGACTGTCTGATAGAAAGTAAGTCTAATATGGCCATTTAGTTTAAGTTCGAAAACAGTTTTGCCAATTAGGTAAATGGTAGACATTTTTTATACTTCAAATGAGCTAAATCTGCAGCTTTAAGATTTTGGTGAAAGTGATATGATAAAAAAATTACCAGAAATAATATTTTGATCTTTCTGATTTCATTAATTTGAGGCTTAGGATTTTTGGGACTGCCATTTCTGCTAAAAACAATAAATAGTGCTCACTACAATGTATACAGATAGATCAAAGCTATCATCTTAAAAACATTTAAGAGGCGATAATACAGGAAGAAATTATCAGGAAAAAACCTGAGTGAAGACATAAACCAAAGAAGTAATGGAAGCACTACAACTGTTTTTGTTTTTTGTTTATTTTATTTTATTTTAGAGACAGGATCTTGCTGTGTCACCCAGGCTGGAGTACAGTGGTGTAATTACAGCTAACTGTAGCCTCAACCTCCCAGGCTCAAGTGATCTTCCCACCTCAGCCTCCTGAGACTACAACCATGTGCTACCATGCCTGGCAATTTCTTTTTCTTTTTCTTTTTCTTTTTTAATAGAGATGGGATCCCACTGTGTTGTCCAGGGTGGTCTCAAACTCCTGGGCTCAAGCAATTCTGCTTTGACCTCCCAAAGTGCTGGAATTGCAGGCATGAGTCACCATGCCCAGTCCAAAGCAATTTTTATCATGAGGGTATTTGCAGAGCTGGGCAGAACTTGAGCTTTGGTCTTCATAGCAAAAATGAAAGCCAGACAGTGGAATGATGTCTTCAATGTGCTGAAAGAAAATAGCTGCCAACTTAGAATTCTGTACCAGGTAAAATAAGTTTTCAAAAATAAAGGTGGAATAAAAGCATTTTCTTACAAACCAAAACTGAGTTTGCCACCTGCAAAACAGATTATGTCTGTACTGTATAAAACAAAAACCATAGTAAAAAACATGTGGGTTTAACAGTAATTAAACTAAGATACATGACAACAAACAACCCAGATGTTCATCAGTTGATTAATCAATAAACAAAATTTGGTATATCTATGCATTGGAATATTATTTGGGCATAAGAAGGAAGTACTGATGCATGATATAGCATGGATGAACCTCGAAAGCATGCTAAATGGAAGAAGCCAGTCACAAAAGACCACATTTTACATGATTACAGTTATATGAAGTGTCCAGAAGAGGCAAATCTACAGAGACAGAAAGTAGATTCATAGTTTCCATGAGCTAGGTATTTGGAAGAAGTGGAGAGTAACTACTAATGAGTATAAGATTTCTATTTCGGGGTGATGAAAAATGTTCTAAAATTGATTGTGGTGATGGTTACACAACTCTGTGAATATACTAAAAACCATTAAATTGTGCACTTTATATGGGTGAATTACATGGAATGTGAATTATATCTCAATAAAACTATTGTTAAAAACATGCATGATAATACTAATCCATAATTTGGTAGGGGAAGGACAAATTGAGTTAAGACATTCTAAAGTCCTTGGGAAAGAGGATACAGGTCTGGATATAGAAGGCATATTTGTTGACTTTCTGTAGTAGCCATTAAAATTACACAGTGTATAACTTCTCAACTGGTAGAGAGAACATAGTGGAATAATAAAAAAAAAATCAGTTGAAAAGTTACCAAGAAATAATACAGAATAACACTCAAAAGTAAGATAGTATATTTAAGCCCAAATATATCAGTAAATACATGGAATATAAATGGATCTATTACTCTTGTTAAAAGTGAAAGATCGTCAATAATAAAGAATAAAATCCAACAATAATCTTCTTACAAACAGCCACCTTAAGAATAAAGATTCCAGCAATTTGGGAGACTGAGGCAGAAGGATCGCTTGAGTCCATGGGTTTGAGACCAGCCTGGACAACATAGACCCCATCTCTACAAAAAGTAAAAAATTAAAAAAAAAAATTTAAATACAGAAAAGTTGGAAGTGAAATGATGGAAAAAGTCATACTATACAAATTACTAGAAAAACAAAAGCTTATATAGCTGTATTAATATTAGACACAATAGACTTTAAGACAAAAAGCACTTCTAGAAATAAAGAGGGACATTTTGTGGTGATCAAGATTTTTGTTTATTTGTTTTGTTTTGAGCATTGGTTTCAGCAGAAGCCCAAATCCCAGCATTACCCGATATACCCACGTACAGGTTTGTTACATGGGGATATTGGATGATGCTGGGATTTTGGCTTCTGGTGAAACCATTGCTCAAACAGTGAACTTAGTCCCAATACGTAGTTTTTCAACCCTTGTCCCCGCTCCCTCCCCTCTTTTAGAGTCCCCAGTGTCTATTGTTTCTACCCTTATGACCATGTGTACCCATTGTACTTATAAGTGAGAACATTTAGTATTTGATTTTCTGTTTCTGCTTTAATTCACTTAGGGTAATGGCCTCCAACTGTATCCATGTTGCTGCAAAGGACATAATTTCATTCTTTTTATGGCTGTGTAGTATGCTATGATGTATATGTACCTCATTTTCCTTCTTTCCTTCCTTTCTTTCTTTCCTTTCTTTCTCTCCTTCTCTCCTTCCCTTCCTCCCTTACTCCCTTCCTCCCTTCCTTTCATTCCTTTCTTTCCTTTCTTCTTTTCACTTCATTTCCTGGGCTGAAGTGCAGTGGCATGATCTTGGCTTACAGCGGGCTTGACTTCCTGAGCTCAAGCGATCCTCCCACCTCAGCCTCTCAGGTAGCTGGGACCACAGACATGTGCCACCACATCTAGCTAATTAAAAAAAAATTTTTAAGAGATGAGATCATTCTATGTTGCCCAGGCTGGTCTTAAACTTTGGGGCTCAGGTGATCCTCTTACCAGGGCCTCTGAAAGCACTGAGATTACAGGCATGAGAGCCACCACATCTGGCTTGTGTGTGTGTGTGTGTGTGTGTGTGTGTGTGTGTGTGTGTAGACAGTCTCACTCTATCACTCTGGCTGCAGTGCTGTGGCACGATCACAGCTCACTGCAGCCTCGACCTCCCAGTCTCAAGCGATCCTCCCACCTCAGCCTGAGTAGCTGGGACTATAGGTGTGTGCTACCACACCCTACATTTTCTTTATCCAATCCACTGTTGATTAGGTTAATTAGGTTGATTCCATGATTTTGTTGTTGTGACTAGTACTACAATAAAATACTAGTACAGATGTCTTTTTTTTTTTTTTTTTTTGAGATGAAGTTTCACTCTTGTTGCCCAGGCTGGAGTGCAATGGTGCGATCTCGGCTCGCTGCAACCTCCGCCCCCCAGGTTCAAGTGATTCTCCTGCCTCAGCCTCCCGAGTAGCTGGGATTACAGGCATGTACCACCATGCCCGGCTAATGTTGTATTTTTAGTAGAGATGGGGTTTCTCCATGTTGGTCAGGCTGATCTCAACCTCCCAACCTCAGGTGATCTGCCCGCCTCGGCCTCCCAAAGTGCTGGAATTACAGGCGTGAGCCACCACGCCCAGCCTACAGGTGTCTCTTTGAAAAAAAAAAAAAAATTTCTTTTCTTTTCAGCAGATACCCAGTAGTGGGATTGCTGGGTTGAATGGTAGGTTTATTTTAAATTCTTTAATAAATCTTCATATTGTTTTCAATAGGGGTTGAACTAATTTACATTCCTACCAACAGTTCCCTTTTCTCTGCATCCTCACCAACATGTCTCTTTTTTTATTTTTTAATAGTAGACATTCTGACTAGTGTGAGATGATATCTCACTGTGGTTTTAATTGATATCTATCTGATTAGTGATCTTGAGCATTTGTTCATGTGTGTTGCCACTTATATGTCCTCTTTTGAGAAGTATCTGTTCATGTCCTTTCCCCACTTTTTAATGGGGCTTTTTTTTTCTTACTAAGTTCCTTATCGATTCTGGGTATTTGTCCTTTGTCAGATGCATAGTTTGAAAATATTTTCTCCTATTTTGTAGGTTGTCTGTTGACTGTGTTGTTTCTTTTGCTATGCAGAAGCTCTTTAGTTTAATTAAGTCCCATTCATCAATTTTTGTTTTTGTTGCAATTGCTTTTAAGGTCTTAGTTATAAATTATTTGCCTAGGCCAATGCCCAGAAGAGTTTTTCCTGGTTTTCTTTTAGGGTTTTTATAGTTTGAGGTCTTGGCTGGATGCAATAGTGCACACCTGTAATCCCAACACTTTGGGAGGCTGAAGCAGAAGGATTGCTTGAGGCCGGGAGTTCAAGACCAACCTGGGAAACATAGTGAGACCCCCACCTCTGCAAAAAATGAAAATAAAAAATTAGCCAGATGCAGTGGCATGCATCTGTAATTCTAGCTACTCCTGAGGCTGAGGTGGGAGAATTGCGTGAGCCCAGGAGTTTGAGATTACAGTAAGCTATGATTGCACCACTGCACTCCCATTCTTTCCTGAATGACAAAGCGAGACTCTGTCTCTTAAAAAAAATTATAGGCCGGGCACGATGGCTCATGCCTATAGTCCCAGCACTTTGGGAGGCCAAGGCAGGCGGATCATCTGAGGTCAGGAGTTCGAGATCAGCCTGCCCAACATGGCGAAACCCCGTCTCTACTAAAAATACAAAAAATTAGCCGATCGTGGTGGCAGGCGCCTGTAATCCCAGCTACTCAGGAGGCTGAAGCAGGAGAATCTCTTGAACCCGGGAGGCAGAGGTTGCAGTGAGCCGAGATTGCACCACTACACTCCAGCCTGGGCGACAGGAGTGAAAAAAAAAATTATAGTTTGAGGTCTTATATTTAAGTCTTTAATCCATCTTGAGTTAATTTTTATATATGTTAAGAGTTAGGGGTCCAGTTTCATTCTTCTGCAAGTGGCTAGCCAGTTTTCCTAGCATCATTTATTGAACCCAGTGGCCTTTCCCCATTGTTTGTTTATTTTTGCTAACTTTGTTGAAGATCAGTTGGTTGTAGGTGTATGGCTTTATTTCTGGGTTCTCTATTGTGTTCCATTGATCTATTTTTATACCAATACCATGTTATTTTGGTTGCTACAGCCTGTAGTATAGTTTGAAGTTTGGTAACGTGATGGCTCCAGCTTTCTTCTTTTTGCTTAGGATTGCTTTGGCTATGTGGGCTCTTTTTTGGTTTCATATACATTTTAGAATTGTTTTTTCTAGTTCTGTGAAAAATAACGTTGGTAATTTGATAGGAATTGCATTGAATCTGTAGATTGCTTTGGGCAGTGTGATCATTTTAGTGTGATACTGATTCTTCTAATCCGTGAGCATGGATTATTTTTCCATTTGTTTGTGCCATCTGTGATTTCTTTCAGCAGTGTTTGGTAGTTCTCTTTGTAGAGATATTTCACCTCCTTGGTTAAATATATTTCTAGATATTTTATTTTTGTGTGCATGACTGTTGTAAATGGGATTGAGTTCTTGATTTGCTTCTCAGCTTAAACGTTGTTGGTGTGTAGAAATGCTACTTGTTTTTGCATGTTGTATCCTGAAACTTTACTGAAGTTGTTTATCAGGTCCAGGAGGTATTTGGAGGAATCTTTACCGTTTTCTAGGCATAGGATCATGTTGTCAGTGAACAAAGATAATTTGACTTTCTCTTTTCCTATTTGGATGCCTTTTATTGCTTTCTCTTGACTGATTGGTATGGCTAGGATTTCCAGTACTATTGAATAGGAGTGATGAGAGTGGACACCCTTTTCATGTTCCAGTTCTTAGGGGGAATGCTTTCAGCTTTTGCCTATTCAGTATGATGTTGGCTGTGGGTTTGTCATACATAGATGGTTCTTACTAGTTTGAGATATGTTCATTTGATACCTAGTTTTTTGAGGGTTTTTTTTTTAATCATGAAGGGATATTGGATTTTATCAAAAGGGTTTTCTGTGTCTATTGGGATGATCATATGGTTTTTGTTTTTAATTCTGCTTATGTGGTAAATCACATTTATTGATTTGTGTATGTTGAACCATCCTTGCATGATGATAAAGACTTGATTAGCCAAGGAAATCTAATTTTAAATTTGTGTATACCTACTTACAAAGCCTTGAAATATACAATGCACAAATTCAGGGAACTACAAGGAGAAATAGACACATCCACAATCATAGTGGAAGATTTTCTCTTTCAATAATTAATAGAATAGTGTTTAAAAAATCAGTAAGGATTTAGAAGATTGGAGCAGCATGATAAACAAATCTCATGAATTAAACATATTTAGAACACCACACCAAACAAGTAGAGGATTCTAAGCACGCAAACATTTTCCCCCAAAATTGCTAGTATACTATGATACAAAACTATTCTCAAAGTTCAGTGCATGAAAACAATTCAGACAATGTATCATAATGAATATTATATTGAAGGTAAAAATAATTCAGTAGCAAACAGGAAGGTACAATATGCTTGGAATTTTTAAAACATTCTAAAATGGGTCAAGAAGTAATATAATGGAAATTAGAAAATATTTTAAACTTATTGTTAAGGAAAATACTTAAAAATTTGTGGAATGTATGTAAAGCAATACTTAGAGGGAAATATGTAGACCTAAATATTTATATTAGAAGAAAAGAGGCTAAAAATTAATGATCCTAGGTATCCTTCTCAAGAATTCAGAAAAAGAATAAAACCCAAAGGAGAAGGAAGGAAATAATAAGAACAAATATAGAAGGAAGGAGAAGAAAGGAAATAATAAGAACAAATATGGACATTAATAGAAAACACAGAATAGAGTGAGTCAGTAACCGCATATCCTTCAAGTCTTCACTTAAATGCCGCCTTCTCCATGAGGCCAATCCAAACCACTGTATTTAAAATTGTGATTTCGTCCCTTTCACAACTACACCAGCCATCTGGAGTCCCCCTACTTTCTTCCATATCACTTATCACTCCTTAAAATATTGTATAATTTATTTTAAATTTTAGTATATTGTTTTTGCCTTCCTCTTTACATTTGAATTGTAAGTGCAAGGATTTTTGTTTACTTTTATATCTCAAATAAGAGGCACATGTTAGACTCTCAGTATTTATTAAATAAATGAACAAGTCACAGTAGATTTCTTTGAAAACTGATAAAATTGACAATTATCTGATACGTCAAGAAGAACAAAAGGCATAAATAATAAATATTAAGAATGAAAAGGGAGACATGACTTTAACAATAAATGACATTATTTGAGCAACTTTATATGCCAATATATTAGAAAACTTAGATGAATTAGACAAATAGCCAGAAAAAAATTAAACTGTTTTCATGAAGAAGTAGAAAACCTGAATAGTCCTATAATCATTTAAGAAATTAAATCAGTGGTTATAAATATTCCCAGAAAGAAAATTCTAGATCCATAAGTCTTTATATGCTAGTTTTTCATTCAGAGGTAAAGAAATAATTTCACACTTAATACAGATTCTTCTAGAGCATGACAAAAGGGGGAACACTCCTTAAGTCATTTTGAGTTAAATGGATAATCTGAAGATATTACGAGAAAGGAAAATGTAAGTGCATTCATGACACAAATACAAAAATCCTAAACAAAATGTTACCAGGCTCAATCTGGAAGATGATAATAAATCATGACACAATTCAGTTTATCCCAGGAAGGGAGAGTTGCTTTAATATGAGAAATTAAATAAATATAATTAGATTGAATTAGAAATGCATTTAATGCACTTTACCATTTGATAGGTTACAGCGCACTTTCTTAGTCTGATAAAGATGTCTGTATTTTTTAACACCTTTTAGATGAGCAAAAGTGCTGAAATTAACAAATATTGACTTGGATAATAATTGTGGGAGTATAAATTTGAAATAATGATTGTGGAGGTGTAAATTAGAATAACTACTTTGGACAGTTCATCTTTAGTAAAGTTGAAAATGTACGTACCCATCAGTTTTATTTCTAGGGACATACAACAGAAAACCCCTTGCAGACGGACACCAGGATAGATATATTCAAAGGTTTATAGCAGCATTAATGATAGTAAGAAACCAGAAACAATCCAATGTCTAGCAATAGAAAAAGGATAAATAAATCAATGGATTACTATTCAGCAGTGAAAATATACAGCCATAGCAATGTCCATCAACATGAATGAATTTTGCAAACCATAATGTATATCTAAAGAAGTAAATCACAAATAAGGGCAAATATTGTATTTTTCCACTTAGATATCTAGAGTAGTCAAACTCATATAGACAAAGTAGAATGGTGAGTGACAGGGCTAGGGGCAATGGGGAGCTATTGTTTAATGGTATACAGGGTTTCAGTTTGGGATGCTGAAAAAGTTCTGGAGGTGGATTGTGATGATTGTACATCAGTGTGCATATGTTTAAAGCCACTGAATTGCACACTTGAAAATGGTTAAAATGACTGGGCAAGGTGGGTCACACCTGTAATCCCAGAACTTTGGGAGGCCAAGGCAGGTGAATCACTTGAGGTCAGGAGTTCAATACCAGCCTGGCCAACATGGAGAAACCCCACCTCTACTAAAAATACAAAAATTAGCCAGGCAGGGTGGTGGGCACCTGTAATCCCAGCTACTCAGGAGGCTGAGGCAGGAGAATTGCTTGAACCTGGGAGGTGGAGGTTGTAGTGAGCCGAGATCGCACCACTGCACTCCAACCTGGGTGACAGAGTGAGACTCCATCTCAAAAAAAAAAAAAAAAAAAAAAGAAAATGGTTAAAATGGTAAATTTTATGTTATGTATACTTTGCCACAATTAAAAAAAAGCAAATCACAATAATATACATAAAGTATCATTAAATTTATGGAAAGTTCAAAAATCTATATTTTTCATATATATACGTAAGAAAACTATAAAGAAAAACAAGGAAATGATCACAAAAGTCAGAGATTATCCGTAGGGTTAATTTTTATTGTAAATCAGCATATAATTTTTGGCATAGGAGGTGAAGGAATTCAAAGAATTGCATGATGTTACTATAACCTATTCTGATTGATTTTTAAATATAAACCAGGTTTCTCTCTCACATATTTATAAAAATTAAAAAATAAAAATAGAATTAATCTGAATTTCTGTTTCATTCAGCACTAGCTAGCATTTATCCATGGATTATGAGCTAACCAGAAAAAAGAAAAAGCCCAACATTTCATCAAGAGATGTACATCCAGGAAAATTTTAGTTTTTATGTTTAACATTTAGTTATCAAAATTTATAATATGTTACTTTATTCAGTTGTGTACTGAAAATAAGATTAACTCAATCTAGAGCAGAATTTTTAATACTTAGAGACAAAGGAAATAAATGTTTTAATTTAAATTTTTATTCATATTTTTATAACAAATATAAAAGGATCAACAAAAGTTTTTCAAGTATATTACATTAGGATAAGAGTCTGTGAGGGAAGTGGCGTGGAAATATGAACTCAAATAGAAAACAGATGAACATTTTTATTTTAAAAAAGCTTGTTTATATTTTAAATTGGTCATTAAATCTCTGTGGTATGTAGATTCTATTGGATATATCCCTTTTTCTGAGATGGAGTCTCGCTCTGTCATCCAGGCTGGAGTGCAGTGGCATGATCTCGGCTCCCTGCAATCTCCACCTCCCAGGTTCAAGCAATTCTCCTACCTCAGCCTCCCGAGTAGCTGGGATTATAGGTGCCTGCCACCATACCCGGCTAATTTTTTATATTTTTTAGTAGAGATGGAGTTTTACCATGTTGGCCAGGCTGGTCTCAAACTCCTGACCTCGTGATCTGCCCACCTCAGCCTCCCAAAGTGCTGGGATTACAGGTGTGAGCCACCACACCCAGCCTTCTATTGGATATATCTTAAGCAGTGATGGATATACTTCAACGAGTACTGTGAAAGTTTTATTTTAAGGATCATATACTTGAAAGGACAATATTCACAGCTATTTAAACTCATGATAAAAAGTTTTCAGTGACACCTTAAAAATGTGTAGAGCCGGGCGCAGTGGCTCATGCCTGTAATCCCAGCACTTTGGGAAGCCAAGGTGGGTGGATCACTTGAGGTCAGGAGTTTGAGACCAGCCTGGCCAACATGGTAAAACCTCATCTCTACTAAAAATACAAAAAATTAGCCTGGAGTGGCGGCAGGCACCTGTAATCCCGCTGAGGCAGGAGAATCCCTTGAACCTGGGAGGCGGAGGTTTCACTGAGCCAAGATTGTGCCAGCCTGGCATGACAGAGCGAGAGTCCATCTCAAAAAAAAGAAAAGTTTAAAAGCAAAGCATATAGTTCATCCACTGCAATGGGAAGGAAGGCAGACAAAAATATAGATAGGCTCAAAGATTTGGTGTGTAAAGATTTTTCTCTTCTGAAAACTTCTATTTTTTCAGTGACATAAGAGGTAAAGTCAGCAGCTGAGAGTAGAGTGGAAGAGAGGATTTTGGAGGTTTGAAGTGAGAATGAAATAGTTGTGGGAATTCTGGACACTGCTTAGAGTCTATTTTTTTAATTTATTTTTTAAATTTTATTTTTTCATAACTTATTGAGGTACAGGTGGTATTTGGTTACCTGAGTAAGTTCTTTAGTGGTGATCTGTGAGATTTTGGTTCACCCATCACCCGAGCAGTATACACTGCACCATATTTGTAGTCTTCTATCCCTTGCCCTCCTTCCACTCTTCCCCACAAGTCCCCAGAGTTCATTGTGTCATTCTTATGCCTTTGTGTCCTCATAGCTTAGCTCCCACACATCAGTGAGAACATACAATATTTGGTTTTCCATTCCTGAGTTACATCACTTAGAATAATAGTCTCTAGTCTCATCCAGGTCACTGCAAATGCTGTTAATTCATTCCTTTTTATGGCTGTGTAGTATTCCATCATATATATATGAGATATATATATCCCATATATATGATATATATCCCATATATATGATATATATCCCATATATATGATATATATAATATATATATCCCATATATGATATATATATCCCATATATATGATATATATAATATATATATCCCATATATATGATATATATATCCCATATATATAGGATATATATATCCCATATATATGATATATATATCATATATATGATATATATATCCCATATATATCATATATATATCCCATATATATCATATATATCCCATATATATCATATATATATCCCATATATATCATATATATATCCCATATATATGATACATATGATATATATGGGATATATATATCCCATATATGGGATATGTATCATATATATGATATACATATCCCATATATATGATATACATATCCCATATATATGATATACATATCCCATATATATTATATACATATCCCATATATATGATGTATATATCCCATATATATGATGTATATATCCTATATATATGATATATATATCCCATATATATGATGTATATATCCTATATATGATATATATATCCCATATATATCATATATATCCCATATATATATCATATATATATCCCATATATATATCATATATATCCCATATATATATCATATATATCCTATATATCATATATATATCCCATATATATATCATATATATATCCCATATATATATCATATATATATCCCATATATATATCATATATATCCCATATATATCATATATATATCCCATATATATCATATATATATCATATATATCCCATATATATGGGATATATATGATATATGTATCCCATATATATGATATATATATGATATATATATCATATATATCCCATATATATGGGATATATATGATATATGTATCCCATATATATGATATATATATGATATATATATCATATATGATACAAATGCAAATGCAATAAAAACAAAGATAAATAGCTGGGACCTAATTAAAGAAATTTTGCATGGCAAAAGAAACAGCAGAGTAAACAGACAACCGTCAACGTGAGAGAAAATCTTCACAATATATACATCTGACAAAGGACTAATATCCAGAATCTGCAACGAACTCAAGCACATCAGTAAGAAAAAAACAAACCCATCAAAAAGTGGGCTAAGGACATGAATACACAATTCTCAAAAGAAGATATACAAATGGCCAATAGATGATATATATATGATATATATATTCCATAAATATATGATATATGTATTCCATGTATATGATATATGTATTCCATATATATGATATATATATTCCATATATATGATTATATATGATATATATATTCCATATATATGGTGTGGTATATATATGAATGATGTGGTGTATATATATATGATGTGGTATACATATGTGTATATATATGATGTGGTATATATATGATGTGTATATATATGATGTGTGTGTATTATATGATGTGTGTATATATATGATTTGTGTGTGCACGTGTGTGTGTATATATATATATCACAGTTTCTTTATCTACTTGTTGATTGATGGGCATTTGGGTTGGTTCCATGATTTTGCAATTGTGAATTGTGCTGCTATAAACATGTGTGTGCAAGTGTCTTTTTTGAATAATACCTTCTTTTCCTCTGGTTAGATACCCAGTAGTGGGATTGCTGGATCAAATGATAGTTCTACTTTTATTTATTTAAGGAATCTCTACACTGTTTTCCATAGTGGCTGTACTAGTTTGCATTCCCACCTGCCTTCTGGAAGTTTTTCCTGTTCACCATATCCATGCCAACATTTAGTGTTTTTTTTTTTATTTTTTGATTATGGCCATTCTTGCAGGAGTAAAGTAGTATCACACTGTGGTTTTGATTTGCATTTCCCAGATCATTAGTGATACTGAGCATTTTTTCATATGTTTATTGGGCATTTGTATATCTTCTTTTGAGAATTGTGTATTCATGTCCTTAGCCCACTTTTTGATGGGTTTGTTTGTTTTTTTCTTACTGATGTGCTTGAGTTCGTTGCAGATTCTGGATATTAATCCTTTGTCAGATGTATACATTGTGAAGATTTTCTCTCACGTTGTGGGTTGTCTGTTTACTCTGCTGACTGTTTCTTTTGCCATGCAAAAGTTCTTTAATTAGGTCCCAGCTATTTATCTTTGTTTTTATTGCATTTGCTTTTGTGTTCTTGGTCATGAAATCCTTGCCTAAGCCAATGTCTAGAACAGTTTTTCTAGTGTTATCATCTAGAATTTTTATAGTTTCAGGTCTTAGGTCTAAGCCCTTAATCCATCTTGTGTTGATTTTTGTATAAGGTGAGAGATGAGGATCCAGTTTCATTCTCCTACATGTAGCTAGCCAATTATCCCAGCACCATTTGTTGAAAAGGGTGTCCTTTCCCCACTTTATGTTTTTGTTTGCTTTGTCGAAGATCAGTTAGTTGTAAGTATTTGGGTTTATTTCTGGGTTCTCTATTCTGTTCCATTGATCTATGAGCCTATTTTTATACCAGTACCACACTGTTTTGGTGACTATGGTCTTATAGTTTGAAATCAGCTAGTGTAATGCCTCCAGATTTGTTCTTTTTGCTTAGTCTTGCTTTGGCTATGTGGACTCTTTTTTGGTTCTGTATGAATTTTAGAATTGTTTTTTCTAATTCTGGGAAGAATGATGTTGGTATTCTGATGGGGATTGTATTGAATTTGTAGATTGCTTTTGGCAGTATGGTTATTTTCACAATATTGATTCTACCCATCCATGAACATGAGATGTGTTTCCATTTGTTTGTGTTGTCTGTGATTTCATTCAGCAGTGTTTTGTAGTTTTCCTTATAGAGGTCTGTCACCTCCTTGGTTAGGTATATTCCTAAGTATTTTATTTTATTTTTGCAGCTATTGTAAAAGGAGTTGAGTTCTTGATTTGATTCTCTGCTTGGTTGCTTTTGGTGTATAGAAGAACTACTGAGTTGTGTACATTAATCTTGTATCCTGAAACTGCTAAGTTCTTTTATCAATTCTAGGAGCTTTCTAGGGTTTTCAGGGTAAACTATCATAGTGCCAGCAAACCGTGACAGTTTGAGTTCCTCTTTACCAATTTGGATGCCCTTTATTTCTTTCTCTTGTCTGATTGCTCTGGCTAGCACTTCCAGTACCATGTTGAAGAGGAGTGGTGAGAGTGGGCATCCTTGTCTTGTTCCAGTTCTCAGAGGGAATGCTTTCAACGTTTCTTTATTCAGTATTATGTTGGCTGTGGGTTTGTCATAGATGGCTGTTATTACATTAAGATATGTCCCTTTTATGCTGATTTTGCTGAGAGTTTTAATCATAAAGGGATGCTGGATTTTGTCAAATCTTTTTTCTGCATGTATTCAGACGACCATGTGATTTTTGTTTTTAATTCTGTTTATGTGTTGTATCACGTTTGCATATGTTAAACCATCCCTGCATCCCTGGTATGAAACCCAGCTGATCATGGTGAATTATCTTTTTGATGTGTTGTTGAATTTGGTTAGCTAGTATTTTGTTAAGGATTTTAGCATCTGTGTTCATCAAGGATATCGGTCTGTAGTTTTCTTTTTTGGTTATGTCCTTTCCTGATTTTGGTATTAGGGTGATGCTGGCTTCATAGAATGAATTAGGGAGGGTTCCTTGTTTCTCTATCTTGTGGAATAGTGTCAATAGAATTGGTACCAATTCTTCTTTGAATGTCTTGTAGAATTCTGCTGTGAATCTGTGTGGTCCTGGACTTTTTTTTCTGGTAATTTTTAAATTACCATTTCAATCTCATTGCTTGTTATTGGTCTGTTTGGAGATCTAATTCTTGCTGATTTAAGGTAGGAGGGTTGTATTTTTCCAGGAGTTTATCCATCTCTTCTAGGTTTTCTAGTTTATGTGCATAAAGGTGTTCATAGTAGCCTTGAATGTCTTTTGTATTTCAGTGGCGTCAGTTGTAATATCTCCCATTTCATTTCTTAGTGAGATTATTTGGATTTTCTATCTTCTTTTCTTGGTTAATCTTATTAATGATCTATCAATTTTATTTATCTTTTCAAAGAACCAGCTTTTTGTTTCATTTATCTTTTGCATTTTTTTGATTCAATTTCATTTAATTCTGTTCTGATCTTGGTTATTTACTTCCTTCTGCTGGGTTTGGGTTTGGTTTGCTCTTGTTTTTCTAGTTACTTGAGGTGTGACCTTAGATTGCCTGTTTGTGCTCTTTCAGATTTTTTGATGTAGGCATTTAGGGCTATGAACTTTCCTGTTAGCACCGTCTTTGCTGTATCCCAGAGGTTTTGATAGGTAATTTCATTACTGTCATTCAGTTGGAAGAATTTTTCAATTTTCATCTTGATTTCATTTTTGACCCAATGCTCATTCAGCAGGTTATTTAATTTCCATGTATTTGCATGGTTTTGAAGGTTTCTTTTGGAGTTGATTTCCAGTTTTATTCCACTTTGGTGTGAGAGAGTGCTGGATAAAATTTCAATTTTCTTAAATGTATTGAGGCTCATTTTATGGCCTATCATATGATCTATCTTGGAGAAAGTTCCATGTGCTGTTGAATAGAATGTGTATTCTGCAGTTGTTGGATGGAATGTTCTGTATATACCTGTTAAGTCCATTTCTTCCAAGGTATAGTTTAAATCCATTGTTTCTTTGTTGACTTTCTGTCTTGGTGACCTGTCTAGTGCTGTCAATGGAGTATTGAAGTCCTCCATTATTGTTGTGTTACTGTCTGTCTTGTTTCTTAGGTCTATTAGTAATTGTTTTTATAAATTTGGGAGCTCCAGTGTTAGGTGCATGTATGTTTAGGATTGTGATATTTTCCTGTTGGACAAGGCTTTTTTTTTTTTTTTTGAGACGGAGTCTCGCTCTGTTGCCCAAGCTGGAGTGCAGTGGCGCAATCTCGGCTCACTGCAACCTCTGCCTCCTGGGTTCAAGTGATTCTCCTGCCTCAGCCTCCCGAGAAGCTGGGATTACAGGCACCCACCACCACACCAGGGTAATTGTTGTATTTTTAGTAGAGACAGAGTTTCACCATGTTGGTCAGGCTGGTCTTGAACTCCTGACCTCAGGTGATTCACCCCCCTCGGCCTCCCAAAATGCTGGGATTACAGGTGTGAGCCACTGGGCCTGGCTGGGACAAGGCCTTTAACCATTATACACTATCCCTCTTTGTCTCTTTTAACCACTGTTGCTTTAAAGTTTATTTTGTCTGATGTGAGAATAGCTACCCCTGCTCGCTTTTGGTATCCATTTGCATGAAATGCTTTTCCACCCCTTTACTTTCAGTTTATGTGAGTTCTTATGTGTTAGATGAATCCCCTGAAGGCAGCAGATAGTTGATTGGGGAGTTCTTATCCGTCTGTGGTTCTGTATCTTTTTTTTCTTTTTTTTTTTTTTTTTTTGAGACAGAGTCTTGCTCTGTCACCCAGGCTGGAGTACAGTGGTGTGATTTCAGCTCACTGCACCCTCCACCTCTAGGTTTCAAGTGATTCTCTTGCCTCACCCTCCCAAGTTGCTGGGATCACGGGTGCATGCCACCACATCCAGCTGATTTTTGTATTTTTAGTAGAGACAGAGTTTCACCATGTTGGCCAGGCTGGTCTTGAACTCCTGACCTCAGGTGATCCCCCTGCCTTGGCCTCCCAAAGTGCTGGGATTACAGGAATGAGCTATCGCTCCTGGCCTCTGTGTCTTTTAAGTGGAGCATTTAGGCCATTTATATTCAATGTTAGTTTCACTCTTGTCCATGTGTAGAGACCACCAAACAGGCTTTGTGTGAGCAATAAAGCTTTTTAATCACCTGGATGCAGGTAGGCTGAGTCTGAAAAGAGAGTCAGCGAAGGGAGATATAGGGGTAGGGCCGTTTTATAGATTTGGGTAGGTAAAGGAAAATTACAGTCAAAGAGGGGTTGTTCTCTGGCAGGCAGGAGTGGGGGGTCACAAGGTGCTCAGTAGGAGAGCTTTTAAGCCAGGATGAGCCAGGAGAAGGAATTTCACAAGATAATGTCATCAGTTAAGGCAGGAACAGGCCATTTTCACTTTTTTTGTGGCGGAATGTCATCAGTTAAGGCAGGAACCAGCCATCTGGATGTGTACGTGCAGGTCACAGGGGATATGATGGCTTAGCTTGGGCTCAGAGGCCTGACATTCCTGTCTTCTTATATTAATAAGAAAAATAAAACGAAATAGTGGTAAAGTGTTGGGACAGCGAAAATTTTTGGGGGTGGTATGGAGAGATAATGGGCGATGTTTCTCAGGGCTGCTTCAAGCGGGATTAGGGGCGGCGTGGGAACCTAGAGTGGGAGAGATTAAGCTGAAGGAAGATTTTGTGGTAAGGGGTGATATTGTGGGGTTGTTAGAAGAAACATTTTGTCATGTAGAATTATTGGTGATGGCCTGGATATGGTTTTGTATGAATTGAAAAACTAAACAGAATAAGAGAAGGAGAAAAACAGGTATTAAAGGACTAAGAATTGGGAGGACCTAGGACATCTAATTAGAGAGTGCCCAAGGGGGTGCAGCGTAATTACTTGCTTGGTTGGCAAGTTTTTGGGCTCGATCCTTGAGTTTTTTATGTTGTCATACACTAGGCCAGATTGATTTAGGTAAAAACAACGCTCTTCATTTAAGAATATACGGAGTCCTCCTTTTTCAGCAGTGAGTAAGTCAAGGCCTCGGCGGTTTTGGAGGACAACTGCAGCTAAAGAGTCAACTTGGGCCTGGAGGACTGATAAAGTCTGTGGGATGTCTGTGATGCTAGCAGAGAAGTCATTAGAGAGGCTATGGAAGGTCGTGACAGAGGTTGAAATGCCTGCTATTCCAATACTGAGAGCAATAGTGGAGGCAGAAAGTCTTAAACTGACAAGCACGGGAATTAGTGGAATAACTCTTTTTTGTCGTGTCGGTGTCAGAGGGGAACAGGGAGCTCTTCGGTCCTATTTGCAAATTGAATTTTGGGAGTAAGGAAAACTAGTGTGCATGTACCTGTCCAATTAGCAGGTAGACACATGTAGGTAGAGGATCCACAGAGGAAGAAGAGACCTTGTGCGAGGCAAAACTGGAGATGCAAACTAAAAAGATGAGAAGGAGTGCTGAAAAAGGTGTCTTGTACCTAGACTCCTAGGGATCCAGCTAAGGCGGCAGCCGTCAGAGGTTGTAATGGGAACTGATGAGGTAACTGTGTAGAGGGGGAGGTTCGATTTTCATCGTGTGTGAGAAAACGTCGAGTGTCTACGAGCAACCTTTCACTGTTATTTTCGGGGCTGGGTATAAGTAAACAAGAAGAGGGCTTTGGAGATGAAGAGTAAAGGAACATCGAGAAGGTGAAAGGTTACCCAGGGGAATTCCAGTGGGTCTTTGACGAGAGATACATAAAGGAGCAGCCACAGGAATAGTAGTTTGTGTTGTGAGGGGTCCAAATATGTGGGGAGTAGAGTTGATATAAGGAGAAAGGTGTTTTAAGTAAGTGCGGAGGAGGGTGGCAGCTTGCTGATGTCAAATGTCTGGGGAGGTCTTGCTGGACCTGTCTAGAAAGTAAATGAGTTCTTCAGGAGGGTAAAGGTGAGGGCTGTTAAAGGAAGTTCAGAGGTATAGGGAGACAGGAGATGTTGCCTAGTCTGCATGTAAGGCGGGGACAGCTGTGTAGGCACTGGAAGAAAGGGAAATGCAAAGCCAGCGGTTGTTCGCTAAGGAGGGATTAGAAACGGCTAGGAGAGAATGAGTAAAGTTGATAGTATGGTGGAGATAGCTGGGGAGAGGTAGAGGGTGGCATAAGAATGGGAATGATAATAAGAGTGAGTATAAAACTAAACAATAGAACTTCATCAGGGTGGAAGTATTGGAGGGTCCCCTGCCAGCAAAGATCATCTATCCACTCTAAGAGGGAGTTAAGAGTTGCCAGTCCTGGGCGGGGGCAAATCCTCGAGCTTGATGTGTAGGGAAGGGAGGGGGACTGAATAATCCCTGAGGAGTAGTAGAATAGCAGATGGAACACTGAGAAGTTATTTCCTTGAGGATAGATTTCCACAATGGAAAGGAAATGAGAGGTTCTAAGAGGTGGGCTGGTGGCTTGTACTATAGCATAGCCTGCCTTTCTTTGGTGGTGTGTGGCGATTAGGCCTGGTGAAACTGCCATCAATAGACCAAGTGTGTTCAGGGTGAGGAACAGGAAAGGAAATATGGGGAAATGGGGTGAATGTCAGGTGGATCAGAGAGATACAGTCATGGGGGTCAGGTGTGGTATCAGGAATACTGTGGGAGGCTGGATTGAAGTCTGGGCCAGGAACAATGGTAATTGTGGGAGACTCAACAAGAAGTGAGTACAGCTGAAGGAGCCAGGGAGCAGAAAGTATATGCGTCAGGTGGGAGAAAGAAAATAGATTTTGGAAGTTATGAGAACTGTAGAGAGTGAATTGAACATAGTTTGTGATTTTTAGGGCCTCTAAAAGTATTAAAGCAGCGGCAGCCGCTGCATACAGACATGAGGGCTAGGCTAAAACAGTAAGGTCAAGTTGGACAGAAAGGCTACAGGGTGTGGTCCCGGCTCTTGTGTAAGAATTCTGACCACACTAACCATGCCTAGGAAGGAAAGGAGTTGTTGTTTTGTAGAAGGGATTGGGGTTTGGGAGATTAGCCGGACACGATCAGCAGGGAGAGCACATGTGTCTTTATGAGAATTATGCCGAGATAGGTAACAGATGAGGAAGAAATTTGGGCTTGACTGAAGTAATGGGGGCTGTCTGTGAAGCTTTGCAGCAGTATAGCCCAGGTAATTTGCTGAACCTGATGGGTGTCAGGGTCAGTCCAAGTGAAAGCGAAGAGAGGCTGGGATGAAGGGTGCAAAGGAATAGTAAAGAAAGCATGTTTGAGATCCAGAACAGAATAATGGGTTGTGGAGGGAGGTATTGAGGATAGGAGAGTGTATGGGTTTGGCACCAGGGGGTGGATAGGCAAAACAATTTGGTTGATAAGGTGCAGATCCTGAACTAACCTGTAAACCTTGTCTGGTTTTAGGACAGGTAAAATTGGGGAATTGTAAGGAGAGTTTATAGGCTTTAAAAGGCCATGCTGTAGCAGGCGAGTGATAACAGACTTTAATCCTTTTAAAGCATGCCATGGGATGGGATATTGGCATTGAGTGGGGTAAGAGTGATTAGGTTTTAATGGGATGGTAAGGGGTGCATGATCAGTTGCTAAGGAGGGAGTAGAGGTGTCCTATACTTGTGGGTTAAGATGGGGAGATACAAAGGGAGGATGTGAAGGAGGCTCTGAACTGGGGGAAAAGGCAGCATTGAGGTGTGACTGTAGCCCAGGAATAGGCAGGGAAGCAGATAATTTAGTTTAAGTGTCTCGGCCTAACAAGGGAACTGGGCAGGTGGGGATAACTAAAAAGGAGTGCTTAAAAGAGTATTGTCTAAATTAGCACCAGAGTTGGGGAGTTTTAAGAGGTTTAGAAGCCTGGCTGTCAATACCTCCAACGGTTATGGGGGCAAGGGAAACAGGCCCTTGAAAAGAAGGTAATGTGGAATGGGTAGGCTCCGTATTGATTAAGAAGGGGACAGACTTACTCTCCACTGTGAGAGTTACCCAGAGCATCTGTGATGGTCCCGTAGGCTTCCGAGGCAATTGGGCAGTGTCAGTCTTCAGCCGCTAAGCTGAGAAGATCTGGGAAGGAGTCAGTCAGAGAGCCTTGGGCCAGAGTTCCAGGGGCTCTGAAAGTGGCTGCCAGGTCAGTTGAACAGTCCAATTTTCAGTGGGGTCCTGCACAGATGGGACACAGCTTAGGAGGAATCCTGGGCTGTAGGCATTCCTTGGCCCAGTGGCCAGATTTCTGGCACTTGTAGCAAGCTCCTGGGGGAGGAGGTTCTAGAGGAACCCCAGCAGCTGCGGTTCAGGCGTTTGGAGTTCTTGTGTGCTGGAGATATGGCTGGGGTTTGTCTCACAGTGGAGGCAAGGAATTGCAACTCAGAGATACATTGCTACTTGGCTGCCTCTACTTTATTATTGTACACCTTGAAGGCGAGGTTAATTAAGTCCTGTTGTGGGGTTTGAGGGCTGGAATTTAATTTTTGGAGTTTTATTTAATGTCCGGAGCGGATTGGGTAATAAAATGTATATTGAGAATAAGATGGCCTTTTGACCTTTTAGGGTCTAGGGCTGTAAAGCATCTCAGGGTTGCTGCCAAATGAGCCATGAACTGGGCTGCGTTTTTTATTTGATGAAAAAGAGCCTAAACGCTATCTGATTTGGGATAAAGAAAAAGGAGCATTAACCTTGACTATGCCTTTAGCTCCAGCCACCTTTTTAAGAGGAAATTGCTGGGCAGGTGGGGGAGGGCTAGTCGTGGAACGAAACTGTAAGCCGGACCGGGTGTGAGGAGGGGAGGTGATAAACGGATTATAGGGTTGAGGAGTGGAGGCTGAGGAAGAATTGTGACCTAGCTCGGCCTGGTGAGGAGGGGAGAGGTCAGATGGGTCTGTAGAAAATAGGAAGACTCAGCGACGCGTGGGGTTGGGACTGAGGGGACAGGCGGGAGGGAAAGAAGGAAGACTTGGGATGAGTTGCACTGGGAACAGAGACTAGGGAGGGACTGATGTGTCAAAGAATGCCTGGACGTCAGGCACCTCAGACCGTTTGCCTATTTTGTGACAAGAATTATTTAGGTCTTGTAGGATGGAAAAATTGAAACTGCCATTTTCTGGCTATTTGGAACTACTGTCAAGTTTGTATTCGGGTCAAGCAGCATTGCAGAAGAAAAGGCATTTAGGTTTTAGGTCAGGTGTGAGTTGAAGAGGTTTTAGGTTTTTAAGAACACAGGCTAAGGGAGAAGAAGGGGGAATGGAGGGCGGGAGCTTGCCCATAGTGAAGGAGGCAAGCCCAGAGAAAAGAGAGAGTAGAGACACGGAGAGAAGGGGTGGGGGGTTCTTGCGCCCCAGAAAAGTGGAGAAGGGGTAGAGACACGGAGAGAAGGGTTGGGGGATTCTTGCCCTTTAGAAAAGCGGTACTTGCTGCTAAGGGTGAAGGAGAAGGGGCTGGGGGTTTCTTGCCCCGCAGAAAAGTGGAGAAGGGGTAGAGACATGAAGAGAAGGGGTCGGGGGTTCTTGCCTCCCAGAAAAGCGGAGAAGGGGTAGAGACACGGAGAGAAGGGGTTGGGGGTTTCTTGCCCTCCAGAAAAGCGGTACTTGCCGCTAAGGGTGAAGGACCAAGGCAGGCGTCCTTGCATGGTCAGACACCTCTGAAACATGGGTGAATAATCAGGCAGGCATCCCCACGTGATTAAACACCAAGGGAAGACTGTCTTTCCAAGTCAGTGACCAGCACCGGAGTTTTGGGTCAATGGATAAAACGCGTCTCCTTTGTCTCTACTAGAAAATAAAAGGAACTGAAATTAAGAGAAGGGAGAGATTGAAGTGTGGCACCAAGATTGAAAGGAGAAAGAGGTTGAGGGATAGTGAGAGAGGTTGGAGAAGAGAGTAAAAAGAGGCCGCTTACCAGATTTAAAATTGGTGAGATGTTCCTTGGGCTGGTTGGTCTGAGGACCCGAGGTCGTAGGTGAATCTTTCTCATGGAACAAAAAGCAGGACAGGGGATTGATCTCCCAAGGGAGGGCCCCTGATCCAAGTCACGGCACCAGATTTCACTCTCGTCCATATGAAGAGACCACCAAACAGGCTTTGTGTGAGCAATAAAGCTTTTTAATCACCTGGGTGCAGGTGGGCTGAGTCCGAAAAGAGAGTCAGCGAAGGGAGATAGGGGTAGGGCCGTTTTATAAGATTTGGGTAGGTAAAGGAAAATTACAGTCAAAGAGGGGTTGTTCTCTGGCAGGCAGGAGTGGGGGGTCACAAGGTGCTCAGTAGGAGAGCTTTTAAGCCAGGATGAGCCAGGAGAAGGAATTTCACAAGATAATGTCATCAGTTAAGGCAGGAACAGGCCATTTTCACTTTTTTTTGTGGTGGAATGTCATCAGTTAAGGCAGGAACCGGCCATCTAGATGTGTACGTGCAGGTCACAGGGGATATGATGGCTTAGCTTGGGCTCAGAGGCCTGACAGTTAGTATTGAAATGTGAGGTACCGTTGCTTTCATCATGCTCTTTGTTGCCTGTATACTTTGGTTTTGTTTTTTTGTTTTTGCTTTTAAACTTGCGTTTTTGTTTTATAGGTCTTGTTTCTGAAAGGAGTGTCTCCCTTTCCCGCTTGCGCAATTGGGGCACTCACAGTATTTGGGGTGTCTCCCAGGTCGTCCAGGAGCAGATCGCTCCCTTCACAGGGTCTGTGGGTCCTCTTGGGATTGCTGGTTTGTTCTTGTAGTCAATCTGGAGCTAAAATTCACAATCTGAAGTCTATTTTAAAATTATGTTGATAAATTTGAGCCCATGTGTGTTTTTCTCTGATAAGGTTCAGCTGCTCGTATTGCTAGCACAGAATAAATGCAAAGTTGAGTTTCACTGGAACTATGATTTAGCCAGCTGAGCTTTTTAGAGGAAGAGGAGGATAGAGGAAGTGGAGGTATATAAATTAGTGATAAGGGCGATGAACTGTGAAATCTAACCTGGGAAAGGAAGAAATGAAGGTGGAAGGAGGTGGATGAACAGTGAAAAAGTGGTAGAGGCAATGGATTAGAGATTCCAGTGGAGCTAATGGGGTCTATGAGTATCTTAGAGAAGGTGAACCAAAAAGAGAAGATCCAAGAGTCTATACATCCCAAGAATTAACCACTCTTTCTATGAATTCTTCTTAAATGTAGATGGTGCTCTTCTTTTTAGCTTTCCCCTGTGAAAATGGAGGAGAGGTCGTTATCACAGAAATTGCTTTCATATCTGCTTATGTAGCACTGACCTTTGCTAAACCTCAGTTCTACAATTCTAGTGCCTGCAAGAATTGCCTGAATGATCTACCAGCATTTTGTACTAATTATATGTAAGTTATTTTTAACAATTCTTCATTCAAATTCACCTGTTCTGGACTGCCATTCTCCCTCTGTGAGACTCTCTCCTCTTTCCTCTCCTTGCCTCCAATTTTAATCATTACTAAGTAAGTTAGCTTATAAAATATTTATTGGATCTTCTCTACATTTCCAGGGCCCACTGACCTTGTTGGCCCATCCAGTGCCCATTCAGCTCCCTATCTTGCACCTTCATTTCCCTCTTTTTGGGATATCTTCCCTTGAATGTTAAAATCCTTTGGCCACAAATTTAGATGCCATCTATACTATAAACACTCTGCCAGGACTTCAATTTATTGAATTGTGTTAATTGTTGCCAAAATGGTATCCTCTTTATGTTTTTTTCTCCAATACCAGGTTAATTTTCAAAATTATATTCTTTATAGCCACAGCCCTTCTCAAAAACTTTTAGGAGTTTTCCATTTCTCCTAGAATAATGTCCAAACTCTTTAGCCTTCTTTCACATTCTCATTTTCTTCACCACCTCTTCTTGGAGTCTTTCCAGGGCCCACTGAACTTGTTGTCCATCCAATGCTCTTTCAATCCCCTATCTTGTACCTGCATTTCCCTCTTCTTGGAATATCTTCTCTGAATGGTAAAAATCCTTTGAGCACAGATTTAAATACCACCTACTCTATAAATATTTTACTTGCTCCTCACTATTGAAAGTAATCTCTCCTTCTTCCAAGCTTGCAAAATAGCTCTCTGTATACCTGTTAGTCATAAGAATACTTTTCAATTTTATAAGTGTAGTTTTCAAACTGCTTTTACATATGTTTTACTTTATTCTCTACAACAAGATGAGGTTTTCTTTAGCACCATTTTAAAGATATGGAAACTGGGAATGAGAATTATTTAAATTGCACGTACTTGCCACTGTCACCCTTGCCTTTGAATAATTTATATTCTTATTTTTCTTGTTCCCAGACTTTGTCCTTCAGTGCACTGAGTCAAAGCTTTACACTAACAGGCAGTCTTATTTGTTGAATGAATGCATGAAAGGCTGGTTTTATGAAAGCAAAAATGTTTTTCATAATTAGTATTTGAAAAGATGTGTTTTTCAAGTAACTTGCATGTTAATAGCTTTTTTTATGATGTGGCCTTTGTTAAGTCTGGCAGTAAGAAAAAGAAAGTCACCAAAGCTGAACGATTGAAGCTGCTACAAGAGGAGGAGGAGAGACGACTGAAAGAGGAAGGTACAAAATAAATAGTGATACTATTTACCTATACAGGTAATAGTCACGATAGGTTGGTCTTTTGTAGTAAAGTCAATATTTTTTCAAAGTTCTTTAATTTTAAAATTTAATCTGTTTTATAATAGGTATCTATCATTTAGAAAGTATCCAGAAAGATGTTAGTACATGCCAGTCTCTTTCAGATATATATTGAATTAGGGTTGCCAGAGATAAAATACAAGAACCCAGTTAAATTTAACTTTCAGATAATCACATGGATAATTTGGGATAATTTGCCCCATGCAATACTTGGGACATACTTAACTTAAAAAAAAATTGTTATAAATAAAGTTTTGGTGCCGCAAAAGAAATAGCACTCGAATATAAAATTTTCTTTTTATTTCTCAGCAAGGCAAGGTACTTCTATAGAAGGGTGCACTCTCACCAATGGAGCAATGGTGGGTGCACACTTGGACAAGGGAGGGGAAGGGGTTCTTATCCCTGGCGCATGTGGCCCCTGCTACTGTGTCATTCCCCTATTGGCTAGGGTTAGACCACACAGGATAAACTAATTCCGATTGGCTAATTTAAAGAGAATGATGGGGTGAGCGCTTTGGCCGGATTCAGGGCAGAGCAGGTAGCAGGTAATCGGAATGAGTTAGGGTGGAGCAGGTGATCAGAATGAGTTAGGGTGGAGCAGGTGATCAGAATGAGTCAGGGTGGAGTCAGTAATCGAAAAAGGTTGCTTTACGAAGAAGTTAAGTTAAAAAGTAGAAGGCAAAGAATTGAACATACTGACATATTAATTCTTTGAAGAGAAATTTAGAATTCATATTCAACAAATGTTTATTGTTCATCTAAAATTCAAATTCAACTGAGCATCCCATGTTTTAATCTGCTAATTCTGGTAACCCTATCTTGAAGTGTTTATATTTACTGATGAAATTAGGAGCATTGGAATTTTAAAAGACCATGTATATTTTTATTCTTTTATAAAAATAAAAGAATAAACAAAACAAAAAAAAGAAATTAGGAGCATTGCTGCTGTTTGTTCAGCAAAAATTCTGAAACTCAAATTCATTAAATGTGGGAAATATAAACTAGCAAGAAATACATAGAGCAGCCTAAATTTTTACAGTTTTATCATATTTATTTGCCAAATTTAAAATACTAATTTTATTTGTTAAAAAACTAATTAAACATTGATAAAAGTGTTTATTAATTAAAGTACCAAAAAGTGATTTTTAAAATCTGAGTATTTAGATAGAGGTTTTTAAAAGACTGTTCTCAGGTTCCATATTGACTTTTTATGTATAATTTTATACATCCTTTTTTTTCGGTGACTCCTGATACAAATACAATATCAGGATCTATATCTTGGGGCATGTTTTATTTATATTGGATTAAACTTATACTCTTCAATATGTACTTCACATTTTGTTTTTAATAGTGAGAGCAGGAGAAGATTAAGGTAATTGCATCAGAGATGTAGATGTCACAAGATTATGGAAGTCTTCTGAAGGCTTGACTTCCTCTTCATTGCCATGATAGGTCTGCCATACCTTATTGGTAAAAATCACTATTGGATTGCTATAAACCTTTTGGAGAAGAAAAATATTATTGTGGCTTATTTTTTATTTTTTTATTTTTGACCACAAAGTTTGACTCATGTTACTTTCTTTCTTTCTTTCTTTTTTTTTTTTTTTTTAGGGAAATGGGAATTTGTCTCAACCTTTATTTTGACACATTCAGCAGGAGATGATGGATGTTTTAAATTACTCTTGATAAGAAACTATCAGTAGGAGTTATTTTGTTTCACAGATACCTGGCAGGTCAAAAACATACTCAAATTGAATAAATATTCTCAAATTAAGTAGGGGAATAGTAAGGCTGAGTAGCTCCTGCTGCAGAGAGGAAGCACATCTAAAGCTACAGTGAGTGCTCAAGGGAGACACTCCTACATCATTTCCACAAGAAGCAAAGAAGAGACAATGGCTGGGAGTCATGTGTCTTTATAGTAGCATGATTTATAATCCTTTGGGTATATACCCAGTAATGGGATCGCTGGGTCAAATGGTATTTCTAGTTCTAGATCCTTGAGGAATCACCACACTGTCTTCCACATTGGTTGAACTAGTTTTCAGTCTCATCAACATTAGTGTTCCTATTTCTCCACATCCTCTCCAGCACCTGTTGTTTCCTGACTTTTTAATGATCGCCATTCTAACTGGTGTGAGATGGTATCTCATTGTGGTTTTGATTTGCATTTCTCTGATGGCCAGTGGTGATGAACATTTTTTCATGTGTCTGTTGGCTGCATAAATGTCTTCTTTTGAGAAGTGTCTGTTCATATCCTTTGCCCACTTTTTGATGGGGTTGTTTGATTTTTTCTTGTAGTTACTGTCTTGAAGAAAGGAGAACTGACACTTTTCTCATATCTACCACGTAATAAAGACTGTGACTTCTATAAAAGATTCCACCACTACATCTTGAAAATATTAGGAGTAATTTTAAGGGCTTAAAAATACAGTGATCTATTCACTGAGAAAAAAAATTTTTTTTGGTTCTTTAGAGGAAGCCCGTTTGAAATATGAGAAAGAAGAAATGAAAAGGCTTGAAATACAGCGAATTGAGAAAGAAAAATGGCATCAACTTGAAGCAAAAGTAAATAAGCATTAATAATGTTCTTAATGAATACTTAAACTATGGCTATCAGATTTATTGTCATTTAATGTCCTTCTCAGCCCATAGCTACCAGTAATATTTAGGCCTACATGAACTTAATCGTACCATAGAATAAGTGACATTGTTATCCAGATTTCACAGATGAGGAAATTGAGGCATAGAGAAATTAAGCATCTAATCAGTGGCATAGCTAAGACTTGGATCTTTTTTTTTTTTTTTTCTTGAGATGGAGTCTCGCTCTGTTGCCCAGGCTGGAGTGCAGTGGTGTGATCTTGGCTCACTGCAAGCTCCGCCTCCTGGGTTCACGCCATTCTCCTGCCTTAGCCTTCCGAGTAGCTGGGACTACAGGTGCCTGCCACCACACCTGGCTAATTTTTTGTAATTTTTAGTAGAGATAGGGTTTCACCTTGTTAGCCAGGATGGTCTCCATCTCCTGACCTTGTGATCCACCCGCCTCAGCCTCCCAAAGTGCTGGGATTACAGGCATGAGCCACCATGCCTGGCCGCCAAGACTTAGATCTAAACAAGTCTTGCTGCAGAGCCTATGCTTGTAACCTTTAAGCGTACATGAATCTGTTGTATAGACAAGATAACAGGAGCCAAAAAAAAAAAAAAAAAAATTCAAAATATTCAAATTCTACCTCTCCTTTTTTAGTTTCACTTCTCTTTTTCACTAGAATCTTTTAGATCAGTAATTCTGAAATATTCTGGTCTCAGGACAAAACTCCATTACTATTAAAAACTGAAGACCCTCCAAGGAGCTTATGTTTATGTGGATTACATCTATCAATATTTACCATATTAGAAATTAAAACTAAAAAATTTTAAACTGCTTACATTAACAGACATTACATGTTGATAAAAAGAAATTTTATTAAACATAAGTAAATACATGGATATTTTTAAAGAAACAACTATTTTTTTTAAATTAAGGAAATGAAGGCATTGTTTATATTTTAAAAATTTATTTGATATCTGACTTAACAGAAGACAGCTGGATTCTCATATCTATTTCAGTATTCCATCTGTTGCAATATGTTGTTTTGTATGAAGCATATAAGGAAAATCTGGCCTTATACAGATATGCAATTGAAAAAAAGTAATATTTTAATAGCTTTTCTGATAATTGTGGATATTCTTCTTTGATACTGTATCAAAACTTTTTTTTTTTTTTTTTGAGACGGAGTCTCTCTCTGTTGCCCAGGCTGGAGTGCAGTGGCGCAATCTCTGCTCACTGCAAGCTCCGCCTCCCGGGTTCACGCCATTCTCCTGCCTCAGCCTCCCGAGTAGCTGGGACTACAGGCACCCGCCACTGCGCCTGGCTAATGTTTTTTGTATTTTTAGTAGAGACGGGCTTTCACCGTGGTCTGGATCACCTGACCTCGTGATCCGCCCGCCTCGGTCTCCCAAAGTGCTGGGATTACAGGTGTGAGCCACTGCGCCCGGCCAAGTTGTAGTTTCTTAATGTGGAATATGAAACCACATCAATCAACTATTCATACTCTGTTATTTTAAAACATTGATCCATCTTACCCTCTGAATAGATCTTGTTTTCATACATGATTTGGCATTATCATGTGTTGCTCGCTTGAAAAGTTTTGGTTTACTGAATTATTTGCTTCCAAATGTTGATGTAATTGATTATTCATTATCAAAAATCACATACATTAGTATAATCACCAACCAAATCAGAAGATTTTTTCATTTTTTTTTTTTGAGACAGAGTCTTGTTCTGTCACCCAGGCTAGAGTGCAATGGCATAATCTCGGCTCACTGCAACCTCCACGTCCCAGGTTCAGGCGATTCTCCTGCCTCAGCCTCCTGAGTAGCAGAGATTACAGGCACCCGCCACCGTGCCCGGCTAATTTTTGTATTTTTAGTAGAGACGGGGCCAGGCTGATCTCAAACTCTCCTGACCTTGTGATCCATGCGCCTCTGCCTCCCAAAGTGCTTAGATTACAGATGTGAGCCACCACACCAGGCCCAAATCAGAAGTTTTTAAAGATCGGAATACTTTCAAGCTTACAGTGATAGATACAAGTTTTCTAAAATTTGAATTTTTGCCTGAAAGCTTGAATTTTATCATTGGCAACAGCTATTTTGAGTTGTATCCTTGAAGTGACACACTCCATTCATTCATTTTTGAGAGAATGTCTACCAAATTAGTCAAATAATTGCACAAGTGATATTTCTCAAGACAGTATTGTCATTCGATATGCAGCAGAAGAGCTTTATGCTGACTTCCCATTTTATCCAACAGGATATTAAAAGACATGTACTTAGGGTTCAGATTTAATACAATTAATAATTTTCACGTCTTCATCGGGGCATTCTTTTTTTTTTTGTAACGTGATTTAGAGTCTTGCCCTGTCATCCAGGCTGGAGTGCGGTTGCGCGATCTTGGGTTAGTGGAACCTCTGCCTCCAGGGTCAAGCAGTTCTCCCCCTTCAGCCTCCTGAGTAGCTGGGATTACAGGCACACGCCACCATACCCGGCTAATTTTTGTATTTTTGGTCGAGACGGTGTTTCACCATGTTGGCTGGTCTCGAACTTCTGACCTCAAGTGATCCGCCTGCCTCAGCCTCCCAAAGTGCTGGGATTACAGGCGTGAGCCACCGCGCCCGGCCCATCCGAGCATTCTTTTGTGAAGCTGGCTCCTTCCCTTCACCTCTCCCCCTAGAAGTAGTACAGTTTGGGGTCACTGTCTGATTTGTGCTAAGACATCAGCACTTTCACACCATCTTGCACAATCAGTGCAAATAGATACATGATGAAAAAGTCAAATAATGTTAGTATTATTATGGAAATAGATTTGACCTCACAGATCCCAGGTTTTAGGTACCCATCAAGAGTCTGTAGATCACACTTTGTAAGCCACTGTTTCAGATGAAACCTTTTGGAGATATCAGTTATATTCAAACTAATTTTAATATTCATTTTGAAACTGCAGTTATATATTTAGCCACGTCAGTTTTAGATGCTACTTGTGAAACATAAAGCTAAAATTAAAGAGCTGATCAATGTATCTGTCCTTGTGCAACAGGATCTAGAAAGGAGAAATGAAGAACTTGAAGAACTTTATTTATTAGAGAGGTGTTTTCCTGAAGCAGAGAAATTGAAACACGAAACTAAATTGCTTTCTCAGGTAGGACTGATTTCTCTTTTTTAGCTAATACCTTTGTCACCACAAGAGGGAGGTGTAGTCCAATTTTGATGCCAAGAAAAGAAACTAAATTTTTCTGTTTTAAAAAACCCTCTCATCTGACAAATTGATTGCTTATGGCAAAGTAAACTAACATAACTTTATAGAAAGCTATTTGTCAGTAATAATGTCCTTGAAATGTTTATGTTCTTTGACTCTGACTCAATTGCTGGGAATGTATACTTGGAAATTATGCTAAATGAAAACGTAAAAGCTTTGTGCTTAAGGCAATCTAGTCTTGCTCAAAACTGCATAACTTTGGAAATAATATAGGTGAATATCAGGAGAAAAATGAAAAACTATTATAATATGGCTAAAGATTGTGGTATAATCAAGTGAAAAATTCTAAGTACAGTACAATATGATTACAAATGTGAAATTTGCATAAACTACAAAATGAATGGAAGGCCTCGTACTAAAATGCCAGTGGCAACTAGACATTAGTAATAACTTGGGAAGTAGAAATTAGCCTAAGTGTTGGCCTTTGCAAATAAGCAGCTCTATGATTAGAGAGGAAAACTAAGCAAAACAAAACTACTTATAAATAATGCTTTAAAAATAAAAATGTGAAAGTATTTTAGTGCTTCTATGTATCTGAATATTAAGGATTAGAAATTACTTGGATAAAGAAGAATTTGGTTATTTTAGAGCTCTCTCAAGTTACTGGTTAAAGCCATCATGTTTTTATCTAAGTTGGTTAAACTAGGTTATAAAAATTCACCTTCAAAAAAGAAGTCATTTAATCTTTGGTTGAATCTTCATCAATGTGAACCTTTAAACATTTTTATTCCACAGTGGAAGCACTACATTCAATGTGATGGGAGTCCTGATCCTTCAGTAGCCCAAGAAATGAACACGTTTATTAGTTTGTGGACAGAGAAAACAAATGAGACTTTTGAGGAAGTGATTGAGAAGAGTAAAGTAGTGCTAAATGTAGGTATTTATGCATTTTCCTATAAACTGGCTATTACAAATAGTCTGATATTAACTCAAAATAAAAATAAATTAATATATCATTTGCCAAGTAATAACACTACTGCTTTTGAACCCTTAGCAAAAGAAGTAATTGGTAATCTTTTCATTTTCTTTTTTCTTTTTTACAAGTCCTAAGAATTCCTTGCCATATTAGCTAAGGTCAGCATATCATAAAACATTGATTATTTGTCTGTCTAATCAAGAAAAAAAAATCAAGCTGCATGCATTCATGTAGATAACTCGGGTGGGGGTAGTGGGTAATTTTATCCTCAGTTGGAATATCCACTGTTCAGTAATTTAGTACACATGATTTTTCATGTTTACTAGGTGCCAGGTATACACTCTGTTAGACAATGGGGGTACAAAGACAAATGAGAATATTCTAACTTTTGTTCCTGCAAATAGGATGGTTAGACTAGCCTGAGAAGCTGCCACTTTACAATGCACTTAAAAATACTGGGGGAAAAAAAACTAATTTATTAAAAAAAATTTAAATTCATTGCTCTAATCAAAAAAAGTAAGGTAAAACCTTAGAGGCCATAAAACAATCCAGAAAGTAAGAAAGTCTTGAAGCCAATGGCTTCACAGCTAACTAGTTAGTGGCTTAGCTAGCTAACTGCTATGGCTTAGCATTGGTTCAAAGGGCCATCAGGAGGCAAAGCCTAGAGTACATACAAGGTGGTAAGTTGAACCAGAGACTCCTATATGGCTGGGAGCCTCAAAAGATATTATGGATAACAGGAAAAATTTATTGTGCAAAAGGAGAGAAGATGTGTTTGGCTTATCTTTAGCTTAGTGAATAAGAAACAAAAATGTCTCCACTAAGAATTTTTATTTATTTATTTAATTTATTTTTTGAGACGGCATCTCGCTCTGTCACCCAGGCTGGAGTGCAGTGGCGTGATCTCGGCTTACCTCAACCTCTACCTCCTGGATTCAAGCAATTCTCATGCCTCAGCCTCCCAATAGCTGGGATTACAGTCATGTGCCACCACACCTGGCTAATTTTTGTATTTTTAGTAGAAATGAGGTTTCACCATGTTGACCAGGATGGTCTCAAACTGCTGACCTCAAATGATCCACCCGCCTCAGCTTCCCAAAGTGCTAGGATTACCACTGCACCTAGCCAAGAATTTTTAATCAGGAGTGAATCAAAAGTTGGATTGGAAAAATTTACCAGAAGACAGCACAGAGACAGATAGAAAATATGAAAGAGCAGTTGACAGGCATGTATGATAGAGTAAGAAGGACTAAAAAAGAAAAGAAGGGATACAGAAGAATGGAAGAGAGACAATATTCAAAGAGATAATGGCTGAAAATTTTCCAGAATTGATGAAAGATGTGAATCCTCACATTCAGGAAGCTCAAGAAATTCTAAGTAAAACGAAAAACTAGGGTTTATACTTTTAACACTTCTGACACCAAATGTATGTGGGGTTTTCTCATGCCAACCAATTATCCAACTCTCCAGATTCCTATTGAGTGTCCTTCGATCCAGTGCTGGTACTGAGTACTTAGAGCTAGTGCAGACCCCAGTCCCACAAAACTGCCCTTTCCTTCACTTCCAATCACAAGTCCCAGCTTGTCACCTGTACTTCTGATCAGCCTGTTATAAATCAGCCACAAGCCATTGGTCAGGTTATTTGCTATAATGGCTCACAAAACTCAGAGAAACATTTACTCGCCTTTACTGGTTTATTATAAAGGATATTACAAAGGATACAAGTGAAAAACTAGATGAAGAAATACAAGGGGTGAGGTCCGTAGGGAGGAGTGTAGAGCTTCCGTGCCCTCTTGGGGCACACCACCCTTCCAGCACCTCAATGTGTTCACCAACCAGAAAGTTCTCCGAACCTCGTTGTTTGAGTTTTTTATGGAAACCTCATTTATGTAGGCATGCTTGATTAAATCATTTGCCATTGGCATTTAAGTTCATCTTCATCCCCTCTCCCCATCCTGGAGGCTAGGGAGTGGGGCTGCAAGTTTCAGCCCTCTAATCACATGGTTGGTCCCTCTGGCAATCAGCCCCCATCCTCTGAGACTCATCATATTAGCATAAACTCAGGTGAGGTTGAAAAGGGCTTATTATAAATAACAAAAGCTGTTTCTGTCATTACTATCCCTCAAGAAATTCTAAGAAGCTTGTGCCAGGAACAGGGGGCAGAGACCAAATATTTATTTCTTTTTATGTCACGTCAAGTTAGGATAAATACATTCACACTTAAACACACTTATATGATAATAGAAACTAGAAGGAATTCACTACTCTTATTCTTATTATTATCCTTTAATGCTTTTTTGGTCCACTTCCTCACAGTTGTATGCTTCCTGTCATTGCTGCTATAGTTTAACTTCTTCATGTTGTCATAAGAGGGTAGAACTGTAGACTCTTTTAAGCTCATACCATGCATTGCGTGATTTAATCTAAACAAGATTATAAGAGTCATTTAACAAATAAACATAGATTGTGATTTGCTTACAGTCCACTATGAGACCTTAGATGGACCTTACTCTGACTTTCCGTAGGCCCAAGGAGTCTCCCGTGCAGTCTGAGCTATTTAAATGCCTGTGGATTAATCATACAGTGTTCTTGCTACTACACATCCTGTCTACCAGAGAGGCTGCCATGGCATGACGTCAGCTTAGGAATCTGGTACTTTGCAGTTAGCAGGGAGGCAGTGGGAAGTAGTACTAGAGTTCACCAGTGATGAGCTGCAAGGGACATCTTCCTGTTACAAGAATGAGGAGTCAGAAGTAGAAGTAATAGCAAAAACGATGAGAAAAGGATAAGTTCAATAACACAGGAGACAGAAGAGGGGAGTAATCACAGCAATAGGAAAGGAAGAAAGCAGAAAGCTGCAGAAAAGTGGAGTTGGATAGCAGTAACAGAAGGAAATGGCCCCGTAGTAAACACCAATTTCCAAATTTTCAAATTTATTTAATAAACTCTTATATAGTGCTTAATCTATGCCAAGCTTTGGAAATATTGGCTTTCTGAGTTCTCATAATAACACTAGAAGATAGGTACTAAAAACCCCATTTTTCCAATGAGGAAATTGAGGCAATAACTTGCCCAAGACCACACTGCTAGTTGAGAGGTGGCCAGGATTGAAGCCCAGCATTCTTGCTTGAGTCCATACTACCCTACGCTACGATGCTGCCTGTCTTAATTCAGAAAATTTCTATATATTATCTGTGTTAGTGTTCAGAATTTAATTCTGCCACTTACTAGTTGTTCCTTCATCACACTGTGCCTCAGTTTCATTATCTGTAAAATATGCACAATAACAATATCTACCTCATAGAGTTATAATGAAGAATGAATGTATTAAAACATATACAGCATTTAAAACAGTTCCTGGTGCATTGTAAGCATTCAGTAAAAATATTAGTAGTTCTCTTCCATCTCCTTCTCCTGATTGTTGTTACATTTTGTTGTTTTTTCTATTATCTCTCAGTCTTAGGTAATGACAAGTTACTACTCGTTTATTAACTTGCTAATGAAAGCTCTGTCACACATAGTTAACTGGTAGATCCGAGGGTTTAATTAGATTCAGAGCCACCATTTTCAGCAAGAAGGCATCATAGGTTATGTTGTGTTCTTCATACTGCATCCTATCAGAAGCCATATGATGTTCCATTATTAATTTTTTTTTTTTTTTTTTTTGGAGACAGAGTCTCACTGTCTCCCGGGCTGGAGTGCAGTGGTGCAATCTCGGCTCACTGCAAGCTCCGCCTTCCAGGTTCACACCATCCTCCTGACTCAGCCTCCCGAGTTGCTGGGCCTACAGGCGCCCGCCACCACAACCGGCTAATTTTTTGTATTTTTAGTAGAGACGGGGTTTCACTGTGTTAGCCAGGATAGTCTCGATCTCCTGACCTCATGATCTGCCCGCCTCGGCCTCCCAAAGTGCTGGGATTGCAGGCATGAGCCACTGCGCCTGGCCTCCATTATTAATTTAATGATGCGAATTTGATCACATGGTTAAGGTGTTTGCCATTAAATCTCCACATTGCAAAGTACATTTTCCCCAATCGGAGGTCAAATACTTTGGCACTGGGACAATTATGTGTTCCTCAACAGCTTTTCTCCTAATCATTTAGGTAGCCATTGAGGATCTTTATCTGAAGCAGTTATTACACTGGGGATTGAAAAATGGTGATTTGCTAAGTGATCATTGCATCTACATTAGATAGATGGCATTCTTCTGTAAAGAACTGGTCTTTCTTCACCCCACCTTCCCCCTTCATTTCTGAACGTCTAACACTATAGACTCTTGGATTTTTATTTATTCAGTGTGTTATAATTAATTTTAAGGGAGTTTGGGAGGAAATTTTTATGATCTTAAATTACAGAATAAATACAGGAAAGGTTTCTATATGTTTTGCTAAGGATGTGTTCCTCAATTCAAAAGGGATAAAACATTCCCTTTTTCACTTGTCCTTGACTATTTCTCTGAGAATTAATGCAAATATTCTTTTACTTTACAGTTAATTGAGAAATTGAAATTTATTTTATTGGAAACTCCACCATGTGATTTGCAAGATAAAAATATAATACAGTACCAAGAATCAATACTACAACTGCAGGACCTCCTTCATCTTAAATTCGGTGTAGCCACAGAAATACTTCTCAGAGTAAGTGTGATATTTTGCTTATATATTAAGTTTTATAAGAGCTAACATTTTATGTTATAAAATAATACAGTATTTTTTAAATTGAAAAATGAAGAGATTATGGAAAAGTTAGCAGAATAATTTAGAGTACATATATTTATCCAGATTTAATAACTGATAATATTTTATTTTTAAACATAATTTATTTTGTTTTGTTTTGTTTTTTAGAGATAGTAAAGATGGGATCTCCCTGTGTTACCCAGGCTGGTCTCAAACTTCTGGACACAAACAGTCTTTCTTCCTTGGCCTCCCAAAGTACTGGGATACCATGTGTGAGCCACTGCTCCTCGCCAAATATTTTATTTTTAAAGAAATACAATACTATTTCTATTTGCCATTAAAAGTAATGGCAAAAACCGCAATTACTTTTGCACCAACCTTATTATTCTTAGGATAATAATATGTAAGGATAGGATAGGAGACCTCATCCTAATATATATATTAGCCAAGCATGGTTTGCCTGTTGTCCCAGCTACTTGGGAGCCTGAGGTGGGAGCATCGCTTGAGTCCAGGATGTCACTGCTGCAGTGAACCACTGCACTTCAACCTGGGCAACAGAGGCAGACTCTGTCTCAAAAAAATAAAAGTAAAAATAGAAGAAGAAGGAGAAGAAGAAGAAACTATAATGTTATATTTGAAATGGAAATATCAGCATGAACCAGATTTCTTTTTATTCCATAAATAGGATGTGGGATTTCAGTTCTGGGGCAGGAAAAGTGAAAGATGAGGCTGGATTATCTTACTGTGCTAGAAGGCAAGCAAACACTCAGAGACTAATGACATTGTATGAAAGGGATGCCGTTAGCTAAGAGGCTAGCTTAGAAGTCCCACTGATCAAATTTGGAATAATTTGAATATCAGAATAATGATTATAATCAATTATAACAAATTGAATAAATAAAAATTTATGAGTTTATAGTGATACTTCAGAAACAAAGGGGGAAGGTGGAGTGAAGAAAGAACAGTTCTTTACAGTAGAATGCCATCTATCTAATGTGGATGCAGTGATCAGTTAGGAAATCACCATTTTTCAATCCCCAGTGTAATAACTGTTTCAAATAAGGATCCTCAATGGCTACCTAAATGATTAGGTGAAAAGCTGTTGAGGAATACATAATTCTTCTAGTGCGAAAGTATTTGACCTCAGATTGGGGAAAATGTACTTTGCAGTGGGGAGATTTGGTGGTCAGCACCTTAAGCATGCGATCAAGTTCATATCATTAATAGTGGAACATCATATGTCTTCGATAGAATGCAGTATGAAGAATACAGCATAACCTATGATGCCTCCTTGCTGAAAATGGTGGATCTGAATCCAGTTAAACCCCTAGATCTTCCAGTGTACAAAAATAAAGAGGATAGAGGAGCAAGTTAAACAATGCCATGAGGAAACAATAATAGAAATCCACAATATGGGACAGTTCTACAAGACAATTGTCCTGAACACTTCAAAAAGTTAGTTTCAGAAAATAAAAAGTGTGCAGGAATAATCACACTTAAAAAAATTAATAATAAATATAATCTTCAACATTTTAAAGTTTTTACATTCTAGCAACCACATATTGACTTATTCAAACCCTTTATGACAGCTGATTTCTTGAGCAATAGGCATCAAACTGTGTTAGTTTTTATTTTAAAATTCCTAACATACTTGAATTTTATGGTTAATATTGGATATTAAATATTAGACTAGTGAAAACATGACTTATCTGGATTTTATAAGCTAGATATTTTGCTTTCTAAACTTGATGTGTTCGGAGATAGGTTAACTTTTGCAGTAGAATAGTCTACATTATAATAAGATACAGATAAAGCAGCATGTGTATAGTTAAAATGAAAAGTCATGATTCTGATGTTATGACTGAGAAAGGTAACATATTAATCCACAGGTGCTACCCAGAAATGTAGAAGCAATTTTATTTTTCACTTTTCTGAGACCCAGTCTTGCTCTGTCACCCCGTCTAGAGTGCATGGTGCAATCATGGCTCACTGCAGCCTCAACCTCCCAGACTCAAGCAATCCTTCCACCTAGGATCCTCCCAGCTGCCAGGTAGCTGGGACTACAGGTGCACACCACCACACCCAGCTAATTTTTTGTAGAGATTGGGGGGGTCTCATTATGTTGCCCAGGCTTTTCTTGAACTCCTGGACTCAAATGATCCTTACGACTTGGCCTACCAAAGTGCTCAGATTACAGGTATGAGCCACCTCACCCAACCTAAGAGCAACTTTAATTCTTAGACACCTTAGGAGAAACTGAATGGAAAAAGGAGATGCATATTTAAGTAAGTAAATATGTTTGCATTCTTTAGAGAATTTTTTTAAACAATTCTTTGTCATGTTGATTGAACCTTATTTTTACCCAAGTTACTCTCTTAGGTGATTAATAAAGGGAATCCAACACATAAGTGATAAAGTAACTTATCTAATTTGTATAATTTATGAGGCCTGTGGCCCTTTATAATGTTTTCTTTTTCTCTTACAGCAAGCTAGTACTTTGGCAGATCTGGACAGTGGAAATATGGAAAAAGTCATTAAAGATGAAAATGTTACTCTGTATGTGTGGGCAAACCTCAAGAAGAATCCAAGGTACCTTTGTGGGTAATACTTTCCCTGTAGGTGGAAAGAAAGACATTGAGCCACATCATGATTGCCAGACAGATGCCTATTGCATAGCAGCATGGTGTGTTTGGAAAAGCCCATTTCAGGAAGTTAGCCCACTAAGGTTGAATCAGAAACCTGCCATTTTCTTACACAAGTTACTTTGTTGAGCTTCAGTATATCATCAGTAAAATGATGATTGTGTCACTTAATAGGATTGGATTGAAGATTAAACATTAGTGCATGTGTTATAGCATAGTTATAGCATAGTGTTTATTACAAATATACGCTCATTAAATACCAGGTCTTCCTCTTCTCTTTACCCACTTAACTCCTCTGCCCTCCAAAAAAGTAGAAGTGGTAGGTGCTTTCTTTTTCTTTTTTTTTTTTGAGACACAGTCTTGCTCTGTCGTCCAGGCTGGAGTGCAGTGGTGTGATCTCGGCTCACTACAGCCTTTGCCTCCTAGGTTCAAGTGATTCTTTGTGCCTCAGCCTCCTGAGTAGCTGGGATTACAGGTGTGCGCCACCACACCTGGCTAATTTTTTTGTATTTTTAGTAGAGACGGGGTTTCACCGTGTTGGTCAGGTTAGTTTCAAACTCCTGACCTCAAGTGATCAGCCTGCCTCAGCCTTCCAAAGTGCTGGGATTACAGGCGTGAGCCACTGCGCCTGGCTAATAGGTACTTTCTATATGGCAATCTGGATTTTTTTTTTAATGTATCTTTGTGACTTAAAAATAATAGGTTTTCTTTTCTTTTTTTTTTTTTTTTTTTGAGACAGAGTTTGGCTCTTGTTGCCCAGGCTGGAGTGCAAGGGTGCAATCTCGGCTCACTGCAACCTCTGCCTCCTGTGTTCAAGCGATTCTCCGGCCTCAGCCTCCTGAGTAGCTGGGATTACAGGCATGTGCCACCATGCTTGGCTAATTTTGTATTTTTAGTAGAGACGTGATTTCTCCATGTTAGTCAGGCTGGTCTCAAACTCCCGACCTCAGGTGATCCGCACATCTCGGCCTCCCAAAGTGCTGGGATTACAGGCGTGAGCCACTGCGCCCGGCAAACATAATAGGTTTTCATATGTGTATTTCTTGGACATTTAAGTGCTATTTCCCCAATAGTTTTCAACAAAGAAACATCTTTCTGAGGAATGACAGTGATGATGGCAAATTCATGATTGTTTGGTTGCTGCTTGATATTTAAACATTTTAAGTTACTTGCATTAGTATAGCAGTGAGTTTTAGAGAAAAATTAGCAGAATAAAAATTAGGAGGCCTAGGTTCTGGTCCTATCTCTGAAAAGACTAGCTATGTGACATTTAAAAAAAACTGGACTTTATTTTCGATACTTAGTAAAAGGGAAGAAAAAAATACTTCCTAAGTTCCTTCCATTTGCTATGAAAAGCAAAAAAACCAACTTTTTGGTTTACATCTAATCAGAGACAATATAGTAACCTTTCTCATTGTAAAATATGTCAAGTACAGAAAAGTTAAGGAAATAACTCTGTATAGTTTTAAAAGAATAAAAATAAAATGAATAGCTCTGTACTCACTACCTAGGTTTAAGAAGAGAATTAGGTGGTGTCTTTTACGAGATAAGGAATAGTGCAGGCAGAACAAGTTTCACTTTGATGATGATTGGGGTAGGGGTTGTAAGGATGATGAGTTCTGTGCTGAACTGGCTGAGTTTGAAGTACTTATATCAAAGTGCAACTGGCTGAAGGCATTGAGAGAAATCTGAGGTGTAGTATATTTTGAGGAGTCATCAACATATAGACCAATGGTTCTTCACTTTTTGGGAGTCATAGATTCTTCCGAATGTCAAGTAATTACAGATGCTTGCAGTTGTGGAAGGGCATTTTTAGACCTCTTAAAGTCCATTCAGAGATGCATCATACTCCTACCCAAACCTAGGAAAAATAAAGCTCATATTACAAACCTCTGATAGTATAGATAGTAATTCAGGCCACAGAAGTAACAATATCCAGAGAGTGTATGTTGAGGGAGAGGAGAAAAAGGGCTTAGGATGGAGCACTGAGTAATATCAACATTGAAGGGATGGTTAGGAAGAAGGCCATGTAGAGGAGACAGAAGGAACTTCCAGAGATGGAGAAGACTGTGGGGTTATGGATCCCAATAAACTGTTTTGAGAAGGATAGCATCAGCAACTGGGTCCAAATGCTGCAAAGAAAGCACATATGATCAGACTCAAAATTGGAGCAAAATCAAAGTGAAGAGAAATACTGCTTAGGTATAAATTTGACACAGATCTAGAGTTTCCTAGGGTCTCATCTTTTTTTGTTGTAATTAATTATTAACAGGCACAGAAGTGTTAGATTCTCTGAAACACAAATTGGATTTGAGATTCCAAGGATATTAGCAACAAGTGACATTGCTATACGACTCCTGCATACCCACTATGATCATGTTTCTGCACTGCACCCTGTTTCAACACCATCAAAAGAACACACTTCTGCAGTAACTGAGCTTGTCAAAGATGATGTTAAGAATGTAGAAAAAGCAATCAGCAAAGAGGTCGAAGAAGAGTCCAAACAACAAGAAAGAGGGTCTCACTTAATTCAGGAGGAAGAAATAAAAGTTGAGGAGGAACAAGATGATATTGAAGTGAAAATGGTAGGACACATTTAAATATACACATTTTTTTATTCATGCAACATGCGTTATTAGATTCCCTTAAAGTGTTCTCAAGATTTTTCCTAAACAACTGGAAATTGTCTGGGAGCCACTTTCTTGCCAGTGCCTCAATTTTTAATATGTATCTTTTTCTTGCCTTCCATTAATAGTCAATTAATAGTTGAGCCACTGGCTTCAACATCCTAAAGTTCAGCACAGGAATTGCTTATTTTTATATTAGGTACACAACTGGGAAGCTTTGATGACATTTAATTTTTGTATATTTATTATATATTTCAAATTCAAGGGAACTTGCCATTAAGTGGAAACTTACAGTAAATAATCTTATATTACCCTGTTACTTCCTCAGTTTTTGGTTTTGTAAGAAATAATTTTATAAAGTAAAAATTAATTTTCTTAAAATATTACACTCTTCTCTGAAAATTTGACATCTTTAGATATAGCTTTTGACCAATTTAATAATCATATTCCTTTAGATAGCTTCTTCTCTTTTTTCTGTTGGCTAGATTGTCAAGCTACTTATTTATGTTAGAAAAAATGTCTCTTAAGAATTTAGTAATACTTTCTCAGAGCTAAGCAGATTCTTTGTTTAATAGCCTATTTGCATGTTATGAGGGACCAAAAAATCTCAAGTTTTCTGACAAGTGCTTAAGACATGAAATGTATTGGTTTATTGATTTATTTTCTTTAAACACAGGAAAGGATTAAGGATTAGATTGAATACAAATTTAAAATCAGAATAGGAATTATTAGATACTCTAAGAACATGTGATTTATTAAGAATTCAATTTAAAATATTACACTGGTATCAAAAATTATAGGCCGGGCGTGGTGGCTCACGCCTGTAATCCCAGCACTTTGAGGTCAGGAGTTCGAGACCAGCCTGGCCAACATGGTGAAACCCTGTCTCTACTAAAAATACAGAAAATTAGCCGGGCGTGGTGGTGTATACCTGTAATCCCAGCTACTTGGGAGGCTGAGACAAGATAATTGCTTCAACCCAGGAGGCGGATGTTGCAGTGAGCCGAGATCGTGCCATTGCACTTCAGCCTGGGTGACAGAGTGAGACTTTGTCTCAAAAAAAAAAATAAATAAATAAAATTATGAAGACTCTGTAGCAATGTAGAAAAATGGATATGACATAATGCTAAGTATAAAAAAATTGTATTTAGACTCTAATGACAAGCACGTGAAAATTTTAAAGGCATAAGGAAATGAGAACCCAGAAATCTGTGCATAGCTCATATTTTAGAGAGGAGGGAAATGATTTATTCCTCTTTAAAAATTTGTCATTTTTGTTTAAATGCTTTTTGGGCAATAAGATAGTTTTTAAAATAAAAATTTCATGTGAACTCTCAGGTAGTTTAGAAGCTTTACTAGAGACAATAGTATTTCCAGTTCTCTTCCCTTTCCTGGAATATGGAAGGATTATACTCCTTTCCATGTTGCAGCTAGGCATGACCATGTGACTTAACTAATAAGATGTGATTAGACATGACAAACTCATTTCCAAGGGGGGAAAAAAAGAATGGGTAAATAGGTCTTGGACTTAACATTGTTTCAATATGGAATAAAATACAAAATTAAACCCCATTAACCTAAAATAAAATTAGGGAGGATTTGTGATTTTATATTCCTGAAAACAAAGAACCTATCAGTATTTTACATAAGAATTTCACATTATTGATTTTAAAATTGTGAAATAATAATTTGAAACCATATAATTTGAACTATTACTTGCATTTACATGGCTAAAGCATTTTTTTCTTATGCATCTATCTCAAAGTGGCCTCATATAGTAATAATTCATTATAGTTCTGTTAATTTTGGCAGTAGTTTTTTTTTTTTATTTCAAAAGGTTTTTGAGGAACAGGTGGCATTTGGTTACATGGATAAGTTCTTTAGTGGTGATTTCTAAGATTTTGGTACACCCATTACCTGAGCAGTGGACACTGTACCCATTGTGTAGTCTTTTATCCCTCATCCCCCTCCCACCCTTCCCTTGAGTCCCCAAAGTCCATTGTATCATTCTTGTGCATTTGCATCCTCATACTTAGCTCCCACTTATAAGTGAGAACATGTGATGTTTGGTTTTCTATTCCTGGGTTACTTCACTTAAAATAATGGTCTCCAGTTCCATCCAGGTTGCTGCAAATGCCATTATTTCATTCTCTTTTATGGCTGAGTGGTATTCCATGGTACACATATACCTCATTTTCTTTATCCACTTGTTGATTGCTGGGCATTTGGGCTGGTTCCATGTTTTTGCAATTGCAAATTGTCCTGCTATAAACATGCATGTGCAAGTGTCCTTTTCATATGACTTATTTTCCTCTGGGCAGATACCCAGTACTGGGATTGCTGGATCAAATGGTAGATCTACCTTTAGTTTTTTCAGGAATGTGTTAGTTTACCTTCCCACCATCAGTGTAAAAGTGTTCTCTCTTCACCACATCCACTCAAACATCTATTATTTTTTGATTTTTAAATTATGGCCTTTTTTCTTTCTTTTTTTGAGACAGAGTCTCATTCTGTCACTCAGGCTGGAGAGCAGTGGCATGATCTCAGCTCACTGCAAACCTCCACCTCCCAGGTTCAAGCAATTCTCTTGCCTGAGACTCCCGAGTAGCTGGGATTGCAGGCACGTGCCACCACGCCTGGCTAATTTTTTGTATTTTTAGTAGATACAGGGTTTCACCATGTTAGCCAGGATGGTCTCAATCTCCTGACCTCATGGTGCACCTGTCTTGGCCTCCCAAAGTGCTGGGATAACAGGCACGAGCCACTGCACCGTGCCAATTATGGTCATTTTTGCAGGAGTGAGGTAGTATCACATTGTGGTTTTGATTTGGATTTCCTTAATAATTAGTAATGTTGAGCATTTTTTCTTATGTTTCTTGGCGATTTGTATATCTTCTTTTGAGAATTGTCTATTCAGGTCCTTAGCCCACTTTTTGATGGGATTATTATTTTATTGCTGATTTGTTTGAGTTCCTTATAGATTGTGGATATTCTGCATCTAATAATCTTTGTTAGGTGCATAGTTTGTGAAGATTTTCTCCCACTCTGTGGGTTGTCTGTTTACTCTGCTGATTATTTCTTTTGCTATGCAGAAGCTTTTTAGTTTAGGTATCATCTATTTATCATTGTTGTTTTTGCATTTGCTTTTGGGCTCTTTTTCATGAAGTCTTTGCCTAAGCCAATGTCTAGAAGGGTTGTTCCAATGTTATTTTCTATAATTTTTATGGTTTCAGGTCTTAGATTTAAGTCTTTGATTCATTTTGAGTTGATTCTTGTATAAGGTGAGAGATGAGGATTCAGTTTCATTCTTCTATACATGGCTTGCCCATTATTCCAGCACCATTTGTTGAATCGGGTGTCCTTTCCCCCACTTTATGTTTTTGTTTGCTTTGTCAAAGATCAGTTGACTGTAAGTATTTGCCTTTATTTCCAGGTTCTCTATTCTGTTCCATTGGTCTATATGCCTATTTTTATACCAGTACCATGCTGTTTTGGTGACTATAGCTTAATAGTATAGTTTGAAGTCAGGTAATGCAATGCCTCCAGGTTTGTTCTTTTTGCTTAGTCTTGGTTTGGCTATGTGGGCTCTTTTTTGGTTTCATATGAATTTTAGGATTTTTTTTTCTAGTTCCATGAAGAATGATGATGGTATTTTGATGGGAATTGCATTGAATTTGTAGATTGCTTTTGGCAGTATGGTCATTTTCACAATATGATTCTACCCATCCATGAGCATGGGATGTATTTCCATTTGTTTGTGACATCTGTGATTTCTTTCAGCAGTGTTTTGTAGTTTTCCTTGTAGAGGTCTTTCAGCTCCTTGGTTAGGTATATTCCTAAGTATTTTATTTATTTATTTATTTATTTTTGCAACTACTGTAAAAGGGGCTGAGTTCTTGATTTGATTCTCAGCTTGGTCACTGTTGGTGTATAGCAGTGCTACTGATTTGTGTACATTGATTTTGTATGCTGAAACTTTACTGAATTCATTTATCATATCTAGGAGCTTTTAGGATGAGTCTTTAGGGTTTTCTAGGTGTACAGTCATATCATCAGCAAACAATGAGAGTTTGACTTCTTCTTTACTGATTTGGATGCCCTTCGTTTTTTTATCTTGTCTGATTGCTCTGGCTAGGACTTCCAGTACTATGTTGAATAGAAGTTGTGAAAGTGGGCATCCTTGTCTTGTTCCAGTTCTCAGGGGTAGTGCTTTCAATGTTTCCCTATTCAGTATAATGTTGGCTGTGGGTTTGTCATAGATGGCTTTTATTAGCTTAAGGCATTTCCCTTCTATGCCGATTTTGCTGAGAGTTGTAATCATAAAGAGATGCTGGATTTTGTCAGATGCTTTGTTTTTAATTCTATGTGGTATATCACATTTATTGACTTCCACATGTTAAACCATTCCTGCATCCATGGTATGAAACCCACTTGATCATGGTGAATTATCTTCTTTAAAAAATGTATTTATTATTATATACTTTAAGTTCTGGGATACACGTGCAGAACGTGCAGGTTTGTTACATAGGTATACACGTGCCATGGTGGTTTGCTGCACCCATCAACCTGTCATCTACATTAGGTATTTCTCCTAATGCTATCCTTCCCCTATCACCCCATCCCCCGACAGGCCCCAGTGTGTGATGTTCCCCCCCTTGTGTCCATGTCTTCTCATCGTTCAACTCCCACTTATGAGTGAGAACATGCAGTGTTTGGTTTTCTGTTCTTGTGTTAGTTTGCTGAGAATGATGGTTTCCAGCTTCATCCATGTCCCTGCAAAGGATATGAACTCATCCTTTTTTATGGCTGCATGAACTATCTTTATGCTATGCTGTTGGATTCGGTTAGCTAATATTTTGTTGAGGATTTTTACATCTATGTTCATCAGGGATATTGGTCTGTAGTTTCCTTTCTTGTTATACCCTTTCCTGGTTTTGGTATTAGGGTGATACTGGCTCCGTGGAATGATTTAGGAAGGATTCCCTCTTTCTCTACCTTTTGGAATAGTGTCAATAGGATTGGTACCAATTTTTCTTTGAATGCCTGATAGAATTCAGCTGTGAATCCATCTGGTTCTGGACTTTTTTTTATTGGTAATTTTTTTTTAATTACCATTTCAGTCTTGCTGCTTGCCATTGATCTGTTCAGAGCTTCTATTTATTTCTGTTTTAATCTGGGAGAGGTATATATTTCCAGGAATCTATTCATCTCCTTTAAGTTTTCTGGTTTGTGTGCATAAAGGTGTTCATAGTAGCCTTGAATGATCTTTTGTATTTCTGTGCTATCAGTTGTAGTATCTCTCATTTTGTTTCTAATTGAGTTTATTTGAATCTTCTCTCCTCTTTTCTTGGTTAATCTCGCTAATGGTCTGTCAATTTTGTTTGTCTTTTCAAAAAACCAGATTTTTATTTCATTTATCTTTTGTATTTTTTTTGTTTCAATGTCATTTAGTTCTGCTCTGATCTTAGCTATTTCTTTTCTTCTGCTTTGTTTGGGTTTGGTTTGTTCTTTTTTCTCTGGTTCCTTGAGGTATGTCTTCAGATTATCTATTTGTGCTCTTTCAGAGTTTTTGATTTGGGTATTTAATACCATGAATTTTCCTCTTAGCATCACTTTTGCTGTATCCCAGAGGTTTTGATAGGTTTTGTCACTATTATTGTTCAGTTCAAAGAATTTTTAAATTTCCATCTTGATTTTATTGTTGACCCAGTGATTGTTTAGGAGCAGATTATTTAATTTTCATGTATTTGCATGGTTTTGAGGGTTCCTTTTAAAGTTGATTTCCAATTTTATTCCCTGTGGTCTGAGAGAATACTGAATATAATTTTGATTTTCTTAAATTTATTCATTTGAGACCGAGTCTTACTCTGTTGCCAGGCTGGAGTGCAGTGGCGTGATCTTGGCTCACTGCAGCCTCTGCCTCCTGGGTTCCAGTGATTCTCCTGCTTCAGCCTCCTGGGTAGCTGGAATTACGGGCAAATGCCACCATGCCCAGCTATTTTTTGTATTTTTAGTAGAGACAGAGTTTCACCATTTGGCCCGGCTGGTCTCCACCTCCTGATCTAAGGTGATCCACCCGTCTTGGCCTCCAAAACTGCTGGGATTACAGGTATAAGCCACTGCGCCTGGCCCGATTTTCTTAAATTTATTGAGACTTGTTTTGTGTCCTCTCTTATGGTATATCTTGGATAATGTTCCTTGAGCTGATGAATAATAGAATGTATATTCTGCAGTGGTTGAATAGAGTGTTGTGTAAATATCTGTTAAGTCCGTTTGTTCTAGGGTATAGTTTGTTTTTTTTTCCATTTTCTGTCTTGATGACCTGTCTAGTGCTGTCAGTGTTGAAGTATTGGAGTCCCACACTATTATTGTGTTGCCATCTATCTCATTTCTTAGGTCTAGTAGTAATTGTTTTATAAATTTGGGAACTCCAGTGTTAAGTGCATATATATTTAGGAATGTAATATTTTCCTGTTGGACTAGACCTTTTATCATTATGTAGTGTCCCTCTTTGTCTTTTTAAACTACTGTTGTTTATAGTCTGTTTTATCTGATATAAGAATAGCTACTCCTGCTTGCTTTTGGTGTCCATTTGCATGGAATATCTTTTTCCACCTCTTTACTTTATGTGACTCTTTATGTGTTAGATGAGTCTCTTGGAGACAACAGGTTCTTGGTTGGTGAATTCTTATCCGTTCTGTGGTTCTGTATCTTTTAAGTGGAGCATTTAGGCCATTTACATCCAATGTTAGTATTGAGATGTGAGGTACTATTCTATTCATTGTGCTAGTTGTTGCCTAAATATATTATTTTTTTGTTTTGTTTTGTTTTTAAGTTGTGTTATTGTTTTATAGGCCCTGTGAGATTTATGATTTAGGGGGGTTCTATTTTGGTATATTTTGAGGTTTTGTTTCAAGATTTATAACTCCTTTTAGCAATTCTTGTAGTGCTGACTTAGTGGTAAATTCTCTTAGCATTTGTTTGTCTGAAAAAGACTTTATCTTTCCTTCATTTATGAAGCTTAGTTTTGCTGGATACAAAATTCTTGGCTGATAATTATTTTGTTTAAGGAGGCTAAAGATAGGACCCCAATCCCTTCTAGCATGTAGGGTTTCTGCTGAGAAATCTGCTTTTAATCTTTTGCCTCACATTTCTTAAGATTTTTTTCCTTTGTCTTGAATTTAGATAACCTGATGACTGTGTGCCTAGGTGATTATCTTTTTATGATAAATTTCCCAGGCATTATTTGAGCTTCTTGTGTTTGGATATCTAGATTTCTGGCAAAAACCAGGGAAGTTTTCCTTGATTATTCTTTCAAATATATCTTCTGAGCTTTTAGATTTCTCTTCTTCCTTGGGAACACCAGTTATTCTTTGATTTGGTTGTTTACATAATCCCAGACTTCTTGGAGGCTTTGTTCATTTTTTAAAATTCTTTTTTCTTTGTCTTTGTTGGATTGGGTTAATTCAAAAGCCTTGTCTTCAAGCTTTGAAGTTCTTTCTTCTATTTGTTTAGGTCCATTGTTGAAAACTTCCCAGTGTATTTTGCATTTCTGTAAGTGTGCCTTTCTTTTCCAAAGTTGTGATTGTTTTTTATTTATGCTATCTATTTCTCTGGGGATTTTTTTAATCCATCGCCTGTATCATTTTTACAATTTCTTTAAGTTGGTTTTCACCTTTCTCTGATGACTCCTTGAGTAGCCTAATAATCGGCCTTCTGAATTCTTTTTGTGGCAATTCAGAGATTTTTTTCATGGTTTGGATCTACTGCTGATGAGCTAGTGTGATCTTTTGGGGGTGTTAAAGAACCTTGTCTTTTCATATTACCAGAATTGTTTTTCTGGTTCCTACTCACTTGGGTAGACTATATGAGAGGAAAGATCTGGGGCTCAAGGGCTGCTTTTCAGATTCATTTGTCCCACAGTGTGATCCCTTGATGGGCTCTCCCCCTTCCCCTACAGATGAGGCTTCCTGAGAGCCAGAATGCAGTTATTATTATTACTTTTCTGGGTCTAGCCACCCAGTGGAGCTACTGCGCTCCAGGTTGGTACTGCGGAGTGTCTGCAAAGAGTCGTGTGATGTAATTCATCTTCAGGGCTCTCAACTGTGGATACCAGAACCTGCTCTAGTGGAGGTAGCGGGGGAATGAAGTGGACTCTGTGAGGGTTCTTGGTTGTAGTTTTGTTTAGGGCACTGGTTTTCTCAAATGCTGGCTGTTCGTTGGCCTTCAGCCAGGAGGTGGCGCTTTCAAGAGGGCATCAGCTGCGGTAGTGTGGGAGGATACAAGCTTGCCCTAAGGTAACCTGGATAAGTATTCAGGTTTCTCAGGTGATGGATGGGGCCATAGAGCTTCCAAGAGATTATGTCTTTTGCCTTTGGCTATCAGGGTAGGTAAAGAAAGACCGTCAGGTGGAGGCAGGTATAGGCATGTCTGGGCTCTGACTCTCCTTGGGCGGGGGTTGCTGTGGCTGCTCTGGGGTATGGGGGTATGCTTCTCAGGCCAGTGGAATTATGCTCCCAGGGGGATTATGGCTGCCTCTGCCGTGTCATACAGGCCGCCAGAGAGGTGGGGGAAAGTCAGCAGTGATGGGCCTCACCCAGCTCCTACACATCCATCAAGGCCAGTCTCATTCCCACCATGCACCACCAACAGCACCGAGTTTATATCCAGGCAACCAATGAGTAGGGCTGAGATCTTGCCCCAGGCTACCAGCCTCCCTGCTAAGAAAGCAAACAGGGCTTTTGCTGCCCTGCCCTTCCCGCTGCCCTCTGTGGCTTCTGCTGTGCTTGTGTCTGTACTTCCCATTTCCCACCGCCCCCCATCCCCTGTTCCCGGATCCTGCCCAGGAAAACTTGTGCTTGGTGGAAATTATTGCAAAGTTCAGCTAGAAGTTTCCTTCTCCCTGTGGTCCTTCCCCAATTCCACTGGCAGCTCTCCCCAAGGACCCCTGTGAGATAAAAGTCAGAAATGGCTTCCCTGGAGACCAGGAGCGCCTACAGGGCTCTTCCCACTGCTTCTTCTACTTTTATATTTCATTCGGCTTTCTAAATCCATTTCAGTTCTAGGTAAGGTTAAATCCTTCTCCCATGATCTGGATTTTCAGGTTCTCCAGTGAGGATGTGTGTTTGGAGGCGGATTATCCCCCCTCACACTTTGGACACTCACAGTATTTTGGCTGTGTCATGGAGTTTGCAGTGGCAAGTGCTTCCTTCAGAGTCTGTGAATTATTTCAGTTTTCTTGGTGTGTTCCTGCAGTAGTTCTTGGAGCAAAAGTTCATGAAGTGAGTCTCCATACACTGTTCTGTCTGTCCAAGTGGGAGCTTCAAGTTAGTCCTGCCTCATATCTGCCATTTTTCCTAAATGGCAATACTTTTATACTAAATATATAAGCATATGAATCCACTACAATACTGACTGCATAGTGAATTTATATCTTCTTCTCAATATTTGTCATCAATTACTGTAGACAGCTAGTGGGCCTGAAAGTACCGAGCTAAGCTTTTCTTAGTTTGAATGGCCCTTACCAATGAGTTTAACTACATCCAGTTTTTGTTATTATTTAATGTTACATTGAACCATTTTAGGTTATAATGATGAATAAAGATATGCAAATGATGACGTTGAAAGTTCCACAAAAGTACACCAAGGAGGCCGGGTGCAGTGGCTCATGACAGTAATCCCAGCACTTTGGGAGGCTGAGGCAGGTGGGTCACCTGAGGTCAGGAGTTTGAGATCAGCCGGGCCAACATGGTGAAACCCTGTCTCTATTAAAAATACAAAAATTAGCTGGGCATGGTGGCATGTGCCTGTAATCCCAACTGCTTGGGAGGCTGAGGCACGAGAATCACTTGAACCTGGGAGGCAGAGGTTGCAACGAGCCGAGATTGTGCCACTGCACTCTAGCCTGGGCGACAGAGTGAGACTTTGTCTCAAAAAAAAAAAAAAAAAAAAAAAGTACGCCAAGGAAAACCATTATAATGAATGGCAAGATGCACATTTTATCAAATTTGAGGCTATGTTCAAATACATAGTCTAGGCTGGGTGCAGTGGCTCAAGGCCTAAACAAGAGGATCCCTTGGGCTCAGGAGTTCAAGACCAGCCTGAGCAACATATCAAGACCTCGTCTGTACTAAAAATCAAAAAAAGTAGCCGGATGTGATGGCATGTGCCTATAGTTCAAGTTGCTAGGAACCCTGAGGTGAGAGGATTGCCTGAGCCCAGGAGGTCGAGGCTGCAGTGAGCAGTGGTCATGCCACTGCACTCAAGCCTAGGCAAGAGAGCGGGACCCTGTCTTAAAAACAAAAATAAAAACAAAACAAATACATAGTCCCAGAAACCTCAAATAAAGATCAGCAGGCAATTAGTGATATGGCAGAAATAATTTTACTTTATAAAAGGCAATGAAAACTTGTCCAAAGTCTGTGAATGGTAAGAATTGTGTGAATGGTAGATACAGGAACCTGGCTGGAGGATTTATATCCATGGGATTTAGAAAGGGACAGGTGATTGCCTAGAAAGTGAGAGTAACATTAACTCAGCACCCTCATTTCCAGGAACATATCTCACCACCACCCAACAGACACATGTGTAGACGCTTATGCTTATGTATCTGTGCTCTATCCTTCTGCTGAAAACCCCACAGCATTCTGAAAATGCTAATATGAATAATGCTGAAGTATGTATGATTTCCACAGAAGCAGAAGAACCCCATAGTATTGGTGAGGTGTGCCAGGGCAGGAGGGGGAAGCCATCTTCTGTGCTGAAGGGGGAAGGGTGGTGGGTGACTGCTTAGAGCGAAGAATCCCCCAACACAAAACTACTTGTCAGATGGGCCTATACTTGCCACAGATTCTGAACAGTGTAAACCGCCTTTTGTAGGTGTGAGTAGACTGCAGGGAGCAAAAATCACTAGATTTATAAAGACAATCAGCAGCTCAAAAGAGGAAGACAGAGATAATTTGATGGGATTTGTTAGGGGAAAAGAATGAGAGATGATGGATAGAAATAGGAGTGTAATATCTATATAAAAGAAACTCGAAGTCGAGAATGGACAGGATGAGTTTGATATAACAATTGGTGCTGGGGCAGTTGACTAAGATTTAAAAGAAATTTCGATTCTCACTTTACCCTAAAGATTAAAAAAAAAAAAAATCACATAGTTTTAAATATAAAAACAAACTGAACTATTCAAAAATTATAAAAATAATGAAAGTATTTGAACAGAATATAGGAAACTTATTTTATTATCTTTACTAAGAAGACCTTTCATACTTACCAGTGCATCAAAACCAAAAGCATGAACGAAAAAAGATTGGATTCAAATATTTGTGTAGCCCCATAAACCTCATTATAAAACAAAGCTGAAAGGCAAATAACAGACTAAGAAAAATATTTCAACATACATGACAAGGGGTTATACCCCAATATAAAGAATTTGTACACATCAGTGAGAAGACAATTTCTTAATATAAAATTAAGCAAAGGACATGAGCAGGCAGCTGAGAAAAGAAATACAACTAGCCAATAAAAATACAAAAATGTACTGAACCAAATAAGTAATCAAATTAGAAAAAAAGATGTTATTTGTTTTCCTATCAGATTGAGCAGGCAGGCGTCTTCACATACTGTTATTAGAAGTGTAAATCTGTACAGTTCTTATTTGGCACCATGTAAACATGCCTATGATTAGTGATTTCACTTATAGTAATTTATTATTAGAAAATAATAGAACAAAATAAATAAAAATGATTGTGCCAAGATTTTCATTGAAGTTTTTTTTATAGTAGCAAAAACAGTCCACAAATTAAAATAATTGTAAAGTATCCAAACAACACTAGTTTGTTTGGATATTTGGATATTTTATCATTTAAAATGACACAGATTTATATACTTTTCTATAGAAAGATCCCTAAGCTGTATTGTTAAATTTTTTTTAAAGTTAAAACTCTATTATCAATATGATTCTGTTTTTATGAATGCACAGAAAAAATCTAGAGGCCTCTTTACCAAAGAGTGGCTATCTTTTGGTGGTGGGGGAAAGAACGTGAGAAGGATGGGATGGTGGTATATTATCAGTGATTTTTTTACTCTCTATACTCTATTGTATTATTTGAATTTTCAATAAGTAAGTACTGAACGCGCAATACTTTCCTCATAGGAAATGAAACAATGTATTTCCCATTTTGGCTTTAAAGGGGGAAAGTTCATGATAAGCCTCTGTGCTGAGGTGAAATTCCCTTCCTCCCATCACACTAATAATCCCTGTACCTAACTTCTACTTGTCTTCATTCAAGACTTACCTTAAATTTTACCTCCAGAGAATCCTCCGTCTCCTCAGATTAAATCAGATGTCCCTCCACTATGCTCTTGTCATTGTTTAATTATTATAATTGTTGCCTTAAACACTAAATTATGATCTTGAGGGCAAGAATTTCTTGAGAGACTTCATATTTAAGCAGAGAGCATAGAGCTCATGATAAGGGCTCAGTGAATGTTTATTGAATGAAGGAAGGAAGAAGTGAATGAATGGATGTTTAAGTGATGAAAAGCAGGCGCTGACTTGAGTCTGATTTGTTGTGAGCAGCCTACATAAATTGGGCAATCCAACCACTATCCTCCTCAAAGTTATCCTGTCTTTTGAGAGATACTGAACATCCTCTTTATTACAGTTGGGTGTGCTGGAGATCACTTCTGCTACCTTTACGGATTCTGCAAGCTGGTTACTGGGGATTCTTGGGACTCTCTCCTCTGCAGTTCTGATCCTCCACCCCTTTAGTGATCCGGCATAGTATGTGGTAATAGGAAGACTCTTGCTGTCACTACTTCAGCCTTAGGAAAGGTGTGCTCCCCCCATTCCAGTTGGAATTCAGTGTGTGTGTGAAGCAATATTTACAGACAGTGTAAAGTTATGTTTGTATTCCTATATAATCACAGCTACAGGAGAACTAACATAACCCTAAATTTCATTCATAACACAATTTGTGTGTGTGACAAAATGTATTCTAAATGTTTTAAACTGCCATATAAATTCATGATACTCAACTTTTTTGTGTATGTGTATAAATTAGGGACTACATGTAAGATCAGTAGGCAAACTTAACTATGTTTTGGATTTAGAGAAAAAAATTCTCTATTTTTCCAGCTTTTTTTTTTTTTTTGGTTGGGGGTAAACTGCTTACCTCACAATTTTAGGTTGGCATATTTTATTATAAATCTTACATTTTTTATATCTTTATAATGACTTTAGAGACTGATGCAAGGCAAGTATGATATAATACTGCAGGCAATTATGGCCCAGAACATATGAGTTATGTTTGATACGTTAGGTAATCACAAATAACAAGTATTTAGTATTTTGGTCATTTAAAAAATTAAATCTCTTACATTAGATGATGTACACATTTTCTTTTTCATGAGTGCAGCAAGAAGTTTGCCACTAGAGGGCTCTTAATACCACATTTTAGTTCATTTAAATGTGTAATACTAATAATATTATAGGTATTGGGTAATACCGTCTTCCCAATTACTATATCATGCAAACTTTTTAGAAAAGCCTAATTTAAGTGTAGCACATTTGTGAGAAATTTTTTTTTCTAATGAGAATTACCTTCAGAACTACATTAGTGATCTAAGGGGCATGCATTATAGTATGTGGGTCTTTGAACTTTTAAAAGTTAAAGTAGTCTCTGGCTTTAAGATAGTTTAAGCAAACATATACAGGATTTAACATAAATTATTTTATTTTATTTTATTTTATTTTATTTTATTTTATTTTATTTTGAGAGGGAGTCTCGCTCTTTCGCCCAGGCCGGAGTGCAGTGGCGCTATCTCGGCTCACTGCAAGCTCTGCCTCCCAGGTTTACGCCATTCTTCTGCCTCAGCCTCCCGAGTAGCTGGGACTACAGGCACCTGCCACCGCGCCCTGCTAATTTTTTGTATTTATAGTAGAGACGGGGTTTCACCGTGTTAGCCAGGATGGTCTCGATCTCCTGACCTTGTGCTCTGCCTGCCTCGGCCTCCCAAAGTGTTGGGATTACAGGCGTCAGCCACCGCGCCCGGCCCATATAAATATTTTATATATGTAATGTATATGTTATTGGCAAACATTTACTAAATACCTGCTATTGATAAGGGATTCAACACGATCTTGTTTTTAATGAGCTAACAATCTTGTGGATTAGAAGAGTAACAGTTACCATATATTCTAATATATGCAATGAGAGAGATTCTACATGGGGGTTAAGAGATCAAAATAGGCTGGGTGTGGTGGCTCATGCCTATAATCCCAGCACTTTGGGAGGCCGAGGCAGGGGGATCACCTGAGGTTGGGAGTTTGAGACCAGCCTGACCAACATGGAGAAACCCCATCTCTACTAAAAATACAAAATTAGCCAGGTGTGGTGGCGGGTGCCTGTAATCCCAGCCACTCAAGAGGCTGAGGCAGGAGAATCACTTGAACCTGGGAGGCAGAGGTTGCGGTGAGCTGAGATCGTGCCATTACACTCCAGCCTGGGCGGTAAGAGTGAAACTCCATCTCGAAAAAAAAAAAAAAAAAAAATCAAAATAAACCCCAAATAAAAACAAATGAACAGATTGGAAGTCTTCTCTCATGAGGTAACATGAGCTGAATCTTTTGGTATAGCATGGAGAAGTTTAGATAGGAAGGAAAGGAAGTTATTCTAGTCAGAGGGAAAAGTATGGAGACATGAAATAGCCTTAGTAATTTGGGATGTTTTGTGATCATCGTGGATAAATTAAAAATCCATGGGAATAAGTTATATAAAAAACCTAGCATCAGAGCTCCTTAACATTCAACAACCTTTAACGTGCCACAAATGTATGTTTTCAGTGCATTTCCAGGTCATACCCTGGGAGTTGTTCTCATTTCCTTACTCACTTACTGCATATTTATCATACGCCTACCTCTATGTGGTAGGCACCATTCTGGCCCTCCGGGGAGGATGGCCAAAGGACAAATAAGGCTCCTTCTCTCATAATTTACATACAAGTTAGGAGAAATCAACAATAAATAAGAAAAAGTAGAAAATACCATATAGTAATCATTCATGCACCAAATTAAACAGGATTAAACTGGGAGTGACTTTACATTGGGTAGTTAGGGAGGGCCTGTTTGATGGGGTATTATTTAGCCGAGACCCAGATGACAAGAAGGAATCAGCTATTTAAAATGAAGGTAAAAATAGTCTTCAGGCACAATTATTGCAGAAGTCATAAAACGGAAGTGAGAAGGAAGGCCAGCGACTGATGTATGATGGGCAAGAAGCAAAGTGGTATGTAATAAAGTTGGAAAGGGAGGCAGAAGCCAGATAAAGTCAGGCTTTGCAGGCCAGAGTGAGAATTTAGGCTTTTATTGTAAATGTAGTGGGGAGCCATTAGAGGGTGGTAAGTAGGAGTGTGACATGATGTGATGTATGGCCCTGAAAGGTTATTCTGGCTACTGTATAGAGAACAAATTGTGAGGGGCCAGAATGAAAGCACAGTGTCTAGTTAAATAGTACTGGTAAGTAATAAGAAGTCATGGTGGTTTGGACAGAGGTTGCAGTAAGAGTTATAGAAAGATGAATATGTTTGGGAGATGTTTTGGAGGTAAAATATATCTTACTGAGTTTTTATTTTGAGAAATGAGGCATATGGTGATACAGTTTACAGAGATGAACAAGAATAGAGTGAAACAGTTGAGAGTGGCTGTGAAACAAAGAGTTCTGTTTGGGTAAGTTTGGGGGATGCAAGTGGAAATGACAGGTAGGCCAATGTGAACCTGGAGTTTAGAGGAAAGTCAGACACAGCTGCTACGTACATGTTCATGTGCAGGTTATGTTCTGAACTTCTGGAATCAAGCGGTACAATGTGTGTGACCTACAGAGCATCACTAGCTTATATTTGGGGACCATTGGTCTGTAGATAGTATTTAAAGCCACTGGAATGAATGAGACCAGTAGACCCAGGATAATTATTCTTAATTAATGCTGTATTTTCAAAATTCATTTTCAATTCCTTATCAAGAATCAGTTACAACAATTTATTTTGAGTTATAGTAAAATTTAAGTTATCTTTTGATGAAAAAGTATATTTCAGATCAATGAATTTCTTTTGCATAGATCTTCTGTTGATGGATAATAAAATTCAAGACATTCTGTCAAACTTGTAAAGTGTTCAGTGCTGACATTTTGCAGATATTATCAAGATCATTTACTTCATTAATAATTGTTGGCATCAGTTTCATATATTCTCTTCCAATACTTTCATGGTTTTTATAGCTTTTGATTGGGTTAGTTTTGTTTTTACATTTAAATCTTATATCCATCTGGAATTTATTTTAGTGTAAAGTGAGAAGAATGAATCTAAATTTATTTTATTGCAAATCTTAGCCAGCTGTCTCAAAACACATACCATATAAACCTAGGCTTTTTCCATTGATCTGAAATGCCATATGCTAAATTTTCAAGTGGATCCTATTCTCTATGTCTGGAATCTATATTCTGTTTTTATTGATCCACCTATTAATGATAGGTTATGTTTTTATATCAAATTCAAATTGCACATACACTAAGGAATTTCTATAATATCTGTGCATTTATCAAGTTGCAATGAAAATTATTTGCTAGTGTCCCATGACATTCTTTCATGGTATAAGCCAGTTCTCGTATACATTGAGCCAAGATATCATTGAAAAGTTGTACTTTAGCTACCTTGTCTGATTCATATTCTGTCAACATTTCTAAGCAAACATCTTTTAGAAATTGTTATTTACTCTAAATCTATTGTGTCTATAAATTTAATACAATTGAAGTAAAAATTCCAGTTGTCAGTTTTTGAGACTTGACAAAATACTATTAAAGTTTACCTAGAAGAAAAAAATACTTGGAAAACACCCAATTTTGTAAAAGAATTATGATGAAAGAGGACCTTCATTACCAGATATAAAACATGATGAAAATAGCAATAAAGAAGTATTTTTTTGGCTTCATTGCCAACAAACACAAGGAGTTTATTATTATTATTATATATAAAGCTTATACATTATACCTGTATTGTCAGCAAATGAGATTTGAAGTTTTTGTGCAGGAGCACGTTCTGATGACACTGTTGCAATTACAGGAACCCATTCTAGACTAGTTATCAAAATTAAGGAGCTTGTGCTAGAATGTAAGTTGACTCACTGCATCCTTCTAGAAGTCTAACTTCAAAAAAGAGTCAATTGAGCTAAAGAGTAGTACAATTTTTTTAAAAATTGACTTATGTAAAGGCAATGTGTTACATGCAAGAATATCCTCTTTATGATGTGGTACTATAGAAACTGATAAATTCCTGTTGTTGCATGCTGAGGTGAAGTACTCGTGTTTATCAAGGGAAAAGTTCTGTTGAGAAAGTCTGAATTCCTAGTGTTCCTGCAAGATAAGAAGCCAGTTTGGTCTAAACTCTTTGAAGAGTTCTCATCTTTTTAAAGATATGAATTAGACTGACTTACCTATTGGTCTGATATCTTTGGTATTTTTATTGATCATAATCCTCCCTGAAAGAAATAAATGCAACTTGGTTTTTAAAGGTAAATAATGCCAAAGGCCACCTGGCTATCCCACAGGCACCTCAAATTCAACATTCCACAATCAAATTCATTACTTTTCCCCCAAACCTGTCCTTCTTCCTCCTTTTCTTTTTTCTGGTGCTAATTGTTATCACTCTCTACCTTAATTACCTAAATCCAACACCTGAACATCAGCCGTAGCCTCTCCCTTGCTTTACTTTTATATCCAGTCCCTCCTCAAGTTAGATTGCTTTTAATTCCTTATCATCTCTCCTATAAGCTCCTTCTAGTGGCCCTGGTTGCTTCTGCCTTGGGTAGGTCCTGATCTTGTCTACACTGGACTTCTAGCACTTCACTGAGCAGCCCATTCATCAGGTGGCTGCCAGAATACTCTTTCCAAATGCAAATTTCTTCACATTAGGTTCCTACTGAAGGCCTTTTATGAGCTCTCCTTTACCCATAGGAGACATTTTAAAGTCTTCAGAGTGGCATTCAAAGCTCTCCACAATCTGGCCCCTGCATCTCTCCAGCCTCAGATCTTTACACCCTCCTAGCATGCCTCACTCCAGCTATACCTGACCACTTGGAGTGCTTGGAATCCTGTTTTGCTTCATGCTTTTCACTTTCACTCACATTAGAATTCTCTCCTACCCTTTTTGGGGGAGGATCTATTAATAATTATCTTTCAATATTTAGTTCAACAAACCTGGAAGCATCATGTTACCTGACTTCAAAGTATACTACAGGGCTACAATAACCAAAACAGCATGGTACTGGTACAGAAACAGGCACATAGACCAATGAAACAGATAAGAGAGACCAGAAATAAGGCCACACATCTGCAAACATCTCATCTTCAACAAAGCTGACAAAAACAAACAATGGGGAAAAGCCTCCCTATTCAATAAAAATGGTTCTGGGATAACTGGCTAGCCATATGCAGAAGATTGAAACTGTACCCCTTTCTTATACTGTTTACAAAAATCAACTCAATATGGATGAAAGACTTAAATGTAAAACCCAAAATTATAAAAACCCTGAAAGACAACCCAGGCAATACAATCCTGGACATAGGATGGGCAAAGATTTAATGAAAAAGACACCAAACGCAATTGCAACAAAAGCAAAAATTAAGTGGCATCTAATTAAACTTAAGAGTTTCTGCACAGCAAAAGAAACTATCAACAGAGTAAACAAACAGCCTGCAGAATGGTAGAAAATATTTGCAAACTATGCATCTGGCAAAGGTCTAATATCCAGCATCTATAAGGAACTTAAATTTACAAGAGAGAAACAACCCTATTAAAAAGTGGGCAAAGGACATGAATAGATACTTTTCAAAAGAAGACATACGTGTGGCCTAGAAGCATATGAAAAGAAGCCCAATATCGCTGATCATTAGAGAAATGTAAATCAAAACCACAATGAGATATCATCTCACACCAGTCAGAATGGCTACTACTAAAAAGTCAAAAAATGAAAGTTGCTGGTGAGGTTGCGGAGAATAGGGAACACTTATACACTGTTGGTGGGACTGTAAATTAGTTTAACCATTGTGGAAAGCAATATGGTGATTCCTCAAAGAGCTAAAAGCAGAATTACCATTTCACCAAGCAATCCCATTACTGGGTATATACTCAGAGGAATATAAATCATTCTACCATAAAGTCACATGAACGTGAATGTTCATTGTAGCACTCTTCACAATAGCAAAGACATGGAATCAACCTAAATGCCCATCAGTGACAGATTGGATAAAGAAAATGTACATACCCACCATGGAATACTATGCAGCCATAAGAAAGAATGAGATCGTGTCTTTTGCAGGAACGTGGGTGGAGCTGAAGGCTATTATCCTTAGCAAACTAATGCAGGAACATAAAACCAAATACTACATGTTCTCACTTGTAAGTGGGAGCTAAATGATGAGAACTGATGAACACAAAGAAGAGAATGGCAGACACTGGGGCCTACTTAGCAATAGAGGGTGGGAGGAGAGCAAGGAGCAGAAAAATAACTATTGGGTACTAGGCTTCATACCTAGGTGATGAGATAATCTGTACAACAAACCCCTGTGACCTGAGTTTGCCTATACAACAAGCCTTCACATGCACCCTCAAACCTAAAATAAAAGTTAAAAAAAAATTTAGTTCAAACTTACTACCTTTAGGTAAGAGAGGTGTTGCCTGTCTTCACCCACACATTTTCCCACAGAATTAACTCCTCTTCCTTGTACTCCTCTTGTGGCTCCTTTATACTACAACACTCACAAAAATATACCCATTTGTTTACTTGCTTCCCTAATAGACTGGAAGTTCCTTACGTCAGGGACCTTGTTTTTTATTGCCAGTGTCTAGCAATGCCACTACTATTTAGGAGCTCTGTAATTTTTTTTTTGAATGAATAAATAAGGGAGAAGGTTCAGAGGCATGATGGAAAGGGTTTGCAGAGAATGCAATAGTGTTAAAGCTGGTCAGGAGGAAGACACATAGGGCAATATGGTGATGAGAGATGGGAAAGGCTAGTTTACTAAGGGGGACTTGTCTGTGTATGATGGTTAAGAGTCATGGGAATAACTAGCTTTAAATTTCTGACTAGAACTCTGGTATAAGGTTATTCTATTGCTGCAGAAGTACAGGTACTACCTGAAGTCAAGTGAAGTTTGCTGGATATCATTCAATTTGCAAGTATTAGCACACATACACACACACAATTTTTATACTAGCAACACTGCATTTATCTAGTGCTTTACATTACCCAGAGTTCTTTTATTTCCATTATCTTATTTGACCCTTAAAACAGTTATCTCCCTCAGCTTCAGTTTCCTTATTTCTTCGGATTGTTTGCAAGATGTGTTATATGTCTGATACACAGTTAAATACCAAATGTGTTATTGTTACATCAGGAATTTGAGGCTCATAATAGTTAAATGACTTGCTCAAGGTCAGAAAGGTAAGTTAGTGGCAGATTTAGACATAAAGTCTAGATTATTTTTACTGCACTAGAGTACAATGGGATACTATCTTCTACATTACTTGAGCTGCAACATCTTTAATTTCCTTGAGAGACTTACCCAAAAGCAGGCTTTGGGATGACTCTACCAGAGCTGATTATCAAATTTAAGCAAAATCTACCTCCTGGATAAACCAAAATGCAAATATAAATAATATTTTTTATAGCTTGCATTGCTTCCTAATCTCCATCTTTTACACTTGAGGATTTTCAGCAGAGAATCTGAGCAGGGTAACCTCTTGCCCTTGTGAAGTTTTGTAGATATTTTAATTGCTTGTTAAAATATTGCTTTTGAGTCCAGTTTTATGGTAGAGCAAGTATCAGTTTGGGGTTTTCAGCCTAGAATTAAGGTAGCAGGCATCTGAAGTGAGGACTGGAACACAAAGACAATGACTGTACTATGTAGACACTGACAATCACACACATATGTCTGTGGTTTTTTATAGAGTTCTGCTGAGGAAGAATCTGAAGCCATAAAATGTGAACGAGAGATGAAAGTATTAAGTGAAACTGTTTCAGCAGGTATTCTAAATTACATTTTAAGAATTTAACTTTATTGAGATTTTCTTCTTACAGAAGAAATACAGGATCATTGTTAAAAAAAATTCAGACATTGCAAAAATATATTTAAAGTGAAAATTCTTCATAGTCCCTTTTCTGAGATACCAGTGTTAACAGATTTCTTTGCTCAATTTATCCCTGTCTCTCTTAATTTCTAATAAAACCATGGGATTATATTATACAAATGTTTTTGTTGAGAATTACTTTTTTCCCACCTAACAACGTGTTACATATATAGAACACAATATATATTTCATGTAAATGAATATTCAACATTATTCCAAGAATACATTGGTAACCTCACTTTTTTAAGTAGTTGTATAATTCCATCCAATAATGGAACACTTTTTAAATCCCTATTGATAGACAGGTTGTTTCTAATTTTGTATTACTACAATATTGTAATGAACTTTCACAAGTACACATACACAACTGAAAATCTCGCAATACTTCTGGGTATTAACAAGTGTTTGCATTCAGTCTTGTCCTGGCAAATAGCAGTTGGATATAGTTTAGAAATGTCAAGGCAATAGTGATGTCTAATTTGTCAATCTTTTAGTTTGAGATTTATAAACATCTTTTCTGTTAACTTTATGCTTCTTTCCCTGTAACTTCTAGGAATCTATTTTCTATATATTTCTTAGCATATTTTTTCATAACAGGCCTTAAACTTCACTTTTTCTTTCTTCTTCTTCTTCTCCTTCTTTTTTTTTTTTTTTTTTTTGAGATGAGATCTTGCTCTGTTGCCCAGTAGTGGTGCAGATTATGGCTCACTGCAGCCTCAACTGCCCAGGCTCCAGTATTTCTCCTACCTCAGCCTGCTGAGTAGCTGGGACCACAGGCATGCACCACCAGGCTAGCTAATTTTTAAATTATTTATAGAGATGGGGTCTTGCTATGTTGCCCAGACTCGTTTTAAACTCCTAGGCTCAAGCGATTCTCCCACCTCAGCCTCGCAAAGTAGTGGGCGTGAATCACTGCCCCCAGCCTGTTTTCATTTTAATAATAACACATGCTTATTGTATGGTTTCATAGATGAAATAAAAATTATGTCCTCCCCTACACCCCACCATTACTCATGCCTGTTTCCACTTCCAAGGTCAGCTCTATGAATCATTTTGAGTTAACTGCTTTTTGAAAAGTTTTAGTAGCTGGTTGAATAGAAACTTCCTTTACCAGTATGAGAATTTTTAAATTTCTTTCCTAAGAACATACTAAACTGTAATCTATTTGAAAACTGTTAATCTGATTAATTTTAGCACAGTTGTTGCTGGTAGAGAATTCTTCTGAAAAGCCAGATTTCTTTGAAGACAATGTGGTGGATTTATGCCAGTTCACAACTCTGGGTGGAGTATACCACTTGGATATTTTGGAGCTTCCTCCACAGTGTAAACCAGTGAAGGGATGGATGATTGTGGAAGTAGGTTGATTCTTGAATCAAAACTTATAAGTAAAATAATTGCTCACGCTTTTACTTTATTTCATATTATCTAACATCTAATAAGCTTTAATCCTATCAAACACAAAGGAAAAAATGTAATTTTAAACTGTCTTAAATGTATTGGTATTGAAAATTTGAATCAGATGCTAAAAGAATCTAAAATAATATGACGTTTATACTAGAATTCATATATGTTAACTTCATTGTAAATTTACATCATTATGTTTTGTTAGTGCCAATTTGGTCTTAATAATAATATTCTAGATCAGAGGTTGGCAAACTTTTTCTGTAACAGGCCAGATGGTAAATATTTTCACCTTCACAGTCCGTACTAGCTCTGATGCAGCTACTCAACTCAGCCATTGCAGCACTAAAACTGCTGTGTATAAACGAATGGGCACAGCTATGTTCCAATAAAACTTTATTTACAAAAATTGGTGGTGAGTGGGATTTCCCAGGGACCGTAGTTTATGGACTCCAGTCTAAATCAGTGGTTGTTAATATGTGTTCCCTCGAGCAGAGGCATCAGCATCCTCTGGCATCATCTGGGAATTTGCTAGAAATGCAAATTAATGAGCCCCACCTCAAACTTACTAAGTCAGAAACCCTGGAGGTAAGGCTCAACAATCTGTTTTGGAAAAATACACCCTAAAGTTTGGAAATCACTAGTCTGAATCCTTGACATACAAAATATGGTCCTAAATCAACAGCATTGAACCAGCAGCATTAGTGTCAGTTGGGAACATGCAAGAAATGCACAATTTTGGGCTGCACCTCAGAGCTACGGAATCTGCAGTTGAACAAGATCCCCAGGTAACTCCTATGCATATTGAAGTTTGAAAATCACCAGTCCACATGATGCCAGTGCTGCTGATGCCCTGACCACACTTTGGTGATAATAGTTGTTAGATCACCTTTCAAGGAGTTTCTCACCCCTGTTTTATAAGTAGTAACACTTGCGCTATTATTGACTTGGTTTATTTTTAACTTAACCTCGTGGTGGCTTGCTTCCCATAGAATAATACCATATATACCCAGTTATGTTGTCATAGGCTGCCCCTTCCTTCCTCTCTCTCTCTCTCTCTCCCTCTTCCTCTTCCTGTCTCTCTCTCTCTCCTCACCCTCTCTCCCCTAACACGCCTGTACACAGATTGCTGGGTACTTCTCACCCACAGTCCTATCCATTAAGGACCTTGGTGCATTCTTGTTTTTGAGAAGTGTTTCCCAACCTTTTTTCCCCCGTTATTGCCCTAATCACCTGCCACTCCAACAAAATTTTAATATTCTCTTTATCCATAAGGTCCCAGCCTGCGCTGGGGTTTTCAAGACTCCATCTAAAGATCTGTTGTTATTGACTTTTGTCACAGTGTCCTGAGACCACTTCATGCTCTCCCCTTGAACCCAAAGAATCCTCCTTCACAGCTGTTTTTCTCTCCTGCAACAAAGAGGCTTTCCTCATTTTCAAGGCTTTTTCAATAACTTTCCACCTCTTCTAGAATCTTGCCCTAATTTTTCCTCTATTTTCTAATATTTTTAAATCTTTCTTCCTTCCCTAGATCCTTGTCTGCTGCATTCAGATAATGCACAAATCTTCCTTACCCCAGAAAAATCTGCTGTCTGGTTAATTCACTTTCATTCATTCATTTCCTTTCTTCTCAATAGGTTGTCTATGTTTCTTTTTATCTTTACCTACACACCCTTAGCATGGTATTAGAGCATGTGATTTAGGGTCCCATACACCGGTTTTTGAGTTCTGGTGCCACTTTGAAGTCATTTTGTAATCTTTGTCAAATTACTTGATTTTTCTAAGTCTTAGTTATCATTTCTGTTAAATATAGGCCTTTAGGATTGCTTAGAGGAATAAAATGTTGAGGAAGCCCCACCACACAATCTGGCCCATAGGAAGTTCTGTACATTCATATTTAGTAACTTTTTTCTCAATCATGTATCTTTTAAATTTTGTTGTGACATTTTGTTAATCTATGTATAAATAGGATCAAACTGCAGTGCTTACTAAAAATAACTATATAACTTATTCAGTACTATTTACATTTTTCACTGCTACCAGTCAACTAACTTGATGTTGTTTTGGTCATTTTTAAAAGATACTCAAAGAAGGATTACAGAAATACACATATCCTCCGGAAACTACAGAAGAGTTTGAGACAGAAAATGCTTTCCCACCTATAGAGGTCACACTTGAGGTTCATGAGAATGTAATCTTTTTTGAGGATCCTGTGGTTGTAAGGTGGGATGCTGAAGGTACAGCTTTTATAATTATGTAATAAAAGGAGGGATAATCATAAAAACCCTTAAGTTGAATCAGAAAGTGTAGTGTATTAACTGAGCTTACTATCTTACATATTTCTATGCCAATTCAAGGGTCTTGTTTTGTTTGTTCTTAATGGAAATGAATAAGTGTTGGAGTTTAAAATTTGCTGAGTGTTGTAACTATTAACTCCTAAAGTATCTGTATCTGCCATTGCCTATGAACAATTACTTTATGGTTATATCATTATGTTTCTAAAAAACGAGTGAAACACTGGGCACGGTGGCTCATGCCTGTAAATCCCAGCACTTTGGGAGGCCGAGGTGGGCAGATCACCTGAGCTCAGGAGTTTAAGACCAGCCTGGGCAACATGGTGAAACCCCACCTCTCTACTAAAACATTACAAAAATTAGCTGGGCGTGGTGGTGTGCACCTGTAATCCCAGCTACTTGGGAGTCTGAGGCATGAGAATCACCTGAACCCGGGAGGTGGAGGTTGCCATGAACTGAAATGGTGCCACTGCACTCCATCCTGGGCGACAGAGTGAGACTCTGTCTGTCTCAAAAAAACAAACAGGCCAGGCATGGTGGCTCATGCCTGCAATCTCAGCACTTTAGGAGGCCGAGGCAGATGGATCACCTGAGGTCAGGAGTTTGACATTAGCCTGGCCAACATGGTGAAATCTCATCTCTACTAAAAATAGAAAACGAGCGGGGCGTGGTGGCACATACCTGTAATCCCAGCTACTCCGCAGGCTAAGGCAGGAGAATAGCTTGATCCCAGGAGGCAGAGGTTGCAGTGAGCCAAGATGGCGCCACTGTACTCCAGTCTGGGCAACAGAGCAAGACTGTGTCTCAAAACAAAACAAAACAAACAGGCAAAAATGAATGAAAATATTAAAATCAGGCTGGGCGCTGTGGCTCACGCCTGTAATCCCAGCACTTTGGAGTGCCAAGGCGGGCGTATCACCTGAGGTCAGGAGTTCGAGACCAGCCTGGCCAACATAGTGAAACCCCATCTCTACTAAAAATACAAAAACTAATGGGGCATGGTGGCACATGCCTGTAGTCCCAGCTACTTGGGAGGCTGAGGCAGGAGAATTGCTTGAACCTGGGAGGTGGAGGTTTCAGTGAGCTGAGATTGCGCCACTGCACTCCAGACAGAGCGAGACTCCCTCCGTCTCAAAAAAAAAAAAAAAAGAAAAAAAGAAAAAGAAAATATCAAAATAGTTTAGCAAATCAAAAACAGATAAAAAGTCTACTCTTCTGAAATAACCAAATAGTTCGGATTTGGATAATTAGTATTTGATTACTTTAATGTTAATCGTTTATAAATTGTACACAAGTATTGGGGATGAGGAATGGGCAAATGGGAAACCTGAGAAAGGGAAAACTAGCCACTTGTATACCTTTTTATACCTTTTTATTTTTGAGCCATGGGACATTATTGCTTATTCAAAACTTAAATATTAATAAAATTATAAGTATCTACAGTGATATAAGCTAATGATTTGTTAATCATTAACAAATACCTCTTTTGGAGTAGGCTTGCTGAATTTTGAAAAATCTTGGTCTGGTGAGTTAATGTATGCCATTTTAAGGATCCTAGATGAGAGGAGTACACCTTTGTTTTTAAGGTTGTTTTATATCCATCTGTTGGTGAAGGGATTTATATACTTGGTGATAGGCTGGGAACAAATATCACTAAGGCACAGAGCTTTTACATAATCTACTTATTTAGTTATGGAAAATTTAGGAACAGAGAATTTAGGAATTTATACCAAGAAGTTTAAATATTTTGTATTTTAAATTTTTTAATGAATGCCCTGGTGCTCTACATTTTTGTTTGTATAGACAGACCTACAAGATGTATTATTTATATTCTAGAAATAGTCTATGTATTAAAAACAGTAGGCCGGTCGCAGTGGCTCATGCCTGTAATCCCAGCACTTTGGGAGGCTGAGGTGGGTGGATTACTTGAGCTCAGGAGTTCAAGACCAGCCTGGGCAACATGGAGAAACACCATCTCCACAAAAAGTACAAAAATTAGCCGGGCGTGGTGGCATATGCCTGTAGTCCCAGCTACCCCAGAAGCTGAGGTGGGAGCATTGTTTGAGCCCAGGAGGTTGAGGCTGCAGTGAGCTGTGATCATGCCCCAGCACTCAGGGTGGGTGACAGAGTGAGACCCTGTCTCAAAAAATAAAAAATAAGTTAAAAAATCTAGTAAATTCTTACATATTAAACTATAAAATACATCAACATGAACAACTGTATCTCTTTTGATATTGTTTCAGAGGTGTCACTTTAATGGTAATATTCCTAAGTATTTATCACATTAAAAATTATTAACACAGCTGGGCATGGTAGCTCATGCTTGTAATCCTAGCACTTTGGGAGGCTGAGGCAGGCGGAACACCTGAGGTCAGGAGTTTGAGACCAGCCTGGCCAACATGGCGAAACCCTGTCTCTACTTAAAAAAATTAGCCAGGCGTGGTGTCACGTGCCTGTAATGCTAGCTATTCAGGAGGCCAAGGCAGGAAAATTGCTTGAACCTGGGAGGCGGAGGGTGTAGCGAGCTGAGATCGCACCATTTTACTCCAGCCTGGGTGACAAGAGTGAAACTCTGTCTGAAAAAAAAAATTATTCACATGAAATTAGAATTAGACAAGGTAAATTATTCCACACAATTCAGGGGAATAATTTCACTCTACAACTTCAGTAATTAGCAGTAATTTACAACTCTAGTAATTTTTAAACCATGGGGAAACATTTTGCCCGGAACTACTAGAAATTTGGAGAATTTATTTATAGGTAATAACTTTTTACCTTATAAATTAAAATTATTTGTTAATGTAGCGACAAAAAGAGGAATTAAAAATAAGTTTGTGAATGTAATTGTATTTATTATATGAAATTTAAGAGTAAAAACTTGTCAACAGAACCCTCCAATCGAGAGCAGGAAAGAGAGCTAAGTAGAAATGGAGAGCACGTCTGGGAAGAAAATGGTTCATTTATTTGTCCTATAAAGATGACCCTTCCCCCCAACAAAAAAAAAAAAAAAAGAAAGAAATACAGAGATAAATGAGGCATAGTTTCTTCCTCTTGGAGTTTCAAAAGTTGTAGGAGGGGCAGATGGGAAAACACCACATTGTGATACAACATAGTAGGGTGCTAGCATAGATGTAAAGTGCTATAGAGCACGACACAGATGGCTCAGTCTTTAGAGTATTGGAAGGCTTCTCACAGGTTGGAATGTTGAACAGGGCCCTCAAAGATGAAGAGAATGTTTGCATGCAAGTCTCTATGTGGACATGTTTTCAGTTCAGTATGTACCTAAGAGTGGAATTGCTGGGTTGAGTGCTGAGTTTATATTTAACTTTCAAAGAAACTGCCAAATTGTTTTTCAAAGTAGCGGTACCATTTTACATGTCTGCCAGCACTATATGAGGTTTTCTGTTTGTTCATAACATTTGTTATTTATCTTTTTGATGATAGCCATTCTAGTGGGTGTGAAGTAGTATTCCATTGTAGTTTTAATTTATTTCCCTAATTACTAATAATGTTGATCATCTTTTTAGGTACTTATTAGCCTTTCATATCTCTTCTTTGGTGAAATGTTTATTCAAATCATTTACCCACTTTTAAATTAGGTTGTGTTTTATTATTGAGTTGTAAGAGATACAAAAGACCACCTACAGGAAGTACATTAATCGTTGCCTGGGGCTGGAGGTGGGAATGGGAATTAACTGTAAATGGACATAAGGATCTTACTGAGGGGATAAAAATGTTCTAAAACTGGATTGTGGTGATGGTTGCACAACTGGGTAAATTAAAGATAATTGAATTGTATACAAAAAATACATGAATTTTGAAGTCATTTTAAAGCAAAGCTGAAGAGAGTTTCTCTGAAAGATTAGGGAAGAGTATTGTAGGAGGAAAGAACTGTATGTGCCGAGGCCCAGAGGTATACATACAGTGTTGTTAGGGAAAGAAAAAAGTGGGGCTGAAAAGAGAAAAACTTTTTCCCTTGAGGAGTGGCAAGGGATGGAGCCAAGAAAGTGAGTCAAAGCTTCATTCTGAAGGTCTTACCATGCTGAGGAGGTGGGACTTGATCCTGTAGTCAGGGGAAATCTCTCAGCGAAGTTGGCCTTCTTTTGAGTTTCTATTCTAAATATGAAAGATCAATTTATACACAAAGCAATTTTTTCGGTGCTTTCATTTATCTTTTTTTAATAGGGAAAAAATGAAACTAGTGTCACTTTCTTCATCAATTATAAAGGTAAACATTGGAGAACTGATGGCATCAGCAATGTATCCTACAAACCAAAAGAAAGACTTGTAACATTCAGCCTGGACACCTTTGGCCCTGTTACCTTGATTCAAGATGCTCATATTAACATGCCGTACCAGTCATGGGAACTAAGACCACTTGATGTAAATAAAGTACTTTTAACTGTGACTACAGTATTTACTGAGATTCAAATACAAATTAAGGTGAGTTACTCTTGTAGCTGTTACGTACTGTCGTATCAGAGGTAAACCATTTTGATGGAATACTAGTTTGTCAAAAGCAATCAGTGGCTGCTGATTTATATATTGAAATATAAGTGTCTTATAATGACCTTAAAAATGTACCTTGAGCTATATTTCTAAATGAAATATTAGTTGAATAATTAAATAGGCAATAACATGTAAATAGCAAGGCTCAAACTTAAATTTGTACCCTAAAGTTACTAGGGATAGATCAACTGATGAACCAACAACCCTGATTGCAGTATGAATTTCAGAGTTTTTGATCCACCCTAAAGGGGCTATGTGATCTTTATCATCCAGCCATTTGAAATCCTTTTTGAGGTTGGTTTCTCTCTGAATGATCCCCTATTGCTCATCAGTCAGAAATTACATAGCCTGGGCCGAGCGCAGTGGCTCACGCCTGGAATCCCAGCACTTTGGGAGGCCAAGGCGGGCAATCACCTGAGGTCAGCAGTTCGAGACCAGCCTGGCCAACATGGTGAAGCCCTACTAAAAATACAAAAATTAGCCAGGCGTGGTGGCACACACCTGTAATCCCAGCTACTCAGGAGGCTGAGGCAGAAGAATCGCTTGAACCTGGGAAGGGGAGGTTGCCATGAGCCGAGATCGTACCACTGCACTCCAGCCTGGGCAACAGAGTGAAACTCTGTCTCAAAAAAAAAAAAAACCCAGGAAGAAAGAAAGAAATTACATAGCCTGTAATGTTTAGAGACAAAAGTAGATTAGTGGTTGCCTGGGGCTGAGAGTGGGTGGGGATTAACTGTAAATGAGCATGAGGAATCTTATTGGGAGGGATGAAAATGATCTAAAATGGATTTATGGGGATAGTTGTACCAGTCTGTAAAGTTACTAAAAATCATTGAATTATACACTTGAAATACGTGAATTTTATGATATGTAAAATATATCTTAAAAAGTTGTTTTTAAAAACAGAGATAGCCTGGAATTCATTATGAGCACAGAAAGCCTAGAATATTATTAAACTTTGCTTTTAAAACTAGATGAGGGCTGGGAGCGGTGGCTTACGCCTGTAATCCTAGCACTTTGGGAGGCTGAAGTGGGTGGATCGTGAGGTCAGGAGTTTGAGACCAGCCTGGCCAATATGGTGAAACCCCATCTCTACTAATAATACAAAAATTAGCCAGGCATAGTGGCACACGCCTGTAGTCTTAGCTACTCAGGAGGCTGAGGCGGAAGAATCGCTTGAACCCGGGAGGCGGAGGTTGCAGTGAACCAAGATTGTGCCACTGCACTCCAGCCTGGGTGACAGAGCAAGACTCCATCTCAAAAACAACAACAACAACAACAACAACAACAACAACAACAACAACAGCAACAACAAAAAACTAGGTGAGATGGGAGATGGAGTGCCATAGAATTATTAGTGTGCAAGTGCCCTTAAAATGCTTCTGGTCTACCCTCCTGTTGTATATAGAGAGAAACTAAGGCCCACAGAGGTTAGGAGGTTATGTGACCTTTCTGAGATTGTGTAAGGGGATTGTATTGCTGGAGCCTCCTTTCAGGCTTCCCTGCACCATTCCAGCAGCCCTGACGACCCTTGTGCAGAGATTCTTCCTCTAGACTCATGGAAAAATACAAGCATCTTCACAAAGTTCACTTATTAATATGACGATTGAAACACCCAAGGCTGCTCAGTGTGCGTTTTCAGGTTAGTAGATCTGTGCTGTCTAATGTGGTAGCTACCAGCCGTATGTAGCTACTGCATGTGACTAGTCCAAATTAGCACATGCTCTAACTGTAAAATTAACACAAATTTTGAGTTCTTGGTATGAAGAAAAAAATGTAAACTCTCAATAATTTCCATACTGATTACATATTGAAATATTTTAGATATATTGGGTTAAATGAAATATATTATTAACATTTAAAAAAACAAATGTGTAGGCTAGGTGTGGTGGCTCATGCCTGTAATCCCAGCACTTTAGGAGGCCGAGGTGGGCAGATCACAAGGTCAGGAGATCGAGACCATCCTGGCTAACACGGTGAAACCCTGTCTCTACTAAAAATACAAAAAATTAGCTGGGTGTGGTTGTGGGCACCTGTAGTCCCAGCTACTAGGGAGGCTGAAGCAGGAGAATGGTGTGAACCTGGGAGGCAGAGCTTGCAGTGAGCCAAGATCACGCCACTGCACTCCAGCCTGGGAGACAGAGGGAGACTCTGTCTCAAAAAAAAAAAAAAACCAGATGTGAATTCTATACACCTTCAAACTGTCACTTCGCACAAGACTTTAAAACTGGATAATAATATTGCCTCATGATGTTAACTTTTACGGATGTGAAAAGAATGATCCCTAAAAGTACAATCATAATTGTTATCTAATAACTATTTTAATTCAGTGTGAACATATGCATATTCTTATATTACAATTTCTAAAATAGGAGGCTTGAGAGATGCTATAGTCCATTCTTTGAATGTTCTGATGAAGGCCAAAAAGAGTTAGTAAACTGCTTAACGTAACATGGGGACTTTGTGTCAGAGCATTCAGATGAGGCTTAAGATATACTTGCCCTGCATTCTTTCTAATATAGAGTGATAGATGACTTTTAAAAATGTATAAAGCATCTAAAGGCTGCACCTGGAGTGATACTGAAGTAATGATTTAACTTACATAAAAGCTTCTTTTTTCTTATTTAAACTAGGAAAACCTCTGCATGTTATCTTCAATCAAACTAAAAGACAAGAAACATATCTCTATTTTGGAAGGAACCTGGATGACTCCTATTCCTTTCATTATTGCTTTGAAAGAAGCTGGACTGAATATCTTTCCTACTAGACACTCTCATTTTTATGTTATTATAAACAATAAGGCAAGAATGAATCTTTCCAAATTTAATGTGGCATGCATTTAAAATGTTAGCAATTATTAAACGTTATATAATTTAATATTATATACACTGTATTTTATATATTCATTTATACCGTATTATAAAGAAATAAGTGAAAAGACCAGAAATCCAGGGTTCTCTTAATTTTCCCTAAGAAAGTAAGCCTGTAGTACGATCTTCATATTGACAAATGGAGCATATCCACAGACGGTCAGTTTAGTGCAAAGGTAGTTTAAGCAATTCTCATTTTATATACTTTCTTTTTGCATTACTGGATATTATATGAGATTTCTTAAAAGAGTAAATAACTGCACTTTCCCAAACACGGTAAGTTAGGCAGAATTAAAAATACAAGGACCACCAATGTACAAAACCCACTTCCTTTAGTTTCTTGGCAAAGCCTCCCTGTCTATGTACTGTTTCATGTTCGTCATAAGGGCTTTAGTTCAGTAAGATCCTTCCAGGTTAAACTGTGAGCTTCTTGAGGATGGGGGTCATTTCTTAATGAACATTGATTCTTCTAGCATCTAGCATAGTCCTAGAATATAGTAGATGCTTAGTAAACATTTGTGATATATGAAGACACAAAGTAACTTCTAATCATGAAAAGTGAATTTGTAGGCAGAAGAGTTCTATACTCAAGAATATTTATGAATATATCAGAAAATGACAATATAAGTAGGTATTTAGATAATATTTAGAAATAAGTGTATGTACATATATGCATAGGAAAAAAACCCTTGGTTTTAGTAACTCAAATTGCCTGTTACTCTACATTGTTGAATGTAGTGTTCTGTTCATGCTTTCAGAATATTCTACTCCAGGAAATATTTTTTTCTGAACACTGTGTGCTAGGCATTATTTTAGATTATTAGGATATAGCAATGAATGAAACAAAGGTCCTTACCTTTGTTTTCTTTCACAGTCGAAGGAAAACATTTAAAAAATAAGTGATTAGTATGTTAAAAAGGTGAAAAGTGCTATGGAAAAAAAGAAAAGGTAGATCAGGAATAGTGAGGCTGAGGCCATATGACACCCATATTAAATAGGGTGTCAGGGAGGGCAGCTCAATGAGAGATAACACTTGAGCGAAACTCAAAGGTGGGGACTTTAGCCATGTGCACATCTGGGGAAGCAGCTTCCTGGTAAACAACTGGAGCAAGAGCCCCGAGGGAGTGGCTTGGTGTCCTGGAGGATTGGAGGGACACCATGGAAACCATGGGGCCTGGAACTGAGAGAGCAAAGGGAGAAGAAAAAGAGGTCAGCAGGTAATGGGGTATATGTGGAGTCGGGAGTAGGGATGTCAGAGGGCCGTGCAAGTCGTTTGTTAACTTTGGACTCTATTCTCAGAGAAAGGGAAGCCATTGCCCAGTGTTGAGAGAGGAGTCACGTACTCTGACTTACAATTTTAAGTGCATCTGTCTGTGTTGAGAATAGACTGAAGGAGGCCAAAGATGGAGGAAGACTTGTTGGGAGGCTCAAAGATCAATTCTATTTGTTTTTATATTGACAGGTTCCTTTGGTAGAAGTGAAAGCTTATCGACAGATGGCCCTACTAAGTTCTGCTTTTGCATTTGGTTGGAGCAAGTGGAACCTACTATGTAATTCTACAAAAGTCGTATTTAAGGTATGATATGTAGAAACCCATAAAACTACTTTGTCCTCCAAAAGAAGATAAAGTACTCAAAGACTAAATGAATGTAGACCATGGCTTCCCCTCTTAGAAAAGTTAAAAAAATTAACATTCAATACGGAATTTTAAAATTTCAAATTTTGGGCCAAGCACGGTGGCTCACGCCTGTAATCCCAGCACTATGGGAGGCTGAGGTGGGCGGATCACCTGAGGTCAGGAGTTCGAGACCAGCCTGACCAATATGGTGAAACCCCATTTCTACCAAAAATACAAAATTAGCCAAGTGTGGTGGCGCATGCCTGTAATCCCAGCTATTCAGGAAGCTGAGGCAGGAGAATCACTTGAACCTGAGAGATGGAGGTTGTGGTGAGCCAAAATCATGCCATTGCACTCCAGCCTGGGCAACAAGAGCAAAATTCCATCTCAAAAAAAAAAAAATTCAAATTTTTTGTCAAAAATATAAATCCAAATTATATAAAGTTTATGCCTTTGTTGTCCAAGCTCTTGACTTCAAGCCAGGCCAGAGTCCTTGTATCTGTTTACAAATTGACTCAAGAACAAATGGAAGCCTTGCTGGGTGCAGTGGCTCCCACCTGTAATCCCAGCCACTTGGGAGGCTGAGGTGGAAGGATCGCTTGAGCCCAGGAATTTGAGGCTGAAGTGAACTATGATTACACCACTGCACCCGAGCCTGAACAGCAGAGTGAGACCCCCATCTCTTAAAAAAAACAACAAATGGAGGCTTTTAACATTAATATATCTGTGACTTACAGCCCCTCTCCTCTGAGAGGGTTAGTCCTCCAACTTAACTTCCTGATACCTTCTTGTTATCAGGTGGTAGTAACCATATCAAATTCTAAAAGCTGATGAATATTTTGGCCTAAACAAGCCACTGTATTTATTGCTCTTGTTTATTGTGTGTTTCCCCCACTCAAATATAAGCCCCTTGAGGGCAGGGCTTTGTTGTTGCAGTTGTTATTTATATATGTTGTATGTCTGTATTTCTTCTGTGTTTTCTTTCTCTGTTATATCCCCAGCACTTAGAACAGTACCTCACACATGATAGGCACTCAATAAATATTTGTTGCATGAATTAATACATGTGGATAAGCTCCATAATCACCAAAATATAAACAGTGTGATGGTTTTTCAAAACCCAGTAATGGAACACATAGACTGTTTCTTTTAACCTTTGCAATTTTGGGGGATAAATTGAGCCCTTCAAATAATAATCTGCTACCAAAATACTGAATAGAAGAGGAATTATTAACAACTTGCTTGAATTTCCTTTCTTTCTTTTTTTTTTTTTTTTTAGGTGAGGGAACACCTTACTGAAGAATGTACTGAGAATCCTAATTGGGCCCTTTTAATGTTTAGTGGTGACAGAGCACAAAGACTGAAGATCAAGGAAGAGAGTGAGGCATTTTCTGAAGCGCTTAAAGAAGAAACTGAGTTTCATTCTACTTTATATCACATGGTGAAGGATTTTTCTTCTGAGGAAGCAATGGAGAAAGTCAGGAGTTCCAACTGTCAGTTTGTCAACTCTGTGTGCCACATGCTGCTCTCTACCAGATTGCTCAGCTACTCCTAACCTCCACTTACAAACTGTATTGTAAGTATGAAGAACCAAGCATGGTGAAAGACAGGTATTTCTGCAACACAATGTAATGAGTGAATGAATACATTTCAAATCAACTATTAAAATGTTCTAATCTGCATTTTCTACTCAAGTTTTGTTTTAAAAACGGTATTTTTTTCCTTTGAATACTTGGCCTGTTAAGAATTTCAGCTTTCACTCTATGAAGATTTAAATGATTCTTTATTTCAATAAACTTTAACAAACAATATATAATATTTCTTCCTTAAAAAGCTCATTCAAAGATCATAGGCAGACTTCTTCCCCATTGTATTTTAGTTGGGGAGATAAAGGCAAAAAGAGGAAATGTAAGCTATCTTACAGTGATTCTGAGAACCTCTGGTTTCATGCTATACTTTCCCAGCTAAAAGTTACTAATTTACAAAGTTCAGATACTGAAACTTAAAAATCAAGATCCATATATTAGGATGTCCTGCTGTCACACTGGTGGTGGCCCATTGTGTCGGAGTCTGGTAAATGGCCACAAGATATGTTCTAGAGACATCCATGAGTCCTCTTGCTGTGTGGGAGCGGCATCCACAGACTTCTGGAATAATTGGCCTGTGAGGAAGCTCATCAAAGCTGCAAACAGTACAATGAATGCAATAGAGAGCCAGAGGGCCTTATTAGCCTTTCTGATGGAGGACTTGAGATTTGTTGCCCAGGAAGCTATTGTGTCATAACTGTAAGGAAAACACAAATAGAATTTGGTAATCGGTAATTTGTCATTAGAAACATTCCTTTTGCTAACACCACCAATCAGGTGATCTGCCCTCCATACCCCCAAAACTGCCTTTTAATCTACATATTATGATTTATCATTTTGGTTTTGGAAACAATCTGCCTCCCACCCTTTGTACCTATTAGGATTAAAGAAATGATGTGCTACGGTGAGAATCTGAAAATTACGTGATGTAGGCAGTATCTTCTAATAAGTACATACAAGTATCTCATTCTTTCAGTAAGATAAGGCAACATATTCCTACAGTGGAAACAAAAATGTTATTTGCTGGGTAGAGTGGATGTCTGTGTATGTACTTATGTGTGTGTACAGTAGTCCCCCTTTATTCTTGTGGGATATGCTCCAAGACCTCCAGTGGATGCCTGAAGCTGAAAATAGTACTAAACCCAGTATATACTGTTTTTTTCCTATGGATACATGCCTATAACAAAATTGAGTTTATAAATTAGGCACAGTAAAAGATGAACAATAACTAACATAGAATAATTTATAACATATATTACAGTAAAAGTTATGTGAATGTAGTCTGTCTCTCAAAATAGATAACATAGGTTCAAGGATAACCTGACATACAAAGTTTGTTATTCATCTTAAATACAACAATTTGGCATGTCTTTTAGTAATTTGATTAGGATTAATACTGTCAGCCCTGCCTCACCCTTTCCCATTCCACTGAAATGGTAGAATTTATCAAGTAGATAACTTACACTGAAGAGACATCCCACTTTGATGGATTATTTTTCTTTTCAGAAAGACTTGGCTTCCTTGTCCTTTCTACTGTTTCTTCTCCAGGTGGCTCTGAGTCATCTTTAGTTCTGTAAATAAACGTTGTTTTTAATATTTGAAACTAAGGATAATATGCTATAATTATTCATAAAATATTGCTAAATCTTACTGTAACTCAAGAGGCTCACAAATATTTGTTCTGGTTTAGGGAAAGTCAATAAATATCTAACTCTAAAAATCAAATCACCAGATTTATAATTTAAACCTTTTATAGAAATTTAATTAAAAAATAAGTTCTTCTATTTAGAAAAATAATAAATGTGTAGAAAGTTAGTTAGAATATTAGCCAAGTATATACAAAAAGGGAAAATTTAAAAAGAACTTTCAAAAGTTAGTCTCATCATTAACCAATGTTATTACTATGAATTCTTTCTCTGCATATATATATATATATATATATATGCATTTCTTTAATCCTAATAGTTACAAAGTGTGGGAGGCAGATTGTTTCCAAAACTATATATATATATGTGTGTGTGTTTGTGTGTGCATGTTTAACCATACTTTATTAAACACTTTAATCTCAGCACTTTGGGAGGCCAAGAAAGGGGATTCCTCCCAAGGATCTCAGGACTCCAGGGATTGCTTGAGCCCTGGAGTTGGAGGCTGTAGTGAGCTATGGTTGCACTACTGTACTCCAGCCTAGGCAACAGAGTCAGACTCTGTCTCTTAAAAAAATATATATTATATATACACATATTTATATATTATGCATATATTATGTATTTATATAATACATATTTAGTAATACACATTTTTATATAATATATGTACACATTTAATATATATTTTTATATGTGTGCATATATATAAATACATGTATATATAATATATATATTTTTAAGAGACAGAGTCTGACTGTTGCCTAGGCTGGAGTGCAGTATATATAAATATATACTATATATACACATATATATATAGTATATATAAATATATACTATATATACACATATATATAATATATACACACATATCTACATATAATATATGCATATTAATATATGCTTATACAGTTTATAATATATACACACATATTCCATAATATATGTTTTTATATATAAAAATATGTATGTATATGTTGTATATATATTTTGTATATGGATGTGTACATATACCTGTGTGTGCGTGTGTGTATGTGTATATATAAAACAAATGTGGGCACCATATTTCTTCCTTTTAAATTTTATTTAACATTAGTAAAAATCTTTTCTCATTATTATTGATTTTATTCCTTTCTCTGTATGATTTCCAATCAGTGCTAACTTGGAGTAACATCAGAGTTTTTCTCTGAAAATCTTAATAATTTAAAACGTGTTTTTGAAAATATTCTCAATATAAAACTGGTTAAAATAAATTAGTATTCAGTGAACTGGAAATAGCAATTGATTGACTGCATTTTAAATCAAATCATATTATTTAAAGAGGTGTTCCTCCACCTAAGCAAAACGTAATTGTTCCACTATATTTGCTGATGAGTTCCTAGTTGGATTTGAATTTTGAAATCTCAAGCTCATAATACCCTCAGAATTGCCAAAGGGAAATGTGTCTCAAAGACTTTTTTTTCATTCAAACATCTATGGGAAATAAATATGATAGACTTTAGTTTTTAAAGAAAACAAGACCCAAAAGCCAGAATAAATTGCATTGCATTTCTATAAGATTCTCAAGGTTTCAGTCTTGTTTACAAAGACTTCTCAGTAGAAATCATACCATACTAACAAAAAGCAAAAACTAGATAATCTTTTGAAGGAGACTCTTGAACTGATTTTTTTTTTTCCAACCAGCTCAAATTCATTATGTTAACTCTAAATCTGAAAAGAGTTTGTAACACATGCAGTAGGCTCCCAGGACTTAAAAAAAAAAAAAAAAAACACCAAAACAAACAGATTATTTGAGGATTGCACCATGTCGTGCTCATCTTTATATTCCTTAGAATTGAGCAGAGTGTCCATCCCATGGTAGGCACTCACGAAAATGTATAAAATAAACATAAAATCATCTCCTTAAGATCCTTCACTTTAACAGATATGAAAACTGAAGGCCGGGCGCGGTGGCTCAAGCCTGTAATCCCAGCACTTTGGGAGGCCGAGGCGGGCGGATCATGAGGTCAGGAGATCGAGACCATCCTGGCTAACACGGTGAAACCCCGTCTCTACTAAAAATGTAAAAAATTAGCCAGGCGTGGTGGCGGGCGCCTGTAGTCCCAGCTACTTGGGAGGTTGAGGCAGGAGAATGGCATGAGCCCAGGAGGTGGAGGTTGCAGTGAGCTAAGATTGCGCCACTGCACTCCAGCCTGGGTGACAGAGCAAGACTCCGTCTCAAAAAAAAAAAAAAAAAAAAAACTGAGAGCAAGTAAGGTTAGGCACTTTTTCTAATGTCACCCAAGGACTCAGAGGTAGCATTTCTGCATATCCCTCCTTCTTGCCCTCTACTTTTCACTGTAGATGTATATTTGTTTAGTTTACTAGATACAGAGATGGCAATTCAGAATTTCATGTTTCCTCTACTCTTCACTTACATAAATGGAAAATAGATGTACATACATGTTACATATGTGCCTATATGTTATATAATACGTACGTTATATATCTCATGTTTTTAAAAATATATAAATAGATGGACATTTTACTTCTGTGGCTCTTTATTGACCTTTCCCCATTGTAGACAGAGACCTGGACAGGAAAAAAATTATCTTCACAAATATGGCAAATTCCAGGGTCTTTTCTAACTTAAGACCTCAAACTTTGCCATTCTGAGAGCTATGAGAGTGAATGTATTAATATTCACAAATAACATTTATATTGTGCTTTACAGTTTATAAAAGTGTTTTACAATGAATTATCTTTTTAATTATACAGCATTATTTCATCTCCATGGAATAAAAGTGATTCCCATTGTTTATGCCCCAGTTCATGTCAGGTTAATAAACACACTGAGCTTCACCTACTTTAGTTCACATTTTTCTTCTTCAGCATCTGCCCAGGAATAGGTGCTAATAAATCGAGGTAATGAGGGACGATGTTCACTCTGCTTTGACCCCAAAATACGCCTAAATAAAGATGATTATAGCCACTTGTCAAATCAAATACATCTGTAGCCATTATAAATTTATTTCCTACTGCTTAAGTAAATACAAAATTATATGTCCTAATTATTTTTTCTTGGCACATTCACAGATCTCCTACTTTATGGTAAAAAAAACTTCATAATTAGATACCAATTTATATAATTATTCTGTTTACACTTTGTACAAATCAAACATTACTATATCACTTAATTCGAGCACTCATTTAGGTTAGCCCAAGTATAAAATAGTAAGGTTCCCAAAGAGGAACCATAAAATTACACTTACCAACTGCTTGACCTCCTACTGAATCGATCATTATTTTCCATCCCAGCCACCTTTAGTAGAAGTTCAAATGTTAAAAGAAATGAAATGATAAAATATACATTTATATTTTCTGTCATATGAAAATGAATTTACCTTTGACTAAGAACACTTAGGAATTGTCTTACCATTCCTGCATTTCCAATATTTCTGGGTAAAGAGGCAATAGTCACTCTTCGTAGAGAAGATGGCTACCAGAAGGAGGAAAATGTACATTTAGAAAACTCTCAATAATTTATCATTATAATAATTTATCATTATATGCAGCACCAATAAATATCCTTGTACATGCATATCCGTGCACTTGACCACAGCTGAGTTAAACAGACATATCTTAAAGGATCCTCTTGTGGCCAAATTGTCTTCCAAAAATATTTTACCAATTTATATTCCACCTAACTCAATGTTGGATTATTATAATTTATGCCAATCTAACAAATATAAAATTTCTTGTTTAGGTTTGTAATTATTTGTCTTCTAGAAACATTGAACATTTCTTTTTATGTTAAATAATCATGTATTTATCTTCTCTGAGAACCACCTGTTTATGTTTACCACCTTTGTCTATATTAATTTTGTTTATATTGAATTTTGTCTAAATTGAATTTTCATATTTCTGGCAGAAATTTTTTATTGTTAATCCAGCCAAATCTATTCTTCTCTTTTGCTACCATTGTGTCTATGCTTAGAAAGATTTCTCCCAACTCAGGAGGAGATAAATACGCACCTACATGTATAGCTTTTTTGTTCATGGTTTCATTTTTTTCCATTTAACACATATAAGGATTGTCATGATGTTTTAATGAATGAAAGTGTTTCTTGAGATTTGTACAGAAAAGCATTATATAGTATTATGTGGTTCTTAAGGTTTAAATAAGTACATCAGGATAAATTTTTAAAATATGTAATAAATAAACTAATTTAAGGGGGTTCCATGTGAATCGTTTTCTTAAACCATCATCCCTAATTTAATTTCATAGGTTAGTTGAGCATCAAGAATATGAAACTGCAGCCCAAGAAACTTGGTTTCTAATCATGCTCCTACCAATACATGATCATAACTGATCACTTAACTTCTGTGTTTCTCTTCCCTCATCTGAAAAAGAGGGATTTGTATAGAATGATTTTAAAGTCACTTATTCAAAAATTCTGCATATCTATGAAATCCTGATTTTTACACTGTGGCAAAGCCTGCCAGTTGACCTTCAGTATCACATTCTTCCTTCTTAGTTAGTAATAAGCCTCCTGATTTTTAGCTAGGCATACAGCCTCCCAAATACACACTGTATTTTCCAGTCTCATTCGTAACAAAGAATGGAAAGAGAAATGTTATTTTGGACTTCTAGGGGGTGTCTTTACAGGGAGAGGGAATACTTGTCATTGCTTCTTTTTTTTTCTTGGAATGAGATGATGTAATGATGAGGGCTTGGTGCCTGGATCTAAAGTAGCCATCTTAGACCCTGAGGCAGAAGCCAAGGGCTGAGGGTAGTGAGGCAGCACGAAAAGAGGAGGCTGATCCCTCAGGATCTTATGAAGCTGCTGTGCCATTGTCGGGTTACCCACTTCCAACTTCAGTTTTACACAACAGAGAGAAACCATTGTTGTACTGACTTTCTTCATGCTGCCAGGCACACTTAATTGATACAAAAATATAGCAAAGAGTATAAAAGCATACTTAGATAAACAAATACATCTATATGAATTAAAATCGCTATTTTGTTATTTACATATAAAGGCCTGAAACTTCAAATAACATTTTAAAACCATCTTGTAAGTATTTGCTAGACATTTGTTAAGTGAATTAGTAATTACCTTGGAGTTTAGAGAAGCTGAACGTTTTTTAATTTGGCAGTCATCTGAAAGGAAAAACACATTGACACATTTTAGCTATTACACATGCCATTTAGGTTAAAGCAACGTCTTAATTCTTTAAAGGTAAAGCAAAATTCAGAAAATATTAAGACTTTAGAGACTACTGAGCAATATAAATATCTGTTTATCATTCATTTCATGCTTCATAACAATTACCATCTTAACCAATGGAATACAGTCCTCTGTGTCACTGTGATGTCCATAATGCCTAGCTAGCACAGGGTAGGCACTACATGTGTGTCTGCTGGAGAAAGGAATCCAAAAGTACAGTTCAGAAGAGTATCAAATATGGTTACTGTTCTAGAACAGGGAACAGATTCTTGAAATAAGAATTCTGCTCAGAAAAGTTCATATTGTTTATTTTAAATAAAACTATTGTAAGATTTATAGAAATGATATGTTACTCCCCGTGGCCTGATATGTTTCTCTATTTTCCAGTTCATCAATCAGCTTACTGTGCCAGGGTCATTCCTTCCGTGAGGAATCAAAACCGTTGCTGATGGCAGCGCCCATTTAAATTATTTCTCCTTACTTTTTACGTGTGGAGAAATTCTAATGTATCCTAAGTAGGGGAACACTAAGGTCAACTTCATGAGTTGGATTAAATATATTCTGTCATCTCAGTAATCTAAATTGAGTTAATAAATTTTTGGTGTCATTACCAAAGAATCCTTCATGTGTCCCAACCTGTTTTCTGACACCTCACTTTTAGCTATATAAATAACAGGAATGAATTATTTTTCTAATATAAAGTTAACCTAAGAGTTTTATTATACTAAAGTAATAATAAGACTTAGCAAAAAAGAGGAGAATGTAGAAAAACACAACTAATACTATTGTCATAAACTTTTATTACCGTCATCTTCAAGAGGATTGAAAGACCTTTCATTCTGCAGAAGAACCTGTTTCAGTTCTTCTAATTCAGCGTGCTCTTTGGCATACATCCTCTTCAAGTTTTCTACGTGCTGAATCATCACTTCAACTGCTTTACTAACCCGGCTTTCCTAGCAAGAGAAAAAACGAGCACATTTACATTGAAAATACTACTCTCAATTAAAAGATGGTGATTAAACACATTTACCTTCACTCCATTCCTAAATCCCACTAAAGTGGCAATAAATGGTTTTTTTTAAAAAAGACATGCATCTACAGGGGCAAACAGAAGAGAATATGACAACAAGACTTTGAAAGCTGGATAGAAGGACTAGTGGCAAATGACTAAGACCTGGAAAAGCTGAACCCTAAAAAAGGCAGTAAGAAAAGCCTAGAAGCAACCTACACTGCACCTCAGTAAGGTTGATGGTGGGTATGTGAACAGAAGAAATGGTTAAAAGTCTGTGTAAAAAAAAAAAAAAAAGATTAGGTCCAGAGACTCCTTCCTTACTCTGGCCAGCACAGCAATTTTCCCTCCACTATTTTGGTGAAAGACTATATACAGTTGGATATCTAGAGAGAGTTAACTTGAGGTTCTGTGGATTGGGAAAGAACAGATAGTTGATGATGGATCTATCATGCTGAAAACAACAGATTTAAGCAACAACTTATATGCATATTGAATATTGAGATCCAGCCTTATTCCTCGTTCCAGCCTCCAAACACTGGCAGCCAGAGTTACACCCTCAAGGCAGGCAGTTGGAAGGTTTTTCTCTGGGGATTCTAATATTCTAAGATAAAAGTCCTATAACTAATGACATTAGGAGTACCCCAGTGAAACATCTGGAATGTTCATAGTCCTATGAATATTTGTGTACAAGTATCTGAGTGCCTGTTTTCAATTCTTCTGGGTATACATCTAGGAATGAAATTGCTGAGTCATATGGTAATTCTATGTTTAACTTTTAAGGATCCACCAAACTGTTTTCTACGGTGGCTGGACGATTTCACATCTCCCAGCAACGTACAGTGTTTGCAATCTCCCCACATCCTCACCAACACTATTCCTTCTTTGCTTCCTCCCTCCCTCCTTCCTTCCTTTCCAACTTCCTTACTTCCTTTCTTCTTTCACCATAGCCATCCTCGTGGGTGTGAAGTGGTATCTCATTGTGGTTTTGATTTGTATTTCCCTAACACATTTAAGGATGTTAAATATCTTTTTACCTGCTTATTGACCATTTGTGTATCTTCTTTGAAGAAATGTCTATTGAAGTCTTTTGCCCATTTTTTTTTTTTTTTTTCAGATGGAGTCTCACTCTTGTTGCCCAGGCTGGAGTGCAATGGCACGATCTCGGCTCATTGCAACCTCTGCCTCCCGGGTTCAAGTGAGTCTCCTGCCTCAGTCTCCCGAGTAGCTGGGATTATAGGCACGTGCCACCACACCTGGCTAATTTTTGTATTTTTAGTAGAGACGGGGTTTTACCACATTGGCCAGGCTGGTCTCAAACTCCTGACCTCATGATCCACCCATCTTGGCCTCCCAAGGTGCTAGGATTACAGGCGTGAGTCACCGCGCCCGGCCACACATCCTTTCAAACCACAGTAAGACATTGGGTTTTACCCCCAGTAAATTGAGGAGCTTTAGGACGCTGAACCAAAAAGTAACACAATCTAATTTTAAAAGGATTACTCTGGCTCCTTTATTAAGAACAGACTATGTTGGGAGGAGGGATTGGAATTGGATGGAAGCAGGGAGACCATATAGGAACCTATTGCATTAATCTGGACAAAATAGAATGGAGGCTTAGATCAAGATGGTAACAGTAGAAAGGGAAATAAATGGTTGAATTCTGAATATATTCTGACAATTCAGCCAATAGGATTTTCTGTAGGATTTAATGTGAAGTGAGAGAGAAAGGTGTTGAGAATTACCCCAGCTCCCTCTGCCCCTATTTTGGCCTGAGCAACTAAAAGGACAGAGCTGCCCTTGAGTGAAGTAAGGAGCTTATGCATGGGGTAGGTTTGGCGGGGGGACCATGAACAGTCAGTTTTGAATGTTAGGTTTGAGTTTATCAAACATCCAAGTGGAACTGTTGAGTCAGCAGTAGCATACTCTGGTCTGGAGCTCATGGGAGTGGGTTAGGCTAAACATACGAATTTGAGAGTCCTCAGGTGACTGCAAGGGATCACAGGGGGATTGCGTGCACATGGAGATCAGATGTGCACGAGTGGAGTCCTGGGGCTCTTCAATATTCAGAGGTCCAGGAGAAGGGGTAGAACTGCAGGAAGCCTGGAAGGAGCAGCCCGTGATGTAGAGAAAAGCTAGAGGACATGGTGCCTGGAAGCTAAGTGAGGAAAGCATTTCCAGGAAGAGGAAGACATCAGCCATGCCAGATGAGGACTGAGAAACTGAATTTGGTAATGTGGAGGTCACTAGTGACCTTGGAAAAATCTGCTTTGTGGAAGCAAAAGGCTGATACAGAGTGGGTTTGAGAGAACGTGGGAGGAGGGAGACTGAACACAGTGAGTACCATTCTGTTGAGGTTTGCTGTAAATGGGAGCAGAGAAACAGGGTGGTGGCCAGAAAAGAAAGGATAAAAAGTTACTTTGTTTGTGTTTGTTTTGTGTTATTATTCCCATCTAGAAAACAACATATTATTTGTGTGCTGATAGAAATGGTTCAGTAGAGTGGAGAAAATGTAAATGGAGAAAAGTCAGGAGAATTTGGTCCCATGACTCTGAGTAAATTAGTGGGGAAGGCTCCCATCTACAGCGGGGAAGGCTGGCCTTGGATAGGGTTAGAGACAACGCATCTTTAGGAACAAGAGCAAGGGAGTGTGTAAGGATTCACACGCCGGGAGGCTTTGTGGCAGTTTCCTTTGATTGTCCCAGTTTCCTCAGTGAGGTTGGAAGCAGTCATTACCTGTGTTTGAGAGAGAATATGGGGAAAGACATGACAGTGGTTTGAGGAGAAAGGAAAGGGTGGGAAATTGATATTTAAAAGAGAAGGAGGGTGATTGAGGGGAAGCCCCAAGGACCCGCTTGAGGTTTGTGATAATGAATTCAAAGAGAAACAGGTCAGCATGAGAATGTGACATTTTCCAGCTATGCAGGCATGAGAGGTGGAGAAGCGGATTTACTTGTAGATTCGCCAAATGAGTAAGACAAAGCAAGAAAGGGGTAAGTGATGAGGGGACATGCAAGGTAGTGAAAACTATGTTTAACTGTGGAGTATAAGCTTGGCCAGGAAAGCAGGATGGCCAACAGTAGCTTGAGGGACAGTGAAAAGGTGTGATGGGCCAGAGATTGATAAAAGAACTAAATATTTGTCTTCATAGTGGAAGAGCAACAGATAATACCTAAAACTGAAAATAAATCACTAAATGGCAGCATGAGCATGTTATTGAAAAATGTGAATGCAAATACAAAACAAGTAAGACAAAAGAGTTGAAAGTTGTTTCTCTGGATCACGGGAAATTAGTAAGGCTTATAGAGCTGATTGACCTTTTAAAAAACTATATGCATATATAACTTTAGTAAAAATGAAACAAAGAATAACAGTATTCTCTAGTGAGGGGTTAAAAAGGAACTAAGGTGTGAAAGTATATAACAAATGATCAAACTAAAATTACTACCACAATTAAATTTCTCCTTAAGAAAATATATTTTAACAAGTCTGCTTAGGTATAGATTTAAAAAATTCATATCTCCCCAGGTTTGCCCACAAAGAAATTTTGGAATTCTACTTCTCTAAGGACAAATACACACAGATGCATATACAAGGATATTTACTGGAGCATTGTTTATAACAGAAAAATACCAAAAACATCCTGAAATGATTGAATACAAGGAATTGGTTAAATAATTTATATCTACTCAACCAGTAGAATACCATAAAATGGTGACATGTGAGTATATAATTATATCACACAGAAAGTTACCTATGTTATATGATGAATAAAAAGCAGATTATAACACTATATAAGGGATTATAAACACTATAACACTATACATCTTGAAGAATATATTACAAAAATGTTATGATTGTCACTAGATCGTGTTATTAGATGTTTTAAACATTTTTTATTTGTATATTCCATTTTTTCTGTATTAAACACATATGTATTAAACACATATGTCTTATACAACAAAAGTATTTTTTAAAACTTATTCCTAGAAGTGAGAAATCCATAGTCTCAGGAAAAGTGAATCTTTTTTGTAATTTCATTCTAACTAGAGAAATGAAGACAGGTTACCTGATTGATGGCTCCCAACATCTCAGCCCTACTGGCCACTCGTGCTGCACACTGGCTAAGAAACTTTATACTCTTCTCCAGCTTCTTAATGATTTCCTGTGCCTGGTTGTCATCTTCACACAGAGGTGTTAAAGACTGTATAGAAAACAGCATATTAAAAGATATCTAACACAAGCATTCAGCGAGTGATTCTAACACTGACTAAGTTGGAAATGTGGATGACATTCTAATCTCAATTATTTCGGTGGAAGATGAAAAGAAGCAGCAAAGACCAATAATGAATGATACTGATATATTATTATCTTTTTTGGGTACTGGGTAGATATACGCAGGTGACCACAAATCTTTTATGTCTATTCTTGATCCCTTTTTTCTTTACTTCCCAAATTTGCCACATCTTTCTTCTACAGCTAATAGGATGGGCTGCAATTAATTGGTAATGGTAAAGAGATTATGCTTACAAAAGAGGTGAATGTATCATATAAGGAGCATAGGTTGGAATTTTAAGAAACGTAACCAAACATATTGGTATTAAAAATGTCTCTGACGACTATGCTTGTTCTTCCATGAATGATAAGGTATGACTGGGCTGGCTAGGTGAATATACATTCATTGCCTTATGAATTTTCCTCTCAATCCTGTGCCCTTTACACAATATGATGCCCTTCCTGATGAACATCCTTCTCACCAAAGTACAGACAGGATTAAGTGAATAACAGATTTGGAAGCAGACATGACACTGCTCATTACCTGTGTGATTGTGAGCAAATTTCTAAAACTTTCCCAAATCTAAAGCAACATGAATTTTAAGAGATACCACGATTTTGTATATCATTAAGAAAGAAAAGGCTGTCAATAAAACCATTAGGCACCACCGACTGTAAATTGCATCACAATTTTAGAAATGTTAAAAAAAAATCAACCTTTCTGATTTGCTGTTTCCTTATCTGGCCAGTGGGGACAATCATGTATCCTCTCCAGAAATACTGTCATATGATAGGTAAGAGATGCCAACTGCTTGTTGCACATTTGGTGCTCAATGAAGGACAACCACTTTTGAAACAGACAGATATGTATAAGTTGTAGTTAGAGAGTTGCTAACCAACTAGGATGGCAATTGTCAGACATGCAGTTTCTTACAGTGGTTTAAACCACCACCTCCAGTTGGGAAGGAAAGAGCAGATGTTAATTGTTAGCAAAACAGAGTATGGTCAACCAGGATTAAGCCATGAAGAAACAGAGAATCTGAACAGACCTATAACTAGTAGGAAGATTGAATCAGTAATCAAAAATCACCCAAAAAAGAAAAGTCCATGACTGAATGGCTTCACTGGGGAATTCTACCATTTAAAGAATTAATGCCAATCTTCATAAAACTCTTCCCAAAAATTGAAGAGGAATACTTCCAAGCTTAGTCTATGAAGTCCACATTACCTTAATGCCAAAGCCAGAAAAAGACATTAAAGAAAAAAAACTACAGACCAATATCTCTGATAAATATTAATGTAAACATTCTCAACAAAATACTAGTAGACTGAATTCAACAGCACATAAACAGGATTATACATCATGTACAAGTAGGATTTATTTCTATAATGTTAGGGTGGTTTAACATATGAAAACCAATCAATATAATATACCACATTAACAAAAAGGAGGACGAAAACCATATAGTCATTTCAACTGATGCAGAAGAAGCATGTGATAAGATTGAACACACTTTTATGATTAAAAAACACAAAAACTAGGAATACTAACAAAAAGATGCAAAAAACCACACATTCTTTTTACTATGTCACTGAAGTGCTAATTTAAAAAAATAGAAATAGGAGAAAATTACCTTAACCTAATAAAAGTTACATATGAAAACCCCACTACGATTATACTCAGTGGTGAAAGACTGAAAGCTTATTCCTTTAAGGTCAGGAACAAGGCAAAGATGCCCACTCTCACCAATATTATTCAACATAATACTGGAAGTTGTAGCCAGAACAATTAGGCAAGGAAAATAATGAAAAGTTATCCAAATCAGAAAGGAAGAAGTCAAATCATTTCTGTTTGTAGATGATATGATCTCATACATAGTAAACACTAAAAATTCCACCAAAAAAACCTGTTAGAACTAATATACACGTTCAACAAAATTGTAGGGTACAAAATTAACACAAAAAATTAGTTGTCTTTCTACACACTAACAATTTCCGAAAAAAATTAAGAAAACAATTCCCTTTACAATAGCATCAAAATGAATAAAATACTGAGGAATAAACCTAACAAAGGAGATAAAAGAGATGTACACCGAAAACCACAAAACATTTCTGAAAAAAATTAAAAAAGACACAAATAAATGGAAAGACACCCTGTGTTCATGGGTTGGTAGACCTGATTTTGTTAAGATATCTATACTACCCAAAGTGATACACAGATTCAAGGGCATCTCTATCAAAATCCCAATGGCATTTTTTTTTTTTTTTGCAGAAATAGAAAAATTTATCCCAAAATTCATATGGAATCTAAAGGGACCCTAATAGCCAAAACACTTTTGAAAAAGTAGGAGGACTCATACTTCCTAATTTTAAAACATATTACAATGCTACAATAATTAAAACAGTGTGGCACTGACATAAAAACAGACACATAGACCAATGGAATAGAATTAAAAGCCCAGAAATAAATGTATATGAAATGATCTTCAACCAGGGTGCCAAGAATCCACAATGAGGAAAGGATGGTCTCTTCACAAAATATTGCTGAGAAAACTCGATATCCACATGCAAAAGAATGAAGTTGGACCCTTACCTTACATCATATATGAAAATTAACTCAAAATGGATTAAATACCTAAAAGTAAGACCCCAAACTAGAAAACTCCTAGAAGAAAACATAAGGGAAAAGTTCAGGCCATGGGTTTTGGCAGTGGTTTCTTGGATATAACACCGAGAGCACAGACAACAAAAGTGAAAATAGACAAATGGAACTACATCAGATTTAAAAGTCTTTATACATCAAAGGACCCAGTCAACAGAAAAGGCAACCTATAGAATGGGAGAAAATCTTTTCAAACCATATGACTGATAAGGGGTTAATATCCACACTATATAAAGAACTCCTGCAACTCAACAATTAAAAATCCAAATAACTCAATTAAAAAATGGAAAGAGAGTGGCCTGATGGCCCTGCCACATTGAGTGCAGCCTCCCGGGCATGCAGGTCCATGATATTCAAAGAACATTTTATGAAGAATACATCCTGTGAAAGATAAAGCTGGTCAAAAGTGCAAGCCTACCAATGTGTTTGATTTTCCTAATAATTCTGCCGTCTCAAGAATTGGCAGGCTTGGTGAAAATGAGAAAGATGAAGAACCTTATGAAACCTTTGATCCTCCTTTACACAGCTCATCTATGTATGCCAATGAAGAATTCTCCAAATATTGTGGATTATCTATCACTTCAACTCCTCCAGGAAAAGAAGCAAAAAGAAGCTCGAGCACTTCTGAAAATGAAGGAAGTGAAAACGAATCTGCAAAAATGAGTGCAAAAAGCCAGGAAGAAACTCAAACTCAGCGATGAGTCTGAAGAAAGTGATGTGAGAAGAAAAGTTAAGTCAGTGGAGAAAATAAAGACCCAACAACACGAGGCTATTCCAACTACAGCATCTTCAGCCCTTTCAGAGAAACCAGCCGACTCAGTCACTTCCAAAACCATAGGACCCATTAATGCCCAGCCATCTGCTGAAAAAGACACACTGACAACAGAAAGTCAAGCAAAACCCAGAAAAAAGGGAATACATCTTATGGCAAAAGGAAGAAATCAAGAAGTGAAGCAACAGACTCAGATATTTCCAACATTGTGCATATTTGGTGTCTGGAAGGAAAGAAAACCAACGACATCATGGAATTGAATATTGTTTTGCCTGCATTTGAGAAAACCCTCGTCCAGTATAAACATAGAATAGAATCTAAAATTTGTAAGAAACACATCAATAAATTTTATTTTACTAGTAAAGAAGAACTCAACAAAATGCTTAAAAAGTCCAGATATTGAAAAATCTGAAAAAGAAGAATGCTAAGGTAATTTCAGATATCAAAAAGAAATGACAGCGTTTGACTGAAGTCCAGGATGAGCTGCTTTGGTTAGAGCCACCAACTGAAACAACTACAAACAAAATATTATGAACTTAAGGAGAGAACAGTCTTCCCTTAGGAATGCAGCTATTTCTTATCTAATTCAAAACAACTCCATCGGAAGTATTCAGATGTTCAGGAGAAAGAACCAAACGTAAAGGAAACATAAGATTCATCCAGCCTTCCAGGTGTTATTTAAAGTAGGAACACTTTTGGGAGCTGAAAATCTTCTGTGAAATATCAGCCATCAATGAGAGAAGCTCCTCCACCAGGAATGAGAGACCAGTCTACTAAAATATGCCTATAGAAAGAGTACTCTTATGCTACTATGTTACCTTCTGAAACTGTCGTTTTTTGTTTTGTTTTGTTTGTTTGTTTGTTTGTTTTGAGATAGAGTCTTGCTCTGTCACCCAGGCTGGAGTGCAATGGCATGATTTCGCCTCACTGCACCCTCCACCTCCTGAGTTCAAGCGATTCTCCTGCCTCAGCCTCCCAAGTAGCTGAGATTATAGGTGTGTCCCACTATGCCCAGTTAATTTTTTTTTTTTTTGAGATGGAGTTTCACTCTTGTTGCCCAAGCTGGAGTGCAGTGGTGTGATCTTGGCTGACTGCAACCTCTCCCTCCCGGGTTCAAGCGATTCTCCTGCCTCAGCCTCCCAAGTAGCTGGGACTACAGGCGCCCACCACCACACCTGGCTAATTTTTGTATTTTTAGTAGAGATGGTGTTTCACCATGTTGGCCAGGCTGGTCTCAAACTCCTGACCTTAGGTGATCTGCCTGCCTCAGCCTCCCAAGTAGCTGGGACTACAGACGCCCGCCACCACACCTGGCTAATTTTTGTATTTTTAGTAGAGATGGTGTTTCACCATGTTGGCCAGGCTGGTCTCAAACTCCTGACTCTGGTATCTGCCTGCCTCAGCCTCCCAAAGTGCTGGGATTACAGGAGTGAGCCACTGTGCCCAGCCCTGAAACCATACTTTTATAAATAAAATTTTCTTTCTGCTAAGAAAATAGAAAGGGACTTTAATAGACATTTTTCCAAAGATGATGTACAAATGGCCAGCAAGCACATGAAAAGATGCACAATATCATTATCCATTAGAGAAATACAAACCAAACCACAATAAGATACCACCTCACATCCATTAGGGTGGCTATCATAAAATCAAACAGAAAATAACAAGTGTTGGTGAAGATTTGGAGAAATTGGAACCTTTGTGCACCGTTGGTAACAATCTAAAATGATATAGCTGCTATGAAAAACAGTACAGTGGTTTCTAAAAAATTAAAAATATAATTACTATATGACCTAGCAAGCCCACTCCTGAGTCTAGATATAATCAAAAGAACTGTAAGCAAGGTCTCCAAGGGTCTCCAAGAGATATTTATACACCTATGTTTCTAACAGCACTATTCACAATAGCCAAGAAGTGGATGCAACCCAAATGCCCATCGATGAATGAATAGATAAGCAAAAATTGACAGCTACGAGAGAATTTTATTGAGCCTTAAAAAGAAGGCAATCCGCTCACATGCTATAATATGGATAAGCCTTGAAGACATTATGCTAAGTGAAATAAGCCAGTTACAAAAGACAAGTACTGTATGAATCCACTTACGCAAAGTCCCTAAAGTTGTCAAATTCATAGAGTCAGTAGGATAATGGTTACCAGGGGATGGGGTAAGGAGGAAAAGGGAAATTAACAGGTACAGAGTTTCAAGATCTGTTTTGCAACAATGTAAATAAACTTATATTGAACTGTGCACTTGAAGATGTTCAAGATGATAAATTTTATGTTACATATTTTATCACGGTAAAAAATAACGTGATTCTTTTCCATGGTTTCTCAATTTTAATGTCCTTCATCCAAAACTAAGCCTACTAATTTTCCAGCTCATCTCTAAATGTATGGTAACTTCACCATATGGAAGGATAATAGTAGTTGTTACACTCCTATGCACCCCCATTCTTCTCTCAGTACCCTACAGCAGGCTTGCCCATCATCTGCAAGACTGAATCAGTTATCATTCTCTTTCCTCAGTTAATCATAAATGGAAATAGACTCGATTCTCTTCTTTGAAGCTTAAAATTGATATTTCCTATTGCTCAGTTTTCTGTATGATTCCTTTTCTGCCTGAAATTTGAAAATCCAGAGAAAAGGCAGATGACTCATGCAACCTACTTTAAAAAGACATTTTTCATTTTATAGCTGATACTCTCCTATTAGTGAAACTTTTATTTCAGCCTGATCCTGCATTCTTACTTTCTATGATTCACATTTGGGTCAGGCAGAGCTTGGCACCTGGTACTGGTTTGGGTCATACAAGTAATTGCATATGTAATTATGAAAGTGTTATTGAAAATATGACCAAATGTTTTCTGTGAGTGTTTTTTGTTTTGTTTTTGAGACAGGGTCTCACTCTGTCACCCAAGCTGGTATGCAATGGTGTGATTATAGCTCCCTGCAATCTCCAACTCCTGGGCTCAAATGATCCTCCTGCCTCAGCCTCCCAAGTAGCTGGGACTACAGGCACACATCATCACACCTGGCTGATTTTTTTTTTTTTTTTTTGGTAGAGATGGGGTCCCACTATGTTGCCCAGGATGATCTTGAACTCCGGGCCTCAAGTGATCCTCCTGCCTTGGCCTCCCAAAGTGCAGGGATTATAGGTGTGAGCCACTGTGCCTGGCTAGACCAAATGTTTATATCCCAAATGTTCTGATTCTCACCTCTAATAGTTTTAAACAGTTAGTGATTTCTTTCTTCAAATTTTCTTCTGCCAAGTCACGGGACCTCTCTTCAAGCTTCACTCTCTTCTCCAGGGTAAACCAGTCACACTTAAATCCCAAAGATAATCTGAGAAATTCTGCCTGTTGTCAAAATAATGTGAGGGTGAGGAGGAGGAGAGAAAACCGGATGTGGTCAGATGTTTCAGTTTAATACTGTTTTATACTGAGGCATTTCTTTCTTCCCCCAGCAACATACTGCTGACATGCACAGGGTTCACCCGCACTGAGTCACAGCCAAGCCAAACAGACACCGAGCATATGAGAGCTTGTGCCAAAACATGAAGTGACTGTAGCAGGTGAGTCTGGAACACTTTTTTAAAAGGAAAAAAAATTTGCTTTAAACTCACCTCCACCTCCTTCTCATTAGCAGAAGTGCTGTAGGATACGACAAAAAACATATTTAAACATAATCCAACAGAAAAATAAAACATGTTAACATGCTACATGAAGAAGCACTTACTTCTCACTTTGTCTAAGGTTAACCGATTTCACGGTGGTTACAGGAAGAGGGGAAACCACAGAGTCTATTAAAATATAATAAAATATTATTTGGTTAAAAAGGCTTGACATGTAAAAGCACATTTGATCTAATGTTATATCTCCACTAAACAAAAGTATTTCATTTAAATATGTCTGAGATGATCGCCAGCTAATAATGTATGCACTTAAATTATAATGTTATGCTAAGCTACTGGGATCACAATGCCATTACAATCATTTGTTTATACCTCAGCATGTGAATAGTCTTTCATACTTAAAGATGTCTCAGAATCAAGCAACAGCCCAATTTGTTCTCTTTGCATTTGCATGTTTGCTATACCTGATCCCATGGCTAAAAGCCTAAACCTCCTACTGGTATCCTGGTTCTTCTTTGGATCAAGGCTTTATTAGCAGTAGCAGGAACAGTAGTAGTAATAATAGTAGTAGTAATAATAATACTGGTAACAATAACAGTGACAATAAACATGGCATCAACCATGGCTTTATTATATTGCCAATCACAGAGCAAAGCATTTTACACATATGATTTTATGACAACTTTACCAAGGACTATGTATTAGTTATTAAGAGCATTGGATTTGAAGTCAAACAAACTTGGTTTAAATCTGAGCTTTGTTTGAATCTTAACAGTTATGTGATCTTGAACAAGTCACAAAGTCATTAAGCCATCTAAGATAGGATTGATAAGATAAAGATATCTTATCATCTAAGATAAGATTGATTTTTTTATAATAGTAACTAACTTTTATGAGAACTTTGGTGCCAGACACTTAGAAAAGTGCTTCATACATATTAATTTATTCAATCCTCACAGCAAACCTTCTGTTGTAGATACTTTTATTGTCCACATTTTATAGGCTAGGCAACTGAATCACAATTTACCACCTCACATAGTATTTGGAGGACTAAATAAAACTATGCACATGAAATTAGCCTAGTTCTCAGCATAGAATATATTCTCAATTAAGTGTGCTTTTCTTCTTTTCATTTTCCTCTTGCAAATGAGAAAATTGAGACTTAAGGTTAGGTAACTTTCCAAGACCAATAGCTAGTCAGAGATTGATCCCATGTAGAGTCTCTATGACTCCAAAGCCTGAACTCTATCCACTATTCCATCCCAATGGAGGTAGGCTAAGGGGAAAAGCATATTAGCACTTATTCTGTAAATAGTGGCTTTACTTTTAGATGGGATACTAAAAAAGAACTAACAGTAGAGCATAGCATTTGCTACCAACATTCGCTTGGTTCTTAGTTCACAATAGAGCACCAGTTATTACAAGTTTTCTGGGATTGAACAGTCAACACAATGCAAATGTGGCTTTTTGAAAATGACACAAATGGAATCAATCATTGGTCCTATTGACTGACCTTATCCAGAGATGCAGAATTTGTAAGTGACATAGCTTTATTCAGACAGATTTCACCCACAAAAATATCAGCAGAGAACAAAAGTTCACATGGGGATTGAAAGAAACATTCCTTACCTCCTGAAGCATGTTCTTTTTTATGTTCTTCTATTGTTTCTGGTTCCTCTTTGGCTTCCTAAAATCATAAGATTTTACCGCTGTACATAGAGTGGAAATACTTCATAACCAGTCATTTTCCTACTTCCTGTCCTCTCCTAAGCCTACTCTGACAAAAACACTCTATAACAGCAGTCCCCAACCTTTTTGGTACCAGGGACCAGTTTCCTGGAAGACAGTTTTTCCACGGGGGTGAGGTGAGGGGGAAACAGTTTCGGAAGGAAACTGTTCCACCTCAGATCATCAGGCGTTATTCTCCTAAGGAACATGCAATCTAGATGGCTCGCTTGCACAGTTCACAATAGGGTTCGTGGGAATCTAATGCCACCGCTGATTTGACAGGAGGCGGAGGTCAGGGGGTCATGTCCCCTGGCCTGCCGCTCACCTCCTGCTGTGCGGCGCAATTCCTAACAGCCTCGAATGGGTTCTGATCTCTGGCTCAGCGACTGGGGACCCCTGCTGTACAGTTTTTAATGCTGTTAAGAAGGAAATAAAATTGGCTGCAAGGGCGCTTCCAATCTAGTTGAAGCAAAAAGGGCGTAAATACATGAAAAGATGCAAACATGATGCGAATTACAACAATGCAAACTAGGATTAATTGCCAAATAAATGAGATAGATAAACAAGTGCTCTTAAATAGGAAGGAGATGGCCAGGCGCTGTGGCTCACGCCTGTAATCTCAACACTTTGGGAGGCTGAGGTGGGTGGATCACCTGAGGTCAGGAGTTCAAGACCAGCCTGGCCAACATGGCAAAACCCCGTCTCTACTAAAAATACAAAAATTAGCCAGGGGTGGTGGTGCGGGCCTATAATCCCAGCTACTCTGAAGGCTGAGGCAGGAGAATCACTTGAACTGGGGAGGCAGAGGTTGCAGTGAACCGAGATCATGCCACTGCACTCCAAGCTAGGCAGCAGTGCAAGGCTCTGTCTCAACCAAAAAAAAAAAAAGATAAAAAGAAAGGAGAGTGGCACCATGACACCATGACTTGAGTAGCATGGAATTTCTGCAGACAAGGAACATGCTGAAGTTTGATGAAGAGGTAGGACTGGATAGATGAAAAGGTAAGGTGTGGGTGATATAGGGCTATCACATGGAGTTTTCTAGATAGGTTTTTGGAGAAATTGTGACAAAGATGGCTGCTAAGACAGTGTTATGTTAGGCTTTTACCGCATATAGATATGTTTTAAGGTCACATAAGGAGTTGTGTGTGGCTGCTGTTTCCAGCTCTTCCTCTCCCACTCGTGATCAATTAACTACTCTACCCCTTTACACAGCACTCCAAGGAAAGTGTTCTCACCAGCTATCTGAACTCCCTATTGCCAAATCCAGTGGATAATTTTCAGTCTTTATCTTACTTGACCTTACCATAGCATCTAAAATTATCTATCCATCCCTTCCTCTTGAAGATTTTTTCCCCTTGATTTCCCTGTTCTGATGCCCCAGCCCCACATCACTACAACAGCCCGTTCTCAGTCTCCTCTGCCTTCTCTAGTAGATATTGTTAGCCAGGATTCCATTATCCTCAGTGCTCCCTTCCTTCCTGCCACAGTCCTTGGGAAATCTCATCCACACACTTGGATTTTTGCTGATAACTCACAAATATATGTCAGCTTTCAAAAACCGCACAGGTGAGTTCATGAATATGGGTATGCAGCCGTATATAAAATCTCCTTACCGACTATCAATGTCTCAGGTCAGCCTGAAATTTGACTTGTCTCAAACTGATCTTATTTTACCCCACAAATTCTACTCTCCTTCCTCCTTCCCTACTGTCATGTTATTCTATTCATTCGGTAGGTTACGCCATAAGCCTGGGTATCTACCGTTTCCCATACCCGTGACATGTCATCATCCTCTGTGAATTCCACCCCTAAATATTTCTCAAATTTATCTCCTTTTCTCCACCTTCACTAAATTCATACTACCTTCATCTCATCTGAATTATTGCCAGAGTATCTTAACCAGTCCCACAACTTCCAATGGCAAATTGATCCATTATTTTAAAAAGTGTCTTTATGTCTATATATTTTTTGAGATGAGAAGGAATTTTATTCTCTCAGAAGATTCTACTATGAAAGAGTAAAGGACTTGAATTTTCTTCTGTTCATTTTTTACTAGGAGCAACCATTTTCAGCCTATGTGCTAGCCAACACTATATCCTACCTATACAGCTGGCCCTCTGTATTTGTGGGTTTGCATCTATGGATTTAACTAAAAAAAATGTAGTTAGGCCTACAATGGTTGTATCTGTACTGAACACACACAGATTTCCTTTCTTGTCATTATAACTATTTACATAGCATTTATACTGTATTAGGTATCATAAGTAGTCTAGAGATGATTTAAAGTATATAAGAGGATGTGTTAGTGATATGGGAGGTGGGCAGGGAAGTGCTGGATAGAGAAAGGCGGGGTCCCCAGTGAGGGCTCCACCCTCAGGCCTGTGCCTGCAGACGTAAGTGAGAACAGGCACTCCTGTTTTTGTGTCTGAATGTTGTATTTTCCAAGACCACTCTGGCCTACCATGCCCCTCATCCTGTGCCAACATAAACCCGAGACCTTAGCGGGCACACAACACAAGCAGCTGAAGTGAGCACACAACACTGGCAGACCAGCAGACTGGCAGACTGACAATAGTGGAATGACATGGCAGAGAAAAAGAGAAGAGGGGGGATGTCTGGATGCCAAGGGGAGTTTAGCCTGGGGCAGTTGGAGAAGAGTATGGCCTCTGGGCAGCCTGACTCCAGGGGAATACCCCCTTCCCATTCCATACCACCTTCCCACTCCATCCCCCCTTCTGGCTCTGCATCCATCTTACTGAGAGCCACCTCCACCACTCAGTAAAACCTTGCACTCATCCTTCCAGCTCACGTGTGATCTGATTCTTTTGGGACACTGAGCGACAGCTCAGGATACAGAAAGCTGTCACACTGGCCCTCTGCCCTTGTGATAAGGCTGAGGGTCCATTGAGCTAATTAACACACAAGCTGTCTGCAGATGGCAAATCTGAAAGAGCTTTGTAACACACACTCACTTGGACTTTGGGAATCACAGACACTGACCCCTAGATGCTGCCAGGGGGCAGAGCCCAAAAGCGCTTGCCCTGGCCTCTGCAGCTTCTGGTCTGCATGTTCCCCCTAGGGGCTTGAACTATGGGGTGATTAAGCAGGTGAGACACACCACTGCTGCATGTCCTGCAAGGGGAATCAGGGAACTCTCCCGTTTCATTAGGTTATATGCAAATACTATGCAATTTTTATATAAGAGACTTGAGCATTCTCTGATTTTGGTATCTGTGGGGTTCTTGGAATCCATCGCCTCTGGATAACAAAGGAAACGAATGACATCATGTCATTGTTCCAAATCACAAATCCAATCATTTCACTATCTTCAGAATGAAATGCTGAAAAATTTTCATCTACTTTTTTGCCCCAAGTCTGTGCCATGGCCTCCTCTTAACTTGAGTTAGCTTGCATGGGTCTCTGTTTCTTGCAACCAAATGCTTAACTAGAACAATGCTTGTATATTGAGAAGAAAAAAACAATAATACACACACACACACACACACACACACACACACACACGCACACCCCTCCATGCATACAACATAGCAAGACATAAGCAAGACCCTTGAAGAATCATGAAATTAGACCTGTAGTTACTCTTTAATGATTATTAATTCATAGAAGTGGAAATGAGTCTTCTCTCTCTCTCTCTTTTTTTTCTTTTTGAGACAGGGTCTTGCTCTGTTGCTCAGGTTGGAGTGCAGTGGCATGCTCATTGCTCACTGCAGCCTCAAACTCCTGGGCTCAAGCGATCTGTCTGCCTTGCCATCCTATATAACTGAGACAACAGTCAAGCACCACCATACCCGGCAGATTTGTTTTTATATTTTGTAGAAACAGGGTCTCCCTATGTTATCCAGGCTGGCCTTAAACTCTTAGGCTCAAGCAATCCTTCCACCTCGATCTCTCAAAGTGCTGGGATTACAGGCATGAGCCACCACTCTGGGCCTAATGAATTTTCTCTTTAAGGAAGGAATTTAACTCTTTTCTCTAATCATTTCCAGCTCTCCTTATGTTTTATAGAGCTTTACCATGCAACTGTAAAACTTTCAATGCCATTAACACGGTACTTCCTCCGTGACATGTTTTCTGGCCTGCCATCTCAAGCATTTTTTCTTTCAAAGCACTAAGCACACTCTAATTATTCAGTAATTATCTGTTTCTTCACCTGATTAGAACATATCGTTAGGATAGATACCACCGTTTTATTCAACTTCATTTATTAATGCATTCATTTATTTAAGCAGTCCTCTACTGAGAAATATTTAGCTTGTTTCCAATTGACTTTTGATGAATAAATGAGTGAGCAAATGAATGAATGAACAATAAATTAAGGTGGAGCTAGGAGATCCTAGTTCTGATCCTGTTGTGTGACTTTAGACAAGTCACAAAAACACTTTGGCCTCAACTACTTTGCCGATAAAATATTAATTAAATTATATGAACTTCATAATATTTTGAAAGGATAAATGAGATAATACTTTTAAGACTACTTTTTAGAGGGATAGTTCTACCATTGTAAGATACCACCACCTTTGTTGTGAACATACGTATTTCCTTACCAGATTTAATATGGTTTTATCCTTACTCGTAGAGTCTTGGAATGCAATATTATCACGAGCTGGACTTGTGCCTGTGAGAAACAGGAAACACACAAAGCAGTTAGGGGGGCAGGAGCAAGTAAAAGAGGAGGAAACAGTGAGAGTGGCAATATGGGCTGACCAGTAACTGACAAAGGTCTTAACATATGAGACAAATTATGAACTACAAAAAATGTATACGTGCCCATTGACTCAGAATTAGGATGGAGCAGCTAAGGCCATAAAAGATTTCTTAAAAGAAGTGAACATCTGTACAAATGGCCTTCTAATAGGATTTTTTAAAAATCATTTTTTAGGCTGCTGCTGCTTTTTTTAATGGAACACATGACTGGTACAATAATAGAAAGTGGAGGGCGGAAGGATGAACAATTGGTAACTTAGTAGCTTTTTTAATAGCTTAACAAATTTTCTTTCAATATTGTATTTGCAAGGCTGATAACAAAAAATATGATATCCTTCTAAAACATGGTACCTTTCTAAATTAAATGTCATGAAACCAAGAGGAAAAGATGCACTTTTAACTTGTGCCATTCCTTTTGGTAATTTCTGTTTATCTTTATGTACTTTATTTGTACTGAAATGTACCGGATAATTATTCTCCTGTTTACTCAGTCCATTGTCCTACATTTAGTTCAGTGCAGGCACAAAGGTCAGCAGACACAGGCAGGTTTTGTTTCTTCCTTTTTAAGAGAAAAATATTTAAAGCATGTATTATATTTGTAAAATTTATATGGAAATAAGAACAAAATGGTAAGCAATTTCTTCACAGCTATACAATTTTTTTCCTTATGAAAATTTTATTTTAGGTTTTTTGTTTTGTTTTTGTTTTTGTTTTTGTTTTTTGTTTTTTTTTTGAGACAGGGTCTCACTCTGCCACCCAGGCTGGAGGGCAGTGGCTCAGTCTCAGCTCACTGCAACCTCCGCCTCCCAGGCTCAAGTGATCCTACCCCCTCAGCCTCCCAAGTGTCTGGGACTGCAGGCATGCACCACCATGCCCAGCTAATTTTTGTATTTTTTTGCAGAGACGGGGTTTCACTATGTTGCCCAGGCTGGTCTTGAACTCTTGCGTTCAAGCAATCCTGCTGCCTCAGCCTCCCAAAGTGCTGGGATTACAGGCATGTGCACCGTGCCTAGCCCTTACTTTAGTTTTTAAAAAATTTTAGGACAAGTAGTAGATTCATATGGTTCATAAATCAAAAAGCGTAAAAATGTTTTACAGTGAAAATTTTTCCTCCCATCCATGACTTCCAGAAATCCAGTTTATCTCCCTAGACGCAATGTTATTAAATTTTGTCTAGCTTTCCAGGGATATTTCATGCATACATAAAAACTTTTTCTTTGAGACCAGCCTAGGAAACATAGTGAGACCCCATCTTCACAATCTTTTTTTAATTAGTCAAACGTGGTGGCTTGCACCTGTAGTCCCAACTACTGAGGAACCTGGGACAGGAGGATCGTGTGAGCCCAGGAGTTTGAGGCTGCAGTGAGCTATGATTGTAACACTGCACTCCAGCCTGGGCAACAGAGTAAGACCGTCCCCATGTGCACCAAAAACCAACTTTTTCTGTCCTTTTTTTCACAAAATTGTGTACACTATACTTAACATTCTGTACTTTTTTCCCCCAAGAAAGAGTAGCCTTTTATGTTATTGTAAGAAAAAAGTCTCCTTATTTATGTTTTATGCCTGCATATTAGTATTCTATTACATGGATATGCCAAAATCTAATATTTTGTTATTACAGACAATGCTGCAATATATAAGCATTTGCATATGTTATTTGGGATGTGTGTGCATATTATCTGCAGGATAAATTCCTAGAAAATGAATAGTTGTATCAGAGGATATATACATTCAACATTTTGATAGATATTAGAACATTTCTCTCCACATTATAGTAGCCCTCCCTTATCCAAGGTTTCACTTTCCATGGTTTCAGTTACCTGCTATCAACCATGGTCTGAAAATATTACATACAATTATATATATTTGAGACGGAGTCTCGCTCTGTTGCCCAGGCTGGAGTGCAGTGGTGCAATCTCAGCTCACTGCAAGCTCTGCCTCCCGGGTTCACGCCATTCTCCTGCCTCAGCCTCCCGAGTAGCTGGGACTACAGGTGCCCGCCACCACGCCTGGCTAATTTTTTGTATTTTTAGTAGAGACGGGGTTCCACCGTGTTAGTCAGGATGGTCCCTCGATCTTCTGACCTTGTGATCTGCCTGCCTCAGCCTCCCAAAGTGCTGGGATTACAGGCGTGAGCCACCACGCCCAGCCACAATAATATATTTTGAGAGAGAGACCACATTCACATAAGTTTTATTACAATATATTGTCAAAATTGTTCTATTTTATTACTAGTTATTGTTGTAAATATCTAATTAATAAATTAAACTTATCGTAGGTATGTCTATATAGCCACAAACATAGTGTGTATAGGATTTGGCACTATCAGTTTTGGGAATCCACTGGCGGTCTTGGAATGTAGCCCCAGTGAATAAAAGGGGACTACTATATTTACAAAAAGTTACATTCCCTACAGCACTTTTCTTTTGTTCTTACAACTTTACCAACAGAGTGTAATCAAATTTGTGCATCTTTGTCTATATGATAGGTAACAAATGGAACCTTAGTGTATTTTTAATTAAAAGATTTACTTATTAGACGTAAGGTGGAGTATAAAGACATTCTGTAATTAACCCATGAAATGGATTCCATTTCTGCAATTTTGTGGCTATTCTATTTTAGCACCTCTATCTCAAACTTAAATGTCGAGTTCAAACAATAGAATGTATTTTCCTTGGCCAGGTGCGGTGGCTCACGCCTGTAATCCCAACATTTCGGGAGGCCAAGGCGGGTGGATCACAAGGTCAGGAGATCGAGACCATCCTGGCTAACATGGTGAAACTCCGTCTCTACTAAAAATACAAAAAAATTAGATGGGCGTGGTGGCGGGCACCTGTAGTCCCAGCTACTTGGGAGGCTGAGGCAGGAGAATGGTGTGAACCTGGGAGGCGGAGCTTGTAGTGAGCTGAGATCGCGCCACTGCACTGCAGCCTGGGCGACAGAACGAGACTCCGTCTCAAAAAAAAAAAAAAGAAAAGAAAAAGAAAAAAGAAAAAGAATGAATTTTCCTTGATTGATTTTTTTTTATGGGAATTAGAGCCTATTCCTCCCATGAATGTCAACTAAAGTGGTGTCTCACTGGGAATGGTCGAGAATAACTACATTGTTTTCAGAGTCAAGTAGCAGAAAAGGACCTAACAAACCAACTGGTTAGTTCTGTTGCCTCTGGGTGGACCATTGCTAATTGCTCCATCGTTCTAACCTGATAAATTCGAACAAGGATTCCAAGAATTTCCTAAGCAGGTGATGTCACTTCTGTGCTACAGTTGAAACCCAGTAAATTCCAGTCAATCTCTGCCATAGGAAATATTTGTCCCATTACAATATATCATAATTTTTGTTCTGGCTACGAAATCGAAAAAAATTGATACCATCCTTATGTGTGAAAGGCCATGGTTAGTTACCACTTGGATTTCTTTTCTGCAGACTATATCTTCAAAATTGTTTTATAAGAATTATTTTACAAAAAAAATTAAATAACATTATTGAGCTAGTGTGGATACTTACTTCACTAGCTTATAGACTTGCTTCGTGTTTTAGAATTAAAATGACGCTTACACCTGTCAACATTTTACCTTGGGCCTCTATCGTGGGAGAAGCTGATCTTGTATCCTCCTCTTTCTTACAGAGTGAGTTACTGTCAAGGTCACAAGAAGCCATATTCAGAATTTCTAATCCAGGATCTGTCAACAGGAGAAACAAATGGTGTGAATACTATGCACATAATATTATAGTATAGTGTATTTAACTATACTATGCAAAAGGAGTATTTGCCTATGTTCTTCTCATTTGCTCACACCCCAGCAGGTCACAGAACATCAGGCTGAAAGCTATAATACTAACAGTCTATTTTAATATTATTTCCAAATCCACTTACCACTTGAAGTTATAGTACCGTCTGTCGATGAAGTGCGTCTGGGTAATGGTAGTGAGGAATATTCCCTGCCAAAAAGATAGCAAACATGTTTTGGAATGTCAGGTCCAAATAATTCTCTTAAAACCAACTAAATATGCATACAAATTTACACACACAACACAAACAAGCAAACCTGGACTGCAGCAGGTTCTCAGAACACACGCGTTCAACACCATTCTCCTTAAGGAAAAAGAAAGGAGACATAAGTTCAACAATCTGACATTTTCCATTCCAAAGAGGTTGTTTTAAGCAAACATTTTCATACAATTCTAAATGAACCCATATTTACTCTGCTCTTTTGGAAAGGATATGGGAATGGGATGGTATAGGGCAGATGGATATACACACTTCCTCAAAGCTGCACTTACCCAAAAATCCAATATTAAGTATATTTACAAGTCTGATATTTTTAAAAATCTGATAAAAATTTTGGGCAAAACAAATTCTAAACTCAAATGGCAGATAGGGTTTATTTCATACGCTTAAGTCAAGTTTTCTTTAAACAGAAAATTCTACAAGGGCATGAAACAACATTTCTATGTGTGGGAATAGCACTCAACCTAAAATTTCTGACCTGGTAATTTTAAAATTGCTCTTAGTTTTCTAGCTAGAAAAATCATGCATTTCAAACTTAATCCATATCTGAGAGATCTGAAGGATTACATCTAAGTTAGCACCTATTACTTGATTCTCAAAAAGAACTTAACAAAATTATAGTCCCAGCCTGCCAGGGCAAGTGTTTGAAAGTTTCTATGAACCTCTTAATTTCTACAAGGAATTCCTATTTTGGGGGTAACTTTAGGGCATTAAAGTTGTACAACTTTCTTTTTCAAAAAATACAGTGAGAACATAGTTTCGTTTCTAATAACAAGCTTTTCTAGTATATTATTTTAATTATTTGATTTAGTTTAGAAAAATAAATTAAAATTCAATAAAACTGAAATCATTCAGACATATGGAAAACCTACACAAAGTAAAAAGAAGGCATTTAGTTATTCCATAATCAAACAGAACTTATTAACTGTCACAACCAACAACAGGTTCCCATGGGGGAATATTGTATATCACACACAGTATTTAGAATCAGTCCCAGAAAGTATCTCCCATAGTCACAGACAAGTAAAGTACAGGTTTACTAAGGGTTTGCTGAATTTGTATTTATCCAGTACAATGATAGTAGCTTATATATGTTTAGTACATTAAAATTTACAAGAGCCCTTTAATGTATCACCTCATTTAATTCTCCCAACAACCTTAGCAGATTTTAGCAAGAAAAGATTTACTTATTACAGGTAATGAAATGAAGGCCAGTTAATAAGGTAATTTCCCAAGACCAGTCAGAATGGTGGAGTCAGCTTTCAAACACATATCGAACTAAATACAGTGTCCTCTCCACTGTAAACAAAACCAACTTGGGCATACACTAACCTAGGCTATTGGAGAGGAAAAGACTTCCCAATTATTGTCTTAGACTGGTTGATGATTGTAATGTAGACTTGTAAGATGTTCACCTCAAATGTTTAGAAAAATCTACAATCGAACTTGCAAAGCGAGGATTTATACCTAATACTTCTGCATCAATGATGTTGGTCAACTTTTTCTCTTTTTTACTTCATTTTGTTTCTGCCTTAAGTGACTTTGGGTCAGTTCATACATGACTGAAACCCCTCATGACACCAGTTTAATTTAATTCAACAAACTTTCATCCAAAGCCCACTTTGTGCTAGGAACAGGGACAAGGGCTAAAGAGTATATATAAAAACACAGTTCTTATCCTGAAGAAGCCTGTAGGCCAATAATACAAATCCTACTCTACAATTTATAAGCAGCATGCCACAGAGGAAAGTAATATGCACAGGGCAGAATTAACAGCGTGGGGATATCTGAATTCAATTTTAAAGAGAAACTGTACCTTAAATTGTAGTTACGTGATAATGGCCCTATTTTAAAATATTTAAATATATTAGTAATTTTTATCTGTTTAACTATACTATTATGTGTATATATATTTTATATATAATATATATAATATTTTATTATATATATTTCATATATATTATATATTTCATATATATTATATATTTCACATATGTAATATATATATTTCACATATATATTATATATATTTCACATATATATTATATATATATTTCACATACATATTATATATATATTTCACATACATATTATATATATATTTCACATACATATTATATATATATTTCACATATATATTATATATATTTCACATACATATTATATATATATTTCACATACATATTATATATATATATATGAAATGAACAAGGCACGGTGGCACACGCCTGCAATCTCAACACTTTGGAAGGCTGCAGTGGAAGGACTGTTTGTGGCCAGGAGTTTGAGACCAACATGAGCAACATGACAATACCCCATCTCTACTAAAAAATGAGCAGGGCACAGTGGTGTACACCTGCGATCGCAGCTACTTGGGAGGGTGAGATGGGAGGATTGCTTGAGCCCAGGTGGTTAAGGTTGCAGTGAGCTGTGATCATACCACTGCACCCCAGCCTGGGTGACAGGGCAAGACCCTGCTTTAAAAAAAATGAAAAGAAAGAAAGAAAACAAAAGAAAGGAAGCTATAAAAAAAGGAGAAAATTAAATATCCTTCAGTTTTATTGAGTGTAACACTTCATAAAAATCAATAAGAATTGATTTCTTAATAATAATAAAGTATAATATCCTAACACATATAAACACATTGTTACTATCTGTAGCATGAAATAACATTTATTATTGCACTATAACTAAAAAACACTATACACTTGTCAGAAAAGCCTTCATTTTGTACCTGTCAAGATCATGGGTATTCATATTTAAGAAATATGAAAGAGAATGCAGTTCTTATTTTCTATTCCATTATGCCAGTTTCCAGTTTGGGGAAAAGAGAGTACATCATTTCTGCAAACCTTTTCAAAAAAAGGTCTAATTAGTATTTAAAGCCAAAGTAATAAATACAGTAAAAATACAGTTTGCCTCCATTATGTTACATATCAGTCTCATTTGCCCTAATGCTCTGTGTAAGGCCTTCTTTTGCCCTATACCTTAGATATGAAACATTGTAGTTAGAAGTCTTTCAATAAATACAAAATATTTATTGATTAAACAAATAATTATGTGATTTTGGAGAAATTGCCTATGTTTAGTAGCCATTTAATACTACCTTGTTGTGGAACAGTAGCAAGGTAAGCAACTGGATGTTATTCTCAAAGCACTCATCTTTGTAAAAGTCAGTAATCAGAAAACAACCCAATATACAACATATCCCAATCCTAAGTTTTCACAAGTTTGGTCTAATGACAATTTTTTTTTCTTCTTGTGAGACTAACTAGAGTAAAGAAGATTTTTTTTTTTTAACCTGGTTTCAAATTTAGGACAACAGTTCATGAAAGCTGGAGATGAAACCCTCAAGGGGTTTGGGCAAAAACTTTCCACATTTGGGCTCTTTTCTTCTAGCTTCTAAAGTCACCTCTATTTAAACCAGCAAACCAGGCCCACAGCAGAACATAACCAGCACGCACCAACTGTGACACCTGGACAGATCATGAGAAAGATAATCTACTAGATATAATTTAAAATCAAGGAAAATGAAGAATAAGAAAAAGAAAGTTCAGATGAGAGATTCACTTACATGTAGAAGATTGGCTCAAGTCAATGAATCTAACACATGTCGATAGCACAGAGCAGGGAGAATGCTCTTTCTGTCCAAGCCATTCAAATATTAACCTGCATAACATTTACATGAAAAATCCATGGTCCAGCCCATTTGCTTTTGACAGCAAGAGTCTAATGTAGGGTGGGGTAGCAAAAGTACTCATGGAAAAAATGAAACAGATTCTCCCATGGGCTGGGTCAGCAAACACAGGAGACACACACACACACACACACACACACACACACACACACACACGCATACACACACACAGCAATATTATTTCAATATTTAGATTGAACAACATGAACAATAAAAAATAACTTTTAAGATTAATTGGCCTAATATCCCAGGATTATTTTATTTTTGCTCTTTTATATGAAATACTAAACTACAGATTTTGTGATCAGAAACCTTCTACTAATAAATATTTATGGTTCCAATGTAATGTTTACTATTTGACCCATTTTAGATAACTGATACTTAAATAAACGTGATTTTCTGAGAACAAAAAAATAACTTAACAAAGAGTCTATTAGACTTACTTCTGACTTGACTCAGTGTCTGTTTAAATGTTCCAAAAAGAGGAACAATGCTAAGTTGAATTTTAAAAGATTAGAACTACTGGAACCTAAACAAAGCTAAATTTGCTTATAGGTTTGCATTTATTTTTTCTCTTTCTAACTAAAGGTATACCACACCCTCAGATCTACAGGTTACACCCACCACTTTCAGGTTCATTTATAATATAGTTATCAGTCAACTTCTACATGTTCCAATTTTGCAACTGGCAATGTTATTTATTCTCCAAGGTTATTAATGCTGCACCCACATACAACTTGGAAGAACAGGATAGACAATAGCCAGAAAATCTTCTGAGATATTTTTAAATTGATCCTGTTCTTGGCCTTAATAAATCACCTCCTCCCAGTGATAGTACATCTTAGACAAAAGCATGTAATAACATGAAGGATAACGCAAAGAGAGACAAGACACTTAATATTTGGTATATGTAATTTTTTTAACAGCCAAAAGAAAAACAGAGAAATTCATCTCCAAATCATTGGCTTGTTTCAAGATATACTCTGGCCTTCATGCTGCTGATAATTCTGATTCTGGGAAATATGACCAGCTAATTTTCTTTTTGAGGTTTTACTATGATTCAGGTATTTTGCGTATGTTACAGAGTATCTTGGTGGGGTCAGAGTTGAGACTGAAGTAAGATAGAAGGAAGAATCAATTTTGTTGTCATAGGACAGTGTGGACAACAAACCAAAAGAACTGCGGAGACATGAGTCGTGAAACCAACTTCTTGGCCCCACAATTTCTCGAGAGGTTAAAAGTCTACATGGAAGCCACTAGTCGGTGAGGCCTGAAGAACATGGGGATATATTTGGTATTCACCTCTGGAGCTCACTGGAAATGTTGGGAAACGACTCCATGAAAGGAAAGGCCTTCTTAGTCATCAGCAAGTGGGGAAACAAGGCATTGAGAGGCAGTGTCTTGCCTCTACATATGACCTAGTTGGTTTGTTTCCATGGACAGGTTAGGCCAGAACTCAGTGATACAGATATGTGGAAATATATGTATATATGTAAAGTATTTGTGTGTGTTTATTTGAATCCTCAAAAGAGCTATGAAAATCAATGTCTATTTCACAGGGGACACAGCAAATTCAGACAGGTTAGGTCATGTGTCCAAGTTCACACAGCTAATAAGTAATAAAGCCAGTCTTCAATCTAGATGTGCTTCATTCTACAGCCTATGCTATGTGGCTAAAGATTCTAGAGCATTACTAGGAAAAATTTCAGATAAATACAAAAGTAGACAAAACAAAGAATCTAATGAATCCTGGTATATCCGTCATGCAGATTCAACAATTACCAACCTATGGCCAATCTTGTTTCAAACTCTCACCCTCTAAACCTACACCTGCCTTGTTTTGAAGCAAATGGCAGACATCATAACATTTTTATCCGTAAATATTTCAGAATGAATCTCCAAAAGATAAGGACTGGAAATAATTTGTTTCCTTCTTTCCTAACTACACCAGAATATCCCAAATAAACTAATTTATTGGGTGAATAAAGAAGTTCTTTCTTCCTCAAGAATGTCCCAAACAGGGCTCCAAATTATTTTACTTTGAGATGTTCTTTTTGAGACATTAACCTTGTTAGCGTTCTTTGCTCTCCCAAAGACCTGCTTATGAATAATGATGTTCACTTTTATGTTGCACTGTGCCTTCTGGGAAAGATATTAGAAGACAGCTTCCTCTGTGAATATGGGGAAGGAACAGAAAGTAAATCTCAAGTTCTTAGGAGCACCAGCCCAAAGAAATGAGTCAGAAAGCGGTAAGCTAATTGAGTGCTCACTCTCAGTGTTTTAAACAGACGTTGTAGTGAGTACAACCTAAATTAATAGGCATTCAACAAATAGTATTGGGCAGCTACTGTATGTAATCCTATGCAGGGTGCTACATGCACATTGGTTAATGGCCAAATAAAGGTACTGTCCAGCAATTTTATCACCTAATATACAAATAAATATAAGAAAATAAATAACTACAATGCAAACCAGCATACAGGTGACAAGAAATGTGGGGCACAGAGAATTACAAGGGTCTTAAAGAAGGAAGTGAGCTTAGTTTTTTTCTGAGTTGGATCATTGAGAAATGAGGAAACAGGCCTGAAAACACGACTTTCCCAGAGTCACACAGAGGCCAACCCACAGAAAAACCTCATCTCCCCACTCTTAATCCATTATGATTTCCACCTCAAGAAGGACTGGAGATGCTTGAATGTCAACATTTTATGCTACCACAAAAAAAGTTTTTATTGGTTTTTGAAATGGGGCTTGACAGTCTAATAGAATTTTGATAAATGGAAAAGCATAACATTGTTCTGGGCAAAGAAAACAGCACAAACAGGTTTGTGTGATATATTCTGACAATACATGCTACCTGGTTTGGCTGACGTACAGGCACAACCATACACAACAATGGGGAAATAAAGGTAAAAAGGTAGACTGCAACCAGTTTAGAGAGGGACTCCAACACCAGGTCAAGTCGTTTGTTATAAGGCTGTAGAGATTGACAGAATCCATCATTTAGGGACAAGGAGTTAAAAAAACACCCATCGTTTGGGGGGTCCACTGGGATGATAAACATATATTATGTTTTAAAAATAATTTATATCTTATATTTTACTCTAATTCCCTGTACTTATTACCAATGACAATGCTTAGAAAAGTGTTTTCTAAGGAGAGCTTTCTATTTTCTTAAGAGATAATGTGAGTATAAAATGATGGTAGGTGGGGAGTTGCTCAAGGGACAAGGGGCAGAGGCAGAGAGTACAGTTACCAGGCTGTTGAGATTCTCCAGTGGAGCAGAAACCTGGAATGGGAAGGTTGAGAATTGGTGGGGTCAGTCAGAAGGTGCAGCCAACAGACTAATTCCTGGGCTGTTGCAAACTACAGAAGACACAAGAAAATCTTCAGGGAACTTACAGGAGCATGTGACTGGAGGCTCGATTGTGATGTCTGTTAGCACCTATTTCTTTTTTTTCTTTTTTTTTTTTTTTGAGATGGAGTTTCACTCTTGTCACCCAAGCTGGAGAACAATGGCACGATCTCGGCTCACTCAACCTCCTCCTTCCGGATTCAAGTGATTCTCCTGCCTCAGCCTCCCAAGGAGCTGGTTTTACAGGCGTCTGCCACCATGCCTGGCTAATTTTTGTATTTTTTAGTAGAAATTGGGTTTCACTACATTGGCCAGGCTGGTCTCAAACTCCTGACCTCAGGTGATCCACCTGCCTCGGTCTCCCAAAGTGCTGAGATTACAGGCGTGTGCCACTGCGCCCAGCCCAGCTCCTATTTCTTAATGGGTGTGAAGCATAGACAAAACCACGCAGTCACATATCCTAATAAGAGTCAATATGGAGGTCCTTTTAGATATAAAAGGCAGTACATTTCTTAGCCAAAAAAAAAAAAAAAAAAAACTTTCAAGGTAATGCTAAGTAATTATGATTAAAATGTCTGAATTCAGTGTACTAAGAGTGGCCATGACAAAGGCCTGTATCCTTTGAAGCTGGACAAATCTGAATTTTAATCCCAGGTTTGTTATTTATTAATTGAGTGATCATGGGCAAGTTATTTAACTCCCTCAACTTCAGTTGCCTCCTTTGTAAAAAGCAGAGAAGTGTGGAGCAGATTAATCACATGGCATGTGGAAATGCTTTTGTACAAAGTTCCTGGCACACAACTGATATTTGTTTCTTCCTTCTTCTTAGTAAACTCAGTGCCAGATAAAAGGGAAATTACTAATAACCAAACATCCTGTAAGCTTCCAAGTTCAACTTCCTTTACTAAAACTTTATAAGAATTGCTAGGTAAGAGCAAGATATATTTTTAAAATTTTTCAATTTATTTTTATTTTTATTTTTTGAGATGGAGTCTTGTCCTGTTACCCAGGCTGGAGTGCAGTGGCGCAATCTCGGCTCACTGCAACCTCTGCCTCCTGGGCTCAAGCAATTCTCCTGCCTCAGCCTTCCAAGTAGCTGGGAGTATAGGTGCCCGCCACCTAATTTTTGTATTTTTAGTAAAGATGGGGTTTCACCATATTGGCCAGGTTGTTCTTGAGCTCCTGACCTCAAGTGATCCGCCCACCTTGGCCTCTAGGTAAGAGCAAAATAGATTCATTTCCTTTTTCTTAGCTGCTCAGACAGGTATTTATGAACAAAAACAATGCCATATACCCACTTAACAGGAAGAATAACAACAACTTGTACAATTCAATAGTAAAAAGAAATATAATCCCATCTTTAAAATGAGCAAAGGATCTGAGTAGACTTGTCTCCAAAGAAGTTATACAAATGGCCAACAAACACAGGAAAAGATGTTCATTATTAATCATTAGAGAAATGCAAATCAAAAATACAGTGAGGTATCACTTTGCACCCACAAAGATGGCTTTAATAAAAAATAGGCAAATATTTAATGAGGATACAGAGAAACCGGAATCTTCATACATTGCTGTTGGAAATGTAAAAGGATATAGCCACCCTCGAAGTCTGTTTTGCAGTTCCTCAAAAACATTAAACACAGAGTTACCATATGATGCAGTAACTCTGCCACAGGAATACACCCAAAAGAATTAAAAACATGTTTACACAAAAACCAATACACTGATGCTCATAATAGCATCACTTGCAATAGCCAAAAAGTAAAAACAACTCAAATGCCCATCAGCTGATGAATGGAAAAACAAAATGTGGTGTGTATCTATACAGTGGAATATTATTGAGCCATAAAAATGAATGAAGTACTGATATCATGCTATGACATGGATGAATCTTGAGAACCTTATGCTGAGAACCTTGAGAACCTTAACTGAAAGAAGCTGGGCACAGGAGGCCACATATTGTATGAATCCATTTATATGAGATGTCCAGAATAGGCAAATCTATAGGACAGAAAGTAGATTAGTGGTTGCCTCCAGCTGGGGGTTGGGGACAGGAGGAAATAGGGAGAGACTACCAATGGGTACGCAGTTTATTTCTGGGGTGATCAAAGTATTCTAAGACCGATTGTGGTGATGGTTGTACAACTCTGTGAATATACTGAAAGTCATTTAAGTGAATAATTTAAATTAATGAATTGTCTGGTGGGTGAATTATATCTCAATTAAAATGTAAAAGAAAGAAGAATGATGGACTGCCAGATCCTGAAACAGAACTGCCTGCTCTGTTTGATTGAGAAGATCACGTGGCTCAGGGTGCAGACTGAGGAAGGCATTCCAACCACATCTCAATGATAGAGACAGTGACCTAAGTGACCTTCTCAGGTCATTTAGCATTATTCTCTTCTTGGGTAGAAAAGTGGCACTAGCACCTAACTTTGCCAATTAATACCTTACTACTCTCCACGGGCATGGCCGTGCTTTGTGGTCTTTGACAAAGGGTACCAGCCCCTCAAAGATTATCCAGCCTCGACCTCAATTCTTGGAGAATCAATGGGATCCGAGGCTTCTTACAGTCATTCGTGAATTTAAGTCCCAAACCAGCCTGCCTCTCAAACAAAAAGTTTAGCTCACTTCATTGAAATTCTTTTTGGTTCTATAACCCACAGTGCATACTAAACACAGGGTAGAAAGCCCTCATATTAAATAATTTTAATTTCTTGACTTCAAAGGTTGCTATTTCTCATGCATCTGAGTTTTGCAATAGCAGACTCAGACTTGCTACAAGAATATCCATAATACTTAAAAAATAAAAAAGACAGGGAAAAAGAATACCCATAGAAGAAGAACAGGATATGGTAATACTGAAAATGAAACCAAAATCCAGTCCAACACTCACTTCCATACTTGGGTCATCATTCATCCTGATGCAGCCTGAGAGATTTGTTCCTGGGTTGGGGCCACTTGTGGGGCCTGGGCACCTGGCAGTAGGAAGTAGAGTTATTTACTACAGGTGAAAAAACTGCAAATCTTAGCAGATACTAAACTATAGCATGGTTCTCACTCCCCTACGCCCAGTCCTAATTTTATCAAATTTCTAATTAAGTTCATGGTTTAAGTAACACATAATGAAAGAGAGTTCCCACCTCCATCAGAGAGAGGTTACAAACAACAGAGAATCCAGTCAAAAATGAAAATGAAGCATTTGCAATTCAAAGCCATCCTTCCTCACCCTCAATACAGAAGGGAAATTTTATTGAGGTAGATTAGGCCCTCACAAAATGCACTGACATTTTTGAATGTTTCCTAAGGAAGATGAGTCTGTATACTTAAAAAGGCAGGTGCAAATGAGCACCGAAGGAGGATGAGGGCAGGGACAGGTATAGGTTCCCAAAGGCTTGTTAACCTTGAGTGTGAAAGAAACAGAAATAGGATCAAAACATGTCTAAGTTAACTTAGGAGGATGTCGTTGATATTGTGATCAATGCCCCCAGTTCCTGAGACAGACCTCCTAAAATCCTTGTAGACAGAGGTGCTAGGGGAATCTTTACTCTAATATTTGGTCTCTGATCCTGGTTCCTGATACGGAGTGTCTAAGACCTTGTAATCTCCTGAGTGATAGGAGTGTTTGACGCAAAGCTCCTGAATCTCTTGAAATTTCCTTAGTATTACGAGCATCTTCTGTTCTAAAGCGGTGTCTCTTGGTGGGCTTCTGGATAGCCTCAGGATGAGGGGCTGGTTGCCAGGGGAACCAATCTGTGGTTCGAGGGTTGGAACTTTCAACTCCACCCTGCCAAGCTCCTGGGAGGGGAGGGGGCTGAGCTGATCACCAATGGCCGATGATTTAATCAATCGTGCCTAGTAAAGCCTCCATAAAAACCTGAAAGGACAGCACTTGGAAAGCTTCTGATTTGGTGAACTAAAACATAGCCATGTGCTGGGAAGATGGCACACCCCAACTCCACAAAGACAGACCCTCCTGTGCTTGAGACATTTCCAAACCTTTCCGATGTATCTCTTCATCTGGCTGTTCATTTGTATCCTTTAAAATAGACTTTGTCACCTGGCACAGTGGCTCACACCTGTAATCCCAGCATGTTGGGCGGCTGAGATGGGAGGATCACTTGAGTCCAGGAGTTCAAGACCAGCCTGGGCAACATGGAGAAACTTTGTCTCTATGAAAAATACAAGGTCAGGTGCTGTGGCTCACACCTGTAATCCCAGCACTTTGGGAGGCTGAGGTGGGTGGATCACCTGAGGTCAGGAGTTCAAGACCAGTCTGGCAAACATGGCGAAACCTTGTCTCTACTAAAAATTCAAAAATCAGCTGGGCATGGTGGCAAGCGCCTGTAATCCCAGCTACTTGGGAGACTGAGGCAGGAGGATTGCTTGAACCCGGGAGGCAGAGGTTGCAGTGAGCCGAGATCATGCCACTGCACTCCAGCCTGGGCAACAGAGTGAGACTCTGTCTCAAAAAACAAACAAAAAACAAAAATTAGTGGGGTGTGGTGGCAGGCACCTGTGGTCTCAGCTACTCAGAAGGCTGAGGTGAGACAATCACCTGAGCCCAGGAAGTCAAGGTTGCAGTGAGCCCAAATTACTACTGTACTCTAGCCTGGGTGACAGAGTGAGACCCTGCCTCCAAAAAAATAAACTTAAATAAATAAATAAATGAATAAAATAAACTTTGTAGTAAGTGGATAAATGTAAGGAAAGTGTTTCCCCGAGTTCTGTGAGCTACTCTAGCAAATTATTTGAACCCAAGAAGGGGGTCTTGGCAACCCCCAATTTATAGACAGTTGGTCAGAAGCACAGGTCACAGTCTGGAACCTGCAAGGGGCATCTCAAGCAGGGACCAGCCTTGTGGAACTGAGCCCTTAACCTGTGGAATCGGATGCTATTTCCAGGTAGATAATGTTGGAATTGAACTGAATTATTGGACGCCCATTTCATGTCGGCTGGAGAAGTGATTGGTGTGTGGAAAATTGCTTGGAGTGTGGGGAAAAAAACCCCCACACATCTGGTATCAGAAGTGTGGTATTGAGACTACAGTAGGAAAAAACACTCCATTGGTGAGTGTGTTTTTCCTTTAGATTAGAAGATTAGTCTGTGTACTTAAAGAGGAAGAGGGTAGGGTGCAGGGACAAGGACAGGTTCCCAAAGATGCGTTAACTTTGAATGTGAAAGAAAGAGAATTATGATCAAAATCTACCTATGTTAACTTAGCAGTCTATGGTATATTCCTAAAAAGTGGAAACATTTTAGGTAGTCTAATTTGTCTTTTAAGCTTTAGAGTGGTATTATGAAATTCAAGAAAAGCAAGAAAACTACAGCAATAACTTTATCTCAAAATTGTAAATTTTCGGCTGGGCGTGGTGGCTCACACCTGTAATCCCAGCACTTTAGGAGGCCAAGGAGGGCAGATCACTTGAGGCCAAGAGTTCGAGACCAGCCTGGCCAATGTGGCAAAACCCCATCTCTACTAAAAATACAAAAATTAGCTGGGCATGGTGGCATGCGTCTGTAGTCCCAGCTACTTGGAAGGCTGAGGCATGAGAATTGCTTGACCTCAGGAGGCAGCCGAGATCACATCACTGCACTCCAGTGTGGGCAAGAGAGCGAGATTCCATCTCAAAAAAAAAAAAAAAAAAAAAAAAAAAGAAAGAAAGAAATTGTAAATTTTCAGGAAGTTAGAGAAGTTCGACAATAAAGATGTGATCTCACATTATGAAAATCCGACCAATTAAAATGTTAGGCAATGGGAATGGGCCACCCATGAGGAGTAGAGTAAGTAAATTTTGCTCTTAACCTACTTGTGTTGTCTTCTTACATCCAAAGCACCATCCTTTACTTCTCCATATGTGGGCCTTTCACACAGAGTGTGGATTTGGTTGGCTACACCTGAGAAAGGTGTTGATTCCAGAGTTGGAACTGCTGTAAAACTATCCAGAGATAAGGCATCTGCAGTAGAACAGAAAAAAATAAAAATAGAGACCAATTTCTGGTTCAAACTATATTGAAGCATAAAGTCTTTCCTTCTTGAGAGACTGAAAAAGTGAAAGTTAACCCGCTTCTATTAACATTTTAACATAAACTCCCTTGATGCCTAATCACAGAGGGTAAAAACGTCAAATGCTTAATTTTAACAAAGCATTTGGGAATGATAGTAATATTAATATATATAAAATAAGTTTAGTTCTAATAATAATATTTACAAAATAATAATTTCAAAAAAGTTTTTTTAAGTGTGGGAGAGGTCAGAAAACCCCTGCCCACTAAGCAACTAGAGAGGTTAACAATCTACAGCCAGCGGGTGAAAATCCAGCCAGCTGCCCATTTTTGTAAAGTTTCACTGTGGCCAGATGTGGTGGCTCACGCCTGTAATCCCAGCACTTTAGGAGTCTGAGGCAGGTTGATTGCTTGAGCTCAGGAGTCTGAGACCAGCCTGGGCAACATGGCAAACCCCCATCTCTACAAAAATGACAAAAATTAACTGGGTGTGATGGCATGTGCCTGTAGTCCCAGCTACTTGAGGGGCTAAGGCAGGAGAATCACTTGAGCCCAAGAGGTTGAGGCTGCAGTGAGCCATGTTTGTGCCACTAAATGACAAAGTGAGACCCTGTCTCAAAAAATAAATAAATAAAGTTTTACTGGAACACGGCTGCACCCATTTGTTCACACATTGTCCATGGCTGTTTGTGTGATGCAACAGTAAAGTTGAGTAGTTACAGCAGAAACTAAAATATTTACTATCGGGTCTTTTACAGAACAATTTTGCAGCCTCCGGAAGAGAAAAGCATTAGACATGGTAATTAGAACCCATCAAAGAGTGGTAGGGGAAATAGGTTGAGATCACAAATCATTTATTAGGGAAAACCATCTTGTTATGTGTGTTTCTGAGTATAGGAAGCAGCAGAGTTTAATAGAAAAAACATATGGTTTAGGGTCAATCAGAAATTTTTGGTTCAGATCCTGGCTCTGCCACATACCAGTTGTGTGATCTTGAATAAATAACTAAGCCACTCTGAGCCTCAGTTTGCTTATGTATAAAGTGACAGATGACCTTGGGCAAATTATTAACTCAATGTTCCTCTGTTTCCTTATCTTTTGAATGGTAATTATATTAACATCTACCTCACAGGGATGTGTTGAGGATTAAATGAGTTAATAGATATGTTAAGAGCATTGAACTGTGTCTGGCACATAGCAAGCATTCTTTCTCTCTCTCTCTTTTTTTTTTTTTTGAGACTGAGTCTCACTGCGACGCCCAGGCTGGAATGTGATGGTACAATCTCGGCTCACTGCAACCTCCAATTCCTGGGTTCAAGTGACTCTCCTGCCTCAGCCTCCTGAGTAGCTGGGACTACAGGTGTGCACCACCATGCCCAGATAATTTTTGTATTTTTAGTAGAGATGAGGTTTCACCATATTGGCCAGGCTGGTCTCCAACTCCTGACCTCAAGCAACCTGCCCACCTCGGCCTCCCAAAGTGCTGGAATTACAGGCTTGAGCCACTGCACCTGGCCAGCAAGCACTGTTTAAGTACTCCCACTGTTGGTGGTGGTTATTGTTACTGAGTTATTGCAAGTAATCTCTAAAAAGCACTAATTTATATTGCCTGACACAAAATAGACACTCCATTAGTATTAGTAGTTTTTCCTTCTCAAATTTAAATGATCCACAAATCACTCTACTTTTTCTCTTTATTCCTTCTTAAATTTACTTTGATAATCATTTCTTTTGTCATTTCAGAACTAGACGTTAATTTTAGCTTTTAACTGCATCCATGTTATCCTGAGAGGTATCACTACTTTGACCACTTCTTAGAATAAAGCTCTTTCTCTTGGCATTGAGTATAAATTTGACCCACAACCCAATTTTCCTTCTCCAAATGTCTCTTCTACTGTATCTCAACCCGAAACCTTTCGTTTTCAAAATGACTTGCCTACCTTTGGCTCTTTTTCAAACACTTAAGGCTTTTGATTCTTACTTCTCTTCTTATTTTTTTTGTTTTGTTTGCTCATGTTACTCTCACCCATTAGAATACTTTTTTTGATGTTTTTTGCTTTTCCAAAGCCAACTAATCTTTCAAGGCCAGTTCAACTCTAACCGCTTCCATGGAATCATCTTCGACTTCTCTGAGTCCAGGTCTTGTCTCCTTGCTAGTCTGTGAGCTACTTTAGGACTTATTCTTTTACATTTGTTTGTTTTAGAGATGTTGCCCAGGCTGGTCTCGAATTCCTGGGCTCAAGCAACCCACCTGCTGTGGCCTCCCAAGGTGCTGGGATTATGGGCATGAGCCACCGTGCCTGGCCAGGACTTATTCTTTATCATGCATAATATGGTGCCTTGCACAGAGCAGGTACTCAAATACATATTGATTGACTGAATTCAGGGGTAAATATACACGTATTCAACAATTCTTCCTATACAAATGTAATAATAACTAGTTATTTTCCCTTTCAAATAGAACTCTACCCCTACTTGTGTCTGAGCAGGTATAGAAGGGGGGCTTACCCAGCAGAGGTGTGTACCAGCACGTATGTTTCAAGGTCAGGGGTGTCTGATGTATTCTTGCTTCTTGACCACCATATAGTTTGTGGCAACACTGCTTCTGAACAGAAAACCAAGTAGTATTAGCCATCTAAAGGAATGTAACATATATTTCATAATCTACTACCTCCATTTCAAAGATGGAAAGAATATCTCTAGTCTCAAGTGACCCTGTGAGAGAGATCAAGAAGAAAATAAATTCTGTCAAGTAAAAAAGCTTTCAAGTGTTTGATCAAAAGGTATACGTATGAGTAACTTATAATTCTTATTTAAAAGTCACAATTTAGTAATCTAGGAGAATGCTAACATCATCAACTCCAAATAATTGACACTTTGATGTAAACAAAGGCTTTGAGGAAAGAGGTATAGGTGAGGAATAAACTTAGTTACATAATTCTTCGTGATACTGCAATTAAAAAAAGTAAAACAGGCCGGGTGCGGTGGTTCATGCCTGTAATCCCAGCACTTTGGGAGGCTGAGGCAGGTGGATCACTTCAGGTCACCAGCCTGGCCAACATGGGGAAACCCCATCTCTACTAAAAATACAAAAATTAGCCGGACGTGGTGGTGTGTGACTGTAATCTCAGCTACTCCAGAGGCTGAGGCAGGAGAATCTCTTGAACCCGGGAGGTGGAGGTTGCAGTGAGCTGAGATCGCACCACTGCACTCCAGCCTGGGCGACAAAGGACCAACTAGGTTTGTGTGTGTGTATGTGTACATTTACAAAAACAAGTATCTGTTGCCTCACTTGATAATCTCTTGATAAAAGCAATATATGCAGTTCTAAGACTACTGATACATACTGGACTTAGCTTTCTATTACAGGATAGTTGTTGATTCACAATTACTACCTAAATAATTTCAAAAAGCTTGCAATTACCAATTTTTCTTGAAGAGGTTGTTGAATTGCATCTGTGCAGGACAGGGAATCATAGTGAGGAAATTCCTCATCTAAAAAGCTCTGTCAAGAGAAAATGGTAGAGTGTATTCAAAGACAGAATGATGAAAGAGTCAAATATTCTAAACACATTAGACTTAATAGAAGATATGACACTACCTAAAGTGGGTGAAATTGACAAGTTCTTTTTGTATTCTACTCCAAGGGAACACATTTGTAATTTTAAACCTCCCATTGTATTTGCCCCATTACTTGATCTAGGAATGAAATCTGAAGATCGGGAACAAGAAACTGAATGGCTTTGTCACTGAAATCTGTAGGCAGAGGCTAAAGAAGCTTGTTAGAGATGCAACTCAGAGTAGTGAAAATGGTGTCTGTGAAAATTTGATAGCTATAAAATTATTGCCTTAATCCAAGAGGTAGATTCACATCTATCATAGTTATATTATAATAGAAAATGTTGTTGGTGTTCTTGAGATGATTAAAGCATCTTTAGATATGGAGGTTTTTCCAGCTCAACTTATTGCAGAGGGCTTTTTAGGCACTCTGCCTAGCTTAATCTTCCACGATTTTTTTTTTTCCTGCTTTAACAGATGTGTCTGCATGATGCCCTAGAAACAGATACATGCAAATATCACCCTTCTTTCTTTCCTCCTCCATCATCTTCCTCCAGTGCCAACCTTGCTGCCTTGCTGTTCCCTTATGTTCTTCATTTCTGAACAAAAAGGAGATTCACCAAGTATCATAAGGGAAGGAAATACACTTTACCAGGGATATCTTGAGATGACCCATACAGAAAGAAATAGAAAGTTTAATTCAGATATGAGAAAGAAAAAAGAGACAGTAACCATCAAAGCCTATTCAAGAATACTCAAAATTTCAGCGTATTATAAATTGAATGATATGCCCTTACTCTCAGAAAGGAGGTCCCCAAGACTGAAAAACTGGCTGTTTGCTAATAGATATAGTGGTGGGGCAAAGAAAATTCTGAAATGCTTCCTCTCTAGAAGATATTATCAGTAGCCACTCACTAATGTAAGATCTCCTTTCTTATTTTGCTAAATACTTTAAGTGCACAAGAGAACAAAGTCCACCAAAACATTTTCTTCTAAACTGGTTATTTAACTTAATGATTAAAGTCATTGTCTGTTATAAATTAGCTTCAAAACCTTACATGAATTGAACAATTTCCTCCACAGTAACTGAACACATATCAGAGATATTTTACCTGAAACAGCAAGCCATGGTGTTCCCCTTCAATGAACTCCTTTTGAAGTGACTCAATTATTGCTACAAAGAGAATTTATAACCAGCTCAATATGACCATTTTAATTTAATTAATTAATGAATTTATTTTGAGACAGGATTTGGTTCTATTGCCCAGATTGGAGTGCAGTGGCATGATCTCACCTCACTGCAAACTCTGCCTCCTGGGCTGAAGCCATCCTCCTGTTTCAACCTCCCAAGTAGCTGGAATTACAGGCACATGCCACCACACTCAGCTAGTTTTGGTATTTTTTGTAGAGATGGGTTTCACCATGTTGTCTAGACTGGTCTCAAACTCCTGAGTTCAGGTGATCCACCCACCCCGGCCTCCCACAGTGCTGGGATTACAGGCATGAGCCACTATGCCCAGTATGAGCATATTTAACCTTGTCTTCTTTAATTCATTTCATTGCTTCATAAACTTTTAATGGCTTTAAATTTGGGGCCTGAAGAAAAGGAAAGGGAAAATAATGATTTCTGAGAATGGCACTATCAACTTATGACTCGGGAAAAATGGAAAAGCAGGCTAGAACAGATAAGCCATTATCTCCCTTGGGTATTTAAATTTTACTTTGATAGATACATGTGAATTGTCTTCTAGAAGTGAGTCACAGAATTGTCTAATCTTAAGCCAAGAATACATCTTAGGCCTGGTGCAGTGGCTCACACTTGTAATTCCAGCTCTTTGAGAGACCAAGGTGGGTGGATCATTTTAGGCCAGTACTTTGAGACTAGCCTGGCCAACATGACAAAACCCCATCTCTACTAAAAAAAAAAATACTAAAATTAGCTGGGTGTGGTGGCGCATGCCTGTAATCCTAGCTACTTGGGAGGCTGAGGCAGGAGAATCACTTGAACCTGGGAGGTGAAGGTTGCAGTGAGCCAAGATCATGCCACTGCACTCCAGGGCAAGATTCCCTCTCAAAAAAAAAAAAAAAGAAAAAAAAGAATACATTTTAGAGGTCATTCAGTCTGACCTCCTACTGATAAAGAAATCCTCTCTCCAATAAGCCTCTGCTTGAGCCCTCAAATTACAGCCCTAGGATCCCAGAATCCTACAAGTAGATCTCAGATCATGAGAACACTGATGTGCAGAGGATTGAAAAGGTAACTGGTAAATCATGGAGCTGAGATTAGACTCATGGAACAGAGCTTAACTCAGGGTATCATTCTGTGAAACTAAAAATATTTGTTTTTCTGCTTAAGTAAAATCTCTAAAAGTCTTATGCCTGGAATAATGGAAATGGGGGAAAAGTATCTAATATTTAACTAGCTCTTTGATGTACATAATAACATATTATTTATTTGACAAATCCTACTCTCTGAAACATAGTCAAAACCGGAAAATAAACCCAAATCTTTTGAACAACTAGAATAGATACTGATATTTATGCCCTTTATTCACGTGGCAAATCTCACACTTCAACTCAAGCAGTGGGCTCTGGGTATATATATAATTTTCACCAGTTTGACTGCCTTCTCAGCCCAAAGAAGATTAAAAGCAAAACTTAAACAAGGATATAAGGAGCTCTGCTAGATGGAAGCATATTAATAGCTACCACTTTTTTTTAAAATCACTAACAGCCAGGAAAATTATTAACAGCAGATACTCTGGCATCCAAAATACATAGAAATCTGGTGCTTCTTATTTTATAAACCAACAGTTTTATATCTTAATAGCCTGAAGAAATTCTGAGTCATGAGCATAATGCTAATGAAAAGAAGCACATAATCTAATTTTTAATTTTTGTCAGGAAAAAGGCTCTAAAAGCTTCAATTATGTAGAAAATTACCTATGTAAATTTTTTATTTTATAGGACTTTTTTTGGTAAAAATAACTTACTTCTCAATCAAGCTTGACATAGTGTTACTAGGCCCACTAGGAGCAAAACAGATGTTTGTTTTTCAAACATCTCCCTCACATAGGAAGAAAAGCATATTTTTAAAAGAGTATTTCTGGGCTGGGTGCAGTGGCTCATGCCTGTAATCCCAGCATTTTGGGAGGCCGAGGCAGATGGGTCACCTGAGGTCGGGAGTTCGAGACCAGCCTCACCAACATGGTGAAACCTTGTCTCTACTAAAAATACAAAAAAATTAGCCAGGCATGGTAGCGCACACCTGTAGTCCCACCTACTCAGGAGGCTGAGGCAGGAGAATGTCTTGAACCCGGGAGGCGGAGGTTGCAGTGAGCCGAGTTCAAGCCATTGCACTCCAGCTCTGGGTGACAGAGCAAGACTCTGTCTCAGGGGGGAAAAAAAAAATAAGTATTTCTAACCTACAAAAGTAATTTAAAATTTATTTCTTATTAATACTTAGGACCCTGGTAAAGATGAAATTTTAAAAAAATTCTGTCTTAACTGTATTAAGAAGGAAGGCCCTGCCCTCTTTCTGATCTACATCTACACAATAGCAACCAAAGCAATAAGAAGTGGCCATAATGTGTTTCTGAAGGTCATGTATCTCCAAAATACAAATTCAGAATACTATCTTACAATTGCCAATGAAGCTGTGTTTCAGAAGCGATGATGAGCTAGTATAAGATTGTCTAAATTGCCCATCTGCTTGCTCACCAGGCAATCTTGGGTTTTAGAAACAGTCTATCTTGAAGCATTCAAATTGAAAGCCTTATTTCAACAGATGTTTTGTGCAATGCATAGCAACTATTTCCATATTTTCCACATGGCAAAACAAGTTGGCTTATGACCACAATTTGCATTCACCTTTGCATTCTGCTTTACATGTTTGGAGTTGGACCTGTAATGCCTCTAGAACAAATATATGCTTCATATAGAAGGAAGTAAAACAATGGGTACTGTATCCCCTGCTGTTGCCATCTGCTATGTAGAATGGGACCAGGTGTCTTGGATACATTGCCTGTGAAGAAAGTTGAGATAAAGCAACTTTCTAAATGACTAAGCAATGAGGTCTCAGGCAAAGGCCCCACAATTAATTGCCTGTTGAAAATGAAAATTATAACATTATTAGAGCCGTAATCATGTTAGCTATCTATGATGGATGACATTTATAGAGTACGGGGCTTGTATAATACTATCTATACTGGAAAAAACCTCATGTTCTGTAAAATTGTATATTAAAAATATCAGGGTTCATTAAAGAACCCCAGACTAAGATCAACTATTCATAGCACATATCTGTCAAAGGACTTATATCCAAGAATAAAAGGACAGAAAACTTAATTTTAAAATGGGTGAAAGACTTAGACACTTCACAAAGAAGATATACAATGGCCCATCAGCACATGGAAAAGGTCCCAACATCATTACATCTGAAAAATATATATTAAAATCACAATGAAATACCCATTTAGTAGAGTGGCTAAAATGACAAAGATTAACACTACCAAATACTGAAGATGTGGAACACTAAAACCACCCACACTGCTGGTGGGAGCGTGAAATGCTATAAAAACTACCGAAAACCGTTTGACAGTTTCTTAAAAAGTGACAGTCACAGCTATGCTATGACCTAACAGTTCTACTCCTAGATATTTATTCTAGGTGAAATAAAAACATATGTGCACACAAAGACTTGTACACAGACGTTCATAGCAGCTTTGTCCGTCGTAATCCCAAACTGCATATACTGCAGATATCCAATAACAGCAGAAAAAACAATCAAATTTTGGAATATTCATACAAGGAAATACAACTCAATAATAAAAAAATACTACTAAGAAACACAACATAATCCCATCACGCTGACAGAAAAAAGACAAACACACAAAAAAGTACATACTGTGTAACTGAGTTCTAGAACAGGCTAAGCTAACCTATCAGACCAGTGGTTGTTCCTTAGGGTGATAGAGGTGGAGGTGGGGCATTAACTGGGAAGTTGCACAAGGGAAGTTTCTGGAGTGATAGAAATTCCGTGTTTTGATGTGTATTTATCTACCTGGTTGAATAGTATACTCGAGATCTGAACATTTTATGACATGTTAAATACATTAATAAAAAAGAAGTTAAAAGTATAAGAACAAAATAATGCAGGGATTATGAGAGAAATAGGGTTAAGAAGAAACCACTAAAAAAATACATGCAGCTGGGCAGAGTGGCTCATGCGTGTAATCCCAAAACTTTGGGAGGCTGAGGCAGGAGGATTGCTTGAGCCCAGGAGTTTGAGACCAGCCTAGGCAACACTGCAAGATCCTACCTCTACAAAAAATTTAAAAATTAGCGAGGCATAGTGTTGCTCGCCTATAGTCCTAGCTACTCAGGAGGCTGAGGCAGGAGGATCACTTGAGCCCAGGAGGTTGAGGCTACAGTGAGCCATGATCCCACCACCATAGTCCAGCCTGGGTGACAGAATGAGATCCTGCCTCAAAAAAAAAAAAAAAAAATCTGTCTACCTATCTACCTACCTACCTACCTACCTATCTGTATGTATGTGCAACACTGTAACCAGAGTACTAACAAACACACTTATTATTAGTACTAAGAAGATCACATGCATCACTCAGACATGCAACTTTAAATGCCTCACAGGATATTAGAAATACACAAAAACAAGAGAGTGGAAATGCTGGTGATGCTTTCACTAGAACAGTGGTGGTGGGGTGAAAGGCAAATGTAGATAGAGGCAGCGAGGCTAACAAGGTGAACGCAGGAGGGAGTATGATTGGACACAGACCAGGGCTCTACAAGGCTGGGGTAGAGCCCTGTAGAGTCCAGAGCCCTGTAGAGCCCAGAGTGACTCTTGGGAGGGAGGCCCAGGTGCAGACACTTATTTTAATTTTCTCAAAATAAAGCTGAAAGGGTTCCTGTTGCCTGTTCAGCAGCCAAGCTAAGGACTTTTTCCTTTCCTGAGGAAGGTGAGAGTTCTATTCCTACCAATCCAGATCCAAGTGCCAAGAAAATCGTGAATGAAACAACATAATTTCTATACTATATAACCACAGCATTTCCCCATTTACAAATCACAAATGAGATGATTCATGTTATAGAAACATATTCTAGCAGAACACAAATATCAACTGTGGCCAAGCATTAGCTACTATTTTGCATTTATTATGTTATTTATGTAATTCACAACAACTGCATTTAACCGAAGAGGATGCTGAAGTTCAGAGAGGCAATGTGATTTGCTCAACTTTACCCAGCCACTCTTCTGTGGACTTTGAGTGAGAACACAGGTTTGTTAATTTCAAATCCCATGTTCTTAATCATTATACTATACTTCCCAGATTACTTCTCCATATCTGCATTTTTCATTTGGGAAAACTTGGGTCCCTATCCTATCAGAGTTGTTGAGCAAGCTGTATTTGGCTTTGGTTTTCTCCTTGGCCGTCACCCCAAAACCTTCTATCTTTAAGTATCTCAATCACCTGGATCCCTTCACCCGCCTTCTTTGGCTCATTTCCCTCCTGTTTACTGACTGCTTAGGACACGGCTTTCATCTTGAATCCATGCTCCTAGCCCTAAGGGTTTTACCTCTCCCATACCTCCCGCCCTCCATGCTAAGAATAGCAAGCTAAAAGAGTGTTTGCAGTGATATCATCTAGGTGAAAGTCTCCTCTAAACTAGGAAGTTCATGTGCAGATACTACGTTCAAATAAGAAATTATGCTATATCAGAGTTTCCCAGGATCTCTTTTCAAGGAAAAATTTGTGATTCTTAAAGGTAATTCTCTCATTGTGTATGAGAAGACTGACTCCATGAAGATTTCACGTCAGATGGGAACAAGAGATGGTGAATAGTAAGGGGGTGATAGTTTTGGATGGTATCAATTAGTCCATGATTTCTGTACATAAGATTCACCCTAATATGTTATATACACATCCTATAAGCTTTTAAAAATTTCCTTTTTTAGATGAGTTCATGTCCTTTGTAGCGACATGGATGAAGCTGGAAACCATCATTCTGAGCAAACTATCGCAAGGACAGAAAACCAAACTCCGCATATTCTCACTCACAGGTGGGAATTGAACAATGAGAACACTTGGACACAGGACGGGGAACATCACACACTGAGGCCTGTCATGGGGTGGGGATAGGAGAGGTATAGCATTAGGAGAAATACCTAATGTAAATGACGAGTTAATGGGTGCAGCACACCAACATGGCACATGTATACATATATAACAAACCTGCACGTTGTACACATGTACCCTAGAACATAAGTATAATAAAAAAAAATTCCTTTTTAAAGCAAACACTAATTATAATCCAGTCATGTGTCTATTAACAAGATACTTGGATATAAACAAAGTTTAGACGCAGAAGAAATAAAATATATAAGTAACCATTCAAGCAATTGAACAGTTTTCATGGCACATTTCTTGAAGAATATCATGCACATGAATTGCCTCATAAATCAGCCCAGTCCTGAAGGCAATTGAAAACTTGAACAATATCGTTTATTCAAGATAAAGTTCAGGATTTCTGATCAAATGTCACATATAAATTTCCAGTTGTAGTGTGAACATTATGCACATTGATCTGAACATTTGGACAAACCAGCTGCATCCCCACACAATGTGCTGATGCAACGTAGATGGATCAGAAAACAATTGTCTGAAATACTTTGTGAATTAAACTAGCCGGAGAGTTTCAGAAAAGCTAAATAGATATAAATATGTTTTGTTTTCTGACTCAGAATCAGATGTCTGACTCAGAACTCAAACAGCATGGGGTGGCAGTGGTCATGGCGGGATGTGCGTGGACGTGTTTGTGTGATAACTGCAGTCATTGACATTTGTTTGCAGTCTATCTGGAACATCTGCTATATAGAACATTACGAAAATACGTGCTATCTAAATTTCCCTCTTCTCTCAAAGATTGAATTTAAAGGGCATTGTTAGAAAGATCGTAAGTACATGGTCATATAAGCAAAATCCTGATTTGTATGGGTTTTTTGGGCAGCAAAAGATACAAGTAACAAGTAAGGGATTTCATACATCTGGACAGGTTATGCATAACTCAAGACAGAAAGGAAGTGTCCACTCTACTTTATCCAGGCAGAAAAAAATACACGTATCAAGCCAGGGCAGCTTTCATATTCTGCTTTTAAGTGTATTTGAATCTATTAGGCCGTGAAGATAAACTGGGAAGACAACAATAGCAAGTTCATAATATCAAGAACGTGCACTTTGGGGTAAGTTATTAAAGTTGACTCTTCTAAGAAAATACTGCAAGAAAATCACAGTGAGGAAGGGGAACAAATTCTTAGTAGTTTATAAAACTCAGGTATAATATTGATTTAATCAAAAGGCAAAACTGGAGCAAAAGAATAGTCCTGGGCACAGTGTCTAAAGCAGACACACCTTAAACCAACTTTGGAATGCCTTATGATTCATGTCTCAACATGAACAGTTCTAATCACAAGGGAACCTTTTCCAATGCCCTCTGAGCAGTAGTAAAATAACACACAGACTGTGTAATTTAAAGACTGCCTTACTAGCTTAACAGAGTGAATCAGAATATTCAGAATATTGAAAACTGGCAAATTCAATAAAGGTTTAAAAATTATGACAATAATATGTTGAATAACCACTGCTATTTTAACATTTTATTTATTTATTTGTTTGTAATTTTTGTAGAGACAGGGTTTCGCCATGTTGTCCAGGCTGGTCTCAAACTCCCGGGCTCAAGCAATATGCCCACCTCGGCCTCCCAAAATGCTGGGATTACAGGGGTGAGCCACTGTGTCCGGCAAACCATTGCTATTTTAAAACTAGACTATTTCTTAAACTCCTAAATAGCTTTCCCAGATAATAGTAGAAAGGGTACAATAAATCCAAAACAAACACAAGTCTGAAATTTTTCATCTCTAGCCTACCTTAAGCTTATATATTAAATATATAATTATTTATAATTATATAACAATTAACAAATAAACAATGTTTATTTCTCAAACCAAGTAACTTTCTATAAAAAGAATATTTATACTGCTAGAACAAGAAACTGGCTGAACCAAAGCAATTGTCTGATAGATGGCTAAATAAGTAAGGTTTATTTTTACCATATTATGTTTCTAGAATGAAACAATTTTATAGCTAATCTGACATCTGTAATGTGACAACTGTCTTCTCACATAAATCTCTGGTAACTGTTTATATACTTTTGGGTAATACAGAAAAATGACAAATATTCCAATTTTTAAAATGCAAAATATGTATGTAGAGAATGCATTAAAACTTTAAAAGAATTTTCACACATTTGATATTCTGATATACATTGAATTCATAATTATTTTGCCCAACCCCCTAAAATTTCCAAAGAAAATAGACGAGCAAGGCCTTTTCTACCATATGAGAGGAAAAAAACTAGCTAATAAAATCAGAGTATAATATATAACAACTTGCAAGTTCAAATATACCATGCATACTAGATTTTTCTCCTTGTTTACTTTTAGAAATTTTGAGAAGTTTTATTTAATTTAAAAGAAAAAAACAGCCACAGACAAAACCAGCTTATAATAAAAAAGCAAAAAGGGAAGTTAATGGTTAAACCCATGCATGCACCTAGCCACTCAGCAAACCTTTCTGAAAGCCCCACAATATTGCCTTCTCAAACCATTTCATTGTCATAAATTCAGGAATAATATCCTAGCTGTAATCTAGAAAAATGTCTGTAGTCCTATGCCCCACCTCAGGGTGGACAAAAACTGGGTCATAAAGGAATATTTGCTACTCACTCTTCAGTTTCCTTGTCTTCTGCTGAAGTGCCTGGCAAGTGTTCGATAATTCAGTATTTATAGTTTGAAGGTTCCGTTGTTCCGAAATTGCTTCCTCTAATTTATGCAGTAAAGACGTAGCTTTTTCACTGGCAGTGTGGGCTTCTCGATCTCGATCCTTACCCTGGACATGGATAGTTAGTACTGGATTGTAGCAGTGTGGCCAGGAAAGAAAGCAATGGAGTGCTCACTTTTATGATGCAGGCAAAACTGAAAATGTGTTTTTCTTCTCAGGGAAGTGATAAGCCTCTCCTGAACTTCTGCAATTCTGTGTTTGCATGGGCTTGGTATGCCTGAGCTATTTCTACAGCGGTTAAAGTCCTGATATGTCAAGTTGCCTCTTTCTGCAGAGTCGCCTCTTTCATCAGCAGGCTGTTGATACCGCCTCTCTTACAACTCCCCCTTTACTTCCTCTGCTCACTGTTAGTCGCTAGGGACTGAACTTGCAGTTCCTCTTTGCTTTTTTTTTTGTTTGTTGTTGTTGTTCCTCCTCCATTTTTATTTCATGGTTTGCAGGGCATCTGAGGAGATGTCCCCTGAATCTAATGTAGCCATGAGCCACCCTACCTGCTCCTCCACATCCTCCAGCCGTCGGCTGGTTTCTTGGAGCCTCTTCCTAAGGATGCCTTCCTGGTTGACAGCATCTTCCTGTAGTTGTTTAATGGCTTCTAGTTGTTTCTGACTGGAGTTAAAAAAAAAAAAAAGTCCAAACCACAAGCTGTCAGTGACATTTCAACTAAGAGTCACGCTGTGAAATTATGACAAACTCAAACTTAACACCACTTCCTTAGAGATCAGAGGAAAAAGTGAAAGTATTTACATATAAATGCTTCACAAATATAAAATCTTAAGCAAAGCTTATTGGTCGCTTAGCCTGACACCCTCACTTTACAGATAAGGACTTCTAGTTTCATCTTTTACACTGGTGTGTTCAGTTCCCACCAGCTGCATTCATAGCACTTAGCATCAGTTGCCAGTTGCCAGTTACTCAGAAGATGGCTCTACAATGAGGTCAGGGTGACAGGTGCAACATTTACACATCACAGCTAGCTTTTACAGAAAAAAGAAAGGAATGGGGTAAAGGTAGAGGGAGGGAAAAGAAAAGGAAAGAGAGCTTTGTTTCATGACCTTAGCCTTTCTCCTTAAGGGTTGTCAATCATAGTATAAACACGTGCCACGAGCACAGGAAGGACCGCCCCCAGGCACAGATGAAAGCTGGCGGTTGATATTTCTACTTTAGTCCTCTTTTTGCTGAAGCTTTTCTCCCCATCACCCTTCCCCATCACAGATCTCATGGTGCCATTACGTTACACCTCATTTGGATCCAATTCTAATCTCTAAAACATGTAAAAATGCACTTACTCTCTGTTAGCAGATGAGATTATTTAATGTGTGTTACATGCCAGTACATCAATGATTATCTGGAAACAATCTGACTTGAATATGGACCTTAACTCAAAGTGGTGATAAATGTTGGGAGTTGCAAAACAACAAGGAAGACATTGTCAGCCGTAGGCCTTGTGCATGCCTCTCAAACGTTAACATTTAGTCAGAATGCCACTGCACACTGGCACAAATCCAGCCCTGGTTACACGAAGGACCACATGAGAGGCAAGAATGGTCTCACAGAATGCTTATCATACTGGTAAACAAGCAAACAAAATCCTAAGCAAAAATAAAAACTGCCTACATCACCACACTTTCCACTGAGCGTCCTTCAATAGCTTATAGTTGTCTCTCTCTCTCTCTTTTTCTCTCTTTTTCTTTAACTGTGGCAGGAACATTTAACAGGAGATTTACCCACTTAACAAATTTTTAAGTGTACAATACAGTATTATTAACTACAGGCATAATGTTGTACAGCAGATCTCTAGAACATCTTCATCTTGCATAACTGAAACTTTATACCTATTGAGTAGCAGCTCCTCATTTCCCCTCCCCTAGCTCCTGGCAACCACTATTCTCTCTCTTTCTATTAGTTTAACTGTTTTAGATACCTCAGAGAAGTGGGATCGTGCAGTATTTGTTGTTCTGTGACTCACTTATTTTACTTGGGATAGTGTCCTCCAGGTTTATCTATGTTGTCATATGTGGCAGAATTTCCTTCTTTTTAAAGGTTGGATAATATTCCCTTGTATTTATATACCAAATTTTCTTTATCCAATCATCCGTGGACATTCAGGTTGTTTCCAAATCTTGGCTATTGAGAATAATGCCGCAGTGAATATGGGAATGCAAATAGCTCTTCCAGGTGCCGATTTTAATTATTTTGGATAAATACCCAGAAGTGGGGTTCCTAGATCAGATGGTAGTTTAATTTTTAATATTTTGAGAAAACTCTGTAACTGTTTTTTTTTTGAGACGGAGTCTCGCTCTGTCTCCAGGCTGGAGTGCACTGGCGCGATCTCGGCTCACTGCAACCTTCGGCTCCCGGGTTGAAACGATTCCCCTGCCTCAGCCTCCCGGGTAGCTGGGACTACAGGCACGCGCCACCATGCCCGGCTAATTTTTTGTATTTTAGTAGAGACGGGGTTTCACCATGTTGGCCAGGATGGTCTCGATTTCCTGACCTCGAGATCCGCCTGTCTCGGCCTCCGAAAGTGCTGGGATTACAGGCATAAGCCACCACACCCGGCCCTCCATAACATTTTCTATAGTGCCTGCACCACTTTCCATTCCCCCAACTGTGCACTAGGACTCCAATATCTCTACATCCTCACCAACACTTTTTTTTATTTGTTTTTTGTTTTTGTTTTTTTGAGACGGAGTCTCACTCTGTCACCCAGGCTGGATGGAGCGCAGTGGCGCAATCTCGGCTCACTGCAAGCTCCACCTCCCAGGCTAACGCCATTCTCCTGCCTCGGCCTCCCGAGTAGCTTTTTTTTTTTTTTTTTTTTTTTTTTTTGAGACACAGTCTCGCTGTGTTGCCCAGGCTGGAGCCCAGTGGCACAATCTTGGCTCACTGCAAGCTCCGCCTCCCGGGTTCCCACCATTCTCCTGCCTCAGCCTCCCGGGTAGCTAGGACTACAGGCGCCTGCCACTATGCCTGGCTAATTTTTTTGTATTTTTAGTAGAGACAGGGTTTCACCTTGTTAGCCAGGATGGTCTCGATCTCCTGACCTCGTGATCCGCCTCAGCCTCCCAAAGTGCTGGGATTACAGGCGTGAGCCACCGCGTCCGGCCGTCTTTTAAAATAATAGCCATCCTAACAGGTATGATACAATATCTAATTATAGTCTTAACTTGCATTTTCCTAATGATTAGTTATGTTGAGTATGTTTGTACACCTGTTTGGCCATTTATCGTCTTCTTTTGAGAAATGCCTATTCAAGTCTTTTGTCTATTTTTAAATCTAGTTATTTGTGTTTTTTTATTGTTGTTCTGGAGTTGTAGGGGTTTCTTATATTTTCTAAATATTAACCCCATAAGTGAAGGACCTCTTCAAGGAGAACTACAAACCACTGCTTAAGGAAATCAGAGAGGACACAAACAAACGGAAAAACATTCCATGCTCATGGATAGGAAGAATCAATATCATGAAAATAGCCATACTGCCCAAAGTAATTTATAGATTCAATGCTATTCCCATTAAACTGCCATTGGCATTCTTCACAGAATTAGAATAAACTATTTAAAAATTCATATGGAATCAAAAAAGAACCCAAATAGCCAAGACAATCCTAAGAAAAGAGAACAAAGCTAGAGGCATCACGCTACCGGACTTTAAACTATACTACAAGGCTACAGTAGCCAAATAGCATGGTACTGGTACAAAAACAGATACATAGACCAATGGAACAGAATAGAGAACTCAGAAATAGGACTGTACACCAGCAACCATCTGATCTTTGACAAACCTGACAAAAACAAGCAATGGGAATAAATGGTGCTGGGAGAACTGGCTAGCTACATGCAGAAAATTGAAACTGGTCCCCTTCCTCAATCCTTATACAAAAATTAACTCAGTATATATTAAAGACTAAGTGTAAAACCCAAAACTATAAAAACCCTGGAAGAAAATCCAGGCAGTAAAATTGAGGACATAGGCACAGGCAAAGATTTCACAACAAAAGCACCAGAAGCAATTGCAACAAAAGCAAAAGTTGACAAGTAGGATCTAATTAAACTAAAGAGTTTCTGCACAGCAAAATAAACTATCATCAGAGTCAACAGACAACCTAGAGAATGGGAGAACATTTTTGCAATCTATCCATTGGACAAAGGTTTAATATCCAGAGTCTGCAAGGAACTTTAACAAATTTACAAGAAAAAAATATTAAAAAGTGGTCAAGCCAGGCTCAGTGGCTCACACCTGTAATCCCAGCACTTTGGGAGGCTGAGGCGGGTGGATTGCTTGAGGTCAGGAGTTTGAGACCAGCCTGGCCAACGTGGTGAAAGCCCATCTCTACTAAAAATACAAAAATTAGCTGGGTGTGGTGGTGTGTGCCTGTAGTCCCAGCTACTCGGGAGGCTGAGGCAGAGGAATCGCTTGAACCTGGGAGGTGGAGGTTGCAGTGAGCCGAGATCGAGACCCTGCCATTGCACTCCAGCCTGAGCAACAGAGAGAGACTGTCTCAAAAAAATAAAAAAATAAAAAGTGGGCAAAGGACAGGAACAGACACTTCTCAAAATAAGGCATTCACATGGCCAACAAACATGAAAAAAAGCTCAACATCACTGATCATTAGAGAAATGCAAAATCACAATAAGATACCACCTCATGCCAGCCAGAATGGCAATTATTAAAAATCCCAGAAACAACAGATGCTGGTGAGGTTGCAGAGAAAAAGGTATGCTTTTATACTGTTGGTGGGGTATAAATTAGTTCATCCATTGTGGAAGACAGTGTGGTAATTCCTCAAAGATCTAAATAGAGGTAGAAATACCATTTGACCCAGCAATCCCATTACTGAGTATATACCCAAGGAATATAAATCATTCTATTATAAAGATACATGCATGCGTATGTTCATTGCAGCACTATTCATAATAGCAAAGACATGGAGTCAACCAAAATGCCCATCAGTGATAGACTGGATAACGAAAATGTGATACATGTACACCATGGAATACTACGCAGTCATAAAAAGGAACAAGGTCACGTCCTTTGCAGGGACATGGATGGAGCTCGAAGCTGTTAGCAAACTAACACAGGAACAGAAAACCAAACGTCACATGTTCTCACTTATGAGTGGGAGCTGAATGATGAGAACACATGGACACATTGCGGGGAACACCACATACTGGAAGCCTGTCAAGCAGGTGAGGAGGGAGAGCATCAGGAAGAATAGCAAATGGATGCTGGGCTTAATACCCAGGTGATGGGTTGATCTGTGCAGCAAACCACTATGGCACACATTTACCTATGTAATAAACCTGCACATCCTGCACATGTACCCTGGAACTTAAAAGTTAAAGGAAAAAACAAAAACAAAAAACAACAACAAAAAATTAACCCCTTATCAGTTTTTTAGTTTACAAATATTTTCTCCCATTCCATAGGTTGTCTTTTCATTGCATTGTATTCTTTGCTGTGCAGAAGCTTTTCAGACTGATGCAGTCCAACATGCCTATTTTGCTTTTGTTGCCTGTGCTTTTGGTGTCATATCCAAGAAATCTTGCCAAGACCAATGTTATGAAGCTTTCCCCCATGTTTTCTTCTAGGTGTTTTCAGTTTTAGGTCTTAAATTTACATCTTTAATCCATTTTTAATTGATTTTTGTTTATGGTATAAGAGTCCAATTTCATTCTTTTGTCTGTGGATGTCCAGTTATCCCTGCACCATTTGTTGAAGAGATTATCCTTTCCCTATTACATATTCTTAGTGTCTATGTTGAAGATCAATTGACCATCTATGCATTGGTTTATTTCTAGGCTCTCTCTTCTGTTTCATTGGTCTATATATCTGTCTTTATGCTAATACCATACTGGTTTAATTACTGTAGCTTTGTAATATATTTTGAAATCAGGAACGGTAATGTCTCCATCTTTGTTCTTTCTTCTCAAGATTGTTTTCAGCTATTCAGGGTCCCTCATGGTTCCATAAAAGTTTTAGGATTTTTTTTCTATTCCTGTAAAAAAATGCGATTGGAATTTTTGTTAGGGATTGCATTGAATCTATAGATTGCTTTGGGTAGTATGGACATTTAAACAACATGATCTCTTCCAATCTATGAACATAGGATGCCTTTTCATTTATTTGTGTCTTCTTTAATTTCTCTCATCAATATTTTGTAGTTTTTATTATATTTTTTTACCTCTTTAAATTTATTTCAAAGTATTCTTTTTGATGCTATTGTAAATGAGATTATTAATTTCTTTTTCAGATGGTTCAATGTTGCTCATATATAAACGAAATTTATTATGGTATGTTGATTTTGTGTCATGCAACTTTACTAAATTTTATTCTAACAGGTTTTTTTGTGAAATCATTAGAGTTTTCTATAAATAAGATCATGTTATCTGCAGAGATCATTTTACTTCTTCCTTTTATATTTATATGCCTTTTATTTTTTTTTCTTGCCTAAATGCTCTGGCTAGTACTACACTGAACAGAAGTGGTGAGAGTGAGCATCCTTGCTTTGTTGCTGATCTTAGAGGAAAAACTTTGTGTTTTACCATTGAGTGATGTTCACCGAGTTTTTCATACATTACTTTTATTATGTTGAGATAATTTTCTTCTATTCCTAGTTTCTTAAGAGTTTTTACAGAAAATACTGTTAAATTTTATCAAATGTTTTTTCTGCACCTATAGAGATGATCACAAAATATTTATGCTCCATTCTGTTAATGTGGTATATCAAGATAATCAATTTGCATATATTGAACCATCCTTGCATCCCAGAAATAAATCCCACTTGGTCATGGTGTATAAGCCTTTCAATGTGCTTTTGTATTTGACTGGCTTATATTTTCTTGAGGATTTTGCATCATCAGGGGTACTGGCCTAGCTTTGGTATCAGGATAATGCTGGCCTCATGCAATGAATTTGTAAGTGTACCTTCCTTTTCCTTTCCTTTTTTTTTTTTTAATCTTTTATTTGGTAAAGAATTTCAGAAGGATTAGCATTAATCTTCTTTAAATGTTTGGTAGAATTCACCAGTGAAGCCATCTCATACTGGGCTTTTCTTTTTTGGGAGGTGTTTAATTACTGAGACAATCTCCTTACTGGTTGTAGATCTTTTCAGATTTTCAATTTCTTCATGATTCATAAAGAAATATGATGGGGTGTATGTTTCTGGGAATTTTTCCATTTCTTCTAGGTTATCTAATTTGTTGGCATAAAATTGTTTATACTAGTCTTTTATAATCCTTTGTATTTCTGCAGTTCTAGTTGTAATATCTCCTTCATTTCTGATTTTGAGTCTTCTTCTTAGTCTAGCTAAAGGTTTGTCTGTCTTGTTTATCTTTTCAAAAATCCATCTCTTAGTTTTGCTGCTTTTTAATTGCTTTTCTATTTTAAACAACTTTTTGCTCTAATTTTTATTATTTCCTTTCTTTTGGGAAGGAACTTTGGGCTTAAGTTGTTCTTTTTCTAGTTCATTGAAGTATAAAAAGTTAGGTTTATCTGAAATTTATTTTCTTTTTTAGTATAAGTGTTTATCACTATAAAATGCCCTCTTAGGAGTACTGCTTTTTCTACATCCCAAAGATTTTGGTATGTGCTTTTGTTTTCATTTGTCTCAAGTCTAATTTTCTTTATTTCTTCATTGACCTATTTGTTGTTCAGGAGTGTGTTGTTTAATTCTCACATATTTGTGAATATTTCCGTTTTCCTTCTGCTATACATTTCTAGTTTTATTCCATTATGGTAGGAAAAAGATAATTAGTATGATTTCAATAATCTTAAATTTGTTACTATTTGTTTTGTGACCTAATGTGTGGTCTATCCTGAAGAATGTTCTATGTGCATTTAAGAAAGATGTATATTCTACTGCAGTTGGGCAGAATGTTCTGTGTTAGGTCCATTTACTCTCTAGTGCCATTCAAGCCTGCTGTTTCCTTATTGATTTTCTGCCTAAATGTTCTATCCATTATTGAACATGAAATACTACAGTCTCTTATTATTTTATTGCTGTCTATGTCTTCTATTTCCCCCTTCAGTTCTGTCAGTGTTTGCTTTATATATTTAGGTTCTCTAATGTTGGGTGTGTAGATATCGTATTTTCTTGGTGAGTTGATCCTTTTATTATATAATGTCCTTCTTTGTCTCTTATGACAGTTTTTGACTTAAAGTCTATTTTGTCTGATATAGTTACCCATACTCTCTTTTGGCTGCCATTTGCTTGGAATATCTTTTTTCATCTCTTCACCTTCAGTTTATGTATGTACTTAAATCTAAAGTGAGTCTCTTGAGACAGCATATAGTTGAATCTGGGCTTTTTAAAATTTAATATGTTCAGCCCTCTATGTCTTTTGATTGGTAAGTTTAATCCATTTATATTTGAAGTAATTATTGATAGGGAAGGACTTACTATTGCCATTTTATTATTTTTCTGTCTGTCTTGTAGTTATTTTTTCCCTCTTTTCCTCTCTGCTTGCCTTCCTTTGAGTTTTGTTGACTTCTCTGTGTTAATATTCTTTGATTCCTTTCTTTGTGTGTGTGTCTGCTCTATAGGTATGTTCTTTGGCATTACCATGGAGTGTACATAAAACATCTTATAATAGTCTATTTTAAGCTAACAACCTAAATTCCATCACATATAAAAACTCTATTCTATTAATCTCTCCTTCAAACACTTTATTATTGATATCATAATTTACATATTTTTAGTTATGTATCATAAACATTTTTATAGTTATTTTTACTTATAATACTTTTAACTTTTATATAAGAATTAAAAGTGATTTAACCGCAACCATTACAGTGTTACAGTGTTCTGTGTTTGTATTTTCTTTTTGTTAAAATTCTTACTTTGCACAGGCATTTTCTTCTGACCATGAGCATTTTTATGGGATTCTCTGTCAGGTAAGTTCTTTACCTGTTTCATTAGGGTCCGTTTCTGGAGCTTTATTTTGTTCCTTTGTTTGCAACATATTTTCCTACTTCTTTATTGTCCTTGACTCTTTTTAACTATGCATTAGAAAAAATAGCCAACTCTCCCAGTCTTCACATACTGGTCTCATACCGGAGAAATCCCTTAATCAATCCAGGAAGAGATTCTGGAGGCCAAAGGTGGTCTCAAACACTCACACTAATCCAAACCACCATTTTTGTTTCTAGCAGCCCCCAGGCATCTAGAGCATGATGGGTCTCATAGTACTCCGAGACAGGTAAGACAGAAGCCAATTCTTTGGGCAGCATCCAGAAAAATTGAAACATTGGATACATAATCCAGCTCTTCCATCCTTTCATCCCTGGAAAGAAGCTGAGACCTAGGGCTTTTCACTGAGCTGGGAGTAGGGGCTCCAGCAAGCGCATGCATGCTAGTTCAAACTACCTTCTTCGTTTTCAGTGGTATCCAGGCATCTAGAGTATGCCAGGTCCCATTAGCACTATAAGACAAGTGAAACAGAAGCCAGTATCTTAGGCAGCCCCCAGGAAAGCTGAAATGTTGGACATGTGGTTTGATTCTCCTCCCCACCCCACCATGCTAGGGAGAAGCTGAGAGCTGGAGGTTTCTTTCCATTGACGTGGCGCTAAGCTAGGGATAAGGATTATGGTGAGGATTCCTCAGATTTTCCTACCAGCCTTGATGAAGCTGGATTCACTCTCACTCAGGATTCAGGAGCCTCTCAACTAGTTTCTGGGTTCTTCACAATAGGAATTTGTTCATGTATTGTTGTTGAATTCATGTGCTCCTGGAGAGAAGGAGGGTCCAGAGCTTCCTATTCCACCATCTTGCAGGAATCATTCCTCTTTTTTTTTTTTAATTTTAAAGACATCACTTTTATCTACTTTTCTCTCTTACAGGAATAGTCTATATTCTCAAGAGTGTCCATTATCTTCCAAGAGAAAGCAAAAGGACTTTAAGGACCATCATAAATCCTTATTTATTAATACTCATACTTTCAATTACTTATATGTATTTTCACTAATATAACAACGTGTTTTATGAACTTTATGAATCATAAGTCTTAGAAATAGCTTTTTAAAAATACTAGATGGGGGCCAGGCGCGGTGGTTCATGCCTATAATCCCAGCACTTTGGGAGGCCGAGGCAGGTGGATCACGAGGTCAAGAGATCGAGACCATCCTGGCCAACATGGTGAAACCCCATCTCCACTACAAGTACAAAAAATTAGCTGGGCGTGGTGGCACGTGCCTGTAGTCCCAGCTACTCAGGAGGCTGAAGCAGGAGAATCACTTGAACCCGGGAGGCAGAGGCTGCAGTGAGCCAAGATAGCACCACTGCACTCCACCCTGGCGACAGAGCGAGACTCTGTCTCATAAAAAAAAAAATTAGATGGTACCATCTGTTAAAGATATTCAACAGATGATAAACCTTTGAAGATTTTTCTCCCACAGAAATTTTATCATCATGTAAAGAGGTATATATTAGCTTGTGTTTGTGTTTAAATCCAACAATTCTCCCTGCCAACATGTTCGAATGATAAATCTTGATTTCTATTCCAGTCTGCATCTTTCTCAGACTTTGCTGTCTAAATAGCACACCATTTACCTGGTTTTCAGATCAAAAGCCTCTAAGTCAAGGATGACTCCTCTCTTTCTCCACACATATAACTTGCCAGCATGTTTGATCAGATCCACCCTCAAAAATACACTTCAAATTTAATAATTTCTTATCACTTCCATGACTATTACCCTGACCCACACTACATCCCTCACCTGGACTGCAGCAATAGTTCCTAAGTCTATAACTTTTTAATCATGAAATATTTTATATTTCAACTCAGTATACAAACAAACACACATACACATACACACACACACACACACACACACAGCTGAAACAAAAATTCAATTCAGCACTGCTTATTCTTAATATATGTAATGCACTCTATTATTTTATGTCTTTTTTTTTTTAATGGGTCACAAACCAGTAAGTTGATATCAGAATGTCTAAATGGTTATCTGTTATTGAAAACCTCTTCTCTGGCTTGGTGCTGTGGCTCATACCTGTAATCCCAGCACTTTGGGAGGCCTAGGTGGGCAGATCACTTGAGACCAGGAGTTTGAGACCAGCCTGGCCAACACAGCAAAACCCCATCTCTACTGAAAAAAAAAAAAAAATACAAAACTTAGCTGAGCATAGCGGCATACAGCTACTTGGGAGTCTGAGGCAAGAGAATCGCTTGAACTCGGGAGGTGGAGGTTGAACCTGGGAGGTAGAGGTTCCAGTGAGCTGAAATCGTGCCACTGCTCTCCAGCCTGGGTGATGAAGTGAGACTCTGTCTTGAAAAAAAAGAAAACAAAAGAAAAGAAAACTCTTCTTACTCATCTCACTGCTTTCACTTTTGCCCTCTATAAATAATTCTTCATCCAGCAGATCTTTCAAAACACAAATCACAAAGAAAGAAGAAAAAAATAAAAACAAACAAAAACAAAACACAGATCACATTTTTTCTCTGCTCCTAACCCTCTGATGGCTTCTTACCATACTCAATGAAATCCCAACTCCTAAACATGGACTGCAAAGGCTGTGTGTGGCCTGGCCCCTGTCTATCCTTCTGGCCCCACATCCTACCACTGCCCACCCCCGACCCTGCCCCAGCCATGGCGGCTTCTTGCTGCTGCTCAAAAACAACAAGCTCACTACAACCTCAGGCTCCTTGCACCGGCTCCTTGCTCTGCCTGGAACACACCCGGATCATCACATAGCTCACTCCCTTGCCCCACTCAGCTCTCTACTCAATTCATCACTCCTCAGGCAGGACTTTCCTGCCTATTCTCTCTAAAATGCTCCCAGTCATTCTCTGTCTTCTTATCCTGATTTAATTTTCTTTATAACACTCCCTGACATTATATGTTTATTTGTTTGTTATTTGCATCCTTTACTAGATGTTAGTTTCATAGAGGCAGAGATTTCTGTCTTATTTCCTATAATTGCTTAGCACCTGGGGTTGGGGAAGGGGTGGAAGCCAGGCAAAGAGCAGACATCCTGACGGATGTCGTACGAATCAAGACTTGTTTCCTCGCCAAGGCTTCTGAGAGAACTTTCCTGTCCATGCCTCTCTTTGGCCCACTCAATTATTTCCATTCTTCAGCATTAGAGCCTATTTGTCCCACAGCAGAATGGGAACCTTCTCTTCCTCAGTAAATAGCCCCTAAAAATTTACCTTTAATAAACATTTCCTACCTCATCTAAACAGAATTCTCTCTCATTCTCACAAAATACTCCATTCATTTTCTTTTTCTTTTCTTTTCTCTCTCTCTCTCTCTTTTTTTTTAAGAGGCAGTGTCTTGCTCTGTCTCACAAGCTGCTAGAGCGCACTGGCACAATTATAGCTCACTGTAGCCTCAAACTCCTGGGCTCAATCCTTCCACCTCAACCTCCCAAGTAGCTGAGACTACAGGCATGCATCACCACGCCCAGCTCATGTAAAATTTTTTTTAGAGACAGGGTCTTGCTATGTTGCCCAGGCTGGTCTGAACTCCCAGGCTCAAACGATCCTCCTGTCTTGGCTTCCCAAAGTGCTGGGATTACAGGCATGAGCTGGGGCACCCCGCTATTTACTTATTCATAGCTAAAATCCACAGTCAAATTATTTTGTGTGTAGCCTTTATGTGGCTTTGTCAGTTTTAAATTGGGTCCAAAAGCCAGAGGTTATAACCATCTTATGCTGATAAGGAGTATTTTGCCCAATGCCAGGTTCCCAGAATATTTTTAAAGAATCTTGTATCAGATTTAACAAGTCGATGGTGGGAGATCAACCATTGAAAGGACGCAGGTTCTGAAGTCAGACAGAACTAGGTCTGAATCCCAGCTGTCACTTAATCCCAGCTGGGTGACCTTGGGCAAATTATGGAACCTCTCTGGAGATAAATATATGTCAGATTCTTAGCACTACATCTGACACAGTAGCCTCTAGACAAATGACACCTACTGTTATTTAACCGGGCTGCTTGTATGTCTAAGTAGGACAATACAGAAGATTCACTCATTTCGAGATGACATTAGTGCAGACCTCTCTCCAAATAGTTCTTTGTTGCTAAATAGAAGAATGTTGCTGGGCGTGGTGGCTCACGCCTGTAATCCCAGCACTTTGGGAGGCCGAGGCGGGCGGATCACGAGGTCAGGAGATCGAGACCATCCTGGTTAACATGGTGAAACCCCGTCTCTACTAAAAATACAAAAAATTAGCTGGGCGTGGTGGCAGGCGCCTGTAGTCCCAGCTACTCGGGAGGCTGAGGCAGGAGAATGGCCTGAACCCGGGAGGCGGAGCTTGCAGTGAGCAGAGATCACACCACTGCACTCCAGCCTGGGTGACAGAGCGAGACTTTGTCTCAAAAAAAAAAAAGAAGAATGTTGACGCTGCCTTTTGTGGAGACGGTATCTGTGTAAGGAAGCTGCGTGTCCACTTAGCCCCCATCTTTTACCACTATGGGGAAGTGTGGGTTCTCTGCTTCTTAGGGAAAGCAGAAGATCATTTTCTTGAGAGTTCCTCTGGTATTCTCTCTCTGGTATCCAGTTTCCTTATATTTGGGGGGAATAAAATAGTTTCTTCTGGCTATTTGCTTCAAGCTTACCTCAGTCTCTAATTACATTTTAAAATTTTGTTTAAGTGAAATATATACCCGTGTTCATTTGCTCATTTGCTCAAAAAGCATTTCTTAAGTAAGTGCTAAGTATGGTCCTAGCAGCTATATAAATGGTAGTTAACAAAAGATATAATCACTGTGCTTATGGTTTCCAGGGTGTAAAAATTTCAAGAATTTCCCCATTATCATAAGAATTGAGGGTAGAGAAAGGATAAGAGGGTAAGTTATTTTACATTTGTTACCATCTATTCCCTATGACTCCATTTAACTGACATTTAGTTGCCCAGTGCCCAACATGATACACTGAGGTCAAACATAAAACCCAATGGGGAGGAGCCAACAGACCTGGCTTCGAGTTCTAGAGCTTCCATTAGTAACTCTCAGGTCTTAGTCAATTCACTTTATCTCTTCATGCCTTAGTCCTCTGAAAAATTATGAGGTTACTAGAGGATCTCTAAGGCTTCTTCTGGTAAAAGATTATATTTTGTAATTCCAAATTCCTTCTCTAGGGAAAAAATAACTCAGTATACTGGTTTCCACAGATTTTTTTTTTTTGAAATGGAGTCTCACTCTGTCACCCAGGCTGGAGTGCAGTAGTGCAATCTCAGCTCACTGAATCTCTGCCTCCCGGGTTCAAGCAATTCTCCTGCCTCAGCCTCCCAAGTAGCTGGGATTACAGGCATGTACCACCACATCCAGCTAATTTTTGTATTTTTAGTAGAGACAGGGTTTCACCATGTTGGCCAGGTTGGTCTCAAACTCCTGACCTCAGGTGATTCACCCACCTTAGCCTCCCAAAGTGCCGGGATTACAGGCGTGAGCCACCGCGCTTGGCTGGTTTCCACAGATTTTATAGTTCGTCATTTGCAATTTTGAACATGTAAGTCAATTTCATACTATTTTACAATTCAGAATTATCAAACAGAATATCTTCTCTGAAAAAAGTATCATCTGAAATCAATGTATACAACTTGCAGAAAGTAAACTGAATGCAGTGGCATGATCATAAACATGCCATGTATATAAAGCATGGATTTCTTATATATAAATGATCATCACCTGGCAAGAAATTCTTTTCTGAAATAAAAATATTCCTGCCTGAATCTCTTCAAAATCTCTATTAATTTGGCAAATTCTTTATCAAGAGACTCTTTGTGGTTTCCCAAGATGTTCAGCATTAATATGCAAAGATCTAGCTTCTCTTCCATGATATTGTTGAATTCCTACAAGAAAAGTCACAAAACAAACCCCAGTACTCCAATGTTAAACACGGACAAATAACAGAGGCAATCTAAAAAGCTGTGGACATTCCATCTCAATGGCATACTGGATGCCAAAATTGTATGTCAATGAGTACCAATTCTCAATTGTATGTTAATTAATACCAATTCCCAATTGCCCAGAGATTGACTATCCTATTGGTTATGTCAATGTAACAAGTATGTATAAAGTGTCTATTGTGTCCCTAAAACTGAGCTTTGCTTTCTTTTTCTTAAGTTTCCCCTGACAACTTCAGTAGTCATCACAATTGCTTTAGAACAGGATGGGACAAGATAATGCAATAATATCAGCATTTATAGATTATCATATTCACATGTAATCTTAAAAAAATTAGATTGACTGTAATCCCAGCACTTTGGGGGGCTGAGGTGGGTGGATCACCTGAAGTCAGGAGTTTGAGATCAGCCTGGCCAAAATGGTGAAACCCTGTCTCTACTAAAAATACAAAAATTAGCCGGGCGTGGTGGTGCATGCATGTAATCCCAGCTACTTGGGAGTCTGAGGCAGGAGAATCACTTGAACCCAGGAGGAGGAGTTTGCAGTGAGCCAAGATCACGCCACTGCCCTCCAGCCTGGGCAACAGTGAGATTCCATCTTAAAAAACAAAAACAAAAACAAATTAGATTGGCAAAGGAGTTGAAATCATATTCCAGAGTTTACTTTTTTTCTTTAGCTTAACTTAAGGGGCTGATAGATGCTAGAAAGTGGCTGGCAGTCAAGAAGTAGAGGTAAATAGGTGAGGGACAGATGAAAGAGATACCTTCTCATATGCTTCCTTTCTAATAAAGCTGGGAATAGCTACCTAAGAAGTTCCTGTTTTTCCAATGTTCTGCAAGTTCCTGAGATAGTAAAACCGTCAAAGTCTCAGGAAAACGATTCTTTTACACAATAATCATTCTTTCAAAGTTAGGCAATTTTAATAGGCTAAGGAAAAATCTTAATTTAGACTAGCCAATTCTTACAAGGAGATAAATGCATTTTTTCATTAAATCATCTTATTTACTATTTTCTCTCTATCACATCTCACATATCTGCACACTCACTCTCTCTCACATACTTTCCTCACCCTCACACTCGTACACACCCCTGGACACATAGTCTATACTCATGATCAGACTAAGATAGCAGAAGACTACAATAAAGTCTTAGAAATGGTACTGTATATACTATTACCTGGCTTAACAAAGTAGAAGAAAAACCAGGAAAATCACAAAATATAAAACACTTACAGTAAGCTGCTCCTCCCACTTTTCTTTCACAGTAATTTCTGGATTAGTTACCCACCATCGAGAGTTTTCAATGAGGGTTGCAATTTTAGAAATTTCTTCGTGCTGAAAAAAGAGTTCCACATCTTCGACTAGGAATTTAGATGGAAGACATATGCTATTATATAATCAGAATCCACTGAGACCAAAGTTCTACTATATAGGTAACTCAGGAAAATACCAGAATATGTTCCTTTGCATCTAATGCCCCCAGTGACTTTCTTTTATTCCAGGATGTTGCCATGTGTATATGCTATATCGTCAGGTGCTCTATACATGTTGAATATATACAGAGAGAATCATTTTCCAGAACAAAACCCATCTTTTTAAATAGAAGAAAACAACCATTTTCACTTATTTTTACCATTCTAAAATGTACCACAATGTACAAAATGTAAAATGTACCAAAATGTACCAAACTAAATGCTACCTACTATATGCTAGGCACTATGAAAGGGACTGGCAATACCAGTATGAAAATATTGTTCTCTGATTTCTCCAATCATCCAAAGTTTCCAGTGAAAAGTCAAAATGGAGAAAGGAATACCAGCCATTAACCAGAAGAAAATTTAAAGAAGGAAACTGTTTAATAGATACCATGTCTTCAGCCCTTTGATACTAAAGATTAGCTCACAGGAAAAAATAACCTCAAGCAATCCGTATCTAATGGTCAATCTGTTAGGCCTGATTGACCCAGAACTAAAAGGCCAGCTTCAGAAAGGTTTGAGAAAAACCTTCGCTTTTCAGAGTGTATTAATTTGGGTCTCAGCAGCACACAGATACATCTGGACTCAGCAAACAGGTTGCAGGTCAGTTATCTGCAGATATTCCCAGCCAAAACAGAACACCACGATAAAGGTATGTTATACAATACCAGCTTCTGAAGCGTGGCTGTGAATTCCACTGCCTTCTGCGCAGGCTCTCTTAGTAATAGCAGCATTTCCTGATCCATCATGGCGTCCAGAGATGACAAGTTGATTACATTGTGCTGCCTCTCTGTTTCAGTGTTCTGAAACAAGGATCGAAATGCCCACAATTGACATCTGAATAAAGAACATTCATTATTTTCACTTAACAAAAATGATGCTCATGAGTTAATGTCATTGTCCTTGTCATTTGGTTCTCAATAGTCTTGTGAAATTCTCCTACATCCTAAAAAAGCTGTTGATATTTTCTCTCTGGGATGGCTCCAATTGAACATTTATTCTGTCTTAAGGAAAACTCATTTATCAATAGATGACATTTACATGCTGATGATATAAATGGTTATGGCTCTAATTTTAACATAAAAATAGGTAAAGAAATACCCAGAGGGAAAAAATTGGTGGAGAAGGGCTGCTCAATCAATCCCACTGAAAACGGGTTGGCTTCTTTTGTCTCCCTTCCATTCATAAAAGACCATATGATGTTTCACAAAGTACATTCCCTATACTTCTCTCAAAATCTCTGCCTCCTGTCATATTTTAAATATATGACCCAAGCCTTCTTTTTGCTGCCTGTTGAAAAGGTTACAGGACTCTTACTTCGAGATTCTAGTTAGAAGACAAACTTCCCAACTCATCAGTGGGTAAACCTCAGAGCCAGAACTTTGCCGGCTGATAACCTTCCTGTTTAGAACTATAGAACTTTCTGGGCTGGCATCTTGACATCATTATTATCTCAGAGGACTGAGGATAAAAACACACTGCTGTGGCAGATTTGCCACAGTTTCATTCAGTCTGGCAGTTTGGCTTGGTTTCAAAAACACAGTGAAATGATGAGTATTTGAAACAGAATGTCAGGAAAGCACAGCCCTCAGCAGAATGTCCAGGGCTGCCGGAGATGGCTTCAGATGAAGGCAGCATATGTTGTCCCTGCATCCTTGGCAGAAGCAATTCAAATAGCGTTTGCCCAAAGGCATTCTTTCTCTCCTTTCAAGGTGGCATCACAGCTGTCAACAGGAGAACATTCTGACATATCTATCGTCCACAGATAGGAAGAGACCATCAAATGGTGAAAAGAAAGCATTTTTCTAAATAAAGCATTTCTGAGCATAACAAGCACAAAACTGGAGAATACAAAGGAATGAAAATATAGCATAAGGGAGTCAGAACGTCTTTATCCCCGAGAAGGTTTTTAAAATATTTCTTCCCATGTTATAAAGTACTGGGTCTACCAAACAAAAGGAAATTGTTTAAACTAATAAATTCATTTTGCCACTTTAAAATTAACCGAAACACATGTAAGAAAATGCTAGTTTCTGTTCAGAATGTAATAATCAATGTCATTAATTTGGGCTGATACAATTATAATCTAAAGCAAATAAATTTGGTATTGTTTCTGGGCATCTTTATTTTTTGATAAATATATTTACTTTGAGGGTTTGGAAAATTCTAAAAAATAATTCATGGATATCTACTGCTACCTTTGGGATCCCAGGCTGGGGAATCGGGGCAGGTTGTCTGTCCTGTCAAGAAAACAAAGATTTCTAAAGTCCCAAAGTCCCTGAATGCACACTTCCACAAACCTTCAACCTTGCTGTAGCTTTCGGCCATAACTTGAAAATGGTCCTTTCTCCCCAAGCTAAGAAACTTTAGACTTGGACTCTAAGAACTATCAGCACATTCTCTCAGTGTCCCTGGTAGTTTTTGGCAAGCTGTGAACCTTCATTAAATCATAAGCTATCACATGGGGTAGTTATCTTTCAAAGCTTTCCATCTTCTTATAATGACCTACCTCTGCAGACTGAGCAAGAGTGAGTTCATAATGTAAAGACTTTTCTCCTTCAGAGATGATACTGTTACATTCTCCATTAACATTCAACTGGATCCCATTTCTTGAAAAAAACAAAAACAATAGTCTAGTTAGGTGTGCCTCCAACATTACGTTTGAAGTCAACAGAATATAGGGTCCATTTATCACCAAACAATCAGTGCCATGTGCCAAGGATTGTATAATGTGCTTGGGAATAGGGAGAGTGGTCAGAAATTGTCTCTGTCCTCCAGGAGCTGCACAGACTGGTGAGTCTAGGAGGTCATACACCAGGCCACATTTTTTAAAAGAATTGGTACTAACAGTTAAAAATCAGAAAATGTCACTTAAAAATCTGGATTTCTGGCTTTTCTTCCAAAATCAGAAGATGTGGCCAGACTAGGTCCATACCATTTTGATGTCACAATTAGTTGGAGCTAAACAGAGTAACCCCTTTGCTTTTATATCGGTAATGCACTTATCTCCTTTGCCATTTGCATAATGTAGATGCGTGCATATTCCATTAGCTTTACTCATTTTTGTTATCTGAGTGGCTCCTGTGGATCCTGGACTAGCATATTACTCACATTCAGAAACAAATAATTATCATACAGGATGATGTGTGTCAGGAAAGAGGTGAGAACAAGGTGCCATGCTTACATTCAAAACAATTACTTAGGCCAGGCTGGGTGGCTCACACCTGTAATCCCAGCACTTTGAGAGGCCGAGGCAGGCAGATCATGAAGTCAGGAGTTCGAGACCAGCCTGGCCAACATGGTGAAACCCCATCTCTACTAAAAATACAAAAATTAGCCAGGCATGGTGGCATATGCCTGTAGTCCCAGCTTATTGAGGGACTGAGACAGAAGAATTGCTTGAACTCAGGAGGTGGAGGTTGCAGCGGGCTGAGATCACGCCATTGCACTCCAGCCTGGGTGACAGAGCAAGACTCCACCTCCCAAAAAAAAAAAAAAGAAAAAAGAAAGAAAAAAAGAGTTACTTAGTTCCAGGGTAAGGGAAAAGCAAGCAAGGGAAAGTCAACACAATGGACTGAATGTTTGTTTGCCCCCCATTATTTCATATATTGAATTCCTAACCCCAATGCGATAGTATTTGGAAATGGAACACTTGGAAGGTAATTAAGTTATGAGGTTGAAACCCTCATGAATGGGATTATTGTCCTTATAAGAAGAAGCCAAAGAGTTAGCTAACTGCTTTTCCTCCATGCTTGTACAAGGATAAGTCAGCAATTTGCAACCTAGTACAGGGCCCTCACTAGAACTCAACCCTGCTGGCACCCTGATCTTGGAGTTCCAGCCTCCAAAACTGTAAGAAATAAATGAGTATTATTGAAGCCACACAGTCTATGGTATTTTGTCATAGCATCCTGAGCTGTCTAAGACAATCAGGGGTCATAGAAAACTCACAAAGAAGTTCTCATGGAGAAAAATAGAGAAAATATCACATACAAACGTATAGAAGAAAAGAATGTGGCACATACAAAGCTCAATTGGGCCAATAATGTAGGGTAGAGGAACAAGAGAGGAGGCTGGCAAGAGTTGCCCTCTACTTACGTGATGAGTTCCTGTTGCAAGTGCTGTAACTCATGAGCCAGTTTATTTTTTTCCCCTCGTAAATTCTGGAATCGCACACAACATTAGGCTGTACATGTTACTCTAGTGGGGAATTTACATTTAACAAGCCCACCTTGCAAGGTGTGAGATTAATAATAACAGGTATACCTCTATAATGCTTCCATATTCTATGATGGTTGATTTAAGTTCTTCTATATATAAGCCTTTCTGAAAAGTAGAAGAGAGAAATAATAGCAAAAAAGTAATGGGTCCACCAAATCATATATATTAGACTATTAATGTGAGCCACAGAAAAATTGTAAATGCCCAATCGTCATGCGATTCTACCAGTCTCACTATTTGAAAACTGAACCAGTCGGTGTTTTGCGATTAAAAACACACAAGGACGGCTGGGCGTGGTGGCTCACGACTGTAATCCCAACACTTTGGGAAGCCGAGGAGGGCGGATCACCTGAGGTCGGGGGTCCAGACCAGCCTGACCAACATGGGGAAACCCTGTCTCTACTAAAAACGCAAAATTAGCCAGGCGTGGTGGCGCATGCCTGTAATCCCAGCTACTCAGGAGGCTGAGGCAGGAGAATCACTTGAATCCAGGAGGTGGAGGTTGTGGTGAGCCAAGATCATGCCATTGCACTCCAGCCTGGGCAACAAGAGTGAAACAAAACAAAAAAACAAAACAAAAACAAACACATACACACACACAGGGACAAAAAGGGAGCAATATATAACTGGTGTCAATATAATCTGTTTGTCTGACCCAGTGGAATCAAACTCTAAAAGGTGATTCTTAAGCCCAAAACAAAATTATATTTATCATCATGATGTGTTAAAGAAAAAATTCCGTCTTGCAAGTGACCAATGAAATAAAGGCATCTGATTTTTTTCAGTACTAATGATACCTCCTTAAAATCATTGTTTTCTTCTACAAGACCAAAAGGTACAGGTAGTGAGTACCTGATCTCTAATTTTATCCCATGGCTAGCGTGGTGGCTGGCACATGGGAGATGATCAATCAATACCTGATGAACCCTGAGCAGGAGTGCAGAATGGTGAGAAGACCAGAGTTAGGGAGGAACTGAGTAGCCACTACTATCGCAATATCATTACATAGAGAACACCCGCAATGAAGACATCAAGTTAGGACAATACGCAGTATCCCAGTCAAAGTCCACAGCTATGCATGTTTCTTTTGAAACTTCAAAATGTGCATGGAAAAGAGGAGTGGCAAATATCATTCTTTCTTCACTTCTCTGTTTTGGACTGTGGAAGATTATTGACTGAGGCTGTGTTCCTTCCTGTGTCTCTTAAAGTTACCGTAACCAGCACCTTTGTAGCCGGTATCCTTGGCTATGATCACAGGATACAAGAATAGAATGATATCTATCTATGTATCTATCTAATCAATCAATCAAATTGGGTTTCAAATAATTTGGGTATATATTCTTCTTCCACCCTAAAATGAATGGCTGCAGACTCATTTATGTTGTTAGAAATTAAAATGACATCACCAGTATCTAGCCAGTGACTGGTAGATTGGCACACTAATATTTGTCACGTGTGGATGAACACCACCAGAATTTAGAGAAGATATGTTCAAACTTATTTTTATGAAGTACTATAAAGGAAAGTCTCATGACATCATATTAGAATCAGATTTTTTAGGCTGGGCGCGGTGGCTCACGCCTGTAATCCCAGCACTTCAGGAGGCTGAGGCAGGTGGATCACCTGAGGTTAGGAGTTCAAGACCAGTCTGGCCAACACGGGGAAACCCCGTCTCTACTAAAAATACAAAAATTAGCTGGCGTGGTGGCAAAACACCTGTAATCCCAGCTACTCAGGAGGCTGAGGCAGGAGAATTGCTTGAATCTGGGAGGTGGAGGTTGCAGTGAGCCGAGATCATGCCATTGCACTCCAGCCTGGGCAACAGAGCAAGACTCCGTCAAAAAAAAAAGAATCAGATTTGGAGAGAGCTAGCCAATTCCACGGGACTTTGTGGTAAGGAACAATACCAACCTTCTGCAAACTTGTATCTTTATTAAGCAAAGTGTTCTCATATGTGTGTAACTGCATCTGAAAAGAGACGAATTTAGGGAAGGCCGTTGGGACATTGCTTTGGTAAAAGGACAGTGCCATAAAATCATTCCAGTAAGACGTTTCTGAAGCACCTTTAACATGCATGTACTTTTCACTTTACAAAGTACTTTCCCTTCCAACTCTAGAGGCAGGAGTCATTGCTCTCATGTTACCAGTGAGGAAACCAAACTCCACACTACCCAGAGACTCACCCACCCAATGTCGCACACTGTCAATGGCAGAGCTGAGCCTGGAATGCAAGTCTACAGCTCCAGCCAAGTGCCCTTCCCACCATTCCACACTTAACATAATAAGGGAATGTTCAGAATCTTCACTTTTTTGGTGAAAATAAAAAGTCTAGATACAATATGAACATAGAGATTCCATGAGGACACATAGAAGACTCTTCCCCTTTTAAAAACATAGTTTAGCCTGGCATGGCGTCACATGCCTGTAGTCTCAGGCACTCGGGAGGCTGAGGCTGGAGGACGGTTTGAGCCCCAGAGTTCGAAGGTGCAGTGAGCTATGATCACACCATTGCACTTCAGCCCAGGTGACAGAGCAAGACTCTCATCTCTAAAACTAAAATTTAAATTAAAAAAAAACATATTGTAACAATGCTTAAGATTTCTTTTAGCTAAGTGAACATAAAGGATATATCAATTTATTCAAATCAAAAGCAAGCTTGTTGGCATATGCTGCTACATATTATAGAATGAATAAATATGTATATTGACTGAATTGAGAACCTGGAAAAATAATCATCATGGTCAGAAGCAGAATCATCACCATAATCTTATACACTGGATATAATCACATCATCATCTGAGTTTATAACAAGCTTGTGGGATAGGTACAAACATCACATCCATTTAGTAGATGTGAAAATTTAGACTTAAAGCTTGCCTGAGGTTATAAAATTTTTCAGTAGAAAAGACAGGATCTGAACCCGTGTCTTCTGGCTCTTTCCACTGGTTTATCACAGTTGTGTTTTGCAAAGACAGCCACTCCTAGTGTAGAATTAATTTTAATGTCTAAGAAGGCTGGGCATGGTGGCTTACAGCTGTAATCCCATGCTTTAGGAGGCCAAAGTAGGAGGATCACTTGAGGGAAGGAGTTCAAGATCAGCTTGGGCAACATAGCAAGACTTCATCTATACAAAAAATTTAAAAATAAATTAACTGGGCATGGTGGTGTGCCTCTGTACTCCCAGCTACTTGGAAGTTTGAGATGGGTACATGTGCACAACGTGCAGGTTTGTGATGGGAAGATCACTTGAACCCAGGAGTTCAAGGCTGCAGTGAACTATGATAATGCCACTGCACTACCGCGCAGGTAACAGAGTGAGATCCCATCTTTAAATTCACAAATTAACTGATTATTTGTTAGTTAATTTTTTAAAAATTGATGTTTAAATTATAACTGTTGTTTTACATATATATGTAAACACACACATGAAATGTTAGTTTCTGCTAGGAAACTGGAAAACTCTACATCAGAATGTAGAAATTTAAGTATATCATCATTTCAGACACATACAACAACAAAATATTTCTCAAATAAGCCATTAGAGATGACAATAAGCATGACACAAATTCATGAATTTACTAGTCGTTGTCATCTGTTTCCTGATGAGAATGTGTGACAGATAACAAAAATATGTATGAAATATAGACTTTTTAGACACTATCTAGACAAAAAATATTTTTGTAAGGTATAATTTCTTAATATAATTAGGGATAAATTTTTCCCATCTCTCCTCATTTTTAGCATTAAGAAGGTACATTATCTCAGGTTGAGGTTGGTAAACTACAAAAAAAATAAAATAAAATTTAAAGAAGGTACAATATCTGAAATATTTCCTGATTTAGAAATTCATAAAATCAGATACAATTAAATTAAAAATTGCCATATAATATAAAAAGATAACAAATTTGGGCAAGAATGTAGAGAAATTTGAGCCCTCATGCACTGCTGGTGGAATGTAAAATGGTGCAGCCACTTTGAACACAGCCTGGCAGTTCCTTAAAAGGTTAAACATAGAAACAAGGCCAGGCGTGGTGGTTCACTCCTGTAATCCCAACACTTTGGGAGGCTGAGGCAGGCAGATCACTTGAGGTCAGGAGTTTGAGAACAGCCTGGCCAACATGGTGAAATCCCATCTTTACCACAAATACAAAAATTAGCTAAGCATGGTGGCGCACGCCTGTAATCCCAGCTACTCAGGAGGCTGAGGCAGGAGGATCCCTTGAACCTGGAGGCAGAGGTTGCAGTGAGCCAAAATCATACCACTGCACTCCAGCCTGGGCAACAAGAGCAAAACTCTGTTTCAATAAATAAATAAATAAATAAATAAACAAACAAACATAGAAACATCAAGTGACCCAGTAATTTCACTCCTAGGAATATACCCAAGAGAAATCAAGACATATGTACACATAGAAATTTGTATACAAATGTTCATAGCAGACGATTCATAATAGCCAGAAAGTGAAAAAAGCCTGAACACCCATCACCTGATGAGTGAACAAACAAAATTTGATATATCCATATAGAATATTATCCAGCCATAAAAAGAGGTAGTAATACAGCCGGGTGCAGTGGCTCATGCCCGTGATCCCAGCACTTTGGGAGGCCGAGGTGGGCAGATCACGAGGTCAGGAGATTGAGACCATCCTGGCTAACATGGTGAAACCCGGTCTCTACTAAAAATACAAAAAATTAGCTGGGTGTGGTGGTGGGTGCCTGTAGGCCCAGCTACTCGGGAGGCTGAGGCAGGAGAATGGCGTGAACACGGAAGGCAGAGCTTGCAGTGAGCCAAGATTGCGCCACTGCACTCCAGCCTAGGCAAAAGAGCGAGATTCTGTCTCAAAAAAAAGAAAAAAGAAAAAAAAAGAGGTAGTAATACGTGCTATATCAAGGATGAACCTTAAAAACATTATGCTCAGTGAAATCAGCCACACACAAAAGGCAACATATTATATGATTTAATTTATATGAAATGTCCAGAAGAGACAAATCTATAGAGACAGACAATAGATTAGTGGCTGCTTAGGGTTGGGGAGAGGACGGTGGGTGGGGGATGGTAAAAGGGATTTCTTTCGGGGTGATGAGAATGTTTTAAACTTGATTTTGGAGATGGTTGTACAACTCTGTGAACGTACTAAAACACACTGACTTGTATACTTTAAGTTGATGAAATTTAAGGCATGTGAATTACATATCAGTAAAGCAGTTGCCAAAAAAAAAAAAGAAGGAAAAGGAAACTAGCTTTTATATAACTCAAATATTTTGTAGACTAAAAGTTTCAGAATTTATAACCAAAGTTTTGTTTGTCAATGAGGCATAGACATTTTCATAAAATAATACTGGTTTGACAGAAAAAAAATATTTTACCAGTATTTGGGAAGTGCTTACTTGGTGCTCTGTCTCAGTTTTAGACAAGTCTTCAATCTTCTTTTCCAGTCTGTCTATATCCATGATGTTCTTGAAATTCTAATGTAAAAGATAGTATTCTTGGATTTAGCACCAAGAAAAATAAAAGATGAGGACAAACAAAGTCTCTTTTAGGAGGTGGCATTTCATCACTCTCAGTATTGCCTTTTTATCTTCCATTCAACCTCAGCCACTACTCCCATAGTCATAAATTCAAACTTGTTATTACCAGTCACTGCAGCCCCTCCATTACCTTAACTGCAAGCATCCCACCGTTCAACAACCACCTCTTGGCTTTCCAGATTACTTCCTCTATACCCACAAACCTTCAATCCCCCCTGGAACCCGCAATCCATTGATCCGACCACCTTTTCATTATCCTTCAACCTTCCCATGAACTCAGACCCCTCTTTATTTAGCTTCAGTTCTTCCCTGGGCAATCATTATAATCATTCCCTTCCAAATGCCTCCATTCCCTGCCTAACTCCTGCTTCTTAGCATTTACCTAGATGAGCTTACCACCCACTCCACACCAGCACCCTTTCAGATGAACATGCTTAAAGAAAGCATGAACAGATAGGTCACACGTTTAATTCATGGCCTTCAACCTCAGTGTTTACTGGTGTCCATATCATATCATCCTGGTATATTTATACTGCCTTTTACCTAAATCAGGGGGTGGCAAACTATGCCCAGCCCCCTCACTCCACCCCTAAAGACCAAATCTAGCTGACCACCTGTTTTTGTAAATAAGGTTTTATTAGAGCACAGCTGTGCCCATTCAGGTACATACTGTCTATGACTGCTTTCACAATACAAAGGCAGAGGTAAGTAGTTGACACAAAGGTCATTTTTGTGGCTAGCAAAGCCTAAAAATATTTATAATCAGGCCCTTTACAAAAAATTTTCCAACCCCTAGCTCATTTCATTCCTTCTCTTTCCTCAAATTTCCAATAACCCCTCCAACATCCTCACTCTCAGCTGATGACTTTGCTTTGTATTTCACTGAGACACTAGAAACAACCAGAAGAAAATTTCCTTCTTACCTGAAAACATAACAAATATCTTTGGATATATTACAAAGCATTTCCTGATCCAAACACTTCTATCCACCTCCACTGCAACTACTCAGTCCAAGCCCCCATCAGCTTTTGCCTGGATCATTGCAAAGACCTCTTAATTGGTCTTCCTGCTTTTTCTCTTGCCCCGCTACAATGGATTCTAAACCCAGCAGCCAGAGTTGTCTTGTTAAAACGGAATTAGATCATATTACTCCTTTGCTCAAAACACTTCAATGGCTCCCATCTCACTCAAGTGTTTGTTTTGTTTTGTTTTGTTTTGTTTTAAAAAAAGACAGAGTCCTTAGGATGCGTGTGTAAGCCCCTTGTGTCTGGACCCTCCAGCTCTTGGCCTGCATCTCTTGCTACTTGTTCACTTTGCTCCAGACACTCTGGCCTCGCTGTCCCTCCAAAATAGCAGGCAGGCTGCAGCCTCACGATTTTCAGCTATTTCTTCTGCCTGGAAGGCTCTTTCACAGATAAACCTCCTTTCCCAGTTTTGAATCAAAGGATTAGCTTCATAAGGCTGCTTTTCCTAACCACCCTAGTTTAAATTGCACTCCTCTCTGCCTCAATTCTGTTTTCTGCTTTTCTTTTCTCTATAGCTCTTTTTACCATCTAACATACTAGTTCCACATGAGCTATTTTGCTAAGCTCATATAGTCAGCACTTAGAATAGCTCTAAGATCTTCCAATGAATATGTGTTGAATGAACAAAATGAATGAATGAATAAAAGTGAATCACTACCCAAACCATTGTGATGTTACTCTTCACAATGCATCAGATTTTTACCTCCCAAAGGAATCTTAGCTAGTGACAACACTTATATTCGTTTTCTAATGTAAGTCAATAATTGCAATGCTATTTCATGATGAAGGGCTTTCAATCTTCCTTCTATCTCAATTCTGAACTGGTTTGGTACAATTCTTTGATACGTGTCACTCATCTAAATAAGAGGAGAAAAATATCTTACATTAGTAGTTTAATTGTAAATCACTAGTTTCACAAAAGCCTGGCCTTGTGGCTATACCAACTCTGAATCTAATATAGGCTTTCTTTCCAAACTTTAATTGTTCCTTTCCAATCCACTATGAAATTTTAAAATACCCACTTGGCCCACATTTTGAATAACTCTCCAGATTGTGCTGCATAGCTTCATAAGTACTTCTGATAGCCTCACATAAAAGCAAAATTTAAAAACTGGCATACTACTTGATATTCAAATGGTATCTATTATAAAAGGAATTTTCCCAGCAAAATAGTAACTTGCTAGTAGCTTGTTCCCTGTTCTTCCAATGCTTCAATTTTGTTGCTTTAAAAAAATTATATTCTTTTTCTTTGAGATTATACTAATATTTCCTAATATTTATAAGCTACATTGTGGTTTACCAAATGGCTTCACATGAATTATCTTAGTTAATCTCGAAAATAACTCCATGGCATAGGTACTATTAGCCCAGAAAAGATAAATGGCTTTTCCAAGGTCCTTTTTTCAGTGAATTTAAGATCTGAATCGTAGACTCAAGACTTTTGCCACTTTGTTCAATGGAATTAAATGGAAAATGATTAGATAACATCCATACTTTCCTTCTTGATTTGGATATTTTTTAGATAGGTTCATTGTATTTCATCTTAAATTTGAATTTCTTAAATCCCATTTCTTCCAAGGATAATTGCAAAAGTAACAGTTTCTCTGTTCAGACATGAAAATCCCATTCATTCCTCCTCACTTGTAATTTGACAAGTCAACCTGCTCTCTGGCCTATAGGAGGCTATATTTACATGATTTTTATTTAACCCACAGCCATAAACCACGATGATATGATTTGCATGTTTGTCTATGCCAGTGTTTAACGATTCTGACATACCTCTTCCTGTAGAATCCGAATCTTAAGAATCAGAGCCCGGTTTTCTGTCTCCTAATTCATTGTGAGAAAAATAATTAAAATATATTTAAGATGTTTATGAAAATACCACATATTTACCTCCAAGGCTGACATTCTCTACCAACTTTGAATGTAGCATTCACCTATCACAAATGAGCCTACTCTGAAAATATTTTCAATGTGGGGTTAAGCCTTGGCCTACAGGTACTTGGGGATCTAAGTGAAGTCATTCTCCTCCTGGACTCAATGTAACTATGGTTGTTAGGGAGGAAAAGACAAAAGAAACAAAAAAGTAACAACCTGGCTTCTTTCCCTGCTGCTTCATTTATGACAGGTAGTTGTAAACTCAGCTATTTAAATAGCACCTTGAAATCACAGAGCTCTAGCGTTCTATTTGAAGCTGTGGATATTCTCAGATGCAACATCATCACAACATATGAGCATCAAAAACTGTTTTACAATTAACAGCCTCAAATTCAGAACCATCAGAAAAAAAAATCAATATATTTCAGGACAGGCTATTTGCCAAAATGTTAACAGTAAATTTCAAGGGTAGGTTAAGAATTTTGCAAAACTTTTTATTTGTTAATGTGCATTTCTTTATTTTTATAAAGTAAATAGGTATTACCTTTATAATATAAAAATGAAAGAAAAAATATCTCAAGCTAGGATTTCATTGACACAATAATAAACACCCGCTCCCCATCCATGTACTTAAAATCTAAATACCTGAGTTCAATTCTGGCCCTACTTTTTTTTTTTTTTTTTTTTTGAGACGAAGTCTCGCTCTCGTTGCCCAGGCTGGGGTACAATAGTGCAATCTCAGCTCACTGCAACCTCCACCTCCCGGGTTCAAGTGATTCTCCTGCCTCAGCCTTCCAAGTAGCCAGAATTACAGGCACTTGCCACCACACCTGGCTACTTTTTGTATTTTTAGTAGAGACGGGGTTTCACCATGTTGGCCAGGCTGGCCTCGAACTCCTGACCCCAGGCGATCTGCCCACCTCAGCCTCCTAAAGTACTGGGATTACAGGCGTGAGCCACCGTGCCCGGTGGCCCTACCATTTTTTAAAAAATTGACAGATAAATAACATCATATGCTTTTACCATGTATAACATGATGTTCTAAAGTACATATATACCATAGAATGGTTAATTTAGCTCTATCATTTATTAGACAATTGACTTTGAACAATTAAAAACTTCCTCTGGACTTTATTGCTCTATTACATTTTTTAGTACACAAAAATATAGCAACTTCTGTTTCTACCTTACAGATTTTCTGTTATTACCTATGAGATGAAGTATCAACTAAATCTTTTAAAATTATAAAGCACTACAAAATGCAAATGATTAGGATTCCATATCTAGGACTCTGAACTTTATTTTTATTTATTTATTTATTTATTTATTTATTTATTTATTTATTTATTTTTTGAGACCAAGTCTCAGACACCCAGGCTGGAATGCAGTGGTGCAATCTTGGCTCACTGCAGCCTCCACCTCCTAGGTTCAAGCAATCCTCCCACCTCAGCCTCCCAAGTAGCTGGGATTACAAGTGTGTGTCACCACATCTGGCTAATTTCTATATTTTTAGTTGAGATGAGGTTTCACCATGTTGGCCAAGCTTGTCTTGAACTCCTGACCTCAAGTGACCCACCGGCCTCAGCCTCCCAAAGTGCAGGCCAAAATTCTGCACTTTAATCAATAGCAATTTAACATTACCAATTCCTAAGAGGAAAGAAAGGACATTGAATGCTTTACATGCGCTAGCTCATTTATCCCTCCCAGCCCTAGGGTAAGTAGTATTGTTATCTCCATTTTATCTAGGAGGACCCACGGGCTTAGAGTGACTATGTGGCAGGGCTAAAGTCACACAGCCCTTGGAGCCGGAGCTTGAAGGCAGGCAGTCTGACTCCCAAGCGTGGGCTCTTGACCAGTTCTCTCCATTGCCTTCAGTTAGAAGCTCCTCAGTGGTCCCAGATTGAGTCTTTCCTATAATGCATCCATATAGACTTGCAGGGTCACAAAAGACCTGGCATTCAATGATCTAGTCCCCATATTTTACTACTGAGGCAAGAGCTAAGCTAAACAAAGTTATTTTGTTTGTGGGAGGTCATAAGGGACTGCCACAGGGCTGGAACCAAGTCTCTCCATGATTTAGAGACTCTAAAAACAGTTTTGCAACTGATACCTGAAACAAATTAGTCGGAATGACTTTCAGCCACTCCTTACCATAGTTAATGATACTAGAGTACTGCTGGCATCTATCAGGATTTTGAAGACTATTACTAATTCTTTATACAACAGTTGAACCTTCTCAATAAAAATGATCACTTCTCTGGCATCTGACTTAAAGTTTAGTCTAAATGACTCTTTTGCTCTGAAATTATAAGCCTGTGCTTATTTAGCATAAGGAATGATTTATGGAGCTTCTCAGTAACCTGTAAGTACCGAGAGAACTGTTTTTTTTTAAATCTGAGAAAAAAGGTGAAAGTTTCACAGATTTTTTAAAATTCAAGTGGTTTTTAGTATCACATATTTTTGAATTCTCCTATCGACTTTAGGAGGCATTCCAGATATTTTCTGGGTTTTCAGAAACTATTGTGAATGTGACTGACAAATATGTAAAAAATTTAAATCTTGATTGAAAAGGAGGCCAAGCACAGTGGCTCATGCCTATAATCCCAACACTTTGGGAAGCTGAAGTGAGAGGATCGCTTGAGCCTGGGAGGTCGAGGCTGGAGTGAGCCACGATCCTGCCACTGCACTCCAGCCTGGGCAACAAAGCAAGATCCTGTCTCAAAAAAAAAGAAAAAAAGAAAAAAAAGAAAAGAAAGAAAAGAAAAAGAAAGAAAAGGAAAACACAGATTTAAAAAAATCCTACCTGCCTTTACTTTTCTAAAGTGTTACCAATTCATTCATCAGGATATTGACTTCTGATGTTCCACCGGATAAGTCCTCTTGTATATTTCAGTTATGTAAATTATATGCCAAATTCAAAGTACTATAATAGATGACTTACTAATTGTTTGCTCTGGGCTACAATCATGCTCTTCTGCTCTTCTGAAGCATTCATACTAAGTTTCAGTTCCTCCAGTTCTTCTTTTAACAGATTTGTTCTCATAATAGCCTGGTGGGCACTGTGGGGGTGGGGGGAGAAGGCCATGAGCAGAACCTCAAATATAACCGTCAAAGACACTAAGAACAGCCAAGGACTATTTTGGACCCAAGTTGAAAACCACTAAAGGCTTAAACCAGATGCCCGCATAGTAAAAATATACCCATGATCTTTCAGTCCTTGGAAAAGGAAGGAATTTGGAGAAAATGGGGAATGGGGAATGGAGACTATGGGGAAAACAGACAAATGTATTCCTGAAGCTAAAGATTTAGAGGATCCCTTTGAAAATCATCACTGGCTGAATTACCTGGTTCTTTCCCCCTACTAAGAAGATGTAATGTTAGTTAATGCAGTTCCACCAATATTTATTGAATAATACCATGTTCTAGGTGCTCTACAATGCAGGCTACGATGGTGAACAAAACGGACATGGTCCTTGGCCTTATAGAGCTTACATACTATGGAGGGAGATGACAACTAAACAAATAAATAATTACCAAGTCTCTATATGACATATTCTATAAAGAAGTTTATCATACTGTTGATTATAACAAAGCATTGGAAAAAAAACCTAAACATCCACCAACAGGAAACTGATTAAATGAATTATGGTAATCCATATCATGAAGTTACCTACTTGTAGCTCCCATTAGATTATAGACTGTTCCCTTAGGAACAAAGCCTTCAAAGGAGATACAATTTTTTTCCTAAGAAATTACATTGCTCATTTAACAAATACTAATTGAGTGCTGAACCTGTCCCAGGCACTGTGCTAGGCATTGAAGAAGGGAAGAATGACTGAATCCAGAGAATTCTACTCATCTGGAGTTTATAGCCTAGTGGGGTAAACAGACAATCATAATGACAATACAGTATGATAAGAATCAAAAGAAATAAGGGTTTCTGGCTTTTAGGTAACTAGAAGGAAAGTAGTGCTGTTCTACAGTAGGTATTCTACTAAGCACTAGGCTAAACAGGATGAATATGACATAGTTCCTCCCATCAAGGAGGTCACAGTGATATAAACAGGAGGCAGGGAAACACTAGGTAGAAAAGGGCAGGGTTCCTGGCAAGGGTTCCACCCTCAAGCCTGGACCCATGGCCTTAAATGAGAACTTCGCATCCCTGATTTCCCACCTGAATGCTGCCTTTTGACCCACCATGCCCCCTATCCTGTACCCACAAAAACTCCAAGCTCCACTGGCAGAGGAGCAGAGCAGTGTGGAAGAGAAGGAGAGAAGAGAAGAAGCTCTGAACATCAAGAGGAGAAGAGGCAGCTGGACATCAGAGACTAAGGTCAGAGAGAAGTTTGGCCAGGGACTGTCAGAGAGGAGTTTGGCTGGGACAGCTAAACTCCAGGGGAAGATTATCTTTCCACACCATCCCCTTTCCAGCTCCCCATCCTGCTGAGAGCCACTTCCACCACTCGATACAATCTCCACATTCACCATCCTTCAAGTTTGTGTGACCTGATTCTTCCTGGATGTTGGACAAGAACCTGGGTACCAAGAGGGTAGGGTGTAAAAGGCTGTCACCCTGATCCTCCACTGAGCTAGTTTAACTCTTAGCTGTCCATAGATGGCAAATGCTAAAAGAGTATTGCTTGTAACACACACCCTCTGGGGCTCCAGAGGTTGTGGGCAACCCCTAGATGCTGCCACAGGCTGGTATGGGGTTTGTTCCTCCTGGCACCCAAAGGCACTCACCCCAGCTCCTACACCTGCTCACCTGCATGCTCCCCCTCCTGCAAGGGGTTTGAGCATGGCAGCTGAGCCAACAAGCCATCCTGGTTGCAAGTCCCACGAGGCAGTCAAGGGAACCCTCCCACCTCAACGGTTAATACAGAAAACAAATTACACTATGATGGGACAATTGGACAATATCAAAACTAGGTTGCGGGAACCCAAAGGAAACAGACAGTCTTCAGAAAGGATTAGGGGAAGGAGAAAAGAGAAAGACACGTGGCTTAATTTTGTAGACAGTGGCATTCTGATTGCCCATCTGGATTCTCCAGCCTTTCTGTCCATTATGTGAGTTACTTAATTCCTCTCTGATATATTTCTTGACTGCTTATTAAACCAGAGTTAGATTCCAGTGCTTGCAACCAAAAATCCTGACCAACATATTCATCCAAAGCAGTTTTGTTAAAGAAACTTTGAATTTTTATATCTCAGTTAAATAATAAATAAGCCAATTGTGAAATGAAGAGGACTTGAGGTAAGCAATTTTTTTAAAGATTAGTTTGGAGACTGGACTGGACAAGGTCAAAGATTTTGAGGATGAGAATGCTTTAGTGAAACATATGACTGGGCACAGTGGTTCCCCCTCCTGTAATCCCAGCACTTTGGGAGGACGAGGTGAGCAGATTGCTTGAGACCAGGCATTCTAGAACAACCTGGGCAACATGGCAAGACCTTGTCTCTACAAAAACACAAAAATTAGTCAGGCATGGTGGCACGCACCAGTAGTCCCAGCTACTTGAGGGGTAGGGGGTGAGGCCAGAAGATCACTTGAGCCTAGGAGACGGAGGTTGTATGCAGTGAGCTGAGATCGTGCCTCTGCACTACAGCCTGGGTGTCAAAATGACACCCTGTCTCCAAAAAAAAAAAAAAAGAAGAAAGAAAGAAAAACATTTCCACTCAAAAACTCCTGCACAAATGTTCATGGCAGCATTATTCCTAATAGCCAAAGAGTGGAAACACTCCAAATGTCCATCATCTGAAGAATGGATAAACAAAATCTGATATATCTATGCAACTGAATATTATTCAGCCAAAAAGAAATGAGGTAGTAATACACGCTACAACATGGATGAACCTTAAAAACATTATGCTAAGTGAAATAAGCTACACACCAAAGTTCACATATTGTATGATTCCATTTATATGTAATGCCCAGAATAGGCTAATCTACAGAGACAGAAAGTAGAATAGAGGTTTCCAGGGTCTAAGAAGAGAGGAAATGGAGCGTGCCTGCTGGTAAGTATGGAGTTTGTTTTTGGAGTGGTGAAAATATCCTGGAATTGGATAATGGTGATGATTGCACAACCTTGAGAATATACTCAAGTTTTGTTTTTGTTTTTGTTTTTGAGACAGAGTCTTGCTCTATCACCTAAGCTGGAATGCAGTGGCACGATCTTGGCTTACTGCAACTTCCGCCTCCCAGATTCAAGCGATTCTCTTGCCTCAGCCTGCGGAATAGCTGGAATTACAGGCTCGTGCCACCATGCCCAGCTAATGTTTGTATTTTCAGTAGGGATGGGGTTTCACCATGTTGGCCAGGCTGGTCTCAAACTCTTGATCTCAAGTGATTCACTTGCCTTGGTCTCCCAAAGTGCTGGGATTACAGGCATGAGTCACCATGCCCAGCCAGAGAATATACCCTAAAAACACTGAATTGTATACTTTAAGAGAATGAATTTTATGCTGTGTGACTCTCAATATTTAAAAGGTTTTTAAAAAAAGAAAAAAGAAATGAAAGTTCCCCGCACACTGGACCCCACTGTGGCTCACCTTTTTACCTGAAGGCGCAATTCAGTACAGTCCTCTGATAACTGGCTGTTAGTTTCTTCCAGGGTTTCTAAAGCCAACTTAAACTTATTATTTTCTTCCTCAAGTTTTCTTTTGTTGAAATGAAGGTCTGCTACGTAGGCAATCAAATCAGACACCTCTCTGCAAGTAAAAGAATAGATGAGAATAACCTTCACATCACTAATTCCTTCTAATAAAATAAGGTATACGGTTAAACAAACCAAACTTTGATATTCTGGTGAGTTTTTTTTTTAACTTTACCCTCATCTGTCATCATAAACATAATTAATGTATATAATAAATAGCTATTCAGATTTTATTACAATAGCATCAAAGATGTTTCCCAAAATTTCCAAGTAGCCATCATTTGCCAGATGTAAAATCAACTTCTACAGTTTTTGTTGATTCTTTTCCTCTTCACTCTCAACATTTGTCTTCTAAACGAAGAGTTCCTATTTCTGCCTGGAATATGAGAGATCCTGAAATAAATGGACACAATATTCATTTTTTTTTTTTCATTTTTTGAGACAGAGTCTTGCTCTGTCGCCCAAGATGGAGTGCAGTGGCACGATCCTCCGCCTCCCAAGTTCAAGCAATTCTCCTGCCTCAGCCTCCAGAGTAGCTGGGACTACAGGCATGCACCACCATGCCCAGCTAATTTTTGTACTTTTAGTAGAGATGGGGTTTCACCATGTTGGCCAGGCTGGTCTTGAACTCCTGATCTCAAGTGATCTGCCCGCTTCAGCCTCCCAAAGTGCTGGGATTACAGGCATGAGCCTCTGTGCCCAGCCTATATTCTTTCAGCGAAGGGATCTCGGCAGGTTTACCTAGGAAACAGTTCCTAGAGTCTTATCATTGTAGTCTGAAGGTCACAATTCAGTACTCATCTTTCCTAATGTTTTGTATAACTTGTCAATGTTTATGAGCATCATTTGCCATGATATCAGTTCACAAATCCTTTAAGACTCTGGACTGTGTGTTTCATGGAGCCCCAGGTCTCTTTTTCTTTTTTGCTATCTTATCCTGGGGCTCAGGTTGAGAACATAGTTCCCACTCCACTTTTCTTTTTTTTTTTGAGATGGAGTCTCGCTCTGTCACCCAGGCTAGAGCACAATGGCACGATATTAGCTCACTGCAATCTCCACCTCCCAGGTTCAAGCCATTCTCGTGTCTCAGCCTCCCAAGTAGCTGGGATTATGGGCACGTGCCACCATGCCCGGCTAATTTTTGTATTTTTGGTAGAGACAGCATTTCACCATGTGGGCCAGGCTGGTCTCAAACTTCTGACTTCAAGTGATCCATCCGCCTCGGCCTCCCCAAGTGCTGGGATTACAGGCGTGAGGCACCGCGCCCAGCCCACACCACTTTTCTTTACGGATAAATCTGAAGTGGCAAAGATAAAATAAGGGAGAGGCAGAATCACTCTCCTTAATACCCAAAACTTACACATGTCGTGGAAAACAGCTTTTCTCATTCATGCCTAAAAGATTCTACTAAAGAAGTGCTTTAAAATAATTTCCAAAAGAGTGTAAGGTCAATATCATAACCCTACTTCAGGTGGAAATTTTCCCTACAGAAAGCACAGGAAATTAATGAGGGAGAAGGGTTTCATGAGAGAGCAAGTGATTTTGGATTACTAGTCATACGAGAATTTGTGTTCCTAGTGAAACTGTTTCTAATGCAGGCATTATTAGAATCAGTGAAGAATTTAAAATCAGTTATGCTAGCTCTACTGCAAAAAAAGAGCAAAGTGACTTCATTGTAACTGAAATACGTAGATTTATGAAATAAACAAGAAAAATGAAGTTGAAACACTTGCGAAAGCAGAGTAAGAAGGCTTACAAGACTCCTTTAGATGTTTCTCCTCCCAAAGCCTCGAAGCTCCCCGATGTAGAATCTGTTATATCTGTGCTCATCTTCACTGAAACACATACAAGAGTTTTATGAAAAAAAATCATTTTCTCCAAACCGTAAGAAAACAGAACAATCCTGAAGAAACACATACATACTTGTTCCATCTGATTTTATGCCATCCTGTTCACAAACAGAATCATCGATGATGCTGCTTAATCTATGATTCACTCCTTCCCTGTAGCCAAAAAAAAAAAAACAAAAAAAACAAAAAAACCAGTGAGCTAGGATTCTTTGCCTGACCAAGTTTTGTCCTTTTTTTTTTTTTTTTTTTCAGATTTATGCTCTGTACTTTCCTTTTTAGGTAATTCCTTCTGAGTTAAAAAAATACATATTCATTCAACAACTATTTGGAGCTCAATACTATGCTAGGTACTTAGAGTGATAGAAAATAGTTTGTGTTCCTAGTGAAACTGTTTCTAATGTAGGTGGTACATTAGGCATTACCTCCATCATCCATACACTTTTACCTAATATGAAAAAGAAAACTCACAGGCAGCGTATGATTAGGAGATGTGGGGTCTCGGTGGATTAGGAAATAGACATAGGTTGGACTGGTAAGTGGAGACTTGTGGAGGCTGCAAGATCATGGGGCTTAAGAGACTGAGAAGGAAATACACGAACAACGAATACTTTGGGATACATTGACAGGGATACATTTTCCCTTTCTCATGGAGAATCAAATAGAACCTCGACTAATTTTACTTTGGGCATTTTACTTCTGGAATCTGGGAAAGCCTCGGTACAGGCTGTGTAGCACACACACTCTAGCTTGAACTGCAAAATAAACATATTAACATTTCAACCATTTCCTTTCAGAGTCCTATATTATAATTTAAGTTTTGTTACTTAACCTAAGCACCAAATCCTCAAGCTTCTCTCTGGAATAGCCACAAAATTCAACAAATATATGTTTACATCTCATTGTTTGTCATTGTGAGATGTCTGTCACATGTTGGAGGAATGAAAGAACTCACACAGAGTTCTGACTATTCTCGTGTTCACACCCATCGCCATTTCTGAGTTTCTGCTCTTATCTTCTGTATTTCTAGCCTCCATGTTTTTTCCTTTACACTTGTTATAAAAATGTTTTTTCTTTTGTCTTCATGCTGTTTTATAATTATTAATATTTTTATTATACAAACTTACATATTTTGGAAATATTAAATTCTTAAGAAAACAAAAAATTAGGCCGGGCATGGTGGCTCACGCCTGTAATCCCAGCACTTTGGGAGGCAGAGGAGGGCAGATCACGAGGTCAGGAGATCGAGACCATCCTGGCTAACATGGTGAAACCCCGTCTCTACTAAAAAATATAAAAAATTAGCTGGGCATGGTGGCAGGAGCCTGTAGTCCCAGCTACTCGGGAGGCTGAGGCAGGAGAATGGCATGAACCCTGGAGGCGGAGCTTGCAGTGAGCCGAGATTGCGCCACTGCACTCCAGCCTGGGCAACAGAGCGAGACTCTGTCTCAAAAAAAAGAAAAAGAAAACAAAAAATTAAAACCATTATGCAAAAATAATCGTTTTGGCATAAATTCTTTCTAATATTTTCCTATGCATATTTTTATTTCTTCCAAAAATGGGATTATACTACATGAATAGATCTATGACCTATTTATTTGAAGTAATTACATATTAATTTCTCTTATCAAATATTATTACTTTAAATGACTAGTATTCTAGTGTATGGAAGCACTATAATTTGTCCAATTGTCTCTTTTTAAATATCTAGATTGCTTGTATTTATCACTGTCATAAACTACCTTCTACCTTCTATATTAGCATTTACAATTAATTATCTTTCTTATCTTTCTTAAAGTTACATTACTTCTCAAAGGGCCTGCCTTTTGTCTTTTGTTTTTGTTTTGGAGACAGGGCCTTGCTCTCTTGCCCAGGCTGAAGTGTAGTGGCTCTGTCACAGCTTACTGCAGCCTCAAACTCCTGGGCTCAAGCAATCCTCCTGCTTCAGCCTCACAAGTAGCCTGGACTACAGGCGCATGCCACCACTCCTGGCTAATTTTAAAATTTTTTTGTAGAGACAGAATCTTGCTAAGTTGCCCAGACTGGTCTCAAACTCCTGGCCTCAGGTGATCCTCCCGCCTTGGCCTTCCAAAGTGCTGGGATTACAGGCACGAGCCACCACACCTGGCCAAGACTGCATATTTTTAAGGGCCTGATACACATTCCTAAATTGCTCTTAAAAAAGCTATGCTAACTTGCACTACTACCAATAATATATGGGAGGGCTTATTTCTCCACCCTTTTCACAGTCCACCACATGGGCTAGAGTCATTTTTAAAAAATCTTTGTTAAACTCATGGGTAAAAATGTTATATCTGTATTTGCAGTTTTTGATTACACTAACATTACTTATTTCTATATATTTATCTTGACTTCACGAATAACCTGTGTATGGCATGCAACATTTCAGTCATATTTTCTTAAGTTATCTATACATCCTAATCCTACCAGAAATCTGGTAAGTTTTTCCATTCCTTGGGCTTGACATTTTCTCTTTTTTTGAGATGGAGTCTCACTCTGTTGCCTAGGCTAGAGTGCTATGGCACAATCTCGGCTCACTTCAACCTCCACCTCCCGGGTTCAAGCAATTCTCCTGCCTCAGCCTCCCAAGTGACTGGGATCACAGGCATGCACTACCATGCCCAGCTAATTTTTGTATTTTTAGTAGAGACAGGGTTTCACCATGTTGGCCTGGCTGGTCTCCAACTGCCAACCTCAGCTGTTCCACCTGCCTCAGCCTGCCAAAATGCTGGGATTACAGGTGTGAGCCATCGCGCCCAGTCAACATTTTCTTTAAGCAAATCCTAGCATGCATCAGCAGATAGCTGAAGATTGGTGGCTGAATAGGAGGCATAGGAATTAGGTTTCTTGGCCAGGTGCAGTGGGTGGCTCACACCTGTAATCCCAGCACTTTGGGAGGCCGAGGTGGGCAGATCAGCTGAGATCAGGAGTTCGAGACCAGCCTGGACAACATGGTGAAACCCCTTCTCTACTAAAAATACAAGCACTAGCCAGGCATGGTGGCACACACCTGTGATTCCAGCTACTCTGGAGGGTGTGGCGGGAGAATTGCTTGAACCCGGGAGGCAGCGGTTGCAGTGAGCAGAGATTCCATCACTGTATTCCAGCCTGGGCAACAGAGTGAAACTCCGTCTCAGAAAAATAAAAAGGAATTCGCTTTCTGTGGAAGAAGACACACATCTCCAGCATCTGCCAAGGGCACCTGAGATCATGGGGTGCCCTTCTCCTCCTTTACTTTTTTCTTTTTTCTATTCTACTATTCTTTCTTGTTCCCCTTAGCCTCCCTATATTCTAGGATTCCAAATTACATTCACTGACTAGCCCCACTGCCCTTAAAAGGGAGTCTATTATTGAATTTAAATACATTTGGAGATTTGATAGTATCAATAATTCACCTGACTCGTATGTCAGCTCAATTCTCTGTGAGAATATCACATGTGCTCCCCACTAATCACAAGAAATGAATGACACCAGTGGTTCCCAAAGCATGTCCAGCCCACTCCCAGCATCAATATCATCGGAAACTTGTTAGAATGTAAATTATCAGGCTTCACCCCAGATCTGCTGAATCATGATGGTGGGGCCCCAGCAATCGGGTTTAACATCATTCAGGTGATTCTAATGCATGCTAAAGCACTGGACGATAGTATTTCCATCAACACAGGAAACAGTGATTAGCATAATTATAATCAATTGTTAAAATAGAACCTTAAACTGCATCCCACTAGGACTCTGATTACCATTTGTTTCCACAGTAAGCCATCCAGTCTTTCATCATGGCCTGGAAAGTTTCCAGGTCCACATGTGGGTCTCTCTTCTCAGGATCAAGCATGTTCCACAATTGCTCAAGGCCACTGTCTTCAGAATTTTGGCTAGTTGTTTGTCTCAGGAAATTGATTATTTTGGCCACTCCGACTGAGCCTTTGGAAAAAGAAGAGCAGATCAGTTCTGAAAGACAGAAAAGTTATATTTTTAACAAGTGAAGCCCCTATCTCTTTAATGTTTCCTGATCCTAGAAACATGATATATAACCCTGGCAGTCCTGTGGAGCTGGCATGGTATATTGTAAAGAACACTGGCCTTGGGCTAAAGTCTAATGGACCTAGTGTCAAATCTTGGCTCTGAAGATTACCAGCTGTGTAGCTTTGGGACTATTAACCTCTCTGAACCTGTTTCTTTATCTGAGATGGGGACGATGATACCTATCACACAGAGTTGCAAGGTTTAAATATTGATGATATACGTAATCAATAATTTCTCGTGGGAGGTGACCAAAATGACATTACACTTTTTCCTTTCAGTTCCTTGAAAAGCCTTCAATGAAGGAAGTTTTTTTCTCTGCTTTAGTTAAAATTTCAATCTCAAGTGAAAATTTCTACTTTTTAGGGGGTGGAGGAGGCATTTTTAGACAGTCATCCCTACTATCACATGCAGAAAAGAAAATCATCCAAACTATGTTAGTCATTGACACACCAATCTTTTTTAAACATAAGACTATTCTTTTACTCCCATCAAAGGCCTGCCTTGGGCTGGCTACTTGCAAAGGAGAGGGAAAAATTAAGTAGAAGTTTGAGAGGGCAGATGCCACAGAGAAGGTTCTTCCCTTAAGGAAATAAGGATAGACCATGACATCAGAAAAAAAAAAGTCTCTTAATTAGAAGGAGGAGATACTCATAAAGGAGGCTGAATAACTTCAAGTTTTTAATAACTTTAACATGATTTAAACTTAACATGTCATTTAGATGTGACAGTATTAGAAAGAGAAATAAAATGACTAATACAGTTATTTAGAGAGAGAACTGGTTTTTTTTGTTTGTTTTTTGAGACAGGGTCTTGCTATGTTGCTCAGCTGGAATGCTCCTGGTTCACTGCAACCTCAATCTCTTGGGCTTAAGCAATCCTCCCACCTCAGCCTCCCTAGTAGCTGGGACTACAGGCATGTGCCACCACACCCAGCTAATTTTTGTATTTTTTGTACAGATGGGATTCCACCATGTTGCCCAGGCTGGTCTTGAACTTCTGGACTTAAGGGATCCACCTGCCTGGGCCTCCCAAAGTGCTGAGATTACAGGTGTGAGTCACTGTACCCAGCAGAGAATTGCATTATTTTATTTGTAGAAGAACTGGAAAGCAAGCTGGAAAGCCAGCAATAATCATTTATCATATTTTCCTCCACTGAAACTCTAAGCCCTCTGTCATATCAAAACTAGAAAGGCCTCCTGTAATGGTTAATTTCATGTATCAATGGGTACCTACATATTTGGCTATACATTATTTTGGGTCTCTCTCTGAGGGTATTTTTGGATGATATTAACATTTAAATCTGTAGACCAAGTAAAGCAGATTGTCCATCTAGTGCAGGTGGGCCTCATCCAACCAGTTGAAGGCCTGAATAGAACAAACAAGCTGACCTTCTCCCAGGTAACAGAGAATCTCTCCTGCCTGCCTTCTTTCCAACTAGGACATTGATTTTTTTTTTTTTTTTCCTGCTTCTAGACTTGAATTGAAATGTTGGCTCTTCCTTGCTTCAAGCCTGCTGGCTGGCTTTTGGATGGGAACTGCACCAGCAGCTCTCCTGGTTCTTAGACCTGTGGACTTGGAATGGGACTAAACTGTTGGATCTACTGAATCCCTGGCTTGCTGACATCCTGCAGATCTTGGGACTTGCCCGTCTCCATGATCGCATGACCCAATTCCTTATAATAAGTCTCTTTAGCTAGCTAGATTAAACTGACAGATACAAATATACATATCTCTTCCCACCAGAGAGCCCTGGCTAATACACATCCCATTTCCCATCAGTGAAGCTTTCTTATTTTCTTCAGAGAATTAATTTCTTAAATCCTGTCCAAGCAGAGAAGCTCTCTGGGAACAAATAAGCCCCACTCATCCTAAGGAAATAAATAAGGGTACATGCAAATATTTTGCTACAAGTGTTCAATACAGTGATTTTATATGTAAAATATTTATTATAGTTTTGGGATTTTTTGAGACAGAGTCTCACTCTGTTGCCCAGGCTAGAATGCAGTGGCATGATCATAGCTCATTGCAGCCTCAGCCTCCTTGGCTCAAGGCATCCTCCCACCTCAGCCTCCTGAGTAGCTGGGATTACAGGCATGTGCCACCATGCCTAGCTAATTTTTAAAATATTTTTTGTAGAGACAGGGTCTTGCTAGGTTGTCCAGGCTGGTCTTGAACTCCTGGCCTCAAGTGATCTTCCCACCTTGGTCTCCAAAATTGCTGGGATTACAGGCATGAGCTACCATGTCTGGCATATTATAATTTTTAAAGCAGAAAAAATTAATATCCAATTGACATGGATTGGTTAAACATGTTACATCAAAAATGGTATAGCATACGAAGAAAATTTTTTGATGCAGACAGGTACTCAAATTATTAAATGAGAAAAAGCAGATTATAAAACAAGTTTGAAAACATTCTCACACATACTAGAGAATACATTAGTATATCACTTTTTTAAAAAAAAAGGATGACCAAGAAAACACCTTACACTATCTTTAACAATTATGTTGCTCAGCTAATTTTTCTTTTATTTTGAGATGGAGTTTCGCTTTGTCTCCCAGGTTGGAGTGCAGTGGCACCATCTCAGCTCACTGCAGCCTCCAACTCCTGAGTTCAAACGCTTCTTGTGCCTCAGCCTCCCTAGTAGCTGGGATTACAAGCGTGTGCCACCACGCCTGGGTAATTTTTATATTTTTAGTAGAGGTGGGGTTTCACCATGTTGGCTAGGCTGGTCTCAAACTCCTGGCTTCAAGTGATCTGCCCACCTCAGCCTCCCAAAGTGCTGGGATTACAGGCTTGAAGCACTGCACCCAGCCTAAATTTTTCTATTTTTAGTGGAGACATGGTTTCACCATGTTTCCCAGGGTGGTCTCAAACTCCTGGGCTCAAGCAGAGCCTCCACCTTGGCCTCCTAAAGTGCTGGGATTACAGGTATGAGCCACCCCACCCAGCCCCAATTTAGTATTTTTAAAACTGGTAGGTAAAGAGAATCAATCAAGCTTTTATCCTGCCTCTCTCCTTTAGGACACCAGTATAGCAAAATAGTTCATAACGCGGAATAGAGTTTCTCATTATAGATGTATTTCAGGTGATACATTAGGAAGGAATGATAGAATATTACCATTTGCAACATCTAATGAAAATATAGGTCTAGGCCTTCATCATCAATAGTTGCCTTCTGTTGAAAACACATAACACCATCTATGTATTTAGGTTGATGCAAAAGTAGTTGTGGTTTTTGCCATTACTCTCAATGGTTAAAAACTGCAGTCACATTTGTACCAACCTATTAGAATTCTTGCCCCCATAAAATAAAAAAAAATAAAATAAAAACCCTCAAACTTTTATCTGATTATATTTCTAAACATAGGAGACAGAGAAACAGCTTGTGTTCCTACAGATACACAATCACCAAATTTCAGATTGTGGTAAACTATGAAATAAAAGAATGGGCTGGGTGCAGTGGCTCACACCTGTAATCCCAACACTTTGGGAAGCCGAGGTGAGTGGATCACCTGAGGTCAGGAGTTTGAGACTAGCCTGGCCAACATGGTGAAACCCCATTTCTACTAAAAATACAAAAATTAGCTGGGTGTAGTGGTGGGCGCCTGTAATCCCAGCTACTTGAGAGGCTGAGGCAGGAGAATCATTTGAACCCGGGTGGCAGAGGTTGCAGCGAGCCAAGATCACATCACTGCACTCCGGCCTAGGCGACAAGAGTGAGACTCTGTCTCAATCAATCAATGGATGGGTTTCTTTAACAGACAACAAAATGCAAAAAACAGATGGAAAGCGAAACACAGAGATAAGACAGACAACAAACTGCAATGAACAAACCTTTCTTGTATATTGGCTTGAACAGTAAAACTGTTTAAGAAAAAAAGGATATGTATCTATCACACAAATGAGAAATTTTGACTACTAACAAGACATTTGATAATATTAGAAAAGTATATTACTTTTAAAATCATGATAATGGCATTGTAGTTGTGTTTTAAATTAGTCAATTATCTTTAAAAATATGTACTGAAATATTTGTTGATGAAATACTATGATCTCTGCGATTTGCCTCAAAATAATCCAGAGTAGAGGAGAGGAAAATGAGCAGGGTTAGAAATGAGACATAATTGGTTATGACAAATACATAAGGATTCATCATAGAATTCTACCTCTGTATATGTTTGAAATGTTCTATAACAAACAATTATGAATTCAAATAAAACAAAACCATATTGACAGGAATTGTGGAAAGATATACAACAAGTCACTAACAATGGTTACTCAGGGAAACAGGATTACCAATTTTTTTTCCTTCTTTTTGCTTGTCAGTATATTATTAATTTTATTACAAATGAGCATGAATCATTTATATACTTAAAATTACTTGTGGAATTTTTTTTCTCTCAACTTTTAGGTTCAGGGGGTGTATGTGCAGGTTTGCTACATGAGTAAATTGCGTGTTGCTGAGGTTTAGTGTACAAATGATCCCATCACCCACATATTGAGCATAACACGTGACTGGTAGTTTTTCAGCCCATGCCTCCCTGCTCAAGTAGTCCCCATATCTATTGTTCCCATCTTTGTTTCCATGTATATACAATGTCTAACTCCCACTTAAAATTGAGAACATGCAGTGTTTGGTTTTCTGTTCCTGCATTAGTTTGCTTAGGATAATAGCCTCCAGCTGCATCCATGTTGCAGTAAAGGACATGATCTTGTTTGTTTTTTTGGCTGCATAGTATTCCATGGTGTGTAGGTACCACATTTTATTTATCCAGTCTTCTGTTCATGGGCATTTGGGTTGATTCTGTGTCTTTTCTATTGTGAACAGTGCTGTGATGAACATATAAGTGCATATGTCTTTCAGGTAGAATGATTTACATTCCTTTGGGTACATACCCAGTGGGCAGATTGCTGGCTCAAATGGTAGCTCTAAATTCTTTGAGGAATCTCCACACTGCTGTCCACAGTGGCTGAACTAATTTATATTCCCACCAGCAATGTGTAAGTGTTCTCTTTTCTCGATAACCTCACCGACATCTGCTGGTTTTTGACTTTTTAATAGTACCCATTCTGACTGGTGTGAGATGGTATCTCATTGCAGTTTTGATTTGCATTTCTCTAATAATTAGTAATGATGAGTATTTTTTCATATATTTGTTGGCTGCATGTACGTCTTCTTTTGAGAAGTGTCTGTTCATGTCCTTTGCCCACTTTTTAATGAAGTTATTTTTTTGTTTGTTGAATTGTTTAAGTTTCTTACAGAGTCTGGATGTTAGACTTTTGTCACATGCATGGTTTGTGAATATCTTCTACCTCTCTGTAGATTGTTTGTTTACTCTGTTGACAGTTTCTTTTGCTGTGCAGAGGTTCTTTAATTAGGTCCCACTTGTCAATTTTTTTTTTGTTGCAATTGCTTTTGGGAACTTATTAATAAATTTTTTGCCAAGGCCAATGTCCAGAATGGTATTTCCTAGGGTTTTTGCAGTTTTAGGTCTGGAAATTTTTTTAAAAACACATCTCAAAAATAAAAATTAAAGAAAAACAGAAGTGAAAGCCCAAAATTAACTAAAAATTTTGTGTAGTGGTTTTACATATTTGAAAAGCACATTTCCTGTGGGGCACCACCTACAACATGTAAGTAGTTGCAATAAATAAAGATGGTAAGTCAGCTGATAAGCTCAAAAAGAATCATTCAAGTCACTGTTAAAATATGCTGATGCAAAACAGGTACAGGGAAATTATAACGAAATAACCAAGCCCTACAGAGCAAACCTTATTCCCAAATTAGGTGGCATCCATCACATATGTAGACGCAGACAATGAGACCCACACACAAATCATTTCCCTTTCTCTCACAATAGAAAGTTCAGATGACTTGGCGAGTCCTACCAAATGTTTAAACAGATAATTTTTAGCTTACCTTTCCGTTTGATGTCACATGCATTAAAAATACTTGTGAGTGCCTCTTCTTTACAGGCCCTGTTGATGCTGTATATTACATCTTCTTTACCATCATCAGCTTCTTGTTTCCATCCTATTAGAAGAAAAAGTTTGTAAATCCTGATGCTTTCTGTGCTATAATGATTAATTTTCCTTTTTTTGGTTTAACAAAGAAAACCTATCATAATAAACAGCCTTCCCCTTAGATATAGGGAAATATTCCCCTATATCTAAGTATTCCCATCATGACATTCTGTTTTGTTCTGGAAACAAACATAGTTAAAACAGAAAGGGAAAGATGGATGATTCCATCCAAAATTTAATAATGTAGATTTTTTTTTAGTTCAGGTATTCTAAAAGTAGATATGTTTATTGCTGTATTGGAAGGACAAACATTAAAAGATGAATATTTACCATCTTCATTCAGAGATAATTTTTTTACCACTGAATCCTGAGGATCAAAACACTTCAAGCTTTGAACAAAGGTGGAATCAAAGTCAAGTGTTAAGGTACTAAAATTATTTTCACTACAATAGTTATTCAAATCCCTGTTAGAGAAAAACTCTGCTTTTCTGATCTGTGACATCAAAGATGTATAATTCTTGTTGCTCTGTGACTTCGGCTTTGAGACGTTTTCAGAACTTGTGAGAATAACAGAGTATGTTGCAGTCTCAGGGGAGCTGAGGTGAGAGGTGGACGGGGTTCTTGGAGATATTATTTGAGGCGATGAAATGAAGGCATCGACTTCCTCAGAACTTGACCAATGAGAGTCAGGCATAGGAACACAAGCAGCAGTCATTTTCCTCAGTACCTCTTCAAAATCTTTCTTGGTGTTCGTCTGTGGGCTATCAAAACTGCTAGATTGGTATTTGATAATCTGCTGAATTGGATTTGAAATTGCTTCTCTCTTGTGGATGGCTCTGATCTTTCTACAAATGCTTTCCACTGGGTTATGCCGCTTCTCAGTTACCTTCCTTGGAGAGGACATTGTTGACTTTCCTCCTAGTATACAGATGAAGTGGCTAAAGTATAGGCAAAAGTAGACACATGTTTAAAAGTCAGTATTTTCCTAACAATAATTTAGCAATAGGCAATTTATTCCCAAATCAACTTTGGTGGGATCATGACAAGATGTTCAATTTCTCTAAGCAAATTTTCCATGCATTTAACTTTGGCCCCCAGATTTCAGGAAAATAACAGCTAACATGTATAAAGTATTTATCAAGTGCCAGGCATGGTACTAAGCTCTTCATACCCATCAACTCATTTCATCCTTAAAACAACTCTTTGAGATAAACGTTACTACTTTCTCCATTCTCTGACAGAAAGAGAATAAGCAACACACCCCAATAAATGCCACAGCTCAGATTCTAACCCAGGCAGTCCAGCTCCAGAGGCTAGATAACCACATTGCTTTTTATTTATAATAGGGCAGGTGACAATGATGCTAACAACTCTCATTTGAATACCTACCATTGGTATTGTACTGGTTGCCCTCTATTCAGAACTTAACTAAATATGCCCCATATTAGGTGTTTTATGTGTATTATGTCTAAATTTCACATAAACCCTATCAGTTGTGTGGAAATATCCTCCTTTTATAGATAAGGAAACTAAGAATCAAAGATGCCAAGTAATTTGCTAATGGTCCCATCTCTAAGATTTGAGTCAAAGAATGTCTGACTCCAGCATAGTTTTATTGCATAGCAAGATATATGACCTTTAAAAAAAAGGCATAATCTCACTTCTTATAGTAATTCAGAAATTTGGAAATACATTCAAAATTTTACCTAAACTAGTAAGATTTAAAATAATCTAGGCTGGGTGTGGTGGTGCGTGCCTGTAGTTCCAGCTACTCAGGAGGTGGGGGTGGGAGGGTCACTTGAGTATGGGAGGGCTTCAGTGAGCCATGAAGGTGTCACCACAGGTACTCCAGCCTGGGCAACAGAGGGATGGATGGATAGATTAGGTTAGATTAGATTAGATTAGATAGATATTTTTTAAATACTCTAGGCAAAAGGTTAAAATAGTTTCAATAGTTACAACAAATAGTTGAATAGTTATGGAATTACTGATTTCAAAAACTATGATTTCTTAGGACATTAGCAGAAATTTCCATGAATCTTTTTTTAATCCCTGAATAGAGAATGAACAATAATACAGAAATTTTAAAAGTACTGTAATTGGAAGGGGTATCTAGAATTACTGGGAAGAAGAAAATGCTCAAAATCCTCTGAATCTTACTTGATCTTCAATATGAGGACTACCAGTTCTAGCCAGTGTAGTTTCCACCAACAGAATCCTTTACCACTTAAGGTAATGACCATCTCTCAACCTTTACATTGTTTTCTGACAATACCCTTCTTTCCCTATATTCAAGAATGATCTCTTGGCTGGGCATGGTGGCTCACACCTGTAATCCCAACACTTTGGGGGGCTAAGGTGAGTGAATCACCTGAGGTCAGGAGTTCCAGACCAGCTTGGCCAACATGGTGAAACCCTATCTCTACTAAAAATACAAAAATTAGCTGGGCATGGTGGCAGGCGACTGTAATCCCAGCTACTCGGGAGGCTGAGGCAGGAGAATCGCTTCAACACTGGAGGCAGAGGTTGCAGTGAGCTGAGATCATGCCACGGCACTCTAGCGGGGGGGGGGGAACAGAGCAAGACTCTGTCCAAAAAAAAAAAGAAGAAGAATGATCTCTCAACGTGAAGTCTAAAATACACTCCTCTCTTGAAATTCTAGAATCAGTTTTTAATCATGGGACTCCATTCTTTCTGATCTCTCCTAGGATTTATAATTGTAACACACATTTTGTCATTTAATTCAATGTTGTCTTCTATTCTTGGATTGTTTCCAATGTGTGTGCATGCCTTCTCCTCAAAAATACTTTTTAATTCTTGTACTCAAAACCATGATGTGATTTTTTCTAGATACTCAATACATTATTGTTGGCACAACTGATAATCTACAATTATATATAAAGTATATAATTAGTGGGCTTATGGACTTATCCCCCAGCTGCTGTGATTGTTGGCTCCCAACTACTTTTCAGGATCACCTTTTCTGGAGAAATTCCCACCTTGAATAAATAAGAGCTGCTCAGTTGCTCCAGGGGGAAGGTAGAAGTGCAGCAGCAGTAATGACAGAAGAGGCTTCACCCTTGAACACAAAGCATTCCAAATCTACAGTTGACTGACTTGGCAGGAACATATCTGACTTCCCTATGTCGAGCAAAGAGCCTTATAAAACAGTAGTTAAGGCCAGGAACAATGGCCTGTAATCCCAGCACTTTGGGGGCTGAGGCGGGTGGATCACGAGGTCAGGAGTTCGAGACCAGCCTGACCAACATGATGAAACCCCGTCTCTACTAAAAATACAAAAATTAGCAGGGCATGGTTGGTACATGCCTGTAATCCCAGCTACTCAGGAGGCTGAGGCAGGAGAATTGCTTGAACCCAGGAGGCAGAGGTTGCAGTGAGCTGAGATCGTGCCACTGTACTCCAGCCTGGGTGACAGAGCGAGACTCTGTCTCAAAAAAAAAAAAAAAAAAAAAAAAAAAACAAAAACAGAAGAGTAGTTAAGTATCTGTCATTGTTCTCAATGTGAGTTGACCGTTTCTCCCTTATAGAACCAGAGAATTTAGGCACAGGTTGGACATGAGGCTAAAAGAGACCCCAGAACTGGAACCTCATGCTCCCAAATCCTGTCTCCTCCTGTCACTGAATGATGATGTGGTATGCTGTTCAAGCCATAACAAACAGTCTCACTTTGTAGGCATTTGTAACTGACCTAGATTAATGTTCCTAGCACATAAGGCACATGTTTCTACTTGCATTTCCAAGGCATTTTTTTCCTTTAACCATCTGTTTTCATTTGTTTATTTATTTTCGAGACAGGGTCTTGGTCTGTTACCCAGGCTGGAGTGCAGTGGTGCAATCATGGCTCACTGCAACCTCCAACTCCCCAGGCTCAAGCAATCCTCCTACCTAAGCCTCTCAAGTAGCTGGGACCACAGGTGTGCACCATCACGCTTAGCATTTTTTTTTTTTTTTGTATTTTTAGTAGAGACAGGGTTTCACCATGTTTCCCAGGCCTTCTTCTACTGTCTTCTAAACTTTCCTGACTTACCTAACTGAGCCCTGCTTCGTGGTTTATAAGCTAAACCTTATAAAGAGTGCACTGAAAACAATGACTCTTCATGAGCTACCAAAGCTGCATAAGATTAACTTGTTTTGCTTTTTCTAATATAGAGCAGAACATGGGTGGGAGTTTAATAAATAAGATGGGGCGATAAAGATTTCAAAATTTGTGCCATCTTCTCCATATGCAGCTTGGAAATATCTCCTGTCTCTTCTGTCTAAACCTCTTAACGTCTTTTTTAATTTTCAATCCTGGTAGAAAGGATTAGCTGCAATCTGCCAGAATACTTAAAAATACAAGCCCAACTTGCTTTGTACAGTAACTGCCTTTGAAAAGGCATTAAGTGAAAATTAAGAACTGAAAGTGAATTGTACTAGGAGAATCAGTTGCTTGGAGTCTCTCTCTTTTAAAAGGAATTTCCCTCTTAGCGATCTTAGCTGATTATTTACTACATAAAGATAGTACACTTGTAGATAACCCAATGGCAAGAACTGCTTCTTTTGCTTTCAAGTTCTATGAAACTCAGTTGCATTTTCCATGGTTTTTAAAATTATTTTTAATTTTGTAGAGACTGGGTCTCTGTTACCCAGGCTGTAGAGCCGTGGCTATTCACAGGTGTGATCATAGCACATCACGGCCTCAAACTCCTAGGTTCAAGTGATCCTCCTGCCTCAGCCTCCCAAGTAGCTGGGATTACCACACCTGGCTCAGTTTGTATACTTTTAATTAAAATACATTTTTTTTTGAGATGGTGCCCCCTCTGTCACCCAGGCTGGAGTGCAGTGGCACAATCTTGGCTCACTGGAACCTCCACCTCCCAGGCTCAGGTGATCCTCCCACCTCAGCTTCCTCAATAGCTAGGATCACAGGCACATGCCACTATGCCCAGCTAACCTTTTGTATTTTTGGTAGAGATGGGGTTTCCTCATGTTGTCCAGGCTGGTCACAAACTCCTGAGTTAAAGTAATCTACCCAACACAGCCTCCCAAAGTGCTGGAATTACTGGTGTGAGCCAATGTATCTAATATATTAAAGTAGATTTAATATCCATCCCTTTAGGCAGCCAACCAATATTTATTGAATTCCTGCTAAGTGCTAAGCCCTGTGCAAATATTGGGGATACAATGATGAAGAAAACAGTATCCTGAAACTCGTAGTCTGTGGAAGATACACCTATGAACAAGTAAGCCACTAGAGCTATTAGGTTAAATTTAGGAAGCCCAATAAAATTTTAATCTGAGATAAACAATGACTAATTATTTAGTGTAAGTATGCCCCCAAATGTTGCACAGAACATAGTTATACTGGAAAATTATTTGTTGTTTATTTGAAATTCAAATTTCACTGGCTGTCTTGTATTTTTTTTTTTTTTTAGCTAAATCTGACAACCTGAAAAATGTCAAATAAATAATTACATAGTCAGGAGCCATGAGAACCTATAATAGGAAATTATCCCAGCTTGGGAGTGAGGCTAGGGAAAAATTTAGGAGCATCTATTATGTGGCTATTATATGCACTGCACAGAATGTTATACATATTGTTTGCTATTTCTAGGGTTATAAACAGAAAATTAAGAAGTGGAACTATAAATCTGTTAGAGGAATTTCCACTTGGATTCATGTGAGCTAAATGTAATGTAAAATGATGTTAGAGATTATCGATACTGCTTATGTTGCTAATCTTTTTTATTCCTCCTATTGATTGAACTATGCTTCATTGCTCTGGCTTATAGATTCTGAGTCCTATTATTATTATTGCCTCAATTATCTTGTTCCATACAGTCAAAGCTCTTGAATCAACACTTTTCAACCATCTGCCCGATCCAAAACTATAAAGCAACAAGTAAAATCCTCTAACACATGGCAACATCTGTAAAACAAGTCCGATTTGATTCTTACCTAAAGTTATTCGTTATATATTTGATTTTCACCACCGGTGTAACTGCAGACTTCAACATCAACCTCTAAGACATCCATACTCTTTGGGACTTATAGAAATCTACATTTGTTCTGACTTCAATGAGTTAATCTACTATGTATGTGCAACGTAGACAATATTTCTTATTCTTTAGGAATGTATATGTAAACAACATGACATAATTTGTGTTTATCAACATCTATATTATTCAATCACTAAGAAAGTTGCATTTTATTGCAAAGAATGGCATATGATGTATACAGAGGTACAAAAGCAGCATCCTGGAAAAAGCTGGCAGATTTCAGGGTGATTCAAAAGGCTCTCTAGAAAGCTTTCTGAATCAAATTCTAACTCCAAACAGATTATGTAAACAATGTAATTATCTTTCCTGTTTTTTTCTTTAAAATGTTTTCCTCCCTTTACTGAAGTTATTTATTGAGCATTGAACTTCCAAACCTTAGATCAGGCAGGCTGATTTTTAAAATCATTCAAAACTTGATTAGGAAAGCCAGTCAATCATTCATGATTCATCTATGTGAGATCCTATTGGTAATTAATGCAAAATCCTTAATATATGTAAAAAAAAAATTTAAGTATGTGTGTAGATAGACAAGAGATTCCTTTTGCCAAAACAACCCTTCACTAATGATTAGATGCCACTAAACTCTTCGTCAAAACCTAAGAAGAAACATCTGTTCACCGAGACATTCCCAGGAAACCCATCTTTAGTGAGCTCAGTGGGAGGGCAGAGCATGGTTTTCTGCTTAACCAGTGAATTTTATATCTGCCAAATTAAACTGTTTTCATTCTCTTTGTGACTACTATTTTATGTGATAAAATAATAACACTTCTTCCTGCCGTTTCTAGGATAGATGATAGCAGCTGTTAATCACATGATTTGCAAACCACAAGTACCAGATTTAGTAAATGCTCAGCAAGTCTGTCATCCGCAACCTTTCTGATTATTAATAAATGCAAGCTGGTATAGGCTAGAACCTTTCCTCCCACCATTCAGTTAACCTTGTTATATTAAGCTTCTTGGCTGGGTCACACCAAGCTTACTATAAACATCTCTTATTGGAACAATTCCTAAAATAGCAGAGTGACACATGCTTCTGAAAACTGTTCTTCTGTCTCACTTCTTGTTATATGAAGTCTGGTTTTCTTCTCAGAGAACAAGAGAAGACCTACAATAAATCTCTAGCTTCAAGAATTCAGGTGCCTCCAAGGTTCTTACGGTCTATAAAACTACATCACCGCGTTTCACTAACACACGTTCCAAACGACCAAGCCTGAAAATGACAGGGCTAATTTAAATTTCCAAAAGCTCCACTGAAAACAATTTGAGATTTGCCTGTGGTGACAGCAACATATCTGGGGAATCTCACTTTATCACTCTCAGCTACCCATCTTTTTCCCCTATTTGTAGAGTGTTTTTCTTTTCAGATTTGTTTCAAGTTTTCAGTGAACTCTGTTGAACTTCTAATATAGACTGATTGGAGGTTTGTCCCTTTTGCCGCAAGCATTTTGAGGTTGAGACACAACAGAACAGCCTACATCTGATATTGCTTTTCCCTGGTTAGGGGGGTACTTTCTCGGCCTTCTATGACTAAAGGCCAGCATCAGCCAAAATTTAATTATTTCGTTGGGGAAAACTCACCACCTTATTTTCGCTTGACTTCGCCAGTGCTCCAAGAACCATCTGAGAACTGGGAAGAAAGAGTGGAGACCTACAGGTCAGATGATGTGGGTGGAGCCCATTTCTACAGAGTGGCTTGGGCTGAGGTAAAAGAAGCTAGAGAAGAGAGCCGCTGATGCACTGCACCTGCCTAGGCTGGAGTTAAGGTACTAATCACAGCAGCAGTGCTGGGAAAGATGCCTAGGAGGATGAGGATGACAGGCACTATTTTGGTGTGCTCCCCACCACAGCAATAACAGAAAGATAGTCCAGGTGCAGTGTCTTTCACCTGTAATCCCAGCACTTTGGGAGGGTGAGGTGGGAGGATCGCTTGAGCCCAGGAGTTCAAGACCAGCCTGGGCAACATGGTGAGACCCCCGTCTCTACAAAAAACAACACACTAAAGTTCATCCTGATTATACTCTCTAATCAGATGAAGGAAAATTATTTTTAAGTTAAATCTCATACTTTTTCTTTTGTTTTTTGGAAATGGAGTGTTGCTTTGTTGCCCAAGCTTGAGTGCAGTGGCATGATCTCAGCTCACTTCAATCTCTGCCTACTGGGCTCAAGCCACTCCCCCACCTCAGCCTGCCAAGTAACTGAAATGACAGGGGCATGCCACCACAGCCAGCTAATTTTTGTATTTTTTGTAGAGACGGGGTTTTGTTATGTTGCCCAGGCTGGTCTCAAACTCCTGAGATCAAGCGATCTACCTGCCTCAGTCTCCCAAGGTGCTGGGATTACAGGTGTGAGCCATTGTGCTCAGCCTGCTCATTATCGTTTCTATCACCAGGTGAGAGCAAAGGGGAGTCAAATACTGGGGAATAAGAACTGGGGCTCTGAATTTAAATAACCTGAGTTCAAACCCCAGTTCTGCTGCTTACTAGCTTTGTGATCTTGGACAAATTATTTAACCATAAGTGCTTCAGTTTCTTCATCTGTAAAATTGCATCAATATCATGCAATGACCTCCAGGTGTGCTGCAGGGATTAAATGAGGTTAATACGCAGACGGCCCTCAGAACCATGTAGCACATTCTGAGCTCTCAGTAATGTTGTTATGATGCACTTTCTGAAACTCCTTTAACTTATCCAATACTAGATGTCCTCTTAAAGCACCAAATAGCACCTAGAAAGAAATGACCAAGTAACCCGCTCCTCTCATTAGATTTGCTGTGTTTAATTTCCCATGAAATAACCTATTATAACATCCATGCTTGAGACCTGCTTATCAATCCACAGATACCGAAACTGGCAACACCCAGAGACATTTCCCTCCTAGTCATAAAGGAAGCCAGTAGCAGAGCCAGAAATAATATTCAAATTCTGGATCCACTAGACCATATTGCCTGTCTGACAAATTATACTCTTACTTCCTGCTTCAGGTGAGTCTAGTATACCTGATGTTTCTCAGAGCAGTGAAAGGAATAACCTGAACAATAAATTCCAACGGACCTGTAATGAATTGCATAAACATGTTATTTCATTATTTATGTAATATTACCTCCTGACAGTTCTAATAAGGTACCCACAATGCCGGGTTCTCTGCCCACTGGGAGCAAACAAGGGAACGTGCAGACGCTGGACGGCATACGATGGATGCCTGCAACTCCTGTACCTGCCCCCGAATGCCACCAGAAATATGCCATCTCTACTGAAACAGGTTTTCCAACCCTGAGCACGTTTATGAACACAGAAAAGAGTGTAAAGGGGTCAAATGCAGACTTTACAAAAAGAAACCCAAGATGGAGATTCCTGTTCGGGATACACTGCAGGTGGGGTTCATAACAACATAGTCCTTTACTTGCCAAGTAATCTGAAAGCAACTAATTAGAGAACCTGTAAGGGATGCCAATCCCAGTTTTCAAAATGGCATTTCAAGGAAATTAAATCTTATCATGTAAATAGGTCAAGAAATCCGTTTAAATAACATATGTGCTTCTCTCTAGGTAATCTACAACGTTGTTAGACTATCAAGCCAGTAGTTTTAAATATGTGTTGGAGCTCCAGGATTAATCCCTGGTTGATCTGAGGGAGTCACTTTGTCTAACCAAATATAAATGAGGGGGGAGGTGTATGGTTGAGAGGCACTAGTAGAAGAAAGGGGCCAGGTGCAGTGGCTCACGCCTGTAATCCCAGGACTTTGAGAGGCCCAGGCAGGTGGATCGTTTGATCCCATGAGTTTGAGACCAACCTGGGCAACATAGAGAAACCCTATCTCTACCAAAAATACAAAATTAGCCGGGCGTGGTGGCGCATGCCTATAAACTCAGCTACTCAGGAGGCTGAGGCAGGAGAATCACTTGAACCCAGAAGGTGGAGGTTGCAGTGAGCCAAGCCATTGCACACCAGTCTGGGCAAAGAGTGAAACTCTGTCTCAAATAAAATAAAATAAAATAAAATAAAATAAAATAAAATAAAATAAAATAAAATAAAATAAAATAAAATAAAATAAAATAGTAAAAAATAAATTAGCCAGGCATGGTGGCACGCACCTGTAGTCCCAGCTGCTTGGGAGGCTGAAGTGGGAGGATCAAGCTTGAGTCTGGGAAGTCGAGGCTGCAGTTAGCCAATAGAGATTGCACCACTGCACTCCTGCCTGGGTGACAGAGCAACACCCTGTCTCAAAAACAATAATAATAAAAACAAACAAAGGAAAGAAAAGAAGAAAACCAGATAATGGAATCCTCCTCCAGTACATGCATGGCCAAACATAACTTTTATTTTTGAAAACCCACTCTATGTAAAATGCACTATTTATTTCTCATAATATACTCTTTAATGTGCTTATATTCTAGGTGTCATTGCCTTTAAGTTGCTTTTTTAAATGAAGTATCATTATTATTATCATTTGAGACAGATTCTGGCTCTGTTGCTCAAGCTGGAGTGCAGTGGTGTGATCTTGGCTCACTGCAACCTCTGCCTCCCTGGTTCAGGCAATTCTCATGCCTCAGCCTCCCAAGTAAGTGGGACTACAGGCATGTGCCAACATGCCCAGCTAATTTTTGTATTTTTAGTAGAGACAGAATTTCACTATGTTGCCCAGGCTGGTCTCTAACTCCTCAAGTGATCTGCCTGCCTCGGCCTCCCAAAGTGCCTGTGCCCGGCCTTTTAATTGGACTTTAATGTGCAAATGCAGTGTCTTCAGAAAGCCTTTTTTCTTCTTTTTTTAAATCAGCCTACATCATGCTATGACAATTTTCATATAAAGATGCTGTCTCGGAAAGAAAAGGATTGGGAGTTTGAATGATCTATGGCTTCCATTCCAAAAAGGATTACTACAGAAGTAATTACTTTGAAAGAAAAGTGATAATATGTTTTTGGAGAAAGGTGGCAATGAAGCAAGGCCCTGAATATATTACCAAGATGCATATTACACTGAATGAAATCATCCGTTGCCCTTCCGGATCTACCCCGTGGATGCAGAGCAAGAGCAACCCATCTTTGTTCAGCATCCCAGGAGACAGTCCTCTATTGACAGCATCAGTCTGGCTCCTTTGCCCTCTGATTTCCCATTGAATGTGGCCAGTGGGAGGCCCCAGCAGATGGAGGGCCAGGAGGAGGAAGGGCCTGCAGCATTTGTTCTCCTGGCTCCCACCCTGCCAGGCCTCTGTCTGACAGTGGCTCACGCTTTTCCACAGCTCCTGTCAGGTGGCCTCTCCCAAAGTGACAGTGTTCACTTGGTTCTGTAAGTGTTTTCTCCATTGCCTCTTGCCAGGGAGGGTAATGGCTTCCTAGAGCCAGATGCCAGCACCTGAGGGTGCCCACCACCCCATGCCGTTTCCCTTAACCTTGCCTACACTTTCAAGAATTGAAACTCTTTGCAGCCTCCCTTTTTTTTAAAAAAAAAAGGTACTATCGATTTCCTAAAGGACCGTGAGTGATATACACTCAGAGATTCTTTTGTCATGTTACTTTCCATAGCTCAATATGGCTGTTATCCACATTATACTAAGAACATAATACCTACCTTAAATTTTTAATATTTTGTCTGTATTCTTCAACTCTGTGTAGCATTTCCTTCTGGTTAAGAACATGCAGATAATCCAAATAAACAGATTTGACTAAAAGAAAAAAAAACTCTACAAACTTTCATATAATTTTTTTGAGAGACAGGGAAAGGAAGTCTCACTCTGTCACCCAGGCTATAGGGCAGTGGTGCAATCACAGCTCACTGCAGCCTTGACCTCCTGGGTTCAAGCCCGATCTTCCCTCCTCAGCCTCCCGAGTAGCTGGGACTACAGCCACGCTACACCTAGCTAATTTTTGTATTTTTAGTAGAGACAGTGTTTCACCCTGTTGCCCAGGCTGGTCTCAAACTCCTGAGCTCAAGAGTCTACCTGCCTTGGCCTCCCAAAGTGTTGAGATTACAGTCGTGAGCCACCAAACCTGGCTAGTTTTAAAAGTTTGCTAGCTGATGCCAAATTGGTTTCCACAGAGGTTGTACCAATTTACAGTCTCACCAACAATCTGTGAGCCTGCTTGTTTCCCCACACCCTCACGAACACAATATGTTGGTCTTTGCCAATCTGATAGGTGAAATATAGCATCTCATTATTTTAATATGCATTTCTCAAGAGGCGTGGTGACTCACACCTGTAATCCCAGCATTTAGGGAGGCAGAGGCAGGAGGATAGGTTGAGTTCAAGACCTGCCTGGGTGATATAGTGAGACCCCCCCCCCCATTCTCCACAAAAAGGAAAAAAAAAAAAAAAAAAAGACCAAAAAAATAGTGTAATTTGCGATTTCTTTCCTTATGAATATGGTTTCATGTGTTTAAAGCCATTTGTATTTCCATTTCTATGTTTTATTTGTATGCTTTGGTCATTTTTGAATGGGGCTTGATTTTATCAATACACAAAAGCTCTTTACATATTACAAGATTTAGTTCTTTGTAGGATGTGTTACAAATATATTTTTACCAGGTGTTATTTGTATTTTTTGTTTATGGTGTTTTTGCCACACAGATTTTTAAAAATGTACAGTCAAATTTCAATCTTCTTTCTTATACCTTCTGAGTTTGTGTTAGCCTTAGAAAAGCTTTCATGACTCCAAAATCATAAAGACATTCTCCTCTGTTTTTCTCTAGTGTCTTTGATTTAATACATTTGGAATTTATCTTTGTATAGAGAGATGAAACTATACCTTCATTATTTTTCAGATGGCTACCCAATTTTCCCTAAGAAATTACCCTACAAATATACTTGCACATATTTACAAAGATAAATGTAAAAATACACTAATTTACTAATGTTTGGAAAGGCAAAATATTTAAAATAACCTTACCATCTATCAACAGAGGACTGGTTACATAAATTTCTGTTTATTTACACACTGGAATAAAATATAGCTGTTTAAAAGAAAGATGTTCTATAAGTACTGATATGGAATCCCAAAATTATGGGCTTGTTTATAAATCAACCCTAAGCTGAAGAATAGCACTTATAGCATTTCTGATTTAAAATACAAAACAAAACAAAGAACACATACAATACAAACACAAAACATAACAGACATACACATAAATACAGAAGAAACTGGAGACAATGATAACCTTGGAAGAGAAAATTGAGGAACTAGAGGACTGTAATAGAAGAAAGAGTTAATTATTTCTGTACATTTTGTACCATATTCATGTACTGTATCATCTATTTAAATTCACAAATAAAGAAAAGAAAAATACAGATTTTTAAAACTGAAGGTTTTATGTTTATGTTTGGGTGGCTGATTCATTATCACACAATACAGATTTGTAAGATAATGTCATTTACAGTACTGAAGCCTGCCCATTAGTTCAGCGAAACACGCTTTATACGTGTGAAAATATGGATAAGTAGCACCCTCTGCTGGTAAGTAGTTGGAAGTCATTAATAAATCTACCTATGATTTATCTTATTCTCAATTTTGTGATTACTGGTTCGTGAGCTCAAATTGTGTATCATAAGAAAGATTTTTTTTTTTTTTTTTAAAGAAGGCCGGGCACAGTGGCTCATGGCTGTAATCCCAGCACTTTGGAAAGCTGAGGCAGGTGGATTGCTTGAGCTCAGGAGTTCGAGACCAGTCTGTGCAACATGGCGAAACCCCCACCTCTACTAGAAATACAAAAATTAGCCAGGCATGGTGGGTGCATGCCTGTAGTCTCAGCTACTCAGGAGGCTGAGGTGGGAGGATTGCTTGAGCCAGAGGAGGTCAAGGCTGCAGTGAGCTGTGATTGTGTCACTGCACTTGAGCCTGGGTGACAGAGCGAGACCCTGTCTCAAAAAAAAAAAAAAAAAAAAAAAAAAGAATGACAATATTTGGTAGCATAATATTTAAAATATCACCGTGGGGACTTTTTTAAGTTACAAAAATCACACATTTTGGTAGCAGTCCACAATTCTAGTGCCTTAACTCTTGTCTGGGTGCAGAACTCTATTTTGGTGATGTAGGAACATTGATGATAAAATAACTTTTTAACAATAGTTGCAACTGACAATTGTCACCAATGTGTATAAAAGTAAGCATTATTGTATATGTTTGCCTTGTCTGTCTGCCTATTTTCATCATGCCCATCACCATTATAATTCATTCATTCAACAAATACTGAGTACTTGGTAGGATCAGGCATGTTGCAGTGTTAAGGATAAACAGTGAACAAAACAGACAAACTTCCTGCTCTCATACAGCTTACTTTTCACAGGGGGAGACAGAAAATTAACATACTAGGCCAAAAAATATAGCATGTTATGGGCTGATAAATGCCAAAGGAAAATATAAAAATACAAAGAATGAGTTTGGTGGGAGGTTTGCAGTTGTAGACAGGGTAGCCCAGGAAGGGCTCTCCAGGAGGCATATTTGAGTAAAGACCTAAGGAAGTGAAGGAACTGGGGAGAGGACACTTGAGGAAATGTATTCAGGCAGAAGGAAGGGCAGATGCAAAGGACCTGAGGTGCAAGTGTGCCTGACATGGCCAAGAAACAGCAAGGAGGTCAGCGGGGCTGGAGTGACCTGAATACAGGGGAGAGTGGCAGGAAATGAGGGCGGAGCACTAATGCCAGGGGAAAATTATACAGGATCTTAGGGTTATAGGACATTGGCCTTTGCTCTAAGGGAGAAGGGACGCCTCTGGAGAATTTTAAACGGAGCAGAATTGTGCTCTGAATAAATGAATAAATTGAAGAGAGTCTGAAGAGAGTTAACGGCAGAAATAGTGAGACAAGTTAGAGGTTTCAGCAATAATCCAGGGCCAGGCACAGTGGTTCTTGCCTGTAACCCCAACACTTTGGAGGCCAGGGTAGGAGGATCATTTGAGCCCAGGAGTTTGAGACCAGCCTGGGCAACACAGTGAGACCTCATCTCTACAAAAAATAAAAGTAAAAAAATCAGCTGGGCATGGTGGCATGCACCTGTAGTCCCAGCTACTCAGGAGGCTAAGGAGGGAGGATCGCCTGAGTCTGGGAGGTCGAGGCTGCAATGAGCCATGATTGTGTCACTGCATTCCAACCTGGTTGACAGAGCAAGACCCTATCTCAAACAAGCAAACAAACAAACCCAAAAAACTCCACAATAATTCTAGAGGAGAAATGATGACAGTAAATTGTAGATAGATAGATAGAGAGATAGAGAGAGAGAGAGGGAGATAGACTGTTAGATGAGACAGAATATGTTAGCAGACCAAATGTGGGTATGAGAGTAAGAGAGTAATAAAGAATGACTTCAAGATTTTGACCTCAGCAATGGGAAAAATGTAGCTGCCATTGATTGAGATGGTTTCGAGAACAGGAGGAATACCAGAAGCTGTTTTAGAATGTGAAGTCTGAGATGCTATTAAGGCCAGGCATGGTGGCTCAAGCCTATAATCCTAGTACCTTGGGAGGTCAAAGTGGGAGGATCACTTGGCCTCAGGTTCAAGACCAGACACAGTGAGACTTTGTCTCTATTAACTTAAAAAAAAAAAGAGGCTATTAAATATTCACGTGAATGAAAAGCCCCTTAGGGTTGCTTTTCACCCAGTTCACTCAGAGTAATTTGTTTTTCTTTGTTTGTTTTAAATGAGAAGTCAAAATTGCATGCATTTATGGTGTACACCATGCGGTTTTGATATATGTACATATTGTGAAATGACTATATCAAGCATTTAACATATGCTTTATTCCACATGCTTATCATTTGTGTGTGTGTGACTAGAACACCTAAACTCTACTGTCTTAAGCAATTTTCAAGAATACAATATATTGTTGTTAACTATAGTCACCATGATATACAATAGATCTTCTGAACTTATTTCTTCTGAAATCTTATGCCCTTTGACCAATATCTCCCCAATCCTCCCACCAAACCCAGAATAGTTCTTTATTGCCCTATTTTATGTATTAATCTTGTACATAAAATGCATTTGTAGGCCAGGCACGGTGACTCACACCTGTAATCTCAGTACTTTGGGAGGCCGAAGTGGGAGGATTGCTTGAGCTCAGGAGTTTGAGACCAGCCTGGACAATATAGCGAGACCTCATCTCTAAAAAATAATAAAATAAAATAAAATAAAAATAAAATGCATTTGTATAAAGTACAAAGTCAAAAAAGTGAAGTGGAAATGTCAAATAGGAATTTGGATATATGTCTGGATTCAAGGGAGAGGTTTTGGGTTGAAGATAAAAATCTGGGAGTCCTGAGCCTACAGGTGGCACTTCGAGCTGCGAGAGCTCTTGAGATCACCCAGGGTGTGAAGGCAGACAGAGAAGGGAAGTCCAGGGCTGAGCCCTACTGCACATCAGCACTCACCAGTCTGAATGATGACATGAGGAGGAACTAGCAAGAGACTGAAAAGGAACAGCAGAAAGGTAGGTGGAAAATCAGGTGAGTGCAGTGTCCTGGAAGCCAAGTGGACAAAGTGTTTTACGGAGAAGAAAGTAATGGGCTGCTGATAGGACAAGTAAAATGAGGACTATGAAACGATCTTGGATTAGTAGTGAAGGAGGAGGTAATTGGTGATCTTGATGAAAGCAATTTCATTATAACTTGTTCAAAAGTGAATGGGGGAGAGAAATGAGAAACTGCCAAGATGGATACTGCTTTTTAAGAGTTTGCTTGGGCTGGGCGCGGTGGCTCAGGCCTGTAATCCCAGCACTTTGGGAGGCTGAGGCAGGCGAATCACCTGAAGTCAGGAGTTCAAGACCAGCCTGGACAACATGGTGAAACCCTGTCTCTACTACAAACACAAAATTAGCTGGGCGTGGTGGCTCATGACTGCAATTCCAGCTACTTGGGAGGCTGAGGCAGGAGCATCGCTTGAACCCGGGAGGCAGAGGTTGCAGTGAGTGAAAATTTTGCCATTACACTCCAGCCTGGGCAACAAGGGAGAAACTCTGTCTAAAAAAAAAAAAAAAAAAATTGCTGTAAAAGGAAGGAAAGAAATGGATACTAGCAGACAGAGAAGTGGAGTTAATGGAGTTTTTGTTTTAGTTGGGAGAAATAACTGCATGTTTGCATGTTTATGGGAATTATCCAATCAGGAGGGGGAAACTGAGGATGCAGAAGAGAGAGATGAGAATGCCAGAACCTGTCCTTGAGCATGAGTCAGGGGTGACTCTAAGTGCACAGGTGGTGGGACTTCACCAGCAGCAGAGACAGGTGATTCCTAAGAAGGGAAGGTTGGAGTGTGGGCACAGGGGCAGATGGGCAGTTATAGGGGAGGGAGGTGGGGATGATTTCTTCTGATTGCTTCAACCATCTCAGCAAAGCTGTAGGGAGGAAGTGTTAAATAAGGGAGAGGAGAAAGTATAAAATAATCTAGGGGAGAATGTGAGAGAGAAGGGATTAGGGAAACACTGTATGACTGCTGGGCAGCATGAAAGACTGCATGAAAATTCATGGTCCCAAATTTAATAGGAGAGCAGCTAGCACAGTTTTATGTCTTTTAACTGCATGGCTGCAGGCACGGAGCAGGTGGGGAGTTGCAGTTAACTAGGGTTGTGATCTATCCAAGCAAGTATGATGTGAGAAGTAAGAAGGACTTAGTGGAGTGGAATGTATGCAAAGTAGTGACTCTACTGATGACCATAGGATGTAAACTAGGTAGGGAGAAAACAAATGACACAAGTGTGGGGATGAGGGACATTATAATAGTAATAAAGTCAGTGGATTAAAGATTCTGGTAAGATAGAAGGTTGGTGAATTTGAGATACTACAAGGAGTGAGCTGGAAAGTTAGCAGGTGTTTGTCAAAGTGTGGAATACAGCACTTGAGATAGGACAGGGCTGCAGCTATTGGTAATAAGGTCAAGGGTATGGCAGTATCCATGTGGTGCTAATTCTGTAGGCATGCAGAAAGCAAGAGTTGCAGAGGCTGTGGAGTGAGTGGCTGTATGCACACTCTACTTATCTCTGCTGGTTTCTATTTCTTTCCTTTCTTTCACAGCAAACTCTTTTTTTGAGAGAGAGAAAGAGTCTCACTCTATCGCCCAGGCTGGAGTGCAGTGGCGCCATCTTGGCTCGCTGCAAACTCTGCCTCCTGAATTCAAGCGATTCTCCTGTCTCAGCTTCCAGAGTAGCTGGGATTACAGGGGTGCACCACCACGCCTAGCTAACTTTTGTATTTTTAGTACAGACAGTGTTTTACCATGTTGGCAAGGCTGATCTCGATCTCCTGACCTCAAGTGATCGGCCCGCCTCGTCCTCCCAAAGTGCTGGGATTATAGGCATGAGCCACTGTGCCCGGCCCAGCGAACTCTTAAAAAGCAGTGTCTGTACTCACAGTCTCTAATTTCTCTCCACCCATTCACTTTAGAACATATTATAGTGAAATTGCTATCATCAAGATCACCAATTGCCACCTCATTTATTATTATATAAATCCAAGGTCATTTCACAGTCCTCATTTTACTTGTACCCGTAGTTTATATTCTGCCTCCAAGAGGAGGCCTCATAGGGCATCTAGTGACTGAATTATATGATTTAGGTGCACTGTTTATACATGTGTTGTGTGTACTTTTGAAAATAGTCACTTGGGTGGTTCATGTGTCCATATTATATACTAGAACACCAAATAGAATGCATACTAGTATTTTTTAAATGAAAGAGGTATTTCATTCCTCCCAAATGTGCAATCATAAGTGCTTGAACTAGAGCCCTATTTAGTTTGTAGGACAAACATGTTTTTATTTTTCCAGCCTGGTAGGTAAGAATTAGTGTTACACAAGTATTGCATTTACTTTCTTATTTTTACAATGTGCAAAATGGAATTACTTATTCACCATGACTTTTTCCCCATAAAACTACTCAGAGTAACTAGCACACAGAGTTGTATAATAAATCAAGCACCCTACATAAAATCTCGGTATTTTCTACATACCAAAATTAACAGACTTACCTTTGTCATTTTTATGGAAGAGAGGAAATTTGTCAGAGAAGAACTTCTAGTCCTGAATATATGGATTTGGAAATCAGAAGCCCAGGGTGAAGTTTTTATAATGGAAGGATGATCCTACTATTGTAATATATATTAGCACCATGTAGGTTATGAGAGGAAGACAGCACTGCTTATACCTGCATTAAAATTCTTTGTTCCAATTTGCATGTCCATTGTCTACAATATATTACTAGGACAACTTTGCTGGGTGTCATTCCCTGACAGTCAACAAGACATTTTTATCAGCAATAACCAAAGGATGCTGGGGACTTTTTCTTTTTCTTTTTAGACAGAGTCTCGCTGTGTCACCCAGGTTGGAGTGGAGTGGCATGATCTCGGCTCACTCCAACCTCCACCTCCCCAGTTCAAGCAATTCTCCTGCCTCAGCCTCCCAAGTAGCTGGGACTACAGGCACCCGCCACCACGCCTGGCTAATTTTTTTTTGTATTTTTAGTAGAGACAGGTTTTCACTATGTTGGCCAGGCTGGTCTTGAACTCCTGACCTTGTGATCCACCCGCCTCGGCCTCTCAAAGTGCTGGGATTACAGGCATGAGCCACTGCACCCAGCCGGACTTATGTTTTTTACTGATCAGACCAGACAGTGCCCAGAGTAAAGACACGGAATCTCTTGGTGTCATCTGCAGGGGCAGAACTGGGGTGCAGTGTATTAGGCTCGCTGAGACTCCCAGGGGCCTTCTTTCTTCACACCATTCTAAATGCCAGATATAGGCACATGGAAGTCACTATGGAAAGGAAGACAAATAAGACAAAGTAGTCTATGACTTTCATTATTTGTCTGTGAAAAATTGCAACAATAGATTTTATTTTATCTTGAAGGAGGGCCATATGGATCAAATTGTTGGTGAGTTTATTTCTCTTGAGTAAATCAGTTGGGGTGGAAATGTCAGAACATACAGCATCACAAAAGAGCATGGATGGGCATATCTGTTGTATCTATCACTTGGGCTATATACCTCCTTTGAAAAGTGCCCTTCCCTGCCAATAGAGGCAGATTTCCTCATAGCCTGCTAGTTGTTCTGAGTGGGAATAGGGTGCTATGTTGGCATGTGCAAAGTTCATGCACTGGAAATGTAATCCCCAACGCAACAATATTTGGAGATGGGAACTTTAAGAGGTAATTAGGGCCAGGTGCGGTGGCTCATGCCTGTAATCCCAGCACTTTGGGAGGCCGAGGCAGGTGGATCTTGAGGTCAGGAGATTGAGACCATCCTGACTAACATGGTGAAACCCTGTCTCTACTAAAAATACAAAAAATTAGCTGGGCGCAGTGGCGGGCGCCTGTAGTCCCAGCTACTCGGGAGGCTGAGGCAGGAGAATGGCATGAACCCAGGAGGCGGAGCTTGCAGCGAGCTGAGATCGCACCACTGCACTCCAGCCTGCACTACAGAGCGAGACTCTGTCTCAAAAAAAAAAAAAAAAAGTAATTAGGTCATGAAGGCTCTGCCTTCATGAATGAATTAATGTCATTATCACAGGAGTGAGTTAGTTATCAAGGAAGTGGGCTCCTGATAAGTTCGGTTTCCTTCTTCTCTTGGTCTAGTGTGCTTGCTTCCACCTTCCCCACTTCTGCCATGGGATGACCTTCATGAGATACAGCACCATGTTCTTGGACTTCCCAGCCTCCAGAAACGTGAGCCAAATAAACTTCTTTTCTTTGTAAATTATCCTGGCATTTAAAAATTCTGGAATTCTATTTTAGCAACAGAACATGAACTAAGACAGAAAATTAGTACCGAGAGTGGAGTTGCTACTATAATAATTACCTGAAAATATGGAAGCAGCTTTGGAACTAGGTAATGAGTAGAGGCTGAAAGAATTTAGAGAAGCAGGCTAGAAAAAGGCTAGATTGCCATGAATAAAACACTAAGGAACATTCTGGTGAGGGCTCAGAAGATCCCAGAACTTAGGAAAGTCTGCATCTTCACAGAGCTTACTTAAGTGGTTTGGACCAGAATGTTGATAGAAATACAGACAGTAGAGGCCATTCTGATGACGTCTCAGATGGAAATGAGGAAAAAGGTATTGAAAACTGGAGTAAGGGCCATCTTTTTTATACCATTGCTAGGACTTTAGGTAAATTGTGTTAATGTCCTAAGGCCCTGTGAAATGTAAAATTTAAAGAGCAATGAAGTAGGATACTCGGCAGAAGCTAAAATGATTATCATGGATTGAAGGTAGCCGGGTGCTATTCATAAAGACAATGGGAGAATGATCCCAAAGGCATTTAAAGTTCTTTGAGGTTGCCCTTCCCATCACAGGCCTAGGGCTCTAGGAAGGCAGAATAGGTTCAGGGGATGGACCAGGGGCCTCGTCCACAGGCTCATTGCCCAGAGCCACCTTGGGTTTCTGTTCCCTGCGTTCCATCTAAGCACCCGTTGGCGGCCCCAGTGGTGGTTCAAGCAGCTTCAGGTGCTGCTTGACTCAGTACTCTGGGAGGTATAAGAGTTAAGCCTTGGTAGCATTCAGGCATGCAGAATGCAAAAGCTGTGGAAGCATGGCTTCCTCCACCTAAATTTCAAAAGATGCCACGGACCACCTGGAAGCCCAGGCAGAAACCTGCCACAGGGATGGAGCCACCACGAAGAGCTCCTACTAGGGCAATGCCGATCAGAAATGTGGGGTTGGAAATGCCACAGAGAGGCCCCACTAAGACAATATCTAGTGGAGTCAAAGAAGTGGGGCTACCTCCAAGACCACAGAACTGTAGGGCTAGCAGCATGCAATTCCAGCCTGGGAGAGCTGAGGCATGACTGAGCACAGAAAAGCTATAGAGGTAGGGCTGGCAGAGGTCTCAGAGGCTCAACTCCTGCCCCAGTGTGCCCAGGATGCAGGACATGGAGTCAAAGGAGATTATTCTCCAGCTTTAAAACTTTTTTTTTTTTTAAGTAATAAGTTCTCACTATGGTGCCTAGGCTGGAGTTAGTGGCTATTTGCAAGTATGATCATAGTTCACTACAGACTTGAACTCCTGACTTCAAGCAATCCTCCTACCTCAGCCTCCTAAGTAGCTGGGATTATAGGCACACACCACCACACCTAGCTTAGCTTTAAAACTTACTGTTGTTTTCCCTTTTAGGTTTTGGACTTACTTGGTACCAGTTACCCCTTTCTTCTTGCTCGTTTTTTCCTTTTGGAATGGAAATGTCTATTTTATGCCTGTCCTACTATTTTGAAAGTAGATAACTTGTTTTGATTTCACAAACTCACAGCTAGAGGAGTTTGCCTTGGGATGAATTGTGTCTCAAATTTTACTCATATCTGATTTAGATGAAACTCTGGACTTTGAACTTTTGAGTTGGTGCAGGAATGAGTTAAGACTTTTGGGATGATTGGAATGGAATGAATGTGTTTTTGCATTGTGAGAAGGACATGAGTTTTGAGGACCTGGGGCAGAAAGCTATGGTCTGAATATGTTCCCTAAGTTCACATGTTGGAAACCTAATCCCCAGTGCAGCAATATTGGGAGGTGGGAACTTCAGGAGGTGATTAGGTAATGAGAACTCCACCTTTATGAATGCATTAATGCTGTTATCACAGGAGTCAGTTAGTTATAATGGGACTGGGCTCCTGATAAGTCCCCATCTTTTCTTTGTCTAGTACACTTGCTTCTGCCTTCTGCCAGGGATGACATTCACCAGATATCAGTACCATGCTCTTGGACTTCCCAGTCTCCAGAACCATGGCCAAATAAGATTCTTTTCTTTATAAATTATCAAGTTTGTGGTATTCTGTTACAGCAACAAAAAACAGACTAAGACACAGGGAATAGGTAACATAATTAATATAGATTATTCTTAATGAATTTAAATTTAGTTTTCAGTGAACTTTTTCAACTTTTTGTCTCTGTTCTTGCACCTGTCCACCCCTGCCCATAATGGCCTTTTAACAGAATTTGATTCACTCCATCTGCCATAACGGACTGCGAGGAGCAGCATAGCAGGGGTTAAGAGCATGGACTCAAAATCTAGATTGCCTAGGTTTTCCTCCAAATTTTGCCTTTGGCCAAGTGACTTAACCTCTCTATAGCAGTTCCTTATCTGTAAAATGGTGATCTAATAGGATCAAAGTTAGGTTAAAATGAATTGCTATGTGTAAAATACATAGAACACTGCTTAGCACATATCAGGTACTCTGAGATGTTAGCTATATTATTGCCAAAAACATATCAGACACTGAACAGTTTCTCTATGTCTTACCCATTTTTATTATCTACTAATGTGAAGCAAATCGCCCCAAGATTTAGAGGTCTAGATCAATAAACACTCATACTCTCAGTTTCTGTGGCTTAAAAATCTGGTACTGTTAGCTAAATGGTTCTGTTTCCAAGATCACTCCCATGATTATTGGCAGGTCTCAATCCCTTTCTACATGGGCATCTCTGCAGGGCTGCCTCACTGTTTGGCAGTTGGCTTCCCCCAGGATGAATGCTCCAAGGGAAGGAGACAGAAAAAGAGAGAGAGAGAAGAGGGGAGAGAAAGAAAGAGTGTGCAAAAATAGCAACAGTCTTTTGAAACCTAATTTTGGAGGTGACATTTCATCACTCGCTACATTCTATTCATTATAATCAAGTCACTAAATTCAGCCCACACTTAAAAGAAGAGATTACAGAAAGACAGGCATCTCTGGGGCCAACCCACCCTACCATAGATTGTGACCTGATTTAGGGAGTGTCCCTCAATTATTTTGCCTATACACGTATAGAGAGAGAATATTATTTTCACCAATGATAGTTAGTTTCCAACATCTACCCTCCTAATAATATACAGACACTAGTTCTGCCAATAAAACCCATTTTTGACATCCAATGTGCAATTAACCAAAGCCTGGTTGGTGGAGGGGATGGGATAGTGGAGAACCTTGCAGGAATCATCTGGGCCTGGCCTCTTCTGTGCAGTGTCAGATGACCATGTTGGAACACATCTTTGACGGTAGGTCAGCTGGTTGCCCCTAGAGTTATAGCTTAAACTAGTTGGCATGTATATAATGATATGCCAATGACACTAAAATTTTTAAAGTAAGTTACAGCTGGGCGCTGTGGCTCACACCTGTAATTCCAGCACTTTCAAAGGCTGAGGTCAGAGACAGGATTGCTTAGGCCCAGGAGTTTGAGACCAGCCTGGGCAACATTGGGCAACCCCGCGGGACTAAGTGGCTCATGCCTGTAATCCCAGCACTTTGGGAGGCCGAGGTGGGGTCAGGAGTTTGAGACCAGCCTGGCCAACATGGTGAAACCCTGTCTCTACTAAAAATACAAAAATTAGCTGAGCGTGGTGGCAGGTGCCTGTAATCCCAGCTACTCAGGAGGCTCAGGCAGGAGAATCGCTTGAACCTCGGAGGTGGAGGTTGTAGTGAGTCTAGATCGTGCCACTGCACTCCAGCCTGGGTGACAGAATAAGACTCTGTCTCAAAAACAAAACTAAAACTAAAACAAACAAACAAAAAATCTTGGGTGACCCGACCTCTGCAAAAAAATTTTTTAATTAGGCAGGTATGATGGCACATGCCTGTGGTCTTAGCTACTAGGGACACTGAAGTAGGAGGATTGCTGGAGGCCAGGAGGTTGAGGCTGCATGAGCAGTGATCGTGACGCTGCATTCCAGCCTGGGCAACAGTGTGAGACTGTCTCAAAATACATACATACATACATACACAGCAGACTTTATAATGCCTTCCTCTATGATTTTCTGTAGGTCCTACCAACTCTGAAAACCTCCTCTAATTTTGAAAATGTATGGCTACAAATAAAAGAATAAGTGAAGGATATAATAAAAAGAAAATGGTTGAACTTACATATTTTTCTAACTTACATGAGGCTCAAAATAGAAAATCCAGTCAAGTGGCATGTCTATGTTGAATCCCACTGCACAGTAACTCAAAGCTGAGAAAGTATTTTATTGACTTAATAAAGCCCTCTCTGGCAGTTCAAAAGGCTGTTGTGGCATTTCTGCTTCACAGACTTCAGAGAAGTTGATCTTCCATGAACACTGAAGTACGACTCAAAGAAAGGGAGTATCCAAAACTGATAACGTAAGAATAGTACAAAAATTGTCTTTAAATTTAAAAATTGAGGTTTTAAGTGAATAAAAACAAATTATATACACTATTATCTCAAATATATAGACAACAGGAAGAAAAGCCCCAAAAGTAATATCCAAATTAGGAACAAAGAAGGTTCTGAGTAGTGAAATTGTGGATGATATTTTACTTTTCTTCAACTTCCGAAATTTCCAAAATAAAGCCTTTTTGGGATGTGCGTGTGTGTCCACATATCCATGCTTTAAGCAGGGTTCTTCCATATTGAATTTTTAGTGTTAATGCAGAAAGTTCATTCTAGAAAGCTAAAAAGGCAGAATTCAGCTATCCTTGAATATAGAGGTTAACATGTGGATTAGTCGGCCCTGGCTGCCATCACAAATACCTCAGTGTGGGCAGCTTAAACAACAGAAATGTATTTTTTCACAGCTCTGGAGGCTGGAAGTCCCAAATCATGGTGCCAGCTGCCTTGGTTCCTGGCGAGTCCTTTCTGCTTGGCTTGCTGATGGTGGCCTTCTTGCTGTGTCATCCTATGTCTTTTCCTCTGTGGCGAGTGGAGAGAAAGCTGTCTAAGATCTCTTCCTCTTCTCATAAGGACAGCGGTCCCAGAGGATGAGGGCCCCGCCCTTATGACCTCGTTTAACCATAGTTACCTCTCTACAGCCTCTATTTCCAAATACAGTTGCATTGGTGGTTAGGGCTTCAAGGTATAAATTTAGGGAGAGTGAGATGGACACAATGGTAACATCTAAACCTAGAAAATTCCTTCATGGCCTTTTTTTTTTTTTTTTTTTTTGACAAGGTCTTGCTCTGTCTCCTAGGCTGAGGTGCAGGGGCACAGCCACAGCTCACTCAGCCTCGACCTCCCAGGCTCAAACGTTCCTCCCACTTCAGCCTCCCAAGTAGCTGGGACCAAATGCCACCATCCCTGGCTAATTTTTTGCACTTTTTGTAGAGATGGGGTCTCTCCATGTTGCCCAGGGGGGTCTCTCCATGTTGCCCAGGCTGGTCTCAAATTCCTAGAGTCCAGAGATTGCCCCAGCTTAGCCTCCCAAAGTGCTGGGATTACAGGCGTGAGCCACCGCTCTTGCCCCTTCACATCATTATATAGGCAGCCTGTTCTGTTCTAGAACAAACACAGTGACAATCTAATCTCTCTCAAAATCTATAGCCCAACTAAGAACCTGTATCTTTTCCAGGTTTAGGATTAGTTGGTCATTCTTCTGTGGACGCAGCATGTCTGAAATGCTGCCTTTTTTTTTTTTTTTTTTGAGACGGAATCTCGCTCTGTTGCCCAGGCTGGAGTGCAGTGGCGCGATCTAAGCTCACTGCAAGCTCTGCCTCCCGGGTTCACACCATTCTCCTGCCTCAGCCTCCCCAGTAGCTGGGACTACAGGCGCCCGCCACCACGCCCAGCTAATTTTTTGTGTTTTTAGTAGAGACGGAGTTTCACCGTGTTAGCCAGGATGATCTCGATCTCCTAACCTCGTGATCCACCCGCCTCGGCCTCCCAAAGTGCTGGGATTACAGGCATGAGCCACCGCGCCCGGCCAATGCTGCCTGTTTTTAAAAGTGTTTTCCCAAGTGGCAAAAATTAGTTAATTAAACAGGAATTAAATATGTTCTCAAATCTATGCATTCCACCTTTATATTTCCTAAGCTTGAGGAAATTGCTGTGACAGTCACTTCCAGACTAAAAGCAGATCCTGCTTGTTCTACACTGACCCATCAGTGGATTATTGCCCAGTCCACACACCACCCATTATCTGGAACCACACCAGAGGTTTTGGAAGAACTCAAATCCATATAGCAATCCGTGCTGCCCATGTGTGGCTATTTAAATTTAAATTAATTAAAACTAAATAAAATTTAAAATTCAGTTCCTCAGTCACACAAGCCACATTTCAAGTGCTCCACAGCCATATGTGGCCATTAGTGACCATATTGGGCAGTGTAGCATATAGAACTATCTATCACAGTAAGTTTTACTTTACAGAGCTTCATTCTATTATACAAAGATTGCCCGATATCAGAAAATGCTGGTTACTTACTCTCTGACACAGATGTGTACATAATATAAGAGTTTTTTCTTATCTCTTGGAACTGAGACTGCAAAAATGAATGAGACCTCAGGAATGCCTTTGGGGGGTTCACTTTCTAGAACTGTGATGTGAATTACAGTAATCTGTTACCTTACTTTTCACTGGCGTTCCAAATTTCCCATAAACCCCCTCAGTGGAGGTTATGACATGAGTGAAAAATAATAATGATGTAGGACTTCTGTAGATGCAGACATTTTCCTGCCATTTTGCATAAAAGGAATTACTCCTTTAACATAGGATTCTGCTTTTATAGGGAGACTCTGTTTAAAGACCAGTTCTTGGCCAGGCTTCGTGGCTCATGCCTGTAATCCCAGCTCTTTGGGAGGCCACGGTAGGAGGACTGCTTGAGCCCAGGAGTTTGAGACCATCTTGGGTAACAAAGTGAAACCATGTCTCTACGAAAAATTCAAAAATTAGCCAGGGATGGTGGCTACATGGGAGGCTGAGGTGGGAGGATCACTTGAGCCCAGGAGGTTGAGACTGCAGTGAGCCGTAATTGTTTTACTGCACTCTAGCCTGGGCAACAGAGCGAGACCCTGTCTCAAAAGCAAAACAAAACAAAACACAAAGACCAGTTTTTTCATATGGAGTTCCTTGATTCCACTTCCTCCTGCAACTTCCTTTCTTCCTTAGTGGCAGAGCATGGTGGTGAAAGTCCTGACTTGCATTGCCTGGTTTCAAATCTCAGTTATGCTATTAATACTTTCTGGCTGTGTGACTCTGGGCAAGTTGCTTAACCTTTCTGTGCTTCAAATTAATCATCAGTAAAACAACAATGATAATGCTACCAATATTAAGAGGTTCTGTAAACATTTCATAACTTAAAACGTATAAAGTGCTTAAAATGGTACCTGCCACGGAGGTAGTGCTCAGTGAATGTCAGCCAAAATTAAGTTATTCAAGGTTTTTTCAGCAAGTAAAGTATCAAATGTCTTGAGCTAAAAGCACAAATATCTCTCTTTCCTAACCTTCTAGAACACTTTGCTTCATTTTTCAGCAGGTATTAAATCCTGCCATCTATTAGAGAGGTCTCTGCACATATCTATCTCCATTACCTGATAAGCTCTTGGAGAGCAGCTTGTCTTTTTCATCTTAGTAGTCTGAGTAGTGCCATTGCCATTCATTAACAGGTTTTTAACTTTTTTTTTTTTTAAAGATAGGGTCTCACTATGTTGCCCAGGCTGGTCTCAATCTCCTGAGGTCAAGTGATCCTCCTGCCTCAGCCTCCCAAACTGCTAGGATTACAGGCATGATCCACGCCTGGCCATCTGTTAAAGAAAGTGTAATATCACATTCCTTCCTGAATATCGTGGATCATCAAAACCCTGATATCAAATTATATTTCTATTTGAGAAATTATTTTGGTATGTTATTTAATTAATTAATTTTTTTAAAATTTTTATTTTTTTCAGATGGAGTTTCACTCTTTTTGCCCAGGCTGAAGTGCACTGGTGCTATCTCAGCTCACTGCAACCTCTGTCTCTTGGGTTCAAGTGATTCTCCTGCCTTAGCCTCCCAAGTAGCTGGGACTACAGGCATGCGCCACCATGCCTGGCTAAAATTTTTTTGTATTTTTAGCAGAGACGAGCTTTCACGATGTTGGCCAGGCTGGTCTTGAACTCCTGACCTCAGGTGATCCACCCACCTCGGCCTCCCAAAGTGCTAGTATTACAGGCATGAGCCACTGCACCCGGCTGTATTTTTATTTTTTTAGAGACAGGGTCTCACTCTGTCACCCAGAGTGCAGTGGCATGATCATAGCTCACTGCAGCCTCAAACTTCTGGCCTCAGGCGATCCTTCCACCTTGGCCTCCCAAAGTTCTGGGATTACAGATGTGAGCCACTGCACCCAGCTGGTATTCTAGTTTAAACTTTAGTTTAAATAATCATGCCTGGGTGACATAAGCTGAAGAGAAGGAAGGTTCCTGAAAGAGCCCCAGCAGCTTCAATTTTGCAACAAGTGTTTTCAGACACATTCTCTCCCTAAGTATTTAATTTTTGTTACAGACCCACAGGCTCTTAGGCTCCCTGTGTAATGGAAATTAACACGGGACCAAGTACGTTTCCCAGACAAGGCTCTACTTTGGGGCTTGTGCTCAAGCACAAGGGAGGCAGTAGAGGCACAAGGGTTCTCTGGCTGGCAGCCTGAAAAGGGCCAGTAGGGATTTTTTATGAGGCAAAGTGTGGGAATTGACATCAGGGGTAGGGTAAGCAAGGCTAGGGTGGGTTAGAGTGTGCAGGTCAGCATATCTGGTTGCCATAGTTATCTTGAGTAATGGGCCATCTGTGGTCTGGCTGGCAGCAACAAGGCTATAAATCAATTGTTCAGCATTGCTTTCCAAGGTGGGACACTCCACAACCTTGGTTTGCTGTTTGGCTCTCCTAATGACAGTTTCTGGAGTTCTTTAAGTAACAGGCCTGGTTAGACACTATGAGAGCACAGAGGACTGGCTAGTTTCCTTTTATGACTAAAGCCTCAGGGTTAGCAGGTACAGCGTCAGCAAGGTAGTAGTGTAAAGGAGGTTTTGAAAAGAGAAGAAAAAAAATAAGAAAAAAATAGGCAAAAGAAGAGCCGCATCTCACTCCAGTTCTGTCTCATTATGACACAAGCCTACCTTAAAACGCACCAATAGGACAGATCTGGGAGCAGCGGCTCTCTTTGTAAGAGTGTATGAATGGCCGGGCATGGTGGCTTACACCTGTAATCCCAGCACTTTGGGAGGCCGAGGTGGGTGGATCACCTGAGGTCAGGAGTTCGAGACCATCCTGGCCAACATGGTGAAACCCCGTCATTACTAAAAATACAAAAATTAGCCGGGCGTTGTGGCGGGCGCCTGTAATCCCAGCTACTCAAGAGGCTGAGGCAGGAGAATTGCTTGAACCTGGGAGGCGGAGATTGCAGTGAGCCAAGATTGTGCTGCTGCACTCCAACCTGGGTGACAGAGTGGGACTCCAGCTCAAAATAAATAAATAAATAAATAAATAAATAAATGCAGATTTTAAGCTGTCCCAAAACAAAGATAAATATTGTGTCTTACTATTTATACAGCCATTTTCATAGACTTTTTATTAATTTTGTAATGCTTCTGATATTTGTCTATTCATTCTGCAAAAACATTGGGTTCATCTATGTGCCAGGCACTGTACTAGGCACTGATAATACCATTGTCTTACCCCTCCTGCTGCCTTCAGTACAATGGAGGGACAGGTTTTTTTTTTTTTAGGGGACAGGTTTTAAATAAAATTATATAAGTAATTATTTAAATTACTATTGTGAAAACTGCCATAAACAAGTGTTAAGTGGAATAATTCATCTGGCTAGAACCAGGATTGGCTTTCCTGAGAAATTAACGCTTATTATTATGTCTTAAAAGGTGAATAATTACAACAACCAAAAATTTTCCCCGGGTCATCGTTGTCTTGTTAAATAGGAACTTAAGCAGGATGTATGTCCAATTTGCCTCTTTCCAAAACATCCTCACCAACATACCTCCACATTCATTAGCTTTTCCCAAAAATTCTAAATATTTTACAACTGAAGAGCTGAGACAGCAAATTATGAGGGGCCCCTCATGCTCACCTATATCTTCAGAAAATTTGCACTTGTTCTGCTAGTTACACATTAAAATTTAGACTCGTAGGCTGTTAACTGCATGATAAATAGGCTGGTGTTCCAACGTCTCACCAGAAAGCCATGGAGGTGGAAAAAGTGTAATTACCTGAGTCCAGAACCTAATTACTTTTTATATCTAAACTCAAAATATGTTGTGCATCATTTAATAAACAATTTCCCAGGACTCTAACAGCCATGTAGGAGGGGACAAATTTCAAACTTTGGAATTTGGAAAAGGCTTTCACTCTTTGGAAAAACACACCACTTAAAGGCAACACACTTGGGGCCAGGTGCGATGGCTCACACCTGTAATCCCAGCACTTTGGGAAGCTGAGGTGGGCAGAACACTTGAGGTCAGGAGTTCGAGACCAGCCTGGCCAACATGGTGAAATCCTATCTCTACTAAAAATACAAAAAATCAGCCAGGCGTGGTGGCAGGTGCCTGTAATCCCCAGCTACTCGGGAGGCTGAGGCGGGAGAATAGCTTGAACCTGGGAGGCAGAAGTTGCAGTGAGCCGAGATCGTGCCACTGCACTCCAGCCTGCATGACAGAGCTGGGCTACATTTCAAACAAAACAAAACAAAACTATATATATGTATGTGTTCATATATTATCTGTTTTTTTCACTATCCCCTACATTTTCTAATGACCATCTTGTGGCCAGAAACTATCATGATTTCAGTGCCCACATTTAAGTGTGTATTTATAATCACATTATTGAAGGATTCACCTTAAGTAACAATGTTTTAATTTTTGATATGGTATGGGTCTGTGTCCCCACCCAAATCTTATGTTGAATTGTAATCCCCAACATTGGTAGTGAGGACTGGTGGGAGGCGATTGGATCATGGGGGTAGTTTCGAATGGTTTAACACCATCTCCCTAGGGCTGTCTCGTGATACAGTTTCACAAGATATGGTTGTTTGAAAGTGTGTAGCATCTCCCCTCTCTTCCTCCTGCTCCAACCCTGTAGGACGTGACGTGCCTGTTTCCCCTTCCCCTTCTGCCACGATTGTAAGTTTCCTGAGGCCTCCCCAGCCATGCTTCCTGTACAGACTGCAGAACTGTGAGTCAATTAAACCTCTTTTCTTTATAAATTACCCAGTCTCAGGTAGTTCTTTATAACAGTGCGAGAATGGACTAATACAGCTTTTAGTAAAGTGTTGCTAAAGCTCACACATTCTTTGTGTGTGAGTTCAAATTTTGATAAACACTGGTCTATTCCATATTTTTCTATAATCTCAGTCACTGGTAATAACAGAAACCAGATACATCTACAAGGAAAAATAGCTATGACATCATTTTTGTATAAGACATCCCAATTAACATTAACATTATTAGAAGCTAATTTTTTTCTTTTCTCAGGGGTAGGAATCTATGTCAGAATGAATATTTTCCTTCTCTTCTTTGCCAGGGTCCAGCTCAGACAAAGTAAAGATGCAAGAAACAGACTCTTTAAACAAGATTGTTCAAGTGAGATAATAATTACAGCTATTATTTACAGCTTTCATAGCTAATGAAATATTTATTTTCCAATAGGCTCTGTAGGAAATTGACTACTTTGTATCTAACTTTGCAATCCTATTTTTGCATTCTTTCTTTCATTGACTATAAATATTTCTGTTTCTTCTATACTTTTTTTTTTTAGGTGAAAGCAAGTTTATTAAAAAGTAAAGTAATAAAAGAGGGGCCGCTCCATAGGCAGAGCAGGGTGGGAGGGGGCTAGTTGGCTATTTTATTGCAATTTATTGATGATATGCTAAACAAGGGGTGGATTATTCATGAGTTTTCTGGCAAAGGGCAGAGGAGCTCCCCAAACCTGGGGTTTCTCCCCTATCCTCACCATATAGGGTAACTTCTGGACGTTGCCACAGCGTTTGCAAATTGTCATGGCACTGGTGGGAGTGTTTTTAGTATCCTGATGCATTATAATTAGCGTATAATGAGCAGTGAAGGTTGCTGTCATCACCTTCTTGGTTCTGGCTGGTTTGGGCTGGTTTCTTTACTGTCTCTTCTCTTAGCAGCAGAATCTTGTTACCTGTTGTTTACTATCTCCTGAACAACAGGTTTACTACCTGTTGTTTACTAGCAGGGTTTTGTGACCTGTTTTTATCTGTCTCCTGTCTTATCAGTAGGGTCATGTGACCCATTGTCTTGGGAACCAGTCCTTACAGACATTATTAAGCTATTTCTTTAGCTGTAAACATCTTATAATCATGGGTTCTCACTGGCAAGGACTGCACCTTGCTGGTTTTAAGATGGAGTTGATTGTAAAATGGTGTCACCTTGGCTCTCCTATGCTCTTGCCTCCTTAACATAATCCCCCCTCTACTTATGAGACAATTCTTCATCTTAAAGGGAGATGAAGGACAAAGGTTGATGTTGTTGTTGTTGCTAGTTTTTTTGTTTTTTGTTTTTGGTTTTGTTTGTTTTGAGACAGACTCTCACTGGGTCGTCCAGGCTGGAGTGCTGTGGCACGATCTTGGCTCACTTCAACCTCTGCCTCTCTGCCTGATTCAAGCAATTCTCCTTCCTCAGCCTCCCGAGTAGCTGGAATTACAGGCACCTGCCACCATGCCTGGCTAATTTTTGCATTTTTAGTAGAGATAGAGTTTCACCATGTTGGCCAGGCTGATCTCAAACTCCTGACTTCAAGTGATCCACCTGCCTTGGCCTCCCAAAGTGCTGGGATTACAGATGTAAGCTGTTGTTGTTTTTAGAGACAAGGTCTCGCTCTGTCAACCAGGCTGGAGTGCAGTGACGCAATCACAGCTCAATGCAGCCTTGACTTCCTGGGCCGAAGCTGTCCTCCCACCTCAGCCTACTGAGTAGCTGGGATCAAAGTCACACTCCACTATGCCTAGCTAATTTTTGTATTTTTTGTAGAGACAGGGTCTCGCTATGTTGCCTGGGCTGGTCTTGAACTTGTGGGCTCAAGAGATCCTCCTGCCTCAGCCTCCCAAAGTGTTGAGATTACAGATGTGAGCTACCACACCCAGCTGAAGGTCATTCTTCTGTAACTTCTTCCTGCTGGCAGTGAACATTGACCTTAGAGACAGGATTCTCTCATAAGAGCTTGCTGTCAGCCTCTAGGGAGGCAGGGGAGCTTCTTGTTTGTGTGATGGCCTGATGATTTGATGGGCGTAGGCCTTGCCTAGTATTGGAGGTGTAAAAATCTCTGGATGCCTGATCTAAGGGAACAAAAGGCAGGATATCTTTATTTCTTGGGTCAGAAGATGGGATGTGTTAGAAGCCTTGCGTTAGCATCATCTTTATCTGGAATTGTAATCTAGAAGACACAGACTTTTACCAAGAGATTAAACAAGCAAGGACCAGATTAGTAATAACAAGATGGCTATCAAAGGCACTAGGAAGGGCCAAAACTAAGTGAGACTTGGGAGAATGCCTTTAATGGTTGACCAGATTTATGGAAAATTTCTTCTATACGTCTTTGAATGAGCTTGAATCCCTTGTTGGCTTTCTCATTGATAAATTGAATAAATTTTTTGACACATATTCATTCTATATGTATGTGAGAGTCATGTTACTAGTTTTTGCAATTTATACTTTAAAACCAGTTTGGAGGTCTCACTGAAATGTCCAGGTAGAGTCACTTGGCAGAGACAATTAAACTGACTAAAAATTTACCTTATGGGTTGCTGAAATCCAGGTATGTGGCAACACAAGTTTGAGTTGGCTGACTGTTCCTCTGCTTCCTTTTTTTTTTTTTTTAACATTCCATGTTTTTGTTTTCGTTTACTTTGTTGGACAACTCTATTAATCTGTCTTTTCTAATTTGTGATTTGGGCCATTTCTTTTTCCATTACCCAGATTCAGGAACTAGTGAGTAAAAAAAAATAATATGCAGGTAAATGTTTAACAATTGGTTCTTTCGTGAGAGGAGAAAGGAAAAAACCCAGTCAGGCAGGCAGTTAGGGTGGGTCCTCGGTTGAATTATTTCAAACAAAAGAACAGCCTGCAGGCACAGATAAGGGAGCTTACGGGGGCTTGCCTAAGACGTGCCCACAGCCACCCAGATAAGAAAGGCTACTCAAGTGACTTGCCCAGGTATGCCTGCAATGGAAAATTCTATCCCCTAACACGTGCACAGTAAGGGGAACAAAGGAATATAGAGTAACTCAAGCTAAGGGCCTGCATGTGCATTAGGAGGATGGGGTGGGGCCCCCAGAAGTTTGCACCTTATGCAAATGAGATGCCCAGCCCTCATGGGTTTCTTATAAAAGCCTTTGCATTCAACTGTAAAAAAAAGGCGACCCTTTTCCAAGACTCCTCTCTATTGCAGAAAGCTGTTCTTTCTTTCACCTATTAAATTTCTGTTCTAAACTTCACCCTTGGTGTGTCCACATCCTTGATTTCCTTGGCTGTGAAACCAAGAACTTCAGGTGTCATCCCAGACAACACAGCTGCTTCACTTTGAGGTGGCGGGAGGGGCCGATTTTCAACATTTATTAAATTCTGTGCTATCAATACTGGTAACATGGACTCTTTTAACCTACCAATGTGACATCACTGAATGCAGAGTTAGGAAGAGCTGAGCACAGTCGTCTCTCATGAGCCAGTGGGGCCCGGCCACAGCACACCTCTGCTAATGAACCACTAGGCCAGTCTTGGCTTCATAATCAAGAGAGCACCTCATATATTCATGTGTTCTTAGAAAATAGTGGTGTGAGCCATGTCTTTTTCTACAGCATGTTCAAGGAAGTTGTGTGTAATGCACTACCAGACTGGTCATCAGGCACCCACTATGTATACGAGAACCTGAGGCTCTCTGGGTTCTGAACACGACTGATAATTAATTCCTCACTGTTGGCAGCAATAATTAAGAGCCTGGTTTTATTGCCTGTCCCCTTGGTGATCTCTCTTAGGATGATGAGGAACTATTTTCCATTGGGTGAAATATGACAAACAGAAAATATGGTTTGTTAGTCTTTTTTGTTTCTGTTTGTCTATTGTGAATGCAAGCCAATTAAAACAATATTTACTGCTCACTGAAAAGGAGAACAACTCTTTGAGATCTGGCCAGAGTGTTATTGTGTTACCAAGCTGACTTTTGACCTGTGGATGAGATTGTAGAACTGAACTGCGTGCTCTCTGATGTCCATGTGTCTGCAATTGAAACAGCCTTTACCTCTTTTGGATGGAAGATGAAATATTAGTAAATTAGGGTATAAAGTATTAATAAATTAGATTATGATTTTTTAAAAAAGAGCTCTGATTTTATTGGTTTATGGAGAATACTAAATGTTTATATAAATTTAATATTCCTAGAAGTCCTTGAAAATAAAGAAATGAAACTTGTAATACACTACTCAGGAAGTGCCAAGAAAAAAAAAATAACAAAGTATTCTCATAGAAGGTTTTGCTCAGGAGCATTTTGATATAAGAAGCTGAGTTCAAAGATCACCAGAATCCTTAGACAAATTAGTTTGATAATGTTTTAAAAAACAGCATTGCCTTTCCTCAATTTTATCAGTATGGAGTATAATACAAACATATAATTTTTAAAAATAAGATTGTTTGTTTTCTAATGAAGAGACTAGTTAATCTGAGCTTCCTAAACTTATACTATTTATCGATCAGATAACATTATACTCCACATAATGTTTAAGAATACTGAAAAGATAAAATAATACAATCAATGACACTGAATTATAATTTCTTTCTTTATTTTTTTGAGGCAGGTCTCACTCTGTCACCCAAGATGGAGTGCACTGGTGCACTCTCAGTTCACTGCAGCCTCAACCTCCTTAGGCTGAGGTGATCCTCCCACCTCAGCCTCCCGAGTAGTTGGGACCACAGGCACGTGCCACCATGCCCAGCTAATTTTTGTATTTTTAGTAGAGATAAGGTTTTGCTACGTTTCTCAGGCTGGTCTTGAACTCCTGAACTCAAGTGATCCACCCCCCTCAGCCTCCTAAAGTGCTGGGATTACAGGTGTGAGCCACTGCGCCTGGCTGAATTATAATTCTGATACATGTTTTTATATCAGCATTAATTATATTTTGTAATGTGTTAGATTAAGCATAATACCTAAAATCTTTAGTTAAATTAAGTCTTTGGACTATAGTAAATTGAATTAATTAATAGATAATCTTTGGATGGCTGGGTAATTTTGAAGTAAGATAAAATACTGAAGCATAAATCACCAAATATAATTTTGGGAGCTAATATATACTTTTGCTCTTTATTTTTATGAAATAGCACGGCTAGTACTTTGCATTATGTAATTGTGCATGAGCTCAATGTTACCACTTTAAAAGGCGTAAAAAGCACATATCTGATGGTGGGGAGCAGTGGTCGTATTAGGCGCACTTTCCAGCTTTGCTGTTGTGCCAAAATGCTTATTTGTGACAAATAGTTCTAAATTACTTGCCACCCCAACCCTGCCCTCACACCTAGTACTTTCTGTAAAAAAGATGGAGTAACAGGACCAGATTAACTCTCTGGCCTTAAATAACTAAAACAGCAAAAAATATGTATTTGAAACAATGGTTTTCAGACATTGAATAACAGAACAGAGCAGTAATCCCTGAGAGCAGGAAAACAAATGAGCCTAATGATTGACCCAGCTTCCTGCCTAGAGTTTCCAGACTACAGCATAGAGAATATACCTGGGTTGTCAATGAGTTGAGGAGACATTGTCGGGAGTATGGGGAGGCCAACGCAGCCAGGGTTTGCAGAACACAGTGCTGAAGAGGAGTGGGGGAAGGAGAACTCTGCGGATCTGCAGTGAGTGGATCCCTCCATCCCTTATGCAGGTACTGATCAGCACACATCTGTGAGGAAGCTCCTCAAGATTAGGGTCCCCACTGGGGCCGACTGAGCTGAGTGGGTCTGCCATGGACCACAAACCTCTGCTGCAGAAGCGGCCTCTGGCCTACAACCTGGAGTCCATCCAGTTCAACTATGCATGCTGCCTGCACAGCTATGGCGCCACCCCTGCCAGCCCCCGCCAAGGCCCTACCCCTACCTCGTCACAGGGGTACCCACCCGCCACCCCAGGGTCTACAACATCCACAGCCAGACCACCACCTGGTACCCTGCCAACTCCATCATGGTCATGGGAAGCTGTCCCGTCTGCAGGGTCGGGGGTGCTGGAGGACTGCTTCAGCTTCCTGGGCATTTTCTTGGTCATCATCCTGTTCCCCTTTGGTTTCATCTGCCGTTTTGCCTTGAGGAAGCGAAGATGCCCCAACTGCGGAGAGACCTTCGCTTAAAGAGGACACCACACCCGGCTTTCCTACACCCAGTTCTCTTTTTCTAATGTAAATTTCGTGTATAGTAGTTTTATATAATTAAGCTTCAGAACTGTTTTTTTGTTGTTGTTGATGTTGTTGTTTGAGTCAGAGTTTCATTCTTGTCATCCAGGCTGGAGTGCAATGGCATGATCTCGGCTCACCGCAACCTCTACCTCCCAAGTTCAAGCGATTCTCCTGCCTCAGCCTCCAGAGTAGCTGGGACTACAGGCACCAACCACCACGCCCGGCTAATTTTTGTATTTTTAGTAAAGACTGGGTTTCACCATGCTGGACAGACTGGTCTTGAACTCCCGAGCTCAGGTGATCTGTCCGCCTTGCCCTCCAAAAGTGCTGGGATTACAGGCATGAGCCACCACGCCCAGCCTCAGGACTTTTCTGTAAAGTGAGATGGGATAGATGTGGTACCTGCAAGCCGCGGTTTCCTGGAGCATGGAGAGGCAGCTCTGCTGCTTCCTCCCAAGGTTAATGACAACTCAATAAAGCACTGCTTGGCCAGGCACAGTGGCTCACGCCTGTAATCCCAGCACTTTAGGAGGCTGAAGTCGGCGGATCATAAGGTCAGGAGTTCGAGACCAGCCTGGACAATATAGTGAAACTCCGTCTCTACTAAAAATACAAAATTTAGTTGCACGTGGTGGTGGGCACCTGTGGTCCCAGCTACTCAGGAGGCTGAGGCAGGAGAATCACTTGAACCCGGGAGATGGAGGTTGCAGTGAGCTGAGATCACGCCACTGCACTCCAGCCTGGGTGACAGAGCGAGACTCTGTCTCAAAAAACAAACAAGCAAAAAAACACAGAGCCTAGAATAGTGGACATTCTCACCAATCAGAGTGGGAAAACTTTGTAATACATGGAATATTGGGTATGGAACTCAGAAGAGTATTTCCTCAGAAGTGGGACAAAATCACTCTTGACTAAAGACTGCTCTGGTCACATCTAACAAAGTTTAAAAGTAAGGAAAGATAGGCTGGGCCTGGTGACGCACACACCTGCAATCCCAGCACTTTGGGAGGCGGAGGTGGGCAGATCATTTGAGGTCAGAAGTTGGAGACCAGCTTGGCCAACATGGCAAAACCCCCGTCTCTACTAAAAATACAAAAATTAGCCAGGCGTGGTGGTGCATGCTTGTAATACCAGCTACTTAGGTGGCTGAGGCACGACAATTGCTTGAACCTGGGAGGCGGAGGTTGCAGTGAGCTGAAACTGCACCACTGCACTGCAACCTGGGTGACAGAGCAAGACTGTCTCAAAAAAAAAAAAAAAAAAAGAAAGAAAGGAAAGATAAAACTGGTTCCAACCGACAGTTGTGTCCCAGGACAAGGCACAAGAATATCGAAATGAAAGCAATACAAGAATACCTATTACTCAACAAGACAAAATTCACAATGTCTGGCATCCAACAAATATCATGTGACATGAAAATAAGCAAGAAAATATGACCCAAAATGGGGAGAATTATCAATAACTGAAAGGGATCCAGAAATGAGATTGAGAATAGAATTCAAAAGCAAGTATACTAAAAGTTATAATGAATATTTATATTGCATTATAAATTATGTTTTATATGTTCACAAAGATAGAGGAAACATAAGTATGTTAATATAAAGAAGATATTTAAATGACTCTTTCATCCCTGCAAGCTCTGAGAAAAAAATAAGACTCAAGTGAAACTATAAAAAATAAAAAAGATAATATTTGAGATAAAATAGAGACTACGTTAACAGTGGATTAGATGCTACAAAAGAAAAAAGGTTAGTAAACTTAAAGAAAGAAATATAAACTATTGAAAATGAGACAAGGAAAAAAGTAATGGAAAATAAATACAGTATTAGCTATGGGACAACTTCAAGAGGCCTAATATATATAAAATTATAGTCTCTAAATTATTCAAGAGAGAAGGGCATTCAGCCTCAGAAAGCTGATTGAAAGAAAAACTAAAAAGCAAAATAAAGACAAAAATTAAGAAAAAATAAAAATATGCTATGTGTGGTGGCTCACACCTGTAATCCCAGCACTTTGGGAGGCCAAGGCAGGAGGATTGTTTGAGCCCAAGAGTTCAAGACCATCTTGGGCCACAGAGTGAGGCCCCAACTCTGCAAAAAATGAAAACTATTAGCCAGATGTGGTGGCATGAACCTGTAGTCCTAGCTATTTGGGAGGCTTAGGCAGAAGGATTGCTTAAGGCCAGGAGTTCAAGGCTACAGGGAGCTATGATTGTACCACTGCACAAGCCTGGGAAACAGGGAAAGACCTTGACTCTATTTATAAAAAGAAAGAAAGAAAGAGAAATAAATAAAAAAGAGAAGAAACTGAAAAAATGTAAAAAAATAATTGCTAAAAACTCCAAATTTGACAAAAACTGTAAACTCATAGATTGAAGGAGCTCAACAAACCCCAAGTGAAAGAAACATGAAGAAAACTATGCCAAGGCACCTCATAATCAAATTGATTGAAATTAGTGGCAAAGAGAAAATGTTAAAAATGCAAGAGAAAAAAGGCATATTACATACGGAGGGACAAACATAAGAATTACAGCAGATTCTCAGTGTTAACAATGCAAGCCAGCAGGTAGTAGAACAATGTCTCTGAAGTATTAAAAGAAAAACAGTGCAGGCCCAGTAGCTCATGCCTATAGCACTTTGGGAGGCTGATGCAGGAAGATGGCTTGAGAACAGGAGTTCAAGACCAGCCTGGGCAACTTAGCAAGACCCCTGTCTCTACAAACACTTAAAAAAGAAAAAAAAACATTTAACTGGGCATGGTAGCATTTGTCTTGAAATCTATTTTATCTGATGTAAGTATAGCTATTCCTACTCATTTTTGGTTTCCACTTGCAGGGAATATATTTTTCCATCCCTTTATTTTTAGTCTATATGTATATTTATAGGTGAAATGTGTTTCTTGTAGGCAAAAGATCATTGGGTCTTGTTTTTAAATCCATTCAGCCATGGTATGTCTTTTGATTGGAGAGTTTATTTCATTTACATTCAATGCTATTTTTGATAAGTAAGGACTTATGCCTGCCATTTTGTTATTTGTTTTCTGGTTGTTTGTGGTCTTCCTTTTAGTGAATGCAATTTTCTCTGGTGGTATCTTTTAATTTCTTCCTTTTTAGTTTTTGTGTATTGTGAACTCAAAGTGTCTGAGACAGGCCTCAATCAATTTAGAAAGTTTATTTTGCCAAGGTTAAGGATGTACCCTCAGGAGGCTCTGTCCTGGCAACATGTGCTCAAGGTGGTCAGGGTACAGCTCACTTTTACACATTTTAGGGAGATATGAGACATCAATCAATATGTGTAAGATGTACATTGATTTGGTCCAGAAAGGCAGGACAACTCAAAACAGGGCGGGATTGGGGGGGCGGGGAGGGGACAGTTCCAGGTAGATAAGGTGTGGTTCCAGGTAGATAAGAGACAAAAAGTTACATTCTTCTGACTCTTCAATCAGCCTTTCACTGAATCCACAATTTACATGTTGGGGAACATAGAGGAATAGTCACTTATGCCTTAGTCTGGCTCAATGAATCTGCATTTGTCTCAGTTGAGCAGAGAGATGACTTTCTGTCTGGCACCTGTGAAGATAAGGTATCAATTTACATCACAAGGGTGAAATTCAACAGAATTGTTTTAGGGTAAAGATTTTGAGGCCCAGAAGGATTTCTTTATGAGCGAATTGTGATGGACATATATAGCTTTTAAAACATCTTTGTAGTTATATTACTTAGGAATAGAATGAGAGGCAGGTTTGCCTGATGTAGTTCCCAGCTTGACTTTTCCCTTTAGCTTAGTGACTTTGGGGTCCCAAGATTTATTTGCCTTTCACAGTTTCTGTTATATTGTCTTTGATTTGACATTACCATGAGGCTTGCAAATAGTACTTACAACCCATTATCTTAAACTGATGACAACTTAATACTGATTGCATAAACAAACAAGCAAAGAGAAAGCAAATAAAAGCTCTACACTTTAACTTCATTCCTCCACTTTTTAACTTTTTGTTGTTTCTGTTTATGTATTATTTTACTGTCTATGTCTTGAAAAGTTGTAGTTATTTTTTTGATTGGCTCATCTTTTAGTCTTTCTACTCAAGATATGAGTATTTTATACAGCACAATTACAGTTTTATAATATTCTGTTTCTCTGTGTACTTACTATTACCAGTGAGTTTTGTGCCTTCAGATGATTTCTTATTGCTCATTAACATCCTCTTCTTTCAAACTAAAGAACTCCCTTTAATATTTCTTATAGGATAGGTCTAATGTTGATGAAATTCCTCAGCTTTTCTTTGTCTAGGGAAGTCTTTATTTCTCCTTCATGTGTGTAGTATTTTTTGATCAATTCTGCTATTAAGAGACTGTAATTCATTCTTCAGTATATCAATTGCGTTTTTCAGCTCCAGAATTTCTGCTTGATTCTTAACTATTTCAATCTCTTTGTTAAATTTATCAGATAGTATTCTGAGTTCCTTCTCTGTGCTATCTTGAATTTTGTTGAGTTTCCTCAAAGCAGCGATTTTGAATTATTTGTCTGAAAGGTCACATATCTCTGTGTCTCCAGAGATATGTGCCTTATTTAATTCATTTGGTGGATTCATGTTTTCCTGGATGGTCTTGATGCTTGTGGATGCTTATTGATGTGTGGGCATTCATGAAATTAGGTATTTATTTTATTTATCGTAGTTGTTGCAGTCTGGGCGTGTTTGTACCTGCCCTTCTTGGGAAAGCTTTCCAGGTATTCAAAGTGAGTTAGGTGTTGGGATCTAAGTTTTTGTTTACTGCAGCCTTATCTGCATTAGGGGGCATCCCAAGCCCAATAACACTATGGCTCTTGCAGACTCAAGAGGTACTGCCTTGGTGGTTTTGCATAAGATCTGCAAGAATTCTCTGGATTACCAGAAGGAGCCCTTGTTCTTTTCCCTTACTTTCTTTGAAACAAATGGAGTCTCTCTCTCTGTGCTGAGCTGCCTGGAGCTGGGGGAGAGGTGACATAAGCACCCCTGTGGCCACCACCACTGGGACTGTGCTGGGTCAGACCTGAAGCCAGCACAGCACTGGGTCTTACTCAAGTCCCACTGTAACCACTGCCTGGTGACAGCCTATGTTTGTTCAAGACCCCAGGGTTCTACAATCAAGAGGTGGTGAAGCCAGCTGGGCTTGTGTCCTGTGTTATCTTGAATTTTGTTCAAGAGTGACTAGCTCTCCAGATTCCAGGCATGACTAGAGATGCCATCTGGGAGCCAGGTCCTAGAGTTGGAAACCTTAGGAATTTACCTGGTGATCTATTCTACTGTGGCTGAACTGACACCCAAGCTGCAAGGCAAAGACCTTCTCACTCTTTTCTCCCCTTTCTATAAGCAGAAGAGTCTCTCCCCATGACCACCACCACCCCAGGCCTATGGCAAATACTGTCTGGCTACCATCGATGTTCACTCAAGGCCCAAGGGCTCTTCTGTCAGCTTTTGGTGATGTTGGCAGTTCTGAGTCTGTTCCTTCAGGGAAGTGGGCTCCCCTCTGGCCCAGGGCAGGTCCAGAAATACTGTCTAAAAGCCAAAACCTGGAATCAGAGACCCCAAGAGTCTAGTTGGTACTCTACCCCACTGTGGCCAAGCTGGTACCTAAGCTATAAGACAAAGTCTCCTTTACTCTTCCCTCTCCTTTTCTCAAACAGGAGGAGTCTCTCCCTGTAGCCACCACAGATGGGAATGTGCTGGGTCATATCTGAAGCCATCACATCTCTGAGTCTCACTCAAAGCCTATGGCAAGTATTGCCTGGGTACCACTGCTGATTATTTAGGGCCCAAGACTTCTTTTTTTTTTTTTCCCCCAAGACAGAGTCTTGCTCTGTCACCCAGGCTGGAGTGCAATGGCGTGATCTTGGCTCACTGCAACCTCCACCTCCTGGGTTCAAGCAATTCTCCTGCCTCAGCCTCCCGAGGAGCTGGGATTACAGGCGTCTGCCACCATGCCCAGCTAATTTTTTGTATTTTCGGTAGAGACAGGGTTTTACCATGTTGGCCAGGCTGGTCTTGAACTCCTGACCTCGTGATCCACCCGCCTCAGCCTCCCAAAGTGCTGGGATTACAGGCGTGAGCCACTGCACCTGGCCTGGCCCAAGGAGGGTTCTTTAGTCAGCAGGTGTTGAATTCTTCTAGGACTGGGCCCTTCCCTTTGAGGTTGTGAGTTCCTTTCTGGCCCAGAGTGTGCTTAAAATGTCTTCTGGGAGCTAGGGCCTGGAATGGGGCCATCAAGACTCTGCCTATCCTATTGTAGTGCCCAATCCTACGGTAGCTGAGCTGGTATCCAAGTTGCAAGACAAAGCCCTCTTTACTCTTCCCTCTCCTCTCCTCAAGCCTGAAGGAAGGGGTCTCTCCCAGAGCTGCAATCTGTGCTGCCTAGGGTTAGGGGAGTGGTGGCACAAGCACTTGCTTGGCTGCCCTGGCTGGTTTCTCACTAGGTCACATGCTCCTTAAGTCCACTAGCTCTGAGCCCAGCACAGCACCAGGACTTGCCCAGGAATTACAGTCCTTGTGGCCTAGACCACCTTTCACATTTATTTAGGACCCCAGAACACTTTAACCTATTGTGGTGAGGCTTGCTAGAACTCAGGTTCCAACCACTGGGGTGGGTGATTCATCTTTGGCTAAGGCTGATCTAAATGCTCCCTCTGCTGGTGCTGGCTGAGTTTTGCCCAGTGTTGCTTTCTGCTGACAGGGCAGCACTGAGTTCCAGCGCAAAGTCCCACAGTCACTGTGCTCTTCCTCTCCTAAGCATATAGAGTCTCTCTCCATGCCATATGGCCTCTGCCAAGGGATGAGGAAAGGGTGGTATTGGCAATTCAAGACTATCTTTCTTTCTTACCCTCTTCAGTGCCTCTTTCAGTGATGTGAAGTTAAAACCAAGTACTGTGATTACTCACCTGATTTTTGGTTCTTACGAAGGTGCTTCTTTGTGTGGATAGTTGTTCAATTTGGTGTTCCAGTGGGGAGGACAATTAGTGGAGGCTTCTATTGAGCCGTCTTGCTCTGCCTCTTCCTCCTGAAGGATAATGTTTTAATGAAAAATTTAGAGATACAGTAATTCTGGGAGATGAAAAGATCTAGTTCGGTTGTGTTAAACTTTGGTATGCACAATAATATATCAGTATCTCAGGTGGTTACTAAAATGCAGATGTTTGTGTTTTACTCCTATACCTTACTCCCCAGTAATTATGAATCAGTAGATCTTGGATGGGACCTGGGGGAGAGCATCTTTAGCAGAAGTCAAGGGTATAACTATGGAAAGGAATGGTTTATGTAGAGTAGAAATAAAGATCATCCAGATTCTAGGTGTTGGTCCTCACTTGAAGACCTAAGATAATGGCAAGGTTCTGGATAGAGAGGAAACTTGTGAACCAAATAAGGAAACCTTCATCTTTTTGAAAGAGAGAGCCTAAGTAGGTAATAAATAATAGTGTGGAGAGGACATAAAAGAGAGTGACTTGAACCTAATTCAGTATGCTCTAAGCATTATCTTTAGAACCATCAGTACATTTGATTTGGGTAAAGGGAAGAGTATTTGGGCAATGGTGATTGAGTGAAAAGTGTTTTATTTTGTAGAAAAAAAAATCTCATAGAATAATTTTAAAAAACATTATGATCGAAGATGATAATAAGAGCTTATATTTATTGAACATTTACTATGTGCGAGGCACTATTTTCATTACTTCATGCATATTAAGTCTTAATACTCATGAAAACCATGGGCTTTATTTTCCCCATTTTACAGGTAAGGACAATAAGGCTAAGATAGGTTAATATGTCAAAATGTCGTGAGGATACCAGTTAGGTAGCTAACGTCTGGGCCTGGCGCAGTGGCTCACCCCTGTAATCCCAGCACTTTGGGAGGTCGAAGCGGGTGGATTGCCTGAGGTCAGGAGTTCAAGATCAGCCTTGCCAACATGGTGAAACCCTGTCTCTGCTAAAAATACAAAAATTAGCCAGGCATGGTAGTGGGCACCTACATTCCCAGCTACTCGGGAGGCTGAGGCAGGAGAATTGCTTGAACCCAGGAGGTGGAAGTTGCAGTGAGCTGAGATCGCGCCACTGCACTCCAGCCTTGGCAACAGAGCAAGACTTCGTCTTTAAAAAAAAAAAAAAAAAAAAAAAGAAGCTAATGGCTGAAGGAGAGATGACAGAAGTTTGAAATAAGATATTCTAATGAGTGTGAAGAGCGAAAGACAAATTTAAGAAATTATAAAGGGAAATCTTTATAATAATAAAGGGACATTATAAATGATCAGATTTGAAGAGAGTTCAGGAAAGGTAGGATCTGATGTTGACTGACTGTTGTTTGGGATATTGGTTTAATAGTGTTGTTATTAAGAAAGCTAGAAGGCTGGGCCTGGTGGCTCATGCCTGTAATCCCAGCACTTTGGGAGGCTGAGGCCGGCAGATCACCTTAGGTCAGGAGTTTGAGACCAGCCTGGTGAAACCTCATCTCTACAAAAAAATACAAAAATCAGCCGGGCATGGTGGCGTGCACCTGTAATCCTAGCTATTAGGGAGGCTGAGGCAGGAGAATTGCTTGAACCCAGGAGGCGGACATTGCAGTGAGCTGAGATTGCGCCACTGCACTCCAGCTTGGGCAACAGAGCAAGGCTCTATCTCAAAAAAAAAAAAAAAAAAAAAACAAAGAAAATTCAAGAAGAGTCTACCAAGCATGCAACACATAGTAGCAAGACACACACACACATACAAACACACATGCACACACACAGAGAAGGATTTAAGAGTAAATATAAGTTAATTATATATACGATAAAAGTCTACTGAGTTATACATGCCTTTGGGTCAGACATGTGGAAATGTACATTAGTCAGAATTATGAGTAGAGTGCTCTTGAAGCAGGTGGCACTGGAGTATGTGTGTTATTGAAGCCAAGAAATGCTTCTGGTGATAGTAATAAAATATTCCACCAGAAGTGGCAAAGCAGTAAAGATTAATTATGTCATATAACAAAACTTTTGAAGGTAGGCAACTCCGGGTTTGGCAAAGTGGCTCAGTGATGTCCCCAACAGTCCAGTCTCTTTCTTTTTTCTTTGCCATCCTCAATATTTGGTTTTTGGTCTTGGGCTTGCCACTCATGGTTGCAGGATGGTTGTTGGCAGCATTCTGAAACATTTATCTGTATACAACATTTAAAACAAGAAGAGAATGGGGTGAGAAACAAAGAATAGAATTGTGATTGCCAGGGCTGGGGGAAGGGGAAAATGTTGCTAATCAATGGCAACAGATATAAAATTTCTATTATGCAAGATGAGTAAGTTCTAGAGATCTGCTGTATAACATTGTACATATAAATAACAGTGCCGAATTGTGCACTTAAAAATCTGTTAAGAGGGGCCAGGCATGGTGGTTCACACCTATAATCCCAGCATTTAGCGAGCCTGAGGTGGGAGGGTCACTTTAGCCCAGGAGTTCAAGACAAGCCTGGGCAACAAAGTAAGACCCTGTCTCCACAAAAAATACAAAAGTTAGCTGAGTGTAGGGGTGCACACCTTTAGTCCTAGCTACTTGGGAAGCTGGGGCTGAAGGATCATTTGATCCCAGGAGTTCAAGGCTGCAGTGAGCCATGCCACACCACTGCACTCCACCCTGGGTGACAGAGCAAGACCTTGTCTAAAGAAAAAACAAAACAAAACAAAACAAAACAAAAACCTCGGGCGCGGTGGCTCACGCCTGTAATCCCAGTAATCCCAGCACTTTGGGAAGCTGAGGCTGGTGGATCACCTGAGGTTGGGAGTTCAAGACCAGCCTGGCCAACATGGAGAAACCCTGTCTCTATTAAAAAATACAAAATTAGCTGGGGATGGTGGCGCATGCCTGTAATTCCATCTACTTGGGAGGCTGAGGCAGGAGAATCGCTTGAATCCGGGAGGCAGAGGTTGCGGTGAGCCAAGATCACGCCATTGCAGCCTGGGCAAAAAGAGCAAAACTCTGTCTCAAAAGAAAAAAAAACATCTGTTAAGAGGATAGAGCTGTTAAGCATACTTACTAAAATAAAATTAAGAAGAAGGCAGAAAGCAGAAAAAGAGAGCGAGGAGGAAGTGGAGGTGGAGAAGAAGAGGGAGTAGGGGGAGGAAAGGAAGAAGGAAAAGAAGGAGGCACCAGTAAGCTCTCCTTGCCTGATTTATGTTTTCCTAATCAAAAGGGAAATCCTTAAAAGCTCCTGGGGTGACTTTCTCTTAAGTCTCATTGATCCGAACTTGATTATTTGATCTTCTCTAGCTCAAGAGAGTATGGGAAAGTAAATATATTGCAAAGTACAATGAGATTGTCATCACTGCCTTAGATTAACTATTAATCCCCAGGACTAGGCATATTCTGTATCCTCACCATAGAAAAAAGAACCAGGGCTCTATTAGAAGAAAAAAGAAGAACAATGGATTTTTGTTATTTTCATTTTTATTGTTTGAGACAGGGTCTCTCTGTGTCTCCTGGGCTGGAGTGCAGTGGTACAATCACGTCTCACTCAACCTCCCAGGCTCAAGTGCTTCTCACACTTCAGCCCCCCGAATAGCTGGGACTACAGGCATGCATCACCACGCCTGGCTAATTTTTGTATTTTTTGTAGAGATGGGGTTTTGCCATGTTGGCCAGGCTGGTCTCAAACTCCTGGGCTCAAGCCATCCACCTGCTTTGGCCCCACAAAGTGCTGGGATTATAGGTGTGAGCCACCACGCCCGGGAAAAATGGCCCGTTGCTAGATAAGTAAGAGTATTAGCCAAGGAGTAGATGGATTTCCTTATGGAGAGGATTTAAAATGAATTAGAAAAAATAAATAGCCGGGCACGGTAGCTCACGCCTGTAATCCCAGCACTTTGGGAGGCTGACGTGGGTGGATCACCTGAGGTCAGGAGGTCGACACTAGCCTGGCCAACATGGTGAAACCCCATCTCTACTAAAAATACAAACATTAGCTGGGCGTGATGGCAGGCGCCTGTAATCCCAGCTCCCCGGGGCGGGGGCGGAGGGGGCGGGGCGTGGCGAGGCAGGAGAATGGCTTGAAACTGGGAGGCGGAGTTTGCAGTGAGCGGAGATCGCGCCATCGCACTCCAGCCTGGGGGACAAGAGCGAGACTACGCCTCAAAAAAAAAAGAAAAAAAAAAGAAAAAAAATTAAGGACATGGGATGAAACCCTAAGGGAGAACACTATCTGAGGAGATGTTAAGAGGTAAAAGAGATTGTGAAGGATTGAGAAGGCAGACTCTTGAGAGGTAGTTAGTAGGCTAACACCATGGTCATTACAAAGAAAATGGTTCTGTGTTTTCACAGAATTTATCCAAGAGAAGAGTAGCTAAGACTTATACACCAGTAATTATAGAAACAGTATTGTATTAGTCTGTTCTCCTGCTGCTAAGAAAGACATACCCAAGACTGGGTAATTTTATAAAGGAAAGAGATTTAATGGACTCACAGTTTCACATGGCTGGGGAGGCCTCACAATAATGGCGGAAGACAAGGAGGAGCAAGTCATATCTTAACATGGATGGCAGCAGGCAAAGAGAGAGTGAGAACCAAGCGAAGGGGATTTTTCCTTATAAAACCATCAGATCTCATGAGACTTACTCACTGCCACAAGAATAGTATGGGGGAAACCACCCCCATGATTCAATTATCTCCCACTGGGTTTCTCCCACAACATGTGGCAATTATGGGAGCTACAACTCAAGATGAGATTTGGGTAGGGATGCAGCCAAACCATATCAAGTACAAAAGTTGGTGTGGGTCTATAAGCAGGGTTTCTCAACTTTGGCACTATTGACATTTAGGACCAGATATATATATATATTTTTTCGAGACAGAGTCTCGTTCTGTCACCCAGGCTGGAGTGCAATGGCATGATCTTGGCTCACTGCAACCTCCACCTCCTGGGTTCAAGCAATTCTTCTGCCTCAGCCTCCCAAGTAGGTGGGATTACAGATGCCTGCCACCATGCCCAGCTAATTTTTGTATTTTTAGTAGGGATGGGGTTTCACCATGTTGGTCAGGCTGGTCTCGAACTCCGGACCTCAGGTGATCCTCCCGCCTCGGCCTCCCAAAATGTTGGAATTACAGGTGTGAGCCACCACGCCTGGCTCAGATAACTCTTTATTGTGGGAGCTCGTCCTGTGCATTGTAGGATGCCTGGCAGCATCCCTGGCCTCTACCCATTAGGCGCCAGTAGCAAATCTCCCCCACTTCCCTAGGTATTATAATAAAAATGTCTTCAGACATTGCCAAATCTCCCCAGGGGGACAAAATCACTCCTAATTGGGAATCACTGGTTTATAACAAGGAGTGCTTCAGGAAAGGCTGCAAATGGGGCAATAGTAATTAAAACGGATCTCGAAGACCGGATATCATTTAGCCAAGCAAAGTCGGAGGAAAAGAAATTCCAAGGAGCATTTGTGCAGAAGCAATGATGGAAGATTTCAGGTGTGCTTAGGCACACAACATGTACTCATGTCAGGCTCTCACCAGAGCATCTGAGTGCAAGTTGCATGATTTTGAACAGGAGAAAAAAATCTAATCAGAACGGAGGACTAGGGAGATTACTAGCCATCTGTGTGTTGGGTGGATTGGGGCAGGGAGAGATTAAAGGCAGGGATAACAGTAATCCAGAGGGAAGGTACAATGAATGACCAAACTAGGGCAGTGAGAGTGGGAACTGAGGGGGATGACTAAGAGATTTTGTGGAGATACAATTGGGACAGCTTAGTGATTACGGGATGGGGGAGGCTCATATCTTTCTCTCTTGCTTTAAGTACTATCTATAAAGATAGGAGCTATATGAAAGTTTGGAGGCTGGATAATTGGAAGCACATTAATGACATCAGCAGAGAGAGGGAAGCAGGTTAAAAAGGGAAGATTATGTGCTTGGATTTGGATTAATTGGGCTCGTTAGAATAGAGATGAACCAGAGATCTAGTATAGTTTTAAAAGTTATCAGACTACAGGTCATAGTAGAGACACTAGAGGACAGAGTATAAAGAGGAGATTCAAGATCAGATACAGGTGGGATGAACACCTTGCCTATATTTAGAGGGCATGAGGTGATCATAAATAAGGTGTAAGGACCTGCCAGAGAGGCTGGAGGAGATTCAGAATCCTATCATGGAAGGGAGGAGTTTCAAGGAGAAGGAGGATAGCTTTGTGCGTCAGGGTGGAAAGTACCCTGAGAGGTTCTAGAGAACTAGCAGAAAGAAGACTTTACAATATCCTTTCAAAATAGATAGGAATTAATTTATTTTTATTTTTATTTTTTTGAGATGGAGTCTCGCTCTGTCGCCCAGGCTGGAGTGCAGTGGTGCAATCTCGGCTCACTGCAAGCTCCACCTCCTGGGTTCAAGCCATTCTCCTGCCTCAGCCTCCCGGTAGCTGGGACTACAGGTGCCTGCCACCAAGCCTGGCTAATTTTTTGTATTTTTAGTACAGACGGGGTTTCACCATGTTAGCCAGGATGGTCTTGATCTCCTGACCTCGTGATCCGCCCACCTCGGCCTCCCAAAGTGCTGGGATCACAGGCATAAGCCACCGCGCCCAACCCAGTAAATCTAATTTTACATGGGGATTAGGTACTAGAGTGTGTACAACAAGGATAAAAATAAATCCAGTGAGTCAAAATTGTCATGGGAAATTTCCGAAAAAGTACAGTATAAATGATTTTCGAGTATTGAACTTGGTGTGTGTGTGTGTGTCTGTGTGTGTATGCATGTGTGTGTGCACATGTATGTAATGGGCAATGAATGCAAGTATTATAAGAAATATAAAAACAGTACAATTTTGAAGTATTTTTTACTATGAGAAATAGAGAAAGAGAATGACATTGTTTTCTGAGTGTGTAGAGTAGAATTTTAGGGTAGATTTTCCTCTTTTAAGACAGAGTATCATTGCCTTATGTAAACTCTCCTATTCAAATTCCAGGAACTGTTAATAACTCAAGGCAGAGAATATTTGTGAGTTTCTGCTTTCCTAGAGAAAATTTAGTAAGATACAGGGAAGACATTCTGCAGGTAGTTGGCACGTATTTTTCATAATGATGGCAATAAAAGCCTTTGTTAATAACAGTGAGGACAAAATGAAGCTGGACTGTCTGGCGCTCGAGTCAACCTCAAAATTAGTGTCTATTAGAAATGTTAGAAATGCTGTCTCTTCTTCAGTAAAAGACACTGCCCATAGATGGGTATATGGTATATATCCAGTTTGGATCCAGTTTTCCTTAAATATCTTTTACTGTGACTTGTTTGAAGTACAGTGCCACTGTCAGAGTAACAACCTTGGTTGATCATGAGCCTCATCATTTGGGAAAAGCATGTGTGTTGTCTGGGAGAGAAGCTTTGGGAGTTTACAGTTGACAATGAGGGAGAACTGTGGGGCCCTTCTATCAACCCTGAAGGGAAATGGGAGGAGAGACATAGCTAGATTGTTCTTATATTCTTTTTTTTTTTTTTTTTTTTTTTTTTTGGAGATGATGTCTCACTCTGTCACCCAGGCTGGAGTGCAGTGAAGTATGAAGTGATCACAGCTCACTGCAGCCTGGATCTCCTGGGCCCCAGTGATCCTTCCACCTCAGCCTTGGGAGTAGCTTAGACTGCAGGCACATACCACCACAACCAGCTAATTTTTGCATTTTTTGTAAAGACTGGCTTTTGCTATGTTGCCCAGGCTGGTCTTGAACTCCTGCTTTGACGTCCCAAAGTGCTGGGATTATAGGCGTGAACGCCCGGCCCTCATATTCTTCTGTGGATGTTAATTCCCTAACTTTCTCACTTCCCTTCAAGCTGTTTTTTTTTTTTTTTTTTTTTAATATATACTACCTTCTCTCTTCCTTTGTTGCTAACATCAAAAGAATCCTTAAGTAGGGGTAACAGCAACAGGGTTGGAGGTGAAACTGTACCTTCAAGCCAAAAACAGCCTGAAGGTGAAAGACCAGACTGCTGGTCCTGGATGAAATCCATGACGCAGAGTGAGAATTTCTGTTCCTGTTTGCCTGCCCCTCCCCTATTCTGAGCCGATAAAAAGCCCCAGGACTCAGCCTCATGGAGGGGACTTTCCTGCCTTCGGGTAGGGGGACCACCCCCGCTTCCCTCTCTGCTGAAAGCTGTTTCATCCCTCAGTAAAACTCCCCGCCTTGCTCACTCTTCAATTGTCAGCACATCTTCATTTTTCTTGGGCATGGGGCAAGAACTCAGGAACCAGTGTGCAAGGCAAACTTGACTCAGGCGGGCAAATTGCGTGGGGTGCCTCCTGCAGCAGGTAGTATGCCCCGAGCTAGGCCTCCGGCATTGCCGGCTAGAGGTCCTTGACTGGCAAAGGGACTGAGAAAAATCCTGCATTGAGGGAGAGGGGGGCGAGGGGCGGTCGTTGGATCTAGGAGTAATTGCCAGGCTTGCTCTAGAACTTATTAATGCATTTATATCTATGACCCCATCACTCTCTATCCCCTTATTACTCTTTCTCATAAAATTTACCACATGGTACCTGTTGTTTTTTTTTTTTTTTTTTTGAGACTGAGTCTTGCTCTATTGCCCAGGCTGGAGTGCAGTGGCATGATCTCGGCTCACAGCAACCTCTCTGCCTCCCAGGTTCAAGCGATTCTTGTGACTCAGCCTTGTGAGTAGCTGGGATTACAGGCACCCCCCCACCACGCTCGGCTAATTTTTAGTAGAGACGGGGTTTCACCATGTTGGCCAGGCTGGTCTCGAACTCCCGACCTCAAGTGATCTGTCTGCCTCAGCCTCCCAAAGTGCTGGGATTACAGGTGTGAGCCACCATGCCGGGCCATAGAGTAACATCTTTATTGAGATATAATTCACATAACATACAATTCACCTATTTAAAGGGTATAATTCAGTGGTTTTTAGTGTGTTCACAGGGTTGTGTAACCATTACCACAATCTAATTTGAGAACATTTTAATCAATTCAAAAAGAAATCCAATGCCCATGAACATTCACTCTCCATTCCACCCTGTCCCCAGATTGAAAACAACTATGTGTTTTCTGTCTCTATGGATTTTCCTGTTCTGCACATTTCAGATAAGTGGAATCATATAATATATAGTCATTTGTGAGACGCTTCTTTCACTTTGCATAGTTTTCAAGGTTCATCCATGTGACTGCATGTAATCAGTACTTCATTTCTTTTTATTGCAGAATATAATAATATTCCATTGTATGGATGATACCATGTTTTATTTAGCCATTCCTCAGTTGATAAACATTTTGCTACCTGATTTAAAGCTTACTTTCTGTTTCTCACACTAGTATATGAGCTTAATGAGGGTAAGAACATTTTTGTTATTTCCCACTCAGTCCCTAGCATTTTGCACATTGCCTGTCTCATGTCAGTGTCAGGTTCAAATCTATCTAGCGGTGCTTTCGCTGACGGGGGCCAGGAGGTTTCACAAGGACTCAATGGCTGATTAAATGCTTACAGATACAGATTTCTCAGGGCAGAACTTCTGCAAGCATTTTGGCTGTGGTCAGTTACTTTCAGGTTTTCATTACTTTTTGGTTTTCACAGCATCCGCAAGTGCCCATAGCCATTATCTCAGCTGCCTCTCTCTTTACTCTCTTGCCAATGGTGCCAGGCCACAGCAGGTGTTATCTTATCACCTCAGTCCACCATACATATGCTTATCAATTTGAGGGGTCAACAATTTCACTGGAGGCTGAAACCCTTGTCATAAATGGCTCCATTTTGAGACATTTCAGATTACAAACCACTGTTATATACCAGCCTAGCATGTAGAAATCACTCAGTACATTTATTGAACACATAATTTAACCATTCATTCACCTGACCAACAGTCATTAAGCACTGACACATTTGTTTTCAACACTCCCTCTCTTCCACGGCAGGCCACTTGGTATGGGAGATAAATATGACAAAGGATCTGCCCTTATGAATCTCATAATCCACTGAAGTGACAACTGTGCAAACAAATAATTAAAGTAAAATTAAGAAGCTGGGCACAGTCTCACATCTGTAATCCCAGCAATTTGGGAGGCGGAGGCGAGGGGATTGCTGAGGCCAGGCGTTCAAGACCAGCTTGGCCAATTTAGTGAGACCCCATCTCCATTAAAAAATAATAAAATAAAATAATTGATTTTGAGAAAGGATATGGACAAAGTGCAGCACATAGACCAAGGGCCCAATTCTGTTTGAGGGCATTGGAGGCAACTTCCACAGCAAAGACTTGGGTTGAAATTTACAAAAATAGGAGTTTGCCAGCTTGACAGAGAGGCAGCGGAGGTCAACCAGCAGCACCCTTAAGCAGTCATGGAGGCTGACCTAGGCGCTGGACATGGAAAAGTAGCAATTCTGGAGCTTTGTATAGATGTGGGGAGGGAACTTACAGGGGACCAACTAGGCTACTGGGCAATTTCACATTATAAAGAATTTTATATGCTCAAATTAAAGGATTAAAAATTTTCCCCCATGTACGTAATAAATTGGCAAAAATGGTTATATTTGAGGGTGGACTAAGGAACTCCGGGAAAGAGATCGGCAAACCAGGCACATGTTCTTGACTACTGCAAAAGTACATTTAAAGTAGCCGCGGGGGATACATGTATACTTTTGGGCAGGATTGTGCCGTGGTCCTCTCAGCATGCAGCAAAGTTACTTTGGGGACAGTAGGGAGGTGGGCAGGAGCCAGTGATGACGGAATGGCAATCACATTTGACCTCTGATCTGTTTCTTTCCTCCTCCTTGACGTCTCCATATAAATGTTACACGGGCATCCCCACACTCGGATACGCACCCACAGTGGCTGATTCGGGGGTAACCGTGTCATTTGCTTACAACACTGGTACCTCTGCCCTGCACCCCGGGAGTGAGCAGTGAGTGAGGCTCGGGTCTGGGCGCTGGCTCCGAATCTTCGGGCTGGGAGAGACTCCACCATCTGGGGGCGGCCTGGGGGAGCAGCCTTAGTGTCTTCCTGCTGATGCAATCCGCTAGGTCGCGAGTCTCCGCCGCGAGAGGGCCGGTCTGCAATCCAGCCCGCCACGTGTACTCGCCGCCGCCTCGGGCACTGTCTTGCTGCAGCCGGGACCGCGCTCTGCAGCCGCAGACCCGGTCCACACGGCCAGGGGCTGCGACCCTTGGGATCTGCCCTCCGCTCAGCTCGAGCTTCCCTCGTGGCCGACGGAACAATGAAGGTAACTACTTATGGTTTTGTCGGTGTTTTACAAAAATGTGTGCGTGAATCGAACCGGCGATTTCTCCAAGAAACACAGTTGGCAGGGAGGGGAGGAAGGCGAGACAACCATGGCTTATATCCCCCGCAAACGTCTGCAGTATCTTCTTTATCAATCGTAGTTTGCGGGGACCGTGCATTCTGTTCAGATTTCGGTTTAACCTCCACTCGCAGGACGTGCCTTCTCGGACTTTTTCACATTCGCTTTTGGGAACGGAGGTGAAAGTGTGCTACAGCTCCCTCCCCTGCTTGTGAAGTTTGGAAAGGAAGTGAGGGCTTCTCTCAGTTTCTCCTATGCACAGGAGGTGGGGAATTTTGGAGAGGAGGTCTGGGGATGTCCCGGGCTGTAAATGCGCTTTCCTGCAGCGTGTGTTCGTGATGCAGGAGGGAGCGGCTGGAAGAGTTGACCCGGGTGGAGAGGGGAGGGAGAACGATCTTTTCACTGTTAAAAGCAGAAGGGGCCTCTTATTTTGTTTCTTGTGGAAATTAAAGCTTCTAGGAGTTACAAATGATAGACGCCTAAGGGCATTCATTTGTTAAACCAGTGAGCACCCTAATGGCTCTGATCTTGCTAATCACGGATAATTAGCCTAGCTGCCTATTATTTCTGACTATTTAGGTGTAGGGATGTACACCGTTGAGTGTTTTGTTTTCCTGGTTTCACACTCTGGAAAACTGCAATCGCATATAAAACCCGAAGAGCAACTTTTTCCAAGGAAAGTGAAGGATGGGCAGATATTCTTGCCATCTAACATTTTGGAATTGAGATGACCATAATGCAATCTGAACTTCTGGTAGGAATAAAGCCTCGTTTCAGAGTTTCTAAGGAGGGAGATGAAGCGTGGTTCTCAACTGCTCTTATCTACAACCCATCCCAGACCATAGTTTCACTTAGAAGAAATAATATGTAAATAGCGCCTTTGTTGCCAAACAAAAACTTTCACTACAATTAAACAGTAACCGAGTGGAAACTATGCGTTTTTGTATTCAACAGAGATCACACAACTTTTCTTCTATAGTTAGAGGTTCTATTTCTGGCTTCCTCGTGCTTGTTTCATTTCAGATGAAAAACACACTTTAGTTGATTATAGCTTTAGTAAGTAAAAGGAGAAAACTAAGAATGAACAGTCTTGCTTTTCCAGCTTTTTCCTGTCCATGTGCAGTTGTGGTTAATTACGCATTTTTGTAGGTCCAAAAAACCCTGTCCCTTCCACAAGATACTTTTATAACATGGGGAACTAGGTAAGATATCTACAAGTAGTCTCTTTTCTGTTTCCTGATATTTCCTAAGATTAAGAAAGAAATGATTGTATTCTAGGTATGATCGAAGAAGTATGGAAGGTTCCATTAAGTTAGTTTTATCACAATATTTCAAACATCTTTCCACTTATCTCTTAAATATGTATTGCTATCACAAGCTTGATTTTTAAAAAAAATGTTATTTGCACATGGCATATTGATTGCCTTTGTCCTCAGCAAATTCTCCGGGCTTAAGTCATGCATAAGCTTGTATTTTAAGACAGACACATGCAGAATGGGCAACTGGATAAGAAACATAGGATATACACTGAGTAGCATGTGTACAAAAATGGTAAGTGAGTATTATGACTTAATAAATTTAGATGGAGATTTAAAAATGATACACATGTAAATGGGATTGGAGGCAAGGGAAGTCCGTGTGTGTGTGTGTGTGTGTGTGTGTGTGTGTGTGTGTGTGTGTAGGGAAGACCGGAGGCCTAGTGGGGAGAGAGGTTTTACATTCCAGACACAGGATGTGGCCCCTCAGGCTAGGCTCAGAGATGTAAAGCTAGTTAAGCTGGCCTAACAAAAGGGTGGTGGTTAGAAAAAGGAAAAAAAGAGGTGGGGGTTGGGGAGGAAAAGAATTTAATGCTGGCCAATATTTTCATCTGATAAGTTTCAGTAATGAGTAATTTCACTGGATTTCAGAACTACAGAGAGAAAAGGGGAAAAATATTTTTCCTTTTTTACGCAAGAATTTCTCTTGCTTTTCAGCCCATTAGAACCAGATCTAATTATTTGAAATGAGTTTAAAACCTTATTATGAAAGGAAGTTGAAAACATTTGATCACAATTGAGTTTTGTACTATGGACTAAAACCAAGATGTGCTTTCTGTCAGTAGCTGTGCAACTCCCTGAAAAAAGAAAAATAGCGCAGAGCGATCTGAGCTTTGTGAAGGCTACACAATTTATCAGGCCCAGAGAGATAGGAGTGTGAGACTTCAGTCACGCCCCGCCGTACGCATGCGCAGGAGTAATTATTTAAAGACAATTTGTTCCTGACTAACTGCCTCACTCATTATGTTCCTGGAATTTGTGATACAAAAAAACAATGTTTAGCCTATCAATAGTTTATGTAGTTTATGTTATTTTAATATAAATTCTTCTCAACTTAGAAACTGCCTCTTTTTTCTTTTAAAAACCCACTTGTAACTGCTGTATATATTCAGGGCAACTTGATTTGGTGTTTCGTTGGTTGCAGTCCTCAAATTTGACCTCAATATACTCTCTACTTATGTAAATTTTGTCTCAGTTTTGTCCGTAGGCTGACATTCCAATTGTTTTCCTAATTATATATTTTGTTCCTTATTTCTCATGTCTAGAAATAAAGCTAGGGAAGTAAACAGCTGGAAAGCTGATAGTGGTGTTATTAACCTAACTGAGAGGGCTGGGCTTATGAGTAAATTATTTCTGTGCATAAATGAAAGATTGTTTCTAAATGGCGGCTATCTTGAGCCTTTGGATTAGTTACATCTTTTGGGGTTTCAGGTTGCCAGCTTCTTTAAATGGCCTCTTCTCAACTGGTATAGGAAGTTGGAAAATAAAGAACTTTCTTTATTTCCCTTTAGTGTTGGTAACCACAGTTTCTTTAAATAACAGATGCCCACCCCAGGGATATGATGCTATCATTCTTTTTTCTTTTCTTTTTTTTGACAGAATCTCACTGTGTTGTTCAGGCTGGAGTGCCTCAGAGTGATCTCTACTCACTGCAACCTCTGCCTCCTAGGTTCAAGCAATTCTTGTGCCTCAGCCTCCTGAGAAGCTGGGATTACCACCATGCCCAGCTAATTTTCGTATGTTTTTGTAAAGACAGAGTTTTGCCATGTTGGCCAGGCTGGTCTGGAACTCCTGGCCTCAAGCGATCTGCCCATCTCGGCCTCCCAAAGTGCTGGGATTACAGGCATGTGCTATCACTCTTTTTGAGCACAGGAGGAAACTATGGCTGATCTGCTCATTTTACTGTCAAAAATATAGGCAGCTTTTGTATTGTAACATTATCCCCTTAACAGCTGTCCAACTGGTCTATACATTTCACCTAACATATGGTAAATGTTCCTACTGTTGGCCTTTCCTGAGCCTCTGTCCATTCAACTAAGGCCACTGCAATGGGATTGTATGCAGTTCAGCCAAGAAATAAATGTGAGGTGCAACTCACATTTTTTAAATGTTTCAAAATTAAGCATTTAGGTGCTTTTATTCATAAACATGACTTTGCAAATATTGGTAAACAGTTTCATCATAAGACCTTGTCAGTGACTCACAATGTCAATGGTGAACGCAAAGGAGAATCTGTCTTTTCTGGAACACCAGGTTCAGGTATCGGTTTCAACTATGCTTATAATTTGTGCTCTGAAGTCCACAAAACTAAATTATCTTTCCCCTAAAAATTGAGTCCTCATATCCTTAAAATAGCTTGGAAATTAGATTACCTTATGAATACAGCATAGCATGTCACATAAACGTTTTTCTACTGTCATACCTTTTTGGTGGGAAAGACTATTTTGCAAAACATTTTTCTTGTGTTCAGTAATTAATGGGAAAAACAAACTCTAAAAGAAAGAGACAGTTATGTCCCAAAAATACAGGAAAATGGAAGAATGGAAACAGGGAAGACCAATAAAGAAAAAAAAATAGAGGAAATTACATTACAAGTAATAAACTGAAGTCATACTGAAAAACATATGGCTCTTTCTTATTGAAAGTTGTGAAATAGTTGCAAAACTCAGCTAGTTCCATTAAGAATAGTCTTTAATCTAAAAAGAACAAATTCATTTGTCAGTTCTTTATTTCGGTGTGTAGATTTGAATGTTTCATCAGTTGCATTTACAGTTTATCCCTCAGTGTGAGAACTGTTTTTGCTGTTTTGACTATAAATGGATATCTGCTTTAGGAAGACTTAGGAAGCCTGGGACATAGGATTACAGATCAAATTCTATTTGACTCCATAGAAGTTGAGACGGAAGGAGCACCTGTTGGGATATTCTAGACCAAACATTCCACAGCTGTCTCTTAACGTGACTGACAAAGAGACACAGTTGAGACGAAGTTTGGGTATATCCTGGGATGAGGCCAAGGGTGGATTTGCACAGGATGGTCACAGGGCAGTTGTTAGCATTCCACCACTACATAAAAGGGTGATTTTGCCAAGTGCATTTCATTTCATTTCAGTTGATTTAGATACCAAGTTATATTGTTTTGACTTTAGGACTAGATGTGAGTTCAGGAATTTGAAATCATAATAAATGTTTCCTTGAACTTTGAAGATAAAAGGTAGAGTTAAAAGACAGCTGCAAAGTCTACATGGGGAAGCATAATGCATGACTCAGGGTTCCATGGTTTTCAGTGTCGGTGAGTGCTCTGTACACTTATAAGAATAGTGCTGGTGTTTATAGAAGAAACACATGCAGGTTTCAGGCAAGACTTCCTTGCTTAATTGGTGCTTTTGCTTTCCATTTTCTAAATGCCATGCAAACTACTTTTTTTTTTTTCTTTTGTTGAGACGGAGTCTTGCTCTGTCACCCAGGCTGGAGTACAGTGGTGCGATCTCGGCTCACTGCAAGCTCCGCCTCCTGGGTTCACGCCATTCTCCTGCCTCAGCTTCCTGAGTAGCTGGGACTACAGGCGCCCGCCACCACGCCCGGCTAATTTTTTGTATTTTTTGTAGAGACGGGGTTTCACCATGTTAGCCAGGAAGGTCTCGATCTCCTGACCTAGTGATCTGCCCGCCTCGGCCTCCCAAAGTGCTGGGATTACAGGCGTGAGCCACCGCTCCCGGCCTCAAACTACTTTAACTGGAAACATTCTCCTAAGGAAAGCATCAGAAAACTTACTAGAATTGCTTAAGAATAAATAAATAATACAAATAAAAGAGGAAAATGAGAAAGTAGACAGACTCCTAGTCTATTGTGCTATTGATCTCTCCAGGTTCTAGGCTTTCTTGGGTCTGACACCACTTTGTAAATTTTTTTTTTTTTTTTCCAGATAGGGTCTCATTCTGTCACCTAGGCTGGAGTGCAGTGGTACAATCATGGCTCACTTCAGCTTCAACCTCCTGGGCTCAAGTGATCTTCCTGCCTCAGCTCCCTGAGTAGCTGGGACCACAGGCATGTGCCACCACGCCTGGTGAATTTTTGTATTTTTTGTAGAGATGGGGTTTCTCCATGTTGCACTGGCTGGTCTTGAACTCCTGGGCTCCAGTGATCCACCCACCTTGGCCTCCAAAGTGCTGGGATTACAGGCATCCGTCACTGCACTGGGCCAGTTTGTAAATCTTATGAAAAGTATGGCCAATCTTTTGCAAAATGTGCAAACACATATAGACACAAAGTTTTATATCTAAATTATTGGTTATTAAAGCCAGGACAATAGAGTGCATATAGCATGGAAGACAGGTAGAAAAGACTGAAATGGTTTAGTTATTCAGAGCAGTGGAGGGCTATTGGCTCTTGCCTTTGCAGTCAGCTGAGATATGAAACTATATAAGCAGAAGCTTCACGCTGCCATTTGAATATTGAAAATCTCCACTTTTAGTTCAAGAGATAAACAACCAATGGTTTGTTTGTTCACAGCACATAAGTTATCACTTTCTTCTCTGTTTCATCCCATCAAGATCTAAGGTGTATAGTTACAGAATAGAACTCGGTTCATACCATATGCACCCTAATTTCTTCGATCTTCAACTAGTTTGGAAGTGTGTGTGGGTGTTTTCTTAGCCAAGGTTAATATGCAATTTCTTAGTGGAGTGTAGGAGTTTGGGGTGCCTAGCCTTCTTACTTCCCACTTAGATAATTTCCCCTACCTGTTGTACCTGTCAAAGGAGAAGGCCAGTATGGCCATGTTCTTTGCAGGTGACTCCACCTTAGCCACAGCTGATTGTAACAAGGGTGTATATTTGGCCCAAGTCCAGCCATCTTTTTTTTTTTTTTTTTTTTTTGAGGCAGAGTCTTGTTCTGTCACCCACGCTGGAGTGCAGTGGTGTGATTTTGGCTCACTGCAACCTCTGCCTCCCGGGTTCAAGCAATTCTCCTGCCTCAGCCTCCTGAGTAGCTGGGATTACAGACACCCACGACCACGCTTGGCTTTGTATTTTTGTATTTTTAGTAGAGACGGGGTTTCTCCATGTTGGCCAGGCTGGTCTAGAACTCTTGACCTCAAGTGATCCGCCCGCCTTGGCCTCCCAAACTACTGGGATTACATGCCCAGCCAGCCATCTTTTACTTCTTTCTTATTCTCTTATTTCACATATTCAAGCAGGTACCATGTCCTGTGGACTCTGTCTTCTCTGAATCTATAGGTTCTCTCTTTCCCATTGCCCTGCATACTGGTTTATGCTCTCATTACTTCTCGCTTGAATTATTCCAAAAGTCTCCCAACTGATCTGAAGCTTAATTTTCATTATGTGCTGTTCGATGTCATTCCACCACGCAAAATCTATGGCTTCCCCATTGTCTCCTGAGTTTAGTTTAGTGCATGAGACCGTTTAAAATCTACCTACACCTCTTCTATGTGCATGCATTTCTCTAGTCATAAGAGAGGATTTGATCTATCTCAAAATGTGTTCTTATATTTGCATTTACTGGTTTTTAACTCCATCCTATCTATAATTTGCACCATGTTGCTCACCATGCAGCCCACTCCCCAGACACCTTGTGAGAACAGTGATCGTGTTTTTGCAGTGGAATGAACATGGGCGAAAGGTGGGAAGGTATGCATAGATTTACATTTTGAAGTCAGGAAATAAGATACTGATCAATGCTTTAATTCGACTGTGCTTATTACCTTTTCCTCTGTTGTAGCATGAACCTTGCCCCAAAAAGATATTGATCATATGCTGCAACTCCTCTGCACTTACCTTTTCTTCTACCATGGCATGAACCTTGCACCATTGTTGGTGCTTTACAGATATTGGTTGAGTTAAATCGAGAGCCTATTTCTGGACTTTCAAGATTCAGATTAAGTGATTCTGTTTTATACTTCTCTGTTTTTGAATGGCACATACATCTTTCCACACTTGGATTTCTTTGAAGTTAAAGCTTTAATTGACTTCCAAAAGACAGAGGATTATAAAAACACAGAGAACAGTAAAGTATTTACACGGTCTTAATGCCTATTGCCAAACACATATAGCTGCTATTAATGCCTATTGCCAGACTCATATAGCTGCAAACTCATGTAGCTTAATGCCCATTGCCAAACTCATATAGCTGCTATATATGTCTACTGGAAAACTCACATAGCTGGTTGATTTTAAATTGATTGTAGGAAAATTCATACAAAAAGATGCTACATAGGAATATAAACTGAACACCACAAAAATCGTAATGAACAAACTCAGTAATGCCAGCCTGTTCAATCACTAGTTTTCAGATTAAGGCAGTATGCAAAGGGAAACATCCTTGGAATGGTCTTAGAATATAGAACAAAGTCATGTGTTTGGGAATCTTAACCAATTCCAATACTGTTCAACATGTTTTTCTTTGTTGCAAACAATGCAGTTTTTAAGCAAACTAATGAATGCATACCCTGACAAACAAATCCAACAAAAGAGGCACTTAGAGCAGTGTTCATTGAATCCTAGAATTTTGAAAGAAAAAATCTATTAGGTCATTTTGGGCTTTTACTTCTGCTGAAGAAGGATTGTTCTTTTGAGTTTATTTTTCTAGCTTTCAGTTCTATTCCATTTAAATGCCTCGAGAAATAGGACTTCTCAAATTCCCTGTGGAGAGTTCTGGCACCTACTATATTCACTTTTGAAAGTGTCCTGATAACTGATTTCCTTTTTCTTTTGGTTATACACATCAACTATTCATGGTTGGCTCTGCTGATAGTTTTCCATGATTCTTTATGCTTATTTAAAAGAAATCATATAACATTAATCATATAACATATAACCATTACTTGGTTATAAAGCATGATATTAACTAAACTGGCTTTTAAAAATTCAATAACATTAGAGCAAATATTTTATTAATATTGTCAGTAGTTCCATGAATATATAGATGTAGGATGTCAATAAAGTTTATGCCCCTTAATAACTGAGTGTGTTAATGTTGTATTTGCTGGTTAACTGGCACCTTCCCTCCTCTTGATCAATGTTCTTAGAACAGTATGTACAGGAGTACTTTAGTCTACCACTTGATATTCAAGGACAACACTTCGAAGCTTGAAATAAGGGATTGTTTTAACCATATTAACGTAACTGCATAGTTTGCAATAGATTTAATGATTCAACATCATTGTTAATATTTAGTTTAATTAAAAGTGCCTTATATTAACTTGTACACATGTGAAATGACTTATCAACAAGATTATTTATTGCAGCATTGTTTGTGATTACAAAGATTGGAAGTCATTTGCATAGTCATTAGGCGTAAAAAATAATGACATTAAAAGAAAACAATTGAGGAAAGAACCAGTAAGCTCTCAGGTAGAGATAAAAAGAAGTTACCGTGAGCCTTTTCACTGTATATATTTATGTATTTGATTTTTGACACGTGAGTTTATTATAATCAAGATTGAATGAAAAAAATTGAAGCCTTTTAATGAAATTAGCTTGACACCAGAGTCATTATCAAGAAAATCTGAAATACTGGTACGTATTCACATTTTATTTTATTATTTTTAGTTTTATTATTTTTTGAGACAGAGTCTTGCTCTGTCGCCCAGACTGGAGTGAAGTGGTGTGATCTCAGCTCACTGCAATCTCCAGCCTCCCAGGTTCAAGTGATTCTCCTCAGCCTCCCGAGTAGCTGGGATTACAGATGCCTGCCACCATGCTTGGCTAGTTTTTGTATTTTTAGTAGTGACAGAGTTTTGCCATGCTGGCCAGGCTGATCTCAAACTCCTGACCTCAGGTGGTCCACCTGCCTCAGCCTCCCAAAGTGTTGGGATTACAGGCGTGAGCCACTGCACCCGGCCATTTAAGCAAATTTTAGTTAAGACCAGTAACATATTTTTGACAGTATTTCCGAAGTGTTGTATTTAATTTAACTAATTGAAAATTATCTATTAAGAAAGCAAGTTAAATGTAATGTGTATACTTCATAGTATACACATTATAATGATTCATAGTAACCATTATATGAAGAGTGTCTAAAGTTTTCTTCAAATCTACCATTTATATAGTACAATAATGACCAGCAAACAATGGCTAAGTTTTACTTAATTAGACATTTGTGTAGCTCCTACCAAGGCTACCAGACTTTGTACCCAGTAACAGGAAAACAGAAATAATTCAAGCATTATTCTCACTCTTGAGAAACAATTCTATTTAGGGAGATATATATAAAAAGCAAAGGTGGCTGGGTGCAGTGGCTCATGCCTGTAATCCCAGCACTTTGGGAGGCCAAGGCAGGCAGATCACTTGAGGCCAGGAGATCGAGACTAGCCTGACCAACATGGTGAAACCCTGTTTCTACTAAACATACAAAAATTAGCTGGGTGTGGTGGCATGCACCTGCAATCCCAGCTACTGGGCAGGCTGAGGCAGATAATTGCTTGAACCTGGGAGGTGGAGGCTACAGTGAGCTGAGATTGCACCACTGTACTCCAGCCTGGGTGACAGAGCGAGACTCCATCTCAATGAATAAATAAATAAATAGCAAAGGCAATAATGTGCATATAGTAGGTGCTACAGTAGAAGTCTGCACAAGGTTCTGTGTATGTGGAAAAGACAAGTCAGAAAAATTAGGAAAGGCTTTATTGGGAGGTGACATTTAAGCAGAATCATGAAAGAAGACCTGATGAACATGGGGGTAAGAGCACTTGTACACAACCCCATACTCCTGGGCTCAGACTCACTTGCTCATTCCCTAATCATAGAAGACCTTGAGGAAAAGCATGCTGGGCTTCCCTTCCAGCCCACTGGTAAATACAGAGAGGACTAAGCACCCAACATCCCCCAGGGAATACACCACTGGGACTTAAAGCATTGGCAACCCAGCATCCAGTTAAATTCCCCTTGTCACTGTTTCCACATTGTCCCCATCACCTTCACTCTCTTGATGCTCTGCATTTTGTCTCTTAACTCGACCCACAGTAGACCCTCCCACTCAAATCTGCCCCCAATACCCTTTGCAACCAATATTACCACACTACACTTTATCTTCCCTAAGGGTTTCCTGCTCCTCCTGGTCTTAGGTGAGGTCATTTCTCTGCCAGCCTTTAAAGTGGAAGCTGCTCATTTTCTCTGTCCCTCATCCAGGGCTGGAGTGGGACTGATGCCCTTCACCCTGCCCAGTACTGTTTCCACATGAGACTCCTTGCATAGCATCTGCTCTCTGCTACTCAGACCAGCAGTCTGTGCTCTCTCTTCCTCTAACCATCATTGGAAGACACCCCAATCCCTCTGGCCCCATTATCCACTGTAGATTTTAGCACTTACCTCCTCTCTTCCCCACCATGTGCTGTTTTCCCATTTATTTTAAGGTGCATGTGGATGGCCCATTCCCCTTCCTGGCATCTTAATCCCTTTAATTTCTCATTTCCATTAATTTGCTACATTCCTCATATGCCAGCTACCCCTATGGCCATATCCCAGACCTTTGAATCACACACCAAATTCCATCAAGTCCTATGAGTCATTTTTGGTCCAAGACCTATCTTACATCTATGCAGTCCTATCTATTTTAACAACCATGTACCCAGTTTAGGCCACTGTCTTCTCTTCACTGAATATATGTGTTTCTGTTTTTTCTCATCCCCATTTGTTTCCCAGACACAATTTGTTCTCCAGAGCAGAGTGATCACATCAGTCACCTGCTTTAAAAACTCCTCAACCCGGTGGGGCATGGTGACTCACAGCCCCAGCACTGTAATCCCAGCACTTTGGGAGGCTGAGGTGGGAGGATCACTTGAGCCCAGGAGGAGCTGAAGTGATCTGTGATCACGTCACTGCACTCCAGCCTGGGCTACAGAGTGACACCCTATCTCAAAAACAAGCAAACAAACAAACAAAAACCAAAAAAAATTTTTTTATTAAGCAAAAAACCTCTTCAACCTCTTCCTGTTATGTTTTGAATAAAAGCTAAAGTCCCCACCATGCTCCAGAAGTTCCCAAGGGATCTGGTCCTTCTCATCTTTACAGCCTCATCTTGTTTTGCTGTTTCCACCTCCCTCATCCCCCAAACTCTTTTTCTTCAGGGCCCTTGAACTTGCTGATGCCTCTGCCTGGAAGGTCTTCTTCTGATTCCCCATCCAGGGGTGCCTTATCACCCTGCCCTGCCAACCTCAGATTGGATGCTACTTCCTCAAAGAGACCCTTGGGACTCCCATGTTTCCCAGGCTTTCAGTGCCCTCATCTCAACTTGCAATGATTGTATTGGGGTGATTATTTGTATGACTTTGGGATTGATATCTGACTCTTCCACTAGACCATACATTTCTTGAGAGCAGAGAGCATATCCAGTTTTTTTACCACTGTGCAACCATATGTCGTCCAATGGTTGGCCCATAATAGGGGGTTGGTGAATGTGGTAGGCTGAGCCCCCCAGGATGCCCATAGCCTAATCCCCAGAAGCTTTCATGGTAAAAGGGATTTTGCAGATTGTGATTAAGTTATGGATCTTGAGATGGAGAGATTATCCTTGATTATCTAAATGGGTCCAATATAATCAGTAGCGTCTTTATAAGAGGGAGGCAGAGGGTCAAAAGCAGAATCAGAGAAGGAGATGCCACAGTGGAAGCAAAGGGGTGTGTGTGTATGTATGTGTGTATGTGTGTGTGTGTGTGTGTGTGTGTGTGTGAGAGAGAGAGAGAGAGAGAGAGAGAGAGAGAGATTGAGACTTAAAAGAGCTCCATTGCTTGATCTGAGGATAAGGATGAGCCAAAGAATGCAGGTGGCTTGTAGAAGCTGGAGAAGCCAAGAAAACATTCTCACTCTAGAGCCTCCAGAAGGAATGCAGCTCTGCTGACACCTTGATTTGGAACTTCCAGAACCATAAGATAATAATTTTGTGTAGTTTTGAGGCTGGGCTCGGTGGCTCATGCCTGTAATTCCAGCACTTTGGGAGGCCAAGGTGGGTGGATCACTTGAGGTCAGGAGTTTGAGACTAGCCTGGCCAACATGGTGAAACCCTGTATGTACTAAATATACAAAAATTAGCCAGGTGTGGTGGTGCACGCCTATAGACCCAGCTACTTGGGAAGCTGGGGCAGGAGAATCACTTGAACCCGGGAGGTAGAGATTGCAGTAAGCTAAGATTGTGCCACTGCACTCCAGCCTGGGCTACAGTGTGAGATTTTGTCAAAAAAAAAAAAAAAAAAGAATAATTTTGTATAATTTCAGGCCACAAAGTCTGCAGTCATCTGTTACAACAGCAGTAGTACACGAATACAGATTTTGGTACCTGGAAATGGTGTGCTACTGTAACAGATACCTAAACAATGTGGAAGTGGCTTTTGAATTGGGTGTTGGGTAGCATGTGGAAGAATTTTGAGAAGCATGATAGGAAAAGCCTAGCTTGCCTTAGAAAGACTGTTAGTAGAAGTAGGGATGTTAAAGGCGCTGCTGGTGAGGACTTGGAAGTGAAGAGCATGGTAAAGAAAATGTGTTTCATTTTAGAGAATATCAAAGTCATTGTAGAAGGTTGGCAGAAGTGTAGGTTTTCATAATGTGTTGTTGGTGAGGGCTGAGAAAGAAATGAGGACCATGTTTAGGGAAACTGGAGGAAAAAGATCCTTGTCATACAGTGGAAAGAAATTGTGGAATTGTGTCTTACAGTTATATGGGAAGCAGAATTTGTTTGAACTTGGATATTTGGCTTAGCTTTCCAAGTAAAGTATTGAAGGTGTAGCCTGGTTTTCTCTTGCTGTTTTATAGTAAAATGCCAGAGAAAAAGGGATAAATTGAGGTAGGAACTGTTAAGAAAAAGGAACAAAGACATGATGACTTGGGAAATTCTCAGGATACCTGGTTTGTAAAAGATGCTAAAATTAGAAGATTCATTGTCAGGAACGTGTGCTCTGGAGAGGAAGCCAAGGGTGAGTTCCTTGTGGCGTAGGTTAGGGGCTGTGGCAGGGATGCAGGGAAGAGACGATGGTGACTTGGACTAGGGGTCCGACAGGGTATGGGAAAATAGAGAGGAATGAGTTGATTCTGTTGGGACTTTGTATTGAGTTCCTTGATTCCATGAGTGGAAACACATGTAGAGCTCTCTTTCCTGGCCACCTAAGCTCTCTGACCATATCCCTGACTCTCTCCAGAATGCCCTGCCTTCATGTCCACGTGAGGACAAATCATATTTTTCTGCATTTTGCATGCTGGATTCCTCTCTGGACTAAAGATCCAATGAGAGGTGGTTTCTAGCTTTCTGCTCTTTCCCACAACACTCCATCAGTGAGTCTTCTGGATGTCCTATAGGCAACTCACTGGATCCACTTGGTCTGTGGAAGAATCACTACCACATCCATTTCACCTTGGGCACAGACTAGAAGGTGAGGCAGTCATGTCCTGCAGTCACTGGGTAGCTTACAAGTGCTAATACAGCAATAGCTTAATTAGAGAGAGAGAGAAGAAGAAGAATGTTATGGAGCCTGTTTCTAGAGAGGAAACCACAATATCTTGATCAAGAGACCCTAAAACTGGAAGAACCAGAGCAGCTGGTATCAAAATGTGGAAAAAACTGAGATGTGGCAAGTGGTACAACTGATAGCCAAGGAGGAAAAATTTGTATCCCCCTGTAATCCCAGCACTTTGGGAGGCTGAAACAGGTGGATCACCTGAGGTCAGGAGTTCAAGACCAACCTGGCCAATATGGTGAAACCCTGTCTCTACTAAAAATACAAAGATTAGCTGGGCATGGTGGTGTGCACCTATAGTCCCAGCTACTTGGGAGGCTGAGGCAGGAAAATTGCTTGAACCTGGGAGCAGAGGTTGCAGTGAGCCAAGATCGCACCACTGCACTCCAGCCTGGGTGACAAGAGTTAAACTCTGTCTCAAAAAAATAAAAAGAAAAATTTGTACCCTCTTCTTTTCTCTTGCCTCAGGATAACTGAGATTCTTATAATGCATTTATTGAACAAATATTTGAGGAGTACTCATTATGTAAGCATCAGACACTGCTCAAGGTCTTGAGGCTGTGAGGGTGTATTAGTCCATTTTCACACTGCTATAAAGAACTACCTGAGACTGGGTGATTTATAAAGAAAAGAGGTTTAACTGAATTACAGTTCATCATGGCCAGAAAGGCCTCAGGAAACTTACAATCATGGCAGAAGGTGAAGAGGAAGCAAGGCACATCTTACATGGTGGCAGGAGACAGAGTGAGAAGGGAGAAGTGCCACACTTTTAAACCATCAGATCTTATGATGATATAGGAGTTAAGAAGAAATCACTTAGGTAGATAGTGAGGGTACGGGAGTCCTTGGTAAGGCTTTTCTTTTAAATGAAAAGCAGCCCCAAACATAGACAAGCAAGCTGGGAGCTTGCACGGGTGAATGCCGGCAGAAACTAGGAACCAGACACGTTAAGATGGCAGCTCCATTTTCCCTTCTCTGCCAGCCAAGTGTACAGTAAGGAGCAGACAAGCTGGTGCCGGCCAAGAGGAGAATTCATGTGCATAATAAGATTAGGGTGGGGTGACCAGCCTTCCTAGTGCGCTATGTGAACATCATACCTGATTGAACCAATCTGTGAGCCCTATGTAAATCAGACACCACCTCCTCAAGCCTGACTATAAAATCTGGTGCATTCGCCACCCGCTGGTGTTTCCTCTCAGAAGTCCCCTCTCTCTCATTAGAGAGAGGGCTGTTTTCCTTTCTCCTTCTTCTGCCTATTAACCTGTGCTCCTAAACTCCCTGTGTGTGTCTGTTCTGAATTTTCCCGGCATGAGAGGATGAACCTGGGGTATATACCCCAGAAAACATAGCCACTTAAGTGAGAACTCACTCACTATTCACCCCCAAGATCCAATCACCTTCGACCAGGTTCCTCCCCTGGCGTGAGGGGATTAAAATTCCACATGAGGTTTGAGTAGGGACACAGAGCCAAACCAAACCATATCAGAGGGTGAAGAGCAGGTAAAGTTGCAGCTCTCCTGCAACTTGCAGGGAAAGGCCATATAACACATGGTTATGAGCACAAACTGGGACTGGACTGCAGGTGTGTGAGCCCCAGCTTTGCTATTGAGTGACCCCCAGCAAGTTATTAAACTGTGCCTCAGTTTTTTTGTTTATGAAATGGTGGTATTAGTACAACCCACCTCTCATGGATGATGTGAGGATTAAATAAAATAACAAATGTTGCCAGGCACAGTAGTGCACACCTGTAATCTCGGCACATTGGGAGGCTGAGGCCTGAGGGTTACTTGAGGTTAGAAGCCTGAGACCTGCCTGGCCAACATAGCGAAACCTCATCTCTGCTAAAAATCCAAAAAAAAAAAAAAAAAAAAGCCAGGTGTGGTGTCTCATGCTTGTAATCCCAGCACTTTGGGAGGCTGAGGCAGGTGGATCACAAGGTCAGGAGTTTGAGACCAGCCTGGCCAATATGGTGAATCCCCGTCTCTACTAAAAATACAAAAATTAGCCAAGTGTGGTGGTGGGCACCTGTAGTCCCAGCTACTTGGGAGGCTGAGGCAGGAGAATCACTTGAACCTGAGAGGCAGAAGTTGCAGTGAGCCAAGGTTGCGCCACTGCACTCCAGCCTGGGCAACAGAGTGAGACTCCATCTCAAAACAAAACAAAACAAAACAACACAAAAAAATTAACCAGGCATGGTGGCACACACCTGTAATCCCAGCTACTCAGGAGGCTGATGCATGAGAATCACTTGAACCCAGGAGGTGGAGGTTGCAGTGAGCTGAGATTGTGCCACTGCACTCCAGCCTGTGCGATAGATGGAGACTGTCTGCAACAAAGAACCGAAAACAAACATAAAGCACTTATAACAGGGTCTGGTCTGAAATAAGTACTATGTAAGTACTGTAAGTATTAACTAATATTATTACAATTTATCCTCATGCAGTAACATATCAAATATTTTCAATCAGTGATGCAATATGAATAAAATGAAATGATGCAGTAGTGACAGAACTGAGAGAAAGCTGGTACGAATTTATACTGACTGGTCAGGGAAAGCTTCACAGAAAAGGTGAACTTTCAGCTGACACCTGAGTACCATGATCTGGAGGTAAGAGTGTCCCATGCATATGGAACAGCAAATGAAACTTCCCAGAGCATAATCTGAGAGGGGGGATTTCAGGAGTGGAGCCACATCATTGAAGTTCCTTAGTCCTGGTAAGTGTGGATTTTATTCTAAGTGTGGTGAAATGCCCCTGAGAGGTTTTGGGTAGTAGATGGAATTCCATTTTTAAAAGTCACTGGTGAGTCAAGTAGTGTACTATGGTTACATTTTTTTCCCCTTATACCTCATTTTGTTTTTCCTGCAGTTAATTCTTGCATTATTTCCTTTTATTTACTTACCTTACTGTATATTTGTTATGAATTCTTTCCAATTCCCAACTTCCTGACAGCCTCGCAATGTAATTCTACTTAGGTTAAATGTATCTGACAGTTCATTTTCTTTTTTGTCTCTGTACTCTTTCTGCTACCATTCTCATTCTTGCACTAATTTGTGCTGGTTTCTCTCTGAGCCAGCTGCACAGCTGCCTGCCTAAGACTTCCTCTTGGCATCTTTTACCCTCTCTCTATGTTACATCCCCGGTTTTCTGAATCTTGTGGCGTTCTCCTTTTTACTTTACTTCCTCATTTGTGTTGTACATATGCTCTAGTTGTTTTTAGATAAAGAGTGCATCAGAGGTAGATGTTTTGATTCCTTACATGCCTGACTTTTTGTTCTACTTTTGCTCTAGGTTAATACTTGATTTTGAATAATATCCTAGGTTAGAAATGATTTTTTGTCAGAATTTTAAGGGAATTGCTTTTCTGTTGTCTAGTTTCCTGTGTTACTGATAAGAAGTCCAAAGGGGCTCGTATTTCAGGTCCTTTTTATGTGTAACCTGTTTTTTATTCCTTGAGGTATTCAGGGTCTCTTTTTATTGCTAATTTGGGGAGCTTTATCATAACATGGGTCCTTAGTCATTCATCCTAGAAAATTTTCTTTTCCTATAGCTTTGATGATTTCTTCTCCTCTGCTTTCCCTCTTTTGTCATTCTTAAACTTCTATTTGTTTGACATTAGACCTCCTTGTTTGATCTTCTAATTTAATTTTTCTCTCCTAGTGTCCAATTTTTGAGGTGGGAGAAAGATTTCATCAATGTTATCTTTCAGCCTTTCCCCTGAATTTTAAAATTTTACTCTTCATATTTCTTCTGATTAATCCTTTAAAAAAATAGCATCCTGGGCCAGGTGCAATGGCTCACACCTGTAATCCCAGCACTTTGGAAGGCTGAGCGGGGAGTGGATCACCTGAGGTCAGGAGCTCAAGACCAGTCTGGCCAACATGATGAAACCCTGTCTCTACTAAAAATACAAAAACTTAGCCAGGCGTGGTGGTGGGCTCCTGTAGTCCCAGCTACTTGGGAGGCTGAGACAGGAGAATCACCAGAACCTGGGAGGTGGAGGTTGTAGTGAGCTGAGATTGTGTGCCATTGTACTCCAACCTGGGTGACAGAGCAAGACTCTATCTCAAAAAAAAAAAAAGGGGGGGGCCCTGTTCCACTGAGGCTTCAGTGCTGAGCACGGAGGGATACTACCTCCAAATTCCAAACACGTTTGACACATCTAAAGAACCTTCTAAAGGATGACTAAACTAATTCTGCAAGCTTTAGCCTCTAACTTATCTCCAATTTATATTTAATAGAAGGCTGGAGATTGAACAGAAAGGAAATAAGATTATTTGGAAATAAAAAATTGTCAGCCAAGCAAGGAGAGTTTGGCATTTCTGGAAACTTCTTTACCCTGGAAGAGGTAAAAAAGTGATTCTCCCATTCCCCCAACAGGGCATTCACTAAAAATTAAGTGAGAAATGCTTTGCCTAGAGGATCTGTAGCTTGCAAACACTTGACTTGTGCCACTGGTGTATGGGACATAGCCGTGTCAGCTCTGCCCTGGGACAGTCAAGGCTGGCTGGTGCTGCCTGTGTTTAGAGTCAAGAGAGGGGTCTTCAGTGGGTGCAGTTTGCCGTTCCAGAGTTTAGTAGAGCAAAGACGTCATGAACTATGTGAACTCTGAGGAAAGGTGTCATAGAAACACCTCAAAAGGACACTGTCTAAGAAGGCTACTTGCTGGGGCAAGGAGACCCCAGGGGTCAGAGGCTGTGTAGGGAATAATGCCAGAGCTGGGGTTGAAGGAGAATCCTTAGAGGTGAGACAGAATGTGCATCATTGCAGTGGGGCTGTGCAAGGCAGTGGTCTCCACAGGAGGTGAGGACAAGGGGGAGGGGAGGTTGTGAAGAATCCGTAAGTGACCATGATGCAATAGAAAGCCAGAATTTGGGCATTTGCCATAGGAGAGGGCCCCCAGTGCCAGATTATAATGGTCACAGACAAATGAGATTTTTAACTATTTCCTCTAATTAATGGTCCACACTTAACCCCGTGGGTCCTGGAAACAGCAGCTGGAGAGTGGAGAGGAAAGTGATGTGGGAGAGAGAAAACTTTCTTTACCCTTTTCATAACTGAGTTTATGAAGTAAACTGACAGTAGAAAGATAAATAGGAGAAAAGACATAAATTTATTTTGTGCGTACACATGGGAGTCCCATAAAATATGAGACTCAAAGAAAGGCCAGATGATTGAAGTTTATATAGTGTTCCTGAGCTACAGAAAAGGAATCAGGGCTTGGGGCTTATTGAGGGGAGATGGTGACAGGTTATAAGAGGGTGAGGAGAGGAAGTGTATAGCGAGCATAGGTTGTCTTGTTATGCAGATAAAAAGCCTCTCAGGTGATAAAAGTTGTCTCAGAGTCCCCCATCAGAAGAATAGGTAATAGCCTGTGACAAGGTCTACCTGTCCAATCTTCTCCCTGGTGATAAAATCTTCCCTGGTTGATGAGATTCTTATCAAAGTTTTTTTCTTTATAGATATAAATTTTGTTTACAAAAAGACAGTTTTTCAGAGCTACTCCTGTGTCTACAGTGTCTCAGAATAACTAACTGGAAATACATCAAATAAGCATATCCTGATGTGGCATATTCTGGTCATATTTTGGGATGGTGCGTCCTGAGCTCCAATGCTGAAAAAACAGGAACCCCATTTCTGTTGGATGTGCCAACCTAAAATAATCAAAAGGGTCAGAATCTAGTTTAAAGAGACTTTATTCAAGTGCAAAGTTTAAGGACAGTGCTAGGGAAACACGGATCCCAAAGAATGGAAGTCAGCGTTCTGAACTTTAGAAGTTTGGGATTGTTTATAGAGAGAGAGTTTAGGGAAGCTTAACAGAATTTCAACATCTTTCTGTGTAAGGCTTAATGCCTAGTTACAATGATCTGATTAGTCAAGGAGGTCTCTTTCATTTGAGAAAGGCATATTTAACATTTCACGGGCTGGGAGCGGTGGTTCATGCCTGTAATCTCAGCACTTTGGGAGGCCAAGGCGGGCAGATCATCTGAGGTCAGGAGTTCGAGGCCAGCCTGGTCAATATGGGGAAACCCCTTCTCTACTAAAAATACAAAATAAATAAAATAAAATAAAATAAAAAAATTAGCCGGGCATGGTGTCACGTGCCTGTAATCCCAGCTACTTGGGAAGCTGAGTCAGGAGAATTGCTTGAACCTGGGAGGCAGAGGTTGTGGTGAGCTGAGATTGCACCATTGCACTCCAGCCTGGGCAACAAGAATGAAACTCCATCTCAAACAACAACAACAACAACAACAACAACAGACATTTCACACTGAAGGTGTAACAGTCATGGGTTTGTATTTTCGTTTTTCTTGGTTTTTTTTTTTTTTTTTTTGAGACTGTCTCGCTCTGTATTGCAGGCTGGTATGGCACAATCACAGCTCGCTGCAGCTTCGATTTTGTGGGCTCAAGTGATCCTACCACCTCAGTCTCCCGACTAGCTGGGACCACAGTCATGTGCCACCACACCCAGCTAATTTATTTTTTATTTCTTATAGAGACCGGATCCCCCTTTTGCCCAGGCTGGTCTCAAACTCCTGGACTCAAACAATTCTCCTGCCTCAGCCTCCCAAAGTGCCTGGATTACAGGCATGGGCTACTGTGCTCATCCCATGGGGTCTTTTGTGCCATCTGGTGTGAGTTAGGTACAGGACAATAAAGGAGGCAGTTAATCCATTAATCCATAACAAAGATCAGTGAAGGGGGAAGGTCTGGTCTCTGGTCTCTCCTAGTCATTTACAGAACTAGAACGATGAGAAGAGAGTGAATCTATAACCTAATAAGCAGAATTGCAAACATGCTGTGTGACTCAGTTTCCAGGACTTAACTTCTCCCTTGGCATAATAAATAATTTTAGAGAGTTTTAAGAATTTTGTTTTCTTTTACAGATGTTAACAACCTCAGCTTGCTGGGGGCTGGTGGTGGTGGCTGCTCAGACAGTAAAGCATTGAATGCAATGTGAGGTCAAAGTTTTATTACAGATCATACTGGTCTTTTAAGTACTTGCAGCAAGATTTTCCTAATACTTAAAAGTGACTGGAAACTCAATAGGATCAGTGTGATCATCTCCAGATAGGGACGGTAGATTTTTGAAAGTGGGAGTGAAGGGCAGTAATGAGAGAAAAATAAAACTATTTCTGGTTGTACTCTCCCAAGTCAAGGTCATTCAATGAATGGTTATATAGATTTGCATCAAAAGTCCCTGTTTTCAGCCTCACCTTTGGAAACACCTGGATTCTCTATTCTGAGACTTTCTGAGATGAGGGAAAGGTGGCTTCTCATCAGTATCTCCTTCTTTGTGCAATACAGTTTCAGTTCTTTCTAATCTACAGAGTTAGTTCCTTCTCTACTGTCAGCTTTCTACCTTCCAAAATGTGTTAATGTCACTCATTATCATGTTTCCCATTCTCTTTCCCTTATGGATTAAACTTTAAAAGACAATGGTATTTGTTTAAGTGAATATCTAAAAAGATGTGGAGAAAGATTCATGTGTTCAGTCTACCATGTTTAATTGGAGTCACTGGTAGATTTTTAAGGAAAAATAACATTCTAGGTTTTTCCAGTATTGCTATGTAGCTTGTCTATGTAGATCACCTTGCATTCTTCTTTCTCTCTTATAACTTGATTTTTTTCTTTTCTTTTCTTTTTTTTTTTTTTCGAGACAGAGTCTCACTTTGTCGCCCAGGCTGGAGTACAGTGGCACAATCTCGTCTCATTGCTGCCTCCATCTCCTGGGTTCAAGTGATTCTCCCACCTCACCTTCCCAAGTAGCCGGGATTACAGACATCTTATAACTTGATTTTTACTCATTTCATTATCATCCAAGAGATGAAATTTAACTCAAAGCAAATGACTATTGTTTCAAATACAAATCTTAATCAGGGAGAAAAGATTATAACTTATAGTTGAACTGGGGTTTGGAGATTATATGTGTTTTTTAAAATTATTCTGTCCCACATGTAACATACAAGTGAGGATTTTAAAAATTTGTCTGCAAATTTTTTTTTTTTTTAATTGATCATTCTTGGGTGTTTCTCGCAGAGGGGGATTTGGCAGGGTCATAGGACAATAGTGGAGGGAAGGTCAGCAGATAAACGAGTGAACAAAGGTCTCTGGTTTTCCTAGGCAGAGGACCCTGCGGCCTTCTGCAGTGTTTGTGTCCCTGGGTACTTGAGATTAGGGAGTGGTGATGACTCTTAAAGAGCATGCTGCCTTCAAGCATCTGTTTAACAAAGCAGATCTTGCACCACCCTTAATCCATTTAACCCTGAGTGGACACAGCACATGTTTCAGAGAGCACCGGGTTGGGGGTAAGGTCATAGATCAACAGCATCCCAAGGCAGAAGAATTTTTCTTAATACAGAACAAAATGGAGTCTCCTATGTCTACTTCTTTCTACACAGACACAGCGACAATCTGATTTCTCTATCTTTTCCCCACATTTCCCCCTTTTCTATTCCACAAAACCACCATCGTCATCATGGCCCGTTCTCAATGAGCTGTTGGGTACACCTCCCAGACGGGGTGGCGGCCGGGCAGAGACGCTCCTCACTTCCCAGAAGGGGTGGCCTGGCAGAGGCACCCCCAACCTCCCTCCCGGACGGGGCGGCTGGCCGGGCGGGGCCTGCCCCCAACTTCCCAGACGGGGTGGCTGCTGGGCGGAGGGGCTCTTTACTTCTCAGACGGGGCGGCTGCCGGGCGGAGGGGCTCCTCACTTCTCAGACGAGGCGGCCAGGCAGAGGCGCTCCTCACCTCCCAGACGGGGCAGCAGGGCAGAGGCGCTCCCCACATCTCAGACGATGGGCGGCCGGGCAGAGACGCTCCTTACTTCCTAGATGGGATGGCGGCCGGGAAGAGGCTCTCCTCACTTCCCAGACTGGGCAGCCGGGCAGAGGGGCTCCTCACATCCCAGATGATGGGCAGCCAGGCAGAGACGCTCACTTCCCAGATGGGGTGGCGGCCGGGCAGAGACGCTCCTCACTTTCCAGACTGGGCAGCCAGGCAGAGGGGCTCCTCACATCCCAGATGATGGGCAGCCAGGCAGAGAAGCTCCTCACTTCCCAGATGGGGTGGCGGCCGGGCAGAGGCTGCAATCTCGGCACTTTGGGAGGCCAAGGCAGGCGGCTGGGAGGTGGGGGTTGTAGCGAGCCGAGATCACGCCACTACACTCCAGCTTGGGCAACATTGAGCACTGAGTGAACGAGACTCCGTCTGCAATCCTGGCACCTCGGGAGGCCGAGGCTGGCAGATCACTCCCGGTTAGGAGCTGGAGACCAGCCCGGCCAACACAGTGAAACCCCGTCTCCACCAAAAAAATACGAAAACCAGTCAGGCGTGGTGGCGCGCGCCTGCAATCGCAGGCACTTGGCAGGCTGAGGCAGGAGAATCAGGCAGGGAGGTTGCAGTGAGCGGAGATGGCAGCAGTACAGTCCAGCTTCGGCTCGGCATCAGAGGGAGACCGTGGAAAGAGAGGGAGAGGGAGACCGTGGGGAGAGGGAGAGGGGGAGGGGGAGCTGCAATTTTTTATTTAGCAATTTCCAAACCTATTGTGTTAGGCAGGGTTCTCCAGGGAAACAGAACCAATAGGGCATATCTATATCTATATTTATATCTTTATCTATATCATATCTATAATCTTTCTATCTCTCTATCAAGAGATCGAGAGAGAGAGATTTATTTTAAGGAATTGGTTCATGTGATTGTGGGAGCTGGCAAGTCTGAAATCCATAGGGCAAGTTGGTCAGCTGGAAATTCTGGTAAGAGTTGATGTTGCAGTCGTGAGTCTGAAATTTGCAGGGCAGGTCAGGTACAGTATCTATTGCAATTGCAGTCCTGAGGCCAAATTCCTTCTTCAGGAAACCTCCGTCTTTTTTGTTGTTAAGGCCTTCAACTAATTGGATGAAGCCCTCCCACATTGAGGGCAATCTGCTTTACTCAAAGTCTGCTGATTTAAATGGTAATCACATCTAAAAAATACTTTCACAGCAACATTTAAACTTGTGTTGTCTAAGCAATTGGGCACCATAGCTTAGCCAAGTAGACACATGAAATTAACCATCACTCTGTAGAGATGAAAGAACTACTGTTTCAAAAAACAACTGTTTTTGAATCCGTCATTTATCAACGGATTCACCCAATGGTTAACCTTTCTATATGCTTTCTCTTTCTCCCAAGTACTGAATCATATGAAAAGAAATTATGGTTGTGATATTTCCTATCTAAATACTTCATATGGGACATTCTCCTACATAGCACACCTAAGAAGATTAGTATTAATTCAGAGAGATCATGTCATATCTGGTTCATATATAATTTTCCCTAGCTGACCTCAAAATGTGTTTGTTTTGTTTACATATTACTCTTTATAGTTATGTTTCTTTTAATACGGATCAATATTTGTGTGTTTTTGCTGCTATTTTTTTTTAATGACATTGTCTGTTTTGAATAATTCAGGCTCATTGGCTATTTCACATCCTGAATTTCTCTAATTTTATCTTTATGATTAGAGCCAGGCTCTAATTCTTGGCAAGAATAACACTGAAGTGAGGTTGTGTACTCCTAATTGCCCTGCATCAAAGACACATGATATGCATTGGTTCCTGCATTAGTCATGTTAAGTTTGATTAGTTGGTGAAGGTGGTCGCCACCATTTCTCACTCTTGTAAAGGGACATTTTCTCCTTTTAAATTAATATGTAATTTGTGGCACAAGACTTTGAGACTGTGTAAATATCCCATTCTCTGACAACCTTTCTTCTGATGACTTTAGCATTAACGGATCTAATTATATCATTCTTGGCATTGAGTAGCATTCTTGTGTAAAGAAGAGGTTCTCTTTCTCTCCCTCCTCTCATTATAATTTGTTACTGTTATTTTCTTACAAGTTACTAAGAATTACTCAAAGGCAGTATTTTTCAATAAATCATTGGTAATTTATGGTCTTCTCACTCTAGAAAAGGGAGGATGGGTCAGAAAGCTGAGGGGAAAAAAAGGGAGGAAATGAGAATGTATATTATCGACATAATCGGTTGAAAATGTCTAGTGCTGTAATTATGCCATCATGCAGATTAAAAAGCCACCTGTGAAAAATCAACTTGTATTGTTTTGTTTTGTCTGATTTTTAATAAATCCTTATAGTGTATGAATAAAAATTAAATTAATTGATCAGTATCTTCATTAATGGCAGAGAAGGGGATGGACTGAGCAGATTCTGCTTTTCACTCTGATATTTGTTAATTGCCCTGTGTGGTCTGAAGACCTGGGTTCTAGTACGAGCTCTCCCTCTGCAGGTGTGTTACTTTGGTCAAGGCAATCAATCTTCTTGATACTCAGTTTGGTTCTCTCTGATATGAGCATAAGAAATATACTTGAAGGCCGGGCATGGTGGCTTATGCCTGTAATTCCAGCACTATGGGAAGCCGAGGTGGGAGGATCGCTTGGGCTCGGGAGTTTGAGACCAGGCTGGGCAACATGGCAAAACCTCAACTCTACAAAAAACAAACAAAAAAATTAGCCAGGCATGGTGGTGCACGCCTGTAGTCCCAGCTACTCAGGAGGTTGAGGCAGGAGAATCCTGGGAGGCGGAGGTTGCAGTGATCTGAGATTGTGCCACTGCACTCCAGCCTGGGAGCCTGGGTGACAGAGAGAGACCCTGTCTAAAAAAAAAAAAAAAAAAAAAAATATATATATATATATATATATATATATACACACACACACACACTTGAATGCTTCATGTCCCTTGCTCAGTGACAGCCCCGTCCTCTGCTTCTGCACAGTTGACCAAGGCTTCTCAGTCTACTCCTGTGTAGAAAAGAATTAAAGTAGGCCTGAGGCTGCTAGTCTTAGAAAGGCTTGCAAAGTTGGCCCTTGTCTGGTGTCTGGGAACTTGAATTTCTGGAGGGTTCTCACCATTCCCTGAAAAGAATGGCTCACGATGCCTAAAATATTTGTACAAACAATGAAGTTTCTGCTGAACATCTGCTTCCTTCTGGGAGTCTGGAATTTTAGGATGTGCTAGGTAGGGGTGTTTACATGACAGCCCCACATAAAAACCTTGGGCACTGAGTGTCTAATGAGATTCCCTAGTAAGTAATATTTTACACATATTATCACAACTCATTGCTGGAGGAGTTAAGTGCATCCTGTGTGACTCCACTGGGAGAGGACTCTGGGAAGCACATGTCTGATTTCCTTTGTCCCATGTGCCTTTTCCTTTTGCTGATTTTTGCCTTGTAATTTTTTTTTTTTTTTGAGAGACAGAGTCTTACTCTGTTGCCCAGACTGGAGTTCAGTGGCCCCATGTCGGCTCACTGCAGCCTCTGCCTCCTGGGTTCAAGCAATTCTCCTGCCTCAGCCTCCCGAGTAGCTGGGACTACAGGCGCGCACTGCCACACCGGCTAATTTTTGTATTTTTAGTAGAGACGGGGTTTCACCATGTTGGCCAGGATGGTCTTGATCTCCTGACCTCGTGATCTGCCTGCCTCAGCCTCCCAAAGTGCTGGAATTATAGGCCTGGGCCACTGTGCCCGGCCATAATTTTTATCCTGTAATAAATTATAGTCGAAAGTATTGAGTCCTGTGAATCAACTTAGAGAATCACCAAACTGCTTCCAATTTTCTCATCTGTAAAATGGGTTGCTATAATAATGATGATATCTACCTTATAGGGTTGTTTTAAGTATGAAAAATATGGTGAAATATGTGTGAAACTAGGGGCCAGATGTAGGATGAGTCATACAGTGGGTGGTTATTATTATGGATCATATTAACTCTTCAGGTAAAAAACATCTTGTAGCTGGGCAAGGTGGCACATGCCTGTAGTCCCAGCTACCTGGGGGACTGAGGCAGGTGGATCGCTTGAGCCTAGGAGTTCAAGGCTGTAGTACGCTATGATCACGTCTATCAATAGCCACTGGACTCCAGCCTGGACAACGTAATGAGAGTCTGTCTCAAAAAAAAGGAACAATCTTGTGTTTGTGTGTGTGCTCATGTCTTTGTTGGAATAATACTGACACAGTCACTCAAATTAACTCTCAAATCTTTGATTATTCATTTGATGGGAACAACAGGTTTATGTGCCAGCTTATCAGGACCCCTAGTTCTTTCATTAAAGTGTGTATGTGTGTGTGTATGTGTGCACATGTGTGCTAGTTTTCTTATCTAACGACGAAGTCCTTTGGGAGGTTTACTTTTTCATTACTATTTTTTTCATGCTTTCCTTTGATGTGCACCTGGCAATTTATAGAGCCAATGTGTACTACATATTCTGCTGCAGAAAATGACAGAGGTGAGGAAGGAGCAGGAAGCAGATTTAGAAAGGAATGTTACAGTTTATCAAGTTGTGACTAATGGAAGCTATTAAAACAAAAGGTACCAACCCATCTTAAATATTCACTGCCTCTACAACTATTTTTCTATAACTGTTGTTCTTTGTCAGCTCTGGGGTGGAGGGAATATTCCTGAATGTTTTATTAAGTAATTCAAAGATCTTCCTAGGTATGTGTATCAAAGATCCTATGATGTATCTGTCTTGTAAATTGAGACTGGCATATATTGGGCTTACATTATTGGGAAAAATGTATGTCATCATCATTGGTGAAAAAGAGTTTCCATAGCAGTTTTTTCTAAGTAGAGAGATAAATGAATCAGACTTTTGGAGGAGGTACGTTTTAACTCACTGGAGGATCGCACCAAGTCTGAACACCTAAGGAACCCTAGTGGAAAACTGGTTTTCCTGTATGCTGCTCTAGCGATCTGAGGAAAGGCCTAAAAAAAGCCAGTGTCCCTGTGATATTGTGAAATACATATATGTGGTCTTTGTTCCTGTTTCCTGGCATACAATTACTAAAAATGCTTGGAATCTCCAAAGTGCTGTCTTTTTGTATATTAGTGTTGACTGATAGCTTCAGAGTGGGGCTGGCCAAGTTGATCACCAATGGCCAGTGGTTTAATCAGTCATGCCTATGTAATGAAGCCTCCATGAAAATCCAAAGGGAATGGACTGGGGAGCTTCTAAGAAGTGTTTTTTACCTTCCCGTGAGCCTCCTGTGCTGAACACACGGAGGGTCACGGGAAGGTAAGCAAAAACTCATTCACATGCTGGGAGGGTGGCACATCCCAACTCCACGAGGACAAAAGCTCCTGTGCTCAGAACCCTTCCAGACTTGGACCTTGTATCTCTTCATTGGCTTTTATTTGTATTTTAAAAAATATCCTGAGTGATAAACTGGTAGATGTAAGTGTCTTCCTCAGTTCTGTGAACCACGCTAGCAAATTAATCGAACCCGAAGAGGGGGTCATGGCAACCCCAACTTGAAACCTGTTGGTCAGCAGTTCCAGAGACCTGAACTTATGACTGGTTGGAAGGACGGGGTGCTCTTGTGGGACTGAGCCCTCAACTTGTGGATCTGATGCTATCTCTGGGTAGACAGTGTTGGAGCTGAATTGGAGGACACCTAGCTTGTGTCCACTGCAGAACTGATTGCTTGCTTCCTGCTGGGGAGAAATCCCTATATATTTTGGGGTCCAGAAGTCTTCCGTGTTGATTGTTTTTGTGTGAGAGCAGAGGAAAAATGGTTTGAGAGTTTTTCGGGAAACAGCCCCTCTTAGTATAGTGGTAGAAACACTCCAAAAATAAAATATGCTACCCCAAAAATAAAAAATGAAAATGAAAATAAAAATAAAAATCTGGAGTGGTCAGTTTGCCAAGAGGATTTATGGAGCATCTAAGGTCAAGCATTACTTCTCAGCCCTGCAGCAGACCTCTAATTAAGCCATGCCACAGAGTGCAGTTTACAGAGAGGTGGAGTTCCTGTGGATTCATTCTTCTCTCTAAAATTATAAATAACGCAGCTTCCAAACATGCCATATTACCTCACGAGGTCTAAAGACTCAATATGAATCTTCAACTTAACAATTATAACTGACACAGATTGAGATCTTCCTGGATGCTGAAATAGGCTTTACATGATTTATCTCATTTAGTTCTCATAAAACTCTATTATTAATATTATTTTACAGATAGAGAAATGGAAGCACAGAGAGGGTAAGTGTATTAGTCCATTTTTATGCTGCTAATAAAGACATACCCAAGACAGGGTAATTTATACAGAAAAAGAGGATTAATGGACTCACATTTCCACATGGCTGGGAGGCCTCACAATCATGGCAGAAGGCAAAAGGCACTTCTTACCTGGTGGTGGCAAGAGAGAAAATGAGAACCAAGCGAAAGGGGTTTCCCCTTATAAAACCATCAGGTAACGTGAGACAATTATTCACTACCACAGAAACTATATGGGGGAAACCGCCCCCATGATTCAGTTATCTTCCACTGGGTCCCTCCCACAACACGTGGAGCTACAATTCAAGATGAGATTTGTGTGGAGACATAGCTAACCCATATCAGTAAGTAATTAGACAAATCTTGCAAAGCTAGTAAGTGGTATTGCTGGAATTAAATCTGCCAATGTCACTCCAGAGTCTATGTGATTTACTGGTATATTATAGGGTCTACCTATAAGCTTGATAACCTTATGTTAGAACAAATAACCATGACATATTCTGTTCAGTAGTTTGCATTTCCTTTTGACTCCTACAGGGGAGGAGGCTGAGGTTCAGGGACATTAAAGTGGGGTTTAGAGACATTAGGTGGTTTACCCAAGCTTTATCTACTAGAAACTAGATAATTATCTATCTGATAATAAAGCTAGAACTTAAACCCAGCTGGACAATGGAGCTAGAGCTTAAAACAAAATCTTCTAATGAGCTCAGAACTCAAGGCTTAATAAGATTTGGGAAAAGTCCTGAGGACATTTCACTGTCTATCCAGAAATGCGAGGAAGTTAGGAGAAAAGGCAAAGTATCTCATAAACAGATAAAGGCAGTTCAGTAAGTAGCCTGAATAAATAGCCATATTTAAAATCTAATTTGGTTCTTTTGTGCCTAACACAATTGACTTTATGCTGGTATCTATTTTCTGCTCTGTCGCTCTTTCTGTCTCTACTTATGTGTGTATGCATGTGTTATAAAATATATCAGCCCACTGATCAATTTTTAATTTAAGCAAAAACATGGTAGATTAATATATTCAATCAATTTATTGAGTAGATATTTATCGAGGCTCACACATTTACCTGACTGTGTACTAAGCACTGGAAACCCAAAGAGAATGAAGTCACTGCCTAGACAGGTGGAGGGTGACACATAAACAAGCAGGGTAATAATCAAGTGTCATAACTAGTCTATTACATGCAATGTTAAACTAGCATCTCTACCATGCAAAACTTGTGCTCTTGGGGATACAGGAAGACTTTCCAGAGAAGTACAGAGGACAGGAATGTGTTAGGAAACCAGTCAGTTCCCAGGTCCTCGATCAGGTCACAGTGACTTGTGATTCTATTTTGAACATAGGTCTTAAATCTTTATTTTGATAGCAAGGGTTTTAAACTTTTGATATATGATATACTTCTGAAAATCAAATTTCATATTCTAAAATTAAGTATTTTTGCCCTTAACTAACTTGAACATAATACTATAATACATTAACATATATTATTAATAATAAATAGGACCCCTGGAAGTCCAAGAGAGACATGAGGCTTATTTGGTATGTTAAAGTCATACAGGAAGTGTTGTTAAATAAGAAATGGTGTTACACTTTCTTTGAGTTATATTTATATGGATATGTTGTTAATATGTGTTCCAACATTGTATGAGATTCCTAAAAATCTGATATGGACATCCAGTGTGGTTGTTGGGTCCTCTATGAGCCTAGGGAGCACTGGCCGGTTACCTTGCATCCATTCATGTCAGCGTTGGTAGTATCAGGCACCCGATGGTTCTTAGAAGAGTACTTGAGCTCTACTCTGCAGTGTCTGAAGTTGCTGGATATATACCTGCTGTATAAACTGCTGACTAGGGCGCTGCAGTTCACTTACTGTCTTCTCATGGGGACCTTCCCCTTCAACACTTTCCTCTTGGGTTTCACATCTTGGGTGGGGAGTTTCATCCTAGTAGTTTGCCTGAGAATACAGGTGAACCCACAGAACGAAGTGGACTTCGAAGGCATCTCCTTGGAGTGAGACTTTGCTTTTTTCTCTTTGCTAGCACCATCTTGTACCTTATCGTCATGAACTTTGTTGGCTGAATCATTCCCATTTACTTAATTGAAGAGTAAGAGACTGGAACAATGCTCACTTTGATTTTCCTGGATAAGAGTTCTTGAGATGGCAGCTTGTTTGACACATGAATTTTCTTCAAATTTGTGCTTACTACCAACTCTGATTTGGTGTGCCGGAGGAGAGCCCAGAGAAGTTCCCTCTCTCTGTCAGAACAACTTTGTAACATTTATTAACCTGACTTCTGCCTTCAATTAAGTGTAACCTTTTGCCTTCCAAATTAAAAAGTTCCATATTACTCCAAAAATAAAAAGTGAAAATAAAAATAAAAGGCTGATATGTCATGGTATATGCAGTAAATTGCTTTATTCTGATGTTTTTTTTCTAAAAGCCTTTTGCAAATCCTGAAGTGCTGTGTATTCAAGGAAATTCATGAAAGGGACCTTGACAAGTAGTCTTAAATACAGGTTTCTGATAACTTTGGAGATCACACCTTTGGACTAGGTAAAAACATCCAAAACTCGTCTGGGCGCGGTGGCTCACGCCTGTAATCCCAGCACTTTGGGAGGCCAAGGCAGGCGGATCACGAGGTCAGGAGATCGAGACCATCCTGGCTAACACGGTGAAACCCCATCTCTACTAAAAACACAAAAACAAAATTAGCCGGGCGTGGTGGCGGGCGCCTGTAGTTCCAGCTACCCGGCAGGCTGAGGCGGAAGAATGGAGCGAAGCGGCAAGACGGGACTTGCAGTGAGCCGAGATCGCGCCACTGCACTCCAGCCTCAAAAAAAAAAAAAAAAAAAAAAAAAAAAAGTCCAAAGCTCTAATGAAAAACTGATGCATTCATGCAGATTGCTAACCCAACATCAAGGAGAACGAGAATTACATGGGACTGAGTGAATGAAGGATTGAAATTACTATTTTAAAGGGTTTTTGTTTGAAACATTACTGATTTTTTTATGTTTTGTTTTCCAGACTCAAGAAAATATTTTTTTCTTTTGAGCTATTTATAGCTTACAGCATTGGGGTAAAGTATACTTCTGTGAGCAAAATGGAACATTTACCTTTCTTTCTACCTGAATTCTTCAGAATTTGGAAACTATTCATTAGTGTTCTTATTTTCTGGCAATATAGTTATTTGCATAAGTTCAATAAGAACCTATTTTCGGCTGTGCGTGGTGGCTCATGCATGTAATCCTAGCACCTTGGGAGGACGAGGCCGGTGGATCACAAGGTCAGGAGTTTGAGAACAGCCTGGCCAAGATGGTGAAACCCCGTCTCTACTAAAACTACAAAGATTAGCCAGGCGCGGTGGCAGGCGCCTGTAATCCCAGCTACTCGGGAGGCTGAGGCAGGAGAATCGCTTGAACCTTGGGTGGCAGAGGTTGCAGTGAGCCGAGATCGCACCACTGCGCTCCAGCCTAGGGGACAAGAGCGAGACTCTATCTCAAAACAAACAAACAAAAAAACAAAAAGCAAACAAACAAAAAAAAGAGCTTATTTTCTTTTGTAACTGGACACATGGAAACAGTGGTTATTTTACCAAGGCTTTGACTGGAATGTCATTTTTTTGAATGCAACCGGACTGCTTCGAGGGATTGAGGTTGACTTTATAAAGCCAGTAGACCTGGAAAAAGACACACCTGGTACCTTGCCCACACAATTCCTTTATAGCGTTTCTAACTTTGCAATAAGTAAAGAATGTCACTTTCTGACAGGCCCAGGAACCTCAAGATATTTTGGAGACGTTGAAAAGAGAGCAATTCACCCAATTCATACAGGTTTTACAGGAACAGTCTGATGGCGAATCCTTGGCTTGGCTTCATTGCTTCAAGAGTTTGTTTTTTTGACATGGAATCTCACTCTGTCACCCATTCTGGAGTGCAGTGGTGAGATCTTGGCTCACTGAAACCTCTGCTTCCTGGATTCAAGTGATTCTCCTGCTTCAGCCTCCCGAGTAGCTGGGATTACAGGCATGTGTTGCTGCACCCAGCTAATTTTTTGTATTTTTGGTAGAGATGAGGTTTCACCATGTTGCCCAGGCTGATCTTGAACTCCTGACCTCAGGTGATCCACCCACCTCAGCCTCCCAAAGTGCTGGGATTACAGGCGTGAGCCACTGTGCCCGGCCCTTGAGAGGTTTCAAAAGTCTTAATCTGAGATTCCTTATGAAAAAGTTCCAACAAAGCCAACTTAAGAGCCATCCCTGTAGAAAATATATCTATTTAAATATTGTCTGTTTTATCCCACAATGTTTGTTTTGCGTTGCAAGCCGTTATCTCCTAGGCATGGGTAATCCACTTTGAGAGGAAAATCCAGACATCATTGTGCCTAATTTGCTGCCACCTGTGTCTGTGCTGGATCTTACCAGGGTTAGCTTTATTTTCTTTCAACTGGCAAAATTCTGATAAAGCATGTAGCTTCACGGTAGAGCAAAAAGAGTAACTTAATTGAAAGTCATGACTTTCAGGAGTCTAATGATGCTAATATATTTTCTTCTAGAGAGGTGTCTTTATTGTATGTAATTCCCTGAAGAAATGTAAAGATTTATCTAATTCCTATTGCTCTGACAGGTGTGCTCAATAGAAGCATTGAAGTAAAATAAAAATAACTTTTTAATCTGTGTATTTCTGTTGCGCACCAAGATATTTAATTTTTTTCTTGATCTTTGCTTTTGTTTATGTGAAGATATTTATGTCTATATCATTTCTGTATATATCACAGAAAAGTTTTCACTTGCTTGACATTTTATTCCACAATGATTTTTAGTTTAAGTTTAAAGAATGGCTACATTCAGATTTATTTTCACAACTATAGTCCTGCTAAACTGCCTTTGTTGAAAACTCAGTTTTTATAATAAATAAAAAATATCAAAGCAAAAAAAAAAAAGAGCATTCATGATAAATCACCATTCTTACTGCACTTTAAGCAGATAATCATGCCAGAGACTAAACTGACTTTGCAAATAAATTAGTTTTATTATTATTATCTTTGTGGGTAAAAATTGGGATGACTGTAGAAGAGAAAATTATATTTCAGAAGAAAATTATACCATACTTGTTATTAGATTCTAGTCTTGACAATTTTTTTTTGAGTTTTTGTTATTTGCCTACAATTTGGGCTGAATCCTGCATTCCTTCCTGGGTACAAGTCTCCAAACTAATGTTTCCTAATTTTTCTACCATTTTTCTGTCTTGGAATCACTAAGCCCTGCAGGCTTTAGCTAGACAACTTGATATAAACTTTGGAAGAAATAATGACAGCAACTTAATATATGAGCAGTGTTCATGTCAGCTGATGTATGGATTACTCAGAAGGTTTACTTGAACACCTGATTCAAACTATAATCCAGAAATATCTGTAAGATTGCCACTGCAATCTGAAGCTACTTCAGAGACTCTAGGAAAATTAGTTTATAGACAACTCCAGATGTTAATCTTTGTTTTTCTTTTGTTTTCATAGAAATGCCTTTTATTAAACATCTGATTGCTTGATTCATAGAGGCCTGACTTTGGTGGAAGCAACACCACTGCATGAAATGAGATATAACTGTTAACCGTTTAATTGGAGTGGCCTATTCTCGAGATTGCAAGACTAGTTCAATGGCTTATAAAATAATCCACCCGCTGGGCACAGTAGTTCACACCTGTAATCTCAGCACTTTGGGAGGCTGAGGTGGGCAAATTGCTTGAGCTCAGGAGTTCGAGACCAGCCAGAGCAACATGGTGAAACCCTGTCTCTACCAAAAATACAAAAAATTAGCCGGGCATAGTAGCATGTGCCTGTGGTCCCAGCTCCTCGGGAGGTGGATGTGGGAGGATTGCCTGAGCCTGGGAGGCAGAGCTTGCAGTGAGCTGAGATTATGACACTGCACTCTAGCCTGGGCAATACAGTGAGACCCCATCTCAAAAAAAAAAAAAAAAGATAATCTACCAACCCAATTTCTCAACTGGGGAATGTTGGGCTCCTGCTCTCCTGTCTCTGACCCTTCATTCTCCCTTGAGGCTAGCCATCAAGACTACAACCCCTCTTCCCCAAAGTGGGCCATAGAAACCAAACCCCTTTTCCCCAAAGCCAACCATAAAACCTAAAAATAGTACTCTAACTTCCACCACCCCCAGCCTGTCTGTGTAAGGCCATAAAGAAATGATCTGACTCACTTTGTTTGACTGAAGGTTATAAGACCCCCCTTCCAGAGAGGGTCCAGCACCACACCCAGAAGGAAGAAATGCATGCTCAGAGAGGCAAGAAGGGTCCAGACAGACAGGCTGTGCTGGATTTCCCTGCTCAGTCTATTAGCATTAGACCATACCTTTTTTGTCCAATCATATTTCTACGTGGCTCTCCATACTTTGTTTAACTTAACCTAAGGGGGCTCAGGGTTTTGGCCTGGGCATTGTCTGTTGGGGAATAGAGTGAGTCATCCCCAGCTCATGGGTTTGCATCCGGTTCTTGTTGTAAAAGGCCCAAAGCCTGTTGGATGGCAACTCTGAGCCGTCGTGGAAGGGGGGTTCCAGTTTCACAAATAGATACTCAGACAGCCGAACTCTCATCTACTTGGTGCCAACATTTGCACTGTGGTCAAAGACTTACCTAGCATGGACTGAACAACTCTTCCCATCTGTCACGTTAATGTCCCCAAGCAATGTTGAAGCACATGCCAGGATCGGCCTTGCTAGGTCCTGCTTGGTAGATAAGCAAATGGCTACCTTGTGGTGTTTTTATTCTATTTTGTCTCATTAACACTACAGCTTTGTGTTATCTACTTGATAATCTGTAATTGTAAATACATACAGGATTATGTAATTCGTGTAAATACATAATGACAGACTTCTGAAAACTGGTATTTTTTAGTTGGTGTCCATTTGAAGCTGTTTTAGGTTCTGTGGCACATGAACCAATGGCATTTAAAAAGCATACTCTCCTTGCTCTTAAAAAAACAAACAAAACAAAACAAAAACTGTCCATTAAAATTTTTGTATTTTTGTAAAGACAGGGTTTCACCATAAAAATGGACAGTTTCCCTTATATCTTTGGGTCTTCGTTCTGGAGGCGCTCGTGTCACATAAAATTATGATCAAATAAATTTGTATGACTTTTCTCCTATGAATCTGCCCCTTGTCAATGATTTTGAGCAACCTTCTGAAGAAAGTGATGGGGAAGTATTCCCTTTGCTGCCACAAGGGATATATCGGATAAGTCACTCTATTTTCTTGAACATATGTCACATTCATAGGAAAAACACTTTTTCCAAAAGATTACTGTCTTCCCAAATACCCATGTTCTCCATTTTTTTTTTTTTTTTTTTTTAAGAGATGGGGTCTCACTGTGTTGTCCAGGCTAGTCTCAAGCTTCTGGACTCAAGCAATCCTCTCACCTCAGCCTCCCAAAGTGCTATGATTACAGACATAAGCCATCATGCCCGGCCCCATTTTCTCCTTTTGGTGTATGTATATTGCTCATTGTCAGGCATCAACCATTTCTCTTCTCTGAGATGGAGTCTCACTCTGTCACCCAGGCTGGAGTGCAGTGGCGCAATCTTGGCTCACTGCAAGCTCTGCCTCCCTGGTTCACGCCATTCTCCTGCCTCAGCCTCCCGAGCAGCTGGGACTACAGGTGCCCACCACTATGCCCGGCTAATTTTTTTGTATTTCTTTTTTGGTAGAGACGGGGTTTCACCGTGTTAGACAGGATGGTCTCAATCTCCTGACCTCGTGATCTGCCCACCTCGGCCTCCCAAAGTGCTGGGATTACAGGCGTGAGCCACTGCGCCCAGCCCTCTTCTAATTTTTTATATTTATCATGTATTTACTAGAATTGGTTTATTTTCGTGAGCATATGTTGTGGATTCTACTATAAATAATGCACTTAATAATCATTAATAAAACTTAAATCCTTTCCATCTTGATTGTGGCCTTTTCTTTTTGCTATTAATTTCCTCAGCATACATTAACCTGAACTCTTAAAAGCTATTTAGGTACTGGTATAAAACAGAATTTTCTCCAAAGCAATCCAGTATATAATATCTGGATTTTAAAAAAGCAGCCTCATTTAATTAGGATTAATTTCTCCTTTCAGAAGTTAAGTGATTCTGTTTCTGTAAAACGCAAAATTATAAGCTTAATTGTTTTCCACACAGGAAATGAAATTCCTAATCTTTTTATCCAGAATCTTCATGTGTTTGTCTCTCTGTCCATCTATCACTCCTTTTTAAGGTACCTGGAGATGACCTAGAGGCTTGCCACGCTTAGGGTTTCCTCCCTGTGCAGAAGAAGATGGGAAGTGCAAATGAGGACGAGGGGTGGGGAGGGAAGGGGGAGTCAGGTGATTCAGCAAGTGCAGGAGCCCACAGACCAAGCTCAGGAATTTGCACTTTGTCTGCTCACAGAGTGAGTTGCATCGTGGTGTGTATATATTGAGATATGCAACAGACTCCACTGGAATGTCAGAAGAACTTATGTTTATTTTTCCTCTAACATGTGGGAAAAATTAAACTGCATTTGTATTTAACTCACATAGATTGGCATGTGCTCATTCTGTGTGTCACCCTGCCACGCTGTCACAAACTTCGAGCAGGGTCCTGAGGGGAGAGGAGGGCATAGCTCCTGCTCCCAGGGGGTTGCCTGTGCAGCCCTGCGCATTCATTCTCTTCCAGAGGGTTGTGATTTGTGGCGGTTTGTGTGAGCCTGGTTAAGGAGAGTTACAGATTATGACATCTGGTGTTAATTGATAATCTTTGCAAAAGGGACATTGGCTTTAAGAGATGTCTGCAAAAAAACCTCTAAACAAACATAAATAAAAATTTAAAAGGATAAAGCCAGAATAATAATGAAAATATTAGTAATGTAAAACAAGGAAATGTGTCATGTTTTTCATGATAACTAATATTTTTTCAATTTTTTTTTTTTTAAGACAGTCTCACTCTGTCACCAGGCTGGAGTGCAGTAGTGCGATCTCGGCTCACTGCAACCTCCACCTCCCAGGTTCACGCAATTCTCATGTCTCAGCCTCCTGAGTAGCTGGGTTTACAGGCACTTGCCACCACGCCCATCTAATTTTTGTATTTTTAGTAAAGACAGGGTTTTACCATGTTGGCCAGGCTGGTCTCAAACTCCTGACCTCAGGTGATCGGCCGCCTTGGCCTCCCAAAGTGCTGGGATTACAGGCGTGTGCCACTGTGCCTGGCCCCAGTTCTTATTATAAGTTCTCCATTAACCATATCATGAGATTAAAAAAACAACAATGATTTCATCGGAACTGACAAATAGTGGGTGACACAATTTTGATCATCAAGAAGACTTTAAAAGAAGGATTTGTATCACTGTCATTACTGATTACTTGGCCCTTGTGTATACTGGGCCTTTAGCTAGGGCTGGTACAATAAAATAACCATAGTTAGAAAGATATTTTAAAGGATTACTTATTTCATGTTTATCTTACCCTTTTATCCCTATTTTTGGGCATGATTTATTATTATTAGGTTTTTAAATAAATAATGAAATAAGCATGTTAGGTTTGCATGCTGCTTTGGTTAACATTGCTATATAACCAACCACCCCAAACTTTGTGGCCTTAAAACAATTATTTATTTATTTATTTATTTATTTATTTTTGAGACAGAGTCTCGCTATGTCACCCAGGCTGGAGTGCAGCGGCATGATCTTGGCTCACGGCAACCTCCACCTCCTGGGTTCAAGTGATCCTCCTGCCTCAGCCTCCCGTAGAGCTGGGATTACAGGCACCCGCCATCAAGCCCAGCTAATTTTTCCTTTATTTTTAGTAGAGAGGGGGTTTCACCATGTTGGCCAGGTTGGTCTCGAACTCCTGATCTCAGGTGATATGCCTGCTTTGGCCTCCCAAAGTGCTGGGATTACAGGTGTGAGCCACTGTGCGTGGCCAACAATAATTTATTTTTATCTCTCATGGTCTCTAGATTGCCTGGGCCCAGCTGAGCAGTCTGAGTCAGCCTTATGGTCTCTCATGTGTTTTTAATCAGTCATGAGGGGCTGGCATCATCTGAAGGCTTGACTGGGCTGGATGTTTAAGACAGCCACTCACAGGGCTGACAGTGATGCTGGATGTTGCACTGTTGACTAATGAGCCTGCACATGGCTCCTCCATGTGATTTGGGCTATTTATAGCTGGGGTGACTGGGTTCTAGGTGGGGTAGTTCCAAGATCCTTCCAAGAGGAAGAAAGCAGAAACTGCCTGGCCAGTTAGTGTATATGCTTAGTCTTAGAACAGTGTCACTTCCATATTTCTCCATAGTCCATTAATCAAAGCAGTTACAGGAAGCAGACAGACAGGAAGGGAAAACACAATGCAACAGAAGGAGAGATTGAAGTGTTGGCAGCTGCAAGCCAAGAAACACCTGGGTTACCAGAAGCTAGAAGAAGAAAGGTAGGATTCTCCCCTACAGGTTCCAAAGGAAGCTGGGCCTGTCCACACCTCACCTCTGGAACTATGAGACTATCACTTTCTGTGGGTTTAAGCTACCCAGTTTGTGGCACTTTGTTACTACCGTCCTAGGCAAATGATACAGTAACTACATACACAGTACATAGAATTGCTCATTTTACTTCGTTGAATGGGACTTGGCATTGAATAAGCCCAAATGAGAATTCTTTTGTCAAGATTTTTTTATGGCTCACTTTTCCAGAGACGTGACATGGCAGGAGTAAGGGGAGGGTTTGGCAGGTAGGAATTATACTCATCTGTCATTGTCTTCCCAATACCAACCAGGAAGCATGTAAATAATAGCTGTGCAGTTTGTTTTCTGAACCAAACTGGGCCTTATTTTTTTTAAACAAACTTTATTAAACAAACAAAAACCTAGAAATACTAGATGTATATTTTTAAGTTTTCTCTCACATAATATCCTAATCATCAGTATACCGTAATCCAAGGGCTACATATAACTGAAAAATAAATGGGTCTTAAAAAAATTAAAACATGGTATATAACACTAGCTAACATGTACTGAGCAGTTACTAAGTGCTAAGTACTGCTAAGTCCTTTATAGATATCTTCATGTTGAGTGTCGTCACTGCCCATGACTTACTCTGAGTTTAAATATGAGACTCAAAAGAGGTTAGTAATTTGCCAAAAGTCATAGGGCTTATAAATGATAGAACCAGGATAACGAATCTCAACCAAGGGACTTCAATGCCCAAACCAGTGCTCAGACTGTAGCCCCATGTAGTTAGCTATTTACATTTGAAAAGATTTTTAATGTTTATTATTTTTTTTAAGACAGGGTCTTGCTCTGTCACCTAGGCTGGAGTGGAGTGGTGTGATATTGGCTCACTGCAACCTCCACCTCCTGGGCTCAAGTGATCCTCTCATCTCAGCCTCCCAAGTAGCTGGGACCATAGGTGTATGGCACCACGCCCAACTAATTTGTTGTGTTCTTGGTAGAGGTGGGTTTCACCATGTTGCCCAGGCTGGTCTTGAACTCCTGAGCTCAAGTGACCTGCCCACTCGCCTCACCCTCCTAAAGTGGGGCGATTACAGGTGTGAGCCACCATGCCCGGCCCAGCTATTTACATTTAAATATAAATTAAAATGAAACAAGATTAAAAATTCGGTTTCTCAATCACACTAACCACACTTGAAGTGCTCAGTAGCTACGTGTGGCTTAGTGGCTACCTGGCAGATATAGAACGTTTCCATCAGCACAGAAAGTTCTACTGGAAAGCATTGATCCAATCTCTTTGAACAGTCACAATGCATATAAAGTCCTTATTATGACTGTACAAGGGAAGACAACAAGTAGAGGAAGGCAGAAAATAGAAAAAAAGGAAGAAGAAAGATTTAGGGTGAGGGAGAGCAGTTCTATGAAGCAAAGAAGCTCATATCTAGGAGTGGAGTGGACCCTGAGAACATGTTAGTCTATTATATTCTAAACTTTGGCAGTTAAAATTCCAAAGTATAGTAAGTACATGCTTTCTAAAATATTAGAGAGCTGCAGTTCAACAGATTTTTAACTCTCCACAGCATGTCCGGCACTGGGTGAGGTGGGATGGCTAGGTGAATAATATAGGCATTGTCATGTGCGTTCGTGTGAAGAGACACCAAACAGGCTTTGTGTGAGCAATAAAGCTTTTTAATCACCTGGGTACAGGCGGGCCAAAAGAGAGTCAGCAAAGGGTGGTGGGATTATAATTAGTTCTTAGAGATTTGGGATAGGCGGTGGAGTAGGAGCAATTTTTTGTGGGCAGGGGATGGATCTTACAAAGTACATTCTCAAGGGCGAGGAGAATATTACAAAGTATCTTAAGGGCGGGGGAGGATATTACAAAGTACCTTCTCAAGGGTGGGGAGGGTGTATCATACAAAGTGCATTCACAAGGGTGGGGAAATATCACAAAGTACATTATCGCAAGGGCAGGGAGGGTGTATTCTCACAAAGTCAATTGATCGGTTAGGGTGGGGCAGGAACAAATCACAACAGTGGAATGTCATCAGTTAAGGCAGGAACCTGCTATTTTCACTTTTGTTGATCTTCAGTTGCTTCAGGCCATCTGGATGTATACGTGCAGGTCACAGGGGATATGATGGATTAGCTTGGGCTCAGAGGCCTGACAGACATGAACTTCCCATCATAAAATTAGAAGAGCATTAATCAAATGATTAGAATAAAATATTACCATTATTTTGAAATGGCAAGCATTGTATGTAAATAAACAGCAGAGGAACCCACTGTAGCCTAGACAGGGTTCAGAGACGTTCCTGCCAAGGACATGGCACAGGGACTGAACAAGGAAGGATGACAGTGCCTGGCAAAGGCAGGGAATGTTACAGGTATTTGGGCACCTGTGAGAAGGCCTGATGTCCGAAAGGACTGAAATAAATTAAATGTTTCGGGGGAGAGAGAAAGAAAGCCTAGCAAAAGGTGAGCTGGAGAGTCAGAGGCAGAAGGCAGAATCTGGGATGGGCTGGGAGCTTGCCAATCATTTTGTCAAATAGGTGATGTGAAGCCTTGAAGGTTTTTTGACCAAGAGGAGATGTCTTCAGATTTGCGTTTGAGACATTTTCACTGGTTGTCATGCTAAGAATGGCTTAAAGAGAAGCAAGGCTGGGGTCAGAGGAGCTGCTTGGAAGCTGTTTGGTACTAGGATGCGGATAACATGGTTGGAGAAATGGCAACTGTCAGGGTATTTGGAGCAAGAATGGATAGACATTGGTGATCATCACTTGGATGCATTTGAGGGACAACTGCTATGTTTCTACTAGAGCAACTACATAGAGCAGGAGTAAGCAACTTACAGTCCACAGACCACATTTGCTCTGTCCCGTTTTTCAAATACAGTTTAATGGAAACAGAGCCATGCCCATTCTTTCACCTATTCTCCATGGCTGACATCAGGCATGGTTCTAAGTAATATACATAAGTTTCATATATTAATGCTCATCTATCCCAGTTGACAAACATGAAGTATTGCTATTGTCTCATTTTACAGAGGAGAAAACTGACATATAGAGATTCTCTTTCGCACCCATAGCTTCAGTTACCACCTCTATGCCAATGATTCAATAATACCTCTAATCCAGACCTCTTCTCTGAGCTTCAGACAGGCAGATCTCTCACAGCCAGTCTTGGAGACACTTCAGAAATCATAGGTCCCAAACCAGACTCCTCCTCATCCCCTCAAACACATTCTTTTTCAACATTCCTTTTTTCTTAGTGAATATCACCAAATAGATAAGCAAGTCAGATCCAAGGAGGCCTCCTTGGCACTTCTCTCATCCTTGTCCCACCTTATATCATCTATTTTTCTTTTTCTTTTTTTTTGAGATTGTGTCTCACTGTGTCACCCAGGCGAGTGCAGTGGTGTGATCCTGGCCCACTGCAGCCTCAACTCACCAAGTTCAGGTAATCCTCTCACCTTAATCCCGTGAGTAGCTGGGACTACAGGCACATGCCACCGCGCCTGGCTAATTTTTGTATTTTTACCAGAGACAGGGTTTTGCCATGTTGCCCAGGCTGCCACCTTATCTCCATTCTTGCTGAAATCTGGCTGTTTCTCTCCACTTCTATTACCAACCACCAGCCAAGTCTGACTTATTAAAAGGATCATCTCGTATGTGGGTTCTGTAATATCTTCTTCAAAATCCATTCCTCTCCACCCAGACCCTCTTCCAAACTCCAAACTGCAGCCAATACCTTCAATTCTGTCACCGCTCCTGCACACTCCACCTAATCCTTAACCTTTCAATGGTTTCTCTTGCCCCTAGGTTAAGCTAAATTGAAAACTGCTAAAGCTACAGCTTCTTAGCGTAACTAGTAAGTACAGTGACTACTATGTCTGGTTTACTTCAGCTGTTGCTGACTAATAGCACTTCTTGAATGAAGAAATTATATTACCCTACTGTAGGGAAAAATTTGTACTTCAATGGAAAACTGAATTGTTTAGAGCAAACCTTTAAGGTTATCTGATTCTGATTCCATGGGCCCTTTCATTGGGTCTTACATTGTTTCATTGTTTTTGAGTTATTTTACAGATGACTGATAGAAATGCAAAATAATTATTGCATGCAGTCATGCAAGTAAAATCTGAAGGTCAGGGTTCAATTAACTTCTCTCCCCTACTGTGGAAGAAGCCAATTTCATTTGCATATTCATTTCAATATTTCTGACCTATAAACATGCCTGTTCTTTGAACCAGTTTTTATATCTGCCTGGTAACTTCATTAAATAATTTAAATAAACTCTGTAATTTAGTTTATTTTATACCTGTATGACAGTCAGGCTTTTATCTTATTTTTGCTTTTTAAAATTATTCTTTAGCTCTCCCTAAGGCACTACTTGGCTGGCCCTTTGGCTACTCACTAGCCTAAGCTCCATCCTCTTCTGTCTACCGCAGCCCCAGGCTCTCTTTTGGCCCTTTGTTCCAGCCCTCCTCAGAGAAGTTCTTTTGTCCTGGAACTCACTTTCATACCAGGTGCTCTTCATCCTTTCTTCCTTTAGTAAATTTCTTTAATCTTTCAGATTTCTGCTCAAGGATCACTTGCTGAAAGCCTTTCCAGGCCTTTCTGAGTCAATACAATCCATTATTAGAGGCTCTTAGAGCACAGGCAGCACTTGTTATAATTTTACACCTGTCTGTGGGATTCCTTAACACTTTCTAACACAATTAACACTTTTCTCTCTGGCTGGGGGCAATGCATGATAACAGGATGATGGTAAGCTCTCAACCCTCCCCCAGCAACTAGCCCAGTTCTTCGAACATGGTGGATAGATACACCGTTTTTATTTTAGACAGATTTTTGAGTAGCAAGTACCTACTGCTCAGGAGACAGGTGGACTGAAAAAATATATTTGGGAGTCATCAGCACATAGGTGCAGCCATGAAAATGCACGAGAAGCAAAACCATTGGCAGGAACAAAATGAAGGCTATTAGAGACCTTATTTAGGTGGAATAATTGGACAGAAGCCCTTGATGGGGAGGAAATAGAAGCAGTTAATACAGATGGAGGCCGGGCGCCTGGCTCACGCCTGTAATCCTAGCACTTTGGGAGGCTGAGATGGGTGGGTGGCTTGAGTCCAGGAGTTTGAGACCAGCCTGGGCAACATAGCAAAACCTGGTCTCTACAAAAAATACAAAAATTAGCCCGGCGTGGTGGCGCAGGCCTGTAGTCCCAGCTACTCGGGAGGCTGAGGTGGGAGAATTGCTTGAACCGGGGAGGCGGATGTTGCAATTAGCCGAGATCGCGCCACTGCACTCCAGCCTGGGCGACAGAGCGAGACTCCGTCTCAAAACAACAAGGACAAAACTTATTTTATAAGCGACCCTGGACTTCCAGGGACACTCGCCGCTCTATGGTGGTACGTGACCTGCCTGGACTCTGTGGTCTTTGGAGCTTGGGGCCCCACCCCAGAGTAAGAGGCCTTTCTGTGCCTTGTATAAAGGAGAGGAAAAATGTAGGTTTTCTGAGTTGATAAGATTAGAGCCACAGTATATTATCAGTAGTGTTGTATGAAACCATTTAAAAAACCAAACCGGATTTAACCGCTTTCACCCAGAATAAACTGCCCTCCCCCTCTTTCCAAGATCAAGTCAGCCCCAGTTACCACTTCCTATTAATTTAAAAACCAGGAAGGCTCATAATTTAGGCTGACGGTGCCCCAGGCGAACACTGCATATAAGACAATAGCTATTCCAATCCTCCTTTCCCTTTCTAAAACGAATAGTATTTCTAACATCACTTTTCCAGTCCTCTTTCTAAATATTGCGATCGCGAGCCTACATCGGAAAACTATGAAAACAGTATGATTGGAGCTCTTGATGGTCTGCTTTGCCTGAAAACGATGAAAGGCATTGAGATCTTTGGGCAGAAATGGCCCTTAGGGAATGCGAGCCTGGTAGCCCCATAACACCCCGAGTTACAAATTCCGTTTGGGTAGGTGGCGCAGGGAAATCTAAAAGCTGGATTCACGTTCTCCCCCTTCAGTTTGCACATAGGGGTCAGTGGCAGACAAGAGCAGACGCACAAATGTCAATCCCCGCCCGCAAACTCTCGAGGGCAGAAACTGCTTTTTGTCAGTTGGATTTGGAGTCGGTGGAAAAGCTGCCCTAATGTAGTTTCTCCGCGGTTTCCTTAGCCTTGACCGAGGGGCGCTTCCTGGCCATTCACCTAGAGGTTGTTTAATAAACAAGGATGCTCGCGAAATATCTGCGCTTGGAAAGGCGCTCGTTCGTGGCGCGCATTCTCGGGCCACCGCAAGCGACCCCGGTGACAGGGACAACCGCTTCGGTTTTAGCGACTGCAGACAGACTGGGACGAGACGGTTGGAGGCTCCTCCCCAAGGGATGCTGGAGGGGTTGCGTCGTACCCTGCGCCTGGCCCTGGCGCGCGGCCCCAGGTCGTGGTACCCAGCGCCCTATGGGCCGTGCGCCGGGGCTTGGCCACACCGCCTGCTTTCGCTTCCAGCCGCGCGCTCCGTGCCACCGCCGCTCTCGGCAGCCCCGCGTCCCCGCAGCCTCCCCATGGCCAGCCCGCTTCGCTCCGCTGCGGCCCTTGCCCGCCAGGTACCTCGAACCCGGGCGTTTGCGGAAGGGGGGCGGATTGGAACCCGGGTCTCGGTAGCTCGCGGGCCTGGCCGGGCGCCTTGTCGCCGTTTCCTGCACCATCCTCCTTCGCCTTGCCCTCCATTCCGCCTCCAGCGAGGCGTCTTCCCTTCCCCGCATCCCTGCCCGAAATCTGGAGTCCCAGCCTGCAATCTCCACCTCTTCGAGGTTCCCGCTGCCCAGGTCTAGCACCCTCATGGGTAACCCGCTCCGGAGCGCGGCGAGGACCGCCACGGGGAACGTGAGGGTAGCTATGGACTCGCTCTGAGGGAGGAGGCGGGAGCTGAATCTCTGGGCTGCCAGAACCCACAGCCACATCCTACGTGACTTTGCCACCCCAAAATATTTTGACCGCAGCCTTCTGCCTCCTTGGATCTCTTCCTTCCCCACCCCCACCCCCACCCCCACCCCCACCCCCGTAGTTATTTAGCAGATTAGGCATTAAAACAAATGTCTGCAGGTTTTCCCAATTAGTCCCGCTTCCCTGTGTCTTTATCTTTTAAATTGCCCACTAATACCATGAGGTTTAAGGTGTGGGGTGGATGCTGCGGCATCGGAGGACCTTGCTGGTGGAGGAAATGGTTCACGCCCGTCCCCGTTCCCTTTGCAGGCTTGCTATTGTGCGTCTGTGATTGACAAGACCACGAGGCTGAGCGCGCCCTGGAGATTTTTCTATAAATGGCTTAACACCCCAGTCTAGACTATTTGCTCGGATATAAGGGAGACAATTGTTTTTTTGTTCTTTGCCGGCGAACCCTGGCTCTGTAGAGCTGACCTGGAATTTAACCAGTCTTCCCTGAGCCGGCGGAGGAGGACAAAAACCGCCGCGACCCCGGCAGGGTGGGAAGTGCAGGGCAGCACTCCCAAGACACGCTTGTTGGAGGTTCGGGCCTGGGTGCTTGGTTGTCTGAGCCTCCTTTTTTGTGTTTGCCTGGGTCCTGGAGAGGAGCGCACGGTATCATGGTGAGTGTCATGTAGGTTACCCCGGGTCCCGCTTACCCACCTGCATTTACTTAATGGTGGTTTAATTCTTCTTTAAGGATTGCAGTAACGGATGCTCCGCAGAGTGTACCGGAGAAGGAGGATCAAAAGAGGTGGTGGGGACTTTTAAGGTAAGTTGCTTGCCAGAGGCTTAGTGTCTAAAGCAACGTTCAACTGAATAAATCCATTTCTTGTTGAGATTCGGGGAAATTTTCACTGTGTGGGTTACCCAGTTCCTAGGTTGTGTTGCCAGACGTTTAAAATTCCACTCTTAGAGGAAAAAAAGCCATTTAGAGAGTGACAGTACATTAATCACAACAAAAATTATCTAGCAGCTAATTGCTGATTTTATTTTGAGTCATATATTTTTCTTGAAAAATAGTCAATTCGTAAATATTAACCTAGTTGTTTATCTGATTCCATAATACGTACAAACCTTCAGTCTACTTGTAGAAAAAGTTAAACTGTGATTTTTCTCTTTCAGTAGCACATAACACTCTACAGTGAAAGTGTTGCATTTTCTTCTTTTCTATCTGAATTGCGGGGTTTATATAGTAAATAGCTCATACTTCAAACAGTGAGAAACAAATAAAGCACGTTGAAAATTGTACAAATACAAATGTAAGATGTAATATTATTTTTTCTATAAGTCATGATCTCCTACCCTCCCTCCTCGTGGGGGTTTTAGCTTCTTCGTTTTATGCCTAGTGCTGCTCTTCTGCCTGTTTGAGTCACTGTCAATTGTCATCCATAGCACAGAGTGTCCTAATGATCTCACATCCTGGCGGTTCAGAGAGGGAAGGAAACTTGACTCATCAGTTTCTCACACATTCAGCTCTCTCACAGTGTGCTGGAGACTGTGCCATGCATTGGACATCCAAAGGTGAATTCAAGATTAGGTCTCTACTTGCAAGGGATTTTTATTTTTCTTTTTCCTTCTCTTGCTGTCATCTTAGCAAGGATTTTTTAAAAAGCAAAATTAGAATATTGCAATTTCTTTTCTGTTTTTTGAGACAGGGTCTCGCTCTGTCACCCAGGCTGGAGTGCAGTGGCACGATCTCGGCTCACTGCAATCTCTGCCTCCCAGGTTCAAGTTGTTCTCCTGCCTCAGCCTCCTGAGTAGCTGAGATTACAGGCGTGTGCCATCACTCCCAGCTAATTTTGTATTTTTAGTAGAGATGGGGTTATCACCATGTTAGCCAGGCTGGTCTCATGCAATCCACCTCCCAAAGTGCTGGGATTACAGGCGTGAGCCACCAAGCCTAGCCTGAAGAATTCTTTGCAAAGAAAAATATCAACTCAAATTTAAATAATCTTTTCCTTTCTTTTTCTTCATTTGCAAGAGGTCAGCCATCTATTTCTTCCAATTCCTCCAGCTTCACATATCTCCACAGAATGCAACACTGCAAATCTGCAGTTCTCTTCATGATCCTCTTTATTAGATTTTAAAAGAGTATCTCTAAAAGATGAGCATAGTGCCTAAGGCTTTCCAAATGGAGTAAGAATAATGCACAAGAACCTAGAATAAAGTTATTAAATGTCTGATACAGTTGTAATACAGACTTGATTTTTGAAAAATGTGGCCAATGAAGAGAAGAGCAAATGTGCTATACGATGGTGAGCAAAAGGTGTTGACAGGCCTGGCATGGTGACTCACCCCTGTAATCCCAGCACTTTGGGAGGCTGAGGTGGGTGGATCATTTGAGGTCCGGAGTTTGAGACTAGCCTGGCCAACATGGTGAAACCCTGTTTGTATTAAAAATACAAAAATTAGCCAGGTGTGATGACACATGCCTGTAATCCCAGCTACCTGGGAGGCTGAGGCTTGAGACTTGCTTGAACCGGGGAGGCGGAGGTTGCAGCGAGCCGAGATTGTGCCACTGCACTCCAGCCTGGGCAACAGAGCAAAAAAAAAAAAAAAAAAAAAAAAGGGTGTTGACTGAACCCTGGCTGAAACAGTTTTCAGGTGCTTTCAACAAATTTACACTTCCCTGCCCTGAGCCTCCCTATTTCAGAACAAATGATTACCCAACTGCAAACTTTGAATTAGGAAGTTGTTTTTAATATGCCCTGTTTTTGTCAATATTTCTTGCCATTTCACAATCAGTTATTGTGGCATTCCAAATTCTTCCACAAACATATGGTGTGAAACATCCTGACTTCGATATCATCAGGGAATGTGGAGCATTGGAAAGAGACAGATTAATTATGCAGAAGAAAGTATCATTTGACAAAATATTATTTTTATTTATCTTTGAAAAGGAAATCTAGAAAAATAAAATACTTTTTAAAGAACACTGATAAAAATTGTTTATAAAATTTGTTTCCTTTAGGAAACAAATCGTTCCCTTAAAACTACATTTCATATCTGCCCCAAACGAGTCACATGTCTTCAGCTAATATTGCTTGTTTACGTTTGAACTTTATTCAATTCTATCACCTAGTAATTTAGTATTCTTAGGTAATTTCTCTTTGAGCTCAGGTTAAAAGTTGTTATTTTTAGTTTTCAGAGTTGCAGAATTTTTTTTTCAAGTAGAGAAAACTTCATGATGAGATTCTGAAGCCACCTAATCGTATATTACTTTGAAAAACTGGATATAGGCCGGGCGCGGTAGCTCACACCTGTAATCCCAGCACTTTCAGAGGCCAAGGTGGGTGGGTCACCTGAGGTCAGGAGTTCGAGACCAGCCTGGTCAACATGGTGAAACCCCATCTCTACCAAAAATACAAAAATTAGCCGGGTGTTGTGGCACATGCCTGTAGTCCCAGCTACTCGGGAGGCTGAAGCAGGAGAATCACTTGAACCTGGGAGGCGGAGGTTGCAGTGAGCCCAGATCACATCACTGCTCTTCCGCCTGGGTGACAGAGTCAGACTCCATCTAAAAGAAAAAGCAAAACAAAACAAAACTGGATATAGGGCAGTGCTTAGGTACAAATCAGAAAGTTAGAGGTTGCTATTCATATCATTAAGAAATAATGTGTCTTACGAAAGAATGTAGCAGTTTACTGAAATAGAGGTCATACCTAGAAATGTAATAATTTATCTTTAATTGTCAGAAATTTAACTGATATTATGAAGTTCTAATTATAAGAACACTTATTTGAGGTTAAAAATTACCTTATTCTATCCCTGCTTTGCCACTAATTTGATCTCTCTGGATTAGTGGGTTATTGTGGGTCCTATGGGTATTTTAAGGAGAGGTCTCAGAAAACTAAAAATTATATATACTGGATCATAATCATTCTTGTCACCCACTCTCATCTTTCTGTTTTTGTTTTGTGTTTTACTACCCTCCCCCTTTTACTAAGTAGTCTTAGTAGAAGAAAATTTGCATTAAGTTTGTCGTACTGTATTGATATGGCTCCAAATGTTTCTTAGCCCAGGGTCCTCCCCATTCACTGATAAAAGCTAACTAAGGTAAATCACAGGTATTTGTTGTGCAAGAATACTGTGAAATTATTCATGTAATAAAAAGTTTGTGTTACAATTTCACTCTCTTTAAATCCTGGACATCTTCTGTGAGTGTATCTGAAAGCAGCCAGACATCTTCAGTATTTAAGAAACCCTTTACTATTCTGTGTGCTAGGCACTGTGTTAGCTTTGGAATTCAACTGTGAATACTCTAGCCAGACTTCTTGTCTAAATAGTCCAGAATAGGGGTTGCTAAACTTTCTTTCTTTTTTTTTTGAGATGGAGTTCCACTCTTATTGCCCAGGCTGGAGTGCACTGGTGTGTCTCTGCTGACTGCAACCTCTGCCTCCCAGGTTCAAGCAGTTCTCCTGCCTCAGCCTCCCAAGTAGCTGGGATTACAGGCGCCCACCACTACACTCAGTTAATTTTTGTGTTTTTAGTAGAGACAGGGTTGTGCTGTGTTTGCCAGGTTGATCTCAAACTCCTGACCTTTGGTGATCCACCTGCCTCGGCCTCCCAAAGTGTTGGGATTACAGGGTGAGCCACTGTGCCCGGCCTGCTAAACTTTCTTAAATGGCTAGATGATAAATATTTTAGGCTTGAGGGCCATCAGGTTTCTGTTACAACTAGTTGGCTGTGCTGCCACTGAAGATACAAGAATGGCGTGACTATGTTCCAATAACATTTTAATTTCAAAACAGGCCAGCTGGCTGCATTTGGTCTGCAAGTAAAGTCTGCCTGACCCCCTACCTAGTCCAGAGGACAACGGGAGAGAAAAGGGATTCAAAGATAAAAATAATTTAGCTGGAATATATTTCTTTAAATAAACTTATTATACTTAGTAAAAAGTCTTAAATTAACGTTTTTACTTGAATTAAATAGTGGTAAAACAGGCTGGGCACAGTGGCTCATGCCTGTAATCTTAGAACTTTGGGAGGTCGAGGCAGGCAGATTGCTTAAGCCCAGGAGTTCAAGACCAGCCTGGGCAACATAGTGAGTCCCTATCTCTAAAAAAAATACAAAATAATAATAATAATCATGGTAGAACAAAGTCAATTTTTTATTGAAACTTGGCATTTTATTGCCATATTACAAAGTAGCATTACTAGACTAGCCTGAACATTACAGTAATATTCTGTCCTTAATGCCTTTTGTGTCATTGTAATATGAGCTTTCTGGTTGTTTTAGAATGTTTTCAGCCTGAATATTATTCTAAAAATATAATTTACTATCATTCATAATATATCAAATGACTCACGTAGCTGCAAGGCAGTGAATTAAACAGAATTAGATCATTTTAAAAATAATGATAAGAGCTGATGATGTAAAGTGAAGGTCTGTATTTAATTTGGGAGGGAAAAGACTTTTTTTGTATATTCAAAGAGATGGAGTTTGACATCCCTTCACAACCTGTTACAGGTTGAACTTGCCCCTGTTTTTTTAACTGATCAAAAAGTTCCTTCTCTTGTGTTTCTTTTTTCTTCTCTTTTCTCTTCTTTTCTTTTCTTTTTTTTTTTTTCTGAGACAGAGTCTTGCTCTGTCTCCCAGGCTGGAGTGCAGTGGTGCGATCTTGACTCTCTGCAACCTCCACCCTCCGGGTTCAAGCGATTTTCCTGCCTCAGCCTCCTAAGTAGCTGCGACTACAGGTGCATGCCACCACGCCTGGCTAATTTTTAGTATTTTTAGTAGAGACGGGGTTTCACCATGTTAGCCAGGATGGTCTCAATCTCCTGACCTTGTGATCTGCATACCTCGGCTTCCCAAAGTGCTGGTCTCCTGTGTTTTTGTCAGCATTCCACAGCTGCTATAAAGTTAGTGGTGGTATCGCATGCAATTTGTACGCTTAATGTTTGACCATTTGCAGTGGGCAAACTGGCTATGTCGGGAGCTGGTGAGATGCTGCTTGTGGGGAGTTGTTTCCTATTACTCTGATTTATCTTTGTTTAAATAAGAGTTCCTTTGTTCACTGTTTCCTCCACACAGAACAGAGGATTTATATCTTAGTGTTCATTATCAACTTTCCTGTTTTCAAAGAGGAAAACATTTGCTTCACTTTGCTCATTTCTTCTCCAGTGCACCCAGAGGATTTTGAAGGCTTATGCCAACAATTCTTTGGGGCAGTTGGAGTGTAACCATTGCTAAATAGCAGTTTAGTACTTAATGACATTCATTTTAGTTTAACAAATCATTGTGAGTGTTGCCATTTTTTATTAGGGAAAACATCTCTTTCATCTTTCCCAAATACTCAACATGAGTCCTATGGTGAGAGTGAAAAAGGGTTGTATTCTTTTTTTGCATCATCTTACCCCATCTGCTATTTTGTCCCTCTTCTATATATCACTGAAATTTGGTTCTGATATTCTATTAGGCAGTGTCCATTGCAGAGATTATGAATAACTGGCCGAATTCTGAATGCAGGCATGATTTGTTCAGCTCAGAGTGTTAAATTTCTGTGTTAGCTGCCAACCTTTAAAAGTCAATTGATTTCCTTTTTTTTTTCCCCTCTGTATCATCTAGCCAGCGAATGCTCAGTAACTTTTCTGTAAATAGTGATGATTTTTCTTCCCCAGGCTAAAGACCTAATAGTCACACCAGCTACCATTTTAAAGGAAAAACCAGACCCCAATAATCTGGTTTTTGGAACTGTGTTCACGGATCATATGCTGACGGTGGAGTGGTCCTTAGAGTTTGGATGGGAGAAACCTCATATCAAGCCTCTTCAGAACCTGTCATTGCACCCTGGCTCATCAGCTTTGCACTATGCAGTGGAAGTAAGTACATGGGAATTAAAGAGAGTGACATGCTTGCACTTCACTGTAGGTACTAAGTAGCTTCTCCTGCTAAAATAGCTCTTGGGCAGTATGGGCTTTATCATATTTACCAGAGGAAGCCGAAAATGTCTTTAAAAATTTCCCTGTAGACAGTTGGATTGAAGATAAATCTTAGCAGCTAATTTTTCAGATAATCTTGCATTTTCTGTGATGTCAATAAAAAAATTATTTAAAGCAAATAGAAAGGACAGCTGGTGGGAAAATTGGCAATTAAAAAGCCAGCACTGTTGATAATTTAATAAGTCACCTTTCTTCTTAGATCTTCTAATAATTGAGAAAGGGTCATTGAGAACAATATTATGATTCGATTTTAATGCTAACTCCATGTTTTTATGACCAGTAATAATGTCTAGTTATGCATGTTAAGGGACATGTAATTAAATGTCCTCCTTCAGCCATGAGTTGAAATAATTATAAGCATAAAATGTTTAAAGAATTATTTCCCTGGTCCTTTTCAGGGTGCACAATTAACCAGATGCACAGTATACTTCCCATTGTCTTGATTCTCATTGTATTTTACTTTTGAATGATTTGGACATCTTTCCCAGAATAATAGGGGTGCTGGAAATAATAATAGTCTTCCTATTAAGTGCTAAAATATGGTAATAGTAAAATATTAATAGATTAATGATAAAATAACAACTTTTGTTTACTGAATTCCTGCAATACGTTCTGTATTATGTTCCATATATGAATCATCTCATTTAATTACCTTAAGTGAGAAGGCATGTGATTAAGCATTCAGGCTTTGAAGTCAGACATCCTGGGCTCAAATTCAGTCTCATTTGCTCCATAGGAACCTTTATGACTTGAGGAATTTAATCATTTGTGCTTTAATTTCTTTATCTATAAAATTGGGGTAGTTATAATATCTATCTTATAGTGATCTCATAAGTGTAAAATAAAGTAATTTATCTAAGCATATAGAGTCACGTCTGGTGCATAGCGAGAGCCCAGTTGTTAGCAATAATAATTAACTCTTGAAGCAGTGGTCTCATCCATTATAAAAGGAGGCTCAGAAGAGTTGTTTCTTGACTAATATTACACAGCAGTAAGGGTGGAGCTAAGGTTCTAATGAGAAGCTTCTTTCTGTTATATAGCCCCTACATGTATACGCCAAAATTACTAGGATGCTTTTGCAATTAACTGCTTCAAAATTATAAATTCATATAATTTTGGAAAGATATTCACTGTCCATATGTATCCACAAAATGTTGAATTTAGGAATCTAAGTTTCTGTTCCCAGCTCTTCCTCTTATGTCAATTTGAATGAGTTCTTTCATTATTTGCCACAAGCCCTCACCATGTCATAAGGTATAATAAAGAACACGTGAAATGAAGTGCTTTTATTTATTTATTTATTTTTCAGACAGAGTCTTGCTCTGTCACCCAGGCTGGAGTGCAGTGGCACGATCGTGGCTCACTGCAGCCTCAAACTCCTGGGCTCAAGCAATCCTCGTACCTCAGCCTCCTGAGTAGCTGGGACCACAGACACATGTCACCATGTCTGGCTAATTTTTACATATTTTGTTGAGACTGGGTTTTGCCATGTTGCCCAGGCTGGTCTCAAACTCCTGGGCTCAAGCAATCCTCTTGCCTTGGCTTCTTCAAGTGCTGGGATGACAGCCATGAGCCACTGCTCCTGGCTATGTGCTTTTAAATTTGAAAGGAATAATATGCCCAAGCCCAGGTCACTGGTTCTCAAACTTAATGTGCATCAGAATCAGCTGGCTACATCTCCAGAGTTTCTCATTTCTAACAAGTGTCCAGATCATGTTAATTCTGTCGCTCCAGGGACCACATTTTGGGAATTGCTGGCCTATGGGAAGTAAATGAGAAATGATTTAATGTCATTTTTGGAAGTTAAAAAAGATTTTGTTGGTCACTGGTTTTTGAAAACTCTTTGAAGACTGGGTGGGGTGGTTCACATCTGTAATTTCAGCAGTTTCAGGGAGATGGAGTTCTTGGGAAATGAGCCCTCCACCCATGGGATCTGATGCTATTTCCACGTAGATAATGTCAGAGTCGTTCAAACCAGAGTGACTCCATCCTGAATAGGGGCTGGGTAAAATAAGGCTGAGACCTACTGGGCTGCAACATGATGAGACCCTGACTCTATTGAAACAAAACAAAACAAAACAAAACAAAACAAAACAAAACAAAACAAAAAACGGCCAGGCGAGGTGGCTCACGCCTGTAATCCCAGCACTTTGGGAGGCCAAGGCGGGCGGATCACGAGGTCAGGAGATCGAGACCATCCTGGCTAACATGGTGAAACCCCATCTCTACTAAAAATAGAAAGAAAAAAAAAATTAGCCGGTCGTGGTGGCAGGCGCCTGTAGTCCAAGCTACTTAGGAGGCTGAGGCAGAAAAATGGCGTGAACCCAGGAGGCGGAGTTTGCAGTGAGCCAAGATCACGCCGCTGCACTCCACACTGGGTGACAGAGCGAGACTCCATCTCAAAAAAAAAAAAAAACAAAACTCTTTGGCCATCTATTTAGATGAGTTGGAATGCTACTTTGATTGGTTTTGCCAATTTAGATTTTTGTAATTAGGGTAGTGTAAAAAAAACTCTCAAATTACTGTTATCCTTTGTTAAAAACCAAAATCTTTTATTATTAGTCTTCTGCTTACAATATAAGTAAAATAAATGTTTTGTATTAATAACTGGATTGTATATTGCATGGTTACCACTATGTAACAAAATTAATAGCTTAAAATTACAAGCATCATTTTAAAATTATTTTTCATGTTTCTGGGGTTGACTAGGATGGCTAAGTGGTTTTTGCTTGGGGTCCGTCACACGGTTGCTGTCAGTGGCTGGGGTTAGAGTCAGCTCACAGGCTTCCTAACTCGTATGGTGCTGGAGGGAGTGTCTCTTAGTATGCTAATGCTTCATAATTTGTGTATAATGAACAGTGAGGATGACCAGAGGTCACTTTCATTGCCATCTGGGCTGCAAAACTCAAGGAGTTGAAGGCTCTTCCGGCATTACTTGTTCTCCATGTGGTCTCTTCAGGATGGCAGTCACAGAGTAGGCAGCCTTCTTATGTGCTGACCTAGGGCCCAAAATCTGTATGTGTCAGTTGACTGAGCCCAGATGGAAGCTCTATTGCTGTTTACGCCCTAGCCTCAAAACTACTCTTTCAGGAAAAATTCTCCAACCGAGTTTTTCCTCTACTCTCACACCACCACAACAATAGTCAACATAGGAGACTTCTATGATCAAAGGTGTAGGGATTTCTCCCCACCACCAAGCAGTGAACCCCAGCTGGGTGTCCTCCAATTCAATTCTCACACTGTTATTACGGGAAAGGTGTCCCAATCCAGACCCCAAGAGAAGGTTCTTGGATGTTGCACAAGAAAGAATTTGGGGAGAGTCCACAAAGTAAAATAAAATTTATTAAGAAAGTAAAGGAAAAAAAGAATGGCTACTCCATAGACAGAGGAGCTCCGAGGGCTGCTGGTTGGCTATTTTAATGGTTATTTCTTGATCATTTGCTAAAGAAGGGGTAGATTATTCATAAATTTTCCAGAAAAGGGATGGGCAATTCCTGGAACTGAGGGTTCCTCCCCTTTTTAGACCTTGTAGGTTAACTTCCCATCATTGCCATGGCCTCTGTAAATTGTTGTGACACTGGTAGGAGTGTCTGTTAGCATGCTAATGCATTATAATTAGCTTATAATGAGCAGCAAGGACGGCCAGACATCCCTTTCATTGCCATATGGGATTTGGCAGGTTTTGGCTGGCTTCTTTACCACATCTTGTTTTATCAGTGGGGTCTTTGTAACCTGTATCTTGTGCCGACCTCCTATCTCATCCTGTGACCTAGAATACTAACCTCCTGAGAATGCAGCCCAGTAGGTTTCAGCCTTATTTTACCCAGCCCCTAATCAGGATGGAGTCGCTCTGGTCCAAACACCTCTGACATTATCCACCTGGAAATAGTGTCAGATCCCATGGGTTAAGGGCTCATTCCCCAAGACCCTAACCACCCTCACCTGGCCCAGACACCAGTCACAAGTCCTGTCCTCTGGAATGTCTGACTGAGTGGCATCAAGTTGCAGTTCCCATGACCCCCTCTTCTGGTTTGATTAATTTACTGGAGCAGCTCACAAAACTCAGGGAAACACTTAGGTTTAGTGGTTTATTATAAAGGATATTGCAAAGTGTATAGATGAAGCGATGTGTAGGGTGAGGTATCGGGGGACGGAGTGCAGGGCTTCCATGCCCTCCTGGGGTGTGCCACCCTTTAGGAATCTCCATGTGTTCTGCTATCCAGAAGCTCACTGAACTCATTCTTTTGGGTTTTTATGGAAGCTTCACGTCAATATTCCTTCCCCTGGGGTATGAGGCAGGACCTTCACTGGAGAGGGTCTTTTATTTTATTTCATTATTTTTAAAATATAAGATGGGGTCTTGCTATGTAGCCTAGGGTGGTATTGAATTCCTGGGCCCAAGTAAGCCTCCCACCTCTGCCTCCCAAAGTGCTGGGACTACAGGCATGAGCCACCCGGCACCTTTGGAGAGGATCTTAAGACTCACAGTTAGAAAGGAGGGCAGGAGAAGGTCAGAGAGATTCTGCTTCCTGCCCCTGAGGCCTAACACACCCAGCATTATAACAAAAGACTGTAACAAGGGCTATGGGAATTACCAGCCAGGAACTGTAAATCACACAGTATTATTTCTGCCTTACTCTTATCAGTCATGATGGTTACAAAGGCCTGTCCAAGTTCAAAAGGAGGAAAAAAGCACTCCACTTCTTGATGAGGAAGGTCAGGGTTCTGGAAGATCATGGAGGGACTGGAAATATTGTTCGGCCATTTCATGGAAAATACAGTCTGTAATAGACATCAGTGATAAATGGGGAGCTATGGTGGATGTATTGTTTTCCTCTGAGTGCCAGATTGGGTTCTAAGATTTCACAGGCCAAATATTATTGAAGTAGCTACGTTGTCTGGGGTATATACCTTGGGGTTCGTCATTTTGTGCCAGGAAAATTTAGGACAAGGACTCACACGAGGAGTTTAGGAGTGGAGGTTTAATAGGCAGAAGAGAGACAGAAACAGTTCTCTCTGTAGGGAGAGAGGGATCTTCGAGGGAAAAGACCATCCAGCAGCGGATGAGCTGGATTTTATAGTCAGGTTTGAGGAGGAAGTGTCTGATTTACTTAGGGCTAACAGGTTGCTTTGATCAGGTATGACGTTTACATAGCACACCGGGATGTCTGGTTGCCCCACCCTAATCCATTTATGCAAATGGGCTTTCCTAGTTGATTGGAGCTATCTTGTCTGCTCCTTACTGTAAAGGTGGCTGACAAAGAGAAGGGAAGATGGAGCCGCCATCTTGAACATGATTGACGCAGCTGTGGGTATCTATGTCTATAGCTTGATTTTACAGGCTGCTCTTCTTTAGAAAGGGGCTGCTTTTCATTAAAACAAAAACCTTACTGAGGACTCTTGTACCCTCACTATCTGCAGGTGATTTCTTCTTAACTCCTGTATCATTATTATAGTGTCATAGGAATCTAGGAAGTGTGATTGCCTTCTGGAGAGAACTTCAGGGTCCCTGGATTTTCTCACTAATCATATTCATTTCATTCCCTGTTTACCTGTTTAATAAATGTTGAGTGGCTACTATGTGCCCAGGGCTGTGCAAGGTGCCTGGAACAGGATGGCAAGCAAACCAACCATGACCTTGCTCTCAAAGAATTGTTTTCTTTCTTTCTTTTTTTTCTGAGACAAGGTCTTGCTCTGTCGCCCAGGCTGGAGTGCAGTGGCCTGATCTCAGCTCACTGCAACTTCCACCTCCTGGCTTCAAGAGATTCTCCTCCCTCAGCCTCCCAGGTAGCTGGGATTACAGGTGCCCACCACCATGCCCGGCTAATTTTTGTATTTTTAGTAGAGACAGGGTTTCATCATGTTGGCCAGGCTAGTCTCAAACTCCTGACCTCAAGTGATCCACCTGCCTCAGTGCCGAGATTACAGGCGTGAGCCACTGCACCTGGCCTGTTTTCTATCTTTTTTTTTTTTAACCCCCACATGGAAAGTTAGGCAGGGATTTAATTTCAAAGAGTTTCTTCCCAAATATTGTGGTGAAACATCTAGTCCATTTATGTTTCAGGCTTTTTCATAGATATTACTGTTTCTCTTAGACTGACAGACTTAGGACATCACATGATTGAGTGTCGACCTGACTTTTAAGTTCAATAATAGTTTCATTTTTTAAATGCAAAATTAAATAGGAGTAATATCCTTGAACATGGTTCTCCTTCACTCATCGGACCTATTGAGTCTAGAATCCATTTTATTTTGAGAGCTCCAACTACATGTGGTTTCTGTTAATATCTGAAAGTAATTTTTAATATCTGAAAGTTTCAAATAGTGATAATATTTGAAGGTTTCAAATAGTGGAGGAGAGACGCCAACTGTGAGTAGGGAACGCGGATTGAAGGGAATGAAAAGTTGATAATAGGCACTTCATTTTCAGATTATAATAAATATTGAGTGAAATAAAGCATAATTTTAAAAAATGGATAAGACATGTATGTACTATTTAATGTGTACTAATAAATGAATGCTCATATTTGCCATCCAGATAAAGAAATAGAACAGTTGAACATCACAGAAGCCCTCTCGTGTCCCATTCAGATCACAAACTCTGTATCTTTCTACTGGTAACCATTATTCTTACTTTTGTGATAACCTTTCTTTGCTTTCCTTTATGGAGTGTGTAGATTCTTAACATTATAGTTTTGCCTCTTTTTGAACTTAATGTAAATGAAAAAATATATATATTGTGTGTTTGTGTGCGTGTGTGTGTGTGTGCTTGCACACGTGTGAATACCCCTTATTGTTTGAGCTTAGTATTATGTAAGATCTAACCAGGAAGGACCAACCTAACATTTGTGGGGCCTGGGACCTAAGTATAGACAGAGATGACATGGTCCACTCCATATCTGTTCCCATCCCAGTTCTGCCCTGTGCTACAAGGGGTCTTCCAGACACTGCATAGGTACCCATACCACCTGCAGGCAGATGACCTTTGCCTGTCCTTTGGACTTAGGCCTGGGTACCCTACTAGTGGTGTCTGCTCTTGGGATGATAAACCCGAGGGGCTCATCAGCTTTATATATATTTTTTTTTTATTTTTTTATTTTTTTATTTTTAGCTAGCATCTCTCTCGTTCTCCCAGGCTGGAGAGCAGTGGTGTGATCTTGGCTCACTGTAATCTCCACCTCCTGGGTTCAAGCGATTCTCCTGCCTCAGCCTCCCAAGTAGCTGAGATGACAGGCACGTGCCACTATGCCTGGCTAATTTTTGTATTTTTAGTAGAGACTGGGTTTCACCATGTTGGCATGTGAGCCACTATGCCCGGCCTCTTTTTTTTTTTTTTTTTTTTTTAAGAGACAGGGTCTCACTATGTTGCCCAGGCTGGTCTTGAACTCCTGGCCTCAATAGATCCTCTGTCCTTGGTCTCCCAAAGTGCTGGCTCAGTCATTATGTTCTTTACTGCCATCCATTGCAGTATAAAAAGAATAACAGTTTTCCCTCAGAATATTCTTGGTGAAACAGTAACAATTATTAATTTTATTAAATCTTGGCTCTTGAGCAAATGTCATTTTAATATTCTGTGTGATGAAATAGCAATGTCACATAAAGTGCTTTTACATACTTAAGTACTATGGTTGTCTCAAGAAAAAGGAGTTGTGTGATTGTCTTGAGTTTGTAAGTGGAACTACTTTTTTCATCGAGCACCGTTTTTACTTGAAATAACAAAGTATGAATATGAATGCAGATTCGGCCATTTGGCAGATATTTATTTATTTATTTATTTATTTATTTATTTGAGACAAGGTCTTGCTGTGTCACCCAGACTGGGGTGCAGCTCACTGCAGCCTTTACCTCCTGGGCTCAAGTGATCCTCCTGCCTCAGCCTCCTTAGTTGCTGGGACCACAGGTGTGCAGCACCATGCTCAGCTAATTTTTAAACTTTTTGTGGAGACAAGGTCTGACCATGTTGCCCAGGCTGGTCTCGAACTCCTGGGCTCCAGCAATCCTCTCGCTTCAGCCTCTCAAAGTGCTGGAATTACAGGCGTGAGCCACGGTTCCCAGCTCGCCTTTTCATATGTTTATTGGGTTGCTAAATATGTTCTTATTTGAAGTGCCCACTTGTTCAAGTTTTTTGTTCACTTTTTTATTGCTGTCTTTATAATTTTTTGATGACAAGAAATATGTTTAAATTAAAGGCAGTTTTGTCAATCTGCCTTATGTTTGGTATTTGTTGTGCCTTTAAAGACTCTTTTCCTGCCCTTATATTTTAAAGATATCCTATAGTATTGATATTGTCATTCACAGTTAGGTCTTTAATCCTAGAAGTTGATTTTTGTATGAAGTAGGGGCCCAATGTATTTTTTTCCACCTATGTATACCCAGTTTTCCCAGCACCATTTAAACAGGCGGTACTTTCCCCTCTGATATGTCATGATGACACCTTTGTCATGTACACACGAGTTTGCTTCTGGATCTCTATTTGTGTTCAGTTGTTTTACTTGTCTGCATAAATGCCACAGTCTTGGTTTCTCAGTCATTATAATGAGCCTTGCCTGCTAGGAAGGGTCCTTCTACTTTGTTCTCCAAGAGTGCCTTGGATATTCTTGGTCATTTTCTTTCCATATAATTTTTAGATTTGGTTTATCAAGTCGATAAACTTTTGTCATGCAGTTTTTTAAAAGAAAATAAAGTGCCCTAATGTGATTTTTTTTAATTTGGATTACATTGAATACATAAATCAGTTTGGGGAAAATCAACATCTTTATAATATTGAGGCTTTTTATCCATGAGCATGAAATTGCTTTCTACATTAATAACTTGGTAAAGTTTTATATTTTCCTTATGGATCTTTCACTTCTTTTGTTAGATTTTTCTCCACCTAAGTACTCTCTTTTAATTCTACTGTAAATAGTGTTTTTATTTTCTAACTGCTGCTATTACATAGGAATATAATTTTGCATCTGGCCAGCTTGCCTAAACAGATGATTTCAAAATATTATCTGTCAGATTTTCTGTGTTCTCTATCTCTGTAATCATATCATCTATGTTTTATGATCTATGACAGTTATATTTTTTCATCTCCAAGCTGATATTTTAAATTTCATTATTCTTGCTTTATACTGGTTGTACATATTCAGTTAGAGTGATTGCAGTAGGCAATTTGCGATGTTCCCAATTTGATAAGGAAAGCTTTTACACTTTACCATTAAGTATAATGTTTGTTGCGAGCTTATTATAGCTATCCTTTGTCACTTAGGGAAGTTATCTTTGTTTTTTAGTTATCTAGGAAACTAAAAAATCAGAAAAGCTAGTTTGATTTTATCAGATACATTTGCTACATCTAATGAGATGATCATATAGTTTTTTTCCTCCCATAAACTGTGAATATAATGAATCACATTAATTGATTTTTTCAAATGTTAAACCAATCTCCATTTCTGGGATAAATTCAACTTAGTCATGTTGTATTAGCCTTTTGTATATCTTATATCTATAATACTGAATGAGATTATCATAATCTTTACATGTATTTGAAGCCATGTCATTAAGTGCATACAATTTTTATTAAATTTTTAATTGACAAATAATTGTATTTATTTATGGGGTACGATGTAGTGTTTTGATATATGTTTACATTGTAGAGTGACTAAATCAAGCTAATTAGCATACTCATCACTGCACATATTTATCATTTCTTGTGGTGAGAACATTTGAAATTTAATCTCTTAGCAATTTTGAAATATATGATACATTATTATTAACTATAGTCACCATGCTGTCCGATAGGTCTCAAAAACTTATTCCTCCTAATTGAAATTTTGTTCCCTTTGACCAACATCTTCCAATTCCCCAACCCCTAGCCTCCTCTGGTAACCACCATTCTACTCTCTACTTCCATTAGTTTGACTTTTTCAGTCCACATATGAGTGAAATCGTGCAGTATTTGTCTTTCTGTACTTGTCTTGTTTCACTTAGCATAATGTCCAACAGGTTCCCCATGTCATTGTAAATGACGGAATTTTCTTTTTTATAGCTAAATAACATTCCATCATGTATACATACCACATTTTCTTTATCGATTCATCTGTTGATGGACAGTTAGGTTGCTTCTGTTTCTTGGCTATTGTGAATAATGCTACAATAAACATGAGAGCACAGATACCTCATGCTGATTTCAATTCCTTTGGATAAGGGTCCCCAAACCCCAGGCTATGGAACAGCAGTGGTATGTGTGGCCTGTTAGGTACTGGACCGCACTGTAGGAGGTGAGCAGCTGCAAGTGAGCATTACCACCTGAGCTCCATCTCATCTCAGATCAGTGGCAGCATTAGGTTCTCATAGGAGTGTGAACCCTATTGTGAACTGTGCATTGCAGGAATCTAGGTGGTGCACTTTTTATGAGAATCTAATGCTTGATGATCTGAGGTAGAATGATTGCACTCTGCAAGACTCCCCACGCTCATCCCTGTGGAAAAATTATCTTCCACAAAACTGGTCCCTGGTGCCAAAAAGGTTGGGGACTGCTGCTTTTGGATATATACCCAGAAGTGGGATTGCTGAAGCATATGGTAGTTTTATTTTAATTTTAATTTAATTTAGTTTAATTAATTTATTTTTAGCACCTAGGCTGGAATGCAGCAGTTCAATCATAGCTCACTGCAACTTCCAATTCCTGACCTCAAGCCATCCTCCCAACTCAGCCTCCCAAATTTCTGGAACTACAGGAATGAGCCATCTCACTCAGTCCTATTTTTAGTGTTGGTAAGAATCTCAAAAAGTAATGACTGTACTAATTTACACCGCTACCCTCAGTATACAAGGGTTCCATATCCTCACTAATACTTATCTTTTATCTTTTTGATAATAGCCATTCTAAGTATGTATAGTTTTAAAATTATGAAGTTTAAATTGAACCTTAGGAAGTTGCTACTCTGTCACCAGGCTGGAGTGCAGCGGCGTGATCTCGGCTCACCACAATCTCCGCCTCCTGGGTTTAAGCAATTCTCCTGGCTCAGCCTCCCAAGTAGCTGGGACTACAGGCACGTGCTACCATGCCTGGCTCATTTTTATATTTTTGGTAGAGATGGGTTTCACCATGTTGGCCAGGCTGGTCTCGAACTCCTGACCTCAAGTGATCCAACAGCCTTGGCCTCTCAAAGTGTTGGGATTACAGATGTGAGCCATCACACCCAGCCTTGAAGTTGCCTTTTTTATCTTCAGTAGTGCTTCTTGGCTTAAATTCTTTTGTTTTATAAATAGTAATGGAAGCTTGCCAGTTTTATTTTAGAAAGTATTTGCAGGCCAGGTGCAGTGGCTCATGCCTGTAATCCCAGCACTTTGGGAGGCCGAGGCAGGCACATCACTGGAGCCCAGGAGTTCAAGACCAGCCTAGGCAACATGGCAAAACCTCGTCTCTACAAAAAATACAAAAAATTAACTTGGGCGTGGTGGTGCGCGCCTGTAGTCCCAGCTACTCTGGAGGCTGAGGTGGGAGGATTGCTTGAACCCAGGGGGTAGAGGTTGCAGTGAGCCAAGATCTTGCCACTGAACTTCATTCAGCCTGGGTGACAGAGAAAAACAACTCTGTCTCAATAAATAAATAAATAAATAAATAAATAAATAAATAATAAAAAATAAAGTATTTGCATGATATATCTTTTTCTGTCTTTTTGATTCAGATATTGTCAGCTGAGTCCAATCTAACAAACTTATATTTTAACCAAAGCTTTAGTCCTGTTATATTTAATAAACTAATAATATATTTGCACTTAAATACAACATCTAATTTTATGCTTTTTAATTATACATGATTTGTATTTCTTTTTTTCCCATGTAAGTTTTTAGGGTATACATCTTTAAAGGCCTTACTTTTCATTATCGTTCAGTTTAACTTATTTTCTAATTTCCATTTTTCTTCTGTGACCTATGGTTTAGTTAGTGGTGGATTTATTTTCCAAAATATGGATGGTGTCCAGTCAAATTTTTGGTATTGATTTCTGGCTTATCTTGTGGTTGGAAAATATGTGAATTCTACAGCTGGCCTGTGTAAGAGTTCTCTGTATCAGTTAGGGAAGTTTGTTCTTCCTGTTGTTCATATCTTGCATATCTTTACTAAGGTTTAGCCTGTTTGTTCTATAAATTACTTAGAGAACCTGTGTTAAATTTTCCCACTAAAATTATTGATTTTTGTCTTTCTCTGTATTTATCAGTATGTATCTACTGAAGTCTTTTCAAATCCCTGATCAGTGGTTTGTTCGGGACAGCACTTTGTTTGAAGGAGGTGACGTGGCTTAACATAGTATGGTCTTGAGCTGCCTGGTTTCTGTGATTTAGGGACTGAACCAGCTCTGGTCACATCTGGATTATCTACTATCCAGCATTCAAATGAACCAGATTACATGAAAGGATATGGGGGTACTCTTTGGGGGCCACGGTGCCACAAGGCCTTTGGTTTCGATCTCCATTGCCTAGGGAATTAACCTGTGCTGTGTGATTCTAGATGTTTTCTTCCTGCTCCCTTAAATAACACCTAAATTGTTATTCAGCAGTGTGGCTCCTGCTAAGCAGAGGAGAACTCGGAATTCCTACCAAATTCTGATAATAAAATAACTTTCCTCCACCTCAACCATTGTTTTTACCAGTCCTGTCAACTGTTAGCTTTCCTGGATTTAATGATCTCAAGTTGAGGTCAATGTCAACAGCTTTATGGGATGAATAAGATGAACGCCCATAGGAAAGTCAGTCTCTTGAACACAGGGATTGTTTTCTTTTGGTTACCCTCTAAGATTTTTTCTCTTTGATCTCCAGTTATTTGAAGGATTGAAGGCATTTCGAGGAGTAGATAATAAAATTCGACTGTTTCAGCCAAACCTCAACATGGATAGAATGTATCGCTCTGCTGTGAGGGCAACTCTGCCGGTATGTAAGTGTAGGAGTTTCTTTTGTGTTTCTTTTAATGTAACGGGTCACGGTGTTAACCACCAAATAAATAATTTCTGAATAGTTAGATAAATATTCAGTACAAACCATATGAACATTAACATTATTTCTGATCTACTTTAGTTAGGTAAAAATACAAGAAAATGGCCGGGCACGGTGGTTCACTCCTATAATCCCAGCACTCTGGGAGACTGAGGTGGGTGGATCACTTGAAACCAGGAGTTGGAGACAAGCCTGGCCAACATGGTGAAACACCATCTCTGCAAAAAATACAAAAATTAGCCAGGTTTGGTGGCACATGCCTGTGGTCCCATCGGTGTGGCTGAGGCATGAGAATTGCTTGAACCTGGCAGGTGGAGGCTGCAGTGAGCCAAGATAATCACATCACTGCCCTCCAGCCTAAGCCACAAAGTGAGACTCTGTAAAAAAACAAACAAACAAAAAAAAAACCCAAGAAAATAATATCATTTGGCAATTCCACAATTTTTTAAAATCAGTGTCTGTGGGGGATTCATATGCAAGTGAGAGATGAAAGAGTAAGGAAGAAAAATGTATCTCAAACTAAAATAATATTGGAAGACCACATGAAATTAATATTAAAAATGGAAAATATGGTGTGCAGCACAGGTATTTTGGGGATATTTTGCCTAATTGCTTTAGATGCTAGCAAGATATAGTAACTTAATTATTTCGATATTTTATCTTAAGTAATGTTTTGAGATAAAAGATATCAAAACGGTTTCTCATGGCCATTGAATTGTGGCTGTCACAATGTTTGTTATGGAGCAGAAATCATTGTAAGATGGGTTAGATTTTTTTTTTTTTTTTGAGAGAGTCTCACTCTGCCACCCAAGCTATAGTGCAGTGGCACAATCTTGGCTCACTACAACCTCCACCTGCGGGGTTCAAGTGATTCTTGTGCCTCAGCCTCCTTAGTATCTGGGATTACAAGTGCATGCAGCCATGCCCAGCTAATTTTTTTAAAAATTATTTTAGTGGAGACATGATTTCACCATGTTAGCCAGGCTGGACTTGAACTTCTGGCCTCAAGTGATCTGCCTGCCTCAGCCTCCCAAAGTGCTGGGATTACAGGCATGAGCCACCGTGCCCAGCTTCAGGGATTTAGCCCAACCTATGCATTCAGGAAGCCTGAGGACGGCTAAATCCAAGTGTTCTTCATTCCTCTGCCTATTTTTGTAACCCGCATTTCACCCACCTCCTTTGGAGGCCATAATATAGTAGCAGAGGGGAAATTAAGGTAAATTCTTTGGACTAGGTCATAGTTTCGCTCTTCTACTCATTACAGCTAGATCACTGGGGAAAAGTCTTTAAAATGGGGCTGGAAGGAAAGGGAAGTAATATTTGTTAGACATCAATTTTGCCACCAAACTGTGTTATGTAGTTTCACATTCCTTATCTGTGTAATCACAGCAGTAAGGCGTTGCTGAGAAGATTATTTGTTGTACAGTTTATTAGTGCCTTTGTACAGAGAAGAAAACTTGAGTCCAGAGAGATTAAATGACTTGTCTGAAGTCACAAAGAGCAAAAGGACAGGGCAAGAAATTAGATCCAGGTGTTTTTATTCCTGGTCAAGTTCTCTTCTCACTGAATTCTGTCTCTAGACAGCAATACCAGGGGCTGAGGCAGGTGCTACAGGGTTCACCTATATGATTGACAGTCCCAATTGCTATAACATTACTACATTATTATTGCTGTTACAGGTTAATATTTAAATAGACAAATTCTGACGTCATGAGCTTTACTCAGATGCTTATGACTGACTCATTTCTACCTTAGGTGACCCATCACATCTCTGAAAGTATGTTTCTCTACTTTGCAAGTGAGCAGAGACTAAATTATTTTATGAAGTATCACCCGTCTAGTAGATGTAATTTTTTTTTCTTTAGAAATAAAGTGCTCTTTGCTTTTGCCCATTTTCCTATTGGGTTATCTATCTCTTCACTGACTTTGGGGATATCCAAATACATATACCAGTTAAAATTCTTTGTTGATCATGCTACCAATAACTTCACCCAGTTTGTTGCTTTACATCTTTTGAAGAACGGAAGTCTTTAAGTTTCAAATAGTCACATTTTATCCATTTTTTTCCTTTATGATTTGTGTTTTACATCTCCTACTTAAGAATCCTTTCCTACCTTAAGGTCACAGAGATATTTTGTACTTTTTAATAAAGTCTTAGTATTTTGTCACATTTAAGTATATCATCTAATTAGAATTGATTTGGGGGTATGGTAAGATGTAGGGATCTAATCTTATCTTTCACATGTGGATAGCTTGTCATCCCATCACAATTTTTGGGGGGAAAATCAGAAAAAATTGTTTGGTTTTATTATTACTTTAAAATTTTTTTTATTGGTACCATAAATTATACATATTTATGAGGTACACTGATGTTTTCATGCATGCATATAATGTGTAATGATTAGGATAAATAAGAAAGAAAGAAAGAAATAAAAATTAGGATAATTAGGATATCCATCACCTCAAACATTTCTTATTTCTTTGTGTTGGGATTATTACTTTTTTAACAGTTGAAATGCTTCAGTGAGGATCATTTATTATTGCCACATTGTGAGAAAATTCTGTCATTTATTATGTTTTTCATTCTTTCAGGTATTTGACAAAGAAGAGCTCTTAGAGTGTATTCAACAGCTTGTGAAATTGGATCAAGAATGGGTCCCATATTCAACATCTGCTAGTCTGTATATTCGTCCTACATTCATTGGAACTGAGGTGCAAACTGACTCCTTATTTTGGGTTACTTTGCTGGGCAAGTTATTGTTTATTGTTGTTTGAAACTTCTAGCATATAGTTTGCAGTAGCCCCCCAGTAGCATCATTAATGACTTCTTCCTTCTGATTGTCAAGATTAGAGGTAGCAAACATTTTCTGTGAAGCGCCAATCAGTAAATATTTTTTGGCTTTGTGGCCATATAGTTTCTAATAAGAAATTAGATCCCTAACTCTTACCATACCCCAAAATCAATTATAATTCGATTATATACTTAAATGTGACAAAATACTAAGACGTTTATTAAGAAATACAAAATATCTCTGTGACCTTAGGTAGGAAATGATTTTTTTTTTTTGAGGTCTCTCTCTTTTTTTTTTTTCCCACGTTGTCGCTTAGGCTGGGGTGCAGTGATGCAATCACGGCTGACTGCAGCTTTGACCTCCTGGGCTCAAGTGATCCTCCTGCCTCAGCTTCCCAAGTAGCTAGTACTACAGGCATGTGCTACCATGCCTAGCTAATTTTTAAATTTTTTGTAGAGATGATGTCTCTCTCTGTTGTCCTGGCTGGTCTCAAACTCCTGGCCTCTAGCAATCCTCCCACCTTGGCCTCCCAAAGTCCTGGGATTACAGGCATGAGCCACTTCACCTGACCGGAAAGGATTCTTAAACTCTGCCATTTTAGTACTAAAGCAGCCATAGACAGCACATAAATGAGTAAATGCAGTGCTGTTTGCCTTGCCCAATTAAGACTAGTCATTATTTTCTAAGTTTACAAGTGCAGTGCCTCCCATTGTGGCAGCACTTCTCTGAGGTAGAAATGGTTTTAAAATTTAGGGGAGGGAGAGCTGCTACTTTTCGTTTTCCTGAGGTCTTGGGATTACTTGGCATGGAGTGAGAATGGAGGTTCCCCTTCCCACATAGAAAAATGGTGAAAATAAAGTTCACAGTGGGAGTTAAGGAAGGAAATTGAAGAGCTGGGATGGTAGGTTTAAATAACATGAACTTATGATTTCCTGGTGGGTCACAGTCTCTTGGTTGGGTGCCCTTGTGAATAAAGGCATGGATTGGGCATGCCTGGAGGGGCCAAGGCCTTTTGAGCGGACGAGTATGTTTATATGAAGACCCTGTCATTGTCTCTGGTATCTGCTAGGCAGCTGTGGCTTGAGAGTGGGTGATACTGAGGGATAATTGATGGAAGGAGATTGAATGTGGCTGGCAGGTAAAGAGATAGGGAACATAGGGAGATATTTAGAATAAGAGAGTGAGATAGAGCGCTTTTGCTATAGCCTAGCCATTCTATTCTCTACTAAGTGTTGCAGGGTTACCAGGTTTTCTACTAGGTTGTATGAATGCAAAAGGTAGAGAGATATATAGGGCCATGGAATAAATACCAAAGTGTTTTCTTTGGTATCCTTGATACCTTTTGACAGCCTTTTAAGGATCTAGATAATGAATTTCGTGAATTGCAGTCTCTCTGACAAGTTTTAAAGAATAGGAACAATTTAAAAAAGTCATCTACTTCCATAAGTTTTTTGACATTTTAAGATAATTGAATTTTATTTTTCCAGCTTTTAAGTTCCAGGGTACATGTGCAGGTAGGTGTGTTATATAGGTAAATGTAAGCCATGGTGGTTTGCTGTACAAATCAACCCATCACCTAGGTATTAAGCCCAGCATCCATTAGCTATTCTTCCTGATGCTCTTCCTCCTCCCGCCCCTCCTGACAGACCCTAGTGTGTGCTGCTCCCTGCATGTGTCCATGTGTTCTCATTGTTCAGCTCCCACTTATAAGTGAGAACATGCAGTGTTTGGTTTTCTTTTAATATTATTTTTAACTTTATGATAGGAAGAAGTACTTTTTAAAGTTGGTTGAAACATTGTTACTGATCTCAAAGCACTACCTTCCAGTTATTCTGAGATACTTTTTCAGTCTAAGATCTGATACTCCTATTCCTGGTTTGTTGAGAGTTTTTGTCATGAATGGATGTTGGATTTTGTCAATTGCTTTTTTTGAATCTCTTGACATGATTATGTGGTTTTGTACTTTATTACATTATTAATGAATGAATTATGTCAATTTATTTTTGGATGTTAAATCAACCTTATTTTCCTAAGCTAAATCCTACTTGGTCATTGTGAATAATCCATTTTTTTTTATCTTGCTATATTCAGTTTGCTAATATTTTAAGAATTTTTGTGTCACTGTTCATGAAATATATTGATCTAGTTTTCGTTTTCCTTTTCATTTTTTTTTTTTTTTTTTTTACATCTCCTCTTCCTCTTGATCTAGTTTTCTAATACAGCTGCACTCCAACTTACGATGGTCCTACTTAGGAGTTTTTGACTGTATGATGGTGTGAAAACAATATGAGTTCAGTAGAAACTTACTTTGAGTACACATACCATTCTGTTTTTTTACTTTTAGTACAGTATTCAATAAATTATGTGAGATAATCAATACTTTATTATAAAATAATACACTTTTAGATGATTCTGCCCTACCATAGGCTAATGTAACTGTTCTGAGCACATTTAAGATAGGATAAGCTAAGCTATGATGGATGTTTGGTAGGTTAGGTATATTAAATGCATTTTCACCTTAAGGATATTTTCAACTTAGGATGAGTTTATTGAGTTGTAACCCCATCACAAGTTGAGGAACATCTATGTATCTAATTCCATGATTTAGTGAATTCTTTAGACTGCCAAAATCCTATAATCTAGAGTTAGACAAGATCTTAAATCAGGTTTTGTGGTCCATCTTGTAGTCATGATCATTCTCACTATTAGAGAATTCTTAACTTTTTGCATTTGAATCACCGAGGTGTTATTTAAAATACACATATGGAATCTAAGCTCCAGAGACTCTGAGTAGATCTGGTGAGTGATTCTGATGCCTGCCCACATTCAAGAACCTTGGTACAAAAGCCCTGCTGAGTGGTTCTCTTTCACTATACACTCTATCAACTTATGTACTTGATCATACTTTGGACCTCAAAATCAATAATTTTTAAAAATCTACTTCCTAAGTTGTGAGGTAAGAATTGAAGGAAATAATGAATACCATTTGGGGAGTCAACATTATTTATTAACGAATACCATTTGGGGAGCCAATATTATTTATATTTGGTTGGTATATTTGTATCAACTATCATTTTCTAATTAATGGTATAGGCAGAATAAACCATCACTTGTGATTCAGAAAGGAACATGATACAAATAACATCCAATAATGTATATGGATTTAAATAGATCTGCCCCCCACAGATGTTACGCAATTCATGTTGGTAATGATCATTCATTAGGTTTTTGTGGTGGCTACATTTGATATGTGAAGTACTGGCTGGAAGACTGGTGCCAGTAGCTTCAGGTTTGCTGGGATTCTTTCATCAGAGATGACTAGCTTTACTTATCTTTTTATGTTGCTTGTTTCTATGATGGGCCTATCCTGTCATTGTCTTCATAGTATAATTGCAAGCTCAACTCTGTGTCAGTTATGTGATTTTTTTTTTTTTTTTGGTCCTGTCTTGCTTTTGGCTGACTTCTATATGTTTTTATTTCATGTCCTTTTCATAGTTAGATTAACTGGGTCTTATGTCCAAGAGATATTTTGATTTCTTTGAATGAATAAATCTATGTTAGGCTACTGTATTAGGTTTTGTAGACACCTAGTTGATCACTTGCGTCCGGTCTCTATTCCCTGGTATGGTAGTCGCTGTGTTTATAGAACATTGAGGATTCTACAATGGACACATTGGTGTCGGGCCCCAGCCCAGACCCAAATCTAAATTTCTAGAGCCAGGATCAGAGACTCTGCATTCAACAAACTCTCCAGAGATTTCATAACCACTTTTAAAGGAATCACCATCCCAAACCTTGTTAAGGAATGAAGTATATGTCTGCCAGTAATTTCAGTGCTTTAAGTCATTGAAAGCTGAACTTTTAATGGCACCAAAGTGGAAATATTTATATAATTGAAAGCTAAACTTCATCCTAATGGCAGTGTTGAGTTCACTTCCATAGGCCCTGATACAACAGTCTAATATTATTGTTTTTCACATAAAATAAGATTCAGTCACTGCCATATAATTAGGGAGTGGCTCTGCTATTGGATGGACTTAAAATATTTCATTATGTTTGCCAAGCTCTGCCTCTTTACATGTTTTATAATTAACTGATCCTTCATTTTTATTTTGTTTTATTTTATTTTTGAGATAGAGTCTCACTTGGTTGCCCAGGCTGGAGTGCAATGGTGCAATCTTGGCTCATTGCAACCTCTGCTTCCCAGGTTCAAGTGATTCTCCTGCCTCAGCCTCCTGATTAGCGGGGACTACAGGTGCGTGCCACCATGCCCAGCTAATTTTTGTACTTTTAGTAGAGACGGGGTTTCACCATGTTGGCCAGGCTGGTCCCAAACTCCTGACCTCAGGTGTTCTGCCCACCTCGGCCTCCCAAAGTGCTGGATTACAGGCATGAGCCACCATGCCCGGCCTCCTTCATTTTTAATAATCTTCATAGATACATACTTGTTGTACTAATGTTTTTGTGTAGTTCCTCATGATAAATAATTAAATCCATTACTAAAATCCTTATAGATTTATGATGATAATAAATGGAAGTGTGTATTACTGAAACATGTTTAATTAACTGTTCATATATAACCAGTGAGTAGGGATTGCCAATTAAAAATACCAGGCTACCAGTGCATGGAAATTTGAAGAAAAAAACAACCTGAAATTCAGAATACTCCAAAATCTGAAACTTTTTTGAGCACAGACATGACTAAAAATGCTCATTGGAGCATTTCAGATTTCATTTTTTCAGATTAGGGATGCTGAATTGGTAAGCATAATGCAGATTAATCCAAAATCTGAAAAGAATCCTAAATCAAAGACAGTTTTGGTCAGAAGCTTTTTGGATAAGGGATAGTCCAAGCTTTTTGGACTGAAGCTTTTTGGATAAGGTATAGCCTATAATACATAAATACATAATACAGGATAATAACTGACCTGAATATATAGCATCAGTATAGTACACAAATATTTAAATCCATGTACTTTGTTGGATATTATGTTATATAAACTTCTTGTAAAAAGTTTAGAGAGTAAAATCATTCACATTACCAAAAGATTTCTCATATTTATAAAAAGGATTATAGCAGCATTTTAATCAGTATCTCCTAAAGTATTTATTTATGGGTTGTTAAATCTAAAAGAGAAACTAGAGTCTGGAGGGCTCTAAACTACTGCTGATTACATATCAGTTGGGAATTAAGAGAAAATCTCAGATCATAATATTTAAATAAAAACATTTACATGAATGATTTCTAAGTTTTCACTTTACTAGACAAGAAACTAAAATTATATGACTGTCATGTTCAATATTGGATACTTAACAACACTACATCCAAGGAAGCCAGGTTTTGCTGATTTTAACCTCGTCCTGTCTAGTAACTCCGTGCAGGTACAGTGGTACGAACACATGTGGACACACAGACCCAGACCTTTATTTCCTCGGGGATTCTGGTAAGTGTAGAGGTGTCTTGACCATAGTCAATAGCAGAAATATGCACAACCACAAGCTCTGAAATTCCATTTGATTGTTGCTCTTAGCCTTCCACTTTTTAGGCATATGTCAGTCCCATTTCATCCCACTCTCTCCATTTGGGAGGTGGTAGAGTGAGACAATACTGAACTATACCAGGGCTGAGAATAAGTGTCTTTGAAAAGGGTCGAATCTGTGATGCTAGAGACAGCCCTGGAAACTGTCAGGAGTTAGCCCAACCAGGACTGTGACCAGATCCCAGGCTGTCCACCACAGATTTGCAGGCTACCTGCAGATGTGACAAGCTGACTTTGGCTAGTGCAGAAATTAATTAATTCCTCTTTTTCAGTAAACTTTATCCTCCTACACTTAGATTGTCTGTAAGTACATCTCTGGAGTTGAGCTCAACTAGAAAGAAGCTGTCTGCATTTAGTTAATACCAGCATTGGATGCACACAATATAATTTGAATAATGTAGAGCAACATTTTAATCATCTCTCATAAGCAGTTTCCCCATTTGCAACTTCCTGGGAAATCTTACATTATGAAATGTTCATTAGAACTCCCATTTTAAAACCCTGCTGCCATTTTGTGAGTGGGCAGAAGAAAGGCTGGAGATGAGATTTGTCAGTCTCAAATGATTCACTCCTTCATTTCTGGTTCACTCCACAGGGAGCTTAAGGACATGTGCGTTTCATAGACATGCCTTTCTTTTCCTTTTATCACCTTGTTAAATCTTAAGATTGAACATACAATTCAGCCTGTAATCATATCAATTCCCATGAAAAATATTTTCCTTATTCACTGCCTCTATTTGTGCTTATACATCTGATCATCTTTTTCCTTTACAGTTAGTTTCTATGAACAGAAGAATCTGAAAGATTTAAAGACTAGTTAGCACAGCAGCAATTTATAAATCATTAATTTGGGTACTGTCTATACATTTAATGTGTTCTTTTTCATAGTCCTATGTGAAATACATATACATATATATATATTCCACTGTTTATAAACAATATTCAGTTTTATTTGCATAACTCAATATATTTTATATTAACAGCTCCGTTTTTAGTGTCTTAAGACATCGAGTCTGTTTTTAGAGATACAGTCTATTTGCCTTGATTTTAGCCTGTTATAATCAGCTTATTATTATCTGGCCACCCTTACCAGTGAGTATCATCTTGAGGCTGTTCTTGCTCATTTCAACTTGTCACAGGGGATGTTTTTTACTCTTTGGAGTTAGGTACACCAGGTTATTAATTATGCTCCTGATTCATGGTACTTCCATCATGGGGCATATAAGGTCCCTGTCTTTGTTTTATTCCCTTCTATCTTCATTCACCACTCTCATTTCCTCTCTCTCCACTAGAAATCATTCTCATGTATCAAATTAATATTATTCTGGCTTATATGTGTTTTTAAAAATCTCATCGCTTTTTATACATGTAATTTTAATTTATGTAAGAGACTTTGTCCTACAGATTTCATTGTGTTTCTTCTCTTTTTCGCCCAGCACTGTGTGTTCCATTTCTATCCAGTCTACTATGTGTACATCAAGTCCATCATTTCTAACTGTTGCATAGTTCATGATGCGAGGCATCTTCCACATTGTATCCCAATTCCCTAACTGGAATCCCAGTTCCCTGCTACCTCACACAATGCTCCAGTGAACAGCTGGAAAATCATACAACCCAAGGAATTATTGAAAGTGATTATATCCCAGCAAAAGGCCCAGGCCCATCTTACACTTCCACCCCAAGAAGGTACTGCTACTTTTCGGGAATGGCCTGGTCTCCTTGGCGAAATTGGCATTCGGTCTGTTCTCATCACTGTCCTCTGGCATCAGAAGTGACCCCACTTGTCAGGCACTGTACTCAGTGCTTTCCATGCACTAACTCTGATAACAATCTTTTTTTCTTCTTTTTTTGAGACACAGTCTTGCTCTGTTGCCCAGGCTGGAGTGCAGTTGTGTGATCTCAGCTCACTGCAACCTCTGCCTCCCAAATTCAAGCGATTCTCCTGCCTCAGCCTCCCCAGTAGCTGGGACTACAGGTGTGCACCACTACACCTGACTAATTTTTAGTAGAGATGGGGTTTCACCATGTTGGCCAAGCTGGTCTTGAACTCCTGACCTCGGGTGATCCACTTGACCTCCCAAAGTGCTGGAATTGCAGGCAAGAGCCACTGAGCTCGACCTGATAACAATCTTGTGAGCAGGTGCTGCTGCAGTATTTTAGGGATGTGAAAGTAAGGTCCAAAGCAGTGAAATAAGAGCCTGTATGCTCTTAATCTCCATCCTGCAACATCTTTTATGTGTCAGTCCCTGCACTAAGTCTAGGGATACCATGCTGAGCAAAAACTATCTTCTTGCTTTCAAAGAGCTCAGTGTCTGGCAGGGGGTCAGACTTTCATAATATAAACCCACTAAATGAGTGCATATTGATGGCGGTCACTGCTGTGAAGAAGTGGGAATGGTTAGCATGGAAACATAGCCCCGATGGGGGCGACTAAGTTCTTTCCCATCTCATTCTACTATGTCTACTTTCATCTCTACTTTTTTCTTTTCTGAGCTATCAGCTTTCTTGCTCTCAACTATATTTGATGTATTTAACCAGATTTTATATATTGTATTATGTATTTTATAATATGTATATATATCATATAACATACACATATACATACATACACACAGCCAATTAAGTCTCAAGTTCAATTACAATGCTTCTAAGTTCAGGACTATTCGTTTTCATTTTGGCAGAGAAATTATCTGGTAAAAAATTCAAGTAGAACCAAAGGTATACAATAGATGGGAAGTTTCCTTTTCACTCTCACACTCTCATTTCCATCCAGGGTTCTACAGTTCACCTCCTTCCAAGCAATTCTTATTGCCAGCTTTTCTTATACCCTTTCAGAAATACACACACACACACACATACACACATATACACACACACACACACCCCCTTACATGTGTTTGTACATTATCTGTCTTTTTACAAAATTGGCAGTGATTCTTTGTCCTGTTTTTGCCACTACTCAAAAATTTTAAAACAAATTACACACCCATAAACATACAATTTAAAGAAAAGAGTGAAAGTGAAAATCTATGGACCCAGCACATGGTTAAGATGAGAGCATGATGGGTACAGTGGAAAGCCTTTGTGTACCTTTCTCCTTTGCCTCCTTTCCCTCTCCAATAGAGTCAACCATGTTGGGGGTTATAGCAGTTCCTTCTTTATGTCCCCCCATCCCTCATCTGGTATGGCATTCTCTTTTACTGCAGATGGACATTTTGGCAGACATATGTAGTTGCTTCTCTTTGGTATTTACCTAGGAGTTGAATTGCTGAGTCACAGGGTGTATGTATGTTTCACTTTAGTAGATACTGCTGTTGTAGGACTTTCTCCTTAGTTTAGCTAAAGATGGGGTCCTTGTCCCACGGCCACAAAAAATTAGGCTCGCAGACAATTTGAAAGGTGAAAATAATGGAATTTATTGGGAAAAAAGGGAAACAGGGACTCTCCACAAAGCCAAGGTCCTGCTAGTGTGCGTCCAGCCTTGCAGATTGAATCCCAGGTACCACCCAGGAAGAGGAGGGCCCAGGCTCCTCCCCACCAAGAACAGTGTGAATGTCTGTGGCTCCCCAGTGTGCACTCCTCCCAGTGTGCAGGCCAGTTGGAGTTTCTTTGGGGACCCCTTCCCATCTGGCTGTCTCACTGCCAAACTCCCAAAGTGCTTATACCAGTTTACTCTCCCATAAGTGGTGTATGTATTTGCTTCATTTCTTTGCCAATACTGATACTATCTTATTAACTTTCCTCATTCTGATGTATACAGTCTTGTGTTATTTGTGGTTTAATTTCCCTGATAACAAATTATGTTGAGTACCTTTTCAAATGTTTACTAGCTACAGAAGTCCTCTTGTGAAGTGCCTTTGCAAGTCTTTTGTCTTTTTAATTTTTTGCATCTTTGTATATTCTAGATATAAATCCTTTGTCTGATACATGTATCACAAATAACTTCCTAGTCTGTGGCAAATCCTATGTTGGATAAATGTACTGCAAATAGTTTTCCAGTCTGTGGCTAGCTTCTGTGTCTGTGTCTTGCTTTGTCACTTTCTTACTGATATCTTTTGATGAACAGAAGTACTTAATTTTAATGTAGTTAAATTTTTATGTTTTATAATTTTTATGCATTTTAAAGAAATTTTTTGTTACTCCAAGGTCATACAGGTTAAAGAAATTCTTACTCCAAGAACATTCTTTTAAAGTTTTGCTTTTTTTCATTTAAATGAATTCCATATGAAAGTGAACTTTGTATCAAGTCACATATTCCTTTTTTTTCTACATGGAGACCAAGTTGTCCCATCACCATTTATTGAGTGGTCTATCCTTTCCTCACTGATTACAGTGCCAGTTTTGATATGTCATGTTTCCATAGATGAAGAATATTTTGGGGCTCTCTATCTGTACCTTCCTTTTTAAAAAATATAAATAGTGGTGATACTATGAACAATTTTGTTTGTATTATTGTTTTTTGCACTTAAAATTTGTCTTGGAGATCTTTTCATTTTAGTACATACGGATATACCCCTATTTTTTTTTCCATTTTCCTAGATGTGGGGTATCTATTGGACATATGTACCATACTGAATTTAATATAGAATGTCATAAATTACAAGATGTAACATTATTTTATACACTGAGATGGAGGATCAAACTGCAACACAGTACTTTCCTGATCATCCTGAGTGATTCATGAGTTAGTTATACTAGCCTCTTATTTCTTTGAGGTGTACGTTTTCTGAGGGAATCTGCCATTTCTCCTGCCATGAGTTGCATTGCTTGGCTCGTGATAGGCATTTTTATTTTTGCATGTAATTTTGTAACAAATGCTAACACCGCTTTATCTTCTTTTTGTTTTTGTTTTTTGAGACGGAGTCTTGCTCTGTTTCCCAGGCTGGAGTGCAGTGGTGCAATCTCGGCTCACTGCAACTTCTGTCTGCCAGGTTCAAGCGATTCTCCTGCCTCAGCCTCCTGAGTAGCTGGGATTACAGGCATGTGCCACCATGCTCGGCTACTTTTTGTATTTTTTGTAGAGATGGGGTTTCACCATGTTGGTCAGGCTTGTCTTGAACTCCTGACCTCAGGTGATCTGCCCCACTCAGCCTCCCAAAGTGCTGGGATTACAGGTGTGAGCCACCAGCCAGCTTTATCTTTTTAAAGGTTTCTTCCTATTGTGGGTTTCATTAGAGGGCTTGGTTGTTGCTTTGCAAGAAAACATTGACTTGCTTTTGTTTAATAGTCTTATAAATATTTGTTTCACTAACATCAAATACGTGCCATGCTCCTGCTTTTGTGCTTTTCTGTGCAGTAACTTTTCTTCTCAGTGCTAAATCATAAGTTTTTAAAGACATTTAACATGGCACACTCAACATGTGTCACCAATGCCCATAGCCACTGGAAGTATCATCAGTGTCAACAGCTATGACCACGTTTGGCAATGACAGCTTTGCCATAACTGCTGCTTAGCCAATAACAATTGTGGAATGCTGAGTCCAGATCTCAAACATGTTAAAGGTAAAAAAAAAAAGATATTTTCGAGTCTGTAAAACATGGTAGTGTATCCAGAATTGGTGGGTTCTTGGTCTCACTGACTTCAAGAATGAAGCCATGGACCCTCGCGGTAAGTGTTACGGTTCTTAAAGGCGGCGTGTCTGGAGTTTGTTCCTTCTGATGTTCGGATGTGTTCGGAGTTTCTTCCTTCTGGTGGGTTCGTGGTCTCGTTGGCTCAGGAGTGAAGCTGCGGACCTTCGCGGTGAGTGTTGCAGCTCTTAAGACGGCGTGTCTGGAGTTGTTCGTTCCTCCTGGTGGGTTCGTGGTCTTGCTGGCTTCAGGAGTGAAGCTGCAGACCTTCCCAGTGAGTGTTACAGCTCATAAAGGCAGTGTGGACCCAAAGAGTGAGCAGCAGCAAGATTTACTGCAAAGAGCCAGAGAACAATGCTTTCACAGTATAGAAGGGGACTCCAGCAGGTTGCCACCGGGGCTCAGGCAACCTGCTTTTATTCTCTTGTCTGGCCCCACCCACATCCTGCTGATTGGTCCATTTTACAGAGAGCTGATTGGTCTGTTTTGTCAGGGTGCTGATTGGTGCATTTACAATCCCTGAGCTAGACACGGAAAGTTTTCCACCTCCCCACTGGATTAGCTAGATAGAGTGTTGATTGGTGTATTTACAAACCCTGAGCTAGACAGAGTGCTGATTGGTGCATTTATAAACCTTGAGCTAGATACAGAGTGCCGATTGGTGTATTTACAATCTCTTAGCCAGACATAAAGATTCTCCAAGTCCGCACTAGACTCAGGAGCCCAGCTGGCTTCACCCAGTGTATCTTGCAGCAGGGCTGCAGGTGGAGCTGCCTGCCAGTCCCGCGCCATGCGCCCGCACTCCTCAGCCCTCGGGCTGTTGATGGGACTGGGCACTGTGGAGCGGGGGCGGCACTCGTCAGGGAGACTCAGGCCGCACAGGATCCCACAGCGGTGGCCGGGGGCGGGAGGCTCAGGCATGGCAGGCTGCAGGTCCCGAGCCCTGCCCTGCAGGGAGGCAGCTAAGGCCCGGCAAGAAATCTAGCACGGCGCTGGTGGGCCAGCACTGCTGGGGGACCCAGTGCACCCTCTGCAGCTGCTGGCCCGGGTGCTAAGCCCCTCACTGCCCGGGGCTGGCAGGGCCGGCCGGTCGCTCCGAATGCGGGGCCTGCCAAGCCCACTCCCACCCGGAACTCCAGCTGGCCCACAAGCACCCATGCCTAGCCCGGGTTCCCGCCCATGCCTCTCCCTCCACACCTCCCCACAAGCTGAGGGAGCCAGCTCCGGCCTCGGCCAGCCCAGAGAAGGGCTCCCACAGTGCAGCGGCAGGCTGAAGGGCTCCTCAAGCACGGTCAGAATGGGCGCCGAGGCCGAGGAGACACTGAGAGTGAGCGAGGGCTGGGAGGGCTGCAAGCACTGTCATCTCTCAGTAGCATAATTTATATAACCAGTCTCTTGTTGATCAACCATTATATTATTGATACAACAAATATAAGAACTGTTACTAGTAAATTGAGTAAAGCAGGAAAATTAAATTTGGTCTCTTATTGATCAACCGTTAGATTGTTGATAACAACCGTTATAATGTTGATCAACCATTATATTGTTGATACAATTATATTTGATGTATTTAACCAGATTTTATATATTATATTCTATATTTTATAACATGTATATGTATCATATAACATACACATATACATACATACACACAGCCAATATAATTTCACTCTCAGTCTCTTGTTAATCAACTATTATATTGTTGATACAATAAATATAAGAACTGTTACTAGTAAATTGAATAAAGCAGGAAAATTACATTTGGGAGCCTTAAAGATGTAGGTTTTCTTCAAGAAATTTATGTTATAGTTATATCCTCTGTTGCATGTGAAGACATACATTCAAGGATACTTACTGCAGCTCACACAATTTGCTGATAGGTTGGATGTGGGTGTGAGAGGAGAGATGATGTTTTCCTTTTGGGCGATGGCAACTGGATAGTAATCAGTTACTAAGATGGAGAAGAATGAGAAAGAAGTCTTTTTTTGTTTGTTTGTTGGAGTGATATGGGTAGAATAAAGAGTTAAAACAGTCATGCATGTAGGTACTATAGATGTGAAAGTCTATTATTCAGGGAAGAGTTTGGAATTTAAGGGATAGATTCTTGTCTTTAAGCATAAAAATGCCTTTGAAGGTGAGAAACCAGATTACATCTTTAAGGGGAGAACTGTAGATAGAGATTAAAAGAAGGCAAGGACTAACCCCTGGGGCAGGTCAGCATTTAGAAGAAAGGGAGTTTGTAAAATGCTAAACTGTCTGAGAAGTAGCAGCCTGCAAGGTAGAAAGAAAAACAAGAGAGGTTTAGTGGACTGGAAACCAAGTGAACCTGGAAACCACAAGCAGCTGTGGCAAATCCTGCTAATAGGACCAGTGAGATGAGGCCTGAGAATTGAGTATTGGATTTGTCAATGTGGAAGGCCTTGGTGATCTTGATAAGCATGTGTTAGTAGGGTGGTGGGGTTGCAGTGTTTGGGATTTGAGAGAGAATGAGAGAATGGGTAGCTATGGTGCTGAATATGTACAAATGTCAGGAGGAATTTTGCTGCACAGTGGGACAGAGAATGGATGCCTCCCTGGAATGGGATATATGCTAAAGGGAGTGTGTGTCTTAGATGGGAGATATTATGGCATATCTCTAAGCTAATAGTAATTAGCCAGAAGGAAGGGAAAACTGATAGTTAAAATGTTCAAAAGATTTCTCACACTCCTATCATAGTTCTCCTTCTAAGGGTGACCATGTAAGTGGGCAGGGACGTGTGACTAAGTAGAGCAGCATCCAACCCCCACCTTGCACGGTCACACAAATACTGCTCCATTGACACCATAGTGTCTTGGTGTGAGCTCTTCATTACTTGACTCAATATCTTCTTCCTCATCTTCTCAGCTGGGGTTGTTGGGTACATCTTCATTGCAGATATTAGCATCCTTTGTGGTCTTATTTGTCTTTCTATTCTAGGGCCAGCACGGTGGGAGGCCTAGTCAACTGAGCCAAACTGGATATAACCACAAGGTCAAAGGCAGAAGCCAGTGAGGAGATCTTGGTTTTGAGGTCATTCCTGGTGCAATAATAACCATCCTGTAGCATTTTCTTGTCACTTAGAGAAGGCATTAGCAAATTTTTTTTGTAATGGTCTTATAGTAAATATTTTTGACTTTGTAGGCTATATAGCTACTCACCTCTGCTTTTATAGTACAAAACCAGCCATAGACAATTCATAAATAAATGAACATGTTCCAATAAAACCAATAAAAACAGGCAGCAGTCTGAAGTTTGTCGATTCCTGATTTGGAATCATTCCAGAAAGTGAAATAAAAGCATGGCTTCTTTTTTTTTTTTGAGACAAGGTCCTGCTCTGTCACCCAGGCTGGAGTACAGTGGTGTCATCATAGCTCACTACAGCTTTGACCTGCTGGGCTCAAGTAATCCTCCCATCTCAGCCTCCTGAGTGTCTAGGATTACAGGCATGTGACATCACACCTGGCTAATTTTTAAATTTTTTGTATTGATGGGGTCTTGCTATGTTGCCAAGGCTCACCTCAAACTCCTGGTCTCAAGTGATTCTCCTGCCCCAGGATTCCCAAAGTGCTGGAATTAAAGGTGTGAGCCACTGTGCCCAGCCAAAGCATGGCCTTTCTAAGGGTAACTCATTTTAGCACCTCCTGAGTACTTTCCTATCAAGTATCCTTGACCACTTTTTAAATAATTCATTCTAAAATCCACATTTAGGATTGATTCCAAATTTGCCAACCTGTATTTCCCAAATAACTGGCATGATAATTCTTGTCTTTTTCCCAAATGCTCATTTTCCACTCTTCAAACGTTGAGTGTTGACTGAAGTTCTATGGTCATGTTTACAGTCGTTTTTATGCTCTTTGTATTCTACATATGGAATGTATTTACCATTTCTGTTAGCAATGATTTCTTGCAAAAACAATAACACTTGCTAGTTTTACGTGCTTAAAAATATCAAGCCCTGGCGCTCTCTACATATTATCTAATGTAATCCTTATATTAACCCTGGGAGTAGTCATTATCACTTCTTTTACACAGGAGGAAGTTAGAGAAGAGTGTTAAGTGTTCTTTTAGTCTTTTCCACTTTGTCTTTAGTTTTCTCTTAGCTGTTCTTTTAAATTCTAAGGTCATTCTTATCTAAAAACTTAAGAGTTGATCAGCCTTTTTATCAAGTGTTAAATTTATACCATCTTTTTTCTTTGAACAGGGCTGGCAAATAAACCTGGATTTATCCCTTAGCCCTGTTATAGCAAGTCTCAGAAAATTTGGACTTCAGCTTCCCCAGTGATACATTTTCAAATGCCTATGTATGAATTGCCTGTTAGTTTATTGACTAGCACTAAAGGAAATCAGGCAAGAGACAAAGGACATTTTCTCTAGGGTGTCAGTCAATGCAACATGTTAGGACTAGCATCAGATTTTTTTTATTTCAAATGAAAATAATTGAAGTGTGGTAGAAGGTCCTCTAGGTTGTTCTGGCAGTCCTAAATATTGTTAACTGAAGAATGATGGGGCTCATAAATTTGGAAAGGAGAGAGGGGGTAAAGAGAACAGGAATTTATGCTGAGCAGGGTGGCTAAGTATATATATTCAACAGGCTATAGGAGGAGCTATTAGTATTCATGAAGGGGTGGCACACACATACATAGTAGGCTAATGTGTATGCAGCATGCATCACAAGTCACTTTGGGGTGGAGCTTTAACATTTAAATGTATTACAGTTAGGGCCTATACATCAAAAGGTGAAGCAGAGGACACGAAAGCCCTCTGTGTTCTGCCTCTGTAGACTGGCCAGAACCACTCTATGGTCAGAGGTCTCTTATCAGGAAAGAATTCTTGTTGTTGTGTTGAAACTGCAAAAGGGAGGGGCAGTGTCAGGCAGGTGGTTGATACCAGTCTTTCAGAAGCACTGGTTTCTGTTTAACTTTTAGAGAAGAAAGCTTAATTGGAGTGTTACTGGAAAGGGATACCAGTCTAGACCCCAAGAGAGGATTCTTGGATCTCACACAAGAAAGAATTCAGGGTGAGTCCACAGAGTAAGATCAAATCAAGTTTATTAGAGAAGTAAAGAAAGAAAAGAATGGCTACTCCATAAGCAGAGCAGCACTGAAGGCTTCTGGTTGGCTATTTTTATGGTTATTTCTTGGTTATATGCTAAGCAAGGGGTGGATTATTCATGAGTTTTCCTGGAAAGGGGTGGGGAATTCCCGGAACTGAGGGTTTCTCTTTCTTTTAGACCATATAGGGTAAGTTCTGGATGTTGCCATGGCATTTGTAAACTGCCATGGCACTGGTGGGAATGTCTTTTAGCATGCTAATGCATTATAAATAGCCTAAGATAAGCTGTGAGGATGACCAGAGGTCAATTTCCTCACCATCTTGGTTTTGGCTGGCTTCTTTGCTGCTTCCTGTTTTTTCAGTGGGTTCTTTGTGACCTGTATCTATCTTGTGATATCCTATCTCATCCTGTAAATAAGAATGCGTGACCTCTTAGGAATGGAGCACAGGTGGTCTCAGCTCATTTTATCCATCCCCTGTTCAAGATGGAGTTGCTCTGGTTTAAATAATTCTGACATATTTCCCCCAATACCCCCAAAGGGACCCTTAATCCTAAAATTTGCAGACAGATGAAGATCCATCTTCTGTAGCTTCTTCTGGCTGAATACAGGTGATGATATTTTTGCGTAACTATTCAGGGTAGAGTGGAGCTCAGTGAGAAAGCATCAGTATGGTGAAAGCCATTCCTAACTCTCGAGTTCTCACAAAAGGTGGTATCTGGAAGATTAATAAGTGTTCAATTTAAGAAAACGTTGAGTAATCTTATCCTGCATTGCTACATAAGGAGTACCACAGCAATATATTCTACAACAGTAAAGCAAAATAAGTATAATTATCCCAACTAAACTAAATAATAAGCCTTTCCATGAACTAGGCAGTTGTTGGAACCAAGCTTATATGGGGTTGCTAGCCAATTCCAACACATGTTCAGAATTAAAATACTGATCCAGATATTTATGTTACCCTTCTATTTCTTCTGAGCAGCAGCTAGAGATCACTGGTTGGCTCATAGGAACAAACAGGGTCAATCTAAATGTAAGAAAAAACTCGAAACAATGAATGGGACTAGAATTGAATAACAAGTATACCATAGTTTCTGAAACATAATTTTTCTCTCTCCAGTCTCCCATTTCTATTGAAAACAAATCATGGTAGGACTGATTTGTTTGCACAGTAAGCTTTAGTCTTATTATGCTTGGCCTGGTTATTTGTATAAAGCATAGCAATAATAATTATTTGCCACGTAGGCTTTTTAAAAATTCACTTTGATGTAACTTTGTTCCATAAGAAATCTCAGTTTAGACTTTCTAAAGCGTTGAGCTGAGACACAGATTTATCTGTGCCTGCAAATACTGTATGAGTTGTGTGAATTCTCCTTTTGAGATCCCAAGATAACTGGAGCTCCTAGGCCTGTCAGAAAGTGACATTCTTTACTTACCACAGGTCAGGAACCCTGTAAAGGAATTGAATAGACAAGGTATGAGGCCAGCTTTCCCCAGAGGCTTTCATCAGTTCTGTAAGTCAACTTTGATTCCTTAAAGCAATCTGTTTATATTTGAAAGAATGCCATTCCAGTCAAAGCCCTGGTAAAACAGGCAGTGTCTCTAATTGTGTCCTGTTACAAAGGAAAACAGATTTTTATTGCACATATGCAAATTGCTATGCTGCCATAAGTTAAGAATACTCACAAATAGTTTTCAAATTCTTGAGAAATCAGGTAGAAAGAAATATGCTCCAAAGTTTGCTCATAGGAGTATAATTTACTCAATTTTTAACAACTGTAAATAGCTCAAAAAAAAGTTTCTTGACTCTGAAAAATGAAACAAAGGATCAGCAACATTTTAAGCAACAAGTCACTAGAAGGTTATTTTGTTCTTTTATTAGTTTAGTCCATGCTCTTAATTCCTGTTTGCTCAATATTTATGAACATATTAGTTTCCCAAGGGAGACTCTTGAAAGTTTTTTTCCTCTCTATCTTAATGGCACACTTTACAAAATTTTTCAGAAACCTGCATTTAAGAGCCCTCTATCTGATTATAAACCATCTTTTAAAGAGGATCAAAACAAGACAACAATTTTCTGTGGATAACATAAAGTCTTAGGGAAGCTGTGGTTAAAGACACAATTGACTAGAAATTTTGGTTACTTCTGTGGCATACAATAATTTTACATAACAGTTATAATTATTACTTATAACATAAACTAAGTCATATCAGAATTTAGGAGTTTCCCATAATTTTGGAGCACATACCAATAACATATTTATACAAATACAACCCAAAGAAAGCTAAACACCATTTCATATTTGACAGTGCTTCCTGTATGATTTTAATATACCAAGTAAGCCAAATATGTCACTTTTGGACTTTAGGGGACCTCATATCTAAAGTATTGACCAGATCAGGAAAAGGCATAATATAGAATTTGATTTTGGAAAGTTTGTCAAATATCAAAGATTTAAAACACTTGATATTATAAAATTGAATCCCAGGTCACTGTAAAGTCATTTATTTAGCCAAAATGATAACACAAAGATTTTCCAAAAGCAAAATCCTTTTCTTTTTGAGACGAGTCTGGCTCTGTCGCCCAGCTGCAGTTCAGTGGCGCCATCTCGGCTCACTACAAGCTCCGCCTCCCGGGTTCACACCATTCTCCTGCCTCAGCCTCCCGAGTAGCTGGGACTACAGGTGCCCGCCACTATGCCTGGCTAATTTTTTTGTGTTTTTAGTAGAGACAGGGTTTCACCATGTTAGCCAGGATGGTCTCCATCTCCTGCCCTTGTGATCCACCCGCCTCAGCCTCCCAAAGTGCTGATATTACAGGCGTGAGCCACCGCGCCCAGCCAGCAAATTCCTTTACTCATTGATAGAGGGAAGACAGCTTTCCAAACAATGTCTCACTTTTTCTTCTTTATTTTGTTGTTTATTCAAAAGGCAAACAAAAATCTTCCATGATCTTTTAATATTACATGAAAATTTTGTTCAAGAGAGAAAGCCAAATTTCATCTTTGCATTAATAAATGTCAAATCCAATTCTTAAGAAAACCTTGTAGACAAATTATTCAATCTTAATCAATTTTACCATGAGATAAGATTCTCATAAACCTTTTGTGGTCCTTTACAATTTTTGTTGTTGTTGTTGTTAAAGAGCAGATTAATGCTCTAAGAAAACCCTGTTGTGCTTTTATTCCAATGTTCTATTTATGGAAAAACTGAATAATACCCTTTAACTTTAGCTAATATTTTAACACACAGAATTTCTTTTACAAGATTAATTTTCACTGACCTCCCACAACTTACTCAAACCTTTAGCTTTATCCTATGTAACTTAAAACAATCCTTTAACTCTGTAAACTAGGCAGTAAGACCACATTCCCATGCCTTCTTATAATCTTTTACCAAAAACACATTCTATTTTCCTTACACGCCTTGCAGGTAACACTGTTTCTCTGGTAGCCTCAATTACATGTGCTACAATGTTAACTCTTAGCAACTTTTATATTTGGTGAAAAGTCTGATAAGTAAGTGGTTTTAATTATGTACCAGGTGTGGAGCCTAGGACGCCAGACAGAAGTGCAGATAAGGTCTGAGTCTTTCCAGCATAGCTAGGGGGCATGGCCAACTCCACATGTCCCCAGGCCCTATCTAGAATCTAATGGCTCCAAAGCAGGTGAGTTGAACAATTATCAAGTTAAAGAAGCAGTTTATGGCACTGAAGCATTCAGCAAATCTAATTTAATCTGACCTAATTTAGACCAGATGTCTAAATTTTGAAGACATTTTTATTTTACCAATATATTTGATTCTCTTTATTTCCCAAAGATTATTAAAGTCCCATGAATTAAAAGGTGTTAAAGTTTTTATTTTTCTGACAAAATATTCAATTTAAGTGCTTATTTTTCAAGCCAATTAATTAGAGCTCTTTTCTATGCATATCACACATACAACACACAAAAATACACAGACAGACAGAAGACCCAGTAGCTGTTAATTTTTTCATTTGCCAGCTTTTAAGAATCTTAATTGGATTACTGGCTTCAGGGTGGAGCAACGTGTGGGGACAGAGCTAGGAAAACATGCAGTTTCTGGGGCCTAATAAACAGGTGCAGTTAGAAGGCAAAACAGATTCCCCAAAATTACAGATCTCATTTTTATATTGGATTCTGGATCCCAAAAAGAGGGAATCAGCCCATCCCCTCTGGGAGTTTTGGAAGGTATAGAAGAATGTTTCCATACCTTCTAGGTGGCCAAGAGCATGCTTCTCTGATCCAAACGTGCACAGAGTGGGGTATTCCCCTATAACTGCTATTAGCCTTCCCTTAAAGCATATTTCCTGCCTAGTTATTACACACCAAGGTTAAAAGCTCTCCCATAATGCAAAGTAATTTCTGATACCCCTACAAGTAAAAAACATTAGGTAACACAATGCAAATCAGAGCAATGCCTTGGATTTTGAGAGGGATTTGCTTGCCTTCAATTCCTGGGGTTCCATGAGGAAAACAGATTTTTCCCAAAATGGAGCCTGTGGTGCTCCCTCAGTTTTTTCTAAGGAAGCCCAGGCTGTTAGAAATGGTCTTAGGTCCTCTCAATGTGGGCATCAAGAGTGGCAAGAAAACAAAATGAGAAAAAAAACTGAGAAGAAAAAACTTTTATCTAGAAAAAAATCAATATAAAACCTGCCAGATAGATAGATAGATAGATAGATAATCTTGGACATCACTTTTAATTAAGCTGACTTTTAACCAAATCTCTTATTATCAGACTCTAGCCAGGACAAACAGCTAATATTTCTGGCTTTTGAACTTTACCAAAAGTAACCTCCCAGGTGAAACCAATAAGCCTTAACTAAGGTTATGATTTAACCACAGGTGTGGGAGGTATTTTCAAAGAGGTGGTAAGCAGTTTTTACAAGATCTGGAACCTCCAAACATAGCTCAGAGAAAGGAAGATTCAAGACAGGGAGTCAGAAGTTGTTCATGAGGGGAAGATAATTAATAAATGGCAAAGGTCACATAGATATCAAACCAGAAAGGACTCATTCCCGAAGCTAGGAATTGAATCCAGGCCACCACTGTGAAATAGCAAAGCCTTAGTTACTGAGCTGCCGTACTGCACAGTCTCCATTGCTCCTCCAAGAAGGAGCCTAAAGCAGCCAATTTTGAGCTTGCAAAGGCTTTTAACTGCTCAAGATAATTTTTAGGACTAATTGACAGGAACCCCAAAATTCACACCCTCTGGATGGCAGAGATCAGGAGAAAGTACCCCCACGTGGTTACAAGGTCAAGCTTTCAAGGACATAAAACAAGACGAGAGGGAAACTTCATCCAGTTTTTGTTTCAGGGACTTGCAGAAAAGTTTGTAACTGACCAGTTTGCGGGCCAGCTTGAAGACCAGATTTGTAGGATTCCTAGGCCTGCATTCTATCCTGTGGCTAGCTAGGGCTGCCATAATAGAATATTACAGACTAGGCAGCTTCAACCACAGGTGTTTATTTTCTCACTGCTCCAGAGTCTAGAAGTCCAAGATGAGGGTGCCCGTAAGCTGATTTCTGGTAAGAGCTCTCCTCCTGGCTTGTAGATGGCCACCTTCTCCCTATGTCCTCTCTGGGCCTTTCCTCTATCTGGCCAAGGGAGCTATCTCTGGTGTCTTTTCCTCTTCTTATAAGGACAGCAGGCCTATGGATTAAGGCCTCACTTTCATGTCTTCATTTAAGTTTAATTACCTCTTTAAAGGCCCGATGTCCAAATACAGTCACACCGTGGGTTAGGATTTCAACATAGAAATTTTAGGGACACAATTCAACCCATAATAGGAGGGCATTGGAAGGAGAGTGTTCCAGGCAGAGGAAGTAGTGCAGTAGAGCATATGGAAGTAGGAAAGTGAGGAGCAATGGAAGGGGTTCAGTATGGTTTGAGCGTGGGGTGTGTAGAGGGTGAAGGCTATTTCACCCAGTGCAGTAAGCTCTATCATCCACACCGGGGTTTTACAGTGGGAGAAAGAGGGTGTTTATTTGCAGGTGAAGAAGCAAACTGAATCAGGGAGCTCATGCTTAAGACCTGAACTCCACAGTGGCTTACATGTAAGGTGCAGAGGTTACAGGCAAAGGCATCAATCAACACATGGAAGCCATATATTGGTTTGGCCTAAAAAGGTGGGAAATCTTGAAGTAGGGGCTTACAGGTTACAGGTAAATCCAAATATTTTCTGATTTGCACATTGTTTAAGGAAGGGGATATTTGTCTAAAGATGGGATCAGCAGGCCAGGTGTGGTGGCTCATGCTTGTAATCTCAGCACTTTGAAAGGCTGAAGAAGGAGGGTAACTTGAGGCCAGGATTTCAAGACCAGCCTAGTCAACATGGCAAGACTCTGTCTCTAAAAAAAATAAAAAAGAAAAAAAGAAAAAGAAAAAAATAAAGATGGAATCAGCAGAAAGGAATGTTAGGTCTGGCCCATGGGCGGACTTCCTCCAGACTTCTCAGAAAGAAATTTAAGACAAAGAATGGTGCCAGGCGTGGTAGTTCACGCCTGTAATCCCAGCACTTTGGGAGGCTGAGGAGGGTGGATCACTTGAGGTCAGGGATTTGAGACCAGCCTGGCCAACATGGTGAAACCCCATCTCTACTAAAAATACAAAAACTAGCCGGGTGTGGTGGTGCACGCCTGTAATCCCAGCTCCTCAGGAGGCTGAGGCAGGAGAATCGCTTGAACCTGGGAGGCGGAGGTTGCAGTGAGCCAAGATTGCGCCACTGCACTCCACCCTGGGCAAGAGAGCGAGACTTGAGACTCCATCTAAAAAAACAAAATGGAAAACAAAGAATGGTGATAATTCAGTCCTCAATTCCTTTTCTTTTTTTTTTCTTTCTTTCTTTCTTTTTTTTTTTTACTGCTCCTGCGGAGCAGGGCTACCTCATAGCTAGTGTGTCCAGAGTTGTCTCAGTTCCCTCGTATCTGTGGTCTGGAGGATCCATTTGACAGGGATCCAGGTTCTGAAAACAACTCTGGGACATCTGTTAAGATGTTATCTTTAGTTTCTATAGGAAACCAAACATCTTCTGACTCTGACTTCCTTGGTGATTATTTTAAGCTACTGTTTCCCTTTTTGCTTATCAAGTTGCTCATTTACTTCTCAAGGCTAGCAGGATGACTGGACTTTCTCTTGAAGGAACTCAAGATGTTCCTTTATTTTTATGCTCAGGGGCGGGGGGCACTCAGCAGGTCCCTAAGAGGTATCCCTGCTGTGTTTCACTATGGGTGAAGGCTCAGCGGGAAGAAAGCTAGACACCAGTTTGAACTCTCTTAAAGTAAGGAGATCTTGGGTACTTTATGAATATTTTTTTCAAGCTTTGGTAAAGTATGAAATGACTGGATTAAGAGGAGAAGAACTAGAACTTAATAACCATGAAATTTGGGCAAATTGTTTGTTTGAAGTCTCAGTTTCCTCAACCTAAAAATAGGAATTATAACTTTTTGAATTGTTCTGTTATATGAGATAATGACAGTGAAATATTTTGGAGCCAAAAAGCAATGCATACTATTGGGGGTTATTATTATTTTTCGATCTTTCAGCAAGCCAGCTATAGTAGCTTTTCCTATATAAACACAGTATGAATTCAGTGCCCTCGCCTTCCTGACCCTCACAGCATTCAAGCCCTGTATGGACCGCTGAGCTCTCCCTTGCAGCACCCCTTAGTCTAGTATTCTTTACTATTTTCCCCTTTAACAATTTAAACTTCTTTCAAAACAACTGGCAGTAGTTTTTTAAAAAAGAAAACAGGCTACTCTTCAAATTAAAAAAATTGTGTTGCTTTAGGGAAAATGTTCTTCTGTCTTTTCCAATTATCTTATTTCTTCTGCCTCTCATCTGCCTTGCCTAGGCAGAATTATTCTCAAGCCTGCACATGCTGCTGTGCCTCTCTGCCTTCTAGGCCAAAACATAGGCTAATAGTACTCTTTTCAGCTCACTGAGCTCTTTCCTGCCGTCATTCAAATCACCTCTGAAATCCTGCCTTTTGATAAAGTAATTTCTGACTGACCCAGAGGAAAGTGATGATTTTCTCTGTGACATGTCTTTTTATTTTCCATCACACTCAGTGTCTTGTCCTTCTGTGCAAAATATCCATGTATTTAAAAACCCTTGTATATGTATTTGCCATGTATTTGTGAGGTATAGCTTCTGAAGTAAAAAAAGTCTTTATTTTTTTAAACACATCATCATTTCAGCTTCAAAGTCAATGTGGTCTCTTGAGAAGTTAAATATGCTGCATTTGAAATTTTATGTTTCTCATTTTTCATTTTTTTTTAAAGCCCCTTTTAATTCCTCATGTATTTGAATATTCCAGGAAGCTAGTAGAGTAAAAAGCCAAAGTGTTAAAGTGTTTATAAGGAATGTGACTCATCGAAATTGACTTACACAATTCATCAGCTATTGTCATCCATATGTTCTCATTATTTATGTGGCTTTTGCTTTATTTAATCAGATGACTGAACTTATCATCATGGGATTTTGCTTGTAGTTGTTTAATATTATATAATAAAATACTCTTGTGTGAAACAAGTTAATTGACTTTTTTTAATTAAAAAAAATTTATGTGAGAGTCAGGAGTTACATGTGCAAGTTTGTTCCATGGGTATATGTTGTGATACTAAGATTTTAGCTTCTAAGGATCTCATTGCCCAAGTAGTGAATGTAGTACACTATAGGTAGTTTTTCTAAACACTTTTCCCCTCCACCTCTTTTGGAATCCCCAGTGTTTATTGTTCCCATCTTTGTGTCTATATGTACCTAATGCTTAGCTCTCACTTATAAGTGAGGACGTGTGATATTTTGGTTTTCTGTTTCTGTGTTAATTCATTTAGGATAGAGAGACTCCAGCTGTATCTGTGTTGCTACAAATGACATGAGTTCATTCTTTTTTATGGCTGCATAGTATTCCATGGTTTATATGTATCACATTTTCTTTATTCAGTCCACCATTGATGGTCACCTGGGTTGATTCTATGTCTTTGTTATTGTGCACAGGGCTGTGATAAACATATGAGTGCAGTTACCTTTTTTTTTTTTTTGTATAACAGTTCATAGTAAAATACTCTTAACAGTAGCACAGAATTTAGATTGCTTTTCAGGCTAGAAGGGATAATTGAAACATAGAAAAAAATAATGACTCCTAAGCATAGAAACAGACCCAATCATAAAGCTCTCTTCCTCTCTTTCTGCCTAGTGTTAGATCTTATTTACTGTCTTAAAGCACTGTGACCATTTTCAGTGAAATCACAGTTTTATTCATGAAAAGACAATGAATTGGTGTAAGTAATCATTTGAGGTGAAGGTGACTAGTCTGTGATCAACACCAGTACTTGAAGTACTTGTAAAACGTGAATTGACCTTGGTTAAATTGCAGAAAATAAAGTATTAGTATACATAAACACATTTTCTCTCAGCATTGAAAAGTTATAGTCTATAATTTACCTGCTTGCTAAGAATAAAAATATTACTTAGAGGTTTATCAAGACCTTTTTTCTAGAAATGGATTTAATGTACAGAATTATTCCATTTTCTATCTGTGCTCTGTATACTACCACCTAGTGGAATAAAATGCAAATTTACCTGTCAAAATCAGGAGAAGAAAATGAACCAGGGGAAATTTATTTCAGGAAAAAATTTTCATAACACGTTATTGTTACTTCTTTTAGTATAATGTAGTTTGCATAAAATACATTAGTTTGGAGTGAAAAAAGTCCCAGCCATTTTTGTGATAGCTATTAAAATGCTATTAGCTTGTCCACAAATAAGCTATTCTATTCAGAAACTTAGAAGCTAGGTAAATTATTGAGACGATGCCAGCATATTATATCTCTAAATTATGTTGAGAAGCTTCTCTAAATTCCTCATCACTAGGGTGTATTAGTCCATTTTCACACTGCTATAAAGAACTACCTGAGACTGGGTAATTTATGAAGAAAAGAGGTTTAATTGACTCACAGTTCTGCAGGCTTAACAGGAAGCATGACTGGGAGACCTCAGGCAACTTACAGTGGAAGAAGGTGAAAGGGAAGCAAGGACCTTCTCATGGCAGCAGGAGAGAGAGAGCACAGGGGAAGTGCCACACGCTTTTAAACCATCAGATCTCAGGAGAACTCACTCACTCTCACAAGCACAGCAGGGAGGAAATTCACCCCCACGATCCTATCACCTCACACTGGGTCCCTCCTCCAATTTGACATGAGATATGGGCAGGGACACACATCCAAACCGTATCATAGGATTTGTTAAAAAATCTAACATATTCTGCTTCAAGGCACCCATGAAATGAAGGTGTCATTTCTTAACTGAGAGGTTAAATAAAAGTGCAGAAATAAGATGGTTAAGTTTTATCGAAGCTGGGAAGAAAAGCAGGTGTGTGTATTATGCTTAGGTTTTTCCTCCCAAACAATGAAACCCAAAAAGGCAAATGAAACTTTAAGGTGCTTTATCCTTTACTGGTAGGATGGTCCTTCTTTAATCTTCAGTCTCCATTAAAGAACAAACACAAGCTAACAATAAAAACCTGTTGTTGCTTGCTGACGGATTTCTCTAACATAGTCTTCCATCAACCATCATAGGTTTGTTGTGGCCACCCAGGCCCTTTGGTCGTCATGTTCCCATGGAATGCTAATGAAATTACCTTCCCATTTCCTAAGGTGACATGCCTTTCAGATGGCATTGGTGTGCGCTTGTGTAAACACATTTTTTTGTGCTCATGAATATTTTACCTGCCTGATTTTGGTGATCTGAGTGTTGAGCAGTGGGTGAGGGATGGTGGGGCAATGGGTAGTAAGGGGAAGTTTAATTGAAGTTCAGATAAAAATATCCCTCAAGAAACATTACAAAGCCACAAAATCAGCTGAAGTTGAGTCTTCTATTGTAAAGATTCTCTTTCTTCTCCTGACAGAACCCCATTCCTATCCAGGTAGACCAGGCTCTAGTGAAGATTGGACACAAGTGGTTTATATCCCGAAGCTCTTAACCTAATAGTCCTGCCTTATTTTTTTACTTCATGTGGTCTTGAATTGCTGAGGATAGCCCAGTGATCATTTCTACCTTAATATGTAGGCTTCAAAACGTTGGGTCTCTCAGTTTTCTTCCTTAATAAACAATGAACTCTAATTATTTATAACTGCTCTTGTGATGGAGGAATTGGCATGATTTTGCATTGTGGGCTTCTGGCTTTACAGTGTTTGTGGGAAAGATGGTCTTCTATCTTTGTTATTTATAAGTCATTCATTCCCTGTTTTGTTGAAGATATTGTTAAATAAAAAAACTTCAGCTGAATTAAATTTAAAAGTGTTTAATTGAGCAAAGAACCATTCTCAATTCGGGCAGCCTTCCCATCCAGAGTAGTCCCTGTGACTTCAGCGCAGCCACGTGGTGGAAGAGGATTTATGGACAGAGGAAGGAAAGTGACATACAGGAAACAGAAAAGAGATTCAGAAACAGCTGAATTGGTTATAACTCAGCGTTTGCCTTATTTGAACATGGTTTGAACAGTTGGCCACGTTTGATTGGCCAAAACTCAGTAATTGGCACAAGAGTAGGCTACCATCTGTTTATAATGTCCACTTAGGTTATAGTTCATGATGTACAAAGAAACCTTTAAGCTGAGCTTAAAATGTAATGAGGCAGCTGTAGGCTAAACTTGATTTAACAGTACTTATCCCTCTGTTGAAATTGCACTCTTGCTACCTGCTAGTTGATGTGGGCAGGTGTGCTAATGACACATTCCCCTGCACCTACCACCTGCTGAAGACCCTGCCATGTCCTGAAGCAGTCACTTAGGCTATGAAACAGAAGGATGAGTTAGAGAAGTAAATATTATATTTTACCCCCCAAAGACTAAAACCATGTCTAGGTTCTCCCCTTTCTCAATTCCCAATCATGCAACCTTGAAAGGTGTTATATAGATAGTTGTTAGAAATATGTCTGTCCTCCAAAACCCTACTAACACACAAAAATGGACAAATCTAGCTTTTTTTTGCTAAAATTCTAACAACTCAGAAAGCAAAGCAAAATGAAATGTATGTACTCCATTCTCAGGATTTCCTTCTTAAAAACCATCAGGCTTTGTGTAACTCAATTTTAAAAGTATGGTAATAGCTCCTGTCATTCGATGGCTTCTTCTGGGAGACAGATATAAATCTATTCTAGACTTTAAGACTGGTGTCCACATTTTAAGTTACAGTTGTATGTACTTCTACTTTGTTGCAGCCTTCTCTTGGAGTCAAGAAGCCTACCAAAGCCCTGCTCTTTGTACTCTTGAGCCCAGTGGGACCTTATTTTTCAAGTGGAACCTTTAACCCAGTGTCCCTGTGGGCCAATCCCAAGTATGTAAGAGCCTGGAAAGGTGGAACTGGGGACTGCAAGATGGGAGGGTAAGTAAATCTGTGTCTCTGTCTAAAGGAAAGACACCTTCATGACCATTTAGTTAGTGCCATTTCACTTCAGTATGAACACCTATAATACTTTTCAAACTTTAATGCTCATTGTGTTTCATGGTTAATTTTCAGTTTAATCTTTCAGCAAGCCAGCTATAGTAGCTTTTCCTATATAAACGCAGTATGAATTCAGTGCCCTCGCTTTTAGATGTGCTAGTTTAAAGGATAGCCCATGGCCCTTTGTAAGGGAGAAACACTGGATATGATATCTAGGCAAGAACTGAAGTAAGAAACTACAACAAGCATCACATCGGTGCTTTGGATAAACTTCCCCTGGGCGCTGGTCTCTGGCTGCAGGCTGACGGCTGGCATTAAAGAGCATCTGGTCCTGGGACCCAGGCTCTCAGTTGGCTCCAGGGAGTCATGTCTGGGGAAGGTGCCCGCTTCACTGAAGTGCTGTCTTCATTGCCACAGATTGTGGCCACACCTGCTGCCAACTGGCTGCGGGACAGCCCTGCTTTGGCTCTGTCAGGCCAGTCTCATAGGCCATATGTAGCTGGCAGGAAATAAAAGAGCATTTGAAAAGTGTTGGACGATTTCAGGGGTGGACTTGGCCATGAGTTGGGAATGCCCCTATGGGTGAACGAGAATAACTGGATTAAGCAGCATGGGTTCTTGCTTTGCATGTATCAAATGGTGCTGTTTGCATACTCAGGGCAGCAGCTGTCCTAGAAGGTGACTCCATGGCAGTCTTGTGGGCCCTGGTAGGACATTTAGGTCCAGGAGGCAGGGGAGAGTCACATGACGTGCTGCTGGGGTATTAGAGGCAATGACCACTGGCTTTGACCTTTCTGTAGTCTTGCTGTATTTCCTTTTTCTTTTCTCTCCTCACCTACCCAAATTAAAAAAGAACGGTTATAAAAGTCATCCCCACTGGCAACTTTAGCAACTGCATTCCCTCAATGGGTAGAGAAATCCAAATGGAGTGCATTAAAACTAGGAAGTCTATTCTCCTTCTGGCTTAGAGCACACCTTCCTGTGTCCTAGGCTAGCCAGGTTGAAAACTCCTTTTTTTGACTCTTGATTTCTTTTTTTACTGGTTCAAACTTCTTCGCAGAGCATGTGCCTATGTACCACTGCATACCATATATATACCGTATATAGAGAGTAAATAAACAGTCTTGATGAGAAGTAATAAGGAAAAAGTTTCCCTGTTTAAAATATTGCTTTCTAGCTCCCCCACCTGTTTAGGAAAAAGATAACATGGGGACACAGAAATTGCAGGGCAATCTTTATTAACCGGTATTTGGGCAGGTTGTAATTTATTTTGTAAACAATGATTTCATGCACTATTGCAGAATACATGATCACTGTAGGCCAGATAAAAATTAATGTTTTCAGTACCACACAGAGTGAACCCTAATGTAAACTATGGACTTGTGGACCACACTAATGCAAGATGATAATAAGAAGAAAAACTGAGAGGGTGGTCGGGAAGGGGTATAATAGGGGAATTCTGTTACTTTTTGCTCAATTTCTCTGTGAATCTAAAAGTACTCTAAAATAATAAAATCTATTATAAAAATATTTGATTCATTAGGCTCAGGTGGACTATGATCAATGGAAATTGACTTGAAATCTCTTAGGAAAGGAAGAGACCGGAGAAGAAAGTATTGAACTCATAAATTAAAAATGGCAAGAAGGAAGGTGGTAACCAAAAGGATGGGCATTTAACCTATATGCCTATCACTTCCAAAAAGTTCTAGGGCTGTCTCCTCCTATGCTTCTGTCCTGGAGAAGTACAAGGGGAACAAAATATTCCGCATTTAATATTATCCTGTTGAGTTGGCAAAGACATTTGGAGTCAACTTTAGTTTTGTGTATTATTACATCTGTAAACCTAATTAAGTCAACAGTTACCCTTGACACCTGTAGTCAACTGGTATTATTAAATAACTATTGAGTCTCATAAAGTCAAGAACTTTCTGCTTTCTATCTAAGTGAATCTAGGGCAGAGACTGAGCATCAGGATTCTTTAGCATGCAGCCAAGCTTGAGAAGCACTGAGCTAGAGAAAGGTCTTGCACTGTAGAAACAGCTTTAGTTCCAGGTGATTCCTTGGTTAATTTGGGAGGAATAAGGCTTTCTGTCACTCTCTCTCTCTTTCTCTCTTTTTCTCTCTCTCTTGCACATGCACACGTGCACACACACACACACACAAATTATCTCTCTCTCTTAGATTTTTCTTTTTTCCTTGCATTCTGATTCTGCATTTAAGAGTACAAGCTTTGAAGTCAGAAAGACCTGGCTTAAAAACCTAAGTGTCATAATGGTGCGTAAATGTCATTATAGATTTGTCCAAACCCATAGAATGTACACCAGGAATGAACACTAATGAAAACTCTAGACTTCAGGTGATAATGGTATGTCAATGTGGTTCATTAATTTCAGCAAATGTACCACTCTGGTGTGAGGCATTGGTAATGGTAGAAACTATTCATTTGGATGGGGAGAAGGGGATATGGGAAATCTTTGTACTTGCCTTTCAGTTTTGGTGGGAACCTAAAACTGCTCTGAAAAAAACCTGAAGTCTTTAAAAACAAACCAACCTAATTGCCTTGGGCATGTTACTTAACTGCTCTATGTGTCAGTTTCCTCATTTTTAAAGTTGAGGCAATAATACCTTGCACAGATTAAGTGAGATAATAGAAAGTGCCTAGGATAGTACTTGGCATATAGAAAGCTCTCAGCAAATGCAGTATGATAATCTAATGGTTAAAAGCTTGGGTTTAGGAGTCAAATGTCTGGGAGTTACACGCTTAACTATCTGTGAGATCTTCTACAACTGAATCCTCTCTCCAAGTCTTCCAAAGAACAATAAAGTCTAGGGTTGTTTTTAGATGACTCAATGAAATAATGTAGTTAAGTACTTAGTACCCAGTCTGGCAGGTATGGGTTGCATATCTTATCTGAAATGCTTGGGACCAGATGTGTTTTGGATTTCAAATTTTGGAGTATTTCTCTTTGAGCATCCCTAATCCAAAAAATTTGAAATCCAAATTGAGCATCATGTTGGCACCGAAAAAGTTTCAGATTTTAGAGCATTTCAAAGTTTTAAATTAGGGATCCTCAACCTGTAGTAAACTCTCACAGTCACTGATGTTGTGAGGTTTTCTCACTTTCTCATTTCATTTCCTGGACTCTCTTTATCTTAGAAGAAATCAGTTAAATTTTACATAATAGAATTTATTCTTTTGGAGGGATGTATTTAATATGTCTGTTCTCCCAGATAACCTATTTAAAACCATATTGAAATGTTTCTATGTCAACAGCTTTCTTACTTTTTCATTTTTCTGTTTCCTCCAAGAACATGTTTCTCTTATGAATATTGGCAGCACATGGGCGGAAACCAACTATATTACCATGGTATCAGTTATCCTGTGGACATTAATAATACAGCTTACACCTGTGAGAGAACTCTGGGAAAATTAAAACTTGTTTGGGGGAATAAAGACCATCTACAGAATATAATAATACATCAATCAATCAATTAAAACTTAAACATAAAAAACCCTTTTCTTTTCAGTGCATTGAAATAGTCACTGTCTTTAATCCTCTTTCCTTGCCCAGTGCTTCATGAAGCTGAGGAGCCGTGGTTTTAATTCAGCTACACTTTCAGAAATGTGTATGCATTTGTATTTAGAAGCTTCTTTGAAAGGCTAAATATTCATCCTGTAAGAATTCTCTATGTGTTTTTTAATACAGTCTAAAGGGCATTTTGTATATGAAAAAATAATTTATTTTCAGGTAGGGTAAAACTTCACTGCTTCACTACTTCGTAGTTGTGTCTACGAATGAGAAAAAATTCAAGTAAAATAGTTATTATTATTAGTTTTTAGAGATGCAGTCTTGCTGTGTTGCCCAGGCTGGTCTGGGACTTCTGGCCTCAAGCCATCCTCCTGCCTCGGTGTCCTGAGTCACTGGGATTACAGGCATGAGCCACCACACCCCACTGAAATAGTTATTTTTTTAAAAACTTAATTTCATTAGGATGTAACAGTCTCATGTAACTCATCCTTTGGCTTTTATTGTTATTATTTATTTTTTCCAAGCAACCCAATGAGATATATAAAGCAGATATTTTTATCTGCCAGATAATTAAATGAGGGAAAAATAAGGACTAACTTGCTTAAGTTCACATATACCAAATAGTAGAAATGCAAGAGCTGTCCTCAGGTCTGTTAACGACAAACCTGTGGTCTTTCTACCAGACGTCCCCTGCAATCTGGTTTATACTCATTATTAAAAAGCATTTGTAATTTAACTCAGTTATTTATTTACTATCAGTTATGAATAAGGATTATTTGACTTTTTATGGTCATTAAACAATAGCTTCCTATCTGTTGTCTTTGTCTTTTTAATATTTATTTATTTTATTGTTTTTTAAATAGCTTCCTATCTGTATACCAGACTTGCTTCATCTCCACATTGACCAAGAATTTATGTTTTGTCATCTGTATTTAGAAGCATATGTTTTAAGCATCTTTTAATGGCTCTTTTTTTTTTTTTTTGCTGGGAGGGGACAGTCTCGCTCTGTCTCCTAGGCTGGAGTGCAGTGGCACCATCTCAGCTCACTGCAACCTCCGCCTCCCTGGTGCGAGTGGTGCTCCTGCCTCAGCCTCCCGAGTAGGTGGGATTACAGGCGTGGTCCACCAAACCCAGCTAATTTTTTATATTTTTGGTAGAGACAGGGTTTCACCATGTTAGCCAGGCTGGTCTGGAACTCCTGACCTCAAGTAACTTGCCCACCTCAGCCTCCCAAAGTGCTGAGATTACAGGTATGAGCCACTGTGCCTGGCCCTTTTAAGGACTCTTTTTTTTTTTTTTTTTTTTTTTTTTTTGAGACAGTCTCACTCTGTAGCTCAGACTGGAGTGCAGTGGCGTGATCTCGGCTCACTGCAAGCTCCACCTCCCGGGTTCACGCCATTCTCCTGCCTCAGCCTCCCGAGTAGCTGGGACTACAGGCGCCAGCCACCACACCCGGATAATTTTTAGTATTTTTAGTAGAGACGAGGTTTCACCGTGTTAGCCAGGATGGTCTCAATCTCCTGACTTCATGATCCGGCCGTCTCGCTTCCCAAAGTGCTGGGATTACAGGCGTGAGCCACCGCGCCTGGCCCTTTTAAGGACTCTTAACATTACCTTGGTGTGAGTCAACCTCATCGTGCTCCAATCGCAATCACCATAGTATGATGTCTATTTTCCACAGCTTACTGGAATATTTCAGCTATTAGTCAATATTCTTTCAGTTGCAAGTCAGAAAACCAACTTGAAATTATTATTTATTTATTTATTTATTTATTTTGAGACGGAATTTTGCTCTTGTTGCCCAGGCTGGAGTGCCATGGCACAATCTCGGCTCACTGCAACCTCCGCCTCCCGAGTTCAAGCAATTCTCCTGCCTCAGCCTCCAGAGTAGCTGGGATTACAGGCATGGGCCACCACTCCCGGCTAATTTTTTTGTTATTTTTAGTAGAGACGGGGTTTCTCCATGTTGGTCAGGATGGTCTCAAACTCCCAACCTCAGGTGATCTGCCCACCTCAGCCTCCCAAAGTGCTGGGATTACAGGCGTGAGCCACCGTGCCCGGCCTGGAAATGATCTTAAGCAGACAAGGGCTTATGAAACTAAGATGCTAGGGGCTAAAGCAATTATTTCCAAGTTTCTTGTGTCCTTTGCACATCCCCCTTTTTCTTCCCTTCTTCCTCTGCCTCTGGTCAGAGCTTCTGGCTCCATGTTGGCCTAGGGCTCTCCCACTTCAGACGCTTTCTTCTGTGAAGTGTGGTGATCATGGACACAGCCGACCCCAGTTTTACAGCATACCAAGTAAGCAACCCCAGAAGGGAGAAAATGCCTGTATTTCAGGTTATAGACATTAAAATGAGTGAATGCACCCAAAAAAGGAATCATGTGACTGTCTTAGGTTATATGCTCACCCTTTAACTCAGCTGCAGCAGGGCAAGATGCTATATTGTCATCAGTTGTGGTAGGGCAAGATGCTATATTATCAGTCCAAGCAGAATGACATAGCTCTATAGAAAGACTATGTTTTTATAAGAGTATGGAATACAGTGCAGATGAAAACAGTAGATATACACTAACATGTGGCTCTAATGTTTAATTTTTATTTTTTTTTGAGACAGAGTCTCACTGTGTCACCCAGGCTGGAGTGCAGTGGTGCTATCTTGGCTCACTGCAACCTTTGCCTCCCGGGTTAAAATGATTCTCCTCCCTCAGCCTCCCTAGCAGCTGAGATTATAGGCACCCGCCACCACGCCCAGCTAATTCTTGTATTTTCAGTAGAGACATGGTTTCACCATGTTGGCCGGGCTGGTCTCGAACTCCTGACCTCAGTGATCCGCCCATCTTAGGCTCCTAAAGTGCTAGGATTACAGACATAAGCCACTGCGCCTGGCCTCATGCTCAACTTTTATTTAGACAACGGTACAAATTGTAATTTTACCCAGATGTAAAAGAGTCTAAGAGACCTAAATAGATATTTTGTGGTAGATTACATTAATGTAATGTAATGTAGGAGTTTTACATTACTACATTTGTAGTTGTTTTAGTTGTTTTTCATTGTTTGTTTCTGTGTATTTCTGGGGATTTCATGGTGCAACAGGAGGTCTAGAGTTTATTCCCGACCGCTGACTGTCTTATGGCAGTACTTCTCAGACCTACTGAGTTATACAACCAGGGGTGTAGGGAGGCAAGCAGTCATCACATTTATTTGAGGACTCTCATGTTTTGTCTAAAATATTCATCCCTATTTTATAATATATTCCATAATTTTCCCATATAAGTTTAGATAAAAGATGATACCTTAAAAGTATTATAACACTAAATTGTCATTCCGGGAAAATGTGCTGTGTTCCTTTCATTTTAAATAATCTGAGATGAATGGTGCAGGCTGAGAAAAATAGGCTTTTGAAATACTTTTTGGTCAACATCGAGACTTTTAACATTTGTCCTATCTTTTAGGGGAATTTAGACATTGGGCATTATGTATTCCTTGGATACATTAAAAGGTGTTAGATAAGAGCGCTCACACTTGCTGCTCTTCTATTGCAACTTGACAGAAGTTACTTCTCTAAACCTTAGTTTCTCATCTGAACAATGGAAATAATGATAGTGTCTATCTCATAGTATTGGTGTGAGATTTAAATGAAATAATTCATGTAAAATTGCTTGGTGTGTGGAAACATAGTAACTTTTAACTGTTCTCATTAACTTGGCTATTTACCTGTGTTCTTCTATCATTACATTTCAAGTTAAAATTTCAAGGTTTCACGTTGTTCTCTCTCCGATGAATGCAGTTAAATCACTTAGATTTTCTAATGAGTTTTCCTTTAATGTTATGCAGTTGACTAGAGAGTGTATATATATTAAGAACATAATACCTTCACTACGTCCACATGTGAATTAAGAGCTTGAGGCTATCAGAGGGTAGAAGATGAGGGAGTGGGGATGAAGTATGTTTGTAACCTGTGTATTTTCTCTTTCTTAAAGGAATTACGGCTCATCTCTTTTTGCCCAATGTGAAGCAGTAGATAATGGGTGTCAGCAGGTCCTGTGGCTCTATGGAGAGGACCATCAGATCACTGAAGTGGGAACTATGAATCTTTTTCTTTACTGGATAAATGAAGATGGAGGTAATCCACTCAGATTTCACTGTGTGCATTTCTCAGTCATTTTCAACAGGACCAGAAAGACAAGAGCTAGAAACTTAGTACAAGGGAGTAAGTAGCACAGTTCCAAAGGCTAAGTAAGGACTACTGTGCTTTTGCTGCCCAAATAGACACAAGTTTCTTTTTTTTCTTTCTTTCTTTTTTAAAGAGGTGGAGTCTCACTATGTCGCCCAGGCTGCAGTGCAATGGTGTGATCTCAGTTCACTGCACCCTGGTTCAAGCAATTCTCCTGCCTCAGCCTCCCGAGTAGCTGGGATTGCAGGAGCCTGCCACCATGCCCAGCTAATTTTTGTATTTTTTTTTAGTAGAGATAGGGTTTCATCATGTTGGTCAGGCTGGTCTTGAACTCCTGACCTCAGGTGATCCACCGGCCTTGGCCTCCCAAAGTGCTGGGATTACAGGTGTGAGCCACTGCACCCGGCCGAGTTTCGATTTAAAGAAGCTCTAGAGGTTTTTTGTTTTTCGTTTTTTTGTTTTTCTGGCTCTAGATGTACTGATTATTGAGATACTGAGATGTCACATTAAGGGATTTAAGTTACCATGATTGGAAAATTTGCTTCCTTATCCCTTCTGCAGTTCCCCAACGATTTTCCTATCTGAACACCTTGCATTGAGACACAGGTCTCAGATCAGGTCAATGGTCATTCACCATATACCGTATATAAAATGCTATAGTAATAAGTGCAGTGTACTGATTCTACTGGAAGGATTTTGTGTACTCTCTGGCTGTAATTGTTTTAACAATTGTTGCCTTTTCTACATATTTTGAAAATGTATCACAATCTCCCAAATTTACTCTAGAACTCAATCTGATTAAAGAGCACCATTTTAAAAGATAAATCAATGTATCTTGGGATTGTATCTAGATCCTGGTTCATTCAAGACAATTTCATATATCCACTATAGATATCAATATTTCTCTATTATCTTTAATATCCTGAGTACTCATTACTTTTCTTTGCTGTTTTTTTTTTATTAGTTGGCAGAGACCATAGGGGTTCAGTGAAGTGTTGGCAATGTGTATGATATTGAATTAAATGGCCAACGGTGGGAGAAAAACAGGCATTTATTTCTATTAGAATTTTGATAATCATACCAAATTTAGAAATGTATTTTTAGACTTGTTTACATTCTTAGGTTGTTCATTTCACAGTAGTAATTATAGAGACTAGAAATATAAATGATGTTTCCAAATACTTATGAAGTCTCAGTGTTAGTAGTTTCAATTAAATTTTTTAAAATGCAGTTTATATTTGAAAGTAGCTACAGTAGCCTCTCTTGCTCTAATGTTATTTGGCTACAAAAAGAGGAAAATGGTAATTTAGATGTGGCTGAATTCAGAGCTAAGTACTAATTTTAGTGTTAGTTGCAGAGACTAACAAGATGAGTCTTATACTGCAGTCAGAGGTAGAATAAACAGAAGATATGGTGAGTACGCCTTGTCCTGGGCTTGGCCATTGGTAATCCTTGGCATATGAAAAACCAGATACAGATCATCCTCATCCTTCCATTCCTGCTGTTTGTACTTGGCACTGTTTGAAAATAAAATTTATACAGGAATATTTATGATTTATAAATTTGAGTTACTGTATGTGACATATAACAAAAGTTACACTTGGAAGATTGTAGCCAGTGTTGACCTCTGCACTTAGAAGATAATAGGCCGATTCAACCCTTCTTCCCATCTGCCCACTCTTACCCCCACCCCAAACTCCACCAAAAAACCACACAGCTCAAAACAAAAACAGTTACATCATTCAGAGGTGGTACCATCATTATTTTTATGGATGGGAGATGTCAGAATTTAAGTACACTCTGAATCAGAGCTACATGATTTAACCAGAAACACCAGAAACTGTCCTGGTGGAAAATTGTTCTTTATCCAAACAATAATCATGAAACATTTCCACCGTGGCTTTTAAAGGTCAGAATAGAAATGAGTGAGTTTGTCTTCTGCCTCTTGCAAAATATACAAGACCTTAAGACTGTTAGTTACTATTCGGATTATGGTTGCCTGGGATAACTTTAGTTTTAATATACTCCTTCACTTTGGGGATGTTCATCTAACAGAACAGATAAAATTCAGAATAAGGAGAAAGGAAATAGAATAAATATTTGAAGTAAATAGAATGTTAGGAAAAACCTTTGGGCTAAAAAAAAAGACATGCAGTTCTGAAGTAACTTTGATTTATATCATATGATTTTAAGAAAATACAATGAACAAACGAGTTGGAAATCAGCACAATACTGATTTTCACAAACGTTACCGATAGGAGGTATAAACAGAGTTCTTTTGGTAATAGCCTGCCGTCTTTTCATGAGCGCCCACACACACTGCTCCTGTTGGTTGAGATGGCTGGTGCAGGAAGGTGGATGGGGTGGTGGATAGTGTGTGTTCAAAGCACAGTGCTATGCACAGTCACTATGTGTGGCACTCAGCTTGTAACTCATGGGAGTTTTGATTTCAGTAACAGCACCCATGGTGGTAAGATCACACATCATCACTCTGTTGATGAGTAATTTAACCCATACGCTTGCTATTCACCGTTTGAACAAAGCATTGTATCATATCCTGAACCCTGGAGATACCCTGAAAAATAAGACCCAGGCCTTGTGGTTGAGTTCACAGTCACTTTGGGAAAACAACCACAGCAGTGAATCTCGGTATTGCTCAGGCCACATCATGAGTCTTCTCGGACACGTCAGGCGTGTATACGGACTCGACTTGGAGCACTCTTCCTCAGATGTCTGCACCGCTTGCTCTTTGACATCCTCCAAATCTTTGCTTACAAATCCCATTCTCAGTCTGGCTTTCCTTGAGCTCTTAATCAAAATCATAAACTCCGTTTCCCATTTCTCCCCAGCATTCCAGCATTCTCCATTGCTTTTCCTTCTTTATTTCCCCCTGTGTAGTCTAACATACTATCAACACAATAAATGTTTACCTGTGTCTATTAGAAAGTAAGCAGGGAGATATGCCAGTTTTGTTCACTGCTGTATTCATAGAGCTTAAAACAGTAAACAGCACTCAATATGTATTTGTAGAATAAATGGCTAATTGTGCTGATGGTGTTTAGGGCACTTATGCAGACCTACATTCCTGGTTTCCATTAGTGTTTGACTTTGGGAAGTCACAGATGAATCCTGCTGTTATTGCTTCTAAATTCCTCATCTCCTAAAAATGATTTCTTTGTCAAAAACAAGCTGCATTTGTAGGTTCTGTTTTCCTCATGTTGGGCAATCTGGAGTGATTTCTGGCTCTTGTAAGTATGTTTGTGGTTGCAGAGGAAAATGAATATTTCTCATCCAAATGTTGTCATGTCATCATCTCTGTCTGGCAACCAGAGAAGCAGATGTTCTGTTCCTTGACCTCAGGCTAGTGGTTACAGTTCTGGGTGTTAAATATGTTTCACAAAACAGCACTTGCACATGCGGGGCTGCCGTTTTCATTTAACTTCATGTAGTCTCAGGACTCAGCAAGCTTTAGGAAAGGTCCGGTTTGGGGGCACTGGAAGTGTGTGTGTGTGCGTACATATATATACACACACAAATAGATCCATACATTTATGTATCTAGTTGGCTAGCTATTGCAAAACACATGTTTATTTTGAGATCATCAACACTTCTAAACATGACAAAGAGTAGCCCTAAGAACATTGCCAAGAACAAATTTTCTCCTTTCCAGAAAGCAATTTTCAGCAGATGATTTTCAGAAACAAAATTCAAAAAAGCCATACTGCTGTATCCTAGCAAAGATAACTTATTCATTTATTTTTTACTCAAAAACATTTATTATATACACTCTGGGCTAGGCACAATGCCCAGTTTTGAGGATAGAAGGATGAAGATAGAGTTTGGTATTCCAGATAGAGCTTGATTATTGGGCATGTCTGATGTAACCCCAGTGGAGTGGGCGAGCCTAGAACCACCATGTATTGAGGGAGAGGGTGGTGGCCTCAGTGTCAGGACTCACTAGATTCAGACTCCTGGGTGTCAGAAGTGGGGAGGAAAGGGAGATGCTGATTGCCAGAGGGTACTGTAAGGAGAGCTTGTGCAGCTGATGGATCACGCATGATGCCTGTGAACAATTGTCCTACTAGACCTCACAGTAGTTAGGGATGTCTGCAGTCATCTCACAGTAGAGCAGTAGCTCAGCTTTGGAGTTTTGTTTCTTGAATGTCTTCTTTTTTAACCGTATACGTGCTTGAGCTCACTCTGATAAGCCCATTACATTTGAATCTCAGAGGGCGAAGGCAGCATCTCCATACTTGTTGCTGATGCTCCACCAGGTTTGAAAATCACTAAAGATAGACTCTTAGGCTGGGCGCGGTGGCTCACATCTGTAATCTCAGCACTTTGGGAGGCCGAGGTGGGCAGATCATCTGAGGTCAGGAGTTCGAGACCAGCCTGACCAACATGGTGAAACCCCGTCTCTACTAAAAATACAAAAATTAGCCAGGCGTGGTGGCGCGTACCTGTAATCCCAGCTACTCAGGAGGCTGAGGCAGGAGAATCACTTGACCCCGGGAGGCAGAGGGTGCAGTGAGCTGAGATGGTGCCACTGCACTCCAGCCTGGGTAACCTAAAAAAAAAAAAAAAAAAATTAGACTTTCCAAGGGCAGCGTGGAAGCAGTGACCAGCCTGAGTAGGCACGCACACTTCTTGGGGATAGCCTCCTCCATAGCATTCTTAGAAGGTTTGGTAATGACCAGTTTTTCTGAGTAAGATCCTATCTACATTATTCTAATTAGTAACCACCTTTCATCTGCTAAGGTAAATTTTCACTTCAGAATATTCCTCTTAAGACCATGCAATAACTCTTACTGTTTGTTGGTGGAAAACCATCTCATTATTTTACTGGTTAAGAGTAAACTGAAGATGATTAGATAACTTCCCTTCCTTCCTTCCTTCCTTCCTTCCTTCCTTCCTTCCTTCCTTCCTTCCTTCCTTCCTTCCTTCCCTCCCCCCTTCCTCCCTTCCTTCTCTTTCTTCCTTCCTTCCTTCCTTTCTCCCTCCCTCCCTCTCTCTTTCTTTCTTTCCTTCTCTTTCTTTTCTTTCTTCCTTCCTTTGTTCCTTCCTTCCTCCCTCCCTCTCTCTCTTTCTTTCTTTCTCTTTCTTTTCTTTCTTTCTCTCTTTCTTTCTTTCTTCTTTCTTTCTCTTTCTCTTTCCTTCCTTCCTTCCTTCCTTCCTTTCTCTCTCTCTCCTTCCTTCCTTCCTCTTTCTTTCTTCCTTCCTTCCTTCCTTCTTTCCTTCCTTCCTTCTTTCTTCTTTTTTTAAATAAGGGTCTACCTGAAGTGTGAACTGATTTGGGAAATTTGATCATGCAGAACAGTAAAATTTTCTTTATGTTTGTTGCTAGCAAAATTGTGATGGTTTTTTAAAAAAAATGGCTATTGATAATAAGGCATGCCTAATGTAGTGAAAGTTTGAAAATGTCCCAATTTCTGATTGACAGAAGAAGAACTGGCAACTCCTCCACTAGATGGCATCATTCTTCCAGGAGTGACAAGGCGGTGCATTCTGGACCTGGCACATCAGTGGGTGAGTGCCTTTGATATGAACAACTTTTGTAAGCCTGAAATAAAAAATAATCAAAATAAGCCCAGCCTAGTGTTGAAATAATATCCTGTGGTTCCAACCAATGTTATCTAATCTTTAAATTCTAACATGAATGAAAAGTATTCTTCTAGAAGGGCTTTCTTGGCAAGACTATTAAAATAAGTATTGTTGATAGCAAGGGCAGAGAGAAACCAGTTTAGCAAGATGTCATAGTGGAGAAGTATTCTAGTAGTAGTCTCAGTCTACCAGGTATCTCCCACCAACTTTTGTCTGGTTCATACTTGATGTGCTTCCATCCAGACATTCCTTAACTTCCCAAGTCTGTGTTGCTTCCAAATGGCAATGATACTTCTTCCTTTCCTTTATTTATACCAGTGTAACCATGCTTGCCATAGAAATGAAATAATTTCACTGACATATAAATGTTTACTAATATAACATTATTGGTTTGACTGCCTTCTTTTTCTCTCTGTCCTACCCCCATCCTCCAAAATTCATATACATGCCTATTTTAAAATCAGAACATGCAAGCAAATGTAAAGTTGTTTTCAGTAGACTTTCAAATTCGTGTGACACAGGCAAGCATATTAAACAATTTGGTGGACTGGGTGCAGTGGTTCATGCCTATAATTCTAGCACTTTGGGAGGCCAAGGGAGGAGGATCACTTGAGCCCAGGAATTCAAGACCAGCCTGGGCAACATAGTAAGACCCCGAATCTACAAAAAAAATCAAAAAAATTAGCTGAACATGGTGGTACATGCCTGTAGTCCCAGCTACTTGGGGGAGCTGAGGTGGGAGGATGGCATAAGATCAGGAGGTCAAGGTCGCAGTGAGCTATGATCAAGCCACTGCACTACAGCCTGAATACAGGGTGAGACCATGTCTCTAAAAGTAAATAAATAAATAAATAAATAAATAAATAAATAAATAAAATAAAATAAAATTTAAAAAGATTTGGTTTTGGAAATGACATAATGTATTCAAGACAAATTATTGAATGAATTGGGTGTCTGGTAAAGGTTCTTGGATGGAACTTTTGACCCAGGTGTTAAAATGGTCTCCAAAGAACATGAAGAGGCTTTGAGCTTACTGTGGTCAAAGAGTACTAGTAGTAATAGGACAAATGTTTAGAAACACACACGTTATCTAGGAGCATACCAGCATGGTTTCTCTGGAAAAGACTTTCAAAATAGATGAAATGTGCTATAAATAATTCTACAAAACCCTGAAGTAGACAAGACCCAACTGCTACATGCTGGCTGGCACATTGGGCATGACATTTACAAACCGTTGGTATAATTTCAAACAGCTTGCCCTGTCCTAAATATGTTTGCAATTGGAAAGATATTTTTGAAGCTCAGTAATTTTTGTTTTATTGAAGAAAAATATCAACCAAGTACAGAAGGTTCGATGACAAGTTGCAAGTGGAAATACTTTCCCACACTAATGATTTGCTAGCATGAAAAATAGGTTATTATGGAGGAAATTTTTTCTTGACTTCATAGCTGTAATTTATTTTAAAAGCTATTTTAAAACATGAGACGTGAAATGTCAAGAGGCATGTAGGGGGTCACCACTATTTGCCAGATAGGGGAAATTGTCCAAAGATAAGTAAGGGTGAGCAGAGCAAAAACAATTCTGCTTATTTACAAAAGAGTTTTCTTTTCTTTTTCAGGACACAGAGCTCAGCTTGTTTTCAATTAATTTGCCTGATTTTCTGCAGTTCATTTACCTTTGAACAACATAATTGCAATTGTAGACTGAGAGAAATTGAAACTTTCAAAGAGCCATATTTCTATTGCAGATATATTTTCCTGCTCTTCCAAATCTACTTACAGCATGAGTTCTTCTTTTAAATATTCAAATATTTTGAATATGTTCAAAATATTTTGAAAATTGCCAAGAGTTTTGATTTCCATTTTTATCTCTTGTGGGTTTATAAATTAAGAAAAAATACTCATCTTATTTTTTTAAACCTCTCTATTTTTGTTGCTCTTTATTCAAATAACTTGTTGACAAACTTTGAACTTGAACCACTGAGGTAAAAGAACGAGAATTAAACAGATAGTTTAAACACATAGCTTAAAAGGATCTTTTTCCCATTTCCTATCCTTGAGCAAAGAATATATTCAAACACTTTGGCAGACGTCAATGAGGTTATACCACTAATTCCATGATGAAAATCCACTGAATGTGATACTGAAAGAGAAGGAAGAGAATTGTCACTGTAAAGTCAACTGTTAGTCATATTAAGAAAAAAAATACATACAATACAATTTCTCAAATAAAGTCCAAATATACATTCAATGTTTAAAAATAATGAGTATTTCAGATATTTGAACTCAGTCTGTTCTTTATTCCATAAAAGATATAGGTAAGCCGTGCACAGTGGCTCACAACTATAATCCCAGCACTTTGGCACTTTGGGAGGCTGAGGTGGGAGGATCACATGAGCCCAGCCTGGGCAACATAGGGAGACCCCTATCTTTACAAAATAAAATATAAAATATAAAACCTAGTTGGGCATGGCAGCATACACCTGTAGTCCCAGGTGCTCAGGAGACTGAGACAGGAGGATCACTTGGGCCTGGGAGGTCGACACTGCAGTGAGCCAAGATTATGCCACTGCATTCCAGCCTGGGTGACAGGGCAAGACCCTGTCTCAAAAAAAAAAAAAAAAAAAAAAAAAGAGAGACAAAGGTAGAAAGAGTACCAAATTTGGAGCCAATCAGATCAGACCTGGGTTCAAATTGAGTTTCTGTCATTTACTTCCTTTGTGGCCCTGGAGATGTCCTTCAACCTCCTTGAACCTTAGTTTCCTCATCTGTAAAATGGGGATGATAGTACTCGCCCTTAAAATTACAGAACTTGGCATAATAACGGGTGCTTGATAAATGGTAGCTATAATTATTAATATTATATAATACATTGTTCTCCTTTATGGTAAAGTAGGTTTTAAGACACTGATTTTTTTGTTTTCTTTTGTTTTTGGAGACAGAGTCTCACTCCGTCACCCAGGCTGGACTGCAGTGACGTGATCTTGGTTCACTGCAACCTCTGCCTCCTGAGTTCAAGCGATTCTCCTGCCTCAGCCTCCTGAGTAGCTGGGATTACAGGCACCTGCCACCATGCCTGGCTAATTTTTGTATTTTTAGTAGAGACAGGGTTTTACCAGGTTGGCCAGGCTGGTCTCAAACTCCGGACCTCAAGTAATCTGCCTGCCTCAGCCTCCCCAAATGCAGAGATTACAGGCATGAGCCACCGTGCCCGGCCTAAGACACTGTTAACACGGAGCATGCATCAAGCAGCATTTGGGATGCATCAATTTTGTGAGACTTTATACAAGTTAACAAATAAGGCAAAAAAGAAGGCATATGTTAAAGTATACCATATGTCTTGTGGTGATAATCTTATATTTTATATTCTGATAATCTCATATATAAATCTGTGACCTTGAAGTAGGTTACTTAACACCTCAATGTGTTCACCAATAAGGTGGTGTGCTGCTTCCAGCTTTCCCTTAAAGGATGATTATGACCTTGTCTAAGTGCAATCAGAATGTTAAGCAGAACAGTAAGTATTGCAATTGTTTTGCATGCCTTTTCCTTTAAAATATACTTCTTATTTTTTATATTCCATGCAGGGTGAATTTAAGGTGTCAGAGAGATACCTCACCATGGATGACTTGACAACAGCCCTGGAGGGGAACAGAGTGAGAGAGATGTTTGGCTCTGGTACAGCCTGTGTTGTTTGCCCAGTTTCTGATATACTGTACAAAGGCGAGGTACGTCAAGTATTTCCTCATTTCCTATCATTTCCAATCACATTAAATTACATTTAATTTAAGTGTATGAATAAAATTGTATTTGGACCCAGACCCAAGATGCAAAAGTTTTGTCGTTGTTGTTGTTTTTCTTTATTTTAAAGAGATGGAGTCTCGCTGTGTTGCCCAGGCTGGAGTGCAGTGGCTATTCACTGGTGTGATCATAGCTCACTGCAGCCTCAAACTCCTGGGCTCACGCAATCCTTCTGCTTCAGCCTCCTGAGTTGCTGGGATTACAGGAGTGCACCACTGCACCATGCTAGGTCTTTTTTGTTGTTGTTTTTGTTTTTTAACTTGGCACTACAAAAAAAAATAACTGGGACAGTTTATCCAGATGAAACTGTATTAGCATATATCTACTATGTTTCCAGTGATTTCGTGTAAGCTTAAACACGGTGGGAAGTTAGTTTTGTCCTTGGACACATGTAAGATCTGTCTTACCTACATGTCGGGATTGGAGCTATGCCGACAGTCTTCTACTCTTCTCTCTTCCTTCCTACCAGCGCACTAAGGAAGGCTCTATAGGTAGTTACATTTCAGTTTCTGGTTAACCAAAAGTACTTCCAAACTACTGGATTAGGAATGGCAAATAGTTATGGAAAATGCATTCGAATGGTCAATCCCTTGATGTTTTTACTATTAATGCTGTTATTATTAATAGTAAGTAGACCACTTTACAAGAATTATTCATTGGCAAACCTGGTGCATTTACTAAAGTCTTACAAAAGGAATTTGAGGATTTGGTTGGAAGAAATGTTCTCCTCTTAGTAAATTAGTCTGATTTTATATGTGCCATACTTTTGTTTTCTTGTCAAATTGTTTTGCTTTTCACTTTATAACAAAGCTCCAATACTTATGATTAACATTGGCATCTAACTTTATAACTTAAAGGCATGTAAGTATTATTCTTATAATGTGAACTGGCTTAAGTTATTCATATTATAGCAGATCCTTGAACAACACAGGGATTAGGGGTGTCAACCCCCATGCAGTTGAAAAAACCACATACAACTTTTTTTGTTTGTTTGTTTTTTTAAACGGGGTCTTTCTCTGTCACCTGTGCTGGAGTGCAGGGGCACAATCTCGGCTCACTGCAACCTCCACCTCCCAAGCTCAAGCGATCCTCCCACCTCAGTCTCCCAAGTAGCTGGGACCACAGGTGTGCACCACCACACCCAGCTAATTTTAGTATTTTTTGTAGAGACGGGGTTTCAAGATGTTTCACAGGCTGGTCTCAAACTCTTGAGTTCAAGTGATTCACCTGCCTTGACTTCCCAAAGTGCTGGTATTACAGGCGTGAGTCACCATGCCCGGCCCACATATAACTTTTGACTTCCCAAAAACTTAACTACTAGTAGCCTGCTGTTCACCAGAAGCCTTATCAACAACAAAAACAGTCGATTGGCACATATTTTGTATGTTATGTATGTTATGTATGTATTCTTACAATAAAGTAAGTTACGAAAATCATGGGGAAGGGAAAATATATTTACTATTCATTACATGGAAGTGGATCATCATAAAGGTCTTCATCCTCATTGTCCATCATGTTGAGTAGGCTGAGGAGGAGGAGGAGGGATTGGTCTTGCTGTTTTAGGAGTGGGAGAGGCAGAAGAAAGTCCACGTATAAGTGAACTTGTGTAGTTCAAACCCATGTTGTTCAAGTGTCAACCGTAAATGCAAACTCCACTGGTTTTCAAATTTTACTTTAGAGTTATTTTCCCTCAGCTGATTGGAGTTTTGCTCAACTCCTCTGACTTTAATAATGGCTGCTTCATTTGTTGAGGTTTTAGAACTTGCTTTTAAGGGATTGCTCTTGACATAATTGCATCAACAGATTGACTGTTTCATGGGAGAAGAATTATTCTGTTTCATGTCAATACTTACATTGATAATAATGCATCAAGGTAATGTGATCCATCCACTGAAGTTGTCATTAGGCCAGATTTTTTTAAAGTTGAATTATTATTTCACTTCTAGAAATAAGAAGTTTATAAGGTTTAGCATAATTTTAATGATCCAGGCTTAGGAAGCATTTACAGCCAAAAAGTATATCTAATCATCGTATTATACTAAAGGGTATAATATGAAAAGTGTTTGAGAGCACAGACTATCTCCTAAAATCAAACTATCAAAACATGCAAGCCAGCAAGGCATGAGTAGGCATGACTCAGATACAAATTAGAAGCATGAAATCTCTTTCAGCCACGCATTTAATCATGCTATCCGATATTGTGGAGGTAGTGGCCCCTGGAAGTTTACCTTGGGCCAGATATAGATATAGAAGCCCCTTTTATGAAGTCATAGACTTGCTTTAATTTATGCTCCCAGAATGACTTGCATTAAATTGTGGCAAAATATCTTTTGAGTTCTCATATTAGCCAGAGGGTTAATATGTAGAAGACAATCATTCATCCTTACAGATTCTCAGAATCTTGGAAGAGGTAGGGTTCTTTAAGTTTAGCCACTATTTTAGGTATCTGTAGCTTCTCCTTGGTTCTTCAAATGATCCTGAAGGCTGGTATACAAACCAGTTATGCCCTAAAATTAATTGGTAGGCAATGTATAAGCTATCATTGGCTAGTTTTTATTCAAATTTTGGATATGAAAGTCTTTGGCATAAGGTGCTAGCACTCAGAGTCAGTAGGTTTTAGTGCTATTCCTTAACTTCAGTGGAATTGCCTTAGTATAGAAGAATTGCTTGAGTGTCTTATCTGTTATCACCATATACATGAGTACCCTCAAATTATCTCATTTCCCTTTCTTTTGTAGACAATACACATTCCAACTATGGAGAATGGTCCTAAGCTGGCAAGCCGCATCTTGAGCAAATTAACTGATATCCAGGTAAAGCTTTTCTTTTCTTTTCTTTCCTTTTCTTTTCTTTTTCTTATGTCACCTTATTTCTGTCAGAGCTTACAACTAAATTATATTTCAATGAAGAGGATTAACTAATACAATTTGAGATCAATAAGTTAAATTTAAGGAAGATATTCCCAACACAATATGTGGGCATGAGCAAAGCAGAAATGGGAAAGAAGATGTATGTTTTAAAAAAAGAAAGAAAATATTGTTCAGGACTCCACATTACTTAACATTAAAAAATAGATGTAATTTTTGGTAACATTTAAAAATCTCATTAAGAATTATAACATAACTTTTGTTAAAAAAAGGAAGAAAAAATTTGAAAGTAGAAGCAACTTCAGGAAGAAAATTACAGTGCATGTGATTCCAACACTGAGATATAATCACTGTTAATTTTTGATGTCTTTTTATTTTTGAGCTGGAGTTTCACTCTTGTTGCCCAGGCTGGAGTACAATGGCACGATCTTGGCTCACTGCAACCTCTGCCTCCCGGGTTCAAGCAATTTTCCTACCACAGCCTCCTGAGTAGCTGGGATTATAGGTGTGCGCCACCACGCCCAGCTAATTTTTGTGTTTTTAGTAGAGATGGGATTTCACCATGTTGGCCAGGCTGGTCTTGAACTCCTGACCTAAGGTAATCCACCTGCCTTGGCCTCCTAAAGTGTTGGGATTACAGGCATGAACCACTGTGCCCTGCCATTTTTTGATGTCTTAACCTTCAATATTTTGTAAGCTTTTATATACTTTATTTATTTATTTATTTATTTTTGAGACTAAGTCTCGCTGTGTTACCCAGGCTGGAGAACAGTGGCATGATCTCAGCTCACTACAACCTCCACCTCCTGGGTTCAAGCGATTCTTCTGCCTCAGCCTCCCGAGTAGCTGGGATTACAGGTCTCATGCCACCATTCCCGGCTAATTTTTGTATTTTTAGTAGAGATGAGATTTTGCCCTGTTGGCCAGGCTGGTCTTGAACTCTTGATCTCAGGTGATCCACCCGCCTTGGCTTCCCAAAGTGCTGGGATTACAGCCGTGAGCCACCATGCCCAGCCAGTATACTTTTAGATAGTTATTTTTTCCTAACAAAATGGGATCATATTGTACATAATTTTGTTACATGTTTTTTCACTGAATAAATGCTTTGCTTTTTTATATCAATAAGTAGTTTTCTCCAACACCATTTATAAAGTTTAATTGAATTCCATTATATTGATGTACCATAATTTTTTTAAAAAATTATATTATTGAACATTTATGTTGTTGGCAATTTTTTTTTTCACTAGTATGAACAGTACATCCTTGATTACTTCCTAAGGATAAATCTCTGGGATCAAAGAGTATACACGTCTATTTTTTCATACTGCTAACTTTGTTTTGCCTATTTTTTTCTGAGCAATAATCTACAGTAATGTCTCATCAGGCAGTTAAGCAGGCATGCTAAATACCAGATAACACTGGGATACTCGGAAAAGAGATTGTCCTGTAATTTGCAAGCATTTCACAGGTTAGAAGACTTTGTTGAAGCCAGTTACTATCCTTGTCAATTAGTAAAAATATCCAAGAGGGCCTGAGACTTACATTGAAAAGTAAAATAAAGTTTGATCATTTGAGTGATGTTGGATGGCATTAAGTCATGAAACTAAGCGAAACTTAAAGGTGGCTGAGAATGCAACAGGCCTCCAGAGAGCAATGGAGGTCCTTGGGTAGTGATAAAAATGGCATTTCTGGCTGGGTGCAGTGGCTCACACCTATAATCCCAACACTATGGGAGGCCAAGACAGGAGGATCGCTTGAGGCCAGGTGTTCAAGACTAGCCTAGGCAACATAGTGAGAACCTTCCTCTAAAAAAAGGGAAATAAAATAAAAATAAAAGTTTAAAAGAGAGTTTAAAAGGCAGTTTTAAAAGAGACTTACTCAGCAAGTTTTCTGCCAAATTTATAGTATTAAAAAGAAAGAATGTGTGTTTTTGTTTCTGTTTGTTTTTTTGAGACAGAGTCTTACTCTGTTGCTCAGGCTGGGGTGCAGTGGCGCAATCTCAGCTCACTGCAACCCTTGCCTCCTGGGTTCAAGTGATTCTTGTGCCTCAGCCTCCCACATAGCAGGGATTACGGGCATGCACCATCATGCCTGGCTAATTTTTGTATTTTTAGTAGAGTCGAGGTTTCGCCATGTTGGCCAGGCTGGTCTCAAACTCCTAGCCTCAAGTGATTTGCCCACCTTAGCCTCCCAAAGTGCTGAGATTACAGGCATGAGCCACCGCACCCTGGCCTTGATTGTGGTTTTTTAATCAATGAGCTGCCATACTTCTGCTCTCCAGCAAAGGTTTTCTATGAGAATTTTCTGTAAGCTAAGTAAAGGAATATCTTAATATTGGAAGAAATAAAGTTTAGTCAGAGTTGTTTTCTACCTTTGTACACAGCAACACTTACAAGTAATTTGAAGAGTAGCTAATAAAAATTTCTGCATGGATGGCTTAGGCATTTTAATTTTTTTAAGGTTGCCTGAGTAAATCTGAAAATAATAAATTATTAGTTTTGCTCAAATAAAGAACACAAATAGAACAAAAAATACATAACTGGCTAGATTACATGAAAGCCTTTTTCCAAAACAGAGGTTTAGAGGCCAGGGCAAATAGGCAGGAAAAATAAAGGGCATCCAAATTGGAAAAGAAGAAGTTAAATTAGCTTTCTTAGCAGATGACATTATCTTACACCTAGAAAAACCTAAAGACTCCCTCAAAAAACTTGTAGAACTGATAAATGAATTCAGCAAAGTTGCAGGATATAAAATCAACATATAAAAATCAGTAGAATTTATATATGCTAACAGTGAACAATCTGAAAAAGAAATCAAGAAAGCAATCCCATTTATAATAGCTACAAAAAGTATAAAATACCTAGGAATCAATCTAACCAAAGACATGAGAGATCTATACAAGGAAAAGTATAAAACTATGATTTAAAAAATTGAAGAAAACACACAAAAGTGGAAAGATATTCCATATTCATGGATTGGAAGAATTAATTTTGTTAAAATGACAATACTACACAAAGCAATTTACAGATTCAATGCAATCCCTATTAAAATACTGATGACTTTCTTCACAGAAATAGAAAAAACAATCCTAAAATGTATATGGAGCTACAAAAGACCCCAAATAGCCAAAGCAATCTTGAGCAAAAAGAACAAAGTTAGAATCACCACATTACCTTACTTCAAAATTTATTATAAAACTATAATAACCAAAACAGCATAGTACTGATATAAAAACAGACATAGTAGACCAATGGGACAGAATAGAGAACCCAGATACCTAAGTCCCCATGTTTACAATCAACTCATCTTTGACAAAGGTGCCAAGAACTGTAACGGGGAAGACAGTCTTTTCAATAAATGGTGCCAGGAAAATTGGATAATTATATTAATTAATTATATAATTAATTGGATAATAGAATGAAACTAGATTCGCTTCTCTTACCATACACAGAAATCAAATGAAAGTATATTAACAACTTGAATCTTAGACCTGAAACTATGAAATTACTTGAAGAAAACATTAAGGAAATGCTTCAGGACATTGGTCTGAGCAAAGATCTCATTCTGTCACTCAGGCTGTCACTCAGGCTGGAGTGTAGTGGCATGAACCTGGCTCATTGTGGCATTGACCTCCTGGGCTCAAGCAATTCTCCCACCTTGGCTCTCCATGTAGCTAGAACCACAGGTGCATGCCACCACATTCCGCTAATTTTTAAATTTTTTGTAGAGATGGAGTCTCACCATCTTGCCCAGGCTGGTCTTGAACTCCTGAACTCAAGGGATCCTCCTGTCTCAGCCTCCCAAAGTGCTGAGATTACTAGCATAAGCCACTGTCCCTGGCCAGCGAAGATTTCTTATGTAAGACCTGAAAAAGCATAGGCTATCAAAGCAAAAATAGGCAATTGGGATTATGTCAAGCTGGAAAGCTTCTGCACAGCAAAGAAAACAATCCACAAAGGGAATAGATTACCCAAAGAATAGGTGAAAATATTTGCAAACTATCAATCTGACAAGAGATTAATAACCAGAATCTATAAGGAGCTCAAACAACTGTATAGGAAAAATCTAGTAATCTGGTTTTAAAATGGGCATGAGACCTGATTAGAAAACTCAACAGAAAAAAAAATTTGATTAAAAATGGATAAAAGATCTGAATGGACATTTCTCAAAAGAAGACAGACAAATGGCCAGGAGGTACATGAAAAAATGCGCAACATCACTAATTATCAGAGAAATGCAAAACAAAACCACAATGTAAAATCCACTCGCCCTAGTTAAAATGGCTTGTATTAAAAAAAAAAAAAAACAGGCAATAACAGATGCTGGGAGGATGTGGAGAAAGGGAACCATCATATATTGTTGGTTGAAATATAAATAGTACAGCCACTATGGAGAACAGCATGGAGGGTCCTCCAAAAATAAAAGTAGAACTAGAACTTCCGTGTGATCCAGCAATTCTACCACCGGGTATATATCCAAAAGAAAAAAATTAGTGTATCAAAGAGATATCTGCACTCCCATGTTTACTGCAATAGTATTCACAATAGCCAAGATATGGAATTAACCTAAATGTCTGTCAACAGATGAATGGATAAAGAGAATGTGGCGTAAAGATATATATATATATATATATATGTATACACACACACACACACACACACACACAATGTGGTACTATTCAGCCATAAAAAAGAATGAAATCCTGTCATTTGCAGCAACATGTATGGAACTGGAGGCCATTTTGTTAAGTGAAATAAGCCAGGGACCGAAAGACAAACATCACATGTTCTCATGCAGGTGCTAAAAAAGTAGATCCTATGAAGACAGAGAGTAGATTAGAGGTTACCAGAGGCCGAGAAGGGGAAGTAGAGGATAAAGGAAAAAAACAAGAATATAAATGTATTTATTACCATCAAACTGAACATTTAAAAATTGTAAAGATGGTAAATTATATATGTGTATTTTATCTTAATTAAAATTTAAAAAATTAGGAGTTTAGAAATTTTTAAGAGAAGTGTGCCCATAGTGATAAGAAAGAAAGACCCTTTTGGAAAGTTTTCTTGAACAAATTGTACAGTATTTTCTTAAACAAATTGTACATTCTGTAGCAGTTAATACACCAAATAAGATTTCAGGGTTACCTCTTGGAGATTGTATGAAATAAAAACATTTAGGTGGGCATGATGGCTCATTCCTGTAATCCTAAAACTTTGGGAGGCTGATGCAGGAACAATACTTGAGGCTAGTACTTCAAGACCAGCCTAGGCAACATAGTAAGACCCAGTCTCCACAAAACAACCAAAATAATTAGCAAGTGTGGTGGCACACACCTGTAGTTCCAGCTACTCAGGAGGCTGAGGCAGGAGGAACACTTGAGGCCAGGAATGTGAGACTGCAGTGGGCTATGATTGTGCCACAGCACTCCACTCCAGCCTTCACTGTAGAAAGAGACCCTGTCTCGAAAGGAAGGAGGGAGGGAGGGAAGGAAGGAAGGAAGGAAGGAAGGAGGGAGGGAAGGAAGGAAGGAAGGAAAGGAAGGAAGGAAGGAAATGTAAACTCATTTGATTTGGCTGTAAAGGATTAATAGAAAAGGAAAACGTAGTCACTAGCCTGAGAAAAATTGAACTCTATTGAATTATAATTGGTATAAAGATCTAAGTGGAGGTGTTTGGCAGACATGATCATGAAGCTTTCACTGAGGAAGGAAACTCTAGGAGGCAAAAGCAGAAATGCAACTCATCAAAATTGAAATGGTGACAAAATATGTGCATTCAAACCTGAAAGTGACTGAAAGAGAAGCCCAAACACACAATTTTGGGGTAAGATGGGAAATCATTACCAAATTTCTGAGAAAGAGCATTTTTAAAAGTAAGATTATAGAAGCCAAAAGAATATGTATTAGTCTGTTCTCACACTGCTGTAACGAACTACCTGAGACTGGGTAGTTTGTAAAGAAAAGAGGTTTTATTGACGCTCAGTTCTGCAGGCCATACAGGAGACATGGCTGCGGAGGCCTCAGGAAACTTACAGTCATGGTGGAAGGCAAAGGGGAAGCCAGTACATATTACATGGTGGGAACAGGAGGAGGAGAGTGAGGGTGGGAGGTGCCACTCACTTTTTAAAACAAACAGATGTCCTTAGAACTCACTCACTATCATGAGAACAGCAAGGGGAGGTTTGCTCCCACGATGCAATTACCTGACACCAGGCCCTTCCTCCAACATGGGGGATTACAATTCCACATGAGATTTGGGTGGGGACACAAATTCAAACCATATCAAAATGTTAGTGACTAAAGTAAATGTTCTTGATTAACTCTTTAATGTGTATATTGAGTGCAAGCCATATGCAGGGGCTATTCTAGGTACTGGTGGTTTACTCAAGAAAAAGGGGGCAAAAAAATGAAGAAGGTGGCCAGGCATGATGGCTTACGCCTGTAATCCCAACACTTTGGGAGACTGAGACGTGAGAATTGCTTGAGCCCAGGAGTTTGAGATCAGCCTGGTAACATGGCAAATCCCTGTCTCTACAAAAAAATGCAAACAAACAAACAAACAAACAAATTAATCGGGCATGGTGTCACATGTCTGTAGTCCCAGCTACAGGTTGAGGTGGGAAGATGCCTTGAGCCTAGGGAGGTTGAGGCTGCAGTCAGCCATGATAGCACCACTGCACTCCAGCCTGGGCAACAGAGTGAGACCCCATCTGAAAAAAAAAAGAAGTCAAAACAAATGAAAAAAAAAAAGTCAAAACAAATATTCAGTGTAAATGTGAGACCACGTAAAAAAGTTTAAAAGTAAAATATATAGTTTAAGCAGAGGATGGGAGACAGGGGGAAAAAAAACTTTTCTCCCTAACTTTATACACTCCCTCTATAAATTAGTGCTTATGGCCAATAAGAAATGAATAATTTCTTTTTTCACCGTTGGTAGTAAAGTATAATGGTAGTTAACACAAAAAACTAAATGATATATTCAGAACCTCATACTAAACAAAGAAACAAAGGCATGCAATCACGGGACAGGTGGAAACAGTGGTTCTGAACTAACCACAAACCAGAACTACCAAATGTGCTACAAATTGTTTAGTAACAAAGGACCATCCCTTCAGAATCGAAGAGCACGTCTCGGTTATCTCATGCCTATGTGCATGGAACTTAAAGTCTCAAAATTACTCTCTTACAAGATGGCAAATTGAGGCTGTCAGCTAAGCTCCTAGATTGTCTGTTTCTCCAAGAAAAATAAATTTCAGTAATTATTAAGGAAAAAGCATAGAATTGCATCATGTTTTACATTTCATTACTTTTGGCATTACATGGGAGCATGGATGTTTTCTACAAAGTGCTCTGATAAATTGAAGAAGAGGCCAACAACAGCCACCAAAAAAACCTTCAAGATTCTTGCCAGTATGGCTCAGGGGAAAAATTCCCTCATAACCACAGATTTGACTTTTCAACTTCTGTACTTCTGCATATGAGTAATAATCTCTGAGGTTAAGTATTCATCCCATTTAGCTAATTGTCCACATAGCTCCCTGGGTCTTAGATTGCTCTATAAATACCTCCTAAGAGAAGAATTTTTCAAATGACAGTTTCGTTTTTCCTTTTTCTTCTTTTAAAGCAACAAAGAAAAGCACGTCTGTGTTTATATTTAACCAAACTTAAACTTGGAGAGCATTGGCTGTGTTGTCGACATGTTTCTTTTCTCTACTGTTAAATTCCTTACTGTTCCAGTTACTCACCATCATACTCACCTTTGCCTCCGCCACTTGGGGTCCTCTGTTCTGCAGTTGTGTTCTGCTCTCTGATGCCTCCAGGTTTTGCTGCACCTCCTAGAAATTGCTCACCTGGATAAGGCCTTGGCTGTCCTTTATGACTCATCTCGTTCAGGAGCCTTTTGAATCTCTCTTGAAGAATATTCCCTTTGCTCAGTCCAAATACACATTCACTCACTTGAATGCTGCTTCTTCCTCCAGTTTCACAGTGCTGGGGATGATCCCGTAAGGCCTTTAAATTACATTATAATTAGTCATGCACTTGTCTCTGCTCTGGGGCTGTTTGAATCGTTCACTCTCTTTATACCTCCAGTGTTCAGCACAGAGCCTAGGGTATAATGCGTATGCAGTAATGTTTCTTGAAGGAGTGAATGGGCAAGTGAAACACCAAACAAATACTAAAGAGCAAAACATGTATTGCTCTTGTATATTAACACATTCTGAGAAGAGATGGGAGGAAGGTCTTGAATAATGTCAAATTATTTCTTAAGAGATCTTGATTTAGATTTTTTTCAAAATGAGATACATGTTGACACTGCTGTCAACAAATAATCACATAAAAGCTAGAGCCTGGCTTTTAAGTATCAGGGGGAGCATGTGTGAATAACCAGCATTGCTGCTGTTGAAGCTCCATAAAGTGGGAAGCACCGACTGCAAAGATCCAGAGATGGACATCTGAAGCATAGGAAAGGGGCAGCTTGAATGAGATAGGAGCAGGATCTGTATTGATTGCAGGTCACCAGATAGAATTTAAAAAATCTATGTTCTCACTAGTGGCTACAGTTTTCTAAGCACAAATGACTATTAGTGGTTATTGTATTTTTCTTGTTTTCAATGGAGCAGCTCCATGACTTAGTTACATAAGAAGTTAAAGGCTCCACCCCCTTCCCTACCAATGTCTTAAGCTGTCCTCCGTGTGCATACAAACTTTGTTTCCAGACTGCCCTCGTGTGACTCAGTCCCTGGACCAGCTTCCCAGCCCCTTCTGTTTCCACCACATCCTCCTCCACGTGTTACAGGATTACAAAGCTTTGCACAGCCTTTCAATAGGGTTTAGAGCAAGAATGACAGATTGCTACCTGGTAGGCAGCACTGACTATATTTTTATTGGCGTTGCGTTGAGTGACTGCATGATACACAGATTGCGCTTTTGTTTTGCCAGGAATTTAAAGGCATTTAGCAAAGGCCATATGAAATTATCTGCCTTATGTACCTCGAATGTGAGGTAATGAACTTGTCGTTAGTCGTGTTTTAGTTTAGTGTTCTCGCTGGAATTTGCAAAAGATTAAAATTCTGCACATTTCATTAAGTCTTCCACATGGGCTCAAAATACCATCCCGCAGGCTCGACCTGACTTGCCACGTTGCTTTGACACCATCTCTGATTCCAGTGAACAAAACTAAGTAAGTGTGACTTACAGCCGCCCTACCAAACATTGAAGGTGTGAGTCTGCACTGTTGTTTCGTATTGACAATGACAAGAGTATAATGACAAGAGTATAATGACATCCTAGTCCATGAAGACATGTTTTCTCTTTTCCCTCCCTCTATGTATACTTACTTACTCTTAAGGAAATAATATAATTTCTATTTCTGCTTAAATCTGCCATCTCTACTTAGAATTATTTTCCCTTGAAAAATTAAATTGCATTATCCATCAGCCAAATGGAAAATTTGATTACTAAATGCCTACTTCTAGACATCATGAATTACCTGTAATATCACATTTCTTGGGCACTTCTCAGAATGCTATGATTTTACATAAAAGCATAAATTACAGAATGAGAGGAGTAAAGCTTAGTGAGTATTATGCAGGTTCACAGAGTGATATGTGGCCTACGACTGTCATTGTAATCAAAATTGATTTTTGATCATTTATAAAACTAAAACAACTAATTGAAAGCAAATTTACTTTAACTGATGAAATTCCAGATGAAGTGACAGTAGTCATGAATCACAGTTCTGTAGATCTGCTAAAATGCCAATGCACTGTTATTAATGGTGAAAGTGTTTAATATATTGATGGGAATCCAAGTAAGGAAAATAAAACACATACTTTGCCCTTACCTTAAGTCATGTTGACATCATACATAAATCAGGTAGAATTTGAAGATGTTTCATCCAGCATTCATCATGAAGCAACAGAGTCAATAGCGGGCAGTTACAGTCTGTAGGCAATGCTTTCTGGTGTGGATTATGCAAGAAACTTACAGTCATTTGGCTTCCTTTATTCCCCTTCGCATGTAAACTACCAGGTGGTAGGTAGACCCATTCTTGGCTGCCAGTATTTTTACCACTTGGATAGATTCTGCTCTCTGAGGTCTTTAAGACAAACACAGCACATGTACATTGTGATATAGGAGAAAGAACATCAGACAGAGGCAGAGAACTGGGCTTGTCAAAATTAAGGGTGACCTAGAGCCTTAGTGTCCTTATATGTAAGATGAGAAGCTTGGATTAAAATTCATTGCTCTTTACACTTGATTTTTATGCAGCAGAACTTTCTTCAAAAGAGATCATTCCTGGAATCCCAATATACAAAATGGATAAAAGTAGGATTGTTCTGAAGTAAAGAAGTAAAATCCAGAGCCCCACTTATTTGAGTCATCTCCTACCTTTTAGATGGTTATTAACATTGTTTCTAGTTCAGAAATTCTGATGTTTTATATTAATTTAAACTAAAGTTAAATTAGGACTACAAGAGCCATTTTGTGTGAAAATAGACATAGCCTGAGTGATTTAGGCAAACCTATAGTGACAGATTTAGTGGCCTGATACACTGGCTTGGAAAGATCTGTTCCAAGTCAGTCTCAATACACAAGGCTCGGTGAACACATGGAGAGCAGTCTTGGTGGTGGTCAAGAACATGGAATTTGCTGTGAGAGAGAGCTTGGTTAGGGTCTGGGCTCTTCCATCTGTTAACTGCAAACTTGAGCAAGTTATTCAATCTCCCTAATATTCAGTTTTCTCATCCATAAAATGGATTGATAATGGTACCTTCTATGTACAGTTACTATGAGTATTAAATGAGGTAATAAGCCTGTAAAACTCCTGGCATGATGACATTGGCCTACATTAATTGCTCACAGAGTGAGAGCTTATTATAAACACAGGCATTTTTGTTGAATGACTGACTGATTGAATGAATGAATATAGAGCTAGCTTTCTATTTGTGATGTATGGAATATCTCTATTTCATTTAATTTCATTTTGAATATTAAAATTCAGGCTTGCTTTTAAACCAAAGTATTTGCTGATGCAAAGAATCAAATTCTGACTATGATAGAGTTACATAACTTTTGAAGGAATAAGAAAAATGGTAACACAGCATAAACAACTTTGATTTAGAGAACAGAGTCTCTGTTAAAATCCATGGGACTTGTCAACTTCATATTTTTGTTTATGAGCATAAAACACTCTTTAGTGCATGTCGGAATCATCTGATGCTTGCTGAATCACAGGTTGCTGGAACCCATCCCCAGATTCTGATTCAGTCTGAGATGAGGTCTGGGAATTTGCATTTTTAACTTGTTGTCTGGTGATGCTGATGCTAGTGGTCTGAGAATACACTTTGAGGATCACTTTTTCACAGTAAAAGTCACAGTCATTAAACAAGTTAACTCAATGAGAAATGATAATGAAAAGGCATGTACCTAAATAGATAAAGGACCTATACCAGCTATGAATCTGAGTTCAGCAATAATTGTAAAATTTGTAATTCTTTTCAGGTATTTGGTTTTTTAAAAACTCCCTATGTATGCTTTTATCTTATGTTTTATATAGTGTCCCTCTTTTCCTCTCTTTCTCTCTAATCCAGTTTTTAATGTGAACATGTTTAATGTGAAAATGTTGTTCAAAGCAGAAGCGAACCTTTTGTGTAACCTTGGTGGTATTAAGTTTGTTTGTAAGCTATTTCTGCCCTGTTAGCTTCTGTACTGAAACACGTTTTCTTGCTTTTGTTGCAGTATGGAAGAGAAGAGAGCGACTGGACAATTGTGCTATCCTGAATGGAAAATAGAGGATACAATGGAAAATAGAGGATACCAACTGTATGCTACTGGGACGGACTGTTGCATTTGAATTGTGATAGATTTCTTTGGCTACCTGTGCATAATGTAGTTTGTAGTATCAATGTGTTACAAGAGTGATTGTTTCTTCATGCCAGAGAAAATGAATTGCAATCATCAAATGGTGTTTCATAACTTGGTAGTAGTAGCTTACCTTACCTTACCTAGAAAAATATTAATGTAAGCCATATAACATGGGATTTTCCTCAATGATTTTAGTGCCTCCTTTTGTACTTCACTCAGATACTAAATAGTATTTTATTCTTTAATATAAGTTACATTCTGCTCCTCAACCCAATGCAATTTTTTTGTGTGTGTTTGAAAGCTAATTTGAGAAAATTTCATAGGTTACATTTCCTGCAGCCTATCTTTATCCACAGAAAGTGTTTTCTTTTTTTTAAAATCAAGACTTTTAAAACTGGATTTCCTCCTATCACTGTTTTTTGAAGGTCCTCCAAGTCCATGTTAAGGTAAATATCTGTTTTCTTCCTGATGTCACAGCCTGAGCATACCCTGTGCATTAGGAAGACCTGAGTGCATTTCCCACCATTGTCCTTTCCACATTATGTTGTAGCTGGCTGGCTGTCAGGCAACTACAAGACTGAGGGTCTTGTGCCTTATAGATCTTTGTATCCCCAATGGCTGACACATAGTAGGTACTCAGTAAATGGTTTTATAATGAATCAATGAACATTTTGCTTCTATAGAAGTGTACCTTCTTTGTTTCTATATTATGAAACCTCTTTATTAGAATTTGTGATTGATTCTGACAGTGTATAGATTTACCTTATATTGTCTTTATTTTCCATGAGCTACTAAGTCATTAGAGATACTCTGAAGCATAGTTAGTTTAGGAAATCACTTCATATTGATTGTGTTAGAATTATCTTGGAATTGAAGGTATATCCCTAGAGCAGGGGACCCCAACCCCCAGGCCATGGGCCACACAGCAGGAGGAGGCGAGTGGTGGGCCATTGAGAAACTTCATCTGTATTTATGGCTACTTCCCATCACTCGAATTACCACCTGAACTCCACCTCTTGTCAGCTCAGTGGCAGCATTAGATTCTCATAGGAGCACAAATCCTATTGTGAACTCTGCGTGCAAAGGATCTAGGCTATGCGCTCCTTATGAGAATCTAATGCCTGATGACCTGAGGTGGAACAGTTTCATCCTGAAACCACCCTTCACCCTGCAGTCTGTGGAAAAATTGTCTTCCACAAAACTGGTCCCTGGTGCCAAAAAGGTTGGGGACCACTGCTCTAGAGAGAGGTCATGATATCATACCAACCAAATGGAAATGACAAATGTTTTATGTCAAGTGTTAATTGCAGAAATCTTTTTTTTTTTTTTTTGGTAGAAAACAAAGAGGCATACTCTGATTTTTATACTCTGTTTTTGCAGGTGCTCTTTTCTTTGAATGGAAATTTGATGAGCAAGTGGTTAGGATACAGGGAGAGCTATTATGGGTGATATTTTCCTTGTTTAGGAGCTGTGAGTTAAAATTGTATCCTTTCTGGTTTATCTAAGGAAAGTCAAATCTTCACAGAAAACATTTTTCCTTGGAAGGTCAACTCTCAGACATTGTATTTTGGTTTCCCTCAGTCCTCATAACTTCCTTCTTGCTGAACATATTTTATTCTCTTTTCAGAGAAGGAAAATAAAAAGGATTCTAAAAGTTTGATGCATTGGAAAAATTTCCTTGAGGCATTTAGCAACGCATAGCAAATGGGCTTTGATTCTTTTCCAAAACTTTTAGCCATAGGATCTTTTATAGACAGGGATAGTAAAATGAAAATTGAGAAATGTAAGATGAAAAGGAATGGTAAAAATATCTTTTAGGGGGCTTTTAATTGGTGATCTGAAATCTTGGGAGAGGCTGTTCTTTTCAGGCCTGAGGTGCTCTTGACTGTCGCCTGCGCACTGTGTACCCCGAGCAACATTCTAAGGGTGTGCTTTCGCCTTGGCTAACTCCTTTGACCTCATTCTTCATATAGTAGTCTAGGAAAAAGTTGCAGGTAATTTAAACTGTCTAGTGGTACATAGTAACTAAATTTCTATTCCTATGAGAAATGAGAATTATTTATTTGCCATCAATACATTTTATACTTTGCATCTCCAAATTTATTGTGGCGAGACTTGTCCATTGTGAAAGTTAGAGAATATTATGTTTGTATCATTTCTTTCATAAAACCTTAAGAGCATTTTTAAGCCCTTTTCATCAGACCCAGTGAAAACTAAGGATAGATGTTTAAAAACTGGAGGTCTCCTGACAAGCAGAACACAATCCACCATTGTCATTTAAGTAATAAGACAGGAAATTGACCTTGACGCTTTCTTGTTAAACAGATTTAACAGGAACATCTGCACATCTTTTTTCCTTGTGCACTATTTGCTTAATTGCAGTGGATTAATACAGCAAGAGTGCCACATTATAACTAGGAAATTATCCATTCTTCAAGACTTAGTTATTGTCACACTAATTGATCGTTTAAGGCATAAGATGGTCTAGCATTAGGAACATGTGAAGCTAATCTGCTCAAAAAGATCAACAAATTAATATTGTTGCTGATATTTGCATAATTGGCTGCAATTATTTAATGTTTAATTGGGTTGATCAAATGAGATTCAGCAATTCACAAGTGCATTAATATAAACAGAACTGGTGGCACTTAAAATGATAATGATTAACTTATATTGCATGTTCTCTTCCTTTCACTTTTTTCAGTTTTTACATTTCAGACCGAGTTTGTCAGCTTTTTTGAAAACACATCAGTAGAAACCAAGATTTTAAAATGAAGTATCAAGACAAAGGCAAAACCTGAGCAGTTCCTAAAAAGATTTGCTGTTAGAAATTTTATTTGTGGCAGTCATTTATTAAGGATTCAACTCGTGATACACCAAAAGAAGAGTTGACTTCAGAGATGTGTTCCATGCTCTCTAGCACAGGAATGAATAAATTTATAACACCTGCTTTAGCCTTTGTTTTCAAAAGCACAAAGGAAAAGTGAAAGGGAAAGAGAAATAAGTGACTGAGAAGTCTTGTTAAGGAAACAGGTTTTTTTCCACCTGGTAAACATTCTCTATTCTTTTCTCAAAAGATTGTTGTAAGAAAAAATGTAAGACAAAAAAAAAAAAAAAAAAAAACAGAGGCAGAGGCAGGCAGTAGCAAGAAAGCAGAGCGTAACATCAGCTAGATGGTGACATGCAATGTCAGCTCTCTTGAAGACATGGGAAACCTAAGTTACACCTTGGGTTAAAATTCTTCACCATATTAGTTTTGCTGCTTCATAAAATTTACCTAAGCAAGTGGTCTTGCTTGCCTCAAATCCAAGCAGTCTTGAACACTTGGAGGCAATTAATGAGTATATCTTAGTCAAAAGAATTGTTGGAGCTTTTTATTAAAGCTGCAGTTTCAGTTCTGCTTTTGGGGAATTGTGCTATGAAAGCAGCTGCCAAAATAAGCTCATTTATTTTCTTCAGTCCCACTCAGTGCTCAGTCACTCTATTCTGTTTCCTTTTTTTTTTTTTCAAGTTGCATGTTTGGTTTCCCCTTATGATTGGGAAAGATGAATTTTCAGCAGAAAACAGTGTTTGTTCACTTTCAAAGAGTGATAGTTTCTAAACATTTAGAGCAATAAATATTCATCAGAGGTACCAAGTAAGCCGGCAGAAGAGTTAAGGGTTAGAGAAACCCCTTATTTCATGTCTTGATTCTAAAATGATCAAAGTACTTTTTCCTTGTAATGTGGATTTCTTCTTATGCGGATATGCAAAAACTTCAGTTATACATAGTAATGCTAGCAGGTAATTTTAGTGGACATTTTATAACAACTGTCACTTTGTTTTGCCACATGTAGAGTTTGTTCAGCTGTTTTCCAGATATCTCCCCACAAAAGGAGGCAAAGGGTACCAGCTTTTCAATGAGCATTACCTATTACTTGGCAAAGATGATGAAGACTCTATTAATAGTTCATTTGATAAATGTTGACATAACCAACAATAGAGATTAGGAAGTTAGTTTTAAGAAATCAATGGCATATAGACATTACCCTCATGGAGTTTGTATTCTACTACTTGAACTGATTGTAGCTATAAAAGCATAGTTAGATAGCCGAATAGTTAGATCATAAGCAAAGAAGGCCAGAACACATCTCTTATCAAGAAATCAATGAATAGTTTATCTCATTTTTAAAGCAACTTTATCCTTCTTTAATTCCTTCCTTTCTTCTAGTGCAAAACTACTTAATAAGGTTGGTGTTTAGGTTAGTGTTCACACCACTCCTCATCTGGTGTGAATTACCTTCTCTTTCTTTACTATTTACTACCAACCTAGTACATGTGTTGACTGAATTCTTTTCAAACAATGTTGAGTTATCATGGTGCACCTAATAAATTAACACCACAGATTACAGCATCCTTGCTGATTTTCTCAGCAAAGCCAGATTAGATGGAAATAAACAAAGAAAATGATCCTAGAGTGAATTTTTCTAGAAAACATCTATTATGAACCATGCTGTTTAAAGTATTAGCTTGAAGGTGATGGATCCAGCTATTCAGAAAATAACTTTCATATAACCATGATTTTGCACAGTATGAGGTCTTAAATGTGTGGAAAGAGATAAATTTTTTATCATTACCACAAACCCCTTTTAAAGATTCAAAGGTGGAAGAAAGTGATTTATTTTTTCTCTTCAGCATACATATATAAAAGACTTGTCAGATGTTTAATTTGGGGAGGTTGATAATGAAACATATCAACAGAGTATAGTAGTTATAGTAGTGTTTGTGGGTAAATAATTTCCTGGGGTCAGACATATATAAACATATTTGCTTCAAAATGATAAAGGCATGAAATCAGTCTTAAAAATTGAAATGGGGGGTGATGGGGGAGAAAAAGAAGAACAAATTTGAAGTGCCCTTTCAAATCTGCTGGATACAAGTATTGAAGTTTTAAGTCATCTTATTCTGTCTGAAAGTGTATTTTTCATTCTACAATAGACCCAATCAACAAGACGTATAACTTGAGTTGCATGATGTTCAGTTTATGTAATCTACTGTTGGGATGGTAAGAATTGATGTAGGCTGTGGTGTAAGAATGAATTAAAATATAGTTTCACTGGCTTTTCTCTACATATCCACTATCACAATGGCTAGGTTTCCTGTTGCTCACTATTGGATTCTGGAGAAAAATTTAATGAAAGATGATATCAGAGGAAGAATAAGTGGAGGTAGAGAAGAAAGGAATGATAGAGGAGGGGAAAAAAACAAAACATATTTTTGTGTTATCCAAAGGAGCTTTTTCCTTATTCTGTCAAGCATTGAGATCTTCTTCAGCTTTCAATGTAGTTGCTAAATACAAATAATGCTACTAGGTAGTGACTAAATATAGCAAACACTTCATCAGATATTAGAATTAGGTCACACTATTGAGGTTATAATCTGAAGGTTGTGTTATATAGAAACCACTTTAGATTATTATCAACTTGGACTAGACTTTATTTTATGATAGCATAGTAAGTAATATCTATTGTGTCATTTCTTCAACCATTTTATTCTAAGATCCATGAAGCTTCTTGAGGCCAAATAAAATAATAAGTTTAGACAAGAAGTAGATTGTGACTTTTTTCCCTTAGAGATACTGTTTACTATCCCCCATCCTGATAGGTGGAAGTTTTACTGAATTGGAAATTGGTTGACTATTAGTTTTTAACTAAAATGTGCAATAACACATTGCAGTTTCCTCAAACTAGTTTCCTATGATCATTAAAGTCATTCTCAGGGTTAAGAAAGGAATGTAAATATCTGCCTCAATTTTTACTTCACCAATAAGTTTTTGAAGAGTGCAGATTTTGAGTCAGGTCTTAAAAATAAACTCACAAATCTGGATGCATTTCTAAATTCTGCAAATGTTTTCTGGGGTGACTTAACAACAATGAATAATCCACAATATACCTAGCTACCTAATACATGGAGCTGGGGCTCAACCCACTGTTTTTAAGAATTTGTGCTTACTTGTGGCTGAGGAAAAATAAGTAGTTCGAGGAAGTAGTTTTTAAATTCGAGCTTATAGATAGAAACAGAATATCAACTTAATTATGAAATTGTTAGAACCTGTTCTCTTGTATCTGAATCTGATTGCAATTACTATTGTACTGATAAACTCCAGCCATTGCAAGTCTCAGATATCTTAGCTGTGTAGTGATTCTTGAAATTCTTTTTAAGAAAAATTGAGTAGGAAGAAATAAACCCTTTGTAAATGAGGCTTGGCTTTTGTGAAAGATCATCTGCAGGCTATGTTAAAAGGATTTTAGCTCACTAAAAGTGTAATAATGGAAATGTGGAAAATATCGTAGGTAAAGGAAACTACCTCATGCTCTGAAGGTTTTGTAGAAGCACAATTAAACATTCTAAAATGGCTTTGTTACACCAGAGCCATCTGGTGTGAAGAACTCTATATTTGTATGTTGAGAGGGCATGGAATAATTGTATTTTGCTGGCAATAGACACATTCTTTATTATTTGCAGATTCCTCATCAAATCTGTAATTATGCACAGTTTCTGTTATCAATAAAACAAAAGAATCCTGTTTGTGTGGTTTCATGAAATCAGCATTGTTGAATGCATGAAGTAATAATGCTAAATTAACATTTTTATGATGTCTCAAGGTTTCTGGTCAAGGGAAGTAAATGTAGGATAGTATTTTTACACCAAAATGACACAGAGAGAATTGAGCACACCAGAAAGACCAGAAACCACACCACTGGATAGAGATTCAATGTTTCTTTTTCAAACATTTGGACAAGAAAAAAATGGGCATTTAAAAATTCTTCCTTCCCCTGGTTATGGATTTATCTGTAGTAAAACTTAGCTTTGCCGTTTGAGATTTGCACAGAATGGGGGGAATAGATTACCTCTTCCCATTCATTGTCATAATGGATCTACCTCACTGATAAACACCATACATCTATATGTGGTTAACTAGCTTTAGAATAAAAGACACTTTAAAAAGTAAAAAGCCTAGAGATCTTCAATGAAGTGTCCCTTTTAGCCAAACCAGGCCTTGCAGAAATTGTCCTCAAAAGCACCAAGGGAGAACAAAGCCAAGTGCAGAATTACCCAAGGGTCACACATTTTGTATTCATTTTCTTATAATTTGCCCAAATGATTTGAAGTACAGCAAAACCTGAAGTTTTGCAAAGAGTTACTGTAAACTGAACCTAAAAATGTCAGAGTGCTCAGTGACCCACTTCTCCAGACCCTGTCAACCTGTGAAAATATTGGCCTTTATTCAGATCTCTCAAGAAGTTACGTGCAAAATTTGGAAGGTCTAGGCAAAGGTTATTAGGCAAGCGTTCTTACAGTGTCAACGCTCAACTCCCACAAGCGTGAGAAAGAGAGACCTGTCATTCCTGAGGGTGATGACATACATTTACTGGAGCTTATATAATTTATCAGATAAGACAGCAGTCTCCTTCAGGGTAGAAAGTGTGTTTTCTACATCGATTTAGTACAAAACAAAAAGAAAAAGGGGGATATTTCAAATTTTATAATTATTTTTCTGCTAAGCTGATTCAGTGTGATTTAAGCATATTTTTCAAATCATGAATCTGATTCCATATACATATGTGCCTTACATTGTGATAATTTATTTTTAAGTGAAATATGCTATCATAGCCTGACTTTATGTATAGTGGCGACAACTTGCAGGATCGCATTTCTGTAACCAAACGGCCCACAGCTGAGGTGTAGATGCTTCCTATGGTCTGTAGAATAATCACTGGGCTTGTTCTCTAGCTATGTCTGTATGCAATCGTGACAGTGTTGATCAAAACCCATGATCATTCTCTCCAAAGGTCTTTGTCACTAAGCCACTAGGGATTCTGAAAAGTTTGTGAACTGAAACAAATAAATTGAGTTGGAAGATTCATGTTGACTGTTTGTATCCCAAATGCAATATACCAGTTTTTGAAGCTGAACTGATTACATTAAAAAGGGATCAAGCTGCATTTGTTTTAAAGATAGTTACATGACCAAAAGTTGCTCAACATCATTGATCATTAGATATGTGCAATCAAACCTGCAATGAGATATCACTTCACCCCAGTTAAAATGGCCTATATCCAAAATACAGGTAATAACAAATGCTGGTAAGGGTGCAGAGAAAAGGGAACCCTCTTACACTGTTGTTGGGAATGTAAATTCATACAACCACTATGGAGAACAGTTTGGAGGTTCCTCAGAAAACTAAACATTGAGGTATGATATGATCCAGCAATCCCACCGCTAGGTATGCATCCAAAAGAAAGGAACTCATTACATCAAAAAGATATCTGCAATTCTATTTTTGTTACAGCACTGTTTACAATAGCTATGATTTGGAAGAACCTAAGTGTCCATCAATAGATGAATGGATGAAGAAAATGTGGTACATGTACACAATGGAGTACTATTCAGCCAGAAAAAAGAATGAGATCCTGTCATTTGCAACAACTTGAATGGAACTGGAGGTCATTATGCTAAGTGAAATAAGCCAGGCACAGAAAGACAAACTTTGCATGTTCTCACTTATTTGTGGGATCTAAAAGAACTATTGAACTCATGGAGATAGAGCGTAGAATGGTTACAAGAGGCTGGGAAGGGTAGTGTTGGTGGGGAGGACAGAGGAAGTGGGAATGGTTAATGAGTACAAAAAAATAGAAAGAATGAATAAGACCTCCTATTTGATATCACAACAAAGTTACTATAGTCAATAATAACCTAATTGTACATTTTGAAATAACTTAGAGAATAACTGGATTATTTGTAACTCAAAGGATAAACACATGAGGGGATGCATACCCCATTCTCCACGAAGTGCTTATTTCACATTTCATGCCGGTGTCAAAACATCTCATGTACCCCATAAATATATACACCTACTATGTACCCACAGAAATTAAAAATATAAAAAAGATAATTACATAATCTAGTAAACACTTCTCACGAAAAATTTATTTGTGATAATGATAAGCAAAGGTCATGCATACTTTAATCTCTGGCTTCTTCCAAGCCATTGTAGGATGCCACAAAACAGCTTTCTTAACATGCAAGTAGCCTAATAATTAACAGGATGGTTAAGGGCCATTGGCTGATCCTGTGATCTTGAGTAAGTTTCTTAAATTGGCAAAAAAAAAAAAAAAAAAAAGAGAGAGATCATAAACATACCAATCTTGGCCAGGCACAGTGGCTCATGCCTGTAATTCCAGCACTTTGGGAGGCTGAGGTGGGCGGATCACCTGAGGTCTGGAGTTCAAGACCAGCCTGACCAACATGGAGAAACCCCGTCTCTACTAAAAATACAAAATTAGCTGGACGTGGTGGCACATGCCTGTAATCCCAGCTACGAGGGAGGCTGTGGCAGGAGAATCGCTTGAACCCGGGAGGCGGAGTTTGCGGTGAGCCAAGATCGCGCCATTGCACTCCAGCTTGGGCAACAAGAGCGAAACTCCCTCTCAAAAAAAAAAAAATAGTACCAATCTTATTGGTTATAAGGATTAGTGAGAATATAAATACCTTACAACAGTTCATGTGTAAAATGTAAACTGATGGAATTTTATTAAAAATAAATGAATGAACCCAAAGACAGAAAGGGGCTAATAGCTCACAAAAGTCCTGTGTGAAGAAGCTGTGGTGACAACTTGCAGGATCACATTTCTGTAACCAAACAGCCCACAGCCGAGATGTAGATGCTTCTTATGTCTGTAGAATAATCACTGGGCTTGTTCTCTAGCTATGTGTGTATGCAACAGGGACAGTGTTGATCGAAACCCATGATCATTCCTCTCCACCCAGTGGAGGTGGTAAATGTTCCTAGGTTCAGAGCACAGCTACTTGGGACAGGGGGATAATCTAGCATTCCCAGACTGCTTAGAGTGAGTTAAAAATGTGTGATTTACTCAAGTCTGGAGGTAAAAACCAGGGCTGGATTAAACAATGATGATCGATTATTGAAAAATAGACGTTTTTCGTTTTTACAAATATAAGTTCTATGTTCCCCATGAATACAACAGTGATGATTCATTTCATGCATCAACTTAACTAGGCTACGGTGCCCTCTTGATTGGTAAAACACTAACCTAAATGTTGCTGTGAAGTTATCTTTTAGATGTGATTAATATTTAAATCAGTAGACTGAGAAAAGCAGATCACACTCCATAATGTGAGTGGGCCTCATCCGATCCATTGAAGGCCTTAAGAGCAAAGACAGGAGGAATTTGGCCTTAAAACTGCAAATGGAAATTCTGCCTGAATTTCCAACCTGCTTGGCCTGCCCTGCAGATTTCAGATTCAAGATCATAACATCAACTCTTACCTGAATTTCCAACCAGTTGGCTTGCTGTACAGAATGTGGACTCGCCAGCCTCCACAATTTTATGAGACAGTTGAATTCCTTTGAAAAAATTAATCTCTCTCTTCATGTATATATGTAGATAGATAGATATAGATAGCGGTATAGTTCCTATTTATTCTTTATAGAATCCTGACAAATACAACAACAAACAGCATTTTTACTTACAGTTTCCTCTACTAAGTAAAAAAATCATGTACCCTATTGTTCTCTTTGGACTCAGGCAAGCCTATTCGTTCAGAAAATTGTTCAATACATAAGGCACTAGTGATAGTGTACTCTAATCATAAACATAGTACCTAAGAAAAAAATAAGAATTCCAGGACGGGCAACGTTGCACAACCCAAAGTAACTAAATGAGGGCGGACATCAAAAGTGTATTTTCAGGCATCAATGGGAGAAATAGTTCTGAGTGTTAGGCCATGAAATGCCTTAAATTATTGTTATTATTATTGTGTTTAGGGCCTGAATCTATGCCCCGAGAATGCAACATGGCCAAAAGTAGACAGAAAAAGCTTTTTTGGTATAATTGAAGGATGGGATGATTTTGTCATGTAAGAGCCATTTTAACGATAAAAGTCAGCTTCATAGTTTTACTAAAATGTGTGGCTGCAGTGATCACCATGGGTGTCACCCAGACCTCCTGTCTACACAGTATGACAACCAGGTTCAACCCCAGACTTACTCGTGCTCCCACTACCAGGTTCAAGTTAGGAAACATCTCTGTAGTCATTTCGACTTTCATATCTCTGTATTCCACAACTATTAAAGTTATCTTTTGCAAGTCAGTTTTTGTAAACTCCTGAATAAAGAGAACAAATTGATCTGCACCTGCAGTGAGATTTGACAAGGCAACTTAAAAGGCAGTAAGGAGCTGAACAAGGTTAAGTGAGGGAGACGGGGATTATCCACAGCAGCTCCTCACCAGTTTGGTTCTCACAAAAGGAGAAGATGATCTCATATTTTGCATGAAGGAAAGGAAGAGCATTTTCCTTGGACTTGCTTGTTTCATAGTCATGAGGTTAACGGTTGCATTTTCTGCAAGAGCATTTTCCACCCAGTTTAATGCAAACTTTCTTCAACAGCAAACGTCCTCCTCCTGATACTATTCAATAATTATTATTCTTGCTAATCATTGACTTGAATGGCTAGGTTTCACAGTCAAATGTACAAAGTCTGGTAGATAATTTTGTTTTTATATTTCCCTTTTATTCATAATCATTCAATTTCCCCACAGCCATCTAGGAGACTATGAGAACTTGTAATTATTTATGTCAATGTTTTCCTCTCCCACTAGACTTGTAATTCTTCAAGATATTATATCTAACACATTTTCCGATATTCTCAGAACAAAATTCTTTAATCACATATGAATAGTATGCATTGAGCCTCCAGCCTAGTGTCTGACATCTAGTAATCACAAAATATTTGGCAGACCTATCTGGGCACTATTTAGCTCCAAGGATTGAAGACTTCTGGTTTCCAGGCTCAATCTCACCCAATGCATGAGTTAATTGGCAATAGGCCTGATAGTGCATTAACAGCTGAGGTTCAGGGGCATGAGATTAGCTTTGCTGCCCTAATCCCAGCATCTGGTATCTCTTGGATGAGTCCATGGGTTTCACCAAGCTAGAGCTTTCTTCCTAACCCACAAGATATGTGTCTATCCATCCTGATTGACTGGATTTCTGCCCTGGTATAGCTCTCTGTAAGAGGCAGTGTTCTCAGAGTCTTAGCCCGCTTGACCAGGGCCCAACCACCTTCTCAAGCCTGGACTTTGTCTCTTCCCACCCAGATATAGATGGGTCCAGTTTCCATCTAGATGGACATCTTTGAAACATAACCATGACCTCTTGCTCAATTATGGTTATTGCTAAACCCCACCAACCAGTCTTTAACTCTTCAATACTAAGAATGGCTTTCATTAGACCCGAGTTTGCCATAACCCCTTGGATATGGTAATTTGAACTAGTCCCTACCTCCTTCAGCTTGCCTGGCTCTGGTCTGTAATGCTTTATCTGCCAGTTTGCTCCCTAGGTCTCAACTTAAAAGAACTCCCTCTTGGTCCAAAGAGGCAACCATTTAGCTTGGAAAATCATGTTAGCTTCTTGCTGTCTGGGTTTTCTCTCATTTAATTAATTTTTTTTTCTTTAGAGAGTAAAGTCTTTTAAAACCCAACATTGCATCTACTGGATGAGTTTTGAATGTTTTGCACTCAAGGGATTGTTACCACACCAGCAGTATCAGCAACTGCTGGTCTGGGTGCTTTTTAGAAATGCAGAATCTCAAGCCCTCCCCCAAACTACTGAATCAGAATCTGCATTTTAACAAGATGTTTTATCTGCACATTCACTTTTTTTTGAGACAGAGATCTCGCTATGTTGCCCAGGATGGAGTGCAGTGGCTATTCACAGGTGTGTTCATAGCATGTGATATGGTTTGGCTGTGTCCTCACCCAAATCTCATCTTGAATTGTAGCACCCTTAATCTCCACATGTCATGGGAGGGACCCAGTGGGAGATAATTGAATCATAGGGGCAGGTTTTTCCTATGGTGTTCTTATGATAGTGAATATGTCTCATGAGATCTGATGGTTTTATAAAGGGCAGTTTCCCTGCACATGCTCTCTTGCCTGCCACCTTGTAAGACATGACTTTGCTCCTCCTTTGCCTTCCGCCATGATTGTGAGGCCTCCCCAGTCATGTGGAACTGTGAGTCCATTAAAATTCTTTTTCTTTATAAACTACCAAGTCTCCAGTATTTCTTCAAAACAGTATAAAAATGAAGTAATACGACATGCTACACCCTGAAATTCCTGGCATCAAGTGATCCTCCTGTCTCAGCCTCCTGAGTAGCTGTGACTGCACGTAAGCACATTCAAATTTGAAAGTGCTGATCTAAAAAATCTCTCAGCATCACATCAAATACAGGGGCTAAGGAGAAACTATTGTGAAGTTAGAAATAAGATTCATTTGGCCGGGTGCAGTGTCTCACGCCTGTAATGCCAGCACTTTGGGAGGCCAAGACAGGTGGATCGTGAGGTCAGGAGTTCAAGACCAGCCTGACCAACATGGTGAAACTACATCTCTACTAAAAATACAAAAATTAGCCAAGCGTGGTGGTGCATACCTATAATCCCAGCTACTCAGGAGGCTGAGGCAGGAGAATTGCTTGAACCCAGGAGGTGGAGGTTGCAGTGAGCTGAGATCATGCCACTGCACTCCAGCCTGAGTGACAGAGAGAGACTCTGTCTCAAAAAAAAAAAAAAAAAGAAAAAAAGAAATGATTCAGTTGAAAAACAGAATTAATTTTATAAATAAAAGAATTCATTCTGAAGCTGAAGTGATTTTACATCATCATACTCAATGTAGCCTTGTGTTTGCTCAGAACCCAACATATGCAGGTTTGATTCTGAAATGTTCCTAACCCGCCAATGCCTTCTTGAGCTTTCTCCTGGAACTTCCTTTATGTCTGAGTTTCATGTAAGTAAATTATCACTGTGGTCTTTGAAAATTACCACACAGGAAATAACAGGAAACTGTTAATTACTGAATTCCTGCACACTATTTATTCTTCATATTTAGAGTTACTGTAGAGCCTCTGGGCATATATGCACAATTAAAAAGATGAGAGTCTCAGCCAAGTTGCAGCTGTTCTTAAGTTTCTTGGAACACTAACCTAGATAAGTGCTTCCTTTTATGTTAACCTATGTTCTCTGCCAATGACAGTTGGTTGGCTGATAACCTGAGGGATGTGAGCCTGTTAATGAGGTATCACAGGTGCAGCTCTCAGCCCAAGTGATTCCAATGAGTTATCCTTCCCTAGTTATGAGTGTAGTAGTGACATAGGATTCTTTTGGTGCCACTTCCCAGCCAGAAACCTCTGTGGCCGGCAGTACCTCTGCCCAGGCTTTGCGTGGGCAGGCTGCACTTGGCTCACTCCCTGGCCCAGATACCACAACCACTGTGGCTGCATCCTCAGCCCAAGGAGGGACCATGTGTGCTGCAAGCAGCTTCCACAAATGGGTGCCCACATTCTGACGAGGGGGATGCAGTGGTGCTCAAAAACTCAGAGATGCTAGCAACTGTGGAGCTCCAAGAGGGCATCACAGCTTCTGCTCAGGAAGTCCCAAGGTTGGGGCCCCCAAGAAGCACTACAGCTCTCTCTTGTTCCTGCCTTTGCAGCCCAATGAACAGGGACGTGTCACAACTCATTCAGTCTCAACGTCTGCAGCTTGGCGAAGCATGTTACAGCCCTATTTGCTCCCACTGTTTGGAGGGTTCCCAGTTTCCAGTTCTTGTCCCACAACAAAGAAGAATGAGGTATACAGACCCCAGAGAGTGAGCAAGGCAGAGAAGAATTTTACTGAGCAACAGAAAAGCTCTTGACAACAAGAGGGGACCCGAAATGGGTAGCCCTATGTGTGAGAGGGGGCCCAAAAGTGGATAGCTGTCTGTGGGGCTGAGTCTGGGGTTTTTATGGGTTCAAAATGGGGGAGTATGTGCTGAGTGGTCCATAGGTGGTCCTGGAAAAAGCACCATTTGATTGGTTAAAAGCCATCATAGAAGTATTCACTCTGATCATAGATTCTATACTGAACTGGCAGCTCAGTTTTCAGGCTTTAAACTGTTTTTAGTTTGAAGGTTGGGTCTCACCAGGACTCGTCCCTGTCTGCCTAGGAATTTGTCTCCCGCTGTTATCAGTAGGTTTCCTAGAACCTGAAATTAGGGTGCTGAGAGTCAAGTCAGTTGGGTTTAGCTCCTGTCAGAATCACAGTTCCTTGTTCTATTGTAGACCAGAAGTAATTCTTACATCGGGCTGGACTGTGTCTAAGCCAGCACAGATATGAGGAATTTTTTCTGTTTTAACTATCCCCAGAGGAGGAACTGTAACTAACCCTTTCAGGAGATCTTTTCTCTCAAGTCTAAATCCTTTTTGCTATTAAGGAAAAATATTTTCAGACCAGACTTTGAGGCTCATGCCTATAATCCCAGCACTTTGAAAGGCTTGAGGCCAGGAGTTTGAGACTAGACTGGGTAACATGATGAGACACTGTCTCTACAAAAAATAAAAAACATTAGCTATGCAGGGTGGCACATGCCTGTGATCCCAGCTATTTGGGAGGCTGAGGTGGGAGGATCATTCAAGCACAGGAGTTCAAGGCTGCAGTGAGCTATGATTGTGCCACTATGCTCCAGCCTGGGTGATAGAGCAAGACCCTGTTTCTTAAAAAAAAAAAAAAAAAAATTATATTTTATCTATAGACAGGCTTGAAGAAAATCTGATTTCCATACAATAAAATATTATTTTGTTGTCAATAATTTTGCTTCTCTAGGTGAAATTGCAAGGTTTCCGCCCTGTGTCACGTTTTTTCTTATCAAACTTTGTACCTATCTGCAGCGTCTCAGACTCTGGGCTTTTCTCACCCTTCAGTCTGTGGACCTGGACAATGCGCCTTGGTAACATCCTAGTCAGTAGAGAGGTCACAGTCCTTTTAATTGGTACTGCTGTGATACTTCTGGGTATGACGCTCATTCTGCTCTTTTGCTTTACTCCTCCTGGATAATCAATTCCAGTGATTTCTTCGGTGTCCTTTTCTTTTCAGCCATGATGGTTGTCTCTATGACCTCTCATTAGCTTGTTTAAGATACTTTCTCCAGGCCAGGCATGGTGGCTCCTGCCACTCACTTTGGGAGGCCTAGGCAGCTGGATCACGAAGTCAGGAGATCGAGACCATCTTGGCCAACATGGTGAAACCCCGTTTCTACTAAAAATATAAAAATTAGCTGGGCTTGGTGGCGTGTGCCTATAGTCCCAGCTACCCAGGAGGCTGAGGCAGGAGAATTGCTTGGACCTGGGAGGCAGAGGTTGCAGTGAGCCAAGATTGCACCACTGTACTCCAGCCTGGACGACAGAGTGAGACTCCGTCTCAAAAAAAAAAAGTTTCTCCAATTTACCAATAAATATTTTGAAGTCCACTTTTTTTTAAACTTTTTTTTTTAGTAGGGTATCGTTCTATTGTTCAGGTTGGAGTGCAATGTTGTATCATGGCTCACTGCAGCCTTAACCTCCCAGGCTCAAGTGATCCTCCCTCCTCAGCCTCCCGAGTGGCTGGGACTAAAGGAGTGTGCCACCATGCCTGGATAATTTTTTTAAGGTTTTTTGTAGAGACAGTGTCTCAATATATTATCCGGGCTACTTGAGGTCTACTTCTAGTTCCCAGGTGTTCCCTTAGTCACAAAAGTAAAATTCGGTGTTACCAGTGACTAAACGAAAAGGAAATTCAAGGCAGTTGTATTATAATGCTGAGCATCAGACTGGAGTCAGGAGTTGAGACTGTTCCCTTCTCTGTTCCTGCCAACTTTACTCACTGGCTGCATAGCTTTGACCGATTGACTGCTGTAAAAAGAAAGGTTTCAAGTAGTGACCTCTGAAGTCCCTTCCAATTCTAAGCTTTCTCAACTCTAGAAATCTATCATTAATGGACTCAGATGGTCTTCTCCATCCCTCTCTTCCCTCATGATTCCCAGTTCTAAGAGGTGGCTTGCTTAACAATTACTCTTAGGAAAGAGTTATTAGCAAAGTTAAGAAGTGAGTAATCTACTTCTTAAAAAGAAACTATTAGGAAATATATACAAAATCTAAAACACTGTAAAGATCAATATCTTCATCATCCAGGCAGACCCACCTAACAAGTTTAATAATGTTACCATTAAAGTTTAATCCTCTGGGTATCCTCTCATCTATTGCAATCCCCCCTCTACTCTTGGCAGATAACCTCTCTCCAGGATAGTTATTTAATCTTTAATGTAAATTTAAGTCATAGTGTTACCCCTGCAAGGACTATTGTACTCAAGCCTCATCTCTAATAAGAAAATAAATAGGTTTTATATAACTTTAGTAGAATTTTTGGCAGATGGAGAAGACGTGGGGAGCAGAGAGTCCTTCCCAGTGGTAATAGCTGGCTGTGAGAATCATAATATACTTACATTCCATCCCATGTATCTCAACCAAGTGCATTTCCCCTGTTGCTGATGCTTTATTTACATTTGTAGGGCTCTAACAACAGGCTTTAATTCGGACTTTTGTTTCCAATTTTGTATCTGCTTAACCTTGTTCATCAGCTTTTTCACTAGAAACTGAATTTGGCAGGATATTGGAACAATAATGACATATAAGGCAGAGAGAACTACTCTAATTTCCATTAGTTTGACAATGAATTTGTTCAATTTAGAACAAATATTAGTCATCATGTCAACCTGAGCTGCCATTCACCTGTAACAAAATGTGGAGTTGCTGTGCTGCACTTCTGCCCACAATGTTTCCAATGTCCTCTCCTGCCTTTCCTTGCTAACCACTTACCAGCCATAATGGCCAACTTCCAGCTTCTCAAATATACTCAGATCCACCTCCTCCAAATCCATTTGCATATTCTATTCCTTCTGCTTGGAATGATCCCAACCTGATTTTTAGGACACTAGTCATTTCTCCTACTCCATTTCCTCAAAGAGCTCTTCTTGCTTCTTGGCCACCTTGGCTAGAGTGGCTCCTCACCTACATCATTCTCATCTTAGCACTCTCTTAGTTTTCATCATGGCACATAGTACAATTGCAATTGTTTTATTGATTTGCTTGTTTACCCTCTCCTCCATTAAAATATAAGCACTATGCAGACAGACACCCTTTCTGTTTTATTTATCAATTGCCTACCATAGTCTTTAGCAATAGGAGATGTTTAGTGAATATGTTTTTCAAAAAAAAAAAGGAAGGAAGGAAAAAAAGAAAGAAAAAGGGAAGCAAGCTAGCTTTCTTTTTTAAAAAAAATTTATATTTATTTAGAGATGGGGTTTGGCCATTTTGCCCAGGCTGGTCTTGAACTCCTGAGCTCAAGTGATCCACCAGCCTTGGTTTCCCAAAATGCTGACATTACAGGCATAAGCCACCACCATGCCAACCTAGCTTTCTTTAGGTATTAATCCTTTGCCTTTTTTTTTTTTTTTTTTTTTGCTTATCCATAAAAAATGTCTACTGACTATTGTTCCAAGTGTTTTTTCCCCAATGATTTCTATTGCCTGGTAAATTGAAATTTTCTTCATGAGGTAGTTGGTTTGAAAGAGAATCTTGGCATTTTTCAAGTCTTTAGAAGAGACTTCTAGCTCCTGTAGTAGTAGTCAACTCTCTTTGGAGGGTTATTGCAGATTAAAAAACACACATATACCTTTTTACCTTGAGATAATTAGATTCACATGCATTGTAAGAAATAATTCATAAGGATTCTATGTATCCTTCCCTCAGTTTCCCCCAGTGGTACTATCTTGCATTACTATAGCACCTCACAACCAGGAAAATTATTGTCTTTAATAAAGTGAGGGTTTTTTTTTTCAGTTCTAATTCTTTATCACTCTCCACCTCTTTCACTAAAGGGCTTGAGGTCACTTATAAAAAGGACAAATATAATGCATAAAATTAATGTAATTAATTTTAAAATTAATTATAAAGGAGAAATCAAGGTGAAAAAGTAAAAAAATATGTTAACACTTGGGGCTAATTCAAAGTTTATAACTTGGTTCTCTGCAAAGTCAATGGATTATAATTAATTTAGATGTGGAAATACACCGACTGTTCAGAGGGAGAGAGACAAAGACTTTCTTGCTTCCTAAAAGAATAAAAAGTTTTAATAAGAGACAACTAAGTATGTTTCTTAAAAAAATACTTTCCTCGAGTTGCAGTGAATGTGACAAGTAGAGAACCACAACGCTACATGTCTACCTCCAACATGACATGAGACTTTATTATAGACCTTCCAGGCCCTATGAAACACTCAATGCTAAATTATCAAACTTCACTAAATGACATTATATTATTAAACTACTATCACAGGAAGCAGGCAATTATTGAGTCATTTACAAATATTCTCATTCTCCTCCTTCTGGGCCCTTGTTAAGATTGTGATTTCCTGGCCCCTTGAAGATAGGCTTGGCCAGTGACTTGCTCTGACCAATAAAATATAAGCAGGGGTGACATGTGCCACTTCTAAGTGGAAGCATTTGATTGCTGGTGCTCAACTGCAAACTTCCTTTTCCCTACTTCAGTGGTCACAGAATCACAAGTTTCATGAAACATCTGTCATCTTGGGCCTGTGAGTGACTAAATTAGGTAGAGATCCCTGCTGATCTATGTTAGACATGTTGCATAAATAAGAAAAAAAACCTGGCTGGAATCATTGAAGTTTGAGGGTTGTTCATATTACAAATGTTAAAATGGCCTATCTTGATTGGTATTGAAAAGAAATCCCTTAAAATGTATTTATTTGACTATTCTATCAAATCAGACTCTGATTCTTTGGGCTAGATATTGTCCATTTCTTCTTCTTACTGAGTAGGGGAAAGACTGGTCCCAGTATCTATAAATGGATCTCTCTGCCAATTTAGTCATAAGTAGTATTTACTCTTTGTGCTAAAAAGTAATCCATCCATGACAATCCACATGAAAATGACTCTAGTAACACATTGAAACTTTGGGAACATGACTAGCCCAATAACAACTCATTAACTAGTTAAAGGAGAATAGCAGATTATTAAAACCCAAACCTAGAGGGTCAAGTTACAAAGTGATTGAGACTCCGTGAAATGGAAGCTTGGCTGCGTTTGTTTTTGATACTCCTGAGACCTGCCATTGATGTGGCCTGCATCTAGCACTTCATCCTTAAAGCACTGTGCTATCTTTGGTGATGAAAGGAAGGGAGAAAAGGTACTCATAGGCAGCATTTTTAATTATCTGTTAATTGGATGAAATGGCAAATAAAGTGCCTAAAGGCCATATGCATATTCATAGATTGTCTTCAAAGGGTACAATTACCAAAGCCAATGAAAAAGATTATGAGTTAATATTGGATTGCGATTTAGGGCAGAGCAGGGCGAGACATATTCATATATCTTTCTCCAAATAGTTACTAAGATTAATTTGTCTCCCTGGTTTTATATGAGGATGGTGGTGCTACAATTTGCCTGGAAGCAGAGCATGTTTGTCAAAGTAGCAAGTCCCACAGCGGGTAGTTGTTGGCAATTTTCCTGATTGCTCTGGGTGTATGATACTCTTAGGCACAGGATGAATATTTTACCCAAAATAAAAGTTTAGACAATATTTTTCATGATATTCATGTCTAATATGATTTCCATCAGAAACAATTATTTCTGCTTGTGGTAGAAAGCAAATACAATATTCTCTTTGTGAATTTCCATGGGAACATGAAAATAATTTTTTTTTAAGCAGTAGCAATTTTTTTATTTTGACAGAGCTTCCAAGAAGAGTATGGAAAAGAGATTTTGGGATACCATGTTGAAATTCTTTCTCTGCTTTGCAGAATATTTTGACATTTAAGATTTAATGTTCAAGTGACAATGCAGTAAGCATAAGTTCCAATTCCACAGGGCCCAGAATGGATGAGAATTACACACACTTTTCTCTGTCTGTCCCGGTTCTGCCCCGCTGCTGAGGTCACTGCAGGGGAAGATATGGAAGGAGAAAAAGCCACACACATCCCCAGGGCACCCTCTAAGTGCCTGAGTTTTTTTGTCGCTATTTTCCTGCCACTTCAGATAACGCAAGGCAGCTGGCAAAATACAAATGCTCAGTGACCAAAGTTTGGAGATTTCCAAGATGAAAATATTTTCACGTTGTTAGTTTTATCTTTGTTAGTTGGGTCTATCTGAACGAGCTATTGACTTAAAAAAACTTTTTTTTTAAATTAATAGACTTTCTTTTTTAGAGCTGTTTTACATTTATAGAAAAATTGAGCAGAAGGTACAGAGCGTCTCTATCTATTCTCCTCTCACCCCAACCTTCTTGCCAGATTCCTTTATTATTAATGTATCACAATGGCATAGTACATTTGTTACCATTGATAAACTAATATTGATACATGATTATTAACTAAAGTCCACTAGTGACTTAGTTTACATGAGGGTTCGCTTTTTTATTTTTGTGACGGAGTCTCGCTCTGTCGCCCAGGCTGGAGTGCAGTGGCGCGATCTTGGCTCACTGCAAGCTCCGTTTCCTGGGTTCACGCCATTCTCCTGCCTCAGCCTCCCGAGTAGCTGGGACTACAGGCGCCCGCCACCATGCCCAGCTAATTTTTTGTATTTTTAGTAGAGATGGGGTTTCACGTGTTAACCAGGAGAGGGTTCACTTTTTGTGCTATATGGTTGTATGGGTTTTGAGAAATGCATAATGTCCTATCTCCATCATTACAGTATCATGCAGAATAATTTCACCACACTAAAAATACCCTATAAAAGACATTGAATTTTATAGCTATTTTAGAATTGTGTTACCAGTCTTATTCCCCTGAGGATACAGTCTAGCTCCACAAGGCTGTGTCATGTACCATCAGGTGCTCTGAAATAATGAGCAATGTGTGGCATGGTGGTGGCAGTTCCAGGAATCGGCTCTGCAGCAGGAATGCTCTGCCACCCCGAAGTCATTTAGCCTCTCTCATCTGTAAAAGAAAGATAGGAATATTACTTAATACATGAGATATTAAATGAGATACTACATAAAAGGGACTTAGAACAATGCCAGGCAGGAGCAGATACTCAATACGTTTTAGCTGTAATTGTTATTACTCAAAATGAATATATAGATATAGAACTAAACACACACACACACACACGCACACACAAGTGAAAGTGAAACTAGAAAAATCTGAATATGATGGGTCGGTTGTAGCAATCATCAACGTACTGCTTGTGATAGTATGCAAAAATGTTAACACTGGGGAAACTAAGTACATGTAGGATCTCTGTATTATTTTTTTATTTTAATTTTTCAGAGATAGGATCTCACTCTGTTGCCTAGGCTGGAGAGCAGTAGTGCAATCATAGCCCACTGCAGCCTTGAACTCCTGGGTTTAAGTGATCCTCCTGCCTCAACCTCCCAAGTAGCTGGGACTACAGGCATGTGCCACCACACGCTCTTCACTTTTAAATTTTTATTTTCGTAGAGACAAGGTCTAACTATGTTGTCCAGGCTTCTCTGTATTATTTCTTCCAATTGCATGTGAATCTATATTATCTCAATAAACATTTCAATTTAAAATGATTAAAGTGGTCGTGTGGGCAAGGTGTTGGAGGAATTGCTTAAGATTTACAAGAATGCTAGTGATGAGCAACGATCACGTGGAATCATCCATCAATCCTAGCTAGGAACCAAAGCAGGCTGGGACAGCCTTTAGGAAAAGTTGGAGAAAATTGAATATGGAATGGGGATTGATAGGAAAGTTCTTAGGGAATTTTCTTCTTCATTTTTGTTGGGAGTGATCCAGGTATTATGGTTATAAAAGGGGGAAAGTGAGTTTAGTGCCTCAATTCTCCCTGCAACCCCATGACAAGCTGATGATTAGAAAATCTCCTTACACAACTCATCACTTTAGATTCACAACCACCCCTAGACTCTCAACGTCCACTCAAAATTTCTAGAAGTGACGCTCAATAACCCAAAGCAGGCCATTATTTTGCCCAAGATCTAAGCCTTTAGACACAGAAAAGAAAAAAAAATCTCTCTATAAGAGGGTCACCAGCACCATGGGACACGTTGTCAACAAGGAATTAATTAATCATACATAAGGTGCAGTCTTTCTCCCAAAATGGACTACCCAGATGTAAAATGGACTGACAGGCTCTACTGAGGATTTGGTTTCCTTGAATTTAAATGCTACAGATGTAGTTCCAGCAAGAAAAATGAATGGGTAATTATCACTATCACTCGGCCCAGTGATGGCCTGTATGTTTTAGATGCTTCCTTTCCATTTACTTTGACAGAGGCATTGAATGTCCTGGTTTGTCGAACACTTTGCTCACATAAACAGCTGTATCTTGGGAATTTCCTTATTGTCCAGTTTCTAGTTCTTGCAAATGATGACTGCATTTATTAGTAGGAACGTTTGCGGGTAATGCCTTTTCACCTACGAAGATATTCCGATTGCCTAGAAGTTTTATATAAGAACTGCTCTATCTCAGCTTCAAAGAGTTGTAATAACACATGCATTTTTTTTTGTTTTGTTTTCTCTCAAGAGCTTTCGTCAACCCAGCTTCTCCCTCCTTGATCATTTCTGACAGAAATGTTACCAGCATGAACATGCTTGTAGTATTCCTGGAACTGTTCTGTTAAACCAAATTTTTAAAGGTATTTTGAATTCAAATAGTATGAGAATAAGCTCCTGTGGGGAATTTTCACCGAATATAAATATATGTTATTTCTAGTCCTATTCTCAAAATTATAAAATTTGTTTAAAAATGTGTACTTCACAGATCAGATATTTATGACATATATTATCCACACCTCCCCACAGTAGTGGCTCTGAACTTTTGTGGAGTATTTCCAATAGGCTAAACAGTTAAAATCACATACAAGTTGCCAAGGCCATTGAATTTAGTTTTTTTCTGGCTTAGTATTATTTCTTTCAACAACTTTATTCATATATTCTGGATTACTTCTCATTTTTTCTCAAAGAAAATATTGTCTCACAAATCAAAGGGTTTTGTTGTTTGTTTGTTTGTTTTGCCTGAGAATGGGAAGATGTTTGTTTAGCTGATGATTTAGCCATCACAATATCCCCAGTTGTGAAGAAAAAAAATAGGGAGAGGCAGAGAAGTCTTGTTAACAAGTAATCTCTGGGTCTCCTTCAGATTCCATATTCTGTGGATCAACTCCTTGTTAGGTCAGAAGAACACCCAGGGGACTAATGGCATCTAAACATCTAACATCTGTTTTTAAATGATAATTTCTATCTCTCCAGCTACTCTCCCCAACTTGAGATGTCCCATTTGGTTTAGCTTTCCCCAGATTTAATTTTTCCCTGGCACAAAATTAAAGCTCTTTTGGTAAATATTAGCTTGCTTGAAACCCACTGAAGCTTGAAGGCAGTTATTTTCAGATAAGTAAAATTTATCATTTTATCTATGAGTAAACAGACATGAAATATTACTCTGAGAGATGAAAAAGGAGGACCTTATAAGTATATTAAGTCAAGTCTTTTTGATACATTTTCAAACAGTTGCACCAGCATTAGTTATGCCAAGAAAAATATGGCTCTTTAAGGTAGATCTCCTATCTTTGAAAGTTGGAACTAAGGAGGATAACTCTAACTTTCATTTAGGGCATTCAATTTGAATGCCTCCTCTACACACACACACACACACACACACACACACACACATGCGCGCGCACACACACACACACATGCACCTTCCTGAGTATTAATTTGAAACTAAATACCTGGATTAAAATGTATTTCTAGATAGACAGATAAAACCTAGTAGAGTGTCATTTATAGTTTTTAACATGTGGAACAGTTTTTCTCTCTGTGTTCAGTGTTGACCCTTCTATGGCTTTAATTGAACTGTTTGGTCTCATTTAGCCCTTGTTTAACTATATGACAGTCATAGATGAGTGTTATTAGGTAAGTCCCCCTGTCCCCATTAAGTGTCCCTCGTGCTAGATTAGTTTAGTTTGATTTTGGATGTAAGCGCCTAAAAGCTGAAGTCCCTGTTTAGTACTACTGTAGTTTATCTCACAGCTCAATATTTTGGAGTTTTTAAAGGTGAAAGAGTATTTTGATCTCTTCAAAGAGCAAAACCTGTTCTCAGATGAAATCAGTCTTTAGTGGAGAACTGCCTCCTTTAATGTCTGATGAACACTTTTCTGGAATATAATTTTTGTACCTTCCTCCATAAGAGTTTAAGTTAATGTTTCATTCTGCAGCCTTTCCAAGCAACTCCTGTTATTTTCACTTTGATCTTGTCCTTATTTTAGCTTTTCTAAAATAATCGAATTTTCATTGCTTGAGTTGAGTAGCAGGAGCATACATTCCCAGATAATGTGCGCTTTCCAACCCTTCCTCATTTATACTAAACATCTCAAACTTGTCTTGTCTTCAGTAATTAGAGATGTCTTCATTGATTTTGGCTGCCAGAATCAATCCAGGCTATTTTTTACATCAGACTTTGCTTGGGTTTTGTTTCTTGAGGTAGACACAATTACTTTTTACCTTTAAAAAGCCATGTAGGCCTTTCCTTCCGATCTTAAATTAGCTTTGAGTCTGACTTGTTTCCACTCAATACAAAGGAGCGTTGTTCCTGCTGTGTTTTCATGCCTTCTGGTCGGCGACTTCCCTCAATGTCCTTTTTCTATCTTTACAGTTCTAGTGCTTGACAGCAAGTCCCTAGGAATCCTTACAGTCTACTAAACACAAAATGGTGTTCTTTCCTCAAGGAAGTTATAATTTTGTGCAGGAAAGAAGGGTAGGATAAAGTCATATATTGCCATAGTTTATTATGAATGGCTAGGATTAATTTGGAAGTGCTTCCTAGATTATGTGGATTTACAGCTGTAATTTAGGAGTACAACTGTATGGAAAATCTTCAGAGATTTCTGACTTCCTCGGTAACACTAGAAGACTTGTTGAGTAGATTTCTTGTATTTATCAATACTCACTTTACAACCCTAATAGAGGACTGCAGGTGGCAGATATGATGGTATTCGGTGGGTTGAATATGGGTAACTTCTAGTTTAAAGTAAATACACACTTTTTTCCTCCTTTGGGAAATGCAGATAAGTTCAGAAGATCCTCTAGTTTTTATTAATGGGATTATGAAAGGTCGTGTTAGTTGAAATTAATTCCATTCATTCTGGGTTTGAATGAGAGGCGGTTAAGACAGGAAGGAATGGAACATCTGACTAACAGGTGTTGTTCCACGTGAAATTCTCAGCAGTAAACCAGGGAGCACAGGAAGCTGCCACATGCAACCCATGTAGGTGATGTGAAGGAAATGGGTGTCGGTGTGGGCAGAGGAAAAAATGAAAGCCTTGGCAATGAAGAGGTGGGTCAAGAGTGTGAAAGAACAGTCCAGAAAAGGGGTTGATGGGTTTTGAAGAGAAGAGACTTTTATTTCTTCTTAGTTCAGGCTATGTTTAGGTGTTAACCTAATTACTATTTACTTCCCTGCAAAATTAGAGAGTAAGTCCTTGCACAGAAAGTTTGGCTAATGCCTGTGGCCAAAAGTTTTATAAAGTTTTGTAGTAATACTTCAAAAAGAAAGTATTTTCTCTAGCTCTAAGACAGTGTTTGAGATATATGGGAATCTACTTTTAGAAATTAAAATATTCTCTTTTTGGCATTCTTCTCTCTCTGCATCTTCTAAGGCTCATACTATTTTCTTAACTCACTTTTGAGTAGCCCTTGCATACCAGGTATTGAACAAGCTCCAGGCTCAGAAATACATGATCTCTGTCCTCAAACAAACTTACTTTTGCTTAATGTTTAAAAATGAGTAATTAGGTCATGAAAGGGTTTTACAAATATTTCAACTAAAACCCAGTAGCATTGATTAATTTCTAGAGGCAGCTAAATAAGACCCATTTGATTTTTGTTAAGGAAAAATCAGGGATTCTTCTTTGGTTATACCTGGAAGTGTTCATTTTTTTCATTGCTATATAATAGCTATTGCCCCAATTAATATGGAAACAAATGGAGATTTGCTTAGAATTGAAATGCTGTGTTGTGTAAGTGATTCTACTGATGAGTCAATATTTAATTGTTTTTGAACTGAATTTTTAATAATTTTTGAATTTTTTCAAAATTTTTATTATTTCAATAATTTTATTGTTTTTGAACTGAATGATATAGATACTAACTTCTATGACATCTACTTCACTTGTAGAAAAAGAAGGGGTAAGAAAGCAAGTCCTAAAAGTGTCTGATCATAACTCTCAACTGATTTAATAATGCTTAACCTTTTAGGATGGAAACAGGCACAACTTAACCAAAGAAAATGCCATTACTAAAATGCATTATCAATCTCCTGTGAAGCAGTGATGAAATGCAAAGGAGCAGTATTTTTTATGTTTGATGGAAAGATGCTGCAATGTTTCTTGTTGTAAGAAGCCAAATATTTAAAAATGAACATACACTCTCTGTTACTCAATAGGTAAGAATTATATACTTTGAATGCCCCTCACTGCAGCTGGTTTACCAGTCAGGTGTGTTCTCTTCCATTGTTTAGCCATGCAGCATGTAAGACATTTTAAAGTTGTTATTGGCTGGGCACGGTGGCTCATGCCTGTAATCCCAGCACTTTGGGAGTCCGAGGTGGGCGGATCACCAGAGATTAGGAGTTCGAGACCAGCCTGGCCAACATGGTGAAACCCCATCTCTACTAAAAAAATACAAAAATTAGCCAGGCATGGTGGCAGGCGCCTGTAATCCCAGCTACTCGGGAGGCTGAGGCAGGAGAATCTCTTGAACCCGGGAGGTAGAGGTTGCAGTGATCCGAGATCGCGCCATTGCAATCCAGCCTGGACAACAAGAGTGAAACTCCATCTCAAAAAACAAACAAAAAAAGTTGTTATTAACGCTTTTTAATTAGATGTAGTAATTTGAAACATTGCATAGAACATTACAGTTTTTGGTGGTGGTTTTAGTTTCCATGCTTCATGTGTACATGTTTTTAGAAGTGCCTTCTATTTTTGAAGTATTTAGGGAAAAAAGTTGAGAAAGTAATACATCTTGGAAATTTTTTATATAGACACTGTATATTTAGGTTCATAAGTATATTTAAAATTGTTTTAAATACTAAAATTGTTTACTTTAGTACTGAAAATGATTTACTGTCTTTTACGGTTTCATTATTTATGTTTATACTGTAAAATATCTGCAGGAAATCTGACATTTCCTAAGAGGATTTTTTGGCCAAGTACCCACCTAAGTAGAAATTTATCTTGGCTTTGTGAAGTCCTGGATATATTTCTAAAATGAATATAGTACTATGTGTCAGTACAGAAGTCTTCTTCCAGAAGGATACGGGATATCAGCTTGATCCTAACTCATTTTGTTTTAGAAAATGAAGCCAAAGGATGGATAAAGTTCTAGACTTGCTTTAAAAACCTTAAAGTAGCTGGACATGGTGGCACCTGTCTATAGTCCCAGCTACTCTGGAGGCTGAGCTAGGAGGATCACTTAAGGCCAAGAGTTCCAGGCTGTAGTGTGATATGATAGCTGCTGTGAATAGCCCCTGCACTTCATTCAGCCTGGGCAACATAGCGAGACCCTCTCCCACCAACAAACAAACAAACAAACACATATGGAATAATAATGTCTCTCTCATTTCCAAAAACGACTGTGTTGGTGCATATTTGTGCAATGATGGGAAGGATGGGTAGGGAATAGAGTGAGTTATGTTAGTAGGAATTACACGTGGTCAAGGAACCATCAACTCATATCTCCAAGGGCCCAAGGCAATGTTGCTACAACATTTTCTCAAATGGACTTCTCTTTACCTGAGAAGAGTAAAATAGTGTAGTATACGTTAGCTGAGGAAATTATTATTTGCCTGTGAGCCCTGAGAGTAATCAGGTAATTACCACAGAAATCAGATAGTAAGCCCTTATGAAACTTAACATATTTTTTGCTTTCCTGTTGTATTCTTGCCAGACTTTTGTGGCATTCATATTTGTGGTAGGCAAAGTGCAAACATTTGGCTGTGGCAAAATGTTGGATTCTTAACAGCCGGGCAAGAACCAGTAGCAGGAGAAAATACAGTGAGTGAGGGAGCAGAGTCAGAAGATGTGGGCAACAGATACTGGTACCCTGGATTGTCTGTTAGCAGCCCAGCATCCCTCCTGCCCCTGCTACATTTACCTCCTGCAGGGGAAAACTCTGGAAATACAATTCTCAAAATCCCTTTCCAATATGTTTGTGGGCTAGAGCCTGCCCAGTGACAGACCTTTGATTGATGCCCAGTGCAGAATGGAAGAGCCATTACTCTCCAGTGGCCACTGAGATCATTGATAGTGACTTCCTTTGGCTTCTGGGGTCCTCCTGGGAGTTGCCCACTGTGGTGCCACAGGTGGCTGATGATTATTGGAGCATCCTTTCCTGTAATCTTTGTCCTTCCTTGTGTGCTGAAAGCTGGGGTCCTGACCTTTACTTCTCTGCCCTTCCAGGGGTTTTTGTAAGCCTCTAATGGACTGTATCAGATATCTTTCTGTTTGAAACAACATGGAGTGGCTTCCATTTTCTTAACTAAATCCTGACTTACCTCAACTGATAGACCAACTTTTGTATCTACATAGTGTGTTCCTTCCACCGTCATGTGGCTATTTGTGTAGGTTCAAGGAAGCTGCTGATATTCATGACCAAATCCATCCCCAGATAATTTATATGAATCAGTGGTTGAAATGGAGAGATGGACTTTGCTACCATAAATTTTACTTTGTATCTACAGACACAAACTGGGCATCTCCTATCCTGAATTTACAACAGATTTCAGAGCACTGATTTATGTGCCAATTGTAGAATCTGAGAAGTAAGAAATGATCTGTAAGGCAATCACTTACATTCAAACATCGAGGAAGGTAAATGATCACATTGAATTTGTTTATTTCACTTATAAGTGCCCAATTTGATCAGTAGCTCCGGTCCTAATTTCTGTTAATAAAGAAGACTGCAAAATGATATACATGGGTCTTCCAGGAAACAGATGCTGAGATGGATTTAGGAATATGAGTAGTTTATGCAGAATAGTGCCTGTGAAAAGAGGAGGGATAGAAATCGGACAAGCAGAGCTTCAGAGCATTATGTCGTCTAACAGAGCCTTGGCCAGCCCAATGGGGTGCGCTGGCGCTAAGATCTCCCATGAGAAGAGCCTTACATTGGGCAGCAATGGTCAAGCCCTAGTGCCCCAGCTGTGCTCAGTCTTTTCTTGGGGGTTGTCCAGGAAGGGAATGGCTTGGACTCAAAAGCTGAATGCGATCCTGAAGGTGCTGGAGCTGAAGGCGGTCAGCCAAATGTGCTCTTTGTAGCTGAATGGCAAATTCTTGAATGGAGATCCAAGCAGTACACCTTCATGGCTCTCATGGTTCTCAAAAGCATTTTAAGCCTTCAGCTATGCAGCAGTTTTTCCCTCTTTATTCCCATACTTTATTTTAATTTATTATAGGTCCTTAAAGATTTGGGGTGAGAGCCCCTACTCACTTAGCATCTGCAGCAACATGGAACTGAAATGATAAAATTTTCAACCAGAACATTCCCTGTCACCTTATCATGACCCATGTTGTTTTTGATTGATAACACCAACAGCTACTCAAATGTAACACAATGAAGACAAATCTCAACTTCTAGAATCATGATACTACTCCCTATCTACTTCTTAAGCAAGACGCTGAGAATCATCTTTAGTTTCCCACAATTTATATTCTGCAAAAATAAGCAGAGTAGATATCAGACATTTACTGAGGGCAGATTGTGTGCTAGGTACTTTTGGGGGTACTTTTATAGTTTATTATGTATCCTTATTTTACAGATGAAGAAACTGAAACACTGAAACATTACAACTTAGTCACAGTTTTTACAGCCTGTAAGTAAAGTTGCTGAGATTCAAATTCAGACATTTTGACTCTGACCATGTAGGAATAGTCAGTTGAGAGTTTGTTGAGAGCTATTTATCTGCCTCGTAACAATTTAACTCAAAACAATCTAACAAGACAAGTACTATTATTTACCTCTTTTTATAGAGGAGGAAAGTACACTAAATGATTAAAGAACTTAGCCAAGGTCAAACAGCTACATAGAAGAGCATGAATTCAAGCTTAGGACTGTAACTTGGGAGCCCGTGCTCTTTTAGGCATTTTTTGTAGTGATGGCTGTGCAGTGGAGAGCTGATGCCAGCCTGCTGTCTTCAGGTACACTTGTATATATATATATATATATATATATATATATATATATATATATATATATATTTTAGCGCCGAATTCTCAGGCTAAGCTTTGGTCATCTTTTCATTGTATAACTTGAATGTTTTCCACTGCCTCCATTACTCTGTTAAGGCTAGAACAATAAATCCATCTTTTTTGTTACCCACATCAACCTGTAACATGTCTGTGCCTTGTTAAATACCCGGAGAGGCACATTATCTGTAGGATTTATTCAACTGCCTTAGCTTAACAGATTGTACTAGGTTGTCTTATGAGCACTCCCCAAACCTCATTGTACATCCCGATCTCTAGGAGGACATTTCAGTAATAAACATCTCCATACCCCGCATCAGAGCTACTGAACTGAAATCTTTGGGGTTGGAACCCAGGCATCTACATTTTTATCACACATCTCCAGTTGGTTATTATGTATTCAAGTAGGCACTGATCTCCAAACTGTGTTCTGAAGAGGCTCACATGTCAGCAGAAAGGAGGTTTATTAGAGGAGATCCGACATACCCTACCTCAAGCAGAATAACTCCACTTTCAGCTTATTTATACATTGGGGTTCCACTGGATATCATTTGATAAAAGTGTTCCATTCCTTTTTTTAACCAGTACCATTCTCTAATTTGAAAGATTAGAGAAATATGTAGAGATCAACTCTATGTATTGTCTTGTCTAATACCTCAGCAGCATCACAAAGTTCCTAATGCTTTTCTTTCCCAGTCCGCCAGGATACTTCTTTTCATTGTAAAAATAATTATTGCATCCTGTCTCTTCTTGATAGTCATAGACAACTGGAATTGAGCTGGAAATACCCCCAGTGTACCATTTTTTAATTTTTTTCTCAGCACTGAAATCATTGCATGTATGTAATTACAAAATGGAAACACTGAAAAAAAAAACACCTTAGTTTTTCTTTCTTTTTCTTTTTTTTTGAGACAAGGTCTGGTTCTGTCACCCAAGCTGGAGTGCAGCGGCACGATCAGGGCTCACCGCAACCTTTGCCTCCTGAGCTCAAGCGATCCTCCCACCTCAGTCTCCTCAAGTAGCTGAGACTACAGGCACCCACCACCATCATACCCAGCTAACATTTCTATTAAAAAAAACTTAGTTTTTCATTGAATAGATTTTTATATATCTATATGACCTTGTTTATATATGCCCTTTTATATATTAACATGTTTTGGGAAAAAGGAGTACTTAATTTGCTCACTATAATATTCAAAATCTGAGTCAGGTGTATTTGGAAGCTGCAATCACTATGCTAAAATAATGTTTCTGCCGCTTAATGGAATACCAGGTATTTTCTTCCTGTGTTGTAATGATTATAGACTATACCCCTAAGACTTCATGTTGTTAGTCTAGGGAACTTAGTAGGGAGTGTCGTTCAGGGAATGTGAGTGGACAATATTAAGCACAAATTTCTGATGACGCCTAGAGGTATAATGCAGAGTGTACCCATAATATTATGTTCACACAGAAAGTTTCAGAATTTTTGCCTGGTGAAAGTGACATGAACATGAAATAAAACACATACTATTTTAAAAACTATACTTTATTGTGTATTTATATCACTTTCATATCTGCTAATATGTATCTGAGAAAATTACAAGCACCCTGAAGTTTTAACTTCTCAACTAGGGGCAACCATTGCCACACTTCTCTGTACACAAAACCTTATGGCTTTCACCAGCTCTCTGCAAAGCCGTGTGCGAAATAGTTCATGTGCAACATCGCAAACCATCTTTGATATGACTGTATAAAATAGCTATCATTTATTATCCCATTGACAGATAAGGAAGCCGAGGTCTAGAGAGGTTAGGAAACTTTCAAAGGATATATGTTAGGGAATAGAGGCAGTTGGATATAAACCTCAGCAGTTTAATTTTAGAAGCCAAGTCCTACTATAATGCTATTTTTCCCAGTCTTCCAGTGAAATGAACTGCAAATGTCAGCTCACCAATCATTAGCCAAATGCTTTTAATCCTCTCTGTCTTTTCCTATTGCCTTCTTTCAAGGATCTGCCATGCTCTCGTAGAGTAAATACTGCCTTTATCACGTTAGAAGATAGAAGATATAACAACTTGGCAGATACATGAATTATTTCAACTCTCTAAGGTTCAGGTCTTCTGAAAAATGGGCACATCAACCCTATAGCATTGTTGCAAAAATTAAATGAAATAATATGTACAGATGTGCTATACACAGGTCCTAGTCAAATGACATTTGGTAAATGTTAGCTTGTCTGCTTACCTGCTTTCCTCCTTTTAGCTTTGTTACTAGCTCTGCAAAACAAACGAGCAGAGAGACACAAAAACCCTAAGCTGCTTTTTATTCTTTCATCAAGTATGCATAATTGAAGGTGTTCAAGGAAAGAATGGATGACTCTTTGATTGAATGGTGTGGCGGGAATTCAAGCCATTTTGGTGATTGGCTCAACCAGCCCTTCATTCACCTTAAATCTTCAATTCTATGATCCCATGGCCAATCACCAATCAGAATGTGTCATTTTATCTTTAAAGGACTTAATTACAGGTAAATTTTTTTTCTCCTTGTTTCCTACCTCTTATAGTGTCAAAAACAGAGATACGAGGCAGAATGACTTCCAACTCAGCCGCACAAAGGTTGCAGAGAATAAGTAGTAGTGCATTTATTTAATAGCCTGGAATTAAAATTGATGATAATAAAGCAGAATGGAAATACGTGCTTTTATCTCTATGGTAGTTTGGCTGTTGCCCAGATTGTGATCAATAACTCATTCAAAGGAAGTCTATGTTGCAAGAAATTCACTTAAGTTTATTTGGGTAATTTCTCTATCATTGGACATTTAAATTTTGTATTAGGGTTTACTTTACTTGCTGTACTTGGTAAAGACTACAATCTCAGTGTTTTAAACCAGTGTAAGTTTCTTTCTTGTTCACACAAAGCATAATGTGTATGTTCCTCGTCAGAAATTATCTTCCACCTGGTCATTCCAGGGAAGGACCCAGGGTCCTTTGATCTAGTTTTGTCATCATCTAGAACTCTAGGTTTCTTTTCTGTATTCTCTGTATTTCACCAACCTGAAGAGAGCATAGAGGATCACTCAGGAGATATTTATGGACTAGTACTTGAAGTTGTATCACTTCTGCCCACATTCTGTCACCCAGAATACAGCCCCGTGATCATCTCTAACAGGGGAAATGTAGCCCAGTGGTGTGTCCATGAGGTAGGGGAAACAGACTTTGCTGAATATCAGCAGTTTCTATCGTAGGTTATTTTTTGCTATTATAAACAGTGCTGAGATGAACACTATTTTTTAAATTTATTTCTTTTTTTAATTTAAATTCTGGAATACATGTGCAGAACTTGCAGGTTTGTTACACAGGTATACGTGTGCCATGGTGGTTTGCTGCACCTATTGACCTGTCCTCTAGGTTCCCTCCCCTCACCACCCCCACCCCCCAACAGGCCTTGGCGTGTGATGTTCCCCTCTCTGTGTCCATCTGTTCTCTATGTTCAGCTCCCACTTATGAATGATAACATGCAGTGTTTGGCTTTCTGTTCCTGTGTTAGTTTGCTGAAGATGATGGCTTCCAGCTTCATCCATAGTTCCTGCAAAGGACATTATCTCATTTCTTTTTATGGCTGTGTAGTATTCCATGGAACACCACTTTATTTCAATCTTTGTTCACATCATTAAACTTTTAATTATTTAAAGTGAAAAATTTGGGTCCAAGACTTGCTTTAAGACATACGTTAGCATTTTAATACTGCCCTTCTGAAAACTTGGATTAATTTTTTTCTGTCACCAACATTATGTAATAGTGACTACTTCCACATATCCTTATCGACAAGCATGTTCTTGCAGAATCCTAGTCAATTAGATATGAACATTAGTTTCTTCAACTGCAAAATAATATCTATGATACAGGGATAGTGTTGCTATCAAGTTATATGGTTGTGAACGTGACTTATACATTATATTTGTATACATTTTTGTTTTGATTTTGAGAGGGAAGTTTGGATAGACCAGGAAGAGCTGATATTCATCTTCAAGTCCTTTCAAAAACTCAGTACCTTTATTTTGTTACCAAATTTGAAAAATTATAAAAACAGGCTTCTATTTTCCAAAATGTCCTCTCTTCTCATTCCTCAGTGAGAAACATCAAACACATCACAAAGTGACAAACTATTCTCTACAGATTTCTTCTCCTCCAGAAAATTTAAGGTGATGGGCATAGGTTACAGATAATTGAAGACTAAGAGCAATGTTGTCAACCAAGAGCTGCCTCTATTTTTAGTTGTCACAAGCATCTCCTGGTCAGGAGAGGAAATGATTTTAACATGGAGCAAGTTGATGGGTATTTCTTTAACAACTGTCCTTTTCCTATTCTAGATTAGTCAGGAAGTGCTAATGGAATCCTGAGAGCCCAGCAGCTCATGTATCTGTGTTGCTGTTACAAATGCAATAAAACTGGACGCTGAGATCAGGACTTAGCATCAAAATTGTCTATCACTAACATACAAATGGCATGACTGTAGAAAAAAAATAGGAATAATCACAAAGAGTATTTCAGTGTTGAAAGGAAGGTGAGAAAGTTATCTATATGTTCCCAAAGACATTCAAAGCTGAACCCCTCAGTAAAACAGACATTAAAGGTTAGAAAATAATAACATTTATTGAATGCATGAATATGTATAGATGTGTGTATGGGCATGTGTGTGTGTGTGTGAACATGCACACTGCTGACCAGGTTGAAGGGTGGGGCAGGGAGAGGGGCAGAGGTTGAGTGTTGGAAGAAATAAGGACTGACTCATCACCTAAAGAATATTGAATTTAGTAGGGAGATTCTTAAGAAATGGTCATTTTAAGAATACTTACCTAATATGTATTAGTGAGAGAAAATTAACAAATTGTAGTATAAGTTCGTAAGCACTAAAATAGCAAATCTTCTCTGTCTCCAACATAATGATAATCTACCACAGCCAACATACTGACTCCACCATAAGTCAAGAGGTTAAATTTTGGTTATTTAGATATGGTTTTTAATTAGTGCTCTCTCGTATCCTTTGGTAGGCAGAATAATGGCCTCCCAAAAGATGTCTGCGTCTTAATTTCTGGAGCCTGTGAATATGTCACATGATGTGGACAAAGGGACTTTGCAGATATCATTAAGATTAAGGACCTTGAGATGAGGAGATTAACCTGGATAGGTTGTATGGATGGACTCAACCTAATCACCTGAGTCTTCTCCTTAAAAGCAGAGAAACTTTCCCAGCTGAGGTTAGAATCAGTGGGCAATATGACTATGGATGAATGGTTCAAGAAATGCAATATGGCTGGCTTTGAAGATGAAGGAAGATGGCTATAAGCCAAGGAATATTGGTGGCCTCTCAAAGCTGTATCTTCTGTAGACTAAAAACGGCAAGGAAACAGATTCTCCCCTAAGTGCCCTGCTGACACCTTAATTTTAGCGCAGTGAGACTCATTGAAGACTTCTAACCTATAAGCAATATTGAGAACCCAAAGATAATAAATTTGCATTGTTTAAGTTCGTGATACTTCGTTACAGCAGCAGTAGAGAACTAATGCAAACCCTCTCTGAAAGTCCTACCTGGGGAAGGACTTTCCCCTTTATTTACCATACAGTTGTTTTGTTCATGAACAATAGATGGTGCTAGGCATCCATGTTTCTAGTGTTGTCAGACAGATCCTCTAATTTAACATAATTAAGACCATATGACAACAGTTGAACCGTTTATTCATGAGTCTATAAATCACATTGTTACAGATTCTGAAAAACTGCATCAGAATAGTGATGAATGCAAGAAGTTGGAGATTTGCTTGCTATAATTTAACAGTAACTACTTATTTAAAACCCAAAGAACAATGAAACCTATTTTCTCTTTGCTACATTGAATCATTTACCTCTCTTAAAAATGTTAAAATATAAACATCAACTCTCCTTCAAAACACTGAATGCCCTGAAGCAGCACAGAGTATGAAAGTGAATTGGAGATCAGAAACTACAGGGAAAAAAATGTCTGCAATAGAAGTAATGCTGCTGTTGTTTGTTTTTTCATCTGTTGTGCGGTGCAACACTTAAGCAGCAAAAGATGACATTCATTTTTTTCTTGCAAATTATTCACTATATATTTTCTTTAATTAATGTCGACTTTCAACAAATGCAACGTTATTTGTGTTTTGTTCCTAGTGGACAAGGTTATATCTATTTGACTATTTTTTGAATAGTATAAAGCATGTGTATATGCAGATTTTTATATTTGGTTGTTATAACTCTTAAAAGCATGATCTGTGCTGTGGTATTATGATGATTATTTAGAGACAGGGTCTTGCTCTGTCACCCAGGCTGGAGTACAGAGGTGCAATCAGTCATAGCTCACTGAAACCCCAAACTCCTGGGCTCAAGTCATCTTCCAGCCTCAGCCTCCTGAGTAGCTGAGGTGTATACCAACATAATGGGTTAATTTAATTTTTTTTTTTTTTTGTAGAGACAGGGTTTCACTATATTGCCTGGGCCTGTGATGAACACCTGGCCTCAAGAGATCCTCCTGCCTCAGCCTCCAAAAGCTCTGTGATTACAGGTGTGAGCCACCATGCCCAGCGATAATTTTTTTTTTTTTGCCTCTGTTCTGTACTAAATTCTCTTACTCTAATTTAATAAAACAAGTGATTGATATCTTTGGTGTGATGATTCGTGTTGTATAATGCAGCATTTTGATACTCAAGCAAACCCATTATATTAAGAGGAAAAGATGGTGCCTTCTGGGCATGTAGGGAGCAATGTGTTTGGAGAGATTTAGAAACAGTTGATGATCTCAATATCAGCTCAATCACTGTTTTCATTCCCTTTTCAAAAACAGTACATTAAATATACTTATTTTCTGAATAAAAGCAAACACAGCCCTGAAGGATGAATATCTTTCAACTGAAAGTGAAGGCACGCAAATACATACCCACTTAGAAAAACCACAAACTCATGGGAAATGAACATTTAATGCTCTGAAATTCTAAGACCACAGACTAGAAATATAGATAATGACAGGACTATCAAGGGGACGAAACATAATGTCAAGAAGACATCTCACTTCCGTCTAGGTAAGTGACTTCTTAATCTCTTCTAAGCACAGTTCAAGACTTTTCCTGAAAGCCTCCTCCACCACTCAAGGGCCAGTCCAGGAAGACATCGCTCCTCTACAGGTAAAAAGAAGGAATCACGGGAAAGACAATATATTTGCACAGTGACTACCCCAAATCACTGTTTATTCTGAGCACAACTGTTTTCTACTTGGGCTCTTAATTTAGTGAAATTAGTGTTCAAAGAGACTAAATCATGTGACTAAAAAGAAATACAAATCATTAAGGGCCACACACACATGAAGAAAGATATGCTTTAAAAATTACAATTAATTTGTAAAATCTACTTAAGGAAAGGAGAAACCAAAGCTGTGATTTCCTATTGAAGAATCAGGGAACTGGCAATAGTTTTAATTTTCAGCAGCGTCATAAAACAGGAGAGCATTTTATTGTAAATCCAATGTTGTGGGCAAAATGTTTCCACAAGCAAATATTAGAAATTTATAGAAATTATTTACGTTGTATTTGTGCGCTTCATAGGAGCAGGGTGAGGAATTGTGTGTGATGAGTGGTAAAAGTGAAGTAGGGTGGGAGGGGGTAGGGGTGCAGAGATAAGATGGCCAATGGATGAGGCTGGTGTCTAATGGCTTATAAGAAATCGGTTTCATTTAAAACTGACTCAAATGACCACCAGAGGGACTCCAAAGTTCACTCGTTGATTCTATACTTCAGGCAAGAACTGTTTTAGAAGATTCATACATGGTGTACTCATACACCATGCTAAATAGTTAAAATATAGATAAAACACAGCAATAGGTGTTAACCATTAATTCAGGGAAAGAAACTCAGTTGCTTAAAATTGAGAGCTTTCAAAGATCAACAGTGAGGGTAAGAAAAAACCCCAATAATCAACAATGAGTGATTTGTTAAATAGCTACATTTGGTCTGTGTTCCCTGCTAACGATCTAAGACACTGTTAGGCAGGCAGGGTTTTATTTCTCTGGATTTTCAGTGTCTCTGTTCTGCCAGAAGATGTTGCTCCAATATAGCTAGGCTTTGGAGGACAAAGTAATGTGGCATGAAATGTGGGCAGACTGGGTAAAAATGTAAACTGTGCAAGTGCGTAGAATTAAGGCACAAAGATATCCATTATATGGGGAAAAGAGGGCCTTACTGTAGTATGTGTCCTCACTATAAATAGTTTAGCAAAATGTAAACATGAAATATTTCCCCAGTGATATTTGCAGCCACATAAACAGTAGCCCTACTTTTCTTTTCATTAAATCTCGTTTCTTAATAAAGGGACTTCTGTAGGGTAAAATCTGGGCAAAACCAAATGATCTGTAACTTTTTTATAACCAAGTATAGTATACATAGAATAAAAACTGGAATTTAAAATCAGCAGTTTTCTTTTTTCTTTTCTTTCTTTCCTTTTTTACAAACACAGCTTTGCTTTAATGTATAAAATCCCATATGTTATAGAAACAACCACAGTGGGTACATTAAGGAAGACAAACTAACAAAGGATTAAGGAAAATGGAACACAGTTCTCTTTTCCATAGAAGTAGGGTTTCTTCTGATATTAGTAAGCAAAATTCAAACTGAATACTTCTTTTAAAAATCTCACGTATAGTCATTCAAAATTTTAAACCTGATTATTAAAAAGAATGTCTTTTAACTGAGTTAAAATGCGATTTTACTCAGACTTAATCCAGAATATATTAATTTTACTTTCAAAATTCAGACCAGGGCAACTATTTTTTTAATGAAGATGTTTACACCACAGCAAGCAAAATAAATCAAGCATTTTCAATATAGGACTGCAGCTTACCCCGAGTGAGCTCAGCAAAGGTAAACAAACCAAGATATACTAAGACTTAGAGATAATCCAGTCTCTTTTTAGATACTAGGTCTCAACCTTCCTCCTCTTCATTTTTTTAAAAAAATAAAATTGGTAAAAATGAATCAATGGAATTTGTGAATGCCCTTTCCAGTTAGTTTTGCCCAGTTTACACTTACTTTGAAATTTTGGCCCAGGCATGATTTTGTCTAGAAAGTTTTCTCTGACTCCTAGGAAAAGAGACACTGAAAACAGAACAGAAACCTTGAAAATCTATAGAAATAAAACACTGCCTGCCTAACAGTGCGACACACCATTGGTATTACAGAGTACCCTGTACCTGTTTCCGCCATAGCATTTATTCTATGATAAACAGGGGCATGTCTTATTTGTCTAATGCTTGGCACCAGGCCTGCAAGGTAGACAGATGTTGACTAAATGTTTGTATGACTGAGCTAAAATGAAATTAATGAAGACTCCAAAAATAGGTCAATTAGTTCTTTGGCAATCAGTTTTCGGTTTCCTTCAATCGCCGATTCTAACAACCTTTGCAGAGCTTTGTAGAAAATCAAGACTCCTGCTTGTTAAAACAAAGCAAACCAAACTCTGCAGGGACAGACCTGATTAAGGAAGGCTGCCCCTAGTTGTGTTTGAATATTGTGCTGGGAATCAAATAGCTGCAGAAGAGGTCAGCGGGATTGTGCCTAGGGTTTGGAAGATGAAAAGGGAGAAAGTATCAGGGCTAATAACCAGATTTAAAAGCTCTGAGAGTTCCACGGGAAAAAAAAAAAAAAAAACTTTGGAAGAGTGTGAAACACAGTCTGAGAATACATTTATTTTATTCTATCTTAGATATGTGACTGACAGGAGATATGGGGAAATACTTAATACTTGAACTCAGTTCAAGAATGTTAGGCAAAACAAAAAAAAAAAAAGAGGAAGAAAAAAGAAAAACCACATAAAATTGCCCTAATAGGTTTTGATTGTAGAACTGAAAAAAGTAATTACAAGACTTCAGTATAGTAACTTTTTAGGTCCAACTCAGAGATGTAATTTATTGTTTTAAATGTTTTACTTTCTCATTTTTTCATTTTTCTAAGGTGAATTATTTTTTCCTCTATTGAAGCTCTATACAATCAGCCTTACTTCTGTCACCAACTCTGATATGTACAGAAAAATTCTTGATCGATCCAGAGAAAATTCTGGTCCAATGATTAAGTCACAAAGCATTTTAAAAAGAAATGTTTGTGTTTATTTCATAAGTAACCATTTTCTATTTTATATGAAGGAGTTAAAAACTAGTGTATAATCTCATGACAGCTTTCATTGATCCAAAAAGAAACTCAATAACAGATTTGATTCTGTTTGGGAAGGAGTAAATTGCTTATTTTAAGGTTATTTCCTAACTATTTCTAGGCCCTTAAATTGTAGTGAACCAATAATCTGAATGATAAGCAAGCAATATTTCCTCAACATGGAGACTGGATCCTTAAACTAAGATAGCAGCCAGTGGAGTTGCCTTTTCCGTAGGGGAGAGATGTTAATAAATGGCTAAGTCTATGCAATACGTCGTGAAAGGGAGTTTTACACTTCGTATCTTTATTTAAGGGAAAACTATTTTTAGTAATTAAGATTGTGATGTGATCTGGTAGAAAATTTTACACACTAATTAGATTAAGTGAAAAGCATGCAAATCTGTGTTAACTTTATGTTAAGTAGGCACAGACTATTCATTCAACAAATACATATTGAATGCCTGCTATGCGCCATGCATGTTCCAGGTACACTTGTCCCTCGGTGATATGGTTTGGCTGTGTCCTCAACCAAATCTCATGTTGAATTGTAGCCCCCATAATTCCCACGTGTTGTGGGAGGGGCCCAGTGGGAGATAATTGAATCATGGAGCTGGTTTACCCTATACTGTTCTCATGATAGTGAATCAGTCTCATGAGATCTGATGTTTTCATAAGGGGTTTTTCCCCATTCCCTTGGGTCTCATTCTCTCTCTTACCTGCCACCATGTAAGATGTGCCTTTCGTCTTCTGCCATGATTGTGAGGCCTCCCCAGCCGTGTGGAACTGTGAGTCAGTTAAACCTCTTTTTCTTTATAAATCACCCAGTCTTGGGTGTGTCTTTATCAGCGGCATGAAAACGGACTAATACGCTTGGTATCTGTTGATTAGTTCCAGAACCTCCTTTGGATACCAACATTCAAAGATGTTCAAGTCCCTGACATAAAATGTGGTAGTATTTGCACGTAACTTACATACATCCTCTCGTTTACTTTACATCATTGCTATATTACTTATAATACCTAACCGAATGCAATGCTTTGTAAATAATGGTTATAACGTATTGTTAAGGGAGTAAGGACGAGAAAAGTCTGTATATATTCAGTACAGATGCAATATAAATTTTTTATTTTTAAATTTTATTTTTAATTTAAATTCGGATGGTACATGTGCAGGTTTGTTACATGGGTATATTCTGTGATGCTGAGATTTGGGCTTCTAATGAGCCCATTGCTCAAATAGTAAACATGGTACCCAATAGGTAGTTATTCAACCCTTGCCCTCCTTCTCAGATGCATTTTTTTTTCCAAATATTTTCAGTCCACCGTTCCATCTCCACGGATGTGGAACCATGGATACGGAGGACTAACTGTACTTGGGATACATGAGTGAACCAGACAGACAAAGATCCCTGCCTTGTGAAGCTCGCATTCCAGCAAAGGGGTCACAGGATAAAAGCCATGTAGCTAGAGCCGAGTGAGCGAGGGGGAGGGAAGTAGAAAATCGGTCAAAGGAGTCCGAGGGGTCAGAACATGTGGGCTTCACAGGACACTGCTAAGGACTTTGATTAAACTCTCAGCAAGATGAGGGCTGCAACCTGGCTTACTTTGGAAAAGAATCCTTCTGGCTGCTGTTTTGAGCACAGACTGTACCAGCAGACAGGCCTGTTAGTTGGTAATTGAGTTATCCAGATGAGAGATGACGGTAGCTTGGACCAGGGTGGTAGACACGGAGATGGTAAGAAGTATTGAACTCTGGCTATATTTTGAAGGTAGAGTCAACAGGATTTTCTGCCAGATTAGATAGGGGCTGTGTGGGAGAGAGGTAAGGATAACTGGAAATACCGACGATATGGAGAATTGGAAGAAATGGGTTGGTGCAATAGGTATAGACAACTCTTCTGGGAAGAACTCACAGAGAGAAGAAGAAAGAAATGGCATTTTAATCATAGGAAATATGGGATCAGGAGAAAGTAATTTTATTTTTAATTATTTATTTATTTATTTTGAGACAGTGTCTTGCTCTGTCACCCAAGCTGGAGTGCAGCACACCCGGCTAATTTTTGTATTTTTAGTAGAGATGGGGTTTTGTCATGTTGGCCAGGCTGGTCTCAAACTCCTAGCCTCAAGTGATCTGCCAGCCTTGGCCTCCCAAAGTGCTAGGATTATAGGCATGAGCCACAGTGCCTGGTCAGTTTTAGATGGGAGAAATAACAGCATATGAATATGTGAATGGGATGATCCAGGAGAGAGACAAAATTTAATGATGCTGTAGAAAGGGGAGAATTATTGCACTGATGTCCCTGTGTGGGCTAGAGGGGTCTAAGTGTCAAAAGTCCAAGTGGAGGGTCCAGCTCTAATAGGAAATGGAATCTGGATGATTCATCTGTGAAAACTGGCAGGGAGAGAGCATATGTGGTGGGACTGGAATTCTAATAAAGATCTGATGGACACAGAGCTCAAGCTTTATGCACTTTGCTATGCTGTAGGAAGAGAAAATGGAGCTAATCATGACATTAAACCACCCACTTCGACGACTGATATACTTGTCATAGTCCATGGAATGTAGAGAAGCATCATATTGTCTTGGAAAGCAGGGGCATCAGAAGACTTCCCGGATCTTCCATGGGGTGTGTGAGTTATCATTTGTAAAGTGAGAATGTGGTTACCTGTAGTGCCCTGATTCCAGGATTGCTGTGAAGATCAAAAGAAATAATATACATGGAAGTGCTTTAAGTTATGAAAAGATGTACGAAACATACTCTAATACTCCACGGTAAACTGCCCCAAGTCCTTTGTACTTCTTATTTCCTCTGTGTAGAATGCTTCTCCCCTAGTTCTTTACACATCTCCCTCCTTTTTATCATTCCTGTCTCAGCTCAGTGAGGTCCTCTTTGACCACGCTGAAGCGATCCCCACTCCCCACTGCCTCAATCATTCTCTATCCCATTACTGTATCTTATTATCTTCTTAGCACTAATACATATTTAAAATGATCTTGCCTAATTATTTTCCTGTTTATACATTGACTGTCTGTCTTCCCCTGCTGAAATGTACACATATAGGAGGGCAGGAACTTTGTTTTTTCTTCCCAGAGCCTAGAATAGTGCCTCACACATAATGAGTCTTCAAGAAATATCTATTGAAAGAATGACTGAATACTATTATTATCCAAATTAGAGATTACATTCCAAAATAAAATAACAATTTAAGGAAAATACTAAGAAACCGTTAGTTTTATTACTTAACTCTGCACAGCAATAATGAATGACTTTAATTCAGTGTAAGCTTCCAAAATAGTTCACCAACCATTCTCCTCTTCTGTGATTTCCCTCCAGGAGAAAAATCTTATTTGATGTGCTTAACAACTGTATTAATTCATCACCGTGACAAACATGAGAGAGTTGTAGCAAATTGCATATGTTTAGAAACATTCAATAAATATTAAGTAAAGAAAGGAGACCTCTCTCTTATTTTAATAGAATTACTGTCTCCCTTCTTAGAAAATGTTAATGTTCTTTTCTTATTTTACTTGATTACAATAAAGAAATACTATGACTTAAGAGAATGTCTAGGAAGGGAAGTGTACTCACAGTCTGGGCCCAAGGCCCAGTAGGCTGTTCTCCCTTCTAAAAAGGCTTTCAAGAGACAGTCTTTGCACCTCTTTAATCCTCACCAAGAGTTCATGTGATTGTGTATAACTCCTTTCATGTCATATGAACTGAGCTCTCAAAAATGTGAAATCATAAGTAGTGGTCATTAGGCTTTTGCTTCCAAAAATCCAGTTATTTTCTAGTGAGGTTACCAGGCTTCACACACCAGAACTTGTCACAGAAAAATTAACACACAGCTTTTGCTAATGGGTAGACAGGGAAGCAAAGTGAGAATTGACCCACTATGTTTAATAATAGGTGACTATAAAGTGATAAAATAGATTTATGGAAGGACTGTGGGCTAACTTTCCCCCTATGCCCCCATAACATTTCTTTACTTCCTATGTTAATAGATGTGGTGTGACTTGCAGGATTTTTTTGCAGCAGAAAATAAAATTTCTCTTATTTCAAATATTGTAGCTATCTTGCATTCCTTCTTTCTTTTCTTCCTTTTCCCTTCCTTTCTCATTTCCTTCCTTCATCTTTCTGTCCTTCATTCCCTTCCTTCTGTTCTTTCTCAGATGCTGCCTTTCTACATAATGAGAGCTCTCAAGGAGACGGTAGTCCATCCTTCCTAGAACTTGCCAAGAAAGTCGAATAATTCTAAAGTAATAGAAAGTCTATCTTCATTGTATTTCTGTTAGAAAGAGATTTCCATCATCTGTTTGCTTCCCTGTGTGAGCATTCAGAGCCCTGTGTGCAGCTGCAGAGATAAGAACTGTGAGTTATGCCGTAGACTTGAGTCTGACCATGGTGATGGCCCAACAAGCAACAATGGGAAAGAAAGTCTATAATTTTCCTTTTCTTCCCTACACTGGGGCACCAAAGTCTTAAAAGGTAGAAATTCTTATTGAATTCTCTTAATTACTGAGAAGATGTTTCCAAGGAAGACCATGTGGATTCGAAGCAATGAAAATCAAGTTCATTTTCTCATGGAACTATAAAATGCAGCTGCCTCATCATTTATTATCCATATTTCTAGCCTTTCGTAGAGGCTATATCAGCCCTTATCTCTTTGATTATAACTGTTTACCTGCCTTCCTCACTAGACTATGAGTCCTACAGAGTAAGTTATCTTAGTTACTTTGAATTCCCAGGGCTTGCATAGTATGGATCACATAATAGACAGTGAGTAAATGTTTTGGCAATGAATGAATCAATAAACGAGTTACATTCAAGTATACTTCTTACTGAATTCTGTGTTAAATTTATGCCACACAATCTGTCACAGTGCCCCAGGACTGCCCATCCTCGGTCCTCCCTCCGTGGATTGGCCTGGAAAACTCTGTACTGCCTTTAGCAGATGGTGATATGTGAAAGGTACAAACTACAGACTAATTCACATCAAGTAGGTTTGCAAGAAACTTCAGTGCATGACCACCAACAGGAAGAGAAAAATTCCAGAAACAAAATTGCAGATACATTTATGTAGAACATTACCGTTTTCAAACTGCTTTCACTCCCAAAGAAGTGATTCTGTCCAGATGTTTTTCAATATGAATGACACATTTCTGCAGAAGTATCAATATTTCGATCTCTTCTCCTTCATTAAAAAAAAGTAAAGCCAAAATTATTTATATAATTCTTCTTGGACCAGTCAGTTGTAGTTGATACGAAGGACACATAGTTTCTGATGATGGAGTCAAACTAGTAGAATATAGGACAGGTGTGGTTCAGTAGAACTTGCCCTGTCACCATTTCAATTCCATCCTCCAGATTGGAAAAGAGTCATTATTTGGACACCTTATGAAATCAGGGCATGATGGAAGAAATGGATGGATGATTAGCAATAGTATGGCTGTGCTTTTTCTTGTCATCAAATAGCAGCGTTTGGGTCCAGACTCTATTTTAAAAAAAGGAGGGGACAAAAACAATCTAGCAGTAATTTACAACAAACTCACAGAGCACACACGATATGCTCATAAACTGGCCCATAGTTTGTTGCCTGACCTCAGCAACAGGAGGTCAATGTGATTTCATCACCCAGACCTCCACATTCAGAAGATCCGGGGGTGGATACATTGCTGGCCATATACGGAATAAAAGTAATGATGTTAAGTTTTTAAAAGAGAATATATTGTAAACTGTTATTTCCTCATTGCTTTTGATAGAGGTTTTTGTTTATTTGTCACCCCTCTCCAAACAAAACAAAATCCAAGCCATTGAGGATGAGGATGGAAATCTTGTACAAACAGTACAGCTTTTCTTGAACTTCAATAGGGCCGAAGCAACGGAGATCTTCATGCCAAAATCAGTGCTCATATCTGTCTCATAAAATTTAGAGAAGACTATAACTTATGCAATTAGATTATAAGATGAATTGAAGAATGATAAATCAGATCAATCTGGCACAGGGCATCCTGAAGAATAGGTTAATAGGTATACATTGAAATTCTATCACATGACTGAAAGCTAAAAATTAGTTAGATAGGAGAAATAAGGTCAAGAAATCTATTGCACAACATGGCGACTATAGTGAGTAATATACTGTGTTCTTGAAAAATGCTAAGAGAGTGGATGTAATGTTCTCACCACACAAATGATAACTACATGAAGTAGTGCATATGTTAATTGGATTTAGTCATTCCACAATTTATATATACTTCAGAGCACCATGTTGCACACGGTAAATACATATTATTTTAACTGTCAATTCCTTTTTTAAGAAAGTTAAAAATCAGCCATTAATTTCCTTTGATTTACCTCTTTTCTTCAGTTTCAGTTTGAAATAGCAGCAACAATATATAGACTTTGGGTATAAACTCATCTTTCCCAAGGACAAATGGTCAGTAAGGGAGGGTCCACATACATACATTTATCCAATTTTGAGGGCAACTCATTTTTTTTTTTATTGTTAGGAAGAATCTTGATTGTGAAGGTGGTTTTTAAAGCAATGGCTCCTGAAATCCTCCAGAATAAAGCAGTAACATACTGTTGCATATATAGATTTTTAAAAATCAGATTTGCAGGGTCAAATGATCCTTTGAAAGAAAGTTAATTTTATGTTAATATGATTCATGTAGTCACAATTATCCAGGTTACTGAATCAGACTTCCATTTTCCTTTGCCTGAGAAGTAGGGTGGCCTCTTTTTATGATACAGTTCCCCTTGAGCATCCCAGTAGGTTATCAAAGTGAACAAACACTTAAACCTTCTCCAAGCCCCACCTGCTGAAATGGAGTTTTGTAGAACTTGGCATTGGCATTCAGTTATAGTCAACTCCTGATTGGTTATGTGGGTGGATAATATTGATTATTAAGATTAAGCTGGGCTGGGTGTGGTGGCTCACACTTGTAATCCCAGTACTTTGGGAGGCTGAGGCTGGAGGATCACTTGAGCCCAGGAGTTTGAGATCAACCTGGGCAACACAGTGAGACCCCTGACCCCCATCCCTACACACATTAAAAAAAAAATTAGCCAGGCATGGTGGTGCACACCTGTAGTACCAGCTACTTAGGAGGCTGAGGTGGGAGGATCACTTGAGCCCAGGAGGTTGAGGCTGCCGTGAGCTGTAATTGCACCACTGCACTCCAGCCTGGGTAACAGAGTGAAATCCTGTCAAAAAAAAAAAAAAAAAAAGAAGAAGAAGAAAAGAAAAAAAGAAAAAGAAGAAAAAGAAATAAAAAGAAAAAAAGATTAGAGTGATTTTTTTTCACTCAGGAAACTTAATCACAGAGAATAGACTGGAGGTTAGACGTATTGGCCAACGTAGCACCAAGAGAGAAGTTTCTTGATATCTTTTTATTCTTAATACAGGAGAATTGTGCTTTCAAGTTTGTCATGTATCTGTGGGCAGTTTGGTGTGTCTTTAAACAGACAATTGGATTTCTTTAATCTTTTTTTGTTTTTTTTGACGGAGTGTTGCTCTGTACCCCCGGCTGGAGTGCAGTGGCATGATCTCGGCTCACTGCACGCTCTGCCTCCCAGATCCAAGTGATTCTCCTGCCTCAGCCTCCCGATAGCTGGGATTACAGGTGCATGCCACCATGCCTGGCTAATTTTTGTATTTTTAGTAGGGACAGGGTTTCACCATGGATTTCTTTAATCTCATGTAAAGTGCTGTGCAAATGCAGCTCAAGTCCATTTTTCTAACCAAATAGCTCCTTCTGATTCCAAAAGCAGAGCCTGAGACAAAGATTTGGGTACAGGTAGCATTTTGGAAGGTGAGAGATTCGGGAGGGTGAGACAAGAAAGACAGAAATTCAATAAAGTATGTGTCTCTGAGCTGCTTGCTGTTGTGGACAATAGGGGCTTCAGCTTTTCAAGAACCATGTACATTGCTTCTCAGAATTGTTCCTCTGAAGGACACGGAGGTGAGGCACTTAGCTCTCATTACTGTGAATTCTCCCCAGGGATGTTCTCTCCTGCACTTCTGGGTTTGCCCTCTGGGCAGATTGAGCAAGCTCCAGAGGCCTTGGGAAAGAGCTTGAGACTAGAAAGCTGAGAGACCATGGGCACTCAGGCTGGGAGGCTCTTGGTTTACATGAGAACTGCACTGCCCTCCCTGTTGCAGGTACAACCCAAGGTGAATTGAGAGGAGATACTGTGGAACACCAAAAGCATGCATTTCATCCTTGTATGTAGACTTTTTGAGCCATAGCTGAATAAATTTTATTTTAGTATATGTTTTCCTTAATGAACATTCTAGTAAAACGGATACTCCAGGAAACATGTTGATCCTGGGGTGTTGAGTAGGCCTGGCATACCCATTTAGAAGGCCAGAAATAAACTTGGATTTGGAAATCATAGTGGGATATGCAACTTGCCTAGGAGTTCTCCAGGGATGGTGGGCACAAGCAGTACTCAATGGTGCCAGGAGGGAAGGTAGCTTCAAACTTGTTTTTCGTCTGTCCCCTTAAGCCTTTCCTTAGCTTCTCCAGATTATATTCATCTCTCTCTTTTAGTTTTTAACCATAGAACTTGGAGTTTTATTACATTTTATTTTATTGCTGAGAACTTCTCAGGGCTTGAGATATGACTGTGGATCACACAACTCATAAGATCAGAAGCCTGACCCAGGCTCTCTAATTCTAAGCCCAGTGCAATTTCTGTTAACCAAGGTTACCCCAGAGAAACGAAAACTGGCTGAAAGATGGAAAATATGTCCAGATAAAGGTCTGTTTGATCAAATAGTGTGTTACACACATTACAATGTATTCACAGGCTAGGGGGCTTTCTCAAGAACAAAGAGTCCAGAAAATTACTCTGCAGAAGGCAGTTTGGGGTTTGGTCTCTGTCACTGAAGGGAAGAGGTAAAAACATTTGTTGAGTGCTTGCTCTAAGGATGGTGTTAGCCTAAGCCATTTCTGTACAGTAGATTATTGTTACTCACAGTAGTTAAATTTTATAAAGTCACTGTAAACTCTGAAATAGCAAATACTGAACCACTGCTCCTAGGGGAAATACAGGGTTAGGTTCCTGCAAGCCTCTGGTCACAGTATTGTTGTTAATTGGTCAATACATAACCATGTTTTATGTATGTTTCTGTTTAAGGACAGAAATCAACATATATTGTTGATTCATTACATTGAACTCTTGGCCAACAGCACTACAGCTTCATGCCTGAACATAGCTTATCTAACATGCACATTTTCTCTAGAAGGCATGTCACAGCCTTCTTGCACTTAGGAACACTAGATAGCACTTCAGCACTATGTTTGGGGAGGCATTATGAACAAAGAAATTACAACAAAACCCACAAAATGCAAAAAATGTGGCACTAAAGAGACCATGAAAAAGACACTTGTTTACAGTATGAGAGCTGAAACAAGAGGCACACCTGGTTCAACCTCAGCTGAACGTGGATTCCAGGTGACTCAATGTTTTTCGCCACTCTGTGCATGTCTGAGAATGACCACAAAGGCCCCACAAGCATTGCTTTTGAGATTACAAATAAACGTTAGCAAGTAGGGGAATTTACAAATAGGGAATACACAAATCATGTAGATTGACTATATGTATCTCATTTAATCTCCATAAAAACCTCTGAGCAATATATTGCATTTCCCTCCACTTATAGGAGAAAAAAGTGAGATAACCGGCCCAAAGTCACAAGGTAATGTGAGGGCAACAGGAATTTCATAGTTATTGTTGTTTTCTTTTTTCAATTTAACTGTAAATAACTCACTATGTATCTTAAAGATAATGACTCTTCTAAAGACATTAACACAATGCCATTATCGCACCTAAAATAGCAGTTTCTTAATATGAAAAAGTCACTGTTAGTTCTCCAATTTCTTCCTAAGTCATTCATTTACAGTTGGTTTGGGGGATATGTCTCTTAATTCTCTTTTAACCGGTAAGTTCTACTTCTTTCTCCCTCCCCCCACCCCTTGTAATTTATTCATTGAAAAACAAGGCACATTGGGAGGCCAAGGTAGGAGGATTGCTTGGCCTGAGGAGTCTGAGACCAGCTTAGGCAACATAGCAAGACCCCATCTCTACAAAAAAATTTAAAAATGAAAAATTAGCCGGGCACAGTGGTGAGCACTTGTAGTCCCAGCTACTCAGGAGGTTGAGGTGGGAGGATCACTGGAGCCCAGGCTGCAGTGGGCTATCACTGTGCCACTGCACTCCAGCCTGGGTGGGAAGAAAGGAAGGAAGGAAGGAAGGAAGGAAGGAAGGAAGGAAGGAAAGAAGGAAGGGAGAAAGAGAGAGAAAGGAAGGAAGGAAGGAAAACACAATCATTATCTTTTCTGTGTTTCCGTTTTCTCCCCAACAGCAACAAAGCTCATAAAAAACTTGAGGCTCAACTTTAGTAATCATGAAAGATCTTGTTAACATAGCTAACACAATACCTGTTTTCTTATTTGCTGTCTGTTCTCATCTTTCCATTCTACTCCTATTGTCTCTTCATTAAGTTTCTTTCAATCCATTTATATTTTTTCCATGATTGTATTGCATGCATTATTATAAGCCATCTCAAAAAATTTTTCTTTGCATATGCAAGAATATTCCTACAGACACATATATGGAAACAAACTTGAGTCCACTTGGCTCTAAAGCCGAGGTTTTTCTATTCTCCTTGTTGTCAACCTCTGGGCTTTATTTTCTCACCAACCTCTTCTGGTAAATGGATATGCTAACAATACTTACTCTCTTGCTAGAGTTGCATTTGGAAGAAAGAAGATGGTCTATGAGTCTGACACACATACTTAAATACTAAATGTTTGCTGAATGAGAGACTAAATGAATGATTAAATGGAAATGCATCCTAAACCATAATAATGCTATGTAAGTGTTGTTAAAAATTACAAATGATTGAATAAAACAGTCTGAACAGAGAAAACAGAATTCCCTCTCAGGATAAAGTTGTTATTGCTCACTTGTAAAGCTAACTTCATTAAGGAAGCAGATGATTTAAGGCTGTGGGTTCTTCCTTTTCTCCTCTTTCTCTGGTCATTTTCTTGTCCACGAACACTACCAGGATAGAGGAGTAGAGAAAGGAGGTAAAAGGTCAGCTGATCTTGCCTTTCTGTTGAGGATCTGGAAGGCAGTTTTTGCCAGGGAAAATGTATAAAGTTATTGAGATTGTTGTTGTTTTCTTTGAATTTCAATTATCTATCTTTTTTTTCTGTCCTTCACACTAAAATGTAAACTTCATGAGGGTAAGAGTTTGTCATTTTTTTTTATTGTCTATTTCCTTTCCTAAAATGGATCCTGATTAATAGGTGCTCAATAAATATTTGTGGAACTGATTCCTAGATGTCGCCGATGCCTTGATTATAGTTAGATCTGGTTTATGAATGCAATGGACAGGCTAGTCACAGTGCTGGCCAAAGTTCACCCTTCCTTCTAACAGAAGTTGCCATGCTCCTAGTTTTCTCTACAAGGAAGATGTCTTAAGCTTTTTCCTAAGCAGGGGTGGCCATGTTTTATAAATCTCCTCCGTCTTCCACCTAAATATATGCACCTGAACCAAAATTAGTCAAATTCATAGTACTGCCAGTGACATATAAGCAGTACTCAAAACCTCACCTGAAGAAGCTCGATGATGGGAAAACCATGAAGGGCCAAGAGAAAACTAAAGCTGTGAGTAAGCCAAAGTTATGTGTATGCAGAAGCTATAAAAATAGAAGCCAGGAGATAGTAAAGAAAAGGCATTTGGTCAAGGGTGACAAATTTGGTTGGTAATGACAAGAATGGGTAAACCAAAGACAGAGATGGGTTGAGTGACTTAATGGCAAAGCTTTGATAAGTTTCTATGCCTTAGGAGGTGTCTTAGGTCAGGTTTTCTGGAAACAGATTTGAGGTGGGAGATTTGTGTGCAGGAAGAGAAAGGGAAACAGGATTAGGCAAAAGGAGAGAATGAGTTCTGATGCAACAGAGCTACACCTGATCTAATGGGAGTTCTAGAGTTGGGACGGCCATCAAAGTTGTGTCTGAGTGAAGCAAGGGGCATAGACCAGTCCTTGTACATGGGCTGCTTCCTATGGAGGCTCATAACCTTGGGAACTGGTGGCTCGCTTTGGCCAAGGGCGATTCGTGGAGAGAGTCTCCATGATTAGGCATCACTCACAGTAGTGGGGAGGAGAGGTAGGAACCTTAGTCTTGAAAGGGAGATCCGAGCATTGAACCCTGGTATCCACAACATGAAAATGTCAAAATAACTCCATTTCCAGCACTGTCTTAGATCCCTCTTGTTTTTTTCTTTTTTTTTTCCATGGAGTCTCACTCTGTCACCCAGGCTGGAGTGCAATGGCGTGATCTCGGCTCACTGCAACCTCCATCTCCCAGGTTCAAGTGATTCTCCTGCCTCAGCCTCCTGAGTAGCTGGGATTACAGGGGCCCGCCATCACACCCAGCTAATTTTTGTATTTTTAGTAGAGATGAGGTTTCACCATGTTGGTCAGGCTGGTCTCGAACTCCTGATCTCAGGTGATCCACCCACCTTGGCCTCCCAAAGTGCTGGGGTTACGGGCATGAGCCACCATGCTTGGCCCCCTCTTGGTTTTAAACTATACTTTTATCTCTGTGAAGCCCCGAGGCATGACTGTTCTTAGCTCCCCCAAATATTCCTGTCTCTGTGTTGTATATATACATACCTGCATATAATTACCTCTCCTCCCCTTTCTTCAAGTTGCTTACCTAACATAAGAAGTGAATCCTTTCTATCAAGCACTAAGGAGACGGGCACGAACATTAAAGGATGAATGCTGGCTGGAAGAATACAATTAATATAATCAGCTTTAATATTAATAGACCCACTAACATTAAATCAATACTGAACCTTCCTATTTATGAATGAATTCACTGAAATCTATGAATCCTGTACCTACGTAATGGATATTGATTCTTTCTTTATGAGAATTTCAGACAGTGGAATAGCCATAAGGGCAAGGTTTGGATTGATTTCTATAAGTAAGAGAGATAATTCTAAGAAAGTTGCAAAGGCCCTGAAGATACACAGGCTGAAGTGACAGAACAATTTTAGGGAAAGTCTGTCTGCATGGCCTATTGGCTTCAGGATGACCTTTGGAGCTAGAAAGGCCCAGACATGATACCACCACTGTATTACCTCGGGCAAGTCCCTAAACCACTCTGAATTTCTGCCCTTCATTTCTAAAATCAAGATTGCAATACTTTACCAAAAGGGTTGTTGTGAGAACTAAGTGAAACAATATGTGTCTCCCATGATAGTGCTTGGTATGTAGTAGCCATCCTTTTACCATTATCGCAGCCAGTTCTATTGACTGCCTGGACTCCTGATTCTTCTTGCCATGCAATTGAATGTAATGAATACTCTTGGGTATGGTTCTTCCTTATCCTTCAGCCAGATTCCAGTGGCTCTAGAGCTGCTCTGGGAATATACAGGGGGAAAAGTATCCAAGGACCTAAATAGAACCCTTAACTTAGCCAAGCCTTCCCAGTAAATTAAAATGGGCCCAAGAATTTCCTTGCCTGCCTCAGCCCCTTACAAATGGCTCAGACTGAGGGCCTCTGCCAATGGCTCAGCTCTGCGAAGATCTGGTTAATTCAGCAACACTCCTGGGTTATAGTATGCTGGGTCTCCTTTTCTTCCTTTGGTCTAGGTGCATCTCTTGAACTCTTCAGAATACCAGGAAGATTCCTTGAACTGTTACTGAACTCGCCAGGAGTTTGTCAAATCACTGTATCCATGATGGGTGGAAGTTCCATAAATTGTCGGCTTCTAGTTTCCTTGCTGGGCCCTTCAGGTGCTAAACTGTTACAGTTCCATAGCCAGAGCTGGATCTCTAGGATGGTGAACTTCGGTCAGAACATTAGCTCCAGGGAATAATATTTCTGGTTTTAGGCCAGTCCTGTGACAAAAACTGTAAAACCCCCAGGAGAACGAGGTGGTGAACACCGACACTCTGGGGGACCATTCCAATGGCCTGCATTCAGGTCTGTGGTCTCCAGGCACAAAAAGTAATCCTGATATGATGTGTTCTTGTAATCTAGGGAAGGCCTTTAAAAAATGTTGGAACAAATAGTGTCCCAAATTGGTTCCGTAATTAAGGTATGCAGAGCTCGGCTTCAAAGATCCCTTCTGCCTGTTTTAAGGGATGCTGTTAGTGAGCACATAATTGTATATAGTAGCTGTAGAGCCATTACAGGAGCTTAATCTATACAGAAAGCTTTGGATATTAGGTGCTTCTGGGACATTGCTTCTACGGTAATGTCTCATCTGCAGATATTACCCCAAATGTGCACTTTCCCCCATTACATTTTATTTTTTAAAGCCAGAGAGTTTGCATTTGGGTACAGTTTTGTAACAGGATGAATAGGTACCCAAAAGATACTTCTATAGCTATGAAAGGTAAAAACATAATGAGAAAACTAATAAAGATTTCAAGGATACAATTCTCATGACCTGTTACAGTTGCGTGTGGGGTAGAGAAGCAGCACTAGGATGGCCCCAGAGAGGGAACATTCTATTTTGTTTAGAGTCAGCCCCATGCCAGACACTGTTTTAGGCACTTTATCTTATCCTGACTAGGTCAGGATAGTAGGAGATTGGAAATTCAAAACAAGCTGGGGAGTTTTGTTTTCCCTAAAGGTTTTGGTGGAAAACAGATTAAACATGGGACCATGATTAAGAGAAAACCATTGAGGACAATGATTTGATTCCTTCTGGACAGTTGCTGTCCAGCCCGTATTAGTTGAAAATCTTTCTTCCTGTTTTGTAATGAATATGCTCTTAATATGTAAAAATTATCAAACAGTTGAAGAGTAAAACCAAATAACCCCAAGCAGTGGCAGGGTTAATGAGAAAAATAATCCAAATTCCTTGCTTAACATGGCTAATTTTAAGTAGTAAAGGAATTATTATTATTTTGGTAGACACTAAATCATGTTCAAGTCCCGCACCCCCCAGCCCCCAACACACACACTTTTAACTTTTATAGTCTAATCTGTTGCATAACGGACCACATACAAAGACTTGGTTAAGAAAACCTCCTCCCAGCCTGTTGCAATATTTATAAAGCCCTTGCTTTTTAACACACTGTGAGAAGGGCTTAATAAAACAAAGGGCATCATAATTTATTGTTTTAAGATTATTGATTCAATAAATTAACAATAATTTCCATGAAGGGTAGGAACCCTGGTGCCATAAAAGTTTATTTATTCCTCCTTTAACTAGCATTGATTAGAGTATTCAAATTGTCCCAGTACTCTGTAATCACTCTTTATAGGTGAAATGCCCTCCGCTGTGCAGGAGACAGTACAATAAACATTCAACCAGAAGTGACAATGGTGCCTTTAAAAACAAGAAACACTTGATTTTTTTTTCCTTCAAAAGGAAAGGAATAGTTCAGATAGTGCTTTTAATACAGGCTGTTTGCCTATTGGACGCTGCTCCCTGATATGCTGCAATCACAAATTGTAAGAGGCTATTGCAATTGTTAGCAAACAGGTAGGATCTAAATGGTGATATTTATATCCCATAACTCCAACTAAGAGATCTTTTTGATGTTGTTGTTTGGGTTTAAAGTATCACTCCACATTGCATTTAAGAACTAGGTGGATTTTTTTCCCCACAAATATATTGTTTCAGTGCTTTTGTTTCTCAAGTGGTGACTGAACCTTCAAGGTGAGGTGGTGCGGGCATTTTAAAACTGTTAATAACTTGAACAAACAGGTACTGCTTTTTATTTCACAGCCACAGTGCAGATTCGTTGGAAGTAACTATCTGAAGGAATGAGAACAATGGACATCGAAGGCCTGCACCTGGGTTTCCCCTGTCCTCAGGACCAATACTTACTTCATTAGCATACTAATATGATAGGGTCATCTTTTGCTTTCATATATTCACCCATGCTGTGTCTCTTCTCTCTTTGGCGTCTGGATAACATGTTTTTATTTTTGAGCTTCAGTGCTGTATTTTTCAGTGTGATTTCTTTTCTTTTCCAACCAACAAGAAGTCTGTGTCCTGAAATATGACTTAGAACCAGGCATTTGCGGTAATTAATAAAGTGAAATGAAATAAAATACAATAAACCTCTTAAGTAACCAAAGGCTTATGATTTACATAGGCTTTAAATGACTGTTGGTGTTAAATTGTTTCTCAGAATGCAACTCAGGAATTTGAAATTGTCAGATTAACTGCTGTATTTACGGGTCTGTTTGATTAGGTGAGCATAGTTTATATTCCCTCTTGGAGACCTAAATAGCAACCATTTCCTACCAAAACAGCACTGAGAACAAAGGCCCCATTCACAGGGCAGTGGGCATTGCTCTGTAGGCCTTTGTATCTGAAACAGCATGGTTACTAAGTACCTCTAAAAGGAAAAGGTGCAACTAATTTTTAAAATGTACACGTTAACAGGCAGAAAAAGAATCACATTGCATACCAAACAAATGTATTCCATCGAAAATGAATGGAGTGTTTTTTCTACTGCAGGCCTTCCTTCCAAGGCTGTAATAATAAAAAAAAAATGATGGTGGTCATTTTTGAAGGACATCGGACAACAGAAAACCAACATTGGCAGGCATACTCTGGTCTCCTCATTTTCACTATTTGCAAACACCCTCAGGATGGATTCACATATTTTTGGTCAATAACCATCCTTTTGAGAACTTCCTTAGGCTGGGCTCTGTACTAGGCATTGGAGGCATAAAGGCCAATAAGCCCTCTCCTTCCTTTTCTCCTTAGTCTTATTACTTACGTTTCAGAGTTCGAATGATGTCATGGCATTGGTTGTTTCAATGACAGAGATAGAGTACAGGGGAGGGATAGCTTCTTGGAGAAGATGACCGCTGAGCTGAGTCCTAGAGGCAAAGGCTGGGGCAGGAATTCCTGGTAGAGGGAATCACACCAGCAAAAGTTGGGAAATACCAGGGTCTGTACGGGAAGCGACAAAAAGCTTCTTCTTCTCCTTCTTTTTTTTTTGATATGGAGTCTTGCTCTGTCACCCAGGCTGGAGTGCAGGGGCACGATCTCAGCTCACTGCAACCTCTGCCATCCGGGTTTAAGAGATTCTCTTGCCTCAGCCTCCTGAGAAGCTGGAAGTACAGGAACACACCAACCTGCTGGGCTAATTTTTATATTTTTAGTAGAGACTGGGTTTTGCCATGTTGGCCAGACTGGTCTGGAACTCCTGACCTCAAGTGATCCTCCCACCTTGTCCTCCCAAAGTGCTGGGATTACAGGCATGAGTCACCACGCCCAGCCGAGGAAGCTACAAGAGGCTTCTGTTGCTGAATCATGAAGTGGACTGCAAGAAGATAAAGAGGAAGGAGACAGCTAGATCCAGAGTCCCTCTTGTACCGTGGAAAGTAATTTGGACTTGATCCTGTAGGAGACTCTGTGATCCTTGGAAGGGTTTTGAGGGATACAGAGACAGATAAAGCTGGCCAGTCTGCACAATCCAAACTCCCAAGAGATGAATTGGTCAGCTGTTCATTTAGGGTCCCAAAGCAAATCTCATCACACTGGTCATATGTATTTTCTGGACCTTTCTTTTCTGACTTCACTGTCTACACTGTTTGAATTCACCAGATAGCCACTCAATATTTCACTTTTCTTGGAAAGTTACTGCATCAATCATTAAGAGAAGTCATTTGTCACCTACGAAGACACACAGCCATCATATTATTGGGGATTTCTGAAAGGATAATATGGGATAACTCCAGATCCTTAGTGTCCTTAGAGCCTTAGGAGTTTAAAGGAAGCTCAAAAGCATTCTCCAGAGGAATAGGGGTAATGAAAAATTATGCACGGAAAGTTTTTGAAACTAAATAAACACAACCTGGCCTCTCTCACCTCAGCTGCCATATTCTGATAGTTATTTTTCCTTTACAATGCAATAAGAGTAAGGGGATATTTCAGTGAATCAAATGCTCTTTCAGTTACATCTATTGGAAAAACACACCTCTTAACATAACTGGTATGTCATTCAGAAGTAAAATATTTAATTTCTGATCCCAAACTGATCACTTCAGCTAGCCATGTGGGTTGGCAGGACAGTTGTGTACATTTGCCAAGATTCCAACTTTTTAACCTCTGCAGTGGAGTCATCATTCTACGATGGGAGAACTACATATAGGGTAGAACAGGAAATTGGCATATCAGTTGAGTCTGGACTCGATTTTCCTCTACCCCATTGTTTTCACCACTTCTATGAGGATAAATATCATCTTGTGTGCTTGCTAGGTATGCAGATTACCAGACTTGTTCCCTGTAAATTTTGGTGCAGAGAGTCTGTTTCACGGCCCAGGAATCCATTTTTACTAAGCCCTCCAGGTGTTCATGATCTTTAGGGAACTTTGGGAAACATTGCAAAAATGATTAAGTAAATTGAGTAAAACAGCATTCTTTGACTCACCGTATATTATTAAGCTTTAAATGGAACACTGTAATATAGGGCTTACTGAGCATCAAAATAATGAGGAGATGGTTGGGGTTATACATTTTATAATTTTGCTAGCCATTTTAGTAGAAGGAATGATGGCAATATAAAAGCAACTGTGCCAAATTTTTTTATTGGGTCTCCAGATCATTTTAGTAAAGTAAGTACTGCCGATTAGGTTGGGGTAAAAAAATGTGGATCGGGCTATAATATTTTCCTTTCATTACAAAGTGAAACAGATTTATTGGCACTTTGGTTAAGAAAAATAAATTATTTGTTTATTCCAAAGACACCTACTGCCTCCTTATGACAATAAAAGTCATCGTTTGGGTCTATGGCAACTGCTATGTAATCTTTCTCATTGACACTATGTCTCAATATAAGCCATTAAAAATTGAAACTCATCTAAGGTACAAAAATATGCTTTCCAGCAATGGTTTTTAAGCTATTTTTTGTGGCAGCTGAACACTTTTTTTCCAAAACCCGATATAGTTTCCAATATAGAAACAAGTTAGGAGCAGCTATGTTTTCAGCAGCGGCTGCGGAGTAGGGGGAGGGTTGTCTACCGGGTTTTCCCAGCTCTGACCAGATTCGTCAGCTAAATCAGCACCTTCCTAATTTATCAGCCTCTCTGTGGTAGATGAGGAGAGTTCAAGTCTTTAGGATAACAAAAAAGTTGATGTTATATGACAAACGATGTTATGGTAACTCCTGCAACACCTCCAGTAAATGAGCAGGACAGAGTTTGAAAACCTTTGCTTGAGTTCTTCTTCAGAGATGATAGCCTTGGTTCATTCAGCCAACACAGTGCCTACCACATACTAGATACCAATGAAAGTTTTACTGCGAGTATTTTAATAGTATGTTAACACAGTGTCATAGATTTTTCAGAGTTTCTATTCTTTCACAGAGAATTATTATTATCTTAATAAAGCACAGAGGACCTGTGGAGGAAATGGAAGAAAATGTTTCTGCCCAACTGATAAACATGTGCATGCACTTTCAGAATAACGTCCCACCAGTAACAGTGATATCCTAACTTTGTGTGTGGGCAGCCTCTGGTGTGCAGCAAGATGGACTGGGATTAGAAGGCAAGACTGTTTCTGTTTAACTTGCTTTGCGCAGTGCCGTCTGCAGGTGGGAACTCAACAAAAGCTGCCAGTCTTAGCATCCAGAGATGTGGTTGTGATCAGTCATCATATTATTAAATTATTCATCTCATATTAAGTGACCACAATTTCAACATTGGCTTCTCTTGACAGATGTACAATTCATATAGACGATTGGAACTATATTCGGTGCGTGCTGTGATTTCATTTGCAATGCCACTCATAGTGGAAGAAATATGCCACACTTTTTTAAGCAAACAGGCTTCTTTTCACAGTGGACAGAGAATACTGTTAAACAGAGGAAACACAATATCCCTTTTCATAGCAAGAGATCAAATGTCTGCAGAAGAGTTTAATTTATACTTCTCCGTGTGCCAGAGCCCAGTCTGAGACATAGCAGCATTTAAGTCCTTTCAATCAGGGCATAGTTTCCACCCTGGATGACTTCATCTCTTTAAAAATAGAATAAATGGAATTCAACATTATACTACGGGTAGGGATTATAGGAAATTAAAAGACATGTAGTGCTCAACACACTAAATAATTGTGACATTGAGCTGGGAAAATAGTACTTCTGCAGAAAGTCTTTTTTGGATATTATTTGTTAAAAAGGTTTTCTCTAGCTTTCTGGGAGAGTAGGAGAAAAGTATTGCAGTGTGGACCAGGAAATAACTTTTATACTATGTGTGCTCAAAGTTTTTCCTCTTAAAATATATGTAAGCATTAAGTTAGATCAGAGGAGCAACTTGAGTTCATGGTCCACCAGTCCTGCTGTCCGAGTCTTTCTGGATTCTCTGGTTTTGAAAGATTCTATTGGAGAATCTTTGGTTTTGCTGTGTTGATGATGATATGCTGAAAGTCAGCAATCTGCAGACTGTGCTCATCTGAAGTTTGTTTAGATACAGGTAGAGAGGTTAGGAGGAATCCTGTTTGGCTCAAAGTAGGCTCTGAGGTTAAAATATGATAGCATACTCTACGAACATCCTAAAATGTAAGCATGCAACATGCCCTGAGTTGTTTTTATAAAAACCAGAATTTGTTTGTTGGTTTACATAGAAATTACCAAGAAGAGGCAAAGCTATGATGGTGAAAAGTAAAAGGGAAGCAAATTGTTCTCTGGAGGATCTTTTCATCGGCTGACTTTTGACATGACTTAAATGGTTATGTATGTGAGGTAATGTGATGTGTGATCCTAATTAATGAATATACACACCAGATCCACCTGCAATGGGTATATTACACATAAGTCTTCTGTTGATGAATGATGAAAATACAATACCTTCATTTTGTTGTGCTCTCTTTACAATCATGTCTGTGGCATTAAATGGTTGCAGTGTTGAGATTTGCTCGCCTTTTAAAAAGAGCCCAGTGAGTAGGCTTTCCCTTTAGGAAGATTACTGGGGGAAAAATGGGGGCTCTGAGAGAGAGCAAGTACAAATCCATTGCAGGTGAGCCAGCACAATTTAATCACATAGTATATATTATAATACAGCCCTAGGAATTCATGTTTGGTTTGAATTTGCCTGCCCAATCGGCCATAAGGAGATAGAAATGGCTTACAGTGGTTTCTAGTGCCTTGAGCTGAGTGTATGCTACTTTTCTGTTCACACATACTCAACAAAGGAGGCGGCAGCAGCTGCACAAAAGAGTTCTAGGGAGAGAGATGTACAGGTGGGAGTTTTTAAATCTTGACATCCTGATAAGATTTCAGCATGGCTTCAAAGCTTGTTCAAAAAAAAAAAATGACCTATATTGCCAGTTTTTCTTTTGAAAATCCTAATCTGTTGCTAAAACAGAGCAAACCAAGTTCTCTTTTGTGAACTTGAGTAAACACATTCTTCATCACCATCAAAGATTGTGGCAAGACGAGGGAAGGACTTGCCTTTGTGATTCAAGAGTCCTTGATGAGTATTCTGTGCATATTTGTGGGTACAGTCATATCTTTCAAAGAACAACCCAAACCAAATACTTCTGGTAATCTCCAGGCTTTTAATGTGTGACAAAGCAGGGTAACGGGTTCAGGCATGTGAACTGGGGCCTTCCTGCGCATGTAGCACCAGATCAATAGCCCCACTTGCTCTTCTGGGGCACCTGCTTATGGAAGGAGTTCAAAATATCAGAGAAATAAGCATTACACAAACAGATGGGGAAACTAAAGCAATGAAAAGCTCTTGACCTGGCCAAAGTCAATAAGACTGGTCAATAAAGGAGTGGAGAGCAGAGAACTTAAATTGCTGAGCTCTTTGTTACAATATCATTTACAGAATCTGATGCCTTTGAGTTGGTGCAAAGGGTGACTAGGGTGAGTCTTGAGGTCATAGAGACTAATGTGTTCCACCACAGAGAACGGAGTCCTTCCATTTACCCAAATTACAGTTATTCTTATTCTTTGTGAATGTTTCAAGGAGGAAAAATGAGACTCTGTCTTGTTGGTGGCTTCTATGGTACTCTTAAAATGGGAAGTAAATTGAAAATGGGTTGGTGATGGAAACTGTATTAGTCAGAGTTCCCCAGAGAAACAGAACCAATAGGATACACACACACACACACACACACATACATACATATATATATATAGAGAGAGAGAGAGAGAAACGTATTTTAAGACATTGGCTCACACTATTGTGGAGGCTTGGCAAGTCCAAAATCTGCAGTGTAGATCGTCAAGCTGGAGACCCAGGGAAGAACTGATGCAGTTTAAGTGATGAAGGGAGGCAGCTGGCTGAATTTCCTCTTCTTTAGGGGAGGCCAGTCTTTTTCTATTAAGGCCCCCAACGGATTGAATGAGGCCAACTCAGATTATGGAGGGTGATCTGCTTTACTGAAAGTCTACTGATTTAAATATTAATCTCATGTAAACAACACTTTCACAGAAACATGTAGAATAATGTTTGGCCAAATACCTGAGTACCATGATTCAGTCAAATTGATACATAAAATTAACCATCATAGAACTCTAACAGGATAAGTATTGAGATGGGAGACCCTCTGCAGATGCTGGGTGCTAGAGACCTGGCCCTGCAGGATATAAGCAAATATGTTTTCTGGTGGCAACAGATAATTTTCCTTTTCATTGGTTATGGTGAGAAGTGGTCTGAAAGTCATTTAGAATAAATTTCATACTCACAAGAAACTAATATCATGGAGAAAAAGATGCGCTGGGAAATTTTATCATCAGAGAAGATCACGTACTCTCATATAGCACACAAATGCATATGTAAACCTCTAAGCACTGGCCCAAAACTTGAAGTAAGTCATTTTCAAATGAAAAAAGAAAATTCAAATGAACATTCAAAACATGATCTATAAAGATCTATTAACAAATATATAATTTGCTTCTACTATAATATGGCACATTATCAGGTCCTGATTAATTATTCCCTTTGATAAAGTTGGCAAGGTTTTAAACACTTCTTCAGTCTTATAGATAGAAAGGTCAGCTTTGGAAATCATCCCTTAACAAATCCATAGGTAGATAAGTGAGAGTATCTCTGTATATATGTTATCTCTGTATTATTTTTATATGAAAAGTACTTCTGCCAAGCCACTAACTCATTGGGTGTGAGTGTAGATAATTACATGTTAATGTACTTTTCTCTTTTGCCCTTACAGGCGCATAGACATATACATGTACAAAGGCATGAGGATAAGAACTCGACTTCTACTGTGATAATATCAGTCAATCAATATTTACTTTTGGGTACCTACTACGCACTAGGCCCTGTGCTAAACTCCAGGAATACAATGAGAAACATGATGTTCACAGTTTATCTTCTATACGACTTGGAACTTATATTCTGGTGAAAGAGAGAGATACCAAAAATTAACACACAAATAAATAAAATAGTTATAATCAGTGCAAATGTTATAAAGTTAAGGGATAGGAGCTTAATGAAGAAAATAAAGAGACCTACTTTAAATAGAGAGATAGGCAAGGAAATTGCTAAGTAGTTAATATTTAGCCTGAAGCTCAGAGGATGAGAGCATTCTAGGCAGAGGAAGCCGTCATTTGACAAATTTGCAGGAAGAGGAAAAAACTGGGATACTAGAGTGGTTGGTACAGAGCCCAGGGGTCATATGAGTTGAAACTGGGAAGGTGAACAGGACCTCACAAATCATTATAAGGGCTTTAGATTTTATTCTGAGAGCTACAGGAAGACACTAAAGTGGTAGAGTGACATTAGACAAAATTTATATTTTAATAAGATAATTATTGTTGCTATATTGAGCGTGGCTTGGTGAGAGGTAAAAATGGAAGATGTGAGATCAACTGAACTTAAAATAGTCCGTGCAATGAGATGAAGGTGAACTAGTGTAAGGTAGTAATGGAATAAGAGATGAAGGAAAACAATCTCATTCAGATATATTTGGAGGCCAGTCATGGTACCTCATGCCTGTAATCCCAGCACTTTGGGAAGCCGAGGCAGACAGATCGCTTGTACTCAGGAGTCTGAGACCAGTCTGGGCAAGATGTCAAAACCATGTCTCCACAAAAAAAAAAAAAAAAGAAAAAGAAAAAGAAAAATTAGCTGGACATGGTGGCACACACCTGTGGTCCCTGCTACTCAGGAGTCTGAGGTGAGAGGATTATTCGAACCCAGGAGGTTGAGGCTGCAGTGAGCCAAGATCACGCCACTGCACTCTAACCTGGGTGACAAGAGTGAGACCGTGTTCTCAAAAACAAGACAAAACAAAACAAACAAAAGATATATTTGGAGCTAGATTTGGCAATACTTTCTATCGTATGGATATGGGGCAGGAGGAAACAAAAAAACCAGAATGACACTTCTATTTCTCATTTGAGCAACTGAGTGGTTGGTGGTGCCATTTACTGAGAAGAAGTCTGAGCTTCTGATGGGGAAACAGTTTTGAGGAAAAAAATCAAGAATTTCATGTTGAATTTGTTAAGTTGCAAATGTCTGCAAGATGTCTGATTTAAATAAGCAATATTGTGTATGAGTATGGGGCTTGGAAGTAAGGTCTAAATGGGAAGAAACTTTTTGGGTTATCAGAATTCACATGGTATTTAAACCCATGGGAATGGTGAGATATCTGAGTAAGTGATGCAGAGAAGATAAGAGCCTTTTCATTTCAGCCCTGAGTTAGATTTCAGCTCTAATCTAAATAGATTTGGAGATTCATTACAGGAGAAGCAACTGGCCAAAGAGAATGGGAAGGAGCAGCTAGTAAATTTCAAGGAAAATCAAAGTGATGTCTCAAATGCCAAGAAAAGAGGTAATGCCAAGATAATACACAACAAATACTGAGGATAGAGAAATGTCCATTGAATTGACACGGACATCATCACAGGAATAGTGCCCTTCCATTGAAAGTGCTTAGAGCAGAAATCAGATTGCAGAAAATTAAAGTATAAACGGGAGGTGAGCAAATGGAGAGAAATGTACGTAAATCATTCTTTTGAGAGATATAGGGATGGAGGAGAGTAGAAAAATGGAGTGATTGCAGAAAAGAAATGTGATTTCATTTTTAATGGTAAGTCTCAAGTATGTATGTTTTCTGATAACATTGACTTGTGATGCATAAGAAAGTACAACTGAAGGAACCAAGAAGCTACTCTGGAGGTTGAAGTGGAGATAGAATAAGAGCACACATGGATAAACTGAATGGCAGTTTTAGTATGACTCATATGGAAAATATCTATAATAAACATTCTAATATACTTTTCCCTTTCTAACTCAAATCTATTCTAAGCAGATTCTTCAAGGCTTAACAGAATACCTCAACCTGTGAAATAACTTGCTGTCATTGTGGCATAACCTTTCAGAGAAGGAGAGATCATTATTGAGAAGGTAATTCAAGCTATAGTATTTCTTTAAAAGAAAATGTAAATGTCTCTTTAATTTCCTGATTCTTTGCTTCTAAATCTGCAATGTCCAGTTGATCTGCCTCAAGAGGCTTAGATGGCAGAAAAATCTCTCTCACCCTTTGTAAAAATCAGCCCAGTAAAGCTTGTGGCATTCAGGATCTGAGGTTCTCATGATTTCCTGTGCTGATTTTAAAATAACTCTATATTAGACAAAATTTCAATCTCTAAACTCAGCCTCAATTAATGTAACTTTCTTCATTTATATAAAATTGAATTTGAGTCCTCATTTGGACAAAAGGCAAAAGCATATTTTCAGTCAATTCAGGGTCACTTTTACTTGCCTTGGGCAGTTGTTATTATCTGGAGGAATCGTGTAGTGTCAGGATGTGTGGATGAAAGTGGCATGTGCTCCTCTTCTTTGCAATTTATCCATGTCGTCATCTGCTGAGGTGCCCTTATTATCTGGTCTTCAGTCATTGGTCCACATAGATTTCTCTATCAGTTTCTCATCCCTTCCAGTCCCTGGGCTTTTGTGTCATGCCTGACTTCCTCTTGGATACCCAGGAAACACTCCACGGATAGCCTACAACTCTGGGCTGCAACAAACTCTGTGAGGCTGCTTCAGGGACAGCTGCCTGGACACCTGCATGGGCCCTTTCTGCTCGGGACTCTTGAGCTATAGAAAAGCAGAAGGCAGATTTCTGTCTGTTCTCACATTCCACAAATCTATCCAGGAATTTCTACCCACCCCCTCCTAAGAGTTGGCCTGTGGTCAGGAAGATGTACAAACCAGGGAGCCCATTTCTTTAGCACTCTACCATCAAAAGCCCTCAACCTTGAACTCCTCTCTTTCCTGAATCAGAAGAATATTTATTTAGTTTGAGAGCAGGGTCACCTGGTACTATATATTCCAAATCTGCAACCTGTGGCCTGACCTAAACTTTATAACTTTTAAAAAACAACTTTATTGAGATATAATTCTGATATCATACAGCTCACCCATTTTCATTGTACAATTCAAAGGTTTTTGTGATTCATAGAGTTATACAGTCATTACCACAATTTCTAACCTAAACTTTTTTGAAACTTTACAAAGCCAAGGGTTTAATTTGTTTTTTGTTTGTTTGTTTGTTTTTTTGCATTACGTTTCCAGGAGCACTGAAAAGGTACCTGAAGGGAAGGAATGGACAAGCATAAAGGAAAATACATATAGGGAAATCTTGACGAGATATGAAAACATTAGCCTGCCACAATGCACGGTTCCCAGTGGCCCCCAGCCTGACCTTGTGGCGCTCTTGAGTGCGGTGTAACTACCTGTGCAATGTGGATCTGGTCTACTGCATAAAGCATGGTTGAGTTTGTTTGCAGAAGGTCTTCATCTTTCTCTACTGTTCCTCATTTCATCTCGTTTAAACTTATAAACTTCTGTTTTACATGATTCATCTAACTTCTGAGAACGAAGCTGCCCAGGGAGCCTGCTATTAGGTTGTTTATTCCATCCGCATATTTATGTCATGTTAGCCTGAGCTTTGTTTCATATGGAACTTGTTCCAAATTCAAATTTTAACCTGTGTCTTCTTGTACATCCAGGTATTGCCATCATACTGGAAGAGCATTCTGGCTTAGGACATGCTTCATTTCTGTGGTCAGGATTTGTGGGGGCTCCACTGGATCAAGACACTCCCCATAGGCCTGTGATAGCAATGGTCACTGCCATTTGTTGGGAGCTTACAAACTGTCAGGCACTGTCAAGTTCCTAACATACATTATCTTGCTCACAGTGAGATTGCAGAAGCCCATGAGCCACAAACTCATCACTTGCGTATAAAAGGTATGCCTGAAGATGCAACATTGTGTTGTTCAGCTAAGTAATTGTATGCGATGGCTCAATTATGTTGAGTCATAACAGGAAATCTTGACCCTTCCCCTACAATTTGATAATTTTCACAGATCTGGGCAAATCTGAGTATAGATCCAAATTATCTTAATTTCTTAATGACCTAAAGCCAATGAATCAAAACCTTGTCACAATACCTCACTTACCTGGTCTCACGTTTCTCTAACTTCCATCAATATGTGGCAAAAAAAAAGAAGAAAATAAAAAGAAACAAAGAAAAAATTTCTTTTTATAGAGTTCTGGCATTTATGTTTTTTATTTTGCTTGAGAAAGGGAAATGGACAAAGAAGTAAAAAGAGCTATCGGAAAAACTGCCAGCCTAGCGATTAGCATTTTCTTGGATCCTAAGGAAACTCCTGGCCATATTCAGTGTTTTGTTTTTGTTTGTTTTGCTTTTGCCAAAGGTGAAGGCCAGTGTTGCAGGTAAAATATTTTACTCTTTGTGTTGCCAACATTTATTCCTTATGGCTGTTGTGCCTCTCTGTCATATCTCAGGGCAGAAATTCCCTTATGAGCTACATGATTAGGAATGCAATGAGGACTATTAAATATATTTGAATACAGGCAGCAAAATTGCCACGCAGCCCATCTCAGGAGACCATCCAAAAGTATTATGTGTGCGCACGAATGAATCCTGCCGATACACAGTCCCCTCATTTAGTCCTCAATTTCATTCTTCCTTTCACGACGATCCCCTTTAGTTTAAGTTCAGCCTCTTAGTCCCCCAGCAACCTGACTCCCAAACTTATGCTAATGTCAGGAAGCAAGCACAGATGTGAAAAACGAAGCAGTGAGGGGGGAGAGTGGAAGAGACCAAAAGGAGCAAAATTACAAACAAAAGGAGAGCTGAGGTTTGCAAGGCTTCTTTCCTGTGGGCTTTTTGGAGACAGGCCTTCTACACACGTCGCTGTTCTGTCACAATGGTTCTGTGCCTGAGTGTTCAACTTTCAGCCATGAAAATAATTGCCAGAGTACCTGTGGTTATTTGAAGATTAGACATAACGTTTGGTGACTTTCAAATATGGGCAGCCAGGATTCCATTTATATAAGCCCCATGCAATGGAAAAATCCAGATACGAAGTTGAAAACATTTCAAGAACAATAATATAATAGCAATAATAGCTAATGTTTATTGAGTGTTTGGTGTGCTTTGTGCCAGAAGATAATGACCTGCGGACTCTACTATTATCTCATTTATTCCTTATACCAGTCATATGAGGAATGCTCCCAGCTAAGAAGCTAAGGTTCTTGGAGATGCAGGATGATGCCTGAGGTCACACAGTCACTTAGGGAAAGAGGCTTTAGTGATACCACTCTTTATCACTATTTCCTCACTGCCTTGTCCTCATAGCTAGCTCTTCTTCTGAAGAATTTTTTAAAATAATGAAAATAAAAAGATTGGTTCTCTCAGTCAAAAGCCTTACAGAATGAACAGTACAAAGTCCAGGAATGGAATGTTGTTAAAAGTTCCCACTTAATTTTTTTACTTATCTGACTCTTGAGTGCCACATGGAAACCCCAGAAAATGACAGACCAAAGCCTTCTGCCGGGGGATTCAGAGAACCCATTGTCCTGCCTCCACCTGGCAATGTCTCAGAGCCCCAGCCCGGTCCCATTAGCGCCTGTGGGCGCCGCAGGCAGCCTTTTGGAAATGGAAGCACTCTCCCCTGCCTGCCCTCCACTCTCTTGTGAGGTGTTAACACAAACACCACACAGTACAGGATCGGTTCAATATTTATTTTAAAATTGCTTTTTTTTTTTTTTTCCAGCAAGGTCCCAGACTTTGGTGGCTTTGGGGTGGCTGAACAACTGAATATGTGCCTCCAAAGATGTCATAAAAATGTGGGCAACTGAGGGTGAAGTGTGCATACATACACACATGCATTTGCCTTATGAAAGTGATCTCTTAGGAGTGTCAAATGTTCACTGGCCAAGAGAAACAGAAATGAGGAGGTATTTAGGACAGATAAAGCTGAGCTGATTACAATGGAAACATTTATATATATTTATTGAAAAACACTCAGACCACCTCAACGTTGTGTTTTTTCCTTTTTATTAAAGTATGATATACATGCAAAAAAGTGCATAAATCATGAAGGCAGAGTTTGACAAGTTTTTGTAAAGTGAACACATTACTGTAACCAGTACCCAGATTAAAAAAGAAAATATGGGCCCCAGAAACCTCTGTTGTTCCCCTCCCAGCTGCTGCCTTCCCTCCAGGCAATCACTTGACTTCTAACCCATAGATTAGTTTTGTGCATTTTTGAGTTCTACGTAAATACAATCATATACTAAGTTCTCCCCCATGTGCCTGCTTTCTTTGGTTCTATACTATGTCCATGTATCTGCATATAGCAATAGTTTATTCATGCTTGTTTTATAGTATTTCATTTCATAAATAGACTGCAAAATATCTAATCTGTTGGTAAACTTTCAATAGTTTCCAGTTTGAGGCTATTATGAATAGGACTGCTACAAACATTCCTTGTGCATATTTTTTAGTGAAGATATGTTTCTATTTCTGTTAGGATAGTCATAAATGTTAAAAACAGAATCCTTACCTGTTTTATACTGTCTTACGTGTAACATTTATTTCATGAATTTTTGACTCTATTATCATAATAATAAAGCATTATTATTTATTAATAATAAAGCATTCGTGTTGTATTCTTTTCTTTTCAATCTTGCCTCCTTCTGAACTTTGTTTTCTTTCTTCCTGAACTTTCTTGCTTCCTAAAACAAAACTGACCTCAGACACTGGGAAAAATCTAAAACGCATAGCTCCAAGCTCATCATCTGAGGATGTAATAATAAGTGTGTTGTTGTAAATTACTTTTCATCATGGTCCGTGCTGCCTTCAAAGGTCAGGCCTTCATCCCTTGTGTGTTCTGTGGGAGTACACGGTGCATATGACCAAAAGCAGAGCTGTTTCCAACAAAATTCAGTAAGGTTTTTGCCCTTCTCACAAAAGTTGTGCTTTTTTAAGGTAAAAGAATCTACATTTGATTCTCTGAATCTAGCTCATTTTAATATGAGCCATTTTTGTATGCAAAGGAGTGCTGACACCAGCAAGTTTTATAGTACTGATTACTATGGAAACATTTATCTATAAATATAAAATCCTTTAAAGCTTAGCCTTTTATCTTTATAGAAAAAGGCCTGTTTATGTCATTTCTAAGATTCCAGCTTTAATGTAGACATGAGCTATTCTAATGCCAAACAAGATAACCTTAGTGTTGGAGCCGTGTGAGTTTTGAAAAGTGGAATTTGTGCTAAAACTATTATTTTTTGATAAAATATTAACAATGAAACGAATTTTATTTTATTTTATTTTATTTTGAGATGGAGGTTTGCTCTTCTTGCCCGGGTTGGAGTGCAATGGCGCGATCTCGGCTCACCGCAACCTCTGTCTCCCGGGTTCAAGAGATTCTCCTGAAACAAAAATATTTTTAAAAGCACACTTCAGCTGAAAGCTCTGGTTTGTTGAATTCCTTTTGTAGAATTTATATTGTGAATATGTCTCACATTTTTTTCCTTTCTAACTCATTGTTTCCTCCATTCTTTGTGCATGTGTATGTGGGTTTGTGTGTGTGTTTGTAAGCTGTGATGATGGCCAAAATGGAGATGATTGGTTTGTTAACATTTTCTGTTGGCACATTTATGGATTTTTCTTCTTTAAAGTTCATGTAAAATCAGAAATGATGATGTAATATGTATGTTATTATCACTTCTTTTTCCTCTTTTATTAAAACATAGCACTTTAGTTATTTTTTAGGCTATTTATTTTTTATATAAAAAATTAGATGTATATATTTTGGGGGTACATGTGATAATTTGATACATTCATATAATCAGATCAGAGTAATTGGGATGTCCATCACTTTAAATATTTATCTTTTCTTTATGCTACAGACATTTGAATTATTCTCTTCCAGCTATTTTGAAATGTATGATCGACTGATGTTAACTATAGTCACCCTACTGATCTGTCAAACACCAGGTCTTAAATAACTAGAGGTTTATAAGAGAAAAATACTGCAAAATAAAAGGGGAGAGGATGCCAGTTGGCTCACAGCAGAGCATCTGATGCTTTCTGGTTCTCAGTGGTGATGGGCGAATGAATTTAGATTAAATGATGGGAATTTAATCCTGCCTTCAAAGGTCAGGCCTTCATCCCTTGTGTGTTCTGTGGGAGTACACGGAGCATGTGACCAAAAGCAGAGCTGTTTCCAACAAAATTCATGGGAAAGGCTCTCTTTCTTTCCAGGCACATCTTCACCTGAACAAGGTAACTTTTGTCCTCATGTTTTTCCATCCAAATTGGAGTTGTATGTTGCCCAAAGAGAATATCTCTCTCTACTTTCACTCAAACATAAAAGTTTACCATTATTTTTCTTCAAATGTCTTCATACCTCAACTCTATCTCTAACCGAACAACTGCAAGTTACACCAAAATAACTACAGTCCCCTTAGTCAAAACCCTCTGAGACTCTTCTAAATATCAAGAAGAGGATAACTAGCAGCATCCTCTTCTTAAAAAATTACACTACAACAAAATATATAATTGGCATCTTTAAAGCAGCACCTTATCAATGCAGTTTTACAGAACCCTACAAATGACTAACAAGGAGAAAGGGAGGAGAGTGATGCCTTGGCACGGGAGGAAGGCATATTCTGCAATCTTCTGTGCATACCAGTTGTCGTGGAAGAGCTGAAGTGCTACGTGACAAATTCCAGAGGAGCTGCTTCCCATCATTGCTTCAAGAATGGGAATGAAACGTTAAAAAACAGTGGCTGTCACAATGGTGGAAATTAACTTTCTGATTGCCGAATTCCTACATATTTGTCTTGACGGTATATAAATAGGGGTTAGAAAAATCTTAGAGACACCATCAGTTTAGGCATTTTAAGATGTTGTCAGGACCAACTTCAGTTGCCAGATAAATCCTGTCTGAAGGGAAGTGAGAGCACATTGACAGAATATAGTGGAAATTATTATGGCAACATAGAATTGTAGAATCATAGGATTGGAAGAGGGCCAGAGGCTTATCTATTCTGGCCACCCATGTCTTAGCTCCAGTGTTATAGACACAGAAGAAGAAAACAAATTTAAAAGGTGTTAAACAATAAGGGCCAGAGAGTCAAATATCTTTTCAGCATTCTCCTTTGATCTGTTATTTTCTCTTTCCTTTGAGCACCAGGAAAAGGGATTCAACTATGGAATATATGTTTAATGCTGCAGACAGCAGCAACACATATGGTATATGCATTGCTCTTAAGTGGTATAGACGGGGCTGACTGGGGGATTATGACATAAGGAATGTTCGTTGGCACACTCCTACCTTCACTATCTCCATGCTCATCACCAACCCTTCTTTCTCTCTTCCACGCCAAGCGGTACTTCCCCTCTAGGTTTAATCCAGCCTTGATTTCTTCACTTGTAACACAGCAATAATTTCACACACTTCACAGTGTTGAGAAAATTCCGTGAAATAATGTTAATGATGTCTTTTTTTTTTGAAACGGAATCTTTCTCTGTCACCCAGGCTGGAGTATAGTGGCACAATCTTGGCTCTCTGCAACCTTCCCCTCCAGGTTCAAGCATTTCTCCTGTCTCAGCCTCCCAAGTAGTTGGGATTACAGGCACCCACCACCATACCTGACTAAGTTTTGTATTTTCAGAAGAGTCAGGGTTTCACTGTTTTGGCCAGGCTGGTCTTGAACTCCTGGCCTCATGTGATCCGCCCACCTCAGCCTCCCAGAGTGCTGGGATTACAGGTCAATGATGTCTTTAGTTCCATGTTCAGCACATGTTAAGGCCTCAGTAAGTGATATTTTTAATTATTTCTGCTAATTGCTAAAGGTGTAATACATCCAAGGGTATTTAGAATATAAAATGGGACTTGAATATGGGAAAACCAATCAAAAGATGAGGTTGATATTTGAGAGCAGAGAGCTACCTATTCCACAATTATTTAATGGACATCTACTATATACCAAACCCTCTGCTTGGGGGCTGGGAATAGAAGTTTAAAAAATACTTATTTTTCTTAGCCTCATAGAATGAATAGTCTAGTGAAGGAAACCAACCATGAGCCATAACCACACAAGAGTCTGTGTAGCTATATATATATTTTTTTTAAAGACAGGGTCTCCCTCTATCACCCAGGCTGGAGTGCAGTGGCAGGATCACCACTCACTGCAGCCCCAACCTCCCAGGCTCAGGCAATCCTCCCACCTCAGCCAACCGAGTAGCCGGGACTACCCGCTCAGGCTACTGCACCCGGCTAATTTTTGTATTTTTTGTAGAGATGAGGTTTTGCCATGTTGCCCAGGCTGGTCTTGAACTCCTGGACTCAAGTGATCTGCCCATCTTGGCCTCCCAAAGTGGTGGGATTGCAGGTGTGAGCCACCAAGCCCAGTTCCTACAATTGTTAATAAGAGCAATAAAGGAAAAATACAGGAAGACGTGAACCTCTATTATATGAACATCAAATTTCAAAAGAGATGGTCAAGGAAGCCTATCTGAGAAGTGACATTTAAGTTGAGTTAGGTGAGGAAGAAGTGGGAGACACCTCTTCCTGACAGCACAGATGGGTGTATGGGTGCACGTCTTGGGAGACTGGCCTTGGGTAAAGTGGGAGGAGTTGTAAAGAGAAGAAATGGGCTTACATGAGGAGACTGACTGTCTTTGCTCTTCCTCTACCCAACCCCCACGGTCTATTGGTTCCACTGCCAGGAACTCAAGTTTCGGGGGAAGCCACACTGCAGTGACTTCTCAGATTGAATTGCAGGGTACTGGGGCACTTCCTTCATTTCTCACAAAGCAGATGGCTGCTTCCCTTTTCATTCCTTACTTAACAGGTACTGCATAAAACTCAGCCTGTTGTTTCAGTATTTGTCCACCCAAGTGAACCTCCCGGGTCTCTGAAGCCAAGATTGGGCCTGAAAACACCTTTCAGTCCCAAACCTTAAGAACTGTAGGATTTGATAAACCTAATATGACCCTGACTTTCTTGTTACTTTTTAACTCAACTGTGAACTGAGCTTAAAATCTTTCAAAGAAAACCTAGGGAACTTGTTTCAGCTAGACCTAAACTCACGGGGTTTTTTTTTGTTTTTTTAAACTAATAAACCAGAATTAAATCAGAACATTGAACAGGCTGAACCTAAATAGTTATTTCGTTTTGTTTGAGTATCTGTCTTGAAGAAAGAAGATTAATTGTGGGGCCATTGAAAGATTTTTATGTTTGGTTTCATTGCAATCAGAAATTGCAATCAATATTAATAGATATTTGGGAAATTTCAGAATGTTGGTTTTCATTTTTCTGAAGATATTTTTGGCAAGAAATATGCTTTTCTTGTTGTCAGCCTAGGACTTCTACATTCCCCCTACAATTTTCAAGTGCCTCTAATTCCTGTAAGAACCAGAAAATTGAGATTTATGTCAAAATTAAAAAATAAAAATTAAAGATTTGGTTCTTTCTTGGTGCTCTCTCTTGCTTTCCATTATAATTGTGTTTTATTTTAGTCCTGGTAAAGGAAAAAGCAATTTGGGAGTGTTTTATTTCTAGTCAAAAGTTTCTTTTTTGTGAAGAGACATGGAAAAGCCAGATGAGATGGGGCAGTGTGGTGACATGCAAAAACAATTTTGACTCAAGAGATAGAGTCCATTTGAGAAAACCCTTTTGGGTCTGGATACTGCAGCGAGTTGCATTTTGTCTCTTGGTACCAACAAGAGCAGGTTCTACCGAGGCAGTGAGTTCCTCTTAATGCTTCATTGTTTGCAAAGCATTTCATAAGTTGACTTTGGGTTCTAGACACCGAGTCCTGGGTAATTGCTCAAAATTTCCCCTTTGTTTGAGCTCCAGTTGAACCGAGCCATGGTACTTAATGATAACCTCTCAATTAGTAGCAATGCTAACAAAGAAAGTTTCAAGTTGAGTTGCTAATGACCTAGTTTTTGACTTTCGAAAATAACTGGAGCTCTAGTAGGATCTTTCACAGATAAATTTGAATTCGGTTGCAAACAACGTATCTATACAAACACAAACCTTCAACTCCTACCCATCCTACCCCCGCCACCCTACCCACAGAAAGATCCATTTTGGAAAGAAAAACATTTCTGAGTCCATTAAGTTCTAAACCACTTTTATATTTTACCATTTAATTCTCATAATAATGCAGTGACATAGGTTTTATTATCTCGATTCTTCAGATAAAAGAATTGAACCTGCTTTATGTGCAGTGACTACGTATCACACAGTTAGTAGGGGGCAGAGCCAAGATTTGGCGTTTTTTTTTTTTTTTTTTTTTTTTTTGACTCTGCAGTTTATTTTTCATGATGCACAAATAACTGTAGTGCAAAAACAAATAATATAGAAAGTCTTTTTACAAAAGCTGGCCATCATTACAATTGGGTCCTCTGTCTCTGCGGGATGGGTGGTTCCACAGCACTGTGTCGGATCGGCTGAGAGTGCTGGTAAGATTGGAATTGGATTTCCTCTGTTATCTTCTGTGCTAGAAAGGACCAGAACTGTTAAGACTAGTTCTCTTCTTTATACTCTTACTCCAGAATGAACTCTTGAACCTGTGGGGACAGGAAACTCTGTGGCTTCTCTCCCTTTGGTCCCAAGCATCTTTGAAATATGCCATCTGCTTATTGTTGGACCTGATGACTCATCACTTCCTGGTTTTCTTTTTCTGCTTTGTTTTTTTTTTTTTTTGAGACGGAATCTTGCTCTGTCGCCCAGGCTGGAGTGCAGTGGCGCGATCTCAGCTCACAGCAACTTCCGGGTTCAAGTGATTCTCCTGCCTCAGCTTCCTGATTAGCTGGGATTACAGGCACGCACCACCATGCCCTGTAATTTTTGTAGTTTTAGTAGAGACGGGGTTCTACCACGTTGGCCAGGATGGTCTCGAACCCCCGAACTCAAGCGATCGGCCCACCTCGGCCTCCCAAAGTGCTGGGATTACAGGCGTGAGCCACCTCGCCTGGCCCTCTGCATCTTTTAATTGTGGACTATACTTCCTAGGGCTTCTTGCATTTCAGTAATGGGCTGAGTTTTAATTAGCTAATATCTGTAAAGTCTTTGAATGTCTTAGGGGCAACAAAATGCTAAGTAAATTTAACACCTTACACAAATATTAATACTTCTCTAGGGAGTTAACAATTACATGCAAAACTGTAATACAATAACTCATGGAAATCTTTTCTCACCTATGTTAATAAATACAAAATTTCTATAGACTGTTAGCATCAATTTTGCAAACTCAGAACTAAAAGAAATTCAATATTTGCATTTCTGGTCTTTTTGTTTATATTTGTAAATCCAAATTTACAGTGACTGGAATGTAAAGTTCTCAGCTGTAATAATGTCTGGGTTAAAACTTCAGACTTTGAAGTTACCACTTGCTTGAGAGGAGTAAACTGGGAAGACAGTTGATGTTTCTGCTATTATAAAGGTGGGGCCCTTTTCAATAAACCCTCTGGAAGGATTGCTCTGGATAGATCAATACGAAGTTATTGTAGTATTTCTTGTTTAAATACTTTGGATGTAGCTTTGGAACTATAGTTCTGAGGCAACCAAGAGAATGGGGCACCCCCTACCCCCACCCACACGTATACATAATCCCACTGGAATATTGAGGACGTGGGGCTCATTAACTAAGTAAAGTGTGAGTAATGTAATGTAAGTAATAACACTGACTTATATTTGGTGTTGCCAAATATTTCTCCAACATGACATCCCCATTAGAATCTAGCCAGTCAGGAAAGTGGAGTTTAGTTTTTAAGGGCCAAATATCCTAAACTGTAATCTACACACCCTGCCACCTCTCATTTGACTAACTTCTGAAGTTCAGAGATACACAGTCATGAGACAGGAAAATACAAAAGATAGTGCATTACACATATCACATACTCAATAAAAGTTTGTTGAGTTAAATTAAATTGAATTAAACAGTGACTAAACTAATCCAGATTAAGACATTCCATCCTTAACAGTTCCATTTTTGTTGTTGTTGATTTTGGACTCACTTCAGAGAAAAAGAACAAAGTATCCTTTTAGAAACTTATTTTTTTAAAAGTCCATTTTGGTTTCTTTCAAATCAAATGTGAAGCCTAGGGGAGTCTGAAATTATCCTTCTATTGCCTACAGCTCAACAAATGACAAATCACCTGATGAAAAATTTATCAAAATCACCAAAAAAAAAAAAAATCCCCTCTTTTTATTATGTTTCCTCTTTCCACATCTTTTTTCCTCACTGCAACATATCATTTCTAGTCTTTATGGAAAAGATGTTTTTCTTTTGAGAAAATGTTGGTAGTTTTGGCTCCAATCTTAAGTAGCACTTAATATTTCCAGCATGGAGCACTTAATATTTTCTAAGAAAATTATCTTAAAGGGATCAAAATGTAGTAGCCAACATTGCTGGAATTCATGCTCTACTACAGGATAAGAAATGAGGCTATGAGCCTCAGTTTCCCCATCTGTAAAAAGAAACACTTAGACTAAGATCAGTTTAAGCCTTAGCATTCAATGAGGTTCATTCAACATCATGAAACCTCAAAATGTTGATATTCAAAGGCCTCCCCCAGGAAAAGAATCCACAGGAAATGCCACTTGGTATCCAGGGCCACTGCGCTCCTAGAAGGGAATTTGTTGGGGTATTGTTTATTATTGGAAAGAAGACTGTGGGACTTGAGAAATCTCAGAAATCTTAGGTCATATCTACATACATAGATTTTTTGTGTGTTGGTCTTTTTAAAAATTGCAGAATAGTGCCTTTTGTTAGTATGGTTCTCATGTACTGCCGTTGGTCCACTATGTAATAACAAATCTATGGTTTGGCTGAAATACTCACTTTTCAACTGATTAGGTGACATTATGTGGACATAACCTTAGACCTGGCTAATTTAGATTTGCTTTATACAAACAACTGAACTTTTTAGCTTATCCTTTCACTTTATCATGTAAAAATCTTAGACTGCAGGAGTTGGAATGTACCATAGAGATTTACACCAATCTCATCATTTCCTAGTTGAGGAAACTGTCAAGAAAGAGAAATAGAACTTAGGTTTTCTTTCGCACTAGTTTTATACTTGATTTTGTAGATGATTCTGGCAACATGCCTTCGGTTTATGTGGCTATAATAGTGGGAAATTCTTATAACCTCAAAACTGTCATTTAAAAAAAATAAACATCCTGACTTTGAAAAAAATTAAACCCACTACAGTGAGCTATTTTAGTTGAAACTTACTAACATTTAATTCTAATAATTGAGTCTATCTATCCATCTGTCTGTCCATCTATTGATCTAACTATCTAAACCACACTTTGAAGATTAAATGAGATCACATATGTAAGGCATCTAGCTGGTAAATAGTAGGTACTCAATACATGTGAGTTTCCTCTTTCCTGCAGCCCACCCCTGCTTGCCCTGCCATGCACAAATGAGTGTGTTCCTTCACAACCCCCAGTTGAAAACAGAGATCTTCTAGATCTGAGCATTATCACAAAGACAGCAGAAAATGTTTAGAAGAACGCTTCAATGGCAGCAGGCAGAGAAATGCACTTGTAAATGGATCCTATTTCTCAGATATCTCGGGCCTTCCTTTTATCTTTTGTTAATGTGCAGTGATTGTGGTTTGAACAAAATTTAGCATATGATTTTTGATTCATGTGAAGCATAATAGTTAGAGTCTTAAAATTATTGAGGTATATTATGTAAAATAACTTTATTTGCTGAAACACTGACTTTTACTATACTATAGCAATTCCTGCTTTCTTATTCCTAATAGCATCTTGGGCATATTTTATCATTTACCAATCACCAGTAGTTAAACCATAGTCCAGACCTGTTTAAAATTTCAATCTTATATCCAGTTTAAAACTTTTTTCCTTCCTCCTTATAGGGTAGATTTGTGAATTAAGGAGTTTGAAGCGGGGAAGGAGGCAAGCTGCGGCACTGGGTAACATCTCCCTCTCCCTCTTCAAAGTTTAGCTCCTTCAATTTACATACAGGAAGGAGGAAGCAAGAGGGGAAGGAAATAACTACATTATAGTGTTCTATGAGGTTGACTGTCCATATCCTCCCATCATCTTCAGTCATTTTTTAAATACTGACTGTGGGGTAGGAGTTATGGTAGTGGTTGTTGGTAACAGGGTCAGTTATGTATTTTCTAATACAGCCGATTACAATTGTCAGAAGCTCATTGGTGGCCATCTCTGGACTGGGCACTTTGCACTATTACCCTGAGCTTTGAATCATAACTGCAATTTTGGAGAACAGAAAAGTCCCTCCTACTCAACATCTATTATAGCAGCCTAGTAATTCCTGAGTCAAATTTATATTTATAAGTATACCTTGTGTGTTTGTAGTGAATTGTCTGTAGGATAAAACGATGTAACTGAGAACCTTTGATGAGACTGTCACTGAGGACCACACTGCATAAGGAGGTAAAGTACAAGATTTGGATGTTCGTTAGGTTTCCTCAACAGAGCATTTCTTACAGTTCTTAACCTTTGATTCTCAATCTCTCTCACACGCACACACACACACACACACACACACTCCAATACTGTTCTTTCCTAGCTTTTCCCTTCTCAGGAAATGATGCCACTATGCATTGTGAACTGCCACAGCCACAGGCTTTCAGAGACATAGGATAACAACACGGTCATGGAACTGAAAGATTCTTGGGACCCTATTTGACAACTGCTCACTCTTTCCCCAATTTTGGTTGCTTAAACTAAGTCACTTTACTATCATAGACAAGAAAGGCCTAACATATGGAATAATTTATGACATCTCTTATCTTTGAATACATATTTGCACAATAAAGTCCTAATATATGGAATCATATATGACATCTCTTATCTTTGAATAGGTATTTACATTTTATAGTCAAAAAAATAGAGTAGAGGCATCAAATCCAGAACAGTGCTAAGAGATCCTGTGATGGCAAAATGTTACATATAGGCTCAAAGCAGCTACTGATTAAGGGAATTTTATGTTGATTTATTTTGGTAGAGCAAAACATTAAAAGAAAGTATGTACTTAAGCGAGTTTGAACCTAGAACTCAAACTAATGTATCCTTCTCTCTAGAATCAGCATTGAATTCAATTCGAATCAGCATATATTTACTAATTCCTACTACGTGCAGAGCATTGTTCTTATATCTAGGGGAAAAAGTTAATGGATTTAAAGGATCACTTTGTAGACTGTCTTTTTTGATTATCTGAAGGAAATATATTTTTGTTACAACTCAGTTACAGAAAGATAAGATTTGTATGACAGATCTATAAACCTATTTCTTCTAGCAATATTTTCCAACGTCTCAAGGCAATAATGTTTTATTTCTACCCAGCTGGAAAAATGTTAAATTACTCACTTAGCAATTGTAATAATAGACTTAATTTCACAAAGTTTGAGCTATCTTAACTTCGTCAAGGCTTGGATTCTCAATATTAGTCTTTCAAATGAAAGCAACAAATGTTTTTGTCATTTTTCTTAAAATTAGACCTCTAGATTATGTCAATTCTTAAAAAGTGGAGTTGAAGATGATAAAAGATGTTTGAACTGTCCAAACTTACTATACAACTTGTCTTTAAAACCTGGTCCAGAGTGCACAGTTGAGATGTGGCAGATCAGTCTCAATGACTCTTCCAGTCACTTTATATCCATGGTCACTGGATGATCTCTAGGGATGTGGAAACAGTTTGTCTTTGGTGACTACCCACTATTGTCTTTGTTATGCCTTTTCTGGATACGTGTCTCTGGGATGTCTTACAGTTGTACTGCATTCTGACTGCTAAAATCAGGTGCGATAATGCAGGCTAAATATTATCTCAGTGTTACTCTTTTTTCCCCTTTTTGTTCTACCTCCCCTCACTTATCCCTCTACAAGCACATCAAACATCTTATTCTTTCTTGTTGATGATTCCAATTAGATAGAGGGAGGGGCTTGGTTCAATTATCTTGAGTTTTGAATGACCACTAGCTGGCCTAGTGTATTCTACTCCCAGGAGCATGTATATTTACAAGTCAGTTTTTCTTTAATCTAAGAAGTGGAAGCTCAATGGTGGGGTCTCAGGCAATAGAACAAGAAAAGCTTTAAACTTAGCTCTGAGGGAAGAGCTATATTTCGTTGTCATTTACCTCTTGCCATTTTACTTACCTTTGTGAAGTGTTTCTATCTTATACATTTTCCTAAACAACAACTTTAGAACATACACACACAGTATGCATGTATTCAAATTCTTAAATTCTTACAGAAGTCATAAATTTGTCTGGTGTCAAGAACTGTTAAGGGGCTGAAATTTTACCCTACTTGCAAGCTAAGTTAGCCTGCCACCATTTCATGAATGTGAACAGAGGACACAAGACTCTTGGATAAGAGACAGAGGACAGTTTATTACCAACAGCAGCAACACAGCCATCAGCCCCCTGAGCCCTAATTCCCACAGGATGAACCAAAGAGGGCTAGATGGCACCCAAATATGTAGTAGGTTGTGTTTCAGGAGAAGAACCTGTACATAGAACACCTGAATCTTTCATAGTAAGAAGTCTACATAAATGCCCTTTGCTCTGGAAGGAAACATTGTCTTTTACACTAAGCTCACAGCTCAACCAAACAAATTCCCCTCTCCCATCTTTTTCTTTTTTCTCCACCAAAAGCTCTATATCAAGTGGCAGGGGCATCATTACTTCTATTTCAAACTTCAGGGACCCCTTGACTCTGCAGCCACAGATATATTGCATTCTTGCCATGGCTGCAAAGTTTGCACTCTCTGGATGATTCAGACATTAACCTTCTTTGAGGATCCGGCTTACTCAGGGGAACCTGGTGATCATTATCAAGAAAATGTCTTAAGGTTTTGCCCAGTTTGTTACCTTCAACAGCATTGTAAGTCCAACCAGGGCAATAAGAACCCAGGTACTCATCAATACCTCATCTATGGTTTCACCTGGGAGTTTGTCCTGGAGAAATCTCTCTGAGAATGCTAAAGTTTCCTTGTTTCGTTCAGTACCTATTACAAGAAACTGTAAGACCTTTTCTGTCATCTCCAAGTAGATTTAGAATGGGTGTGATAGGTGGGTGTGAGCCATAAGATGGGTTGACTCTTACCATTCTTCCTTAAGAAGTATTATGAAGCCTGCTCTTCATCTCCTAAGCATATCAGGTCAAAGTTTTATTGATGTACCTGGTTTCTACCTATATGATCAAAATTTCATTCCTGTTATACTCAATGTAAGTTGTGTCTCTGTAACTCTTGTCTGAAAGGGGATATACCCAGGATGAATCTTGATGCCATTTTTTCCCACTTGGAGGGCCTGATGCTGACTGGCAGAATGGAAAGTAAGTCTCCTCCACCTCAGGGAGTGCTAGCAAAAACAGGACAGCATTTGGGCAGCTTTCTTTGAATCTAATTTCTAGTATTTAGCCTTCAACCACCTTCCAAATGCCTCCTCATTAGTAGGCAATAAAGAGGAGAAATATTTATTGCCTGGCACAATATACTATGTGGACAAAATATTCACCACTGATTTTTATGAACTTCCTTTATATCCCTTTAACTGGCCTGTGAGGCCTCCATTCTTTCTCTCCCATAAAGCCATGTCTCTGTCAGCATCATCTCATCCTCATCTATAAAACTGTCAAACACTGTGAATAGTCTGAGATTTTACCTTACTTGCAAACTAACAAGTTAGGCCACTACAGTTTCACAGATGCTGGTAGAAGACAAAAGACTCCTAAATCAGAGACAAAGAACAATTTATTATTTGCAGCAAGAAGTAGACAGAGAGTCCACATTTTTGTGTCAGTTATTTGAGATCCAGTTTGCATAGGGTGATATGAAGAGGGCCAGATGATACCTGCACACATAGTGGCTTGTGTTATAGGAGAGATATTCTGAGCTTACTGGAATAGAATATTTTATAATGGTCAGTAAGCATACCTGTTCTTTCATCCAGGGGGATATGCCATTTTCAGCTTCCAAAGCCATAAGCAAACCTACTTTTTGCTCTGGAGAGAGATACTATCTCTATATTCAAAGGCTGTTTCTGATAGAAACTTCCTTGAAAAGACGATCTAGAACAAAGGTCAACAATTCTCTTTCAAGATGTGCAGAAATATAATACACCCGTGGAGAACTGTTTCCCTACATCCGGGATTACAGGCAGCCCTTATTTCATGATTATAAGGAACCCATTGAAAACAATAACACAAGAAAGCCAGCTTGGGAAATATTAATGAGAGTTTTGGTTTCTTTTCTGAGAGTTGGAAAGTACATTTCAATGAACAATATATTTAGCAGTGTATCAAATGTTATATGAAGATATGTCAAATGTTATATTAAAATTACATTTTTATAGAAGATACACACTGAGATTTCTTCTGCAAGTTTTCACATGACACATTCTCATGACCTGTCACTCTTCCTAATGAGGGAGACAAGATCATAGTATTTTAGTCAATGAGCCTGGACTCAACTCATTTCATTGTATTCCTTAGATTGCAAAAAGCCATTGAACTTTATAGCAAAAGTGGATTCAGCAGATATTTTGCATTGCAAGTATTGAACTGTGTCTGCAAGGCAGTGGTGCCGATCTGAAAACTTTATTTTTCTGTTTAGGAACATGATAGGATTTTATCTTACTAATAAAAAGAAGCATCACTTTTCTCTTCATCCTGAGACCTCTAATATGTACATGTTTTCATTCAAATGCATCTTTCCAATAGCTAAAATAATTGCACAAGATTTGTATAATTTGTTTGACAAATAGGTAGATTTCATGTCCACTGTAGTTACATCGATTATAGGGAATTTTCCACCACTGAGGTAAACTGAGTTAGTCTTAAGTACTAATTAGCTTTGGATCGTTCATATTTGGCACTCCTAGTTACTGTGTAAATTTGGGCAGAGTATGTAACCCCTGAACCTTAGTTTTTTACTCTATAGAATTGGGGGATAGAAAATTCTCTTATCAGCAAACTTATAAGGACTACTGGGACAAAATCAAAGCATCTAAAAAAACTTTGTACAATGCATAGTACATGATAAGGTCTCAATAAATGTCTGTCCCTTCCGTCTTATGTGGTTTGACTATATACCGATAGAAAGCCCTCATTCTTTATTGTCATATTTTTCATTGGTGCACTGATTCCTCACTAATCCAGGAACAGAAATTAATCCTCCCTGAAGGACTTTGCCTTCTTACACCAGAGAATCAACTCCTCTGCCCACTTATTTGATATTGCATTGTTTATCATGACCTCTAGGATTGCAGCCATGTTGAATAATGAAGACTCACTATATAAACACAGACAAGTCCTGAGATGTGATTCCATGTGAGAGCTTCTGACAGAGGGGAGTGTGTTAAAAAGCTAAAGAACAGATTTGCAAAGCCTAAAATCCTTAGAATCTCAGCTTCAAATCCTGGCAGGATTGAATTAGCTTTTTTTTTTTTCCTCTGGAGTAGTTAAACTTAGTTTCATGTGTTTTGTCTGAGTACTGCGTGTGGGAGTGGGAATCTATATCATTCAGATGGAAGCTTTCATCTGTTTCAAGCCTGTATGTATATTAAAACAGCCATGAAATTTTATATGTGCTAAAATCCTAAAAATATCAGCAGAGACCTTAAGAGAATCAGACAGTGGGTTGAAGAAAGATTTAATATTCAGTATTTCTCTTTTCTATTTTTTTGTTGCATTCTTTTTATAAAAAGTTGAGTTGACAGGAGCTTGGAAAATGTACTTTGAAAGCCAAGCAATTGTCTAGTTAATGCATTCTATTAAGATGACAATTGCAAACAGTTTAAAATAAAACAAAACCACCACCTATTTTTCAACAGTAGGGTTTTAGGACCCAGGTTGTTCAAATGAGAGTCTTAAATTTTCTTTTTATTTAGCTTAAAAAAAAAAAAAAAAACAGCTCCAGTAGTGTTGCCAACATAATCTTAAATTCCCTTAGTTTGAGCATACAGAGAACAAGAGGAGGAAGTACAGATGCCTCAGAGGGACAAATTGCATCAGTGGATGGGAGTCTATCCTGAAAAATGGGTATTCCTAGCTCTTAAATTGAGGTCATAGTTTCTTGTTCTCAGAGTTCTGTATCATTTCTTTTTAAAATAATTTATCAAGTTCAGCATGCCTTGTTTGCTAGCCAGCAATGTGTCTGTCCATCTCCTAAAGCAATCAAGATTGCTTTATTAAGTAGAATCTAATGCATATCTGCACCAGAACAGGATTCCAGGAGGCTGGAGAGTACATTCTGGGAGCCATCTGCAGACTAGCCTTGGGCTTCCAAGCCAATGTCCCAATGGCTAAGGAACTGTAGATATGTTACTGAGTTCACTTACACCTTCATTCCGTGACCCTGAGGACAACACACCTTCATTGCACTCAACCCTAGACCCCATATCTTCTCCTTCTACCCACTCCTCCACATGAAAGTCAGAGGTAGACATATGAGTGCCTATTTTTGGTAAATGTCATGGTTTTTCACATCACTGAGTAAGCATGAAAATTTCTCTCTAAATATTTGAATCACTTCATTTATAGTCAAAAACACTTTCTCAAAATGAACATTGTGAAGCCAACCAATTTGACTACACATCTGGGTTTGAACCCCAAAGAGTCAGAAACACTATAGTTAATCAAACTAATTTGTATTGCTATTCTTATCTGGTGGTCTCACTTTGAGGAAACCACAAAGATGTCATTTGGGAAGTGTCAGCTTTAGGGGTGGGGCTGAGTTGGGGGTGTTGGTCCTTTGGTGGTAATGGTTGTATAAAACACAACATAAAATTGTGAAAAAACATTTGTAGTGAACTTTTTTAAAAACACATTTACTTTTTAGAGCAGTAGTTTTGAATTATGACAATTTGGAAAGAATGATGCAGTATGACACGATGCAAAGAACAAATCCCTGACTTTAAGGAAAACTGACCCCCAGTCCTGCCTCTGCTATTATTCAGTTTTGCTGGGTTGGGCAAGTCACATACCAACATGGTGTCAATCCCTTCTTTATAAAATAAGAAATTGGTTTAGCTCAGAGTTCCCCAAATTTGTACTTCAGACCTGTGAAGTTGTCGCAAAAGTAAAAGTAATTTTGTGATAAAATAAATTGAGAATTACTGCATACTATGCTGTTCAAATGTACACTGACATATTGATGTCTGTGAAATGTTCTGCAGTTGAACACATGGTTTAACTTTCTTTTCTTTTCCCTTTTCTTTTCTTGTTTTTGTAGGGACATGGTCTCACCTGTGTTGCTGTGTTGCTCAGGCTGGTGTCAAACTCCTGAGCTCAAGCGACCTTCCTGCCTCTGCCTCCAAAAGTGCTGGGATTACAGGTGTGAGCCACTATGCCTGACTTTAGTACAGTATTTTCCAAAATTTTTTTTGTCTAGTGACATACCTTAATATCTCTTAAGAATAGAGTATCACAGATATCTTTTGGAAACCCTGGGTTCAATGATCTCTAAGACCCTTTGCAGTTAGCATTCAATTATACTGGTAACTCTGTTTTTGTTATTTATTGTATTTTGTCAATAAGGAAGTTTTTTTGTTGATTTCCAGTAATTTCTCAGTTGAAGTAATTTAGCTGCCTAGGGATTCATTAGAATGAGTCATTGGTCCTCCTGCCTCATGTAAGGTACTTTCCAGTTTTAAAGTTTATGATTCTAAGATTCTAATTTGAGATCAGAGACAAGTCTTCTTATAAGAAAAATTAATTGTATTCTTTTTTTTTTTAGACGTAGTCTCACTCTGTCACCCAGCCTGGAGTGCAGTGGTGCGATCTCGGCTCACTGCAAGCTCCGCCTCCTGAGTTCAAGCGGTTGTCCTGCCTCAGCCTCCCGAGTAGCTGGGACTACAGGCACCCGCCACCGCGTCCGACTGATTTTTTGTATTTTTAGTGGAGACGGGGTTTCACCGAGTTAGCCAGGATGGTCTCGATCTCCTGACCCGTGATCCGCCCGCCTCGGCCTCCCAAAGTGCTGGGATTACAGGCGTGAGCCACTGTGCCCGGCCAATTAATTGTATTTTTTGCCTTCTAGAAAACCTTATATTGCTTCATATTCTTGTTAACCTGCAAATTTTTTTTTCCAAATTCTCATTTTAAAACAATAATAGATTTATCTATAAGCAACAGAGACATTTTGTACCCTCATGGTTAGTAGTTTTAATTTTTCGGAAAAATCATGTTACTCATTACGTAATATCTGTAACTAAATCTTAAACTATGGATTGGTACAAGTTTACACAGGCATTAAAATTTCCGATTATTCCTTAGGACATTACATAGGAGTATATGTGTTGTTGATTTTGTTATTAAAACACTTTCTTTCATTAACAACGTACACCTTCTGTTCAGAAAAATGAAAAGGAAAGAGTACATGACCACATCTTTAAATAGATGTTCAAGTTCATTTAAAAAAATTATTTTTTATTTAAAACATTACAACCTCATCACCTGCAGACTATTTCTTTCATCAAAGTGGCTTAAGATGTATTGCATTTTGATAAAAAACTGCTTCCAATGGCTACAGCATCAAAAAGTAAATACTATGTATTTTATTTACCATGAAAAAGGTAGTGAAATTTTCCCCAGTTTCTTACTCTGTAATTGGTCACTCTTTCTGTAGAGAGATATTGAGGATGGTAAAATACTCCCAGTACCCACAAGGTGGCATGGCCTTCTTGTTCAATCCAGTTTCATTTATTATTTCTGCTTTATCTGCTACTATATTTTAGATTCTGCTCTTTTATTAAAGTTTTGAATTTCACTTTATGGTTTTATTTTTCTTCACTTGCAGCCAATGGACAGTACTGGAATTTCTAGACAGAAATATATTTTTTAAAGAAATATTAAAGTAAAACTCTTCTACATCTTCTATTGTTTCAGTCCACTTTGGAGCTGACTTTAAATTATTTGACTGTGTATGAAGCCTAGTGATTATATACTGCCTAATAAACACTAGATACTCAATAAATATTTGCTGTGGAATTTCATGAGTTGTCTTACTGAAAAAAAAGTATTAAAATACTCATTTTTTTACCAGAACAATTTATGGATACTTTATATCTTTCCACTTGCTGGTGAAAAAGCTCTGCCTCTTTTGCCAGGAAGTACTGTTATTTTACGGTATTACAAAAATATGTCATAAATTAGGGTGAAATCTCCGTCCTATCTCAATTATAAAAAAGGCACGGTGAATTCAGTTCAGACCTTTACTCAGTAAACATTTGTGGACCCTCTGTCTGTACCCAGCACTGTGCCAAGGGCTGAAGAAAACATAAGGATGAGTAGAACATGGATTAGGGAATAAGCATGTCATTCCAAGAGCAGAATCATCACTCACCCATTCATTCATTCATTCAACAAATATTTATTGAGTGTTTACTGTGTTTCAGGTGTTATAAGAAGGTAAATAATAAATAAAATGGCCAAAAATCTTACACTAGAGTAGACAGACAATAATCTAGATAAATAAGATAAACACATAAAATGAGTGAACTCTATAGTATGTTCAATAACGATACATGCTAAGGAGAAAACATAAAGCAGAGAGAGGAGAGAAGCCTCTTGGGCCAGGAGAGGATTAGGTTGGCTATATTTTTATTTTGGGTCATGAGAGAAGGTCTCTGTCTCTCTCTGCAAAACGACCTGAAGAAGGTACAGAAGTGAACTGTGTGGTTGTCTGGAGGGAAGAACACTCTAGGCAGCAGAGACACTAAGTACAAAGGCTCCCAGTGGGACTGGGTCACTGTTGCGTACTCTGTTGGGGTTGCTAAAACAAAATGCCATCAAATGGGTGGCTTATAAACAACAGAAATGGATTTCTCATAGTTGTAGAGGCTGGGAAGTCCAAGATCAAGGTAGAGTCTCTCTCTGGTGAGGGCCCCCTTTCTGGGTCACAGACTGTACCGTCTCACTGTGTCCTCACGTGGTGGAAGGGATGAGAGTCTCTCTGGGGTCTCTTTTATAAGGCACTAATTTCACTTACGAAGGCTCTGCCCTCACGGCCTAATCACCTCCCAAGGGCCCCATCTCTGAATACCATCACTTTAGGGGTTGGAATTTTGGCATATGAGTTATGAGGTGGGTACAAACATTCAGACCACAGCACTCATTTAATGTGTGCTACCCCAGAGTCCTACATAAAATGAGATGGGAGCAAAGGAGACTGAGGGGCTCCTTGAGGAAAGCGAAAGAGGATTTAGCTGAGGAAGAGAAATCTACCCCACACCCAGTGGACAAAGGTGCTCCTGGTTGAGCAAAGCCATAGAGGCATGAAAGCCAAAGATGTGGTTGTGTGGGAAGTAAGAAGAAAAATGAGGCTGTAAATAGGACGAACATATAACAGTCCTGTATGCACAACCCTATTTTATATCCACTTGGGAGGAAAAGCAGTGATTTCACCAGATTAATTTTGAGGGAAAAAAATTTAGGTAAATCGTAAAATACAATGAACAGACAATATATGTGCAGGATAATATTAACTTACTCGAATCTGTTTTCCTCTCCAAAATAATTTATATTCCTTCTCATTGGGATTACAAAATTTTGACTTCAGGATGCATAAACAGACAGATAGTAAAAGTTTTGAGCATTCTGTATTTTCTAGATATCAGTTCTGCTTTTGTGATAAGGCCCCGGATGCAATGTCTACCTTGCAATGCACTAAATTTTAGATATCTGAGATCTCTACAATGGATAGCATAAGTCTCTTTTATGAGAGGTTTCGCCAGAGGAAGAGCTCAAGTGATTCTATCTGACGGCTTCTTTTTCTAGGCTTTAAACCTTTAGTGGGGGTCAGATAAGGGGATGGGAAAATATCCCTTGATTGTTTTGGAGAAAACTTAATCTGACACTTTAAATGTTAACTACTTAGGGGCTAAATGAATGTATACATCTGCTGCTGCAGTTATGGTTCTTAGTTTTTGGGTTTTGTTTTTTTAAGGCAATACGGTGGATTTAAATTTCAGGCTCCCACTTCAGGTGTGCAAACTACCATTCATTCTTCTAAAATTCAACTTAATTTCTATTTTCAGATATCATTCCACTGGCATGTAAGGAAACTTAGTTCCAGGACTACTATTGGAACCCTTCCTTCACTGAGGTTGTGGCACTTGATAGTTGTAATTAAGGCCAAGATGTTAGGTGAGGTGGGGTCTGCTCCACACAGACTGACACAGGGAAAGTGTCAACCCTCTGTCCACAGGGCACCTCCAGGCCTGTGGCCCCCCTGCTAGTACTTTGACAACTTTGGGAGCAGGAACTTGCTGTTTCCTGGCATGCTAGGGCCAAGGGAATCCTTGCAAGGCCATGCTTCGTCACATACAAATGAATGCTAATTCCCTGACTGGGTTCATGTTCTCACTCCTGGGATTAGCCATTATTTCTTCAGGGTCCACTTGTCTTCTTTGCTCTCCTCCCCAGAAGCCAGAAGAAAGTGTTTTGAGGTCTTGAAGGGAAATCCCTCTGCCTTCGTGACTTCCCTACTAGCTGACCTGTAACCTAATTATCATCATTCTCCTAAGTGTTGGGCTGTTGAAAACCAAGTATATGAAGATCAGAGGATATTTTCTGGCCCCACATAGACCTGTTCTGATTTTCTGTTCTAAGTAGGAAAGGGAAGAAGAGAAACACTAAAAAGAAGGAAAAAAGTATTATTTTACAAATATCATCCTACCCTATTTATATAATTTCGTACACATACAGGCTGTGTACATATATATATATATATATTCATATGTGTGTGTCACTGTAACTAAGGCATTTATTCATATGTGTGTTCACGTGTTTTTGTGGGAAGGCAAAGTTACTGATCTCTGCTGGGCAATCTTAGGCAACTCCTTTAACATCTTACAGTGTTCATTTTCTAATATATAAATGGTGAACATTAAGGCCTTCAACTCCTAACTGGAAGATTGTTGTAAGGGTTAAATGAGGTAATTGTGGGGACATGGTCGATCACTAGGCATTTTATATGGTTTGGCTGTGTCCCCACCCAAATCTCATCTTGAATTGTAGTTCCCGTAATCCCCATGTGTCATGGGAGGGACGTGGTGCGAGGTAATTTAATCATGGAGGCAGTTACCCTCATGTTGTTTTTGTGATAGTGAGTGAGATCTGATGGTTTTATAAAGGGTTTTTCCCTCTTTTGCTCGGCACTTTTCATTCCTGCCATCATCTGAAGAAGGACGTGTTTGCTTCCCCTTCAGCCATGATTCTAAGTTTCCTGTGGCCTCCCCAGCCCTGTGGAACTGTGAGTCAATTAAATCTCTTTCCTTTATAAATTACCCAGTCTCAGTCAGTCCTTTATAACAGCATGAGAAGGGACTAATACAGCATGTATACACACACATACAGCTCCAAGAACACACTTCTGTTTTTAGTTCAAACACTGTGTTTTGAATTTCAAGTGACCCTATGTTTTCAAGAGCACTAAATTTAGTGACAAAACAAAATTAGTAGACTTCTTAGATAGAATATTAGTTTATATTTTCTTTCCTAGGATGGGTAGGAAATTTCACTATCCTTGCAGATCCTCCTGTTTGTCCCAAACTGTAAATCTCTTCCATTCTGTCTGTTTCCTTCTTAACACGAGTAGCAACTTCACAAAGACATTATGTTGTCCACATCTCTGAGAATGCTGTGGCATGTTCAGGGCTGAAGTATGGGATGATGTATGGAGTAGAGGAGAAGTAGAAGCCAGAGGTTTGCATCTGCCTTTGGACAGCATAGCCCTAAGTTCCAAGCCAGCTTCCATTTCTGTTCCTCAAATGATGGGACTGTGGGAGGCAAAGCCCAGGACATCTGAATGGATGACCTCGCATGGGGGAACAGGAGAGGATCTGGCATTCCAGGCATGCCAGCTGCTGCTCCCCTTCCTGGCCCTTCCCCTGTCTACACTGCATTCACCCCCCAACAGGTTTGCACATACACACACATCAGCAGAGTCCTGTGACCTGGAACAAACAGATGAGGGTTTTCAGATTGTATTATCCCCCACACTTATGAACGTGGCACATTTTAATTCCTGTCTTTTCTTTCTTTTTTTTTTCTTTCTGATTCTACTTAGCTATTTTTTCCTCACCCCATTGCTCTAAGAAAGATGAGTGTCAGGTATAGTTTGGGGTTTGTTTGGGTTCTTTGTTCCATAGAAAAATAATAGCTATCACTTACTGAACACTTACTATTTGCCTGGCATTATGCTGAGCACCTTACATTCATTATGTCACTTAATCCCTCAACAAATCTATGAAGTAAGAAGTACTATTTCCTTATTACACTCACAGACAAGCAAACTGAAGTTTAGCAAGGCTAAGTGGCTTGCCCCTAGGTCACATAGTAAGTGGCAAAACCAAGATATGAACCCAGGCAGTCTGGCTCTAGAGCTTATGCCTTAAGCATGATATATGGATAAGGAAACAGGTACAGAAGGATTCCAGGTACTCATTCTAAGTTCCAAAGTGAAAAAATATTTTCGTCCTGATAGTCAATCCAGTATTCCATTCCATTGTCTTTGATCAAGTTCAGATGCCAAGTGGAAGAAAGAGCTTCATTTGGGAGCATTGCTTGCACAAGCCCTGTGCATCAGATTTCAGAGCCCTGGTTTCTTGAGGATGAAGCAGAACCTGTTGCAAGCTTTCCCTGATCGGGTGCCTCAACTCCTTTTCTACATATTGGCAGAGGTGGCTCCAGGACCCCAAACTGAAGCATTTGGGAGGAATAAGTTTAAGAAATATATAGTTATAAATACAAAATTAGATGTATTTATTTATTTAGAATGAGACATGAAATCATATCAAGTGACAAATGTCAGAAAGCTAACAAGTACACAAACATCCTGAAATCTATAGGAATCATATTTTTTTAATGAGTATAACCTTGTTAATACTTTTTTCCTCAGTTTTTTTTCCTATTTAATTTTCAATGCTTTTTTCTATAACAATAAAAAAGTCAGCCCTTTCCTTAGGATGGTTGATAGATTTTTATTTAATTGCTAGTTGAGATGTACAAAACATTGGCAACTTTATACACAGACACGCTTGCTTTGGGCAGCGTTACTACAGGTTTTTGCCATATCAACACCAGAATTCTGACAATTTCTATTTCACAAAATTTATATTCAAAAAAGAAAAGTGTGTAGTGTATTTGTAGTTGTATATACAACATTATCAAGTATTGTATTAGTCTGTTTTCATGCTGCTGATAAAGGCATACCTGAGACTGGGAAGAAAAAGAGGTTTAATGGACTTACAGTTCCACATGGCTGGGGAGGCCTCACAATCATGGTGGAAGACAAGGAGGGGCAAGTCACGTATTACATGGAAGGCAGCAGGCAAAGAGAGAGAGAACTTGTGCAGGGAAACTCCACCTTGTAAAGCCATCAGATCTTGTGAAACTTATTCACTATCATAAGAACGGCACAGAAAAGACCTGCCCCCATGATTCAATTACCTCCCACTGGATTCCTCCTACAACACATGGGAATTCAAGATGGGATTTGGGTGGGGACACAGCCAAACCACATCGAAGATATTCCTGACAGAATAGAACTTCTATTATGACTAAGAATTAAGAAAAACTCAATTCTTTACTTATACATTTACATATTACAGAAGATTTATTCTCAGACTAACTTGTGATTCCATCAATTTCAAACCTGGGCTGCTCTCTCTTACCCACACGCTTTCAGTGCTGGGTGTCATGGCACCTGTTCCTATCACAATAGAACCTCTGACCTGTACCTCATGGCACAACACCAGGAGAGTCGGCACAGTGGGCAGGAACTGAAACTCAACACTACACTAAAATGGCTAGCAATGTGCCAACTACACATGAATATTGCTTCAAACCACATCAACATGTCCCACTGAACCAAAAAAACGTGCACCTCCACCCAACCTCCCCTTGGAAGATTCAAGAAACAACCATGGCCACACCAATGTCATTGGAATGGGGGAAAAGTGGAACAGAAAGTTGGAGTAAAGAGGGATAACTTTCTTTTCTTTTTTTTTCTTTTTTGACAAGATGTGACTCCATTGCCTGGGCTGGAATGCAGTGGCACAATCTCTGCTCACTGCAACTCCATGCTCAAGCAATTCTACCATTTCAGCCTCCCAAGTAGCTGGGACTACAGGCATTCACCATCACGCCCAGCTAGTTTTTTTATTTTTGTATTTTTGTATTTATTTATTTATTTTTTTTTTGGTAGAGGCGGGATTTTGCCATATTGCTCAGGCTGGTCTCAAACTCCCGGACTCCAGCAATCCTCCTGCCTTGGTCTCCCAAAATGTTGGGATTACAGGTGTGAGCTACCATACCCTGCCAAGATAGCTTTCTAAACCAAAATATATATGCTTAATATCTTATTTTAAAAAAACCCTCATGGCACATATTTCTGGACCCACTCTCAGATTTTTGGATAGAAAGAAACTATGTGAAGGAAGGACCCTGGAGCTTAAACTTCATGAGCTTTATTGGGCAAAGGAAGTCTTTCTAACCATTGTGATATTTTTTTCTTCATATGAAAAGGGAATGAGTATTCTTCCCTTTTGGACCATATTTAAGGAGCGTTTTTCTCAAACTTCTTTGTAATAAAACCTTGACTGCTTAAGATGTATTTGTACTTGGTTCATCATTAGCTGTAGAGGCATTTTTTGCATACCCATCTTTTTTGGACATAGGGTCATGAGAATTCAATTTAAAAAATCACAAGTCCTTGAATATTCTCAACTTATCTCTGTGACACTAGGCTTTAAAGAAAGCAGGGGCAGAGTTGGAACTTGACTAGCAAATGACCACAGTTATGGTTGTAATACTAGTCAATTATGACATAAAAATACAGTGAGTCACAGTGGGACACCAACCTAACTTATTGGAAGCAAAAAAAAAAAAAAAGTTAACCAGTTGTTTTGTTTTCCTATATAAACAGCTGGTTTAATTTTCACATTAGATAAATTCATAAATTTCCTCACATGTATAATGAACAAAGTCCTGCCTCCTCCTAAATTGAACAGAAACCATGTTTATTTTGCTTACTCTCATGTCCCCAGTTTCCAGAATGTTAGCAACTACGGGGTAGTTAATATATAAATATTTGGTGACAGAATGAAATCAGAAGACATCAATTATTCAGCTTGAGTTATTTCTATGCCACATACAAATACACATTTCCTATGGCTGCCATAACAAATTATCACAATTTAGTGACTTAAAACATTATACATTTATTATCTTACAATTCTGAAGGTCAGAAGTCTGAAATGAGTTTTATGAAGCTAAAACAAAGCCATCAGCAGGGTTTATTCCTTGTGGAGGCCCCAAGGGAAAATCTATTTCCTTGACTTTTCCAGCTTTTAGAGGCTTCCTGCTTGTCTTGGCTCATGGCCCCCTCCTCTATCTTCAAAGCACATGGTTCCAACCTCAGATTCTTTTATCCCATCTTTTTTCTGACTTTTGATAGGGAGATGGGACAAGAGATCTTGCCTCCCTCTTATAATAAGGACCCTTGTGATGACACTGGGCCCACCTCGATAATCCAGAGTATTCTCCCCATCTCAAAGCATTTAGCTTAATTCCATCTGCAGAGTCTCTTTAGCTACATTAAGTAAGATTTTCACAGGTTCTGGAGATGTGGATGTAGACATCTCTGGGGGCCATTATTCTGTCCACACAGTTTGAGAAATCACTCCCAGAATATTTGTTTTTAGGGACAGTTACTGGAATTCATTGAATTTAGACCTTCTGGTTTCTGGGCTAGTGTTTTGTCATTGAGACAATACTTTTACTAAAGCAGAAATTTTTAAAAAGCACTTTAATGTCAAGAGAGATTTACTGGACACAAAGACCACAAAGAGGTCTATATTAATACTGAGAAGCAATATAGACTTGGGGGAAATTTGCCCTCTTTATTGTAGCAATTTATAATCTGGATGAATGGATATATCACAGATATTTGATTCTCACCACCCCTCCCCTATCAGTTTTTTCCTTATTGCCTCTACAGTTCTGGGAGATACTCAATATGCTGTATGAGTAAGGACTTGCTTTTCTCTGTTGCCTCTCTTCTCCTCTGTATGAGTTACACTAAAACTAACTTGGCTCAAGTGACAAGATGAAGATACTTGTTTAATGGTGTTTCTCAGAGAGCAGACAACAACTTAATTAAAGAGGGCATATGATAAATGAAAATATTTTCAGGAGAATATGAGTTGCAAATTGCCTCAATACAAATTAATAAGCAACGGAACTCCTGACACAGTCTAGGTGCTCAATAAATGTTTGTTGAACTAATTACACATTTATATGTAGTAGGAGGATTACTTCACCTCTATACAGCAGCTCACTTCTATAGACACCTTGGCTGGGATGTAACAGTGACTCTAAAGGCACAAACTCCACAGTTAAATGATGAAAAGACAAAAACAAGAAGGAAGAGTTCCTGGGATCTAATGAGGACCTTGTGGACAATGAGCATGAAGAAATTCTTTTGAGAGCTGGGGTCTCCCATTGCACATTGGAACATCATAGTGCCAGTGCCTAGGTCTGACTCAACAAAGCACCACCACTGAGTCATCTGACCACTTCCTGGGTTTTCCCCCTTGAAGCCTTCACACCCAGGGTCTGCATGCACCCCACCCTGCAGGGGATGATCTCAACTGGGTTCATTAACTAAAGCCTTGACAGACCCTTCTGATGTAATGGTCCCTGTGAAACCCAGAGTCCCATCTCTGGAGACTGTGAGGGAAGAGGGTTTAAGCAATGACAATTAGTTGGGAATTTTTTCCTTCATGTCATCTGTGAGAACCATCTGACCTCACAAGCAAGACTCTCTGTGGTGAGAAAGGGTGGTGTGTGCCTTACAGGAAATTCGAAAATGACTTCAGGGCATTACATACATGATTAGCAAGAGGGTAAAATATAGGATTGGAATCTTGCTTCTGATTTTTAGAGTAGAAAGAAAATTGGGCTAGGGCGGGGGAAGAGAGGTCACTGAGGAAGGGTGTATTTGATGATACAGCCTGAAGGAAAAAGAGCTCTCCATAGCCTTCCTCATTTCTTCCGCAAATATTTATTGAGCACTTGGGATGGAGCAAGTCACTGTTCTAGCCCTTCCTCCTCCTCATCCCTGTTTTCTCCTCCTGCCAACTTTCTTTTTGTTGTTCCGAGTTTGAATATTTTTCACACTCAGAGCTGTATAAACTTCTCTTCATCACCAGATTCTTTGATCTATGAACAATAGCAGCTCTTTGAATAGCAGAATAGGAATATCTGTTTCATAATTTCACTTTTTCTACAGACTTTGAACATCACCATATCAGGAAAATGTAAAGTTAAAGGGTTCCCATGGTTTGACCACACCCTGACCTCCTTTTGGTTTTCTTATTCCCTTTTCATAGTGTTTTTATTTTTTACCCAATTTGGTCACACTCTTTTGAGGCTAATTATATACTGGCCTTGCAATCTTCACAAGATTTGCACATGACAAGTTCTGATTTGCTTGTTAGTCAGTGAAGGCAATCTTCAAAATGAAGCTTCATAAATAACCAAAAGGAAGATTTTATACTCAACAGTAAAGCTAATTTATACTTACAAGGATTTTTCCATGATGCATTATACAGTGTTAGGCATAATATTTTAATCTCCTACACTTTAACACACATTTCAGCCATCCTGACTTTGATTGACCTATGGCGTCTGGATGCTTCATAATGTATTGTGGAACATACAGCACTACATCATATTATGGGCTGTAATGTGTTATTATGCAATTTCTTCAGACTCTCTCTCCTTCACTTTCTTTCTTTTCTTTTTCTTTTTTTTTTTTTGAGACAGAGTCTCACTCTGTTGCCCAGGCTGGAATGCAGTGGCAAGATCATGGCTCACGGCAGCCTCACCCTCCTGATCCCAAGCAATCCTCCCACCTCAGCCTCCTGAGTAGCTGGAACTACAGGCACGCACCACCACACCTGGCTATTTTTTTTTTTTTTTTTGTATGTTTTGTAAAGATAGGGTTTCACCATGTTGCCCAGGCTGAACTCCTGGGATCCGCCCATCTCGGCCTCCCAAAGTGTTGGGATTACAGGCATGAGCCACCGCGCAGGGCTTCTCCTTCACTTTCTTACTCATATGTACACACACACACGCACGCACGCATGCACAAGCATCTACGCACACACACACAGTTAGATGCTTATATTGAGTGGTCCCCAAACAAGTGATATTTCTCCTTCTTCTGTGACATTGCCCACTAGTTATTTTCTGTTAGCTGAACAAAAACAATTCCGTTCATTTCTGAGAGACTCTAAAGACATGTTTACATAGATAGCAACTCATGCCAACAACCTAAATGTAGAATCATTCTTCCTAGGTTTCCCTCAGCACTCACCATATAGTACCAACAATGATCTAACCAAAAAATAACCTATTCAGAGAAAATGTGTTGTCATAAACAATGTGCACAGAGATCTGGGTTCTAGAAATTGCTCAACTGTTAATTAGCATTGTGACCTTCAGGAACTCATTTAACCTTTTAGAACCTTTTAAACCTGCCCTATCTACTTCCTGGGTTAGGAGGATACAATAGGGTAATGTCTGTGAAAGGAGCCTAAACGACTGAATCGTTCACATGAGCAACTTTTAAAGTCAACCCTATCCAACTTTGCAGAGCTGTTTTAGAATAAAAAATTATTTCTTTGTGCTCAAGCATATCAGTTGTAAAACTATTTTAGAAGTGGGGATTGATTAACTTTTAAGGCAGCCAACCACATTTATTCAAAGAAATTGTATGAGCACACTCTATTAGGCACTACAAAATCCTAATTTGTTTACGTTCCAAGATTCAAATTCAGGCCCCTTCTGTGACACTCAAATTCCGCACCTCTATACCTAATCAGACTCAGACACTTTACAAAATACTGACAACTTGTGACAGCTGTAAGTATAGCTATCCTTCAAAAACCCAGGTGGACAGAGACTTCGCTTTTCATAGCATTTCCCACATACACAACCAATTAAGAGATTAAAAGGACATACCAGTTTTAAAATGTGTTATTCACTGACACAGGCAGTGTGCTGGCACTGTGTTTTGACTGCACTGACAGGAGCATATTTATAGGGAAGAATTCCACCTAGATTCTTTTGTTCAGCTCATTACAATTGATTTGTTACTGGTGTAAACTCAGGGTTATTATAATAATTAGTGCAGACATTAATGTAATGAAATAGTGTTTTCCAGCTAAAGTAATATTCAAACGCAAGCCTGGTTTTCCTCCACTGTTAACTGGAGTCCTCCGAACACTCCGAGACTGAGGCGGTTCTTGATGCTCCATATTAAGCCGAGGTTCCTTTACTTTTATTCTTTTTTTGGTTTCACTGTTGAACCTTTCTAGGTCACAATTACACTTAATTTCTATAATGCAGTGCCAATGAAGTGACAAACACTATTGCATAAGTCAAAGGCAGGATTTGGAGAGTGCAGGTGTTCAGAAGTTTGCACACCATGCAGTGTTTGACTGTGGGATTCATTATGGCTTACGGGAAGATAGCAGCCCTTGAAGGGCTCCAGTGACAGAAACACATTTGCAGCTTGCTGCCAAGCCATACAGATGTGGAGGGAATGTTTAAAATCATCTAATAGAGACATGTTCAAGATCACCTGAGCCACCTTTGTGGCTCTTGGGCCAGGTTTGTTAGAGCCACAAGCTCACACACCTGCCAAGAAGTGTGAACACCCCTCCAGGTCTTTGTAAAATGCATCTGTGTGTAACTTTTGATAGCTTTTACAAAACATGCAATTACTGTTCAGAGTGAGTTTCCTTCAGCTGCTTTCTAGTCATGGGAAGTAGGTGGAAACATTTCTCAGTGGGCTGGAATTCCAAATGCCACTTGGATCCTGGGCTATGGGCCTTTTTATATTGTTTGTGCATGTATTTCAGGCATGTTCGAGCTGAGGGGCTTAGCGTTCAAAGGGCATGTAGTCTGGAAAAATCACAGGTTTATGTTAAAAATTCACCTTTGTAATAAATGTGGGAATGGCGATTTGAAGTAAATAAGAAGAAATCATTAAGTTGTGGTGAACAAAATGTGCCAATTTGCTCTGACATTTCACAGTATCAATTGCTTTCTTATGTGTCAAAATCATGAATAAGATTTTTTTGGGAGGGAGGTGTTGGAATGATATGTTGAGATGCAAACTCATTAACAGTAGTCATTGGAAATGGAAGAAAATGGTGTTGAAGTAGTTGCTGCAGCCTTGGTGGTGAAGGGAATGAGGAGGCTTACCACAGCTTTCTCCTGTTGCCTGAAGCCTGAGACCCTGTAACAATCTCCAGGACAGTCACCTGAGAGGGAGACCCACCTGCATCTGAGCTGGGGGACTCTGGGCTTTCACAGCTTTAGAGATTTGGGAGTTGCAAATCAAATTCTTCATACTGGGCCATATGAGAAACATTCACCTTCAGAAAACTTGAGTGGAGGCAATGGTGACCATTTTACATTAATTTATTTTGGTCTGCGGTTAATTCTCTAGCAGCTTCAGTTAGCACTGGAGTCTTCCAGCACCACGGATCCTTTCTTCTATCGCATGAACCTTCTTTTCTCCTTCACCCTTCAGGTCCAGCTCTGTACCTTTCCTCAGAAGTCCCCTTGCGGGCCCTTCTTTCCATTGGAACTGCTCCGTTGTGGCACAAGAATTATATTTGTTCTCAGGCCAGAGGGTGTGAAATTCTTTCCTAAGGTTATGACCTTCCAGAGGGGACCCTGGCCCTCATTCTAGGAAGTCACAGCTTACAACATCCTCTCAGGGAAGTTTTTGACAAATCACACTATCAGCGATGGTAAAGAATAGTAAAAGTTCAAGTCAACCCAGTGCTCTTGCTGAAGGCCTGGCCTTGTCAAGGCTTCTGGTGCAACCTGTAACCTGCTGCCTCAACCCCACCCCCATGCCTCCGCAGACTTCCTTGTTAGCAATGAATCACGTGCCTCTGCTTTCCCAATTGAACCCTACTGAGTCTCTTCGGCCTCTGGGCTTCTCAGCCTGGATCTTTGCTGTGGAGAGCCTTGGCAGGACTGACGCTGTTTCTCCAGGTATGTTTTACACTATTAACAACACTGTTTTTAACAGCTGTATAGAAGCTTTGCACAAGAGAGCACCGATTCCATTTGTATGAAATTCAAGAATAGGCCAACTAATCTATGGTGACACAGATCAGATCCCCTGTGAGGGTCAGAATGTTTTTCAAAGAGGGCAATTTCTGGGTGATAGAAATATTTTATATGTTGGCTGGGCTGTTGGTTATACAAGAAAATACATTTGTCAAAACTCATTGAACTGAATACTTAATATCTGTGCATCTCACGGTTTATAAATTTTACCTCAGTAAAAATAAAAACTGTATCATGGGGGGAAAAAGAATAATGAAAGTTCCAGTTACACACAGTTAATAATGACAAGAATCAAAATGTGTAGCGAGTCTAGCTCAGGAAATACCTTACTTAGAGATATTATTCTTTTCTCTCCTTTCCTTTCCTTTCTTTTCCTTTCCTTTCCATTCCCTCCCTTCTTTCCTTCCATCCGCCCTTCCTTCCTTCTTTCCTTCCTTCTTATTACATTACTTCTGTGTGCTTGTATATCGAAAAACAAATGGTACGTTTCAATGAAGTGATTTGCATGGAGTTTAATAAATGGGCTATTGGCAAGCATTTGCATGGACTGAGGTAAGGAAATGAACAAGGTGTAGTGCACAACTGTGGGTCTTAGTAACAGCGGGTAGCCACTGCCACCCCTAGGCCTGAAGGGATAACAGTCAGAAGAGTTCCTGCAACCCAGAAAGGAATGCTCTATGGAGCAGGCCCCGTGAGAGGAGCCACGGCCTTAAAGAAAGGGACACAGCCGGCTGGGTGCGGTGGCTCACGCCTGTAATCTCAGCACTTTGGGAGGCCGAGGCTGGTGGATCACAAGGTCAGGAGTTCGAGACGAGCCTGGCCAAGATGGTGAAACCTCGTCTCTACTAAAAATACAAAAATTAGACGGGTGTGGTGGTGCATGCCTGTAGTCCCAGCTACTTGGGAGGCTGAGGCAGGAGAATCGTTTGAACAAGGGAGGCGGAGGTTGCAGTGAGTCGAGATCGTGCCATTGCACTCCAGCCTGGGTGACAAGAGCGAACTCTGTCTAAAAAAAAAAAAAAAAAAAAAAAAAGGAAAGGGACACAGCCAATTCCCAGCTACTTGGCTCATTTCCAGACCTTATTGTCTTCTTACCTCTCAGTGCCCAGCCGGGGCCTCCCAAAGACGTACACAACCAGAAGCTAACTAGAAGGGAGCTTGCAGTCTGGCCTCCCAAGATACAGAGCTAGGAGAGGGGTGAAAAGTGGATGTGGGGGACAAGCCAAGGACGTACAGCCCCACTGGTCACTGGAGTACCCCCGGTGCTATGAATACAGCAAAGGCAAAAACCCTGCTACTCAGGAATCATACATCCTTGATGGAAGCACTAGAAAAAAAAATGGAGGACTAAAATATGTAATCAATACGTGGGCACAGAGAAGAGAGAGCGTCTAAACCAGATGGAAAACTGAGACAGAGGGGGTGTTGGAGACAAGGCTGGGGAGCACTGTCATCAAACGCTTCCTCCAAGAGGCATGGCCTCTGCTCAGTCTTCAATAGGGTGCAGGTAGAGATGGAAGAGAGCACATGAGAGCGGGTGGGACAGCTCGTACAAAGGCCAAGCAGTGAGAGGCTGGTTCCATGTTGCAAAGACTGGACCATATGGTAAAAGGACAAGAGGCTGGAGGTGAAGCTGGAAGAGAAGACGAGGGCCAGGTCACAGACAGTGGTGGTTGGGTGTGAACTTCATTCTGTGGACAATAGATAGCCACTGAGATAGTCTCAGTAGGCAAGCGACACAGCCAAATGTCACTTTCAAAGATTGTGCAGTAATGAGGCAGTGTCTGTGCTGGTTTGAGGTGAGGTGAGATTGGAGTCTGGAGACGAGTTAGGAGCTAAGAGTGAGAGAGTCAGTGGGAGGCAAAGAGACAGACACACAGAGCACTCCTCTCCAAAGCCTGGAACACCCATACCTGGCTTTCCCTCTCTGTATCCACACAACGTACACATTCCCTGCCCATGTAAGCTGCTCCTACTCCTGAGCCATGCCAAGAAGGAATGTGTCTTTCCATCAGTGGACTCCTCAAACTAAATTTTGTTTGAGCTCCCCTCCCTGGTGTCTCTTCTCTGCTAGGGCTGGGCTGAATGTTCTTCTCCAGGCTCCCAAAGGACTCCCAGGTTCAAGCTGTTCTCCAGGCTCCCAAAGGACTCCCAGGTTCAAGCGATTCTCCTTGAGAATAAACCCCTATGTCCTAACATTTACAGCATCACAGTGAAAGGAACTGCTCATGTCTCTATTCCACCCACTGAGAAGTGAGGTTCTTGGAGGCTGGGGCCTCATCTTTTGTACCCCTGTATCTGCAGATCTTGGTCCACAGTAGGTTTCTTATAAGTTCCCTGCCTTAAATTGAACTGAACTTCTGACCTTTTCTTTGCCTAAGCTCCCGGCTTTTGGAAAGATGGAGTTGGAGAGAGAAAGAGCATCCTCTTGACTGGCCAGATTCACTGAATTGACCCTGAGGCTCCAAAGGGTGACAGATAGTACAGTCAGATCACATCACATGTGAATTCCCACCCAGATGTCTTGGTTCTCTAAAATTCCCTTTACCCCAGAGTTATTTCTTACCTTCTGAAGATCCAAGAGCAACATCAAGTGAAATAGTATTTTGGAGAAATTTGTGAACTATAAAGAGACACATAGCATTAACTTATTGTATATCAGGTATATTAATTAATAATTAATTTCTTTCTTTTCTTTTCTTTTTTTTTTTGAGATGAAGCCTCACTCTGTTGCCCAGGCTAGTGCAGGGGCATGATCTCAGCTCACTGCAACCTTCACCTCCCAGGTTCAAGCAATTCTTCTACCTCAGCCTCCCGAGTAGCTGAGACTACAGGTGCCTGCCACCATGCCGAGCTAATTTTTGTATTTTTAGTAGAAACTGGGTTTCACCATGTTGACCTGGCTGGTCTCAAACTCCTGACCTCAAGTGATCCACCCGCCTCGGCCTCCCAAGGTGCTGGGATTACAGGCGTGAGCCACGGTGCCTGGCCAATAATTAATTTCTTAGATACCTGGATATAGTCAGTTTACATATGAACACAGGAAACACTGAAAAATATACCAATCAGATCAGGCAGTCTCCAATAAAGCCCGAAGCATAAGGGTTCAAATCTGCTATATGTGCTCTTCTATCCTAAATTTCCTCAAGAAAAGATGAAATAATCCAAACAGTGAGGCAATGCTGCTGGCCTGGCTATCCCAAAGGACGTAGTGGTGGAAGGATGTATCACAAGGAGACAGTTGCTAGGAGGGTAAAGGAAAATTAGAAAGTTACAATTTACTGGCATGTACTTTTGGGGCCAGACAGCTTATCTTTAATGCTCATTACAGTCAGGTAGGGTAGAGGTAATTTTTATCCTCATTTTACAGATAGGTTCTCTGAAGTTAAAAATTAGTTTTTTCATTCACCAGACACTTATTGGGCCATCAGACACTAATGGGGATTAGATGGCAGGCACTGTGTTAGTTCAGCACCTTTTCGAAAGCCACTCAGCAGAGCTGGGTTCTGAACTCTCATCGGTCTATATGTCGAAAGACTGTGATCTTTTCACTACACAGTTTTCCTTTTCCAGCCCACTCAGTGGTAGCTTTGGAGCAAGATTTCCATTGTATTAGTAAAACAGTGACTTTTTGGGACACTGTGTTAGTGCAATATTTTCAAACTTACAGGGTTCAGATAGCATCTCACCTAAAGCTCCCAGCATTTTAACACCAAGTCTGCTGAAGCTGCAGGCAGTCTAATTCAGTCTTGTGCACAGTTCTCTATGTGGGCAGCATGCATCTGTAGAAGCTTTCGGTGGGCGGGATTTAATTCCCCATACTTTTAGTTATGTTGTTACTGGGACTTTAATATGTCCTGAGTTTTGATAGAGCGATTATAAAACACATGTTAGTTATTTCTGTGACAAATATAGGCTCCACGGATGCCTTGAATAAACTTTTCTTTCCTTCATACTGTACTACACCCAACCCTCCCCTTCATGGCTCCCTGTGGCCTACTTCAGGGCAATTAATAAGAAAAATATCTTCCCTTCTCACACCTCTCAGATATTTTAACTTGAATGGGACTCTTATGGCTGGTGGCCACCAGCTTCAACATCGCTCCATGCTATTTTCAAAGATTGTTGTGAAATGTGTGGGAACAAAGTCACAAGGCCCACCACTGTGTGCTCAATAGTATAATGGCCATGCCAGTTGCAAGCCATACTGCAAAGACCAGTTTAAAAGCAAGCTCCCAGAGAGTGAAACACTGGGTTTGATGACATCAAAGGTAGATGCTTCTCCTTCCATGGGTCTCTGTTCTCCTCTACGGATTTTCCACCACCAAAGTACCTCTCTATGAGCGAAGTCAAATCTTTCTTGAAGCCACAAGTGAATAATTCAATTAATAATTAATTTTTGTTTATTTAGAAAGCTATGGGAGATTAAGGGAAAAAAATCTAATTATAAAAATAAGAGCTAAAATTTATTTAGTTCCTATTATTTTTGAATATTTACTATGAGCTAGACAGTATGCTAAGGAATTTACGTACATCTCATTTAACCCTTACAAAAACTCCTATACCATAACAAAATTCAGCCATTCATTCATCCACTCAGTCAGTCATTCAGTCATTCAACAAACATGCCCTTAGCATTTACTACATGTGAGGTACTATTCTAGGTCTTGGGAATACAGTTTTGAATAAGATACGGGTCTGGGCTGGGTGTGGTGGCTCATGACTGTAATCCCAGCACTTCGGAAGGTTAAGGCGGGCAGATCAGAAGGCCAGGAGTTCAAGACCAGCCTGACCACCCCATCTCTACTAAAAATACAAAAATTAGCTGGGAGTGGTGGCACATGCCTGTAGTCCCAGCTACTCGAGAGGTTGAGGCAGGAGAATTGCTTGAACCTGGGAGGTGGAGGTTACAGTGAGCTGAGATTGTGCCACTGCACTCCAGCCTGGGTGATAGAGCAAGACTCCATCTCAAAAAAAAAAAAAAAAGACTCAGGTCTGATTGAGTTAAAATCTAGCCGTGAAAGCAGATAGTAAACAAGAAGGTAAAGATAATTTCAGATAGTAATGAGTGGCATAAAGAAAATAAAATGGGATGGTGCAATAAAGATTGACATTACATAGAGTAATCAGGAAAGAACTCTTTGAGGCTGTGCCAGACCTAAGTCATAGGGCAAAGTCAGATGTACTTTTATCTAAGAGAAGAACACTCTTAAAAAAAGCATAAGCACAGAGATCCTGGAATTGTAAATAAATTAAGAGAAACAGGAAGAAACCTAGTCTGGCCGGACCATAGTTAGCAAATGAGAGAATATTAGATTAGGGATAAGATCATAGATTAGTGCCAGTACTTACAAAGCTTTGTAGGCTATGGAAGGAATTAGATTGTATTCTGAGGATCAGAACAGGAGAGTGGTGTGGTCTGATTTATAATTTTAAAAGATCACTATGGAAAATGACGTGTAGGCATCTGAGATTATAAACAGAGAGATAAGTTACAGGACTATTGAATAGTTCAGGAGAAAGATCAGGGTGGTTTAGACTCTGGTGGTAGACATGAAAATGATTGCATATTCAGGACAGAGGCAGGAGAAGTTTTGGAGGTGGAGCTGTTAGGCATTAAGATAAATGTGGGTGAAGATGATGGGAAGAAAATGAAGGATGACTCATAGTTTTCAGCTTGAGCAGTTAAAGTGTGTCATAATTGAGAGGGGAATGAGTGGGGGAAGAGTGGGGTTTTTTGTGTGTTCTTTTTGGTGGGGATGGGTTGAGGGAAATCCAGTTTTGTTTGACATGGATTTTAGGCATTCAATAAAGATGCCAAGTTGGACAGATGGGTCTAGCACCTGGCAGAGCAGTCAGGGCTGGACATATAAATTTGGGAGTTATTAGCATTTTAACTTTTAGGTAAAGACTTGGGACTGAATGTGATATCCTAGCAATAATGCAGAAAAGGAAGAAAAGAGTTCAGGCCTGAGTTCTAAGTCACTTCAAGACTTAAAAGTTAGGTAGAGAGAGAGGATCTGGCAGAGGAGGTTAAAAGGGAGAGGCCAGTAAAGTAGGTAGAAAACTAGGAGAGAGTGGAGTCACCAGACGCCAAGAGATGACAGTGAAGGAAAGTGATCTCTCATGTTAGTTGATGTTGACAGGTTGAACAAGATAACAGCAGAGAGTGACGATGGAATGACATGGAAGCCAAGGAAAGTGAAGCTTGAACAGAGAGAAATGAGAATTGAGGAAGGAGGACTAGACAGAGGCATAGACAGATAGAGTCACTTGCTCAGAGTTTGAACCAAATTCAAGATTTGAACCCAGGGAGTCTGATTTCAAAGCTAGACTAATAAACTTATCTCTGTGTCTGGGAAAAGGATAAAGTCATCCCTATCCCTTCTTTTATGAGTAACCAGTGCTCAGTGACATTAGAAAGACAATGAACTGTGGATGTTCTCTGATCTAGAGAAGGGCTGTGTAACTTTGACCAGATAGGCAGTGTGGGGCAGATTGTGCCAGGAAAGGCAATATGGTAGGAGATATTTTGAGAGAGCATCTTTCAAATTACATAGTTTAATTATTTACATATGTATAGCTCTTTACATTTCATAAAGCATTATATTATACATTCTCTCATTTGATTTCCACAGCAACCCAGTAAGTTAGAAATAGTTCCAACAAGAAGGCATATACCTGAAGGGCAATTCATGAGAAAAGCAGGGCCAAGATTCCAGTTACATGTGAATCATTTGAGAGATTAAATCATTTTTGTTTGGTTTTCAGTCAGCATAGCTAGTTTGACCTCTGTCTTGATATGAATGCTGAAAACCCTCTACTATTATACTATGCACTCATCAGTTCATCCACTCATTCATCCACCTGTCCACCTATCCATCCATTTGTGAGAACTGCATTGCACACCTGGCTTTAGCCTTGTCATAAGGTCTTCATCATCAAATCCTGGTTCTTATCCTTGAGAAGTGTATGCTTGTTGAGAAGAAAAAGTAACAAAAGTACCTAAAGACAGCATTGGCTATGATCAACATACAGACGTGTATGGTGCCTTATGTGCCAAGCACTTAACTCTCTTTTCTTCGTTTCCTGCATTATTGCTAGGATATCACATTCAGTCCCAAGTCTTTACCACCTATAAGTTAACATGCTAATAACTCCCAAATTTATATGTCCAGCCCTGACTGCTCTCCCGGGTGCTAGACCTATCTGTTAATCTGTTATCTGCCAGGGTTAATACAGATCAAAATTTGCTCGTCAGAAGAAGCATGATAAAACCCAAAGAAGAAATTGGTCAGTTTGCTCTGAATGAGGTAAAATGACTTCATAGAAGTGTTGCCAGATTGGATTGATGGATTTTAAGGTACAGGGCTAGATGCAAGGAAGGGAAGGTGTTGCAAAAGATTTACCACCAATTCTTCAGGCAGAAGGAGTAACATGAATGAGGGCATGGAGGGGTGAAACAATGTCGGTGTGTTTGTGCAACTGCAGTTAGCTTAGCATGTCTAAGCACAGGCTAGAGATAGAGGGTGGGTAAAGTGATAAATAAGATTACATCAGTGTTAGTAATAGCTAATGACAACACAATAATTATTTCATTGAAACTTCAGACAAACCCAATGGGATGAATACTACAATTTCTCCCATTTTACATATGTGAAAACTGAGGCATTAAGAATTTAAGTAATTTGCTCTAGATCACAAAGCTAGGCAGCTGAAATGAGATTTGAACCTAGGCAAACTGGTTCCGGAGTTCCATTCCTCAAGCACCACATTGAAGACCTATTTTGCAATTCGAAAATTTGTTTTTTTCTCTACAGGAAATGGGAATCCAGTGAAATTTCATATGCAGTCACTTTAGTAGAATCTCATGGTTCCTTGGGTAGAATTCAGGGTATCTATGAACTTGGATAGAAAAAATATGTGTATATATTTTAAAAATAGGGTCTTGCTATGTTGCCCAGGCTGGAGTGCAGTGGCTATTCACAGGCGATCCAACTACTGATCAGCACCGGAGTTATGACCTGCTCTGCTTCCGACCTGGGTCCATTCACCCCTCCTTTGCCAGCCCCGTAGGCCCCGCTAACAGGAGGTTACCATACTGATGCTGAACTTAGTGCAGACACTCAATTGGCATAGCTCACTACAGCCCAGAACTTTTGGGCTCAAGGGTTCCTTCTGCTTCAGCCTCCCAAGTAACTGGGACTACAGGCACATGCCACCATGCCCAGCTACATCTTTATACAAATGTCTAACTGTACCATAGTGTTTTCTTAAACTATTAATTTAGGTAAAAAATGTCAGTAGTATTCATGGCACCTGTGACTGAAATATTTTCACATCTCATCAAATTAGTTTTCGGTATCTTGAAATGATATTTACACTCTGTGCTACTCAAAATTACAATGGTTATTAGACCTGATACTAGATCTTATTATTTAATGCATTAATGAGGATATGCATACATTATTATATCACGAATTTATTTTTAAAATTTAGATAGCTGTATTTCAATGTAACTTTTTTGTAATTCTCTACATTTAAAATCATTATTAAGAGAAGAGATCCACAGGCTTCTCCAGTCTGCCAAAAGAATCAAGGTACACACACATTTGATATAGTTCAAATTCCCATGCTATATAAAAATCCCCTTGATTCCATTATTTAGAGGCAACTGTGTGGAATTAGTTTGTTTCCAGTGACTGGGGAGTTCACTAATAAATAAATACCTATTGTTTCTTTAAAGCTCAAAAATTTTAAAGAATTCTTTTTGCTATTGGAAGTTATAACTGCTTTGTTAGACTTTCTCTTCTCTCCTCACTTTTAGAATTGCCCTTCCCTCTTGAGCTACATTCCTTTTAAAAAATGTGAAAAATTTCTGTCTGGTTTCTTTGAAATCTGTTTTCCTGAAGGCCGAAGTGGCTTTCTGACTCTTCCCAGAATTCCCACTGCTCACTCTTACAAATCTCCAAAATATAGGGGTAAATATCTCACAAATTTCCTGTCCCTGACGCATCATCATCTAGCCCTTCCCTGAAATTCATAGTTAAGTTGCAGTTCCCCTTATCGCTTCCTCAAACATCTGAGAGATGAAACTATTAGTAAAGCGAGTCAAGAATTTACCAGATACATGCTTTTAGCAGAATGAAACTTTCAGCAGCTGTGTAGATAAAGCCTCGGCCCTACCCCCATCACTTCTGGATCCTGTTCTGTGTCAGTATTATTGGCTATATTCAGAAAACACTATGCATCTCCTCTCTGGCCATTTAGTGTAAAGCTGACTTCCATGACAATATCAATTCTATTTCTCTCTCCTTTTATCATCACCCAACTCATCATCGTATTTCTACACGTTGCTTCATGAATTTTCATACAGGTGCATGCTTTCCTGACAAGTTAGATCTATTTCTTTTGTAAAAGTTTATCTTTCCACTGCCATCTTCCAGTTGGCAATCATCTCCTTCTTCCCATCAAGTCACAGTGATTTCTGTTTTCCTTGGCTGCCACTGTAAATTTGCTGCAAGGAAAGGATTAACAGTTCCTGGAGACTATCTGTGCTGCATTGGGTATAACCACAGAGTTAGAAAGGACTGCTACCGGCACCCCTCAAAGGAAACTTGGCAAAAGAAATCCACTTCCCATCACCTTGCCACAGCTGCAAATGCCATTGTCAGGTAATTTATATTGAACTTTTAAAAAGTGTTTCAAGACAGAAAAATAGTGGGAGTTGGTAGAGGCAGTGCTGTTTTTACACTTCTCATTTGTTCCTTGGTGTCTGAGATATAAGTTCACTCAAAAAAGAATGTTAGGAACTAGTTTTACTCCAAATGCCAAAAGAACAGTATTCTTAGTTATTTTCTGACTAAAGGGGACTAGAATAATATATAGAAGAAATTAATCAATACTACTTCTTTCTTTTCCCAAGGTGTTTTGTTTCCATTTATAAGTCTGAGATGAAATCTTTCAGGAAAAAGAAAAATGAAGGGTGAAAAAGCAAAGTACCCAGTTCTGGAATTCCTGAACCTAAATACATATACTTTTTTCATAGTATTTTTGAAGTTATATTTACAGAGAACAAATCTATTCATAACACATGAGCCAGTTTCTTTGGCTCATGCATTTATTTTGGTAGAGATTGGGATAAAACCAGTACAACCTTTAGAAGGTAGTGACTCAAAACAGTAAGAGGCTCTATGGCTGAGAATGCCCAGATGGCTGGTTTGTTTGAGCATGGAAGATAAGTAAAGATGCCGCAATGCTTACCGTTACTACTGGACAAAATCTTGCGATGGCCTATTTGAAAGGCAGTAGGAAGCCGAAGTCCAATAACGATCATAAAATGAATATTGAATAAGCTATTTACTCTGGTGTAGTGAAAGACATCTACGTTTAAACCTGAAGATTTAGAGATCTCACGTATCTTCTCGTCTAACCTAAGAATTCAAAGGATGAGAACTGGTAGGCTACAGAACTAGATGGCTATGAATTGAGCCAAGAGCACGAGGCTCCTAACTGCCAGTCTCTTGCTCAGCCTATTGCCTTGAAGAAATTGCTGGGCACATTGATCCCTCTCCTTTTCTCCTCTAGCTTCCACGACATCATCCCTTGGTTTTTCTCTTGTCATCTGACCATTCCCTCTAAATTTAAAGTTCTTCAATCATAGGCTCCTGCTTTTTAAAATGTTCACTTCACCTAAGTTTGCACCTTTGGGCTTCTTCTCTTTTCAATCGACATTCTCCTTGGGCAAACTTTTCCCCTGCTGTTACCTCAGTTACCAAGGGAGAAGGGAAGAGGGGGCAACAAGCATCAAGCACAGCACAATGATTCACTAAGGATAGGAAATATCCAAAAAGACTGTAAGAAGGGGAGTTATTTATGGCCAAATTTTCAGCAAAGTGGTGGGTCACAAGATCCAGAGATTAAAGAGAGTGGTTTGGGGGAGAAACACAGACTACTTTTAATTTACAGAAATTTGGAAGAGAGAATATGGCAGCCAACTGCCATATTGGTTTTATTTTCAGGATGGGAGATAATTTGAGCGTATTGATTAGCTGAATGCAGGGCCAATAATGAGGTGGGCTAAAAACGAGAGGGTGAGAGAACTGATGGAGTGAAATCCCAGAGGAGTTATGGGAAGCCAGGGTCAAGGGGACAGATGGAAGGGCAGGCCTTGAACAGCAGAGCACCTCATCCTCTGAGAGTGGACAGAAGAGGTAAGGATGGGTGAATGTAGATCTGTTGATATGTTGGGGGGACATTTGGGACCATTTATGACAGATTCTTTCCCTTTTATAAGTAAGTAACAAGGCAAGATGTTCTGCAGAAAGTGAGAGAAATCTCACAAATATCAGCCCTCATATTTGAAATGAGAGGAATGAAAGCAAATGCTTTCATTCGCTCAATAAGTGAGGTGAAGAGACCGTAGCTAAGAACACATCAAGAATTCATGCACAGCACTGAGGAACCAGTTGAAGCTGGAAAAATATATTTGTAGTGGTTCACATCTGCATGGTAATTTTTTCTTCAGTTATGCTTATTTGACTAGATATAAGAGAATAAAATTCACATTATTGATCCAGCATTTTCCTGAGAAGAATTTGGTGCATGGAAGGTACACTAAAAGAGACAGAAATTTAAAAGATTGTGCTAGACCATTCTTGTATTGCTATAAAGAAATAGTAGAGATTAGGTATTTCAATTAAGAAAAGAGGCTTTATTGGCTCACAGTTCTGCAGGCTACATAGCCATGGTGCCGGCATCTGCTCAGTTTCTCGGGAGGCTCCAGGAAGCTTTTACTCATGGCGGAAGGCAAGGTAGGAGCAGGTACATTACATGGCAAGAGCAGGAGCAAGAGAAGGGGGAAGATGCCACAGAATTTTAAACAACCAGATCCCTCAAGAACTCACTATTGCATTGTGAGGACAGCACCAAGCCATGAAGGATCTACTCCTATGACCCAAACACCTCCTAACAGGCCTACCTCCAACACTGGGGATTCCATTTTAGCATGAGATTTGAGCAGGACAAATATCAAATCCATATCAATGATCAATCACACATCCAAGGAGTAACGACACTAGAGGATTTGAAAAGCACTTACATCCAATGGAATACAGGCATTTAAGCACCTACTTGACAGTTTGGTGAGTTTTACCAATTTTTTTTTTTTTTTGAGATGGATTCTTGCTCTGTCACCCAGGCTGGAGTGCAGTGGCACGATCTCCGCTCACTGCAAGCTGCGCCCCTCGGGGTTCATGCCATTCTCCTGCCTCAGCCTCCTGAGTAGCTGGGACTACAGGCACCCGCCACCACGCCCGCCTAATGTTTTTGTATTTTTAATAGAGACAGGGTTTCACAGTGTTTACCAGGATGGTCTCGATCTCCTGACCTCATGATCCACCTGCCTCAGCCTCCCAAAGTGCTGGGATTACAGGCATGAGCCACCACGCCCAGCCCCAAATATTTATACTAATATAACCTTCACCACAATCAAGGTATGGAACAATTCTATTACTACAAAAAGGTTTTTTTCTTTACATTTAAACACCTATTCATTACTGATAGCCCTCTTCATTCCTTTGTGTAGATTTGTTTCCACATGGTATTATTTTCCTTACACTTAAAAAACTATCTTCAACACTTATTTTTATTTTTATTTATTTTTTTTATTTTTGAGATGGAGTCCCACTCTGTCACCCAGGCTGGAGTGCAGTGGTGCGATCTCACCTCACTGCAACCTCCACCTCCCAGGCTCAAGCAATTCTCCTGCCTCAGACTCCCAAGTAGCTGGGATTACAGGCACGTGCCACCACGCCCAGCTAATTTTTGTATTTTTAGTAGAGACGGGGTTTCGCTATGTTGGCCAGGCTAGTCTTGAACTCCCGACCTCAGGTGATCTGCCCACCTTGGCCTCCCAAAGTGCTGGAATTACAGGCGTGAGCCACCGTGCCTGGCTGAAGAAGCTATTTCAACACAGCTCTTTCAACATGATAAAAAAAAATCATCAAAGTTATAGATTATGATCATTATTTTTTAAATTACCAACAAGAAGAAATAGACATCCTTTCCTCATCCTAGACCTCTTCCTCCCATAATCCTTTTCTGCTGAAGAGTAAGATGCCAATGGCTTGAAAAACAGGATGGAGATCACAGGCAATGAGGACAATGGTGTAGGACTTAAGAAACATCTGACTGACAAGTGATATTTGCAAAAAATTAGTTATTTGTCAATTTTTCTCATTTAAGAAAAGGTCATCAGTTTCTCTAAGCATTTTTTGTTAATTGAGGTATAATTAATATATGATAAAATTCACATTTTTAAAGTGTACAACTAGGTAGTTTTTAGTATTTTCACAAAGTTGTGTAACCACCACCTATAGTTTCTTAATTACAGACAATTTTTATCACTCCAAAAGGAAACAAAAAACCCATTAGTATTCAAGTCTCATTTCCCCTCCCCGTCCCAGCCCCTGGAAACTACCAATCTACTTTCTATTTCTATGGGTTTGTCTAGTCCGGATTTCTCAATTAAATAGAATCATATGATGTGTGGCCTTTTGCGTCTGTCTTCTTTCATTTGGCATAATGTTTTCAAGGTTCATCCATGTTATAATACATATCAGTACTTCATTCCTTTTTATGGCTGAAAAATATTCTATTGTAGGGATAAACCACATTTTGTTTATTCACTCAATTGATAGACATTTGGGCTGTTTTTACTTTTAAAATTATGAATAATGGTGCTATAAACCTTAATGTACAACTTTCTGTGTGGACATATTTTTATTTATCTTGGGTAGATACCTAGGAGTGGAATTACTGAGTTATATGGTAACTATGTTTAACTTTTTTGAGAAACTGCCAAACTGTTTTCCAAAGTGGCTACATCATTTTATATTCCCACCAGCAATGTATGAGAATTCCAGTTTCTCCACATCCTTGTCAACACTTGTTATTGTCTGTCTCTCTGATTATAGCCATGCTAATGGGTATGAACTTCACTGAGGTTTTCATTTGCATTTCACTAATGAATAATGATGTTGAGCATCTTTTTATTTATTGGTTATTTGTACATCTTCTTTGGAGAAATGTCCATTGAAATCCTTTGTTCCTTTTTAAATTTTTTTTAAATTGTTGAGTTGTGAAAGTACTTTATGTATTCTGGATACCAGTTTCTTATCAGATACATGATTTATAAATACTTTCCCCCATTCTGTGCATTGTTTTTTCACTTTCTTGATGGTTTACTTTGAAGCACAGAAGTTTTTAATTTTGATGAAGTCTAATTCATCTTTCTTTTCTCTTGTTACCTGTGTTTTTGGTCTTATGTCTAAGAAACAATTGCCTAATCCAAGGTCATAAAGATTTATGCCTATGCTTTCTTCTAAAAGTTGTGTACTTTTAGCTCTTACATTTTGGCCTTTGATTCATTTTGAGTTCATTTTTGTATATGGTGTGATGTATTCTCAAACCATTTTGATTGATCTACATTGCTGTATTTTGAATGATCTTCATCTTAAACACTGATTTCTCTCATAAAATTGTGAAGGTTATATTATTTTACTGTCAGTTAACACATGTGTTTTTCTATCTAATAATCAATATATTTTCCTCTGTCCTTAAAAATATAGAGGACAGCAACTCTGTATTTTTTAAGCTTTCTCTTTTTCCATTTTTCTTTTAGGGCTATGTACTAGATAGTAAGCCTGACCTTGCTATGTTTCTTAGTTCAATTAGGGGAAATGCTCGTTTAAATTTTAAATAGCTCTCTTAGTACTCGATTGTAAGACAGATGTGATAATATTTTTAGAACCCAGCTTCAGAAGACAGTTATACACATTTTATTTTCCGGATACAGAGGTTATTTGTATACCTATACAAGTCAAATAATTAAAGTCAAACCTCCTTTAATTGTGGTAGATGAGAAGGATGAATAGACAGGGTCATTAGTGTCTGATTTAGGAAATCCTTGAAGATGTTTAAATGAGTTATTTTAAATTAACTGTTTTATCATAGCTACATAAAAATGGCTTTGTGGAAATAATTTCCTTTAGCAAAAATACTTTTTTCCAAATTTTTTAATAAAGATCTTTTTAAATGACTATTATATTCAATCAAGTGGATGGATATACCATACTGTATTACTTTTTTTTGTTTCAAAATCCTATCCTTTAAGTGGATTCTAAATGGATTTATCATATCCTGTACAAGTATACCTAACATTTGGGTTAGCTCTAGCCAAGCTTATTGACTAGAGCTATGAAAGTGTTAGTTTTCTCTTTCTATTGTGGCCAATTTTTAATGCTCCTTATAATAAGTAACTATTAAATACCCAAAAGATATTTAGTTGTGTTAAAAGAGCCATTTATAAACATTTATTTCTCTAAATGTAAGTTTCTATATAGTTTCATTTAAGTCATTTTTATTCTTACTTTCCAGAGTGAATTAACCAAATGAAAAAATTCTATTAAAATTGGCCTTTTAGCCTAAAAGAACAAAAAATGACTTGTGTACTTGGCAAAAGGACAGAGATATTGTTTATCTGGACAAGGCAGCAACCAGTGAATGTAAAATAATGATTTTTTTGAAAATTGCCTCAACATACCATTGAGTATTCTCACACACTTTCTGGTGGGCTCTTGTGTGGCTCTGGCCTTCACACTGGCCTTTGGTCCACAATGCAAATCATAGGTGTTGGGACAGGTTGCTATGTGAAACTATTCCCGTAGAAAGAAAGCAATGCAGCTTCCTAATACAAGGGAAAAAAAGAGCAAAGAAATACTTAAGCTCTCAACTTAAAATATGCAAGACATTTGCTTATTTGCTTTGTCAATATTAGAGAATTTCTTGTTACAGGATATTAGCTGAGGTTGAGAGGCCTTAAAAGCCCCAAGTAAGATATTAAAAACAGTTAACATTTAAGAATCATTGAGAGTCCTTTTCCCTATTTTTTAAGGCATATGCTAATCATCAGTTGAAATCAGGTATTTCCTCTCATGGAGTACTATTCCATAGTTAAGTAAAAGATAGGGTTTCCTTTGAAGTATCTGATCACTGCTTGTTGTAGGGGAACTGACAAGGAAGGGCATTCATTATGTTTTTTTAACCACATAGAAACTTGATTTAACAGTTTATAAGGATGACATTTATTTTAAGCTATTGTATTGAATGTAATATTTCCCTAGGACTGTATTTTCATTTACTCTTAGTATATTACCCATTATTTTATTTAGTTATGCAACTCACTTATTTAATTCAAATGCTTTCATTTTCTCAATAAGTTTGCTCAGTGAGAATTAATTGAGTAGTAACCAGCACCAGGCACTGGGATCCATAACACTCTCCAGGAGAGAGACCAGTGGGTTATTTTTGGGCTTAATATGCTAATGGGTTGGGGGTACAAGGAGCCACTGTATTCAAAACAGAATTGTGTGTTGCTTCTTGAGGCAGGGAGGATACTGTATTTATCTTTGTATCTCCAGTTATATTTTAGGCACCCAAGTACATTTTTTTGAATTGAATTGAGTAGAATCATATAGTGTTTGTCTTGGAAATGTATATCAAAGATCATTTAGTGTCTAGTCTAAGAGGTTCGTAGAAGTGCCCAGAGATTGCCAAAAGGCGAGATGAGAAGGCAGATTTCTAAGAGTCCCCAACTTATATTTTAATTAGCATAGCCTCCATTTTATTTACTAGCCACCTGTATAACATTTTGGTTTTTATTAAGATGTATCTACTACTAAAGAAATCTAGAAAACCAGTGATAATTCAATTGCCTCATTTTACATTAAAATTTCTGTAATTTTACAAATAAGGCAAATCTATTTTTCAGCGTACTGTATCAGTTACACATTATTTAATCTTTTAAACAACAGATATAGTTCAGATCACGTCCTCTGCCCTTAATTCCTTTTTTTTTTTTTTTTGGTAGCTGTTTAAAAAAGAAATGGGGGAGTGTGACAGCCTAAAAATAATTTTCTCAAGAAATGATGAAGCAATAGAATACAAAAGCCTTTGAAGATCTCTAGCAAGCTATGTCAGTGTCTGTAATGTGAAACTGCTTGAGGTCTCTTCAATGCTGTGTGCCCTCACACTGTGAATGAATTCATTAAAACAATGCAGAATTCATCTGGGGCAAGAAAATAAGGAAACTAATTTTTAAATGGCTAAGGAGTGAGAATAAGATTCTCTCTTAATTTCTTTGGCCTAATGGAGAACACATACATATGCTATCAGCTCATCTCTATCATTAAAAATAAGTTAGAAATGAGAACATGCACAATCATATCAAGGCTTGTCGATTTAAAAAATCAACCCAAGAAAGATGTTTTGGAGATTACTGAGACTCTCAGCTCTCATCAAAGGTGAAAGGAGATTCAGAGGGCAAAGCATCAGTTAATGTTGAGATCTTTATTATAAAGCAAAGCAAAATTGCCTCCTGCAGGTAACTTGGTGTTGATACCTGCAGAAAGAGAGTGCTTCCAGATGACTGATCTGATCGTGTGTCATACACTTAAACCTGGGTAGTCCAGGCTTAAGTCAACAAGACTGATTGAAAACTTTGAGGGCCATGAAATGACGACACTGTCATGAAAGATGTGTCTCTTTGCAAGCAGAAAATTACAGAAAGCACTAAAAATAAGCATTTTTTTTCCCTACAACTGAGATTGTGGAATTTTTTTAACTCCAGAGAATGGAATGCAACTCTCTGGTGGACTTTTGTCTTCTATTTTCGAGAGCGTTTCTTACAGCTGAAAATTTCAAAGGCACAGTTGAGACTAAATGTTATTTACAAATTCCAGAAGTTTACGAACTTCCTTTTCTTCATAAAATGGTCATATCAACCCCAGCTGAATATTTTGAGTTCATGTGTCTATCAAAAATGTAGTGAACTAAATGCCTACGAAGTCAGCTGAGGCCACATGATTACTGAAAAACACGATACAAAAAGTGAAGAAATGAAGGCAGTCCTCATGGTCCCTTGCGCAGTGGCAGGCCTACCACACCATTTTAGTGTTTAAATGCCAACATGATGAAGCAGCTAAAAGCAAAGGTCATTAGTCTTCCGTGGATATGAGAAAAATGGCTATAAAAGTAGCAAGGAAGGAGTAGACAGGCAGTGAGCGAAAGCACAGCAGGTTGCAAAAGTAGAGTTAGAGAGTAGTTAAGGCAAGATGGGGAGAGGTTGAGAGGGTGGAGAATGGATGCCTGGCCAACGACAGAGAAGTAGAGTCACAAAAATAAGGGATCGGCATATAGAAGCCACCAAACATTTACTGAAATGGAATTAAGTAACATTAGTAATAGGTAATAGGAGACAGAGATGAGTTGGTGTAGACCCTTTCTTTCCTTTTTCTGCATTTCATCACAGTAAAAAGTAAAATGATATGATTAAATTGTTTTTCTAATGAAAAAGAAATGACCACTCATGACAGCTCTTTGCTGAGTGTCTAAAATGCGTGCTATACGTATCTTGGTAACAAAGTATATTTTGTCCTTATCCCTTAAATATGTTATAATTCTAGTTGTACTTATTACATAAATTCCCTAAGGGACAATTCACCTTTGGTTGCAGAGATGTAATCTTTGTATTTCTTATAACAATTTGTCTGAGTTTTATTTTGTGACCTTTTCTCAGATGACCATTTTGAAAAATAAATTTTTGATTTTTTGTCAATGTGAAATACTTCGTGTACTCTAAAAAGACACATAGGCTTATAACAAAGCTTAAATAAAACCAAGCAAAATGTTACTACTACACTCTTTCAAACTCTGCTTTCTACAAAGGCAACCACTTTCAACAGAGGCTTTATCTCTCTATTTCCAGATACTGTGTCTGTATGACAGTGCACTTCTCTTACACCCCCCCACACACACATTTCCCTGGAATGGTAATGGGCAGTTTTTCTAATATGAACTATAGACTTTAAAGCTCTTGCTAAGTGTGTTCTGCTGAACAACTAGAACGCTTTTCTCATTTCTGCAAGAGTGCCCATGATTTGTGGCACTGGCCCAAGCAAATCCAAAAATCAGCTTTAGCAGAATATAAAGCTCACAAACCTGGACCTAGACTCAGTCTCCAGCTTTTCTGGGAGAAATTTTACATACTCCTTGCTAATTTGGATGGCGTTATTGTTATTCAGAGTTCATTCTTCTAATTTGAGTCACATCTGTGACTGCTTAGCTGAACTGGGAGCCTCAGCATTAAGCTCTATCTTCATTTGCTCAGGGGACACATGGTGTGTGTGGGAGCCATCATGCTTTGTTTTTACAAATCAAACTCTTAATTAATTACTGAACATACTGCAATTCACTAATCAAGCTGTATTTTTTTCAGACGTTTCTGACTGGTAAATATCTAGTCATCTGGCTTTGCAATATATCCTCTTGTCCTTGCTTTAGACAAAAATGGTGGGAGTCATTGGAAATGTTTCTTTGTATATGTGACTTGTTCATTGTCATGCATGAGCTTGGAAGAAAACAATTTCTCATTGAACTTTGTATTCCTTTAGGCTACATTCAGAGACAGTGTTTTTGAGTCAGAAGAAGTACTAAATGCAAAACTGTAAAGACTTTGGTTCAAATTCTCGCTTTGTCATTTCTAATTGATTGAACTTTAAAGTTTCCTATTTGTAAAACGTGTTTTGAAAATTAAATGAGAAAAACCACATATAGCACTCACTACTGTGCTTGGCATCTAGCCAGGAGTGAAGTTGCTAATCATTCATTCCTTCACTCCAACGAATACTTATGGAGCACCAACAATTTCCTAGGCCCTTGGGCATGGAGGAAATAATGGCGGGCCAGGTAGACATAGCATCTCATCACATGAGGCTTACACTCTGGAGGGGAAGGGTCCTAATAAACCAGAAATAAATAAATAAGCTAAATATTTGCATGTATATTATAATCTCTCTCTATTTTGTTTTCTGGATCATTGTGTACCTATCTCATTTTTGCCTGTAGATGGAAAGATGAGCAGTATCTCACACCCTCTTCTGTGTCAATATCACCATTGCGTATATTAGGAAACATATATCTATTGAATAAATAAAGGAACAAATGTAAGAAAATCTCTAGGCTGTCTATATATTTAGAATGGTTTATGCCTATAAAATTGTTTTATAGGAATATTTTATTAAGCATATGATTTACAAAATTTAAAAACTTCTTGAGATGTAAAGAGGCAGTGTAGTGCAAAGGTTAAGAACAATGAGTGCCCTGCACCCAGACGTCCCGAGTTCAAATTGAAGTAAAACTGGTTACTAGCAGTATGACTTACCCTCTCTGTGCCTCAGTTCCCCCACAAGTAAATATGAATAACAAATATCTATGTAACATAGTTCTCATGCAGATCAAAGCAGTTATTTCACGCAGAGCACTTGGAACAATGTCTGGTTCATGGCAAGCACTTAATATGTAAACGTTAGTTATCTTTCTTTAACTGAGAACTATTTTTCAAATAGGGGTCTATAACCAAATGGGAGTTCTTGGGAGTATACTCAGGAATCTTCAATTCTGTATACAAAGTTTATATTTTGCATTTTCATTTTGATGAAAAATTTCTAAATATTAAAATTAGCTTATTTTGGAATATCTACTAAGCAATTTCAGTGACCATATTTGTACTTGCACTTAAAGTTGCTTTAGGTGATCACCTGACATGACCATGTTTAACTTTTAGTTTCTCAATCTGGGATTCCATATATTCTTGGGAGTTTACAAATTTTCAAGACAGAAAAATATTATTTTAGAACATTCAGCATATATGTGTTATAGGTCATAATAGAAATGTTGATGATGCAAAATTATCCGGTATTCAACACATATTTACTGTGGTCATCATTAGTGCTGTCTCCCAATTCTTTTGAACTCTCTGTCTTCAGGTCACATGGTAGGATGTCACTTCTTAGCCTTGTTTGAGTTTAGATGGTAAGGGTATCAGGGGGCTGGCCAATGAGTGGTGAGCAAAATGGACATGTTATTTCTGTACTAAAGTGTTTAAATGCTGATGTCAGACCTTCTAGAACCTATGTTTTAAGTTTTAGCTGTTCATTGGCTGCAACCTTGAGCCTCCCTGCCAACTTAAGTTGGGTATGCAGCATTTGTGAGAAGTAATCCCTCCGCTGACTTAACCTATCATGGTTTATATGTTGTTTTTCACCATTACACCCTGACTGGTATGTACCTTTATTTCACCTACTGTGTTCAAAACATGTTGATGTGTTGTATAAATCAGAAGTAATCCAGTTTCCTAGTGCAGCCTTCTCCTCTCAGTGTATGCCCTGCCAAATAATATTTTAAGGACTAAGTTAATGTGAGCCCTCTTGTCTGAAACTACCACTAGTAATTCCATCAAGTTCATGTTATTCTCTCTGATAAATGAGGAGAATAATAAAACACCTACAATCTCTACACTTCTCACCAGACGGTAAGTAAACAATAAGAATTTATACCTTTATTCCTACAAGAGAAATGGAGAGCTGACCCAGAAAAAAATAAATATTACTTGGCAAGATGTTCAAACTCCACCCAACCCTCGATATGCTTAATCCCAGCTTGGATCTCTATTAGGTTGCCCAGCAGTGGTTCCTGGAGGCAGCTGGAGGCAGCTTGAGGCAGGTGCAGAGGGCAGTGGTTACTGTTAACAGTGGTTCCTTGATGCCCCATTTCCTGGTCATGATTCTCAGCAAAGTCTCAGCAGCAATCCTTTAGAAATGATATTGCCTTTTTTACTCTCGGTCAGTCACAAGACCCAGCTGAGCCCACTGGAGGCAATGTGACAGTCTTTAAAAGAATATATCTTTTAGACAACTGCATGTAAGTGTCACTCTGGCTGCAAGTTTAGGTCTAGTTGAGCTAATGGAAAAAGCAAATTGTCTTCTTGCGTCTATTACCATGCAATCTAATGATATCTCTGCTCTGCCCCAAAATGAAACACGGGCCCAATGTCCTACAGGTTCTTTCTCATCCCCGAGCTCACTGTCCAAATCTTTCTGAGATATTCTTCCAGGGGACTGGAGTTTATATCCCAACATTTTCTCATGGCAGGACCTGAACTCAAAGAAAGAGGCCCGATCTCAACCAGAAAATCTACTTCATAAACCACGCATCCCATATGTTCAGTCTGGATTAGGTGCTTGGAAAAATTACCCCCAAGACACAAAAAGACATCCCAGCTCACATCTAAAGCTCTAAAGCAGGAACATGGAAGTGAGATACTTTGTCTTTTAGCAACATTTAGACCTCATGCAACATTAATGAGTACATTGGAGAAATTTTTTCTCTGGAAGCACCAGAAAATAAATTAATAAGTGCTTAATATAAGCGATTAAGCCACCATATTGCACAAAAGAGGGAAAGAGGGAAGAAATAAGGCCAGAAAGTTTTATGGGGACATGACCACGAAGGATTTTTAAGACATATTAGAAAGTTTGGCTTTATCATGAGGACAATGGAAAGTCATTAAAAGATCTAGGTAACATGGTAAGATTTGCATTTTACATGATCACTCCGCTTATAGTGCAAGATGGTGGGGTCAAGACTTAGAGTAAAGACAGAAGTAAGGAAGTTGCTTCAGACACTCAGGTGAGAGAGTGGAGGCTTTGACCTGATCAGGTGGGAGATTTAGTATGCAGGTACATACTTGGGAGTCAACATAGAAGTGAGTGTTTCACAGAGACCTGAGGAATTGAGAGAGCACAGGGAACGTATGGAGAGAACAGGCTCAAGGATAGACCCAAGAGGAGCATCAGTCTTCAGAAGCCTGCCTGAAAAAAGAGTTGGTGAAGGAAACTGAGGAGTATCAGGAAATAAGTATACCAGGAAAGAGTAGTCTCACAAAGCCTAGAGGCGACATTATTTTTAAAAGTAGTGTTGTTGTCTGGGTGCGGTGGCTCACTCCTGTAATCCCAGCACTTCAGAGGCCGAGGCAGGTGGATCACGAGGTCTGGAGATCAAGACCATCCTGGCTAACACGATGAAACCCCGTCTCTACTAAAAATATAAAAAATTAGCTGGGTGTGGTGGTGGGCCCCAGTAGTCCCAGCTACTCAGGAGGCTGAGGCAGGAGAATCGCTTGAACCCAGGAGGCGGAGGTTGCAGTGAGCCAAGATTGTGCCACTGTACTCCAGCATGGGCAACAGAGTGAAACTCCATCTTAATTAAAAAAAAAAAGCAGTGTAAAAAAAAAGTAGTGTTGTTAAGAGTTACATACATTAGGAACCAAAACCTTTTTGTTTTCATTGAAAATTTTTTAAATTTTTAATTTAATTTAATTTTTTCCTTACACATAATTTTCTTTAGTAATCTTTAACTGAATTTTATTTTATTTTTTATAATGTCAATTTTTATTATAGATATGGTTTGAATGTTTTGTCTCCTCCATATGTCATGTTGAGATGTAATCTCCAGTGTTCAAGGTAGGGCCTGGTGAGAGGTATGGGGCCATGGCAGCAGATCCCTTATGAATGGCTTTGTGCCCTCCCCACAGTAATGAATGGTAATGAGCTCATGTGAGATCTGGTTGTTTAAAAATGTGTGGCACTTCCCCCTCTTCCTTGCTCTCTCTTTTGCCATGTGATATGCTGGCACCCCCTTCACTTTCGACCATGATTGTAAGCTTCCTGAAGCCCTCACCAGAAGCAGATGCCAATATCATGCTTCCTGTACAGCCCATAGGACCATAAGCCAAATAAACCTCTTGTCGTAAGTTACCTAGCCTCGGGTATTCCCTTACAGCAATACAAAATGGACTGATACAAGGAGGTACACATGCAGGTTTGTTACATGGGTGTATTGCATGATGCTGAGGTTTGGGGCACAAATGATCCTGTCACCTAGGTAGTAAGCATTGTACCCAATAGGTAGTTTTTCTGCCCTCCCCTTTCTCCCCCCAAGTAGTTCCCAGGGTCTATTGTTTCTATCCTTATGTCCACGTGTACCCAGTGCTTAGCTTCTGCTTACAAGTGAGAACAAGCAGTATTTAGTACCCAAAACCTTTCTATTGAATTTAATAACCAGGAGATTCCCGTTGGAGCAAGCGGTGTCAATGGACCACAGCAGGAAAAATTATACTGTGGTAAGTTGATGAGTAGAAGAAAAGTGAAGAAGTGAAGAGAACAAATATAAGTAGCTCTTTCAAGAAACTAGGCTTTGAAAGGAAGGAGAGAAAGGAGAAAAGCTGGAAAGAGACATAGGGCTCAAGGAAAGTTTCTTTGGTTTTACTGATAGTTTTAAGGAGAAAGGGAGAAGACCTGGAGAAATGGAAAGAAGGACTTGCTCCAAGGAACAAGCCGGAATGGAATTCAGTGTATAGGTGGGGAGATTAACTTTACACTTTAAGGACAATACCTCTCCCATTGCACCTGGAGGGAAGCAGAGAGGATGGCTGTAGCTACAATTACATTTCCAAGTTTGGTCACAGTCAGTTAAGGGAGTTCTTATCTCCTGGCTATTTTCCTTTTGGAGTAGGAGGTGAGAGCATCTGTTGAGATTGAGGTTGAGGTTGGAAGTTTGAGGAGAGTGGAGATTCTTTGAAAGGACTGCTATAACGAATTGGAGACAGAGCTGAAGATGGAAACACGAAAGTCTTCCTTCCAATCTGGGGAAGATTATATCTTGCTCACAAATGAGATGTTAAATGAGATGACATATGGTAAGTCATACATGGTTGGTATAAAATAACTCAGTAAATAGTAGTTATTATTATTATCAACATCCTTTTCTTTTCCTTCTCCTATTTTGTACCACAACACTAATTCTAGCTTTTATCTGTAGCCACCTCTTCCTTCAGTTTGATCTGTTTGGTGTCTTTTAGTTTCTTTCCAGCCTCCCTCTGCAGTTTGGTGGTTTTACATAACACCTTCTTGATACTGTCCAAACTAATATGGCCTGGATCCCAGGGTATCTCCTGATTCTCCCAGAAGGACAGTTTCTCATCTCTCTCTAGAGCTCATCTTCAGACCCCAAAAAATATTGAGTTCAGGAGACTCTGTGAGCTTTCTGTAGCTCCCCAGAGCTTATTTGCAAGTTTAATATAATAATGGCCCTGGGTTCCAATAACACAATTCCATGAAAATAAATAGGTTAGAGGATCATATTTCATTGTTTATAATATGATAAAGCTGAAAGTATGACTTGAGGTTCTTGCATGCAAAAGGAGGCAGCTATTGTGTCTTTTATATTTGCAATTGCCAACCCACATACCATAGGTTAATGTATCTTAAAAAAAAAACCCTCACTTTTATAATAAAACAAAACTGATATCCACAATGTTGCTTCTTCCACTGTTTGAGCTGCTGTCAAAGACACTTTGGCCCGTTTATCCAGTGCTTTCTCCACTCCTGGAGCTCTCAACTTCAGCTTCAGCTTAGGACCTTCTCTCCACACTGCATGACTGGAGTCTTGCAGGGATCTTGGCTCTGATGATCTGTCTACATTTCAGAGTCGGAGAACATAGGACAGCCATCCTGCCTTTTCCCAACTCCTTGTCCTCATTTATTATCCTAGGCAGGCTTTTCCCACCTCCCACTCCCTGGACCCAGCCATGTCCTGCTCTTCTCACCCATTGCCACTTCCAGGTGGATAATACCAAACTGAATGCTTTATAAGTGGATGAAAGAGTTAAAGGCTCACAATAGATGATTACTGAACACTATGGAGAAATTAAGCCTCCTTTTTAATAAATGATAAGCCCTTCTCATGTCTGGTGATCCAAAACTGTATTTCATGAGGCTGACCATGCATATATCAAATCATAAAACTCTTACAACTCATACCCTGACTGCATTTTCAGGGGTATCTAGTATATATTTCAATCTTATTATTAAGGCAGTGGAGCTTCATCAGTGCTCACTACATAAGAAATCATATGAAAGTCTATTATAACTTTAAAAGTACACAAGGAATGTGGCTTTTGATGCCTGGTAGAGGGGGCATGTAGACATACCGGAAACATCATCAGCTCTCTATCCCATTGAAGTTTGTTTGAAAGAAACTGAGGATGCAGGTACAAAATGGCTGAGTGATTTTTTTTTCTGACCAACGGAGCTGCTCGTTAGCAACTTGAAAGGATGCCTAGATCCAAAATAGTATTAAACAAGTGTTTCTTCAATATGAGATCATTATGTTTCTCTTCTAAATCCAAATACTAATTGCAACCTTGCTGTGAGCATACAATATTAAGGCCATCATAGCCATGGCAACAGAATGCAACATGAAGTGGAATCCTATCATCTGCACAGCGTTGTTAGTGGTTTGGGTGGCAGACGAGCACTTTCTTACAACATCGCTAATGTCCAATTCCACAGAGGGGATTGCATTGCATACCTTTAGGCAATTTTGCCACACAGGTTCTGTTATCTTTGAACATTCTGTGTATCTCTATAATTAATTTCAATACAGGATGGCTTGTTAATCCATAGATAAAAATACAAGCACAAATTAAAATTTCAACAGGCACTTTACAATGGTCATTTACATTTCAAAATTAAACCCATAATAAAAACTTTTGTGTACTTATAATTGGACTGATTTTTAACACCCAATGATAAACATCTATGTAAATAGCCTCCCAAAGATTTTACACTTAAGAAAAAAAGCACTTTAAATGAGCTGCTTAAAGTCACCTTCTCTGCTTTGCATGATAATTGTAATGCAAAATAATAAACAGCACAGGGCACCGAGTACAACACTTTTAGGATGATAGGGTGCCATTTATATGAAGATAATTGGGCATTTAAAACCTACCAATACCAATTTAAAAACCTACCAATTAAAAAAAAAACAGTGTGCTTACAGTAAACTCATTGAAATAAATTTCCATTCACCTTTGCTGTGCTTTCATTGCAAATATGTCCACAGCTTGTACAGACCCAAGGACTCTGTTTTTGTGTGTGGGAAGTGAGGTGTAGATTAAGAGTTCGTAACCCAACCTATCTTTCTCTAAAAAGAAAAAGTATTTTGTGGAAATTTGCTGTAAACATATGAACCATATGCCATTGTTAAAAAGAAAAGAAACACTTGTGTTGGCGGAAAGACTTGTTACTATTAGGAAGATTGAGGCGTGAACAGAACTCCATGCTCATTTTCTCCTAGATTTTGTTGGAAAGAGCAAAAGAGACAATGGGATCTGCCATCAACATTCAGAGGCAAATGCACTGGGCTTTGCTTTCAGAGTTATTGAAACAAAATTCACCTTCTCAAGAATTTACCTGAGAACAGACCATGAAATTCATGCAAAAGCAAGAAATAAAAAGGCCATGCAGTTTTCTCAGATATGTAAAACATGCCATGTCATTTAGAGTGCAAGAAATGGGTGACACTTGAGCAGTAAATTTCTAGCAGATAGATCCGCTGATTTTTTCAAACCATTATTAGTGTTATCTTTATTCGTTAATTCACTCATTCATTTATCAAACATTTAATAGTCTCTTGCTTTGTGTTAGACGGTATACTAGAAGCTGGCAATTCAAATATTAATTCAACTCAAAGAGATGAAACATACATGTAAACATACAAGTAATTTTGGTAAAATAGGGGAAACCTGTTAATGAGTTCTATACAAAGTGCAATGGAGGCAGAAAGAACAAAATGACTTAATTTCCTGTTAGAAAAGATTTCATGACAACAGGTAACACATGAAGTAAGTGTTGAAGGGTAATCAGGTGTTTGATGGAGGATGAAGAAAGGAGAAAATTAGGTAGAGAAGTCTGGAAGGGACTTTAGAAGCTGCAGACATCAAAGCAAGGGGCTTTGGTACCTGCAGGTACATAGGTCTAGATCACAGGATGTTTGTCTGCAGTATATTCAGTGCTTCCCTATTTACCATCCTATTAAATCTTATTTCTTCAGCCTGATCTACAAAGCATTTCGTGCAAGTTTAGGGGGAATATTGTTGACATAAATAATTGTAAAGCCCAGGAAATTATTATAGGCAGAGCTGAATTTAAGTGTTCAGAAGAATCTTTCTGTCTCTAGAATTTGCTTTCCTTAGCATTGGCTCCATCCTTAGAGCTACACCATATAAGCCTAGCAAACCCAGCAGAAATTTGGGTTTGTATAAGGAAGGATTTTTTTCCAAAGGAAAAACTGGATTGTTGTTCCTGAATTGTTCACCAACTTCCCAGAACCATTTATTGACTAATCAGAGTTATTTTATGTATACAAAAAAACTGGGACAGCCAGTATTCTTCACTATATATTTAGTTAAATCATGAGTTAATTCATTCAGTAAATGTCTATTGGATGCTTACTATATGTCAGGCACTGTTTCAGTGATCCGTGTATATATCTTTGACATATTTTTATTTTTAAAATCTTTGCAATTTGTTTTATTGTCTGTTGAGTCAATGTTTTAAAAAATGTGGACTACATAGTTCTGAAGATACTGAGGCTATTTTAGACCCAGAAATAAAAGATGTGGAATCAAGCAGTGTGAATGTTATATCCCTTTCAGTTCTCTTTCCATATTTCTAATTATGTCAGCAGAAAGTCTGTCTGGTTCCTGCTTGTCTCTAATATCCTTTTAACGAAAAAGAATGAGACTTTGGTTCAGAAATTTTGATAGGCTCGTAGATAGACAAAATTTAATGACAATGTTTTATTTGAAAAATTTTATAACTTTTTATATAATTTTAACATGATTAAGGTTCTAAAAATTTTTAATATAAAAATTTTATTTTAATTTATATAATTATATCCTATTAAAGACAAAAAGTGCTGGTTTTCTAGTTATGCTGCTTCTTCTTATGTAAAGTTATTTATGTAATATATAGAAACTGTTTTAAACAAAGATTTGAAGTAATTAATTTGTTGGTAATATGTGAATGGAGTAAAAATTGTGAGGACAATATGCAAACAACTGAAATGTGCAATATCCCATAATAAGGAATGACTCTCCTGCCATTCTAAAATTTCTAAAGGGAGCAACTCTTCTTTCTCACTACTAAGTACCATATTCGATATTGGTTTAAGAGTTACTGCTTTTGTCACTTGGGGATGTGTCCTTCCATTTCTTTATAGAAACATAAATTTCTCCTTTTATATGCAACTTAATTTTAGGCTTTACTATATGTTTGAAGTGTTGTATTTGTGCAGAATACGGGCAAGAACTCCAGGGCACTCAGGCAGGAGAAAGAAATAAAGCATATTCAAATAGGAAGAGAGGAAGACAAATTGTCTCTGTTTGCAGATGACATGATTGTATATTTAGAAAACCCCATCGTCTTGGCACAAAATCTTCTTAAGCTGATAAACAATTTCTGCAAAGTCTCAGGATACAAAATCAATGTGCAAAAATCACAAGCATTCCTATACACCAATAACGGAAACAGACAGCCAAATCATGAGTGAACTCCCATTCACAATTGCTATAAAGAGAATAAAATATCTAGGAATACAACTGAGAAGGGATGTGAAGGACCTCTTCAAGGAGAACTACAAACCACTGCTCAAGGAAAGAAGAAAGGGCACAAACAAATGGAAAAACATTCCATGTTCATGGATAGGAAGAATCAATACTGTAATAATGGCCATACTGCCCAACGTAATTTATAGATTCAATGCTATCTCCATCAAGCTACCATTGACTTTCTTCACAGAATTAGAGAAATTACTTTAAATTTCATATGGAACCAAAAGAGAGCCTGTATAGCCAAGACAATCCTTAGCAAAAAGAACAAAGCTGGAGGCATCATGCTACCTGATTTCAAACTATGCTACAAGGCTACGGTAACCGAAACAGCATGGTACTGGTGCTAAAACAGATATATAGACAAATGAAACAGAACAGAGGCCTCAGAAATAACGCCACACATCTACAACCACCTGATCTTTAACAAACCTGACAAAAACAAGTGATGGGGAAAGGATTCCCTATTTAATAAATGGTGTTGGGAAAACTGGCTAACCATATGCAGAAAACTGAAACTGGACCCCTTCCTTACACCTTATACAAAAATTAACTCAAGATGGATTAAAGACTTAAACATAAGACTTAAAACCATAAAAAACCTAGAAGAAAACCCAGACAATACCATTCAGGACATAGGCATGGGCAAAGACTTCATGACTAAAACACGAAAAGCAATGGCAACAGAAGCCAAAATTGACAAATGGGACCTAATTAAACTAAAGAGCTTCTGCACAGCAAAAGAAACTATCATCAGACTGAACAGGCAACCTACAGAATGGCAGAAAAATTTTGCAATCTATACATCTGACAAAGGGCTAATATCCAGAATCTACAAGGAACTTAAACAAATTTACAAGAAAAAAGCAAACAACCCCATCAAAAAGTGGGCAAAGGATATGAACAGACACTTCTCAAAAGAAGACATTTATGCAGCCAACAAACATGAAGAAAAGCTCATCATCACTGGTCGTTAGAGAAATGGAAATCAAAACCACAATGAGATACTATCTCATGCCAGTTAGAATGGTGATCATTAAAAAGTCAGGAAACAACAGATGCTGGAGAAGATGTGGAGAAATAGGAAAGTTTTTACACTGTTGGTGTGAGTGTAAATTAGTTCAACCATTGTGGAAGACAGTGTGGCAATTCCTCAAGAATCTAGAACCAGAAATACCATTTGACCCAGCAATCCCATTACTGGGTCTACTATAAGGACACATGCACACATACATTTATTGCAGCACTACACACAATAGCAAAGACTTGGAACTAACCCAAATGCCCATCAATGATAGACTGGACAAAGAAAATGTGGCACATATACACCATGGGATACTATGCAGCCATAAAAAAGGATGAGTTCATGACCTTTATAGGGACACGGATGAAGCTGGAAACCATCATTCTCAGCAAACTAACACAGGAACAGAAAACCAAACATGGCATGTTCTCATTCATAAGTGGGAGTTGAACAATGAGAACACATGGACACAGGGAGGGCAACATCACACACCAGCGCCTGTTGAGGGCTGACGGGCTAGGGGAGGGATAGCTTTAGGAGAAATACCTAATGTAGATGACAGGTTGATGTGTGCAGCAAACCACCATGGCACATGGATACTTATGTAACAAACCTGCACGTTCTGCGCATGTATCCCAGAACTTAAAGTATAATTTAAAAAATATATGTTTAAGGCAAAATAAATAAATAAAATACTGGCCAGAACCAAGACTCTGATAGAATTTAAATTGGTGGTAGTAATCGTTGTTTTCAAAGTAGCCAATTTGTTTGCACTCAGCTGTCTTCTTCTTGACCACCCCAAGCTAGACTTTATATATGGCAAAGCCAAACTTACCTGACCAATATTTGTGAAATAGAATTTTTGCCAGATGGCCACTCTGAAAGATTCTATAGCAAGAAGGTAAAGTTCTTCCGTTCTGAAAGATCAGAATTTTGAAAACTAGACTAGAATTTGTACATAATCTAATGCATTTATGTTTTATAGATAACCAAGAGTCCCTTTTCTAAGGGACTACTAAATAACTTTGAAAAATATTGTATGGTTGACTGATTTTAAATATTCATTTGCATAAATTATCAATGTTTATTCATATTAAGGCAGGGCAAATTTCTTATTCTTCATTATATTTAAATTAATATATATAAGGTTCAATCAGAATTTATGTTTCCTAATTTTTATTTTTCTGTTCAGTTATTAATAGTGGAATAAAGCAAGGCATTTTGTCCTTGTTATACCAGCTTAAGATATTTGTAGGCTATTTGCTTACAGATAATATGAGTTTATCAGAAGCTCATGGGCTTGAATAATAAAAAAATTTGAAGTTTGGAAGAATAAATATAGGAAACAGAAGAAACAGGAAAAATTAATGAGTTCCCTCAAAATAAGAGGGAGATGGAAAACAGCTTCAAAGAGTGTATCAGAATCAAATAAATGGCTAGAAATTAATTGGGAAACTTATATAATGTAAATAAATAGAAAAATATAGAAAGTCATCATAAACAGGAAAGTGACCATTTATTTTCTTATTTTTTTTTTCACTTTAAAACACAAAAACATGTAGGCCTTTAACTGACTGTAAAGAAGTCACTGTCAGGCATGAAGGTGAGAGAAATTCACTTTTCTTTCATTGTGCATCTCAATGTCACATGCTTTGCTTTGTCCCCTTTTGTTATCTCCAAAACACATACATATCAAGTGAAAAATAATATATCAGAAATATGGAGAAATAAATCTTTACATACCAAAAAAACTGAACTATTTCTACTCCCTAAAATATTTGCATATTAACAGTGCTGTAAATACTAAATTAGCAGAAATAATAAATTAAATTGATTCTACCATGATTTGCTTAAATTATTTTGCATATCTTCATAATTATACCTCAAAAGAAGAAAATAAAGGATAAATTATAAGTGGAAGTTTTATTACAATGTTAATAATAGTTGATATTTAATTGTGATCACAACTTTAATCTTATCTTTTCCCCACCAATAGCTCATCTTTCTTCTTATTATCTTGTTTTCAGTACAGAATTATCACCCACTGGTTTTCAATTACAGAGATGCCCGTATTGATTCTACTCTTGATTTTAGCTCACAACTGAAAAATTACTCATTTAAGCCTATAAAGCTGTATTCTGTAGCTAGTTTAAGCTCTTTTAAAAAATTATGTCGACTCAAAATACAGAAAGATAAAACTCATAAACAGTACTGTTCAGTTATATGAAGCTATTGGGAAACAGACTTTAAATTATTTTAACTCAATTCACTATTAAAATGTAAGAAGACAAATAGTAATCAAAAATGTCATCACCATATGGAGGAAAACTTGATGTCAGTCACAGCATTTATAAAGAACAGGTGGCGCTTAAGCAATCAAAAACCCCTTATGGAATTATACAAATGTAACCTAAATTCCATAGATCTGTGGTAAAGTGATGTACATAAATTAGACAAAAGATCTTTTATTAACACATACATTCTAAATTGTTTGACTATAATTTCCAAAGTTTCAGAAGGAATGAAAATATTCTCCCATACATCACATTGTTTACTTCTACATTTTCTAAGGAAATAATTGCATTCTTTGTTTCTTGTCAAAGACTGTGCACATTATTTATTTTAAGAGGGAGCTCTGTCTCTGAAACTACTATAGGTGTTCTAATATACTTCATCTCGGGGAGCTGGCAGTGGGAGTGAGGGGAGAGGCAGATCCTGGGGGTGGCCTGGTCTTGAAGACCGTCAGCTGGGCCATTAGTGTGTGACTGGTCCCAGCTCCACAAAGGGGACTCACTATTCAGCCACAGCACCTGCTGTCCAGAGAAGCTGTTTGGAATCCTCTCAGTCTGAGAGCAGTGCTGGTTCTCCACAGTGTGCAAATCTTAAACCAAAGCCAAATTTTCTGAACTTAAATTTTACACAGTTCGGAGGAAGCCATTTGGGGGATAAAGAAAGCTGGTTGGAGCAAGTGAAAATACTGAAGCAAAACCCTAACTTCAAAATGTTTTGAGGAAGAGCAGATTAGTATTTTGACCTATGCTTTTGTAGTAATTTTTAAATTCTCACAATAAAAATCTCCTTATACTTTGATATTTCCAAATAATGTTAATAGTTATGCCCATTGATAATTGGAATAGAACTCTCATTTTGAAAACACATTCTGGGCTTGTATTTCATTTCAGGTCTTCTATGTGACTTGAGGAGAGCAATTAGTGGCCGCAGATTTTCCACTGTTAATAGGTGAGCCTTGTAATTACCTCCGAAAGGAAATTCCCCTTTCTGAGTTCTTCCATATTAATCTAATTTCTGGAATTCACTGCGTAGTGTGAAATCCCAGATGGCGGACTGGAGTGCTACTGACTCAGTTTGTTTCACATTTTTATTCAGAATTCACATAAATGTCAACTTTCCGCTGATTTTTTTCTTTAACAGGAGAAGAAAATTCAAGGTTAAATTTTTGAAGAAAATAAATTGAGTTCCTCTCAACTGCACAGATCTACTAAGCAGAAGTCAGTCATTAAGATCAGGACTAAGTTGTTTCCATCATTTTATGTATTTTACTGCTTTTATGTTCACTTTCTTTGTAGAGTATGTTAAAAATGCACTAGTTGCTTTTGACCTACCTAATATCTTGATACTTCCTCTGTGCTTAAATTATGATATACCCAATCATTGATTACAAGGCAGCTGGTAGCAGTAAAAGTTGCAGATTCAAATTCACTTCTCACGTACGAAACTACCTTAATCTTAAGGCATAATTAAACTCATATTAACATTTCCATATACTGACTCTTACAGCACTTATTGTGTGCTTCTCTTAGAGCACTTGTCACTTTCTACCTGGCCCAGTATACATATACATACCTCCCCTGAACTGTAAGAAGGAATGGGAACTTGCTTATGTATCTATCACTGATCCTGTGTCTCACAACACCTGACATGAAATAAAATCAATAAATGTCTGCAGAATGAATAAAACAAAAGATAAATGAATGCATGTTATATTAGCCTCTTGATATTTTCTTTAGGGTGCTATTTTAAAAATGTATCAAATCAGATCACAACTATTCCCCCAATAATGAATGGATTTGTTACACGGCTTCTGATTTGGGGATAGCATTGGATATCAGTATTTATGCTGACAAATCTTATGTCAGAAATATTTTCATTCATATTTTTAGATTTATTTAGGTGGATTCAGTGTTAGTCTCATTTTTGGTCTAAAAAAATGAGTATACCACCTTCTACCTAGTATAGCCTGAGTATGTGAGGCGGTAAGGGGCTGTTTCTAAATTATATTAAGCATCTTTAAATACCACTTAGGGTGAAGGGAAGAATTGCTTAACTTTTTTATTTTTTTTCAGAATATTCTAGGGCACACTGTGAGTTGCTAAATTATAAGTAAATAAATAACATACAAACATATATATACACACATACACATGCACACACACAAACAGGGAACATAGAAGACAGGAGTATGCATTTTCCTGTTGAGCATATAATAGCAAAAATAGTAATAATAGTTGTTAATATTTATTTAGAACTGCCAATTGTTGACAATGCACTGTGCTAAGTGCTTTATATGCAATTTCCAACTTAATTCCAACAATCATCCTATGCTATAGGTACTACTGTTACCCCCTTTTTTCAGAGAAAAACACTGAAGTTTATGGAAATTCAGTAACATGACCAAGGTGATGGGTGATAAGTAGCAGGATAAGGATTCACACCTAAGTATATCTCACCCTATGCCTTTATTCTTCATTTTGCTATGTGGTCCCCGTGTTTGTGTGTGAAGTTGCTGGTCATTAGCATGACCAGCGGGGGTCCCATATCCAATCAAAGATACCCATGTTTGTTTCTTATGTTAAATCTTTACCTCCTTCTTCACCCATAAACATAGGGCAGTCAATGCAATCCAATTGCCAGTGAAATTTCGAATAAAATTTCTTCTCTGGAAATGTGCACTGAGGTTAGAGATTTAAGTGTCACCCCCTCATCTAGAGGGTGTAGAGCTGGTGCCCTCTTGTAAGAAGCAGAAAGAATTTGAATCCATCTGCGAAGTCACCTCTTTCTGGTAATCAGGGGATCTTCCCCCACTGGGTTCAAAGGGCTTCCCTCTTCTTTGTTGTGCAATTTCTAAAGCATTGTGCAATACATAAAGAAAAGACCAAGAACATATCATTGCCTTGGAAACTGCTATGGAATTTGACAGACTGTAGGTTGTTCAGAGCAAATGTTCTGTTGCTGCACGGAGTCCATGCAGTAGCAATGACTGGCAAAGTGGCTGAATGCTCATCTGTTAATCTTGATGTCAACTTAACTTGTCATCCCTGCCCTAAGGATAGGGCGGGAAGTTTGTCTTGTTTGGCTTTCTTTAAATAAGGACATTTGAATTATTTCATTCCCAACTGTCAATGATGAAATACAAAGACAAGGGCTATAGACAAAACAGCAGCTTTCTGGGGGTAGCTATCCATAGCTGATGGAGATGACAGCATTTGAAACCTCTATATTTTTATTAAATGAATTCTAACAGCATAATCTTGGGAAGCTATACTGCTTCTTTTAAAAATAATTGCAACTCTTATGCCACATTTATAACAGCAAAAGGTAAAGAAAAACCTTCTGGCTGCAGACAATACTACTTACTGTGGTCCTTTCTAATGAAATGTAAAAACAAATAAAACTCAGTAAAAAATAGGAGGAAAATTAAGAAATGAAGGTAAGGAGTCAGTCCTTGGGAGCTGTTTTCCAAGAACCAAATGTGACTCTGGCTAGTTGTAGCATTTTATTTGTTTGTTTGTTGGTGGAAACACTGAGAATAAAAATAAAAGTGATCCTTTTGTGATCCTGTTTGGCCGTGACAGATTCCTTCAGCATTGCCATAGTAACTGAGAGAAGTGCATTTATGAATAGACTTAGATTTCTAAGGCTTGAGTTTCCTGCCAAGAAGAGAACACAGGGTGGGGAAAACAGGGGAAAGTCAAGGCAAAGGAAAAGAAAACAGATTAAGGTGTTGATTTCCAAATTCTCTCATTTGGAGGTGCAGGAATACAATGGTCCGAGACAATCTCACCTTCTTGGGCCGCCTAAGATTTTTAGACATTAAAATTCTTCCTTTTTCAGTAACTTTAGGCAATTTCTTCAGTTAATTTCAATACCAAGAAGGGGAAAACAGCCCTCTGAATCATCAACATTTATGCATAGGACGAAGGAGAAAGCCCTCTGATATGGCTAGATAAGGACACAGAGCAGAGTTAGCAAAGGTGAATGTAAACTGGGCAAGGGAAGTAACAGTCACACTTCAGTCAAATGACCTCCAGTAAAGAAAAATCACTCAGCCACCTTGTCCTACTTTTCTTTTTGCTGAGTGTCTTGATAAATGTTTCTCTAAATAATAATAGAAAGAACAATGAAAGAGAGGTGATAAATGGTGACCCACACAGTTCTGTCAGAGAACACAGAGATGCACCATGGTGAGCAGGTGCATAAGATGGGCAACTACTGCACAATCCCAGCTAGTTTCTGGCAAGAAGGAACATGAGCTCACTGGTGCCTGATCTTCCTATTTTTCAAGAGAAGCTGAAAGTCAGGGTTTATACATGAAATCTTTTGATGTTTTAGGCATGCTCAAAGATTTTAAAATAACATTAGGTCAAACCTAAAAATGGCTGGGCGCAGTGGGTCACACCAGTAATCCCAACACTTTGGGAGGCCGAGGCAGGTGAATCACTTGAGGTCAGGAGTTCGAGACCAGCCTGGCCAACATGGTGAAACCCCGTCTCTACTAAAAACACTAAAATTAGCCAGGCAAAGTCGTGGGCGCCTGTAATCCCAGCTACTCGGGAGTCTGAGGCAGGAGAATCACTTGAACCCGGGGGGCAGAAGTTGCAGTGAGTCGAGATAGTACTACTGCACTCCAGCCTGGATGACAGAGTGAAACTCTGTCTCAAAAAAAAAAAAAAAAAAAAAAAAACTAAAAATTATCTTTAGGTCATAGATCACCAGTTCCTGACTTCCAGAGTGTGAGGCTAAACTCATACTTCTATCTCTGGAGCAAGAGCCAATAGTAACAAGGAAGTGACCAGAGATGAGAGATTTTAGAGATGGAGATGGGCAGTGGAGGGGATGTAGTATAAAACCTGGAAGAACTATGATCACCAGTCTCCAGGGCTTGAGGTAGAAAACAGATGCTTTGGGTTTCATATTTTAATATTCAATAAATATTTGTTGAGTGCCTGTTCTATGTCAGAAAATATGCCAAACAAACTTTCCTAGGCCACTTCGTTCTCTAATTTTTTGGTTTTGTGATATAATTGTTTTAACAAACAACAAACAGATGTAGGATTATACATATTCACACATATAGGGCTATATGTAGTATGAACATAAAATTTAAACAACAATAATAAAATGAACACCCATCTATCTACCTCCCACTTTAAGAGACAGCCTATTATGTGGACTTTTGGGCTTGTTGTATGTTGTTTCCAAATTGCATCCTTATTTCATGCCCAGATGCTGTGATTTGAATGTGTCTTCTCCAAAATTCAGGTATTGAAACTTAATTGCCAATGTGATGGTATGAAGAGGTGGGGCCTTTAAGAGGTGATTAGGTCATGAAGACTTCTCCCATCATGAATGGGATTAAGGCTCTTACAAAAGAGGTTTCACACAGCCTTGAGCTCACTTGCCCTTCTTCCTTTCTCCATGTAAGGACACAGCATTTCATCTCTTTGGAGGATGTAGCGACCAGGTACCATGTTGGAAGCAGAAAGCAGCCGTCACTGGACGATTGAACCAGCTTGAGCCTTGATCTTGGACTTCCCAGCCTTTAGAACACTGGGAAATACATTTTTGTTTTGTGTAAGTTACCTAGTCTCAGGTATTCTGCTATAGCAGCACAAAATGGACTGACTATAATCACTATTTTCAATTTTGTATATATAGCTTCCTTGTTTTTTTTTAGTTTTTGTAGTTTAATCTAGTTGTTTTCATTTGTTTATACATGATTAATTCTACCATAGTTGTATATATGTATAAACTAGAATATATAAATACCTATTATAAAGTATTCATATTTCAGGTTGAGAATCCCTTGAGCAGAAATGTTTTGAATTTTTTTTAAATTTTTGAGTATTTTCACATACATAATGAGATATGCTAGGTATAGGACTCAAGTCTAAACATGAAAGTCATTTATGTTTTTTATACATCTTATACACATAACTTGAAAGTAATTTTATCCAATAGTCTAAATAATTTTGTGCACCTGTCACATGTAATCAGGTGTGAAATTTTCTACTTACAGTTCATGTTTTGGATTTTGGATTCCAGATTTTTGAATGAGAGATGCTCAACGTGTGCATAGTATAGTATTCTATGTATATGGTATATTTGTTAACATTGCATTTTATAGGTGTTTAATTTTTTCCATATTTGAATTCTATACTCTATACAAAGGGAATTACACTCCATAAATTTTTCTAACTTGCTGTTCTTTTGGTTCAACAATATTTTTAAGTTCATCCATATTGATATTTATAGATATACTTAACATATTCTCATTGTTATGTACTTATTTTTTCCATTGTATTATGGAATGTGTATATCCATATTTATTCCATTGTATTATGGAATGTGTATATCCATTCTACTATTAAATATTATTTGGGGTGTTTCTGGTTTTTTTGCTGTCTTGAACTATGTTGCTATCCACATTTTTATCCATGCTTCCTGGATTAATGAGGATTCTCTAGAGAAACAGAATCAATAGGCTACATATTCATCTGACATATACCAAGAGGCTATATATATCTATTATAAAGAATTGGCTCATGTAATTATGGAGGCTGAGAAGCCACTAGATTACAGCCGGTAAACTGGAGACCCAGAAGAACCAATGTTTAGTTCCAGTGAAGAAAAGTCAATATTTTAGTTCGAGTCCAAAGGTTACGAGACTTATGTCTCAGCTCAAAGCAGTCAAGTAGGAGGAGTTCCCTTCTATTCAAAGGAGGGTCATTCTTTTGTTCTGTTTAGTGTTGATTAGATGAGCGCTACCCTCCTTAGGCAGGCCAATCTTTTTACACAGTCTACCATTTCAGATGTTAATCTGATCCAAATACACCCTCACAGACACACCCAGAATAACGTTTAACCAAATATCTGGTCACCCTGTGGCCTAGTCAAGTTGACATGAAATTAGTCATCAGACATCTTGATGCATTTGTGCAAAAATTCCTTAGGAAATATTTTTTAAGGGCAATTGCAGATCATAGAGTATGTACCTGTTCAACATCAGTTTGTTTTTCAAAGTGGTTGTACCAATGTACTTTTTTTTTTTTTTTTTTTGAGTCAGAGTCTCGCTCTGTCACCCGCTGGAGTGCAGTGGCTCGATCTCAGCTCACTGCAACCTCTGCCTCCCAGGTACAAGCCATTCTCCTGCCTCAATCTCCTGAGTAGCTGGGGCTACAGGCGCCTGCCACTATGCCCGGCTAGTTTTTGGTATTTTTAGTAGAGATGGGTTTTCACCATGTTGGTCAGACTGGACTCAAACTCCTGACCTCGTGATCCACCCTCCTCAGCCTCCCAAAGTGCTGGGATTACAGGTGTGAGCCACCACACCCAGCAGCAATGTACATTTCTACTAGCAATCTATGAGAGTTGCCAATGCTCCACATGCTTTGCAAAATTTTTGTCAGAATTTTTGACAATGTAATGACTGTAAAGTAGAGTCTTATTTTGGTTTGAATATGTATGTCTCTGATTAATAATGAAGTTGGATGTCATTATATGTTTATGACTCAGGCATGTTTACTTTCCTGTGAAATTCTTCAGCTCATTGACAATTTTTCAAAGACTGCACATTTTTTTCTGATTGAGTTATAAGAGTTCTTTACATATTCTGGATACTAATCATTTGTCAGTTGCATGTGTTGCAAATATCTTTTCCTGGTCCACAGTTTGTCTTTTCACTTTCTTTATGGTGTCTTTTGATGAATGTAAATTCTGATTCTTAATATTTGCATTTATATTCATCAATCTTTTCTCTTATAGTTTTTGGTTTTCCCATCTTATTAAGAATTCCTTCTCAATCTTGAGATATTTTCTCTAATTTTCTTCTAAACATTTAAAAAATGTTCCCTTTTTGGTGAGAGCGGTGGCTCATGCCTGTAATCCCAGCACTTTGGGAGGCCAAGGCAGGCAGATTGCTTGAGCCCTGGGAGTTGGAGACTAGCCTGGGCAACGTGGCAAACCCCATCTCAACAAAAAAATATGAAAATCAGCTGGGTGTGGTGGTGCATGCCTGTGGTCCCAGCTACTCAGGAGGCTGAGGTGGGAGGATCGCTTGAGTGTAGGAGACAGGAGTTGCAGTGAGCCAAGATTGCCGTGCTGCACCCAGCCTGTACAATAGAGTGAGAGAGTGAGACCCTGTCTCAAAAACAAAAAAAAAAGAAAAGAAAAAGAAATTCCACTTTCAGGGTGCCTCTGCGCAGCCGCCCCTTCTGGGAAGTGAGGAGCCCCTCTGCCCGGCCGCCACCCCGTCTGGGAGGTGTACCCAACAGCTCATTGAGAATGGGCCATGATGACGATAGCGGTTTTGTTGAATAGAAAAGGGGGAAATGTGGGGAAAAGATAGAGAAATCAGATTATTGCTGTGTCTATGTAGAAAGAAGTAGACATGGGAGACTCCATTTTGTTCTGTACTAAGAAAAATTCTTCTGCCTTGGGATGCTGTTAATCTATAACCTTACCCCCAACCCCATGCTCTCTGAAACATGTGCTGTGTCCACTCAGGGTTAAATGGATTAAGGGCGGTGCAAGATGTGCTTTGTTAAACAGATGCTTGAAGGCAGCATGCTCGTTAAGAGTCATCACCACTCCCTAATCTCGAGTACCCAGGGACACAAACTGCGGAAGGCCGCAGGGTCCTCTGCCTAGGAAAGCCAGAGACCCTTGTTCACTTGTTTATCTGCTGACCTTCCCTCCACTATTGTCCTATGACCCTGCCAAATCCCCCTCTGCGAGAAACACCCAAGAATGATCAATAAATACTAAAAAAAAAATAAAAAAAGAAAAGAAAAGAAATTCCCCTTTCATGAAAGATCTTAAATCACATGGACTTCATTTTTGCACATAATATAAGATAGGAATCATTTTGTTTCCTATATGGATAGCCAGTTCTTTCCACATTTTTTTTTAGTCTATTCTTTCCTCACATGTCAACAATCCAGCTTTGTCATGTGTCAAATTTCCATGTATATGTAAGTCTGGTCTTCTGTTTTGTTTGGCTATCCTTTTGCTGATAATATGCTTTCTTCATGCTACAGATTTACAACAAGTTTTGATTTCTTATTGCTGGAGAAAGTCATTTCAAAAGTGTTTTAGCTATCCTTGGCCCTTTGCTTTTACATATCAATGTTAGAATCAGTTAATTAATGTTTATGAAAACAGGATGTTTGGAATACCATTGAACCCATAAAGCAATTAATATTAAAATACTAAATCTGGCTGGGCATGGTGGCTCACAACTGTGATCTCAGCACTCTGGGTGGCAGAGGTGGGAGCATCACTCGAGGCTAGGAGTTTGAGACCAGCCTGGGCAATGCAGTGAGACCCCCATCTCCACAAAAATGTTAAAGATTAGCCAGGTATGGTGGTGCATACCTGTAGCCCCAGCTACTTGGGAAGCTGAAGTGGGAGGACTGCTTGAGCTGAGGAGTTTGAGATTATAGTAAGTGATGATGATGCCACTGTACTCCAGCCTGTGTGAATAATAAAGAAATAACAAAAGAAAAGAAAATATTAAATCTCCCTATTAAAGAACATCATGCATCTCTGCATTTATTTAGATCTTCCTTAATGTCTTTAAATAAAATGTAAGTTTTATCTACTTAAAATTCTTAGACATTTTACTTAGATTTATTACTTGTTTACTTACAATTTTGTTACTATTTTAAGTAGTCTCTTATATTGTTACATTTTCTAGGTATTTTTGAATAATTATAGCAAAGTAGTTGACTTCTGTATGTCAGTTTTACTTCTGGCAAATTTGCCAAGTTCTCTTATTAATTCTAATAAATTCTCCATGAAGTCTTTTAGGCTTTCCATGCAGACAATCAAATCATATGTGAATAATAGTTATTTTCCTCGATGATTTTTTTTTCTTGTCTTATTTGCTAATCAGGGACTCTGGTATAACATTCGCTAGAAGATATTCTTAAACGTCTTTTCTAAGAATCAACTTTTGTCTTGTATTCTCTCCACTGTATTTTTAAAAATTATTTTATTGATTTCTGCTCCTCTACTATTTCCTTCATTTTGCTTTTCTTGGGCATATTCTGTTTTTGTTTTTCTACTTTCTTGGTAGGATGCTTAGCTTATTTATCATAGTGTTGCTCTTTTTGGATCTACACATCAAAGGCCATACACTTCTCTTTACTGCTTTTGCTACCTTTTACATTTTGATAAGTGGGTCTTTATTTGTGTTTCATTTTGATTTTTTCCATTTAAACATACCTTAAATTCTTTTATTATTACATCTTGTACCCATTGGTTCATTAGAAGTATGTATTTTTTTTCAAATTATGCCTTAGCCCTGTAATGTTCTGCATCACAAACAATCTCACTTCTGGGGTAGCCAGCGCTGTTATGATCAGACCTGAGAATAGTGGCAGCAAAATCTTTAGAGAAACAAAAGAGGAATGGAAATGCAAGTGGATGGAGTAAAATATAATTATTTTAAAATGTGTCTGTACAGATTTTGTTTCTTTAATAAGCAGGTTCTTTGTTATGTTGAATCTATGAAAAAGATCAGTCCCTAGTCACTCAATATGTTTGCACTTCTTTATTCTTTTAGTTTTTTCTTGCTTATCCTGAGACTTGGACTATCTTTCTGAACCTGAGATAATTTTGCTATTCCCCAAATGGGGGATTTAGAAGAAATTTCTTCATTTAATGTGTAATATTCGGTCTTACTGAGAAAATAGCCTAAGTCAGGAGTTCTTTTATATGCTCTCATTACCCATCTAGAAACTAACCTCCGTCGTTGCCATATACCCCATCTTGCCCCTAATTATTACACAGAGGATCTAAGGCCAACCCCTTCATTCATGCACTAAATCTCAGCCCCTCTAGTCTACCTACGTATATTGCTTCAGCAATTCTCTGCAGCTCTGTTACTTCATCAATACTTTCTTCGTTATTAGATTATTCCCAACAGCCTACAAATGTGCAATAATGTGTATAATCGTTAAAAATGAAAACCTCTGGGTCCCACATAGCTCTCCAGCTACAACTCTAGTTCTCCCTCTTTTTCAGAAAATGTCCTTAAAGGAGTTGTTTATAGGCCCTGACTCCAATCCCCCTGCCCATTCTCTACCCACTAGCCAACTTTAGTATTTCAGAAAATTTGTAAGCATGTACAAAAGTAAACAGAATAGTTTCCACTTTCAGTAATGGCCAAGTAGCTCTTATCAGACAAATGGCAGCTATACATTCTGAACAAAATATGAAAAACAACTACCTGAAAACTCTGAAGAGTGAAAAGAGTCATGCAGAGATTGAATGGGAGTTGATACATGTAAGAAAAGTGTGACACGAGGGAAGTTTTCTAATTTTTACAGCTTTTAACCTGCAAGTTGGCACCACATGGGGTAGCTAAAGTCCAGGCAGAAACCTGGCTGGATGTTTTACTGGCACAAGAAATTAGAGAACAGAGATCAGGATAATGGGTAAGGGAGGCAGGATGTAACAGAAAGAAGACAGCCACAGACAGGAACCTCAAATCTGCATAAAAACTTTGCCCAAATCTCTGGCTGAACTACACATGCATGGAATGGGCACCAAGCAAACCCAATAAGGCTGAAAGAATTGAACTGATATTTCACTACTTGAAGTTTCTGTTCAGCCAAGTTAACTACCTGCCAAAGCAAAGCAAAGCAAAGCAAAACAAACAAACCAAAAAAGACAAGTACACTTTGGAGGAACATTACAGAATACAGTCTCTTGATGTATTATTCACAATGTCCAGGATTAAAGAGAAAGGAGAAAATGTGACTCCTATCAAGAGAAAAAATCAATGGAGACCAACCCTGAGAAGACTTAGATGTGGGAGAAGCAGCTATTATAATAAAGCTCAAGGATAGAAATGAAAATATGCTCATAATTAATGAAAACATAGAAAACCTCAGTAGGGAAAAAGAAACCATTAAAAAGAACCTAATAGAAATTCAAGAACTGATAAATAGAAAAGTAAAATAAACCTCTATTACTGATCACCCAACTTTTACAATTATGAACTTATTGCCAAATGATGTTGTTTCCTCTTTATCCCCACCAAATTTCACTCCTATCACCACAATGTAACTTTGAAACAAAATCTCAGACACCACAGCATTTCATATATAAACATTTCAGATGTTTTACTCAGAGATAAGGAACCCTTTTCAAAAATCAGTCCACAATACCATAAAGAACCTAAAGCAATGTATCAATAATTTCTTGACGTCTAATATCTGGTCAGTGTTCAAATTTCCAATTATATGTAATTGGAAATATATACATACATACACTGCGATGAAATCACCTAATGATGCATTTCTCAGAACATGTCTCTTGTTGTTAATTTACAGCCAGGTGTCACTTAATAACAGAGATATGTTCTGAGAAATGCATCATTGGGTGGTTTCATCACAGTGTGAATATCATAGAGTGTACTTACACAAACGTACATGGTACAGCCTACCACACACCTAGATTATATGGTAGAGCCTTGCTCCTAGGCTACAAACCTGTACAGCGTGGTCCTGTACTGAATACTGTAGGCAGTTATAATTGGTATGGTAACTGTGTATTCAAACATATCTAAACTTAGAATAGGTACTGTAAAAATATAATGTAGAAGATTCAAAATGGCACACCTGTATAGGGCACTTACCGTGAATGAAGCTTGTGGCTTGCAGGACTGGAAGTTGCTCTCAGTGAGTCAGCAAGTGAGTGCAGAGTGAATGTGAAGGTCCAGCACGATGCTGTACACTATTGTAGATTTTATAAATACTGTGACTTTGTTTACATTAGTTTTATTAATTCTTTTCTTCAGTAGTAAATTAACAGCTTACTGTAACTTTTTTTACTTCTTAAGCTTTTAAATTTTAACTGTTTGACTTTTTTATAATAACACTTAGCTTAAAACACACATTGTACAGCTGTTCAAAAAATGTTTTATATCCTTATTCTATATGCTTTTTTCTGTTTTTAATTTTTAATATATTTTTGTTTACTTTTCAAACTTTTTTTTTAAAAAAACAAGACACAAATGCACACATTAGCCTAGGCCTATACAGGGTCAGGATCATCAATATCACTCCACATCTTGTCCCACTGAGGGATCTTCAGGAGCAATAATGCGCGTGGAGCTGTCACTTCCTATGATAACAATTCCTTCTTCTGGAAAACCTCCTGAAAGATTTGCCTGAGGCTGTTTTCAAATTAGCTTCTTTGATAAGGAGAATACACACTAAACTAATGATAAAAAGTATACTACAGTAAATATGTAACCCAGTACCCTCATCATTTATTATCATTATCAAGTATTAGGTACTGTACATAATTGGTTGTGCTACCCTATTATACGACTAACAGTGCAGTAGGTTTGCTTACACCAGCATCACCTCAAACATGCGAGTGATGCATTGTACTATGTTACAACAGCTATGACATCACTCTGTGATAAGAATGTTTCAGCTCCATTGTAATCTATGAGACCACCACCATATATATGGTCCATCATTGACTGAAAAGTCACTATGCAGTATCTGACTATATTTATCAATTTGGCTATTTGAATAAGAACTATATTCTGTAAGGTTCGTGCATTGCAATTCGTTCATGTGCCTCTTGTCATCTATAGGCTCCCCCTTTGTCTTTTTTTTTCTTCAATATATCTGTGAAATAAATCAGATGTTTTGTTCTGCATTTTCTAAGAATCTGGGTATTTCCAATTGTATCCTTATGGTATCATTAATACGTTCTTCTTTCTTCTTCTGTATTTGTCATACATTGGTGCTTGTATTTAGAAGATTAATCAGATTCAAGTTTATACATTTTAAGATTTTTGATAAAAATACTCATAGATGGTGATATATTCTTCCATCGGCAGGCACATAATGTCTGATGGCTTCCTCTTTGTGACATTAGGAGTCATTAATGCTCGAAGTCCAGATCTTTTAGTTTGTTACAGTTTGTAAAACAGCAGTATTATTATTCCTTCATTTCCAGCTGGTGAGCTTTAGAAAGTGTAAACTTCTCAACATATACATTTTGGTACAGTTCGGATAGGAAATACCAGAAACATGCTAGATATTCTTTTATTTACCAGTTTTCTACTAACGTATGTCAGAAGTAGCATTTATTCTAGGATGAGATTTGTCCTATTTCTATAGTATGGACATTTTGGGATCTGTACTGAATGGCTAGTATATTCTCCACTCTGGTTGATCAAAACTCCAATGTCTCCTAGATGTGTTCACACTGCCAACTCTCCAGGACTTGTTCATTTCCTTACGTCTCAGAATTGACCTAGGCATCTGGACTTAATATTCAGTCATAGACTCAGACACCCCTAGCCATATTTCTGAAGCTCTCTGTCTGCTTAACTCCTTTCCAGTACTCTGCCTGTCAAATTCCAGATTTTTCCATCTGTCTAACTCCAATCTCTGTCTTTTGAATTGAGAGCCTGGGACACTAACTTTGTTTCTTTCCTCTCCAGGATCCTGTCCTGTATTGCAGGCTGTCCAGTGTTTAAAAATAGAGGTTCAAATATTTCACCCTGTTTTTTAGGTGTTTGTAGCAGGAAGTTTAGTGTGGAACCAGTTAGTTCATCCTGGTGAAACTCTCACAAGTCCTTCTGGCATGACCCTGGGAATCAGAAAGCTTCTCTGCTAGCTGATATGACACAATGTCTCCAGTTAATCTTGTACATTTTGGCTGCAGATTTTGCATCAGTGTTTTTCTCTAAGGATCCCTTGTACCTTTTATGGGAAATGGTATTTGAAGACTACGACCTGGGTGCTAGAGAAATGCATTCCTACTGAGTTATTTTTTGTTTCTAGGTTTTTTTTTTTTTTTTTTTTGCCAGAGCTAGGATTTATCTAGGTTGATACCTGCACTGACAGCTATATGTAGATATACAAATCTTTTATATTATTTCTTCCTGAACCCACTCCATCAGGTTTTTACACTATCGCTATACTAGAACTTTTATTATGAAGACCACCAATGTCCTTCTGTTTTCTAAATCCCTTGGTCAATTCTCAGTCTTTTATGTTTTCGACATATCAGTGGCCTTTGACACAGTTGATCCCTCTCCCTCTTCTGAATTACTTTATTCCTTTATCATCCAGGATATCATCATTTTCTACTCAGTATCTCCACTTGGATAGCCCAAAGGCATCTCACAGTCAACATGTCCACACATATACTCTTGATTTCCCTCCTGAAATTTTCTTTTTACATAGTATTTTTCATCACAATGAATAGTAACTCTACCCTTCCAGTTTCTCAGGGACAAATCTTGGAACAAGTCTTGACTCCTCTCTTTTTTCCAGACCTCAGATTCTATCCATTGAATCTAATTCTCTTGGCTCCACCTTCAAACTATATCTAGGACTTGACTTCTCATCACTTCCATCATTACAATCCTGTAATTAGCCATCATTATTTCTTGACTGGATTATTGCAATAGTCTCCTATCTCATCACCCTATTTCCAGACTTACCTATAAAGCCTCAGCCAGAATAATCTCATTAAAATGTAAGTCATGTCATATTATAGCACCATCCCAAATCCTTTGAAATCTCCTAACTTTGGAGTGAAAAAAGCAACATTATTAAAATGGCTCACAAGACTCTACGTGACTTATACTATCACCTCCTCTGACTTTACCTTCTTTTATTCTCCCCTCAACTCACTCCCTTTACACCAGCCAGACTGTCCTCCTTTTTATTTATTTATTTATTTATTTATTTATTTTGATGGAGTCTAGCTCTCTCCCCCAGGCTGGAGTGCAGTGGCGAGATCTTGGCTCACTGCAAACTCTGCCTTCTGGGTTCACGCTATTCTCCTGCCTCAGCCTCCCAAGTAGCTGGGACTACAGGTGCCTGCCACCACGCCCGGCTAATTTTTGTATTTTTAGTAGAGACGGTGTTTCACTGTGTTAACTAGGATGGTCTCAATCTCCTGACCTCATGATCTGCCCGCCTTGGCCTCCCAAAGTGCTGGGATTACAGGCGTGAGCCACCACGTCCAGGCCCTTTTTATTTCTTGAGCATACCAAGGATGCTCCTCCCTTAGGAGTTTGTACTTGCTATGTCCAGGACCGGAGTACTCTTCTTCCAGATATTTTCATGCCTCATTCTTCTCCTCCTTTCGGTCACCTTCTCTGTAGCATTTATCTTATCTATCATCCCATATAATTTCCTTATTTATTGGTTTAGTATATACTCTTTGTCACTAGACTCTTAGTTCCACGAGGACAAACAGAACATCTAGAACACATCAGAAATTTAATATGTTGTTTAAAGAATGAATGAACAAATATTTACTGAGCACTTACTATGCGCCAGGGACTGTGCTGCTTGCTGGTACATGTATATAACATATAATCCCTGCCCTCAAAGGAAGTGGGAGAGGCAAATGAGCAATTTGCTTATACAAAGCTTTTGACACTAGCCTTGCACTTCCATGCATCTAGTGTATTGTTATGATACATAGCCCTTTGACCTTTGTGAAAACCAGCCTCTAAAAATAGCCTAGGGAGCCAGCTCTGAGAAAGCCAAATTGGGAATTGATGCCACCTCTTTTCGTAGCTTTAGGAAAATCCAAGAACCTTTCTGCTTCTGTTTCCCCAGCTGTAAAATAGGATTAATAGTTCCTGCTTCACAGGAGTCTTTTGAGGATTCTTTCATTCATGTAGTAATATTTATTGAAAATGGTAAGTGCTAAGTAGTATTATGCCTAATTAATTAGGTCCTCATCTCCCTGGTGTGGGCTATGGTGTCTGGCTGGTCATTAATAAAATATGCTGGAAGCTTTGCAGATTTTCCTTTCAGAGCTTTCCTGATGGCTGCATACTCAGTGCACGAATTGAGCATCCAACCTTGTAGTTAAATACATACAGCTGCTTGAGTTCTACCACGCTCACATTTGTTTAGTTCTCAGACAATACAAAATTGGAAGGTGCTAAAAACACCAGTTAAGAAAGAAATACTACAAAGGATCCCAGGGTGTAATAAAACCTGGAAATAAAACTAAGTCTCAATTTGAAATTTGCCAGATAATACCAATGGGAATCCTAATACCTCTTCTGAAAAATTCAAGTGGGAGTGAGATAATAGTCAAATAATAAGCTATATTATAACTAGGTGCCATGGACTACATTGTAGGGGGAATTGTAAAAGGATGTAGGATAAGACACCAATAGTGAATGATATTTATATTAATGTTATATCACAACACAGGAAAAGATTTTTTTTCTGAGAACATACTTACAATAAAACTATTTTAATCTGGGTTCCCCAGAAAGCAGACCCTATCTGCTATTATTTTACAATAACATGCAATCCTAAAGAGCAGGCATGAGGCATACACAAAGTGAAGCAGAGAAGGAGGTGTCTTCGTTCATTTTGTGCTGCTATAAGAGAATGACACAGACTGGATAATTTACAATGAACGAAAACGTATTGGCTCATGGTTCTGTAGGCTAGGAAGTCCAAGATCAAGGGACCAGCATCTGGTAAGAGTCATGTGCTGTGTCATCCCACAGTGGAAGGCAGAAGAGCAAGAGGGGGCTGAACTCATCCTTTAAAAAAAATCTGTTTCCATAGCATTAATCCATTCATGAGGATGATGCCCCATGACCCAAACACATCCCATTAGGCCCCACTTCCCAATAACTCCAAATTGGGGATCAAGTTTTCAACACATGAACTATGAACTTTGAGGGACACATTCAAACAATTGCAGAGGGGAAGCCAATACTAGAATGTGTTACCAAGCTGGCCATTGCTACATACAAGTGATGACTCAATATGTGGGAACACATCCTTCTGTCCTTTCTCAGATGACATTGTAAAATTGTTGAATCTCAGGACTTACATCTTACGTACTCATTCAAAGATTCCTACCTTCCTGAGCCTTCCAACCCTTTCACACTATGCCAAGGAAATTCTGGTGTCTTGATGTCATTTACTGTTTGATCATCATCGTATTCAAGTTTCAAGGGGCCATTCTGATAAGCTACTACGACTGGTTCCAGGAATTCTTGACAAAAGTATGTGTTTCATGTCAATAACAGTTCCTGCTTTACTGGAGTCTTTTGAGGATTTGAGGATTCTTTCATTCATGTAGTAATATTTATAGAAAATGGTAAGTGCTAAGTAGTATTATGCCTAATTAATTAGGTCCTCATCTCCCCGGTGTGGGTTATGGTGTTTTCATGTCAATAAGATCTCCCCTGTGTAGCCTTATACTGCACATCCTCTGTCCCCATCTGAGTCAGACATATATTTTAGAGTTGGAAGGGTGGAATATTTAATACTATCTCCTACCTAGTGGAAGAATTCTTCTTGAAATACTGTTCAGCAGCAGTCATTGTTTGCATAATTCAGTGACAAGGTGTTCACCACGTCATAAGGACACCTATTCCATATTCCCATTGTTCCTAATAGATAATTCTTTTTTCTATTGGTCAAAAAATCAATCCACCTATAATTTTCAAGTAACTTTAATTTGTCTTTACTATTCTTTGTTTATTTGACTTCTCTTCAACTTTGCATATTACGTCTGGAAGAGTTTTTTTTTTTTTTCCTTAGAAGCCTATCTTCTCCCAGCTTTCGTGATTCTCTATTTTTACTTTTGTAGCTATAGGTATTTTCTATCAAGTCTCTTTTGTCAGGTTCTCCTGAATTTGTCCCTAAATGACCATATTTCCCAAGCTGCTTCTTTGGTCACCTGGTTTTCTCCACCAACACATACATCCTGTGTGTCCTCATACAAATATCTAACTTCAGCTTCCAACTCCTGGTTCTTCATGTCTGACGCAGAGCACTCAGAGAATCCAAGCTTTGTGTTTTCAGTCTCTGCTGAATATCTTTACTCGGATGTTCCATAGACTCCAAAGTTGAAAGTGTTCCAAACAGGACTCAGATTCTTTTTGTGCCAAATCTGCTTCTTCTGCTGTTCCCCTATCCTGGTAAATGGGACTACCAGGCAATTATCTACTACTATGGTTTGAATGTGTTCTCCTCAAAATTCATGTTAAAATTTAATCCCCATTGTGATGGTTTTAAGAGGTGGAGGCTTTGGGAAGTGATTAAATCATGGGGGCTCTGCCTTCATGAATGGATTAGTGCCTTGTAAAAGGGCTGAAGGGAACTAGCTCAGACCCTGTTTGCTCTTCAGCCCTTCTGCCAGGTAAGAACAAAGCCTTCTCCCCTTCTGCAATAAGAAGATGCAGCAAGAAGACCCTCACCAGCTACTGAATGCAAGCACCTTGATCTTGGATGTCTCAGCCTCCAGAACCATACGTTTCCATTATTTATATTTATTTTATTTTTTATTTTTTTAAATTTTTTTGAGATGGAGTCTTGCTCTGTCACCCAGGCTGGAGTGCAGTGGCGCAATCTCGGCTCACTGCAAGCTCCGCCTCCCAGGTTCACACCATTCTCCTGCCTCAGCCTCCCAAGTAGCTGGGACTACAGGCGCCTGCCACCACACCCGGCTAATTTTTTGTATTTTTTAGTAGAGATGGGGTTTCACTGTGTTAGCCAGGATGGTCTCGATCTCCTGACCTCGTGATCGGCCTGCCTTGGCCTCCCAAAGTGCTGGGATTACAGGCGTTAGCCACTGTGCCCGGCCTCCATTATTTATAAATTATGCATTCTGCAGTGTCTTGGTACAGCCACACAAATAAACTAAGACATTTACCCAGGCCAAAATTTTATAACAAAACCTAAATGACTTTCTTCCTTCACAAGTCTGCCCTCTGTGTACACCCTGAATGGATTCTAAATTCTTAAAAATATTTCTACTCAGTTAGGTAAGTGCTCAAACAGACTTTTAGTAGTAAATTTATTATGCCTCAAAACCCTGTTTTTGAGGAGTGGAGGTGGAACAAGATTGCCAAATAGAAGCCTCTACTGATTGTCCTCCCTGCAGGAATACTAAATTTAACAACTATCTACAGAAAAAAGCACCTTTATGAGAACAAAAAAACAGGTGAGTGATCACAGTACCTGGTTTTAACTTCATATCACTGAAAGAGGCACTGAAGGAGCAAAGAAAGATGGTCTTTTACTGCCAGTGCCACTCCTCTCCATCCCACAGCAGTGGCAGTGTGGTGCTGAGACAGAATCTGTGCATTTGAGGGAAGGAGAGCACAGTGATTGTGCAATTTTGCATTGGAACTCAGCACTAACCTGTCACAGCAGAAAGCAACACTGGGTAGAACTCAGCCAACGCCAATGGAGGGAGCATTTAGACCAGGTTTAGCCATAGGAAAATCACCCACCCCAGCAGTTGCAACTTGAGTTCTGGTAAACCTCACCACCATGAGCTAAAGGGCTCCGGGGTCCTAAATAAACTTGAAAGGCAGTCTAGGCTACAAGGATTGCAACACCTAGGCAAATTCTACTGCTGTTCTGGGCTCAGAGCCAGTGGACTTGCGGGGCATGACCTAGTGAGACACCAGCCTGGGCGGCCAAGGGAGTGCTTGCACCACCCTCCCTCAACCCCAGGCAGCACAGCTCATGGCTCTGAAAGGGATTCCTTCTTCCCACTTGAAGAGAGGAGAAGGGAGAGTTAAGAGGACTATGTCTTGCAACTTGGATACAAGCTCAGCCACAGTAGGATAGTACAACATTCAGAGTCCTGAAGCCCCCATTCCAGGCCCTCACTCCTGGATGACATTTCTAGAAATACCCTGGGCCAGAAGGGAACCTGCTGCCTTAAAGGAAATGAGCCAGTCCTCAAAGGATTCATTACCTGCTGACTAAAGAGCCCTTGGTCCCTGAATAATTAGCAGTAATAGCCAGGTTGTACACACTGTGGGACACACTGTCCTAGAGGGAACCTGTTGCCGTAAAGGAAAGGACCCAGTCCTCAAAGGATTCATCACCTGCTGACTAAGGAGCCCTTGGGCCCTGAATAATGAGCAGTAATAGCCAAGTGGTACACACTGCGGGACTTGAGTGAGACTCTGAGACGTGCTGGCTTCAGGTGTGACCCAGCACATTGCCAGATCTGGTGGCTATGGAGAGAGACTCCTTCTGCTTGAGAAAAGCAAAGAAGAGTAAAGGGCACCTTAGGTGCCACCTCGGTCACAGTGGGGTAGAGAACTAAGTGGTCTCTTCGAGTCCCCAGTTCTAGGCCTAGGCTATTGGACAGCATTTCTGGACCTGCCCTGGGCCAGAGGAGAGCCCACTGCTCTGAAGGGTGAGTTCCAGGCCTGGAAGCATTCACCACAGCTGGCTGAAGAACCCTTGGGCCTTAAGTGAACATTGGTGGTAGCCTGGCAGTACTCCCCATGGGCCTGTGGTGGTGGCCATGGGGAGAGACTCCTCTGCCTGTGGAAAGGAGAGGGAGGAATGGGAAGGACCTTGTCTTGTGCTTTGCATGCCAGCTCAGATGCAGTAGAATAGAGCACCAGGCAGATTTCTAAGGTTTCTGACTCCAGGCCCTGGCTCCCAGATGACATCTTTGGACCTGCCCAGGGCCCAAGGGAACTCACCATCCTTAAGGGAAGGACACAAGTCTCGCTGGCTTTGCCACCTGCTGATTGTAGGGCCCTAAGGCTTTAAGCAAATGTAGGTGGTGGCCAGGTAGTGTTTATAGTAGGCCTTGGGCAAGACTCAGTGCTGTGCTGGCTTCAAGTCTTACCCAGCATAATCCCAGTGGTGGTGGCCAAAGGGGTGCTTGTGTCATTCCTCCACCAGCTCTAGGCAGCTCAGCACAGAGAGAAACTCCATTGTTTTGTGCGAACAATGAACAAGACTCTCTGCCTGGTAATCCAGAGTATTCCAGATCTTATCCAAGATCACCGAAACAGTACCTCTACAAGTCTGCAAGAAGCACAGCATAGTGGGCTTGGGGTACCCCCTAATACAGATACAATTGCAGTGACCAAAAACTCAGATCACAGCACCCAAGTCACTTTAAATATCTAAAAAGCCTTTTTCCAAGAAAGATGGGTATAGACAAGCCCAGACTGCAAAGATGACAATAAATACCTAACTCTTCTATGCCCAGACACCAATGAACATCCACAAGCATCAAGACTGTCCAGGAAAATATGATCTAATCAAATGAAGTAAATAAGGTACTGAGGACCAATCCCAAAAAGACAGAGATTTGTGACCTTTCAGACAGAATTCAAAATTGCTGTGTTGAGGAAACTCAAAGCCATTCAAGATAACATAGAGAAGGAATTCAGAATCCTATCAGATAAATTTAGCAAAAAGATTAAAATAATTAGAAAGAATCAAGCAGAAATTCAGGAGTTGAAAAAAATGCAATTGACATCCTGAAGAATGCCTCAGAGTCTCTTAAGAGCAGGAGAGATCAAGTAGAAGAAAGAATTAGTAAGCTTAAATGTAGGCTATTTGAAAATGCAGGGTCAAAGGAGACAAAAGAAACAAGAACTTTAAGAAATGAAGCATACCTAGAAAATCTAGAGAATAGCCTCAGAAGAGCAAATCTAAGAATTATTGACCTTAAGGAGGAGATAGAGAGAGTTAGGGGTAGAAAGTTTATCCAAAGGGATAATGACAAAGAACTTCTCAAACCTAGTGAAAGATATGAATATTCAAGTACAAGAAGATTATAGAAAACCAAGGAGATTTAACCCAAAGAAGATTACCTCAAGATATTTAATAATCAAACTTCCAAAGATCAAGGAAAAAGAAAGGATCCGAAAAGCAGCAGAAGGAAAGAAACAATGGAGCTTCAATACATCTGGCAGCAGACTTTTCAGTGGAACACTTACAGGCCAAGAGAGAGTGGCATGACATATTAAAGTGCCAAAGGAAAAAAAAAATTTACCCTAGAATAGTATATCCAGTGAAAACATCCTTCAAATGTGAGAAAGAAATAAAGACTTTTCCAGACAAACAAAAACACCAGACAGGTCCTACAAGAAATGCTAATGAGTGTCTGCAATCTGAAAGAAAAGGATGTTAATGAGCAATAAGAAATCATCTGAAGGTACTTTTGTCACTGGTGACAGTAAGTACACAGAAAAACACAGAATTTTGTAACACTGTAACTGTGGTGTATAAACTTGAATCTCAAGTAAAAAAAACTAATAGATGAACCAATCAAAAATAATAACTATAACTTTTCAAGACACAGTACATTAAGATATAAATAGAAGTAAGAAAATGTTAAAAGGCAAGTTGACAAAGTTAAAGTGTACAGTTTTTGTTTTCTCTTTGCTTGTTTGTTACTTTGTTTGTGCCATCAGTGTCTTTAAGTTGTCCTTGGTTTAAAATAATGGATTATGGGATAGTATCTGCAAGCCTGTGGCAACCTCAATCAAAAAACATACAATGGATACAAAAAATATAAAAAGCAAGAAATTAAAATATACTGCCAGAGAAAATCACCTTCATTAATTAGAAGACAGGAAGAAAGAAAATATTTAAGAAAAGACCACAAAACAACCAAGAAACAAATAACAAAATGGCAGGAGTAAGTCATTACTTATCAGTAATAACATCAAATGTAAATGGGCTAAACTCGCCAATCAAAAGACATAAAGTGACTGAATGAATTAAAAAAATAAGACCCAATGATATGCTGCCTAAAAGAAAAACACTTAACCCATAAAGACATACATAGACTGAAAATAAAGGGATGGAAAAAGATATCCCATGCAAGTAGAAACCAAAAAAGAGCAGGAGTAGCTATACTTATGTAAGACAAAAATAGATTTCGAGACAGAAACTATAAAAAGAGACAAAGAAGTTCATTATATAATGATAAAGTGGTCAATTCAGCAAGAGGATATAACAACTTAAATGTATATGCACCCAACACTGGAGTACCCAGATGTATAAAGCATATATTATTAGAGCAAAAGAGAGAGATGGGTCCCAATACAATAATAGCTGGAGACTTCAACACCTCACTTTCAGCATTGGGCAGATTATCTAGACAGAAAATCAGCAAAGAAACATCAGGCTTAATCTGCACTATAGACCAAATGGACCTAATAGATATTTACCAAATATTTCATCCAAGAGCTGCAGAAAACACATTCTCCCCAACACATGGATTATTCTCAAAGATAGATCATATATTAGGCCACAAACAAGCCTTAAAACATTTTAAGAATTTGAAATAATGAAAGTATCTTCTCTAAACACAAGGGAATAAAACTAGAAATCAATAACAAGGAAAGTTTTGTAAACTATACGAACACATGGAAATTAAACAATATGCTCCTAAGTGACCAGTGGGTCAATAAAGAAATTAAGCAGAACATTTAAAAATTTCTTGAAACAGGCTGGGCGTGGTGGCTCATGCCTATAATCCCAGCACTTTGGGAGGCTGAGGCAGGGGCTGATCACCTGAGGTCAAGAGTTCAAGACCAGCCTGGCCAACATGGTGAAACCCCGTATCTACTAAAAATACAAAATTTGCCAGGCATGGCAGCAGGCGCCTGTAATCCCAGCTATTTGGGATTACTCAGGAAGCTACTACTTGGGAGGCGGAGGCAGGGGAATCACTTGAACTGAAAGGCGGAGGTTGCAGTGAGCCGAGATTGCACCATTGCACTCCAGCCTGGGCAACAAGAGTGTAACACAGTCTCCAAAAAAAAAAGAGAAAAGAAAAGAAAAAAGAAAAATATTTCTTGAAACAAATAATAATGGAAATGCATATATCAAAACCTATGAGATGCAGCAAAACAGTACTGAGGCAAGTTTATAGCTCTAAGTGCCTACATTAAAAAAGCAGACAAACTTCAAATAAATAACCATCTTAAATGACTAGAAAAGCAAGAGCAAAGCAAACTTAAAATTAGTAGAAGAAAAGAAATAATAAAGATCAGAGCAGAAATAAATGAAATTGAAACAAGGAAAACAATATAAAAGATCAACAAAATGAAAAGTGGGTTTTTTGAAAAGATAAACAAAATTGACAAACCTTTAGAGAGACTTACAAAAGACAGAAGGCACAAATAAATAAAATAAGAGATGAAAAAGGACACATTACAACAGATAACACAGAAATTCAAAGGATAATTAAGGGTTGCTATGAGCCATTATATGTAACAAATTAGAAAACCTAGAAGAAATTGATAAATTCCTAGAAAAATTCAACCTACCAAGATTGAACCATGAAGAAATTCAAAACCCGAGCAGACAAATAATAAGTAACAAAATTGAAGCCAAAATAATCTCTGAGCAATAAAAAGCCCAGGACCTGGTGGCTTCACTGCTGAATTCTACCAAACATTTAAGGAACGAATACCAATTCTATTCAAACTATTCCAAAAATAGAGGAGAAGGGAAAATTTCCAAACTTATCCTATAAGGTCAATATTACCCTGATATAAAAACCAGACAAAGATATCTCAAAAAAAGAAAACTACAGGTCAGTATCACTGATGAACATTGATGCAAAAATCCTCAACAAAATACTAGCAAATCAAATTCAACCACTCATTAAAAAGATCATTCCTCATGACCAAGTGGGATTTATCCCAGGGATACAATGATGGTTCAACATATGCAAATCAATCAATGTGATAGCTCATATCAACAGAATGAAGGACAAAAACCATATAATCATTTTAATTGATGCTGAAAAAGCATTTGATGAAATTCAACATCCCTTCATGATAAAGACTCTCAAAAAACTAGATATTAAAGAGCATACTTCAACATAATAAAAGTCATATGTGACAGATCCACAGTGAGTATAATACTGAATGGGGAAAAACTGAAAGCCTTTCCTTTAAGATCTTTAAGAGGACAAGGATGCCCACTTTCGCCACTGTTATTCAACATACTATTGGAAATCCTAGCTAGAACAATGAGACAACAGAAACAAATAAAGGGCATCCAAACTGAAAAGGAAGAGTCAAATTATCCTGTTTGCAGATAATATCTTATATTTAGAAAAACCTAAAGACTTCACCAAGAAACTATTAAAACTTAACAAATTCAGTAAAGTTGCAGGATACAAAATAAACATACAAAAATAGAATTTCTTTTTGCTAACAGCAAGTAATCTTCAAAAGATATAAAAAAGAATCCCATTTATAATGGCTATAAATGAAATTGAATACCTAGGAATGAACTTAACCAAAGAAGTGAAAGATCTCTACAATGAAAACTATAAAACATTGATGTAAAAAATTGAAAAGGACACAAAAAATGGAAACATATTCCATGTTCATGTATTAAAAGAATAAATATTGTTAAAATGGCCATACTTCCCAAAGCAATCTACAAATTCAATGCAATATCCATCAAAATACCAATGACATCTTTCGCAGAAATAGAAAAAAAATTCTAAAATTTATATGGACCCCACCAGAAAAAACAGAATAGCTAAATCTATCCAAGCAAAAGAACAAAACTGGAGGAATCACACTAACTGACTTCATATTACACTACAGAGCTATAATAATAAAAATGCCATGATACTGGCATAAAATCAGACACATACACAAATGAAACAGAATAGAGAACCCAGAAAAAAATCCATACATCTACAGTTAACTCATTTTTGACAAAGGTGCCAAGAATATACATTGAGGAAAGGACAGTGCCTTCAAATAATTGGTGCTGTGATCCATATGCAGAAGAATGAAACTAGACCTCTCTCTCTCTCTCTCTCACTGTATACAGAAATCAAACCAAAATAGATCAAAGGTTTAAATCTAAGACCTCACACTATGAAACTGCTACAAGAAAACATTGGAGAAATACTCTAGGACATTTGTCTAGGCAAAGATTTCTTGAGTAACATCCCACAAGCATAGGCAACCAAAGAAAAGATGGACACATGTGATCACATCAAATTAGATGAGTTCATATCCTTTGTAGGGACATGGATGAAATTGGAAACCATCATTCTCAGTAAACTATCGCAAGAACAAAAAACCAAACACCACATATTCTCACTCATAGGTGGGAATTGAACAATGAGATCACATGGACACAGGAAGGGGAATATCATACTCTGGGGACTGTGGTGGGGAGGGGGGAGGGGGGAGGGATAGCATTGGGAGATATACCTAATGCTAGATGACGAGTTAGTGGGTGCAGCGCACCAGCATGGCACATGTATACATATGTAACTAACCTGCACAATGTGCACATGTACCCTAAAACTTAAAGTATAATAAAAAAAAAAAACATGTTATTAAAGAGGCAAGTAGGCCTTTATTTATAAAAAAAAAAAAAAAAAAAAAGGAAGATCCTGCACAGCAAAGGATACAATCAACACAGGAATGAGATAACCCACAGAATGGGAGAAAATATTTGCAAACTATCTATCTGACAAGGGACTAATAATCAGAATGTATAAGGAGTTCAAACAACTCTATTAAAAAATCTAATAATACAAGTTTGAAAATGGGCAAAAAATCTTAATAGACATTTCTCAAAAGAAGACATACAAATGGCAAACAGGTATATGAAAAGGTGCTTAACATCATTGATCCTCAGAGAAATGAAAATCAAAACTACAATGAGATAACATGACCTTAGTTAAAATGGCTTTTATCCAAAAGACAGGCAATAACGAACGCTGGCAAGGATGTGGAGAAAAGAGAACTCTCGAACACTCTTGTTGCTAATGTAAATTAGTACAACCACTATGGAGAACAGTTTGGAGGTTCCTCAAAAAGCTAAAAATAGAGTTACCATATGATAGTAACCCTACTGCTAAGAACATATCCAAAAGAAAGGAAATCAGTATATCAAAGCTATATCTGCACTCCCATGTTTATTGTAGCACTATTCACAATAGCCAAGATTTGGAGGCCACCTAAGTGTTCACCAAACAAATGAATGGATAAAGAAAATGTGGTACGTATACACAATGGAGTACTGTTCAGCCGTAAAAAGAATGAGATCCCAGCCCCAGTTAGGGGCTCATAGATGAAACTCTCATCTCCCTGGGACAGACCACTTGGAGGAAGGGATGGCTGTGGGGGCAGCTTCAGGAGATTTAAACGTTCCTGCCTACTGGCTCTGAAGAGAGCAGTGGATCTCCTAGCACAGCACTCGAGCTCTGCTAAGGGACAGACTGCCTCCTCAAGTGGGTCCCTGATCCCTGGGCCTCCTGACTGGGAGACACCTCTCAGCAGGGGTCGACAGACACCTCATACAGGAGAGCTCTGGCTGGCATCTGGCAGGTGCCCCTCTGGGATGAAGCTTCCTGAGGAAGGAACAGGGAGCAATCATTGCTGTTCTGCAGCCTTTGCTTGTGATACCCAGGCAGACAGGATCTGGTGATCCCCTAGCAAACTCTAGCAGACCTGCAGCAGAGAGTCCTGTCAGAAGGAAAACTAACAAACAGAAAGGAAGAGCATCAACATCAACAAAAAGGACGTCCACTGAGAAACCCCATCCGAAGGTCACCAACATCAAAGACCAAAGGTAGATAAATCCACAAAGTTGAGGAAAAACCAGCACAAAAAGGCTGAAAATTCCAAAAACAAGCACTCCTCTTCTTCTCCAAAGGATCACAGCTCTTCGCCAGCAAGGGAACAAAACTGGATGGTGGATGGTGAAATAGGCTTCAGAAGATGGGTAATAACAAACTCCTCCAAGCTAAAGGAGCATGTTCTAACCCAATGCAAGGAAGCAAAGAACCTTGGGAAAAAGTTAGATGAATTGCTAACTAGAATAACCATAAATGACCTGATGGAGCTGAAAAAACCAGCATGAGAACTCTGTGTAGCATACCCAAGTATCAATAGCCGAATCAATCAAGTGGAAGAAAAGCTATCAGAGATTGAAGATCAACTTAATGAAATAAAGCATGAAGACAAGATTAGAGAAAAAAGAACGAAAAAGAATGAACAAAGCCTCCAAGAAATATGGGACTGTGAAAAAACTAAACCTACATTTGATTGGTGTACCTGAAATTGACGGGGAGAATGCAGCCAAGTTGGAAAACACTCTTCAGGATATTATCCAGAAGAACTTCCCCAACCTAGCAAGACAGGACAACACTCAAATTCAGGAAATACAGAGAACACCACAAAGATACTCCTCAAGAATAGCAACCCCAAGACACATAATCGTCAGATTCACCAAGGTTGAAATGAAGGAAAAAATGTTAAGGGCAGCCAGAGAGAAAGGTCAGGTTACCCACAAAGGGAATCCCATCAGACTAACAGTGGTTCTCTTGGCAGAAACCCTACAAGGCAGAAGAGAGTGGGGGCCAATATTCAACGTTCTTGAAGAAAAGAATTTTCAACCCAGAATTTCATATCCAGCCAAACTAAGTTTCATAAGTGAAGGAGGAAAAAAAATCCTTTACAGACAAGCAAATGCTGAGAGATTTTGTCACCACCAGGCCTGCCTTACAAGAGCTCCTGAAGGAAGTACTAAATATGGAAAGGAAAAACCAGTACCAGCCACAGCAAAAACATAGTAAATTGTAAAGACCATCAACACTATGAAGAAACTGCATCAAGTAGCTGGCAAAATAGCCAGCTAGCATCATAATGCCAGGATCAAATTCACACATAACAATATTAACCTTAAATGTAAATGGGCTAGATGCCCCAATTAAAAGACACAGACTGGCAAATTGGATAAAGAGTCAAGACCCATTGGTGTGCTGTATTCAGGAGACCCATCTCACATGCAAAGATGCACATAGGCTCAAAATAAAGGAATGGAGGAATATTTACCAAGCAAATGGAAAGCAAAAAAAAAAGAAAAAGAAAAGCAGGGGTTGCAATCCTAGTCTCTGATAAAACAGACTTTAAACCAACAAAGATCAAAAGAGACAAAGAAGGCCATTACATAACGATAAAGGGATCAATTCAACAGAAGAACCAACTATCCTAACTATATATACACACAATACAGGAGTACCCAGATTCATAAAGCAAGTCCTTAGTGACCTGCAAAGAGACTTAGACTCCCACACAATAATAGCTGGAGACTTTAACACCTCACTGTCAATATTAGACAGATCAATGAGACAGAAAATTAACAGGGATATTCAGGACTTGAACTCAGCTCTGGACCAAGTGGACGTAATAGACATCTACAGAACTCTCCACCCCAAATCAACAGAATATACATTCTTCTCAGCACCACATCACACTTATTCTAAAATTGACCACATAACTGGAAGTAAAACACTCCTTAACAAATGCAAAAGAAAGGAAATCATAACAAATAGTCTCTCAGACCACAGTGCAATCAAATTAGAACTCAGGATTAAGAAACTCACTCAAAACCACACAACTACATGGAAACTGAACAACCTGTTCCTGAATGACTACTGGGTAAATAACGAAATTAAGGCAGAAATAAATAAGTTCTTTGAAACCAATGAGAACAAAGACACAATGTACCAGAATCTCTGGGACACAGCTAAAGCAGTGTTTAGAGAGAAATTTATAGTACTAAATGCCCACAGGAGAAAGCGAGAAAGATCTAAAATCGATACCCTAACATCACAATGGAAAGAACTAGAGAAGCAAGAGCAAACAAATTCAAAAGCCAGCAGAAGACGAGAAATAACTAAGACAGAGCAGAACCGAAGGAGATAGACACACAGAAAACATTTATGCAGCCAACAAATATATGAAAAAAAGTTCATCATCATTGATCATTAGAGAAATGCAAATCAAAACCACAATGAGATACCATCTTATGCCAGTTAGAATGGCAATCATTAAAAAGTCAGGAAATAGCAGATGCTGGAGAGGATGTGGAGAAATAGGAACACTTTTACACTGTTGGTAGGAGTGTAAATTAGTTCAACCGTTGTGGAAGACAGTTGGCAATTCCTCAAGGATCTAGAACCAGAAATACCATTTGACCCAGCCATCCCATTACTGGGTATATACCCAAAGGATTATACATCATTCTACTATAAAGACACATGCACACGTATGTTTATTGAAGCACTGTTCACAATAGCAAAGACTTGGAACCAACCCAAATGCCCATCAATGATAGACTGGATAAAGAAAATGTGGCACATATACACCATGGAATACTAAGCAGCCATAAAAAAGGATGAATTCATGTCCTTTGTAGGGACATGGATGAAGCTGGAAACCATCATTCTCAGCAAACTAACACAGAAACAGAACACCAAACACGGCATGTTCTCACTCATAAGTGGGAGTTGAACAGTGAGAATATATGGACACAAGGAGGAGAATATCACACACTAGGGCCTGTTGGCGGGTGGGGGGCTAGGGGAGGGAAAACATTAGGAGAAATACCTAATGTAGATAACGGGTTGATGGGTGCAGCAAACTGCCATGCACATTTATACATATGTAACAAACCTGCATGTTCTGCACATGTATCCCAGAACTTAAAGTATAAAAAAAAGAATGAGATCACATCATTTGCAATAACATGGATGGAAGTGGAGGTCATTCTGCTAAGTGAAATAAGCCAGGCATGGAAAGACAAACATCACATGTTCTCACTTATTTGTGGGATCTAAAAATCAAAGCAATTGAACTCATGGACATAGACAGTAGAAGGATGGTTACCAGAGGTTGGGAAGGGAAGTGGGTGGGGTGGTGAGGGGGAAGTGGGGATCATTAATAGGCATAAAAATATAGTTAGAAAGAATGAATAATATTGCATATTTGATAGCACAACAGGGAGTGACCATAGTCAATAATAATTTATTTGTACATTTTAAAATATAATAACTTAAAAGAATATAACTGGATTGTTTGTAACACAAAGAATAAATGTTTGAGTGGATGGATACCCCATTTACCCAGAAGTGATTATTATGTATTATATGCCTCTATCAAAATATCTCATGTACCCCATAAATATATACACCTACTGTGTACCCACAAAAATTAAAATAAAATATTTTTTAAAGTAAAAATAAAAACCAGAAAAAAACTGCATTTTTAAGGACTCAATGCAGGTATCTCTGGATTTTGGTCTTCTATCTTATCATCACTCACATTGTTTTATGCTCCCTTGTGCTAACCTAGTTTTCCACCTATCCCTTATCTTCTGAACCCTCCCAGTATGCCCCTGGAACTGAGTGCCATGAATATCAAACTTCATGATATCACCAATCTCTTCTGGTAATATTTCTTATGCCTCTTTCGTCAATTCCCCACAATTCTCCACCTGCCCTGCAATTCTCTTCATCACCAACATACCTCAGGGTTGAGAGGCTCCACCGTATCTTTGACTCTTGACACCAAACTTTGTACATTGTCAAAATTCAATATTTTTAATGAGTGGACCTGTCCCCTTCACTCTATCCCCATTGCTGCTGCCTTAATTCAGGTGTTCATCAACCATAACTTAGACTACTATAACTACAGTCAATTCCCATTGCTTGCGTATTCCATGCTTGCTCATTTGTCTACTCACTAAAATGCATTTGTAACCCTAAAGATCAATATTTGCCGTGCTTTCACAGTTATTCCTGGACATGAGCAGAAAGATGGTAAAAAATTTGTCACCCAACAGGCCCATTTTTAGCTGTGGTTGGACAAGGCAATGCCCTGCCTTCTTGTTTTAGCTCTCATACTGAAAAAAGGTTCCTTTCCAGGTCTGCTTAATGCTAGTGCCACATATCTTGCATGTGTGTGTGTGTGTTTGGTGGTTTCACTGTTTAAAATGGCCCCAAGCATAGTGCCAAAGTGCTGCCTGGTGTTCCTAAGTACAAGAAGGCTGTGGTGTGCCTTATAGTGAAAATGCATATGTGTAGTAGGCTATCCTGTCTAGGCTTGTGTATGTACACACTACCAGGTTTGCACAACGATGAAATCACCTAACAACACTTTTGTCAGAATGTATCTCTGTCATTAAGCAATACATGATTGCACTTGTATTTTTACCACTTATTTTATGCTCTTTTGCTTTTTCTGTATAGTCACACATTTGGTTTCCTCTTCTTGGAATGTTCTCTCTTCTTCCCTGTCCTTCAGCTGGTTAATGCCTCCTTATTGCCCTAATTGCCCTTATTGCCTACTATTGCCCTTATTGACTCAAATGTAGTTTTCTCTGTGGAACCTTCACTGACCCCAGTGTATGGTCTGAATACCCTTTCTCTGTGCCCTGGGAATACCTTTAACATAGCACATACTCTGATGCTTGGTTTTCCTTGTCTTTCTCTCTCACTATACTAAAAAATCTTTCAGATTAGGAATCATGTCTTTTTTTTCCTCTTAGTACCAAGGACAGTGCCTGGCATATTTAGTACCTTGTAAAAGCTAAATATATTTTTATACTGTGAATCCAGAATGAATGAATGAATGAATGAGCAGTTTAATAAAATCTGCCCGCTTCAAATATTTGAAAAGTTTTCAGGCTAAACATCCTAAGTTTATATACTCTTTCTCAAAGGGCATGTTATCCAGACCTTTCTTCATGTCTTGTCACCAAGACCCATTCCAATTATTAAAAGGTTAATTTTAAATCATTATACATCTGGAACACTTTGAGCCATGTATGAGATATGGTATTAAGGGTGCAGAGTATAATTGTCTTTTATTTCCTTTGATTAGTACACAATAAATAGAAATGAATGAATGAATGAGTATTCATGAAGCCTTAAGATTTTTCCCTTGCTTATTTTTGCCTACATATCACTCTACTAACTCTATTTAGTTGCTGTTAATTAAAATCCTTATGTCTTATATACATATATATACATATACACCTGAAAGCCACAATGACCTTATTTTTGATTTCATACCTGAAATTTATCAACATTATTTTAGTATAATCGTTTATTTATTTAGAAATTCTCCTGACCATATTATCAGCTTGTCCAAATTTACACATATAGTTCATGATGGAGATCATACAGTCTAGTGGAGGAGCATAGGTTTAGAGCAGGGTAACTTCAATTCAAATCCCATCTCCACTTCTTGAGAGCTGAAAACCTTGGCAAATCACTTAACTTTTCTGAGTCTTATTTTTCTCATCTGTGATTTGGAGATATTATATTTTTATAGGGCTTTTATAAGTGTTGGAGATAACAATCACAAAGAGGTTAGCCCAGTGTGTGACATGCAGAAGACTTAGAAAAATGACAATAATTTATAAACGGATAACTGAGATATTTTTAAAATGCCCCCCTGAAATCTAGATAATGCTAAAACATCAGCCTAAACTTCAGCTAGTAAGCACATTTAAAAAAAAAAAAACTAAATGAGTTTTGGCTGAGTGTGGTGGCTCACTCCTGTAATCCAGCACTTTGGGAGGCCAATGCGGGTGGAGTCAGGAGTTAGAGACCAGTTTGGCCAACATGGTGTTTGTATTTGGCTAATCCAAAAATTAGCTGGGCCTGGTGGTACAAACCTGTAATCCCGCACTTTGGGAGGCCAATGCAGGTGGAGTCAGGAGTTAGAGACCAGTTTGGCCAACATGGTGTTTGTATTTGGCTAATCCAAAAATTAGCTGGGCCTGGTGGTACACGCCTGTAATCCCAGCTACTTGGGAGGCTGAGACAGGAGAATCACTTGAACCTGAGAGGTGGAGGTTGCAGACAGCCAAGATCGCACCACTGCACTCTAGCCTGGGCGATGCAGTGAGACTCCATCTCAATAAATAAATAAATAAACAAACAAACTGAATGAGTTTAGGCCTCGGCCTGTGTGATCTTAATTGAAACTTGCCCCTGATCTGCTTCTGCGACTTCATGTAGTACAAAGATCTCTTTTAGCACAAAAATTGTAGGTTAAGATAATTTACTACTCTGATCTAATTGATTATTATTTATTATCCCCACAAATAGTCCAGAGAAACATGAGGACTTCCCCCCACATTATTAACACATGATAATAGCCAGGGGTGGGGCATATGTATGAAATGATTCTCAGTTCTCAGGAATTACTGATAAATACTCTATCCACTCTGTTTCCAATCTGGCATTAGTACGCCTTTGCTTATTTTAGCATTTTCTGCTAGCACTCACCCAGACTCTTGCCTTTCCATCACTCAAGTTGGCTGCTTGCTTTGTAGTTCCCTTTTTCCACTCCTATCCCAACTTTGATTTTTGTTGATTTTAAAAAAAATTCTTACAGATTTAGTAAGTATAAGTGTAGATTTCTTACATGCATATATTTCATAGTGGTGAAGTCTGGGCTTTTCGTGTAACCATCATCCAAATAGTGGACATCGTACTTGTTAGGCGATTTCTCATCTTTCATCCTCCTCCCACCCTCCTACCTTTCAAAGTCTCCAATATCTATTATTCCACCACATGGCCATATGTACACATGATTTAGCTGCTGCTTATCAGTGAGAACAACTTTGCCTTTAGCAAACAGAAGCGCACAACCTTGGAGCAGGTACAAATTTGATCTTCTCTTTTCTCCTCTACCTCTTCTTTTCTTTCACTTCTTTAAATCATCATAAATCTCACCACTCCCCTCTCCTCCTCATGTTCCAAACAACATCCAAGTGTCATTTTGGTATGCTCTGGTCTCAGTGAGTCCTTGCTGATCCCCCAAAATGGCTATGTACTTTCAAAAGAGCTTTTTAATAATATTCTCTATTACTTTTCTGAGGATTGTTGTTGGGGGCAGTATTCTGTTGTTTTTGTAGTATACCATTTTCCACTTGTAGAAAATTAGGACATTTACCTATTTCCAGTCTTCTGCCATCACATCTCTTCTCCCTAAATACTCAACGACAGCTTCTGCCAGTGTTTCTGAGATCACACCTGTGCAGCCCCCAGTGCCCTGGGAATAATTTTTCTAATCTGGGGACTTGAATTTATTCAAAACACCCAGGAGCTCTCTCATCATCTCTTCACCTAATTTGAGCTTTATTTCCCTCTTAACCATGTTTATTCTACTCTTTTCTGTTTGAAGATCATTTTTCCTTGATAGAGAAAATAGAAGCAAATTAGGAGATGAGTAGTTCATCTTTCTTTGTGTAATTTGTTAGCATAATAAGATGAAAAATCAAACACTGAATCTCTTTTTCCTTGTTGTTTTTCATTCTAAGATAGCTTTAAAAGTTTTTTCCACCTGGTCTTTGGCCTTTTTGCATACCTAAGCTTATCCTCAGGCTCAGTTTGGATCAAATTCTCTAGCTTTATTTTTTATTCTGTTTTCATTCTTGGTTATGTATCACTCTCTATCTTTACATGCATTCTTTTTAAACATAAACCCAACAAAACTCCCCAGCAGCCTAAGTAGTTTCCTTCAATCCCTCCCTCCCTTTTGTTGTATGTTTATATAATTAAAAATTGAATTTGAGACCTTCATATTTGAGAGTACCTACATCCTCACCAACTTGAGCCATGGAGCTGATTTATTCATGGTGGGGCCTTCATCCTGAGCTTAAACTGCCACTGGAACAAATCTAGTAAGCTGGTGTGGCAGGACTGCCAGAAGTCTATTGAGCGAGGGACTGAGGAGCTTTATGGCACCAAATGTTACCTACGTAGAGATGAAGGCAGGCATGTCAGCTTGGCCCAAAGGTGAAAACACTCTGTTCAGGAAAGGAGAGTGAGCCTGAGTAAGTGTAGGGTGGTGGCTGTCACTTGAATTGATTCCTGTCCTTTGTCTAGCGCTCCCTCTCTCTCTCTTTCTCTCTGTGTGTGTGTGTGTGTGAGAGAGAGAGAGAGAGAGAGAGACAGAGAGAGAAACAGAGAGAGAGAGAGTTCTTAGCTGAGGTTATCAGATATATAGATAAACTTGCCTCAAACTCCCAATTCCATGATGTGAGAACATCCAAACCCAAATCCTCTTTTGATTTCCGCAAATTCTTAGAATTGGGTCATTTCTGAACACTCCAAGAAGTGTGTGTGTGTGTGTGTGTGTGTGTGTGTGTGTGCATGCATAAGTGTGTTTGGGGGAGATGGATTGCCCAGTCTGAAGTCTTCAGCAAGCAGCTTAGAGGCCAGATCCAGGGAAAATAGGAGTTATTATCATTAATGTGATACCTTTGAATTAACAGCATGGTGAATCGGGTTGAGAGGGATCATCTGTTTTTTTCTTTGACCTTGTCAAAAGTTTTCAAGGATAAAGACTCATTATAAACATGCACACACACATCACTGGTAAATAGGCAAGTATAGCACATAGTAGGTGCTTAATAAATATTACTGAATTAGTAAAAAATTCAACTGGTAGACATAAATATAAATAATATGCCACATTATTTGGTTGCCATGAGTTCTAAACGACATAATTATTTTCTCCTAAATTCCCTGTGATGCCCACCTGATCAAATAGTTCTCCCTTGTATTCAGAATTAATTTCAGAGATGCAGCTCCCTCTGTCACTACCTCCTGCTTCTGTGAAATGACACTGTCAGCAGGCAAGTCGAGAACTTATCAGACATTCCACTTTTAGCAGAGTGATTTTCCTAGCAGCTCCCTTGATAATTGAAGTCTCTCAATGCCACTACATTTAATCTCCTTCCAGTTATCTCATGTGGGTTAGAATTACATTCAGAATCACATAAATAAATATAACATATTAGAATTAGAGAGATTTTTATTTGTTCCTGTTTTTCTTTTCATCTTATTATGTTCAAAACATCTTTATATCATCATATTTTGTATGAAACCATACAAAACCCTACAAAATTTCTGTTGTGAAGAACTGTCCCATTCTCTATCTTGCATGTTTCTGCCATGTCCTTAGCCAGGAAAAAAAATTTATATTGGAAGAAATGGATTATCTTCAAGATCTTTTATTGGTTCTTCTTAACTTACCCAAGTCCAAAGATTCATGTAAATGAAATTTGTCCTTTCCCACAATGTATTATATTATCCCTCCTCACCTGCCTGAAAAACTTAAGACCCATCAGAACGTAAGCTTTCCTTGGCAAAGTCTCTCTTGTACTGCCTTTGGACTAGTACTCATCCTTGTACATATTTCTAATACAAGGCATTTCACACTATTTTATGATACCCTTGTATCAGACAATAGTAGCATGAAAACAATTCAGCCTTTTCTCTACTTCTGGTTGCTAAAGACATTATCGGCCTGGCCAGATCTTTTTCTTCCCTTATTGCAAAGAATTTTTTTCTGGTAGATTTGATACTGAGGAGATAATCGGAGATAATCTCTCTCTCTCTCTCTCTCTCTCTCTCTCTGTGTGTGTGTGTGTGTGTGTGTTTTGTTTGTTTGTTTTATTGAGACGGGGTCTCGCTCTGTCGCCAGGCTGGAGTGCAGTGGCGTGATCTCTGCTCACTGCAACCTCTGCCTCCCGGATTCAAGCGATTCTTCTGGCTCAGCCTCCCAAGTAGCTGGGATTATAGGTGTGTGCCACCACGTCCAGCTAATTTTTGTATTTTTAGTAGAGATGGGGTTTCACCATGTTGGGCACGATTGTCTCGATCTCTTGTCCTTTTGATTTGTGCGCCTCAGCCTCCCAAAGTGCTGCGAGTACAGCGTGAGCCACTGTGCCTGGCCAGGGATAAATTTTTTGAAGCAAAAATTTAGTGAGGGTTATAGAGTGGAGGGAAGGAGAGAAAGAAATGTTCAGGGAGTTTGAGGAAAAGGCAAGAACAACTGCAGTAAGAGTGAAACGGATGAGAAAGGGATTTTTTAAAGAAGGGTTATACTTCATTTCTTAGACCTTGAGATACACAAGTCGACTCACTTCAAATGTGTATTTTTCATTATGCTTCTGTAACTACTCTGAGACTGGACCACATGCGATTATGATTTTCATAGGGTTACATTTTGTTTATTCCTCTCTCTGATCTCTTCTGTAAGTTCCTCAGGCAGGAAAAATGCTGTTAATTTCTGTATCTTCAGTTCTTAGCTCATAGTAGGTATTTAATACATATTTGTAGGACTAAAGACTAGAAGTGTTTTTTAAAGCAAATGGGGAAGTCATGAGTTTCCCAAAACTGTAGAGCTCTGCCCTTTACCAAGCCTGAAGTGTTTGAACTTTTAATGTCATCAACACTTCATTTGAAATTTCTCCTTGCCTAATGCCATTTAATTGCTGCTAATTTTAGTAGAAAATAAATCAAGGGATTTTCTTATATGATTTAACACTATGCATGCATGCCATAATAAACAATTATGGTAGGAGATTTAGGGAGAGATATATGAGTTTGTCTGATCCTGGGCCAGTTAAATCTAACTGTTAAACATATCTGCTACATGACATCCTGCTCTCTCTCTCCAAGAAGTAGCTCTGTGACTGGGCTCTCTAGTCAAGTCAGCAGAGGCCTTAGGCACTAAAAAGTTTAAAGTGGCCCTTTCCACAGAAACATAGTTCAAAATTTTTTTAAAGGACTAAACTGAAAAACAAAAGGAAGCAAAGTTCTGCTTTTTCCCATTATGTATATTTGAATTTAAAAAGAACTATCAGGTATAAAAATCTTTTTAAAATGTATTTTCTTTCTTTGTTTTTTTCTTCCTTCCTTCCTTTCTTTCCTTCCTTCCTTTTTTCGTTTTCTTCCTTGCTCACTCTTTTTCTCTTTCCTTCTTTCCTTCTTTCTTTCTTACCTTTTCTTTCTTGCCTGCTTGCTTGCTTTCTCCCTCCCTCCCTCTCTCTCTCTCTCTTTTTCTTTCCCTCCTTCTTTCTTTCTTTCTCTCCTCTCTCTCTCTCTCTTTCTTTCTTTCACAGCCCAGAGGTTATTTATTCATTACCCTATTATGCCATGAATCCATAGGGAATAGGTTCCAGCAGGCTAGGCTCCATTCCACTAGCTCTCAAAGTGTGCTTCTCTAGGTGGAGCAGGCTGGTACTTCACTTGAACCCAGGTACCTTTCTCTCTGGTGTCCTTCTTTTTCTTATCATTTTCTTCACGCATTTCAGGAAGCTATTCTAGGTCTTACAGTACTTAATGTGTTCAATACACACATTAATTCCCTTGGCAAGAATCTTGCCCTTAGCTTGTTTGTTTATAGCAATGCCAATGAATGGCATGCTGGGTAACATTGTAGACTCTTCCAGTTTTGCCATGGAAATACTTGCAGGACATTCCTTTTTAAACAGTATCCATTCCCTTGATGTCTGTATTATCACCTTTCTTATCGATTCCTATGCATGTGGCCAAAGAAACAGCTCTATGTTTTTAAAAGGCCTAGAGAACACACATCGGGTGCCTCTCTTCTTTCCCTCTGTGTTTGTCATTTTGGTGAATTACTGGAGGAGGATGGTTCTGGCCAAGATGTATTTTTTTATTTGATTTTTTAAATTAATTTCTGCTAGTGCCCTATAAACATGCACTTTTTCAGAATTAAAGGTGGCAAAATGTTGGTTATAAAACTAACACTCTAGCATCCTCTTATTAGTGAAAAAATGATGAAAGTTTGTAATGATGAGAAACTTATGCATTTAAGTTTGAGAGATTTAAACACTGTTTCAGGTGAGGAGTTATTGAAATCTAAAGAGCCCAAGGCAGGCTTTTTTAAAATGCCACCAAGTCTGTTATAAGAAAAATAATCCAGGCTTTTACAATCTCGTTCTAATGTTCTTCTGACCATACTCGATATTTCGATATAATTATAATTTTTAGGGCAAAAATGTAATAAAAGCCTTCTGTTGCCTTCTTTGGTTTCCTCTTTTATGTATTAAAAGGAGAAAATATTAATCACTCAAGTATTTATTGAATCTTTACTATTTATTGAGAATTATATGAGGTGCCATGAGAGATTCAAAAAAGAAACAAAGAAATATAAAGCATAGTTCTTGCCAGCTAAGAATTTATAGTGTTGCTGCTATTGGTTAATGAAAACCTGTAACTGTTTAAAGGCTAGAAATGATAACAATTATGCTAATGGTCATTAATTATAGTAATCACAATGCAATTTCTCATTTGTATAGCACTTTAGAGTTTACAAAAACATAGTCTCATTAATCCTCATAGCCACATGTAAGCTTCTGTTTCTTCCATTTGTATAGTACAAACGTCTGTTTCTTATTTATACAGTAGAGCTGATATAAGATAAATATTTTTTTAAATGAGAATGCTTGTAATAAATTAAACTTGGAAAATCTTTTGCAATTTAACATTGAAAGGTTGTACAAGAAGGGTGAATATCAACAAATACAGCAATATTAAGATGATAGAGCAGCCAATCAGAAGGAGAAACTCTCACTTTACTTTTTTAAACAATTTTATCATACTGATGACATACAATAAATTGCACATATTAAAGTGTATGATTCGATGAGTTTTCAGATATAGGAATGCCCATGTAACCATCACCATAATCAAGATAATAGGTGTACAATCATTGCCAAAATTTTCCCCCGCCTCTATAGTTTTCTTCTCCTGCCCCTTCCCACCCTGTCCCCTTTTTTTAGGCAATCATTGATGTGTTTTCTCTCATGACAGATTAGCTTTCATTTCCTGTAATTGTATTTAAATTCAACCACACATTATGTGTCCTTTCACTCAATTATTTTGAGATTCATTCACGTCATATCAGTAGTTCATTCCTTTTTATTGCTGAGTAGTGTTTCATAGGATGAATATACCAGTTTGTTTGTCCATTCACCTGTTGATGAATATTTAGGTTTTTTCCAGACTTTGACTATTACAAATAAAACTGCTATGAACATTTGTGTATTAGTCTTTATATGGACATATGCTTTTATTTCTCTTGGGTAAATATCTAGAAATAAAATGGAATGGCTGGATTAACTTTTTAAGACACTGCCCAATTGTTTTCCAAAGGGATTATGCCATTTTACATTTCCACCGTTATAAGAATTACAATTCCTCCATATCCTCTCCAATACTTGGTATAGTCAGTCTTTTTAATTTTAGCCATTGTAATGGTATATAATAGTACCTCATTGTGACTTTAGTTTATATTTCTTTAAGAACTAATCATATAAGCCTCCTTTCTACTGCTTATTTGCCATCTGTATATCTTCTTTGGTGAAATGCATGTTTAAATATTTTGTCTATCTTTACTTTTACTGTTTTCTTATTATTGATATATCAATTCTGAATACAAGTTCTTTATCAGATATATGTTTAGCAAATATTTTCACCCAGTCTCTGCCTTGTCTTTTCATTCTGTTAACAGCATTTTTTAATGAATAAAAGTTTTAAATTTTGATATAGTCCAATTTACCATTTGGTTTTCTTATGGATTGTGCTTTTGGTGTCATGTCTAAGAAATATTTGCCTAATCTAAGGTCACAAATGTTTTCTCCTATATTTCCTTCTCATCATTTTATAGGTTCCAATTTTATATTTTGGTCAATAATCTGCTCTGAGATAATTTTTGAATATGGTGCAGAAATTCTCACTTTAATCTCAGATAAATTTTCAGATTCGACTGTGAAACAGTATGCCAAGAAGTGTTGCAAAAACTGTTTTGTTAGAATCATTTTCAGTTGGAAAAAAGCATTAAGGAACTTACTAAGGAAATAGCCCTGCATATGCAGAAGATGGTACAAACTGAAAGTGCCATTTGTCTATTTTCTGATACTTGGCATAATTTTCTGAAATAATTTTGACGGTATCAAGGAAAGTAAAATTCAAAAAACTCATGAGTTGATAATTTAAGGCTACTAGACAATCTTTTCATGCATGATCCAACTTCTACCTGCTTATCCCCTTGAAAATACAAAGTAGCACAATTTTCTCCCCAATCCACTAGAAAATTCCATATATTTCCTTTAAGTAACCTATTGCTTTGAGTTTTTTTTCATGTGTGTGACACTCCGATGTCTGGAATGATATTTTAGAGTAGTCATTGACTTCATGTACTGCATTTTTCAAGGAGAATATTCTCTTGAATACTGGCCTTTATATTGTGTTTTAGCTGGGAGATAGTATCTTCTCAAAAACTGTAACTTACTGTCATATCCATTGTTCCACATAGATTTATTCCTTGTAGTTTAATCTTTGTAATTAAATGTCTAACTAGGTGCAAGATAGGCTACCAGAGTTCTATTTAGAATAATGACTAATGTCGTCTTATTCAAAATTGAGGTCATGACCCTAGGAAGTCCTATAGTGGTTTTTTGGGAAATACAAAAATTTCCAAAAGTATCTCAGAAACCCAAGTTCTGTAGAGCACTTAGCTAGCTTGCATGCAGCCATCAAGGTTATATGCAGTTAAGGAAAAGGTGACCTCTCCTATCTCTAGAGCCTTTCCCTGTTTTTTGTTGTTGTCTGACTTGCACATACCTTAAGATGCATATATGGATTTTGGAATTGAAACATTCATTCCTATCCTGACTAATGCTGGTACCTGCAAAATAAACTGTATACTTTTCATGTAGGAAAGATAACATGAAAGGAAGTGCAGATTTCAAGGGAAACAGAGAAAAAAAACTTCAGAGTAAATTTTTATGTATAAAAATTACATAGGTACATCTAGGATTACCAAATTTGCATCAATTAATAATTTGTTCAGCGGAATTAATTTGTCAAGTTAAGTAGAAGTCTTACTCATAAGCACAGTCATCCCCTCTCCATTACACTCCTGTACTTTCCTCCCTCCAGAGATAGTGTAAAAGCAGAAAGAGCACCTTAGCTCTTCATTATTTGTTTTTACCTTTCTTCAGGGTACTTTAGATAGAGATGGCTAGATGCTACCTGGTGTCTATCCTCCCTTTCTTAGTGACAGAGTTCCAGTGTTTCAAGGAGGACAAGGTATCCAGCTAGTGGACTACATTTTCCAACTTTGTGGCTAAATGCAGGTACACGGTGAAATTCTGGCTAATGAGATGCAAGCAGAATTGTTTTGTTTGATTTCTAAGTGAAGAGTTTACTCATTATCTGCTTTTCTACTTCTCTTATATGAGAGGGCAATAAACCAATTTAAATAACTACTATTTGGGGGGTTTCTGTAATGTGCAGCTGAACCTAATTCTAACTGAACAATATGGCATTATTATAAGCAAATTATAAGAACAGGTGATAAAAGGGCAAAGCCAGCATCTCAGCATTTCTTGGGAAATAATTTACAATCTTCTTCTTTAGGCAGGGACTCCTTAGGCAGGGACTGAAAGATTCAAAATCTGAAGTTGTTGTTGAATCTCATTTTGAGACTTTCAGTCCCTGCCTAGAGACAACCAGGAGGAAGCATTGTTCTAGCGAGTGTTTGTGTAACTATTTTAGAAAAATCACATTTAAAAAAATCAAATTAGTGCATACGCATTATAGAAAATGTAAGAAACTCAAAAATAAATATAAGAAGAAATGGAAGTGTAGAAAATAACCCATATTTCAAATATCTAAAGATAACTATATGTAATATTTTGATACTAACTGGGGTCTTTTTCTCTGCTAAGTTTCTATAACATATAAATAAATCTACTTACATGCACATATGATTTTGTACCTTGCTTTTTTCCTCCTAAAATGTGATAAAAACTTATTTTAATGGCTTTATTATATTTTACTGAATAGGTTATAGCATTATCCACCTAATCATTCACACGCAGTTGGATATTTTGTGGGTTTACCTGCTGATATGATGCACTTCTAGAAAGGTTTATGTGTATAACCCTGTTGAAGTTGTGACCACACAGTTTGGTCCGAGAGCTGTGCACATTTAAAGGGGCAGAGTATTAACATAAAAATATAATTGGAAAAGTGTTCTGTTCTTTATTCTTGTCTCAAAGCATTCTTTCTCAAACCTGAGTGTGCACAGGCTTGTGAAAATCCTGATTGCTGTCCCCTACTCCCTCACCAGATATTCTGACTCAGTAGACCTGTGGTGGAGCCTGGGAATTTGCATTTCTAACACATGGCCAGTTGATGCTGATGCTTTAAGAATCACAGTCTTATCAACACATTAAAAAGGTTCATTCATCTTATTCCTCATACTTTCATATCTCTCTCCTTCCTAATTCTCAAATCCTCAAGTCTCCAGACTTCCTTTTGCTAATATCCCCCCCAAATTTTCAGTACTCCTCATCTCTGCTTTATCTAAAAGTCACATGGCTGTTACTCTCTGCCAGTCTCTTTGTCCCTCTCCACTTTCCTGCCAACCTTTAGTTCTTGACTTTTCTTGACATGCTCAGATTCTGCCTAACATTAGCATTCTGGCCAAAATAGACTCATCTCAGAGATTGGGGACAGGGATTGAGTTGTGATTGACAAAATTCTTTTTACAATGGAGGGGAATCTAAGAACTCTCCAAAATTTAAATTTCATTTTATCACAAGTACTGAAGGCTGTTTCATTAGAATAGAGTCCCAGAATCCGAATTTCTGAGGCAAGAGATGTGAGCTTCTTAAATCTGGATCTATATTGACAGATTAAGAACACAGATGTTAAAGCCTGACACATATGACTTCACATCCTATTTTTGCCACCTGCTCATTATGTGAATTTGGGAAAATCAAACCCACTGAGCCTCAGTTCCTTCATATGTAAAGTGCTTAAAAATTCTAGCATTAAACTAATAGGGTAGTTTTGAGGATTTTATGTGACAATGAAGGTAATGTTTAGCAAATTTCTTAGCACTTGGTAAGAGTTCCATTGATGTTATTATTGTTGCTGTTGCAAAATTACTTCTGAAAGTTCATTCCAGATTCACACTCCCATCAATAGTGTAGCACAGTGGTAACTGGGAAGTTCTTAGTATCTAACTACAATACACAATCTTTCTCTCTAGGTTAGGGGTGTCTCCCTAATTAACTAAGAAAGTCTGCCTACTAGAACTTGAAGGGAACCATGGAACTAATGATTCACAACATAGGAGACTTACTGAGGCTTATCTATATTCTGACTTTGAGTTGGTGCAAAATGAAGTCAAATTAAATGGGTAATTTCCTATCCTCTAAGCTAAAATGTCTTTCTAATTAATTTTGCCATCCTTCTTGTAAGAAGAGTCTCAGTAGTTTTCAGCAATAGCTCGGACCATAGTAAAAATTGGTCCTGTGTGGTTATCAGACTGTGACAAAAGCATGTCATGCTTTCTGTGTTTCTCAATCAAATAAATGCAATTCTATTAATTCCATCGTTCTTTCCTTGCAGCTTTTGTTTTTCAACGACTCACTTATTATGTTTGACTAAGTTATTAAAACTGAGTTTTACTTTCAAATTTCCTGTTGCTTTTATATGATATCAGGAAGTAAATTTCTAGTGCCTTGGTTTATGTCTATCAAATATTTTCATAATAAGAACTACTTCATGGGTGTAATAAACCGGAAGTCTCGGAACCCATGAAAATAAACTTTCTAACTCTGGGAGAAATGCACCATAAACCTCAAAATATATTCAACAATCTACTTATTACTGGTAAAATCAGAACAGCTTTAAAATCACAAACAGTAATTTGTTTCAGGAATAGCAAGTGAGGCTTCCATTGCGTACATTAAACTCTATTATTCAAGAGAAACATAAAGTAAATCTTGTGTGAGCTGAGTCGATTTTTGTCTTACCACAAAAAAAAGGCAGTTGGATAAAGAAGATGACCTTTGTTAAAAGGGAAAAAATCTTCAATACCCGGTGTTCACTGCCAGTGGGTGTTCTCGTGTTGGCTCTTAAAAGAAGCAGGAATCCTATTGTCATTTCTTCTAGCTTTAATGATGAAATTTACTTTCAAGTTTGTGTTTAGTCTCAGGCTATAAAAGTTCAGTACCTCCCCAGCACTTGATTCTGGGTCATGTCTTTGGGACCCTCAACATACTCTGGGACAAAATAAGTGGCTACAGATAAGAAAAAAAAGCTCTAAGCTTCAGCATGAAGTGCTGAAACTGGTACAAGAGCTAGGCTGTTAATAGCAACCAAATTGATTTTGAACTTCGGGAGATTTGCCTTCCCCCTGACTCTCAAGGCCTGGCTCTGACTTACATTAAAGCTCTTTCTGTTTAAATAGACAGAGGCTGTACTGTATGAAAGGAGAAGAGAGAGATATAAGCCATGAATTACAAAAGGACAAATGTGTATGCAAAAGCAATTAGGGGCTTTGAGGGAAGAGTATACTTTATAAACCATCCCTAGATAGTAAGTCTATATTATTCTTGAGAATTTTAGCAAGACATCAGAATTAGGTTGACCAGGCTTATTAGTAGTGGAAAACAAATGAATACTCTTAGTTTGATAAAACATTCATGACTCCAGATAACTATATTTCAGGAAGAAGAATGAATTGTATAATTCGCAAAATTTTGCCCACTAAGGATATAAATGTTCTAGGAGCCCCCAAAAATACAACTGAAAAATCACTCATAAGACTTTTAGGATATCAATTATGGCGTTTCATCAGGAAAATATTGGTGAACCCAGTTTAACATTCTGCATCCTCCTCAGACCTTCTTTTTTGCCTTTGGCAAATCATGGAATTAACATAATAACAATTGATTCAACTATTTTGTGAGGCTTCAGAATATATTGGTTCTTTCATTTATTCATTTACATGAATGGTATAATGGTATTTCATTATCATTCAAAATCTCTGCCTTCAAGAAGTCTCCACTTTGTTGAATATGAGGCCAAATTTTTCTAGCTCGTTCACCTCAGCGGTCCCTTAAATGGTCAGTAATGCTCTGAGTTCACCTCCCAACATGGAGATCAGGAATTGACACTCAGGCTGGTTTCCATAGCATAAACACAGTTTTTGACTAGGCACTCACTTCTTTCACTTTGAAGGCCATCTTGCTGAGAGGAAAGAGGCCCTTCCTGTCACTCTATCTCTACCTCCACCCCTAGTGCTCCTTCCTTTGATAGATAGAGAGTTTAGATTCTTGTACTAGTTGTCACAAGAATTTAGAAAATGAAAGTTGATATCTCTTTAGAAAATGATTGGAAATCTCTGTTCTAGATACTACCTATTCTACCTCCTCCCCACTCTTGCTTTTATTTTTTTAACTTTGGTTAATATGCTATATATGATAAGGAGAGATTACACCTGTTCGATCTCAAACAATAGAAATAATTTTAAATTTATTAGGTGAAGACAGATTTTAAAAAAAGCTCCTTAAAATCCTAACAAGTATAATTTGTATAAGAAGTGAAAAGCACTTTTTGAATAAAGCAATGGAGTAATTCTTCAATGTATGGATAATAACAATTGGATATTAATGACATGATATAGCATCGTGTCTGAAACTAGAAAATAACATCAGGCATTGTGATTTCAAGATTTGGTGATGGCAACAAAATAAGACTTTTAATGCTCTAGGAGTTGTATGAATAAACCACAATTTGGACAGTCTTTTTGGTATTTAGTTCAGCTTCAGTGTGAGCATTAACTTTTCTACTACAGGTTGGAACATAAGCAGTTGGTAAAACATGACTGATAAGACTGTTCATCAGATTTTGAATTTTTGGCAACAAATGTATTGTTTTAAATTTAAGTAAGTAATGAAAATATATGCATATTGCAAAAAAAATTCACAGAAATACTTGGACTAAAAATGAAAGAACTCCATCACTTCCATCACTTCTGTCCCAAATCACCTCTTTCTCTCTCTACTCCCATTTCTCACTTTCCTTCCCAAGGAGCAATTGCTACTAACAGTGTGGAGTTTATCCTTTTTATGGAATTTATATATGTGTGTGTGTGCTTGTGTGTGTGTGCATGTGCGTGTACATACACACATGCATAAAAGTAAAAGTTGTTTTTCTCAGACTGTATTACTCTGCAATTTAATCTTTTTCACCAATATATCTAGGAGATTGCTAAATGTTCAGAATATATACATCCCCATTCTTTCTAACTGACACATTATATTTCCAATTCTGTGAATATACTGTAAACTATAATCTATTTAATCATTCCTCTTAATATAAATACTTGTGTGATTTGTTGGTTTTCACTATTATAAGCCATGTTGAAATGAATATCTTTGCACATTCATATCTGAGTACATATATATGTATTTTCGTAAGATAAATTTTAAAGTAGAGTAATTCAATTTTAAAAATACAACAAAAAATCTACCCAAAATGCTAAGCACTTTACCTATACTGTATGAGTGTCAGTGTGTATATCTGTCTTTGTCAACACTAGATAGTATAACTTTTAAAATTTCTGACACTGTGGCAATATATGTGTATGTGCCTGTATTTGTTTACTTGAATTTCCGTGATTATTAATCATGATTTGTTTTTGTCATTATATAAATACATTACTTTGTTATTATACACATACATATGCTATGACTTGCTTATATCTGTCCTTTTCTCATATTTCTACTGTACTGCCTTTTTATTATTGCTTGTGAATTTTAACCCCTTGTTAGTTATATAATTTTATCATGTTTGCCTGGTCTGTTATTTCTCGTTTTCCTTGAATTACGGTGTTGGAGCATATAAACATTTAACATTTTTATGTACCCAAATCTGTGGTTAATTTCATTGCTTCTGAATTTGGGTCTTGCCTTATTAAACCTTCACCATACCAAGATTATAATAATATTTCCTCCACATTCTTCTAATATTTTCATTATTTATTATTTAGTTGTTTAATCCATTTCCATTTTTTTGTGTATTTTACGTAGGTGTCTAACAACTTTTTATCCAAATTTTCAGTTTCCAAACACTAGTTTATTGCCTAATTTCTCCTGATTGCAAATGCAGCCATTTCTAAATGTCTACGTATGTGTATCTCTTTCTGGTCTCTCTATTCTATCCCATAGGTATGAGTTTGTCTCTTTGCTCAAATTACACTACTTAAATGCCTATATTTAAAATTTTGCATTGGTATACAATAAGGCAAATGCCCAGTATTATTTTTTCTTAAAATTTTCTTGGCTATTCTTTTACATTGTCTCTTTTTTTGTGAATTTTTGGATCAGTTTGTCCTAAACTATAACAAATCCTGTTATATATTTTGCATTCTTTATTAATCAATGTTTGTAGTGGTCACAGAGCTTTACTGTTTTTAAATCAACATTAAAATTGTTCTTTAAAAAATCAATTTATACTTTCAAAGAACTTAAAATGTAGTTGAAGAAAATAATTTCTAGAAACTCTTTATGAACTGTCTCCTTATAAGGTCAAGAAAAATATTATCACTTGTCTCAAGATAACTTAAAATAAGAGCATCTCATGTACCCCATAAATATATACACCTACAATGTACCCACAAAAATTAAAATAAACTGTTTTTTTAAAAGATCACTGAAAATAGTAGAAACATTTTTAGTAGAAGTGATTCCTGAAAGCACAGCAGAATCATCTTCACATAGTTCCTCCCTTCTGGGGAGTTTTAAATATCTGGAGAAATGACATAACCGATGTAGCTTCCCAAATATTTATGATGTATCAAGTCTGTGAGAACATCTAAATGAATGATTCATTTCATAATGAATAGATTGTGTGTTTGATCACTGATCTTTTTCTTAAAGTTGTTGAATAGGAAGACTATATAGGAAGTCTTCCTACATGAAGCTGTGAATAACTATGGTCATAATGCTTCAACATTCTGCCAAAGTTTGGCACATAAAAAGATTCCTTACTCTGCACTTTAAAAGGCAATGGAAAGAGAGAAAATTCCAAGATGACTTGTTCCATCATGTCACACATTTTAATTCCATCAAGCATTCAGACAATAACTACAATTATTCCATTCCCCAAGTGTCCTTACAGAGCCTAATATCTACATACCATATCCCCAAACCAACCATACACATGCATACATATTTTTTAAATAGACAAAGATTTACAGATGCACATATACATATATACATATATTAACACACACATATATATGCTTCGCCACATGCATATGGATACATTGGAAAGAGAAGAGCAAACAAACAAAACAAACAAGCAAAAACAAGGCAAAAAGATAAAAATGCATGCAGAAGAAATTGTAGGGGAACCATGGGTGCACAGTGAAAGAAAGCATAGAAGAGAACAGATATGCGGGGTGAAGGTGGGGAATGAAAACAAGAAAACTATTAAACAGTGGTAACATTTAAGGCAAAATGCAGCCACATCAGCAAGTATTTTATATGACCTAGATTTTCTTGACCTTCTCACCTTTCAAAATTAAAAGCAGACATAAGATTTGAGAAGGGCCATGTGTTTTTCTAAAATTGCATCTGAGATGAGCTTATTAAGATTATGAAACTTCCTCATTTGACTAAGAATGAATTCACATGTTTGCTCTAAATGGGTACAATATACCACCCAAATATAAAACAAAATTGTTTAGAACATTGTTCTATGCATATATGCTGGGATAAAAATACATATTTCTTAAGGAGGGAACATAATGTACAGCATCTAATGTCAGAGAATCATATCTAAATTTTCTTACTTTCAAATGATTTTTTTGATTAAAAAAAAGAAATGCTTTTATCAAGGTTGCCTGCAGTGCAGAAAAGGGCACTTAGTTGGGAAATATTGATATTACTTGAATAATGGGCTTTTACACACTTAGCTCACTATTTATCTACATGATAGAACTTCATTTTGGATACCTGAGAGTAGAGTTCATTTCTGAGTTAATGCAGCCAGATCTATAGACAGTCATTCTGGAGGACACCGAGCTTCTGGGATACCATGCTGTGGGAAATATGCCCCCAATGCACTCATGAAAGGTTAAGTATCATACAAGTGAGCACATCCAAATTAAGGGGCAGCCTTTGGCTAAATGCCAACTTTTATCTTCCTAAAAATAATTTCTATCGATATGGCAACTTGCATCCGAAGTTAATGAGGTAGTGAATGATCATCATTGTGCCATTCATGATTCTTTTTGCTTTTTTCCCAACACAAGGAAAGAGACCGGTCGATTGCATTTATTACAATGTTTCAGGAATTAACTACCATAGAAACTCCTGTTGGTTTTCCTCCCACCACCCACTTACCATTTCTCAGAAATGTGGAGTAACCCTAACATGCTATTTGCCAATGCATGGGGCATGCAGATTTACTTCAGTATTCTTCATTCGTCATTTGGGGATTGCTAGAATCTTCTCAGATCTTAACAGAATGGCAGGTTTTTGTGCACAGCCCCTGGTTAGTTTTGTGTGTGTGTGCATTTTAAATATATAACAGAAACATGCAAACATGGCTCTGCTGGACAGAAATCTCCTACTCCTACTGCCTCTTAGCACGGTATGAAGAAAGAGTTTCTCTCAGGGTAGCATGAAACATTTACCATAATTTTCCATCAGAAGGATATAAAGTAAATATAAAACTCAGAATGCATTGTTTGCAGGGCACTCCCTGTCTCTGACAACTTCATTTTTCAGAATGCAATGCTGTACTGCCCTCCTTCCCCTCTGGGCTGAGCTGCAGTACTAGTAATTGTAGACTTCAAAAAAATGTAGGAAGAGGGCTGCTGATAGAATAGTGTGACCTTATCAGAAATCAGTCCCAGGAGATGGGTGGAGGGTGTTCTGGGAGAGATGTTTGTCATTCTCAAGCTCTATTTCATGGTAGGGTTGGGTGTGTAGGGGACCGAGTGAAATCTCTTTTTCATCTTCTGGCTTAGCTCAGCTGTTTCAGAGATCAATGTGGTTAACAGTAATTTTACACAAGATCTTACTAGTTATTAATCATTACTTAGTTCAACAAATATTAATTTTGTTCTACTACATTAGTCATTAAAAAGTCAATAGTCTTGGTATTCAGAGTTGTCATGATCTTGTGTGGTTCTGTGTGCCTGCCTGAATACTTTTATATAAAATTAGAAGAGGGAGATGCAGTAACTATTAGCAATTTCCCATCCTAACATAAAGACTCCACACTTCGTTGTTTTAAAAGCCATTTCCCATATCATTTCATTAGATACTACAAACTGTCTGGTAAAAATGGCTTGAGGTAATGAAAAAAAAAAAGAAAAGAATAAGAAAATAAGAAAAAAGATAAAAGGCATTCATATTGGGAAGGAAAACATTAAAAAGTATTTGAAGATGACATGATTGTCTATGTGGAAAATCTGAAAATATCAACAGAAAATCCAGGAACTAATAAGCAATTATATTAAGGTTGCAGGATATAAAGCTAATATACAAAAGTCAACTGCTTTCCTATATACTAGCAATAAGCAAGTAAACTTTGAAGTTAAAGGCATATTATAATTTACATTGGCACCCATAAAAACGAAACACTTAGGTGTAAATCTAACAAAATATGTGCAAGATCTACATAAGGAAAACTAGAAAACTGTGATGAAAGGTTTAAGAAGAGCTAAACAAATAGAGAGATATTCTATGGTCATGGATTGGAAAACTCAACATTTTCAAGATGTCAGTTTTTCCCAAATTTATCTGTAGATTCAACATAGTCTCAATCAAAATTCCTGCAAATTATTTTGTGGATATCAGCAAACTGATTCTAAAGTTTATATAGAAAGGCAAAATACCCATAATAGTCAACACAATATTGAAAGAGAAGAACAGAGAACTAACACTACCTGACATCAAAGCTACTAAATAGGTACACTAATCCAGACAGTGTTGTATTGTCCAAAGAATAAACAAATAAATCAATTGAACAGAATAGAAAACTCAGAAATAGTTCTACATGAACATAGTCAACCGATCTTCCACAAAGGAGCAAACACAATACAGTGGAGCCAAGATAGTATTTTCAGCAAATGCTGAAAAAGAAAAAAAATAATAATCTAAACACAGGCCTTATAGCCTTTACAAAAACTTCACTCAAAATAGATCATATACCTAAATGTAAAATGTATATATGTATAAAACTCCTAGAAGATGACATTAGAAAATATCTGGATGACCATTTGTATTGGGCGTGGCAATGACTTTTTAAATACAACACCAAAGGCACAATTCATGAAAGAAACAATTGGTAAGTAGAATTGTATTAAAGTTAAAAACTTCTACTCTACAAAAGTTATGTCGAGAGGATGAGAAGACAAACCACAAATATTTGCAAACGATATATCTGATAAATGATTCTTAACTAAAATATACAAAGAATCCTTAAAATCCAACTGTAAGAAAACTAACAACTCCATTTAAAGATAGGCAGAAGACCTGGACAGCTCACCAAAGAAGATATATAGATGGTAAATAAACCTATAAAAAGATGTTTAACATAATATGTCATTAGGGACTTGCAAATTAAAACAAAAATGAAATACCACTACACACCTATTAGAATAGCCAAAATTCAAAACACTGACACCACCAACTGCTGGCAGGGATGTGGAGAAACAGGAACTCTCATTCACTGCGGGTGAGAGTGCAAAATGGTACAGCCACTTTGGAAGACAGTTTGGCAGTTTTCTACTAAACTAAACATACTCTTACCAATTGCACCCCTTGATACTTACCCACATGAGTTAAAAACGTATGTCCATGCAAAAACCTGCACAGGGATGTTTATAGCATCCAAATTCATAATTGCCAAAACTTGGAAGCAACCAAATTGTCCTTTAGTTGTTGAATGAATAAATAAACTGTGGTACATCCAGACAATGAAATCTTATTCAGTGCTAAAAAGAAATGAGCTATAAAGCCATGAAAAGCAGGGAGGAGCCCTAAATGCGTATTACTAAGCAAAAGAAGCCAATCTGAAAAGGCCACATACTGTATGGTTCCAACTATACAACATCTTGGAAAAGGCAAACTATGGAGATATTAAAAAGATCAGTGTGTGTTAGGAGGAGGGAAGGATGAATAGAGAGAGCACAGATGATTTTTAGGGCAGGGAAATTATTCTGTATGATACTATAATGGTGGATACATGTCAGTATACATTTATGAAAACCCATAGAATGTACAACACCAACAATGAATCCCAATGTAAACTATGGACTCTGTGATAATGATGTGTCAATGGTGGGGGATGTTGATAATGGGGGAGTTGTGCATGTGTGGAGGCAAAGCGAAATCTCTCTACTTGTTGACCAATTTTGCTGTGACCTTAAAAGTGCTCTAAAAAATAGCCTTTAAAAAAAAGCCAACTTGAGATAAAAATTTTCTCTAGCAAATTAGCAATTTGTTAAAAAATGGAATAACTTATTGATATTCATAACACATAGTAAAATGGACAGTTGCATCAATCATCCGTCACTTAGATTTTTTTCTTCACAATTTTCTGTTTTGTAATTTTTTCAATAAGTAATGTGAATTTTCTTTTTTTTTTTGAGATGGAGTCTTGCTCTGTCATCCAGGCTGGAGTGCAGTGGTGCGATCTTGGCTCACTGCAACCTCCACCTCCTGGGTTCAAGCGATTCTCCTGCCTCAGCCTCACCAGTAGCTGGGATTACAGGTGTGTGCCACCATGCCTGGCTAATTTTTGTATTTTTAGTAGAGACAGGTTTCACCTTGTTGGCTGGGCTGGTCTCAAACTCCTGACCTTGTGATCTGCCTGCCTTGGCCTTGAAAAATTCTTACAATAAAATTTTTTAAAGAATGAGTTGAGGTAGAGCATTAAATAATTTGCTGAAGGTCACATAATTATTGGCTATGCAACTCAGACTGGAAACAAGCTTACCAAATGGTTTCCAGGAACTCAGACTAGAAACAAGCTTACCAGATGGTTTCTAGAGTACTATTCAGTTCTCAAATAATCCAAAACTGGAACAAAAAGAATTCTTAGCAAAGGGAACTTCCTTTCTCTACTAAATGGTGCAAATGTGAAAATACATATTTCTGCCAGACGTGATCAATAGAAGCAAGAACATAAACATCAGTAACAGGTTCTTAAGGGCAGAAGAATGAATGATGTTCTCATGCACACAATTACACAGCCCCTAGAGGAGCCCCATGCTTTAGGTGACTTTGTTGAAAGCTAAAATCCTTATAGTAAAATCCAATCCAATGTAGGTCATTCTGTTGAAGGCAGAGGTGACATGTTCCAAATACGTGGTCATCTGTTGGTAATAATAAACTCAGAGATTTTGGGAATTTTTACAGGAATGACTTCATAGATTGTCCTTCAAGTGAATGTCCCTAAAAGCCATTTCTCCCACCAAGGCTTTTAATAGGCACAGAGTATGAGACAAGTAAGTTATTCTCACTAATGAAAGCCTGGAATGATAGTAACTTTATTGTTGATTTGCAGGCAGATCCTCTGGACACTAAATAAACAGGTAGGAAAATAAATATTCCATTATGAAAATTAGGAAGTCTAACAGAATTTACTCTTGTCTAAATAAGAGAAAACCCATTTGCACATGTAGCTACTGAAAGGTTTTTCCCCGTGAAACAGTTGAACAATGTTTGCCAGAGACCTTAGCACTCTGTTCTGGAACACACAACAAGGATTATCAAAGACTGAAAAATGTTTAAAATGTTTGATGAGGTGTCCTAGGCATCCCTCTTGCCATAGGTTAACCTCAGGAGTCCCCATGGATGTTTCCTCAGTAACATGGGCCCCTGCTGTGCCGTCAGACAATAATTGTATCCTGCAAGCCTACATACATCACTAAATAAATTAGCCTGCTGCACAGATTTTTTTAAAATTTCTCTCCAAAATGTTGGAGACTAACTGCCAACATTGTGTTTCTTAGATAATACTTGTTATAACCCTCTTTTTGACAATAAGCCCATCTTAACATTCCTGGTTAAATTCTCTACCTAAAAATGGGATATTCATGCTATGTACTATGGCAAGTAACCAGTTCAACTACAATCCATTTACATAGAGAGAAAAACAGATGAGAGTAAAATGCATTTTAGGAGACTTCACACTTTTCCTTGTGTTCTTTTCTCTTTCCTCTTGTTTCCTTCCCTCCTTAGCTTCTCGGATCCCTCTATTTCTCTGCTTTCCTGTTTCCTACCTAGACCTGTCTCTTGTCTTATATGCTAAAATCAATTAGTTCTGCTTTAGCTCCTCACCCACTAAAATTTCTACTTCCACTATATCAGCTAAGCCTGACACATTAGATCATTAGGTTAATTCATATGAAGATATAAATGCCTGATAAAACTAATTCTCCAAAGGTGTACTTGCATTTTAAAAGAGGTGTTGGTTCATTGAAATTAATTTTTAATTAATGCTTGAGAACTGCACTGTGTTGAAGAATAACCTTTGTCAAACTATACTCCCTCACCCTAGTAAACCACAAAGTCAGAAGAATAATATCTAGAAACCCAATTTTTGAAAAGTAATCATTAAGCATGTAAGAGAGATAGCCAACCAGGGTCTTCCCTATGCCAGTGAGCAAAAGAAAAGCCGGTATTAAAACCATGCAATTGGAGTCACTTCCAAGATGGCCAAATAGGAACAGCTCCAGTCTGCAGCTCCCAGTGAGATCAATGCAGAAGACAGGTGATTTCTGCATTTCCAACTGTGGTACCTGGTTAATCTCACTGGGACTGGTTGGACAGTGGGTGCAGCCCATGAAGGGCGAGCCAAAGCATGTGGGGGATGTTGCCTCGCCCAGGAAGTGCAAGGGGTAGGGGTATTTCCCTTTCCTAGCCAAGGGAAGCCGTGACAGACTGTACCTGGAGAAATGGTACACTTCCACCCAAATACTGCGTTTTTCTCATGGTCTTAGCAAACAGCAGACCAGGGCATTCCCTCCCATGTCTGGCTCTGTGGATCCCACACCCACAGAGCCTAGCTCACTGCTAGTGCAGCAGTCTGACATCAACCTGCTAGGCTGCAGCCTGGCGGGGGGAGGGGTGTCCACCATTGTTGAGGCTTGAGTAGGTAAACAAAGTGGCCAGGAAGCTTGAACTGAGTGGAGCCCACCACAACACCGCAAGGCCTACCACCTGTAGACTCCACCTCTGTGGGCAGGGCATAGCTGAACAAAAGGCAGCAGAAACTTCTGCAAACTTAAATGTCCCTGTCTGACAGCTCTGAAGACAGCAGTGGTTCTCCAAGCACAGCATTTGAGCTCTGAGAACAGACAGACTGCCTCTTCAAGTGAGTCCCTGACCCTTGTGCAGCCTGACTGGGAGATACCTCCTAGCAGGGGCTGATAGACACCTCATATAGGCTGGTACCTTTCTGAAAAGAGGCTTCCAGAGGAAGGATCAGGCAGCAATATTTGCTGTTCTGCAGCCTCCACTGGTGGTATCCAGGCAAACAGGGTCTGGAGTGGACCTCCAGCAAACTCCAACAAACCTGCAGCTGAGGGACCTGACTGTTAGAAGGAAAATGAACGAACAGAAAGGAATAGCATCAACATCAACAAAAAGAACATCCACACCAAAACCCCATCTCTAGGTCACCAACATCAAAGACCAAAGGTAGATAAAATCACAAAGATAGGGAGAAACCAGAACAGAAAAGCTGAAAATTCCAAAAGCCAGAGTGCCACTTCTCCTCCAAAGGATCACAGCTCCTCACCAGCAACGGAACAAACTGGATGGAGAATGACTTTGACAAGTTGACAGAAGTAGGCTTCAGAAGGTTGGTAATAACAAACTTCTCCCAGCTAAAGGAGCATGTTCTAACCCATCACAAGGGAGATAAAAACCTTGAAAAAAGGTTACACGAATGGCTAACTAGAATAACCAGTGTAGAGAAGACCTTAATTGACCTGATGGAACTGAAAACCACAGCATGATAACTTTGTGACACATGCACAAGCTTCAGTAGCCAATTTGATCAAGTGGAAGAAAGGATATCAGTGATTGAAGATCAAATTAATGAAATAAAGCAAGAAGGTGAGATTAGAGAAAAAAGAATAAAAAGAAACCAACTAAGCCTCCAAGAAATATGGGACTATGTGAAAAGACCAAATCTATGTTTGATTGGTGTACCTGAAAGTGACGGGGAGAATGGAGCCAAGTTGGAAAATACTCTTCAGCATATTATCCAGGAGAACTTCCCCAACGTAGCAAGGCAGGACAACATTCAAATTCAGGAAATACAGAGAACACCACAAAGATACTCCTCAAGATAGCAACCCCAAGACACATAATCATCAGATTCACCAAGGTTGAAATGAAGGAAAAAATGTTAAGGGCAGCCAGAGAGAAAGGTTGGGTTACCCACAAAGAGAAGCCCATCAGACTAACAGCAGTTCTCTCAGCAGAAACCCTACAAGCCAGAAGAGAGTGGGAGCCAATATTCAACATTCTTAAAGAAAAGAATTTTCAACCCGGAATTTCATATCCAGCCAAACTAAGCTTTGTAAGCGAAGGAGAAATAAAATCCTTTACAGACAAGCAAATGCTGAGAGATTTTGTTACCACCAGGTCTGCCTTACAAGAGCTCCTGAAGGAAGCACTAAACAAGGAAAGGAACATCCAGTACCAGCCACTGCAAAAACATGCCAAATTGTAAAGACCACTGAAGTAAAGGCCATGAAGAAACTGCATCAATTAATGGGCAAAATAACCAGCTAACATCATAATGCCAGGATCAAATTCACACGTAACAATATTAACCTTAAATGTAAATGGGCTAAATGCTCCAGTTAAAAGACACAGAATGGGAAATTGGATAAAGAGTCAAGACCCATCAGTGTGCTGTATTCAGGAGACCCGTCTCACGTGCAGAGACATACATAGGCTCAAAATAAAAGGATGGAGGAAGATCTACCAAGCAAATGGAAAGCAAAAAAAGGCAGTAGTTGCAATCCCTACTCTCTGATAAAACAGACTTTAAACCAACACAAATCAAAAGAGACAAAGAAGGCCATTACGTAATGGTAAAGGGATCAATTCAACAAGAAGAACTAACTATCCTAAATATATGTGCACCCAATACAGGAGCACTCAGATTCATAAAGCAAGTCCTCAGAGACCTACAAAGAGACTTAGACTCCCACATAATAATAATGGGAGACTTTGACACCACACTGCCAATATAAGACAGATCAATGAGACAGAAGGTTAACAAGGATATCCAGGACCTGAACTCAGCTCTGCACCAAGCAGACCTAATAGACCTCTACAGAACTCTCCACCGCAAATCAACAGAATATACATTCTTTTCAGCACGACACCACACTTATTCTAAAATTGACCACATAAGTGGAAGTAAAACACTCCTCAGCAAATGTAAAAGAACAGAAATCACAACAAATTGTCTCTCAGATCACAGTGTAATCAAATTAGAACTCAGGATTAAGAAACTCACTCAAAACTGTACAACTACATGGAAACTGAACAACTTGCCCCTGAATGACTATGGGTAAATAACAAAATGAAGGCAGAAATAAAGATGTTCTTTGAAACCAAGGAGAAAAAAGACACAACATACCAGAATCTCTGGGACACATTCAAAGCAGTGTGTAGAGGGAAATTTATAGCACTAAATGCCCACAAGAGAAAGCAGGAAAGATCTAAAATCGACACCCTAACATCACAATTTAAAGAACTAGAGAAGCAAGAGCAAACACATTCAAAAGCTAGCAAAAGGCAAGAAACAACTGAGATCAGAGCAGAACTGAAGGAGATAGAGACACAAAAAACCCTTCAAAAAATCAATGAATCTAGGAGCTGGTTTTTTGAAAAGATCAACAAAATAGACTGGTAGCAAGACTAATAAAGAAGAAAAGAGAAGAATCGAATAGATACAATAAAAAATGATAAAGGGGATATCACCACTGATCCCACAGAAATACAAACTACCTTCAGAGGTTGCTATAAACACCTCTCAGCAAATAAACTAGAAAATCTAGAAGAAATGGATAAATTCCCAGACACATAACCCTCCCAAGACTAAACCAGGAAGAAGTTGAATCTCTGAATAGACCAATAACAGGCTCTGAAATTGAGGCAATAATTAATAGCCTACCAACCAAAAAAAGTCCAGGACTGGACAAATTCACAGCCGAATTCTACCAGAGGTACAAAGAGGAGCTGGTACCATTCCTTCTGAAATTATTCCAATCAATAGAAAAGAGGGAATCCTCCCTAACTCATTTTATGAGGCCAGCATCCTCCTGACACCAAAGCCTGGCAGAGACACAACAAAAAAAGAGAATTTTAGAACAATATCACTGATGAACATCAATGCGAAAATCCTCAATAAAATACTGGCAAACCAAATCTAGCAGCACATCAAAAACTTATCCACCATGATCAAGTCGGCTTCATCCCTGGGATGCTAGGCTGGTTCAACATATGCAGATCAATAAACGTGATCCATCACAAAAACAGAAGCAATGACAAAACCCACATGTTATCTCAATACATGCAGAAAAGGCCTTTGACAAAATTCAACAGCGCTTCATGCTAAAAACTCTCAATAAATTAGGTATTGATGGAACGTATCTCAAAATAATAAGAGCTATTTATGACAAACCCACAGCCAATATCATACTGAATGGACAAAAACTGGAAGCATTCCCTTTGAAAACTGGCACAAGACAAGGACGCCCTCTCTCACCACTCCTATTCAACATAGTGTTGAAAGTTCTGGTCAGGGCAACCAGACAAGAGAGAGAAATAAAGGGTATTCAATTAGGAAAAGAGGAAGTCAAATTGTCCCTGTTTGCAGATGACATGATTGTATATTTAGAAAACCCCATTGTCTCAGCCCAAAATCTCCTAAAGCTGATAAGCAACTTCAGCAAAGTCTCAGGACAGAAAATAAATGTGCAAAAATCACAAGCATTCCTATACACCAATAACAGACAAATAGAGAGCCAAATCATGAGTGAACTCCCATTCACAATTGCTACAAAGAGAATAAAATACCTAGGAATCCCACTTACAAGGGATGTGAACGACCTCTTCAAGGAGAACTACAAAACACTGCTCAACGAAATAAAAGAGGACACAAACAAATGGAGGAACATTCGATGCTCATGGATAGAAAGAATCAATATCGTGAAAACGGCCATATTGCCCAAGGTAATTTGTAGATTCAATGCCATCCCCATCAAGCTACCAATTACTTTCTTCACAGAATTGGAAAAAACTACTTAAAAGGTAATATGGAACCAAAAAAGAGCCTGTATAGCCAAGACAATCCTAAGCAAAAAGAACAAAGCTGGAGGCATCATGCTACCTGACTTCAAACTATACTACAAAGCTACAGTAACCAAAACAGCATGGTACTGGTACCAAAACAGACATATAGACCAATGGAACAGAACAGAGCCCTCAGAAATAATGCCACACATCTACAATCATCTGATCTTTGACAAACCTGACAAAAACAAGAAATGGGGAAAGGATTCCCTATTCAATAAGTGGTGCTGGGAAAACTGACTAGCCATATATAGAAAGCTGAAACTGGATCCCTTCCTTACCCCTTATACAAAAATTAACTCAAGATGGATTAAAGACTTAAATGTAAGACTTAAAACCATAAAAACTCTAGAAAAAAACCTAGGCAATACCATTGAGTACATAGGCATGGGCAAAGACTTCATGTCTAAAACACCAAAAGTAATGGCAACAAAAGCCAAAATTGACAAATGGGATCTAATTAAACCAAAGAGCTTCTGCACAGCAAAAGAAACTATCATCAGAGTGAACAGGTAACCTACAGAATGGGAGAAAATTTTTGCAGTCTACCCATCTGACAAAGGACTAATATCCAGAATCTACAAAGAACTTAAACAAATTTACAAGAAAAAAAACAACCCCATCAAAAAGTGGGCAAAGGATATGAACAGACACTTCGCAAAAGAAGACATTTATTCAGCCAATAGACACATGCAAAAATGCTCATGATCACTGGTCATCACAGAAATGCAAATCAAAACCACAATGAGATACCATCTCACACCAGTTAGAATGGCGATCATTAAAAAGTCAGGAAACAACAGATGCTGGAGAGGATGTGGAGAAATAGGAATGCTTTCACCCTGTTGGTGGGAGCATAAATTAGTTCAACCATTGTGGAAGACAGTGTGGTGATTCCACAAGGATCTAAACTAGAAATACCATTTGATGCAGCGATCTCATTACTGGGTATATACCCAAAGGATTATAAATCATTCTACTATAAAGACACATGCACACGTATGTTTACTGCAGCACTATTCACAATAGCAAAGACTTGGAACCAACCCAAATGCCCATCAATGTTAGACTGGATTAAGAAAATGTGGCACATATACACCCTGGAATACAATGCAGCCATAAAAAAGGATGAGTTCATGTCCTTTGCAGGGACATGGATGAAGCTGGAAACCATCATTCTCAGCGAACTATCACAAGGACAGAAAACCAAACACGGCATGTTCTCACTCATAGGTGGGAACTGAACAATGAGAACACATGGACACAGGGTGGGGAACATCACACACCCATGCCTGTCGGGGAGTGGGAGGCTGGGGGATGGATAGCATTAGGAGCAATAGCTAATGTAAATGACGAGTTGATGGGTGCAGCAAACCAACATGACACATGCATACCTATGTAACAAACCTGGACGTTGTGCACGTGTACCCTAGAACTTAAAGTATAATAAAAAAGAAAAGAAAAGAAAAAAAAACATGAGATTTGCATTTTAGATCTCACACTGTATCTTAAGACAGAGCACATCTGGGAGTGTTTCAAGTTAATAGTTGTTAAAATAAGCTATTTTTGTCATATATCCTAAAATAATCACGCTCACAATGACATGAAGGTAAAAAAGAAAAATTACAATTTCCTTCCATGGCCTTGTGGTAAAGTTACAAAGCCAAATCCATAATTTTGATAAAAGCTTCATGTATGAAGTCAATCTATACTATCAATAGACTACCAATCATGAGAAGATTCATTAAAAAACCCATGTTGTGCAGCATTCAGGTTGCTTCGTGCTGCTATATAATAACCTCTGATGGAATATTCAGATGGAAAACAAGATTCCTAAAGAAAACATATGTTTTATATGGAGAAAGTTTTACCTGATTCGCTTTACCCTTCTCCCCAGGCTCCAGACTCACTTTCACAACTGCTTGCTAAACCTCTCCTTTATTCTTGCCTCCCACGTCTACTAGCTGCAAACTTTTACCAATGTTACCTACACAAGATCATTTAGACCCACCTATTTTATCATCATCACCCTATTTCATGCCATTTTTTATCTTCCTCCAAGGCTCTTCTAACAGCCCCCAAACTGGATGCCTCCATCCCCAGTCTGGAATATTCTATACACAGGAGATAATGGCTTTCCATGAGATTGCCTCAAACACAGGCTCTAGATGACCCACTGAGGTAGGACAAACTCTGTGGAAAGATGTTCAAAGCCAGATTTGGTCCCAAATACCTTTACAGTTATTTCCCCACGCTTAATCTCTCTATCCTCTGGCAACCAAACTAGACTGACTCCACCCTGTTTCTAAACAGAATTTTTCCCATTGGTCACTTGCTCATTCTCCCCTGACCCAGGCCCCGTTTGTTATTTTTGCATGTTGAAATCTCATGTATCCTGTAAATTACTGCTCAGTCTTTAGAGCTTTTACTGATACACCCAATTAGATGGAAAAATCTCTCCTTTACATTCTTAAATACTTTTTTACATTTCTGTAAAATTAGCATTTTGATTTATTATTAGCATTTATATACTTCAATGAGATTATAAACTCTTTGAGAGAAGCTATTGTATTTTACTTGCCTTTCCACTAACACTGCTTTTTACAAAGTAAAGAGCTCAATATATATTAGAATTGAGATGAATTAAATTTGACATATTTCTCTGATTTGGCTTCTACTTGCATGTAACTTTTTTTGAGTTCCATGTGTTGTCTTGAGAAACAGTATTTTCATTATACAAATTTTAAAATAAATATAGAATGTGACATTTTCTCTCCTTTCTCTCTTTCAATGATGATATGTTTTCAAAGATGTTAATTCCTGTGGGGGTAAAATTTTCATGGTGTTCCTGGAAGCCAAAGTTTTTTGAAAGAAGTTCCAAACATGCAATTGTCTGTCTCTACGACTGGAAGTAGATTTGAGGCTCAGCAGGATGTTATCACAATTTTTTAAGAGATGATATATTTGAAACAAAATATTTAAGTTATAATAGTCTGGTGCAAAAAACAATTCCTTTTTCTTTCCCTACAGCCATCATGTATAACACTCTTCTTATTTCTGATACCTTACAAATTTCCTGCATTGGCATTAAAGAAATGTGTCTTAATACACATCATCTTGCCCTCCTGGAGAAATAGACTGAATTTGTCTAGGTGTTCTAAGAAAGCATACTGTGTATTTGGTCTATTTGTGGCATAAGTAGAAAACTACCACTTACAGATGCTGCTATTGTTACCTTCGAAAAAAAGAAAAAAGAAAGACATTAAAGAAAGAAAAAAGACTGTTTTAAAATTTACTTGGACTGTGAATGCATGGGCTCCATTTCCTGAAGTGTAGAGTGAATATAGACAGTTACATAAATAATGAAAGTTACAGTAAAACCTGTGTCCCGCTAATACTCTCTTGATATTAAACAAGGGCAGTTTTGTCTTTAAAATACTAACCCGTTTCTTCTTATAACATTCAATCTCTTCTAGGAATTTCAACTGCTTTTGAACTTATAGATTGTTTCAGATTATTCACAGTAAGTGGCCTGTTTCTCCTGGAGTTTCTTTGAATTGAGAAGTCCCCCAGGGATGCCAGAGGAGAAGGGAAAGGAAACAAACCTGACTCACCACCGTCTAGTTAGGTTACAGTTTAAAGTGAGTAACGAAGCTGTGTGACCAGCAGCGTGACCTTCAGCTGGTAAGTGCTCCTCGTGGATTTACAGTTAGGAGCCTTTTAATTCATGTTCTAGTCTTGTCCAATATAGGACTTAATTAATCCCTCTGTCTTTTTGCAGCCAACTTGGAACAATAAAATGAAACACCTTCTGGAGATGCTATATGGCTTTAATTCCATAGCTCCATGGTTTGCTAAATCTCAACATTCAAATATATTAATGTTAACCTCTCTGATTGATACTGTTTTTTGGGGTGGTGATTATTTTTATATATGTCTATACAAATCTGGTGTTATTGTCTGTATAACTTTTATTAATTCATGCTATTTTCACTCTGACATGGTCTCACTATTTTAAAAGGGAAAGTGCTGAAGAGTTTAGAATAATGTTTTTTTCCCCTTGGCTCACAATAAAACCAATGTGAAAGAATGGATACCATCTTGCCCTAAATAATTATATTGGCTAAGGTCCAGTTAGGTGAAGAATATTAGTTCCTAATCATTCAAATGGCAAGAATTTCTTCTTCACTCAGCTGCACAGGCTGGAGTTCAGTTTCCTTGGAAGGGAATTTGTATTAGTATCATGTTTTAGGAGCATCCATTATTTTCAGATAGAATTACCTGAATGTAAATAATTCCAATGGAGAGACAGAAAAATAGCAATGTATGAATACTGAAGTTTAGGAAGAGTTAATCTCCATTTTCTCTGGATTCGGTAACAATCTATGCTTATGATCAGTATACCTCAAGGGAGATTAGTAATATTTATTGAACTTTCAAAGTGCTTGGGAGTGACAGTCAGAGGAGAAGCTGAGAACATGATTCCTGCATTCGAGTGTCTTTCTTAAAAAAATATAAGATCTGTTGAGGTTGCTCCACGTATTTTCATTCGATACGATAGTGTCCTAGAAAGCTATATGTAAATTTATGGTTCTGCAGATTAAATCTGGTTTTCTTATTTTGTTTCAACAAAATCTTCTTACCTGCTTTACATTTTTATTTGTCGGTCCAAGCAGATTCATTAAGGTTTGAGAATCCAGTGATAGAAAATTGTTGCAAAGTACATGAAACAAGTACTTCATCACAGTTCTCCCAGTTCTGAGAGGTATGGTGGGCTTAAAAAGAAATACAGACCTGTTCTCAGTTTGCTTCAGAAAACAATCTTGCACTAAGTAAAGCACCCATTTCACATTTCTGAAATCCAGTGTTTGCTCAGTTTGTTTTGTTGACACTAGGCATAATCCCCTCCATGGGTAAGCTGTTGAGAAGTCCCTCTAGGTGAGCGAGCTGCTCCCTGCCATCTTCTAAGTGATTGCTTCTTCTCTTACTGCAGCTCACTGTGGCTGTGATCATGGCTCTCACCTCACCAAGAGAAACTGCCTGAGCTCTAGCAACCAAAGTTGGGACAGAAGTACAGTTAGTACCACTTTCCCCAAAAGATGGGACACCCACTATGGATTCATGAACTCCTCCTTATGTCAGAACGCAGATTATAAAACTGAATATCTTTTAAGGGCACCACGCTGTGTGCTAGGATGTAGATTCCTTCTCACTGACTCAGGGAGGACATTCTCTCTCTTTTTACTTAAGATAAGAAAGGTATGCCTGGCCTATATTGCAAAACTTCCATGTCTGTATAAAGGGCAGTCCCACTTTTTTCAGTTTAGTCTTCCACTGAGGGACAAAAGATGCTGAACAAGATCAAGGGGATAAGGCTGCACAGAATTCTCAAAGCTTCAGCTTTCACAAGTAGCACCTAAGGTTGCTGAATTCTATGTTAGTTTTATTTTTAATTTTTAAGGAACCTCTGTATTGTTTTCCATAATAATTGTATCAATATAAAATCTTACCAAGAGTGTACAAGGGTTCCCTTTTCTCTACATCCTAGTCAATACTTCTTATCTTTTGTCTTTTTGAGAATAGCCATTTTAACAGATGACATAAAATCTCATTGTGGTTTTGATTTGCAGTTTCGTGACGATTAGTGATGTGAAGAATTTTTATCATATACAGGGCCTCCTCGACTTATAATGGAATTCTCTTCTAATAAATTCGTCATAAGTTGAAAATATTGTGACTTGAAAATGCTTTTAATACATGTAATCTGCCAGACATCATACCTTAGCTTCGCCTACCTTAAATGTGATCAGAACACTGATGTTAGCCTTCAGTTGGGCAAAATTATTTAACACAAAGCTTATTTTATAATAAAGTTATTATAAAGAATTTCACATCAAAATTCAAAATTCTAAGTACAGTCTTTACTGAATGTGTATTGCTTTTGTACCATCATAAAGTTGAAAAATCAAAAGTTGAACCATTGCAAGCTGGGACTGTCTTGCACTTGTTAGCCATTCGTATGCCTTTTTTTGAGAATTCTATATCCAGTTCATTTGCCTATTTTTTATAAAGTTACTTGTTTTCTTCCTATTGAGTTGAGTTTCTTATACGTTTTGAATGTTTACCTCTTATCAGATATGTGGTTTGCAATTATTTTCTCCCATTCTATTCTTCGCTCTATTGATTGTTTTCTTTTCTGTGCAGAAGTTTTTATTTGCATGTAATTTCATTTGTCTATTTTTGCTTTTGTTAGCTGTGCTTTTGGGGTAATAACCAAATAAGCATTGCCAAGACCAATGTAATAAAGATTTTCCCCTATGTTTTCTTCTAGTAGTTTTAAAGCTTCAGATCTTATGTTTAAGTCTTTAATTCATTTGGAGTTATTTTTTGTATGTGGTGTGAGATAAGGGTTTAATTTCATTCTTCTGCATGTGAATATCCAGTGTTTCAACTGCATTTGTTGAAGAGACTATCGTTTCCCCATTGTGCATTCTTGGTAAATTTGTCAACAATCAATTGACAATAAGTGTGTGGATTTATTTCTGGAGTCTCTATTCTGTTGCATTGGCCTTTATGTCTGCTTTTATGTCAGTATTATACTGTTTTGTTACTGTAGCTTTTTAGTACAATTTGAGGTCAGGCTGTGTCACTCCTCCAGTTTTGCTCTTCTTGCTCAAAATCGCTTAGGCTATTTGGGGTCTTTTGTGGTTCTGTATGAATTTCAGAATTGTTTTTCTATTTCTGTGGAAAACGCCATTGGAATTTTGATAAGATTGCATTCAATCTGTAGATGATTTGGAGTAGTATGAACATTTTAAATATTAATTCTGCCAATCCATGAACATAAAATATCTTTCCATTTACTTGTGTCTTTCTTTAATTTCTTTCATCAGCATTTTATAGTTTTCAGTATACAGATCTTTTACCTCTTTGGAAAAATTTTATTCCTAAGTATTTTATTAGTTTTGATGCTATTGTAAATAGATTTTTCTTAATTTCTTTTTCAAATAGTTTGTTTTTAGTGAATAAAACCACAGACAATTTTTGTATGTTGATTCTGTATCCTGCAACTTAACTGAATTCATTTATCAGTTCTAAGAGTTTTCAGATGGAGTCTTTAGAGTTTTCTATATTTAAGATCATGTCATCTGCAGACAGAGACAATTTTACTTCTTTCTTTCCAATTTGGATGCCTTTTATTTCTCTATGTTGCCTAATTGCTCAGTCTAGGACTTCCAGTGCTATGCTAAATAGAAGTGCAAGAGTAAGCATCTTTGTCTTGTTCCTGGTCTTATAGGAAAAGCTTTCAGGTTTCAGCTTTTACCATTGAGTATACTGTTAGTGGTGGGCTTTTCATATATGGCCTTCATAATGCTGAGTATATAGAAGGAATAATGTATATTCCTTCTATACCTAATTTGTTGAGAGTTTTTTAAATCATGAAAACATGTTGAGTTTTGTCAAATCATGCTTTTTCTGCATCTGTTAAGATTATCATGTTTTTTATCCTCCTCCTGGCAATGTGGTACATTACATTTATTGATTTCAACGTGTTGAACTATCCTTGCATCCCAGGGATAAATTGCAGATGATCATGATGTATGATCCTTTCAATGTGCTATTGCATTTGATTTGCTAGTATTTTGTTGAGGATTTTTGTTCTAATGTTCATCAGGAATATGGACCTGTAAATTTTTTAGCTTGTAGTGTTCTCGTCTAGCTTTGGTATCAGGGTAATGCTGGCCTGATAAAATGAGTTTGAAAGTGCTTCTCTTCTTCAATTTTTTGGAAGAATTTGAGAAGCATTGACATTATTCCTTCTTTAAATATTTATTAGAATTAATTAGTGAAGCTATCAGGTCCTGGGTTTTTCTTTGTTGGGAGGTTTCTGGATACAGATTCAATTTCCATACTCATTATTGGTTTGTTCAGATTTTCTATTTCTTCATGATTAGGTCTTTGTAGGTTGTATGTTTCTAGGAATGTATTCATTTCTTCTAGATCACTGTGTTCTTCAGAATTTTTGTTAGAGTCTTGATTATGGTTTCAATATCTTTGAATTTTTCATTTTGTTCATGTATTGTTTTCCTCAGTCTCTTTAGTCATTTGTCTGTGTTCTCTTACAGCTTACCGAGCTTCTCTAAAATGATTACTTTAAATTACTTGTCAGGCAGTTTATAGATCTTCATTTCTTTTGAGTTGGGTATTTGTGCTTTATTCCATTATTTTTGTAGTATCATGTTTCTCTGCTTATTTGAGATTCTTGTGGGCTTGCATTGGTGTCTGTGCATTTTAAGAAGTAGGCACCTCTTCTAGTCTTTGCAGACAGACTTCAACAAGGAAAGCCCTTCACCAATCATTCAATTCAGAGATTCCATCTACAAAATACAAGCAAATCAAATGCAGGGTCCACTCATGGGCACATGCTGCTGGAATCCTTGGACTGTGGCTTGGTGCATGGGTCAGTGGGCAGGTGGGCCTGGTGCCTGGATCCACAGAGGCCAGCCTGGCACCTGGGTTGTTGGAGATGTCCTGGAACCTGGGTCTGTGGGGGCTGTCTAGAGCCTGGAGTTGTGGGGACTGGCTGGGAATTGGGGTGGGCCTGGAGCCTGGGGCCGCAGGTTTCAGCCTGGCACTAGGGTTTTCTGGGGCAGACCTGGTAAGATTAAGATAGTGTGTAGAAAAGCTGGATATTATTTTACTCTCCTTCCCCGAATGGAGGGCATGTCGGTCCACACTGTATGGGCTTGGGTTGGGGGAGGAATTACATGAGTAATGTAAAACTGTCCTTTCTACCTCTTCAATGTATCTTTTCTTATTTCTGTGTTCCACCCATCTGCTGTAACCACTGTCCTGAATTCCTTAGCTCTTGTGAAGGTATTTTTATATGTGAATGGTTGTTCAGATTGGTGTTTCTGTGAGAGGAAGAGCATTGGAAATTCCCATTCCACCATCTTGCTGTAGTCACTCTCCCAGTTATAATGAACTTTTTGAAGGGAGAATAATTTGATCACTTGCAGAAACCATCTACAGCAACCTTTCAGCGATATATGTATAAAGTATCTGTCACCTGGAAGTTGCATAATCAGAGAAAGAGACTGATCCAAGAAGTAAATGAAGCAGACGATAGAATCAGCAGAGGGAAGTGATGTGATGAGAAGAGTAAAGATTCAAAATTGACTCAAAAGCACACTAAAAAGTTAACTCAAAGTGAATCATAGACACAAACATAAAACCTAAAACTACAAAAATTCTAGAAGAAAACATTAGAGAATTTTTTGTGACCTTGAGTTAAGCAAAGATTCCTTAGGATATAAACATCACAAATCATAAGTGAAAAACTTATAAATTAGATTTCATCTAAATTAAAGTCTTTTGTTCTTTTTGAAAGACATTGTTGAGAAAATGAAAAGTCAAACCACAGACTGGGGGAAAATGTTTAAAAATCATGTATTCAATAAAGAACCGAAATCTAGAATACAGAGTTCTTAAATCTTAATAATAAGAAGGCAAACAGCTTAATTTCGTTAAATGTGGAAAAGATTAGAATAAATATTTCCCCAAAGAAAACATGCCAATGGAAAAATGTATATGAAATTATGCCCAATGTCGTTATTCATTGCAGAAATTTAAAACACAATGGCATACTACTACACACCAGTTGAAATGGCTAAATTATTAATAAAGAATGACCATACCAAGTGTTGGCAAGAATGTGGAGCAACTGGAACTCTTATACACAGCTGGGGGGAAAGAAAAATGCTACAACCAATTTGAAAAACAATGAGAGTTTTTTTTACAAAGATAAGCATATGCTTAACATATGACCCAGGAATTACACACCTAAGTTTTTACTGAAGAGAATTGAAAGCATATAACCACATAACTACTTATATAAATGTTTGTAGCTCCTTTATTTATAATGGTTAGAAACTGAAAACCAGTTTCATCAGCTGGAAAATAGATAAACAAATTATAGTATATTTATACAATACGATATTACTCAATAAGAAAAAGGAACAAACTACCAATATATATAATATGGGTGGAAAAAAGCCAGATATTAAAAAATATACACTGCAGGATACCATTTTTTTTTAATTCTGGAAAAGGCAAAATATAGTCAGAGAAATCAGAACAGTGGCTACCATGAGTCAGGGTATAGAGAAAGAGGGTTGACTGCAAAAGGGGCATGAGGGGACTTTTTGGAATGATGAAAATGTTCTATATTTCAATTAGGATGGTGGTCACCTAACTGTACACATTAGTCAAGAATTATCAAATTTTATAAAATTTAGTTAATTTTACTGGTTGAAAATTATGCTTAAATAAAATTAAATTTCCTGAATTGAAAAACAAAATCAATGAGGAAGGGAATTAAAGAGACTAGTGTAGACACTGTCATGTTCTACGTTGAGGGAGATAGCATGCCACAATACTGAAAAATACCATTGTCATGGTGCTGAGAAAACTGGGTGTCTACATGCTGAAGAATGAAACTAGACCTCTAACTCTCACCATACACAAAAATCAAACCAAAATGGATTAAAAACTTAAATATAAAGACCGGGAACTATAAGACTACTAGAAGAAAACATCAGGGGAACACTCCAGGACATTGTTCTGGGCAAACATTTCTTGAGTAAGACTTCAAAAGCACAGGAAACAAGGAGAAATGGAGAAATGGGATCACATCAAGCTAAAAAGCTGCACAGTGAAGGAAGTAAAAGAAAGTAAAGAGACAGCCTACAGAATTGGAGAAAATATTTGCAAACCAGTCATCTGACAAGGGGCTAATAAATCAGGATATACTAGAAGCTCAAAAAGCTCAGTGGGAAAAAAAACAAATAATATGATTTTAAAATGAGCTAAAGATCTGGACTAGATATTTCTCAAGAGACAATATACACATGGACAAGAGATATATGAAAAAACACTCAATAGCACTAATCATCACAGAAATGCAAATCAAAACTACACTGAGATATCATTTCACCCCAGCTAAAATGGCTTATATCCAAAAGACAGGCAATAACAAGTGCTGTGGGGATGTGGAGAAAGGAGAATCCTCGCCACTGTTGGTAGGAATGTAAATTAGTACAACCACTATGGAGAGAAGTATAGAGGTTCCTCAAAAAACTCAAAATAGAATTACCATATGATCCAGCACCCCACTTCTGGGCATATATCCAACAGAAAATAAATCAGTATTTCAAACAGATAGCTCCACTCCTGTATTTATTATAGTGCTATTCACAATAGCCAAGATATAGAAGCAACCTAAGCGTCCATCAGTGGATGAATGGATAAAGAAAATGTGATACATGTATACAATGGAATATTATTTAGCCATAAAAAATAAAACCCTGTCACTTGCAACAACATGATGGAACTGGAGGACACTATGTTATCAAATATGCTCTCACTCATATGTGGGAGCTAAAAAAAAATTGAAATGGAGATAGAGAGTGGAATGACAGTTGCCAGAGGCTGAGAAGAGTAGTGGGGTGGGGGAGGATAAAGTGGAGACAGTGAATGGGTAAAAAAATAGTTAGATCGAATGAATGAGATCTAGTATTTGGTAGCACAATAGGTGACTATAGCTTACAAAATTTATTGTGTATTTTAAAATAACTAAAAGAATGGAATTGGAAGGTTTCTAACACAAAGAAATAATAAAGGTTTGAGGTAATGGACACCCCAATTATCCTGATTTGATCATTATACGTTATACACCTATATGAAAACATTACGTGTAGCCCCTAAATATACAGAAATATTATGTACTTATAATAATTAGAATAAAAACTAAAAAATATCGTAGTCTCACTAACTAAATGCATGATCTTGGCCAACTCACATAACTTCTCTCACACTCAGTTTCCCCAAAAATATAACAAGGAGATTGAACAAAATGACTTTTCTGTACAGCTCTGAAATTGACAAAAGTTTAGGTGTTTTTATATCAAAGATAGCTACACTTGGGAATGTTAAATCAACAATTTTGATGCCATTTTATCAGGCTAGGTTAATAAAACTGAAAAAGGAAACTCTGATTTATGTCGTTTGACAGTATTTCAAAACAAGTTGAAATGGAAAGGTTGAATAAGCAAATACAGGAAAGAAAGTGGCTCCCTAAATAAAATTTTCACATAAAAAATTCCTCTGATGTACCTCTATTTGCACAGAATGTTTTAACAGTTCTGAGGATTAGTCACTATCAACACAGACTAGTGGAGTTTAGGGTATCAAAAACACATGGGGTTATATTAAGTGGTAGACTTGAAAATATTCATTGGTGCTTGTCATTAGGAAAAAAAGAAACAATAGATGAAGTGTTAAAATGGTGGAAATTTAACAGGGAAACCTTGTGTTTTAAGTGCCACAATACTGAAATAACTTCAAGAGATTGGCTTACACTCAAACAGGAAATTGACCAAATCAACTTTTGGCTTGAGATAATGAAGTGATAAAAGGAGGGGTGGGGAGAACCACAACTCTGAGTGAGAAGGAGGCAATGGAAGTTCTGTGTTATGCTACAAGGCTGTTTCTGAAAAGCGTTCTTAATTAAACCTCTCCATTCAGCGTCCACAAAACCTAAATACAATACTGAATTTGTGCCTTTGGGAACAGGTATAATATAAAATAAAATAGCAGTAACAAATTGGACCAGCAAAAGCACCTCCATCTTTTCCAGACAAAACCCTACACCACTGTGCTTTATTGATGGTCCTATTTCAGGCAGTAACAAGGCAATTAAGAAAATAAACTTATTGTGAAAGCAAATGAAGAAGGGACCAAATGGCACAAACAAAAACACCTAAAAATGATCACTGTAGTTCCCCAATTCCTGCCTACTCCAATCTGTCTGACTGGGATTGAGCTGAGCTCAGCTCCAGGACCTGGTATTTGGTACTTGACTTTAGGAGGCAAAGCTCGGTAGCAGGACCCGGCAGCAAATCATGTGAAACATCTAGCCAATATAGTAATCCAGCCAAGACTGAGAAAATAGATGAGGATCAAGCCAACTAGCCTCAGAGTCCAAAACAGAGTTAGTAAGTAAGCACAAACAGCCTGGGATTAAACTAATAAGGCGTTTAGAAGTTGCATCAATATACCTAAGAAAAATGTTCTCTCTTTCTCTCTCTGAAATTATTTATTTTCTTATGCAAACTTGAAAAATTGACATCAATCAGAGTTGCCACAGGACTCAAAATGGTACAGCATATTTTAGTTTGTACATTGAGAAGTCTTCAAGAAGCTAAATAATAAAAATGGTTAACATTTATAGAATGATTTCTATGTGCCTGGCACTGTCTTAGCACTTTACAAAACAAAATATTTTATGAGATAGGTACTACTGTCATCTCCATTTTACAATGACACAGAGAGTTTAAATAACTCACCAAAGGTCACAGAGTTTGAAAGTGACTGTATTAGTCCATTTCATGTTGCTACAAGAGACTACCTTGAGACTGCATAATTTATAAAGAAAAGAGGTTTAGTTAGCTCATGGTTCTACAGGCTGACAAGTTCAAGGGCATGGCCCTGGCTTCTGGTGACGCCTTTTGTGCTGTGCCACAATATGGCACAGAAGGCCAAAAGGGAAGCAGACATGAGCAGAGAGAAAAAGACCTGAGGCGTTTCCCTCTCTCACTACTGCAAAACAGCACTAAAACCACTTGAGGAATTTGCCCCCATAACTCAAACACCTTCTGCTAGGCCCACCTCCCAGCACCACCACATCAGGCATGAAATTTCACATGAGTTTTGTTGGGGACAAACCAACCACATCCAAACTGTAGCAGTGGCAGACCAAGGATTAGAACCTGAGAAGTCTGGCTCCAACTGTTATTAACAACTACTGGTTGGAGTAGCCTGAGAGGGTGCCTAGATCCCCGATCTAGAATGAAAACCAACCTTGGGATGAAATTGATCCCTGGAAGAATAGACCCAAATGCAGGTGCGGGGAGGAAGTCTGGTCCTAGAGGGTGTGACAATAGTCAGTAGGAGGTGGTACAGTCCAGCAGTCAAACCCAAAGAGGTTCAGCCTGGGTTTAGGGTGTTCCAACAGGCAGAGCAGAAGCACTGGCAGGAAATTCACATTTTCAGCAGAGTCCCTGGCAAAGGTTTCAGGATGGCCCATGTTCAAGAAGAACTAGAAATATTAGAAATGACACCAAGATAGAACTCAAGCAAAGAAAATGAGAATGGGATCTACAAAAAGATAGAATGAATCACTATGTTTGCACCAAGGCCCCATCTCCCCCGGGCTGCTCTCATCCAATGACTGAGTGTGGCAGGGATACTAAGACAGACCCTTTCCTGGGAGATTTGAAACTCCTTTGATGGGCTGCTTTGGTTTGGGGATGCCCCGAAAAGCCTTGCCACTTTCCTTAGATGGCATGGTGGTCTAGTAAGCTTCCAGTCAACACTCCTTCCGCCTCTGTCTCACATTAGGATCAATGGTGTCTCACGGTTCTCCCAGCCACTACACTTCCCCCTACCTCACCCTCATCTGTGCCAGCTCCCACCTTATTTCCTCTCACAGACATTTCCCTTAAAACAGTCCTTGTACCTTTAATCCCATCTGGGCTTTTACTTCTCAGAAAACCCAGACTAACAAAAGCATCTAAATTTGTATAGTGCTTTATAGAATATAAGTATAGTTGTGCATATATGCTATGGCTTATATATGTAAATATACTTTCTCCTTTGACCCTGTAAGAATTCTGTTAGGCAAGCAGGGGAGGTACAATAACATCATTTTACAAGTTGAGAAATTGCAGCTCAGAGAGTTCAAGTGCTGTGTCTCTGGGAGGCAGCCTCTAAGATGATCCCAGTGATTCCAGCCTCCTGATATTCATGTCCCTGTGTAATCCCCTCCCCTTGAGGGTGGATTGGACTTATTGACTGACTTCTAATGAATAGAATATGACAGAATGAATGGGTTATCACTTTTAAGATTAGATTATAAGACTGCAGCTTCCATCTTGAGTGTTTTGTGTTGCTCTCTCATGGATCACAAACCCTGACGGAGAACAGCTGCCATCTTGTAAGGTAGTCTTATGGAGAAGTTCATGTGGCAAAAGACCAATGCCTGCAACAACCACGTGAATGAGTTTGAAAATAGATCCTCTCCCTTCAACCCCAGTCTGATGAGACCACAGCCCTGGCTGACAGCTGGACTGCAACCTCATGAGAGACCTTGAGCCAAAGACACGCAGCTAAGCCACACCTGGATTCCTGGTCCACAGAAACCGTGATGTAATAAATATTGATTATTTTAAACTGCTAAGTTTGGGGGTAATTTTTAAATAGCAGTAGAAAATTAATATAGTGTCCAATGTTCGAAGTGTGAGTAGGAGAATATGCCATTGAAATGTATATCAAAACTTTGTCTAGCTTCATTTTCTTCTCATCTCTACCACAATTTGCAATGCCACATTTCTCCATTCTTTCTACAAACAAACTTGAGTCACTAATTCTTTTTTTTTCTTTCAGTGGTTATGGTTGATTAATCATTTTTGCTGGGGTGACATACATCCCCTAAGTCTCAGTGGCTTTCAGCATCAGACATTTATTTTTGGCTCATGGGTGTGTCAGTTAATAATGGCTCTAGTGAACTTTGTTTAGGTCTGTTCAGTTTTGCTCTACGTATCTTCACAACCAAGGCTAAGGCGCCCAGGCTAAAAGAGCTGCCCTTATCTGGGGTGCTGTTCTCATGACAGAGACATGAACATAAGAGCCCAAACTGAACCATCCAAATGCATTTACAGCTTCTGCTCAGAAGTGCAGCACACTTATTCACATTCTATTGGTCAAATCAAATCATTTAAGCAACCTAACAATGTGACAGGGTGGTATATTCCACCTAGTGAGGCATGGGAAGTTACAAGGCAAAGGACATGAACTTTGGGGGTGGGGGAGCATGAATTTATAATACATGAGAACCATAGTTGGGGAGAATAATATAACCTATTACATATGATAACAAGTGGTTATGAATCTAGACCATGTCAATGGTTGAAGAATTAATGCTAAGACTTTTTTTTTTATTATTTTTATTTTTTTTTGAGACAATAAACCATGGTCAGTCATTCTGGATGTGGCTGCTTTGCCAATTCCTGTTCCGAATGGCAGTCTAGTATTTTCTACCCTTCTGCTCAACAGTTTCAGTGAGGATAGATGTTTTCATAATGTATCCAGACTGGATACGAACCTCACTGTCACCCAGACTGGAGTGCAATGGCATGAACATGGCTCACCATGGCCCCAACCTCCTGGAATCAAGTGATCCTCCCACCTCATCCTCCTAAGTAGCTGGGACTACAGGCATACACCACCACATCCAGCTATTTTTTTTCTTTTTTGAGGACACAGGGTCTCGCTATGTTGCCCAGGCTGGTCTCAAATTCCTGTGCTCAAGTGATCCTCCCATCTCAGCCTCCCAAAGTGCTGGGATTACTGGTGTGGGCCACCATGCCCAGCCGACATTTTAAAAATTAAAGCATGGGGCCGGGCGTGGTGGCTCACGCCTGTAATCCCAGCACTTTGGGAGGCCGAGACAGCCGGATCACGAGGTCAGGAGATCGAGACCATCCTGGCTAACACGGTGAAACCCCGTCTCTACTAAAAATACAAAAAATTAGCTGGGCGTGGTAGCGGCCGCCTGTAGTCCCAGATACTCTGGAGGCTGAGGCAGGAGAATGGCGTGAACCCGGGAGGTGGAGCTTGCAGTGAGCCGAGATCGCGCCACTGCACTCCAGCCTGGGCGACAGAGCGAGACTCCATCTCAAAAAAAAAAAAAAAAAAAAAAAATTAAAGCATGGAGTGTAATAAATTAGTTTCTTTAGGTACATTATGAAAACATCTGCCTTCACTGAAACTGTTGAGCAGAAGGGTAGAAAAATACCAGACTGCCGTTCGGAACAAGAGTTGACAGAGGAGCCACATCCAAAATGTCTGACCATGGTTTGGTGATGATATTTTTTCAGTTATAACTTTTAGAGGTGGAAATTGGTTTCTTTCAATACCATGTCCATTTAAAAGACACTTTTTCTACTTTGTTTTTAAAATGGGCATGAAGTCCCGTGGGAAAACATGAGATTTCCTTATTCTATGATCCATAAAATAGTTACCATACCCTATCAACCCTGAATTGGCCAGGAACATTATTAGAATTTCTGAAAAGTTGTTAACACTATCCCTTGAAGGAAGAAATAAGAAAAATAGAAGATGCAAATCTTTTTTTTTTTTTTTCCACAACCAAGCGTTCCGGTAATGATTTTCCACTCTTTACCTATCTTGATGCTTTAAATAGAGCCTAGTTTAAAAATATCTGGTATAATAAAATAAGAAATAGGCAGCTAGCAAATTAGGAAGTAGGTAAAGCTAATTAAAATAATTCTGAAGACTACTGGAGGTACAGTTCTACTAGATTTTTTTTTTTAGAAATGTCAATATTTCAACCTTTTCTGCACAGTATTTTCATAGCTAACTTTGAGCTTAACTTCAATGACACCACCACACATTTAAACATAACTATCACAGTAATGATATATTCTGATGTCTGGCAGTGCTGCTTATTTAGGCTTCAGCCAGATGCTAAGCCCATGCCATGTGTTTTTCTTTCTGACAGCCCTATACCAAAGTACAGTGGCCACAGAGGAGAAAACGGAGAAATTAACAACACAATGATGCACCTAGATATTCAACGCAAAGTCATCCTGCTGCAGGGGAGATAGTACTTAAGGAAAAGGCACATATAAGGTGAACTTTCTCTCCCTTTGCCTTAGGCTACCTAATGATGAGAGAAAGCAACATTTTCAGGTTTGCATGAGCTTAATTCCAACTTCCAGGCCAAAGATTGGACCATCTTTTTTTGTTTGTTTGTTTGTTTTTCTAGTAAGAGGAATAAGGAACTTCAGTTCTGTGAGCAAGTCCTAGCCTCCAGTTCTCTCAGAACTAGTTAATCTGGGTGGAAAAATACTTAGATGTAGCTACCTGTTTATGTTCAAGGTTATAAATTTGCAATGTGATTTTAAAATCTCAGCAACATCCTAAAACAATATAATTAGAATATTATTCCCTGAAAGTCTGTTAATGCAGGTTGATCACCCCTTCCGTCTTTTTTCTAGTTCCTCCCCTACATTAGGGGATCTCTAACTTTGCTTATGTTTTCATTTCTTCACACCTATTTTTACTTCATATATATATGTGTATATATATGTATATATATGTATATATGTATATATGTATATATGTATATATGTATATATATGTGTATATATGTATATATGTATATATATGTATATATATATATTTCTCATGCTTAACCAGACAAAACTGAAAAGCATTTTTATTATTTGTTATATTTATTTTTATTATTTGCCATTTTATATTTCAGGCTCTTTTAAAAGTAAACTTGCAATGTAGATAATTATATTTTTCTCTTTACATAGACTTTTTCTTTCTTTCTTACGCACCTCATTGTTTATTGTGGCAAGGGGTCCTGATTAGGAGATTTCAACATAAATAAAGGATCTCTATTTCTGTTTCTATAATAAAACAACAGGCCGGGCGCGGTGGCTCACGCCTGTAATCCCAGCACTTTGGGAGGCCGAGGCGGGTGGATCACGAGGTCAGGAGATCAAGACCACGGTGAAACCCTGTCTCTACTAAAAATACAAAAAAAAAATTAGCCGGGTGCGGTGGCGGGCGCCTGCAGTCCCAGCTACTTGGGAGGCTGAGGCAGGAGAATGGCGTGAACCTGGGAGGCAGAGCTTGCAGTGAGCCGAGATCGCGCCACCGCACTCCAGCCTGGGCTACAGAGCAAGACTCCGTCTCAAAAAAATAAATAAATAAATAAAAAATAAATAAATAAATAAAACAAAACGAGATGTGAACCTTGGGGCGTTGACACTGAGAACCTCCAAGAGATGTGATTATAAACAACACTTAAACACTGAAGTTTTTAATAGGTGAGTCCCATGTGAAATGATATTAAATATGTTCTATTGAGTATTTGATTCCGTGAAGAACTAGGTTGCTTTGTAATTTTAAAGGAATTAATACTCATAAACAAAATTTTAAAATTATTTTTAAATACATAAATCCATCTATGTTTTGGAGTCTCTCTCTCTCTCTCTCTCTCTCTATATATATATATATATATCTACTGGAGTACACAAACTTGAGGCCTAAATTTCCTTGTAAAACAAGTTGAATGACATCAAACTTCAAGTTTTATTATTTTATTTATTTATTTATTTTCTGAAATCCATTAAACTTGCTATTCTTGGCAAGTAATAGGAACTTCAGTTACTCCTTCTCCAAGATTTGTCACAGGGGAATAATAAGGCTTCAGATATCAAAAATAGGCACCAATTAAATAAAACTGTACTTTTTTTTTTTTTGAGACGGAATCTCGCTCTGTCGCCCAGGCTGGAGTGCAGTGGCGCGATCTCAGCTCATTGCAAGTTCTGCCTCCCAGGTTGATGCCATTCTCCTGCCTCAGCCTCCCTAAGTAGCTGGGACTACAGGCGCCCGCCACCACACCCGGCTAATTTTTTTTTTTTTTTGTATTTTTAGGAGAGACAGTGTTTCACCCTGTTAGCCAGGTTGTTCTCAATCTCCTGACCTCGTGATCCGCCCGCCTCAGCCTCCCAAAGTACTGGGATTACAGGAGTGAGCCACCGCACCTGGCCAAAACTGTACATTTGTAAAGGGTATTAAAACCTATTGAGAATGTGTATTTTAATATTTATGATTGTGATTTTATTTATTAATGGTTTGTTGTACTTGAAGATACTTACAAAAATACCCTGTTCTATTAAACATATTTAAAATACAAATTAATGAATAAACATAATGTTGTACTTATTGTCTAAGCATGTTGTTCTTTAACTTAGCAGTCACATCTTGGAGTCTGATGCATTGGCACTTTGTGAGTTATGAGACTCACATAATGCATACTTTACCACTCTTATTTTTGCACTCAAAATCCACACTCATACATGTTTGGATACTAAGATTACATGTATAGTTTTTTTTATATACACAAACTCATCATTTTAACCAAGGATATGAGTAATAACAACTACATAGTCATCCAGGGAATGCCATTAAAATCTGGCATAACTAAGAGCAACATTTCATTCAAATTCTTTGGTGATTCAGAACACTTGATTAATGCTCTTTCCGTCCCCTCAACAGTGTTTCCTGTTCTTAGCCACATGCACAGCCACAAGCAGAAGCACCCAAACTCTGAAAAAAAAAAAAGCCATTATTCAAGTAGGACTGGAAACTAAGTCACTCTCAAGAATTCCAGTCACAAATCAAAAATTAGAGGGAGTCAGAGAAATGGAAATACCTGGCTCTCCATTAGAACTGTTTCCAAATATTTATTATGCATCTATTCATCACTGATTAAAAGAAACATTATTAACATGTTTGCTTCAAAGCAATAAAAATCAGCCACCATGAACATTATATAATTTATTTCTGTACAGTGCTACTAACAGAACTTGAGACTTGGTTCCATTTTTAGTCAAGGCTCTCTCGTCAATGGCTAACCGAAGCAAGAGAAGCCCAAATTAAATCGTCATATTGACGGTCCTGGGCTATGCTATTTGGCAACTCTGGTGAGTGGAATCTCCCAGCATACTAGGAAGGCACGGTGAAAACTGACATTTACATCAGACCGTGGCTACTCAGATTGCATATGGTAAAGAGAGTTATTGACAGTGAAACCATATTTTAGGCCATATTTTAGGTAGCTGCTGCTACCCATTAGACACAATTTTATTTTTATGTAATATAATTTCATTTCCCCAACAATGGCTAAATAATGGGTGGCATCAAACAAAATGAGGACCTCTGTCAAAAGGAGTCAACTCTTGGGTGGAGATGATTGTCTTTATCATGTGCTTTAAAGTTGGAATAGAGGCTCTTGCTCTCTAAATTCAGTCTTCATTGTCATGTGAAATCTGCCAGTAATAATTCCTTCTATTAGTGTACATCTTCAGATGAATGTTTTTAACACAAATAATTTAGAGAGGGATGCCCAAATTAAATACTCAACATCTTCGAGCATATGAATTGTCAAATGTTTTATTCATTCATTAATTTTTTTCATTCATTCACTCACCTCTTTTATGCCTACCACTGAAATTTATAGACCACCATCTACATGTCATGCATGCTTCTATGTGGTGAAAATCTTGAAGAGTGTCCTTGAGTGGCCACCTCCGGTTAGCAGCAGAATACCAAGCTGGTAGTAGTACCCAAAGCAGGGAAAGAGGCACAGGAAAGGGAAAAGACATTTGCCAAATCCGACTCTGCCACTTCACAGCTTTGCCTAAAACTGGCAATGGTGGTCCCCACAGGTGTCCAACCCCAACCACAACTGGTGAAGTATGCAAAAGCTGCCTTGAAAAAGGGAAGTTGACTTCGGAAATACAGGATTCTCTAGAGTCATTTCATTGGTTGAGAACAAATTTTCATTAGCACTTAAAAAATGTTATGCACTAAATGCTTTAGTGGCAGAATCCAGTTAGTTTCATGGAGAAAATGCTCAACATACTAAGATGTATGTGTTCAGCAAGTCTAAAGTTGAGAATTTCATCATCTTGATCAAACCAACTCCTCTAATTTTGTTAAGTGGTTACAAACACAAGACCTGAAACCTCAAAATCACCTTCCTATACATTCCAATCTCATTCTCACATCCCATATTGCATTATTGACCATGTTTTTTTGTTTTCAGTCTCCTTTTACAATCCTGTTGTTCTTCCCTGTGTGCCATCTCATTCTAAGTTAATATATTACCAACTTATTTCCCTGCTGTCAGTGTTTTTTGCCTTCCTAACCCTTCTGAAAACTGCCACTATAGTATCATTTTGATCATGTTGTTCACGCTTTTGGTGCAATGTAAAGACTTCTAAATTTAGCTTCAGACCCTCCTTGTACCTCAGTTACAATTTGTGCTGCCACAGGCCTTTGACCCTGCTGAGCTTCAGAAAAAATCCTAACTCCTTAGCATGGTACACATGTATGTTTATTGCAGCACTGTACACAATAGCAAAGACTTGGAACCAACCCAGATGCCCATCAATGATAGACTGGATAAAGAAAATCTGGCACATATACACCATGGAATACTAAGCAGCCATGAAAAAAGGATGAGTTCATGTCCTTTGCTGGGACATGGATGAAGCTGGAAACTATCATTCTCAGCAAACTAACACAGGAACAGAAATCCGAACACGGCACGTTCTCACTCATAAGTGGGGTTTGAACAATGAGAACACATGGACACAAGGAGGTGAACATCACACACCGGGGCCTGTCAGGGGGTGGAGGCTAGGGGAGGGATAACATTGGGAGAAATACCTAATGTAGATGACGGGTTGATGGGTGCAGCAAACCACCATGGCACGTGTATACCTATGTAACAAACCTACATGTTCTGCATATATATCCCAGAACTTAAAGTATAATAAATAAAAATAAATAAATAAATAAAAATTGTCCATGTCTATTTTGCCATCTTTTTATGTATAGCCACTCATTTTAAGGCTTCTGTTTCAGTCAAAATTGTTTACTCACCACTTCTAAATCACTCTTCATTTTTCTCCTTCCCTATATGGCTCATAATGGTTTTACAAACGCATACATAGCTACAAATTTGAGCTTTATGTAGCTTCTGACCGATCTTAAAACTTCTCTGAGTCTGATTTTCTACTGTAAAATTAAGTTGTATCATATCTAACCTCTCAACCATATAGGGTTTTTGTGAGGATCAAGTAAATCAGTATTTATTGACTTCATGTTGTATGCCAAACACTTTGCTGGTTTTAATAACATGTCTTATTAAAACTTTCCAAAAATTCTGTGACATAAGTAGATCTTATTTTCACTTTACAGATAAAGAAACTGAGGCAATAATTTGTAAATACTTTGCTATTTGACAACTATAGAAATGTATATATTTGTCTGTTTGTTCCTGATACTAAATCTTCTAGTTGACGCAATCTTAGTATTTTCTCCAACTACATTTTAAGTTCTTCTAAGGTGTAAATGATTTTGTGAATTATAACATGTTCTCTTGTGGTAGTTAATAAAGGTATTGATTGCTTTGTAAATATTTCCAGATTTATTTTGATATAGAGCTTATGTGATTGGCTGATGATTTTACTTTTCCATGAAAGGAGCTTAAAATCTTGCCCCCCAAACTTTTTGCCTATTGGATAACAGCCATGCACCTGAAAATAAAGAGGGATACCAAGAACATGAGATAAGCCTCACTTATGTGGGCTGCCTCAGAGTATGTATAAGTAGGTACAAATACAGATTTTTCCTCTTTGCAAATGTTTTTAAGTGTATTTAAATAGGTCAAACAAAGTTGGCCTAATGAAGGGAAAAATATCAAGGGTAATTCAAAACCATATACAGCATGTTTTTACAATGTCTGTTAGTGATGAGGTAACTGAGGATGCCATCACTTCACTAGTGATAAACACAATAGACGCAATAGTGACAGACGCTCATCAGACACTGGCTTTGAGAACGTGGCTTTGATGATTTACAATAGAGAAAGCAAAACTAGTTTATACTTGAGCAGGGATGTGTTTATTCTACTTATCTGAAGTTAAAGCCAATCATCAGAGTGGGTTGAATGACCTTAATTCTTCATATTTGAGCAGAACTTAATGGACCATTTGCTGATAGATAAATTCCAGAAAATAAACCAGTTCCCAAATTTGTGCGTGTGTGTGTAGATACATATACACATATATATCATATATTATGTTATTAACTAAAAACAAATGTGTTTCTTTTATAGAAAAGTATAAATAATGGACTTTAAACAACTTCCTAAATAAACAAAGATGCTGTGGTCCAAAGGCTAGCTCATTCAACTGAATTTTTAAAGCTGTATTTCAAGTTTACCTAATAATTAAACATTCTTAGTTGAGGAAATGTGAATTTGATTTCTCCGTATATTTTCTTTTTCTTGATTAGAAAGAACATGCCTTGCATGGTGCTTTGATCACTAGAAGTAACCATTTTAGGTTGAGGTCCTGTAAGTCCATTCTTTTCAATATGAGACAGAACTCCTGGCACAAATTACATTTCCCTTATTGCATTGTGTTCAATTTCAAGTACCATTCTTACATCTTAATACAAGAAATATGTGTGACATTGCACCTTTTTCTGAACAATATGCTTGGAATGAAGTATGTTGTAAGGAAATTAATCCATCAACCTCTTAAGAGGGGATGATGGTTTAAGGAAACCCAGTCTGTCTTTTCAACCCATCAAGGACATGTGTTTTGCCTTTATCCACTAGAGGGGGTAATGTTCTTCCATCCTAAAACACCATGGAATTATCCAGACAAGATTTAAATTCACAGTGACCTTGTTTATTTTGAAACGAGGTCAATTAAATACTATATAATACAATGGATGCCAAAATCATCCATAAAAGTTGTTTTGAAAACATTTGTGACACAAAGATCAGAAGGATTTGTTGTTCTTGTCGATCCTAAAATTTGCCAAATCCACGGTTGTAAAGATGGGTAAATTTGTTTTAGTTGTGAGAGGAGAATTTGTATAAAGTAATGCTTTCCATGACCATTCCAAAAAATACTATGCAATTTTTTATGTGATTGATTTCAATGTATTAGGGTTGATAATTGGATTGTTGTCTGTTTCGTTCAGTAAGGAAGAAGGTCATCTCTTTTTTATTTTCTTAAGATATATTTAGGAAATATTGGGAGAATTAAATAGATTTATAGAAGTTTATAATAAATATCATAAATACATAAATGAAATGTGATATAACATAGGTGATTAGTAGTACAAGGATTGAGATATGTGAAGATCAATAACACATTGCAGAGTTGATTTATTACATATAAATATATAATTATCACTGTTTATCATGGTAATGATTTTTCTTTTAATAAATTCCAAGTCAATAAGACAAGAATGTTTTTTCTTTAAACCTACTGAAAAATAGTTTGAATTGCAGAATAGCCAATCCTGTTTAGTTGTTAAAAGATAATCAAAATAATTGGTTAGAAATAACCAGTAGCCAAATTGATGAAATTTCATAATTATAATTAACTGTGCTATTAGGTCAGTTGTTTAGTTATTTCTATGAATAAGAAGAAGCCTAATCAAAATGCAGAATAATTAGTTCTGTTGAAAAGAAGAGATATAATTTGTGAAAAGCACGTATGTTGCATCAACCATATTTTTCATAATTCTAATTACTTTCTCAAATAAAACATACTTCTGGTTCCTAAAGATTATTTCCCTTGAGTAAAAGCTGCAGTAGTGGTTTCATATGGGTGAGTACCAGACTCACCATATAACTTTTGAAATTATTGACGCCTAGAGGGCCCCCTGTAGCAATGTGAATTCAGCAGGTCTGGGGTGGTTGCAGCACGGAAATTTTTTAAAAATTCTGCATCGACTTTAATCTGCAGCCCTGGTGGAGCATCACTGCATTGCACGAAGAGTTAATTGTACCTGACTAGGTTTTTCTTCTTGCTTTCCACCCCTAGAAGGCATACTATTAAAAATTCTTCGGAGACAAAAGAAGAAAATTATGGTAAATTATTACAACTTTTTACAGGAACACCCCCTATTGTATGAGTGAGAGTAAAGGCCTCAAAATACCTATGTGTGACAGTGAATTCCATATTATAGTGAAAATAAACATGCTTTTGAAGTCCTGTGTTGTTTCTTAGTAATTTGTGCTGCCTGGAGATCTTCCAAATACAGCTAACAAAGGCTTGTAGAAAGGACTTTCAGCATCATGAAGAAATTTTTGCTATAGACAAGAACGAATATTTACAAAACAATAATCCCAAACAGATCCAAACCCTATAAATAAGTATTGTTTTCTTGAATATTACCATAAAAATACAGTTATTTTAAAACTGAGTAACATATTTTCGTACTATATACATTAAAATAAATTATACTGAGGTGACATCTCAAATGAAGGTTTTATAATAACTGGGAAGTTAAATTATATGCAACCAAAAAGAATGCATAGATGACATGCACATTTCATGTCATCTATATGTAATCTATAATTTATTTTACTATAAATAGGATCTTCAATACACATTATAATGGTTATTTATAGTGCATGATTTACTTTAATTAATATAACAACAAACAGTGGAAATGTAAAAAAAGATCCTTTTTTTTCTCCTAGAGAGATTTTTTTCCACTCTGTTTTTCAACACTTAACTGAGAAAACACAGTGACTACAAAGGGCAACAAGTTCCCAGGCCAGTGGAAGGAATGAATGTGTGTCCAAATAATTGCAGTGTAATAGCACACCTGCATATATCAGAGATATTGGAAGCCATGAATGCACAGAAGAAAAATGTCCATCTCTGCCTATAAGAAGCCTAATGGTGAAAGTCATAGTTGTGGTCACGTTGGGGTGTGTGTGTGTGTGTGTGTGCATGTGCTGATAAGTGTGTGTATCAATAGATGAAAGAATAATCATTGAAGATTCAGAAACAGTCTGGGACTCATGAACTCATTCAATTTCATCAAAGTTTGTGGAGTTTCACTCTGTACAGACATAACATTTTCTGTCAAAAAGCAGATAATTCCCGAGGAGATATGTCCAAAATTAGCCAGAACATCAATGTAGAGTACGATCAACATGGAAATTGAAAGTGAGATAGAGTGTTTAAAGAGGGGAGATCTCCCCCAAGAGGTATGTGTCATTAAAGTCCAGGTAAGATTGTTTCTGGAGAAAGGAATAGCATCAAAAGTCAGAGGCAAGAAAGCATGGGAGAATACCTGGGAACAATTCTTTTCCCACTTCGGAGCATGGACTCTGCCCCTTCAACCCAGAGCACATCTACTCTGGGAGCAATTTCTGAGCTCTTCCACCCAGATTAATACCTGAACTTATATTAGACTTATAATTAGAACCAGTTAAACATTTAATTATATGCTACTTTGCATTGTTTTCTGATTCTTTATTACTTTTTCAAAAATTCTTAACCCTCTACGTTATGAATTCTTTGAGAGCAGGCATTGATTTTATACACATGTGATGTCTTTCACATTGCCTACTATGCTATTCATGTGTACGGTGTGGATTTGGTAAGTGTTTGTTTATTAACAGAGAACGTGACCAAATGTAGTAGTGGTAGCGTTGCCACATAAAATATAGAAAACCTAGCTAAATTTGAATTTCAGATAAATGACATAAATTTTTACTACAAAAGTACTGATGGGGCATGCTTATACTAAAAAAACATTCGTTTTTAAAAGTCAGAAATTAACATTGTTTTGTTTTGTTTTACTAAATCCGGCAGCCCTAGATGGTAGTATATCTTTTATGGCTTTGTCAAAGTTTCCAATGTACTGAATATGAATTCCTAAACTTTCATCCAAGAATAAACTTACTAATAAGAATAGAAGAAAAACGACATTTGTGAACCAAAAAGCCAGTGACTGAAGATGAGCGAATGTACACAATTTGGTGATTGAACAGGAAAGGACGAATGTGAGAGCCTGCAGACTACACAGAAGAAAGGAGATGATACAGATTGGAGAAGAAAGTTGTCTGAAGACATAGATAGGATGGTGAGACAGCAAATAAGAACTTTGGGAGGCTGAGGTGGGCGATCACTTGAGCCCAGAAGTTTGAGACTAGACTGGGCAACACAGTGAAACTCTGTCTCTACAAAAACACAAAACAAAAAATTAACCAGGTGTGGTGGCATACGCCCATAGTCCCTGCTACTTGGGAGGGTGAGGTGGGAGAATCACCTGAGCCCAGGGAGGTCGAGGCTTCAATGAGCCATGATCGTGCCACCGCACTCCAGCATGGGCGACAGAGTGAGACCCTGTCTCAAAACAAACAGGCCAGGCGTGGTGGCTCATGCCTGCAATCCCAGCACTTTGGGAGGTCGAGGTGGGCGGATCACCTGAGGTCAGGAGTTCAAGACCAGCCTGGCCAATGTGGTGAAACCCCCATCTCTACTAAAAATACAAAAATTAGCCGGGCGTGGTGGCAGGTGCCTATAATCCCAGCTACTCAGGAGGCTGAGGCGAGAATCGCTTGAACCCAGGAGGTGGAGGTTGCAGTGAGCTGAGATCGCACCATTGCACTCCAGCCTAGAGGACAAGAGCGAGACTTTGTTTCAAAAACCAAACAAACAAATGAAAAACAAAAAGAGGCAGGAGAAGCCAGTTTTTATGAAACAGCAAAAAGGGAATTAAACACTTAAAAGAGAAAAAAGAGCAAGGCTGAAAAATTGAAGAGAAGTGGAGTAGAAAAAAAAAGCAGATGACGAAAAAATAGAAATAGATTGAGGAGGTGTGAAGAATAACAGACCCCTCCCTTCTCTCCTCCCCATCTATGCGCCCAGGGGATTTATCTGTTGCTGCTGGTGGTGGTGCAGATGTCACCAGTCACCCTGGGAGCACAGATAAGGATTCACCTGCTCTTCTTCTCAGGAGAGCCAAGGTGCAGAGCTGGCCAACAATTACAGCAAAAGAAGCATCAAATCAACTGGAGTGAGGGAAGCAGACAGGGCTACGGAGAGGAAGCAGTGAGAGCATGCACCAATGTGCATACACACACACACACACACGCACACACACAAAATAGAAACAAACCAAATCTCTGATTACTGGGATGGTGTGGCAAAGATAAGTTCTAGGGAGGAAACATGGGCTAGAATAAAAGTCTTTAAAACACGGGTTCATATGATATACCATGACAAGAGTAAAGTGTAAGGAACATTTTTTAAAATTTATGACAAATAATTTGTATTTTATTGTCTGGTAGCTCTTTCTGAATTGCTCCAGACAGCATTTTTTTCTTCCCAAATTACACAGGAAAGGATAGAGAATACTGAATCTCCTATCATTGGCTTTATGTAGACTGGGAGACTTCTTTTTCCTTCCTTCAGGAAGTGTTGAGGCATTAGCCAACCAGGAAACAACCACAGGAAAGTAACACTTTTAATTCATCTTCAAAATTCTGTGACACTTGCCTAGAGTCCTAGGTCACTGCTTGATGGGCAGTTGTGTAAGCCAAGAACTTGCTTCCTCATTTTAGCTCCCTGCCTAGTTTAGTGGCTTATTGCTCATAATACCCTGGTAAATGGGATGAAATAAAAAATAAATTTGGATGATCTTGAAAATAAACCTTACTTATGACTCTGCTTCCTAACACAGATTTTGTATGTGTAGGGGAGAGATAGGGGGTGGTTTGCTGAGGAATTTTATTGTTTTGTTTCCAAAACTAATGAAGAACAAAGAAAATCTGAGCTGATTGCTCAAGTTTGTTTTCAATTCAACTTCAAAGAGGGAAAACCTACTTTCCTAGGGAGCTGTGGAAGGGCGGCTCAACTCTCCTGACTTGAAAACGTGTAAATCAGCTGTGCTGTCAAGAGACCACTTTCCAGGAATAAACCACCATTTTCTCCTCTGTCTCATTCTTGTCTTTCATGAATACCATTAGAGAGAATTAAGAACTATAGGCTACATACTCTTGTATTTTTATAGATTATTAGTTGTATGTCCGAAAACTAATGTTAAAGTACTTGTGTCAACCTAGAAGATGATCTCTAGAGGCAAGCCAAAGGGTTCTGTCTTGTCTAGTTTATCATTATTTGTCGGAGACTTAGATGAAGATACAAAGGAATGCTCATCAAATTTGCATGTGAGTATTATTTTGGGAGTAGAGAGAAATCCATGTATGATGGAATTAACATCCACAAAAGCCAAAACCAAAAACTCTAACATGTGAAAAGAAGGGCCAAATCTAACAGCATGAAACTTACATAGGTAAATTTAGATCATAACCCTTGAATCTCTCTCTCTTTCTCTGACACACACAGACACATACAAACACACACACAGCTGCATTCCTGTCAACTGAAAGGAGCATGGCTTATTGGCACCTGAATAACAAAGGTTCATGGATTTTTATTTCAATAAAACCCAGCAATATGATGTGGCTGCTGAGAAAGCTAATGGCCCTTTTGAATGTGGTAATAGACTTGTAATGGCTTGAATGAGGGAAGTGATTGTCTTGCTCCCAGAGCTGGCTGGAACAATTCTGGTGTGTTACATTCAGTTCTGAGGATCTGGGAAACATTGACAAACTAGACTACATTTGAAAGGGAATAATCCTTGAGTAAGGAAATTCAAAACGATTCCCCATGAGTTGTACCTGAAATATTACCTATAGAAGAGAAGAGTCATAGGCAATGAGAGTTAGCTCAATTTATTCATCAAATATCTGAAGGGCTATTAAATAGAAAAGAAATCAGACATGTTCTCATGAATGGTAAAGCTAGAGCTAATAAATTTATGTTACAAGGAAATAGATATTGGCTCAACATAAAGAAATACTGTCTGTCTGAACTTAGAATTAGTTAGTTTACAGGAGTTCATTCCCCAATAGAAGAAATTCAAGGATAGGCTTGGAAAACCACTGGGTTAGGTGTTAAGGGATTCCTCAAAACGATAAATGTATTAGATAATATTTAAGGCCCAGGAAACAGTATAATCTGGTCAGTAAATTTACATTTTCTCAAGTCAAACAAATTGGATCCAAAATCTAGTCTATGTGAAACTGACAAAATATATAACGGCTTTTTTCCTCAGTTTCTTCTTCTATAAAATAAAAATATTAATAGAAATTAATTCAGGATTATTAGGAAGATTAACTGAAAACATGCATGTATAGTGATTAACACAGAGTAATTATTTAATAGATGATGCTTTGCTTCATTTTAAGATTTAGGTACCTTCCAATCCAGGCAGTTGGAACTCATTTGTTATAAAAGCTTATGTTTCATCTGGACAGTCTGCAATGGGTCTTCTTTCAAAATTCCCTAGCGGTACAGAGCTTGGCATTAATTAATTAATTTATTTGTCATCCCTCAGCGTGATACAGAAGCTATGAAGAAGGCTTAGAATTTATTCACACTGTGCCGGCTAAGACGGTAGTGCAGTTATAGCGTAATAAGTACCTAGAAAATGTTTATTTCTCGTGAGTAGTAATGTTACCTTGGGAAAATGTAGAAGAGAAGAGGTAAATACATAGGTCTTGATTTCAATCTTATGACAAACTCCTCACATATAATTTGCACCCCATTAATTAACTTAGAGTGTTTTTTTATCATTGCTTCTGATGTTTGCTATTAAAATATAAACAGTACTACAAGGGGGAGCTAGGACTCTGAAAATATGAGTTATGGGCAATTGGAAGAGATGTTCTGGATAAGAAGACAGGAGGGATGATGCATCCAGGCTAGTGGGGGAAGCAATGAGTACAAAATATTTGGATCACAGGGCACCTTAGCATTCAAAAATGGACCTCCAGATGTATGATATACATTACCTTCTTCTCTAAAGATAGTCTTTGCGCACAAGAAATATATATAGGTATACATTTGTGTATATATATATGCAAAGATTATACCTTTAGAGAAGAAGGTAATATATACTGAACACCTTTGCATACATGTGTATATAACTATGTGTATGCATGTATGTGTATGTGTATATATGCAGGGATTTGGGATATTAAGCATATCATGGATATGCAACCTGTGCAGTTGCACAGGGCCACATGCATAGCAGGGCCCCACTCTTGGTTTAATTCTATGCTGTATCAGGCTTAAAATTCTTAGTACTTTTTGAACATGGAGCAAACTTTTTAATTTTGCACTGCATCCTGCTTATACATAGGGGTATGTGTGTGTGTACATAATCTTCAAAGGGAAAGGGATTTTACTATTTGTCTAATTGAGCATTTCCTCTTACCTCCATTTTATCATTCTCCATGCTTTTCTGTTACACAGATGCCTCATTATTTATTGTTTTTGCTTTCATTTTTATACATATTTACCTTTCATTTATATATTATATAAATATATATATATACATACATTATATATAATTTTTTTTCAGACAAGGTCTTGCTCTGTCACCCAGGCTGAAGTGCAATGGTGTGATCTCGGCTCCCTACAGCCTTGACCTTCCGGGCTGAACCAATCCTCCCACCTCAGTCTCCCAAGTAGCTGGGACCACAGGCGTGCACCACCACACTCAGCTAGTTTTTGTACTTTTTGTAGAAACAGGATTTCATCGTATTTCCCAGGCTGGTCTCGAACTCTTGAGCTCAAGCAATCTGCCTGCCTTGGCCTCCAAAAATGCTGGAATTACAGGTGTGAGCCACTATGCCCAGACTCGTTTTTATATTTTGAATAACACCAGTGGTGAATACTGATATAATCCTTCTAGTTATTTTTAAATAAATATAGATTAATATATATGTATATTATTACTTTTTTACATACATGAGATCACACAATCCATCTTCAGTCCTATTTCACTTGAAGACATGCATTAGAGATCTTTACAGATAGGCACATATAGATCATCATGATTTCTGGAGATTACTAATGCGACAGTCTGTCCTCCTTATCCATGGGTTTTACATCGGTGGATTCAACCATCCTAAATATTCAGAAAAATAAATGGATGGTTGCATCTGTACTGAACATGTATGAAAACTTTTTTCTTGTTATTATTCTCTAAAAATACAGAATAACAACTATTTACATAGCATTATATTGTGTTAGGTATTATAAATAATGTAGAGATGATTTAAAGTATATGGGAGGATGTGTGTAGGCCATTTGTAAATACCAAGCCATTTTATATAAGGAACTTGAGCGTCCATGAATTTTGGTACTTTTGGGGGACAGAGTTCTGGAACCACCATGGGGTAACTATAATTTAGTAGGTCATCCACAAGTTATTACAGTACCCTGGGATGTGATTTATCTGAATGGGAAGGTCTGGATTATTTTAGTGCAATAGGTAATCTCTTGTTATTTCTGCATATTTCGGACTTCAACGGCCTTTTGGCCACGTTTACTCTACACTTTCCAGTATTGTAAGACTATTTTTTTTGTTTGTTTGTTTTTTGAGATGGAGTCTCTATCTGTTGCCCAGGTTGGAGTGCAGTGCCACAATCTCAGCTCACTGCAAGCTCCGCCTCCCGGGTTCATGCCATTCCTCTGCCTCAGCCTCCTGAGTAGCTGGGACTACAAGCACCTGCCACCACGTCCAGCTAATTTTTTGTATTTTTAGTAGAGACAGGGTTTCACCGTGTTAGCCAGGATGGTATCGATCTCCTGACCTCGTGATTCACCAGCCTCGGCCTCCCAAAATACTGGGATTATGGGCGTGAGCCACAGCACCCGGCCTGTAAGACTATTCTTAATAGAAAGATAGAAACAGTATAGGAATGATGTCATTGGCCTACCACCCTCTCTTCTGTAAAAATTATGTAAATTATCTTAAACAAGAGACCTAATTCTTCCTTTTTATTTTTCTGCTAAGTAGCTAAAAATCTTATTTGGTTGGCTTCAAGGTTTTTTCCTTTGCCAATAATCTCTACTTATTCTGGACTTTTATTTTTTTGGACAATGTTTTCACATATTCATGTCATTCTTTGGTATTCATTCTTATCTCCTCTTTTTGTGAAGTGTGCTTATCTTCTTCAAATCTGAGCTCAGCAGACAGTTCCCTGGGCTACGTTACATGCCTCCTTTGCTTTATCCTCACTGAAATAATTAAGTTACTACTAATTAAGGTAATACATAGAATCCCCCTCAACAACTTCTCGGTAGTTTATTTGTTAGAATCTCTGATAATTGATCAAAACAATTTTCTTTCCTCTTTAAAAATAAGTTTCAATTCTTGACTCACATACCCAAAATAAGCATAAATAATGAGGTTTTGAGGAGACATTAGTAGTATCCAGGTACAGAAGAAGTACATGTGCCTAAACCAAAGCAAGCCCAAAGTGGTCTAGTATTAGTCATAGCATTAGCAGAATGAATGAATGAATATATGCATGAATTTAAGACCAGGACTTTATAATATTTGCTCCTTTAGATGAACATGTAATTTAGCTAATCTTTTTAGTTATTACAGGGTTGTTTTCTTCTCAGTTTCCTTTCTTGCATTTTAACCTTGATTAAGCTATGGAGTAAAATCATAAATTAAATGTAAAATTCTTTCATTTTTTGAAGGACTGATTCCTTAAAAAATCAGAGTCTCAACACAATAGTAAGATCTTGTGATTTTTGTCCTAAAGCAAAATGGGATACAATAATAAGGGATGTGACCATTGATCTAAATTGTTGTAAAAGAGTAAAATTAAATCAGAACTCTGAAATAATATGAGCACATTCTTTGTGTGTTTACCTTTTTTGGTCCATAGCTTTTATCAGATTCTGAAAGAGGTTATATACCTCCAAATATTAGAAAACACACAAGACACAATTTTATAATAATAAAAACAGACGAAATTAACATTTTAGCATGTATTTAGATATGTAGACTATGTTAATTTCAAAAGTCAGTTGTAAAGCTCTTGTGATAACTGAAAATAAATTCACCATCCACTTTTGATTAAAAGGCCTAAAACTAAATTATGATTTTAAAACTTGTAAGGTATTTTCCACATTATGCTCTGTTTTAACTATGGGTTCTGCAGAATATATTTCTATATTAATTGATATGATCATATGATTTTTTTTCAGCCTGTTGATGTGACAGATTACATTGATAGAGTTTTGAATGTTAAATTAGCTTTGTGTAATTAGAATAAATCCTACCTGGACGTGGGATATAATTCTTTTTATACATTGTTGGATTTGATTTTCTAATATTTTGCTGAGGATTTTTTGTCTGTCTTTGTTCATAAGAGAAAGTGGTCTGTCACTTTCTTTTCTTGTAATGTCTCCATCTGGTTTTAGTATTAGGGCGACGCCTCATGGAATGAGTTAGGAAGTATTCCCTCTGCTTCTAAAGGAGATTGTGGAGAACTGGTGTTCTTTCTTCCTTCAATGTTTGGTAGAATTCACCAATGAAACCATCTGGGCCTCCTGCTTTCTTTTTTAAAAGATTAATAATTATCGATCCAATTTCTTTACTGGCTCTAAGGCTATTCAGGCTATCTATATCTCCTGGTATGTGTTTTGGTAGTCTGTGTTTTCCATGAAAAAATGGTTCATTTCATCTCAGTTATCCAGTCTATTGGTATATAGTTTTTTAATAGTATTTATTTGTTTTTCTTTTTTTCTGTTAACTTTATTTATTTCTGATGAAATATTAACTTTTTTGCTTGTTTTAGGCTTAAGTTTCTCCTCTCTAATTTTCTAAGGTAAGCTGAAGTATCACATTTTAGATATTTTTCTTTTACAACATACGCATTTAATGCTATACATTTTCTTCCAAACATTTCTTTGCTACACCCACAAATTTTAGTAAATTATAATTTCATTCTCATTTAGTTTGAAATGTTTTTAAATTTCTCTTGAAACTTCTTCTTTGGCCCATGGATTATCTAGAATTATGCTTTTTAATATTTATATTTCCAAATATTTGTGAATTTTCTAGACATCTTTCCTATTGATTTCTACTTTAATTAAACCGTGGTTGGAGAACATACTTTGTATAATTTTCATGTTCTTAAATTTGTTGAGGGTGTTTTATGGTGAAAATGTGGTCTGTCTTGGTAAATGTTCCTCAGAAGCTTGAGATGAATGTATATTCTGCTGTTGAATGGAGTAATCTATAGATGTCATTAGATCAAGGTGATTGATAATACTGCTCAGGTCATCTATAGCCTTGATTTTTTTGCCCACTGGCTCTATCAAAGGGATGGTGAAGTCTCCACCCATAACATTGACACAGGGATGGTGAAGTCTCACCTCTAACAATGGATTTGTCTAGTTCTCTTTTCATTTTTATTAGTCTTCTTTCATGTATTTTGACACTCTTGGTAATGCTTCCATGTTTACGATTGTTGTCTTCTTGGAGAATTGTTCCCTTTATCCTTATGTGGTACCCCTTTTTATTCCTGATAATGTTGCTCATTCTGTAGTTGGCTTTGTCTGAAATTAATTTAGCTCCTCCAGCTTTCTTTTGATTACTTTTAGCATGATATATCTTTTTCCATCCCTTTACTCTTAACCTGAGTGTTTAAGTTTAAAGTGGGTTTCTTGTAGATAACATATAGTTGTATCTTGTCATTATCCACTATGACAATAGTGTCTTTTATTGGTGTATTTAGACGATTCACATTTAAGGAATTATTGATATACAGTTGACATTTGAACAATACAGGTTTGAACTGCGTGGCTTCTCTTTTTTTTTTTTTTTTTTTTTTTAGTGTTTGGGTGACCCCAGGCAATTTTATTACTTTATCCCTGAACTTCAGTTGCCTCATCTATAAGATAGGGATAATAATAGCACCAATTTCATAATTATGAAGATTAAATACATTAAGGAAAACACTAGTATGTGCCTAGCACCTGGTAAACACTCAACAAAGGTAATCTGTACATATTGATATCTCAGACAGGGACGGAATGTTTAACGGAAAACAGGAGGTTTTAGCCACTCGTTCTCCTGGCTCCGGAAACATTAGCTGCCCCGCCCCAGTTTGTCCAAGCCCATCAAGATAGTTGTCCTTGTCCTTAATCTCCACAGGTGTTCAATGTGAGCCAACTGTCAGATGGCTTTCATCTGCACAATTGAATAACCCATTTATGCCTAGTGTTCCATTATTGGAACGCTAAGCTTATGGGAGTTATTTATATCCTACTGTTCAAGGTCATTTCCAAGATCTGACTTTTCACACAAAATAATTTGCAACCTCCAGCATAAATAGGATAATCAAAGCAATTGTGGCAGTTTTGGGGAGACGAAAGTTTAGAGTTTAATCTTCCAGCTTGACTGACTTGGAAGCATTCCTGTCAATATAAAAGATCTTGTTCCGGGCGGTGGAGAAGCCGAGGCCGGCTCCGCGGCTGTACTTTCAGCTCATGGCCAGGCCGTATTCCCGCTGCAGGCTCTGCTGCAGGCTGTCGGCCACCTTCTTACTGAGGGCCACGTTGGACCTTGCAATCGGGCTGGGTGGGGCGGGAGGGTGGGGGTGGGGGCTAATCGAAGGGGACAAGTTTTTGAAGCCACCCGTAAGTTTGAGAAATTTCAGTTTCTGTTCCTCGTTCTCAAAACCAGCAGTATCCCACTGGCCAAACTGGGTTCCCGTCCACTTCCTGGTTTCAGAAGCTTCCGTTTTGCCTGACTCGCGATCAGTCTCTTCTTGCAAGGCCTTTCGCCCCTGGTCTATGTGCGCCTTGTCCATGTTGCCTTTCTTTTCCAACACCACCTCCAAGTCCGTGTCTGTTTCCTCCTTTCAGGGGTCTCCTGCTACCCCACTCTCTTTCCTTTTCTTTTTCTTCCTTTTCAGAGCCGGTTCCTCAATGACTGGCTGCTTTACCTTCTTCTTGGACTTCATCTTTTTCTTCGCGGGGGTTTTAGGGCCATCTCCTATGGGGATGTATTCCGGAGCCTCCACTTTGACTGGCTTCTTTTTACTTCGTTTCCTAGGGCAGCTCTCCATGGACCTGGAGGGCTTGGAGTGGCCTGGGAGGGCGTCTCCCTCCTGGTGGATTTTTTTTTCTTCTTCGCCTTCCCACCGTGTTCCCTGGGGCTCTTGTGCTTCCGCTTCTGCCCCGAGGCTACCTGTTCCTCACCCTCCTTCCCCACTGAGCAAGTGTCCACAGCATCCCCGACCTCGCAGAACCAAGGGTCCTGGACTGAGAAAGCTGTGGGGTCCTGGGCCCCCTTTTTTTCCTTCTTATGTTTTTTAAGCTTCTTGCCAACTCTGGTTTCCTCCTCACCCTGTCTGGGGTCTGGGGAGATTTTCACCCCAGAGGCATGGGACATGGCCAGAGATGACTTCCTTTTCTTCTGCCCACTGAGGAACTCCAAATGGCCAAGCACCTGGTTCCTTGGGCTGGATGACTTCTCTGTCCGTCTGGCACGCAGCGTGGTCTCAGGTTCTACGTGCCCCTCGCAAAGGGTGCTGACACCCTTCTCTTTCTTCTTTTTCTTCACTAGAGGCATCTCACGTGCCTGCCCGTGGACCACACTCTTAGAGGGGGCCGTGGCTTTTATAGGAGAAACATGGGCAAAATAATCATCATTGTTTAAAATTGAGTATTGAGTCCCTGGTTCTTTGACCACTTTCTTCTTTTTCTTCTCTGGGATCCCAGGGCCCAGGTCTACTTTCCGGTGGGCCAAACTTCCCCGCCTCCACATGAGAGCCGGCTCCGCCGTGACCCGGAAGTCCACTTTCGGGTTGCACGCGTAGCTTCTCTTACACACAAATTTTCTTCCACTTCTGCCACCCCTGAGACAGCAAGACTGATACCTTATTTTCCTCCTCCTCCTTGGCCTACTCAACATGAAGATGATGAGGATGACGACCTTTACGATGATCCACTTCCATCTAATGATTGGTAAATATATCTTTTCTTCCTTAAGATTTTCTTAATAATATTTTCTTTTCTTTAGTTTACCTTATTGTAAGAATCCAATATATAATATATTTAATACAAAATATGTGTTAATAGACTGTTTATGTTATTGTTAAGAACTCCAGTCAACAGTAGGCTATTAGTAGTTAAGTTTTTGCATAGTCAAAAGTCATACACAAATTTTCAACTGCATGCAGGGACAGCACCCCTAACCCCCACATTGTTCAAAGGTCAACTGTAATTGGATTAATAGCTACTATATCTGTAACTATTTTCTCTTTATTGAATTTGTTAATTTTTTTTTTTGCCCCTTCTTTTCCTGCATTTACTGGTTTAACTGAGCATTTTATATGATTTCATTTCATCTTCTCTCTTCATGTATAAATCATACTGTTTTTTTAAAATTGTGGTTTTCCCTAGATTTTAAGATATAAGGTTTTTTTTCTTTTTTTCCTTTATTATTATTATACTTTAAGTTTTAGGGTACATGTTCACAATGTGCAAGTTAGTTACATATGTATACATGTGCCATGCTGGTGCACTGCACCCACTAACTCATCATCTAGCATTAGATATATCTCCCAATGCTATCCCTCCCCCCTCCCCCCACCCCACAACAGTCCCCAGAGTGTAATGTTCCCCTTCCTGTGTCCATGTGTTCTCATTGTCCAGTTCCCACCTATGAGTGAGAATATGTGGTGTTTGGTTTTTTGTTCTTGCGATAGTTTACTGAGAATGATGATTTCCAATTTCATCCATGTCACTACAAAGAACATGAACTCATCCTTTTTTATGGCTGCATAGTATTCCATGGTGTATATGTGCCACATTTTCTTAATCCAGTCTATCACTGTTGGACATTTGGGTTGGTTCCAAGTCTTTGCTATTGTGAATAGTGCCGCAATAAACATACGTGTGCATGTGTCTTTATAGCAGCATGATTTATAGTCCTTTGGGTATATACCCAGTAATGGGATGGCTGGGTCAAATGGTATTTCTAGTTCTAGATCCCTGAGGAATCGCCACACTGACTTCCACAATGGTTGAACTAGTTTACAGTCCCACCAACAGTGTAAAAGTGTTCCTATTTCTCCACATCCTCTCCAGCACCTGTTGTTTCCTGACTTTTTAATGATTGCCATTCTAACTGGTGTGAGATGGTATCTCATTGTGGTTTTGATTTGCATTTCTCTGATGGCCAGTGATGGTGAGTATTTTTTCATGTGTTTTTTGGCTGCATAAATGTCTTCTTTTGAGAAGTGTCTGTTCATGTCCTTTGCCCACTTTTTGATGGGGTTGTATGTTTTTTTCTTGTAAGTTTGTTTGAGTTCATTGTAGATTCTGGATATTAGCCCTTTGTCAGATGAGTAGGTTGCAAAAATTTTCTCCCATTTTGTAGGTTGCCTGTTCACTCTGATGATAGTTTCTTTTGCTGTGCAGAAGCTCTTTAGTGTAATTAGATCCCGTTTGTCAATTTTGGCTTTTATTGCCATTGCTTTTGGTGTTTTAGACATGAAGTCCTTGTCCATGCCTATGTCCTGAATGGTAATGCCTAGGTTTTCTTCTAGGGTTTTTATGGTTTTAGGTCTAACGTTTAAGTCTTTAATCCATCTTGAATTGATTTTTGTATAAGGTGTAAGGAAGGGATCCCGTTTCAGCTTTCTACATATGGCTAGCCAGTTTTCCCAGCACCATTTATTAAATAGGGAATCCTTTCCCCAATGCTTGTTTTTCTCAGGTTTGTCAAAGATCAGATAGTTGTAGATATGCGGCGTTATTTCTGAGGGCTCTGTTCTGTTCCATTGATCTATATCTCTGTTTTGGTACCAGTACCACCCTGTTTTGGTTACTGTAGCCTTGTAGTATAGTTCGAAGTCAGGTAGTGTGATGCCTCCAGCTTTGTTCTTTTGGCTTAGGATTGACTTGGCGATGCGGGCTCTTTTTTGGTTCCATATGAACTTTAAAGTAGTTTTTTTCCAATTCTGTGAAGAAAGTCATTGGTAGCTTGATGGGGATGGTATTGAATCTGTAAATTACCTTGGGCAGTATGGCCATTTTCACGATATTGATTCTTCCTACCCATGAGCATGGAATGTTCTTCCATTTGTTTGTATCCTCTTTTATTTCCTTGTAAGATATAAGTTTTAAAATAATCTATGTCTGCCTTCAAATAATGCTATTGCACTTCAAATGTAGTGAAGGTTCCCTATAGAAGAGTATTCCCAGTTCTTCCTTTCTCTCCCTTGTGACATTGTTGTCGTTCATTTAATTTAACCATTTGCTCTAATCACCCAAAACATTAATAACATACTATTATTTCTTTATACAAACTATTATTTTTTAGACCACTTGATAATTAAAAAACTTTATTTTACTTTCCTTTATTACTTCTCTAATTCTCTTCCTTTCTTTGTATAGTAGACTCAAGTTTCTGACTTCTCTCATTTTCCTTCTGCTTGAAGAATTTCTTTCAATATTTTTTGTAGATCAGATCTGCTAGGAATGAATATCTTCAGTTTTTGTTTGTCTTAGAAAGTCTTTCTTCTTCACTTTTGAAGGACAAAGTTTGCTGGGTATAGAATTCCAAGATGGTGGAATTTATTCTTGCAATGCTTTAAATTTTTTACTTCATTCCACTGTAATTCTTACCTTTGCTTTTCTGGCTTATTTCCTGTCATCTGGCTTCTTCTAAAAGATTTTCTCTGTGACTTTGGTTTTCTGCAGTTTGAATATGGTATGCCTAGATATGGGTTTTTAAAAGTCTTTATTCAGCATGGTGTTATCTGTGCTTCCTGAATTTGTAGTTTGGTAACTATTAATTTTCTAGGGCTGCCATAACAAATTACCTACCACAAAATGAGCCATTGATAACAACAGAAATGTATTCCCTCACAGTTCTGGAGGCTAAAAGTCTGAAATGCAGCTGTTAGCAGGGCCATGCTCCATCTGAAACTTCTCTAGGGAAAGAATCCTTTTTTGCCTCTTCCAGCATTTGGTTGCTGGTCATCCTTGGCATTCCTTGCTGGTAGCTGCATCATTCCAATTTCTGCCTCTATCTTCACATGGCCATCTTTCCTCTGTGTGTATGAATGCTTATAAGGACAGCATTCATTGGATTTAGGGCCCACCCAAATCCAGTATGACTTCCTCTTAATTAATTGCATCCACAAAGACCTTGTTTTCAAATAAGGTCACATTCTAGGGTTCTGAGTGGAAATTAATTGAGGTGGTGCAGTCTTCAAGCCCATACAGTGTCTGTCATTAACTTTGGAAAGTTTGTGGCCAATATTAGTTCAACTATTTCTTCTGCCTGTTCTTACTTTCTTCTACTTCTGGTATTCCAGTGATGCATATGTTACATCTTTGAAATGATCTCACAGTTCTTGGATGTTCTGTTCTGTTTTTTCATGCTTTTTTTTTCCTCTTTGCATTTCAGTTTGGGAAGTTTCTATTGACCTATGTTCACTATTTCTCTGTTCAGTCACATCCAATCACTGATGAACTCATCAAAGCCATTCTTCATTTGTGTTCCAGTGCATTTGACTGTTAACATTTCCTTTTGATTCTTTCTTATAGTTTCCACTTTTCTCTTTCATTACCCATCTGTTACTTTATGTTGTCTTCTTTTCTATTAGAGCCCTTAGCATATTAATCATAGCTATTTTAATTTCCATCTGATAATTTCAATCTCTAATATCAGAGTCTAATTCTAATGATTGCTTTTTCTCTTCGGACTGAGTTTGTCTTGCCTTTTGGCATGCCTTGTAATTTTTTTATTGAGAGCTGGGCAGGTTGTACTGGGTATTAGGAACTGAGATAAACAGGGCTTTACCATGAGTGCTCATATTAATATAGCTAGGAGTCAGGCTGGGTTTGTGTTTGATGTAGCTATACGTGGCAGAGCCTTCAAATTCTTCTAGCATTCTTGCTTTTGTCTCTCCTGACTTTGGGCTTCCCTAAATACTCCTTCCCAGAGAAACATCTCTATCTTGCAATTCTTTAGCTATAATCCACTGTTATTATACTGACACCCTATTATGGTGGTGATAAAGTGTGGGTGAGGGGAGAACATTCTATAATCTGATGAAATCTCAGTTTTTTAGTGGGCCTGTGTCTTGGGGCTGAGACCTTCATGAGCATTTCTCCTGTGGCATAGTTTCCCTCTCTCGTCCCCTGTCCCCTAGCTCCCTACTCCTTTTCCTGGCTGCAGGACTCCCCATCTGTTTCCTTGAAGCCCTACTATGTTTTCCCCCTCTTAGGTGATATAGGTGAGACCACAAGCCTAGAGGGGACTGGAGTGGGAGAAATGTCCTTCTCCCAACAGGAATAAGGCTCTGGTAGAATAGACTTTTGTTATGGAAAAGGCTCTGAGTGTGCTATTTCACAGTGATTACCCGTCTACTACCTTGCCAGAGCTAGGAGAATATGGATCTTCATCAATGAGAACCTGGTGGTGTTCCTGGTCCACCAAAGTTGGGTGGGTGCTGTTTAAGATAGAACATTTCTAACTCTCATACTAGTCCAAAGTTGGGCGGGTGCTGTTTAAGATAGAACATTTCTAACTCTCAAACTAATTCACACACAGCCTCCAGCAAGTCATCAAAATTACCATTTAAATGTTTCTGCAAATGTTTGGCTTACCTTAATCTTCTGATTCAGGTAAGCAGATCTTGACTGTGTTTCTCTGGATGTGCCTGTCTCTCCAGATTTTAGAGTAATGGTTTGCCCTGAGACCTGTTTTCTGATGGGTCCCAGAAAAGTCACTGAATTTTGGAATGATGACTTCTAAGCTTTATATGTTAGAGCTGAAACCAGAAACCTATCTGGAGTTGTTTTTAATAATTTATTCATAATCTAATTTTCTGCTTATTTATAATAACAAATGTAAAAATCCTTTAAAATGTACAATAATCATTTAAATTTTCTTCATGTATCTGGTCCCATTTTCTTGAATATCAATGCATACCACTGAGATTTGTTGTTGTTTTACCTTTCCTGGTGTTTCTGTGAGGCAGATATGAGCTGTGTGACCTTGGGAAAGTTACTTATCCTCTTCGTGCCCCAGTTTCCTCATTGGTATTATACAGTATTAATAGTACTTGTCTTTCAGGATTATAATGGAGATTAAATGAGATAATGTATATAAAAGCTTAGCACCATAAATACCTGGCACAAAAAAAATGTTCTCAATACATGTTAATTTCTTATTAACACTTTTATTGTCAATCTCACTCTCCAAATAGAAAAAAATAAACTTAAAAATTCTTTTAAAAAATTCACTTCTTACTTCTGGATTGTTTGTTTTAGAATTTTCTTCACTTTGACCTGCAGCTGGTGGCTGAGCTGTGGGAGCCGTGGACTTGACCACATTGAAACTTGGTCAGACAAAGTGCCATCATCCTAATTGTATGCCAGGGCCACAGTTCACTGAATTAGTTCCTCTGAAGTTTCCTTTCTCCTCCTACATGGCAGCGCATAATACAGCATAGACAATTGCTTCAGATCAATTCAACATGAAAGTGGCCCCTGGAGAAAGGCACTAAATATTCTAGTTTGCTAGTCTTTTGCAAAATTTCGAAATTTACAAAAAGAAGCTTTTTAGTCTTCAATTATGATAGAAATGTTGTATTTTAAGATTTCAACTGGTGTATTTTAATTTTATTTTCTTAAGAAGTAATCCTCTCATTCTCAATTTTGCTAGTATTGTATTATATTGGGGTATTGGTGGTAGAAGGAAGATAGGGTGAGCAGCTTCAAAAAAGATTTTGCATGATTCAAAACTATATAACCATAAGCTCATTTCTAAAACTCCATTTACAGCAGGGGCCAAGGCTGGAAGTTCTGACAGTGGCCTTAGGGGAGCATTCTCTCCTGAAAACTGTGGAGTTGAATGATGATGAACACCAGTGCAAACCGGGCACATTTAAAGAAATTCAACTTTAAAGGATGACTGAATCTTAAAAAGTCTTTACATGAACTTCCAATAGGCAGGTTTTTTGCATTTATATGTAGAAGACAGAAGAGATCCAGTTTCTGTGTCATAATTTCTTACATTTTTTTATTACATTCAATTCCATGAGTCTATTTTACTTTTTATAATATCATTTCCTTTCTCTTGAAATTATGGTAAATTTTCATAAACATGTAAATGTTTTGTTGTTCAATGCTTTTATGCTGTTAGTGGGACAGCAAAGGTTTGTCTCCCTAGTATGTTCCAATCTAATAGTCTATCCAAGAATGATGGTTTTCTAGGCTTTTATTTAATACATCCAACAATGGAATTCTATAATCTCTTGGTTATTTCTATGAGTGTATAGCATCTTTAATTTGGACCAATTGTTTTTATAATCCAATAGCACTTGATGTAATTACCTTTTAAGGTTATGAAGTACTTTTGTAGCCATCACCTCATTTGATCTTTATAACAATGAGTGAGCAGGGAAGGGCAAGCAGCTGTTGCTAGATCCTGAATAGCCAAATGCACGTGCTCTTCTAGAACTGTGGGTATCAAAGCAGTCTTCTAGGAATGGTTTTTACATAAGGGTCTGATGTCTCCTGGTGAGATGTACAGAGGATTTTGCATTCCGTGTTTCTAGGATTGTCATTCCAAAGAAGAAGACATCAAGTTTGCTCCTAATTTTTGGTACTAGGGGTGCAAAGAAATTGCTAAATGTAGGGTACTCCAGAAGGCATAGAACTGAAGTAGGACAGAAAAATGACATTAGTCACCATTAAGGAAGGTCTTTTCTAAATAAAATTAATTCCTGGTTCAAAGTAATTCCCCCACCTCCCTAGTTAGTTGATCATGATCATTGTAGTTTCTTTTATTTTCTTTATAGCACTTACCACTCTCCGGTCTTATTTATTTATTTATTTTTGACAGGGTCTCGCTCTGTTGCCCAGGCTGGAGTGCAGTGGCGTGATCATAGCTCACTGCAGCCTTAATCTCCTGGGCTCAAGTGATCTTCCTGCCCCAGCTTCCCAAGTAACTTGGGAGTAGCCACCACATCTGGCTACCTTTTTATAATTTTTTTTTTTCAGAGATGAGATCTTGCTGTGTTGCCCAGGCTGGTCTGATCTTTCTGGATGTTATTACTGACTTCCTTTGCATCTGTCTTTCTCCTCTAGAATTCCTGATTTCTTAGAGCATGTACTTGATCTCTTTTTTTTTCTTCTTTTTTTGTATCACTGAATCCGTAGCCCCTAGAATGATAACCAGCAAACAGTAGGTGCTCCAAAATTTTTCTCCTTGCAACATCAGTTCCAGATATGGGTATGAATAAACTTAAGGGTAGTGTCTATTAAATGATCTTTATGCTGATCTTCAGGGAGCTTGCTGTAATTCCTTAGCCAAGAGGACTATAAAACTCTTGCTGAAAAATCTTTATGAATAATTTCAGTTGTTCATATAAAAACCTCTTGTTCATTCAACCAAGTCCTGATCACTGAATGGCTAAATTTCTCTTAATTCGGTCTGTTTTTCTCACTTTCTGTGTCCTCAAGTGTGGCAGTTATGGGAGAACCTGCTTTAAAGAGTATAGTTGGCTGATCACCTGCAGCAGTAGAAACTGCTGATCTACCATGCATTCCTGCTGAGACTCTGGTCTCTCTGGATTGCTTTCAAACAATAACTGAGCATGGTGGGGCTACTAGAGCTAGCCCTTCTACTCCCAACACAGAACTTTTCTATGAACAATCTTTATTCAGGATACTCGAATCCCAACTGATATGTTTGGCTCTGTGTCCCCACCCAAATCTCATGTTGAATTGTAATTCCTAATATTGGGGGAGGGACCTGGTGAGAGGTGATTGGATCATGGGGACGGATTTCCCCTTTGCTGTTCTCGTGATAGTGAGAGAGTTCTCATGAGATCTGATGATTTAAAAGTGTGTAGCACTTCTTCCTTCGCCCTCTCTTTCTCCTGCTCTGCTATAGTAAGACGTGCTTGCTTCCCTTTTTCCTTCTGCCATGATTATAAGTTTCCTGAGGCCTCCCAGCCATGCTTTTTGTACAGCCTGCAGAACTGTGAGTCAATTAAACCTCTTCCCATTGTAAATTATCCAGTCTCAGTTAGTTCTTCGTAGCAGTGTGAGAACAGATAATATGCTGACCAAGCCAGACAAGACTTTCTCAGAGCCACAGTGCCATCTAAAGCCCTTCCCATCCAATCCTGCTTCCTTCCCTCTCTCCTTTCCTAGGTATCACATTGCATCACAGCCTGCCTAGACCTGTTCTCACATCCCTCACAGGCATTTCTCCCAACAAATCTCTTGCATATCTAATTCCATCTTAGCATCTGCTTCTTGGAGGACCGAGACTGCCATAGCACCATATTCCAGGCCATCTGCATTTCTCTGTGTGTCACTGCAGCAGCCTTTTTACAGTCCCGCACCTTCAATTTTTCTCTCTACCAATTCTCCACATTGCAGCCAGAATGATCCTCAGAAATTACAAATCTCATCCCTTCCTTCCCTGCTTACACTTGCAGGGTAAAGAAACTTCTTTAAAGATGCCTATAGGACTTATCTTCTATTCTTACTCTCCTGCCTGTCCCTTTGCCACTCCTCATGGCTCCGTAATCTAAATCAACCTGTTTTCAGTTCCACCAATGAGCAGACGATGTTCACATCTGGTACTTGGGTCCATGGTTTCGGAGTTGTGCTCCTTCCTTTCACCTTTTCTCTGCTTCCTTTGGCTCACACCTGTTCATCCTTCATCTCACAGCATGGATGGAATTTCTTCCAGAAAACTTCCTTGCTCTCACCAAGTCTGAGTTAGGTACTCTCTCTATGTGTTCTTATATCATTTTTCATTTCCCCTTTATATCGGTTACTATTCTTTAGCATATGGCAAAAACTGAGCTTGAGCTAACTGGAGTCACATAAAATTGATGAAATCTATTGGAAAGATACTAGAGTGGATCAAAATTAAGGGAAGAACCAAAAAAGGAACAATAGAAAGGCAGCTCAGATGACCTCTTGAGCTGGAATAATGGGCTCAAATGCCCTCAGAACTTTTCTCCCTCTCTTTCTGTGTGTTTGACTCATTCTTTTAGGTTGGTTGCCTCCATAAACTTGGATTCATGGCTGACAGCAGCTCCTGGGCTTACATCCTCACAGCTTGGGGCCTGAGGGAAGAAAAAGCTATTTCTCCTAGCTACAGATAAAAACAAACAAACAAAAAACCAGTAAAGACTCTGATTGGCCAGTTTCTTTTGTGAGTCCACTTCTTTCCCAGTCACTTGCCCTGGGGGGTGAGTAACTATACTATTGAACCATACTATTGAAGAGACAAGTTTAGATCTTATATTCAGTCCTCAACCAATCACTATCTTCAAGGAAGAACATGAAAGAAAAAGACCATACAACTAAAGCAGTGGGAAAACCCACTCCCCTAAAAAATAGAGATTTTCAGAAGATGAGGAAGATGCTAGATTGAAAGAAAAATATATATCTATCTATAAAGCTTAATAACTGCATTCAGTTACAGGTAACAGAAAACAGCAAAATATTGGCCCAAAAATAAGGGTTTTATTTGTCTCCCATAATGAGAAGTCCAGAGGTAGGCAGTCAATGGGTCCTGGGAAACTTTCTAATCACTTCTAGAATCCAGGTCACTTCCTTATTCCTTCTGAGCCATCCTTAGCGTGCACTTGTCACTCCTAGCCATGAAATCGCTACTCTAACTTCTAACATTATGCCCATGTTTCAGGCAAGAAGAAGGGGAAGGGCAAAAGCATGTGCTAAGTCTGCTTGCCTTTTGAAGAGCTTTAATAGAAGCCCAACTTAGAGACTTTTTCATTGGCAAGAATTGTGACCCTTGGCCACCTCCAGCTGTGGGAGAGACCTGGAAGCATAGGATGTTAGCTGGACACACTGTTGACCCAAACAAAATCATGACTCTCTTAATGAAAAGAGGAAAATAGATATTAGATAGGCAATTAGTAGTACCTCTCTTGTAAGCCAGACAATCCAGCTGAAAGGGTAAAAAAAAAATTACTTCCAGGACTCCTTAAAAATATCATTCACAGATGGCTTTTGTAGAAGATGACAACAACAGTAAAAAATAACTACAACTTCTGGGGCTTACAAAGTACCTGGGACCAACACAAAGGAAGTACTTGGGGTGGAGGGTGGGAACCCCAGTAATTGATGATGCAGGACTGTGTTCTGGCATGACATTTCTTAAGGGACTGGGACTTGATCTTACCCTCCTGTTACAAGCTGATATGTCTGCCTACCACGGTTTCATGGATGTTGCCACAGAACATATGAGATTCCTGAGTCAGACAAAGGACTATCGCCCATGGCAGAGCAAGCAGCATGAGCATCATTATGCTTGCATTGGTTCCTCAGGGGAGACATTGAGCTTGGAGAATCCACCATTTGAATGGAAAGCAGTAAGCAAGTCTGCTTTTTGCCTGGGAGGGAGACATTACTTACCCTCTAGGTTGCTGCCTGCAAACAATCTGAGTAATGGTCTGGGTAAAGAGCAACTGGGGCATTGCATTTTTGGCAGGCCCAACAAGGTGAGCAGGGATGCAAAAGCCTATAGGAGGACAATTTCTTAAAACAATTCATCCCTCAATCCTATGCAGGATTAGCTTCCAGTGAATTTTTATGAGTATACCACTTTGTTGGTCACTCTGATGAACTTGACCTACAGAGGTTGGGAAAAAATCTGTTCAATTTGTTTTGTATAGCACTTATTAAAGGGTTCTATTAACCAAACTTTAAGCAGTAGTATGAGGCCAACCAGAAGTCTCTATAGACCTCATCCAAGCCTCAGAGGGTCCCAGTTTCAACCATCTCTGAGTAAATCTTAGGGGGACCAGTATGTCTTATGTTAGACAGCCAGGATGTAGTATAAATTCAGTCAATTATCCATTACTACTCACAGAAGTTTAAATGATCTTTGGTATTGTTGTCCATAAATACAGGGAATTACCAATAAAACAATCCTCATTTGTAATGGAGAGACATTCATGGCTCACTTTCCCTTGCATAAAAACACAGGTCACAGCAGTCAGGGATGTGTTGTGAAATTTGATTTGGATCACCAATACCTTGTTTCATTTAAGCCACCTGAGTAGTGTTACCAACTAGGTGCAGCCTTGATGTTACACATGGCACAACCCAAGGATGCTAGGGCACCAGGAGAAGCAGATGAGTTTTTATCAGCCAGAATGAAACAAGGTTGTGTCAATCTGTGTGTTTGTACATATTCAAGAGGAGTCTATGTTTGAAGCTTCTCTCTCTTTTCTTTTTTTTTTTAGAGGCAGTGTCTCACTCTGTTGTCCAGGCTGGAGTGCAGCGATATGGTCATAGCTCACTGCAGCCTCGAACTCCTGGGCTCAAGGGATCCTGCCACCTCAGCTAAGGCCTGCAGTAGCTAAGACTGTAAGCATGTGACTCTACATCCTCCTAATTAAAACTTTTTTTGTTGTTGTTTTGTAGAGACAGGGTCTCCCTATATTGCCCAGGCTGGTGTTGATCTCTTGGGCTCAAGCAATTCTCCCACCTTGTCTTCCCAAGCCACTGGGATTACAGGTATGAGCCATTACATCCGGCCTGAAGCTTGTCTTGGTGGCAGAACGAACAGTTTGGGGCCAGCCAGGTCCTCATGAGTTTCTCTGATTTTATAGCATAGAGATGGGGATGATGAACCAGCAGCGTGTCGTATTGCCGGCTTTAGCTTCTTGCCTCAAGCAGACCATGTGATTACTTGCAAGGCTGTGGTACTGGGACAAGGAGAGCATTAATTGTTCCTACCTCACACCTAGCACCTTTCCTGGTCTGAGGTGTTCTTTCTTTATGTCTGGGCCATTCCCTCTCCAAGTGTGGGAGCTGTTCTTCTTTCACAGCCACAAAACTGATGTGTCCACTCCACCAGTTAGAGCTTTCCTTTTCCCTAATCACCTCTGATCCAGACTTAGGTTTTTTGTCTAGAAGGAAGAGGTACACATGAGACAATGCATTTTCACAAAACTTACAGAGACCCATTATGCTCCCCATTTTGACCCATGTGGGCCATGTAGGGGAGCTCAGTGAACAGTGTACTAAACCAAGTGGTCATCGTTCTTATGATCTATGACCTTGTTAAACCCAAGAGATAATCCTAGCAGAATTAAAACTTGAATCCCCTAGGCCCACTTTTGATTGGGTTGCACCCAAGGAATGGACTGAACAGAATGGCCCAGAGTTGCTGTCAGGGAAAGAGAAACATGGTATGCTAAGGAATGGTAAGCATTACAGGCTACACACACGGTGGGATCACATGGCAGATGAATAGCCAAGCTTGGAGAATCTGATGCTTTTATAGCAAGCATCTACTCTTTTTTTCGGAGGGAGACATTATCTTATCCCTCCAAGTTTGATTGCTGCAAACATAACCCTGAGAAACGGCCTGGGTAAAGAGTGGTCAGGTCATTGCATTCTTGGCCTACCTGGCATGACCTGCAGCAGCAGGCGAGACCCATAGAGGAGTGTCTCTCCTTATAGGAATCTAAGAAATGGTCCTCAGAAACTCTTTACTGTTTTCACTGATAGGAAGTTTGTCTTAATATTACTCAGTGTCCTTGAGAAGGCCCCCAGTAAAATATTCTGGTTTGGTCTTAGTTTCAGGAATAATTGGGCTTCTCCCTAACAATTGTAAATATTGAAATGGACACTTTTTCTTCCTTTTGGCTGCTAGAGAGGTTGAAGTGAAATGTGTGGCTCAAATCTAGCACAGTCCCTGGCACAACTAGGTCTTCTATAAATCATGTTAATAAGGATACAGAATTTTAAAGTGGGATGTAGATTTTGTGGCTCCATTTTATTCCCCTGATCTCTTATCCTTTTGTCTCATTTTCACAGTTATTTTAATTTAAAACTGTAACAAAGATCCATAACTCTTATTTCCAATACGCTGGAATTCATCTCCGGGTCTTCTACCTTCTATTCCAGGGCTCTGCATTATGTCTAGTTCTATTCTCTTTGAAGTTGGAGAACAGCTGGTTAATACCTTTATCTCACACGATTTGCAGAGAAGTCATTCAATCACCCTTCATCTGTCTCCTCCTTCCCTGTTGGTTCTATTTCCAATGGTTTAGTCAGTTTTGTTGTTTTTCTCTGTAATCCAGATTCTCTTGTGTTTTGTGCACGTAGACCTAGACCTTGCAAAAGTAGCCTTTATTAGATGTTACTTTGAGGATTTCTCATTTTCTTTCAAGCCAATTCAACATTCTTAGATCTTTCAGCTATGTATATTATTGGATAACCAACTTAAAGCAATTTTTATTTCCACAGACAATACTATACTCATTTATGGTATTGTCTATGTCCCTATCATTTATGTCCCTTGCCCCTCATCTTGTTTTGGATAAATCTTGTCACTATTTGTTTCATTTTTTTTTTTTGGATTGGAAAATTTACAAGGCTTTCTATGTTGTAATTTCCTGCCATAGGAAGGCAGAAAAGTGCATTGTTAGCCCCTATGTCCAGGTAAACACTCAGGATTCAGAAGCTGCCAGCAGGATTCAAATATTTTTTATTATATAAGAGTTTGATCATTTACTTGCTTAGGTAAAAAATATTAAATATAGCTGAAAATTTACTGGACCTGTCGCATGGTCAAAGAGATGGCTGAAATAGAAGTGGTTCATGACCAAATCTGGTCAGTGGAGTAGTGATCCAATTGATTACTCTGTCCTGGAGCAAAACTACCTGGATAGTAGCCATTTTGTGCATGCAAAACAGTTTAGTCTGAATGGAAACATTTAATTTATTCTTTTTTAAAAAATCAACCTATGAATGAAGTTCTGAATTTGATGAGCATCATAAGAAAGTAGAGGTTAGAAGTCCCAGATACTTAGAGACTAAAAATGTATTTGCTCTTCAAATAATTTTCTGAGATTCAAATAAGAAGGACATTTGTTTAAGTGATATTTTTAAACACCCTCTTTGTTTTATGTGCTTTTCTTGAGCTTTCATTTGTTCACCATATTTCACATATCATATAATGCAATTGGTGATACCATATTGCAAAAATTTGGTACCACCAAAATTATATTTGATACCAAAAATTATAAAGAAGTAACAGAAACAGGAGTTATCATGAGTTCACAGACCCAAATACCTAAACCCTACTGGGACCCAAGCTTAAAATATTATTTCCTTGCTTGACAATTAGTTCTGTTACCAGTTTTGAAGCAGCGAAGCATATGAATCATTCCTCTTTTCTTTATAAATAAAATCAAGGTATCTCATTGCATATAAACCTCCTCTATATATTTACGATAACATTTTATAGCAACTGAGAACACAGAATATATTGTGTAAGCTAAGTCTGAAACAAATGCACATATTGAAAAAAAATACACGTGTAAAACTACTTCCCCCACATTATATACTCATTGTTTAAAATTAAAGGAAAGAAGTAGAACTGAAAACCAGTAAATTAAGAGACAAGATGTGGCGACTGTGTGTTGTTTCACTTGAATAGAACCAATTTTCTTTTTCCGTCTGGTTTTTCTCCCAGGAAGGAAAAAATTTAACAATCAGAGTAATAAACACTTTTCACTTATAATAAGAGCAATGTGACTGTGGTTGTGGTTGTGCAAAGTATCTGGGTTTTATACATTATTTCCACTTTTCAAAACTGTGGCTAAAGAGGAGTTTATTCTAAATGCATACCAAAATTGGAAAGTTTTAAAAACTAGAATTCATTCTTTAATATATATGCTGCCTCCCATTTCAGTCAACGTCGGCAGCAAAACCAGTGTTGGCAGTTTTACCAACTGTTTTTCACCAGTTCAGTTGGTTCTGGCTCTCCGTTGTTAATATAGTACTACCGATCCTTAATTCGTAGAACCACAGGGGGATGTTTAAATAAAAGAACACTCGATTTCATAGTAGTTTTTAAATGAAAACATATGTATCTGTAATAGGGCTTTAAAAGTTTTTTTTTTTTTTTTTTTTTTTTTTTTCAGTAAGAGCTTAATGTGTGGCATCTGTTAGGTATAGGGTGCCTTTTTCAGTTTTTCCGAAGAGGTACAGTAGACCCAGGAAAGTTAATAGTTTCGATGTCTATATCTCAGATGTTATTGGGATTAAGAATGCCCAAGGAAGATTATTGTCAGTTATTTCTCCTTCCTTAGATAATCCCTTAAATATTTTAGAAGAGAAGGAGCAAGAGAAGAAGATCTCAAAATACTTTTTCAACACTGGCTGGTTTTGAGAAGCTCACTTTCAAAATTCGATATGCACATTGCATTTGATGAGACAGGTAAATAAACCTGTCTCATCGGGGACTCTTATAAAAAAGTATTTTAAGGTTCCTTTGAAGGGTATCAGTGTTTGGGCCCATAACTGCTAAACTTAAAATTGACATCGTAACGTTATATGTTACTCTCTTACTAACAGAGTAAGGGTTGACAAACTACCCTAATTTAGAAAAATATAAAAATGGATAATTCATAACCATTAAGATGACATATTTGGTCTCTTGTATCACCTAAATTTCCCTCTATCTCCTATGTCACAGGATTTTTTTGTTGTTGTTGTTGTTTGAGACCGAGTCTCACACTATCGCCAGGGCTGGAGTGCAATGGTGTGATCTCAGCTCACTGCAACATCCGCCTCCCACGTTCACGCGATTCTCCTGCCTCAGCCTCCCGAGTAGCTGGGATTTTAGGCGCACACCACCACACCCAACTAATTTTCTGTATTTTTAGTGGAGATGGGATTTCACTGTGTTGGCCAAACTGGTCTCGAACTCCTGACCTCGGGATCCACCCGCCTCAGCCTCCCAAAGTGCTGGGATTACAGCCATGAGCGACCGCGCCCAGCCGTCACAGGATTTCATACTTATTAAGATCCCTCTTTCTTCTTTAGGATTCCCAAGTAACTTGTCTCTGCTATTTTTAATGTATATGACCGAATAAATTCAAAATGAGCCTCATGAAAATAGGCTAAGGTCAAACATTGTATACTCCTAATATCTCCTAGCAGTCCCTGAATATCTCCAAATATGTTGGAGGGATTGAGATGCACTCAAAACTTATTAGAGAATCTTGAATACTGTGGGCAGTGTAAAGCCCTCTCCTATCAATAATATTTCTTGTTGCCTTGGGAGGCAACTAGAATATGATGATGGAAATGATACAGAGGTCAGTTATATGCCTTTATTTCCCCCATATTTTGAGAGCTGCATATGGTATATATCTGCCCATAAATTTATGTATGCATATTATATATACATCTGAGTGCATATATTGAAAGGCAGTATAGCGGAGTGGTTAGGGAATGGGTCTGGAAGCCAGATTACCTGGGTTTGAAGCCAGGCTCTTTCACCTGCTATTCGTATAACCTCGGGCAAGTTAGTTACATAACCTCTCAGTGCTTCAGTTTCCTTATCTGTAAAATGATACAATAAAATTATGTACCTCATGGAGTGGCTGTGAGGATTAAATACGTTTATATACATAAAACACCTAGAACAATGCCTGTAAAATGATAGGAATTCAAAAATTGTAGCTACTTAACAATATATTGTATGCATTTTTATATACATTATATGGATACATACATATGTATATATATATAATACATAATCGCCTTGCCTCCAAAATAAGACAATTTCATACACATAAAATATATATAAATGTCATATATATATACATACACACACACATATACACTCCATATATGGCACATTTTGATTTTCTTGGAAATTTCAGTTATCTAATGACCAACATGAGTGTGCATACCAACATAGCTGATGACTGGCATGAACATAGTATACATTTGATATTTTATATCTATCTATTTAATGAAATAATACTTGCCACTGAAAACTGGCCCTAATATAACATGTACATGGCATCAAGGTGAAGTGAAAAAGCTCAAGCATGACACTGGACAAGTCTGGATTTGCATCCTGGGTCAATCACTTAAAAACTGCATGGTCTTGGACAAGTCATTTAACCTTTCTGAGCTTTAGTTTTCTCATCTGAAGAACAGGGATGTAAAATTTCTTGCAAGTTTGTGGTGAGAAGGAGAGACAAAATACATTTTTAAAAAAGCATTTGGCCAACATCCTGGTACATAGCAAATGCTTGATAAATGGAAACGCTGATCTTTAATGTGTCAGTCCCGCTACAAATTAGGGTATTTTTTTTTTAAGCCCAACACAAACAAACATCCCACTGGAAGTTTTTGATCAGCTATGCTGTTGCTGTATAATGATCATGGTTTAGTCTTAAGGGCATGTGGTTTCAATAACTATACGTGGTTGGAAGTTATGCTGCCTGTAGGAACGAAAGGAGGAAAGAGATTGGTGTAATTCAAGTTTCACCAGTATCTCACTAGGCAGTTTTGGAACTTTGTGCCTTCTCTCCCTCTGGCTTCCCTTCTTCTGCCAGTAGGAAGCCTAGTGGCCCCAGAAACGGTTACACTCAAGAAGCAGTAGAGGCTGAAAATCTGCGGAGGTGGCACTGCTTTGCTTGGTGGGGTTAGGCCAAGCAGGTAGGTTCGTAACCTACTGGCCAGGTGCCAGAAGACTTTTTTCTTCTCTGGGTGTTGTCTGAGAGAAAGGGATTATGACCCAGCAGATGTTCACTGTAAATGACAATCCCTTTTCAAACGTTAAGTATGTTCATATAAGTAGTAGCGAGAGGCAACTTGTTTTGTAGTTGGGCCCTGTTTGCTTCTTGCACAGTATTTAAGGAACTGGGCCTGACATAGTAATAGCTAACTTTGTAAAGCAACTACATATGTATTATGAGAATAAACCATTCAACAAACAACAACAACAACAACAACAACAAAAAGAGAAGAAACCATTCAACATACACTGGGAACTCTTAGAATAAAAGTAACACTTAAATTTAAGGTGGAGTACGATCATCAACGAATTCTTATGCTATATGTGCAAGTGGCTCCGATGTGAAACTTGCATGGTAGAGAAAATGTAAGGAAAGGAAACATATAGGAAATGTGTTTCATGCACACACACACACAATTTTTTCACACAGTTGATGAAGCTACATTGAACCAGCAATTTGAATATTATTATTATCCATCTCTCTCATTAAATACTTAGGGACACATAGTAAAATTGCTTAAGGAGGGACATTTAGATTGCCATATCCAGAGTTATATCCAAGCAGCAAATGATTACACTGCTTATAAATTCTAGGCAGATGATAATTTAAAGTCCCCACGAAAGCCCTGAGCTTATTTGATTGTTCTCTTAATTACTGGGCTCTATGCTATCAAATATTTGTGTAAGAGGAAGCTTTTCTTTGTGGGAGTGGATAATAGCTGTGCTTACACTTTGAAATTTTTGCCTTGAGTTATTAAGATTTACATTTCTCACTTTTGTTCCAGGGAAAGGTGTTTAGCCGTTTTTAGAAAACAGGTACCACATAATCAATCATCAAACACCCGGGAAAGTTTCCGCCCTTGACAAGTGTAAAATCTCAGGTATTAGCAACCCACCTCCAGAAACAAATCTACAAAGGGTGGAAAGGGGTAGAAAGGATGTCTCACTTTCCTAGGTGAATATATTGTGATTGGTATGTGTGGCATGCATTGAGAAATTACATTTGCTTACTAACTGCCGTTTAGAAATCAGCCCGAAAAAGTCTGGGAGAGATCGCCCAGAGACAGCCAAGCCCCGAGCCTCGCTCCCAAGCTCCTCCGGAGTCCTGCTCTTCTAGGCGCGTGAAGAATAAATAGAGTCTGGTCATTGATCTCCTGATGGTGTTGTTGCACTCTGGGTAATGCTGGGGGTGCCCAGGGACGCGGCGCAGTCCATGGTTGCGCGTCTGCAGAGAATTACAGAGATGGGGACAGAGAACACGCACCTCGGCATAAAAGCAAAAGGAGAGAAGGCTACAGCGAGGAAAAGAAACGTGTTGCTCGAATTGTTTCCTTAGTCCCCTTTCCATCACCCCCTTCCCAACACGCAGCCACCCCCGTGAATGCTCTCCCTTCCCCCTGCTCTTTTCTGGACACTAGCTCTGGGAAGATCACTGTCAGGAACCCCCGCCCCCGCCCCACCCTGGTTTGAGATTTAATAGGATTTTTTTCCCCTGGCAAACCGGCAGCTGTTTTAAGTCAATGAAAGTAAGATTAGAAGAGATAAGCGCCGGAGCAGCCCGGGAGCTGTCAGAGCACACACTTAAATCAGCCCCACAGCTTCTGCTCAGGGCATCACCGACGGAGTTTCTTCTGATGGGGATGGGACTCTGAGGGTCTCTCTCGGCTCCACGCGCCCACTCAAGTGTCGCGGCAGAAAGAGTCGGAGCCCAGCGCCCAGCCTTATTTCTCCCTAAATATCACTAAATTTCATTCCCTGGTTCTTGGGCATTGGGTTGGGGTGTGTGTGTGTCTGTGTGTGTGGTGATTTTTTTTTTTTTTTGGCTTCGCTTAACACAAAACCAAACCAGTTCAACCACCCCGGAGGCAGAGATGAGAGCGCCTCAAAACTTTTTTCCCCTACCCCAATCTCCGAGGAGTAGGTGGGTGCACAGTGCCGGCGGCGGCGGGGACGCGCGGCGCGGAGCCTGGCTCTGGGAGGCAGTGGCCGCTTCAGCAGCCGAACCTCTCGCGGCTCCAGCCTCCGCGCCCAGCAGCCCGCGGCTCGCCTCCCGGAAAGGTTCCACGGACCCCGCAGCCCCCCGCGCGCGCCCTCCCTGCCGGCCCGACCGCCTGACCACTGGACTGGGGGGCCGGGAGGGGCCAGGTCCTGGGCGCAGAGCAGCGGCTGAGGCTCAGGCGCCGGGAAGAAGTTGACAAAGGGACTTGACTAAACATGAATGCGTATTTATAGATGCGAGCTCCATCGAGATCTACAGATATCCCGCTCTCCCTGGCTCCTTCCACTCCTGCCATTTCATTTTTATCGCTCCTTTAAGTGGAGGGCAGATAAAAAAAAAATCCTGCACGGTGTGGGTAATCGCCGCGTTATTTACAATCTAGTTACTCTGCAGCAGACGGGGAAGAAAACTCTGGGGCTCCTTCCCTTCGGATGGATAGAGAGGGCGGCCGGGCGGCGAGCTGCAAGAAGGAGGTCAGGGTGGGCTTGCGGGAGCTCGGGGGCGACCTGGAGGGAGCGGGAGCCCCCGGCGCCGCCCCCGCGCCCGCCCCCGCCCCCGCCGCACCCCCCGGGGCGGGCGCCGGGCCGCGGTGACCGCCGGCTGGTGCGCTGCCCTCGCCTCCCCCATTGTTCCTACTGTCTTTTTGCCTTTTGTTATTTGCACTCGCATTGTGTTGTTTGTCTCTGAAGCCGCCTCATGACCAGCAAAGGGAATTCACCTCGTCCTTGAGAGCAACACGGGGAGCGCGAGCGAGCGGGCGAGCGAGAGACGGGGGGAGAGAGAGGGACACGCGCGCGCACACACACACACACCGGCACACACGCACACACACAGACACACACACACAGAGTGAAAAAGGCGAGCCACCAAAACCCATCTCCAGTCTCCTCCCGGGGGCCCCCAGCCCGCCTCTGTGCCACTTTGCATCCCACGCCGGAGGAGGCATTAACGAGACCGGGTAAGGTGCGTGAATCGCTGCGTTTTAACTTTGTTGTTCGTCCCGACGTTGTTGTGGGCAGACCTCCAAGGCGCAGAGCTCCCCTCTGCCGCTCGCCGGGCCCGCCACTCAGCACTCGTTCCCGGCTCCAGCTGGAGAGCCGCGGAGGAGGGAGGGGGCCGCCGCCGGAGTTTCCTCAAGTACAGAGGGAGGGGGACTGGGCTGGGGGTGACGGAGAGGTGGGAGGCGGCCCGAGGCGCGGAGTGGCCCTGTCATCCCCGGGGGCGGCTGGCCGGGGGACCCTGGAGCGCCGGCTTGGACCCCGACCCGGAGACGGGATAACTTTCTATTTTTGTTGGGAAGCCTGCGTACTGTTGCTGGTATTGTTTTGTAAGTGGTGGCGGTGGAGGTGGTTGATGCGAGAGGAGAGTGCGGGGAGAACCCTGGGCTGTGCTGGGTATCGCGGCCAATGTCCAAGGCCAGACCCTAAAAGTTGGACAAAGCCCCTTAACCCTTCTAGGATATCAGAGCGACCCCTGGCCCACCCCCTAACCTTAGTCACCCCCACCTCCCGACTCTTTCGTCTTTTTGTTTCGCTTTCTGCAATCCTTCTCCCTACCACTCCCCCTCCCTCCCGCCCGGAATTTCTGAAACAAGTCTCATCCTTCAGGATTCTAGGGATTTCAGAGACCGGAAGCTTTAATTTTAATTGCAACTACTTTTTCCCCCCACCTCACTCAGTGTACCAAGTGAAGACCACTCACATGTTGTGTCACTTTAAGCGCGGGTTTGGGAAATCTCGCTTGCACTTTGGGGCTACAGCAATAAGAAGCAATGAAAAGAGGTTATACGAGTTGAAATCAAATTGGATTTGGAAATGTTTGCGTTGGAGAGCAGCAGTTTGTTGAGTATTGATCGGATGCACACGAAGAACTGTTTACATATTTTAGTAGTCATTTTCCCTACACTTTGCAAAGCGACTATATTAATAAATAGATTGACCCTGGTGAATATCTGAAGACGCTGGTTTCTGTGACTAAATTCAGAATGTGATGATGAATGTGAATTCATTTTAATGTGTTCCCTTCTCAGCTAAAGCAGGTCAAGACGAGGAATCCTGTGAATATGCAGAGCCCTACACTCGGTGCCAGGCAGTCCAGGCACTCTGGGTGGCAGTCAACTGTACTTTCTTACAAAAGTTTAGGGATTTGCTGGAACCCACTTGAGATCCTCACATACCCAGATAGCCAAAGGACTTTGTCAAGGAAGGCATAAGGAGATGTCCCCAGGGACTGCCTTCTGGCTCAGCAGAGTTCTTTAGCCAAGGGCAGGACCAAGGGAAATCTGTGGGATTTGGGGCAGTAAGTGTGGGAATCTGCAAAGGGACTGGACAGTGATTTGTTTCCTTGTTTTTCATAAATAATGGCCCCTAGTACCCTGAAAACACACACACAGACACAAACAGGCCAATGAAGTAGGCACATGTGAGATTTGTAGGCAATGGACATTTCCATCAGAAAAACCAGAGGAAAATTTTTGATCAGGATTACGGGAGTGAGGCTCGATGGCCAAGAGTGATTAGGTTAAGGGCCAGATGGCTTTAAAGTGTACGGAAATGTTTTTCAAGTTTGACTTTTATAGCATTTAAAAGGAGGACGATTTCTTAGAGCCTTTACAGAACTGCTAAATTTTGATCTGTCTAATTTTAAAGGAATTCAGCTGTATGAGAATTGCTGTTAGCTCAGATAGGGAAGGAATCTGGTTTCAAATGCAGATACATGGAACAAAGTTTCTAGGGGTGCTTCTTCCTGATTTAAATATAGCTCCCAGGCAGAAGCCTAGATAAATTCAGCCACAATGATTTAAAATCATAAGTACTTACAGTGGAAGTTCTTTTAGGCACTGTGCAAAGTTCTCCTGCAAATTATGCCATCAACTGTTTATTCCTCAGAACTATACAAGATAAAAATCATAAGCATCACTTAAAACTGATGCAATACAGCCTTAAATCCTTAAACTGCTAGGGATTGCTTTTGTTTGCCTAAAAGGTAGATCTTTCATCACATGAGTTGTTTAAAAACATTTAATTGTGGGGGTGGGAAGGGATGTGCATAATTATTTAGTTATTTGTGTTAATTACATAGTAGCATACTTGCTTGAAATTCTTTCTTTTTTCCCCCCTTTCTTTCCAGTGATCTCTCTTCTAACAACCTTGTTCCTGAAGAATCAACAGTTTTTTCTTTGCTGTGGGTTTAAAAAAATTCATTTTGTAGCCTTTTTGAGTGGGTAGTATTGATCCAATCTGACACAGACTTGCAAGTGTAAACTCTTAATACAGGAAAAACTTCAATTCTTAATACGGAAAGCTTGTATTAGTTTTGTTGTTGAGCTTAAACAGTTCTGGTTGAATGGCATGTTGTATATAGAATTCAAAACTCCCAAACCTCTTTGGTAAATAACTAGGCATTTGAGGTCCAATGGCTAATTCAAATTAAGTTAGTTCTATACATGTAAGTGCACATCCTGTTTAGACTGACACGTGGTTTGGTAAAAGAAAAAAATGAATATACACTTGGAAAGATGCTATCTGTGGAGTATATAAATAGTAAATAGCAAAAGAGTGAAGTTTATACTCAGGTATGTTGTCATCTTTTTGGTTGTCCTCAGTGGGGGTGAGTTATGAGTGATAAGGAGAATTTAAATTTCTAAATTTACCTTTTCCAGTTAAAGGAATGAATTTAAATGCTTAAAGAATTTTTTTTTTTTTTACTTACAAAGCAAGTTTAAAATATGATCTAATGCTTACAGTATGTACTACCTTCTTGAAAAGCTCTGTTCTTTTTCTGAGTGGTAAGTAATCACTGATTTGAGGGTATGTTCAGATTATATAAAAAAGTAAAACTTACAGGACAAAATTTATGTTTCCTAATCTCCTAAAATACACTGGATTTCAAATAACGGAGAATTCTAATGTTGAATACTGTTTAGATTTCCAGCAGGTATAATTGTTGGATATAATTGATTGGCATAACCTGGATGATTCACCCAATATCCAATCAACTTCAGTGGTAGAGAATGCTATAATTAGAGTTTTGAGAGTAACCTGGAAACTTATTTGTCTAGGCCTGAAGTCAAATGCATTCCCTCACGCACTGGTCAAAAATTTTTAGTCTGAGAAATGAAGATTTATTTTAAAGGCGAAGAAAGTGCTCGGCTGTTTCAAATAAACTATATCCTGAACTTAGATTTGTAGATAGTTAATGAAATAAAAGTCCAATTTTGTTCCAAACATTGTTTTAAAACACCCATTTGTAAATTGTCTGCATTTGGTTTTCATATGTTAATGATTTGGGATCTGAAACTTATTTCAGAAAGGCATTTTGGTTTATCTTAAAAAACACCACACAAAACTGTCTAAACAACTCTGTAAATAAACTGTTCCAAATGCCTCAATTTGATGAATGAATTAAAGAATTATGGTTCTTAATCCAATTATGATCAGTCTGGTTATTCCATTTCCCATTTGGGGGAGCTTGGGGAGTTGGAATAGTAAATGATTCTCAAATGTGAGTGGGGTCTTTGTTGTTTACTTTGTGTGTGTGATGTAACGTAAATAATCACTCATACCTAATATTTATGAGAGGGATTTCTGAGGTGGAGAAGTAATTTCAAGATCTTAAATTAACCAAGAGTTCGTTTGCATGAAAAGTTGCCATTAATAAAAGAGTAAAGTGAAGTTTTTAAAAATATGAAGCAAAGATCTAACCTTTTGCTTAAATATAATGAATTTTGATATTTAAGAGGGGAGAAATGGAGTACTTAAGGCTCAGTAGAAGGGCAGACAATCAGGCACTTTTAGTTTGTTTTAGCCAGGCCATATGGGGACATTTCTGTAGGACTATTTAATAAATTTTACCAAATTCAATTTCCTTGTCTTTAAAATTGAGTCAGGGTCAAAGGTAGGCTAACTATGAGTTAGGAGAATTTTGCGGGGGGGTTGTTTCCTCCAAAGCCCTGCTCCTTTAGCTGCCTACACGGGACTTTTGAATGCTTTACCAGCGAGGACCCTGACCTTCAGGATGGGCCCTTGACAGTCCATTTTGCTTTGATGGGCCCTTCTGAATTCCTGCCTCATTTGCCCCATTTAACCTCTGGCTCATAAGCTAATTATTTTAAAGTTGCTAATAGTTCATTATGGTTTAATTCTCAAACTAGATGATATTACTGTTATTTTTGCAGTTTATTATGATCGTCTAATTCCATAGAGATAAACTTGTTGCAATTACAGGTATCAAGGAAAGCTGCCAGGAGGAAATATTTACATGCATGAGGACTTTTTCAGGACTACTCAAATCATACCTTATAGGCAACTAATGATTTTACTTGCAATTAAGGATAACATTCAGTAGGGGCAGCATATTGACAAAATTAGGAAAAATTTGAATACATGTAAATAAGCATTAAATAACCATCCTTCAAAATTGAGCCATAAAAATGTATCTTGGGGAGTACTATTGATGGTGGCATTGAATTCTACAAGTATAAGTCCATTCATTTTCTATTTCTTAAAGTTCATTATAAGTAAAAACAAAACACCCCAAAACAAAGACCTGATTGTATCTCTGATGCTCAGCTACATGTCATTCAACTACTCTATGTTTTTATGATATCCTATGTACATAGGGTAAAAATAATACAGTAGTCATAGGGATGAGCGGACTTTAGTTTGATACCCAGTTTGTATTCTCTGGTAGCTTAAGACATTTTTTCTTACTTCAACACCAATTAAACTGTTGGAAGTGAGGGAATTCAGGAAGGAATCAGGAAAGGAGAAAGGCTATCTCATTTGTAGGTCTGTGATTCATCCAAAACTTTATTTAGAGATCTGAACTTACAGGGTTCTACCTCCTTTTTTTTCTTAACCTCTTTTTTTCTTTCTTTTTTTTTTTTTTTGAAATGGAGTCTTGCTCTGCCACCAGGCTGGAGGGCAGTGGCGCGATGTTGGTCCACAGGCGGAGGGATGTTGAACCCTCCGCCTCCTGGGTTCAAGGGATTCTCGTGCCTCAGCCTCTGGAGTAGCTGGGATTGCAGGCATGCGCGGCCACACCCAGCTAATTTTTGTATTTTTAGTAGAGGTGGGGTTTCACTATGTTGGTCAGAGTGGTCTCGATCTCCTGACCTCATGATCCTCCACCTCAGCCTCCCAAAGTGCTGGGATTACAAGCGTGAGCCACCGCGCCTGGCCTTCTTAACCTCTTAAACTGCAAATTATGATGCCCTTTCTTATAGGGGTATTGTTTGGATTATGTTAGATACTATGTGTGAAATGCCTAGCATAGTGTCTGTCATGAACTAGGTGCTCAATAAATGTTAGCTACACTCAGCTCTCTCTCCCAGTCGAGTCTAGGTTCTGATCATTAATAACGTTTGAAGTTTCATTTTGTACTTACTTTGAACTTATTTGAGTCTAAAAAGAAAAAATGTATCACTTTCTTGAGGCTGAGATCAACACTTTAAAATAGTGATTCAGTGGTCTGTATATGATCTCTGACAATGTGATTTTATTAAGGTGTTGTATTTGGTGCAAGTGTGAATTCTATCTTTTATTCATATAAGTGCTCCTTCAGTAATTAACATTTTTACCCTACATAATAGGTAAGGATAAATAAAAACTTTAGGACCTAATTCTGTAGATTTCTCCTCTTGTTATCTTTTTGATTTCCTGTTAGCAAATATGAACTAGTGAAAATTTATTGAGATTTAATCGTTTGATAGTCATTCACCTCTGCATTATATTAAGTTATAGTACCTGTGGATAAACAGAAAGTCCGTGTGGAAAAAGAAATCCATCTGAGTTTTCAATGTTTTGCTCTCTGGAGTCAACAGTCCTTCAAAGAGAAACTTGTAGGTTGGTTTGTTTATTTAAATTGGGTGCAAGGAGAAAGGCACCATAAACATACCATTGCCTGATTTGAAGAGGTGATGTAAAGTAACATGGAGAAATTAGTTGTTATTTTCTCTTCCCAATGAAACAGAATTTGTCTATCACTACAACTAAGCAAAGATAAAGGAAAGGCTTCTTAAAACAGAAAATAAATGTATTTTTTTGCATTAATTGGGGTTCCTGAAGAAGCAGTTGCCAAGATGGGATTAGACCTGTAAGAAGTTTATTAGGGGAGAGGGCAGGACAAGGCCAGGAGAGCGTTTTGACTATGAGGCAAGTTTGACACTTATGCAAGGAGAGGGGCAAGGGAAGAGGATTGAGTAGGAAGAAGCTTGGCTATAGTGCAGCCTATGAAAGGTTTGGCTAGGCAAATAAGAGTCAGCCATTGGAAGAGTCATCTATCTTGAAAGAATGGCCTGTATCAGCATTCCTCACTGTCAGTCATTGGCTGGGAGCAGCTACAGGAAGCATGGCCTCCGTGCCTAAGTGGTGCTAGAGCTATAGGGGAAGCAGTTGGGGAAGTAAGTCAATTACACTCTCAAAACAGGAGATCTGAATGGTATAGCTGTGGTTTGGCAGTATAGCCCAGTTTAGTAGTACTTCACTTGCTTTGGACACTTGCTTTGGACTCTGTCTCTCTTTTTCTGTCTCTCTGTCACACACACACACTCACACACATGAGACCTGGCAATTTCTTTGAGGTCTCTTCGAGTTTTGAGTTTCTTTGAGCTTTGTTTTCCTCAATTGCAAAATGAGTGTAATGGCAGTATCACCTCACTAATTGGGATTAAATTAGGTTATACGAGATCATCTCTAAGTCCATTGTACTGTTTGTGGCATGGAGGAAATGCCCAGTGTATTTTACACTCTTTTCAATGTACTCACAAAATGCATCTGAAAGCTATAGATGAATTTTATCAGGTGATTGTAAATATATTTAAATAATGGATATTTCATATAATTGGAAGGCATTGTTTATGCAAGCAAACATCTTTAATGCTTATCATTTAAAAATAGCTTGGTTCATTTATCTTCCATTAATCCTTATTTTTTATCAGAGTATAAACCGTACACCAGCTATACCAACTGACCTTGACCATCTTTAGGTAATTGGCCCTAAAGCATGAGGCAGAACTCTCTTCATTTCCTTACCTCTCTAGGCTTTCTATTCAGTTGAGTAGCAACGCACTGGAAGTCTGCATTTTATCTTGAGCCTCAAACACCTTGCAAGTCTTTGCTCCCCTGTGTTACTGTTCCTAAACCAACTTGCAGCACCACAAAGCACTGAACTCAAGTGGCCCTCAGCGCGAGCTCCTGCTGTGATGAGTCACAGAGCCACCAGCACTTTGTTGCCTTAGATTTGATCACTGCTATGAGCAGTCCTTCGATTGTCAGCTAAGAGCCCCTTCAGGGAGTTGTCCCTTAATAGAAAGTCTCTTTTCTTCCCTCCTGTTGTAACTTTAAATTAAAAGAAACTGTAGAGGAGCTGGTGGCATTGCAGTAGTTCATTCTTCTACCCACTGGGAGAACAACATCTGAGAAAAGACGTTATTGGACTGAGAATTGAGTTGTTGCTATTTTTTTGGGCCAGAGTCGGGGGGGAGGCGGTTGTGGTGGAGGATGAAGACCACGTCATTTAGACTCAGTCAGACTGGTAATCAGGATTGTGATTGAGAGCAATACTTTTGTGTATGCAAGGAAGCTTTCTTTTTGGATACAAGAAGACGCCCACTTAGCCTGTGAGTTTCAGTAGGATTCCTGGGACCCCTAATATTTTGACCCAGATTTTTAGGTGGTTCTGTGTGTTTTACTGTGGGAAACTGGCACTGGGACAACTTTGGAATCCAAGGAGGATGGGAGGCAGGAAAAGAGAGCTAATTTTTGACACATTCCTCAGACAAGGGACTCCTCTAGGGAATCTGTGCCCAGGATAAGGACTGCTTACTGTGAAGCTTTTGGCATAATTTTTTCCTGAAGAGTGAGCACGGGTTGCTTCAATGTCTCTACTTAAAAAGGCTGACAAACTTAGGTTTGTGAGAGGAAAAGAAAAAGATGTTCATACTTTTGACAGTGTGTTTCCTAGATGGCACCTCTCACTAAACTTTGGATTTAATCCTCCATTGTGGCAGGTTTATACCTTCCATAGTTGCTGGCTCATCCCCATTCTGGTTTAGGAACTATGGCAAAATCCGATGTCTGCCTAGATGTACCGGTGTAATTCAGGACTACTAAGAGCTGACTTTGTTTGATGTATACTATCAGGAGTAGACTGCAGTTTGCATGCAAGTTCTTGTGATGCTTGATATTCCTGTGCACCATTGGCATTCTTTCATATGTGTCTGGCAGAATCAGTCTCATCAATGTACTCTTGCACTGGGAACTGCTTTTGAAGACATGCATACTATTTCTTATAATTCTGTCTTGAATTTTCTTACTTCACTCTCAGCCACATCTCCACGTACCTTCTCTATTAACCGAATAGGAGTGTCTTTTCCACATCCAACCAGGAAATAAAGTGATAATTTTCATGCATATGAAACAAACAGATACAGATCTATCAGCATGTAAAGAAATTTCATAGGTCCTCTATTTATTTTTAGAGACTTCCTGGGGCCACCCAGAAGCTCTTCTCTTCCTATCTCCTTTTACCTATCACTCCTTGCTGTGCTTTTCTTAACCTTTCTCTTACCACAAATTCTCTATTCTCATGGCACCACTGTCCACTCTGCCTTGTGTTGGACTCACTGCATGAAATGAAAGGTTTTTGAAATACTCTGCTGCCTGATTTGAAATGGGTAACCATAGGGTGACATAAAACATTTCCAATTAGAAGGTAAGCTCCCTGAGGACATTGAATTGTAGTCCTAGCAGAATCACAATGCCTGAAACAAAGCAGCAACCGCATACATGATTGTTGAGTGAGCATAGTTTGCAAGATGAGTTTCATATTGAGTCAAGGCAGCCCTGCACGATGGGGAAGTAGGAAAACGAACAGCTCTTGAGTGTTTACTGTGTTCCAGGAGGGGTGCTAGATGCCGTACATGGATAATCTCATTTAACCCTCCCAGCCCTCCTATCAGATGGATATTAGCACCTTTTCACAGATGAACAACAGACTCCAGTGGTCAAGTGACTTGCCCATCTTCCTCAGCTCTAGTGAGCGGGACAGTCTTTGCTTGAATTTCAGTCTATTGGATTCTGCCACTTTTATTCTCTTCCATCATAAGGTGTTGGTGTGGGATTCCTCTCTGTAAAATGGGAGCACTAACAATACCTGCCTATCACGAGACGGTTAGGAGGAAGAGATGAGAAATAGTTATTGAAAGCTATGTCTTTGCTGTAAAGTGATCTCTTTCTTGTTTTTATACTTTTTCTTATTTTTTGAGACAAGTTCTCACTCTGTTACCCAGGCTGGAGTGCAGTGGCGCAATCATGGCTCACTGCAGCCTCAACTGCCCGAGCTCAAGTGATCCTCCCACCTCGGCATCCTGAGTAGCTGGGACCACAGGCATGCACCAGCATGCCCAGCTAATTTGCTTTAAATTTTGGGTAGAGATGGAGTTTGTTTTAAATTTTGTGTAGAGATGGGGTTTCATTATGTTGCCCAGGCTGGTCTTGAACTCCCGAGCTGAAGTGATCTGCCTGCCTTGGCCTCCCAAAGTGTTGGGATTACAGGCGTGAGCCACTGTACCCAGCCTATAAAGCGATTTCTAAATGTTGCTTATTATCAAATATTCACTAATCCCTATATTCACCAAAAAATATTCATTGAACACACAGATGCGTGTTGCTTATACTTAAGGGAAAGTATTTTATGACTTAAGCAGAGATTCTGAATACATAAAAACTGACATCAAAGGAAATTACAGAACAGTGTTTCTCAAAGGTGATCATCCAGTCAGCCAGTTGAAAACCACTTGGGATATTTGTTGAAAATGGGGCTTTCTGGGTCTCATCCCAGACATATAGAACCTGAATCTCTGTAGGTGTAGCACTGTAACCCTGCATTTTTAACAAGCGTGACTGGTGATTCTTTTGCACATAAAAGTTTGAGAACCAGTGATAAAAAATTCATTGATCTAGTTTGGTAGTAAGTTATATATACATGGCATATGGAATTTAAGTAAGATGCTCACAGAATAGTGGTAGTGCCAAGATAAAGCACAACTGATTGTTGGACTGCTAGAAAGACTTTTTTTTTGATAATGTGGTTTTAGGAGTTCTAAAATAAAATTTAAAGAGCCTTTAGTAATTTGAGTATATAAAACATTAACATGCTTCAAGTCAAGAGTGAGGGGACCTGACATAAGGAATCTAGGGGTTGGGGAGTGGGGAAGGGGGCCCTGGGGCCAGTTATATGTATTCTAGCCTTGGAAATAACTTTTTAACAGGCCAGATTGAAGGAGACTAAGTAGACAGAAGACAAGAGGTTGATCTATTTATCCAGTCCTGTATCCCAAATAAGACAATGTCTGGGACATAGTGGGTGCCTAAAGATGTTTGTTTAATCAATGAATAAAAACACACAGAAGGAGAGAGCAGCATGTAGAAAACAGACTAGAAGAGTTTGATTATGATTACTATGGCTAGAGAAGGGGAGAAAGAGTAGGCTGAAAAGGAGTCCTGGTGAGATAAGACGAGGACAGGGTTTTAATTAGGCTAATATGGTCCTTACAGGAAAGTGCCTTTTATACAAACAAATAAACAATGAAAAACACTAACCCAAGGTTTGTATGGGATCAAAACATGAGTCCTCTGTGTCTATTATCTTGGGATAACAGTTACTGCATGAGGATAGGGACCTCGTCTATTTGTTCTCCGTGTGATCTGTTTTGTTCTCCGTATGATTGTAGCACTCAGCAAATATTTATTGAACAAACGACAGCGCTTCCACATGGACAGGGGAAAAAAGCATTTACGTTATACAAAAATATCTTGTAAAGAGAGAAGCTAAATCTTTACAGATGCTAGCCAATAGACTGGTGATCGTGAAAATAATAAATCTTCATAAAACTGCACATTCTTAGACAATCTATTTAACGTTCAGTGAGGTCTACATCTGATTGTTTGTCTGTCACCAAGCAGTGCTTTATGGACAATTCCACTTTCATTTTACTGTTATGAAAATCCACCAGCGTGCCCAGCACAGTGTCTTGCTAATATTAGCTATTTAATAAGTATTTGGTGAATAATTCAATGAATGAATGAAGAGTATTGGTTTGGGGCTGGGGGGAGATGGGAACTTGAAAGCAGCCTGAAAAGAGAGTTGCCCTCATTCACTTAGAATTCCCAGAGTGACATGCGATCCAGAGATCTTTAAGCAGGCAGATTTCCCATACAGGTCAAGGCCTGGTTATTGGAATCTTGAGGGGAAGGATGTTTGCTAAGGTAATGACTGCAAAAGTGGGTTCAGCATTGTTGGAAGAGGCAACTACTCATTTGATCTGAAAAATATATTCAGGGGGAGGGAACGTAAAAAGTAATTCTAAACCTAACCAGAGTTTTAGTAGAAAAATGGCTGTAATTCAAGCAGTGTAATGTTAACATCAATGCGTGTCTCATGGCTCAAGCCCTGCATACTGCTTTGGAAATAAAAGGAGATTGTGTAAAGAATTAGCAATACAAGGCATTTTTAAGTGCTTTATTGCAAAGGCCTGTGATACTCTGTTGAAATCTATGCAGCCTCTTTCTTCCTGCTGTGCTTAATTTCAGAATCTGATGCTATTACCTATCCTTGGAGGAAAAAGAAATAATCATTCTCTGTTAACTCTTAAAAATCAAGTTTAACTTTGCACTTATTTTCAACATAATCTTTCCGATATTTCTTCGGAAGAGAGAAGTGGTGTATTTAGCCATGGAGGTTAGTATCTAGGATTGCTTCTGGGGGCAGGGTTAGAATAAGAGGGCAAGTTGGAAATAAATGTTGCAGGCAAAAGTTTAGAAATGGCTCCATCTGTTTGAAGGATGAGGTCTCTAAAAGGGTCATCAGAGATTGTGTTTGGCATGAGTCCAGAGCAGAAGCTAGAAAGGTAAATGGGTTATAAGGAAGATCCAGCAGAAGCCAGGACAGGAATTAACAACATAGGTGGCTATCTTCTTATGACATGAAGACCTATCCACCAAGAATCGTTTCCTCCCTGGTATACCATCATGGCGCCCCTGCTCCTGTCTCACTTGAAAGCACAGTTGACACTGATGTTGATTGATGTTATTGTTGCTAGACATTGTACTAAGCAGTTTATTTTTATTGAATTTTCCTAATAACTCTAACATAGTTACAGATGCTGTCCCATTATACAGCCAAGGAAACTGAGCTTGCTCAAAGTAGCATAGCTAGCAAACGGCATAGCTGAAACTTGAACCCAGAGTGGACTGATTCTGAAGTCTGAGCTCTTGCTCATTGTAACATAGAAAAATATATTTTTGGTCCTGTTAAGTCATCCCTCAAAATGATGCTTGCATTTTCCCCTTTCTTCTATATTCACCCCTCTCACCCTGAATCATTGCAAGTTCCCCAAACTAGTATCTTTCCCTCGACTCTGCTCTATTTACCACTATCAGGCCAATCCTGATAGTGCTGACATGCTGTTAATATTTAGAAATATTTCTCCAACATTCAGAGTGCCTGGGTACCACACATGGATGCGACTAAGATTCTTAAGTCTGGTTTCTAAGAGCTTCTTCAATGTCTCCAACTATCTTTTCAGGCTCATGTTTGAGACCTTCCTTTCAAGAATAATTTGCTTGTGATCTGGTTCAAGCTGAACAGAGCTTTTCAGATGACTCACAAACTATCTGCAACACATCAGCCCTATTAACTCTTCTCAGAATGCTCATACAGAAGCCATGCCAGTGCACAAAAGCCACTTCTGACACCTGGCCCTGTCTGACTCATGGATTTCTTCCAGGATTGCTCTTTCTATCTGCTTTAAACCTCCTTGTCAATTGACTTTCCTTGGCTCCCAATCCACTTTGCTCTGTATTTTTGCTTTCTCTTTTTGTTTTGTTTCTTCATTCATTCAGTAATCAATAAATATTTCTGGAGTGCCTACTATGAGCCAGACACCATGTTAACTGCTAGAGATTCAGTGGTGTGTGGAACAGGCACACACTTTGCACACAAGCAATTAAAGTCTATTAGGGAAGATCAACATTAATCAAATAATTATCAGCATTTATGATTGCAAATTGTGGAACTGTATTTCACAGAAGATTATACAGCATATGAGAGAAGTTTCTGATGTATTTGAGGGAGGAGCAGTTAGAGGATGCTTACATGAAAATGTCACATTTTAAAGATGGCTAATGAGGTGATGAGGACAGGAGAAAAAAATCTTTCAAGGTGAAAGGAATAGCATGTGTAAGGTTTCCAAAGAGGGAGGGAAAAGAGTGTGTTCTTAGAAGGGCAGCATGGCTGAAGCAGAGTGGAAGGGAAATAGATGGAGATGAGGTTGTAGAGAGAGATTGGGATCAGATCATTAAGCTTTCTCAGCTGTGTTACAGAGTTGAGTCTTCATAATAAGGGTGATGAAGAACCCATTGAGGTTTCTCAGGACAATAAAATTTGTGCCTACAGCCTGTAGATCACATTTAAGAGAGGCAGGAATGAACGGATTTGGGTGAGCTAGAAAGGAGGCTATTGAAATGATTCACACAAGAGAAACATGGTGGCTTGGACTATAGCAGTAGTGCTAGAGAGGAAGGCAAGAGGAAGGATTTCAGAAACAAACATGCTGTTTCAGATGCTTTGTACCACCCTCCATCCCCATTCCACTAACCTATTGGGATACTCCCTCTGATCATCTCCCAGTGTTTCCATGTTTCACAGCTTTAAAAAGTAGGTGCTTAAATCCATACTTCTAGTTCCTGGGGACTCTGCTGGTGGGGAAAAATTTGACACAGAACATGTAGTGCCTCGTGTCTACATATACATACTTGCCTTCACCTCTTTATGTCTTCCTTTTATACAACGCTTCTCCCTCGTACAGATATTCTAAAATCCTGCCCATCCCTTAATTTCCAAATTACATTTTACTCTTTCACAGCATTCTCACCAAATATACTAGCTGAATATCTCTCACTCTGATCTTATGACACTTATATCTGTAACTATCTTTATGGCTTTCAGCATCTATTGTAGCATATTGTAATCATGTTGTGAGCATGTCTTATCTCCTGAGAGATATTGTGAGTTTGTGTCAAGGGACATCGATGCTGTAGCTCAATATTAACACTGCTATTTTGGATTTTCCCTTCTAGCTGGGTTATTTACTTGAGCCCTCTGAGTCTGATTCCTCATCTGCAGAATGGGTATAATTACATTTACTTTATGAAGCCATTATGAGGAATTAATGATAGAATGAATGCAAGGTACTTAAAAAAATCTCCAGCACATAATGAATCTCAGCATACAATAGCAGTTTATGGTTATAAACTTTATTCTTTGAAGTCAGAACCCTGTGTCTTATTACTACTTTTCTCTACTTGTAACTCAGTGAATATTTGTTGAATTCAGATTTGAATTTAAGTCTCATTTCTGCCAGGGGATACGAACACTGTATAAATAAATTTTGATACTTGTCTGTGAGAACTTCAAGTTGATAGGGGAGCTAGTAACAGAAACTGGTTATTTGTTATTGGGATAAGTATAGTGATAGAGAAATAACCCCAGATAGAGTATTTTGAGAGCACCGAAGAGAGGTTGGAGAAGGTTTTCTAAGATAACTTATGACTGAGCTGAGTATTTTATTAATCAATTAGATACCATTAAAATAATGTATGCACATAATATAAAACCCAAGGCTATATAATAAAATAGCATTTTTGTCCTATTGACAACTATACCCACTCCATTTCTACTGCTTTCAATTCTGTGTTTCTAAGTAAAATGTTTATTCCTTGTTTTCCTTGTTTAAAAAAATGTTAGATATCAGTTGACTTCTCACTATTTGGCTCTCTTTTACTATACTCCTCCTACCCCTACTTCCTAAAACCACACATTTTTTTTCTCCTATTGTTCCAATATAATTTCTTTTTTTGTTGTTAAATCAGTTTAGTAATACAGTTACTTTGACTATGTAAATGTTGCGTGTGTCTTCCTGAGCATATTATATACTGATTACTTTGACTTTTTAAATACAACTTATTTTGTTTCCTGGAGCTAATAATGGCCTATGTCCAAGCCTTCCAAAGTTTTACTGGAAGTTCTCAGTGTTTACTGGAATTCCTGAGCCATGGTTTACTGGGTATGTGGCATATCCAGGGCGGGCCCTGGGGGAAGTCAACCCTACTGCAAGGACCATTTTATTACTGGTAGAATTTACAGTTGTTGGATCTAGGTGATAAAAGGCTCACCAACTTTTTATCAGTTATATTTCTTAGATTTTCTGCCAACAGAGCACCCACTTATTCCTTGCCCTTGGATGTTCTGCTTCCACCAACCTGTCCTTGCTAAGACTGTGAGTTTAGCTAAGCAAGGCAAGGGGTGGTGCTCTGAGAGAGTGGTAGTGTGTTCCAAGAAGATGGGACAACCTGAATGGAAAGGCATGGCAGTGAGAGATAGCATGTTGTGTTCGTGGAATTACAGATAGTTTGGTATAGGTAGAGCGTAGAGTACAGGGCAGGACTAGCCGAGATGAGGCTGTGTGGTGGGCAGGAGTCAGATCAAGGTGATCTTTTTATTACAGACTCATACTCACTAGATTCTGTCGTGTAGGCCATGGGGAAACTCATACTGTTAAGTAACATGGTCTGCTTTGCTTGTGAATGAATGACAGAGTAAGCAAAAAATGGAAAACTAGCTCCTGAAGTCAGCAGTTAAAATGCTGTCTTTGCATATTCAGTGATGTATTAATATTTTAGGGGTACTCCATCAGGCAAATTGTTAGAGCACACATCCCCAAGAATACACACACAAGCACAGAAACACACAGACATTCATAGTTTATGTACATGTGTTGCTACTTTAGTTAATATTCAGGGCCCAATAAACACTGAAAGCAAGGTCCAGGTTAAACGATGGTGCCTCTAACAGTCATGTCAGAGTTTCCCGGAGACCTACTGTGACATGTAGATTTGCATGCAGTGAGTTTCTGGGAGGATTCTCAGGGACACCACCTGCGAGAGGGTGAGGGAAAAGGACGGATAGGAGGAGATCTTGACTGTGATGCAGCTGAGGCTTCAGCTCACCAATGGGGAGCTCTGGAACTGGATGGCTGTTCAGAGATGTTCTGAATGGAGACCCAGAGCCAGGCCTTTATAACTGAACATCGGGGTGGGATGTGGGCCATCCCTGTGGAGGGGCCACAACTCTAAGCTAGGGCTATTCTTGGAAAGGACTGAACTGGGAGCTTCCAGCAGCCGATACTCCTGGCAGCTGGGAGAGCAAGTGCCGCTGGGCAGCGCACCACAGCATCCACTACAAACAACCTTTCTGATAACTTCTCTATTTTTTAGAATTCTCAGATTTTTATTAAAATGCGGATGCCAAAGAACTAGCAATTGGTCCATGAGATGCAATTCTGCCATTTTCCTGGGTTTACTTATGTTTGCGTTATTAGTATTACTTGAAAATCTGTCGATTTTTTTTTGAGAAGAAAATCTTTTTAAACCCCTTGTCCATTTTATGAGGGTCAATTTAGCTAAAAATTAGACAAGGCAATCCATAATGCATTTCCTCAAGCACAGGAAAACTGTTATGTGTGACAAAATGGTGAAACAAGAGAGAGGAGAGCATTAACATTAACTTCTTCCTGTTGTGAAAATGAGGGCCCCCATGTCAGTTTATTAGTAATTGGATTAACAAATACAACCTTGTAGATCATCTTGAATTTCTGGCTTTGGAGAAAATGTCTTTGTGGAATGAAACCAAGGCAACATTTTAACTGGAGGTAGGACAGCTTGTTGGACCTACACATATGGTGGTGGTGATGGGGTCTCTTTATGTACGGGGTATAGTGTTGCTCAGTACGTGGACAAGAGGTAATCAGCCAGAAAGGGTAGTCCTAGGTTTTTTCAGGTTCCCAGGTGGACGTCTAAGTCAGTGCTCTTCTAATTTTTCTGATCATGTATATAAACCATCAATAAAAAATATATTACTCTATTTAAACAGTAAACACACAGCAAGGGGATAAGATAAAGAGTAAATAAAGAATATCTATAAAATCAGAAATGTAATTAGAAGCTGTAATATTTTCTTCTAACATGCCAGTTGACTTTTTCTTCTTTTTGCACCCACTTCGAATACTACTGAATTAGATTTCTAAAGCATAAGTTATGTACCAAATGGGGACAAAGTGCGTTGGAGACAGAATTTGGCAATTTAATGGGTTTGACATGTGCTACTATTTAAATGAGGTAGTATGAGCTCCAAGTATTAAAAAGTGAACTGAAGAAAAATTAGGTTTTAGAATAGAATTGGGATGCTTTAAAATATTTTTTTAAATCATGGAGGGAACGTGTGTGTGTATGCATGTGAGTGTATATCTGTGTGTGTGTTTGCACTAGCCAGGGTCATAATGACTTAGCATTTCTTTCTGTTTAGCAATTCCCCACAATTAACTAAAAGGTTGGGGCCACACTGACACCATTACCCTTCTGTATATCTGGCTCTAATTTATGATCCATATCCTGCCTTATATCCCAGAATGCTTTTGAATGTTCTTCCATTGTTTCTTTTTTTCAGATTTATCAATGTATAGATCAGTTAAATGCAATAATGAAAAGATATCTTTATTAGTGTCATCTCAGCAATAGAAAAACTGAAAACACAATACCTTCCATATGTATAATAAGTTCTTACCCATCTTTTTGGAATTTTAAATATTTATAAGCACTTTTCTGGTAAAACTCAGACGAGTTTATAAGAATTATCCTAGAGTCATCTTGTGCCTGAACTTAAGATAGCTTCCTTATTAAAATCTTTTATTTTGCTAATAAAAATCCATTTCAATTATGTTCTCTTGTTTTTATATTTAACAGTACCTGCTCATGAGATACTGGTTGCTTTAAATTTCTTGGAAGAAAGGGGATAAACACATTTCAGGTAGCATTATTATTACTTTTCATTATGGATAAAATTAAAAGGTAGCTGGATTTGGAACCAGTATATAGATGTCGTAATAAGGATATGGTAATCATGGTTCAGTCCCTAAGGAAACCTAATCACATAATCTTAAATATAGTTCATAAGTTAAAAGGCAGAACCTTGTTATGCTAGTGTGCTATCTTTAAAATTATAAAATTAAGATTCTTTAAAAATATATGTACAAATGATCTTTCCATTATTGAGTGTAGACTGTCTCTCAAAAGAATATTATGACTTGAAATGTTCAAGTAACTCCGTCCTTACTTGTTGTTAATTGCTTTATAACTATTTGCATTTGCATACTGATTTTTAAAAACTTTTTTTGAGCCAGGGTCTCACTCTGTCACCCAGGCTGGAGTGCAGTGGCATAATCTCAGTTCACTGCAAACTCTGCCTCCTGGGTCCAAGTGATTCTCCCACCTCAGCCTCCTGAGTAGCTGAGACCATACACGCGTACCACCATGCCTGGCTAGCTTTTGTATTTTTTGGTAGAGATGGAGTTTCACCATGTTGGCCAGGCTGGTCTGGAACTCCTGACGTCAAGTGATCCTCCTGCCTCGGCCTCCCGAAGTGCTCGGATTACAGGTGTGAGCCACCATGCCCAGCCACATATTGATCTTCATAGTAATTTAAAATAAACAGCGTTGTAGTTGATTAATCTTAACTTCTTATTCATTCAAACCTTTTTTATTGAAAGTCCATTTTTGGTTACACATGAATTGAGTAAGGGGGTTACAATGGTAAGCAGAAGAGATTTGGTCCTTACCCTTACGGAGCTTCCAGTCTAATGAGGAAGATGGAGGTGAGTCAGCTGACCATGCCAATAGACTAGAGAGATGCTCTCTCCTCCAGTGTTGTTGTGAGTGGTAGCTGGACTGTTCATTCTTTTAAAAATTACAAATGCATAGAATCTTAAAGAAATGCTGTTTACATTAAACATTTTAGTATATTTAACATGTGTGCTTTATTAATTTATCAATGTTTCATTGTTCATCAGTGTTTATCAATTTGCCAATTAATTGGTGTAGAACTCAGACTTAAGTATGGGTGTCCTGAGTGAAGACTCATTATCTTCTTGGGTAAGCCACACCAAAATATATATTGAATGCTTCTTAGTTTTGATTTATTAAAAATGGAGGAGACCTTGAAGGCATTTGGCAAGCAATCTAAGTGCAGAATTTTCTGGTTTTAAAACATTTTCATCCCAATGTTACGAAGGTGACAACTAATATAGTGGTTTTTATAAACAATTTGCCTTTAGTCTTTACAAAGCATTCAATTTGGTGTCAATAAAACATTCATTTTTGCCCTTATATTTCCCTAATTATGTTATATTTAATTAATTTTCATGATTACAATAACAAATGACATAAGCAGACTTGGGATGAAGCAGACAATTAAAGTGGTGAGAGCAGGATTGTGTGGGTTACTAGAGGAGTCTTTCTGCCATTCAGGTGCCAGGTAGGCCTATCGTATATTTTGCAGAAGAAATGGAGCACATTAGTTTCTCAGGCGACTTGGGGAATGTAGGTGGGCTAAGAACGTTGTACTATAAATATGTATAGTGATAAGTGCTATCGAGTGTATTATCGAGGAAAAGTACAGGCAGCTATAAGGATACATAGAGTAGCCTGTTTTATTCTGAAAGTCCCAGAAGGCTTTCATGAGGAAGAGCCATTTGGGCTATGGTATGAAAAGCACTAAGGGCCAACTAGGTGGAGAAGTTGTGGGTGAGTAAGCATAGAGAACAGCACGTACAAATCTCTGCAATGGGCTAAAGCTTGGACTGGTAAGGGATCAAGAGAGCAGTGTGGCCAGGGCACAGAAAAGAAGGGCCAAGGCTGTGAAGGTTGAGGTTGGAGGAGGCAGGGGTCATATCTCATAGAATCTTGTAGGTCCTCTTAAGCCTTTGGGTTTTTAATCATAAAAGCATTGGAGAGTAATTAAAAGATTCAAAATTATGATTTAAAAAGATTATTCTGGCTGTTGTTTGGAAAAAAGAATGAAGGGACATCAGGTAGTGATCCTAGTAGCCTAAGTAAGAAATGTTGTCCTTATCCTGAAAACTATTCACTGTACTGTTTTTCGTGGCCTGCTACGTGACTAAATGGGTCTTTGAAATACTTGAGGAAAAGCAGAGCCTAAATTTATCGTAGTTAAAATTTTTTTATCACCTAGGAAGACCTGGAACAGAATTTTCTATACTATACTCTTACTTACCATTTTCTCCTTTTACATTTATGTTCACTGTTTCAGCACGTTATGTTCTCAAAACAATAGGGGAAAAAAGGAAAAGTCATTCTTTTAAGCTTGTACCATGCTATTGACTTTCTTTGAAAGGGCAACAAGTGTGTTTATTTTATCCCTGTGAGTCTAAAAATTAACCATGAAACATCCTTCTTTACTTCTAAACTATGTGTAACAAAGAAATGCTTTATTGCAATTTCATCAATAATTCAAATGCAACTTAAAGGAAAGTAGGGCAGCTAAGGAAAAATAGCACACTTGTTCCATAATTGAGTCGATTAAATAGTATTGAGTCCCATTGTCATAGTCATATTGATGAAACAACTTTTGTAACTACAAAAGATCTAATAAGAAATAAAACCTTAGAATGATGATGCAATGTCATGGACATTTCTTCATTTTTTTTCTATTGTAAAATACAAATAATGAAAGCAACCTTTTACCGAAGTGCAATAATAAAGGAGCAGCTTTTGAAAGGTGCTCTCATCAGGATATTAGTAGTTTTCAAGGCTGTGCAGTAATAGCCCAGGCTATTTTGGAACTGTGCATACATTAGTGTTCTGGTGCAGCATGATACAATAATGTGTGAAAAAGTATAAGCTCGTACCTTGTTTAAATTTGCAGTTTTTGTGCATAATCCCACAGTGAGCTCTTGCCAGATTTTGACTGTTTATAGGAGAGAAAAGTTTATAGAAGCCTACAGACTGGGGCTTGTTGTAAATATCTGACAATGAAAATAGGGTTTTAAAAAATTGCATGCCATATTTTTTGAAAGATTAAAAGGGTTATGTTAAGTTTATATTATATATGATATTTTGCAATGCAACTTATGGTTAGTTTCACCCAATGGAAGCTTCAGAATACACATACATAGCCATCTACAGGAAAAATGTAGATTTGCTCTATTTAATATTTGCAGGGTATGATTGCAAAGTACAGAGTTTGATTTTTGAAAACAACGATTGCACTATAATTTATGCATTCATATTAATGTTGTTTTCAAAATTGTCACCCAGAGAAGCAAAACCCCTTTTCCAATGATGCCATTGTTCAAAACATTTTGGAAAAACTTCCTCTCTCGAAATTGTCTTTTGAATCATTTGCAAGCCTGACTAAAACATCCATCTCATTACTTTCTAATCGCATTTTATACCAAGATTCATCATCCTTTTTTTATTCACCAGAATTGGCTATAAATGTCTCTCTGAAATGATGAAAATGGCTAAAATTGACTTTCAAATTATGAAATTTGTCACCATTGAGGATATTTAGAAGTGTGTGTGCTTGCATGTGTGTGCACAGACTTAGAAAACAGTTTCAGATGGAGAGAAAAATACTGTGAATAATGGCTGATCTTTAAGTGAGTAGTGTTCTAAGGTGACCATTAACATGGTAAAATACATTTGAACTTAGATGACAAGGTATGTTTGTTTAAAAAAGTCACATTACCTTTTTTAAATGTACATTAATTTTTACAACGTATACAAAGAAAAATGCGAATATGTCTTTTGGAATGCAAGGCCAAATACCTTACATAATTAGCAGTATATTTTATTATTAAAACAAAGGATTAAGTAACTACAATGCTAATTCTATGTTGGCAGATTCTTCAGATAAGGTCCTTACGTGAGAACATCTCAGTATAATTTTATTTAAATACTGCCATTGACTGTCTGATCTGTAAGTATGTGTATTCATTAGCATCTTACATAATGCATATTAATTTTTATGTCATTTGAAGGCACTAGTTCATAGCACTTGGAATTTTCATTCCAGTTCACCTCTTCATATAAATAATTGACCCAGTTTTCAAAACTATTAGTAATTATTTTCTTAGCCATCAGTAAAGAACGCATATGGTTACATGTGCTTGAAATGTAAAATAACTGGAAGGAATTCCAAATGTTTTCTTATTTTAAGAACTCTGCGGTCATTCAGTGTTTATGTGTTGAATGACTTATTAGTAAAATGAAAATGAAGTAGGACTAAATTAATATATGTATCCAGAAATTCACCATTTCCTCCCACTTTGAACATCTTTATTGTGTTCCTTCTTAAATATGTAGGAAATGAAGGAAATGTTTGCCAGAGAGACTTAGGTGAGTAGTTTTTCTTTTCTGAGTATAAGGAGAGCAAACAATTAAAAGATAATTTTACTGTGGTCAGTTTTTGTGACCCTGTACCATCTTTGTAATGTCTGCCTTCCAGCTTTAGTGCATTACAATAGGGATCAAATGTCTATATTTTAAGAATGTCATTGGTAGCTTTTTGAAAGTTGATAGATTTAAGTGTAAACCAGTGTTTGAACATGAAGCTCTGGAGCACACTTTTGTAACATCACCTTTCAATAAAGGTAGCTCAACAGTTGGAGACAATAATGACTTCTTGTTTAACATGGTATGTGATTTCTACAGACTAATTTGTGTTTATAGTAATTATTTTACCCTGGTTAACTACCTGTGTTACAATTTCTTTGTTTTCTGGCTTCATACTACCCAGTTGTTTTTTTTCTTACTTGAATGCATGTATCCTTGACTTTTCTAAACATTTTTAAACACAGGGTTTATGCAGGACTTGTTCCAAACTAATAGGTACTTTGTTCTTTTTAAACACGTTGGTTTATATTAATGAAATTGGTTAATTTGTTTTTGTAAAGTTTTGTTTTCTTAAAGGGGGGATGAGTTTTGAGGGACTAAATCATACTGAACATGCACTATACCTTTAGTGTTTTGGTAAATTTATGTTACTTATTAATTGCCATGACTTTTTGACAACAAACGTCGTATCTGAAATTCTACTGAAAGAAAGTATAACAGTGTGATATTGTTCATTTGTGATATGATAATTGTTCATTAACAATATCTAAAATCTGTAATAGATTAGAAAACAAAATCCCAGCGTGTTGTTTCCCCATTGATAAAGATAGATTTAGAAAGACCATATTTTAAATATGTCATAGTACTGCTAACCGAAAGTTAAGAGTTTTAGTGTTGTAGGAGTTAGGCTAGTAAGTAATGTTTATACAATTCTGATAAACATTTCCCCATGACTGAATTTTGAGTGGAAAACTTTGTTTCTTAAAAGGCTCTAAGTGGAAGAAAAAAATATTAGAGTCTGTCTTCTTATCGTGTAGTGTGTGTGTGTGTGTGTGTGTGTGTGTGTGTGTGTGTGTGTGTTTAGATCCAGCTTAATACCAAGTAATGCCAACATCTGGCAGAGAGATGGAGATCTGGGAATTTGTTGCTTGAAACCCTGGGACAAAGTGTTCTGATCTGACCGGCGAACATAGCTGTAGACTTGAACTGAAATCTTCAGGGGCAGAAACGTCTTAAGTGTCTGGAAAATTGGCCTGTTGAGTCACCGTGAAGGCACTAAAACAAAACTAATTTTAAGCAGGTCAAAGTTCAGTGATTCCCTCTGGAATTCAAACTTTTTTTAAGAGTCTCATGTTTAAGTGAAAAGGGTCAAAGTTGATGCACTGTTACAATGTTTTGAATGCTTTCCCTTAAGAACAGCCACCCAAGCTGGGATTAGCATGAGGAACTGCAAGGCTGGCACTTCAGCGTCTGGGTTAAAAATATTTTAAAGCAGTAAATGCAGTCAGTACAGAGAGATCCCTGGGAGCCTTTCTATTCAAAAATGTGTGAGCTCAGGGCAGCGACTGCAATGTAATTTAGGGCAGTGTATGCTTCATAGCTTTGGAGAATATTGCTTCCCGTTAATGTTCCATCGGAGGATGGTAGGATAGTAGTAATTTTAGAAGGTGGTATTCCTGTTTGTCTTACATCGAAAACTTCAGAATAAATAAAAGGAAACATCAATCGAACAAGAAATGTAACTGTGGAAAAGTACCAATGAATCTAAATTTGAACTGAACAGATACAAAACCAGCATGGGTGTAGGAATATTTTTAAAGAGGAAGCTATGGCAAAAGCAACTTCCCAGGGGATGGACTGAGCAGGTATGTACAGTGTGGACAAATAGTCTGCAGAAACTTTCGAGAAAATGCCTTGTCAACAGGGAGGTGCTTTAACTGTGACTAGATGAAATGGCGTTGAGTATTTGAATGGAGGAATTATTTTAGAACATGGAAACATAAGAGATTTATTCTCAGTAGCTGGCATTCAGATGATAGCTAGATAACCTAAGCAAACCAAGTCATTAGCTAATCACAATTCCTTGAATGAGACTGCATTGGGAAAATCTGCTGGCCTGACCCTGAGGTGTGTGGTTCCAGGACTTCTGATGTTAGAATGTTATATACTGCAGTTGATGGGATTCAACAGGCATTTCCTCAGTCTGAAGATTATGTTGCTGAGCAGAATGAGAATTAAACAAGATTCTTAGACATTAAAAAGAACCTATCATTTTATGAGTTGTGTCTAGGAAATGCAAGAGGAACACTGACTCTGCCTTCAAATTTTAGATACTCAGCTAAAAACTCTAGGCAGCTATGAAATTTGGCTAGGATCCAGAGTCTGCTAAACCCCCTGTAAAACTTTGGTTGTTCTTATCAGCTGTTTTATTTTTCCATGTTACCAGTTGCAGAATAATTCTGTTACTTTTCATCATCAACCTATGATACTCACTTTGAAGAAGCTTTAATTATTTAGTTATTTATTCAATAAAGAGCAGTTATTCCAATTTGAGGAATTACATTTTGCATTGTGTTTACTGTGTCTCCAGAGATATGAATTCAGTCATGTCTATTTATTTTAATGAGATAAGCCAGGAACACGTGATAATATTTTTACCAAAACAGAGTAAAAATGCACACGGAAGAATGAAAAGCTAATATTATTGTGTGGCATGATGACTGTCTCTTCTACAGTTTTGAATCAGAAAGGAACCCGAGTTGTGCTGAATGACGAGAAGATGACATGCATATTCTGCATGTTTTTTTCCCTAATATAGGTGGATAGAAAGTTGCCTTTGATTTGAATCCTTGAATTCAGCTGTGTTTATAAATAACATTACGAATGCTGCTTATTTTAATGTAGTGATGAAGAATATGGGAGAATCACAGATTACAAAGCTTAAATTAGAAAAAGTAAAAATGACAAAGGTTTTCAAGAACTGGTGCTAGGATTGTAATGCAGGAGTACTTTTAGGGTGAGCTCTGAGACTTTTCTGAATCTTAATTAGGGCCAGAAGTTTAACTTTTTGAGCAGGGATTTTCAAAAGTAAAATTTATTTACTATCTAAACTGTATGAAAAAATAGAAGCATCAGCATATTCCATACTGGAATTCATTATTTTAATAGGACTCGTTGACAGTTTGATCGCAAATGACCTCTTTAAAAAAAAATGTGTGTTGCTCTGAACTTTTGCCCCTCAAAACCCTACAAGTCTTTGCAAGGAGCGCTTTTGAAGGGAAGGGTCTTAAATCGGTCTGATAGTAAAATGCCTTGATCCCGACATCTCTCTCTAGGTGCTGTCAGCTGTTAAACTTGTGCTAGCACACTGCTGGTTCCCCATGCTGTGCTGATCCTTTTGTTTAACTGGCATTTCTCTTAGCTTTCCCACTTAAACTAGCTATCAGAATCCTATAGGTCAACTAGACAGTTTGCCTTATTGCAAGCTCACCTGAAACATCTTTTGAGGTAGGGCCTATGATTTCATGACAAATAGTCACCTCAGTGGGGAGCTACGGAGCTCACCTCTATCTTCCAAGGGTTAACAGTAACCTATAATAATAATTTGGTGACACAAAATGCTTCTTTTTGTGCATTACCTATTTCCAGAGGCCTAATTTAGGTTTGAATCAAAATGGATATCACAAACAGTACAGCTTCCTGCTGAGAAGCAAAGTGCTACTGAGAGACTTTCTGTGATTCTTTTGGTGGCATCTGGGAGGGGGTGAAGGAACACAGGGTGGTGGGGCGGGGGAAGCAATTGTCAGCCGCTTATAGTGGAGCTGGGACCAGCCGTGGTAGAGAATGGTTTTCAGAGGCAGAATAGCTTTATGGAATGGTTCTATCAGGAACTGAACTTTGTTCTATTGCACTTCATATGAGGCAAATTTTAGAACGAGGAAAACAGCAGAAGCAGTTTCAACAGATACCTTATTTTTCTGTATGATTTTCATACTTCATGCTCTAGCAACAGTGACTGCACTTACCCAGCTGTAAATACAAAAATAATGATATAGTGTCCAGAAAGTTTTCAACCTTAAGAGTCTGTTAAAACTCTTAATTCCTCATCACAAAATCCTTGGCTGGGCTACTGCAATTGGAAAAGCAAGCAAAGTTAATCTGTCAGTGTGTCCTGTCTTCTCTAACCTTTTACCCTCTTTTCAGATCGCTTGGTAACTACCCCAAACATACTAAGACATCCTCTATTGTCCTAGTTCTTCTCACAAAAGAAAGCAAATTAAAAACAAACAAATTTATCATGATTTTTCTAAGCTATACCCAGGAGTATTTGTACTTTAAATAGAAACTTATGAAGGGTTGTTTTTCATCAATGTTTACAGTTAGTATTTCTGCCTATGTGGGTGAGGAGAGATGGGAAAACTATGACAGTATTATTTTGCAGAAGGGGTCTTCCAGTGAGCCCTCTATTCACAGCACATAGGCTAAATTCCCAGTAAAGCTAAGCCAAGAGCCGATTTTAGCCCAAATATGGGATGGTAAATGACCTGCATTTTAGAATTCAGTGATGGAGGTGGTTATGCATTTCATGCCTTGGGCTCCATGGTGGCTTCCAGTTTGGGCCTTTGCCTTGGCTGGGTCTGGTTGTTGTACCTGGTAAAGGGATGGGAAAACCTCATGGAGCTGGGCAAATTGACAAGAACTCCATCCCAGAATTTTAACTCCAGTTCTCACTTCGACATTTTGCTCTTGCATGTTTTCTGAGAGTGCAGGGTTTTTCTTGGCTTGCTGCTTCCCCAAGTGGCCAGCCCTCGCATCCCCTCTGGACTCTGGGGATGTGTTCTCAGAATGCCCGTTTCCCACCCGCTCCTGGGAGCACCATGAAGAAGCAGCTGTCCTTGCTTTCCCAGCCCCACTCCTAGGAGAGGCTTTGGATGCACAGGCTTCTGTCACATACTTAATTTGTGCATCTCAAGCACAGCTTGCTCAGCTCTGCATTTTTGGCTCAGTGAACACGTTAAACATACCCATGTAGGTGTTCATCTTGGGGTACACTCATGTAGGGATAATAGATGTTATGCTTTCTCTTTTCAAGGACTCAGGTTTTAAGAGTCTCTAGTTAATGGCTATTGGAAAAAACATTGATTTTTTAAAAAATGTGCTGTAAGTAACGTACTCATGGCATTCTTTTTTGATTCCTTAAAAAGCTGTGTAAAAACCAGAATTTTAAGGAGTTTCTTAAAGAATGCTTTTAGACATATTATATCTACTTCCCTATTTTATTGACTATAATTTATTTTGTAAGCATTAGTCCTTCAAAGAAAGAAGACTTTCTACCACCGTGGTCTAAGAGTTTGGTCACTTTTCTGAGGGATTGCTGAGATCTTCCTTGTAATAGTAGCTCCCCGAAAAAAAAAAAAAAAAGCAAAGAAAAGAAATAACATGAAACCCTCAACTGCAGCTTTTGTCCCATTTGAATTGCAGTGGATAATTTTCAAAAACTGCAAGTGGAGTGATGATGTAAGATGGACTTTTCGCTCTCTTTTCAAAGTTTCTTCCAATTTTTCTGCTTATTTCAAAACCTTTACCTAGAATGAGAGTATATTTGTGTTGTTTAATATCCTTTGTTTCACAGTATCTTTTTATATAATGATTGGTGGGTAGGAATGGACAGGGCCATGCTTTGGGATCTGAGCCTCCTTTGGACCCCATAGGATGTCAATGGACTCATTAGGGTTTAGCCAAGTTTTATGCATTATTCATAATATACATTCACAGCATGCACACTAACGACTGTCTCCTGTGTCTGCTTAGTCAGAACCATTTGCATGCTGTAATATGGAACCATAATACAGAATGCATTTAGCTACATTTTCTGTATTATCCTTAATACATATTGTCATCATATTCTGTTATGGGGTATGCGGTGAATGTGTTTAAACAATAGCATGCACTTGTACATTATGATTCCATAAAAACAAATGTATAATAAAAGTCTTTATGGAAGTAATTATTGCATATGTGCAATAACAGTTTTTAAAAAAGCTTTCATATTATTTCTAGTTTGTTTTTATTGTTTGATTATCTAGTTATTTGTTTTATGCTGTTTTATGCCTGTTGGACTGATGTCCTGAAAATTTTAATTTTGAAAACAACATACCTTCTTTATCCCTCTCATATCTTACCTCATTAGTTTCCCTAAATGCATATTTAAAAACATAATATTTAAGAGACTTGATGATTAGGAAAAGCATGTTTCCTAACTACCAATTAAAGATCTTCAGGGTATTTGTTATAAAGAGCCTGTGTTCCATGTATCATCAGAAATATGTTGTGTATGTGAGAACTTAACATCAAATTATCTTCCATATCCAAGATAGAGAATCTCTGAGTTCTAATGTCAACGAGTCTAACTCATTTAGGGAATTGGCATCTTTTTGTCTGGAACAAGCTCCTTACAAAATGGAATTGACCGTGGATTAATTCCAACAGAATATCATATTCATTATGTCTTTCAAAAAATTCTTAACTTGCCCTGGAAAGAAAAAAACCTAGAAATGCATCTCTATATCACAAGTATGAAGAAAACAAATAATGTATTGAAATTTTAAGTGATAATTTGTTGAAAAGTTAGAAATTCATTGAGGATATAGACTTCTAAATCAATTTACCTTGCTATAATGGAAATAGTTGGTACAGTAAAAGGATTCATTGAAATTCTGAGTTTTCTCTTTTGAGAGGCTACTGGTGGTTTTCCAGTAGTTAGAAGTTATGTAGTTTCTGGTTACCTGCTAGTAAACTCATTTTATGACGCTCGCTTTGAAAACCCTGTGATTCATTTAGTGTCCTCCAAACAGAGTGCTTTTCTATATGACCACTTCTTATTTCATTATGAAATCATTTAGGAACAGATTCTTGGAGTTAGAAGCATATAGAAAATGGTAGTTTTAGTTTGAAGGGCCATTAGTCTTTTTATTGCTAATGACACTTTTATCAGTAATCTGTTCTACTTGGAATCAGTTCTATAACATTTTAATTTTTTTGCCAGACATTATAGGTGACTTTGTTTTAGATACAGGATCTCACTGAAAATTTAAAGTATACCCACTTGGTAATGTTGTAAATCGTCCTTGTCTTGTCTCCCCCTTTCAGGGAGTTTGACATTATGCATCCTGATGAAATGGCTCTTGGGTCTGTGTCCACGTTCTTCAGGAATCTGGAGGGAATATAAACTTGATGCAAAGTCTGACTAGTAGTGTCTTTTTTGTTCATATCAGTGCATTTTTCTCTGTTTCTTCAGTGACCCCCACATAGTTGTTTGGGTCAGTCTGCATGTTGAGAAGGCAATAGCTTCAAATCAGTTGGTTTTAGATATAGTGGCTGGATTGGATTCCAAGTAGTAGGACCTTAAGGCAGGACAGAGAAAGATATGGAGCCAGGTACCCACCCAAACCTAGATCTTTTGGTTTTCTGCAATAGTATGAGTCTGTCAGACAAGGATAGATAAATTGAGTATTACATAGATAGAAAAAGGGTACACCTCTTAAATGGATTATTTTCTACACTGCAGGGAAGAAAAAGACCTCCCCAGCTCCTGTTTTAACAAGCTGTATTTTTTCTACTTTCATTTGATATTTGCTTTCACTAGGCTTACGTACAAAGTTGACCATTTTGTCCAACTTTTATTGTCAATTTAAATAGTTGGTCTGCTGAAAAAGTCCTCATGCTAATTTTGAGGTCTTTCTCTGTCCTGCCTTGAGGTCTGACGACTGAAATTGCTCAGAATATTCAGGAATTCTACTTTGGAGCTGCCATAGAGCCTAAGGCGTACTCTTTTGATAACCTCAGTGGGCAAATTTTCTTACTTGGAAGGAAGGCTTTATATTTGAAAACGGTCAAAAGATATTTGACCAAGTCCAGTGAATAAAGCAGGCAGACAATGAAAGGTGGGGGTAGCAGAAGAGGGCAACACAAATTGTGGAGCTCAAGTAACACACCTGTTTTCTTGGGTCACTCAGAAATTGGAAGATTACAAAACAGGGGCTCTAAAAGTATTTTAAGCACTAGTAGCAACAGAGAAATGAGTATATAGTTTCTTACATTCACTTCTTTGAAGGACCACACTTATTTGTCTGTGAAGGATTAAAATAGGTTTAAAATATGTTACATTACTTTATAGTTATACTATAACTATATATAGTATAGTCATAATCACAATATATTTCATGTGTTTTTGTGTGCATCTGTTATAACTGACATGCAAAAATGTGTCCATTTTTAGATTGGTGTGCCTGTCCTTTCCAAATTATGAAAAATGCACGGGGTCTTTCAAAACCATTAATTCTGAGCTAAGTTGTCCAAATGGAAAAAATAATTTCGGTGGCTTTTTGTGTCTCATATTAAGTTTTCAGATAATAATCCAATGTTTCCAGAGCCTAAATATCTTAAATGTAGATTTTTTTTTCCTGCTTATTGTTGGTCAGAAATGCCTCCAATTTTCATAGTAGCAAAACATATTTCAGGGAGTTTCTTCATTTGAGTTTATTTTTTGGCTCTTCAAGACCAGTCTGGTCACTTGTAGACTAGCACAGTTGCTTGCAAATAGATCATTTCCACGGATAAACAGTAAGAAATATACACAATCATGTGTACAGAGTTTCACAACTAACTTATATAGTCATAAATTTTAAAAGGCCATATTTTTGCCAATTTATTTAGTAAGAAACTCAGTATTTACCAGATCATATGATATTCATTTCAGAGTGGATCTCAGCTATCACTGTGTCCAGATTCCTCATGGTGACATCCCCAGAGATTTTTGGAATTCTCCACTACAATGAGTAATATTAGAAGGGTTGACACAAGCAAGAGTAGGTTCAACAGAGAGTGTTGGATTAAAATAAAATAGTTGAGTGCTATTTAATCTTTTTTTTTTTTTTTCTTTGAGATGGAGTCTTGCATTGTCACTCAGGCTGGAGTGCAGTTGCATATTAGATACGAGTAGAGAAGGCAATGAAAACTAGGGTTTTTTTTTTTTTTTCAGAGTCTCACTCTGTTGCCCAGGCTGAAGTGCAGTGGTGCAATCTTGGCTCATTGCAACCTCCACCTCCTGGGTTCAAGCGATTCTCCTGCCTCAGCGTCCCGAGTAGCTGGGACTACAGGTGCACGCCAGCACAGCTGGCTAAATTTTTTGTATGTTTAGTAGAGATGGGGTTTAGGGGAGCTCTACATATTATTTTTATAGACTTCTCCCACCTTATAATGGCTTAAATAAATGTAGCTATTACCCACATAATATATCCCACCCCAGTTTTTTCATTACTACTTCAGAAACAGCATTGTAGGGAGAGGATCCGACGTCATCATCTAGGTCACTATGCTCAGGTCACTGAACTCTGACACTCTCTTTCCTTGCCTGTAAAATTAGGTTTAGTGCATAGAATTTTTTGTGAGAATAAAATAAGTTAATTATGTGAATGCATTTTGTAAACTGTAACATTCAAATAGACGTTAGTTGTTCATACCTTATGTTGATGAAATGTAGAATAACCAGTACTGCAGCTAGATTTGTAGTTATTTTTGTTGATGGGTTTATGATCACTTGTTCATATGTTGGGTACCTTTTGATAAAGTCCTAATTGTACGGCTTTTTTTTTTTTTTTTTTTTTTGAGACAGAGTCTCGCTCTGTTGCCCAGGCTGAAGTGCAGTGGCGCGATCTCAGCTCACTGCAAGCTCTGCCTCCCGGGTTCACGCCATTCTCCTGCCTCAGCCTCCCGAGTAGCTGGGACTACAGGCGCCCGCCACCACGCCTAGCTAATTTTTTGTATTTTTTAGTAGAGACGGGGTTTCACCATGTTAGTAAGGATGGTCTCGATCTCCTGACCTCGTGATCTGCCCGCCTCGGCCTCCTGAAGTGCTGGGATTACAGGCGTGAGCCACCGCGCCCAGCCTTGTATGGCTTTTTAACTAGAATAGCACTAGCTCTGCAAGCGATAACTCTTGAAAAAAATTACAAGGTCTGCTTTTGCATTTTGTTCATTTTGGTTCCTCTACAGCTTGCAGTAAGATTCCTGATGGTACCACCAAGTGTTGACAATATCTCCCATGACCTTCATCTTTGAACTCTTCTAAGATTCTGCTTCTTGTTTTCTTTTTCTTGAGTAATGTAAATACAAATTTTAGCTCAGGCCTGTGGGATGATGTGTATATTTTCTTTTCGTTAAAAGGTATGTGGTATATAAATTGAGTATTTATATCTCATTATTTTGATAACATGCTACAAAGATCCCAGTAGTTGTGTTTAATATTTGTTTTAGGAAATTTGCCACTACAGACAAATTTATTTTAGACTCACTTCTCTGAAAAACAGTGAATTAAATGGTGGGGAAAAAACCCGATGTGGTAAAGTAACGTATTATCTGAATTCATGGAAGCCACGTGTAATCTTTCTTTTCTCAGAGAGTTTTTTATTCTCTCCATATTCATTGTTTGTTTCTATTTTCTGTGTAGTAACTGGGCTTGTGCTGATAATTATAATTCTAAGTGAAGTGATAAGGACAGATTCTCGGGTGACAGTTATGGCACCTTCCTTCTGACCTTAGGCTAGTTACTTCATTTCTTTTCTCTTTCACTTTCTTTCTTTCCTAGCTTGTCAAGGACACAGTGATACATATTTCACAAGATTGCTCAAAGGGATAAATGAGATGATATATGTAAAATCTCAGATGTTCTAAATATTATAAATATTATAAATGGAAAGTAGCATACCAATGCCAGCCATCATAATACTGAATATTTGCCTACAAAAACAGGTCAGTTATAACATCCAGGCTTTCAGGAATGTTTTGCAGACTTTTCTTTAAGACTTTAAATTAGCTGATGGAAACAGAATTTTAGAACTGGGACACTATTCCATAGCCTATAAATGCTTCCTCTAGATCCACTGAGGATGCTGGATGAGATTTTCAAGGTCACATAGATAAGTAAGAGAACTGGTCATAGACCCAGGTTTCCTGGCTCCCTTGCTGGACTCGATTCTGTGCTCTTGCAATATGGGCTGGCTACCATTTGGCCACCTACAGTGTGGAGACGTTTTCCAAGGGATAGTGATACATCAGTAGCATCCACTCTTCTCTCCGAAATGAAGGACTCCAGAGAGGCATTTTCCTTCTGTTTTCTTTTTCCCCTTGTGGTTATTGACAAAGCTTTGGATCATGTTGAAACTTGTTACAACCACCAGGGTACTCTTTCAACTTTTCATAGTTATCACCCTGCTCCTAATTATTAAGGAGTAGCAAACATGATTCTACGCTCCTAAATTGGAAAGACTTGTCAGACTTTAATATTTAGATGAGGGAAAGACCTCCAGCCATGAAAAAAAATTCCTGTTGATATTTTCCATAAAAGGGGATGTACAGGTCAAGACCAGCAGAGCCGACTCTGCCACTTTGTGTAAATGAGATCTTGAGAAGTGGCAAAGAGGAGAATCTTAGTCATGTCTTACGTGAATATGCGATGTACCCTCAAATTTCTTAGCTTCCTTCTCATGAAAATGCTGCATATGAGCCAGGCAGAGGTTATTCATTCCCTATGTTTGGCCCTGAAATAAAACAAAAGTAATAAAAATTAGTAAACTTGCATTTATGGAAGTGTGTGATGAAGACAGCTTTTTGTAAATGAATGTTTTGCTAGTGTCAGCCACATAAATCAAGTAAGTGACGTGTCTCTAAGGAAAAGTCACTTTAAAACATCATGTAAACTTCATTCACTCTTCATAAAATAATTGACACCTACATTTATTACAAGTTGCGATGACTCACTCATTCTCTGTTAAAGAAAAAAGTGTTTTTGTTTTTGTTTTTAAGAAATTAGTAGGACATTTATCTCCCCTGACAAACTAGCTAGTGCTATGTTTATATTTCCCCAATAACTACAAGGTGAAGGGTTGGACATAGAAGCTGAATGTAGTACTATGCAGTGTTACTCTGAGCTTCTTGGAGAAGGTCAGGAAATAGCAACTATTTTCTTTTGATTATGTGAAGCAATACTTTAGGAGACAGAAATAAATTTACAATAGAGAAAACTGAAAAGAAATATAGAATAGAGTCCTCCTTACTGATAGTAGATTTGGTAGACTTTGAAAACCGAATTGTTGTCTCAGTGTCATATTTAGAGGTGAATTCAAGCCATGCCCCAAACCAGCTTTCACTATTTGAGTGTCATTGTAGATAAACTCGGCAAGGACATTGGCACAATAAGTTTTAACTTTGATATTCAAGTGGTAATAACAAACATATGACTAGATTTTCATCACCTCTCTCTCTCTTCTGATCCTTTATATGTCTTCTTTCTCCATCTGGAATCACAGTACAGAGAGACACTGACCTCAAATACATGTCCCATGCAGACAGCACTTCTCTGGGGAGGTTAAACTCTCCCAGTAGCTAGCTCATGGGTTGGTGAATCAAGAACTTACCATGGGTTAGGTACTCATAGGCATTGGGGATGCAGCAGTAAACAAAAGAGACAGCCCTTGTTCTCAAGGAGCTCAAAATCTCATGGACATGATAGAAAACAAACAATAAAGAAATATGGCTGGGCGTGGTGGCTCATGCCTGTAATCCCAGCACTTTGGGAGGACGAGGTGGGAGGATTGCTTGAGCCCAGGAGTTTGAGACCAGACTAGGCACCATACAGAGACTGTATGGTGTGGTGGTGCACCTCTGTAGGCCCAGCTACTTGGGAGGCTGAGGTGGCATAATCACTTGAGGCTGGCAGATTGAGGGCTGCAGTGAACTATGATTGCATCACTGCACTCCAGTCTAGGCAACAGAGTGAGACCCTGTCTTAAAAAAAAAAAAAAAGAAATATGATAATTTCATAAGAAGAAGACTAAATAGCATAATGTGGCAGACAGTAGTTCCCAGGACCTGCTTTGGTTGGGGTGGTCAGGGAACGAGATGGTATTCTGAGTTGACAATGGAATTCTCAAGAGAAGGAGTAGCACGTGCTGGGCCCAGTGATGGGAGAGAGCCTGGCTTGTTGTGGTTGGGGGAGCCCACTCTTCTTTCTTCTTGCGCTTGTGTTATACTTCCTCTCCCATCTGCATTCTCAGCTCGTGATCTTGTTTCCTATTTCTTCCAGAAAATGAAAGGAACAAGAAAGAGAACTTCTTGAAGCTTCTCTCATCACACCTGCGCACCCACCTGCATTATATACTCTGCATTTGCCTTTTCCCTATGTGTAAACCGAGTCCCTAGTAAAGGCTGAGTTTTCCATGTGTACTGGGTCCTAGAGTCTCTTTCTCCTGTCTGCTCATACAGGACTCCACCCACGTTCTTCTCTCCGCTGCATCATCAAATTTTCCTTCTCTATTAGGTCCTTCGCATCAACCTGCTAACTTGTTATTTTTTCCATTTTAAGAGGAAAAACACTCTTTTAGTGCCATTTCTTTCCAGCTACTACACATTTGCCTCCATCTGTTTAATGAAGAATTGCTTGGGAAAAATTGTTTAATTTTTTTCCTCTAAATTCTTCCCAGCCGGTTGCAGTGTCTCACACCTGTAATCCTAGCATTTGGGAGGCCGAGGAGTATGAGACCGGCCTGGGTAACATGGCAAAATCCTGTCTCTACAGAAAGTACAAAAGTTAGCCGGGCATGGTGGTGCGTGCTTGTGGTCCCAGCTACTTTGGAGGCTGAGGTGGGAGGATCACTTGAGCCCAGGAGTTCGGGGCTGCAGTGAGCCGTGTAGTGCCACTGCACTCCACGCTGTGCAACATTCACCTGGCTTCTGTTTTCTTGGTTTTCTTCATACCTACTGGCTACTCTTTTTTTTTTTTTTTTTTGAGATGGAGTCTCGCTCTGTCACCCAGGCTGGAGTGCAGTGGCGCGATCTCGGCTCACTGCAAGCTCTGCCTTCCGGGTTCACGCCATTCTCCTGCCTCAGCCTCCCGAGTCGGTGGGACTACAGGCGCCCGCCACCAAGCCCGGCTATTTTTTTGGTATTTTTAGTAGAGACGGGGTTTCACTGCGTTAGCCAGGATGGTCTCGATGTCCTGACCTCGTGATCCATTCGCCTCGGCCTCCCAAAGTGCTGGGATTACAGGCGTGAGCCACCGCGCCCGGCCTGGCTACTGCTTCTCTAATCTTTTCTTTTAATTTTTTATTTCATTGTGGTAAGAACATTTAACATGATATCTACCCTCTTAACACATTTTTAAGTGCACAATACACTATTTTTAACTATAGGTAAGACATTCTGCAGCAAGTCTCTGGAGCTCATTCATCCTGCTTAACTGGCGCTTTGTGCCTGTTGATTATCAACTCCCACTTCCCATTCCCCCAACTCTGGCAACCTCCATTCCACTCTGATTCTAGGAATTTGACTATTTTAGATATCTTATTTACATGAACTCATGCAGTATTTGTCTGTGACTGGCTTATTTCACTTAGCCCAATGTGCTTAAGGTTCATTTATGTTTTTGCATATTGGATCATTTTAAAGGCTGAATGATATTGCCTTGTATGTATATATCAATTTTTCTTTATTCATTCACCTGTCAATGGTCATTTAGGTTGTTTTACATATTGGCTATTGTGAATAGTACCACAGCGAACATGTGAGTGCTGATTTGTCTGTGAGATTTTGATTTTAATTCATTTGGATAAATACCCAGAAGTGCAACTACTGGATAATATGATAGTTCTATTTTTAATTTTTTGAGGAGCCTCTGTACTTTTTTTGTGTTTGTTTGAGACAGGGTCCTGTTGTGTCACTCAGAGTGGAGTGCAGTGGCAGGATCCTAGCTCACTGCAATCTCAAACATGCCACCAGGCCCAGCCGATTTAATTTTTTTTTTTTTTTCTTTTAGAGATGGGATTTCACTATGTTACCCAGGCTAGTCCCAAACTTCTGGCCTCCAGCGATCCTTCTGCTTCAGCCTCCCAAGGGTTTACAGGCATGATGTACTATTTTTTATAGAGAGTGTACCATTTTGCATTCCCATCAACAGTGTACAAAAGTTCTTATTTCTCAATATTCTCACCAATACTTGTCCTTTGTTTTTTGATGCTAGCCGCCCTGACAGGTGTGAGGTGAGATCTCATTATGGTTTTGATTTGCATTTCTCTGATGATTAGTGGCATTAGGCATCTTTTCATATACCTGTATATTTAAATTTTTAGCACATTTTAAAATCAGGATTTTTTTTTCAATTGAAAACGTTTCTTCTATATTTCAGATATTCACCTCTTAACAGACATAGAGTGTATTAGCTAGGGTTCTCCAGAGAGACAGAAGCAGTAGGATGGATAGAAGGATGGATGGATGGATGGATGGATGGATGGATGGATAGATAGATAGATAGATAGATAGATAGATGGGAGGGGATTTATTAGGGAAATTGGCTCATGGGTATGGAGGATGAGAAGTCCCATGACAGGCTATCTCTGAGCTGAAGACCCTGATGTGCTGGTAGCATGGCTTAGTCTGAGTCTTAAAACGTCAGAACCAGAGAAACTGTTGTTATAATTCTCAGTATGAGGCCAAAGGCCTGAGAATCTGGTTTAGATGGTGCCCACTCACACTGAAAGTGGTTCTTCCCCACTCTGTCCACTGACTCACATGCCAGTCTCCTCTTGAAACATCCTCACAGGCAAACCCTTAAGTATTACTTTACCAGTTCCTAGATATTCCTTAATCCAATCAAGTTGACACCTAAAATTAACCATCGCATATAGTTTGCAAATATGTTTTCTCATTTAATAGGTTGCCTTTTCACTCTTTGATTGTCTTCTTATGCTGCACGGAAGCTATTTGATATAGTCCCACTTGTCTATTTTACCTTTTGTGGTCTATGCTTTTGGTGTCATATCCATGAAATCATTGCCAAGACCGATGTCACAAAGATTTTCCCTTATGTTTTCTCCCAGGAGTTTTGTAGTTTTAGGTCTTACATTTAAGTTTGCATGCCATTTTGAGTTGATTTTTTTGTGTCTGATATGAAACAAGTGTATAATTTCATTCTTTTGCCTATGAATATCCAGTTTTCCCAACACGATTTTTCTGAAGCGACTATTCCTTCCTCACTGTTTATTCTTGGCACCCTTGTTGCAGATCAGTTCACTGTATATGTGCAAATTTCCTACTGGGGTCTCTCTTCTGATCCATTGGTCCACATGTCTATTTTTATGCCAGTAGCATACTGTTCTCATTGCCATAGCTTTCTAATATATTTTGAAATTAAGAACTGTGATGCCTCCAGCTTTGTTCTTTTTTTTCTCACAATTGATTTGGCCATTTGAGCTCTTTTGTGGGTTCATGTGAATTTTATAATTGTTTTTTCTAACCCTGTAAAAATGCCATTGGAGTTTTGATAGGGATTGCATCTAATTTGTAGATCATTTTGGGTAGTATGGACACTTTAACAATATTAGTTCTTCTAATCCATGAACATGGGCCATCTTTCACTTATTCATTTCTTTAATTTCTTTCACCAATGTTTTATAGTTGTCAGTGTACGAGTCTTTTACCTCTTTATTCAACTTTATTTCTAAGTATGTTGTCTTTTTGGTGATATCGTTTTCCTATTTTTTTCAGTTTATTGTTGGTATATAGAAATGCAACCAATTTTCGTATGTTGATTTTGTATTCTGCCACTTTACTATATTTATTAGTTCTAACAGTTTTTAAATGGAGTCATTAGGGTTTTTTTTACACATAAGATTATGTCACTTGCAAACAGGGATGATTTAACTTCTTTTTTTTTCTGATTTGCATATCTTTTTTTTTCCTTATGTTGCCTAACTGCTCTGGCTAAGGCTTCTAGTACTATGTTAAATGAAAGTGGTGAGAGTGAGGATCCTTGTCTTTTTCCAGATCTTAGTGGAAAAGCTTTCAGTTTTTCAATGTTGAATATGAGTAGATGTGGAATTCTTATATATGGCTTTTACTGTTGAGATACTTTCATTCTCTTCCTAGTTTGTTGAGAGTTGTTGTCATGAAAGGGTGCTGAATTTTGTCAAATGCTTTTCTTTATCTATAAGATGCTCATGTGATTTTTATTCATTCTGCAATGTGTGTATCACATTAATTGGTTTGTGTCTGTTGAATCATCCTTACATCCCAGGGATAAATGCCACTTGGTCATAGAATATGTTTCTTTTAATATGCTGTTGAGTTTGATTTGCTAGTATTTTATTCAGGATTTTTGTATCTGTATTCATCAGAGATATTGGCCTGAAGCTTCTTTTCTTGTGGTGTTGTGGTATCTTTGTTTGGCTTTGTCAGGGTAATGCTGGCCTTATGAAATAAATTATATCAAAGGTTCCCTCCTTTTCAATTTTTTGGAAATGTTTAAAAAGGCTTGGCATTAATTTTTCTTTAAATGTCCTTTAAATTCACCAGTGAAACGGTCAGATCCTAGGCTTTTCTTTGGTGATTTTTGATTATTGATTCAACTTCTATACTAGATATATAAATCTGTTCAGACTTTCTGTTTCTCTGTGATTCATTCTTATAAGTCTCATATTTCTAGGAGTTTATCTATTTTTCTACATTATCCACTTTGTTCGCATTTAATTGTTCATAATAGTTTCTTATGATCTTTTTTATTTTTGAGGCATTCATTGTAATGTCTCTTCCTTTATTTCTGATTTTGGGTCTTCTCTCTCTTTTTCTTAGTGTATCTAAGGTTTTACAATTTTATCTTCAAAAAAATCAGCTCTTTTGCTGATTTTTTTTTTTCTATTTTGTGGTCTTTATTTGATTCGTTTCTACCTGATCTCTTTTTTCTTTCCTCCTGCTAACTTTGGGCTTGGTTTTACATTTCTTGGAGGTATCAATTAGATTGTTTATTTGGGATCTTTCTTCTTTTTTAATTTAAGCACTTGTGGCCACAGACTTTTCTGTTATTACTTCTTTTGCTTCATCCCATAGGTTTTGGTATGTTGTGTTTTCATTTTCGTTTGTCTCAAGATACTTCTTATATTTCTTTTTGATTTCCTCTTTGACCCTATGGTTGTTCAAGAGTGTGTTGTTTACTTTCCATGCGTTTGTGAATTTTCTCATTTTCTTGCTGTTATTGATTTCTAATTTCACTCCATTATGATTAAAAAGATAATTTTGAATGACTTTGATTTTCTTAAATTTGTCAAGAACTTGTTTTGTGACCTAACATGTGATCTGTCCTCTAGAATGTTCCACATTTGCTCGAGAAGAATGTATATTCTGCCTTTGGGTAGAAAGTTCCGTCTATGTCTGTTAGGTCCATTTGATTCATAGTATTTTACAAGTCAGCTGTTTTCTTTATTGATTTTCTGTCTGTAATGTATGTCATTACAATAATGAATAATAATTCATTATTGTAAGTGAATTATTACGATTTTCTACTATTGGCCAGGTGCGGTGGCTCACGCCTGTAATCCCAGCACTTTGGGAGGCCAAGATGGGCAGATCACCTGAGGTCAGGAGTTTGAGACCAGCCTGGCCAACATGGTGAAACCCTGTCTCTACTAAAAATACAAAAATTATCTGGGTGTGGTGGCAAGCGCCTGTAATCCCAGCTACTTGGGAGGCTGAGGCAAGAGAATTGCTTGTACCTGGGAGGTGGAGGTTGCAGTGAGCCAAGATTGCACCATTGCACTCCAGCCTTGGGGGACAAGAGCGAGACTTTGTCTCAAAGAAAAAAAAATTCTACTATTGTTTTATTACTGTCAATTTCTTCCATCAGATCTGTCAATATTTGCTTTATGTATTTAGGTACTCTGATGTTAGGTGTATTTATATTTATAATTGTTATATCTTCCTGTTGAATTGACCTTTTTGTCATTATATAACGATGTTCTTTGTCTCTAGAGACAGCTATAGCTAGCTATAGATTTAAATCTTTTTTGTCTGATAAAGTATAGCCACCTCTGCTTTCTTTGGGTTGCCATTTGCACGAAATTCCTTTTCCCATCCTTTCACTTTCAGCTGATGTGTATCTCTAATTCTAAAGTGAGTCTTTTGTAAAGAGTATATCACTGGATTTTTTTCTATCGATTCAGCCACTCTGTGCCTTTTCATTGGTGAATTTAACTCATTTACATTTAAGGTAATTATTGAGAAGTGAAGGCTTACTACTGGCATTTTGTTAGTTATTTTCTGCTTGTCTTGCAGTTGTTTTGTACCTCTCTTCCTTTCTTGCTGTCTTCCTTTTATATTTATTGCTTTTCTGTAGTGTATATTTGCTTTGTTTTTTTTACTGTTTATCTTTTATGTGTCTATTATAGGTTTTTTTTCTTTGTAGTTAGCTTGAGGATTGCTTAAAATATCTTATCATTATAACCTTCCATTTTAAGTTGATAGCATCTTAACTTCGACTGCATGCAAAACCACCATACTTTCACTCTCTCCTCCTCTAACAATTTTTATTGATTTTTATATTATAATTAAAAATAATTTGTGCACCATCTTTAGAGTGTTTCATTTATCTGTATATGTTTATGTATTTACCTTTACCTGTTAGATTTATGCCTTCATGTTACTGTTAAGTATGTCTTCATTTCAATTCAAAGGACTCCTTTAAGCATTTCTTCGGGGAGGTTTACTGGTGAAAAACTTCAAAAGTGTTTGTTTGTCTGGGAAAGTCTTTTTATCTCTGCTTGATTTTTAAGGAATACCTTTGCCTGGTATATTGTTCTTGATTGGCAGGTTTTTTTTTTTTCTTTTAGTACTTTGAATACATTGTTTCACTCTCTCCTGTCCTGAAATGTTTCTGCTGAGAAATCTGCTTATAGTCTTATATAGGCCCCTTATATGTGACAAGTCACTTTTCTCTTGTTTCAAAATTCTCTTTTTGTCTTTGCCTTATGACAATTTGATTGTAATGTGCCTCAGTCTAGTTTTCTGTGGATTGATCATTTTGGAGAGACTCTGAGTTTTGTGAATCTGGATGTACATTTCCAAGGTGACCTTGTTAAGATGTGTACGGATCATTTCACTCCTGTTTAAAGCCTCCAGTGGTTTCATTTCTCTCATGGATCAATAGCTAAATTATACAGTGGCCTACAAGACCTTAATGATTTGTTATTCCCCTGCCTGTTCGACCTTATATCCTAATACCTTCTCTTTTGCTTAGTCTGCTCCATCCACAACTGATGATTGTTAAATACTCCTAGCATTTTTCCAACCCAGGAATTTAGTACATCCTGTTTCTGCTGCATAGAACACTTTTTCTCCAGGTATCTTGAACGGTATACTCATCTTTAGTTTTTTTTTCTCAAATCTATTTACTTAGTGAGTTCTTTCCTGGTCACTCTATCTAAAATTTCACTATTCTTTCTTTCCACCCCTTCCCAACAACACATACACATCTCCTCTTTACCTTCTCTTCTTTCTGCTCCCTTACTATTTTGAATTTACTATATATTTTCTTAATTTTCTTGCCTCCTTTAAGGAGAGAAAGTAAGTTCACTGAGGAGACAAATATTTGTCTGTTCTGTTCATTCCTATATGCCCAGAACTTAGAAGAGTGCTCAGTAAATATTTTTGAGTGAATGAATGAATGATTAAATATAAGAACATACTGAAAAAGAAAAAAATTCAGGTAGCAAAAATTGTACAATGATTTAATGAGAGAGAATTTTATTTCTAGGGTTTTACGATGCCATACCATTCTCAATTTCTCAGCTCTGCATTATTTTCTAGGCACGTACCCAAAATAAAGATTTTTTTAAAAAAGAATAAACGTTTTTATATTTTCTCTTGGAAGTATAATGATCATGCAATCCTACATAATCATACCTTATTTAAGGAAGTTAGAAAACACACAAAAGAATTATAGAAAATTTCTGTATAGGCTGCAGAAGTTTTGTTTCCTAAATATTAATACAAATATCATGTTAAGGAAGTAAAACAATTTAAAGTAATGATTTTTAAAGCCTACAGGTGTAAAAGTGAAGCATATGGTTGAACAGAGATTGCCAATGAAATTGACAGATGATTAACATTCATTAAAACTTTTAATTAACACCTTGGAAAATTCCATAAAATGATACTGTATGTAAATGACTATGTGTGATATCTTGGAGCATTCTCTTACCTGTTTTACAGAGGGGAATAAATGGATCACAAAAGTGCTTATGATAACAACTTTCTTTTGCCCTGAGTCTGTTTTGGGTGTTATCTAGTAGTGTCAATCATGCCAATTTGAGCTGACAATATTCTAAATATATTTGGCTGAGATATAGGTGATTCTCTGTACTTTCTGAAGGAAAGAAAAATGACCTTTTTGTTCTTTATCACTTCTTTTTTCCAACATTTTCTGATTAAGTAACAATGGGAGAATTTGAGCTTTGATGAAATAGAGCTTTTCCAAGCTAATTTAAAATCAGGTTTGTCTCTCTGGGCATGGTGGCTCATGCGTGTAGTCCCAGCACTTTGGGAGGCTCAGGCGGGCAGATTACTTGAGGACAGGAGTTTGAGACCAGCCTGGCCAACATGGTGAAACCCCATTTCTACTAAAAATACAAAAATTAGCCAGGCATGGTGGTGCATGCCTGTAACCCCAGCTACTCGGGAGGCTGAGGCATGAGAAACACTGGAAGCTGGGAGGTGGAGGTTGCAGTCAGTAGAAACTGGGCCACTGCACTCCAGCCTGAGTGACAAAGTGAGACCCTGCCTCAAAAAAAAAAAAAAAGTCTAAAGTGTTAATAAAATTTGTGATTAATAAACCATATGTAAAGCAAAATGGAAGGTTGTGAGAAACTGATTTTGTGAGAGATTCAAAACACTAAATTGTACTTTGTATTGTACGTTGAAACTACATTTTCTACTCACTATTTTCAATGGGATGGAAGTTGTCTACTTGAAAATAGTAGGAATTGGTATAAAGAAGGTTTCAAAATTTTTGTAGAGGTCCATTTACTGTAGGATTTTGTTAATAACTTTTGAATTCTGATACAAGGACAGCTTTTTATGTTTTGCTGAGGGATTTGTGTAGGAATATAAGCTTACCTACCTGTTGCTGAGTTGTAAACCTGGGAGGATTGTTAAAAAAAAAAACAACATAGAATTAATTATGTTTTCTTTGACAGAATTATGTTTCAGTTTTTATTAGATAACATGTTTGGTCAGGGTTAAACATCCATTAGTGATGTAGGGTAATCATTAAGGACATTAATTATCATCTCAAGCTGTGATCTCTTGATATCCTCAAGGACTGCCAAGGCCTATATGGTTCTCTTTTTTTCCTACTGTCTGGTTACAATGATTGTATATAACTTCCCCTGCTTCTCACGTCTGCAGCTTTCTTCTTCCTTTCCTGCCCCTGTGACCCCTTTCTTGTAACTGCCATTTTCACTGTGTTTCCCGTGCTTTTTGACTCTGTGCCTCTTGATGTGGATGTGAGCACCACACCCAGCAAGTGTTGCCCCTCCTGTATTAGGGGCTGCTTGGTTGTGTTCAGTTGTGAATGATTTTAGATCTTCTTGTAGATTTCCTTTTTACAAACTATTCAGAATTTGTTAATTTACTATTCACAATGTTTCCTCTTTGGTCAAGAGGCAGCAAGGGAAAGGGGGATAGAATTGCATATTGCAACCATTTCAGCTGGCTGAGGTTTCCAGAACACTTACTATGTGAATGAGACATTATTATAATTTAAATTGCTAAGTGTGATTTTAAAAGATCGGTTATAACATGCCTGTTTTTGAAAACTAATGTATATTTTAGGTTGAATGTTTAAGTTCTTCAGAATAATTTTTTATTCTCTTGTTTATTGTTTAGTAAGTATTAAGATTTTTAAACTAATTCTACAGATTAAGGAGTTAAAGCATTGGAACAGAAATATAAAGCTTTAAGGATACAAAGGAATAAATTTATATTATTATTTTTATCTTTTCTAGTGTTAGGAACCTAAATGTTTTGAAGCTGAAACATAAAGAATGGAAGAAAAAACAAAAATTATGCTGAAAATACTAATTAACCATGAATGCTGCCTGATTTATAATTCCATGTACAGAGATTATAAAGAAGAAATATAGCTCACAAAGGATGAGATGCTCTAAAATTGTAACTCTGACTATATAATTGAGAATAATCCTGCTGAGAAAGAAAAGGAGTTAAATAAAAGTGTAACTATATCAGGAGCTCTTTGATAAGCTCAGAATTTCAAGGGGTAAGTATCAAAGACAGAGGAAGGAGTACATAGTTAGGGCTTAGTAAGAAAGGCAGGAACTTCAGGAGAGCTGGCAATCAGGGTCATTAACTCATTTATTCATTCATACCACTAATATTTATTGGGAGACTTTCATATGCCAGATACACTTGTTTACGTTGAGGGCAATAAAATATAATGAAGTTGTTGCCCTCAAAAATCTACTGTGATAACACAGGGCTGTAATATTAAAAACTGACATGGTTGGCTGGGTGCAATGGCTCACACCTGGAATTCTGGCACTCTGGGAAGCTATGGTGGGAGGATTGCTTGAGGCCAGGAGTCAGAGACCAGCTGGGGTAACATGGTGAGACCTGGTCTCTACGAAAATAAATTTTTTAAAATTAGCCAGGCATGGTGGCGCATGCTTGTAGTCCTAAGTACCTGGGAGGTTGAGGTGGGAGGATCGCTTTAGCCCGGAAGCTTGAGGCTGCAGTGAGCTATGATTGCACCACTGCCCTCCAACCTGGCTGACAGAGTGAGACTCTGTCGCTTAAAAAAAAAAAAAAAAGAAAAGAAAAGAAAAAAAATTGCCATAGCCAAGAAAAAACTACTCCATGTCTATTTTGTTCCAAACTGTAAGGTAAAGATTCAGCATACTTAGGTGGAAATGCAAGCCTACGCAAGGATAAAGAATAGAATAAGAGCACATTTAACCTCTTAAAGTGAGTTTAAGCTTCCAGTCACAGACAAATGTATATTTCAGCTTACAAAACAACTCGCTTGTAATTGAACAGTTATAATTGAGCAATTGTGCAACTTGCTCACAATTTTTCTCTAATTCTGAGAAAAATCGGGGAAATGTATATGGACAAAGTGTTGATGTGGTTTTTAAGTAGAGGGAAATGTTTGCTCTTTGAAACTGGAAACTGATTAATTTTGTGGTACTAGGTGAATTGGTAAGTAAAGTCTGTGTTTTTAAAAGAAGAGACAGCATACAGTTTGATAAGAACAATTTTTGGTTTCTTGGTTTTTGGTAGACTTATTAGACTAGTATACTGGGATAATCCCATTTAGTTTTAAAAATTGCTAGAGTGTCTGTGAGAAAACGCTATAGTAGAATTGCCTGATTCCTTATTCAGCCATCTTCTGTTACATCTGGCAATGATTTTGAATGAGGTATCAAAGCACTGTACTAGATTAACGATCATAATAATACGAATAACAACTTAAATATAATTAGTGTCACTGTATGGAAGACACTGCTTTAAATACTTTATGTGTATGAATTCATTTAATTCTCACAGTAACCCAACAAACCCAGTTTTACTGATGAGAAAACTGTGATTCAATAGTACAAGTAAGTAGTTTTTCACAGGTCACACAAATAACAACACATGCCAGGTCCAAGATTTGAACCCAGGCAGTCTGAAATCAGAACCCACACTTTTAACTTCTACATTATACTGCCTCCGGAATAAAAATGAGTCAATTCCTATATTACTAAAATAACATGACACAGCTATGCATTATCTTCATATCTTTAAATATTTGAAATAGTCTTTTTTCTTACTTTTAAGTTTAGGGTACATGTGCAGGCTTGTTACGTAGGTAAACTTGTGTCATGGGAGTTTGTTGTACAGATTATTTCATCACCCAGGTATTAAGCCTAGTACCCATTAGTTATTTTTCCTGATCCTCTCCCTCCTCCCATTCCCCACCCCTTGATGGGCCCCAGTGTGTGTTGTTCCCCACCACGTGTTCTCATCATTTAACTCCCACTTATGAGTGAGAACACGCGATATTTGATTTTCTGTTCTTATGTTAGTTTGCTAAGGATAATGGCCCCCAGTTCCATCCATGTCCCTGCAAAGGATATGAGCTCATCCTTTTTATGGCTGCATAGTATTCCAAGGTGTATATGTACCACATTTTCTTTATCCAGTCTACCACTGGTGGGCATTTAGGTTGATTCCATGTCTTTGTTATTGTGAATAGTGCTGCAATGAACTTATACATGCACATGTCTTTATAATAGAACAATTTATACTGCTTTGGGTATATACCCAGTAGTGGGATTGCTGGGTAAATATTTGACATAGTCTTTCCTTATGCCATCAATGAGAAAAATGTTGGGTAAATGATAACATATATGGGTAAATTTTTGGCAGGTGGAACAACTGAACTCATAGATAATTGATTAGTGGGTCGGTGTTAATGGAATGTGGACTCTGATTTTTACCCTGTTTTTGAGTATTGGTCTGCAACTTCAGTAAAAGCATGCATACAAATCTTTAGATGATACGTGTCTTGGAGGGTTAATTTAGATATTCAATAAAATTATCAGGATTCTGCATTCACAAAATGTAAAAGTGGTATGTAAGACTAAAATAGAAACTTTCTTGAGAATGGTTCCCTGGAAAAGAAGAAAAGGTGAAGTTTAGATGGTTAACAAGCCAGTGATTTGATGATGCTATTGAAAGAAGCAATTGGCTAATTGTTGAAAGGCCCTGTTGTTAAATTTGAGTCGATTCAGAGGCCTGAGGAGGGACACCATAACTGTCTTCAACTATTTGAAGGACTGTCATGTAGAAGAGATAGTAGACTGGCTTTGTGCTGCTCTCAAAAACTGTCAGATATTAATGAAGATTATTTTACCACTATGAAATGGAAAACATCCCAAAATTAGAGCTGTCTAGCAGTGGAAAGGATTACCTTGTAAAATAGCAAAAGTCTTTTTATACAGAATGAGATTGGCCATTTATATTAGGAAAAGCATTGTGTTCGAAAATCTCTAAGGTTTCCTATCCTTAAAATTGTATAGTTTAATAATTTGACAAACTTATTGTGACACTGTGAGAATATAAGAGGAACTTGCTTCAGGGGAAATACTATGCATATGAGTGGGATATTTTACTTCATTTTTTAAACAGATCAAACTCAGTGGTAATCCTGAAGACTATAATTAAAGTCAGAATGGGGAGTGGCTCTAGCATTTCTTCTTCGAGTATTCTTGCGATGTTCCCCGATATTAGCAAATTATGTAAAGAAGCCTAATGATCTGAATTTGACCCTCTGATTGTTGAAGAGGTAAAGAATAGTGTACCTTGGAGAGCCCTTTAATTATTCCCTAGTGTACTTCTCCTTTAATTAGAAGAAAAGCATGCCAGGTTACAAACAAGAAGTTTCATTTGGGAAGCCAACAATTCTTACCTCTGTGTTGAGTTAAATATGAAGGTTTCATTTGTAAGAAGGAACTACATTGGATTCCCAAGTACCTAAGAAAGACACCAGTTGCTCCTCGACTTACAATGGGGTTATTTCCCCATAAGCCCATCATAAATGCAAAATATTGTAAGTTGAAAATACATTTAATACACCTAACCTACTGAACACCACAGCTTAGCCTTGCCTACCTTAATCCTGCTCAGAACACTTACATTAGTCTTACAGTTGGGCAAAATCGTCTGGTAACACAGGGCACTGTAGCCTCAGTTGTTTAGCTGCATGGTTGCGTGGCTGACTGGGAGCTGCGGCTCACTGCTACTGCCCAGCACCATGAGAGAGGATGGTACCACATATCAGTAGCATGAGAAAAGATCAAAATTTAAAATTTGAAGTATGGTTTCTACTGAATAAGTATCGCCTTTGCACCATCATAAATCGGAAATCGTAAGTGCAACCATCGTAAGTTGAGGACTGTCTGTAGTACCATTGCTCTTATTAACTTGATTAAGCCTACCTAATGTTTTTTTCTATCAAGTTAACACAAAAGACTGGATGGATTATAGTCCCTGGTTGACAGGTTCTCCTTGACTTTAGAGATAACCCTGTATTCTGCACTCTTGGATTTGGAAGAAACCTGAATGATAATCTACTATGTAGTCCTTTATTTTATGGTTGAAGACATTGGATGCTAGAGCAATTGACTGACTTGACCAAGGTGATTCTGTTTAGTGGGCAGCAAAGTTAAGACTAGAATCTGGCTCTTATGACTTCCTGTGAATATGCACCTCTTTCCGTTGTATTGCACTCTCCACCACTCCTTTTAAACTATGCTGGAGGTACATAGTCTGCCAAGATACAGAGGGAAAAAGGAGCATATATCTACATTGTCTTCATTAAGTCAAAGGTGTTATATTTGAGTCTTAAGTATTTTTCAGTTTTATTAATCTTTGATCTCTGGAAATAAAATAAGAGGCAGTTGTTAAACTTCTGTTCTGGTGACAATGGAAGGGATGGAGATAGGATTCTATGCTTAATTTCAAAAAGGATTTACAGCTTATGACAGTCTTAGCAACTTCCTCTAAATTATGTAGATTACTATTCCAGTAGTAGATAGATCAAGTATCCGTGTTTTAGGACAGCTTTTAAATTGGGCAAATGTAAGACATCTTAACAGAGTATCACTTTACCTTGAGTTCATTCAGGCTTCTGAACTTCTGGCATAGAGGAAGGTCTACATGCTTGTGTACTTTGTTGCAAAGGCTTTAAGAATTTAAGATTTTTTTCTTATTATTTCTGTTTATATTCCCTGTGATTGGAATATAGATTTAAATAGTGGTACTTCATTGTTTTTAACAGTAATTGATTTAATATTGAATTTAATCAGGATAACAAATTATCATTTAAAATGTATTGCAAAAACTTTTTTTTTTTTTTTTTTGAGACGGAGTCTCACTCTGTTGCCCAGGCTGGAGTGCAGTGGCACGATCTGGGCTCACTTCAAGATCCACATCCCGGGTTCACACCATTCTCCTGCCTCAGCCTCTCGAGTAGCTGGGACTACAGGCACCTGCCACCACGCCCGGCTAATTTTTTGTAGTTTTAGTAGAGACGGGGTTTCACAATGTTAGCCAGGATGGTCTCGATCTCCTGACCTTGTGATCCGCCCACCTCGGCCTCCCAAAGTGCTGGGATTACAGACGTGAGCCACTGCGCCCGGCCGCAAAAACTTTAAAAAAAATAAAATGTCATTATTGATTGCCATGATTTTTATTGAGCAACCTCCTAAATATATATCTGATTCACTAAAATTTATAAGAATCAGAAGTGCTCCTGCTAGGTGCTTAGTAAATGTTTATTGAATTCATCCCATTAAGATTTTGAAAAAGTCATAGAAGCTTTAAAAATATATGCCTTTAGGAATACATTGATGCAGTTTGATCAAACTAAATGTTTATGGACAGTTCTTGATCATTAATTCCCATGTTAATGCCATATAAATGGACATAGAAATTTAACATAGTCATGGAACATTGGGTATTGTAGTGACAGAAGTGTGACTAGATTAAACTGGAGATGAACACATTACCACACTGCATTGTGTTAATTTAGAAAATTAAAAACCATATGCATTTAACAGTTGAATTTAAAATAAATTAGAATATTTACAAGTGAAAATTGAAAGAAAATTTTTCTGGTTCATGTGACTTCAAGGGAGAGGGGTCTAAAGGAGAAAGGGAGGTGGAATGGTCTGGAGATTTTCTTGTGACAAAGTAGTTATAGTAATTTATTGTTTGTCTTCTGTATACCCAGCCTAGTGCAATAAAGTAAAAGTCACATTCCCTGGTCCCGCAGAATTTACTTTTCCTTGTGGGGGAGGGTGGAAAGATACTTATATATGAAGCAAGTCATTATTAACTGCCTGAGATTTGTGTGACTGTGAAAATAAGTGGAATGCACTCAAAAGATTCCCTTGGCTTCTCTTCCTCCATTCCCCCTTTCAGCCAAGAATACTTTCCTGCTATTCACTGTGGGTACTCATATCCTGGGGGCCAGCTCATGATCTAGATTCATGTGTGTAAGAAATTCTTGTTGAGGCCAGATACCTCAAAATCATGCTGGTATCTGGCATGAGTTCCCTCTCTTCAGATCTCCTATCTTGTGCCTTTGACTTCTTGATTTTCTGGCTAATCATCATAATCACCTGTGGATTTTGAAAAATGTAGGCACTATCAGAATTTCCAGGGCTGTGGCCCAGGCACGTGTTTTTTAAAAGCTTGCCCATGTGTTTCTGATAACTTTTAACTATTCATCTTCTGGTGCCAGTGATCTGTGTTCTACCTACTTATCTACCTGGTCTTTACTTCCTGTCTGGTTATTCTCTTCTTGCCTGTATAATGAACCCTCCTTTAGTTGTTTAATTTGATTTGTCTTAACCAGCATTTGGGGGCATAACTCTTTCAAGATCATTAAAAATTTGAAAATTGGAACCAGTTGATTGTGTTATAGGGAAACAGACCTCAGTTAAAAATCTCTGCCATAAGCAAAGCATCTATTCTTGTTGGTTGATGTGTATTTATCCGCTCTATCATCCTTGGGTGGAATATCCTCTCATTTTTTTGTATCTACAGTCTATGTTCTGTAATTGCTTCCAAAACACACTGTGTTCACCTGTGTGTTGATTGTAGACTGCAAGATGAACAAGCATCTATTTTGAGCATGAATATACACTTGTGTCTGTAGTTGCCTGATTGTGAGATTAATTTAAGAAAAATGACTCCAGTCTATTTGAATAATTTATCTGATGTAGTAAACACAAAACTTCTCATTCAGATGACATGTTTCTTATTTGTTTTTAAAACTGTTTGTGAAGCCCTTAATACAGATTAAGTGAAGAGAAATCAGATCTTTTTAACTAAATTTTGTGGTTGATATTTTTGAAATTTATCCATAAAAGTAACATTGCAAATGTCAGTCATTGCCTGGACTTTATGACTGTAAATAGATTTCTGGTTCCAGTGTTAAACTGTGATCTGTCTGAAATTATTTAAATATTTTGTGTGGATGAGACCAAAAGTAAGCAACCGATTCGCTGGAGTAATATAAACTAATTTTCTAGTTACTGGCTGGGCCAAGAACATGACAGCCATATAGAAGAGCAACACAAATACAAGTGAAGGCCTTTTTATAGCTTGCTAATGAGAGGCCGGGGCATTCTGCATAAACACATCCATCTAATTTCCCATGGCTTAGGAGGTTCAGTTCTCTATGCTTTCATGACTATTTATTGGGTCAATGGCATTTTGGCTATTGCTATTAATTGCTTTTTATTCCCCCCCCAAAATTTTAGAAACTCATTTATTAGTATATCTTATTTATTTGTGAAATACTGGCACAAATAAATTCAGAGGCTGACATATCTCTTCATCTGTCACTTTGGTTTTTTTGCCTTTAATGTCATGGTCATTTTTATGTTCATAGAAGCTTCATCACTTTCACCCCTAAAGCAACTGGGAGACTACTATAGGGGAAAAAAAAAGTAGGAGAGAAAAAGATGAAGCAGAGACAGTGAGTATAGCAGAAGTCCAGCATAAAATGTAATGGGTCTCAAAGTGGGCACTTGGCTCTTACTATCTTCGGAACACTTTAAACCAAAGGATTTGCTTTTGTAGAATTTTAGAATTGAATGTAACCTTACAGATAATATAGTTCATAGGCTTCATTTTAAAAATAAGGAAAGAATAGAAAGGTTAAATGACATGCTCATGGTCACACAAATAGTGGCATTGTCTACTGACTGGCCATCACGCTGCTACTTATCTTTATTTTTAGGATGAGCAAAGTAGGTCATTTGCCTCTGAGATTTGGTGTAAAGGCTAAGATCATCAGGTGCCTCAATTTTGGCCAATGAATGGGCAATTTCCAAACTTTCTTTTCCTCATTCCCTGTATTTGACACTGTTGACACCTCATTCTTTCTTGAAATTCTCTGTTCTTTCTGTTTCTGTGGCTGCATGGTCCCTGTTCTCCTTTTAGTCTGAGCTTTATTATTTATTTCCTTCAGGGGACCTCTTTATGTTTTCACTCCTTAACACTGAGCCTCCAGAGGTCTGCCCTTAGCCCACTGTTCTTTGCCCTCTTCACCTTCTCTTTGGACAATCTCAACATTTATTTAGTGATTATTATAGCCCCACACCATGCTAGGTGCCAGATAATGATAGACACAGCCCTGGACCACAGCGTGAATGATTCCATCCATTCTTGGGGTTTCAGCTGCTGCATATATTCTGAGGATTCTTCAGTCTATAGCTCTGTTGTGACTGATGCCCTGGGCTGCAGATGCACATCCCACTTGGATGTCTCACGGAAATCTCAAACCTGACATGCTTAACATGGACTTTATCCATTTTCTTTACCCCCAACCCCTTTTATGTCCAAATTTGCCTTTCCTCTTGAGTTCTATATCTCAATGTCAAAGTCAACCAGTCCATCAGAAAGTTCAAAGCCAGCTTTGATTCTTATTCTTTCTTTCCCTTCCAGTGACTAATTCCTGGCCCCCTACCTTATTCCTGTTCTCTTTTACTCCTTTATTGTTCTTTGTCTGTAGCTTTTTCAGTAGGCTTCTCACTGAGCTTCTTTTCTCCAGGTTTGCTCCCCTTTCCACTGTCTTCCTGAAACCCACTCTGCACAGGGCTGCTAGAGTGATGGCCTAGACGCATGTGTAAATCTAACCCCATCAGTCTCTGCTTAAAACCCTTGCTTAGTTTCCCATATCCTACAGGGTAAAGTCCAAGCTCCTTAGCATGGAACTTGAGGCTGCTGCAACCTGGCCCTCCCTTGTGCAACCTTGCCTTCCACCCACCCTCAGGCTGCACTCTGATGACATCATACTTTGCCTTGGGTCAGTATTTTCACTGATGCCATTTTCTCTGCCTGGTACATAGCATCCCAACTAATGGCTGTCTCTCCTGTATCACTTGGTAAAACTAAAAAAAAATTATGGAAATTTTCATATATTTACAGAAGGAGATGGAAAGGTACAAACAATTATTATATTCAATGTTAGATTTTGACATACTGTTTCATTTATCATCCTCTCCTTTAATTTTTTCTTTTGCTGTAGTATTTTAAAGCAAATTCAAGATACCATACAATTTCACCCCTACTTCCATAGGTGTCTTCAAAAATATGGACATTTTCATACATAACAATGTTATTTAAAGCCTAATGAAATTGACAGTAATTCCCTGAGATTATCTAATTCCCTGCACATAATGAAAATTTCTAAGTTGTTGCAAAAAAGTCTTTTTTACAGTTAGATTTTTAAAATAATGTTCCAAATAAGTACCACATATTAAACTTTGTTAAGTCTATAATTCTGCTTTCATTGAGGACAGTTCTCCTCTTTTATTAATGTCATTTACTTGTTGCAGAAAGTAGGTCAGTTGTCATATAGAGTGTTCCATAATCTGTATTTGTCTCCTTGTGGTGTCATTTAACTTGTTTCTCTATCTGGTATCTCTATCCTAGAACTATAAATTAGCTCTCGAGGTTTGATTAAATTCAGGTTCCATAGTCTATCCATCCATCTACCTACCTAATTACCTACTTATATACTTAATTTTTAGGATGTTAACATTGATCAGTGGGTTCAAGTGGTGACAGCCTCATTTGTCCCTCATCAGAGTCACCATCAATTGTTGAGGAACCAATGGTTTAATCCATTGATGATTATTGCCTAAATCAATTATTTCACTAAGGGTTGTAAAGAAGAATTTTATTTCATTCACTAAGACCATTTGGATACCATGGGCCGGGTGCGGTGGCTGATGCCTGTAATCCCAGCACTTTGAGAGGCCAAGGCGGGTGGATTATGAGGTCAGGAAATCGAGACCATCCTGGCCAACATGGTGAAACCCCGTCTCTACTAAAAATACAAAAAATTAGCCGGGTGCAGTGGCGGGCGCCTGTAGTCCCAGCTACTTGGGAGGCTGAGGCAGGAGAATGGTATGAACCCGGGAGGCGGAGCTTACAGTGAGCCGAGATTGTGCCACTGCACTCCAGCCTGGGTGACAGAATGAGACTCTGTCTCCAAAAAAAAAAAAAAAAAAAGACCATTTGGATACCATGAAATACAGGTTGCATTGGAAAGGGAGGGGGAAAATGCTAGTTCTTTCTTTTTGATTATCTGGCTAAATTTTAATAGATTCTTCAAGGCTCTGATCAGCAGATTTTATCAGTAGGATGCCATTGTTAATCCTGCAGAGCCAAACTATAGCCACTCTCCCCTTGCATGAAATTCTATATTCACCCCTACCATCAGTCTCACGTTGTATTGAAAGTATTAATTTTTAACTGTAAATTCATTTCACTGTGCATGATTGGACCTAAAGCGATGCTACTGAAGGCAATTCAGTAAAACACAAACTACCTCAAATAAGACTTTTCTTGTAATCATTATTGCATCTCTCTCTCTCTCTCTTTTTTTTTTGTAAATTTATGTGCCTCTTGGAACATTTATGTTCATTTTCGAATGTTTCAAAATTTATTTTTTTCTTTTTAATCTCTAGTTAATTGTCAGCCAGATTTGCTTGCTTCATGTATTTGTAATAGTTAAAAGTGGGAAATGTTTTAAAAGGGGACATTGCTAAATTATGGTATTCCAAGCAGTGGGATAATATGGAGACATTAAAAATAATATTTTTTAAAAATGTAACTATTGTCATGTAAAGATTTTTATGTTCTGTTGTGAAGTGATAAAAAAGATTACAAAAAGATGCTACTATCCTATTAATATTTTTTGGTCACACATAGGGGGTGTGGTCATGTTATTATTGTTGTTATTAATAGTATATCATGAGGAAAAGTTTTAAAGTCCATTTACAAGGCAAATATTGTCTGGAGTTACATTAGACTAAAAAATCTTAAATCCTATAAATATTCATAATGCGAGGTGTTCACAGTAGGGAAACTCTCAGAAGCCGTGGTTGGGGTTGCACTAGACTCATCTCCTGCAGTGATGCACACACACACACACACACACACACCAAGCCTTGGCCTTCCAGGTGTGGGAGTGGTAAACTCCTAAGCAAGGCAAGCATGACATATGCTGTTAGGAGAGTGATTTACATACAAATTGATGGACTCATAGTGCATATGGGTTTCAGAAGTTATGTAATAATTGCCCATAAAATTAAAAAAATTGCTTTTTGATCCACTTGGCTGGTTGATTGCCTCAGATGTAGGTGAAGTTAGCTGTGCAACAGTGGTGAGTTACTGTGAATAGTTTCTTGTTATCAGAGCACCTGTGTTTTCTCTGGGTGTGTTTACAAAGTTCAGATGATTATGTTTATCTATCTTATGGCTAAATATGGACATATTCAAAAGAAGTTCCATATGAAAAGCATAACACATACTGGCTCTTATTTTTTTTCAATTGTTACATAATTCAGTAACGTCTCAAGAAACCACCACCTTATTCTTGTTTTTAATTTCCATCACATCTCTTCTCTTACATTGATCGTTTTCTCCAACAAGCTCCCATGTCACTTTCCCTTTTGTTTCTGTGAGTTCTTCTTTGTTCCAGATACAACTCAAGGTTTTCCACATTATAAGCTTTCAGTCAAGTTCTGTTGAGCCCAATACTGATTTTACACAGATGTTGATCTAATTTAGCAGATTGAGCCATTATTTCTGAATCTTAAAAGAAAAAAATGAAACAAAAAAATTAGTCACAATAGGGCTGCCTGGCCTTTTCCAGATGTAGGCATAGGTTTATAACATGGTCAGATCTTAAAACTGTTTTTACTGATGCTACAAGTCAACCCAAAAATCTCCCAGAAAGAATCTGGTGTTTTAGTCTCTTTTTATCTGTTATTGCTTCCTCTTCATGCAAAATTGCAAACCCCAGGATTGAGTAGTGATACTTTATATAGATATGGTATTTTCTTCCTCACCTGCATCTCATCTTCAATGCAGCTTGAAAAAACAAAAAAAGTGAGAGTAGCCAGGGTGGTTGGGAATATTGTAAGTGCACCTTGCTTTGATTAGCTTTAGGATCAGTGTGCTAGGTCCTTAATCCACTCATCAAGACAGATGTGAACTCAAAGGAAATAATGTTTTGTTGAAAAAAGAAAAAGAAACTAGAATTAAGGTTTATATCATTAGCCATTGTATGCAAAAAGAAGGAAAGAGTAGGTTCTATTTGAATGTTTATCTATACAATTTATTTATATAGTTCTCTACTATTTTTGCACTTGACGTGAATTTTGGAAACATGGTAGGCATTTTGAAAATAATGTACATATATTTTAATTTTTAGAATTGTCATGAAAGAAATGGTGGCATGCTTGTGTTTCTCTGGAATAGTATTAATTTTTCTTAAAGTAGTAGATTTGCGTATTTTGTTGGAAATGACTTTTTCTCTTAAAAAATCTATCGGTGAATTAGATATAGGTTTAAGTGAAAAGCCTTTTAGTGACCTGTAATGTAATATTTTTAAAAGTCCACATTTATATATTGAAGACAAGGCATTATTTTCAAGAGTGTAAAGATTTTACTGGGGCTCATATTTAGAAGACTAACCAGTTAGTCCTGTAAGAATAGGCACAAATGGAACTGTTGACGTAGCCTATAGTCTGATAAATTCCTATTTTAAGGACATAAGTATTGATGTTAAATTGTTCAATAATGATTGGAAGAGCTCTGTAGGAAAATTAGTGGGCCAATTAATTTGAGTAATTATTAATTATATTCAGAACACTGCTATGAAGCAAAGCTACAGGGAAATAGGCCTAGAGTTGCAGAAAGTAAAACATTTTCTCTATGTACCCTTCTTATTTGATTGGAAGAGAGTTTGAATTTCTACTCTGAGAAACTCAAAATGTGTTTTTGGTTTTTTTTTTTAAATTATACTTTAAGTTCTGGGATACATTTGCAGAACGTGCAGGTTTGTTACATATGTATACACGTGCCATGGTGGTTTGCTGTACCCATCAACCTGTCATCTACATTAGGTATTTCTCCTAATGTTATCCCTCCCCTACCCACCAACCCCTGACAGGCCCTGGTGTGTGATGTTGCCCTCCCTGTGTCCATGTGTTCTCATTGTTCAACTCCCACTTATGAGTGAGAACATGCTGTGGTTGGTTTTCTGTCCTGAGTTAGTTTGCTGAGAATGATGGTTTCCAGCTTCATCCATGTACCTGCAAAGGACATGAACTCATCCTTTTTTAAGGCTGCATTCCCTGGTGTATATGTGCCACATTTTCTTTATCCCATCTATCATTGATGGGCATTTGGGTTGGTTCCAAGTCTTTGCTATTGTGGACAGTACTACAATAAACATACGTGTGCATGTATGTTTATAGTTGCTCAGTCTTGATAATTGTTCATTTAGACTATGGTGGTTCTACAGTGAGATTTTTCAGCCTCATTATATAATTCCTCACACTATCCTTTTAAGCTATGCTTTGTAAACAAATCATTTCATTTTACTTACTTTATTTTAGAGATGTGGTCATGTGTCATTGCTCAAGCTAGACTTGAACTTCTGGCTTCCAGTGACCCTCATGCCTCAGCCTCCCTATTTGTTGGAATTACAGGCATGAGCCGTGATGCCTGGCTAAAAAAAATGTTTTTGCCATGATTTTAGACTTATAGAAAAGTTACAGAGATAATACTTTTTTTTGTATCCTTTGTTTAGCTTCTGCCAATCATAACAACTTACATAAGCATAGTATAGTCACCAAAACTAGGAAATTAACAAACATACACACCTTGTTCTAATTTCACTAGCTTTCCTACTAATGTTATTTTTGTCATCCACGATCCCATCCAGAATACCACATTGCATTTAGCTGTTGCATCTCCTTTTTTCTCCTCCAGTGTGACAATTCTTCAGCTTTCCCTGTTTTTCATGATCTTGACAACTTTGATGAGTGCTAGTCAATTATTTTGTAAAATGCCTCTGGGTTTGGGTTTGATTTCCCATGATTAGATTGAGGATATGCACTTTTGTCCAGAATACCGTAAAATTGATGTGTTTTTCTCAGGGCATCATATCAGGGGATATACTTTGTTTTACCACTGGTAATGCTAATCTTGATCATTTGATTAAGGCAGTATCTGCTGCATTTCCCCACCGTAAATTTACTGCTTTTTCCCATTGAATTAATAAACATCTTGGGGTAAATACTGTGAGACTATGCAAATATCTTGCTTCTTCTCGGCACCAATTTTAGCACCCGTTGGTAGATGTTGCTTGCAGTAATTATTATGGTAGCATTCTCCTGGAGATTTTGTATTACCCCCTTTTATCTTACATTTATTTGGAAATTTTCTGTAAGGAAGAACTGTTCCTTCTTCCTCATTTATGGGTTTATATACTGAATGATTTATTTCCATTATCAGTAGGTTATATTCCATCAATGTAGATTCATGAATATTTAGTTTTATGTTATGGTTTATGGTCTAATAATATTTTTTTGATCAAATTGTTTTAGTTTTGCCCATTGGGAACTCTTCAGTTTGACTCCCATATCCTTTTGAAGTGCTCCTTTCCTTTTTCTCTCACTTTCTTATTTTCTGGGGTACCACGAGATATTCCAGGTTTATCTCATATTATCCCTGAACCATTGTTGGAATTGGCCACTTCTTCATGGAATCTCCTTGGTTGAAGCTACATACAACTGGAGAATGTTTAGAAAGTAAAGTCTTGCCCCATGCATTCATTTAAATAATGTGATTTTAGAAGGTGATATGACAATAAAGAAATATTAAATACATAAGTTGGCGTGTTTAGAGGTTTGTAGGTGGAGCCTGGAAGGCTGTTTCCAAGAATTAGGTCTGAGAATCCCATTGCAGGCTGAGTGTTTTTTTTCAGGATGTGAAGAGACTGGAGAGCATTACATCTGTGTCTTTTCCCAGGATGCTCTGGAAGCCCTGTAATCATCTTCAGTTTTTACCGACAATTAATTTCTTTCTTTTTTTCCATTTACCATATGAAATAGAAATTATACAGTGTCAGTGAGGAAATTTGTTTATTTGTTTTGTTTTTTGAGGCAGGGTCTCACTTTGTCACTCAGGCTGGAGTGCAGTGCTGCAATTACAACTCACTTCAACCTATACCTCCCCAGCTCAAGCAATCCTTCCACCTCAGTCCTCCAAGTAACTGGGACTACAGGTGCACACCACAACACTCAGCTAATTTTTGGTATTTTTTGTAGAAATGGGGTCTTGCCATGTTGCCCAGGCTGGTCTCAAACTCCTGACCTCAAGCAATCCGCTCACCTCAGCCTCCCAAAGTGTTGGAAACACAGGTGTGAGTCACTGCACCCAGCTGAAATGTATTTGTTTTTGATACCACTTTTAAGTATAGAATACTTTTTTTAAAACAAAAGCAAAAGCAAAATATAGCCTATTTACATGAAGACTTATGTTAAAAGTCTTATATACGTGCGTTTGGAGTATGGGAAGATAGAGCTTGTTCATATTATTTTTATTTTTGCACTGGATTTTTCCAGTTGAAGTAGTACCCAAATGCACATATCTTGCCCCTATCCTGGTCCTTTATCCCTGACAACCAAGTGGGCATCTTTGTGGAAAATAATGCAAGCTCAACAAGATCACAACCTTGGTGCTAAAACTGCTCTTAATGAGGTGCTGTGTATGAATTAATTAAATTAGTTTGCCCTCATGTGGCAAGCTGTGTTTAGTGTTTGTCTGGTAGGCTAATTTATAAGGATAAAATTATGGCACAGTCTCTGCCTTGCTTGTTTTTATCAAAGAGATGGGCTAATTTGTAATGAAACTTTATCAATCAGATCATGCAGTGGGTCCACCCCACCCTCCAAGCTCTGACTAATGAATGCAGGCTGTTTGAGTTCTTTCATACACAGCACATCCTGTTGCTGCTGAGGAGGGGAGGGTGCATTGGCTATAGATTGATTATAAGACCGATGGTTTCTTTTCTAGAAAATAGATAACCAACTTTTCTGTTTCCGGTTTCTTGGCATGTTTATAGCTTTATTATTGTCTTTCCTTTTTATACAGGGCATGAATTTGAAGTGGAAAGTGTGTAAAAATGCCGGTTTATATTTGTTTGGGAGAAGCCAAAGATTGTGCATTGCATGTTGGAACAGCGGTAGCTAAGAACTCTCAACAATGGGAGAAGGAATAATAGTACAACAGGCAGAGAAATGGAGCGTTTTGAAAGGCAATATTCTTCAATGTTGGGAAAGTAATGAAAGGTCAAAATGAAGCTCAATAGAAAAGCCATTATGAAAGGAAGGGGGAGAAGTTGGCTTTTATGTTGCTGTCAGGATTTGGGATTTGTTTTCTTTTTATTCTGACAAAACTCTTTTGGGGTGTGTTTTTTTCTCTTCAATTCAAACAGTTTATACAAGTGTTATTTTAAACTTCCTAGTGTTTACATCATCATGTCTTTTAAAAAGAAACTTTTTTTTCTTTCAATTCTGTTATCTGGGAATTTTTAAGGACACAGCCATGGTTTCTGAGACACACACACTCACACATATATGTATTCTTCTGAAAATTTCTATTTTTCTCTGCCTGATTGAGAAATAAACAAGAACGGGCCAATTCAAGAATACTTAATAAGGGACTCCATTAAAAATTTATGTTCATTTCAGTATATATATGTGATTATTTTGAAAATTTATATGACTTCCTAGTCGGAGATTCGTTACTTTGTAAAATACTCACCACATAAAGATGGTTTATAAATACAAAAATGACACAAAGCTCTATGTCAGGAAGCAAGTCGGTGGCAGAACTGGATTTAGGATTTTGAGTTCTGACTTCTGTCCTGTCATCAGGCCACTAATCTGCTTGATTTTCTGAAAGAATTTGAGGCCTGAGGAAAGAATATGCCAGAGACACATTTCCAAAGAGATGAGTCACATTGGGTGGTTTGATATAATAAAATCTGTGTTTATTTTGCAAAGGGCTTTTGAACAGATATTAGAGAAACAAATTTCATCATCATGTTCAACTTTATACTTTGTAACATTATACTTTCTGTTCCAATAGTTAACAGCACTAAGTTCATAGTTCTTCTCTTCCTGTTCTCTTTTGGGAGTTTTCTATTTAAAAAAAAAAAAAAAAGAAAGGCAGATTTTTAGTGTTTTATCAGAGTGACTTTAAAGTGTTATTAGCATCCTTTGCCTGGACTAGGACTATTAAATCAGCCTTTCATCTTTCCAGTGCTAGGCTTTGCCTGAGTCACTTCCTTGCTAATAAACATTCTGGTGGTTCCCCAATGCCCAAAGCATTCTTCCTTCTGTTATTGAAGACCCTCCATAATGTTAGCTCAATCTACTTGTCCCACATTGGATGTGTACCATTCAGACTGAATTATTCCATCCTTCCTGAGCATGCTCCAGGTTCCTTCCCTTTTGTATTTGCTCATATTATCCCCTTTCCTTGCGGTGTGCATAGCACCCATCTTTGCTGAATTGCCACATCTTTTTCAAAGTCCACACCTCATGCTGTTGACTTAGTAAAACCTTTCTTGTCCAGGAGATGCAAGACATTCCTATTAAGCCCTACAGCCCTATTTCACCCAAGAAATATGTATTTCATATCTCCTGTGTGCCTGGAAATATTCTTAGCGCCAGGCAGGGGGGACGGTGGGGATGGACACAAAAATGAACATCTGGTTTCACGGGCCATGCCCTCTGACTGAAGATAAGGGAACAGACGATGAGCAAGCAAATACAATTTAAAAACACTTAATTTCTGATGGCGATGCATGCTGTGAATACAGTGAGAGAACTATGATAGAGCTATACCTGAAGGGTGCAGGGAGAGCATGAGCCCATGTAGATTGAGTGAGTTAGGGTGGGCTTCTTTGAGAAGGCAGTATTACACCATCACTTGAATGCAAAGAAGGAGCCAACTGTGGAAAATCTAGGAGAAGAGGTAAACGGCAAGCACTATGTCCCTATGCCAGGAGAAATTTTGGTGTGTTCCAAGAATAAGAGGAAGGTCAAGTACCTGCACCACAGTGAGCCAGGGGAGTAGTAATCAAGCGATACCCTGAGAGAGGTGGGTAGAGGCCAGGTTGTGTATGGATTTGTGAACCAGCATGAAGTGTGTTGATTCCAAGCTCTTGGTGAAGATTTGGGCCGAAGGGTGTAATGATCTGATTCTTTGCAATTCATTTATGATAATCATATGTATAGTCCTTTTAGAGTAGTGGATTATAAACTCTCTTTAGGTAGGAATTATGTATTAGAGTCATTCACAGATAGGAGGCAGTCAGTATATATCTGTCAAATAGCTGAATGAATAAAGGTAAGTGGATCCTGAAAATGTATTGTTGTAAGTATTTAGAATTAATGCTTTACTGAGGCAGAAAGAGCTAAGTTTGTAACACTCCTATTTAATGGTGGCCAAGCTCATGATCTTTTGAGAAAGAAAGAGGTAGAAGGAATGTAGGTCTACTACCACTGGGGCAGTACGGCAAAGGGTCTTAGTGCATGAATTTGGGACCTAGATTATCTGGATTGGAATCTCAGTCCTATCACTGATTTGCTAGTTCTTTGGAAAGTTACTTAATCTTTCTTAGCTTTTGTTTCCACACCAGTAAAAGGGTGATAATAATATTGTTTACCTTATTAATCTGTCCTGAGTATTTTTTTTTACATTTTAAGTTCTGGGGTACATATGCAGGATGTTCAGATTTGTTACATAGGTAAACATGTGCTATGGTGGTTTGTTGCACAAATCATCCCATCACCAAGGTATTAAGCCCAGCATCCATTACCTGTTCTTCCTGATGCTCTCCCTCCTCCTGCTGCACCCTCAGACAGGCCTCAGTGTGTGTTGTCCTCCCCACCCCCATGTGTCCTTGTGTTCTCATCATTCAGCCCCCATCTATAGGTGGGAATGTGCAGTGTTGGTTTTCTGTTGCTGCATTAGTTTGCTGAAGATAATGGCCTCCAGCTCCATCCATGTCCCTGCAGAGGATATGATCTCATTCTTTTTATGGCTGCATAGTATGCCATGGTGCATATGTACCACATTTTCTTTATCCAGTCTACCATTGATGGACATTTGGGTTGATTCCGTGTCTTGTCTGTTGTGAATAGTGCTGTAATGAACTTATGCATGCATGTATCTTTATAAGAGAATGATTTATATTCCTTTGAGTGTGTACTCAGTAATGGGATTGCTGGGTCAAGTGGCATTTTTGCCTCTAGATCTTTGAGGAATCACCACACTGTCTTCCACAATGGTTGAATTGATTTACACTCCCACCAACAGTGTAAAATCATTCCTTTTTCTTCATAACCTTGCCAGCATCTGTTGTTTTTTCTGTCCTCAGTTTTAACTGAAATTATCCATTTGAAACACTGAGAATGATGCCTGGCCTGGCAAACTCTAAAAAAACATTAGGATGAAGACCCCCTACACCTCGCTGTCAGAAGGCTTTTGTTGAAATTCAGTCTGGCTCTAAAATCCATCCTCGACCTCTTTGACACTCTGCCTGGCATCTTAGGAAGGTTCCATTAACAGTTAATAAGGTGAAACTCAGGAACATAATTTTTTAAAAATAAACATACTCAAACAAAAATTTCTGCTTTTTTTCCCCTTGTAGCCATTTATTCAGCAAATAGTATTTTTGGAGAGAGAGATGCAGCCATTTGGTAAACAGTAACAATCTAGATATATCTTATTAATTTTCCTTCATGATTGATTCAACTGTAAAATTATATGAGAAACCATAGCCTAGCTGTAGATTGTACAGTGACCTATAACTTTCATTTTATACATTTGTAAATATACCTTGCAGCCTCATCATTCAGTGTCTTTGTTGGAGGACTGTGTTATAAGTGAGATCATTTTCTAACAAATTCCTCCTGTACAAAGTCTAGGACAGCTCTGTGTCATAACAGATTCCATGCTTAGTGGCGCTTGTAGAAACCACAAATAGTGGGGAGATGAGCTTTTGTTCTTGGGAAGAAGCCAGTAGAACTTGTATATTCATAAAGAGCAAGGTGTAAAGTAATAAATTCAGGCTGTGTTCTTAAACCAAGTTATGTTTTAGAAGTTTGATTTCAAGCAAGCTTAGCTGACACCAATGCATTCTTTGGGTGCTCTTTTATTCTCATTAATACGCTGAAATCTTGGATTGGAAAACACGGTATAAACGAATGGTGGAATTCAGACTAGAGCCCATTGAGGGTGTGGTTTATTGTTTCTTTTCCAACTCTTAAATAATTCTGAACATTTTAACCAGCCAAATAGAAAAATCCCTCTAGGCTTTTTTGTATAGTTGTTTTGTTTCTCTTCTGCTACTCCCAGTAACATTACGTAAGTTACCTGGAAATTGCGAAGTTAGGGTAAGCTGAGCCAGACAGTCAAAATACCTGGAATTTTCACTTCCTTAGACGTAAGAGTGAAGTTGGATAATTTGGGGATGCTAAGGAAGAATTTGGGGGAAGTGTTTTAATTTTCAACTAAAAAATGACATTTTTAAGTCAATGACACTTTCTCTAATTATTGTTCTTTTCATGGAGTGAAAGCCAAAAAGGACAGAGGCAAACTATGTCTCCAGGGATTTGTAGCCCAATTTGGCTTTTCCAAAAAGTTTGAGTAAACTCTAAGTAACCTCTTGATGTTTGGGCATTACTCTTCTTTATAGGTATTTTTGCTTGTGTAGGAGTTGCTTGAAAATGAGCAGAAGTTGTAGTTACTAAGGTTCTGGAATTCCACCCCTTCAACCCCCACTTTTTGGATCGGGGAGTATAGAGACTACTGTTCTTCAACTCTGTTTGGTTATGAGATTAGAGTGTTTCAAAGTTGTTCTGCCTTGAACAGTTTAGATCACTGTGGCACATTCAACTGAATTTATTGTCATAAAATAAAGTCATGGAATCACTTCTTATTTATTCTCAGTATAGTTTAGAAATCTGGAGTGATTTATAACACTAAGAAATTATCCAGAGTCAAAAATCCCAACCTCATCTTTGCCTCTGCTAGGAAAGGACTCTCTCGGAACTGAGCTCTAGATGGAGATCTGCATTCCTTGCGTACCACACCCTCCCCCATCCTTGTGGTTCTTTTGATTTTTATTCTCAAATATACACCTTCTCTTGTTTCATTAGTTAATAAGTAGTTATTCATAAGTGGTGCAATTTTACATGTTGGTATGTCATAAAATACACTTCACAACTTAAAACGCTTTCTTTAATCAGACCCTTGAACCTAAACCAGAAATGGCATGTATCTGTTTGATGTTGTTGTTTTGGAGGCTGACCTACGAGAAACCATTGTTCTCAAGTGTTCACTCAAATGGAAAAGAAATCAACATCCAGATTTGTTATTGGTTGATACTTTGTAATGCAGCATTGTTGAATTCTCCGAAATTGAGTTCCTGAGGACCATCTTGTGAAAATCTTTTCTGAATAAGTCTTCTAATACTTTACATACCTTTTGGGCTCATTTGTAGTTCTAATTGCTGAAAGGAAAAAGAATAAGAACCAGAAAGTTGCTCATTTCCCTTTCATGTCCTCTGATTCTGAACCTACTTCATACTGGTTCTCTTTGATTAGATTAAGTTTCTAACACACTGGATCCATGTCTTACTTATATTTGGTCCATACTGTGCTGCAGGGGCCATAACAGATACTCAATAGATAGTTGTTGAATGATATATTACTCTGATAGTTCTGTAGTTGTAGCCAAATTGAAGAAGTAAATTTCACTGTTTCTTGAGTAAACATCAGGGTATAACTAGATGTCCTTAATTTGACAATGGTTCATTGAAAACAAGATGGATTTTAACTCTTCTGTGAACAAATTTATAACAAAAGTAGTTATAGTTGATAGATTAGCAATGAGTACTCCAAATTGCCATGCTATCATGGTATCAGAGAAAAAAATTACCTTTTTAAGGCTAAGATGATACAACATTCAGTCATCAGATCCAACCCTAATTGGCACCCCAGTTGTCTATATTTTGCGATAAATTTGTTGAATTCTATGAGCAATTTTGTAGTTAATTCTGTAATGCTGTTTTTTGGGGGTATTTTTTTTTCATTACATTGATAGTGAGGAAAAGAGTAATCAAATTTCTTTAATGCTGCCATACCCTTCTCATTTCATTAGTAGTTCGTTTTAAGGGGAATCATGGCACTTTGGAACTGCCTCACATAGACTTATACTTAGAATGTTATGCCTTACACTCTGAAACACAACATTTACATCAGCACAAAATTATTTTCTTGAAACCACATTACTTCCAGGGAAGAGTAAAGGTGGGAGTTGAAGTTGTGAAAGTTGAATGCTCATTGGAATTCAGTCACTTACGGTGTGACTTCAGCTAAGGTTTGGAACCTTTCCATATCTTAGTTTTTGCCATGAACTATGATAATAATAACCTATGCTATCTGTTTCATACTGTTGTTATAAGGATACAATGAGATAATAAATGGGAAGCACTTTGAAATTTTCAAAGGTATTATTATTTGCTGTCCTTTTTGTTGGATGGCCTGCATTAGAAAACATTTTCCAGTTTCTTGCCCTGGCAACTGATCATCAGGGAGCAGTACACCATCAGGTCCCATAGTTATCTTGCCTTTATATTCTTTATAGGTGCAAGAGGAGCTATTTATATTTTCTTATTACCTGCCCAGTCCTGTCTGCTGTAGGGGGAACGGAAGTGTATGGAGTTACTTCCATACCTAGACACCCTATGTATATGTTCTACACGTCAGTGTGATTTACCCAGACATTTTCTATCCTTTTGTAAGGCTGAAAATCCTGAAGTTATTTTCACTGTGGACAGGGAATCTCAATAGATATCATTATTTCAAAAGAGCTGTGTACTTTTCAGTTATTTCACATCATCCAATACATTCGATCATTGAGGAAGTGATCAATTGATGCAAGTACTTCTGCTTTTAAAAAGTCAATGTATCACTGGCTTTTTACTGATTTTTTATAAACACTATACTGACTTTTTAAAAACAAACTATTTTTTTTTTTTTTTTGAGATGGAGTCTTGCTCTGTCACCCAGGCTGGAGCGCAGTGGTGCAATCTCCGCTCACTGCAAGCTCCGCCTCCTGGGTTCACACCATTCTCCTGCCTCAGCCTCCCGAGTAGCTGGGACTACAGGCACCCACCACCACACCCGGCTAATTTTTTGTATTTTTAGTAGAGACGGGGTTTCACTGTGTTAGCCAGGATGGTCTCGATCTTCTGACCTTGTGATCGTCCTGCCTCGGCCTCCCAAAGTGCTGGGATTACAGGCGTGAGCCACCGCACCCGGCCAAAACAAACTTTTTATTTCAGAGAGTCTTACATTTACAGAAAAGTTGCAGTACAAAGAGCTCCTACATACCTGATATCCAGTTTTCTCTATTATTAACATTTTACATTACTGTAATACATGAATTACATTACAATTAATGAACCAGTGTTAATACATTAGTATTAAAGTCCATACTTTATTCTAATTTCCTTAGTTTTTACTTCTTTTTATTTTATGTTCCAGAATCCCATTCATGATACCACATTACATTTAATATCATATCTCCTAGGTTTCTCAGACTTTCCTTGTTTTCAGTGATCTTGACAGTTTTGAATATTTTGAATACTGTTGACACTGATTTTTAACCAGAGATTTCAAATTTGTGCAGTAGAAAAAAACTGGTAAGAGACTTTTGATCTCCCACCCATAAATAAAATCCCATAGTATGAAAAGGATATCATTTTTTTGGGAGCTTTAAAATAGGCAGGCCTGACAAAGTCTGATTTAAAAAAAATACTCTTAACAAGAGATGAGATTCCTTCAGGAAACCTTGCCCTTTTGGTAAACCAGCTTGTAAAATAGATAAAGGGCTTGAGTACTGGGAAAGACCAGGTTATATTATCAGGGGTGCTCATGGCAATTAAAATATTTTGTTTACTGGAGCAGAAAAACTGAAGAAGTCATCAAAAGGCTTAGTGGCATTTATATATGTTTGAATTTTCTTATTGGAATTTATTTTTTTCTTAAAAAAATTTTAATACACACTCAAAATTTCACATCTTAAACCTAACACCTGAGACCTTATATGTAACAATGAATCTAAACTATTTCACAGCGCATTCTTTCATAAAAGGCCAATTTTCATCAGAAGTATCAAGAATAAAATACGTAAGTATCACTTGTAGACTCTAAGAAGTAATTCAGGCATGGTAACATTGTTTAGCATCTCTTGCCAATGACAAGATGGCCTCAAGTGTCTATTATAACCCCAAGTCTCTGTTTCTATTAATACTTGAGGGGATTGAATCATTGACTTTTCAAAGCAACTTTAGTGAAGTCTATGAAATGATTGCTTTTCATCATTTCAGGATCATTATTGGTATTGTGCCTTATTGTCTAGAACCTTACCCTCCCTTCTTTGCAATAGTCATGTTTTACTGAACTTCCCAAGATAGAAGTATCATAGTATATAATTTACGTTAATTTAGGCACAATATTTCCTCTTGGGGGAAAATAGTTATTTTTGCTTCACACCAAAGAAGGTGAGACTTTTCAGGGACCTTTAAATTGGGGGAATGAGGCTAAACAATCAATCAGAAGCCATTTTATTCCCTGACTTTTAGTTACCAAAATCAACAGCTATTTCAGTTGTTGAGCTTTCGTTGGTACTACCCTTGAACTTTGGATTATGAAATCCTTTTTAACCAGTTTGAAAGGTACAAAGCTAACAGGCGAATATGAAGGGGAGACAGATGGCCGTGCTTCCTTCCTCTTTTGATTAGTTTGAGTAAGGTTACCAAGCTTAAAGATTTTATTAGGACCAAAAGGTGGGTGAGAATGTATGTGTGTCTGCTTGTAGCTCTTGCTTTAACCAAAGTTGTTTATACTTTATTGTCTGAAAGCAATTAAATGGAGTGAAGATCTTGGGTTCCTAATTCAGCAAATGCATTCTGAACATGTGGCAACCTGCTGGCTCATAGTTTACCTTAAAAAAACAAAACAAAACAAAACCAAAAAAACAACTCTGCTTGGAGTGTGAAACGGCATATTCCTACAACAGTAAAAAACAGAGTGTTTTCCTTTGCCATGAGGAAGAACAGTCTAAGAAAGATAGACTGAGTTCCACTACATACATACTTTTGGTGCACTGGTTAAGTGCAGTAGATAGTCTTGGATTTCAAATGTGAACCCAGTGTTTATCAGGACTTGATATATTCATTCCTTTTTCCCCTCATTTCTTTATCTCCTTGTTCTTGTTTATGGTTTGCTGTATTGGTCCATTTAATATGCTTTAGTTACCTCTGTACTTCAAAGGCCTTTTTTTGCATTTTTACTTTAAAAAGTTTGGTTCAAATATGATTTCTAACATTTGAAATCCATAATTTATCATTTTACATAGGTTGAGAATTTTTTTTTTTGACCAAACACTAGCAAGTGACTCTAGTGAACATTGCTTTGGTTGATAGGTGTGAGAGGGATGTTCAGGACTATCATGATTGGTATAGTAAAAGAGGTTAAAATACCCTGGCAAAGGCTGCTCTAGGAAGAGTAGGATCTTGAGCCCTTCCCAGAAAGCTGGTTTTAGGTACTGCCACAAGCAGGAAAAATTTCCATGTAAGGGCTCAATTCAAGTCAGAGTTACCGATCAGTTGCCTTGGGTTTTACCACAAATGTAAATCACAGAACCCACCATAAAAAGTCATCTGTAATTTTCCCATTAACTAGGCCCTTCACTCCAAGCACACACAAGCCAGCATGAATGGCTACCACCCAGGCAGCCACCCTGGCATGAAGACAGAAAGAAAGAAAGAAGGAAAGAAAGAAAGAGATACTGGGTTTTTGTTAGTTGGTTGGTTTGTCTATCTTGGTTGGCTTTGGGATAAAAGGAATGGGGGTAAGCCTGCCTCACCTCTTATTTTGAATATGGCAGCTCTTTTGGTATTTTGTTATTTTAAAAATCTTTCTGAGGGGGTGATATCATTTTTTAGCCATGTGTTTTAGAGGCCTGGTGTTATAATGTTTAAGTTAAAAGAGGCATAAAAGGAATATTAGAGTATCATGCTTCAAGTAACAGTTAGCAAATGAGCAATAGACAATAAAAAGGAAATGAGAGAGTTTCTCCATTCTGGTTTTGGATATTTATATGGATTTTGGAGCTCTTCATGTGCCTCCAACCCACCCACACAACACCATTAAAAAAAATATGGTGTGTGTATCAAATACAGCCTGAATTTCCATGAAAGCATTCCAAAAGAAACTGTGAGCTGCCCATGTAACCATTTTTTTTCCTGAATTTTCCTGTGTAAGTGGAAAAAAATTGCTGTTTGGGTTTCAGCCACAGTTGGGCACACTGGTTTCATACCTGTTTCAAAATGTGCTTGCATGGTACTAACGGTCATCTTTAAAGAAAATGCTTTGTAAAAAAGAGTAACAGCCTCATTTACTTTATTGTAAATAGAAGGAAAATGATATGAAAAGTACTATAAAAGCAATCTATTTCCTTTTTTTACCCCTGACTGTTCAATGCCCATCTTGAGAACAATCTTGGGAAATCACAAGGCAAAATTCCAAGACACAATTCTTTTCTTTGATTAAGAACTCCGTACAAGTTCAAACTAAAATCTGAATCTGTTCTAGGTGCCATGGATACTTTTCTTGCTCTGCATAATGACAGACTATGTAACCCAAAGAAAGCTGAGTTATAGAACAAATGGTCTCTCCTCTCTTCATTGCAGCATCTGTTCTGTGTCATTGTTTTGTCACCCAAATGTGGCAAAGCAGTGCGCTGAATGTATGAAGTCTGCCATCCACTGCAGTAAGACTTGTGAACCCAAGAGAGGTTTGCTGTGAGGGCTTCTACGCTGATTTTGCCTTCTGTATCTGTGGGCAGTAGTGAGTGAACTAGAAAGTAGGTGTCTTTAAACACCACATTAAAAGTTAGACAATGTTTTGGGTGCAGTTCTGGACTACGTTTCTTAGGCAGGAATCCCGACGTGTAGTTAGCAAAGCCTGAGAGAAAAGTCAGCCCCAGCTGATGTGGAAGAGAAAGTTAAAGCATACACCCCTTTGTAGCCATCAGAGCCTTGTTTGCTGATAAGGGATGTGCTGCTGCCCTGCCTTGGGATGGCAGGAATATGGCCAACTTGCCACCTGAAAACGGGTATGTGTTAAGAGGATAGACGTAACTGAAGATGGCAACTTTTCCACTGCTCGACAATTCTTTTTATTAAGTGATCTAGGGGCAAGAATTCCTAAAGTTCCTGGCTATTTGGAAGCATGAAGATTTTTGTCAAGTGAAATCGCCATCAACCTTAATTGTAGGCCTTATCTCCTTCTCTCTTTATTCTTCTTTCTTCAGATCCTTACTCTTCTGAAGAAGGCATGCTCTCTCTGGGCCTTGGGTTTCTTCCAGGCACAGCTGTGGGATAACTGAACAGCCTCCCACAAGTCCACTTAGACCCCCAGGGAAAGGAAGCAAGCTCCCACTCCCAAACAGATTTCACCACGTGCCTCTCTCTCCCACACTCTCCCTCTCATTTGGCAAATGTAGGCTTGGAAACTTGCCCCCTCTTCAGTCCAATATTTGACTCTGATACCTGGCTCTGATAGTTGAACAAGTATACTGAGGTCTACCTGAAGCAAATGATTCCAATTTCTCCGTCAGAGTCATTTAGGAAAAGAGAGTTGAAGTAACTGAAAATCTGAGTGCAAACATCACCGCTTGCCTCTTTAAGAGATTTGGACGTGTGTGTTGGCATAAAAAGGTCACTTTAGGCCTAAGGGGTTTCACATTGGTCCCGTAAGTTAGACCTTCAATGCAAACTATTTTCAACCCTTGCCATGAAGAACAAATGACCTTTAGTTGCTTGCCCAGAAGACAAATGGTGCATTAACACAATAAATATAGTTTTCTGGGATATCATTCCATCCGTCTTTAACTTTCTATTACAATATTTTAAAAATATAGAACCCTTCAAATCTCTAAGGGATTAAAATTAACTTGTGATGCTTTGTGGATGCCGTGTAGATTTAGGATAATTCTGCTTAATGGAAATCACCTAACATCACCTTCATGCTTCAGAAGACAATCTGGCTTTGATTATCTAGACTGGATGGTTTTAAGAGTCTGGGTAAGAGTGGGGTTGGGGTTTCAGGAGGATTTTAAAATACTTACTCTTATTACTTAGGACAAAATAAAAGATTAGATATTGAACATCTTCAAAATTAAATGTGAAAATTTCTAGTCAGATCCAGCTACTGCAGATTGAGTAATATTTTGTAGATTTTTTTTTTTGAGACAGGATCTCACTCTGTCATGCAGGCTAGAGTGCAGTGGTGCCATCATAGTTCACTGTAGCCTTGAACTCCTGGGTTTAAGCAATCTCTCTGGCCTCAGCCCCTCAAGTAGCTGGGACTACAGGCACACACCACCACACCCAGCTAATTTATTTTTTTGGAGAGACAGGGTCTTGTTATGTTGCCCAGGCTGGTCTTGAATCCCGGCCTCAAGCAATCCTCCTGCCTTGGCCTCTCAAAGCACTGGGATTACAGGGGTGAGTTACCACACCCTGCTTTGTAGATCTTTTTGCAACATGTTGATCAGACATGCATTGTATCTGGGAACCTGGCAACTCATGGTAACAAATAAATAATAGGACATGGCCTATAGTATAAAGAGTTGAATAATTTTTTTTAACCTTAAGTAAAAGCAAACATTTTAAGTCACACTTGAATAGATCCATGATGATTCATTCAACTGTCTGCATTTTTTTCTCTTTTTAAAAGCCCACATCTTTTGACAGTTTAACAAATGAAAAACTAAATGTTTTAATTTTGCTCCAGGGAAATAATAGTCATATAGTTTTCCTCTACTGTGTTTCAGTTGGGTGATAAAGGTGTTCCCCAATCCTGCTATGGAAGAGGGATGAGAACTCTACCCTTATCTTCTGTTCCTTGGGTTTGGAATGTACTGAATCCTTACGTTGTCTGAACTCTAAAATTCTATTGAAAGTTTTTGTCTTTGGGGGAAAAAAAAGAGGACACTGGGTACTATGAACCTGATGGTAGAGGCACTTACTCATCTTCTGGCAGCTGGGTCTTTAGTAAAGCAGGCAGAAGTTGTGGTGATGACAACCTCTTTGAACGAACTCCACAGTTCAATATTCACTGTCTTTTCTTGGGAGAAATATCTCCAAAAGTTGAATGTCAGCTAAACAGAGGTAATTTTTGTTGCTCTGGAATAGCTCTGTCTTAAATGGAGTCTTAAGGGGGATTTTAACTTGCATATTTTTAAAATGAAGAAATGAGCTATTTAACATATTCAAATAATATTAGGGAAAAATTTTGTCCTCTTGCAAATCCAGCCTCCTCATGCCTTTCAATGAATATCCACAAAATATCCTGTTGAGCCAGTCTCTCCTGTATACAGTCCCCTTATGATATTTACCTTTTGGTTTTTATAAAAGAAGCATTGATGATATTTGGAAAATATAATGTAGTTTAGTTTGGAAAACTTATAAAGAAACATTTTCCTAAGCTTTTAAATTTAACTTTTGTTGTCAGATAAATGAAATGAGACATAAATCTATTGGTTCTAATTCTAGATTATTTGGAAATCTACAGTGTTTTCAAAGACTAATTCACAGATATAGTGGGGTGCAGGGAGCTAGGATGTTCAGTGAAAAGCTTTATATTAACTTCTTTGATCAAATTTTCATTTTAGCATATCAGAAGTTTAAATATTCTTTAGAATTATTTAACATTAGAGACAGAGAACGCTGGTTCCGTGGATTGATATAATAGTGAAAACTTCTAGTGTCTTGCTAGAAGGCTGTGTCCCTGACCATAATATATAACTCACTCTCCCCATGAGCTGGTAGAATGAGCACGTTTGAAGACCCTACCAGCCTGGAATAAATGAGCAGTGTGTTGTTTACCAGTATCAGGGTGCAAATTCGTCTCAGCTGGGGGGAATTGCTACTGGGATCAACATCAAGTCTACACACATGGAGATGTTGAAGAAGTGATTTCCTCATATTACAAGGGAAAGAAAGAGTTTAATGGTTTTAAGGGACTCAGTACGTGTTAACATTGTGGTGTTGGTAACATTGCTTAGGCTGTGCCTAAAACTAGAATGATGTTGGGTCACATTAACAGAAGTTGAACATCTAGAAAAAGAGCTATATTGCTGATGTGGGCCTGAAACTACTCTGTTACATTCTATGAGTCTTATTTTTAACTAGCTTTAAGTCATAGCTTTAAAGGATTATAGGGGATAATGACCAGAATGATGAGGGGGCTTGAGAAAGATCCAGAAGAGAGGCTAGAGGGGACAAGGTACCTCCCAAATGGGAAAGAGTTGTGGACATAAGTGTACCTAGATTTCTTTCTTATGCAGTTTTTAGAGGGAGTCAGGTATAGTGGACTCAGTCAAAGGAAGAGTCTCCCATTGTAACTGCTTCAGATTGGAGTTGGCTTTCATTAGAAAGAGTGCCCTTCCTGGACGTACTCCACACAGGCAAATTTAATTACTTGGTGGGATGGTAGAGAAGAAACTCACACTTCGGGTAGTGGCTGGACCAGGTTACTTGTAAGTCTTCAGGTTTTGAGATCCTTGAGTTTCACATTATCTACTGAAGGCATAGGGGGCCAGGTGCAGTGGCTTATGTCTATAATCCCAGCACTTTGGGAAGCCAAGGTGGGAGGATCGCTTAAGGCCAGGAGTTCGAGACTGGCCTGGGCAACGCAGAAAGACCCTGTCTCTACAAAAAAATTTAAAAATTAGTGCCTGTAGTCCCAGTTACTTGGAAGACTGAGGTGGGAGGATGGCTTGGGCCTAGGAGATTGAGGCTGCAGTGAACTATGATGGAACCACTGCATTCCAGCCTGGGCAACAGATACCCTGTCTCAACAGCAGCAGCAGCAGCAACAACAACAACAGAAAGGTATATGGATTGTCAGTTTATCTTTTATATATGTTGCATCTCAAAACATTTATAAAAATTGAAAAGGCCTGCAGGGAAAAAAAATATTGGCAGGAGGCATGTACTGAATATGTGTAAAATGTGGCTGCTTGAAAGACCCACATGTTTTTGACAGATGGAAAAAGGAAGACAAGCATTTTAGGGTTGAGGGGAGGGATGATAAAAACATTTTTAATCATATTATAGGCCTTACTGTGGAAAAGTACATAATAGTAATAGTTACCAATTATTGATAACTATTAGATACCAGACATTTATTTCTAGGTGCTCTTTAGATACATTTTTTTTTTCCTAGTCATCACAACAAATGGTAAGGGTACTTGTTATTGTAAGCATTTTACAGATAAAAGAAAACCAGTTACAGAGTAGTTGCCATGCAGAAAGCCAAAGGCAGAGAAACTGTGAATTGGAGCCTTTCTGGTCGAGTCATTTTCCCGTACATCACTAAAATGTTTTTTAACTCTTGAACAATTCGTTTTTCACAATTTGTTTGGACAATTCTGTGCTTTTAATGCCAGTTCTAAGCTACTCATGTCCTAATCTGAAATACTGGTAAAGTTATTTTTAATAGCTTCCAAGATAGAAGTTTTGATTATCAAGGCTAGAAAAATCTTGCAATTATTTATATAAGTTGAAGCTGAGAATCCTCCAAATGTTATTTTAATCATCTGGCCTATGTTTTCATTATTATTTGTTGGGATGCGGTATTCACATTTTACTGCCTTTGTTCTGCTGTGATATATTCTTAGTGTTCTGTTGAATAACTTGTGTTTCCTTCTATTTTGCTTGAGCCCATCTCCACTTTTCTGTGCAGACCATTTTCCTAATACCTAAATACTCTTATGCCTTTCTCCATCTGTCCGAACCTTGTAAATTCTCCCTTAAATTCCAACTCCTGGATCAACTTTTTATCTTTCTAGCCCTCAGAGTTTCTGACCGCTCTGAATACAAAAGTATTTATTTTCCATATGTTTTTAAAAATGATCTTTAGTAAAGGGTTTTACATTATTTAATTTTATCATTTACTTATGTTTTATTTCTACCTCCAGATTTAAACTGTTTGGATTCAACTTTATGCAAAACAGGGGTTGAAAAGAATATAAGTTAATTAACACTATCATAATTTGATGGAAAAAGGTCCTGAGTGTTCACTGGAAAGTGATTTCAGAAATGTTTTTGACACGATTTTCTCAAGGAAAACAAGGGCTGTTTTGTTACGATGCATACATAATGTTAATTCCCACTGGGAAAATGTAATTCAGTTTCTTTAAGAGAGTTATTTTATCACAAGCCATTCAACAATAGTAAGAAATCCCAACACACACGAACGCAAACCCACACACAAACATGGACACACACACATAGGCCCACCATAGTCCAAAGGTCTGAAGGTGTTCAGCTGTGATTTATTGTTTCCTAGAAGAAAGAAGCAACAAATGCAGTGTTCCTAATTAATATGATTTAAAACAGTGTCAGCTAGCAAAAGGCAGCAAGGTGATTCAAGATTATCTCCATTAAGGCATCTTATTTCTGTGACTCATTTTTAATTCAGGAAAATGCAGTCCTTGCCCTCAAGAAGTTTATAATTCTTTGAATGAAATTAAGAAGAGGGGAAAGTCTTTAGAAAATTCTGCCTTCCTGGTAAACCAAATGGAAACAATCAGAGACAAGTAACAAGATTAATGAGTCGAAGGGATTGACTTATGAGAAAAGATTAGAAGAACTAAATATATACAGCTTGGCTAAATGAGTACTATGGTAAGAGACATGATAAATAGCCAAATTTACTCTTTGGTAAGGCTTTTGAGACCTGGGACTCTCCATACAGGCAAAATGATGTTTATCAATAATATAAACGTTGCAAATTTCTCACAACGCTTTTAAGTCAGCAGCATATACAAACTTGGAATGTAATGGACAATACAAATATAATTTATCTCTGTCTTTGTGACATAATATATATCTGATTCAGCACATTTTCTTACATAAAGAATGATTTTAAAAGAATTTAGAAAAAGCACTTTGAAGACTTCACGTGTTGTTTTGAGAGAGAATTACTAAAGAGAATGCAGAAAGTGTGTTCATAAAATAAGCTTTATGTGTGCAGTTTAAAACATGAAAAATGCTTAGGAAAACTTATTTATATCCAATTTAGGCTCATTGGAGCCAAATTATTGTCACAGGGTAGCTAAGTGTTCAGCTGCTTACGTGAACAATTAGGTAAGGTGGGTATTGATGCCATAAGCTTACCACCATCATAGGTAAAATGACCTATGTCGCCAGGCAACTTTGTTAAGAGATCGAGAGGCTGCATGATGGTTCATGCAACGTTAAATACAAAGGGGTTCCTTTGTCCTTGCAAACTGGAATGATGGTAAAATACACAAGTACTCATTTGCTTTAGTTTTGATTAACAAGACTGCCCTCATAATTAGCATCTCATCTGAGAGGAAAACTTATGGTGCATTTACATAAGTGAATTAAAGGGAAAGAGAATGGGGATGCCCAAAACAAGGTTTAGTTTCTGGGGTGAGTGATTTAGAAAAGCCCATAAAAACTGAAAGAGAAAATTGCCATAGAGCTAAGTTAATTCACCTGGTGTTTTCACTGTCCAGAAAAATTCTACATATTATTATTCTCTTTTGTATTGTTTTGGGTAAAATAAAAAGAAACATTATCTTCAAAACACAGTTTTCTTTTGGAAGATTTGGAAAGCCTAATGCTTTTGAAAGGAAAATTGAAGAATCTATCTAAAATGTTTCTCTCATTAGTCAACAAATGAGTGGTTTGTTGAAAATAAGTATCATTTCACAAGGAAATAAGTATCATTGTAACTGAATTTGAGTCATCCTAAACATTGTTTTAACTTTATTTTTATTCTAGCTAAGACACTGGGGTAGTGATTGCAGGGAAATATGTTTTTTACACATATGTTTATATTTATATATGTATATTATTTGTATATTTACACCCACATGCTAAGTAACAGGCATATAAACTTGACTTGGCATTTAGAGACTATTGACATAAGTAACATACATCTATCAGTGAGATAATTTAGAACAATCTTTTATTCACAATACTCTTATTTACGTTTCAAGTGTGCATAGTGTTTCATTAATCCACATTTATGTGGTTTTTCTTTGCTCTATGTAGTCCTTTAAAAGCACATTCTACACAAATTAAAAGTAGTATCACAAAATGAAATCATAAATGAAGACGTATCCTGAAATATACATTTTATAGAATGAACAACTTTGAAACAACTACTTTTTGGATATACTTGGCTTATAAATATACTATTTGTAGAAGGGTTGGACAGATTGAAATTGTATTTCAATAAAAAGGTGTAAACATTTTTATTTCTTAGGAGATCTAACATTCCACACCGATGAACAACTACATCTTTACACTGGTGTATATTGATAATGGGTAATAGTGATAGTAGTGGGGAAAATGCCATTTCTGGTAATGCTGAGTGTCAACATTTCAAAGACTGAAAAATCTATGAGTAAAATTGTTCTTAATATGTTATCATTGCCAAATGAAAGATGTCCTGATTTCCCCATTCTTTCCTCTGGTGAATTATACTTATCTTTCATTCTGTGTCAAGAGAAACTGTCATTTAAGGGCAATTTCTGTTCCTACGCTGGCATATTTCTTTTGTTTATGTTCTTTCTTTTCCCATATGGGAATCTTTCTCAATGTGTGAGTGTACAGTGTATCCATGCATAAATGGCAGCACTAGCTACTTCTCCTGTTGCCTTAAGAGTTGTTGCTGTTGATAGGTGTTGCATAGGATGGTTACCGAGGCGAAGGACAATTTCCCTCTACTGGCTGAAATTAAAGATAATTCTTCTATTCACATGTTTTGTTTTTCCTCCTTAAAGACTTTTCTCCTACAAGGCTTTTGATGGCTATATTAACTATTATGATTATGAATAATCAGAGTTCTCCCAGATCACATTAAGCAGATGCATCAAAGGATGTTTTAAGAATTAATTTTAATATATCTCAGAATCCAGTTAAATTTAGGTACCATGCCAGCAGATGAGCCAGACTTCACTGAGACCCTTGAGCACAGAAGCAAGCCCAGTGTTGAGAAAGCAGCGTGGCATCATGGTTCAGCAGGTGGGCTCCAGTGCCAGACCACCCCCATCTACGTTTCTCCCCTGGATCTCTGCTAGCTGTGGGAACCTGGGCAAGGCTTTTTAGTTGTGTCTTTGTATGTCTGTTATCCTCTTCTAAAAATAGGAATTGTGTAGCTCTGAGAATTAAATGAGTTACTACTGTCCAGGTTCTTAGAATTCTTTTTTTAAAAACATTGTTTATTTTTAATTTTTGCGGGTACCTAGTAAGTATATATATTTATGGGGTACATGAGATGTTTTGATACAAGCATGCAATGCATAATAATCACATCATGGAAAATGGGGGTATTCATCCCCTCAAGCACTTATCCTCTGTGTTACACAGTCCAATTATACTCTTTTAGTTATTTTTAAATGTACAATTAAATTCCTTATTGACTATAGTCACCCTGTTGAGCTATCATATACTAGGTCTTATTCATTCTTTCTAACTACTTCCTTGTACCCATTAACCATCCCTACATCCTTCCAAGCCCCCACCCCCACTACGCTTTCCAGCCTCTGGTAACCATCCTTCTACTCTTTATCTCCATGAGGTCAATTGTTTTGATTTTCAGATTGCACACATAAGCGAGAATATGCAATGTTTTTCTTTCTGTGCCTGGCTTATTTTACTTAACATAATGACCTCCAGTTCCATCCATGTTGTTGCAAATGATAGGATCTCATTCTTTTTCATGGCTGAATATACTTCATTGTGTATATGTATCACATGTTCTTTGTTCATTTATCTGTAGATGGACACTTAGGTTGCTTCTGAATCTTGGCTATTGTGAAAAGTGCTGCAACAAACACGGGGGTGTAGATATCTCTTTGATATACTGATTTCCTTTCCTTTGGATACATACCCAGCCGTGGGATGGCTGGATCATATGCTAGCTCTATTTTTAGTTTTTTGAGGAAACTCCAAACAGGTCACCATAGTGGTTTTACTAATTTACATTCCCACCGAGAGAGTATGAAGTTTCCCTTTACTCCAAATCCTTGCTAGCACTTGTTATTGCCTTTCATGTAAAAGTCATTTTAACTGGGGTAAGATGATATCTCGTTGTAGTTTTGATTTGCCTTTATCTGATGATCAATGATGTTGAGTACCTTTTCATATGCCTGTTAGCCATTTGTATGTCTTTTTTTGAGAAGTGTCTATTCAAATCTTTTGCCCATTTTAAATCAGATTATTATATTTTTTTTCCTATAGAGTTGTTTGAACTCCTTATATATTCTGGTTATTAATCTCTTGTCAGGTGGGTAGTTTACAAATATTTTCTCCCAGGCCGTGGGTTGTCTCTTCACTTTGTTGAATATATCCTTTGTGGCACAGAAGCTTTTTAACATTTTGCGATCTCATTTGTTCATTTTTGCTTTGGCTGCCTGCTTGTGGAGTATTACTCAAGAAATTTTTGCCCAGTCCAATGTCCTGGAGATTTACCCCAATGTTTTCTTTTAGTAGTTTCATAGTTTGAGGTTTTAGATTTAAGCCTTCAATTCATTTTGGTTTGATTTTTGTATATGGCAAGAGGGATCTAGGTTTCATTCTTCTGCACAGGGATATCCAGTTTTCCCAACACCATTTATTGAAGTGATTGTCTTTTTTTCCAGTGTATGTTCTTGGCACTTTTGTTGAAAATGAGTTCACTGTAGGTGTGTGGATTTGTTTCTGGGTATTCTATTCTGTTCCATTCGATTACCTAACTTGAAGTCAGGTAATCAGGTTCTTAGAAATTTGCCTATGCTTAATACATATCAAGTAAGCATTAACTATTATGGTTTTTAAAATAATTCTCCAGGACTGGGCACAGTGGCTCATGCCTTTAATCCCAGCACTTTGGGAGGCTGAGGTGGGTGGATCATTTGAGCTCAGGAGTTCGAGACCAGCCTGGCCAACAGGGTAAAACCCCGCTTCTACGAACAATACAAAAATTAGCCAGGCATGGTGGTGGGCGTCTGCAGTCCCCGCTACTTGGGAGGCTGAGGCAGGAAAATTGCTTGTACCTGGGAGGCACAGGTTGCAGTAAGCTGAGATTGTGCCACTGCATTCCAGCCTGGACGACAGAGTGAGACTCTGTCCCCCCCGCCAAAAAAAAAAAAAAAATGAATAAATACCTGAATATTCCTTTGATATTTTCCAGTGTAAGATTTTGTAAGGCTTTTTCATTTAATATATTTTTATTGAAATTATAATATGTGCGAGTATTGTCTTATGGACTTCAGATTTGGAGATACATTCCACATACCATTCAAGAACTGTGTGGTCTTAGGTGAGTTATTTAACCTCTCTTTAGCTCATTTTCCTCAATTGCAAAACGGTTGTTGCAAAGATTAAATGAGGTCATACATATTTATGTAAAGTGCTTAGCTAGTGCTTGGCCGAGGTAAGCACTTAATAGGTGCTGCCTTATTTTCTAGTATAGGAGATAAAACATGTATAAAACAAATACGCAGAGTAGAAAATGACACATCCAATAAAAGAGATGAGATGTTAATTACTGTGCATACTTCTAATGGGACAGCAGTGGGGTGTGGAGAGGAGTGGTCAGAGTTACCAGGGAGTTGGCATTTGAATTACATATTAAGGAATGCATGGAATTTAAACATGCAAAGATGCAGAGAAATGGCATTTCTTGTAGAGAGAACTATGTGGATGCGAATGAATACTCAGAGTTAAGAAATTGGAATATTTGATGGGAACAATGAGAAGTTCAGATTGGCTAGGTTAAAGAAGGTATCCATTCATACTGTCAATGGGGAAAATAGTGAGAAATGGAGCTCGAAGAGTAGATTGGAACCAGATAATAGGAGTCCTTCAATAAGCTGGATGTTATTTGTCAGGCATTTGAATGATGTTGAAGATTTCCCAGCGAGGGAATCACATGAGTGGTGCCTTCCTTAATTCTTTCAGGAAAGTTTCATTTGGCATATATAAGTAGAATGAAATGGAGAAGGAATTGGGATAATGGTTCAAGCAAGAGTTGGTGAGGTCCTGAGCTAGTGTGAGAATGCAATGGAGAAAATGGATGGAATAAAAGACTTCAGTGGAAGAATTGTCAAGAGTGCAACAGGATGTGGAAGGAAAGCAAGAGGGCTGACAAATAATGCTCCAAAGATTTCTTGTTTCAGGTAACTAAGAGGATGCTACTGTAGTACCATAACAGAAACGGAGCATAGGAAGGACATGAGCAGGTGAAACAGGAACAGTAATAAGCTCAGTTTAGAATTAATGGAGCTTGAGGGATTGGCCCTCATCCCAGTCATCTGGGTGGAGAGATCTTTCTTTAAGTAGGTGGAAAAGAATACAATTCTTTTTATAAACCATGAAATCTGTGGATTTAAGGTAAACATTGCAGTGTTCTGATGAAGCTATTGAGTTACAGCTTTATAGGACAGCACTTTTGTCTCTCTTCTTTCAAGAAAATAATAAAATGAGAAAAGTACAAACAGAAAGATGTAGGTGTATGCTTTGGTGATCTTAATGGATAAATGGAAATTTGATCCTTTATGAACCTGGGATTTTAATATCAAATACAATAAACTGTGTTTAAATAGTGCTAACGTTTTATGATAAGTCAAATGAAAGAAGAAAATTCAAGATTAATTCTCACACTTCAGTAGTAATTTAAAAGCTTTTTCAATATATGGCCAAAAACATTTGGATGTCACAAGTAGACAGTTCTGGATTCGGAATTCCTTAGGTGTTAGACAAATTCACTTTTAGATATTGAATTATATTGATTTTGAGGGGTTTCAGCTTCTTTTTGGAAAGTTTTTGCTGTTCTGTTAACCTAAAAATCATTTTGATAAGCTAACAAAATGTGTAATTCTTAGGCAAGTTATTTTATTAACTGGTAGCTGCCATTAAAGGTAACTTTTTTGTTTTAATAGACTTCAAAAGAAAGAAACTGTGCTTGTAAATTATATATATCTAAATGATTAATACTTCTATCTAACTATAGGTAAATATAAATGTAAAAAATTATAAGAAAAATAAATAATACTTATAGCTAAACAATTTTACCAAGCTCTTCAATTTTAATAGTATTTGATAAAGAGACAACAATATTCATCTTGTTTCAAATAGAAGCTGAAACCCAGAAGACTTGAGGGATTTGTCTCTTTCCTTAAAAGTAATTTCTTATAATTACACTGAAAATGCCATTATTCTACAGTACTGAGAATAATATACATATACATATTTTCAATGTGTCTCTCATACCTAGGTCATTTAATGTTTCTGAAAACGGCTAACAGTGGCCATTTTCAACATTCAGGTGGTAAATTTGTGATTGTATATGAGTCATAAAACTCACTAAATCTAGTATAGCATATAGCAATGTAAAAAAAGTAAGCCAGGCGCAGTGGCTTACACCTGTAATCCCAGCACTTTGGGAGGCCGAGGCGGGTGGATCATTTGAGGTCAGGAGTTCGAGACCAGTCTGTTCAACATGGCAAAACCTCGTCTCTATTAAAAATACAAAAATTAGCCTAGTGTGGTGGCACATGTCTGTAATCCCAGCTATTCGAGAGGCTGAGGCAGGAGAATCGCTCGAGCCCAGGAGGTGGAGGTTGCAGTGAGCTGAGATCGTGCCATTGAACTCCAGCCTGGGCAACACAGCGTGACTCCATCTAAACAGGAAAAAAAAAAAAAGTTAAATCTCAGTCTTAGAATTTATATATGAGATATGAGTATGGTATGAATTTTGGAATGTTACCTTATTTTGGAAATGTGTTTTAAAGTTTTCTTTAGATTGGAATGAACTCTTTTTTTTTTTTTTTTTTTTTTTTGAGAGGGGTCTTGTTTTGTTGCCTGGGCTGGTCTTGAACTCCTGGCCTCAAACGGTCCTCCCTCCTTGGTCTCCCAAAGTGCTTCGATTACAGGTGTGAACCACGATGCTCAGCCAAATTCTCATTCTTATAAATCACTGAATCACAGACTAGTTCTTCAGTATCACTTTATTCAGTCTCTGTGGTAGATATTTATTTTTGCAGTAAACCTTTGTGTGCTTCTACTGTGTTTAGGGACCAAACAGAGGTGAATAAACACTGTTCCTTCTCTCAAGGAACTCCCACTCTAATGGGGTAAGCCAACAGATATCGACAAATGCAGTGCAGTGTGGTAACTTGGAAGAGGGAAGCAGAGAGTGCCGTGGGGGCCTGGGCTGGAGGAGTCTCAGCCTCTTTCAGTTGTCCAACTCCTGCTTGAACAACTACAGTGACATAGGTTCACTACAGTTCAGGTCATCCATTTCTACTGTTGGACAGTTTTCGTTGTTGAAAGACTTTTTCTGCTTTGTTTAGTTTCGCTTTAATGATTGACCCCAAATTGGCCACTGTAGAATGTCTATTTATGGGTTCTAGTTGAATTCTCTGGAGCAGCAGTACTCTACATGAGCGCTTTGCAAAGATCTGTGATGAGGGCCAGTTTTTCCTTCACATTTCTAATCTGTCGTGGACTAAGGCTGGTGGAAAACACAGTAAGAATGGATTCAAAAGAAGGAAAAAAGAAAACCAGAGATATACAAAATCCAAGCCCTGATTTTTCACTGTTAGATTCAACAGACATACAAGGATTCAGTCATAAATGTTATAAATGTTTCTATTTCTTACTCTTAGATGCTGTATCCCTTTGCTCACACACCAGGAATAAACAGTTGGAAAGGGACAGTGGTCCTCACACCATGCTTGTGTAGCACTGCCTAGCACATGTTAGATGCTATAGCACTGGCTTTCCCTCCAAGGAGTTGATTGTAAAATTTTCTCTTCTGCTTTTTTTTTTTTTTTTTTTTTTAATTTATTTCGGAGACAGGGTCTTGCTCTGTCATCCAGGCTAGACTGCAGTGGTATGAACATGGCTCACTGCAGCCTTGACCTCCTGGGCTCAAGTGATCTTCCCGCCTCAGCTTCTTGTATAGTTGGAACCACAGGCACATGCTACCATGCCTGGCTAGTTTTTAAATTTTCTGTAGGAATGGAGTCTCACATTGTTGCCCAGGCTGGACTCGAACTCCTGAGCTCAAGCGATCCTCTGGCCTTGGCCTCCCAAAGTGCTGGGATTACAGGTGTGAGCCACTGCACCTGGCTCTCTTCTGCTTCTAATTAAAGTTTAGAGTTAGCCTGTTGACTTTCCTCCAATAAAATCAATTTCTGTACTTTATGAAGTGTAGTCTAGCTCTTGCTGGGTACTCATTGTTCCAGTACAATGATGAAGCCGAGGATGGTCAGAGCCAAGAACACAGGAGAGGTGACAGTGCAGGTCCTCACAGTTCAGAGTGTTGCTCACGCCTTTTCACATCACTCTCATCACTACCAACTTCAGCTCAGTTCATAAACGTTTCTGGTGCATGTGCTTAAGATACTGTGCTAGGTGCTGGGGATGCAAAGATGAACAGTACACGATTCCTGCCTTCGAGAGGCTTATGCTCCTATAAGGGAGAGACTTGAACCATGTTTTGTTTTTAATGGATGTTTAATATACTAAATCTTGATATACTCATAGAAATGGTATAAAATATGTATTATTAACTTGATAATTTCTTGAATTGTACTATTTTCCATTTCAAATGAAGTGTAGAACTAAAAAGAAAAGAGTAGACACAGAGCAAAACACATGACAATGTAAGTTCATAGAGAATTCTCATTAAGGGCTGGGCGCAGTGGCTCAGGGCTGTAATCCCAGCACTTTGGGAGGCCGAGGCTGAGGTCAGGAATTCATGACCAGCTTGGCCAACATGGTGAAACCCCATCTCTAGTAAAAATACAAAATTTAGGTGGGCATGGTGGTGTGTGCCTGTAATCCCAGCTACTCAGGAGGCTTGAGGCAGGAGAATCACTTGAACTTGGGAGGCAGAGGTTGCAGTGAGCTGAGATGGAGCCACTGCACGCCAGCCTGGGTGAGAGTGAGACTTCATCTCAAAAAAAAACTCTCACTAAGAATTTTCATAATTAGGCCATGTGTGGTGGCTCATGCCTATAATCCTAGCACTTTGGGAGGCTGAGGCGGGTGGATCACTTGAGGTCAGGAGTTCGAGACCAGCATGGCCAACATGGTAAAACCACATCTCTACTAAAAATACAAAAAATTAGCTGGGCGTGGTGGTGCACGCCTGTAATCCCAGCTACCCGGGAGACTGAGGCAGGAGAATCGCTTGAACCTGGGAGGCAAACATTGCAATGAACTGAGATCACGCCACTGCACTCCAGCCTGGGTGACAGAGCTAGACTCTGTCTCAAAAACAAACGAACAAAAAAAAAAGTCATAATTACAGAAAATCATTTACAATTATTATTACAGTAAACTTTTACATTTTTTGCACAGAACAAAATTTCCCCATGATAGATATCAAAACTTCAAATGATATCACACTGGGCGGGTGGGGGGGGGTCATCCACACTGTTATCCAAACATAATTTGAAGGCACCAAATACAGACAATCAGTTTCCTTCTTTGTAAGCCAAGTTATTTTTGTTAGGGAACTAGTTTTATTAGATAAGTCATTCTAGAAGGGGTTTTGTCTGAGAAACCTTTTAAACCAAGATCTATCTAAGCAAAAATTATATACCTATAAATAAGTTTTATATATGACAAAATATTTATAAAATCTCATTGTTTTATTTCACATTTTAAAATGATTCTTCAGAACAGATAACTTTCTCTTATATCTAGTTGATGCCTTCCAGGTATTTAGTCCTTAAGATAACAATCATTTACAGCATTCTTTATACAAATAAACCATGTTTATGTTTTATGTAAATGTTTCTTTTAAAGTTGAGTATGCTATAAAATGGCCAATCTTTATTAGATCCATTTTTGATTAATCAGAATCTTTATCATGTATTAAATGATTTTCTAGTTTTGCTGAGCATTGCCTGTTTTTCATCTCTTATGTATCTACAAACATCAGTCAGACATGCAGAGTATCTTGATTAAATTAACATCAAAATCACATAAAAACTCTATCTTCGATTATAGATCTCTCTCTGAGTTGCAGATACTAGAAAATACATCAGGTATTGGATAAGGACTAGAGAGGCCAGACCTTTGAGATTTCTTTCTTATTGAGGGCCAACTCTAATCAGATGTGGGAGGCTCAGTCTTACACCTGCACTCGGATTCTTACAATGAGTGTTATTTGAATTTGTTCAACAGCAATTGAACTATAGGTTTTGGTTGTTTGATCTGGAGGAAAAAAACCTAAAAACATTTTCAAAGTTCTGTCAGATCTGAAGACAACAGATTCAAATATTTAAATTTAAATAGTAAAGTTTCACAAATGGAGATAGTTGAAAACACCAGAGTCAACTTAAATTCTATTGTTGGGAATTTGTGTTGTACTTTAAAAGGGTTTTGAGTTTCCACAAGTGGCATGAGAGCTGGCTTCTGTGGGCTTGCACCCGCTCCCGTGAGCCACTTGCCCACATCTCCTCCCAACTCTGTTCAGTGACTTCATGGGGGCAGGGTAGCTTGAAATCTGCCATCTTGGGCATCTCACCATGAAATTTGCAAACACTACATATGAGAGCTTTTTTTTTTCCTCTTGGAGAGAGTTGATTGCTAAACATTTACCAGTACAGCGTTGGTTTCAGCTTCAAGCTTATGAGTGTAGATAAAAATTTATGCTGATCATATTTGCTTAGTTTTAAAACGGACTCCCTTAGACACTTTGGAAAGCTCTCTCTCTGCTTGGTACTACTCTAGGAACAGGGGATATAAAGATTAATAGAAAGAGTAATGTTTTTGAGTAGTCAATGTACTGCAAATAACCAAAGGGGAAAAATTCTTTGTAGAGGTTAAAATCAGATAAATGATTTTTAAATTATTATTTCATAGATTGTTGATACTTTGTACTGCAGAATGAGTGACAAGCTGATTATATTGGCTATACATTAAAATAGATCACCACAGGTAACACAATAGGTATTGTTTTAAAATTATGTTTATGTAGTTCATGGCTTACTTTACATCCTAGATAACATACAGTATATGTATAGCATATTAGTTAGCATATTATTTGTTAATTAACATAAGGTAGTATGTCTGATAATGTTCTTATTGATAGCTCTGGCAACTGAAGGCTTCTCTGAGTGTCCTCAGGAATTGATTTTACAGGCTAGAAAGATGAAAAATTCAGCATGCACACAGTTAGCTGTTGGTTTTTAAATCAAAATAGAGTCTATGGACCCAAGTACAATTCAACTTATGTTAACCATTTGGGGGCCTTAGAAAACACAGGCCAGTGATCTAGGGGCTCATTCTTTGTTCACAAAATTGAAGTAAAGCATCTGGGACTTAGAGAACCAGTCCACAGTTTTATCTTTGAACATCCTCTTCTGGCAATGCATGCTAAGGTGGAAGGAATGATTTGTCTCTAATAAGAGGTTCTCTCCTAATTAGGAGTATCAGGCCTGCTACTGCCTATCACATTACACACTGAGGTACAATCCCCTTGTGAGGGGAAAAGATGAAAGGATAGGTAGTTACAGGTCTTGCACCTCTGGATTCCCTTTAACCTTTCTGAGCGACTAATTCCCTTTGCTCCATTGGGCTGTCAATCCCAGTGAGAACCCAGACTTCCTCTGGGTTCCTTTCACACACACTTTGCTTATCTGTCTGAGTGGCATTTGTCTGATCTTTCTTGTGCATGTTTTTACTTTTAAGATCTTCCCTTTCTTATGTAAAAAAGGCAATTAGACTCATATCTGTTTATTTTAAACAAAATGGTTGTTAATTAGTGTGATCAAAAACGCTGCCATTGTAGACTATGGGTTCCACTTTGTAGTTGCACTAAATTGAGTATGGTTTGGTGCCAGTTGACATGATAACAACTCAAAGTCTGGCTTTTTAAAAATTAATGAACAAACACATTTATGAGGCTTTGTTTTGTCTGGTTTAGATCTATAGGCTCTGAATGCATCAGAGTTCTTTTTTTTTTTCAACTGACTAAGGCTGTTGCTGATTAAAAGTGCATAAACTTATTGAAAAACTTTTTTGATAACATAACTGATGTGTGAAAGCTACACCATTTTCATTTAATTGGTTCATTTATGATTTTATAAGTTGGAGTACAAAGTATGCTTACTTGCTCCATTAGTAACACACCTAACATTTCTTTTTTATTAAGTTGTCAACCTACCAGACCTTTAGAAACATCTTAAATTATCAGCCCCTGCTCCTCCCCCATCCTCATTTAACATTTAGAAGACACAAGTAGATTCTAGGTATTTATTTAATTTAAAACAACTTCAAGAGAATGGGTCAGTATGAGGTAACTTAATCTCATACATCTTTATCATCTACAGTATTTTACAACGATAATTAATGCTCAGGATAATGGTGATGGGGCACTGTCATCTTTACAGAAAGATTAGATTACATTCATGATATGTGACTTCCAATGCAGAAAGTCCTAATAGCATGTGTTAACATATTTTTTATATTGAGTATTTAGACAAAAATAAATTTCTACTTAGGTGGTTAGAAAAATTAAATTAGAATATGATTTACCAGAACATCCCAGTTCTTTAACATTCTGGTTAACTAAAGTTTAAAATTCATAATTTATTCTTTATATTTAAAAGGAAAGAAGGGGATACAAGAGTGTGAGGAGGCAAATAACCCAACTCTAAGGATGTATAGAAACTTTATGAATTAATGCCTAAAATAGCAACTATCTTAATCTCACTTTGCAAGATGGCTGGATAATTTTTGGATTTAAAAGCATGATAATCCGCAAAGCAGCAATGAGACTTACTGATTATTTTGAAGAAAAATATTATCTTATTTGTGAATGGTAATGGATCAAAATGCTTCATGAAAGTTAAAGTTAAAATCTAATAATAACAATCGCTACCATTTATTAAATATTTACAGTATTCCAGGCAGTATTCTGTGCTTGATGATTAACCCTTGGATTCATTTATATGTTACCATGTTTAAACTTTATAGTAACCCTGCAAGCCAGACTTTCCTATACTCATTTTTCAGTTGAGGAAACTGAGGTTTGGAAAGGTTAGCTATCTTGCTAAAGTTTACTCACCTGGTAAATAATGGGAGTGAGATTTGAACACAGAATATTCTGATTCCAAGTACTTTCCACAACACTGTTTTCTAATACTCATTGTAAGGGACTGATTTGGAAAGCACATTTCTTGTTTTGTAAGGAAATCACAGTCACACTAGTTGTCTAATTTTCCCAAATGAAAATGAGAGTGTTTCCCTGCCCACCCCCCAGCCCCTTTCTAGTTCTCTCACTGTTTGGAATCCTTGATCAAACACCCTTATGAATGAAAAGCTGTTCATCATGGATTTAAGTGTTTCCGTGATCTTTATCACTTATCTTGGAAGGTTCCTGCCTTAATCTGTCCTCACCGTTGAACATTCTTTCTTGGTATTTAGCCTAAATTTACTTCTCTTGATTATACTCATTACTCCTAGTTACCTCCCTTATTGTGGATGTGTCAGTAATGATCTATCTTTAGCCAACTGGCCTTTGTTTACGGTCCTTCCCACAAGATTGAGGCTGATGTCGTAATGATGCTTCGAGATGATATAATATGGATGTGGGTAATTGGGCAATCAAATTCAAAGTACATTCTAAACCTAGAATTAGTAGGAAAGTAATAAATGGCACTCAGGGTTGGTTTTCTACATCATCTGTACTTTGGTTTGCATTTAGAGACATCTGTACTTGATGCTTTAAGATTATTCACATACAGTTACTTTCTATGGCTTGTAATATTAGCATGCACTAGCTTAATTAATAGTTTAAAAGTTTATAATATATATACATCACTTGATATGACACTGGTCTTTCTTTTTTTGTTTTTCATGAAACCAACATCTCATACAATATAACCTTTGATCATATTTGCTTACCGCTTCCAGCCCTCAAGTCCTTGATTTTCATTTCCTTTTCAGTAGTAATGAGACAAATTATCAAACAAGCTCATTTGAGGAAACTCCAATTGTAATCAGTAAGCTTAGTGGAGGAAAGGGTTTTTGGTATGCAGCATTCATCCTCCCCTGTGGATACCCAGTATGGTAATTTAAAGCTTAGTATAGTTTTTCGAGCACCCACAAAGTGAGCTTTACAAAATAAAACCAGATTTCTTCATTCCACAGAGAATAGATATCTATTCATAAGTTGCACATATCTGGGGATTTTTGTTTTGTTTTAACGTTATCATAATGAGCTAGCCTGGGGCGTCACAGAAAGTGGTTCTCTCTGTTTTTGTACAATGGAATATCTAAAGGCATGAGTTAAATAAAAGTATTAGAAAGTCGTGAATCTAGAACATAGATACAAAAGGGAGAGAAACCCAACCCGTAAATAAAGAGCTGTAGAAAAAGGAGCAGCCAAATGGAGAACCCTAAAATATGAATCAGGAACCAAGGCAGAGGAAAAGAAGGAAAGTTTAGATCAGGTCCCCAACACCCGGTACTGGTCCGTGGTCTGTTAGGAACTTGGCCACGCAGCAGGAGGTGAGTGGTGGGTGAGCAAGCCGCTCCCCATCGCTTGCATTACCATCTGAGCTCCACCTCCTGTCAGATCAGCTGTGACGTTAGATTCTTGTAGGAACCTGAACCCTATTGTAAACTGTGTATGTGAGGGATCTAGGTTGCACATTCCTTACGAGAATCTAATGCTGATGATCCGTCACTATCTCCCATCACACCCAGATGGGACCGCCCAGTTGCAGAAAAACAAGATCAGAGCTCCCACTGATTCCACGTTATGGCTAGTTGTATAATTATTTCATTATATATTACAATGTGATAATAGTGCAAATAAAGTGCACCATAATTGTAATGCTCTTGAATCATCCTCAAACCATCCTTCCACCCTGGTCTGTGGAAACATTGTCTTCCATGAAACCTGTCGCTGGTGCCAAAAAGGTTGGATACTGCTGGTTTAGATTACAAAAGTTAAGATGGAAATAGGCCAGGCATGGTGACTGTTGATGTAAAAATAGTATTTCTTTTTTTAAAAAACATCATTAGACTCCTTGAAGATTAGAAAATAATGGAAACATGGGAAAAGAAATATGAATATTTAAACATAAAACATTTAATGCTACAAATCAGAGACCACAGACATATAGTAAAGAATTTAAGCACCCTGAGACTAGACATACAAGAATAAAAACAGTAAGAATGGGAATGGGAAAGTATACCTCAAGAATTGCTTTGTGGGGCGGTGTTTGACTAAACCCCTCTAACCTGAGTGCATGTGGGAAAGTGCTGAATTTTCTGAGGTCTGGGATCAATCTTATACATTTCCAGTATTTGGGGCCAAGCCTAGGAAATCAATGAATCCCAGTAGATAGTCACATCTATAAAACCTAGCACTACCATAGTATTTATTATGCTCTGAGCACTGTTCTATATACTTTACATGCTGTACATGAACTAATTTAATTCTCCAATGACCTTACAAGGCAGGTACACCACTGTTACATCCCCATTTTACAGATAAGGAAGCAGATATCCAGAGAGATTAAATAACTTACCCAAATTAACATATCAAGAAAGTGGCAGAACGAGGCTTTGATTCCAAGCAACCTGGCGTGGAGCCCATGCTGAAATCCAGTACACTCCCTACCTCGTTCCAGAACCCTGGAAGGCCCATGATGTTTTGTGCCTTTCACCCGCTCCATCTAATCAGTCACCAAGTCCTGACAACTCAAGCTCTTAAACACCAGTAAAATCTGCTTCCTCATCTCCCAGTTGTTATGATCTCAGTCACTCCAGTGTCCTTTGCCTACACCGTTGCCCATTTCCACTTGAAATTCTAGTTATGTTATCTTGGTCCTCCAAGGATATTGGCATAGACAGAGATTTGTAGAACACAGACTAGTTAGTTTCTACTTAGGGGTCCAGACAGCCATGAAGTAGCCCACTAGTTGGCATGGAGTAAAAGCAGATGCTGTTGCCTCATATGGCCAGACATTTTCAAAACAACGTTATACACTAGGTCCCTTCATGTTGCTCCAAATAGCAGGCAGTTAATCCACCCCCCAAGACAAACTTGGACACTCTGTTGGTGAGACTTTTCCAAAATATAAATCTGACCATATATCTCTTCCAATTAAAATTGTTCAGTGGCTCTCCATCATATCCGGGAAAAAATCTAAACACCCCTGTGTAGTGTAAGAGACCATTATGATCTGATCCTAAGCTTGTCTTTTCCCTTTCCTGCCACAACAAAACTTTTCCATAAAGGATGCATTATTCGTGGTTCCTGCACGTACCAATTTTTTTTTCTCTGCTTCCATGCATTTGCAAACATTTTGTTGTCTGCCCACAGTTTCCTTCCTCCTTTCTTGGCCTGACTAACTCCTATTTTTCTTTAAGATTCACCTTAAGCAACATATTTTCCAGGAAGTCATTTCCCATTGCACGCTGTGTGTAGCTCCATTGTAACATGCACTGAATTGCATTCATTGGTTTCTGTCTCTCTTTCTCATTAAGTTATGAACTGCTCAAATATTGGGCTAATATGTTTCTCACCAAATACGTCCTGGCTCTCACAGGGATTGACACAGAACTGGTGCTTAAGAAATGCTTGTTGAATGAATGAGCAAATAAATGAATGGAAGTATCTGATGGTATTAATACTTTTGCTTTTGGAGTTTCAGGTTAGGATATGATTTACTGTCAGACCTTAAATGTACCTGTGTATATTTCTTCAGTAGAGAGTGAAGGCCAGCTCTTTATCTTTGCTGAGGAGACAGATAAAGAAAGGGAATGCATTTAAATTACATATGAGGGAATTAAGTGGAGAAAGTAAGACTTTTCTGGTGGTTTTAGGAAACAGAATGCATTTAAAAATGGACTGAATTGTTTTGGTGCTCTTTAAAGATGAGATGCATTTTCTTTTGGCTTGTAGGAAAACCAGCACTATCACTTACTCCAGAGCAGAGATTCCATCTGATTATGCATCAGATTACCTGGGGAGCTTTAAAAATTATAAATTTCTTGGAATCCATCCTCAAACATTTGATTTCCTAGGTTTGGTGTAGGAGCCCACAAACTGTTTTTTGAAAAATATCATGGGTAATCATGATGTCTAGCTAGAATGGGAGCTTGTCTTGGGGGTGAATTAACTGCCTGCTATTTGGTGCAACAGGAAAGGATCTAATGCATAATGTTTGGTTTGGGAAACATCTGGCCATATTGGGCCACAGCGTCTACTTCTACTCCATGCCAACTAGTGGGCTATCTCAAGGCTGTCTGGACCCCTAAATAGAAACTAACTAGTATGTGTTCTACAAACCTGTGTCTGTGCCAATATCCATGGAGGACCAAGATGACTTATAATTAATGAGAATTTCAAGTGGGAAGGGTAGTTCCAAAACGTTTACTTACAGAATTCTGGGGCCAAGTGCAGTGGCTCATGTCTATAATCCCAGCACTTTGAGAGGCTGAGGTGGGAGGAACACTTGAGCCCAGGAGTTCAAAGCTGTTATGAGCTATAACTGTGCCACTGCACTCCAGCAGCCTGGGCTATACAGCAAGATTCTGTCTCTTAAAAAAAGAAAAGAAAGAAAAGAAGAAGAAAGAAGAAACAAGGAAGAAGGAAGAAGGAAGAGGAAGAAAAGAAGATGAGGAGGAGGAATGTTGGAGTACTGAGGGCTTTCTCAGATCTGTTCATTACTGACCATATTCTTCATTCTCCCTCTTTTCCTCTCTCCCTCTTTCTCTTTCTTTTTTCTTATTTTTTTCTTCTACCCTCTCAAGGTATGGAAAAGATGGAAAAAGATTTAAGTCTTAAAAAAACCCTTTCCTGCAGTGTGGGATAATTAGGGTAGTATTATTAGTGTAAATATTACTATAAATCATAGTATTATTAGTAGACGAAGGTGGTAGAAAGTAATGTAAGGGAGTGTTTCCCATCTATGGGGAAGTGCTGTGACAGCCCTCGTGTCTGCAATAGTGTTAGATATTGCAGGTTCTCCCGAAAGCCCTCTGGAGCCTCTGTGGGGTTGGGATGGTGGACCATGAATGATTTGCCGTCAACAACTACCTGTTTTTACCAGAAGTTTGGGTGCCATTTACCACATTGATCTGTATTCTAAATTCATTTGGCCCCTGACTAATATAATTTCACTTTGCAGTTGAATTGTTTGCCTAGGTTTTCCTTCACTTCTGAGACTGTCATACAGATGTGATGAAAAGATACAAAATTTGCAGGCTGCCTGTATCCAGGTCTCATATGTGTCCGTTACCTGCTTTGTGACTTTCTCAGGTGACCACTCCCCCTCTGACTTCAGTTTCTCATTTGTTTGCAAGCACTACGAAAGCAAGAACAAAGTCTGTTTTTCCTCACTCTTCAATTTTCAGCATCCAAAACAGAACCTGGACTGCTTAATAAAATGGCTGATTGAATGAATAAATGCATCTCTTAAATTGCGTACAATACAACTTACTTCATAGTTGTAGTTGAGAAAATAATGTGTAAAGGCACTTGGAACAATGTCGGGCACATAATAAATGCTCGGTAAATGTTCGCTATTTTGATTAATTTGAAGGCAAAACATTGTAACGATTAGGAATGATAGTACCGCAGTTGGAGAGTTTGTGTTTAATTCTCTCTATGTCATTTATTAGTTGTGTGGTTTTGGGTCAGCTGTTCAGTTCATCTGAACTTCAGTTTTCCCATCCGTGAGAGAAAGATGAAGGTAGTACCTGCGTCACAGAGTTGTGTAACATGAAATGAGAGATAAAGCCCTTCACACAATTACTGGCACATGGTACTCAATGGTAGATAACATCATTGTCATCATCTCTGTCATCATCCCAATGAGCACTATCACCATCCATTCTCTCAGCATCACTATCATTACTGCTGCTTCTGCAGCTATCCTGGACTTGTTGGTGGAGTTCTACAACCTAAATGCCTACTCAACCAGAAAGTCAGAAAAGGAGCTTTTCCATACTCCTTATTACAGTGATCATGTTAACATGGTTTCCTTTGAAAGTGCCTACATTACTAGTCCTTCTTACTATGTAATAACTGTAGGGCTTGGACAAATGATTTAAACTCTTTATACCTGAGTTTCCTCATCTGGAAAGTGGGGCCACTATTAGTTTCTATCTCATAGGATTTTTATTAATACATGTAAAGTGATTAGAAGAGTGCGTGCACATAGCAACTTCTCAAAAAACATTAACTCTCAAGGCCGGGTGCGGTGGCTCACGCCTGTAATCCCAGCACTTTGGGAGGCCGAGGCGGGTGGATCACAAGGTCAGGAGATTGAGACCATCCTGGCTAACATGGTGAAACTCCATCTCTACTAAAAATACAAAAAAATTAGCTGGGCGTGGTGGTGGGCACCTGTAGTCCCAGCTACTCGGGAGGCTGAGGCAGGAGAATAGCGTGAACCCGGGAGGCGGCGTGAACCCTGGAGGCGGAGCTTGCAGTGAGCCGAGATCGTGCCACTGCACTTCAGCCTGGGCGACAGAGTGTGACTCCGTCTCAAAAAAAAAAAAAAATTAACTCTCACTAGAAGTAGTGGTAGTGAAAGAGAAAACTACAAACACAAGCTTCACATTTCAAAACACTGAATATCAGTGTTTGTGTGTGTGTAGGTGAGTGTACACATACTTACATGCACACATCATATAAACATACATAAACACACATACTTAGGTATATTTTTGCAAATACTAATTTTCCATTATTTCCCAGGGTACAGATTCCAAATTCCATCAGAGGGAATCTAAAAATTCAAACATCCTATCTAGAGTAGTCCCTAATTAATACACGACCGCTCAGTAGGTAACCCCTATTTGTCAGCAAAGTTTTAAACTTAGGAAATTTTAGATGAGTTGTTAAAAATTTTGTTTATTTTGCCAAATAAAGCCAATAAACATGGAAGCCAATTCAAAGAGAAGTCTTCAATTTCAGTGGAGTGAATGAGGAGAGAAAGGTTTGTGTTTCTGGTCATGTAAGGAAAAGATAGCTCAAGAGTACAGATGTCAGTGTTCCAAAATAAAAAATTACGTCTGACCAGGATTGGAAGCTTCAGATCAAAAGGGCAATTTTAGAAAATTGTGGCGAGTGAATGAGAGCACTAGTTTATTGAAGAAATCAATTTGCTATCTTAACCAATGGCACCAGTGCTCTCCCTATAATCTCTGAAAATAGATAGGCATTTTGCGGTTCACCAATCCGTAGATCGCATCTGCTTCCTTACACCTGGCAAGCTCACCCCCTTTTCAAATAAGATAGTATCACGGGAGCTTTGTGGGTTTATGAAGCCACAGGTTTATTAGTTAGATAAAATCTGTAAGCGTTTAGAAATTTAAAACTGGGCTGTCAAACTGTATTTCAGTTATAATGGCAATTTCCAAAGTAAATACGACATAGTAACTTTTAGGTCTTGTCATTCTGTTTCCTTGATAGTGTGTGAATTGTGAGCATCCAAGGCAGGTCTTCCTGTCTTTGCTTTCGAACTTAGCTGTACGTAGAGAGCAGCAATTGAAATTATGAAACTTAGACTCTGTAGTTAATAAAATACCTTCAATTGCCCCAAATGTTTCTTTCTATAAAGTTAGGGCAAAAATTTTAAAGGGAAAACAGATAAGCTTTTTTTTTTTTTTCTTTTTTTTTGAAACAAGGTCTCACTATGTCACCCAGGCTGGAGTGCAGTGGCATGATCATGGCTCACTGCAGCCTCACATCCTGGGCTCAAGTGAGCCTCCTGCCTGAGTAGCTGGGACTACAGAATGCACCACCATGCCCAGCTAATTTTTAAATTTTTTTGTAGAGACAGAGTCTCACTGTGTTACCCAGGCTGGTCTCAAACTCCTGGGTTCAAGCAGTCCTTCTGCCTTGGCCTCCCAAAGTGCTGGGATTACCGGCAGGAGCCACTGCACCACACCAACAAATGAGGCTTGAAATGTATAATGCAGTAGTCAGAGGAGAAAACCACTCTAAGTAGGAGGTGGGGAGAGTCCTGTTTAATACATTGTCTCATTTAAATTACCAACAAAGTCTAGTACAATTAAAATTTATCTGAATTCAGCATTCATAAATGTAAATAACACTATTTTCTTCTCTTCTAACATTTGACTCTTTAGGAGTAGAAGCACATCCTAAGGAAATAACCTGATATCAAGTAAGGATTTTAGAAAAGCAAATTGCAGGGTGTTCATTTACGTCATTGTATTTTTAATCAAATTTTATACACAGAATTGGCAAAAGAGATTAGTTTTTACTAGGGATTATAGAAGCAGAGGTAGGAAAACTGAAGTTTTCCTATTAGCCTAGGCTTACTATATTATCAGAATTTAAGTATGAGTCTTTAGCTCTGTTCTTGACCTTACAAAAATAGTTTGCCTGAAAGAGTAACAATAAATCTTTTCAATATAATAACATGACAATAATATCATGAATATTGTTGGAGACTTTCCAGAGCTCTTCCATATACAGCCATATACTGCATAATGACGTTTTCTTCAAGGAAAGACTGCATATATAGGATGGTGGTCCCATAAGATTATAATGCTATATTTTTACTGTGCCTTTTCTATGTTCATTTATGTTTACATACACACCTGCCATTGTGTTGCAATTGCCTACAGTATTCAGTACAGTAACAGGCTGTACAGGTTTATAGGCTGGGAGTAATAGGCTGTGCCATATAGCTTAGGTATGTAAGAGACTATATCATCTAGGTTTGTGTAAGTACACTGTGATATTCACACAAGGATGAAATTTCCTAGTGACGCCTTTCTCAGAATGCATCCCTGTTGTTAGTGATGCATGATTGTACATTGTATCACTGCATCCTCAGATAATCCTGTGCGGTAAGAATGGCCAGTAGAATTAGCTTCAGTTTGCGGTGGAGAATATTGGGAAGACGGAGGTAAATGATGTAACCCAAAGTGCTATTAATTAATAACTGAGCTGGGATTAGAGTCTCTAAAACCAGGGAATACTCCATTATATTAAACTGAAGTATAATTTTATAGAGATGATAATATGAAACAAAATTGCTTTGTAGTTATTATAAACTTTAAAGCATTGAAGCTATTCAAGAGAAAGATGTCTCAAAAAACAACAGGTTTTTATTTTACTTGGCTATCATAACTGCCAGAGTAAGTGTTCAATGAAGGTTAGGTTTTATTACTATTATTACATAAAGTTTGAAAAATTACTAGACATAATACCCAAGACAAAGTAAACTAGTGCTACTTAAAAAAGATAATAATATGTGGCATGTATATGGTAAAGGACTATTGTTATCTTCAGGTAACAATGTGGCTGTTTTTACCTCCATTCAGAAAGCAGGTATTTCTTCTAAGAAGTTAATTCATTAGTGTGTATTGCTATTTTAACAGAGATAGAATATAATATACAATGACATGATGACCCATGGTTTTATGCATTTGGGCAAAAACCATCACTTCATATCAATTGTCATCCTCCCATTTCTCTTGTCTAAGGTGTAGATCCATTGGTATCTTTCATATTGCACAGTAACAGCATCACTAGCAACATCCAAATTCACTGTGTTCAAAACTAGAATAGTAGTGGCCACTTTTCTGGCTTAATTAAATGACCAGCTTGGAACATGTCAAACAGTACAATAAATCCTCCTACAAAATAATGTTTCTTGTTGAACAGCTTATACAACAAATTCAGTATGTATCAATGCGAAAACTCTGCATACATAGAATTTCATCTTTATTGTTCCTTCTGTAAATGTGTTGTCACTTAGTAGAGGGCAACCAAATCTCAGGCCAAACATACATAAATATGTGACAATTTATGCTGTTTGGGGACAGCAAGAATCTATTGGTTATTCAGTTATAGGGGAAGTATATTTGGTGATATGAATTTGCTTTATCCAACAAAATATGGTCTGCAAGAGCAAACCAATTCAAGTTACCAAAGTCAGTTTGGACTGATCATGTGGTACAGTCATATAAGTGGGAACATTACAGGGATGAGTTCAGGTTTTTTCTGGAAGAGTCTCTGTGGAGGAAACTACCACAAAGGAGCTATTACCACTGCTGCTTTCTTGTTTTTTACCACTACAGTGCTGCATTCTTACAACCCTAAAATCCATCTGCTCTTAACACACCGTCAAAAAGAGGGGGAAATGCATCTCCGAGGGAGTGCTCGAGAGAAGATAATGGAATGGTCTGATGTAATCCCATACAAATTATTCCTCATGATGTGAAAATGCTTTTACAGGGACCTGGGAGATTTCTAAACTGAGTAAGTCCAAGTAAAAACAATTCTGGAAAACATTGTAGTTTGAACCTAATCCACTTAACTGGGTCTGTCTTTAAGTTGCTCACTTACTTCAAGTTTATTCTTTCAGAAGTTGAGCATCTCTGTCGTTTAGTAGTGGTCAGATTAAGTGTGCTGTTCTGCTTACTTGCTGGCTGAAGTCCTTTTTGTTACTTCTAGTGTAAGCTTTTAGAAAGCTACAAAATACAGTGACAGACACTATCATATTCAATTGGACATGCTTTCTGCAGATTTGTTAAGGATTTACTCTACACATTTGTAGCATTTAGTTGCCATGGAGATGACCTCAGTGGTAAGAGGGACAGCCTTTAGGTTGGACCTCAGATTTTCCTTTCATTTCCATTTAATTTGATTTGACTGCAAAATGTCACTCCCATTGCATTGATTAAGCTTCGTTGCTGCCACCAGCACTGTTAGGAAGGTGAAAGGGCAGGCTAGCTGCTGTCATTTTGCACCCCTACCCTTTTCTGATATCAATACAGATAGGCTTTGGAGATGAGAAACTCCTTCACTACATTGATGCAGACACAACTTTTTCTTGCTCACTTCATGAACTATAATAAAACTGAAAATATGCTCAGAAATCTTTATTCACCAGATTCACTCTATACATACTCAATTTTTCTCTGCTTCAGCTCCACACTATTGTAAGGTATGATATAAAATGTACGATAACTAAAAATTAATATGTCTTAATGTTTCCCTGAAATATATTTTTTTAAACTCAGCAGCTGGCCACTCTCTACTAAAATAGTTCTTTTATAGTTCAAATAAATTTGAAAAAATACAAGATAATTATACAAGTATGAAGCATTATTCTTCTTCATATGGATTGGAAGTGTCATCTTTAGGTATTAATACAGGTCATTTGAAAGTAAAATGATACAGTAGACAGTTTTCCTTTGGTACCCTGTATACTCCTGTCGGTTTCTTTCTTTATTCCCTTCCCTGATTCTTAATGTCTCCAGGAACCCAGAACTCATCTCTCCTTTTAGATTGAAAAAATCGATAAATTAATTCAACAATAAGATTTAAGAAAATAAATGTGATAACTTCTTAGGATTATCATACTTATATTTAACTGGAGAAGCAGGGGACATTATTTAGCACAAGAAATTGATTGCAAATAAAACTCCAGTTATATGTGGAAAGACAAGTTGACAGGAAGGCTTCCAGATACTCTACACATCATAGCACCTAGCTTTGAGCTTTGATGTGAATGCTTGATTCTGGTGTGTCTAGGTTACCTTGTCAGGTTTCTTTGAATGGACCATCATTCAGAAACAGCACTCCATCACTTGATGGAGCGTGCACAAGAAACCTGCAAATTCATGGCTTGGAAAACATACTAGCAAGTCACCACAGATAAACCAGCACTTCGTGACAAAGGACCTTAAGTGGGGCATATATTTCTGTAAGAAAGGTAGCTTTAGTGACTGGAATTGGGATTAGGGAGAGGGGGAACGGAAACAATCATCCCTATTTGGATGTTGACTTCTTGGCTTATAGAGTTTTGGTCGGGATCAGGTGTGCTGTCCTTTGAGAATTGATACCAGCAGTGTCTTTTTGGGTAGTTCATCTTATTTCTGTTAAAAGTCTAAAGTGATTGCAGTGGGAGAGTACTGACAATTTCTTTTGGTCTCTTCTATAGTGATTGTACTTACCTACACAAGTTTTACTATCTTGGAATGTTCTAGAATTCCAGTTAATAAGGTGAAAGTCATAAACATGGCTCCATTTAGTTGTTATCTCTAAATGATTTAGAGAAGTGTTTGCCAAATTATAATGTGCATATGAATCACCCGGAGATGTTGTTAAAATTCAGGTTCTGATTCAAAAGGCCTAGGGTGGGGTCTGAGATTCTGTGTTACTAACAAGTTGCTAACTGAGGCTGATGTTGCTGGTTCCCAGATCACACTTTGTTTAGTAAGGATAAGGGCAGGTTTCCAATCTTGACTGCAATTAGAATCACTTGGGAAAATTAAAAACATCTATATCTGGGTCCCATCCTACCCCCCAGAGATTTGTCTTTAATTAAGTGGAATGTGGCCGGGTATCAGGATTTTAAAGAAGCTCTCCAGCTGATTTTGGCGTTCAGCTCACGTTGAACATGACTGAGTAGAGAATGGACCCTGGAAGATGAAGAAAAAAAATGCCCATAGATGATAATGTCATAAATAATATTTTTAAAAGTCTACCCAGGGTTTTAATTTTTGCAATCATTCTGGAGTTTTTAGAGAAGACACTGAACCAAATATATAAGTAAAGAAACAATTCATCATTTTATGCATTAATGTCAAATATTAGTCCACAAATAAACATTTAATGATATTCTCTTCAGCAGTTTCTTCCTTTAAAAATAATTTAGGATACGTTGCCAGATTTAACAAATTTAAAAAAACAGACACTGAGGCACCATCCCAGGCTTGCTGAATCAGAACATGCATTTTAACAAGATATTCAGGTGATTCACATGCACAATACAAATATTGCATGGGACATACTTATACTAAAAAAAAAATAGTTTACCTGCAATTCAAATTTACTTGAGTGTCCTGTATTTTACCTCACATCCCTATTTAGGAAGGAACTGATTTCCTTATAGAATAAAAATGGAAAATAGTAATCTGAGTTGAGAGAACACTCTTAGTATTTTACATTTCATTTTATCTCATCTTCCCTTATCTATAATGCCCACTAATTTTTAAGCCTATAAAGTAAAACCAGTGATAGCCCTCAAAACCAGTGGTAGTCATCCTATATGTTGGAAATAAATAGAACATTGTTCTGTTTATGCAAGAATGGAGACAGCTCCTTCACTTTTGAGGCAATAATCAGTTTGCATTAAAATTATTTTCCATTTTTGTTTATTTATTTAAAAATTGTCTGATATTGGGAAATTCTTTTATTTATAGAATCCAGAAGCTGCCTTGTTATAACTAAAATATAACAATTGGTGCTCATAAAACTACAAATACTAGAATTTCCCCAAAGGGAAACTATCCAAAGGCTTATCTTACTATGAAAACACAGTCCCACAAGGCTAAAAATGTTGTGTCTGTATGCCCAAATAAGAAATGCTAATCTCTTAAAAAATTACTTAGATTAACTAAAATGTCAAAGCCTAGCATTGGTAAAAGCAACAACCATTGTTGGAAACTCACATTTAACTGTGGCTCCTGTTGACTGGCCTACTATGATTCACAGACGTATATATTTTGAAAAAAACAGGTTTTAGAAGTTTAGTCACAAAAATTAATTTTCAGGTTAAGGTAAAAAATACACCATTGACATTATTAGGTTTTTCTTTTAACTGTCTCCTCTTTTGGAGTCTTAGTCACACATCTGGTACTCTATTAAGAAGATGATATTCATATGCTGGTATTGAATACAGCGATTTGCGCTTTAAAATGTAGTGTTGAGAACTCTATTTGGAATGTGTTACTGTATATAAGATTGAGCTTTAATAGTGTTATATTTTAATCTATAAATAACTTTTGCTTCCTATCTGACATTAAAACAATGTATGGCATTTGGCAAAAAGTAAACTGCCAAATGATTTCTTAAGTGCCTAGTTAAGGGATGACATTGTAAATTTTTTATACTGGCTACACAGCCGTAAGAATGTGTTTTAGGTTTACTGATCTTTCAAAGTAAATGATTTATTTTGGCACTATGAAATCATGAATGCTAATCACACTCTGGAAAGTGTAGCATTGTTGATTTTTATTTATAACGAGTGAGGTTCACAGGTATATTATGTGGGGAAGCTGTCTTTAATTAGTGAGACTCAGGAAGGTAAATGATAATGAAGCTTTCACATTTGCAAACTTGGTGAGCCAAGGGAGATAGCGAATGTTTATTAGGAGTCCCAGTGAGGTGCTTGGGTGAATGGACACATCAAGAGCTCTGTGGTCAGTTCCCACATGACCTAACTGAACCTCAGTTCCTTCATTTGTTAAGTAAGAACAGGCATATTCCCTTCACTGACTTGCTGTGAAGGCTAGATAAGATAACATGTGAAGATCCTGGCATAGTCAGTAGACATGCAGAAGAAAGGTACTTCCACCTCAACCACCCTGATGCCTTAAATCTCTCTCATGCATTCTGACCCTTCTTCCTTAGTAGAGTTTCTAGAAATATGATATGGCACATGGGACCCTGAATAGAGATGGAATGTTAACTGTTACTTGGCCAGATTTAAGCTCAAATGTGATTTTGTTAGGTGACATTTACTTTAAAGTTCCTTGAAGAAAACCATTTCTAATAAAGGAACACCCACCTGTAAGTCCAGAAATAGAGGCTCTGGTCCTGGGACTAACTAGATTTTGATTTCGCGGAAATTGTTTAACTGTTCTTGGCTGAGGTTTCTTTATTTTTTACAAAAGAGGAAAAGTTGAATTACAGTATCTCTATGTTGTCCTCCAGCCACTCTCATTGTTAAGTCTCTTGGGCTGGGTTTCCTGAGGTGCTGAGTTAGAGATTGCAAGTACTCTCAGGATTAACACCTGTGAGGAGTAAGACTTTCGCCTCTGCTCTCCAGTACCAGGCAGAGGGAGGAAGCGGACTGAGATGCAGCCACAACTCAGAGCTCAGCTAATCCATGGGGAGCTTTGGACTGCATGGCCTCGCAGAGCTGTTCGTAGCTGAGGTAAGGATACTGGGCCTCTCTACTCCTAGACGCTTTGTAGGACAGTCATTCTACTGTGGGCAGTTCTGGGGAAGAATCGCTTGGGAGTGATCAGCAGTCAGACCTCCCGGCAGCTGGAAGGAGGGCCTTGGTCCTGGAGGGACATCCAGGGGCACAGCACAAGCCTCTACTGAGTGAGTCTAGAAAGTTTCCTAGCATCTCAGGGTCATTGACTCATACTCAGCCGACTATCAGTCTTCATTGGAATGCTATCACTTTCAGGGATGTTTAGGGAAATGCTAAACTTCAAAATCTCTGCACATAGTTGGAGGTGTTATTTTGAGCGTGGGCTCCATGAATGCATTCTCCAAAGTGAAATTAATCAACATACTCTGCTATGAAATCTTGACTGAACTTTATAGAAGGACAGACTTTTTATGCTGTTTCTAAGGGATCTCTCTCATACACATCTCTTCAAAGGCACCATTATCAACAGCTGTGGCTCTTAGAGTTTCATTTGTAGTTATATCCAGAACAAAAAGTGCTTACATACAGTATGAGACATCTAAAAAATAATAGTTATACAAGCCACCTAGAAAATCAGCCACTTTGGAACTTTAAGAAAAGATTCTGTTCAGGTTCTGTTCCAGTTTCAAATAGAGGAACTCTTCCTGCGTCAATGATGTTCACCCATTTTTAATTAGCTGATTACCTGTTTGAGGACTATGTGTTTCTCCTGTGCAATGGATTAACCCTGTGGGCTGCGACCCTGCAGGGAAGGTATTTTATGTTCTAACAAAGGGGGCTACATGGATGAGACCATCAAGAAGATAAAGCTAACTTGATCCACTATCTAAGGAAGCTCAGTGTATTCAAATAAAAATGCATTCTTGCAGTGGACATATTTGGTGGGATAAACGAGGTGTGAGGCTCTGTATCCCCTTAGTTGGCCTGAAAATAGGATGTCAAACAGCATATAATCATCTTTTTTTTCTAAGAAGAGAGAGTGAAAGTGATTTCTATTTGTGTCAGATTTTAGATGTCTTAATATTCTTTCCTGTCTAATTTTGCAGAAAGTGATAATAGAGTTCCTGTCAAATTAGAGGCTGCAGACTTTTAACCTATGTCATGAAAAAATTAATTATTACCATAAACATAATTCAAATAAAAATTTAGTTGTAATACCATTATATGGAAGGGTGCATTCCAAGCTTATAATTTTACTCATTACAAATATTAAAAATTCAGAATGACAGTGCATTGAAGAAGAAATTTTTAAAAACCAGAGGTTTTTGGATTAAGTCTTGCTTCCAAAGATGGAGGGTCAATGTAAATTCTTAAGTGGAAAAAATAGAATGAAAGCGATTCCCGTAAATACTTGTGCATCTGTTACTATAGAATGCAAAGCTATTTTTTTTAAATGCCTTAATCTGCCACGTGTTTGTATCTGTGAGGCAGAGACCAGAGTGGATACTGTCAAGGTTGAGGAATAAAAGTGAGATAAGAAAGAAGCAAGTAGAAAATTCACACAGCATGCAATTTCATGGAAGAAGGTGCAAGTGATATGTCTGATCTCTGATGAGCCAGTAGTTTAACCTGTTTTATTAATCACCTGAGAGTTGCTTGCTTAAGTGGGATTGTGATGCTGGATCACTTTAGAATTGTTCAGACCTTAATAGAAACTCAAGACAATCTCTATTCTCTCCTCATTAGATTTTCCAAATGCCGGTAGACAGAGCACGCTTTTTCAATAGTTCAGGTTTATTCACGGAATACTTAAGCAGGTGCATTTTTGGTGGGAAATTAATAAAACAAGAGAATGAATGAAGAAACAAAGAATATAGCTCTAGAGAAGCCCTCTCTACCATTGCTTTTAGCAGTATTAGCAAATTGGGTCACAGATAATTAGATTAATTTGACTACCCTATGGTTTTATTTGGAGAAATGTAATGTGGCAACCCTCTTTGCTCTTGGATATCTATAGTATACAAGAAAATGGAAACACTCGGCCTTCAAAAATGAAAGAGCTATTATGTCATGCTGAAGCAGAGAGATGTAGACGCTGATGGAGTATCAACACCTGAAGCCACTCTATTAAAGCATGCCTTGGTACTGCAAGCAAAAGTCACAGAAAATTGGCTCTTGTTTTGTCATCTAAGCTTGCTACCAGTTAGTTTCCTTTAATTGGCTATCATATCCATTTACCAGAAATTGGCTCTCTTTCCTAGCTGCTGGATGTAGGAGTGATTTGCTTGTGTGAATGTGCTCAGGATCACACCTGCAAGAGAATTGTTTCAAGCCATCATTTCTGTTAGAGAAATTACTAACCATGAATGTCTAAATAGGTATATTACAAACGAATTGCAACACCTAGAACTGGAGAGGCTCTCCTGGTCTATAAGATATTACTAAGTACAATTTAAGGATAGTTAAGCATAGTATAAAAGGAGTTGAAAAATAAATAAACAAGCTCAATGCTTGGTGTAGGTATTTTACCTAAGTATTAAGCTATGGTTAGCTTATAAACCTACATCTTAATGCCACTCTGACTAGATTGCTTTCATGAGTAGAGTGTAACCACTTCAGCATGCACTTTTGCTCAACTTAAGAAATCAGATTTTTTTTATTATTTCAAAACATAGTGCCTTTTTTTTAAGGAAAAAAAAATTCTAGCATTTAACTTTGCTTTTCTGAACTAACAGGCATTTATGGTTATCTAATTGCTTTAACCATGTATTTCCTGAAATGTGGTTGTCCACCAGTAGTTTTAACCACAAATGCAGAGCTCTAATTTCTACTCTTCAATAGATTTTCTGAATTAGGTCCACTCCTGTCATCAGAGAAAGGTTAATGTAAATCTAGAATAAATATTTAAAAAATATAAGAAGAAGGTACTTTAAATGCAAAGGAAAATAGATTTAACATTCTTCTGAAACAAGTCTAGTAAGGATTTTAAGTTTTTAAGACTTTCTATTTAATTACTTTGCATTGAAGCCAGCTGGTTTGCTAACTTTCATGACCTTATATTCCCTGAATGTTCTCATAAATCAAAGGAAGAATATGCTCAATTCTAACATTAGGCCTGGGGAAAATTCCATATTTGAAAACAAAAGAAAGAAAGGTAGAATCAAGGTTGCCTTGGGAATTTTGAGGTCCTTGGTAAGGTTAATTGGGAGGGCATAAATTCCTTTATCCTCGGATTCTTCTTTTCCTTTCTCTTCTCTCCCCCTAAGCTTTCTTGCCCTCTAACCCATCAATTTCTCTTATAGCTAAAGCCTTCACACTTCAACATTGAACCTGGAGATATAAAAATATTCTAACAGGCAGGGGGATGTCCTTGGTGGTCTCTTCAAATTCTTTTTAGTGCTTTATTTTAAATTCCAATGATTTCATAGAAACTCAAGGGTGAAATGGTCCTCTCAAGGTCATCAGTCTAGCCTCTCCAGGTAAGAATGCCTCCCACCCTCTGGGAGTTGGCATTAGTGGCCAGTCCCAAGGGACACATTCCTGCTCCGAACTTCTCCAGTAACTGTGGATGACCTCTGTGATGAAGTGGAGGAAGGAGGTGCACATTAGGTTGGATAATTTTTTAAACTACACATTTTACCTTATAAGTTTGATTTTAAATATGTAAATCATTGCTTTACGCAAGCTACTCTTTCTGAAGAGATGTATGTCAAATATTTAGGTATTTGGTAGGGAAGGAAGCCAGAATACACTGAGATCAAGCAACTCGATAAACATTAATTGAGGACTTCTGTCTAAGGAGTTGCAAGCTCTAATGCCTCAGAGGATGAGGTAGATGACATAAATCTATTAATTGAGCCTTATATAAGCAATTGGGATGGTGTGAGGTCTGAAGCCTTCAAGACCATGTGATAGCCAGTCAGAACATGTGTTTGGGCCATATTCTGCCCAAAGCATTCAGTGTGCAAACTCTTAAGTCTCTTTGTATGATATCTGCTGGACCTTGCAGGAGATGTGAAAGTGAAGACCTGATTCCTGATTTCGCTGAGGTAAAAGAATAATACAAATTATTACTTTTCTAATGGCATCTATAATTCCTAGAGTAGCTACAGCGTCCCAGGCATCATGCCATTCTTATTCAATGTTTATACTAACCCTATGCAGTAGTCATATTCAACTCCATTTTAAACGTGGGTAAGTGGAGGCCCAGAGAGGTTTAGTTACTTGCTCATGATCATTTCTCTAATATCGGTTAGAGCCCAGGTTAAAATGAAAGTCTACAGACCTGCAGACTTCTAAAACCCATCTTCTTAATCACTCTTCAGGTGTCCTTCAGATTATCTTCCATGAAGAGTTAATATTAGATATTCATTTTTTAAAAAGATGATTATATGAAAAGGTGTTCAACATCGTTGATCAGAGAAATGCAAATCAAAACTACAATGAGATATTATCTCACCCTAGTTAAAATTATGTCTACCCAAAAGGTAAGCAATAAATAATGCTGGCAAGGATGTGTAGAAAAGGGAACCCTTATACACTGTTTGTGGGAGTGTAAATTAGAGCAACCACTATGGAGAACTGTTTGGAGGTTTCTCAAAAAACTACACATTGAGCTACCACATGACCTGGGTAATCCCACTGCTGGGTATATATCCATAAGAAAGGAATCAGTATATATATATATATGAGATATCTGCACCCCCATGTTTATTGCAGCACTAGTCATAAAGCCAACATTTGGAAACAACCTAAATGTCCATCAACATATGAATGGATAAAGAAAATGTGGTACTTATACACAGTGGAGTACTATTCAGCCGTAAAAAGGATGAGATCCTGTCATTTGCAGCAACATAGATAGAACTGGAGGTCATTATGTTAAGTGAAATAAGCCAGGCACAGAAAGACAAATATCACATATTCTCAATTATTTGTGGGGGCTAAAAATTAAAACTCATGGAGTTAGAGAATAGAAAGATGGTTACTAGAGACTGGGAAGGGTAGTGAGGGGGTAGGGGAAGCAGGGATGATTAATGGGCACAAAAAATCAAAACAATAAGATTTAGCATTTGATAGCACAACAGGAGGACTATAGTAAATAATAACTTAATTGTATATTTCAAGACAACTAAAAGAGTATAATTGGATTATAACATAAAGGATAAATACTTGGCTGGGCATGGGTGGCTCACGCCTGTAATCCCAACACTTTGGGAGGCCAAGGTGGGTGGATCACTTGACGTCAGGAGTTTAAGACCAGCCTGGCCAATATGGTGAAACCCTTCTCTGCTAAAAATACAAAAAGCCAGGTGTGGTGGTGCATGCCTGTAGTCCCAGCTACTTGGGAGGCTGAGGCAGGAGAATCACTTGAGCCTGGGAGGCAGAAGTTGCAGTGAGTTGAGATTGTACCACTGCATTCCAGCCTGAGTGACAGAGCTAGACTCTGTCTCAATAAATAAATAAATAAATAAATAAAATAAATACATACTCGAAGTAATGGATATCCCATTTATCCTGATCAGATTATTACATGTTGTATGTCCGTATCAAAATATCTAATATAGCTCGTAAATATATATACCTGCTATGTAGCCACAAAAATTAAAAAAGAAGATGATTGGTGCTTCTATGGTCAAATAATGGAAAACAACAAAGTTTGAGTTACAGAAAGTGAAACCCCACACATTACTTACTGTGGGATGCTTCCAGCGGCTTCCACATTGTGCATTGTGAATCCCTAAAAGTAGGTATATTTTGCAGTGTTTCCCAAGCTAAGGTGAATTTCATAAATGTGAATTTCATAAATTATCTCAAGTCCTGTTCTAAGGAACAAATTTTGGGAAATTCCTATTTATAATAATACCCAGCTTCCTCATTGAGATTAGTGTTGTCATTAAGGAGACAAATATTGTGGTTGCGCATACTCATTTTACAGAGAGTGTGTCAAAAGAAAGGTAGTCTTAGGATTTGGTCTTAAAGATAGGTAGTAATTTTCATGGATGATAATACTTTCATAGATAATGTTTGGGGGCTAGGGAACACTTCAGGAGAGGATTTCAGTCACAGGAGTGGCATAAACATACACAAAGGACTGAGGGGCACAAGAGTCAATTTGGGCAATGTGGGAAAAGACTGGTGGATGAGTGTGATTTGATGGTTACCATGTGTCACTTACTGTTAATTATATTTTAGAAGATGGTTCTTATTACTTCAAAAGTTAGAAAAGATCTAGAAGATTTTAAGTCAGATAACAGGATGTCATCTTCACATATATTAAATTCACTAATTTCTTGAAAAAATATTTACTACTATTATCTTCCAGGCCCTGTTTTGGGTCTGATGCTACAGCTGTAAATAAGCTGCACAAGGTTCGTGTTCTCAGAAAACTCACAGACAAAAGCAACACAAAGCGACATGAAAATGTCAACAAGTGGTAACTGCTCTGCAGAGAGTTAAAATAGGCTGATGTGATGAAGAGTGCCTTAATGGCCAGTGTAAAATAATAAGGACCTAGATATTTTGAAGATCATGGGGAGAACATATTAGGCAGAGAGAACAGTTAGTTCAGTATCCTCAAGGGAGAAACAAACTTGAGGTTATGGAAGAACAGAGAGAAGACTAATGTGGTTGGAGCATTGGCAAGGAGGAAAATAGTAAGAAGAGTTTGGAGAGTTGATAAGAGCGAGAACACAGAGTAAGGAATTAGAATTTTTTTTGTAAGTGTGCTGGTGAGCTGTTGGAGGTTTGTAAGAAGGGGTAAGGAGCTTGTAGACTGTGTAGTCTTCCCTCTGATTGCTTTGTGAATGATAAATTACAGGAAAGAGAGTAGAGGATCCAGTTAGGAAGTGATTGTAATAGTGTAGGAAGTTCTAGTTTGGACTTGGGGTGGTAGTTGTGATGGAGAGAAGTAGAGAATTAATTAAACCTAGGATGTGCTAATGAAATGGAAGCGGGGTGTAGCAGGGAGGAAATTAGGTACAGGCTGGTGGCATTTCCTGAGATGAGGAAGACTGAGGGAGGTGCAGGTTTGGATGGAATGTCAGGAGGTTTGTTTTGGACACGTTAAGATGGAAATGCCTGTTAGACCTTCATGTGGAGAGGTCAAAGCAGCAATTGGATTGGTGAATCTTGAAATCAGGAGTGAGGTCTGGGCTGGAGATAATAATATAGGGATATATTACTCTACATTATTCCGATAACGTAGTTAAAAAGGTCTACCCACAGTTAAAATGCACCTCAAAAAGATAAGCAAGCCAAAGTATCTGTTAATAATGAAAACTTAAAAGTGAATAAGGTATAGAAATACCATAGTGCAACAGGAATTAAGGACACAACTAGTTTCCTCTTATTTATTAAGTGGTGGTAAAGCATCAGGAAAGCATTAAATTTTAGTATTTAATACCAAGAAGTCCCCTGTAGTTCAAATACTTGTCTCCTCTACAACACCGTGGGTAATATCTTTCCTGGAGAGACCTGAATGCTCGGTATTGCCAGGGCTTATTGTTGCCTTCCAAGGTGAGCAATTCCAGGTTTATAATAAGTTCTTCCTTTTTGTGAATGGATATTTTTTTCAGCAGTAGTTTTTCTCTCCATTTTCACCCGATGCTACAATTTGAGATTTAGAAAATCCAATCCTCACTCCTTATAAGAATCTCTCATATACTGTGAGATGGTTATTGTACCTTTCAGGTTTTTTAGGTTTAATATACCTAGTACTTTTAGTTGCATCTCATATGACATGTCTTTAAGTTGCCTTGCACTTGTTTTGTTTTTGTTTGTTTTTGAGACAGAGTCTCATTCTGTCACCCAGCCCATGCTGGAGTGCAACCTCCGCCCCTCGGGTTCAAGCAATTCTCCTGTCTTAGCCTCCCAAGTAGCTGGGACTACAGGCACATGCCACCAATGCCCAGCTAATTTTTGTGTTTTTAGTAGAGATAGGGTTTCACCATGTTGTTCAGGCTGGTCTCGAGCTCTTGACCTCAGATGATCTACCTGCCTTGGCCACCCAAAGTGCTGGAAATACAGGAGTGAGCCACCACGCCCGGCCACACTTAAGAACAATTTGTCCGCATCCCTCTCCAAGCATGGCACCTTGGGTTTCCCACAGTGTTGTGGGCGTGCTCCAATGAGACTGAGTAGAGGTGGCTGTGGCTCCCATTTGCCCATACTTCTGTTGATGGGAAGCAATACAAGACCTCTCTGCTTTTTATTTTTTCATAAAATCTTTGATTTTACAATAGTTTTATAGAAAAGTTGCGAAGATAGTATAGACAGTTACTATTTACCCTGTATCCAGCTATCATTGTTGTTAACATATTATGTTGTTATAGTTTGTTTGGCACAACAAATGCACAAACATTGGTACAATGCTACTAAGTCAACTCTACTTTATTTAGATGTCTTTAGTTTTTTTTCTGTAGTGTCCTTTTTCTGTTCCAGAATCCCATCCAAGCTACTGTATTACTTTTAGTTGTCATGTCTCATTAGCTTCCTCTGGATTGTGACAGTTTCTCAGATTTTCCTTGTTTTTCATGACCTTGACAGTCAGGTATTTTTAGAATGTCCCTCAGTCTGTGCTTGTCTGATGTTTTCCTCATGCATGGATGGGGCTTGTGGGGTTGGGAGAGGAAGGTCACAAAGGTGAAGTGCCGTTTTCATCACATCATACCAAGGGCACATGCTGTCAACATGGCTTATTGCTGATGACACTAACCTTTTTCACCTGGCCACGGTTTCTCTAGTGTAAAGTTACTCTCTTCTCCCTTTCTATACTGTTTGTTCTCGTTGGAAGAGCAGCCCCTGCTCAAGAGGAGGGGAGTTAAACTCCACCTTCTTGACTGGGGAGTATTTACAAGAATTGTTTGGAATTGTGTAGTGGAGATTAGTCTCTTCTCTCCCAGTTATGATCAATTCAATCACTAATTTCTATCAATATGGACTCATGGATATTTGTTTGATCCTTGGATTATGATACAAGAGTATGCTATTTATTTTGTTGCCCAAATTGTTTCAGCTTTGGCCATTGGGAGCTCCTTCAGGTTGGCTTCTGCGTCCCACTGATATACCTCCATTATTTTGTTTCCCTCTGTGTTTTTTCACTCTGTGCTGCTGCTCACTCATGAATCTCCCATCTTATAGTGTGCTATTGTTTTTTGGGGGGAATTGTTGATATAAAACATATATTATGTTTATCCTTATTACATTTCGGCTTCTTAGACTCTCCCATTACTATCACCTCTTGCCTGCTCTGTGGCAATGACCTCTTACCTGGTTTCTGAAATTCCATTCTAATCACCCCCACCTGCACTATAGAGTCAGTCCTCTGAACAGTAGCCAGAATGATTTTTCTAAACAAATCAGTCATGTCACTCTTCCCCATGTTGGTGCATGAAGCTTCTATGGCCCAGTTCTTGCTGATCTCTCTGATCTCATCTCTTAAGATTTGCATCCCTCCCTCAGTGTGTTTTAGCCATATGCTGATTTTTTCTGTTCCTTACAAATACTAAACTTGTCCACATGGGGCCTTTCAAACATTGGGCCTCTCTGCTGGGAATATTCTTCCTTCTTACCTTCAAATGGCTGAATTTTCCTTGGTGTTTCTGATCTTAGCTCAAATAATAGCTTGTCAGGAGGCATTTTTTTTGCCACCCAATCTAGGGTAGTCTCAGTCTCTCCCTGTCATATTACCATGTTTTGTTTTCTTTATAGCAATCATCATCATGGGATGATTATTTTTCTTAATAATTTATTAGTCATTTGTTATCTGCCTGCTCTCACCATTAGAATATATGTAGGTAGGGTCTTATCTCTCTTGTTCATAGCTGTGTCTTCAGTGCCTAAAGCAGTTACTAGCACATAGGAGATTGCAATAAATATTTGTTAAATGCTGGTTGCAAAAGGCCTCATGATTTCTTCTGAGTAGCACTTATCTCTGAGGTTTCCATAATGTGTTGGCCCTTGTGTCGTTATACCTTGGTTATTTCATGCTATTGTCTTTTACAGGATTGTATAGTACAATTATCCTTCAGATTATGTGTTCTGTCTGTCATAGTAAATTTCCTCCATAGAGAGAGAATAAAGCTAACCCTGTTCCCATTAATACTTGCTTCTATCCTGTAAATATGTCCAATGTCCAAGCCCTCCCTGTATGTCTCATTCCATTGCACATCACCAGGTCAGACACTGTGGAATCCTAAACTGTGAGAGTTGAAGGCAGAGCTTGCAGGCACCAAAATTTTTCTTACAAACTAATATCAATTAAGATAGCAGCTCTCTATGAATATGACTGTTACACATTTCATGATCTTGCCTATTTATGCCATTATCCAGTCCATAGCTCTGTCTTGATCACAACAAAATCAGTGCTATGTCAGTATCCTAACCAAGCTAAGATATAATAAAATTATGTATTCCTTGCATTACCTGTTTAACCTATTCTGGACTCCTTATTATCTCTATTTCCTGGTCTTAGTGTTCAAAAGTCATCTGTCTAATAATCCACTTTAGACTCTATCTTTGAATCTATATGAAACTCATAGTCTGTCACAATGAAATTTATCCTTTCCCTTTTACCTCCTTTTTTTGCTCTCTTTCAACTGATACACAGTCACATAATTTTAATAAAATTAGAGAGGTTCTCAAACAAGCATAATGTTTTAACGTGTTGAGGAGTGTGCATTCATTAGGCATGTCTGATACCATGCAAATTTGACCATCATGTAGCTTACATGAGCTATATAGCACTTTATAGTCACTATAAAATCACTAACTGACAATTCTCGTTTAACTTGAAATGACTTATTGTTTTAACTAACTTACTTGTAAGTACTTGTGACTGTCTGTTACAATGGGGATTGCATTAGAGACTAATGTCAGTCCTGGAGGTACCGGTGGAATCAGTTACTATCTCAGTTCTTTCAGATGGTACAAAAAAAATCATCTAGTATTTATTGTTGCTGTAGTGTTGTCTTTGGTCAGCTTCCTTGGGAAACACACTTTGAGTCTCTGATATTTGTATCTGTGAGGTTTATTGTGTTGTGCCCTAGGGAACAATAGCTTATGCAAGGCTCAGGAAGCAGGATGGGCAGATAGAGAGGTTGAATTGAGATGCAGTTGCAACAGAGGCCTCAGCCAATCCTTTGGGGAGCTCTGGAGTTAGGATGGCCCTTCCAAGCTCTCTTGAACTGAGACAGTGGGCTGTCTATATACCTCCCCATTTAGCAGACGTTAGACATTTGCTGCTTCTGGGATGGAGTGTAGTTTTGGATGAGGCGGCTTCCTTTCACCAAAGGCAGTGCCCAGAGAGGGGCCAAGCTGTGAGCACTGCTGGCAGCTGGGGCACTAAGTGCTTCATTTACTAAAGGAAGGATCTTTGGTTGTGTGGACAACACACAACAGCATCTCCTACAGTTGAATTCAAATACATTTCATGCCCCATTTCTAAACAGCATCTCCTATGGGGGAATTCAAATAGATTTCCTGTCCTGTTCCTAGCTTCCTATTAATGATGAATTTATTTGCATTCATTCTTGAATCATTACATTCATGTTCTTTTCCAAGGTCCTGTATCTATTCTGATTATCTGCTTCTTCAGTTTCTTCATCTATGGAGTAGGGATAATCACACACGTGCATGGGTGCACACACACACACACACACACACATTCAGTGGCCTGGCAGAGTGTTGAGTACTTAGTAAATGCTAGTTTCTTCTGTTCAAACTTTAAATGCACCTTTAACTACCCTAGCTAAGAAACAAACAATTAAGTTTCACAGATCCCCGTCCCTCCCTTTGAAATAGAATGCTCCCCTCTTCTAGCATCTTTTAGGCATTTCAAGAAGTGTGTTTAGAGAAACTTAAAAAATCAGCAACCCCCAATCCAGAACTACCTCAACCCCTTCCACATCCCCACATCTCACCTCTTGGGTAGGTAAACGCTAGTTTAAAGACCACAGGTTTCTGGAAGCTTCTTAAACTTTGGCATGTTAACATTTAGTGGAGCAATAATCTGAGGTTTTACTGACCAAGTCCTTTATTCATAGTTGACAAGAAAGCAGTGCCTTTTTGCAGCTATTATATGAAGTACTATATTAGAATGGGTGTTGAAAAAGCTGCTTTTCCTTGTTCTTTCAAAACAGTTTTTCCTGCAGAGGAAACTCAAGTCTCAACCTGTTACATTGATAATGCTCAATAACATCTGATTTGAGTCAATACTGATTATTGTGCAGCTTGGCCTGCCAGGAGATATTATCCTTCCTTCAGCTAACCAGTCTCAGTGATTCTTTATCAAACATCTCTAAACTGTGACAACTCATTCTTGTTCTAGCATCTTCTATGTGCTGAAGAAAACAAATAGACACTTGACTGTGTCAACAATGCATGCCCCTTTTTTTTCTTTGTAGGAACCTAGTTTATGTAAAGAAGTAAATTGTCTCTGCAAGATATGACAGAATCAAATTGGTTTGGTATGCTGAACAGTTTATGTTTATTGACTGGTATCATGAATTCAATCAGCGATTTTCAACAGGGTGTGATGGAAATCGCTAAATTCATGTGGCATCTTCAGGTGTTTATTGAAAGCATTTGCAGTAATCTCATGTCCATCTTTACTTCTGGGGCCTGTCCTATTATTGTACATGAATTTGAGGCCCAAAAAGTGTTTTAAAAATATTCCATAAACTGGCCGGGCGTGGTGGCTCACGCCTGTGATCTTAGCACTTTGGAAGGCCGAGATGGGGCAGATTGCCTGAGCTCAGGAGTTTGAGACCAGCCTGGGCAACACGGTGAAACCCCATCTCCACTAAAATACAAAAAATTAGCCAGATGTGGCAGTGTGCGCCCTTAGTCCCAGCTACTCGGGAGGCTGAGGCAGGAGAATTGCTTGAATCCAGGAGGCGGAGGTGGCAGTGAGCCAAGATTGTGCCACTGCACTCCAGCCTAGTGACAGAGCAAGAATCCATCTCAAAAAAAAATTATAAACTTAAATTTACAAAGCTCAAACATTGTAACTACTTTAGTTTGGGAAATAAATGGTTAGCATATGCGGTATCATCTAGAATTCCCCTGTGGCCTCCCACCACCTTCAGAATAAAAGCTAATGTCATTATGATGCCCAGAGTGATCCTGCTCTCTGGTTACTTCTTTAACTCATTATGAACTGCCCTATCTCTTGCTCGCTCTTCACCAGCCACACTGACTTCCTTGATGTTTGTCTAATATGCTGGGACAGCTCCCACCTCTGGACCTTTGAGTTTGTTCCTTCATCACGCTGCTCAGTTAAATCAATGACTTGCTCCCTTACCACCTCCTAGTTTTGTGCAATGTGACTTTCTCATTAACGTCTCCTCTTAAAACTTTTAAACTTTAAAGCAGCAGACACTACCCCAAACCGCACCCGCTCTCTGCTCCCTGGCCCTATGACAATCTCTCTCTCTTCTTTGCTTTATTTTTCTCTTTGGTTTGTAGCACCTTCTCATATACAATATATTCATTTATTGTGTTTATTGTCTTCTCTGCTCACTAGAATATAATGTTCTTGGATACAGGGAGTTTTGCATGTTCTGTCCACTAACGAATCCCTAGAGCCTGAAATAATGCCTGAAACTAAACAAATGTTTGTTGAATAAATGAGTGCAAATAAGATAAGAGGACATAATCTACATAGAAACTGACCTAACAGGACATCATATATAGGCTGTATACTCTAAATGAGTTAGGATTGCGTTCTAGCAATATGCAAAAATTTGCCTCTTTTACAAATCTCAGAAGTTCACATTGTTTCTCATAGATACCTTTTTTAAAAAAGTGTCTATAAAGTATTTACCCTTTCTCTCTTAGCTGTTTCTCATTTACTTATTGCTTTGCTTGTTGTGGCATATAGTTCAATTTTTCACACCTTGTTTAGACTTACGTGTTTACTGTTACTCCACTGTTTTAAGTTTCCTACCTCCTTAAATCCACAAAGCACTTCAAGAAAGGATTTCCATGTATTATATTTTGTTCAGAAAGCCTTATCTCAGGCAGACATATTTTCCCATTTTCTTTTTTATTAAAAAAAGTTTTATAATCATTATACATGCAGAGTGCCGTTCCAACAGACTGGGTTAGTATCTCTCCATGAAACCGCATACAATAAAATGGTTTCCTAAAAAAAGTTAACAATGCATAAAATGCTGATACAGGGCTTCAGAACACTTAATTATTTCTTTTTCCCCCCATTGTTTATCATTGTTTTGTCAACTTTTTATATCGCTACCCACAATGCTTTGAGTTTGGTTTTCTTTGAACATTCTTTTCCTCTGAACTTACCATGAACTTGTGTCTGTAGCATGCCGCCACAGATTGCCACTGCCACTTTATAAAGGGGAAAAAAATCAACACTTTGGTTGTAAAAGGTGCTAAAAGCAAGCTCCGATAATATGCAATAGTAAAAACACATCCAATTGCTGTTTTAGGCTGCAGTATGATGCTTGCTTTAAAGGACAGTTGGTGTAATAATTTGCACATACTTAAGGAGAGTCAGGAATTAAGTTTGTGTAGGGGGGAGGAAGAGGAAAAAAGAATTATGCTTCATAAGATTAGGTGGACCGTAGGAGGAGAAAGATTGCATAAATACTAAATATGATACAAGAGAGGACGGGGCCCATTATCGCACACGCAGTGTAGGATGATGCAGAGGGTTATTTGTTTTGTGCAGTAGGATGGGAGGAGGGAATTTTTTTGCATTTCTGATTATTTCTCTGCACACAGGGTTCTATTAGGAAATTATTGTTCCTTCTGATCAAAGTCTTATGATGTGGGTTCTGGATTGGGAAACAAATCCTGGGTGTTCAATGCAGCCGTTCCAGTGGATAAAAGTGAATGTGAAAGTCCTACAATAAGAATTCCTGCCCAACTTGCATTCTCAGGTGATTATTTGGTAAGAGGAGAATGCACGAACCCTGACTGTGGGATGTGACCCGGGTCATGGCAAAGTCTTGGTTTCTTAAACACCAGGATATCCAATAATTTCCCTATATCCCATGTTATATTCGGCTTACTGTGTTGCATCAGAGCTGCAGCAGGGCTTAAAGGACCAAGAATAATGTGGGTCAAACCATCTGTTTAGGATTGTCTGGGAGATTGAAAAATCTTACTTGTTTGTTTCCCTTTGCCTCAGCTCTCCTTGAGGGAGTAGGTGAGGGGAGGAGGACGGAGACTTTAGTAAGACTGATGAAGAGTATGGTCACACAAATTCCAGTAGAGAGAATTAAGGGTGCTGAGGTGTTTCTTCTGTTCTTCACAAACACACACACACACACACACACACACACACACACAAAGGATCATGTGAATGGGATGCCACACAACCACTCAGGGAGCGTGGTACAGGTAGCCTGGCTCCTAGGGGTTGCAGAGTCTGGTACCCGACCTAAGCATGCAAAGGTAAGAAGGCAAGAAACCATGGCAATGAAACAGGGACGCATGGAATGAGCCACACTTTCACAACTAGTAGGGAAGAGATGGGCTCTCCTGGAGGTCATCTGCGGATCCTGCGGAAGGGAGTCAATTATGACCGCTCCCACCCCACACACTGAAGAATTTACTGTCAGGAGGAAGATAACCTCAGCAGAAAGAGACTAGAGTAGATTATCTAAGGTAGAAGTTGAGGGGGTTCCTCAGTCAGCGTCTGTGGCAGTGCCAGTGTCCAGGAACTGGTGTGAGGCTAATCTCTGAGTCACCCATCCAAATTTAAACCATAAGAGCTAGCACTGGGTCAGGGTAGGACATAAGTCCCAGCCAAGGAAGACCTCTCCTATCTTACTTCTCCCCCTTCTCCTCATTCTTCACTTACGTGGCAGTTAAAATTTGACTCAGATTTTTATTGACTAGAATTTTAAATTGCCACCAACCAAGATGTTTGCTTATTTAATAAGCATTTATTGAGCAGGTAGTATATGCAAGGCACCATGCACTTGTGTATTTCCTGACTTCGAGGAATATGTCTAGCAATGAGATTTTCCTTATTTATTTATTTATTGAGATGGAGTCTTGCTCTGGCGCCCAGGCTGGAGTGCAGTGGTGTAATCTTGGCTTGCTGCAAGCTCCGCCTCCTGGGTTCACACCATTCTCCTGCCTCAGCCTCCTGAGTAGCTGGGACTACAGGCGCCCGCCACCATGCCCGACCAATTTTTTTTCATTTTTAGTAGAGACGGGGTTTCACTGTGTTAGCCAGGATGGCCTCAATCTCCTGACCTCTTCCTCCACCTGCGTTGGCCTCCCAAAGTGCTGGGATTACAGTCGTGAGCCACTGCGCCTGGACTATTTTTGTTTTTAATGCAATTTTGGTCTTCAAAAAATTGACAATAGCATAGATGTTTTAGGCCTGTACACATAGTTTATGATATGGAAATTTCACTTCCACTTGAGTGAACAAAGTGAAATGAGATTGAGCTGGGAAGACTGGGAAAGGAAGAGCATGCTCAGGATAGTCCTTCTAGATAGATGAATGGAGGAAATCTAGGGCAGGAAGCTGCATAACTATACAGGCATACCTCAGAGACATCATAAGTTCAGTTCCAGACCACCGCAATAAAGCAAATATTACAATCAATCAGGTCACACAGATGTTTCCCCAGTACATATAAATGTTTTGTTTATGCTATACTGTGGTCTATTAAGTGTACAATAGCATTATGTCCAAATAAAGAACGTACATACCTTAATTAAAAATACTTTATTGCTAGAAAATGCTAATGATCATCTGAACCTTCAGTGAGTCGTAATCCTTTTGCTGGTGAAGGAGGGTCTTGCCTCAGTGTTGATGGCTGCGGATTGATCAGGGTGGTTTTTGCTGAAGGTTGGGGTGGCAGTGACAATTTCTTAACCTAAGACAACAATAAAGTTTGCCATGTCAATTGACTCTTCCTTTCTTGAAAGATTTCTCTGTAGGAGGCAAGGCTGTTTGACAGCATTTTACCCACAGTAGAACTTCTTTTAAAATTGGAGTCAATTCTCTCAAACCGCTGCTTTATCAACTAAGTTATTCTAAATCCTTTGATGCCTTTTCAACAATGTTCACAGCATCTTCACCAGGAGTGGATTCCATTTTAAGAAACCTCTTTGTTTGTTCATCTATAAGAAGCAACTCCTCATCCATTAAAGTTTTGTGAGATTGCAGCAATTCAGTTGCATCTTCAGGCTCCCCTTCTAATTCTAGTTCTCTTGCTATTTCCACTATATCTGCAGTTCCTTCCTCTCCTGAAGTCTTGAACCATGGCCAAAGTCATCCATGAAGATTGGAATCAACTTCTTCCAAACTCCTGTTAATGTTGATTTTTTCTTTTTTACCCCCTCTCATGAACCACAAATGCTCTTAATGGCATCTAGAATGGTGAATCTTTTCCAGAAGGTTATCAATTTAGTTGGCCTAGTTCCACTGGAGAAATTACTATCTATGGCAGCTATATCCTTACTATATATATATATATATATATATATATATATATATATATATTTTATTTTTTTAACTATACTTTAAGTCCTGGGGTACATGTACAGAATGTGCAGTTTCATTACATAGGTATACATGTGCCATGGTGGTTTGCTGCACCCATCAACCCATCATCTACAATAGGTATTTCTCCTAACGCTATCCCTCCCTTGGCACCCCAACCCTGACAGGCCCTGGTATGTGATGTTCCCCTCCCTGTGTCCATGTGCTCTCATTGTTCAACTCCCACTTATGAGTGAGAACATGTGGGGTTTGGTTTTCTGTTCTTGTGTTAGTTTGCTGAGAATGATGGTTTCCAGCTTCATCCATGTCCCTGCAAAGGACATGATCTCATCCTTTCTTATGGCTGCATAGTATTCCATGGTATATATGTGCCACGTTTTCTTTATCCAGTCTGTCATTGATGGGCATTTAGGTTGGTTCCAAGTCTTTGCTATTGTGAATAGTGCTGCAGTAAACATACGTGTGCATGTGTCTTTATAGTAGAATGATTTGTAATCCTTTGGGTATATACCCAGTAATGGGATTGCTGGGTCAAATGGTATTTCTGGTTCTAGATCCTTGAGGAATCACCACACTGTCTTCCACAATGGTTGAACTAATTTACATTCCTACCAACAGTGTAAAAGCATTCCTATTTCTCCATGTCCTCTCCAGCATCTGTTGTTTCCTGACTTTTTAATGATCGCCATTCTAACTGGCATAAGATGGTATCTCACTGTGGTTTTGATTTGCATTTCTCTAATGACCAGTGATGATGAGCTTTTTTTCATGTTTGATGGCTGCATAAATGTCTTCTTTTGAGAAGTGTCTGTTCATATCCTTCACCCACTTTTTGATGGGGTTGTTTGTTTTTTCTTGTAAATTTGTTTAAGTTCTTTGTAGATTCTGGATATTAGCCCTTTGTAGATTCTGGATATTCACTCTGATGATAGTTTCTTTTGCTGTGCAGAAGCTTTTTAGTTTAATTAGATCTCATTTGTCAATTTTGGCTTTTGTTGCCATTGCTTTTGGTGTTTTAGTCATGAAGTCTTTGTCCATGCCTATGTCCTGAATGGTATTGCCTAGGTTTTCTTCTAGGGTTTTTATAGTTCTAGGTCTCACATTTAAGTCTTTAATCCTTCTTGAGTTAATTTTTATATAAGGTGTGAGGGAGGGGTCCAGTTTCAGTTTTCTGCATATGGCTAGCCAGTTTTCCCAACACCATTTATTAAATAGGAAATCATTTCCCCATTGCTTATTACAAAATATATTTCTTACGTTGAGACTTGAAAGCCAAAATTACTGCTTGATCCGCAGGTTGCAGAATAGGTGTCATGTTGTTAGGCTTGAAAACAATATTCATCTCTTTTGGCATCTCCATCAGAGCCCTTGGGTGACCAAGTGCATTGTTAATGAGCAGTAATATTTTGAAAGGAATCTTTTTTTCTGAGCAGTAGGTCTCAACAGTGCACTTAAACTACTCAGTAAGCCATGTTGTAAAAAGATGTGCTGTCCTGCAGGTTTTGTTGTTTCACTTTTACTGCTCCGGCAGAGTAGATTTACTCCAATTCTTAAGGGCCCTAGGAATGTTCGGAATGGTAAATAAGCGCTGGCTTTCACTTAGAGTCACCAGGTGCATTAGCCCCTAACAAATAAGAGAGTCAACCTGTTCTTTGAAGCTTTGAAGCCAGGCATTGACTTCTCCTCTCTAGCTGTGAAAGTCCTAGATGGCATCTTCTTCAAATATAAGGCTGTTTTATGTACAATGAAAATGTGTTCTGTAGTGTAGCCCCCCTCATCAGTCATCTCAGCTAGATCTTCTGGATATTTTGCTGCAGCTTCCCCATCAGCACTCGCTGCTTCCCCTTGCACTTTTATGTTATGGAGATGGCTTCTTTCCTTCAAGCTCATGAACCACCCTCTGCTGGTTTTAAACTTTACTTCTGCAGCTTCCTCATCTCTCTCAGCCTTCATAAGAATTGAAGAGAGTTTGAGCCTTGCTCTAGATTTTTTGGTTTGATTTTTTATCCGGACCACTCAAACTTTCTCCTTATCAGTCAGAAGTCTGTTTCACTTTCTTATCATTCATGTATTCACTGCAGTAGCACCTTTAATTCTCTTCAATAACTTTTCCTTTGCATTACAACTTGACTAATTGTTTGGCACAAGAGTCCTAGCTTTCAGCCTGTCTTGGCTTTGACATGCCTTCCTCACTATGCTGAATCGTTGCTAGGTCTTGATGTAAAGTGAGAGACATGCGACCCTTCCTTCCACTTGAACACTTAGAAGCCATTGTAGGGTTATGAACTGGCCTAACTTCAATATTGTTGCATTTTGGGGAATAAAAAAGGCCCAAGGAGAGGAAGAGAAATGGGGGAATGGCTGGTCAGTGGAGCAGTCAGAGCACACAGAATATCTATCAATTAAGTTTGCCTTCTTATACGGGCTTGGTTTGTTGCATCCTGAAATACTTGCAAAAATAACATCAAAGATCCCTGGTCTTGGCCCCCATATCACACATGATAATAATGAAAAAGTTTGAAATAGTGTGAGAATTACCAAACTGTGACACAGAAACAAAATGAGTATATGTTGTTGGGAAAATTGTGTCAATATATTTGCTTGACGCAGAGTTGTCACAAACCTTCAATTTGTTAAAAACAAAACAAAAAAACAAACCACAGTATCTGTGAAGTGCAATAAAGTGAAATGCAATAAAATGAGCTATATTATGGCTTGTGTATTATTCATTGTGATCTTCTCATTCACTTGTCAAGTTGTTTAATTTTAGGTCTTGATTTTATGACAAAATAACTTCTTTTGCTCATTTGCTTCTTTTGTAAATATTTATCGAACACATATTGAACTATGTGCAGGACATTGTGCTAGACATGTCTTTCCTGCCTTCAAGAAATGTATAATCTAGTAGTAGAAAGAGATTTCCTTTGTGCAGATTGCTGCAATATTTAGAAGCATGTAATTAGTGAGGTGTGAACTGTATTAGTGAGGAATCTTTTATTGTGAATGATAGTGACCCAATCTGAAATAACTTAAAAAATAAGAGCTTTATTGGCTCATGTACTAGGAAGTGCAGAAGTGCAGAGAGTGACGCTACAGGCCCAGCTAATGCCGTCAGAAAGGGGTACATCTTCATCTTCCCATCACTCTACTCTGCTCACCTTTCTACTAGCTTCATGCACAGGCAGCTTTCTTCCTGTGGAAGCCATTCTAGGCCACACCAACCTCTTAGCTAGTATCTCCAGAGAAAACTCTGTATACTTTTTTTCCCTCACAGGCCCAGGAAATTTTTTTGTAACTGGCCCACTTTGGGCTCTATGCCCTTCCTGTGGCAAAGGAGATGAAGTGCTCTTCTCTTTGGTGGCAGAAGTGGTTGTTTTCAGTCAAAGTATCTGCAATGTAGTCTCCAAAAGGAAAGGGCATTCTTTTACGTGAGACAGTGGGAGAGAAAGGATGCAAGCAAAACTATAGCTCTGCTAGGTATTTGAGGGACACAGACTGTATTAGTCCATTCTTGCACTGCTTATAAAGAAATACCCAAGACAGGGTAATTTATAAAGAAAAGAGGTTTAACTGGTTCACGGTTCTGCAGGCTGGACAGAAAGCATGATGCTAGCATCTGCTCGGCTTTGGGGAGGCCTCAAGAAACTTACAATCATAGTGGAAGGCAAAGCTAGCACTTTACATGGCTGGAGCAGGAGGAAGGGAGAGAGTGAGGAGGTGCCATATACTTTTAAACAACCAGATCTCAGGACAGCTCACTATCATGATGACAGCACCAAGGGTGAATGGTGTTAAACTGTGAGAAACTGCCCCCATGATCCAATCACCTCCCACCAGGCCCTACCTCCAGCCCTAGGGATAACATTTCAACATGAGATTTGGATGGGAACACAAATCCAAATCATATCACAGACTAAAACTTTAGGAGTACAGAGAAGGGAGGGGTCATTTCTCATGACTGTAGAGCGTATACAGGAGTTGGTGGTAGTAATAGCTGAGCTTTTTGCATTTCAGTAGAGAATTTGATAGGCCATGGAAGAAGCTTCTCTCCCAGGCAGACTTACCAAACCATGATATTTACAAAGCTCAAAACAAATTCAGTTCATACTCTATGAGTTTCTTCTCTATATATCCTAGTACCTTGAAAGTAATCCATACTCTGAAATCATTCCCTCAGTTTCTCTCCTTCCTTCCCCTCCCCGTTGTGATCACGATGCCACTCATGATGTCATTTGTACTAATACGGTAAAGGTCATTGGTAACTTCCTAATCTGCAAATCTGGCCTCTGCAGCACCATCTGACTTGGTATCTCTGAGTTTGACACTGTGATTCACACCTTAGTTCTGGAAACTTTCCCCTCTCTTGATTCCGAGAGACTGTTCTCTCTCCTGGTTCTTTTCTGCTTACCTGAGCATTCTTCCTGAGGCAATGCCATTGGCCTTTTTATTTCTGACCTCTCCTTAATGTCTCTTTTTCCCAGAACACAAGCCTAGCTCTCTTGCTATTTGACATGTTCCTTTCTGGTCAATCCCATTCATTCTCATGGCATCTGTGACCACCTGTCCCTGCTCATCCGCACCCATGGCACTGTCAGAGTTCTAATCCTCCCCCTGTTGATCCCAAACTCTGGGATCTATACAGATCACAAATTAACATTTCCCTTGAGATCTTTCTCTATCCATTTTCTTCTTCTCACTGCTGTCACTCCAAATTTTAACTTAAAATTCATATCTTGCCAACACTCAAGAAAGTTTCAGGAAGATGATGAAGAGTGCTGCTGTGTTTTCAACGTTATGGTTACAAAATAGACTTTAGTTCCTACTGCTGTGATTTTTTCCCCCTCAGTTTTCTTTGCCTGTTTTACATTTACAACATCAAAGCATTCAATATTAATTACCATACCATTACCTTTAATCAAATGTCTATCCTTACCACTCTGTAGTGCCCAAATCAAGACAAACATAGTTCATCTTTAATCAAGTGAGTGCTCTTATCAAGTTAACTTCCACAATTTTTGTCAAAAGAAGTGTCACTTACTGACTGCTTCAAAAAGCGTGTTCAAAGGTCCACTTAAGATTACTTTTTCTTCAGTCCCACTGACAACAATTTTAGTAGTTTTCCAATTCATTTTTATAGAAACTTCTGCTATGTCTTTTATCATTTATTTTGCTTAAAACAAAGATATAAACATTTTAACTACTGAGAACAATCACCTCAATTTTCAGCCCTCTTTTATTTATACTGTAAGCCATAAAATCATGTCAGGGCATTTAAATATTTTACTAGCTAAAATTCTATCTTCATATAGATTGTTTTTTATTTTAATTTTTGAAGCATGCATATGGTCTTTATTTTAAGAAAATTCCAAATAAAAAATACTTATGTTATAAAAATACATTATCACTGTAGATTTAGAAATCACTGCTGAGCTAAAAAGAAGCAAATAAAATCATATTCACAAATAGCCACCGTTACATGCATCTAGACTTTCTAAACTTTTCTTTAGAAATGGTTTTGTTTTTAAAAAAATAAGAGTTGGATCATACTCTGTGTGTGTGTGTGTATTTTACACCTTTAAAAAAACATGCATATCCTGGATGTTTTTTTAAGACAGTCTCGCTCTGTCACCAGGCTGGAGTGCAGTGGTGCGATCTTGGCTCACTGCAATCTCCGCCTCCTGGGTTCAAAGGATTCTCCTGCCTCAGCCTTCCTAATAGCTAGGATTACAGGTGTGTGCCACCACACCCAGCTAATTTTTGTATTTTTAGTAGAGACAGGGTTTCATCATGTTGGCCAGGATGGTCTCGATCTCCTGACCTCGTGATCTGCTGCCTTGGCCTCCCAAAGTGCTGGGATTACAGGTGTGAGCCACCGCACCCAGCTGATATCCTGGATTTTATATGTAACATTTTAGAATTTTCTACTACCTCAGAGAACTGCTAATAGGGATAGTATCCTATTATTCAGGTTACTATAAATGTACATCTCCTCTCCCTTTGTTTTGGGATAATAATAATGCTAGGTTACTTTTATTGGGGGCTTTTCACGTGACAGTCACTGTGCTCAGTGGTTTACAGATATTGTTGGACTCCTTACAAGAACTCCATGAGCTTACTGGAAGTATCCATCTTTAATGGACAAGGATGTGAAGCACAGTGAGATTTCTATTTTGGCCAGACTTACAGCACCAGTAAAGTGGCACAACCAAAATTCAAATCCAGGTCTTTGGCCTCCAGTCTGTGCTAAAACCCACAACAGAATACACCAAGGACATTTAGAAAATATATAGTAAGGTGTCATGCTGGGCATGCTTGCTTGCCCAGTGTCCCCAGTCTGCCAATCTTTGGGATTCCTGAGGTGGGGTGACACTGTCATGAGGCTGCAAGGAAACCCTAAGCCAAATGGAAAGAGTGGAATAATTTTCCTCTGATGTTTGAGAGAGAAGATCCTGAAGTCCTGTTAGGAAAACTCCCTAAAATGCTTCTTCTGTTTCCTTTCTCAGCTTGTGTACTGTCATCAAAGCCTGTAGATCTTGCTGACTAATTTTCAAGAGGTGCCATTATCATCAAGAAATGCATCGTCAACTACCAAGATACCTTAATTCTTGCCTTTTTAGTCAGGTGTCAGCAGCTTGCATAAAATACTTGCATTTTACTTCTCTGTTAAAGATATAAATTCCCTTCCTGGGTACCAAGCAGTGTGTAGAATTTGCATAAGAAATGTGCTCACTGGTATGAAGTTTCTGCTATGCAAGATGTGTAGTGCTAGAGAACTATGGTGCAATTTACTACCACCATTTAACAATGTGGTATTGCACACTTTAAACTGTGTTAAGAGGGTAGATCTCATGGTAACTGTTCTGATCAAAAAACAAAAGAACACAAAAGAATACAAGGAAACTTTTGGAGGTGATAGATATGTTTAGTTCTTGATTGTGGTAGTGATATCTTGGGTATAGGCATATGTCTGAACTCATCGTGATGTGTCTATCAAATGTGTGCAATTTTTATGTATCGATTTTGCCTTAATAAAGCTAAAAAGGTGAATGCAGAGCATGATGGGGACTTTAGCATCAGTGGACTATTTACTAGATAGTTGTAATAGAATTGCCTCTCAATTATCATGGTTCTCAATAAACTTGTTGCTAGGATGGAAAGCATCCATGCATCATAGTCAGAAGGGTGTGAGTTTGAACCTGAGTTTTATCGCTTACTCACTCTTTCATCTTGGGTATATTCCTTAATCTCGCTGAGCCTCAGTTTTATCATTTGCAGTATAGACATATAGATATAGACAGACATATACACTGCCTGGTCTACAATAAACAATATGAAGTCTTCTTTAAAAATATGACAACCTTCTGCTTTATATTTGCTCGTCTATGGGAAGGGGGGCCTATTTTGACCATCTCTTTTGCAATAAAGCTGAATTTTGGTTACATTCCAATATGGAAAGTGTTGATAGCATTATACAATTTTCAAGAATAAAGAGACATCGGATATAATTTAATGCAACTTTCCAATTTTAAAGATGAGTAGATTTGAGGCTCAGAATTGTAACATAAATTGGTGGCAGAACCGTCTCTACTGTCTGGTCCAGTATCTTGGTGGGAATAATAAAGTTACTCCTTGTGGCTGACAAAGGAGATAGAATGTACAGAGTTTTATTTAGTGAATGGTTCTTGAAAATAAGTGATATGCAATATTGGCCTCTATAATCCAAGTGAATATTTGAGTCCTAGAAATATAGTTGCTTATACATCAACAATGAAAAAAAATTAGAAAATGATCTCCTAATTCCCAGGACTAGGATTTTTGTAAGGAAGTGCACTTGTTGTTCTCAAAAAAAGATCATAACTACATTTGTGTGTGTGTGTGTGGTTTCTTTTCACTGTTTTACCTCATAGAGTGGATATTCATTTCAATTTTATCGATGCTGTTAAGTTTAATGAATTTTATATGTATTATATATATACCCTCATAAATATCATAAATATACATTTAGAATCTTCTTAAATATAATTTTGTCATGGTTAAATTCTTATACTAGTTTTTGAAAACATGCCTTCTTGTCTTAGTGGTGATGAAAGTGTGGATTTACCACTTTCATAATGGTATTTTGAAAGCTTTATAGTCCTTTGGAGACAGATTCTCTGGAAGGCCTGGCCAGTCAGCAAACACCAAAGATTAAGAACATGAATGATTTGATGATTTTGGCATCTTGCAAAAATTATGCGTTAGGTTTTCTTTAAGGAAGCATCGTGTCTATTCTCCAGTTTCAATTCTTTTACTTTTAGTTCACATTTCAAATAGACTATTGGTATGTGCTTAAATTATACCCCTAAGATTTTCAAAAGTGATTAATGAATGATAGTAATATAAGTTTTAGAGTAAAACAAGGTTAAAAACTGTGCTAATAGATTTGCCTTTTGGAATAACTTAATTCTACCTTTAAAAATTCAAATTTTATATCTGAAAATTTGATAGCTAGTAATTTCAGTTTCACTTGACTTATCTGTGGGATAGGTGAAAACGCCATGGTCATATAGGGTATGAACATATATATATGTAACCTGTTGTATTGGATGTTATCTTATAATCCTTTAATTTTTTCGTTTGTTTACCCAAATAAGAATAATTTAGAGTTGTACTGACAAAATAACATTTGTGTATTTATGCTTTAGATATTGAATAGAACATATTGAATGATCTACAAAACATACCATTTTTATAAACACTTTAGTTTTGAGTTGGAGGGCTTTGTGCTCATGGGGTGTGTGTGTGTGTGTGTATGTGTGTATGTGTGTTTCCAGGAAAATAGCTTAGAAAGCAACACCAAGTAAATAAATCATTGTTTTTAATTTATTTTATATGGAAGCTTCCCCTCTATACTTCTTCCCCCACCCCATCCACATCTGAGAAATGTTGAAATCGATTAATTTTATCTTTAATTTATGAGCACTTACTAAATGTTAAGGACCATTCTAATAAAAATGAATAACAGTTGATTGCCCACTACATAGCATTTCATACTATTCCAACACCTTTTTTTTTGTTGTTGTTTTGTTTTTGTTTTTTTGTTTTGTTTTGTTTTTGAGATGGAGTCTTGCTCTGTCCCCCAGGCTGGAGTGCAGTGGGGCAATCTTGGCTCGGCTCACTGCAAGCTCCGCCTCCCAGGTTCACGCCATTCTCCTGCCTCAGCCTCCAGAGTAGCTGGGACTACAGGCGCCTGCCACCATGACCGGCTAATTTTTTGTATTTTTAGTAGAGACGGGGTTTCACCGTGTTAGCCAGGATGGTCTCGATCTCCTGACCTTGTGATCCTCCCGTCTTGGCCTCCCAAAGTGCTGGGATTACAGTCGTGAGCCACCGCGCCCGGCCATACTATTCCAACACCTTTATGCCTACTGACTTAATTGTTGCTCATGACCACAGCAATAAGCACAGAAAGGTTATTTATCTTGTCCAAGACCACACAACTTGTCCAAGATCACACACTTAATAAGTGATATAAATGGTATTTGAACTCAGGCTCCACCCACTCATACACATAATCCATTAACCGGCTCACTATGCTGCCTTGAAGTTGCAAAATCATTGTAGAATGATGGTTTCTGAACTTATAAGACCTATAACATGATGAGGAAATTAGCTTTTTTTTTTTTTTTTTTTTTTTTTTTTGAGAAACAGAGTCTCACTCTGTTGCCCAGGCTGGAGCTCAAGCAATTGTTCCACCTCAGCCTCCAGAGTAGCTAGGACTACAGGCATGTGCCACCATGCCTAATTTTTAAATTTTCTTATGGAGACAGGGTCTCACTCTGTGGTCCAGACTGGTCTCAAACTCCTGGGCTCAAGCGATCCTAGGGGCTTCTGAAAGTGCTGGGATTACAGGTGTGAGCCACCGCATCTGGCCAAATTAGCTTTTTAAAAGAGAAATGTAAATGGCCTTTTAATTTTTTCCAAGTCTAGTTGATCTTTGCTATGAAAGGACTGTTCTCTTTTCCTGTCATGTCTAGTTGGCACATTGAATTTAAAAATGGACTTGAAGCTTGGTGAAACAGAAGAGGTAGAGTCTGGAAATTTGAAGAGAAGAGCAATTGAAAGAGTGCACATTTTCCCAAGTCGTTCAGACTGGCCAGCAAGGTCATTTCTGTATGTTCGTACTGTAAACTCAGGTTGTTTTTTTTTTTTTTTTTTTTTTTTTTGGTTTTTGGGTTTGTTTTACCTCTTCTTTTAACGATCTTCAGTGAAGTTAACAGTGAATTTGTGTTAAGATGTAGAATATGGAGACTTACAATAAATAATTAGCATAGTCACAGCTTTTTCACCTTAAAAAAGCTGAAAGATGAATTTTAACTTTCTCAAAAAAAATCTGGAATGCAGTATAGTATTTGGGAGGTTTGTCAGCACACACCTCTGCTGTTTGTTTTTCAGTCTAGGCTCAAAATCTCTACAGTCAGCAACAAAAGCCCTGAAAAATCAATATTTAGGTTCTTAGACTTCTGAATGGGGGTATAAGGGCAGGGTTTTCTACCTTTTTAATTTGCCCCCTGATGTTTTCTAGCTTCCTTGCCCTAGCTTTTCTTGAGATGGGGAAAGGAGGAAAGTTTTATCAAGCGCTGGTAGATATTTCCACCGTCGTGGATTTCTGCCTGTTAGTCTTTTACTGTTACACACATTCACACCTCATATATTTTGCTCTAAAAGCAGAACATCTGAGATGATTCTGTAGTTGAAAAAGATCTCAAAGAGATGGAAGATGGATTTAATGTTGCCATTTTTAGATAATGCTGTAAATAGAATGGCAGCTGTCCTCAGATGCATAGCCGATATATACTACATATGCTGAATAGAAACAGATAAAAGATTGCACTCAATTAATCCTGAGGAAAAGTAGCATTTTAGCCATGGATTCAGCCATCTAATTTTTAGCTACAGTGCATTTATTCTATCTCCCATGTGATATAATCCCATGCTTTGAAGGTGACTCAAGAAGAGAAAAATTTGCTATTATCCTCAACTAGGTTTAAAGAAACTTGTAATATTTTAGTTATTTAACACTTCCACCCCGTTAAATAAGTGATTTAAACCAACAGTTCTGGGACACTTACTGTCTGTGAGGTACTCTTCTTGGTGCTGTGGGGGGAATAAGACATCTTTCAAAGAACTGTTTCTTATATAGAAAAGGCATAAGCAGAAACTTTTCATGCCAGGTAGAATGTCATCATTGCTCTAACTAAGGTTTGACAAGTATCTGTAGTTCAATAATGGTTGAATATTTATAAAACACCTGTTTCAGGTATATCGCTAATAGGTACTGTGGATATTCAGATGAATTGAACCCATTCCACAAGGAGACTTCCTCAAGTGAGACGGCATGTAAACAAATAATTGCATTTAAAAACAATATATAGTTTAAAAGTTCAGGAATAGCAGAGAGAGGGCAGATTCACTCTACTGGAAGGTGCTTGGGTAGTAGGGCAGACTTCACTGAAGAGTGATGAGTGACCAAGACTTTTAGGCATGAATCAAAGTTTACTAGATAAATAATGAGAGGTAAAGACAAGGGAAAAAGACAAGGGCTTTCCAGAGAGAGGGAAGTAATATGCCCATAGAGAAGATTCCCCGAGACTTAGTAGTGTACTGCAACTCTAACTTGTTTGCAGTCACCCTTGTCCTGGACGCTTTCTGTGTACTATGGGACAGTGTCTGGAGTATTCAGCGAAGACTAAGATACGAAATTCTGGAAGAAAAGCAAAGTAAATTGTATCTGTAAACTTTGTTTTTATGACAGCAACTTCCATGCTTTTTCTTTAAGACAGACCTGCCTTTGAATCCTAACTTACAATTTCTAAATTTCTCAGACCTCACCTTCTTCAATGATAAATGTGAGTTCTGATATTTAATATAAAACAGTACATTGTCTGATACTTAGTGTGTAATTATGGCTTTTTAAAATCATACTTTAAGTTCTAAGGTGCATGTGCACAACGTGCAGGTTTGGTACATAGGTATACATACATGTGCCATGTTGGTTTGCTGCACCCATCAACTCGTCATTTACATTAGGTATTTCTCCTAATGCTATCCCTCCCCCAGGTCCCCACCCCCCGACAGGCCCCAATGTGTGATGTTCCCCGCCCTGTGTTCTCATTGTTCAATTCCCACCTATGAGTGAGAATATGCAGTGTTTTTTTTGTTTGTTTGTTTTTGAGACAAGAGTCTTGCTCTATCCCCCAGGCTGGAGTGCAGTGGCACAATCTCGGCTCACTGCAACCTCTGCCTCCTGACCTCAAGTGACCCACCCGCTTTGGCCTCCCAAAGTGCTGGGATTACAGGCACGAGCCACTGTGCCTTGTCTATAATGATGAGTTTAATTATTGCTCTTTTGTTTTTTTCGGTTGACCATTCCTTGGTAGTGTTTCTCACTGAGGGCTAAACATATAACCGCACTCAATCAATGGAGCACAGCTGCCATTCTTTTCATGAAGTCTGGGATTTAGGTGATGTGGAAGAGGAAATTGAAAGAACTCTTCATTAAATGTTCGGAGACCTGAATTCTAATTCTGCCTGGTGATCTTGACTCACAGTGTGTCCTGTGAGTTTATTTTTCTCTGTAAGAAGAGGTTTGGACCAAATGTCTGACTCATGTACTTGTTGCTATGCATAGTTTCTGAGGAACAGCCCGGTGACTTGAAAGACATAAACCACCCAACTTAATTCCAGTAAAAGCCTTACTAAATCAGAAATGTTCTTTTACATTTTCTATTTGGGGGAAAATTGTCTACAGCAACTAAACTCATTTTAAAGAATGGTGGTTTCCCGATCGTTGTAAAAAAATTACAAAGTGCAGTCAGTACCCCCCAAAATTCATTAAACATGTAAACAAGTAATGTTATGCCAGCTTTGCAATCTCTTCCAAAGATCAGGCCTGGGAAGAGTGAAGTGTGGTTTTGATGGTTTGGGTATGCAGTGGTGAGCTTGTAGTCAGGTGGGCTCTTAGGAGCATCTGATGCCTGTCGAAGTTTCTTAGGTCATTTAGAAAATGCCAATGAATTGTGCTGGTGATTCGATGAAATCCTGAGAAAACTTAGTTGTGTGTTGAGTAAGAAGCATAGTGTCCTTTTCTACAGATTAATTGTTATACCTATGATTAATGAGTGTTCATTCATAAAGTATAGAGAGATAACATCACGAAGAAGACATAGTCCCTAGGGCCACAGTTAAGGAGTGTTAGCCCCAGATTCCAAACCACAGCCCTTTGATGTTGTTTCCTCCCATGACAAAGTCTAACTGCTGTTTTCACTCTACATTAATTCTGATATCATTTTGAAGTAATAGCATGTATGGCTCTGCAGTCTCTTAATGTAGGCAGTTCTGTCTCTCTCCCCCCTATTTCATTGCTTTGTTTCCACCGTTAATCTGGTAACCAGCCACTTATCGTACTGATTATCCTGTAATTGAAACTGTAAAAGCCTATGGCAGGTAAACCTATGGCAGGCAGATGGTCTCCCCAGTATGTCAGCTGTCTCAGAAGGATTTTTTTGTATGTGTGTGTGTATTACAATGTGGTCTAGGGGGAAAAACAGCCACCCCCCCCCAAAAAAAAAAAAAACTCACAAAGAAAAGAGCCCAGATCATACAATTTGAAATTTAACAGAATGTATTTGCTAACACTTTCAGAGTTGCCTTAAGATCAAAATTCATTATGGAAGCATCTTTTGTGGAGCATGAAGTGACAGAAAAGGAGGGGAAACTATAGTGTTGGGAAGAGTGCAGAGGTCGTTACAACAGATTTTTAGCAGTCCTGTGTGTGAGTTTAATCTTTTGGTGAACTTACTAGTAACTTGGGGGGTGGGGGGAAGACAAGTGCCCCCAAGCTGTTGGTTGCTTTTGCTTGTTCTCATAGCAGCCTGCGGGGGAAAAGTGCTTGTTTAAACACTAGTATATGCCATAAAAACTAACAATTATGGCAAGGTTTTCAAAAAAGAAAATTACATTAAAGATGAATGAGGGTATATTGAATAATTATGTTTTAAGGTGTGTAACATTAAAAGATATTGAATAAAATATCGACTGTTTTGTGGAAATAGCAATAATGAGATTCCTGTCACCTAATCTTACAATAATTGGGTTATTACTATGCAAATGAAGGTATTACTTTTTAAAAACTCAGGAAGCTAGACAGATCCTTCAGGCAGTCCTTTATCTATTCTTAAAGCTGTGCCGTCAATTCTCAGACTGAAGATCCTTTTCTAAACAATTTGGAGATGCTCATTTCGCTATTTGCCTCTGAAATTCCACTGTAATATTTTTCAGCTGCCGCAGGTAGCAGATCAGTGGTTGGTGATTTTATATTCTTTGAGCTTTATGTGGAACCCAAAGGAATAATTAAATTGTGTGATTATTGCCCACTGTCATTTTTATTTAAAAAAATGAAATGGAGTGAATTTTCCTGCCAAAGATGCATGCTGGGGCCCTTATCTCCACGTTCCATGCAGCTCTGTCATTGCTGCGCAGTGTCCAGTGGTGCCTATGCATCTCAAAGCCAACAGGTCATTTTGGGCTAGCAGACCTCCTAGGACACCTTTGTGACTGAGGAAGTGATTCCATTTGTCCTCAGTCATACTCAGATCAATAGCCCATACATTGCAGTCACCACCATGCCCATTGAGGCTCCTGTGGCACCCATCAGATGAATAGAAATATTTGGGACAATTGCCATTTTAGTTCATGACCCAGGTAAATACCTGTGTGTTCAGCCAGCAATGGCATTTTAAACTGTTGACTGCTGAGGCTTTGGGTAAAAGACGATTATATTTCCTGGGAATGTTGTGTGATTTCTACGTACTTTGTTATATGAAATGCTCCGTGTAAAAGGAATGATATAGATGTAAAAATTCTCTAGTATTCCTACATAGAGAAAGCATGAAAGCCCGTCTTTGAGCCTTATCGAAATCTCACAATGGACGTTTTATTGTTTTAATACTCTTTGATAGTGTATAGTAGATTAATCATAGAGAGTAGATTTGAGGAAATCACAAAAGACAAATTTCATTTACTAAGTACTTTTGGTTCCAAGGATTAAGAGGTCAAGAAAATATAAGCCTTATCAGTTTATTTCAGAATCAATTGAGACTTGAGACTTTATAAATGTCACCAACAACTGCTCTTTACCTTATGTCCTTCCACAGTTCTTAAGGGAGAGCTGGGTTCAGTGAGGTGATCGCACAGTACATTTATGCCTTTCTCTGTTTTGTAGGGAAGTCTTAGAATATATTTCTATTTTTAGGAGTACAGATTTCTTCTGATATTAGCCATAATTTACCAAATATAGATAACATTTTCAAACAATTCACAATCCTGAAAATATTCTTTTTTGTTTGGTTGTTATTGTTTTGAGACAGTCTCACTCTGTCACCCAGGCTGGAGTGCAGTGGTGCCATCATAGCTCACTACAGCCTGGATCTTCCAGACTTAGGCGATTCTTCTACCTCAGCCTCCTGAGTAGCTGGAACTACAGGCATGTGCCATCACACTTGGCTAATTTTTAATTTTTTTGTAGGAATGGGATCTCACTGTGTTGCCTAGGCTGGTCTCAAACTCCTGAGCTCAAGCAATCTTCCCTCTTTGGCCTCCCAAAGTACTAAGATTACAGGTGTGAGCCACTGTGCCTGGTTGAAAATATTCTAAATTGTTACCTTTTTTATAATCCAACTAATTTGGTTGGCCTCAAGCAATCCATATATGTAGGTAACTTTCATTAGATCTCTGTGGAAAGGATTTTTGGAAACATGCAGAATTCCCACCCATCATTTGGGTTAGAATAAGTTATGAAACTGTGCAGACAACCCTAAAATTTCATCTACAAGGTTTGTTGTGGGTTCAGGTGACTCTGCAGATCAGTTATCCTACATATGATGGCTCAGCTTTCTAGACTTTTTCGATACCTGCTTCCATGATCTCCCAGGCTGGGGAAGAGACGGCTGCAGAGTTGAGCACTGGGAATTAAATGCTTTATTCCAGAAGTGACAAACATCACTTCTCATATTTTTTTGATAGAATTACTCATATGGTCCCTCCTAATTTCCTTGGGATGGGAAATGTAGAAGAGAAGCAGATATTGATCAATATTAGTAATGTTGATCATATCCAGTATTGATTTATTCTACTTACTGAAAATGCCTTTGAAATATGAGACACTACTCATGATATGTGGGTGAAACTACAGCAATGAGTGTAATGAATGGCTTTCATTAAGAACAATAAGCATTTTCCTCCTAGTCATCGATGCCCCCATTCGTCTAGACTTCCACGCACCTTGCTATTCTTGGGTTTTATGGAACAGGTTTTACCTTGACCAAGGTCATTGTGCAGTCAACCTTTACAGATGGGATTATAGTCAGCTTTTAAACTGCAGCTGTGGCCAACCTGCAATAATGACAAACATTGCTGAAAGAATGCCCTTTGTCCAGGTTTGATGAAGGCTGGTGATATTAAATACTGCTAATAGTTTCCTGGGTTGGAAAGAGGGTTATTTGATTTGCAAAAGAAGGAAACATTAGAATCAGTCTGTTCTTCAACTCATTCCGATAGGATATATAAAGGAAAATGAGCACACTTTTAATACAATAAGTGTGCCATTATCTTTGTAAACAAAGCAAAATATTTGGAGCTAATAGACATTTAGCAACAATTACAAAAGTTTGTATCATATTTGACTTTTATTGGGTAGCAAACAAGAAGAAAACAGGAATGTGTTCGAACTGAGAGCAGAGGAATCTTTTACCACTAGGTAAAAGAGCATCATAACTGGATCCCCAAGAGAGATATTAATAGTAAAAACCACCAAAGAGAATACTGATCAGGTAAAGAAAGGATGTCCCTAATATTTTAATTAAACAGTGTAAGAACATTATTCTTATAAGTATGGAAGCATATTGGTTAAGGATATTACTTGTTTAGTGTCTATTATAATTGACATCATGAAACTATTTTAACTGCTAGTAACAAATGAATTAGTGACATACATGCGTGTAACATACCATCCTACTTTTTTTCTTGTCATTTTTTCTTTATATTGCATATTATAATGAACATATCAAAGACCACACAAAACAAATATATGCTGTGGTGATTCATTATAAGATAAACAGTCTTGTAACCACCACCCAGGTCAAGAAGTAGAAGGCGTGAACAATCCCAGAAGCCTCTCCATGTATACCATGCTAATCACAGACTCACCTCTTTCTCTAGAAATAATATCTGAACTTTCACCATAATCAATTCTTGCATTTCATTATGTTTTATAATCCAATTATGCATATAGTGAATTTTGTCCATTAAAAATTCTTGATATGTCCTTGAAGTCTTTTATAGTCTATAGGGCCCCTTGCATTTCTTTCTTTTCCTTACAACTTATCTGCTAAATAATCCAAGTTGTTTGACCTAAAGAATTTCCCACAGTATGGATTTTGTTGATTGCATACTCATGGTGTGGTTTAGCATGTTCCTCTGTCCTTCATATTTTCTGAAAGACTGGCAGCTGGCTCCAGAGACTTGCTCAGATAAGTTTGATCCCTTTGTAAGACTATAAGAAGTGATGCATTTATCACTCTTTTTTTAATATTAGTTATCAATACTCACTATTTAGATTCATTAATTTATTAGGGGTTGCAAAGTAGAAATAACCTAATTATATCATCTTGTTTTCATTTACTAACTGTGATAATTTTATAAATAGACAGTTACTTCTCAGTCTACTATTTGGTTACCAACTTGTACAGTTCATACAGGAAAGGCAGGATAAATAATTGATTATATCTTTTTATTTTTCCAGTTCTCAAAATAATGAATTAGCTTCCTGTCATCCTCAGAAAGTAACCGAGTAATTCCTTTTAAATATCATTGTGAATTCACGAATTTAAGCATTATCCAATAGCTTAGGTCTATTGTAATCCTTATCCTTTGAGGCTCAAATGGTCTCATCTTTGGACAATGGGAACCCTTTCAAGTTGGCTTTTGAGTATTTTGACATGGCTGTAGTTATCTTTGATAGCTTCGCGTGTACTGGGTATGTTAAGATGTTCTAAGCTCATCTGTACATAGCCTGTTCCATCTATTTCTCCAAGAAGCCCTGTTTTCTGGATACTAGGTATGTTCATTGTCAATGGTTTTGTCTTTATTTATAGGCCTAAATAGACAGAGCTATTGTATGTGCTTAAAGTTTTCAGCTCTAATACGTATTAATTTTGGACTATCAAATTTCCTGTCAAAATAAAGGTATTTAAAATCATGTTAGTACATGTGAGGCCTGTTAGAAGTTTTACTGATTTTTTAGAGAACCACACCTCAAGCATGGAAAAGTATCATCTCTTAGCTATCAACCATAATGTATACATTTATACAGTTTCTGATCTTAGCATTTCTTTGGCTTAATACCATAGCAGAGTCTTCTTTCACAGTTTATCTTTGGCTCCCTTTTGGTGAGTGCTGATCAAATTTGCTGCAAGTTACTGTCTCTACAGCCTCTCATCTATAGAGTTTCACTTTTTTTTAGCATGGTATTTCAGTTTGATATGCATTGTTTTATTTTGATCACCATTTGCCAATGTTTATCTTCTACAGTAACTCCCTTAGAAGTTGTCATATACATTCTAGATATTACCTTTATGTAAATGTATACATTCTGTGGTTAAACATTTAAAATTATTTTTTAGAAATAAGGGAGTAAGCACTAGCACAGCATAGCTAGCATCATTTTTTTGAGCTAATATAATCTATAGCAGAATTGACTAAAATGGTTAATTGTACTCTTAGAGAGTGCACCCCAAAATGATGACTGGTGATGAAACACAGAAAGTTTTAGAGTCTGTAACATTTGCTGTTCAGAAAATTCTTTTGAGTCTAGACTTCATCTCTCAGGAACTCTTTTCACTAATATGACTAGGGAATAAAATGCCCCTACTCGGCTGTGCATGGCGGCTCACACCTGTAATCACAGCACATTGGGAGGCCAAGGCAGGCAGATCACTTGAGGTAAGGAGTTTGAGACCAGCCTGGCAAAACATGGTGAAGCCTTGTCTCTACTAAAATACAAAAAAATTAGCCGGGCATGGTGGTGTGCACCTGTAATCTCAGCTACTTGGGAGGAGTTGCTTAACTGAGGGAGGAGAGTTGCTTAACCGAGGAGGTGGAGGTTGCAGTGAGCTGAGATGGTGCCACTGTACTTCACTGTACTGCCTTGGTGACAGAGCAAGACTTTGTCTTCAAAAAAAAAAATGCTGCTTCTCTTAGGTGCTATGTAGGAGGAATGAGGACTCTAGTGGAGGTGTGGGATCCAGTGTTTTGTGTTCATGAAAGAAAAAAACACACAACATTTGTTGTGCTCTAATTTTGGAGGGTCCTCTTTTGACAGAAATTTCTGGGCCAATCTAGGTAACTCTGACAACTACTCCATTTTTTCAGAGAATGATGTTCTACTGATCTGAAATGGATCAACCTGGACTGGTGCTTTCAGATATATACCTGTTCACCTGCCCTGATTCCCACTTTTTGTAGTCTTCTTCTGGGAGCTCTAAGACAAATCGGAGAGCAGAAAAATTCGATATATTATTAGATCATAAATGTACTGAGTCATCAGGGTATTTTTAGAAGAAATTGGGGTATTTTTTGAAAAAGAGTCAAACCAGTTTAATAATAAAGGTAATATTTCACATAGCCAGACATTAAAGATGGGGCAGATTATTGGGCTGGCCTTTTCCAGTGCTTTCAGCTCCTTATCTCTGCAATTCCTAATTTCTGTTCTCCTCTGTATATCAGCAATATTCTTGAATTGGATGCAGATAGTATCTGCAGTTCCAGGTCTGATGACCACAGAGTTTGGGAAAGAGACCATCTCTTCCAGTGGCTCTCTTTAACAGTAAGGGAATGTTTTCCAGAAGCAAATCTCATTCATGTTTCCTTGGCCCACATAGTGTCGTATGCCCATTCCTGGATCCAAACCTCATTTCCAAGTGAATGCTATTTATAGAGTGGCTTAGGCCTGGATTTACAACCAATCACTGGCAAGGAGGATGGGATTACCATGGTTGCCTTAAACTTCGCAGAATCTACTTCAGGGTTTGGAGTGAGTCCCTCAAACTGCATAGCTCTTACATACTGAGGAAGGAATGAAAGGGATATTGAGGAGAAAACCACAATATTATCTATTACACTATGTCTTAGGGCTCATTTGTGAATGTATTTTTATTTGTTTGGCTGTAGCATGTGAGTAAATAATGAACCATGACAGTTGGAGTAAGAAAAAGGAAAGAAAAAAACCCGCCAATATGATATAAAGCATCCAAAGATGTCTGATTTGGTTGTAAAAATCTTTGAAATAATTCCTCTGATTTTTTATTATTTTTAGAATTTCACTGAGTATGAATTACATGAGTACCTAGTGTCAACCCTTTATACCTCTAAGTGAGCTCAGTGAAAACCAGCTTCTGTGAAATATGATTACACTTGCCCTTAAAACATGTCATTTGCATTGAACACTTTTTCCAGCTGTTCTTCCCTGGCTTCTTCTCATATACCCTGTGTTCCAGGTCAGAGAGTGTCCTGGCTCTAGCACCACCACCATGTTTTTCTTGACCCATGGCTAAAGTATTGTCTATCCTTTTCTCCAGGCTTCCAGATTATTCCTGCTCCTAAAAACCCAGCTCAACGATTACTTCTATGAAGCCCTTCAATGACCTGCTCTGCCTGAAGGTCTTTCTTCTAGTGACATTTAAATATTACATTCTGTTCAGTTCATTTGTCAGTTAAGTCATCTGTCACCTTTTGGGAATTCTACTTTATGTCTTTGAGCTGTTCTTAACATTGTCTGTTGTAGATTATGATCTTTTTTAAGGTAGAGACCCTTGAGTCTCATGAAAATTATCCATCTTTCATGGTATCATCTTGGAAAGGGAAGTATAAAGAGCCTTTCCTTCTGGACATAAAAATAGCTCACATTTATTAAGCACTTGCTATATGCCCAGTGCAGTAACAAATAACGTTATAAGCATTATCTCATTTCTTCCTCACATACACATACAAAAACTCCATGTGCTAGGTTAGACAAAAACCTGCCTCAAAATAGGAGAACCAAGAAATGGACTCTCGTGGTAACACTGGATAACAGTCTTTTAAGCTCACAGGATGTCTCTAGGCATCAGTCTCTCACTCTGTCCAGTCTCGTAGCTTTGCGTTCTTACCTGGCTTGATCAGCAGGAAGAATCTCTACACAAATGGGCAGTTCCAGATTGGAATGGTCCTCAATAACCCCAATGAGAAGCAGAGAAAGAGAAAGTTGCAACAATGTTTGGGGTGATGGGGAGCCTCACATGGCTTGCCAGAGCATGTCACTGATAGCCAAGGTCTGAGCAGTCACCCCTACGGTGCAGCGGGAGGAAACACAGGCCAACTCCACCTGAACCATGAAGTCTGAAAGTCAAGCAGCATGGTTTCTCAATGAGATGCTGAGTAGACAATTATTCTGGTTAGCATTAATTCAAATTGACAGATCAGACCTGGATTTAGAGACTAAGGAACATGCCCAAGATCACTCAGATAGGGAGATTTTACTCAGCCTAATTTCAGAGTTTTGCTAGTAACAACTTTGCTACATTGTAATATTTTTATTCAAACTGTGTTTGAGTATCATCGCTCAAAGTACAAATAACTTCAACTGTGTGGACCTCATTGTGTGTATTTTCAGTAGCAGCCCTCTTGAGAATACTCGGTGCCTCTAGTTCCTCATATAATCTCATCTTTTCTACCAAATCAGGAATTGAAACATTAGCTCATATTTTTACATTAGTTGAGTGACTGGATTTGCTTTCCTAAGGCTGTATTTCAGTCACCACGTTTCCTTACCCAGGTCTTTGCTTTTGAATACATTCATAGCTCCTGTGGCTTCAACAATGACATTTCAGATGTTAGTTTGCTGATGCTGAGATACTGGTAGAGGAAAACTGGGTTGGTCAGTCAGTAAAATCTCCCTCCATTGCCTGAGGAAGTGGCTGGATATAACAAGTTGGAGATTCATGGGTATGTTACATGGGCTAGTCCAAGATCTCTCAGTAGAGAGACATTTGGTCACCCTGGGGAGAATAAACCAGGACTGACCGAGCTGTGGATGCTGAAGACCTGCTTCTTAGAGCTCCTGAGATGAAAATGTGTAAGTCCTGTTATCTGGCTTCTTTCAAAAATCCCTGGCCTGCCCTGCTCTTGCTTGGGCCTGCCAGCAGGGCCTGTTCTTCAGGTTCTTCTTGCCCTTTCAGTACCCAGGAGAGACCACCCACTGTCTCACTGCAGCTCCAAGTCTTCCCGTTTCTCTCCTTCTGATCCAAGAATTTCAATGTCCAGGATAAGTTTTCTGTAAGTCTTGATGTTACTGAATTTTTGACGCGATGTAATTTTTCATGTGTTGACGCACAACCTGTGTTTTGTTGTTAAGCCCCTTTCCCGTCATTCTGGAATGCATCCTCATTTTACTTCTTTCTCTGCTAATGACTTTTCCAACTTTGATGTAGTTAGATCACAGCTTCTTTATTAGCAAGTTTTAATGACTTTGTTTTCTCCACCTCATCTAACAAAGTACGTTACGGATATTGCTCAACAATACTACGTGTGTATTTTATTTGACTTCATACTCAGAGATGGATTGAGACTGTCTATGACAGTAATATTAGGACCTGAAATTTCATCTTATTTATAGAGGGGGCTTGAATGTTGGCTGTTACTGTGTACTTCCAGTTTGGGCTAAGAGCTTTAGGATGAAGCAAAGTTTACCAGCCTAACTCACAAATTGGTATGTTGATCTTTCTATCCTTATCCATTCATTCTTTATCAGCTGAGGGGACTAATTTGGGATTTAGGGGAATATAGAATTTGATGTATTTTCAGGGTTTTTGCTTCTAATCAGGAATAATGGCTTTATGTATATAAAAAAATATTAAAATATTATGTGCTTTTATTCAAACTAGATGTCAATTATCTCAGAGTTTACATTCACTCCACAGTGGTACATGGCTGGAAAGAGGAACAAGTCTTCTTATATAAAAATGTGGCCTATTAACAACAAAAAATGGATTAATATACTTTCTTCCTATTTACAGTTTATGGTCTATCCTGAAGGGATTTGTTGTGTTCACCTATGTTTTTTAACGGGCAAAGTAAGTATAACTACCTTTAGTTCATGAACATCAGCAGAGGGATATATCTATTTTACTTTTTAATATTAAAAACCACAAAGGCTTTTCTAAATTAGCAGGGGGGATTTACACAGCAAACTAGTGAAAAATGTTATGAGCTTTCATCCTCTGTTTTGGTTTGAGTTGCCATTTTGGGGCTTTTACATGTCTTTCCCTTTCCCATCTCATCTCTAGGAGGCAAACAAAGAAATATAATTTGCATTGGCTATAGAAATGCCTCCGAGATCACTGCTCTAAGTGTGCTGGGGATTTGGAGTAGAAATTCTGAAAAGGAGAAAAAGACAAGGGTAAAAGCTCTGTTGACATGGGAGTTTCATAGGCATGTGGGGAGAGCACAGCATTGGACATAGCAATACAAATTCTGCAAGCTTCCTCTCTTTTCCTAAAAACAGCAGTCTAAGAGTGCAGTAGTTCTGTCTGGTTAAAGAGTTGGACTCAGTGGCAGCTGTCGAGCTTAGTTTTTCTTTCTAATTCAGATACTTCCCTATTGGAGTGTTTTGCACCTTCACTTCCTTTCTCTTTTCCTGTCCGTCATCACATGTGGCACCTCTGGGTGAGAGGCATGCAGATGGCTGTCTCTGGACATGATGCTTAACGATGCTTTATCCTTTGACCAGTACACGGGGCTGGAATGGAAGGGCATTTGAACTTGCACTTTGATGCAGAGTATTAGCACATTCACCCTCTGCTGGCAGCAGACCAAGGACCCCAAGTTAGCCTGTGAACCAACTTTTTCCCTGGCGTATAAACAATACATGAACTTGACTAGGAGGTCAGCTCTTCAAAGCTGATTTTTTTCCCCCAATGGGATCCACTATTTGTTCATATTTAGGCAGCATCTAAGTAGAGGCAATTTAGACATTTAACCAAAGCAAAATTTAGTCTAAAAAAATAGGAAGATCTCATTATACATTCACAGATCTGTGTATTTGTGTGCTCAAGGATAATAATAATACTGGGATACATTTCAGAGAAAAGAGATGAGTAAAAATAAGAAAAAAAATTAATGGATTTGAGCCCAAGTAAATGAAACTCTATTATTTAATTATAGTATCTGACTGTGAATATAAATGGGAGATGAACAAGAATTTTTTCCTTCAGTTTGGATCATAGAAGACTTCATGACTAAAAGGGGAAGTCTATCACTCAGAGCTACAAGCTAGAGGTTTGATCCTTCATAAAATGAATCAGGGAATATAGAAAATATTTTGGGAATTGAGGACAGTCTCTTTTGCACACACTCAAGTGTTTTTACATTTAAAGTGAGCAAAACTGCATAATGTGGAATATATGCCTGTGTCCTTCAAATTTGCCACTCTGGTAGCCTGGATAGATGGGAAAAGAAATCACTGACGCACAATGAAAAAAAACATGGTCACTCTTAGAATTTCATGCTTGGAACCTCTTGTGGGCTAGTGTCTGCAATAATATCGATGACTGGGCCATTTATTTGTTATCTATTGCTACTTTTGGCAAATGGGTAAGTTTAAACCCTAGTGTCCTGGTTAAATTCCAATGTAGATGAGTGATAATATTCCATCTGCCATGTTCTTATTTTGCCTTCCTTAAGGAAATGAGGCATAACTGCATTTCAAAGCAGACTGTTGACACACTTTAGATAAAAAGTTAATATTTTTATTTCTCATTATGTAGTTCATTGTCATCAGAAGTTGTTGCTAACCCAGCCCCGTCACTGATTCACCTGTGGCCTTGTGTAACAATGTGGGCAGATTGAAAGAAAACAATGGAAAAATATGTATCATGCAGACATTAATACAAAGAAAGTGGGAGTTGCTATGTTAATATCAGATATAATATTCTTTTGAGCAAGGAAAGTTACTAGTGACAGAGAGGGATATTATATAATTATGAAGACATTGCTCCACCAAAAAGACATGACAATTCTAAATGTGTATGTACTAAATAACTGAGCTGCAAAATACATGAAGCAAAACTGATTAAATTGAAAAGAGAAATAGACAAACTCGCAATGTTATTCGAAGATTTGAACACCCAAGTTTAATCACTTTGTAAAAAAAAACTAGACAGATAATCAGCAAAGATATAGAGGAACCTCAACATTGGTAACCAAGAAAATCTAACTGAGGCCGGGCGCGATGGCTCAAGCCTGTAATCCCAGCACTTTGGGAGGCCGAGGTGGGTGGATCACGAGGTCAGGAGATCGAGACCATCCTGGCTAACACGGTGAAACCCTGTCTCTACTAAAAATACAAAAAATTAGCCGGGCGTGGTGGTGGGCACCTGTAGTCCCAGCTACTCGGGATGCTGAGGCAGGAGAATGGTGTGAACCCAGGAGGCGGAGCTCGCAGTGAGCCGAGATCGCGCCACTGCACTCCCTCTCAAAAAAAAAAGAAAAAGAAAATCTAATGGAAACCCAGCAGCAGCAGCACACACATTCTTTTCATGTGTCCGTGGAACATATTCCAAGAGAGATCATATCCTGGGCCAGGAAACAAATCTCAATAAATTTAAAAGAACAAATCATATGGGATATATTTTTTGACCACCATGGAATCAAATTAGAAATCAATAACAGAAAGAGAACAGGAAAATTTCTGAACCCTTGGAAACTGAGAAATATACATTGTAAATAATCCATGTTGGGACATAAATATATTGAACTGAATGACAATAAAAATAGAACACGTAAAACTTTGTGGATCACAGCTAAAGCAATTTTGAGAGGGAAGTTTATGGCACACCACACACGTACATTAGAAAAGAGGAAAAGTCTCAAATCAGTAATCTAAGTTCATAGTTCAAGAACCTAAAGAAGAGCTGTAAGTATCCAAAGCAAGCAGAAGGAAGGAAATAATATTAAGAACAAAAGTCAATAAAATTGAAAACAGAAAAATAATCCATGAAAAAATTCAGGTTACTTTAAAAGATCAGTAAAATTGACAAATTTCTAGTAAGACTAACAGAATAAAAACAGAAAAAACACAAGTTATCGATATCAGTAATCGATACGATTTATCGATCGTATCGATACGATACGGATGTATCACTGCACACTCTGCAGACACCAAAAGGATAATATGGGACTATTACAAACAACTCTACACACATAAATTCACAACTTAGATGGATCCAATCCTCAAAAAACATGAACTGCTGCAACTCACCCATAATTAAATAGATAATTTTAATAGCCTTACAACAGTTAAAGGAATTTAATCCCTAACTTAACAAACTTTCAAAAAAAGTAATCTTCAGATGGTTTTACTAGATAATTCTACCAAACATTTAAAGAGGGATTGAAACCAGCCCTAAACAATCTCCCCCAGAAAGCCATTCATTTTATGAAAGTAGTATTACCCAGATACTAAAACAAAGTACAAAAAAAGAAATGAGACCAATATCCCCCATAAATACAGGTACAAAAAATATTAACAAAATATTAGGAAATAGAATTCAACAATATGTAAAAAGAACCATATTATACATCATGACCAAAGGCTAGTTTATTTCAAGGGATTCAAGGCTGGCTCAGTATATGAAAAACCATCAGTGTAATTCAGTATGCTAACAACCTAAAGAAGAAACATCACACAGTGCTATCAATTCATGCAAAAAGTGCCCTGACAAAATTCCACAGACATGAGAAAAACTCTCAGAAAAATTGAGATAGAAAACTTTCTCAACTTTACATGGAGCATCTATAAAACATCTACAGCTAACATTATACTTAATGATGAAGGACATGAGTGTTTCCTCTTAGATCAGGAACAAGGTCAAGGGATGTCTTCTCATGACCCTTCTTCAACATAGTGCTAGAATTTCTGGCCAGTGCAAAAAGGCAAAAAATTGTAATTAAAAGCATATGGATTATAAAGGACAAAAATAAAACTGTCCCTATTTTTCATTTGATATCATTGTTTATGTGGAAAATCTCGTGGAACATTAAAAAAAAGAAGAAAAGAAAAACTAACTCCCAAAACTAATTTGAGTTTAGCAAGGTAGCAAGATATAAACATATGAAAGTCAGTTATATTTGTATATATTAATACTAGCAATGAATGGCTGAACATCAAAATTTAAAATGCAATACTATTGACAGTCACTCAGAAAATGAAATACCTAGGTATAAATCTAACAAAACACATTAAAGGATGTGTATGCTGCAAGCCACACAATGCTGAATGAAGATCTAAATAAATAGCTCTATCATGTTCATGGACCGGAACACTCAGCATGGCAAAGATGGCAGTTCTCCTCAAACTGACATACAGGCTTAACACAATTACTATCAAAATCTCAACAAGGCTTTTTTGTAGATACAGAGAAGAAAAATTTATATTGAAATTTCAGCTGAAAAGCAAAGGAATTAGAATAGCTAAAAGAACTTTGAAATAGAAGAATAAAGTGGGAATAATCTACCCAGTTCCAGAATTTATTATGTAACTGTAGTGATCAACACTCTGTGATATTTGCAGAGGGATAGACACTTATATCAATGGAGGAAAAAAACAGAGAAGCCAGAAATTGACTCACAACATATCAGACCAATTTTTGACAAAAGTGCAAAAGCAATTCAACAGAAAAAAAACAGCCTTTTCAACAGTTCATTCTTGGAGCGATTTGGACATTCATAGGGAAAACAAACAAAAAAACCCTTGACCTACGTCTTATAACTTATGGAAAAAGTAACTCAAAATAGACCACAGACTTAAATGTAAAACTCAAAACTATACTACTTCTAGGGGTAAAAAGAATCTTCAGGGACTAGGTCTGGACAAAGCATTTTTAGATTTTATACCAAAAGCTGGAGGAAAAGTTGATAAACTGAACTTCATTAAAATGAACAATTTTGCTATTTGAGGCCAGGTACTGTGGCACACTCCGGCAATCCCAGAACTTTGGGAGGCCGAGGCAGGCGGATCAATTGAACTCAGGAGTTGGAGACCAGCCTGGTCAACATGGCAAAACTCCTCCTCTACAAAAAATACAAAAATTAGCCAGACATGGTGGCATGTGCCTGTAGTCCCAGCTATGTGGGAGGCTGAGGTGGGAGGATCACCTGAGTCTAGGAGGTCGAGGCTGCAGTGAGCCTTGATTGCACCACTGCACTCCAACCTGGGCAACAGAATGAGACCCTGTTTTAAAAAAAAAAAGTTGCTATGTGAAAGATCCTATTGAAAGGACAAAAAGCCAAGCTACAGACGAAAAACCAAGCTACAGATCGGAATAAAAGTGTTTGCAAACCATATATCTGACAAAGTACTAGTGTCAAGAATATAAACTCTCAAAACTCTATAGTAAAAAAGAGAAATCCAATTAGAAAATGGGCAAAATACCTGAAGAAACATTTCTTGGGAGAAGATATACAGATAGCAGCTAAGCACATGAAAAGACGTTCAACATCATTAATCAATGACAAGTGCAGAAATGCTAAAATAAAAGATAGTGACAGTATCAAATACTGACAAGGATGTACAGAAACTGGCTCATTCTGACATTTTTGGTGGGGATGTAAAATTCTGCAAAACATTTTGATAGATTTTGGGGAGAAAAAAACAACATAGTGACAATATCAAATGCTGACAAGGATGTACAGAAACTAGCTCATTCAGACATTGTTGGTGGGGATGTAAAATTCTGCAAAACAGGTAGATTTGGAGGAGGAAAAAACAACATTCATCTGCCGTATATAACCTAGCAATGCACTCCTGCACATTTATCTCAGAGAAAAGAAAACATTTTCACACAAAAACCTGTATATAAATGTTTATGACTTTATTCATAATAATCTCAAACTTTAAAAAAATTATTTTTGCTAAAAAAAAAAGGGATACATGTGCAGAACGTGCAGGTTTGTTACATAGGTATACGTGTGCCGTGGTGGTTTGCTGCACCTATTGACCTGTCCTCTAAGTTCCCTCCCCTCACTCCCCACCCCACAGCAGGCTCTGGTGGTGTATGTCGTTCCCCTCTCTGTGTCCATGTGTTCTCAATGTTCAACTCCCACTTATGAGTGAGAACACGTGGTGTGTGGTGTATGGTTTTCTGTTCCTGTGTTAGTTTGCTAAGGATGATGGCTTTCAGCTTCATCCATGCCCCTGCAAAGGACATTATCTCATTTCTTTTTATGGCTACATAGTATTCCATGATGTATATGTACCATATTTTCTTTATCCAGTCTATCATTGATGGGCATTTGGGTTGGTTCCCTGTCTTTGCTATTGTAAATAGTGCTGCAACAAACATTCGTGTGCATGTGTCTTTATAGTAGAATGATTTATATTTTGGGGGTATATACCCAGTAATGGGTCAAATGATATTTCTGGTTCTAGATTCTCGAGGAATCACCATGCTGTCTTCCACAACGGTTGAATTAATTTACATTCCCACCAGCAGTGTAAAAGCGTTCCTATTTCTCAACAGCCTCACCAGCATCTGTTGTTTCCTGACTTTTTAATAATTGCCATTCCAAATTATTAATCGGTGTGAATTAATCTCAAACTTGAAACAACTCAGCATCCTTCAATAAATGATTAAACAATCCATACCATAGAACACTATTCAGCAACAAAAATAAACTATTGATACATACGTGAACCTGGATGAATCTTTAGAAAGTTCTGTTGAGTGTATGATTTCATTTATATAATACTTTTGAAGTGAAGAAATTATAGAAACTGAAAATAGATCAGTGGTTTCCAGGGGTTAAGGAGGGTGGGGTGGAACGGAAACAAGTGTGGCTATAAAAAGGCAACCTGAGGGATTTTTGTGGTGATGGAAATGTTCTGTATCTTGACTCTGTCGATGTCAGTATCGTGCTTGTGACAATGTAGTATAGTTCTGCAAGCTGTTACCAATGAGGGAAACTGGGTAAAGGCTACCCAGGATCTCTCTGTGTTTTTTTGTAACTGCATGTGGATCTACAATTATTTTAAACTAAAATGTTTAATTAAGCACAACATTTTCTGTAAAGTGTTCTAGATTAAAATCTGAAAGCGTCTTTTGGCGCTTTCCATGGGAAAGCTTCATGTCCCCTCTTTCTGCCCTCAGCTAATCATATGGCAGTCGCAGAGCCTTTTTTGCTGTTCCTGGACACGCTTAGCAAGCTCTCACCACAAGGCCTTTGTACTTGCCATTTCCTCGTCTGGAACATTCCTTTCTCTGGCCTGCTCATTCACTTCATCGAGATCTCTGCTCAAATGTCACCTCATCAGAAAGGTTTTTCTTTGAACAGTCTGTCTACAGTACCATTCCTGTCATGAGTGATTCCCTAACCTGGGTTTATTTTTCTTCTCTCATCAGAAACAGATTGGATGCTTTAAAAAATTCCAAGTCTTGGATAGAAACCTCAAAATTCCCTACTACGTTTCCTCTTTTCTATACGTTGTTCTTGGATTTGGAGCATTTTATTTCAAAAGTAAATGAAACAGGCAAATTCACTCTATTTCCATTCCTTCTGCTGATCACTCTGTATCTGTCTGGTTGGAATTTTAAGATTTTAAGGCTTCTACAGTAGTATATATACTGTATTCTGTCACACTCAGCTTATTGCAATCCAGTGATATTTCTTAAAATAGCTGAGACTTCAGACAGTCAACCCCATCTCCGTACATTATGAATCTGCCTATAAATGACTGGGCTCTAATTCTCTTCTAGGCTTTTTAACCGGTCCAAGGTGTAGAGCCATACTTCAGGAGGATCCTCAGAAGTTTTGGACAAGCCTCCCCAAATGTGGCAGGTGGGTCTCTTGTCTGTGGGTGCAAGAAATGTAACTTTCTTTATTCTTCCATAGCTAACCTGAAATTAAATGCTGTTCGGACCCTCTGCTTAACCATATCAGCAGCCTGAGGTTGCACTGAAGTTCTGGATAAGGCTATGAGATGCCAAGTTCTCGAGGGGGTGGATCCCAGTTCTTTGGCTGTCATCTCTCCATTAGTCATGTCTGTCTTACCATCTCTTGTCAGTACTTGTGGACTGCTGCCGAGGCACACCTCGATCTATCTTCGAGGATCTTCTGTTCTCCTTCTCTTAGTTTCTTCTAGATACTTCTTGGGCACATAGGGGCATGCTATCACTGCTGCAGGCCCAGAGGAAACTCTTGGGATTAAAAAGCTCCCCCACCCTTTTTTTTTTTTTGCATTGCCACTCTTGTTCAGCAGCTCCTGTGTTATGCTATGGCACGAGATCCTTTGCAAGGCCGCTTAAGTCCTGGATGTACCACCAGGCTGTTTCTGAAGTTCAGACTATACCCAAGAAAGAAACTCTTTTGCCCATCACCCCTGTCTCCCCCCAACATATTTGGGGTTTCTTTCTTTAATCGTATTTTGAACAAGCACAACTTAGGAAATCAATCAAAACACAATTTATTTTTCGTCTCCTTCTGTTTCTTTGAAATGCATTGGAGAAGGGTGGCAGGTATTCCCTTGCTTCGGGTGAAATTTAGGTCTCAGGCAGACTCCATACTTCACAAGTTCACTCTTAGATTTTAAAAAAAAGTCCTCTGGACATTTTAAGTTATAGAAATAATCTACATTCAGAAATGTTTATGTCCAATATCAAATCGTAATCATAGCTTCAAAGTTAATTTAATATCAGAAGATCTACCCTCCCCCATCTGGGGCCCAGTTTTGAGTTGGACTACTGCAGAGGGAAAAGGTCTGTCATTTTTTCCTCTCTTCACCTGTCACCTCCTATCCCACTTCCTAGTTGCTGTTGCTGAACTCTCAGGGGTTGGGGCATGGGAAAGAAGAGGGGAAAAGTAGCTCAGGGATTTTTCTCACTTGAACGGATGTTATATTAAGCTGGCTTTGTGTTTTCTGGGCCAGGAAGCTGCTTAACACTGACTCTCAGTTGATCACTTTTGGGAGACTTTCATGGCCCCTCCGATGGACCCATGCAGCTTCAATTCTTCTGACTTGGGCAGGGCTTCTCCTTCAGCGCCCTACTCCCCACTCAGCACCTGGTTTCAGATAGTCTGTTCCCTCTGGCCTCTGATTTGGTGTCTCGTGAATACCGCCGTTGATCCTCTTGGGCTTCAGGCTGGCTCTCTCACACCTGGCCCACACCTGCTCTAGGAAAACATGCCTCTTATGAACCTTCATGGGCGGGAGAGGCTGCGGTCTCTTCTCAGATTGCAGAGCTGCTCCTAGCCCAGCTCTCTTGTCCTCTGGATTTTCAGGGTGGGAGCCAGGCTGCAGTCCATGGGGTCTCTCAAACTCCAGGGGATACATACAGGCCCACTAAAGGTTTCCTCTGAAGCCTCTCTAAAGACCTATGGAAAAGGTAGCCCTTTCTGTCTCTCTCTCGGGGAAAGATGGGACTTGGCATCAGCAGCAGCTCTATCCAATAGCCTCTTAAAGCCTCTTCCCCTCCTCTCCCTTCTGTTGATCCTTTATAACTTCCTGTTAGGTTTTAGAGCCATCCATAGTTCTCAATTTCTTTTAAAATCTGGATTTTGACCTGGTCATTTACATTGAAATTTCATACTTGTTTCAGGAAGGTACCTCAGTTGAATCTCCCGATCTGTCATTCTGCTCCCATTAGGGAGAGTCGAGGCAGCGAGGCCTGGGATCAGGGCGGCAGGGGAATAGGATGAAACTAGCCACTTGCATCTTGCTCCTGGATCCGCTGATGTACACACATGCCTTAACTACCTTATTTTGCACTCAAAGGGGTTTACATCTGCCCTTAGCTTATTTTATATGTAGGAAGGTCTCTTCTGATCCTGTTTTCTATGGGCGGGAATCATTCCAGTTTCCTAGGGGGCATTAGGCTTTCGAACCTCACAATTTATTAACTGACACCCCCTCAGTGCCCTGTTTTCCCTTCCTTGCCAACAGTTTTCTAACGCCATGAGTGAAGAGTATAGCTACTTGGCTGACTGGAGAAAGAAGCAAGATTCAAGGAAATGAGATAAAATACTTCAAATAGTATACCCCCCCATGATAAAATATATTGCCTGCCTTCTTTCTGGAACTTACCATGTGATTTTTAATCCTAAAAATGGCACCCCATAATTTATATTAAGGATTTGACATTTGAGGAAAACAGATATGTTAGTTTGCTAGGGCTTCCATAGTAAAGTACCACAAACAGGGTGACAAACAACAGAAATTGATCGTCCCACAGTTCCAGAGGATAGAAGTCAGAAATCAAGGCTGACAGAAGGGTAGGTTCCTTCTGACGGCTGCAGGCGAAGAATCTGTTCTGAGCCCTTCTTTTTTGGCTCGTAGACGGCTGTCTTCTTTCTGTAGCTCTTTATATTATTTTTCCCCTATGCACATTTGTCTCTATGTCCAAATTTCCCCTTTTTATAAGGACACCAGTTATACTGGATTAAGGCCCACAAGAATGACCTCATCTTAACTAATTACATCCACAAAGACCATATTTCCAAATAAGGTCACATTCTGAGATCCTGGGGTTAGGGCTTCAACATATGAATTTGGGGGGAAGGGGCAATGCAACCCATAACACCAGGGTTCAGAGGAGCTCAATTACTTCAAAGTCGCACAGACCTTGAAGTTCCCATGCAATTCCTCTCCATGACTATGTGACTCTGTAGCTCGCATTCTTTCTGCTATCCTACACTTCATCTCAGCTCTTACACGCAGGATTATGCAACAAGAAGAATGCTGGCTTTCTTTTAAACAATCAAACCAGGCTAGCAGAAGTATGGACCCATCTAGGAAAAAGCTCTTAGACATCAGGTGGTGCCATCACATGAACTCAGAACAGCAAGCCTTGCACAAAGGGGAAATGGCACCTGTCTGTAGAGAGGTCCAATCTATCACCATCATACCATTGGCTAGAAAATGAATTTCTGCCTGAATTCAAGGTATAAATTATGCCAGGGTTCAAATGTTTCTGAAGCTACTAAAATAGTGTCAACTTGAGTTTGGTGGTGTTATTCATATGACTTGTGGTTTGCATTTTTTTGGTGCTTTTGACCTATATTCCTATCTAAATATGCTGTGTGTGTGTGTGGTCGGCTTCACGTAGGGCATATTTAAACAATGTGTAATAAAACAACATATTTAAATCATGCAAAAGGAAAAGGGTAAACTGTTAGCTATAAAGTTCCTGCAGGCATTTACTGGATAATGATAATGATAGCTTAGCTAAAAAAGGATAAAATATGTTCAACTTCAATGGGGATTATATTTAGGAGAATTATCGGATTGTTTTGATATTTTCCTCTTAAAAACAATTCTTTAGTGCCTCCTACGTGGGAGATAGGAATTATTATAGTGATTTGGAAACATGGCTTTATGTATATGAACATAATTTGGGTCTTGTAGTATTTGTCACTATTTTATTCCAGATGGCAAAATTCTTTTATTATTCCTTTCAGTTAAGACCTGAAGTATATATCTACAGAAACAAGTCCATGATAAGATTTTTCTTGCCAAAATTCTAATAGGTGCTTACTTACTGAGAAATATGCGTATTGAGAAATGCTTAAGAAAAATACACTTTAATGAAGCTGCACTAATGATATTTATTTAGCTAATTGTGTACAGGGATCTAACCGTGATTTTAAGTAAAGTAGACTGTTGGCCATGTAAATAAGCTTGGCACAGGTGTGCAGGGTTTTAAGAGAATTGGGTAGGAGAGCTAATGAAAATTAGAGTCAGGCTCAAAGAAATATTTTATTGTAAATTGAATTTCGCATTGTAAAACAAATACAGCTGCACACTAATACTTTAAAATAAGAGTAAAAAAATGCTCACAGTGTAAGAACTGAAAGCAACAAAACTAGCTTTTTGGTATATTTGCTTCTCCTCCTTTTTTGTTTATTCATTCAACTGAGCATTACTGAGCACCTACTCAGTGCAAGCACTTAGGGAATAAAGATAGTTAAGACAAGGTTTCCGTCCTTAAGGAGCTTTTGATTTATCAGGGGAAACACACAGTGAATGAGTCTTTATAATAGGGAATAAGTGCAATACTTAGGGAGAGTGGCCAAAGAGGTTGCTATCAACTTTATTGTCAGCTCTGGGAAAGCTTCACAAGGTAAGTTGAAATAGAAAGTTGCTCAGAAATGCTTTAGCCAGAAAAGAGGAGGAAATAATTTCAGTTCCAGGGAAGAAAGAACATCTGCTCAGTTATGAGATGCTCAGGTATAATATTACAAGGAACTGTAAATAACGTAGCATGTCTTGAATAACAGAGAATGGGATTGGAGTAGGTGGGAGTGATATCATGGGAAGATTTGTGCCTGTTATCCTATTGGCAAGAAAGATTTTCATGTAGGGGAAGAGTATGTTTAGAATATCATTTTAGAAAAATTAACCTTCAGCATTATGATTGGATAGACGGATTAGAAGTTACAAGCTTTAGGAACTAAGAGATTGATACGGAGCCAGATAAACCAAGAAGCTGAAATAAAGCTTAAATAAACGAAGCTTGCATGGGTTCCTAGCAGTATTTTAGTAGGGACCCTAAATTGTGTTTCTGCAGCCATATGTTTTTATAAATGTTGCAAAAGTACAAATTTCTAAGTTCAACCAGTTAAAAACTCAGGCTTTCTTTTTTTATACTGCTACCCCTCTGTTATGTTTCCATTAATGTTAGGTGACATCAAAGTGCCCACATACATTTTGCATTCACAATTTTGCATTCTTTCTCTTTAAAAGGGCCCCCAAATTGTATAAGCTTTAGAACCTCCTAAATGCAGATCCAGTCCCAAGGTGGTATCCAGAAGAGACATGACAGGTTCTTAAAACAGGAGAGTAGCTGCAGAGATGAAGAAGAAAAAGATACAAAAGATGCAGGCGGAGGAATTAATGGCTATGTTGGTGTGAGGAACAGGATTGTACCAATATTTCTCTTAAGACCATTAATGGGGGAAAAAAGTGGTAGGGACAGGTCACTATTGTAAATAACATTTTATGGAACATCTTTATGTGTGTGTTTTCATATTTCTGGATTTACAGAGGTAGATTTACTATGTCAAAGTGTGTAAATATTTTAATGGATTTTGTTATCTATTACCAAATTGCTTTCCAGGTAAATTGTGCTATTTAACACTGCTGCAGTTAATGTAGAAATGGATTTTCTTGTCCATACTCCCACCAACATTGGGCATTATAATTTTAATTTTTTCAAGCGAAATTACTGGGTAAAAATGGCACCTCCTTCTCATTTTACTCTGAAGTGAGATAAATACCATCCATTATTGTGAACTCTCTCCAGGCATCTATTTTCAGGGGGTGGTTATTGTAGTCTTTTCCTGGTAGTGATTTAGGGAGCATTAGGAGGTAGGTGTAAATCCTTTATGTGAGTAGTTATGTTATACATTCTAAATACATACATACATGCATAGATCATAAAAGCTAGAAATAGGTGAGGCTAAAACAGTTTTGCAGATCAGATTTAGACCAGCTGTTGGCAAACTTTATTTGAAAAGGGCTAGAGAGTAAATATTTTAGGCTTTGTAGGCTAGGAGGCAAAACTGAGGATATTATGTAAGTACTTTAAGTGAAAAAAATATTTTGCACTTTTTTTTTTTTTTTTTTTTTTAAAGATAGGGTCTGGCTCTGTCATCCAGGCTGGAGCGAAGTGGCTCAATTGTGCCACTGCATCTTCCAACTCCTGGGCAGAATTCATCCTCTTGCCTCAGTCTCCCCAGTAGCAGGGACTACAGGCATATGCCACCATGCAAGGTTAATTTTTTAATGTTTTGTAGAGACGAGGTCTCGCTATGTTGCCCAGGCTGATTTCAAACTCCTGGCCTCGAGTGATCCTCCTGCCTTGACCTCCCAAAGCTCTGGGATTACAGGTGCGAGCCACCAAACCTGGCCAGTACAAATTTTTAATGGACATAGTTCAAAATATAATAGTAATAACAAAAAATAACTTTTTTTTTTTTCCTGAGATGGAGTCTTGCTCTGTCACCCAGGCTGGAGTGCAGTGGCACGATCTTGGCTCACTGCAACCTCTGCCTCCCAGGTTGAAGCAATTCTCCTGCCTCAGCCTCCTGAGTAGCTGGGACTACAGGCACACGCCACCAGGACCGGGTAATTTTTGTATTTATATTAGAGATAGGGTTTCACCTTGTTGGCCAGGTTGGTCTTGAACTCCTGACCTCATGATCTGCCCGCCTCAGCCTCCCAAAGTGCTGGGATTACAAGCATGAGCCGCCGTGCCTGGCCAACAAAGTGCATTTTTTACACTATGAGTCAGGTTTTGGAGAGAGGACATTTTTCTTAATTGGGAGTTCAAAGTTAATGTCTTTGTCACCAAATTGATTGTAAGTGGTCATCTGTTAAAATCTCCATTTCTATTTCACAGGAGTGAGCCAGATTTGGACCACAGGCCATACTGTGCCAACACTTATTTTAGACACTGACATTTATAAAGTCATTTGCCTATTAGACTTTGTTAACATATTTTGTTTGATAGTGTTTCAGTTCTGTCACATACCTTATTTGAACCTATTTGGTATCTACAGTTTGCAAACTCAGCAAAGTGTGTGTGTGGAGCATGGAGGGGGTGGTTATTCTGCATTGCTAATGGAATTTGGGAGTCTACCTGAGGCAGCAGGACTATTACACTGAAGCATTTTGTCTATTTAGATAAGGAGACTCGGGAAGAGAAACAAGAAACCAGACTTAGTAGGTCTAAATTTCATCTGTTAATGCATGCATTGGAATAATTTTGAATGTTCCCTGTTGCTGACTTTGAGTCAACTGTGACTTGGTACTGGCTATTAATTTCTTTTTCTGCTAACTTTTCAGGCTTTGTGCTTTTGCTTTAACATTGCTGTTGCTCAGCAACTTTCCTAAAAGTCGAAATTCTTCCCCCGCCCTCCTCACAAACTTGTTGTCTTGAAATATTTATTATAAATCATTTCATTTGCTAATGCTTCTTGTGGCAAGGCCACTCAGTTACTTGGGTGTCAAGAATGAAAAGAAGGAAGAAAAGAAACAAAATGGAAGGTTATGAAAAAATTTAAAAACTAATTAGCATTTTGGTTATTTCACCCACTTCAGAGATTGTGCCATCTATCTTGAAAGTTTCAACTGAAATTTGACTTCTAAATTTAAGACCAATTTTTCCTCTAAAGTCTTAATGAATGGCTTGAGAAGTCTATTAAAACTTGAGTTACTTTAGCTACTTTCATGAATATGCTGAATTATGGACTGGATTTCCTAATGCTAATGGTCAGATTGAAAGTTTATGTTTTATCTTTTAATGGGTATCTTTCTAAGGCATAATCAAAGATAATTAAAGTAGAATGAGCTTAATATGAAAACCTTATGGTAGATAATAGAGCAAATTTTCCTTACGCTACCAGTACATAGAATATTTTGATTTGGTATTATGTTGAATGGAGAAATGTACTATACCTATATGTTCAACAAATATGTTTTACATATATTTTAGAGATAATATGTTATTAGATTACAATTTGTATGTTGCTGGGAGCACAAGAGAAAATCTCATCAAAATTAAATTTTGGAATTGTTTCCGCATTTATTAATGTTTCCATGGCTCTTTGGAAAGCAAAGCTTCCAAATGCATACTTCCATAGTCTTCCTGCTACTGGCAATTCAAAATAACCAGACTTATATGTGCGTTCTTCTCAACGATTGTTTTTTTAGCTACTGAAATATGTGGCAATGTATTCATTTGTGTAATTTCACATTTTCATTATACTTTAGACATGGAAAGATCTTTGTGCTTCTAGAAAATTTGTACTCACGGTTTTATAATTCCAAGAACAGAATTTGCTCTAAATACTCTTTCTTTTATATTTTTCATGAAATTAATTATTGTTAAGTATCTTCTGGACTCCCTGTGTCTTGAAATAAAATTCCTTCAGTATATCTTTATAATCACAGTTATTGACAAATATCTGATATGTATTGGTTTTTTAAAGTTTGTTCAACCAGAGAAGAAATCAGTTGTTTCACCAGAGGAGAAACTAAGCCTCAGGGTCCTTCACTCCTATGGGTCCTTTCCCAGGTATGGGGAGACGCTGTAGGCAGTGTGCTCAGATGCTCACGTGTTTTTCTGTTTGTTTGGTTTTTTTTTTGTTTTTTTTTTTCTTTTTTTTATTTTTATTTTTTATTTTTTTGGTTTTTTTTTTTTATTATACTTTAAGTTTTAGGGTACATGTGCACATTGTGCAGGTTAGTTACATATGTATACATGTGCCATGCTGGTGCGCTGCACCCACTAACTCGTATGTTTATTGTTTGTTTTTTTTTTTGTAAAATTTGAAAAGAAAGCTATTTTAGCTGCAATCATGTAAGACCAGTGCTTCGACTTTGACTGCCCTTCCTTTACTGTCATGTTTTGGGGTGGCATTGGAAAGACCGTGGCTATTTTTGGTGGGGGTCCAACAAAGGGAGAATCAAACTGGGGCTGCTGTGGTCTAAAATTAAGTGGGTTCTATTTTGGTTGTTTGTAAACACTTCCATGTATAGTGAAGCTGTTGATAATTGTCCAACTTGGCAACTCCCTGGAGCATTCTGACACACAGGTGTAGAGCCCGAGGTCATGTTACCCAGTGCACGTGTCCACAGCACTGGTATCTCATGTATGCTCATGGGTGGCGGGAGTGAAACTAGGTTTGAAATACACGGAGACAGAAGCTACTCTCTGCAAAACCCTTCCTGTTATTAGATGTGCAATGATAGCAGAGGATGTGGGTTTATCAATGCATAGTCAAAACAGAAGTTCTCTCCTGTCAGGAATTTAATGACTAATGCAGTTTATGCTACTATTAATGCGTCTTTTTTTCTTTTTTGATAGATTTCTTTTTCTCAACATTCTTTTGTTTTTAGGGCACAAACCTGTAGCAGTAATAGAAACACAAGTACCATTGTGTGTGTGTAGTTGCATGTTTTCTGAATCTCAGTGATAAATAAAAGCAGTTTTTCTAGGGGGGGACAGGTTCTCACTCTGTCTTTCAGGCTGGAGTGCAGTGGTGCAAACTTGGCTCACTGTAGCCTCAGCCTCCTGGGCTCAAGTGATCCTCCCACCTCAGCCTCTCTAGTAGCTGGGACCACAGGCACACACCACACCTGGTTAATTGTTTTTTAAATTTTCCTAGAGATGAGGATTTTGGTATGTTGCTCAGGCTTGTCTCAAACTCTCAGCTCAGGTGATACTCTCGCCTTGGCCTTCCAAAGGGTTGGGATTACAGGCGTGAGCCACTGCATCTGGCCTAAAAACAAATTTTGATGAAATATTCCAGATGAAAGAATGAATGATTATTCTTTCTATAAAAAATAATATTTGGCCGGGTGTGGTGGCTCACACCTGTAATACCAGCACTTTGGGAGGCCGAGGTGGGCGGATCGTGAGGTCAGGAGATAGAGACCATCCTGGCTAACATGGTGAAACCCCGTCTCTACTAAAAATACAAAAAAATTAGTCAGGCATGGTGGCGGGCACCTGTAGTCCCAGCTACTTGGGAGGCTGAGGCAGGAGAATGGCGTGAACCCGGGAGTCGGAGCTTGCAGTGAGCCGAGATCGTGCCACTGCACTCCAGCCTGGGTGACACAGCGAGACTCTGTCTCAAAATAAATAAATAAAATAATAATAATAACAATAATATTTATGAAGATGCAAAGAATATGCAACTCATAACTGTAGGGGAAAAAGCATTAAAGAGTTGTGGTCAGGGAGATAATATGAATCTATTTTTTTTCTGGATTTGTGATGTTTGGGACCCTTCCTGACATTTTAAAGTTTGTTGATTTTTTTTCATAGCAAATGAATACTCATTTTCATGTTAAATTTATAATTTGTCTTCTCTTTCTAAAACTGTACAAACTTTGGCCCCTCTACAATACACATATATCCACAGAATAAATACTTACTAAATATTTAGACACCATAAAGGTAAGGGTCACTTTTAGCCTGGCATGTACTTATTATTATGTTTGGAGTTGAGTGCATCTTCATAATAACAAATAGTTATTATTGTCCAGTGATGACTGGTAATTTATATGTACATTAAATACTATCTGTAAATTGTAAAGAAGAATTTCTACTTTCTCAGGATCTTGAGGCGATAAGATCTTATGCTACAAAGCATTTTCTGATGGTCGAAAAACTGTCACGAGTCTTTCATTTAACCAGGGATTTGATATATGGAAATAGTATTTACTTTTTCATTTCCCTCAATCACCTTTTCTGGTTTGACTTGTCAAAAAAGAAAAAAAAAGGGAGGAAGAAAGGAAAAAAGAAAAAGAATGAAAGCAAGCCTTGGAAGTCAGAAGACTTTTTCTGATATTACTAGATGATCACGTTAGAATGATTGGAGGGTTTCTAAACACGCACCTGAAATTCTCAAAAGTGAGCAGGATGCGATGGTACTTCCAGGAAGGTGGCAAAGTACTAACACAACTCTCTATATGTAAGTCTTTACAAATAGTAAGTTTCAAACATAAATGAATGTAATTAGTATTCTTCAGCATGTTTGTTATGGGATCATGGCCCTCAACTTGTGTTTTAACCAACTCCTTGTTATAGAGCAATACTTAAAATATTTCAAGGAATTAAGCCAAACATCTCCCTCTGGCAGACACATTTTGCATTTTTGCAGTCACCACAAAAACACTCTGTTGTAAGCATCTTGGTGCTCACCAATCTTCTAGCTGTACCTGGAGATTTAGGCCTACTCTACACACATAGTTAACGCTTTTTTAACACATCCATTTTGGGTGCAAAAATAGGAGATTGCAAAGACACATCCAGGGGTTTAACTTGTGCTACAAGATTCACTGGGTTAACTCTACGTGTGTCAATGGACGACTTAAAAAGTGTCAGCTGGAGGAAGCCTGTGAGTGGAGGCAGGAGCTGGCAGGAGCTAGCGCAAGCTGTTGCCATGCGGCACCAACAGGGTTAACCAGCCGTGCCAGCATGAACAATGGGAACCGGGCAGCTCTAAATGAAATGAGCTGAATATTTCATTCGGCCACTCAGCTGCCTGCTCCAATTGCCTCCTTTACTAAAATAAGAGCTTAATCTAAAGTGACAACAACATCAGTTTCTGTGTGCTCCAGTCACACTGAACATGACTTCCTTAACATAAACACTATTTACATGGACCGTCTGGATATAGCAGGGAATCAGGAGCGTGCCCAGCTAAGACACAGGGTACAATGAAGGACGAGGAGCAGGCAGCTGAGAATTAACATCAGCAAATGAAAGCCTGACCCTCAGAGGGCATGTCCCTGATACGTTTTAAAATGAGAGAGCATTGCACCAGTAACCTTAGCCTTTGTAAAGACTATGCCATTTAAAATAAAATAGTACCTTTTCAGTTTAGACACTTAACCAAATGCATTATGTCTGACCCATTTTCCAACTTATGTGACACGAGAGGATGGATCCCTAGCTGCAATTATTAGACTCTCTTAAACAATTGCAACCAATAACCTCCCTTGCCAGCCTCCTTCTCATAGCAGCATGCACTTCTTAGAGATAAAGAGGGCATTCCATTCTGTGAGGGCAGGCCAGACAGAGATGTCAGGGGAGTGGGAGAGAAGATGTGACCCTTGAACTGATGGCTTTGATGTCACTGCTAGCAGTACCCAGGAAATCCTGGTTTGAAAGTAGTTTTCAGCTAGAGACTTCTGGAAGATTAGAAGCAGGGGTGTGACAAGGCACCAGCCTGTCAGGGTCCATGAAATAACATATGTAAGTTATTTATTTCTAGCACCCTAGCATAGATATTATGGCAGATCTCAACCCTGGATATGCTTTATTGATGGTTTCTTTCCATGAGGAGAATGTTATATTGCATATTTTCATTTTGTTTACATCCACTGGGAATTTTGAGGATCACAAAATGTAGATATGTTAAACTTAGGGCCGGGCGCGGTGGCTCACGCCTGTAATCCCAGCACTTTGGGAGGCCGAGGCGGGCGGATCACGAGGTCAGGAGATCGAGACCATCCTGGCTAACACGGTGAAACCCCGTCTCTACTAAAAATACAAAAAATTAGCCGGGCGTGGTAGCGGGCGCCTGTAGTCCCAGCTACTCGGGGGGCTGAGGCAGGAGAATGGCGTGAACCCGGGAGGCGGAGCTTGCAGTGAGCCGAGATCGCGCCACTGCACTCCAGCCTGGGCGACAGAGCGAGACTGCGTCTCAAAAACAACAACAACAACAAAAAAAAACACACACAAAAAAACTTAGTCCTATTAGAATTATTGCCAGTTAATAGAATTCAGTGGGTTTTCCACCAGCTTCATAGGTAAGGAAAGTAAGGCACAGGGAACTTGCTCATATACTTGCAGCCACACAACAGATTAGAGAGCAATTGGGAAAGAATATATTTTTTTGGCCAATTATTTCTGTCAAATCACCACTCATGCTCTCATTTCTAAAATAACTCTTCTCTCAAAATTTCCCCTGGTTGAGCCTTCTAGAAGGCTTATACCAGACACTGATTTGTGGTTCCAAAGACTTAGGGCTACTGACAAAATGGTAGCTCTTTTTTTTTAATAGATCTGTGTTCTCCATCCTTATTCTCCAGGCTCTGTACCTGAGGGGAGTGATTGCGAAGTTCTCATCCCTGTGGTAGGACATTTTAGGTAAAGTTCTTATTCATGGAAGAAGAAAGGGACTGATCATTTAAAACAAGTTTGTTTTTTCTAAGAAATGTATAATAAATGTTGGAAGGAAATGGGAGAATCATTAATATCTGGCTGGCTATAGTAGAATACTCATTAATCAACAGTCATTTATTGAGAATCTGTGAGATCATCAAGCTTTGTGTTAGGGGAAAGAAAATTGTCTCTGTCCTCTTGAAGCCTACCACGTAGTGAAAAGGCATATCGTAATTTGAAAAAAATAAAAGAAGTTAGGCTTCTGCCGAAAGCCAATAAGAATAACACAACATGATTGGGAGCAAATTGAACTACAATTTTTATTTTTCGAAATGATGCCCTTTGGTCTTGTTTTCATCTTCATTTTAACTTAAGGGTAGTGTGAACATAAAAACAACCTTTTACTTGCCACTTATTGAACACTGATCAACTTTTTCAGGCATTGTTCTACCTGTGCCCCCAAAAGAATTAAGCATACTTCATCACAATCAAAGATATGGATATTTGTACAAATATTAATTGCACAACTTGGTAAGTGCCTTAGTAAGATAGATACCCAATGCTTAGAGCAGAGAAGAGGTGGAAATCACCACATCTGTCCTGTGAGACCTCTTCAAAGGGTAAAGACCTTGATGTCTAGCCCCGGCATCAGCCAGCTCCTCCTTCAGCTTGGTCTGGATGGTCAGGTCAGCAAATGTCAGCTAAGAATAGCAACATCAGTGGCGGTGGGGCTCCTGCAGATCAGTCTTGGGAAGCAGCCTCTGCAATGATTCCTGAAATCTGTAGGATTTGCTGAAGACTTTTGGGAAACTAATATGTACCTGGCACCTCTCTGTGCTGTTTCTTGGCTTCTCTCAGCTACAGTAGGGTTCTTGATGAATTTCTTTTTCCTTCTCAGGTGAGGATGAGATCGCCTTTTCATGGGATGGCCCTGCTGCTTTGTGACCTCTTAGTATGATGGGGCATGATTAGCCCAAGAGAAATGCAGGCTTCCCGTGTTGTGTGTGATAAAACCCACTCTGATGTATTTCAGAGCTCTAATGAGAAAAATGCCTGAAATAGACCCAGGCAGTCTCTTCCGATTTCTTTCAGCCACCTTTCCCCTAATTAATTAATAGTGTGGTCAGGTCTCTGTTCTGAATGCTATTGTGTGTTATTCAGCCACTCACGGTTTTATTTTTCCCCACGCAGGATATTTTAAGAATATTTTGCCATCTTTATCTTCATGTAGGTGTGCATACAAACCATTCTATGTAAAATTAGTCTTTTCTCTTTTGCTATTCTTTTTTAAACTTTTGAAGAAAGATGTATTGTATGTGTTGTATTGCATATGTAATATGTAGTCTTAAATTTCCCCACTTCTTTGAAGATGGGAAACAAATTTTCTTTCATCCCCAAATGGAAGATAGTATTGTGTCATAATTTTTTAAAGAATAGAAAAGTTTTGCCAAATTTTAATAATTTCTACATTAAGCACTAGTTTCCATGACAAGAGCCATGTCTTAAAGCATAATCCATATAAAAGATTATCTATTTCATAATTTTTTGCTTAGTTACTTAATGTTTTTATTGTAAGTTTTTCACAGTAAATTTCTAATGCAAGAATCAATTTTACAGATCTCATTATTCAGATACCTACTTATTTTGGGGTGGGTGGTAGATTCAGTACAGATGACCCTAAAGCTGATTATCCTCCAAGCCCTTGCAAAACCCTTTTCTATCATACTGGATTGTCATTCTGTTATCTCCGACCCTGATTGGCCTGTAATTGTGTCCCAATGGCAAGACCACAACCCAAAAAGTCAGCAGCATGATTTTGCAGCAGCTGTTGCTGCAGAAGGTAAATGCCGTGCAGTTATTGATGAGCTTGCTAATTTGTTTAGTAGACAGAATTTAGAATGGGGAACAGGATTTGTCTGCTAGCTGTCATCATCCATCAGCCCCAGGCTGCCCCAGGCAGTGGGTTTGTTTTTTGCCAGCTTCTAATTTTGCTGTATTTTTTCTTAGCTTCAATCTACTTTATTCATTTATTATAATTGGGAGAGTGGTGGTTGAGATAGAAAAGAAAAAAATACTTATGCCCCCACACACTCAAGATTGAAGCCTCTCATATGCTGCTGTTCTTTGATAACAGAGGGTTTGGGCTGGACTGTTGGTCTATTGATTGATGTAGTTAGTACATGAAGACTCTAGGCTCTCACGTGGGGGCCCTAAAGCCCAGTGTGATGGGAAGACTTGCCGAATCTGTCCCCAGTCCTACATGTTTCTCCCTGTGTCCACAGGGAGAAATGTATTATTATAAGTTATAGTCTTAGATGTGTTCCTTTGGGGTACTCATTCAATTCATTTAAAAATTATTTTTTGAGTGTTTACTATGTGTCCATTATTAATATAAATGCCAGTAATATACTAATGAACAAAAGTCCCTGCTCTCAAAGAGTTTGGGTTCTAGGGGTAGAGATGGAAATAAATAAATATATAATAGGTGAAGATAGCGATTAATCAGATGAAAGAAAGAAAACAGGGTGAGGGTAGGGTTGGGGGTACTGATTTAGACAATGAGATCAGTGAAAGTTCTTGAGGAGATGACATCTGGGACCTGAATGATGAGAAACAAGTCATGTGAAGATCTGTGGGGAGACTCTGGGGAGAGAAAATGGCAGACAAAAACCCAGAAGAGACACTGAGCTTCTTAACTTCCAGGAACAGCAAGAAAGCTAGAGTAGTTAAAGGAGCTGCTGCTGGTGGGGGCGTTAGGGTGGAAAGGAAGGCATAGTAAGATCACTTGGATTTTAATCTTAAGTGTGATGGGAAGCCAGTTGTAAGTCAGAGAGTGACTTGGTCAGATGAACATTTTGCAAAGCTTACTGTGGCTACTGTGGGGAGAATAGACAGCCTGGAGGATAAGACTCGAACAGGGAGATAGGTGGAAAGACCATTGCAGTAGCGCAGTGAGAAGGACTTTCAGCTTGCACTAGAGTGATAGCAGTGGAGTTGTGAGAAGTCAAGATGTGAAAAGTGATCTACTCCCATTTTGAATAGATCTAGCTGAATGCAGGAGATGAGGAAAGGAGAACTATCAAGTTCCATAGCTAGTTGCTTTGATTTTCAGTATTGAAAGTGTGAGTACCCATAATTAAGTCATACTCATTGGGAGAGGAAAGAAGAGAGGGTGGGGTGGCTACTAACTTGTTTTTGAAGACCTATTGTTGGTAACATTTGAAATAACGTGTAGAAGAAAAGCATCAAGAGACTCAAGATGAGTACATGTTACCCTGAATTTAAAATGAAGGAAACGTTTATATTTTCTATATGTTACCTTTTAAGAAATTAGTGAAATCCTAGATTGTGTTATTATGCAGATCATTTCTGACCACTTAGAAAGAAAGCAGTGTTCACCAGAAGCCAGTATGGGTTCTCAAAGATCTAATAATGCAAAATTAATTTACTTCTTTTAATAGGGCCATCCTGTTATCCAATATCATGATTTGTAAAAGGTAGATTCATAATATATCATAAAATTTGATTTAGTTGACAGTATGGTAATATGGATTAATAGCTGAAGAACTGTACATAAGGGAACTAGATTAGTATATCTCTATCAAGCTAAAGAGACGTCTGTAGTTAGGTGCCGCCGTTTTTATTCATTGGGTTATCCTCTTTATTATTTTTATTAAGAACTATGAAAGAAGTTGAAGAAAGTAAAAGTTTGATCTCCTTTCTTTGGAAAGCATGTACCTATACATGTACTTTTACCCATTTTATCTCATTTGGTGTTCAGGAAGTTTGTGATAGGATCTAAGTTGGTCAAAACATAATGAGATAAAATTTAATAGTGTTAAAATAATTCTACTTAAAAAAACCAGTAACTCCTTTTAAAAGTGGGTAAAGGACATGAAGAAACGTTTTTCAAAAGAAGACATACAAGCAGCCAACAAACATGAAAAAATGTTCAACATCACTAATCATCAGAGAAATGCAAATTAAAACCACAGTGAGATACCATCTCACACCAGTCAAAATGGCTATTATTAAAAAGTCAGAAAACAACAGATGTTGGTGAGAATGGGAAGAAGAGAGAACACTTGTATGCTGCTGGTGGGAATGTAAATTAGTACAATCCTATGGAAAACAGTATATTTATCAAAGAACTAAAAATAGAATTACCATTTGACCCAGCAGTCCCACTACTAGATGTCTGTCTAAAGGAAAATAAATCAATATATCAAAAGTATACCTGCATTTGCATGTTTATCACAGCACTATTCACAATGGCAAAGATATAGAATCAGCCTAAGTGTCCATTAATGGATGACTAAAATGTGGTTTATATACACACACATATATACACATGCCACAGAATACTACTCAGCCCTAAAAAAGAATGAAATCATATCTTTTGCAGCAACATGAATTGAACTGGAGGCCATTATCTTAATTGAAATAATTCAAAGAGAAAGTCACATACCACATACTCTCATTTATAAGTGGGAGGTAAATAATGTGTATACATGGACATAGAGAGGGGAATAATAGACATTAGAAACTTGGAAGGGTGCGGGATAAGGAATGATAAATTACTTAATGGGGACAATGTACACTATTTGGGCAATGGGTACACTAAAATCCCAGACTTCATCACTATGCAATATATCCATGTAAGAAAACTGCATGCGTACCCCCTAAATCTATAAAAACATTATACATGTAATCTAAAAATTCATTGGTCAATTACAGGTTTAATTTTCAACTGTCAAAATATTCTGGTTGATTCTATGTTCAATGTAAGTCAACAGTAAGGCATAGCTGCTCAAGCAAGAGGTGATGTCACCTTTAACGCCATTAATAGAAGATAGTGTTCATAACCAATGAGATAATCACCCAGTAAAATGTATCCTGGTCAATTCACATAATGTTACGTGTGTAAAATAATTGGAAGGACCTTGACAATTTAATGTCTAAAGCTGGTGAATTAGAGGATAAATCTAGAAACTGAGAGTTCATATAAAGAGGAGTTGAGTAGCTGGAAAACGAGAAACTTGGGGAGGATTTCAAAACAGCCTTCAAAAAAGTATCACCTTTGAGTCCATCAGAGTCAGGCAAGAAACAAATGATGGTCTTAAAGGAAATGATTTGAGGAGAATTTAGTAAGGGAAGTAGAATATAGACAGGGCTTAAGAACCAAGACCTCAGTAAGATACCACCTCACACTAAGATAGCTACAATAAAAAAGACAGAAAATAACAAGTCTTGGTGATGATATGGAGAAATTAGAACCTGCATACACTACCATTGAGAATGCAAAATGGGCAGCTGTTTGGAAAACAGTCAGGCAGCTCCTTCAAATATTAAACCTCATGAGTTACCATATGATCTAGCAAGTCCATTCCTAGGTATCCACCCAAGCAAAATGAAAACATGTGTTCACACAAAAACTTATATACAGTGTTCATAGCAGAATTATTCACGATAGCCAAAACATTGAAACAACCAAATATCCATCAACTGATGGATAAATAAAATGTGGTACATCTATGCAACGGAATATTGCTAGGCAATGAAAAGAAATGATGTCAGGAAGAATAGCTAATGGATGCTGGGTTAATACCTAGGTGATGGGTTGATCTGTGCAGCAAATCACCATGGCATACGTTTACCTAACCTGCATATCCTGCACATGTACTCTGGAACTTAAAAGTTGATGAAACAAGAGGTACACATAGCATAAAATTTCACAATAGCAAAGACTTGGAACCAACCCAAATGTCCAACAATGAAAGACTGGATTAAGAAAATGTGGCACATATACACCATGGAATACTATGCAGCCATAAAAAATGATGAGTTCATGTCCTTTGTAGGGACATGAATGAAATTGGAAATCATCATTCTCAGTAAACTATCGCAAGAACAAAAAAACAAACACCGCATATTCTTACTCATAGGTGGGAATTGAACAATGGGAACACATGGACACAGGAAGGGGAACATCACACTCTGGGGACTGTTGTGGGGTGGGAGGAGGGGGGAGGGATAGCTTTAGGAGATATACCTAATGCTAAATGACGAGTTAATGGGTGCAGCACACCAGCATGGCACATGTATACATATGTAACTAACCTGCACATTGTGCACATGTACCCTAAAACTTAAAGTATAATAATAAATAAAATAAAAATAATATATTGATACATGCTACAATGTAGATGAACCTTGAAAACTTTATGCTAAGGGGAAGAAGCCAGTCACAAGAGAGAACACGTATTGTATGATTCCATCTATATGAAATGGATATCCAGACAACCAAATATATAGAGACAGAAAGTACATTCATGGCTACCTGGGGATGCAAAGTTGGCAAGAAATTGGGAGTGACTGCTGATGGGGCATGGAGTTTCTTTTTGGGGTGATGAAAGTGTTCAAAAATTGGTGGTGATGATTGAACAACTTTGTGAATATATTAAAAGTCATTGAATTGTATGCTTTGAATGGGTGAATTGTATTATATAAACATCTCAAAAAAGTTGTTTTAAAGAAAACAAACCAAGGAGAATGAGGATTGTTACCCTACTCTGGGGATAATGATAGCAGGCTGTTGTCACCACCCCTGGGCCTGAAGGAACCAGAAAAAGCACTGTATTGGAGAGGCCCATCTGAATGGAGAGACATCACCATGCTCTGACAGTCACCTTCAAGGCAGGGCTGCAGGAATGCATGGCCTGACCTCACTCTTCTACTGTCTAATCTCCTCTGATGCCTCCCATTTTCAAAACCCAATCAGAAGCCTGGAACAGGGGCGTCTTTTGATGTGATCCATGGCAGTCAGCATCCTAGGGCACCAAGCTGGGCAAAGGGTCGAGCTTGCATCTGGATGTGAAGATAAGTGACTTTGTGTCACTCCAAAACTGAGACCAGTAGAGGAAGGTTAGAATTATATGTGTTACCTCTAAATGAAGTGAATTTTGATTTCTGCAAAGAGGGTCTGACAAAATCTGAGATGGTGATGGTGAAATTACGTACAAGATTCCAGTTTTAAGTGAAGGATTGAATTACTTCTGAAGTTCCCTTGCAAACTCCATTTCTGCCTCTAACCACTGGCATATTGACACCAATTGTATTATCGTTTGGCCAGCTGTGATCTTGGAAATTCAAAGTTTGGGCTTTGGCTAATAGACCATTAAGTGGGTGCATTTTGATGGGGAGAGTGAGAAAGCAAAGGGAATATTCTAAGTATGAGCTGCTCAGTTGGGATTCAACCCCATGTGAATAAATAAATTGGACTTAACTGTGGCCAGAGACAGTCTGGGGAGAGAAGTGACAGAAGAAAAAGAAAGAAGCTTGTCATCAAAGAAGATGTAGGATTTGGAGAAATAAAATTTGCCTACTTAACAATTTTACTGATTATGTATATTAGTCCTACTTTCCTTTTTAGTTTAAAATGACAGTAAAAAGGCCTTAATATTCCCTGTAAGAAAATTATCATCATCTTTCATGAAAGATGTCAGAGAAGCTTGTGTGTCTTTTCTCCAGCATGTTTCACCAGGACTCACTCCATCTCCTGGAGTGATTTGAAGAGGGTGACAGAATAGACCCCCAGGGAACGCACATCTGAGTCTCTGCCATGCATCACTCCTTTTGCAGAGACAGGATCTACAGCAGGGGTATCCAATCTTTTGGCTTCCCTGGGTCATACTGGAAAACGAAGAATTGTCTTGGGCCACACATAAAGTACGCTAACACTAACGATAGATGATGAGCTTTAAAAAATTGCAAAAAAATCTCAATGTTTTAAGAAAGTTTGCAAATTTGTATTGGGCCACATTCAAAGCCGTCCTGGGCTGTGGGTTGGACAAGCTTGATCTACAGGGATAGGATGAAAGTGATATGTGAGGAGGATGGAAAGTTACTCAAACGACCATGTTAATGGAGATGCTGTATCCAGCAACTCATGGTTTGCAGGCTACTTATGTTGAAGACGTTTGAGAAGTAATTTGATGAGTTTTATGGTTTTCTAAAATTGGTACTTCTACTTTGTGCCATGTTTTATATCTACTACATTAAATATATACCAGTATAATCATTTACATGGCCCCATGCCAAAATACAGAAACGAAGATGCTCATTTACAAATGTGGACAATGTCCAAATAAACCACTGATATGCCCTGCCAACTTAAATGGATGTGGGATTTGGAAGGAATACTCAAGCCTGTAGAAATATACTTTTCTATTTATCTTTTTTTCTGGACCTTCAGCTATATCTCAAATACTTGATTAAAGACTACTTGGATTTTTAGAAATTACATAATTCTCCTGCCTCAATATTTTTTACATTGTTTCATTATTTACTAAAGACCAATAGTTTTAGATTCCTTGTTCTTTATTTCTACAAGTGCTATTTTAATTTTAATTAACTTGCAAGGCAAACAAATAGATTGTTGATATACTGTATGGATCCTGGGGTAGGATATTGTAAAAAGCTATTGTTCTGACAGGTATTCCCCAAGTATATGACAAGTACCCAGGAGTACAGATTTCTCAATTCTTGCCAATTTCATATATTTATGTATGTTGTTTTATTCTTCACTGTTGTTTATTTCATATAGAGAGAAAGCAGTTTTCCCATTTACAAGATGTTTTCATGAAGCATCTGGCCTTAGTGTTAGAAATATTTATGAATAACATAGGATTGATAATAGTATTAATTACACTTATATTTAATACATATAATACACAGGGCCTGGTTTGAGGTACTATAAAAGTAAAATATAAAGCCCAGAACCTAGTAGGGTTTAATAAAAGACAGCTATGATGATGATGATAGTGATGACGTGATGATAATGATTGTAAAGTAGCAGGCAATTATCAAAGTTAATTTACTATAATAATTTTGGGAAAGTTAGGTAGAGTAAATCCTCACTTAACATTGTCAGTAGACTTGAAAACTGCAACTCTAAGTGAAACAGCATATAATGGAACCAGTTATTTTCCTCATTAATGTTGTAATGAAATGAAGTTGAACTAGACAATATTATTTGAGGATATACCATACTTTGTTTAGCTTAAAATCACAGTTTCCAAAACCTATCAAAAATGTTAAGTGAGAGGTTACTGTAGTTAGTAAAGATTTTAAAACATTTGATCTTTTAAATTTATTTTTAAAATGCCACATAAATCTCTCTCTTTTTTTTTTTTTTTGTGACAAAGTCTTGCTCTGTTGCCCAGGCTGGAGTGGCATGATCACAGCTGACTGCAGCCTCTACTTCCCGGGCTCAATTGATCCTCCTGCCTCAGCCTTCTGAGTAGCTGGGACTATAGAAATGCACCACCATGCCCAGCTAATTCTTTTGGTAGACATGAGATTTCACTATGTTGCCCCTGCTGGTCTCAAACTCCTGAGCTCAAGTGATCTTCCTACCTCAGCCTAGGCATGAGCCACCATGCCCGGCTGCCATATAAATCTTAAAGATAAAACATCAAATTTAAAATGTGCTCAGCATGACATCCCAACATACCCTCAGAACCCAAAGTGTAAGTTTTTTTGCCATTCCTGGAAAGGTGTGAGACACACATGTGCAGGGATGTTGCTAACATTTATTTCTCTGGATTATCTTAACTCTAGTCGTATATCAGATGCTCCCGACATACAATGGGGTTATGTCCTGATAAACCCATTGTAAATTGAAAATACTGTTAAGTCAAAAATGCGTTTAGTAAACTTACCTTACTAAACATCGTAGCTAGCCTAATTTACCTTAAATGTACTCAGAAAACTTACATTAACCTACAGTTTGGCAAAACCATCTAACACAAAGCCTATGTTGTCATAATGGATTAAATATCTTATGTAATTTATTGATTACTGAAAGTGAAAAACAATGGTTTTGCACCATTGTAAAGTGGAAACTTCATAAGTAGAATTGTAAGTTGGGGACAGTCTGTACTGTGTTTTCTCTTACATATACATATCTTTAATAAAATTTAATTTAGAAATTAGGCACAATAAGAGATTAACAGCAGTAACAAATAATAAAATAGAACAATTATAACAATATACCATAATACAATTATATGAATGTGGTCTGTCTCTCTCTCTCTCTCAAAATATCTTAGGTACTGGATTCAGCTTTCTTCTTGTGATGATGTGAGGTGGTACAATGCCCACATGATGAGATGAAGCGAGATAAATGCCGTCGGTATTGTGACTTAGTCTTAGGCTACTAATGACCTTCTGTATTGCAGAATCTGTGTAACCATCCCTTGTTCCCAGTAAATGGTTTGATATTACTCGTTTCAGGAGATCCCTTGCTGAAATCTTCATTTAAGCTCAATACTTTGAGGGGCAACACATTCCCATGAGTTGGAACTCATTTCTGTTCGTGTCCTCCACCCACAAAGTTCATAGCCTTTTTCATCTTAACTAGGCACCTATCATGCACTGCAGCCATAACTTTTGCTGTTTCAGGTGCAACAGTAAAATGAGCATTAACTTCTTTTTCCTTCTTTGCAATTTCACAGATAAATTAGTTATTACCGTGGACCGTAGCAGCCTCTGCATAAGATTTTTTTCTCTTAAGTCAAGAATTTTCACCTTTTCACTTTTTAAAGGAAGCACTTTACCCTTTCTCTTTTGCATATCCAAATTGCCAGCATCACTATGATTCTTATGCTTTGGGCACATTGTGAGGTACCATAAGGCAGGAGTCCCCAGTCCCTGGGATGCAGACTGGTATCAGTCCATGACCTATTAGAAACCGGGCCATACAACAGGAGGTGAGCAGCAGGTGAGCCAGCATTACCACCTGGGCTCCGCCTCCTATCAGAGCAGCCATGGCACTAGACTCTTGTAGGAGCACAAACCCTATTGTGAACTGTGCATGCAAGGGATCTAGGTTGTGCACTCCTTATGAGAATCTAACTGTGTTAGTCTGTTCTCATGCTGCTATGAAAAAATATCTGAGACTGGGTAATTTATAAAGGAAGGAGGTTCAATTGACTCATAGCTCTGCATGGCTGGAGAGGCCTCAGGAAACTTACAATAATGGCGGTAGAGGAAGAGGCACATCTTACATGGCAGCACGTGAGAGAGAAGTGCCAAGCAAAGGGGGAAAAGCCACTTATAAAACCATCAGATCTTGTGAGAACTCACTGTCATGAGAGCAGCATGAAGATAACTGCCCGTCTGATTCAATTACCTCCCACAGGTTCCCTTCCGCAACACTTAGGGATTATGGGAGCCATAATCCAAGATGAGATTTGGGTGGGGACACAGCCAAACCGTATCACTAACTAATGCCTGATGATCTGAGGTGGTAGTTTCATCCTGAAACCATTCTGCAAGCCCCAGTACCCCCCAACCAGTATGTGGAAAAATTGTCTTCTACAGAACCTGTCCCTGGTGCCAAAAAGTTTGGGGACTGCTGCCATAAGGGTTTCTTGAACAGAAGCATGGTGATACCATGACGCTGGATCTGATAACCAAGCTGCTACTAAGTGACTAACAGGCAGGTGGCATAGACAGTGGGGATTTGCTGGACAAAGGGAGAAGTCATGTCCTGGGCAGGACAGAGTGGGACAGCAGGAAAATTTTATCATGCTACTCCCACAATAGAAAACTTATGAATTGTTTATTTCTGGAATTTTCCATTGAAGATTTTTGGACTGTGGTTGACTGTAGTTAGTTGAAACCACAGAAAGCAAAATCATGGATAAGGGAGGACCCATGTAACTACATATGTGGACAGTGAATTTAGTTCCTTATGATTTATCTGTATAGAATTAGCTTTAAGGAATTGTCTCTATTAAAAACAGATCGTTACATAAAGGTAGTTGTGATTTTTAAAGACCATCATCAAAGACACTGTCAATTCTGCTGTATCTTTTAAATAAAGACTCATTTGGGCCAGGCAGGGTGGTTCACACCTATAATCCCAGCTGTTAGGGAGGGAGAGGTGGAAGGATAGCTTGAACCCAGGAGTTGGTGACCAGCCTTGGCAATATAGGGAGACCGCATTCTCAATCAATCACAATCAATAAATACATACATATATACTCATTTGGAACCTGCCACTTGTAGTGGTCAGAGCTAGGACAACTCTTATTTGGGGATATACATTTCTTTTACATTGCAACCTCGTTTCTAAACTCCAGACACACGTATCCATATGACTACCTGATAGCTCTGCTTGGCACATGCAAAACTGGTATCCTGATGTGTCCCTCAGACTTGCTCTCCCTGAAGTCTTCTGTTTAGTTAAGGGTAAATCTATTCTTCCCATTGCTCAGAACCAAAACCTCATTATCATCCTTGACTCCTCTCTTTTGCTTTTACTGTACATCTAACTCCTCAACAAAACTACCTTCAAAATAGTTCCAGAATCTGAGCACCTCTCACCACCTCCACTGTTTCCTGTCTGGTCAAGCCACCATCATTTCTCATTGTGGCTATAGGCTCCTAACTGGACTTCTCCTCTACTGGCTCCTTTTTAGTCTTCTCACAAATCGTGGCCAGGGTGAACCTTTGAAGTGTAAATCAGATTAGTCAGATGTCATCCTGTGCTCAGTGACCTCCAATGGCTTCCTACGTCAGGGGAGTCCTCACTATGACCCTTGAGGAGCAGAGTCAGCCCTTACCCCCTTTCCTCACTGACTTCCCCTTCCGCCATTTTCCTCCCTACCATACTACCATACTGCTCGTTGCTCTTTCTCCTACGTGGTGGAAGCCACCAACTCTCCTGGGGCCTTTGCTCTCCTCCAGGTTCCTTCAGCCTGTGGTGGTCTCTGCTCTGTTAACCGCGTGACTCATTCCGACACTTTCTTCCAATCTTGACTCAAATGGCAGCTTCTTAGGGAGGCCCTCCCTTCTACTACCAAAGACTTGCTTTTCTCCCTACTTTAATTTTTCTCCTTAGCACTTCCCTAACTTAATGTGTGTATATACATATGTTCATTTATCTTGTTTGTTTTTGATCTCCCTAAGAATATTAGCTGCGTGAGGGCAAGGAACTTGTTCTGTTTTGTTTACTGGTCTATCTCTAGAGCCCAGGATAGTTCCTCGCAAATGGAGCAATACTTGTTGCATACATGAATAATCTCAGGCCGATTTTGGCTGGTGTTCTGTATTTATGGTCAGAGAAGTCATAAATAATGTACATTGTTTTCTTTTTGAATTCCATGTAGGAAGCTTTGGGGTTAAAGTCAAATTCTTAGTTATTTTTAGTGTTCATTCCTACTCTCCCTGAAGTTTTTCTCTGCTAAGATACATCTATCACATCCATATTAATTAACCACCGTCTTTTGAATTTATTTATCCAACTTGATATTTGAACACAAAACTATGTGTGGGTCACTGTATGAGGCTCATAAGAGACATGATCCACCTTTTTAAAGACTTCTCCAATTTCATGAGTAAGGCAAGACTAGGAAATAATCCACGTAGAAGGGCAATTTCTAAATATAAGAGAGAGCTGTTTAAGGAGGCATTCATTGAATACTAATTGAGACTTTTTTAGAAAAATATGCTCTCACCCCATCCACTGGCTATAAGGTGGGAATACGTGACTTGGGTATTTTAAAAACTATTTTCCATGTGATTTAATTAATCCACACAACCACCCATTAAGAACTATTGATGTAACAGACATGTGTGTATGTACTATGCTTTCAGACAAACACACCTTCTGCCTTATTTATCAGGGCCTGCCTAGTACTCTCACTGTATAATTGAAAGTTTGCTAACTGAAAGAAACATTCTAAAATCTATCAACTTTAGGGTAACAGTCTAATTGATATTAAAAGTAAATATACATATTTAATTATACTTGTTTCCTCTTTATGAAACAGAATGTTTTTATTGTTTTGTTGTTTTGGTTTTTCGTTGGTCAATGAGTAAAGCCACAACTTGATCTGCAGCCGTGTCTGGCGTTTTGGGCATTTGTCATGGCCAGGCTGTGCTTTTACGTACTTCCAAAGATAAGGTCTTCACACTAGTAATGCATGCCCTCCGTAGGCCACACTGTTCTTGTTCATTCTATTCAGGAGTGCCCCTCAAGTAAGGATTACAGTAGTGCAAAGTCTGCACTTAATTTGTTGCATCTTGCCCTATAGATGCCCCCCTTGGAAATTTTATTTGTTTCAAATTTGGATGGAGATTTTAGGGACTTCTTTTTCTGATTAGCTGACTGTTGCAGAATACAGTTAGAAATACAAAACTCTGATTTGATTTTCCTTTTTCATATGAACTATGCTGTAGATGATTTGATATCATTGTCACTTTGCAGCCAAATTCTTTGGTTTTCCTCAGTTTACTCACTTATGCATTCTGCCCTCCTTTTAAAAAAAAATATATCAAGAACTCTGGGACAATTAAAATACTTGCCCTTGAAAATAAAAGCAACATGAGGCTCAGCCCAGGGATGGAGTTTATCTCTGCGTTCTATGAGTTAGAGGCACACTAATTTACTAGTGCTGGAACCAAATGGGTTGAAAATCCTTGTTTTCCCACCAGATGGGTTATTTTAAAATATCACAAAACTTCTGAGGTTATTTACATTACAAATGTGCTTCTTCACACACATCAAGAATTGAGTACCATGTTTTGACAGTAACTCCTTTATGAAATTATATGTTGCGCAAGTGGAGTAAAATTCAAGTCATTCTCAAGGGAGCAGGCTTATGAATCTGGATGAGGTCACACCTCTTTAAAGATGCAGTTTGATAATCCGACATCAAAACAAAGGAATTCTGTTAATCCTCTCACAAAAGTGCAAATTGCTAATCAGATCCCTGGGCTGGGCTGGCAGCTTGGTAAACAATGAGCTTGGCAGAAGAGCAACTTTGGGCGGATAGATAGCTGAGAAGCTTGGGATACCAACTTTGCCCCTATGTTAGCCCAGTTGAGTCTGTTGTTTCGAAACAATTACGTGTGTCAATGGAGGTGGTTCTTGCAGTTATTGTGTTCTTGTGCTTTTCTCCCTCCATGTTAATGATGATGCAAATCAATCTTCCTGTCTTTCATTTCACTTCACTGGTGTATAGGCTACTATGCCCCTATATTCTTTTCACTTGGATGCATGTGTCTTTTGAATTTTCATTACACATTCCTCTACAAGCCCAGAGGGTTTTCCCTCCCTCCCATAAATAGTGTGGTGGTATTTGAAAAAGGAAGAATAAATCTAAACCCATCTGAAGAAAAAAAAAAAAAAAGAATCTTCTGGAAGGTGTAATAATTAGGACTCTTTTTTTTTTTTTAAAGTGATAAAAATCCAATTTGAGGCAGTTTAAGAAATAAGCCTGGAATTTGTTGGGTAAAGGAATACAAGGAAGGCAAATAACCAAGGAGGGGAAAGGACAGGAATGTAGTTGGGCCTCAGGAACAGTTGGAACCCGGGAGTCACACTTTGTCAGGGCTTGATCCCTTTCTCTTGTCTCTGTGTCACTTTGAATGTCGGCTTCACTCTTTCTTGCTGCAATAGAGATTTCTCCATATGGGAGGAAATGTCACCATTGATGACAGCACTGGAATTTTATAGCTCACTGCTTTATCCATTCTCCTTAAATCAAATATCTTAAGGAAGGACTCTGATTGGCTTGGATTAGATCAGGTGCCTGTTCTGGACAAATCAGCCATATTATATAATCTCAATTGCTAGAGGATAGAGGGTGCATGCTATCCGTCATACTGTCTTCTTCAGAATGATTGAAATACGTAACCAGCCTGAAACATTCTAAAACTTGATGATTGCATTAGCACGTAGAATTATTTTGTTCATCTCAACACCACTCTTTTAACTTTCACTCTATTTGGCCTTTTTGGCATTTCCAACTTTCACTCAAACATGACTAAGAGTTAACTTGAAAGTGAGAAATACAACTTCTTCATTTTAAAAGGGGGCTGTCATTAAGAGAGTGCACTGTTTTGAATACTTTCAGCTAATTTCCTGTCTCCTAGTAAGAGAGGGTGCATAAATTATTTGGGTGCAGTGTATGTTGGAAAGGAGCAAAATTTAAACTTTTGATTGTGGAGCCGTGTTCCAATGGGTAAGAGCTGTGTGCTTTTGCTGTAGGACAGTATGGGCTGCAGTTGGCATATTGGTATTCAGTCAGATGAATGATGCGGAACATGACAAATCTACATCTGTAAGGGGAGAAATGCGTCAAAGGTAGAGGTTTGGGGCAGAGGATGGCTGGCCCGGTGGGGCCATGTTACCCACAGCCAAAGCTTTTTGAATAAGAGCACTGTCTTTTTAAAAGCAACAGGGGGTGCGGATTGAGGGAGTGCTCACAGCGGTAAGTATAACACAGCTGTGCTCTGTTTATGCTTCGGCTACAATAAAAAAGCTATAAAATGTGAGATGTCATAGCTCCACTTTGCTTTATTTATACTATTTCCTCTGAGCTCTGTCACACTGCACATTCATCTGCTAAGTTGCAGCAAGAATGGAGATTAAAATATCACAGCTCAAAATAGGAGTCAAGCGGAAGGAGATTCATCATAGCCCTATTAAAAATATGTAAATATGGGAATGAAGTCATTTTAAAGCTATACAGTGCTCCTCCTTTATGAGTTAAGATCCCTTGAGCAAGTGATGGGCTATGCCAAGGACAGAGCTAGGGGAACTTGTTCTCTCTTCCACAATGGAAACCCTTTTAAGATTAAAGACTGTTTGAATTGCAAATTATGTATGTTTTTCTATAATCAGAACCGAGTTAATAATGGCAGGAAATCGGATGCAAAATAGAATGAAGAAAAGTTTTGGGAATCAAGATTGTACATTGTTCATTTGGTTAGAATTTTTAAAATTAATATATGGAATCTCCTTTTAGACCCCGGTTATTAATGAAATTTGAGAAACTTTGAAAAGTATCCCTGGATAGGGAAGCTCTAAGAAGGAAACTGAGACACAAAGACGAAATTTGACTTTCCACAGCTCAACTATCAATGATGAAGCTAAGGCTGGAAGCTAGGAATTCTACCTAAAACTTTGCCAGTAAAATTACTTCTTTTAGGATTTCTGCATCTCTAGTCCCCACAACAATTTATTTACCTCTGTTGTTTCCATGGTGTGCTTAGGAGAGTAAGGAATGGAGTTTTTACATGAAAAGTCTGGAATACCTCATATGCGATTTACATGCCTTTTATGCTCTCCTTGCCAAGCTGTTGAGTGGCTCTTGACCTTTTGACCTTCTGATTTTCCAAATGTTCTATTGCTATTGTGGTAATAATGAAGACCAGCACTCATTAGGGGCTTCCTGGGTACCAGGGATGGTTCTAAGTGTTTGATGTGAGGATGGCAACAACCACATGCAGTAGGTATTATTGTTTCTCAGACTTTACAGATGTGGAAACTGAGGCAAGAGATTATACAACTAGTGAATGAGAACAGGAATTCAAACCAAGCAGTCTAATTTCAGAGCCTGCATTCTCAACCCCTGTTGTCTTTCCAAAAATATGTATTAGGAAAACAGTGGAAGGAGCACAAGGCTGGAAAAGAGGGTACTTGGGTTCCAGGCACAGTCCTGCCACTACCCTAAGTCAACTCATTTTTCTTATCTTTAGAATAAAATGAACACATGATTATGTCTTCCAATTTCAACTTTGCGTCTATGCACTGATACCTCACGAAAATAAATTTTCAGTAACATTTTTCTGCATTCTTAGTTTTAGTTTCAGAAATGGTTATGTTAAATATTTGTAATGTACAGTGATTCTAGAATTTTGTTTGTCATGCACTTTTCATTATGTTTTAATTGAATTGTTTTGGATGCAATGAATGGGGGAGCAGAGCTAGCTGAAGACTTTCTAGCTGTGTCAACTTGAGCACATTTCTTAATCTCTCTGTGCCAGTTTTCTCATCTATAAAATGAATATAATAAAAGTACCTCTCCCTGTCAGTGTATGTTGGAAAGGAGCAAAAATTAAACTTTTGATTGTGGAGCCATATTCCAATGGATAAGAGCAGTGTGCTTTTGCTGTAGTACACAGTATGGGCTGCAGTTGGCATATTGGTTTTCAGTCAGATGAATGATGCGGAACATGACAAATCTACATCTGTAAGAGGAGAAATGCACCAAAGATAGAGGTTTAGGGCAGAGGATGGCTGGCCCAGTGGGGCCATGTCAAGATTATGCCTGTAATCCCAACACTTTGGGAGACTGAAGTGGGAGGATCGCTTGAGGCCAGGAGTTCAAAACCAGCCTGGGCAACATGGTAAAACCCCATCTCTACAAAAAAAAAAAAATTCAAAAAATTAGCTGGGCGTGGTGGCACACACCTGTAATCCTAGCTACTCAGGAGGCTGAGGTGGGAGGATCACCTGAGCCTAGGAGATCAAGGCTGCAGTGAGTCTTAATTGCACCACTATACTCTAGCCTGGGTGACAGAGTGAGACTCTGTAAAAAAAAAAAAAAAAAAAAAAAAAGGTACCTCTCCCATAGCATCGTTCTGAGAATTAAGCCTGGTAACACATGACAATGCTTAGCACATTGCCTACTCATAGGAGCTACTATAAAGTATCTAAATGTTTGCTTTTATGATTATTATTGACCATCTGAGTCTCATTTTTACCATCTCTGTCTTTTCATGCTACCAGTTCTCCTACCATGATTGGCAAATTGTTTAGCTTTTTGGTGCCTATATTCATGAATTTGCAAGGTTAAGATGCCATCAGAAGTTACCATCTACTTAAGATAGAAATATTAGGGCAGGATGGAACTTTAGAGGTTGTGTCGACCAGCTCTTTCATGTGATTAACGTAATACCCTGAAAGATCAAGTGACTCATCCAAGAACCCTCAGCTAACTGGTAAACCACAGAGAATAAGGCCCATGGGTTCCAGCTGCGGGTTCCAATGCAACACTGCTACCTCCACAGGTACCTCTGTGTTAGATAAAAAATGCAAAAGTTCTTGGAATTTGTAAAAGGAGCAATGACGCACATTTTAAAAGTTTAAATTAGGCAAGTTGCCATAGTATCTCAGATTTATGACAGTTTTAGATTTTAGATTGTGCATCTTTTTGGCAGACTTCAGAAGAGGATGCTAGGAAATATGCTTTAGGCTGGCAGGGCATAGAAGTGGTCATCTTTCTTAGTGAATCTTAGGAAATTGAAGTGCTTGGTTCCTTTTGTATGTTGAGTGAGATAACATGTAATTTTCAATAGCATGAGAAGAAGTGGACCTGTTATATTTAGAGAAGGTGGAAAGAAAAAAAAGACTTTTTAAAAGCGGTTGGAGTAATTTGAATAGGGAAATATTTGATAAAATAGTGTAATAATTTTTGAGACACATCTATTGGGGTCAAAGTTCATCCACTTTAATATACAAAGAAAAATAGAGCTGTTTCCATAATGTATTCTCACTTTTTTTTTTTTTTTTTTTTGAGACAGAGTTTCACTCTTGTTGCCTAGGCTGGAGTGCAATGGCGTGATCTTGCCTCACTGCAAATCCACCTCCTGGGTTCAAGTGATTCTCCTGCCCCAGCCTGCCAAGTAGCTGAGGTTACAGGTGACCACCACCATGCCCAGCTAATTTTTTGTATTTTTAGTAGAGATGGGGTTTTACCATGTTGGCCAGGCTGGTCTCCAACTCCTGACCTCAGGTGATCCACCTGCCTCGGTCTCCCAAAGTGCTAAGATTACAGGCGTGAGCCACTGCACCTGGCCTTATTCTCGCTTCTGACCCCTCACCTTACTGGGCAGGTTGAAAGGGAATAAAAAGTGAACACAAAATAGCTGTGTCAAATCCTCTTTGTTTATTAGTTTTTCCATTTCCCCATTCAGGCCCAGGAGCAGGATGGAGTGAAGGAGGGGCCTAGGATGCAAAATGTAAAGAGACACCACTCTTGCAAGGCACGGTGGCTCACGCCTGTAATCCCAGCACTTTGGGAGGCTGAGGCGGGTGGATCACGAGGTCAGGTGATCGAGACCATCCTGGCTAACACGGTGAAACCCCGTCTCTACTAAAAATACAAAAAAATTAGCTGGGCGTAGTGGCGGGCGCCTGTAGTTCCAGCTACTCGGGAGGCTGAGGCAGGAGAATGGCATGAACCCAGGAGGTGGAGCTTGCAGTGAGCCGAGATTGCACCACTGCACTCCAGCCTGGGCGACAGAGCGAGACTCTGTCTCAAAAAAATAAATAAATAAAAATAAGAGACACCACTCTCAGGTGCCAACCCTGCACCCACAGGGCCCTGAGAACAATGATGCCTCTTTTAACTGCGTGTCACCCTAGTGACTGCACAAATCTCACTCTAGTGCAGGCCCTGCCTCTGTCCCAACTAAAGAAACCATCTTTGGGGGAGGCTGTATCACTGTGGCTAGGGCTGGGAGTGTGGGCTGTCACATTTATTCATGCTGGTCCTTGAGTTGACCTCTGTGTCCTTCCTGGATTCTGCACCCTAATCTGGTCTCTACCCTGAGGGGCTCTGTCCTTGTTGGATCAGCTGCTGATGCAATTGGCCCCACCTGGACTTTGAGCCAGTGAATCTGTTGCTGACCTACCATTGCCTTTGGACTTGAGGTTCCCCCTTTTCTCCCCATGCCAGGGCTTCCTCAGTCTTCCTCTGTTTTGTGCATGCATGTGCGTGCGTGTGTGTGTGTGTGTGTGTGTGTGTGTGTGTGTGTGTGTGTGGTGGTCTGGAGAGGGCAGAACAGAGCATAGGACTTTTCAGTTTCCCTGCACATGGGCACCAACTACGAGGAATAAATAACCAACTTTAACTCAGTCAATCCAGACGTTTTCCTTCCTTTAGCAGTGGTTTTTTATTTCTCTCTCACCAGGTTAGATGGACACAAGGCTAAAAACAGGGATTCCCAGACAGTCCTGTGCTCTCGCTGCCACCCTCAACTCCTGCCACCAAGAAATGTCAATGAAAGAGGACTGTCAGCCCACAGGGCCGCGGATTCCTTTGTGCCACTGACAGGCTTCTGCACCACTGCCCTGGAAGCCAAATATTAATACCAATATGGAGAAAGCCTGAACCCCGCCTCTGAGCTCTTCATCCCTCTTCTACCTCTTTCTTTGCCTAATATTCTCTCTTCTTCCTCCCTAGGTGTGTGAGAGCTCCCACACTGGCTGTTTATGATCTGCATTTTGCTTTTGTTTTGTAAAGGGACATATCTTGGAGATCTTCACTGCTTTTTACTCTCAAATTCTGTCATTCGAGTTTGTTATCTAAGATTTCCAAAGGTTAGCTCTGAAACTCAAAGCCGATTAGTGGCCCCTCTGTTCTAGATGGTGGCCGACCTCCTCTTGAAAGGATAAAGGCCATTAATCTAGGGACAGCAAGAATAAGACTTACATGATATGGAACTGCATCTGGAAATATTTCAGAAAGTAACATATCTGTTACGAGTGGCAGTCACCTTAGTTTTAAAAAGTAAATAATTTCAATATTCCTTTAGTCATGGTTTAAGCATCTATATCTACTTACATATAGATATCTATATATATCCATTTTGATATCTGTGTATGTGTGCATAGCTATACACCCATATGCATATATCAAAATATAACATTCTACTTTATAAATGTAATATAATTATGATTTGTCAACCAAAAATAATATCAATTTTAAAATAAGAATATATTTATCGTAGTGATAAAAATACAGCTTCAACCCAGTTGCCTGTTATACCTTGCATATGTTTAAGAAAAGGAAACTAAATTTTTTTAAAGAATGCTGACTTCAACTAACACAGAATTTAGCATATTGTACACACTGAAATATTGTATGAATGAATGAATGACTTTATCTTGAAGGTCATTTAACTTGGTCATTTTGAGCAGGGACACAACACGATAAGATTAGTGTTTTATAAAAAATATGGTAGTGTTGCAGTAAGTGAATAGAAAGAGAATGAGATAGGGAGCAACTGTAGGAACATATTCTAAACATATTCTAGAAAAACTACTGGAAGAGATTCCTTTTCAATGATCCCCACATTCCAAATACTTAGACTTTGCACTGAACATATGGTTGTTTTCCAAGTCTGGTTTTTTTTTTCCCTCTTGACACTGGGTCTCGGGTTTGTTACCGAGGTTGGAGTGCAGTGGTGCATTCTCAGCTCCCTGCAGCTTCCACTTCCCAGGCTTACACCATCCTCCCACCTTAGCCTCCCAAGTAGCTGGGACCACAGGCCTGTGCCGCCACACCCAGCAGTTTTTTTTTTTTTTTTTTTTGGTAGAGATGGGGTTTTGCCATTTTTCCCAGGCTGGTCTTGAACTCCTAAGCTCAGGCGACCCACCTTGGCCTCCCAAAGTACTGGGATTACAGACGTGAGCCACTGCACCCATCCCCAAGTCTGTTTAAAGAAGCAGCAATTAAAAAGTCAGGAAACAACAGATGCTGGAGAGGATGTGGAGAAATAGGAACTCTTTTACATTGTTGGTGGGAGTGTAAATTAGTTTAGCCATTGTGGAAGACAGTGTGGTGATTCCTCAAGGATCTAGAACTAGAAATACCATTTGACCCAGCAATCCCATTACTGGGTATATACCCAAAGGATTATAAATCACTCTATAAAGACACATGCACATGTATCTTTATTGTGGCACTGTTCACAATAGCAAAGACTTGGAACCAACCCAAATGTGCATCAGTGATAGACTGGATAAAGAAAATGTGGCATTAGACACCATAGAATACTATGTAGCCATAAAAAAGGATGAATTCATGTCCTTGGCAGGGACATGAATGAAGCTGGAAACCATCATTCTCAGCAAACTAACACAAGAACAGAAAGCCAACCACTGCATGTTCTCACTCATAAGTGGGAGTTGAACAATGAGAACACATGGGCACAGGGAGAGGGGCATCACACACTGGGGCCTGTTGGGGGCTAGGGGGCTGGGGGAGATAGCATTAGGAGAAATACCTAATGTAGATGATGGGTTGATGAGTGCAGGAAACCAACATGGCACGTGTATAACTATGTAACAAACCTGCACGTTCTGCACATGTACCCCAGAACTTAAAGTATAATAATATGAAAAAAGAAGCAGCAGTTACCACTTACTTTCACCTTTTAAAAAGACCTAAGTAAAGTTGGAAGGAATTTACTGTGTATTTGAGTTCATTTCTCACAGGAGGTAGGCAGTTGAGTTTTCCAAATGATCTCTGTCTCTTTTTTTTTTTTTTTTTTTTAAAGGCAGAGTCTCACTCTGTCACCCACGCTAGAGTGCAGTGGCATGATCTCGGCTCACTGCAACCTCCACTTCCTGGGTTCAAGCCATTCTTCTGCCTCAGCCTCACGAGTAGCTGGGACTATAGGTGTGTGCCACCATGCCCGACTAATTTTCGTATTTTTAGTAGAGATGAGGTTTCACCATGTTGGACAGGCTGGTCTGGAACTCCCGATCTCAGGTGATCCACCCGTCTCGGCCTCCCGAAGTGTTGAGATTACAGGTGTGAGCCACCACGCCTGGCACAAATGATCTCTTTACATACAACTTAGTACCTTGTTTTGTATTCGTTATTCAGAGTGGGTACAAGAATTGTCAGTTTCAGGAATAGCAATCTGGTGTCTATATGGTTAAGGAAACGTAGCCCATAACTGACTCCTGTTTTCAGGGTGAAAGACTAAAGAGAAGTTAATATAAGACTTGCAGAAGCCTGTGATCCTGTATAACAAATTATCACAAATTTAGTGGCTTAAAACAATGCCCATTTATTGGCTCACAGTTCTGAAGGTCAGAAATCCAACATAGCCTGGTTGGGTTTTATGTTCAGGGTATCATGAGGCTAAAATCAAGGTTGTCCAGGCTGAGTTTTTGTCTGTAGCCCTGGGGGGAAAAAAATCTGTTTCCGAACTTATACTTGTTTTTGGCAGAATTCAGCTCTTTGTGTTTTTAGGACTGAAGTCCTTGCTTCCTTGCTGGCTGTTAGCTAGGGCTTGTCCGTAGGCCCTAGAGGCTGCCTATATTCTTTGCCATGTGTACTTTCTATTCTGAAGACATCAGTGGTGTGCCAAATCCTTCTCGTGCTTCAGATCTCCATTTTCTCTTCGACTTCTAGACTAAAATGTAAAAGACATACGTAATTGATTAGGTAAGGGCCATGTAGATAATCTGTCTCAAAATCACCTGTGTTATATTATATAACCTATTCATGGAATAAAATCCATTATATTCACATTCCTGGGCATTAACCTGAGCACATTCAACATTTCAGTAGGATCTTTGGGGTGTTCTTCCTATTCTCTCTACCAAATTGTCATTTGTTTAAAAAAAATTAACAAGGCATTTTCTTGCATGGAACAACCAAAGCACTTAGGAGAAATACAAGGAATATGTGACTTAACTAATATTTTGTTAGGAAACCAGTCATTTTGTTGTTGTTGTCTTTTGACAGAATCTTGTTCTGTCATCCAGGCTGGAGTACAATGGCACGATCTTGGCTCACTGAAACCTCTGTCTCCTGAGTTCAAACGATTCTCCCACCTCAGCCTCCCGAGTAGCTGGGACTACACGTGCGTGCCCCCACGCCTGGCTAATTTTCGTATTTTTAGTAGAGACAGGTTTTCGCCATATTGGCCAGGCTGGTCTGACACTCCTGGCATCAAGCAATCCACCTGCCTTCGCCTCCCAAAGTGCCGGGATTACAGGCATGAGCCACTGTGCCTGGCCAAAACCAGTACATCTTTTTTTTTTTTTTTTTTGAGACGGAGTCTTGCAGTGTTGCCCAGGCTGGAGTGCAGTGGCACGGTCTCAGCTCACTGCAAGTTCCGCCTCCTGGGTTCACACCATTCTCCTGCCTCGGCCTCCTGAGCAGCTGGGACTACAGGGGCCTGCCACCACGCCCGGCTAAATTTTTTTTGTATTTTTAGTAGAGACGGGGTTTCACTGTGTTAGCCAGGATGGTCTCCATCTCCTGACCTCATGATCCACCCGTCTTGGCCTCCCAAAGCGCTGGGATTACAGGCGTGAGCCACCGCGCACGGCCAAAAACCAGCACATCTTTTAATGAAGTTTATTTTCTAACATCTGACCTTGACAGATCTTTACTAATAATATTTAGAAGTTTTACTTGTGTGTGATTCATTCATTTCTTAATGTTACTACCATTCACCTTACCAAAACAAAACAAAAACCCCAAAACAATTTCTATATCTATTATTGGGAATAGGGAAGGAATGGCGTTTACTGTTTGTGTGAGAAAAAATAAGCAATGGGATATAATTTATATGTAAATATCAAGTCAAAGTGAATTTTAACAGTGAGATCTTTGTTAATAAGTTCACTTGAGTGGTAAAGTAAGCTAGCTTTCGAAGCTTTTTGGACTTTGTAGATTTAAAGGAGGAAAGTGGGCAAGTTTAACTAACTCTATTGTTAGTGTCAAGATTAGAGGAAGCCAGTTCTCTGCACAATATAATCCCCACTTCTGACATCAATTGCAGGTTTAGGGGGTTCCCAAAACCAACCTCAGCTTCAGCAATTTGCTTGAAAGACTCAGAATGCATTGAAAGCTGTTATACTCACAGTTATGGTTTGTTTTAAGAAAAGGAGACAGATTAAATTCAGCGAAGAGAAGAAATATATAAGGTAGAGTCTGGGGAATTACCAGAGACAGAGCTTCTGTTGTCCTCACCATGGAGTCAGGATATGTCACTTTCCTGGCATTGATGTGTGACAGTATGAACAGAGCATTGCCAGCCACGGGAGCTCACTTGAGCCTTTGGTGTCCAGAGTTTTTAGTGGGACTTGACTACATACTGTCCCCTACATGGCTGACCTTTAGTGTCCAACCCCTTTTGAATGTTGGTGTTGGGCTGAAAGTTTTAGTTTCTGGCCCCTTCGAGAGGCAAAACTGATACTGCTTGGCCCAAACCACCCATTGTAAATCACATTGTTAGACTGTTCAGTGGCCAAAGCCTTCAGCCAAACAAAGACACTCCTATGACATTTTGAGTTCAGGAGATCATGTTCTCATAGCTGAAGGCAGATGCCCATCTCTTTGGCCAAGGTTAATTCTTCACTCCACCAATGAGGAGGGAAGGGGGAAGATGAAGACGGTATACTGTGTGTCAGACAGCATGCTAGGCATTGTCTCCTTTAAACCTTTGAACAACATTATTAGAAAGACACTACAGTTACCCTTACTTTACAGACAGCTGGATTTAGCAAGATTAAGTAATTTATCCAACACTGTATATATAGTGTGGTGGAACCAGGGTTTGGACCTCTGTTGGCCTAACTCCAAAGGACATCTCAAACACTTCACTGGGTTGCTTCCACCAAAACTGAAAGAGTATAATGATATGTAATATAGTAACCATTTAGAAGCAATTATTCTCAAGAATTGAGTTTTTAGAATAAAGTTGTCATTTAGATTTATAAGAATGTGCAGTGCTCCTTTAATAATGTAGGATATAGAGGAAGAAGGTTGATATATGGATGGTTACTTCATTGAATTCATACCTTCCAAATGGAATCCAATCAGCACCGTACCATTTAATGAAAGCAAACTCATTCATGGGGTGTGTGTTATATCCCAGGTGCTGTGCTGGCCATTGGTGACCCAAAGATGATGAAAAATATGTTCCTGCCCACAAGGAGTTAGCGACCTACTGGGGTATGTACAATGTTTATTCTGTTATTTTTAATATGACACTTGTGTTATATAGTGTGTAGAGAGCTAATATGTAAAAAGTATTTGGCAAATAAATTCTGCAAGTATTTGGCACAATTTTTCCTTTTACTGAATGTACTAATGCTAAAAAAAAAGTTGGTAATTTGGAGATTGTTTCTCATATAACCAAATCAATAAAAAACAGGTTCAATTTTTCTAGATTCTGTAGTAATAGGGCAGATTAAAGTTTAAAAAGCCACTGAAACATGTCTGTACTTCCTACACTTGTGTGTATTTGAAGGCAAATGAAAGTAGACTAGAAATGCCACCAAAGCACATCACACATTAGCAACAATGTACATTTCTTCTTCACACATAAAACATTGACTCTTCTGCTTTTTATTGGTTACTTTATTGATAATTGCTATCTTTCATCTTATCCTACTTCATCAGTTCCTCCAATTGAGCAAAGTCTATATTGGGATAAAATGTGTCTTTCCTTCCTTAATTAATGTTGATTTTTGCCAAAATAAGTATTTTATTTGAGTCATAATAAAAATTATAATAGTTTCTTCTTACAGTAACCATGCAGGATGCCTTGAGTAGTCCTGAAGAACTAAATATAGTAAATGCAGTAAATATAAACAGAAACTATTATATTCTAATGCTGCTTTCTATCTTTTATAGTTCATTGTAGGGGAATAGAATTAGAAAATAAGATGAGAAATTTAAGTTGAACTTAATTTCCAGTAGTTCAAGAAAATGCTACACAACTCTAACAAGGATGTATTTGGATGTATTTAATAAGTGTTAAAACACTGTTTAGATTGAACATCATAACTGCTGAGAGTGCAGTTCTGATCATTTTAAAATATGAGGAAACCAGGAAAGAACATGTCTCTTTTCTTGGCAATATGATTTTAATTTTTAAAAGCATTTAATTACATAAACCATATCCATCATCTTTGCATAGATAAATGTTGTGGCAATTTTTTGAATGAACCTCTTGGTTTCCTAAGAAATTATGGATACACTATAAATTTACAAATGAAAGGCCATTCATCAGAGTTATAAATATGAGTTGTTCCCATGCTGATGCCCATGTAAACTTAAAGTGGTTTAATATCTATTGGCTTTTGTGTATAGTTAGTACTGCAAAAGAATATAGATATTGTCATACTTATGTGGTGTCATAACATTGGCAAAGTGGTAGGACAACATGCAATATTTTTTGAATAGCGTGGCATTTCTTTGAATTACTGCTGGCAACAGAACATAAATCAGCCTTAATGATGGATATTCCAAAGATGTTTATTAATCTATTCATTTAATTTAAAATACTCACTCTTGGCATTTATAGAGCCAGCTCATAGGAAGTGGCAAGTGCTTCTAAACCTCAGCAGTTACTTTTAGGGGCCCCATAATTATGTCAGCTAAGTCTGGTTGTAATTGAGATCAGAATGCATAAAAATTATTTCCTACTAATATCTGCTAAAGATACTTAAGCAAAATGGATTTTCTTATATGTGTCTAAACAAAATCTCAATTTGTTTCACCATTAAATGAAACTTAACTACATGGCTATTTGAACTGTCAGTTTTTAAAGCCTATTTTTCTTCCTTTTTTTTTCTTTTCTCCTTCCTCTACCCATTTGCTTTCTCTCTGTCTTTTTCTCCACTAGAAAATAATCTTGCATTGTGTAAATTTAATTGAAAAGGGCTGGAAAACTGACAAAATTCCTCTGTACCAAATTAATGAACATCATACGGCATGTGATTTTGATAATATGTAATAAGATTAAAGACAGGTAGGAGGGACTGCAGTCAAGAGTACAGAGTACAGGGGGGAATTTACACTAGATAGGAAAGGTCAAAGAAAGCCAGTAATAGTTACACTGAAGAAGGAGTCAGCTATGCAAATATTATGGAATAGGATGGTATGAATGTGTGTGCATGTGCTTTACTAACATATGAAAAATCCAGGCACAGATCTAACTTCTGAATTAAAATAATGTAAACAGAATTCAATTTCTCTCCATCTCTCAGTTTCCACTAATACAGCTTCAGTCTCTGACTTCATTTGGTAGCAAGATGGTGGCAGGGGCATTGCTTCAACTGTAACATCCTCTCAGGCTTCAAGCTGAAAAAGAGAAGATGCCTTTTCCAGAAGCCCTATCAAAAGTGTCTTTGTCCTAATTCGTTCTGATTAGATCACTGAATAATCCTGTGCCCCTCTCTTGGAGCAGAGAGCAGAATCACCTTTGTAATTTTCATGGACTAGGCATTGGGTTTGTATCCCAGAAGGAAATAGGGTACTATTAACTGAAAGAGGCTGCATTAATGCTAGGTAGCAAAGAAAGAATGGATTGCTGCCAGAAAAATCACAATGGGGACATATACATGAAAATTTGCATGTCATTCTAGAAGCCTTCGGATTTCCTAGGAATCTGTGGGTTCTAGGATAAGAAACTCGAATAGTGACATTGAATTGATGCCTTCTAGAACAAACAAAAACAGCATTGATACCCATAGCCATCCAGGATAATGAGTTGTTACTGGGACTATTTCCTGAATAAAGAGGCAAAATGAGGATAATATGTAACAAGTAGTTTAAATGATAATACCAAATTAAGAATAAAAGCAAGTTACATCATTTTGTTAACTAAAGTGGAAATGAGTGGTTCAGACTTGGGGGTGCTTCTTTGCTAGTATTTGTATTAAAAAAACTAGGCAAAATCTTTTATTTAAGGTAAGCACTTTACACTGGCAACATAAAAAGACATATTAGGAAAAGAAGTTTCCTAATGTTGATTCAATAGCTTTTATTGCTATAGAAGCCTGTGTCTATATGTATCCCAGATCTCTTCAACTTCAGTTAAAAAAGTATTAATCAAGTCTATTTATTAATTTGCAAAGAAAATCATTTTCAATAATTATATCAAATTTTGTGTGGATTAGCTGATTTTTTTTCTTCTTATCCATATTTTATTTTGGAACATGTTGATGAAGTCACTTATTTTCTTAATAATTATTTTTAATTGAGTAATTTAGACAGAATTGATAGAAGGTATAGGTCAATCATAGGAAAACATGGGTACTTTCTAAATGCCTACATGGTGATCATTTATTTTTCTATGCAATTGGGAAGAAATTAACCTTTTAACAAGGTGAAGACAAGAGTAGCTCTCACTGAGATGGAAGTCATGATTATGCTTTATTGTTACATAGATTCCTTAGTTTCTTGAAAGAAGGAGTCAGCCTGGAGTTTTAAGTTGCTTCACTTGAGCATAACAGTTTTTCCTCTTGAGCAACTCAAAATATCACTCAAAAATGGGAAAGAATTCCTTGTTTACCAGATATTTTTGAAGAATAAATATGTTAAATAAGGACGTTACAGTGTGTCACCTTTTGTCTCTTTGCACAAATGAAAACCCTGTGAATTTAGCACTGTTCCTCATGAATGAATAAACTTTTGAACCAGAAAAATGAGTCATTACTGCTCCTCAAGTTTAATATACCCAAGTTGTGGAGAAATATATCATTTTTCCCCTACCAATTAATGCCACTGAAATACAGCTATTATGGGGGATGATCAGCTTTCAAAATAGTTATACAAAGGCCATTGTGTATCTGATTATGAAGATTAACATGTTATTTAGAAAATAAACTCTTTCCCCAAACCTCTGTTTGCCACCAGTTCTTGCTTCGACTGAGACGTTCATGGATTTCTGATCATTCTGTGTTTGTATAGATTTTGTTTTGTTCTCCTTTCTAGGTTACAACATATCTTTACATAGTGTCAATTTTCTGTGAGTAGAAAACAGCAGGTAGTTCATTCTCAGAAAAGTGATTTACAGATTTTCTTGCTATGCATTCCTTCCTTTGATTTTCAGTTCCAGTTTTAATTTTAACCTAGCTAGGGAATTGCTTCTCTCCATAGTAGTATCAGTCATCAATAGAGTTTGGAGGAAAAGTGAATTTCTCACTTATGTAAAGAATAAAGAACAAATTTATTCGTGTATATATATATATATATATATATGAAAAAATGTTAAGTTGTTCAGTTTTGGCTGACACAAATCAATGGATATTTTTAAGGGTGTAGGTTAAGGCAAGAAGATTATGTCATTCTTGTAGTCCTTTCTAAGGACAGAAGATAGAGCATCAAAATACTGTAAGAAAAATCCAAAACATATTTTTCTTATGTGATGTCCAATTTGGCTGTGTAGGTGTGAGTTTCAGATAAGATGAAATGCATTTACAGATGTGAATTGTAAAAACATTTCCTATTATTAATTTTAAGGGCTTTTAAGAAGCAGAATGAGTTTCATTGAGAACCCCAAAGCATAGATTGCTAAAGACAATTGCCCCTCTGAATAGGACATGAGCTAAGGAGTGAACAGAGGGAGAAAATTCACATACATGTTTTGAGTTTCACTTTAGGACTCTTGAAAGCTTCGGTCACTGATTGGGATTTTTCTCTAACTAGGAGTCAAAGAGACAAAGCATCTAATCTAAATAATCTTTCTCAGGTTTTCTAAAAATGCCTGCCGACGAAAACATGTCAGACAACTGATCCAATAGGGCCTGAAGGTTTTCTGTTTGTTTGTTTTAAATCCATTCTTTCCTGGGAAGGAAATAAAAGAAAGCTTGAGGTTGGTGACAGATTTGGGCTCTTGCCACATTCCCACCTCACTTTCATGGACATTTCTCTACTTCAGAGGAAGTTAATATTTTCCAGAGATGTTCCATAGGTATTCTAAATCATACTACAGACACCTGCTCCTATATATGGGTATGTTGTTCACCTAAGATGAATCAGACTTTTTTTTTTTTTTTTCGTGTGCTTCCTTTAAAAATCCTCATTAATCTCAGTCTGTAGAATTTAGGGGGAAAGTTGGGTTAAACAGTTGACACTGTTTAATGTAAATGATTTATGATTATTCCTTATGTATACACAATAGGCACTTTATAAATTAGATTGTCCTAGGAGTAACATGATACATAAATGTTATTGCTATAAATTCTACACTTGGCTATATATTTTGTATCATGTAACCAGTGGGCTTATAAATGCTGACTATTTCAACCTGCTCTTTCTACTCAATATTGTAAATGGTGACTTAGGTAAGCCTAACTGAGATGTATACAGAGGCAATCAAATTGCAAAAGAACAGGGCATGCTGGCACCGCTCCAGCATGGCTTCTGGCTGTGTTCCAGAAGTGATGGCAGAAAGAAGAGACAGAGGGGAAGGCGAAACTATTAAATATATGTAGCCAAAAAATGAATCTAAATTATTACTAATTTTTTTTTGCTCAGTAAAACCAAGAGTCTGGTGAGAGAGAAAAGGGGAAAAAGCAGTGCAAACAGGAAAAAAGCATGAGTAAAACCAACTTATCAAAATTTAGTAGATGTTATTTCACAGGTGAATTTCCATTATTTAAATAACATTAAGGATAAAGTTAGTAGCTCTATAATTATAAATGTTTTAATATCAATAAATATTTCATATATTTTTATATAGTGTGTAATAGAAATAATATTTGATTACATGTTTTTACGTATCTGTGAATGATGAATTTGAGGAATTGGGTCTTGCAAATCACTTAATTCTACTGGTGGATCAAGACACTTTATTATATGTATAATGCTGTTATGCTAATAGCCCTCCTTTTTTTTTTTTTTCACTGTGGTTTCTTAGCCCACTGTGATTTTCTTTCTGAGATCCTATAGAATTTGAGAGAAAAATCCCTGAATAAAATATCTAGCTAATTATTAAATATCAAACTCATCTAAAGTATTGAGTTAGAGGGGAAAGGGTAGCACGCCTATAACTGACCAGCCAGGTTAATATTAGTTTCCTGGTGTCGACTCCTTACCTGATCACAGAGTCCTGTCATCAGGGCTGATTTGAGTTGTACTATGCACTAATTTGTGTAAGGGAGAACTGGGCTGTGAAGAATTCTATTTTGTTTATAGTGTCTATTCTGATAGTGATTTTATCGTCCATTTTATAGGCTGAGTGTTCCAGTTGATTCCCTCTCCCCACGCCCTCTTAAGTATTAATGTCTACACAATTGATCTGGTTACCCGTGAAGTCAGTCCAAATAGGCTGTTACAGTGACTGAAAATACAAGACCAGTAATTTTAAAACCTAGAGGTTACTGTCTTGCACAAAAGGACTAAATCTTAGCAGGAAATCCCCAAGTGAAAAGATGATGGGACTGAAAGCACTCTGTATGTGTGACTTGTAATAACAAACATTATTTTTCTGGCTGTGATATTGAAGGAAATATCCAAATGTGCCCCTTATGACTTCTGTAACGTACTTTTAATCGTCATACTCTGGAGCTATCCTGGTGCATGCATGGGAAAGAATATACATATGCACATATCTCTATATTTGTAGGCACTGTAGTCAAAACACTTATTTGCCTAGCTGACTTAGCTGCATAGTTGACTTACCCACCCACCATCAAACCCTCTAGAGGAAATAGGACAGAAAGGTCACACAGAAGCAGTAAAGCCAATGATCTCTTATAAAACAGTTATTTAGGTTCTCAGTGGCACTGTTCATCTTCTGGAAGGGAGATCACTCCAGTCTCTGCCCATCCCTGTGTCATCAGCATAGCTCTGGACTCTTGGAGTAGAAGAAGAAAGCCTATTCTACCTTGTTGCTGCTGTACACTCAGGTAAGCCTGAACTGAAATCCCAGAGAGACTGCTGGACCAGACAGGCTAGACTATGGGGAGATTCTAGTGCTGATGGAGGTCTTTACAGGGTTCAGTTTCTTTGTCCTGTCAATTTTAACCATCGTTTAAAATTCCACTTTTTCTTATAGGGGTTTAAATTTAAATGCAAGACCTGTATATTTATGCACATGTGTGTGTGCGCACGTGCATGCGCACACACACACGCGCACACACACACACACACATAAAACCTGAAAAAGCCTCATCACTGTTGGTTCACTGTTTCAGTGCAGAATACTTAGAGTACCTGTCATTTACTGAGGACTTTCTTTGTGCCAGGAATTGTTCTTGGGCTTTGCTTGTATTATGTAATTTAAGCCTCCTACAGTACCCCATGAAACAGGCACTGTTATTATACCCACTTTTTCAGCTGAGGAAATGGAGACAGAGAGAAATTGAATAACTTGCCATGGTTCAGTAGCTAGTAAGAGGCGGGGCGGGATTCACACCCAGGCAGAGTAATCTCAGGGCTCAAACATACATTTTTCTAGGTTGATTTATAAGCAACATGCAGTGCTTCATGTATGAGAAGAATGCACTGGGGCCATCATTGAGCAAGAAATGGGATCTGCATTGTTTTTGTTGTTGTAATGGTCATGTAATTTCCTCTCTCAGGCCATGGTGTGACCAATGGCAAACTTTTTTTGAGAGAGCCAGTCAAAACTGCATGGAATATTCTATGGCCACAGAAGAGAAAGGAATGTGCTGGTCGATATGAGGAGCTGACCTAAGACCTTGCTTTCACTGTAACCACAGTAAACAAGCGAGTTAATGAACCATAGATGTTTAGTGTGTCATCAGCGTCTTTCAATTTTGTCATCCTGGGTAGCTACCATCAAGAAGGACGGAGTGCCCTCTATGAATATGTATTTAGTACTAGATATAGCAATTTATTCTTTTGAAGAGCACTTTATCATTTTGGTTTTGATAAATGTATAAACAATAATCAGTAGTTAGGGGTTTCAGGCGAAAATGGATGCCATTATTAGTGATTTAACAAGTTTTCCTGTGAATTCCATGTGTATCACTCAGTCTGGATCTTGCGACCCAGGGATACATATATCCAGTTTTTAGAACAGCTCACTTTAAAAGCCTCTTGCGCTATGAACCACTAAGATCTCAGAACCACAGTAGTTACTAATTTCCACTTTCAATATGTAAAATGAAGTACTCACACAAAAAACCTCGAGGCTGCATAGGTCAGAACATTTGCTTAAACTAATAATAAGATTAGCTTTTTTAGTTCTAGCTCTCCTTTTCCTATCTATTTGCCTTGCTAACAAGGCCTTACTCCTGTTCAGTTACCTAGTGCCATGATCCCTCTACTTTTTGGACTTTTTATGATAATTTGAGCTGATTTTCCTAGTTGACATAAAGAATTTCCATGAGAATAATAAAACATAAGGACTATTCATTAAATAAGAATGATGAAAACACGAAATTTCACACCAACTGGGCAAAAGTGCATCTCACTGCACAGAATTCCATAACATTTTGAAATTTGGTCTTTACAGATATTTTTCTCTGCCTGAAACATGTGTGCTGGTTCTATTTATATAAGGGAATAGTGACATCCTGTGTGTAGCTAGACTAATTGCCTCTGTAATTAACCTATTTGAGGAGGAAGTTACACAGAAATAAAATATCACTGAGTACTGAAAGAGGCAATTTTGTTTTAAAGCAAACTTCTAAGTAACTTTACCAAAGGCTGTGGATAACAAAAAGATTCTGTCTCCTTCCCTTATTTTATTCAGCTTCTCCCTTCCCTCCGTCCCTGCCATCCTTTTTCTTTTCTTCCTTTTCTTTCTCTATACAATTCCACTAATCCTCTTCATTTTCTCCCTATGACCTTTATTCCCCATATTATAAGCTAAAAATCTAGTTGTTGTGAGTGAAGATTCTATTTTTAAATCCAGAATTGGGGAATGATGTAAGTGTGGTGAAAAGAGACAGCTTTTTTGTTTTCAAGGCTATTCAAATGTCTTTGCAGGTCAAGAGTAGGTAGGGTATGTCTAGAATCATTTGGATGTCTTAGAAGCTGATGACAAAAAATCTTAGCCTTCTTCCTTATCTCTTGATAAAATATGTATTAATTAAATTTAGAAAAGAGCACGAGAGCATGCAAAAGCAGGGTTTCTGTTGACTTCTTAAAACCAGCAGAAATTATTGGAATGCAATATGTTGCAATAGAAAGAGTACAGTTTTTGGAGTCTGAATTATTCAGATCTCTTCCCAAAAGTATGGCTAAGGGTGAGCAAGAAGAACAACTTCTTCCTCCATGCCCATTTTCTTTAGTGCCCCTTGTAAACATTTCAAAAGGTATTATGTTGCCAAGACATTTGAGAGAACAGTGGGAGAAAGCAAGAGCAAGATGCATGTAGATAAATTAGTCAAAATTATCCTGTGGTGTGTGTCCTAACTCATCCATCAGATAACAGCAAGACCGGAGCATCAGGGCCCTCACCCAGCCTTAACCTCATGAGTAATCCTCTGCACCATAATCAAAATGATATTTTGAATCAGATCGCTTAAGACTTCTTTGATGGGATAATATGATATAGTTTTCAACTCAGGTAACTAAGTTTGTATTTTGCACATTATACTGACTTGAAAAAGCTCAATTTAAAGTTGTCCCTACTACCAAGAAGAATTTCCTTTTGAAATATATGAGAATTTTAAGCCAAAGCAAACGTAGTCACTGCATTATGTACTGATAAGCATGGAATAGTTGGAGTAGAAATGTTTCTGGGGTTCAAAGCATGGTGGACTTGGATTCCTCAATTTCCAGGATACACTTTTGATGCCTCACTTTCTTTATCTGTGAAGTGGGGATAGATATATACCTCCTTTCAAAGGTAAACGTGAGACTTTAGTGAAGAAGCATGTATGTAATACTATCCAGAGTGTCTATAAATAAATGCTTAATAAATAGTAGCAAATATTATTTTAGATAATGTTTGACAGAGCAAAATGATTTAGATAGCAAATAGTTGATTGTAAAGGTAATTAACTTTATCTGGTTTAACTGTTCTTCAAGTGGATTTGATTAATGACCTATGCTTGCCATTTATTGCTTTGTAATCCTTACTGTAGTAACCTTCCACTTTTATTGATAATGTTTATTAGCAATAACTAAATTACCATTCTTGGAAGACAGTGAAAGGACAATTTTTTTTTTTTTTTTTGAGATAGAGTCTCGCTCCGTTGCCCAGGCTGGAGTGCAGTGGCGCGATCTTGGCTCACTGCAAGCTCCACCTCTTGGGTTCACGCCATTCTTCTGCCTCAGCCTCCCGAGTAGCTGGGACCATTGGCGCCGAAAAGACAATTTTTTTTGGCAGTTAAGTATTATTTCTTGGGAAAGATACAAAACAAAGAGGAGAAAGGAACACTTCAGAGAATTTTCCTGTGCATCACCTTTGTGATTAATACTGTAATCACTAATGATTATTGGATTGCAAAGGCGGCTTCTTATTGGTAAAAGGAAATCCTCAATTTTATATAAAAATAGTCATTCAATCCTGGTTATGTTTTAGCAATTTTGCTAATTAAATGTAGTATCTATAATTATTGAGGTGTCCCACATTTTTACACAAACCTCCCATCTGTTTTATTGGTGATTTTCAATAAGATAGTAAGAAACTCAGAAAACCATCCTGTAGAGAATCAGATTCAGTTGCTTCTTATTATCACAAAATAGTTCACTCATCCATTCAACAAATATTTATTGGATGCCTGTTACGTGCCACACACTGTGCCAGTCTTGAAAATCTGGTAATGAACAAAGTAGACAAGGCATGGATTTTATAGGCAGACAAAGGAGGTAGGTAACCCAAAACAAAGGATTGTAATAAAGTATGTAAGTCTTAAAATATAGAAAATTTGTTTGGTGTTTTGGCTAAACTGAGGCATACAATTTCAATAGGCTTTTTTTTTTCTTTTTTCTTTTTTTTTTTTTTTGAGATGGAGTCTCGCTCTGTCACCCAGGCTGGAGTGCAGTCGCACAATCTACCCTCACTGCAACCTCCGCCTCCCAGGTTCAAGCAATTCTCTTGTCACCCTCCAGAGTAGCTGGGATTACAGGCCCATGCCACCACGCCCAGCTAAGATTTTGTGTTTTAGTAGAAACGGAGTTTCACCGTGTTGCCCAGGATGGTCATGAACTCCTGAGCTCAGGCAATCCACCCGCCTCGGCCTCCCAAAGTGCTAGGATTACAGGTGTGAGCCACCGAGCCCGGATGAGGCATACAGTTTCAATTGTGGTTGGTGGGGTAGGTAGTCTTATCTCCTTTTAGTTTCTGTAGCATTTTCCCTGTGTTTCCGTTGGAACCTCCTGCTTTGCATTCTAGTTCCTTGTGATGATGGTGTCTTCATCACTGCAGGATTCTGAGGAGGCAGGCAGGATACACGCGTGATTCTCCTTCCCATCTTTGCACAGAACCTATACTCGTGCACTGCATATAGTAGGCACTAAATAAATGCTGTTGAAGGCATGCAGCAAGGAAGAGGTCCTAAAGTCTTGTTTCTCTTGTCTTAAAAAAATTTCTTAAATATTTCACCTCGAAGTTTCTCCTCCATGTTAATGGCGGTACAGGAAGATAAATAACCCAATGAAAGTCATTATTTCTCCCCACCACTCCCCACTTATCTATTAGTCTCTCAAAATGTAATCCACACCAAACTTCTCTGGAAGAAATTATTATTTGTAAGACATTCAACGTTTGCTCTATAGAAGTCTGACTTTATTTTCCATGTGCAAATAAGAATGAAAGAAGCATCTATTATTCATGGTACACATTGGGGTGTCATGATCAGGCTTTTTTCTCTGCCACTGGATCTGTCAAAAGGGTTAATGTTTGGGATGGTCAGTGTCTAGTTTTAAACAGTCAAAACTCTTCATTGGTTAATAGAAAGATATAACATGTAACCGATGGTTTAGTATTCATTTGCCATTACTTAAGTCCAAGTAATCGGAAATCCTACAAAATAAAATTACATTCAGAGGTTTTTTTAAAAATGGGAAAATAATCAGCTTTTACAGAAAACACCAATTTGTTGATGAGAATTCAGTATTAAGAAAAGATTTGGGTGAAAAGAATGAAGTCCTTGCATATTCTTCTGGTAGGAACTGAGGTGCGCTGAGATTGAGAGGCCTGTGCATGGTGTTGCCTGCGAGCTGGGGTGTAATTTAGTGAGCTGACAGGAGGAGTGAAGTATCTCCTCAATATCTGTGTTTGGCAGAAGAGATGAATGCATACATCAGGAAACAATGTTTAAGTGTTTTATTTCGTTATTTCAGCCTGTCAAACTGTCAGTGTAGTTAATGGCCACCAAGAGAGAAAGAGAGAGAGAGGAAGGAGGAGGAACAGAGAGAAACAAAGGTGCTATGGAATCTGCAAAGAAAGAAACCAGAAAAGCATTTGCATGTTTCTGTGGCATAATGGTCAGTCAGACAAAAAATAACTCACTATATTCATCTCTTTACTAAAGCCAGATGTGCTGGTTCCCTACCTACCATCCCTGCACCTCTCTCTTTCCTTCCTTTATGTCCCTAATCATTGCTTCACTTAACTTTGATCTCTGTGTTTCCTTTCACTGGAGTCTAGATTGATTATCAATACTTAAGGGATTATTTTATGCTATATTGGTAGTATCCAATTTTGCTCAGTTTTTCAAGTTTGCTATCTTGTTTATATTCTGCAGAAAATCTGATATTAATGTTGTTTAATAAAAATGTCCACTTTTATGTGAAATATCTCCCCTTTTTTATCCTTTTGAATGTTTTTAAATCCACAAAGAATAAATTGGGCTGGATTTTGACCAATTGCATCTTTCTATTTTTTAAAAAAATGCTCAAAGTGAAATGCCTAAATCAGACATTTTATTCTTAGGAGTACTAAACTATTCTAAATTTCTAGAAAAATCTTAGCACAGCCAGGGATTTCTGTTTCATAAAAGGGAATTATTTATATTGGATCTTTTTGTGTCTGGAAATAAGTAATTTTTCCCCAGAAATAGATAAGCCTCTTACCATTCACCTCTGTGTCAAACCCTGAATTTAAAATCTTTGAACTCATACCAGTGATGAATACTTTTCATAATGAACAGTTTTGGTTGCCTTTAAACAGAAAAAATTTAATTAGGAAAAATAAACAGTTTGTTTTTAAAATATCAATGTAATAATCTTATAAAATGATCTAAGGAAAGGTATCGTGGCATATTAAACACAGTGGGCCCTGAATCTGGCCTATCATCAAATCACCTTAAAGGCATTTTAAAATGCCCATGGGTGCCCCCTTCCAGATTGCTAGGATGTGTATCTCCAGGGAGGGGGCCCAGCATCTGTTTGTAGAAGATGCACCCCTCACCGGCTGAGGCAGGAGAATGGTGTGAACCCGGGAGGCGGAGCTTACAGTGAGCCGAAATTGCACCACTGCACTCCAGCCTGGGTGACAGAGCGAGACTCCGTCTCAAAAAAAAAAAAAAAAAAAGATGCACCCCTCACCACACCCGCTAACTCCTGAACCCCAGGTGATATTGGTGATGAGCTGGCTGGGAACCACACTATCCTGATATTGCACAAAGCATTGCTGCCGCTGCTGCAGTGATCTCTATGAATCTGGCTGATTTCTGACATTTTCATTTACACATTTGGGGCCAGTCATAAGCTTTGGGGGGACAAAGTTTGTCAACTCTATACAATTTCTATGATCTTTTCCACCCCTAAAATCTTGTGACTTCATTAACGAGGTTTTAAAATTTTAAACTTAGTTAAAATACACACACATTGTTTTATATTAGCTTTTTTAAAGTTACTAGAAGGAAACAAATTAAAAATGCCAAAAAGTCAAAGAATCTCCCCTCTCATCCCCAGTTTGATTTAAGCATCCTTGATTGGGCCTCTTATTTCATGATACCAATCGCAGAAATTTAATCATTAAAATAAAAATGTACTGCTCCGCCCTTTAGATTATCCGCTGCCAAACTGAACTCTTCTCTACCCATCCAAACTTGCTTATTACACAAATGATACGACCAGACATCCTGTTGTGTTAGAGACCAATGGTCACCTTTCCTATCATTTATTTTTGATATCCTGGGTTGATTTTGCCCCCTAAAATATTGTTCGTCTGTCAGCTTCTCTTTATCTCCATCACCATTCATCCTGGGCCAGTCCAGGAAAGCCTGGATTCTGGAATATCCTCCCAGTCGAGAGTCTTTCCAAGCAGCTGCTCTGCTCCAGTAAATGTTCTGTACTGACTGAGGTTTTAAGCCTGCACATCCGATCATAGCTCTTCCGTAATGGAAAACTATCAATGGCTTTTCATTGTGCTGAGGACCAAAATCTATGGCTTGGCCTGCAAGGCCCCATATGATCTCCCTTATCCTTCTCCCCTATCCTTCTCCCCCACCTTCTGCAGAGCAGACCCATTGGCCTCCTTCAGTTTCTCACACATGGTGCACTCCCTTCCCAGCTTAGGGCTATTGAGGGATTTTTTTGTTTTGTTTTTTGTTTGTTTGTTTTCTGCTAGGAGATTCTTCACCTCTAGTTCATCCTTTTCAGATCAGGTGAATTGACATTCCCTTGGGAGAACATTTTCTGATATTGCAGACATGATTGGGTCTACCTGGTGTATGCTCTCATATCTTGCATTTTCCTCCAGAGCATTTTTTCACAGTCTATAATTTCATATCAATAGAATGGCTAGTTTTAATCTAATCTATAAGACTTATAAACTTGTTAAGGGTAGGGATCTCAATTAATTTGTTCACCACTGATTTCCTCATTATTCAATGTAACAGTAGTACATAGTAGGTTCTTCAAGTGTTTGTTGAGAATAATGAGGTGGCCGGGCGTGGTGGCTCACGCCTGTAATCCCAGCACTATGGGAGGCTGAGGCAGGTGGATCATGAGGTCAGGAGTTCAAGACCAGACTGGCCAACATGGTGAAACCCTGTCTCTACTAAAAATACAAAAATTAGCTGGGCGTGGTGGCGGGCGCCTGTAATCCCAGCTATTCAGGAGGCTGAGGCAGGAGAATTGTTTGAAGCCGGGAGGCGGGGGTTGCAGTGAGCCAAGATCCTGCCACTGCACTCCAGCCTGGGTGACAGCAAGACTCCATCCCCCTAAAAAAAAAATAATAATAATGAAGCAACTGCTCCCTTATGCAGGAAGACCCCCAACCCAACCCATACTCTTCCCAGTCTTTTAGTCTATGCAAAGCATTATCATTTTTCTAAAGCAAGGAATGTCGACCCCTCCATCTGCCCTCACTTTGCATTCTCTTTCCCAGAAACATCTGAACTCCTGGCTTCAAATTTTTCTGTACTCCTCTGAGGTTGAAGAGGAGTGTGAGAGCAGTTGCTCTAGGCCTGTTGCTTCACTCTTGAAAAAAGTGTCTAGTTCTACAGAGGAAATATGGGTAGAGAAGAGGCCCTTCCATAGTTTCTTTACCGGAAACGAAGACTCCAGATTCTGGACTCCCCCAATTGTTCGAGTAAAGGGTTGCTCCATAGAGCGTACACACCTCTCAGATCTGACCTGGTGAATCAGTGTCACATTCCTGTCTTGACACAGCACATTGACACAGCGTCCTGGCAATAAGGGCAGCTTATAGAGCCGGGTAAGATTTGACCTATGGGGTTTAGTTACAGCAGGGTATTTATTACTGTCTGCACCTTAAGTATATCATATTCTCCATACAACGTAATGACCTGGGAAACTGGAGCCCCTGTCATGCACCTCATGCATTACAAGGCTCTTTCTGGTTGTACCCCAATCCCCTGGGCGCGTGAGAAATTCATGAGCCCCATTCTAGACATGCTCCAGGTATCTCATACCTCATAATTCTTTGTCCAAAGACCTTGTACCTGCCAACTTTCCAGTGAGGCCCATGCACGCTTATTCCATAGTCTGTCTTTCAGAGGTCATATTTCACCACTGGAGTGTGCAATTCTAGGCTGAAGCATGGCCAAGGGGCAGCTGTTTGGGAAGGACTGGCCACAGAGAGGGAAGGCACCCATTTGTTCTCTTGTCCTGGGTCTGCAAATGTTAGGGAGATACTTGATGATAGCTTTAAGGAGAAGGTATGTAATAAGAGGACAGAAGATGAAGATCTGAGGAACATAATATCAAGGCCCAGACAAGTTAATATTTGAATAGATAAAAAAACCAATCAGTGCCTGAGTAAAATAACTTTTGAAAAGAGAAGTCAACTAGAAAAACCAGAATTAGCAAAGTATAGTTTCAATTTTTACAGCATGGCTCTCACCTCTAGCCACCGCCAGCCCTGAATGTTGGGTCATTTGTTCTAGAGAGGAAGGTCACGGGAATGATCATGACATGAACCTGTGGGACCCTGCTGTTGTGACGCCACTGGAGCCCCATATGTTATTCAACTTTTTTTTTAGAAAGAGCCATTTGAGGATTGCTTTGTATTTGTTTCTGATTATATAATCAATATATAATCTATTCCCAAAATTTTCAGTAGTCAAGTAGAGAGAACTCGTTATTTCCATTACTGGGTGGAAAAATTAACACTCTCCCATGTAGCTAGTCAGTAGCATAGTTAGAATTCACTATTGTGAAAACACCAGTTAGAATTCACTATTGTGAAAACACCTGCCCATTCATTGCTATCCTAAGCTCACAAAATCTCATACTCCTCAAAATAAATCTGATACTATTGGACAAAACCACGAAGGAACACAGTGTGGGACTTCTTTGCTTTCAAGATACTTAAACCATTGCCTTCAATAGGCAGCTCTCTTCCTCTGAGCCAGCAGCTTTCTCTTTCACAGTCCCTTTAGAATCTTTCGCAAAGTTGAAAGAGCTGTAATTTTAAGGTAACTATTATATTCAAGACATTAATGACCTGGATCACTGAAAATAACCATGGTAACAGGTGAGAAATCAAAGATAGTTAATTTAATTGCCACTGAAAGAAAGTAAGTGCAAATAATCTATAATTCTTCATTTCCAATATGTACATGTTATTTTCTTACTGCATTAATTACCCAATAGTTAGACAGAAATTATCTAGTTGTTGCTCTGTGACTCTCCATTGTATTCATGTAATGGTTTTCCCTCCAATAACTAATCATTATAATTTCTTACCTCAGCAACTTAGGCTGCCGTGAACTGGGTAACATGTTCATTCAGTTGACATTAGCAATTTTTAATAACAATAAAAATGATACTTTAAGTATAGAGGAAAGGAATTAAGCCGTTCTTTCAACCTAGGTACCTAAAGGCCACTCCAATTCACTGCCTCTCTACAAACTGCTAATGATCTGGCACTGCCTCTTAGAAAGATTTCAGAACGCCTTTCAAATTCTTAACTCTTTTTCTAGGAGTCACTGGAATATTCCCATATATAACTAGGAGGCATGTTTATAATCACTGATAGAGATATTCGATAATTTACATGTCTATTCTGGGTCAAATTTTTTTGCTAGGCTGGGAATACAATGGTCTACAAGACAGAGATGGGGGTACAGATGATAAAGTACAGAATCGTGACTGCTGAGCAAGTTTATATAGTTTTTTTAAATTTTAATTTAATCTAGATACTCTACAAGACAGTAGATAGATGGTATGTAAATTTCCAGACTGCATGGAAAAATCCTGTAGTATAACAATGTAAAGGATAATCAGTTGTATAATTTGAGGTAATATCTACCACTTATTGAGTTCTTTCTTTTCTTTTTTTTTGAGATAGAGTCTTGCTCTTGCTCTGTTGCCCAGGCTGGAGTGCAGTGGTATGAACTCGGCTCACTGCAACCTCCACCTCCTGGGCTCAAGGCAATTCTCATGCCTCAGCCTCTTAAGTAGCTGGGATTACAGGCCGTGTGTGCACCATCATACTCGGCTAATTTTTATATTTTTAGTAGGGATGGGGTTTCGTCATGTTGGCCAGGCTAGTTTTGAACTCCTGGCCTCAAGTGATCCACCTGCCTTGGCCTCCCAAAAAGCTAGGACTACAGGCATGAACCATTGCGCTTAGCCTTATTTAGTGTGTTCTATGCCCTAGATATGGTCATTTAATGCTCACACACATACACACACCACCTCCATAAGGGGATTCCCTTATCTCCATTTTTCACATAAAAAAGCTAAGGTTAAAAGCTGACCAGGCCAGGCACAGTGGCTCATGCCTGTAGTCTCAGCACTAAGGGAGGCCAAGGCAGGAGGCTCGCTTGAGCCCAGGAGTTTGAGACCAGCCTGGCCAACACAGGAATAACCCATCTCTATAAAAAATACAAAAATTAGCTGGGCATGGTGGCACGTGCCTATAGGCCCACCTACTCGGAAGGCTGAGGTGGGAGGATTGCTTGAGCCTGGGAGGTTGAGGTTGCAGTGAGCTGTGATCGTGTCACTGCACTCCATCCTGGGTGACAGAGTAAGACACACTCCATCCTGGCCCACTGAGTAATACCCTGTCTCAAAGCAAAACAAAACAAAACAGAACAAACAAACAAAAAATGACCAAAGTCACTGGAGCAAGTAAGAAAGAGGGAGCAGATCTCTATGCTGGCTGGGCCCTATGCCCTACTAAGTTGTAAGGTTTCTACAGAAGGAACAAACAAGAGCCTTTTCAGTGTTGGCACTTTCAATAGTCAGTGCTCAATGAATAGGATATTAAATTTTCCTTGATTCTGTTGCCTGTTTTAATTACAGACTACATCAAAACCATTTCAGAAAGAATCTGTTCCATCTTTTAGATTGGTTTCTCAATCTCCTTTGGCAATTTTGTCTCCAAAACTGCCACAGAAATAAGAAAATGAATGCATGAGCAAAGGTAGATAGAAACATGCTAAAATGGAAATATAGAAAGAAAAAGTGTCAGCAAAGATGTGGAGAAATTGGAACTCGTATGCACTGTGGGTGGGAATGTAAAATGATATAGCTGCTATCTAACACAGTACAGCAGTCCCTCAAAGAGTTAAACATATTATTTACCATACAATCCAGCAATACCCCTTCTGTGTATATATCTCCAGAAGAATTGAAAGCAAGGTTTCAAAGAGCTATTTGTACATTTATGTTAATGAAAACATAATTTACAATAGCTAAAAGTAGAGGCAACCAAAGTGTCCATTGGTGGATAAATGGATAAACAAAAGGTGTTATGTACATACAACAGAATATTACTCAGCTTTAAAAAGGAAGGAAATTCTGACACATGCTATTATATTAATAAGCCTTGAGGAAATGATGCTAAGTCAGATAAGCTAGTCACTAAAAGACAAATACTGTCTTTGAGAGTATTCCATTTATGTGGGGTACCTAAAGTAGTCAAAATCATAGAGACAGACAGAATGGTGGTTGCCAGGGGGTGGAGGGAGGAGAGAAAATTGACTTATTGTCAAAGGGCTATAGACCTTCAGTTTTGAAGGATGAAAAAGTTCTGGAGATTGGTTGCACAGCAATATGAATGTACTTAACGTGACTAAACAGTACACTTAAAAATGGTTAAGGTGGTACTTTTTGTGTTCTGCATATTTTACCACATGAACAGTTTTTTAAAGGAAGTACAGACAGAGGGGAACTGGGGAGAGGGGATGAGTTAGATGAATTGTTTAGCAAAGACGTCTCTGAGACGTGAACCATGCTGAGAAGCCAGCTCCGTCAAAAGCCAAGGAGCGAAATATCTCCAGACAGAGGGATCCACAAATCTAAATCCGTCAGTTGAGAAAGAGCTGGGTATGTTTAAATGAAAAGGAAGCTGTATTAGTCCATTCTCACACTGCCAATAAAGGCATACCTGAGACTGGGTAATTTATAAAGGAAAGAGGTTTAATGGACTCACAGTTCCACATGGCTGGAGAGGCCTCACAATCATGGTGGAAGGTGAAGAAGGAGCAAAGGCATGTCTTACATGGCAGCAGGCAAGAGAGCATGTGTAGGGAAACTGCCCTTTATAAAACCATCAGATCTCATGAGACTTACTATCACAAGAACAGCATGAGAAAACCCGCCCCCATGATTCAATTACTTCCTACTGGGTCCCTCCCATGACACATGGGGATTATGGGAGCTACAATTCAAGACAAGATTTGAGGGGGACACAGCCAAAGCATATCAGAAGTCAACAGAGCAGGCTGGGTGTGGTGTCTCATGCCTGCAATCCCAGCACTTTGGGAGGCCAAGTCAGGCAGAGTCACCTGAGGTCAGGAGTTCCAGACCAGCCTGGCCAACATGGTGAAACACCGCCTCTACTAAAAGTACAAAAATTAGCCAGGCATGGTAGCATGTGCCTGTAATCCCAGCTATTTGGGAGGCTGAGGCAGGAGAATCACTTGAACCTGGGAGGTAGGGGTTACAGTGAGCCAAGATCACACCACTGCTCTCCAGCCTGGGCAACAGAGTGAGCCTCCATCTCAACAAATAAATAAATAAATAAATAAATAGGAGTCAATAGAGCTGCAACATAGAGGCATGTGATGAGCTTGAAGCAAGGTAGGCGGGGTCTGGTTATAGAAGGACCAGCAGACATAGAAGAATTTAGGACTGCATTATCATGACATTTTGGCTTTATTTCCAAAGACTCTGTGTCTTAGGAGATCACAAACTTTAGAGTATCCATTTTATTTTGAAACTGGTAATTGGCACACTTCTTAATGCCATGATTCAAATATCTCTCATTGCACAAAGACTCATTTTGAAAATATTCAGAAGTGGTGTGTTAACTTGGTGAATTTCTGTTTTTTTTTTTTTTTTAATTAGCTGTATTATCTCTGAAGAAATTGCAACCTGAAAAAAATTCCCTTTATATCCGTCTGTCTTGGCAAAATAGCAGTGAACCACTACTTAACACACTGCATTCATTTTATACTTGAAAGTACTTCAAAGCATCTCTGGAAGTTTTCTGGGGCCAGGTCGGTTCATCAATCCTTACTACAGTGATTTCAGAGACTCTGGAGGCCCTAGTTTAAGTAATTAGTATTGCTAACTTTGCTAAAACCTGTCTAGCACTGCACTTAGCAGTGTCAATTCATGACAGATAGTTTAATACTGTAGTCACATCCTACAGTTGTTAACATACAGAATTTAAAAGTTTGTCAAAGTGGCAGCTGTCATCATTTAGATACATTTTCTTAAGTATGTTTTTAAAAAGCGAAAGTTGCTTAAATTCAAACATATTTTATCGTTAAATCCCCTTACAAATTTATTTCCTGTGATGAAAATGTCATTATTTAAAGAATTGATAAATCTGATTTCAAGAAATTCTATTGTATATTATTGTGATTATAGTTAATGAGAATTTTTTTTGCTTGAAAATTGCTTAGAGAGTAGATTTTAAGTGTTCTCATCACAAAAAAATAAGCATGTGAGGTAATGCACATATTAATTAGCTTGATTTAGCTGTTCCATAGTGTGTGTGTAGTCATCCCTGGTTATCCTTGAAGGATTGGTTCCAGCACCCCAGCAGATACCAAATTTCAAGGATGCTCAAGGTCCTTGATATAAAATGGTATAGTATTGCACGTCCTCCCTTATACTTTAAATTATATCTAGATTAACATATACTAGCAAATACAATGCCTGTACATCACTTCATTCACATGGATTCAACTTAGTACTTGGTGCATGGCAAATGCAAGTTTTGCTTTTTGGAACTTTGGGATTTTTTTCCCCAAATATTTTCTATCCTAGATTGCTGAATCCATGAATGCAGAACCCACAAATATGGAGGGCTGACTGTATTTATCAAACATCAGGTTGTATACCACAATTTTTTTTTTATTATACTTTAAGTTCTAGGGTACATGTGCACAACATGCAGGTTACATATGTATACATGTGCCGTATTGGTGTGCTGCACCCATTAACTCGTCATTTACATTAGGTATATCTCCTAGTGCTGTCCCTCCCCCATCCGCCCACCCCACGACAGGCCCTGGTGTGTGATGTTCCCCTTCCTGTGTACAAGTGTTCTCATTATTCAATTCCCACCTATGAGTGAGAACATGCGGTGTACACCACAAATTTTTACAAATGTTGTCAATTAAAGAAAAAGCCAGGCACGGTAACTGATGCCTGTAATCCGAGCACTTTGGGAGGCCAAGGCGGGTGGATCACAAGGTCAGGAGTTTGAGACCAGCCCGGCCAGCATAGTGAAGCCCCGTCTCTACTAAAAGTACAAAAATTAGCTGGACATGGTGGCACGCACCTGTAGTCCCAGCTACTTGGGGAAACTGAGGCAGGAGAATTGCTTGAATCTGGGAGGCGGAGGTTGCAATGAGCTGATATCACGCCACTGCACTCCAGCCTATGCAAGAGTGAGACTCCATCTCAAAAAAAAAAAAAAAGTACTTCAAAAATAAAGTATTGATAACTCTGAAGAAGACCTATCCATTTGAATAGACTGTGAATACATTTATGCTATATTCTGCATAGTACTTTTTTTCTATTTCATATATGTTTGGAAATTTTATCCTCCTTTGAAATATTTTTCCCTGCTATTCAAGGTTCAGCTTGGCACAATGGTTCTAAAAGACTTCTCATCTGACTTTTATTACCACATCTCACATGACATTTGTCTCAGATTATGAGACAAATATGGAAGGATTCTGGGAAAATTTCCCTAAATGCATGGATGACGTTCATTTTCCCGCATTTCAGTAAAAGGACCTGAATCTAGAAGATTGGAAGTTTGACTTTGAAGTAATGCAGAAATACATTCTTAACGGGATGACGTGAACAGTTGAAACTTAATGTTGATGAAGTATAAGTGTATTTGGATCAGATAAGCAAACATAGAGACAGGGTAGTGTGAGTGATTTATGGAACCTGGGCTCCCTTGTTGACACTAATGTGTAGTAGTAATGGAACAGAAGGAAAGGTGTACCTAGAGAGCAACAGAATAAGTGTGCAGCTGCTGTGAACAAGCCCCAAACAAAGCCAACAGTAGCTGAATGCCATTCATTCTCCTTCACGACAATTCTATTAATGCCTTCAGTGAAGTACGGATAAGCTTCACAGTTTATCCATGTGCAACTTAAGAATTTTAACTACTAAAAAGAAATAACATGGAAGAAAATAGTATTTTAGAGTATTTTAGGTTTAAGGATGAATGCTTAAGTGCAATCATCATAATTCTTTCAAAATTATCAATATTAATTTTATACTTTTCCATTGGGAGTATCAATATTCATAGTCTTATTAAAACTACCTCTGATAATAATTAATCTAATCAATAAACAGGTAATGGTCAAAGGGATATAAAGACCACTACCCTGTTCTCAACGAGCTTTTAAATAGTTTGGAAGATCCATCTGAAACATGAAACAATAGAGCAAGAAAGTGCTTCTTGGATAGCTAGTGGAAAACCAGTAGAGAAAAAGTGCTAGATGGACTACAAGTCCCTGGAGAGGGTTCATGGACCAAGAACTTGAGCTGGCTTGGAAGTTGGTGTAGGCAAAGGAAGGCTTGAAGGTTTGGTCACCTGAAGTGAAATGCCTGGGAACTTTTAGTATTTATGTTAAAATACCTGTGAATTTTGCATTCTGTTCCACAGTATAGCTGAATTCATTCTAAAATAAAATGTATACATTACAGTGAATTTATTTAATTTTGTTTTCCATGTCTAATATACCAGAAAGTTATGGCCTGTTTCACCTGTGATGTTCTCTTACCCCATACACCACCATATATCCTCAGGAGTATGACTGACCACTCCAGTTTGAGAAGCACAGCTCTGCAAGATGACAGTGCATTTAAAGGGAAGAACTTTCCTTGGCTATTAGCATGTAATTGACCTGAGTAAATAAGAATTTCTTTAATCCTTAAAAGACTTTCATGTGTACACATTTTTTTAATATGAGTTTGATGGGCTTTATAAGCAGCCCAGGCTTCCTTTTTATAACTGGGGCTCAGATAGTTCCATTTGCTGATAAGAGTACATTTTCAATAAGATGCTATATGATTGGGTGCAAAATCAACATCCTCCCAAGTTTTGCTTTTAAAGTACAAGCCTTTGTTTTGTATTTCTGTCTGAAGCTTTTTTGACCTTTGTCAAAAATATTTTTCGGTTATTCAGAGCACATTGGCGTGCTCTCACAAGAGACCACCCAAGCACATCCCTTTCAGCTGGCAAATTCCACTCCACCTGAGGAGCACAGAAGCTTCTAATCACTGGTGAGAACAATAGTCATTTGAATGTTTGAAAAAGGTTTAGACTCTTCTGTCAGCTCACAGAGGCTGGTCTCTGTGGCTTTGTGTTGTCATGTTTCAAGGTGTGACAGTGGCACAGCTGTGATCCATGTTCATCGCCAGTGTGGAAGCTTGTACCAGGAGTCCTTCGACATGTCAGAGCTTCTCCCCGACGCTGTTCCCATCTGTGTCAGATACCAAATCGCAAACTGGCCAAGCAGCAATGAGAGCACACCATGGAAGGGATAAGGAACTTAAAAGGAATTTTAAGGCACCATATGTATTTTACTTGATTTTTTTTTTTTTTTTTTTTTTGAGACAGAGTCTTGCTCTGTCGCCAGGATGGAGTGCGGTGGCACGATCTCGGCTCACTGCAACCTCCGACTCCCTGGTTCAAGTGATTTGCCTGCCTCAGCTCCTCCAGTAGCTGGGATTAGAGGCATGTCCCACCACGCCCAACTAATTTTTGTATTTTTAGTAGAGACGGGGTTTCACCATGTTGGTCAGGATGGCCTCAATCTCCTGACCTTGTGATCCGCCCACCTCGGCCTCCCAAAGTGCTGAGATTACAGGTGTGAGCCCCTGCACCCGGCCTATGTGATTTTTATTTCTTTGATAAACATGAAAACTTATTCTCAAGTCCCTACATTCTTAAGTCATCCAAAGTTATAAAGTAGTACTAAGATTTTTTGCCAAAATTCCCCAAGTTAACAATTATCACAACTTACAGTCGGCTTTCTGGCTACAGCATTGCTTCTCCTGTCCTCACCAAATACCTTTCTTCACTTCCTATTTCTGCCTTGGTCCTTCCCCACAAATCAGCCCCTCCAACTTCTTACCTGTGACTCAGTCAGAGCAGCTTATTTTTTTGGCAGGAACATTCGTTCAGTTATTAGTTTAGTAAATAGTTATGTGCTATATACCTATACTGTCCTTGGGATTGAGGATATAATAATGAAAAAGCCAAAAATCTACCAAATTTTGAAGCTGAGTGCAGATTAAAGACATAAGACTGCGTGATACAGTACCTGGCTTAGTTCCACAGATATCTTAGATGGCTTCATATATGTATTCTATCTAATATACTTTATATTTATGTCCATATTAATCTATGTCTGTCTCATATGTATATAATATATACCTATTATATATATAAATAAATAAATTTATTTTGTGTCCTCAGTTTAGCTTACCTGAAATGAACTAAAGTTCCAATAGAAAAGGGCATGAATTGGAGCAAGGGGATGTAGGGACCCAAGGAGCAAGCCGTTTTACTCTACTGCTCTTTGTTTCCATGACATGGATCCAGATTGTAAAGTAGAGGGGATAAATTATAGACAGAAGAACCTGTAGAGAATTGTTACAGGCAGATCTGTCACAGAGAGTGGAGGAAGACAAAGCTGGTGAGTTGAAAGCCAACCTGGACTTCTAGGACATGGTACAAGCCACTGGGCTGGCAAGCACTTCAGCAGATACTTTAGATCCATAATGCAAACCCCTTACTTCCCTACATTCTCTTTGTGAAGGTGACTATTAAACTTGCTTTTAGGAAAATGAGGAGTTACTACTAGTTTAAAAAGGTGGGTGTGGGCATTTCATGCCATAGTCATTAGTGATGTTGAGTAAGTATTTAGCGACATACTTGGTGAAATAAGTTTGATATGGCTAACAGGAAGTATAGCTATTGAGAAGTGATAGGGCTAGAAAATTAGGTGTGAGCCAGATAAAAAAGGTTTTCTATTTACCATTTCGCCCTTTATTCTAAATGCTCCTCGGATCTCTTAAATAAATACAAATTTCATGAATGGCATAATCAGATTTACCACTTGATCACTCTGGTTACATTGTGGGGTTGAATGGAAAGGTAGAAAGACCAAAGTCAGGGAGGTCAGTTAGGAAGCTGCTGAAGTGGCCCAAACAAGAAGAGATGCATTTCTAAACTAAGGCAATGGCAGGAGGAATAGATAATAAGGAAGATAGGTAAGAAATCTTAAGGATCTATGATTTATATGAATTAGTGGCCGATTGGATATGAAGGAAAAGGGGAGGTCATAGGATTATGTCAAGTTTCAGACTTTGGTTACTAGGAAGATTTGAATAGCAAATAACTAAAGGATAAATTTGACAGGATGATATAATAGGTTCATTTGGGGATAGAATATATTTGTATTGCATGTAGGATATCCAGATGGAGAGATCTAATAGGATAATGAAGGTATATAGTTCTGGATCTCAGAAAAAAAGGTCTAGATTGGAGGTGTAGACTTGGTGAGAAATTGGTGATGAAACAATTTGGATGTGGTCACTAAGAGTGAATGCAATGGTGAGAAAAGAAGAGCATCAGGAGTGAGGCTCAAAGAAACATTTCATTTCAGGTGTATTATGGAGTCAGACAGAGTTTATGGGCTGATCTGAGAAGTTAACCATAATGTTGATGTTGTTTATGACTTGAGATTTCCTACAAGTTGTTGGCAGAAAGAATTGAAAACAAACCTGAGAACCATATGTGGCAGTAAATTGGCACCTGATTTTAAACTAATTGTAGATACTCTGTGTGTCCACGAGGGTCAATCAGGAAAGCACATCTTATGTCAGATAGTTTTATGGAGGGGATTTAATACTGGGGATTAGTTAAGATGGAGACTATCAGTAGCCAGAAGCTACCACCACCCTTAGTGCTGGAGCAACCAACGGAGGAGGTGGCCTTACCAGAACCCAGGAGCCAAAGCTGCCCAGTGGGCACTGGGCACTGGACCAGAGGTGGTAGCTACCCTCACAGGGAGGCTGTGTTGCATGGGTGGATCTTGAAGGAAGCCACTATTGTTGAAGGTGCTTCCTGAAGCGGACAGAGAAGCCTTCTCTCTCATCCCATTTACTGTATCCTGCCAGTTTCTCTCATTAGAGAATTCTGATATGAAGCTAGTTAGCACTGGAAACTAGGGAAATGTTATTTGCAGGATTTAACTTCCTGTGATAGAAACAGTGCATGGTGCAGGACAGTATCGTCTGAAAGCAAACATAATTTATAGGCATATCTCTAAATATATATTTTTAAAAGTTGTGATTATAAAAGTAAAGAATCAATAAAGCATGACATTTGATTTATTATTAATTTTTGAGACGGTTTCGTTCTGTCACCCAGGTGGAGTGAAGTGGTGTGATCACAGCTCACTGTGGCCTCCACCTCCCAGGCTCAAGCAATCCTCCCATCTCAGCCTGCCAAGTAGCTGGGACTACAGGCACATGCCACCATGCCTGGCTAATTTTAAAATGTTTTTATAGAGACAGGGTCTCCCTGTGTTGCCCAGGCTGGTTTTGAACCGTTGGGCTCAAGTGATCCTCCTGCCTCAGCCTCTCAAGGTGTTAGGATTACAGGTATAAGCCACCATGCCTGGCCTGAATTGTTACTATTAATCAGATGCGTTTACTCCCACTTACCTTATCAAACTGAAAAACTATCACAAGTAGATTAACCATCTTATGAAATTACCTCACAACCCAAGGACTTTTGTACTATGACATTTTTATAAGACAGTGGCTTTTTTCTGTGTTAGTACGCCCTAAGAACCAAAAAATGCAAGAAATTGGTATGTGGTTGCCTAGATGGCTGTCAGAGCTAGACGCACAGAGTACATTAAATTTATACATTGGATCAGTGGGCTTGTTGAGTCCTTTCCTCAGATTCTAACCACCTCGGTGGCGATGTGCACTTCGTCAAAATGAGCTAACAACAACGACAAAAAATCCTTCAGACAATTAGGCTTCCCTTGCTGGGCTTAAAATAAGTGAGTGTGTAGTTCTGTATTAAAAGGTGTGCTCTTGATAGTCTTTTTTGAGGTTCTCAATCAAAGGACTCTGCTTTTCAGTGAGACCTTTAAACAGCATTGGTCTTTCCCTCAAAAGAGAAGGGCTAAAAAGAGTGCTGGACTCAATTGAATTTAATAGAAAATTCACTGGTGACCAATGAAGCAGAAAGGATGTGCTCAAATCACTGGGCTGAACGCTCTGTTGTAGAGATCAGACAAGCCCATTTAGTGTCTGCTGGTTCACACCAGCTTCAGAAACTTGCTCAACAGCTTTAGCTCCCAGATATTTAAATGGCAATGTTTACTTGTTTTAGTGGGAAACCAACAAATGAAGAATCTGTAGGTGGATTCGTTGTGTCAAGCTGGTCTCTGTCTCGAATTTTAGTTCCCTGGGTAGCAAGTTGGGTGCCAATGCTTTGACATACTATTGTCATGTTGAGTTATGTTTAACTTACTTGATTCAGCCTAATACTAGGTTTAGGATAATCTTAAAATATCCTTTCTGTAAATACACTACCTTTCAAAGCAGATTATTCAGTAATGAGTGTGAAATAACTTGCGTGGTCTAAAAACAAACAGAAAAAAACGTTTGTATGTTGTTTCAGGTTGGGTTCCCCAGAAAAAGACTCTAAAAGGGAGACTATGTGCCAGCGAGTTGTTGAAGATGCTCTTGGGAGACTCTGTAAGAGAGGAGGCTAACAGGACTGAACATGGGCTGATGGTGGCCTGCAAGACTCTTCTGCAGGGCCAGCCCCTCAGCAGTGTCCCTAATTGAGGCAGTGGGTCAAGCCACCCTAGCATGCTAGCACCCTGCCCCATGCCCTCACATTCAGATGCTGGGTATTGGCTACAGCCAGGGGGGATAATACCCTGGGGGAGGCAGTGCCTTTCAGCTGAGGGAATTTCCTCTTTCCAGAAGTGGCTCAATTGTAAGCTCTCTGCACCAACTTTCCTTATAGCTGGGGGAATGACTGTCTGGTTCCTGAAGGGGAACTTTTGTGGCACACGCCAAAACCTCCTACATCTGATTACCATTGTGTCTCAAATATCCACTTCTGTCACATCCACCACTGTAATTCTAGTGTGAGTTACCAACATTTTTTGGCTATACTGATGTAGTTGCCACATAACAGTTTTCTTTTATGCAATCATTTCTTTGTTGTTTTCCCCATTGTCTCCAATGATCTTTGAAAAATGCAGATTTGATTCTCTCTTCTACAGAAACCTTCGATGGCTCCCAGTGCACTGAGAATAAGCCCCCCAATCTCTAACAAGGCTTACAGTTTCCTACCTGGCTGCCTCTGTGACCTCATATCATGCCATTTATATTTTTTGCTTTTTCTACTGTAACCATCATGCCCCTCTCACCTGCAGGCCTTTGCACACACATGTTGTACCCTCTGCTTAGAATGTGCCACTCTTTCTGCTGCTGCTCCTTATCCCATCATATTCATGCCTATCAGCTCTGATGAAGGGCCCTGCCATGAATCTTTTCTTGATTCTCCAGAGGAGGTCAAATTCATGCCACACATACTCCATATGTCTACTGGGCTGCATCCTGCACTTTTTCTCAGTAACTCTGTGTGTGTGTGTGTGTGTGTGTGTGTGTGTGTGTGTGTGTGTGTGTCAGAGAGAGAGAGAGAGAGAAACAGAGACAGACAGGCAGGGATTATTTGTATAATGTCTGTTTTACCATTAGACTGTAAGCTCCAAAAGAGGGAAGCTGGCTTCTTTGTTCAGCCTTATACTGTGCCCCTAGAATACTACCTGGCATATAGTATTGACAAATCAATATTTGTGGGATAAATAAGAATGAATAATCAACCTGTGTTAGTCCATTTTCATACTACTATGAAGAAATACCTGAGACTGGGTAATTTATAAAGAAAAAGAGGTTTAATGGACTCACAGTTCCACATTCACATGACTGGGGAGGCCTCACAATCATGGTGGAAGGCGAAGGAGGAGCAAAGCCACATCTTACATGGTGGTAGGCAAGAGAGCGTGTACAGGGGAACTGCCCTTTATAAAACCATCAGATCCCATGAGATTTATTCACTATCAGGAGAACAGCACAGGGAAAAAACTGCCCTCACAATTCAATTACCTCCCACCAGGTCCCTCACACAACACATGGGGATTATGGGAGCTACAGTTCAATGTAAGGCTTGGGCGGGGACATAGCCAAACCATATCACAACCTGAATACAAAATCTAGAAATGACTCAGGTCAACCAAAAAAATACAACATGATGTACAAACACAATTACAAGCATTAAATATCAACTTTATTTCCTAATTACAGGTCCAAAAAGTATAATATATTCATTTCACTTTTCTACATTTCACTTTATTTTTCGCCCCTATTCTCTTTAGAGAATAACATGGAATGAGTTTTACATGAAGAACAGAGCACATGCTTATCTACTCTTGTCTCATTTTACAGGTATCTCAGCCTTTTAGCATTTTTAACACATCGTAGTGTATATGTCCACTAATGATTTCAAATAACTTGTATTATAAAATGTAGGAAATAATTAAAATATCTAAGCAAATGACCAATACAGTAATATTTATGATAGCTATAAAATAAATTTTTTATAAATGCAGGCCTTATTAATAAACATTATTGGAAATTAGTCAATGATACTGGGGTTTACAGGATTTATATTCAACTAGATAAATAAATTTTTCCATTACTTATATTTGTGTTTCAAAAATCAGAGAAAGGGAAGATCTTTGACATTTCTTGAATGATTTTAAGATATTTTACTTTTTAAATTTTATATTTAAAAGTAACTTGGAGTACATCTCAGTCTAGAAGAAAAACTCATCTTTTAGTGCAAAAAAAATTTTGTGTGTCACATTGTGATTCCATGATTTTAGAAAGTTCTTGTGTCATTTCTTAATACCAGATCATTCCACATACAGTTTTCGTATTGTGTGACCTACTTATAGTTCTTCTGTTAAAAATAATATTGAAAACGTTTCAGTGCCTTAAAGGTCTATGTATTAGCAAAAATTTCCTTTCCAGCATTAGCGACAGTGTCACTCTTAAAACTGATTATTTTATGGCAATGTCATTTTTAAGAACTGATGTAATACATGTCTACTGAACTTAAAAGAGGCAAAAAAATTCAGATTCAGGCCGAGTGTGTGGTGACTCATGCTTGTAATCCCAGCACTTTGGGAGGCCGAGGTGGGCAGATCACCTTAAGTCAGGAGTTCAAGACCAGCCTGGCCAACATGGTGAAACCCTGTCTCTACTAAAAATACAAAATTAGCTGGGCATGGTGGCACACACCTGTAGTCCCAGCTACTTGGGAAGCTGAGGTGGGAGGATCGCTTGAACTTGGGAGGTGGAGGTTGCAGTGAACCAAGATCACGCCACTGCACTCCAGCCTGGGCAACAGAGTGAAACTCTCTCTCTCTTAAAAAAAAAAAAAAAAAAAAAAATCAGATTCAGAAGTGTAATGCCAATAAACTAGATTATGATGTTAATGATACATCTGGGGATTGTGAACTAGAAATAGTGTCTGATTTATAGAAAGTAAGATGAATATTGTTCATTTACTCAGATGTTGAAAGCCACGTGTACAAAAAAAACCTGCTGATATTCTCTCAGGAGACACTACTCTCTGATTTTTCCAAGAATACATAGTGGGTAATTATTGCTCTGGTTAAGCTTTGGTAATTTGATGGTCTCCTTGCCACCTAAATCCTTGACTGTGACAGAGAATGTTGAGATCTCATACTCTTAATTTCCTTTCAGTAAGCATCCACGTGCATCTTAAACTTATACTGCACAAATTTGGTTCCACAAAAGAATAATGTAGTTTGGCAAATGCAGGTCCTTTTACAAAGCTTATTTGCTCAGAAAATGCCCAAAGACTTGCATTTGACTATGAAATAACTGGGCCCCACCTGCATCCCCTGCTCAATTAGGTTTTTATTTAATAAAGAGGATTGTATTTACTGTTCTATGGTGACAGCTATGCCTACAGGTTGTCCTCTCATCTTCTCCCTCTCAGATATTTTAGTTTTATATTTCATATGTCTTTAACAGGGAGAGGGCATTTTCTTTCTTGTTTTATTTTTTTAGCACACTATATTTAGGTAGTAAAGCAAGATGGTTTATGTAATGAGTACTTTATGAAAGTAAGGAGTTTAACTGTATGAGAATTTCTTAAATGTTTGAATACTGTATTCAGTTGCACCTGAATGATATGCTTGAGTCTTCATGTAAAAATGTCCTATTTGATTTTCTTGCCTCTCAGTTCTTTGGTGCAAGAATCCTGTCTTACTGATCTTACCCCCTAATCTCAAAACATTCTTGGTACAGTGTTGAACGATTGTCTGATGTGTTATGCTGAACTTTGACATAAAAAACCATATCCCCGGCTGGACGTGGTGGCTTATACCTGTAATCCCAGCACTTTGGGAGGCCAAGGCAGGCGGATCACGAGGTCAGGAGAGCAAGACCATCCTGACTAACATGGTGAAATACCGTCTCTACTAAAAATACAAAAAATTACCGGGTGTGGTGGCGGGGCGCCTGTGGTCCCAGCTACTCAGGAGGCTGAGGCAGGAGAATGGCATGAACCTGGGAGATGGAGGTTGCAGTGAGCCAAGATTGGACCACTGCACTCCAGCCTGGGTGACAGAGCGAGACTCTGTCTCAAAAAAACAAAACAAAACAAAAAAAACGTATTCCCATATTTTATTTTCAGGTCTAAATTTAGGAAATAGTGTCAATTGCATGTTACCAACAAGAAAAATTTAATATTATGCATATATATATATAAAAGATAGCATTTCTAGCCTGGACCCAGGAACTATTGAAAATAAACTTTATGGCCGGGCGCGGTGGCTCACGCCTGTAATCCCAGCACTTTGGGAGGCCGAGGCGGGCGGATCACGAGGTCAGGAGATCGAGACCATCCTGGCTAACACGGTGAAACTCCGTCTCTACTAAAAATACAAAAAATTAGCCGGGCGTGGTAGCGGGCGCCTGTAGTCCCAGCTACTCGGGAGGCTGAGACAGGAGAATGGCGTGAACCCGGGAGGCGGAGCTTGCAGTGAGCCGAGATCGCGCCACTGCACTCCAGCCTGGGCGACTGAGCGAGACTCCATCTCAAAAAAAAAAAAAAAAAAAAAAAAAAAAAAAGAAAATAAACTTTATAAAATATTCCAATTCCTAAGCTTTGAAATTATATGGAAAATTTGACTAATGACAGCAGACAGTTGTAAATAGAATCTATAAGAGAATGTGCCTAGTCTGAAAACTTTTTTTATGTGAGCTTAAGAACAGTGATAAATTAATGAGGTTGATATTTAAGATCATAATTTAACTTTTCTATAGATTTCTAAGTGTCACTTGCCTGGTTTTCAAAATGCCAGCACTGTCTTCCCTAAAAACGGATAAGCCTCTCACACTTTAATGTAAATTTGGGTAAATATTTTAATTCCTCCAAGGATATTTGCATTTTAAACGGGACAGCATGGTAGTTAAGGTCCTGGAACCAAATTGTCTGGGTTCAGATTTCATTGTCTCACATGCTTAATAAGGGACCTCCAACAAGTAACTTAATCTCACTTATCTTCAGTTTCTTATGCTGTACAATGAGGGTAATAATAGTTGTTGGGAGGATTAGGTAAATTGATATGTGTGCTACACTTAGTACCTAGCATATGCTAAATGCTCAATAAAGGCTATTGTTAAAATGTGATTGTTATAATAAAATGAAAATGAAAGGCAATGCCCTCTTACAGAGATTTTTTGAATTGTGTAATGGATGGATAATGATTTGAGAAGGAAGCAAGAGCTGTTTTTTTGGGCCCCTCTGAAATAGCTACAAGGAAGTTGTATGTGCTGCATGTTGTGAACATTCAGGTTTGTTGAGAGAGGTCAAAGAACCTAGAGGCGAAAGAGAAATTGGTCTTTCTTGATGCTAAGGAGTTCATTGTGGTTTGTAGCATTAGAATGGGTGAATTGAAGACAAAAAAGCTAAGATTTAATAATTCTTTTATTGTATCAAAATAGTTTTGATTTTTTTTAGGGTGAAAGAACTATTTTCATATTTCAGACAATTGGGAAAATAAGGAATAATGTAAAAACAAAATTACATTATATCAGAGAAAATTCATTATTATTTTATACATTTTCATCCAGATCTCTATTTTTTTTTTTTTTTACATAATTGGGATTGTAACTGTAAATATGGTGTAAAATATTCCATTTATCATTTAATTGATTTTGATCAGTTTTCCATAAGTTTAATTAGTTAATGAGACTTTTAATGCTTTGTTGTCATGTGGATGTATTCCAGTATATGTGACGTACTGATTTGGCCATTCTTCTGTGGGTGAGCACTTAGGCAATTTCTAATGTTTTGCTGTAAATTATATCTGTATGCATAAAACTTTGTTTACTTCTTTGCTTATTTTGTAAAGGCAGATCCTTAGAACTGGAACTAAATCAAAGGGCATGAGCATTGCCCCTTAGGCTTTTGGTAACTTTCCATTGGCAGTATAAAATAGTGCTAGGCTCACTGTCCCTTTGCCAGGATTGAGCATTTTAACATTTGGCAAAACGACAGGCAATAAAAGGCATCCCTTTATTTTAATTCTAAACTTCTTTGATTTTTAGCGAAGCTAAATTTTTTGTATATTTTCATTTGCATTTCCTAGTCTGTGAATTTTCTGTTCACATCCTTTGTTTATTTTTTTGGGGATATAGAATATGATTTTAAGTCCTATTAATATATTACAGTTCTCCTCATTGATTATACGTATATTCTCAGTCTTTAATCTGCCGTTTAATTTTAAATTTATGCAATGTAAATGTTTAGGTTTACACTAAAATCTATATTATTTCTTTAACTTATTCTGTTGTTTTTATATTCAGAAAATATAACTAATCACATATACCTTTTTCTAATTTTCTAAATTTAATGATTTTATTTTTTGTTTTACAATTACTCTTTTATTTTCTTGTTGTTTAATTTGGTATATAGTATATAGTATGAGTATTTCCCAAATAACTGTATTCCCCAATTCATTCATTAAATAACCCATCTATTATATATATATGATAGAATTTGTTTCAGGGTTATATTAAGTTGATTCCATTGGTTTTTATTAAATTGATCTGATTATTGATTCTTGTACCAGTACCATCATTAATTCAGTCGATATAGCTTCTTAATAAATCTTATTCAAGATGTTTCTCCCCCTACCTTTTTTTTTTTTTTTTTTAACTTGGTGAACTTTAGACACATTATAAAATATCCAAAAATCTCCATTGGGATTATTATTGGAATAGCATTAACAACAACCAAAAAAGTTAACTAACAATATTGAAACCTGGCAACTTTGTCTTTTTACTGATATTAGTGGTATAATGTATTTTTAGGGATTCATGTGTTTTGCTAGCCTGTTGTATTAAGACAGAAAGCTGTTATCATGTTAAGGAATTACATACTTCTATTTTTTATTTCCTAAGAGTTTTTGCTGTTAAGTATTGAGTGGATTTTGGAGTATTTTAAAATGTCATTTTATCATCTAGTAAAATGATCATACTGATGTGAATTTTTAAAAATAATATATACACTAGTCATAAGCTCTCCTTAAGATTAGTGGATAAATCTCTTAAGATCCCGTTAAGTTTATCTGCATTTTGTTTAGGCTTTTGCCATCTGTATTCATACATGAGCTTGGTCTACATAGTAATCTTGCTGCCTCTTTGATCAGAACTTACTGTTTTAATCTGTTTTACATATTGAGCTTCCAAACATTTTTATTCTAAGAAAATATTATAGTTATAAATTTACTTAAACTTCAAAATCATCATCTATACTTTTTTTGCTGGTAAGTTTGTCCAGTTTAGTATCAGTATTAAACTAGCATAATAATATGAATGTGGTAGCTTCCTTTGTTTTTTGATATTTCATTATCTTCATTCTTAGAAACTTTACTGGGGGAAAAATTTGGCTGCAAAGTGTAATATCATAACTCTTTTTTTATAGTTTTCCATGTATTTGTTTTTTCTAATATTGTCGCGTTTTGATGTTTTTGTTTCCAAAAATCTTTAAGCAAATTGAACCACTGTTTCTTGGTAAACCAATCATAGATAATTTTTCTTGATTAGTTACTTTGCAGGATGAACAGATTCCTGCTCCTATCTTGGCTCTGTCAACACTTCTATATTAGCACAGTTTACAATGTTTATTTTCTGTATGGTTACTATACTTAAATCTTCCATGATTTGTCTATAGGTGGGCTTTAAAAGTTGAAACCAATATGTAATTGTGATATTTCTGCTCTCTGGGGTCCAGTGTCAGTGTAGATTTCAAATGGTCACTACGTTCATATACTCTATGACTTGCCTCTACGACATCCTCTCAGTTACTGTTAGTAACTCTCAATAAAATTATCGTTCTAACCATTTCCTCTTCCCTGTATACTTTCTGCCTTCCTTTTCAAACCTCGATTGTCTTCATAAATAAGCCTACTTTTTATTTTTTATTTTTAGATTTATTTTTTAATTTTTATTTTTAGCCTGTTATGTTAGGTCTCTTGATTCTTAAACTCCATATCTTTTTATTTCTTGCTTATTTTCAGTTACTCTCTAAATTGTATTGGGGACCATGTCAAGTAACTTTCTCAGTTACAGGCCATTTAAACCTTCTCAGATATTGCCTATCTGAAAGTATTGTTCTTTTCCCTCACAGCTGATTTATAGCAAGACTAAGCTTAACATTCAAAATGCAAAATAATTTTCCTTCAGAGTTTTAAAGTCATGTTCTGCTGACTTCTAGCATACAGTATTGCTGAAATTAGATCCTAGGCTAATTCATGTTCCTTTGAGGTAACGTGGTTTTTTCCTCCTCTTTATAAGTGTTATGGATCTTTTCTTTATCTGCAGTGTTCTGAAATTTAACCTTGACATTGTAGATATGCATCTTTTTTCATTCATAAGATTTATCTTTTTCTTGTGTTCTAAGAAGTACTATGGTATTTCTTCAGTAATATCCTTCCTTTTATGCTTTCTTGTTTTTTGAGATGAACTGACAGGTTCTTAGACTTTCTGTTGTGATCATATTATATGCAATCTTGATCTTTTCTCTCAAATATTCTGGGTGTTTCTTTTATATTCTATAAAACATTCACACCTTTTACTTTACACACTTAATTTCACCTTTTTTCAGTGATTGTATTTTAAATTTCTTTCCTTTTTTTTTTTTTTTTTTTGAGACAGTCTTGCTCTGTTCCCAGGCTGGTTGGAGTGCAGTGGCATGATCTCAACTCAGTGCAACCTCTGCCCCCTGGGCTCAAGGGATTCTCGTGCCTCAGCCTCCCAAGTAGCTGGGATTACAGGCACGTGCCACCACACCCAACTAATTTTTGTATTTTTAGTAGAGGCGGGGTTTCATGATGTTGGCCAGGATGGTCTCGATTTCCTGACCTCGTGATCTGCCCACTTTGGCCTCCCAAAGTGCTGGGATTACAGGTGTGAGCCACCATGCCCGGCCTGTATTTTAAATTTCTTGGGTTCTTTTGGTTCTCCAATTATTCCTTTTTCATGAGTGTCATATATTCTCTAGTGTAAGAATGATTAAGTCCTAAATCAAATATTTTAAATATCTCTTCCTTTCTACTAATAAATTCCAAAGTGCTTTTGTTGTTTATTTTTTGTATTGTAGGTTTTTCTCAGAAATTACGTACTCTACGGCTGCCCATCCTATTCAAGAATGAGGCAATAGAAAAGCATTTGCAAAAGTTAGTTACAAATGTGGGGCTTGACGTTGAGCTAAAAATAGCAGGTGAGTTGACTGCATTACCTTGGAAGACTGCTAAAGTCAAATGGGGAAGACTTCACTCTGGAATGCTAATTTCCATACCAGCTGGCCTACTTTTTTTTAACAGCTCGGACAATTTCTTTGGCAAATTTTTTTTTACATGAGGATAAATATGGGACTTGGGAAGTTGACTGTTTCTTACCCAGCACTTCCATGAGTACCCCTGTTTTCTGTCCCACTACTTACTTTCCCCTTTTTGGTACCTAGTAACTCCTGTGCTGGAGCTCTGGGGAGACTGGCTCCCCATTTAGCCGCAGCCTTGTATGTTTATATATTAGCATGTGGCTGCTTCATCAGTCATTGTAACTCCGTCTGCTTTCCATCTTCCAGAAACTTGGTGAAATCTCTTGTCCATTGATGGTCTCCCTCTTTGATTCTTCAGTGTTTGGTTTGCAACATTTAGAAAATGCTTTTACTCATTTCAGTGGAATTTCAGAGGAGATAACTCCAATCAAATGATTGTGTTTAGGTCTCTAGCATGCTGTGCAGACATATTCACTCATATTCTTGTTCATTCATTCAAAACATATACTTGTCATGTCTACCATGTGCCAAGCTGTTTCCAAAGATAGAGGTTTGAACTGAACTTGCAAAAATGCTTGCCCTCATGAAACTTTCGTTTGAGTGGGGCCTGGTAGATAGAGAATTTGGAAATAGGCTCTCTAGTGAAGCTAATACAGGATATCATGGCCACACTATTATTGAGGGTTGTCAAGGACACTCAGGCAGGATTTGACCCAAAAGAGATGAAGGTCCTGACTGTACTCCAGTATGGCTGCAGCATAATCAGATTTTCCTCTCTCTCTGTCACTGTCTCAGAAAGCAGCCTTTATCCTGTCCATGGGCCCAGATCACACCTTTGTACAAACGTGCTTTTCCCCCTTTTTTTCCTTTCATCTTGAACATTTCTTTTAGGTATACCTGTTATACAAAAATAAGATTGAATTTGTTTCTTAAGCCAACCTAAGTTTTTCTTTTCCCTCAACAGGGATTTAACTTTACATGTATTGTCATAATTGATGCATTAATTTTACTTGGCAGAAATTTTTTTATGTCTGCATTTTTATTTTTAATCCCTTTTTCTCTTCTTTTTTGTTGAAGGTATGTTTTTCTTATTTTATGTTTTCTTCTGTGGTTTGGGAGTTATATATTCTATTCGTAATTCTATTGGTGGATACTTTTAGGTTTTTAATTTTATACTTTTTGTTTGTTTGTTTTGAGAGAGAGTCTCACTCTGTTGCCCATGCTGGAGGGCAATGGCACGATCTCAGCTCACTGCCACCTCCGCCTCCCGGGTTCAAGTGATTCTCATGTCTCAGCCTCCCAAGTAGCTGGGATTACAGGCATGTTCTACCACACCTGGCTAATTTTTGTATTTTTAGTAGAGACGGGGGTTTCACCATGTTGGCCAGGCTAGTCTCAAACTCCTGACCTCAGGTGATCCACCTGCCTTGGCCTCCCAAAGTGCTGGGATTACAGGTGTGAGCCACCATGCCCGGCCCTAACTATATATTTTAAATACCATTTTCCCTTATATCAAAAATGAACAACACATCACCAACCATTTTATTATTGTAAATGAATAATTTATCATGCTTTTGTATTCCCATGACCTACTTTTAAACCTTTGTCAGTGTAGAACCAATATAGAACCATAATCATTTTTAATTTCTTAATTGGAAACATTCTTGATATGGTTAGGCTTTGTGTCCCCACCCGAATCTCATCTTGAATTGTAATCTCCAGATGTTGAAGGAGAGACCTGGTGGGAGGTGAATGGACTTTGGGGGCCTTTTCCCCCATGTTGTTCTCATGATTGTGAGTTTTCACCGGGTCTAATGATTTTATAAGGCAGTTTTCGCTTCTCTTGGACACTCTTCTCTCTCGCCTGCCGCCATGTAAGACATACCTTCCCCTTCCATCATGACTGTAAGTTTCCTGAGGCCTCCCAAGCCATGTAGAACTGTGAGTCGATTAAAACTCCTTTCTTTATAAATTACCGAGTCTTGGGTAGTATCTTTATAGCAGTGTGAGAACAGACTAATATATAATGCTAAACTACTAGATTGTAATAAAAAGATGGGAAACCTCTTTTGTTGTAGTGAACTAAAGTAACTTTATTTACAATATAAACCTTGGTAGCATTTTAGTATATGACCTATAAGCACATGGAAATATCCAGTTTTATCTCTTTCTTTAAAAGAGATTAGAGAAACCTTAAGTGTTAATACATACCTTAGTTCTTAATTCTTGGGAAATAAAATGTAATACCAATAGAAATATTTTGTATGATTTTTAAGCATGTTTCTGTAGTACTACAGAACCAAATATTATTAGGGTTTGAAAAAGGACTCTAAAAATAACGTTAATTTGAAATTCTGGTTTAAGGTTTTAGACCAAATGAAGGGAACTTTAAAGACAAACAGTTGTATTAAAACAACAGATAAAGCATAAATAGTTTTTAGGCAAAAGTAATGATGACAATAATAAAGGTAGTTTGCATCTCCCACACCTCCAAAAGTTGTTTTATCCATTTCCATTGTTACTTTAAAATTAATTTGAATTGAGCTTTTGCTGTATCCTGACAAGTGTGAAAGGGTTAAATAATTTTCCTCACTAACCACTTTTTGTGGATATCTGAGTAGCAGCTCCACTACAGGGAGATGTGTGGAGGTAGAGAAATATCAAACCAAGCTTTTGCTCTCTGTGGATAATAAAAATTACCCACTTTCTCACAGATGTCAAATCTGGCAGATTTCCATAGAAAATTTGGATTGAATGTCAACTACCCAAATTATTTTAGTGTCTGCTGAAGTGTGTGCTTGGCAGGGATTTCAGTAGGAAAATAGGAAGTGGGTTTGAAAACATTAATAATATCTGAATACAACTTCTTAAGCTGATTGTTCCATAGATGAACCAAAGCATATATTGTCCCTGCAAACCAGAGCCCTCCAAGAAGTCCAGGTGGACATATTGTTAAGGTTTCAAATATAGACGTTGAGAGGAGGGCATATTCAGGAAATAGGATTTGCTAGCATGCATAGATCTTTGCCTTCTTGAATAGTTTAGATTGGCCAACTAACAAATAATATAGTCTAAATGGCACCAATACCATGTGGGCAATGAATCTAACTTAGGTTTTATTGTAAATCACATTTATTGAAAGATAGATGTGGTTAAAAGTGTACTGAGGTTTGGTTAGAAGATCCGAGTTCTAGTTCTGACATTCACATTCAAAAGTCTCTATTGCGGCTGGGTGCGGTGGTTCATGCCTCTAATTCCAGCACTTTGGGAGGCTGTGGCAGGTGGACCACTTGAGGTCACAAGTTCGAGACCAGCCTGACCAACATGGTGAAACCCAGCTCTACCAAAAAAAAATACGAAATTATGGGAGGCTGAGGCGGGCGGATCACGAGGTCAGGAGATGGAGACCATCCTGGTTAATATGGTGAAACCCCATATCTACTAAAAACACACACACATAAAAAAATCAGCCGGGCGTGGTGGCAGGCTCCTGTAGTCCCAGCTACTCGGGAGGCTGAGGCAGGAGAATGGCGTGAACCCAGGAGGCAGAGTTTGCAGTGAGCGGAGAATGCGGCACTGCACTCCAGCCTGGGGGACAGAGCGAGACTCTGTCTAAAAAAAATAAAAATAAAAATTAGCTGGGCATGGTGGCACATGCCTGTAATCCCAGCTACTTGGGAGGCTGAGGTAGGACAATTGCTTGAACCTGGGAGGTAGAGGTTGCAGTTAGCCGAGATCATGCTGTTGCACTCCAGGCTGGACAACAAGAGCAAAACTCCATCTCAAAAAAAAAAAAAAAAAAGTCTCCATTGCTCTAGCCCTTCATTTCTGCTTCTGTGCACCTGCGTCATCTGTATGGACATTTTCAGCATATCTTTGATCTTTGTTAATAAGGAAACACTGGGATAACTCAATACAAGATAAATCTTAAGTTAGTTTCCCATGAGAAGAAACAAAGCTCCTTTGTTTGAGGAAAATTAAAACTGCAGTATATCAGTAACAGAAAATGAGTTCTGAGCAGTTATATAATATTAAAGGATTAGCTTAATCATCACGTAATTTTTAAATTTCTATAAATGTCCTATTGTTATTCATCAAAAGTACTCATTCTTTTTTTCCCAAATGCTATGCCATTGTGAAATTTATTCATTCATACAACAGATATTTATTGAGCACCTACTGTGTCTGAGACGCTGTGCCAAATGCTAGGTAGTAGCAAAAAAGACAAAACCTCCTGCTTTTCCGAAGTTTAAACTCTTTAAGAGGGGAAGACAGATGATGGAAAAACCAATTCAAGTAAAAAAGGCAGAGAGTGGTAGATGGAGAAAAGGAAGACAGGTTGCACGTGTGTGTGTATGTATGAATGAGTGGGTGGGTAGTCCTGTGTGTGTGTGTGTGTGTGTGTGTGTGTATGAATGGGTGGGTGGGTAGACCTGTACAAACACAAAATTTTAAATAGAGTAACTAGGAAAGGCTTTGCTGAGAAAGTAAGTGAAATTTAGGATACCACCTGAAAAAGGTGAGGGCAGGAGTCATACCCGTATCTGAGACGAACATTCAAGGTAGAGGTCACACCAGTTGCAAAACCCTGAGTGGGAACATGCTGGATATTGTAAGGAAAAGCACAGCACCGCTTCATAACCTCGTTCAAAAGATATTTACTCACCAACTATATGCCAGACACTCATTCTTTTGACAAAGAAGCTTACAATCTAGTAGGGATAGATAAACATATACACAAGTGCGATCAAATGAAGGTATGTAAGAGTCATAAGAGTTCGTTAAGGGTACAGTGAGCCCTCAATTAGGATGTAGTCAGTTCTATATGAGGAGTTAGGAAGGATTTGCTACCAGATTCATTCCTCCTCCAAATTGCATCCTAGATTGTTTGTCTTAATCTTTTTGATCTTTGCAAATGCTCAGCTTAAGGAGAAATATTGTATGGCTTTAGATATATAAGGAATGGCATGAATATGATGGAGGATTTTTCTTTAGTTTTTTTGGGAGAGAGTAAGAAAAGGGAAGCAAATGTTTTACTAGGTACCCACCCACTCTGTGCCAGATGCTGTACAGAAGTTATTTTGTTCTCACCAGCTTGCCACATGAGTTTTAAGGTCCTTGTTTTAGAGATGATGAAACTTGGGCCCTGAGAGATAAGGAGGTTGTCCTTCACAGTTACAGAATGAGTAAATGCTTGAACCAGAATGGACTTAAAGTTTTTCTAACAAGTCTTAATAATAATAAATAGCAAATGCCAACTACCGAACATCTTATCTAACACACACACACGCGCGCGCACGTGCACGTGTGCGCAACCCCTAGTATGGATAGTATTATCACCCTTACCTAAAGTGCTCTCTTACTTAATCCTTATTACAAGGCTGTGCAAGAATCTTTATTGCCCCCAGTTGGGAAATGGTTATCCATCTCATTCTGGAACTCTCATTCTTGCTAATTATGGGATTTATTTCAATTCTAACAACCCACACAGTGGAGAATGTCCTTTTTTATATGATATCTAAAACATGTCTTTTCCACTATCATGTAAATGCATGTTCCCCTTCTTCCTCTGTAGACACAGAATAAAGTTATTCTTTACTGTTCTTTATGTATTAGTATATGCTTTTGGGTGGCTCGGTTCTTCATTGAGGGGAAGCTCTGAGATCTTATTGGCAGTTGTCCCGTCCTTTTCTAAATCAAGGCTCATTGTGTATCCTGCCATCTTGGTCTTCCTGCTGCTTCTCTCAACGGTTCTTCCCTCTCTATTTTCTTTATGCAACTATCTGAGATGTCTCTGAAATATCATATCTGAGATATGATAAACATTGATTTGTTTAAAAATGTGTTAGGCACTAAAATCTGTCATAAATAAACTATAAAAGATTGCACTCATAATTTTCATCTATGGATATATATCTTTTAAATTTTTCATGGTATCAGCCCAACTGAAAGCCTACTTTTTCATCCTTACAGTAAACAATTTTAGTGTGTATAACTTTCTATTATGTTCAGTTAATGCTCTTTCTTTTTTAGGGTTTTTTTAAAACTTATTTTTACAAATAATTTTTTAACCTGAAAAGTGCTGAGATTAAATAATTTTTCTAAGGTGACACAATTATATGTCTGTGCTAGACCTGGAATTATCATGCCTTTTATTCAGGAAAGCAATATATCCAAATTCAACTGTTTGGTTCACTCTTGGTGCCTCACATGTTTATTAATTTCTGGTTTGTAGTTTAAGGAAAGAAGAGTAAATATTTACATTATAATATATGAGAAATATGAAACTTAAAAAGATTCAGTAACTTTTCTAGGTCTAAAAGGTACTAACTAAAGTAATAACTAACCTTTATTGACTACCTCCCAGGAGGTAGGCATTGTGCTATATCCCATATGTATTAATTCGTTGAAACTTCATGATAACCCTATGAGGTAGGTATTGTTATTATTTCCTTTTTACATACAAAGAAACTGAGGTTCAGGGAAGTTAGGTAAGTTTCCTAAAGACACAGAGCTACTAAATGTAGAAAAGACTATGAGCATAGATAGTTTAGCTTTATCTTTTGGGCTTTTAACTACTATGCTATATATTTGTCACAAATATGAGAGGATATAGAGTTTTAAATAAGTATTTTAAAACAGGTAGAATGTCAGTACGGTTAACTTTTGTGATAAAGTATTGCAAAAACTTTTCTTTGTTTAAAAAAAAAAGGAATAAATGTCGCAACTATATATAGAGTTGCCCATGTAAAATAGTCCTTCTAAAGAAGAATTTCAAGATCGAATAAGAGACAGATAGTTTGACAGACGTCTGATCAGAGACAGAAGATAGCTTGTCTTGGAATCAGTTTAATATATATATCCATTTCTTTTTACCAAAGGCAATTTATGGAAATACAGAAATCTGAACCTTGATTTTTTTTTCACCCAGAAAAGTAGAACATTGTGAATATGACTGGGATTTTTCCAAACAAAACTTTTAATGAACTAATGTTATGAAAAATGCTGAATTACTAATTGCTACAACTCAAAACTAACTTCAAGCAAAATGACGTTTGAAATAAAATTTGAAGAAATATAAGACCCAATTCCATAATTATTTCTTCCTTTCTACTTCTTAGCAGTGTGGAGTTTGAGCAACTGACAGCAAAGGACGATCCAGTCCATTTGCTTTCACTAAGCTGCCCTTGTAATTTGTGGCAGCCATTGTTTATACATAATCATTTCTTACATTTATTTAATGAGTGAGGCATTCCCTGTATTTCTTAATTGAACATTTTCCCCAAGAAATTTAGAAACTTAGCTAAGGAAGTGACACTAGCTCTCCTTGTAAATTTTTGGCCTCTTCCTCCATCTGAAATATAAATAAACTTTATTGGTCTCCCCTGCCACCACCAAAAAAATTAAAACCAGCATAGTAGGTACAATCCCTGCATTACACCTTCCCAATCCCAAGAACCAGCTATATCTGGGCTTGTGGGCTTTTTACCCACTATTCAATATTTCAGGAAGCTGTTTGCATTTTTCTAATATTTAAAAATGTAATAAAATACTCCAAACTTGACAGCAATTAGAAGGGCATTTTTATTTTCCTCATGAACACTTAAAAGATAGCAGTGATTTTTAATTACTTGGAATATTCTCTGTAATATATTAATTTTTAAAACATGTTATAAAGAGATTAATATATTATAAAAAAGCTGCTTTTGTTTGACATTAAAAATGGTTCTTTGAAGTTACAGAAATGGTTTTAGAGTTTGAGTGTATGTGCTAGAAAACCAATATAATTTGTGCCTAGAATTTTGAATCTCACTCTGACACTAGTCTATCACTAATTATATAACTAACTTAATATATAATGTTATATATGTGCATATATGTATACATATATATATAATCAGCTACATACCCTTACCTGTTTATTTTGTTCTATCAACCTACCCTACTATTTTGAGAATGAATGAAATCATTTATTTGAATAATTTATTACATTGCCTTACCACAATGGTACATCAAAATCATTTCAAGGCTTAACTAGAACAGATTAATGACCTCCATAGGTTCTAAATCTGCAGGTTTGGTGTGGATTCTGTGATTATGCATTTCTAACAATTTTCCAGATAATACTGATGCTGCTGGACCAGAGACCACACTTAGATAAGGGCTGTCTCATAAAATTGAATGAAATTTTTTTAAAAAAACAAAACAAAACAAAAAACCTTAATAAAATAGTAGTAACACATAGTTTGTGTTTGAATTGGGAAAAAGGCTTGATTTTGAATTTGAACCTTTGGGGTTATAATGACTAGAAAGTGGGACAAAAATAATGTTGGGAGATTATTTAAAAAACAACAACAACATTATTTGACACTTTATCTGGTCCACACTCTCACTTCATCCTTTTGTGAGTATGGGTTTGATTTCTTCCTCAAGCTAAAGGTTGACTATGTAATGCAGAATTTCATTAACAGAGGTTTCTTGTTTGCAGATAGATTTTTTTCTTCCACTTTTAACTTGTTATCAAAGGTATAACACAGAGAAAATGTGCGATAATTCAGTATAATGTTTGTGAGAAACGTCAGCTCACTGAGACACCAACATAACAGTTTCAGACTTTTTACAAGAGGAAAGAAAATTTAGGTCAGCCTGTAAGAGCAGTCTATACTAGAAGGGATAAGAGGACACATTTATGTGTGCATACACACTCATATTTTCAAAGATGCCATTATTTCCGGCATCTCCTGTCATAACAATTGCTCATCAGCAATAGTAGTTAGCACAGACTTTGTTATCTTCTTTAGTTTTTATGCTTTCTAAATGCCCGTCTCCATCTAGGGGGAGGTGATTTTTTTAGCTTGTCTTCAAAGATAGCACCTTAGGCGAGTGCTTAAGTACAGTCTGCTAATAATGATAGTGTATGCCAGCAATGAGAAACAAAATGTGTACATCTCATCTTAGATTTACCATCGGTGTAGCATGTTACTATCTTGATTTTTTTCATGTCATGAATGAGATTCCTAAAATGCCATAATTAAGCATATAACTAATAAACAGCTTTAGAAATTGAACGATGAATTTGATCTCACTGCTGTTTAGTTGACAGATGGGAATCAAACAGACATAAACTCTGTACTTCCAATTTATTGCATGAAGGAAAATTGTGTGCCCAAAATGCCATAAGACAGGTTGTTCTTCCAGCATTTATAGTCTGGTGGGAAGGAGAAAATAAAGGTCCTGTAGTCCTTCAAAAAAGACGGTTTTAAGCCATTTCCAACATAATAATTGAGACTTCCAGTTTGGATGAGAGCGTAAGTATATTAGGGCCAACTTCTGAACCTTTTGATGTTCATTCACATAATATAACTTTTCCCCTGCTTAATTTCTGTTTTAATACTAAGTTAAATTAAATGACTGGTTGTTTACCCAACCTACTCTAGGTACTCGATGAATATTCTATTTATAGTAATCCTAAAAATGCAACCTTAAAATATTAACACTAAATATAATTGTATATTGCAATTTTTCTTGTACTCCAGCAAGATGGCCCAAGCAATTGTTTGTTCAGATACGTTGAGTCGACACTATAAAACTAAGATAGTCTCTAGTATGAATATGAAATGAGTATGTGATATTCATGGGCTTGAACTTTTTAAAAATATCTAGACGTTTATTTTCCAAATTTACTGTGTATTTTCTTTGACTTTTGTATAGTAAGCATTTAAACACTTACATGTGAACAAATTAGAATGTTAAATGTTTGAGAAGATACCAATATTTTATGTATCTCTTTAATTGCAGTTATTTAATGTTTAGTCTTAAAAATTTGATGCAAATATAATTAGTAAGAATTCTGTCAGTGTGATTACCTACTTGAGATTTTTCTACACAAATATAAATTGTGGTAACAATGCCTAAGTGCATAGAATGTTATTAATTAATGAAACAATTCACAAACATTGGCTACACACCTCTCATGTATGAATATCAGAACTGAGTTCTTAGACATTTTTAATCCATAGATGAATCAGTCAGCTTTACAAGGAATAAACCTGTCTAATAATCCAGACTACAGCATTAACCCTGGCTAATATTCTCATACAACCAGGCCTGCTAACGAGAGGGCTGGGAAGGGAAATGTGGATGCCTTAACACAACACTGACAGAAGAAAAGGCTAAGCTCACAACCTACAGATGGTACTCTATGTAGGGAATTTAGAATCTGAAGAATCTTATATTAGGTTGGTCACAGAAGACAGTTTCACGACTTCTTAATACATCGTGTAGTTGCACAGTGTATATTATTATTATTATTATTATTATTATTTTTTTTTTTTTTTGAGACAGATTCTTGCTCTGTCGCTCAGGCTGGAGTGTAGTGGCGTCATCTCAGCTCACTGCAAGCTCAGCCTCCCAGGTTCACGCCATTCTCCTGCCTCAGCCTCCCGAGTAGCTGGGACTACAGGCGCCCACCACCATGCCCGGCTAATTTTTTGTATTTTTAGTAGAGACGAGGTTTCACTGTGTTAGCCAGGATGGTCTCGATCTCCTGACTTTGTGATCTCCCCGCCTCGGCCTCCCAAAGTGCTGGAATTACAGGCATGAGCCACCGCGCCCAGCCGCACAGTGGATCTTATTTAAGCATCTTCAAAATGTGCTCAGATTTGTATTAAAGAAAAATTAAATCTGCTGATATTTTCCAGGAAAGTAAAGTTACAACTAATAATAAAGACACTAGATAAGACTTTGCTCTGAAGAATAGATATAGGAATTGAGGAAATTTGGTGGAGGACAATCAATTTAGTGTGACATCGTTACAAAATGAATAGTGAGATGAAGTTATCAAGAGTTCAATATTGAGGAGCTAAAAATAAGACCTATAAAGGAAAACTTGGTAAAGAGAGAAAACTCATATTAAAGCTACTTATTTGGGATAACTAGGAGGGAACATTTTATAAAACAATTTCTAACTCGATTGTGTGAAAACCAAAACAACCTAAATGGATTCCTTGCCTATTAAAGTAATACTTTTCCCCCTTTGGTAATTTTGTGCAACTTGGGTAACTTTTTCCAAATCTTTTCTGTATGTTTACATGGCCATCTGGAGTTTTATCACTGTGGTAGACACTGAGAATGCAAAATGAATGAAAGCTGTACCTGTCTAGAAGAAGTTTAGCAGTCTAGTAGAAATATAAACAAACATCCACAGTCAACCATGACATGAGTGATAACATAAGCATGTGTAACCTACTGAGTTACTACACAAATGAAGGAATTGTTAAGTTTGTCAGGAATGGGGCTGATCATGGAAGCCATCAGAGAAGAGGTGACGTTTGAGTGAGGTTTGAGGGATAAACTTTGGTTCCAAGAAGGATGAAATTGCATGTCACATCATTAATTTGATAGTGCAAGATGATGGCCTTAGGAGATGAAAGAGGGACTCTAACTAGATTCTCCATAATGAAAAGTCTTGCACACCGTACCATAGAGCTCTATTTTGTTTTGCAAAATAGTAACAGAATTCAAGTTATAGTTTAGAAAGAGCACTCAGAACCATGTGTGGGATGGATTTCAAGGGGTAAAAAGACTGGAAAACCACTCTGGAGATTACTTCACAAATTCAGATAGCATATGAAGAGGGCTTGGAGAAAGAAAATAGCAGTGAGAATACAGAAAGAAGGATGACTTTTAGGATAGTTAGGGGGTAGTATCAATATTGGTGATTAACTGATTATGGGACATAAAGGAGAAGTAGAATCCAAGATGACTCCCAGCTTTCTGGCTTGGAAAAATAGGTGACTTGTGATGATCAAGTTACATAAGAACTGGATTTGGAAACAAAGAAATATTTAATGACTTCACTGATGGGGGTTGATAGTGCAGTAGTGAGTTGTCAGATGTATGGATAAACAGGGAAAGGGAGAGAATATGTCAGCTTGAGGGGGATGCGTGAATGAGCATGCTTAGTGCTGGTAGAAATTTGAGGATGTTTATTGACAAGGATGAGCTAAATCAATAGAAAGCAAAAGTTAGATACACAAGGGAGGGGTGAAAGGAATGGAAGAGCATGGCATCTAGAGCCAGGCAGAGGGATGATCCCAGCACAGAAGAAGAACACCTCTTCCTCAGGAGTGGTAGAAGACAAAGAAGTGGCTTGAGTGAGAAGACACACAGGTGGAGGCAAGTCATTCTGTGTGGAAGGAGGATATGCCTTGTGGCCCCAGTTTTGCAGTGTGAGGTGTCATCTGGTGAGGGTCCTTGGAATGGGGGGATGAGTAAAGATTAGGAGAGTGTTAATCTGTAGAATAGTCACTGAAGGAATTGGATTAGATGATCAATGGAAGCAAATGAAATGATACTACTCTCACTGAAGGCTCAATATTACCAATCCTAATGGTTTTGCAGTTTTCCCCAGCATCACTGGGTTGTATCTGGGTAATGCTAATGATAACCAACATTTTTAATGTTTGTTATGTACTAGGGACTATCAAATCATTGATCTTCACCACAAGTTCATAAGTTGGGTACCATTATTATTTTCATTTTACAGAAGAGGAAACTGTGGCATTTAAATATATAATTGTAAAGAAGGCAGATGGTCAGCATAATTAGTTAGGCTTAGATTCAACTAATAATAGGATAAGCCAGAATAACAAAGGCTTAAACAAGATAAAAGCATGTCTCTCTGTTCAAAAGATCCTGAGATAGACAGTCTAGAACAAACATAGCTCGCCATGATTTCAAGAACACAGGCTCATCTATGTCATAGATGTACCGTCTCTCAGCCTACCTCATGAGCAAATCCTCCAGCCATTTCTCTACACTTAATATATCAGGAAAAATTAAGAGGACAGGAAAGGCATGCATCCTACCCAACTGTCCCAGAAATCACACACACTGCTTTTGCTTACATCCTTGAAACTTGACTGCATGGGTGCATCTAGCTTAAGAGAAGGCTGTGAAATATTTATTTTATTTTATTTTATTATTATTTTTGAGACAGAGTCTTGCTCTGTCACCCAGGCTGGAGTGCAATGGTATGATCTCGGTTCACTGCAATCTCTGCCTCCGGGGTTCAAGCGATTCTCATGCCTCAGCCTCCTGAGTAGCTGGGATTACAGCTGGGTGCCCATGCCCAGCTAATTTTTGTATTTTTAGTAGAGATGGGGTTTCACCATGTTGAACAGGCTGGTCTTGAACTCCTGACCTCAGGTGATCCGCCCACCTCAGCCTCCCAAAGTGCCGGGATTACAGGCGTGAGCCACCAACACCCAGCCTGAAATATTTATATTCCTAATATTTTGAATAAGGGAAGAGCAAATATTGGAGGGATCTCTTCTTTTAATTTTTCAGATTATATTGAATGAAAAGAGAAAGGAGTAAAGCATTGAGAGTGTTAACAAAGAGTGTAGGTTAAGTGGTGAATTATGACAAAGAAGTGAAGCCAAGAGGTGGCTGATAGATGGAAGGGAAACGAAGGTGTAATGGCCTGAATGACTTGGTGGAGTGAAGGTGGAGCTGTTGTCACCATTAACAAAGAGAATATCACAGATAGCTCTTTGAGATGGAGATTGTGTGAGAAGGAAACTATGGGAGTTGAGATTTTGGAAGTGGTGAAGTCCCAGCAACAGTGGAAAGAATGCCTCAGTATTTTTCTGATATTAGTTAAGTGAAGACACTTAGGGGCCAGACTATTAAGGAATAGAAATGAAAATCTTAAATGACTAGACCAAGACTGTCTTAAGATTAATATTCAAGTTTATATATCCTGGCAGTGTTGACAAGGGTATAGAAAACTTTCCTGTTACTAGGATAATAATTATACCATTTTATTTTAGACAAAAGTACTTAGTCAAAGTTCAAATTTGCTTTACACAGATGACATTTGTTATGTTCAAAAAATTGCAAGTCTTCAAAGTAAGTAATATTTCAGATAACTGAATCTTTTCATCCAATGCAAGACATTCTGATGGAATAGTTTCTTAAATGTGTTAAAAATTGCTTTCTTAAAATAATACTTAGAGCATATTTTATAGTCAGTGCTCATTGTTAAACACAATTGTCAATTGTCTTGAACCTAAAATAAAAGATCTCAGCTCTTTCTTTATCTCCTTCATTATCAGAGTTCCTCCATGACACATTGAGGTTGTATGATTTAAGGAAATGGCTTCATCTTGGACATTTTCAACAGTTTAGTTGCTCCCTGGTTGCCTAGAATTAGAGATTATGAGATTCTGACCCCTGGGTAAAGGGTTACCATCATTTAAAAAGCTAAAACCTACAAAAAGCTTTCCAGTTTTTTTCAATCCTGCTTCAGGACCAAATTATCTTGTGCTACCACCAGCTTCTTGCTCACACTAGAAGGGGTTTGTACAAATGGAAACCCTATTTTGCCTTAAGAAAAAATAAAATAAAATAAAGACTATCCTACCTAATAAGGAATGCTTTTTAAAGGAAGCCTCTATTTTTTAACTTAAAAAAATTTAATTTCTCTCTAAATACATTTTGAAACGACATGTGGAATTTAAATATAGTTGGCACAGTCCTATTTCATTATTCCTATGTACATGCTAAGAGATGGTGAAGCTTGTGAAATTCTGCACACTAGTTTGTAGTTCTGCGGATTTTCTTCTTCCTTCCTTCCTTCCTTCACACCCAAAAGTTAGAGGCCCAGAGAGAGAATTCCAATCACTTCTGATGAGTGAGTTGAAAGTACTGAAAATTTTGCCTAGTACATGGGAAATCGGCAATCTTTGAAAAAGTGCTGTCATGGCAGATCATTCAGATAACTTGTGCCAATGTCAAGTCTGTTGCTGAATGTCAGAAAGAGGCAAATGATGGTAATGCATTTCATTTAGGTAGGGCTTCAGATGAGGGCCAAAGGTGGTGAACTCCTTTGGTCCCTTGGTGGTAGAAAGTGTGACTGGGTGTCACGATAGACCCTCCACCCTTCTACTCCCCTTCCCCCTCAACCCCACCCACCTGCTTTCTCTAAAGATATAGCTAAAGATTAAACCAGCCACTTGAGAATCATCTTGAGAGACTTCATCCTGGCATGTTCCTGATGTGTTAAGACTCCAGTGATTTTTATTCTGTAATTACCAATGAAGAGAATACTACAAGTGACACAGGTGACTGTCCCTGGCATGGCTGTGCCTGCAGAGGCTACAGAGCTTTTGAGGTAGCTTCACAGTTGTCTGATCACCAGTGGCCCCAAGTGATGTGAAAGAGAAGCCCGTGGCTGAAGGCCTTAGCTTTGAAGGAAGGTTCAAAAAAGAGTCACATGCGTCCGTTTTCTGAAGCCTGAGTTAGTTGAACAGATATTTGGCACTTTCAAGATTTCTGTGTGGTACTTAAAGTTGTAACTTTCATTTGAGCCTAAGGCCTTCAGAATAAAGAGGACCACATGCTAGAAAGTTACAACAAGGGTGGTTTTTATCTGAACTACTTTCCCTTTATATTTGAAACTAGAGGAAATTAGTAAAGATTTCTAAATGATTTGCTGGATGATAACTATTTAAAAAGAAACTTTCATATTTTATTTTATTTTGATTTTTTGTTCTTACTCTTGATTCTGGTAATGAGAGTCATAAGCCAGTAAGGGATTGGAAGGAATTAAGTTGGCCATAATTACACATGTATTAATTTGAACCTTTGAAGAAGAGATGTCTTTACATCTATTTTTTACATAATAATATAAATTATGATGCACAAAAAACCTTACAAATATGCTTAACTCATGTTTTCTTAAAATACTAACATTCAAGGCATTGAATGAAGTTTCTGTATTTTTTCCCTTTTTGTTTTTTAATCTCTTAATCTCTTTAACTTTTTTTCTTTTTACTAAAGTACAAGTAAGATATGTTAATTGTATAAAAGTTTTAAAGTTTAATATATGTGCATAGGAAGAAAAAATAGAAAAAACATTCTTACCCCAATTCAGCTATTTTGTAGCTATTTTTTGCAGGCAGCTAGAAATGCAGTGTAACTTATCTAGACCTAGTTAGTAAGAGCGCAGATGATGAGTTAAAATAAAAGAAAGATTGAAAAAGTTTTTGCAGAGGTGAAGAGGGAAGAGAAATACTAGAGGTAGAGTAAATGAGCTGTCATATGATTTGATTTCAGGGAAGTTTCTTTATGTTAAGACTTTGTTCCTTGCTAAAGTATTTCATTAACTCATTAATTAATCCATTAACTCATCCATTAATTAATATTTGTTGAATATTTATTATATATCTGGAACTGTGCTTAACATTGCAGATGCATTAATAATCAAGGTAAACAGTTTAGAGCCACGCAGTATCCAACAACAAATAAGTGCTCTCTGCCAACTAGGTTCTAGGCACAATTCTGTGTACCAAGGATATAATGAGGAACAAAGCAAAGAGACATCCCTGCCTTCATGGTGGATGGCAGGTAGTGGACAGAGTAAAACAAGGAATGCAAATCGCAGTTCAAGGAAGTGCAAGGAGGTCCATGTGCCTGGAGCAGAATGCATGAAGGAGTGAATAGAAGGACATATGGTCAGAAGGTAATTGGAGGCCAGATTATTTAGGCCGCATAGGGCATTGTAAGGACTTTTTCCTTGACTCTGAATGAGATGGGAAGCGTTGATAGGGTTTTGAGCAGAGAGAACTGTTATAATTCTTTTTTATGTGTAAGCAGCCTAGTTTTTTTATTTTTTAATTTTTATTTTTATTATACTTTAAGTTTTAGGGTACATGTGCACAACGTGCAGGTTAGTTACATATGTATACATGTACCATGTTGGTGTGCTGCACCCATTAACTCGTCATTTAACATTAGGTATATCTCTTAATGCTATCCCTCCCCCCTCCCCCTACTCCACAACAGGCTCTGATGTGTGATGTTCCCCTTCCTGTGTGGCACATATACACCATGGAGTACTATGCAGCCATAAAAAAGGATGAGTTCATGTCCTTTGTAGGGACATGGATGAAGCTGGAAACCATCATTCTCAGCAAACTATCACAAGAACTGTTAAAATTTAAAAGGATCACTCTGGCTGCAGTTTGGAGAAGACACAGGTTTTGGTCAAGGAATGGAAACAGGGAGGCAAGGTGGGAGGCTATTACAATAAGCCAGACGAGATCACGGTGGATTAGATCAGCATGGTGGCAGTACATGTGGTTAGAAGTGGTCAAAACCATGACTTAGTGCATTTAAAGATTCCATCAACTGGATTTTTTGATCAAGATGAAGACTGAGTGTGTGAGAAGGAGAAGAATCAAAGATGATTTGAGGATTTTGGCCTGAGTAACTGAAAAGTGGGCATTTTTATTTATAAAGATTTGGAGAAAAGGTTTGAGGGTAAAGAATAGATAAGCTTTAAAAACAGTAAGTTTGCCATTCCTATTAAATATCCAGCTAGAAATATTGAACAGAAGCGTGGGCTAAAAATAAATATAAATTGGGGTTCATCAGTAAGGAAGTGAGTGTGGACAAAAATGGAAAGAAAGAGAGCATATGAATATGAATACGAGGGCTAAATCCTGAAGCACAAATAAGTGCAATGAAGTGTTATACAGTGGAAATACACACAAAGTAGTCCAATGGGGAAACAAGGAGCATGAGTGATCAGTTCATCATCAAGACCAAGACCTTGAACAAAGTCCTGCGAGAACACTGAGGAAGAAGCAGCAACTTTTTTTTGTATTTTTTTTGGATACATTCTCACTCTGTTGCCCTGGCTGGAGTGCAGGGGTATGATCATAGCTCACTGTAACTTTGATCTGCTAGGCTGAAGTGATCCTTCCACCTCAGCCTTCTGAGTAGCTGGGAATACAGGCACATGTCATCATACCCAGCTATTTATTTTTATTTTTTTATAGAGATGGGGTCTCACTGTGTTGCCCAGGTTAGTCTTGAACTCCTGGCCTCAAGCTATCCTCTCGCCTTGGCCTCCCAAAGTGCTGGGGTTGCAGGTGTGAACCAGAAGCAGCAACTTCTGCTTTGAAGAAATCAGAGACATTTACAGAGGAGGTGATATTTGAGCTAGATCCTTTAAGTAGAGGTTTGTTAGAGGATCTGGGACCCTTCAAGGCAGAAGGGGCAGCAAATACACGCTACAAAGTAGTAAGAAAGCCCAGTGAGCATATAACTTCTTGTGCTCACACCCTTTGCCTCAGGAACCTTGTATAGCGTCTGCACCATATTGTATGTATGAAGCAGAAGGTTATTTAAAAGAAAAAAGCATACAACCGGGGCTGACAAAAATAGAGAAAAATGCCAAAGTCAATTTTTGAAGAATTGAAATGATATGCCAAAAAGCAGAACCGCTGGAAGTATTTGAAGGAAAAAGTAGTACAGAAAAGCACTGGAATACAATAAGCATGCAAGCAGTGACCTTTAAGAAGGTTGCAGGTCTTTAAAATGACAGACCTGTAAGTCACGGAGTTGCTTCATGAGTTTGGAGAGTTTCTCTAAATTTGATAATAGTTTTAAAAGCAATTTATTTGATGATAATTAAAATAATATTTACTTCAAAAAAATAAGTGCCACATAAATTAAATGTCTTTCTGAATTCCAACAGATTTATGCATTTTATGACCTGCTAATTGTAGATAAAGAGTATTCATTCATTCGAGGTATTTACTGAGCAACTACTATGTGCCAAGCACTGTTCTAGGAATTGGGGCTGTAAACGTGATCCTGACAGCACAGTCCATGCCCTTGTTTACACTTGATTGGTGATACAGAAGTGAGTAAACAAATGAATAAATAAATGGTATAAAGTAGAGCAGGTAAAGGTGAAGAAATGGCAGGTCGCTAATTCAAAAGCTTGACGTAGGACCTCACTGCAATTGGAGGGATTGCAATGATACCAGTGGGCAAAGAATCGGATTATTTAGGACCTGCTAGGCCAAAAAAAGAGTTTTGAACTTTACTACAAATATTATGGGAAACTCTTGGAGTGTTTTTGAGAGGGGATCTAGGTGATCATAAAGCTTAAATACAAAAAAAGTTTAGATTAAAACTTTGCAGAAAGCTCAGAAATTTTCTGCACATATTACATTACATTGAGATTTAAATCCATTTCCCACATATTTGTCATCAGTGGGAGCAGAAAAATAAATAGCTGTGGTCTCAATGTTAGTTGAAAAGAAGTTATGTTTTATTCTGTTCATTAAGTAAACCAAAGGCCTTAATTTCTCAACTACCAATTTCTTTGGGTTTAATTTATGTAGAATTTTTAAAATCACTTCTTTTAAAGGGAATTTCATAAAACTCTTGTTTGATTTTTAAATAGTTTATGACCTTGATACTCTATTAAATATTTGCCTAGGATGAAGCATGTTTTTCTAAAAATATATATTTTACAAGAACCTCACAGACATTATACTTCTAATCACAGCTTTATGCTTTTTAAAAAGGAGGCAAATAGACACTTCATGACTGAAGGAAGCCACTGATTCTGGGGATACTATGACTGGCCAGATGTCTGATGGGAACCTTTTCAGCTTTTAAATAGAACTAAGTGGTGTCAAGAATTCAATAAACATGAATGTTGATCTTCAGCATTTCTACTGGCAGCTTGACCTGAAGATAATTCCCATCAATTTGCATAAAATGTTAAAATTAGTCTCAGGTCATAATGACTAAATTGTATTTATTTTGCCCAGAGACATCAGGTTTTAGTTAAAACTGGAAATTAATTTGTGTAATATAATGTTCAATCCTATTCCTCATATATCCCACAATCCCCAAAATTAGTTCAACAAACTTGGTACATAGTGTTTGTAGGGGACAAAAAATAATATATTTAACTCAGCCATTGCAAGAGTCATACCTGACACCCCTATAATGAAAGAAAGATTAATGAAAGAAAAACATAACAAATTTATTTAATGAACTTTCAGAAATGATGGCTCAAAAGGCCCAGGAAAAACTATATTTTTATGCTAAGTCTGATGAATTACATGGATAATCATGGAAAAACATGATTGGACAATAGAAGTATGATTTCAGAGTAATAAACTGGGTGGGGCGTACTACAGCAAGTCCTGTTTGTTCAGATTTTTCCTGTGTCTCTGTATGATATTCCCCACCTCTACCTCCTGGCCCCCCATGGGGCAGGACCGTCTGGAATGAGGGTCTTATGAACTTTCAGGTGAGATAGGTTGGAATTTTTTTATGACCATGCTTCCTAGGAGAAAGGCAGAAGTGACCTTCTTGCTCTGTAGTTTTCTCAATTGTCAAGGTCCCCTGTTTTGGGTTATTGTGTTCTAAGCTTGACATGTCCGAAAAGTAGTTCCTGAAATACATTAATGGAGTCTGTAGTCTCAGAATCATTTTAAAATATGGAAGTATACTTTTTAGAGTTAAAAAAAAAAAAAAGAAACAAAAAAATTGAAAACACTGAAAATCCTTCAGTGAAGGTCAGATATTTCAACCATTTATGCTATTAATGAGTTTTGTCTGTTTCCCTGTCATATGACTTGACCATACTGAGTTATTTGCAAATGGAATTCACTTCTTTTAATGTTAAAATTGCACTCTCTATCACGTCACCATTTCTCTGCACCCACTTTTTCTGCCAGTAATTATTTTTTCTTGTTTTTCCATGGAAATAGATTTACAAAGTTAGATTTTGTAGGTTTCATCCAAAAGAATGTGGAATGGCAGTAAGAGACATTATAGGATGGGCTCATGTATAAAATGTGTATATATTACACAAATATCCTGGGGACAGGGATAGGCTGAGTTTGGGGAGTTGATTTAAATGTTAAAAAAAAGTTCTTTCAAAGTGTTAATACTTTCAGGAAAGCTTTTAAATATTTATAATGTAAAGGTATATCACAAAGTTGGGGCTTCTTCTTGGAATAATGACATGGTTTAGGAGCAAACCCAGAAACCGTAATACATAACACATGTAACATTCATATTTTACAAAGCACTTTACAGACATTTTAAATGTACAATCTTTGTTATTGATAGATATTGTTTATCCGTGATTTTCTACTTGAGAAACCAAAGTGACACAAGTAGAGATTACCACTCTTAAATCCTTTTAGGAAAAAGGTAGGCTATAAATACATTTAGTAAATTAAAACTATTTACGACATGTAAATCCATTTTTTTAGCAATATAAATGGCCTTTAAACATCCTCACGCAGATATGATGGGAAGTGTCACTTGATCTTTTAAAATACCACCTCTCCAAGCTGAAAAGTTCGAGAGTTACCTTATAATATTTGACTTAGTATTTTATATTTAGCAATCAGGTAGGGAAAGTGTTGCAGTAGATTAAAAATACCTGCTTTGGCAAGCATATCAAAAGATCTTATCATTCTGAATCAACTACTGGAACTAGTACTGATAGGGCATGTTAAGAACTTGTAGTTTTCCAAGTTAGTACTTGTAAACCTAGTGTAAAGGAAATCTTTATCTAATGTGTGTCTCTTTTCCTATCACGGTTTTTACAGTTTGCATCTCCAGTTTTCCTGTTACTTTGTAAAATGGATTTTTGTTTTTACTTTTCATATTTTTATAGTATATACGTACCACAAGAAAGGAAAGGAAGAAATATTTCCAAATAAGCTACTCAAGCTAAAAATCACAGGTGTCCTTGTGAAACTTTGCCTTAATTAATTTGTATCCTTTTTATGTCTATTAAAAATGGGTACCTTAAAAACATTTTGTCTAAATGTTGATTTAAAAAGCAAAAGTTTTTTTTTTCTGAAGAAAAAACATTTTAAATAAGAGCGTAACTAGTTTTGATAAAATCAACTTTAAAATGTAATGTGTAATTAAGTAGAGGGAAATGGAGAATAACAATAATAGCTTACTTCTCAGCAAACAGCATTTTTCGTGAAAAGTGTTTATAATATTTATTAACATACAGAATTAGTCTTAACCTGCTAGAAAGAAGAGAAAATGCAACACCTTTCAAAGATGCAAATTGACAATTAACAAAACAATAGAATTCTAGGCCTTCCTTTGCAAGAGGTGCAAATTGATAATCAGGCTCTGCTGAAAAGCCGGTTGTTTCTATTTAAAAGTTATCTTGAGATGGAGGCTCCCCAAGGAAGAAGAAAATAAGAATATGGCCATGTTTGTGAAGTAGAACATCCTATCTACAAGGATATCATAATTCTACTGCTCTCTGCAGTTTCTATTTGAAAAATCCCAGCCCTTTTGGAGGAGGGATGTATGAATTCAGTGTCTCTGGATATTAACAGCATTGCTTTTCACATTCATTGCTGATTCAGTTCACTGCTCTGACCTTTACTTTTAAGGTACAAAATGGTATGGGATTAGGCCACCTGAAGAATCCAATAATGCTTTTCTGTGTCTCTGTAGAGCCATACTGTGCTGTGTATGTGTTTGTGAGTTTCTGTCAGGGCACTGTCCATATACACTCAATGCTCAATTTTCCATAGGTAGACGTTTCAGCTTCTCAGATTTAGTTGTTGACCTGATCATCAACTTATATTTACTTTGCCACTGGGAGTCTATGGGTATGCTGGAAAGTTTTTTGTGTACTTTTTAAAAATTTCAGCAGGTGACCATAGTCAGTCTGCATTTGTTGAGCGCTTCTGAATGCCAGGTAATGTGCTAGATGTTGTGAATACCAAGTTGATAGGACATCAGTCTAGTAGTGTTATCCAAGTCACGTGGTACCACAAAGTATCTTAGTGGCGGCAAATCCGAATGGGTCTGCAGCAACCTCGATTCTTGCCTCCTCAGAAGAAAGAATTTGCCTGAGTGAGATGAGGCAGAAGGAGAGACAGAGGCAAGTTTTAGAGCGGCAGTGAACATTTATTTAAAAGCTTTAGAGCAGGAATGAAACAAAGTAAAGTACACTTGGAAGAGGGCCAAACAGGCAACTTGAGAGGTCAAGTGCATGTTTGACCTTTTGACTTGGGCTTTTATATGTTGGCATATACTTCCCGGGTCTTGCGTTACTTTTCCCCTGGTTCTTCCCTTGAGATGGACTGTCCGCATGCACAGCGGCCTGCCAGCACTTGGGAGGGGAGCAGTGTGTTCACTGGAGTTCTACGCATGCTCACTTGAGGCATTCTCCCCTTACCAGCAGAATGTCCCTAGAAGGTCATACACCAGTTAAACTTCTCCATTTTGCCTCTTAATAGGCATGCTTGAGCACACTCACCTAACTGCAGAGATCTTATCGGGAAGCTGCTTATCACCAGCTTCTGTTTTTTTTTTCTACTGGGAGACTGCCTTTTCCTGGTACCAGCTGTGACCAAGTATTATTTTAGACAGACAGTGTAACAGTTGCGTGACCATCACCTGATGGTCTCCTGACATTCCTGGTGGGGTTGGGGGAGCCCTCTCCTGCCCTGTTCATGCCTGGCTAGCTACCTACTATAACAGTAATTCTCCAAACTAGAAAGAGAATGAGGCTCGAAGTACAAACTAACTTCCTTCCTTCCTTCCTTCCTTCCTTCCTTCCTTCCTTCCTTCCTTCCTTCCTTCCTTCCTTCCATTAGGCCACCTGAAGAATCCAATAATACTTTTTCTGTGTCTCTGTAGAGCCATGTTATGCTGTGTATGTGTTTGTGTTTGTATGTGTTTTAGAGAAGCAGTGAACGTTTATTAAAAAGCTTTAGAGCAGGAATGAAACCAAGTAAAGTACACTTGGAAGAGGGCCAAATGGGCGACTTGAGAGGTCAAGTGCATGTTTGACCTTTTGACCCAGGGTGGGTGAGTGGGTGGGGGGGGGCTGGCCGGCCGGCCTGCCTTCCTTCCTTCCTTCCTTCCTTCCTTCCTTCCTTCCTTCCTTCCTTCCTTCCTTCCTTCCTTCCCAGCTATACAGTACTAAATGAGAAAGACACTGTCTCTGCCAGATCCCAATTCTTCCATTTGGCCCATTTATTGAGTCAGAGTCTGTGTATACAAGTATAAACATGTATGCAAGTATGTAAATGAAAAAAGACAGTCTATATTTTCAAGGATTATGACATTTTGACTAAATCCCTGAATCTCTCTAAGCTTCTATTTCCTCACTAGTAGATAGGAAAAATAATACCTCTTTCAGAGGACCCTGGTGGGGATGAAATGAGATGACGTGTGTGAAAGTTCTTGCACAATTTGTACTTAATATGTTAGTTAAGTTCTCCTGTTCCAAGCTTGGACTACAGGTGCACGCCACCATGCCTAGCTAATTTTTTTTTGGTAATTTTTGTAGAGATGGGGTTTTGCCATGTTGCCCTGGTTGGTCTTGAGCTCCTGAGCTCGAGCGATCTTCCTGCTCAGCCACCATCTTTAATCATCCTGTAGTTTTTGGAAGGTGAGCGTTGGTCCTTGGCAGAAGGTGATGGACATTATATAATTTGGTGGAGGGCACAGGCTGCCCAGTGTCTCCAGCTGTGTTCTCTCCTTTCTCATAGTAGCTGCCTTGCCCTTAGTCTGGGCACTCAAGCTGGGATTTGGGCATTTGTGACATTTGTTCACATTTAGGGGTAGGAGCGGAAGGGTGGCTATCATCCCCACCTACCTTCTTAATTGGGGTTTGTCTCCAAAAGGATGTTTTTGCCCCTTTCTCTCCCCTCTCTGGGTTTTGGCTATCTTGGATGTGAGAGGAAAATGCTCCATGTTTTGAGCCCCCAGAAGTGGCCTCAGCGTTGCCTCTCCCAGCATTCTTTGTCTTCCTCCTTGCTGGATGTGGGCTTCTTTGTGAGTGCCATCTAGGCACAACAAACATTCATCTTCCCTGCAAGCAAAGCCTGAAGAAGATTGATTGCACTTCCTTATGGTCATGGGAAAGTGTAAGAAATTTTTTCTCTTGTCAAAGTGGCCAGAGCGCTCTCTGCTTTTTTTATGGAAATAACAATCTTTGCATGACCCCAGTCCACACTTCGGTGGCAGAATCATAGATTGAGGGCCATTGCCCATTTGTCCTTTTGGAGTCACTTTGCTGCTGGCATTCTAAAAACATTACAGCAAGCTTTGAACTGCTGTGCCAGGTCTCGTCTTCTTTATCTCCAGATCAGAGCTGGCGGTGCAGGCATCACCCAACTTGTGCCTGGCTTCCCTGGCTCCTCAGAGGTGAACAGCAAACGCCCACTTTCCCCGCCTTTATCATTTCCTGCCAGCCCTGAATTCCACTTTCAGGAGAATTTTCTATGGGTGTGGGACTCAGTCTGACAATCTCTTAAGCAGAGAGTGATACACAATTTGCACCTGCTGAAACCTGTTCAAAACAGGTCAGATCTATATTTTCTGATCCTCACGTTCCTTGGGCAGAACCCATCCCTTTGCAGGAAGAGTTCTATAGGGTTGTTTTTGTTTGGTCTTGATTTGCTTTTTAAAATAAGTGTGGATTCTGAGGTGGAGATCTTTAAAATATCTTTCATCGGCTGGGCGCGGTGGCTCACGCCTGTAATTTTAGCAGTTTGGGAGGCCGAGGCAGGCAGATTGCCTGAGCTCAGGAGTTCAAGACCAGCGTGGGCAACAAGGTGAAACCCCATCTCTATTAAAATACAAAAGTTAGCCAGGCGTGGCGGCGGGTGCCTGTAATCCTAGCTACTCAGGAGGCTGAGGCAGGAGAATCACTTGAACCTGGGAGGCAGAAGTTACAGTGAGCCGCGATCGCGCCACTGCACTCCAGCCTGGGCGAGAGAGCGAGACTCTGTCTCCAAAAAAAACCACACACACAAATAAATAAAATATTTTTCACTGCCTTTCCATCTTCTAGGTTTTCTCTTAGAAATCTCGCGAAGATTAAACTTGTTAGCCAAATCCAATGAGGCTGCCTCCCTCTCCCTCGTAGCAGACACTCTTTATCTGCTTATGGAATTTAAAGGCAAAACTCATTTTCATCAAGACTCTGATATTTCAGGAATGATTCATGAACCCCCATCTCTGTAGACAAACTGTCCAACAGAATCACCATCACTGTCACAAAGCATATTGGGTGCAGTTCTAAGGATTGACATCTCTCTTTGTTACACTTAGGCGTGTTCAAGGATTTTTAGCAATCCCTGGAGAGATCCTTGTGCATACTGTGGATAAACATCAGAACATAATCTCATGTGTTTGAGAAATATCACTTTCTTTATTTTCTACTATTTAACATAATTATTGACATAATTATCCTATAATAGCATAATTAGTCATAATAACATAATTATCGACTCTCAGGCCACAATTCTACCAGCCTGGTGGAAAATCTAACATCAGTCATTGTGGGGTCTTTGGAACTCTTCCCTTTGATCATCATAATTCTTCCAGCATCTTCTTCAGGACCAAGGCATTGATTGAGGGGGAGGGTGCCCCTAGGTTATTCAGTTGTCTTTGTGTTGTGGTAGCAAGACTTCCTGAGGAACTGAAGTAAGTCAGAGGTATTGGAAATGGAAGGCAGGAGGTAGAGTCAGCAGTGACGATGACCACGCTGATTGAAAGGTGAGGGAGAGGGAGGGTCTAGACTGTCCAGCCTCTTTCTTGGGGCACGGAATCAACAATCGTGCTAACAAAGAGAAGGAATATGAGAGGAGAGCAGCCTTGACAGGAGGACAGGTTTAATGATGAGTAAATTGGGAGACATACTAAGTTTGTTGTACCTGTTAGTCATTTGTGTAGAGATATATTGAAAATGATCAGGAGAGTGATTTGAGCTAAAATACGAAGCGAGTAGAGAACATGGCCCAAGAGCAAGGTCAGCAAAACACCAGTGCTGTGGAGAGGCCTCTCCTTTTTATCCCAAAGCTGCAATCCTCTGTCAGACCACCTAGCTGCCAAACTGCTCAATCTTCCTCTGCTGTCAAGTTCTGAGTTCCTTTTACGGCTGTCAGGCTTTGATTTCTGAATTATAGCACTGAAGATATTCCTCCTTTAATCAGAAAATTTCCTCTTTTTCTAACATAGTACAGTCTCTTTGGATTGCATTCATGGTCCTTTCTGATCTAACCCAATCTTCCATTTCTACTTCATTTTCCATTCTTCTACCCAACATATCCGATATTCTAAAACCAAGACAGTTTTCCATTTCTTAGAAGAATTGTATATTTTCCTACTTGCTATTTTTCTTGGTTCATGCTATCCCTTTGACATGGAATTCTCTTTACTCTAAAATCTACCTGTCAAAACCTTCTTCCTTGACTCTTGATGATACATGCTATTTCTTTCTTTAAGAGAGAACTCCTGCACTTTATGAAGACTTTCTTAAGATATTCATTATGTTATGTTCTGACATATATTTTTGTGTAGTGTATGCCGTAGACTCATCGATACTCATTAGTATTGGAAAGAACCATCGAGCTCCATTAGTGCTGTAGCCTCAACATTATGTTTTAGTGGAACATATAATTGAACAATTGTCTTTCCCCAATTTTCAAAAAAAAGAATAAGTTAATTGACAGAATTTTCTAAGTTTTCAGTTTACCTATTGTGGTTGGCAGCTTTTAAGGTGCCTCCCCCTCTCTCTCCCCTTTGATCCTCACCTCCTGGCATTCACACCTTTGTGAAATCCCCTCCCTTTGAGTGTGACATGGACTTAGGATTTGCTTTCTACAAACAGAACACAGGAGAAGGAATCGGTGACCTTCATTTACTCATGTGGTGTGTTACTGAGCACTGCCAGAAACACAATTATTTAATGCAAATATTAAGAGACATCTTTTATACTTTCTTCAACTACAGGAATTACATCTGGAATACCTGTATTATAGTACTTATAACTCAATTAAGCTTCTTCGTACAAAGTTTGCTATATTTAAAGGAAATCTAAACTTAAAAATACCTATTTTTTTGTTTAGATACTGTGCTATATGAATAGAGCACCTATTGCCAGTGATTAACAAGGTTTCTGCTCTCATCAAGGGCCAAATATGTTTTACTTGACATTTTTCAGTGGTCAAATAAAAGCACTTTTTGAATTCCTATGAACATGATGTCTAACGTCTTGTTTTGTCCCCTATACTCTGTATGATTACTATAATATGCTATTAACTTTTGGGTAGGAGAAATCAGTCAACTTTAAGGAATATCTGAACTATATTAGATGTGTATGAATCTTACTCATTTTTAATGATATTTTAAAAATTTATGTGGCCAAGAAAATTCACCTACAAATATAGAGCCTTATACAACCTTCCTTCCTTTTGGTATATATTTGTGTTGTGCTGAATGTTTCTTGTTGGCCTTTCTCTAATGGTATGAAAATGGTCTCATTTGTAAGCCTTGTCTTATATAATGTATTCACTTTCCTTTGGCCTTTCTGGTTCATACTGATCTTGGTGTGCTTTTAAATTTGGTGCAATTTTTTGAGTGTGCATTATTTTCAGAAAATCAGGTGTTTTTTTTTGGTTTTTGTTACTGTTGTTGTTTTTCCCCTATAACTAATGTGAAGTCAGCAATTTCATTTGCCCCACTCTGAGCACTGTTGTCATCAGCTGTCCCTGTATAGTGGCTTTTGATGTGTCCCATTGTGACGCATTGGACCCTGTCCCTAGTTAATCATTCATTTTTGGAGACTGATTCTGGGCAACAATGATGACATTCTCCCTTCATTTTTAGTGTTGAAATCCTTGGCCATTCATTTTTCTCTATCATTTGCTGTGGGCTGCAACTTCCAGCCATATTAAAACTTTTAGCAGGGTTAGCATTGCCTTGTTTCTGACTACCCACAGAGAATTCTCTTAAATATACCCATAGCCTGGGAACTTGTAATGCTTAGGGAAAAAAAAATCAAAACTCATAGATCCATCCCTTTTTATACTTTTTCAGAGCCTGCTTTTCCCATGTTTTGTATGGCAAGAAGCAAGGCCTTGAAACTCTCTGAAAATGTTTTTCAAGCTCTTACTTACAAAGTGTCCCTAGAACGAATTATAGTGAAAAGTACTTGTATAGAACCCTTCCCCGTGGGTTTTTGTAGATAGATTCAGTGCTCCAAGAAATCAAGATATTTGTGAATAGACCTATATCAATGTTAAATTCATATAAGCAGATACATGTTATTATTTTGTCATGTCTTCTTTTAATTGAATAATACCCCATGGACATACATATGTAGGGGTGAGAGAAACAGAGAAAGGACAAAATGGGAATCAGTATAGAAATATCTTTAGGAGATATTTTATGACATGTCTGAATCTTCTTGTATTTGGATAGAACCATGCCCAAAAATGGGAACTTCCCACCCAGTTGTATTTTACATTTTATTTTATTTTTTGTCGAAGTAACCAAGAGAAACTTAGAGAAACATATCTATTACACTAAAGATATTGAGATTTTATAAAGACCTGATGAACATGTATTCATATATGTGAACATAAATAATTATATATATATATACTTTGTAGCAAAAAAATACTATTACTTCTTGTCTCATCAGAACTGATGTAGTTGCTGTATTTTGCCCAAAGAACAGAATTGGGGGAAAATATTCTTAGTGTGTTAAAATCAGCTTGGATCATAGTCATTTTATCCCTGACGTCTGCATGCTTTATTGACTTCCTGCAGCCAGGGGTAGGAAAATGCATTTTTCTTCATCCTCCACCCAGGACAGTACAAATTTACGTGTGCGCACTCATGCTGGTTTAAAAAATTACAGAAAAAGAATAACTTCAGAAATAAACGTTGCAGTCAGAGCACTACATTATTAGAAACTGCAATAAAGGGCTGAATAATTCAAAATATTCATCTCCCTTTGCTTTATACTGTTTTATTAACAAGCTAACTGTTCTAGTATTGCTGGAAACTTTCCACAAAGTTACATTTTGGCACCTGCTCTTTTATTTGAATGTGGAGAGGTGGAAAATGCATAATTCATGGTTATCATAATATATCATAAGATATTATGAGATACATTCATGATTATATGTAGTATATCATAAGGAATATTCATCATTGTAATAAGATATAGTCATGGTTATTGTTAGATGTATCCACTGAGATTGATGCTTTCCATAAATAATCCAGACACTTAAGATAAGGCATTTGGGGCAACTTTTTGAGACGGCTGTCATGGCATTTCAGTATAAAGTGGAATAGGTCTAAGAGAATTAGATTGTCTCTTGAATTGGAACACTTTCAATAACTACTATTGGCATTAGAGTGTCAGGATCAACAGCGACTTTATGTATGCAGTTGGAGGCAAACTAGGAAGCAGAGCTTGCGGGCTGCTTGTCCCTGGGTCTTCCGCGTGGCAGAAGGTTATGGCAGCTGCTGGCTCATGGCAGGGAGCACTGAGGCAACCTCAGGGCACTTGCTGAGAGTACAGAGACCCTCGAATTCTCGTTATTCCTAAACTTTTGTAGTGGCAGTGGTAGAAGAAGAAGGTTTTCTGTATGAAACTATGCAAGGATCATTTGAAAGACATAGGTCAACATTCTTGATAGATGCAAATTAAATTCCAGTTAAGGCACACATATTCAACATATGCACAGAGACAAAATGGTATAGCAGAAAGCAGTTTTAAAATGAGTGTCTGGTCCCTGCAACAGTAAAATCCTAACACTGGGTTCTCACAATTTGTGGTGACGTGTAGACTATCAGCTACCTCTGGGATTGGGGCCTCTGTGAATAGGCAATATACTGTTTTTAAGACTCAAAGTATGAAAATTTAAGAAAGATTATAGTTTTGGAAAAACTATTACTGGATGGCTTCCTGGAAGAAAGAAGTTGTGGGGAGAGAGTAACAGAAGGAATAAAAAGTCTCTTGGTTCACAGACTGAAATCCATAATGCTATAGGATCTTTACAACAATTTCAGTGGTCTGTTATACCGCTCAGTGGATATGTTGCTTAGTGAATATTGGTCTCGTTGCAAGGATAATGTCCTATTTGAGTCCAAAATAGCTCACACATCTCTCTTGTGTTTAGTAATAAATTGCCACCAACCATCAGGTAAAAGTTCATTTTACAAGATTCCAGATGGTGCATTTAACACCATTTTTAAGGCTTCCTGTAACTAGCTAACGCATATAGTTAATGCAGATATAGCTGAATTCCAGTATACTTTAATTCTTAAATGTAGGGTCTCCCTTTCCTATATCCACAGGTTTTTCCCCTTCTGGCATGTTTTTCTATTTTTCTGAACCCAGAAGTTACCACTGGCAGAATTTCAGTCTCAGAACTTTGTCAACTATTAAAAACGTAGCATTGTGGCTTTTGAATAAGTAAATAAGTTTAAAATACATTTAAATTGTTCATGAAAGCAGTGTTTCGCTTTGTTCTCAGATATTCCCTAAATTCTTGCATTGTTTTTTTCTTGTTGAAGTTCCTAAGGAAAAGCTTGTACTTGTTTTGTTTCTTTAGGAAATGCCTCCAGAATTTTATTTACCTTTGAGATTTCTTGGTAAAATGAAGGGTTGTTATGGCCTCTTTAGTCTTAGCAAATTAAATATTACACAGAGAGCATGGTAAGGGGTCATCAAATAACGGGTAGACACAGATGATAAGCATCATGTCAGAGGAGACACATTTTTTTGCCACTAGAAATAAGCCTTTGTTTGATGCAGAGCTTCGGATCACTTTGTTGGCGTAGTAGGAAAGAATGACATTCACTAGGGATAAATTCGTTTTATTTTTCTGAAATTAATTTATTAAATGAATTCACGTTCATGAGCCAGTTGGGAAGGCATATCAGGAAATCAAAAATGCCACCACATAAACTGTCTAGTGTTTGTTTATTTTGAATTTATATAGCCTCTTTTCTCTGGAGATTTGAAGATACTGTGCAGAAAATTTTAAATCTGTTAAACAATAGACAATAAGTTATAAAATGTGAATCCCTGCCTGGATAGGTTATAATCTCTGAGGCCTTTTAATATACCCAGATATAAGCAGTGGCAGTTAAAAAGGAAAAAAAAAATACTTAAAATATGAGATTCTCACCTGGCTGGATATCAAGAATGAGAGATACGTTGTAAACACCTTCATTCTTTCAGACTTGGGTCTGTTTTTTTCCCATTTATTCTGACATTTAACATCAAATAGATAACCTGTCGTAAATTGCTGAGTAGTCTCTCACATTTTAGGGGAATTGAGAGTCAATTCCCCTCAGGGCAATCATTGAAATGAAATTTTCCCCAGGACTGGTGGTCAGTCTTGGAGATAACTTAAGAAGATAAAGACCCACCCAGAAACGCAAGAGTTAACATTGTAGCTCTTTGTATTGGTAATAAAATCTTTGCAGTGTTTCACCCTGCAAAGTAGAGAAAAGACAACTCAATATCTATAGCTATGAATTATCTTTGAATGTTGATAACTGCTGCATTCTCACACGTAGACCCAATACTTGTAAACTTTCATTGTGAAATAACAGCTCAATACCCTTTCCTGGCCATCTTTTTCTAATAATATGAAAACTCTTTGTGATATTTTACATACTGAAAACTAGGGATTTATGTGGTTAACTTTCTCACTCCTGGCTATTTACGTACTTAAAAAATTTAACCTTCCAAAAATACATTCACAATTAGGTTAAAAAAATGTAGTTTTTTTTTTTTTGACTACTCTGGGATCAGAATTAGAATTATGGTTTTGCACCTTCCTATCTGTGTGACCTTCAGCAAGTACATAAATGCAAGTTCTTCTCTCGTAGTATTTTTCTGAGATTTAAATGAAAAAAGTATATGTAAAATACTAGAAATAATAGGTGACACATAGAAACTGTTCTATTAGTACATATTAACACTGTTGCTGCTGGTGCTACTACATAATATAGTATTTGAGTATAACATTTCTACATAACTAATACCTGGCCCTATTACTCATCTCCATTGATTAAAATATCGTGAAACAACTTTAAAAAATATTAGGAATACATACCCGTTTTAATACACTTGGAATTCGAAGAGAAGTTTGATAATGTTTTGTAAGATCCTTTAAAATTCAGTTTCTTTAATTTAAAATTGCCACTGTTGGCTGGGCATGGTGGCTCACGCCTGTAATCCCAGCACTTTGGGAGACCGAGGTAGGTGGATCACTTGACTCCAGGAGTTTGAGACCAGCCTGAGCAACATGGCAAAACCTTTCTCGACAGAAAACACAAAAATTAGTTGGACATGGTGGTGGCACGTGCTTGTGGTCCCAGCTACTGGGGAGGCTGAGGTGGGAGGATTGCTTGAAACCAGGAGGTTGCTATGAGCCAAGACTACGCCACTGCACTCCAGCCTGGGTGACAGAGTGAGACCCTGTCTCAAAAATAAAATAAATAAAACTGCCACTTTTGGGGAATAAGAACATAATGTAATTTTTGAAGGAGAAATTGTCACTTTGAAAAAAAGGAGTAATGTGTATTCATAGGGAGGGTGGTTAATAGCTTTTCAGTAATAGTTAACCTACATATATAGTCAATAACTGTCATCTAGTATTCATATGGAAGTGCCAATTTTAAGGAAATAGGGAGTAGAAAAGGGTGAGCGCATTGATGTTGGATGCTGGCTCTCAGGATAAACATCGTTACTCCTGCCCAGCAGACAGTGCTAGTTATGAGCTGGCAGCTGGTACAGTATTCCCTTGCACAATTCTTTTCCTTCGGAGAATGTTCTGAGCAGTCACTCACAGTTCCAGACCCATAGATGCTGCGTTTCCATAGTGCAGTAGTTCCTGAAGTTCTTGACCTGACCTGCAGCACCGGGAATGCAGTGAGAATACAAAAGACAATCTTAAAAGGTATCAGACCTTCTCGGCTTGTTGAGTCATTTGCCAGCTATGGAGGATCTGTTCATTATTTGAAGCAATACTGCTTTAGCAATATTTAAGGAAGAGAGTGGGAATTTTACCTGTTTTGGTTAATTAATTTAGCTCGTGGACCACTTGTAGTAGTTAATGAAATTCCATTTCCGTATACCCACGCTGCGGTATTGGGCTGCTTTTCAGCCCGTGCTGTGTGGAGAAAGAAGAGAACAGTTTGTTTTATTGGAAAGAAAGAAAAAAAATCTGAGAATGGGAAGACTGTCGAAGATGAAGCTCAGCGCTGGTTGTTTTGAACAGAAAGAACCAGTGATTTTAAACCCATAAGTGCTGTGCTCTGTAATGTACATTACATTAGATAAGCCTCCTGGGTAATGAGTATTAGTCACTTTCAAAATTTTCACCGAATTACAGGTTGGATCTACAGTTTTAATTACAAGGAGGAAATTTAAGCAGATGATTAAGAAAGAACCTAAACTCTATTTTAGTTTCCTCTAAGTTAAAACTGTAAACGACTTAGCATAACTACCGTCATGTCTCTAACTGTCAAATACAAAAAATTATTAATTCAATTAACTGTCTGGCAGTTTAGGGTAATGAGTAGATTAGGGATTAGCTACAGGACCCTCTGTGTGTGTGTGTGTGTGTGTGTGTGTGTGTGTGTGTGTCTGTCTGTCTGTCTGTCTGTCTATGTAGGGCCATGTGGGGTCTGCAAGTATCCAGGTGGCAGAAACTATACTAAGAAATAAAAGAGAGCAGCATTTTTTCAAACTACTTTTTTTTTTTTTTAAGAACAATGTATCTGGCGATTACAGATTTGCTTTCTAGATAACTGTGAAGTGATAATGCCTTAGTTAGGACAAGAAATCTACAGAACATATTGGCTGCGTAGGAGAGTGATTCCATATTACTGTCACTGCCCTGACATTTGACATGATTGCTACTGTCAGAAAGTTGAACTATCAGAATTCTCAGCGAGAAAGACACAACCATTGCTTTTCACTTCTTCAAAAGGTATTTTCCTCACTTATTTATGAGTTTTACAGTATAAATATCCGCATATGCTTATAAGTGACAACTGTGTCAAGAAGGGAGAAACAAGCTCAAGAGGCACTGGTCTTAGGACCTGATTTTTGTGAACCATGGCTAGATCTATTCGGAGTTCTCACTTCTGCACCAAGGACAGAGTTTTAGAGAAACACTGCAGAAGGGGCGCTGTGGCTTCACTGTCAAATAGTCTTAAATGTCTGTGACTTCTCTCATTTATCAGCGAGGAAATCTCACAATAATGTGGAAACAGTTACCTTTTTCTATTGTGTTATTTTGCAGTGTTCCTACTGAAACATTCATGAGAAATGATGAGGCAGATGAATTTTGATGATGATATCTTAATGAAATAAAACCAGCGTAAAAGAGATACTTCTGCTAATGCAGAAACTAAGTGCCCTATGATGGAGTCTCACATAAACCTTGGCTTGGTGTTCAAGTGAAAGATTATGAAGTTTTTCAGCACCGTGTTAGGATATTTTATTTCTCAGATTTAATTTTTTGTTCTGTGAGTGCTTCAGATTTTAAGGATGAGACATATTCTAAAATAATGCACTGGGTAAAATGAGATTTTTACTTAATGTTCATTAGCAAAGACCATTGGCTTTATACCGCACACAGGTCCTGATTCATATAGTCTATAGGCAGCATATTAGATACACCAAATAAGAGGTACCCTGTGAAAAACATTATTCAAGGCCAGGTGCGCTGGCTCATGCCACCCAGCATTTTGGGAGGCCAAGGTGGGCATGTCACTTGAGGTCAGGAGTTCAAAACCAGCCTGGCCAACATGGTAAAATCTCATCTCTACAAAAAAACTACAAAAATTAGCCAGATGTGCTGGTGTGCGCCTGTAATCCCAGCTGATCAGGAGGGGCTGAGGCAGGAGAATCACTTGAACCTGGGAGGCACAAGTTGCAGTGAGCCAAGATTGTACCACTGAACTCTAGCGTGGCTGAGAGAGCAAGACTCCATTCCAAACAAACAAACAAAAACCAAGAACTTCAAAAAAACAGTTTTAGTTTCACTGAACAAAATATCCTTTAGTGAGCACAAATAATTCAGAGCAAGAAGTTTATTAGTCTTTATATATTTGCACTTCCGTCCACAGTGCATGCAGTTTTAAATGTCAGGATTAAAGTGTTTGGGGGTGTCTTAAATAGCCAGTACATGCATTGTTTCTTCACTTAATTTTCTATGTTGCAACAAAGACTTTGAATAGATACATGTGCTTAAACAAGAGGGTATTGAAGGAGAAGTGTGAGTTTGTTGTACACGAGAGTATGAAGATCCTCTAGCACTAGAAAGTAGTAGTAAGGAAAAAATGTGCTGTCAATAAAAGAAACCATTGGTATGTTGCTCTTTCTCATATATACTTATGTTTACTCATATATACTTATATTTACTCATATATACTTATAAAAATTTATTTGTAAGTTCATATATATATCTTATACATGATAAATACGTTCTATATATGTCTGTGCTAAACTTTTGGTGAATATTTCTTATCGCGAATGTAAAAACCACAAACTTGGGAAAGCTTGGCTGTTTCCTATACTTCATTGTGTCAATGGAATTCCATATTTTACCTTTTGTGGATGTTAAGACCTGGTGTGTTTTCTCAAACAGGAAAGGTTTCAGAAAATGCAGCATTAGGCCAATTGCAGAACCAAGAGAGATGAATTGTGCAATTTTTTGTAGATTAGATTTTCCTAACTTGACCACTGTCGGCTTCATCCCTGTGGGGTCAAAGCTACTTTGTGCGCAGCAAATGAAACTTGATTTTCAGGGAAACATGTTTGCCTTCAGTAAAATGCAGCCACCGTAACAATCTAGTCCATCCAGAGATGAAGGTTGTAGCATTGCTTCCCTCTTAGATATATTGTTAGCGGTGTCAACAGTGTAGAACTGTTTAAACCTGCTGGACGCTGTGCATTTTGGTGACTCCATTCCATGTACCACATGTGAGAGGTAGAAAGTGTGGAAGGGGCGGTGCTTCTCAGAGTGTGGGCATTTGCATGGAGGTATTCACATTTACTTATGAAATAGCCCCCTCTGAGTTCCAGAAGTGGAAACAAGAAACTAAAGTGCTTTATTGAAGTGTTTCCATGCGTCCATGAAGAGTGTATTATATTTGAGATTAATATTAGTTACTGAGACTGAAATCTGGTAGAGAGAAGAGAAATAAAGGAATAGCTCTTTTCCTGGTGCCATTTCCTTGGGATGCTGTTCTGAGTGTTGAGGAAAAAAAAAAACCCATGAGTTACTGATGAGGCAGCTGTAAACAGGGGAAGTGACAGATGTAATGAAAGTCTCAAGGCCTGTCCTAGAAGAGGTCCCAGCACTGGTCATTTGAGCATTATTTACATGAAGGCGAACAGATGGATACATTCGATCTAATTCTGTGGGGTCCCTACATCAGAATTCTGTTTAGCGTTTTGAATCTGCACTTACGAACATATGTATTTCTGATGTTTTTGCAGCAGCAACTTCCAGATCTTATTTTTTTCCAGGACTTAAGGCTGTCAGAATAATGTTATAAATGGTGCTTTACTATTTAATGGAGCTGTTTCCATTCTGTTGCTATTTACTTTTGTGACAAGTTGATTTATTTCACTAGATACACCATAGAACAATCAAAAGATATAAACTAGGTTTGATACTTTATGCCATTTGAGGAGGAGAAAGGCTAAAGAACTTAACATAAACAGCCCTTTTCTGATAGTTTAGAAAAGTAGAATTTTCAGAAACTGGTATCAGTATGCCATGTCAGCAAGATGGTGAGATCGGTCCCATTGACTTAAAAAAGTGATAACAAAAATGGAAAATCAGCAAATCTTTACAATCCTGTCAATATTGATATTGATATATAAATGCCCACCTTCTGGAATATTAATGTCTGTCTCTAAATTATATAATCTGTGAAGATTCTTCTCCACCTTTTTTTTATAAACTGCATAACCAGTCCTTAATATGTTGATATTCTTCTCTCACAGTGTTTTCAGAAGTATTTGTATGTTATGTTGAAGATTCCTTTTACAGATACAGCCATACCCATGTAAATTTTTAAAGAATTGTTGTAATAGGGGGACAGAATGTAATAGTTTATTTAACTGACTTAACTGGTGACTGTATAACTACCTCACATTAAAGATGATAAAAATTAAAAAGCCTTGGTGAAAACCACAGGCAGGTTTGTCTTAAAGTGAGTGAAGCTTAAGCCCATTCTCTGGTCACTGTTGAGAACTAGCAATGTGATCATGTGGGCATATGTTTTTGTTAGAATTGCAAATTGGTTATTATCACTATTTGTATTCCAACTCTCCTTCTATCACATATCACCTTATAGCTATAGTGCTGAGGTGATGTGGCCATTGGAGGAATCAGGTAAAGGAAAATAGATCTTGTTGGATTGAGTGGGATATATTGATATCATCTGCAGTCTCTTGTTATTATAGTATAGTGACTACATGTGATGTCAATATATCTCACTCAACCCAACGAGATCTATTGGGTCTACATTATAGTCACTATGGATATGTTATTAGTAGCCGTTCCATCATGGAAATGTCTCCTAGGAATAATCCTACAGCCTACTCACTTGAGAGTATAACACCAGGTTTTAGGGCCAGAGGTCATCTCTCATGTCATGAGAAACTTGAAGTACGCAGGTAGTGGAAAAGCGACTGCGTTTTAAATATATGAAGCCAGAAGCTAGTCTGTGGAAATTTCTTCGAAATGTTACAGCTCATAAGAAACTTGATTACAAGTTTTCTCAAACTTGATACAGTCTGAGAATATTACATGGCTTGCCAAAATCCAGTTGTAAAGATGGAAGAAACTTTTCTTAACTAAGAAGAACAAAATTCTATCAACTGTGTCAGACTGTAGATTATCTTCTTTATCTCTACAAAATTCTCTTTGTGAAATTGTGGTCTGTGTGAAAAGGTCAAAATTTTGTCTTTCTTTAAATAGGGTATCCCAAATCATGTAAGTTTCAAGTCTCACAAAACTTCTGTCTTCCCCTAATGAGTTCTCATTCTGTAGCAGGCACATAAGTGTAATGTATCTATGATCCTTCCATTGGCTTATAACTATGATGAATAAACCACATTTTAGATATTTTTTAAATATTGAAAAGCATTTCAAAAATTTTATTTATGCAACTTTTAAATAGATTTTCAAATAATTAATCCTGAAGCATTAGTCTCCTTTTTAGTGAAATTCTATTAAACACTATCCAGTTTTCTTCACTGCAAAAGAATCCCTCAATTTGATGAGACTGAGTAATACTGATCATATTGATGTCAGTGATTCTGACCCTGGGCTGCCATTGATCTTGGCACCCTGCCACTATTGATCATTTCTGGTTCAGGTAAGAACTAGAAACAACTGTGTTTGAAGTGCAAGTCACTGTTAGCATGTTTTCTTCTCCTTAGTTCCAGTCCTTACTTCCCTTTCTTTCTTGGATTCCTTTGTCAAGCCTGTCATAGTGCCTTGCTCAGAGCAAGTGCTCTGTAAGAGTTTGTTGGGTGAATTACAGTAGTTATTTTATTTAACTGTATGTTATTGTTAGCTCCACCTCCACCCATCCCTAAGTGCAGCTACAGAGCAGAGACCACGGCACTTTCATCTCTGGCAACCACAGTGCTTCCTTTTATATAGGCAACACTCAATACATGTCGTGATGCTATGTAGTGATGGTGGTGGTGATACTGTCCTATAAAAACAGTCTGGTCAATTGGGAATATTGTGGTAATTTTTTGCTCATTTAATCAATATACTTGTCACCTCACTTTCTAATTCCAAGTATTAACTATCAAACCATACTGAGCCATACTGTATTAGAACCTATATGAACATACTATATTAGTAACTTAGAAAGTGTTGCAACTGGACTCAAATCTTTATTGAGCATGATTTCCTTGAATTTCTTGCTTCTGTTTTCTGTTTCTGTATGCACATTTTATGTGAATAAGATGAACATTAGCAGATTTATCTACATCTCTTCATTTCTATTCTACAGCAATAGCTCCTTAGAGTAATATCTGAAGTTATAATAATTTTCTTCATATCAGAGAGTTTCTAACTATGTTAATGGAAGTTAGGCTGGTTGCAGAGACATTCGTGAGAACTACCTATGCTGTACCATTTAAACAATTTATTTGATCTCTCTTTAGCTTACCTGCTCATGCCTTTGGAACATTGATGTTGACCTTGTTGGAACTTTGTCTATAATCATGATAAATCCCTCAATAAAATCTAACAGAAAATAACATTTAAATTTCCGAGTGATTTATTAACACTTTGGATACTTTGTAATGTGCTGTGTGCTCTTCTTAGCAAAGAGACTCTCTTATGACACTATATTCACATATTATTTTATTGACTGCCCAGTGCCTAATCATGTCATATTTTAAAAATAATAATAAAAGGAGAATAATGACAGTATAAACAGTAGATAATACTGAGTACTGCCTATTGCCTGATACGAAGGGAGGAATAATCTTTGTAAGCAGCAAGAAATAGTAAAAATTTATCAGCCATCAAACTGCAACCCTGTTTTTAAAAGTAGCTATGTGAACTTAGCCCTGTGTCTGGGCTTCTGTTTCCTCATGTGTAAAATCAAGACCCCTGCTTCTTTACCTGACCTACTTCTAATCATCCTTTAAGACTCGCCTTCATTATCCTTTTGTCTGGGAAGCTATTGGTGGCTCCTGGAGAAGGCTGGGCCCTTCCCTTGCTGTAGGAACTTCCTGTGCATACTCCAACAAAGCCCTTAGGACATTCTTTTGAAACTATCTATTTTTATATCTCTCCCTCTTTATAGCATGAGTTTGTCAGGAGCAGGGACAATGCCTTTATACCACCAGTGTGGCTGGGGGAGAGGAGTGGGGAGGCAGAAAAGGAAAGTTTAGGAGGACACAAGATGGGCTCACATTTCACCTCTGAACCTAAATTCTGGCTCCAATGCTGACCAGTTGTGTAGCCTTTGCCAAGTTACTTAATTTACCTAGGTCTTATTTTCCCCTAGTGGAATGAGGATAATAATGGCCGCCTCATCAGTGCTATTGTCAGAATAAATTTCAATAATATTTGCTAGGCTCCTGACAAAGTGCCTGGCATATAGAAAGCACTCAATTAATGCTGACTATTATTACTATCATTAGCCAAATATATTTTTGTTGGAATAAACCTAACATTGTATGATTTTTAAGGTACTTTTCACATATTAGAGTCTATGGTCATTCCCCTCTGTTTACTGACTAAGATATCAAAATAAATACTTTTAGCCTTCTGAATTTTGATATGAGGATAAAATGGCCATCTGTTAAAAACAGTATGCTTATGTTTTCTGGGTGCATTGTTAAGAACTGTGAAGGGTCTGAGATTTTTACCCTATTTTTAAGGTAATACAGCAGCCTGCCTAGTTCTATGAATGCTGGCAGAAGACACTAGACTTTTGGATCGCAGACAAAGGAAAGTTTAGTACTCACAAGGAGAGCAGTAGACAAGGTATTAGCATTTGTACCGGTTTTCTGAGCCCTGATTCCCACATGGTGATTGAAAGAGAGTCTGGTGATGTTTACACTTCAGGTGCAGAAAACTTGAGCTTAGGGAACCCCAGGCTTTTATAATGCACAGTAAGCATGTCTGACCTTTGGCCCTAAGTGAGACATTATCCTTGTGATACTGGATGGTAAACAAACCTGCCTTTTGCTCTACAGGAAGATAATATCTCTATCTTCTAAGGCTTTCAAGATACAAATGTCCTTAAGACCGTCCTGAAGAAAGGCCTTCAGTGCCTTTACTCATGACAAGTACAGAAACGCAAGAGATGCAGAAAGAATGGTCTGTCAATATGGAAATTTGTATTTTTATGGATTAGGTTTGTAACTTTCATCAGATTCTTTTTTGTTTTTGTTTTTTTTTTTGAGACAGGTTCTCACCATGTCACCCAGGCTTGGAGTACAGTGATGCGATCACAGCTCACTGCAGCCTCCGCCTCCTGGGCTCAAGTGATCCTCCTGCCTCAGAGTCCCCAATACCTGGGACCACAGATGCAAGCTGCCATGACTGGCTACTTTTTGTATTTTTGGTAGAGAGGAGGTTTCACCATGTTGCCCAGGCTAGTCTCTAATTCTTGAGCTCAAGCAACCTTGGCCTCCCTCTTCAGATTCTTAAAGGGACATGTGAAAGAAAAAGTTTAAGTTTCTAAGTTCAAAGTCATTATTTAGGTGGTTACGTATCTAAGGACTAAGCAAGAAAGATACCTCACAGAAGACATCATGAGACAGAGAATGAACTGTGGCAAAGAATAAAAGGTTCTCTGAGAATAGATTATTAATTATTATAATGTCTATTGAAAAACTTTGCACGTAAAAAGAGAACCAAATTCACTTTTAAAGATTGGTGTGCAGGTGGTGGGGAGGGGCTGCACACTCCTTCCTCACCGCGTTTTTTTTTTTAAAGGTTGGACATGCATTGTTGCAAGGTTTTTGATGTGTGCTATACACAGAAAAGTCAAAGGTTACTCCTTTATTCATAACTGAATTTCCATTCCCAATTCATATTATTGAAATGTATAATTCTGACTTTCTCCATTTGTATCGCTTTATTTTTAACACTCTTATAAGCAAACTGTTATAAATACCATGACAAATTATTTTATGAACAATTTATCTCAGTAACGGTGACCTCTGTCACTTGAACCACTGTTCAATGCATTGTCAAACAGCAAAGATTAAGGCATAGGGCATTTTGTGGAATTAGTGACTGTCTAAGAGCTGATAGTCTTATGCCAAACCAGTCATTAGCACCCAGAAAATGTTATACTCTGAAAGCATTATTATGTTTATGTAACAAAAGTAAGAGACAAAAACAGATGGCTTAAATGAAAATACTGCTAATCCAGGGTTTCTCAACCTTAGCACCACTTCCATTCTGGATCAGATAATTCTTTGTTGTGGGAGCTGTTCTGGGCACTGTAGGATGTTTAGAAGCATCCCTGGTTCCTACCCACTAGATGCCAGTAGCATCCTCCAAGTCATCACAATAAAAGTATTTCCAGACACTCCCAAATGTCCCCCAGGGACATAATCACCCTCAGTTGTGAAGCACTGTGCTAATCCCACTTTAAAAGTAAAAACAATATTCTGTCAATGAATAAGAAGGCACATAGAGAGTGTTGCATAATCCTGATAAACATTCATGGCCCTGGAAAGAAATTAACGCTTCCATAGTTTGAGGGATTCCAAAATTTCCTCTTTGCCAGTTCTTACTCCTGGGTGTGATCTGTTATAGAGTACGGAGGGCAGTACAGAGGACTGGACTTGGGTTCTTGCCTGTTTCCTGCTGCATTGTTGTTCTGTGATTTGGGGTCTGGTCAGAATTTTTCTGAGTTTTTTCTTTGTAAGAGAGGGATCAGCCCTGTCATACCTACCATAAAGAATTGCTGAAGCTCAAATCAGATCGCTTAAGTAAAAATGACTTGAAAAGCTCAAAGAGATCTATAATTTTTAGGACAAGGAAAAATGATTTTAAGGATTTTTTTTGAAAATTTTAGAGCATTCCTTGAAAATAACTAGAAGAACCCTGGGGCACTGCAAAAAAAAAAAAAAAAAGGGATTTGAGAATCACTGTTTTTAAGATGCCCTTTAGCCCTGCTGAGCTCGCGCTTCTGTGTTCTTCTGGGTTGCCATGTGCTGAGTAGCCATGACAGAAGGCACGGTTGAAGGAGTGGTGGAAAGGCTTGGCTGACAGCGGCAAGGAAGCAGCACTTAGTGTTCAAAAAGCACAAGTACTTTGTTCATGTTTCCTCTGTATCCAAGAAGTTATCTGTAAATTGAGTAGAGATTTTAAAGACGAGAAAAAGTTAATACTGTAAATTTTCCAAAAATGAATATTGCTGCTTTAAATAATCATATCTGACTTATTTTCTGATGTTACATGTGTTTTATTAACTAAAAATACCTTGTAAGTTTTATTTAGCTTTCTTTTGGGTCAAATATGAATATATTTTCTCTATCTGATGCTATGACTTTTTTAAAACTGCAGAATTGCAACAGTCTTTTCCCGCTTTTAAATATTTAGAACCAACCATTCCTGCCTGAAGTGAACATATCCACCTGAACTTTGAGGACTAGAATAATTTAGTCTCAGTTTAGGATGGGTCTTAAAGCTACATGACCCAATATCTAGTTTAGTTCAAAAATTCTATTCCCAGACCTCTGACAGATGGTTCTGTAGTCAGTCTCTGTTTGATCTTTTACCTCTCCTTGGTATGGTGGGGCTGGAATAAATTTACCAGTGAGAAAACATGAGGCATAAATGGGTTAATTGTGTCCAAGATCACTTGGATAAGTAACAAAGCCAGAGTGACCCATTCTTTCTGTATCCACAGCCCTTCTTACAACCTAAGTCATTTGGCTTCCTTTAGTTTATTCCATTGCTGGATAGCTTATTTTAAAAAGTTATTTTTCATAATGTACTGAGATCTGTGTCCCCATAATCCTGCCAGATGCAGTGGCTCTCACCTGTAATCCCAGCACTTTGGGAGGCTGAGGCAGGAAGATCACTTGAGCCCAGGAGTTTGAGGTTGCAATGAGCTATGATGGTATCACTGCACTCCAGCCTGGATGACAGAGTGAGACCTTGTCTCTAAAAAAATTTGTATATTTAAAAAACTCTTGTTCTTTTATCTGGAGCATGAGACAATATATCTAGTCTTACTCTTCCAAATGACAACCCTTCAAATATCTGATTGTACTTTATGACTGGCCCTCCCAAGCTCTTGAATATGATCTTTTTCAAACTCAATGTATCTTCTCCTCCTAATAGTACCCGATTTAGCACAATTGCCATGCACACTATGCTCTGGGTTAATCTTTTCTGACTGTCGAGTTCCACATATACAGGATTGAAACTAGTTCTGGAACTCGTGTTTGAAATATTGTCTTACCATTGGTGTTAGTTTTACCTACATTTGATTGGACACTACAATTATTAACTGTATTCCCTTTTTTCTCTTTTTTTACTGTCATGTCTCATTTTTTGCTTGCATTGTGATTGTCAAACATTGCAAGGTCTTGTGAATTATCCTTAAAGCAAATGTTTTCTTCTGTATTTTTTATTTATATAGTAAAACTTTATATTAAAGCAGGTTAAAGTTTCAGCTTGTGGATTAAGTCCATCATTTCTGTTTTAGATGTTTTCATATTTTAAAATTTCCTCACAGATTCTAGTTCAAATTTGATAAGTATGTCTTCATGTAGCTATATGATTACATAATTATTCAAGTGTTTTGGGTAAGACAAAATCATAAATATTATTTTTATCTTTTTCCGTTAATTATTAAGCATGTGTCTGTTTCACAGAAATGTAATCTATATGTTTGATTCATCATCCCATAATTTTTCAAAATGTAATTTTGTAAGAGCCATTGAACATCAGTCATTTTTATGATGTGTGTGTGTTTATTCCTAACACTGGAAGGTCATGTTTTGTTATAAATAAACAAATGACTACATGTTAAACATGTCTTGTCTAAGACATAAACTTGGTTAACTAGTCGCTGCCACCTACCACTGGAAAAATGTATTTTCATGCCAGACTGAGCTACCTCCTTAAAATAGACTAGGCAGATTTCCATGATGTTAGGCACTGATGTAGAATTTCCAGAACCAGTATAGCGCTGTTCTTCTTTCACTGACCCATAGATTAAGACAAAGCAAGTTTGTAAAGAATATCAATAAGCAATCAACAAAAGGTATAGAATAAGAATAGATTGTTTATTATCATGTAAAATAGATTGTACATGAAAACATGAATATTATATATGGGGAATCATACTTAAGGCATTGCAAATATTGGACCAGCATACTGGGCCTCATGCTGTTGAAAGGGTACCATGCTTTACGAAGTCTTGACCTGTTAATACTTCAAAGGAGCTCAGAATAAGGGGGATAAATGGTAGTTCTACCAACAGATAATAAAAAATAAAATAAAATTAGCAATCTGTATGCTCAGGGTCCAAGCAGGAAGTCAGAAGCCACTCTGATTATTATTTTTTCTTTCTTTTTGAGATGGAATCTCACTCACCCTGTCGCCCAGGCTGTAGTCCAATGGCTTGATCTCCACTCACTGCCACCTCCACCTCCCGGATTCAAGGGTTCAAGCGATTCTCCTGCCTCAGCATCCCAAGTAGCTGGGATTATAGGTGCCTGCCACCACGCCCAGCTAATTTTTGTATTTTTAGAAGAGATGGGGTTTCACCATGTTGGTCAGGCTGGTGTCGAACTCCTGACCTCAGGTGATCCACCCGACTGAGCCTCCCGAAGTGCTGGGATTACAGGCGTAAGCCACCACACTCAGCCTGATTATTTTCAAAAGGTGGTATATAATGTTGGAAAATTGTTACACATTGACAGTAAAAATTGTAAAAGAGCAACCTAGGCTTCAGGAACAGCAAAAAATTGCTACCACCTTTATACTGGAGAGACAAAGGGAATAGATGGGGTTACCAGGGTCACTGGACTGCAGCTGGAACCATGTGAGCCTGCCTGGCAGGAGGTAGACCAAGAAGAGTCTGCTGCCTGAGGCAGGAAGCCAGGAAAGACAAGGGAGAAACTCAAATAGCAGAAGGTTCATAGATGTTGAAATTTGGATGTGGTTGATGAGGGTTTGTTTTACTAGTATCTCTATTTTTTAAATATGTTTGTAATTGTCTATAATAAATGTTTAAAAAGTTGAACGAAAGACACGCACACACACACACACACACACACACACAGAGAAGAAAAACGTGTGCCTCCCACATTCTGCTTACACCTCCATCAGCTCTCCTCCCAGTAGTGAAACTCACCTGGAAGGTGACTCCTAGAGAAGCCTGAGAAACTTGACCTCCAGGGATCAGCCTACACCAGGGATTAGCAGAGCAGGGTATGGGCAAAGAAAGATGTGTCTAAAGCAGAGTGGCTGGCAAGACCCTCACCCAGGGCAAATGAGGCAGTGGCTCCCCTCCTGCTGTTCACACAAAATCTTCACTAGAATTTCCTGTTTTTCTCTAAGACTTTCTGAATCCCCCAAAGGTACCTGCTACTTAAATCTAATTTTGTGGGATTGGGGACAAACAATGCGACTATCTGACCTAGCCTCTGGCTGTGAAACCCATGGTGAGCCTTTGGACATTGCAATGTCCATTTAACCCAACCACACTTTTTACATACTTCCTGTTCACTTCCATTTACATGACTTCTACATAGTAGAGTCTATGAGTACTTAGAAATTTCAGACAAACTCTACTTTAGCTGGAATATTCATGGTTTTAGTTTAAATTACTTACCTTGCATAGAGAGTGAGCATTTGGGTAAGGAATGATTATAACTAAAACTTTGCCTGTTATAAATTAATGGCTTTCGGCACATATTGGTTGCATTTAGTTAATAATAAGAAAAAACATACCCAAGCATTTATATACACAGCCACAAAGATTGAAAACTGAAACAGAAGGAAATAGGAGTACCCTAGCTACGTAGTTATTTGAATTAACATGTAAGATATCGCTATCGTGTTGGAATGCATCTTTATACTGATTTTGTATTAAAGAGTAGGTTCTTGGTTCTTAAAAAGACGGAGTTTAATATTAACAGTAACACTTTTCCAAGTAAGGAAACTCTAAAGTCTTTTCAAGGACTACCAGGTATGGTTGTGCCGGTGGCATATTTTCTGAATGGCCTCCCCCAAGGGGTCATCTTTTTCTTACTCAGACAAAGGCACCGTATATGCAAGCAACAGTCCTGGCCTTCCAACACTGATATTACCAGGGGGAAAATATTGCTGGGAGAAGTTTTGTGACCTTCTGTAAAGAAGTTTGACTTTTAGGATCAATATCAGGATTCTAAGAGATACATGTGAAGACTTTCTTAGCTCTGAGCAAGACAGAACCACTTGCTGGTTTTAGATTTCCAGGTTTGCCTATTTTCATTTAGCCAAGAATACTTTATATATTTATTTTTACAACATTGTGGGTAAATCTTGTTAATCCTTTGAGGAATAGTAAAACCTTTAATTACATTAAGATCAAGATGGGATCACAAAGTGTTTTTCTGTTCTCCAGTGATTAAGACTACGGCACATTCTCACTGCACATGCACTAATGTACTAAGGTACATCTGTACTAACATACAAATTAATATTTATATATTTTACAGAAGCTAAAGTATTTTAATCACTTGGCCAAATAAACTCACATAAGCCCTGAATATAGATGTTTAAAACACAGTGTGATTTATTTATGCAAAGGTAAAGCTGTCTACACAGGTCAGAAGAAATTTTTCAACCGGGTCAACATGGATGGCTTTTAAAGAATGGATGGCAAGTATTAGCAGTAGTGATGCTTGCAGGTGCTGGCTTCAGATGGGGTCAAGACCCAGATCTAGCACTGCCCTAATTAACTTAACCTCCCTGCGCCTCAGCGCTAGGAAATGGGAGCGGCGCTAATAGTACCATCCTTCGAGGTTTTTGTGAAGATGAAGTGTAATGGATCTAAGTGTAAAGCACTTAGAATAGTGCTCGGTAAATAACACTAAAAAATCTCTTAAGGCTAATTTTTGATTTAAAAGAGTCAGCTTTTTTGAGTTATCTATTGTTTTCCTGTTCAAATTGGGCAACACCTTTTTTTTTTTGTTTCTAGTTTTTCTTATGCTTCTTGCTTCTTGTGCCTGACATTATTCTCGCATTGTTTTGAGAGTAGGGTTTTTATTTTAAACATTTTGTAGATTGCTTTTTATTTCTTTTTTTCTGATGAATATTGATTTTTATTTATTTACTTTTTAATTTTTATTTATTTATTTATTTTTATTATACTTTAAGTTTTAGGGTACATGTGCACAACGTGCAGGTTTGTTACATATGTATACAAGTGCCATGTTGGTGTGCTGCACCCATTAACTCGTCATTTAACATTAGGTATATCTCCTAATGCTATCCCTCCCTTTATTTCTTATATATTCCTCATTTACCCCTTTTCTTTGTGTTCCTAAAGATATCCCATTTATTGATCATGTATATTCCTTTTTACTGAGGGAGGTGACATTAGGAAACAACATCATAGCAAAGTACTACGGAATTGAGATTTGGTTATGAGTCTCTGTAGCTCCTCCTAGTTTTAAAATTCTTTGAATCTCTGAAATTGAATATTCTTACAAATCTCTGAAATTGACCATCAGAAATTTGAGTAGGTGATGCCCCGGAAATCGCATCGAGGAACACAGTTTTCCTCTTACCCTCTTTTTTGGGATGTGTGTGTTTATTCAACATGTGTATATTTTCTCCTTTCCCCATCTGGCATCTGCTTTAGTACCAGCCTAGCTAGCTGTTCTGTGTCAAGAGTACTTTAGCCTTTTCATTATCAAAGAGAAAGAAATGAAATAATATAAAAAAGAAAATCCTTCCCCATCCCCCTCATGCTTCACTTTTGTTTTGCTGTTTCTGAGCAAGTTTCTTGCCATTTACCTTTGCATTTGCATTGCTTATTGATTGGCAATTTTAAAATTGTTTATTGTGCTCTTTTGTTTCACTGTTCAAGAGCTAAAACAAAAGCTACCAGGCCCTGCGAGGTACACATTTGCATGCGGTGAGCGTTGCCCAAGGAAAAAGTAATTGCTAATGCATATTTATGTGGCACAAATTTGCCATTTGTTTATGCATAAAATTATCAATAGTGCAGGGCGGCCCAGCCGTAGAAAATGGTGACCTTTTTAGCTTAATAAATAGAAATCAGCTGTTATTGTGAAGAGATCAGCCATTTATTCTGTGTTGAGGGACATTGCCGGGAAAATGCAGATTGGGGCTGGCAATATCATTAAATGGAAGGCCAATGACCCTTTCCGTAGAGTCTATTATACTTTATCTAATAGGGGATAAATGACTCTGGTTGGCAAATGGAATAAAGAACAACAGTTTTTTTTTTTTTTTTTCCTTTTGGTAATTTTATAACTGTATAGATTTTAAGCCAGTAAAACTGAACTGGAAATTTCATGCTTACCTGTTGCTAGTATTCTCTCAAAAACTATCTGTTTTAAAGTTTGTTTTCTTATTCATTATTCTCTTTTCTATTTGTACCCATGGAAACAAAAAGTAAGTCAGGTGATATTTTCCTAGGAGAAAAGTTCTTTCCTTAATTTTTAGGTTTTTTTTTTTTCTTTCCTCTCTCTCTCTCTCCCTTCCCCTGACACTTTAATCTTTGCAATGAAACTGAAGGTATCTTTGCATTTGTACTGGGTTGCCCTATATTTGATATCATAAAAATACTAAATGTAGAAGAAGATATTCTCAAAATTTTAAAAAAGTTACCAATGTATTATGCTTAAAAAAAAAGCTTAATACTTTGTAAATGATAAGAATGGCTTTTGATGAAGTATGTGGGTTCTTTGGTTTGGAGAATGTTCTGTAAACATAAAACCCTCTCATAAGCATACTTTCTCAATATGTGAAACACCAAGCAGTAGTCACCTTTTGTGATTGTGTCCGTGCTGTATCTGGTAAATGAAATACCCTTTGTTTCCCCGGGGCTTGCCTCTGTCCCCTTTAATGTGGCTTGATCACACACTATGTCTATTTGACTAGTAGTGCTTTGGTGTGTTAGTGAGCATTTCTGCCGCTTAGGAATTTTTATCCAGTTTTTTCAATCATGATAGAATTCACTATTAAGTGAAAACTGTGTTTGTTTTTAAAATGATATTATGTAATATTTGATCCACTTAAAATTTTATATAATATACTTTAAGTTATGAAACAAGATGATGAAACAGAGACCCGTAAAAGCACCTCAGAACATGGCTAACATCTTTGAAGCTACCTGCGTACTCCTCCCTGACTGTGTTTCTTAACACAATTTCACGGCACCGTGTTGAAAGTTTCCACAATAGTGGTTTTGCAGCCACCAATCTTTCCCTCATGCTGCACTTTAGTATGACAGTGCATTCTGCAGCATGTCACCAAAGTGACTGAGTAACCTTTTACTGGCAGAAATGGGTCTGTCGTTCCTTTTTAAAGTAGAGGGTGTAAATAGGATTCAGACACTAGGGTACATTAGTCCATAAAATGAATATATTTTTTATGTCATTTGTAAGGTATTGATTTTAGGTCCATTAGATTCACAGTCCCTAGTGGGAGAAAAAAAAAACAATGATTTAATGGGTAGGTTGGAAATTCCAGAAGGAAGAGCAGCATGATTAACCCCTTCTTTCTCAACTCCCTGCCTGTGTTATATAGTATCTTCTAGAAGTTGAGACAAGAACCTTGGGAGAAAGTGACAGAACTCTTATCATCTGTCTCCCCTGCAGTTTACAGAGGGTCAGAAAACAAATTTCAGCCTAGTTATTTCTGTGTCTCTGAATGTGATAGAACAGATCACTCGGGGTTAATAAGAGTTGCCAAAATTATTTTTTTAGATGGGAGTTTTTAAGTTAATGAATTTGTTTTATTTTTACAAAGTTCAGAGTGTATTTATTTATTTTGAGAGTCTTAACAACTTAAGATATTGTTTAGGGACCTTAAAGGATATGAAGGAATTGAGCTGAGTTTTTTTTTAAGAAAATTTTTTTCTCTCAACTCTAAGAAAGGAAAGTTCATTGTGGTATCATGCCAGTTACAACGTTACTTACACAAGTTTTAAGTGATATTAGCGATATCAGCGATCTTAGTAATTTTTAAAGTAGGTTGTTTCCTGTTCTATAAATACATAGAAAATTATTGGTTTTTACAACCTCTTTTCTGATAAAAGAATGACTGAACTATCATTTCACTGCTATGTAATTAAATTTGGGTGCAGAGTACTTATAATAATTCTAGTCAATTTCACACACCTAATGTTACTACCACCTAAAAAGAATTTTCTCTCAGGCTGCTTTGCCAGCTACATCTTCATTCTTGTATCTAAAAAAACCTAATTATAATATAGGTAGGAAATGTTTTTAAAATTCCAATTATATTTCCAATCTTTTGCCATAGTGATATGTTATCATTGAAGAAAAATATGCCAACTACAATCTGGTTACCTCAAAATTTGACCTGACATAAAGATGATGGTATCAACAGACATTTTTAGAACTTCATATTTTAATTCAAGTTTTTCATGTTCTATAATAAAAATATAAAAATACAAGCTCCCTCTTGTGGGTAAAATTACCACCTGTGAATTTCTGTGTCACCCAAATATATGATATGACAAAATTTCACTGTTCCACTTAGTAAACACAATTGTGGTAGTAGTGTAGTCTCTTTACAGTTGGGCAGATGAGACAATTCACTTAACTAAAAAAAAAAAAAAAGTGGAGTTTGTGGTATTTTTTCTAAGTACAATTTTTTATGGAAATACATTTTTAAAAATCCACTGACTATATATAGACAGCCTTTATTCTACTTCAGCAACATACTTTCCCATGTTAAAAGTTTTTTGTTGTTGTTTTGGTTGGCTTTTGTTTGTTTGCTTTTTCGAGATGGGGTCTCATTTTGGTGCCCAGGCTGAAGTGCAGTGACGCAACAACAGCTTACTGCGATCTCAACCTCCTGGACTCAAGCAGTCCTCTCACCTCATTCTCCCAAATAGCTGGGACTACAGATGCATGCCACCATGCTTAGCTAATTTTTAAATTTTTTGTAGAGCTGGAGTCTCAGTGTTGCCCATGCTAGTCTTGAACTCCTGGGTTCAAGTAATACTTTTGCTCCAGCCTCCCAGAGTACTGGGATTACAGGCGTGAGTCATCATACCCAGCCTGATGTTCAAAGTTTTTAATGATAATTTTTCTCTTCGTGGAATATTCTTCAATGAAGTAATGAGTAAACTAATAAAGTAATGTGGATTCTTCTCTTTGTCAACATTGTGGCACTTGAATTTCTGTGCTTCCTAACAAAAGTTCTGATTTTGGAATGGAGTAAAATGCTTCTATACCAGGCATGCTCCAGGAAGATATAGTATGGTAATAAAACTATTCAAATACTGTAAACCTTGTGATCAAAACTGAATAACCAGTGATGATATAAAAATAAACACCCAAGAGATTACTCAATTTCCCTTGAATTGGACTAATAGTGGAGCGACTGAGCCAGAATCAAGGCTGTGGCTCCTACCGTGTACAGGTTCCTTGCTTTCATAAGTCTGATTCTTGGGAATCTCAACAGATTGTCAGGGCCGATTTTTGTTCAGCCTAGGAAAATTGGTAACAAAGCCAGAATTTTATTCACTCATGATAGTGGCAAGAGCACTTTCTGAAGCTGAGCTGAGCACGGCAGTCAGAGAAATACATAGCAGTGATGGAATGAAATGAAAAATAGCTGAACATTTAACAATTACTGTGTTGACCATTGCTGTTATATGTTTGAATGGGCTCAAAGAAGAGACCTAAGAGGACACCTGAAGATGTCTCATGAATCATTTCGAGCAGCAAGAATCTACCTTAGTGTAGCCTGTCCTAAAGCATCTGCAGGATATTTACATTAAAAGTGGACCACAACAACTACTGAGTTTTTAGATTAATTGTGGTGGCTTTATAATGCCAAGATAATACCCCTTCTTCCATAAACCATAATTTTATTACATTTATATATGTAAATTTACATTTAAATATATATTTATGTTTATATATTTAAATGTAAATATTAAATATATATTTATATATTTAAATGTAAATTTACATATATATTTATATATAATGGTTTATCAATTTACATATATATTTATATATAATGGTTTATCAATTTACATATATAAATATAAATTTCTTTTGAAAACCTTACACATTTTCTATTTTCAAGAGTCATATGTTCATATTTACTAAATAAAACAATGCACTGTTAATGGTCTACTTTTATTTTTCCAGCTTTCCTCTTGCTGATGACATGATTCCTGTTTGAATCTGTTGACAAGATTCTGAAAGCTGAACAGAGAATTCTGGCACTGCACTGGGTAGGAAAAAGGTATATTCATAAAACACATAATAACACTTTTGAAAAATTGATAACTATTCTATTTCACAAAAATGGAAGTTTATATGCTTTCTCTTATTTTTAATTTATAAGTAAAAATATATAAAACATGTGCATATAAAAGTATAGTACATAGTCTTTTATATTCAGATGACAACTGGCTTTTTAATTATGATTTTGAGACTCATTATGATGGTAATGTCTCTAAACTGGCAGATGATAGCAACATTTCTTTTCTTTTCTTTTTCTTAATGAGATACACTTTTTCTGAAGTTGTGAAAGCTTTTTTCTCCACTGAAAAATGTTTTTTGAAACATTTGTTGCTACTTTTTTGTTGTTGCTTCAAAATAAATATTTGGGATTGCAATGGATAGGTCACATATTTTAGAAAAATTTCTATAGGCTATTAAGTATTCCGGGGTATGATTCTGTTAATGCATACAAAAATGTAATATTGCTGAAGCCAGACAAATATTTTCTAATTTACTGACAGAAACATTCCATGGGCATCTATCTGTGTGTGCATGAAATCCCTGTTTGTCTTTTCAAAAATGTTATACTCTTGGGAACAGGCACTGAAAGTTTGACCACAGATCTAGAGTTGAAAATCCTTTTCTAATTTATTGATTGACTAGTCATCATGCAGGTAACTGCAGAAAAGGATGAAAGGAAGGAATTCTGTTGTTCAGGAGAAGTTTGTCACCAGTAAGATTGAAAGGGAAATCTCCTTTCGTTGATACCTAAAAAGAATAATGAAACACTGTTCATCTTGCATAATGACTTAAAGCTCATTTATTCAGAAATCTGCTCTTACAGTGTTATGACTTATGTTCCCACCATTTCAAGATGCAAGTGTATGTGTGAAAACCCTTAGAATTAATGGTAGTGGTTACCTCTTTTAAAAACAAAATTGTTAAAATCCCAAATAGTATTATTAAAATACTTATAACTCAGGCTTCATATATTCACAGACAAATGAAACAATATAATATAGAAGAAAACATAGCGAATAATGGATTTTTATACTAACAAAAGTGGAATAAGTCACAACCAAATTATTCCAAACAAAAATTCTATAGGTTTACAGGCAAAAATACCAATATAAATAAAATTAAAAGGCAAGTGACAAACTGAGACTACTGCTTCTAATAAATATGGCAAACATTAAATGTAAAGAGCAGTTATAAGAAAGACAGTGATATCTTAATTTAAAAGATAATGAGATACAAGAACAAGTAGTTAATAAGGAATATAACTAATACAAAAGGTAATAAAAGGAACGCAAAGCTATGCCTCACTTATCTAACTAGGGGAAAGTAATTTAGAATAATAATAATATAACAAGAATGTAGAGAGATGGACATTTTCAACAATTTTGGGGAAACCTTGTGTTTGTTCAACTTTCCAGGAAGGAATTGGGCCACTTCTGTAAACAGCCTTAAATGTTGTCAAAGCATTCTATGTAACATTCCCATGCTATTAGTTTGGAAGATATTTAGTTGCAAGTGATCCAGATCCAACATAACAGTTTAAACAAGATAAAATTTTATATTTCTTTTAAGTTAATTTTCATATATTTATAAGTGGAAGATTTTAGATAGATTTAACTGTTCAGCAGCAGAGCAGTGGCTAAATAAATTTGAATACATTTATATGATGGGATATCCTGCAACCAGAATGAAATGAGTATTTCATTTGATATTTAAAATTTGATATTTGGTATTTAAAATTCTTTTCTAAAGAATTTAAAAAGACATAAAATTATGCATAATGCAATGTTAAATTAAAAAATCAGAGTCTACACTAAAGATATAATGTGTTTCCAAGTTTGTGGGTATATATGTACACACATGTATGCACATATATATCTCTACATGTGCGTATATATTACAAACACAGAAAAATTAATAGAAAAAATAATAAACACATTGAATATAATTAACTCTGGATAATGGACTCATGAGAAGTTTTAATTTTCTTCATAGTTTACAGAGTTTTTAAATAGTATAATATTAAAATTTGAGAAATATAAAAGGTGTGGATTTTCAGAAGGTATATATAAGCTGCTAAGTGCCTCTGTTTGTTAAGATACTATATATATCTCTGTTCAAGGAGAGTTGAAACAGCCCAGCACCCATCCTTTTGGTTATTTTTTTCCCAAAGTCGGGTTGAAATGAGGATTCCTGCTCAGTAGATCCATACAACCACTTAGACATCTTGATCATATTGCAGCCTGGCTGCCTCTTTTAGCTTAGGGCAGTTCAAGGTATTGTGCTACAGTTCAGTGGCATTGGATAAACACATTAAGGCTTCTGGTATGCATGCCTATTTCAAAGGCACAAAGCAAAACTTGTGTATAAGTGGAAGAGGTTGAGTACTGCAGTTCTGGATTAAGATTTTTTTTTAAGTATTATGTTACCTTAGAATATTAGAAGAGTGAGAATTTAACTCTAAGATGAGTGAAAAATCACAATTTGATAGCAATGTGAGAAAATATTGTGGAGATGACAGTGAAAGCTTTTTTTTTTTTTTTTCTTTCAAAACCTAAACTGACTTTACTCTTTGAACTTGTAAGAGACACATGATGTATGATGTTTGGAAGCATAGACCTTGGAGACAGATTGTTTGGGTCTGTCTCCTAATTGTACCACTTATACCTGTTTACTTTTGGGTTTGTTCCCTAACTGCTATTGCTCAGACTTCTCATGTGTCAGAGGTAAATAATAATGGAAAACATTATACCATGCAAATGGTTACTATGTGGACACTGGTGTGACTAGTGTTTAAAGTTCATTAAGCAAAATAGACTTTAAAGCCCAAATAATTACTAGAGATAGAGTCACTTTATAAATGATTGAAGTTTCAATTCAATAGGAAGACAGAATAATTTTAAATCTCAATGCCCCTAATAACATAATCTTGAAGTGTATTAAGAAATAATTGATAGAACAATAAGAGAAATAAACAACTGTATAATAGCAGTGATATTAATTCACTTGTCTTAGTAATTGATACAATAAAATAGAAAAATTGGTGAGATTTAGTTGAATGGCAAAATTAAGAAACATGACCTTATGGATATATGTAGAACCTTGCATACAACTGTAAAATTTACATTATTGTCAAGCACATAAGAGACAATGATAAACATTGACCATATTCTAAGTCAATGAATATCTTATTAAATTAAGCCTCAACCATTTTCCAAGAATTAAAGTTGTACCACAATGAAATGAAGCTGCAAACAGAAATAGAGCTAGGAGTATAGTTTCACAATTAAAAAGAAATCACAATGGAAATTAGAAAGTTTTTAGACTAAACAATAATAGATATCCTACATATAACAATTACAGAATGCCTATAAGAAGTATTTACTGGGAAATTTATAACCTAAATGAACATATTATAAAAGCAAAGGGCAAAAATTAATAGGCCAAGAATTCCTCTCAAGAAGTTATAAAACAACAAAATAAACTCAGTGTAATAAAACGAAGAAATTAATTAAAGTAAGAACAAAATTAACAAGGTGGAAAACAGTCGTACAACAAAGAGGACTAAGAAAGCCAAAAAACCGATTGTTGGAAAAGGTGAATAAATATTTCAAACCTCTGATGAGACTGAGCTAAAATGCAAGAGAAATGGGAAGATTACCAATATCAGTATTGAAAAAGGAGACACCACAACAGATGTGCAGATATCAAACAGCTAGTAAGAAATACGTATAAATTTTTTTGGGGTAAATATAAAGAGTTGGATGAATGGGAACATTTCTAGAAAAATACAATGCCAAAATTTGCTGAAGTGAAGTAGAGAACTTGAATAGTTCTATAACTATAAAGGAAATTTAATTCAGTAATCAAAAATTGTCCTATAAAGCAAAAGCAAAATCTTGACCAAGATGACTTCCCAGGCAAATTCAAGGAAGAAATAAGTCTAATCTTTTTTTTGAGACCGCGTCTCACTGGGTGGCCCAGGCTGGAGTGCAGTGGCTTGCTCTTGGCTCACTGCAACCTCTGCCTTGCAGGTTCAAGCGATTCTTGTGCCTCAGCCTCCCAAGTAGCTGGTATTACAGGCACATGTCACCACGCTTAACAGGCACATGTCACCATGCTTGGCTGATTTCTTTTATACTTTTAGTAGAGACGGGGTTTTACTATGTTGGCCAGGCTGGTCTCAAACTCCTGACCTCAAGTGATCCACCGCCTTGGCATCCCAAAGTGCTGGGATTACCGGCGTGAGCCACTGCACTCAGCCAAAGTCTAATGTTACATAATTTTTTTTTTTTCAAAAGATAGAAGAGGTAACAATCCGAATTCATTTTATAATTATCATATAGTTTTCATACCAAAGCTGATGAGAATAGTATGAAAAAGGACTTACAGGCCAATTCCTCTTGTGATTATAAGTGGAAATATACTCAACAGAATATTAGCAATTCAAATTTGGCAATATATAAAACAAAAATTTAATCACATAATCATTTAATATAAAATTATGAACAAGTTGGTTTATTCCAGAAATACAAGGTTTGATAATATGTAAAAAAATAAACAATTTAATACAGATTAAAACAGTCATATGATCATTTCAATAAATGCAGGGAAGGCATTTAATAAATTTCAACATCTGTTTCTTGTATTAAAAATTTTTTGGAAAACTAAAAGCAGGGAGGAACTTCCTTAATGTGATATAAAATACATACAGCAAAGATAAATCGTAATAGTAAAATGTTAAAGGCTTTCCTTCTGTGTTCAAGAACAAGACAAGGATATTTGCTATCACCCCTGCTATTTAGTATTTTTCTAGAAATCCTAGTCAATGCAGTAAAGAAAGATAAGGAAATAAAGTTATTAGGGTTGAAAAAGAAACAACTAACTGTCGTTATTGGCACACGATATGAGTTAATAAGACAATTTTGCAAGACTGATGCATATAATATAGTATAATGTACAGTTTTTCTATATATCAGCATCATTTTTTCTGGTTTCTGGTAATAAGAGATGCACAATATTTCTATGGGGAAAACTGTGAAACATTATTAAGTAATATTTTCTAAGGCTGATATGAATGATGAGATATACCATATTCATGCATTGAAAAGATCCAATATTGTAAAGATGTCTCTTTCTCCCTTATTGATTTATAAGTACCATGCCATCACAATAAATATTCTGTTTTTGTCTTTGTTTCTTGTTATCTGTACATTGTGTGTGTGTGTGTGTTTGTGTGTGTGTGTGAAATGTCACAAGTTAATTCTAAAATGTGAAAGGCAAAAGATAGTCAAGATACTCTTTATAAAGGAGCAATGGGTAGGAAGACTTGCCCTACAGATTTTATTAAGCTCCGTTAATTCAGAAAGTATGGCATTCCTGCATGGATAGACAAGTAGGCAAATGAGAGACAATAGAGAAGTCAGACTCTTGCAAATATGGATACTTTATTTCTAATAAGGGCAGTCCTTTAAAGTGGAGAAATAAATTGTTAATACGTGGATACTGAGAAAATTCATTTTCCATGTAAAAAATAAGATTGGATCTCTACTTCACATCACACAGAAAAATCAATTTTAGTTGGCCGAAACCTAAGTGTAAGGGACAGAACAATATTGACAGACTCTAAGATCATAACCTGGGAATATGACTTAGGAGTAGAGAAGGATTCTTTAAGCCAAAAAAGCACACAACACATTTTCTTGTTGTTGTTTATCAGAAAACGCCATAAAAAGAGTGAAAAACAGGACCTAGAGTAATAGAATAAATTTCAAAAACATCATTGACAAGGTTGGTATTCAGAATTGATTTTTAAAAAACTACAAGTCGTTGTTAAAGTTCACATAGTCCAGTAGAAAAAGGCAAAAGAAGAAATGCAAATGGACAATAATTTGAAAATGCCCAATATATGAAATAATGTCCAAGACATGAAAAAATCCTTAGTCTCAGTAGTAGCCAGGAGATACAACATAAACTCTTAATGAGATTCCACTACACATGCCTCAGAATAGAGAAAAGTAGAACGTCTAGCAGTTCAAAGCATTGACAAGGTTGGAGAGCAATAGCAACACTCATCAAGGGCTTGTTGGGATGTAAGTTGGAACAACTACTTTTAGATGCAGTACCTAGTAAAGTTGAAATTTATAGCCCTTGCTTAAGCAATAGCAATTCTATTATTCCTAGAGATAAATATCCTAGAGAAATATGTGTATATATGTGTCAGAAGAAATCTACAAGATGGTTTACACGAGAAATATTTGTATTTGCCAAAAAATCCGGAAATAACTCAGCTGTAATCAGCAAGTTGGAAAATTATAGAACAATCATACAATGGCGTGTGAAGTATTGAAAATGGAAGAATCTTAGTGCTATAATTAATATTAGCTGGAAAAATCAAGACACATCAGAATACAGACAGGATGATTCTAGGCCAACTAAATTATATCATTTAGGAACACACTGTAGATAGGAAGACTAAAGACAAGCAAGAAATACTAGTGTAAAAGCCAGGGAGTGCTGATATCTACGAATGAGGAAAGAGGTTGAGGTCAGGGTGCAGAATTTGTGTCCAGGAACACTTCTAACTCAAGAGAGAGTGCCAGTAATGACCTGTGTGGTGCTTCCATGGGCATGTGCTTTATTACTATGTGTTAAACTGAACATATTCTGTACATATATCTCATGATAGATAAATCTTAAAATAATAGAGCAAATAGTTGATAGATTTCATTAATTTTTTTGTGGTGTTTTATGCTTTAAGTGGGAGAAATATCCTGGCAAATAGTATAAATTAAATGGAGACATCTTTCAAAATTAAGTAAAATAATTGAAGGTTCTTATAAAGAGTTCCCCACATTAGGCCGGGCGTGGTGCTTACACTTGTAATCCTAGCACTTTGGGAGGCTGAGGCAGGTGGATCACGAGATCAGGAGTTCAAGACCAGCCTGGCTAAGATGGTGAAACCCTGTCTCTACTAAAAATACAAAAAGTAGCTGGGTGTGATGGTGGGTGCCTGTAATCTCAGCCACTCGGGAGGCTAAGGCAGAGAATTGCTTGAACCCGGGAGGTGGAGGTTGCAGTGAGCTGAGATCGCGCCACTGCACTCCAGCCTGGACGACAAAGTGAGACTCTGTCTCAAAAAAAGAAAAAGAGTTTCCCACATTAGAAATGAACAAAAATAGGATAGTAAAATAAGCATTTATTCTGTCCAGTATTCTGGAAAAGAATACCAGGCTGGGCATGGTGGCTCATGCCAGTAATTCCAGGATTTTGGGAGACTGAGGCAGGAAGATGCCTTGAGCTCAGGAGTTTTGAGACCAGCCTAGGTGACATAGGAAGACCTTGTCTCAAAAAAAAAAAAAAAAAAATTGCATGGTGGAACATGCCTGTATTCCCAGCTACTCAGGAAGCTGAGTCAGTAGAATACCTTAAGCCCGGGAGTTCAAGGCTGTAGTGAGCTGCATTCGTGCCAGCGGGGCCACAAAGCAAGACCCTGTCTCAAAAAAAAAAATAATAAAGAATAAAAATAAAGAAATGTGATAAAGGATAGTAGGCATAGAAAGGTATTAGATTGAATGGAATAAAAATGTTTTGAGAACTATAAAGTTATGGATGTTTACATATATTTTGAGTACTTCTCTGTTAAAAATCCTTTCCAACAAATCAATAATAGTCACAAAAAGGCTTAGTTGAACACCAGATTATATGCTGAATTGACCAAAACCAACACAACAAAATAAGAAACTTCACATAGGTATTTAAATCCAAGATTTTATGAAGTTAAATTGAGGATAATGATTAGTTATACCATTGGTGTCAGTATATTTTTGTTTTGCTTATCTCTTTCTGTGTTAACATTCTTTTAAAATGTCACTGCATTTATAGTTATTTGCTTTAACCATTTAGCTACTTAATAATTTGTGATCCTAAGTGGTTGTCATTTGTACACGCCTTTTGGTCACCTTTCTCTTTTACTTGCAAATAAGCAAGCTCTTTGCTTTAACTATTTATCAAATCCAATCACTTTTTTCCCTCAGTCACCCTAATCTATAAAGTAAAACGCTTTATTGCTTGAAAAAGGAAAATAATCCCAATATACTGTAAATTGTCAAGTGAGTTCTATATAATTAAAGATTACCCTGCAATATACAATTTTTAAGGCATTTATCCCGACAGGGTTCACTGGCCTTTGAGAATGAGCCACTTTGTTGACAAATCTATCATCTAAATTGTGCAACATTAGTGAGAACTCTGAATAGCACACTGTTACATTTTAATGGGGATGGCAGCTAAAAAATATGCACACACCAAAACAAAATACTGAATATGACTGAAATTGATTTTTAAAAGGTCTGCCACCTGTAGATAAAAATGTGCATTACTCTGAACACATAATAATTAACAAGAATGAAAGACCTTGGCCAAATCCAATGACCCTCTGAAATAAAAATCCTGGTTATTACTTTAATAAAGAAGGCACAGATTTTAGGTTTCACAAATAAAGGCTCCTGATGCTACATACCTGTGCACCTAATTGTTTCTGCTCTACAATTTCATCCACATTTCTCTTGTAACATATGGTAGAATTGATTCCTGAAAGTAGTCTTTGGATGTACATCCTTTGTTTCTTAATAATTCATTATATGATCGTATATCTTCTGAAAGGTATAACATTTTTGTTTTAGTCTATTTCTATTTCTCATTGTCTTTCAGAACCTTTAAAAATCTTTGTAAATTGTTTCTTATTGTACACGTAAATCTCTTGAGTAAGACTCCTTTTTTTAATATACTTTCAGCTTGGTCTCACCAAGATAATGAAGCATTTTCAGTAAAACATCATGCAAAGCAGGCTAAAGGAATACTTAAATCTAATGCTACCATACCCTTATAATTTTTTTCTTAACACAACATTATTTGTTTAAATGCCTGATTATACTTGATTGTCTTCGTGCTCTACATACAAATATTTTATCTGAATAGGTTAGCATAAAATTATTAGACTTATTTTCTGGGTGTTTCAAGTGTATGTACATATAATTCACTGGGAGAGTTTTACTAGCACAATTTTGAATTATAGAGTTAATTTCAAAACGTACATCAACTTAAGTAACATAATGCCATCTCAGTAGAAATGCTTCATTTTCCTGATCTTGGAACTAGGTATTGCCACTTGAGTAGCCAATACTGATCCACTTGAAGCAGCCCTCAAACCCTAGCCTGGCCAAATATAATGGTCTTCTGTACAGTTTTTTTTGCTATGGCTTTTCAGCTTCCTCATTGATTAAAAATATGTGAGAATCTCTCAAAAGTTATGGGACAATTTGAGTTTTATTACTTTTTAAAAGTCAGATGAGAAAATCTGCTCCTTAAGAATATAATAACAATTGCATAAGCATCATTCTGTTGTCCAGCAATTATTTGTAATGAAGAGGATTTTTACTTCCAAATAAAATAATACATGAACTTTTGACTAAAAGCCTTTAACATAATATATGTGAACAAGCAATTGCTTATTTTTTGTCTTTCTTTAGAAAGACAAAGAAGTTGTCCTAACAAGAATAAGTAAAAACCATGAACCCAAACTGTTTTCATAGTACTTTCTGCAAAGTTAGAGTACAGAAATTCTAGATTATTTATCATCTCAGTGGAAGTGTTGCTCACAGTCATATTCTGTAAATGCAAATATATTTTGCATACATAAGTGAGGTTAAAGTGCTGAGATTAATTTTAAAATGAATGTAAAAGTATTCCCTAATTCATAATTATGAATTGTTTTTTATTTTCTTACATAATGCTCATATCTATGCATCTTTTAGATAATTTGTGAAAGTAACTTACATTGTATGAGTCATTGGTGTTTTATAATATTCTATGATATAACAAAATATAAACATGATGTTTGGACTATAATTAGGGAATTTAACTCCCCTCACAACATGGTAAGGTTTTTGTTTGTTTGTTTTGTTTTGTTTTTGAGACAGGGTCTTGCTCCGTTGCCCAGGCTGGAGTGTAGTGATGTCATCTTGGCTCACTGCAACCTTGATCTCCTGGGCTCAAGTGTTCCTCCCACCTCAGCCTCCTGAGTAGCACAAGTGTTATCCTAGACATGTCAAATCTTTGTGACAGACATGGTTTCAAGGCAGATTTATAAGTATTTAGAAAAACGTTACAGTTTTATACCATTACCAATATGAATTCTAGAAGGATTAGAGATTTAAATTCTTATCAAAAGAAACTATAAAAATACTAAGAGACAGTGTTGGTGAATAGAAGTAGGAGGAGGGTTGAAAGTCCTTTTAAAGCATTACACCAAAGGCGATAATCACCAAAGAAAAATTGTGATAGGTTTGATCACATAAATGAAAAAGCTTCTTTGCATCTTAAATGATAAGACTGGCAGACAAATGGAAATCTAAGAAATATATTTGCAGTACATTAGGCGGAACAACCTAAATTGCCATTTTTGTTAAAACTGGTCAACTATTGGCATTTTCCTATGTTCAACAGATGCAATTAGGATATCATTTAAACTGCTTACAAATGAATAGAAATAGAAATAATAGAAATATTAATAGGAGGAAGTTAAATGAAGAATAAACATAAAATGTTTGATTTTTATAAATCATCAAGTAATTCAAATTAAATTGAGATCATAGTTCACTTAGCAAATTGGTGAAGATTAAAAATGCCACAGTAACCAATGCTGAAGAAATTCCGGTGAGATGAAGCCTCTCACTTTCTGTGTCCAGTTGTGTCAATTGTGTTACTGTACCAGAACCATTTCACACAGTGCACATTAAAAGTCTGTTAATGTTGATGCTTATGCTTCTAGCAATTTGCCATATATATATTGTATATGTGTGTGTATGTTGGTATATATTTATATTTAGTTATACATATATGCATATTTATAGCTAAAGGGATATAGTGTTAATAGTAACACAAAACTGAAAACCTGTTTATTAAAAATGGGCCCTGGGCCAGGCACGGTGGCTTAGCCTTTAGTAATTCTAGCACTTTGGGAGGCTGAGGCAGCTGGATCACTTGAGTCCAGGAGTTCGAAACCAGCCTGGGCAACATGGTGAAACCCCATCTCCACCAAAATAATACACACACACACACACACACACACAAACACACACACACACACAAATTAGCTAGCATGATGGCATGCACCTGTAGTCCCAGCTCCTCAGGAGGTCAAGACTGCAGTGAGCCATGATCATGCCACTGCACTCCAACTTGGGTGACAAAATAAAACCCTGTGTCAAGAAAAATCAGACTCTGGTTAGGTGTAATTTGTGGTGGTCGTGTATGATGCAATATTAATTTTGCTGAAAAATAATTTTATAATGACATGAGAAACCACACCACGGTCATAGGAAATATTCAAGAAATATTGATTGAATGAGTACATATGTGCACATGCATGCTTAGAACAAGAGTGTATAGATAACACTAAAATGCTTTCTTTACCTACACTATATAGGATTATAGCTGATTTCAAAATTTATTCTTCTCAATTGTGTGTTTCAGCTACATTTCTTTAATGAACACATATTACTTTCATTTTAAGAAAAATGCACATCAATTTTAAACCATAAATATCAATGTAGTAGTCTTTATATATTATTTTTCTTTTCTTTTTTTGAGAGGGACTCTCACTCTGTTGCCCAGGCTGGAGTACAGTGGCACGACCTCAGCTCACTACAATCTCCGCTTCCTGGACTGAAGTGATTTTCCCACCTCAGCCTCACAAATAGCTAAGACTGAAGGCGCATGTCACCACTCTCAGCTAACTTTTTTGTATTTTTTGTAGAGACGGAGTTTTGCCATGTTGCCTAGGCTAGTCTCGAACTCCTGTGCTCAAGGGCCCGGCTCAACTTACCAAAATGTTAAGATTACAGGCGTGAGCCACCACACCTGGCCATATTATTTCTAATGACAGCATTTTCTGTATACATAGATTACTATTTCAACTTAGAATCTAAGTTATTTCTTCTAATTTTTTAATTAGAGAAAATCTAGAGGAACAAATTGTTTTTCGAAAATTTCAATATATTGAAACTCAAGTCTACATGGCAGAATAATATGCTATAACAGTGATAACAAGTTTATCCAAGATTTGCTCAGAAAATCCCCATGGTAAGTTGGGGGACACACTGCTTCTGGAGACAGCAGGCTTTCGGGTTGATCTGCCTCCCCTAGTTGGGTAGTTCTTCCTGTTGTATCAACTTTTGCCTTAATTTGAATTCAACTGGGTCTCCCTGTCACTGAGAACAATACTCCAGATTTGAGATTTTTAGAATACTTTGAAAATAAATTCAGCATCCTTTATAATAGACATCATCCGTTATTGTAATATTCAACTTTTGAAAACTCAAATCCCTCTACCACTCTTCTAGTGTTTTTGTAGTCACTTTTTCCTTTATTAATGAAGCAGTTATCTCATGAGCATAATTCATATCCATGAATTTACAGATATATTTACAGAGGGATTTTTTAAGGCTCTGCATTTCCACCTTTTCCCCACACTTTTGTAACCAAATGCCTTAATTTGAAGACGTGATTATTGTAACGAAAGGATGCAGAGGATGAAGCAAATTATTAAAATAAAGATAAATACATTTGATAACTTATTCAAATGAACTCACCTATTTGACTCTAAAGGAACTCCTTTACAAAATGAATTCTGTGTTCTTCCATTGTTCAACACACCTCAGACGGTGAGGTTTAAATAAGTGAGTTTTAGTACATGAACATTTTTCTATTTTTAAACTTCATACTGATATCAAAATTCATAGACAAATATTTACATTTTAGGAAAAATATAACTGTTCAAGAGCAAGAAAAAATTTTTTAAAAGAAAATGTATGTATAGATTTACTAGCTATTTTAGAAAGGAGTGACAGAAATTTAATAGAACTCAATGTGTTGATTTATCCTTAAATAGCAGATACCAAGATATCTATCTAATGCCATTGGAATATAAAAGAATAGGCTAAACTGGACAGAAATGGAAGCTCAAAGCAAAGGTTAACCTTTTAAAAACTCTTGTCATATCTTTATTCCCTCACCTCTCCCTTATGTTTTAAGAGTATTGTTATTTAAAAGTAAAAAGAAAAAAGTCATGTCAGTATATTTAAATCACATTAAAAATCAAGCCTGAAGACTATGAGGCAGAAATAATCCAACTATTATTTCTGGTGTAAAAAGTTTTTGGAATAGCATCATTTGCCCAGAAGCTGTTTTCCAACCTAATAACTCTTGGAATTATGATCTAAATTTCTAGAAGATTAAGGCTGCATAACTACTAGAAAGTACAAGTGTGCAGGAATGCCAGCAGAGGAGAAATCTGATTTGAAATTTCTTTGAGGAATTTCCAGTTTGAAACAGTACCCCTGTGAAAGTAGAAATGCTACGTAGGTAAATATTGCTCAGCAAATTTATCTTAGTTACATATATACTGAGTACTTGCATAGCAATCTCCAAGATGTTCATTACCTAAGATTTTAATCTATTTTTTTTTATTTTAACGATATGCTTAGGTTATCTTTGAACAAAGTACTCAAAATGTACAGAAACAAAGATTATTAATATATTCTGTATTGTTTCATCTTCCTTTTAGTAGTTTCTTGTTTTTTTTTTTTTTTTTTTTTTGAGACGGAGTCTCGCTCTGTCGCCCAGGCTGGAGTGCAGTGACACGGCCTCGGTTCGCTGCAAGCTCCGCCCTCTGGGTTCACGCCATTCTCGTGCCTCAGCCTCCCGAGCAGCTGGGACTACAGGCCCCCACCACCACGCCCGGCTAATTTTTTTGTGTTTTTAGTAGAGACGGGGTTTCACCGTGTTAGCCAGGATGGCCTCGATCTCCTGACCTCATGATCCACCCACCTGGGCCTCCCAAAGTGCTGGGATTACAGGTGTGAGCCACCACACCCGGCCTAGTAATTTCTTCCTTTTTTTAAGATGGAGTCTTGCTCTGTCAGCCAGGCTGGAGTGCAGTGGTGCAATCTTGGCTCACTGAAACCTCTGCCTCCCGGTTCAAGCAATTCTCCTGTCTCAGCCTCTTGAGTAGCTGGGACTACAGGCACCCGCCATCATGTCCGGCTAATTTTTTCCTTTTTTTTTTTGTAGAGACAAGGTTTCACCATGTTGGCCAGTCTGGCCTCGAACTCCTGACCTCAGGTGATCTGCCCACCTCAGCCTCCCAGAGTGCTGGGATTACAGGCATGAGCCACTGCGCGCAGCCCAGTAATTTCCTTATAAGACATTTTGAAGGCAATGTATGTATGTTGCACTCCCAGTCTATTGATGGTAATCCCATTTCAGATATGCCTACTACCTATCCTCTCTAGTCTTTTGTCAGAAGTTGTGTCAAGAGTTGGATGGAAAAGGAGGCAGAAAGCTGGTTGTTGCAGAGGACACAAGAATAAGGAAAATGGGACCTTTGTCTTCAAAAATGTTAGAGTCCTGAGGTGGAGCTGGAGGTGAGAGAGGAGAAAATGCATCAGTCCCTCCAGTGAAAGGAAGAATGCAAAGGTTAACAACTCACTTCTGAGCTCTTTGCATCCAGAAGCTGTCCATATTAGGAATGCCAGTTGTCTCAAGATGGGGTCACCTTGCTATGAATTTAATCGTGGGCGTTTGGTTTAATGTTTGCCCATGTAGATTATCTGAATCCCACTTCTTTTAGAGACAACAATCTCAAATTTATTGCTCCACGACATCTGGGAGAAATCATTGTTTGTCAATGGTGACAAACAATATTTAGGAAAAGTGGTTTGAGGGATATGTGATTCTTTGGAGGTATTTTGAAATCTACCTCTAAACTAAGGCAGACAGGCAAGGAAATGTGTCTTTGAATGCCTTCTAATGACCTCAAGTAAGTGGTTTCTAAGACCTATGTTTAGTGTGGTGTCACTGTCCTTGATTGAGGGCTGCTGTAAGAAAGAGTCCCATACAACTCATTATGCCCATCGAGAATTTCGTTCGTTGCAGAATTGTTTCATTGCAACCTACAGTTTGTAGTCTCTGAGACTCCTTGGGAGAAATTTCTGACTCCTCTTACATGTTATGTTGCCCCTGAGCAGTAGTCTGTTTTTATCTAATGATGCCTGTGAATTGTATACCTAATCGGTACTCTTTTTTGCCATTCACTACTAAAATGGTGCCAAATTTGAAGTCTCCGTAGCCAAAGATATAAACATTTATGGAATATATTTACCACAATACAACCTCTCATTTTTATTTTCACGATCTGATATGCTTTTAAAATTGATATTTTTTGGTATATTTCATATATCAGAAACAGAAGAGGTTTCACAGGCTTGGGATGGAGGAAGAAGAGGTTATGGAGTAGAAGTGGGAATCCAAAAAGGCAAAGCTAAGACGATGGTATTTGAGTGGAGCCTTGAATGGTGGAAGTGAGGAGAGAACAGAGACGGGATGCACAAAGGTGCAGAGACAGAAAAAACCGTGTAGTTCAGTTTGGCTCAGAAATATTAAGGCAGTAGCGACACATAAGACTGTCAATTTCAGGTCATTAAATTCAACCTGCTAATCTTGTCTAATTTGGTGAATAGTGAGGTGCCATTGATTTTTTTTTTTTCCTATAGGGGAAGTGTCAATATTCAGCATATGCTGTGTTCATGGCCTCAAAGATTTTTCTCGTGTGTGGTGTGGTGTGGCTTTGGGGTGGGTAGGTGGGAGTGGATTTTCGAATTCAAGCAATTAAAAGTAAAATGTAATATAGGTTCCCCAACAGAAACTGTGTAAATGCTTTTAACGAGAGTGAGTGTTGGGAGCAATGGTAAATCCAAGTAATACAAATTCAATGGAGTGATCCTTTGCTACAAAGTCCTTAATGGCTCATATACTCCAAAACTGTTCAGGATGAGTCCATCAGCTACCTTTTCTGCTAAAAATTTTAGTCACATTGACTGGAGTACTACAAAGGGTGAATAATGAAAGTATGAAAAGAGAGTTTTAAAATTTGCTTTTGCTGTAGATATAGTTTTTTTCCCCCTAAAATTTAGTATTTCTTATTCTTTTACATTCTACACGTAAAATCTCAATGACAAGGATAAAGTTAGCATATATTAAACACTCATAAGCATTTTATAAATATTTTACATGTTTGTTTGAACTCATTGAGCCCTCAAAACAAACCTGTAAGAATTACTATTATTATCATCATGGTTTTAATTTGGGAATCTGAGGCATGTGCAAATTAAAATGCCCTTGTCCAAGGCTTACACAAGTAGAATTAAATGACCCAACCAGGATGTGAGTCTAGATAATCTTACTGCAAAGCTCACACTCTTAATAGTATAGTGCTTCATCAACCCAAAGTTGAGAAATTATTACCTAAATTTCATTTTTTTCCAATGACTAAAAGTATGGATTTCTTATTAATTGGTAAGACTGACTGTTAATCACTTAGAATTTCAGCACTTTAGAAGAAGAAGAGAGCTAAGAGACATGTGATCCAACTTCTCATTCCTTGCAGAAAACCTCTTCACAACATTATGATAGATGACTTCTCTTCATCATAAGTACTTTAAATAAGAAAAAGATATCACTACCTAAGGAAGTCCATTTCACTTTGCAGGAGCTCTGTTAGAAAAGTAACCACCCTAAATCATCTCTCTTCCCCTGTACTATACTCATTAAACATCAATTAAGATGTATTGGTTAGCAATAGGTATATTGTAATAATAATGATGGCTAACATTTATTACGTGCTCACTGTGTGCTAGGCACTTTTCTAAATGTTTTTCTATGGATTAACTCTTTTAAGTCATCGTAACAATCCTATGATATTCTACGAAGTTAGAGGAAGGTGAAGTAATTTACCTAAGGTCCCTTTGTAGGTAGTGGAAACGAGATCTCTATTCCCATATAACTCAGTACTGAACTCCAGCTATCTCCTGATTAACAGGTCACCCATCATGCTCCTCGTCAGCGAATCAGTGAAAACGATGCTTCATCATGCTCTTCTCCGGTGTGCCTCTTTTCTACAGATACAGCTTTTATTCTGTTACTTCTTCCTCACTCCCTCTCATACCATCCTCACCCACTCCTCTCATACCAATCCCATCTTACCCTTTGAGTAAGTGAGGAAGGCCTTTTAAGCTTATCTTTCCAAGAAGTGTTTATTTCTACATCTCTTTGTGCTTGTAATTCTATTTGGGTTTTTTTCTTTACTCTTATTACCACTTCTTAATCTCCAATTCGTCTTTCAAAATCAAATCCAACATCAAACTTCTTCAAGATGACTTTTCTGTAAATAATGAAATAAAGTTCCTCTCTCTTACTAAAATGTTATTTTTTTGAATTATGGAATCTAAGATATACACGATGAACACTAACAGTATTTAGGCTGTTTCAACGTCCCACCGACTATAGAAATTCTTTTATTTTGTTCTTTTATAGATCATCACCCAACTTGAATGTTTTAGTAATGGATATTCGTTACTTATCAAGCCAGCCTGATGCATTGTTGGACACCTATAATACTTAGAAAGTTTTTCCTTTTAATAATTCAAAATTTTCTTCCCTGTAACTGCTTGTCATTGATCTTAGCTGTTTCATTTAATCTATTTCATTGATCATATTCCATTTAGCATTTTGTAGTGTGTTAATTGTATGGTTCTCAAAATTCTGTCTTCAGTAAGTTTGAAAATGCCTTTTACTTAGGAATCACAGTTTATGTTTTTCTATTTCCCTCTGTACCTTACATACATAGCACAGTCTACGTATGCAATAAATACTCAGTAAACAATGCATCGAACTGTGTTAATAGCTCAATATGCGTGTATATGTAAATATATACACACAAATGTATAAATAGGTTTTTCTTAGTTTAGCCTAACATTTAAACACAATAACAGTGCCTGAGAATACCTAATCTACATTTGCAAAACCATGTGTTCGCTCTCTCTCGCTCACTTGCTCTCTCTCTCGCTCGCTCTCTTTCTGTCTCTTTCTTGTGCTCCCCAACACTGTTCCACATTGAATATATAGAATGCCAAGTTCCTAAGATGTTCAGCACATTTTATCATACTTTTATGACAAGCATTACTTTTGCACCAACCTAAAAGTACATTAATTAATCTATTTTGCACTGGAGGAAACACCACCAGAAATCTAGATACATTACCTATTGAATGGAAACCTGAAAAGATAGTGTCTTCCATCCTGGAGAGGTAGCCTAGAAGAGTGGTTAAGATGGAGCCTTTGGGCTCACCAGAACTTGACTGCCGTTGTCTAACTGTGCGATCGTGGACAACTTCTGTAACTACTTGTTGCTTAGTTTTTCCATCTCTAAAATTGAGATAATAGTACCTATTTCACAGAGATTTGGACAGTAAATGAATTAATGTATATAAAGTACATAGAGTACATATCTAGACTTCAATATATGTTATTATTGCTAAAAAGCACTCACCTAGTATCTGAAAAAATCTTGTAGCTAAGATGATATAGGAAATAGCTCTAATGATTCCTAGTGATCAACTTTACTTTAGTTTATTTTCCACAATTCCATAGACCTTAATTTTCTTCAAGAGAAATTCTTATGATTTTTGTTTTTTACTGGAACAGCCAGATCAAGAAGCTTTTCTACAGGAGTGATTTCTAACAAATAACAGGTAACTTGCTAACAAATAACAGGTAACTTTTTAATATTATTATTAAGAGTGTTGTTATTAGAAAATGGCTAACAGAATTTAGTTTTATTAGCCAATGGTGATAAAATAATAATGATGTTTTATAATACTTAATAGTTTTCAAGTGCTTTCTTTATGCATGATGTCATCTAAAATGATAACAATAATTCCCATTTTTCATTGCTGCTCAAAGGTAAACCATGTAACTCACTTTGTTTGTTTGTTTGTTTTGTTTTAATCAGGTGAGACTGGCTAAATTCAGGAATGTTTAAGGGTCATGGGCCCAAAGCCAAATATGGCTTAGTTCTCAGAATAAGTGTTTTTGTGTGTGTGTGTGTGTTTTTTGATGGAGTCTTGCTCTGTTACCAGGCTGGAGTGCAGTGGCACGATCTCGGCTCACTGCAGCCTCCGCCTCCCGGGTTCAAGCGATTCTCCTGCCTCAGCTTCCCAAGTAGCTGGGACTACAGGCGCCCGCCACCGTGCCCAGCTAATTTTTTGTATTTTAGTAGAGACGGGGTTTCACCATGTTAGCCAGGATGGTCTCGATCTCCTGACCTCGTGATCCACCTGCCTCGGCCTCCCAAACTGCTGGGATTACAGGCGTGAGCCATGGCGCCTGACCAGAATAGGGGCTTTAAAAGAAAATAAAACCGTGTTGTCAGGGGCACTAGTTGTACAATTAAAAGCACCATCAACTGGATCCTTCTGTGGGAGGCTGGAAAGAGGTTTAAATAAAAACTGGAGCTTTGGTCGGGTACGGTGGCTCATCCCAGTAATCCCAGCACTTTGGGAGGCCAAGGTGGGCAGATCACGAGGTCAGGAGTTCGAGACCAGCCTGACCAATATGGTGAAACCCCATCTCTACTAAAAATACAAAAATTAGCCGGTCATGGTGGTGCGTGCCTGTAATCCTAGCTACTTAGGAGGCTGCGGCAGGAGAATTGCTTGAACCTGGGAGGCAGAGGTTGAAGTGAGCCAAGACTGTGCCACTGCACTCCAGCGTGGGCGACAGAGCAAGATTCTGTTTCAGAAAAAAACAAAACAAAACAAACAAAAAGACCCCTAGAGCTTCAATCTTGTTCCAAAATTTTTGTGACTTAGAGAAATCAGAAATCACCTGGAACAATTTTGTGCATAATATACACATATTTTTGTATGCACCTATATGTTGTACATGCAAATGTATATAACGAATGTAGGAAGATATTATTTCTGAAAAATTTGTTTCTTCCAAAATACAAAACATACGATCAAATGAGAAAATCATTAAAATTTTAGCGATGATAATTAGGAAATTATGTTTTTCCTAAGGCCTTTCTCTGACTTTTCATTCAACTTAAATACCCTTCTTTGCAGGAAAGAAACATTTAAAACATGGTTCCATTTATTAGGTGTCTGGCCATGACTTTCTGTACCCAGCAACCAAAGCAGGCCACCCAAACCTGTGAAAGTACTTTCCCTTCTATTCACACTTCCAAAGGGTTAACTCAGAAGTGCTCTATTGTATTCCTGATGGTTTTCTCCGCAGAAAGCCCAGTGGGCTCTTTCAAGGGGCTCTAAACAATGAGCTCAGTGAGGCTGTTCTGTCTAATTACTCAAAGACAGGGATGCTAAAGAGGAATTAATGACAGTTGACAAGTGCAATTAATAATTATAGCAAAGCCGGGAGTCATGCAGCAGGCAGATGACAATAACGGGGTAACTGTACATGGCAGTTTTCGTCGGTTTATGCTCTGTGTGTGTGTTTAAAGTGAGAGGCTTTGTGCAGGATGGGCCATGCTTCATGGTGACAGGGGAGAAACTATAATTCTGCAACTCTAATGGATAGTCAGTCATTCCCCACCCACCCTGCCCCTCTTCTCTCTCACTCCCTCTCTCTGTTCCCCTCCCTCATTTTCAACTCTTCCAATTTGGTGAAAGAAAGGTAGTGTAACTTAAAACAAAACTTAATAGAAAAGAGCTACAGTTAGCTTTCCCTATCAGCTGGTGACAAAGCTGCTTAAAATTCCAGTTGGGCAACTAGAAGGAGAAGGGCCCGGGAAAAGGCGGTCGCAGAAGTGGGATTTCCATATCAAAGGGCAAGCCTTTGGCTCTGAATGGTAATTAAAGTACCCCAATTTCATCTTCGTGGTCAAGCCATGAAAGGGGAAAAAATTAGAGAAAGAATTTTTCAGTCCCTTCAGACTACAGAATGGAAAGCCATAAATTAAATGAAAGCTGAGCTAAAAGGTGTCTAACACTTCAATCTTTGCATCTAATGGAATCTATGATATTTCTCAACCATTTATTCCGTTCACATTTTCCTTCTGCACTGATTATGAAAGATATAATGTCTGCTTACATTTATCGGCCACACATCTCGGGCTTCCCAAGTTTGCATAGCTTATCAGTTTTCGTTACACTGCTTTGGCAGCTCAGTCATTGGGGAAGGTTTGCACACTTTGAGCAAACTAACCTGTTTTAAAAATTCCTTCTTTAGGTAACCAAGAAAACATTAACCAACTTGTTCAATTTTTGATATATGTTGGTATGACTTAACAACTTGGGGTTTAAAATGCCGCAGATTTCACTTTTATTTGCTATTAATTGAGCCTCTTTTATTGATTGCTGGGGCCATTTTACTGTCTTTTCTCCAACACTCCCATTTCAAAAGTCATGGCTTTATGAAATAATTATTTTAAATTGAAGTATGGAACTTATAAGCAGTTTCAAATTCGTTAAAGAAGAATTTCTGCCACTTATGTTCCGGGAAAGAAGGACTTAGAAATCTTATTTCATTTTTTGGATGAGATGTTAAACTTGGACCTACCTCTCTATTCATTAAAGATCACAGAGCATTTTTTTTCCGAGTCGAGAAGCCTGGCCAAACTCCAATGTAGATAATTACATTCCACCTACCTAATTCCCTAGCTGCTTTAATTGGAAACAATTCCACTTTACTCTCCATCCCCCTTATTTCTTGTCCTTAAACTGCTTTGTAGTTTGTCAGGCATCTTTCACAAACTGCCATATCTCTTACACCCTCAAAGTACTGTTTTGGAATTGGGGTAAGATAAATTATACAGCCATAGAGTAGTACTTAAAGGTTTGCTAAAAACATGTAAACCATGCAACTATAACAGTGAATTTCAGCCTACATTCTCAATTATATTGGACCCAATATTTCTAATAAGGGGAAAGCTATTTTCCTAAGAATTAATCCATATATTGTCAAAAGGCAATATTGCCACTTTAGGGGCAACAGTTGCTTCTTGGGAGACAACAAAAGCTTACTCTTTTTATGTAGACAGCAAAGATACATATACATATACAGTATATCTAGTGCATTAACATTTCATATTTGGACAATTAGGAAAAACTATTTAAAGTGGTTCACTGGGGAAGATGCTAGTGAAAAAACTGGAGAAATACTGATTTAGGCTATTATCTACCCTTGATTTATTGATGGTTCAGGAGAGAAAGAGGGCAGTACCGTTCTTTTTGCATCGCTTTCTTTTCTTGTTTCTCTTCATTTATTATTGAAGTCTGTGGTATATTAATAGTTGAAGAGCCACTGTGATCTCCTCTTCTGTTTCTTACCTCTTCTTTAGGAGTAAAGTGGGTGGACCAACACAGTACAATTATGAATGATGGAGACACTAGAAGCCGACACTAATCCAAGTTCTTAAAAGACAGAAAGAAGAATATAAAATTAAAGCCCAAATGAGAAAGATCATAAATAACATTAAAATATGTTAAACAGTGTCTTTGAATTATCATTGAAAAAGTCATAGGAAATATATATATATATTTGAGCAGCCCAAAGAAAAAAGAATATGGACAGTCCCCAACTTATAATAGTTCAACTTAAAATTTTTCCACTTGATAACCCAAGTGATACATATTCAATGGAAATTGTACTTCAAGTACCCATGCTACCTTCTGTTCTTCACTTTCAGTACAATTTTCAATAAATTACATGAAATATTCAGCACTTTATTATGAAAGACTTTGTATTAGATGATTTTTTTTCCCTACTGTAGGCTAATATAGGTGTTTGGAGCATGGTTAAGGAAGGTGAGGCTAAGCTATGGTGTTTGGTAGATTAGATGTATTAGATGTATTTTTTTTGACTTTTTTTTTTTTTTACAACTTACAATGGGTTTGTGAGGACATAAGCCCCTCACAAATCAAGGAGCATCTATGCTAATGGATTGCAATAGAGATACATTTTCTAACTTGCCTTTCCTGTGACCACCAAGAGAGTATATTGACTCTGGGATATCACAGAACAGTTAAGAATATTTAAAAATTATGTCCCGATGAGACCCATAATCCATCTAGTTCAGTATTGTGCAGTGGTACTAAGAATGTATTCTCTGAATGCATTGTTACCTTGTAGATCAAACAGAAAATGTTGACAACACCTAAACTGTAGCTTTCGAAGCAATGGATGATGATGATGATGTTGATGGTCATTACTTATGTGGCACTCACTGTGAGTCAGGAACTGTTCTAAGCACTTACACTAATTCACTCAATTCTTTCCAAAACAGTGAGGTACTTACTATTACCATCATCTACATTTTTATAGATGAGGAAATTGAGACACAGATAGTTAAGTAACTTGCCTAAGAATTATTTTGGAACTGAAGGATTACAAGAACATATTGTCGATAAAGCCTTATTAAGACTTTAGAATTCTCTCATTTTCACTTCCATTGCCTTAAGAAGAGTTAAATGCCATAGTAAATAACAGGAAACCTAACGCCATCCTTTCACAGGAAATTTGGGGTTTTCAAGGTTTTATGAGATGGTCTTTTCCATTTTGCCTTCAAAAGACGGAATGTCTTAAAATTTTCACTTTACAATGTGCACCACATTCCTTCTGCATGATAGCCCATTCAATTATATTGAGACTTAAAAAATTCGTATCTTAAAAGATATTTATATGGGGGTTTCCCACACCTCTTACAAATAGTAACTATGCTCTTGTTTTCCTTTTGTTTTGCCCTTTCCATCTTTGCTTTAAAGACACTGAAAAATATAAATGACTTGAGGGGACTCCCAAAGATGAATAAGGATCAATGGTGTCTTTTCTACTATTTCTAGTTTTGGATTTTCTAGATTAGTCTTCATTTTCTAGATAAGATCCTATGTTGTATCTATGTTAGTATCAATAATTAATCAATAAAAGTTGAATCTTAGATCCCTTTCAAATTATCTGCAAACTTACAGGATAAAGAAGTAAAAAAAAAAAAAAAAGATGTGCACGTGCTTCTCTGATGATTATTATGAGGAGCTGAACAAGAATTCAAATATTAATCTTTTTTTCAAACAAAAGTTTATGTCTGAGCTGCTTGGCAGGAATACGCTTGCGTCCTTTCTCTTGGCTTTCTCTTTGTTCCCACTTTTTCCCTCTTTTCTTTTTTTGTCTTTCTTTTCTTATCTCAATGTCTCTGTATCTCTTGTTTCCTAGCTGAAGTGCATCATTTTCTGCTATTGTGCTTAAAAAACTTGGCTGCAGGGGCTCTGAAATGAATAAAAATGTAATCCTCACTGTGCCCATTGTGTGCTCTCATTTGTTTTTGCTGTATCGATTTATCAGCAGAGGGAAATTACTTGCTGGAAGAGAGGATGCCAGTCAGAATGACATTTATTTCATAGTACAAGGAGGCTCTCCAGCGTGTTTCCATGTAACCTAGATATTGGAGCTGTAAAAGGGCTTGTAACAAGGTTTAGTGCTATGATTAGATCGTGTGGAGCACCTTGCTTTCATAACAACAGGCACTCTGCAGGAGCTGGGGCCTCGGGTTATGGTCAACCCTCTTTTTTTTTTTTTTTTTTTTTTTTTTTTAAAGCATAGACACAGAATTCAACAATTTCCTCCCCACCTAAACAGTTTCTATTCCAAAAGCCAAATCTTGCAGACTTACAAGAATAAAAGAGGTATATTTTTAGATGCCTGAAGCTTTCATGACATCAAATTAAATGCAAAAATAGATGAAACACTTGCCTATTAATCCCCTTAACTTTTTTTTTTTTGGCCTTTCCCCCTTTATTTTGGAGAAATTGTTCCATTTTAATTCACCAAAGCGAATCTTTTCATTCAGTGATTGTAAGTTACATGTGCTTAAGGCTACCAATTACCTGTGAAACCAAACACATTCTCTATGTAAAAACGAAGGCAGGTGAGGCAAATTGTGACAGCAATTGGTTTTGCTTAAATACTAGAGGTAAAATTTCATAGGTCTTTGCTATGATTCCTATATGTCTGACATTAGGAAATTAACTTGTTTCATTATGTTCCTAATTTTCCATAGAACTGATACAGTTGGGATCTATGTAAAAGACATTTTTTCCTCTAAAGAATGAGAGGAAATGGGTCTGTTTTCTAAGGAATGTGCTCATTTGTGTAAAAGTATATAGGAGATGTCTTTCTTTTCCCACCATTTCTTCACTGTTGAGATTTGTTCATTTGGTAATGTTGGCAAAAGCAAAAATGATTAAGATTTGCAGAATGAAAAATATTAAACTTAAGCTGGCAAATTTAACAAAAATCTGCACTTCTGTTTTTAGCAGGAATTTTTTTTTTTTTTAATAACTGGGTTTGTGATGCTGAGGTGTATTGGGCTGTGATAAAATATACTGTCTTATTAATTTATTTTTAAAAAATCTGGCCAGGCACAGTAGCTCATGCCTGTAATCCCAGCACTTTGGGAGGCTGAGGTGGGCAGATCACCTGAGGTTGGGAGTTTGAGACCAGCCTGGCCAACATGGTGAAAACTCGTCTCTACTAAAAATACAAAAATTAGCTGGGCGTGGTTGCAGGTGCCTGTAATCCCAGCTACTTGGGAGGCTGAGGCAGGAGAATCGCTTGAACCCAGGAGGCAGAGGTTGCAGTGAGTCGAGATCACGCCATTGCACTCCAGCCTGGGCGACAAAAGCGAGACTTCATCTGAAGAAAAAAAACCAAAAAACAAAAAACCCTAACCATCCTAGTTCAATAGGACAAGGATATCTCCTCAAAAGGGTCTGGAACTTTCACTCATATTTAGAGCTAGGCTATAATATAGACTGTCTGACCCTAAGAAATAAGGCAAATGGGACCTATTTTATTAAATGTAAGAAGTATTTCATTTTGGGAATTCAAGAAGGTCATCAAAACATTAATGGAGGGAATGAAGGAATTTCCTGCCATGCTGAATCTTATCAGTAAAATGTATTTTGAGACTATAGTTGTTCAACCTTAACATACTTTTGGCAGTTAATTAGACAAACCCTAAAATTGGATCAAGTCTATAAATGATTAGGATAAGAATGAACCAAGTTAAATTCCTAAATACCAGGTTTATGAGAAAAATAATGAAGATCTGTATTTATGTAGAAGTACAGTAATTATATAAATCTTAGTAGAAGTAAGTTTTTTTGTTAGTCTCAGCTGTCTCACTCAGCCTGTTGCTGCTACGCAAACACTTTCCATGTAGAATAACATATTTGCCAACTCCACGAAATTTAGTCTTGGATGTTGGTCTTTACTATAAAACTCAGATTTTAAGTTTAACTGCAGAAGATGATAGGAATTAAAGGGCAAGGGACCTGGAATCTGATTTTTCACATTCTGTATGGGAGGGAGCTTCAGTATGAGGGCCAGTATACAATACACAGAATTGTGGGCCTGCCTCTGTTAAGTGCCTTTCAGTTAGAGTTGTTGGGAAAGCCCATGGGGAAGGTAGGGCGTTTAATTTTAACTTATTAGACCTTGGCATCTGTCTTCTGAACTGGAAGTCTGTTTGGGTACCTTCAGTGATCTTTCTTAATGAACTTACTTTGTACCTTTGATTGAGTTGACACCATAAATTACTAGGCAAAATGTTTTAAAAGTTAAATAAAAATAGAGTTTTGAAAAACTCAATTGTCCACGTTATTCTTTGTTGAGCTTTTTGATTTCGAAGATGTTTCAGAACTTCAAAGTGAAATGCTGTTGCCTTTAGATTTTTAACAAAATCCTACAATGGCTGAACCTTTCAGCAAATCTGTCAGCTTCTCTGTTCCAGGGACAACTGCAGTGTCATTTTCTCCTCCTGCTGGTATTAATGGAACACCAACCTTTTGACTTGTTTAGGCTGCGTCTCAAAAAGTGTCTATCTCTTGCTGGGGTAATAAGGTTAGAATTCACTAGCTGCAAAGGGATTTGTGTACTGACTAAAATCCCTTCCATAAGACCTGCTTGGAATAGGTTGGCATAAATACAGCAATGATATAAAATGTGCTAGGTGAATAAATTATATTGAGGATGATTATGCTTCTTGAATTTATATTCCTTTTTAAAAATTTAAACAGAACAAAAACTTTACCATCATAAACTTTTGGTTCATTGTAGTAGTAGCAACTCTTTTCTACTGTATTTCAAACCAGAGGTGATTTTGGGAATACGCAGTTTAGATGGATTTCTAGAATCTTACATCTTTGTGATATAACTATTATTTCCTTAGTATTATGATTTCTCTCATTCACTGAATGTAATGGCAGTGCTTGGTCAGGCTCAATGTGAAGATATGCCTGCTTCCCTATCTTTCAAAGCAGGGCTTTCTTGTGGTTTAAATGTCGTGATACTATTTCCCTTCCTTCTGCAGGAAATCAACTTGAATAGGAAAGGGAAAAAAAGCACTAGTGCCAGAAGTAAGTACCAGAACAAAGGTGATCTTAAAGTATTGAGTGAAATATAAAAGACCATTTAATTTGAATGTGTTGGTACCATTTTAATGGCAGCATGCTTAGGTTATATGTACTGTCTGTGGGATGATCTGTTTTATTTCAGTGAGGTGGTTTCCAGCTGCAGTGGTTCATTACTGGCTGATCAATGGCATGTTGGCCTGGGATCTCACCCTCTTTGTGATGCCATGTGATTGTGAGGCAACGTATGTGAACTTGCCTGGGTGACAGCTGTCAACTGTAAATGGCCATATGTAATGATGAGTAAAGTTGTTGTCAACTGTCAATAGGCCATATGTAATGATGAGTAAAATTACAGGCTGCTGTCTGATTAGATGTAAGATTAGAAAAAAGATACACCACGAAAACCTGCCCTGAAAGGTCTAGAGCAGGTATGATTTTTTTTAAAGGGCTTGTGCTATGTATCATTTATGCACCCATATTTCTGTTTTGAACCCATTCCTCTCTAGATAGATAAGTCCTGCATGCCAACATTGTCTCTCAATTGAATGGGAAAAGTCTTAGCAACCTTACAAATTAAAGACTAGAACCAGTGCTTGCACAGGGGAACCTTCAAATGGAAAGGAGTTAGGTTAGGAGGGCAAGTGCAAGCCTATGAAAGGCCTCTTCACATTTACTCTCCCTCCCCAGTACTGGGAATACATTTGTTTCAACACTGATCGTTTACACAGCACTACTCTATGCCAGGTAATGTGATGGGCAAGTGTGAAATGACTGCTTCAGGATAAATATTATTGTCAGTTCAGAGAGCTGATCAGTGGTGTGGGCATGATGGATCGATATATCCGTGCAAGCCATTCTTTAGCACTTTTTCTACTAAAGGACGTGCTTTTAATCAGTGACTTGACTAATGGTTACCATCGTATGATTATTTAGCCTTTCTCTATATACTACCTTCTTTCAGTCAACGGCAAGATCTTCTCCTGTTTATCATTCCTTTAGTGATTATTACACCACTCACCTAGAACAAAATATCCTTAAAAACATAAACAAGTAACCTTACCAAAGTTAGAAAGAAAGGCTTATACAGAGAGAGAGAGAGCAACAAAGAAACTACAGTCCAAGGATGAACATGATGGAGAGAGAGTGAGAATGTAGACCTAACAAAGCTTAAAAAAAGGAAAAGAAGGGCCAGGCGCAGTGACTTACACCGTAATCTCAGCACTTTGGGAGGCCAAGTCAGGTGGATCACTTGAAGTCAGGATTTAGAGACCAGCCTGGCCAACATGGTAAAACTCCATCTCTACTAAAAATATAAAAATTAGCCGAGCGTGGTAGCACTCGCCTGTAATCCCAGCTACTTGGGAGGCTGAGGCAGGAGAATCACTTGAACCCAGGAGCTGAGATTGCACCACTGCACTTCAGCCTTGGGCAATAGAGCTAGTCTTGAAGAAGAAGAAGAAGAAAAGAAAGGCACGTCTTGTTTCTTTCTTCAAACTCATTAAAGTAGTGATTTCCAATTTTTGGCAGCCCAGCTTCCTGAAGACTATAATCTGCTTCCTTCAGGAATATTGGCTCTCTGAGTGTGGTGGTCTTGGGAAGCCACCCTATGAATTTTCCCTCCAAAGGCAAATTACTACATGCCCCAAATCAGGCTCTCTTCTGCAAGCTTCCCATTCAATTCCCCAACAGTGTATTTCTAGAAAATCCTGTTCTTGCTGTTTCTCTCTCCCTGAAGAGAGAGACTCAATCCAGAACCTTCTCAATCATTTATTTTCTGACAAGTGCAGTAAAACTTCATCTTGAATGATAAGCTCCACAAAGGCTCCACCCAGACCCTAAACTTTGAGACAGTATAAGAAGTAGCTTAAAAGAAAATGTCTCTGGCGTTTTTAAAAAGTAGCCTTCAAGAGACCATTGCTGGCTGGGCGCCGTGGCTCACGCCTGTAATCCCAGCACTTTGGGAGGCCGAGGCAGGCAGATCACTTGAGGTCAGGGGTTCAAGACCAGCCTGGGCAACATGGTGAAACCCCGTCTCTACTAAAAATACAAAAAAAATTAGCCAGGTGTAGTGGCGGGCACCTGTAGTCCCAGCTACTCCAGAGGCTGAGGCACGGGAATTGCTTGAACCCAGGAGGCAGAGGTTTCAGTGAGCTGAGACTGCACCCCTGCACTCCAGCCTGGGTGACAGAGCAAAACTCCGTCTCAAAAAAAAAGAAAAGTAAATACATAAATCAGGGATCATTGCATTGCTTTGGGGTAAAGATGTAACGTGCCCACAAGGCTCTGCTTATCCAACCCCTGTACAACTCCCCCAGCCTTACCACACCAGGCTCTGTTTTTTACCACTTGGGCCTTTCCTTTTAGTCCTCAAAGGCCCCAAGTTCTCTCCTGTTCCTGGGCCTTAGCATAAACTCTTCTCTCTCTCTAACCAAACCTACCCTGTGCTGCAAGAACTCCTAGTCCTCGAACTGATTTCATTTTAAGCCACACTTCTTCAAGGAAACCTTCCCTCACTCTGCAGTCTAGATAGGGTTCTTTATTATCCAACCTCCTACTGTGTTCCTTTCTTCCAGAAGTATCTCAGTCTAGAATCACATAGTCATTTTTTTTTCATTGGTCGATTAATGTTTATCTCCCTTCTAAACTAACAGCTCCCAGCAAGGATCAGGCCTTTTATTCCCCCTGTTGATGTCCCTACCCACAGCACAGTATTTGGCACGGCATCGGAGGCACTCAGGAAATATATTTCGTGTGAATGAATGCCCCTTCTGTGACATCTCCAAAAATAAATCACTCTTGTCGTTGAGGACTGGTACAGTTTTCTTCTCTTAAGAAACAGGCTTGCTTTTGTTTCTTTTTTTTAAATGTGATTTTTACATGCCATCATCTTTTTACTTTGAAAGTGATGGGTAGAAACCTTGCATTTTTTGTTCTCTTAGGTTTTTTGTATGACTGTTTCATAAATCCCCTCTCCCTTTATCATTTACCTCTTGTCTTTTTATTTTGTATTTCATTATAAGCTGTCTCAACGCTTTCTGGAAGTACTAGGGTATCCAATAATAAATAATTGAGAGCAGTATCAACCCCAGGAAAGCCCATTTCCCTACAATTATAATGGTGTTGAAAATGCTTTGTCTTTGTGTAAACATGGCCCAAAAAGAATGTGATGATTCTTTTTTCTCAATTTGTGGGAAACATTTTTAAAAATTCTTTTACTTTGCACCTGTACACTACTTCTCTTCCAAGAATATTTAAGCTTTAAGCACTTTCCAGTCATTACTTGATTTGCTGCCAATGTGCCAGTGTTTATAATATGAAGGAACTGAGGCAAAAAGAGCCAAAATTTCAGAATTAAAAAAAAAAAGTTGATAACATGAGAATGTATTCCTGGCTCTTAGTCTCTTACAGTTTCTCTCAGGTGGTATGATGCTAGGTTGATAATCATTGGTGTTGAATTATTATTGTAATTTCCTTGAATTTTTTTTTAAGTTTGAAACATTAGGTTTAATATGACGGACAATGACTGATATAACCATCATAAAATCTTTTACTTCCAACAATCTTTTAAAAAAAATCTGTGTCTATAATTTGAGAACATCAACAGGAAAAAAAATTAGTCAAAAAACTGGAGCAAGCAATTTGTAAAAGAGTCAATGTGATGTGACAACTAAGACATTTTATAAGAAAACATTATTTAAAAAAAAAGTTCAACAAGACTAAAACCAAAATTTTAAATATGTATACACCAGTGGTGTAATGTTGAAGGTCTAGATTTTATGGCCAAAGACTGAACTTTGTCCATATGTGAAATGAACACTTGATATTAATCAGTGATATTGGTGTTTAGCAGAACACAGAAACACTTAATAAACATACAATTCTACACTAAAGCCATTTTCTGCCTTGGATAAGTAAAAATTTCCACAAGTTAAGACACAAATTCCTAAAATGGTTATTTTCTTCTCTTTATCACTAACAAGTTTTTTTCTTTACTGTTTCTGTACTCCTTATTTATTAAATTTGAGTTCTACATTCACACAGCTCTTTTCCTTAGCTGCTCTATATTCTCTATGTGATATATCTCTTTCTTTTATGTTATTACTTAGCCATATTTTGTTATTGTTGCTGGCTGGGTTTTAAACCTTGTTAAAAATTAGCTAATTTTCACGTAAACCAATTCTAGACATGGGCCATAATAATATACACATATGTGCGTGTACATATTCACAGCTCTTCTCCCCTACCCCCAAGCTGGCAAAGACCCCAAATCAGATTTTAATCCACCAAGTGTGTTACCCCGTCTGCCTATTTGTGTTAAGGTGCCCAGGATTTAGGACAAATTTAAGATCAAGTTATAGGCAGATCAAATTAGTTTGCCAGCTTAATTTCAGGAAGTCAGGTTGTCCAGTTTATAAGTTTTTTAAAGTGTGTTTCCTTAGTTTCTTTCTTTTTGAAAATTGTTTCCTATTTTTAGTTTATTCATTAATTTATTAACTCATTCAGAAATATTTCTCTAAGTCCTGTTATTTGCTAGGCACTATCCTAGTTGTTGGGATTACTATAGTAAGTAGAAGGCACACACACACACACACACACACACACAAATCTCTCCAAACACAAATGATGCTCTTAGCCATCATGCAGCTCATAGTCTAGTGGTAAGAAAAATTAGTGTCAATTAAACAATTACATAAAGCCATATAAAATTGTGACTATGATGAATGCTGCAAAGGAAGAGTAAACACTGTGATGAGCCCTCTAATGGGAGGATTTCACCTAATCAGGATGTTTAGGGAAGGCTTCCCTGAAACATGAGTCAGATATAACTAGGTGAATAATAAAAGTGATAGTACTGGCCAGGTGCAGTGACTCACGCCTGTAATCCCAGCACTTTGGGAGGCGGTTGAATCACCTGAAGTCAGGAGTTTGAGACTAGCCTGACCAACAGAATGAAACCCCGTCTCTACTAAAAATACAAAATTAGCCAGGTGTGGTGGTGCATGCCTGTAATCCCAGCCACTTGGGAGGCTGAGGCAGGAGAATTGCTTGAACTCGGGAGGCGGAGGTTGCAGTGAGTCAAGATCATGCCATTGCACTCTAGCCTGGGCAACAAGAGAAAAAAAAAGACATTACTGATAATAATAGCTAACATTTATTGATCTCTTACACTGCCCCAGGCATTGTGATGAGTGTTTCACCTGTGTTGATGTATCTAATCTCTGCAAATTTCCAGGGAGGATGGCACAATAGTGCCTCACCACAGTTGGCAGAGGGAAACCAGAAACTGAGAGTATTCCTACCTAGGGGCCTGTGCTAGCACCTAAGTGTTTAACCACTCACCTTTTTCCTGCCTATGTGAGGACTGGGAAAAGAATTTTCCAGGGACTGCAGCTGGTGCATAGGCCCTGGGGGGACTTATGCAGCACAGTCAGTAGGAGGGGCCGAAAGAAGACCAGTGGGATTATAAAGGACAGAGGAAGCCACCAGGGTACATAACTGCCTGCATTTGCATTACATGCATCTCCAGACCCCATTGCTTCCCAAATGTCTTAGTTCAACTCAAAGGAAATCATCTTTATTCAAGGTGTAGCAGATTGCCCGTGGATGTTGTTTAAGCGGATCTACTCTAAATTACATGGAAAACCAGATAGGCTCAAAGTTAGAGAAGTTCAGTACGATAAGCAAAGTGGTAAAGCTTTCTTCTTCCCCAGCCTTTTCTTTCTGCTCTTGAATGTGGAAATTATGATTTGGTGTAAAATGTCCATACTTTTTTTTTTTACCAATATGCCTACATTCAAAATTTAAATCTTCCTAACATGATCAGTGGTTACCTTGTTCCACTTGCAAATTGGTAAATTAGATAGCTTGAATTCAGAATAACTGCAGAACTGTAATGTAAGGTTCCATTAGATCATGTCCGGGAAGAATCATTGCTATTTTTGGCTATTTGAAAATTAAGAATATTTCTATTCAGGTGGAAGTTCCACATGTAGTTAGGTGGAGAAACTTTATTGGGACTTGACTCATAGGGATTGGGCTAAGGGACTTTCAGTCTGTATCATTATAATAATAATTACATATAAAATTTAAAAGTACATAATCACATGTATACTTAATGAATGAAAATCCTGTTTTTCTTTTCATAAGTGGTTAGTTAAATCATTCTATAATACCGCTATTCTATAAGGCAATGTACGGTTTTAGAATGACTTTATATCTAAACAATACATTAAAAGTAATACTTATATGGACTGATTATATGAAAAGAATGACCATTTATAGAAGACTAAAAATTAATTAGAACAAATATAGGACAAGGTTAAAATATAGTTTATATTTGGAATAGCATCTTCAGTGTTAATTCTTTTTCTCTTTGAATTACTAAAAAGCTGCTATTGAGCTTTCTACTTTTAATGACTTGGTTGCAGTTAAGACAAATACAAGACAGAAAATACTGTCATTACCCTAATTGGAATGTTATTTATACATTCATAATGTACAGAAAAACACACTTTAAACACTATACACACTATGAAACAAATGAAACTTTACAGATTATAAACTGGAAATAGAGAAATTGAGTTTTGATTGTTAAAATTGTTATAACATGTCTCTGGTATATCATGTATTTATCTAAATAATATGTGTTGTAGGATCAGGTAAGTGAGCTAGGTTTCCAGGTTCATGGGGTTCTTTTTAAATTCTTGTTACCTTCTTCTGATTATAAAATATAAATCTATTTTTTAAAATATTCAGGAGAAAGCAAAAACCTTCATAATCCCATTTTTTCCCAGAGATAAACACTTTAACAGTTTGTTCAATATCCTCTTGCTATGTATAAAGACACTCCTTCACTCACTTAAAATTGTTGTTATATACCCTTAATTCCCCTGATGGACATTAGGTTTGTGTTCTGTTATTTGCTTTGGAAAATGATACTTCAAATGAGTATTTTTGTACATATACACTTAAGTGTTACTTATGTAAGATAAATTACTAGAAGTAGAATTGCTGGGCTAAAAATCTTGCACAGTTAAAATATTCACCCATTTTGCCAAATTGCCCTCACAAAGTGTACAAGTTTACACTCTCGCTAACTATACATGAGTATCTGCTTCCCCCTGCACCCACCCCCACCGCCCCCTGCAGTTATTAGCACTCAGAATGATCTTCTTTTAAAATTGTATCAGTTGGGTAGTTGAAAAGTGATATCTTATTGGAGTTTTCATTTGCATTTCTTTGATTATTAGTGAATATACGTGTTTGGAATAGGATAGGATGGTTTAAGAAGAGAAAATAAACTCAGTGGGAATAAAGATCAGGTTGATTTAGAAAGTTGAAAATGAATCTTTTATATTAGTCTATTTCTTCCAGTGTTTTCAGAATGTCCTCATTTTTTGTAAAAGTGGTTTACATGTCATGACACATACATGGAAACATTTGCTTTAGTGGGGGAATGAACAGAACTGTAGCAAAACTTTCTTTATAATGAAATTATTTTAATACCTTTCAGGCAAGAAATTAGTTTCATCAAGAAAATTGATTTAATTCAGAAGAGGTGCAGTATTTATAGCCATAACCAGGTTAAACATTTTTCTCCACTTCTATATCAAAAAATAGCTTCTAACCAGTGTATAGCTGCAAATCAATTAGTTCAGTTTAAGGTTTTCAAATGTTCTTAATACTCCTCCCATCTTTATGATGTTTATTATTCTGTGCAAATCTTTGAGGTTCTTCACATAACTTTACAAAACAGACAAAAAATAACTTTCGATGGCCAGCTGAATAGCCCAAAGAAAAAGTTGCAATCTTAACAACAGGAATTATTTCATTTCATAGAGCTGGATAGTGAAAAATGATTAAAACAGATGCTTCTGGTATTTTTATTTTTATTTTTTTAGTTTCTAAGTGCCTAAATTCACTTAAAAATTAAAACCGTAGACAGTAAGAAAACTTATTTTATTCCCAGTAGCTTTAATTACAGTCACAAATTTAAGTGGCTGATTAATTTTCATGAACCAACCAATACTTATTGTATTTTAGAAACATAAATGGAAGGGAAATCCAGAATATCTATATTCTACAAATGGCAACTTTGCTTGTTTGCCAGAGCGGCATGCTGGGGATCTTAACTATACCATTTTTGAATAGCAGCCTAATGAGCTTGAATATTCTGTTGAAGGGGAAAGTGAAGTACATTTTTCAGTGTCTTCTCCAGAGGTAGCTTTGGTCACCTGAACGCTGCAAACTAGGAATGGAGTTCTGATTTGCAGAGCATACCTTGTACAGCAATAGTAAAAACAGAGGATGGTTTTTGTTTTTCATGGAAATTCATTTGATATATTCTCTGGGTGTGAACCTTAGTTCTGATTTAAGGAACCCTCTTGACATACTCCTGGCCAGGAAGAGTGAGAGACTGTTTTAAATTGTCTCAAATTTTGTTCTTATTTAGAGAAAGTGTTCTGTTCTAAATTCTCACTGAAAGATCACAGAATAGAAACAAAGAGGCTTTTGTAATGAAATCAGGCAGAGCCACTCATGTATTTAAAATCTCATTATCTATATCAAAACTATTTTAAGTTGTGCCCAAATCTAGATTCATCTTAACTAGTAAGAAAAAATCTTGTGGTTTTGGATGTATTGATATATCCTGGTATCACACTTTCTTTTTAATTGCAAGACAATATGACTTACTTATAAATTATGGAAATTTTGACTATGAACCTTAAATTCTTGAGAAGAATGTCCACACAAGCTTAGGCCTTCTCTACTCTTCTAGAGTTGTAAAAACTGAGAGAGGGAATTCATAGTACATCAAACCAATTTTTCTATTTCATGGCACCACATATAAACCATCACACTTAAATGAAACTCTTGTCATCATAAAAAGATTGAGGAACCTGCTCTCCATGAATATTTGAGTTACACATTATTTTAAAATGATGTCATTAAGAAAACTCTGTACACTAATAAGTATCTCAAGTTGAAATGTTACACTGCATATTAATTGGTATGGAAAAATAGAATGGCTGTATGGAAAACAATACGTTCACCATAGATATTGTTTGATAGTAACAGCCACTTGATAGGATCATGTAATTTTGTAGTGAATTTCCTCTATTTGCCACCAAGGGAAGTGTTCTGGAGTAAATTTCAGCTGTCAATCTTGCCAGTCTTGTGATAGTATTAAAAATTAGTTTGGGATAGAAAATGAAGTGTTTTTTATTTCTTTCTTACTGATTTGAGGAGGGAAAAGGGTACCTAAATTCTTGCTCAAATAGGAATTTGTCCAATAAGACAATAATGTGTAAGATAAAGAATTTTAATACTTGTACATGTTTAAGAATTTAATTTTGTTTTCTGGAAATCTTGATATTTGACTTCAAGATACAGCATAGCCAAATTGCCATAAATTGCATCTTTGTACAGAAAAGTAGTTGTTCTTTTGGGAAATGTGGTTTTACAGAATATATTGCAACCTGACACAATGAATTTTCAGCATCAGTATTGACAAATGAAGAACAGGAAACAGAGGCAAGTGAGGCGTTACAACAGACAGAGTAGTGAGGTCCTAATTTGGAGCCAAAGATTAGCTGCTTTTGATCTACCATTAAATAACTGTAATCTGGTACTAAAATGAGGGTTTTAATTTTGAGCATATGAATTGGCTATATCTTAGAAGTTAAAGAACTAAAGTGAATTTTGGAGATAGTTAAATATTAATACAACCACTACTTGTAGTTTTTATTTTTTAAAAGGAATAGTCAGGCAGTAAATAGGACTTCAGTGTATGTCACATTTAAGGATCTCTTTATATAGTGCCATAACTTTATGTATATAAAAAGATACATACATTTTGCTAAAATTAGCATAAAGCCTTGTATCTGGAGCTGTGTATTCCCTCTGTGGCAATGCAGTTTTATTCCTTATGTCTTCTGTACCCTCATCAAACATATATACTTGGGACTTCGGCTTCAAAGAGAATGGTCAGGTTAAATCTCCTTTTTAAATAAAAGTGAAAGAATGGCATAAAAATAAATTGCAGAAATGTCTTCAGACCCTATACTGGTTCTAAGATGAGACTCTTCCCGGCAGAAAACTTTTGTTTTCTTGTCTTTAACAAGTGAATTCCACTTTCACTTCTGAGTGTAAACTGGCAGATTAGACATTTCCAAGGGCTTGTTCAGTGTGAAGTTTTTCAGGTGATTTCAGTTTAATGCGACCAGATAATTGTAGCTCCAGGGCTTAGTTAGGCTGTAAAGCTGCTAATCCAGACAATATTACCTGGTCACATGTTGTGCTTATAAGAGACACCTCTGCCTTTAATGTTCTCTCCCCAGGCTGGTGATTTCTGGTTTCAGAAGTCCTATAAAAATGAGGCACACCAGGCCAAGATTAAGTCTGGGGGAAAAAAAATATCAGAATATGCAGTTTCAGACAATAATGTAAAACCTTAAATCTTTTGCCAAAGATAAAATTTGATATGTTTGTGGCATGCAGTTCTACTTTATTCCTTGTCATCTCTAAGGAAATTTAGTGAGTTTGAAGACTGTATCTTCTTTTTTTGATTCAGTGAGCTACTGCCCAAGCATCTATACTCTAAGCATTTGTAAATAGTTATATCAATTACTGCAGTTATTATTTGGTAAGAATGCTTCCTCTGAGTAGAGTGCAGTAATCCACTTCTCATATTTATTCCACTCAGAACCTCTTCTGAACAGCAATTGTAATGCAATATTGAATGATGATATGTTGGGATTCTGAAGGTTGTTACCTTTTTGTCTCACCCTGACCAAAATGTGGTATTTCTATTGTAGTTAATATATCAACAGATGCTTATAAATAAAAGGCAGATCTATTCATTTGTCAAACCTTTGTTAGCTCTTGTGGCCTACCCGGTAATGAACAATTGGGAAATAAAACAACGTTGGGAGAGGCAGTTTATATGTGATTAAGCCTTTCTATTGTGACATTGAATGTGAGAGATGGGCAGAAGTCCTGCTTTGGAGTACACTTTAACATGCCATGTGCAAAATGGGAATTAGGTTGCTATTGTGTTGAAAGCAAGGTGCATTATTTGGATTATGTAAGCTATGTAGGATCTAAGAGGACAGAAAAGAAGGTAGAAATTGAGAGCCCAGGCAGTGGGGTTCAAGCAGCATAACAAGTCAACTAACGGCAGTAAGACTACTCTGTGGCCGGGCACTGTGGCTCACTCCTGTAATCCCAGCACTTTGGGAAGCCGAGGAAGACTGATGACTTGAGCTCAGGAGTTTAAGACCATCCTGGGCAACGTGGCAAAACCCCATCTCTAAAAAGAATACAACAAAAATAAGCTGGACATTGGCGGCATGTGCTTTTAGTCCCACCTACTCTGGAGGTTGAGGTGGGAGGATCCCCTGAGCCTGGGAGGTTGAGGCTACAGTGACCTGAGGTCATGCCCCTGTATTTCAGCCTGGGCAGTAAACAAACAACAACAAAAAACTCAAAAAACTGCTCTTGTGAAGTGCCTAGTGCAGAGCATGGCTCCCTATAGATGAGTCTTATTTCTGCCTCCTCTTCCTTTTTACTTCCTTCCCTCTCTTTCTCTCTGCCTCTCTGCTGTCCACCATGGAGAGAAAAGATGTTCTATTTTACTCTTAAGGGGTCTTCATCTGTAATCCTTTCTTTCAGCAACTTTATGTTTTCTTGGAAATTTATGTAGTTGTGTCATGGCCCTTTATTATACAAAATTCTTTCTTTGTTATCCTAGAAGGAGTCTAAAAGTAAGAAAATAAATAATTTGCACTTGCTCTTTATTCTTGGTACCTTGATTATAGAGAGAGTTGTTCCTCTTCAGCTGAGGTTGCCAACATAGGGACCACTGTATCTGCTTCTCAGTTTCTCAGTTACCATGGCCCAGCAGGGGCCTGTCTGGGCTCTGAAGAGCACCAGGGATTCCTGGAGATGGAATCATTCTTTCCCTGGTCACTTTCCTGTGCATTCTCAGAAGCTGCCACTGTCCTAGGAGATCATCATTTGTGCTTGATGCTATGGAGAATTCATTGGAAATATCAGGCAAAGTTAATCCATAATGACTTCCATAGGCTATATATGTAAACAAGATAGTACACATGAAATAAGTAATTAAATAAAATAGTGTATTATCAATAGCAAACAAAAAAAGTTCATTATGTATGTTTAGAAAAATACAAATTGACTAGTTCAAATATTTCATAATTGTTACCTTTTTCCTTATCAGGTTGCTTATGAAAAAAAAAAGTCTTACGACTTCCAGGCTTGGAGTTTATTCACATTTTAGGTTAGATTGAAGGAAATTACAAATTAAACTTTTGAAGAAAGTTACAAATTAAACTTTAACTTCTGGTTTTTAGAATGTTTATTATTAGTATCCAATAATCTACATACATGAATAAAGCTTACATTATTAACGACTTTCATATTGACCAATTAAAGTTCAATTAATCAACTAAGGTTCGTTTGGTTCCATATGACAGTGAACTAGCCAGGTGTTTTTCAAAAAGTTGTAGGATATTGGAGTATCCTAGTGCCCCAAACCTTAGAAGAGCAGGACTCAGGGCATCTCTGGGAAACTGTCTCAGGAAGTATTAAGGGATCCTTCTTTGGGATCCTTCTTAAGATACCAATCAAATGGTTTAGCTTCCCTGACTTCCAGTAGGGGTCTGAAATGTATTTATGCCCAATAACATTTATTCATACCCGCTAACATGGTAAATTCAGAGCATACATAAGCTGCTGGGAGTTGTATTCTGGAGTCGTTACATCAAAAATTATCAATTTCTTGGCAGCTTCTCATTTTCTAGTAGACATGTACACCTTTAATGATCAAAAGACCATGGCAAAGTTTCTTAATCTTTTCCCAGCTGATGCCCTGTTTTAGGCTTCTAGAGGATTCACTGAGCATTCCAGATCTACATTTTTTTTTTTTTTTTTGAGTTGTGGATACTGACCTATTTTTGAGGGGCTGGGATTGACCTTTCACTCAGTGCCCCCACGTGTTTATTACTTTCACCTGCACTCATGCCTTCAAGCTCCTCTACTGTGAATCATTACAGAAATACAGGCTAGAATCCCTGTGGCTAAAGGCTGAAGAACTGGAAACAAGAATTGAATTCAATTCAACAAAGAATTGGTGTCTTATTGCCAACCAAGTGCTTTGCAAATTTGAATTCAACTCTGCTTCTTGCTTATAATCTTTCCCTGGTTTCCACAACTGCATTTCAGAGTCTTTAATTAGAAGATAAGGAAACTGTAACCAAATAGTCCTGTGTACATCAGTCAGCCCAAGACTGGCCTTTGTGGTGGCAATTGCAGTGAATCAGAAATTAGCTGTTTGTGCTTCCTGGCCAATTTCTTCCATGCTAGCTTGCAACAATCTGGAATTGAAAACTTTTTCCTATGGAAATTCTAAATTTCATCTTCACAGTTTCTCAAATTTACAGGTGGTAACTCTATATCATTAAGTTAATGAATTTAATCTGTAGTCTGATTGATGAATGTAGTGGATTAGAACATCAAGCAACACCTCTCAGCACTAGGTACATAGACTAACAGATATGAGAAGAACGACACAAGTTCTTTCACCTGATTCGTCACTGTTACTTCTTTATTTTATTTTATTTATTTATTTATTTATTTTTGAGACTGAGTCTCACTGTGTTGCCCAGGCTGGAGTGCAGTGGTGTGATCTAGGCTCACTGCAAGCAGTGAACCCACTTCCCGGGTTCATGCCATTCTCCTGCCTCAGCCTCCCAAGTAGCTGGGACTACAGGTGCCCGCCACCATGCCCGGCTAATTTTTTTGTGTTTTTTTAGTAGAGGCGGGGTCTCACCATGTTAACCAGGATTGTATTGATTTCCTGACCTTGTGATCTGCCCGCCTTGGCCTCCCAAAGTGCTGGGATTACAGGCGTGAGCCACCACACCCAGCCTGTTACTTCTTTGTTACTCCCAGAATGGATCATGCAAAGTTGTCAATTAGTTACAATTTCCTGACTTTTGACTAATTAAAAGGAAAGTCTTGGATATAAGTAGCTTTATTTAAAAAAAAATTTTAATTGTATTAGTCTCAAAAGCATAAACTAGATAAAGTTGACTATAGAAAATTAGATATAGACGAGACTTAAGTATCATTAACATATAAAATCACTAGTTATAATGAAATTCATTAAAAAATTAAGTACATATAATAAAGGATACTTTCTTAAGAGGATAAATGTTTTGCCCTTCTTCTGGGTCTTATTTATGATATGAATTTGGCTATGATAATTACTCATAGTAGAAGGCACATTTTAGCTCAACCTTTTTCAAGATATTATTAGTCATATTAGTAGAGTACAAATTAATGTAGGGTTTCTATTATTTTGTTTTATGAGTTTTCATTTGTTAGTTGATTCTTTAGTTTTGAATAAACCAGAAACTTTCCTTCACATATTTGAAGTCCAGTGACCTCTAGTAATTGGAATATATATGAACCAAAAATAAGCTTAGAAAATATTAAATTTTTTTATTTACCTCTACTAATTGAATAAATATGAACCAAAGTAAGCTTAGAAAATATTACATTATTACTCTATGCCTCTGAGCTGCTAAGCTTTACTCATAAGATAGCTCTAATATCATCTTTCGTAGGCTATATGATTGTCTGAAGCTTGAAAAAAATGTTTTCCAAGCCACAGCAGAATAATGTAGCAAATCAGAAAGATGAAGGGCCATCCCGAAGTCTTTAGTGTGAGACAGTACAGAGGAGATTTTAAAAAGCAAAACAAACAAAACAAAAATCTCATGCAAATACTGCAGGCATAATAGACTGATCCAGTTTATTGTAGTGCAGGGTTCTGTCATCCTCAGCACTGTTGACATTTGGGTTAGATAATTCTTATGGGGAAGAAGTTGACCTGTGTGTTTTAGGATGTTTAGCAGCAATCTTGGCTTGTGCCCACTAGATGCTACGAGCACCCCCTCTCACTCCCACCTCACTTGGGACAAACAAAATTGTCTCCAGACTTTGCTAAAGGTCCCCTGGGCAGGGGCAAAATCGACCCCTAATGAGAACCATCACTGTAGCATTTAACAACTCTATAAACATTAAGAATCCTTCAAAATATAATTGTGATATTTCTTAGCATAACTATAAGCCATCAAAAGGTGTTATTTTGGCCGGCGTGGTGGCTCACCAGCACTTTGGTAATTCAAGCACTTTGGGAGACTGAGGTGGATGGATCACCAGAGGTCAGGAATTCGAGACCAGCCTGGCCAACATGGTGAAACCCTGTCTCTACTAAAAATACAAAAATTAGCCAGGCGTGGTGGTGCACACCTGTAATCCCAGCTACTCGGGAGGCTGAGGCAGGAAAATTGATTGAATCTGGGAGGTGGAGGTTGCAGTGAGCCGAGATTGTGCCACTGCACTCCAGGCTTGGTGACGAAGATTGTTATCTTTAGCCCTCTCTTTTTAACATGATAGGTAAATATGTGGTGTATTTTAGGAAGCTTTACATTCTACTGATTGAAATTTTTAAAAAATTGTGTTGTTTATATGGTAAATGTCAGTAATTTCAGAAATTCTGGCACACAGAATCCTTTAGATTCTTGTGACACTGAAAAAATAAATGATCGAATATGATTTTGCAAAATATTTGCCTTCTCAATTATGCTGTGAAATATTATAGGTCCTCTGGCATGACCCTTTCAACTGATACTAAAATTATCTTTCTTTTCCCAAGCACACATTATAGAACAGTAGGCAGAAACTGCCCTAGCACAATAGGAAGTATGAGGAAGTTGGCCTCGGATTCCGTGTGTAGATTTGGACAGCCCAAATTGGATATGAACCAAGAGCATGAAACAAAGTTTCCCTAAAGATTGTTCTTGATAGTTTGGAAAGAAAGTTGTGCCTTTCTCTTATTATTTTGAGTACATTTTCCTAGATAAAAGTCATGGTACAAGTTCTGATCTTTGATCTGTTCATCCTCGAGCATGTTGAAGACACATGATTCTATTATCCAGCTTGTTCTCTCCTGGGATCTATTAAAAAACCTGTCTGGTTACTTAATGCCAAATATGCACATAGGTCTTCCTTGTGCTGGCTGCATCATATCCCAATAGGGACAAATAGCAACGTTGACAGTTTCATTCACTGCAGTCTTATTTTGAATGTCCCAAATTCAGAGAACTCGCAAACCTTACCAACTAAGTGTTGCCTTCTAGAAAACCCTCATTTGGAAAGACAACTGTGTGGGTAGATTGTCCAAAGCTAACTTAAAGTTCGCTTACACAAAGGTATGTGCAACTTTGAAGTCTGACTTGCCACTTAAATTTAACTTTTTCCCTTTTCCACATTTTCACAATTATTCTTTAATCCTCAATTCTGTAATTGTGCCTCTGTTTCCTTAACATAATTTTAGTTCATTGTATTAAGCTATGGTTTCTGTGGCATACTTTTTGCTTGTAAATTTTTCTTTATATTTGTTTCGTCTTCATAATCATCTACAATTTTATAATTTGTATTGATTAGCTTTTCTTGGTGTGCTTTTTATATTTTCATTGTTATTCATATTATTATATTGGTTAGGATGTTCTCTAAAGTTTTTAACCCTTATCCTATTTTTCTTTCATTTATTTAAACATTATCCATTTTCTCATTTCGTTTGTGTGACTATTATCTCGTATTTTCTATCGGTTTTCACATTTTTGTCTTTCATCATGAAGTTAGGCATAAGAGGGAACAGCTGTGAAATCTATGCTCTGAGAACAGTTTCTGAATATTTTACTACTTCAATCCCCTAAAGCCTACTCAAAAACTTCAGGTGTCAACAACTCAACTTATACAGGAGCCAGACAGACTGGTGAGGACTGGGATGAACCCAAGGGCTATGTGTTTTTATCACATGGTGGCTTCCATTTAATACCAGTAGATTGCTGCCATGTGGAAGGGTGGGCATAGCATTGACAGATCATCCAAGTTTTTTTTTAAGTGTCAGAAATATGGATATTATATGGAATGTCTGAATTTCTAAATAGTGGAAAATACTTTTTTAAAAATGTGAACACTACATAGGCCGGACAGAATACCAACACAGTGAGTGGTATGCAGGTACTTCTCAAAGCTATTGCAGTGGCCATGAAAGCCAGGTTACATACATTTTTCCCTTGCCAAGATATCTAACCAATAGAATTATTCATTAAATCAGGAGGTTTGACTCATATCAAGTCATTCTTAGAGCCAGAAATCAGCAATATTTGGCCTGCCTTCCTGTCCTGGGGCATGTCTCTAGCAACTGTGATCTTAATGATCAGGATTATTCCCTTGAAGGATTCTTCCTTGTCTCAGGAATAGATTTACTTTCTTATTGTTGGTTAATTGAATCCTGAAAGTATTAAGTATTAGTATGCTTCCCTTTGTGTCAAGAAATCGTTCTTACATCTTTACAGCCGTAAGTGTGGCTCTGTCATTGTTCTTTGTTATTTTGATTTTGCTGCTACCTGTAGAACTCTTGTTAAATGTAAGGAAATTTCTGGAGTTATCCCCATATTTCAGAAGCTCTGAAAGGTTAGCAAAGTATATTAAGAATTTTAGAGAATATTGTGTGAATAGAATGTTACATAAACAGGAAGATGAAGATTGATGAATGAAGTCAAAAATAGGTAAGCCATTACTGTCTTTGGAGAAAATATTGTAAGCCTGCTCACAAGATACCATGGTAGGTGGACAGGGAAAAAAAAGAAAAAACACAGGTGAATGAAAGGCAAGATGGAATCATCTGAAGTGGATTTTAGAAAGTGATTGTTCCTAGATTGAGTTACAAATTTGTTCAGAAGGTTGGAAGATAATTATAAAATCACAAAGAAATTGGTAACCCTAAAGTAGATTCCTAGTTTCTTAATACCTTTTGTTTTGGATCCAGCACTGTTCTAGGAACAGTTCAGGACAGTCAAACTGAAAGTAAATGGATTTTTAAAAAATACTTTGATATATATCATTCAACACTCAAAACAGCCCTATGAAGTGATCAGGAGAATTATCATCCTCAAGGAAACTTAGACCAACTAGAGTACATAATGCTTTCGAAGACGCACAGTTAGTTTTTAGGTGGAAGGAATATAACTGTGGGCCCTTTCATTCCTACTCTTTTATGCCATTCTACCATATCAGCAGTGGTAACCGGCATAGTCGTATCAATCACAAAACGTGGTGAGGAATCCCTTACTCTTTGTGAGTATATGTGTAGAGACATTAGATAAGTTTCTCAGTAACCGACAGTGTATCTTTCACTTTGTTGTGGAGTTAATCTTTAATACTGGTTAGAATGTACAAGCAGCTAATGGTAAACCTCTAGCCTATACTTCCTTTTGATTGTATAGCATTTTCAGTTGGTTGAACCATATGCTTAAGACTTTTTTCCCCCTAGAGTTGAGTTTATGATTGAGCTTAGCAAAATCTAAACTGTTCATATTAGATAGGTGAGAAGTAAGAAAATCAGTCACAAAACAGTCCTGGGGGATTTGCTTGTTTCATCCATTTGCAGAGTTTCCACTGATTATTCTAAACATGTGAGTTGAAAACAGGAAAGAGAGCCTTGTTACTGAAGTTTAAAAATAAAATAATTCTAATGTGGTCATATTAACTGAAATTTGAAGAGCAAGAGCAGCTCCTCTGAATAATGGCTCTCTTCATCTACTGGTCCATCTCAAAGTAAGAGCTTCAACATGAAATAACAAAGGTCAGAGCTGGCTTTCTGTGCACCTTGTTGCTTCTCTTATTTCTTCTCTTAATCCTAATGAAACCTGTGATTTAGATAACGGAAATTTCCTGATTTGAATTCTTCAAAAACAGGGAATGCAAAATGAGGACCAAGTTCTTTACTAGTCAGGTTTTGTTATTCAGCTGTTCTCTCAATTTTCAGTGCCATTTTTTAGATTTATCTTGTCAAGAAGCAGGGAAGAATAGGAAGTCAATATCATGACTAGGCGCTTTTGCTTTGACATGATATTTATGTACATTTATATGAAAGTTACCAGGAAACCTCTGAAAATTGCAAAATTTGAGCTTTGTGTCAGGGCATGATTCTTGCGTTTTACAGTGATCTAAGAGGGTATGTTACTCCTGGGACGGTGTCGGCTTTGTTTTCCTTTGTTTTTATCATCTTCTAGTTTGAACCCTGATCTTAAGTGTGAAAGTTCAGCCTGACAGATTGTCCATTTTCTTTCATTCCAACCTCTTCTCTCTCTCCTTCCTCGGAGTCCCTCTCTTTCTCCAGCGGGTTGCACTTTTCCTGGAAGTAAACAGAAGATGTTACATATATTAACACTAAGCTGGGGTACAATGCGCTTGGGTGTGCTCTCTGCAATTCCCTGGCAGTCATAAATTAATTAAAAGTAGACAGGAACCACGGAAAAAGAAAGTTCTCCGTTTTTCTCCCCCTCCCCCAGCTTTTTTTCTTTTTCTACCGGTAAATAGCTAGTTCCTTTGTTCCTGGCTGCACTATTTCATTTCTGCCATCATTGTCCTCATTGTTCTCAGAAACAGGAGGGGTCTGGGCCAGGAGCAGCAAGGTCTCAGCTAATGACGGGAAGTCTTTAAAGTTTGCGCTGCATTTCATCTTCTCTGTGGGAGTTTTAGGACGTATCCAGTGTTTGATCCCCACCGTGCAACTTTGCTTCTAGTTAATTAACAGATCCCCCATTACACACTCTCATCTAGAAGCACATGGGAGGCCTATTGGGAGGTAATTCAAGGCCAATCTGAGTGATGGCAGGAATGAGAGAAATCAGTTGTTTTAGGGCTAATGTTCAGGAAAGAAAGATGTCCCATTTTAGGGATCTCATTTGAAATTTTTGATGATTTCTCTTTTCTATTAAAAAACAAGATAGGGGAACTGTTTTGTCCACATAACCTTATGATGACCAGTGAGGGCAGTTTGAACTTAGAACTCTTTATAACTGCCTGGAATAAAAATAAAAAGGGAAAAGAAAGACAATATTATCAGATGTGGCAATATTAACAAGAATTTTGTTCTCCCTTTTATTGCTAGCGGTCTTTTTCCTGCCCAGCCTATTAGCCGGGTCACAACCATCCATAGCAACTTTTTCAGGGCACACAAGGCAGAATAGCTGGCAGGGACATGTCAGTGGCTCATTTTACAGCCAAGGCTGAATTATATACTTTGTTCTTGTGTTGCTGCTTTTGTTCCAAGGGTGTCAAAGTGATTTACAAATAATAAATGACATGGCTCAATATTAGGATCCCTTCCTCTTCTAGTCTCTTTCCAGATGAACATTGCAAAACAAAGCACATTTACCCAAAGTTAGAAGTTAGCATATGAGTGCCAAGAAAGCAGCCTCTGCTTTTCCTGACCATGGTTAGCCCGGGTTTTGATGGCCTTTGAAAAGGGAATGCCTTGTTTATTTTTTTTTTCTTATGCTTCTACAGTTTCCCCAGCCCTATGAGCAATGACCCCCTTTATCTAATGAATTAGGAGCTACTCCTGCCTTGCAATTCTCAGTTCGACACTTGGCAATGAGAATCAAACCGGGGCTATTTAGTGCAGCAGTAAATGGCCCGCCACATTAGCCCCCTGGCATGCTAAGCTATTAGGTTGTTTTACTGTTGTTAAAGTTACATTTGTTAGGTGGAGTTGCTGCCCTTCCACACAAACTCGGCGGTGCCTGATGCTGGTGGAGGCAGCACGTGTACAAAACGTGTGCCATCCACAACCCAAGTGGTCAGGCAGTGTGGCTGCACTACAGATAAGGGGCGTTCTCCTGTCTGCAAAAGTGGGGATATGGATTGTTGTTTTAAAACGAGAGATTGGGGTTGGGGGAGAACCACTGGACAATCATGGGTCTTGCACTTTGTTGTGAATAAACTAATTATATGGGCTCGATTAACCATTAATTTATAGCAGTTCTTAAGTGAACCACTAATTGTCAGAATGCCATGGAGAAGGCAGGCCAGGGGTGAGAGGAACCAAATAAGCTGGTGTGGCCTTCTGCAGCAGGCCAGCAGCCAGTGCCGCACACGCACTGGAAGCTGGGCAGAATCCCGAGGAGTTGAAAGATTAGCATGGAAATGAAGGAGAAATATTCAGGGTGCTTCAATGGTATGTATGTGGGGTGTGTGCATGCATGCATGTGTGAGAGAGACAGACACACACACGCACACACACGCACACACACAGAGAATATTTCTGCAAAGAAAGGAAGATGCCAGTACTATATAGCTCCATGCAGCCAGCTTGCAGGGTTGAGTTGGCATTTGGTAACTTGGTAGCGGCTGCCAGTGTGTGTGTGGTGGGAGAAGAGGGAATAGACAACAAGAAAAACACATAGAGCTTAAAAAAAGATGTAAAATGATTCACTTCATGCCATATGGACAAAAATGTTGTCACAAAAATAAGGCCAAAAAATAGTGCCAGGTTAGACTTTTAGTTCAAAAACATATGTATAATCATCCCCATGAACATGAATTTTAATTAGTATTTTGATAGAGAGAAACCAGATATTTTTTTAACCTGCTCTGTTCTTGTTTTCTGTTCCTCTCCCAGTTTTAGCCTCCATTAAACATTCATATACTGTATGTTTTGTGTCTGTATGAGGAAAATGCTTTATCCCTGGATTGGTGGGAATGCAAACATCTTGGTTTTCTGTGGCATACAAAATATCTTCCCAGTGGAGCTCGAAAGCAGAAGCTTATCACAGGGAAATCTAGAGCTCTCTCTGAGACCCGGGCACACCAGGGAGGAAGGAAGCCATATGCCTTTCTCTTTGTCAGTGGAGACATCTGCACCCATTCGGTTCCCCAGATCCACTCTTCACACCCATCCACATCTCATCTCTCTGGGATGCCTTTTAAACACGAAATAAGTTTTGTATGTATGCATATTATTATGTGACAGGGCAGTTTTGGGGAAAATGGATGATCGTGACTACAGAGACTAAAAAATGGAACATGTAACTTATTAGTAAACTCTATGCTTTCATTTTACTTATTAGTTACACAATACCTACTTCTTAAAAAGGATTTGAGATGACAGTACTCATCGAAGGATACCGTGCTGAATCATCTGCCCTTAGCAAAGCTTTTCTCACTTTAAATGAGGTGCTTCGATTAGTGCCCTGTATGTGATAATTAGATGATGAGACAGCAAAATGCTGATATTAGCAATGATTTTGCTGCTTAGGAGGCCATTCACACCCCAGGTTCCCTCACCGCCCCCCACCAAAAGAATGCAGGTGAATCAGGTATTTGTATTATAAATGATACAAGTGAATTTTAAAACCTGGTATTAACAGTCAATCAAATCTTGGTGCAGAAGCATTAACCTGTTTCACATTCTTTAATAGAACCTCTGAGCTTTCCTCTCACCATTAGTGATATTTCAGTCCACTTCAAGGGTAAAAGGAAAATCAACAATGGTCTTAGAAAAGGTAAATTTCACCTCCCATGTAGAGTCTCTCAGAGATTTCTCAGACTTTTGTTTTTGGCAAACATGAACACAGACGTTCTTCATTTCTCTCCTCTTCCCTTCCTGGGGAAGCTCTGGTCTCTTTAGTTAGAATAATATGTCCCCCAGGCGCCTGTTGAGGACACCCTCTTGGTGCTGGCAGGTTTTTCTGGGCTTGCTGTCTGACCTCTGCTGTTTCCTCAAAGCATTAGTCATCATTCCTGTAAGGGTTACAACAACAGAATGAATGTGTTACTTGGACAAACAGCAGCCTCAAGCCACAAACCAGGATGCACCCCGTCCATTACGTAGGAACTGCAGGAAAGGTGGTCTTTACCTCATCTCCAGGCTGCCTCATTTTCCGAAGAGTAGGAAAAAGCTATTGCTAAATACACCTGCCTGCCTTCAGAACTCTAAATCAGGCTTATATTTGCTGAGAACTATCCCCAAGCTCTTGTGTCAGACTGCTGTTGGATCCAGTAGATTTATTCATTCATTCATTCATTCATTCAATCCCTGTTTTGAAACCCCTAATATAAGTTCTAAATTTAAAGAAAGTTAAGAGTTGTTTCTTGCTACAGAAGTATTTGTACAGGCCGGGCGTGGTGGCTCACGCCTGTAATCCTAGCACTTTGAGAGGCCAAGGCGGGTGGATCACCTGAGGTCAGGAGTTGAAGACCAGCCTGGCCAACGTGATGAAACCCCAACTCTACTAAAAATACAAAAATTAGCTGGGCGTGGTGGTGGGTGCCTGTAATCCCAGTTATGCCAGAGGTTGAGGCAGGAGAATTGCTTGAACCCGGGAGAAAGAGGTTGCAGTGAGCCGAGATCACGCCATTGCACTCCAGCCTGGGGGATAGAGTGAGACTCTATCTCAAAATAAATAAATAAATAAATAAAATAATGAGGAAGATCTCTATGCAGTAATATGGAGACATTTCCAAGAAATATTCTTAGGTGGAAATTTTAAAGAAAACTTCAAAAGTATATATGGAATGCTGTCTTTTGCATAAGAAAGAAGGGCACATAAGAATAAATACATACATTTGCTTGTTTCTGCAATAATACAGGAAGTATAAGCCTTAATCAAGAAAATAATAATGTGTATTGTGTGGGTGTGAATGAATAAAAGGGATGGGGATGGAAGTGAGTCCAGAGTTATCTTACATAGTTTTTTTTTGAACCATGAGAATATTATATATGTTTTAAAAGTAAATTTTGATCGAAAATGAGAACATATCTGAGATGTTAGATATTAACTTGAATGGAAAGCCCAATGGTAATCATTGTTAATGGTACTTCAGGCCAATACTCTCCTAAAGAACAAAGAGAAGTGAAGGGGGAAGCACTTAAGAGATTGATTCCTACTGACTTGTACATATTACTGGTACTATCCCACTATATTTAATACTTAAACTTTACGTTTCTTTGATTCCTGCAACTAACAGGAATTCCTTCTCCTTTTCTCCTACCACCCCTTTTGGCGAGAGATGAGAATAAATGGAACTATTAATCATTTTTTCTACTTTTACAATTATAATTTGAGTCAGTGATGTGATTTCTTATATATTCTGGGAAGAGGGGATATAGAATCTGTGCAAATTATTAGCCAGTTTGTAAGTCATTACAATCATTAAAAATATAACACCATCATAGGATATATTACTTGCTTCCTAATGAACCATATTGTCTTTCTGATTTAATTGTTATTTTTAAAGTTTCAAAGCTTTTTCCAATTTTCTTCCCTAAATGACTTTATTTTTTGGGTTGTTACAGTGCTTTTATGAAACAAAGATGTGACTATGTGTGTGTATCATTGAAAAACTGGCTTGTATTGGACCTCCTTTAAGCACTGAGCGTTTAAAGAAAATTACTGGTAGGCAAGCTGATTTTGGTGATGGGTTAGGTATAACTAGAGATTCATGTTCTCAAATTTTGGTCCTGACATTCCCTTCTACCTGAGCAAAGGAAAGAAAGCGGAGGGTATGTTCATGTCACAATGAGGTTTATACTTTTGATCTGGGTAGAATTTGTGTTCGATATAACCAAAATGTATGGATACCTACTGTGTGTCTAGCACTTGAGTAATTTCTTTTATCCAATGACCTTATAATTAAATAAGCAAAATTTCACCCAGGGGCGGCAGTCTGAGAATTCAGCACACTAAATAGAAAACTAGAAGATGGGAGAATGCTGTGTAAAGAGAGAGTGAGCACCCTGTGTGTTTCTAAAGAGAATGGAAGGAATTTATTCAGCCTATGTAGCCTCTGTGTGGGTAAGGTTTTAGTTATGAGATAAATCAATGATCACAATATTAAATAAGTCATACCATTGCACTTATCAGTGCTCATGCAGTGACATAGTGAAAAAAATAATGAAGTAGAAACATCAGTTCCCTGTATCAAAAGCTATGAGATATAAATGCTCCCAGCCAAAGAAGGCAAGATCTGAAATTTTTAAAAAATGTGGATATATAGAATAAATATGCAACCCTCCTGATAATGTTGGCTGATGAAGTGAAATTCACCAACTGTAATTCTGGCACAGAGAGACACACATAGTGCCTGCATACACACACACACCCACACACACACACATACATCCTCAGAATATTCTTAATCATTTGCTATCTTATTTACATTTCATTTGCTAGAGTAAATTCTATCATTTGAACTTTTAAAAAATATATTTCAATATTAAGCAAAAATAAGGAATAATGTGATTGGCTTTCAAATAGCTTATTACCATTCAAATACTCTCTAGATAATTTATATTTAAAAAGGCAAAAAAAAAGAAAAAAAAAAAGAAAAAAACTGTGTCAGCTTCCGAAACATTCTAAATGGAGACTTAGCTCTAAGTAATCAAAATTGCTTTAGTTGTGCAGAGCGGCATTAAAAGCCTCGTCCACTAATTGAGTGAAGCGGCACAACTGAAGCAGCCTTGTCCCTCATTAGATGATCTTGCAGGCACTGTTTGTCATCCTGGGTTGCCGGGCTCAATCTAATAGTACTGCTGGCTCAAATTAATGGTAATTCGTTATGACACACTATGTCCTTCCAGCGAAACAACAATGCGAAGCCAGTGGGGCATCTGTCTGCCACTGCTGCTTCTTGATCTCTTTCCTTTCCACTTTAGTTCAAGCGACCACCTTTGCATAACGCTTCTAAATTCTTTAGCTAACTGGTGATTGGAGATGCCACCTGCCTGAAGAATTGCATCCAGTTCTCTTCCACTAGTGTCACAGAAAAAGCATCTCTAACAATAGGTCGAGTCAGTCTGAAACGTGATGACATTTTCTAACGGAAGCAAAACTCATTCGTGTGTGTATGTTTTTGTTTGTTTGTTTGTTTGTTGTTTTTGTTTTGTTTTGTTTTGTTTTTGAGATAGGGTCTCACTCTATTGCCTGAGCTAGAGTGCAGTGGTGTGATCATAGCTCACTGCAGCCTCAACCTTCTGGGCTCAAGCAATCCTCCCACCTCAGCCTCCAGAGTAGCTGGGACTACAGGCACATGCCAACATGCCTGGCTAATTTAAAAATTTTTCAATATAAAGGTGGCCTTGCTACATTGCTCAGGCTGGTCTCAAAATGCTGGCCTCAAGCAATCCTCTTGCCTTGGACTCACAAAGTACTGGGATTACAGGTGTGAGCCACTGTGCCAGGCCTGGGACTTCTTTTGGAATGTAAATACCTCGCTTGTATCTAATCATGGGGAATATTAATAAGAAATCTTGAGATACAGTGTTCATGAATGTGACGTAAATCCAAAGATAATGAATATTTTCTGACTCTTTGACTTTGGTTATTCAATACCTTTTGGAGGAAACTTCATGTTTATATGATGAGCATTGCTGTTCAGAATGCTGCTTTTCTATTCTTAAGAGCAGGCAGAATGCTGGAAAATGTTCTAACAGTGATGCAATCAGCCACTTCCTCCTAGCAACTCTAAATTTTGTGTTTGTATCAATCAGTTTATTGTGTTCATTCAAATAATTTCATCTGTCTGGAAGGACGACTCAACTCTACACATGAAGAAACATCTAAATAATATCTGGACATGGCTTTTCATTTGAAATCCTCGAATTACCCATGAATAGAGGAAAGGTCACATATATTGACCAGTTGACTCTGCAGTGTTGAAAGTGGTGATGCTTAGTCAGTATGGGGTGCCGGACAGTTCTATCACCCACTGTTTTCCCAAGGTTCAGCCTTAGTCTCACTGTAGGGTGTCTATTCCAAGCAATATGGGCACAGTGTGATTTTAACAGTGTTAAAAGCCTGCCTACCACCATACCATGTATTGTTTGAAATCCCACAATTAGATTTAATCCTTTGGGCTATATATTTTTAAAATGTTTCTTAGCATAATCTAATTGCTTGGAAGAGCTAATATATTAACAACTAGTTATCAGTAATCATTTATTCACTTACTTATTTCTATTAATCCTATCCCCTCCCAAAACATGCTCTAACAAAATCCTTCAGTTCAGAACTAGTTCCCATTCCCTCATTTCGCGAAATTCTTGCATAAAACCTAGATATATCGCTTTTACATGGTAGTTTGTAACGTGCCTTGATGAACGCCTGCTTTTTCCATTAAATCTGCTCCACCCACATTCAGTCTTCACAATTTCAGCGAATAGTAATTCCATCCTTCTATTTGCTCGTTTTAAGCATGTAGGAGTCATCCTTGACTCCTAGCTTTCACTCATACCCCTGTCCAGTCCACTGGCAAAACCTCCGTGCAGAAAAAAAAATTCCACATTCACCACTGCTACTCTGGCCCAAGATAAAATAAACCATTGCCTGGAATATTAAAATAGACTCTACCCTGACCTACTTTAAGCTTATTCTTAACATAGCCCTGGAAATAAATAGGGACATTTTTGGTGGTCAAAAGACCAGGGCAATTCTACTGGCATTTTATGGGCCCAGTTTAGAGACACTAAATGGCCTGCCATGTGCTTGGTGGTGGGGGGGAAAAAGAGGAGCTGTCCACTCAGAATGCCAATAACAACCTCACTGAGAAATATTGAACCAATTAAAACCTAAGTCACCTGATTTTCCACTTATGCTCAAACCTCCACATTGGCTTTTAATTTTTCTAAGAACAGAAGCCAGTATCCTAACTATGGCCTACAAGGCCTTACACAACCCTTGCCTTCCCCCTGGCTTATCTGACCTCACTTCCTATTACTCTTGCATTCACTCACTCCATTGCAGCCATTCTGAAAATACAGTATGCCATTATGCTATTTACTCTGTATGAAAAGTTCTTTCCCCAATTTACACATCCCTCACCTCCTTACTCATATATCTTCTTTTCTAGTCACCCTGCTTAAAATTGCAGATCCTGCTCTCAGATTCTTATCTACAAACTGTTTTTGTCTCCAAAGCACTTGTTGCTATTTAATACATTGTGTTGTATTCTTGTCTTTCTTTACTCACCAGACTGTAAGCTGCATGAGAGATTTTTGTCCGTTTTGTTCCCTGCTGTGATCACATTGCTTAGAATAGTATCTGGCATGTAGTAGGTGCTCAGTGGGCAGTTTTTGAGTGAATAAATTTAAACTTATAACAACCTTAGGTAGTATTGCATTAAGAAATGGAGATTTAAAAGCTGAAAGAGGCTAGTAGATTTGTCAAGAGACACTTAACTAGTAAAAAGAAGAATTTACACATGTTCTCATGAATACATTTATTCATCTACTAAGTATTTATTAAACTCTTATTTGAAGTCGGGCTCTGTTTTAAGTGCTGGAGGTAAACCAATGAACAAAATAGACATGGTTATAAAACAAATTAATTTTAGAGATGGCAAGTGCTATATAGGAAAGAAAGGAAAGGAAGACGGAGGAGTGATGGATGGGGTGGAGGAGGCCTTCATGTCTTGTATTTTTTTCACTATAACCTGACTAGCTCATTTCCATATTAGTAACAATTACTTTATTTAATGCGTTAGCAAACACTTGAAAACAAAATGGGGAATTGATACACAGGCATAGTTTGAAGAGGTTATGTGATATATTGGGAAGAAAATGGATTTTGACATCAGGCCATCCTGAGTTAAAATCTCAGCTCTGTCACATGGGACCATAGACAACTAAGTCCAACCCAGTATCCTCATTTGTTAAGTGGAGTTAACCATGGGCACTTCATGGGGTAGTTGTGAAATCAAAAACCAGTGTAGATAAGGTGTCTAACACGAAACACAATAAGTCAATACATGTTTTCTTCAGACTTTTGGCTACTACATAGGAAGTGGAGTAAAATGTGATATAAATCCAAAGATAATGATAGTTTTCTGACTCTATGAGTTTGGTTATTCAATACTGTTTGGAGGAAACTTCATGTTTATATGACGAGCACTGCCGTTCAAAATGTTGCTTTTCTATTCTTAAGAGCAGGCAGAATGCTAGAAAAAATTCTAGCAGGGATGCAATTAGATACTTCCAATTGGATGGGGTGCACCAGTAGAGATCTGTGTGCTGTGGTGGAAGACTGGGTATGAGGGGACTAGGTGCCAACTTAGAACCTTTGGAAAACATTTTTTTGCCCCGTTTAAATAATAACATATAACCTATGTATGTTTTGTCACTTTATTTAATAGCCCTTTTATTATTAGGAAAGTTATAAAATTTCTTGGAGAAATATTTAGAAAATATAGTTTAGCAAAACAAGAAAGTAAAAAATTCCTGTAATTCTGAATTAGCACTGTAACGTTGCATATTTATACTTTGAATCATTTTTATATCGTGTGAATGTGTGTGCATCATTAGTTATATAAAGTACAAATCCTCTGATTATTTCCCAAAGTTAATACTTTGGAACATTAATGTTTTGGAAGAAAATTAATGTTATTTGATAATTATTTATCTCAGTGGTTAACTATATAAATGCTATATCTACTTGATGATAATGATGATACTATCTTCTATATCTAGTATAAATCATCTCACTTATTTTATCACTGGAAATTTCTACCTTGTAATTTTTCACATTATTTATTTATACACATTACAATATCTGCTGTTACCTCCTAACACAGAATTCTTGTCTGATTAATCTACTTAACTTTCAAATAGGCAGGAAAAAAAAGCTATTGACATTAATTACCGAGTTTTGTAAGCGATTAGTTCAATTAATCATCACTTTAAAGATGAGGAAACTAAGGCTCAGAAAGGTTTTACCACCTATAATAAGTTGAGGCCTGAACTCAAGCTTACATCTGTGTGATCCCAAAGTACATGTTATTTTTATCTCTCCATTCTGCCTTATCTTATATGCAATATCTTATAATAAGTGCTCGAGAACTTTTTGTTGAGTAAATGAACAGATGAGTGGTTGGATGGTTTCTGTTCAACAAATCCCCAATTTAACTCAAAGCAATGTGCATGAGGGATTGGAGCCTTATTTAAATTTCAGTGGCAGAAAATACACTTGAATAGTAAAATATGTTTTAACTAAACAGAGAGGTTAGACACTTAGGTGGTATAACTGGAATTGAGGCTGTTTAATCATATAACTCTTATGATCATGAAATTGGATAAATGTGAGTCCCTTAGGATATGTAGCCTCTTGAGTATTTCATTAAATGCATTCTTATTAAAATTAAAGATTAAATAGATAGAAGTGGGGAACTTCAATTTTATGTCACTGAAATTTGATGTTTTTAGAAGTTTGAATTATTATGGAGACAAAATAATTGTATATGTTTTTAAGGCACATGTGATATGTTTATTTGAGCACACAATGTGTAATAATCACATCAGGGTCATTGGGATATCCATCAACTCAAGCAATTATCGTTTCTTTGTGTTAGGAACATTTCAATTCCACTCCTGTAGTTATCATGAAATATATAATAAATTATTGTGAGCTGTAGTCACCCTATTGTGCTACCAAACACTAGATCTTATTCTTTCTAACTGCATTTTTGAACCCTATTAATCATCCCCTTCTTATTCCCCCTCTTTCAAAATTTGATGTTTTTAAAGCAGATGTTTTCTCATTTATTTATCTATTTGGGTTTTGCAGCTAAAATTTTCTTTTATAACAGTCACTCTCACATTGATAATTCAAAAATCTCTATGGTTTTACAAAATTCTAAAATGTCTATGATTTCCAACTATTAACAAACTGTATTCTAAAAGTTGCCATACTTTGAGTTAAAAAATATTTCTACAGTCTAAGCCTTGATAAAGAGACAGTGACACTTGGATTGTATTACAATACTTGAGTATTGTTGAAAGACTAATCTCTGAAGACTAATTTAAAAGTAGAACATCTTCCTATTACACATTTTATTATTAGTTTTTAGCCATGGTATGCCATTAATGTTATGTATCAGGGAGTAATCTACACTTATTTTGTATCATCTTAACATTGTTAGATTTTTCAAGGTAGATGTATATACTTTTTTTAAAAAAATGATAATGAGACTAAGTTAATGTGTTTTTGTTTCATAGTATGTAATTTTTAAAAGACTTGTTTGTTGAGTTATAATTTATGTACCATACAATTCATTCATTCCAAGTGTTCATGTCAGTGTTTTTTAGTGAGTTCATGGATTATTCAGTGTCACCACTACCCAATTTTAAAATATTTCCATCTGACAAAAAGAAGCTTTGCACTCATTTTCACTCTCCATTACTCCTCCAGTGTTCCCCCATAACTCTAGGTAGCCATTGATCTGCTCTCTGTCTCTATAGATTAGCCTATTTTGGACATTTCTTATACTTAGAATTATACAATATATGGTCTTTTGTCACTGACTTCTTTCACTTGATAAAATGTTTTTAAGATTCATCTGTGCTGTAATATGTATTGTATTCCTTTTTAAGGCTGAATAATATTTCACTGTAATGGATGTACCAAATTTTGTTTATTCATTTGTCAGCTAGTTAAAAATAATTTAGATTATTGGTAACTTTTGACCATTATAAATAATGCTGCTATGAACATATGTATACACATTTTTGTGTGGACATAGGTTTTTATTTCTCTTGGGTATACACTTAGGAGTAGAATGGCTGGGTCATTTTGGTAACTCTATTTGTAAACTTCTAGGAATTGCAAACCACTTTCCATAGCAGCTGCAGCATTTCATATTTCCACCAGCAATCTATGAGCGTTCCCACATCTCTATAGCCTCACCAGTGCTTGTAATTATCTGTCTTGTTTTTATAGCCATCCTAGTGGATATATAGTGGCATGTCATTGTGGCTTTGGTTTACATTTCTCTAATGGATAATGATATTGAGCATCATCTTTGTACATCTTCTCTAGTGAAATGTCTATCAGATCTTTTGCTCATTTTTAAATTAGTTATTTGACTTTTCATTATAGAGTTCTAAGAGTTCTTTATACATTGTGGATGTAAGTCAGTCCCTGGTCAAGTGTATCATTTGCAAATATTTTCTCCCATTCTGTAGGTTGTCTTTTCACTCTCTCGATAGTGTCCTTAGAAGGAGAAATGTTTTTAATTTTCATGTCCAATTTATCTGTTTATTTCTTTTGTTGCTTGACATATCTATTGGTATTGTGTCTGACAACCCATTGCTAAACCCAAGGTCATGAATATTTACATTTTCTTCTAAGACTTTTATAGTTTAGTTTCTACATGTAGGTGTATGTCATCCATTTTGAGTTAATTCTTATTTATATATGAGATAAGGGTCCAGTTTAATTCTTTTGGTTGTGAATATTTTGTTATCCCAGAATAATTTATTGAAGATTGTATTACGTTCTAACACTAATTCTCTTACATCAGCTGGGTGTCCTGTAGTTCAATTCGATCTGACGCTAACTATTTGCAGTTAACATCAGATCCTACAAATTCAAGGACAAGGTCGTCAATTAGACTGTCCTTACTTCAAAGGTCAACTGCAAGTGGGGTCCCCAAGCTACCCTTATTTCTGCTTGGCAGAATTGGCTACAAAATTGGGAGTTCCTAAGAACCACTTTAAGGTTTGATAGTTCACTAGAACTGTTATGCCCAGACCGTTTGTTCCCCAAAGAAGACCACCAGAGTCCAGAGTCAAAGCCAAGCGGCAAGGATCTTTACTACAAGTTCGAACCTGGTCCCTCCATTTCACCGCATACAAGAGGGCCCCGAACAATGCGAGTGTTTGCTTTTTTATAGCCTGAAAGTTACAGGGGAACAAAGGAATTCTTTTGGTTCCCGCTCTTTCAGTAAAACTTTGAACGGCTGTCCCCTCATCTGTCCCCTTATCGGAGACTTTCCTGGTGGTGTTTGTACTGGGCTTGTTTGTTTTGAGCCTGGGGCTGAGGAATGTGCCCGGTTCTTTTCAGAACAACTTACCTATCTCACAAAAAGTGCTATACTTAACAATTGCCATTTTATTATAAAGGATTTAAATGAGTAGCTGGATAAAGGGGTACACAGGATATGTCTGGAATAATCTGGAGCACAAGTTTCTGTCTTCATGGCGTTGGTTGCAACACCCTTCTGGTACATCAGTATGTTCACTATCCTGGAAGCAATTCAAGCCTCATGTTCGTAGTTTTATTTGATTTTTAAGATGGAGTCTTGCTCTGTTGCTCAGGCCGGAGTGCAGTGGTGTGATCTCGGCTCACTGCAACCTCTGCTGCCCAGCTAAAAGTGATTCCCCGGCCTCAGCCTCCCGAGTAGCTGGGATTATAGGCGTGCACCACCATGCCCAGCTAATTTTTGTATTTTTGGTAGAGATGGGGTTTTGCCATGTTGGCCAGGGCTGGTCTTAAACTCCTGAACCTCAAGGTATCCGCCCTCCTTCTTGGTCTCCCAAAGTGCTGGGATTACAGGCATGGGCCACCGCACCCGAGCTCACGTTCATAGTTTTTATTCAAGGTATTTATTACATAAGCATGTAATTGGCCATGTGACTAAACTCAATCTTCAGATCTTCTTCTTTCCCCAGAGGTAGGAGGGGACTGGAAACGCCATCACTCTAATTACATGGGAATTTTTTTTTTTTTTTTTTTCGAGGTGGAGTCGCGCTCTGTCACCCAGGCTGGAGTGCGGTGGCGTGACCTCGGCTCACTGCAAGCTCGGCCTCCCGGGTTCACGCCATTCTCCTGCCCCAGCCTCCGGAGTAGCTGGGACTACAGCCGCCCGCCACCACGCCCGGCTAAATGTTTTGTATTTTTAGTAGACACGGGGTTTCACCGTGTTAGCCAGGATGGTCTTGATCTCCTGACCTCGTGATCCGTCCGCCTCGGCCTCCCAAAGTGCTGGGATTACAGGCGTAAGCCACCGCGCCCGGCCGGGATTTTTTATTCTTTTGACAACCTCCCCCATCCTGTAGGCTATCTGTGGCAACAACCCTGTGCCACCTCATTAGCATAACAAAGGCACATCTATCACTCAGGGAATTTCAAGAATTTCTGAAACTCTGTGCCAGGAACCAGGGACAAAGACCAGATTTAAAAAAATATATTAATACTTATATGACAACTATTCTTCCTTCCATTGACTTGTCTGGGCAACCTTATCAAAAATCAACTAGCTACAAATGTATCGGTTTATTTCTGTACTCTCAATTCTGTGCCATTAGATCTATATGTGCATCCTTATACCAGTACCACTAATGTCTTAATTATTGTAGCTTTGTCATAAATTTTGAAGTTGGAAAGGATACATCCCCTTTTTCTTTCTTTCTTTTTTTTTCAGGATCGATGTAGCTATTTTGGACTTTTTGTATGTCTATATGAATTTTAGGATCAGCTTGACAGTTTCTGTAAAAAAGCCAACTGGGATTTTGATAAGAATTGTGTTCAATCTGTAGATTAATTGGCGAGTATTATCATTTTAAGAATATTAAGTTTTCTCATCCATGAATGTGGGTTGTCTTTTCATTTTTTAGATATTCTTTAATTTTTTTCACAGATGTTTATAGTTTGTGATTCACAAGCCTTAGACTTCTAATGTTAAATTTATTCCGAAGTATTTTATTCTTTCCATGCTATTATAAATAGAATTGTTTCCTGGATATCGTTTTCAGAATGTTCATTACTAGTTTGTAGAAATACAATTGATTTTTATATATTGATCAACTATCCTGCAACCTTACTGAACTTGTTCTTTAGCTCTTATAGTTTTTTAATTACTTCCTTAAGATTTTCTAAGTAAAAATGATAACGTTATCTACAAATAGCGATAATCATACTTCTTTCTTTCCAGCCTGGATGCCTTTTCTTTCTGTTTCTTATTTAGTGAACCTGTATGAAATCTCTAATAAAATGTTGAATAAAAGTGGTATGAGCAAACATTCTTGTTCCTTAGTTTAAGGAGAAAACAGTTAATGTTTTGCCATTAAGTATTATAGTTGTAGATTTTTCATAGATGGTCTTTACTAGGTTGAGGAAGTTTCCTTCTATTGCTAGTTTGTTTAATGTTTTGATGGTTTTAAAGCAGGGTGTTGGATTTTGTCAGATGCTTTTCAGCATCTATAGAGATATTGTATGATTTTTCCCTTTATTAATATGGTACGGTATGTTATTTGATATTTATATGGTAAATCAACTTTGCATTCCTGGGATAAATCCTACTTGGTTATAGAGTGTAATTCTTCTTGCCATTTTATGTACTCTAAAATGATCTAAATATTCCAAAATTATTTAGGCTTTTTAAAATGAAAAAGAATATAAATTAATAAATAAAAGTTGCACAAGTCACCTGGTCTTAGATTACCTCTAAGTCTGCAGCTCTGGTATTTTAGACCAATATTTCAGAAGTGGAATTCTGTTTTCCTGTAAGTACAGTTTGAAGTATTGTCATTAAAATACTGACCTGCATAATCTGGTTGATAATATAGGACCAACCTAAGACAAAAAATTGATAAGCTTTTTATTTATACAATTTTAATAAGCTTGTTGCAAGATCCCACATATAATTAATAAATGCGTAAACATCTTGAAGTCATATAATGTAGTCATTTTGGTGGCCAAAGCTTAAAAAGCAGACAATAGCTGATGAACTTCCCCATATAAAAACTATTCAACAATCACAAATAAATAATAAAATCATAATAAAATAGCTGTATGTATTGAAAACTTAGATTTGGGGTTCATGACAAGCTTATGAAGCCATTTTGTAGATTGGGAAAATAAGCCTCCAAGAGGTTAGATAAATTTGCAAAAACATTCCCAGAAATCAATAATTAAATTCTGCTTTTATGACCCTGCAGTCTGTCTCTGATAAAGTGACTACTTATAGAGTGTTTCTGTTTTTATTTTGTTCTATTGTTGGTATTTTTGCCTGGAAATTATTCAATGGGTTTATGAAGTATTTATTCTTCTATAACTTAGTGTCCTAGTACAATGTAGCACCGTGCTTTGCTAAGTGCTTATGTATTCTATAAATTTTATTTCATAAATTTATACATATACGTGTATTCCATAAGTTTTATTCTATAAATTTATACACATATGTATTCCATACATTTCAGTGCCCATTAGAATGTTTTGCATAAAGTATTGTAGCTCTAAGTAATATTACATTATATATATATATTTTAAACTATCATGAACTATAAAAAATGGTTGTAATTGTCTCAGTAAAACTAGGCTTAGGATCACTTCAGGCTATACACACACACTTGTGTGAGTGAGTTTGTGCATCACACATGCATGCTCACATGGCTGAATTAATCATATGATGACTTTTAAGTGATTTAATTGATATGGCTCCAAAATAATTAGTTCATATTTTTACATTTCAGTTGTCGCTGTATCTTGAAATGTCATTAATAAAAATTGTTTAGTTTTTCATTGATTTTTCATTCATTAGCCACTAACTAGCACAGTCGTATGAGTTTGATGTTGTTTTATGGCTATGAATCTGGTCTAGAAAAAAAAATTATTATAATGAAAGTACTTAATATTTTTTCCAACATTTTGCAATAGAAATCTCATTTAACTATCTTTATCATTTTCAATTTTTTTATTTGAGTATTTGGAATTACTTTGATTTCTCACTTAATATTTTCTTTCTTTGTTTCAATTTTTCTTTCTTTTTCTTTTCTTTTCTTTTTTTTTTTTTTAGCATTTCAAGAAACAGATAATATCAAGGACATCAGGACACCGGGAGTGGGAGAGATTGGACTGGGAGACTCAGCAGGTCAGGACATTTACATTACCATTTGCTGGTCATTCTTTTGCCATCAGTTTTACAATTCTCAAATCTCTTGCCACTTGCTTATTTCTTCCATGTGCTTGAGTTGTTCTTGGTTTGCAAATTATGAATAATACTCTAATAATGTAGGAAGCTGAGCATTTGGGCATCTTCCTTTTATAGTTTGAAGATGAAAATAATTTAAAAACTATCAAGAATAGAAAAAAAATCTTACATAAGTTACATAGATGCCTGAATTTATATTTTCTCTCTATTTTTTTCCTTGTATAAACTGTTTTGAAATGAAACTTCTTAATGACTTTCCCTTAATGACTTTTAAGAATCAAATTCTTAAAACATGTAGAATGTTAATAAATATGTAATTGTAGGGAGGAGCACCCAGGTCCATGAAAATCGAGTTTCTTCTCTTCTCTGCCATGTACTCTGTGCTGGTGTCCACCTCTAAAAGCTCTTGACACTCTTCAGAGTCAATCTGTTTGCCAACGCTAATAGTAACTACAGAATATTGACTACCATGTATGAAATGAGAGTTAATTAAATCAATTTCTATGTAAATAAAAGATCTCAATAGTCAAAGAGTCTCCTGGGAGCATTCAGCAGTCATTGTGCAAGGTTAGTTTTAGTCACATTTCTCAGTAAGCTAGAGCCACAGTGGCCTTTGAAGTCCCCATTGCCATGAATGTGGCTAATGGCTGTGTGTTCATTCCTTGGTCCAGGGAAGTGTCTTGGTTGTTTCAACAATGCTCACAACTCTCACTATTATTGCTTAGTTATGAGTGAAGACTTGGTGGTCCCCTCCTTCCTTGTAACCCCTCCCATGTTACTGCTTCCACAGCTCCCCTGGAGTGTGTCTTAGCTCCTGCACATTCAGGTCTTCTGTAGAACAACTACCAGTGGCATTTTCAGTTTTCATTATACAGAGAGATAAATGTCTTTGTCCTTCAGTGTGATCAGATCTCTTCAGTTAAAATGACTTACTCATAAAGGAACTAAGCTTAAAGTTATTCTATCTGGATGCCTCAGAGATTTTGTTATGTTTTAGCATGAACATTAGGACATTAGGGATTGGACACATTTTTATTGGCATGTACCTTGAGAGAACACTGCTTACCAGCTTAAAGGGAAGATAAATTTCGACTATATCTTCATGCAATGCATATGCTTAACTCTCTGCTTTTAGCTAAATGGTAAGAGTCCTGCAAAAAGCTGTATTTAAAATGATACGCCAAAGTAAGTGTGTCTGCACTGATTCTTGTAGAGTTAAGAACCACTCTTCAATGATACTTTGATAAAGAGTATTCTGATAATAAACATTCCCAAATTTTTAGTTTGCAAATATTACGGAAATAAACATTAAAACCAAATAAGTTGAAGCTAAACGTTGTGGGTGTTCTTCTCATCCAACAATTATATAAATATTGCCCTTAAATTGAATACACTTGTTGTTTGGCTTTCGCATGTTTGGAAGCAAAATAAGGAAGGGACAAACATCTCATAGATCCCTATAGTCTTATGAGACAGAAAGAAACTTGGTCCAATCAACTTATTTCACAAGCCTAAATAACTATCCTCTGTCACATGAAACATTAGTAACAGAACTAAATCTATGTTTCTTGGCATGATGCAGGTCTACTACATTATGCTACCTCACAGGTTATGGAACACAAATCATTCTGTATACTACATTGTGCACACACATAAAAATACCATCATATTTGCCATTTTGCCAACTTATCATTTGATAAAGAATGCTATTGGTACTAACACTTCACTTTGGATTATACTAATATTCAAAGAAGTCAAGAACTTAAAAATGTTTTTGATAGAGTCATTTCCCTGGAGAAGTTTTCTGTTTAGCTAGATGAAATAAAAAGATGATTATCCATTCATTAATTCATTTATTCATACAAGGAAAATTCCTACTCTCCCAGAGCTTTCATTCCTATGGAAGAAAACATAAAGTGAAGATTTTGATGTGTATGTCAGTGGGGATAAGTACTAAGAAGAAAAATAAAGCAGAGATACTAGAGAACACTGAAAGACCACCTCAGATACACTGTCTAGGGAAAGGCTATTTGATAAGGAGAGAATGGAATAGAGTACTGAATGGAGTAAGAGAACAATTTCAAAATGTGGGGGAAGAGAGGTACATTCAACAGGAAGAGCCAGTATGAAGAGTGTGCTTGGTGTGTTGAAGGAATGGCAAGGGCAGTGGCAGGAAGACAGAAGCAGACAAGTGAGAGATGACGCTATGGAGGATGAGTGGTGTTCATCATTTACAGCCTGGTAGACCATAATAGGACCTTGACTATTATTCTGAGGGAGATGGAGATCATTAAAGGAATCTTAGCAGATGAGGAGCATGTTATGGTTCATATGTTTTAAGGATCAGTCTCACTTACAAGTTGTGTACATCATTTAAAAAATGTCCCCTTATAGACAGAATCTAAATTATGAGTAAAAATAGATTTAATAATGATTAGGGTAACATTGTCTAACCAGGATATTGACTGATGATTGTGTTCAAGGGGCTAATGTTAGATAATACAGCTATCCTTTTTCTTTTCCATGTCTTTAATTTGCAGAATTCTCTTGAATTTGAATTACGGTTTTTGGCTTTGTATAATAACATTGTTTTATAATAGGGACCTTAATGATAATGATATATAATATTTAAAAATTGTGTGCATTCAGTTAGTTGCTTGGCACAGCTGAATTTCTCATTTGTTTGCCATTTATAATTTCAACCCTAACCACATAACTTTCTGTAAGTCCAGAAGGAAGTCCTGAATTTTGTCTCCTATTTGAAAGAGAAGATGTTTGAAAATTATGTAACTCTTTTATTATAATTATCCCAATCCATGAGACTATTTATGAGCAGGAAAGACAGAGTAGTTGAAACAAATCAATTTAGTATGAATTAGCAGGCATGAATTCTGGAGGCAGCTCTGAAACTTACTAGCTGGGTGACTTGGCATCTTTGACCTCTGTTTGCCTCCTCCATGACCTATGGGAGAAGTGCAGTGTTGTTATTGCTGCAGTTCCTTCACATTTGTCAAGCCATTGTACACATATTAGGTAATAAAGAGAAAATGGGTGAATAAAGAGTTACTTACATTAGAAGTAACCATTTATAATACAAATGAGAAAATAAGGGATATGGTTTCATATAAATAACAGAGGATAACATCCATATATATTTTCAGAAAATTATTAGGTTAAAGTAGATATTATTGATACTTGGAAGGAAGAATTATTTCTAAAAGTGTCATTTGTATCATGTGAAGAATCAAAATAAATATTTAAAAAGTAATTTGGGAGGTGGGGAGTGCCTTCTACTAGCAATCTTGTGGCAGCAGTTTTCAATTGCCAAATAAGTATTTACCAAAAAGTTTTCACATTTCTAATTAATGCATTAGAAACTATTTTAAAACTCTACCTAAGTTATCTAGGCTTAGATTTTCATGATTTGCCTATCAGAATATTCATGCAACAAAAATATATACATACATACCTGCTTATGAATATTTAATATTATTTTCCTAAAAATTATTATTCTAAATTCTTTCCTTTTCAGTCATAAGAGTAAGAATCATATTTATGATTCAACTGATAAATAAGGAAATTATTCTTTGACATTATTTTTTTGGAGAGGGCATGCCTACTTCCACTTCACATATTCATCTAAGATTGTTTTTGAGTCTGCAGTGATTCCTGTCACTTTCTGCCACAGACAGTGGAGGAAATTCTCCACTCCCATAAGAGTTAGTTCCTCCACCTATGCTTACCCATTGCCTGTTCAACAAACTTTGATTCTCTTCTCCAGTACCTTCAACTTCTTCTGCATTACTAGAAGCAAAATATTTAAATGCTCAAATTTCTCATCTAAAAACAAATAAAAACTTTTTTTAAATTTTACTTTTTCCTTTAGCTACCACTCCCTTCATGTACAAATTTCCCTAAAGCCTTATCTTAAATTGCAGTCATTTTCTTTTCTCCTCCCCAATCCTCTGCACTCTTCCGCTTCTATCATGCCAAATCTTGCTAAGATCATCAATAACCGTTATCTTGCTAAATCCAAAAGGTATTTTTTAGTCATTGTCTTATTTCATCCTTAGTTTCATTCAGCTGCATGAATGACTTTCCAACCCTCACCCCATTTTTTTGGTTGTTTTTGAAGGACTGTCTTCCCTCTGCTTTTCACTTGGAAGTGAACCTGTCTTGTTCTCCACTTCATCCCTAACACACTATTTAAAGTGCTTTCTAATAGCATGTGTTGAATAAATTTGGCGTGAAGAGCTATAGCCAAATGAATACAATGTGAAATCCAATGCCATAAAGGCTGCAAAAGATCTACAAGGTGACAGTGTATAAGGCTTCATAGAAAAGAGAAAGTTCCATAGACAAGGCAGTATTTGAGCTGGGCTTTAAAGGATGCATATGATTTTGCCCAGCAGAGATGTTGGACAGTGGGAAGATTGCCAAGGATATATTTAAAGCTCTGGTGTCTTATGTTCCTCTTGGGCTTGAGTTTGGATGCAACACAGGGGATACAAAAGGAAAATAGTGACTATAAAGGTAAGTTGGGTTCAAATAATAAGAAGACTTTGAATCTTATGCTAAGTGGTTTGTCCTAACTCCACAGGACTTGGGGAGTCATTAAAACTTTTTGTTTGTCTTGGGAAAGTAGGGTGATGATTAGGGCTGTGCCTTGGATTAATTAATTCTTATGATGTCACTCTGAGGCTGATTGATTTATAAACTGTATGGCTATAAGAAGGAAGATAGAATACTAATGCAGTCATGAAGTAAGAGTTCAGGAAAGTCAGGCATGAGTGGTAACACCAGGGTGCAGATACAAGCAGAAATCTGAAGATGGAATCCATAGGTTTTGATGTCTTCCTAGAGTGCTAAGGGATCAATTTCAACTTTGAATAATGGAAATAAAGGCCGTACAATTCACAGATATAGGAAATCACAAAAAGCCGTTTGTTTTTATTGATTTATTCTTTTTATAAAATTTTTGTCAGAGGGCATGAATTGTTTTGAGAGTCTTTATATTTGAGTTACCAATATTGATATATTGAGGAAGTATTCCACACTGGAGATTCTGGAACCTGGCATGAGAGTTGACGATGCAGCTATATGAATTTAGACTTGATGCTGAAAGTTGCCTCCTTAGTGGAAGAAGGGCAATCTAGACTGAGGGGATAGCCTGCAAGACGAGGATGCTGAATGCCATGTAGAATTTTGAAGATCACGTGGAATAGTGGAAATAAAAGAAACTCTCAAGTTTGAGTTGTAGCTTTGCTGCTTTACAAACTATATGGTCTTGAAGTAGCATTTGGTTTGTTTATTCATTTATTTATCCTTAATATCTGCCCAGGGCCCTCCTGAGTGGTCTGCAAACAGTAAGCACTAAATGCAGGCTTTATTGGCTCACTAGGATATAATCATTTCTACATTATGGATTTTTTTGAAGTATCAAAAGTTGTTTGTGTATTCATTCATTTATTCATTCATATATTCTTACTGAGTCTTACTCTGTGACAGGCACCCTTATTATATTGCCTGACTTCTCCTCCATCTCATTTCTTGGCTAGTATTTTCATTGGTTCAACTTGGCGATATTGTTCTCGGTTATAGGAAAAAGATTGATTGATTTAGATCCCATCCATCTATAGAGTCATGCCATTTACATCTCAGACTACATTTCCTCTGCCTCAAGTTGGTTGAGACAGCTCCAAAAGGAAGTGATGGCGAATGTTGCCTTTACTTTTACAATAACAGAAAAGAATCTTTCTGCTGATTTCATTTAGACGCTTACAGTAAAATATTTAACTCACAAATGATTTAAATCATCCTCTTTAACAGTAGTTAAACACACTGATGTTACAGAGATCTGCCAAACATAACTATTATCATATGACTACTGAGAAGTTTTTGGACAGAAGTGCTCGTTAGAAGAGGGGAGCCCTATTCCCTGAATGCTGAATGAGTGCTTGCCTGGGGTGTCCCCAGAAATAGGAGCTGACACAGGTGTTCGGCACAGTTGCTTACTGCTTCCCATCAAGAAGGATGGGAGGATCTTAGCACTACTGGTTTGTGGCACTCAGCTTATTTGGCAAGCAGTCAGCTCTGGCTGTGGATTTCCCTGGGGAAAATAAAAGCCACAGGGAAGTCATCAGTGTGACCTTCTGCTGGGTAGTTGGCACACAGTTGCACCACAGGAAAGCTTTCAGTTGTCATTTTCTGAATGGGGAGAGATCAGGTGCTGATGGAGGCTCCCCATCCAAGGTGGAAGGTGGAGAAGGAAACCAGTATTGAACAGAAGCTTACCAAATAATTCCCAGTCACGAAGCTGTACACCAGTGGATCTGCTGATAAAAGGGATTCTTGGGGGGAGGCGGTTGATGTTTTTTGGGGGGTTTCTTTGGTTCTGTAAGCGTAATTACAAGCTTTCCTGTTGAAGTCTGACCCATCATATTGAAATGCTGTCACTAGTATCATTAGCAAGTAAAGTGTTGATAACATAGTCAAATGCACAGCAGAGTTCTGGCTCTTAAGTGTCTGGACTAACTCCCAATATTAGGAATAGGAGTCAAACTGCCATCACTTTTCCTGTGCTAACAGACGCCCTGCCATTAGCAGTCTGAAGGCAATTTTAATAAAATACATAGTCCTGCTGAGTTGGTCTCAAAAGATAAATACGCAATGCAGAAAAGAAGCTTTTGTTTAAAAGTAATTATTTAAACTATGTATTACAGGTAATTTTCTTCTACCAGTAAGGCAAATGCTATCAGAATTTCAATAATGATTTTTTGGCTCTTATCTAAATAATGTGATATTGTCATTTCTAAGAGTTAAAGCAGTGCTTATTTTTACTTATATACAAAATGAGGGCAGATTGGACCCAGGTATCATGTGCATGTGTTTTACAGTTGATATTACATTTTTGGGTGAACAATGTTGTATTCTTGGACAGATTTATGGAAATGTAGCAAGCTGGTGAGAGAGCTCTGAGAACTACAGACTTGACTTGCAAACACAGATTCGAACAGGAGGGCAAAGAACATCTTTTTATTTTCCCTTTGCTGTCCGAAAGGAAATCAAATTTCAGTCTTTTAAAAGCTCTTTTAATAGGATGCTTGTACGTAAACCACAGTCACAAGGGTATAATAAATGTGTGCATGTATCCGAGGAGCCAGGGCTTTGTTCACCAAAAGGTAAAAAGCTCAGAAAGCTTTCTTAAGAGTCTATTTGGAAACCATTGAAGCCACCGCCTTTTCTTGCCTTCCTACTAGCATGAAATCCTTAAATTAATATAGAATTAGCTCTGTCCTTACTGTAGGCAGAGTGAGAACTTGCTTATCTAAGTGGAATGCAGTGGGTATGAGGAAGGTTCCTATTTCTCTCTGCTGCTCTTTGGAATGAGACAGACATCAGTTCACATTCCACTCAACTCCTTTTTATCATGATCTATCACCTTAGGCGAGTTATTTGTCATCTTTGTCAAGCCTTTGTTTCCTCATCTATAAAATTAGTATAAGAATAACATGAGCCTTGTATGATTGTTTTGAGGATGTAATGAGATGATACATGTAAAATATTTGGGGTGGTATCTGGCACAGAAGCAGCACCCAGGAAATGCTAATTTATATTTGAATGAGCTATTAACAAAATTTTATCAGGGAAAGCACAATGTTGAACATTGTGCTAGGAGTTGGGATAAATATATTGAGTAATATATGGTGTCTACTTCAAAAGTATAAAGCCTAATGCAAGACAGGCATTTAAGCAGATAACTTAAGTACTGTATGCCACTTGTTGTAATGTGAGTATAGATCTTGGGGACATAAAGAAGGCAGGGCTTAATCTTGGCCATGGGAAAAATTACTGCAAAATCTTCTTGATTTGTTAAGCTTTCAAAGAGAAGACGCTAAGCTGTATAGTTTCATCCTGAGCTGTTGTGATCAAAGCCAACTATTTTTTTTCCAAGAGTGATTTTTTTCCCAGCTCCTTGTTTTTTCTGTTCTTCTTCCTTTACATTTATGTAAACCTTTTCCTTAATTGTTAGCACCATGGTTAGATGATATCTATAGGCAGTGAGAGGAGGTAAACATGAATTAACCCTTCAAATGCTGCTCAGCATCCTGCTAAAATGATTTCAGGGAGAGTTAGAAACACAGGCTTTATTCTCATACATTGCTGATGGGAATGCAAAGTGATACAAGCCTTTGGGAGAGAAGTTGGTGATGTCTAAACAAATCTACATACACACTGAACCTTTTGACCCAGCAATGCCACTTTTCGGAATTAATCCTGAAGACACAATATCAACAATATTAAAACTAGCCTGGGTTGGGGGTGGTAGCTCACGCCTGTAATCTTAACACTTTGGGAGGCTGAGGCAGGTGGATCACTTGAGGGCAGGAGTTCGAGACCAGCCTGGCTAACATGGTAAAACCCTGTCTCTACTAAAAATACAAAAATTAGTCAGACATGGTAGTGGCCACCCATAATCCCAGTTACTCAGGAAGCTGAGGCATGAAAATCACTTGAACCCAAGAGGTGGAGGTTGCAGTGAGCCGGAATTGTGCCACCGCACTCCAGCCTGGGCGACAGAGTGGAAGTCCATCTCAAATAATAATAATAATAATTAATAATAATAATAATGGAAAAATAAAACTGTATACCCAAGATTATTCATCATGACATTGTTTATAATTGTAACATATTAAAAACTATCTAAATGTTCATGCAGAGGAGGGTAGTTGAAGAAAACAGAGTGAAGAACATCATCTGGAATGGAAATAAAATAAGAAAGTATGTATGTGTCTGCTAATTGGAACCAAGAATAGGAAGGACAAACCAGAAATTAATGAAACTGATTAATTACACTAGTTGGGCCCAGGGGAAGGGGATAGAGAGAATGGGAATAGGGAGCAAGAGTGAAGAGGTGATAGGGAGTGACATTTATCTGAATGGACTTTTTTGGTGTAGTTCTGATTTTTGGAACTGTGTTAATATTTCACATACTCGAAAAGTAAATAATTGAAGTGAATTAGAGTATTCAGGGTACCCCACATGAAATATTAAAAAATAGCAAGAAAACTTAACCATATTCTTAGGAATTAAAGATGAAGGAAGTGGATAAAAAAGAGCTAATCTAAGTAACTGCCAAACAGTAATTGGCGTTTATACTCTAAAATTTTAAAAAAATGAACAAAAAAGAACTATTGTACTCTTATCAGAATATTTGTATTTCACAAGATATGGGTGAGTGATTCAATTTTTTACAGGGGTGAGATTTAGCATTTCCAAAACTGATTCAAATGTCTCCTAGGATTGTGGATGAGGGCTATTTTCTCTCTGTCAAAGAAAGGAAGAGGGCTAGAATGAAGCCTGGTTATTAGATTTTTATCTTAGATATCAGTAAGAAAAATATGTATCACAGATATACAAATAATGAAATGGGAGTATATGTGTGTGTTCATTTAAATATTCCCAGCTCTATCTGCTGAGAGGGCCTAGAAGCATTAACACCCCAATGGTGATGAGCACATTTGGTACCTAGTTCTTGGTTTCTAAATACCATTCTCTAGCAAAAGAAACCAAGAATCCTTGTAGAAATGGATGATTCCAGGGCCAGAACCAGAAACGTGTCATAAAAGTCTGGAACATCTTTTGGTCCCAGAAAGTAGGGAAGGAGTAAACAATGATGAAAACATTGAAATAACACAGGATCCACCCTGAAGTAGCTCTCTATTTCCAAATTCGGGACATTTGAGCAAGAAAATAATGAAAGTAATAGGATATTCTCAATATAGTCCATAAGGTTGTAAGAAAGTATTGAACAAATAAATAAGTGAGGGAGAAAAGAAAGCTCTTTCTTAACAGTAAGAATGCCAATTAAGAGGAATGATGGAAATAGAAAGTCACCATTTGGTAAACACCACAGTCGTAATAGTTTCAGGCAAGAATCATCAAATGGATGCTAAATTTGTGGGTGAAAATATAATGATAAATAGGATATTTACAGAGTGTCAACGTATCTCCTCTCAAAATACTTATTAATTATAAAAGGAAAGTAGTAACTTTACAGTGGAAAAACCTGGCAGACACCACCTAAAACAAATGATCAAAGTTAACATCACCAGTAATGAGATATATCACCATCATGTGCCTCTCATATGATTCGCTGAGAAAGGCACAAAAAGTAATTTCTGTCATGTTCTTGCCAAAAGTACATAACATGAATTTAATCATGAAGAAATATCAGACAACCCAAAAGGGACATATTACAAAATAACCTGGCAGGACCCTTAAAAAGTGTGAAGGTCATTAAAAACAAAGAAAGATTGAAGAACTGTCCCAGATGGAAAGAGATGAAGAAAACATGACAACTAAATATTGGCTCATAGTCCAAGAAAAATACATTAGTGGGTCAATTGTTGGTATTTCAATGAGGGCCATAGATCATCAAATCATGTATCAATGTATCAATGTTAATCTTTTGGTTTTGATGATTGTATTATTGGTTCTATAATATGTTTATTTGTGGGAACCTGGGTAAAGAATATATGGACACTCTGTACTATTTTTGCATTTTTAAGCCTGAAATTATTTCAGAATGAAAAGTTCAATTGAAAGATAAAAATTGTGTGCCTTAAATAAAATGTATGTATATATTATCCATTCATCTTTATTATCCATTGCTATATAAAAGGATGACTTCAATAGACTCTAGGAATAAAGGAAAATTGTAATAGAGTGATAGGTATGTTACACTGTGAACTGGGTCCTATTTTGTTAACTTGCTCTGTCACCCACTGTGTAAGCCCCGGGGATACTTTCTATACTTTTATATTTTGCTAGTCTATTTGCCAATAACATAGAAATAATGATCTAGCAAGACTGTTTGTAATTATTCACACCAATGGAGGAGAGCAGAGATGTCAAGTATGGAGCCCACAAACAATAATTTTAAGAAGCACTCAAGTGAAGATCAAGGTTTAATGCCAATGAAGAGCCAAGTGTATTCTGGTACATGTAAAACTCCAGCTATACAAATGTTTTCATAGAGGGAAAGCAGAGCTAGTACATTAAGTTCCATCGATGTGTGTTAAGAGATCAGTAATCAAACAAAAGCTGGAAAGGAAGTAAGGGGCACAGTATCGGTGTAGCCATCCAGTCGGTCTCCAAGGGCCCAGGTTAAGTTAAAAACAATGTCTGATGACTCACACCTCCCAAAGCTTGATGGTGCCAGTGAGATGGTGGTAGTACTCACTAATACTCTGTGACAACATTAAAGGACTAGGGTAAAGGATCGATAGCAACTTGAGAGTTAGCAGAGTTCTGTGCAACACCAGCTTGTTTTCACACACATTGATGTTAAAATTTTTTTGTGTTCAAAATAGTTACAAGATGTCAGCAGAGAGATTGACATCATTAACTATATTTTATAGATGAGGAAACTGAAATTCAGAGTTTCTCAAATTATACTGCTAGTAGAGAATGGACTTGCACTGTAGACCAGGGTATTCATTTGAGTCCTTGAACCTTTTAGCATCAGGAAACTCCCTAGGAGTACATGAAATGTTTGTGTATAAGACTATGCAGGTGCATTTTTTTTTTCCTGAGAAAAGGATACAAATCATGTGATTTTATCAGATTTTCAAAGGAGTCTGTGACCTAAAACATAACAAAATATAAAATTTTCTTTCCACATGAGCGCACAACATGGAGTGGAAATACTTTTGCTGGACTTGGGAGTATATAACTCTTACAGTACATATAAGAAGCATCAGTATGAAAGTAAATGATTTAACAGAGAGATTCTAGGACTTGCCCAGAATCACAAGAGTTAGTGCCTAAGTAAAACCAGAACTCTAGCTGTTCACAATTTCAGGGAATTGGTTTTCCTATTGACCATGTTATGAATTGTTGGGTGTATAGTTCTGTGATAGTTCCTCCCTGACCAGGGAGGTGGAGGTCTGGTTCCCAGGTCTGGTACCAGTGGAGGACGTCAGATCCAAAGGAACCTTGAGCAGCAACTGAATTCCAGTTTTCTGCTGAGACATCAATTAGCATTTTGAGCATAAGGGCAATTTGAATAAAATTCTGTGGATTGTTTGAGAATTCTCTAGGTGGAATTAGGAAGTATGGTAGAATTATCTCACCTATGTGGAAGGAAAATGTCTTTTAAATATGGCAGAGGCCTTAGGGTGAGCATTCTGATTGTGTTGTCTCATCTGGCACCTGCAATACCTGCCAGAGTTTTAGCTTCCTAAATTACTCTGGGGCATTAGAGAAGATCCTTCTGTCCAGAGATATTGTACTTCTTTGAAGAATACTTTGAATGAGATTTGAGTTTCTATATAGCTTTGACATTTGCCAAAAAGGTTACAGTATCCACAGACACCCAAATATTGTCCCTATATATGAGTGTGCGTGTTTTCACGGCAGCGTAGATCAAATTCAAAAAAAAAAAAAAGTAACACTTTACTATTACAATCAGAGTTCCTTATCATTCATGTATATGCACACATAGTAAGTATATGTATATTTGACTTTCAAACCCAAGATTTATAAAAGACTTAAGATGTATTATAAAGATCTTACAGAACTTAAAATTTAATCTAATCACCAATGATTGAGAGAGTAATAAGGACTCTAAGAGCTGGCTAACCTTATCTAAGTCACTGCTTTTGTGGACAAGGAACTGAAGCTCAGAGAGGTTAAATTTTGCATCATTTTACACAGTTAATAAGTGACAGAGCCAGAAAAAGTACCCAGATTTCCTGATTCCTAGCCCAGTTTTCTTTTCACTGTGGCATGGTGCCTTATGACACATATGAGATTAGAGCAAAATTGTATTTGTTGAAATGCATGAGAAGTGTTGTGGGTCTTTTGATGATGTTTTGTGGAAGGAGTGGGGTCATTCAATCCTTGATATTTTTCCCCCAGTTTTACACTTTAAAACTAATAAATGAATAATTTCCTTTATCTATTTCAAATTAGTAAGATTCTACTGATTTTTTTTTCTTTTCAACAATCTGCCTATAGTTTTGGAACTTACTTACTTCTGTCAGAATAAATGTATGCACACATTTGAGTTACTAACTCTTGAGTTGCTAACCCACTAAGTGACTAATCTAAGAAATCACCTCTCTTGTTAGGTGCACTGGATTGCAAACGTCTTTTGATAATACTGCAGTGGTAGTGTAGGGATTTGCAACTGGCAGGCAGGAATTGAATTGCCATCATTTGGCTTTAGCAGGAGTTAGAGTCTTGTCTCCAACATAAGCATGAGCCAAGGTACTGTCTCCTTTTTTCTAATTTTAGTTGGAACCATTGGCACTGATCTTACCTAGACAGACTAGTGTTATTTCTACCCAGCACAATCTGCTGGGATGGGCTCTATTCCAAGCCATTCAGTTGAACTTCTCCCCCTGATTTACCAAACAGAGATATGATTGGATGTTGAGGTTAGAAGCTTTCACCCTTTTCGTTAGAAGTCATCCGTTCAGACATAGAGATTCTAAGTTTAATTGGTTCAATGTATGACTCAGAAAGAATTGGCTGTTATGACTGAAAAATGCAGCATGCTTTAATTGTGGGTCAGGAAGTAATTACTGCGACATTTTGGTGCTGGGACTTAGATATTGATACATTTAACAGTACAGGGGTGAGCAAAATGGTGAGAAGTGATGTCTACTTTCCCGCCCTCACCTATATTATTCTGGAACAGACACATTGTACAGTTGTCCTGTCATGGTCTCTAATCATGGGCATCCATCCCTGCTGGCATCTCTCATGATCTCAGACACAGCGGCCGTGCTTTGGCTCATGTCTTCATCCTTACCACAAATCCTCAGTGAGACCTCATCAGGCTGACAGTGCTCTCCCTTGACTAACTTTCACACCATTCGGATGAAAAGGGGGCATCCCAGCCTCTCGGACCTTGATCATTTGTGCAGCCATGTCTGTACTCTTTTCTCCCTGCCTTAGTTTGTCATGGGATGTCTGCAAGGCTGCCATCTCACTGGAGTGCCACACGGGGAGCAGGCCATCAGTTCTCATTTTGCCCAGAGCCCAAATATAAAAGGGTTTTTATTATTTTTCTATCCCACCCAAACCTCTGAATACTCTACATTTGCCCTGCAGGAATTAAAAGTGTAGTGACCTCATACTAGCATGTAAGGTCACTTTTTCCTGGTGAATCTTTCTTCTCCCTAAATCAAAAGTGCCAAAAACATTAACAGTCTTTTGCTATTACACATAAACAGTAATTTCTCATATGTAAAAGCACAGGAGTTTTGTTTTGTTTTCTTCTTTTTCCTGTGGTTGCTTGTGACCCAAATGTGAAAGACTGTGGAACGAAGAGGGTTAATGGATCGGGTTATTAGTTCGTATATCATCATGCAGAGGTCTCAGTGGCCAGTAGACGTGACACATACCCTGCCCTCCTGGGCTTACAGTGAGTTCACATGGAATTTATTGTTTTTTTGTTATTCTCTAAAACTATAGATAGAAGCATACCCACAAACAGCTCAATAGAGAGATCCAGATAAACAACTCGAAATAAAATGTTTAAGTTGTATGAAAAAGAGGACTTTGAAGTGTGTCTCACTTCCCAAATATCTGTTTGAAAAATAGCAAATCATTATCCAAGTGGAAAAGAATGCTATAAATTTAAACCATTATTCCCTCCCCCTCCCCAACCCCTCCCTCTCCTTTCTTTTTACAATTGTTTCTGTTCTCATTTTGGATAGCGATTGTGGTAAAAGGTCTGTGTTCCCTGCATACCACATGCATTGCTAACTTTTGCCTAGTTTTGAACGATGGATGGGCTGCTCTCTTATAGTGTGAGTAGCACAATAAGATTAATAATAATAAATAATTATGAAGCACTTAGATCTTGTTTTATGTGTGTTAGATGGAGTTTGTTAATTATCAGAGTTCTCAGTGCAGCCCTTTGAGATGGGTATCACTATTATCCTCATTTTACAGATGAGCAAGTTCATGCAGAGAAAGAGAGTGTGTGTCTAAGAGCATACAATGATAAGTGGGCAGACCAGGATTTTATTAGACACCAAACTGTGAGTCCCTATCACTTAGCAATTGTATTCAGCTTCAAGTAACAGGAACCCGAGTGACAGTGGATACGCGGATGCAGTCCAAGCCAGCTGTCTCCTCATGCTATCAGGGACCCAGACTTCTAACTCTCTCTTCCTCCACACTGGGGGCACATCTTCATGCTAATGCTCACAAGAGGGCTGATAGGGCTGCAGCAGATCAGTGTTAGCTCGTGTCTAGGAAGGAAGTGGGAGAAGCACAAAGCACAGAGCAGCAAGGCCAAGACAGTCAGGGCTGTCCCCTTCTAAAAGGTTTTCACTGAATCCCACCCCCACTTCCATTTACATCTCATTGCTGTAAGCAGGGTGCTGTTTGTCAAGCAGGAGCCAGGGAAGGGGTATTGGGTAGCCAGTTAGTGTTCTCTGCCACAGCTCCTAATCCCCTGTATGACTGCCTTTTCCAGTCTCAGTATAAAAATAGGGATAGAGAATATTGTTTTTTTTTTTAATTTAAAGTCAACCATAAATTTTCCTTTGTCTAGGGTTTTCTTCACAGTTAAGCTTATTAGAATACACACATATAGGCCCACATCATATGTCTCTTTACTGGAAGGGCACTCATCCTCTGATGGAATATTTTATATAGAGTCTTCAGCAAATATTTGGCACAGATCTGCTTTTAAGGGGCTATTAAATTGATCTGGAAATGAAAACCTGAGGCATCACCCAAGATTAGAGAAAATGTCAACCAATTGAAGCTTCTTTCCGCCATCCAAAATGCTAATTGACAAATGGTTAGTTATGAGGATAGAAATGTTTTCCTATAGGCTAGGCCATTCTGAGTTGTACATTTTTCCTCTTCAAGCCTGGTGAAGCAAAAATTGTCGATCAGAATGTTATCTGCAGGAAGAAGTATGTTTTTAACTTCAGGAGGCTAAAATTCCATGAACTTATTTATTCTTTTGTATCCTAATGTTTGTTTTTGTTTTTGTTTTTTGTTTTTCAAGACAGGGTTTAGCTCTGTTACCCAGGCTGGAGTGCAGTGGTATGATCTCGACTCACTGCAACCTCCGCCTCCCCGGCTCAAGCAATCCTCCCAACTCAGCCTCCTGAGTAGTTGGGACTCTAGGCTTGCACCACCACGCCTGGCTCATTTTTGTATTTTTGTAGAGATGGAGTTTTGCCATATTGCCCAGGCTGTTCTTGAACTCCTGGGCTCAAGTGAACAGCCCTCATTGGCCTCCCAATGTGTTGGGATTATAGGCATGAGCCACCGTGCCTGGCCCTAAAGTTTGAATATAAACAACAGAGGTACTTTTAAGCAGTGAGATGGATTGGTTAAAGACTGTAGTAAAATATAAAGTGTGTGGCTTCTTCATCTGATTGACCCCCCCCTAAAAAAGTTAACTTTATCTTTTTTGCTACTCCAGTTTCTCCATTTAGAAAATGCTGTTGTATATACAAGACCTGTCCATAGAGTTTATTTCAGTAAAATACATTACAATGGTGTGATAATTCACAGGAATTCTAACTCAGCACTAACTCAATACTGTTTTCTTTTTGTACATTGGTACTGTTTTATCATGTCATTGTGAGTGTTATTTACATATGATTTTTTAATTACAAACCGATCTTCAACTACTTTATTTCAGAATCACGTGCTTCACAGCAGATAGTACAAAGCTGGGCACAAACCAAATAAATACTTATTCACAGTTAATGGGCCAGGCGTGGTGGCTCACGCCTATAATCCCAGCACTTTGGGAGGCTGATGCAGGCGGATCACATGAGGCCAGAAACTCAAGACCAGCCTGTCCAACATGGCAAAACCCCATCTCTACTAAAAATACAAAAATTAGCTAGGCGTGGTGGCGCAGGTATGTGATTCCAGCTACTCCAGCGTCTGAGGCAGGAGAATCGCTTGAACCTGGGAGGCAGAGGTTGCAGTGAGCCAAGATAACTCCACTGCACTCCAGCCTGGGCAACAGAATGAGACCCTGTTTCAAAACACACACACAACACACAGACACACACACATGCACACACGCACAGAGTTTATGTATGGAGACTATATAAGCAATTAGGATGTTTCTTAAGAGTATTAAGTTATTCTTAATTAATCCTTAACATCAATGTATTTTTTTAATTGATTCAAAATGTTGGTTGAATTTTAGGATTTATAGACTTTTCAGATTCATAAAATTCTGTATATTCTTCTCAAATTTGACTTAGCTTCATAAGAGCGGGGGGAATCAGCATATGTAGACAGGAGGGACATGCAGTTTGGACCACATAGGTCCAATACTTCCTCTTTTATTTATAACTTATAAAATTCTAGTTAGGCAGATATATTGAGTTCTTCTCTTTCCATTCTTAATGTTAAATTTGCCAAAGGTTGTTATATGTACAACGGAAATATGTATGATAAAGATGATCAATACAAAAAAACTTTTGCCTAATTATTTGACTACTGCATGTGAAAGTATTCTTTGGGCCTAAATTAGCTTAATAATTGCCTCAGTTCTCTTGTAGTTTGTATGTTGAAATTGTGACTCTTTTGTATGTTGAAACTGTGTCTCTAGAACATTACTAAGAATTTCTCCACAACAGAAAATAGACTGAATTTAAAAAAATTGATGATTATGAAAAATTTGGTGATTTCCAGAAATATGAGTTTACTCGTTTAAAATAGATGACTCAGTATAGAATTTCATGTGATAATGTTTTTCATTAGTATTCATGATCTGATCCTAGAAATATTTTTCTCGTGTTTTTTTTTTTTTTTTCCAAAACAATTTATTTTAGATTGCAACTAGTAGATAATTGCTTTATGTTTTAGGGAAAAGAATCGCTTAATTATTGTAATCCCTCAAACACAATATTGGAACCTTTACCATGACCATTTCTAATGCCAGCCCCACAATATAGCTGAATCTTGCCATCAAGCTTACTATCTAAGGAATCTCAGTCTTCTTTTCTAGTTTATGAACTACGGTAATTGAAAAAAGGGATTTCCAAAAGATAATTGTATTGATTAATCCAATTTCTGGGTTGAGCATAAGGTTGTAAATTGGAGATCATTCATATAAATTGAATACACAGGGAGAATTTTTTTAAGTCTTTTTTTGACGTATTAAATGATTTATGCTGAACTCCTAAAAGCTTTCCAGCCCCACAGAGCTTCAATAGATGTCTAATGGAGTCCTGAATGCCAGCTCTATTTTTGTTGCTTATACAGTAGGTGGGAAACCTTTAACAGTAGGATGAGTCTTTGTTTCATTTCCATTGAAAAGCTCATGGACTAACATTTTATGACTTCTAATGTTTTAGTAAAAAGTTTCCTGATGTGACAAAATATACATATATTTATAAAAGCTTAAATATATAGATATGTTGTTCCCAAGTATAAGCATACATTTTTATCAATCTATTGAACCAAGTACAGTTTTTACACACACACACACATATCTATCTATCTATCTATCTATCTATCTATCTATCTATCTATCTATCTACCTATCTACCTACCTACCTACCTACCTACCTATCTAGATAGATAGATAGATACAGACACCTGCATGTTGTGTGTATGGGTTCCATATTTATTATATGTTAGCTGGTTGAGTATTTCTTCAGATAATAGGTTCTGTAAATACAGAAGCTGTTTTATCCACCTTCCATCACCCCCCACAGAGTATGATACAGTGCCCTTTACACAATGGATGCCAAATTAATGGTTGTAGTGAATGGTGACCACAGGAATACACATTTAATCAGAGAAAAATCTACCATTTGACTTTGTTACAGGTACATGGGAAAGATGTCACTTAAAGTTCCTTTTATTATCAATTAGAACTGTTTTATCCTTATCTGGTTAGATGGAAGCTAAGCTCTGCCACTTTTATATAGTTTTATTTATAATTGTGAACGTGTAGAGCCACATGAGGCCATCAATCAGTAGAGGGATGAGGGCCCAACAGAATTATTTCTGTAGGTGGCCAATTTTTTTTCAATCAAGGACAGCTGAAAGGTCATGATTAAAACAGTGATTTTCCTGAAATTGTAAGTGACTGTTAGTGACTGTTTTGCACAAAGATGTCAAAACTACTTTTTTCTCTGAAAAAGAAAATTATAAGTTCTTGAAAACGTTGGCAGTGTTCCAAATTTCACTTGCACTACTGTAATGTATTTTAATTATTGCACTTGAGTCAGTTTCTTGAAAAATATAAAAAGCTAAAATAAGTTAGTGTGATAGTGGGCATACATAGATTAAACAATAACCATCTAATGCCTCACTGATATGTACAAATTCATTACTCAATATTAGCCAAACACAAGGATTGAACAGTTTGTGCTCAAAGAGAGTGCATAGCATTAATTTATATTCCTTTATAGAGATGAGGAATGAGATCACTACATTTTCTATTAAAATGTGGTAGTGATACTTGAGATATTTCAGTAATTTGCTTCATGTAAACCAGTTTGCAAAGGCAGCCAAGGATAGCAAATGTTTCCGTCAATTTCTGTAGGTGGCCCTTTAGTCTCTGAGTCAGGATTGACTTCAGTCCCTGGGTAGTGGCAGGGAGGACTTACTGCTGGTTGTCATCATCTTTCAGATGAGGTGTGGACATGAGGTTCTAGCCATTTGTAGTCATTAAGGATTCCTCAGAACCTTTCTAGCAAGAGGATTTTAACTGCAGTGTCCTGGTCAGTTTCCAAATCGAGTAATTACATTCAGCCTCTTAATGTCTTCCTGCAGGTTCTGTTTTTGTTTATTTGTTTGTTTGGGGTTTTTATTGTTGTCATTGCTGGGATATATGGCGCTACAGTTTTTTGTGTGTGTGCGTCTCTCTGGTTTTAAGCTGTTATGTGCTTTTAAACTTCCTTAGACTATACTGGAACAGAACTGAAGATGCATATTATTAGATGCATATTATTTTAGCCTGCATTAATAATTCATGTTCCATACATTTACTCTCTGTTTTAGTTTAATTTTTTTCTTTAAGAGACACATATAGAAGACAAATAAAAAGAAATAATGGCAAGAGGAGCAACAGATATGGTGGCAGATATGGGCTACTCTGTAGGCTCTGGTTCAAACATACCTGCTCTCCTTTACCTGGGGGAAGAGTCTGGAGGACAGGGAAAATGAATGACAGTTGCTGAGCATGCAGGGGGATCATAGGAATCTATACAGTGTGAGTTCATTTAGAATGAAAAACTGGTAAATTTCTATCTGAGCCCAAGAATGTCGTGGTTTGTTTCCATGTTAATTGTCTTTTCTCCCATTGATAAGCACTTTAAATTTGGATTTGTAAGGCAGCAGGATGTATCTTTGATTTTGAAAAGCAGTATTTTGGTATGTCATAATTTGATGGCTAGGTTTTGAATTCGATATTTCATTCATGATCATTTATTGTAATCTACAGAAAGATAAAATTGTGTAAAACCAACATTAATTGTATGCCAACCATATTACAAGAACTGCATTTGATGAATTACTTTCGAAGATACTCCATCTGGTTCAGAAAAACACACTGCACCAAGTAGTTATCCTATTATATTCCTACAGGGTTAAAAGAGATTTTTTAGAACATTTTATTGTTATTTTATTTATTCAACAAGAAAAATGATAAAATGAAATTCAAAATAATTTAGTTCTAAGCATAAATTTTGTCCATTAATCTGAAAACCTACCCTGCTAGTGGCAGTAGGAAAAGCCCATGAGTCGGAAGAACTGTTGTTCAATTCTGGCTCATACAAACTCTATCATTTCCAAACTAATAAGTTGCTTAGCTTCCCTGTCTCCGTTTTCTGCATTGTGAATAGGAATGATTCTTAATATATTTGACTTACCTGCTTACAAAGTTTTAACTAAATGGTAGCAAATACTATACCTTGTAAAGTAAACTTTAAGCTAGAATATAGTACTTTTATCACTAATAATTTGTCTTTCATCATATTGGTTTTACATATAATCCTTAATTAGAAATTCCCCTTCATAGCTTTCCTGGAATCTTGGTTTGAGATTAAACCTGATCTCGATTCTGTATGATAGAGCTTTGATCTTCCCCAGAGCAGTATCACTGCCTCTGAAATGTTCTCGTCCCAATACTGGATAGTTTTGCTTTTCTCTAGTTCATAATCTTACCCTATCTAGGACACATAGGCTAAACAAACAAAATACTTTAATCCTTCCCTGCCATCTCTAGTTATCTGAAAATACCTGTTGTACCTGACAGAATCAGGGCCCAGTTGTCACTGGGACAATGGAAGGCTGGTCATTGAGAATTGGAGAAAATCACCAACAAGGAGTAGGACATTGGAGCAGATTATAGCAATATGTGGAAGCTCGTGCATACAAAGCAGCAGATGACCTCTGTAGGAACGTATCTGGTCAGACAGGTGCTGAATATCTAGCTGTTGGCCTTAGCAGGTGTCCAGGGAACAAGGCTGGAGCACAGGGACTGGAAGCTCTGTCAGCTGCTGGTGAGCAGTGGTCACACTGCTAAACTGGCCTGGAGCAGCAGGAAGCCTTGGCACAAGCAGCAGACTCTCCCAACACACTAAATCCTCAATGCAGATTAAAGACCCGATAACCAAAGAATTCAGGTAAAAATCATGGAAACTAAGTGCTGACTCAGGAAAAGAGCAAAACACTAAAATTAAGTTATTGACACTGATTAACACCAGGATCCTGGCTGCTAGAACTATGAGGTCTGCCTGGCTTTGGGGCCAAACAATGAAGCAGCTCAAATCACTGCCATCTTCTTTGACTTTCTTACTCTAAGATCTTCTCATGTATACTGCTTATCTCACTCACACAAAGCAGGAAAAGGGAGAATTTAAAGCCAGGTGCGGTGGCGCACGCCTTTAGTCCCAGCCACTCCCTTGAGTCCAGGATTGCTGCAGCCATGGTGATATAGCAAGACCCCACCTCTTAAAAAAAGAAGAAATTCATGTAATTTTTGAGAACATAATCCTCATTCTCTTTTTTCTTTATTTTATCTTAATTAAAAGAAGGTTATTTTCTATCTTATTTGATTCTGTTTTCTCCCAATTATAAACTTTCTCCCCTTGGAGTTGCTGTAATTCATATAAAGAGGTTCTACCATAATCCATTGATTTAAGACATGTTTAGCACATTTTATCCCATAAGATTGGGATGCATCTTAAATTGATGGTTTATCATATTTTAATTGCCATAGTATTTTTTCCTGGTGACACATGAAATATTGGGTTGTCCTCAAATTAATGGCATCTTGGATGAAATACCAAGCTTATCTAAGAGTCTTTTGCTACCAACAATGGCTCCAAATATGATCCGAATCACAGAGACCAGAGAATGTCTATAGTGTCACATGAAGTCACTGACACTGAATGTCATGAGGCTTCATAGAGCCCCAGTAGTTAGTAAAATCCCTTGAGTTCCTAAGCCACCTTTTCCACATCTTGCCACAGTTCCATCATATAGGAAAAGAGCAATCGGACAGGGCTTTCCAAGAGAGGAGACCTCCGTATAGGTTTTTAAGAAATATTTTGTGTCTTAAATTGTAGGAATGCATCTATTGCATCTGATATCTCCTTTACCTTGATAAGATTTTATGAACAGAGTTTAGATAATCCCTCCATCTATAAACATATATATGTATGAGTCCAAAAGTGACATTCTGGAGTTTGGAAATGACACAGGGTCGTCTTTCTCTAGCGGATCCATTTCCAGCGTAAGAACTTTTGGATAATATTCATGTATTTTTATAATTCTTGATATTGTGAAACTCAGGCTTAACTTTGTGTTTTCTATGCTATTTTGGTTACTATATTCTATAAAATTTTTCACCTTTGCCTAAAATAAGCACAAATTTGTGACTGGGACAGTGAATAATACATGAAACTTTTTTTTATTTTTCTCATTGTCTACATGAAACAGGTACTTGCAAGGTAATGATATCATTCCTGGAATTTCCTCCTTTGAATTAACATATATTTTCATTCTGCCACATAGAAGCTCTTCTTCCCCTATTGTAAGAGCTGCAGGGTATCTGCCATTGGTAAGCTTAAAATGTTGAATGTGTCTAAATATTGGAACTTGTCTCAATATGTCCTCATATTTGGACAATGTCTTGATTTCATGATTTTATAAAGCATACATACATAAAATGATTTATATCAAATTTTCATAGGACAAAAATAGTGCATAGAGCCAATGAGAAAGAAGACACAATATGACTTTACTGAGAAAATGAAATGAGGGATCTGAGGGTAAGAACTAGAATCTACAAACTAAAAAAACAACAGCTATTTATGGAATTGTGAGCTTTGCTATATTGCCTCCCCCAGATACAAAGATCTCATTTTGAAGGCAGTATCAAACTTCCACAGAGGAATAATTGGATGTTAGGATGAGACCACCCAGATGAGACTTAAGAATACTCATACTTACTTGGGATGCCTGCTTGGAAACTATCTACTCATTTAGTACTATTCATGGTTGATGCAGTATTAGAGTTGATATTTGAAATCACCTATCAACAGTACCCCAGGAAAACCTTGTGTCCTGAATATCACTTCTTACTGGAATATGAGAAAGAGCTCTCTTATTTAAAAGTGAAGAATTCCAGAGTTTCCAGCTTAAGAAATTAAAGGATGAATGAGGATTTATTTAATACGGATGGATCCCTGGCTCTTAGCCCTTTCAGGTATTGGAGAACGGCCAGTATTTCACCAGTGAGGAGATAGGGAGAGACTCTGGATGCTGAGTACCTGTACTTGAATAGAAATTCAAGTTCTAACAGCCATCACAAAGCCCTGACTACTGAGGAAGTTTCTAATAATTGCTAGTGACAGACAGACACACATGGGAAAAAGTTACTGTAGCAAAAATGAGATGGGATATGGTAACTGAGATAGGGCATTCAGTTTAGGATTTCAGTCCTTGTAGGTAGTGTTTTCTGGTGGAATATATCTTGGACATGATCACTGAAGGTAATGGGATATTATTTTGCAACAAATCATTTTTAGAAATCACTTTCCATAACTACACAACTGCTTCATTAGAGGATACAATATATAGATCATCATCTCATCTGGAGCATTTTGGTTACATTTCACCTGATTTTCCTGCCCCCAGCCTGTTCTTACTGTAATTCATTAGTACAAATGGATTAATCTTCCTAAATCACAGCTCTGGTCTTGTTACTTCCCTGCTCAGAAATGGTTCCCTGAATGACCTACTGAATGACATCTAAACTTATTAGTCTGATGTTTAAGACTCTGTGCTTTGGCCTTTTCCTTGATGCTGTAGTCAACTATGTTACTCTTTATCCATACTTTGCATTTTTCTACTGTTTTTTTTATTTCTACTTGATTTCCAGGTTATTTTTACGTTGACTTACTATTTTCCATATTTCTACATTACTGTTACCCTTTAAGACTCAGTTCAGATGTACTTCATTTTAAAATCTTCACTCATTGTTTTAGGAAATAATGCCTTCTTTTTTCACATTTAAGTATTGAATAAATACTTGTTGCTTGACAAATTTTGTTCCTCTGTACAGTCTATAAATAATAGATATATCATTTGCTATTATAAAGAATAAAAATAGATTGGATAAACAACAATACTGGGGTATAAATATTTCAGAAATTGATTATGCAGGGGGCTCTTTGTCACTTGTGGATTTTCCAAAACTTTGCTTTTCCTCCTTTGTTCTCATGCTACCTAACTCTGGCTCTTTGCCTTGTTCATTTAAATTTTAGCTTAGGAAGTGCACAGGAAGAAATGAAGCATTCAAATTACTTGAAAAGAGAAGCATTCAGGCTTTGTTCACTCCCAGCTTTTGATCATAACTATAATTCTCTGTAAGCAATCCAATAAAACTTCCCATTGAGTTGCACTTGTGTTTCCTTTGAGCTTGAATTTACAGCCTACTATTGGTAGATTAAAAATCCATTAAAATCTATAAGAACAGCAGAAGTTACATATTCCTTTTGCTGTAGTAAAGATTTTTCTAAAAGATTTTACATTAAAACTCCGTTGCTAAGTAGTGATATTAATAGGCCATTTTAAAGTCAAACTTAGCTTGTCCTTAAGCCATGGAAGACTGCACAAGGAGTAGCTTCCCATATTCTATGAGATTGAATTTTGGACTAATGACTGAGACACAGTTGATTTTTTTTCTCATGTCAGAAAGACAATGCTAGACTCCATTAACAAACAGCAGACAACCTCAAAGTTAAGTGGTAATGCAGAGAATAGTTGGCAAAGAACATGTTAGGAAGGGGTGATAATAGATTCAGAGAAAGAGTGTCCAAATAATTGTCCTGTAGATAGTGAGAAAAAAGAAACTAGAGAAAGGGTGAGAGGTCTGGGATAGAGACGTAAATTTAAACTAATATGTAGATAAATAGTAATGAAAAGTCACAATGCCCAATTTTGTAAAAACACTCAAAGTGCAGTTATGAAGCAAATGTATTTCTGTCTGTGCCTTTTCAAATTGATGCTTTTCTTTGATGTAATACTTTGTACTTTTCTATAAGTTAACTTGCTTTCAGCATCTTAATATTTTTGCAGATATTTAACAATTAAGTTTAAAATCAAAAGCAAGAGATATGATACTTGCAGCTCAGAAAGCAGCGGGACTTCGGTGGGTTGGAACGCAACTCTTCTTGCTGTTGTCCCAGGTGATTTGTCATCAACCAAGTCTTAGATCAATCAATTACACAAATATGACACTATTACATCTTTCTTCTGGAGTTATCTTTCTGTTGGTCTAATACTCAGATGCTTCTGAGCCACGCAAAGTAAAAGCCCCAGGTAGAATATCCATGAGATGGGACTGATTGTGCTTCCATGGTTTACCTATCTCAGTGGCCTGCCCTCCTTGCCCTGTGAAATCAGTTTGGAAACTTGCCCTTCTTCTTCTTCCTGGTGGTCTTATTAAACTTTTCCAAGTTTTGATGGTTCTACAAACCAGAATTTCATTGACATTTTCACCTACATTTACTTTTTTTTAATATGTTTTATCATGTTTTCTTTTTTACAAAAGCATTTTATGTTCATTGGAGAAATCCTAGGGGAAAAAGAGCAAAAAGAAGAAAATAATTTTTAAAATATGCTAATTCTGCCAACCAAAGAAAATAACCAGCAAGATTTTGGCATATAGTCTTTGTTTTAAAAAAGATGAATTTGTATAAGATATAATGTTTATTAATAACATATTTTTAATAGAAACTCATGCTGTAATAGTTTTAGAGCCTACTTTTTTGTTTAAGGGCATATACTTTTTTATGTAGTTAAATATTCTTTATGCTTGATTTTCATATCAAAGTATCTTCTATATGTACCAGAGTTATTGCATCCAATCCCTTGTTTATGGGCAATTAGTTTTGCTATTTTCTGCTTTCTATTCCCATTGCCATTCCTGGAGTTATTTTAAAGCCCTCATCTTACCTTATTTAAATGATTTATTTCAATATTGCTTCAAATGAGTGCTTGTGTTGAGTGAACTATCAAATCCTTGTAGAATAAGTTAAACAGCAAATACAAAAACAAACGCTTCTTAAGATTGTGGCTTGTGTAAAGGCTTTGATGACTTTCCATTTTCTTCAGAACAATTTCTCAGCATTCATGTAGGTTCTTCTCTACTTTACTCATGTTCTACCTTTATGACTTAACCATTTAACCTATGTTCACTCACCTCATAGTACTCAGAATTCTCTAAATATTTTGCTACCTTGATGTCCTTCCAGTGTTGTTTTTTGGTTGGTTTTGTTTGTTTGCTGATAATGCCTTTTATTTTTGTTTCTGCCTGGTAATATCCTACTTATTCTTAAAGATAAGGTTAAATTCTCCTTTCTGATTATCTTGACTGACTCTCCCAGTCAAATTAATTGCTCCCTACTCTATGCCCCAGTAACCTATGGTTGTTGTCTTTCTCATGTTATCTAGTTGAGAGCATAGTATAATAAGAAGCATATCCTGTAGTCTTTGGACTCTGATAGTCTTAGGTATGAAGCCAGAGTTCATCTCCTATAATTTCTCCATGTCAGTTTCAGCATTCATTCATTCAACAAATGTTATTAAGTACCTTCCATGTTGCAGACCCTGTGTGGAACTTTGGAGTACAATGGCAAACAAATAATATTAATCATGGATAACATTTATTATGGAATGTCTATGTATGAGGCACTGTTTCAAGTGTTTTACGCATGTGGGCTCATTTAATCTTTACAACAGGTTCTATTACTAACCTTTTAGGGCTGAGGAAATTATGGAACAGAAAAGTTCAGCACTTGTGAAGGACACACAGGTAGTAAGTAGCAAAACAACAATTCAAACCCAGGTGGTCTGTTCTCACCTGCCCTCATTGTCAAGATGATTTATTGCCTCCTAGAACAAACAAAATCACGCATAGTCTCTCCTTTCTGGAATGTTCAGGCTAGTGGGGGAGAAATATACTAAATAAATAGTGACACAGACAAACATAAAATTAGAATGTGGTAAGTGCTATGAAGAGGAAGTGTATAGCACTATGAGAAATAATAGATTTTAAATAGCTTGGGAGGTTAGCAGTGTCTGAGAATGGTGGGGCTGAGGGAGAAGATTGGAGTGCATCTGAGGTGGAACTCAGAATCCTATAGGCCATGTTAAGTGATATCTATTCTAGGAGCAATGGGAAGTGATTACATATTTTTAAAGCAGGTATTTCAAGGGTATGTTTAGTTTGTAAAGATCCCTCTGTAAGCATACAGAAGAGTTTTCTATAAGGATGGTAATATATCTGTGTAAGGGTATAGATAGACCCATATCTATATCCCATTATAATGGTAAGTGAGAAAATGTGTTTCAGAGTGTCTAGTGCAGTGTCAGGCTGGCAGTGAGCACTGTCAATGCTGTTGCCTTTCTTTATTCATTATCTTATTCACTGGATCTAACACACTACTCTGCAAAATGTAGCAAAATAATAAATACTTGTTGATTGACTAACTGAATTAAAAAATCATTATAGAGATTTTTTTTAAGATTTCCAGAAACTAGAGACTCTATTCTTCACAAAATAGTCCATTAAGTAGCTTTATGTATGAGAATATATTTTCTCATTTTGAGCCAAAAATCTGATTTCCTATAATTCTATTTAATTTTGCCTTCTGGACCTGTAAAGAATGAGTACAAATCCTGTTCTGGGATACTCCTCAAATAATTGAAGGAGGTTGTTTGAAATGTTTCTGTTTTAGATCCTTCAGCCAGGTAATGTTTCACCAAGACTGTGAAGGACCCACTCTTTTGTTAGCTGTACCACTCAGAGTCAAAACGTTACATGTATTCTTCCTAGTCCAGAAATAATGAGGTTATTAGCATTGTTATTTAGGGTGTCTGTCCTAATTAACACACCTCAAAATCACATTTAGTATTTTGAAAGTAACATGATGTTTATTCATATTGAATTCATATTCTGTCAAAATCTTACCTGAACCGCTTGAAATCATTTCTCTTTTATCCTGTGCTTATGCCATAGGTTGTTTGAATTTGGCAGCTTTACATTTATCAGTATTGATTTAAATGTAATCATTTTGGTTAAAATGTTTTTGAATAGTGATTCTATCATCTAGTGTAATAGTTGTTTCTCTAAGATTTTTGTTTTGTATGTACTTGGGAAAATCTTTTTACAACCTTAGTTTTGTTGTTGATCATACTATCAAATAAGGTAGAATTAAAGTTAGAGCATTTATTTTACTAAAGATTTCTTTCTGGTTGTCAATGACTGCCAGATGTTATTTGATTAGCTGTAAGGCTATCTAATTGTCCATTTATCTCTACTGTAATTTTTCATCTTATTGTTAAAAGTTCTACTGAAAAACCAGAATCAAATCTAAGGTATTTGCAGATCGGTATAATTAAAGCTTTTGAACAAAAGAAATACAGATAGCATGAAATTATATATTGTTAGTAAAGTAAATAACAACAAAAATGTGTAATGAGTGGTTACTCTGTGTCAGACACCTTTCTGAGTGTTTACATACATCAGTTCTCACAAATTAACTGAAGGCGAGTAGGTACTATCAATGTCTACAGTTTGTAGATAACAAAACTCAGCACAGAAGTTAAATTACTTGCTAAGTTCATATAGTTAGAAAGAAGTAGAGTCAGGAACTAAACCCTCGCAGTTTGGCTCCAACTTTGGTGCTCAAACCATATTGATTCAGGAATCTTAATTTTGTATGTGCTATAGGAAAACAACATAAAAATTGAAACAATGTGGCACTTTCAGGAAGAAGTTTTGGAAATTTTTTTTATATTACATTTTTTTCTAACCTTCCATATATTGAGGACTTTTAAAATACGTTGCTTTCAATCTAAAATAATTAATATACCATATATTTAAAATGACTTTTAGTGGATATCTACTGTCTATGAGAATAACATCAACTTAGTTGAGGAAACCCTCAGAAAAATTATATGCCAGGACAGCTTAGTTCTATTCCTTATGGTACACTGGCAACATAATAGCAAATGAATAATAAACTTAGCTGTGGGGAAAGACAGGAAAACCTTTGCAGTCATTCATGGATGTAAAAAACACAGGCATGCTGATTATGGTGTCTTCGTGCATGAATGCTGTTTTCAATAAATTGTTAAAAATTGTGGCAACATCAGAGGTTTGTAAAATGGCAGGAAAATGAGGTTTTGAAAGATAATTCCAATAGTGGAGTAGTATATGGTTTTATTGGAACTTAAAAAGATTGCCTAAACATGACCTTAGAGGAATACATAATCTAGAAAACGCATACTAATAACAAATGTGTATGTGGTTGTCTTGTATTTGGTACTAGAATATGGTTCTTAGCTTCTTTGTGGGAGAAATCTCATGACTTGATGCAAATTATAATGCTGGTAAAAGTGACACTATTTCAGTAGGAATTAACAATTTTGGGCCAGCCGTGGTGGCTCATGCTTGTAATCCCAGCACTTTGGGAGGCTAAGGCAGATGGATCACCTGAGGCCAGGAGTTCAAAATCAGCCTGGTGAACATGATGAAACCCCATATCTAGTAAAAATACAAAAATTAGCTGGGCGTGGTGATGAGCACCTGTAATTCCAGCTATTCGGGAGGCTGAGGCAAGAGAATTGCTTGAACCTGTGAGGTGGAAGTTGCAGTGAGCTGAGGTTGTGCCACTGCACTCCAGCTTGGGTGACAGAGCGAGATTCTGTCTCAAAGAAAGAATTAGCAATTTGGAAATTTGGATTTTTTCCTAATAATTTATATATTTAGGACTTTTCCAGTGAATTAGATTTATATGAGTAATCTATCGTTAAAGTACGTTGGAGAAAGCTTTTAATTCACTGAAAGTATCCTGTAGGTGACAAGGAAGAAAAAAAGAGTCCCAATAGCATGTATTTTTCTTTTTGGTTCCATCAATAACAACAAAATCCTAATTTGGATAACTAATATGCTTAAGTATTCTCTGAAAAGACCTATAATATATTGGAGCTGTTTGAGTGCTCCTACAAATCATTTTGCTTTACACCTTTGATCTTGAAATATGTGGACTGATATCTGATTTATGCTGTTGGTCCTTCGTGTAGGTAGTTAAGTGTTCTTGCTTAAAGTTATTAAATTAAGCCCAAAGCTATAAATGGGCCCCCTTGACTTAGAGCATCTGAAAAGACCTTTCCCCTTTAAATTCTATCCCCTTTAAATTCTATACTGTATCCTTTTAGTTTTGTTTGCTGTGGCCTACTAATAATGTCTTTTTGTCCTTTTGGAAAGTATTTATTCACTATCATCTTCTCTTGTCATCCTCTAAAATATGTTTTCCTTTATTAATAACTATTATCTCTAAAAATTTGGGGGACCATATTCAAAGAAGATTACTTGAGAAACCTATTGTGTTTTATAACCTATGAACTTCTAACTTAATTCTACATAGAAGTGCTTCATGGAAAACAAATCTGGTAGCATAAAAGAAATGAAGGAAAAGTTAAACTTGTTTCACATGGTATACACATGGAGATGAAAAATGGGTTGGAAGCATACCTATTTGAAAAATCTAGACCATATTCTAAGAAGGCATATATAGAGGGCCATTTTTGAATCAAAGCTTTTCTTTCCCACTGAAACTTCAGCTATCCTTATTACCTTATTAAAGGGACGATCACTATCTTACCTTTTGCATCTTTGCCTCCTAGAACTTAACACAGGATTTAGTATATTTTTAAAATAGAAAAACAACAATAACAATAATACTAGCTAATTTTAAAATATTGCTTACCATGTGCCAGGCATGCTTCTGGGTTTTTCCTGTGACAATCATTCAATTGTCACAACAAAGCAGGGCATATTATGATCCTCATGTACATAGGAGGAAATTGAGACACAAGAAGTCCAAATAACTTGCTCAGAATCAGATAGTAAGTGGAGATAGATACATTAAAACAATATAAACAGGCAAAAGAAGAGAATCTATGGCTATTTCTGTATGTTATTGGTAAACTATAGTTTTACTATTCAGTCATTCATTTAGATGTATTTATTTTAGCCTGGTCATCCTTAGTGAATGCAAATTGAGGCAGGATTGGTTGACAGAATATTGAGCAACAGGGCAAGATGATCAAACCTATGAGAGTAGAGAAGAGAATCCAACCAAAGTTAAGTAGGCATTATCTAAATTGCATTTCATGGAATCAGACCCCAATGGGGAGCCAGGTCAAAAAGTCAGTGTTTACGGTGAATATCAGAAATGATGAATTCCTGAAAATCCCCAGTAAGCCTTATAGTTGAGACCAGTATACCATTCCTCAGTAAGATGCAATACAGCTAGTTTTTCCTCCAACCATGGAATATCTTGCTCTTTAGATGAGAAGCAGGGGATGTAGACAGATTGTGTTGAGAACCACGCAATAAGAAGCAACATGAAAAATACTTCTCTTTAAATACCAGAATCATTCTAATGGTGAGATGCTTATACAATGAGATGCATAGGAGATCTGAGACGAATTCAACTACAAATTCACATCTCCTGTGTGAGCCATGTGTGAGTTGAGTAGAATGGTGGTAGAATTATATGGGTTACATTAACTACTTAGACTTTGTCCTATTTTTCCTATATGAAAATAGTTGAAATTCTCATAAAAATGCATGTATGATGTGAAACTGAAGTATAATGTACAGTCAGATAATTTTGAATATATTTTATGAAATAGATGTTTATGATTTATAACATAAGCAGTATTTTAATTTCTATGCAGCTTAAATTGATGCTTGGATAGGGGAAAAGGATGAAGAAGAAACTCAATGGTATGTTAACTGAGAGAATGAAGTAAAGTGGCATAGTAACGACAGTTATAAAAGGGGCACTGCATACCCCATTGCTGTCAAGGGATTGTAAACTTCCAGACTGGGCTAAACGAATGCTGGGAAAGGTCTGTACAGCCACAACAAGTCCTTAGACTTAGGACTTAGAAGCTTATTTGCAGTAGTTCTTTTAGGAGTTACAGGATTCTGGGGACTAATTCATGTTAACTGAATTTACAAGACATATATATATTTAGTTGAGACATTTAATTACCAAGATAACTAGAAATCTCATCAGTAGGAAGGTCTCCTTGGGCTGTTTGTTGCTATGTTTCTGAAGATGGTTTCGTGAACATGGAGAGAGAAGCTGTAAAATGGTTTTAACTAATGACCAGGCATGATAGCTTATTCCTTTGGGAAGCCAAGGCGAGAGGATCCCTTGAGCCTTGAGCCTAGGAATTTGAGACCAGCCTGGGCAACATAATAAGACCCCATCTGTACAAAACATTATAAGTTACCTGGGCATAACTTTTCCTATAATCCTATAATTCCTATAATCCCAGCTACTTGGGAGGCTGAGGAGGGAGGATTGCTTGAGCCTGGGAGGTCGAGGATGCAGTGAGCGATGATACTACCACTGCATAACCTGGGCAATGGAGTGAGGTCCCATAACTTTTCTTTTCTCTTTTTTTTTTTTAATAAAAAAAAGATTATAAGGCCTAATATGCCTTTCTCTCCCTCAGAAGAGTTAATTCATTAACTCACAATAGACCAGAATACAGATGCTCCTCAACTTACAATGGGTGGGTTGACCTTTTGATAAACACATCCTATCCTAAGTGGAAAATGTCAGGAATTGAAAATGCATTTAATACATCTAATCTATGTACACCATAGCTTAGCCGCACCTACCTTAAATGTGCTCAGAACACTTACATTAGCCTACAGCTGGGCAAAATTATCTAACACAAAGCCTTTTCAAATAAAGTGTTGAATATCTCATCTAATTTACTGAATACTGTACCAGAATCAGGAGACACAGATGGGCATTTTGTATACATGATGGGATGCAAAAACACAAAATACAATATCCAAAAAGCTCTGGCAACACAGTGCATTGCAGAGTCTCAGTTGTTTACCCTCATGGTTGCGTGGTTGACTAGGAGCTACAGCTCACTACCACTGCCTATCATCTCCAGGGAGTATCCTACTACATATTGATAGCCTGGGAAAAGATCAGAATTCAAAGTATGGTTTCTATTGAATGCATATCATTTTGTACCGTGGTAAAGCCAAAAAAATTGTAAGTCGAACTATTTTAAGTCAGGACCATCTGTGTGCAATGAAATGTCAAGGTAACACACCAGGGCACCTTTTCCATGGAAAGTGTTACAAAAATTGATTCTTCTCCTTTGGTTCTTTTGTGTTTTGGTTTTCTAGATACTGTTCGATTATTTAAAGAGTGCTCTACAATGTTAAATGTTTATTTAGCTCACAATTTAAAGAACTTCAGTTAGTTATGTTTTAGATTCCTTGATAACATTTCAGATATCTAATTAGAGGTAACAAGCCCCCTGATATCATTTTTATGTGACCAACCATTTCTCTGTCATTTTTTCTGCAGATGGTAAATCCCATATATTTTACCTTGATTTTGTATCAAATTCTATTTCAGACGGTTATATATACTGAAATCGCCCTCCAATTCTGTTTCTATCTATCTGGAACTTGTCAAAGATGGGTATAATGGGGGAAAACATGGCTTTGAAGACAGGCAGACTTAGATGAATACACTAGCTGAGTGATCATAGGACTATTGCTTGATCTCTGTCTTAGTTTCTCCATCTGTGCAATAGAAATAATTCATTCTACTTTATACAGTAGCATATAGAACAATGCCTGGCACTTAGCAGGTGCCAGACAACTTAGCTTTCTTTTCTATAAAAGGTTTTTAGGAGGAAAACAAGATTTTTTTTTAATCTAAAATACTTTTCACAAGGGTTTTTAACCAAAAGGCCAAATCTGGCCTACATAATGTTTGTAAAAATCATATTTGAAGTAATTGCCAACTTTAAACATCAGTAACTGTCACATAAAAATCTGTATTTCTCACTTATCTTGAAAAAGTGTATTTTCTGGCACAGAGCTTCCCCAGTTCTGCTTGGAACTCCAGGCAGAAGCTGAGTATTGGCTGCTGCTTTGGACATAGCATTTGCTAAACAGCTCACTGCAGTGCTTTGAATGACTTTTCTAGGCCTCTGCACCTGGAACTTCTTCACTATGTTACCCTTTTCCTAATGAATCTTCATTTCATGATATTTTCACCAAAAAACAATAGAATCTGTAAAAATAAATACTTGCAGTGCTTAAATGGGAAAAAAAAAAGTCAAGCTCTTGTTTTGTTACTCTAAGGTGTTTGTACTTTCCACACTGAAAGTTGGCCGATGGGATCTCAAGATGACACTGAGTGTTTGGAACTGAGACTTCTGTAAAGAAACTTTGTTACTGTGGTTCCAAACCACATGGACACTCAATTAATGCTGTTGACTGATGACTGTGAATTTTCAAGTGTTTTCAGTTTCACTGCCTTTGTCCTGGCCTGCCCTGGAGCGTGGTAGCAATGACACACTGTTTGGAAAATTAAAGTGCTATGTTCATCCTTGAAACAAATGGCAAAGCTATTCAGGATTGGTGTTATTCTGATGTTCTGGTAAGGATCCTATTGAAACACACACTAAAACAAAGTCCTGGGTCAATTATCGCAGTGTATCTTTTGAATGAGAAAGACTCAATGACTGGTTTGACAAGAGCCTAGTGACCCGGTGAGTGTTATTAATTTTATTATCCCAAGAGAATAACGAAAATAGGACCTATTGTTTAGCCCTCAAGCTAAAATTTTATACCATTATCTATATGAGCACTATCTGAAGAGTCTCCCACAGAATATACTTATGGGAGAAAGAGTTGAGTACAGTCATAACTTTAATATAAAAACAACCCTTTAAATATGAAAATAGTAGCATGGCTCTAAGTCCAAAATGTAGAGAGACGATTATGGAGATAGAAACCTTGAGATCTATTTCTAGATTATCCTGGCACTCAGGCTCCTATGATTTTCTGTTTAGACAATACCCCATAAAGTATCACAGTGAATTTAAACGTCACATTTGCATTTTCTAGGGTATTTATGATGATTTTTCTGAGTGTACTTTCTAGATGAGACATAGAAATATGGTGGTTAAAAGGGATCTTTGGAATTAGATTGCTTATATTTGAAGTCGGGCTCTGACATGTATAAGCCAGCTATGGGATCTTAAGCAAGTTTTCTACCCTCTACATTTCTTCAGTTTCCCCAGCTAAAAAATGCAGGTAGTAATAGCACCTCCCTAATTATGTGAGTGAGAAGAATGAATGAGATAATGTTAATAATCCCTTAGCCCATAAGAAAGGCCCAAGCAATGCTGTTATTTTGTTCTTACCTTGGTTTAAGATGTATTTCAAACACAACCTGGATTTGAATAAAGAAGTGACCTGTGATTATTCCATTCAGTTACCAAATCTAAACTAAATTGATGACAAAAACAAAACAAAACAAAACAAAACTTGACTGCTCTGAACATAGTATGAAGTACTCCAAATTACCACATCCTAAAACAATGCTTTGGTCTATTGGTGGACAAGTGATCATCAGAAATTAGCTGTTTGTCTATAACCTGAAGCTGCAGATCCAGGGACTAGAGTGTTAGGAGGGATGGGGAATTCAAAATATGGGAAATCCAGGACATCTAAGTTCAAGATTCTCTTGGACTTCCACTTCGCCACCACATCTTCGCCCCTAATGCAATGTATGTAAGAAAATACCAGGAACAGGAGCAGACTCCCACTGCAATGAGGAGCTTGGATGTAGCAGTGGACTGTCTTCATTTAAACTCAAACCCTCTTTAGTCCATGGGTCATAGACCGTATGATTATTTGCACCAGCCATACAATCACATTGTAGGCAATTTGCTCATTGTAGCGGGCTTCTTAAACCACAGCAGGCTGTAATGACATTCACATGTGGCCAATGATTTAGTTTAAGACAAAGTACTATGTATTTAAATATTATTTAACATATACTGTTTCTCTACTCATCTTTGAAAACTTAAATGTGTGTGCTTTCTACTGTAAATGTACTCCCCCACCCCGACTTTTTTATCTTTGAGTTTTGTTTTGTTTTGTTATGTTTTTTTTCTTCCCCAAAACAGGGTCTCGTCCTGTTACCCGGGCTGGAGTGCAGTGGTATGATCATGGCTCACTGCAGTCTGAACTTCCTGGGCTCAGGCGATTGTCCCACCTTAGCCTCCCAAGTATCAGAGACTACAGTCATGCACCATCACACTCAGCTAATTTATAGTTTTTGTAGAGATGGGATTTCATCATGTTGCCTGGGCTAGTCTTGAACTCTGGAACTCAAGTAATCTGTTCACCTCAGCCTCCCAAAGTGTTGGAATTACAGGTGTGAGTCACTGTACCCAGCCTTATCATTATTTTAATCTCAATTTTTGCTGTCTCAAGAGTTTCATTTTTTTTTTTTAATGGATCTTGATGGGCCTTGCCTTTAGAAGAGAAACTAGCCCACTTCATGATAGAGGAGTCATTGCCCAGTTGGCTGTTCGGGTCCCTTTTGTAACAGAGGCCCCTAGATACAAAATCTGTGGCATTAGGGAAGCCCTCTCTAGTGAAAACCATTTTTATTTTTAGTACAGTCAGGAGATAATGATAATACCCATTCCTTATTTTCTTGATGTATCTTGCAGTCCATACTCTGGTCTAAGGCAGTTGGCCCCTCTCGTGTTGGCTCCACAAATCTTGTGTCTTTGTGTAGAGCCCACTGGAGATGGACAGGGAATGAATGTGAGGAATATGGATAGAGGTATATAGATCTACAGATATACACACACACTTACAAATAAAATATATATGACATAGATGATATATATGTAGTCTATTTTATAGATTGTAAGTGGCATTTTATAACCTAAGGATACAAGGGATGAGGGTGTGTCTGTGTGTATTTGTGTAAGACTGTAGATCTTTGCTCCCAGCGTGCATGCGCTGTGCTTACTGCACAGGAAACTGACAATTTCTCCACCCTTGTGGAAACAGAGCTTCTGAGAGTAGAGTACTGCTTCCAGAGAAACACTGTCACCCCAAATATCCATCGTACTTTTTTGGTATGTCCCAGTTTTATTTTTGTTTTGGGTTGCTTTTCTCTTTTATGGGGTTCCCCACTTAGATATTACACAATCCTTATAGTTGAACTGAAAATACTATGTGCAAAACTGCTGGAAAATTGTTCCCACTACATGAAAGATGTTAGAGGACTGAACAACATGGATGCCAAAAAGACAAAATATGAGGTGAAGCGAAGGAATATCTAACTTTAATTGCCATGTACAGTATGATTCCAAATATAACTAACAAATGTTGAAAATATTTGCATGCTCCATGTAGTTTTCGGACAACTCTGGAATACACTTCTGAGCTTTGAGGTAAGGCCCTGTGAAGGGATGCCTCATAATCAAAACATAGCTTTTAGTCTCTGCACATGAACTTCCAGAAGTATGACTTGTCAAGAAGACTGGCTGCAAGGTACCCCCTTCCTGTTTCTGCACTTTTCTTTTTGTGGCTCTGTAATCTTGTTCATTGGGTGCTTGGTGATTATTTTCTCCATTAAGCAGTGTCCCTTTTCTTTTCTTTTTTTTTTTGAGATGGAAGTTCACTCTTGTGGCCCAGGCTGGAGTGCAACGGCACAATCTTGGCTCACTGCAACCTTTGCCTCCTGGTTCAAGCGATTCTCCTTCCTCAGCCTCCTGAGCAGCTGGAATTACAGGCACCAGCCACCACGCCTGGCTAATTTTGTATTTTTAGTACAGGTGGGGTTTCACCATGTTAGTCAGGCTGGTCTCAAACTCCTGACCTCAGGTGTTCTGTCCACCTCAGCCTCCCAAAGTTCTCTTTTCTTAAGGCAGAAAAATTATTTCCGCCTTGTTTTTGTTTTGTGGGTTCCCCCCACTCATTCTGTATTCTTATTAATGTCTGAAACAAGAATTGGTTTGGTCTCACTGAGTTCTCCCAGACTCCTTCTATCTCCCCAAGTAATGATAACATCTGCTAGAAATGGCATAGTAAGAAAACAAAGCAGCTATTTGTAAGTCCTTTACAGTGTTTCTCCAAAGGTGGTGAATCTAAAACTCATCTAAGAAGTTTGTCAAAACTCAGATTTCTGCCGGGTGCAGTGGCTCACACCTGTAATCCTGGCACTTTGAGAAGCCAAGGTGGGCAGATCACTTGAGCTGAGGAGTTCGAGACCAGCCTGGGCAAACATGGCAAAACCTCATCTCTACTAAAAATACAAAAATTAACCAGGTATGGTGGGGCACACTAGTAATCCCAGCTGCCTGGGAGGCTGAGGCTGGAGGATCACTTGAACCCAGGAGGCGTAGGTTGCAGTGAGCCGAGATTATACCACTGTACTCCAGACTGGGTGACACAGTGAGACTGTCTCAGAAAAAAAAACAAAAAAACAAACAAAAAAAGCACCCTTAGATTTCTGGGTCACACTGCCCAAGATTCTGATTCAGTAGGGCTCAATGGTTCCCAGGAAATTGCACTTTTGCATGCTGCTCCCAGGGAAACATTGCTTTGTGGATCATCGTTTTCCACGGCTGGTAGTAACTGGATGAATATCCGGGATAACTTCTTATTCCTAACTATGACTGAACATCAGAATTTACAGTGGATGTTCATAAAAATTCCTGACCCTCACACCCAGAAATTCTAATTTATTAGGTTTGGTTTAAGGCCCAAGCATCTGTATTAAAATATTAAAATATCACTTCCCCCGCTCTGACCCCAGCAACTACTGAACTCCTCAGGCAATTTTTTCTGTGCACCCAAGATTGATAACCATGGCCTTAGCTCTTAACCTCACCATGTTGCTATATGAATACTCCTCACTGATTACCAGGTAGAAAGCTGGAAAAGGCTGCATTCCTTGTGAATAACTAATATGAGCAGAAAAGGGCAGCGTATCAGCTGCCTCTCATTTATACATTGATTAGGTCTCAAAATATGACAAGCTCAACTTAACTGTTAGGGAAAGAGTCAATGAGACCAGCAGATAGCTGGAAAACAGACCTTTTAGTTTATATCTTAAGTGTCACATCAATCTGCCCAGTGAAGTGATTAAAGGGGAGACTCCAAACTTCAATGGGAACCAGGCCCTGATTTGTTCGGGGTCATGAGCAATGGCTCGAAACCATCTTGTTTGCAGATACTTCTTTCATGCTATTAGGCTGTCAGTTGACAGAGTTTGCAAGATTTATGGCTCAAAACTCAAGTGTACACATGTGCGAGAGGGTGGGACGATGCGATGGGTTAGATGAGGTGAAAGGAGAGGAAGATGGCACGGGAGTGTGATTGTGAATACTCTGGACCACCCTTTTGGAATTCAACTTCCTAATCTCTCTAGGTTTTACCCCTTCCTCCCAGTAAACATGATTTTTAACTTCTGGAATTCCTGCTGTAGGAAATTAAAATAAAAAGTGAGACTTCTACCAGAAGCACCTAATTTATGAAAAGGTTCCTAGGGTGCTTTTAATAATAAAGTTTCATTGAGGGGAAAATAATAAAGATTTAGCGTCCTTGTCCCTGGGGAATTGATGACCTTTCTCATTCTCTTGAGAAAACTCTGCTTTCATAGCCTAATTGACTCTCTTTTATTGGACCTGTTTGCTTCTTTCAAACTTATTTGAGTTGAAATTTCTGATGTTTAAAATCTCACATCCTCTTCACAGTGGGGACAGTAACTTTCTGCATCTTTCTGCTTTTCCCTCAGAGATTTTTCTCTTTCTGCCAGGAGGGAATCCCTTGCCTGTTGCTGTGAACGGCACTTCTCACTAATTTCCCTCTTTCAGTTCCTCTGATCCAAACTGAAACTTCCTTTTTCTTTCTCTTATCTTTCTTTTCTTTTCTTTTTTCTTAAGACAGGGTCTCCCTCTGTCACCCAGGCTGGAGTGCAGTGACACGAACACAGCTCACTGCAGCCTCGACTTCCCTGGGCTCAGATGATTTTCCCACTTCAGCTTCCTGAGTAGCTGGAACCAAAGGCATGCACCACCATGCCCGGCTTATTTTTGTAGTTTTTTTTTGGAGAGACAGGGTTTCACCATGTTACCGAGGCTGGTCTCAAACTACTGGGCTCAAAGGATCCTCCTGCTTCAGGCTCCCAAAGTGCTGGGATTACAGGCGTGACTCACCGCGCCCGGCCCAAACTGAAACTTTCTAAAAGGAAGTGTTACCCTATGACTCCCCTGCTTGAAGTCCTGGGACTCTCCAGGGTTTATTTAAATGCAAATTTAGTTTACAGAATTTGTCACTACTTCCAATCCCCAAGCCTGCTTACAGCACACAGACACACACACACACACACACACACACACACACACACACACACAGTTCTCCAGCCATAGTACATTATCCCTCATTCCTCAAAGTGGCAAGTTCTCATATTCTCTAGCATCTATGCACATTTTCTGCCTTTTGCTTGTTTTTGTCTTTCTCTGTAGAAAACCTCATAAACTCTAACCCTAACTTCAAGACTCAACTTAAATGCCACTTTCTCTGTGAAAATGGAAACTTTCCCCCTCAATTAGAGTGCGTCAGGGTCCTTTCTTCTTCTTCTTTTTTTAAAAAATAGAGACAGGGTCTTGCTGTGTTGCCCAGGCTGGCCTCAAACTCCTGGGCTCCAGCAATCCTCCTGCCTCAATCTCCCAATGTGCTGAGATTACAGGCATGAGCCACTGCACCTGGCCAAAGGGTCCCTTCTTTATATGCTTCTCTAGCCCCCTATTCACACTCCCATGCTAAACATTCAGTGTTATCATTGCATTAGGATTGCTTCCTTCAGAAAGCGCATATGAAAGCCGTTTCTGTCTCGTTTTTCTCCATTGCCTCATAAAATACTGAGCAAATCATAGTCAACACTTTAAAAACTGTCTGTTGGCTGGCCAGGCATGGTGGCTCACGTCTGTAATCCTAGCCCTTTGGGAGGCCGAGGCGGGTGGATCACGAGGTCAGGAGATCGAGACCATCCTGGCTAACACGGTGAAACCTCGTCTCTACTAAAAATACGAAAAATTAGCCGGGTGTGGTGGCATGTGCCTGTAGTCCCAGCTGCTCGGGAGGCTGAGGCAGGAGAATTGCTTGAGCCTGGGAGGCAGAGGTTGCAGTGAGCCAAGATTGGGCCACTGCACTCCAGCCTGGGTGACAGAGCGAGACTCTGTCTCCAAAAAAAAAAAAAAACTGTTGGCCAATGAAATAAAAAAACTAAAATCACTATTAGAAGTTCACACACACACACACAAAAAGTAGATCTTGGGAGCAGAGGGAAAGGCTTAGAGTAAAATAAGTAGGGAATAAATCAAAGTGTCCATTTTGCCCCATTGCTACAGCACCTAGTTTAACTACCAAGCCTACCTAGGACCACTGTACTCTGGAAGCCCACTAGAGCAAGAAGAGCTAGAAATGGTGCTTCAGTGGGATAGCTATTTGCTAAGCCACATTTCTAGTAATGGTGGTTTGGGGAAGGGGCAATTATTCCCCAATTCCACATGAATTTATAACGATGTTGTAGATGAAGTAGTGTAGGTAGGTGCAGCAGTGGCTTGGCCAAGGCGTCTCATTAGTGGCACCGCAATATTCTGTATCCTCTGAATCCAGTGCTTCACTTTGACTACACTACTGAAAGCCAAATTCCATTATTTCTGACAATTGGGGAGATAATTTTGTACCATATGTATTCATAATGCACTTGATAATTTATCTATTACAAATCATGGAGACTTTTTGTTTAAATGCAAGCCAAGTACTATAAATCTCATTGGTTTTCAAGTTTTACCACTCAAATTCAAATAGGTACATGTGTGGGCCGATGGGGTGTGCAGTGGGCTGCAAATGCCATCAGAAACACGTGGAACACAAGTGACAGAGGTCCTAAGGGCACATTTTAAGTCTGCTTCTCCTGGTTCTGTGTATGTCTGAGGGTAAAATCAGGTTTTCCTTATCGAGAAGAGCAGTGACTTCTGCCCTTACTCCTGTCTTCTTCCTACCGGACTCTGGGTCTCATGAGTGTTCACAAGCATGGCGCCTGGTTTGTTCTGTGGCATTTGCCCCATTCTCCTCCTTTGCACTGACTAATGCAGAAATGTCACCGGCCACCCTACAGTTGCCTTGCAGATGTGGCGCAAGTTCCCTGTCCTTGCACTAGCGCTGCCTGCTGTTTTGCGGATGGCAGAGGAGAGCTGCCTTGTGTTTCCAATGTTCCTCCTGAACGCTGTGAAACCACTCTTTTATTTCATTTTTGTCTTTCCCTTTCCCAAGGACTCTGACACGAGCCCCTGAGAAAAACGGCGGGGTCAGGAAACAATCTTAAGCTATGAAACCTGCTGTACTTAAAGGTGCCACTCTCCTCTGAAAAAAATTCATTATCCTTACACTTAGTTTATTAGCCTCTGTTATTGCTTTCTCCCAGGATGCCCTTTGTGGTTCAGGCAACAATACACCTAATGAATTCATTCCGCCAGCCCTCCAAATAGCTGGACAAGTATAAGGCTGGACAGCCTTGAGATTGGGGTGGCGAGGATGGCATGACATAGCTTAGATCAGTCAGATCCATCATTTACTATGTATCTATAGTGAAAGTTTATAAACAAATGGCTAGAAGACCCCTGATATCTTTGAGGGGAATAATTTGCTCAAGGCTACCATTATGCAGCATCGCACATGGCATCCTAATCTAGGTCCTTTTAATTCCAGAGCCACTACACTTTTAATACTTCTCATTTCTTGTCTAATTTTCTATCTTTAGCCTAGTGCTGGACAACACATGTAAAATACATGTTGGATGAATGAACGAGGACAGGAACCAAAACACATTGTGTGGGAAGATGCTAATGCCCTGTAAACACTATGAAGGTCATGGCCAAGTAAAACAGTTGTGGATAGTGGTTTCTTTTGAAGTATCACTTATTTAAAACACTATCTCTGAGGAACTGATTTGGACTGAGAATTTACTATATAACAGCTTGAATTTTTGAAGACATAGCTCAGAGTCTTTATGACCTGCTTGAGAGTTGATAATGGATTTTGACAATAATGATTTGAAGTGAATTTCTTTTCCCGAAGACTTTAAAAATATCTCATGAAGTTTTCTATAAGATGTGTCTGTTAGGCATGTGAAATTTTAAATAATACATTTATAAATCAGTACCTTATTTTCTTCCACTGAGAATATAGCAAAAGTTGGTGACCTTTATGTCTGTCATAATAAAAATGACTTCTATTTACTTGAGAAGGACCTTTTAATCCTAAGAGATCCTTAATTTTTATGTGGTTGTCGCTATTCACTATAAGAATCACTTCACTTTCTTCTACAATGTAGTTTCACTTCTGAAAGCAGTTGATTTTTCTACTTAGGAAATGTTACATTACATTCAAGAGCTACACATACCCTATCTTATTATTATTATTTTTTTTTTGGAAAGTTGGGTTGTAGTAATAATGTTTATTTGTTGTTGTGATAGGGATAGCATACTAGGTTTTGCATGGAATAATCTATATGGACACATTTGCATCCACATACAGAAATACATACAAAAGAGTGTATCCTTTGACCTATAGGCACATGCACGCCTGCCCATCGTTTCACAGATATGTAAGATTTTCCTCCCACCGTGGGCGTTTGGTTTATACAATAATGGGGCTTCTTTTATACTTACTAATTCTATTCTCTATTATATTCCAAAAGCCATCATATTATCTGCCTTGTCCAATTTTCTTCTGTGTCTCATTAAAGTGGCCTGCTGTGAAGCTAATTTTTCTTGCTCATTTTATTGATATTTTGGGAGAGTGAGATTTTTTCCAAGCCGTTCCTGCTTCAGTATAGGGTTGTGGTAGTTGTCAAAAGAAGGCTTTGAAACCATCCTCTAAAATAAATAAAAAATAAAAGCAGCTTATTTTAGTATCTCTATTGAAATACAAATTACAGGTCATTGATCTTTTCCACACTTCCTTGCAATTATTTCTGTTGACGATTTTTTTAAAATAAGACAATGCAGTATATTTTAAAAAGCAAATAAATAAACCTCAAGAATAAGAATTGCACCAAATGGGTTTGTAAATGGCTGTGACACACATTTAGTAGGAGAAAAGCATCATAAAACCTAGCTTTGTTGTTATTTACTACAATCCAAAATAAAGTATGTCAGTCATTAGGTTAACACAACTCTGAATCAATCTAAAATCTCACCATGGAGGGACTGTTTAACTCTACAAGTTTAGACTGTCTTATTCTTGTCAGGTCAACTAGTTTTCCAAAATATGCATAAATTTTAAATAATGTATAATGATACCAGAAAACAGAAATGCATCCCTGTTTCCCTCCCCTCAGCCCCTTGCCTTCCCTTCTTTGAAAAGAAAAAAAGAATTGAGGTGATGCCAAAACAAGGAACATCCTTTCCTCTAAGAGATGGCAGTCTGTGCTTTGCCTTTGGGGGCCAGATGGCAGTGAGAACATTGAGGAACCAGCAAATGTCTGGGTTTGCACCCTGGCTCTTTCCCTTTCTCTCTCTCAGCCCCACCTTGCCCTTCTGCAAACTGGGGATAATTAGACTCTTATAGGATGGTTGAGGGGATGTATATAAGTAAAGAAAATAGTGATTGACATATAGTAAGCACTATGTCATGTTTGTTAAGAAAATAAAGAGCTCAATAGCTGGACTAGATCGAAACAAAATGTTTAGAATAATACGTTGCTGTTTTTAGTAAAACAAAGAAAATGTGTACCTTCTGTAGACTCATTTAAGATTTGGCATTGAGAGACAGAAATTATTTTGCTTTGTGATATATTCTCAAGTAGAATTCTTAGAATGTGTCAGAGTCCGGAGAAAGAGTGGAAGGGGACACATTAACATCACATTACCAGGGGCAAGTCCAGAAGGGCCAGTAGAAATCACAGTGCTGCTTCTGAAGGTTTTATCAGCTCAGCAGTGAATTCCGAATTCAGCTTATCTCTTCCAACCTGCTCCACAGGCCACTGGTTCTATAAATTGTTAATAGGTGTGTTTGGAAGAGGTTCCTAGGTAAAATAAGTTTGTCAAATACTGAGTTAAGCAAACTTAAATAACAATCCTTGGAGCTTTTAATATATTTAGTATAAATTTCAATACTGCAGGAAATGCACATATTATGTATCACATCCCAAATATATTTCACCATGATTTCCTTGTAAAAAATCATACAACTATTGTTATCCTCCTAAAGATAGAATGTCATTTGCAAAATAAGTAACATTTTGGTCCTTGTCGTATTACACAGACAAGAACTGAATAAAATAAAGTTGGTTTAGAAAGAAAGAAAATAATGTTAATGATAGCTAGCATCCAAATGACATTTTACAGCTTAAACATATTTTCATATATATTATTTCCTTCAAAAGCATATTTTCCTCTTTTGTATTCACTCACTAACCCTCCACCTCACTCCTTTTCTCCTGAAATCATATAAATGGGCATTCTGAGCACTGAATCATTCCAGTTCCAAGTAAATACCTCCTCATAGAACATTTTGCTTATGTGCTCAAAGAGGTGACAAAAAGACAATACTGTTTTTGGTAGCAAAAATGTAGAAATCATCTAATATTTACCAAGGGAGGAATGGGTAAACAAAGAGCATGCAAACAATGCGTGTTCGTTAAAATGAATGAATTAGCTTTATGTGCAATAACATGCGTAAGTCTTAAAAACATGATTTTGGGTGATAGTAAATGGGACAAAATTAAAATAAGCAAAAATAGGACTGAGTTTTGAAATCACTGGCAAATATCAATGAGAAAGAAGAGGTGCTATAGATAATGGCGACCTGAATGGAGTTAATTGCTCATCAAAACTTAGGTAATCTTATCATTAGTGTAAGGCTTGGAAAATTAGGAGGGCTAAAGTTGTTTTAATGCTCTCTCTCTCTCACTGTTTCTTATATTGCTCTATATTTCCTGAGAATCTCATTCACATTCAAGATTTCATTTATCAACGTATATGCTAATGACACACACATTTATATTTCCACCTCACACTTTTCTCTTGAACGGGAGGTCTGTGTATTCATTGGCTGGCTGAACATCTTCACTTTGATATCTCGCAGACAACTCAAACATAGCATGTCTCAAACAATTCATGATTCCACACTACTCTCTCCCTCTTCTATGAAGAAACACATAAAAGTCACTCCTCTTCTTGTATTTTCCATCTCTTACTTACAAATGGCACTCAAGCCAAAACCCATTTGTCATTCCCAACCCACCACCCTTCCCCACATCCAGTGTCATCGTATTCTTTCCCTTCTCCTTTCTACGTTTCTTTCCAGCCCAGCTCCTCCTCTATGTCTCTTCTTCCACTACCCCAGTTCATTTACCTTAATGATGTTTTCCTGGGTTATTGTACTATCACTTTAAACATATCGCTGCTTCTAGTATGGTTGTTTTCCAAAACATCCTCTACATGTTTGTCACATCTTCCCTAATCTCACATATTTCATATATATATCTATTTTCCATCACATCCTTTGGTGACCTGCCTTAATTTTTAGATTAAATATAAACTCCTTAGCATGGCTTCAAAAGTCTTGATTTGTTAAACTAATAACTACTACCCTTTAAAGATGATCTTCTACAGCCCTTTCTTTCTCTTCTTCCTCTTCCCCTCTTCCCCACCGTTGGCTCTGCCAAACTCCAGCCATATCAACCTACACATCTTTTCCTATGTATTTCTGCATGCCTGGAATGCCCTTCTCAGTCCTGTCCTTTGATGTGCCTCTATACTTCCTTTAAGACTGTAAGAAATACAGTTATCTTGTACTCCTTCACAAATCAAAAACTATGCAATAGAAGTGTCACATACATTTTGACTTATAGTTATTTTGATCCATTAGAATAAAAACAGTGAAAATGAGGGCATTGAATTTCTAAAAGCAATATTTGAATCCATTGGACTGGTAAATCTAAATAATCTAGAATAGTCTGATATAGAATATCATTTCAGAAATAAAATAGGAATTTTTATGGTTTATGAAACATTTGTGGGATTCATAAATGCAAATAAATAATCCTTCAGTTTTAAGCATCTTCAGGGCAGGAACTCTGTGTGTTTATTTTATAAGCTCCATAGCCCATAATTCCATGCTTTATACATACTAGGCACTCAGCAAATGTTTGGTATATTGAAAAACTGATTATGTTGTCATGGGAACACATGATATCAAAACATTTAATAATAGGTATTATTTTACCTCACAGAAATAAGGCAAATGTTAACTAGGCATATGCACAAAGTTTTTGAAATATCACTTTGAAAATGTGAATGTTACTGTGTTTATGTACCCATTGTAAATAAATGATTCAAGGAAAAGGTGTTTGCAAGATATCTAGAAATATATTTAGTTTCCTGTATACTAAAAAAATGCCTTTAAACATACTTTATATTGCTTTCTTACACTCTGGACTTTTTAAAAAATATATTACTCTCAAAGATACCTTCTTGTAAAATAATGAGAACAAATTGCCATTAGTTCCATTCAATATAACAGGAAAATATGTCATAAAGAAGAATTCTTTTTTTGAAAGCATTTAAACAAATGACACATTAACCACTTTTTACCAACAATTCATAATTTAAAACAGAAAAGTAGGGGAATGAAGCAATAATATATTGAGGTAGGAAGCATTTAGATAACACAAGTGAAAAGTAACCCTTAAATATTTGCCAATCTGTTTCCTCAGTTTTCACTTTCTTGTCATGAATGCTTATACACAAGTAGTGACTTGATAATTAGCTCATTGATAGTGATTTGATATAAATTAAGTACTTGTTTCCATTCAGGGACACCAGAGTGATTAGCAACTGGGACAGGTGAATCTAATTTACAATTTTTTCCTTTAACTGAATTTCACAGGGCATACAGTTAAATAGACAACATTACTATTTTTCTCCTTGGTAAATAAGTTAAATGATCATTTTTGTTTCAAAAGTAAATATTACATGCCTAGGAGTGAGAAATTAGATAAAATATATATGTATGTTGGAGCTTTTTTAATTAAAAAGGAAAGCATATATTATTGTAATGTTTAGACGTGACAATATTTAAGGAAGAAAGCTTTAAGTTTATACACTCTGAAATGTGTATGTTTGAACAATAAAACATCAGCTACAATTCTACTGATGGGTATTTTACTTCTATCTCATAACAGCCAGTGTGTTTTGTGTCATAGAACATGGTATTATTGTGTATCTGGGGACTCGTTGAAGAAAATGGAGTGAAAGGTACAAACTTATGGAATATTTCCTCACTATAGATCATTCTCTGAGACCATAAGTAGAGGATTATTTGTTCCATGGGCAAATATATATGATTATTTTTGTAATAAAGTACTGAAGTACCCTGTATCATATACTATACTATTTAATTTATACCATATAATTTCTCTTCTATTGAAATAATTTTGATAAATTATTTGAATGATGTCTGCCTTTTTGTTTTTTCACAAATTGCAGAACCAGGGCATTCTGCTGCTTTTCTCTGCCTGGGGATATAGAGAGAAATATGGAGCTAGATAAAGAAATGGGCAAAGACAGAGAGAAAGAGAGAGAGAGACCCATACATATATTTTTAAAGCAGATAAAAGCACTGAACAAGAGGCTAAAGAAAAAATTATTATTTTTATCATTTGATTGGCTGCTGCTAACTTTTCAGAAGGATTAATCATCATCAGAAAAACATTTTGAAGTCCCATGCCCCATGCTGTTTTCATACTCTTTAAAGCCATTTAGACTGATAGAATCCTCGTATTCTAGGAGTTTATGACCCAAGCCAGGTAATGCGGCATGAATCTATAAGGCAGAGATTGTAGAATAAAGTTCGGAATAAATATCAAAAAAAAAAGGAATCAAAAATTAGAAGGCCCAAAATGCAGGAGTGTGATGAGTAGACAAAAAGAACTTTGCTGAAGTTTGATCTTTTCTAATACAGTATCTTCAAATAGGTCTGGCACCAAGATCATTATCATATGGCTACCTCCCAGATCTTGGATCAGGCCTACTGTTTATTAAGATAAATGTAGACATGTCTGCAAAGGAGCACTTCAAAATAACAGACCTTCATAATGCTGTGTGACTAGTTTGGGATTTGTTTTTTGTTTTAATCATTGCTTTATCATTTGCCTTAGGTCATTTCTGAAAGCCCTATTGTGTCATTAACTGAATTATGCTATGATTTGAGTTTATTCCTTCATATTTAAAAAGCCTTCCAGGACTATCCTTCTCTGATTTGCACTTAAGTGAAATTAAAAGTCTGACTGTTAGGTAGTGCCTTTAGACCAGCTGAAATAGCTCCTCCAGCTTACATCCTTAGGGCCTCGTTAGGAAGAGGCTCACAGCATGCCTGACACCGGTTAATATTTGCAGAGCTCATTTACCTACATTGGAAACAAACCAAAAAAAGGCCAGATGAATTCTACTGAAGTGAAGAAGGCTGAGGGCATCAGTGCCCATCATCTGGGTCACCCTTCTCTGTCGGAAGTGGATGACCCACCAGGCAGTGACTCCTTAGCTCTTTGAAACTGACAAAACCTGTTGAAAATGGGTCTTCAGTTATGTTTGTTGTTAAAGATTCCACAGGACAAAATAGGTAACCCATAACCTTGAGAGAAAAGGGGAGTAAAAAAAGGATTCCTTCCCAAAACACTATATGTCCTTTACATGGACCAAGTTAGCCATAGTTTGTTTTCCCAGAGGATAAAGGATAATATTCACACGATCGTGGCTCTGCCCTGATGGAATTGTAAGCCACGGTTTTTTCCTAATTAGAAATACAGAATATGGTGGTTTACAGTTACTTTGAGAAAATCAGTTGTTAAGTTTCCTCATTACTATTTCTCCTTACTATATGGCATTTAGACTAATGTATCCATTTGAGGAAAATCTGTGCCAATAGTTATGGACCAAAAGTTCTCAACAACTGAACACTGTCTTCTCTATCAACCCTGATATCAGACTTACTTAGGAGTCATTACTTTTGTCTAATTATGAGGATGACTTTGGATAAAACTAGATAAGTGTACTTAAATAATATGCACTAGCTTATTAATCCAGAAGCATTCTCAACCTTTGTTTATCATTAGATTAGCTAGAGATTTTAGAGTACCTGATCTGTTTGCTAAAGAGGCTCTGGTCTATTGTATCTCTTTCTATAAAAGCACAATGGAGAAAACATGTCAAAACTCTTGAACCCTAGTAGGATTTTTAAAACTTAATTACTGTCAAAAAAAATTCAGTGACCAATCCAGGCTCAAGATTTTTCTAATGTCTCTTTTACCGATCTCTTTCCTTCTGTTTACTGCCAGTATTCTTGAGGGAATAAAATGTCTTCAGCATTGCCCAGAATTCTCCTTACCAATGATTTCTATTAAAATTTCCCATTAACCATAAATTTTTCTTCAAAACCGTATTTTTGTATCCTTAGGTTGCTTCTAGAGTTCTGACTTTTTTGAGAAGACTTCTTGAATTTGGAATTGTTAGGAAAGTGTGTGTACACACTTTGGGGCTTTTGTTATTGGATACTATATGACTCCAGTGGACATTCTGAAGAACAGAGTGTGAATTTCCCTTTTCCCTGGACCCTCACTAACAACTGTGTATTAACTTTGTTAATCTTTATCAGTTTTATGGATGACAATTTAAATTATGAGCCATGACTTTTAAATTGTCTACTTTAAGAAAATGTTATTAGTAGTCACTCTGCTTTTCCTCTTTGCAACATTTGATTCTATTGGGTGTATCCAACCACTTGAACCTCTCATCTCCTGACTTTTTATAATATTATTTCTTAATTGATTTCTATCCAACTATTATTATTTAGTCTCTTTAGCTAATGTTCATTAATAGTAAACATACTGGCCTTGGCTCTGACCTTCTCAATGCTTATCCTCTCTGCTCTAATAAACAGATCCTATGGGTATATTCAGAGTTTCAAACTCTGTATACTTCAAAGCCAATCTGTGAAACATGGCCTATGTGACATTTCTGCTTCATATAGTAGCTATCTTCAAATATCTGATGGAGAGTGGGACTTATAAGACTGCTGGACAATGCCAAAGGCACTTTTATTATTCTGTTTTATTGTCACGACAGCTGAAGTTCAGTAAGAAGTAACTTGTTTGTCCAAGGTTATATGGTCAATAAATGGGAGATTTAAGACCCTCTGGAAAAGGCCCTTTGGAAGTGTAGAAGTCTACCACTGCCTTTCAGGCAGGACTAAAACTTGGTGTTAGGATAACAATACCTCAGCGTAGGAACATCTGGAGTTAAGCCCACCACTTCACAGTGGAATGTCCCCAACAAATAGAATCATGTCTTTGTGTTCAGTTTGCTCAGCTGCAAAGCGAGGATAATGATATCTACTTCATCAAGGTTGTTGTGATCATTAAATAATATATATGATAGTACTCTGTTAATTTTAAAGCTCCGTAGGTAAAGGGAGGAGTGTGTGTGCACATGCTATTGTTTGTGTTTAGAGGCAGTGTATTATGAGGTCATCCCCTGAAAAATAATTTTTACAACTTCCTTTTGAAACATATCATATCTTTACTGTCTAGAATTTTTTGTATTAAGCTACTCTTCTCATGCAGGCTGATGTGTGGTCAGTTCAGTTTGGGCCATAAAAATCTACAGAAGAAAGCACTTCAGTGGGGTTGGACCTCACTACATTACTCAAGTGTCACTTATATCCAACTTTTCTTCCCTTTCTCTCTATGTAATCATGATTTTACTTCAGGCCTTCTTTATCTTTAACCTTCCTTCGTCCAGTCCCTTCTCTTGAATCAATCTTCTAATAACAGAATATCACTTCTAATAAAAGAAAGATCACTGCCAATGGAATGATCTTTCTAATAACAGAAAGTTGATTCTGTCACTTCATTGATTATAAATATTTAATGGCCCAATGTTGCATATAGAATGCAATGTAAATGTTGTAACATCACTTTTAAAGCTTATCCAACCTCCCCTATCCTCCTGGTCACTAGGCCATTCTTCTTTTAGTACATCAGGCTTGGAGCTCGGCAAATATGATGACTGATAGTGACTCTTTTTCTTCTATATATTTTTCCTACTATAGATGTTATGAACATTAAGACTTCAGGAATATTGTAAAATTTAACATGTCTAACTACATTCAAGTAATTTCTTATGTATTCATTTATTATCACTAAAACTTACTAACCTCTTTCTAGAAAAAAATACCTTTGACAGTTTTATCATTTCATGATTTCCTAACAGAAAATAGTGGCATGTAAAGCTGAAAGCTAAGATGTTAAATTTTTTTTCTCTTGTTCGAGGGAGTGATCTATATGGCAATAATTAGTAGATTCTGCTTGTGCTTTTCTATATGTAATGGTTATTTGTATTGAACTTTAATTTTTGGATACCCAGAGATGAGAAGCTTTGCCTAAAGGCATATCCTGGTTAAAAATATTTTTCCCGTTATCTGTTGTTGTTGAAAACACTGGGGAGAATATACTTTTCGTCCAAGTACTGTATTCTGAATAATGTTTCATCCATAAGGATTACAGATCTTTGCAGTCTGTCAGCATCATGTTTCTGCATAATTATTCACCTTGTCAATTACTCATATTTGAGTGTTGAATGAGTTGTGTTAGGTTGAATGATACTGATCCCAGAATATTATCTGGAACGTGTTCCTTAAAATGAGCTGATAGATGAATTTGTTTTATCATATGCTATCTTCTAAAATTAGGCTTAGAAAATAATATATGGTTAAGAGTTCAGTTAATGAGATGCTGGGTGATTAAGTCATTTCTATGCCTAATTGATGGGTAATGAGTTCATTGGGAAAAATTTATTGAGTTTCAAAACCAAGTGACAGGTTACTCTAGTTGTTGACAGTAACAGGGAAAACACAAGATCTCAAAGTTAGTAAATTCACTGAATATTTTCTCTTAGAATAGAGTTTGTTACAAAATAAATATTTTTCTTAAGATTCAAATTATTTTCAGCAATTTTTTATTTAAGAACAGAGAGTTGAATTTGTAATATTTATGGGAAAAATCCAAGGAGACAGAAGAGAAGCAGGGACCTTGTTTTACTTAACTTCTGGCCTTGAATTTAGCCTGACACATTGTAATAGTTCAGAGAATGTTTGATGGATAAAGGAATGAATGGCTAAGTGGATGGATGGATGAATGGATGGATGGATGGATGGATAGATGAGTGAGTGAATGAAATAAAGACTTGTCAAGAAGTCAGGGAATTAGATATAATGAATGGAAATAATAGATTACCAAATTCCTATGCACATGATATACCTGAGAATCATTTCATGCCAAAACACATCATATCACTCCAAATTAATGCCGTTTTTCAAAATGATTGCTTTGATCCTTATAGGCTACTATTCGAAGTAATTTTGAAAGTATTATTTTGTTTTTAATTTCAAAACAACTTTAAAGCTATATAAGAAAACAACTTCATTGATTCATTATTTGATAAGAACATCTCAAAAATTTAACCAAATGTTAACCAAGTATGTTAGTCACCTAACATACTTGCTGACATAAATGACATACTTGCTTAGGTGACATAAATGCTGTCACCTAAGTTAGCAGAGAGCAAGGGGCTCAAAATGACTTTTGTTTCTCTAAAATCACATATGCCTTCAGAGGAGTTTTGCTTTTTGAGGTGTATCTCAAAGAATATGTGGCGGTTTCTGAGTGAAAATTCCAAAAAGAATTTGAACAATAGATTTACTGGAATAAGTTTGTTGTTTTCAAGGAGACTATTCTGAAGGGGCAAACCCCATTTGAAAGTATGTCTAAAAAGCAGTCTTATTAAACTATTACCCATACCTCAAAGCTACGTTTAATGGCATAAAGATTACTGTGATTTGACCTACCAAGAAAGTTACAAATATGTATTGATGAATTTCTCTAAAATTAAGACTTTTTTTCAAATATGTATTCATTCTGGGTAAATGTTAGTTATTCCTGTGACCTCCTGAGCAGCAATAATTCAGTCGTATTTATTTTGTAAAATATTTCCCTGGTCAGAATGAAATTCTGAAATTTTAAAATATAGTACTAATGGTTTGTCAATGCCAGGAGGATCAAGGATTTTTGTTTTATTAAATAAACATTTTTATTGCATTAGCTATTGTGGTATAAAGCAATAAAATGATATGCCGCCTTTTCTACTGCCTTGCCCCCTTTTATGGGAGTGCTAGTATGACCTACATGCTAATTAATTTAGTAAAATCATTTGAAAGGTTTTGGTTTTCTAAATGTGTTGGATTTTTCTTGTGGAGAAACTGACCTTGGTAGAAATTGCCTTTACTTTAATAACTAGTTCACCTCTAACCTGAGTCTTCAAGACTCTCCTTTTAAAGGAACAAAAGTAAAATAAAAATGAGGTACTCTGAAATAGTAAACACTAACACAGAATCCTATATACTATCTTATTTTGGAACATTCATGGCTATTGTGTAGAACAGAGACAAAGGAAGTGTAAAAGAAGGAGAGGCAAACTCTGACTCATGGAGGCAGAAGCCCATGTGCGGCGCCATGTTATTACTCTATTTCTTGTTCTTGGGTGAGATACGATTTTAATGCCATAAATACTGGTGCTTCCCTTAATAGGACAGATGGTATCAAGGGGAATGACTTAGCTGACTAATTTATTTATCTACAAAATGTGAAGGCACTGCCTATAAGGCTTCTATTAGGACAGGTTGTCTAATAGGAATTCATTGGCAAATCACTTATTGAAATTCAGAGTACATTGACCCATAGGATAACTGTAATGAGCTGGATCTTCAATCTATCCAACCAAATCCCATTTAGGTATCTATTTAAAACAGTTGCGTTGCCCCATTGAACAAGTAAGCATTTAGAGATTAGTAAATTATACCTGTTGACATTGAAAGGTGAGAAACAAGTTGTGACTATATAAGTTGTATTTGTTTCTCTGCATTTGTTTAATTATTGTTTTAATTAAGCTTATAGATTCTGCAGAGTGGAATGTTAAAGGTATTTCACCTACCTTGAACTTTGAACTTAGTGCAGTATTTAAGTGTGTTATAATAATTGTATGCAATTCTGGGCATTAATTTAGCTCAATGAAGGATTTTAATGTTTTGGATTTATATTTACTTAATCAAATATTTATACATTTTAAGAAGTTTAAAATGCTTAACTATGTATAGGAATGCCAAGATACCATAGAAATGCTAATGAAACAAAAATGGAGATCAAATAGATTATGAAGTCAAAATGAAACTCTACTACAATGAAAATGGAAAGAAAACACTGAAGATAAACACTTGGAAATGAGAAAGTAAAATATCATTAGACTAATCAAAGAGAAGTACTAAATGCTAAGCAGAAATAAGTTGTAATCATCATGGACAAACATAAAACAGAATATGTCCTATAACTTGGAACACTGCAGATAATTTGGATATTGTTTTCATAGCATGCACCCTTCTCAATTCATGTGATAAAACACCATTATTTACCAAAAGACATTTTCTCACAAGTTTTACCTTCTCAATTAACTATTCCATGCATAGATTTTTAATGCTGTAGAAAGAATATGGTAATACCTTTAAAATTCCTATATTTCTTTTATTATGGACAACTTATGCTCTTCTTTTGAGAAGTAAGCCATTGAACTCATTAATTGTTGTATCTGAGAAAATAAGATGTATATTTATCTTTGCAATGAAATATATGAGTACATGAACTAATTGTATTATAGTTTCTTGAGCATTAAGTTCTGCTAGAATTATGCTGGGTACAGCTGTTTTAATACATACAGCAGATAAACATTAGGAATAATTATCTGTTGTAAGTTCTGGAAACTGATATCAGGGAGGAATGAATCCAGGAACAGAAAATGTCAAGGAGGAGAAAAGTAAAATGGTAACAAGTCTTGCTTTCCAAGGTGTATTATATTATAGTTCCCCAGAAGCAGTCCTTGACACTAGGATTCATGTGCTTGTTATTTATTAAGGAAGTGCTCCCAGGAGAAACCAGTAAAGGGGTGGGGGTGGCAGGACAGGGAAGGGCAGAGGCCAAGCAGGTTATGCTTTCAGAAGTCCTGATGTAGTCTCAAGGGGAGCTGTGGAATATAAATTATACCTCTGGGTTGTTATCATCTCAGGCAAGGGCACTGGGCTTTCACACTGTCCTACTAGGCAGTCTTTGGCTATAAGCCTACAGGTAACGGGATGAAACACCGACTCCCAGGCACTTCCAGCTCCGTGTTCCTACAGTGGAAGAGGCCTTAGTAGCCTAAGGTGTGCTCGGAGGAAAATTCACAGTGCTAAGCAGGAGAAACAAGGCCCATAGCCATTGGGAGTTGGGTGCTCTGAACCACTAAAGAGAGCATCAGGTCTGAGCAGCAATAGCGTCCATAAACAGCATTCAAAATAGAAGTATTTGCATTTGCTGCATTGTTACTTACCGCTCTTTCTATATCTACTGTCACCTCCTGCTACTGTTCCTCCTAACCTCTCAAGGACCTGATGCTCTAGAGCCGCTGTCCAGATGCCCATGTGCAGGCCTGCCCTCCTTCCTCAAACTGCTCCATGCTTAACCATGTACTTTCTCTCCATACCCAATTAAAAGTCTCATTTCGTTAGCACAGCTCAACTAAGTATTGAAAAGAGATGGGTTTGAACTCATTCACATTACTTTATCTTTTGTGTTTGAAAGCTATTTGTTAACCTAAAACATCTCATCATAGTCCTTTAGACAGTTTAAGGGAAGAGGACTTGACATGGTTCAAGGAAAGAAGTTTTTCTGCAGGAAGGCCACCATGTGGGCAGGAAAGGGCCCTAGATTGCTAATTTTGCTTTCTGTACTTCTGAACCCAAAGGTTTTTTTCGTGGGAGCAACATTGTGGGTTGAGTTACTTTGAGTTTTAAAATAACTCATGTCATGACAGCAAAATTATGGAAACAATGTCAAAAAATAAGAAGTTTGATAATGAAGAAGTTTGGAAGCTCTTTAAAAATACTCAAAATAGTTTGACAAACACTTGATAATAGAAGAAAAAAATGGGAACATTTTTCATTTGTCTTAGCAATTATGAATATGTTTTTTTTCTATTCCCCCTACTACCAGCGGGGTATGGCTGACTAAATTCTCATCTCTACATAGGTTGATATATGTGTAATTTGTTTGCAAGAAACCCCTGAAAATAATATGTATCAATAGTGTTCATTATATTCACTCTTCAAATATTTATAGAGGACTTTTACTGTGATGAGACTTGTCTGAGCTGGGCTTAGCGTACAATGATGCCTGTTTTCAAGGAGGATACACCCATTTATGTTCAATTTCAAGTACTCAGCCAATACTAGAGGACCAAGTGAAAATAATGAAGGAAGTAGTCTCACAGTGGTTATCCAATAATATACTGTGAGTTTATTTCTGATCAAAAGGCATGATTTACTTTTATAATCCTCTGACAAGTTTTTTAATTTTCCAAATAAAGTTTATACCCAATTTTCCATATCTAATAACATAATTATTATTAATTCTATCAGTGTAATTTATGAATTGTATTATTATATCATGAAAAATCAGAGCCCAAGAAAGAAGAGAAACAAAAATGCTTCTTTACTTCACCACTTTAAATGTATTTTTTTCTCATCCAAGTATTTGGTTTTTTATATGTTGTTTATACACTTTTATATCCTGCCCTTTTCACTTAAAATGAAAGCCTAAGCATTTTTCTGTTGTTAGAAACTCTTCATAAATTTTTTTAATGCCTCCCAAACATTCCATTGAATGAGTTATTAAGTTAACAATTCCCTGGCTGTTGGACACCTAACTTGTTTACAAATTTTTCTCTTTTACCCTTTTAAAAGGGGTCTGAGCCAGACTTTTATTGATTGAACCTTTCCATATAGCAATGAGGAAGGTGCAGTAACACTCTTCAGTTCTTTGTTGTTTACTGAGCCTTTGCATTACGCATGTATCTTCTTCCTGCCAACCAGAACCTTCTATTGGGAATAAAACTTCATAATAGTCAGTAATGGGCTGTAGACAGGGCTGAGAATGCCTTATACCTTTGACCACCAAGTAAAGTCAAGTGAGTGGCCTAGATCTGAATAGCACTCAATAACAGATGTTTCCATTGGCTGATAACATATATAAGCAAAAGGCTACATGCATATTTTGAGAGCTCAAGGAACCTTGAGAGTTGCTTGTGGGTGAGGTGTAGTTTACTACTGCTCTCCTAGATAACCTGGGAAATCTAGAGGAAGAAGAATCTCATAAGCTGTTTGCAGAGAGGAAAGCACGTTACATTGGAGGTGGTGCTGACGCTGGTCCTGGGCATACTGAGGGTTAGTCTGATGGGATGAAAGACGGAATGTTCCTTCTCAAGCTCCGAATTTACTTCTAGAGAGAGATTGAAGGTCTCAGGGACTGGGGAGAGGAAGGTTCTTTGAAGATAAACACGTATTGAGTGGGGTTTGTCTGTGTGCGTGATTGTGTGTGTGTATTCAAGTGAGAACATTTTATTTGTAAAAGGCCTGACTGGCACTTTGAAAGTGATAAAATTCGTTGTACTTTTCACAGATCAGGATCATCTCTTTGGTAAGAATTTAGGGCAGCAATTAGTCTGGCATCGATTTCCACAGCAGAGTGTTGATGTATATTTACTGTCCCAGAGTCACTTTAGTTCTAATGTAAAGTTACCTCTTGCCATTATTTCAGTGGAGTGTGCAAGAACAGAGGTAAGGTCATAGGATGCAGGAAAGAAGATGTTGATAACCTATGTATGTGTGAGAACAGGACATAGATAGGGTAGGTCATGGCTAGGATAAGTTTACTACTTCCAATATCCTGGCCTTTTCTAGAAAACTATTTTAGAAAGCACATATTACTTTGAAACAGCAGTAGGCAAAGTAATACCAAATTGTGATGTAATCATCAAGAAACCCATATTTGTAATAAGGTTAATTAAATTTGCTGCAGTCTTGAGACAAGCCTCCTGTAAGTGTGCCAGTAAATCTGGTCTTGCTTTATCAAACTGAAGGGCACCCCCTCCTTCTCCCAGAACGAGTAGCTCATTGCCAGAGGACACACGCAGGCTGGCAACAATAACTAATATGTTATGAGAGGTTAGACAAGTTTAAATAGGATTCGTCTCTGAACTGAAGGGCAAATTGTAAGAAATTTCTTTGTCTGCTTGTGATACTGTTAAATTGAAAGCACAATGGGAGGTTTGGTGGAAGCAACAAAGGTTGAAATGATGGCCTGCTGCTTGGAGCAAGCATCATGGTTTCCCCAGTGGTCCAGACGTCTGCTGACAACAGCCACTCCTGGTCAGGTTCTGCTCCACATAGGGCGTGAGAACACTTTGCACCATTTAACTCATCAGAGTCTTCGAGCTCAACAGTGTGCTCCACATCAAGAATGTTTTTGTAATAAAACAGAGCTAATTAAACATTTCAAAGGGAAACATTATTTTAACTCTAATTAGATATGATTACAATTCCCTTTTTTTTTCCTGTGCCAGTGCTGAAGTGCAGTAAAGCCCCCTCATTTTGTTTTCTGTGCTCAATTTTATAACAAAGTCTTATCAAATAAAACAATACTATCCTGTCCTATGGCATTGCTTCCAGTATGATGACATGTTCAAAAACCTTTATCAAATTTAAGATGATTTTTTTTTCAAAAACAGAACAACTACGGTAACAACAATAAATCGAATGTGTTCATGTTGGTGGGTAAGCATGTTAACTTTTATTTATGTATAGCTTTTTTTCTGAAACACTTTAAAGGTGATGTTCTGTTATTGTTTTATTTTAAACCTGTCAGGTCTGTACAAGCAAAAAGTATCTCCATTTCACAGGTGGGGAATCCAGGGTGCAGATAGGATAAGCAGGTCAGGAGCAAAGCAAGGCTGGCTAAGATGTATGACTCACTCAGAGCTCGCTTTCTGGGGACACCCCACTCTGAGGGTCATGAAAGAACTTTTGCTCAAGGTAGCTAAAACCTACCGGATAAAAACTCATAAAATGTTCATGAAAGTCATGCTGGATTGGGAATACACAGACAAAAGACCTCTTTAATCAATGACATGTGAAATGCTGTAATATGCTTTTAACTAATTAATGAATAAAAAGTCTTTGAACTCTAAAAATATTAGTTGTACCCATGACATATGTCAACTTTCATTTTTATTTAAAAACATAGGATAGTAATGAAAGCCTAAAGAATTTCATAAAGATTTGAGATAAGATTTCTACAGAATAGAAAATGCTGGTGTGTTGGAAAACAAATCAGTTGAAAGCCCTTCAGTGATAGAGGAAGACTGGGAGTTTTAAATGTTTGAATGCTTTTTAATGAATTCAGTGAGACATTTTCTTTGCTTCTTCAAAGCCAGAAATAAGATATAGGGGGACTATCAAACATATTATGATAGAATAAATATATTTTATATGGTCTTGAGAAATAGTAAGCTTATTTGATTTATTTTTATTTTTTTTTACTTCTTGCATCGTATTCTATGAACTCACTTTCAAGAGAGACGTTGTCTATCCACAGGTTTTCTGCAGTCCTAATTAAAAAGAACTGCAGTGAGAAGTTTTTCATTTCAACTTCCAACCCAAGCTTGAGGGCATAGAAGTAACTGCAGAGTATATTGTGTTCATTTTGCTGTTTGAGTAGTTCAGGAAAAAGGAGTTGCCTTTCAAACACCAAACAACTAATATGATTCCCTGCGGACACTGCTGTCACATCAAGATTTCTTAAAAAAAAAACAAACAAAAAAAAACAACTCACACATTATCATCATCATCATCATCACTACTACCACCTTCAAAATAGTTAAAGTTTCAACAAATGTTTCAGAGAGGACTTTTCTTCAATTGTAAATAGTTAATTGATATTTTGGCTATGATGTTACCAATAACACCCAAATAAATTATAGACGATACACTGTCTCATTAGGTTGGCATATCAATATTTTTAAAATCCAGTGACTGTGTAGAATTTTTTTTCATGAAATATACATTCATTATGTACATACACCTTTGCAGATATTTCTAAAACTTTGGAAAGGGAAATTAGAGTATAATAAAAATACTTAGTTAGTCAAAATGATGCTCTCTCCTCCTCTAACCAGGTCTCATTCCCAACTTTCTCACTGCTATTCTTATTATCCCGATTTTCCCAGTTCGTCATGACTATAAACATGGAACCACCCTTTAGTCCTTCATCTATTTTGACATTTACATCAAATACATTAATAAGTTACACAGTATTTTTTCTGTGATCTTGCTCAGTGTTTTTAATTTTGTTATTCCACTGACCATTTTTATACAATTCCTCTTCACCTCACTCTCATACATTGCTTTACAAGTAGTCTTCCTTCCTGATTCTGTTTTTAAATTTATCTCCTGTGCAATGATCATGTTTTCCTAAAACAAAGCCTTTGTTTCATTGATCAATGAAAAAATTTTTTTCAAAAAATTCACTTTTCAAAAAATTCACTGAGATCTTGCCTTTGCCACCAGCCCTGCAACCATTCTGTTCTAACCAAGACCCCAGATCTTTTCATTTGCCATGTCCAGCAACAAGGATGCAGCCCTTGTTTTACTTGGTGTCTCTGCTGAATGTGAGGTATTGACTAATTCCTGCTTTTCACAGTTTTTACCTCTATTGGCTTTTAAGAAAATGTTAGGTTAGTTTTTTCTTTATCTTTCTAGCTACCCTATCTTAAGCTCCTTTATATCATCTTCTTCCTTTGCGCTTGCCTTAAATGATAATTATCTTGCAGGTTCTGTTGGGCGTTTTACCTTCTACTTTGCCAGTTTTCTTTGAGTAATTTCATTCAGGTCAATGGCTTTGACTGCTACCGAAATGCTCGTGGTCACCAAATTTTTATCTTCCGTCCATAAACTCATCTATTACAACTTTTCACTCACCATTTTCACTTGAAGCTACCACAAACAGCTTAATTTCACATTTTCAAATTAATGATATTTTCTTCAGTCCAACCAAAATCTATTCTTCTGTAGTCTACATCCTTGTAAGACTCTTCATTACAAAAATATTTATTTAGCACCTTCTGACAGCCAGTCATTATTTTTTTGGCATTGAGAATGTAATAGTGCAGTAAATAGAGAAAATCCAGGTTGCAAGGAGCATACATTTTAGTAAAGGAGAAAAACAAATCATATACATATTGTACAATGAGTTTCTAACAACTGTATTGAGATATAACTGATAATGAACTGCACATATTCGAAGTATACAATTTGGTAAGTATTGACATATGTATGGATCCAAAAAATAGTCACCATTATCAAAATAGTGAACATACCCTTCACCCCTAAAAGTTTTCTCATGTCCCTATCTGTTTTCTGTCACTATAGATTAGTTTGCATTTTCTAGAATTTTATACAAATGTGATTATACACATTTATTTTTTTCAATGTTCTTTTTTGTGACGGAGGCATCTGGTTTCACTCACCATAATTATTTAGGTTTATCCATGTCATTGTGTGTATCACATAATACATTATTATTGCAGAGCAATATCCCATTTTATGTATTTGTTTGTTCATCAGTTTTATTCATCTGTTGATAAATATCTGAGTTGTTTCTAGATCGGCTGTTACAAATAAAGCAGATAATGAACATTTGTATGCAAACTTTTTATGGCCATATTCTTGAATATCTTTTGAGTAAATACCTAGAATGGGAATGACTGGATCATAGGGTAGATGCACATGTAACTTTTTATGAAACTGCCAGTGTTTTCCTACCAGGAGAATACAATAGTATTTCCAGTTCCTTCAGGCTGTCACTTGATGTGGCTGGTCTTTTTAATTTTAGTCATTCTAATGGATAGGTTTATCTGTCGTTTTAATTTACGTTTACCTAATGACTAATGATGTTGAGAATATTTTCATATGCTTATTTGCCATCTCCATGTCTTCTTTAGTGAAATGTCTGTACAAATCTCATGCCCATTTTTAAATTGGGTTATTTCTTTTTTATTATTGAGTTTTGAGAGTCTTTTATATATTTTTGGATTATAAGTTCTTTATCAATATATGATTTGTATTTTCTGTAACCTGTGTCTTGACTATTTATGCTTTTTAAAATGTCTTTTGACAATTTTTGATGAAATCAACTTATTTTTTCTTTTATATTCTTTTGCTGTAGTATCCAAGCAATATTTGCCTCACCCAACACCACAAAGATTTTCTTTTGTTTTCTTCTAGAACTTTTTTAGTTTTAGGGTTTATATTTAGGTCTGTGATCCATTTTGAATCAATATTAGCATATGAGGCAAAGTGGAGATCGAAGTTTTTATATTTCCTTATGAATACCCAGTTGTTCCAACACCACTTATTAAAAACACTATACTTTATCCACTGAGTTTGTTTTGTACCTTCATCAAAAATCAGTTTTCAATATATCTGTGGATTAAATTTTTTATTTTTATGTTTATTTTTAGAGACAGTCTCCCTCTGTCACCCAGGCTGTGGTGCAATGGTGTGATCATAGCTTACTATAAACTCAAACTCCTGGGCTGAAGAGATCCTCCTGCCTCAGCCTTCCAAGTAGCTGGGACTATATGCATGGGCCACTATACCCAGCTAATTCTTTTCTTTTCTTTCTTTCTTCTCTTTTTTTTTTTTTTTTTTTTTGGTAGAGATAGGGGTCTCACTGTGTTTTCCAGGCTGGTCTCAAACTCTTGTCCTCAAGTGATCCTCCCATCTTGGCCTCCTGAGTCGCTGGGATTAAGGGTGTGAGACACCACACCCAGCCCCTGTGAGTTTGTTTCTAAAGTCTATTCTGTTCTATTGATCTGTTTGTCTCTCTCTCTCTCTCTCTTTTTTTTTTTTTGACATGGAGCCTAGGCTGGAGTGCAGTGGTACAATCTCAGCTCACTTCAACCTCCGCCTCCTGGGTTCAAGTGATTCTCCTGCCTCAGCTTCCTGAGTAGCTGGGATTGCAGGTGCACATCACCACACCCAGCTAATTTTTGTATTTTTAATAGAGACGGGGTTTCACCATGTTGTTCAGGCTGGTATTGAACTCCTGATCTTGTGATCTGCCCACCTCGACCTCCCAAAGTGCTAGGATTACAGGCGTGAGCCGCCATGCCTGGCCTGTTTGTCCCTTTTTATGCCACTTACACTTTCATTATTATCATAGTGTCATAATGAGTCTTGAAATCAAATCTGGTTGGTGCACCACACTTTGTATTTTCTTCTCAAAATCTTTATGGCTACTCCAGGGCTTTTGCATTTTATATAAATTTTAGAATGAATTTGTCAGTTTCTACCCAAAAACTCTAGTATTTTTTATTGGGATCATGTTGAAATCATTGTTCATAATCTATGGAATGATTTGGAGAGAACTGACATCTTGACAATATCAAGCCTTCTGACCAACGAAGTAAATATCTCCATTTATGTAGACCTTCTTTTATTTCTTTCAGTAATAATTTGTAACATTCAATATGTAGGTCTTATACATTTTTTAGATTAATCCTTAGGTTTTTTAAAAATTGATACTATTGTAAATGTATTTTAAATTTTAATTTCTGAATTTTCCTTGTTGATATATAGAATATAGCTAATTGTTGTTTATTGATCTTACATTCCGCAGCCCTCTAAACTCATTAGCTCTAGTAGCTTTATTGTAAATTCAGTCAGATTTTCTGGGTAGACAATTATGTTGTCTGTGACTAAAGACAGTTTTACTTACTGCTTTCACGTATAGTTGCCTTTTAGTGCTTATTCTTGCTTTATTGCACTCCCATACAACCTCCATTGCAGAAATTGTGAAAGTGGACATCTTGTCTTGTTCCTGATCTTAAGAGGTAGTGTTCATTCTTTCACATTTAAGTAGTGTGCTACCTGTAAGTTTTTTGTAGGTGTTCTTTATCGTGGTGAGAATATTGCTTCCTATACCTAGTACACTGAAAATTTTTATGAAGAATGGATATTGGACTTTGTGTTTTCTATATTTGTTGATATGCTTCCATAGTTTTTCTTTGCAGTTTGATAATATAATTACATGAGCCAATTTTCAAATTTTAAAACAACCTTGCATTCCTGGTATAAATTCCACTTGAATTTGATTTCTTAACATTTTGTTAAGCATATTTGCATCTATGTTCATGAGTCGTTGGTCAGCATTTTTCTTGTAAAATGTTTACTTGGTTTGGTATCAAGGTATACTGGCCTCATAAAATGACTTGAGAAGCATTTCCTCCTTTTCACCTTTGTGAAAGAATTTGTGTAGAAATTGTTACTTTTTTCTTTCTTAAGTGATTAGCAGAATTTCCCAGTGAAGCAATCTGTGTTTAAATTTTTCTTTGTGGAAAGGTTTTTTACTATCATCCCATTTAAAAAATAGACATGAAGATATTTGTGTTATCTATTTATTCTTAATTGAGCATTGATAGTTTGTATCTTTTAATGAATATGTTCATTTTGTGTAAGTTGTCAAATGTGTTGATATAAAGTTAATCATAATATTATCTTATTAAAATTTGAACATCTGCAGAATTCCTAGTGATGTTCCTACTTTCATTCCTAATATTGGTAATTTGTATCTTCTCTCCTTTTTTTTTTTTTTTTCCTCCTGACCAGCCTGGCTAGCGATTCATCAATTTTATTAATCTTCTCAAAGAATCAGATCTTAGTTTCATTAATTTTCTCTATTGATTTTTTAATTTTTTGTTTCATTGAATTTACTTTTCTTTGTTTCTTCTGCTAACATTGTCTTTTGTTTGCTCTCTTTAATTTCTTACAGTGGAAACTGAGGTCATGGGTTTGAACATTTTTAAAAAATAGTATAGACATTGAAAGTACTAGTTATTCCCTCATTATTGTTTTAGCAGGATCTCACATCTATTGACATGCTATATTTTAATTTTCACTTAGTTCAGATACTTTCTAATTTGCCTTTTGAGTTTGTCTTTGACCCCTGGGGTATTTAGAAATATGATATTTAGTTTCCAAATATTTGAGGATGTTCCTGATATTATACTGTCATTAATTTCTAATTTATTTTTATGATAGTTAGGGAACATACTATGTAGGATTTGAATCATTTAAAATTTATTGAGACTTGTTTTATGGACTAAATATGGACTCTATAAATATTTCATGCAGACTGAGAAAAAATATATATGCTGCTACTGTTGGGTAGAATGTTCTACCAATGCCAGTTAATTCAAAATGGTCAATAATCTTCAAATTTTTGTATCCTTAGTGATTTTCTGTTTACTTATTCTATCAATTATTGAGCAATGGATATTGAAATCTGTGACTATAATTGTGGATTTTTCTATTTTTCTTCTTGTGGTTCTATCAGTTTTTGCTTCACGTATTTTGCACCTCTGTTATCTCATTCATAGATGTTTAAGATTGCTATGTCCTCTTGATAAATTGACCTCTTCATTATTATGAAACAACCTTCTTAATTCTTGGTTATATTCTTTCTTTGGAAAATTACTTTGCCTGCTATTAATATACCCACTTCAGCTTTTTAAAATTAATGGTATTGGCCACATGTGTTGGCTTGCACCTGTAATTCCACACATTGTGAGGCTGAGGGAGGCAGATTGCTTGCACTCAGGAGGTCAAGACCAGCCTGGGCAACATAGTGAAACCCTGCCTCTACAAAAGAATACAAAAAAGATAAAAAATCAGCCATGTATGGTGCACACACTTGTAGTCTCAGCTACTTGGGAGGATCAGGCAGGAGGATTTCTTGAGCCTGGGAGGTTGAGGCTGCAGTGAGCCGAGATTGCTCCACTGCACTTCAGCCCGGGCAATAGAGTGAGATCCTATCTTAAAGAAAAAAAAAGGTTATTGTGTTATATCTTTTTTAATCCATTTTCTTTTAACCCTTTATATCCTTATATTTAAACTAGAGTTTCTGTCAAGTGCACGTAGTTAGATCTTTTTAAAAAATTCATTCTGTTTATTAATTGGGTAATTTAGACCATTAACATTTAATGATGTTATTGTCATGGTTGGATTTAAATCTACCATCTTGCATTTGTTTTCTATTTGTCCCATTTGTTTTTTGCTTATTACTTGCCTCTTAAAAATTAATTTAATTTTTTTATAATTACATTTTATTTCTTCTTTGAGGTATAAGCTAGAACTACTTGTTTGTTGTCATAACATTGCTTTAGGATTTATAGTCGATACATCTTCAAATTATCATATTCCTCCCTTTTTATTTCTTTATTTCTGTTAATCTTTTTTTTGAGACAGGGTCTCACTCTGTTTCACAGGGTGGAGTGCAATGGCTGTGATTGTGGCTTACTGCAGCCTTGACCTTCCCAGGCTCAGGTGATTCTCCCATCTCCACCTCCCAAGCAGCTTGGACTACAGGTGCACACCACCATGTCTGGCTAATTTTTGTAGTTTTTTTGTAGAGATGTGATACCATTTCCCATATATTATGAGAACTTTCAAATAGTATATTTCCGTTTTTCCCCTTGTAGCCTTTGTGCTATTTTTTTCTTTTTTTGAGACAGGGTCTTGTTCTTTTACCCAAGCTGGATTGCAGTGGCAGGACCATAGCTCACTGCAGCCTTGAACTCCTGGGCCCGAGCAATCCTCCTGCCTCAGCCTCCCAAGTAGCTGAGACTACAGGTGTGCGCTTCCAAGGCTGGCTAAAGTTTTAAAACCATTTTTCATAGAGATGGGGTCTTGCTGTTGTGCCCAGTACCACACCAAGTTTGAGTCTGATCTCAAACTCCTGGTGTCAAGCGATCCTCCTGCCTTGGCCTCCCAAACTGCTGGGTTTAGAGATGTGAGCTGCTGTACTTGGCTTTTCTGTGCTATTTTAATTATATAATTTGTTTTTATGTATGTTGTAAATGCAGCACTACATAATTTTTTATTGCTTAAACAGTAAATTATCTTTTAGGTAGGTTTAAATAAATTAGAAAAGCTTATAACATCCATGTGGTTACCATTTCTGGTGTTTCTCATTCCGTTTTGCCGATCCCTATTTTCATTTGGTATGTCATTATCTTCTGCTTAAAGGACTTCCTTTCAAATTTCTTGTGTGATGGATCTGCTGGTGTTAAAATAATTCAGCTTTTGTATTTGCATTTTGTACTTTATATCTAACTTTTCCAAGGTTGTCAGTTATTTTTCTTCAGAACTTTAAAGATTTTGCTCCACTCACTGCTTACTTGCATTGTTTCTGATGAGAAATCTGCTGTCATGCTCTGTTTGTCTCTTTGTAATGATATCTTTTTTTTTTTCTGGCTGCTTGTGGGATTTTTCTCTTTATCACAAGTTGTACAATTTGATTTTGAGGTGACTTGCTATAATTTTCTTCATTTTATGTGCTTGGGGTCTTGTCTTTTTAAGAACTTTCTTTTATCTGTGGATGTATAAAACTTGGAAAATTGTTTAGCAATATAGTCATTATTATTATTTCTCCTCCTCCTCCTCCTCCTCCTTTCCTCCTCCTCCTCCTTCTCCTCCTTCTTCTTCTTTCCTCCTCCTCTTCCTCCTCCTCTTTCTTTCTTCTTCTTTTCTTCTCCATCCATTCTCTTATTACCTGTCGTTCTGTCTGCACACATGTAAGAATGCACAGTTCGCAGAGTAGAGTGTCCCACAACTCACTGATTCTGTTCATTTTTTTGAGTCATTTTTCTCTTTATGTTTTACTTAAGATTGTGTCTATTTCTGTATCTACAGTTTCACTAATCTTTTTTTTCTCTAGTGTCTTACCTGTCATTATGTTATAAATCCCATCCAGTGCATTTCTGAGTTTAAGTATTGCTCTTTTTGTCCTTGGGAACCTTGTGGTTTCCATATCTAGAAGTTAGATTTGGGTCTTTAAATTTTCCATGCTTTTATTTAATATTTTCCATCTTTTCCTTAAGTTTTTAAACATGTAGAATATGGTTAGACAGCTGTTATATTCTGTGAATTCTAACATCTGTGTCATTTCTGGGTTAGTTTTGAGAGATTAATTTTTCTTCTAATTGTAGGTCTTATTTTCCTGCTTATTCACAAAGCTGGTAATATTTTTTTTTTATTGGATACCAGATTTGGTGAAGTTTACCTCATTGGATGCTAGATATTTTTGTACTCCTATAAATATTCTTGAGCTTTGTTCCTGGACTCAGTGACGTGTCTTGGAAGCAGATCAATCCCTTTGGGTCTTACTTTTATTATTTGTTAGGTAGGACCAAAGTATTAATAGCATTTATTCCAGAGCTAATTATTTTCTCCTACTAAAGTGAGACACTTTTGAATTCTCTAACATAGTTCTGTGAATTGTTTGTTTTTCCAGCATAGCTGGTCAGAATAGGCTTTATTCCTAGCCTGTGTAAACCCCAGTTACTGTTTCCTCTAATCCTCTTGAGTGGCTCTTTTCCCTGCCTTGGACAGTTTCCTTGCACACGTGCTGACCGGTATCCTGCTAAATACTTAAGGAGGGCCCTCTACGCATCTCCCAAGTTCTCTGTGCAGGTTTGTCTTATCTAGTAGCTGGCCTTATGAACTCTAGCTGCCTCTGTCTTCCGGGATTCAGCTCTTTCTTCACTAAGGTGGCGTTTACCAGCTCCACCTGAGCTCCCTTTCCCTAAGCCACAGTCTGGAAACTCTCAAGACAGTCAGCTGGGCCAATCAAAGGGCTCCTCTCATTTGTATTCTGGTTCTTGGGGATAAATGTTCTCTGTTGCCTGATGTTCAATATTTGCAAAGCATTGTTACATATATTAGGTCCATTGTTTAGACGTTATTTCAGGCAAAACAGTAAATCCAGTCCCTGTTACTCCATCTTGCCCCAATAGTTTGTGCTTTAAGTAAAAAATAAAGTATCTTTATAAAATGTCCACCCCACAAATTGCTCATTATAGAGAAGAAACAGGAACTAGACCATGTTTCTATACACAACCATCAATACAACTTTGGGTGTAGTCTAGAACAAATGTACCAGAATCCGAATTTTGTGTCTCTTTGAAGTATACACTTTCATTCATGGTGCTGAAAACAATCCCTAAGTCTCCCTCCCATGCCTTGGGTGTTCATTGTTACACTTATCTCCAATTTAAGGCCAATCTCAAGAAACAGAATGGGGAAAGTTGAGGAGAAGCGGAAGTGCTGCTTACCCCCAATCCCCTCGGTTTCTTTTCTCTCTACCCCATATTAGTGAGCACCTGGTTGTGGATTTGATGTTTCTGTTTCTGGGGAAACCTACCTCTGTTGATGGTGGTAGTTCCTTTTACAATGTGGGAAAAAGCAGAAAAAGGAGAAATTTTCTGTTTTCCAAAATTCCATTTAAAAGGAACATAAAAGGGGAAATAAGAAAGTAAAAACTGGATAATTTGATCCTGGATATTTTAGTACAGAGAAACCTCAAGCAGACTTTGTAAGGCTTACCTTACCTTATAGTTAAGGATTCCTTCCCATGCACAGAGACCATCATACCCGAATATAAACATGATTCAGCCAGCGATTAATTTAACACGTGGGGCATTTACATTCTCCATACCCCCTTAAAAACTATGCCAACTTGCCTTTGGTCACATTTCAGGCCCTATTAACTTAACCTAAATTGCCATTACCACCTGTTTACATTGTTACTAGAACCTTGGGCATAAAGGCACATTGATGTACTTGTATAAATAATAAACCAATTTTATAGCATTTGAGAGGGAAATCTTTTCATTTGTGTGTATTAGGATCCACTAGTGCAAGAGAGGGTACCTGTCCATTGGGACAGTGAGTGTCCGTCTTGAACTGAGCAGAAAGTCATTTGGCTCCTGAAGGATTCTTCCAGCCGTTTACAAAACAAGAGACCCTGCTAGGCAAAAGGGGTGGATTACGCTAGTATCTTCTTCCATTCCAAATCTTTCTTCATACTACAAGTAATAGTGTTCATTGGCCTGTGTTCTTTTCATCAATCTATGCACATATTGAACTGTGAAAAACCTTCTAACTTCCTGTCAATATATCCACTGTCTTCCATTACCTAAATACAGTCTGTAGCCATTTTTCCCTTAAAACTTCTTACTGACAGATTTTTCCTTCATTTAATAACACTTTGCAACACTTAGGATATAAATATGCTTCACCTGGTAAACCATTTTAATAGCAACCTGGACTAAATCATGTAGGAGAAGAAAGATGTAAAAGGATGTTTAAAAAAACATTCCATATATACCTTGTTTTTTAGCCATGGAGAGAGGTTTGCAGAGAGGTTTCAGAGTAATTTAATGAAGTTTTGGGAAGGTGTGTCTTTTTTCTGAGAATGTTCTAATGGTTTTATATTTGTTCTTCTATTTCTGACCCAGAAATACCTACTGTGTATGCTCTGTCCTTTTCTTAGAAGTATTTGAGGATTAGTTATTTTTTAAAAACTGTCTTTTAAAATATGTGTAACTTGATAGAAATATAGCTATGTGCTATTTGGAGTGTTAGGGTATTTCTTTAGTTCAATTTTTCTGTAAATTTAATTGAAAACCTGAAGCTAACTTCAGTTTTTATTGAGCAATTTCAATTGTTTTTAAGAGAGTTTTTGTCGTTATATCTATGGATGCTTTGGAAAAGTAGAATAGTTATTCTGACTTTCTATTGAATGGTAAAAATTAATTATAGACCGTTTAGGAGTAAATACATACGTTGTTAGAAAGATTCTAACATCTTTTCTTGTTGAGGGGGGAGAATTTTCTATCTTTGTTTTGAAAGTGATTGGGTTTAATCCTTATTCCTAAACAGAGAACACTCAAACCATTGACTTCCTTGTAAATCTGAATATGTATAAAACATCTCAGGATTCAAAACTGAGCTATAAAGCTATAATATATTTCATTGGCATCAATTTCTTCAGAGAGATCAGAGAAATAAGCAATACCTGTATGACCATAGTCTTTACTTATAATGGTATACATGATAAAATCCACATGTTATTTTTCAAAAAATGAATTTCTAAAAATTTACACCCTTAATTTGTATTCTTTCTATAAGAACACATCACTCATCATGCCTTTAGGGAGAATCCTTGGTCCATTCACTTATCCTTCCAACAGATCCCTTTTTTCTGAACATCACTTCCTCTCTAATTCTGTACTAACACCACCACCCCTCCCTTACCCCCATAGCTTCCCATCTTTGACAGCGTATGTATGATCAAGATCAGAAATGCCAACCGGTCAGCATTGACCTACACTATTAATCCATTACTTTGGACTTTTTATGTTTGAAAAACACTTAAGTAGTGTGAAATATGGTATAGGTATTTCCCTATTTTGTTTTCACAACCAAGGTGAATTTGCTCATAGAATTTAAAGAAGTAATCTGTTCATTTAGGAAAAACAAACAAACAAACAAACCCTGATAAGTGGAATCTGTACCACCACAGTAATGGTCTGAAGACTCTGTGTTTCCTTTGCAGTGTGGATTCTGTTGACAGTGCATGTATTCATTCGTATATCCTAAGGAAAGCATCATCTTATCCAGGCAGAGGGCAGGCAGGTAATGCACTGGTGTGCTCCACAGGGCTTGCCAGTACCTAGCTTTAGAGCTAACTTCTTAACACCCCAAGCAGTTTCCTTCAGGCGAGACTCCATTGGCTAAAAAGAATCACCCGTTAAGCCGAATTTAAAATGCTCCAATTTTTAAATATGGGAATATAGAGAGCAAATGTCCTCTAAGAGATTAAAAATTGCAGTGTGTGTCTTTAAAAATAAAATTGTTCAAAACAGCAAGATTGAAGCGGTCCGTTCTTTGCAAAACCAACAAACAAAAAACTATTTTTGTGGGCTAACCACAGAAACAGGTTCTAAATACATTAAAATATTTTATCCCATCATTTGTTTTGACCAATTGACCACAATATTAAAAATTCAATCATGGAGCAGCTGACAAGTGCAGTTGCCTAATTTTATTTAAGAGTTTTTTTCCTTTTTCCATTTTTCCATCCTGTTAACGCTGCTGCCTGTGCCCAGACAGTAATGGGCTTCTTGTATGCCCACGACTGTTATGATCATGTAAATTTATTGGTGCTTAGAAGAAGCGAGCTATTAAAACATTACAACAGCCATTACAGCCGGGCTCGTGTTGGCTTTCGCTCCCAATGAACATATGCTTCCGAGTGAATGCCTAAACTCTTATTTATGGATTTAATTTAATATGCGGAAAGAATTCAAAATTAAATTTTGTGTCTGCCTCCAGAGAGTGTCAGTGTATAATAACATGGTAATTTTTACACATCTTTATGAGAAATGGGAAAATTAATTCTTTCTGACAAGTTGTAATTATTCGACTTGGAACAGTTGCAGCTGAGCAGTTTGCATGCCTGTTGTCTGGTGTTTCGCAGTGTAAGGGGAAAACTCAGGGATGGAGATATATTGTGCATCTGAGAGTTTCTAATAGCTTCTGACATTTTAGCCTTGCATATTATCAGGGTGCTCTTTAAGGAGTCGAGGTATAATCTATTATGTTGCCTGGGATACACACAGTTGCAATAGCCTGAACATCCTTCAGCAATTTTTAAAATGGGGGGAATATCTCTAGGATCATCCTGTAGATGTGCATAGTTGAAATTGATGAGAGAAATTTTTATGTCTCTGAAGTGTACCTATTATTATCTGCTGTTTCACCTGGGTACACTCAGAACAGAAGGTCATTTTGTAAAAGTAGCATTTTAGACCTGAATTTTTAAGAATAAATATGCTTAAAATGAAAAACGTGTATTTTCTTACCTGACTTGCAAACATTTCCCCCATGCCCATCCCCCACCAACCTCCTCTACACAAATGCTTCTGTAATACATGCCCACTGTCCTATTCTCTAGATCTGATGTTTAAGTGTTCATGAAAAAGTAGCATTAGCTTAAGGCACAACTAAACCAAAACACCACTGGCTATGCTAGCAAAGAAATCTGGAGCATGTTGTCTGTGAAGAGATGGTATACTGATTGACAGGCCAGCCTGGAGGGGAGTGGTGTCATCTCTGTGTATAAGATCAATATAGCCCTTGTAAAATAAATGCAAACTGCGATGTAAGAGAATATTAGCAGATGAACAGGAGAAAAATTCAGTTCTCAAAAGCAAGCACACTTCCTTTTTTGCTTTCGTACTTCTGCTAAAGAACACAGGAATGAACAGCTGATGATCAAGTGGATACGCCTCCGTTCTCTGAGTTGGTGCACTGAAACTTCCTCTGACATTGTTCTAAGTGGCAAATTTTGGCTAAAAGTTTATGTTTAAGAATGAAATACAAAGCAGAGCTCGACCTATTTGTGGCCTCCAAAATAACATGATGCCTTTTTCTTATTAAGGCTTGAGTCCTGTCCTTAATGGATAATTACATTCCACCATACGCAAGTTCCTTGCCAGCTCTGTTAGCTACCGGATTCTTTACTTTATGTTCTAATCTGCCCAATAGTGGGCTACTGTAGTTCAAAAGACGTAGCATATCAGGGATTGGGGGTGAGTTTGATCATATCTAGTTAAAAGGCACAAACAGCATCACGATCCTGGCTACGGCCAATTGCTTTGAACTTTACGTGTCTTTTTACTGATTCTTGCAGGCAAGCTCTCATTTATTCTAACTCATTGTGATATCAAGAAATATAATATTTGTGAGTTGGGAACTTAAGTATGATCATTGTCAAGGCTAATGTTATAAAGGCCTAGAATGAAGTTTGAAGACTTACAACAAAGTTTTTTTGTTTTGTTTTGTTTTTGTTTTTGTTTTTTTTGAGATGGAGTCTCCCTCTGTCGCCAGACCGGATTGCAGTGGTGTGACTTCTGCTCACTGCAACCTCCACCTCCAGGGTTCAAGTGATTGTCCTGCCTCAGCCTTCTGAGTAGCTGGGATTACAGGTGTGCGCCACCACGCCCGGCTAATTTTTGTATTTTTTAGTAGAGACGGGGTTTCATCACATTGGTCAGGCTGGTCTTGAAGTTCTGACCTCGTGATCCGCCCGCCTCGGCCTCCCAAAGTGCTAGGATTACAGGCACGAGCCACCCTGCCTGGCCTAGAAAGAGTTTCACAGCTCAGCAAAGGGAGCTTGATATCAGCCCCCTCCAACCTTGTACCTCCTCACTACAAGGCACAGCAGAATCTCAGGAGAGAACTCGCCCAGTGTAGATTCATTATTTTACTTTATTAGACCACATATGCCATCCATAATTGTCAGTAATGACTGCATTTATTTTGGTGTTTATACAATACATTGAATGTTTTCCTATGTACAACAAACCACTAAAAAGAAGCTGGATTTTGAAAACTGGATCATGAACATGTGAAATATAAATAGTATACTTCATTTTTAAGATCTATTCTCTAAGACCAAGACACTTTAAAGTTCCAAACCTTTATTAGCTCTGTTCAGGAGTGAGTGATATTTTTGGAGCACAGTATGAGATTTTGGGTGAGAACAGGTCTAAAAGAATGTTTATAGTGTAGTAGACATTAAAACTCTAATTTATTTGAGCTAAAGTGTAACAAAGGCCTTCAGTCCAGTCTGAATACAACAGATAGCATACATATTTAGAAACAAAAGCAAAAACAAAACCCTAACAAACTAAATTCAACTTTTGGAGTCGAAGCAGGGGCTTTTGCCAAAATGGGAATTTGATGTTCAAGCAGCCTTTTTGTTTGTTTTTGAAGGAGTGGGAAAGTCATTCTCTTTAGGCATATGCTTGGAGAGGGTCTGAAAGATGCCTTGATCAGCCAAGACTGCCCTTCCCACCTTCCCCCTCACTGCTACAAGTTCTGAAGCCCCCTTAAACAATAGCAGCACATCCCTCATTAATTTAGTTTAGTCATCAGAGCACCTCTATGAGGCAGGTGCTGTTATAATCCCCTACGCACAAAGGAAAACTTTTAGGGTTAGAGAGGTCAAATAATTGCCAAGTTTACATAGCTAGTAATGACGAAGTGATACTTAAACCCAGCTTTCACCATAAGATACTGTCCTTCTTTGTCTGAAAACAATGCTTGCTTGCTCTCCAGGATAGCTATTAAAAGTAGAACAGAAACAGAATGGGATTTGGGACTGCAGTAGATTGGATGGTGGTGGAATGAAAACCCATGACTCTACTCCACTGCGTGTCTCCCCTTAGGATTTCTCAGCATCCCTTGAGGACTCTGGGTCTTCTGGTTACCCAGATTCCAGAGCTTGGTCCTCTGACTTCTCTCTTGCTCCACGTGTCCTGTCTGTCATCATTTTCTGGAGCTTTGACTTATAGTCTCTCTTAGATTCTTTGTTCCTTTCCATTCCCATTTTCAGGATCCTACTTCAAACCCTAAACCCATCTCTTTGGGACTATTTAAAATAGACTTCTATCTTGCCGATCCCTCACATCATTAGAAGATAAATTGCCCTAAAGTATAGCACTGATGGAGCCATTGCCTGGTTTAAAAAAACCTTTAATGGTTTCATATCATCTACCAAATGAAATACATCCATTTTAGTCTCAGATTTCAGGCTAACTTCCCAGTGATTTCAAGTGCATTCTTTGTGTTGTCACTCCCTGAACACATGCAGCCCTTCCCAACATCCACATCTTGATTTCCACCTCCCCCTCCACTTGGACTGCCTGCCCCCAGGCCTCATGAACTCTCATTCTCCGAAGGTCCAGACCATATGCTGCTTTTTCTCTTAAGCATCCCCAGATCCCATCCTGACAGCCATCCCTCCGTCCTCTGAACATCCGGAGTGTTTTGTTTACATCTGTCCTGTTGTAATTATTATAAGTGACATTTATTTATATTATGTACATATCTGTCTTATCTCTAAGATAGTAGGCCTTTGGGAAAGCAGAGAATCCTACTTATTCTCATTTATCTTTCACAGAACGCCAGTGCATTCCACAAAGCAGATACTCAGTAATTATTTACTGTGTGTGTAAAAGCCTAATCAGCTAAAGATTGTACAGGAATGAGGTTGGAGTCCAACACAATCAGATTTATTGACTTAGTAAGGGAGGGAATTCCAAGGAAACATGGAATTCCCATGACAGGAGTTAGGAGAGAGCAACTTGTGTGAGGTTGGCTTCTTACTGAAGGATTCAGAGGAGGGTCTAAGGGAAGGAGGGATCCGTTTTGGATTGGTTGCTATATCTGAGGCGGGATTGGAAGTGGGAATTAACTAGTGATTGGATGCTGTCATAATTTAGGCTAGGGTGGTTTAGCAGCAAATAGGTATTCCCAGGAAGAAATGAAAATAGCGGAGCAGGTCTGGGGTAGAGTGACATCAATAAAAATGAGGGAGTCCTTAATGGCATTTTGTAATTCCTGCATGGCCTTGGGAGAAACAGTGTTTTTTGTTTTGTTAGTTTGTTTTGTTTGCATTTGGCTTTTTCTGTGTCTATCTTTGCAGCCTGATTCATGGCAAGGCTGTTTTCTTTCAGTCCAGGACAGATTTTAACTTTTACAAGTAAATGAATGTATTTTTAAAAATACAGAGGAAAGGTACTTTTTTTTTTATCCCTGGATTATTACTTAAAAACTAGATAGTGGAAACTAGTCATTATGAACGGTTGGGAGAATACTGTTCTCCTTATGTTCAGTGTTTAAAAGTGAATCTCAAATAAATGGTCAACACTTATTTTTACATTTCCTTTGGGCAGCTTCCTTTGCCTTGCGTCACTGGGTAATTCTGTGTTTTTGTTCAACTCTCCCATCTCTGGCCCATTGTTCATTCTTAATACAGATAGAGAGCTATAGAGATGTGCTGAGAACATTTTCATCATTTCTTCATTTTCTTGTTCACCTCCCTCTCTCAAATGTCTTTGGTTTAATGGATCAGAAGCCTGGTTTTGTGTATGTGTGTTTATGTGTGTGTGTGGGTGTGTTATAAATAAACACATAACACACTGACACAGACAGACAGAGTTGGTTTTAGACTGTTTTTATTAAAGTTTTCTCTAGAGCAGAAACAAGTATAATCAATGCTAGAAATTGTTAAGCCACTTTCTTCTGAACCTGCAATCTTTAAAATTAAGTGAAAATTCCTGATGGCAGGCTTTTTCATGGTATCCTCACACACAGTGTTCTCTGTTGCAGAATTTCTCACAGCAATGGTTTTTAAAAGGTGGCAGATTCCATCCATTCCAGCAGATACTTTTCTTCATTCCTTCTGAATGAACCCACTAACACAACCCTTAAAAATTTATTATTTTTGTCTTTAAATGGATACCACAGCTGAAATTATATATTGTTTGTCTCAATTTAAACATTAATGTTTCTTCACCTGCATTTATCAACCTGTCTGCAACCAGAATGTTTAGAAGCAACAATTTAAAAAAAAATTACCTCATCATTTTAGAATTCACAAGAAGAGGTGTTCCATTAGCAAACTGCTCAATTTCTGATTCAGTAGAACAAGCTAATTTGTCCTAAAGTAGAAGCCTCCCTTCCTGATTTTGTCAAATGTTACCTGGGCAGCTCTGGTCACGTGGCAAAGAGAGAGTATGCCAATATTTTTGGTGTGTGCTATATATCAGAATGTGATTCTAATCATTATATCCCTATTTGCATTTCTCTGGCTGTCTGTTTTCTTTTTAATTGGGTTATAAAACAATTAGTTAACACCATGTCTTTTTAGAACTACCCGAGAGGGCCAGGAGCTGTTTGTTCTCCCTGGACCAGTCGGGGAGAGGACCCTAGGGAATCTCATTTTATTTACAGCAGGGTGAAGGTCACATAGAAACAGTTTTTGTTCTTGTGCTCTTGCTTTCTGTTGTGACCTCTCTTGCATTGTTTGGCATCCCCGCCACAGTCCCCCACACCCCTCTTTGTGCTTTGAAGAGCCGCACACCAGGTGTTCCTGTTCTGAATTACACATGAAAGAACCACATCCCTGGACTAATTAACTAGTAAACTGTACCCACCTCCCCTGGGTTTAATTGATGCTGCTCTTAAAAGGGGAAGGCAGTTCCTCACCCTATCTGATTAGACACCATGGTCATCTCTTCTTTATCTTTCTTAAATGTAGAGGATGTTCCAGGTTATTTTGACAACTAGGTAAGGCGCCAGGGCCAATAGGACAGTTTATAAAACTATTACCCTGGATGAAAGGAAACTATTCCAGACTTTCCTTCCTGACTTTTTAAAGCTGTTCGCATGACTCTTTCTCCAGGGAGTGACATGTGCAGAGTAATCTACTTGCTCGCAGTAGCAAGACCCAGAATCTCATCAGTAGTTTTATGCATTTCTGCAATGATTTTCCTTTTTATTAAAACAGAGTGGGAAGCCTTTATGCCAGTGAGTGCTTTATATTCCTATTGTTATTTTTTACTGCAGTATTGGAAATATTATATAACTATTAAAATGTGTAGAATTGGATGTTTTATCATCTTGCCTCCAAGGATGACAGCGCTAGGTTGACTTTATCTTTTACTTACTGCAATCCTGGTCTCCTGATGTAATGACATGGTACTTTGGGCAGTCCTTTCTAGGCATGGACAGGTTGTTGTCCAGGGAAATGAGGTAATTAGATGTATGTGTAAACCCTTGCAAAAGCTTATCATTTCTGTTCTTCCTGTCCCCTCCTTTAATGTGTTTTATCCTGTTTTTTTTAAGAATGTTAGGATTCAAAATTTAGTTTATGAGTTCTGTCATGTTTTCCATCATCATTTGGTGGTGGCGTTTTTGCTTGTTTGATTTTAAAACTAGAATTCAAATATTTAGAATCAATTTTTATGTTGGAAGGAATTTTAAAAATTCTCTTTAAGAATAGTTTCTGTATAAATTTGGTTTCCTAGAGTTGCTTCTTAAAATTCTAACCCAAGTATATGGATACTGTATTTCTAATGGTTTCCTCCTTCAGAATAACTTAACTTTAAGAGCCTCCTTTCTCTTTCCATTGTTTTCCCACTTTACATGAACATCGATGGACATTTAGTCCTGTAATAACTAATAGCACAGGATGTGAGAAGTCAAAATGAATTAAAAATATATATAGATACCACATTGTTTTCCTAAAGTGTTAGTAAGAAATCTTTGGTTTTGTAAAACACATTAAACCTTAACAAAAGGTTAGTTATCCTGTTGGGAAGCTTTGCTCTTCCCAGGGTGTTCGAAGGATTTACTTACCAGTTGCACACAGGATATACATAGCAGGATCATTCTTACCTGTTTAATTTGTTTAATTGAGAGCTACTTGGTCATGGGCATTGTCTGATTATCTGTCGTTTCTGTATTCCAACCCATAGCAGACTACTTGGCACATGTATGATCTACACGTTTGTTGAATGTAACTGAAGTAAGCCTTTTATTTTTAACTTTTACTTAGCATTAGGGATTGAAGAGAGCCTGGAATGGGAACGTAACACAATGTAGAGCAAACAGAATCTCTCTTAAATTATCAATGAAATGATAACAAGGATGTGGTCGTGCTCCTTGAGCTAAATAACTTCAGTAAGTCTGAATTAGCCCCTGACATGAGAGATAAAAAAGAAAAAATGCAGGAAATCTAGTCCGTGTAGACAAAATGTATAGGTCATGGATTTGTACCCAACCATCCTGTGAAGTCTAAAAATACTTGTTTTAAACAAAGACACCATTTTAATAAAACAGATGTGTACCCCTCTTTTCTCCCTCTCTTTTTTGCACATAGCCTACACATGGCAATCACATGAATTTATTCTATGTGCCATTATTCACATAGTTCATAATTCCTAAAGTATAAATAACAGCAGCTGCAGAGCTAAAATCATCCACCTGATATTCACTTCTGTTGTACATTTTCATCTTCTGCATATTCTTACAGTGAGATTATAAATATATGTAAAGTTAATGCTGCATATTTAAAGTGTTAGTTTAGTAATGCATTCTAATTTAAAATGGATTATTCTTAAATTGTGAAATGTAATCAAGTGGTATAAATAAATAAGTTCAATGAACAATCATTGGGCTTTTATTTATGTGATAGATGCCGTACTATATTCTGGGTTTTGAAAAATGCATTCAATATCTCTTGACCGCTAGGAACTCCCAGTCTAATGTCAAATCATGTCGCAGAAGTAAAACTCTGCAACATGGTGTTATAAATGCTATAATAAAGACATTTACACAATACCGTAGGTGTACCCAGGAGAGTTAATAACTCAGAGGAGAATTAGTACAATTAGCATGTAGATCCTAAACACATGCTATGCATATTTTACCTGTTAATCTTAACACAAAGATTAGAACATTTTATGCTTTCTGGTTTACTATCTTCACCTCTAATTGGGTTATTAAAATAATTTTGATGGTGCAAAAAATAACTCAGAGGAAGTAGGTAAAAGTTTCAGAGGAGCTGTCATTGGAGTTGAATCTTAAATGATAAATTTTTGAAGGCAATTCAGAGATTCTAGTTTAGATAATTAGATGAATGGCAATACTGTAGCTGGAACTCAGAAGGCAGTACAGGTTTCAGGAATGGAAAACAGTGAGTCACTTGTGGCTGTGTTAGATGTTAGATGTCCTAGGTAGGAATATGGAGCTGGTACGTAGAATAGAAATGAGGGTTGAAGACAGGCATTTGGCAGTCTTTGAGTTATCCAAGCTAGCTTAAAAAAGCCATGAGTTGCACCAATATGCTTGTGTAGAATGCATAGAGGAAAAAGAGAAATGGCCACAGGGAAGCAGCCAGCAAAAGGTGAGAAGAGACAGCCATGGTCAGCTCTGTGAATTCCTAAGATAACTGCAGCCACTGCCTCCTCTCTGTTCTCCTGAAGGTGCTGGACCCTGTCTCCTTTTCTCTTCTCTTTGTCTCCTATGTCTATAGTCATTGGTCTAGGGAAGGATGCTCTTGTTTTTCCTTTGCTGCTCCTCCCAGCAAACCATTCTTTACTCAACTTCATTCATTGAAATGAAATATCTATATATGAATAAGTTAACAATGCAGGATTTCAAAGTTTAGCACAGATTTGAGCAGGATTAGATTTATGTGAGATCCACACAGAACATGATTTTATACCACCTGCCCTCTTTCTTATACCTATAAGCAGATTGTTTTGAGCCTTTTATGTTCTCTGTCAATATATTTCTTACTCATTGGAGCTAAAGAGACTTTCAAAAGACATAGTGACCACCCACATTATTCACCCCAGATGCGTAGCTTTCTTCAGTAACCTAATGTGGTAATTTTATTGAGGACCGGAATGTATTAGGTCCTTCATTCCTATATGTATTTTCACATCACTGCTTTCAAATGTGCTATTTCATGTCTACCTTCCATGCTCCTTGGTTATATTTCTAGCAGATCCTGTAGTTCCCTCTCACACTTGTATTCTTTTTTTTTCTTGCTTCTCCTAGAGACAAGCACTATTAATAATTTCCTAAGTATCTTTCCAGATACATGCAATATACACTATCTTAAATATACACATACATACATGCAGGCATGTACACACAAGCACACATGTGCATTTTTAGTTTGAGTTTTTACCATGGGCATGTTAGAACTATTTAAAATAAAATGTGTTGAAATCTCCTCTAAAAGAAAATAAAACAAATGGACAAAAACCTAAAACTCTAATGTTGGCTTTTCAATCTTTTTAATCTTTAACTTTAACCTTCAAAACTTTCTCCCAATATTTTTGAATACTCTTTATTAAATGTGTCTCCCTTGATGTAAGTTAGGACTCCCAGTTGTAGTGAGATAAACTAGTTTGATTTCAGAACCTCTCTTTCACTCTGCCTCTTTTGTATTCTTCTGGTTGACTCTGCTCCGATTTATTATCTGAGGCTCAGGCTGAACTCAGGCTTTTGCGTTGCTGACAGCCCCAGCTCTACATTGGAATGGACGGTCACCCTCCACGTGCAATTAAAAAATATCCAGAGAACACCTCATTTGGGTATATGCCCATCCATCCCTGCACAATTTTGTTGAGGCCACTGAGTTCAGGCACAGTGCCAGGCATGGACCACATGTACTCCCAAAAGTATGGGAGAGGAACACCCCAAAGAAAAGGGGTTTTGATCAGATAAGGAATGGATAACACACTGGGTAATAAAATTGTAGTTAATAGAGTCCGTAGCATTAGTTTCAAAAAATTAGTAAAGGGTACATCAGTCATGACAAAAACAATACTCCTATTGTACTGAACTTGTTTTTAACAGACGTAGACTAAAGCTGTTAATATGTTGCTAATGACAATAAGGGGTTTATTCAAATGAAAAGGTGTTTAACATTCTTTCAAAAGAACCTTCATAATGGATGTATTTTCAATATTTTCTCTAAATTATTCTTTGCTTTAAATTAGTATCATCCATCCAACTGATTATACCCATTATAATCACAATGTGAAGTTAAGTCATGACTGAATGTTTGTGTAGATTAATAGTAGTCAGATGTTCTTGTAAATGTGCATAATTGTGTTTAAATCCATCAGCAAATCCCAGTGTTTCTATTCACAAAGTATATCTTGAAGCTCTCCATTTCTATGTGTTTTCCATTGCCACCTTCCTAGTCCACCATCGTTTTTCTCCTGGACGCCATCAATAGTTTCCCACCTGGTCACTTTGCCTACTCTCTCTTCCCAACCCCACAAATCCATTTCCTACACAACAGCCCAAGGACGATATCAATCAGATTATATTATAATCATATCATGTTATTCCCCTGTTTAAAGTCCTCCAATAGCAGCTCATTATACACGAATTAAACCTAAAGTCTTTGCCATGACCAAAAAGGCCCTGCGGGTTGTGGCTTCTGCTTACCTCTGTCACTTCCATTTTGAGAACATGCCGAAAGCTGTCCCCAAATCAGGGCCTTTGCATACACTGTTCCCACTGTGTAGAACCGCCCCCTTCTCACATCTGCCTCACCATGTCTGGCTTTTCATCCTTTAGGTCTCAGCTAAAATATCAAGTTTCGAGAGGTCTTTTTTTGCTACCCTATCTAAATTGTCCCTCTCTCTTTACTGCTAGCATTTCACCATGTTTGTTTTCTTTGTATGCTTACAATTACAGTATTTGGTATCATTTTGACTCTTTATTTCCTCTCTCCCCCACTAGTTGTCTGTTTCATGAGCAAGGAGTAAAGGTTAATGCCTGTTTCATTCACAGGGTCCTGTTAATAGCACAGGGACTGGCACAGAATTTTTTTCCTCAGAAGATGCTTATCAAATGACTAACAATGAATTTAGTAACCTCTTTAAGTAACTGTATCCATTTGATAAGCTATTTTTAAATATCCTTGTATATGATAATAATACAAATAACAGCAAAACCCACAATAGCAGCAGCACACTGCTAAAAAGAGAAAGTTTATTAAGGTGAGACCGAAACAAAAGATAACAATAAACCCTCCAGTGAAGTTAACTGAGGTTGAATGCTTACAGGAGGAGGAGAATACCACCACTAAAAACTAGTTTGATTTATGGTGTAAAACATTACTCATAAGAAAGAATTTTTCACCAAATCCTAGGAGGCTGTGCTAGGTATCTGCCCGATCGGATCTATTTCCCTAAGGGAAATGGTAGACTCTCTTGGGAACTGTGGGCTGATCTGAAAACTATGGGGTGCAACCTATATAAAAATTAGACCAAATGAGACGGTGTTGCCTCTAATGCACTCACTTCTCTATGTGATTGGTTTATGCATCAGGCTTCCCTTCCCCAGATAGGGTGAGGTGGTATTGGAGTGGAAGCAGGGGGCATGTATCATACCCCTCCCAAAGAGAGTGGTGATGTTTTATCTCACTGGAGAGGCACACTAAGAAGGTTTAAAAATGTAAATGCCTTGTCAAGGCTGTAAAACAAAGATATAGCCTCCTTTTATTCCCACACTGTGGCAACAGCTGAAGTGATCACAAAAGTGTGGCGGAGAAGCTTAGGATCTTCCTCAATATCTACCTTCAAGGTGGCTTAGAGATAAATGTAGGAATATAGAAATTCAAAAGTATTGCAGTAGTGACCTGATAGCATTAATAAGATAATGAGGTAAACTAGATAACCAATTGGTATTATTATTATTATTATTATCATTATTATTGAGATAGGGTCTAGCTCTATTACCCAGGCTGGAATGCAGTGGGGCAGTCTCAGCTCACAGCTGAACCCACCTCCTGGGCTCAAGCAGTCCTCCCACCTGAGCCTCCTCAGTAGCTGGGACTACAGGCATGTGCCACCATGCCTGGCTAATTTTTGTATTTTTTGTAGAGACGGGTTTTGCCATGTTGCCCAGGCTGGTCTCAAACTCCTGTGCTCAAACAATGATCCATCTGCCTTGGCCTCCCAAAATGCTGGGATCACAGGCGTGAGCCACTGTGCCTGGCATCAACTTGTTTTACTATATCTGGTCTTCATTTGGAAGTATTATGACATTTATAATGTACAATCTTATGTTAAATGCATTTGTAGTATGTACTAATTATATAGTATTTAAGCATGTAGCCATAAAACTGTTCATTTGAGTTTCAAGGCAGACATCCCTAAGAAGCCTTTTAAGGTGAGATCTGAAACAGGATGTAGTTAAGTGAAAAGTTCGAAGAAAGGGAGGAGTTCCATATAGGGAGACATTTGTGTGAAGGTGGATGTGAGATGACCCCCATCATGTTCAGTGACCCCAGAAAGAGCAGCATACTAGAGTCCCGAGGGCAGCAGAGACCAAACATGCCCAGTGACAAGGTGGAGAGCACCTGCAGCTCGATTGTGAAGCATCCCGTAAACATTTGCAGGATTTGGGCAGAAAGAACCTAAAGTAGTTATTTTAGCTAGGGAATACAATTGTCAGGTTTACATTATGAGACAGTGTTTCTGTGGCTTATTTCATCATTCCAAACAAAAGGTGCTAATGGGCTGAATAGAATGGAGGTGGTGGAGATGCCGAGAAGTGGCAGATTAAAAACTTATTAAATTTTGTAGACTCTGCAGCACAGTGTTATTTATTTGTTAGGTTATTTATTAGTAAGGATAGCATGGTGTGAAGAGAGGAATAAGGGTGCTATCCTGGTTTTCACTTTGCAGGGTGCTTTGTGGTGGCCTTACTGAAATAAGGAATGCTGAAAGTGGCACCCACATGAATGGGTCCTGTTTTGAGCACACAAATTTTGTATTTTCTGAAAGGCCTGTAATGGAGATGTTGAGTAGATATTTGGATTAAGTGGGCGTTGGGACATGTTATAAGGATACAGGGAGAAATATAGATTTGGAAGGCATTGGCATGGAAGGGGAATTCAAAACAAGGGAGTGGATATGATTATATAGGGAATTAAAAGAGGGCTTACATACAGACATAGCCCTGAGGAACTTCAGTATTCAAGGTATGGGCTGAGGGGGAAGTGGATTTACAGAGAAGGATGCAGGAGAGAACCTTGGAACAGGTGCTACTGGAAGAGAACCTGTAAATTGGAGTGTCCTGACATCTCAGAGGAGAGATCCTGTAGGAAAGGAAGTGCCCATGGCCATTGAAATGCCATTGAGATGCCAAGCAAGATACGGATCTGAAAGGCCCTCTTGGATTCACTGGTTATTAGAGGCCTAGCTCCACTCTTCCTCCTGGGAAGAATGGTGGTGCAGAAACCAGAATGGTGTGGGTGGAGAAGAGAATAAAAATTGAGAAAAATATCCCCAAAAGAAAGCTCCAGACCTGTCTGCCTTTGGAGGTAAAGTGATATCCAGGGAAAGATTTTTGTTTTCTTTTAGGTTTTTAAGATGAAATAGACTTCACGTAATTTGAATGCTGAAGGAAGGAAATGGAGAGGTTAAAGTGTAGGTATTAAAAATGTGTATTATTTTAACCTTAACACATCTGTTAAACCATCATAGAGACGATTTCTCAGTATTCCCTAAGTTTTCCTTTTATTGCTACTCAGAGATCGTGTCCAAGAGAGTTGGGAAAACAGAAGGGGCAAAATGGTACCTGTAATGACGGGGAGGCATGATGTTATTTCATGCTTGATGCAATATCTTAGCAATGTATTACCACAGATGTCATAAGGCCTCAGTAACTATTTGCTAAATGACAGAATAACTGTTTTGTACCTCATGCTATTTCTGATGAAAAGGAAAATAATAGAAAAGGAGAAGAAAGGGGTTTGGAAGTGGGAGTGATTGGGATTCAGGGAAAGAAAACTGGTGGTGAGGAGAAGAAAGGAAATGAGAAATAAGCCCGTAACTGGTGTTTTCTAATGAGATCTATGTTTTATGTCTTTGAGATCTTTATATCCTTCATGAAATTGCTCTGAGATTCCTCCTTTAGGGAAAATTTGGCCTATGTAATAAATTCATACACAGAAGTTTTACAATGGGGAATTGTATTTGCATTGAAAATAAGGGTTTTTATATATGTTTGACCTAGGATTAAAAGCCAGTCTAATTTTGATGTAATTCATAATTCTCTCTTTTAGAAAAAATGGCTATATTTATAATCATCAGAAAATGGCTCCATCTTACTTTCACAGAGATTCTCTTTGTGCTTAGAGTTTGAGGAAATCTATGATATCACTACATTATTCAGAATGGAATCTGGAGGAAAACAAAACCCTGTTTTACACACGAGTGTATCTGAATATGTGTCACAAATGCTACTATCATGTATTTATGGTTATTCTTCATTTCTTATATGCTGAATGACTAAATTATAATAAAGGCTGAATAACCCCTTTTAGGTTTAGAAAGGATAGTGGCTATCTTTGAGAAATATTTTATTCCAATTAGTCCATTAGTCTCCAATGGAGACCAGTGGTGAATGTAGCTTACTGGACTCTAATTCTTCTTCTTTTCAAAGTAAAAGATTCTTGATCAACTTTGTATCATACTGTAGTCCTGGGGATTCACCCAAAATCCTTTTCTTTTTCTTTTTTTCTTTTTTTTTGGTCCCATTCCTCAAGTGATTTATACAAGAACATTTGCATAATGGAAGGTAATTTTAATGTATGCTAATTTCCATGAGGCCTGCACTTTCAGATTGTTCTTTTTTGCTGGAGGAATGACTGAAGTGTCCCAAGCATTTGACTTTTCACCCTCTTGTGTGAACTTCTCTGTGAATGGTTTTGTTAGGAAAAACCACGCTCCAAATGTTCTGTGGCCATTAGAAGAGACCTGTTGTATGCATAGCGTCATTCTGCTTTCCAAGTAATTTCTATGCAGATGGTACACGGCAAAATTTTTCTGCCTTACATTAAAATCTGCATCAACCAATAAGAATGATTTGCTCCTGAGCAGACACAAATGAAGGATTATTGTGTAGGAGGAGAAGTACAAGTACAAAGTGGATCAGGACAGCAGGTGGGACCAAAGGAGGATACAGGTCCTTTTAAAATTCTTAATTAAAAAAAGAAAAATAGCATATTGTATTTAATAGGAGCCTATTACTATTCTAGATTTCTTTCCAAAATGAAGCTCCACAGAAGTATTTTAACCAGCCATGCAATTGCATTTTAAGAATCGACTTAACTATCAACTTTTTAGCACAAGGTGAGACTCTTGCATTTAGCATGCAACTTCTGGAAGAATGTAGTGAGAGTGAGTGAGATTGGGATCGCCTACCAAGCTGGGAGTGCCAGCTGCTCAACCCTAGTCCTCAATACAGGGAGGATGTTTGAGGAAGAACTTCATATCCTATATGTCAGTGATGATATGCAGTTTGCTTTGGTACACACAATTGTAACTGTTTCTCTGTTTTGGATTATGCCTGATGGTATTTATGCCAAAATGATTTATAGTCGACTCCTGGTTGAATCTGAAAGTTGGGACAAGGAATAAGAAGAAAGGTGTATATCTTATTGTAATTTATATTGCTTTTGAGATATGCTCTATAACTTACTGCAGCATATGCAACTTCTCTGTAATGTTCTTAGATAAATTATCCAATTATTCACATTTCAACTACATGATGGTTGGGTAATGAAAAATGGCCTGTAAGTAAGCTTTAATGAAGGGGAAGGGTTTGGGGAAGGCACAAGAGGAAGTTGCTTTTCTATAAAAATGTTCCTGTAAATAACTTAGAGAAGGACTTTTTATGTTGCTAGTTAGTGTGTATATTCAATGTAATTCAGGGAATTTAAAAAAGAAGAAAATGATTTTCTAACTATAACTATCTATCTCTGAGATATAATGGCACATTGTGTAGTATTACCTGCTATTTTGAATTAGTTACCTCTATCCTTTTTTTATTATTAGCATTGGTGGATAGAATCTTTTCTATCCAAGTACTTCTTTTCAACAAAGAAACAAAAGAACATCCCCTCAGATGCTAGTGAATAGGAAGAAATGGGCACTGAGCAAGTTCCTCTGAAGATCATGCATGTATCAGAGGAGCTGTCCATATACCTGGGTAAGGGCACATGAGGTGCACAGACTGTGGAAGACCTGCCATGACTGTTCTGCTCTCCTTCAGAAATGATTTTAACTAAAACTTGCCAGTGAAATCTGGTTTGGCTTTTGTTGGGGAGCTTTATGTTTAACCTCGACCTTGGTTGACATTGAACTTGCCTCTAATGGCTTCACAGCAGCCCAAGAGCAGTTTCTCAGCTCCTTAAGTAAACATCACATTACTTCAAGTTAACATCACATTGTGTCCTTCAAACATTTTTTTCTGTAGTTATGTTCTGCTGACCTCTAATTCACTTATAGAAATTGCTTTTAAAAAACTTTTGTTTTCATATTTTTCAGGAAAGAAATGGAAACAAAACAAAGACACAATAGTTTATCTCACTGAGCTATTCCAGAGGCTATTATAACTTATAATATAATATAAATTAAATATTCAATAGAGCTACAACTATTTTTTAAATAGGTTCACATCTTCTTTGTCCAACTCTGGTGTATTTACAGGATATAGATTAAACATTCTGATCTTCTAGTTTACTTCTGTCTTCTTGACAAAATGTCAAAAACAAGTGTAATGCGCCACTAAATAATTACTATGCTTGGGGTGATAGCATGTTTTAATCTGTGATGGCAGTTTGTCTTGAATCCTAACCCTCCCCTTCTTAAAAACATGCTCATAATAAGCAGATGCTATTGTCCTTTGGCTTTCTAGAAAGTCAACAAGCCAAATTCCTTGGTCGTTCCAGAAAACTTTTGTCATGATCTTTGCTCTCAACTGGTCCACTTTTGCTTTGACTGGATCTCTTCCCCGTCTTGGCAGCCATTACTTTTATTGGGCTTTGTCCTCAGGATCATGCTGATAAGGCCACGTTTCATCTCCTGTTACAATTCTTCAAAGAAATGCTTCGGGATCGTAACATCATCTGTTTAAAATTTCCATTGAAAGTTCTGCTCTTGTCTGCAGTTGATCTGGGTGCAAGAATTTTTGCTCCCATTGAGTGGAAAGTTTGCTCAACTTTAATTTTTCAATCAGAATTCTGTAAGCTGAATCAATTGAGATGTTTGTGGTTTTGTTTCTGTTGTTAATCATCAGCCCCCTTCAGTTAGGGCATGAACAAGATGAATTTTTTCCTTGCATTGATGTGTAATGGTCTGCCACTACCAGATTTATCTTCAATACAATATCATCTCATCCCTTCTTTTTTTTTTTTTTTTTTTTTTTTTTTTGAGATAGAGTCTCACTCTGTCGCCCAGGCTAGAGTGCAGTGGCACAATCTCGGCTCACTGCAACCTCTGCCTCCCAGGTTCAAGCGATTCTCCTGCCTCAGCCTCCCAAGCATCTTGGACTACAGGCACCTACCACCGCGCCTGGCTAATTTTTTATTTTTAGTAGAGATGGGGTTTCACCATCTTGGCCAGGCTGGTCTCAAACTCCTGACCTTGTGATCCACCTACCTCAGCCTCTCAAAGTGCTGGGATTACAGGCGTGAGCCACTGCGCCCGGCCTATCTCATCCCTTCTCAAAAAACAAAACAAAACAAAAAAAAGTTAGCCATTTGTAAACTGCTGATTTCTTTGGGTCATTGTCCCCATAAACTTCTGTAAAGCATCAGTGATTTCACCATTGTTCCACCCATGCTTCATCATAAATTTGATATTTGTTCCTGTTCGGTTTCAGCAAAATTCATTTGCTCTCGTAGGGGCTCTTTTCAAGCTGATGTCTTATCCTTCTTAGTGGCTTGAACTAGATTCTGTTCAGACATGTGATAACAAATTAGCATGAGTTTGTTTTGCTACAAAAAATTTTAAAATCCCTGCATAGTTTTTAGTAATGCACATTTTCCATGAACTTTTGGAAGAATGCTCATATTCATGGATCTGTATTTATTATCAATAGCCATCGTAAATATTTCTGTAACCTGGAGCCATTTTCTCTAAGTTCTTGATAACTTGTTATAAAATAATAATGTTACAACGTAGAATGTCTGTTTTGTAAGCATTTAAACCCCAGAGTGAGAAAGGTAATGCAATGAGTGAATTGGGTTTAGTGTAGGAACTCAGTGATCCCAAAGTGTGCCTAGTTGGTGCTGTTTTTCTCTGGTGCCAGACCCCACAGAAGGGATAATGAGGGAGTAAGGACCATGGGAATCTGGAGATCACCTGCATCAACCACAAGGACTGTAAATTTTTCTCATTTATTGAGTTTATTGTTACTCAGTCTTATTTTTTTTCCCAAGAAAAGTCAGAAGTCTGACTGTTGAATGTCTCAGTCTTTCAATGTTTATCCAAAAAAGGTGGATAAATCAATCAAGACTAAACAAAACACAACCATGAGTCAGATCAGGTCCTTGGATCATCCATTTCAATTCTCTGCCATAAGAAAAAGTTACAGATATAGTGTATTTTCATTGCTCTCAAACATATTATATGTTGATTTAGCCATAAGATCACAGATAGATTGGTACACATGATATTGACTGGGATATCAAAGGAATATTGAATGCTTTATTTTTGAAGTCTGTGTCATAGTTTGTAACAATCTCCTCCATTTCTTTCCAAATAAAATCATTTTGCATTCTGTTGTTTAGGCGGTGGGAGAGCTCATTAGTTCTGAAAGAATAGTTCGAAATGTATGTTCTAGATACCAAAAGCACTTTTACTCTCTGGATTTTCATCACTTACAGTATTGAACAAGATGGCCAGTGTAAAGTGGCTAACATTTAGTAAATGCTGGAGGAAAATTTACTGAATTAAAAATAATAGGCTTTTTAAACAAAATGTATACTGTAGTGAGGATATGGAGAAACTGGAACTCTAATAATACACAGCTGGTGAGAATGTGAATTGGCATAACCACTCAGGAAACCGTTCAGCAGTATCTACTAAAGTTGAACATATGAATGTATATCTGTGACTCCAATTCCACTCCTGAGTGTATATCCAACAGAAATACATACATATGCTCACCGAAAGATACGTACTAGAATGTTCAGAGTATCACTGTTCATAGTAGCCCAAAACAAGAAGCTATCCAAATGCCCAACAAATACAGAATGCATAAATAGTGGTTTATTCTTAAAATGGAAAACTATACAGCAATAAAAATGTGTGATCTACAACTGCACACAACTATATATGAATTTAACAACCATAGCAATGAGTGCATGAGCCAAACACAAAATACTGTATACTGTATAACTTCCCATTTACAAAGTACAATAATTGGCAAAGCTCATCTTTGCTATTTATAAATTAAGGATAGTTGTTACCCTGGAAAGGAATAAAAGAAGAGAGGCTTTTGGGGTGCTGGTAATGCTTTATTTCTTGATCTGACTGCAGGATTTCACAGATGTATTGGTTGCAGATCTTGAGCTGTGCATACATTGACCTGTATCCTTTTTTCTGTGTAAATTATTCTTTAATAATACATTAAAATGAAAAACTAATAGGTTTGTAAAATTCAATGGAATAATTACTCATAATTAAAGGAAATTTATTTATTTTTAATATTCTCTAATATCTTATTACCTATTTTAGTATAAAATTAGGGTAAATTGAGTGGCATGGATTGTTAAATAGAGGTACTCCATAAATTATGGCTTTACATAATTACGTTTAAGGTATGATTCTTGCCAAGTTCAGAGATATTTTTAAGAATCTGCATTCATTTTACAAAATGTGAAAAGTAAAATGTAGCCTCAAGTGTAAATCAGCCAGTCATATGTGAGGCATGCCTAACATAATGCCTCTTATTTTTAAATGATTTCTCCCAATGTTGATGGTGAGAATAGTGCTAATGATACAAAAAGTTTTTTATAAAATGGGAAAATTCTACTCAATGTTTTGTTCGCTCTGAAGATTAAGGAATTTTAGATTCTTTATACAAAGCATTAATCATCCAGAGGAAGTTTCCCCAAACTGTACTCACTGTCCTAATAGTTCCTGAGAGAATATTCCCTTCAGACAACTTAATGCTTGTTTAGTGTCTGATGCTAATAAGAAATACCAACTTAAATTTGAATCATAAAGTCAGAATTTTTATAATTGTATGTGACCAAATATTAAAAAAATTATTCCTCATTTTTTACATGAGGAAACAGACCCATAATAGTTAAGGGATACTTCTAAAGATATATCATTAATACATTTTATGACTGAGACCAAAACTCTCAAAGATTTTTCAGTGCTTGTCTTTCCAGTCTGTAGAGAATTTTCACTTGCGTAATCTCAGTTACTGCTGGTATTAATAGAACACATTTGTGTAATTTAAAGTTGTTCTCATATTATCTGCCAAATGCCTGTTTACAGTAACTTTATTTTGGTATTGGTATATCCTCCTGTTATGTTATTCTTCTTGACACAGTAAATGCCTTGATTAAAGAATAATGTAGGTCAATTAGATTCTATTTTACTTGAAGCTTTTTTAAGTTTGACCAAGACTGTGATGTCTGCTTTCATCTACAGATGAATTTTCCTGCTTACAATTGAATAATTACAATTACTGATGAATAGAGATTTCCTAGGCTTTTTTTTTTAAAGATGTATGATCATGTCAAGTAATCTCATCTATTGTTTTGATGTTATCAAGATGTTTAATGACCTTTAGTAGTTTCTTGTCTATGATTGTGTCATTGAGAACTGTCTGTGTCAATGAATTCAAGGCAAATAAGGCCCTAAGAATTTTGCATTTCTATTTTATTCCTTTAATTAATTTATTTTTAATTGACAAATAATAATTGTGTATACTTATGGGATACAATGTGATGTTTCAATGTATGTATACATAGTACATAGTAGAAATACTTAAGCTAATTAACATATGCATCACCTCACCGACTTATCATGTTTTTGTAGTGAGGATGTTAATGATCTATTCTTTTAGCAATTTGGAAATATACAGTGATAACTAACTGGTCACCATGCAGTGCAAAAGATCACTAAAAGTTATTCCCCCAGTATAATTAAAACCTTGTAACTTTTGATCAACATCTCTGTTTTCCTCATCCCTTCCCACCCCCCAGCCTCTAGTAACCACTTTTCTACTCTCTGTTTCTATGAGACGGATTTTTTTTTCTTTTTTTTTTTTTTTTTGAATGAGAGTCTCGCTCTGTTCCCCAGGCTGGAATGCGGTGGCACCATCTGGGCTTACTGCAACCTCTGCCTCCCAGGTTCAAGCAATTCTCCTGCCTTGGTCTCCGAGTATCTGGGATTACAGGTGCCCGCCATCACGCCCAGCTAATTTTTGTATTTTTAGTAGAGATAGGGTTTCACTATGTTGGCCAGGCTGGTCTTGAATCCCTCGCCTCAAGTGCTCTGCCCACCTCGGCCTCCCAAAGGAGATTGACTTTTTTAGGTTCCACATGTAAGTGAGATCATAGAGTATTTGTTTTTCTGTGCTCATCTTATTTCACTTAGCATAATATCCTCTAGTTCCATTCATGTGGTCGTGAATGACAGAATTTCCTTCTATTCTAACGCTGGATAGTATGCTACTGTGTATAATCCCATATTTTCTTTATCCATTCACTTGCTGGTGAACACTTAGGTTGCTTTCATATGTTGGCTTCTGTGAAGAGTGCTGAAATGCACATGGGAGGGCAGACATTCCTTCGACATAGTGATTTCAATTCCTTTACGTATATATATATCCAGAAGTGGGATTGCTAGATCATATAGTAAATCTATTTTTAGTTTTTTGAGGAACCTCCATACTGTTCTCCAAAATTGCTGTACTAATTTATATTCCCACCAACAGTGTACAAGGGTTCCCTTTTCCCCAATTCCTCACCAACACTTACCATTTGTATTATAGATAGCAGCCCTTCTAACAGGTGTGAGGTGATATCTCAACATGGTTTTAATTTACATTTCCCTGATGATTAGTAATGTTGAGCATTTTTAAACATGTCTATTGGCCATTCATATCTCTTCTTTTGAGAAATGTCTGTTCAGATCCTTTGATCATTTTTTAATTGGGGTATTTGTTTTCTTGTTGTTGAGTTATTTGAATTCCCTCTATATTTTGGATATTAGTCTCTTATCTGATGTATGGTTTGCAAAGATTTTCTCTCAACTTGTGGGTGGTCTCTCCATTCTTTTGTTTTCTTTGCTGTGCAGATTTTTTTTTTGCATTTTTAGATAATTGGATAAAGTTTTAGAAATATAGGGCCCAACATTTCACATTATATTATTACATACATACACATAAATATGTATACACGTATGTATTGCATTATAGATGGCAGTTAAAATTTTCAAGTATTTTAAATACTGTCATCAAAATAATACATGCACATGATTTGAAAAATTAAACAATACAGAGCAGCAGTACCTTACTACATCCATAAGCCCTATGGCATTTCTCAAACACAAGCATTTACATTTCTTATAATGATTTCTTCTCCATACTTCTAAATCAGGAATTCTTAATGTGGAATGCATGAATAAAATTCAGAAGGTCTGTGTGCTTAGGGAAAAAAAGAGTTACATCTTTATTTTCATTAATCTGTAAATTGAAAGCTAGCATAGGCAACAATCCACAATAACATCAGCAGTACTGTGACTTTGTCAGTGATAGAATTCTGAAAGAATTACTGAGACTACTCCGGGAAGGTTATGGAAAAAAAGAATTTAGAAATATTTGCATATAACATTAAGTTTTCACAAAAATCTGCCTTGCGATATTATTTTTTCTCATCTCTACTTCTAAATTAGTTCTTATCATTTAATCCATTAATAAGATTATTGCTATATCAATTGCTACATTTGTTTAATATTTTTGTGTTTCAGTATAATTGATTTCCTTTGTAATCTTATGTATTTTGTTTTATGCACTTAAAATATTATTTTGAGAACAGTTTCAAAGGCTTCACCAGACTGCCAGTAGTGTTTATGCCAAATAAATGTTAACAATCTCTGTTGTTAGTACTGTGTGTATACCACAGTTCTTTGACTGATGAAATTTAGGTATTTAAGGCATCTTCTGCTATGAAAGAAGAGGATTGAACTCAGTTGTAATGTTTTATCAGCTCTTTTCCCCCCATCTTTTGATAGTTATATTACTTTACTTTGCTTCTCAATCGATTATCTTTTAAATTTAGGGATCTATGTATATACCTTAATTAATATTGCTATTAATTGTGTCTCTTCATGTTCTATTTTCCTACAGGAAGATATTACATCCCTATCCTTTTCTTTGGCTTTTGCTTCCACCCTCCTATTTTCCAGTTTCTGTCATCATTACTTTTATATTAACAATCTCAAAAACAATAACATATGCATTCTGTTCTAAAAAACATAATGATGTTCTGAAAACACAATTATTTATATGTTGATTTTCATTGGTGAAGATCTTAAACACTATTTGCATTGTTATGACTATGCAAGTTTTCACTGTAGTGTATATATAACCTTTTTGAGCAGTTCTTTGTTTTTCATGATGAAGTTTGTAATTACTTTCTTTTCCTATTATTTTATTTTTTGGCGATCTTTGCCTTTATCAAATCTTCAATTTTTCTCACACTTTCTGGCTTCTCACTTATTCTGGTAAATATACTTCCCTCCCCCAACAGGGAGGGCTGTTATTTTCCCTCCTTGGGGTCTCCCATTTCTGGAGTCTCCTTTGGATTGCGGTATTCTGGTTGTTTTTAAGGTTGCTATAGAGCTTATCGGGGTACATCTTCATGTAACTTACCAAGAAACTTTGCAAGGAACAAAAATTTCGGAGATTTTATGTATCAAAATGATTTCATTCTGCTCTAACACTGATTTCTATAATTTAGTGGAATATAGAGTTCCAAGTTGATAACCATTTCAGCTTTTCGAAATTTCACAAAGATACATCAAGACTAGTTGTTTCTCTAATTGATATTTTGTTTCGTTTTTGTTCTTTTTTATGTTTTGAACAACAAGACTCTACCTGTAATCTGTGGGTTGTTTTAAGAATGTTAATGTCTTATGTATTGAGTTCTTCTATTTTACTTTCTGCACTTTGTTTTCTCTTTTCTCTTTTTTGTATTAAACATTTTATATGGATTCTTTATAGCTTTTCTCTTATACATTCCGTCTTCGTTCAATTAAATCTTCAAGCCTATCTTTGAAATTTACAAAACTTTTATCACATCTATTTTCAATTTTTAAGTATACTTTTTTGATACTTCATTTTCATAGAATATTATTTTACTTTATTTATTTAGTTAAAGACAGGGTCTCACTCTTTCACTCAGGCTGGAATGCAGTGGCCTAGTCATAGCTTACTGCAGTCTTGAACTCCAGGGCTCAAGGGATCCCCGCACCCCAGCCTCCCGAGTAGCTAGGACTATAGGCATGCACCACTATGCCCAGCCCAGTTAAATATTTTGTTTAGAGTCTGGCTGCATTGCCCAGGCTGGTCTTAAACTGGCTTCAAAAGACCCTTGATTCTCCCACCGTGGCCTGCCAAAGTTCTGGGATCACAGGCGTGAACCCCTATGCCCATGCCTAGCCAGAATACTATTTTATAAATTCAATATTTCTTTCAAGTCTGTTAATTTTTTTTTTTTTTTTTTTTTTTTTTTTTGTGACGGGGTGTTGCCCTGTCACCAGGCTGGAGTGCAGTGGTGCACTGTTAGCTCACTGCAACCTCCACTTCCCAGGCTCAAGCAATCCTCCCACCTCAGCTTCCAACAAGCTGGGATTACAGGCACACACCACCACACGCAGCTAATTTTTGTATTTTTTGAAGAGATGGGGTTTCACCATGTTGTCCAGGCTGGTCTGAAACTCCTGAGCTCAATCCATCTGCTCACTTCAGCCTCCAGAAGTGCTGCAGTTTCAGACATGAACCACTGTTCTCGTCTTTTATGTCTTTGAATATTTTAATTTAAGATTTTTAAAAAAAATTTTCTTCCCTGCATTCTGCTTATCCCAGGACTTTTTTTGAAAATTTTGTCTCTCCTTTTCATATTGTAATCTTTCCACAAATGTTTGGTGGTTCTTGATTGCCCATATAAACTTGCAGACTCTGATGTCTACATATCTTGACAGAGCTTATCAATGGGCAGACCTCACTTAGGAAGATGGGTCAGATGCTAGCCATAATTCTAAATTCTCCTCAGTCCTTCAAAATAGACAGGTCTTTTATTGGAGGACTGCCAATTTCATTAACAAAACTCTCACATTTTTTTGTGAGGGAGTTTGCTGCATTACTGAATTCCAGGCAACATGCATGCAGTGGTAAAGTGAGTAGGAGGGGATTTGATTCTATTAACTGCCAAGCTTTCCCTCTAGGATTTCCTTTGTGGCCTCCATTAGCTAACATTTCCAAGTCTGGAACCTTCCTTAAGTATAACAGATAACAGGGCACCCAGTTGCTTTTTCCGTTTTAGCCGCTTCTTGGCTCTTGCAGGTTGCAGTTTTCTAGATTTTGCTTTGTCATTCTTTCTCTTGCCCCTTTCATTGTCCAGAAATCTGTTGAAAAAATTATATCTACTGATAATTACATCCCATACTCTTCATTTTTTAAACTTTTTATCTTTATTATTTATTATTGTAGTATGGTGTCTCTGAAAGATTGGAGAAGAATGTTTATAATCTTAAACCAGAAGCCTTGGGTATCACAGCATAATAATTAAGGTTTTATATTGTTTATGATTATTTGAGCCAAAGGCCTTTCTACCATTTATCAAAACAAAGTATTTTTGTAAACTTCAATATACATTAATTTTTTTCAGAAATGCAACACAAATATGAAAACAAATAAATATTATACTTCATTTTTTCCTGAACTTTACCAAGGGCTGTTCACCATTTCAAAATAACATTTACCTCTTGAGTTACCAGATAACAACCTAGTTGTATCAGTCTGCACTTTTAGCTCTGTCTTTTTTTTTTTTTTTTTTTTTTTATGATTCTACATATATTTGCAAGTATCTGAGTTGATCATTTCTCTTCCAGGGTAGACATGCTGAGCATTTACATATTCAAATAAATATATAATTTTATTATATATTAATTCCTCTTAATTTCCTACTTTATATTACAGGTAGGACATTGTATTGATTTTGTCTAAATAGGCACCTGAACAGTTTACATAATTTTGAACTTTCAGAATAGTAAAGAGATGATAAAAACTGTTATTTAAAAATGAGCGCTTTGGTCTGATATGGTTGGGAACCAGTGTAAGAGGAAATATTTTATGGCTTTCAGTCTTTATAAGGAAAATAAGAATAAACTTCCACATATTGAAAAAAAATGGAACCCTAAAGAAAGTTCTTTCCATTGATGCTTTCTAAAAGCAATGATTAGGAAACAAGTACCTTAGGGCAGTCATGGTGGCTCATGCCTAGAACCCCAGCGCTTTGGGAGGCCAAGGTGGGTAGGCAGATTGTTTGAGCCCAGGAGTTCGAGACCAGCCTGGGCAACATGGTGAAACCCCTTCTCTCAAAAAGAAAAAGAAAAAAAAAATTAGCTGGGCAGTTGCACATGCCTGTAGTCCCAGCTACTCAGGAGGCTAAAGTGGGATGATCGTTTGAGCCCAGAAAGTCAAGTCTGCAGTGAGCCGTGATTGTGCCACTGCATTCTAGCCTGGACAACAGAGCGAGATCCTGCCTCAAAAAAAAAAAAAAAAAAAGGAACCTTGAAGTTGTTCTGTATCCCTGCAGTCACATTCCATCTACCTGTTCTCTACTTGATGCTCTCCAATAGGGGTCAACAGACCTTTTCTGTAAAGGGCCAGAGAGTAAACATTTTAGGTTTTGAGGGCTAGACCATTTCTGTTGGAACCACTTTAACTTTGGCATTTACAGCATGAATGTAGCTATACATAGTACATACATGAATAACCATGGCTGTGTTTCCATAAAACTTTTTTGAGAGGAATAGATCACAGGCTGGATTTGGCATATGGGCTATAGTTTGCCAAACCCTGGTCTTTGAGATTATCAAACTTTCCAGTTTCACTGGGCGGCTCTCGTTAATGATGTTTTTATCCATTCCAATAGCAAAATCATTTAAACGTCTTAAAATTTTTGCATGCACTTTGATAGCGAAGCCATGGTATACATGACTTTAGAGGTATTAACATTTTGCTAATGGTTCCTTGTTCTTTATTTGGCTGTTTGTCATGACAGTGGATAAGCTTGGTTACTTTGTTCATAGAAAAAACACCACTGTTATTCTGTCACCATTCTTGGTGATGGTAAGATCCTTTACAAAAACTAGATGGAATAGAGATTCTTTCATTAAGAAGGAATGTAGAGAAGGCAGAAAATATCTATAATAAATTAACCTAAAATAATTAAAGGTCAAGGAAAAATAATTTATGAGTAATGATTGAAGTTGTGAATAGTAAAGGAAACGGAAAGTTTTTGAGGGCCTCATGAGTCATCACATATTTGAAGAATTGCCATGAAGAATTCTAAGGTTTAATGGTAGTATTTTTTTCAGCTTTGATAATTTGATGAAAAATCTTTTTTTAAATAAAAGATTAGTGATTCATACATAAGGAACATCATGGTTTTAAGAATCAGTAGAGATTGAAGTCAGCCTACAATGTGAATTACTGGAATTTCTGACTTTAAAATATATGGATTTGAGAAACATCGATTTTGAGCTAAACTTGATAACATATTTATTGCTTAATGATATGCACAAATTTGTTAGGTATTGAAATAACCGATACAGTATTACCTTTCATTTCAGTTTTTAATGATACTAAAGCATGCCTTTTTGGTAATTGTTTTAGTCAGACTTGGTAAGCACAAGATCTGACAGTGTTGACTAGTCTGATACTCACAGGATGCATTGTATAAATTCTTCATTCCTTGAAGCATGAGTACAGATGATGACTGTCAACTTTGCCCTTTGACAGGTGTTAGGTAATGTGTAAGATATTCCCTGAAGCCTTTCCCAGATTTTTCTTGGTGATTCAAGTTTAGAAATGTGGTTTGCTTAGAGCAGTGTTTTCAATGGGGGGTGATTTTTACCTCCCGTGGGACATTTGGCAATGTCTGGAGACATTTTTGCTTTTCCCAATTGGGGGATGCTATTGGCATCTAGTGTGTAGAGAGGCCAGAGATGCTGCTATACCCCCTACAATGCATATCACAGTCTCCCACAGTAAAGACATGTTGGACCCAAAGTATTAATGCCAAGGTCGAGAAATCCTGGCTTAGCGTAAAATTTGAGAACGAAGTCATCAGGATTCTTTAAATCCATACCTTCTTTTTTTTTTTTTTTTTTTTGAAGTGGAGTCTCGCGCTGTCGCCCAGGCTGGAGTACAGTGGCACGATCTCAACTCACTGCAAGCTCCGCCTCCTGGGTTCACGCCATCCTTCCACCTCAGCCTCCCGAGTAGCTGGGCCTACAGGCGCCTGCCACTATGCCCAGCTAATTTTTTAAATTTTATTTTATTTTTATTTTTAGTAGAGACGGGGTTTCACCATGTTAGCCAGGATGGTCTCAATCTCCTGACCTCGTGATCCGTCCGCCTCGGCCTCCCAAAGTGCTGGGATTACAGGCGTGAGCCACCATGCCTGGCCTAAATCCATACCTTCTTAATTAGGAAAATAATGTTCATCAATGAGGCACTTCTAATACATTCCTTACAGAGATATTTAAAAGTGCAGCATTTCCCTATATATCTGGATCATAATGAAATGAGTGGTTGTCATTGTCTCTTCCCAGATCAGTTATCCATTTGTTTATCAAACTTTTAGGAAGCACTTGATGTGGGACTTAGGTTGACTATACAAAATTGAATAAGAGATGGTCATCATCTAGATTAATGAATGGTAGGTAGATAGATGGTAAAGATGACTGCGTTGTTGTTGTTCTCTATGATTTTGTAATGTTCTCTTACATGATAGCAACTCATTAGGTTTCTTTAGAGTGAGGGTAGATTTGTGATGAAGTTTTGAAAGCTTTATTGGTGTTGGCAAGAGAATGGTGCAAGATAGTTGATTTATAGAATGTTTAGTTCTATTTTCTTGCGTAAACAATCCATAGACCAAAACTGTCGAAGGACCACTGGTAAGTGGTAGCCTCTTATGGGCAAAGGGATGCAGTAAAGGACTTTTGTAAGTTGTTTTTTAAAGTGTGAACATCATTACTATGATCTGAATGTGTCCTCCAAAATTCATGTTGAAACCTCATCATTATTCTAACAATGTGTCATCAGAAAAAATTTTAATGAAATTAGCATTAAAGTAAATTTAATGGCTATGGCATATTTGAATTTGTGGACGTATGTTTTGCAAAGACTCTGCTTCTGTCTTTATTTTTTGGAAACTAGGACATGGACTGTAGGCTTAGTTTCCAAATGTGGACTTTAAAATAATAGCTTTTTAAAATAAATGAAAATATTTTCAACATCTGATATTTTAAAAATATTTTACCACTAGTTCTGTTGAAATGATTTTCATTGTTGTTGTTTAAAACTCATTTTCTTCTTTGTGCTATTAAGTGGGAAAGTAAAACACCTATAAAGAGATCAATCTATTTTTACTGTGTAATGATCCCCCTAGTGGATATGAGATGCAGCTAGCTTCGATATTTGCATAAAGAAGCAGGTGATGGTGGGTGAGACTTTGTTACTTGTTTCTCACTTTCAGAAGTGTTGTACAAGATCAAAACTGTCTTTACTATTTTTAATAAAGGAACTCCAAGTGGTTAAATTACCTTTTTAGGAAGTCTTAATGAGGCAGAAAGTGGTAGAAGTGCATAATTCTTTAAACTTAGATAAAGATAAATATCTTAAACAAAAGTTGGTGCAACGCTTTTGTAGTTTTTCAAAACACTATTTAAAGAAAAGGATTTTTACCAATTATTTTGTGGTTTTCTCACTTAAATTGGCTAACAGTTTAAAAGTAGTCTATGTAACCTGATGCTACTATATATCTGATCTCCAGTTAGATTTGTTAAAGCAAGAATAGCAAGTGAAAGAAATTGATGACATGAAAATTCATTACTCTTTAAAGACATACTCTCAAAATAAGACATATAAGGTATCTATTTATAGTACCTAGATAATAAACTTTAGAAATAAAGATTCATTTGGATTTTGTAAAATGTTGTTAAAACATTAGGTCTGCAGGTTTCAAATATGCTACTATTCAGAACATTGGAAATAAGAGAAGCAGAATAAATACCTGTGATGTGGCAAAAACTTCAAATATTGCTAGCCACAAAGAGCTAGAAACCATCTTTAAGTAAAAATCATGTTAATGATGACTATATAATGAACCCAATATCAGTAGAACATCATATTGCCTAAGCAAACAGTGTTACTACTTTCACTTCATTGTACAATAACTTGATGGTTTATGGAACTGGTTCTGTTCTGAGAAAGGTATCATTTGAATAGGAAAACAGCCTGTTTCTTCATAAAGGACTTAAACACTGGTAGAGGAGAGAACTCTGTTAATAAAATGCATTTTGCATATACAGTATATCAGAGCCATGTTTGAGAATTTTTCTGATATTATGAAAGGCCAGGTAAAATATAAAACAAATGTCTATTCCACTTGTAAAGATAGGATTTCTGAATTTGTTAATAGGCTATAATTAATGTCATTTTAAACTTTTTCCTATTCTGTGTACTTATAAAGATACTTATAGAACAAATAATTAGAGAGTTAACTTGACAGAAGTCAACAATGTAGTGTGTGATAGACTAATCAATGATAAATCACATCATTCAGAAAAGAGAAGTTCTGTAAGTCTTGCTTAATTTATTGAAAATAAAGCTACATTTTTCAGTGATGAACATTTCTTGATGACAGTAATGATGTTGCATGAATTAAATGAGGAGATAGGAAATAGGAATAAAAAAAGGATGGAAAAACTATAATTAACAAAAAACATCCACAAACAATAATTTATGTAAGTGAAATAGATTTCTGCAGAATAAAAATGGAACAAAGTGAACAATGGAAATTATTCGACAATTAGGGTGGATATAACTTGGATCACTGAAACGGTGAAAGGCAAAAGATAATGTAATGCAACTTACACAGAGAAACAATGGAAATCTGTTCAAAAGCTCTTTTAAAAGACTTCCCCTTCACAAATATGTTGTCCTATTCTGCCTTTTCATTAGCAAGTTCTCTTTAATATTTCCAATTTACAAGATGCCTGAAGAAAATTAACACCTGACTTGATTTTAAAACTTTATTTGAAGCTCTGCCACACGTATTTGCAGCCTATACACTGTATGAATTTACTTAACCATTCACTCGGCTTTGCTTTTGAGTGGTCTGCTGGTCAAAATTGCCTGATATTTAAATGTTACCATAGTGATGAGTAGTGGACACTGTCATCTTTCTCGTTTTAATTAAGGAACAGATGCAGGTAAAGCTGATCTCTCAGTGACCCTCTTTAAGCCGGCATCAACACATTGATTGTTTTCAATTCTTTTCTCTCCCCTGTAATCTTAGCTTTGTCCTTTCGTCGTATCAAGGTCTTCATCCTCTTACGTTAAAGATGCAGGAACTCCTTTTAAACCCTTCCTTAGGGAGCTTTAGCTTAGATAGAATAAAACACACTTCCACTAAACACCAATGAAACACTAAGGCTGTTTTTTGGGTTTTATGTTTGTTTGTTTGTTTGTTTGTTTCAAGAAGCCCTGGCTTTGTCCACTTTAAAATTAAGTAATGTGTAAGTGGCAGTTTGTTAAAATTCTGTATACCCTATAAAGACCAAAAGTATTTCTACTTCCACTTTTTTGAATGAAACAAATTCCCTTTCCCATTTAGTGTATTTATAAATGAGGTATATTCAGAAGGTCTAAATAGTGTTAGCAACTCAATCATTCTTCCTTGGACTATAATCTAAAACACACTAAGAACATAGAAAGTATTTATTAACTAATACATGCATGGTAAAAATAAGAAGAGAGTGGCTGCCCCAAAGATACTCACATTTTGGTTGTGTTTGAGGTGGATTGTAAGAGCTTGTTGTCATGAGGCATAACATACTCTGGGTAGAAGAAACAAAATTTGGTTGGAAGGATTGGAGAAGAGGATTATTAGGTATCCAGTAGTAACAGATTTAGGCACAGTGCCAGAGGAATAGTATAAATGATGAAATGCTTGTCCTAACTACTTTTCATTTGTTCCACTTAGGATTGTTAATTTTACCTCAATACTTCTAGGATTCTTCTTTACCTTACCTCAATTTTGTGACAATTTTGGCTCATTTGATTTTTGTATTGATTTCATTGATGTTGGAAACCAGCTAATCAAATTTATAATCTCTTTTAGGGTATTTCTAATCCTTTGGAATCTTAAATGAGTTCTAATATGCTTCTATTTATTATTATTATTATTATTATTATTATTATTACTATTTGAGACGAGTCTCACTCTGTTGCCCAGGCTGGAGTGCAGTGGCATGATCTTGGCTCACTGCAACCTCCGCCTCCTGGGCTCAAGCAATTCTCCCACCACAGCCTCCCGAATACCTGGGATTAGAGGCACTCACCACCATACCCAGGTAAGTTTTGTATTTTTAATAGAGACGGGGTTTCACCATGTTAGCCAGGCTGGTCTCGAACTGCTGACCTCAGGTGATCCACCTGCGTTGACCTCCCAAAGTCCTGGGATTACAGACATGAGTCACCATGCCTGGCTTCTCTTATTATTTTTAACCATTTGACGTTTTTGTTTTTATAATCCTTAGAAGATACATTTCACATGAATTATTTTACGTTTCACGTTGCTTCATTTCTCTAGATGTCATGTATACTTTTGAATATTTCCCCAATAGAATAATGTTTTGTAAGTATCCACAGTCCCATTTGTTTACATAGTTTTTCAGCAATGACTTGAGGAAGATTCTTCTTGTTTGTAATCAACCTTATTGATTAAATATTTTGCCCATTTTGATTGGGTTGTTTAATTATTGACTTGTTAGGACTTGTTGTGTTGGGCTTATTTTTTTTTTTTTTCTAATTACCAGTTTGTGTGATACACGCATTGCAAATATAGTCTCTCATTCCTTGACTTGTCTTTTCATTTTATAACATTGCCTTTTAAAATGCAAATAATTTTAGTTTATATAAAATCCAACCTATCAATTTTTTCTTTTATAGTTTCTGTTTTTTATATCATGTCTGAGACATCTTTGACTATCCCAAGGGCAAAGGTTTGCTACTGTATTTCCTTCAACACGTTTGTAAGGAAGATATTCTAAAGTATTAGGGGAAAAGAATGAAATAATTTCCTAACTTGTGAAAACAGTCAGGGAGGAATGATTCTTAAATTGTTTATGATGATACCAAAGCTTCTTTCTGTACTTTTTGGCTCTGAAAAAAACTTATTCTGAATGCTTTCCCTATCAGAAAATTACCATTAATTCTCCTACTCTGACTATGGTAACATAAAATGATTGGGAAATTGGAATAATTACTTTAGAGTTGAGGTGATATTGCATATAGTTTATGTGCGAGTTGAAGTTTATCAAATACATATGCTATGTAATTGTATTATATTTCACAACATATTTAGTTACTGGTTTATAGATTTGGAATGGTTTCATTGAAATGTCCTGAAAAGCAAAATGGGTTTGTTTGTTTATTGATTGATTGATTGATTGATTGAGACAGAGTCTTGCTCTGTCACCCAGGCCAGAGTGCAGTGGCATGATCTCGGCTCACTGCAACCTCCACCCACCCAGTTCAAGTGATTATCCTGCCTCAGTCTCCCAAGTAGCTGGGATTACAGGTGTGCACCACCACACCTGGCTAATTTTTGTAGTTTTAGTAGAGACAGGGTTTCACCATGTTGGCCAGGCTTGTCTCAAACTCTTGACCTCAAGTGATCTGCCCACCTTGGCATCCTAAAATGCTGGGATTACAGGCGTGAGCCACCGTGCCTGGCCAAAAAATGGTTTTAAATCATTTCCTTGTTTTTTATTCAGCATGAGGACTTAGATGAAAAACTGATAGTATAAACCTTAAACAAATGTGCTTTAGGGGCAAGTTTACCTTTGGTATAGCAGATAAGGTAAGATAGAGGCATTGAAATGAAGTTTTCAGCTACCAATGATATAAATGACATTATCAGATGGACCAAAATGATGGCTGCCTCCATTCTTCAGTAAATGATATACTGTGTCTCTTTTTCTTGATAGTATTCTTTCTATATAGAGACTTAGAGACAGTTCCAAAGTAATGATCTGAATAATTCAAAATAACATTTCAAACCTGACAGGACTATATGCTGCTTGGGTGAAACAAAAGCAGTCTGCAATTGTATTTACTGGTGATCAAGGTTCCAAATTGTTTGGCTGTCGTGGAATAAAACAATTGAACATAAAACCCAACTGTTATATTGGAACATAATATTGTCTTCAAGATAGGCCAGGGCTCTGACTTAATATGAGCTTATCTGCAAAAATGCCCTTTGGCAGAGACATTTCTGAAAAGGGACTGTTTCTGTTGCTGGGGCCAGAAATGGCTCACACACTCCTCACTGGCATGTATTGATGGGAAAGCAGAATAGTAGATATTGCCATCATCATGAACTTTGAGTTAATCATTGTTTGTAGTGAACCTGTATAAAAATAATGATAATGATATCACCAAGCATTCTCTATATGCCCTAGATACTATAAATTACTTAATTTTTCCCTAAACATCATTATTTTATAGTAAATTTTTAGAGGGTTTTCAAATTGAATCTGTATAATGTCAGATTGATATGGTATCTTATAGGTGTGTATTTAGTTTCCCAGAAGTTACCTCTAGATTATAACAGTATCCTTTCCAATGGGAAAATAAGTTTTTGGCTTTCAGATGAATAAAACCTGTAGATAATGTTTCTTACCACTTAAAATGAATAAATAATTGAACCTAATATTAGTCATTTTGATATGGAATTTTTGAACTAATTTTATTGTGATAATATTTTCTAATTTCTATATATCTCAACATGTAAATTTTTCATTTCCATTATTGACATACATTCCATAAACTTTCTTGCTTGCATGTTCACAATGAGCCAACCAATAACATAGATAAAATTCTATCTACTATTTACATGAGGATACATTTGAAATCATTAAATTTTTAAAGTAAATAGATTCAAAACTTGGTTATAAAATAGACTCAAAACTTTCCTGCACCCTTCTGGCTTGTTCTGGGAAAACAATGCTTGCACAGCTTTATTTCTTCCAGCTTTAAACCTCTAAGACTTCCCTTAGCAATTTTTGTCTCATCAGAAGTCTTCACATATGCTGGCTAGGAAGGAAAACATTGGCATTTTTTTTCAGGAAGAAGACCGTGTTAATGAGCTACACTAAACTCACGTCTCCATTCCATCTTGCATGTACTCCTTACCCCATATTTGAGAAATATCACTCAAATTATGAGTCAGAACATGATTTTGATACAAAAGATTGGTTTGTTCATATGATGTTGTTATATAAAGCTCCATGTACAATTCTTTCATAGGTTAAACAATTTTATAAAGCTTGTATACTTTATTCTTTTCAGTTCAAGTGTGAATTCAGATAATGATATTGGGAGGCCAAGGCGTGAGGATCACTTGAGGCCAGGAGTTCAAGACAAGCCTGGGCAACATAGCAAGACCCCTATTTCTGCAAAAAATAAAAATATTAGCTGGCCATGGTGGCACATGGCTGTAGTCCTAGCTACTTGGGAGGCTGAGGTGGGAGAATCACTTGAACCCAAGAGTGTGAGGCTAAAGTGAGCTACGATTGCATCATTGTACTCCAGACTGGGCAACATAATGAGACTCTGCTCTTAGAAGAAAAAAAAAAAGATATTGAGAAAAGAATTACTATGGAAGATGTTTGAGATCCTGAAAGCCAAGAAAACTGAATAATTTATAAAATGTAAAGCTAAGATTTTAGCCTTTTCTCAAATAAAAAATTGGCTGCTCAGATAATATCCACAATTTACTCATAATGTTCCTTAATTTGTTCCTTGTATATGAACCTCTTGTACAACTTATAACAATTAGAGGCATACTTTAATTTGCTTTGCAATTTGAACTTTGCAATAACAGTGTGTATCTATTATGGATTCTCAAAGAAGCCTCTCAGTGGGTTCAATCCGAAATTGTCTTCCCCTTTCACATCCTCACCCTTCCTATGTTAGCTAGGCCTATTAGTCAGGGATTTCATTTTACCACCTCAAAACTGCTAAGGCAACCTTGTCATTGTAATTTTCACGCCTTTCTTTTTCTTTGTTCTATATGTCAGTGAAATCTTATCTCCACAGTCTTCTGTCATAGGTTAATAGCTTGAAAGAAAGTTCAATTAGAGTCTCTAACATAATAAAACAAAATGCACAGATGAAAAAATTAGTAGCCACTGCCCTGTACTTCATTCAAACACTGTTGGATCTTACTCATCAGTGAAACTGAATTAGTAGATAAGATAGGAAATTGTCAAATGAGAGTCCACATAAATTGAGAAGACTTTAATGCAACTGTGCTATTCTAGAAGATGTTTCAATGACATGGTAGTGCCCTGGAAAGTTCTTACTATAGATTTTGTTTTCTTGATGGTGTTTTATTTAACCATATTGTTAAATCCAAAGAACTCTAGATGACGTATGGAAATCTAACAACTGAATATACCATCTTAACATTTTTAAGATTTTTGAAAAGAAGAATTGATTTGTTTCCCTATCCTGCATTTATCCAATTAAAAGCACCTTTGCTAATATGTTAAAGCCATGGGTCATTTCCTATACTTATTCTACTCATGCTGCTGTCGGCTGAAGGTCATTGGAAATTATGTGGCAGAGATATTTTCCAGGGAAACAAATGGTGTTATTGCAAATTTACTAGTTGGTTATTTGAAAAGAAATGTATTGACACCATTGAACATTATCAACAATCCCACTGCCATCACTTTTTCCTCCTCTAGTCAATGAGCTGTTAAAAGACACAATTTGTTGTACTATGTAGTTAACAAGAAATAAATAACATGCAGCAGGTGCTACACAGGAAGGCACTGAGTGTTATTGTACTAACTGTGCCTGACTAATTCTAGCCAAAACAACAATTCTGTATTCAGTAAAGGGAAAAATAGATAATTTAATGGAGATTTGGAACCTCATTGTTTGTTATGTCAGGGTTATACTTGGAAAATAGAACCAAGTGAAAGATGTACTTAAAGGAAATCCTTTGCTGCAGAGATTTATTCTCAACTTGTGAGAATCCCATTCAATGGAAGATAACAGTATGCAGATGATTTCAAATATTGAGTAATCCAATTTTCTGTATATTGTTAAAAGAATGATGAGATTTTTATTGGTATGGGTCTATCCTCCACATCATGTTTCATGTAGCTTTAATGTTAAAAACAGCTTGCATTCCCTGAGCAAATCTTTCCAACTTAATAAGGCAGGTGAGAAGCATAGGATAGTAGGAGGAACCAGGTTGGAAATCACATTTTGCCCTTGTGAATCTGCAGAGGAAACAGTCAATATTAATTTTGAATGACAGAGGTATTTCTCTTATTTTTTCTGCTGGTGAGTTTTGATGTATAGTGTCCAGTCATTCATTTATTCGACGGTTTACGAATTGAGTATCTACTATGTGTCTGGAACTGAACTGCAAACAGGGCAAACACAAATCAAAAGAAGTTCTGCTCTTGTGGTGACTGTTCTACTGGGGCAAGTAGACAATAATTAAGTTAAAAAAGGTAATTGTAGATTGAAACGAGTGTTAGTCATGAAGGAAATAAAGAGGAGGCAGGATAGAGCTTCTAAAGGTTTCCTTTGAACTGAAGAATACAAATGGGGCATTCACAGGAATTGTAGAGGAAGATTTTCCTGGGGAAGGAAAAACAAGGGAGATGTCTTGGAGGCGATCATAGTGTTGCCATGTTCAAGGCACAGGAAGGAAGCTAGTATGGCTGGAGTATTGTTACTTGTGTGGAACATAATTAGGAGATAAAATTGGAGATGGAGGCAGGAACCAAATCAAGGAAAGACTTGGTTTGAAGTTTAGTTTTCCTTCTGAGAGCAGTAGACATTATTGAAGGATTTTAAGAGGGTGAGTGACTGAAGCTCATTGATTTCTTAAAGATGATTGTTCACTCTGTGGAGAAGGTGTTGGAGAAGGTCAGTAGTAAAAATGGAAGGCCCTGATAGGAGGTTATTGCAATAGAATTGATAAATTGTGGACTGAGATGGTAATTGCAAAGGTGGAGAAAAATGTGGATATTAATGCTTATTATGAGGGTAAAACCGAAATGACTTGCCAATGAAGCAGATGGGATGTAAGAGAGGGAAAGAGATCAATAATAACTCTGTATTTTGGGACTGGACTCTAGACATATGTAGATGACATTTAGTGAAGTTGGGAAAACTTGAGAAGTCCAGATTTGAGAAAATCAAGAGTTCTGGGTGCTCTGTTTGGATTTATTAAGTGTACAAAATCCTATTGTATATCAAAGCCAAGATGTCAAGTAGTTTATTAAATATTAGAATCCAGAGATCAGTGGAAAAAATTTGGGTTAGAGGCATAAATTTGTTCATCAGAAGCACATAAAAGTGGCATCTGATGGCACTGGCCTTTATGGGATCACCTGAACTGAGTGTAGATTAAAAAAGGGTTCCCCGAACAATTTGAGGCAATCACCTTTAAGAGCAATGGAACAAGACTGAGAAAGAAACAGTGATGTAGGAGGAAGCCCAGGAGAGGAGAGAATGGCAGAGTCAATTGTGTTAATGCTGCCAAGATATAAATGGAGGACTGACTTTGGTGAAATGTAGTCATTTTTAACTTTGAAAAGAATAATTTCAATGCAATGGTGGGGAGTGGTAGCAGATTGGAGTAAGTAAATTTAAGAATGAGTTGGGTGGTTTGGAAGTGGAGAAAGTGAGTTTAGAGGTGTTAAGAATTGTAGCTGTGAATAAGGAGCCTAAAAAATAGTGGGAGATTTGGAGATCAAAGGAAGTGTTGTTTATTTGTTTTAAGATGGGAAATAACAGAACGTTTGATATTCTATTTTCCATGATCCAGTAAGAAGGGAGAGATTGTAGATGCAGGAAAGGGGAGAAAGAACTGAACTAGAGAAGTATTTTAAAGGAAGAGCACTCCTCAGTATAAGATTTGAAATTTGGTAAATAGCATTTCTGCTTTTGTGTAACATTTAACCTGACACAATTTGCTTCTCATCATAGAATAGTAGAGTTGGAAGGTAACTTCAGAGCTCATCACATCAAAATTTCTCATTTTACAGCTGACCAAACAAAGGTGCAGATAAGAGATAAGATTTACAGCTTGTCTCACAGCTAATTAATGAATTGGGGAGTATCCCATCAGCACCATTTGTTGATGAAGGGGCAGTGTAGGGAGGAGGAAGCCTTTTCTTACTTTATGACATAACTAATGCATTTACATCCGTGAGTAAACTTAATACATCTTCAAGAAACCAATAGGATAGTGGCTTGGATTTGAAATGTAGTTAACTCTAGTACATGATATGTTATGCTACCCAGATCCCCTTCCCAAGACTGAAGCTTCCTTTCCCCCAACTGCCAGAATTTTTGGCAGCCAGTAACTCTCAGCCAAGTCACCCTCCTGGACTCACTACATCAGGAAATAACTACTTTGTTCCATGTCACACCCTCTTACTGTGGGCACTCTGCATCCAGTGATTGACTAATGAAAGGGAGAACAAAGTAGCTCCTTCATCCGAATTCAGGACAGATCTAACTGATCCAGAGACTCCTGTATGATCTGCTGAAGCTTTAGTTTGGATTATATCATAGTGCAGTTCCTCTCTCTGACCAATCCTGTTTCTTCCCAGGCTGTTGATCCCAATAATAATCTTCCTGCATGCAAGTTTCTATCTCAAGATCTGTTTCCTCAAGAATCCTGGCCTAAAACACCCACAAAGGGTAGGGCCAACAATTCCAAGAGAGCAATCTTGAGGCTGATCACATGCAGCCTGAATATTTTTAAATGTCACAACTGGAAGGTGGATTATTACAGAAAGAAAAGATTGAACTTAGACTGCACATCAGGGTTATGATTGTGGAAAATTAACTTTATTTGGAATAAGACCCTAGCCAGAGATTGGGGGATTATGGATATCAGGTTTTGACCTCTTAGAGAAGTGGCAAACAAAAATTTTAGAAGTTCTCAGAGCCTTAGATAGGAAGACTGAGATCAAGAATGATTCCAGAACTAACAAATAGCCATTTTGCTAGACATACACTACGTTGAAACCCAGTGAACAAGAAAGCTGTACTTGGGTGGAGGGCACATAAGATACCCAGGGCTAGCGCCAGTCTGAGCATATGGACACATGGCTAATTTCAGAGCTTTCCTTCTGGTGGGGAATTAGCTCCTACTTACCTCTACCCTTGGTAAGTATGTGTTCAGGAGCTGCACAAGTCTGCCTTTTCTGGGAGAGGGATGGAAGAGAGAGAGTCTGGAGAAGCCGAGAGTGTTCAAGGCAAAGAAACTATACACCTTTCTGGAAAGAAAAGTTACTTTACTAGGGCAAATTTTGCTTTTGTTCTTATTCTAGATTTATTCTGATATTCAAGAACAATATTTAGTTTATCAAGACAGTGATAACATTCAAATCCATATTTGTAAATGCATTGGACTGTTCTCTAAACTTGTCCTGTTAATAAGTCCTATAATTTACAGGTGGAGTCTATTGGGCAAGGGCGGGTAAATCAACTCAGTTAAAGGGTCAACTTGATACTAATTTCCAAGCAATTGAAAACTACCGTGTGTGTGTATGTGCATACTAAAATAAATATTTCCAAAGCACTATTGCCTCTGCAAAATTATGATAAGAGTAAAAATAGCGGACTGCCACTGGAAACCCCAAGAGCAGGAAATTTATAATAGAGGATTCATGCTGGAAGTATTAAAGTGGTCGTTTATAGACCTAAGTGGTTAATAAGGATGTGTGTATTGATATTGCTTTAGTTAACTCCAACTTGTAACCAATTTTATTAGCAATAAAGTACTCACAATGACTTAGAAAACTCACTGACACATACCAACTTCCAAGCATCACACCTACTACCTAGGTAGGAAGTACCTACCTACTTCCAAGCATCACACCACTCTAGTGACTAAAATTCATAAAGTAAAAGGAAAATAATGAAATAAGTTGGTAAAGTAGGAAACCGTGGAAGATCATAGATGTGACATAGAATAGTATAGATTCTCAGAACTTCTCTGAAAAAATTGTAACAGTGAGGATAATTAAGTGAAGTACATATATGCTTAAAAGTTTACGTAGCAATATATGGGAGATGAATCATACAGTAGACTTTTACATTTTAATAAGGATAGTGAGATACCGTAGGATAAAACTTCAGAGGAATATGCAACAGTGGAAGTTGACACCTTGCTTGAAGAGCTACATCAAATGACAGTGCGATCAATAGTGATATATATTATGAAGGTAAAACATTTATGTACCAATCCTATACATGAGGGAGGGTTGTTCATAGAGAAGCTAATTAATTCATTCCTGACTTGTTTTATTGCTGATTAAATTTCTCCAAAAGTAAAAGTAATGTTGGGACAAATGGCTATTCACATCCAAAAGAATGAAGATGACCCTTACCTTACACCATATAAAAAAATAACTTCAAATGGAGCAAATAATTAAACATAAGAGGTAAAAAAAACCTGTAAAATTATTGGAAGAAAATATAGGGGTAAATGTGCATGACCTTGAATTGTGCAGTTGTTTCGTAGATATGACAAAAAGTGCACAAGTATCAAAACAATAGATAAACTGGACTTTATTAAAAAATAAAATGTTTATGCTGCAAAGGACACTATAAAAGAGTATAAACATAACCCACAAAGTGGGAGAAAGTATTTGCAAATTATATATAATAAGTCTACTGTTATTAAATAATACTTGCAACTCAACAACAAAAAGACAAAAGATCCAACTTAAAAATGGACAAAGGACTTGAATAAACATTTCTCCAAATACGTAAATAGCCAGCACGTACCTATAAAGATGCTCAATATCATTAGTCATAAAGGAAATGCAAATCAAAACCATGATGAGATACAACTTCAACTGACTAGGACAGTCAGAATTTAAAACAAACAAACAAACAAAAAATAACTAGCATTGGTAAGGATGTGGAGAAATTAGAACCCTCAAACACTGCTGGTTGGAATGTGAAATGGTGCAACCGCTGTAGAAAACAGGTTGGCAGTGCCTCAAAACATTAAACACAAAAATTACCATATGGGATAGCAATTCTAATTCTATATACATACTCAAGAAAAATGAACATACACAGACACACACACTTTTGTACAAGTATTTATAACAGCACTAATCATAACCAAAAAGTTAGGAGAACACACACACACACTTTTGCACAAGTATTTATAATAGCACTAATAATAACCAAAAAGTAGAAGTGAGCCAAATTTTCTCAATGGTTGAATAGATACATAACATGTGTCTGTACATACAGTGTAATATACAATGTAATATTATTCAGCCATAAATAGAAGGGAATTTTGGCACATTTTACAACAAGGATGAACCTTGAAGACATTGTGCTAAGTGAAATAAACCAATCATAAAAGTACAAATATTGTATAATTCCATTTATATAAGGTATCTAGAGTAGTCAAATTCATAGAGACAGGAAGTAGAATGGTGGTTTTTGGGCTCAGGGAAAGGAAGAATGGGAAGTGACTGTTTAATGTTTACAGGGTTTCCTTCTGGGGTGGTGTAAATGTTTTGGTAGTAGAGTTTGTGGTTTCACAACATTGTGAGTGTACTTAATGTCATAGAATTGTACATTTTAAAATAGTTAACACTGTACATTCTATGTTGTATTTTACCACAATAAGAATTAAAAGTTTGGGGGTTATGGGAGGTATAGCACTAGGAGAAATACCCAATGTTGATGATGGGTTGTTGGGTGCAGCAAACCACCATGGTACATGTATACCTATGTAACAAACCTGCATGTTCTGCACATGTACCCCAGAACTTAAAGTATAATAAAAAATGTTTAAAAATTTTTTCCATGATGAATGAAAAAACAAAAAGTAAAAGTTAATAGTAAAAATGAGCACAATTAATCTTCCAGTTCAGTGCTAATCAATAAGAATGACTGTTAGGGTAAGAGGTTTGTATTAGTCCATTTTCATATTGCTGTAAGCAACTGCCTGAGACTGGGTAACTTATAAAGGAAAGAAGTTTAATTGACTCATAGTTCAGCCTGGCTGAGGAGGCCTCAGGAAACTTACAATCATGGCAGAAAGTGAAGAGGAAGCAAGACACCTTCTTCACAAGGTGGCAGGAGGGAGAAGTGCTGCGTGAAGGAGGGAGAGCCCCTTATAAAACCATCAGATCTCATGACAACTCACTCACTATCACAAGAACAGCATGGGGGAAGCCAGCCCCGTGATTCAATTACCTCCACCTGGTCTCCCCTTTGACACGCGGGGATTCTGGGGATTACAATTCAAGGTGAGATTTGGGTGGGGACACACTGCCTAACCATATCAGAGTTGGTTAATGATAATCTTGTAATACAATTTTAAAAAGTTGTTTTAAACAGTACATTCAAAGTGATTCCAAGTGATGCCAGAAGCAGAGGAAGAAGCATCAGGAATTTTCTATCAGGAAACTAAAACCCAGACTGTGTTCAAGTTTGAGAATAAAATTAAATAAATAAATAAATAAATAAATAAATAAATAAATAAATAAATAAGGGAGAGGGCAAGCAGGCAATGAAACTTCCCCGAACTTTGTATGGGATGAGGAAGGAAGGAATCAAGCAACTGTTTGCCACACATAATATTAACAGAGTTAAGGAAGAAAACAGACAATTACAATTCTATTTTGTTTAATTATAAAACCTGGGGATTTGTACTTCTTTTTCCTTTCTCTTGCTCTTTTGAGACTCCATTTTTTTCTGCAATAATTAGGAAAGGAATCTCTCTCTCTCTCTCTTTCTGTCTCTGTCTCTCTGTCTCTGTCTCTCTCTCTCTCTCTCTCTCTCTGTGTGTGTGTGTGTGTGTGTGTGTGTGTGTGTTTCGGGGCTAGAAATTATAAGAAAGTAAAAGAATATTTGTAATGTACAATCTTTTTGTTCAAGACAATTACCAATCATTTCCAGAAGGATAAGATGTACTTGTACATGATTTCCTTGGATAAACAAAAGGAGAGAGGAAGTAGCCAAGAAAATTTTGAAGAGGAGGACAAATTTGGGCATGACTTGCTCTAAAATATCATGACTTATTATAAAGCTAAAAGATTTAGACAGAGTGGAGTTGGCACTGAGTTCATCTTATGGGCCAGAGTAGGGAAGAATTAAGAGTCCAGAAATAGTTAAATTCATATATGAATGCAAGATGCGTGGCAATGGTGGCATTAAAAGCCGGTGGGGAAAGTATGGGTTGCTCAGTACATGGTGGTAGGACAATTGGTTATCCATATGGGAAAAAGTAAAATTAGATCCTGGTGACAGAATAAATTCCAGGTGGCTCAAAAACCTTAAATTGAAAAGCAAAACTTTAAAAATCTTACTGTCAAAAATAGGAGTATTTTTATGACCTCAGGTTAAGGAAGGATTTCATAAAGGAAACAATGAGTAAATCTGGCATTTTGTAAATGATATTTTCTACACATCAAAAGACACCTCTAAATAAATACAAAAAAAAAAAAAAAAGCCACTGATAGTGGAGAGGTATTGGAAAAGCCACCAAAAAATAAGCATTTAGAACTTTACAATTTTGCAGCAGGTAAAAGACAACATAATAGCAAAACAGACAAAGGTAATAAACAGACATTTTATAGAAGATGAAACATAAATGTTCAATAAAGTGATATGCAACTTTAGGTATGACAGAAAATCAAATTAAAATGATATACAATTTCGCTGGGCGTGGTGGCTCATGCCTGTAATCCCAGCAGTTTGGTAGGCCGAGGTGGGTGGATCATCTGAGGTCAGAAGTTCAAGACCAGCCTGGTCAACATGGTGAAACCCCCTCTCTACTAAATATACAAAAATTAGCCGGGTGTGGTGGCGGGCACCTGTAATCCCAGCTACTCAGGAGGCTGAGGCGGGAGAATCGCTTGAACCCGGGAGGCAGAGGTTGCAGTGAGCCGAGATCACACCATTGCGCTCCAGCCTGGGCAACAAGAGCAAAACTTTGTTCCAAAAAAAAAAAAAAACAAAAAAAGATGCACAATTTCAAACTCATCAGATTGCCTAAAATGAATGCCTGAAAATACCAAGTGTTGGTGAATGTGAAGAGCAGCAAGAATTCTACAATTTTAGTGGCAGTAGAAACTGGTACAACCATTTGGGAGAGCAATTTGGCAATATCTAGAAGTTAAATAGCACATACTGCAGGACCAGCATATCAGCTCCCGGGACTTGTACAAGACCGTCCATTGCAGTCTTATTCAATTAAAAAAAAAAAAAAAAAGGACAACCAAAATATTTTCAACAGACAAGAAATAAATTGTGGGGGAAACTAGGATGACAAGTATTAATATAGATCAATATAAAATATTTATTTGATATGGTGACACTTTTTTGAACAGAATGGAGAATGGTTGAAGTATTTTTGTTTTTGTTTTTGTTTTTGTTTTTTTGAGACGGAGTCTTGCCCTGTCAACCAGGCTGGAGTGCAGTGGCGCGATCTTGGCTCACTGCAAGCTCCACCTCCTGGGTTCACGCCATTCTCCTGCCTCAGCTTCCCGAGTAGTTGGGACTACAGGCGCCCACCACCACGCCTGGCTAATTTTTTTTGTGTTTTTAGTAGAGACGGGGTTTCACCGTGTTAGCCAGGATGGTCTCGATCTCCGGACCTCGTAATCTGCCCGCCTCGGCCTCCCAAAGTGCTGGGATTACAGATGTGAGCCACCGCACCCAGCCGCTTTGAAGGTTTTTTATAGAACATCCAATTCAGTGACATTTTGACTGATTGGGCACCCGTAGTGACAAAGTATTGATTAGTACATCAGATAAGGTGTTGTATCAAGTTAGCATTTTTGATGATTAATAGACCACTCCGAAACTTTAGTTGGAAATAGCCCCGCTGTTATTTAGCTCATGATTTTTAAATTTAGCTCATGATTTTTTAAGATGAGATGGCTGAGACTGCTTGGATCCTTGGGGCCGCTCACCGTGTGGTCTCACACCTTCTAGTCTGTTAGCCTAGGCTTCTTCACATGTCAATCTGTGGCGTTAAAGGCCAAGGAGAAAGGACAAGTTCCAATGCACAAGCACTTTTCTGGACTACTGCTATTATTTATGGTCTAAAGCAAGAAATATACCCAGAACAAGATTTGGTGGTGGAAAAATAGATGCCAAGTCACATTGAAAAGGAATATTTATATAGGAATGAAAGGAATTTGTGGACATTTTTGTCCATATTACAGATGTTTTTACATAGGTATCTGTACTTTGCAACTTTTGTATCCGTTGCTTGGATGAAGGTCCTTAATTGAGGGCTGGTTGAAGATGCATCAGTATTAGTAAAATGGCTTTACCCTCAATTTACTACCCAAGACTTAGGTCTAACCAGTTTCTTCCAGTCAAAGAGTCTGCAGGCTTCTTGGGTGTGAGCATCTATATTGAGGTGGCATTTATTGGTGAAGCATCCACTTTGGGGACTGCCAGGTAGTTCAGCCCCTAAAGATTAGGAGGCATCACTTACTGAGACTGAATAAGAAGAATAATGTTCTGCTTCCTAAATAATGCAAAACCCTGTTTGTAGGAGGAGAGTCCCCGTTTGTGGGATCTTTAAAGTAGATTAAGAACTGGAAAAAAAAAAAAAATCCGCAGCATTGTACCCTAAGCCTGAAAAATCAAGTCAGTAAGTTTTTCTTTAGGAGTTTATTTTTCCCCAGAATAGCAGAAAGAGAAGACAATGAATCAGAGAAGTTTAGCCATACTTATTTTACTGTAATCTGAGAATTTTTCTCAGGAATAGGAGTGAGATGAAAACCGATGTTCTTGAGGTCAAATGGGCTTCAAATGTTTACTGAATACATTTTAAAAGTATAAGGAGTTCAATTTGGCTCACTGTGAGAAAGAATCTTCTAGGATGTATAGTAGTTTAAAAATGCAGTGCCTTGTCAAGCAGTAAACACCATCCCTAAAAGCATCTAGGCAGAGGCTGGATAGGTAAGCCATGTCTTGGAAAGAGTTAATAGTCTAATTGCAGAGATCAAGTAAGGTATCCTGGGGGAACTCGTATTAAATGGAAGAGTAGAATTTTAGTAGGTGTAAAAGGAGGGGTCTGTGGAAATGGAAGAGAATAGTTAGAAAAAAGAAATGGCTAGATGACCCCAAAAGTATCCACCTAACTAGGATTTTCTGATATCAAAGCTTAATGATTGGTGTCTCTTAAAGAAAAAAGATTATATTTTCAATCCTAGCATGAATTTATCATACCCTAGTAAGTCATTTCTGCCATTTGCCTCTGTCTCATCTGATTATGGGACTATTTTATTAAGATTTGCTATAAAATAGTATTCTCACAAAAAAACTAGCTGGGTGTGGTGGTGTGTGCCTGTAATCCCAGCTACTTGGGAGGCTGAGACAGGAGAATCACTTGAACCTGGGAGGTAGAGGTTGCAGTGAGCCGAGATCGCGCCACTGCACTCCAGCCTAGGCAACAAAGTAAAACTCCATCTCAAAAAAAAAAAAAATAGCATTCTCTATTTACTTTATGCTTCTTTAATTCTAATTTTTATTTTCTCCATTTAGAAACTTCTCAAATTTGAAATTTAGCCACTAGCTTTAAGTAGAAAAACACCAATGATACAGTATATGACAATAATATATCGTAACTTGGTTATAACATATAATTATGTTTCATTCATCCTCTATTCCCTTTATTGCATGTTCAGCTTAAATACAAGCCCTGTGATATTTGAAAGCATCAGTACCTATGGTGTATTCTGCTGAGAAGTCAAGAATCTCTGAAACATTGTGATTTCTTCTCAGGCAATGTCAGAAAACAAGTTTGTTTTTTTGAATTGGTGAACATAGAACCAAACTTAAGAAAACACTTGGGCTTTGTTCTTTAAAAGTTGCTCTGAATAACAATTATAAGGCAGGAAGTTAAGAAAATATAGCAGCAGAACTCTTGCTTATTGGAATGTTTTTCAAGTTTTTCCATAAGGTGTCGACAGTTCTCTGTCAACTTGAAGGCTGAAAACACAAAAAGCAGTCTTGATTGTCAGGTGCTCTGTGACATCCCTCTCCCACCACTCCCAAGCACTCTGAGCTCCAGTTCAGATGTTTCAGTGTTTTGTAATTTATTCTGTCTCTAAATATCATTTCCCCATTATCTCAGGATTTGCTTTCAGGATGCCTACATTGTGTCATCAATTACCCTGAAAGTACTATAGCACAGATCTTGCTCTATCTTACATTGATAGTATATGGGGTAAAATGGAATTGTTAACAATAATAATGAAACTATTGGTATAGTAAAATATGTCTATATTTTGGCCATACTGTAATCTGAGTATTTGAAATATTTGGAATATCCAGTATTTGGATTTTTTGTTGAGAAGGCTCCTTTGACTGTACAGTAATTTTCTCACTTTTAAATATTTTCTTTTCATGGAATTGTACTAATATATAATTTTGTCGTCTCACTTACTGGCATTACATATGTCTCTTTGAGCTCTTGGGATGATTTAGTCAGTGGTCTTTGACCAAACAGTAAGAAAGAGCACTTTATAATTCTACAAGCGTTCTCAGTGGTCACATAGAAATGTAAGTGAATGTGAGTTTATGCTTCCCTTTCGTTAGCCAACTATCATTCCAAAGTGAGATAAATTATAACTTTCACTGATTTTGAAGGTAAGGATTTGGAAAGGGCACTTGTAAACTATAGATTTGTTGTTTTTCATGTCAAGATCTAAGTAAATGAAAAGAGAAGGACAATATTTTAATAGGCTTTTAATAAAAATGCAGTTTTTAAAAATGGGGTAGTCTCCATATTCTGGGGATTTCTAGACATTTTAAATCAAATGTTACAATGCTGTTAAACATCTAAAACATTTAGTCATTAAAATGTCTTATTTTAAGAATACTGGTTCATTCTTAAGTTGTTTTACGTGGTCTTACGTATTGATTCCTTGAATAAAGGAAAAAAATACCTACATGTTACTTTCCATTTCCTATATAACAGAGATAAGTGTAATAATTGGAAAAGTCATTAGAACCACTTTGTAGCTCCTTTATTGTACCAAACACTTGTGGAGGGCTAACGAACCATCCAGAAATGAAGAAGGGAATATAATAGCTGAGAGTTCCCATATTCAGAATGCATCTTTCATTTACTTTAACTATTCAGGTCTCATCTTAAAGAATTCCTTATAGGAATCTCTATGGCAATCTGGTGTTTAGACCAGAGAGGAAAGCACATAAGGCCTGGGCGTTTTACCAGTCTTTCTGCTCTTTGTCATATGCTGTTTGGTTATCACCTAGAGGGTACTTCTGTGCCTCAATTTCCCACATTTATCAAAGATGACAATATAGCTCTGTAGTTAATTATAAAAATAATTTAACAAACATTTAATTTTTCTATTTGATTATATGTTCTGTTCCTGAATGTATAAAGACATGCATGTATAGTCATGTATAAATTCCTAATATTCATGTATAAATATAAAGCCTAAAGCTTATTCTTTAGAATGGCAGGGCATTAAAATATTCATGCCAGTTTTTCCAATATATCAATTTGTGGGACTAGATTTGGCAAAGCTATCATTTGTAATGACGACTGTAATGCAGATGGATCTTAGTGACTGTATATAGAAACTGGGGGGAAGGGAGTAGCAATCGTTCTTTGTTTTTTAGGATGAAGCAGAAAAATCTGCTCTTTCCTATATATGGATGTATTTGTTAGAAGCAAGGACTAAAATAAGGAATTACTGATCAGCTAGCAATTATATTTCTCTTATCTTCCTACTTCACTAATATTTTTATCTTCTGAAAATGTATGGGTATTTTTACATTGAGATATTACCGACTTTGGATGAAACCAGTATTTTTCATTTGCAACCAGGAGTATATAACTGGTGTTATCTAAATTCTCTTTAATGAGTCATCAGCACTTTCATTGTAGGCGTCTCAGGCATAAACATCAATAGTGGAATATCCTGTTTCATTCTTAAAGAAATTGGCAATGATTCACATCCATGTGATATAACCTTTCCATGGGATGTGATTCAGAAGGCCAGTGAAGAAGGCACTTTTAAAATCATACTTTTCCTCATTTGAAAAATATCCCCCTAATTAAAATTTACTGCCATAATCCACTGTTATCAGTAGGATTGTATAATGTTCCTCAAATGTGTTGAATTGGAAAAGTTTAAGAATGATTGATTTAGAAATAAGATGATGTCTTCTCAGTATAATCTATAGCCATATTCAAGTAGAAACAACAAATACTCGGAAATGGTAGTGATTAAAGGGTGAGTAGAGAAAAGAAAAGACTAAAATGAGCCCTTTCACATTTAGTAAGTCACATCTTCATTAATATCAGATCTCTAGAATATTCGCTTAGGTTCAAGTTATCAAATTCATATGTGTGTTTTCTCTCAGTGCTTCTCTTGTTCACCAATCAATATTTTATTATCTTTTATTGATTGAAAAGGTGCATGTGCAAAGTTTTGGTAAGTCAATGCCCATGCAAACCTCACTAAAGCAGCTTTTAGTAGTGAAAATAGTTGATAGTAGACTGTTCTTATTAAAATGAAAAACTTTTGCTACACTATGTAAATGCCAACAATAGACAATTCTAAGACAGCTTATTCAGAGCTTATAATTACAGGGGTAAGGAAAAGCCTATCTTCAAAATGCATCAGTTTTCCCTAAAATCTATGTTTACTCTTAAATTGATGCTGAAAAATATGTAATATCAATCAATATGTTTTTGATTCAGTAACCCTGTGTTGACATATCCTTGATTTTTTTTTAAAGATGAGATTAATGAAAAGGCATATCTATACTTTCTCTTAGTATTTCTAAAATATAATAGCAGAGATTATTACCCATTGCTTGTAGCTTTCCTGGGGGATGCAAGTGCTTCCTCCTGCTTTTTGGCCCATTTCTGAGATATCGTTAGAAACTCACTAGTTGGAAGAATGTTGAGGGCTAAAGAGCCTGCCTTTCCTTCATTACACCCAAGACCCTGTTAGTTCTATTAGTAAGGGGGAGAAATAAGAGATGCTTTTATTTTTTCCTGTTATTCATATAAATAGAGGATGTGAATATTTAGAGTGGTTTATTTTAAAATACTAACCCCCAACAATATTTTAAAAGGAAGATTTCCTATACAAAAAAAAAATGTTTAACAATCTGCTCCTAGAAAAGAGGCATATTCTACATATTGTAAACATATATCTACAGTAGTAAATTAAATGATCTCAGAGTTTACAAGCCAGGGTTATGCCTTAATTTGAAGGTCATTGCATTCTCAATATACCACGTTCACAATTCCTTTTCAAGTATTTGCTCTCAGCAAAATGAAAAGCTTATTATCTGCCATTTTAATCATTTTGTCAAAGATAAAATAAACTCATCCTCCCCGTGTAGACCTTTGTACCTTGGTAACCAAGTAAATCTGCCTGACACTTGTAGGCAAAGCACCCTATTGGTTTTACTCTGTACACTTTAATAAACACTCAAGGTAAAAATAGAAGCAAGAGATGACGAGTAATAAAGGTAAGAGACATAATCAATTATTATTATTCCTTTGAATGTACGTGTAACAGTGGATGTCACAAATGAAGTATTACATCTCTATTTGAAAATTTGTCAATGTGTCCTTTTTTCTTATACATTTCACTCAAATTATGATAAAATTTTGGCAATTCCTGGAACAATAATTAGGATTAATTATTATTACCATTCTATAATGATAAGCAATTCTAAAATATAAAGAGAGAGAGACAGAGAACACACACTTGATAATTCTTAAAGCATGTGGTTGTACTGTAACTGTCTGGGCAGTGTCCAACATGTAGAAACATATGCATGAGCCCTTAGTACTGAGTTAATTAAACATATATTTAAATAATTTAGAAAAAGGTCACTCTAAGTTTTGTGAAAACACGATATGTGTATGCCATTTTTGTTTAATGATCTTAGAACCCTCTTTTTGATTGGTACATTCCGAACTATTGTTGAAATACCACTTGTGACAAATTTAAAGATTATTCGAGTAAATGAACATAATATTCTAAACCTTGAATATTTGACTGTGTTTTTGTGTCTCACAGTTACATTTTCTTTGAGCTTGGAGATTCTTCCTAACCTTAGTGGGTTTATATGTAACGACTAATGTAAAGAAAGAAAATAGAAGAGCTTAACTGTTTTGCTGAATGTTTTGACTGTCTCCTGGGCCTTCAGACCACTCAAACTCCATAGAAAGAATATAGTTACTAGAAGTGAACAAGTAAGTAATAATATAGTACAAACAAAAGATTGGGTTTGTAGGTGAAATATCAGTACCAGGAGAATCATTTCTGAAATGTTCTTCTTCTGACTAGCTTCATGAGTGTATTTTTAAACTAGTTTTTCTTAAAACATGACAGTTTACTCTTTCTCATTCTCTCCCTCTCCCCCTGCCCCTCATTATTTACAAAATTCTATATAGAATTTTATATGACATTACATTCAAGTAATGTAAGATTACTTTAAAAACTAGCAAATAGATTTGCTGTTTCTGTGGCAGTTTTTACAAGCACTGTAGGAATTTAGCATTGTGTCCTGAGTTGATTCTGTAATCATGTCTTAGGAGAAACAAATTCTGAGAGTCTATGTAGTCTGGGTAGGTACTTATTATACTTCACAGATTTTCAATTATTTCCAACTAGGGGTTTCTTAACTAAGAGTATATTTTGACAATGAAAAAAAAAATGTACTGCATTTTCCCCTCCCTTAACAGCCAAATTGTGTTTGCCAATGCTTCCACTGGAAACAGAGGGAATCATAGGTAGAACCATTTAAAAAATATTTTGAATACTCTTGGCTTTCTTAACCACGCAAAAGAAAACTTCTGATTTGGCAAAAGTAGTCTGAGCTGAGAAATACTTTAAGTATTTTACTACCAAGTAAAATATTTGTAGTGTAATTTCAAATACTTTTTTTTTTTTTTAGCATATCCTTTCTTGTCTGTGTGGACAACTTATGATGTTTATCTTACCTGTGGGGATTGTTTTACCAATTTATGTGTGCTGTGTAAGCTTTTATTTGAGGAGGGTGTCAGAGGGAGGGATATTTTCACAGTTAATTTCTTTACCCAAACTTAATATTAGTTTTTCTTCTTTGTCAATGACAAGATTTTTTTTCTTTCCAAAATGAAGAACTTCTTTCAAATATAACAAATTTCATTTTGTTATAAGAATTACGTTGGTGAGACATCTTTCTAGATCTCCCTCTCTCCCATTTATTAGGAAGTAATTACATAAGGAAATAGTAGTTTCTAAGGTGTATGTGGGACTTAGCCCTTAACTATTAGCACACATATATATTATAGCCAAATAATTAACAAAATATAATTATGTAAATATATGAAATAAAGTCCTGGTTTAACATAATGATACTTCCAATAATTTGTTGAAGCTAAGAATGAGGGCTCTGAGGTCACGCTGCCATCTGACAACTTTGATGTTTCCCCTGACTAGCTATGACTGTGGGCAAGTTAGTTGACCTCTGTAAAGTGGGCACAAAGTTGTATCCAACTCATAGAGCCATGGTGAGAATGAACTGAGATAGTGTATCTGGGGCACATATAGCAGAGTCCCTGGCATGAGCCCACATTACATTGTGTAGTTTTCAGATGGCCCAAAGGTATTCCATTGAGGGGATGAATTCAGGGTGAACAGGCTGAAAGGCATCTGTTGCCCCTCTTGCTGGCCATGCTCTTGCTTGCTGGGCAAGGTCAGGCAAAAGAAAGTATCTTTTTAATTTGAACAGAGGAATCCAGTAGGATAGTGGTGGCTGTATACGTCAGCTGGTTTTATTATCATGCTAAGAGCATGCGCCCTCTTTTTTCAGGTAGTCCTTGTGGTTTTGAAGTCAGCCTGTGTCTCACATAATCATTGTGAGAGTATGATGTTAACAACACTTCTTCCACAAGGTAGTTAGAAAGTGAAAAAGGCAGATAGCCAAGTGATTTATATAAATATAATCACTTAAAGGTTTCTGTTAGCATCATTGTTATTATATAAAGCTTATCAATTAGTAAAAAGATAACTATAGTTAAGATGTATCATTTGTAGTATTAATGTAAAACATGTAGTGATATGTTAGGGCTATGCATAACAGAACAACTATTAAAAGGCAGTTTATGCCTTTTGGGTTTACACTGGAGTTCTAGAATAAAATGGGAGGGAGAAGATGATTAGAAACTGCATGAGGAGCACCACTTTTGAAACTAATGCTGACAGCTGATAACAAGAGCAAAGTTATTGTAACTGGTAGTGGACGTTTGAATTGTTGAAATGTGCCGTGTTCATATTTTACTTCCAATATTTTCCCTTGACATAATGGATTCTGAAATGAAATGTATAGAGGACTATTTTTAAACTAAGATTTCATTTTAAAGAATATCACACATAAGGGATTTAATTAAAGGATAATGAAGGAGCAAAATAAGGAATCAGGAATCTTAGGTTTTGGAGAGATACTCAAGATATGAAATCTATTTTGAAGCTAACACTGGAGATAAAAGTCAGGAGCTCTCCCATGTTTTTCTGTGATATTAAGGAAATTAAGTCAGAATCCCATCTCTACAGTAGACTGTTTCACTTAACCATTTTACTGACTCCACTTCACCCTTCTGCTTCCTGAATCTAGACACAAACTGAATTTATCCCCTTGGACTGCTCTTCTTTCTCCACTGCCTCTGATCAAATATCACCTGGATATTTTAGATTGGCAGTTTCACATAGTTCAACCTTATAGATACATCCAGACTAATGTAAACCCGTTCAGATCATGTTGACTTACTTCCTCTTTTGCCCACCATATCTGTGGTTTCCAAATCATACAGATTTTTTATCTCCTCAGTGCCTTTCCTCCTTTCCTCTTGCACTGCAGAAACACCAGACTCTCATTCCTTCTCCGGTGAGATCCTGAAGAAGCCTTGGAATTTGTTTTTCTAGTTCTCTATCTCGTCCCACACGAGTCAGCTGTACTTAAGGGTAGCACTTAAGGACCAGCAACTACTCTATGGCTCCAGCCTAGATTTCCAGACCTATTTTGCCCTAATTCCATATAAATAGCCTCATGAGAAATAAAGTGGACCACTAATTATTCCTCATTATGATCCAGACACATTACTGTTTCCTTGTGTTTTTACATTTTATTCCTTCTTGCTTCTCCTCTACTCTTTCCCAAACCCCAGCTATAGCTATATTCTAAGTTTTTCACCTTTCAATCCTAATAAATTTAGCACGATGCTTTTCAGATGGCTACTCAATAACTGTGGTAAGTTACACTCAGGATGCCTCCCATAGTTCTGGGGAAGTTCCCCTTTTGACTTCTAAACTGAGAAAAAAACGTTATACCTATTTCTGCACCTACAGTGCTTCACAGTGAGTGATTACAAATGTTTAATTGTATGTTTTCCCAGCCGATTATAAACTGCATTAAGGCATCTACAATGTGTATTGTACTGTAGCATGGCTTGGTACAATGCCTGGCAGATAGCATATGCTTAGAAAATACTGTAGAATAAATGTTGCAGAAAGTTGGTGCTCAGTACATGTTTTAAATCTTGTATGTGTGATTATATATATTTGGTCTTTGTAATTCACAGCATAATAACTGATGAAATAGTCACTATTACAATGTTTTCATGTGTTCGGGGAAGGAGGTCCTTTAATTTGCTTACTAAGGCTTAATCTTATGGTGAAGAGGAGAAATAAAAATTTTATTGTATAATAAATTGAATACACTTGAAAAATTATCAGCCATTTGATTAGGGAATGCATTTTTAGTTTTCATAACACATGAAAATCTATATGCTGTCAAGGAAAGGTTATTCTAACATTTAAGGAATTACACAAATTCTGTTCTTTAACATGACAGAATAATAGAAAGAGTCCTCTTTGTAATGTTAGGGCGGCTAAGCATGACCAACATAACTGAGAAGTTTGTTGCCATTATTATCATTAAATCTATCATTATATCTTTGTGTAATTAAATCTTTATAAAAGCAAATGAGATGAGGTATACTTCTAATAATTAGTGGTTTCGAATAAATGAAGAATTTATAAAGTATATTAATAGTAAGAGGACACCTGACTAAAATCTCAACAGCAAAGATAACTATGACCTGAATTAAAAAGAAGAAAAAATTAAGAAAAAAAAAGATCAAACAGTATTAATATTTCTGCATTTCAGGTGAGGTATCTACATTTTGCTGGTATTTTTCTTCTCATTATCTGTAGAAATCCATAGAAACAAGTCTCTGTGCAGCTCCAGATGCCCCCAATTCCATTTTATATGGTATTTCCAATAAGGGCACCGTTTCTTGCAAAGAATATTACATCTCACTAATTGTCCTACAAATCCCATTCTTAATTAAAATCAAAATCTTAATTGTAACAACTTTACTATATAGCTTGCAAATATGTGTTCTTTCTTGTTTGTTTGGAGGATGAGGCTCTGGATACATCTTTTTTTTTTTTTTTTTTTTTTCTTTTCGAAAGGAGCAGCCCTGGTGAGAAAAATTTACAGCAATTGATTTTGTTTGTTTGTGGCTGCAGCCATAAAAACTCCCAGGCAAAACTAAATAGTGCTTGTGGGGCACAGACATGGTGGTTCACAGGGAAACAGTGAGTTTTATAATACTGATAACACTAAACAATAAGACAAGGTATAATAGTTCCAATCCCATCATTTGTCTCTGCTTTGTCCTGAGTTGTACGCTCCGTCATGCATATGCTGGCTATAATGTGACATATTTAATTCTGCATTTAGTCTCTGCTTTGTTACACATGCTCGAAAATAGCAAGTCAGCTTCTCAAATGCCATGCATCAGCCCTCTAACAACAACAACAACAAAATTAAATACAAAGTAAGTTTGAATAACAGTAACGGTGGGAAAATCTATCCCAGGGTTCATTCTTTTTACAGGGAGTTGGCAAACCAGGAAGAATAGATTTTGTCATGTGCAAATATGGTGACCATAAATGGTGCTGGAGGCTTTTTCCATTGTCCTCTGAGTTTGCCATGAGAGAAAGCGGGTGAGAGAAAGAAAGACACGTTTGATAGAGTTGTGAAGAACGTTTGAATGGCTATTGGGTGTTGAGCATTGTCTTGCAGTGACCTCAATTCGGTACAGTAGAGACCCTTGAAAGCACTGTCTGAAGTCACAATACCACTATTCTCCTCCATTTAGTAAAAGGGATTAGTTAAAAGGGTGACGTTCCGTGCAGAGAGTTCCAAGTATTCCATGAAACAAAAGGCTCTGAAATGTTTTTGAAGTTATTTTTAATTGAGTTGAACTAATTTAATAAAGGTCCTACGGAGGAAAAAAAATAAAGGAATGTGATTGTTTTATGATTCCTCACAGATGGAATGGACATTTATAGCATACTTTTCCTTTAGTGTTCCAGAGAACAGTAGCTCCATTTACAGCTACTGTTAGCAATTTAAAACTGCTCCAAAATGAAGTCTTTCAAGAAGTTGACAGCTTATAAATAAATCTGTCTGATAAAATTGAACATAAACTGCATCTGTGGTTAGTTTGCCAAAATTAATTCTACATTTAATTAGAGATAGCAGTCAAACATATTTAATAAAAAACAGTCTTGGAGAGTAAATCAAATGAAGTCAGATTTTAGCAGACGTTTTGCATTTTTTTGCAAGGAGTGATGAAATGACCTCACCTCTCTGATTCCCAGTTATATGGCAGCACGAGCTCTGTAGAGTTATGGGGAAGCCAATGAGTTCACACTGTTTGGAAAGGTTCCTTGCTCAGCTTAGGATAAAGAGAGAAAACGATCATTTTGTGATTTCTCTTGATATCATCATTGGATTTTACACTGATGCCATATGTATTAAATTCACAAGTTAATAAGCGTATTACTGCTAATAATTACAGAGAGCAGGCTAAAATAATTCTAACTCACATAAGTGCAAGTACATGGAATTTGTCCTTAAAGTTTGTTTTTTGTTTACTTTTTTGGCAATCTTCATTGTTGTTGTTGTTGTTTTTTAACTTAGCCATTCCAATGAGATGTATTAAAATCATACAGTAGCTACAATGCCATTTCTTCCCCCTAAAAGACTTTTTAAAAATTCAGCTTTGCTTATCAAATATTTGTGCTCACTCTGCATGGTTTAAGCAATGTGCCATAGCTGTAGAATCCTGGGGAAGATGCAAAAACACACAGATCAATCAGAATGCAGCAAACAATATTTTGGAACCAAAGTGACTTACAGTTCAGAGGGCAAAGAAGCAGATCTTCAAACATTGGAAGTTTCAACACACAGTCCATAGTCCTGGGTGAAGTAAATAGACAGACAATAGAAACCAGCATTGGCAATAAAAGTTTCAAATGCAGATAAAAATTATATTTGTCTACATAAATGCACACAAAAATTAAAGTCGACTCAGCCAAATTTCATTTTGATCTTTTTAAGAGCGTGATGTTACTTTCTTGAAATGTGGGAAAATTTAAGAGATATATCATTGTAGGAGATAACATTGTGGCACTTAGTTAATGTCAAATTTTAATTTGATATTCAACATTTATTTATTGAGTTCCTATATGTTAGCATTGCAATCATAGAAATGGTTAATCTATACTAAATATTTTTCCAAAGTGTTCACATGTTTTTGTGTCATGTAGTTATTAATACTGCTTCTGACTAAAATACACAAAGGCATTCTTTTCAGTTCAAGATATTTTGTCCTCTCAGAAACATATTTTTATTTTACATGCAGTAATTTGCCTTCCCAGTAACTTTATACAATTTTGCTAAAAATTGTAATAGGAAATAAAAGTAGTATGAACTTATTCCTGAAGTTAAAACAATATATCATTGTTCCAAAGTTTCCTCTGTGAGCCTTACATTGCTTGCACTCTGAAAAAATAAAGCAGTAGTAATTGTATACAACACAGAAAGTTTATCTACTAATTACTTTTAGTTCTCCTGTGGAATAATTAAACTATCTTAAAACTCATAGGTAGAATTATGAGGATGTTAATGTGCTATACTTGTTTAATCACATTAAAATACAGATCAGCTCTCGACTGTAACTACAAAAAAAGGTGTTTAAAAATCAGGTATCTCAAAAAGAAGAGTTGACCAGCTCAATCATGCTATAACATATAAATCATCAATAACCAAAGGACTGATTGATCTCCTTAGTATATATAGATACTATATATTGATACTTTGTCTATATATTGATACTATATTGATGTAATGACTGATCTCCTTAGTATACATATTGAACCCAAGAAAACAATTTTTTAATCAGTGGTTTCAAATTAGTGTTTCAGTGTCGTTGCAGGATTAGGATATTATTAATGCAACTTTGTGAATAAATACCAAATTACTGTTCTCTAATTTACTAAAAATAAATAAAACAATAAAAACATCCTCCTTAATTTAGGAAATATGCAAAAATGTACTATTTATTTTCATGTCATACATTTTGTAGGTCCTTGGAAAATAACTTTCCTCAAAGTTGCATTTAACAACTTTGTTATAATTTATGACATGAACAACTTTGGAAGTGTGGGTTAACAGTTAGATGGTTCCCTGTGGTCTTGGCAGAAAAGCCCTTTCACCAGTTGATCTTATCTTGGGCAAGTCATTTAACCTGGCTGGGTCAGGGTTACTTTATCTTTAAAATGAAAATATTGAGTAAATTCTGAAGCTGTTTTTTTTTTTTTAATTTTATTATTAGAGCATTTCTATCCACCCTACTTTTTTTTCTCTTAATTTAAACAAATGCCATGTCTTTTCATCATTTTGGCTGCTACGTGAGGTGATATTGAACAGAGCAAAACTCATGGGGGAAGGGAGACAGAAATTGCACCTGGGCAGAGTTGTAATTTTTGCTGTATCATCAGGTGTAAAAAATTAATGGTAAACAGAGAAGGAGGGCAGTTGATGGTTTCACAACATTGATGAAAGACACTAAGTCATAATAACCATATTTCTATTAAAAAATTCTATAATGACAATAAAACATTCTTTCATTGCTAAGGAAGTTGAGAGGTTTGGTTCAGAAATGCCTTAAAAAGTGCTCTGTAAAGATACATATTCTAGAAATGCTAAATAAAGTTTTAGAAAACCCTTGTAGTTCCTGGAAATTAACACATTGAATATGTGAAGTTGAGGCTTTGTGGAGAGCATAGAGATAATTGCTCTCAAATATCAGTGCCTTTACCTTACTTGAGGTTCTTACCATGAGTCACAGTGTATCACAGAGTTCTCCCAAGCCGACTCCCTGCCTCCTGTCTCTTGTTACAGATCCATTTATCTCACTGATGATGCCAGTTATCTTTTTAAAATGCAAATCTGGTTATGTCATCCTCCTGATTGAAAGCCTTCAATGACTTTCAGTTGCCTACAGGCTAAAGTCTAAACACCTAAGCCAGGCAAACAGGACCCTTATCTCTCTCACTCCAATAGAGCTTTCCAGCCTTCACTCTATGTAGTTGCTTACCCTTGTCCAGGTAATCACAGATTCAATAACTGTGGCTCATATTCAGAAGCCACAACAAACATCATATCTTCTGTCAAGCTTTCCTTTTTCAGGTACCTCCTCCTCCTCGTACAAACTGTATTATCACGCCCACTTCACAAAGTTCTCTCTCTCTCCCCTCTTCCATAGCTAGTGTTACTTCTTAGTCACCTTTTTTAAAAACTGTTTTTAAAAATATCCACCATCAAACACAGCATATCTATTTAAGATTTAAAAATAAGCAAACGGTAGGTAACTTTGTAGGACAGTAAAATACAATTAATAGTTGAAATTTATTTTGTTGTCATGTGTTTTATGGAAGTTATTTCATCTATGTACATATTATAAAGGTAAAAGTTATGCTTTTTAAATATAAATTCTAATAATATGTCTGTGCACTATAATTCAATGGAAATACAGGTTGCAGTTCTCTATGGTTTTTTTATATTATTTAAATATTTCCAAATTATTCTTAAGGCTTCTCAAAGCTTATGTATTTAATGTAACATTCAGAATTGCTATGGGTGTGTTGCTAAGATTTTAAATTGCCATTTTGAAGCCAAAACTGAGATTTGTCTTCACTTAGCTGCATATATATATATATATATATATATATATATATATATGAAAATACCTTTCAAAGAGAAGTACCACCTTGTATAAATTAGTAATTTCTTTTAATTGCCTCAAATGTTTCAGTCTCTTGTGGATTTTTGAAGTTGTGTGCAGCTTTGATGTTTTATTAATTATTTTCAAGGTGGCTTTCTTTCCAGAGCGAAGCATACATATTGATTTTGTGTATGATGAAGACTGAAATTTCTATCTTGGCACTGATACTCCTTGCAATCAGATCTAGTAAGGGTTTGATCGTTTTAAGCAACTCTCCAACAGTTAACTGTTGGCTGCCAAAGTTCAATTTAGATAAGTGAAGGGGAAGAGTTTAGAAATTTCACACATTAAATGTGTGATGGGAAAAACCCAATATAATGTATTAAAGATGCAGCCTTTGGAAGGAAAACATGGAGTATCATAAGAATTGTGTGCCAGTCTCCAAAGGTTTTCAGTCAGGTTTGGTTCAGAAAAGCCCTTGAATGTGTTGGAAGCAGATCTTGGAAGGGGCTGTGTGGTGTGTCGGGGAAAGCACCAGAGTCAGTCTTGGTTACACATAGACTGTAAAGTCGACTGTGGTAGCATGACAAAAATTGGTCTGTGTAGCTTGCCACTGCCAATCTTCATGATTGATACAGATTGTTGGAGCCATAGCTATCATATGGTGCTCCATATTGATTGTTAAATCTGCAAAAATGAATTATTTGGAATGTATTTTTCCATCCCATTGGCTAATTCTTCCTGTGTCAAAGAGTTTTAAAACATTTGACCTTCACTCTCAATTCTCAGTTGTTACCATGACTTGAAGGAAACGATATAACTGTTTATTCCTAGGGCTTGGATAATAGTATTGTAATCTTATTCTTAAGGAATACTGTAAAGGAGAGCTTCACATTTGAAAAGTCAGTATATAAAAGGTTCTCAGTAAGTTAGTAGTTTCTATTTTTAGGGATGGTTTGGATTTTATTTTTTTTAAGAAAAAATTGCCATCTAGACTTTAGGAAAGAGAATTAGAAGTCTCATGCCAAGTAAACTCCTTAGAAGGGTTTTCAGTCTTACCAACCATTACAAAAAAAAAAAAAAAGGCAGCTTTGGATCTTTTTTAGTATTTCACAATGGTCCTATTTATCTATAGAATTCAAATGCAATCAACATGAATATGAAAATACTTTAGACTTTTTCACATGGAAAAAGATTCTGCATGTTTGCAAGGGGCAAGTGACATAGGAGAGTTTTCTTTAAATCACCTATAATGTCAGGATCATTTAAAGCAAGCAACCAGAATGCTGGATTGTGCTGTTGGAAAGAACCCACATAAGAATGAAAACAGATGGTATTATCATTCTACCCCAAGCACTGTGTGGATTTTTTTGGTCAGAGTCTGATTGAAGTTTCTGAAATTATTAAGTGGATAGATAATAGAGAGTAAGTAAATGAGAGCATGGAGGGCTTGCCAAGTCTTTAATGCTCACTTAAACAAAACTGCCTGCAGGTTCAACAAACCCATGCCTGGGTTTTGTGGGTTTACAAGGTCCGTCTCCAGAAAAGTTGTTTTAGGTGATGGTCACCAGTTTAATTAAAGGGATATCAAACTATATGTTTAGAGAGATAATAACAAGCCACCCAAACCCAGATGCTAGATGCCACACATGTTGGAGAGGGCTGTAAGAAGGGAGAAAGAAACCAACGACAAAAAACACTCTCTCATTCTACAGGCTGGATTTCAAGTAAACCAATGGGGCGAAAGTTACAACCATTTTCATTTTCCATCCCAGAGATCTTGCTCCCCAGGGTCCTCCTTTACTCCATATCTAATTGTTGAGTATCTCCATTTCTTCCTCTCCAATTGCTAACTCCATTTCTCTTTGGTGGGAATCAGCATCTTGCCTTTGTATGCAGGAATTTGTGCATTCTGAGCATTTCCTTTGCATTGCATTATGTGTTACTGTGATTTTACTTTGGCCTCCTTGGCTGCTTTGAAAAATTGTCATGAGTTAAACAGTTTAGCAAAAGCTGAAAAAACAAACAAAACAAGCCATGAGATTCAGTGATTACTCTCAGTTAGAGTCCAGCTGAGGAGCATTTAAACTTTGGGTTTGCTTATTTCAATCATGCCTTTTTTTAAAAAAAAATGGTTCAAACATGTTTTTTAAGGTGTAATTTTCTTGATTAAAACAATAAAAAGTTTCTCTAATTCTTGTAGAGAAACTTTGGGGCAGCTTTGGATTATGGCTCTACCCCTTATATATCTGTCTGCAGTTTTACAGTGACTATCATTAGAACTAAATATTTTTTTACATTTTTCCTACGGTCCAGATAATGTAGGTCATAGCTATCTAATAAGAATAGGATTTCTTATACTTAGCCTCTCATTTCTCAAAACATATTGACAAATATAATATTGAGTTTTCATTTAAGACTTATGTGCTATAAAAAATTAGGAAAACCTGCAGGTCCTGTTTCTGACTGGCACTGACTTTTTTTTTTTTTTTTTTTTTTTTTTTAATAATTTGAGACAGGGTCTTACTCTCTTGCCCCAGGCTGGAGTGCAGTGATGGTATCATAGCTCACTGAAGCCTCAAACTTTTGGGCTCAAGCAATCGTCCTGCCTCATCCTCTCAAGTATCTAGAACTACAAGCAAGCACCACCACGCTCAGCTAATTTTTATTTTTTTAATTTTTTATAGAGATGGGGTCTCCCTATGTTGCCCAGGCTGGTCTTGAATTTCTGAGCTCAAGCAGTCCTCCTGCCTCTGCCTCCCAAAGTGCTGGGATTATAGGGGTGAGCCACCATGCCCGGCTGGCATTGCCTATTAATGAAAAGGACTATCAGCAGGAAGCTAATCAATTTAGGTTTGGAGAGTTAAAAAAAAAAAAAAACAAAATAAAACAAACAAACAAAAAAATAAAAGAAAGTAATCCAAAGAGTAGAAACCAAATTTCCCGAGTTATACAGTAGAGTCATTGTTAAGATTTCTGAGCAGGTCACAAAACTTTCAAGAGAAGAGTGATAAATGCTTCAGAGAAATGGTGAAAGTGAATTCAAGAGTGGTATGAAAAGCTTTGGAATTTTCTTTAACACATACAAATTTTGTTCATGTGAAAAAATTAAGACTTAAATTGAATATTGAGTTTTTTTTTTTTTTTTTTTTGGTAGTTTACAGAAATAAACACTGAGCCTGACACCAGGTTTGTGTGGGAGTAAGGTAAATTTGGGCTAAATGACTGATGTACTGTTTGGGTATAAACATTAGATTCCATATTGCAACTGTCTGTCACTACTCTTGTCATTAATCAAATAGGTACTAAAATGTACAGCAATGTTTAACTATATTTAATGTAGTTAGTTTTTATAATCATTTCTGGTACCTATCCAGGTGCAGGTGGTAGCTGTTTTTTTTTCCTGATTTAAGATTATGAAATCATTCACTGTCTTTCTATAGAATTAGAATTTGAGTATACAGGTTTGATTCGATCTGCTGAATTTGGTGTCATTTGTGGTCTAGAGAAAATGCAGGATTTAAAAATCGTGGACGTTACTGAAGGGTTGGGGGAAGAGGAAATAAATGTATATGATTCTTGTGTGTGACCTGATGAGAGATCAGGTGCATTTATATTTCCATTTGGATACATTTATGAATTTAGAAATAAAACATGAATTTGAAAGAGGAACAAGAGCTGTGTGGTTCTACTGAACTTGCTCTGCGTCTTGTGTACATTGAGCTTTTTTTTTTTGAGGGATGTAGGCATGGTCTCTGTCATCCAGGCTAGAGTGCAGTATCAGATTTTATTGAGAATCTATCAAGAAGTAATCTGATAGAAGTCTCACCTTTTCTCTATCTCAGATTTACTCTTTTCCATATTAATTATGAAATAGCCAAAAGCTGGGAGCAAGATTAAAGAAGCAATAAATAAAATTTATTGTCTATTCTTTCTGCATGGTTTTGTAAAATATCATAAATTCATTGTGTATTATATATTTATTTATCTTTCCTCTCAGAAGATATCAAAAATATGTAATCAGAGCACTTGTGCTAGGTAAAAGGTTAAATTTGAATCATTGTTGAAAAATTCTAGTTTCTAATACTGATGTTTATTTGAAAAATGATAAATGGTCCTTCAGGGTCCCTGAAGTGTTTTCATAGATTCTCATGCGTGGTTGGCAGTTTTATTGAAAATGGCTGTAAATCAGTAAAGAAAGCTACAAATATGTTTTATGTCATCTTTAGAGCAACAGTAAGTTACCATCCCAGAAAATGAAGAGACCATTTTTACAGAAGGTAGCATGATAAGGTGTTGAAATGAAAAGACATGTTCACAGAGGTGTCCCCAGCACTTAGTCATTAATAACAGTGTAAATGCAGGAGTATAGAGATAAAGATTAGAGTCAAGATTGTCCATGGGGTCGTAAACTTAAATTTTTAGAAGCATGTGTCGGTTTTTTTGTTTGTTTGTTTTTTGTGTTTTGGTGGTTATTCTTTTACAAGATGTTTATTGACTAGCAGATTGGATTTGAGCTCATATGCTATAGGATCCAGGTGAACTCATGTTCTCCAAATGCATCTGTTGTTTGCTTCTTCCAGAATAAATATTACAATCCTTGATGAAAAACAGCTGGAAGGCTTGCCTGTGGTTGCCTTCCTTTTGGGTGCACAGGATGAAACCACTTGTGCACCATTGACAATTTTAAATGGAGAAGAAAAGTATATTCCATCATAAGATGTCAGAAAAAAACATATTTGTTTTGCAAATATATTTTACATTTTTACTTTCCTTTGAGGTATCCATTTTAGGATAGTAAATGATTTGGAGCACATATGTGTCCAAAACTCCAATGTAGATACATTCAGCATTTTCTGTGACTTATCTATGTTTTCTTTAAAAAAAATTTTATGTGTTCTTCATGTAAAGTAGGGTATAATTTAAATTATAGTAAATGTCCAAGTACAGTTTGTCAAAGCATTCAAAACAGAAACAATGCAATCATTATACCATGAAGTGATATTTTTATAGGTAATTTTTAAGGCATGTGAGACACTTTATTAATGTTTTAATTTGTTTTACTCTTTGAGCTGAGGAGTAGGTTTTTTTCCATTAATGTCTACTGGAGAAGTTGATAAAATGGTGCTAATGGACAGAACCATGGACTGGAAGTAAGTAGTTATGGCCACATTGCTGCTATCAAAGAGCTTTAGGGCCTTGGGCAAAAGCCGTCATCCCCCAGGACACACTTCCTCCTGTCTAAAACTAGCAATTGCAGTGGATGATTTCTCAAATCTGTGAGCTTATTATGACTTCTAAACAGGTCTCAAGTTTCTTCATATTTCCTGCCAACACTGATCTCATCCCTTTCTGACTTTCATTGCAGGTGTTATCTGTTCCATAAATTGTGGTAGTTGATTATATTTAATGATATAAATTATCAGACAATCTTTTATATGACAATCTGTTTTTATTTCTTTTAGGAGCACACATTTTAATAATATTCACTGTCTCATAAGGTTAATTCTTATCTTGCCAATGAAATATCCAAGCATCTCAAGGAAAGAAACTTTGCTCTATATTTCTTCTTTTTTCCCCTTCTCCTTTTAACACATTACAGAATAGTTGTCACAGCTATTTGAAGTGTTGATAAACTTATCAAATTCAATTGCAAACTTATTTAGAACCCATGCAGTATGTTTGATTCAGAACCATAGAAATAGAACATAGCTAACACTTGAATGAGAATTGGGAAACCTGAATTCCAGTCCAAGTTTCAACATTATCTGGCTATGTTCCCTTGAACAGGTTACTTTGTGCTTCAGTTTACTCATCTTTAAAATGAGGAAAAGGGATCAACTAATGTCTAAGATTCCATCTAACTTTCAATTTTTATAATTTTGTTTCTGCAGATGCTATCATGGAAGTGATAAACAACTTTGCCTAGCATTTTCAAAACATAATCTACCCCTCCTCAAGCATTTTTCGTCATTCTTTAATTCTGTGATTTGCCACGTATTTATTGACCACCTGTTATGAATTAAGTACTATGGATTAAAAAACAAGGCTTGAGCCGGGCAGTGGCTCATGCCTGTAATCCCAGCACTTTGGGAGGCAGAGGCAGGTGGATCACGAGGTCAGGAGATCGAGACCATCCTGGCTAACATGGTAAAACCCCGTCTCTACTAAAAAATATGAAAAATTAGCCGGGCGTGGTGGCGGGTGCCTGTAGTCCCAGCTACTCAGGAGGCTGAGGCAGAAGAATGGCGTGAACCTGGGAGGCAGAGCTTGCAGTGAGCCGAGATCGCGCCACTGCACTCCAGCTTGGGCGACAGAGTGAGACTCCGTCTCAAAAATAAAATAATAAAAATAAAAATAAAATTAAAAAACAAGGCTTGATTCCACTTGTTTAAATGTGGGCAAATCTTTTCACCTTCTTGAGCCATCTGCCTAATTGATATAGCAATAGCTGCCTTACATGGTTCATGTGGGAATTAAATTAGGCAATGCAGTTAAGCATTTTGCCCAGTACCTGCCAGATAGAATGGGGTTAATATTGTTATTAACACTGTTATTTTGTGAGCATTTAATTTTTAAGCCATTAATTGGGGTCATATTTAGTGGTCTACATGGTATAAATATAGCATAACTAATTATTTAAGTATAATAAATGCAGAATTTTACATGCAGCTTTATGTTGAGCAAGTTACTTATCCTTTGTCTGGCAAACTTGGGACAGAAATGCCAGTCTTCTATTGTATTCAGGACTAAGTGAGTTTAAAATAAGATAATGTACAGAAAATTTCCAGCATAATGTTTGGCATATAAGGTTCAAACATATTTGTTCCAGACAAAACTAACCTTTGGTGATTAGGCAAAACTAGCCTAGTTTTGTTCTAGGCAAAATTAATCTATGGAGGTTACCCCTGGTGGATAATTGACTGGAAGGGCATGCATAAACCATCTGGCATGACAGAAATAGGCTGTATCTCAATCTGAGGATGATTACATAAATGGATATGCAGGTAAAAATTGTTTGAGCTGTACACTTAAGACTCTTTTATTTTACTGAATACAAATTATGTCTAAAAATGGTTGTTCTCTTCCCTAAACATAAATACCATATTACATTTTTATAACTGGAAAAAGTCTCAACTAATGATAATACTATTTTTCTAATGGCATGGTTAAAATATCAGTCCTTTACAGTAGTTTTTTTTTTTTTAAAAAACAATAAGTAAAGATGAAAAAGGTCACCATGATTCCATGAATTTCCTGAGGTCTGAAAGTAGTTGGAGTAACATTCAGTGGTTATATGTATTTCACCACCCCCATTGTTTCAATTTGGCACACCATATTTTAGGATATGTATTGCCCACCTAGTTCTGGGACCTGCTCTTTTCTCTGGCACAGACAAAACTGTCCATTATGGAGCATTATTTTTACTAGGGTGTGATCAAAGGGCCTGATCAGTCCTGTTGCCTCTTTCTTTCTGTATTTTTCTGAGATGAAGCATCACTTATGATTTATTCCAATCAAGCTTTATTTAGAATTGGGTCTGTAGGAAGGGGTGGAAATGGAGGGGGAGGGAGCGGAAGGGACAGCATAAATATATACATGTAGTGTGTGAAAATAAAGAAAGGCATCTTTTGTTACAGCTGGTCGCAGGAGAAGTTTCTGCTTGCACTGCTGAAGATAGTATGAGAAGATTAGTGTTGTTGCGGCAAACTCAGGACAAAGACGGGCTGTGTGAGAGGGATCAGTATGTTTGCTCAGCAGAGCGCTCTCCCCAGTTGTTGACAGATTTAACTGGTGTAATGTTAGGCCTGGCTAGCTCCTCCCCATGATTGTCAAGAAGCAATAGGTGCAGTAGTAAATGGCTATGTGGAGTATACCATGAATTCCCCATTTGTGTAGTAGCTGTAGATTGGGGTGGGGATTTAATATTGAATGGACTCCAGATTGTCTAAATTGCAATCACAGTGTTTATTTAAATAGCCTATGGGGACCATTAAAGCATTTTAACTTTTGCTCCTATGTTTCTCGTGTTATGAAATCTTGAAGCACATTGGGGAGAAAAGAAAAATCCAGCCTTGTAAAAGCATTAGGATGCTAGAAGTTCTCCCTGCTGCCAAAAATGCTTCAAGAGTTTTAGTTCTCTGAACTAATGTGTAATATGATGGATGGGATCCTGCTGTGATCTCTAACTAGGGGATTTTCCCTGTGCAGATACACTGATCTGTCACTGTGTAATCATTGCTATGTCATTTTGGGAGACTCTTTCCGATATTGGTTCTCCACTTGTAATGCTGAAGTCTGTTCTTCTCATAATAATTTTTATAATGATATATCTTTAAAATTATATGACTATTTTAATTACACAGTTGCTTTGCTATGTAGTTATTACACTTTAATTTTAGATTAAGAAAAGCTATTTCTTTTACAATACTGGGCCAGCATGATGGTGAAACTTTAGTTTGATGTACATGGTGTAAAACCATGAACTTGAGGTGTGGAGAAAAAGATGCATACCTATTTCTGAGGTAGAGCTTCTAAATAGAAAGCGTGCTCTATGAAGTTTCCATGCTGATTTAAAACCATAAAATTCAAAACACCTCACAAATCATTGTCACTTAAAGTGCTAAAAAACATTTCTACAGTTAGTTTACTTCTCCAGGAAAACTTTGTCTATTTTTTTTTTAAGGCCCTAAGTCTGGAGTTTCATTTGACAATGCAAAATATTATTTTCTGATTATGCAAGCAACCTAGTCCCTGAGATATTTCTGAATTGCTGAGCTTAATTTTCAACTTTTTTTTTTTTTCCAAATTCCTGCTAAGTTTCTGGGGGCTATGCTAACTCCTTGGACTATATAAAAATAAGTTCCTGTATTTGAGGCTCCAACTCTGGGTGACAGGACAAGGTATTCCTCATTAGACTATTTCAGGGCACTTTTAGGGCCCTTGAAGTCCAGCCCTTCTGCATCTTTTTGCCTTATGTATATAGTGGTGATAGTAATACCTATTTATCTTTGATATAAACTAGGAACTAATGTGCATATATATATATATATATATATATACACACACACACACACATATGACTTTGACCTTTCTAAAAATAAAGATACCTTAAGAGTTGTTTTGCTGAGGAGATGAGTACATCAGCAATAGGAGATCTTAAAAATGAATAACTTCCATTCTGCAGCTGGGCAGTGGCATTTAACTTGAGTCAGACCATATGCAAATGAAGGCTTCTATAACATCACAAGTTTTCTAAAATAATCTCTTTTATTTATCATCACAGTATATACTATAGAGCTAATTACTTCCAAATATAACATGATATAGGTGTTTCTTTCCTAAAATTCTTTTTTTTCCCAAAAATGCTTTACATTGCTCTTTATTCCATATTAAAACCAAAGGTTTCAGATTTCTTTTGGCTCAGTGTTCCAAATTTTTGTGAACAATGTTATCAGTATTTCCAACTATGCTGTGTATACTGACCTCGAATCTCTAATTCTTTTTCTAGGACACATTGACAACTAAAATCCATAAATTTTACAGAAGCTTCATTTAATCTGCTAATTTCCCTTTACTTATTACCCTTTAAGTTTTTTTTGTTTTGTTTTGTTTGAGACGGAGTCTCCCTCTGTCACCCAGGCTGGAGTGCAGTGGCGCCATCTCGGCTCACTGCAACCTCCACCTCCTGGGTTCAAGCGATTCTCCTGCCTCAGCCTCCCGAGTAGCTGGGACTACAGGCGCACCCCACCACGCCTGGCTAATTTTTTGTATTTTAGTAGAGACGGGGTTTCACCGTGTTGTCCAGGCTGCTCTCAAACTCCTGAGCTCAGGCAATCCGCCCGCCTCGGCCTCCCATAGTGCTGGGATTACAGGCGTGAGCCGCCGCACCTGGCCTCCCTTGAAGTTTTTTAAAGAATTGATGCATGTTGCTTATTTAGTTTTACTCTTAGTTTCACCTTCTTGTTTTTCTACTGCCTACTCCCCTTTCTCACTCTCTTCCTTTTTTCTTTGTTTACTGATTGCGTAAGTATTGAGAGCGATCAAAGAAAAGGCAAGCTGTAGAGAAGGAAGTGAAGAGTATGTGTAATCCATATAATTGTTGATCAATCTCAGAATAATAAGGAGGACCATGTATCGCCTACCATTTTCTAGGGAGTGATAAAGCATATATAGCTAATTAGAATAATCTCGTTTTGCTTTAAGAGTTTTACTATAATAATGATATCATCTTCCTATTATCTGCAATCATTCTAACTTCTAGGAATACTCTTTCTAGGACTGCTACCCACCGACAAAGGATATTTTAACTTAATATAAAGTTGAAAGGCACTGGAGTTTGGGGCTGCAAGGTAATCTGTATGGCAATTATGTTATTTTTCTGGGGCAAACCCTTGGTACTAATGCTGTTCATGGTTGTTTTGACTATATTACGTTTTGCTGAGCCTCGGGACTGCTTTTGGAAGGTTTAGAAGTATCCAGGGAGGCGCCTGCCACTTTGATTATTCATACCCAGCTCTTTATTTTTATTTGAGACATAAAATAAAAACACACCCTGGCTTCTGCTCAGCCTCCACTGGCATTCATTTTAAAAACAAACCCCAAACTGACCAAATGGCAGCAATACAAGTTTCTCTATGAGTGAGTCATCTTTCATGTCAATCAGAGTTCATTTATGGAAGCATTAAATTCTGGTGCTGGCCAGGCCACCTTTAGACAAATTAAAATGGGTTGGGATTTGGTAGGGCTTGGAACAGAGGATTGAAAGGAAAACCAGAGTGATGTTATGACTCAGAAAGTGACTCTTTTCCTTTTGAATCAGAATTGAGCCACTGGTAGAGTTAGTTCTCTCGAAAAGATGGCAACTTTTAGGTGAAAGGTAAAATAAAATCTCTGACCACCTGTGTTCATCTTGTTGATTCAACTTTGTGCCAGTTTGGACTTTACTTACTCTTCACCTTTTCCCCCATTGCTTAGTTATAAATAGGTGTAATATTTTCCTGCTTATGTTCCTTAAAACATTTTTAAGAATGATTGTGAACTTTTAACCACTGCTACATTTTATACCAGATATGGTTTTATTTCAGCAAGTTGTTAATTAATTTCTGCAGAAATGTAGAACATTTTTTTTCTACTCTGCTCTTCAGATAAACTTTGAAATAACTCGTTAGTTATTTACCTTCTGAAATTTGCTGTTTATCCTATTTATATTCAAACAATATCAATTTTTCACATTTTTAAACTTCATTCTTTTATCGTTATTTCTATCTACTTCTAAAGATGATTTTTTCAAGGACTCATTATTTCAACAAACACTTATTGAGCACCTATCATGTACAGCTATTTTAAGTTTTTCACTACATCTTCATTGGAAGCTATCATAGAATATTTTCATTTTCATGGTTGATTGATTTTCATTTCATACTATCTTAAAGTCTAGTATTTTATTACATCTTACAAGTACTTACATGAGTCACATTGTGATTTTTGGTGTTGATACTCATTAGTTCAACATCATAAACCAATTTTAAGACCTGTATGCATGTATCAGCCTTCTATATCAACTGATAATTAAGAGAAGAGTTTGTATCTTTTTGTCAAATTTATATATAGTTGGTTCATTCCAGAATTATAGCCATTTTAATCCCAAGTGCATTTGTTAGTTCTGTATTTATTCATTTAATACACGATTATTGAAATCCTACTTTTTTTTAGACTGTAAGTTCCTTAAGGCATTAAAATATTTCCCAAATGAAAGAATAAAAGAGTACAATAGATGAACAAGCATGGACCCTTCTGAAGAAATAAAGCTCCTTAGTGGTAAATTTGCTGAAGTTAACTGTGTCCTCACCCTACTCAGAATTAATTCAGGATGTTGGTGGTTTTGTAATTGTGAGTGTTGAGCTTTTTGTCATTTGCAAAGTGAAGTGAGATAAGACAGGGATATGCATTTCATGGAGATTAAGGGCCTGGGCACAAAATGAAGAAGTTCCTGGTTGACAATGGTCATTGTAAGAAATGAGCAACTAAAAGTATAGACTTTAGCATTGAACTCATTTAGTGATTACTTCTTTTTCTTTTTCTTTTCTTTTCTTTTTTTTTTTTTCTGAGATGGAGTCTCGCTCTGTCACCAGGCTGGAGTGTAGTGATGTGATCTCAGCTCACTGCAACCTCTGCCTCCCCGGTTCAAGCGATTCTCTTGCCTCAGCCTCCCGAGTAGCTGGGACTACAGGTGTGTGCCACCACACCCAGCTAATTTTTGTATTTTTAGTAGAGACAGGGTTTCACCATGTTAGTCAAGATGTTCTCGATGTCTTGACCTTGTGATCCACCCACCTCGGCCTCCCAAAGTGCTGGGATTAATGGCATGAGCCACCACACCCGGCCCTAGTGATTATTTCATTTAGAGGTATTTGTATCCACAACCTTTACCCTGTTCCATATTCTGGAATCCAGCTCCATGTGCCTCTAGAGAAGATTAAAGCCAAATGACATCCCTGTGGAAACTGGACTTCTATTCTTTGATTAGCAAAAGCATGACTGCTGAGTAACATCCATGATTCTCTTGCCTTCATCTTATCATTGTTCCTGATGCCTGCAATTTTCCCTCATCTTTGAGGAGTAGGAGGGCACAGAGTGATTAGGTAAGAACTGGAGGACAAGGGATGGGAGATAGCCAAGATCACACTCAGGAACTTAATGTCTCTACCAGCCCATTGTCATTCTTCTGATATCTACTGACCCTTACACATCCGCACATCCCTAAACTGCCCTTTCACCCCCTTAATGTGGAGCACAGTGCCATTCTTCAGTAGGAAGCCTTTTTATGCAACTGAATTTTATTTTGGAATAAAAGCATCTGGTGATTAAGGATATTGCCTTCCAGTTCCCATTTTCAACCTCTTTTTAAAAATTAGTATCTAAGGGGAATATATATATATAAACTTTCTTTGGCTGATAGCCTATGTTTGTACCCTGTGTCCCTGCTTCTGATAAAGATAATCTGAACTATAACCTCTGTCACATGAACCCATCCTTATGTATTAGCAGGAAGATTTTGAACTGACACCTCTTCTGAGACATGTATATTCACTTATAGATGATCATTATTCTGTTCAAGAAATATTTTTTGAGCTTCTGCTGCATGACAGGACCTTTCTATGATCAGGATACAGCTGGGAACAAAACAAAGTTCCAGCACCATATTGAACACAGTCTCATAAGGAGAACAGATAATAACCAAAATAACATTTTGAAAAAACAAACATAAATTGATTATGGATTCAATTTTATATAAAAATTGTATTTTATTTCTGTACTACTTTAAAGCTTTTAAATCATTTCTGATTGTTCTGCATATTATATTTCATATATTTGAAAACAGTTTGTTAACTGTAAAAACCTTGATATATGAGTTACATATATATAACTTGATATATGAGCATATACCTTTTCTGACGGAACTGATCGGGTGCCGTGGTTACCAGATGTTCAAAAGTCAATTTAGAACCTACATACCAGTGTACATAAGAGTCATCTTGGGTACTTGCTGTATTGCATTACAGTGTCCTTGGATGAGTTTTGAGAGCCTGCATTTTAAATGAATCTAGCCAAATATGGTGCTAGCTAGGGAAGGGCCACTCTTTGAAGAGCACCAATGTTGGAGAGTTTCTCACAAGGGAGCTCAGAAGAGCTGCTAAGAGAATTGAATGCATATGTCTTGTTGGTGTCTCCAATTCAAAGGCTAACATTGGTGGTTCATTTGGTATTCTTTTAGGTCATGTGTTAAGCATAAGAACTACAAGATGGTAGTTCTGGATGCTGAGCTTAAGGATCTTACAATTTGCTTACACCATAGACCTCTCCCTACCATTTTATTCCCTGCTGTCATTCTAAACTGTGTGGCATTTTCTATTTATAAAGTACTTTTGTATACATTGTTTGACTTATTACCTCACTGACCTAGGATATATGAATTTTTTATTAGACATATATGTCATTACAGATGAAAACAGAGGCCCAGAGATATTAATGATTAAGTAGGCTAAACGTACAGAGCAAGTATGTGGCAGAGCTAGGTCTTCTGATTCCAAGTCCAGAGTTTTTTCCCATTTCATTATATTCGTGTGCCTTATGTGTATTAGTTGAAAATTTAGAGTATTTCTTCACCTGTGACAGGTATATTATAATATTCAGAGATGCCTCAATCTGTGTAAAGGTTGTAATATGCCATGTTCCTAACCATTGAAATATGAAATCATTCGCCATCCTTAAGTAAAGCCAGATGCCTTCATTGAAAGTGGCAAGAATCTCTTGTAATAGGATTACTTGCACATTCCAGAAACTTATGACAAGTGACAAATGAATTAATACTAGGAAATAACATATACACTTACTGGGAAGGAGCCAGTCTTTGGACACCTCCACTCTAAATATTTTTTGCATTAGAGACTCTGCTGAATCTATGTAGTGCCATTACTGAAGTGTATTTATTCTTTGATCACTATGTCTGATTGTTGTCTATCTGTTCATTCATTCAATAAACATTTGTTGAGCACTCATTATGTACCAGAACAGGGAAAGTCACTAGTTATAAAATTATGATTAAGACATATTCCCAACCCAAATATGAAGCAAACTATATGTAATTACCACAGAGATGTGAATAAGGGTCTATTCTATGATTTCTCAACTCTGACAGTTACCAGTGGAAATATTGGTGGGAGAAGTGAGTGTGTGGGTGAATTCTTCAGAAAGGGCTGAAATTTGTTATAGCTGCACATCTGGCAGTACTTAAGAATTATGAATGATTTCATGTTTCCATGGGCACATGGTACATTATAACACATTATGCAATATACTGGTTGGTAAAGCCCTTGGTAATAGTATAACATTGTGCCTTTCTTCCCTCATTCTTAAATCACTGTACAAACACAAATCCTTACAATATTGTTCCCAGGAGTTGTTGTTAGGATGTTTTTGTTATCAATAGTAGCAGTGTTAACCACAGTCTGTAGCCGAAGAATATGAGACACAAAATAACTTGCCCAGGGCCACTCCATAAAAGATTGGCAGCATCCCATCTCATAATTCCCTGTTCAGTTTCTAAGCCTGAGAACTTCTCTGAAGGAGTTGCTAGCCTGGATACTTCCTTCACTTATTTTCTTATAACTTAGTATGATGCTACATATAAGCAGAATTTTCTGTGGGTGGCCCACTGGCAAGCTCTAACACTTCAGGACCACGTCTTTACAAAGCTGTCAGGAGGCCCCACCCTTCTGCCTAGCTCTTTTTCCTACAGAGGAAGCATAGTTGAAGAACTCCGGTCTATAGTAATGGTCTGAGTCTCAGTTGGCTTGAGCTTAAGACACTGTAATATATTCCTTCATCAGTCCCTGTCACACAGAAACATTTAGAGCTACTGATATTTGACCAGTAGTCCAGTGAATTTCTTTTCGGCAAACAACTACATTGTCCTTATATCACATAGCATTCTCTAACACAAACCATGAACTATCAATGGTGAAGATCAACTTTGCTGAAACCAGAAAGAGAAGTTAGAAATAAAGGTAGAAATCATTTTAAGCTTTATTCTAGTCATGCTTATTAGCTCTGCAATGGAGCAGCCTGGCAAAAACAATAGATTTTTGAAGTGAGAGGAGACTTTTCTTTGCTTAGGTGGGCCAGATTCTTGTGCCTTTCTTGTTACTATTGTACATCATTTTGGCAACTATCTTATTGGGATGTCAGTCTGCCTCTTAAGCCTATGAGCCTACAATATGTACATCCTGTACAAATATGATGATACCATTTGATGGCAATTAGTTGATGCAACTTTGTTAATATTGTTTTTTAATGTATCTTCTTTTCTACATTTTTTCTCTCTCAAATGGCTATATGAAAAAAGAACAAAACTCTCATTCAGACACAATTATTTGAAGCCATTTTCCACAGAGCAAGAGAATACTTCATATAGTAATGACTAGCAAGCAGTGTTTTAATGTTCCTATGATTGATGCAGTGGCTCACAACAGTTCCTCTGGAACCATTCTTGCTTCTTACATTATAGGGCCTGTTGAAAGGAGGAAACAGAAAAGAGAAAGGTTTTTTGGTTTTTTTTTCTGTCATATTGAAGCAATAGGTATATGGCGATCATGTAAACCTTAAGTGATTCAGTTATGACTAGGGACTTAATTACTGACTTTAGACTTTTGGGTAACATGGAAGAAAGTTCTCAGAACCAAATTGCTTAGCTTTTGTGTGATGCCCTATGTTTTGTGCAAACGTTATCATTGGTACTTTGTGCAAACGTTATCATTGGTATTTTAGCAGTAGGTAAGTAAAGTAGGGCCTTGGTTTTCATTAAATGTTATTTCTGCCTGGATAATCATTTGGATTATGGATATGACCTCCATATCCATAATCATTGGATATGACCAAACATTGTGACTACAAAGTGGATACATGGCAATAATGGATGGTTTGGTGTGCTGGCTCCTCTGAAGGCCCAGAGAAGCTAATTGGGAATGCTAAGATTAGCTCGGAAGAAAGGGAGGCTGACTTTTGGTGTCCCTTAATACTTAATACTTACGGGATACTTATGGATCCTTAAAATTTGTCCCCTTGTTCTCTGCTTGTGCCTTGTATGGGGAAACTGTCACATGGTAATTTCTTCTCTTCGTCCTTTTTTATCCAAAGATCCCCAATTTTTGTGTGGAAACTTGACAATAGCAATTACAAAAAAAAAAAAAAAGGAGGAGGAAAGCAGCCAACATTCACTGGGTCCTTACTAATTGCAGGTATTACCTTGAGTTCTTCCCACACATTGTTTCTGTGAGGTGATATTGGGCTCTTTTGGTTATAAGTGACAGAAACACAATCTGAATATGTTTGATCATAAAAAGGAAGGGGGTGTTTTTGTTTCAAATAAATGGCAATTTCAGGAACTTCCTAGCTTTAAGCATGACCAGATCACAGGGCTCAGTTGCTTTCATCATCTCTCGTCTTTCTTTGCCTTTCTCTGTGTTAGCTTCATTTTTAAGCAACCTTTGTCCATGTGGTCTCTGCCCAGGCAGCTCCAATCCATATCCTAAAATTAAAAAGCTAGAGTTTCTTTCTTTATAGCTTTATCGAAGTCCCACATAGAGAACCCATTAGTTTGGCTTGAGTGGGTCCATACCTGAACCCATCCTTGAGGCTGAGAAGATGATGTGCTCTTTGGCTAGGGTATGGTCCTATGCCTAACTCTTGTTTGAGAATGGAGGTCTAGTTGTTTCCCATAGGAAAAGATGGGTCTTTTACCAGGAGACATGCCAGTCAGGACAAAACAACTTATCTCCCTGATAACAGAATAGTATTATTTTTCTACTTTAAAAATGTAAGAACTTTGCCTAAGCTCACATAGCAAATATATGGAGTGTATATAAGAATATGGACTGTTATCCCATTCTGTCTGATTCCAAAGCCCATGCACCTGCAGGAGAGGTGTCATGGTTGAGAGTATAAGAGTGCAGTACAAACGCATAGGTGCAATTCCTGGCTCCACCACTTTCTAGCTCTGTGGCCTTGGGGAAGTATGTAATCTTTTCAAGCCTCAGTTTCGTTATCCATAAAATGGGATAATAATTGTATCTACTTCATAGTGCTATTGTGAAGGATACATGACACAAATATATAGACTGCTGTGTATAGTTTCTGGCACACAATAGATGCTCAATAAATGCTGTCATTTATTATAACTATTTCAACTTACTATAAAAGTATGATACAAATCACCCACTGTTGAGATTTCACTTTAGTTGCTGATTTACTCTAGGCACAAAACTGGACTTATGTATCTATGCATCACCTGATTAAAATCCCTAATGTCTTTCACTGCTCAGCATAGACAATTCCATTCATGTAATTTATTATTGTTTACATTTCTATATCATTTTTATTGTCTGATACTACTGTTTAACTCCTTATAATAAGGAAGCTATAAATTTGTGAAGAAAGGGAACCATGTCTTTCTCCCACAGTATCCTTCACAGTACCTGGAATCTTCCATTAACGATGTATTCAGTAAATATCTTTGGGTTTCATTTGTTTTTTATACTCTTGATTGTGGGTTGCACTTTAAATGACCATCCACCAGGAACTGGCAGAGGAGATGTGATTCCCTTCCCTGGAGACTTGTAGACTCTCAAACTTGGAGTGAATCCAGGTTTGAGGTTGGGGCAGGGGATCAGATATGGGCTTCCTATGGGAGGGGGCAACATGCCACTCCCCATCACACACACACACCTGCTGAGAAGAGTCCTTCCTGGGCTTGTTGCAGGGAATCACTTACTGTTCCTTCCTCATCTACCTCATTTTCAGACAAAGTTGAGGCAGCATGGTGAGAATAGAATTTTCTTTGCAAATTCATTAAAAAAACCAAACCTTGGACTAGGCAAGTAGAGTTTTCCAAATTGTTTCAATGGCTTGAAATACTCAAGTGCCAAGTGTGGGGTTTATTTATCTCAAATGAAGAAATTGGCTATTTAGCAGGTACCACTCTTCTAAGCATGAATCTAGCCTATTTCCTTTTCAGATAAAGATTTTGGTGTGATGAGAGTGCTGTGAATATGGATTTTCTATCAAAAACACAGGAGTGCCGTTTTCAGAGTAAGGTGAAATTTAATGCCAGAATTTCAATATTGAAATCTCTTAGAGATCAGACTCTAATGATGAACATAAAATGTAATATGCATATAGTATATATGTATCTATGTGTAAAGCACTGTATATAATTATGTAGAGAGTATTTCTCTAGCAAGTGATAATTTTAAACTCCTGAAATGTTATAATAAAATGAAATAGCATAGCTAGATTAATGCAGTGTTTCTTTAGTCTTGGCTATAGACTATTCACAATTCCAGGAAGCACATATTTGAGATATCTTTTCATAGGAATCATGGAAAGGCCCCTTGACATTAGTTTTCACCTTATTTGGTCCTGCCACCAGAAGAAGCAGCTGGAATGGAACCTTGTATGTAACTACATATGTACAATGGGACCTTGTGCATGAACTATATTTATTTATTTATATACTTACTAACAGGCTTATTACAGCAACCTGATGAAGGTTCAGGATCATTTACTCTTTTTACCTAGAGTAAAAAGACTACTTCTAAACTGTAGCTTTTAGACTGGTATCCTAAAGGCTAAAAAGCCTGTATCTTTTAACCAACCTGAGACAATAACTATTTCCTCTATACTTACAGAATTTTTTTCTTTGCAAAAGTAATAACACTCAATAAACAAGAAAGTGCTGCTAGCATTTTGAAGTTCTCAGCTAACTTACCAGCAAAGAAAATTTACTGTGTCCTGTTGTATTTAGTATAAAAACAAGTGGGGCATCCTAGAGACAGAAGTGATTTTTCTAGTGGGTTACCTACGAGGGGATGTATTGATTTCTATTGGTAGTACTGGTCTCTGCCTGCAGATGTACATTGTGTCCAGGGTTTCAGAAAACAGAGCTTTTAATTCATTGTAAATAGTAGCATTGTGTGAAAGAGGATTTTTTTTTAAACTACAACTACAAAAAATATTGTGCACATCGGTTTAAAATGAATTGACCTTTTGTTTCAATGAGGGCGATGTGTTACTTGTTATGGAGTGACTCCATTTGCCCATGCAAATAAGCACAAAGCCAGGATATTATCAGGCAATGGCAAAATTAAGAGGTAGGTCAGATTTAATGGAAACATCTGTCATTAACCCTTTTACAGAAACTGCCTCAGGGAATCCTTGCAGATAAAAGCTATGCTGAGCTATCTTACCTTGCTTTGCAGAGCTGCAAAAGGATGGCAGTCATAATATGCAGATTCTGATCAAAGGATTTACTTTATGGCACATTTTGAAACACAGAAGAAAATACAAGGATTATTTTGTGTATTTTTCTCTTCGCAAAAAATTTAAAGACTGTGGAGAAATTAACGTTGCTGTTAATTTCAAGATTTTACACCAGCAGACTTATTTCTGCTATTGGCTACATTATGCCATTCCAGTGAGTGTCATCTTACAGTTCCTCAAATCACAAATGAACTATTGACATGCTTTTTCCAAAAAGGTGGAAAACATGAAATTAAGAAAAAAAGTGTATTTATAGTTACACGTGGTGACATTATTGCCTGTGTTGTGGAGTTATAATTTTTTTAAAGTTAATTTTGTTGACAGTATTATTGAAGAAAATTAAGAAAGTTTGACACTCATTTGGATGCCACTTATTTTTGTTACTTGATATTATCAGTTACTACTAATAAAAACATACCTGAGTCAATTTGCATTTGCGATGAAATTTAAAACAAAACGATTACATCATGTAGAAATCTTAAAAAGACTAAGTCATGCACCTTTCATTTAAAATAGTTTAAAATTTTTATATAACACAAAAGTGTTGATAATATTAACTTGCTAGCATGTAAAGACGGGGAGAAATGCCTGAGTTTCTTCATAGGAAAAATATAAATCCAAAACAATGTTTGCTGTGCTTCAGTTATGTTGTTCACAATGTAATTACCCTTAAAATTATTTTGCTCCTTCTTTTTTCTTAATAGTTTTAGTTTACATTTGCTTTGAGTATAGGTTTTTTATCAATTCCTTCTTTATATGAGTCTTTGTGTCTTCTCTCCCTTAATTTTCTTTGTCTTCAGACCATCCTCATGTCCATGTAGCTAGGTTTTTTCCTTCTTTTATCTTTTTGAAACTAGGATACGCAGATTAAAATGCACCTCTTTTTTGAGTACATCTCCCTCTGAATAAGGCCTTAAGTTATCTAACTATAGAAGATTTGTAACATGAACAGAGAGGCCATTTACTTACTTACTTTCTTTTTTGTTGTTGAATTTTTGATATAATATCTGCCCCCTTCTGTAAAGTATAAGAGGCCCATAGAAGTTTGTGCAAGCAACAGAATGATGAGTCATTTTAATATGCACCTCACCTCCCCAAAGCCATGGGATTGAATTGAATCGAAGTTTCTGAATATTACTTTGGAAAGATTAAGGAGGTGGCATGATGGAGAAATAGAGCAACCATGGATATCCATCTGTCTTTTAAAAATCCAATATTAATTTTGTAATTTTAAGCATTAATATGTTTGAAAACTATAGTCTGACTTTTTAAAAACTTCAAGTAACCTCAAATTTCAACTACAGGATTAAATAGAGTTGAAATTATTTTGTGATGGGTTTATATCCATCAGGAGTTAGCATTTCATGTCAAAGCATCATTCATCTCTTTGGCTTCCTGTGTGTTGTGTAAGTGTGTATCCACATGGTGGGTCTCTCAGTCTTGGACTTTTCAAAGGTGGGGAACAAGTCACCGATCATTTAAAAGCACTTATTTCAACAGTATGCACAATTAGGCACCTAACTGGTGTGTATTTTTTTAATGACAAATAGTTTTGGTGATGGCTCATACACTAGTACTTGAATTCAGTGTTTAACCCTCCTAGGTAAAGGAGGTCATGGCACAACGATGTTTAAAAAAGGTGTGGCACATGTGACCCTAGACATGGTTAAAGATTGAGAGTGTTCAATGCTATCCCCTTTTCCTAAATCACAGTACTGTGGGCTCTATTTCCCAGAGGCCAGTCTGAGCTGTTTGTTAATTGATAAGTAATGTAGGCTTCATGGAGGGTCAGCCACCTTTGAACACTAACAGGAACATGACATTTACTAAGATGGTTTTACCTTTCACTCTGTTAAATAAACCATGGTAACTGCTAGGTGTCATTGTACTACTTTTTCTTTTCATTGTTTAAAATGTCATTGTACTTTTTTTTCTTTTCATTGTTTAAAATATTCTTTGCAACTAATTGTTAGACAAGATGAAGGGAAATAATGATTTGGCTGAATCACCCATTTATTTTGAAAGAATCTTATGTCTTTTCATTTTTATCAGTCTTTGATGATTCTAAGAACCCTTTTGGTGTTTAAATGTACAGAGCAAGACCTATTGGTCAACCAACATGTTGTTCCTGGTTCATAGGGGGAAAACACGATGCAGAAAAGAGGGTCTATACCACTCAGGGTGGCAGAGATTGATGTTTGAAACTTCGTTGTGACAAAGAGGGAGCTGTGAACTTTCCTTTCTGATTTTTAATTTGAGGTATGACATTGACTTCTTTTTTGCCATGTCCTATAGACTGTTGACCTGTAGCTTATTATTACAGACTTCTATCAGTTATAAGGACTGTGAGGGACCCCTGCCATATTGTATCCCTCTTTGATAATCAGGGCATGAGTCACTGGCATGAATCAGTAGGTCCCTCTTTCTTGAAGGAGTTTTTGGAAGTAGAAGCAGCAGCATTCCTGACTGATGGGCCTGCTTGGCCTAAGTCTAAATGATCCTTGGGATGAAACGTTCTCCTGCTGATGGCTTTTTTCCCAAACTAAAAGAGTGCATTTTTATGTTAAGATGTCCAGAACCATTTTATTGAAAATAAAAGCTATCTTTTTATCCTCATTTTTTGTGGAAAATTTTGGTTAAGTTGCTTTTTTGAATAGACTCACAAGGTTCAGAATTTCAAAAGTATAAAAAATGTGTACAGGAAAAAATCTCTCCCCCATTCCCATTCCTCATTTGCTCAGTTTCCACGCGCCTCACTCCCCACAAATAACAGTTGTAACTGGTGACTTCTGTTTTATTCTAGATTTACATTATTTGCTGATACTTTTAAACAAGGTTATACCTCTTCTCCCCCAATTTATACATGCCCGTGTTCACTTGACTTTCATAGAACGTCTTAAGACGAAGTGACATTTAATAATGTGCATGTTGAATCTGGGTACTTTTTGCTTGGCTTTGCATTCATCTTTCCACTTATGTTTTGAAGAGAAATTTCATATTTTCTTTGCTCTAATTCTGGTTGCCAGGATGGCTGGGTGCCATTCCTGGAAGGGGTGTGTGTTAGAGTTGGCACAGACAGAGCAATTGGCACAGGAAAAGGAAACCATGCCTGTGTCAGGGAGATTTATCTATTCATTATTTTTAAAATTATTGTTGTTACCATCATTGACCATTTGTTGTGTGTGTAACCCATGTCCTGGGTAGCATTCTAAACAAAGAAGAAAGCCATGCCCACGTGTAGTGCCCAAGGAACTCCCAAGTGGGCGTGTTGAGACTCTATCTATGGTAAGATTATGATTTTTAGTAGCTAGATCTTTAGTGATAAGTAGAAAATAGTCCAGTACAATTGTTTTCAAACTGTTCTCTGAGGAAGATGTAGGTTCTTTGGCAGTAACCCTGGGGCCAGTTAGTGAAGGGGAGGGAGGAGAAGGGACATAACTCTTTTACTTTAATCGCTCTTATATATTGTGTCCTCGTTAAGATTTCTATGGAAGAAATATTTTGACAGCTTTAAAGAAGTTTGATATCCGCTGCTCTAGAAGAACAAATTCCCTAGCTGGAGTCAAGAAGTCTGTGTTCTTTAATGTCTTGTTTTCAAATACAGTAAAGAGTTGCATCTTTCGATTTTTCTTGACGCACAATGACAGTGATTTTGTGGTGCCATGGAAAGAACACAGGCCTCAGAGCCATAGAGCTTGGGGGAGAATCTCTGTTTCATTACTTCACTGCTCTAAGGCTTTGCGCAAGTCACTTATCCTCCCTGCGTATCAGTTTCCTTATTCTTACAAAAGCAGTAATCATACCTGCTATGTTAGGTTGCTATAAAGATTGGAGATAAGATACATAAAGTACCTAGTACAAAGTTTGCCATCTAATAACACTCAATGAAAGCTATTAAATATGAAATATAGAATTTATGGAAATTCTTTAAGGAAACTCAATGTCAAGTCAATAAAGAGAAACACATGAGGTGCAGCAATTTGAAGAGAATAAGTTGCAGCCCACTTTGCAAACAATGAAATGACTTTGGGAAAATTGAGTATAAATGTATGTTATTTAATTCACTTACTCTTTTCATGCAGTAGATAAAATCACTATTTATAGGGATTTGGTAGGAAATTTTTTTGGGCAAAGTTAAGGATCTCTTCTTTATAGAGTAAACAGTGCCCATTTTATGTTGTCTAGGTTTGAGTTTTTGAATTTTACATTTTCTTTAAGAGAGATATGTGTATGATATAAGAGAGAGTACGGGGCCAGGCGCGGTGGCTCATGCCTATAATCCCAGCACTTTGGGAGCCCGAGGCGGGCAGATCACCTGAGGTCGGGAGTTCGAGACCAGGCTGGCCAACATGGTGAAACCCCGTCTCTACTAACAGTATAAAAAAATTGGCCGAGTGTGGTGGTGGGCCCCTGTAATCCCAGCTACTCGGGAGGCTGAGGCGGGAGAATCCAGCATGGGCAACAGAGTGAGACTCCATCTCAAAAAAAAAAAAAAAAAGTGGGGGGGTGCAGTAGCATTGGCTTCATAAGTTACTGGAAAGGTGTAACATTACAGGATACCACATATCAAAGTAAAGAAAAAAAGAAGCAAAGGGTGGAAAAAGTTTTTATTTGCAAATAATGTGGAAAAGTTATCTCTAAGTTTTACAAAGGCAGACAAGGAGAACATAGCAGCAGAAAATGATCTAACAATAGTTATAAGATGGGACAATGGGGAAAGATGATCTAAGTTGACTGAGGAGATTTTATTGGGAGATTGATGGCTGAACTTGTAATAAGGAATTTGAAAACAACTCTGTAATTCTCTTTCTCAGATTTTTGTTTGAATGTATTATTGGTTACAAATTAGTGAAAGAATGGGATTTCAGGGTTAAAATCATTAAAACATCAGCACTTCCTTAAAATTGTTACTTGAAGCCAGTTAGCCAGTTTCATTTATGTAGCATCTGGTTGAAGTTTATGTATTAAAAGATGACCATAAAAAACATTTCACATGTCACTGGAATTCAATAAATGAGTGCTGAATTCTATTACACTCAATTCAGGTACATTATGTACAGATAAATCCTAATAATTCTGACAACACTAACTGCTTTCAAATTAATTAGGTTGTGAAAGGGTTAAAAATCAAGTAATGCAAAATTAGAAAACTCATATTTTGAGTTTAAATTGGTAATTTAACTATCAATGTCAATAACATATTTAAGAATATTGAGTAACAGCAATAGCAAGAAAGACATTCATTAAGTTTAATATTAAAAACCATTATTAAAATTAACAAGAGAGTATTAAATATTTTAAAGGTAATATAGGCAGAGCTCATTCATGTTGCAATATTTCTTAAAAATTTATTTCACTTATTCTGTGACCTGAGAAGTTAGAAGTCAGGTGAAAATTTTGCATTTAATGCAGTATTTCATTTACTCTGTTTTATTAATAGTGTCTTGATTCTCTTATTCCTATTTAAGTTTGATTCCTATTCTCTGGGTAGGGCATGAAACAAGGGGCCAAATGGTAGATTTCTGGGATCTCCTGTGTTTAAGGAGCAGGTAAATGAAGAAGAGCCAGTAAAGGGACTGAAAATGGCCAAGCAAAGATGCGGAAGGAACGTCAAGTAAGGCTCTATTGAAGATAGCCTAGAGAGAAGAGCTAAGAGGATTGTATGTGACAGTTTTAAATGCTAAGGAGAGGTTAAATAGGATGAGGCTGGAGAACAGGCCACTGGACTTAGAAATTAAATGGATATTGATAATCTTTGAGAAAAGAGCTTCTGTAAAAAGGTAGGAGCTGAAGCAATTTGCAATGAGTTGAACAGTGTATAACAGATTACTAAGAAGAGACAGTAAACATGTCCTAGTTTGCAAGTAATGTGGTTGTTGGTAAAAGGGAGAATGAAGCTAGAAATACGGGAAGTTGGATTAACAAAAGAGAATTTGGCTATTTTACTACTAACTACGTGTTTTGACTGCTATTATGACAAATAATCTCCCTTAGAAGGCAGTTTTCTTCTCCTCCTAACTTATACTAAACAAATCTGGAACACTTGGCACTTTTTTCAAAGACTTTTAACAATTTTCTTGTGGATTTTTTCTGTTAGTCTACAACCTTAAATGTAAAAAGTTACTTAAACAGATATCTTTATATTGAACTAGCTCTTCATTCTTGGAATGAATTCCATATGATTATGGTGTATTATTCTTTAATTTTTACTTCTGAGGTCTATTTGCTAATATTTGACTTGCTATGATTTTCTTTCCTTATTTTTAAGTGCACTTGATATATAACGTGTGCATGTATGGGTGTGTGCTTATGTTTATGTGTGTGTACTAGACTATCTCGATTGTTTCTTGGTAACAGAATTATGTTAGTCTTATTAAAAATTTGAGTCTTCCCATCATTGTAAAATTTTGGAACTGTTTCAACAAGAAAAAAAACATTCTTTTCTAGTCAGTTTTATTAGTACCTAATATAAAACTACCTGGGTCAAAGAAAAAATCAACCTGTGCCTTGAATTTGGTTGAGGGTGAATCTTTAATAATCTTTTCAATGTCTTCTATGCTCATTGGCCTCTTCAGGCTTTCCATCTCTCTGTCAAGTTTGGTAACTTATCCTAAAGAACATTATAGTTTGGGTGGAGAAAATGAGTATGTTTTTGGCTATGGAGAATACCGAGTGGATGAGATGAAATTTATGACAAAAAAGAGAGAGGATCATGTAATTAAGGAGAAAAATTATTCTGGTAGAAAGATTAGATGTATATTTGAATATTCACATGAGTAAATTTTACATCTAGGGATTTAACCTAGAAGGAGACCTCTCCAAATAATAATAATAATAAGAAGAAGAATAATGGCTTCATTTATTGAACAACTATATACTTGCTAGACAGTTTATATTTCTTACCTCATAACAATCATAAAAGGTAGCACTGTTATCACCATATAGATGAGCTTACTGAAGCTCAGTGAATTTCTGGTATGTTGCTGAGCAGGCATGCATACATAACTTTAAAGAACTGTACCTCTCTGTATACTAGACATTACCTCTTTTGGGATAGTTACCTATTTTCTGTCAAAATTGTTTAAAAGGATGACCTTTTCATAGAAAATAATCTAATTATTACTACTTCTCAGATTCAATTTTGTGGATCTTTTGTTGTTACAGAGGTTTTGTTATTACTCTAAGTATTCTTTGCCTATCGTAGTTTTTTTAAGTAATCAAAGTAAAATATAAAAAGACCCTCACATTTATTTCACTGAAATGGCTAGCCCAGTCACCATGAACAGGTATACACTCACCGTGTTTGCTGACGAAGCTTATGGTCCTCTGCGTAATGTATGTCTAGTCAACAGGATTGAAGAAATTATACACCTGTTTATGTGTACAAAAAAATGAAAAACCTAGCATTTTTTAAAAATCTTGAAACCATATGACTGGTGATTTTTCTACCTTGAGAGAAAATAATTTAATCTGGACCTTATAAAATCCACATTTTAAGAAACCTCAAAGACATTTGTAATGATCATATACAGTCACTTATCCACTCCCCTTTTCTTTTCCCTTTCACTTTTTTTTTTTTTTTTTTTTTGCCTCTGCGCCCACAGCATGTGAAAGCATTGAAAGAAAATAAGAATCTTAAACTCATAAACATACCTGCTTACCATCTGGCAGGCGTCCCAGCAGTCTGGTGATCTCCTTAGTTATCCAGCAGATAGTAGAAAAACAAGAGTCCTGTGAAGATTTCACATGTTGCCATATCCCTGCCAGATGGTGATTTGTAAAACATGGACAAATTGCACTGGCTCCACTTCCCTCCGACAATCACAACAGAAACACTGCAGCAATGGTGTTTAATTTGAAAGCAACTTCAGCTGAGTAACTTTTAAGGTATAAACATCTAAAGATTATTGGGATAAATGTGACATTATCTCCAGAGAACTGGTCCTTCATAAATCTGCTGTTCTGTGCTCTGGTATTTCTGGGATTCTCCCCCTTCCTCCAAAAAAAAAAAAAAAAAAAAAAAAAAAAAAACTATGAAGGATTGGAAAATATCAACATTATGAGATATCTGATTATTACCTACTGATTCTTTGCCACAACATGATGTTTTTCTGTCATCTAATGATTAGCTGCAGGACTAAAAATCATATTGACAAATTTGCCATGTTCATTGGAATATTGAAGAAGTGAATGTGCAGGGAATTCTCTTAAGTGTTTTAAAATAATGCTTTCTCACTGTTTCAGTTGTTCTTTGTGGCTGTCTACACAACTCTCAAATCACTGGTCAGTTTAGATAGGAAATGTCAAACAAGTGGTTTAGCGTGGGTAAATAAACTGCCAGTTTGTGGTTTTCACTTTTTCATCAAGCCTTGGTCTCAAGGCGTATTTGGCCAAGGAGTGATATCTTTTCAACCCTTTCAGTTATTAGAAGTCTACCTTGACCTAACACACTAAAGCTTTACTGATGCTGAGGGAAAATGATAGAAGAAAACCAACTTCCTTTCCCTGCTGCTATAGCTAGATTTGTTCAGTTGTTTCTCATCTCCACAGGGAATGTGCTACCTATTTGTTCCTCAGGACGTGTATGCTAAGATTTTATGTAACTGCATTTTTTTTTGGCAATAACTTTATTAGGACATCATTTACATTGAGATGTAGTTGTACAAAATATAAACTGAAGAATTCAGTGGGTTTTTTTAGTATTATTCATGGAGTGGTGCAAACATCACCACAATCAAAGCTAAAACATTTTCATCACCACAAAAAGAAATCCCATGCTTATTAACAGTCACTCCTTATTTTTCCTAGAAACGCTAACAGCCATAGGCAATCACTAATCTACTTTCTGTCTTTATAAACTTGTCTATTTGGGATATTTCAAATAAGTGGAATCATATTGTATGTGATATTTTGTGACTGATTTCTTTCACTTAGCGTAATGTTTTCAAGCTTCGTTCGTCCTGTGGTATATGTTAATAGTTCAGGTATTTTTGTTGCCAAATAATATTCCATTGAATGGATATACCACATTTTATTTATCCATTTATCAGTTGATGGATATCTGGGTTGCTTCCACCTTTTGGAACCAATGAGTTGAATTCACATTATAAATAATGTGGTTATGAACATTTATGTACAAGTTTTTGTGTCGACATATATTTACATTTTTCTTGGGTATATGCCTAGGAATGGAATTACTGGGTCATTTAGTAGCTCTATGTTTAATCTTTTGAAGAACACAGGAACTGCTCCTGTTTATAACTCTTTATTTTGTACAGATAAGGAACACAATTGGACTTGAGACATGCGGAATTCTGAAATTCATCATTTTAATTCCTACTCCAGAATAGTAAATAGGCATGAGTTTTATAATACATCTAAATTTGAATCCCAACTTCACCACGTATGAACTTCATGATCTTGGGCATGTTACTTAATATCTCTGAAATTTCATTCTGCCATCTATAAAATGAGGGTAATAACACTGATTTTGCCTGGAGTTTGTGTGCACGGAATGTGATGATGTATCAGAAAGCTGTTCATGCAGTGCTGATCATATAGTAACTTTCTAATGAATGTTATTTTCCTTTGTTTCTTAACTTTTTACTCCTGAGTACTTCAGATGTAGGGACTGACAAGGAGAAGTTTCTTGGGATGATTTAGGTATTCACATGAGAACCTTCTTGGCTGATTTAGAAGCTCCTAACTGAAGAAAAGGATCACTTGTTAACGTTTACTCTTCAAGAGTTTATTTAGAATTTAACAACCAGAAAACATTTAAAACAATGTTTACAAAACACTGTTTGCTGTGACTTTTAGTAAATTAATGTTAAAAAGTGAGACTTTCTTGGAATTGTTATGCAATTGTGTCAACCAAATTTTAGGGTTTGAGGGTTCATTCCACATGCAGACCACCTCATAAGAAATTGACAGGTAAAGGCAGTATGATCTTGTTGAATAATTTCTAGTTAGAGAATGTGTAAAGCCGAGGTATTTGCATAAAGAAATAAACCATTTATGATTTGCAGACACTAGGTCCTGGCTGATCCCATGTGGTAATGCCCACTAGTGCCATAAAGTTGCGTAGGGCTTCATAAAGGAGATGTCGTAAGTCATAAACGCCTACAGTCTTTAAGATATCATTAGGAATTTCCTTCTGACTTCAGCATAAACTGTGCTTACAGTACACAGAATGAGTGTTGAAAGATCATTAGTAAAGGGAATTTCATCATTTCATCATGTTCCCCAAGAATGGAGTGTCCATATGAAATAATTTTCTGTGTGCAAAATTGTGTGTAACCTCAATCCTTTTTGCTTCATTTAAAGTCCATTTCCATCAAATCTATTTTTCTGAGGCAGAAGTATTATTAAATAACATGACTATCTGTTAAAAGAACAGGAAAATATATTTCTAGATTAGCCAGTTTTCTCCCTGCCTCTCAATTCTTAAAACTATTCCAGAAAAGGTCAGCCCAGCATAAATGGTGTGATCAGTGACACTGAAATGTTTTCTTTCACCATGTCTTTTGATTGTCACCCTACTGTCTCTTTGAAACTCTAGAGGTATCTGAAAAACCAAGAAAGTGTTATTCATACCTCCAAAGGGGGAAAAATAAGAAGGAAAGGAAATATTATGAATAGGTTGGAGATGTTGTATTTTTGTTTATATTTAAAAATTCAGGGCCGGGAGTGGTGGCTCATGCCTGTGATCCCAGCACTTTGGGAGGCCGAGGCAGGTGGATCACGTGAGGTCAGGAGTTTGAGACCAGCCTTCCCAACATGGTGATACCCTATCTCTATTAAAAAAAATACAAAAAAGTTAGCCGGGCATGGTGGTGGGCGACTGTAATCCCAGCTACTCAGGAGGCTGAGGCAGGAGAATGGCTTGAACTCAGGAGGCAGCGGTTGCAGTGAGCCGAGATCGCACCATTGCACTCCAGCCTGGGCAACAAAAGCAAGAGCAAGACTCCGTCTCAAAAAAAAAAAAAAAAAGACACATTTTAAAACCTTTTCTATAGCTACAAGTTCTGAGGCTAGGTAGCATGTCTTCTGTTTTACTTTTTCATAATTAAGTTGTCTTTAGTGATTTATGCACTCTTATAATTCTCTTATATTTTTATGTCAAACCAAAGAGGAATATTTGAATTCTGATAATGATGTCAATTTAATATCATACAATTAGGATATCACAGATATTAATAAGCTTTGTAAATTCTTCTGCCAGATAACTCATGCTTTCTTTTTAAAGCTAAATTTAAATTTCAAGCCTAAATTACTTCGCAGTGTCATTTTAAATTGATAACATCTGGAAAGGGAAAAAAAAGCCTCTCCTTTCAGCTCTTCAGAACAGATTCCATTTCGAGTTCACCAGAAAATTTAGACCTGCGCTGAGTTTCACTTTTACATCACTACCTTTTAGAAATTCTCTTCTTGCCCACCCTGCTCTGGTTATAGTCTCCTCCCCTCTCTTAAATGTGTCTATTACCCTCAGGCTTTGACCTTGGGCAGACTGTGAGCACAAAGTCACGTTATTTAGAGTGAAGTAACACCAGTAGTCAGGAAGGAACAATGTAGTTCAAGCCAGATAAAATAAATCTCTCATTTCCTGTCAAGGGACTGAGCCAAAAGCAATGATGAGAGACAGAGGGGGCAAACCGCGCAACTGGCAACACAGACGCTTGGGATAGACATGACCACAAGCCTCCGTTGAATACAGACAACAAAACCAAAAACAGCCAGAGTGACAGGAGACACATAAGAGCTATGGAATAAACCAAAACATGTGAGACAGAGGAGAACCATGCAGCTCCCTGGCCATAGAAACAACATGTTTGAATTGTTCAAGGAGGGAATCCTACACTGAAATGTGTAAAGGATTCCCCTGTACAGAGGGATAATTTTATAAAGAAACACACCTGTGTAGCTGCCACCATACAAACTGGTTTCTGCATAATGGATGGTCTACACATTGAGAAATACAAATAGCCATAGGAAGGAACTCCATGACAATTCAACGGAAGTACATAGCAGTTCTCATTGGCCCTGTCTTTAAGAAGGTTGTCTTCTGGCCGGCAAGATGGCGCACACTTGTAATCCCAGCAGTTTGGGAGGCTGAGGCAAGAGGACTGCTTGAGCCCAGGTGTATGAGACCAGCCTGGGCAACATAGTAAGACCCCCACCTCTACAAAAAAATTTAAAAATTAGCTGGGCGTAGTGGCACACACCTGTAGTCCCAGCTACTCGGGAGGCTGAGTGGGAGGGTTTCTTGGCCCTGGGAGGTCTTTTAAGTGACTACTGATTTATTAAACACCAATAGAGTACCTAATACGTACAGATGCTATTTCAAGTTACTTCAAATATTTAATCCTTTTGGTCCTTGAAACAATCCTATGAGGGAAGCATTATTGTGTTCTTATTTTATAAATGAATAACCTAAAGCACTGGGAGGTGAAGTAACTTACCAGAGGTCACATGGCTAGTCAGGGGTGGAGACTTGATCTGAACCCAAGCAGTGGAGTCCGGAGTCCACTGTCTTACTTACTTACTATGCTTTTGCTGGGTATGTTGAGGCTATGCATGGCCATAACCTCCTAGTGGGAGATTTGACTGATCTTAGTTGTTTGCAAACCCTGCTCAGATTTTTTTGGAACCCACTCTTTGTTTCAGAAGCATATCCAGACTTCTGAATGTTCACCTCAGATCCAAAAGAATATTTTAAAAATAGTTAGAACATGCTACATTTATTGTAATGCTGAGTATTTTGCTTTTGTCCAAGGCTCTTCTAAGATGGTAAGGGACTGAGAGTTAATTCCTTCATTCACTCATTTGTTGCTTTAACAAATATGTATTCTTGAGTGCTTACTACATGTCAGGCACTATGATGGATAATAGAATAGCCTTCTGGCTGACATGGCCAATCAGGGATGCATTTTAGGTTCAGTTCGATATGGAATATGCATTGTAGAAATCCTTATGAAGACAGTGACATTCTCAAAGACAAACACTAATTTATATTTGGAGATAGCCAGGAATTTTTTAACTCAATAGGATAAAATACGACTTAACATTTTGAATCTAATATTTAGGAGTATCATGTGGAGATGGAAACATTCTTTAAGGTTGCATAACCAAAGACTCTGCCAACATAATGCCATAATGACAATAGATAAACATACTTAGACGAAGATCCTGCCTTATCGTGAGAATGTTTCTAAGAAGCATAAAAGTCTTAATTCACTGTCTTCTCTGGTAATCCTTGCCCCTCCTGGACTATAAAAGGCAGCAATATTTTGGCACTTACTATACCTACCCTGTGCATAGTTCTATTGTGGCACATAATGTATTATTTCACACTTACTTATTAAATGCAACAGTATTATACTTACCTGCTACACTAAGCTTCTCCGCTGAGGCATTATGTCCTTCATCTTTGTGTTGTCATACACATATAGGAGGTTGTTAGTATAAAATTGTTGAATGCATTGATAAATACATTTTGCATATACATATAAATCAAAAGCATGCACAGACACCTTTATGTTGTGTAGTATTATTCAAATTGTGGATGCCCCAAGGCAAATTGAGTCTTTAAAGACATTGACCATTCCTTTTATAAAACAACAATGATGACAATTTATTTGAATATTTGCTATATATTAGGTCTTCCTCTATGTGTTTAGCATGCCTTATTCAATATAATCCTTACCCCAAATCTCTGAAGTGGGTACATGCTTTGTTGTAAGGTTAAATTGAAAATGATGACATGTGATGGAGGTTTCAGTATTTTATAATTAAAATTGTTGTTACATTACTAATGGAAAATGCCCAAGAAAGTAAAAATTATATATTGTTCTTCTCCTTTCTAAGAAATAATGCAGTAGTCCAAATTCAAGAGGTAGCTATATCTTATATTTACAATTTTATGAGTAATTCCATAACATTTTAAATATCCACAAAAAAGAAAACTCATGTAGATCAGGAAAGGTTTTATATGTGCAACATATGATTAAGGAAACTTGTGTCTTGTTAGGATACTAAAAACACAGAAATGCCGCCATCCCATGATGAACTTGGGGGACCCTTACCTTAATTTCTGGAGAAATTCAGTAAGAAAGTTCTGTTGGACCAGTTGGACACATGCAGGTAGAACAGATGATTGTCCCAGTTCTGCCATGCTTTATTTTGAATTAGAAAGCGTTTAAACTTTAAAACATTAGCATATATATTTATTGTATGGTGAGCAACGTGTTTTTATATCACACCTTCGCAAAATACAAAATAGTTGAACAAAAAAGGGAAATTAATTCAGGAATTCAGATATTTTGTTTTTTCTGGTGTTCTCAATGCTTACGCGTGCAAGGTACCAAATAAATACCAGTTAGTCTCTTGCTTTCCGATATTTATTGACCTTTTTACCTCTCTGCTTTGTCTTCTGTTGACAGAAAATGAGACTTTTGCTTAATTTAACCCAGGATGTTTCCTTTAAACAAAAACAATTACTTCCTTTCTACAGGAAATTTATGAACCAGAAAGTCTGTGGAGACAATTCATCTCTTCTTTAGGTAGTTTGCAACACAATGTGAACCTCAAAATTGGCTCAGGCTTTGATGGGAAGCATTATCAATTATTTTTATATGCCCCGACATTAGGTTATCTGTTCCAGTCTCTCCTCTACTAATACTCATAGTCAGAATGTAACAAACTTTGGTAAATATTAAACAATACATTCTTTGAGAAATGCTTGCTGAAGGTTCTGTGTGCTTCACAAAAGCAGAAAATGAAATCATTGAGAAATAAGGAATTGCAAATGCCAGCACCGTATTTTAGTCATGAGTAAAATATGAGACTCAAATGAAGGCTATTATCTGTATTGACAGAATATAGTAATGAAAAATATATATCCATTGGTGGATTTCTTTAGCATCCTTTATATTCTCAGTGCAAGTACACACCCAGTGAAATAAAATATCTTGACCAAAACAGTTAAAAGGAAGTAATTTTTTGTACCACATACAACTGAACTGTGGAATTCATTGCTGCTGGCTATCACTAAAGCAAATGATACACTAAATATACTTTTTAAAAAAGGCTAAATATATGTGATGGATATGGATGGCACTATAATTGCATTATCTAGAGAAACTTTAAAATATTCCAGTCAGTCACACTTCAGAATAGCTGAAAAACTTGGTCAGGAAGAAATATTTTAAAATGTTGTTAGTGTAACACGCTTGATACATTATTGAACTCTAGATTCTACTGTGAATATTAGGCATGATTTCAAGAGGGATTCCAGGCCAGGATAAATATGGTGCAACCTGTTTTATCAATTGTAACTGCTTTATTACTGCTTTGTTTATATAATACTATAAAGGTACATATTGATATTATGCTAAAGTTAATGTGTATTTATTAGAACCAACAGTACCAAGGCTACCTAAAACTTGTATTGTTTGTTTATATGCCTTGCGTATTTCTTTAGTCCTTTATTTTTATAATAAAAATGTTATATGTATTCAGGTCTACACTAACTTTTCTTCACAATACTTGAAGATATATACTCAAATGATTAAATTAGGTATTGATTAATCTTTGGTCTATTTATTAACTTTAAAATACAGTTAGAGTACCCAGTAGTGTGTCTTATGCATGGTAGATGTTAAACAAACAACCTTAATGATTAATTTGGGGCTTTACAAAAGGCCTTCACATTATTTAATGAGCACATAATGTTTATTTTTAAAGTTCAGTTTAAAATAAGTTACAAATTATTATTAATCAATACATCAAATAAAGCAAGTCTTACCGAATTTATTGGTTTGTCATCTGTCACAGGAACATTCTGAAATTTAGAGATGGTAGTTTTTGTAGCCAGGTACAAAAAATGTTATCTAATGTTATTATCTACTTTTTATCTAGACTTCTTTATGATGTTTTCTGAGCATGTATAGCAATTTTATATTTCCCCTGTGTTTTAATTTACATAAGGATCTTTCAATATTTTGTTCACCAGTAGAGTTCGATCATGGAAACAGTTTGGAAAGTTACTTATTGTTTGCAGTTATCAATTCTCAAGAGGAGTTGAGTTTTGAGAAAGAAATAATAAAGTAAGCGGTTTAAGGACTTTAAACAATGTCGTTATGGTATTATATTGTAAATTTGTAGCCTTTAATCATAAGAATCCAAATGCTTTTTTCTTCATGAAATTCTTAATTGTCAGTATTTCTTAAGCACCAAATTGATCCCTCTGTCTCCTGAACCCAGTAATTTGTCATTTTTCTGGCATATGGTATTGCTAGTAAGTAATATGAAGCTTATAATTTCAGTATCCTCATCATGACAATTTTTTAAGGGATAGAGACACTGAAACTATATGAATATCTAAGATTAGTATCACTCAATTAAGAAGTATTCAGTGAGCCTTATGATATGCAAAACTCAGGACTCAAAAGATAGAGAAAGCCCCATTTACCCATCCCACTGGGACAATCAAAACTGGTATTTGGGATTCTTCAGCTTTGATATCTCTAATCCATTTGCAGCTACATCAGTTTTCCTACATGTCCAAATTCTGTAGTTTAAGAAATAATAGTATTTTTGATTATTGGTAAAGAGAAAATATTTTTAAATTTAGAGTTGTATTTAACTTATTAAGTGCTTGTTATTTATAAAGTGTTTCCCCCCAATCACGAAGTATTCTAAGCATTCTACCATTTTCCCAATCACTAGTATTTCCCCCAATCACAAGCAAGTATTCTACCATTAAATGAATTTTTTTTGTTTTTTCCTTGAGACAGCGTCTTGCTCTGTCGCCCAGGCTGGAGTGCAGTGGTGCAATCTCGGCTCACTGCAAGCTCCGCCTCCCAGGTATACGCCATTCTCCTGCCTCAGCCTCCCGAGTAACTGGGACTACAGGCGCCTACCACCACGCCCGGCTAACTTTTTGTATTTTTCAGTAGAGATGGGGTTTCACCGTGTTAGCCAGGATGGTCTCCATCTCCTGACCTCGTGATCCACCTGCCTTGGCCTCCCAAAGTGCTGGGATTACAGGCGTGAACCACTGCGCCCGGCCTAAATGAATTTTTAATAAGCATTGTAGGCATATAGCTTAAGTAAATATTTCATATTTGTAATGAAACATTGAAACATTTCTATTTTTCAATTATCAGAGAAGATTCATGTAGTTTTTGAACAACCGCAAGGGCATTTTGTCTTATGACAATATAATAACAGTATGGTTACAATTACTTTGTTTCTACGATCTTCCAAATATTTACTAGAATTTATAAGTGGTAAATTTGTGATCTTTTTACTTGGAGCAGTTTCATCACAAACCATTTAATAGTTTAGAAAGTAAAGACTCAGAGATGCTAAGTAATTTATTTAAGGTTACACAGTGACAAAGTTAGAACCATAGATATTTTCAGTACTGAATTCTGTTCATTTTTCAAAGACTACCTGGAAAAGAAGTCTATAAGCTACATTTTTTCTTATTTGCTGGTTTTTTAAATCTATATGTTCCTAGGAACATTATCTTCCTGGGAAAATAATGTTAACATAATTGAACCAGGACAATGAAAGAAATTGATCTGTTTGATCACATTGACATGAATTAAATTTTTAAGTAATTTAGAATTTTAAGTAATTTTAAGTAATTAAATTTTAAGCAACTTAGAAAAATATGTATACCTGGTTTCCATAATAAGATTAAAATTAGCAAGGCTGGGAAACAAGTGTTCACTTCTATTGTATCTGCATAGTTTACCTTCCGACAGAACTGAGACACTTCCGGTAGGACACAATAGGCATTTGATAAAAGTTTCTTGATTAAATGAATGACTTTTCCTTGATTAGGTTTCAGTGTTTCCATTTAATATTTTAAACTATACTCCTGGTACTTTTTTCATTTAAAGAAATGTGAATGATTACAAAAGGGCTAGGGAAAATGAATATGTATATACTGTAGGATATGGACAGAATTTTTATTGATTTGAAAATGCTGAGATTAATTCTACCATTATACTAAGAAAAATATTTTACCATTTTGCAACCATTTGAACTTTAACTACCTCAGGTATATATGTTTCCCCTCTTATTATTAAATGTGAATCATGTTGGATTTGTTAATATATAGGTGAGAATGTTTTATTTTTATTTTTTTCTGGTTGCAACAATGCTGCAGAGTTTTTTGTTTTTATAATCAATGAATTGAAGAACAGCCCTTTGCATCTAACTCATCTCAGTATTATCTATCAATGTTGACTTTAGCAAGACCTTGGACAGTCACCACCACACAATATACTTTAAAGTTTTAAACACTGTTTGTTTTGGCTTGTTTTAGTCCAGCAATTGAGAAATTATTTAGTCATAGCCAATCTTACTTAGACACAGGAAAAACCATCAAATCATCATCTCCTTTTGAATCTGTGTTTTTTTTCGGGTGGCTACATTACTTCTGGGGATATTAAGTGACTCACATGTGTTGGGAAAACTCACAGTTTCCATGACTGTTCACATTTTTTTACTTTAGTATTTACCATTAGAAATGCTATTTTATCCTGCCAGGGATATGGGAAAGGGGGAGAGTTTCTTAAGTCTCTTTCTTAATAAAATTATTATTGGATATCCTATACATAAAATACTGGTTATTTTCTCATTTTGAAACTAAGAAGAACATGTAGTGAATATACTGGTTTTAAAAAGCAGTGATAATTGTGAGAATAATAACTTTTAGTTTTTAATTAGATGTCCAGATAAAAACCATAGGGAATTCTGTAACTTGGTTGAGCCTGATGTGATACACATCTGTAAACAGGACTGAGATATTGTAAATATTGATGGAAGTATTGCAGTGCAGAAGACTCGGAAATAGTGAACAAACTGATTTCCACTCATTTTCTACCACATACTACTCAGGAGTGAATAATACAAAGTTGAAAGGGTTTCCTGAGAGGGGGACCTCAAATCTAAAACATGTAATTTCCCACCATAGGAAATGGATAAAAATATGTTTTAATCTTCCTTTACTTAAATTATATTGTGCTCTACGTGGACCACTTTTCACTCTTGAAAAAAAAAATGCTAAGCTAAGTAGGGGTTGAAGTTCCCATTGTGTCAATAGACCTCAAGAATGTGGCAATATTTGGTTGTGTAATTAATTTGCTTCACAAAGCGAAGATCCCACCTTAGGATTTTTGGAACTGACACGGGAACTTCCCAAGCTCAGTCACATGTCATAGGACTAGTGAAATCCTGCTCTATGGGTCACTGGGAATCACAATAGAGCAATTCCCTCTTTACTCTTGGTTTCTAGAATTGGTATTGTCACTGCTCCAGAAGGTAGCAGGAAAGCCTGGGAAGGATGAGTTTGCAGGGCCAGTGAATTCCACATCCCTGCCACTGACAGAGCTTCCTGGGAACCCAAGATACACGTTTTACTCTGAAGAAACTTCCACATTCACATGGTTTCTGGCTGGAAGAAAGGTTTATTTGGGACTCTTTTATCTCTATCTTCCTGTGTTAATTTTGGTAGGATTTTGCTTTTGAGTCTAGAAACTGTACGATTTATAGAGGATAATTTTGTCATATTTTAAATCTTGGTTTCTACTCTTTTCCCCTTTTGTATGTCTTTCTGGGGAAATAGGTAACTGAGTGGCTTCAGAAAGCAACCTAAAAATATTTACATGCATGATTCATGCATGATTTTTTAATGCATTCAAGTGTCAAGTTTGGGTTACTGTCTTTATCAGTGTTCTGTGTAAAAAATTGCAACTGGCCCGTTAATAGTACCATTAGGACTCCAGCATGTAGTGCAAGTTAAGTGGGGAAGTGGTGTTGTAAGTTGCTAGACAGACATCAGTTAGTCTCTATTTTGAGCAAATATTTTAGTAAAAATGAATAAATAATTTTGTATTTGTAGATGTGTATGAGTGCACATTCACAGACATGTAACATCTTTTCCTAAAATTTTATATTTAACTTTTGGAATAGAAATAAGTTTAAGACTGGGATATTTTGAATTTTTTAAGCTAAATATTACTTGAATGATCTATTTCACTGTATACTTCTTAGTGCATTTGATATTTGCCAGTCTCCTTACCCACTTTCTCCAACTAGTACAACCATAATCATATGTGGAAAAATTTGAAGTCACCATATGGGCAGGTGGCTTTTTTCTTATTATTTTTTTATCTGTTTGTTTTATCTATACATGGTTCACAGCAAGTCTATACCTTGGTTCACATAATGATTGATTAAAATCATGGAATGTTTTTACTGTCTTTTAATGGGAGTTACTCTTGTGCTTTCAATGACAATACCAAGAAATAGGCTTCAAGGGGGTGAATGTCTGTCTACATATCAACCTATCTACTTAATAGGATTCACTCTTTTGCTGTCTGTATATCTATTCTATGTATGTGTATATATGTTATTCATTTGAATTGTCTTAAGAGCCTACTTGAATAGCTTGCAAAGGTCAGGGAGAGTTCAAATGATGGAAAAATGGTTTATTTTCTCCCTCCCCCTCTCCCTATCACTAATGCTAACTGATGAAGAGTGCCTGTGGTGTCCTTCAATTTAAAGAGACAACCTTGTTCATTTGGAGGGTGTGAATGCCATTCTTGTGAAATACTGTAAATAGTAATTCACAAGAGAGTGACTTTTTTATTGCCTTTACATTGATAACATGCCTTGCAAAGACTTACAGTTATCCTGCTGAATTTAAGAGAGATAAGAATGGAATGTGTGTGTTAATTTAAACATCTGTACATACAATAAAAGGATTCTTTATTATCAGGAAATCAGATCTTATTATATATGTTTACCAACATTAAATAACTTTTAAAGTTGTTATCCAATATGTGAATATTGTATTATTTAGTTTTACCTACCACTGCCTTCCTGAAATATTGAGAGTAGGGCTATGATCATTATATACGTCACTGAGTCCACAGTTTATAGAAATGCATTTGAATCACATCTAGAAGCAGTCTGACTTGCCATAGCAGCATCAGGTGCAGAGCAAACCTTAGTGACACAGGGACTGAGAATTGATGTCAGCTGTGTGAGGGGCACGGCTTACGGTGTATTGAATTCGTACACAGGTTATTACTTAGTTCAATAAAAATATAATGCCCACATATAAAACTGATTTGTGAACATAAAAATTACAGACCAATTCTGTTCTCAAGAGAAATATCAGTTACCTTGAAAATCAACCCTATATACCTTCGCAGTATCTAATTACTTTGTAAGGTACTGTAGAAACATTTGAGCATTTGAATGCTAAAAGCTGTTAAGTAAATATAGTGTTGGAATATTTAATGGCATTAATTATCATTTACACATGGAACTACCCCCTTCCTAAGGCCCAGGAGGCACTGGGCAGTGGCTCACTGGGTTGTCATTAACTGTCATTATTGCTAGTAAAGTCAGCATCCTATTCATAAATATAAAGAAAAAATTAGTACTGAAAGTCACATCATTCTATATTACAGTATTTGTGTTGCTAACTAACTTATTGTTAGTGGTGCCAATTATATTGGCATTTTGAAATGTAGATGAATCTCAGTATTTTTATCACTTAAGTTAAAGCCTTTTATAAAAATTTTCTGCGTGTGTTGTATAATTTTCCCATTCTCTAGGGTTCTCCTGGTATGAAAAAAACACCCACACACCTTACAAAAGATCTGCAGAGGATTTTTGTTTTTATTTTAAATTTGATCATTTCTGAAAGGGACAGAGATCAACTCAGAAGGATAATCACCCAGACATGGATGCAAAGTTTTACCCTGGCCAGCTCAGGGTAAAACTTTCTCTAGCCTGAGATTTTGGTACTGTACAGTTAAATCATTCACATTTTTAATGAGAGAAGGGGATGGCAGCAGGGAAAACAGTTGTAGAAATTTTAGTTGTATGAATTTGAAATATTTTTCAACTATACATAGTGAGGGAGATGTTTTTCTTTATTTTATTAAGAAACTATTTACATTTAAGTTCCAGAGGAGTTGAAGGAGTGTGATTTATTTTTTAACCTAATATGCTTATTGCATTTTCTTTATGATCGCTATTCCTGGATGTTATATCATTTCATTTTGGTTTCTGTTAAAAGAAGAAGTAACATTCCCACAGCTTTCTTCTATGTTGTTTCTTGATTGCTGTATTTCTTTGTTTTGGGGATAATCTGATTTATACATTGTTATAGCTTCAAGTGACATGTTAGGAAATCCAGTTTTTATTTCTGATTTTGAATTCTTATTTATAAATGTTTATTTGTGACTCTTAATTGTTACAGGAGTTCATGTGCCTACTGTGTGTGTATAGAGAATATGCTTGGCAGGCTGAAATGCAAACTGTGGTTGTTATCATTGGTTAGCTTTTACCAAGTAAATCCATATAAAAGGACTAGAGTTGGTAAAATTAAAAAGTAGATGCCATTAAAATCGTAAGGCATAAATACAAGTTGTCAAAAATAACTATATCAAGTTTTCTACCCTCAATGTCACTTAAAACATGCTCACAAAGGGCGTCACTGCCATCGTATATTGTCTATTGAGCACTAATAATTTGCTAGGTACAGAAAAAAGCATTGCAAAGAAGTAACCATGATTTCAGACAAAAATGTGAAACAGGATTTGGGAGACTTTGAGCTCACATTGTCAGGAGACTCTGGGGTTTAGCATTCTGTTTCATGTGGAGACCCGCAGTTAATATGGTCCTTGTTGAAACTTAAAACAGCTCTATTAGTAGCTTGATTGAGAAGGGGGAAGAGGCCTAGAGTAAACAAAAATGTACGGTTTCAAGACAGCCTAATTGTATACAGTACATTTGCTTCCGCAGTTCCTTCTAATCCATCAAATAGTAAAACACTCAAACACACAAATTTATTCTATTAAAGTAGATAAAATTGTTAGGTAAGTATAATACGTAGGCCATGAAGGGGGAATAGCATCTATTTAACAATTCTTTATTGTTCAGAGGATCATAGAAGTACTGTTGCCTGCCTGTTGCATTCAATCAAGTTGGGTAAAATACTGATTTGGAGGAAACTATGAAAGTATTTGCTTACACCTTAAAAAAAAAAAAAAAATCCTCCCGAGCATTGGTGATGAGAGTCCCAGGGGCAGAAGAGAATTCAGTTTTGAGAAGTGAAATAGTTATTGGTTCTCCTTTGCCCCCATTCCCATGTTTTACTTTGGTACAGCCCAGGAAAGCTGCACGGCAGTCGGAACTAATTGTAACTCACTCAGGAAAGTCTTCATTAGCACTACCACACATGGTTACCAGATGTGCTGAGAGGCAGTAGAGAGGAGGGGCGAGGCATCCAGAGAGGGGAGAGAAACAAGTAGCTTCATTTTAAAAGTTAATAATCTGCCTTTTGTTTCCAAGTGTATTGTGTTAGAGAAATGAGAGAGAAGGGAGCTTTGGAAAATGAAATGCCTTCTCATTCATTCATTCTCTGGAAGCTGAATGGAATTCTTTGTCCTCTTCAAAAAATTAAAACTCTTGGTGACAATCAATCTGTTGGAGATGTTTCACTTTCTCCACTGGAGAAAATTAAAATTACCTGGATTATCAAAACAGTTATGTTTCTCTAAAGTCTGAGACTGATAGTCCTAAATTTGGTGTCTTTGATTATAGACTGGACTTATAAAATATAGACTGGACTTACAGACTTTGATTATAGACTGGTCTTATTATGACCTATAAAAAATGCTGTCTTCAGATGACAAATCCCAACTAAGCATCATTGAAAACAAGCAAAAAAAGGGAACTATATTGTGGTTTTGGCTATTCCTAATCCTATCTGAGTCAGGCTAGCATAAGGTAGCATTGTGTCTTCTTTTATACAACTGTGCTATTAGCAGTAATGAGTACTGATTCCAGACCCTTGTGATTAAATATTTTATTTGTTCTACCTACAGACAGATTTTCTGGAAATTTGAATTCATTCATACTCATTGTGCTCAACAGAGATTAAATAAAATCACAAAGATTTCTACTGTTTCTGAAGGTGTTAATCACCATCTTCTTACTTACCTGTAAGTCTATGTCAGTAGATGCAGATTGCTTTAGAAGGCCTGTGAGAACCATCCTGTCTGGATTAAACTTCTGGTCCTCAAAATGGAACTTTTTTATGCTGCAGAAAATTGTAACATTGTGGAACTGAATTTTCATAAAAAGCCTAGAAACTTTATTTTTTTAAGCTGGGATTGATACTCTTTTTTTTTTTTTTTTAAATCACTTTGTAATGGTCCTGTGAGTTTCAGAGCACTTTTTAAAGTTAGACATGAAAAATCTTGAAAACTTATTTTGGCAAATAAATATTTCATTAAAATCTTAAATTCTGTAACTGAAAATTTCAAGACTGGCTAGGTATTTAACTTACAATTTTAGGACAGCGACTTTTGGGCTGAGGTTTTATTATTTTCATTCCTCTTTCTGCAGAATTGTAAAGTCACTTGGAAAAGATGTATAACAACAAATTAAGATAAGTTACTGGCTTTGGAGAAACATGATTTAGATTCATTTTCTACTTCCCTAAATGACCTCATGGTATTTCAACCTTTTGGGGTCATGAAACCATTTTAAGTTTTGATTAAATCTGTAGACCTCCTCACAAACGTACTTATACACAAACTTTTAATGTAATTCAAGATTCAAAATCCAACTTCCAGTTTGAGAATCCCAGTTAGGGCCTTCTAATATTAAAAGAAAGAAAGAACAAAAAGTCCAAGTGTTACAAAGTGTGAAATATATAACCTGCTATATTTCATCCTAATAAGCAGCAGAAGAGAGTGTAGTTTGAAAGTAATTTAATTGAAAATAAAATGCTATTCATTAACAGATTTAGTTGCTACTGTTAGAATGAGATGCCCCTACATTTAATTTCCTTAGTTAAGTTTTAAATTTCTTTCGGATAGTAACTATAACTTCTCTTTCACTTATATTTCCCACCGAGTTTAGTAGTTTTACCTACCTGGTACTTACCTGGCATGGCCTGGTTGAATGAATGAATGAATGAATGAGTTGATTTTAAATGTCATTTACAAGTAGCTACTACAGTTAACAGCAGGAAATGCTAGCACACCAGATTAATTCTTCATACAAAATTTGCTATGAAAATGTTACCTGTAATTATAGATTTTAATCATTGAACAAGTGAAATATATTTGATGATAAATTTTTATTTTCTATCCAAACCTTAGTATAACAATTATATTATTAATCAATGTTGACTGATTATATTATAGGTGAAATTATAAAAGGTACTGATGTTTTCAGGAACTAAATTCAGTTAGATGGTATTTTAAAATGAAGATTTTATGAAATTTTAAGATAAGAATGGTGTATGATAAAACCTCATATTTATAATGATACCTTTTTTTTTTCACCATGGCTTATGTTATTCTTGTGCTGCCTATGGGTTTTCTGTTTAAAAATCAAAACAATGTTAAAGCATTGATGTGTATATATTAGCTATTAGTATAATTTGCCCATAGTTTATTTCCTCCCCAACAGTTTCAGCGTTACCAGTTACCAAATCCAGTCTACTTACTATTTAAGTGTTGATTTTTTGTTTAGTTCTCCTCTTCCCCATTCTAATTAAACTTAGGTTTCATCGTTGCTTACTAATAGTAACAGCATTTTAAATAACTACCTGGCTTCCAGTTTATATTCAATATTTTCTCTGTTATAATCCTTGTAAAACATCTATTTGGCTATCTCATGCCTATGCGTAAGATAATTTTTTTTTCTATTTTCATTCTCTTATGGATAAAATTACAAAATTGCATTTGGGACCATAGAACTTTATAATGTGACTCCTGCCTTAGTTCTTGCCATTCTCCGCACATTGTTATCTCCAGCCATACTCAATTGCTAAGTTACTCCGAGTCTTCTTTTTTTTTTTTCCGTGCTGCATGCCAATGATTCTCATTCTTTAGGATGTGTAAAAACAGGGCATTATATAATATTTTTATGGGTTAACACAGTGCTAAATTAAAATTTATAAATGACTTAAGATGACTACTAACTTGTAAGTTAGAAACTAGTGTACATAGGATTCGAATCAGGAGAATTTTTAAAATATATATTTTGACCAGCAACTCCCCAGCCTCCTTCATCCACCTCTGCAGCTCCTGGTAACCACCATTCTACTTTCTACTTCTGTCACATCAAGTTTTTGAGATTTCACATGTAAATTAGAACATACAGTGTTTGTCTTTCTGGGCCTAGCTCCTCCAGGTCCATTTATGTTGTTGCAAAATGATAGGATTTTTTTTTTAATGGTCAAATAATATTCCACTGTGTAGATGTATCACATTTTCTTTATCCATTCATCTACCACTGGACACAGGTTGACTCTGTATCTTGGCTATTGTGAATAATGCTACAGTAAACATGAGAGTGTAGATATCTTTTTGATATACTGATTTCCTTTGTATATATATATAACTAGTAGCAGGATTGCTGGATCATATGGTAGTTCTATTTTTAATTTTTAAATTTTTTGAAAACCTCCATACTGTTTTCCATAATGGCTATTCCAATATATATTCCCACCAACAGTATGCAAGGGTTTCCTTTTCTCCACATCCTTGCCAACACTTGTTACCTTTTGTCTTTTTCATAATAGCATTCTAAGAGGTGTGAGTTGATACCTCATTGTAGTTTTAATTTGCATTTCCCTGATGATTAGTGATGTTGAGTACTTGTTCATATACCCATTGGCCATTTGCATGTGTTCTTTTAAGAAATGTTTATTCAGGTTCTTTGCCTATTTTTAAAATTTGATGATTTGTCTTGTTGCTATGAGCGATTTTAATTCCTGATATATTTTAAATATTAACCACTTATCAGATATAGGGTTTGCAAATATTGTCTCTCATTCCATAGGTTGTCTCTTTACTCTGTCGGTTGTTTCCTTTGCTATGCAGAAGCTTTTTAGTTTGATATAATCCCATTTGTCTATTTTTGCTTTTGTTGCCTGTGCTTCTGGTCATATCTGAAGAAGGATTGCCCAGATCAATGTGATGGAGCTTTTCCTGTGTGTTTTCTTCTTGTAGGTTTGCAGTTTTGCATCTTACATTTAAGTCTTTATTCTGTTTTGAGTTGATTTTCTATATGGTGTGAGATAAGGATCTAATTTCCTTCTTTTGCACATGGATATGCAGTTACCCCCAGTGCTATTTATTGAAGAGACTATCTTTTCCTCATTATGTATTTTTGGCACTTCTGTCAAAAGTCAGTTGGCTGCAAATGCCTGGATTCATTTCTGGGATCTATGATGCCCCATTGGTCTACATGTCTGTTTTCATGCCAGTATCATGCTATTTTGATTACTATAACTTTGCAGTATATTTTAAAGTTAAGTAGTATGATGCTTTCAGTATGTTCTTTTTGCTGTAGATTTATTTGGCTATTTGAGGTTAGAGGAGAGTATTTTTATTAGTGAACTATCAAAAAAATAGTATTATTTGTGTTTTACAAAGTTGGCATAATATAGCCACAAAAAGCACAAATTCTAGAGCCAGACGGCCTCAGTTCAAACCCAAGCCCCTTCATTATTTACTATGTAATTGAGCTTGTGACTCAACCCTCTGTGCTTCAATTTCTCTTCGGTAAAACGAAGGTGAAAACAACACCTACCTCATAAGGTTGCAATGAGAATGAAAGGCATTAATACACATGAAGCACTGAGAACTGAGCCTGGCACATATGAAGTGCTACACAGATGTGGTTAGTTTACAATATTAACATTTCTTTACTCTTGCATTACACGTAACTATCCAAAGATACCATACCGAACAAAATGTTAGATGTTGGTTGTCCTCCTATTAAAAACATAATTTCATTTTCAAACTAGTATATTTTGAAATTTGTTAGTGCTTCTTTCCTAATTCCTTCTTCTTTCATGAACTTAAAAAAGCATAAGGACTTAAAAGTAAAATAAGAAGGCAATGATCAACATTTTTGAAAAATAAAAATAAATCTAATTAGGAGCTCAACCCAGTTAAACAAGTGTTCACTTGCCAGGCAAAACTGGAGCAAAACTGAGTTCTATCTAAAGATTAAAATGGGCTGGGCTCAGTGGTTTATGCCTGTAATCCTAGCACTTTGGGAGGCTGAAGTGGGGGGATCGCTTGAGTCCAGATGTTTGAAACCATCCTGGGTAACATAGGGAGGTCTCATCTGTACAAAAAACTAAAAAAAACAGACAGGTGTGGTGTTACATATCTGTAGTCCTAGCTACTTGGGAGGCTGAGGTGGGAGAACAGCTTGAGCTTAGGAGTCCAGGGCTTCAGTAAACTAGGATCATGCCAGTGTACTCTGGCTTTAGTGACAGAATGAGACCCTATCTCTAATAAATAAGTAATAAATAAATAAAATGTTGGAGAAGTTTGGCTCTTAGTAAATATTCTATTAAGGTACATTTAACTGCAGTATAAAACTGATGAGGAAATACACGGATTTAAAAGGAACTACGGTCAATAGAAAATAATGTGTATTTGCTGTTAAGACTACTATTATCATTGGAAAAATCTACATTTAAAATAATTTTGCTGTGTCTCCTGTATATGAGTATATTTAGTCCTTATTATTAATCAGAAAAATAAAATACGGTTATTTATTTTTGAAATATAATTGGTTTGGTTATGTATTTTTGAAATGTAATTGGTTTTGCTTCTAAGCAGCGCCAACTTATTTGTTGACTTAAATCCTCAACATTCTTGTATTCTGCATAAAGTGTCCTTTCTCTTACTGTTTTCAGAAACAAAACCATATTTTAAACCCACTAAATAATATTAAATAGATGTTTGCTACTAATTAGTGTATGGTTTGAATTGTAATTATGTCATCCAAAGGGACTTATAAATATTGTCTAGTTAAAATGTGATTCAGTCTTCAATCATTCACAGAGGCATACATTCATTATTATTCATTTAAGGCTCTCTGATTTGAGCTCTAAATGTAATCCAGGAAAAGATGGAGGGATTTTACTTTTATTGTCATGATTTAATATAGCAGATCCTTTAGTTATCATCCTGTACTAATCCAGGGATTGTTATAACTTCTTAGAGTCTGTTATTTGATTTTTAAATCAGTCTGTTTATCATGCCAGCCTAGTAGCATGCAAATTCAAGCAGCTAGAAGGAAGGTGCGACATCTCCTTATGGGACAATCAATATATGGTTTTCTGTTGTCCAAATTTTAGTTTAAAGGAACCTCTGTTTTAGATATTTGATATATTACTACTTTAAAACTCTGATCCGTGCTCCTATTAATCCAAATTATTAAGAAACAAGCAAATTCATTCATCCAACAATATTGAGAAGGCATTGCTGTGTGACAGGCACTGTGCTGTGCTGGGAGTTTTGCACGAAATGAGACAATTATGATCTCCTGCCCTCAAGGACATTGAGACTAGAAGACAGTATGGTCACCTTATAAGTACATGCTGTAATTACAAAAGTGTTGGTGACTGCTACAGACATTTTGACTGTACAGAGGCATAAGAGGGAAGTGTCATAATCTAGGTGGCCAGGGAAGCCTCCCTGCCTGCTCCCTGCACCCTAAGCCACAGAAGTCATAGAATAGTATTTTCTAAATCTTGGAAGTGAGACAAAGCATGATGAAATCCAGGAATTGCAAGATGAGGAATACAGAGTAACAGGGAGCACAATGATCAACGCAGTTAGGAGGAACCCGATTGGAGAAGGCCCTGCTAACTTGTTAAAGATGTTTTTCGTGGACTTGTGGTGTGAGGGGAAAAGTTTGTTGTGACTGGTTTTGCATTTTCAAAAGATGACTCTGAATGCGGGGTGGAGAATGGATTGAGGATGGTGACTTGGATTGGTGGAGGAGTGGACTCATGACAAAGGATTTTGCATATGAGGGCCTCCTCCGTAGTGTCCAAGTTTTGCTTTCCCATCCCCCTCCTTGTGACTTTTCATCTGGTCTTCAAACTTACCATCTTACATGGTAAGTTGAAAGGTTATTCAGATGACCACTTGAATAAACCTTCAACGAAGGAACACAGCTTTGGGGCAGCAAGTAGAAGGGGAGTTACCATCCCACTACTCTGCCTCTTGCTATGCCTCTGCCCCAAGTGGAGTGATGTGGGCATGGCATCAGAGTTAAGAGACATTTAGGATGATGCATAAGTAGTACCTAGTCATTTACTGCATGTTGGGGATAATTCTTATGTTTCTAGCTTTGGGGTTTCAGTGAATGGCAATGTCACTTGGAAAACATTGAGGAAGTTGAGAGACACAATGATTATTAGGTGCCTGCAAACCATCCAAATGAAGATGTGAAAGGCAGTAGAATATGGTAGTCTAGAGTCAGGAGAGCAGATCTGAGTGTTGTTTTTAATACAGATGGTGCCAGAAGTCATTGGAGTAATTAACACAGAAATAAAGGAGAGGGCCTAGGGTGAGTCATGAGGAGTTCAAAATTTAAAGATCTGGCTAAGGAGCCTAGAATCTCAGAAGCTAAGGCAGAGGGTGTTTTGAAGAAGTAGGAGTATTTTGTAGTTGCAGATAGGCTGTGGAATTAAGTAAAAGAAAGAAATATGTAAATAGTGTCTATTTGTTTTATCAACATGATCAGTTTTAGTGGATTGGAATTGGCTGAGTATTAAATCAGAAACAATTTTGAGAAGAATCCATGTTAGGCAAAGGGACTATAACTACAACAATATGATACAAAGCTTTCTGGGTCCTCCTGGCTTTAAAATTAACCTTTAAAAGCTCAGCTGTTTATAAATCTTTCTTAAATGCTTCATTACTGCTGTGGCCTCAGATTTTATATTCACGATCATGGCAAAGTCCTCAGAGCCTGGTATGAGTCTTCGATGGCAGTGCACAATTCCCTCAGTGGCTTCCGCTTTTCCTGAGTGAATGAGTTTACATTAACACAGTTGCAGATTTGCTATGGAGAACTTTAAAGAAGTCTATGCATACAATTAACATTCCTTTTTTTTTTTTTTTTTTTTCTAATAGACAGGGTCAGGTGTGTGCCACCACGCCTGGTGAAATTTTTTTTTTGTTTTTTTTTGCTTTTTTTTCCCATAGAGACAGGGTTTTGCCTTGTCACCCAGGCTGGTCTCAAACTCCAGAACTCAAGTGATCCACCTGCCTTGGCCTCCCAAAGTACTAGGATTACAGATGTGAGCCACCACACCTGGCCACAATTTAACATTCATAGCCAGGGTTAACATCTTCTCTATGGTCAAGGCCTCACCAGTTCTATCCACAATACCAGTGGGATTTTCTCAGCCACTATTAAATTACAATCAGTGAATTTTTTTAAAAAGTTCTTGGATATCTCTTTTGAGATAATAAATCTTTTATGCGCGGAATATCTAATGCAGAGTTGGAGAAATATCCATGTTAAGATTTTGTCATCTTCTGTAGTCCAGGAAGTAAAGATCACTGGAACCTTCACTCGCGTGGTTACCCCGTCAAAATCATTTCCTTTAGGAAGCAAAAGAGCCAAACTGCCAAATTTAGTTTTCCTGTGCTTCCTTCTTCATTGTGTTTACTTTAAGCATCATGAGGTATTTTGTTTTCTTCTTACTATCTTTTAAGAGTGGAGCTATGTTAAGTCTGGTCATTCAAATAGAAGCTGAGCCATATTAGGTTGTTCAGAGTCTAAGAATATTTTTTAAATCCAGTGATCTAACCTATTGTAGGGGTATGGATTAGAAAGCACATCTTGTAATCAGGAGCTAATTGTGAAGCTTACAGAGTTCCTGTGTTTATTATTCTTTTCCAACTAATCTTAATATTCACCTGAGTGAGATCCAGTTCACTCTTCTGATTCATATCAGAGGAACATTGGATGGTCAGAAATGAGTATTTTTATTCTATGGAATTTTTTCAGTAATTGCAGTCATTGGTATTTTTTAGGTGTGCTATTTTATTTGTGAATTACTTTGAAAGTTTTATTGGCATTTTGACATTGCCCGCTTGTTTATCAGCTGTCAACTAATTTTGGAATTTGAGATGAATATTTTACTCTTCCCTGTAATAAGCATTAGGTACCACTAGATAGGGGTAGAGAGTCTTTGCAGCCTAAGAAGGATCCATTCTTAGGAATTATTAAAAGGCCAGACAGAGAGTCACTGTTCTCTGTATCTAAAATAATATTTTCTTTGGGAAAACTGCTAGCAAATTTCTTATGTTAAAAAGTAGAAATGGAGATGTTTAAGCAAGAGAACTAGAGTTGAGCTAGTAACTTTCAATTCTTTCTCTCTAGACTGGATTCTTTTCATTGTTTACGTAACCTTCAAACCTTTTGCATGAGTTTAGAGAAATACGTTTCTTTTTCCTTAGACACAAGTCGTGTTTACCAGGATCTCAGATTTCTGGTGGCCTCCGCTTTGGATTACAATCTGTGTATTTCCATCTTTCCATTTCTCACTCTCATGTTATCCTTCAACACAAAGGCCCATCCTCCTCAACTTTGCTCTCATCCCACCATTTGGGAGCTTTCTGTTTTCTGTTGTCTTTTCTCTTTTATATTTTTATACATTAAAAATAGCATCGTCAGTTTTGAAGTATTTTCTACAGGTTTCTTTACATCATTATTAGTTTTTTCTCAAGTCATTGCAAATTTAAAATTTAGTAAAAGATAGGATTTTAGTAAATGTTTAATTATAGAACTCAGGTCATCACTTATTTTAGTAGTCACTTTTTATATGCATATAAGTTATCTTGTTCAGAGAAATCACCTCTGGAATTCCTATAGGGTAGAGAAGTTTGATGTGAATTATCAGTCTTACTCTACTTGGCTCAGTGAAAATCTAAGTGCTTATACTCAAGCTTTATAATCTTTTCATAATCAGAAATAAAATTCTGAGTACTCAGAGTTACAGATTGGTCATGTTATGGAGATTAAAGGTTGTAGTCCCTTTTAATATATTCTGTCCAATGCTAACACAGGATAGATTCCTACTTGTTACCTTGACAGCATTTGTGAGTGCAATAATTTGGAATTAGTGTTTGAAAATTATTACACATATTTAGAAATGTCTGAAATGTAGTCAGTTTTAGTCAGCTCAACTTGTTTTGAAGCAAAATATTCATCTTGAGCAAATGCCTAAGAATTCCCGTATTCTCTGAATTCTGGTAGTTATTTTTAAGCTATACTACTTACTTTTTATAGCTGTCACATAGCAGTTATTTGGGAGGTTAAATCTGAGTTGATTTGTATTGCTATAAAAATTGTTTTCAGTTAATGTGATACAGTGCAATGTAGATGGAAATAACAGACTGTATGCTTTCATTGTCTTAATATAAAATTTACTTGATGTTTTGATTGGGTGAATGAAATACACTTTACAAGAAATCAAAAGAAATTATTTTGTAGTTAAAACACAGTAGACCTTTACAATGTGTAAAATAGAAGTCTGTCCTGGAAAGTAAAATTAACTGCTTTTGACCATTGTATTCCATTTTTCATTATATTCCAAAATACTGAGGCAATAATTTACTTCTTTGTATTTTAATAACTTATTAAATAATCTCCTCAAAATAACCTATCTTAGGCTAAATTAGTTTCTAACATGAGACTGCCTGGCTAAATGCTTATTGCAGTTACAGTATATTAAGAAAAAAATAACAGCATAATTAAAATCTGAGACTCTGGATTTCAAAAGCATGGGTCTACCACTTTACATATGATAACAGGACACGTAAAGATAATTGACTTTTATTCCCATTGTTTCCCACATTTTCCTCACTTGTCAAAGAGATAATGAAAGCATCCTGAGGGCGGGGATTATGTTTATTTTATTCACTGCTATATTCACAGTGCCTGGCAATCATGCAATAAATAATGAATTAATTAATAAACAGATACCTGCAGCACATGGCTCAGTTTTAAAAAGATAAATAAATAAAATAGACAAATAAATGTATACGTAGCTGAGCATATGACATTTAATTGATCAATTAATGGGGAATCACTTTTATCATTCCTCATGTCAACTCTAAAAATAAATGCATAGATAACCCCAAATTTACCACTACCTGTGCCAATGTCAAAACTCAGTAAAAGGAACAATGAAATTTAGCAATTAAGTTGGTCACTTATTTTGTTGAGTGTAATTTGAAGTAATGTTTACAAACTATCTAAAAGAGTCAACAAGTTCTGTATTGAGATAAATTTTCCTTCTCCAATCAGACACTGTAAGACTTAAACTGTCTGCAAGATAATTATACATTTTATAACTGGGATTTGGACAGCTTCTCTGGGTTTCAAACTAATATGAAAAATTTAACATTCATCCAATTTCTGAGGTTTGTCTTAAATATGCAGATCAAGTAATACTGGTTTTGGGAAAGGAAATGAAGTGGCTTTAAGAAGAAACTTGAAGAATAATCCTCAGAAAGCTCTGTTGATGCAGCTGTTCTATCATGTGTAACAAACATCTGAATGTGCTTCATGAATGTGCTCATTATTTGATAGTTGTATGTCACATAAAGAACATGGCTTGCATAAATACTCCCTGGGAATTATGATTCACAGATAAATTTGTGACTTTTTTGATAGCCATTAAATTGAAATAGCAGACTTTATGTTTCAGATATGGGGTTGATTTGGAAAAAGCACTGCCATTACACCTTTGAATATCTCAGGAGGTAGAAATTATTGTTTTCCCTTGAGAAGTCACCCAACCCAAACAATAGCAATAAAATTTTAAGGAGGAAAGCATGCCAGTTTTTTTTTTTACCCGTAGTCAGAAGTTTTGTTGGGGGCGCTAATGTCCTCAGTGATTGCAACTGCCATTTTCCAGTGTGTTATTAAAGCCATTTATTCATTCATTGGTGTATTCACCATTCAAACAATATACTTAAATGCTTTTCAGCTTAATTTAGTGGAAAATTAAATTAAGGAATGGCTCTCCTCTTGCTAAGAGGACCGTCCTCTTCAGCCATGCTTATGGCTTAGGCATGGGCACGTGTATGGAGCAGTAATATAAAACTGAATCAGCCCTGCCAATCCTTGGGAGCAAGGTGCCACTCTATTGTGGAAAACATTGTGCTTGGCACTGGGAAGGGACACCAGTGAACTGTTTTCAAGTACTAGAGATTTTGTAGAATGGTAGGCAAATTACAATGGCTACACAATTCTGATTGTATCTTGACTACTTCCACTTACAGGATTTTAGATGTTTCCTCCTGTATTTAGGATGACACCAGCATTCTTAACATGGCCTACAAGGCTGCTTTTTTGTTCTAGGGTCCTACCTCTTTAGACTGATCTTGCGCTGCTCTCTGCCTTGCCACCTAAGTTCTAGACTCATGTCCCTTTCAGACTAATCCACTTGTCATGCTCTCTCAGACAAGAGGCTCTGCCTCTTTTGTCTCTCTTTTCGTCAAGTTCAACTTGTATTCTTACTTTATATCTGAGAAAAAAGTATCACTTCCTCAGGGAAATTTCTCGCAGCCTTAATAGGATAAAACCTCATGCTATCATGTATTCTCCTAAATAACACGTGGCATGTTATGATTCTGCATTTGTTTATGATCTGTCTCACTGACTGAACTGTAAAGACCATGTCAGCAAGAATGTTGTCTGCTATTAGATAGCATTTTATCTCCAGTGCCTAGCATAGTGCCCGACACATAGTACACACTCAATAAATATTTGTTCAATGAATAAGAGATAAAGAAGTGAACAAATACATAATATACATGAGAAAATAATATGTTCGATAAGAGAAGTCCCGCCAAAGCACTAGGGGAGTTCAGAGGAATAAATGAATTCCCCAAATGACTAAACGTAGAGTACATGAAGGTGACAACTATTATTGCATTCCTTGAAGAAGGCAGAGGCTGAAAATTTTGCCACATCACATTGGATGATACAAATTCTGATAATCCACGATGATGAGCATCTCTCTGACAAAGAGTACTTCGTTAAGCACTCCAGTGAATCATCTCATAGAAGGATTACATTCGGCATCATTATCATAAGATACCCTGCTGATTCCATTAGGCCAAAGGGCTATCTTGGAATTCTTATATTAAAATCTCTGAAGATTATTATTTTGTCATTTGAAAGAACTATCTAGTTTGCTAGAATTTCATTTGAGGAACACTGGGTCTTGATTATACAGGACGATGTTGTGATGGTCCTGAGAGTTTACCATTAATAGCTCGTTGGTGTGGACAAGGTGAAAAGCGTTAATGCTGTGGTGTATGTAAGTCGCCACATCTTCAAACCACTTAATCCCTTCTTGCTAATCAGAGTCGGCCATTCTCAGCCTACATTAGACCTTAGTGCAGTCTCCAAGAGAAGAAAACCCCAAATGTGGGTGAAACTAGAACTGCTGGGGTAGGGGTGGGTGGTTGTCATTGCCCTTCAGGTCTCCTGAGCCACTTAGACCTCTGTCCCCATCTCATGCAGGGCTTCTACTCAGCCATAGGAGAGAGCCCTGCCTTCTGATACCTTCTGAAATCTCCTGGACTGTACCTTCCATGCACTTCCTTTGTGTTTAATAGATAGAAGTTATTATTGTCATCTCTCAATAAATGTAGTGGAGTAACAAAACCTTCCCAATGCCCTGCCAATGATGTCACTCACTCCTGTGGTGGTTGTGACTCTGTCGCTGCTGGTGAAGACCTTTCTCAGGAAAAGGAGCAAAGTCTGCAGGCTTTTTGCTAACAGTGTCCAACTTACTCCATAAACCAGCAGTTGTTGGGATGTTTTCTGCAGGGCAGACCTCTTATTTCTTTAATCACTGGTAATAATGATGTTTTTGTCATATTAAAGGGGAAAGAAGAGAAGCGATTGAGAATAGTTTGAGAGGATGACTGTGCCGTCTCTCAGGTCCAGTGACAAGAAGACTACAATGGGTAGCTTTCAGAACTACATATGGTCTTCCTTCCGAGGGAGTTGATTAAGCGACTCCGGATGAAATTGAAATCCTGTGATTTGACCTTTGTCTGGCCTGGGAGGGCTGCAATTCGCATAACAATTTCCTTTTGTTCTTTGTTTGGAGTTATTAATCCAACATGAGCCTCGAATTAATCAGGGGTAGTGCATAGCTACATTTCTAATTCACAGCTCCGCAGCTTGTGTCTTTTTTAATTAAGGCCGAATGATAGCAGACCTTAGCCCTGATTGCCACACTTGCTAACCACACATTGAGGGATGAAGAGGCTAAACAGGCAGAGTGAGATTACTTCAAGTTTTCACTTAATTGTTTTCTTCCTTTAAGTAAAGAGCACTGCCTGAATATTGTTAATTCTGAGCTGGGAAAGTTTCTTTTGTCTGTTTTTACTTGTCTTGACTTTGGAATAGGGTGGAGAGAAACCCAGGTTTGTGTTAGTAACCTCAGGTGTAACGATCAAAGGGATTACTCGAGTCACAATTTCAGTTATTGATTTGAACTACATCAGCATGGGGCATCAGGGGTTGGTTAATGTTGGGGCCCAAGTCAAAGAACTTTGACCTTTAGTTACCTACATAGTGTATAGAGTTTGGTGCCTTTGATATACTTAAGGACTGCTCAACATTGATTAGTCAAAATTTTGTAGGAGTAAATCAGTTTAAAAATTACTCTAATGTGACTTAAATTTTCCAGAATTCAATATCACATGGTTGTTTTACTTTGTTCAAAGGGATTTAATTACTAAAAGGGCCTAATTATAGTTTAGCTCCACCAAACTTGCTTTGGCACACAGTGTGGAACCAGGATACATCCACGTGAGGTTTTAGTAATAACTTTTTTCCCTTTGGTAAAAGTAATTAATTGCCTCCATTCCCTCAACTGCTTCTCGTAGTTTAAGAGGGAAATATAATTTACAGATCTAGATCAAATGATGTTAAGTAAAATGGAGCTTCAGTTCACCAAGTTACTAAGCCTTTCCCTGGAAGACAATGGCTTCTTATAGTAGTAAATCAGCTCTGAGACACTGGGCACATTTATTTAATTAACCACAGTTGCAGTGAACTTGTGAGGATCTTTGTGCAACTCCACAGGTAACTTACTCCTACCTCCAAGTGTCTGACTAACCTAGGAGAAATTGACTCTTCATCAACATATATTTTAAGCTTTACACCAAGATGCAGTGTGAAATAAACATAGCTGTTTGCTTGCTCTATGACCATTTCCTTTCTGAGAATCAGGCCTTAGAATAAACAAACAACAAACAAATAACAGGAAGATGGGCCAGTGGATCCCTATGGTTTCTTCCATCTTTAAAACTTTATAATTCTATATATCTGTAATTCATTTCCAATCCCAGATTTGGCAATTTATTTTTCTAGTTCTGTTTTGAATCTATAAAAATTAGTAGGCCTCCCTTGAGTAGAGATGTCTATATGTTATCTAAAGAATTAAAGGCTGGAAAGCATTTTTATTTCAATGCATTATAGTTGGGCATGGTGGCTTATGCCTGTAACCCTAGCACTTTTGGAAGCCAAAGAAGGAGGATCACTTGAGTTCAGGAGTTCAAGCCCAGCCTGGGCAACATAGTGAGACCTCATCTGTACAACATTTTTTTTCTAAAAATTGGACGGGCATGTGGCATGCAGCTATAGTCTCAGCTACCAGGTGGTGGAGGGGGACGGTTGCTTGTGCTCTGAAGGTTGAGGCTGTAGTGAGCCATGATGGTGCCACTGCACTTCAGCTTGGGTGACAGAGTGAGACGCTCAAAAAAATGCATGATTATATTTTAAATTGATCAATGTTATATTGTGTTTGCTAATTTTTAAATAAGAATTATGTGTGAAGGGCAGTATTTTTGAGAATATAATTCAATTTCTAGAGGAAAGGACATTGAACTTGGAGTCAGGGAACCTCATGCCAGGTTATAGCTCTGCTTTTATTTTTTATTTATTTATTCTTTTTCCAGACAGAGTCTTACTCTGTTGCCCAGGCTGGAGTGCAATGGGTGTGATCTCAGCTCACTGCAACCTCTGTCTCCCAGGTTCAAGCGATTCTCCTGCCTTAGTCTCCTGAGTAACTGGGATTATAGGCACATGCCACCACGCCCAGCTAGTTTTTGTATTTTGTATTTTTGGTAGGGTTTTGCCATGTTGGTCAGGGTGATCTTGAACTCCTGACCTCAGGTGATCCACCTGCCTCGGCCTCCCAAAGTACTGGGATTACAGGTATGAGCCACCGCGCCCAGCCAGCTCTGCTCTTATAAATATGACCTAAAGTGTTGAAGTCTCATTTCCAACTTATGCAAAATGTAGATTCCTTCAAAGCCTGATTTTCTGTAATTCTAATAATTTCATCACAATTAGGACTTTGAAACCAATGCATCAGATATGTTGAATATTGTGTTTTTCTTTCCTAAAATATATTCAGCTGTTTATGGATAAATACGTAGAAAATTGCAGGTAAAAAAAATCTAAGCAAATGATAAAACAGCAACAAACTGCAAGGGAGAAGGTATTTTAGTCCATATTTTAAATTCTAATTTTCACTTTTAGAATGTTTTAGAAGAGGCTGTGAAATGGACATGATCAGGGAGGCTGGACTGAATAGAAGAATCTCTGGGAAAGCAGGTGATGTGGGGGCAGATAAAGGAAGATGGAGGTGTGAAGGAAGGATTTAATAGGATGAAAGTGATTTGAGCATGTGTATATAGGTTAAGGAGAATGAGCTGGTAGAAGATATAAGAAGGTTTGGGAAAAACTGATGGAGCAAGATCCTGAGTTAACGGGAGCAGAGTGGATCCTAATCATTAGTGGGGGTTAACCTCAAATGGGGGAGGATGCCTAGTCCCCTGACAATGCATCTTTCCTGCAGAGATGTTTTAAAGAGGGTTGCAGAAAGTGATGTGTGTGTGGACGAGGCAGGTAGTACATCTCTGTGGGAAGTGACGTCATCTGAAAGTGATGGTGATAGGGAAGTAAAGAAAATGCTGAAGGTTGGAGACAGCTATGAAAATGAGTGAAAGGAGGTGTGAAAGGACAACTGAGAAGATTCTTGCATAGGGTTAAGAGCACAGGTCTGCCTGGGGTAGTGGCCCTGGTCTGTGGTGTTGTATTCTTTTCTTTTCTTTTTTATTTTCATTTTATTTTATTTTATTTTATTTTATTTTATTTTATTTTATTTTATTTTTTGAGATAGAGTCTCATTCTGTCACCCAGGCTGGAGTGCAGGGGCGCGATCTTGGCTCACTGCAACCTCCACCTCCTGTGTTAAAGTGATTCTCCTGCCTCAGCCTCCCAAGTAGCTGGGATTACAGGCGTGCGCCACCACGTTCTGCTAATTTTTTTTGCATTTTTAGTCGAGATGGGGGTTTCACCATGTTGGCCAGGCTGGTCTTGAACTGGCCTCAAGTGATTCGCCTACTTCAGCCTCCCAAAGTGCTGAGATTACAGGCATGAACCACCACGCATAACCTGTTGCGTGATTTTCTCCAGCTTAGTTCAGCTACCCCAGGTTAGATGTGCAGAAGAGGCAGGTTGTCGGGTTAAGTCAGGATGGGAGCTTCTGAGAACGAAATGCACAGGGATAAAGAGGACCTTATATGCGTTGGTGCCTTTGCCTTAATAATTCCTCAAACAATTTTAAAAGACAAATACAATTATTGACGGTTTAAAGAGATGTTAAATGGGGCCACCAGTGGCTCGATACTGCCTCACAAACATTCTTGTCCCAACACTGTATACAGTCAGTTAATAGTTTTAACACATTCCTTTTCATTATTTCCACCGACTATATTATATTGAGTCACTCAGTGACTTCTTTGGATGAGAATATTTCTTTTAAGGTTTACATAAAACTGAAAAGTAAAGTGGTTTTGGTGAGTAGATATCATTTTACAGTAAACATCAAATCTACGGAAAATCTAGAAGCAGAAACACAGATAACTATGACCACTAATCCTTGGTTTTCAGCACGGTGTCACAGCCTTTTGCTCTCTTTCTCTGTTGGCTGAGATTCAATTAAAAAAAAAAATCTTTGGAAAAGGTTGATAGTCCTATGCAAGTCAATATACTGTGGCCACATTTCCAAAAGGCGGATGCCAAACTCTTTGGGGTTGTGATATACTCAGATGGTCTCCCTTTTTTTTTGCATTTCTGCAAATGTTATTACCAAATACAACAATTTTTCCTCCAAAGTCATTAGAGCCCATTTGGCACCTTCTCTAATCTGTCCTCCTTGTTACCTTTTAATTACTCTGTGAGGGGATCTAGTTGTCTTGTTGTTGTTGAGGGCCAAATGACCAAGGGGTTAATGCTTTTTCTGTCCCTGGCCAATTGGTTTTTAGTCAGTAGTTATTTATGGGGAAGTCCAGGGACCATTAGTTCTCAAGTATGTGCAGCTGTACTCTTCACAATTACTCGTCCATAAGCAAATGTGGACTTACTTTTTGTGTATGGTTGTTTTTTTCCCCTGATTGGTTAGACAATCTGTTGTCATTTATGAATGATTCTTGTTGATGCAAAACATGGCATTGGATTCTGTTTTATTATTTGGATTCCATGTTTCATAGGGTGCTGTAATCTTGATTCAGACAAGGCACGAGGGTAGGTACCTCCTGTCACTAGTGACAAATTGCGCCTGTGTAGCAAAATGTGAAATCTTGCCCACCGCATGTTAGCTGCACCATTCTCCCGAAATCAGCATAGGTGCTGATGATCCTCATTGTGAAATCACTGACTGGTTGGCCTTGGCCTTTCTTCCTCATGCTCTGTTCTTTTGGACATAAGGTAGAGATTACTATTAATGGTTCTTTCAGTTCCTAGGAGCTCCTCCCTCTGTGCTGTCTTACTGTGATTTTTTTTTCTGCCCCCATTGAATAGTAGTCTTTGATGTCACACAAGAGAATACTGTTGGCTAACAGTCTGGAGGCTGCTTCATTTGAGCTAACCACCACATGAAAACAAATGTGATCCATCATATTTCATTAACTAGCTGTCCTCCTTTTGGGTGCCCTTTTTTGATGTCAGAGTTGCATCCTGACAGGAATCAGAAAGATACGTGTGATTAAGAACAGTAATAATGCTTATTGCATTGTATTGTAAATTACCTTCCTGGGCCCTGCTACTTTATCAGCCCCACTGGCATTGGCTCCCGTACATTTTTGACTACTCAGTATATACAGTGTATTAGCGCAATGGAGATCATTATGTGGCCTGTATTTGAGTCATTTTTATTTAAGATGCCAAACAATAAGCTGTTGATTGGGGGAACAAGAGGCGAACAATAATGTTCTGTGTCACATAATACACCACCATTTTCCAGCTTTGCTTTAGAAGGGCCCTCTTTATTGTTTTTGTATAAAAATGGTTCTTAGGAGGAGGAATATTTTGCTGAGGTATGTCATTATTTTGCAAATTTCTATTATCTCATCATGTTGTCTTCATTGTAAATTGCAGCTAATTAGGAACCTAGTTAGAGCCCCAGCTTTGAGGCTGGCTTTTTTGTGAAAAGAGCCCACCGATTACCGCACTACAAGAGAGGAAGGGAGAGAAAAAGGAGATTAATCTGGTTACCTAGGCGACACTCGCTTCCATCTGCGAGGAACAATACATTTTTGTTTCCTTGGCTCAGTTCAGATCTGTTTTGTTTAGAGGGGGAAAAAAGGGAGAGAGAGAGAGAGACAGAAAGAGAAAGAGAGAGAGAGGGAAAGAGAGAACCTAGCTCCACAACAATGATGAATTCTGCCTAGCCCAGGCTTATGTGCTTGATTCCTCTGCAAGTTAGAGGTCTCTGGGGAGTGAGAAGATGAAAGAGATAAGCTCCAAAGTTGTCAAAGGTCATGACCTTGCCACACAAAGCCAGCAGTTTTACCTCTAAATCCCCTTCTCCCAAAAAGCACTTAATGAAATAATATACTGTGCTTCTCAACACCCTGTAGTCTATATTAGGAACAAGGACCCCAGATTGTGAATTTAAGGAGTCATTTAAAATTTCATACTAAATAATCAGTGATTATAAGAAGCTACTTATGGGTCCAGTTTTTGTCTCTGCAACTTAGACTTTTCTACTCTTTTTTCCAAGTGACTTTCCCAAAACCTACCATTTTATTGTAACACACAATGTTTAAGGTATGAGTTGACTTTTCAGTGGATGAAACAAACCTATTGAATCTACTCAAGATCAAGGCTTATTAACTATTCAATTCCAGTTGCATTTGTTGTACATCAAACTTTTAAGTCTTTAGAAGGGTGGCCATTTCGTTCAGACATGTGTGGTGCTGCCAGACTGTTTGCTGCCTTACACATAGTCACCAGAGAAAGGGCTGAGGATGGAGCAGGAACTGAAAGAGGCTAAAAGGCTCAGAAATCTCAGGGCTTCTTTAGGCAGATTGGCTAAACCCACAGCCTCTGATGAGCATAATGCTTTCTCCCTCATATTCTCACAGGTTGGTATGCCATCATGCATAATGAGTAGTTATCCAGGAAGGTTATATGTGATGACATACGGTTAAAGGAGGCGCTAAGAGAGGAATGTTGGCTTATCTGAGCTTTCCAGTCATAGAATGCATTGATTAAACAAGAGCAACTAGCTTATTTTAAAATGCCCTGTGGAATCCATGCTTCATCTCCTCATCAGTTCTGTTTCCGAAATCCATTGCTAATAAAAGGAAAGTAAATCTTTTCATAAAAACTACAAGTCACGAAGGGTTCTCAGGTTCCTCTACACTAATAGACTAATAGACACTTCTCTTCAAATGGTATTACCCATCTCTCTCTTCTTATTTGCAAATGGGAAGAAGATACCAGCTCAAGTTGATTCTGTGTTTATCACTCATCTAGCCGTCTAGAACAGCTGTACTTTGTCTTATTTCCACTATACCCTTTGGGCAGCGCCAAATGGGGCATCTCATATGAAATAGGATGTATAAGTGGTCTTAGAAATCTATGAAAACCATTTAAACTACGGCATTCTAATTTGTTCTAATATTTACTATATTTTATGGATAAAAATAATAAGCCTTACTTTATATCTCAAACTTCAGCCTTAAAAATGGTCTTCTATTTGTTAAGCTCTGAAGGAAATCAGATTAGTTTTGCAATTTTCCCATGAGTCCCTCAAATAAGACCAGATACAAATTAGTTCACTATAGCAGACCCTCCGCAAGGGTTTCTCCAAGTATCTTTTTACTGTGTAAAGGACAAATTACCAAATTTCACATTGTTATTAAAAACTAGAGCTTCTTTCTGAAGCTTGGGAAACCAGGTTACTCTTGGCAATGGCACAGATTAAATATGCAGATACGTTTTAGAAATTCTCTTTTTAAATAAACAAATGAAATGGTCTCTTCTTATCTCTGAATGAACATTTTTCATTAAAATTACTAAGCTGTCTTAGGTTTTGAGGGGACATGTTCTCAATACCTCTTTTTTATTATGAAGAAAGTAAGTTTCGTAGATATACAGGGAAGTAGTTACAGCAGTTAAGTCAACACTGTTCAGACTAGCCTTTACAGAAAGTATTGGAGCTCTAATGTGCACTTATTAAGAGGGCACCATTGTATTTTTTCTCATCTGTCTGCAGAGTCAGTCCATACAATTCCTGCTCTAAGCTTGACTAGAGTCACATACAGAACCTCATCTCTTTATAAAGGCTTTGAATGATAATATGCTGTGAAGGTAGGGAAATAAAATGTGAAGATGATTTCGTATGTGCAGAAACTTTTTTTGTTCATGTTGGATAAGACACAATTTTTGAACCACAAATGTATTAATCTTTCATGGGAATGAAGTGATCACCAAATGAGATGGCAATAGCTACTTATCAATATGATTTATCAATAGTTCCTATTGCTTCTACTGAATAGATTTAGGGTGCTTCTACTGAATAGATTTAGGAAGTGTTTGGTAGTTCTCCATTGTGCTAGTGATGTCTCTTGTCTTCAACACTGATTTACCCCTGTTCACCCAAGACCTTAGGTATCAACCTCTTAGGATGTAACCTCTAATATTCTGCCCTAAGACAGTGGTTAAAAATGGATGTAGAGGAAAGAGTGCCACCTGCTGATTTCTCATCCTAAAGCAATTCTGATTTCCTTGGAGGTTTGTCAGACAAGATCTAGCAGTACCTGGTAGTATTTATTAAGCCATAGGTGACAAGTACAAAGCCTAGATTTGTAGGCTACAGTTTTGTAATCATGGAGTTATGAGGATGAGTCAGAGATATTCAAGGATTGATCACAAAATGTTTTCCTTCACTTTAAAATTATCTACTGTGAATTATGGGTTTGAAAAAAAATTCAAATCCATCATTTCATCAGCTTTTTACATCTCATTGAAAATTGTAGACAGTAGGACTTCCGTGTCATATGAAATTTCCATGTCCTGAATGTCTTCTGGACTCTTTCCAGTGTGGAAAAATATGTCTGATGTAAGTTACCTTTGTGATGTTGACTTGGAAACTGCCCTCATGAACAAGACTTTTCTTCATTCTGTCTTGCCAAGGGAACATACTTCATTCTAGTTGCCTGTGTTACTATGGAAAGAAGTTGCTTAAAGTAAAAATAAACAACCACTTGTCCCCTAAATAACCCATTTGCAAATTAAGATTCTAGACATTTACCATTTCTGTTTTTTTCTGCTGAAGTCAGCAATTTGATGAAATTTTGTAAGTTTTTGAAGAATTATTAGTATGCAATTACCAAAAGTTAGCAAAAGTGATCTGTGGCTAAAGAACGCATGGACCTCTGACTGTTGAATAAAATTTGAAGTCCTGGGAAAAATGTTCACCTGAGTGTGATTCTAACATCAGATATCTCAGTTTAACCTTTTCTTTTTTTTCTACACTTGTATCAAAGATTAATAGGAGAAAATAATATTTTCTCTTGTTAGTCAATTGGCAGAGGAAATGTTCCATGTTAATACTCATTCGTTTAGGAAGACTCCTAGTATAAGTGTCATTTTAAAAGTTGACCAAGATAATAAATAAACTGCAATAGGGGATGAGTTTCACTTCAGATACATTACTTTACTATCCTTAATTGTTACTTTAGAATGGTCGCCGTTAACCTGTGTCTCCAGTGTTAAGGTGATTTTAACTCCAGTCAACTCAAGCCTGAATCAGGTTGTAGGCACAGCAAGAAGAATGAGCAACAAGAGCTTTTTACCACAAAGGAATAACTTGAGAAATGGGCCAGAACTGCTAATATCTCTTCCTACTCTACAAAATAAAAGTTGCTAACAAAAAATATGGAATCTTCTTCTTTTGGGGAAGTAAAAAGAAAGAATAGATGCAAAGAAGGGAGAGAATTAGGAAAGAAAATATATAAGGAAAATTTTAGTCACAATGGGCTCATCTACAATTTTGGTAAAATAAAACATATTTCCCAATCCTGAAAAAATAGGAGATGATTATCAAGTCATTGATATGAATCACCGTGGTGACCACTTCTATTTAGGTAAAGTAAATTTGAGTGTGTGTGTATGAGTGTGTATGCATGTGTGCATGTGAATTATATGTAAGACAAGGAACATTGTTTTCTATTTTTTTAAATTTGATTAATTGTAGATAATCTGCAAATAAGCAATTCTGCCTATATGTAAGTAGCCCTGCTGTATTACAAGCAATTTTCTAAATAGGCTACTTCAGTTTATTGCTGTATCATTGTCATGATTTCCCCTTTATTAGAAAATAAATATTTCCAATATGTACTTCTTAAAACAAAAATAGTGTTTAGCAATTATGTTGTCATTTGGGATTTAGTCCACTGGTCTCTTTGGCATCTAAACCCTATTAATATTTCAGAATATTATTCTTTTTTTTTTTTTGGAAATGGAGCATGGCTCTGTCACCCAGGCTGGAGAGCAGTGGCATGATCTCGGCTCACTGCAGCGTCTGCCTCCCAGGTTCAAGCAATTCTTGGGCCTCAGCCTCTTGAATAGCTGGGACTACAGGCATGTGCCACTACACCGGGCTAATTTTTTTTGTATTTTTAGTAGAGATGGGGTTTTGCCATGTTGGCCAAGCTGGTCATGAGCCCCTGACCGCAAGTGATTCACCTGCCTTGGCCTTCCAAAGTGCTGGGATTACAGGCATGAGCCACGGCACCCGGCCTAGAATATTATTCAAATTTTTAAAGAAAGATTCTCCAAGAAATGCACAGCACTTGGTAGCAATGGCAATTTTTTAATAAGGTGTAAATTATCTTTCTTCCTTGGCCCTGGATGATGATTGTGTTCCTTTGGTTTAGCCTCTTGTATGTGCAATTTAGGCAAAGCAACTGCTACCTCCTGTTTCTGTTTCTACCTATATAACATTTTTCTTACGGGGATCAGATTTCTCAGGATGCAATCCAATGTGTTATTGCTAGTTACTTCCTTTTCAAATTTCTTTCCTCCATACACACATATTCATTCATCTTACACATATTTATTATCTTTGTATGCCAGACATAATCCTAGAGATGCATCTTGGGATATGTGAGGAAACAAAACCAACACAGATCCTTGCCCCTGTGGAACTATATTCTAGTAGCAAGAAAGGTCAAAAATTAATAAGCTTATCTTGACTCTGAAAACATTGACAAATCTATTGATAAATGGAAAAGTTTCTGGCACATTGTAGTTATTCAGTACATTTTCTTGTTTTGAGAAATTGTTTTATTGCTAAGAAACACATGAAAATTGTTATATTTCTACTGATGGAAACTGAATCCAAAGCTTGGACTAGATTTGGGTGATTGAATGAAGATAAGAAAATACCAGCTAATGGGAACACGCTAGGTACTGGAAGATATCTTCTTTGCAAGAGGCCAAGACTGACAATATAATTCCAGCAAGAAATCTCTACTTTGTTCATTGTCCCTCCTTAAATTTTTCAAAATTTGTATCTTAGTAGGTTTTTATAGTTTCAATTTCTGGGGGAGGGTATTAGGGATGAGTGGGAACCCAATACCATTTTGACCAAGCACAGATTTAAACATATTCTTAAATAATGTGACCTGATATCTCTGTTTATAAAATTTAATCATAAAAATATTCTTGACTAAATACCACAGGCCATCTGTAAGCTTCCATTTTCTTTTTGGCTTTCATAAAATAATGAATGTTTCAAGCCAAAGGCATTAGAAATACTCTGATCTTTTTAATCTCTTCTTGTAATTTGATAACCCCTTGAAAATCTGCTGAAATAGAGCCTGTCACTCCAAAATTTAATATATATATATACATAAGATTCTGCTCTAAATTTGAGGTAATTTATAGAACCCATGAATCTCTTCAGTGGCTCTCAGATCTGATCTAAGTGTAGTCTACTCTGTTCATTTTACACCTGAAAATATAGGATGCAAATAAGTTTTGATTATATAAGACCACACAAGCAGTGAATGGGAGCCTAAGAATCAAAAAGTCTAATTCCTACCTAGTCTGAATTCTTTCCACACAATACCCAATTCTGTTTATCTATAGCTGCATTAAAAACCAACCCAACACTCAGAGGCTTAAACAAACAATTTATTATTCTTTTCTGCTCCCGATGTTTGATTGGGTTTAACTGGATGGGTCTCATGTGGAATCTCTTATGTAGTTGTAGTCAGATCACAGCAGGGCTGAAATCATCTGAAGGCATGGCTGGGCTGGATATCCAAGATAGCTTCTTCGCTTATATGGCTGACATGTCTGCTGGGATGGCTGTAATAGCTGTAAGCTTGGTATTTTTCTTTTCCCTGCAGCCTCTTCACATGGTAAGCTCTTACAAAGCATGGCAGTCTCTTACAGGACAAGTGACTTCTTCCAAAGTGAACATTTCAGAAGACCTTGGTAAAAGCTGCAAGATGTATTATGACCTAGCCTTGGAAGTCATGCAGCATCATTTCAGCTGCATTTTATGGGACTAAAAGTAGTCACAGGGCCAACACACAATCTTAAGAGGAGGTGAGTCCACAGGGGTATAAATACTGGAAAGCATGGTTCATTAGGGAGCCATCTTTAGAGGCTAGCTACCACCTACCCTGTTAAGTGTTGGCCATATCTGTCTTTTGGGAGAGAACTTCTTTAATAACATAGGAATTTACCTGCAAGTTATTCAAAATATGAATATTTAAATTGTAATACTGAAAATGATATATTTTCCAAAAGAGTCCATAATTTCTTTTACTTAATATTAAAATAGAGGTCATAATACCTTAAAGAAATAATCTCAGGGAATTAAGAGCTTGGATTTTTTTTTCTTTTATATTTTGAACTAGACCTCAAAAATACATAGGTGGATTTAATCCAAGCTCTGTACTAGGATGTCCATCTATGCCTCCTGGTAATTGAATTCCACTGACTGACATAATTAGGCCCTATCTGTTAAACCTGTTGTGTCAAAGTCTTCTTGAGTGTCTTCATTTACATATTTCCAGCGTTGCAGAAACAATCATAATAGTCGGTTCTGTCAAGGCCCATTGTAGAATGCTTTTATTCTCTGATTGACAGTGATAATAATTGATACTATGTGTCCTTTATATTAGAGTAGTTGTTTATTTGGCATAATATTCTGCAAAATGAACACCGAAAATCCTTAAAAAGTGTTTTGGTAAAAGTAGCTTCATCCATTTTTCACTCTTGTTATCTCAAATGTTTTGGATCAAACTGTCCCTAAATTAGTAGACTAGAAAAATAGCAATCTTAGTCTCTTGTTTCAGATATTCCTGGTCTCTATAGTTATTTCTCTCTATAGACGTTTCTGGTTTATCGAGTGGCAGCTATACTTTAAAATACCAAAGAAGATATACATTTTCTGTCAGCTCGTTTCTTAAATTTAATTAGGAAGGCTTTGTGAGACTATTTAGGAACTAAGGAAATGGACATAGCATAAAATAATTCAGAAATAATGGAATATTAAGGACTTAAGTACCCCCTAAATCTTACTGCCTCTGTTTCTTCAGTTAAGATATATGTATATATATATGTGTGTGTGTGTGTGTGTGCGCGTATGTGTATATATAAATATATATATTTATTTATGTGTGTGTATATATATATATATATATATATATTTTTTTTTTTTTTTTTTTTTGAGATGGAGTCTCGCTCGGTCACCTAGGCTGGAGTGCAATGGCGCGAGCTCAGCTCACTGCAACCTCCACCTCCTGGGTTCAAGTGGTTCTCCCGCCTCAGCCTCCCGAGTAGCTGGGATTACAGGCATGTGTCATCATGCCCGGCCAATTTTTGTGTTTTTGTAGACACGGGGTTTCACCATGTTGGCCAGGCTGGTCTCGAATTCCTGACCTCAGGTGATCCGCCTGCCTTGGCCTCCCAAAGTGCTGGGATTATAGGCGTGAGCCACCGCACCCACTTCAGTTAAGATATTAATGCCAATCAGCTAAGACCTATTTGCGGCTATTTGAGGAGGATTAATCAATAGATCTTTTCTGTCTGATTTTTTTTTAAACAGCCATTATACAAATAAATAAGACAGGTGAGGACTAAAAGATTACCTTTATTACTGATAAAGGTAGTATCAGAGAATATGGACAAGGAATCTTCCTAACACTGAGTTACAGGATCAGGCAGATATGCCTACCCAATCCTGGAAGGAGTGGATGAGGACAGTCCTGGAAGGAGTGGCACAGGTACAGTCACAGAACACAGGGACAACTTGTGATCTCTGTGAACATCCAGCTCCCGAGACACAAAAAGAGAAAGGGGCTGAGTGACTTATGCTCAATTTCTGCTTCTAAACCCACCAGAAGAAGGAAAAAGTTCTGCACCTCCCTTAGAAAGCAGTAAATAAGGGGACCATGATAAACAGAATTTCAGGATAATGGAATTCCACAAGTAAGGACAACAAGAAGAAATGCATTTTGCCACTAATATTCCCCAGCTTTTTGTTATTGTAACATCTTAGGATTAATCATTTAACCATTAATGAGATAGTACATTAAAAGATTCTCTTTCCTTTTCCAGACAACTTCGTATTTTAATATTCTTTCTGTTCTACTATCCTGATGAAAAGATGGGGACCTTCTTTATGTGCATAAGAGTGACCACTGGATGCTCTAACAAAAACTTTCATATTTACTGACTGGGTCTGAGTAATAATTTTTTCCCATTGAAGATTATTACAAAAGCCTTTGACATCAATAGCCTATTTAAATTAGCCAGTGATAAACCTAGCTGAACGAATGAATAAGATTGGGTATCAATGCAAAAACTATTCTACGTGCAGATTGAAGGTTCAAGCACTACTTTCAGGATTTTTCTTCTCCATATTTTATTCCATAAGAAAAGCTTCTGCAATAAATATACAGTAAATATTTCCTAGCCCGGAAAATATATGGTATAGCTAGTGGAACAAATGCACATTTTGCTATATTTAGTTTCTCTGTATTTTAATAAAAAGGTTTTTAAAATATAGTTTCAAGTTCTGTCATGCATGGTGACAGCTGTATCTGTGACATCATTCATTCACTCAATGAGTAGTTACATTGAGTTCCTAGTATGTGCCAAATATTCTAGAGCACTTCTGTTATTTAGTAATGGATTTTAAAGAAATATCATGAGGAAAACATATAAACTAAAGGGGATGAGACAGAATAGAAGACCTGTTTTAGGCAGAGAAGTCCACTTCAATGAAGTTGCAAATGGTTAGCACACTTAGTGAAGAAATAAGTCATGGAGATGTCAGACTAATTCTGGATCTGCATGCCAGACAGAGAGAATTGCAGATGCAAAGGCTCTGAGGCAGAAACATGATAGCATACAACTTGCATTAGAATGTGGGCAAATGTAACAAAAGGACTGCATTTTTACCATGAATTTGGTATTTAGTAACGAGAAAAATATCAGACTATTTTACTAAAAATTATGCTCTATATTATAGATGCTTCTTTTCTAATAATCATGTAATTAAAGGTCAGTCATGTTTCTCTTCAATAATTTGAAATAGCTTTATTGAAATGTCATTTACATACTTCAGAATTCACCAATTTTATGTATACAATTCCGTGATTTTTTTTTTTAAGTTTATAGAGCTGTGCTACCTACCATCACCACAATACAAATTTAGAACATTTCCATCATCCTCAAAAAGATACCTCGTGCCCATTTGCAATTAATCTCTGTTCCAGGTTTCTGGATTTGCCTTTTTGGACATTTAATATAATTGGAATCATACAATATGTAGTCTTCTGGCTTTGCCTTCTTTCGCTTAGGGTAATATTTTTGAGTTCACTCCAAGTTTTAGCATGCATCGGCTATTTTTTTACTTTCTATTGCTGAATAATAGTTTATTAATGGATAAACATTTTGTTTATTCTTTCACCCATTGATGAAAATCTGGATTATTTTTCAATTTTTTTTGTCTATTTTGACTAATGCTGCTATGACATTCACATTCAAATATTTGTGTGGACATATGTTTAATCTCTTTGGATATCCAAGAGTGGAATTGCTAGATTTTATGGTAAATTTATTTTTAACTGTTTATGAAACTGCTAAACTGTTCAATGTGGCTGCGTGATTTGACATACCCAGAAGCAATATGTATGCAGGCGCTGGTTTCCCCACATTCTAGCCAAGGTTTGTTATTGTCTGTCTTCTTAAAATATGGCCACCATTGTGAGTGTGTAGTGATATCTCATCATGGTTTTAATTTGCATTTCCCTAAAGAGTAATGTTTCTGATCATCTTTTTATATGTATATAGCTATTCCTTGTGTATCTTCTTTGATGAAATGTCTGTTCATATCTCTAGTAAATTTTTAATTGAGCCGTTTCTTTTATTGAGTTTTAAGAGTTCTTCATCTGGGATTCAAGTACTTTCTCTTAAATATTATTTTAAAATATTTTCTTTGTCAATGGCTTACATTTTCATATGCTTGTGTTTTTTTTTTTTTGAGAAACAAAAGTTTTTAATTTTGATATAATTCAGTTTATCAGTTGTTTTTATGTGCGTGTGTGTCATGCTTTAAGACCAGGAAGATTTTATTTTTTTCTGTTTTCTTCTAAACATTTATAGATGTAGTTTTTACATTCAGGTCTGTGATCAATTTTGAGCATCTTTTGTTTATGGTGAGAGGTCAGCATCTGAATTTATCTTTTGGCTCATGGATATCTAATTGTTGCAGCACAACTTGTTAAAAAGACTGTCCTTTCTCATTTAAATTGCTTTGGCACCTTAGTGCAAAAATAAATCAATTGACTGTAAATGTAAGGGTTGATGGTAGGATTCTCAGTTCTGTTCTAGCGACTTACATATCTCATCTTATGACAGTTCCAAACTGTCTTGATCACTGTAGCTTTATATTGTTCTTTGAAATAAAAAAGTGTATGACCTCCAATTTCATTCTTCCTTTTCAAAGTTATTTTGCCATTCTCTCTCCTTTTCTTATTGTAAATTATAAAATCAACTTGTAAGTTTTTTCCAAAAAAAAAAAAAACCTGCTGGCATTTTTATAGGGAGTATGTTTAATATGTAGACATATCTAGGGATAATTTCCATCTTAACATACTGAGTTTTACAGTCTATGAACATGGAATATCATTTCCTTTATTTGGATCTTTAATTTCTCTCAGTGATTTGGTAGTTTTCAGCATACAAGTCTTGTACGACTTTTGTTAAAGTTCTTAATGTTTTATTCTTTTTGATGCAATTGTTAATGAAATTATTTTCTTATTTCATTTTTATATTATTCATTGCTAGTATATAGAAGTATAATTGATTTTTGTTTATTGATCTTGTATTTGGCAATCTTGCTGAACTCATTCATCAGCTTTGCAGTTTTTGTGGGTTTCTGCAGACTTTCTGCATATAGGATCAAACACCCCGAGAAGAAAGACAGTTTTACATCTTACTTTCCAGTAAGATGGATGACTTTTATTTATTTTTCTTAACTCATTATACTGGCTAGAAACTCCAGTACAATGTTAAATGGAAATCATGAGAGCAAACAGCCTTACCTTGTTCCTGATCTTAGGGGAAAAACATTCTGTCTTTTACTGTTAAGTATGATATTAGCTGTTTCATTTTACAGATGTTCTTTATAGTGTTAAGACAGTTTTCTTCTGATCCTTGTTAGTTGAGAATTTCTACCATGAATAGGTGTTGGGTTTAGTCAAAAATTTTTCTGCCTTCATTGTGATAGTCAATTTTCATTGATTGTTCTATTAATATGGTGTATTACAGTAACTGATGAAGAGATATTAAACCAACCCTTTATTCTGGGATAAATTCCACTTATAACTCTTTCTATGTGTTGCTGGATCAGTTTGTTAATATATTGCTCAAATTTTTGTGTCTATATACATGATGAATATTTGTATGTAGTTTTCTTTTCTTATGATGTTTTTATCTGACTTTGGTACCCAGGTAATACTGACTTCATAAAATAAATTGTTAATTGATCCTTAGTCTTCTATTTTTTGTAAGAGTTTATGAAGAACTGGTACTGTTTCCTCTCTAAATGATAAAACTTACCAGTGAAGCTATCTGGGGCTGGGCTTTGCTTTGTGGAAATATTAAACATACTCCCTATAAAGTATTTTTGTGGAAATATTAAACATACTCCCTATAAAAATGCCAGCAGGTTTTTTTTTTGGAAGAAACTTACAAGTTGATTTTATAATGTGTAAGAAAATTACTAATTCAATTTTTTAAATAATTCTGGGTAGATTTAGATTTTCTGTTTCTTCTTGATCCACTTTTTGATCATTTGTGTCTTTTTCAGAATTTTTCGCTTTCATCATCTAAATTGTCTAATTTGTTAGCATCACGTTTTTCAATGAATGCCTTTATACATCTTTGTATTTCTATAAGGTCAGTAGTGATGTTTCTCCTTTCATCCTTGATTTGGTAATATAGGTTTTTTCACTTTTTTTGTTTTTTGGTCAGTCTAGCTAAAGGTTTGTCAATTTTATTGATCTTTTTAAAGAACCAACTGACGTTTCATTGATTTTTTCTCTCTTGTTTTACTATTCTCTATTTTGCTGATTTCCACTCTGATCTGATCTTTCTTATTTCCTGCCTTCTTCTTGCTTTGAGTTAATTTGATTTTCTTCTTTTCTTTCTAAACATGCAAACTGAAGTCATTGATTTGAGAACTTTTTTTTATTTTCTACTATAGTGCTTAAAGCTATATATTTTCCCAAAGCACTACTTTAGCTGTATCCAGTGAATTTTATTTTTTGTTATTTTCATTTAGCTCACACTATTTTCTTTCTTTTTATTTATTTATTTAACTTATTTAGAGACAGGGCTTCACTTTGTCTCCCAGGCTAGGGTACAATGATGTGATCATAGCTTACTGCAACTTTGAACTCATGGGCTCCAGTGGTCATCCCACCTCAGCCTCCCAAGTAACTGTGACTACAGGTGTGCACCCCCATACCTGCATCTTATGTCTGTTCTTCAAGTCCTCCTGTATTGCTTTCTTTGTGATAAATATTGTCTATTCTTATTTTAATTCCTTTATTTACTTCACACAAACACACACTCAAATACACAAATACAGTTAATTATTAGTGGTGTACAGATTACAAATGCATTTTTAAAATTTTTTTGTAGAGATGGGGTCTCACTGTGTTGCCTAGACTAGTCTTGAACTCCTGACCTTGCTTTTGCCTCTCAAAGTACTGGGATTACAAGTATGAGCCATTGCACCCAGCCTAGCTCACACTATTTTCTAATTTTCTCTGTGATTATTTTCTTTGACCTATGGGTTATTTAGAAATGTGTTTTTAATTTCCAAATATTTACTGATTTTTTAAACTTTCTTTTGTTATTTATTGATAATTTAAATCCATTTAGATTTAATCTAATTTAGGCTGGTTTTGGTGGCTCATGCTTGTAATCCCAGCACTTTGGGAGGCCAAGGTAGGAGGATCACTTGGGTTCAGAAGTTTGGGGCTCGCCCGGCCAACATAGTGAGACCTCATTTCTGTTTAAAAAACCAAAAAATTAGTTGACCTGGTGATGTGCACCTGTGGTCCCAGATACCTGGGAGGCTGAGGCAGGTGGATCACTGGAGCCCAGGAGGTTGAGGCTGTAGTGAGCCATGATTGTATTACTGCACTCCAATCTGGGTGACAGAGCAAGACCCTGTCTCAATTTTTTAAAAATCTAGTTTAAATCATACTCTCTATGATTTCAAATCTTGTGCCATCATGAAAACTTTTTTTATGGCTTACCATATGATGTATCATGGAGAATGCTCCATGTATTCTTGAAAATAGTATGTATTCTGCTGGAAGAAGCATTCTATAGATTTTAGTTAGGTCAAATGTTTGATAATATTGTTCAATTCTTGTATATCCTGTCTAATTCCTAACTCTTTTAGGATTTCTCTATGCACGATATATCTTTTCCATCATTTTGCTTTCAACCTATTTGTGTCTTCAAAGCGTATTTCTTATAGTCAGCATATAATTAAATCTTTTTTAAAAAAAATCTTGCATTACAGTCTCTCCCTTTTGATTACAGTATTTCATGCATTTATATTTAATGCAGTTATTATAGGGTTGGATATACACCTGCCATTTCCATTTGTTTTCTATGTATCTTATGCCTGTTCTTCAAGTCCTCCTTTATTGCTTTCTTTGTAATGAATATTGTCTAGTCTTATTTTAATTCTTTTACTTACTACACACAAACACTGAAATACACAAACACAGTTAATTATTAGTGGTGTTGTAGAGATTACAAATGCATTTCTAATTATCACAATGTAGATCAGTTGGATACTAACCTAATTTTTTTAAAATATAGAGACTTTTCTTCAATATAGTTCAATCTTTCCCCCACTTGTGCTATTATTACAATATATATTTACGTATATACTAAGAAATACAATGTTATAATTATTGCTTTGTGTACAATCTTATACCTGTTAAAACAGTTTGGAGAGAAAAGGATGAAAATATATTTAGTTTTTAAAATATTAACCCACATATTTACCTTTTCTTTCACTCTTCATTTCTTTCTGTGGATCGAAGTTACCAACTTCTTATCTGTTCTAATTTTCTTGCTCCATTATAGCTCCATTCTCTCCACCTCCTTTTTGCTAGTATATATATGATATTTATGTATTATATAATATACATATGTATTATGCTAATAGATATACAATACACAACATGCATGTATAAGACATCTTCATATGCTATGAGCCCAAAAATACAGGTTTATAATTATTTTATGAAATTATCTTTTATAAACCCTTTAAGAGATGATATTAGAAAATAAATGTGTTTATATTATCTTTATAGTGTTCTTTATTTCTTTAAGTGGAATCAAGTTGCCAGCTGGTATCATTTTCTTTTAGACCAAAGAACTTTCTTTAGTATTTATTATAAGGAAGATATAGCAATATAACAATACTCTCTCATTATTTGTTCACCTGGAAACACCTTTGTTTCTCCTTCATTTTTTGAAGGATAGCTTTGCTATATGTAAAATTCTTGATTAACAGTTGAGTTTTTTTTCTGTAGCACTTTGGTTATTGTATAGTATTATAATTATTGCTTTATGTAATTGTCTTTTTTAAAGACAATTTTTTAAAGTAAAAGACTTTTTTAAAGTAAAAGACTCTTTTATTAATTGTTGTTAAGCTTTACTGAGGTATAACTGACAAATAAAAATTGAATATATTCTAGGTGTACAGTGTGATTTTTGATATATGTATACATTATGAAATGATTACCACAATCCAGCTAGTTAACATATCTATCACCTCAGATTATTACCCTTCTTGTGGTAAGAATACTTAATATCCACTCTCTTAGGAAAATTTAAGTATATTGTACATTATTATTAACTATAGTGACCATGTTGTATACTAGGTATCTAGAATTTATTTATCTTGTAACTGCAAAGTTATACTCTTTGGCCAAAATCTCCTCAATTCTTTCACCCCCCTTCACCATTGGTAACCACAGTTTTACTCCCTGCTTCTAAGCATTCATTTTTTTTAAGATACTACATATAAGTGGGATCACGTAGCAGGCAGTTGTCTTTTAAATCACTTAAGAGAAGCAATGGTACACACACACACACACACACACACACACACACACACACACAGAGTCTTTTTTATTTACTTTCATAAATGTCCAATGTCCTATCCTGCTGCTTCTGGCCTTTTTATTTCTGATGAGGATTCTGCTGTTAAACTTAATGTGGTTGTGTTTTATTTGAGTTATTTTCCTCTTGGTGCTTTTAAAATTATCTCTTGGTCTTTAGCTTTTAATAACTTGATGATTATGTTTCTGGATGTGGGTTTCTTTTGTTTATCATACTTGTGGTTTGTTGAACTTCTTGAATATATATTTAATGTTGGTCATTAAATTTGTGAAGTTTGTGGCCATTAGTACACTTCAAATAATTTTTCGCCCCCTTTTTTTTTTTTTTTTTTTTGAGACTGAGTCTCACCACCTTGTTACCCAGGCTGGAGTGCAATGGCATGATCTCGGCTCATTGCAACCTCCGCCTCCGAGGTTCAAGGAATTTTCTGCCTCAGCCTCCTGAGGAGCTGGGATTACAAGCCCCAGCCACCATGCCCGGCTAATTTTTGTATTTTAGTAGAGATGGGGTTTCATCATATTGGCCAGGCTGGTCTTGAACTCCTGACCTCGTGATCCACCAGCCTCAGCCTCCCAAAGTACTGGGATTACAGGCATGAGCCACCGTTCCTGGCCTTTAGCCCCTTTTTCTCCTCCTCTCTTTTTTCTGAGACTCCCATTATTCATATGTTGGTATACTTGAAGTATTCTCATAGGTCTTTGAGAAGGCTTTGTTCTCAACTTACTCTTTTTTCTTCTAACCTTCTTAAGATAAATTCAATTGATCTATCTTCAAAATTGCTAATTATTTCTACAGGCCAGGCAAATCTACTGTTGAGCCCCTCCAGTAAAATTTTCATTTCAGTTACTGTATTTTTTCAACTTTAGAATTTTATTTTTTTTCAGTAATTTTATCTTTGTATTGATATATGTTTGATCAATCATTGCTGTCACATTTTCTGTCATTCTTAAAACATGGTTTAATTTCTTGTACATAATTGTCATAGCTGTTTTGAAGTTTTTGTTAGGCAAGTCTGACACCTGGGGTCCCTCATAAAGTTTCTATTAACTTATTTTTCCCCTGTGTTTGGGTCACAGTTTCCTATTTCTTTACATGTCTTGCGATTTTTCATTGAAAACTGTACAATTTGATAATATAGCAACGCTGGGTTCTGACCTCTTCACCTTGCACCCCACACCATAGTAGTAGTTGTTGCTGTTTCTGTTTTTAATTTGATTAATGATTTGCCTGGACTAATTTTGGAAATTCTATGTTGTCTCTAATGGGTATAACTAATGTCTCTGCCTAATGTTTCTTTTTATAGAAAAATTTTGTTTAACCTTTTCCTTTTAAAATCTGTCTTCCTAGGGTTTCCTCTAAATCGTTTTAGTGGTCAGACAATTATGTGTCAGAGGTTTTGCTTAAACACTTTGAGCCAAGAAGAGTTCTATTGTTTGCTGATGGATCAGCGTTTCATTGAGAAACACATTGAAAGTTCAGATAGTTTATGAATCCGCCCCATCTTTTACTTTCTTCATGTATAAGGCATCACATTCAGACAAACAGGAGTAGATGGCTAGGAATCTCTCCACGATCTTATGCTGATGTTTACAGCCTTCCCAACCCCCAAGATATGTGCAAGTTTATCAAGGCCCACTATGTCTGGTGCTTTCTTCAGCTCTCCCTATAAAATTTCTGACTGTAGGCAGGTCTATTTCTTATCTCCAGTATTGTAATCTCAGGCAAGCTGTGATATTGGCCGTCTCTGACTGTTGGCCATCCAAGATCGCTATTGTTTTTGACAGCACCTCAGGACATGGACCTTTCCAAACTTAGCTCCAAATTATTTCTTCTCTGTTTGGTAGGAAAGCTGATGTCCCTTACAGTTTGCCATGTCTGGTAGAAATAGAGCAGTAAAGAGCTTAGGGCTGGTGAATAAGGTGGGTGGAAACTGCTCAAGGATGCAGTGCCACAGACTCTTATTGTTTTTCTGAGGCTTAACAGATTTACATGAATAAATATTTCACTATTTTTTTCTATGTCTTTAATCAATTTTCAGATCTGAAATGGTTGTTTTTGACAGTTTATGCAGCTTTGTCTTTCCTTTGTGAGAAAATATGCTGAGTTCTTCATGTGGCCATTCAAAAAGACTCTCCTTCAACATTTTCTTAAGGTGAAATTTGTATGTCCAAAAATTAGCCATTTTAAAGTGTACAATTCAGAGGCATAGTCATTCACAGTGTTGTACAATCACTTCTGTGTAGTTCCAAAATAGTTTCATCACCCCAAAAGAAAATTCCATACTCAGTAAACAGCCATTCCCTATTTTCCCTTCCCATTAGACCCTGGCAACACAAACCTGCTTTTTGCCCTGTGCATGTACCTGTTCTTTGTATTTCGTATAAATAGAATCATACAGAACAGGTAAATTCATAGGACATCTTTGCATCACATGTTTCTTTCACTTAGCATAGTGCTTTGGAGGCTCATGTACATTGTAATATGTATTAGTAATTCATTTATTTTCATGGCAAAGTAATATTCCATTGTGCATATATACCACATTTCATTTATCCACACATCTGCTCATTGATATTGGGGTTATTTTCATCTTTTGTCTATTATGAATAGTGCTGCTTTGAACACTTAATGTCCAAGTATTTTTGAGTACCTCTTTTCAGCAGGATTGCTGAGTAACTCTATGTTTAACTTTCTGAGGACTCACCAAACTGTTTTCCATGGTAGATTTATCATTTTACATTCCCACCGGCAATGTATAAGTGTTTCAATTTCTTCACATGCTCACCAACATGAAATTTCCATATTTTTATTATTATAGTCATCCTACCAGGTGTGAAGCAGCATCTCATTGTGGTTTTGGTTTATATTTCCCTAATGACTAATAACATTGAACATCTTTTCTTTCTTCACATTTTAAGCTAGAATCATGTAACAATCCAAGGATTAGATTTCAGGTCTCTGGAATTTAAGTTTAGTAGCCTTTCATCAATACAACAGTATCTTCTACCACATGTTATATGATATAATTTGATTTCCTGAATTTTCCTTGTGTTCATTAAATATACCCACACAGCTGATAATGCGGTCCTATCCTTATTAAATGAGTCATTCTAACAACTAAAATGAATTGAGAAAATGATTTTGTCTATATATCATAGGCTTATATTCCATAATGTGAGCTGACATATATCCCAAGGTAAGACAGATTAAAGGAGCTTTTATGGTTGAAAAGTTCACATTGGTCTTTATTCCATTAGAGGTTTAACCTGCTACTGAAAATGTCCACTTTGGTATCCAGACCTGAAAATTTTTTGTAGGTAAATAATATGTAACTACGATGAGCAGAGTATTAGCTTTTAATATTATCACTGTCCTTGTTAGTGTGAATTCTAAAATAAATTTTGGATCCCCTTTAGGACTCAAAAAATTTTTTGTAATTGAGAGAGTCTTGCTCTGTTGCCCAGGCTGGGATGCAGTGGCATGATCATAGCTCACTATGACCTCCAACTCATGGGCTCAAGCAATTCTCCCTCCTTAGCCTTTCAAGTAGCTAGGACTACACACATGTGCCACCATGCCCATTGATTTTTAAAAGTTTTTTTGTAGACACAGAGTCTCACCATGTTGTCCAGGCTGGTCTCAAGCTCCTGGGCCTCAAGTGATCCTTCTGCCTTGGCCTCCCAGAGTGCTGTGATTATAGTCGTGAGTCACTGTGCTCACCCCTATTACTATCTTAATAATTCATGTTAGAAAGGAGATATTATGGCTGCTTTGCAAATTATTTATGAAATGTTATCTTTTTATTAATTTGTTTACTTACAAACTACTAAACAAAAAGCACTTTTTCCCATCAGTATTTAGAGTCATAATCTATCTTGCTAAATGTCAAATGTATATATTTAAATATCACATCCTCCGTTTCATTTACTATGTGACTAATAAAAACTTAATAGACACTAATTGTTGTCAAATTTGCCAAGAAAAGACTCTCACAAATCTTGTTAGTTTTTAACATTCTGTTCATTTTGGAGCATATACTGTATCCCCAGCAGGGACTGTGCTTAGAAGCACCAGGGACTTCTTGGAAGAACATATAGTTGGCAGATCTTGGGTCAACCAGAATCATCCCTTGCAAAGATTGATTCTGGACATACTGTAGGTAATAGCCATATTTTTATACTGTCAGAATTTATGTCGCTTTGTGATCCAATTGTTCTAGACATTTTGTCTATCAAATTATGGCCATCTACAGAGAGGAATATAGTAACAGCTTGATTTCTCACGTTAGACCAATAGCACAAAAAAGCTCGTTCCAACTTTTCCATTTTTTTCTGTGAAGGTTTGGGAAATTTGCTGGTAAACCTCATCTAGTGACCATAATGGTGGATATATTAGCCTATCAGGAAAAATAGTTTTATTATTTTCTTAATTTAGAGCTCTCCTCTCTCCTCCTGCCCACACACCTCCCACGCCCCACTCTGGCCCCCACCATGCTCATGTGTGAGTTTTCTCTCCTGGAAAAATGAATATACAGACAATAAGAAGTTAGGGCAAAATTACGGAGAAAATAGTATTGGTTATATAATCCTTGAATACCATAATAATGTTGAGCAAAAAGAATCCATATATTTAACCGATACAGATAACAGGCACATATATTGATGTAGATATCTGTATCTATATATACCTATCTATACATATTCATACACATGTTGGAGGAAATAAGATTATTCAGTCAAATTTATATAACAAAAGGGCTAATTTATTACTCTTCTTTAAAATTTGAACATTACTTAAAATTGTTTTATGTAAGTAAAATTCAAGTAGTAATTCCTTTAATTTCATTTTACTATCTGTTCTTCATTTTTGCTCTATTTCTTTCCTTTACTATCATACTTATTTTAGTATTTCTATGTGTCTTCACTCATTCACATCAGATTTCCCTCTCATGCTACACCTTTATAGAAACATTCCTTTTTGTTGTTTTTGTTTTTGTTTTATTTTGTTTTTAGAGACAAGGTCTTGCTCTGTTGCCCAGGCTGGAGTGCAGTGGTGCCAGTGGTGTGATCATGGCTCATTGCAGCCTCAACCTCCTGAGCTCAAATGATTCTCCCACCTCAGCCTCCAAAGTAGCTGGGACTACAGACACACGCCACCACACCCAGCTATTTATTTATTTATTTATACATACAAACATACACACATACATGCATACATACATACATACATACATACATACATACATACATACATTTCATAGGGAGGGAGTTTCTTTATGTTGCCTAGGCTGGTCTCAGTATTCCTGGACTCAAGTGATCCTCCTGCTTGGCCTCCCAAAATGCTGGGATTACAGATGTGAGACACTCCAGCCAGCCAGAAACATTTTTTCATACCTATGTCTTCTCAAATTTTCTGTCACTATGCTTTTCTTTATGTAATATCTTAAAATAATGGTTTTTTTTCAAAAGATTCCTGAAAAAGCCTTTCTCATTTTGGATCCCATGTGACTTTGGCACAATGGAGGAGTATGTTGGGGATGGTAAGGGAAAGGTTACTGAATCTGGACCACAGAGGTATCTGGGAGAAATAGTGGCATGTTGACAGTCTGAGATGAAGTCATGATGACAGTTTTGAGTCCTATCTCCTTTTACAGCATTGACTTGCTTTGCTGCTCCAACAGAAAAAATAAACATTGCTTCTTGGGGCTAAATCCATTTGTGTATTCTCGAACTAGATGAAAGGTATATACCAAAATGTCTAGTTTTTTTCTTTGCTTTTAATATTAATACTCCGATTTACCAAAGTTCTGTTCTTTAATATGGCTTATTTGTTGTATTTAAAAATAAGTAATTTGGAATATGGCTTTATGTCACTGTGAAGTCAGCTTATTAAAGCTGAAATTCTATGTTTCATTGATTATCTATCTCATATGTTTATTATTCTGAACAGTGTCAACTGTCTGAGATCTGTAGCCTATAGACCAGAGTGTAGGTTATAACAAATTATCTGAGTATTAAACGCTCAGTCACTGCTTCTGTCTAGTACAAGGATGAAGTAAATTTTTGAGGAACTGTCTCAATCTTCTGAGTAGAGTTAATTGTCAATATACTCATTGATAAGAAGCAGACAGAGAAGACCAGAAGGAGAAGTCACATACTATAATTATTTTGTCATCCTTCTTTTTTCTTTCACATATTCCACTATAGAGTGGTTGAGTAGAGGCAATGCCAGCATAGAGTCTTGTCTTTTGTCATGCATGCTTTATGGCTATGACATAGAGCCATCTCACCAAATTTTCAGTGGAACTTAAAATTCATTTTGGCTTTGGGAAGCTCATTACTATTAAAAGAAGTTTCCCTTTCTTTTTTGGTGTTTAAAAGTTACTGTGTTATAAAAAATGGACCTCAAAGAAGAAATTAAAATGAAACTCAAAGAAGAAAATAAATATATTTGAATGGTCATCTCTACATGCATTCTTCAGAGTGCTAGAAGCAATTATTTCTTGACAATGTACAAAACGATTATTGAACAGAGAGTGAGAACTCATGAAAAAAAGTTTTCTGAAAAGTAGATGATGCATTTATGGAATAAAAAAGATTAAACATCTGGTGATCATTATTGTTTTAGTAATTCACATTAGAAAAGAGAGTTATTAATGGCTACTTTGCAAATTATGTATGAAACCTTGTCTTTTTAATAGTTTGTTTACTTACACAATTTGACTTTGAAATAATATAAGTAAGTATGATCAAATTGATAAACTGATTAGGGAAGCAATCTTTTTTTGTGGCACATTAGTTTCTGTGCAAATTTACTAAAGTAATTTTCTACCTGAGGAAAATAAGGAGAAAAATCTAGCTTTTAAAAATATATCATTGTTAGCTAAAGATGCTATTAAGGGTGTTGCCAGACCAACTTCCTTTAAGGGTGTTGCCAGACCAAAGCTCCTCAAAACATATTTAGAAGCTACTGACCTGTAGATTTTTAGGAATTTTATTAGGGAAGGCATTTCTTTTCTTTAATAAGCCCCAACCAATACTGATCTGGGTTTCTGAGGGCTGTCAATTTCTTATTTTTGTTTTTGCTACTGATGATGATGAAAGATGTATGAGGGTACAGAAAATGCAATTTTTGGAAAGCTGCATAGTATAAGATTTCATATTGCTTCTTTCTTTTCAGAGCTAAAGATATTCTAACAAGAGATACCTGGAAATTATCAAAAAATAGTATTAAAACCAGGTTAAAGTCATTATCAGAATTATGGATTCGGCTAGGAAGTATTCTTTTCATGTGACAATTTGGTCTATATAATTTGTGTTCTATTCTTTTCAGTACTCGTACTGCATAATTATGTATAAAGTAAAAAAAAAAAAACCCACCTGTATTTGTCTATCTGGTTACTGTATTTGATTCACTGTGTTCTTTTAATACATTGTTTTATTATCAAATGAAGGAAATTGAAGTAGTTAAAATTACTACCTCCTATGAAAATCTTGACTATAAATTTCTTGGTATCTACAAAATAGCATTTAATGCAAATGTATAATTCCTTATTTGTAGTTTTGAATTTTTTGTAATTTATTTTATAACTGGAAAATCGGAAAAATATTTTAAAATTTTTGGTAATTCATTTTTGGAAAATCTAAACTAATCTGACATGAGGTTATTTGTGTAAATAATATATTTTACTGCAGAAATATCAATATATTTGATTATGAAGTATTACCCCACAACTCACTAGTACTACTATATGATATGTGGTATATATATATATATATATATTTTTTTTTTTTTTTTTTTTAAGAGAGAGACAAGGTCTTGCAGCCTTGACCTCCTGGCTTTAGGGATCCTCCTGCCTCAGCCTCCTGAGTAGCTGGGGCTATGGTTGCATGCTACCATGCCTGGCTAATTTTTAAAGTTTTTTCTTGCAGAGACGGGATCTCACTATGTTGCCCAGGCTGGTCTTGAACTCCTGGGCTCAAGCGACCCTCTCTCCTCAGCCTCCCAAAGTGCTGGGATTATAGACATGAGACACCATACCCAGCCTTATACTTCTATAGCACATTTTTTTTCAGTATTACGAAGCTCATTTGGCCTCTAGGATTTTGGATAAAGGGTCTTCCAAGTAGATCTTCACCTGTATTAACAGTTAAATTTAAGTCTATCAGTATCATAGAAAAAAATGTCAAAAATGTTCTAGTCTGGTTTTCTTGTTACTTAAACTTTCTATTGTGTAGCATCTTTCACTGATTCTTAGTGAAGCTTTCTATTTTATATCAGATAACATCTGTTCAGCAAACACTGTTAAGCACCTACGATGTGCTAGGCATGGGTAGGTGCTTAACAGTGTTGAGCTTAAATGCCTAAAGAAATAGACAATGTCTGTTCCCTCAAGAAGCTTAGAGACTTAGCTAACAAATAATACACATGAATACATGGAATAATAGAAACATGTAGAAGATACAGAAGTGGAGTACAGAATTAGAAGTGATGAGGTGATGGTTCTTTCTTGGCATGAAACAATTAGGAGAAGGAAGAATGGGAAGGAGTGGAAAACTAGAGAAGGTTTCACAGAGAATGCGATGCAGTTTTCAAAATACATAGTAGTTAAAAGCAATAGCCTGCGTATAACACAGATGTCAGAAGTGACCTAGTGTTTGTAGGGAAGGACAAGTAATTGTATTGCAAGGGAGTTATGGGGAATATGGTGAGAAACATGCCTAGAGGAAAAGGCAGTGATTAGATCATCAAGGTCCTTGATTGCCACACTAAGGAGTTTAGACATGATTCTGTGAATAATGGGAAGCTGTTGAAGGGTTTATGGAGATGAGTCCATTATTCTGTGATCCATTTTTCATCTTAAAAAGATGTCTTGCATAGTCTTGTGAAGATGGACCAGATGAAAATAAGACAGAGACTAGGTAAGAGAATAATGCAACTGAGGGGACAGATTCCATAATCTATAGCTCAGTCTTTTGGTCTTAATTTGTCAAAACCTATCTTCCTTCCTTCCTTTTTATATCTTCACTCCCTCCCTCTTTCCCTTTTTTTCTCTCTCCTTCTTTTCTTCTTCTTATTTAGAATTATATTGTGGTTAATAATGGCACTATCTCTTTATATACTTGGAAATCTAATTAATGTTCATTTAAATAAAATGTTTTCCTTTGTATCTGAATATTTTCTCTTTCTAAAGTTGAGGTACTTCTGATTGTATTTTAATATGCTGTCTTAGTCTGTTCAAGCTACTATAACAAACTCCCAGAAACCGGGTAGTTTGAACAACAGAAATTTATTTCTTACAGTTCTGGAGGCTGGAACTCTGAGATCAGGGTGCCACCATGGTTGGACTCTGGTGAGGGTCCTCTTAAGTGTTGCAGACTGCCTGCTTCTTGTATCCTTACACTGTTGAGAACAAGTGTAAGAAGCAAATTCTTTAGTTATAGTTATAAGGGCACAAATCTCATTCATGAGGGCTCCACCTTCATGACCTCATCTAATTCTAAGTACCTCTCAAAGGTCACACCACCTAATGTCACATTGGAGGGTTTCAACCTGTGAATTTTGGGAGGATACAGACATTCAGTTTATAACTTTTGCCATCTAGTGTTGATACTTTCCATGTTCCTTTTTAGATGACTTTAATGTTTATAAACTGTCCATTCAATATCCTACAGTCAATCATACTAAAAGTCTATTGAGATACTGATTGATTGATTGATTGATTGATTGATTGATATGAGGTCTCACTCTTGTCACCCAGGTTACTTTGCAGTGGCACAATCTCAGCTCACTGCAACCTCTGCCTCTCAGGCTTAAGAAATCTTCCCACCTCAGCCCCCCGAGTGGCAGGGACCAGAGGCACGCACCACCACGCCTAGCTAATTTTTTTTTTTTTTTTGTATTTTTGGCAGAGACAGGGTTTTGCCATGTTGCCAGACTGGTGTCCAACTCCTGAGCTCAGGTGATCTACCTGCCTTGGCCTCCCAAAGTGCTGGGATTACAGACATGAGCCAACGCATGTGGCCTAAGCCACTTATTCACATGACGAAACTTCGTTCCTTATCATCACTCAGAAATATTCTACATCTGAAATAACAACTTCCTACTCAAGACTCTAACTACAATCTTCTATTCCTTTAAGGCTGGCACATCATATAACTCTAGAAAACACTATTCATCTTGTATTCTATGTTAGCACAACACTTCAGCTTAATGTGAATGTCTCCCACTGGAGTGGTGCAAAACAGACTGTGTATTGCTCCAACTAGACTTGTACCTCGGTGACTTAGAAAACTTAATCCCTTAAGTCTTCCCTAGTCTGCCAACCCATCAGTCCCTCTAACTTCACTTAATTCCCTTTTGAATCCAAACCTATTTGAGTATCACTTCTTCTACTCTCTCATGAGTACTAACAAGTCTCACTTTGTTCTTCTACTACATTCACTTTGGTTTAAGCATCCTTCTTTGTTTCTATACCTAACTTATAGCACTTCCGAAGGAAATAATACAATCATATTAATTAATGCTTGCTCATTTATGGTTTTCTACCTTAATTGGCCCCTTCCTATTCCTCTCTCCCACATCACTCTCAAATACTTTTGCTTGACCTTAGATGCACATATCTCTTATGATCCAAAGAAGCGAATACAAAATACTGAAAGCATTAGACATTAATTTCCTCAAATCCCAACCCTATAATGTTGTTAACTATTGCCAGGGCCCATGGGCTCTTCAAGTCCTTGCTGACTCTTACTAGTCTGCTCACTCTAAAGGTTGGGATCTCCTTGCCTATGTTTCAGGCTCTCTTCTCTACTGATTAACTAGTCCTAGGTGACTGAATGATGTCCCAGGTGACCCAAATGTCTGATATGCATCTTAAGTATTACATGGCCAAAATAGAACTCTTCATTTTTTCCTACAAGCTTGCTCCTCTGTTTGTCACCTCCATTACTGTAAATAGCATGATCTCCTGAATACTTTTTCAAGTTAAAAATTTGTGAGTCATTATTGATTTATCTTTTATTCTTCCATTTTGAATCACCAAATTCTTTGAACTATCCCCAAAAGATAATGCTAAGTTTTCTTTATTTCTATTATATTACTTTAGACAAACTACTATCATCTCTCACTTGGATTACTATAATATTTTAAGTTTCTCTACTTCCATTTTTCCTCTTACAATCAATTATCCCTCCACTTAGCAGCTATGATGTTTTTCATAATGTATATCAAACTGTATCTTTCTCTTGTCTTTAACCTTTCAATGAATTACCATCGTCTATTTTACCATGTGTCTTAGAATCCTCCATGATGTTTTTGTTTTCAAGGCAGGGTCTAGCTCTGTCACCCAGGCTGGAATATGGTGGCCTGATCGCAGCTCGCTGCAACCTCTACCTCCTTGGCTCTAGAGATCCTCAAGCCTAAGCCTCCCTCGTAGCTGGGACTATAGGCACACAGCACCATACCTGGCTAATTTTTGTACTTTTTATAGAGATGGGGTTTTGCTATGTTGCCCAGGCTGCTCTCGAACTCCTGGACTAAAGCTATCCGCCCACCTTGGCTTCCCAAAGTGCTAGGATTGTAGGGGTGAACCACCACACCCAGCTCTTCATGATGGAGTTGTGGTTGCCTCTCTAAGACCACTTTGTACTGTCTATCTGCTACCCTACTATGCTCCAGCTCCACAAGTCTTCTGTATCTCCAACACATCAAGTTTGCATTAATGCTTACATCCATTAGTGGCCCCACTGGGACACTGGAGTGTACTTCTACCACTCTGTGTATGGCTGGCTCCTCCTTGTTAGTCAGATCCCAGCCTAAATGCCATCATTTTAGAGAGGTCATCTCTGACCACACAATCTAGATACCCAGTCACTGTTGATGACATCATTCATTTTAATTCTCAGCATAGCAGTTGTCACCATGTGATCATTTATTCTGGCTTATTTATATAGTTTTGTCTCTCCTTGTCTGTCTTATTTTCTGTTATAGTCACATCTTCTAGAGTAGTGCCTAACACTTAGTAGGCATTTAATAAATATGTTAAATCAGCAGTTGAAATCAGTCTTTTAAATGTATAGCAAGTAAAACCTGTTAATGAACTGAACTCTACTACATTCTGTACTTGAGAGAAGAAAGTAAATATTCTTTTTTTCTAACAGAGTAAAAGTGATTTTTAAAATGAGTCTTTAGCACAAAAAGAGGAGCAATTTGAAGTAGAATTTTAAGCTTTTTCTTTCCCAGAAGAGAATTAAGTATTAAAAAAAATTGGCTAATTTGATAAAATCTATAACACAAACCTCTAAAGGATCATAAATGGGGATTATGATTCCCTAACTTATTTTTTCCACCCTAGAACATTGAAAGGAAGCATCCTTAGAACTTTGAAAATCTGGTACAACCCCTACTTGACATTACCATTGTCTGTCACTTCAAGGAAAACAAAATCATTCATGTCCATGATAAAATGGATCATTCAAATCTGCTATTTAGTACCATGTGGTCAACTGGTTGATTGACTGCATTTTAAAACTTCTCTATGGACTGATAAATTACCCAATTGATGAAAGAAAGACATTGTATTTCTCTTAACAGTACATTATGACTCATGTAATGAATCTAATTGTTATTATTGCTACATTATCACCTTAACTTGATATTGATAATAACAGTGATTTGTACTTAATGAGCACCTAAAGTGATAATAAGTCCTTTTCCAACAAGATACCTACTTTATACATGTGTTTTGATAGTTTTTTTTGTTTGTTTGTTTCCCTGCAAACTTCATGAGGACTGGGATTTTGTCGTATGTCTTCCTTGAGATTCCATGAAAACCTAGCATCATGTTGCAATTAAATCTTACTGGGAAAAATATGCAACAGTTTACAATGCCAGTTAAAGATAGATTTATTGCTTACTCTGATAATGTCTTTGGTGGGCAAAATACCCCTCTGAAAAGATATACACATTGTAATCCCTGCAACCTTAAATGTGTTATATTATATAACAAGGGAGAAATAAAGTTGTAGATGAAATTAAGGTTGCTAATCAGTTGACCTTAAATAAAGAGATTATCTCGGATTATCCTGATGTGCCCAATGTAATCACAAGCCCCCTTAAATGGGAAAGAAGAAGGCAGAGAGTTGTTATCTTGAGAAAGACTAGATTTACCATTGCTGGCTTTAAACACTGAAGGGGACCGTGAGCTGAGAATTTGGGCAGATTCTAGAAGCTAGAAAAGGCAAGAAAATGAATTCTTCCCAAGAACTTCCAGAAAAGAATACAACCCTGCCAACATCATGATTTTAGCCCAGTGAGACCCATTTTGGACTTCTGACCACCAAGATAATACGTTTCTGTGGTTATTAGCCATGAAGTTTGCAATAATTTGGTATACCAGCAATAGGAAACTCATACAGTTTCCTTTTTGCTTTTCCTCTTGGAAAAAAAACAATAAGGGAAGCATTTCAAGAAAGGGTACTAGATATGTTTCTATGTGTATCTATGAAGGCTCTTCACTTAGCATTGTTATTTCTGTTTCAAGTTTGTTTCTTATGCAGAACCTTTTGGTCATGTATTGTGGGAAAGCTTGGGCAAATTTGGCCAGTGCAATTTAATTACAAACTTTAAGTTATCTGCTTTTAGTGTGCACTGCCACTCATTATCCCTTAGAGATGGAAATGTGTAAAATTAAAAAATACAGGCCAGGCATGGTGGCTCATTCCTGTAATCCCAGCACTTTGGAAAAATCAAGACAGAAGGATCACTTGAGGCCAGGAGTTTGAGGCCACAGTGAACCTTGATTGCACCACTGGGCTACAGCCTGCCTGGGTGATGGAGTGGGACCCTGTCTTTAAATAAATAAATAAATAAATAAATAAATAAATAAATAAATAAAATTCAAAAAAATAAAAAAAATACAATAAAAACCTAATCATCTTGATCTCCCCAGTCTAGAATATATAACCATTTTTATAATGTTAGGCAGCATTTTCTCTGTTTAGCTAAAAAAATGATGCACTTGAGGCTTGTGTTTGTCTTATAGAGGGGATCTTTAAAATATTTAAAAGAACAAACTATTATAAAGCAATTTCAAATACTCTAACCCATTTATGCCTAATCCTCCATTATTGGAACACTAAGCCTGCCGGAGTTATTTATATCCTACTGCTCAAGGTCATTGCCAAAGTCTGATTTTTCACACACAAAAAATTGTAACCTCTGGCATAAATGGATTAAAATCATATATTTACAAAGAAAGAGTTAATATACTAATTACAATTATTATTAGTCCATTACTTCAAATGCATACTCAATATTTAGCTTAGCAACATTTTAAAACTTTGGTTTGCTACATCTATTGCAAAGTCAAATTTAAGCATTTAGTGCTAATAAGATGACAGTAATAGCTTTACAGACTGAAAAGGCCTATAGTTTGAAATACACTCTTATTTTGGCATTTTCAACTCTTCTCTCATTCAAATAACTTTCGAATTTCTCAGATGTGAGATAGTGACAATAAGAACACAGATTATACATCTCTATCCTGTCTCTCTTCACTACTTCACTGTATTCAATGATCTAGTCATACTGAGACAACCCACTATTCCCCAAAATGGCCACTTTCTCTTTTATAGAATTGTGAACACACTATTCCTTTGTAGGAAATACACCAACCTCCTTCAACCAACCAATGCTTCTACCCCTTGGTGGATTTCCGAGTCACCCAGAGCTCAGCTTCAGTTTAGAAGTTCCTGCTTTAGAAGTTTTCTGTGACTGATCTAAGACTTAGCTAAATGCTTCTCCAGTGCTGCTTTGTGCTTCTCATAGGCCCTTTTAATCTAAACTTACTCCTGTTGTAGCACTTAGCACAGCAGGCTGAAATTGGGTTTTCACTTTTCTGTGTCCCTCAATTTCTCTAAGCTTCTTTATGGCAAGGATTGTGCATTGTACATTATTATATTAATATCTCTGATGCTTAGCACAGTGTTGTCATATAAGGTGTTTTCAATAGAAAGTTACTAAATAAATGAACCAGGGAATATGTAAAATACAGAGGAATGAAGTATTGAGAGAAATCAAAGGAGGAGAGGTTGGCCTTTTCTTCTTTACTCTGAACCTGTAGTCTCAGAGCTGGAAAATAATGTAGAAATCATGGTGTTTCTGGTATTGCCTCAGATCATTCAGGTGGATTTGGATTTCCCAAGCTGCACATTGAGGTTTATTTTGTTGTTTTAATTTTACTTCATGTTTAGTTTTTGTTTTAATTTGTTTTACCTTAAAATATATTTAGAGGATGATATTGTAAACTTTTATCTTGAAAATATCCTCCCTTAATAATTTGGCTAATAATAAATTAGGACAAAATTTAAGGGAAATCTGGTTTGTAAGTTCTCCGTCCACAAAAAAAAATAAATCTCTCCTTTCTGCAATAACATTTCATAAATTCAGCTTTTCATAAATTGGAATGTACTTATTTGTATAATTCTGAATTAATAAGGTTTGAGTCTATTCAGTAAATGATTTTAGATTTATGCTTTCAAGATATTTAATTGCTTGCTCAAAAATCTTACATTGTCAACATAGGAAGGAAGTTTCCAGCTCATCTAGCCCAACCACTCACTAATTTTACAGATGAGGAAAAGTAATTCCCTTTTCTGCAACTAACTGCTCATGAGACCCCCTGTGACAGCTGTGAGCTTCAAAGGCCAGTCTTCCGACCCCATGATTATTCCCACTATACAGAATGGCACAGTGTTATCATTTAATGCTTTGGTGAAAATTCTAAACTTCTAATCAGAAAGCATGATTTGAGCTTGGCACTACCCAACAAAAGTTGGAGAATCACTCAGGAAGGTTAACATTCAGAGGGAAGCAGGTGATGCTTACAAACTCTGAAGCACCACATAGTCTGTTCAAAGGCTTCATATCACTGATATAAAGCAGTGGGTGGGATGGCATCTGCCCATTTTTAAATACAGATGCTTAAGGTTTCTCTTAGGACATGGGTATCAGGGCTTACTTAAAAAAAAAAAAAAAAAAATGGACTCCAGATCCCAGTGACACCAAACCTGAGAATTTTCTGTGTGTTGCTGTCCAAGACTAACTCAGGATCTTGATCGTGCTGGGCTAGTGGTTTGCAAAAACCTGAAAAGTGCTGGTGAAGGCCGAGAATGACACACCTACTACACTGTTCCATAGAGTAGCCAGTGGCTGCTGGCTGTCAAAAACATTGGTTACTAGCTACTGAGCACTTGAAATGTGGCTAGTCCAAATTGAGATGTGCTACCTATATACTGGATTCAATGGCTTAGTAAGAAAATATAAATTTAAAAGATATTATTATTACTATCAATTATATATTGAATTTATTATATTTTGGATATTTTAGGTTAAATAAATTATTAAAATTATTTTCATCTTTTTCCTTTTTTTAAATGTTACTACTTAGAAAACACAAACATAATATATATGTGATTTGTGTATCTATTTCTATTGGACAATTCTACTTTAAGAGTTAGTTAGGGTAGGTAACATAAAAGCTCCAGTGTCAGTGACCACTACAAGGAATCTCAGTCACCAAAGCACGATTACTGCAAATTATATACCATGCAGCATTTCTGGTTTACTCAGAATGAGTGACCAGTGTATCCCAGCAGAACATTTTTTATTATATAATGGATCTCTAGACACTCTCATACATTCTCTGAATGGAGATTTGTGTAAGTATATACTTACACAAAAAGAAAAGCAATGATTCTTCTCCAGTTCTCTGTACCATATATTCCCATGAAGGAAGTGTAAATGTTATACCCACTGGAATGTTACAAGCATTCTAAGTTTTTCCTGTTTCACAGGTAGACCTGGCATCTATTCTGGTGAGGGTGAAAATTCTGAAGCAGAGAAAGTCATTTTTCTGGAGGTCATGAAAATGGGCTTTTATGAAAAGCAGATAGTTTATGGTTATACATATTCAAGAGACTTTCTTCCAAATACATTTCCTGACGCTTTGAATCGGAGTTCAGGTTCAAATGTTCTTTCGTGCCCAATTCCTTCTCAAGGAGATCATTCCGTGTATATATCTCCGTCAATCATACTTCACAGAATATTCTGGATGTTGATCACATATAGAAAATGATATGGTCTTTGTCTTCTAGGTTACCCACTAGAAGCCTTTAAATTATTAAATATTATAATAGAGTATTGCCATAAATATTACAATGACACATGCAATATTTTCACATATCAGTGTGCAAAGAACTCTAGTTAATTTTTCTGGTGATCATTGAGGCCACTAGAAAACAAGGAATTGTGTTTTATGAATTAGAAAGAATAACTTGGATATTGAGAATTTAGAAGAATTAATTGTTAATTAATTAATTAATTTGATAACAGTCCTTAGCCTCTTGATGAAATGTACATAAAAACTCCCATCTCCAGAAACAAGAAAAAACAAAAAATAGGCAAATGTCATCCAATATTTTCAGGATTCTTTGCTCAGAAATAATATTTTAGAGGCCACATTCAATTTTTTAAATAAAAGTGAACAAAATCAACCAGAAACTAAAACCAAGCTCTTCATAAGTGCATATGTGTAATCTATAGTGAAAAAATGCAATAAATAAAACAAATTCATCTCTGCTCATTATTCCTAGCAGATCTTAAAGAGTACATGATCCATATTTTAACAAAGTTTAAATGTCAACATTGGTTTCAAATTTAATTACTATTAATTACCACATCACCACCACCATAAAAAAGTATTCTTGAATTGCAGTTGGAAAAAATGTTTCATTTTCTTATTTTTCGTTTCATTGAAATTTTGAGTTTCTCAGAATGGAAACTAAGCAATTCTCTAAACTAGGGCTGTGGAGAGGGAGAAGGTATTAATAAAATCCCTAAATGAAGGCTACCAACTTCCATGTCCTCCACTAAGAATTTTGGCAGGCCTCTAAGGGAGGTATGTAGCTTGTGGAATTAGAATTGGAGATCTAGTAGCAGATCCTGGCTACTGATTGAAAGTCCCTACCATATAGATATAATTCAAACATGTTATGGAATCCCTTAAAATAGACTGTAGTAGCTTCAGACTAGCTTCAGACTCACTGCTAGGGAATTTAGAAGGGCAAACACGTTATTCCTGTTTTGGCCATGACACTCTACACAAGAAGATGTGAGGAGCCATATCACAGACATTACAGACCCAAGACCCCATTCCCAGATCTTCTATATTACATGCTGGGGACGCAGAACCAGGAATTCTTGCCATAACAGCTTGATCTGCTGCAAGAGCTTGACCATGTCTTCCTCAGCGTGGTTTCCAATGGAAGATCTTGCTGCTGTGGGTACTCATCCTTGGGCCAAAGGGGTGATTCATGAGCCATGTGGTTCTCTGGGAGAGAGGTGGGGACAAACATAAGATACAGCAGGGCATAAGAAGAGGGGAAAACGGAAGAGGGGGAAAGAAGCAGGGAGTCCCCTCTCTTTCTGTCTGAAATGCCAAATGGGAATATACCAGAAATGTTGTCATTTGGCATATGTTTTAGACATGTTAGAAATAAGACAATCAAAAAATAGAACATTTTGAAACATTTCCTCAAATATGCATCAGGATTCTTTGTTGATGTTACCTCCCAACATCAATGGTACTCATTTCATGAACAGGACATACATCTTACTACATTGTGTTGAGATTTTAGAACTCACCCTCTTCAAAAATTATATATATATATGAAGGAATATTACATTTAAAGGAACATCATTGACATTAAAATTTCATCAATGGCAATGAATACTCAAAGAAAATGAAGCAATGTCTTCAAAGTTAGGAAGAAAAAAGATACTTAACTGCGCTTTATATTATGCAAAAGCTACTTCCAGTCATTCAGAAACTTAGTTTACTTACTATTTAGTCTCTCAGTATGAAAAGAATATTCAAGGGCTTCACCAGTAAAACAAACAAACAAAAAAAGAATCATAGAAAAGAATATATGAAATGCAAGTGCTAAAAAAACTCATTATGGCCATACAAAGATAACGAACTCATGCCCATAATCTCAGCACTTTGGGAGGCCAGCAAGGCAGGAGGTTCACTTGAGGCCAGGAGTCTGAGAACATCCTGGGCAATATAGTGAGATTCTGTCTCTACTATCTAACTGTCTGTCTGTCTGTCTGTCTGTCTGTCTGTCTGTCTGCCTGTCTGTCTATCTAGCCAGCCAGCCAGCCAGCCAGGCATGGTAGCATGTGCCTGTAGTCCTAGTTATTTGGAAGGCTGAGGCAGGAGGATTGCTTGAGCCTAGAGGTTTGAAGCTGCAGTTTGCTATGATCACACTACTGCACTCCAGCCTGAGTGACACAGTAAGACCCTGTCTCCAAAAAAAAAAAAAAAAAAAAAAAAAATATATATATATATATATATATATATATATATATATATGGAAGGAAGAAAGAAAATGAGAAATGATTTGTGAGGTTCTCATGCTGGGAAAATTAATCATCAAAAAGAAAAAACATTAAGATGTAAGATTACATTTTCTTTTTTTAGGAGGCCAGTAAAATTACTCAGTTCTACAGTTAAATAATATTACAAGTATTGGGGCCAGGTGCGGTGGCTCACTCCTGTAATCCCAGCACTTTGGGAGGCCAAGGAAGGCAGATCACCTGAGGTCAGGAGTTCAACACCAGCCTGACCAACATGGTGAAACCTGGTCTCTACTAAAAATAGGAAAATTAGCTGGGCATGTTGGTGGGCTCCTGTAATCCCAACTACTCAGGAGGCTGAGGCAGGAGAATCACTTGAACCTGGGAAGCAGAGGTTGCAGTGAGCTGAGATCGCACCATTGCACTCCAGCCTGGCTGACAGAGTAAGACTCTGTCTCAAAGACAAAGCAAAACAAAAAACCCACAAGTATTAATTACTATTTTAAAGTCCTAGAATCAGCTTTTAGTTGTCCTAAATAAAGCAACCAAACAATATAAATAACCTTCATAATTAATTAAAAAATAAAATTATACCTAATGGTTTTTTGAGGTAAGTGAGGAGGAGAGGTGAAGAAAAGGTTTACTATTTATCACATTTTCATAGCAAAGAATAAGTAGATATTGCCTTAATTGATATATTTTAAAAGTTGTCATTTAAGTATAATATTTAAGTTCAGAAAGGCAATGACTAGAACTAAGGAAAAATGTATCTAAAGACATAAAGGAGGAGGGAAGAGGAGATATGATAGATAGTGCAAGATTCCTAAACACTTAATTGTCTGGATAGTGTCTAAAGGTGATGAATCATTTAATAGAGTATTTGGGAAAAATATAATTCCTTTATAGAGGTACAAAAATTAACAGGTATTAAGTAACTTTCTGTTAGTGTTGACCAGTCTTAAAGTTTCAGACAAACGAATGACATCATTTAGAGCTAGATGTGGAACACAGAACACAGAGTGAAAAAAAAAATCTGAGTTGTCATTGGCTTGGCTCTAGATTGGTTTGTGATAAAGGCAATGAATTCCTTATCCTTTAGGTTTAAAGCAAATATTTCACATTATTTCTACCATGTATTGTGACGAAGGACTGCATAATGATTATAAGCTGCATTGAACAGCTTAGAAAATGATATATAGCACAAACCAGTGATAGTATTTAGGGAAGCTAGATATCACATCTCTGGTCTCATGTCTTAGTTCTGTGTGTAATTAATATTGCTCCTGCTTCCTATTATTAACCCCAAAGTTTTATTTCCTGTATTAAAAATAAATCAAAAGATACAGTTTTAAACTTTGATATGTTTTATTGGTTTACTTTTAATATTGGCTACATTTAGACTCTTTTTTTAATTTAAGATGAAGACATAAGTGTTGAAATGTGCAACATGATATTTTTTATGACTGAAAGACAAATTTTTGGACATTGAAAATATCCTGAGTCAATCTGTTCTTGGAAATTTACCAGGCAAATTTTGCAGTGGTTTAAATTAATTTAGCACACCTTTGGGTCCTTACTCCAGCAGAATTTATTGAAGATTAATAATAGTTATATGAATCACATGTCATGATATGTTTTTCTCCAGTAAGGTGTCATTTAACTTCTTAAATCCAAAACATACAGTGTGCAAGCTGTCCCAAACTTGTGAACAGGTTGTTTCAAGTAGTTTGTTTGGAATTTGGAATTCACAACACATTTTCTTACAGAAATAAAGTTATGAATTGTGTTTGCCTAACCAGGCCAGCCAACAAAAGCCTATTTATTCCACAAATTAGTATCTGGACTACAGTTCTAACAGGGTTAGAACCAATAGGTGGGGTGAAAATGGGGTTATGGTTCAAGAGGAACAAGGAAGGCATTTATTTATTTTTTCTTTTCTTAGGTACAAGGGTGTCTTAGATAAAATAATGAGATAAATTTTGTTTCCAACACTTTCAATCTCCTTTTATGCATCTTCACTTTTTTTTTTTTTTTTTTTTTTTGAGACAGAACGAGACTCTCGACCAGGCGGCTGGAGTGCAGTGGTGCGATCTTGGCTCACTGCAACCTTTGCTTCCTGGGTTCAAGCAATTCTTGTGCCTCAGCCTCCCAAGTAGCTGGGATAACAGGCATGCACCACCAGTCCCGGCTAATTCTCTTTTATTTTAGTAGAGATGGGATTTCACCATGTTGGCCAGGCTCACCTTGAACTCCTGGCCTCAAGAGATCTGCCAACCTTGGCCTCCCAAAGTGCTGGGGTTACAGGTGTTAGCCACCATGCTTGGCCCACCTTTATTTATTGTACCATTTTTCTATTTCCTCAGACTTCAGTCCTATTGACTTTACTTTTTTGGAGGCTGGGAGGTGGAAGGGTGATGGAGTAGCAAAGCATCATTTTATAGCATGCTCCAAATTCCAAAATTATGTTTCCTTACTACCTCCTCTCTGAACCTTCTCCTGTATTGTGGCGATGGCTTCAATGAAATATTGAAAGAAATTAATCTTGAGTAAATTAATTTACATTAAATTATAGATGATAGCTCTTAATGCAGTCTTATTATTGTCTCTAGTTTCTATCCCGAAGTAGTTTTTATCTAAGTATGAACTTAATGATATTTCCATAAGGATAATGAGGTTAAATACAGAGTTCAGTCACAATAAAGTAGATATATTGGTATATTTGGGAAATGGTCCCATCTTGTAGAATCAGAATCCTCCTTCTTTTACTTTCTTTCCTCCTTTCCCTTCTTTGCTTCCTATGTTTGCTTTTCACAGTTTATTCTGTTCTTCTACAAGTCAACAGGTTTTACTAGTTGTTTTATATATGCTGTTTTTGTTTTGTTTTTTTTTTAAAAACAACAACAACAACAAAAAACAAGTCGTGAGTTTCCAGTGAGTAGAATCACTGAAAGGGGAGTTATCAGCGGGACTGATGTTCTTCCTTACACTCCATGCATATAAAAGGGACTCTTTGTATTATAATGACGTTGCTTACTGACTTTTGTTGCAGTTATAAATCCACCTTCAAGCGAATGTCTAGTGGACTTCCACATCACATCACAAGCAATATTCATTATATTATCCAAATCTACTTATAATCATGTTACTTCTAGTCTTAGCAAATGTTATATTCCTTTAGTTTTTAGTAAAATAACTAAAATTAAGCCAATCCCTGGATTTGTTTCTTGGGCTCTACTAGTCTTTACTTCTTTACCTTTCTTCCTCATCCTGTTTACCTTCCTTCTCTTCTTCTTTTTTTTTTTGTTTTTTTTTGTTTTTTTAATAGTGTTCACCTCTTAGAAATGTGTTTACCTGTATTTAAATACATCATCTCTAAGAAACTGAAGGTCTTTTACGGGACCGTACATCCATTTCTCCAAGAATTTCTCCAAGAATTAAACAACTGTCTGGTATCTGTTTCTAAGCAATTTTGGCAAAATAAGTTTTAGGTTTATTTAATTCCAGACAGAATTTTTTTCTTTAATCATCTCACAGAAAAGTATTTTATGACTATCTAAGGATTTTATTAAGTTCTACAATCTGATGGAATTTAAATTATTCAACTTTTATTTTTAAAATGGCTGTCTCAAGAGAGTCAAATACAAAATTGGTTTGTTCTTTAAATTTGTACATTTATATTATATATAAAATACTTCTTTTTGCTCATTGTGGTGTTTAATAGCTAAAATGAATTATATTGACTATGTGAAGTTGATGTCTACAGCTAGAAGAAATATACTAATTGTAATTTACACATCAGAATTTTGTCTATAAGTTAAGAAGGATAATCTGCCAGGTTAAGTAGCAAGCCTGGTTAAATAGAAGTCACAGAGTATAAAACTATTGACTTCCTTTCTGGTCTTAATAATAGAAAAACTTATAGTGCATATTGTGTTCAAGGGACTCTTCTAAGTGCTTTATTTATATTCATTTATTCTATCCTTCACATAACTTTAACAAGCAGATATAATTATTATCAACTTCACTTTCCAAATAGGAAAACTGAGGCCCAGAAGGTGGCTAAGGAGTGGCAGAGACAGGATGTAAACCCAGATAGTTTGGCTCTAGATCCCATGGCTTAATCATGACATCACACTGTCCCACTACAAGGAAACATAGAGCGTTCCAGAGCTTCTGGAATGCAAACTAATGATTTGTAGTAGGACAATAATGACCCTAACAAAGATAAAACAAACCGTAGTTCAGAACAACCAACATAAATGACTGAAGAAAGAAGTTATATCTAGATATATGAAGAATACATAGGACCCTATTCAATGATTTTGTATTACTTTCATGCTTTATACTTAATTTTTTTTTTTAAATTATATCATATTATATATCAAATTCATCTTAAGAGTAAAGTTCTGGTTTGGTTTATTGTTACAGTACTGAGCTATCAATAAGAAAGGAAAACAATAAAAGAAGATTTAGATGGTGCTCTTTCACTTGCTATGCAACATTTTAATATGTTTGCAAATCTTTTTTCATTTAAATAGAATACTTGAATATTTCCCATGTTAGAGTATATGACTATTTCTAGTGAACAGGAGTCTAAAAGGACTATACAAGTACTAAACAATACTGTAAATTATTTTTGTAACTGAAAAAAATGAAAACAAGGCAGACATACAGTGAAAAAGAAGTGATTTATTTTACCTTAGCATCAAATAGAAGTTATTTACTTTCAGATTGATATTTTAGTTTCTTTTTTGTCAGGCTGCTTTTATACTTTCCCCCCAAACATATCTAGAATATTTTCTTCCTTAATATTTTGTCTTCTCTCCTTTTCTTATAACATACTTCAAATTTTCCTTCTTTTGTTAATTTATTCTAATTCTCCCCACTTTTTTCGACCAGTTTTCCTTAATTTTCATATCACCAAAACATCATCACTAATTATTTGTTTTCCCTTTTCTGCATCAGTTCATTCACTAAAAAATTATGATCCCACAAATGAATTTTCCCTTATATTTTCTTGCGAGATGATTCACTGTCTTATTACCACTATCTTCCTGTCATTCCTGCCAGGAAGCTTGGAGGTTTCAGAGAACTGAAGAATGCACCTAACTGTTTGAAGGAAGATACTAATCTAGATTTTGAAAAGGAAGAAGATAGGCTGATTATGACTTTATCTATGCTGATTCTTTTCCCTGTAATCCTTTCATCTTATAATACTGGTTAGATTGTATTTTGGCGATTTTTTTTCTCTTTTACATTGGAATGAGAGTAGAATTTGTCTGGGTCACCTAAGGTAAACAACATTAGTGTCAATAAGTGCAACAAAAACATTAAAAAAAGAATATTGGTACGTCAAAGAGATATCAACACTCCCGTGTTCATTTCAGCATTATTCAAAATAGCAAAGAGATGGAAGCAACCTAATTGTTTATCAACAGATGAATGGATAAAGAAAACATAGTAACTGTAGTCCCTGTGTTCGTGGTTTTGCTTTGCATGATTTCTGTCACCCACAGTATTTTACAGGATATTTAGAGAGAGAGAGAGACTACATTCGTATATGTTTTATTGTAGTACATTGTTCTAATTTTTCTATTTTATTATTAGTTATTAATCTCTTACTGTGCTTAATTTATAAATTTAACTTTATCATAGGTATATATGTATAGGAAAAAAACAGCATGTACAGCAACAGTCCCCAACCTTTTTGGCGCCAGGGACCAGTGTTGTGGAAGACAATTTTTTATTCAGGCACAGGCAGGGAGTGGGGATGGTTTCAGGATGAAACTGTTCCACTCGGATTATCAAGCATTAGTTAGATTCTCATATGAGCGCGCAACCTAGATCCCTCGCATGTGCAGTTCCCAATAGGGTTTCCACTCCTATGAGAATCTAATGCCTCCGCTGATCTGACAGAAAGAGACAGAGCTCAGATGGTAATGCTCACTCGTTTGCCGCTCACCTCCTGTGGCCCGGTTCCTAACAGGCCACAGACCAGTGCTGGTCCGCAACCTGGAGACTGGGGACCCCTGGTATACAGGATTTGGTATATCAGACGTTTCAGGCATCCACCATGAGTATTGGAATGTGTCTCCTGCAGTTAAGGGGAATTCACTGTATATTTACAAAACAGAATACAGCCTTTAAAAAGATGGAAATTCTTTGTAAAGGCTGTATAGTACTCTGTTTTGTATATATACAGCGGCTTCCCCCTAACCACAGCCTTTAAAAAGATGGAAATTCTGGCTGGGCACCACAGCTCACACCTGTAATCCCAGCACCTTGGGAGGCCGAGGTGGGTGGATCATGAGGTCAGGAGTTCGAGACCAGCCTGACCGGCATGGTGAAACCCCATCTTTATAAAAATACAAAAAATTAGCCGGGCATGGTGGTGCGTGCCTATAGTCCCAGTTACAAGGGAGGCTGAGGCAGGAAGTCACTTGAACCCAGGAGGCAGAGGTTGCTGTGAGCTGAGATCACGCCACTGCACTCCAGCCTGGGCAATAGAGTGAGACATTGTCTCAAAAAAAAAAAAAAAAAAAAGAAAAAAGTTAGAAATTCTGTCATTTGTGATGAAATGAATGGACCTGGAGGACATTATGATAAGTGAAACAAGCTAGGCATGGAAAGAAAAATACTGTATTATCTCACTTATATGTGAAATCTAAAAAAGTCAATCTCATATAAACAGAGTAGGAAGGTCGCTACTTGAGGCTTGGTGGGAGGGAGTGGTAAGGGATGGGAAAAGGGGAGATGTGGATCAAAGGTTCCAAAATTTGTTAGACTAGAGGAATAGTTTCAGTGATCTATTGCACTGCATGGTGGTCACAATAATAATGTGTTGTATATTATAAAATAGCTAATAGAATAGATTTTTAACGTTCTCACCAAAAAATGATACATTGATGGGTTGATGGGCATGTTAATTAGCTTTATTTAATCTGTCCACAATATACACATAGAGCAAAACATCACACTGTGCCCCATAAATATGTACATTGTCAATTTAAAAATAAAAAAATATTTAAATAAAAAACATAAAAAGGGCCTGGCGCAGTGGCTCATACCTGTAATCCTAGCACTTTGGGAGGCTGAGGTGGGTGGATCACCTGAGGTTAGGAGTTCGAGACTAGCCTGGCCAACATAACAAAACCCTGTCTCTACTGAAAATACAAAAAATTAGCCAGGCATAGTGGTGGGTGCCTGTAATCCCAGCTACTCAGGAGACTGGGGCAGGAGAATCACTTGAACCCAGGAGGTGGAGGTTGCAGTGAGCAGAGATTGCACCACTGCACTCCAGCCTGGGTGACAGAGTGAGACTCCATCTAAAAACAAAACAAAACAAACAAACAAACAAAAAAACTATAGGAAGAAAAATATTTTTAGGAATCTGACCAGGATATTTTAGTGGCTTAGCATTTTAGTTTCATAATCTGATACCCTAAAATGTTTATGCTCAGCTTCTGACTCCTAAGTAAAAATACTCAACTGACATACCTTGAAGTAACGCTGATATCACTAGTTTTATTTATTTCATGTTACAGTCCTATGGGTGTCCTTGCAGGGCAAGTTTCTATTGCAGTCTACAGGTCTCCCCCATCCTTAGGCCAAAGCAATAGAATTTTAATCTCTTTTGTGTTCTGTGATGCTATATAAGACTACATTGAATACCTAACACATATTTATTGAATGCCCAAATGGATACTACAGTAAAAATTTGAGAACCATTCATTTATTCTAATTTTACTCTTTTTATAAATTTTTCTTTTAGAGCCTCAGTGTTTTCGTCAATAAAATGGAAAAAAATAAGTACCTATTATTACCTATTTGGGGGAATATGTAATTTAGTGATATAAAGTACATGCACAATGTTTAGCACTCAGCAGCTTTCAAACTATGTTGCTTTTCCCCTCCCCAAATCTGTTATTTGGCAAAATAATTAACAGACTTGGGAAGTGTCAAAGAATGAACAGGGACTCTAGTTCACATTTCAGAATAAGAGAATTATTAAAAGAATAGAGAATTATTCTCTTCAAAATAATTTTTTAAATAATTATGATATATACATATTTCATTTTCTATACTTGGCTGATGTGAAAAAAGTATGAAGCTATTGCCTTCTGTGAATCAATGATATAATTTACATATTTAATTTTATATATATATATATATATATATATATATATATATATATATATTCTGAAGTGGAAGTAAACCTCTCCACTGTAGGCAATGGGGTAGTGGTAATTGTCGTTAAAATCCCCCTGGATAAATTTATGGGAGTTGAATAAAAATGAGTCAGCTGATGGCCAGGCGCGGTGGCTCACACTTGTAATCCCAGCACTTTGGGAGGCCGAGGCAGGTGGATCACCAGGTCAGGAGATCTAGACCTTCCTGGCTAACACGATGAAATCCCGTCTCTACTAAAAATACAAAAAATTAGCCAGGCATGGTGGCGGGCACCTGTAGTCCCAGCTACTTGGGAGGCTGAGGCAGGAGAATGGCATGAACCCAGGAGGTGGAGCTTGCAGTGAGCTGAGATCACACCACTGCATTCCAGCCTGGGCGAGAGAGCAAGACTCCCTCTCAAAAAAAAAAAAAAAAAAAAAAGTCAGCTGACACACCTACTCAGATGGCTGTACTACTACTAAATAATAACAAAGTATCAAATGTTCACAAGCATATAGTGAAATTGGAGCCCTCATACATTTCAGGTAGGAATGCTATGGAAAACAGTGTGATGGTTCTTCAATAAGCTAAATATACTATTACCATTGTGAGCCAAGTGCTGGCATGCACCTGTAATCTCAGCTACTCAGAAGGCTGAGGTGGAAGGATTGTTTGAGCCCAGGAGTTAGAATCAAGCCCATTTCTTAAAAAAAAAAAAAAAATTATATATATATATATATATATATATATATATATATATATATATATATATATAAAGTCCCATGTGACCTAGCAATTCCACTCTTAGTTATATACCCAAAAGAATTGCAAACAGGGACACCAGTGGACACCAATGTTCATTGCAGCACTGTTCACAATGGTCAAATGTTGGAAACAACCCAAGTGTTTATCAACACATGAATGGATGAACAAAATGTGGTATATTCATAAAACAGAATATCATTCAGCCATAAAAAACAATTATACATGTTACTACATAATCTTTGAAAACTTTATGCTCAGCAAAATAAGCCAGACACCAAGAGAAAAATACTCTATGACTACACTTACATGAAATATGTATAATAGGCAAATTCATAAAGACGGAAAGTAGATATGAGGTTACCAGAGACTGAAGGGAAGAGAGAATGGGGTGTTATTCCTTAATGGTTAGAGTTTCTGTTAGGGACGATGAAAAAGTTTCGAGAACAGATAGTGGTAGTTGTTGCACAACATTGTGAATGTAACTAATGCCACTGAATTGTACTTAAATAGCAAAGTTTGTAAGATATATATATATATATTAGTTATACACATTAAATTCTATATGCGAATTATATCTCAACAAAACTGTTAAAAAAACAAAAAAAAAGAAGTCAGCTGAAAGTTTTTGAGGTGCTTCTTTGTGAAGAGGGAAGGAGTCATTATTTTTCCTTTTTTTTATGATAGACTGGGATAGGCCATACTGAATAATGTAACAGAGTAAAATAGAATATTATTGTGATAAACTGTTGCACAGCAAGAATGTGTTATATGTCAGTAGGGTGTACTTGTGCACGCTGACATGCTTCTTCATTTTGGCAGAGTTCCCATTTAGCTGGGGCAGGGGACAGTTGGCCACAGAACTTTGAGGTCCTTCTTGTTGGAAAGTAACTGTGGAGTTTTGCCGGCACACTTGCGTCCTTGAGCTCATGTAAAACATTTGTACTGTTTGTTCGTTGGTTTGGTAGTAAACCAAAAGAATGCAATCCTGAATCATACCCACCCATCTTTGAACTGGTACCTGATGCTATAGTCTGATCTGGCTCAATATTGTTCCAGATGTTATGACTTTTTTTACCCGTGTAAAGCTATCACTTTTCACCCTGAAAATAAATGGAATAATTAACAACTCTAATGCTGTAACAATAAAAACTTGGTTGAGCTAGCTTAGTCTGGACGTAAAGAAGAGTGACTCAGAAGAAGTAGAACTGAAATTTGAAGTGTAGATAGACATTAGCCAAATAAAAATTTGGATAAAGACAATTCCAAACAGAGAAAATAGCTGAGGACAAAAGCCTTAGTTTAGCAATAACTTCCTATAGCTAGATAACAGAGATAAAACTGCTGTAACTGGCACGTGGTAGCAATAAGGAAGGTGTTGTGTAGGCCATACTAAAGGTTTTAGATTTTATTCTATGTGAGAAATTGAAGACTTTGAAGGATTTTAAGCATGGCAAATGGCGTGATCAGATTTTTGTCTGAAGAACATTGGTCTCGGTACAGTGTGGGAAAAAAAATGGATTGAAGAGGGCAAGAGTGGGTAGAGTCAGACTAATTAAGAGAAAATTATATTTTAGCAGCAGATGGTGATGCTTTGGACTTTTACAGTGACAATGACAGTAGAGACAATTACATGATTCGAGATATGCTTAGGAAATAGAACTAGAAAGACTTGGAGAATCAATAGATTTGGGATGGTGAGGGAGGGGAAAGTATCAAGAATAAATGACTTGTAGGTTTTTGGCCCAAACAATTAGGTGGATGTTGACTCCATTTATCATGATAGAATATTTGGGGTCAAAGGTAGAGAGGTGATGAGTTTAATTTGGGGACATGTTGAGTTTGATATGCCTGTAAGACATCCACGAAGACATATAAAATTTAGAAGAGGTGTCTGAAATAGAAATAGTCTTGGCAAATAGACAAAACTAACAGATAAAATTGCCTAGTGGGAGAGGGAAAAGTGAGAATTCTCAGACCAAGCATCTCGAAGATTCAAAGGTTGAGCATAGAAGAAACAATACTCAAAGAAATCAATGAAGGGGCAGACAGAGAGGTAGGATAAAAAGCAGGGGTCCTGCTGCAATGGAAGTAAAGAGAACGGAATGCTGAATAAAGGAGAGTATCTTGGTCTGTTTTGTGCTGCTGTAATAGAATATCCAAGACTGGATAATGTATAATGAGAACAAATTTATTGGCTTATGGTTCTGAAGGCTGAGAAGGCCCAAGATTGAGGGGCCAGCATCTGGCGAGGGCCTTCTTCCTGTGTCATCTCAGGGTAGATGGAAGAATAGGGTGGGGAGTAGGGGCGGATTTGTCCTTTGATAAGAAACCCACTCCCGTGATAACAAACCCACTCCTATGATGACAGTATTAATCCATTCATGAGGGCTTAAACACCTCCCATTAGGCCCCACTTCCAGACCATCACATTGGAGATCAAGTTTCCAACATGTGAACTTTGGGGGACATATTCAAACCATAGCAGAGGGCTTAGCCAAGGTCAAGTAGTATAAGACTTGAAGAGTTTCCACTGGATTTAGTAATATTGTGGTCACTGTTAATCAAATAGTGTAGTTTTGATCACACTGTATGTGGATAAAAGCCATACTTTATTTCACTGAGAAGTGAATGCAAGGTGGTTGTGTGATAACAACAAATGCAGACATCCCTTTGAAGTTATTTAGCTGAAAAGGGGCAAAGAAACTACTAGGAACACTAGTAGAGTCCGCATTCTGGCATCAACTATTTATTTGACTTTTGGCAAATTACTATCTCTGATTGTGTGCCCTATTCTTTATAATGAGAATGATGCAAACAGTAGTGCCTACCTCAAAGGGTTGGTAGAAGAGCTACTGCATACAAAGTGCTTTGTAATAGAGCTTTGCTACTTAGTAAGCATTTAATAAATGTGAGCTATGATTATCCTTGGTCTGGATATTGTAATACCCTTGATATTATGGGATCTTCTTAGAAACAAAATTAAACTTAATATTCTTCAAAAATTGTCTATTTAGGAACACCAAAGCCAGAACAATCAGAGGATACAGACAGGAAAAACTAAGGGCTGTTTATCCTGAATAATAATTTTAATCATTTTTTACTAATACTTAGTTAAGAAGTCTTTCCAATCCTTCATTCTCTTGCAACCAAAGCTATGTTATTATTTACACTAACTATCATCTCACAATGTTTTATTGCAGAGATAAAATGTAGTGTTTTTGTTGTAACCATTGGCTTAAAATTATTCTGAAATCACAAGGATATTTTAAAATTATTGTTTTTAATCAGAAAAGTCACCTCTCTGGGGAACTATTATTCAATATAATTTATAGATTTTATATCTATCATTTCTACTGTATATTGCATATTGTCTGTATAATTTTATGAAAAGAAACTTGCATATGCTGTCACCAGATTAAGAAATAACTTAAAATATTTTGCATATTTAGTTACTTTTTATATTTTCTATTTGTGTATATTTAATATACTTTTTAAAAATACCAGTTGAGCTTTTCATTTTGCTCAGTTTCAATTGACTTTTTCATGCTGTAATGCATCTATTTTAAACAGAGATATTTTTCACATTATAATTTAAAATGTTCAGTTCATTACTATGGACCCACCTAGTGTCGACTTTTCAAATTCATTTCCTTACTGTGTGTGTATGCTTATGCTATACATCTTATATATTGTGTAATAAATGAAATGCTTAAATAATCTTAACTTTTAAAAGCTCATTTCAGATGCTTAATGTTTTTGTTTCTTTTCTTATGCTATGCATTGTATGCAACATAAACAATCTGAAAATAATTGACTATGGGTTAAACAGACAGCTGCTAGAAAGCATCTTATTGCTCTTTTCAGCATCATTCACTCAAGAGGAAAATATAATCACTGGTATGAAGAGTAGTCTTATTGAAAGAGGTCATTTTATATAGGAATTTGTGTGATTTGTTTTATATGCTGGTGTTACTTTTTAAAGTTTATAAACAACACTATTGGCTGTAATAACTGTGAATACATATTACATTTCAGTTTACAAAGCATTTTTTGTATCCATTGTAATATTAAATGTTCATACCATCTTTGCAAGATAAGTATTGTTATCCCTAATTTACAAAGGAGGCAACTGAAGATCATAAGAGAGGTTATAGGTCAGAACTAGAATTTGAACCTAGGTTCTTAGACATGACATAATAAATGTTTGTGTTTATTCATTATATCACTTCTCAGATTTTTTTAATCTAAATCAATATATATCTATACCTGGGTGGTATGTATATAAAGTGTCGATGTTCAGAAATTGGCCTATTTGCTAATTAAATTAATAAAATTTACCTGTACTGGGCAGTTCAATATATTTTTCTTCATTGCATTTCTTTAATTTCACTTCTCGCCAAATCATTTCATTTAAATCAACTTAATTTTAATGAGTTCATTTTCACCCCAGAATTAAATATGTTACTTAGATGTTTATGATGACAGTCACTGAACAAAATTTCCTGCCTTTCAGTTTCTGCCTAAATACAAGCAAACTTGTTTCTTCCCTCATTCTGGTAGGAGAAAAAGTCAGTACAGGCCCTTTACCCAAACAGCTTTTTTTTTTTTTTTGGATATTGAGTGTCCCTCTGAAGAAATCTGGGGAGGCGGGGATTCTGGAAAAAAAGATGTTAGATTCACAATCATCTTGCCGTACAATCCTAGGCCTCAATTTCAATGATTGAATATGTTCCTATGAAAGGACATTTTTGCTGCTTCTTTGAAATCTTGGATGAATAATGAAATAACTTGCATTAAGCAATGGACAGCACAGAAACTTTTATGGTTGAAGATCACTGTGCTCTGGACAATCAGTCTCAAGGTACTACATAGCCAATTATAAAAATGCAAAGAAATGGCTGGGCATGGTGACTCACGCCTGTAATCCCTGTACTTTGGGAGGCTGAGGTGGAGAGATCACTTGAAGTCAGGAGTTCAAGACCAGCCTGGCCAACATGGTGAAACGCCATTTCAACTAAAAATACAAAAATTAGCCAGGCATGGTGGTGCACGCCTGTAGTCCCAGCTACTAGGGAGGCTGGGACAGGAAAATTGCTTGAACCTGGGGGGCAGAGGTTGCAGTGAGCCAAGATTGTGCCACTGCACTCCAGCCTAGGTGACAGAGCAAGGCTCCATCTCAAAAACAAACCAACAACAAAAACAAAAACAAAACGAAACAAAAAACAATGAAATGTTGCTTAGGTCTGAACGTTTGTGGAGTGGTTGTGGTTATCACAATCCAAGTATCACAAGAGGATGGGGAGCACTGACACAGATGGTCTGTCCACAATTTGTGCAGGAAGTTGTCCAGTGCTGGAGAACTTTACCTCTGGTCTTCATGCCTGAGGTCCCCCCACCATCTAACTGTGGTGGCTGGTGTGGAGGAGGCAGGATCAGACAGTTTTGAACCTGAAGTGGTCAGTAAAACCAAAGGACAAGCTGATAGGCAGGTAAGCCTTTGCCTCAAACGTAGTGCAGGCCACCCAGGAGTGCCCAGACACATGGTCATTTTTAGCGGTCAGGCCACTACATATGCCCTTGACCGCCTGTTCCGGACAATGAATGTGGACAGGTTTTACAGGTTCCACCAGAAGGTCAGTTGGCAGGCAGGGACACCATCGAGATAATCCATCTGTTCCACGGTAGATGGTGTCCTGCTAGGGTGCATAGAGAATGTCAAGGCCGACAGGCACACCCAGCACGTTCCCTTTGTGCTGTGCTCGCCTGGGGGCTGCTGGGAGCTGACCACGCGCCCCCTGGGGGCTGCTGGGAGCTGACCACGCGCCCCTGTGCGCTAGCCCTGGTGCTCACCATTGCCCAGGTCTGCTCCCCTACTGGCTGGTTCTTCAAGTTGATTTCTTCGCTAAAGCAAGCCTAGCCCATCAACTTTTTGATATTATGGGTCATCTGTCGAAGGCTCATTTCTCAAGGTGGGCCATAAATTAATGAAAATATGTAAATGTACTTTTAATTGTATAATCAGATGCCCATATATATGTATTTATATGAACAAACACACATTTATATTTAAAATAATCTAATAAAGTCATTACTGCTTGATTTTAGATGCTTGGAAAACGCTGAGGTAAATGATTGTCCTGAATTATTAATACCTCATATATTACTTATATAAATAGAAGTAATAAAGCACGAGGCAAACAAAGAAGCATCCATTGTTGTGCTGGACTTTACACTTGTAGACGGTTGACAGTCTTCTCTAGGACGATATTATATTAACTCCCTTACAAAGTTGGCCTTGAAGGAGATGTGGATATGCTGTTTACTTGTGGGTATCCTATATTGATGCCACTATGCTAACAGGACAACTATGTATCTTTCAAACAAGCATAAAATATTTAATGACTGGTATTTTTTTGTCCCAGGAATGGTTGCAAAGTATATGAAGGGGATATTCAGCAGCTTTTTCTAAGGAATACGTGTGAATCGTGGGAAACATGGTGACAGTAATATAGTATATTGGGATAGTGGGATACGGGGAAAAGACAAACTTGTGATAATTACAACGAGGCATTTTATGGAACATATTATAAATATTTATGACTATTTTAATTTTTTTTTAATTTCCCAATATTTATCTCCCATAATATATCTTAATTTGTTCCTGGAGCCATTTAGGATTATTTTGGTGTGACACTATCAAACTATACTTTGAAGAGAGAGAGGTTTGGTGGAACACTATTCCCACCTTTTCCACACAAACACAAATTCGACCCTATTTTTTAGTGTAATATTTCTATTCTTCCTAAGTTTTTTTTTTGTTTGTTTGGTTGGTTGGTTTAGTTTGGTTTCTGATAAAGTGTTTCAAGGCCAAAATGTTTGAAGACGACTGTTTTAATGTTTTATTAACCAGTTATAACTAGTTTAATAACTGGTTTATTAGCAGCCTGGTTTATTTGCAGAATTCCTGTTTAAGATAGTATATACCTCTAATCCAAAAACTATCCATTGTATGGAATATATAGCCTTCCAGTTTTTTTCTTTTTTTTTTTTTTACTTCATTCATGCATGCCTGCCTGCATGTATACTAGACTCAGGACCCCTAATCCAAAAACTATCCATTGTATAGAATGTATAGTCTTCCAATTTTTTTGTACTTCATTCATGCATGCCTGCATGCATGTATGCTAGACTCAGGATTTAGTCGGTTGTTGTAATTCTGTTGATAATATCCCTGAATGCTCTCTAAAGTCAGGTTGTTAAATTAACCTGCCTAGTCCTCCCTGATACTGAATTTTGCTCTTATATGGAAATGCCAGATTCAAGGATCAAGGACATTCCCCTGAATCCTGCATCTGCTTTTATAATTTAAAAAAACTGCAGATATGTGAGGGAAAAGCATGATTATATGTATTTGACTGGAATTATAGAGAAATAGAAATGAGATAAATTTACTCTTTTTGAAGTAATAGAACATAAGTGATGTCTCCTTTGAGTTTTCATGACTAGCCTAATGCTCAGGCAGCATTTCCTATATTCTCCTGTGTTTTGTCAGCATGTTAGTTGGATAGATTCCTATTTGCCAACTGGGTTAAGAATTAAATATGTTTTAATTTAGAGGTTATTTGGGTTTTTGGTACTTAGATACATCCATTAAAGTATTCTTTTATGAAATAGTGCAGTTTCCTTATAAAATAATTTGTTTGCTTTCTTTAAACCAGAAATGGCTGGTCATCTTTAACATATGTGGTGGTATTTATTTTTCCCCTGCCATGCCTCTAGAATATCAGAATGATAAGGGGAAATCATTAGATTCTATTCATTTAATTTAACAGTTTTAATTGGACAGGATCATTATTACATTTTCTTTTAGTGAATTGAGGGGTTTTTTTCAGTGAATCAAAATGTTCGGGTTGCTTATGAAGTTCAGCCCTTGGCATAATGTCACTAATGATTTCTACAGTACCTTGAAATAAAGCAACAGGAAAATCTATCAACAAAGAGATGTAAATGGAATATTTTTAGATCAAAAATAAGACTCAAATCGTTCATACTAGAAGAAAAGGACAACAGTGGGCAATTGCATATTTGATCACTTTAAATGCAATCAAAATAGCAGTGCCTGCCTAATTGCAAAAATAGCATCTGGACACATGGAAAAATGGAATGGCAGTTGTATTTGACAGGATTATTGCCATTATAAAATTAATAAAGAGGTCCGTTATGTTATGAAAGCAGAGGCTCGTCCATTATTTTTTCTCAAATATTTTAGACATTTTTAAATTTCAGCATTGTTTCTTTCATCGGTGTATTTTTCCTGGAGTATGCCTTCATTTGTTCCTTTTTAATGTATAATTTTTAATGTGGAGACCCTATGTTTTCTTATTGAAAGGAATGAAACATTTGCATGCGTGCGTACCTGCGTCTGTGTGTTTGCGTGTGTGGTTTACATGGGGTGAGGGAGGGCTATAGAATTTATGGTTCCATTTTGCCTGAGATGAACCCTGTTCTCCGGGTCTTTTAAGAGTCTCTGTCACCACTGACTATCTAATTGTCCAAATTAATGGCTTTTCAAGTAGGTCTTTTTTTTGTTTGTTTAACTTTTTGTGGTGTTTGTTCTTTCTTATCCTTTCTAATTTAGTGCTTTACTCACCTTCTGACACAGTCTTTTATACTCATGAAATAAAATATCACACTTTTTTTTTTACACACTTCAGTGTAATATTTCCATCTCTGCATTGGAAACCTCTACCAGATGCTCTACCATTATGTGAAATTCAATGTAACTTATCACTTTTTCCACCAAAAGGTTCCAATTTCCAAACTTCTGTTAATAACATCACTGTTGTCAATGGACATTGGTACTTCACTATATGTTGTTTCTTCTGTTTTAATCTCTCTTCTTTGAGGAAGTAATATTTAAACTTACATGTAATGTTGAAAGTGGAAGAGCATATTCTAATCTTGACAAACAGATTATGGAATGGCCTAGGAATACCAGGATACACAAATAGGGTCCTGAAGTCTTCTGATTTTTTCTTCGGGTAAAGAGTGCAGTGGTACTACATACAATGCTGTGAAATAGTCTTGAGGATACAATAATGAAAAAGAAGCATTTCTTTTTATATAGCTTATAGGTGAGTGGTGGGAATTTATGTTCTACTGGGTGTTACAGAAGAAGAGTGACATGTGATGGATTAGGATAAGATTCCAATAGGGGGTGATACCTCAACAAATCTTTAAGGATGAGTAGACATTAGCCTTATAAATTGGGAGAAGGGAAGAGGGGAAGATATTCCAAGAGTAATGCACAGTTCAGACAAAAGCTTGTTGGAAAGAAACAACAGGCTGTGTGCCAGCAACTATACCAGTTTGGTGTACCTAGAACATGAAATTCATGATATGTAGGGAGAGATGAGGCTGGGTAAGGAGGCCAGGCCAGAGCATGAACAATCATATATGATATGTTTTAAGCAGTTTTGATTTATAATGTCAGTTTTCACCTCCCAAACTTGAGTTATACAAACTTCTTTAAAAAAATTATAGAGTATATTCAATAGGGTGTTTGAATCTCAATTAAACATTTATTTCAGAAACTAAAATTCTAATTTAAAAAAATAAATTTAGGATTATCATTAGAAATGAGAATTTTGGTCATTCTAACAGGTGACATAATTTTTTAATAATAAAAATGTAACTTTCAGGCATCTGAAAACAGCTATCTGGGGTCTGCAGATCTCAATTTGAAGAACATTATGTATAGTTGATAGGCAACCACTGGATAGTTTGTAGTTTAATTAGATGTATATTTAACTTTTAAAAAACATAGTAGATTAGCTTCACATTCAAAGTAAAGAAAAATACAAAATATATAAAAAGTTCAAAATATATGCAGTGAAAAGTTTTAATCTCACACCTGTCCCCTATCTGTCCAGTTCCCACTTCCTCCTACTCCCACCATTATAACCATTTTAATTTAGTTTTCTGTGTGCCTTTCTGAAGTTTTCTTACCCACACATAAGCAAAAGGAAATTTGATGTCTAATTTTTACACATTTCGTACTATATGAATTGGCGTTCAGTTATCTACCTTGTTTATTTCGCTTAATATATATCAATTTATATATTGAAAATCTTTTTATATCAGTGTATAGATAAGTTCCTTGTTTTTGTTAACAGCTGTGTAGTATTCCATTGTGTTGTTGTATCCCTAATTAGTGGACTTCAGGTTCTTAGTAATCCTTTGCTATTATGGTAACTGACTTAATATATATATATATATATGTATATAAATATATATAAAACATATATATATAAAACATGGATTCACGTGTGTAAGCATATATCATGTGTGAAAGCATATTTCTAACATAAATTACCAGAAGTAGAATTGCATTTGTAATTTTGGTAGGCATTTCCAAATTGCCACCCATAAAGCTTGTTTCAGTATACATTTATACTAGTAATATATAAGAGTACCACTTTACATAGGTCACAAACACAGTGTGTGTGTAAGCTTTTGCTGTGTTAACAACCCCGTTCTCTCTGTGGCTTACTTTTTTTCTTCTTGTGTAAACATATGTGGGCTCTGGTTTGGCTGTGGGTCAGATGCATGTTGGCTTGATTGGACATGGCTGGGGTCCATTTGTCTCCAATTCTTTTCTTCTAGGACCCAGGGTGGTGGACTAACCCCTGCTTGGCATATGCTGGTTTCACAGTGGAAAACAAAAATAAGAGAAGGTGGCTGAGCCAAATCAAACATTAACATACTGCATTGACTAAAGCAAGTACTATGTCTGAGATAAAGTCAATAGGTGTAGGAAGTAAACTCTATCTGCAGGGAAGTATTGCAAGGGAGAAAACAAATTATGAAATGAATGATATAGTCTAATACAATGTTCCTATAAGTTTTTATATTTTACCAAGCTGATAGTTTATTTAAAAAATTGTCATATTGTAGTTGAAAATTGCATTTTTCATTATAATGGAAGATGTTGAGCATCTTTCATCTTATTTAAGGACACTTTCTATTTCCTTTTCTTTGAAAAATTTATACTGCTTGCTTATTTTACTATTGACTTGTTGATCTTTTTCTCATTGATTTCAAAGAGCTCTTTATAGATCATGGAGGGGGTAGCCCTTTCCTTAGATATTGTCATTGTTGTCTTTTTATTTCTATAGATGCCTTTTGTCACTTTCAAGTTTTTGGTGTTTATATAGCTGGATTTATAAATCTTTTGTTTTATGGCTTGTGGATTTTGATCCATTGTTAGTAAGACTCTCTCTTCTTTAAGATTATATTTCAGTTCACTCATGTTCCCTTCTAATGGTTTATGATTTTATTCTTTATGTTTAGATATTTGAGCATATAGGGCATTTTGTTGAATGCCATCTATAGTATTGACTAACAGTGTATACTAAATTCTCTCTATGTGTTTAGGTTTTTTCTCTATATTCTTTTTATTCCATTGTATTTTCAATTCATTCAATACTACATTGTTTTCTTCATTGAGATTCTACATTATGTTTTAATTTCTAATAAATTAAGCCCTCATTCTTTTTCTTTTGCAAAATTTGTCTGATTATTCTTGTTTAATTTTATATAAATTTTGAATTAATTTATTTAGTGCTTTAAATATGATAGTATTTTAATTTTGAACTCATTACATTTATACATTAAATTAGGAAGAATTGATATTTTTATGACATTGATGCTACCTATTGAGGAACTTGGTATGTCTTTTCATATTGTATTAAAGCTTTCTTTAAATAGGTCTTGTATGTGAATGAGTTCATCATAGATATTTTGTCTATGTTACCAATGCTAATGGGGTCTTTTCCCCATTATCTCTAATGACTAGTTGTTATCATATATATGAAAGATATTGATTTCTACATATTACTTTTGTTCCCCACAGTAATTCTAAATTCTCATAGGGCTTCTGGGGGTTTTAAATTGATTCTTTAATATATATTTTACTAAGTATAACAAATTAATTCTAAATTCTCAAAGTTTAGAAGTTGGTCATCTCAGTTTGATATCTTTTTTTTTTTTTTTACTTAAAATCCCCACATAATTTTGTTTATAAAATAACACTTTTATCATTTTATTGTATATTTTAGATAGGCTTTCTTATAGAAACCTAGCGTCAATTCCTAGTGAAATAGACACTAGGTTTGTAATCAAAAGACTTTGGTTCAAATTGTTTTTCTGCCTCTTACAAGCTGTGAAATCAGAAGCTAGTTAATTTTTGTCCTTGTATTTTTATTTAGATTTGTTAAAAATTAAATTAATCTGTGTGAAAATTATTGATTTCTAGTTATAAGAACTTGATAATTGTTTATGAAGCAGACTAGGATGTCCATATACTGAACTAGGTCATAATTCCATGAAAAAAGTTTATTTTTGTATTTCTACCTTTTATGAGAGTACTCTGCCCAGAAAAGATGGTCAGAAAAAAAACCATTAAGTGTATTGATTCTTTCCTTTTTTCTCAGTATGCCTCATAAAATTCAGGGCACACACTCAATATAAGAACAATGCTTATTAAGTTGATTTGTTTACTAAGATTAAGAATAATGGCCCAGTTATGAAAACTGAGTAAATCTGAAGTTGGGTTTCTGTACCAGGAAGAGTATTGATGACCTTAGATATATGTTTTTATTTTTTTAAGATGTGCTTAGGATACTGGTATATTTTACAAATGCTTATAGTTTTCTAGTCTACACTTTGACTCTATGCAAGATTTAAAAATAAATATTTCTGATTATAGACCCATGATTTATTTAGGGGTATTAACAGGTGTTTTTCAAATAGTAATATACCATTTGATACCCAAGCCGTTCTTCAGCATCAGGGCAAATTACAAACATTAATTTATCTTTTTTCTTATTTATGAAAATATGCAGTTTATACATTAAGATTTTAATATATAGATGATTTAAAATACGGGTATAAATTTAAGATTCTATAAATGCTTGTTGAGTAATTGAATGATTACATTCATTTGGTAATGCCTATATTATATTTTCATCCTGTGCATAGTCCTTCTGAATTATTTTCTAAATTGTGGCAGTAAGTCATTTTATTAACAACAGCATGAAAAAAGCAAGTTGTCTGTATGGAAGCAGCTCTTCAGAGTGTCCACACAATGCATTATAACAACTAGGTTTTCTTGAACACAGTTTGCCTGTCAGGATTTCTAACATTACAACTTTTTAGTTTGCTTTTGAACTTGTCATTTGATATTTTGAAATTTTTGATAGAGACAACAACCCTTGTATTTATTCCCCCCTACACCAATCACAGTTCCATCACACACGTGAGGTATTTACTGTAGTAAGAGACTAAACTGCTTTTAATTATTTCACTGAATTAAGTAATGCTAATAAATATAATTGTACTTGGAGAAACTAAAATCTCAGGCACGAAATTTTTTCAGAATCACAAATAGATGAACTTAGTCATAAAATTAGTTTTGAAAACATCATTTTTTGGGGGACCAATTAAGTTATCCTGGTCATTTTAATTTAAATGAACTTATATAAATTAACTTTAATTAGTAACAGTTTATTTTCTTCACTGTCTTATATTGCTGTATGAATGTAGAATTATGCCATAGTTTAGAAGGCCAAAATAAACTGTCAACTACAAGTAATAGTCTTAAAACTGTAAAGAAGGACTTAGGAAGGCAAGAAATTTTATTTTTGAAATGATAAATTGATTTATCAAAGAAGAGATTATAGAAACAGAAGTTTGTAATTGAAAGGGACCTTAGAAATCACATTCTCTGAGACATTAAAGACTTAGGCAATGGCCGGGCATGGTGGCTCATGCCTGTAATTCATCCCAGCACTTTGGGAGGCCGAGCTGGGCAGATCACCTGAGGTCAGGAGTTCGAGATCAGCCTGGCCAACATGGAGACAAACATTATCTGGGTGTGGTGGCATGTGTTTGTAATCCAAGCTACTCAGGAGGCTGAGGCAGGAGAATCACTTGAACCCAGGAGGTGGAGGTTGCAGTGAGCCGAGGTCACACCACTGCACTCCAGCCTGGGTGACAAAGTGAGACTCTGTCCCCCTCCCCTTAAAAAAAAAGACTTAGGCAAGACCATTGCATTAATAAGGAAGGAGTAATAGAGGCTCCCTTAGTGCAGCAGTCCCCAACCATTTTAGCATCAGGGACCAGTTTCATGAAAGACAATTTTTCCATGGGGGTGGGAGAGGTTAGGTGAGGTGGGAGTATGGCATTGAGATTAAATGGTTCCACCTCAGATCATCAGGCATTAGATTCTCAAGAGTGAAACCTAGATCCCTCACATGCACAGTTCACAATAAGTTTTGCATTCCTATGATAATCTAATGCTGCCTCTGATCTGACAGGAGGCAGAGCTCAGGTGATAATGCCCACTGCTCACCTCCTGCTGTGGTTCATAACAGGACATGGACCAGTACTGGCCTTGGGGGTTGGGGATCCCTGCCTTAGAGCACAGGTTTCCTAACTTTCAGCTTAGCCATAATTTCTTCCACTATACTGTGCTAGATACAAGTAGACTGAACATTGTTAATAGGCAACATTCTCATTTACTATGAATAAGATTTGTCATTCACTTAGTATACAAGCAAAGGAGAATATGGAGAATAGACAAAGGTAGTCAACTTAAAAATGAAGGGAATTTTTCAAACATTTTCATACTTACCTCAGGTTTAACTCTTATTTCTCCTCTGATAAGTTAATAAATGAAATGTATACATTCACAGTGGGAAAACCTCTCTGAATGTTGTGTACTAAAATATTTTATAGACATTACCTAACAAGAATGTTACCTAACAAAACTACATTGTAGCAAAATAATGGAGCCACTTTTCACTTTGCTGCTACCTCTAGGTAAAATGTCTTGCAGGATGTTCCCTGAATTACTTTCCAGGTTGAAAAATTACAATGCAGAAAGTTTGAAGGCCAAGAGCACTTTTATTTGTATGATCCCACTTGAATGGTTTTTCTTCTTATGGGTTATATGGATTTTTTTTTTACTCAAAAGAAACCTTCCGATTTTTACCACGAGGGTGATTGAGTTACATCATTTTCATCTTCATAAGTGAACAAACCATTAGACATCACCATGTATCACAAGGAGAGTTGATAGTGTAGAGAGTAAAAAAATAAATTGAAAAGCATAAATTGAGTAGGTCTTATTTTCCTAATTGACAACCTTTGCCTGAAATAATTGATTCTTTCTATAAGACAGAAATTCCGTTGCAAAGGAGTTACATGGGGACCAGAAAATTGGCCCCTGGGTTTTACCTGAGATTGTGAAACTTGTAAACGTATTAGGCAAGGAAACCTATTTTAGAAATTATTCTTAAAAATAGAGCCAAATTACGTGAAGAGTAGTACTAGTTCTGGTGATTGTTATCACTACAAATGAGATAAGAATACTATTCTTCTCTGTTTTAGTTGTGTGAATGAACTATCTTTTATGTTATTTGTGAAAGTGGGACAGTCATTGCTCATCCTAACTTTGTCCAAAATTTGGGCATTTGGTTACCATAGAAACATACTTATGAAGCACTTTCCTGTATACTCTATACTTAATTGCCATTATGCTGTATTTGAAATGAACTAAAATTCATTGCCTTTAAAAACTATGCAGAAAATATGGCATATTAATAATTTTGATGTTCTCCAGCCCTGCACTTACTAGTTTTGGGACTTCCTCATTCATAATTGGGATAAGTCTACATATCGCATTTAGTTGTTTTGACTATTAAATGAGATAATGGCTTTTATTATGTATCATATAGATAGAAATTCCTCATAAAATAAAAGCTTTTATTTAAAATTATTTCAAGTTATTCTGAATAAGAAGATAAATCATAAGATCAAGCAGTGAAAGCAGTTACTGGAAATGACATCATTTCTTTGAGAGAAGTATGAAACTAGAGTTTCTAAGGTGAAGGTGTTTCTGAAGAACACTGTTTCCTCAAATATGCAATCTGAGAACGATTCATCTGTGTATTCTAACCAACTGACAATAGAAAGAGTATGAAGTTAGAAAAACCTTGAATTTGCAGGCTATTGTGTACCAGTTCCTTGGCATACATGTATTATGGGGGACTGAATTTTAGGTCTTTAAAAAAGAAGATAGGCTATAGAATGCCTAAGGTATTTTTTGAAGAAGTCCACTATTACAAGACACTAGTCTAAGAGTTTTAAGCTACATGTGATAGGTCAATAGTGAGCTCACCAGGCATCTGGTGAATGACTCACAGATGTACATTGGTTGGAAGTTTCTTTCTTTCTATTTTTTTTTTTTGAAAGAGGAAGTGTCCTCTTTTTAATTTTAATTTTTTGTGACAAAGTAAATAACAGCCCAGGCAAAAGGCATTTTCTTAATGCCCATTGTGTCACCTTAAGGCAATAAAATGTTAGTATTGTCTGACACTGATATGCTTTAAATACATTGTGATTATAATATTAAGAGTTTTATTTCTCAAAATAAGTTTTCCAAATTCTATGAGATGTGAAAACTAGCGTGATGGTAGGAATTCATATCAAATATGGAAGTGTAATTTGCACCTATGACCACATATTTTTATTTCAGGTATTAAAATAGAAGATATTTAATGATTCTGATCTAAAATAGAGGAATGAAAATATATCCTTTTAAAATGAGGACAAAAATAGTAGAAATGCATGCTGGAAACTATACCTGAAAAGGGGTTAAATTTGAAAATAACTTGTTTGTGATTTTAAAAGTTCTTGATAGTCTCTTTGAGAATTTTCCAGCAGTGTTCTCTAGCATATCTTATATTCCTTAGCCTGTGTCAATCCCCTTTTTATATCTGCAATGGAAACAACATGAGCTCAAAAGCATACTTTTTCATGTTCATTCCATTTTCCATTATACCAATGCGGCAGTGTCAAAAAGACTCATTCAATGTAAAACTTTTATTGGGTTACAGTTGTACTTTGGTCATCTCTGAAAATATATTTTATTTGTGTATCTGTGCTTGTAGATCATACTTATTTACCATTTTATGTATTATTGAGTTCTTAGCACTATGTTTTGTTCATTTGCTTTTTTATTTTTGTTTTAACTTTTCTCACTACATCTGCCTCAGAAGGCTTGAATACTCAAAAATTGATTTGAAATTTGGTTTTATATACATATATATAATTAGAATTGTTATAACTTTTTAAAATTCTTTTATTAAAGCCATAGCACTTAACATATTGGTAAGCATTTAATAGATGTTAGGTGAATGCAAAAGTATGTCTCAACCCAGATGTATTTTGAAACCTTAACAAACATCACATTGCGGTATTAGTTGTGATGTAAAGAATATCTATAGTCAATTGAATATCTTAAGCTTTTCTGATAATTGAAAAAGAATTTGGGTTTAATAGATGTGCTAGTCATGAACACATATTTAATATTTAAACATTTTAACGTTTAATGCAAAATTTAAAAGATTCAATTAACAGTATTTTAATATTAAACATTGTATTGATTGGATCATTTTGATCATTTAATGAAATAACCCAAGGCAAAATTTAACCAAAACATTTTGGAACAGTCTTTCCTTTTGCTGATATTCTAAAGTCTGACAGAAATGCTAATTTTCAATATAGGATTCAAATGAAAGAAAACTTTTATGGCTTAGAGAGGTACATTTTAAAATATTTATTCAATTAAACCATGATATACAGTATTAGCTTAATGACAGCTTTTATAAATTTTATTTTTTATAACAATTACCTGAAAGCCTTTCAGGTCACTTAAAGTATGAGTACCATCTTGGGATTTTCATCTAACTATAAATTCTGGAGGATCAGTTTATTCTGCATTATGGTGTCATAAGTGAAATAGATAGAAGTGGCGTCAAGTAACAAATGGGCTACTAACCAGTTGAATGACTTTAAATTCTGTTTGCCCAAGTTAAACAGTGGGAAAATTAGGGAAATACATACCTACCCCTTTCTACTCTGTGTAAGATCCATGAGCTAATTTATGTGAACAAAATTCCTTATGATCTTAGAGTTCCATTAGTTCAAATTATCATTATTAGGATGATCATTATTTGGCAAATTTTCTGTCTAGTTCCTCGTCTATTTCAACTCCTTCAGCATAGATGATTGTGCAAGAAATAATTTGTTTTTTGAATGGCTACAGTAATGTTTGCAGAATATATTGAAGTCAAAAAACTAACTTTCAAACCATTTAACATTCTCTTCTATATTCTTTGTGTTTATTTGGCATATGTACAGATGTGTACATATATTAAGTGCCAATAAAATCAAAATCAAATATTAGGAAGATTCTAATATGAGTATCTTTTCTTTATACTATAGTTGGCCTCAAACACTCATACTCTTTCTTACCTGCTCTGGTGACCTTCTAGATTAGAGTTTCAAAGAAACAACCAGAGGTAGTAGCTGTAGCAAGACAGCAGCTGGGACCATACGGATCTCAGCATCCTGCCTTATGGCCATTATCTTTGTTTCTATCTTTATGCTGCCACTATGTCTCCTTGTGCTCTCTCTGCGTCCTCTCCTCCCGCCTCCTCCTCTTCCTGACTCCACTCCCATGGCTCCCTGTAACTCACCCATCCTCCTTCTTCACTTTTTTTCTCTATTGATATAAGATAAGCAAGATTTTTCCTAGTTAGGAAAAAAATTTTAAATATTTTTAAAAGTGTATATAGCTATGCAGCTACTCTACCCTAATTCTCATAACAACCATTAACAAATGAAGAAAAATATAATTTTTGTATACATTATCAATTAGAGCGTATTAGATTGTAGGTCCCTTAAGGGCTGAAAAAATAGAGATTTAAAATAACTGCAACAATTTTTTTCATTTTTCTGTGTGGGAGTAGGTTGTTGCTGTAACAAAAAATAATTTGAGACTAACAACAAGAAAGAATAGTGAGTAATATTCTTCCCCCCTTCCCCAACTGCTGAAAGTGAAAATCATGTCAGCATCAAGTCATTTTTGCCACATCCCTTGTTAACAGCTTTTTCAGGGTGGGTCATAGTTCTGTTTTGTTAGTGTCTTAACTCCGTAGTGACATGCTTAAATCTTATTCCACATTGATTTTGTAGTGTGTGTGTGTGTATATATATATATTTTTAGAACATCTCCTGATGATAGAATTAAATATTAAGTTATTATCAACTTGTCTAAAAATTTATAAGCTTTGATTGAAGAATAAATTTACTAATATAAGATCATAATTGATTTCTTTCTCTTTGGAATATGTGTATGATGTATCATTGTGAATGTCTAAAAAAGTAAACTTACTGTCTGCCTGTCTCCAGAAAAAAAAGTGGGACCTAATCAAACTGCCGTGGGGTCAACCCTTGTGGTTTTAAAGGCCCTTAATGTTGTCCAGCTGCAAAATAAAAGGAATTGGGAGGGGAAGTTGGAAGGAGTGGAGGGGGTTGGGGGGGAGGAATGTGTGGAAAAGAACAGGGAGTCTGGCTTTTATTTTTTTTTTTAAGTGAGTTCAGTGCCAGCCTGGACATTGGCTGTACAGACTATTGAGCCATTGTCTGCTCCATTTCCAGAATAGCCCCCAGTTAATCACTTCGGCTTTGAAGGGAATTTCCTCGTGGAATTCTCCACAGAAAATCTAATCAACTGACCTGCCCTCTCAACAATGGAAGGCTTTTTTTTCCTCTCTTTCCCTTATTGGGGCGGGCTCTGTAATGTAGCCTTTTGTGCAGAATGAACCCTCCCAGTAGGAGTGGAGAGCGTGTGTGAGTGAGTGAGTGTGTGTGTGTGTGTGTGCATGCGTGTGTGAAGAATGCACACTATCTCCTGTTGGTAAGTGTGTGCTTACTCCCTGACCAGATGCTGCGGTGCACGGGGCAGCCACCATCTCTGCATGCATGTCTGTGTAAGTGTCTCTCTCTGTGTGTGTATGTGCCTCTGTCATTTCATGTCAAAGGTACATTACCTGATTACCTTTCTCGCCTGCCAGATTTTTATCTAGATAATTGGAACTGCTATGGAGGCTGTGCCTTGCCAGCCAGCTTAGAATCTGTAAAGCCATAGTTTGTCCACCTTGTTATCTGTGGCTGCCTGGGCAGAGGAAATTAAAGAGATCCACAGCCAGGGGAGCGCTTCCTACTCCTGACCTCCCCAGCGATCCCAAACAGGACAGTTTGTTAGTACCGTCTTTTTGTTTTTATGTTTTGATTTCGTTTTGGGTTTTTGTTCGCTCGTGTATGTTATTTTGGCATGTGGATACCTATTCCCCTCCACATCGCACATCGTGTTTTATGGAGTTTAGAGCTGAGGAAACTTTGGTCGGGTTGCCAGGACGTTCGCACCACTTTGCGGAAAGCACGAGCTAACAGTGAGACCGACAGAGTGAGTGACAAGTTGTTTACAGGTTTCCTTGAAGGGGCCTCTGCTATATTTCAATCTGTCAAAGTTGCTTTTCTTCCCTCAGAACAATGCCTGATTGTTGTGTGTGTGTGAGTGTGTGTGTGTGTGTGTGCGTGTATTTCCGTGTGTGAACGGAGAGAGCCTAGAAAAGGGTGAGAAGGAATAACAATTCTTTGTGTAAAAATGCTATTACTAACATTTAAATTTTTTGCTTAATTAGTTAATAAATGCAGTTTAATCGAGCTTCTGTTATATAGACTAGGTTTTTAATCAGCAGCAAATACGTTTTACAAAATCATACTGTTCTGCGTGTGTGTGTGTGAGTTTTATGATTTAGAAGACAGAGTATGGGAGACGTGTTAAATGAGTTGACTTCTCACATTCAGTGATGTCTAGAAGAGAGAATTAAAAGGAAAGGACAGGCACCCTGAGGTTGTCTAGAGCCTTGCAGCCGGAGCGTGTGGCTCCGCGGAGGGGGGAGCAGCCAGACTCCGCTGCTGGAAGTGCACTACCCCTTTAAGAGACTGGTCAAGGAGTCCTAGGAGAGAGAGAGGAGGGGAAGGAGGGGGGGAGAAAGAGAGAGAGAGAGAGAGACAGAGAGAGAGAGGGAGAGAGAGAGAGAGAGGGAGAGAGAGAGAGGGAGGGAGGGAGGGGGGGAAGAGAGAGAGAGAAAATCAATTGGTTTAGAAGGTTTGGACTCACTTGACAGGTTCAGTTGGAGACGATCATAGGTGGCTGCTGTGACAAAGGGAAATTGTGCTTTTCCAGCATGCTTACTGACCCTGATTTACCTCAGGAGTTTGAAAGGTGAGTACAGTTTTTTCCCCCTAATATATTGAAGTACAACTCTCCCATTTTACAGTAGTCTCTGAATCATTGGAAGATGCTCCCCCAAAACGTGTTTGTTAGAGAAGCCTTTAGCTAGGGCTTCTGCAATCTTGTTAGCTGATTTTTTGTTGTGATTGCCCGGACCAAACTGAACTGATTTGCAAAGTCTCCGAGATTTCTGCTAATGTTTTTAGGTTGCGTCCTATAACAGCAAATTAAATGAACCTTAAGCATCTCTCTCTCTCTCCCCAACTCGCTGCTTCTCTCTTTCTCATTCACTCTCTTACTTTCTTCCTTCATTGATTGTTTTCTCCCCACCTTTTAAAAACGCTTTTGTGCAGAATGTTACCATTTTCAGCATCTCTGTCTCATGTAATTTCTAGGGTGACAGAAGGTTTTAGTGGTGCTTTAAACGGAGGCTATAAGTTCCTATTTGATCCTTCCGTAAAACTTTGGAAGCTGCTCAGTAAAGCACATGACCTTTTGTTGATATAAGAGAGCGTTTTTTCCCCCCAAAGAAAATGTAACATCATCGCTATATTAGATTACTCCCTAAGTGTCAAAAATAGGGGCGAAAAGGGGATAAATGGAGCTGTTCCCTTTCTAAGTTTTAGTGGCCACTTTTTGTGTTAGCTGTCTTGACTGAATTTTAATTTACTGTATTTTCCCCTTTTGCTATGATGGGAGTAGTGTATTTGTAATTAAGTTGTTCCTATTTAGAGAAATATCTGCAGCATCCTTTTATTTGATGTTGTTGCAAGTAAAGCAGGGCTTTGAAAGAATTTTAGCCCTCTTAATGTTCCTATAAGTACACATTGCAATTTTTAAATTTGAGTTCTTATCCCAGCATAAGTTCATTTTTTTGAACTATAAATAGAATTTTGTTTGCCATTAAAAAGAATTCAAACTTTGTATTCTGTATGGTGAATTAAAAAAAAAAAGCTAAAAAAAGCCAGGATGCATGATACCCAGGCTTTTTTTCATTTTCATGAAAGCTACCTTCTGTATAAACATTTGTTGTATCTGACTATGCAATGCAAGCTAGGTGCTAGACCAGCTGGTTAAAAATATGCTAAGTCAAGCTGTTCATCGCTCAAACGACTGAATTTGATATGAAAAGACGAAAAAAGAAAGGACAAAGATTAAAACATTCTAGAAGTGAAGCAATGGAAGAGAAAAAGAGTATTGAGGATAAAGTAACGCTTGAATGTGGTCACATATTAGAAAAGCCAGTATCAAATCAGGGAAGAAAGTAAAATAGCCAACACATATACTTCGGTGCTGTCATCTTTCTTTGATTTCTTCTGTGTTTTTTTTTTTTTTAATAATTAAAGTGCATCTTTACTGGATAATTCCAGCGAATGTTTGAGCTTTCTTAACAGTTTTGAATTAAAATTTTCACTTCTATATATTAACTCTTTAATTAGTGAGCTTTTATTTGCAAATATAGCCTTATATCATAGGTAGATGTTGAAGTTATTCATAGTGGAACATACTGTACATTACCTAATGTAGCGATTTGCTAATTTAACACAGTTAAGTTTTCTAGAATGCACAGAGTAGCACTTAAATGATAATATTCTTTAATTCTAATTATACTTTTTGCAAATACAACTCTGAGACTGATTTGTAAGCCTGTTAACAGATTGTACTTATAAAAAGGTAGTTACATATTAACAGGCTGTAGCCTATTTCTCTATATAGGCAAGCTTCCTGCTGTGAACTTTATTTGTATTTTTTTTTCAATTATCTCTTTTTAAACTAAACTTTTCCCTTTCCTGTTCTGATGCTCAAATCTGTTAACATCTTTTTTCCTCCTGGTGGGAATTTCATTTTTTTTTTTCACCCAGAGGCATGCTTTTCTAACTAGCTAATTAAATAAGCAAGTGATAATCAATAGGGTTGTTAGTATGACTATCATATTTAGAAATATTAGTAGCTAAAATAATTCTGAAAAATGTCACACAATATAACGTTCCTTAATAATTTCCCCTGTGGTTGTAATTGGTAATACATACAAAGATCTCAGCAAATCATTACTATTTGTTTACATTGAATTTGTACGGGTGAGTGTCTCTATAGGCACCCATGCATGATACAGTGTATCGTGTAGACACAATATTGAATATTTATATTCTTCAAAGGAGGTATTTATGATGTAACTAAACTATCAAATATAATTAGATTTTTTTGCCTTTTCAACTATTTGCAACTTTCATTGAATAAATAGGTCATTTCTATTGACTGTTAATTTTTATTCTATTGGGTCACTTGCTATAGATGAATTTCCCACTTAAACTTAGAAATCTAAAAGAAGACTTCTAAATTTCTTTGTGAAATAGAGAACTTTGATCTAGAGGACATAATAAATTGCTTAGGGTTCATGTACTGTAAAAGTTTTATGTGATCATTTTTACTAATTTCATTGATAGAGTCTTGTCCATCTTTTATTCTTCCCAGCCTGTAGACTATTTGAACTTTAAGGAATATTCAGAACTTAAATATCAGAATCAAAATTTGGATTTAGATTTGTATATGTCTATATTATCATCCCTAGAAATGAACATGGTCAGTACTCTCAGACTAATAAGCAGTTGTTAAATAGTTAAGAAGTAGTAACAATTTCATTGTCTGTTAAAAATATGCAGGAGGTAGTGCAAATAGAACAGTGATTCTAAAAGGTAAAAAACTTGAAATATTTTTATTTTCAAGCATTCTTGTGATAAACTGATTATGATTACTGAAAAACACAACTCCAAGGTGGGAAGCAAATGGGTGTATATATTCTAAAAAATTATTTGTAAGGAAAGTCTTCTACATTTTACCGTTTAAAGGAAACATAGCTGGCAACATGGTCTAAATGTGAGTAATAGCATCATTAGAATGAACGCCCGAAGTCTCCCCACATTTTTAAAAGAAGTCAATAAATTTATATATTTAACTGAAAGTAGATAATGAAAAATTGTGACTTAAGGTTTTCCTTTGAGAATGTCACCTACTTTTTGATATTTCAAGGATGAAAAGAAAATATTTGCCTTAAATGTCAATATTAGTTTGTTCATGATAAGTAAAAATGTCCATTTTTGATAGTTTCTCAATATTCTATTTCTTTTAATTTTATCTGTCCTCTTTGGTTGTAACATAATAGTTTTGTGTCTAAGCTACTCGTTACAGTTTCTAATTGCTTTATGTTAGAAACTTAAATAGCAAGTGTAAGACGATTGCTTAAGAAGACAGTTCTGATAATGTCTAGAAAGGAGAAAAAAAGTTGGGATTGAAAGTAGTGGGATTATGCAAATTAGGTTGTTAGTATCACCTATTTGATTGCTTCTCCCAAATTGGTGCAGACAACAGACAGCAGATTTTCTACATGTTGAAAGGAACACTACAATAGTAAAACCTTCTGCAATAAAAATTAACTTATTTACTTCACATTTCCATCAAATTTATTTCTGGTCATGCTGACTAAATAATTTTTTTCTTATTAGGACACTTTTCAGTGTTTTTCTGAAGAAAGAAATATATATCAGGTGCTGTTACATACTAATTCGTAAAATTCCCATGAAAAGCTACTGCTAGACATTTGCAGAAAACTACTCTCTGACAGTAGTGGTATTTTAGTTACCTAAAGTTTGACCATAGTCATGAAATATTTATGACACAGATATATTTTGCTTAATTAAAAACTTTAACAACAACAACAAAAAAATCCGTTGTGCTCATGAGTGATAAGTACATTCAGGTTAGCAGGCACACTCTAGGTGTGAATCACAGAAAAGTTATCTGTTCACATTCTGTCACCTAATGGCAACTGTAAACCTGTAAGTTTGATTTTACGTTTTCAGGATGTTCTCATAGGCTTTGATAATTTTATTTATATTTTATTTACTACTACATTGTAGAGGAGACAATGTCTACAACTGAATATAGATTTTAATTACCATGTCAATAATTTGCAAGCTAACTGAGCTAAGACATTGGTTTGGAATGCAGCTTGCATGAGGCAGTTCATAAACCACATTTCTATCAGTCTCATGCTGGAATACTGTCCTGAAGACTTGGCAGGAGACCTGACTGATTACCAGGAACAATTAAGGGTTAAATGTCAGGTGACATTGTGTACTGCTCAGTTTTTAGCAGGTTTGATAGACACAGAAATGTGCAAATATTATGATTACTTCACATATTGGTGTGTCCTTATCTTATGTTTCTCAAATATAATAAGCACATGTTAAAGTATTTACCTGTTCTTAGGGAGTTTTTGACAAAAATCTTGTATACGCATCATACAAGAGAGACAAATAATAAGACCTGTTCTGATTCTTTAGCACATTCGTCCTTCACAGAGTTGGAAACTATTTCATATGGATTACACTCCTAATGCATTTAGAAAGCAAAATTACATTCATGGGTAAAGGCTGATTTTTATTGTCTGTTTTCTCTCCACTATCAATTCTTCAGCAACCTAATGAGTATATTGTGTAATGCAGATGTGCATTATGTAGGCTGAATACCTCCCTTTTTATAGATTAGTTAAATAAGTATAACTGATGAGTTTTGTTTTCTTTCATAATTTGTTATTCCTTTATAATTTCAATGGGGTTATCCAACAGCCTGGGAAAGAAACTAACCTAAGTTTTTCTCTTGTACTAACTCACGTATAGTTCCAATATGCCAGGTCTCTGATTCAGATGATGGCAGTAAGATAAAAAGATTTTCAAAGGTTTAACCAAACCATGAAATATCTCCTTCCTAATGAAAAATTTTCTTGAACAAGAAATGGACAAAAACATAACAAAGTCTTCCTTCCTTCATTCATTATCTCCTTCCTTCTCTTTCATTGATTGATAGCATCATCATTTGTATTAAATGTGAAATTTGATTGCTATGTAGATAAACAGGATCAAGTGATATTGCTAGAGTGAGAAAATATTTAAATTTGACATGCTTTAGGAGAATGCCACATATTCCTTCATTATGATCAGGAACTGATAGTGGTTTAGGAGAAGACCTTTTTATTCTTTCTGACCTCTGTGTTTTCTCCTGCAGTTTGGAAGCTGTTCTGTCTTTCTTTTAGTGTTGTCTATTCTTTTCTTTACTTACTAATTGAGAGTTCACACATCTTCTCTGGAGATATTGTGGCGTATGGTTTTGCTTGTCCAATAGGGGGGTGTTGCATTTCTCCACATTCAGTATCCTTTTCCCTTGGATCCTGAGAGTAAAACCTCAGCAGTACTCCCTCCCTTTGCCAGCCTGAGGAGTCAGAGACTCAAAGTTGTTCCCAGCTCTTGCGCCTTCATTGTAGAGCTGCATTCTGCTCAGTGGGCTGCCGAGAAGGACCAGACCGAAACAAGATTTAGAAGAATTCTGGTGAGAACTGTTTATAGGGATATGGTATTTTAAAAGAATGTAGTAAACAAACAGAATTGTGGCATAAACAAAGATAATTAGCATAAACAATGTCGTTTTAGGACAGGTGGTTTAAAAAAACAAACAAAACAAAAAACCCAAATATGAACCCAATTTGAATGCTGCCAGTTTGGAACCACTGAACCTTAATCTGTACTTCATGAGAATTACCCAGGTTTGTTGATAAACTTGTTAACATGCGTTTTTTGTTTCTTTTGTATCATTTTCCGGTCATTATGCCCTTTTATCACCCAGCTTGAAAGTAATTAATCTATTACAAGGTAGTTTAAGGAGTTTTTGCCCATAAAACATGACAGAAGGAAAATTTAAAACAAAAGCTTGTAGATGTTCATAGACATTTGAAATCAGTGTCAAACCTTAAATCAATTCAAACCTGAACTCGGCTCATTGTATTTCAAACCTCTCTTTTATCTAAGTAACATTTCAGTCACTTGGCTCTCTAGTGTTAATACATTTACTTTTGTCTTGCCTTAAAATTCAGAGATTTGTTTTGCTGTGGCTAAATCAGCATTTTTGTAGTATGTGTTTCTTTCTAAGTGTTGCTTATTTCTTATTATTTTTCTCTGTAACTTAGTGAAGGTGGTACAGCAGCGTATACATGTATCTGATGATCATGCAATATGAGGATGCTGGTTATTATGAACCACATTATCTAAACCTACTATGCCGTCGTGATGAATTTTTATCTGGAGACATTTAGGTTTATTACTAAATGACATTTTTTCTTAATGCCTTGTACTGAAATGTTTTGACTTAAATGAAATGTGGAGTGTGGTGAACAGAAAGCTGTTTATTTTTCTTGCATTAAGGATCAAAGTTCTTTATTGAAGTTAAAGAGATTTTTTTTTTCTCTTCACTTTCTCATGGACAATGGGGACCAGGAATTCAAAGTGGGTATCTCTGATATTCTGTGGCCCTTCTCTTTGCTGAAATGAAAGCATTTGTGAATGAGTTTTGGTTTCTTGGAGTTATAAAATGTGTGTAAACTAGTAAACCATGTCTCATTCATGTGCTATGGAGATTTCTCGTACTTCAGGGACAAAAATAATTTGGCTACTAACGAATTAGGGCTACCTGCCAGTGCCAACACATAGTGTAGGTAAGAGGAACACTATAAAGAAAAGCTGCTGGCAGCAAATCCGTTGAAACTTTCATATGTAACAGCGTTTCTATTTCTGCTCTTCACATCTTTGAAAGAAAGTGTGTTTTAGAAAAGAAAATGTTAAAAAACAGAAGATATGATCTTTCTTAAAAATGTATGTGTAGCTCCACTTTAATATTTCTCATTGTGGAGATGCATGGGGTTTCATTATGTCCTATGCACTCTTGGTTCCCCTACCTTTCCCAATCAATTCTGTCACATTGAAACCTAAGGATCAGATGCATTGAGAGTAAGTGTAATAGAGAAGAAATGAAATTCACTGCATAGAGCCAAAAAAAAAAAAAAGCCTCAGAGCCTTATATGATTTTGATATTGGCAGTTTGAGGGAGTTAGATCAATTGGGACACTGAGCAGCAATTTTATAAAGGATGTGTCCTCTCATTCAGGGCTTCAGGAACATTTTCAAGAAAAGAAGGGAAAGAGTTAACCTGTGTTGCCTGTTGTTAATTTCTTAGTGTAGGAGTAAAACAAGAGGTAGACCCAAATCATGTTTTCTTGTCATATTTTTAATCAAAATTTATTTCAGAATGTTGTCAGTGTTTACATTAGTACTGAGTTTGCCTTTTTTGTTGTTTTTGTTTTTATATTAAGTACAATTGAAATACCAGGGAGATAGGTTGTTTGAACACTGGTTGTGAAACTTTTACATAAGATCTTTCACGTATCATTTTAAGCTATTTTATATTTATCTAATAAAAGATCATCCTAATGAAAAAGAAATACGACACTGAAAATGAGAAATATTCCTTAACCTAGGAGAACACAAGATAAAAAAGTAATACTTTATTATACTATTAATTTTTCAGTCACAGTTAATTAGGTTGCTTGACAAAGTTCTAAAACACTTTTATTCTAATTGCAAAGTTAAAGTATTATTTGTTTGCCTACAATTCTTCCTTTGGTTATTTGCCCTGGGCCAGTGTTTGTTGGGCAATGCTTTTCAAAGTCCAAAGACTTTTTTTTCACTGCTCTGCTGAGGTCCCTTTGTCATTTTTTTTTTTATTAGCTAGTGAGTTTCATAATATGTTTGAAAAGAGGTTGCAGGGGGATGTCACATATAATTCAGGTTAATATTTCCTTCCTTTTTTCTTATCTGTACTCTAAGAGGTCTATGTTGGAGATTCGTTAGGATAATGTATAGTATTCCCATTATTTAGTGTAGAACGGAATGAACTGGTGCTCAAACTATTCAGTTTAGTATGCATTCACTAATTCAACTTTGATCTTGAGTGATAACTGAATATAAAATATCAGATTCAGATTCTTTGTCATCTATAATACAGCATTATCTATTATTATATTTTATGTAATATACGAAGTACCAATAGTCAGGCAGAACACCTAGGAATGGTAAAAGAAAGATAACTATGAATGCTATTCCTGAGAGTAGAACTTCTGTTTTCCTCCAGTCCTAAATATAACTACAATTTGGGAAATAGAGGAAAAGCTATTATTTTTAGGACCCTAAGGATTATGATATATAAATATTTATAGTACAATTATTTCTAAAAATGTTAGCATTACTTGAAAAATAATATGGATCTAATTTGACCTATAAACAGTTTAAGAACACTTAGTGCTTTAAAAGCATTCTTCTAGAGAAATAAAAGCATATCCAAAAGATCCTGATAGCAATTTAAAGAATCAAAGTGATGGGGCAACATATTTGGACTTTTATAAGTAAATTAAAAGATAATTGGAAGTCACTAACAGGTATGTGCAGGATTATTTTAGGGAATATAATAGTTATATGTGTGTGCACATGCAAAAGTTAGAAAGCCAGGAGAAACTTTTTCATTTATAGGGCAGTTGATCTCTTGAATGAATCCTGCCAAATTCTAATGAAGCTGCAGTTTTGGCAAAAAATCTTGAAAGGAAGAAACATTTCATAGAAATACAAACAAGGTTCATTCCCGTTTTCTTGTTTGCAGCTCAGAATCCTGTGGCATGTGCTACAGGAACATGTAATAGTATTCCAGCTTGAAAAAATTGAAGGTGGTATTGTGGTGCATATTTAATGGAAAATTTGAACCGAAGACGTTGGGTGAATCAAGGTATGCTTGAGTAACATTTGGGGATATTTGAGGTTTTAGGTTGAGATAATACGAAATTTGAGTGTTCAGGGTCTAAAGCATACCTATCAAATGAATGAGTTTATATGTGTGTGTGTGTGTGTGTGTGTGTGTAATACTTATCTCCTCTGTAAATAAAATAATTTCCTCTTCTAGGTTAAGATTTATATTTGCCAGTATCTTCACTGATTCTTTTGGAAATGTAACATAGTACAAAGCGCTATTAGCTAGATGTTAAGATCTCAAGTTCTAGTTCTTCTTTAAAAACTGAGACCTCTTTGACTCTTAAGAGTATGCATCTGTAAAATTAGAAGATAGGATGGATAATTTCTAAAATCAGTCAACTCTAAATTTCATTACTTTGAACTACATTTGCAGTGTCCCTAGCTCCTAACTCTAGTGGTCAGAATTCTTGCATTTATGTAGCTATTTGGAGATTATCTCTATAGCCAGCCTTTACATATAGAAGCACTTCAGTTTACCTGTCAATTAGGTATCATTACACAGGAACAAGCAGCCATGGTGTCTCTTAGGAGTTTTTAATCTAAATACCATGTATAATTCTTATTTAGGATTAGGTGCCCAACTTTGCTCTGAGCTATTTGAAGTGTTTCAAAAGATAAGATTCACATTCTATGATCCTGAAACTCTCAGGCATCAGATCACTATTCTGAACAATTATAAATATTGTAAAAGATAAATTATATATGGTTAAATGAACAAGACACTATGGGGAAATATGAAAAGCATACGAGTGGCACTTTAGGTCAGGGATCTAAAAGTCTGTTTATAAGGATAAAAGAAAAGAAAAAATATGAAGAATCCGCAGGAGAGCATGAGTACAGCACAGGGGCTATGGACAGTATATGTCTTTATATGAATAATTAAAACATTGGGCTGGAAAGTAGCAAGATCAACTAAGATTACAAACATGTTGTCCAAAGAAAAATTTTGAGTGTTTCTCAAAATAAATAACTATTAGCATTACCAGGCCAGCCAATTTGATATGCATTATACTGTAGTTGCTAGTTGGCAATTTCAAGAACAGAAATGTTAAACTCTGCAAAGCAAGGGAGTAGAGCAAAAAGCAATGAAGTATGCATTTAAAAAGCTGTATCGAGAGAACAAGCTTCATATATTGTTAATATATTTGGCAGGTCGCATGCTGTTTTTTTAATGCAGTGTTGGAAAAACAGTGTAGTTATACCATCAGGAATATACATATCTAAGGTCCTTCCGCATTATCTCTACTTAGAAAATATGTCTGTGGTATCATGAAATCTGTGTACAAATTAGTTTATGTTTAAAATATAGATTCATGTATTTGAGATAACAGGAATTTGCTATGTTAAAATTAATTTTTTTTTACAGAATAATTATGATGTAGATTTTTTTATTTGATTCCTGCCGCTTTTAATTTAGGCACAAAGAATGGGTATTATTCTCTTGTTCTCCTTCTATAGATACAAATGTTGAAAAAAGAAAGAAAGAAAATAACCTCACTGAACCAGCACTACATTTAGAACTAGGACCAAAGAGAAATGTGCAAATATCCTACTGTTAAAGCAGAAAGAAAATCTGGAAATCATCCAGTTGGGCAACTTACTGCTAATATATTTTATAATCCAGCATTTAGCTATATACAAAGTTGGCATATGTTCCTACAGTTTCTAAATCAAGAATTAGAACTTTGTGATGTATAAGTCACTTGCATCGTTTGGGTTTCAGCCATGCATCTATGAATGGACTTAAAAATAAGTATAAAATTATTTATCCCCCAATGCAAATGAGCCAGCTTAAGCTTATAAAAAATCATAAAAATATTTGGATATGTCTGAATGCAAGCTACTGCATTCAGATTTTTAAAACTAGGTTTAATTTTTGGCAAATGTAAAATGATCAGCACTTTAATAAAAATGATTTTTTGTTTAATAACATACTAGTCAGATATCTGCAAATTATTTCAGCATATAAAATAATACATGTAAGAAATTGGTTTACTTATATTTTAGTTTTGTAGTTAATATAATTGTTTTAAATGTACTTATGATTATTGATCCCAGGTAACGTGTACTTAAATAGCAGCAATGCAACTGTAGTTTCCTCTAACTGCTTAGTGCTAATAATTAAATATTCCAAAAACACATCTCTCGTCATTTTATATATAGGACATCTGATGCACTAATAGTTATTTTTGCAAGTATCAGTATATTAAGTATTTGAGTAATGAATTTGCTGATTTAACATATTCCTATGCTTTAAGATGCACAAATTAAAGTTCACTTATTTTTGCATAATCACGAAAATGAATCATTTCATAGAATAAATGATTGAACAGCTGAAAACAGTGATTTTTCTGTTAATCTAAGAAGTCACACACATACTATTGCTTTTTAAAGTATTCTTTGTACAAACATTTTGAAAACTAGAAAACATTAAATAACTTGACACAATTATGTGTACTAATCTAGCACATTATAGATTTTCATAGTAAAAGCAACATAAGAGGTTTTGCATTAGCTACATATTCTTTGGACTGTAGGTTAAGCTTGAAGAAATACATAGATTTCTTTTTATGTGGAGCTCTATAACAAGCAAACCAAATCACCTAAGAAACAGAACCCTTATTTTTGATAAAAAATTGTTTTCACTGATATAATCTGTTGAAAGCCAGAAGCCATCCAAAGTGCTGATACCAATTTAAGAAGATGATCTTTTGCCTTAATTATACATCTGGGAAATATTAGCTGAACATTTTGTGGAGAACAGTGAATACCTTAGTTGCCAGTTGTCTAAAATGCTGCTAATGATCGACATAGTGCCAGTGTTTTGATGGCTAAAACCTAGGCTGAATATGAATACAAAGAACACAGTTGGGGAAAAAAAAAGCGCACATTTTATACAAAACAGATTTCAACCATCTGCTTGGCACTTAAGTTTGTGACTATAGGCATTATATGAAAGAGACCACTGTCCACGTTAAGAATGGTATTACTTTTATTGGTACCTTAGAAAAACCATAGGGTTTTGAATGCATGTATAACCAATGATTTTCTTCAGCTAAATAATGCAAACAAGGGCCTCAGCCAAAATTTTGTTCCCTCCATAATCTCTTCTATGTCAGTCTTCTTATCCTGGCAAAATAGGTTTCACTAATAAAGTAGGTCTTAGTGCTGTGCCTCAGGATATTAAATAATACCAGACAACACTAAGCAAGTGGCCCTTAGGATGAGAACCCCAGATGGTTATGAGATAAAGTACTGTTTGCTTTAGGAATAGGTTATATTCCTGAATCTGTTGCCTGAATACTATGGTGCACGTCAAATTAGCATGGAAGTTAATGGTCCAGAAGCACTTCTAAATTTAATGCTTTCCCATTTGTTCTGAATTTATAGTATTAAATCAGAGCAGTACTGTTTCATCACTATTTCAGTAAAGGAAAATCATGCTATGGATAGGAAATTATAGGCAAAATCTAATTGTTTGACCCATTTCATTTACCTAAAGGTGAGGGAGAAATCCTGAAATGCTCAATAGAAGAGTATTGGTAAATATCATATATTAGATGCTTTTACATTTGTAGACCAGTTGGCAAGAGCTATTATAGACTCTTCCTTAGCATTAGAGTAGGCAAAACATAAATTTGTGACTAAGTAATAATTTGACCTATTGTATTATCTTTAGCTGAGATATACTTTGTCTTTTTAAACATTAGGAAAATCAAGCTATTAGAATGTGTTAGCTTATTGATTTGTTGAGGTTATATATGTAGGTTGTGTGAATGGAAAAATACATATTGAGACCTTCTTAGCTCTTGATAAACAGGTATGTGATTTAGGAAAGTATAAAGAAACGCTCTCAGAGTCCCTCTCTATTTGTGCTCCTTTCTAATATGGTAGCTACTACTCACATATCATTATTAAAAGTTTGAAATGTGACTAATCTGAGCCAAAATGTGCTGTAAATATAAAATACGCACTGGCTTTCCAAGACATAGGTTCAAAGAAAGAATGTAAAATATCTTACTAAGTTTTAAAATGTTGATTATATGTTGAAATGACAGTAGGATATATTGGCACAAATAAAATATATATTAAAATTATTTTAATCTTTTTAAAAACTTTTTAAATATGACTACTAGAAAATTTAAAATTACACGTGTGCCTCATATTTGTGGCTCTCATATTTCTATTGGATGGTGCTGCTTTATAGCTTCCTGTGGATGGAGGCAAATCAAAACTTGTATCTTTATCTAGATTCTAGTGGTTCATAGCTCAGTATGGTAGCAATGAGTTAGAAAGACTTAGGGGTTTATTAACTGTCTTTATCCTTAGCCTTCTTCTACCACAAAGTGGAATTTTATTACTTTTTTAAAAGCTACAGTAGTTAACACTCACATTCACAGATGTGAATGTTTACCTCATGAATACTGTCACTTTCTTCAAACTTCCATGGAGTTACAATGGAAAGGAAGATGTTTGCTTAAGAATTATTTAAATTATTTTAGAGATTATATTTTTGAAATGGGAAATTAGATTTACTTTTTTGAAATGCCACTATATGTATCTTTAATTTTACTATTGAGTTTTAAAGAAGTTTGTGGAGGGGTAAGAATACCTTCAGCTTTTGTATCCCAGCTGATACTACACACAGTTTCTTAAATTGACCCACAAGATGTGATCCAAACTTTCTCTATACATATGGAGATACACTTATAGAGATAGATATAAAGATAGAGCTAACATTCAGTATGTACTTATTATGTGCCAGACTCTGTTATAAATTGCTTTACATGCATTATTTCACTCTAGCCTCACAACAATCTTATTTTTTTACCTCATTTCACAAATGAAGAAAATGAAACAGAGAGAGTTGCCTAATTTCTAGGTAATAAGCGGAAAAGCTGGGGTACAAACTCGGACATTCAAACTCTAATTATCCCTTTTAACCATCACATTATAGTATTGATCTAGAAAATAATGTGCTACCATAACTTTATAATCTGTTATTTATTTTAGTGGCAGATATTTCTTTCATTATTCAACAACTACATTTTAAATTCCTACTATGCCAGGTATTATATTAAATGCTGAATAAATATTGAAAATGTAGATGATATAAATGACATAAAATAATTGTGATATAAACTTCTAATTTTCTTCTGAATGAATTAACTCATTCATTGCACAAGGTGATATGCTGGGTGGTGGATATCCAGGCATATATACACTTACGTAAAGGGTTTCTTGGTAATGGCTAACTGGAACTGTTTTTGAGAGATACTGACTTCCAGTACTCCTTACTGGGAGAAGTGTAACTATGTAGTATTTCTCAAATATCCATTTCTCAAGTCCTTTGTAGTAAGCCATCTATTGAAATAATATCTTTACAGACAGGCAGTATTTTTGCTTAAAAAGTTTATCTGATTTGTTTTTGCTAGCTCAGTGGGCAGAAAGCCTCTTTACAGTATAGTAATTCTTAAGTGTGTCAGTGTTCACATCTCATGTGGGGATATTGATTTAGAAAAGTTTATGATGAATTGGTAAATAATGGTATAATTAATAGGATATTCTTTAATTCGTAGCCATGATGAACTGATTTTATTTGGGTAGCAGGAAGAGTGTGGTAATTTTGAGTAGAAAACTCAATTAGATATGATAAAATAATGTGACTGATAATATGATTGCAGTTTTATGGTAACGAGGCATTGGGGAATGGAAATGAACCTCATGTTTTTCAGCCACTGATTTTTCAGTTTTACTGATGGATGAATATGCGTTAATGTAGACTTGATCCCTGGATCTCTGTTTTAAGTCTTAATCTTTTAAGTGTTCCACATGCAGATATGTCCAAGGCTTCTGTTACTTTTTCTGATTTCTTGATACCTTAGTAAGGAGAAGCCATCTAACTTTGTAGTTCCAAGAGTGCTTTGGAGTCAGACTGCTTACATTTATTTTATAGCCTCATTATTGATTAGTTCTGTGATCTTTGCGATTTACATAAACTCTGCATGCCTTAATTCTTTAATCTGTGAAATGGAGATTATAATTATTCCCATATTATAGGTCATCTTACTGCTTCAACAGGAAATCATTTATAACTTAGCATGTTTAGGAAATGTATGTTATGATTATTCTTTAACAGATGTTAATCATGTAGAAAGAGTTCTAAGAATACTCCATATAATATGGTAGGTAACATTGAACTACCTATGGATGTATAAATATCAAGTAAATTATGCTGAACATTATGTGTTGTATAAACTGGTGGTTTATACAGGATTTATCAGAACTATGGCTGCTTAAGAGGATGAAAAAATATTTAAAATAAAATATTCATGTTGTATAATCATTTGTATTTTATATATTAGACATATGTATTATAAATATATAATACATATACATCATGTATGTGTATAATGTGTATACATATATACACATCATATGGGATATACATATACATATGTATAATATATGAAATTGATTTTTGACATGAATATTTTATATGTATGTATGTGTATATATAAAGTGAAATGGGGGAAGAGAATTTCTAAAACTAAAACCATAGCTGAGAATAATTCTGAGTTACCTGACTCATAATGAGGTTTATGTTTATTATTTTCTAATGGCAAGAAGCTCACTATTGTATCAGTAATCACAATTGTTTTGGGAGCCCTGATATCTGAGGGAATAATTTATTTTATGAATCCTTAAAATGTCTTCAACAGAAGTATTACAGAAAATTCAGAGGCATTGTTCACATTGCCATTTTTAGTAGAGACCAGATAAGAAAAAGAATATTGAATGATAACTAACTTAGTGGAAGGAGGCATTTCTATAAGTAGCTAAACTAATGTTTGCCAGGTATGTAGATTTCTTGGTGAAAGGATACAGGCAGAGATCTAAGAAAAGGCTAACAAGTCCTTTAAACTATCTCCTTTAAATAACAGTTGTTACATCCAGGCTGTTGCTAAGAGATGAGGAACAATCAGTTCTTGACTGAGTTGTATTCTTGCCGAGATTGAGGGCACTCCCACCTCTGTCCTTAAATTTGCTCCAGGTTTAAGAGTATACAGAGACAAAGCAAGAATTTTCCTCAGGAAGCACTTTTGGATCTGCTCAAGTACCTGAAGAGCATCCTGGTGAGACCCTAGAATTCGATATTGTAAACATAGCACAAGTTGTCTTCATTTGAAGCATGAAAACTTTATATTTACTGTTCTGATCCATTGCCATTTCTGCAAATTTTGAGCAATACTGCATCTCACTGGGCCCTCCAGGTTGACTTAATTTTGAAAGTCATCCTAAAAATTAAATTAGCAGATAAGGTAACTTTACATGCTTTCTCATGATTTATTTGCACATTTAGAATGCTGTAGACATAGAAACATTTCCATTTTGATTTATTCATTTAGAAATATTTATTGAGCACTTACAATGTGAATACCAGTAGGTCCCGCTTATCTGCAAGGCAAGAGACATGCTCCACAACCCCCAGTGGATGCCTGAAACCATGGATAGTACCAGACTCTGTATAGTATATGTTATGTTTTTTCCATCTGATAATTGAGGCAGGATATACAGCGTGGATAAAGCTGGACAAAGAGATGATTCAGGTCCAGGGTTAGCTGGAGCAGGATGGCTTGAGATTTCACCTTGCTTCTCAGAACAGCACATAATTAAAAACATATGAATTGTGTATTTCTGGAATTTTCCATTCAACATTTTCAGACTTCGGTTGACTGTAGGTAAATGAAACTTCAGAAAGCAAAGCTATGTAAAAGGGGATCTAATGCAAGTCATCTGGCAGGACAAAAGTACACATCAGTGTGAATGAAAGCAGTGGAGATGGCTACTATAGGGAAGAGTAGGGAATAAGAAGGACATTTTACAATTTATCATTTTATCAATATGAGAATATTACTTAAAAATACTGCTCTTTTCCACTTGCAAAGTAACATTTATCTTCAAAACTAATGGTTTTGTCTGTGGCATAATTATTCTAGAACTTCTGTTTATGACAACATTTAGGTACTTTTAGATCATGATGGTAAATCTAAGTGATCAACCAAGAAGATTTTTGATTTTACATTTGCTGTAACCGAAAACATTGTGGTCACCTAAAAAATGTTCGTTTAATCAGATACAGAAATCTTTTTCATTTTTCTCCTTTTTTATTTAAAAAAAAAAACAAATGTACTGAAAAATTGAAATAATAACACAATGAACACCTCTATACTTTTTACTATTAACTTTGCCCCCTTCACTTTCTATTTCTTTTTTTCTGATTCACTTGAAAGTAAGTTAAGGCTAACATACCTAATATAAGGTCATTCTCTTATATAATCACAATAATATTAACAGATCCAAGAAAGTTAACATTAATACAGTAATAACATTTGACATACAGTTCATATTCACATTTTCTAACTGTCCCAGTAATGCTTTTTATGTCTTTTTTAAAAAGTTAAAATCAAGGGTCCAGTCAAGCATCAGATATTGCATTTAGTTTCTAGTCCCTTTAAAGTATAAATAGCACCCTGCCATCTCTTTGCCTTGACATTGACATTGACATTTTTGAGGAGTCCAGGCCACTTGCTTCATGTAATGTCTCACGATCTGGATTTGATTTTATCCTCATGGTTAGATTCAGGTTAGATACAGGGCTTTTAAGACAGGTATTGGACCATCATTCTTTTTTATACCACTTAAGATTGTAATTAGATCTGTCAGAAGTAAGTACCTACCAAGTTCAGATTTTGGTGTACCAGGTTCATGGAAACTTTTTTTTTTGGCTTAGATTTTTAAGAAATCTAATCTGTTCTCAGAAAGCTATCTGAGCTATGGTGATTTGTCTTGCATAGAGTTTAACTGACCCTTGTTGAGGAAATAGGGCTTCCTTAGTTCAAGAAACCATCACCACATATTCATAATGTCTACTCTGAAGATAGCCATGAATACCATTTTTTGCAGGTAATCTAAAAATATTGATTACAAAGTCTATGTAATAACATGACATTGTATAAGTGTATTTTGTTAGAGTTCATACTTAGAACTACAACATTTGTTCTTTATGAAAAAATGCTAGATGCTACTTACCTCAGTCAGAACGGATTCAACTCATTTCCTCATTTGTCATTCACTGTTCTCACAAATTGAAAATCAGAAATAATCTTGTTGAAAGTTTCTAAAACATATAATAAATTTTGAGAAAAATTTGAAGCAAATACAGGATATTCTCTTTTAACTCTACTATTCTGCTCTTTAAGAAATATATTTCAAGATCTATGGAGTGACATTTTCGTTACCAGAGTTTCCTACTTCTGTGTTCTAACTACTTTATACCATGCCTCTCTATTCAAACAGAAGAGTTATCAATTTGAAAATTGCCCCTCTTTAGAGGTAATGTACAGCACAGGCTCTAGAGTCAGATCCCTGTATTCAGATCTTGGCTATGCATTTCACTGGCTGTGTGATGTGAAGCTAGTTACTTAACCTCTCTGAATTCCATCTTCCTCATATGTAAAATGGTTTTTTTTGTTGTAAGTAATTGTATGTATGTAAACTGTTTGAAATTGGACCACGTATATAGTAAGCACTAAATAAATAGTAGCTATTAATATTCTTGATGATGAATTGTCAATATTTGCAGTAACTAATAGGGATTCCTGAATAGCACTTGGACATTAGAACAGATTTTTAAAGCAGTAGTGAAATATTTGTGCATTCTTTCATGAAATACTTATTGAATATTTTGTATGTGCTAGACACTGCTAGTTTCTAGAGATTTAAAAATGAATAAAAATATATAGCTTTTGTCCCTATGAAGCTTATAGTTTGTTGGGAGAGACATACATACTAAGCAAGCAATTGCAATGAAGGAAAATATGAATGGAGAAGTAAGTTCAGGTGTTATGGTAGAACACAAGGAGTCCTAATCCTGTTCTGTGTGTTAGAGAGGGTCTTTCTGAGGAGAAGGTGAGAACCGAAAGCAAAGAATGGTACATTTTCCAGACCTAGACAGTCATATGGGCCAGGAGTGTGGGCTGTAGAGTAAAATCCTCCATAGTTTATGAGTCTGGTTCTACCATATGCAAGACGAGTTCCCTTGGGTAAATTCTTTAACTTCCCTGGGCCTTCCTCAGTTTACTCATTTGTGAAGAGGAGATAATAATAGTACCTACCTCACAGGGTTGTTTTGAGAATTAAAAGAGATGGTTAAGAACAACTAAGAACTGTCCTTTTCACCTTTTGAGTACCTAATAAATGTTGACTATATTATCAGAGGATTCAGCATGTACTAAGTCCTGGTAACACCAGTAAACCACTTGAAGGACCCAAAACACCTTAATTTATTCCTTAGATATGACTGTACCATGAGTCTATGTTGCAAATTCCTTCAGCTTTCATCCTCCTCCCTCTATAAATATATACAGAGCTTTCTTTTGTAGGTTTACTTGAGCCTGATCTTCAAAACACAAGTCTGAATATCAAACTGAGCATATTTATATTTTTTCTTGGTGTATTAATAAAAATGGCATTTTGTGAGAGCAAAAAATAACCTAGCCAAATTGCTACATTCAGGTAAATTTTAAATGGGTTTGAATAAATTAAAAATGAAGCATTCTACCAATGTTCTTGGAAAGTTTCTGGAACAAAGTCTGCTTTACCAGTGTGAACAACTTAGCCATTTTCTCTGCATGTTGCCCTCCTCCCCACATGACTCAGTAACGCAGTTACATTTATTGGTTGTTTACTTTTAATGCCCTTCATTCCACTAAGGTTTGTGAGGGGTGAGAAAGGGAGCTCCAGAATGCATGGTTTGAATTGGAAAAAGATGTTGTGTGGTCAGAATGAGGATGAGTAGAGAAATTGTAGGGAAGCTTTGGTTTTGAACAGCCTGTTGATTGTCCTCTTTTATTAAATGGAGATGCTAAAGAATGATTTAATTTGATTAAACTGTTGTTATTATCCTCTTCATTGATGGACTCTGATAAACTTCAATGCTGTTTTTTAACTGCAAAATTTCTAAATATAACATTTTCTGTTGGTTCAATATAAGCTGTCATGTTATGTCTTAAAAAGTAGTAGTTCTAAAAATTGTTTTCACAGGTATTAAATATCAGGTGGAAACACGTATTTTTTTAAAAAAATAAGAATTGTAAAAGTGTAGACTATATTGATGTATGCTATTTAATTATATCTCCTTTTGTGAGCTTAATTATGACTAGTTGGATTTTGTTAGAAAGGTTGTTGGGTTTTTTTTTCCTCTTTCACAGTGGGATTAAATAATTTTAATGGCTAAAAGGTTCATTTTCTCTTTTCTGTATTGGATACTTATTGTCAAATGCTCAGATAAATGCTAGCCCCATGATGTGTGAACTTTGACTCATACTTAGGAGACCCCTGAATTTAATTGGCTATCTGATATTCAGCTCACAGCACAGAATGTTTTTATTCAGGAAAAAAATGAGGGTGGGAGATAATGAAGCAACATTATCCTTTTTAACAGTTTCTTAACTGATAGTTTTGCTTTTGCTTTAAAAACTCTCTTTCATTTATATCATTGTTCAATATATAACTTTGTTTCCACAATGTAACATACTTTCAGAGTTTATATTAGTTTGTTGGTTTTTTACAGACTTTAATGTGAGAATAATCCATATTTGGAAGGAAATGCATTGTTGTTTAAGGAGTTGCTCTTTGTGAGATAATTCAAAATCCCTTCTGATTGTTCCACTTTTAATTTATACATATGTTTGTAATACTGCTGTGGCTTTCATGTTAAGCTTTTCTGTGTTTTTGTTTCGTAGAAGGCATTAAAAAAAAAAACTACCAGAACAGTCACTTAATTTATTATAATTTTCTTTCAGATATTATTTTAGTAATTATATTTACTTGTAATAATTTAGCAACAGCTAATTGATAATGAATTGACAGTTTAAACATAGTAGTGGATAATAAAAATTAAACACCCATACAATAAGCAGTTTTCTTTGAGGTTCTTGATTTTTAAGTTCCAAATTTTTACTTTTTACCTATTGCCTGCTACTTTTATTAGCCATAAGACCTTAGATGCTTAAAGATAATTGTCAAAATTATAACTTTTTAAAAATTAAAAGTCAGGAATTTGAAAATGGTATATTTCCTACTCTAAGAGCAAGCAGCATTAATTTCCTTGTTTATAAATGGCTGGTCTATTTTGTATATGGAATGAATAATGAAAAATTAAGGAAAAGTGCTTTTATTTATTGTTTTATTATTTTACTTTATCGTTTAAAAATAAATAAATTTATAATTTTCTATAGTTTATGTATTTCAGCTTAACAATGAATAAAATGCATAAAATTGTTTTTATATGCTTAGAAATTCATACGTCTAATGATATTAAAGGCATTAGGTTTCATACATCCTCTGAATGTCAGTTTCTTGGGCTTTAATATTAAAGAGTTCTATTTCAGTTAAAGTGTAACTTATCAATTCCCATAAAATTCCTTGGCCACACCCAAGTACTGAGCAACATTAAGGATAGAGAGGAAAATCTGCATTTCTGCTTCAAAAGGGCCCTCTGCTAATGGATGTTGAATCTCTGAGATCCTGGTTTTCTTGGCTGTTTGGATTTACTGCAGGTCCTATGTTTTTCCTGGTACCTAGCCCTACTCAGACTTCTGAGCTTTTCACTGGTATTTTCTCTGGGCTAATTTGGCTTCCCTTCAGGTTTTGTTACCTTATTTCTCCAGGGAGCTGTGCTGTACTCCACTGTCCTTCCTCATGTGCCCAATAGATTTTCACTGGGGAGCTCCATGACTGTTAATTGCCCTGGTTCCATCCTCTCCAGTTGCTCCTTGATGCTCTTACTACTCGAGAGTGCATTTCATAGCCATCTAATGGCTACTAAATCTTCTGGGTTCTGGAAAATGTAATGCTTTTCTGGAGACAAATAAATTTCAAGGTGAGCTTATTTGTGACTTTGTGAGGATCTCTATGTTTTGCGGAACATGATATTAGCACACTGAAAGGTATAAATAGAGTTTGGTCTTACTCGTGATCATCAAAGTGTAAGTCATTTACAGCAGAATACCAATGGTTCTTGAAGACACAGTGCAATCAAGCCGAAGTACTATCGTACATATTTGTTAAAGATGGATTTTAACATTGTAGTTTCTTTTTTAGAAAAAAAAAATGATGTTATAGATGGTATAACTTGTCCTTAAACTATGATGGAGAGACTTTAGACTTTATATAGTCTGTGAGGTAAAGAGGAAAATTGAAATAACTATTGGTCATGATTGTCATTATTTTAACAAGATGAAGGATTTTCCACTAATTATGGAAAATATAGTGTCTCAGATCTTAGATCCTGTAGCCCTGCCTATATGTATGTCCATATGTATGTATGTGTGTATATAAAGCGAGAATGAAAAAGAGGGAGATAAAAAGGAGAGAGAGAAGGAGAAAGAGGTGCTAACTTGGAGAAAAATAGAGATAGTGATGAAGAATGAGGAGTGGCTTTAGTAAAATGGTATGAATTCTTCACAAAAGTGATATACCTCCAGTGGAAAGGATAGCCCTTCTTTCTCCCATAAGTAGAAGTTACCAGAGAACCAAGAGCCTCCCCCAGAATGGTTACGTTGTTTATTTTAGGTGAATTTGAATAACTGCTATAATGGTTAAAGGCAGTGAAGAAGTTTGCTAATTTATAAGAATGTTTTATAAAGTTGATTCATAAAATCCAGACTATAATCCTTTTGGAAAAACAAAGCAAGGAATGTCCAGTTTTTAAAATTAGGTTCTCTAATAGTGGTTGTTCTAATTTTTAAAATTTGTATTAGCAGATCATCTTTTTCATTTTTTAGTAGTAAACATGACAGATAAGAATTGTGAGGTCCTTTCTGGCATACAACAAAAAGTTCTTTATCCTATTACCCAATGCAGATGGATTTTAAGTCCTCTGGGATAGGCTTCTTCTTGGTATTTCACTCTCTCCTAAAGTTGACGAACCTTGCAATCTAAGTATTTTGAGAATTGTGCTTCTCAAAGGCATTTTCCCTGTAGATCATTTATGACTTGACAAGCATATCTCATGGACAGCCTTAGCCATATACTATTTGTTTGACACTATTAAATAAACATTCAAATCTGTCATCAAAATTATGCTTTATTTTGTAGGACAAAAATGTACGTGTCAGTTCTTTAAAACAAAGAAATGAATTGCTATCAGGAAAAAAAGCATAGGATTTTGAATATACTACACATAATCCAAAAGTTCAGGTAAAGCATAGGATTTTGAATTTACTAAACATAATCCATAAGTTCAGATAAAGCATAGGATTTTGAATATACTAAACATAATCCATAAGTTCAGGTGTCCTCACAGGAACATTGATTAAATTATACTAAACCTATGAATTAGTAGTATTTTGTATCTTTATAATACTCGCTTTCCCCATGTAGATGATTTCTTGCCTGAAAAGCACAGCTTACCTATTTTCTTCCTTCCTACTACATATATTACAGACTCTGAGAAGTCCAGTAAAGAAAAAGAAAGAAAACTTTTTTCATGTAGCTTACCCCTAATTTATTTGGTGAGAGAAATTTTCTTCTTACAGTGCATCTTCTTAGGAGATGTACCACTGAATACAAAATTGAAAATACCTATTTAAAGAGATTCTAAAAATGTGAGGAGTACGTCTACAGATTCAACTAATTTCAATAAAAAGTATTACAGTAAATAGATATGAGCCAGTTAGCAATTAAAATATCAAGCCATCCCAGTGTCCTGGAACTATCAAATTGATTATGGATAACTCCAGCATGTTACTTCCCTTACTGAGTCTGTTCTCGCAGCAGCCTGCAGGGCTGATACTCAGTTACTATAACCAGTATGGTTATATTGGTTATTGATTGCCAACATTTATGCTAATTGGTTGATGCCACATTATATTTTTTGTGAGATATTTTATTTATCATTTTTAATTACACTAAAGGTGATTGTAAGGGTTAAGTGAAATATTATTCATAACATTGTCAGAGCAACAAATACCAGCATAACTTTTGTTAGTTTGTTTCTAAGATCAGTTTATTTATAGGAAAACTTGGATAAACAAATAAGATTTATATCACTTCCCCAAAAATGTTATTGTATCTTGAATATATTTCCTTTGCTAAAATCATTTATGGCATAGAATATTCAGCCTCAAACAATAAAATGTGGTTATAGACCTCTTCAATATAATTTTAAAACAACCCTGTAATAACTTTCCTACATACAGATTACTAGTCACCGTTTACATTTACTGTTCATCTTCATATTTAACTTGACCTTGTGATGGAGTTTTCAAAGGAAAATACTTTTTCTGGCACCTATCAGTAAATTACCAATTATATTCTGAAATTGCCTGTGAAGTTTTTCTTGTTGTATAAGACAGGAGTATTACAGAAGTTGATGTCACGGACCAGCTATGAACCACTCTCCTATAAATTGGATATTAGTGACATATTAAAAAATCACACTGATGTACCACTTGCCCTCTACTAAAAATTAACATTAACTCTATTCAGTAAATTATTCAAATGTAACACACACAGAATTATCAAGACATACTATGCATTTTTGATTTGTGAGAGAAATTCCATTGAATTCTACCTAAAATAGAGAGCCAAAGCATTGTACTGATTTATGAGGTCATAATTGTGATCTGTAGCTACATTATGAAAATATTATTTTGCTAGGATAGTTATAAAATCTCATACTTATGGTAATATATTTGTGATAATTTGTTGGCATGATACATGAACAATACACCATGGCTTGGGTTTTCTATTAACTTATGAGCAAGACTGAAAGAAGTTTAAAATTAAAATGATAGGGATTTAATCATATGAGCTTAACCAAACTTTTTTTTCAGTTAAAAATACTGACCTTGTTGAAGTGTCAATTATTTGATGACCTGAAGTCAATAGTAATAATTTAAATACCTAAGAAAAACCAACGCAAAGTAACTTCCTGCTATATCAATTCTGTGAATTCCTGTGATCTTTTTTCAAAATTCCTTTCCTTTAAATTTCACATTTTAGTAAGTATCCTCTAGGAATGATAACAAAAATGGAAGGCTGAGATACTGGTAGCCTGCAAGTTATAGACTTTACAAATGTAATATTCCTCCGTTGCACCTGATTTAAACCTGCATCACCTTCACTTACAACTAAGGACATTCTGATAGAAAGGGAAGAAAACATTATATTAGCATTTTTGGTGCTCTCACCAAAATTTCACTGTAATTTGTCAAATTATATAAGGCCTTTGTAAATCTAGTTTCCCATAATTTTAATCTACCATGTCACCTTGTGTAATTTCTTGATGATAAAGTCTGGTCCTAGGTCTGTAAAAAAAAAATGCAGGAAGAATTGCTACAACAGTAGCTACAGGCTGAGGAAGTAGTGACAACGTAGCCTATCAAGTGTGAAAGAAGCAATAATATGATACGTTTCTCGCAGCTTAATCTCTGATGTTAAATTCATGTGAGATTTTTGATATTTCCATAACATTCATAAATTTTTAAGATCACTTAGCTAGTCTAACATACTAAATATTTTATCTTGGTACAATTCTGTAAATATTTGTTGAATGTATACTAAATGCAAAGCCTTTTTTAGGCAACATTTGTGGAAAAGGTATGACAAAAATTCTCCCTCAGTGTTTTTCATTTGAGTGGTAGAAAGGTTTATATAAGCATCACAAGACCACTTTATAGAACAACTACAGTAGATCTCCATAAAATGTCATTGAAGTCCTAAGAAGTGAAAGATAAATTCAAACTCTGAAGATTAAAGAAGGTTATATAATGGTGGTGGCTTTCAAGCTAGAGGTTGTATAGGCTTTTGGAGCACCCCAGAATAGGGTTGAAAGGACATTTCAGATTTAGCACCAGCATAAATAAAATCACGTAATCATGATCAGCTTTGAACATGGCAAGAATCTCGTGTGACTGAGATATAGGATATAAAACATATAGGCTGGGGACAGGCTATGGAAGACCCTAAACCCCCAAATTGGCTGTTATTTCATAAGCAATAAAAAGTATTGTTCTTTGAGCTTGGGGCGGGGATTGCATTATGGAGTTTATGATAAACTCTCTTTTCGTCATGGCACTTCTTAATTTAATGACATGTGATAACTCTAAGTTGCCTGCAGCATCCTCATGGCTCAGTGCTAGGTATATTTTTGACATTCAAGTGATGTTTATTAAATAATCAGAACTTAATTTCACCTTCTAACTGTTTATCTATTTATCTAGCTGTTTGTCTACCGATTCCCTACCTTGCATGCTAGTCTGTAGCTATTGTATATCATTCTATATTTCTTTTAATTATTAGCTTACATTATGCTTTTACGTATTCATTCATTCATTCATTCATTCATTTATTTTTGGGTGGTTTAACCTCATCCTTTAAGAAGCTTCTCTTGGCCGGGCATGGAGGCTCACGCCTGTAATCTCTGCCATTTGGGAGGCCGAGGCGGGCAGATCACGAGATTGAGGTCAGGAGATTGAGACCATCCTGGCTAACACGGTGAAACCTCGTCTCTAGTAAAAATACAAAAAATTAGCCGGGCGTTGTGGCGGGCGCCTGTAGTCCCAGCTACTCGGGAGGCTGAGGCAGGAGAATGGCGGGAACCCAGGAGGCGGAGCTTGCAGTGAGCCTAGATGGCGCCACTGCACTCCAGCCTGGGTGACACAGTGAGACTCCGTCTCAAAAACAAAAAAAAAAAAAGAAGGAGCTTCCCTTGACTAACTGAGAGTCGTGTACTCCCTCTGGGATTCGCACAGAATCTTCTTTCTACCCGTTTCAGTATGTTTACCAGTTGTTTTTCCTCACGAGACTGCAATGTCACTAGATTGTGAGTGCGTCAGCTGAAATTCATTAATCTTTATTTCCTCATGCCAAGCACAATATCAACACTACAGAAGTACTTATTGAATTGGATTGAGTTTTCAAACTTAATATAGATTTAATAGCACTTGAACTTATTTTTAACATAGGATATATATGACACATGTTACATATAAATGTTATGGAAACCATTTATCTGTTGGATCTCATTTTCTCTGTAATAGCGTCTAAAGACTGGTTTCAACTTCACCTATGCATATGAAGCAAAATATAGTAAATGAGAGAGTAATATTTGTAAGACACAAGTGACCCATGAATGCAGGTGGATTTCCTGTTCTTTTCTTTGTACTCAAAGATATTTTTCTTGACAGAAAACCCTTGGTTTAGTTTGTGGACTGTTAATTGTAAATTTAAAGGAGAAAAATATAAGCACTGTGTAGGGGTTGAATTTCAAATATGATATTTTTTGAAGTATTATAGTGAAATTCTTATATTCTAAATGATATATTCATAATGGACACATGACATTAGACATTTTGTTCTTTCCTATTATTTTGTTTTTCTTTCTTTCTTTCTTTTTATCAAGACTGAACAGGAAGCTGTATTGGCAACCACCACATTGGGTGGGATTCAGAAGGAGGTGTACCAGAAAGGAGTGAAAACAAAGATTGCTTTGGTCTTTTTTAAAGGACGAACACACTAGCTGGTTTACAGTATTATTCCTCCCTGAAAAAAGTGGGAGCCCAGGGGGGGAATTGTCTGGTGTTTCGGCTAGTCCGTCTTTTAGCCCTGCAGACTATAATCATTTTTGTATTCTTTGCCCTTAATGAAATAATTGTTATATGCTGGAAGTTAGTGATTGCCGTTTTGGGTAGAATGAGGGAGTTTTACTTTGAAAAAAATAAATTAGTAATGGAGTGGCAGGGAAGAAAAGACAGAACAGCTTTTCTGTTTTCCGGTTTGGATTCTGCTAGTGGCTTTGCTGCCTTGCCTGCAGTGATGGGTATTGCCAGAACTTAGGGAAAAACAAAGCTAAAATGGCAACATCTCTTAGGAAAATCTGTAAGATTGTAAGAAGGCTGGGTGGTTGTGGGGAGTGTGAGTTAGAGAGCAGATGCCTTTGGTCTGAGTTTCAGTCCTCACAGTCTGTTTGCTTTCTTGCTTTGAAATATTTTTTGTTTCTACCTCCTTGGTTTACAGGGAGCTGGGGAGGCTCGTTTTTGTTGTTGTTTTGAAATGTAAGTTTGCCAACAAGTGAAACAGAAAATAACTGCTGTGACAGACATGTCCCCTAAGACCTTTGCTTCTAAGGGAAACACCTCAGCTTCATGTGTAAAAACAGAGACCCCAACATTGGAATACCAAATTCTTTTTGTCTGCTGTGCAATATGAAAATGTAAAATTGTCCCTTTGGATTTTTGACTTTTTTTTTTTAAAGATCATATCAACTTTGAGGTCTTAGAGCAATAGTTTCACTGCTGCCATGATTTGCCTTTCATAGGGCGTACATTGTGCTAGTGCTGAACAGCTGCTTTAAATTCTACTTATGAACGGAAATTTGAGGTTTTAAAAATGCTCTTATTTAATCATGATCAGACCTCTTCTGATTGATGCACTGCTCCTGTTGATTATTTTGTACTTCTTTATTAGGCTTCCTTGGCAGCACAGAGACTATTCTAACTTGGGTTCCCTTGAGAGCATATTAGGTGGATTGTGTACCAGTAATTGTTTTAACTATATAGATGGAATAATTATTTTGGATATTTGGACAGTCAGTCAACAAATATTTCATGTATCAGACACTGTGTTAGCCCAAAGAATATAGAAATGAAGAAAATATACATGATCTCTGTCTCATAAAGTTTATAGTGTAAATAGTAGCTTTATCTAGTTATCCATTAAAAATTTTATATGCCCTTTTCATAATACTTGTTCTTAGCCATTATCACTATTATTAATAGACCTTGTAAACAGGTTACTTTTGTTTTGAATCATGCTATTTTGCATACATATATTATACAAACTGCTTATTTTGGAGGACCTCAAATTAAGTAACTATGGAAAATTCAGGACTAGGTAAGATTTTTCAGATTTTCTCCACTAACATACTTCTTTTCTCCCACTTATAGACAGTTTTGGCAAGCATATTGCATAAGGAGTAGGTCCATGGATAAAAGCAATGGTATTCTTGTTTTCTTTTAGCTCTTCATGAGAAGATTCATGGAAACAATGTCAAGAAGCTTCTACTTCCAATTCATATGTCATCTGCCCAAAAGTTGTGATTCCTATACTCAACTTGGACCTAAATCAAAATGGGAAATAAGATAAAAGAAGCAGAAATGCCAGTAGTCCATGCTGGGAATTTTGTCTTAGAGCTAGTCTATTACTAATCTAGAGAGTCATCTATCTAGGCTACCACATTTTCATAAAGATTGTAATAGGCAGTCTTAAAGTTTGTCTCTTACTTGAAGTACACCAAGGGCCATCGCTAAGTGAATACAAACAATATGTTGGAATTAGAAAATGACTTCAGGTAAATTAAAAGTAAACAAAAGGCAAATTATTAAAAACATTCTTTTCTATCGCTTTTTGTAGAAAACATTTAGTTGTATTGGGAAATTTCTATTTCGAAGTTTATTAAAACTAACTTTTGTGGGGTTTTTTTAGCAGAGATTAGAAAAGGTTTTCAGAGAAGGGAAAATGCCATGAGTGAATAGACTTTTAGGCAATAGCGCTGATTAAATAAATGCCGATGTTTGGCAATAGGGCTGTGGAAGATAGATGAGATATATAACAGAGTCTACTAATCCTGTTTACAGATTTTCTGGGACAGTTTTAGTGTCAAATATAATAAAAAACCATCCAAATTATCCAAAAGTCTCTCCATTTTGGACTCTGTATTTTTCAAACTGTCTCACTCATTCATAACTGGTACAAATATATTTGCCAGAAGATATGCCATTTTTAGGGTTATTTTTGTAAAAGATAGTTTCTGTATGTAATGCACTTCAGAGAAAATCTCCAGTAGAAGCCGTGTAGTGGCTAAAAGCATAGACTGTGAGGTGAAAGGCTCAGGGTCGAATCCTGCCCTGCTACTGAAGTTGTGGGACTTCAGGCAAATCACTTCACTTCTGATCCTTGGCATCTCCTGACCTCCATTCCTTGGCTTCCTTGGCCGTAAAGTAGGGATAGGAATAGTACTCACTGGCATGGTGGTTGTAAAGATTTGATAGGTAGGCAGGTAAATAAGTAGATAGCCAGATATGGAGATATAGCTCAGTGTGATATCTTAGTTGCTATATAAGTATTAGCTGCATTTTATTACCACATTTAAATGAAAGAACTATGGCTGAAGTGACAACAAATACCAAGATATTTTGAGATAGTTCTAATATTGAATGTATTGTTACTGTTTAATTCACATTAAACCAAATGTCACAAACTTATGTACTGGCTATGGGTGTTTCTTGTTTTTCTTTTGATTATACTAACATTAAAAATCTGGACATTCCTCATAAAAATCCAGATTTTTGGTTTTTCCTCATGATTGTATGAGTTGGCTACATGAAACTACCAATTTCACCTGCAAACTGTGAACCTCAGTGAGGTCACAGGAGCCATTCTAGTTGGGGCACATGCTCAGGTTTCTTCAGCTTACCTGTCACTTAAACCTCCCCACCACCCCAAACACACACATGCACAATGCAGGCATTTGCTCAGTCATCTTCATTACTCATTGATATTACCTATTAATTACCTTTCAGTCTCTGGATTTTTGTGATTTTCTGCAATGTGTCCTGATTTTTAGTGTAATTTTTAAATACAATTTTGGCTGTTTGGGGTAAAATGGAAGAATTGGGGGTCATTTTTCTTTCTTTTTTTTTTTTTTTTTTTGAAATGGAGTCTTGCTATGTTTTCCAGGCTGGAGTGCAGTGGCACGATATTGGCTCACTGCAACCTCCACCTCCCGGGTTCCAGTGATTCTCCTGCCTCAGCCTCCTGAGTAGCTGGGATTACAGGCATGTGCCACCACGCCTGGCTAATTTTTGTATTTTCAGTAGAGACGGGGTTTCACCACGTTGGCCACAATCTCCTGACCTCAAGTGATCCCTCCACCTGGGCCTCCCAAAGTGCTGGGATTACAGACATGAGCCACCACGCCCGGCCCATTTTTCTTATATATATCAGTCCCTGAAATATAGGCAGGTAAAATATTTGAAAGGCATGGTTAAGTGTAGCAGAACTCTAGTATATGCCAAATCCTTACAACTAGAAAAATAATCAACAAATAAAGAACCATATTCATTACCTGAGATGAGTTATTGGGCAAAATTTTCGATCTCATTTTTAGTTAATCCTAAAATATTGATTATTGCTAGCTTCAGGTATTTTAACTAGTAATTTAAGACTTAGTCCCTTCTTAGTAATAGAAGGATATGTGACATTTGGAGAAAAGAGAAGATGCTAAAATTGTATGCCGTTGTTACCCCGAATTAGAACTCTCTAGGAACCATGTCCTTTAAAATACTTTGACTAAACAAAAAAATGCCAGATGAAAGACAGTAAAAATTATTTATGAAATGGAAAAACAGAGTTAAGGAAAATATTACAGTTGTATTGTTAGTAGGCATAAAACATGCATATAATATTCTCATGTATCTGTCTACATATATAATATATAAATACATGCTGTCTTAGAGGAAGAATGAAGAAAGAGTAAACATTTCAAATCTCCCATCAGTCTTAGAATATAACTCATATAACCTACTACCAGTTTTTGTAGTCTTTATTTTATGAAATGAAGGAACGTATACTGTATAATTTATAACATATCACATTCGTTACCATATCATGAAGAATTACTCATAATTACTAGATACCCAATTGATGGACTGTCTTGAAACTTCTTATTCATACCATTATAATTTCCATTTCCCAACATGTTGTACTTTTAAATGAGACCCATTACATTCTGTTGCTAATCACAATATGTAATATAATAAAAATATTAGCCAATCATACCCACTTTTCAAAAAAGAAGAGTAAAATATCAGCAGTAAGAGGAACCAGAAAGGTCAACTAGTCCAACCTTTTGGAGGTATCCATGAATCCTCTATCTAGCATTTCTGATAAATAATCTGTTTTGTGTTTGGATACTTAAAGTGTTGTGGAGTACACTACCTGTTGAAGCAAGCAAAATGCCATCATTTTGACTGCTAAAGGGTTCTTTTTATTTTTATTTATTTTATTTTATTTTTTGAGGCAGCGTCTCATTCTTTCACCCAGGCTGGAGTGCAGTGGTGCAGTCTTAGCTCACTGCAACCTCTGCCTCCCAGGCTCAAGCGATTCTCTTGCCTCAGCCACCAGAGTAGCTGGAATTAAAGGCATGAGCCACCAGGACTATCCATTTTTTGTTTTTGTTTTTGTATTTTTAGTAGAGACAGGGTTTCACCATATTGGTCAGGCTGGTCTCGAACTCTTGGCATCATGTGATCTGCCCGCCTCAGCCTCCCAAAGTGCTGGGATTACAGACATGAGCCACTGCGCCCGGCCAGAAGTTTCTTTTTAATACTGAGCCTAAATGTACCTTCTCTCAATAATGCTTTTAATTATTTTAAAAAATCTTGTATCTCTATATGTAAATCTATTGTATATTATATAGCATTGTAATTATCTGTTTATATGCTAGCCTTTACAAGATAGGGCACCTGGTACATAGTAGACCTTCAATAAATATTAAATGAATTAAGGAATGGTTCAGGTTCTGTCCTCTAAAACCACATAATATAAATACAAAAATTCCTATGCCATGCCATGGTTACCTTTCAACAATTTTCTTAGATGTGTGTAGTGAGCTGTGTGTTCTGTATGTAACACAAAATATCCATGTATAAAATTTTAACGGTTAATTTTTTTTAGATATTAAAAAGCCCTGATAGAAATTCCATAGGCAGTAATCACCAGATGAGTTGGTAAAAATATTTAAAACCTAGACTTTACTGGTAGCTTCTGGATTGATGCCCATGTTGATATTGAATTGGGAATTCTAATATTACATTCCTTGATAATTCCCTGTGGGTTTCTAAGAACCAGAAAGGCTACATTGATTATTTATTATAAAATACATTTTACCCAATGTTTGCAATTAAAACAATATTGGTAACATTGAAGTATAAATTTCCCTTAGATTATAGTTCTTTATTGTTTCTTATATTTATCCACATTATCTCCAAAATATGAATGGGGGTTTACATTTCTTGACAGTACACCGACAGCAGTGCTTATTAAGTCTGAATAGTTTCTATATACTCCATGAGCTGAGGGGAGACAGTCCATATGGCAAGTAATTGGTGGTGTATAAACTATCTCGACATCACTCCATTTTGAAGTAGCTATTATTTCATCCTGCTTTTTGGTGATAGCCTGCAGAAATCTACCTGGAGCTGCACATTTTCTATTGATTTTCTTTTGCCAAATGATTGATGGAGCATTCTAGTTCAATTGTTTTCTCTTGGATTGTGTGCGGTTACACTCCGTTGTTTTCAAACATTTTATTAGAAGTATAAAATATTTCTAGATGAACAACACGGTCATTTTGGGAATGCTGATGGCCAAAATTATTGATGATAGTGTGTAAGAAAGAGGGTGAATCAACTATTTCAGTAGCTAAATAGCTACATAGATTGAAAAGGAAATTCTTACTAGTTTTTCTTTTTTCATTCTTATTTCTTGTGTTAGCTTGATTTTTCTGGTCAAAAATCATCCTTTTTGGGTTTAACCTCATAGTCCTCAGATGGCTCTTCAAAATGCAGGGTATCAATCTAAGCCAAACTTAAGAGTTTGTGATTTTTTCTTGCAATGCTAGTGCAGCAAGTTCAGTGATACAATGCACCTGTGTCCCACATTTATTCTTTACAATAGACACCCATTTCTTTGTCTGGAAGTCTTAAGTCCTGCACATAGAATGAGGGAACCACTGTTTATGTGAATAGCAGTTTCGAATGAAACTTTCACAATGACTGAATCTTACAATAACATGTCCTGCTGTCCTTGATTTTAAGGAGATTCAGCATCTCCTAAAGAAGCACATGGTGGGAATTTCTTTTATCTATGTTATTTGGAAATAAATGTCGTGTAGCAAAAAACCATATTCTGAATTCCTAGTAATGGGATGGGGTTTTGGTATGTTGGTAGTAGGAAGACTATTAGTATAGTTCTCGGTGTCATTCAAGTGATTTGTTTTAAACTTAATTGAAACTAACGTTATTTGAAGGCCCAGGATGCTTCAGAGCCAGTTGTAAGAACTTGATTACTCACTTTTCTAGCAAGATTCAGAAATCTTAGCTTCACACCACGAATTCTAAGTCTTATTTTTTTAATTCAGAAATAAAATTTTTGGCTGTATAAAAATATTAAAATAACTCTTGACTCCTTTTCAAAGGTCCAAGTATATTAAACACAGATGGCTTCTCATAGCTAATTAGATTGTGTCGTATCCTAACCTTAACTATGGTTTATAGCTAAGTGGTTTAAATGATATTCAATTCAATTTCAAATAACAACAGCAATAATAATAGATAGCATTTATTCAGTATGTATACTGTTTGATTTGGTGCTACATGTTTCTATATGTACTCATTTACTTCCCTAAAAATCCATAAATAATGTACTACTTATGTTTCCTGTAATGGGAAAAGGGAAAACATGATCAAGGTCACAGAGGTAGGAAAGAACATAGCTAAGACTCAGTCTAGGTCTGTCTAATCAAAGCTTATGCTCTTAGACATTGCCCTAATGCCTCTACTTTGATTTATTATGCTTTATGTTAGGTCCTTCATTGGATTGAAAAATGAGTAATATTGGTTTTGGCTCAGAGTTTACAATCCAATAGTAAACTCACTTTAATTTTGGTTAAAGAGTTTCTTCTGGATTAAACGTCTATTAGATGGGTTTCAGTAATGGAAAGAAAGACCAGAAATGTGAGGTTTTGTATTTTCATCTAGAATTTTCAAGTACATTACTTATTATAATAAAAAAGTTAAGCTAAATTTGGAAGAAGATAAAAATGAATAAATGTGAACTACTAGTACAGAATTTAAAAACAATTACTTTAATTAATAATGAGACTAGTAATTGATTTTTTAAATATCCAGGTCCTTGGGAATCAGTAAGCTCTTTTGCTTTACTGCTTACATTTACATATTTTATTGTTATTATTGGTATCACTCAAATGTCTGTGCCTCTTCCCTCTAATTCACTTCTTTCTCCTCTGCCGTGATAGAGATGAAATTATTTTTAAGGAAATAAAATTGAAACACTTGCTTCTAGATATACCTCAAGGAAATCCTGATTTCTAAATTGGTTTGAAGTTACTTGCCCTGGTAAATCAATGTCTATTTAATTAAGCCTATGTTGCATGGCCGTAAATTAATTCCAACTACTATTATAACTGGAAAGCATCATGGAATATATCATGGTATATTAATTGAGTATAATGTTCTACTTTTATAACAGTGGAAATGTATTTGTAAAACAACTACTATGAAAAAAATTTAGAAAACCATCAGCTTATCCATTTTACTTACTCTCTGTAATGTTTTAAAACAAAATTAGACTTCATTATACAGTGAGCACCAACAATAGTTGATTTTGTAGGAAATGAATTAATTTAGGGCTCTGGAGATAGAGGAAACAGATATTAACAGCTAATAATTATTATTTTAGAGATTATTCCAGAAGTTATTTGCAAAGGTTTTAATTCCTTCAGAAGTTTCCTGTGACAAACTGAAGATTGAGTTACCTTTCCAAAGCTTTACCTGTGTTAACGAAGATGAAATGCTGGATCAGACCACTATAGACTAAGCTATTGGATAATAAAATAACCCGTATTATCTTTTCTAAGCATATAAATGAAGAAATTAGTAACAATTATATAAAAATGTATAATCTTTCATTGGAGTTCTATGAGGGAACAAGATATTGTCTGTTCTACGTAAATGTTAGTAATGAATTGTCAATCTATTCAGTGCTTTCTTTTTTTTTTTTTTTTTTTTTCTGAGACAGAGTTTTGCTCTTGTTGCCCAGGCTGGGGTGCAGTGGTGCAATCTCGGCTCACTGCAACCTCCACCTTCTGGTTTCAAGAGATTCTCCTGCCTTAGCCTCTCGAGTAGCTGGAATTATAGGTGGATGCCACCACACCTGGCTAATTTTTGTATTTTTAGTAGAGACGGGGTTTCACCATGTTGGCCAGGCTGGTCTCGAACTCCTGACCTCGTGATCCTCCTGCCTCGGCCTCCCAAAGTGCTGGGATTACAGGCATGAGCCACTGTGCCTGGCCTATTCAGTCTTTGTTTTAGAACAGTCATCAAATATTTGCCTATGAGGAGTGTAAAAAGTTGATGTGGCAAAGAGAGAAGGAGCTAAAAAAAAAAGAACTTAAAAAAAGGTTAAGAAAAAACATGTACCTAATGTAGATCTAACAACAATGTTCAATAAAAGCTTGTATTCAAATAAAAGCAATAGAAATGAGAAATACATTTTTGATTCTTTGGGGGAAAATCCAATTTAAAGCATATATTTAAGTTCTTTCATAAAAAAATTTTATATTTGACTTTTAATTAACAATGAAAATATGATAATATTTGGAGCAGGTCTAGCGCCAAATTCTAGTTCAGCCACTTTCTTTTTTTTTTTTTTTTTTTGAGACGGAGTCTCGCTCTGTCGCCCAGGCTGGAGTGCAGTGGCGCGATCTCGGCTCACTGCAAGCTCCGCCTCCCGGGTTCACGCCATTCTCCTGCCTCAGCCTCCCGAGTAGCTGGGACTACAGGCGCCCGCTACCACGCCCGGCTAATTTTTTGTATTTTTAGTAGAGACGGGGTTTCACCGTGTTAGCCAGGATGGTCTCGATCTCCTGACCTCGTGATCCGCCCGCCTCGGCCTCCCAAAGTGCTGGGATTACAGGCGTGAGCCACCGCGCCCGGCCAGTTCAGCCACTTTCTAACTGTGAAGCTTTATCATCTTAGGTAATATCTCTGAGCTAGTTTCTATCAGTAGAATGGACGTGATAATGTGTGCTTTGTAGTTTTAAAACATATTGCTTTATTGAAATATAATTCAGTACTATAAAATTTACCCATTTAATGTATAATTCAGTAGATTTTAGTATTTTCAGAATTGTGCAGTCATCACCACAATCTAATTTTAGAATATTTTCATTACTCTAAAAGACATCTTGTGACTATTAGCAGTCGTTCCCCATTTCCCCTCCCCACCCCTATACCCTACCCTAGACAACCACCAATCTACTTTCTATACAATTTTTTCTATTCTGGACATTGCATATAAATGGAATTGTAGAATATGTAGACCTTTGTGAATGGCTTCTTTCACTTGGCGTAATGTTTTCAAGGTTCATCAGTTTTGTAGCATGTATCAGTACTTCATTCCTTTTTATTATTGAATCATGTTCCATTGTATGGATATGCCACGTATTGTTTTTTCATTCATCATTTAACAGATTCTTGGCCTGTTTCCACTTTTTCGCTATTATGAATAATGCTGTTATGTACCTTTGGGTACAAGCTTTTGCATGGACATATGTTTTCAATTGTCTTGGGTATTTACCAAGGAGGGGAATTGCTAGGTCATATGGTAACTCTTTAGAAACTGCAAACTGTTTTTGAAAGTGGCTGCGCTATTTTACATTCCTAACAGCAATCTTTGATGGTTCCAATTTATCCACATCTTCGCCAACATTTGTTATTGTCTGTCCTTTTTATTTTAGCCATTCTAGCAGATGTGCAGTGACATCTTATTGTGATTTTGGTTTGCATTTCCTTGATAACTAATGCTGTTGAGCATCTTCTTATGTGCTTACTGACCATTTGTATATCTTCTGGGGAGAAATGTATATTCAGATCCTTCTCTCATTTTAAAAATGGATTATCTTTCTATTGTAAGTGTTGTACAATAATTCCATGTATATAAGTATATACATATATATTTATATATAAATTATCAGGATTCTTTATAAATTCTGGGTGCAGTTCTCTTACCAGATATATATTTGCAAGTATTTTCTCCCATTCTTTGGATTGCCTTTTCACTTCATTGTTAGCATCATATTCAGTGCAAAAGTTTTTAATTTTAATGAAGTCCAATGTATCTGTTTTGTTCTTTTGTCACTTGTGTGTTTGGTGTCAAATGTAGCAAACCATTGCCTAACCCAAGGCCACGAAGATGTTCTTCTGTGTTTCCTTCTAAGTGGTTTATGGTTTTAGCTCTTACATATATGTCTACGGTCCAATAGTGTGTTGTTTTGGTGACCAGAAATAATACATGGAAAGCACCTAGAACAGTCACTGTTACATATCAATGCATAATTAGTGGGAGTCATTCAAACCACTTTGAAACCAAAGTTCATGAATATGTACTAGAACCTATCTTTAGGTCTCTCTCACATATTGTTCTTACTGCTCTGCAAGGAACTGTAAGGAATAAAAGGTATACATCATTTAAAAAAACGTTTCCAGAGAGGTTTTAATCATTATATGTTATTAATATGTCATTTACAGTAACAAAAATGCAAAGACATGGAAGAAAAACCGAACAACAAGTTTGAGCAGATTTAAGGCTCTGCTGTTCATTTTTGTAAGTTTGTTAACATGAAGACATGCTGTAGTATAAACAAAATTGACTCTCTGGGAAATATATTGAAATTGAAAAAATTTGGCTTATATTTCATGATCATTTTAATTAATATCTAACATCTCTTGAGATGTCACAGAATGGTGTCTTCCTTAGTGGTTTAGTTTTATTTTTCAAAATAACATTTTGTTGGGTTTTGTAAGTATTAGATAGATTATCCACATGTATTTCTGGAAAGTTAAGTAAGTATTTTAAGGAAAGGCAAGGTGAGATGTTTATGATGGTAAGGAGGTGAGTTTAAATATTGTTCCCTTTTGCAATGGATTTTTTTGTTTGTTTTTCTTCTGTATTTCACTTCTGTACTATGATTTGAATATGACATTAGCAGGTATTATTTATTATATGCTTTGATATAAAATATCTGTTTCATAAGAAATAATAGGAAGTAACTACTCAATTACTTCTGAAAGTGGGCTACTACATGAAGCAAGTTAGAATAAGAGTAGCTGTTGCTATTGTAGCTAAACCAGCTGCGAATGTTGTGAAGTTGTGGATCTGAAAGCAACTATAGATAATAGTTTACTCTGAGGAGACTATGTTTTCTGTTATAAATATACATTTTATGTTGAATAGAAAAATACACAGGTTGGGGAAGAAATCACATTTTACCCCATCTAAAAAAGGATAATCCCTTTAGATCACTGACAGGACAGTACGAAGAAGACTTACACTGCAGCTGCAGAAGTCTTTGGATAAATAGAGGATTTAATAATGTTCAAATATTTGTCCCAACCTCAAAAGGCACCCTGAAATAGAACTAACTTAACAGATGATACAGCTCTCTCCATATAGGTCTGGTGGCTCTTGCCCTGGGATTTCCTTGGGCATTTATTGTGTTTTGCTTACTAACTAATACAGTTATGGTAGCTATCTTTGGGGGATTAGGCTTCAGTCCTCTATAAATAATGTCAGCATAGAATGTAAGAGTGACAAACTTGAAAATAGGAAATGCGTATTTAAACCTGCGGGAAATCTTCCACATGGTTTGATGTTCTTGGACACATGAGAGCTAGGATTTTGAAAGGATTAATTAGCTTAGCCTAACTTTCCTTCAAATTTCAGAATCATATCTCACAGTTGCTACACACTTTGAGTATGCACTTAGCCAACTCCCTTTGAAATACGTATTCTACAAGAAACATATGCTTTAAAATATAATTTATATATCCTAGATTTCAGCACTCATTCTACCTCTATTATATGTGCTTTAATATCTTTTTAAGGCATGTATCATTTTCTAGAGTCCTTAGCATAAATAACTATCTTGAAATCAAAAGTTGTTGATAATATTTTAGTAAAAAAGGAATCCAAAGCAAGTAAGTTTATGTAGCCTTTAAAAATGTTTTCAGGGAACTGTGTGTGGATGGTGTGATGGAGAGGAAACCAGTATTTTGAGAGGTCTTTAAATGATCATGCCTCCATAAACTTGCCAGCAGCAAAAAACAAAAAACAAAAAAAAAAAGAGGATGGAAGTAGAGGTTGGGGTGGATTTGGTCCCCTTTGGAACACAAAGGTCTTTCAGTTGTCGGGGATTGGAATGGGGGTGTTTGGGTAGTGGAAAAAAAAATGTTCTAGCATGTGGTAATGAGGTTAAAAAAAAAGAAAACAGCAATGGATGATTACTTTTCTCCATCAAGGCTCCTTTATCCTCATAAGCTCAGACAGTGGTCAGCATGTTAGACACCCCTCCCTGTTTTATCCATCCCTTAACTATGTTCTTTGACAGGACTGGTTTATACAGCTGGGCGTTTGTTAAGCTAAGGGGGAAACTGTAGAGAACAGCAGAAAAGATGGCAGACTGAGTACCTATAAATGGTAAATGGTAAATACTGTATTGAAGTGCAAGATTCCAGCTTGAAGGTTTTGCTTTTATTTGATTAAGTTTTTCTTTTCCAGATTTGTAAGGTGAACACTTTTACAATTTTTGTTTCAATTTTTTACTGACAGATTTTGTGGTGATATGGGTAAATTGATTGTGCTAATCAGTAAAATTTCTTATGGCTATATTCTAACAAATGATGAGAATGAACTCAGTTATGTTACCATCTAAAACTAGATATTCATATTATAGTTAACAGTGTTTCAGAAAACACCTCCATTGTATGTGCCAAGGCATAGAACTGATTGAAAAGAGAAAGCATACAGGAAAAGCTATTTACTTCAAAAGGCTTATCTCTATGACGTACTTTTAAAGTATGAACAAATGGGAACTTAATAGTAATATTACTGTTAGCCCTGTTTGAAATATAATGCAAATCTTGTGCTGGGGTCTTATTGTGTGTTTATACTTGTCATACCATTGCTGGAGTTTGATGATTTTCTTCTCTGCAGTATATGCCACAACCTTTGAATTTTTATTTTGGGGGTTAGCATTCCTAACTTGCCCACAGTGGCAGTATGAACCATGCTTTTAAACTTTTTTTTTTTCTAAAAACAACAGGGCATGTGCTAAAACTAGAAAGATTAATGGGGAAAGAAGATAAACAGTTAAGACATAAAATGAGTTTAGAGGTCAAGCTAGAAAAATAGGAAAGCTTATGGATTTAATTCATATTCATCCAAGCAAAGGAGCTTTGGCATGAAAGGAGCCAATGAAGAGGCTCAGCATTCTTATAACATCAACCATAGCTGCATCCCGCTGTTTTGGAGTTTGGGTTGATAGATGCTCATCGTCTTTGGCACTGCACCCTTACTTTTGGACTTTTCCTAATTAGGATGGCATATTCTTTATTTTTGCTGAGAAGTTCGGAAAATTTATCTTTGTCTAGTATGCCTGTCTCTCACATCAGAAGCTGTTGTTTGAGAAAAGATTTGTGCACTGTATATACGTTCCTTGCTGTCTATTTTGAATATAACATAAATATTTTCTACTTTGTACATTTTCAACAGCTGCTGTAGAAACAGGCTGTAACCAAGTCTGTATGGGGCATGGAAAGAAAGAGTGAGCCCCCTAAATTGGCCAGAATTTAGCAATATATAAACTATTCCTTGTCAGGGTTATTTGGATTCCAAAGAGGGTAGGGGGTCATAATATTTCTCTTCATTGGACTACTTAGACAGTCAGTTTTCAACAAATCTGATGCTGATGTTCAGTACTCATTTTAGCTGTGGGCCTCCTTTCTCATTTCTGCTGGGGGGAAGCATTCTCTGGAGGTTTTCTTTAGACGGCTTAACTTGCTTGATTTCACAATGACCTTTGAAAACAAAAGAAATTAAAACTAGACTGGATACTTAATTATTTTTGTCATCATTATTAGATCCTAAATAAATTAAACATGCCACAGATTTTATTTCAAGACGTAGGCCATGCTAAGAATAAGTCACTTTTGATTATGGAACAATTTGCTATTTATTTAGACTTAGCCAGTAATGTGAGATGGGAGGGAGAGAGCAAGAGTGGGGATGGGCACTTTAACAGGAAGAATCCCAGATAAGAAGTCAGGGAAGATGCTCAAAATATGTACCTAAGGATATTATTTTGGAAAATAAAATTTTATTCCCTATTTGCAGTTCTGCGATTGCAGTACTGTAAAGTCCCGAAGGGGTCAAAATGACCAAGTCATTAAAACAAGTAAAATGATTTTTTTATAGAGGATGCAGTATTATAAAGCCTGAATAGATATTCTTTCCTACTCGAAACATTTTTTTTTGCTTATGCAACTCACCTGACCAGTGTTATCCATGAATGAACATCCATCTTCTCCCATGATGAATATGGTGAATATGGCGAGCTGTTTTTACAGATTATTACAAACATTCCCACATATACACATTTGTGATCTATGTAGACATTAATACATTCTCATAAGGATAACATGAAAAAATTGGAATTACTAAGCAATTAGTAATACTAACTGTAGTGGTAATATTTAGGAATTACATAACATTTGAGTTTCCTTTTCATGGGTTAAAAATTGGAAGGAGTTTTCTACATCTGTTTTCCTTTAAAATACACAAAACTTTCAAATAGTTTTGAATTTTATATTATTGAAAGTTGTTAGCATCAGATCATGATTAAATTAAGGTGGTGTGGTCCAACCCTTAATAGACGGGTTCCATAAAAAAAAGAAAGAATATTGATGTTCATTAACATATCATTAGATAGTAAACTTTCTCTTCCTTCTGCTTCTCCTCCTCCTCGTCCTCTTCCTCCTCTTCCTCTAATTCCTCTTTTTGTCTCTCTCTCTCTGCACGCACGTGTGCACACATACACACATGCACACACGTGGTTGCATATATAAACAAGACACAGACACCTCCCAAACTTAGGCCTGACAGGTTTATTCAACGATAGAACAATAGAAATGGAATTAATTCCTTTTTCACTACCAATTGTTCTGACAGAAAGCAGAAAAGATTGTCCCTGTAGCAGGGATTCTGCAGATAATTTTTAAAGATACCTTATTAGAGATATTGAGAATGGGTAAGCATTTCACACAGTATTTTTTTTTTTTTTTTTTGCTGTCTATTCGGCTGTCTATAACCTAAAATTTATACATATGGCAACCATATGTCTCAGAAAAATCCAAAAGGCTTCTGATTTTTAATACTGTCTTTATTTCCTTAACCCGGAAGCACACTATTCCTCGTTAATCAATTTGTTAATCAATCCTCTGAACTTTTGGGTCAGAAAAATTGTACTTATATTAAATATGGGGCTTTGCTTTTTAGTACTTCATATTATTAATAAAAGATTTTTACAGCCTATATCGGAAGAGATAGTTTTTACTAATCTCTAGATTCTTCCCCACAATCCTGTGTCTGTCCCAGGAATGGGGTATGTGGCTACTCTGCTTAGCTTTCAGACACACAAGGAGCCGAGCATCTGGGGAAACTCAGGAGGTGAGCACTTTCACGCTGACTCAGAGACCAGCCGTATGACTCCAGTCTGGCGCTGTCACGCCTGGTTATGGAAAGGCAAGAACAATGCCTCCCTTGAGAAGGGGGAAAAAAGTCTAGTGCAGTCACAATTTTGATGTAAAATTTAAATCATCCCTCCACATCCTGTGGACTTAGAGCTGTCAGAAAGGCAAAACCCATGCTCAAATGGAAAAAGCTTTTTATTTCCTTAAAAAGTATACATTCTCTAACTATAAATAAAAAGTTCTAGAATCACAGATCTTAATGCTAGATTATTCTAAGTAATTTATAGATAAATGGAACAAAAGGACTTTGACATTTTTAACCTGTAGATGGCTGAAGGTTAAACATATTTTTCAGTTTGCGATTAATGACAAATGTATAACAATACGTGAATTAAATAATTTACAACAAAATGCTCCTATTGGACTTGTGTTGTTTTCTCCCAAACTTAGGCATTTGGTCATTTTATCTATAACTTAAAAGAAATTTCTCTTCGATACTTAAAAGTCTTAATCATTTCTATTATTTTTCTTCAAGTGACTTGATTGAAATGTAGTATCTTTGATGATTAGAGAGATTCTGTGATCAAATGTTTTATCTCAGATAAAGGTGTTTCTGTTTTTGAGATAAGGAAATAAAATTATTACAATTTTTAATGATCGAAGGTAAAGTTAGGCAGAATTTTTAGTAGAACGTGCTTATTACCATACTCTTGTAAATCATGAGAAAAGTATTGATAATTTTTTTCAAAACAATATAGAATTATGTTAAAACATTTACTACCTCTTTTTAATGAAAGCACATTTGTACATAGGAGTCACAAAAGTTCCTGTAAACTAGTTTTCCTTCAGTTTTGCTGTATTTATCACAATTAACTCTAATTAATCTTTTTCAAGTATTAAACATTATAAAATGATTTCAGTGGAGTTTAATTAAGTATTTTTTCTTCTGTTTTATTTATCAGGACTACTGTTGCTTTAGGCACATAGTAAGTATGGATTAATATCAAAATAACGTAATGAAACAGAAAGACATTTTAGCTGGCAGATATACTTGTTTAGATAAATTTTAACCCTCCAGCCCAACTATTATGTTACTCATAATAAAACAGTCTTCTTACTAGAACATTTTCTGGGTGTCTCCAGCCAATAAGACAAAGCCTAATTTTGGAGTAAAATTTTAGTGATTTACAGTTATTAGTGAAGCAGTAAGAAAACAAGGTAGCAAAGGAAGACCTGAATTGTGATTTCTGAATCATTGTAGGATGGAATTTGGCTGCCATAAACTGTTTTTAAATGTTTGTCTCCCTGTTTAGAAAAGGATAGAACAGTGGAAGTGGAATTAACAAAACAAAAATGGACATTTTCTAGTTAGTTTTCCTGCTCACTTTAGGTACATTATTTCAAAAACTGTAAAAATATTCTGTGTCCAACTAGTAGTAAAGAAGCACTTATTTCTTTCAGATAATGACAAGAATCAGATTCTATTTCTGAGCCTTTCCTTATTTATCTTCAACTTGCTTTTGTTTTTCTTTTTTCATTTTATACCATTTCCTGGGAGAACCTTGTACCTTTACATTGTTTTGCGCATCTAATCCTCCCCTCCATCTCTGACTTTGGTGGCATGGAAGAGGCTGGGAAAAGCTATTTGGTAAAAGTAGTGATGCTAGCAAAGAGAAGAGCAAAAAGGTGGTGAAGAAGTGAAAAGTGCTGCTCTTCTTATCAGAAAGAAGGAAAGGTGTAACGAAGTACTTGATCTCAATGCAGAGAACATCTCAGGAACTAAACATGTGGCAAGGTAAACATAGGGGGCAACCTTGATGAAGATCACTTCAAAAGTTGTTGGTGACCACATTTTTGATGAACATGTTTTTAAATACAGTTTGAACTTTTGTAATGTATAATAAAATATTTTGTATAAACTCAGATTATATTTAAATACAGAATATTAATTTATTCATAAGTAAATATAGCTCAAAAGTAGTTTTGATTTTAGATTTACATGTTATGGTAAATTTTGTTGATCTCTACTCTGGTGAAATACATAGTGAAGATTACAAGGAAGTTTATCTTTTTTATTATTCTGTGTTGTCTGTTTCTGTATTTCCTTGAAATCTATGTTTCTACTTCAATTTATATTTTATGCCAGGACTTGATGAACTTGTTCATGCCGCTAAATAACGGTATAATGAACCGGGTTTTTGTATGTGGGAAGAAATGGGTAGAGAAGTATGGAGATTGGCATGTTCTATATCAGAAACTGATGGCAAAGAGGATTTAGAGAAAAGAGGAGAAAAATGGTATAAAAGTTTGAAAGACTGCATGTTTACCGTAAATAAATCTTCTGTTTAAAGGCTTCTGAATACTATATATGACAGACTTGGTTATAAAAATTTACATGAAATGCTCACAGAGTAAACTCTCAACTTAGAAAAATAAAGATGTTCAAAACATGTAAGAGAGAAAAGGAAAGCATGAACTATAAGATGTAATAATAATTGAAATTCAGAGATAAGAGTAATGAAATTGATATTTTTTATTAAAGTGATATGCTAAGTTTGTGTAATTCTGTTTATGCATCAAATAAAAGTGTTTGTTGTTTCATTCGTTTGAATTAGAAACCTTTCTATTCAAGCTCAATGTATGTTTTGAATTGCCATATTGGATAAGTAACATTCTATTGTGAAACAATCTTTAATACACAGTAAAGTTTAATTCCTAATATTGATTAGCCTTTTCACAACAACCTTAATTACAACAGGAACCAGACAAGTAAATGTAAATGTCCTGAACAAATAGTCTTGCTACTCGAAAAACTTAAGGCACATAACTTCCAGGAAAGTATTATTCTCTTTGAATTGCCAATTTTTATTTTGCTTTGCATATTCATATTCAGTGTTCCCTTCAGAAGATGCAATCTATTAAATATTTTTAATTAAAAGAGTTTTTTTGAGACAGGGTCTCACTTTGTTGCCCAGGCTGTTGTGCAGAAGCACTATCATAGCTCACTGCAGCCTTGCTCTCCTGGGCTCAAGCAATCCTCCACCTCAGCCTCCTGAGTTGCTCGCACTACAGGCAGAGGCCATCATACCCGGCTAATTTTGAAATTTTTTTATAGAAATGGAGTCTCCCAGTTTTGCAGGCTGGTGTCGAATTCCAGGGCTCAAGGAATCTTCCTGCCTTGGTCTCCTAAAGTGCTAGAATAAAGGGGTGAGCAACCACACCAAGCCCTCTGTGTCTGACCCATTCTTCATTACCCTGTTGAATTATTGTATTTTCTGGGAAGCATTTTCTGATTAGTGAGATATAATCTATTATCTATCTATCTCCTGTAGCACTCGTATTTTTAAAAAGGCATGCACCTTACAATATTCTTTCTTGATTTATTAATTATGTTGCTGTCTAACGGGCACATAGTATCTTTCACTAAATGTTTTTCCACTAATGAATGAATAGGTGGATAAATGGATGAGTAGGTATATATTTCCTGTTTCCATCAGAACTCTAACTTCCTTAAAGGTAAAGCAGAAGGGTCGTCGTATCTTAGTTGCCGTGTTTTATTTATGACACAAAGGTAACTTGCTTGGCATAAAATAGGGACTCATTCAATTCGTTAATTTATTTATAAAAGAAATACATTGCCAAGTATGTGCTAGGAATTATACTGCCCTATTATTAATTGTATCTCATTTGGTGTAGAGGATTAGAATATTTGGGAAAACAAATGCCGAGCAATTTGCAAAGGACTTTATCATACACATAAAGTCACATCCTTTGCATTAATTTTGGTGACATAAAGTGAAATGGTCAAAAACAGAACTGTACTTGAAAAAAATTTACATGAAAGACACGCAACATGATACGGGAACTGAAGAAATTAAAAATGACATTCTTGTTTTCCAGATGCTTCTATTGTAGTTTCAGATACTGTATATACTAATAAAAAATGTTTAATTTTTTTATGCATGCAACTGAAAAAGTTGATGATATAGTTTGAGATTGGACAATGTTGCTTCTGCCATGGTGGTAAGAAGGGATGGCTTTGTAGAAGAACTGGAATTTGAGTTTCCTCTTTCTAGATATTTATTTTTGCAATTTTTTATATATAACTGCAAACTTTAAGATGAATAATATTATCATGCCGAAAGAACAACCAGTAGAAGGCACTGCATCCTAGGATTTTAATTTGTGTATTATCTAGTCAAAGGTTAAAATATTTAAAGAAAGAAACTTAAAAAAGAATCTACTATATAAGGAAAGCAATCCCTATTCTGAGTCTTTCATTTTATAATGTTCCAAATGCAGAATATCTTTAACTCTGTACATGTCATTTTCCAGAATAATTGTACCAAAGAACATTTCCTAAAAGTTCTTTTAAAGTTTTTAGCAGTAAGTAGGTGATAGCTCAGTAATAAGTCTATTAGTAGTTGACTATGTAGTGCTTAATGGTAAACTTACTTAACTCTTATAATCTTTTACTTACACATGTTAAATAAAGATAACATTTTTAACTAGAGCTATAATATGTTTCTCAAGTTTTTTGAAAACATTATTAGAGCTTACCAATTCCTTTATGCTGAAATTATTTTAAAAAGGATACTGTTATTGAACTCTATTTTCTTATTTCTGACAATACTGAGACATATTCGAAGCATACTTGTCCTATAAGATTAAATCTTAAAGCTATACCTAGGTAGGGCATAATCAGAGGGTTGCTGGTTTTAGTAGCTATTCATGTAACATGTATACTGGAAGACTATTATTTTCAGAAAGGATCTAAGTACTGGGCAAGTAGCTGTGAACAAAAATATAGTCTGCCTATGTGGATCTCATAGTGGGAGAGATTGACCATAAACAAATAAGTGTAAAATATATCAAGTGATTATAAAGGCTGCGAACAAAATGGCGTAAGGACTAAGAATGGAATGGAGTGCAGGTTTAGGACAAATGACCAAGGAAGGCCTTACTGAGGAAATAACGTTTGAGCAGAAAACTAAATGAAGAGAGGAAGAAGGCAAGCGTTATGTCTAGGGTAGGAGGATTCCAGACTGACTAAAATACCAACTATGAAAAAAAAGTGCTTAAATCAATGATATATTATTACTTTTTTTATTGCTGCTGTAACAAATCATCACAAATGTAGTGGCTTAAAAAATACAAATGTATTCTTTTACAGTTTTGGAGGTCAGAAGTCCTAAAATCAAGGTGTTGTCAGGTCCACATTTCTTCTAGAGGCTCTAGGAGAGGATCTGTTCCATTGCATTTTCTAGCTTGTAGAGGCTGCCTACATTCCTTGGTTCACGGCCTCATCTTCCATCTTCAAAGCCAGTAGCATAGTATCATCCAGTCTCTTCCTCTGACTCTGACTTTTCTTCTCCCTCTTATAAGGGTGTTTATGATTTCTTTGGACCCACCAACAATATTCAGAATAATCTCCCCATTTCAAATTTCAAAATACTTAATTTAATTACACATGCAAAAAGTCCCTTTTGACATGTAAGGTATTAAGACCTGGACATCTTGGTTTGGGGAGCATTATTCTCTTTCTTCTGTTGTTGTTTTTTGTTTGTTTGTTTTGAGACAGAGTCTTGCTCTGTCACCAGGCTGGAGAGCAGTGGCGCGATCTCAGCTCACTGCAACCTCCGCTTCCCAGGTTCAAGTGATTCCCCTGCCTCAGCCTCCCAAGTAGCTGGAACTACAGGTGTGCACCACCACACCCGGCTAATTTTTTGTATTTTAGTAGAGATGGGGTTTCACCATTTTGGCTGGGCTGACCTCGTGATCCACCCATCTCAGCCTCCCAGAGTGCTGGGATTACAGGCATGAGTCACTGCACTTGGCCTGGGGGCAGGCATTATTCTTACTACTACAAATTATTTGCAACATTGACAGCGTATTAAAATCACGGGGAGCTTTAAAAATTTCTGATACCCGGTCACCCTCCAGAACCAATAACATCAGAATTTCTAAGGGTAAAACCCAGGGATCAGTATTTTTTAAACCTCTCCAGGTAATTCCAATGTGCAGGCAAAGGTTTAGAACCACTGCTTTATCTTTCTGTTGCAGTCTTACACCTTCTACCCTACCACTAAGTTTGCCATCCATGTCTGAACACATTGGAGACAGCCTACTTGCAGAGTGATTATAAGGCATATGGACAGCCTTCAGCCAATAGCAAAAGACCCCAGTAGTTTTCCATTTACTGTCACATTTATCAAGAGTAGCTTAATTATGCAGAATGCTACAAGGGGAAGTAAAGGGAAGGAGACTCCTGTAAAAGCAAGTTGCTTTTTACAAGTGAGCATGTTTCTTATTTTGTTCATGTAACTCAGCAATTCCAGGAGTGTTACAGGCTACAGTTGGGATTTGATCCATATTCCTCAATCTCATCTTTTTTCCAGTAAGCTTGAACCCTAAATTTATATAATACTTTCTAAAAGTATCTCTGCATCTTTGCTTTTATTATTACTTCCTATATGAAATTCCCTGTCTATTTATCCTCAGGCTTTTGTTTATCCTTTTTCCTTGAAAGTCAACTGGTTCAACAATTCTGTGAGGCATTTAAGGATACTCTGGTCCTCAAGAAGCTCTCAGATACTTAGCTATAATGTCATTTGATCTTCGGACTGAACTGTCTTTCATTAGTATTTATTCTTTTATTTAAAATATTCTCAACCAGCTCATAAGCTTCTTTAACCAGAGGCCGAGAAATAGGTTTTTTATTCCCATTAAATAAGTGTCTTGCACATGGTAGATGATCATCAAATAGTTGTTGATGATTTGGAAGATTTTGCTTGTGCCTTAAAATTAGATGTCATTTCTTATAAGAAAGTTTTTTGACCACAAAGTGAGCTAAGACCAGTGTTACGTCATCATACTCCCCAAGGCAGTTTCACATTAGATTATATTTGTCTGTCTTATGTCAGTTTCTTTGAAGTCTGAGTTTTGTTCATTGGTAAGCCTAGCACCACAGAAGTGATAAAAATCATCTCTAAAGGATAAGAGCATACGCCAGCCTAGATGCTCACATTGTTACAAATTGCAACACAGATATGTAGTTAGTGTAAGTCATATAATGTAAGCTATATAAATATATGCACACTTGTGGTGCCTTTTTTTTTTTTTTTTCTTTTTTTTCAGACGGCGTTTTGCTTTTGTTGCCCAGGCTGGATGCAATGGTGTGATCTCGGCTCACTGCAACCTCTGCCTCCCAGGTTCAAGTGATTCTCCTGTCTCAGCCTCCTAAATAGCTGAGATTACAGGAATACACCACCATGCCCGGCTAATTTTGTATTTTTAGTAGAGATGGGGTTTCTCCATGTTGGTCAGGCTGATCTGGAACTCATGTGATCTGCCCGCCTCAGCCTCCCAAAGTGCTGGGATTATAGGCGTGAGCCACTGCAACCGGCCTGTGGTGCCTTCTTAATGAGACTTTTTTCTGCCCAAGATGAAACACTTTGATAGATGGACAAAAATTTAAGAATCTAATGTTATTGGTGATTTTGTTGTCAATATTTTTGAGAAGTACTATGGGTCATAGTAAACATGAATAATACAACCAACAGATTGATATATCTATATGTAATTTGTTATATAGTTTACTTTTCTGACTTAGTAGCCTATTATTGAAATATAACCATAGTTGCTTTTATTATAACGATTTAACACATCTTTAAGCAATCTTTTACCTGAATTAAAAATACTTTCAAGGCCAATGCATTGAGAACATTCTATAACACTCTGAAAATGGGATTGAAATAAGTATGAAATATGTGACATTCTAGGATCAGTTGCCTTCCGGCATCATGACGCTTTCACATTCAGTGTTATAAACCTTAACCTTTTTTGCTCTCTAGAATGCTATATATAGAGAATACAGACTCAGTTAAATAGAAAGTTAATTTAGGTTTTGAAATAACCAGAAGTTTTGATAAAACTATCAATGTCTTGTCTGTCTACCTTAACAACCTGTGTCTACTTTTGGACTTTCAGTTTTCATAATTGATGTTAATAATGATATTAATAAAGTAGAAATCAACAGAAAGGTCATGGTTCTGAAGGTCATAGAATTGTATTAACTTAGGAAAGGCTAGCTGATCTTGCTTTCTGCTTTCATGACTCAGAAACTGGCTATTGTCAATAGACTAGAGTTTTTAGACATTGAGAGACTGTACATGAGGCTGAGATAGACACCAGGATACCAATGTATTAATTCCAGTAAGAATGATAATGCCCACTCAGACCACAAATGCTAACGTTTGTATAACAAAGGGATAATCTCCTTATAGTCAAGCTACATGCAAAACTAAGAAATAATTAAAAGTTTCCTTATTAGTTTAATAAATCACTTCACAAAGACCTTAAACATTTTAAGCCTGTTCTGTCCACAAACTCTTTACATGAGAATCAGAAGTTTGCCTGTAGAACATCGAATCAGAACAGTGGGAATTAAATATCTCTAGTGTCATGGGTTATTATGTTTAGTAATATATCAATTTAGTGTGTGATATGGTATTGCCAATGAAACTAGAACTATTCTGGCTTTGTTAACTCCAGCTCCTCACATGCTTCTCCATACTTAGAGTATACTTGGAATAGGCCTTGTTCATGGGATTGGAAATAGTTAAAATTACTTGAAATGTGGTATCCAAATCTACTTCTCCTTTAGACAATGCTGACATGGTAGCTGCCCCTATTTCCTCCTCTTTGGCTGTTTCTTTGGCTGATCAACACCTGTACTATTAAGATTTTGTTTTGAACACTTGCTATTACATCTGATCGGTTTACTGTTAAGTATTGCTGGCCAGGGAGCATTTATCTAATGGGAAACTTAGTATTTTATGTTGATTTTATAGTGAAACCCTTTACTAGGCAATCTGTTTTCCTCATGTTTGAGTGTTTTTGTTTTTTGAGGGTGGGTGGGTTGCACTGTAGTTTTAGTCTGTTAAATAAACACGGGCTAGTACATATTGACTGTGTATTCTGTGTTAAATAATACACTAGTTATTTGTCACATGATACATAGTCCATTTTCAAAAAGCCTTATGAGGTAGATATTTTTCACCTTAAAGATGAGTAAGTTGAGATAGAGAAATTAAGTCTCAGCTAGTGACAGAATCAGTATTTTCATTCCGACTTGTCTGATTCTAAAGCCCTTATTTTTTTCTACTGTCCTAATATTTTTAATAGAATATCTCCTGTACTTGAATGCGTGTTTTCTTTTGAAACTTATAACACTAAAAATAACATTATTCATCAATGATTAGAGGCATTTGGGGGAACACACTTTAAATTTAGAAATCAGTGATCTATATGAAGGAAGTGTTGTGGTAGTTAGTAAATACTTCCCTGCCTCCCATCTCACTGGTCTAGAATAAGAATGAATGATTTTGTAAACACTCTTTGTTTGTTGAACAAAAAATAACAGCTTTTTCAAGGTCAGATTAAGTTGTAAATACTACAAGAAAGTTTTTTAAATTAAATATTTTAACTTGACATTATTTCTATGGGAATAATTTAATGAAAGGGAAAGGAATTTTCTATTTAAAATATTTGCCACGTATTTTTAACCTCTGATAATATTCTGAATCAGACTCACGTACAAAGAAAATGTTTAATTCTTGTTCAATTATCTAAGCTCATTTTCATGTAGACTTTAGCTCATCAAAACAAAGTATCCTTCTTTGGATTTTTTTATTTTATTTAAGTATCCTAAGGATAAATAAGTCAGAATTATTCACATCTAAATCATTCATAGAGTTGTGAAAATAGAATTGAAATATTTTAATATTCTCACCTTTTTTTTTTTTTTACTACCTTGCAACTTTGTTATTATAACTAAATGCCCAAATTGGGTAATTTGGGGAGATGAGGGAAAGAAAATTCTCAAATGTTTTAAGATTTACAGTGATTCTAAAATTTATTCAATCCTTAATAAGCTTTAAACAAATATTAAACTTTCTGTCAGTTGCTCTGAGGTTTGCTTATAACAAATATTTCTACATTTTACAATAATCTTACTTTCAATAAAATGCAAATTTGTTTTAATGGCAATCATTTATATATGGAGTCTATTTTTTGATGAAAGAAATTTTAGTTATTTCTCTTCTTTTAAACTGCCAACAGTATTTGCTATTCATAGATGTTCTGTCTTCAATAAGGTCTATCAGAGTGTAAAACTAGATGGGTATTTTTCTTCCCTCTAAAATGGAATGGTCTTTCATTATGCAGTGTTCTTAGGTGAATTCTCTTGTTTAAGAAGCCAGAATACAAGAGAGTGCTATATTAGTGTATTATTCTCACAACAAACAAGCACTGTTCTGTTGCTACCTGCTTGGCCATTGTTTCTGATTGTGTGTGCTTTGCAGTGGTATTTGGATGGTTTCCTGCTCTCTGCTAGCACAAAAAGGCATTTCTGTTACAATGGCCCCTAACCACACAATGACGGCATTAAGGATTTATGTGGAGGTTTCATTATTTTCTCCTCTTTTGTTCCTTCCAGGATGTCTTCCAAGCGACCAGCCTCTCCGTATGGGGAAGCAGATGGAGAGGTAGCCATGGTGACAAGCAGACAGAAAGTGGAAGAAGAGGAGAGTGACGGGCTCCCAGCCTTTCACCTTCCCTTGCATGTGAGTTTTCCCAACAAGCCTCACTCTGAGGAATTTCAGCCAGTTTCTCTGCTGACGCAAGAGACTTGTGGCCATAGGACTCCCACTTCTCAGCACAATACAATGGTAGGTTTCTCATGGTTTATTGTGCCTACACTCACTTTTTGACCAGTCTACTCCTCTAATAGTTTGGCCTCAGTCCTTTGCTTTATAATTAACATCTACTTAAGAACCCATGCACAAGATTCACCCCTGGCATCTTAGAATTCTTTAAATTTGTTCCAATAAGCAGCATAAGATATGCTGTTTTCGTTTCTTTTGTATTTTTCAAGACTTCTTGCGTTTGAGACACTTACAATTTAATTAGAGGGGAAAAATATACAAAATATAAAAATAACGTTAAAGTAAGATATTTAAAATTATTCAGCATGAAAATTTGGTGTCATACTTTTTCTAATAAAAGTTTTTTTTTTTTTTCTGATAGAGTTACAATGAACATAGTTTGAACATTTCCAACATGATAAATCAGTGTTATTCTATTTTTTGCTTTGCCAAGATTGGACTCTATAATATTCCCTAACAGTACTTAGAATTTCATAGAGGAATATATTTCATAGAGACTATAGTTTTCTAATATGAATACACCAATTTCTAACTCAGGCCTATTCACACTGTTGTTTCGTTAATTCAGTAATTTTTTTTTGCATCCTATTCTGGAATATGCAACTCTGGATGAATCCTCTGACCCCTTATCATGGGGTCTGGATCACTGTAGAAGATTAGGAAACCAGGACTTTGTGGATGAGAGGAAAGAAGCCAGCATAGCATCTCTGGCTGCAGCTTAAACAGCACACATAAACACAAATAAGTCATTGTGGTCCTTCTTAGCAACTTAAATACATAGAATCATAATGTTAAGAAGGTAGTGGGGCACTTAGCACCATTAAAGGCATCCTCACCTTTTCAATGTGGCTGCTTGGGTGGATCACGTTTTTGTGACTGCTCCACCTTTTCTACTTTAGGGATGTTAGTGTTGTTAATTTGAACCTGAATTACACCAACAAAAATATATTTTATCTCACATTCTACTACCTTTAAAGACAGCTCTAATTCTGCTAAATCTTTTTTTTTCCTCCAGGAAATTATTGCCTGTCATAAATATGCTTAGAGCTGAAATATGTCCACTTGTTCATGTTTTGGAATTATTGCATGTGGAATTAAATCAAGAAGAAGAATCAGTTATCTTCTGATAGCTGTGTAATAGATCAATACTTTGATTTTCATATTAGATTTAAATATTCCCATTCAACATTTCAGCCTCATAAGTCAGGATTTCTTTGGGCATTTGACAATGGGAAGATTTTTCCACCAAGAATAATGTTTTAGGTCGGGCGCGGTGGCTCACACCTGTAATCCCAGCACTTTGGGAGGCCAAGGTGGGTAGATCACTTGAGGTCAGGAGTTCAAGACTAGCTGGCCAACATAGTGAAACCCCATCTCTACTGAAAATACAAAGATTAGCTGGGCATGGTGACATATGCCTGTAATCCCAGCTACGTGGGAAGTTGAGGCAGGAGAATCTCTTGAACCCAGGAGGTGGAGGTTGCAGTGAGCCGAGATCGCACCACTACACTCGAGCCTGGTGATAGAGCGAGACTCCATCTCAAAAATAATAATAATAATAATAATAATAGTACTGTTTTAGCTAACTCATATGTCAGACATATAGAAGCGGTGTTGATAGCACTTCTTGATGGTATAATAACTCATTTAACCTTCACAGTAATTCAGTGAGGTATTATTATTAATTCTGTTTTACAGATGAGAAAACTGAGGCAAAGAGAGGTTAAATAACTTGTTCGGATCAGCTAATTCATGGAAGGACCAGGATTTAACCAAGCATTCTGTCTTTGGAGTCCATGCTTACAAACATTATTCATGCTGCTTCTTCACAAGAGCACAGGCATATTTCATATTCTGATTATCTATTTCTTTGCAAGTTAAATCTTACTGCACATCATTCCTCCCTCTCCTTTTTACTGGGAGCTTACGTAAGTTATGTACAATGATCAAACTTTTTATCTTCCTCTTACAAAGGTTAAACTAGGAAAAGGAGACAATGGGTAGTACACAGGTCAGTAGGGTAAGGAAGTCAGACATTCCATTTGGCATTACATCACTCCTTATGCCTTTTCCACTTTTAATACTTTCATCACTGTTCTCTTTCAGAAAGTATCTAATTAGGAATATTGTGATAGTACCATAAACACAAACATATACATTTGAAGAGATGAATGTAAATAATTATGACTAGAAGAATACCAGAAAGATAAAGGGAAGATGATTTTAAGTATACTGAAGGATGGGTTTGAGAGAAGTGTATTAAATTTATACATACGTAATGTAGTTTCATGAGGGGATGCTGTAATGTAGGTAGTTAATACAAATGAGACCATTCCTATTTTTTTTTTTTTTTTTGAGATGGAGTCCCGCCCTGTCACCAGGCTGGAGAGCAGTGGCGCGATCTCAGCTCACTGCAACCTCCCCCTACTAGGTTTAAGCAGTTCTCCTGCCTCAGCCTCCCAAGTAGCTGGGATTACAGGCCCCCACCACCAAGCCCAGCTAATTTTTATATTTTTAATAGAGACAGGGTTTCACCATGTTGGCCAGGATGGTCTCCATCCCCTGACCTTGTGATCCGCCCACATCAGCCTCCCAAAGTGCTGGGATTACAGGCGTGAGCCACCACACCTGGCCAAAACCATTCCATTTTTAATGGTGAATTCAGTCTAACTAAAAAACGATGAACTGCCTATGCTGTACCATGTTTTATGCTAGACACTGTGGAAATAGATTCGAGTAAGATACAAACTTCTTTCCTCAATGAACTTCATCTAAAGCAGAAGTTCTCTTTAATTTTTTTAGAGACAGGTTTACGCAGGCTGTAATGCAGTGGCGCAATCGTAGCTCACCGTAGCCTTGAACTCCTGGGCTCTAAAGCAGAGTTTCTTAACTGGGGTCTATAGATCTCCTAAAAACGAATTGAGAATTTTTCTATATGTCAGCATATCAGAGTAGCACTATGGTTTCCATTGGATTCTTAAGTAGATCTGTAACCCAAAAAGGTTAAGATCTGTTATTCTAGAAGTTAGTACAGTTTGGATACAAATGATTGTTTTAGTGACATCAGCACTTATACTTTTCTCTTATATTTTTAATTAGTTTCTAAATTTGTTTCTGCTGCATATGTTTCTTGATTCCAGCTGTTTTTTTCTGTCTTGAGTAAATAGTTGGAAGAGTTACCTATATGATCTCAAACATTCAACCTCTTTCCAAACTTACTTTCAACTTCCACAAGACTTGTTTCCTGATAAATGACTTGGATTGTTTACGTCACTTTTGAAGCTAATGTGGGCTCTGTTGCACATAGGATTTAGTCCAAAACACCTTTTCTTAGCAAAAGAAAAATCTCTATAGACTAGCATCAAACCGTGGCATTAGTGTCTTCTATTAACACATCCTACTGTGGACACAATGCCCTGGTAATGCCAAGCTTTTCACACATGTTCATGAGCATACCAGATGGCCTTTGAATGGCACAGTTTTATTCTTTCTACTTGGAAAACTCTCTATTTTCACATGTTACCTTCCTGGTGAATTATATTTCTCCCATAAGACTCAGTTCAAAAATTGCTTTTGGTTAGATGCTTTCACTGACCTCCCAAGGCAAAATGGTTACTGCATTATTATTTCATCCATGAGAATTATTTATATATTTTCTCATGATCTACATTATAATTTATTTATTTACGTGTCTGCCTTTTTATATACTGTATTCCTTTCTGAAGGCATAGTCATATATATGTATATTTATGTTTCTGGGATCTAACATATACTAGATATTCAACTTACGATTATTGACTAAGTAAGTTTACATGGATGAGTAAATATGTTTTAGGCGGAGTAGTGAAGGACAGTGATTAATAGTGATTTCATTTTCTAGCAATTTTAGAACTAAAGTAGAATCTACTAATGTATAATATATCCAGAAAGCAGAAAGTCATGATATATTCAAATTATTAAACTGATTAAGATATATTTTACTCATGTATCAAAATTATTGAATATATTTGTAGTATTCTTCAATATAAATAATTTCTCTGTTTAATCTGGCTACCAGGCCATTGTCATATTCACAAAATACGTTCTTTTATTTCAGTAAGGAAATACATTCTCTCCTTTTTTCTATTCCATATCTTTGAAAACAGAGAATGCTTCATAGTCTTTATATCATAGAGTTCACTTAAGAAAAAAAAGAAGGCAGTTTTTCATTGTGTATTTGTGTGTGACATTCATACTCCATTCTTAAATAAAGAAGAGAGATGCTGGGAGGTATATATTTTGTATTGCCTGAATAGGTTAGAGACAAGTTACAACTGTTGAGTGATCCCTGTAATGCTGGCTTGAAGTTATGGAGAAATGCTTTCAGTATAAAACTTAAGTTGGAAAGAGTTCTTGAGATAGAAGTTCTGTACACTTAATTACTATTCCCATATAAAGACTTTGAGGAATTAGGATGCTTTATTCGGTTTCAGGTTATGAAAATGTTAAGGTTTGAAATTGAGTCAAATAAAGATGTAATTCTTCCTTTCTGAAATTGTGTTTATTGCCTCACTATTTTGGAGAAACAAATGCCTAAGAGCGACTTACAAACAGCTGTAAGTGGTATAAATACTTAAAGTTCATTTATTCCTGGAATATTTCACTCAGTGTTCAGAGTGCACTACAGATGAGCTTTCTTAAGCGCACTATATACACATACATATATTCACAAAATATTGTCAGATTTCTAATCAATGTAAGACTGAGACACAGATTGTTATAAGTCTATGAAAAAGACTGATTCTGTTGGTTCCTTCTCTGAAGCTTTCATAATCTTGCCAAGCAATTAAGAGCAACATTTGATTCTCATATAATCTTCGCAAAGTTGAGAGCAATGTGAAAGTATGATTCTGACATTAGTGAAAAGGCAGTCCTGAGCTTTATTCTTATTGGTAGTTAAATCTCCAATTGTCTCCTTTATTGTTTTCCTTCTTTTCTTTTTTTTTTTTCAACTTGACTTTGGAGGCTGTTGCTTCAAAATTTCAGAGACAAGCAAGAATCACTGTAATTTTGGGGTCACTGTTAATAATAGTTTGGATACAGATGGATTTATTTGATGATGGAAAGGACTCTCCAGAATGCGTCCTCATGTCAATCAATATGAGTATTTGTGGGTACCAGAAGGGAATAGAGTACTCTGAAGAGAAATCAAGTAGCAATATCAGAAGTAGCTGGAGTGACTCTGTGGTGACCGTTTTGGTGCCCGTTTTCTGTCTGGTTGTATGCTACTTCTTTGCTACTTCTGTTGGTTAGATTGTTGTTCCAGTGTCAAATGTGATGTGAAATGAAAGTCTTGACCACCTGTGGTTGTTGAATAATCAGTTGTCATTTTTTTATATAAAAAGCATATTTTATCTTAGCCAAATTCTCTTTTGATTCCTTAAAATACTTGTGTGTTGAGTGAACAGTGTAATTTTTTTTTTTGAAATGGAGTTCCGTTCTTGTTGCCTAGGCTGGAGTGCAATGACACAGTCTCGGCTCACTGCAACTTCCGCCTCCCACATTCAAGTGATTATCTGGCTTAAGGCTTGCGAATAGCCAGGATTACAGGCACCTGCCACCATGCCCAACTAATTTTTGTGTTTTTAGTAGAGATGGGGTTTTGCCATGTTGGCCAGGCTGGTCTCGAACTCCTGACCTCAGGTAATCCGCCCGCCTTGCCCCCCCAATGTGCTGGGTTTACAGGCGTGAGCCACCATGCCTGGCCAATATTTTTATTTTAAAAAATAATTTAGGTTTTTCATTCTACAGACAGCTGAATTTTATTATGAAATAAATACTGTGTGTGTGTATTTTTTAACATATAAAGATCTATTGGATTTGAAAATATGTTACTAGTATCTAATTTATTGTTTATACTGATGACATTTTCTTGGAATTGTTAAAGAACTCTGACTATATAATCTCTTAGTTTGATTTTGTCATATATCTTAATGTTAATATGCTTAAACATTACACATACACTAATGATCATAAAGCAACATTCACCGTGAGTCAGTTTTCTTCCTGAAGTCCATCAAAAGAAGAAAAAACTGTCTTTTAAAGTTGATCTTCTGTAGAGTTTGGAAATACACCTGAGATCCTAAGTATAACATTATAGCAAGCCTCCAACATATGAAATCCAACCTTAAACACTGAAAGAATTCATTCAATGCACATGATAGAGAGGCTTTTACTTGCTCAGGCTCACTGTCAGCTCCTGGGATGCTTTATTTACCCAAAATAATTTTAATTGCTGTATTATAGCTATGTCTTGAAATACCCTTTATATAAATTTGCTTACAATCTAACAGTTAGTTATGTGTTTTCAATGTTTGACTAGGATGGTGTTATGCGCGTAATACTGTTCAGAAAATTTAACAAGGAAAAGAGAAAAATGCATGTGTTACTTAAAAATAAGTCACAGAATAGGGCCTTAATTATGGTATGGTAAAGATTTCTATTTTTATATGGTGCTTTTTATAACCTTTAAAATTTCTGGTTACCTTTGTACGTCAAACTTAGCATAAGTTATTGTGATGCTATAATGCATATTGTTGTTCAACCAGTGTGGTTATTGTGCCAGTTCTAATAATGAGAATTTCATTGTTTAGGGAGAGCATTCTCCTATACTCTGAACAAAAGTGTAATTACTTTTGAACGATGTGGAATGTGCTCAGTTTAATAGCATGGAGAATAGATTCAGAAACATTCAGATAAAGTAAGCTTGGAAGCCATATGTGCAGCATGGCAGTATAAAATTATGATAGTAGGCAGTATAATTCTACACACACATACCCGATTTCACACAGTTTATCTATAAACTGTTGTTTCTGTAAGAGATAGGCTTGCTTATCTGAACAAGGCTAATTCAATTGAAACAAGGTAAAAATGCTGACAAGCGTGTATTTGTTTTTTATGGTAAATTGATGTTTATCATACAATGAAATTACATTGTTACAAACATTATTCTGTAAATGTTGTCACAAAATAACACACGAAGCTGTTTATCTAGATATAATCCCAGGCTTGTGTTTAAGTGTAAGTGGTTCAATCATTATACTTGCATTGTTTTGGGAAATTACCCCCAGGGCTAGCAGGAATGGGGACGTGTGAAAAACAATCAGTTGGGGTCCATCAAAGCCACTGGATAAGTTGTGCAATAGATCATTTTGTCCTGTTGCCATAAAATTCCATTCAATCCAGTGGTGGGAGAAGGAGTCAAATGTTAAACTGAGAAAACTTTGATTCATTCATATGATGTCCACAGTATCTGAAGTACTTCTGTTGAGAGTAAAGTTAACTGGACCTTGAGAAATTAATGAGTATTCTCTCACATGAAAAAAAAAAAGTGCTATGGGAGTTGTGAGATAGTTCAGGACACTTAATGAATGTCTACTATTATCCCCACACAGTGTAAGGCAGTGATAGGGGTTAGGGGCACAGGCAAGAGCTTCCAATGCTGTGGTAATAGGGGGAAATGTGTTAGCCTGAAAAGATTTGGTCTAATGGAATTTAATGACTTTCATTTAATAGGGAGTGCTGCAGAAAGATTCAACTCAAATATATACAATGAATATTTATCAGTGGCGGTATAGAAATGAATAAGAACTAGTCTCTTCCCTCATGTAGTTTTTGTGTGTTATGTAGTATGAAGGTAAGAGAAGCACAAAATCACCATAATGTAATATAAAATATTAGAACCCTGATACAAGAGCCTCACAGTTGAAAAGTTTCTCATTTGTGGTGATCAAAATAAATTAACTTGAAATTGTTTCCACTGAAAATAACTACTTGACATCTAGATATTAAATACACACACACACACACACACACACATACACACTGGACCAATTACCATCAATTCAAGGTCTTTACTTTGTACTGGAATATAGTTTTGCTTTTGCCATAAAGATTTTTTTCCAACAGAAATAACTCAGGAAGAATAAAAAAGAAAGTTAAAAAAGGGAAAAAAATTGACCACAAAATGTACTGCGAAGCTTTTAATATAAAATGTAGAAAAGTTAGGAAAATATGCACCTCATGTTAATAGGGATAAAAACAATTACTTTAGATATTGAAGTTTTAAATGTTTCCTTTCCTTATCTGGGTGACTACCTTGAATGCAATGGAGAGAATGATGAAATACTTGGCTGGGATACTGGAAATAGCAAGGACACTAAGAAGCAATGCTGGAGACTTACGTGAATTCTTGATTTTGTGGCATGGATAGGTGGTCATCTTTATCTCACTTGTTATTCTCAGACATGCATTAAGGAAGGATTACTTATATTTGGAAGTTAAAAATAATTAAAAGTTTCTTTGCAGTTGCACTTTATTATACACATTTTGTTTTCAATTCTTCATCTTTCCTTTGATTATTTTCGTCCTTTGCTTCTCTTTTTCCTCTTTCTTTCAATTTGCCTCTATCAGAAAACATTCGTAATGGATCTTCTTGTGGATCTCAATAGAGCCATTATTAGAAAGGAAGACAGGGTAGGAGAATCAGCACCATTGTGCTCTGATATATAGTTCCTTCCTCTTATATGTTGCCTCTTGGGGCTTTGCCAGACCTTCCTGCAGTCAGTCTAGGTTTCTCTTACTGCATGTGATTAATAAAGATCTGTTGGTTTTATGATTAAGTTTTAACTCGTTCTTAGTAACAGAAACAATGTAGTGAGTTATTCACAAAACTATATAGTATATTTCTTCAATTTATTCTGAGATTGTATTATTTTACTTTTCTTTGATGATCCAGTGTTGATAATAAATGATAGTTTTATTTTCAGTGCCCATACTTAGCTAAACAACACTTGAAACCCTGTATTGTCTCCCAAATTATGTTTCAGAATCTTACCTAAGTAAATCCAAATGTCCGTGAACTTATGCTTTAGCAGATACTGGTGTTCTTTATGTGCCTATTACTCACTTTCACTTTAAGTTATTTGACAGCATGTGTCACTATTTCCAGTCAGTTTTTGATTTAACTAAAATCTTTTTGTCTTCAAATTTATTTCTTTTTTAATTTTGAGATTTTATAGAGATTGGTAAAAAGTTTAAGAAATAGGGAAGGAGATCATTTATAAAACTAGAAAGTAATCTTAATGTTAGTGTCACTGTATAAACTTAATATAAGTGATAATACCAGTGCATTAGTCATTATGTTTTATTACACTTTCAAATGACAGCCACCTAACAGAATCCAAAAAAGAAAAAAAAAATCTTGCAGTGTTTTGGTGCCTGATTTCTAGAAACTAGAATGAAATCTGTAAGACGTGGTAACTCATTTGTCCATGGGACCTCAAATGTATCACATAATGCTTACACCATATTTCTTCTTGGCCACATCAGTTAGATTCAACTACCTATTGTACTTTAAAAGGGATCTTTGTATAACAACCTATTTAAAAAATACAACCATTAACACTTCATTTGGATCTTAAGAAAGTCAAGTCTTAAAAATAACATAAGGGAGTCTAGTATTGGATTTTCTTTTTTTCACATATTTTAACAATCATATTCATATGGCTTTCAATTAATAGTATATACAAGGACAAATACTTGGGCTTTGAGGTGATAAATTAGAAATATTAAAACAATTCAATAGTAAAGAAAATCTTACAGAATGATGAGTGGGAGCATTTTCAAGAAAAAATGACTCCTTAAGGAATACAATCAGAACTAAAAATGCTTGGGACACTATTGGTGGTACATTAGGTAAATTAAAAGCATTCAGTGTATCTAAATCCTTTCCTTTCTTTCACAAGCCTGAGATACTAATAATTTGTACTGGCATTAAAGCTGGCATTAAAACTCAATTCATGATAGAACTTTAGTATGCTACCCATTTTGATCTTTTTTTGTGTGTGTGCCATTTTCTTCCTATTTCTTGTTTTGGAAAGCAATTTTTTCCCCTGTATTTTACTAGAGAGAATGAGGGAACATTCTTTGGTGTTTGAAATGGGAAATAAATGTAAACCTAACTTAAGGTGACAATTGTAAATGGCCCACTTGGTTACATATCTCCTTTGTGTGCAAAATGCTTTTTAAAATTTTCCCCTAGACCATTTTTAGGAATGATCCATGTAAGCAGATGAGGTGTGATATAAGGAGAGCAGCCTTGGCCAGCTCTGTGACACTGACATCACGTGATAAAGCAAATGAACACAAGTGACTAGATTTTGTGTCTTATTTAGTCAAGGCTGCTTCTGTGGCAGCAGGGCAAACAATGTTATCATTATATAGAGAAGCAGTGTTTACTTCAGTGTCTCTTCCTAGCTCTTAAAAATCCAGCCTGTCTTGAGATAAAACAATTAATCTTGTTTGTAGATATCCCTAAGCTACAAACTGATATTTGAAGGGTTAATAAAAACATTAAAATGGAGATAGGGTATGAAAAAGATGATAGGGGTATAGCTCCAAATGTAGCTTTATAAATTTATGTAAAAAATAGAAACTAGGTGCCACGTAAAAATTCAAAACCTATTGTTAGTATAAGAAAAATAAGTTACATTAATTTTAGCATTACACTTACTGTACAAAGCTTTGAAACCACCTCTCCAGCCACTACTAGACCTTTCTCTCTGCGTAAACACACATCCTGGAGTAGGAGAGATTGCTAGGCTGTTATCAGTATTCATCTTCAGGCCTTGTGACAGTGGCTGGCATGCTTTGCACCGCTAGGGACATGGGAGCTGGAGAACATGCTTGTGTATCTGAGATTCTGATTTCCCCAGGGTCATCAGTAGAACATAAAAAGCAATGTTGAAAGCCTTGTTGAATATATCTTATAGCCAATCTTCAGTCTGATAGGTGCAACTCAAATATGGAAGATTTCAGTCAGTGCTCCTCAGAATAAGATATCTAATAATTAATAGCAATGCATAATATTTCAATGTTTTCTGTGTACCAGCCACCCTACATTGATTATCTTAGCCAATCGTATATTAACCCAGTGAGTTCAGCAACTACGATTATCCCCAGTTTACAGATGGAAGACATTCTTGGATAGTTAAAATGACTTGCCTAATAAATAAATGATACAGTTTGGGTTCATGGTTTTAGAACCCAAGCACTTAATAATTTTGCTCAGTTTCTGCACTCATATAAATGTTAAAATCTTTTTAAAAATATTTTATCAGAATAAATAGCTTGAACAGCTTTTAGAAATACTTGTGGGGGAGGCAGGTAGAACAATCTTTACTTGATTATTTATTTTACCCTAACTTCGGGTTAACTTCGTTTTTTAAAATCTTTTAGCTGGCTTTAAATGGGCCAGGAATTTTACTGTTTTTAGAATAATAGGCTATTGGACAATATATGAGATTCTAAAAGGCTACTTGTTAAACCTTTCATGTAATAATTAGTATTAATTTATTAATTTGTGTTCTGGCTATAAGAGAGTTGGCATAGGGTAGTTGTTAAGCACATGACCCTTAGTGACAAAATTACTGGGTAAATTCCAAGATCCGTTTGATATCTGTATGGCATTTGGCAAATTATAGGAATGGTTTTACCTTATTTTTGCCATCTGTAAAATGGCAGTGATAAAAATGGCATCTAACCTAGAGGGTGTGTACAGTGTTTAAAGTAGTCAAGACACATAAAACTTTCTGGTGCTGGCATATGCAGGTGCTCAGTAATTGTCAGTTGTTCAACAAGTGCCTAAAGAAATGTTTAAGTTCTGTGATCTAGGAGTATGTTGTATGAAATGTCAGCTGGCTTCAATGCTTATAAATTTAAGTAACCTGTAAGAAAACCTTAAGCTAAAGAAAAAAAAAATTTGAAATGAGAAATCAAACACTGTAGAAATTTCAGTCTCTTGTCATTAAAAGATCATTATTCAATCTGAGATATTATCTCTCAGTCAAATATTTATAACAAATTCAGTTATTAAAAATATGATTTATTTGCAGACATTATTTTGCTTAATGCTGTTAAGGCTAGTCAGCAATAACTACTAACACCACCACACCAATATCTACCTCAGTAAAGTCAAAAACCACATTTTGTTAAGATTATGAGATATATAATGAAGCAGTATAGAGCCTAAGTTCGCCCTTAAACTGCTTGGGTTCCAAATCATGCAATGTGTGTGATCTTGTCTAAGTTTTGCAGGATCCCTGTGCCTTTGTTTTCTCATATTAAAATGGTGATAGTAATAAGAACTTCTCCATATGTAGATGTGTTAAGATAATTAAACAATAGAATTTTCAGAAATGGCTTTGCACCATGCCTGGCACATAGCGAGCACTGAATAGATGATATAGTTCTTAAATAGTTTGTCTTCTTTTTACTAATTATGATTATTTATCAGAACAAAAGACTGTATTTTCTTGTAGGTTTCTAATAGTCATGTTTTCCTTTTAATAACCTAAATGAATATTACTCACCTGACTCCCCATTTTAAGTGATTCAGTAGTCTTACTGGTAAGGTCTGTCAGTATCCTCGGATGTAATTCACCTTGAACATGAGATGCAAACTCATTTAAAGTAGAAAGCTCTGTGGTTCTATTGGGATAAAATGTTTGTCTGTTTATCAGTATCTTTTTTTTTTGAGATGGAGTCTCGCACTCTCGCCCAGGCTGGAGTGCAGTGGCGCGATCTCAGCTCACCGCAAGCTCCGCCTCCCGGGTTCACGCCATTCTCCTGCTTCAGCCTCCTGAGTAGCTGGGACTACAGGCACCCGCCACTATGCCCGGCTTATTTTTTGTATTTTTAGTAGAGACGGGGTTTCACTGTGTTAGCCAGGATGGTCTCGATCTCCTGACCTTGTGATCCACCCGCCTCGGCCTCCCAAAATGCTGGGATTACAGACGTGAGCCACCGCGCCCGCCCTATCATTATCTTTAGAATCTGGCACAGTGGCTGACACACAGCAAGTATTTCAAGGTAGTTTAATGGATGAATTCATGAATGTCTCCAAAGCCTGTGCGCACTGAAGACACTTTAATTGTAATTTTCCTTATTTAAATCTTGAAATGATGATATTTAATTCATAAGCAGCTGATATAATCATTAAATGAGAAAAATCACCTAACATAGTACTTTTTGTATAGTGAGTTTCAGTTAGTATGAACTCCCTTTTCCATCACCCTTGTAATCCTCTCAGCCCAATTGCTCTGCAACTCACTCCGATAAATCGAATCATTCTTCTGTAGCTTCATATACTATACTTCTCCAAACCGTTTACCAGAGAAAAATAACAATATCAACACAATAAGACAATACCAAACAATATTTTGGAATGGTATATATTTTAAAATTGCTTAATTTTCCTGGATGAACATCCTAAAGTCTACATGATGATATTCTTTTAGGACATGGTTCGGGGGTTTGTGTTTATTACTGTGGTTTTTTTTTAGTATATCCGCTTTTTAAATATTTCATTTCATTTAAAATTCCTTTTCATTCAGGGATTTTAGAGGTACTGTGAAAGATTCAGTCCTTCATTTATTATTATCGTGTTTATTGCTTTTTAGGCCTTTGATCTTGCTTCTATGTTACCAGCAAGAGGGGCTTAAAATGATGTTAAAAAGGATATGGGAGAAAGGCACAATACATGTGGATTTTTATAATATAACAGCTCGCCTGTTAGAAATCTGACATGTCTCAAACTGACACACCTACCGAGGATGTGTATGTCTTCAACTGCTAATTCTTGATGATTAAACATATATCTCTGCGGTTTTTAGTGGGTAGGGTAAAACCTTGACTTGTCACTTTCCTAATGTACTTCATGTGATCTTTTTATTTCCTATCATATAAATTCTTCCCTCTTCACTTATGTCCTTTTCAGTGATTCTTTAATTATTTTTGTTTTACATAGATAGACACATGTTTCCCCCCTTTTTCATATGGTGTTTTTGCTTCACACAGAGAGAACTACACAGATGACACTTTTAAAAATCCAAATTTCGTTCAGTTTTACATTTTTATGCTTATAACCCTGAATATCTCCAAAATGTCCTTACCTAAAATGCCTTATTGTTTTATTACTAGATTTATACCAGTAGGAATACACCAGCTTTCTTAGGGATAATCTTTAAGCAGAACTTACTTAGTAAGAAAAGCTTTGAAAACTATCTTTCCTAGGAAAGTAAATCTCAAATCATGAGACATCAGTTTAATCGCTCCCCTTGACAACTTAACACGACAGATTGAAATATAAAAGCCGATGCAAGTGGGATCAATGGATTATCTAAGTCCCTGAACATCTTCTCTTAAATTGGGGGACTTGACAGTGTTTGTGAGAGGGTGTGTATTGTATGTCCCTTGTCATATGCAGAGCATTAAGTTTTCAGAGATTAGTGCTGAGTGGATGTAGTCTACCTGTGCATGATGAAGCAAAGAGAAAGAAATTGCGAGGGAATGAAAGAGAAAAAGAGGGGGCCAAAGGAAGAGAGGGATAGAGAGATTTACATGTGAGAATTCAGGGGGCTTTGTCATGGCAATTGTATAAAGTGATATACAGTGCAAATCGACTTGAGCATGTCCCCGGATAGCAGGCGGTTTACAGCCTCCAGGAGCTGAGATTACGGCTTTATCTTGTCATACTAAATTAACATGGCAGCACACTGTTAAACAGTGGTGACCTCTTCATCTGGGGAAACTGCTGCCTAGAAGATAGGTGGTATTTAAGATGCTTTCTCCCTTTCCCCACCCCTCTATAGGCTTATAGCATTTTGGGGTTAGACAGTAGCTATTTTTAAATGATTATAGAAAAAAATTTTAAATCAAGGAGACAATAGATAGGTTTCAGTTAGATCAAATAGCCACTTTGGGTAGAAAAAACGATTTTATTCAGTGTTCTAAAAATGTTATGTTTATATATCAGAATTAAGAATATGATTGTGAGCATTTCATTTTAATCTTATGTTATTCTACTCATTTGTGTAAGAATTCATTGCTTTCCGTAAGATTTGCTTGGTGATGATCTCTATAGGGGAAAGCAAGATGGCATACTTGTTCCGTCCCACTGGTCAGGTAGGGGGATAGCCCAAGAAAACTAGAAAGGGGGTTGTGCCTTATATAGAGGTAACCAGGTTATTGCTTTTCCCCAAAGTTTACCAGGTGCTACTTCATTCCCTGTATTATTTTTACTTATTAAAAGGGGAGATAGAGAGGGAGAATGAGAGAGAAAAGAGAGAGAAAGTTGAGATTAATTTCTCACCCCTCTTCAGGATGCAGATATTCCCTTCTTGTGTTTTCTGAAATCTACATATAGGAAATATGGTAAGAATTTTTTTCTCCTATGTTAAAATGTTCATAAAACAATCAAAATCCAATATGTAATTTTCTTACTCAGTAAGTGCTATTGGAATTTGAGTCAAAGGAAGGGGTAAATTAAAGCTTCATAATACCATAATATGGGTGTCCATTCACTTATGTCTTCAGCTCAAGACCGAACTGCTTCCTCACTAATCTCTAAAGTTAAGGGTTCTTAACCTAGGTGTTAAATCACTTTAAGGGTTGAAGGATGAGCTTTTTGAAACCTGTGAACCCCCCGAAACTGTGTGATATATGCACTTACATATTGTTCTTGGGAGAGTGTCCACAGCTTTGATTATATTCTTTAAGGGGCCTGAGCAATTGAAATAGATTATTGCTCCTCTAGAGCTTAATTCTTTCTTAGGGTATTGCTGTGGTGCATCCTCACACTGGGGCTATGTATCTGGCAACTGACTTGCAGTCACAGCTATGATCCTGGTTATTTTGTTGTCATGAAATATCTTCACCTAGCTTGCCTTGGAGACTTTTTACAAGGCTGCCATGCTGGAAGTAGTCCTACAGTCCACCTACTGCTCTTGACCACTTAAAACTCTTCCTATGGCATCCTTTTAACCCATTTTTTGAGCCATAGATTCACTATAATTCTAGAATAAGAGTGGGGTTCAGTTCTCCAGTGCCCTGGATTCAAGGTCCAGACTCTAGAAATACAAAAAGGCTATTTAGCTTGTGAGGTATATGAAACAAGTGCAATGTATTTTTTCCATTTTTCTTGATAAGTTGTTTTCTCCTACTCACTGTCTCCTTCCCACCTTTTTCCCAAGTCAGCATGTTGTGAGACTGTGAAAAAGAAAACATACATTAATTTAAGATTGGCCTCAGTAGTTACATCTGTCCTATGATGCCCTGGTACCATGCTGCTTAACTAATACAGGATTTTTAATGTCAAGGCAGTTTGCTTACATTCAGTATTTGCTTATGTTCATACACATGGGGTTATTTCAAAGAAAAGAAAATTAAAAACACCTTGCCAAGTTGCCTTTCTATGCTATGTATTATTTGGGAACTAATTTTAAAGAGTGATTATTGAAATTAGTATTTTCCTCCTTTTTCTTCCTGTTAATTTCTTTTCTAGTTTTTTTCATCAGATTAGATACATTAGCAACTCTTTTAATTAAAATAGAGAGTCACTAAGTAGCCACTACCTCCTATATTTACTTATTTCTAGCACTGAATTAATTCTTTCAGTTAAGTTCAGGACTTAGAGGTAAGTTGATATGGTGTTATCAGAAACATTAAGCTTTTCCTTATTCCTCATTTCAAATTCCTATTTGTTTAATACATATATTTAGTAAGCACTGTGAACACTCATATATTAAAACATGAAAGGATTTCTTTGAAATAAATATTGTATTTGATATAGGAAGCCGTAAAGGACAGACACAGTTTTATATTTTATGAAGCAGCAACATGTCAAAAAATAAACAGAAGAAGATTCTGGCAAACTTCACTACTACCTCCTAACTCAGAGCTAAAAGGAGTAACTTCAGGGGCAGGCAGACACAGACACCTGAAACATGGAATGATAGAGAGTCTTATCCTAGAACTGGATATCTGTAATAAATAGAATATATGAATATTGCAGATTATTTTTGAGGAGTTCTTTAATATTTGGAAAATCAGTATGATGTAGTATTTTCTACCAACAAAGCAGAAAATTCAAGGAAAAGAGAGAATAAAAAATATGAACAGATAAAAATAGCTTAGTATAATAAAAACAGTTGTCCATAATCACACTAAATGGATAAATGTCTTTTTAAAAGATTAATATTTTCTGGATTTGTTCTAGTTTCATACTTACTTAAAAAGACAAACAAAAGGAAAAATAACATGGAAATGTTAAAAGTAAAAGAAAGGTAAAAATGTAATAGGCATCCACAGATAGAAAGCAGAGGTAGCATTTTTATTATCAGACCAAGTTGAATGAAATTCCTGGAACAGATATTTTTGTTGTTATATAGAGATAAAACATCATAAATATTTATATGCTAAATAAACTACATAAAGAAAAAGGTACTTGAGTATACTGAAGTCTAGAAAGGAAAAAGTGTTAGAAATATGAGGTGTTGACAGAAACAAAATTATACAGAAATATTTGGAACTATCTGTTTCTCTTTGACAAATGGGTGAGGCGGAACACCAAGATGTGGAGATTTGGTAAATATAGTTAATAAGGTTGATCTATTATATGTCTATATATAGATCACTTAAAAGCTTTTAAGAAACTATACTACTAATTCTTGTGTTTAAAATAAGAATCAAAATTAATTACATGCTTTAAAAATAACAGCGTGAAGAGTATATGCCAAAACTCATGTGAAATGATCGAAGTTCTAATAGTGATAACTTTAGATGCCTTCATTATTAAATAGAATAAATGGGAAAAAAGAATTAAGTATTTAACTTTAGAAGCAGAAAAAATATAATAAAACAACCTCAGTGGAGTCATAAAACAGAATCTGAAAAGCATAAGAAAATAAATTAATGAACTGTGAGAAAACTAGATAAACTTTTTTATATACTAATAAATGAAAACACAAATGCACAAAATTAGAAGTGATAAAGGGTAATGTTATTGTAGTTATGGAAATATGATAAATTATTATAATATATACTAGCATTTTCAAAATTTTATTCCAAAGAATACACATTTCATATAATGTCCAAGAAAAAGGTTCTGCAGTGAAATCAATTTAGAAAGCAATTCATAGTATATCCCAATTTTTTGTATTCACACTCCATATGGAATATTGAAGGTTTTGAGAAGTCAGTTCTGTAGTTCAGTTTAATCTTGCATGTTTTCCACATTTAATTTTAGATCTTTGCTTTAATATATCTCTTATTAAATAAATTACCAGGAAGTAATATCGCATTGAATACACACTGGCAAATGGGGCTATATAAAGCTCTTTATTAATAAGGTTGAGAATCTTGATGAATTGTATGATTTCATAGGACTACATAGAAAGGAGGAAACATAAACAGACTGGACTCATGAACAATTTTTTTTAAATTCAAAGAATAATCTCCAAAAATGGCAACTGTAACTATGCAGGTATTTTCAACTTTTAAAGAACAGAGAATTTCCACTCTGAATAAGGCTGTTTTCCAGAGCACAAAAATATATTTAAACTTTTCCACAATTAGCATAACTGCAATACCAAACTCTCCTCCAAAAAAAAGGAAAAGAAAAGAAAAAAATAAGTCCTTTAACACTTTGAATAGAGATGCAAAAATTCTAAATAAAATTAGAGAAATTTTTTTTTTTAATTATACTTTAAGTTCTGGGATACATGTGCAGAACGTGCAGGTTTGTTACATAGGTATACAGGTGCCATAGTGGTATGCTGTACCCATCAACCATCACCTACATTGCATATTTCTCCTAATGCTGTCCCTCCCCTTGCCCCTGACCCCCAAAAGGCCCCAGTGTGTGATGCTCACCTCCCTGTGTCCATGTGTTCTCATTGTTCAGTTCCCACTTATGAGTGAGAACATGGGGTGTTTTGTTTTCTGTTTCTGTGTTAGTTTGCTGAGAATTATGGTTTCCAGCTTCATCCATTTCCCTGCAAAGGACGTGAACTCATCCTTTTTTATGGCTGCATAGTATTCCATGGTGTATATATGCCACATTTTCTTTATCCAGTCTATCACTGATGGGCATTTGGGTTGGTTCCAAGTCTTTGTTATTGTGAATAGTGCTGCAATAAACATAAGTGTGCATGTGTCTATATAGTAGAATGATTTATAATCCTTTGGGTATATACCCAGTAATGGGTATTGGGATTGCTGGATCAAATGGATCAAATGATATTTCTGGTTCTAGATCCTTGAGGAATCGCCACACTGTCTTCCACAATGGTTGAACTAATTTATACTCCTACGAACAGTGTAAAAGCATTCCTATTTCTCCACATCCTCTGCAGCATCTGTTGTTTCCTGACTTTTTTAGTGATTGCCATTCTAACTGGCGTGAGGTGGTATCTCATTGTGGTTTTGATTTGCATTTCTCTAATGACCAATAATGATGAGCTTTTTTCATATGTTTATTGCCTGCATAAATATCTTCTTTTGAGAAGTGTCTGTTCATATCCTTCACCCACTTTTTGATGGGGTTGTTTGTTTATTTCTTGTAAATTTGTTTAAGTTCCTTGTAGATTCTGGATATTAGCCCTTTGTCAGGTGGATGGATTGCAAAAATTTTCTCCCATTCTGTAGGTTGCCTGTTCACTGTGATGAGAAAGTTATCAGTGCCTTTTACTATACTTTTAATAGACCATGCCTAAAAAGAGTTAGTTTAGGGAATGCCAGGAAAGTTTATACCAAGAAATATATATTAGCATCATCTATCTTAGGGGTCAACAAACTACAACTTGCTGGAAAATCTGGCCCACTGCTTGTAAATTTGTGAATACAGTTCTATTGAACAGAGCCACACTAATTCATTTACTTAGTATCTATAGCTGCTTTTGTGCTACAGTATTTCCAATAGAGGCCCGATAGCTTGTAAAGTCTGAAATATTTTCTATATTACCTTTCACAGAAAGTCTTTGCAGACTTCTGGTTTATATTCTCACTGCCTGAAGGGGAAATCTTCTATGAAAATTCTCAAAAAGGTCTTTGATAAAATTCAGCATCCACTGCTTAAACAGTTATTGTAAGTAGTTAATAGAGTAATAGTAGTGTAATCTCAACCTAGCATTGCTTCAAACTTAACGGTAAAATTCTCTGGTTCTCTTTAAAGTCAGTGGTAATTCAGACTTGGTATCATTACTTTGATGTGATACTATATTATCAGGTTTCTTCCTGCCTTCTTTCCTCTCTTCCTCCTCCTTTTTTTTCCTTCTTTCCTTCCTTTGCTTCCTCTTTCTTCCCCTCCTTTCTTCCTTCCTTTCTATGAAGAAAAAATAATGAAACTTTTTTACTAAAGAAAAAACAGTAAGGAATTTTTGCAGAATTGTAACACATTTTAATCAGGAAAAAAACAGTGGGGTTATTTGGCCAGAATTATGGAACTTAAAATGATCTCCTGAAGTCCTTGGGTATTCTAATGAAAACCTTTCAGCAGCCAACTTTCCTAATGATACAAACAAATAGTTTTCTCTTTAATCTTTGAATTTTTTTAGCAAGTTTAATATACAGTTTCTCTTCATAATGCCTCTTTATGTGTTACTGTTTTTGAATCAAAATATTCCACTTCACGATTATTGAAGAAAAACTTCCTTCTTTGTTATAAGATTAGTTTTACTTCCACAGAGGAGTAAAACTCCCCCTCAACTATTAGTTACAGGTGTGACATTAGGTAAACCACACAGTCTTAAGATGCACAGAGAAAATCCACTGTCTTGTGGTCATAACCTTGGGCCAGCACTAGGAAACACAATGGAAGTTGAAGACCTATTCTTAAATTCCTCACTGTTCTAAAATGTCCGCGTAGGCCACATTAAAGCCTGAGGTCTTTTGAGCTATAAGTGAGTATGCACTCAACATATTCCTATTGCCTTTCCCCCTTCTTCTATGGTACTCAGTGGTTTGAGGTGGAAAACAGAACGGATACAGGATATCGAGGACTTTGCTGTAGGTAGCATCTGTCGTAGTAGTTTTTCATGATTTATGAGACTAATCCTTTCTCTCAGGACTTCCCCAATCCCGGTTCAGGTTTAAATATCCCTCCATGAGAGTATATTTGTACTCAATAGATTCCATGACCTCATCCTGTGCCTCTTGGAATTCATTTTAGGATATGCATCATCTTGGGATCATCTATTCACTCTCTCTCTCTTCTTATAACTCTAGCTTTGGGCTAAATTCTCTTTTAAGTTGCTACCTGTACTATTTCCGATGTCTCTATTACATGACAAGTCTTTACTGGATGGAACCTATTATGTTTTCATTAAATTTTCTCTCCCCTTTCCTTTCATTTTAGGGAAATTTTAAAAAGAGAATACTTTAATTGGGCTTCCCTCAAAAGTCACAGAGATTTCTAAGAGCACCAAGGTTGCGGTGGTCTGCATATGGTGCGTCGCTAAACTTGATTGCCTCAAGTCCACAATCAGCAGTAACTACCCAAGGACAAAATATGGCACTGGGATTTATTTCCTCTTTGAATAGCTATAGTGCCAATTTATTAGGCATAAATAAATGAATGTTAGAATTTATTTTTAAAGAGAATGTTTCCCTAAGAATTTAGATGAGGAAATACCATTTTAAATCTTACTGAAAATGAATTGTCTTCAGGTTTCCAGGCCAGAGATAAATGATTCCCATCTTTCCCTTTTCTGGTATGGTTTGGCTTTATACATTTTCTCATGCTTATTTTTTATTCCTTGATTTATTACACAAGAGAATATACTTTTGTGAATCACCATCTTTGAAAGCACCTAATGTTCAATATCTTTTTGATTCAGAAAACCCACTGCAAGGAGTCTCACAGTTAACCGCATTCTTACCAGAAAACCTGTAACTCTATAGTAAAGTCCATCTGGTGAGTTTTTTTATAATCAAAGTATTGGAAAATTTTTTATCTAAAAAGAAGGTAAATATTTATAGCACAATGACCAGTTAACCACATGTGGCTTTTCAAACCTGCTTTGTGAATCTCTTAAACAATCATTCACTTGATCTTTATATACCCCTTTTCACAGTGGTAGCAATTCTTTACCTGTAGTCTCCTACATATCCTTTGCGGCAAAGAAAAGAAAATGCTCTAATCTAAAGCAAAAATAATAGAGACTGTTTGATTTAAGGAAGCATATAGGATGGACATTTAGTGTATATGAAAAAGAAATTACAATTGAGTGGTTGGTGAGAATGATATACTTGGCACTGAAAACACAGAAACTGGTATTTTATAATAAAAGTTTATAAACATGTAAACAAGTGGTTTATTTTTGGTGTCAGCAATGGCACTGTAGTTATTTCTTTTCTTTTTCTTTTGGGACAGGGTCTTACCCTGTCACCCAGGGTGGAGTACAGTGGCACTATCTTGGCTCGCTGCAGCCTTGACCTCCTGGGATCAGATGATTCTCACACCTCTGCCTCCCCAGTAGCTGGGACTGCAGGTGTGTACCACCATGCCTGGTTTATTTTCTGCTTTTTTTTTTTTGGAGAGACAGAGTTTCTCCATGTTGCCCAGGCCAGTCTTCAGTCTTGAATTCCTAGGCTCAAGCAATCTGTCTGCCTCATGAGCCATGGTGCCCAGCCTCCAGTCATTTCTTGGCCCTTAAATCGAGTGATCAGAGATAATGATTTAATGAAAAACTCAAATGTTAAGCCTGAGTTATAGTGAAAAAAGTATTTTTGCTTATTGGCTAGAAATAATGTAACTTTTAAGAATGATTTCTTGGCGAAGGCTGTCTCATATAAGGAAAGTAAGGTATTAAAGTAAACTTTTCTGTATTTTGTAGGTTTATAGAGTTTGAGAACAATGGTCATTTTGACTACGCAATTAGAGAAAAACATTTTATTTCCCTAGTCCAGCTTTTATTAGTCACTGAATATGAAGATGATCTTTCAGGAATGTTTATCACTCTTTTGATATCCAGGGTGTATCTGGCTAACCTGGCTCCCTAAGTTGCTGCCTCCTTTTCTTGCATAGATCCATATGCAATCTTTAAAATCCTTTCAAAGACATCGATCTTCCCAACTATCTAAAATCAAGGTTATATTAGTCACTGATAAAACTCACAACCTATATATTAAATGGTTACCAAATGGTCTGGCTAAATGTTATTATGTTTGCAAAAGTGTATATTAAGTCTCTGTGATGTTACAGTCCAAGAAAATCATGGGAAAACAAATATTTAAATGTGAATTAATTAACCAGTTTTTTATATTTTTACTGCCAGTGTCTACCTGGAACAAACATAGTTTTCTATTTTTTGAATGCTTTATCTCATATCAAACCATAAGAGGGACTACATTTTCAGGTCTTTTAATGACAACATAACTTCTGGGAAATGGGAAGCAGTCTGGTGACATGTGTGCTTGTATTTTTGAGTATTGATGGTGAAAGCTCATAGAATTGTTAGTCAGTAAGTTGAAGGTATGGAGGTAGATAAATGTAACATGTACAAAAGATTCAGTAAGAATAAATGGGCTGGGTGCGGTGGCCCACGCCTGTAATCCCAGCACTTTGGGAGGCCGAGGCGGGCGGATCAGGAGGTCAGGAGATGGAGACCATCCTGGCTAACACGGTGAAACCCCTCCTCTACTAAAAAAAAAAAAAAAAATTAGCCGGGTGTGGTGACAGGTGCCTGTAGTCCCAGCTACTCGGGAGGCTGAGGCAGGAGAATGGCGTGAACCCGGGAGGCGGAGCTTGCAGTGAGCCGAGATCGCGCCACTGCACTCCAGCCTGGGCGACAGAGCAAGACTCCGTCTCAAAAAAAAAAAAAAAAAAAAAAAAAGAATAAATGTAATATAATGCTTGTGTTAAATGGAGCTTTGCAAAGATGTTGTACTCTCAAGTATTCTTAGAATAATCACAGGAAAGAAAAGATAGTTGGGGAGAAACTCTATTGTTACAGACAGGGCCAACTTATCCATTAAGAACTGAAGGCACAGTGCCGGAACCCATAATACTTTCAGGGTCTCATGATCCTGTTTTGATTTCTTTTAGAAACAGAAAACAAGTGAACATTGAGGTTGAAGAAAATGTTTTGATTGATACATAATATTCATATATTAGTTTTTATACCAATGGAGTCATAAAATATAATTTTAAAATATTTTGTTGTATTTATTTATTTATTTTTATGGAAAAAAGAGTTTACAAGAACAAAAATCTTAGGGCCAAAGAAAGTAATGATGTAACCCTGGTAGTAGTATAAAACACAAACAATTTTGAAAAAGTGTTACAAAGTTGTCTTTTATATGTAGCTCCTACCAGTTTCCTTTTTTCTCCTCTCATGTCCTCTTACCCACTATTTTACATTTCATGTTTAATCATTTTGGGTCTGAAATTGGCATTTCATTCATATTTACAGGTCAGTTTGTTATCACAATCCTTTAGTAGCTTGAATTGATATTGACCAACTGATCTTCATGTTCATCTACTGCCTAGACCAAAACAAAGATAAAGTTATCTTTCATTTTAGACCTATGTTAATTCATTTTGTGTGTTACATAAAATGTAGCAATTATACATATAGGTAGGTGGTGGTTTCATTCAGACAGTAAGAGAGTCAAAAGCTAATATCAAAAAGAAAACTTGATTATTTGTAATTGAGATGCTTTTAGTTTAATATATGAGCTGCACATAGGCATTTAACTTCTCTAAATATTTTTCTCAAAGTTATTGCTCATTATTTTTTGAGGAAAAATATACACCTTAAAAGTTTTATTTTATAATTTAAAAAAGATAGTAGTCCTTTCATCTAATTCTTCATAGTTAAGTATTTCTGTTACATTGAAATAGCTACCAGATTTTCATGGTGGATAATGGGATTTTTATATGATCCCTATAATTATAAAGAGATTTCCTTAGTGAGTGAAGTGTCTCATTTATGCACAACTACTGAAGAAGAAGAAGAAAAAAATTACATCATAGTAAATCTTACATAAGTAGAAATAGTGAAAAAACTTGAACGATCAGTACAACGAGAAGTTTTAGTTAAGAAATATGAACACCTCAAAACCACTTGGAATGGCACAAATCCAATTTAGAATACATTTTAGCACCAAGATTTGTTTTTATGTGCAAATACCTGGTCTACAAAGCTAAAGGGAAAACATAGGTTGAATAGTTATTATGGGATTGCGATAAGAACTGTAGACTGTGTAGCTCAGTAGACTCAGCTGCAGTGTTGGATCATACAAGTGGATCTATATTGCTTATCTGGTATAGCCTAACATTACTCCTTACAATTTGCCTTGTTAAGTGCTTTCTTGTGTAGAAAAAAGAATAGAGTTGGTATTTATTGGGGAAATGTGTTAAGAATTTGAAAGGCCTCTAGGTTTATAATGGAGAGTAAAAATATTTTTTTCCTTTGGTTTAGGGGAAAAGTTTGGAAATTAGGTATAATCTTCACTCTTACTTATGCTTTTGCCCCATTCCTGTATCCCTATAATGTTCTAGTTGAATTTCAGATGGTTTCTCAATACTGTGTTAAATCAACGAGAAATAGATCAGTTCTTCCTTTACTTATGACCCTAGACTTCTGTGTACCCTTTTCTTCTTTATTTTATTTTCAATTACCTTCCCTAGTCTTTTTCTAATCACCTATATTTAGCTCTCACTTCAGTACTCTTTTTCTAATGCTATTTGGACCCTAGGGGCATTCTGAGTAACAGTATGACAGGAAAAAATTGTGGGAAAGAATGAGGTCGTGTTTTATTTAAATCTTAAATGTTTTGTCCTTTAATGTAGTGACATGGGAGAGAACTCATTTTAATTAAACTAATATTTAATATCTCCTATGTATAAAATATATTGGATTTCAACATGAGAAAAGCACATTTTTATCTCCTGGAAACTCAGTCTGGTGGGGAAAATGGATACACATAAAAGTCTTAATTGTGGCTGTGATAATATTGTGGGGAGTATTACAGATGAATGGATATAAGATATGTCATGGGAGTATATGGGGGAAGAACAATACTTTCTGACAGAAGAAGAATAGGAAATTTCTGGCATATGATTCTAGAGCAGTACTACTCACAAATGTGGTCTGAGCTACTTCTTTCATCGAGAAGTCTTAGTATGAAAAGAACATCAGCTGAACTAAGCAGGGTACTTAGTGATAGAATTGATTTACATTCTGGGGCTGCTTCTTATCTTGTAGACTGGTGCTTTGAGAACCATCCTTCTAGAGGACCATGGCACACATCCAATACACATGTACAGATTAGAACAAAACAGAGGTGCATGAGATCAATTTCAGAAGTAGGGCGGTAGGCTGGTGGGGGTTTCAGTGAAAGGGTAGAAATGAAGAAAGGCTTCCTAAAAACTAAGATATTTAAGCAAAGTCATGAAGGATAGATATGATTTGAAAATGTGTGTGGAGGTGGAGAGAAATTGAGGGGAAGATATTCCAAGCAAAGTGAGGGAAAAGAGCTTATAATAAGGAACAGATATTCTAGGTATGTTGTGAAAATTATGTAGCATATAACCTGCACTACATTTTGTCTTTTCAGGGAACTTCTGGGTATGTGTGTGGAACACTAGGCAAGTTAATTTATTTGATGAAGAGTGTACTTTCAAGGAATCTAGTATAAAGGAAATAACATTTAGCTAAATGTAAATGTAGGCTAGGAATTAGGTTAAGTATTTATATTCATCATGTCATGTAATCTTTAACAACCTTCTGCAAAGCTATCATTATTTCCATTTTACTGATGTAAATACAGAAGTGCAGAGCATAAAGTTACGCAGCCTATAAGAATGGGCCTGACCTGAAAGATTATGTTTTAATGTGAAAAAGTTGAAAAGGTAGATGAAGGGCAGATTCTGGGGGGCCTTGAATGCTATCAAAAATTAGGACTTTATAATCTACAGTTGTTGAGGAGTCATAAGAGGTTTGGAGTATGCGAATTGCTTAATAAAAATCCTATCTCATGAACTCAATTTATTATTTAGTTTATACTCAAAATATGTATCTTTAGGAAACATTGAATAAAAAAGCCTAATACTGGTTTGTTTCCAGACCAAATCCATGGAAGCAAAATTGAACCATGGTTCAGGCAGGGTAGAGTGGGAATGAAGGGATATGGGTGTTCTGTTTAAGAAAATCCCTCCAAGATGTTGGCTGGTACTTGGCTTATTTGTATTTTAGTGAAATACATAAATTGTCAAGTAAGTTCTGTGAATTAAGACCAGACAATTTTTTGGTCTGCTATGTGTCAGAAAAATACTTGTACATATAACCTAGGGTTGAATTATAGAGATTACCACGAGCAAAAGTGAATGGAAAGTAAGAGTGGGTTTTCTGAAGAGTATGAGAAATGACGATGAGTACCTATATTGCTACTTTTCTTACTCAGGTATGAAAATGAATTTGCTCTTGCTTCAAAATGCTTGATATTCTTTTCTGAACCTTAAAGTTGTTTATTCTTCCCAGGCCAGTTAGAAGGTGGAAAAATTAGATAAATAATTAAGCATGTTGGAGTAATCAGCAGAAAGAAATCTTAACATTCTTATCTTCCCTAGAAATACGAAGTGGAGCCGTGAAATAGAACAGTTCATTGCATGTACAAAAAGGTCAAATAGGAAATCTTATTAAGCCAGCTAATATTAAAAGCAGGTGATGTTTTTACACATTTTTTAACCAAGGAAGAAAAAAAAGTGGAAGGCAGGGAAGAAGGGAGGGAAGGAAGGAGGGAGAGAGGGAGTGAGGGAGGGAGAGAAGGAGGGAAAGAGGAAAGGAAAAAAGAAAAAAGGGAGGAAGGAAGAAATGAAGGAAATTAAAAGGTAGTTATGATTTTTATCATTTCTTCACATCCTTAAAATTTTTTTTCTGATTGAGGTTAAACTGCCTAGGTGGTATTTACTTAAATCTATCTACTCATATTATTAGCAATAAAGTTAATAATTTTTATGTTAATAGTGTTTTGTACGTAGAAGTTTTTTTTTTTTTTTTTTTTTTTTTTTTTTTTTTTTTTTTACTATCTTTGCTGTTTATACACAGCTAGAGCTTAATTTACAGATCGCTTTTCAAAGTAAGAGGCATCACTGTTCATTTTGGTGGCATAGTGTGTAGGAAAGACCTATTCTTTTCTATGGGGATAGATCCAACCCACTTAATTCATTTCAGTGTCAGGCAATAGTACAAATTCCTTATTCATCTTATTGTAAATCTAGATTTTTTAATTTGGGGTATTTAAAGAAAGAAGTTCTAGTAAGAGTTTTAGAATGATTAAAGACCAGTACTAACACAATTACCAGCTTGTGTTTTTATATATTTACCACTCACAGATCTATAGAATTTTAAACTTGGCATTAGGTCTTAGAGGTCTGTTAGTCCGTATCTCTTACTTTGAGATAGGAAAATTAAAGTTCAGACAGGTTAAGAGACTTGCCTAAGATCAAAAGTGTGATTTTTGCTTAAATCTTGTGTGACTGGGAAAATGTTGGTAGCACTTTAAGGAGGGGAAACATAAGCCAAAAAGAACAACAGGTTTGTGTGACAGAATTCTGAGTTAACATTATCATTGTTGGGTTTGACACAGGAGATATTTAGGTGGAAAATGGACTAATGGAACTATGTGATTAAAACCTCTCTTCCATGAGATGGAAATGTGAAACTTACCTGTGTATATGAGATGAGATTTGAAATTGTAGATTTCAAGAGTCATTAATTCCACAAATATTTATTGAGAATATATAATTCCCCAAGGAAGTAAACCTATGCCATGTTTTAAAGCTTGAAGTTTTTTGAGGAGAGGCATGGAGTTGAGAAAATAAGGAACGCATGGCCAGGGGAAAGCAAGGACTTATGGTTATATTACTAAGTGGAGTGGAGAGTGAAGATAAATTGAGTGTGCACATTGTTCAAAGAGTTCCAAGTTTTTCCTGAAAGCTAGGTGGAAGCTGAAGAAACATCTTCAGCAACACAATGTCAAGATCAAATCCCCAAAAGGGAAATTAGAAAGAAATGAGGTCTTTATATGCTCAAATCAGAACTTGTTATGGCCATTAAATTTATTTTAGAGAATTGAAGATGAAAACTGGCAATGCCTCAGAGAAGGATGAAAAACCAGTAGACGGTAGGCCATCAGAAAGCTAGGAAAAGTACTGTTCAGTAGTCTCAAATGTATTGAGGAGGTTATTAAAAACTTTGGATTTCACTATTAGATTATAGGCATATCTTGGAGACGTTGTAGGCTCAGTTCCACACTACCACAATAAAGAGAATATTGCTTTGGATATGAAACGGCAATGGACAAGAAATGAAGTGTTAACAGGCATCATTCAAGAGATTAACTAGTCAGAAGTTTTAAAGATGACCTGGATGCCTCTCCTAGTGACAGAGGCTTACTCCTAAATTTGGATTGGTGGCAAAACACTCACAGAGCTGTTTTGGACACTTTTGCATTACTAACATCTACTTGTTCATAACAAATTATATGTACTTTAAAACTCTTTAGTTACAATCTAGACTATTCCATATATTTAAAAATCCATATATTAGAATCTTTTTTCATTGCCCAAATCATAAATATATATTACTGAAATTAACATAGTTACCTTTCCTTTGTATATGCATATGTGTGTATAGCTATTATGTTATACTAATGCCATAGTGTACATGTATATGTAAATGTTTGTATACACAGGTATACCTCAGAGATATGGAATGTTCTAAATACTTTGTTGTTACTTCAACAGTGTTCACAGGATCTTCATCAGGAGTAGATTCCATCTCAAGAAACCACTTTCTTTGCTCATCTATAAGTAACTTCTCATTCATTCAAGTTTTATCATGAGATTGTAGCAATTCAGTCACATCTTCAGGCTCTGCTTCTGATTCCAGTTTTCTTGCCATTTTTACCACATCCGTAATAATTTCCTCCACTGAAGTCTTGAGCCCCACAAAGTCATCCATGAGGCTTGAAATCAATTTCTTTCAAACTCCTCTTAATGCTGAAATTTTGGCCTCCTCCCTTGCATCACGAATGTTCTTAATTGTATCTATAATGATGAAACCTTTCCAGAAGTTTTTAAATTTATTTTGCCAAGATACATCAGAGGAATCATTATATATGGCAGCAATAGCCTTACAAAATGTATTTTTTTTTTTTTTTGAGACGGAGTCTCACTCTGTCACCCAGGCGGGAATGCAGTGGTGTGATCTCGGCTCACTGCAACCTCCACCTCCCGGGTTCAAGTGATTCTCCTGCCTCAGCCTCCCGAGTAGCTGGGACTACAGGCACGTGCCACCAAGCCCAGCTAATTTTTTGTATTTTTAGTAGAGATGGGGTGTCACCATGTTAGCCAAGGTGGTCTTGATCTCTGGACCTCGTGATCTGCCCACCTCAGCCTCCCAAAGTGCTGGGATTACAGGTGTGGGCCACCGTGCTTGGCCCCAAAATGTATTTCTTAAATAATAAGACTTGAAAGTCAAAATGACTTCCTGATCCATGGGCTGCAGAATGGATATTGTGTTAACAGGCATGAAAACAACATTTGTTTCCCTGTACATATCCAGCAGAGCTTCTGGGTGACTTGGTGCGTTGTCAATGAGCAGTAATATTTTTAAATGAATCTCTCTTTTTGTGAAGTAGGTCTCAACAGTGGGCTTAAAATAGTAAACCATGTTGTAAACAGATATGCTGTCATCTAAGCTTTATTGTTCCATTTATAGACAAAAGACAGAGCCGATTTAGCATAATTCTTTAGGGCCCTAGCATTTTCAGAATGGTAAATAAACATTGGCTTCAACTTAATGTCACCATTAACTTTAAGATGTACTAACCCCTAACAGGAGAGTCAGGCTGTTGTTTGAAGCGTCGAAGCCAAGCACTGACTTCTTCATTCTCACTATGAAAGTCTTAGATGGTGTGTCTCCCTCCAATAGAAGATTGTTTTGTCTCCACTGAAAATCTGTGTTTTCATATAGCCACTTTCATCAATTATCAGAGCTAGGTCTTCTGGATGACTTGCTGCAGCTTCTATATATCTGCACATTCTGCTTCATTTTGCATTATTATCTTATGAAGATGGCTTCTTTCCTTAAATCTCATGAGCCAACCTCTGCTAGCTTTCAACTTTTCTTCTACAGCTTCCTCACCTCTCTCAGCCTTCATGGAATTGAAGAGAGTTAGGGTCTTGTTCTGGATTAGGGTTTGGCTTAAATGAATTTTGTGGCTGCTCTGATCTTCTCTCCAGACCAATACAACTTTATATTAACGATAAGGCTGTTTTGGTTTCTTATCATTTGTGTGTTGAGTGGAGTATTACTTTTATTTCCTTCAAGAACCTTTTCTTTGCATCCATAACTTGGCTAACTATGGTGCAAGAGGCCTAGCTTTTGGCCTATCTCTGCTTTCCACATGCCTTTCTCACTAAGTATAATAATTTCTAGCTTTTGATTTAAAGTGAAAGACGTGCAACCCATCCTTTTACTTGAACCCTTAGAGGCCATTGTATGGTTAATATATGGCCTAATTTCAATATTGTGTCTCAGATAATAGGGACGCCTGAGTAGAGGGAGAGAGATGGGAAAATAGACAGTCAGTGGTGTAGTCAGAACACATACAGCATTTACTAAGTTCACCATCTTATATGGGTGCGGTTAGTGGTGCTCCAAAGCAATTACAATACAAACATCAAAGATTACTGAGCACAGATCACCAAGTAGATATAATTATAATGAAAAAGTAGGGGATATTGCAAGAATTACCAAAATGTGACACAGAGACATGCTGGAAAAATGATCCCAATAAACTTGCTTAATGCACGGTTGCCACAAACTTTCAATTTGTTAAAAAAAAAAAAAGCTATATTTATGGAGCACAGTAAAGCAGAGTGCCATAAAACAAGGTGCCTGTATTTTTATTCCTTCTAGGACTCAGGATAGTGCTTTTCAAAAAGTAGGGACATGATTAACATATTTTGTGACCGTACTTTATTTCAGAGTGTGTGTGTGTGTGTGTGTGTGTGTGTGTGTGTGTAGTGTGTTTAAAATGTTATTTAGGAGTTGACAAAATTGCTTAATTTTCATTTGGAAGTACAAGTTAAGAAAATTGAAATGTAAGATGTAGCCAATTATAAGTAGTATAGAAAGTTGAAGATGTTAAGTACCTTAGGAAACCAAACTAGAGTATCAGAAACATCATATGGTATTGAGAGATGACATATATAGGGATAAAACAAACTTTAAAGAGAAAATTGAGTAAGGTTAGTAAAATTAAAACAATTAAGTATTTTATTCTGATGAGAAGCCATATGACACAATAGTTAAAGGCACATTCAAAGGAATCAGAGATGTGGATTGAAATTGTTTGTTATTTAACTTGAAGCCATGGCTTGAACTCATTTTCTCTGTGTGTAAAAGCATTGATCATATTTCCTACCTCATAGGTCTGTTAGAAAGAATCAAAGAAATAGCGTTCTAAAATATCATATAGTGATTGTCACATTAATAAATTTAGTAATTTTTTTCCAGAATATATTCTTAGGTTCTGAATGCAGTCTGAGGTTAATCATGATAAAGAGCATTGTAACACACATATATAGATGGAAAGAATTAGCTAACCCGTGTTACAGTCAAAGTAGTATACAATATTGCCATGGAAAAAGTAAAAAGAAAGACATATACTGAGTAGAAAATGAAAAATTCGCAATATTCAAATTGTCAGGGTTTGGGATTGACCCCCAAGTGAAAGTGTTGAAAGCTTCATCATTTAGGTCATTTCAAACTCTATTCTACCACACTCAAGAAACCCTGTGGTCAAATTCTTATCCTGTCTACTAGTTGCATAGTTCTTCCAACAGACCTGCTATTGACATCCCTGTTTCCTTGCACAAAGCTGTTATTCACTTCTAGGAAAATCGGTGGCTCTGTGGAATTGGATAAGAATTTGGCCTACAGTGAGTGATTTGAATGAATGAATTTGGAATTGGCAAGAAAATACAAACATATGCCACATTTACTTGGTACATTCACGCTTCAAGAGAACTCAGGTAGCACGTAAATTCAGTGTAAAAAGCCAGAGATTTTCAGTAAGAACCTATTACAAAGTCAGCCTAAATCTTCATTTATTTTTGTCAGATTGAAAGAATAAGGCAAAACGTAAATTATTATTCATTGGAATGTACAAGGCTAGAGTCCCTTCTGATAAAGTCATATATGGCACATACTACTTACAATGCTGATGTCAGAGACAGAACAGTCATGTTTTAGGCAAATTTAACATAAGTGGATTTATTAGTTGCTTTTAAGATACACTGTTTTTTAAAGCCAGTCTTCGTTGGCCAGATTGATCTGGACTACTTGCAGATTAAGTAGTCTTTGCTTTTTGTAGGCAAAATACAACCAAGGAGTATGGTGGCCCGCTTGTGTGCTGGCGGTAAGTTGGAGAGAATCTGAACCTGCTCCTATTTTCAATAGTAGACAGATTTCTTCTCTCAATATTATTGCTCATGCAATTTTCAGTATCAGAGACATGGGGCCTTTAAAAAGGAAGAGATGTTACATTTTTGACAGCCTTTCCCTTCCACTGACTGAAACAATAAAAATAAACATGAAGCTGTTGGAATGGCCTCTTCATATTATGTCATTTGCATGTGATTCCCTTTGCTTCTCTAGATAATTGAATTTATTCAGGCAATTTATTTTTTAAATGCATAGTCTCTGTGAATGGAAACATCTTAACTAAAGACAACCCTTTCATTTCCTCTTAATGAAATATATACATGTAAGTGTATACTTCTGTTAGAACCGAGGGAATAGAAGGGAAAGAATAGAAAACCCAAAAATGTATAATTAATTAAAAACATGAAGTGTGACTCTTGTAACCAAATATTCTGTCTTTGTGTTTACCCCCGTCTATGTTCAAGGTCTCTAGGTGTTCAATAGGAGCTTTTTAATTATTTTTCCCATTTGATGTTGCTAAGTATAATGAATAGATAGCAAAGGACTTTTGTAAGGAGCCTCTAAATGTGAATCACCTCAAAGCTGGTAAGCATAGCAGTACCTGGTTGTTTCCCATCTTGAGACTCAGTCTTAGTAAGTTTGAGACTTAAAGAAAATGACTCTTTAAATTGAGCTCCATTAGCCAAACAATGTAGCTTTATAACATAAATAGAGCTTGTATTCTCTTGAATCTGGGAATATAAAGAGTAAATACTTTTATTATGAATCGGCATTTTTAAGGGTTATTGAGCACCAAGCCAGAGCACTTTGGGATAGCAGAAATATCCAAAGATATTCAGAAAACAGGAATTCAGGTAGAATTGTAGAAGTGGAAACATCTGTCCAAAATTCAAAATTATGTATCTCCTCTTTATACTCCATAGGATTTAGTATAACTTAAATGCAATTTTATTTTTATATTCACCAATATATAACTTCACCAAGTTTCCATGACAAAGTAATTTCTTAATGGGAATGAAAATACTGTCACCTGTAGTCACAACTCAATAAAGCAATAAACAGCAGTAGGATTCTGAAAAACTTTTTTTATATTGACACATTTCATTTTCCCCCTTTATTCTAACATTGATGTGGCAGAGATTTTAGAGGCAGGACACACAGCGTTCTGAGAGCCCATTCATTGTCAGTAAGGGAAAGTTGCTTCAGTTTCTCATTTTATCCCTTAGTTTTACAATGATATCTTTTTGTCATGCTTTAGTCTTCCTGGAGTAACTAAAATCTTTGATTCTTACTTTGTTGTTCTAGAGCCTTCTCATTTTCCTATTTCTCTCTCTGTTTGGCATATTCTATAGGTGCTCATTATTATTTCTATGTTGGCAGGGGTTTTTTTTGTTTTTTTTTTTTTTTACAAAATATACTTTGTTTTTCAAAATCTAGTTGTAAATAATGATAAACTTTCAAAAATGTACAGGGCAGACCCAAGTCAGTGAAGGAGAAGGTGTTACTCTCTTATAACTGCCATTTTTAGGCATAGGTGAAGAGGGCTTGGCCATTTGCTCTTCTCCCTGTGGATACTCTTGAAGAGCTTATGACCTGAAGTGCATTTAATCATTCACTGGAAATAAATGCTTCATAAGTCATTATTTTACAGCCTTTATTTTTTCACCTGCCTTTTGTAGGCACATCTACCTTTAGATGTTCCATATACAAATTTAAAGATCTCAAACAATTGAATTTCCTGAGGGAGATTATATGGCATCTCTTAAAGTCCCGGGGTCAGAAACCAGGACTAATGCTCAATTTATAAACTAATTTAGTTGGGCGGACTTATTGAAATTTACTAGACATACCAATTCTATTTAAAACATTATCTCTGTTTGCTAACCAATCTGTTTTTGTCAATACCATAATCATTGTTTCAACTTCCCAAGCAAAAACCATGTTTATCTTTGACTCTTTTTTTTCTGATTATTTTCAAGTTGCTTAATCTTATCATTGCTTCTTTCAAATTGTCTCTAGGATTGGGAACATATTTTTAGCATTCTTTTTTTTTTAATTTATTTTAGGTTTGGGGGTACATGTGAAGGTTTGTTACACAGATAAACACATGTCATGGAGGTTTGTTGTACATATTATTACATCATCCAGGTATTAAGCTCAGTTCCCAATAGTTATCTTTTCTGCTCCTCTCCCTCCTCCCACCGTTTTCCCCCAAGAAGACCTCAGTGTCTGTTGTTTCTTTCTTTGTGTTCATAAGTTCTTATCATTTAGCTTCCACTTATAAGTGAGAACATGCAGAATTTGGTTTTCTGTTTCTGCTTTAGTTTGCTAAGAATGATAGCCTCCAGTTTCATTCTTATTCCCTCAAAAGACATGATCTCATTCTTTTTTATGGCTGCATAATATTCTGTGGTATATTTGTGCCACATTTTCTTTATCCAGTCATTTATGGGCATTTAGGTTAATTCCATGTCTTTTCTATTGTGAACTATTGGGGGAACCAGTCCCCAATATTTCAATGTAGGTTCTTTTCTATTTTCCCTAAGTGTCGGCCGGTCTGAGAAATAAAGAGAAAGAGGATAAAGAGAGACGTATTACAGCTCGGCCTCCAGGGGTGACATCACATATCAGCAGGTTCCGTGATGCCCACCTGAGCCACAAAACCAGCAAGTTTTTATTAGGGATTTCAAAAGGGGAGGGGTGTATGAATACAGAGTAGGTCACAGGGATCACATGCTTCAGAGGGCAATAAAAGATCACAAGGCAGAGGGGCAGAGCAGGATCACAAGGCAAGGGTGAAATTAGAATTATTGATGAGGGTCCATGTCCCACTGGGCACGTGTTGTCCTGATAAACATCTTAACAGGAAACAGGGTTCGAGAGCAGATAACTGGTCTGACTAGAATTCACCAGGCTGGAATTTCCCAATCCTAGTAAGCCTGAAGGGCACTGCAGGAGACCAGAGCGTATTTCAGCCCTTATCTCAACTGCATAAGACAAACACTCCCAGAGCGGTCGTCTGTAGACCTACCCCTGGGAATGCATTCCTTCCCCAGGGTTATCAATTATTAATATTCCTTGCTGGAAAAAGAATTCAGTGATAGTTCTCCTACTCATATGTCCATCTATAGGCTCTCTGTGAGATGAAAAATATGGCTGTATTCTGCCCGACCCCGCAGGCAGCCAGACCTTATGGTTATCTTTCCTTGTTCCCTGAAAATCACTGTTATTCTGTTCTTTTTCAGGGTGCCCTGATTTCATATTGTTCAAACACACATGTTTTACAATTTGTACAGTTAACGCAATCATCACAGAGTCCTGAAGTGACATACATCCTCAGCTAATGAAGATGATGGGATTAAGAGATTAAAGACAAGCATAGGAAATTATAAGAGTATTGATTAGGGAAGTGATAAATGTCCATGAAATCTTCATAATTTATGTTCAGAGATTGCAGTAAAGACAGGCATAAGAAATTATAAAAGTATTAATTTGGGGAACTAATAAATGTCCATGAAATCTTCACAGTTTATGTTCTTCTGCCATGGCTTCAGCCGGTCCCTCTGTTCAGGGTCCCTGACTTCCTGCAACAGTGAACAGTGCTGCAATGAACATTCACATGCAGGTTTCTGTAGAATGCCTTGTATTCCTCTGGGTATATACTCAGTAATAGGATTGCTGAGTCAAATGGTAGTTCTGGCTTTAGTTCTTTGAGGAGTCACCATACTACTTACCACAATGGTTGAACTAATTTACACTCCCACCAACAGTGTATAAGGGTTCCCTCTTCTCTGCAACCTCACCAGCACCTGTTGTTACTTTCTGACTTTTTAATAATAGCCGTTCTGACTGGTGTGAGATAGTATCTCACTGTGGTTTTTATTTGAATTTCTCTAGTGATCAGTAATATTGAGCTTTTTTCATATGCTTGTTGGGTGCATGTACGTCTTCTTTTGAGAAGTGTTTGTTCATGTCCCGTGCCCACTTTTAAATAGGGCTGTTTGTTTCTCTCTTGTTAATTTTAGTTCCTTATAGATGCTGGATATTAGACCTTTGTCAGATGCATAGTTTGCAAATATTTTCTCCCATTCTGTAGGTTGTCTTTTTACTGTGTTGATAGTTTCTTTTGCTGTGCAGAGGCTCTTAAGTTTAATTAGTGATTTATTATTATTATTTTTTAGCACTTCTCATAGGAAAGTAACATACATTGTAAAAAAACAAACAAAAAAACAACAAAGTGCACATATATGTACCTGCCTTGTATATATACACACACACACACACACACAGGCATATTAAATTACAAATTAAAAAAACTCTTGGCTGGGCATGGTGGCTCATGCCTGTAATCCCAGAACTTTGGGAGGCCGAGGCAGGCAGATCACCTGAGGTCAGGAGTTCAAGACCAGCCTGGCCAATATGGCGAAACCCCGTCTCTACTAAAAATACAAAAAATTAGCCAAGCGTGGTGGCAGGCACCTGTAATCCCACCTACTCAGGAGGCTGAGGCAGGAGAATCGCTTGAACCTGGGAGGGGGAGGTTGCAGTGAGCCAAGATCGTGCCACTGCACTCCAGCCTGGGCTACAGAGCAAGACTCCACCTCAAAAAAAAAAAAAAGAAAAAGAAAAAACTCCCTAAGTACACTGTCATCGATTATCACACATTGTGTATAGAGTATCTAACCATCTAAAAGTGGCTATTAGCCTTTTTCCATATGCCTTACACATTCCTGTCATTGTCCCTATAGAAGTAACTATCACTAGGCTATGGATGAAGAGGGAAGGGCAATGTACTCTGGAATGTGAACAAAAATAATCTGAATATATAAGGTTTGGAAAAGCTCCTTTCTGAGTGTAACCTATTTTCCAAAACAGTTGATAATCACAGATGACAGATAGATTTGATGGTTCTTTTCAACTCCCACTGCTACAATCTAGTGGAAGGCCTTTTATTGTCACATATGTGTCATGGTAACAGTTTCCTATTCAGTGGAGATCTTTACTTTCTCCTATACCCAATTAATTCTACATACCACTGCTAGACTAATCTTCCTAACAAGCTACTTTAATAGAATCACTCACTGTAGATCAACAATAGTTCTCCATTGCCTGCTAGGTCAAATGTAAACTACCCTACTTGACTTTCATGACCCTTCATGAAATGACTCTCCTATGTTAGTCTTCTATTTATTATTTCTTCATTTCTTTTGGTTAAGCCACTTCCTTCACTGTAGTGTGTGTGTATATGCACTGTAAAATTTCCTGGGTGGTGCCTCTGGGAATGCTCTGTATCTTTTCCTCTTCACTTATTTCTTCTAGGCTTAAACTAAGTGAATCTCTATACATGAAGATTTAATAAATTAATAATTAACTCAATATGAATTTATGGAACATTAATAACAAGGCATAGTGTGTGTGTGAATAATCAGACATGTTCCCTGTCTTCATGGTATAGAAAGAAAATTAAATGAACAATCCTAAAAGAGTGTGATTAGTACTATGATACGAAGTTTTCCATTTTTCTTTGATTTCTAGCATTCTCTCTTCTCTAAACTTCTTTTGCATGTATAATTTGCTACTCTAAAAATTAGTACTTATTATAGTTGTTATGATTACTAATTATTTCAGGTGCATTTCAGTGCCTCTCAAATTTAATTTTAAACTCTTTGAAGAGAGAGAAAACCAGCTTTATTTTCTTATACCTTTAGCGTATCTTGCAGCACCTGAATCAGTTGAGGAAGCTTAATGATGACCACAGCAAGGAGTTTAGAATTGAATCTTAGGTTTAATTCTCCAATTTACCATTTCCTACTATTATTTTGGGTAAACTACTTTTAGAACTTTAATTTCATCATATGTTAAATAGCAATAACATTTTTCAGGGAATTTCTCTGAGAATTATTTGTTAAAAGTCCATAGAACATTTGCAACAGTGCCTTTAAGAACTCCAAAACTGGTAGCTATATTTTGACTGAAACGTAAGTGAATGAACAGATTTTGTGTATCTCATCAAGAAAATGCCTAATAATGTAAAGGTGCTTTTTATGTCCTTTAAAACTCTAAGACTGACAAAATCTGTGTATAGCATTGCTCATGTAAACTACATGAATATAATCTTTGCAGAGAACCTAATATTTTACAGTAAGAATGACTATCTCAGTGATTGTGTGTGCTGTGGGATGGTCCTTATGGGCCCGCTAAAGTGGGTTCAGGAAATTCTGCTTTATAGTGTGAATAAGTAATTTGGCTAGTTGGGAAATTTTGTAAGAGTCTGTGGACTGTTTAATACCTTACCATTACTTTTAGACTGAGAACTGAAACTTGTGCTTCTTATTTCTCAACTCACTGCCTAATGTCAGTTCATGTTAAAGGTTTCTTTCACAAAAAGATTCTTTTGCCCTAAACATAGTTCTCTATTGAGAGTCTTAATTAGTATAGAAAAATAGGTCTTTAGCTCTTTTTTAAAGGGAGGACTAGTGTGGTGGCGTAACAGAGCGGACTGATTTTAGGCTATGAAATTAGCCTGATACAGTGAGAAGGCATATGTTTTACAGACTTTTTCTTTTATAATTCTCAGAGAAATTCCCTGAAGAATGTGTTTCAAGGTGCTGCTGGAGCATAGCAGAGAGAAATAGCAAAAATGGAGAATTTGTACTTGATAGTATCCTTCCTCGTATTACTATTGTTGTTTCATATTTTTCCTGTAAGAAAATAAGGATTTATTTGCCAGACAGTCTAGTGGAGCTGATGTCCTCACAAAGAAAGAAAGAGCTTGATGTGCACATCTCAGAAAAAGAAAGAGAAAAACAGAAACATGACATAAAAAGTAATTGGTGTCATGTATTTATCACAAACAATCCATTACTCTTCATTTTTTTCAAACTTTCACTTTTAACAGTTTTATTTCATAATGAGTAGTAACTGAACATCTTTTCTTTGATTGTTTCCCTGAGTTATCACTTTGTAGAGAACCATGAAACTGTGAAATTTGAAAATTGAATATGCAACAGAGGTAAAAGCCTACTAATGCTGTATGGCATTTTGTGGAATACCTTTTATTCTCTTAAAAACAAAAGAAAAGTTTGTATTAGGTTATCTTTAAAAATGGGCCACATTAAATATATTTTAAATTATTAAAAAAATCTTTCCCTAGATAGAGTTTGATTTTAGCAGAAAAACTATAAAAACTGCTTGTATAGGCATATTCTATATTTGGCAGGGTGGGTGAAAGAAAGGGCTTTTCTCCTCCTAATATGTTTTTTCTTTGCTTTTCTGGTAAACGGTCTATTTTTTTCTTTATTTGTTTTTGTATATTCTATGTTTTATTCATCTTTATAGGCTAATATGCCTGGAAGCACACTTATTTTAACAAACACTTATATAGCTCTTGTAATATTTGTTGCCATTTTATGAATTTTATAGCTCATAACACATATTATTAACTTATGTAATACCCCAGCTCATATAACTCATTATATTTTAACTTATAATCCTCTAGCAACCCAGTGAGGTATTAGATGCTAATATTATCCCCATTTTGCAGATGAGAAAATTGAGGCATACAAGGATTGACTTGTATGTGTGTGACTTGTCCAAGGTCACACAACTGGTGAATGATGGAACCAGGATTTGAACCAAAGCTATTTGGCTTCAAATTCTCTGTGCTTAACCCATCTTTATGCTGCCCTGCAAGTTAGTGTTCAAAACATTTTATTATATAAATGAAAGAGAAAATAGAGTGAATGAAATAATATTTCCTTTTTAAAAAGTTTATTTTCATTAGTGTTAAATTTTGGAGATAAATCATATACATATGAATTAATTTTCACTTATCCCATTTTCTAGATGAGGAAACAGGCTTAGAGAGTTTAGACAATTGCCCTAGATTATACAATTATATATAACTGTATAATATAACTGTATAATACAGATTATAAATAACAGAGCCTGTCCTTGACCCAAATATCCTGACTTCTGCCTCCAGTTTCTTAACAACTGCTTTATACTGCTTTGCTGCCATTATATTTTACTGCATGGGAGGACCACAATCTATTTTATTTGTTAGTGAAGACATAGTCAGTTTCCAGTTATAAGCAGTGCTAGCAAACATTTAGCTTCTTTACTGAGTGAATGCTCTGTATTAAAAAACTACATTTATTGCTATGTGGGATAAAAGTAAGTCATTTCCTCAATTTTCTATACTTAAGCAACTCTATTAAAAATTTTGGTACAGAATACAGATGAAAATTTGAGAAATTCCTTATATCTTATTTCTTCCTTCAGACACATAGAGTGAATAGATATTTAGTCAAGTTTACTAAAAACAACAATAAAAAGGTTCTAGAGATTTAGGAGAATGACAGAAAAATTATATCTAATCAGTGGCTAGTTACAATAAATGTTAAATTTATTACAAATGTTAAAAGGAAATGTTTTGATTTGTAGTCTAACTTTTGTTTAGACACATCTTATGGTTGGTCTTTGCTCACTCAGGGAAGAGATCATCAAATGTCTTAAAGTGTATTTGCTAGATGTTTAAACATAACTAAGACACAGAGCACATATCATCTGCAGGAAGATAATGAGGCTGTCACAGCACAAAATGTTCTTTGTTTTTACAGGTTCTATTAGTTAATGTATTAGCAATTTTCTAAATGCCACTTTTGCTTATTAAGAGGTTTTGAGAGCACATGAAAACATACATTTTATTCTTGAATGCAGCATTTCTGAGATTATTAGCAAGTGTGATTCTGAAGGAATATTTTCAAATACTCTGAAGGAGCATTTGGGGTAAAAAAAAAAAAAAAAAAACACGTTAGACACTTTTGCCCATGCACCATCTACATGAAAATAAAGATATTTTTAAAACTGTTTCTCCTATTTATAGCATCTCTTACTGATAATCAGAAAATTTGCCCTTAACTTGCAGTTTCATTCACCATAATTAAATGAGATGGTAAATCTGATAGTGATTTATAAAACAAAATATAATATTTTCATATTGTAAATGAGATCTAATTATTAATAAATTTAAACTAAATGTTGGTGCATTTCTAAAAACAATCTATTTTCACAATTCAATTTTGACATAAATCTGAGATTTCCTAATCTATATAGTTAGCAGGACATCAGGAAACATAAGTGTGTTTCAACAAATGCCAAAATGACTATTAAAAAATTCAAAGTCATTCTTTTACAATATGTGTGTGTATATATATATATGTATATATATATATAATTTTTGCATGTGTGCGGACTCTTCTCCATCCCCACTATCCTTCTTTTCCCCCCTGGAATATATTACCTTTTCTCACTCTTCTCAAATTCTTGTCCCATTACTTTAATGATGTCTGTCTTCCCCACTGCAGCTTTTAATCATCCCCCCCTTTCCTTCTCTGCCTCTTTTTCTCTCCTTAGCTCTTAACAGTTTTTTTCTATGACAGTAGTTCTCAAACTTTAGTCTCACATGGAAGGCTTGTTAACTCAGATTTGGTTGGGCTCCACCTCCTGAACATCTGATTCAGGAAGTCTGGGGTGAGGCCTGAGAAAAATGTTTAAAGTGTTCCCCGGTGATGCCAATGACATTATTTTGAGGCCCACCGTTTGCGAATCATGTTTATAAAAATCACCTGTCACTATGCTAGCATTCTTTATTGCTGTTTAGTACCATTTGAATGCATTTTTTAAAGAACACACTTTTAAATATTTATTTAGTTTCCTAATTAGTAATTAAATATAAGCCTAAACTAACATTTCATCTCAATGCTTGGCAAAGAAATGCAAACCAAGTTAGACTTCTGCTGAATTTCCATCCTGTTGAATAGCAATCTTTAAAAGAGTCTATATTTTTAGGCTTTGAAAAAAAACATTAAAGAGTTCTCACTTCTGTTTGCACTGTCCCAAAATACATAAGAAATGTTTGAAATACGGGCTGGATTATATTTTTGAAGTATAATGGGGCCATTTTTATAAAATGATAATCTTTTTACCTGAACTTGATGAGGACTGTTACTGTCTAGAATATTCAGTCTGCCCCGAGAGTGTGCTATGTCTGCATTAAAGACACAAATTAATTTGTAAGGTTTTTCCAATGTTCTTTAAAAGTTAGAAAAAATTAGAACTCATTAGTTCAGGAAATTAGAGCTTTCCGTAGATCATAGAGAAAAAAGGTTGCAGATGCCTATTTAAGTATTTTAGAATTTCTATCCATTTTTAATATTCTGATGAATAAATCTTTCTAAGGATTCAAAGTACTAATTTTCAGAGAATTTCAATCATATGAAAATATTGAATATATATAATATAAGCATTCCTTAAAAACTAACTTGGCTCTTAACTTGCTTGTAAGTGGTCTAGATTAGGCCACTACATACCAACCTAGCCGCTGATCATCACACTTCTTCAGAGAACTTTAAAAAATGCATATATGTTGCTTTCTGACCCTATCCCAAGATAGATTCCAGGCCCACTCATCTAAAATATATAATCTTAAGTAGTGTACCCTATAGTTGTTTAGGCACTAAGGATCCCTGATGTTGTAAGTGCTGATCTGTCAGTTTTACAAAGGTATTATCAGTGGCTTTTTCAAATATAGAAGGATGACCAGTTGTGATAAGCTCTCTCTCTCGGTGAACTACTGAAATAGCCCAAACAAAAGTACCTCTGTTATTTTTCATTTTTTGAACTACTGGACCTAAGTACAATTAGCTATGTTTCAGACAAAAGTTAAGGAAAGGCTTTAAATTGGATGACTTGATCCATAATCATTACTATAACAAACACTCTTCAGAGGTCTGTCTGTAAGTGCTGACTTGTATTCTGTGGGTATTGGGAACTGACAATATCTTGTTCCCAGAGTATTTAATTTGATAATCTTAATGAAAGAAAATTTCTTAGTGTTTTCTATTGAGTTTTTTAAACTTGGTTTTGCCTCAATGTATCTCTTTTATATTTACATCTCATTTTTAGGAACATTAATAATTGGAATATTGAGCTGATAAAACTTGCTGTCAAAATTGCAAAATTCATTTGTAGAAGTTAGCAATTCTGTCTTGTTTTTCAGATTTCTGTGCGTATTATCACAAGATGATTGCTGAGTAAGAAAACAATGATTGCCCTATTTATTTCTCTTTAAAGAATAACTAAAATATGTATCTCTTTCTAAATGCTTATCTTTAGAGCAGTAAAATTTTAAGATATTAACATATATACCTTAAATAAACTTTTATCTTGATAAGGGATAAACTTTTATCTTGATAAGGTTTTATTTTTCTTTTGCAAGCAACTGCTTTTTTAAAATAACCTAATTGTCTATATTGATGAGCTTATATTATTTTTCTAGGAAGGTATATATTTAGGTCAGGTATACATTCCTTAACCTGGAATCCATGGTTCATAAGAGTTCATGGCGAATTTCCTAGAGGAGGTTCATAACTGGAACTATGAACATATAAAATTAACTCTGTAAAACTATATGAAATTGTGCGTGCAATTGTATGAGTGTGTGTCTGTGTGTTTATGCATGTGCATATGTGTTTAAAATAGCATTTATAGCTATCTTCAAGGGATCGGTAGTCCCAAAGGAGTAAGTGTGGTTTAGGGTTTCATGCAGACATTTTATGAAAAATTATTTTAATCCAGATAACCTGAGAAATAATTGAAAGAGCTCTTTAGACAATAACTATATTTTTTCTATAACTAAATTCAATTTGGTACCTCCTAATTTGGCAGAAGAGATTACAAGTAGTGAAATTTAGTTTCAACATTTGTTATAAGGTATATTTTTTTTCCTCTTTTGATGGAATTTAAGGAATAGCCAAATATTATAGCTTTCAAGATATTTTTTGAAGTTTTGTTTTACCTTGTCCTGGTGATTTATTTTTATTTTTTATTTTTTATTTATTTATTTTTTTTTTTGTAGACAGAGTCTCGCTCTGTCACCAGGCTGGAGTGCACTGGCGCAATCTTGGCTCTCTGCAATCTCCACCTTGTGAGTTCAAGTGATTCTCCTGCCTCAGCCTCCAGAGTAGCCGGGATTACAGGTGCGCGCCACCACACCCAGCTAATTTTTGTATTTATAGTAGAGACGGGGTTTCACCATGTTGGCCAGGACAGTCTCGATCTCTTGACCTCGTGATCCGCCCACCTTGGTCTCCCAAAGTGCTGGGATTACAGGAGTGAGCCACCATGCCCAGCCATCCTGGTGACATTTTATAAATCACAACCCATTGCTGGAAGAGGAACATGACTATGTCAAAATTTATTGAGCACCAAAGTACGTTCTCTGTGTATCTGTAGTTCATCTTATGCTACCTCTATGCAATACCCAAATTACTGAACATGCATTCATGAGAATCTAATTGATGATAGTCCAGATCTTCTGTACTAGCTTTTTTCTAAATTGAAAACTTAATTTTACTGGAAAGGATGCTGGAGATGCTCACAAATTTTATAAAGATAGTTATAAAAACATAGACTACTGAGTACCATTACTCTGATTAGTCATGTAGAAATATAAATCTATATATTTGGTTTAAATAATTCTTTAAACATTAAAATTTATTTTAAAAAATATGACATGAACCAGTAGATATTTGGATGGACAGAGCTTTATAAGTCTGGAATGTGGTTGATTTAATTAATTTAAACGCATATATCTCATTTGTTTTCTTTAAGACTTGAACGTATTGCAGTGGAAACCTCTCATTTTCATACTTATTAAAAAGACAAGTATCTTGTTCACCCTTAACATTGGTAGATACAGACATAGATGAAAGAGGTATAATAGCACTATGGTTAAGAATGAGGGCTCTGGAGCCCAATAGGTTGGGGCTGATTTTTCACTCTACTTTTTGGTAGTCATGTGACCTTGAGCATATACTGTGCTTCAGTCTCTCTGCCTCAGTTTATCCAGCTATGAAATGGAAATTATAATCAGGCTTGCCATGAAGATTGAGTGAGTACATGTAAAGCACTTTACGCAGTGCCTAATACAAAGTATTCAATAAATATTTGCTATCATTCTTATCAATTACTATCTGATAGATTGAATATTAATGTAATGTTTCTAAGTATGAACTTAATTTCAGTTTATTAGGCCAATAAGTAAGCATAATAACATGTTTCTTAAGGCCAGAAGTCAAGGATGAAATGTCACTTGAATAATAAAAGAAACACATGTATCTGGTTATTTCATATAATCTCTTCTTTTATAAAATGAGTTAATTCTTCTTAATTAGCACATCATATAGAGTTTAAATATTAAGGTTGAAATAATGTTTCTTTCGACGTGTTCATAGCAATATTCTGTCTTTAAAATGAATTAACAAGAATTCAGTTTTAAAAAGATATTTTAATGAGGACAGCTATGTTAGGCAGACCCTTTTTCTATTGGTTGCAAAGATAACAAAAGGGGTAAGGTTAAGCAAAACTTGTTCAAAAATAACAAAGGAAGATTATCAACTTTATTCTGAAAGTTTAGAGACCTCTTTTATGATTAGAATTTAGAGGTCGTATATCACAGTTTGGGGAACTTGTTTGCAAAGTACTGGTATGCCCTTAGAATTCACAAAACTTGATTAAATAGATATTGCTGGTCTGGACCACTTATGCTTATGTTAGCTGGTTCTCTTGATTTCACCTGCCAGCAAAGTGAAGTGACACATGGAATCATTACTTCATGTATGACAAATGCAATCCCAGGGAAGGAACTCTGAAAAAGATAGGATTTCCTTGACTGAAGACTGTGCTAGCACTCCTTAACAAGCTATTCACCATGCAAATGAACAACGGTGTCCCACACTGAAACAGCTGTTAACTACATAAAACTGTTAAGGAGATTAACAGTGCCAGAGGCTGAAATGTAATCAGGCAGGTGAAATAGTGGTAAGATAAATATTCCTGTGTGAAATAGCAATAATGTTTAATTAATTTATTTTTATACTGCTGCAGCAACTGAGTTTAGAATACTTGTGAAATATACTAAACTTTAAAACATTTCTTTTTCTCTTTGAAAGGTGTAGAAAGTTAGAGATATGCAAAATGGGATACCTTATCTGGATAATTTTTGATATTTTTGATATTTTAATAGACTTGATTTCATTGTAATTTTCAATTATGGCAATTAAAGGTCAGCTGCCCAATTATTGTTTCTAAAGTTTGTCATCATGTAATGTGAAAGCAGAGTATAGACAGAAACGTTCAAAGTGTAGCTAACATTGGGATGTTTCTGCTTTTGGTCCTGGAAAGAAATGAGAAGGAAGATCTTCTGTGGAAAATTAGTACAGAGGTTTCGCAATATTCTGTTTGCACATGAAACTAAGCTAATGTGTGTTATGGACCATTCATAAAAACATTCCTATTAATTTACTGAATGAATTTGTGATTGCTCTTTTTAGGGCTGTGTGTGTGTGTGTGTGTTTATGCGTTTGTATATTTATGTAGGTTTTAATAATTCCAGAAGTGTACCTTCAGTTAACGTGCGGGAGTTTGTAATTGTTACATTTTGTACATTGATTTCTAAATCCAAGTATGTTATAAGCTACTTTGTCCATAAAATATTCACTCAAGGCATAGTGCTAGTCAGAGGCATATTCTGTAATGTTTGTGAGAAATGAAAGCCATTTGAGGTTTAGAATTATAATTTGGAAGATTCTGTTGTGCACATTTTTTTTTTTTTTTGCCTTCCCCACATGCCTCAGCCACATGCAACAAACTGATGTTTGTAACATAGCCTGTTGTCCCTGTACTCACTAATATCTTAACAACAAAAAAAACATATTAACAGATTATGTTTGTGTTGACGTATCTATTTTTAATCTATTTTTCAAAATTACACTGATGGTTTTTAAACCAAGTATGTTAGCATATTTTTAAGCTAGTCAAAAATATTGCATTAACCTTAAAAATATTGAGTATCAATCAGTGTGATTTGTTACTTTTTGGAAGTCAACAGATTGTATTACTATGTCTCAAATAGGTAGAGAAGAAATGTGCAAGCAGGTATAATCTAATATCCTGAATATTAAATAGGCACACATTCAAATATATTTTAATGCGAACTTTTAATGTTGTAGAATTAAGAAATATTTTTAGTGTGAGACTCAAAGATCTTAGGATACAGCTTTATGTTTAAGATGTCTGTTTTGTGAGAGGTAAAGGATTATGGAAGTAAGAGACTATACAAGGAAAATCTTTAAGTAGGAAAATTAATTTTTCTTCATCATTTCATTATCACTCCTCCTGATAATTTCTAAAAAATCACCTTAATATATTTTATACAAAATATTCCCCAAATATTATACAAATTACCAGATTTGTGCTAGAATATGTGAGAAAATGACAATAGACTATAAAAAGATATTTACATTTTAGAACCATACAATAAATTATTTTTATTCACATACCCACATGACTATGAAGAAGCAAAAACTGCAACAAACCTTATTTTTTAGGGCAAATGAGGATTAAAATACAAAATAACAAAGAGTATTGACAAACTGTGCTTCATGTAACAAATGAAGTTGAAAATGTCTTCATCATAGGCAGAATTGAACTTGGAATATTCTTGTCTGATGTCAAATAACCTGTGTGATGGATGCTTTCTTAAAAGAAGGAGAGGGAGGTGGAAAAACTAAAACTTTATTAGAGTATTATCAAGAAGAGGCAGCTACTGAAAATGAACATAAATTGTGTGTAATGATATTTGTTTAAATATTACAAAGTCAGGAAGTTTAACACAAATGATCACTACATTTAATACCCATAAGAAAATCCGAGGCTCTCAAACAAAAGCAGGAAAATAAACAAATCTAATAATATAGGCTTCGTATAAGACTATATTGTCATTTATACTCAGTTTAAAGGAGAGAATCTCCATATTTTGGTTTCTCCTTTGAATAGATCTTTGACTTACTCTAGTACTACCATGAAAACTTAATTTATTCTTTTTTGAAATTTCTTGGTTTCTTTGCCTCTTGCAGAGTGACATTTCACTTTTTAATCTTTCAGCTGAATAAGCCATATAACCAATTTTGTAAAGTTACTGAATTTTAAACAATTATTTGTCCTTTTGCTTTCTCTTTCAGGTAAACAATTATTTGTCCTTTTGCTCTCTCTTTCAGGTAAACAATTATTTGTCCTTTTGCTTTCTCTTTCAGGTAAACAATTATTTGTCCTTTTGCTTTCTCTTTCAGGAAGTTGATGGCAATAAAGTTATGTCTTCATTTGCCCCACACAACTCATCTACCTCACCTCAGAAGGCAGAAGAAGGTGGGCGACAGAGTGGCGAGTCCTTGTCTAGTACAGCCCTGGGAACTCCTGAAAGGCGCAAGGGCAGTTTAGCTGATGTTGTTGACACCTTGAAGCAGAGGAAAATGGAAGAGCTCATCAAAAACGAGCCGGAAGGTAAAGACTGGAAAAGAAAACAAAGTTGGTGCTGTGTCCTGATTTTAATACTTTGATTTTAACTTCTTGATTTGTTTTTTGATTTATACTCTTAAAGTTAAATTGGGCAAGATGGAAACCTATTGCTATGAAGACGGTTGGTATATTTTTTTCAGAAACACTTAGCCCTGTCTATCTCAATTTTTTAAATCATTAATTTATGTTGTGATGTTATTTTCACATATGAGTAAATTAGTTGCATGAAAAAGATTCAAGAATAGAATGTGGCAGCAGAGCCGGGAATAGTCACCTACTTGTCAAATATCTGCAGTCTAGTTTGTTGCTCTCCATTTTTTTTTCCCTTGAGGATTAATGTAGAATTTCACTACATTTTGTAACCTTTACACATTAATACATCTTATCCTGTTTCTTGTATAGTCAAAAATTAATATGGTTAGGACTATTATATATTTACAAATTAGTGATTCTTTAACTTTTAGATATGCTTAAGTTCCTATTTGTTCAACTTCCAGAAAGTCTTTCTTTTAAGATTTTATCCTCTAAATCTCTTTAATAGTTCCTGATAGGAACCTTCAGGTGATAGGCAAATGGACTAATCTTAAAATTAAAGCAAACAAGCCAATAAAATAACTGTTGCAAATTGTACAAACTTATGCATAATTGACAATCATCCTTTATGTTACACATGCTTACTAACTCCTATTTAAACCTCTGTCCATCCTAAGCATGGGTGCCATACTGCACACAAGAACATGCCTCCTGTTTCAATCAGATGGAAATTTAAAACAAATAAACAATGATGTGCAGACATACTTTATAACAAAAATACACTGCGTGTATACCGTGTAACAATAAGTTGGGCTCATTTCTAGTCTGTTAGGACACTGGTAAATTATCAGGATATCTGACACAAAATTCTGTTATCCTGTATATGTGACAGCCATGTGACAATTAAATATTTCTGGTTCCCTACCAAGTGCATAACTGGGACCTGGATTTTGGTTAAAATTTATGCAGTTCTCATGATCTGAGAATTGGAAAGAATTTTAGAGATATTCTTGTCAGCCAAAGATTTTGGATATTTTGTTACATGTCCTCCTATTCTCATGGAGATAAAAATGCAGTGTTGAGGGGGATCCAGACAACCTTATGTGTTTAAAATGGTGGATTGTTTCCTAATATTAAAAATAAGACAGTTTTATAATAATTATTTTAAAAACATAAAACATTATAAGGAAGAAAATAAAAATCACCTGAAGTCATAGCTATTCCTGTGTGAAACAGCAATAATGTTTAATTATTTTTATACTGCTTCAGTAACTGAGTTTAGAATACTTGTGAAATATGCTAAACTTAAAAAACTTTTTTCTTCCTCTTTGAAAGGTGTAGGAAGTTACAGACATGCAAAGTGGGATATCTTATCTGAAATTTTTTGATATTTTTGACATTTTAATAGACTTGATTGCATTGTAATTTTTTGCATGAAGTCATGGCTGCAGGTGATTTTTATTTTCTTATAATGTTAATATGAGGTTAATAGGTTTCTTAACCTTAGGATGTGTTTTTTAGTGTTTATTTTCATATATTCTGCTGATTTTTTATGATTAGCTTTATGCAGATGGTCCCCAACTTACAATGGATCCACTTAAGATTTATCAACTTTAAGATGGTGCAAAAGCAATACACATTCAGTAAAACCATACTTCAGATTTTGAATTTTGATATTTTCCTGTATGCAGTAGGATACTCTCTCTCATTGCTGGGCAGCGGCAGGGAGCCATAGCTGCCAGTCAGCCACGCAATCAAGAGGGTAAACAATGATACTCCACAGTACGTTGTGTTGCCAGATGATTTTGCCCTGTGGTGGACTAACAACATAAGTGTTCTGAGCAAGTTTAAGGTAGGCAAGGCTAAGTTATGATGTTCAGTAGGTTAGCTGAATTAAGTGCATTTTTTGCTTAATGATATTTTCAAGTTGCAAAGGGTTTAAGGACATAACCCTATCATAAGTCTAGGAGCATCTGTACTTTTAAAATATTGTGCTTCCTATTTCATTTAGAATTATAGTATGAGTGTGTCTTCTGCCAAGTAATATACTTTGAAAAGAAATAACTGCCAAGGCTGGGCACGGTGGCTCATGCCTATAATCCCAGCACTTTGGGAGGCCGTGGCAGGTGGATCACCTGAGTTCAGGAGTTTGAGACCAGCTTGGCCAACATGGTGAAACCCCGTCTCTACTAAAAATACAAAAATTAGCCAGGCATGGTGGTGTGCGCCTGTAGTCCCAGCTACTTGAGCAGCCGAGGCAGGACAATAGCTTGAATCTGGGAGGGGGAGGTTGCAGTGAGCCAAGATTGGGCCACTGCACACCAGCCTGGGCAACAGAGCGAGACTCTGTCTCAAAAAAAAAAAAAAAAAAAAGGAGAAATGACTGTCAAATATTCTGAAGTATGGCCATGATTTGCTATTGTAATTTATACATTCACTTTATTTTTTTTAAAAACAGTTTTAGATTTACGGAAAAATTAAGCAGATAGTACAGAGTTCCCGTGTATTCCATCCATATACAGTCTCCTCTCTTATTAACATCTTACATTAGTATGGTATATTTGTTAAAATAATGAACCAACATTGATACATTATTATTAACTAAAGTCCAGAGTTGATTTAAACTTCTTTAGTTTTCACCAAGTGTGCTTTTTCTGTTTTAAGATACCATCAAGGGTAACACATTATATTTAGTTGTCATGTCTTCTTAGGCTTTTTTTGGCTGTGACAGCTTCTCAGAATGTCCTTGTTTTTCATGACCTTCAGAGTTTTGAGGAGTGCTGTTCAGATATATTGCAGAATATCTCTCTATTGGAATTTGTCTGATGTTTGTCTCAATCAGATGAGATTTGGAGTTTTGGGAGGAAGACCACAGAAGTAAAATACCATCTTTCTCACCTCATATCAGTTACATACTTTCTATGTAATTAAGAATATTGGTGTTGGCCTTGATCATTGGCTCAAGTAGTGTTTTCCATGTTTCTCCACGGTAAACTTGCTCTCTGTCCCCTTTCTACATCATACTGTTTGAAGGGGAGGAGCTCTGTACAAGCCACACTTATGGAATAGGGAGTTATGTTACTAGAGCTGGATTGTCTACATAATATTTGGATTTTTCTACATGGGAGATTTATCTCTTCTCTACCATTTATTATTTCATTCAATCATTTTTTACATCAGTATGAATTCACGAATATTTATTTTATATTTTGGGTGTCATTTAATACCACTGTTGTGCTTGTGGTAATGATTGTTATTATTAGTGTAGCACTTCTTTTCTTTCTGACTCTGTAAGATATTGGGGGTTCATTTTGTATATTTCTTGCTCCAGTGCTAGAATCATCCATATCTCCAAGAAGCTCTGGCTCCTTTTATTGGAGAATATTAGAATGCAAGATCTGAATGCTGAGTATATCCCTTGCTTCTGACGTATCGTTCCTTTGAGGGCCTCTGAGCGGACAGAGCAATGAAAATATATGTGTGTGTACTAACCTATATATGTATATATCTATAAATATTTCTATATTTGTCTATATTAAGCTGAACATGAGTTCTTACTAATGTCTCTAACTTGAATCCTTTTTTGCATGGATTATTGCAGCTTCATTTCTTATTGATCTGTACATTTCCACCCCAACAGTGAGAAATATGGCTCCTACTAACCACCATTCATTTATATAATTGTTCAGTTCTAGTATACATGTAGAGGAGTATCAGAATAATTAACTGCTACTACCATAGGAAATATCTTTGTCGACTAGAGAACAGTGTATGTGTCCTTTTGCTTTTAGTCTTACAGATTCCATTCATTTCCAAAGTTACTAAGGTAACTTACTAACTTACTTTTCCCCCACCCATTCAGTGAAATTGTTTCATGTATTTTTAACACAGTTAAACTAGTTCTGTATTCTTTACTGGTGTCCCTCACACTCCTCTATGATATTTTTTTAATTTGCTTATGTTAAGGTTCACTTATTATGTTGTATTATACATTTATATGTACAAATGCATAGAAATGTACAATGTATAATGCAGTATGCATTGACAAATGCATATTGTCATTTACCACTGACAGTATCATGTAGAATAGCCTTCACCACTCCAAACTATCCTGTTTCACCTATTCATCCCACTTTTTTCCCTAGAATCCCAAGTAATCACTGATCTTATTACCATGTATAGTTTTCCCTTTCCTAGAAAATCATATAATCAGAATAATACAGCATGGGGCTTTTTCAGACTGGCTCTGTCACTTAGTAATTTAAGGTTCTTCCATGGCTGTTTATAGCTTGATAGCTCATTTCTTTCTATCAGTAAATGATATTCCATTGTATGAATATACCACTATTTTATCAATTCTTTTTGCCTATCAAAGCACATATTGGTTGCTTCCAGCTTTTGGTTATTATGAATAAAGCTTCTATTAATACTCAGGTGCAGCTTTTTGTGTGGACATAAGATTTCAACCCAGTTGGGGAATGTGAATGCTGGAATTTATGAGAAGATTATATTTTAGCCTTGGGAGAAACTGCCAGACTATCTTCCAAAGTGGCTATCAGATTTTGCATTCCCACCAGGAATGAATGTAAGTTTATATTGTTCCACATTCTCATCAGAATTTGATATTGTCAGTTTATTTTATTCATTCAAATAGGTGTGTAGTAGTATCTCGTTGTTTTAATTTGTAGTCCTCTAATTTTAAGCAATGTTCAGCATCTTTTGTGTGCTTATATGCCTTTAATGAAGTGGCTGGTTAGATCTTTTTTTGATTTAACTGAATCATTTTCTTGTGAATGAGTTTTTAGAGTTCTTAGTATATTTTGTATACAACTTCTTTGTCAGGAATGTGTTTTGCAAATATTTCTACCAGTCTGCAGCTTGTGTTTGCATTGTCTTAACATTGTCTTTTGAGGAATAAACATTTTAATTTTAATAAAATCTAATTATTAATTGTTTTGCATGGATTATGCTTTTGATTTCTGTAAGCAATCATCACATAATCCAGGGTCGCTTAGATTTTCTCCTATCTTGTCTTCTTTAAGTTAGCATAGTTTTTCATTTTGCAATTTAGGTCTGTGATCCCTTTTGAGTTAAATTTTGTAAAAAGTAATTCTGTGTCTGTATTCATTTGATTTGTTTTTGTTTTGCGTATAGAAGTCCAATTATTCCAAGACCATTTGTTCAAAAGACCATTATTTCTTCGTTGACTTGCCTTTTTCCTTGCTAAAGATCAATTGAACGTATTTGTGTGGATCTATTTCTGCCCTCTGTATTTTGTTCCATTGATCAGTTGGTCTGTCCTCTTGCCAGTATCATCCTGTCTTGATTACTGTAGCTTGATAATAAGTCTTGAAGCTGGGTAGTGTCAGCCCTCCAACTTTCTTCTTTTTCTTCAATATTGTGTTGGTGTCCTGGGTCTGTTACCTTTTCTTGTAGACTTTAGAATCAATTTGTTGATATCCACAAAATAACTTACTTGGATTGTATTGGGATTGTGTTATACCTCTAGATCATGTTGGGAAGAATTGACACCTTAAAAATACCAAGTTATCATATTCATGAACATAAAATGTCTCTCTATTTATGAGTATCTTTAATGATTCCTGTTGAGTTTCGTAGTTTTCCACTTATAGATCTTAAACATACTTTCTTACATTTATACCTACTATTTCTTTTTTGATGTAAAAATTTAAATGTAAATATAAATTATATTGTCTTTTTAATTTTATATTTCAATTGTTTGTTGCTGAAATATGGGAAATTGACTGTAGTATATTCCCATTGCATCCTTTGGCCTTTCAGGTCTCACTATTAGCTCTAGTAGTTTCTACTGATTCCTTGAAATTTTCTACGTAGACAATCATGTCATCTGCAAACAAAGACAGTTGTACTTATTCCTTTTAAAGATGTGCACTTTCTGTTTTTTTTTTTTTTTTTTTTTGTCTTCTTGAGTTAGCTAGGAGTTTCAGTACAATGCTAAGTAAGTAAGAGTAGTAAGAGGAGACATCCTTGCCTTGTTCTTGATTATAAAGGGGAAAGCATCTAATTCTCACCATTAAGTATGATGTTAGCTGCGGGATTTTTGTAATTTCTTTTTTTTTTTTTTTTACCAAGTTGAGAAGGCCTCACTCTATTCCTAGTCTGCTGAGAGTTTTTATTATGAGTAATTGTGAGAATTTGTCAAATATTTTTCTGCATCTATTGATATGATATATGCTTGTTTTTCATTAGACCATTGATATGGTTTTAAAATGCCAAACTAGGCTTTGCAAACTTGGAATAAATCCTACCAGGTTATGATTTATAGTTATTTTGATAGATTGTTGGATTTGATCAGTTAATATTTTATTGAGGATTTTTACATCTATGTTTATGAGATATACCATTACATTTTATGTAATGTCTTTATCTGTTTTTGTTGCTACTGCCAGCTTCATAGAATGAGTTAGGAAGTGTTTCCCTCTCATGTTAATTTTTGATTTTCATTTGAGATGCCTTTAGAGTTCAGGGCTAAGGTCTACCAAGAACCAGCTTTGTGAGAGTATGTGTTGTATTTTAAAAGTAGCTTTTGGGGGCTCAGCTTTAGATGATGTTCTCCATGGAAATATGGTATATGGCCTTGGTATTCCCCAATGTATCATATTGATTTCTAAGTGGATACATAGACTCTTAATTTGGAAGTGTATGACATGCCAAGCCCCGTGAGTAAGTCCCAACAGGAAAGAGCACAGGAGATAGATACCTCCTCCACCTAATTTTCTTAGCAGGAGACATTAAGAAGTACTGGGGGCCAGGCACAGTGGGTCACACCTGTAATCCCAGCACTCTGAAAGGCCAAGGCGGGCAGATCACCTGAGGTCAGGAGTTTGAGACCAGCCTGGCCAACGTGGTAAAACCCTGTCTCTACTAAAAATACAAAAAAAAAAAAAAAAGCTGGGTGTGGTTGTAGGCACCTGTAATCCCAGCTGCTTGGGAGGCTCAGGTAGGAGGATCGCTTGAACCCCGGAGGTGGAGGTTGCAGTGAGCCAAGATGGTGCCACTGCACTCCAGCCTGGGTGACAAAGCGAGACTCCATCCCCCCCCACCAAAAAAAAAGAACTACTGGGAATTAGAAAAGGGTAATATCTAGTAAGAACAACTTGGGTATAAAAGCAGAAATAGAGCAATAGCGCGTCCATAGCAGGAAAGGTAGACACAAAGAAACGTCACTATTGTACCTGAACATGAGAATGTTTTTATTTTATTTCCTACGACAATGTACCTTTTGTACTTTCCTCTCTACAAATATATTAAAAGCTGAGCTGAGGAGTGACTTGGTAAATAAAGACAAAGAGAAAATACAGAGGTAGTATTTATGAAAGATTGGAATATAAATTGCACAAAGCAAGCATCTAAAAGTGTTAGTTTCAGAAAGGTAATTTTAGCATAAACATAGAAACCACTAAGATGCATTGATGTTTACATACACAAGATTCTTTGACATGTACTTTGAATATACAAAACTATAAATAGACTCACTTTTATTGAGAATTTGCTATGACAAGAATGTTTATTTAATAACTGCAATGATGGGAGAGATGCATCAAGGAGTAATTTATGTATTTGAGTAAGGCAATGATCTTAATCACCAAAAAAAACAGTAACAAAGCAAAAATTGTATCATAAGAAAGAATAGTAGAATGTTGACAGAACTTTGTTTTTTTAAGTTACAAAGAAAGAAAAATGGGTATATAAAATATAAATATAAATATATGTAATATAAATATATATTATATAAATATAAATATATGTAATATAAATATATGTTGTAGAAATATAAATATATATTATATAAATATAAATATAATATATATAAGTATAAATATATATTATATAAACATATATAAATGTATGTATATTATATAAATATAAATGTACATTATATAAATATAAATATATATTATATAAATATAAACATATACTATATAAATATAAATATATTATATATTATATAAATATAAAGTATATATTATATAAATATATATTATATATCATATAAATATAAATATATATACACATGTATATATGGAGATGTATACGACTCTTCCAACAACTGGTAAGCTACATTGGCTTCAATGACTTCATTAATCAAAGGGTATGATTTGACCTGAGAATAGTCACCAAAACCTTACATCATCTAAGCATCAGGACAATGACACTATGTACAGCACAAATGTTCCAAAGCTCTGTGATGCAACATAGTATCAGAAAGAATAAAATACTTAGGAGTTAATTTAACAAAATAACTAAAAAACTTATACTCTAATAACTACAAAATATTTTCATAGCTCTGTAATGGGAACAACATCATGACTATGAGGGAAGCAAAGATAGAGTGAATGTAACTAAATGTTAAGCTCACAAATATATGCCACAGAAAAATATTTTCTTCCCTCAAGCTATTTTTGCCATTGTTTTTCAAAGTCCATTAAAATGAACAGCAGGTTGTGATGAAAATTTCATTAAGCCCCAGCTAAATCATTATGAGGGTGCCATATTCATGTCTTTGCTTCCTTTCATCGAGGGGGGGGGAACACAGATTTCAATAGAAAGTCCGTATTATTTCCGACCTTACCCCTGCCAACAGCAAACTAACACAAATTCAGAAGTTAGAAAAGAATAGTGCACCATACAAAAGGAGGCCACTGAGGTGAAATGGTTACAAAGAAAATTAGATTTGCATATGGGTTGAAGAAAAGACAGCTCTCTTTCATTTTAGCCAGCCTATTTTTCAAGTGATTAATTAAAATATTTTGCAACTTATAAATAGGAGAATAATATATTGATATATTTGGTTTGCGTCTTTTTTTCTATCAGAAATTTTCCCTGTCATTACACAAAAAGCTCTGATTCTTATTTATTCTTATTTATCCAGTGTCACTTTAACTGAATGGAATGCTAAAGTGCATAGTCTATTCATGGTTTTAAATATCTGGCCTATGTAACATAGTTACATTATATTTTGTGATAACTATGGTCTATCGGTTGGTCTTCAGCAATTAAACCTAACAGTTAAGAGTGACAATGAAATTTAATATGACGTTATGTGACACATAATTTCTATAATTCCTCTATCAAGACATTGAATAAATAATTATGTATTAAAGGGAAATGCATTAAAATATATAAATTACTATATATAAATTGTTACCATGTATTAAGTGTATATTATGCGTTAACTACAATATTAAATAATTTATATAAAATGCTTCTTTCAATCTTGATGAAAACCTTATAACCAGGGCTCCTGTGTATAGCCATTCCAGTTTCAGGGAATACCATTCACATGATCTCAATATCCTCATTCCTATTATCTCCATTTCCAGATGAGGCAACTGATAATTAAATATGTTTTAAAGTGACCAAGTCAGGGTCACTTTTCAGCCTAAAGTCAACCTTAGACTAGAATCTATGCCCTTAACCAATACTTATTGCTATTCCTTCCAATGAGAGATTTTGCCAAATAATCATTTACTATTATCATTTCACACATGTGTATCTAAACTTTAAATATTGAATAATATTTATCTGAAATATTTAATAGTATTGAATAATAGTAGTGATCAATAGTTTTCTACTAAAGTAAATTTCTTATGCCTCAATAGAGATCAATTTTCCAGAAAACTTTTAATGGGAGATTAACTCAGTTTTTACTGCTCAAAAATAATGCCTTGGAGGGTACCTTAAGAAAAAATTCGTTTTAGAAAAATGTCTGAGAGCGAAATAATTGTGGAATAATAGGAATTAAATATTTGGGTGAAACATAGATACATTTTAGGACTCCATTCTCATTTTAGAAAGAGAGAGACCAAGACAGAGATATATATGCCTGAGATCACACAGCAGTTGATGTTAAATCTAAAGCAAGAATCCATTTCATGATTTATGGGTCCAGGTTCCTTTTTTCCCTTTCAGTTACATCACACATTCAGATATTCTTTTCTCGCTTTTGTTTTTTATATTTTAGAGATAGTGTTACCATCTTAGTTTTAAAGATCATTTCATTAAATTTAAACAAATCGAAGGCAACCGACTATCTTAATTTTGCCAATAAGTAAAGGTAGATGACTATCCCTCAGTGTCTTGTGTTCTCTACTTCCGGGTGTCCAGCAGTGGTCATAAATGTGGATCAGCAGTTAAATTGAGGAGTCTGATTTAAACTTGATTTTCATTCAAACCTTAGGCTAATTACAGTTTAGGTGAAAATAATTTTTACCATGTCAAGAACGTTAGAAATCTCAATTAAAATAAAATCCTTACAGATACAAGATTTTAACTGGCTTATTTTAATCTTTCTATATTCATGTCTATGTCACCTTCAGCATCTCTTTGAAATGGCCATTTCAGCTTATTCACACAGTTAAGTTTCTTCCTCCTAGAACCACAACAAACACAACTCACTTTTCATTGATTTCCATCCCTTCTATCTACAAGTCTATTCTTCTTGCCCCCAAGCTATTTTCACCTTTTTACCTCTTTAAGAACTGTTATTTGCCTCCATTGTTATCCTTACTCAGATAAAATTGTCCATTTATTTGTCAGTGTCTTCTGCAGTGTTAAACTCCTTACCTTTGAGGGAAGTGAAATATTTGTGAAAAGAATGTTTCTACTGCTTCAGTGTTGCCCTCTTGCTGCCTTGGGTAAAGGAAAGGAGAGACCTTAACAAATGTCCAACACTCCTGCCAGGTGTTAATGTGGGCTGTTTCATGTAATCTTCAAAAACACTTAAATTAGTATAAGTTCTTATCTTAAAAATGAGTAAACGAGGCTTACTGATTTGCTCATGTTATTATATGGAGGAACTTGAATTAGAACAAAAGTACTATCAGCTAAAAATTCCTTAGCATTGACTAAAAAATCATATGTAATCTGACTCTACCCTATTGTTCTCCCTTAACTTTATTTTCCACCACTCTTCAAAGTACATGTTGTCATGCAATCTTGTCAAATCACGTGCAGTTCTCTCAACACTCTTTATTTTTAATATTACTGTGCTGTTTTATATGCCGTTCCACTGCCTTAAATGTCGTTTCCCGTCTTACTTACCTGATGAATTTTTATTCACTTCTTAAGACTCAATGATCCTCAAACAACTTTGTCAGAATTCGAGTCAGTCTACACTGCTAATACTAACTCATCTCTATAGTTCTTACCACATTATTATTGTTTATTTACATTCTGTCTTCTACAGTAGCATGTGATTGTCTAAATAAAGTGTTCTTGATTTCTCTGTGCTTCACTTCCTAATAAAGGGCTTGGGACTTTGGAGGTGCTTGTTTCTCTTAACTGTGGATGACAGTCAACCTACTAATTGACATTTTGTAGCCTTGCTAACTCTCCCCTTCAAACTGACTAGGTGTAATTTGTCTTTTTAAACAATTTCTGCCTTTCTCTTTGTAAATATATCCTCACACTCTTCTTTTACCTCCTTCCCTATTTGACTCATTTATTCCATCTTCTCCAATCTTCTGACATGTATACCCCTATCCTTATTGAATTGTAAGATCATTTCTTTTCATTGTTTTCTGTGACTTAGAGGTTAAAATATTCTCCTAGGTCATAAAACAAGATATTTTAATACCCAAGATATAAAATTGAAATACACACGTGAGTGATTTTTATACAAGTGAAAACTTTATATTTACATTAATCTTTTAAATGACTTTAATATTGCATACTTCTCTAAGAAGATATGGTAACGTTACCTATGGATTAGTGGCCATAGATAATAATTCTCTTCAATTGCTATAGGTAAAGTGAGAAGTGAATTGGCTTGATTTTTGAAAAATGTTCTAGAATTTAAAGCTGTAACTTGTTCTTTAATAGTGTTTCAACATAATGGAGACAAGCACCCTTTTCTAGGTAAATAGAGCTGGTATGGGAGACAGTTTGTATTTCTTATGATGGGCTCCAGATTGGGGCAATTTTATTATTGGATCTTTCCCTCCACAACCTCTCCTTTCCTAGTTCTTCTTAGGGGATACGGTGAGAGAAATGTAACTTTCCTGTTAAGACCTTTCCTGTTCCTTCTAGTCTTCCAAGCTTCCCTCAGAGGTAGCAGAGTTTCCAGACTCAGGATTCATGAGTTTCTTCAGAGGCTTTATAGATCCCGGAAATTGTTTGCAAAATGATGAAAATATATGTATTTGTACATTTTTGGGGAGATAATCCATAACTTTGGCTTTCAAATGAATCCACAATGTAAAAAGAGTAATTAGACTGTTAGTATTCAGTGTTTGAGTTTCAGTCCTGAGTCTGTCACTGATTACTAAGTGATTATAGTTTAACATCTATGTAGTTTAGTCTCTGATCAATTTTGAAGGGATAATTTACAGATATTTAGCAATATTTGGGGTATAATTTTATCTATTTTGGTTCTTGAATTTTGCATCATTTGCAGGAAATGCAAATTTTAATTTAAAGTAAGGGTTTTTTTTTTTTTTTTGCCTAAAAGTGAGCATCTACCTTGTAATTTACGTTGTAAAAAAATATATTTACTTGCCTTTAATTTGCTATAATAATTGTATTAATATAATAAATATCTGCCCTCAGTTGGCAATGCTAACTGCCCTACTTTCATCAGAGGATTGTTGAAGGAGACAAATGAAGTGATGTATACCAAAGTACTTTGTAAATTATAAACAACTTGGAATTGTACCAGTTATTGTCATTATTTCACCCTGGCTACCTTGAAACATTGTTACTTTAGATATACCAGAAACATTATGTATTTCAATATAATTCTCCTTTATACATTTTTAATATTATGTAGTTAAAATCTGCTCCTTTCCCAGAATACTTTTATATACCGAAACACCGGATTCAGAGCTGCAAATATCTGGAAATTTAGGATGGGTAGTCAAGAACAAGAACAATAACGAACTCAACAGTCATAAAAATCCTAGGACAGGTAGTTACTTTGAAGTTTATTTATATACATTTCCCCAAATAAATATGTAGTTGGGCAGTTGCCTAAATGAACAACAACTTTCCAAAATTTTTTTTTTAATTAATAGGGATTAAATTGAAACTTGTGACCAGTGTGAAACCAGGAGGGGCAGTTTTAACATTGGCTTTGTGATATTTCTGTTTCCACAGTAAATGTGAATATGAGCTGAAGACAAATATAATTGAAGCCCACATTTTCATACTAAGATTTTAGCTTTCCTTTACGTGGTTTATTCCCCCTGCCCCATCACTTTACTTTTTATCTTTTCCTTCCTTTTGTGTGCCTGAGTGTGCGCATGTGCCTCTGTGTGTGTGTGTGTGTGTGTGTGTGTGTGTGTGTAGTTCCCCTTTCAGATCCCACATATGCTTGGTTTTATTTAGCATCTGTATCTGTCAGTGTTCTTCCTTCTGAGCATGACGCCTACACCTCCAAAATTGTTTTGCCATGATGAGTGTGCTCCTTGTGAGAAACTGCATTTATTTGTGAAATTTTTGTTTCTACTAGAACTAGACTTTATCATTATTTAAACAACTAGAACTTTTTCCCTGAACTTCTTCAGATAATCTTTGCTCACAATTTTATATTTCAAGACCCTAAAGGCACAACTTATTACCAAACTTACCTAGTGTTACTTTACATGAAGCAGTTCATTGCCTTTAGTATGGACTTTAAAAAAAGAGTTCTCTTCTGAGAACTAATGCAAATAATGCAATGAGTTTCAAAAGGTATGTATGGTGGCAGACCTCAAGCCTTCACCCTCAGGATCATCTATAGACTATAGACCATTGTTGGGTAAAGGAAATACCAGGATTTTCATTCACATTCCCCCACCCGTCCCTCTCTGTCCTACTGTGCAATGCAATACAAATTCTTGGAGTCAGATATCCTAAGACACCCACTTAATCCCACCTGTACCATTTGTGGGACTGGATTGGACAGTTTTATGTTTATTCCTGGATGTTTATGAACAAAACAGTAACATATCCATTGTTCATTATTTATCCTTTTAAAACTTGAAAAAAATCAACATTATTGTTTCATTTATCGTTTTGATATTTGCATCTGTCACAAAAATAATTCACTTTAGTTGATTGCACCTTCTATGATACTTGTATTTTTTACAGAAATTATGTTAATGTCTTTTTAATTTTTATTACAAATGTTTTGACCTATAAGACCATTAGATCCTCTAAATAGATATAAAATTTATTTCCCTGTTTTAAGACTTATTTTATGGGTGCTAAAGAAGGTATTATTAGCAGTATATTTTCATCTGTGCTGTACTACAGAATTACATGTAATTATTCTGTGGCAAAGACAGGCCCCTGGTGCATGATATTTGGCCTTGTGAACATCCCTACAGGCATTGCATGTTTGATGTTTGAGTTTACATTATAAATCACAATGCTTGTTCTTATAATTTAAATGTCTGTTGTTGAGCAGCCCTTTAGAAATTAAACTGAACCATATTACATCAACAGGCAAGTTAAACTGGAGCTTCAGATTTACCCCTTAATCTTACCAACTTTTTAATTACTATTTTTATGGGGAAATTATGGAGATTGGCTTTCCTAAGTTCAAAATCCCAAAGCATCCATTAATTGGGCAAAGAAGGGGGCACTTTGAAATTCACTCTTGTTTTAAAATCACATTTGATGGGGTGGGAAAAATAAAAAGTGAACGGATCAGGGGAAAAGCCTAAAGATACTTTAATTGGCAGAGGTTTGAGTTGCTTTTGTTTAGTTACTCACTGTCCTTTTGACAAAGTACATGTTGAAGAGGCTTTGTAAGTGCTGTTCCACTGAAGGACAAACAAGGGTACTTTTCAATTGAGCCCTTTTAAGTTTTGTTCCTCACACTCCCGCTGCTGTTGGAGGCTACTCCTAATGCATTGTGGCTATGTGTTCATCTATGCAGTCTGTCACTGAAAAATGTCTCTCTTCTTGTTGAGCAAGCTAGAGTCTAACCTCCAGGCACCCTTTTCAAAAGCACCACTGTATGGAAATCGACACTCATAAAATGATGATAAAGAAAAGAGTTTATTTTTTAAAGGTCAGGACAAGAAGACACCCTCAAATGCTGTAGAGCCTATTTCTTCAGGAATAAGTGTTTTAACTTTAGCACTGAGTTAGCTGAGTTTGAAGCCTCATAATTTTTCAACACTGAAGCGAAACTTGTTCACTGTCATCTCCTTTTCAAGTGGTATCCATCATAGCAGTTTATTCTGATATTGTTTATTTCATTAGTGTTACAGGAAATTATATTTTCCTGAAATACCTCTGGCTTGGATTGTAAAGGCTCAGAAATTCCCCTTGGTAATCTTTTTATATAGCAGGTCCTGGAGCTGAGTACCAGTGTTGTCTTTATAAGAAAATCATTTGTCCCAGAAAGCTTCTATTTTTCTTTTTAACTAGAGCTTGTACTTTTGCTAACAAAATGTAATGATATTTAAGATTATAGCCTTCATTTTCTTCATCTTCTCTTAATAATCAAGCCATCATTCTTTTCTTATTTGGCTATTTGACTCAATAAAAAAAGAATCTATTTGATTCCTGCTGATACATTAGTTTGTCTACTATCAGGTCTATGTAAGTCATTCCAAACCTCTCTTTACCCAAGCATTTCTGGTACTTCTTAAGTCCCTCAGATAAATGGTGTACCTGTTTTCTTGTCCTTCACCGAAACTAGCACATCCAGACTTTCAGTTTCAATTCATAGATCACTTAAAGAAGGCCCATTGACCCAGACTCTACATTTACAAATAAACATGAGGAGAATGTGCCAGTCCCTCTTGTTGCTTATGTGCCACAGCTTTTGGGGATATCACTTATTCAAGAGTGAAGAGCCAGCCACCTGTTTCTGAGGCCTCTTTTCCCTCACATTAAAGGTTCAGGCCCTTGCTGAATAGTAACACTCTAATCTGGGCAGCATACATAGCATTTTTCTGAAACAGATTTGTCAAGACTAGCTGGAGGATTTTGTGTGTCTGTGCGTGCATGTGTGTTTTTCACTCAGTTACCCTTGAGGCACTTGTCAAGACCGTGCATATTAAAATTAATCAGACCTCCTAGGCCTGTGTGGCTGTGTGTTTAACATGAAGAAGTGGATATCAAGCATTTGCCCTAATTAAATAGGCCTGTTTGGGTTGGTTCTAGTGGATGCTTGGTCTTTTTTTTTTAAATAGGAGTTGCTTATGGGAAAGGCATGGACAGCACTAGAGTCAGTGGAGAGCTCACTCAGAATTTCCTTTGCCACCTGCTCCCAGAGTTCTGACACCTCAAGGACTCCCAGTGTACCCATCTGAACTACTCTTGATGTTGAGGACAAATATGGCCAGCATCGTGAAGGAGCAGTGAGGCTAGGGCAGAACAGGATGAGCATATGACCTGGGCATTTTGGATGATTAAGATAGCCCATCTTACATGTTGATAATCTTTGAATACCAGATTGTGCTCCTTGCTCTCATTTTTTGGATGACCAACTTTGGAGGCTTAGGAGAAGAACTTGTTTGAAATTAAGAATAAGTGCTTTTTTTTTTTTTTGATGTCCTGAATTTGAAAAGCAACTTCTATTCATCTATCTTTTATATTAATTGCTTCCAAGTTTATTTACACATTATATAGAAGTCATGTATGATATAATAACTGCATATATATGAGTTCACTTCTACTGTGATTGTTTCTGGGCTGTCACAGGACATTTGAACACAAACTTTTATGAAGTATAAGCTCAGAATACTGAAAATGGCACAGACTGACACAACACAATATTTTTCTTATTTGTGTATTAAATGTCATAAATAAGGTAAATTCTAAAACACTGACCTCTGAGTTTGTGCAGTTTATTCCCAATTCATGTGTGTTATTCACACTCTTCTTGTATTTTAAAAAATGATATAGAAAGATATATTTAGAATTTTATAATTAGATCTGAATTTTATACACATACATGTGCGTGTGTGCACACACATACACACACAGTCATGCATCACTTAACAATGTGAATACATTCTGAGAAATGTGTCCTTAGGTGATTTTGCCCTTGTGCAAACGTAATAGAGTTCACTTACACATAACTAGATGGTGTAGCCTATCGCCCCTAGGATCCAAGCCTGTACAGCATGTTACTGAACTGAATATGGTAGGCAATTGTAACAAAAAAGTAAGTATTTGTGTATCTACACATAAAAAAGGTACAGTAGAAATATGGTATTATAATCTATGGGACCCCTGATGTATACGTGGTCTGTCATTGACATTCATGTTGTTATGTGTAGAGTTAACTATATGTGGAATAAATCATAGAGCCAACATTAGAAACCATTTGAAAAATAATAATAAATTCCCAAATGTTGAAGAGTTTGAGGTTATAGTTCAGCAAATTTCTGAATAAACACAGCCAGTAATCTGGTGAAATATTGCTCTGGCAGGACACGGTACTTAAAATTGATTTGCTCCTTCCCAAATTGTTAGAGGTAGACAATTCAAAAAACAAAAACACAAAAAGCTATTGCTTTTCTGCTTTTTATCCCTTTCTTTCCATCACATTTAGTATTTTAAAGGATCCATCTATTAACCTATATCCTCTGTCTTTTATGTGAGCATGCAGCTCATATGTAGAGAACTGTATCCGCAGTGCCAAGCAACTGTCTGGTACCTGACAGCAACATCGAAACCCTCCTCTGTTCACTTAGTTGCATTAACACAATGCAGACTGTTCAGTGTGGGTGTATATGAAATAGAAAGAAAAATAAAGGCCCTGAACAAGTAAATACATCTTTCATCATTTCTTTTGTTTGGTGTGTTTACTGTGTGCTATTCTTGGTCAATAGAAGTTGTTTGACAGTTCTGCAAAGGGGTAAGGAACTTTTCTTGAACTTTATCCTTTTGTTTGTCTCTGTAGAAAAAGTTTTCAATTTACCATTCTCTTTTTATTGTAAATTCTCTATGTAAAATAATTTTTGAAGATTTTATTGCTATGAATATGACAAATACAGGTGATTATGAAACATGATAGACAGTTTAATTTGTTTGAAATGGACTGTTAAGAGACTAGAATTTCAAGATAGTTTTTATATGTAAACTTTTAAATTAGAAGCAGATAACGAGATGTCTTTTTTAACTCCTTCTAAGAAATGTACCATTTGTTCTCAGGCCTTATGTAAGCTCCACTGAAATACTGAGTCTTGATTTAATTATTATTTAAGTTGTCTCCTCCCCACACATTAATATAATATCAATGTAGAGCTCATTGCATGGTATAATTACTGAAGAGATCAGTAGCTGCAGAAGCACACAATAATTGAGCACGTCTGTTTATTATAACAGGACAGTGCTCCTATTATGGTATTTACTGTGTTAATAGATAAGAATTGATTCACTGTTTCATGGAATTAAATCTCTGTTGCTTAGACCTTTCTTTTCGGAGAAGTTATGCTTTGTCTGTAAAAATTTGCCTGAGAGGTTTGCATACCACAGTGTGACATTAGTCATGTGGAAGACTTGGGAGCAGAAAGCCATATAAATGAACAAAATGCACCCTCTCCCATTTGGAGTTCTGTTTTCCTTCTCTACTTTTTTTTTTTAAGCCCTAATTTTCTTGCATCAGTCCTTGCTCCAGTACTTTAGGATTTTTCATTAGTGTCAAGATACCATGTCTTAGTGAACACATAAACGGGGAGGCTGCCATATTGGGAGCAGTGCAGTATAAATAAGGGAGGTCAGTTGTCAGTCCTTATATAGTATAGCTCTCCAGCTTTCAGGAAGAGAAAAACATCCATATCCAAGTAAATGGGATAGGAATTAGACGTGTTTGCTCATGTTTTACCTTCTCATTGCTTAAGTTTTGAAGGAGAACTATAGCCATTCTTGTTCTGGGCTGCAATAGGACAAGCCGTTGTTGCTTTACTTATTCTTTTCTCCTTCAGTGGCATGGGAATCATTAGAAATGAAACAGTGTAACTCACACACTCATTCTCAGCAAACTACCGCAAGGACAAAAAAACCCAAACACCACATGTTCTCACTCATAGGTGGGAATTGAACAATGAGAACACACGGACACAGGAAGGGGAACATCACACACCGGGGCCTGTTGTGGGGTAGGGGGAGGGGGGAGGGATAGCATTAGGAGATATACCTAATGTTAAATGACGAGTTACTGGGTGCAGCACACCAGCATGGTACATGTATGCATATGTAACTAACCTGCACATTGTACACATGTGCCCTAAAACTTAGAGTATAATAAAAAAAAGAGAAATGAAACAGTGTAACTCAAGATAAGTTGAAATTGTTCATTTTCTTTAACACAGCCTTTTCACTTACCGGATTACAATTAGGAGTTCATAAAGAATATTAGTTAAGTAAAAAGGAATAGTAAATCTTAGAGTTCTTAATTTTTTGCCAGAATTTTTTCCTTTGCTTTTTAAATTAAAACTATTTGAATAAAAAATAATTGGTCAGTTTTAAAGTATACATATAATATAGATATTTATACACTATACCTTTTGAAATGTTCTATCTAAATTGCAAACAATATGAAACCTTCTAAAATATTATCTACTTGTTGTTTTGGAAACATAAAATTAAAGTAGTATTAAATCTATCTCTGTCCTATAGCTGTTTCTATATCTATGTGGATACTATCCACAGGACAAAATTTTGCCAACTCTGTTGGATCTCCGAAATTTTTCTGAATAAATACACACATACAAACACATACATATAAAATAAAAATAATAGGGGCCCCCGGGCAAGATGGCCAAATAGGAACTGCTCCCCTCTGCAGCTCCCATCCAGACCAGCGCAGAAGGTGGGTGATTTCTGCGTTTCCAACTGAGGTACCCGGTTCATCTCAGTGGGACTGGTTAGACAGTGGGTGCAGCCCACGGAGGGTGAGCAGAAGCAGGGTAGGGCATTGCCTCACCCGGGAATTGCAAGGGGTCAGGGAACTCCCTCCCCTAGCCAAGGGAAGCCATGAGGGACTGTGCCATGAGGGACAGTGCTATCCGGCCCAGATACTATGCTTTTCCCATGGTCTTCGCAACCTGCAGACCAGGAGATTCCCTCGGGTGCCTATACCACCAGGGCCCTGGGTTTCAAGCACAAAGCTGGACAGCCGTTTGGGCAGACACTGAGCTAGCTGCAGGAGTTTTTTTTCGTACCCCAGTGGCACCTGGAATGCCAGAGAGACAGAACCGTTCACTCCTTCCGGAAAGGGGGCTGAAGCTAGGGAGCTGAGTGGTCCAGCTCAGCAGATCCCACCCCCATGGAGCCCAGCAAGCCAAGATCCACTGGCTTCTAATTCTCACTGTCAGCACAGCAGCCTGAAGTCAACCTGGGACACTTTAACTGGGTGAGGGGAGGGGCATCTGCCATAACTGAGGCTTGAGTAGGCGGTTTAAACCACCTCACAGTTTAAACAAAGCTGCTGGAAAATTCAGACTGGGCAGAGCCCACCACAGCTCAGCAAAGCTACTGTAGCCAGACTGCCTCTCTAGATTCCTCCTCTCTGGGCAGGGCGTCCCTGAAAGAAAGGCAGCAGGCCCAGCGAGGGGCTTATGTATAAAACTCCCCTCTCCCTGGGACTGAGCACCTGGGGGAAGGGGAGGCTGTGGACGCATCTTCAGCAGACTTAAACGTTCCCTGCCTACAGGCTCTGAAGAGAGCAATGGATCTCCCAGCAGACTGCCTCCTAAAGTGGGTCCCTGACCCCTGTGCCTCCTGACGGGGAGACACCTCCCAGCAGGGGTCAACAGACACCTCATACAAGAGAGATCCGGCTGGCTTCTGGCGGGTGCCCCTCTGGGACGAAGCTTTCAGAGGAAGGAGTAAGCAGCAGTCTTTGCTGTTCTACAGCCTCAGCTGGTGATAACCAGGCAAACAGGGTCTGGAGTGGACCCCCAGCAAATTCCAGCAGACCTGCAGAAGAGAGGTCTGACTGTTAGAAGGAAAACTAACAAACAGAAAGCAATAGCATCAACATCAACAAAAAGGACAACCATGCAAAAACTCCATCTGAAGATCACCAACATCAAAGACCACAGGTACATAAATCCACAAAGATGAGGAAAAAACAGCTCAAAAAGGCTGAAAATTCCAAAAACCAGAATGGCTCTTCTCCTACAAAGGATCAGAACTCCTTGCCAGCAAGGGAACAAAACTGGATGGAGAATGAATTTGATGAATGGACAGAGGTAGGCTTCAGAAGGTGAGTAATAGCAAACTCCTCCAAACTAAAGGAGCATGTTCTAACCCAATGCAAGGAAACTAAGAACACTGAAAAAAGGTTAGACAAATTGCTAACTAGAATAACCAGTTTAGAGAAGAACATAAATGACGTGATGGAGCTGAAAAACATAGCACAAGAACTTCGTGAAGCATACGCAAGTATCAACAGCTGAATCGAATAAACGAAAGAAAGGATATCAGAGATTGAAGATCAACTTAATGAAATAAAGCATGAAGACAAGATTAGAGAAAAAAGAATGAAATGGAATGAACATAGCCTCCAAGAAATATGGGACTATGTGAAAGACCAAACCTACGTTTGATTGGTGTACCTGAAAGTGGCGGGGAGAATAGAACCTAATTGAAAAACACATTTCAGGATCTTATCCAGGAGAACTTCCCCAACCTAGCAAGGCAGACCAACATTCATATTCAGGAAATACAGAAAACACCACAAAGGTACTGATCTAGAAGAGCAACCCCAAGACACGTAATCGTCAGATTCATCAAGGTTGAAATGAAGGAAAAAATGGTAAGGGCAGCCAGAGAGAAAAGTAGGGTTACCCACAAAGGGAAGCCCATCAGACTAATAGCATATCTCTCTGCAGAAACCCTACAAGACAGAAGAGAATGGGGACCAATATTCAACATTCTTAAAGAAAAGAATTTTCAACCCAGAATTTCATATCCAGCCAAACTAAGCTTCATAAGTGAAGGAGAAATAAAATCCTTTACAGACAAGCAAATGCTGAGAAATTTTGTCACCACCAGGCCTGCCTTACTAGAGCTCCTGAAGGAAGCACAAATTTGAAAAGGAAAAATGGGTACCAGCCACTGCAAAAACAAACCAAAATGTAAAGATCTTCAACACTATGAAGAAACTGCATCAAACAATGGGCAAAATAACCAACTAGCATCGTAATGACAGGATCAAATTCACACATAACAATATTAACTTTAAATGTAAATGGGCTAAATGCCCCAATTAAAAGGCACAGACTGGCAAATTGGATAAAGAGTCAAGAAACATCAGTGTGCTGTATTCAGGAGACCCACCTCATGTGCAAAGACACACATAGGCTCAGAATAATGGGATGGAGGAAGATTTACAAAGCAAATGGAAAGCAAAAAAAGCAGTCCTAGTCTCTGATAAAAACAGACTTTAAACCAACAAAGATCAAAAAAGGCAAAGAAAGGCATTATCTAACGGTAAAGGGATCAATGCAACAAGAAGAGTTAACTATTCTAAATGTATGTGCACCCAATACAGGAGCACCCAGATTCATAAAGCAAGTTAGAGACCCACAAAGAGACTTAGACTCCAACACGATAATAGTACAATAATAGTGGGAGACTTTAGCACCCCACTGTCAATATTAGATCAACAAGACAGAAAATTTACAAGTATATTCAGGAGTTGAACTTAGCTCTGGACCAAGCAGACCTAATAGACAGCTACAGAACTCTCCACCCCAAATCAACAGAATATACATTCTTCTCAGCACTTCATAGCAGTTATTCTAAAATTGACCACATAATTGGAAGTAAAACACTCCTCAGCAAATGCAAAAAATGGAAATCATAACAGTCTCTTAGACCACAGTGCAATCAAATTAGACCTCAGGATTAAGAAACTCACTCAAAACCACACAATTACATGGAAACTGAACAACCTGTTCCTGAATGACTACTGGGTAAATAAGGAAATTAAGGCAGAAATAAATAAGTTCTTTGAAACCAATGAGAACTAAGACATAATGTACCAGAATCTCTGGGACACAGCTAAAGCAAGTATTTAGAGGGAAATTTATAGCACTAAATGCCCACAGGAGAAAGTGGGAAAGATCTAAAGTCAACGACCTAACATCACAATTAGAAGAACTAGAGAAGCAAGCACAAACAAATTCAAAAGCTAGCGGAAGACAAGAAATAACTAAGATCAGAGCAGAACTGAAGGAGATAGAGACACAAAAAATCAATGAATCTAGGAGCTGGTTTTTTGAAAAGATTAACAAAATAGATAGACTGCTAGCCAGACTAATAAGAAAAGAGAGAAGAATCAAATAGACACAATAAAAAGTGATAAAGGGGATATCACCACTGATCCCACAGAAATACAAACTACCATCAGAGAATACTATAAACACCTCTATGGAAATAAACTAGAAAATCTAGCAGAAATGGATAAATTCCTGGGCACATACACCCTCCCAAGAATAAACCAGGAAGAAGTCAAATCCCTGAATAGACCAATAACAACACATACAGCAAAAAAAGAAAATTTCAGGCCAATATCCCTGATGAACATCAATGTGAAAATCCTCAATAAAATACTGGCAAACTGAATTCAGCAGCACATTAAAAAGTTTATCCACCACGATCAAGCTGGCTTCATCCATCACATAAACAGAACCAATGACAAAAACCATATGATTATCTCAAGAGATGCAGAAAAGGCCTTCTCATGCTAAAACACTCAATAAACTAGGTATTGATGGAACATATCACAAAATAATAAGAGCTATTTATGACAAACCCACAGCCCATATACTGAATGGGCAAAAGCTGGAAACATTCCCTTTGAAAACCGTCACAAGACAAGGATGCCATCTCTCTCCACTCCTATTCAACATAGTGTTGGAAGTGTTGGCCAGGGCAGTCAGGCAAGAGAAAGAAATAAAGCGTATTCAAATAGGAAGAGAGGAAGTCAAATTATCTCTGTTTGGAGATTACATGATTGTATATTTAGAAAACCCCATCATCTCAGCCCCAAAACTCCTTAACCTGATGAGCAACTTCAGCAAAGTCTCAGGATACAAAATTAATGTACAAAAATCACAAGCATTCCTATACATCAAAAATAGACAAAAAGAGATCCAAATCATGAGCAAACTCCCATTCACAATTGCTACAAAAGGAATAAAATACCTAGGAATACAACTTACAAGGGATGTGATGGACCTCTTCAAGGAGAACTACAAACCACTGCTCAAGGAAATAAGAGAGGACACAAACAAATGGCAAAACATTCCATGCTCATGGATAGGAAGAATCAATATCATAAAAATGGCCATACTGCCCAAAGTAATTTATAGATTCAATACTATTTCCATCAAGCTACCATTGACTTTCTTCACAGAATTAGAAAAAAACTACTTCAAATTTCATATGGAACTCAAAAAGAGCCCATATAGCCAAGACAATCCTAGGCAAAAGGAGCAAAGCTGGAGGCATCACACCATCTGACTTCAGACTATACTACAAGGCTGTAGTAACCAAAACACCACGGTACTGGTACAAAAACAGAGATATAGACCAATGGAACAGAACAGAGGCCTCAAAAATAATACCACACATCTACAAACACCTGATCCTTGACAAAGCTGACAAAAACAAGCAATGGGGAAAGGATTCCCTGTTTAATAAATGGTGTTGGGAAAACTGGCTAGCCATATGCAGAAAACTGAAATTGGACCCCTTCCCTATACTTTATACAAAAATTAACTCAAGATGAATTAAAGATTTAAACCTAAGACCTAAAATCATTAAAACCCTAGAAGAAAACCTAGTCAATACAATTCAGGACATAGGCATGGGCAAAGATTTCATGACTGAAACACCAAAAGCAATTGCAACAAAAGCCAAAATTGACAAATGGGATCTAATTAAACTAAAGAGCTGCTGCACAGCAAAGGAAACTATCATCAGAGTGAACACGCAACCTACAGAATGGGAGAAAATTTTTGCAATCTATCCATCTGACAAAGGGCTAATATCCAGAATCTACAAGGAACTTAAACAAATTTACAACATTAAACAACTCCACCAAAAAGTGGGCAAAGGATATGAACAGACACTTCTCAAAAGAAGACATTTATGCGGCCAAGAAACATGAAAAAAAGCTCATCATCACTGGTCATTAGAGAAATGCAAATCAAAACCACAATGAGATACCATCTCACACCAGTTAAATGGTGATCATTAAAAAGTCAGGAAACAACAGATGCTGCAGAGGATGTGGAGAAATAGGAATGCTTTTATACTGTTGGTGGGAGTGTAAATTAGTTCAACCATTGTGGAAGACAGTGTGGCGATTCCTCAAGGATCTAGAACCAGAATTACCATTTGACCCAGCAATCCTGTTACTGGGTATATACCCAAAGGATTATAAATTATTCTACTGTAAAGACACATGCACACATATATTTATTGCAGCACTATTCACAATAGCAAAGACTTGGAACCAACCCAAATGCCCATCAATGTTAGACTGGATAAAAAAAATGTGGCACATATACACCATGAAATAGTATGCAGCCGTAAAAAAAAAATGAGTTCATGTCCTTTGCAGGGACATGGATACACTGGAAACCATCATTCTCAGCAAACTAACACAGGAACAGAAAACCAAACAGTGCATGTTCTCACTCACAAGTGGGAGTTGAACAATGAGAACACATGGACACAGAGAGGGGAACATCACACACCACGGCCTGTTGGGGAGTGGGGGACTAGGGGAGGGATAGCATTAGGAGACATACCTAATGTAGATCACGGGTTGATGGGTGCAGCAAACCACCATGGCACATGTATACCTATGGAACAAACCTGCACATTCTGCACATGTATCCCAGAACTTACAGTATAATAAAAAAAATAAATTTGCAGTTACATTTAGAGAGCAATTTTATCACTCTTAATCTCTAAACTAAACATATTTTCCTAGAACAAGTTTTTACACAAAAAAAGTACAGTCAAGTGCCACATGACATTTCATTCAACAACAGGCCACATGTATAACAATGGCCCCAGAAAATTGTAATAGAACTAAAAAATGCCTTTTGCCTAGTGACATAGTAGCTGTTGTAAGGTTGTAACACAACATGTTATTCACAAGTTTGTGGTGATGCTGGTGTAAGCAAACACTGTGCTGCTGGTCATTTGGAAGTATAGCACATACAGTTATGTACAGTACATAATACTTGATAATAAACAGCTATGTTACTGATTTATATATTTACTATGCCATCATTTTTATAGTTATTTTAGAGTATACTCCTACTTATTAAAACAAGGTGACTGTAAAACAACCTCAGGCATATTTTTCAGAAGTATTCCAGAAGAAGGCATTGTTATCATAGGAGATCACAAGGGGGTCTCATAGCCCCTGAAGACCTTCCAGTGAGATAAGATGCTGAGGTGGCAGATGGTGGTATTGAAGATTCTGGCCCCGTGTAGTCCCTGTGTGTTTGTTTCTTAGTGTTTAACAAAAATGTATAAAAAGTTTTGAAAAATTAAAAATTTAAGAATAGAAAAATAGCTCATAGAATACGGATATAAGGAAATAATATGTTTTTGTATAGCTATATGATGTGTGTGTTTTACCCTGTGTTATTATAGCAGTCAAAAAGTTTAATTTAATTAATTATAAAATTAATTTCAAAGCTTATAAAGTAGAATAATTATAGTAAGCTAAGGTTAATTCATTATTGAAGAAAAATATTTTTTATAGATTTAATTTAGTCTAAGAATCGAGTGTTTATAGTCTATTGTAGTGTACAGTACTGTCCTAGCCCTTCACATTCACCTGCCACTCACTGACTCACCCAGAGCAACTTCTAGTCCTGCAAGCTCTGTTCATAGTAAATACCCTATATATGTGTATCACTTTTTATCTTTCATACCTCATTTCTACTGTATCTTTTCTGTATTTAGATATGTTTGAATACACAAATACTTACAGTCGTGTTACAGTTGCATACGGTATTCAGCACAGTAACATGCTGTACAGGTTTGTACCCTAGAAACAAGAGGCCATACCTTATAGCCTATGTGTGTAGTAGGCTACATACCAGCTGGTTCTGTGAAAGGATCCTCTAGGATGTTCACATAATGACAACATCACCTGACACATTTCTCAGAAGATATCCTTGTCATTAAGCAATGCATGACAGAATGGGAACTCCCACTTCTGTCCTATGTTTTATTATTTTGTTCATTACCTTATGATTCGTGTTTTAACAACTTGAATAAAATCTCTGTAAATGCCCAAGAAGGAGTCAATGTCTCCTTTCTTTACAACTTTAACCTTTGTTTTTTGTGTGATCACCTATTCAGTCATTCTGTCATTCTGACAGCAAACATTTATGGAGGTCTTACTATATTCTAGTTATTTTATAGGTTAATGAAAAGACAAATCAAAGATATAGTTCCTGTTCTCAAGTTGTTCGTGATCTTTTGGGAGAGTAACTATGTTATTTTTGGTGAATGGGAGTGTGAGTGAGGAAGCACAGGAGGCTCTGTAAGTAGAGAGGAGGGAACTCATACCAAAGCGAATGTATAATCAGTGCATTCTATTATATATCTTTTAAAATGAATTAATATTTACATATTGATAGACATTTTATTATGTATGTCACTTTTTAGGTCATATGGTTATTATGATTGGTCTAGCCAATTTGCTTTAAGTGCTTATGCAAAAACAATTCCAATATTCACTGGATCTATCTCTCTATGACGCAACTTCTTTTAAAGTAGTTTCACTCATCATGCCAGCTTATCTGGATATTTTCAAACTATTCATTTCTGCTTATTCACAACTGCCAGAGAAAAGTTTACAACTGTAAAGAAAATATTTTAATTGCTTTCCTTTGGGTGCTGCAACTAATAAGGCTAGACATATAATGTATGATTTTCCTCTATCCATCTTTAACCTTCACTTACTTTAAAGAGTAGAGGATATTATCTTGAACTCTGTTTTACTACCAGCAGAAAGATGCTTGGAAAGTTGAGTCAAGATTATGATAAGAATAATAATAATGGGTACCTAACCTTAATCTTACTCAGAGGGCTAAAATACACTTAGCTTTGTAAATTTTTGATTCATGTGCTGATCCATAATAAAAGCATATATGCTTAGCCAAAATTCATTAAAATGCTATTTGCTCTGTAACTGTAACCCCAATTTTAACCAAAACTGCTTGAATTCTAACACACACAAATATATAACATAAATATAGGACAAAATAGTAATACATTAATAGTGACATTTTCAGATGTCATGCTGGCTCTTAAAATGTAATCTATATTTTAAAATATTTCTGCATGAGGGGAAAGACAATGGAGGAGCAACCTCAGTGATATGAGAGTAGAACTGTTTAATATCTTCTCAAGAATGGAAAAAGAGCCTCAGTGGCGTGTGATGTGGTATTTGTGCCATCCTATGTGTTCTATTGGGTCTCCCAGAGACCTATATTAAAGTGGGCGTAGTCAACCTGCAGCCATAGTGAGCTCACTTCCTGTGTAACTCTCCAGTCCCACTTCTCATTTCGTACTTTTCCTTGCATCACCCTTTTATGACATTTGCTCTAACAATGCTCAGTTGCCTGCTGTTTTTCCTAGTCACCTTGCTTTTATTTGCTTAAGATATCTGGTTGCAATGCCTTTACCTTACTCTGCATTTGAATGATGGCCATTCATCCTTACTATTTAGTTCAGGTTTCCCCTCTACCAGGAATTTTCTGCTAGATGTAAACCTCCATCCTCCTCCCTTCCTTAAGAAATCTTGTCCTGGCTAGGCGCAGTGGCTCACGTCTGTAATCCTGGCTGAGGCAGGCAGATCATGAGGTCAGGAGTTCGAGATCAACCTGGCCAACATAGTGAGACGCCATCTCTACTAAAAATACAAAAAAATTAGCCGGGCATGGTGGTGCGCACGTGTAGTCCCAGCTACTCGAGAGGCTGAGGCAGGAGAATCGCTTGAACCCTGGAGGTGGAGGTTGTGGTGAGCCAAGATTGTGCCACTGCACTCCAGCCTGGGCGATAGACCAAGACTCCATCCAACAACAAAAAAAAAAAAAAAAAAAAAAGAAATCTTGTCCAAGTGTCTCTCCTCCATTAGATTTTGACCTCCTAGAGCAGTGGTCCGCAAATAGGGTCCACAGGCCAAATCTACCTCAGCCTACATACAATAGTATGTTCTATGAACTAAGAATGTTTTTCCACTTATGAGTTGTTGAAAAAAATTAAAACAAGAATAATGTTTCGTGACACATGAACATTATATGAAATTCAAATTTGTGCCTATAAATAAAGTTTTACTGGAACACAGCCATGCTTTTTCATTTACATATTAATGTAATGTAATGCTACAATGGTAGGGTTGAGTAGTACAGCCTGCAAAGCTTAAAATATTTCCTGTCTAGCCCTTTATAGATAAAATTTGCTTACCCCTATCCTAAAGAACAGCAATAAAGTCATAGTCATTCCATTATCCAGAGTTCCTAGCATAGAGACTCCTAATTGAACAAGTTAATTAAATGGTTGAATAAGCTATCTCTGACCTGAACCATTCACACAAGGGCTCCTGGCTCTGATCCTAGTGGACATTTAATAGAGGAAATACTGAATTATGAAGACCTAGGAGGTAGCATTTTCTCTGCCATTATCTGTATCTTGGACAAGTACTTCATTTCCCTTTATTTGAAAATAATTACTTTAAAAAGTTTTGTAGTTCTTTTCAGGCATGAAATTCTAGAGCTATCAATGTTTTTATTAAGTCAATGGACCATTTAAGACATATGGACCTAAAGAAGAAAAGAATAATGAACTCTTATCAGTTATCAGTTTTATTATTGGTGTTGATTAGGTGTTCTGTGGTAATCCAAATTTTAAAAAAGGTTGTTGTTGGTACATCGGAATAGAAGATCTCGTGTTGTAAGATTTGTGGTCTACATAGTAATTTGTCTACCTTGCTTTCAGTGATAATTTTGTCCAAATAATGAAAGACAGACACTTTCAATATTAGCTTTTACTAGAATCTTGAATTATCTGGTGTTTATTTCTATCATTTTCTCCTCCTTTATATGGCCCCCACCCCTAGCTAGATGGAGGAAATTGCTGGTAACTGACCTGCATGCTTTATATAGATTATGAGATTTGCAAAGTCCTTACAACTCTAAAGTGACTTCTTTGATTCTAACAGGAATGACCATTGTAATCTTGGCCCTTCCATAAAGATTTCTTGAAGGAAAATATCACAATAATTATTTAAGGAGTCTTTGGATGAAAACTCTTTTGCAGTTTATAGCTGTTCTTAACCTATTTTAAAAGGCAATAAGATATTTCAAAATATTAGACTTTTCTTTTAAAATATTCTTGCTTTCTCAAGAATATGCCTGAGTAAAGTTGATCAGCATAAAAACTTATAAAAATAAAAAAGGAAAAAGGAAAATGAATAGAATTTTTTAAGTATTTTAATGGATAGTTACATTTTTTCTACCTTTTCCTATATATTAAAATACAGCGTGGAAATTTAAAACAATGTTTGCAGTGTTTGCTTCAGTCTCTAACGTGCTTTGTGAATTGCTCATTTAATAGAAATGGCTAACACAATAATCTTTCCCAGTTTTTCTAAATGTGGGACTGTTATCTTAAAAGAAGTTGACAAATAGCAGAAACAAAAAATGCTTCCAGTAATTCAGAATCTGTTAATTGAAGTGAAAAATTGTGTACATCCAGGAAAATTTTCAGAAAAATTGTTTTGTAGAAGATCTGTCAACTTTTATGAAATAAGCTCAAGAAATATCTTCAAGGGAACTTTTCAGTTTCCTCACTTCCAGTATTTGGGTCCTGCTTCTCTGTTGTACAGTCTTTTCCACTGCTTTCTACAGGAACCTCTCATGTTGAAGGCCTGGAACCCTTCAGTATGGGACATCTCATTGTGCAAGAGTATAGTTTCCTATAGGCCACTGCTTCAGGGTTTGTTTTGCCGTCTATCATTGAATCAGGTTAGTTACCAGCAAGTATGTGAAGGGCAATGCAAGAGAATCCATTTCAATTAGATCAGCACATGTTATGTGAAGACATTTTTAATTCCACAGGGGATATATGTTAGGGGAAATTGGCATTATTGATACTACTTCTAGTTTTCTCATTCTTTTTATTACTGAAAAAATATTTACCAAGCACTAAAATCTCTATTTGGAATTTTGAATGCCAAAATACATCTATAAATAAATATTCTTTTAATTTATAAAAAGAAAAAGCATTTTAATACTCTTAAATTCTCATTTAGATTTTTCTTTCATCTGAAAATTCATTATTGCTTATATGTCAAGATTCACATTGTGATATTAAAGAAAAAATATCGCCCTTATTTTGCCGCATATGACAGGCTGATTAAATGTCAAAATATTGATAGCATTATTTTACTCTTAAAAATGTACGAAGTTATTTCAATAAGAATAATTCAGCAAGTATCTCCCAAGTTATAGTTATAATATTTAAAGAGATTATTTTACTAACTGTTTTAAAATACAGACACATTTCCCAGAACTCAGAAATTATGAACTTCCTAAATAAAATTCAAGCATGCATGCTCTTTCTTCTGTAGCAAAATGGTACATGGATGAGGAATGACAGTTTTAAAATATGTCATTTTTATCTAAAAGAAAATAAGCACTTACTTGCTGAAGATAGGTTTCTACCTGTGATAATGATTATAGAACAACATATACTTTTATTAAAGCACATGTGGAATACCTTCTTTCTGTGTATTTACTTTTTGCTTTTTCCGAAAGTACTAAATGCTCAGAAATGTGGTCATCAGATCTTGTGATTGGTATGTAGGTGAATGAGCCGATGCATCTGCACCCTCCTTTTTCCTTATCTTCTCTGGGTGTCCCTGAGCTTTCCCCAAGCTGAGACAGATGGCTGCTGGTTTAGTTATGTGCGTGGGAGAGAGGGACTTCCACATGTGATTTTTACCATTTGGTAGTAATTAGTTTGTTGTATAAATTAACATTAACTGAACCATTCTTCAGGCATTGTTTGTAATTATCTTCTTTGAGTCTCTGAGTTGTATAAAGAAATAAAAAGCAGGAAAGAAACTGCTCCTTATTTTTTAAAAGTTGAAGAATCTATCATTAGGCAGGATAGAGTGACAATTATTGTTGTATGCCCGATACACTGAAAACTTTAAAATAACCATAAGGCAAAAAAGCCAAAGATTTTTCTGGAATGGAATGGTTTAGAAATACAATTAGATTTTCTGAAAATGTGTGATTTTTTGCTGTTGTTTAGACAGCACTGAATGTGAGAGAATAAAGAAATGTAATTTGAGGAATTTTTCTTCCTATCATTTAGCAATTTTAGTTCTCACAATAACTGCCACTTGAATGTTACTGTTGGACTCGTCTTTTTACTTTTTTTTACATATGACATACTTCATATAGATACTTTCAAATAAAAGTGTATTAGTGTAAATTTTATGAGAATAGTGTGTTCCTGAGATACAGTACATCAGTATTCGTCTTTTTAGGCAAAGCTCTTCATCAATCAGTGGGATTTTGATATTTCAGGCTTTAAAGTATGAATGGTGGTTAAGTCAGTATTCCCTCTGACACTCCCTGCCCCTGATGCAGGTATTGGATATCAAAGAAAGAAACAAAACAAACAACCTATACTTCTTAAAATTCTCCTGGTTGGTTTGGCCTTGCTCATATTATTTATGTGCTCAAAATTTTATTGTGTCTTTCTCTAAAGAGATCTAATAGCTAATACCATATAACAGATTGTCCTTTAAAGTATAAATGTTTCTTTCCGGAAAAAAAATCCCCATCTGTGTTTTCTCTTTGGAAATTACTTTAAGATATTACCAAGAAGAACAAATTATTGATAGACATATTTTGACCCAAAGTATGTAAAATGTGTCATCACACTTTTACTGTCTATAACACAGTCATAACTTTGATGTTGGCAAGAAAATATGATGGTCATTATTTGACCATGAGTTTCTTTGTTGCAGCTTGTTTGATAGATGATTAAAAAAACAGAAATATATACCATTAGTAGCTGTTTTCTATCATACAGCTTCATTTACTGGGTGCCAGACTTTAGTTGTAGAAACTACCAGAAGTGATTAATTTATTGGCTTTTTTCTTTTGAGTGTTGTTTCAGTTCATTTCATGAAATGCAATGATTTGATAGGTCTTCAAGATTTAAAAATATCCCAATATTATTGCAAATTACTGGAAAAAATAAGAACATTTTGCCTTTATTTATACTACAGTGACTACTTACTATGGTAACTAACTATAAGTTAATGAGCAAAACTAAGGTACTTTAAAAGCTGGTTTTTATTGATTAAGCTTTTCATATATTCTGAAGTTAACAAAGAGATAAGTCTTTTTTAAAAAGTGAGTGTTTCAGGAAGACTTTCTGGTTTATTACAAATTAGGCTTATTTTTAACTACTTCTAATTCAGAACTTATTTTTATGAAATAGGAAAACTGGAAGTACTGTGTGCCTAGAACTTGGCTTTCCCATAAAGTACTTCATCCAGTATTTCTCACCATTCATCAACATTTTAAATCATGCTTTTCTTTAAATATATGCCACTTTTGACCATTTTAAAAGCCCTAACTTTATTTAATATTCAACAATTTTGCCTCTCAACATAGTTTATGTACATATATTTTCTCACAAATGGGAAAAAGGAAAGCATTATTGTCTTATCTCTTTATTTTGGCTGTAAATCAAATAAACATAAAAACCTTAAATTTTGTGCTTTTCAATATTGAGAGCTGGCTAAGAAGCAAGGAGCCTTAATCCTAAAGATATTTCCTTTCCCTGCCTGACAGGATAGAAGTATATTTTCTTTTAAATAGGGCAGGTATTGAACTTGGTAAAATTTTGAAGGGCAAACTTTATGTCTGCTGAAAAATTCATTTTATATAATATGTGTTACTGGCAAACAATATGAGTGCAATCTGGGAACATATTTTAATGGTATGGTTTTCAATCTGTGAATATTAGGATTCTTAATATTAGGCCAAAATATTCCTCTGTGTAGGGGGTGAATAATCTTTATATTCCTCAAGTTAATTTAGAGCCTAATCCTTGGAAGTGAAGCAAAATGAACACTTCTGCTTTCAGACTAATTTTGCTTCATTTATACACTTGTGTTCATAAGAATACAGAAATCGAGGCTTTTACAAGCATCTTTTGAGGAAAACACAATACCTTACTCACCCCCACTCAGATTAAAATAATCAACTACTGATAAATATCTTACACAAAAACCACCTCTGAATAAGTTTTTTGGCAACCATTTGAAATGCAAACTCTTGTATGACATATTTTGGAACTAAAGATAAGAAGAGAGGGGAAAAAAAAGCAGCTCTTCTGTGGCTGTGAAGCTCAAAAAGAATATATTAATTAACCCAAGAGAATTTCTAGGAAGCTGTAGTGAGAAACTGTAGCTTTGAAATGTAGTGATCTTTATCCGGTGTTGGGCTTGGGTCAAAGACCTTGGACAAGGAAGGAAAAAAGGGAAGGAGATACATTATAGAAACCAGATGTTAAAAACTGATAAAGGCTGACCAGCCCCCTGCTGCTAAAATCTAACCCCACCTCCATCAAAAAGGTGACATTCTCCTCTGAAGCCCCTCTGTCCTTCTAGGAGAAAAAGCGACACAATTCTGGCTCTGCATTTTTCCTTTGGCCTACCTTGTCGAATGGCCCTAGAAGACTAAACAGGTGTTATCTACTTTTGATTTCAGTGCATTTAAATTAATCCTGTCAGCTCAGCTGTTAAAACAACTGTCATCTCCAGCTGTTAGTAATTTTCGACTGGGCACTTTCACAGGTTGCCAAGATCTGAGCCTGCATTGTGTGTCTCTCTGAATGCACTAGAGTAACAATTTGTGGGCTTTTTAAAGGGGACTGGTATTGTGATGCTGTACACATGAAATGATCATAATAATAATTTCAAAATACAGTCTGGTGCCATGTTTTGTAATATATAAATAAACCGTGTGCTGCATGCCACACTTATCTATATTCTGTCGTGTGTTACATAACTTTTTGGTGTACTTAATTCAATGAACAATAAGTCAACTTGGAAAGCATAAAAAGGCGAGATATCATAAAGAAGTTAGGAGACAGAAGATAGTATTGCACCTGCTTTTGATAGCCTCTGTGTTTCCAGAAACAATAGTTACTTCTAGCAGATGTATGTTTTTTCTCTTTCACGAAAATACTCAGTAGGATGTTTTGTTGCATTTTAAATTAGAGTAACTCTATACTTTCAAACCAAATATTTGGTTTGAAATATTTGTCTTTGACTAGATCCTCTTTTATTGCACGTTTTAAATCATAAGAGGCATTTACTATATAATTTCAGTACTTGGGATCTATTTCATTAGTGGCATTCTAAGCTAATATTGTGGAAAATGTATTGGGAAATTCAGTCTATTATCAATTGGAGTCTATTAAAAATGTGTAGTAATCTCAAATCTTTCAAAAAAAAAAAAAAGACTTTCATTTGTCACTGATGTAACCATCTGGAACCAATGAGTTTTCCTCCTGGTTTAACCTTACACATTAAAAAAGGGAAAAACTATAGATTTTCTGCTTGGTTAAGCAAGATTGAATTTGAGTATTAGTTGTTTTTTTTTTAATAAAAAAGTGTGTTTCAAAAACTAAATAGATGATTCTTAAATTGATTTTAAGGTATTTAAGAATAATATAAACAGATCATTAATGAAAACCAGCTTTAATAAAATGTATCAGTCACATAATTTGGGGCTACTTTATAATTTTTTTTTAAATTTATGTAATACTGGTGTTGAATAAATTTACACTAACTTAGTTGAATAATGCTCTATACTAATTTATAAGAAATTCTGGTTTTCACATTTATTTATTAAAGTGGGGCTTATTTCTTGAGAGAATATTATATGCACAAGGTACTCAGTGAAAAATGTAATAGAAGGTGTAAAATAAAAAATATTTCTCTTTTCTACTCCTATTCCTACCACTGCCTCTCCCTACCCACCAGCCCGTTCCTCTTTTAGGTTTTATGTAACATGTTTCCTTCTGGATATCTCCAGAGATGTTCTGTGCATATATAAATATATAAACACGTAGAAATATCAGTTCGTGTGTGTACGTGTGGTTTATATCAGAAGGATGTCTCCCATACACACACCAAATTTGTATTTCATTATATCTGGATTTACATGATGTCTGTTCTCTAATAAAGCATATGAATACATGAGTTTGAAGGATAATATTACAACGTATATGATGTGTATATGCAAATTACTTATTTTGTGGCTGAGGACTATAATTTAAATTGAATAAAGAATATTGAATGTTAATATGTCAATACTTATCAATATTAAGATATTCTTAAACCTAATAGGTCCACTATTAGAAACTGTTGGTATGAATATTCTCACACATATGTGCTAGAATATGTAAGAACATATGACATTACTGTTACAGAAAAACTAAAGACATTCTAAGTGTCAGGGGACTGGCTAAGGTTATTATTATGTATTCATAAATGGATTACGATAAGACTGTTAAACAGCAAGTATCCTAATCCATAAAACTATGGAAAGATGCCCACTAGTTATATTTAATTTTTAAAAGTAGAATGATAGTAGTGATAAAATTATCTTCTTTTTTATAGTATATATGCATGCTTGTATAGAAATTTAAGTATGAAATATTTTTATCTTAAATTAGATATAAGTTACAAATAAGTGTTTTATTTTGAATATTTACTTTGGTTATTTTAAATTAATATTTGATTAATTACGAAGGGTTAAATCTTAAATGAACCATCTTCAGTGATGCTAATAAAAGTCAATTACCAGTGGATTTTGTTTTTAGTTTCTATAAACATCAACTTACATTGGAAGAGAATGTCATGAAAAACTGAGGGAATATACAAAACTTATATGTGAAGGCAGCAAGTGAGAGATGGTGGGGTGGGAAGGGACATTACAAAGGATCGTGGGAAAGTCATTGAAAAGGTGGTAGAAATACAGAGTTAACTTTGATTCATTTCCACAGCTATATTTGTAGAGATATCTCCCCTTAAAATTTGCTGGAAGAAGAAGCTCCTGTGAACATGCTTGCTCATATAAAAATATATCTATATATATATCAGAATTCTGAAGGGAAAACAAGGATGCCTTGCTCAAACATATATTCTGCACATATTCTGGTAACTATTGAGATATTTGAATTAATAATATGCTCTTTGTACTAGTTTCTTAGGACTACTCTAACAAAGTATGACAAACTGGGTGGCTTAAAACTATTGAAATTTTTGTCCAGATGCAGTGGCTTGCACCTGTAATCCCAACGCTTTGTGAGGCCGAGGCGGGCAGATCACTTGAGGTCAAGAGTTCAAGACCAGCCTGGCCAACATAGTGAAACCCCATCTCTACTAAAACTACAAAAATTAGCCAGGCATGGTGGTGGGCACCTGTAATCCCAGCTACTCAGGATGCTGAGGCTGAGGCAGGAGAATTCACTTGAACCCAGGAGGCAGAGGCTGCAGTGAGCCGAGATTGTGCCACTGCACCCCAGCCTGGGCAACACAGCAAAACTCTGTCTCAAAAAAAGAGAAAAATGGAATTTCTATTCTTTCACAGTTCTAGAGGCTAGAAGTCTGAAGTCAAGTTGTCAGCAGAGCCATGATCCTTCTGAAACCTTTGGTAGCATCCTTCCTACCTCTTCATAGCTTCTGGTAATAACTGTCAAGCCTTGATACTTCTTGGCAGTCTAATCTCTGCCTCTGTTATCTTGTGATTTTTTTATCTTTGTGCGTCTGAGTCTTCAAATGGCCATCTTCTTCTGAGGAACTCAATCATACTGAATTAGGACCCATAGGACCCACTCTAATGACCTTATCTCAACTTGACTAAATCTGCAAAGACCTTAATGAAGTGTCCCAAGTAAGGTTACATTCATAGTCGCTGGGTATTAGAATTTCCGCATATCCTTCGAGGGACACAGGTCGAACCATAACACTCTAAAAATGTAAAGACAAATGGATAGATGGGCCAATTGACCATTTCTAGATTGCTATGAATTAATCTAATCATGGTATGAGTTTAAATTGGTGTCACATAAAATTAAATATTGGTGTGTAAAAGAAGAATACATAATTTTTGATTTCATGGAAACATTGATATAGGGCACTCCAACTAAGTGGACTTTTAACTGGGAAATTTGGCCATCCAAAAGCTGGCCACAAGGCTCTGGGTAGATATCTGAAAGTGGAGAAAAGGTTAGAAATCATGCGGAAAGGGAGGTGAAAAGATTGCAAAAAACAAACACACTCTTCTTCCTTGTAGCAGAAAATGCTCACCTGTCCCTGAAAGTCATTTTATCGCCCAAAGATGCTGATCCTGCCTATTGTAGGCATGAAGAAAATTATAGTACCTTGTGACTGGAAAAGTTTAGAGGGTTTATAGATGTTTCATTGTACCTTGTATTCTATTCTTACTGGGACTGTGGCTCTATTCTCCAACACTATTATTGTTTTAAAAATAAAGCCAAAAACGACTGCAACTTAATAAATCCCTGTCTTTTTTTTTTTTTTCCACTCCACTATTCTGTGATGCTATGCTTTCTTATTTTAGGAAAAGTTTTTTTTTTCTTTTTTTTTTTTTAGTGGAAAAAGGATAAATTTTACATTGTAAAATAGCACCTCAGTCTTTGGTTTACATTTTACATTGATCTGATGCTATAAACCAAAGAAAGATCAAAAGAAATGTTTGAGTAAAGTTGTACTCTTTGTATTTATGCCAGAGTTAAACATGTCTCTACCACCTGTTAGGAGCAGAGTGTTGTAGCCAAAGCTAGTCCTCCCATTTCAGTGCTCCAGATTGTGGAGGAGAAGGTGTTGATGCGTGCTTCTTGACCTTGCCTCTGTTAGGCAGGGTTGTCCTTTACATTCTTGTCCTAATGCTTTCTCATGGCATTGTTAGCAGTGGTGTTGAGAAATGTTAGGTTTCAGTGTAGAAGGCTGATTTTTTTCATTGAACTATAGAAGGCTAATGGAAATTTAAAAACAAAACTGAGAGGGGAAATGGAAGATCCTTACTTTTCTTTAGCTCTATAAGGCTATTATTGTAAGTTAAAGCAGAAAGAGAATTGAGAGGAATTGCCACTTTTAAAATGTTTGTTTTGTCAGAAAAAAAGTAGTTACTCATAAAATTGATCATCTAAATCTTAGCATATTCCTAATTTTATAAATTGAAATAATATTTGATATAACATAAGTATGTATTCTGTCTATATCTGCACTACCCCTAGAAGAGTAATGAACAAATACATTTCACAGCATACTTTGTCTAATTGGGCACATACCAAAATTTACACATACAGCAAATTATTCAGTCAAATATTAAAGCTGAGGTTTATAAAATGTGAAGGAAATGTTAACAGTACATAGAAAATTTTCTGATTGCTAAAACTTTCACTTAGATGATAAGTTTGACTTTGTTCTGAATTACTGTTTGGCCATATACATTTGTATAGACCATCCTGATTCCTGTCCTCTAGATTTCTAACACATTGTGTTTGGGTTGTATAAAATGCATAAACCATTTTCTTTTTTTCTTTTAATGGTAGGGAATAGGAATAAAAGAAGCAGAACAAAATAATTTTGGTTATTTTGAAAGGTTGTACTAACCTTAGTGATGCTACTTTTTGATAACAGTAGATAACATTTATTGAGCATATGTTTTTTTTTTCAGGCATTGCGCTTTACATGTTTTATCTCTTTTAGCACTTTTAATCCTTGCAACTACTCTATTTACCAATATATGCCTATTTATTTATTATTCATATATATCACACACACATATGCATCAACATATACCACTATAGATAGAAAAACTGATGTCTAAATGGGCTAAATAAATTGCCCATTTACAAGGTTAGTAAAAGCAGGATTTTATCTCAGAGATAATCCAGCACAAAGCTAGCTTTTAAACTGTTACACTATATTATTTCTCACAAGTTCAAAGCATGTGATGAGCACAGTTAATATGAATGAATTATGATGTAATGAATGAGTTCATTCATTCCTTCTTTCATTCCACAGATTTTTTTTAAAAAACCATCTAGTCATGCAAAGCAGTCTCATAGAAAACAAGTAAGGTGCCAACCTTGTCACATAGAAAGTTACATTTTTTATGTTGAAGATTTTTTTAAAGGAATATATATAAAATACAATGATAGGTAAATAGAGAAAATGTTAAATATCAGGAAATGATAAATTCCATAAGAAAGGTACAGATATCTTAATCAGAAACAAAGTGGATTATTTCATGATGGAGTGATGAAGGAGGAGTTTAAGGAGAAAACGGTATTCAAATTAGTCATCGAAGGTGGTCAGTCAGTAGTTCCATCAGGGGAGGACACTAGGGCTGGATCTGGAGAGATTGAGTTGGGATGAATAGTTCAACTAAGAGCATAGAGGTTAAAATGCATCGGGTACCATCAGAGATAATAAATAATTATTGAGGATATAGGGCAAATAAATTGAGAAAAGGAAACCAAATTAGATTCCACATGGAGAGAGGTTAGGATTGAGAAGCCCTGAATGCCAGGCTACAGAGTTTAAACTTCATGGGTTAGGACCTGAAAAGCCATTGATGATTTTCCAGCAGTGGTGTGATCTGATCAGAGTTCTGTTCCACAATCCATTTTTCTCATTGCCTATTCTTCCTTGCCACACACTTACTGGAATTTCCTTTGACTAACAACAACAATAACCAAACAAACAGTAGCACAGTGGATATGCTGTTATAGATATGGATCTATGGATTTTTTTCTATTTAAATGGAATTTCAGATTGGAGATACTATAGTGTGATCAGTTAACCTTACGTTAATATGATGCAGCCACCCAAATTTCTGTTACTTTATAGAATTTGTATTTTATTCTATTCCTTGTAATATTTATTTCTTCCATGAGATTTTGAGAGTATTGAGGCTTAAGAAGCTTGTTCATTTACTAGATAGCTTGACTTCCAAATATGATCATTGCCTAATTATTGTTCATTGAATAAGGGAATTGATGAGGAATTGTTGAATACTTATTATTTTTAAATGGATAAAATTTAAACAAAAGCTATAACTTTTTGTTGTCCTGTATCTGAACAGATGTCTGTAACTACCTGAACAGATATCTGCATCTGAGATTTTGTGGACTTTACGGTTAATCACACAGATGAGATTCTATTCATGCTGTGTCATCCTTATGAAAGCTCTTAACCCCTCACTTTCTGGAATGAGGTTCATGTGTCTTTTCAAATTCAGCTAAACAAAACCCATTCTGGGAAGGACTTTCTTATGGTTGTCAGCCTGGTTAGACATGATATGTCTGTGCTCATTTTTTGTGCTTACATAAGATTTACTGTTTCTACCTCACAGCACTTAATCACACTATTTCACAATTTCTTTCTTCACTAGACTATAAATTTCTGGAGGGCAGGGACTATGTCATTTCATTTTTGTGTTCCTAGGCTAATACAGTATTTGGTAGATAGCAGATTAGTATTAAATATTTTATAAAAGAATTATGGATCAAAGGTAGGGCAATTCATTAGTAGGCTATCAGAATAGGGAAAAATCAAGAGCTAAATGGGGTTTTTGGCTTTACAAATAGAGAAGAGAGCAAGAATTTCAGAAATATTGAAGGATAAAAATTAATGGGACTTGGTGACAGATGGTATGTGAAGATAAAAACAGAGAGAAGTTAAAGATGCAAAATGACTTGTGAAAGAAAGGTGCCATTAACTGTTGTAAGAGAGCAAAGAGTAGGAGCTGATTTCTTGTTGGGACAGATAATGAGTCCTCTTTTGGATATAGTGATTTTGAGGTAACAGTGGGCCATACTGAGATGCTTAAATAAGTAGTTAATAAGAAATTAGAACTTGAAAGAGGTCAAGAAAGGACATAGGAATCAGTGAACCATTCACATACTAATGATAGTTGAAGTGCTTTAGTGGGAGAGATTGTGATAGAGAATTTAGAGAAGCATGATGGAATCTTGTAGAGAAGCTAATTCTGGCACATTCGGAGGAAGAGTCCAAGAGAATACCTAGTGAAAAAGGAAAACAAGGAAATAATAATTTCAGGAAAGTTAAGATTGAATGTAGTTTTAGGAATGTTGGAGAATGTTGGGGAAGAGGGGCGGGAGTAGCAATGCTTAACAGTTTAATATTCTGTAGTGTGGTTGAGAAGTAGGCAGTTACTAATCGGATCAGAAGCCAGACTGCAAGACTACGGACACATAAAAGGACACAATAAGATGGTAAATTATGTGAGTGGCAGATTTAAGATAATTACGTATGGGGTATTTCCACTTTTACCTAATATGACATATAAACCCATGGAGGATGTTTATATGGATTGTACTGAAATGTATTGTAGAAATATATTTTACAAAAAAATTATAGCTGATATCATCTATCATATCTGGGGAGATATAAAGGTTAAGGTAGATTTTTTAGAGGGTGTCACAATTCTGTATTGAGGATAATCACACAGACAAGCTATGCTGATTTCCATAAGCAAGCTGTGTTTTAGAAATGTGTCATATTTTGGGATATAAGACTCCAAAATTGGTAAAAAAAAAAAAAAAAAAAATTACAACGAATGGGATGGCTAGTATTTTTAATTTAAGTCTCATTGTGCATATCCATAGACTTGCTGTCTTATAAAACTTTGAGTTGGGTCTCATGTGATTTAAAAATTAAGAAAAGGCCGGGCGCAGTGGCTGACGCCTATAATCCCAGCACTCTGGGAGGCCGAGACGGGCTGATCACGAGGTCAGGAGATCGAGACCATCCTGGCTAACAAGGTGAAACCCCGTCTCTACTAAAAATACAAAAAAAAAATTAGCTGGACATGGTGGTGGGTGCCTGTAGTCCCAGCTACTCGGGAGGCTGAGGCAGGAGAATGGCATGAACCCGGGAGGCAGAGCTTGCAGTGAGCCGAGATCACGCCACTGCACTCCAGCCTGGGCAACATAGTGGGACCCTGTCTCAAAAAAATTAAGAAAGAAAGAAAAAGAAAAAGAAAAGAATTAAATGTTCCATAAAGTTTGTTCTACGTGTAATATTTTTAATTTTATTCTATAATTGTAGCATGCATTTCCCAGAAAAAGACTTTCATATTTTAATAGTTGATATGTAAATTCGGAAGGACGTCTGTAAATTCTGAATTGACGTTGTCAATCCTCTTTCTATAGGACTATTAAGAAACAGTAGTAGTCAAGATGGTGAAGTAGCTAAAATCTCTAGTTTGTTTCCCCTAACTATACAACTTATCAATAAAAGTGTAACCAAAAGCATGAATAAAATTTACATCTGAAGTCAACCGTAGGGTTGGAATCCAAATCCAAGCACTATTACATTTAATTTATGTAATAGTACTTAACTGAAAAATTAAATAGATTTTAGTATTAATAATGTTAAAAAGTGGAGAAAATCCTAGGAACAATAATACATGCTTTGCTAAAAAGAAAATTTTTATATATAAAAGGTGGGAAATCTAATATCCTAATATTTGACTACATTAAGCTACTTTTTTAAATTTTACTCACAAAATGTACGTAAAAGGAAAGGAAATCATTTAGATGGAAATTTGGGCTCACTTCCTTGGTCTTTAGCATGATAGATAATCTACTGGATAAGCCAGGGGTTCACTGAGGTTCAGTTATTACCATCTTTTGATTGCCACCTTTAAAAAACTGCAGGTTTAAATGGGTTTGGAATATTGAAGGAAGGCCTTATAACTGTCACACTGTTTTCTTATTCCTTGTTCATGTTCTCTTTGGCTCCTTTTCTTTCTCTTCTATTGGTCCCCTTTTTCCTTCACCCTGTCTTCTTATAGACCAATGTTTCATAATTAAAACAGGTCTCCAGTTTTATCTTGGCAAATAAGTCCTATGCACTGGATTTTGCTGTTAATGCTGTCACTAGGCCTGGGTGATGTAAAATCGCCTTAGGAGCCAAGGGACAGACAAGTAACAAGACTTCCTATTCGTAGTATGGCTTCTCATCTGCGTTTTGTGAAAATACATCCGAAGAGGAATGGGCTGCAACAGTATAATGTTTTCCTTGAGAAGCGTCTCTCAAGGTTTGGCCCAGTGCGCTACTACTGGTTGTTTCAAAATAACAGGGAGTGGTTTTCAGTATGTTTGTGTTTTAACAAGTTCTCCAGGTGACCAAATGCTTTTCATTATCTAATTTCCTATTGCAATCCTATAAGGTAGGCTTGTCTCAATTTGACAGATAAGCAAACAGATAAAGGCTATATATATGGTGTTGTTAATGGAATTTCTAATGAGAATACCGGTTTATTTCATGATATACCTTCTTTCGGACCTGTTACTATTGTAAACATAGTTTTCCATGTGAGCAGCTGCAAGGCTCCTTTTCCCCAAATGTAGTACTTTAGAGGAGCATTTAATATGACAGGTGTAAATGGAAATAGAATAACATTTTCTGTTCCTCATCTATATTAACAGTTTAGTGGTGTAGCTGCTTAGCCCATTTCTATACCAAAGTTGTTTTTTTTTTAAATTTTAAAGAGTGATACCTAAACATTGTATCACTTATGTCCCAATTTTGAAATATTACCGTCTCTCACTAGTCATCATCATGTACGTCTTAAGCATCCTTTGCACACTGTGTTCATTCCTTTGGTTCATCTATCTGACAGTGTTTCATTCATATGCTAGCAAATATGTATGGAGTTAGTGTGTTTGAGTATTGGGTTAACATAATTTTGTGCAAACCTTATCAGTGTTTCCTATCAGAATTAAGAAAGTATCATTATACCCTCCATTATTCTCACTGACATTATGTTAATTTATTTTTGTGTGTGTTCCAACAAAACTTTACTTATAGACACAAATCTAAATTTTATATCATTTTCATATATTGTAAAATATTCTTCTATTTTTTCAACCATTTAAAAATGTTAAAACTGTTTTCATAGCTGGTAGAATTTGGCCCATGGGCTGTGTTTGACTGACTCCTGGACTAGCATCTCAACCATGAGCACTCAATGACATTTTAGATATCACTCTAAGAATATTCCGGCTGTCTTTCAAGTACACTGTTATTTGAGCCAATGACATATTTTATTTAAACATTTACATTTAGCTCAATATCTTTGGAAGATTGGCATTGAACTTACATTATTGAAAATTAATCTAGGTTATTACCTGTTGTGAAATGCATTATGTCTAACTCTAAATCTTCACAGATAAAATAAATAAGTTGTTAAAATTTCATATAGTTGTTTCAAGCAGAAAAGAGCATAGGTCTGTAATATGGTATGCTTAATCTTGTCTCTAGGACACTGTCTATAATTTTATTTTGGATAAATTTTGTTAGTATTAATAATACTGAAAATATTTTCTTTATTGTGTACTTTATGGAGGCAAAAAAGTATTAGTTGAGGAGGACCAAACTTATTGTGAAATAAGCATTTTAGTATGGACATTAACATGAATTTTTCTAGTATAAATTTCTCTTGGAGAAATCCTCCCTATGTAGAATGTTTTCACTTCGGATATTGGTTGCTTTATCATACTTTAACCCTAGCTGAAATTGCTGAGGGTTTCACTGTTTACCCATTTTATAGTCACTATGGGTAGGGTGTGCCTACAATATTTTTGTCCCGAAACACATCAAGCGTCTTAGAATGATTTGGCTACATCGTTAGGGAGAAAGGATATAGTGTTTACTTCAGAAACTCATGATCATTTTAAGATAATTCACATCACATCATATGAATTAATGGGCATTAGAAGGAAGGTGCTGACTCTAATGTTCAAACAGATTTTGTTATTACCCTGTTATTACAGCATCATTGTTAGTATCAGCACTACCAAATCCATGAACAAGAATAAGTTAGAATGCTTAGACATTCTTAACCTTTGTTCTTTAAACCTTTATCTACTGGAAGAAAATAATATAAAATGGCTGATATCACCAAAATACTCCCTTATTTTCTGTGTGTGGGGGAAGAGGATAGTGGAACTCCCAAAAAGCTCTTAAAGAGATAGGACCTTTTGTAAGTGTTACTATGTTGAGGAGGAGGGAAGAAGTCTTCCAATTATAGTACGATGACAATTTTCATGAACCAGTCTTGGTTTTTTAATTAATAATGTTGATGTTTCTATTTTGGCTAAACAGTACCATCATACCTCATTGTATACAATAGGGTTGTTATGAAAATGTACATGTATATTTGCTTTTTACAGATCAAATTTTCTTTACAAATAATTTTAGTATGTTTCTAATATGAGTCTCAATAATTTATTTGCTTTAACAGAGTTCCATATTACTTTAGTAATCTCAAATTTATCAAGTTTTTTTTTTAAATACAGTTTTATGTTTTGTTATGTCCTGAGAGTAGAAATAGTTATATGACCGTTGAGTGACAAGAATGACTGGTCACAGCTTTAAATTTAAACTTAAATGTGTGTATGTGTGTGTTGTAAGAGAGAACTGGTTTTTTTTTTTTTTTTTTTTGGTTCTTTTGCCATTTTAGGAATAAAAATGGGATATTGCTATTATATATGTGTGTGTAAATGTAAATCTATATTTGCTATATGCATGAGTATATATGTGTAACTCTGTATGCATCTATAAAGTTATATGCAGTGAGATTAACCAAAGAATGAAGGATACCCAAAGTTAAGACTTGCCATGTAAGTCTCTGCCTCTAAAGCTACTAAGAGTATGAGCCCTTAATTTGCAGTGTTTCAATGGCAGTCATAGGAAAGAGAAAGATAAGAATTTTGTATTTTTTTCAGGCAGCACAAATTGTTAGGTCCTTAGATACAATTCAATTCAATGAATGTTTGTTGAATGCCAAGTCAGTGTTCTAGGTACAGAAGATATAGCAGTGGACAAGATAGAAACGCCTATGTTTTTGTATCTCCGGTGGGAGTAATCAGATTAAAAATATAATGAATAGGTAAAATATATAGTTTGCCATATAACAGTAAGCAATATAGGAAAAATAAAGCAGGAGATGGGGAATGAGAATGATAGGAAAAGATAAATGTAAAAATCCATCCTGAGAAAATGACATTTGAACAAAAGACTTGAAGGAGTTGAGGGAATGAATCATGCAGATATTTGGGGGAAGATCATTCCAGTTAAGAGAACAAAAAACAAAACAAAACAAAACAAAAAAACAAAGGACCTGACAGTTTTGAAGCACAGCAAGGAGGCCAGTATAGCTAGAATGAAATAACCTGAGGCGAGGTTAGGAGGTAGTAAGTTGAGAGAGGTAAAGAGAGGCTACATTGTATAGTATCGAAGGCTAGTGCATAGCTTTATCTTTTACGGAAAGAAGTGAAAGCTATTGGAAGCTTTCAAACACAGCAGAGAAATGAAATGTCTTTACAGCCCAGCATAAAATATTTCTTATAATTTCAGACTTCTGTAGAACAGTCCCAAACTTTTAGGGGCTTCAGGAATTATCCCAGAATTTTTAATCCAAAAACATATAGGTACGTGGCATTTGCTCTTACTCCTGGAGCTCTTTTCCTGGGATCCAGTAGGACCTACTCTAAGGATATGGATTTTTTTCTTTTTTGCGGAAGGGCGAGAGGGGTGCAAATGCCGAAGAGTTATCACTTTGAAGTCTGTCTTTCAGGATTATTTATAGCCAAAAACTCAAGTAGAGGGTGACTCAGTGGTCTCATCATTGCTTCATAACTTAGGAAATTGTTCAACCGACCCACATAGCCTGGTGGAGTCAATAAAAGCATATTATATGGCCAAGATACATCTGTCTATATCCTCATACATTTAAAGCAGGTATTTGAACCACTGCCCAAAAATTATTAAAGAGAAACCCTGTAGGTTTAAGTATCTCTGTTAATCTGATTGTACCAATACCTAGTCTGAAATAAATGATACTCTTATTTTTCAAGAGTTCAACTAGTTAAGGTACCAAAAGAAGAGGAGGGTGTCAGGAATCCATTCTAGTTATATGATTTGAATTGATGAAGTGTATAGTGTTAATTAAGACTACTTTGAAGCTGTGTTTTTTTCAGATTTTACGTTGGAGATGGACTCATGTTTTGATTTTATTTTTAACATATAAACATAGTTACTAATTTCCCCCTTAAATGTTTAAATAAAAATACCTACTGTGCAGTAGCATGCAGCAGAGCATCAAACTTAGCTCTGCTGAGTATATATATGTAAATATATATTATATATTTATATATAATTATATGTATAATATATGTATATATAATACATATATGTATATATACATATATACATATATGTATTATACATATATACATATATGTATTATACATATATACATATATGTATTATACATATATACATATATGTATATAATATATGTATATATAATACATATAATTATATATATGTATATATAATATATGTAAATATATATCATATATAAATAAATATAAATATATATATTTATATATAAATTTATAAATATATTTATCTATATATAAATTTATAAATATATTTATCTATATATAAATTTATAAATATATTTATTTATATATAAATTTATAAATATATTTATTTATATATAAATTTATAAATATATAAATTTATAAATATATTTATTTATATATAAATTTATAAATATATTTATTTATATATAAATTTATAAATATATAAATTTATAAATATATTTATTTATATATAAATTTATAAATATATTTATTTATATATAAATTTATAAATATATTTTGTCTTAAGGCTTTGCAATGTGAAAAAATGTTTAAATATACACACATATACGCAACACTATATAAGAATGAGTAAATACACTATATGAGAATGGAAATCACTATATTGGTGATCTCTTTAGGTAGTTTCAGTTAGTTTTTCCATGCATTAGAATTGTAAAAACCTATAATTTTGCAATTAGGAACAATTGGTCTTCATTTAGGAGACACAGTTTAGAAGCTAAACACAGTTTGAGAATTTAATCCAGACTTAATTCCTCCTACCTACTTCCTAGTAAGGCCCAGTAGAATATGAAAATTCCACCACCAGTGATACTTATATTTGGTGCCTGCTTGTTCTACAACTTTCAGTGTCATTAAACTCCTTGATATGATTTTTAAGCATTAGCTATGCAACTCAGCTATGAATATGTGACCTTTGACTGCTGTTAACTTATGAAATTCAAACTACTCATTCAAATGTACTTTACTTTTACCCTTTTCCTGAAATTTATCCTCCAGGGATACTTACAGGTCTTTAGAATAATGATACATTTACTTTCCCTGCTTTTCTCCATTGACCATCACCATCTTATTGGATTCTGCAGGGCTTTGTTCAATGTTACATTGCAATGTTTACTATTAAGTAAGAAAGAATTCAGCTGCCAGGCAAGATTTTAGGCAAAAGGACTTTGAATGAAGTGGCACTGTGTAATTAGAGTCCTAACCACCATGGATTCATTATAATTTAAAAGTGTTCATCATAACTGAGTTGTAGTTAAAAGGATTTTTTAAAAGATTGGGTATCAATAAGTAATAGTTAGAGGTTTGCTAGACTCCCCTTTATGTGGCTGAATGACAGCTGCACATCAGGCAGGTTTCAGACTCTTAAATTACACCCGTTTTCTTGACCTTGTCGCCCAGACTTCAGAATATTTTTTGTTTGTTAGTTAAATACTATTCAGTAATTTAAATACCAGAAAGGTTCATTCTTTGAAGATTCTTTCCAGGAAGAGAAAATGGTAATCAATAGAGATGTTACAATAATTTTATATTTCATATACATACATATGTGTGCACACAAACACACATTCTCCTGAGGGTGGCTGTCTGTAAACTGTAGCTTCATTGTATAGCAGCAACCTTTGGAAATTCACTAACTGATACACAGCAAAGGCTCTGTTGCCTGGCTAGTCCTACCCACAAAACTCCCATTCAGCATTTTTTCTGTTTTCCCGGATTATTTGAACAGTTAATAGGCACATACACATGAGCACACACTCTCACACACTCACATACGTGCTTATCCCACATCACAAAAACCACCCTCACATTTGGCTCGATCTGATGCTCAATTTAGCCACAAGGCAAGACTTAAAGGAGCTTGTGTCAACTCTGTTAAAAGGAAATCCAAAGGTAGTCTAAAAAGGTAAAATTTGAGGAACATAGTTGAGGTACAGAAAGGGGGAAAATGTATTTAAAGTCATAATATAACTTTTCTGTGATAAATAGAATGAGTCTCTAGAGCATCTGTTGCCAGAATTTTTTATGAGCTGTGTTCTTTGAAAAATCTTATACAAGTCCATCCATCAAAAAAAAAAAAAAGTCAATGGTAAAAGATTCCATTTTGAATCTACCGTTTTTAAAAATGCACTACTCTTATTTTCAGTGCCACCTACACTGATTCCTCCCATTTTCCAGAAAATTCAAAGGGCTACTCTGTTCTAGGAAGAGGTGAAATCCTAACTATGTTAGGTGTCATGTAACCTATCCCTTTTAAGATACTGCAACATGAATACTCATGGTCAAATCTGCCAGTAAAACTTTAAATTCAAGAGCCGTAGCCACTGGATGTTATTCCAGTTTACCGTGGAGAATTTCTTATTGTGTTTTTGTTAGAAATAAATTTATTAAATTTTTAATATATTAGCAGAATTGTTAAAAAAAATTCTAATCTAAAATAGTACATTTTAAAAATCATTGAGATGCTTAACATCTGTAGGAAAATCTAAATGTAACTTATTTGACTAAGAAATGATACTATTTTAATGCCAGTACTTTAAAAATGAAATGTTCTTTTGTAGACCTAAACTAGTCCTAAGGTAATCAGCTGTTGTATCAGCAGAATATATGAACATATGTAGCTCACAGCTATACTTCTATGAAAAGGATGAAATAAAAAATTATTCGTATATTTTTACAGAAATAGTTTTTAAACGTTCTTCTTACAAGGAACATGAAGTATCATCTGTAAACATTGCATTTTTGTGTTTGCTACATTGATTAAATGACTACTATATGATAGACATATCTTTTGGAGGGAATGCTAAAATAAATAAGGCTCTACCTCTAACCCTGCTGGAGGTAAAAAATAAAGAATAGTACTATCATTTTTGGCAGTTACCTTATGTCATTTCATTTAACCCAGTAGTTTACAATCTACTGGGAGACAATGGTACATATAGTAGCTGCTAGACTACAAGATTTGTGAAAAAATATGTTGACATCAACTCTAAGATTATATTCTTGAAAACTCTAAAGAGAATTTGCCAAATAAGACTTTATGGGGAGTAAGATTTATAAGTGAACCTATATAAACGTTTATTTAAGTAAATAAGTATTAGGTAAATATGCATATAAATACTTATTTTTCTGTTCACTAAAATAAACCAGTAAATAGCACACCAATTAAAGAGAAAATCAATAAAACTCTTCATATCATATAGGAGTATATTAAAATAGAGGATTATTTTTTCTAGATAAAACTTTTAAAATATTTTTACTCTCTGGTTTCAGTGAAATTCTTGTTAATTCATATTACATTAAACATTTCAATGATGGATTATAAAGAAAAACTGTATACATCTTTGTAGGTTTATCTGTAACAAAACAAATATGCCATAGTCACCATACCCTGTAATGGTAACAGACCTGGAGAACCATTCTGTCTCTTGGGAAAGTTAGTGTAAATTGCTAGTACCTAGGTGACAAAATTTAAAAAGGAATGCATTCTCAGTGTCTTGAAAATACAGAAGAGTTGACAGTGTGCTACATCAAGAGTGAATGCCTGCTTAAATTTTGCACCTTGGTGCTTTTCTTACTTCACCATTGTCTGGTCCAGCTCTGAAGACAGAGATCCGGTTTATGTTGCTTCTGACTGTACCCTGTAGTTATGATATATGGACATTTAATTTTTGTATTAAGTTCGGAACCTGGCTTCTTGGAGCTTCCCCACTATTTTGCTTAATCTTCAGACAACATGATCTTGCTTACCCTAAATTTGTGTCAAGCAATTGAGCAAATTCTGCAGAAAGGCACTTTTTAGAATTCCCCACCTATACCCCATAAAATACAGAATAGTTTTATTTGTTTTTCCTTCAGTCCAGTATAGTTCTTCCTAAATATTCATGTGCTGAAAAGTTACTGTTTAGGGTTGGGTACTACAAAATACATATTGTACCTTCTGGGTAAATAAAGCTATTTTCAAGGGTTATTTTCTTTATAAGCTACTTTTGGCTAATGTACTGATTTTAGTGTCTGCCCCTCACCCTAAAGGCCTAGCAGAGTGTATGTCACCGAGTAGGCACTTAATAAATGCATGTTAAATACATGGCTTACACTATAACTACCAATTTTTTTACTTTAAAATTTGTAGTCATTCATGATTCACATATATTTTATCAAGAATTCTTGCAGTGATGAAAAATATACAAATGTATATCTACTTATTTTCATATGAGGAGAATTTATAGTTACAGGAAGATTACTGTAATTTTAGAGGAAGTTCGAAAATCCTTAGGTGAAAGTCTTACATGAAAAAAGTTTTAGGTCTCTCCTCTATTTTCCAGGTTTTATCCTTGAAATTTTTTGTCTTGACTATCAAGTCCAAATTTTGAAAACCTTAATTAAGGTCTCAGTAGATTTCTTTGTAATATTAGCCAATTTTACCTTTAAGACTACTTAGTGACAGAGAACAGAAGGAAGAGGTGAGTTGTCTTCAACTAGTCACTGATTTCTTTCTGTTCATCCAGGACAGTAAAATATTTTTTGAAAAGAAAGCGAAAGTAAGAGCAAGACTTCTCAGCTCGAAAGACAGATACCACAACAGATGATGAGGTCAGAGCAGTTTAAATCATCACATACAGACAATACAGTTGTTTTTCAAGGAATTCTTTGGCAGCATCTGAAACTGCTCCATATCGCAGTGCTTTGTCCAAGATTTTTTTTTTTTTTTTTTGAGACAGAGCCTCACTCTATTGCCCAGGCTGGAGTGCAATGGCACGATCTTGGCTCACTGCAACCTCTGCCTCCTGGGTTCAAGCAATCCTCCTGCCTCAGCCTCCTGCATAGCTGGGATTACAGGCATGCACCACCACACCCAGCTAATTTTTGTATTTTTAGTAGAGATGGTGTTTCACCATGTTGGCCACGCTGGTCTCGAACTTCTGACCTCATGATCCGCCCACCTCGATCTCCCAAAGTTCTGGGATTACAGTCATGAGCCACTGTGCCTGGCCTGTCCAAGATTTTTATCGCCTTAGTTATGTGTATCCCCATGTGTGAAATGATGGGTCATTACTATTTTTCCTCAGTTGACTGTGGGGTTTTCGTATCTCTATTCTATATTCCCATTCTAGACACTCTCTCAATCTCTTCCCTATACTTAACATTCTAAGCTTTCCTTCTGGTCTTTCATCAGCACTTTACAATAAAGTTTTTCTATATAGTTGTGTACATGTTTGACACCTGCAAATAACTTTCTATATTATAATTTTCACATATAAAAATGAAAACTCAGATACTATTTAAAAATCTTCCCTGATTAATAAATTTGATTTTAAAATTAAAGAATAAATCTTAGATAATTTAATATTTTTACTCTATATCCTCTACTAATTTTTGCTAGAGTCACTCTTGTCTATAGGTACTCTATATACAAGTAAAATTAAAAAGTGATACCTATTTCAAAAAAGTGATACCTATTTCAAATACTCTATTTGAAATAGGTATCACTTTTTAATTTCACTATTTGTCAAACCTTGGAAGTTTCTGTATTTCACTTATTATATACTATGTTTAAAGAACCACATCAACCACAATTTAGAAGTTACTGAGTCTCAGTAATTCATATAAACAAAGTAAGTGGGTGATCAAACTTTATAAGATCTCATCTTCTCTGATTTTTTTTATTGGTTAAAGTGGTAGTCTAATTGGTCTGAACTTTAGTATGTGATATACATTCACAACAATGCAGGTTGTGGATAAGGAACTTGGCAATGAAATTTCCATAGTACCTTATGGCCTTTATGTCTTCAGGATACCTGTCAGCCCATTGAACACTGCAGCTGAAATGCTCTGAAACACAATTATCTCATTCCACTATAGACAAGTAAAGCCAGTGCAGTGGCACACGCTTATGCAGCTACTCCGGGTGCTGAGGCAGGAGGATCCCTTGAGCCCTGCAATTTGAGGCTGTAGTATGCTATGATTGCACCTGCAAATAGCCACTGCATTCCAGCCTGGGCAACATAGTGAGACTCTGTCTCTAAAAACAAAAACAACTGGAAATTCAAGCACAGTTGCATAGTTCAGGAAAACAATATCTGAGACAATAGAAGCCGCATATGTAATTATGATTACTCCATAGTCAGGAGTTGGACCCAAGAAAGTGTTTTGTGTAGCTTGAGTCCTGTCATCTTCTACACCTGTGGTAATAAACATTCTTAAGAAAAGCTGCCTCTGTGTAATTAACAAGTCTTCATTACTGGTAGATAGGTTGGAAAAAATAGAAATTTCCTCTGAAATTTTGATCCTCAGCGGTTGTTAGACTGGTAACGTTATTTACTGAGATGAGGGACATTGGAAGAATGGAAGAATTAGGGTTTTCCCAAGTTGAAATGCCAATTTGCCAATTACTTGCTGCAAGAATGTAGGCAACATTTTCTCAGTTTTAATGGAATATTAATTGTCTACCTTATAGAGCGGGTGTAAATATTAAATGAGATTGCATGCATAGAAAAAGCCTATTACTGTGCTTGGCCCTTTGTCTGTACTCAATAACTAGACACTAACTTTTATTAGTAGGGTACAGTCTGGATAGGCCAGCTTGTAACTGAAAGACAATCACAGGTATTTAGGAGACAGTCGAAAACATGAGTCTGGTCATAAGTAGAATGATTCTGGATTAATTTACATAGAAGTGATAATGGAAATAGTTAAGATCAATAGTGGAAAATGTATCAATTGAAAAGAGAGGAGTGTTCACAGAACTTTCGTGTGTGTGTGTGTGTGTGTGTGAGAGAGAGAGAGAGAGAGTTGTGAGAGGTACCAGGGAGGGCAGGCGCTGCAAGAAGGGACAATGAGGTTGTGAAAGAAATAACAGAATTAAGAGTGTGACATCATAAAGTCACTATTATTTATTGAATGTATGGTATCGAGTTCTTGACAGAATTTTTATTTTCTAAAACAATGCCTTTCTTGAGAACTTTATTCATATTTAATACATGCATATGTATATTTTGCAAATCATGACACTTAAGATATGATTATGAAATAATAAAATTCACATAAACAGAAAATTATGTAAATGAAGAGAAATAATAATGTCTTCTGGCAATTAAGTAGAACACATAAACTGGAAAAATTAAAGCAAATGTTGTTCTATTTCATACATTTGTTTTTCAATTTTATAGTTATTATCATAGTGATTATCATATTGAGCCCAAATTGTTAGATACATTCTATATGAACATATTTTCTGAATTTGATGCTCTTTAGGCAGAGTGTAAGGATTTGTTACAGGTTTGCTTTACATAGTTCTCTTAATAGTGCTTATAAAAAGCATTCTGTGATATTTACCATACAAATTATTCTAAGAATGGACTTGTGGGGTTGAGCTTGAAAAAGCTGGAGTGTTACATTTTCCTGAGGCACAGATTTGTTGTTTTTCAAAAGTATGAAATGTATCAGTGTTTCTATGTATATGGTTATTTTTCTTATTTTCTTTCTCACATATATCTGGTAATATCCAGATCAAGATCTGATTTTATTAGTTGCATTTCAACAGCAGTAAAAGTAATTTTGTGTTCTATTACCTTTTTCTGTGATCTCCTTATAAAACTTGAAATTGAGGTTGGCATATTTGTAAATATGATTTTCTTTCCTAGATATTTTCAAAGTTTATTTACTTGACAGATAAATTATCCTGAGAATTTTAATGGTAGCATTGGCTATATTAATACAATAAGAAATTAGCCTTTCAAGATCTAGGTTAATATTTTCCGTGAGACCTTACCCCTAAACACGTGATACTTCAATTGAAAGAATATCCTAAAAAGAAACGTATTCTCCTTTAAGAATAGGCCAGAGGCAGATAGAATAAAACTGGTTCACACTCTCCCTCGGATCACATTTATTAGAAAAGGATGATTTCCATTCTCTCACTTAAAAGGTTAATACTGCTAAGAATGGGGAAAAAACGCATGTTCCTTGGATATTGTTGGCAGTCACCATTGTTACCCTCAGAATTAAAATATATGTTAAGCACACGGCAAGATGGCCTTTGAAAATGGTAACATAATTTAATGGTTTTTTTTTTTTATTTCAAAGAAAGGATCAGAATTAAAGGAGGAAAATGGATAATCTTTGATTGCATTATGATCTAGTCACTCGTTCAGTTTTCTTTCTTTCTTTTCTCTGCCCTCCTTTTCTTTTCTGTGTGCTCTTGCCCATACATATTTCTTATATCAGTTCTGGAGATTTATGATTTATACTTATGTTTTGACAACATTTTTACTTAAATGTGGCAGCTCTGCTCTCTGAAGAAAAGATTCATTGGCAGACCTTAGGAATAGGTTACAAATATTCTCTATGGCCCTTAATAAATTTATTTTTATCTTGTATTAGGTTGCTTCAGCTATAATAAACACAGAAACAGTATAATTTTTTGGTACTTAATCTGTTTTGTTGTTTAAATTCAATACTATTCATTTCTAGTGAATGTTGTGTGGCACATGGTATGTGCTTAATTGATATATATTGAAATGTTGATTAATATGAAATTACTTATTTCATCAGTTTATTCAACAATATAGAATTTCTGCTGTGTTCTTGTCAAATTGTATAAAATCTGAACTCTCTGCCGTTAAATTCTTATCAAAAGCTCACTTACAAAATAGAATATTCATATCTGATTACCCCAAGTCCAAGCATACCTAAAGGTTTCTAAATTTTATCCCTGGATGAAACAGAACTTTATCATGTTTCATTCCCAGGCCATTATACAATTGCTTTTATTAAACCGTGCTTTGACATTACCTCGTAAGTCCACCCAGAAGAATTTTAAAAGAAATGTTCATTAAAAACAATGCTATTACAAGCACATAGTTTACTAAATCAAATCAAGTGTTCCATTAATGAGGACCCATGGGAAAATTTTCACTCAGGTTTGTGTATTAGGAAAGCTTGTTTCTGTGCGACTGATTTGTTTTTATCTGATGGACATCATAAAACTGTAAACTGTTTCTCTTACAGCTCTGGACAATAGGATGCCCTAGCAATTGTACTAAACCTTAGGTTTACATTTACTACTCTCTGACCTGAATCCCTCTACTCATTTTATTTCCAAGTCCTTCTTTTTCTGCCTTTTAAAATTTATTTTTATTTTTGAACTTTGTCTTTCTGTAACTCCAATTTTGTTTTTTTAAATGATAAACCATAATAAAAATGAATACTACAACTTTTTAATAACACTTTCACACCTGTGTTTAGCTAGTATTTAGTCTTTTTATCTAGTATAATATATATTCAAATTCCAATATTAAATAAATAGATGAGCAGCATCTTTCTCATTGTCTTCATTTGATAAGACTCTTTTCTCAAATCCTGTTACTTCTGCCGCAGCATCTAGGGTCTAAGCAGGAGCACTTTCTCACTTTCCAATGTATTATCTCTGCTAAAGTTGATCTGTAATGGTTATGAGCATTGAGCCTGGAACTACAGTGTCATGAATTTATAACCCTTATTTTACTTTACAACTAACATCAATAATGTTTCTAGTTTTTTAATCAACCTATACTAAGTTGAAGTCTCTTTGATTGATTAGACAACAACAATCACTGTGGTTTGTTTCCAGAATAGACTAGTATGTCACACTATGTTCCTAGTCTGTTTTAGTTGAGTATATTCTCTTACTAAAGACTTTAAATTTCTATGTTAGCAATGGGTGTTACTTGAAAGGAATATAATTTTGATTCTAATGAAGTTGCTATTGATATATTTCAGATGACTGTGTTCATCAGGTATGCAAACTTTGGATCGAAGAAAATGTGTAATTCTCTTTTAACCAATGATATGGAAAAGAAAGGTTTCTAACTGCCCTTTAATATAAAATTAGTCGGTTTAGATCTTTTGTTTTAAGTAGTCACAAAGGAATTGAAAATGGAAAAAAGTGAGACCAAAATTCTTTCATACTGTTTTAAATAGTTTGTTCACAGAGCAGACAACTTCGGTACTTCAGAATGTCAGATCTCTTCCGATTGGTGTATTTAAAATCTTAAGTTCCTTTATCATACCAGTTACTTTCATATATCCTAAATGCTTGTTTTATCAGTTGTTTGTGCAGAGATAAACCTACAGTTAAGTTTTAATGAGTATTTAATGCTTCTAAATTACAATTTGAAGATGTATAGAAATTATGTGGTTCTAATGCATACTCTACTCCTTCCTCCATCTGAGATCAAAAGAAGTTCTGTGAATTATCTAAAGCTGTTTATTGTTGGCAGAGTGCTTATGGAAGAAAATAATCTCCTCTGACCTTTTTTGTTCTGGCTTACAGCAACTATGTGGGTAATATCAATAGTTCTCAAACTGTGATCACAGTAAACTTTTCATTTCACTCACTACAAAACTCGAAACAGGAACCTTAACTAATTCAGAAAAAGAAAAAGACATGTTAATAGATATTATTTGCATAATTTTAAGTTTTTGTTTTATAACTTTTCTCCAAAATCAGTGATGCTAGTCATTGCCTCGCTGATACAAGTCAAATCAAGAATGGGTCAGGCAAATATTAATAAAAATTCAGAGACAGTAAATGTTATAATACTTGGCTTTCAAATGTATCTCATTCATGGATTTGTCATACTTTGATGTTATAGTTGCATACCTACCCTATTGTTACAATTTCTTCTAGAAAAATAATACGTAATTGATACAGTAGGAACACTGATCTCCTACAAAAGCACTATGATTTCTAGGTCTTTTTTTTCTTTTTTTTTTTTTTTTTTTTGGTTTGGAGTCTCACTCTGTCCACCAATGGAAAAGTGGGTGTTTATTAAATTTTTTAGAACAGAAATAAAATAGTCCTTTCCAGAATTGATTTTCTTCCATTTACATGATTATTTTCCCAGGATTTTCTTAAAATCCTTGGTTACCAAGGAATATCTAAGCAGTAATTATCATTCCTGAAAAGAAAAATGTATGTTTAAAACAAGGACTTTTTATAATTTAAATAGCTACATACAATAGTTTGAACTTACTGCCTAAAATCTATTACCAAGAATATAAAATTTGTTTTTTAATATTTGTAAGTGGAAGTATGTCTTTCTGGTGTGATTGAAACACTAGCTGTTGTGGGATAAACCAATGATTTCTTAAGATTCATATCCTATGATAACGAAACTTCATTATCCTTAGGAAAAGAATTGGATGAGCAATGGAAAAAGAATGGTTTCATGGTTCTTTTTAAAAATAAAAGCACTGAATTGATAACTAGAAAAGAAAACTTTTCATTTTAAATTTAAAGAAGCGTAGGTAACTTGTTTTCCCACTATTTAAAAAATCTTCACAGTTCTACTTTCCTGTTTGTAAATTCTGGCCCAAACAAGGAAAGAAAATGCCAACAAAAATCAGAGGAAAAAACTTTTTAATTTAACAACACCATGAAAAAATCTAAAAAAACTATAATTCCTCTATTGCTTACTTTGAGAGACTAAATAGATTTGGATGGACTTACTAAAGTTAAGGAGTCTTATGTTTTCTCGACATCAAGAAGCATCCCCAATGCATTTTAGTAGTGTTTGTGTGTTTGTGTCTGGGTATATGTATATTCCAACTATAAGTCCCTTTAATGCCTTATGAACATTTTTTTAAATGCACAGCATTATTCAACATTATTATCCATCTAACTGATTTATTTGTGCATTCCTAATGAGTGAATTTAGAATTGATAAAAACAAAACAATGAACTACCACTTTATATTTTGTTCATGCATTCTTTCTTAGGAAGGCAGGTGATTACATAAAAAGTAAACTTTTGGAATAAATTATCAAAATTTACTATTTGAAATGATTTAGGCTTTTCATTAAAATGTTTTTATTTAATTTTGCAACATTCCACCGCTTGTTTTTTTTCCCCACAAATAAATCAATGTTTGGTTTAAACACAAATGACACCAATTCAGCATTTATACTAATCCTATAACAACAAACCGAAGGAAATGGAAAAATTAGGTATTTAAGGTAGTAGGTTTTGATTTACAACTTCTCAAGACTAATTTTAAAGTAATGTCTAAATTCTCAATAAAAGCTCTCAGGTTGGGGAACAGTCACCTCTTATAAAATTTACTTTGTAGAATTCATGTCATTAATGGTAAATAAATTGCATCAAAAACACTTGTCAGTTGTGATCTTTCTCAAAGAAGATGCGCAAAGTGTTGATTAAATAGATGATTTTTAAATTTAATTTTTGAGACAGAATCTCCCTGTGTCACCCAGGCTGGAGTGCAGTGGCACAATCATGGCTCACTGTAGCCTAGATCTCCCAGGCTCAAGTGGCCCTCCCACCTCAGCTTATCAAGTAGCTGGAACTACATGCATGTGCCATCACACTCAGCTGATTTCTTTTAATTTTGGCAGAAAAAAGATCTTGCTATGTTGCCCAGGCTGACCTTGAACTCCCGAGCTCAAGCATTCCTCCCACCTTGCCCTCTCAAAGTGCTGGGATTACAGGTGTGAGCCACAGCGCGTGGCCAATGATTTTTTTTCTGATGCCATGAAGAAAGAGTTGCAATGCTTCTTCAAAACTGAAGAATCAGTAGAGCCTTGGAGAAGTCTGTGTACTCACACAACACCATTTTTTATTGCATATTCCCATTTTATTTTGGTTTTTATGTAAATTTAATGTGTAAATAAAATACATCGGCCAGGCACGTTGGCTCACGCCTCTAATCCCAGCACTTTGGGAGGCCGAGGCAGGCGGATCACGAGGTCAAGAGATCGAGACCATCCTGGCTAACACGGTGAAACCCTGTCTCTACTAAAAATACAAAAAATTAGCCGGGCGTGGTGGCGGGTGCCTGTAGTCCCAGCTACTCGGGAGGCTGAGGTGGGAAAATGGCGTGAACCCGGGAGGCGGAACCTGCAGTGAGCCGAGATCATGCCACTGCGCTCCAGCCTGGGTGACAGAGTGAGACTCTGTCTCAAAAATAAAAAAATAAAATGAATAATATAAAATAAAAATAATCAAAGAACCATCCATAGGTCTAGATGGCATTTTCAAGATTTTATCATCCAGTTCCTCATTTTGCTAAGGAGAAGCCTATGAGATTTCATGATTTGCCCAGAGCTATTCAGTGATTGATAAAAAAGCCAGCTCAATGAGCCAAGTCTTCCCACCCTGAGGCCTGTGCATGGTTACTTTTTTTTTCCTTTCTCGGCATCATAATATTGCATTAAATATACTCAATTTGTTAGCTTATTTTAAAGATCTTTTTGGAAATTTTAGATGTTAATTATTCAGCAATTACATTCTGGTTGAGTTTTGTTAAGAAGAGTAGAATAACGGTGTCACAAATGTTTAGTTGTTGTTTTTATAACAATCCTCCAGGTGATAAACTCCATGAAGGCAGGTAGGAGAGCCCAACTTGTTTATTGCCAAATTCCCAGACACTTGTCCAATGTCTGGGAATCTACGTGGTAAATTATCTGTATTTGTTGCATGTGGAAGAAATGCACTTTAGTGGCGGCCTCTTTGGAGCCTGTCAGTTCCATGTCAATTAAACATTATCAAAATATCTGGTTTTTTCCTAAAATTTGGGTAAAGTTACTGTGAAGTAAAGATAAAAAGAAAAGAAAAATTTCTAAGACCTTGTGCTATATGGTTTTCATATGAATTAACACCTTCCTTTTTGCTTCTTTATTTGCAACAGTTTTATTATTTTCTGTTTGCTAGAACAAAAAGTAAAGCCTTCTAGACAAGAGTTTTTCATATTGAATTCATGTTTTGCTATATAACTTGATTCTCTATTTCAACTTAATTCTTCAGCACATGGTCAAATTTACTATATTTCTAAATTGTAATACACTAAAACTACTTTTAAATCTTTGCTTAGTTCTTTCTGGTCAAACAAAATTATCATTTGATTATCTGTTCTTCCCCCAGAATCAGTACATCTTTCAAGAGTGCACAATGAAATGGCTAAGGTACTATCCTTCTCATTAAATTACTGTTATACTAACTAGACATACTTCCTTTAGCTTACATTCATTCCACATTAAATTACATTTATAAGGGGAACGTAAAAAATATTGTTCTAGGCATTGGAGATACATTGAATAGCAAGATAGACAATGTCCTTACTCTTTAGAACTTATATAATAGTGGATGAAGACAGATTATAAGAAAATAAGAAAATATTATTTCAGACAGTATATGCTTTGAAGAAAATAAATCAACATGATATAAGAGACAATGACTGTGATGAGCTAATTTAGATACCTACAATTGTCAGAAAAAGTGTCTAAGAAAGGAGCATTTGAATTGAGAACTCACAGGTACGGCAGTGTGCTTTCTTCAGAGGAAAGGCTCTCAAAGGGCCTTACAGAATATTTATTAAACTTGATGATCAGAGAGCTTATAACCTTGTAAATCTGATTTTACCACCGCACACACACACACAAAAATTCATGTCTCTGTTGTAGATTTGCTTCATCCAAGTTCAGGAGACTAAACTATTTAACTGGAATCCAAAACTATAGTTTTAAAAAGCATAATTTTTCCTAAGTTCGGAATACTGAAGCACTTTATGACAAACATTTCTCTTCCTGTAGAAAGAGATAAATCTTTGTGGAAAGACAAATAGTTTTCTTAAAGATCATGATAAGCATGTTAGTAGAACAAACTAGTTTTAAGAATTTGTTATTTGTAGTAAATGCACCTTCAACAATAGGGATGGCCTTGCCATTGTGCCAGATCTTTGATCATTTTCGTTAAATCTGCTGTTCTTCCTCTTTCCTCTGTTCATCAAACCTTCACTCTCCTTACATCCGAAAGTTTTAGATACTCGGAACTTTCTCCCTGACTTTTTGGATACGTTAACACTTTCAAACAAGGTTACGTTAAATTCTTAAGGTTTCCACAGTCATTCTGCTTCTGCATATCTCTGATTTGTCTATTATGTCTTGATCCTGAGATTTATTATCTCTTTATTAGGTAATTGTATTTTTTACTACCGAGTTCTTGGAGAAAACACAGATCACACGTATTCTCATTGTCCACATGTTTACCTAGTTGAAAATGACACAAGGTAAAAGCTTATCTAGAAGAATGTGATTATAAACTATTGATGAAGAAATATCAATATGACATAAATACTTATAGCTCTATAGTTTGTTTATTCTACATCTTTCCCTAGAGTTGGAAACTGAAATTATACCACTACATAATATACTAGTGGATATTAGAATGAAGTTGACATTTCACATTTGTTGCATGCTTCTAATATGCTGAGTGTAATGCTATGGAATTTTCTAGTCAATAAAAAAAAAGTGTGTATCCAGTCTTACCAAGAAATCCAAGTCTTTTTAACTTGAGTTTCCATTCATTTCTTTTAACCTTAGAAAGTTATTATATTCTGTTAGTTTAACAATATCATGACTCATTGTTTCTATATAACTTCACCTAAATAAAAGTAGTTTCTGTATTTGGCCTTTAATTTAGCTTCAGTTTTCCAAATTCTCCTTGATCCTGCGTTGATTTAGGAATAAAGAAAAAGCATTATTTCCAAAGAAAGACTGATTGTGTTCTAAAGAACAGACAAGGAAGAAATGCATATACACATATAAACCCCAGAAAGGGGGTAAAAGCGGGGGAGAGAGAGAGAGAGAGTAGAACACATTATAATGTGCTTGAAGTTTTACTTAAAGTGTTAAATTTTCTTTGGCTAATATATTTTGTTATTTATTTTAATAGTCTACCAGAAACCATTTCCTTTCTTTTACTTTCATCATTTTAAAGTAGTTTTTGAATTACTCTAAATGTAGAAGGATAGTAAGTAGTAAAATTAAACTGTTTTGTTTTCCTTTTTATTTTAGAAAAGGCAATCACAGCTGTTTTTAACAGGTAGACCTTGTATGCATGCATGTTTTCTTTATTTTCATGTTGTTTTCAGTTATCTATTAGTAACAGTCATCTGTTAGCAGTATCATAACACATAGATTAGAAAGGGAGGCAGCTTTTAGTCTTGTGGTTAGTTGGCCACAGCAGAGATGGAAGATTAAAAAAAAAAAAAAAATTCCTCCATGGTAACAGCAGAGGTTTCCATTAAAAGCATGAAAGAAAGGAAGTACAGAAAAGTTGAGCTGTTTTTGCTTCCTTAGGTAAGAAACCTTACCTTTGATACCGTGCCCTGTTTCCAAAATATGGGGACTGTTGTCTCTGTTTTCATAGAACATTTAACCGTCTGGGATGAGACAAGGGAATTACATGGGCAATATGACTGCCAAAATCAGTAAATGTATTAAGAGTGGTTAATAATCTTTCATAAAAATGAGCTTTTCTAGTTCATAAGTGGTGCATACCTCTAGAATCTTCCCTGATTCTTCCTCCCTTTCAGAAATTTCCTTCACTTTCTGCCCAGCTCCTCATGTCTAGAGTAGAGCCTCTACATTTCCCTGCCATTACTGCCACTCCCTACCAGCATACTCTATCTTATAATGCCAGACTCAGATTTTTAAATACCATTCTTAGTATTTTACATCTTATTAAAATACTTTCTTGGCTCTATAGTATATGCTTCATGAAATGCAAATTCTTAGCCCCTTTTTAAGACTTCCAAAATGTGATCAAATTAATTGCTCCATATTCATCAAATAGTCTACCTACCAGGATTGCCACACAAAACTTTTCACTTACTCTGTGTGCTTGCTCACAGCCCATTTTTGTACTCTTGTTCTAAATCTACTGGTTTAAATTCTCCCTCATTCAAGAGATTTTGACTAATTTTAGCCCTGATGTGTTTCTTTCTTCTCTAATTTTTTATTACACTCAAAATCAGTATCACCCAGTTAGCACTTATTATTCCTTTTTGCTTCACGCATATCAGCTAAAAAAAAAAAAACAAAAAACCTCTCACTACATTGTAAGATCCTTGAAAGTAGATGCCAATCTTTTATAATTGAAGAAAAAAATCTATAAAATACCTAACAAAGTGTTGAGCATATAACTTAGCCTTTTGACTTACTGGTTCTCCTTTTTTTAAAAAATGATGTGTATAAATCTGTAGTCTTGTAATAGAAAATTTATAAAATTAAGAAAAAAATAGCACTCTTTCTGCTGACACGAGGATTAACCAGCTTTTTATTAAAGAATGTAGTTTATTAGACATTTTACCTCTAGTACATAAAATGTCCAGTATTCAGATTGCACAGATAATCCTAAAATGACAATATCAATCTTTATTAGAATAAACTTAAAAATTCTTGTCAAGACAACATTGATTAGGGAAAGGTGCTTGTATCATCACAGTACTTATTAATGGTCAGTATGGAACCTTAGACTCAAATACACACACACACACACACACACACACACACAGTCTCGCTGTGTCTCGTGCACACACACAAACACATATCTTTTTCTAATTGGAGCACACATTGTATCATTAGGTTATTGGTCATGTATGCACATATATTTATGTGTATGTATGCATGTGTGTGTGTGTGTGTGTGTGTGTGTGTGTGTATATATATATATATTTTTTTTAATCTGTGAAATCGAAGATTCAAGAAATAGTAAAGCTTTTGGGAAATTTCCCAAAGCCATATGTTTGAGATCAAAAGAAGTTGCCAGAAAACAGAAATAATAAGTTCCCATGAAATTGGATTTAGGCTAATGTTTCTTCCTTATGATGCACTTTAGGTCAAACCGTGAACAATTTAGTTTTGTCGTATGGACTAGGAACAGTTTTTAAACAGAATATGACTGTATTATAGGTGTGCATATTAAAATCACAGATATCTTCGCATTAGCTTCTGAATTTGGTAAAAAACTAACCATGATTGGTTATTTTTGAATATGTGTATTAACATTTATTAGCATTTTCCTGCTGCTTGTTCATTTATTTTGTCATTTGGATGTGCTTGATGGCACATACTAGATAGCACATTTCAAAAGTTTGAGAAGGGCCTGAGTTAGTCTATTCAGTGGAAGTAAAATCACATGATTTTACTGGGTTCAGATGATTTTGTAGTAAGTGTAATCTCCCCTTTTTTGCAATAATTGCTCTTGAATTTGCTATTGTGCCTGAAGTGTCATAAAAAAATAAACATTTCTCAAAATAGCATTTTTTAAGGCCTACATTAGGTGAGTATTGCTAAATGACAATTTATGAAAGTTTCCATTTTGTATTTAGGGACATAATACTTAAACATTAGAATCCACCATGGAAAAGTTTTACTATGAAAGTATCTTATGCTGGAAGCAGTGAAGCCACACATATTGGTCATAAGCTTAGAATAGTTTCTCTGCTACAGTGATCTGCCTTTCCAGTAAAATGACTTAACAGTCTTTATTGCATTCACTGAGATTGTGCTCTCATCTAACCATTTTGATCTGAGGTGCTTTGTTCTAATTTTTCTGACTTTTCAGTTTCTACCTTCAGTACTCTAGCTTCTGAGGCCTACTGCAGATCCTTCTTGCCTTCACAAGCCATTTAAACACTTTTTGGCCTTGAGTCTCACCACTCTCTTATGAAGAAGAAGACATGATAATTTTCCTCTCATTTTTTCTCTTCAAGTATCCAGAGCTCTAGGTAAAAGGGCCTGCAACACAAGATCATTGGCACAGGACCACGTCATCCAGTTTGACTCTCCCAGCCCTTCCTGTTAAAGGAGGGGAATTTACCAATCTGCTTATATACATTTCCTGATTAAATTCATTAAATTCCTTGCTGTTTCCTTATTATGCTATTCAAGATCCTTCGTGGTATGACTTCTCTCTACCTTTATAGCTTTAGCTCTCTCTACTTAAGATACCCATTTTATGCCCTACACATATCAAACTTCTTTTGGCTTTTGAAACATGCTAGGCTTTCTCTCTCATGCCTTTTTCCTTATTTCTTCCCCTGCTTAGGATGATATTGTCCCATTCATTCATATGGAAACTCCTTTTAGCTTATAAAACTTGGTTCACTTATCCTCGTTTTCCTCTGTAGACCTTCCACATTCATGTCTTTCCTTTGTGTCTAAATGTTTTTTAGAAAATAAAAACAACTATTCTTTTAGTTGAATAGAACTAGTTGAATAGAAAACTATTCTTGCCTAGATGTGCATATTAAAGTCATGATTCAATATTTAATCAATTTTTATTTGCAATAAATACAACGGAGTCACATTTAAACTGGGTTACAGTTGTAAAGTTAGGAAGGACAATTACATTTGGAAATACCTCAGGAAGTTTCCATGATGAAGACTATCATGCCCTTGTCATTTGATCAGTCCATCAAACCACTGCAACATGTTGCCATTTCTTTGGTGGAGCCTCAAATGAAGTTGTTGATTTGTGTTTCGTATTTTATGAAAAGTATGTATCTTTAAACACAAACCCACTCTTGGCACAGTGAGATGCTCAAACCGTGAGAGCCATGCTAGAACTGAGACCAACTAAGGGAATAGCAATCTCATATCTTATGTATCATGTGTCAGCTTACTCAGTGCAAGTACGTTGAAGGTGATGGAAGACAAAATTATTTCCCCTGCTTAATTTGTTTTATTTTACTTTTTCTTTCAATTTTTTTTTTCAAATGAGCATAGTTGAATTTAGATTAGTTAAATGTTTGTATAGTGTGACTCTACAGTAAAGGAATGAAAGGGATCTTTTTGCTTAATTTACCCAAATAATTGTCAGTTTTATATATGCTTCAGAAAATATATGCATGCATATATAAGTTAGACTGTGCAAAAGAAAGGTATGTATTGTGTGTGTATGTGTTTACTGAAATTTGAGAATAGAGGCAGACGTTATGGTCATTGCTCTCTGACATAATCGGTGTACCCAAAAAGAGTCTGAATTCATTAAAAATTGGAAAAATGTGAGCTCAGAATTGTTTAAGAGGACAAGGAAATTATATCACTACTAGTTCCCTGTAACTTTTGATATTCTGATTACTGTCTCTTAATAAATTTAATTAGATCTAACAAGAATATCCCTGCCTGTATCCACAGTATAACTCCTTTGATGTATAGCATACATGGGAGATAATTTAGAAAGATAATGCAAATTTATTTCTTTTACTGTAATTATGAGTAATCCAAATCATGGTCTTTGCTCACATCAAGAATGATCTCCAAATCGTATGTAATCTTGAGCTGCCTTAAAGCAAAGAGGATCTCTAAGAGTGCAGCAGAATATTCATATACTCATTTATTCATTCAACCAATGTTTGTTGTGTGTCTGATATATGCCAAGACAGATAACTTCCAGTTCTCCTAGAACTTGTATTCTAGTGGGGAGGAAGAGAAAATAAATAAATGAATAATAAAATTACTTCTATTAGTGACAAGTGCTATAAAAATAAAGGAAAATGGATAGAAATTGAAAATAGGAAGTGACAATAAGGCTATATTGCTTTAGATCAGGGGTCCCCAACCCCTGGACCGCTGACCAGTACTGGTCCGTGGCCTGTTAGGAACTGGGCTGCACAGCAGGAGGTGAGTGGCGGGCGAGCATGACTGCCTGAGCTCCTCCTTCTGTCAGATCATCAGCAGCATTAGATTCTTATAGGCGCACAAATCCTATTGTGAACTGCACATGCTAGGGATCTAGGTTGTGCACTCTGTATGAGAATCTAATGCCTGATGATCTGAGGTGGAACCATTTAATCCCAAAATTATCCTCCCTTCCACCATCCCCGTGTTGAAAAAAAATGTCTTCCACAAGACTGGTCCGTGGTGCTAAAAGGGTTGGGGACCACTGCTCTAAGGGAACCTCAAATACTCCTTCCTTGTCAATGGCATGGTCTTGCCTAAGTCTTCAACATCTCAAGGAATGTGACTTCTAAGGTCCCTTTCAACTCTAAAGTTTTGCTTCTATAGTTTCTTCTCTGATAAATTAATTTGTTTCAAAAATGAAATTTCTTGCCTTCCTCAGTCATATCCTTCTTTAAAAGTTTGAAGACTGTTACTTGCAGTTGATAGTTTATTTTTGTCTTTTTTAACTGTGTCATAATTCTACATTCCTATAGCAATATAAGACAGTGAGGAAAATAAATTGTTACTAATTAAACTAATTTTATATAAGTTCATTTAAGTTACAATGACCAGGAGAACTTAATTGGTCAAAAAAAGATGTTTTCAATGGAAACGTTATCACTAAGTTCATCGATTTGTAATTCTGAAAGTTTTCTGTGCTTGAATTTTCAAGTTATAAATTTCATTTTCTCTAAGTACAATTATATTTATTAGCATTACTTAATTCAGTGAAAGAATTATAAGCAGTTTAATTCCTTATGAGAGTCTAATTAATGCCTGGTGATCTGAGGTAAAGCAGTTTCATCTCGAAACCATCGTTCCCCACTCCCCTCCCCCTGCCCACAGTCCTTGGAAAAAACTGCCTTGAATGAAACTGGTCCCTCGTGCCAAAAAGGTTGGAGACCATGGCGTTAGATGGTATGTCAAAGAAGGCCTCTCTCAAAAAGTGAAATATGAGTTAAGATATGAATAAGAGACAGAGTCAATCACGTGAGGTTTTTGGACAAGAGTGCCCTAAAAGTGCAAATAGATAGTGGAAACACACAGAAGTGACAATGAACTCAGCTAATTGGCAAAGCATGTAGATGGCCACAGTGGCTAGTGGATGATCAGTTGAACATTACAAAATAACTGTGGAGAAATAAATGAAGGCCAAATCTTGTAGAACTCTGTAGACCTTGGTAAGAAGTTTGGATGACATTCTAAGTTCAAATAATAAGGATTACCCTGGAAAACTCAGAAATCATCACCAACAGGAGCTCAGAATGGTATTGCATTATATGCACTCAGTTCTTTTTGTGTTATGCCACCTATTCTTGTTAGTGGGCTTGGTGGGTCAATACTGTTACTGATTAAGACAGCAGTCTTTGAAATTCAACAGACAGTTGTTTGAATCCTGGCTTATTTCCTCGCTAGGTATATGTCCTTGAGAAATGACTCAACCTTTCTGAATTTCAGTTTCCTCTGAGGAGATGATGATAATGTTACCTACCTATTAAGGATTTTTTGAAAATTAAATAATTATATAAACCACAGCACCATGCAAGGCACATTTTAAACAGTCAATAAGTATTAATGATTTTCATATTATTATGTACAAGATAGGGAAAAGGAAACAATGCCTAATATAGCTCCAAAATATACAATATTCATGCTATTTAGAGCATTTGTTTAATGACTTAGTGTGACAAAGTTGTCTCTTTATTATTACAAAGTTGTCTTGTAATTTTTATCATTTGTTAAACTATGTAGGTTTGTCATAGCCGTTACAAATGCAGAGTCTGCTTTAAGGCAAATTCTATTTTGCATACACACAAAAGGAGATAAGTAGTTGAATTTTGAATATTTTAAAAGAGCATCACTGGAAAAAAATCTTTCCATGATTCAGATTAAAGATGTATACCACAAAAATCTTTTTAAAACTTAAATATTTATCTGTGTAAATTGTTTAATACTACTTTCTTCATATTTTCCCAATTAGCTTGACTAATATTCCAGTACTATTTTTTTTTTCTTCAGAGAAAATGACTACAAGAATGAGACAGGGTAAAAATAGAGGACTTCTCAGTGCACAATTGCTCTTCTGCTTAGGGTGATAGAATGTGAAGAATTTCTCATTTGCCTTTACTTTCTCTCTTTGCTATGCTGATGTTGTTGGAGTATAATTATAAGCATAGTCAAAACATTAACAATTTACTATAACTTTATAATTGAATCAATTATTACTATTTTATACATCTATTTTAAGTAACTTCTTAAAATTTAGTACAAAAAATTCGACTCAGCAGAATATCATTGAAGTTAGAATTTTGGGTGCAAAGGAAGAAAAATAAAAATATTATTTTTCAATGGCAGTCTTTTATATCATTCCGAAATTTGAATGGAACTTATTAGATAAATATTCTGGCTAGTGCCACTTACAATTATAACCAAAATATGTAAAAGAATCGGGTTTATTTTTCTTAGCTTTTATTCTTTATTTCCCTGTCATTTTCTAGTAATAGGGCCCACATCAAAACATCAGTTTGGTTTAGAAAACATATTTAAACCCATAAATAATTATTTCGGTTATTTGTTCTAGAGTAATGTTTCTATAGGTATATTTATAACGGCAGTAAAAGGTAACATGATGATATTGATGAAGATGATAGCAGCTATCCCCTATTAAGCACTTAATGTGTAGACACCATTTTTGTCTCTGTCTCTCTTTTTGTCTTCCTTTTTCTCTCTGTAAGGCGAGTGGGCATCATAATTTTACTTTTTAAAATGAGAAAAGACAGACCCTGGCTAAATACCTTGCCTACATCTGCTTGTCAATAAAGAACAGAACCAAAATTCAAACCTGGTTTTGACTGACTCTGAAGTTTTCCTCTCCCTCTACTATTATACCTTTGATAAAGTAATGAAACTGATTTATTCAGCAACCTGCAAGTGTCAGCCTTAGTACACTTGATTTCCATTAACATTTTAATATTTTGCATTGCATTTTAGGTTTTATATTGATTTTTTTGACTGGCGTCTTTGTATCTCCAAAACCTGCAAATATGTAAAACTCAATTTTTTTTTTTCCTTTTTAGAAATCAGCAACAAGTTTTAACTTAAAAAATGCCCTGGTAGGCCAGGCACAGTGGCTCATGCCTGTAATCCCAGTACTTTGGGAGGCTGAGGCGGGCAGATCACTTGAGATCAGGAGTTTGAGACCAGCCTGGCCAACATGGTAAAACCCTGTCTCTACTAAAAATACAAAAATTAGTCAGACGTGGTGGCACGTGCCTGTAGTCCTAGCTACTCGGAAGGCTGAGGCAGGAGATTCCCTTGAGCCTGAGAGGCAGAAGTTGCAGCGAGCCGAGATTGTGCCACTGCACTCCAGCCTGGGTGACAGAGTGAGACTCTGTCTCAATAAATAAATAAATAAATAAATAAATAAATAAATAAATAAATAAATAAAGCAAGCCCTGGTAACAATGAGAAGGCTGCACAGGGGTTTTATATTTACAGTTTTACAGTTTGGTTTTTCAGAATAGATTGTATTTTGCCAACTCTACCACCACTGGATTTGGTGAACAAATTATTTAGTCACGATAAGGGCCAAGAAATTAGAAGTATTTATTATTTTATATATTCATATCTATATATATAAAATAACAAAAATAGTCATGCTTAAAACTTTTAGCTAGACTTAACAATGATTTAAAAGATGATGGAATTCAGAATGTTAAGTATTTATATCAAACTCAGGAGTTGCAGAAATAAGATTTGACTCCTTTATTAGAATAATGTTTCTCCTACACTTTGGCATTGCAAATAACTAAGCATAGTAGATGCTCAGTAAATGAAGACTGATATTATTAGTAAGGAAATGCTTGCAGATACTGATTTGCTTGAAAAAGCAAAAGGTTGTCATGTGCCCTGCCACTCACTGAGCTGCTTGAGATTCGATTACTTGGTCAATAAATTACTTTTTAATATGGTCATGATGCTGATGACAATGATGTTGATGGTGACAAACACCTAAACGTATTTAGTATATTGAGGTACCTCACTTAGAGAAAGTCATTTAATACCTTAAATTGCCCTATATGTTAGGTATATTAGGTATATACTAATTGTATGGATGAGTAAACCAGATGCCAGAGCTTGTAAATGAAAGAGGAAGGCTAGCTACAAAGTTCTTGTTCTTCACAACTACAAATAGCATTTTGTAAGAATTAAAAATAAACATATGTAAAGCACTTAAACGTTAATTATCATTTAGCTCTCAATTAGTAGCTGCTATATAAAAGGTTTTCATTGTGCATTTGAGAGAACTTTTTCTTTTATTTTAATTACAGATAAACAAAAGACATACACGTATTTCAAATATTTACAGAAGATGTAAGTGATTTTCCATAATGTTGGTCATTCTCATTTTTAGCCAGCTTTGTTATTTAATGTTGGTGTACTTTTCATATAATCCATTGGATATCATGTTTCTAAAAGGAATCTGTATTATTGATTTTAAAGATAAATAGCGTCAGTGGAGAAGATAAGTTATGTGTAAAACACCTGTTAACACAAAGCATGGAATAAAAATAAAGGGCCAAAGATGAAGACATCAAAAAAGTGCCAACGTCTTCACAGCTACCTGATATTTCTACCATTTCTCTTATGCTTTATTGAATTGGAAGGTGTTCATTCAAGAATTTCACATTTGTAGATATTTAGGAAAAGTACTTGAAAATTTATTTTTTTAATTCCATCGTAACCACTTAGTATAAGAGCAGGCATGCAAATATGCTGGGAGAAATTTCATGTCTTCTTGAACTTTGAGAGAGACGTCCATTTTGGCAGAGGAAGAAGGCACATATTTCTATGAATTTATATGAGCACCTCAAATTTGGGTGCTAGTCTGAACTGCCAAACTTCAGAGTTTTCACATTTTTTATATACCAAGGTGGGTTAAAGCAGCCTATTTGTATAAGGAATATTTTTGAAACTGTTGACATTTGGCTACTGGTCTTTCATGCACTGTTTTGTAGTCTTGACAGAAACTTGGTTTAACTTGCAGAGAGAAAGTGAAAGACAGAGAAAGGTGTCTATATGAAATGCCCCGAGAGAAGCAGAACTCCTGTAAGGCAACATTTAGGCATTGAGTGTGACACTGTATTAACCTTTTTAATGGATGTATGTAATAAAGTGACATGTAAATGGAGCACAAGGGGAGATATGACACTATATCTGGAAAAGGATAAAACAGTTGGTTGAATACTGGGCTATTATAGCAGTTTGCAAACCTTGGATAAACTCAGTCAGCGGTTGTATAATTGGTTATTCAATCCCGACCCTTGTTCACAGCTCAAAGCCAGGAACACTGAGACCTGTTGCCAATTTGAGTGAATATAGTGACTGTACTCGGCCGGGGCCTAACATTGGAGCCAGGCCTTTTCCTGTGGGCTGGTTTCCACCATGTCTGGGACTGGCTCAGTGACAGTAGGTCTTTTGTTGTGAAAGGCTGGCTGGTACTCCCCTCCTTTGCAAAATGTCTAACAGCTACACAAATATAAGAAAATAGGAAAAGGGACTTACTGTAGCTTTTCTCTTAGTAATTTAATGTGGAGTTATTAGTTTTTCTTTCTTTCTTTTTTTTTTTTTTGCTCCATTTTTGGGAAAGTATGTGTTAAGTAAACTTAAAAATTGATATAAAAGCTCCTTCTAGATAAGAATTGAAACTTGGTAGTCCCTGATTAGAATACGATATGTATGAAGAAATTTATAATAATCTGATTCACAAAAATGGATTTTTGAGTAAGAGATTTTACTTTTTCTCCTTTCTCCTATGAAAGTTCATGTACTGAGAAGACTGTTTTTATTGAATATCTCCACTGTGACAGAAAGATATAGCATGTTTATAAACCTGTTATGTATTTAGCTTTATAAAACAAGCACTCCACCTTCTCTGCCCAAACCAACTGAATAGAGGCCAACAAACTAACCACTTACTGTTTGTAGTCTAGTAAAATTTGAGAAATAAGTCAGTGAAGATTTTGATTTAACTACACGGGATAAAGAATGCCCAGTCTTCTTACAGTGCCCAGTTCATAAAGGAATCTTTAACAAGCTTGTAGTATTTGTCAGTTAGGTGCTGCTTACTGATAGGATGACAGTTCCCAGCTGCAATCAATTATGCTTCCATTATTTCTGTTGTTTAAACATGCCTAGAAATACCGTTCAGAGAATTTCACAAAATGTGTATAAGTTCCATAACAAAGTAAAGAGCATGTTGAAAAAAAAATCTGAAAAAAGAATTTTTTTCTGAGATTTTTAAAATAATTTTTTTGTCGCTCTCTCCCCTCCTTGATTCCACCTTACACACCCAGCATTTGTGAAATCACACACACAGTGTTTGATTTAATGCAGGGTTGCAATTCAATCAAGAAATTGCTGAGGTCATATAAAATAAATGGCTACAGTCCTTTTTGGCTCAGTTATGGCCTTGATAATTCAGGGTTTTCTTTTTGTTAATTGAGTAGTAGTCCTCTGCTTTGGGTGGGGTGGGGCAAGGGGGGTGCGCCTAAATATCTTTGACTATACATCATTAGAAACAATTTGGGGGCTAGAAAGTGGTGGTCTGGCAGGAGGGAAGAGGTGAGTTTCTGCCATGGATAGGGGAAAAAGAAAGAGGTGGTTCTGAAAACATGACAGGACAAAGGAAAATGAAGCAAATTGTTTTTTGATAGAAAATTAATCATTGAAAAGTGACTGGTTATTGTGAGGCAAAAAAAAAAAAAAAAAATGGAGCATTTAACTTGAAATATATGAAAAAAGGCACTATAGAAACTCCAACAGAGGCCTTTAATGGAAAATACACCCGGCCATCTCATTATAAATACATCCCTGGGAGCCAAGTGTTATGAGCATTAGTAAGAAGGTGGTATTATAAAAAATTGATTATAATCAAGCTTAATGTATTTAGGCTTAATAAAATATTGTATGGAGGTAGTGAGTATCATGGCATAATAGAGACCTCTTAGCATTGGATTGTTCATAAGTATTGTATTTCATAATGTTGATCTTCAGAGACCTTTACTTCCTGATGGGAAAATAGGAATTTGTATTGGCAAAGAGAAGACCACAGAGTTGTAGACCGGCCCCTATTAACCCCAGAAAATACAATTCAACATATATCTTATCATCTTAATCTCTCAGATATTCTTCTAGTTTATTTTATATTACAATATCGTATATGACAAACAGATGTCTCCCTTAGGTCACTGTTTGTAATTTAGTAAATTGTAGGTGTCCAACTGGAGAGCCTAGAGCTGCTGGTGAAGAATGAATGCTTGAGATGCCTCATTAATTTAATGTAGGTAAGAGCTGGTGGGCTTAAAGGATTTGGTAGTAGCCCCATAGAGAACTACCTACAGGTAATTCAAATAGTGTGAAATAAACTTTTTCCCCTCTTATTTTTTTTTTCCTTCCATGCTGTGAAACTTCACTGATCATTATTTTTTAAGTACTTTGTATGTCACGTCAACAACAGAAAGGCCAAAATATGTATGGAAACAAGAGATTCAATTAAGCTCAAATCAGGTACTTTTTAAAGGTGCTAGGTTTAGTTCTTAAACACCTTCATTTGGCACAGAACTCTTCACATGTTTGGAGATTTGGCTTTGCTGCTTCATAATTTCTGAGGGTGCTACTCTATAAGCTGAATAGTTTGCTAAGGAAAAAAAAAGAGAGAAAAATAACCCAAGTTTTATGTCTAGAATTATGGACTAAAATAATACATTGATACCTACTGTTTGATAGGAAAGCTTGTTAGATTATGTATCTAATGTAATTTAAACATTTTGGAAATTTTCTGATGAAGAATTTAATACCCTCATTATACGAAGTAATTTATCTTTTGTTCTTTGGGAGCTACCAGGGAACAATAGCGTTTTTGTTTCTTTCTTTAGAAATGAAACACTTTATTTTTAATCTCATAAATGTATGTTTTAGGTAGATAATACAGCTTTCAGTGTTGAACCCTGTCAAGCAATAAAGATCAATTTTAATGATTGCAAATTTATTGCAATGACTTACCTGTTTCACTTCCCAGATTTCTTACGTGAAAATATTTGCCTTGTAAAAAAAAAAAATTGCAACTAGATTATGAGCAGCTACTGTAGTTGGAATTTCAAGTTGGAATGCTTGTAATTTAATTGATGATCTCAACTCTTATTATTGGAACACTTTATAAGAGTGATTCAAATATATGTTCCTAATTTATCCTAATTACTAGCAATGTTTCATTTAAATCATCTCCTTTGAAGAATTGGGAGAATTCTTCCAATTAGTTGAGGCCAGTGAAGTTTTTTTGAAGCTTTCATATTCATCCTGGTGTTCATCTTGGGTGAGAGATGTAATTGTTCTGTAAAAGAGACCCTGTTGGGCTGAGACAAAACTGCCATAGCAGGTTCTTGGGTGTTTTTTTATACCTTAGAGAAGATTCCCAGCGGTATAAACACCTTTGAGTTTCTGACATGTGGAACACAGACCTTCATGGCTTTAAAAAAGACCATTTCCAAGTTTGTAAAAGCTTGCTCTCTGACCCCTAGGTCAGAAAATTGGGTGGTCTCTTATTTTATTGGACGCATCCATCCCTTTGAGATGAAATACTGATCTATACCTTAATTTTTTAACTGCTTATGTTGCATTGCACTTCACGAAAACCCCTAGACTGTTGTAAATAAGCATTTTTCTACCTTTGAAAATGTCATTCTTTTAAATGGGTGACTCATTAGGAAAGCATGGAATCCATGGCATAGTATGATGAGCATCCTTGGAGCCCTCCCTACCCCCACCTGCTATTTTTCCTCAGATACATTCGTAATGAGGGGTTGAGTTCAAATTATATGTAAATATCATACATTAACTATACTAAATACACATGTGTGTGAAAGAGAAAGATTTAGGTGATATAAATCTACAGATCTGTATCTTTATCATTTATTTTATATATATATATATATATATATGAGTGAAGATATTCAACATTTATTTCTGAAAAGATCAGTGCAGGAGAAAGAATATTCAACAATACTCTTTCTCTTGCCTTCCCCATATTTCATTATCCTTTCAAATATTTATAGATCATGTTTTCCTCTCAGTTACTAGATATGAGACATGATTTTATGGATATTACTCACCGATGTTTTTAAGAATATAGAAAGAATAACCATTCAAAATGTTGTCCTGTAGAAATCCCTGTTAGTTATATTCAAGGTATATAGACTATTTTGTTTTCTACCATACCACCCTTTCCAGGATTTGTAATTTCTGGTCCTGCCATTCCCTTAAAGAGTTCACATAGGGAATTTTCTGAATAAAGAGGACTTTATCTCGTTTGTTCTTCTCTGATTCATTAAATTACTTGTAACGTGATTCTCCCATTCTTCTCTGAGGCTGCTTCACCTCAGTTCTCAACAATTCAGAGATGATGTTCTGGTCATTTGGCTGACACCTCAGGAGTTTCTCTTTTCTGTTTGCAACTTACATAAACATATGTATGCCTCCTATGTGTATAGTGCGTTATGTTGATGAATATATATGTGTGTGTGTGTGTGTGTGTGTGTGTGTGTGTGTGTGTGTGTGTGTATTTCTGTTTTTTTGAGACAAGGTCCATTCTTGCCCAGGCTGGAGTGCAGTGGCACAATCATGGCTCACTGCAGCCTCTACCTCCCAGGCTCAAAGGATCCTCCCACCTCAGCCTCCCAAGTAGCAGAGACTACAGGCACTCACAACCATGCCCGGCTAGTTTTGATTGTGATAGATACAAGGTCTCTCAATTTTGCCCAGGCTATTAACTTCTGGGTTCAAGAGAGTCTCTCGCCTTGGCTTCCCAAAGTGCTGGGATTACAATTGTGTTTCTAATATGTGGTTACATGATTCATAATCCCTTATTTAAGAGTTATGCAAAATCTTTGATCAAAATACATCAGTAAATAATTTTCTTCATTTTCCCCGATATAATAAATTATATACAATATTATCCCCTTAGCAGTTTTTACTGCATTTTACTTTGACTTTTTTTCTTGCATTAAAAATGTTACATTTCATGGAGTTGTAAAACACCAAAGTATTGGAATATATTTGGATTTTTTGTTGATAATATTTAATATTTAATTATTATTCATGATAATGTGGTGTTAGTAAAATTCTTTTAACTTTCTAAGAAGAATTCAGTAGATTTTACTCTTTCACATCTTAGTCATTTTAATTCAAAAGTTTGGATATTTGTTATGATGCTTTTATCCATATTTTAATAACCCGTCAGTGTTTTCATCAAGGAATTACCTTAAGTCTTAGAAAAGTTCAGATTCCTGGGATTCAAACAAAATATAATGAACCATACTCTCTGATTGCCTGGAATTTTGCATTTTAAGAAAGCCTCCTATGATTTTGACCTTTAGGTGGGTAGGGTTCAATTCTATTATGCTCTTGATAATATCCTTCATGGCTGGAAAAATATGTAGTATATACTGTATGTTGAACTAATTGATTCTACTATTCTTATCCATGTAGTTTAAATTTAACTTTATATTGCTTATGTGATTCAATTATTTTCCTCATTATAGACAAGATGAGAAACTGCTCCCGTTTTTGGTTGTCTAGTAGAAATTTTTATAGCAGGTTTAACTGATGACCAGAAGATTACTTTAGAACTTTTACTTTATGGGAATACTGCTATAGTAGCATTTAGAAAAGTCTGTCTGCACATTTATTTACTATTCACTAATTTAATAATTCAAGTAAGGCATCGTTAGTTCTAATTTTGCGTCAATAAATGAAACATTTGGAAAACAACTCAGTGACACTATAACAATTTGAATAAATGGTTTTAGTGATGGTCACAATTGGTGTATCTTCCTCAGGAGATGATGAGTTTCCTAAGGTACAGAGGCCATGTCTTTGTTCTTATCACAGTGCCATAGGAGGGGTTTACCCAATGACTGTTAGATAAATGAATGAATACACAAATAGGATATGATGCCTCTTGATCATTTGTGTCTGTGTATGTGAGCATGCATGTTTGTGTGAACTGTGCAAAATAAAGAAGATGGCAGTATCCATAAATAAAGTGTATTTTAATTTTTGAAAGTAGTCTAATAGTTCTAATGGTACTTTATGCCATTAAAAGCAAAGATAATACTTTTCATATAGTTCAGAAATTAAATAAATATTTCAAAAGATTATACATAACTAATTTTATACCCACTGCCTTTATCATTAAGAATGAGAAGTCTCTGGTGATACAGGAAAAGTAAAACTCCATACTCTGCTTTTCTCTTTTTCTGTGTATCCAGGCTTCCTTTAATTATTTATTGTTGCTGTTTGTTTGCTTCTTTTTTAACTTATTTCACTTATTCCCTCTAATATGAAAATACTTCCAAGGAAAACTCTTTTTTTTTTTTTTTTTTTTTTTTTCCTGTTTTACACTTTTGACTTCACAGCAACATCATAGCTAACACATGACTGCAGGTTTCCTTGTTGATTAGATCGTATCGAAGTTTGTGAACATTAAACGCCCTTTTGCAAATAAAACTGTTGTATTTTCTTACCTAAAATTGCTCTGAAAATGACAAAAATACAAAATACATGAAAGGTTATAAGAGACCAAATAATAAACAAGTTGTTAAGGCAGATGGACTACTTTGGTTGAGAAAGATATGTATGTATATACAAATTTTAATATATGATTATAAGCAAATCAGAGGGTTTTTTAAATTTTAAAATCTGATTCTATGTATTAGAACATAAAAATATAACTTGAATTATAACTAGCTTTTCAGCTCAACTAGTCAACTACCTGCATATCACAATCTTTGATTTATCATATGAATCATGTCAGCTTTTATTGTTCATATCTTTTCAGGCATCTGGCAGGCTGAGATTGTGATTTGTTTTCACATATGTTGTGATGGAGAAGATTCAGGATGTGTAGTGCTTTATCAGGCTGTATGTGCTTTAATTCTCACTTCCAGTGGTAAAACATTCTGTCATAATTTTTAAGTATTGAAATTCTTATTCTAATGTATGTTAAATGGTTTTCTATTTCTATATATTTTGCATCTTCTTTATCTCTACCACCCACTTTCACAATTTTGAATAACAATAACAAAATTCTGCAAATATTAATTTTTGTTTTCAACATGGCCTAGACATCCAATTACACAAAGTGATTATGTGAATTCACTTTTTATAGTAGGATAATTGCTCCATTTATAATTCAAATACATATTTATGTAGTTTTTTCTTAAATATATCAGTAGGCATATATAAGTTGCTCAGAACTACGCACTCTCATCTTTACTAAGCTGCAATATGTTTAAGATATCTTAAGTTTTTCCTCAGTTTGTTTATAAATTTGCCTTGTGAATTTAACTGTTTTTAAATGCCTGATTCTTGTATACTTTATGACATAAGGTATAGCTTATAGTTCTTGCAGTATTCTTTTCTATTATTTTGTTCTATCTCACATATACACAGTTGAGAAAATACTATTTCAAATGGAATATATGGAAAATAACAGAGTTATTACAACTGGTTTGTAAGAAAGTTGGTTATTTGATGGATGGACAACAAAAATAGTCATGAAAATCTTTTGTTGGAAATATTTTAATTTTTATAAGTTGACTGTTATGGATGCATCATAAATATTTTTCCTCTCAATATTTTATTAAGTTGCTTTTGCTTTTTCATTCTACTCCTCTCGCCTTAGTAACCCTCCTATTCTCCACTTTCACCCTTCTCATTGTAACTAATAGCTAGAATTTGATTCACATCTCCCCACCCACACTCTGCTGACATCATAAATTATTTGAATCCAAATGGACAATATTCATTAGCTGTGCACTTTACTGAAAGAGCCTTACACAAGAGTGCTGCACTCTCCCATTTTTATTAAAAGTTAAAATGTTTTTGCTGTCAGGAGGGTTGGATGAGTTAGCCATGATAAAGGACAGGGCTCAGTGCTAATATATAAAAATAATAACTATTACCATTGGTTGAATGACCCTGGGAAAAGAGCACTACAAAGCTATTTGTTGTTCTCTTTCACTTGTCAACAGCACTGGCTTAAAAGCTTTAGATATTGTTGAGGACCTAATAGAACCTTTGGGAAGTTAGAAAGACAACTGTCAAAAAAAGAAAAAAAAGGCAAAGATTAATTGAGCAATTTTGTATTTGTGCTGTTTACGGGCGTTTTATACATTAACTTAATAGAAGTGGCACCTCCCCAGTCCTTCATACTTACTACATTCCTTTATCATCTTTATTGATAAGATCAAACTGAAGAAGTCATAGGAATGGTAGATAACCAGATACATTAACAGTAGGTGGTTATTTCATAAAAATGGGCACAAGTAGCCCTATTACTCTTTGATGAAACTTTTGATTTTGGGGTAGTTTTCATGACAGGCAAGGTGAAGCATATTTTACTTGATTTTTTGAAATTATTTTCCTAGGTTGTTTTATAGTAAGTTGTAGTTGTAATGTTAGTCAACATTTTTGGGTGTCACTATGTGCCTGGCACTGTTTTAATGGCGTTACATAAATTATCTCATTTACTTCTCACAACAAGCATATGAAGTAAGTGCAGTTATTAGCCTCTTTTGCAGGTAAGTGAATGGAAGCATAGAGAGGTTACGTTACTTGCCAAAGGGCACAAAACTTAATAAGTGATGGAGTCAGGTTATATGTGACATTATATTATCATTGTAAATATTTGGTAGTAAAATATAAAGGAGATTTTGTGCATGAGGACTAGCTCTTCAATTTCTTGTTGAAATGCTGGGATTTAATATTTGAAATAAGAACAAAACAAAGAGTTGTAGTCTATATAAGAAAATGCAGTTACTTTGTGAGTGATAGAGTGGATGAAAGAATGATTTTCTATCACATATGAATAATGCCTATCTTTTAGTGGAGATTTTTGTATAGAAAATATTTCTTGTGAGGAGTAAACCTAAGGTTATTGATATGTAGTAATGATACCATATTGATTATGGCATAATCATGTGATAAAAGATATTCTTCTAAAATGTGATATAAAACCAATTATAATTGAGCAGGTTCAGCTGATGCAACAAGAAAATTTAAGCCTATGACTAATGATTTAAGTATTACATTACATTTTTCTAAAAACTTCACATTAAAAATTGTAAAACTTGAGTCAGCCAAAGACATTGTTTTTTTGTTTGTTTGTTTGTTTGTTTTTGTATTAACAGGCTCTCATTAACTTTCAAGTGGAAACAAACAAGTATTTTGGCAATACTAAACGTAAAGTATTTCCAGTGTTTAATTCACTTCAGGACAATCACATATAAAAATAAAGCTTATCTAAATCTTAATGCTATGGAGTTTCTTGTGTGTTTCTATTGTTTGTTGTGGTATGTGTTATATTACGAATTTTTTAGAGGGGGGAATCTTGCTACGTTGCCCAGGCAGGAGTGTGGTGGCTATTCACAGGTGCAAACAAAGTACGCTACAGCCTCAAGCTCTTGGCCTGAAGCAATATTCTCGCCTCAGCCTCCTGAGTAGCTGGGACTATAGGCCCACCACTGTGCCCAGGTTATTTTTTGATATTTCCTAGAAGAACTTGGTATGTCCAGTGGCCGACTAGCTGTAATACTTGACTAAGGGGACTGTTAAGGGGCCTTCTGGTTTTTAGTGTACAAATAGCTTTCCAGATATGTAAAGGTCAATATTACTTACACTGTGCTGTTTAATATTTGCTCCCTAATATTGTGTAGATATGCAGCTATTGTCAACATGAATTGAACTCTTACTGATATATGATTTCCAGATTTAGCTCAATCTTCCCCTCAAAAATAATTTTATTATACGTAACTTAATAAATAGAAACATATTAAATTGTAATTAGCCTTTTGAAGAAAAATAAATTCGGTTAAATAAATGCACTAACTTGTATTTATTCTTCAGTTTCCTGGGGCTACCAGATGAAAGCTTCCAAGAGTAGAACATCAAGTTAACAGTACCTAATTTAAACAGATTATCGAGTTAACAATACTTAGTTCTAAAACAGATTAGCCCCCAGTACCACCTATCAAATAATTACTAATTTAAGCTAGACAAAGTGAATAAAATAGAACTACAATTTCATTTTTCAAGAGTTTGGCCGTCTATTTAAAAAACTTTGTGGTAGTATGTGATATACTGTTAAGAACACTGAACTGGAAATTGGACTGCAAGTTCTGCCTTTATATAGGTTTGTGTTATTAGGCAAGTTATTTAGCATCTCTAATTGGTACTTTTTTAGTCTGTAAAATGAAAAGTTTGGTCTAAACCAGTTATTACCCAAATCGTATTGAGCCATACACACGGTCATCTCCCAACACTAATTTCCTTGGTCAAATATTTTAAAAATACTATATAATCTGTAACTAGTTTAAAAGTTACCAACCTGTTAGTACCTAAAATGATCTAAATCTTGTAGAGAGGAAATATAAATTTGTTTAGTGTTAATTAGATTTGCATGACAATCGAATGCGTGTGTTGTTTTAGTTTTAAGTAGCCAAACCATTTATGTTCCATTTATGTCAGATATATGTTTTCCTCAATTGCTTTTATGAAGTGCTTATCTCAATGATATATAAAGACCTTTTCAGCTCTATAATTCTTATTTTATGGCATGAATAGTCTACATGTGCTTTTACTTTCTTACTTTGAAGGAGATATTGGTATATTTTGAAATCTAGTTACCTCCAGAAGACAACTTCCATTCCTCAATGTGTACACTATCACATGTCAAGAATAACACAGCTTAGTTTAAGCTGCAAAATTAAAGTATCAACAGTGATAGGTTTGGTATAACCTAACTCCTGTGACTTTGTTTAAAAGTCAAATATCATACATAACGTACTTTTTGTTTGTTCGATTTTTCAATGAGCTCTGCCACAGCAGCTGAAGGGAGATTAAGGAAAAAAACCTACATAAACACAAAGCAAATACCTGAGCTTGTGTGTAAAGCTACTGCACTGGAGCAAATGTGGTTTAATTCTTGGCACTGGCAGCTTGTTGGAGAATTACAATATGTTGGCATGAGTCTCTAGGTCTCATTGTTCCAGATGAGGGAGTTGGTCTTAAGAGTGTTTGGCACTGAAGGGAAAAAGGAGTGAGAGTTATAGGGAATGAACAGGCCCTAAAGAGGCAGGATGCTGTTGTAACAATGGCTGGCACAGTTGGGGGGGCCATTCACTGATGGGGATTGCCATAGGCATTGATGTGAAGAAGCATATGTGAGCAAAAGAGGCAAGAGTGAGAAGGGAAAAGCAAGCAAATGTATCAGAAGGGTCCTGTTGGCAGAAAGAAACAATAGCGAGCCAATTAGACTCATCTTAATGTTAGTGTGTTGATGATGAAGGGTATATTTTATTTTGAATTTGTCTTATATCCGTCCTATTTCCTAACTTTATTTTCTTTTTTAAAATATAAGCATTTACCTTTCCCCTAAAGAGACAGATCCTTAAATTAAGAGAACCTGGTTTTGTATTCCATCTGTTCTACTTACTGATGAGCTGATGTTGGGCAAAGCATCTTTCTGAGCCTTAGTTTCCTCATCTGCAAAATGGATATAACAATTATATATGCCACTGACAAAATTGTATCTGGCAGCATTCTGTAAATGGAAATGCTATGCAAATAATGATTATTAACTCACACTTATTTTTAATATAGGGAGCCCTAGTTCTTACTTTGAAGGTAATCATGATATTCCAGTACTTGGGAGAATGAACTCTCAGGAGGAGGAGTTTTCAGGAGACTCTTTTAGAGTTAAGTGAAAAACATGACACATCTTAAAATGAAAATAGAAGAAACTCATAAATACATACATCTACTGGGTATGCACAAAAATTTAAAAAAAATTAAAGGAAACTCCAGAATTTGAACATTTGCAAATAACTAGGCACCCCACATACCATATTCATAGTACAAAATACGATTCTATGCTTATGCATTTTAAAAATCTTATTTTAGAAAATTAAATATTTAATAGATAATTACTATCTATTCACTTCATAAGCAGTGAAGCAGCATTTACACTTACATAATTGTGTCAAATTTCACTTTACTCATATTCACACGTTAACAAACAGGTGTATTGTAAATATTGGGCTTCTGCCATTTGGTCCTTTACATTTTGAAACATGCATTTTCTACCATATCTTTACCATTTTCAGAGAAATTTAATCACTGCTACATGTCCATTCATTGTGCTCATTATTATGAGATTATTTCTTACTGTTATTTCAAGAACTACCAGTGGAAACTAGCAGTTAGTAGAGTATTGAATGTGGATTTTTTTGAAGCTCTTTGCTTTACAGAAATTCAGAGAGAGGGGTGAAGCGGGTGAAATGATGTCTTATGATCCCCTTCCCTTGTCACTCCCACAGGCCAATCTAGCCAGTGTCACTGTCTTGGAGAGAACCCAGGTTGTTTGAGTTATAGCCCAATATTCCTTCTACTATATAAGTAAAATTAATTTCATTGTATATCTCTGCTATATACTTATAGGTTGTCACTAAATTATCCAGAATCTTAGAGTGCAAGGCATATAATTGGACCACACCCTGAAAACAAAAACTGTAAAAAAGCCTACCTTTTAATTCCACAGTTGCTGCTCATACATATGTGTTACCCTAGAACATTTATCAAGTTTTTACTTCATCTATCCAAGGGAGTTAGTAAGAATCGTTTTTCCTACGATCCAGAACTGTTTTGTAGATTAAATGAGGGAGAGTGTGTCTGTGTGTGTGTGTGTGTTTTGTGTTGCCATAACAGAATAACACAGACTGAATGATTTATAAAGAAAATAAATTTATTTCTCACAGTTCTGGAGACTGAGAAGTCCAACCTCAAGGTGCTAGCATCTGGTGAGGGCCTTCTTGCTGCATCATCCCATGGTGGAAAGCAGAAGAATAAGGGAGTGCACACACGAGAGACAGACGGAACTTGTACCCTGAAGCCTTTCTATAATCAGCCTTAATCCATTCATGTGGGTGGAGCCCTTATGACCTAAATACCTTCCATTAGGCCTCACCTCCCAACACTTTTGGATTAGGGGTTAAATTTTCAACACATGCTTTTGGGCGGACCCATTCAAACCACAGCAATGTATGTGCTGCAAAGAACAAAGATTTTGGGATCCAATAGGTAGAATTAAGCTCCACATTGGGCAAGTCATGATAACTTCCTAAGTTTTGGTTTCTTAAATGGTAAAACAGATGTACCAATATCTAATTCAGCAGATTACTGTGAGCAGTCTGAGATACCACATGTGAAGGACCTGGTACCTTGCTTAGCACTTAGCCCTCTAAATAGTAGCTATTATTATCATTTTGTTGTTGATAAGAGAGTTAGGAATGTGTAGGAAAAAAAAAAAAAACTTAGTTCAAGACCTCAATTCTGCCCATTACATTTTGAGGAACCTCAGAGCAATTCTCTTTTTTCTTTTTGCTGGTGCTGCTTCATCTCTTTAAACCCGTAACATGGATGTTACACAATCTAAGTCTTCATTTGGTTATTACCATTAAATGAGAGAATACAGATAAAAACCTCTAGCATAGTTTCTGGCACATAGGCTGCTAAATAAATGTATTTGAATCTGAATTTAAAGTATATACCTCATCTAAGTTGTAAGTATGAGTGTCTTTATTCATCCACAGACATGACAACCGTGATTTAGATATGTTTCTGATTTTACATTTTCAAAATAACTTAGTCTTAAAGAAGTTATTCTTTTTTTTTTTTTTTTTGTAGTGTGTGCTTAGAAGTCAAGTACTTGAACAAACTGGCTCTGTTTACCAGCCTTATATCTTTATGCTAGTTAATAAAGAGGCCTGGAATGTTCTGCAGGTTTCAGAAATCTGGCTGCTGTTTCTTTAACTCTGCAACTTAGACAGAAGACTTCTGTTTCTTTATGAGCACACTACAGTGAATATTTTGTCTAGCTGCAGGGGAAAAGCTTTGTCATGGACTTTGCAGACAATAGCCTTAAAAGTAAAATGGTCTGCTTTTGGTGCCTGGAGGTTCAGGGGCCTATTGTTAGTGCACAATGGATTTCTATTGCTGCATTCCTGCTTTGCAAAGGTTTGTTAGCTTTTAATGACTGACAGTACTCTATTGCAAATACCGTATTGGCTGTGCCCTGTTTACATGCTACTCAAGAATTTTTGTAGAGTGCTGGAAAAAAGAAACAGTGGTGTTTGTTTGACCTACTCTGATAAGGTTTAAGAAATAATTTTACTCTCAAACTGTTTACTGGGAATGTAGAAATGTTGGAAGTCCTTGCGGAAGTATTTCAAAGTTACTTTTAAAGCGTCAATGAAGAGAAATACTGGTTATAATATGAAGATATTTACTCTGTTTTATGACTCCTAGAGTTGCTGTTAATATTCTGAACCAATACCATATAGATATTGGGATATTTTAAGAAAAATTAAAAGTAAATTTTTCGGTATTAATTCCTTAAATGTGAAAAATAGAGCTATGTATTTTGTTCCGAGGGAAAAAATCCATTTTTCATTCATTCATTTCAACTGCATTCATTCATTTCAAATTCATTCCGTAGGTAAATGTGCATTTATGAAGTTGTTGTAAGTGCATATACATATTTGCATATATGTATATATGTATACATATAGACTATGTAAAAGAGTAATCATTCAGAGCTTTTCACCATTTTATTTTCCACAAGTTTCTGACATGTGAGACAGAAGTGTTCCATATTGTTATTTTTTTTTCCAAGGAAAATTGCACCTCTGCTTTGTTGAAAACTCCACACAGGCTTTTTGACTCTGCTAGCTGATCGCTGTAAAGATGGGGCCCTGGAAAAAGTAGACAGCATTAACTAAACGTGATGATGAAAACTCTCTAAAATGCATCTTACTGTGGGGAAAATTAACCAGTTTCTAATAATATTACGGTCTCTAGGCCAGACGGTCCCTTTGATAAGTTAACATGTACTCCCTTTATGCTCCTAGTAGGGAGTAAACAAATGCCTGAACAAACACACATACACATAAACACCAATGTGGAGAATGGCAGTGTGTGTCCTTGATCTATATAATAAGTGTGGGTATTGTTATTTAGATGGAGCATACTGGGACACTTATCTTTTAGTACATTCCATTTTCTAAGTGAATGCTGCGCTAATCGCGGGATTGAAAGCCATTGTAATTGTGTATCCATCTAAGTGCTGACAAGAATATACAATTATATTGTTTGAAACTGAGTTTAATGTTTGGGAGTTTTTATTGGCATTTATATTTACTTATACATTAAAGTTCAACACAAAAGGAAAGGTCAAAACCTATGTTATATGTAGAAACAAATACCAGACTAAAGCAGCACCTTGCTTTCTAAAATGTGTGTGCCCTGTCCGAATACAGGGCATTTTAAAAGAGCGTGATACAAATCTGAAATAAGCAAATAATAGGTTTCCATTATAGGCAGCATTCCTCACTTTTCTAGATTTTCCAATCTTTTTAAAGCTTCTTTTATACCAATTTTTTTTTTTTTGTTTTTTTTTATGTTCGCAGTACTGGCAAATCTTACCACAGTGTGCTTACCGCCACACGATGTTAAACACATATTATAAAGTGCATGTAATTGTAAACACACAGAGGGATATAATTACATGTAGCAGATTTAAGAGCTAATTCTTTGCCTTTTTTTACTCTGCATTTTATCAACATAATTATTTTTTGACTGCAGACTAACACCCTGAAATTGACAAGCATCCATTATAGCAAGAATTTGTTCACTAAATTGAAAAACAATGAACTGCAAGGTTTATGTGTACCCATTGTCATAAAGAATTAGTATGGCTTTGTTCCGCAAGAGGAAAAAGCTAATGATTTTGAAACAGCAGGTGACAAAACACATTCTTTTTTTCCACCCCTGTTATCAGTTTTTTGATGAAGCCATTATGAAGTGGGGCTGGGATAGGGATGGCCTTATTTTTAGCAGATAGACTTTTAATGAGCTCCATTGTAAGGAGAGTCATGTTGATTTGCTCACTTCTTTTTTTCTTTACTTAGAAACCCCCAGTATTGAAAAACTACTCTCAAAGGACTGGAAAGACAAGCTTCTTGCAATGGGATCGGGGAACTTTGGCGAAATAAAAGGTAATATGGTGTGATTGTTTTTATCCAAAATGTACCAAAATGAAGTTGATATTCAGAAATAGTAATGGTGATAAAGTATTTCTGCCCTCACCTCTTCTGCTTCTTGCATTCTCTGTGTTTAGGGTTTCTTCTTTCTATCTTGAAGGAGGATGTAGCAGGGTTCTTATATTCTTTCTTTGTTTGTGCCTTATGGAATAAATGATATGTTGTTTTCAACAGAATCACCCCACTATACCTCTAACAGGCTCCGATTTTCATCATTAAAATTAAATTAAATTATTTTAAAAAATTAAATTATTTTATAAGTAAGAATGTACCTATAGCAAGGTTAAAAACTGTATTTTATAAGATTTTGTACATTGTACATATAAGAAATATGGGTGTGTAGAGCCTAAATTTAAAACCAGAAATGATGAATGGGGAGAGCATAATAAAAGGTTGTTTTGTACCAGTCAAGGTAACAATTTGTTTTGGTTTTATTTGAATCAGCAATTACATCCAGCTAAGAAAAGTTCTATAAAACTATTCATATCTTAATAAACTCCTACTAATAACAAGGGGAGAAGATTTAATTTCCTCATATAAAATAAAAGCAAATTATCCTTTCAATTAATTTAAAAGTATGTTTTCTCAAAACACAGTAGGCAATCTATGGTTTTCTGTTTGTTGCTAGTAGGACACTTAAGATTCTGAGTTCTACAGTAGGATTTTAAGAAAATCAAGATACTTACTCATCCGTATAAAATATTTAGTTATATATTACTGTGTACATTTTTGGTAGAGGCTGAATATACATTTAAGACATCACTAGATTTATATTATTATACATGTAGAAATAGGTGTATAAATAACTTTTTTGCATATGTGTGTCTGTGCAAGTGTTTTCCCAATGAGAGAAGCAATTTTCTCTCTTAAGGCTTTACTCCATCAGTGTATCCTGGAGAAAGGCAAAGCATCGGTCTTAAATGTTTGGCCTACATGACATTAACATCTGGATATCTAAAAACTTCCAGAAAATGTTTGGCTGAATATTTCACTTTCCATGCAGATCATTTGGAATTACATGTATTTAGGCTATGATTACTTGTGAAAGGGTGATGAGAAAATGAATTGGTGCTAATCAACAAATTCAGTAACCAAATTCTACAATGGAATCAAATTCAAATGAATGAGAATCAATATGCCTTAAAGAGCTTGAAGAGAAAGTTTAAGGAGAACTGAGAAGTTTCATCTTCAGAGGCGGCAGGTCCTTGATATTATTTTGATGGATTTTAACCCATTTACCCCTGAGGCATAAGATGCATTCTCCAAGGTTTTTTATTCTCCTCTGACCTAGGTAATAACTCAGAGTGGAGCAGCGAAGACTGCCTTTTCCAAGCCTTCTGATCTCATTCCAATGGAGGACAAACATTTTTTCCCTCCCTCGTTTTCCTTCACAAGTCAAACTTAAAAGCAGCAACAGCAGTGATGACAAGCTTAGAGGAAAGCTCAGCTGTCCCTTTCAGGCTTGCCTTGGGGGTTAGTTTAGGAAGCTACAGTACAATCACAAAAGAAGTTTCTGTCTTTAATTTTGAGTTTTTTAAGCTTCACATTCAGAGTACAAGTTAGGTTATTGTCCTCTGGTTCTGTTCAAAACACTGTTTTCTGATGCATTTTAAAAGCAACTGTAGGTCTTTCTTCTGTTCAGGGCATGGTTATTAGGTGTTCAACTCAGGTTTGGCAGTAAACCTAGAAAACAGCACTGGGTTACTTTTCCTACTGACTGCCCATGACAGTTGCAATTACTATCCATTGTTCATAGGTGGCTAGAAAGTGAAGAGGATACAATAGTGTGTTGCCCTCTGGGGGTAAGTGAATTTGACTTAAAGGTTCTTGTTGGGGTCAGGCACAAAGATTATGTAGGGCCCAGGAATGTAGTTTTCCTGCCACTTCAGAAGTTAGACAAGAACAGTGGCGTAGTTGTTTGGGAAGTTATTTTTTGAGGCAAATAAAGATGTAAGTCTTATGCTCTCCTATACTTGTTTAGTTGAGGGAGGGAAGAATAAGTAATTTTTTTTTAATCTGAAAATATGAATGTATTGAATTGTTATTTATGAAGGTTAATTTAAAATAATGTATTTAAATAGAACCTATGCATATGTTAGGATGTTTCCAGCCTTTACAGTATTCACAGAGTCTTGGTGTGCATGGAAACTTTTCTCCTCCATTTATATTAGCCAGTTTCCATTTAATTTTTAATTAGTTCCAGGAGATGTGTGAGTGAATAAGTGTGTGCGTGTGTGTGTGCCCTTTTCCCTTTTCTGAATATTTCATACTATAGCCAAGTGAGGACTGAGCTCTGTTTTTAAGTGCTGTTTTAAATTCCTATCAGTGAATTAGTTTCAGAGCATTTGGACAAATATTACAATCATAGCTTGGAAGGGTTTAGAGAAGTGTTTCTTACTATTAATATTCAAAAAGTAAAAAATGATAGACTTTTTAAAATAGGAAAAATGAATAGCATTTGATTTGGAGAGTTTAGCTATCAATTAATGGTTGTCATGCCCACTTAAAGTCAATCTCATTTTTCAAGAAAGAATGTGAGTTAGTAAAGGTCACCTACTTCTAAGAGCATAAAGTTATTTTTCATGTTGGATTATTTTACCTGTTAGAATTCATGCCATTTTATGCTCTGGTACTTTGGAAATGTGAATTAGGTTTTAAAGTTACATTAGAAACAATCCTCTAGCAAACACATAAAAAGGACACTCGATCTGGTTTTGCAGAACAAAACAGTTTGACTGAAAAGTTCTGCCAACAACAGTCAATATATGCTATAAACTGATTAGCTGCCCAAAAGAAGTATTTGTTTCTTCTTTACTTATAAGCGATGTAGTATAACTGGTCAGTTTACAGATTCTTTTGCCCTTATCTGTAGCAGAAGCACTGAGTAACAATAATGTGAAAGGTGAAGAAATACCTTTTAGAGTCTCATAGTTATTGAGTGCGGAGGGAGAAACAATGCCTTTACTCCAGTTGGCAACCAATAGTCACACACAATTTCAGCTAGCATGAAATTCCATTACACCGAAGGTCATTCATTGCATTGGTACCTCACCTGAGGATAGTATCTGGGGATCCACGTCGGCTTTAACTAATCTAAGCAGATCATTTGTTTTTCAACAAAGTAATTGCAAAATTTGTATTTTGCTGACTTAATGTTTATTTGTAGAATTATAACACAAATATCTGCATGCAAAATACTCTCAATTGTTTTTATCTTGATAAAAGCAGAGCTGTGTACGGGAGGTTCTCTGGCCAAGTCACTTAAAAAAATTCTAGACCAGTTTCTCTACCTGCCTTATTTCAAGAGTTTTTTAGAGCCTGGTTTGTTTCCCCTCAGAATCTCTGATGGATTCTTCTGACCCTGGTCACGGTGCATTAATTCAGGCCCACAAACTGTTGAATCTGTTTTTAGCAAAAGTGCCAGGGGCATTTGATATAATTCAACAAATGGTTCTTTTGCAAGGCTATAATTTTGTGTATTCTAGAAGAAGGGCTATAAAGGCAAACACCAAACACTTCTAGAACTGCCAATAAGGGATTCAGGGAGATAATCCATTCAGCAATACTATGGCCTTTCAGAGCTCATGAATTAAAGACATGTGCAATGTAGATTCAGTGTGTGGATTAAAGTAGATAATCTTTTAGGTGGCATGTAAATGTTTGAGATAGAAGATGTATAGAGTCAGTCAGTGGCTTGAAAGGGATAATTATGTCTAAATAACATTAGATGATTTGAAAAAAGCAGGCTTAGAATAGGAATCAGATCCCAGGTAAAAAATCTAGTAAGGGATCCTATAAGTTTTATAAATTTAAAACATGGAAACTAATATTCAGCATTTCAATATGTAAGGGTTCATATCACTTCAAAAGTTGTTTCAAACATATTCTTTTAAAATCCAGTAAAGATTTAAGAATCATGTGGTTTACGAATAGTAATCTTGTTATTATTACATTTGTACATTAACCTAAAACATGCATATCTGCACATTTTTACAAAGGGGTTGGAAATGTTTATTATTTTCTGAGAGAACTGTTGGATCTGGAATTTGTTCAATACAAGAGTCAGCCACAAGGAAGGTACACAACATGTAGTCATTTACTTCTAAATAAAGTAAATGTTTAATGTTTTTAATCTAACTAAGCTTATTTTATAGTTCCTCTGTAGTTGCTTATGAGTAATGTTTTCACTTTTTGTAAAAACTATTTCACAAGAACTAAAGAAAGACTGCTGGCGCGTAGAATATAAGTTTTCAAAATAAGTTTGGCAATGTCTGTAAAAGCAAAGAGTGAGTACATTTTCTATAAACCAGTGATTTGCTCCATCTCATGACGCCAGTGTCCTCATGCCAGTGTGTAAATACAGCTAGTGATCAGAAGAAAAGGATAGGTCACTGTATCTCAATTGAGCTGTATATTGACAGTCCAGTTGACAATTAGGAAATTTTATATACTTTGTACTTCTTAAGGTACTTAATAATGTGTGTTTTAAACATAAGGTTAATCAAATACTAAACTCTTACATATTTAATCTGGGCTTTATATTGGAAAAAATGCTCTCCTCAACATGTTTCTCATTTAAAAATGCATTCATTCATTTAAAAAAATTGCTTGTTTGAGAAGCATAAAGATTCTAAAATTAAAATGATTATAAACACATTATTTGTTTTCTTGTAGATATGAATTCCAAAGCTTGTTTAAATACTCTCCAGACTATTGGGTAATGCAATTAACCTAAAACCTTTTCCTGTTTTGTACTAAAATTTACTAGGAAAGCATGGTGTAGCCACAGTGATTTGATGTTATGTGGACTGATTCTTCCAAGTACTTGTGGAAATTGGGCTACCACTTTTGGTTTATTTCCTCATCTACTCATTTTTAAAAAGTTGCCGATTATGATTTATTGCCTGCCACTTAGTGAACATCTTCTTACAGGCACTGCATAAACATCTTTCTTACAAAATTACTGTGACAACATTATTTAATTCTGATTTCACATATGAAAAAATTGAGACTCAGAAATTAATTATCAAACACCACATACTCTAGTTGTGGCAGAGTCAAAATTTGAACTTAACTTCTCACTGCCTTTAAGGCATGTGTGTTTTTATGTAATGCTTAGCAGCCTGTCTTCAACAGAGTTTGACTGGGTAATCTCTAGAATCTAGAATTAAAACTGGAGAACATTTCTAGACCTACCAAACCTGGATGAAGAACTTCTGTGATTTGCATCCAAGATACTCTGTCCTTAGATCTGTCCCTAGCACACACACATTCAGTTTTGTATTTTTCCCTGTTTACATATTGACCAGCCCCTTGTAGACTACCTAATATTCTGTTGACTCAAAGTTTGGAATGTAGTGCATATTTGAGGAAGCAATGACAAGTGAAAAATGCCATGTTTTGGGATAACTATTATTGACTACATTCCAAATGCAGCAGATTTAATATGATATTTTAAAATAATGGTTTTTATATTTCAAGTACAATAAGTAAGTGAATGGAATAGTTTTGGAAAAAGTTCCTAAAATTACAGTCTCCGTTAAAAGGTAACATTTTTTAATAATATGTTTTATAGAGCAATACTTTTTTAAAAAGGTAACAAGAATAACCCTTTCACTCACTATAGAAATTATAATGCATACATCTCTTTCATAATGTCCCAGAAACAAAACATCTACCGTGGGGCAACAGTGGTGAAGTCTATAGCTACTTGTTCATTATTTTATTCACTCTAATGGTGTCACCCTTAACATGGAAAGTTTTCCACATTAGATATATTTAAATCTAAGCCAAGGCCCACCTTTTAAGATACTGAAGCAAAAACAACAACATTATCATATCAAAAGAAATCATAAACATATTTAAAAAGGTAAGAATACTTATAGTATTAGGGTACAAGAAGATGTCAATTAATTTATACTCAGTCATGTAATGAACTATATTATTCCTTACGTAATTTTAATTGATTCCAACTTCTGACGGGTGTCTATATTGCAGTAAAGAATATGTAGCTAAATTTTGTCAAAGTCTGATTAAATTCTTTCTTAATGTAAAGAACTAAATAATAGATGTTTGCATGTAGGATAACCTAACAAATACTCCTTTTATGAGCTGTAATAGTACCATTTTTATTTAGCCTTTTTGATGAGGGGAGGTCTACCTTTTCTCTTTTTGTTGGATAAGAGTGCTGCTGAAAGAAGCTTCCATTATAAATTTAGACTAACTTAGTTTTTATTCGTTTTATTTTCAGTTTATTCAACAAAGGCTGTTATCTGTCTTGCCATGTGGTAGCTCTGGAGATATAATGGTAGCAAATACCATTAGTATTTAGTAGACAGATTCCTGCCCTCCTAGAGCTTATAGCCTAGTAGTAGTTCTTCATTAGGCGGAATATTAAAAGGCAATACAATGAATGATTTTTAGATGTTTCAAGTGGAATACCAGTTGAAAGTGACATTTCCATAAAAAAATTAAACTAAGTAAAGTCTTGTTCAAATTGTAACACTAGTAGTCTGACAAACACAAATAATAAAACAAACAAACCACCCTGGCACAGATTTTCACTTTGAAACAAATAATTAAATTTTTGGTAAGTTTTTTGAGGGAAGAAACGTAATTAGTTTATTTTTAGCTCTAAACTTCTAGGACATTTTTTTCTAAAGTGAGTTTACTTGTACTTTTTCTTTATTTGGACAATAGTTCCCAATGGTTTACTTTGATTTTGATGATTTGATTTCAAGCCATTTATCTATTTCATTTGTGTGGAGTAAAACAATATTGGGGAAATAGCAATTTTCATGTATTTTTTCTTATTATTTCAATGTTTTTGAGATCATCTTTAATTCAACCCTGATGAGGGTCATTCCTGTGCATAAAATTGTACATTATCAGCTAATCAAGGACTTTTCTTTGTTCTTAAGTTTATTTATTTTATTCACTCAACAAGTGGTCATATATCTGTATAAAGGTATCCACTATGTGTTAGGCATTATTCTATAGATACTGGAAATACAGTGTTGAACAAAACAAATTATAATAGTGTCCTATTATCATAAAGCTTATACTCTACTGGGAGATACAATAAATAAATAACTATATCAATAAGAATATAACATATAATGCTAACTACTATAGTATAAAAATTGGGTGATGTGATAGAAAGTGAGATGTGATTGCTTTTATAATTCCAGTGGTCAGCGAAAGCCCTCCGAGGAGCTGGACTTCAAGTTATTACCTTGGATAGATTTGATTGTATTCTTTTTTTTTTTTTTAAATCTCTTTCATTTAAATTTAAGCTATCTGAAGGCATGCATTCTTTTCTGGCTTGTTCTCTTAGTATCCTCAACACTTAAAAACAGTATGAGGCACATGGGAGCTGCCCTGTGAACACATGCTGAATGAATTAAAGAAAAAAGCCAGTCATTTTAAGAGGAAGATTTTGCTCCACCAGGAGAAATTTGACAATGTCTGGAGGCATTTCGGGGCATTGTAACTAGGAGTGAGGGTCCCACCTGCATCTAGAAGATGGAGGCAAGACCACTCCCCATGAAAATTGTCTGGCCTAAATATCAACTGCGCTGAGGTTGAGAAACCTGGGTCTGGGCGAAGAGTCTTCTGAGGGTAAAAGTTAACATTCAAAGGTCCTGTGGTGGGAGCAAGTTTGCATATTGGTATTAGAGGAACTCAAAGAAGCATATTGACAAAAGAGAAAATGGGAAGAGGTAATGTCAGGGAAGAAGGCAAGGGCCACACCATTCAGGGCTTTGTAAGGGTAGGAGTTTGCATTTTATTCCATGTGCAGAATAAAGCTTTGAAACAGTTTTATACAGCCATATGGCATGACTTGATTTACCTTTCTAAGCAGATAACTATGAACGTTTGTTTGGAGAATGGATTTTAGTAAGGAAACAAGTAGAAATAGAGACAATGACTAGAAAGCAATTGTTGTAGTAAAGGCAAGAGATGATAGTGGCCTGGATTAAGGAGTAATAGTGGAAATGAGATACAGAGACTGATTTATAATATGTTCTAGGGTTGATCAATTTCCAATGAATTATATAGGGAAGATGAGGTAGACAAAAAATGAACACCTGGATTTTGACTAAGCAATGTATGGATGGTGTATTAGTCTGTTTTCACGCTGCTGATAAAGACATACCCGAGACTGGGCAATTTACAAAAGAAAGAGATTTAATGAACTTACAGTTCCACATGGCTGTGGAGGCCTCACAGTCATGGAGGAAAGTGAAAGGCACTAAACATGGCGGCAGACAAGAGAAGAGAACTAGTGCAGGGAAACTCCCCTTTATAAAATCATCAAATCTTGTGAGAATTATTCACTATCACGAGAATAGCACGGGAAAGACCCACCCCCATGATTAAATTACCTCCCACCGGCTCCCACCCACAGCACATGGGAATTGTGGGAGCTCAATTCAAGATGAGATTTGGGTGGGGACACAGCCAAACCATATGAGATCATGATGTCTTTTGCTGAGCTGGCGATGACTGAAGCTGGTTCCCTTCCCTCATGACTTTGTCTCATTATATTAAGGCATCTGACATGTGCTGCTTCTATGGAATACAGAAGTATAAATGACTGCTATGCCTGCAGTTTTTAGGCAGGAAGAAGACTGAAACAATATTTTTGTGTCTTACTTCAGTTATCTTTCATTCTAAGGGGACTGGAACAGGACTAGCATAGATTAAAAACATACAAGAATGCAAATAACTGAAACATGAAAATAACTATCAGTCACACACAAGTGAACTCATGACATTAGCTATCTGACTCAGATGGAACAAGTTCATATATACATGACTGTGTCTCCATAGGGTTATACACTATATAGACACACACATATATAAGTTATGACTCTTAAAAACCTGAATCTAGGTGAATAAAGAGTAGCTCCTTTTTTGCTGGGAGGCCTCTGGAGTACTCCAAGGATCTAGTTAATATTCCTTCCACTTTTTTAAAGTCAAGGATGTCTTGTGACTCTTGCTACTTTCTCCGCTGTTCACAGACCACTTACTAAGTCCTCTCTAAGCACTTGGGGATGATCATGAAGAATGTGATAATTTAGAGATGAAGCCGTGGGATGGACTTCTTCATCTCAGTTTAGTACTTTTGTAAAAATGGTGAAGATTTCTTTTGCAAAAGCTTATTTTTTTGGCTCAACTCTCTTAAGCCAAAACTAGAATTCCTATGCATGCTTAAACTTGAGAATGGTTTAAAGGGAAGCGACTGTATTCTTTATGTCATTCATTAAACGGTGTTAGATGATTTGCTATATGCAATACATATGCTATTTACCATTACCTGTAGTAGATAATGAGGATAGAAAAGTCCATCATTTACAGTTGCTGCTATTGCAGCTACCTCTCCTGACTTTGGGAGAAAAATGTGAACATAAGATAATACAATGCAATGATTCAATACTATAATAAAGATCTACACATATGCTGTGTAGATTCCCAAAGAAGAGAACAACTGTTATCCGTGGAAATCAGGAAAAGAGCCACAAAAAACAAGATACATGAGCTGGAGCATGAAGAATGAATGTTTAGGGAGAGACTGGCCCAGGCAAGGCACTTGTTAAGGATGGCATTTGCAAGTGCTCAGAGTGGTGGTGGTGGTGGGATAATGTTAGAACATTCAGTGTGGCTAGAATTTAGGATGCACAGAGGAAGTGGGACAAGTAGGTGATATTTTGAAGGACCTCGTTAATTTGCAATGATGACTTGACAGTTTTTTCTGAGGCCAATGGGGAGCAATTGGAGGTCTTTAAACAGGGGAAGTGACAGGACTAGACTCTGACATGATATGACTTTGTTATCTAGGAAGGTAATTTTGGTACCAGTTTTAGAGGATAGATTTGTACAGAGATCAATTGATGACAGGAAGTTCTATTTTAAAAGTTCTATTTTAAAAATTTATTACAAAAATTCATGAAAAAAGATGACAAAAATGGCAGTGAAGATAGAGAAGGCAGGATGGAAAAAGTGCTCTCTCTAAGTCAGTACAACAGTATTTATGTTATGTTATCATTTGCGTAAAAGGCATTCTTATGGGTTGAACTACGCACTTTCCCCTACCCACCAACCCTAATTCATATGTTGAAGTCTTAACGCCTAGAACCTCAGAATATGAACGTATTTGGAGACAGGATCTTTACAAAGGGAATTAAATTAAAATGAGTTTATTATGGTGGGTCCTAATCCAAGATGACTGGTATCCTTATAAGAAGAGGAAATTTGGACATGGGTATGTACAGACCGAGACGATGTGAACACATATGGAGAAGACAGACATCTGCAAGCCAAGGAAAGAGGCCTGGAACAGATCAACCCTGTTGACAACTTAATCTTAGACTTCTAGCATCCAGAACTGTAAGGCAATTTCTGTCTTTTAAACCACCCAGTCTGTGGTACTTTGTTATGGCAGCCGTGGCAAACTAATACAGAAATATTATTGTATATGCTTAAATCTGTGTTATCAAGGATAAGACACACGCAAAAATAATAATAGTGGTTACCTTTGAAGGGACAGTGTTGGGAGGAGATCTTTTACTATACACTTTTATCATTATTTACTAATATGAACATAATAATATTGAAAAATATAATTTTCATTAAAATTAAAGGAAAAACAAACCTATTTTGAGGAAAAATTACTGTGATTGATTAATATCAATGCAGGGATGGGTAGTTGAGAAGGAAATTGAGGATGTTAATATTTTAGAATGCTGATTGGTAATAATGCTTTAAAATTACAGGAAAGTGGTGAGTTTCACTTTATCCATGTTGAATTTTATGACTGAGATACACCCTCAGAGATACCCCATTCTGCATCTAAAAATAGGTTAATAGGGCTGGGGGACAATCTTAGGGTTGGCACATACCTTATTATTTCATTGAATGTGAAATTATGTATTTTAGAACTCAGGAGGTTAAAATCTGTAAAGCATTGTTGAAATATAGTTCTTAGAGTTTGAAGCTTGTTAGTTCAAGGATGGAAAAGGTAAAGAATGGGACTGGGGAGAATATGGGCATTCATGGGTGGCAGAAGAGGAGTCAGTGGAAAAGATTGAGATGAAAAGGTTAGCTAAGTAGGAGTTGAAATAGAATGAAATCATGTCTAGGAAGTCATGTGAGAATGCTGAAGATGCAGCAAGATGGGCTGAAGGTTCAAAAAGTTTGAAATGAATATGGACTATAAAATTAGAAATTTTGTTTTAAATTTGAAATCTTATTTATGTCTTTATGACTAAATGAAAACAAATAATTTTGTTAATCTTTCATATACTTAATGACAAAATGATATTTGTTAATTCTCATCACCAAATATATACAGTTGGCCCTTGAACAGCACAGGCTAGAATGCCACAGGTCCACTTATATGCAGATTTTTTTCCCAGCCAAACACAGATCCAAAATACAGTATTCACGGAATGTGAAACCCACCTATGCAGAGGGCTAACTTAAGTGGGTTTTGCAGGACCAACTGTAGGTGTTGAGTATGTGCTGATTTGCTTAAGCTTTTAAATTATACTTCTGCGTGTTGAGGTGAAATAAGTTTTTTCTGAGTATGGAAGTAATGTAATAATAACCATTGTGGAAAAATTTTCTAAATACAAAAATATGAATCCTAGCACTTTGAGAGGCCGAGGCAGGAGGATCATGAGGACAGGAGTTCGAGACCAGCCTGGCCAGCATGGTGAAGTCCCGTCTCTACTAAAAATATAAAAAATTAGCCAGACATGGTGGCATGCACCTGTAATCCCAGCTACTTGGGAGGCTGAGGTAGGAGAATTGCTTGACCCCAGGAGGCGGAGTTTGAAGTGAGGTGAGATCGTGCCACTGTACTCCAGCCTGGGTGACAGAACAAGACTCTATCTCAAAAAAAAAAAAAAAAAAAAGAAAGAAAAAGAAAAAGAAAAAAAGAAAAAAATTAAAATGACCTATAATTCCACCACTTAGAAATAGCTACTATTAATATGTAGCTAAATTTGCTTTCAGTCTTTATTCCTATAAACATAGACATGTGCATGCATTGAGGTGAGTATACAAATGTTTCATTTCTCTCCAACTGCTTTGAAACCTGGCTTTATATCGTAAACTAGATCCCATGTCATTAAATTTTCTTCAAAAATAATTTTTTATGGTTACAAAATACCATGGATGACCCATAATTATTTGATTATTCTTATTTGACATTTAGGTTGTTTCTAGAATTTCATTTAAAACAATTAGTAATTAACCCACATTCCTTATGATATTTTTGGACTAGATTTTTTTTTTTTTTTAGGCAGTGTATCTCACTGCAACCTCAAATTCCTGGACTCAAGTGATCCTTCCACCTCAGCCTCCCAAGTAGCTAGGATTACAGGTGCATACCACCATGCTCAGCTAATTTTTAAAATAATTTTGTAGAAATGGAGTCTTGCTATGTTGTCCAGTCTGGTCTTGAACTCTTGGCCTCAAGTGATGCTCCTTCCTGGGCCTCCCAAAACATTGGAATTACAGGCGTGAGCCCCTGCACCCAGCCTTGGGCTAGGTTTCTAAAAGCAGAATTATCCTTTGTAGGTTATGCGCATTCTAAGACATGATGTGTATTGGTATTCCTAGTGTGTATTCCTTGAAATGTGGTAGAAATTTACTTCTCTATTAACAATGTAGGAAGATGTTTATCTTGCTAGCATATGAATATTTTCATTAAGAAAATCTTCCCAAGATATATTTATATTATTTAATATTAGGATATAATAGTCATGTGGCTATTATTCATGGAGTTAGTGTTCATTCATTCTGATGGAATCCAAATATCTGAGATATAATAAATTATTAGCAACACATTATTGACTACCTGCCTTGAATAAGGATAGGCATTGATAATAAGAAAGAGCATAAGAAATGATTACTGCCTTATTCACACATTTTCTTTTCTGAATATTTCTAATCTGTGCTATATGTAAAATATGTTAGAACCCTTCTTTCTATTCCAAATGGTCGTGTAAAAATTATAAGCTACTAACTATAGCTGCTACTTCCTAAAATAGAACAAACTGTTTCAGCCTAAATTGGTAGGAGAAATGCACTGGGGTTAAGAAGGGTGACTGAGTTATAACAGATCCTTCTATCTAATTATGTATACAGGTGGCAAATGCAGTAGTAAAACAATGCTTAGTGTCTTATGTTTGAAGTGAAAATTGTAATTAAAGAGGGTGTTCTCTCCTACTGGTAGTACTTTATCATAGGGGCCTTGTCTATCTTGTGAGTTCTAAAAGAACAATTACAAGTGATACTGTTTCCTTTTCAGTGAACAGCACATATTTCTCTTATATTAAATATAAATTTTAACTTAGTAAGATTCATTGGCATGTTTTAAATATCTTGAGTGTAATATGTATTTTAAATGATTACCATGACTTCTCCAAATTTTGGATTTATGTATTAGCTTACGTGACCATAATGTGATGCTAATTTGCCAACCACATTATCTCACAATTGCTATATTTGTGTTCTCAAACTTGAATATTTGCTCAGTTAACTATATTTTATTTTTGAAGATAGACTCTGAATTGGCATATGGGGAATACGATCTAAAACTTGATTGGCTAAATAGATGTTTGCTCTCTTTTAACATAGAATTCTGAATCTTCAACTTTTTTTTAAGAAAGGGAGAATCATATCACTAATACTAATGCCTTGACCTCTTAATAACTCTGGCTATTAGTTTTTTGTGTCTTTGTCTTGCCTCCTTAATTAGATGAAAAACTGTAGTACTTAAGGCCAAGAACTGTACTTGGGACATCTTTTTATTTCCAGCGGGCCCTAGCATAGAATATTAAAAACAGTAGATGTTCAGCCAACATTTTTTTTTAACATTTACTTATAAAGTAAAAGTTAAAAAAAACTATAGATTATTACTGGTCATAAGTGTAAAAACATTCAAAATGTTTGGTCATTATGGAATTTCATTTGAAGTCCAATGTACTATCTATTGTGCCAGAGAGCCAAGTTCATTGTGGTATTTTGTAATAGGTAAATTGCCATCACTTTTTACTGTTGCGTGAAAATGTAAAAGAAGGTAGGTAATGTTTTTGTGTTTATTGAACTTTATATTTGGACTAGCTCTGTATACAACAGAGCCATTTTCATTGAAATAATTACTTTTTTTCATTTATTTTGTCTGTTTTATTGCTATATGATTTGTAGGGACTCCCGAGAGCTTAGCTGAGAAAGAAAGGCAACTCATGGGTATGATCAACCAGCTGACCAGCCTACGAGAGCAGCTGTTGGCTGCCCACGATGAGCAGAAGAAACTAGCTGCCTCTCAGATTGAGAAACAGCGTCAGCAAATGGAGCTGGCCAAGCAGCAACAAGAACAGGTGAGTAAGAACTAGCGATGCAGTCAAATTCCTCAGACATTGCTTTGCCTGCTACTTATAGGTCACTGTCCTAGGCGCACAACAATGAATAAGAGTCCCTTCCACCTCCCCAGTTAAATAAATTCGAAGGCCAAAAAAGCAAAACAAAACAAAAACCCACCCACAGACAAAACCCAGATTTTAAGATGCTTATTAACTACTTTGGTGGTAAGTAGTGTAGAAGTAATTATAATCAAGGTAAATTCTGATAAATCATGAGAAAAATACCAGAAAAGAACTATGGAGCGTCAAGAGAACATTTTCAACAAGAAGCATTTTGAAAGAATTCATTAGAGAGCTGACATTTGAGATATGCTTTGAAGAACTTGTGGGCTTCAACAAGTAAAGTGAGTTTCCAGCTGGGGGCAGGAAGTTCAGTTACAAGGCCATTATAATACTTTAAATTAAAAAGAGTGAGAATCTAAATTAGGATAATGACCATGGACAAAGAGATGAAAGGAATAAACAGGTGGAAGAGTTATGGTTAGTAGAATTCTTTGAGTAGGCAAAAGGGAAAGGAAAAGAGTTGAGCCTAGTAATAGGGAGATTGAGAATGCCATCACCAGAAACAGAGAAAGTCAGAAGAGCAAGTTTGGAAAAGAAAGTAGTTTTATGATGTTGAATTACAGCTCCTGTCAAGTTGTCCAGTTGGAGGTATGTGAGAGACAGCTGGAAACACCAGTCAGCATTTTGGAAGACAGCTCAGGTGTTTTTTAGGTTATTTACAGAGAAATGGTGGTTTAAACTCTACTGGAGGAGATAACATTCATTCATTTATTTGACTAATAGTAATCTAGTGCTTCTTATGTGCCGGGCACTGTACTAACTAATTATTGAGGCTATCTCAATTAACCAGAGAGACAAAGCCCCTAAATTTTAGTGGAAAGAAAGAGACAGATAAAGGAGCAGATAAATTAACAAAATGATATTATATAGTGATAAATAATTTGAAAAAATATAAACAGAATAATAAGATAAATGTTGATTGCTATGACAAGGCAATGCTCCTTAGATTGGGCGGCTAGATCTTTCTAAAGCTTTGGCAGTTGAGCTGAGATCTAAATGACATACAAAAGGCAGCCATGTTAATATCAGGGATAGGAGTGTTTTATGCAGAGATGTGGCAGGCTTATAGGCCTTAATTTACAGTGGTAATATTACAAGAAAGCAGAAAGGAACTAAGGGTAGATCATTGGGAGATACTGGCTTATATAGCTGGCAGAGAAAGGAAAATGAACATATGCAGAAAGAATCAGATATGGAAGTGGGGCCAGGAGTGCAATGTCATAGGAAACAAAACGGAGATTTTAAGAGGTTTTGGGGAACACTGTTAAATGCTACAGAAAAGTAATCATTCTAATATCAAATTGAAACTACTAGATTTTTCATTTAGATTCTCATTGTTGGCCTTGAAGAGTAAGGCTTCTATGGTGTTTTAGTAGCCGAAATCAGACAATAAAAACTGGAATGTACATAGTAGGAAAATGGAGGCAATGCCTATGAACTATTAGTTAAAAAAAATTGGTAGTAAATACAACGTAAGATAGAGGGGAGGTGACATAGTTTCAGCTTACAGATAAGTATGGCCCTCTTTTTCATGGCTAAGTCCTTTTCCTGTTCCATGTTCTGGGCATAGTCCATTCACCATCCCAGGTGGAGGATGGCCACTATTTAATATCTGTGTGTCTATACATCCCTGTAAAACCTTCTAAACATCTTTCAAAGTGTAAGCTAGCAGGGTTGAATGGCATGAAGAAATACTCAGTTTATGTTTGAGGAGCTCCTTTTTTCCACCCCCTTATTTCCATTGTACTCTTCTCTACTTGGTGGTTGAAGTCTGCTTAAAAGATGTTCATTTTATTTTTAATGAAATGCCTAATCACTTTCATTAAAGATATATTTGGCTTGTTTTTGGGTATGGCCCATATGCCTCTTGCTTTATCCCCATGATAAAAGAGTTCAGAATGCTTGCCTGTAACAGTATAAAACAACACCACTCTTTTCTTGTCCTTAACTCTCAATCTTTCAGTCAACTGAATTCTGGAGAATCCTAGGAGCTTCAGAAAATGTAGCTTGGCTGGGGATATTTTTTGTAGATAACCCCTATTTGCTTTGGTGGGTCTGAGGGCACACATGTCCTGAAAGATCTAAGCAATGACTGATGGAGAGGAAGCTTCTTTCTTATCTCTTTCACATTCTAGCCCATCCCTGAATATTATAAAAGGATTCTAGAATCCTTTGATTCTAATACTTTCCCAAGACCTCTGACATTCTCCTTGGAACTTTACAAACCCCTAGGTTCTTCAAGAATTTCTCTCCTGTATTGGAGAGATGTCCTGCTGTGCTGCCTCCACAGCCTGAGAGAAGATCCCTGGTGATAGCTACAGGTCATGTTTCTAGAGCCCATTCAGCTCTCCCAGCACTTCTCTACCATACATGACAGGCATGCACAGTTACCACTCTGTGGTGGCAGATCTATTCATGAAAGACATTTAATACTTATTATTTAAGGGTCAGGGCAGGTTCATCTTCTCCTGTAGTCTTTTTCTGACACTCCTCCCAGCACTCCCTACTGAGTGTAGAATGTCCCCATTCTATGTATTCTAATACTTCTGGTATAGCTGTTACAAAAGCTAAAGGACCTGTTTACTGATGAGCCTTTCCCCCAGATTCTGAGCTCCATTCCACATTCATCTATTAGATAAATATTCATTGACCACCAATTTGATGCCAGGTTTTGTTCTAGTTAGTGGGAGTAGAGTGGGGAAATAAAACAAACAAAAATCCCTTGTGTACTGAAATCTAGTTGGGAAGGATAGACAATAAGTAAACCAGTAAACTCTACGTTGCTAAGTATTATGTTGAAAACTTATGCAGGGCATTGGAGATGAGGGTATTATCTATGGGAATATGTCCTTTTAAAATGGGTGCTCAGGGAAGACATTTTTGACTGAGAACATTTGAGCAGAAACCTGTAGGAAGTGTAGGAGTGAGCCATGGGGCTGTCTAGGCAGAGTATTCCAGAAAGAGGGAAAAGTAAGTGCAAAGGCCCAGAAGCAGGAGTATCCTTGGGAGGCAGGAGCATCCTTGGTGTGTACAAGAGGCAGTTAGGAATGCAATGTGGCAGGCATGAGGTGATAGGGGATGAGATGAAATCAGAGAGGTAGCAGGAGACCAAATCTTATAAGGCCTTGCAGGCATTATATGTACACCGGCTTTTTGCTGAGTGAGAGAGAAGTGTTTTGAAAAGATGAATAGCATGACTATACATATATATATGTATATATTTGAGATGGAGTCTCGCATTGTCACCTGGGCTGGAGTGCAATGGCGTGATCTTGGCTCACTGCAACCTCCACCTCCCAGATTCAAGAGATTCTCCTGCCTCAGCCTCCCAAGTAGCTGGGATTACAGGTGCCCACCACCATGCCTGGCTAATTTTTTGTATTTTTAGTAGAGACGGGGTTTCACTATGTTGGCCAGGCTGGTCTCGAACTCCTGACCTTGCCATCTGCCCACCTCAGTCTCTGAAAGTGGACTCATATTTTAAAAGGTACTCTCAGGGTGCTGGTCTGTGATCGACTATAGGGAGCAGGAGCAAAATGGAGCAAATGGAGGCCATTACAACAATCCAGATGAGAGACACGGTGAACGGGAGAAAGTACGTGGGAGGTTGAAGTGGTCAGGTTCTGAAGTATTCTTAAAGTTCTGTTAAAAGGATTTAAATAGCATTTGAAATATTGCTATGTGGGAGGAAGGAACTAGACTTAATGAAAAAGGTAATCTTCCTTCTTCTCTCTCTTTTACCACTTTCTTCAGAAAAAAAAAAATTGTAGGTCGGGCACTGTGGCTCACGCCTGTAATCCCAGCACTTTAGGAGGCTGAGGCAAGTGGATCACCTGAGGTCAGGAGTTCAAGACCAGCCTAGCCAACATGGTGAAACCGTGTCTCTAGTAAAAATATAAAAAAATTAATCAGGCATGGTGGTGCATTAATCTCAGCTATTCGGGAGGCTGAGGCAGATGAATCATTTGAACTCAGGAGGCGGAGGTTGCAGTAAGCTGAGATCGCGCCATTGCACTGCAGCCTGGGCAACAAGAGCAAAACTCTGTCTCAAAAAAAAAAAAAAGAGAAAGAAAATGTATTTTTTTTTTACCATATTCCAAAGATAAAATTAAAGCATTAAAATAATTATAATTAAACCATCATCCATAGGGAAATAAATTCTTTTGTGCAGCCAGGTACATCCATCCTCATCACATGGGTTCTTTTGTTAATGGTGATGTGTGAATTTTTTCCTGAATTTTTGACTTTCAGGTATAGAGGGTAAGGGTTTTTTTTTTTTTTTTTTTTTTTTTTTTTTTTTTGAGACGGAGTCTCGCTCTGTCACCCAGGCTGGAGTGCAGTGGAGCGATCTTGGCTCACTGCAAGCTCCACTTCCCAGGTTCACGACATTCTCCTGCCTCAGCCTCCCAAGTAGCTGGGACTACAGGCTCCCGCCACCATGCCTGGCTAATTTTTTTGTATTTTTAGTAGAGATGGGGTTTCACCCTGTTAGCCAGGATGGTCTTGATCTCCTGACCTCATGATCCACCCACCTCAGCCTCCCGAAATGCTGAGATTACAGGCATGAGCCACCACACCCGGCCAAGATATTTTTTTTTTTTTAAATAAAAAGTTAGTGACTATTACTTGATGAGAATGAGATCTAGAACTTATTTATAAGAGAGCGATAAGTTTCAGGATGTTAGAAGTTATATCCTATCCCATGTGATGAAATGTTTATAGTTTTCATCTCATCTGTTCATGCACTCTTATTAGATATCCATTCAGTGTTGCTTTTGTAATGGACTTCCTGAGAACAGTGAGTAAAATATACATGGCCTCCACCCTCACTGAATTAATGGACTTCTCCCTAGGAGACAGAAAGATGTTAATAACAAATAAATAAACAAATATAAAGTCACAGCATGGGCATAATATTAAGTAAACGTAGAAGGTGTTATAAATGCAAATAACAGTGACAGTGGTAAGTGATTGTGCTGTTTCCTAAGTTAGGAAATACTTAAGACGACTATATGGAAGGCTAAATCTCAAATTTAGTTTGGGACTTGTTGAACTTGAGGTTCCTTTGAATAAGTTTCTCAATAAATGGACCTGATGCTTAAAACAAAGGTCTAGGCTAGAGAAGCACATTTAGAAGCACTTGGCTTACATATGGAAGTAAGTATGAAGGAAAAGAACAAAGTCTAAAATTGAGCCTCAGAGAATTACAACATTTAATGGCTGGAAAGAGCCATTAAAGGTGACTAAGAAGGAGAAGAACGTGAGAGGCAGAAATGAAACCAGGGAAGTATGATGATGTCACAGAAGCCAACAGAGAAAGTTCATGATCAGGGGAAAACATTTGAGTGTTGAATTCTGATGAGAGGTCAAAAGACGACGACTGAAAAACGCTTCAGAATTTTAAAATAATGCATGTGATTGGCAACCTTCTTAAGAATCATTTTGGTAAAAAAAAATGGAAACAGAAACCACAATAGCATGCATTGAGTTGGTGGTAAGGGGCTTGTGAGAGGCAGTAATGAGAAAATTACTTACCTAAAAACAAAAAAAAAAAACCAAAAACTTTACTAATAAATACAGTGTCTTGCAATACTTTGTGCTACTCTGAACTCCTCAGTCTTAAACCTCCCCTTCCCCATTTGTGAAACACTCTGTTATAGAAAAGGGCTGAAAATGTCAGAAGCAGCGCCTTCTTAATATATCACTAGGAAGAGGGATGTTCGAAAAACAGACATTTCTTTCTGGGATTGATCACTGCCGTAGTATCTTAGGCTTCATTTGTTTTAGACCAAAAGAAACATAACTGTTCCTAAAGACTAAATATCTTCCTAGATCTTACTTAGGATGAATTGCTGATAATTTAGGAGCACAGACACATCTATTTTCATCATCTTAATCAGTGTCAAATCAAACTTTGAGAAACAGAACATTAGTAACTTCCCTCCGGGACTACAATATACTTGTAAATTTCTCATGTGCAATTTCTTCACAGATTGCAAGACAGCAGCAGCAGCTTCTGCAGCAACAACACAAAATCAATTTGCTCCAGCAACAGATCCAGGTCAGAAATCATAATTTCAATATACTTACAATTTAAAAAATATATATTCTGTTTCTTATCCTTAAATACCTAACTGAAATGACCTCCAAAATAAAAATGACTTTCAGGCTAATTCATGACATAGCACCTCCTCTGCCATGGAAATCTTGCAGATGGTGTCTGGTCAGTCTACAGGCCCTACTGTGTCAGGGAGCTTCAATCTAAGCAAGCTAACAGTTATTTTCATCTTACGCTGAGAAGAAATTATTGTAGACAAAGGTTTCATTTTATCTACATTTTAATGTTAAAATGTGTCTATAAGTGTTCTTAACTGGGTAGGTGCAGGGAACCAAAGCAGAAAGGTACCTGGGTTTTCAGTTAGAGAAGTAGTACCAGATAGAACTTTTTTATTGCATGCCCGAGAGCCATGCGTGATAAAGATGGAACATAGGGATGGTAATAATTTGGTGTTCAAGTCGATTTACCTGTGGTTTTGCCTAGAGAAAACAAGCCTGAAGGCTGTGGGACCTCCATATTTTTGTTATTTGGAAATTTGCAATGATAAGGAGCATCAATACAGGAGGAAGCAGCTGTATTGGTAACAAAAAGAAAAAAAGTTTCCAGTGATGTCTTGTTTCCACAACTTGCTAGTGTCATAAACTTTGACAAAAGTTCAGCTTTGTTTCCCTTCTGACAATTTACTTTCTGAACAGCACTTACTTCATAGAGAGATTTTTGAGGGTTAAAGGAAATCATGGATAAAGAGCCTTAGCGTAGTGTCAGGGCTCAATACTCACTTGCTATGACTATCAAGGAACCTAATTCATGGAGCTATGAATCCAACCCCATGTAACATCATCCATCTGGAGGCAACTGTTAGCTTTGCAGTATGCTAATCTGGAGAGAAATTCATGATTCTCTTGAAGTTATATCTTGAGATCCAACATATTTTATTAAGTGTAAATATCATAAATGACAGAAAGCAAATGTGTCAAAATTATTTCACTCTTGTATTAATCATGTTTTAACTTCTTTGCCATCCAGATTTCTCCTATTGTATCTAATTGAGTCGGGCACACCTAGTTTTGATGGATTTAGCAGACCTATCACTGTTCCTTCTTTCTTATTCTACCTGGGATTTTAATGACCCGTAGATAGCTTCAGTGAGACAGTGGAAGTTCAGTGAGATGTTCCAGCCGAGGACCTTTCCCCTCCTTAACTGCAATTAGGATCAGCACATTTCCAACATGTTATAATCCACTCATATCTGAAGTGTGGTTATTCATTTCAGTGGTTTAAAACCGTTCATTGAACTTCATGTTGTTCAAAGTACACTGACTTTTTAGTCGATGGTACCTGGTTATCTGCATTTAAAATGTTATTAATTATCAAAGCATAGGTATTAATATTGTTATGGCACTTTCTTATTCTAAGTAAGGTAATTCCATAATCAGCAATGTGGTAGTCACTTGATTTTACTGCAATTTGACAAGTGCGCCAATAGTTTTAGATTTTTATAATTTTTGTAATACTGAAATAAGTCCTTTGTTAAACAGAATGGCAAAAATAGATTTCAACTCATATTGTAAATGGGTGTAAGGCTCAATAAACTGTTCCGACCAATTAGATTAGCCAACACCTTCAGTGCTTTCTTAGGAATTATTCCACAATTATGACCACTACATTCACAATGTGGATTTTAAGCCCTGTCATAATGACAAAAAGTTGAAATGGATGGATTCTTGCTTCAGAGCATGAAGCACTGTAATTTATAAGTCAGAACATTTTTTAATGAAAAGCACTTAAAAATTATATGTTCTAGAAATTCTAAGACTATAGGAACTGTATTTCAGAGAGCAAAGGCCAAGTTTAACAACATGCCCAAGACCACACAATTAGAAACTGGTAGAGCTAGGATAAGAAGCAAAGTTTTCTGACTATAATAGAACTTTTGTGGAGTATGAGAATTTCAAAAGCTTAGAATTTTTATTTGATCAATGTGTTAAGCGGCCAGCCTAACTATTTCAGAGTGGGAAAAGAAAAAGTCCCTAAAGGAAATAAAGTCACACTGAAAGTAATTTGAGGGAAACATTGAGATATTGAGTTATATATGTGTGTTTGTCTTCTTTCTAGAGTTAGTGCAGATAAATGAAACTGACAGAGTCAAAACCCTTTCAGGCAACAAATAAGTACTGAGCAAGACTGATAACCTGAAAGAAATTCATTTTCACAGCTTCCAGTATATTCATTAACGAAAAGCATAGTTCTGAAATATATTTTGTCAATTGTTAATGTGGAGAAGTCTTATAAACACTTAATAGTTATGAAAGTAACAACATATTTGAATTGTTTAGTCTACTGCGAGATTGTTCAAACAATTATGGGAAGCTCTGATGTGGTGACATATGTAGAAATAGGACATTAAAAATGTAGAACAGACTAATTTTCCCGCCACATAAATCTTTGCCATATTTCATTTTAGAATGTTTTTTCTTCCCTTTTCTCCTTCTTCCTACTGCCTCCTTTTTCTTGGAAGCATAGGGCAAGGATGAAGACTAGTAAATATAGAATCTGCTATCATGAAAGGCAATTGGAATGTATAACAAATATTATAAGATTTATTTTAATTAAAAATGGATATATAATTGAATGCTCACAAAATAATTTACCATAGATTATCTTATTTGATATTTGAAAATACTCATCTAGGATTTCCATCTACTTTTTTCTTTTTTAAATACAGTGCCTTGATACCTTGTAGAAATAAACATACTAACCTAAATTATTCATCCTGATTGTACTTTCTTAGATGTTTTATACCATTGTTGTTGTTCCAGACCTTAGAAAACAACGTGTATATTGATGGAGTAGTAGACTGTAGCGTTTTATAGTCCACAATTAAGAATGCCTTTAAAATGTTTGTTTCATATATGAATACAAAAGACATTATCTTGGTCCAGTTTTAGCAAAGGAATCCAATACATCAAGTGGGGTAGACAGATCTGCTGTGTGAATTCGATTGATAAGAGTTAGAGCTGGGCAATTTTTTTCATTTGATGGATATGTTAAATGACAGGAAAGATAATATTTTCCTACATTTTGCTCATTGTTGTTGTGAGATCTTGCTAAAGGAGAAGTCAATTTAGATGTCTTTATTCCATTTGAAATATATATCATTTGATTAAAAAAGCATGAACAAGTTTGTATGTTTATGTATATGCACAAACATTTACATACTCTAATACCCCAGTATATTACTCAGGGCTCCCCAAAATGACAGAATCAATAGAAGATATAGATATGGATGATATAGATAGATATAAATATAGATGTAGGTATAGATAGATATATGAGACGGGACTTACTGGGTGATTGGCTCACACAATTATGGAGGCTAAGTTCTGCAACAGGCCTTCTGCAAGCTGGAGACCCTGGGAGGCTGGCGGCATGGTTCTCGGTCCAAGTGCAAAGGCCTCAGAACCAGGGAAGCTGTTGATACAACTTTCACTCCAAGGCCAATGGCCTCAGAAGCCGGGAAGCTGCAAGTGTGAGTCCTGGAGTACAAAGATGAGGGGCCTGAAGTTGATGTCTAAGGACAGAAGAAGAGTGTATCCCAGTCCCACCAGATAGATCCACGCATTCACCTTTTCTCTGTTTTTGTTCTTTCTGGATCCTCAGCAGATTAGAAGGTGCCTGCCCACATTGAGAGGGTGAATGTTCCCCACCTAGGCCACTTAGACTCACGTGCTAATCTCCTCAGAAAGCAACCTCACAACACACCCCGGCATAATGTTTTACCAGGTATCTAGGTAATCCTCAATCCAGACAACTGGACACGTATAATTAATCATCACATCCAGGTTATTTCAAGTTTCTCTTGGCCTTTTTAATTCTTTCTCAACATCTGATGAAAAGAGTGGTGGTAGGTTTAGCTGTATGGTAGACATGCTCTAGAGAAAATGCCATAAGAATCTGCAAGTGAACGGGTTTTATTTAATTGCTTAGGATCAGTTCTTTATGAACTATTTTTATTTCTTTAAAAAGCAACCTTAGCTCTAAAACTGCATAATTCTAACTGGATTAAAAACTCAATCTACATTTCTTCCTTATAAAGACTTTGTAGGGTTACAGTCTTCTGCCAGGTTGACCCACCTAATTCATTAAGGATTAAGAATGTTTTCTATTATTGTTTGCAATATCATAAACCAGTTTACTCTACAAATACCAGAAACATCCATCTTCCCTCAAGAACATGTCCACTTTTCTATGAGACTCTTAATTTTAGAAGCACTAAGAAGTTTGTCTTATTTTTCTACTGTTCAGGAATATTTCCCTCTAATATTTGTGTTTATTGACTTAAAAGATAATTTTTTAAATTTCAATTTACTGTATCAAGCTAACTTTAATGCACATTAATAGATGAAATTTGTAAATATTTTAGAATAAGATATCTTTCTAGAATTTTTGGAAGGGAAGCTCTTTTTTTTCCCCTCTTACTCTGTTGCCTATTCTACAGTCCCCATCTTTTAGCAATTTTATTTCCTATTTTCTTTTTTACATTAAATCAACCTGTTTCTAATATTGATAGTTAGTTGCTTTATGTTTCCAGTAAAGATCCTGGACCAGTGGTTCATCTTGACCTGATTCACTGTTTCACAGGAAGTGACTGAGTGACTTCTACTCAGCTTTCATTATGACAACAAATTGAGTGTTCCTGGAGACCTAAGTTTCCTGTCATCTTGAAGCTTCTGGTGGGACAGGGTTTCTATAGTTTTGGGCATGTGTGTGAGAAGCATGTGCTAGTTATAAGTTTCTTACTCCTTTTCAATAATACTTAATGGAATTTAAGGTTCTTTACAGCAACTAATAGGGCTAATCCGACAATGTGTTCTAGCATGAAATCTACTTAAGATACTTTTTAATTGCAAGTTTAAAGATACTGTACTTCTTTTCAACTGCATATTTTATGATTCCCATACCAGGGCATCAGTGTTTGAACTTTTATAAAACATTCCAAAAATTTACCCCATTTCCCCATCTGATTAACTTTTCCAACTATTGTTCATTGTGTTCTCTTGCAAGCAAAGAATTAGTATTTAATAATCTCCTGTCATTGTTTCTGATTCATAAGTTAAACATGTGCAGGACTAGTCATAGCTTTGGGTCACTGATTCTGTCAGGACCTAAGGGTAGAGCAAAGAAAATATTTCCATTCTCTTGTATTCTTAGTTTGGCAGTGTGCATTGCATAGTATATAGGAAGGAACTTGGTTGCTTCAGGTGGTGTAGGATTATATTTACCTGTATGAAATGCAATTTTAATTATGTTGAATAGTTTTTTAAAAAATGATTGAGAACAGTGATCTGGAATAAGATGAACCTGAACTCAATCTGTGCATCTTCACATCTGATATCTGCCGTGTGATCTTGAGAAAATGGTTTACTCCCTCTGAGTTTTATTATTGCAATCTATAAAAAAGGAAATATAATACCTAACTAACACCTGGTTCTCTGAAGATTAAATGGGATTGTGACTGGTATTTAGCAAGTACATGGGCTAAACGTTTTTGCCAAAGTCATTAGAGAGAAAAATGTGTGCTTTCTGTATTTCCAATGATGGGCAATTCATGAATGTTTCCAGCAAGAGGAGAACTTCTAGGAAAAAAAAAAGAATATACTTTACATGGCAGTAGTCACTAAAAACTGTGAGTTCAGTGTTCCATATTCATATGATTTTAGAACTACAAGAGGTTTTTAGAAAGGCTTTATTTAGACCTATCTCTCATTTTGACATTTGTAAACTAAAACTAAGTAAGGTTAGAAATTTTTCCCAGTGTCACATAAGTTGTTTCTTGTGGAACGATGGCTCAATTCCAAGTTACCCGAGTTTTGGCTCAGTTCATTTTGATTTTACCAATATTCTACCATCTAAGGCTTAATGGCCCTAAGTTTTAAAATGAGTTTTCTTTCCCTGGGAACTTATTCCTACACGGTAAAAATACAACTTGACTTATATACAATTGAATGATTAAGTTGCAGTCATGGGCTCAACCAATTTGTGATAAAGGTTTCATTTTATTGGCACCAAAGTTCTCTGAGCTCATTAAAGTTTTGGTAATTCTTGAAAAATTATTACGCAGAAGGAAATCCATTGAAATATTGTATTGAAACATAATAATGTCACAGGTGAAATAATAGTATGTACCCGACTGACCTGCTGATGTATGATTTCTTTCCCTGAGTGTGGTAAGCATTTTACCCCCCTCAACAAGACCGTGCACACATACAAGAGCACAAAGAGATTACAAAGTAACCTTGTCTCTTTTGGAGACTGCAAATGCCAAGAATAAACACTGTGTAGTTAAGGTAGCATTTCAACCTGAGAAAGACATGCATTAACTCCTTGAGCTCCAACTAATGTTTTGCTGTGTGAAATAAAATACATCATAACTGGACAGGATACAATTTCTTGGCATTCAGATAGATTACTAGAGGAGGAAATATGGAGATATAAAGAAGTAGCTTTAAGGATGACTTTCTTCTTTGTATTTTCTGGATGTATAACTTCCATTTGAGAAGACAAGTGGCCTGCCCTGAAGGGTTTGTAAGGATAACTGCCTGCAGCCCTGTCCTTTCACTCAGAGGGAGCCACTTTAAAATTCCTTAAGTATTCTTTTTTTAATATGTCTCCTGGCAATTACCTAATGGTAGAAATCCACTCATTCTTCTTATTTCTCTGTCTAGGCAAACCTGTCTCTGTAGACAGACATACGGATTGACAGGTGTATATATTTTCATCTTCATTGATACAATGCATGCTACATGGCTAAGAAAGTACCAAAAATAAATGAAAGCAACCATCTCAAGCCCAGTTCTCTATACTTTACTCTCCTTTTACTCAGAAGGAGCCACTTTAAAATCTTCAAGTTTTTATTTTTTTTTATAGACTTCCTCCTATTATTTACTTCTCTATCAAAAAATTTAATTATAGTGCTATTTCTGACTTTTCAACTTTAAATACCATGATCCTGGAAACATGAAGATTTACTAGCTCCCTATTGCCACTCTCCTTTCCCCTTCCTCAAGATGCAGTTATATATTATTTAAATTTATTGAGTAGGTGCTATTAAACTTCATTTTACTTACAACCCCTTTTCTTGTTCAATCAAGTATAAAGTGTTCCTTGACACTTGCCTTGTCAAATGAGGATGGTGTATCTCCTCTTCTGTTACTCCCAACTGCCAATTTCTGTTATTTTTTCTCTTTATGTTATTGGTCTTATTTTTTCCATAAATTGCTCCAAACTCTTATGATTAAATAAAACCTCCAGAATCCTCTTTTCCTGAATATGTGCTTTCTAGCCCTCTGACCTCCTGTTTTGGATGAATTTATCAAACATGAGAGGTTATATTTATATAGGATTTTTAACTACTCTATGTCCTTGATATTTTGAACTTTTTAATATTTTTATTGAGACGCTATTTGAAATAACAAAGTCTGTGTTGCTCTAAGCTGATTACTATATTGACGTGATGTTGATAACAATGTTTAGAAGTTGTAATCCTGGTTTTATAACTCATCCTGACTTGAGCTGCTCAGAAAAATCACTAAAAAATGCATTTAATGGAAGGACATTTTTTCTTTAGCTTTTTATCTGGAATCTCAAATTTCTTTATTATTTTTATTTTCCTGTTTTCCCATTTCTGTGTTTCTTTCTTCTCCAATCTTTGCAGTATGATTTCTGAAGTGAATCCTGTGTTCATTTAATCTATTTAGATCATTGTTTAAACTTTGGTTAGCGTTGCTGTGGTCTAAAGAAGAGAGATCTGCATGTAAACTGAAATATCAGAGCCACAGAACCAGCGGGCTTCAGCATTGGGAACATTTTATCCAAATCTGCCATGTGTCTGGAGCAGCTGCTTTTTCACAAGTTGTAAATATGGCCATTCTGGAATCATTGAGATTGGCCCAGAAGGCAGACTGACAGTCATTTTTCCCATGACTTTTCAACCTCTTCCCAAACAAAATTACCTGTGGACAAACTTGAACTGTTTCTCACTGAGGCTCTGTAGTCCATATCCTCTTAACAAAATAGGGACTATCATTGCTTACATACGCCCCTGGGAATGTAATTTTCAAGTAGTAGAAACAAAACAAAGCAAGTCAACAACAACAGAAAGATTTGGGAATGTTGGCCGAAGTCAGTATGTTGGTCCAAAATGAACCACTTTTTATTTTACTTTAATTTACACAATAGTGTGGTAAAATAAATACTATAGCTGGGGGTACTCACAAAGTCTTTAGAATGAATTTCTACCTCCTGTCTTTGAAAAGAGTTAACAAATAGAAAAATATATGCCATTGAAATTAACAGAATGTTAACAAAATGAATTACTCTATGAAGAGCACAGTTACGTCATGATTCAAGACATACATTCCAGACATCTCTAACATATGGCAAATTTGCTTCAGCTCCCTAGACAGAGTACTAACTTCTACTCTTTTGAGCTTTTGCTAGTAAATTTTCATGTAACTTACAAACAATGAGAAACTGACTTCTCTCTCTCTCTCTTTCTCTCTCTCTCTCGGGGATGTATGTATTTAACACCATTATTCTTCAGAAAAGAGAGCCAAACAGGTGAATAAATTGGGAAAGAAAAGATGAGTAGGGAATTAAGGACACCTGTGTGCTGCTAGGCTTATCCCTAGTTTTCCCTTGAAGGAAAAGCAAAAGGGAAAACTGGGATAGCTTCTTCTACAAAGAGAGTATTCTAGAAGTGGAAAATTCTCAGTCTTTATCATACTTGAGCTTACAGCAGCATTTGAAAATTTTGATCACTCCCATATTTTTGTAATACTTTTCAGTCCAGCACAATTTGCTTTTCTCTTTAAGTTTCTATTTCTTATTCCCAGTCTTATTTGGTAGATTGTCTGCCCATCTTTAAAAGGCTGAATTGTGATAATGCTCCATCATCTGACTTCCATATCTACACTTACTGTCTAAATGGTCTCAGTTGGTCAGTGGTTTTATATGTTACCCTGAAAATAATATTCCAAAATTTGTCTCTCCAGCCTAAATTTCTCTCCTGATCTTCAGAGTCAGAAACCCCAGTTCCATTTAAATGGTGATATGGTTTGTCTATGTCCCCACCCAAATCTCATTTTGAATTGTAGCTCCCATAATTCCCACATGTCATAGGAGGGACCCAGTGGGAGGTCATTGAATCATGGGGGTGGATCTTTCTCATGCTGTTCTCATGATAGTGAATAAGTCTCATGAGATCTGATGGTTTTATAAAGGGGAGTTCCCCTGCACAAGCTCTCTGTTGCCTGCTGCCATGTAAGACGTCCCATTGCTCTTCCTTCATCTCCGCCATGATTGTGTGGCCTCCCCAGCCATGTGGAACTGTGAGTTTATTAAACTTCTTTCCTTTATAAATTACTCAGTCTTGGATATGTCTTTATTAGCAGTGTGAGAACAGACTAATACAAATGGATACCTAACAGGCACTTCAAAGTTCACATTTTAAAAACATATCCTTTAATTATCTTCCCCAAACTCATTCTTTCCCGGTTTCTCCTCCTCTGAATATGATACCATTTGCCTGTTTTCTGTGGCGAATACCTAGGAGACATCCTGGAATCCTCATTCTTTCACATCTCACAACTAATCTATCTACATTGGTTTTCTGTCCAACATCTGTCAAATTGACCAACGCCATTCTGGTCTAATTCACCATCATTTCTCAGACTACTGCAGTAAGCTCCTAACCATGTTGGTCACCCTACTTCCTTTGTTTACTCCCACCAAGTAGATTTTTCACATAGCTGCTAGAGTGATCTTTTAAATGTGATTGTACTGTCCTTCTTGGTTTCTGGGAACGTGCTGAGAGTGTTCTACCATCAGGGCATTTGCACTGGTTATTCTCATGGCCTCGAATACTCTTTTAATCATATAATTTAGACCTTTACTTCATTCAAATCTCTTCAAATGCCATGCTTGTCAGGGAGGCCACCTCTGACAGCCCAATCCAAAATAATCCCAAAACTCTCTAGGGATATCTAGGATTTGTAACCCTATCAAACAGTTTAAGGTACATAAATCTCCTATCTTAAAGAGTAGTAGTTACAGTAGCAAATAAGGTTAAATTAGTAATCTTAGGATTTGTAAACCATGAACTATTTAGTATACTACCTTTGAAATGTCATTCTATTTCAATAAATTTTTGACTTGATATTATAAACAGGGAAAAAATATGATCTCTTTGTACTGTACTGGTAAGAAGAAGGAGCAGCCTATTGCTTATTAAGTATTTGGCATTTTACAGAGGTCATCTTACATTATTAACACAAGAATTCAGACAGTTTGTGTTATTATATCCATTTTATAGATGATAGAACTGAGGCCTGTGTGTATGTGTGTGTGTATGCGTGTGTGTTATTCTGAAACCCTGACAGTTGAGTACTTTGTAAACTGAAGGGGTGTCTTCTTCCTCCCTCTTCTTACTAGAAGAGTAATGAGTGATTTAATTCAGATCATCTCTAGAAAATAAGACTAATTGGTCTTTTCAAACTGAGTTAAATCTATCAGGTTGGCAAATGTGGCAGGATATTTTTTTAAAAGTAATTTATTTTCGCTTTCTGCAGTAAAACAAGATAAGGGATTGTCCTTTTATAAATGGTGAAAATAAATATTTATAAATCAGGAAAAGACATTTTCCACATATGCAAATATTGCATACAACTAAACTTTCACTGATAAATGCTAAGAAAATAGGATGCTATGCTTATAATAGATAAATATCATCTCTTTAAAAAGAATTATCTTATGTTGAGACTTATATCTACATAGTAAATTAGAAAAGGTGAACTAACTTTATAATGTACATAAATGTTTAACTAAAATAACTAATGAGAAGGTTTTAATGTCATATACATATATTTAATTACAGATTATATTAATTTCTGTGTATACATTGTATATGAATTGCATGTGTGTTCGTACATACATACCTAGGCTTCTATATATCTTTTTTTGATCATTTACTTTTCCTTTATCTTCTCTGTTTATTGCATATATGTGTGTGTATGTGTGTTTGTGTGTGTGTCAGTGCGTGTGTGTGTGTATATATATATATATATATATATATAATTTTTCTCCTCTAATTACCACCGTTTAGTTCTGAATACCTTTTTAATTCTCTTTCTACTTCTGTATTCCTTTCCATGGCTTTGCGAATACCTACATCCATACCTGCTGCTGGATCATCTGACATAGCCACTCGTGATTTCTTTTACTCTTTTTATTTTTCCCTCCCATACATAGTTCCTTTCTCTGGCTAACTTTTTTTCTTTTTCTTTTCATTATCCAATTGGATTTTATGTTTTCGTTGAATAAAAACTTGATCAGCAATAAACAGAGTAAGTTGGAAAGATTGAGTTTGTTTTCATTTTAAAAGTCAATTATTTGATTTTCTGTGGGGCAATTTGAGAGAGAGAGAGAGGGAGAAAGAGAGAGAGAGAACAAGAAAACATAAACAAGCCCAAAGAAAGGTTTCCCAGATTGTTAGTATAATATATTATGGCAATCTTTTCATGATAGAGGGTATGTTGTCATGAGCACCCGTGTCATGCAGCCAGAAAAAGAGGAGGGATAGGGCTGCCGTAAGGTAAATCAAGAGATAACAATAAAATTTTTCTGTTGCCTGCTGGAGGTATTTAGGATGTGTTTTCTTTATATCTTCATCCGCCCCTAATTGAGGATGCTTTAAAATTGAATGACTAGCAGTCAAAACGTGTTTGCTTCAAGCTGAGAAGAAAAATGCTGGTGTCTCCGCTTCCAAACTGATTGCGCTTTGTACACAACTGACAGCTACAGTCACTTTGAGTGACTGATAAGTGGGAAGCTTTGCCACTTATCAAGGAATGCAGGCTGAAAAGAAAAGACCAGAGCCGTTTAGATGCTTTGGCATGTTCAAAATAACATCTTACATCAGTCAGACTCAGGAGCACTAAAAGATGTTTAAAATGAAGTGATGTATATAGAATTGTGGTATATGTGTATGTATATATAGGAGAGACAAAAATCATTTCGCAAGCAAACAGCTTCAAAGGGTGAAAGAAAGAGAATTGTTGTTAAGGTCACAATTTGTGAAATGAATCCAAGGTTAATCATTTATATACATTTGTGATGAAATTTCCAAATTAAAAAATATGTAACTATAGACTTCCAACATTATTTATATGAGCAGCTAGCTTTGACCAAATGGATGCCTCAGAGCACCTGAATAATAAGAATGTCATCCACTAACATAGATAGTAATTTTTACCCTGAGGGAGAATCTCAATTCACCTCCCCCTCTTCCCTTCTTGTGTAAATATTTAATATTTAGCATGTATGTTTAAAATATTCCATCATCTCTAACTGAAATATCATAGTTATATAATAAAATCAGGTAAGGGTATATTTCTTCTTTCTATTTTAAACATAGTTTTGAGACTGTTCTAATGAAAGTATATTCAGCTTTACTGAGCTGTAAGTTCCACAAATAGAAACTTCTGAAAATAACAATTTTTTATGCTCAGTGATTAGGCTTATGTGTATAGAACGTGCATCATCCTTTACATTTTCTAGGACATTTATGTTTCAAAATATTTTGTCTGTGTATTCACACAATTTTGTATTTTTTGGACCCCTAACAAGGTAGATGCCGTATTTCTCAATGATGTTTACCCTCCTGTGAACACCATGCTCTCTATCTAAATAACTGGTTTCAGTTCGATAACCCATACATAAACCTGTTTCTGTCCATTCATATATCCTCATTTTAAATTTGGAGATATGGTAATAATAACCATATTCATGGATAATTTTTCAAGCTTCCTTGGCTTGTGCCTGTGCACGTAGGCTAAGCTTCATGTATAATCTCTTAACTATTTAATGAATAGCCAACTCCATGCTTGGTGGGTGCAATTCTTGATTCTGCAAATTATTTCACTCCTCTCATGCCATAGAATTGACTACTAATGTTTATATTGCTGTACAAACTGGGGTATACTCAAAGATAGTCATTTGAGTGAGCAGGAAGAATGTGTTAGGACAGTGTGGAACTCAGGCCATTCTGCGAGCTGTTACAGGTCCTCAATTAAGATAAGGAGCTTGCTGGATGCACTTTAATTTAGCTGACATTCTTTTTTACTGTAAGTTTTTTTTTGATGAGGGTAACAGTTTGGTAGTTTATGCTCTCGGATAAGCTACTGACCTCATCCCAGACCAACACTGTGAGTACTACTGAATTAGAACTTTTTGATCAATAAAATAATTAATATAGGCCAGGCGTGGTGGCTCATGCCTGTAATCCCAGCGCTTTGGGAGGCTGAGGCGGGTGGATCACCTAAGGTCGGGAGTTCGAGACCAGCCTGACCAATATGGAGAAACCCCATCTCTACTAAAAATACAAAATTAGCCGGGCATGGTGGCGCATGCCTGTAATCCCAGCTACTCTGGAGGCTGAGGCAGGAGAATCGCTTGAACCTGGGAGATGGAGGTTGCAGTCAGCCGAGATCGTGCCATTGCACTCCAGCCTGGGCAACAAGAGTGAAACTCTGTCTCAAAAATAAATAAATAAATAAATAAATAAATAAATAAATAAAATAATTAATATAGAAAAACAGACTTTAGAGATAATTCGGTCCAGCTTTTTCTTCTTTTGTAGATGAAGATATGGTCCAGAACTGAAAAGGGCCATCCCCAAGTCCTATAACTAATTAGGCATAGACCCTGTTCTTCTGGGTCTTACCTTAGTTCTGGTTAATCATATTAAATAGATCAAGATCGTAGGTACAGATGAACACAAAATAAGAGCAATTGTGCCGAGCCCATCATGTTGACTTTATCTGGAATTTGAAACAAATATTAAGTCTAATGCTGAAGACATTTGGAACAATATTTGAATGTTTTTATAAAAATTGTAAATGACACGTTTTTAAGAGAACAATTAGGAAATCTTAAATTTTGATTCACTAAAATTAGTAATTTATTTTGGAAGGTACATATAAAAAACTTTAACAACATATATTTCATTGGTTCATAATAGTCTCTGTATTTTTTTTTAAAGATCATTTTTACAGTGAGTTAGTATCTCTCTTTGACCCATTTTGGATCAAAATGTTTAACAACATATTATTGGGATCTGTGAACTAACCAAATAAAGGAAAAAATAATGTCCTAGTATAAAAGTACAGATGAATGTATTTCTCCAACAAAAGTGCTCTTTTGACAAAAGGTAGTTGAGACTCTTTTAAAGTAAAACTCAAATATTTTAGAGGGCCTCTTTGTTACCTTGTTATGTTTTAAAAACCTAAATTAGGAAATTAATATTCTGGCTAAGAAAAATATTTTCCCATTTTGCAATTGATTTTACTTTTTCTCCCACCGTAAAATACTGCTCATTCACAGTTCTCCACATGTAGGGTATTTATTAGGCTTCTTTCTATTCTACCATTTATTGAAGGCTTTTTTCTTAGTTTCCTATTGTTTTAAAAAATTCTTTCTGTTTTGTGCTGTAACAGGTGCTTCATTCACATAAGAGAACAGGAAAGCAAGACTTTCTTTGTATCTTGATCCCTTGATACATGGAATGAGTCTTTTTTGTGGTTAACAAAGGCTACTGCTCTTAAATGCATTACAAGCATGATCTTGAGGTGTATAAATACTTCCATCAACACATCGTTACTTAAACCTGTCTTCTACTGGCTCATATCATTTTTGTTCCTCTCTTTTACACTGTCTCTTACCTGATTGCTTTGTACCCAGTCATTCCCATGCTTGTGATACAAAATCACTCTTGAACAGCAGATCATCTCTCTGAGAATTTAGGAGAAATGAACATAATGCAGAAATAACTATCCATCAGTTTTTTTTTTTTTTTTTTTTTTTTTGGTAAATAGCTGGGGTTTTTTTTGAAAGCAGGGTCTCACTCTGTTGCCCAGGCTCATGCAGTGGCACAATCGTAACTCATTGCAGCCTCAAACTGGGCAGGGGCTCAGGGCTCAAGCAATTGTCCCACCTCAGCCTCCTGAGTGGCTAGGACCACAGGTGCATGCCACCATCCATGCCCAGCTAATTAAAAAAATATGCTTTGTAGAGATTGGGGGGACCCTCTCTATGTTGCCCAGGCTGGTCTCAAACTTCTGGCCTTAAGGGATCCTCATGCCTCGGCTTCCCAAGGTGCTGGGATTACAGGTGTGAGTCACCATGCTCCGCAGATAACTCCTTTTTATAAAGAAACATTAGTACACTGGTAGCATGAAAATGCTAATAATCTTTATAGTTATGAGGCGAGCTTAGAAACCTCCTGAATCTCACTTCTTACAATACTGTCATTATTAAATGGTATTTATGTATCTCTCATGTAGCCAACATAAGATAAAATGTTAATACATGTAAACAAAACCTGCTTTGAGTAATAAGTAATTAGATTCTGATTCATCCAATAAATCTGTGCTCATCCATGTCATGACGCATGGTATCCGATAATTTTATTTTTGCATATAATCATAATCACAGAGATAACATGAGAAGTCAATAGCAGAAAAAATTTAAAAATATTGAAGCCAACCCATGGACATTCTTGAGTTACTTTCATACTAAAGAGTATCAAATAACAATATTCATGCAACTAACAAAAACTCTCAAAACCATGTATGCTATAACTTTACCCACTCTGAGATTTTTAATGGCTTCTGATGCTTAGGTATAATGTTTTCCCCCATTTCTCCTTCTCTCTCTGATCAAATCCCTAGAATTTTATATTTTATCTAAAATTGCAAAATGGTATCTTTTTGCTAAGCTTTTTAGTGCCCTATTGAGAACCGTTTGGAATTGATGTTCTCCTATTGCCCATCTCCTCCATGTAGCTGCATTAGCAGCCATTTGTTTTCAGTCTTTTCCTTTTCCTTTCTCTCACTTTTGTTGCTTTCATTTTGAGACTTGATCAGAGAAAGTAGAAAGGAAATATGAAATAACAAAACTTTTCAAATTAAAACTCAATTTGTTGTTTTATAAGGTTTTTGATGCAGGATAATAAACAGTGAAATAATAATAGGAAAACAGACACAAAGGGGCTTTAGAAAAATCAAAATCATCTGCATTTTTAGAGGAAAAGATGAGAGATTAAACATAGTTTGTAAAAACACTGTATTTTGCGATCATCCTAGTTCAACTTAGGTTAACCTACTGTGGTCTAATTCTGCCAAGTCCCTGAAATTATGAACCTTAAGATGTTGATTCCGTTTTTCCAATCTCTCTTTCTGTATGCAAAGATTAAGATAGGAAGTGTGGTCCTTATCTTTAAGAGTTTTACAGCCTCAAAATGAAATGGAAATATCTTCATGAAGGAATAATTCTTGGATATTTAAATTTATTTTCACTGGGAATATTTTAGAAAGCACAAGCAATGTGTGTATACCAGAATAATTACACTATTTTATTTATTTTTTTCATTTCATCTAACTAGTGTCTTCCAGTAGCATTAAGAAGTGCTAATATACTAAACTTTGATGTTCTTTTCTATTTGAAATATCTACCACATACACACATATTTATGGCTTGATTTTTTAAAAAATATACTCCTTTGCAGAAAGGTTTTTAAAAATTATCATGAACTTGGAGTATGTCTTTAATTTTAAAATATTTTAAGGATGCTAATAACCTGTTTAAGAATTTTTTTACTTTAATAACTATCATCTAGGCAATAAGGCAAACATTATGGTTTTTCTCTATTAAAATCAAAAAGGAAAAATCTCATCAAGAAAATACATGAAAAGTTTGGTAGACATTTTCCCCCAGTGCCAATAACTGTTCAGATAGCTGGAATATAGTTATAAAACTTTTCTCTTTGCAGTACAGTGTTAACTTAAAGGAGAAGCAGAAAATAACTTCAGGATGTGCTGTGTTTACTTTATTAGTACTCATCCCTTCTCTCCACCTTGACCACTATTAAGTTTTATTCCGTTCTGGCTGCGTTAAGCTGTACTAAATATCAGTGGGATGTCTGCCCACATCATCTGTTATAATGATCTGCTCCTACTCATAGGGACTCTTTCACTGAGGCTCTCTTTTTACAATCTTACATACCCACCTGCTTACATAGGAAATATAATTCTCCCCTTATGTGATCCTGAGCTGCTCTTAATAAACATGATAGTGAGAAATGCTCCAGGCCTGTTTTCTGCTCACTATTTAATAGCTTCCCAAAAGTGAAAGAGCAGTAATTAAGTAAGAATACATTTTTTTGTCATTGATGGGTAAAAGAAAAAAAATTATGGTTGAGGGCTGACAGAAAGTTGTGAAATAGAGACTATATTTGCTACATCTCTTAATGAATAAAGTCACCATTCATTGCAATGTGTGTAAGCAACACAACTGGAATATTTTTGGCCTTTTAAAGTTCAGTAATGGTGTTAATATTTATGCAAGATATATGAAGGACCCCCAAGTTGATATCAATAAGGTAGAGATCAAACATCCAAATATTTTTTCTACTGTCAGGAAAATATTTTTTGAAACAGTGCTTACACATGACTCCAATTGTCGGAATCCTGTGGGAAAAAGTCAATGATATAACTTTATTAAAAAGTAAACTGAGTCTGTAATGGTAACTACCTCAAATCTTGAAGGGCCAAAGTAAGCAAGGGATAAGGAGCATCAGCTAAAAGGCCACAAAAAGGGCATAGGACTTGGAAGAGCCAAGCACAGGAGCACGGAGGCATTCCTTTGTGTGTGGATAGTGGCTGTATCTTTAAGGGTACCTTGAGAGAGGGCACATGGGAAGAATGATGGTATTTTCCTTTAAAAGCTTTTTGGGTTGTACATAGATTGTGGGATTTAGAAACAGGAGACTTTACTATTTTTTAATTACATAACTTTGTACAAGTCACTTAATGTCATTGATTCTCAGCCTCTTCAGAAATAGACTAGACATTTTAGTATCTCTCACATAGCTGTTAAGATAAAAAATTAAATACAGTGATATAAGAGGGCCTTATAAGAGAACCAGAACATATGAATGATGTTTTTGCAAATCTATTTTTTCCTCTTGTGCTTCCTCTTAGCACTCTGAACTTGAAATTTTAGTAATCAACATCCCAGAAAGGCTTTTTTTAAAATTTCTTGTTGGTGTTTCTTTTTCCCCAAGAAGAAAGAGCCAGAGAGAAAATAGCTAAAGAATTATGAATTTACTTCATAGCTTTAATTAGTGGCATACATATTAGTGTAGTGTCTAAAAGAGTTTGCTTGATCATAATCCACTGTCCCAGTGTTATGCCTTACAACACATTTCATTATCATACATATGAAATAAGACATGTGTTTATAAGAACAATGGATAAGCCTGTTTTCTGACAAAATCATTAACTATGCCAAAGTTCTCTTTTTTTCTTTTCCTCTGTTAATAATGAATGCTAGCTTTCAGTATCTTTACTGACTTCATCTCTGAATTAATTTTGACCTTAGTCAAATTGAATTTTGGTATTAGCCTACTTTATAAACCTTTACATTAATTAAGTTGCATATAAGCACACTAAGTTACACGATTTACCAAACATTTCTTTTCATCATGCATCACAACACTTTCCATGTGTTGCATAACTTAAGGTACCTCCATACCTTTGGAATCAAATTTTTGGTAAGCTTCAAGAAAATCCTAGATTCATCCACACAACAAACTTAAATCAGTTTTTACTTATGGAAATTTTAGCTAGAGACCAGGAAATATTTAATCTGAGCCCAAATTTAATAAGATTTATTACTAATGATAGTCATGTTTGGATAATAGATAGTGAGATTAAAGTTATTTAATTGTTAACTGATTTGTTAGCTATCCTTTGAGGCCAAGTTTTTTTTTTTTTTTTTTTTTTTTTTTGAGAAATTACTACTCTTTCCTTAGAACATCATTTATTGACCTCTCTGCTAAGTTGCTGCATGTGTTACCACTCATATTTCTGTATGAAATTCATGCTTTAAAGGAGCATATGGGAGCCGTTGATTGCTTCGCCACAACTGGCGTCTTGCCTCCAGCTGCTTCCAATAATCTGGCATAGCTGTATTTAGTGGATAACTACTAATGTTGTTATTGGTCATAAAAGCTGTTAAGGTACTTAGAGTAATAATGGGCTCTCTGAGGAGTAGAAGTAAGTATATAATTTCTGTATGAACTTTTAAATGTTACTGATCTATCATACAAATTAAAATCTGTGCAAGTTTTAACTATTTTCATTTTAAACATTAAGTTTCTCTCTTTGTTAGCATTTACTGCATACTGAGTTATTACTAAGGTGGTGTGAAATGATGAAACTCATACTTAGGTATAATAACAAAGAAAGTGAGTCTACCAGTACCATCATGGAATGCATTTATTTTATTTTATTTTATTTTATTTTAAGATGGAGCCTTTCCCCCAGGCTGGACTGCAGTGGCGCTATCTCGGCTCACTGCAAGCTTCGCCTCCTGGGTTCACGCCATTCTCCTACCTCAGCCTCCCGAGTAGCTGGGACTACAGGCGCCCGCCATCGCACCCGGCTAATTTTTTGTATTTTTAGTAGAGACGGGGTTTCACAGTGTTAGCCAGGATGCTCTTGATCTCCTGACCTCGTGATCCGCCCGCCTCGGCCTCCCAAAAGGATGCATTTTTTTAAAACATAGGAAACTCTATGCTTCTCAAAGATAGTTATTAATTGTAACCAATACCATGAAATTTCACTATCTATTAATTACTTATGTAAAATTAATATAGATTTCTTCTTACTGGTGTACCTTACTATATGCATAGGTGTACCTTACTATATGCATAGAAATTTGATCAAACTTTATAAATAAATTTTACAAAGTATGACTAAAATTCAAGCAGCACATTTCTAAGAATCTTGCATTGATTTATTCATTTGAAAAGCAAGTATTTGTTTTCATCTATAGATAATATCTTATTTTTTTTACATTGGCTTTTTATGTATATTAAATCAACTTATCTCAAAGCATGGCATACTTAACATAGAAAATGATTACAAGTGTAGACATACTGTTGTGGTTTTTGTTTTGTTGTTTGCTTGTTTTTTGAGACACACTTTCACCCTGTCACCCAGACTGGAGTACAGTGGCGCGATCTCTGCTCACCGCAACCTCCGCCTCCCGGGTTCAAGCGATTCTGTTCCTCAGCTTCCCTAATAGCTGGGATTACAGGCGCACACCACCATGCCCGGAGAAGTTTTGTATTTTTAATAGAGACAGGGTTTCGCCATGTTGGCCACGCTGGTCTTAAACTCCTGACCTCAAGTTATCCACCTGCCTCGGCCTCCCAAAGTGCTAGAATTATAGGCCTAGACACTGCGCCCAGCCTACAAGTGTAGACATACTGTTAAAAATGACTTTAAATATTTATAACTGTAGTTCTAAAATTAGTCTATTGCCATTGCCTTTATATCATTTACATTAGTATTTAGAAGATAAATTTTAGATAACTGTTTAGAAGAAAAATTCTTCTGTACATTCATACCATGGAATATCATACAGATACCAAACAGTTAAGAAAGAGCAAATGTACCAACAAAGAAACATGACCAATAATCTTTTCTTTTTTTTTTTTTTTTTTTTTTTTGAGGCGGAGTCTTGCTTTGTCACCTAGGCTGGGTGCAGTTTCATGATCTCGGCTCACTGCAACCTCTGCCCCCTAGGTTCAAGCAATTATCCTGCCTCAGCTTTGCGAGTAGCTGGGATTGCAGGTGTGCACCGCCACACCCAACTAATTTTTGAATGTTTACTAAAGAAGGGGTTTCGCCATGTTGGCCAGGCTGGTCTTGAACTCCTGACTTCAAGTGATCCACCCGCTTTGGCCTCTCAAAGTGCTGGGATTACAGTGTGAGCCACCATGCCCAGCCAATAATAATCTATATATATTATTAAATAATGCTAGTCATAGATTATATATATACACACACACGTATATATGTATATTATATATACAAAAGATATATATATATTTATATATATTCCAGATAATTTCAATACACACATTCACACACACACACACACACACACACACACACACACACACAGAGAGAGAGACACTGGAGAATATATATTTCCCTTATATTAATAGTGGAACATGAAAGAACTAAATAATGCCACAGTATTAATGATTCAGATAATTCTAACAGAATCAACATCCCACAAATTCCCTAGGGCTGAATTAATGATGTAGATTATCTATATCATCCAGAACTGCAGGAAATTCTACACACTTCACTACCATATATTGGGAGAGTAAAGTTTTCATGTGCTAGTTTTAGAACTGTTATGATATTAGTGCTGTAGGCCTGCTGTAATAAATTACCCACAAACTTGGTGGCTTACAACAAGTGAAATTTATTCCCTCACAATTATGGAGGTCAGAGTCTGAAATCGAATTGTTGATAGGGTTTATTCATTCTGGAGGCTCTGAGGACGCATCTGTAGCACGCCTCTCCCTAGCTTCTGGTGGCCAGCCAGCCGCCTGGCCATCCTTGGGATGCTTGGCTTGTAGATGCGTGACTCTAGTCTCTGCCTCTGTCCCTACATTGTTTTCTCCCCTATGTCTGTGTGTCTTAAATATGCTTCTCCATTCTCTTATAAGGAAACTACTCTTTGATTTAGGGCCCAATCTAAATCCAAGATTATCTCATTCTTTAATACATCCGCAAAGACTCTATTTTCAAATAAGATCATGTTCACAAGTACCAAGAGTTGGGACTTGGACATATCTTTTGGGGGAACACAGTTCAACCTACTACAGCTATTAAAATTATTTATACCTTATACGGCAATTATTTATTGGGTATCTTGTGTCTGTGAGAAAGTATTGCTACTAAAAAAGAATGAGTAGAGAGAAGGATGAGTGTATGGCTTTCAGGAACACTGTGAATACGCAAAGGTGCTTTATTATTTTAGATATAATTTCATTTTAACTTTTAGTCACATTTCATAGTTGTTTTTCAGTGTAGCTGTGGTTTATAAAGACACAGTATTATTATTGAATGATATAGTCTATAGCACTCTGAACTTAGTGTCAAAGGACTTTGTTTAAATCTTGGCCCATCACACTTAGTTGCATACACTTAGATGTTACTTAATCTTTCTGAGGTCTACTTTCTTCCTTTGTAAATTCTAGCTAATAATACTAACATGTGAAAAGTTCATTATGATGGTGACTATAACCATATGTTTTCTCCAGATAAACCTGGCTGCTGGGTTTGTCCTGAAGTTACAATCAATAGAAGTCTCTTAACAGCTCTATTGCTGAGTGTGTGGACCTAGCCTAAGACTCATTTGTACCTAATCCATATCAGTTCAGTGGAGGAAATCTGCACTAATTGCCTTCATCACTAAGAAATTTTAATATACCAGTTTTACATGTTTTCCATTACTCTTACTACCACCATACTCTAGACTCCTGACCATGTGAATGGGAAATTACGTATCCCTCTTGGGCAGTGTCTAATATGATACCAAAATATTTGGTGAATTCAGTCAAATTTTTAAACAAGTGATCATGATCGACCGGTTTTTATTGATTTAAGAGTTGTGGCTGATGTATTGGCATTGTTCTCACATGGTTCTCATGTGAGAGGTGCAGTGAAAATAGCACGATTCTCACCAGTCAGACAAAACAAAGTTTAAATGGCTGCTCAGCTACTCACTACCTGTATGACCTCAGCAATTTACTGATTCTCCTCATTTCTAAGATACAGATAATATATCTTTGTTTCAAGTTTGTTATAGTCATTAGAAATAAATTAGAGCACCAAGATGGTGCCCAGCTAAAAGAGGGTACTTGGTAAATGGTGGTTAAAAAGAAAATATTAATAGCATCTTTGTGGTGATGATGATGATTCAGAAATAGAATTTACAATGAAATGATTTGTTTCATTTCTTTTTGAGGTAAGTGCCAGGACTTGTTATATTGTGTTAGGATAATTACTTTATCAATATAATATTTTTAAGCTTTCTAGTTCCATTTTCCAATTGTAATTACTTCAGATTCTTTCTGTTAACGTTTTCTGTTTAGTTTTGCTTACATATAACAAGTATTTCATCATGTGTTTTATAAGCTATATCAAGTTTATCAGCATATCTTTTCATAAGACACATTGAAACAGAAAAAAATAATGTATTAGAAGATACTAGAAACAGGCTACTAATCTCAAATGTTATTAATAAAATAATACATTTTTGCTTCAAAGATATACAGCATATGTGTAGCAACATTGTTGATTTGGCATAAATATATATTTAAATGCACAATTATTTCCTATGCATATAGACACATACACTGCTTTGCCTGTATTTTATAGCTTTGACAAAAATTATGCCAAACATAAAACCACAGGGTCTATTTGATAAATGTTAATTGACAGTGCTAAGTTTAAAAATTAAGAAGTGAAGACTATCCAACCCTGTGGTGTAATGTGAATTATTTTCTTAGTTTTATTTCTACATGGGAGATAATAAGGCTTCATCAAGTAACAGAGCTTTCTTAAAGTGACAAACTAATATGCCACATTGCCGATGTAAACAGAAGAAAAGGCAACATAGAAATAGACTCTTTTTGAAAATAAGGTACCTCTTTTGTTTTTAGTATGAGATGAGTATATTTGTAATTAAGGGTAAATGGAACAATACATTGTTTTCATTTCTAATTTCAAGGCACTCCTTGAACTGATGGATCTATATTGAAGGTGATGTTTTTAAAATCATATATAGCACTAGATCAAAACCACAATGAGATACCATCTCACACCAGTTAGAATGGTGATCATTAAAAAGTCAGGAAACAACAGGTGCTGGAGAGGATGTGGAGAAATAGGAACACTTGTACACTGTTGGTGGGACTGTAAACTAGTTCAACCATTGTGGAAGACAGTGTGGCGATTCCTCAAGGATCTAGAACTAGAAATACCATTTGACCCAGCAATCTCATTACTGGGTATATACCCAAACGATTATAAATCATGCTGCTATAAAGGCACATGCACACGTATGTTTATTGTGGCACTATTCACAATAGCAAAGACTTGGAACCAACCCAAATGTCCAACAATGATAGACTGGATTAAGAAAATGTGGCACATATACACCATGGAATACTATGCAGCCATAAAAAAGGATGAGTTCATGTCCTTTGTAGGGACATGGATGAAGCTGGAAACCATCATTCTCAGCCAACAGTCACAAGAACAAAAAACCAGACACCACATGTTCTCACTCATAGGTGGGAAGTGAACAACAAGAATACTTGGACACAGGAAGGGGAACATCACACACCAGGGCCTGTTGTGGGGTGGGGGAAGCGGGGAGGGAAAGCATTAGGAGATATGCCTAATGTAAATGACAAGTTAATGGGTGCAGCACACCAACATGGCACATGTATACATATGTAACAAACCTGCATGTTGTGCACATGTACCCTAGAACTTAAAGTATAATAAAAAAATATATATCATATATTGCACTGAAAATATTCCAGGCCAAATTGTGTACCACATATAGCAAGCTGTTTGTTTAATCCAACAAAGAACTTTCTCTTTCTTACCGTGTGTGTCTTTGAGTGTGTGCGTGTGGTGTGTGTCTGTATGTAACCTATTATCCCATAATAAAGCCATGTGTTTTTCTAATATGTGACTTTTTCCGTTGGAATACCATACAAATAATACTTTTCAGTAAAAATAGGTCTTGATGTGATAAGAGGAAAATGCCAAAACAGTCCATTCCTTTTCACTTCAAGCTGCTGAAATATTGGACTGGGCAGAAGTTCCATTTAAAATTATTTAGTACTAATAACACTAGAATTAATATTATGCTGTAATTAAATGTTCAAAATTCATCCAATTTCATATATCAACCTTAAAGCTAAAATATTACTTCAAAGTTACGTTGATACTAGTATGATTTAACATTTCCTATCCTGATGTAGTATTTTCAGTATGTGAGTCAAACAGACATGCACAGAAACACAAACACATACCATACACAACCTCCTAACCAGTAGGAGAACTGTCATTACATTAAAAATACTGTTTAAATTGGTGACATAACAATTATTACTATAATAAAACCCTTATTCTTTAATCCCTATACTTTCTATATTTGCTCCTATTGGAGTAGAATTAAAGCGTCTCTCTTAGGATTTTGGTTTCTCTGAGGGTACTTGTTAATACTTCTGAATTGTGAGAATATTGCCCTTTGAGTACATTTTTTCATTTCCTTTTTTATAAAACCCCAAGGGTCTGGGTATACTAGAGGATGCTTCTGTATTTAGGTTTTCTAAAGGAGCCCTTGTCTGGGCATTGTAGCTCACGCCTGTAATCCCAACACACTGGGAGGGTGAGGTTGGAGGATTGCTTGAGCCCAGGAGTGTGAGACCAGTCTGGGCAGCACAGGGAGACCCCCGTCTCCACAAAAAAATTAAAAATATTAGCTGGGGATGATGGCACTCACCCATAATCCCAACTACTCTGGAGGCTGAGGTGGGAGGTTCCCTTGAGCTGAGGAGTTAGAGGCTGAAGTGAGCTCTGATCATGTCACTGCACTCCAGCCTGGGCACCAGAGCAAGACCCTATCTCAAAATAAATAAATAAAATTTAAAATAAAAGATTCCCTGAACCCATTTTGTTTGTCCCTAACCTTCTACTCTGTGGCAAGTAGTTCTGAGCAGTGAGGAAATGATTCTTAGTCAATACAACAATTTTTCAGCTCTATGAAATGGTTTTCATGATGATCTTGTATGTTTAAATGTAATGTGAAGTGTAGTATAGAGGTACCTTGTATTAACATTCAGTCACTGAAATACCAGCCATGTATTCTATGAGGAAGTCCTAATCTTGTGAATTTGTGGGCTACAAATGACTAATGATATTATCACCAGTCTCCCAATCATCTAACTTCAAAACTTTGAATTCATTTTTGATGCCTTCTACCGCACATTTTGTTTTCTATAACGTTGTGTGTGTATTGATTTTGCCTTTATGATATCCCTTATGTCTTTTTCTGTTTCCACTTTCCTGCCACATGTTCAAGTTCTCATTATCACTCATCTCTGCAACAGCTACCTAACTGTTCTGATGCCAGTAGCTTCGCTCTCCTGTCAGCTCTGTGCATTGCTGTCAGATCAATGTTCTGAAAGAAAAACTCTCCTAATGTTTATCGTTGACTCAAAAATCTTTGACAGCTACTGACTCTCTACAAAATTAAATGTTTGGTTTTTGCCTGTCATTGAAGACCCTCTTCAATTTGGTGCTAGTTTACTTTTCTGAATTTATTTTCTATTATTTCCTTTTACAAATTGATGATTCAGCCAAACTTAATCGTTCTTCTGTTCTCCACACTTCTCAGACTTTCTAGCCTCTGTGTTTTTTTTTTTTTTAATATGGATTCCTTTTCCTGGAATAGTATTCTCTACTACCTCTCTCCATGTCAAATGTAGTCACATTCAATAAGGCCAAACTGGCCTGATTTCTTATCTATAAATAGTCCCCAAATTTTCCAAGAAAAAAAAAATAGTTCCCAAATTTTCCTAGAACAAAAAAATTCTTCTGAACCTCTATAGTATTTACAATTCTATGCTTCTTTTATGGTCCTACTACTTTGTACCTTGTATTACACTTATTTAAGCCATTTTCTATCTTCTCTCATTGAGAGGAGAATCTAGATAGTATTTATTTTTTTGTTTTCACACCATATATTTGAGTCTCTTACGAGAAGTGTGTTAATTGCTCAATAAAGGCATCAGTTGAAAGGAATTAAAAATCCTCAGCTTTCTGATCTAGAAAAGGTTAATATAGAGAACAAATCCACTCTCTGAAAATAATGTTTTAATCAAATCAGGAGTCTTTACAATCAGCAACATTTTCAGATTGTTTTAATGAAAATGTGTGGAAGTGCAAATTAACTTCTTAGTTCTTTATGAAAGAGGTGCCTATTTTGAAACCCTAGTCACATTATGTTAAAAAATAAAAAGTTCCTGAAAGGAAAATGTAACCTTAAAATGAATGAATAAATGCTTTATTACTTTAATTTTAGGTTTATAAAAGAAGTCCAAAACTAAAATTGAGACCATGAAAGTGAAATGATCCTATAAATTATGATATTTTTAAATACATAGTTAAATTGTAGCACATAATCATTGCTCTCTGTATATTCTACTCTTATCTCTAATGTAGTACGCCCTGGCCTATATCAGAATGCAGAGTTTCCTGGGACTGTATCCTTTTTGAAACCAAGTGAATGCCATACGCATTCAGTCTGACTCATGTTCCCTGAAACTCAGACTAATTCACTCAGGATGGCCAAGACTAAGGGGCTCAACAGATAGGAATTTCTGTAGTTTGCTTTGATTTAGAAGTACTCTTAAAAATCCAATCCTATGCCAGGCCTCTCTTGATGTGGCTACCTGCTAACGATTGGATGACCTAAAGAACCAGCCTAAAAACAAAAGAAATCTCCCAATCAGCCATGAATGGCAATACAATGAATAGGCTTTTCATTAGGATGGAGCAGAAGGCACATGCAAGGTGACTACAGCCATACCTTCAATAGAATAAAACTTAAACCTGGTCCTGTAACTCTATATAAGTTAACTATTTAATACTTTATTTCATAACTGCACTAATAGGAGATCTAGTTTATTATTATTGATCATTTGGACATCATAGAGAATTGTCTTAAGCCATGAGTTAAAGTGTCTTAAAATATATGTATTTTGAGAATGTATATATAGTCTGAAGTGAGGTTTATAAACATATTAGTTGTAGACTGCCTAGATATAGATAGATATAGGTATTATCCTCTATCTCATTCTGCAACAATTCCAAATTTGTTTATAATAACGTTGGATTAGCACTAAAATATAACATCCACAGAGAAATAAGTAGTTTATAGTGACATGAAAATGCCACTATAACACTTTATGTCAAAGTTCTCTATGGTTAATATTTTAAGGTTTTAAAATAGAGAATTTTTAACAAGCAGGATACATTAAAATACTATTTATTTGAATCTCTTTATATTGACTTATGTGTTTTAACTTAAAATTTTAGCCCTATTTTGAATAAATGTACTTTTCTGTACTAAAAATATTCACCATGATTTTTCATTCCATATTTTAATGTTTTTTTACCTAGCTGGAGTTATTATAAAATGTGGTATATTTTGTCCCTCTATAGTTCTAGACTTTCCAACTTTTAATTACAGCTAGGAGTTTTGTTGTAAACTTCATGAGACCATGTATTTGACATGCTTTCATTTAGGTTAGTTTATGCTACCCAATCCTGTAAGAATTTATCTGCATAACTAGATAGAATTTATCCAGCAATTGACTGAATATCTTATTTGTTGGATTTATGTGCATTCTAATAACATTTGGTTCTTAGTTCCAATAGTGTGTATAAATACTAAATATAATATTTCATACCAGGACCAGTTATTAGAGAATATCATCAGATAACTATAATTTGTACTCTTTTATCTACTTTTATGGCTGACTCATATTGTTTTCTCCCCCCTCTTTGCCATTTGTTTACTATATTCCAAATTGTTTTTAAACAGTTACACAAGGGATTATGTCCCTTGGGAATGGTCCATTACATTTTGAATATCAGTGCCATTCCAAGTTATTTCAACCATGTCATTAATCTCACTTAAAGCAATAAAAAGCAAATAGTGGTAAGAAGCAAGATGCATAAAGCATTACTTTAAACAGTTAAAAAAAAAAAAGATGTTAAATGTTCCCTCTCTAGGAGCTCCTGCAGCTCTCAATACATTTGTGTGCAACTGAGCAAGAGAAAAGTAGCAGTGGGATTGTTAGTGGAGAGAGAAGCTTACAAGGAACATCAAAAGGGGACCGCTTCACATTCTGGCTCCTTTCTTCCTGCATGCAGTTAAAAAGAGAGAATCATTTAAACGAGCTCCTGTAGAACCCCCTTTTATTGGTTTCTTTTCTTACGTAAAGTTACCAACAGGTTCATTCATAAGGTGATCTTGAAGGTTGTTTCACTGTCACTGAGCCACAGTTAAGGTGGTTTGTAAAGGGTACCACCCAAGTATAAAGATGCCTGGTAGGAAAATAAGGCCTTTATACAAAAAGAGCAGCAGCCCATCAGATCTTTCCTTTTCAAACCAGGCAGGTCCCTCCTCAGAAAGATTAATTACAGTCAGGTTGAGAAGACAGCCTTACTGTGTATGTGTGTGTGTGTATGTGTGTGTTTTCCCCCTCAACATTAGAAAGATAAAGGGTGTGATTAGTGTACACAAAGCCTCTGATCAAACCAGCTCAGAGGTTTGTGACAGGAGGTTCAAACACTTTATGGATCACTAGTGCTGACAGGTAGATCACACAGACCTTAAACAGATGTTTAGTGAGAAGATGAATGTGTGAGATCTCAAACATGCAGCGCTCTTTTACTTGGCCACTTTAGTCTGTGAAGTATTAAACGTTGCTAAAGAAACCTACTCCTTTAAAAGGGGTGAAAAAGTTACTAACAAGCTTCCATTAAATCTCAGCCTTTCTTTTATTATCAAGATTTAACACAGCTGAGATTTGAAAGTTACCAAACTTTCTGCAGGAATTGGTGAACATGACCATACTTTATCTTATAGTGTATGAAATGCTTATTAATTAGTTTATGAGTGTTTCTGCCTCCTATTTGAAAAGTTTAGTTAACATAGATAGAACGTTTAAGGTAAATTAAATGTAGCTAAAACCCAGAAATATTCAAGTAACATCTGTCTTTTATATTTGTAATATACAATTTTAGAATAATATTGGATGAAATAATTCATGATTATGAAAATACAAAAAAAAATTTAATAGAATTTCCATAGTGAATTGTATTATCACTATTAATTCTTTACAAGTGTGTATAACGAATAAATGTTATGAATGTCTTCTATTACTTTCTTTGACAAGAAATAAAATGTATACAGTAGATATCTGTCTGCATGTATGTGTGTATATGTGTGTGTGTGTATATATATATATATATATATATATATATGCATATATATGCCCAGAACTAAATACTTGGTGTCATCAATTATGTTTTTATTTCATTATATCACAGGGGAATGCAGACCTGAGATTTCTGTCCGTTGGATTAATATGTCTTACTGGTGGTAACAACTTTCCTAGGTGTTGCTATACGTCACCCTCACCTTATTGTTTGTAGAGTCATACAAGGTAATAGAAAGAAATATTCTACAGGGCTTGGCATTTTAATGCCATAAGGCTATGGCTTTATGATAATTTCCTTGTAAATTCTTAGAAAAACATTTATACATAATTGACAAAATAAGGGAGAAGAATTGATTTTGCATATTTTGCACTTCATAATGGTGATTTTTCAATTCTTTTAATTTTAAATTCAGGTTAAACAAGATATGGCTGTCAGTCTTATCATCACTAATAGAAAGATGATTATTAAAGAACTTGTGAGCATAGATAATAATTATGAAATACTGTAAATGAAAGCATCTTTAAGATAATAAAAACTTTACACACACACACAAACATTAGAAGATGGGGAGGAGTCATTGGAGGAAGTAGAAGAGGAAAACAGGAATCAGAAAAGGAAGGGTAATGATAATTAATTATGTTATGGAAAAAACCATGTAGTTCTGTCTACTGCTGTTATAGTATTATCTAAGACTGACTTTTAGAAATCATATTATATTAATCATCTCACCCATGTGCCCAATCTGTTTCTAACTGCATTGCCAAAGTCACTGAGAATGCAGGAGTGTCTATACGTTAAACTAATACTTACTGAACATAGTATTTGCAGTTTGCTCTTAACATTCACAGACAATAAAAAGATGAGTAAGATGGAGTCATCGTTCCTGAGAAGCTTAGATTTATGGGCAATAGGTGCTTAAGAGTATTGGAACTTAAACTTTTTTGATGTATTTCTCAAACTATATCGTGTGTGTGTGTGTGTGTGTGTGTGTGTGTGTGTGTGTGTGTGTGTGTCCCCTGAGAAATGAAGAGGAAGCTTTTGATATGTAGCTTGAAAATTTCATACAAGAAATATTTTGTCTATCCCTAATTTATTCTGTCCAAATATGTACTGAATTTCAGTCACCTTGAAGGATCCATTCCACTGCAGTTGACTTCTTAGTGTCTGGGATGTCAGATGGGAAACAATTTTACCTTATTTCATTCTCTGTCCTTCAGCTTTTTCACTCGCTGATTTTTTTCCTTTAAAAAAAGATGTAAGAGTTGTTTGTAAGCAACTTTCACAATTATTTCTTACCCAGAGTGTGGGACTGCCTGTTTGAATGTTTCCAAGAAAGTATTGTTCTTATGTGACAACAGGTCAGAAAGACTCTGCATTAATTACACTAACATATGGTTATTAACAGATTCTAGCTCAGGGAGCAATACTTTACAATGTTATCTTCCACACAGTCAGATGTTAGCCATATTGTCAGTGCTGGCAGCTATTGTTTCACTCATTTACTTCACAGAGCTAATTACTCCCTAATAATAACTTTACCTTGGAGTTTTTCACTTGCTTGTGCCAGCAAACCTGTTCACACTACATATGCTAATTATTGGCACTTATTCATTATGTTAAGATAGCTTTAAGTTCAAGCTGTGCAGCCTGGCTTTCGGTATGGAGCCAGCTGGCTGCAAAGTTCCACCTTTTTTTACTAAAGTCATTAAAAGTTTTAATATGGGCCCATCTTGTTCTCTTTACAAGATTCAGTCTTTCAGGAATTCAAATGAATGTGCAGTTACCCATGGACAATTGCAGATTATAATAAGAAGGTTTCGGTTTCTGTGAGAAATTCTATAAGCTTGCACTCATTGTGGCCTTTTCTGTTAGATAAGAAAAGATGAGTGAATCCTTTTCCATCTAAACTATATGGCCACTTTATCTATTTGATTATTCTATACACATATATACATGCATGTGTACGTGCACACACACACACACTCTCTGTTTCTTTTTTTGGTTCATTTCTCTTCAGCATAAGATTAGCTCACTGGTGGTATTTAATTTATTCATACCGAAGTGATACAGAATCTGGAATTTTACTGTTTGTGTAACATCCTTTCTAAAGTTTTTTCTTTTTCTTATCATTTCAAGAAACAGAATCAATGCCAGGGCCAGAGACTGCTTGAACTCTATTCAGGATTCCCATTGATATCAGCAGGAGTTAATATTTAAGTGTTGTTTTCAGTCAAAGTAAAATATGGTTTCTCTAGTTTTAATGAACAAATAGCTTCATTTGGTTCACGTCCAAATATAATTAGTAACTACTACCACTCAGTTAAATACCCAACTTTGATGAGTATGAATCAAAATGGATTTGACCTTTTAGCTGATAAATTTTGGGGGAAATTTGGAGACCTAGAAATGAATATATACTTAGGCATAAACTGTTTAAAATTAGTTTTTATCTTAAACAGATGACTTCTGCAAGAGTCAACCTTCTCATCTTCACCTTAGTTGTAATTAGTCCTTTAAATTATTTAATATTGCAGTGTAGATATTAAACATGGGAATCTTGAGATATATAGGTATTTAATAAAAAATGGTTAGAGACATATATTATTACGCTTAAAACAGCGTATGAGATAGGAATCTGTTTCAACCACAGGCAAAATAAGAGACTTGAGTTAGACTTTCAGCTCTGTATTCTATGAGGTAAATCTTTCTTCGTTTTTCAGCCCTAGCATCGACATTTTGCTACTAGAATACTCATGGGTAGTGTTCATTTTAGCCTATGGAATGCGAAATAACAACTTCCAGTGTTTTTAAGGATTGGTATAATTTGGTATATTTTTGGAGGTAAAGAAAGGGTATGTGATAACAAAGAGAAACAGAAGAGAAATGGAGAAGAATGTAAAAATCTTTTGGTTTCTACCTACCAGGAGCTCCTCTTGATCCGTGACAATGTTTGGTGGGATCTGGCACAAACTACCAGGATGTTGAGGAAGGGGTCTTATGTCACTACAAATCTATTCTTGCTGGGGGACCAAAAAATGTTTCCACTGAAAAATCACCTCTACTAATGATCCTGTTTACATTTTAAGTAATTATACAATAATATGACTCTCTGATGAGAAACAGATAGCAAATGTTGAGGGAATTCATAATTAATTGTAGTTCTAAATACTTACTCAAGTTGGGAAATAAAGACTTTCTTTGACCTTAATGATATGTTTATAAAGATTCATGTGTTAAAGTTTTTGATATGTGAGTTATCCATTACTATGTTTATGATGAAGAGAGAAAATGATTTTGCAGAGAGGGATAAACATTTTCTAAAAATAACAAAATCTAGCTGCAACTTAAGAAAAGGATCGTTTTTATTTAAAAAAATTTTCAGGAAACCTCAGAATTCCAATATCTCTTAAGAAAAGCTTGTGTATAATTTCTTGATAAACTAGTTCTGTTGGAGATAACAAAATGTGGTTGCTATGCCATAGATATTGGCACACACTGAACACTACCACAGTTTTCTTCAGAGTGGTTGGAAAGTCAAACCAAAATAAAATAAAATTAATAATTGCAGTAATTAAGGGTTATAACTAAGAAGTCGAAATAAGCCAACTCAAATTTCCTGAGGTAATTCAAAAATCTGTTGGTTCAGGATGAAATTACAGATTAAAACAAGTGAAAACAGTACAAAGACAATAGTAAATTTTAATTTGTAAGCTTTTAAATACTCCATATGAAATTAAGACTGAGATATATGTGTGTGTATATATATATATACACACATATATATTTATACATGTATATATGTATATATATGTGTATATATATACACATATATATATTTATACATGTATATATGTGTATATATATACACATATATATATTTCTATTTGAGGCTTTTAGAACTTTTATTAGCTATCAATATGATAAAAATATTTAATGACACCAAAATACAGTACACTAAGGAAGAACTCATTTGGGCTGTTCTCTGTCTTCTGGGTAATCTAGTTTCATACTTTTTTATTTGGCTTGAATAATTTCTGTCACCTTAATTCTTCTCTACATATTTATGAAAACTATTAACCCATTCTCTACTTCATAAAGGGAAAGTTTTCATTATTCTTACCCTCTCTGCCATACTTTGACATTTAAAATTGTAGTGGCCACCATTCAAGGGAAAGAGTTTTTGAGAGTCACGACCAGGAGAGTATGGTCAGCTTTTGCTCCCCATACCCCAAATTGTGAGGCCTTTACTTGTGGCATTGTGAAGGAACAAGTGCTGAGCTTGTTGAAACAACTAGTTTCTGGATAAAAGTGCTTTATAATATATTTCTGCTCTTACGAGAATTAAATGAAAAGTCTCAAGAGAGAAAAATGAGAAGTTTAAGATGGGTCTAGAACACAGACTACGATACTGTAAGCTAACACAAAAGCTGGGCTACCCTGCAGTCAAATTCTTACAGCAACATTAGGATCAGAGAATAAGCTTTGGATAATCCAAAAGATGGTGGAGCTTAACCTTGAGACTGTCTCATTAAGCTTAGACTAAGTTAAAAAACAGAAGAAAAAAAAAGTTAGAGATATAAATTCCGCTCGTATTAAATTTGTTGTGTGTCAGCAGCAGCTTTGCTCTACACTCTTTTCAATCCAAGATCATGGCTTACAGAGCAGTTCTGGTCTGGGACATGATAATTTGACAGCAGAGAGAGAACAGGTATAGCGGAAACATGCAATGACTCTTAAAATTTTTTCTCAGAAATTGCACCCATCATTTCTTCCCATGTTTTTTTAATAAAACAGAGCAAGTCACATGGCCAAGTCTGGCATCAGTAGTGTGGGAAGAAAAATCCTTCTAGAGGGACCCTGTAAAGTAGGGCATCAACTATTTTAAAAGTAAACTCTCTTAACCACTAGGCTACACTGCTTCCCCTTATTTTAAAAGTAAACTCTATCACAATAGGTGTTCAAGTTCAGTAGTGCTCCTGAAAACCTGGTAGCATCCAAACCAACCCTCTCTGAAAGAAAGTATCTCTAATTTCATTTCCCAAGACTTCCACTGAAGGAAACATATACTCAAAATTAAAAATTGCAAAACACACAAAGGAGCAGTACATAAAAAATAAGAGTACACATAAATACTGAAGTATTTAGCACTACCACTCTAAGATCTTCAACTATTAGAAGTATCATATAGACAATGTAAAATAAATATGCATAGAATGCTAAGGAAACAATGAAACCACTCAAAAAATAAACATAAAAAACTTTCAAAAATAAACAGAAATATTTGAAAGATAACTAAATGGAAAGAAAAACTATAGTAGCTGTAATCACAAATTCAGTCAATGGATGTTTTCTGTCTTCTTCTTCCAACTAGGTTAGAGATATAGGAACCAGATTAACCATGCCTCATAAACAACTAGAAAGCCAGAGAAAATATATGAAACAAAGGTGTTCAAACATTGGACAAATGAGGAGAGCCCACAGTGACTGTCCACAGCTCACTATCTGGTGAGACAAAGAACTCAGGCAGAACTTGGCAGTCTCTCTGAGTTAAAGAAACAAACATCAAGGTTCAGGGATGCCAAGGCAGGTAAATATATTTGCAGCACTGGAAAGAATAGCTTTTCAGAGAGAGAGACAGACAGACAGACAGAGAGAAAAACTAACTCTTTTTCACTAGAAATCTGCAGAATGTGTTCATCAGGTCTTTTCTGAATACTAATCAGTGCAAATATATGTAAACTACCAAAGCCAGGTAAGGAACCTTTGGAAAAGAGCTAACAGGAACAATAATCCTCAGTTCTCACCTGTGCTAGAAATACTTTCTGTTTTCACAAGGCAGAATGGAGGAACTCCTAACATGTAGAGGGTAGGGTTGTATCTTCAAGAAGAGTATTGCTTCAGTTGTGGAACCAAGTTAATTTTAGTCTAATAGCTATTCCAGACCAGACCTTAAAAACAGGTATAAAGTAAGACTTGAAAGGATGAAATTGTTTCCAGATAAATTCAGTGAACCCCGGAACAACCCCCCAAATAGATTATAAAAATTAAGATGAAATTCAAAATGTTTTATCACTCGATCAAAAAATAGCATGCATATAAAGAAGCAAGAAATCACACAATCAGAAGAAAAAATAATCAAAAGTGGCATAGATGTTAGAATAAGTAGACAAAGATGTTGAAACAGCTATTGAAAATATATTCACTATGTTCAAGAGCATGATAAGGAGATGATTGGAAGCTATAACAGTGTCCTAGATTGAGCTTTCAGAGGTAAAATGTACAATATCAGAGATTTGAAAATACTGGATGGGATCAGAAATTGCAAAAGTTAAGATTTGCATTTGAAGATATAGCAATTAAAACTATTCAGAAATAAAAACAGAAAAAAGACCAATGAAACCAGAATGTCAGTGAAGTGGGGTGAAGGAAAAAGGAGACAGACAAAATTAATTAAGGAAATTGTGTCCCAGAATTTTCAAAATATTTCATTAACTATAAATTCATATATCTAAGAACCTCAAAGAACCCTAAGCAGAAGAAACATGGTCAGATTGTGAAAAGAAGCAATGAACAGAAAGCTTAAAAGCTGCCAGAGATTAAAAAAAATCTATACAGAGAAAGTAAATTGTTGTAAGGTTCTTCTTAGACTCTACATGAAAAGTTATAACATCATTTGCAGTAGACTGTGATGAGTTTAACAATTGTACTGTAAATCATGGAGTATCCAATAAAATAAAACAAAAATAAATACCTAATAAGTCAATAATGGAGATAAAATGTTACTATAAAATACTTCATACAAAAAAGGAATGAAGAGATTAAAAGAGAACAAATAACAAAAGAGATAAATAGAAAACAAATAGCAAGATTGTAGATTGATTCCTGATTGTGTCATTAATTTTATTAAATGTAAATTATCAGGTGGATACAGTGACTCACCCCTGCAATCCCAGCACTTTGGGAGGCCAAGGCAGGCAGATCACTTGAGGTCAGGAGTTCAAGGCCAGCCTGGCCAATGTGATGAAACCCCCTCTCTACTAAAACTATAAAAATTAGCCAAACATGGTGGCGAATGCCGGTAATCCCAGCTGCTCGTGAGGCTGAGGCATGAGAATCTCTTGAATCTGGGAGGCAGAGGTTGCTGTGAGCTGCCATAGCACCACAGCACTCCAGCCTGGGTGGCAGAGTGAGACCCTGCCTTTAAAAAAATAAATAATCATGATAAATAAATGCAAATTATCTAAACAAACTAATTAAAATCAGAGATTGTCAAGTTAACAAAAAAGAAGGAAGACACACCAGTATGTTGTCTGCAGGAAACCACTTTCAATATAAAGAAACAGGTTAATGCAAAAAGATATTCCAAGTTAACACTAATCAAAAGAAAACTGGAATAGCTATACAAGTGTCAAATAGATTTCCGAGCTAGGAATATTATCAAGGATACCAAGAGTCATTTTACAATTTTAACTTGGGCAGTTCATCAAGAGACCTTAAAAATGCTGAATGCATATGTAACTAATAGTAGAGCTTCAAATTACAGAAAATAAAAATTAATAAAATTAACATGAGAAGTCTACAATTACAGTTGAATATTTCAATAATCCTCTTTCAATTATTGATTGAACAAGAAGTTAGAAAATTACTAAGAATTGAATGACACTATTCATTACTCTGACCTTATTTACATTTATAGAACCCAACAACAGAAGAATAATTCTTTTAAGGTGCACACAGAATATTTAGCAAGCAGATTACACTCTGGGCCATTAAAGGGCTTAATACATTTTAAAGGACTGAAATAATTTAAACCATGTTTTGTGATCAAAATGGAATTCAATTAAAAATTAGTAAGCAAACGATATCTGGAAATTTTCAGTTTATTTGGAAACTAAATAAAATACCTCTAAAATAACTCATGGGTCAAAGAAGAAGCCATAAGGAAAATGAGAAAATATTTTGAACTGAATGAAAATTGACAACATAACATATTCCAAATTTGTGATACGGAGCTAAAGCAGTATTTAGAAGGGAATGTATAGCATTAAGTATATATATTGGAAAAGTGGAAAGGTTTAAAATTAATTACCTAAGCTTTCCCCTTGAAAAACTAGAAAGAGAGCAGCATAGAAGGTTAAACCCAAAGGTAAAAATTAAGAGTAGTAAAAATAGAAATGTAAAATAAGAGAAAAAAGTGTATTGAAAAGTTTATTCTTTGGTATTAATAAAATCGATAAACCTCTAGCTAGACAATTCAGGAAATAAAACAGAGTAGACACAAATTTGAAATTGTAGAAATGAGAAAAAGGACATCACTGAAGATTTTACAGACCATAAAACCAGGGGCTGTTATGAAAAACTTTATACCCATAAATTTGGCAACTTATATATAACAGATAACCCTCTGAAAGGCAGACTCCCAAAGCTCGCTCAAGAAGAAATGCATGCCCTGAATACCTCTACACTACTAAAGAAATACAATTTTCAGTTAAAAATCATCCCACAATAAGATTCCAGGCCCAGATGGTTTCATTGGTGAATTGTAAAAATATTTAAGAAAAAAAATGCCAATTTTATACAAACTTTCAGAATGTAGAAGAAGAATGAATACTAATGAATACTTCCCAAAACCACATGAAGATATGTCAAGGAAATAAATTTATAGGCCAGTATTCTTCACAAAGATAGGTGCAAAATTTTTTACAATGTTAGCAAACTAAGTCCAGCAATATATAAGAAGGATAATATATTATGAATATGTCATATTTTTTGTTTGTTTTGTTTTTGTTTCTTTGTTTTGTTTTGTTTTGTTTTGTTTTTGAGACAGAGTCTCGCTCTGTCACCCAAGCTGGAGTGCAGTGGCGCAATCTCGGCTCACTGCAAGCTCTGCCTCCCAGGTTCACGCCATTCTCCTGCCTCAGCCTCCTGAGTAGCTGGAACTATAGGCGCCCGCCAGCGTGCCCAGCTAATATTTTGCATTTTTAGTAGAGACGGGGTTTCACCGTGTTAGCCAGGATGGACTCGATCTCCTGACCTCGTGATCCACTCACCTTGGCCTCCCAAAGTGTTGGGATTACAGGCGTGAGCCACTGCGCCCGGCCCATATTTTTATTGTGTGTGCATTGTTGCTGTATCATCCAAAAGTAAGTGTAGCTAATTGACTAGATTAATAAAATAATTTTCTACTACAAATAGATTATCAATAGAATCATCATCCTAATAGAAGCAGAAAAAGCATTTGACAAAACTCAATACTTATTTAAGATAAAATCATCTCAGCAAACTAGGATTAGAAACTTTTCTCAATAAAGAATTTCTACACAGAACTTAGAACTATCCTCCTGTTTAATGCTGAATTGAACATATTCCTCATAAGGTTGCTCATACTCTTAAAATTTTTATTCATCATTGTACTTTGTAATTGACAAGCCAATTCCAAAATTTTTATGGAATTTCAAAGCATTTTTGAAAATGATGAGCAAGTTGGAGAATTTACACTTTCTGATTTTGGCTTATTTCAAGCTATGCTAATCAGTACAGTGTGGTTTTGGCATAATGACAGATGTACAGATCAGTGGAACAGAACAGAGTTCAGAAATATACACACACAAATGTATGTTCAATTGATTTTTTTTTTTTTTTGAGACAAGGTTTCCCTTGTCACCCAAGCTGGAGTAGAGTGACACAGTCACGGCTCACTGCAGCCTCGACTTCCCAGGCTCTGGTGATTCTCCCACCTCAGCCTTGCAAGTAGCTAGGACTACAGGTATGCACCACCATGCCCAGCTAATTTTTAAAATTTTTTGTAGAGATAGGGTTTCACCATGTTGCCCAGCCTGGTTTTAAACTCCTGAGCTCAGGTGATCTTTCTGCCTTGGCCTCCCAAAGTGCTGGGATTACAGGCATGAGCCACTGTGCCTGGTATGAGTGCATCTCAAAAGCATTATACAAAGTGAAATAAGCCAGAGAAAAAATATCACATATGATATTTTTCCATTTGCCTTTATAAAATGCAAAACTATAGTGATAAAAAGCTTATTCATTGTTGTTGTGGAATAAGTAGAAGGGAATTACTTCAAAAGGAGTACAGGGTGTTTGTGGTGATAGAATTATTCTATGTTGTGATTGTGTTGTTGGTGGTTTTCTGCATTTTTCACATAAATTACGTTATTGTATTTATTGTATGTAAATTATACCTCTGTAAAGCTGACTCCAAAAATTTTTATTTTGATTAATGGGTTAAGCCCCTGATTAGACACAGGTAAAGAGAGAATTCATCAACTAGATGAGAAATGTGAAGAAATTGACTAGGTTGCAGAGAGACACAGATGAGAAATATGAAAATGAGGTTAAAAGAGGCAGAAGATAGACAAGTTCTAATATATATATAATTGGAGTCCTAGAATGCAAGAATAGAGACAATAAATGAGTTAGTATTTAAAGGGAAGTAGCTGAGACTGTTCCATAATTGATAAAAGACATGAGTCTAGATAGTGAAGCCAAGTATTATCAAGGAGTATACATAAAAAGAAATTCATTCATAGACACGTTGTTTAAAGATGCAGAATACCAAAGGACATGATCTTAAAAACAGTCATGAAAAGGCAAATCATTTATAAAATCTCACAAGTAGACTAAAAATAGACGTCTCAAACATAATCATGGGAGCAAAAGTCTGTAAAATAAGAAAAAGTAACTATTAGCCTAAAATTGCATACCACAGTGAATTTATCTTTCAGAGCAAAGCAGTATGTTTTTGTAAAGGCTAAAATAACTAGTTTACTGCCAAAATAACAAGTTTACGGATATCTTTACTTAAATAATTGTCTAAAAGATATACTTCAGAAGAAGGAAAGGGAAAGTAGAGGTTGAAGTTTGAATGGAAAGCAAAGAAATTAAAAACATTTTAATAATTCTAAGTCTCTGTGAAAAATAAGCATAGTTTATAATTTTATGATTGAAAATAAAAGAGAATAAAAACTATATAAGGCAAGAATAAATGATTAGAACAGAAGTAACATGTCCTTTTATTTGGTTGAGAGTAATACAAGCTATTCAGATTTTTTAAGCTAACTTTATGTTAAATCATCAAGGTTAACTGCTAAAACAAAACCTCTAAAGCACTGGCAGGAGAGAAAACAAAACACAGCAACTCCAAAACTTCATAATAATGATAAAAAATATCAAGACAGAGTAAGAAAAAAGCATTTTAAATATCTGGGAAAATGAATAACACAAAGTAAGTGGGTAGAAACAAGTTCAAAATATGTAAGTACTTGATGTAACTATTTATAGCTTGAAACAGTTTTATCAAATTTAATTAAAAATAAAACCAGGGCTGGGTGCAGTGGCTCACCCCTGTAATCCCAGCACTTTGGGAGGCTGAGGCAGGTGGATCACTTGAGGGAAGGAGTTCAAGACCAGCCTGACCAACATGGTGAAACCCCACCTCTACTACAAATCCATAAATTAGCCAGGTATGGTAGCACACACTTGTAATCCCAGCTACTTGAGAGGCTGAGGCACGAAAATTGCTTGAACTCAGGAGGTAGAGACTGCAGTGAGCCGAGATCGTGCCACTTGCACTCCAGCCTGGGCAACACAGTGAGACTCTGTCTCAATAACAACAACAACAACAACAACAATAATAATAATAATAATAATAATAATTAAAAATACAACTGTATGCTATTGTTGAGGGAAGTATAAAATATAAGGAAGCACAAGGAAATAGAAAGCTTGAAGATCAAAGAATGACAAAAAGACATAATAGTCAAATACCAATCTAAACAAAGCTAAGGAGTTATATTGATATTTGAAAAAAATAGACTTTAAGCCAAAATGCATTACTAGGGATAAATAGGGCTTCTACGTAATGCTAAACTATTTAATTTCCCAGGAAGATATTACTGTTCTAAACAAGAATACAATAAAATATCCTCAGATTATATGATGTCAGCTTGAGAGAACCTCAGAGAGAAAGTGACAGAACCACAACGAGAAATTGTGAAATGGCCACTGTTGTGGAAAAATTTACCGTGCCCCTCTCAATTGTAAGGTCAAGTAGGTACAAGGTTATTAAAAATACTGAATATTTGAAAAGAATTGTGAAAAGCTCTACCTAACTCTGCATTGAGTATTTAGAAGATAAGTATTTAGAAACTAAATATTCTTTTCACACACACATACACAATATAATTTTAAAATACTGGTTATATTTTAAGTCATAAACCATGTCTCAGGAACTGTTGTAGAATGTGGTACTATACAGTGTTTACTGCAAATAATGTAATTAGTAGTTAATCAAAATATATTTGGAAAATATAAATCTTTTTTTTTTTTCTGAGGCGTAGTCTCACTCTGTCGCCCAGGCTGAAGTGCAGTGGTGCAATCTCAGCTCAATGCAACCTCCACCTCCTGGGATCAAGTGATTCTCCTGCCTCAGCCTCCCGAGTAGCTGGGATTACAGGCGCCGGCTGCCGTGTCTGTCTAATTTTTTTAAAAATTTTTATTAGAGCTGGAGTCTCACTATGTTGGCCATGCTGGTCTCTAACTCCTGACCTCAGGTGATCCACCTGTCTCGGCCTCCCAAGGTGCTGAGATTACAGGCGTGAGCCACCGTGCCCAGCCATAAATCATTTCTAAATAATCAGTAGACAAAGCAAGAATTTTAGGAGGCAGGAAATTTATAAAAGGAAATTTAAGAGTTCTTAGAACTTCTTATTAAGAACTAATGTGAAAAATTTTGGTATATTGCTGAAATAGTACTTTCTATTAATATCAAATTCTTACATCTCAGTAAATAAAGAAAATTAATGAGTCACTGTCCACTCAAGAAATTAAGGAAATAATAATAGATGACGTGAACGACAACAACAACAAAAAACTAGGAAGAAGGTATAATAAGCACTAGAGGAATTAATGAACTAAGAGGCAAATATATAGTACACAAGCTTATTGGAGCCAAAGGATATTTTTTTATTTGAACAGACTCATGTAAAATAGACAGATCTTTTGTGAGATTTGCCACTAATAAAGACACACATAATACAAAGAATAAAAAAGAAGACATAAATTCAGCTATAGCAAACATTTAAAATATGATAGAACTGAAAATACCTTTTGCTACTAGTTTAAAAAAAGAAGTAGACAAATTATTAGGAAAAAATTAAATTCATAGAAACTGTTCAATTAGAAAAGTGGAAGACTTAATAGTCTTATAATCATTAAATAAATTGACTTAGTGGTTTAAATTCTTCCCACAAAGAAACACTAGGTCCAGGAAATTTTAGTTTCTAAAGATCAGTTGTACTAGATATTTGAAGAACAGATTGTTCTGATCACATACTGTTCCAGATAGTAGGAAAAGAGAGAATAACTTCTAATTTATTCTGTGAATTAACATAGTCTTAACTAAAGCTAGTTGAGGTTTCAAGAAAAATACATATATTCTGCATATCAATTTAAAGGCTAGAATTGTGATAATCTAAAGACAGAAAATAATAGTGTGACGTAAGAAATAATTTAGGAATCTTGTGGTACTCATTGCTGCTGCCTTGTTTCACACCCATATTCTCCCTCACATAGTCATTTCAGTACCCTTCTATCTGGCCTCCTTGCCTTTGGCCTGGCTGCCACTCTAAATTTCCCTTCTCACTGCTTCCAATTTTGGTCTTTCTAGAAGGAAGAGCCTCTACCATGCTTAAAACCTTTCACCAACTCTCTCTTGTGAGAGCTCTGCCCTCAAGATAGTCCAGCTTGAAGACTGAGAAAATGAGTAATTATCATTCAGGGTGAAGGTGTGCTCCCTTCCCAGTCTGGAAAGTCAGGGAGGAAGACAAGAATCAGGATTCAGGAGCTAAGGAAGGCTTACTGGAACAAGTCAACCAGAGCTGAATGTTAAAAATGAGTGGAGTGAGCTAATTAAGTGGGAAAAGGTAAATTGCAGGTACAGTGACTAAAATGAGAAAGCCATTGAGATCCTGTCAAGCTGGTGTGTATAAGGAAATGTGAATCTTCAGTAGTTAGAAAGGCACAAAAGTGGCCAGGCCAGGAAATAAGGTCAGAGGGAGTTAGGTCAAGGCCATTCGACAGATTGAGAAATCAGTGCTACATACTCTGGATAGGATGTTGCTGAGAAGTTTTAAGATAGATTTGCATTTTAGATACACCTGGTGGCTGAGTGAAAAACAGTTATAAATTTTATGAATAGTAAGAGGAAAAGATAAAGAGGATACTCATTTCCATTTACAACATTGGAAATAAGTAGGCATGAAGAGTAGAGGATTTATTCAATAAATATTTATCAACTTGTTAATTGATTAGACCATGTCTTTGTAATGTGTGTCTAACAATGTCTGGCATGTAAGAGTCCACAAAATCAATCATTGGTTGTACTATTGTGTGAATAAATGAATATGTCTTTGTATGTGTTACATGGAAAGATGAAGGAATAGAATTTCACTGCCACTTATGGCCATTTCTGGCATATAGCCAAAGATGAGTTTATTCTATATTCTGTGATATGACCTGTCTTATAACCAGATCTTTTAATTGTAATTTAATGTGGTGAATGAAATAATGCCAATATACTTCCCCCTCCCAATTGGGAAGAGACAAGGGGCATGAATAAGGACTCAGGGACCACTTGCTGGAGAAGGTGAGGCCTGAACTGAATGCTGAATAGGAATTAGTGAAATTATTGATGAAGTGACTGACCCAACTTGAGATAGTGATTATATGCATTAGAAGCAGATTCCATATGGAAAAGGGCTCAGTTTTATTCATGTTGAATGTGAAGTCATTGTGAAATAAACAATATCAACAAGAAATTGGATGTATATATGCGAATCTGAAAAAGCATTTCCTCCAGGTAGCCTCAGTGCCAGCAATGCATCTTAAATGTATTGTTTCTGAGTTAAACATATCTCTCACTATGAGAATTTATTTATTCACCGGACTCTAGGACATACTTCCAAATCCTTCATTCCTTATTCTCTTCTCTCATGTTTCTTTCTCCTTGTATCTTTCCTTAACAATGTCTTTTTATTTTTCTACATTTTCCTCATCTTCTTATCATGACAAAGCTCAAACAGCAGATGAGGTGATGTATATGGCATGTATTTTTGGGAGATAGGAAAAAGACTTACAGTTGGAATGACATGATAGAGAATGCACTAATTAAGTTTAATCTGACAGTAAAAGCATAAAAATAGATGAGAAGAGGTGATCAGAACTCCAGAGATTAATTAGAATTAACAATGACTTAAGTAAATTGAAGAAGCATAGTCAATAATAAAAGTAGTATATGGCAGTGCACACACAGGGGAAAAAGTAAATAAACAGTATTTGAATATTGGGCTATGAATGAGGACAGAAGCAGCAGCCCTGAGTCACAGAAGATTACAAGCTCAGCAGCAGGCAGCTATCACATTTGCCAAGATTTTAAAAAGTTGGTTTTGACAGCATATGCAACAACAACAACAACAAAAATGTAATTAAGAATATACAATTTGGATATCAGAAAGTAGCTCCTCTGTAAGAATTTAACTATACCCGTAGGATAATGCTGTAGCCAAATGGTTGGGGAGGAGAAAACAAAGACGACTTAAGCATTAAGAAGGGCTAAACAGATTAGCTCTAAATGGCCTAAAAAAATTGATATTGACTTAGTAGTGACCATTAGATATGTGAAAGAGCTATTTCAGTATACATGGAAGGTAAAACAAAAAAAAAATGAGCTTACACTAGCTTGGGGATTTCTGTCAGATAATAATTTTCTGAAAGAGATGCTTGTGAAATATTGGAATTGATGGGAAACGTTGTACAAAAATTCCTGATCTTTTTTTAGAAAGGATATACTCTCATCTATTTGGTTGTTCATTCAGCAGACATTTATTGAACACGCCTACACTTTCAGATACTTTTTGAAATGGAAAAGATAATACTGCACACAAGAAAGAATTCCTGACCTCATAAATCTCAAGGTCTAGTACATGTATGTGATATTTACATTATTGTGGGCATATTAAGAGCCATTTTTCTAGTTAATGATAGAATGATTCCTACAAAAATGGCAAAATTGAGGCCCAATTCGTAGCAATTACTTGGGCAGTATTTAGCAAAGGACCTCTGATAATTTGCTAAACTATTGGAAAATAAATAAGGGATAGAGAGAGGTATAGAATGTAAGTGAGGCATAGGAAACCACTAGTTGCAGATACTGGTTAGGCCACTCATATAACTTTACAACCATTCCTATTTTGCCATTAATTTTTATTATTGCTATGTAGTCAGGTGAATCTAATAAAATTATTTTACACTGGAAGAACAAGTTACTATTCTCACTGCTCACTGTAATTGCTTGAGTAAAACGTAAAATTTCAGTGTTTCCAATACTGAGAGTGTATCAGAACCATTTGATTAACTGAAGATGTTACTTCCTGATTATTTAATAATACAGTGTAGTTGGAAACTTGTCATTAATGTTGTCATATGTCTAAAAAATAATTTTCTAAGTGCAGCTCGGTATTAGAGGTGACTAAATATCACATTATAATTGAGATGAGAACTATATCATTGTATTGTTGAATTGGTGATGTCAGGCCATTCTATTTCACAGCCCCAAGGGACCATATAAAAGGCATTTGCAAGCAAGATGTAAGTACAGCATCAGCATAATTGTAGCCAAATAGATCTACAGAAAGAGTTTGTGTTTGGGACCCAAAGGTCCAGCTGTTTCTTAAAGGATTATCAGGATTTAATGGGAAGCACAGATGGAACCAATACTATTGTCTAGAGTATTCTAGGGGAGAGGCTAATATGTGAAAGGTGATCAGTGGCAGGCTGATTGAAACACCAAACAAAACCTTTTTGTTAAAATGAAAAAAAAAAAGTGAACTGGCATTACCCAATAACACACCGATTCAGAGAAAATAGTCCCCAGTGCTTCGTTGCAGCCATTGTAGAGATGGTCATATGTGGTATGCAGCTGTAAATGGTTCTTTTTCAATTATTATAGATTGAGCTCATTATTCAGTGTGTTTAGGTAGTTTTACTGGATATGGACCATTGCAATCATATAAGCTCTCCATTGTGTAGCTACTAATTTAGAGTGCTACCATCAGCCAACCATAGGACCCAGGATTTCTGGGAATGAATGACTCATGTTGAAAACCAGATTCTGAAAATACAGGTTCAGATTTATTATTTAAGGGTTTAGATATATTTAAAATTCTATGAGTCCCTTGCTTATTGAAAGTGCTGTAGGGTTTATTAAGTCACTGAAAACATTGTTTTCTTTTAGGATCAGCTTATCCGAAAAGTGCTTTTTAAAAAACGCAATGCTGTTGTTTCTTTTCTTTATTTAGTATAATAGTGTGCGTGTGTATCATACTATATGACACCGTATACACATATATTTATATATATGCTTTCATGCCTGTATATATACACAAACTTCCAAAGGTTGGACATCAGCGTGCATTTCAGGAGCTCCAGTAATTTTAATCATAAATTATTTTGCTTTATGTTCACAAAATTCTGCCTTGAAAATACAAGTTTTGCTCCTCAGTGACGACACATGTAGGCCCATTCAATTTTTTTGATGTTAAGTGGTATTACCGTGACTAGTGCATATTTATAATACGTAGGAAACCATTTAGATGGCATAATGCTGTATCATTGAATCTCAGTACAAAATATACAGAATCTCTTAACATAAACCCTATGCCAAATAGTAAAATAAATCTTTAGTAGCAAACTGAGTTTACAATAATCCATGTATAACTTGACACTACACCACACCAGAGGCTGTTTTTCTTAAATAAAGACTGCCTGTCAACAGAAACCTTTTTTAAATTATCCCTGGAATTTGTTCTATTGGAAACGTACCTGGACATAGTGAACCATGTTTTATTTACTGTTGTTGTCTCCAGTTTTCAATGGAAAATATATCTATTTTCACATATTTTACATCCTATATCAATAATAACTTTCAAGAGGCATAGTCTTGATGATTGCTATGTGAATTTCCAAAAAAGGAAAAAGAATTTCCTTTTTTGCTATGGCCCTGTTCAGAAACAACTGAACAGGTAATTACTGCAATGTAATAGAATATAGAAAGGATATGTCATATGCTTTTCTTAAAAGAGAATTTGTATTTCTGTGAAAGCAATTGATATTTGAACCATTTCCTAGTTTTCTTTTGAATAATTAAAATCAGTTTGAGAGCCCAGTATTTGTGAAGTTTGAATGGCATTAGAGAGTCGCCAATTGGCATTGCTTGGTAGTTCTACTATTTGTTTCAGTTTTTAGTTGGGGAATATTTTTGTATTCTGGGAGAAGCTGTTCTAAAATATGTCATCCATTTCACATTTCCCTTCTTAAGCTGATATTTTTATGCAATACAAAAATAAATAAATAAAACACTTACTGGGGCTACAGGATGGTCATAACATTGGAAAATTGGCCCTCAGCCAAATTAACCAGGAAGTGGCAAGGATATAGACAATTTTTTTTTCATTCTGAATTTAATATCTGGCTCATTCTTTAGCATAAATTTTGCAGTAAGTTGAGTTATATTCATTCAAAAGAACCTGATACTATTTCAGCATTCTCTTTTTATAGACTGCTCTGTTCTACAAATGTTTGCTCTCTAATTATAGCTCACTTCATTACCTGGATTAAAGAATTAGAAATTATACCAGGGACTTATACAATATGGTAAATGAATTTCATGCTTAAAGGGAAATTAATTCTGTGCCTGTTGTATGGAAGATTGTTGTGTTTTATTGAATTTTTATTTAGAAGACATGAAGACTCTAAGTTGGAATAGGCTCGTGCATTACTGCAGCTGATAGTCTATATGACACCATAATAAGTGAATACTTGATTGTGTTAATTAGACACAATATCTCCTACTTTATCAACTATATCAGATGTTGGTATTGAATAATTATAATGAAGTCACATGGTAAATCAGTAGTTTCAAATTATTTTGATAATACCTCATGGGGTCCATGGAGTTCCTCCAGGGGGCTGCTGGGATGGGATCATGGTATTGAGAGGGAGAACCAGGTCATTGTGGATGACCTGAGCTTCCCGTGCTAAGCTTTCATAATTAGGGTTCTGTATTAGATTTTTGCGGGGGACAAAAAGGATTTTTAGAGCTAGAAAAAATATGAGAAACCAATCCATGTAAGATTCTTCCTAGACTAACATACTTTAAGAAGGGAATAATCTGGGCATTTAGAACCTTTGGATAATGTATTTCACTACATTATTTTTACTTGCTTATTCAAATGTATAGAGACACACAATTAAAATTTTAAGTTGCCAGAATTCTCAGGTCCTATTTTGTCTTCACCTATTGATTTAAGGGGTTATCTTTATGTTTGAGCTCTTTTCTGGTTTTCAGAGAGTATCTTTATGTGGAAAAACCAGAACTTTGCTGTTTACTATACTTAGGATTTCTCTAACCGTGAGATTATAATTTCTCTACCCTTTTCTCTGTCTTCTAAAGTTAAAGCAGGAGAATAGAAAGAAGAAACAGGAGAAGAAAACAAAGAAAGGGAGTAGAAGAAAAAAACAGCAGGAGAGAAAAGAAGGCCTTCTTTTAGGGTTGCCTATTTTCTGTCATTACAACCTTTGACTACTCACTGACTCAGTTCACTATAGACAACTTTGAGTAGCTTCAAGACTATGAAGTGTGACATGATGCTAAGTTAATGGTTGTCTTTACTATGAGAAATAGTCAAGGAAGATGATAATTTCAATACATATTTTACACAAGTACATAAATTATTTGATACTGCATCTCTAAGTATTTTTATAGCAATATGCTCAGCCCATACTTTTCCATTCTGATAAATTAATATTAAAATAACAATGCAAAAAGAACATTTAGCAGCCATGCTTATGGTAAATGCTTTCATTTCTATTTTCAAAATTAAAAATATAGAATGAAGGTTGACATTAAGCCAGTTGCACAGTTAGGAAGTCATGTAATTTAAATGACAGATGAGATCACCCGCAGTTGGGAAGCCTTTACCATCACTTTAAGCACTACAGGATAGCTGTAAGGAAGAGTTTTGAACTTACACTTTTGAATTTGCAGTTCTTTGTATCAGGATCATTTATTAAATGTTTTTAAAGTACATTTTTCTATAGGCCTATATTTCCAGACACACCAAAACCTCATGTTCTTTAAAAAGTATGCAAATGTGTAATTAAAAGAACTGAACAAATAGCAAGTCCTTAAAGGAAAACCTGCAGTTTGTCATTTTTTTGTAGGACAGATATGTGAGAGATCCTAAAGAGAAGTGAGCAAAGCAATACTAGGAAGTTCCAGCAGATCTAGTAGCTGCCTTTATGTAAGACAATAGATCTTGTGAATATTTCTCTTTCTCTCCAGGCAGCTAGCTAGTCTGGTTAACCAAAATTGTTGAGAAATTGTTCTGTGGTTGAGAACAAAATGCTGAATTAAACTGTTCCCAGCACAATAATTGTGTGATTATAGCATTTATGTTGCTGGCCAAAGGAACCGTCATTAGGTTTGGAAGACTTACCAAAACCACAAGTACAAAAAAATATGCAAATCACATGTAAATTGCTGTTTAATACCTATAGTGGCTTAGAAATGGAACTAAGAGTAGAGCACATTTCTAGTTAAAAGAGAGAAACCTGGAAATCTTTATTGTATATTTAATGTGATACTGAAATGAGGAAGATGCTAAAATGCATTATCTTTAGGTTTTTCCCTTCTCTACCCTACTCATAGTCTCAATCATGTATGTGTCTCTCGACATCTGTCTTTCCCCTTTCTCCCATCCCCAGTCTCATCTTTTCTAACTTCCTTTGTTAACTTCAATATTTTTAACTCTATGGGCTTGTCTGAAAACTTTTTCTTTATTTTTTTCCATTCTACTCAAAATTATGTGGTGAAAAGATTTTATCAACCAATGGGGTGTTAGGGTTAGTGCAGAGGATGATTGATTAAGAAAACTGTCAGCAGATGCATACAAAATGTCAAGTAAACACTATTTGCTAATAAAATTAAAATACTATTATTTCCTCACATTTTGAAATAGCTTTCTATTGCTGATCAATGTGTAAATTGAAACGTTGAGTGTTTTCTCCTGTTAAATCTTTGCAGGTGAACCATTTACAGACTAAAGGTTTCCTGTGATGAGGATCAGGTCTTCCTAAATTCATGTGTGGTATTGAGAACCACATGTGACCTTTAGGAGTAGTAGCTATGTATGCAATATTAATCATGTTTTAGATTAATAAATGAAAAACAGTAGTTTTAAAAGATGAATGATCCAGTAAGAATGAGTGATACACTGACATTTTTCCAGATCAGTTATGAACTATGAGATAGCATTAATTCAAGGACATGAACCGAAGTTTTCACCAGTTTTCTTTTTGAAATTCTGATGCATTCCATTTCATTTTTTAAAAAATATAAAATGGAATGTACTGAAGAATAATCCCACTGGCAGTGTGGACAATCAGACACAAGCAGAATAACTAAAAAGCTAAGAAATCTCTATTATGTATTTCCTCCTTCTGGATTTAGAAATATGTTTAACACTCAGATTTACACCATCATTAGGGCTTAGTTACTTGCTTATCACATTAATTACTTGCATATCACATTGGAGATCTTACTCCCTTTATAAATTTGTGTAAATGCTATCACAATAATTGTAAAAAAGCTAGTCATTACAAACTATTTTGTGTTGATATAAATGTGGTTTTAATATACATTAAAATATGTAATAATTTTTGCCTTTATGATACATATTTACATGCCTTTCAAAAGTGCTCAAGAAGTCAGGTAACAAATGGGAACTGAAAACGTTAGAGATGTTTGTTTTATCAAAATTATATTCAACTACTTAAGTAGCTTTTTCTTTATTTTACAAGATGGAGTCAGCTTTCATCTTATTTCCTGCTAATATCAATTTCATTGCTAAGTTTTATTTTCAATTTTTGAAAAACATTTTTATACACGTATGTATTTTTTCAAACATGTAATATTTTGAATTCTTTTCTTTGTTATTTCAATGAAGAAGATATTATACAAAGAGCTTAAGATTTATGTTGAGAATTTAAAAGCTTTGTGTGTGATGTTAATTTTTTTAAAAAACATAGTGGCTTCAAATTTATTCTTGATTGTTTTTCCCAATAGTGCAATCTTCAAACTGTACAGGTTTTGAATTGCTAACCACTACATGATATTAAATAACCTCTAATTCCTGCCAACCACCCACACATTAATTAGAAGAAACACAGCAATTTTAATGATCCCACTTGTCAATGGTAAAGCATATTTAGAAACAAAGGATCATATTTCAATAATCAAATTGTATTTTTAATGGAAGCTTAGACTCAATTCACAAGTAAATGTTTCAGCCTCTTCTAAAATATACCTCATAAACCTAAAGTTAAAGGCAAAACTACTTATTCAGAAAATGAAATTGTTCATTTTGGTTCATTTTAAAATATGAAGATTTCCCTTTTCATCTAAAACTAAATACTATCATCATATTTTTGTACAGCACTAAATCTCTGAAATCTGTTCAATCTTGCTTTATGGCTTAGTGTGTGAACAATTTTTATAAATGTTCTGTGGGTTTTGAAAAGAATTTGTATTCTGTAATTATTGGATGCAGAATTCTACATATATCCATTAGAGTAAGCTTGCTAATTATGTTGTAGAAATTGCCTATATCACCTAAATTTTTTTTTCTTGAGCTATCAGTAATTAAGAAAGTTGTGCTAAAATGTTCCATTATAATGGGGGATTGCTAATTTCTCCTTGTAGTTCTCTAAATTTTTCATCATAAATTGTGAGGCTATTTTATTGGATGGATGTAACAAGAATTATTATGTCTTCCTGTTAATTGAAACTTTAGTGTTAGTTCATTATAAACTATTTCATGTTCATTTAAATGTTTTAAAATACATTAAAATATACAATTATAATTTTTGCCTTTGTTATGCATATTTGGATTCTTTTGAAAAGTGCTGAAGCAGTAATAACTTTATATTATTTCTATAACACTAAAGTTTGAATTAACAGAAAGACATAATAATTCTTAAGTTATAACTTATAATAGAAGCTCCGTATCCTCAATTATGCTTTGCGTGTTAAAGTCTATTTTGTCTAATTCTAATATACATACTTTAGACTTGTTTACTTTTTTGGTTAATATTTGCCTGATAGATGTTTTTTCATCTTTTTCAACCTTTTTTGTTATTATGATTTAAGTATATCTCTTGTAAACTATAGCTGGATTTTTAAAAATATTCAATCTCTTGGTCTCTGTTTTTTAACTGATGAGCTTACTCCACTTATATTTATTGTAATTAAACTTAGGTCTGTCATTTAATTCATACTTTCTGTGTGTATCACCTTTTGTGTCTATTTTCTTTTATTTTTATGTATTAATTTTTAGCATTCTTTATATTTTCTATTTATCAGTTTGGGTATTATCTACTATCTTTCTATTTTTTATGGATTTTCTTTGAAAATTTGACATTTCTACTTATGCTCAGAGAGTCTAAAATTAATGAATACTGTATTGCTCCTCCTGAGTTTTAAAATAACCATAGCACTCCCTAGCTATGGCTACTCCTCTCTTGTTTTACATGCTAATATTGTTGAATTGAGCTCATTTTTTCTTCAAATATTAGACACTAGCTAATACAAAGTATATTTGTATTTAGTCACATGTTCACCAGTTTTTTCACTCACTATTCTATTTGCATCTTACCTATTTCTTCTAGGTTCCCTTTTCTTGTTTCTGAAACACATCCTTTAGAAATTTCTTTAGTGAAAGAATTTGTGATAGACTATTTTTTATGGAAAATCACTGGCCTTTCTTTTGGATTTATTCTTCAAAGTGTTTACTGGAAACATATTTTTGTCAGTTTATTTTATTTTTTTCCATTGACGTCTAAGACTACTGTTGTGATATTTATTGTTAAACTAATTATCACACCTAGGTTGATGACTTCTAGCTGACTGCTTTTAAGGTTTATCTTTGCCTTTCATAGTCTTTAGTTTTATAACAGAGTATTAACTGACCTTTTCCTCTCATTTGTCCTGCTTGTGTAAATTTTACCCATTACATTTATGGGCCTATATCTTTCAAATTCAGAAAAGTTATCAGTCATTAATTTTTAGAATATTGCCTTCCTCCATTTAAAAAATTTTTTTTTCTCCTAAAATTTTTGACCAAGCATTTGTTAAACCATCTTATTTTAGACTCTATGACACTTAACCTCTCTTTTATATTTTCCATCTTTCTGTCTCTGTGGACTGAAATCTAGTTCATTTCTTTGGATTTATTTTATGGTTAGTGACATTTCTCATCACTTATGTCTAACTTGCTGTCTATTTGATGAGTTTTAAATTTCTGTTATTATATTTTTCTTTTCTTCTTTTCTTTTTTTTTTCTTTTTTCTTTTTCTTTTTTTTTTTTTTTTTTTTTTTGAGACAAGGTCTCACTCTGTCACCCAGGCTGAAGTGCAGTGGCATGATCTCGGCTTACTGCAGCCTCCACCTCCTGGGTTCAAGGTATTCTCATGCCTCAGCCTCCCAAGTAGCTGGGATTACAGACATATGCCACCACACCTGGCTAATTTTTGTATTTTTAGTAGAGACAGGTTGTCGCTGTGTTGCCCAGGCTGCTCTTGAACTCCTGAGCTCAAGCGATCTGCCCACCTCAGCCTCCCAAAGTGATGGGATTACAGGCATGAGCCACCATGCCCGGCCTGTTATTATATTTTTCATTTCTCAAAGTTCTTTTCAATTATTTTTCAAATCTTCCTGAACTTCTTTCAAGTTTTTTTTTTACTTGTTACTAATTTTTATTGCAACCTTTTTGTAAGCAAATATTTTAAGCATATTATTTTATTTTTTTATCTGATTATCCACTACCTCGATATCTTTGGGTATCTAAATCTGCTGTTTTCCTTATTTTGCTTTACACAAGCTGAATCATTCCTCATGTATTAAATATTTGTTAAATTTAAATTATGTATTAATGTTTGGCTGAACTTCATCTGTGGGAATCGGAGTATCTAAATTGATGCTGCTTAAATACTGAACTGGGTTATTCTACAAGTTTCTAGTAGGCAGTACAAACTAGGAAACACTTATTTCTAATTTTGGAGATTGAGTTTTTACTGACCATTTAGGACGTTTTGGTTTGAACTCCAGACCTAAGTTAGGTAAAGTCTGTGTGATTGAGTTATAGTAGTACATTATTTTTATTAGCATTTTATTGCAATGGAAGGTAGCCTTCATGAAATCAAGGCTTTTATTGTTTTATTCACTATAGTATTTCAAGTAGTTAGAACTATATCTGATACATCATAGGCAATTAATAAATATTTGTCAAAGAATCATCGTCATCAGCAGCAGTAACAGCATCAGTGGCATTCCACCAAAAGCATTGTAGAAATGTCCTGGTATCCTCACCTTAATTGCCAGATTTTCTTTTTAAACTAATCTTTCACCAAAGGAATATCCCCTTTGATTGTTCTGGGTTAGTGTGAGAGACTGAGGTTTGGAGGGACCCAAGGCATCATCTTAGGTTCTAAGTGCTATCTACATTTACCCCATTCTTCCAAACTACTTTCGATTTACTAGATTTCTCTTTCTCCTACCTCCAACTTTCTTGGAGGCTCTGCATAAAAAAAGTTTATTGGTTATTATGCATCCAGGATCTACTTGTATTATAGCAGAAAAGATTCCTAGGATATCTAATGTTTAATAGTTTTGTTGTAATCATTAGCCATACTTTAGAAGAATTTACATGCTGAAATAATTATTTTCATGCTGTGTCAAGGTTTTTGTCATTTAAAATTTTTTATACAAGTTATAATTTATTTTGATATTTAGGATTAATTTATAATTATAATTTATTTTGATATGTAAGATTTATTTATAAGTATTTTATCCTTTGCTTGAGTCAAAGTATAGTGATTAAAAGCCTAGTTTGTAGGTAGGCTGGCGTGGATTTGAATTCCAGCTCTTTTATTTGCTATCTGTTTGACTTTAGGCTTGCCCGTTTCTTTATCTGTAAAATAGGGGTGATGAAAATATTTATCTTATAGGGTTTTTGTGAGTTTCAAAGAGTAAAGATAGAATTGTGCAAAGGTCAATATAGAAAAAAATGCATTATAAAAGAAGCTGAGGGAAACAGAATAGGTATTAACATTAACAACTGCCCATCAAAGTGCTTTTGGTAGAGGGCAAGTGGATGGAAAGAATTCATGTTGTCCGTCTATGTTCTCTTTTCATCCCATAAAATGTCTATATAAAATTAGAATTGCCACAATTTTGATGCCAAAGAAAAATTATTTCTAATCAAGAAAGCAGTCTATAGATTTAGTAAGGTACCCATGGTATTACATAATTCATCTTTATTTAAATATTGTCATTATGTGTAGGCAGGTTACAGTGCTTTGTGCTGGAAAGTATAAAGTAAATTTAGCAAAGTAGTAAAATTAGCCATACTTTGCTCAGATTTTTGCAAGTAATGTGCTATTCTTTATTATTGGGTGTATTTACAATGGTAGATTGTATAATATTTCTTGACTAGAAGATTAAAAAACTCATGATTACATAAATGACACTATGTTCAATGGGTTGTCCAATTACAAAAATATTTCACATTTTCAGCTCAAGAAACATCTACCATGGCCTTTTTGGTAATTTCACACATGTTTTATTTTCAGTGACAAGTGTTCTAGTGAGTGGCAAACTGCTAGTGTGTCCTTAGCTATGGTATAGTTAGACAAGCATCTCAGTGCTGTGTTCCATCAGATACTGTGAGACAGCATCCATTATTACTCAAAGAGCATGATTTTTCACATCCTAAGGAATGGAACTAGTCATTAACTTGGCCCTAATATAGTTGAATTGGGGGAGCTGTATTGAAATGTTATCTTTGTTTTTGTTTGCGGGAACGCTTCTTACCACTAATGTAACATTTTTCATTACTGACTCAGTATACTCTGCATGCTACAAACAAATAAATATCCAATCACTAGCCATTCACACCAATCTAGCGCCTGCTAGCTAAAAAATAGAAATTACTCACTGGGAAATTTGAACGAAAGAAATATAAGCAGGATAACCACATTTACCTTCTGTAACAAAATAAGAATAATGCACAGAGTTTAAGGATGCAGCTATTGATTTGAATTTTTAATAAAAAGGTTTTGTTTTGCTTTAGTTTTGTGGGGTTGTTTCCACATATACGGATCATGTCTGCAGCTAAAGCTCCATATTTCATGTATTGCTATATGTTCCAGTTATGTTACTTTATATTGTCCTGGTAACTGAGGTAGCAAAAAGTTTAAATGTGTTTAATGGCACACGGTGTCTCAATTTGAACTTATTTTCTAATTATTTCTGATTTTCTAATAAGCTTACGTTCATTTCATATGAGTAATCAACGTTTGTTTTTTATCTTAAAGAACATGTAAATGCAGTTCTTGGGTTATTTCATTAAGGACACATAAGTTTTTATTTCTCTGCATCTAATGAAACACACAAAACCTAACTGTGGGCATCGTCAAGGCTGAAACTAGGATCTGAGGAGCAGAATGGAAAGGGTGGGGGGAAATTGAATCAATTATTTTCCATAGTTTAAGGCATTGCTCTGAGGAAAAGTCATGAATCCTGAATGAAAATGGAATAAAGCCTAAGATCCATTGTATAATATGAATGTTGTAATAAGCTAGTTGCTACTATAAGAAGAAATTAAAGCTAAAACATAAGACTTTTATAATAGTGAATATCTTTTTAAATAATCACTTCAGTGAAGAAATAATGAGCATTTATTATGTTTGAGGCATTAAGCTAGGTATTGTGGATACCAATATGAGTTAGCTATGCCCTTACTCTTCAGGCAGCTTAGCCATGGAGACAGACACAAATAATGTCAACCTAATGGTGTAGTTGTATGGAGGACACACAGGAGAGGGAAACATTGTTGAACACAGTAAGAACACTGTTAACTTAGGTTTTTCCGCATCTCCTCTTCCAAATAACAGAGAGAAAAGTGCCATAATTCAAGGCATTACTTTACATAGTTCATTACACTACATAGTTCAGAGGTTTATTGTCTGACTTCCTCCATGTCTTCAAATGTCACTGTGTCGTGGATTCCACATTGAAACTTGCAGCCTCTGCCCCGGTATTCCTTTTCTTCTGCCCTAGCTTCACTTGTTTCACAGCACTTGCCTTATTTGTTGCAACACCCCTAGAGACTATAACAATACCTGGCACCAAGTGAGCGCTCAATGAATGAATGTATTTTGCTTGAAGAGTTTGGATAGTCTTCATAAAGACAGCGACACTTAAGCCGGGTTTTGAGGAAAAACTTGTTCTTGAGTATAAAGTGTAGCTTTTTTAGGGGTTCATGGATTAAAAATATTCAGTTATTCATTTGCCTGTTTTTATTTGTGTATATTTAGGGTATACAATATGATATTTTGATGTACATATACGTAGTGAAATGATTATTGCAGTCAAGTAAATTAACATGTCCATCACCTCACATAATTACTTTTTTTTTCTATTAAGAGCACCTAGAATCTACACTTTAAGCAAATTTTCAGTATATAATTTTATTAATTATGGCTCTCATGCTGTACATTAGATCCCTAGATTTGTTCATCCTATATAACTGCAATTTAGTCCCCTTTGACCTACATCTCCCCATTTTCACCATCCCTGCATTAATGGCTGTGCTAATTTACATCCGTGCCAATAGCATACAGGGTTCCCTTTTCTCTACACTCTTGCCAACATTTATCTCCTGTCTTTTTGATAATAGCCATCCTAATAGATATGAAGTGGTATTTCATTGTAGCTTTGATTTGCATTTCCCAGATGATTGATAGGTATTACCATACCTATTGGCCATTTTTATGTTTTCTTTGGGAAAATGTCTGTTCAGGTCCTTTGTTGATTTTTGTAGTTGGGTTCCTTATATGGTTTGGACATTAACCCCATAGTTCACAAATATTTTCTCCCAATACATAGGCTATCTTCTCATTTTGTTGATTATTTCCTTTGCTGTGCAGAACTTTTTAGTTTGAAGTAGTCCACTTGTTTATTTTTGCTTTTGCTGCCTGAGCTTTTGGTGTGATATTAAAAAAATCATTGCCAAGGCCAGTCTCAAGAAGCTTTTTTCCTCTAGGATTTTTATTGTTTCAGGTCTCACATTTAAGTATTTAATCCATTTTCAGTTGACTTTCTCTGTGTGTTTTGTATGGCTTGGGGTCACATTGTAATCTTTTGCATGTAGTTATCCAGTTTTCCCAGCACCATTTATTGAAGAGACTATCCTCTCCACATTGTGTGATCTTGGTGCCTTTGTTGAAAATTAGTTGACCTTGTAGGCTTGGGGTTATTTCTGGGCTAAGTCAGGTGAAGTTTTCAGCTACACTGTGCAGTCTGCACTCTGAGGACGGATAGAAGAATAAAAGGTCTCTTGGCCAGAAAAAATTGTAAGTCTTTTGAGGAAGAGCAAACCAACATAGGCAAGATATTAAAAATGTTAAAGATATAATAATCAAAAGCTCATTGCACAGAATACATAGTAGTGATGTGGGAAATATCAGCAAGAAACAAGTCAACGTCAAGATAATTGGGAATGATTTCAGGAGACTTTGAAGTAAATGTGAATATCACATACTTTTTATGAAAATTAGCCTGTTGGAGTGAAACATTTACATTTTATGATCAATCTTTCTTCAGTCAAATATCAAAAAATTTTTTCTGTTTTCTACCAAAATAGGCAAAGCCGACTAACAATTTAAGATCTTCAGGATAGGGTGTATTAAGAAATTAACACCAAATGGCAATTACTATGTTAAATATCCTTTTATTTTATGCCAGGTACTATGTCGTTCTATTGCATCTCTATTTTTCTGCTCAATTTTCAGATGGTTAAAGTAATATATAGTAGTATATATATTACATAGTAGTATATATAGTAGTATATATAGAGAAATTTTGAAAAATATTTTGTGCAGAAAACAAAAAGCAAAATAAGACACAATATAAAGATGAAAATTAAAATCAGCCAAAATGCGACCCTTGGTATAAAAATCTCTTAAGACATAATAGAATTTTAGCTTTCAAAAATTATTCCTTTTTGGCTGAGTGCGGTGGCTCATGCCTGTAATCCCAGCACTTTGGGGGGCCAAGGAGGGTGGATCATCTGAGGTAAAGAGTTCGAGATCAGCTTGGCCAACATGGTGAAACCCCGTCTCTACTAAAAATACAAAACTTAGCCAGAAGCGGTGGTGTGTGCCTGTGATCCCAGCTACTCTGGAGGCTGAGGAAGGAGAATTGCTTGAACCCGGGAGGCGGAGGTTGCAGAGAGCCGAGATCATGCTGAGGCACTCCAGCCTGGGTGACAACAGCGAAACTCCGTCTCAAAAAAAAAAAAAAAAAAAAAAAAAAAAAAAATTCCTTTTTATGGTAAGAAAATATTTAGGAATTAATTTCGTTAGTGTTTCTGTGCTCTTTATCTGAATCAGCATTTTTATATCAGGAAATTACTGTATTTTGATTTATACTTTGCTCAGAATAATCAAAGAATTTGTGGCTATGTGATCATGTGTAAGTTCCCAAAACTATTTGTTTTCTTATCAGTTTTCCTCATTCATAAAATTGGAAATAACACCTGACCTACTGGTTTCTAGGAGGCTGGATAAAGTATACATAAACTAGTGTATGTGACAGCCCTTTATAAAAATGCAAAACATTATTCCAAAACATGCCTATTGCAAAGTACACTCAATCCTGCTTCAGGTATTAGTGAAGTTATATATTTTTGTAAGTTGCTTTTTACTTGCTATGGTTTTTTTTTAAATTGAGATGTAATTCAGATGCCATAAAACTTACCCTTTTAAAGTATATAATTCAGTGCTTTTTGGTATATTCACAATGGTTTGCAACCATCACTACTAATTCCAGAACATTTTCATCACTCCCAAAAGAAACCTTGTACCCATTACCTGTGTCCCCAGTTCATCCCTCCCGACATTTGGTAATTTTTGAGATTTTTTTCAAAGAACTTATGTTGAACTGAAATTCAACATAAGAATACTGCCATTTTTATTAATTTTATATTACATGGGGAAAAATCACTGATAATCTAATAGAAACCATTGGGCAAAGCATCACAAATTAGAAAGTAATAGGAAATTTTATTGTTTTCTAATCATGGATACCTAAGAAATATAATTGAAAACTATATTATATTTCATGTTGGTCGCTATATTTTATGTTCTCATTCATTTTCTTGTAAATGACCATTAATGTAGTAATGCATGATATAAAGTAAGATTGTACTAGCAGTATTTGCAAATCTTGATTCTGTTCACATTAACAGACAAGCACACTCAAATGACCATGCTGTATTGTGGTCAAGAACTACGATAAGTAATACAAATAGTCACACACACTTTAGGAAACAAGTAGAATTGTATAATAAAGATTTTGATTTGATCAAGCACCAGCTGTGTAAAATAATACTTTAAGAAATAGCTATATGTTAGAATAATAACCCAATTTTAAATAATGAATTATCTAAGATATTTTAATAATTACCATTTGAATTCGTTTATTCAGCTCAAAACAATTTTTAGCAAATGAAATAGCTGTGTTTCTCCCATATCTTTTCACCATTTTCTTATTTTACACCATGTTTTTGCAACCCTTAAGTTTCTATGATTAGCAACTTTTAATATGGAGATTATACCTGAAGTCAACAAATATATTTTGTTTAAGCATGTATTGTATTTATAATACATGTCATCATTTTTTGAAATTTGGTATGAATTTAATGTATATTAATAAGAACTAATGCTTTGTAAGAACATGATGCTTCAGATTTGAAAATAAAGTTTACTATAAAACAACAAGAATTTTTAAGATAAACCTGCATAGCATTAAGAATGAAATTTTATTGTGTTAAGGTAACAGAGGTCTTAATTCTATATCCTTTGAAAGTGGTTGTATCCTAGTAATATTGCCAACAATAAACACATCATGCAAAAGTAAAAATGCAGTAGTGAAATGAGCCATTGAAAGAAAGAGTCAGTGACCATATAATATTTCAGTTTCTATTATATCTAGTAGCAATCTGGTTAAAAAGAAATGACAGTTGCCCTGAAGGAAATAAAGTGGAGGTATTATTGTAGTAGTAGTTTGGAGAGAAAATTGCACTGTGTCTTGACTGGATTATTTCTCTATCCTTGCAAACTATCTTCACCTCTCTGTGGTGCTGCTTCTTGCCTTCTTTATACAAATTGAGTTTGTATCATATAAACTCATAGGGCCCAGGGGCCCTTTGGCGACAGGGAGGAGCAGGAAGAGGGGAATTAGAAAAAGAAAATGTGACAGGCAGTTTTGAAAAGAAAAGCAATTTTCCTTGTGGGTCTGTTCCTAAATAGGAGTTCTTCAATGCAATATTTTGCTTCTGCAGAGCAGTCAGTCAGAATCAAGTGCATGCTTGTGCTGTTTTCTGGGGCTTGGCACTGACAGGTTTCATTTAGGAGGGGTAGGAATACAGGGTGATTGGATGTGGGGAAGTTAGTATTTTGGCTATATCAGCCCTGGAGGCAGAGTTAGCACTTGCAATGGGACAAAAGTATTTGTAGTCATCAGATAACTTTGCAGTCAGCTTCAATAGCATCACTCCTTTTTTTTTTTGTTTTGTTTTTTACTCTTTTTTTCCACTTTGGCAGCCAAGCTCTTAGTAGAACCATCTGTCTTTCTATTAGTATTTTTGAGGCCTGTTTTGAAGCCACTTTGCTTGGCAAAGTCACTTTCATCCTTGGAAACGATTTTTAAAAAAAGTTCTGTGGCTTTTTGCCGAAGAAGAGTACTATGTAAAAAATCCACATGGCTGTTCATTTTTGTTCTAAAAGAATATGGCTACTTTGTCTTTGTCTTGAATCAAATGAAATTAGAGGTGATACAACTTCAATGTGACTGTTGGGAAGTTAGAGGCAGGGATTGCAATTTTAGCAATGTTTTTATGTGCCTATATTCCTCAATGAGATGTTCTTTAGTCTTCCTAGTAGATTAATTGGAAGATAAATTGACTCCTTTATTTTTAATTTTTCCTAAAGACCATTGCATTGAGTAGGATAAACTGACAAATTGACTTTCTTTTATATGAAATGAAAAATCAGACTATTAGCCGTCATTGAAGATCCCATGTCTCTTTTTGCTAATGGTGGAAAGTTACTTTGTTATCCTGGTTACTCCAGTTTGGGTAATTATATTCTGCCTACCTAAACCCCTCTTGTAATCTCATTTGGATATTTTATTCTTCATTTGCTCAGAAACTGCTATGTATTGTTGCTGTGTGCTTCTAAACAGCTGCTATGCTCCCCACTGAAGGTGACTGAATTTCAGTTGTAGGTGAACTGATCCCTAAGGATGATGTGTATTTGAACACTGTAGCACTCATCGGACTAAACTCTTGAGGAACATTTGAAAAAGTTTTAGAGATTACAGTTAATTTGTAATTGTGCTGATATAAACCATAGAGCTGCCTTTCATTTTAACATTTGTGTATGTAATTTAAACAAATATCCTACCATAAGTTTGTGCTGTTTGAGATTTCATACAAACTCACTCTCATAAGACCTGTTCCTTTAGATCATGGAGTTCTTCCAGTTCTTTGATTCCTGTGTTTTTCCCAGTGTGGTGATGCCATCCAGGCCTCTCACCCTGTTTTGAAGCCCAAAGCCTATTGTTGATCAAAAGCAATTTTTATTTCCTCATAACTTGTCTTTGCTGAAGTCCTCCAGTCTGCTTCTCTTCCCCTGAATGCTGGAGTTCATCTTCTCTGATGCTCAGTCACAGTGATTAGGCACGTTTTGAGAAAAATCACAGAAAAGGGAGATCTGATAATATTACAATTCATGTGGTCTCACCTAAGGTCTTGGCATCTTCTATCACTCTTTTTAATGTCTGTGGTTTTGCTTGCTCTTTCATTTCTCACAGTAACCATCGAGAACTTCCTGGAACCTTGTTCCAGTTTTCTTCCTCAATTCCAGTCTCTCTAATTTTCTGGATATGAGCTTGCCTTATCATTGGGAAAATTTCTTCTGTCAGACCTGATTTTCCTTACCTTCCCCTTTCCCTACCCATAAAGCACATCTGTCTTCATCCATTTATATAGCTCCATTCCTCAGGGCCCAGAGGATGAGATGCCACTCTCATTCTAAACTGATTGCTCCACCTCTGCCTTGTCTTCTAGCCTCCTCCGGAATTTTGGTTAGTTTCTCTCTTTCCTACATTTGAAACTCTCCATTTCTATTTGCCCCTTTCAGCCAATAAATGTGCTCAGAACTCTGCTACCTGAAAAAAAGCCTTTGCTTCACTTTACATCTTTCTACAGCTGCTATTAATGTCTCCTCACCTCTCATCAACTTCCTCTGAAGAATAGTCTACATTTGCTTTCTCCTTTTCGTTGCCTGTCATTCAGTCCTCACCCTTTTGCAATATGATTTCTACCCTCTGTTCTAATGGAAGTGGTGTTATTATAAATTCAGCTTCTAATCATTCCCAGAGATGTTATTTTTGTCTCTAGAATACTTTCTGCTTTTTGTTTTGTTTTGTTTTTCACAATTAGTTTACTCCCTCAATCTTGAAATTCCCTTGGCTTTTGTTATACCATACTCTTCATGATTTTATTAATTTTTGTCTAACTTTAAATTTATCTGCCGATAGGCTCCTTTCCTCCACGTTTTGTTGAACTGTTGTTGGAACCCAGATGGTGTTAAGCTGTTCCCCTTTTTCCTTCAGATCTTTTCTAGATTGTCTAGGTTATTCTCATTAACTTCTGGCTTCCCATAGCGTGGCCTCTGAAGATCTCCTCCCTCAGCTTCGGACTGGAGTGTCCATCTGCTGGAAAAATAACTGCAATGCAACATCATTCAGCCACCTCAGCCACGTCATATCCAAAACCGTAGCCATCACTTTTGCATGAAAATTATCACTTCTACTCTGAATTTTTAGTTGTTTGATGCCACTATAAGTAGAGTGACATCAAGTAAACATTATCTTTGATTTTATCATTTTTTCATCTATGAGTACTGCAATTTTTTTTCTTAAATATTTCTTTTCTTTTTTTTTTCTCCTCATCCATTACTCTTCTGCTGATCTAGCCCTCATAATCTGTTCCCTTATATTAACTTCCCACTTGGTCTCTACGCTGGGCCTCTCCAGTCTTTTTCCATATCCACCAGAGTATTCCACTGACCCTAATTTAAGCCCTCCGTGATTCCCCAGAGCCTACAGGGGAAATCTCTAGTTTCTTACCCTGATGCATAGACTGATTCAGGCAGACCTCTCACCACTGCTTTCTTCATATTTTTTGCCATTCCTAGCTGCTGGTAGTGTCTCCCTCACATGATGTTTTTTTCTTGCCCCTGTTCCTTTTCTTATGTCTCTGTCTCTGCTCCTTACCTATTCAGGCCCTATACCTGCCACTCCTGCTTTCACAGGGCCTTTAGTGACTTCTCCTGGCTGTGTTAGGAGCCTCTCTTCTGTACTTCCAGAGTATCCTATACAAGTCTGTATTATTGAATTAACAGTAGTATATTATAATTATCTGTCTGTTTGCCCCACCAGATTCAGAGCTCCTAGAGAGCATCCATGTATGTGAATTCATCTTTTAATCCCTAGTTACCACAAACTGCATATTCTACTTAGCAGATGTTGATTGAATAAATAAATAGGGACATGTAATGAAATTCAGATTAAATAATCTTAAGAATCTACTTAATACATTAATTTCTTGAAGCCATTGAATGTTTCAACAATAGAACATTTACATAAAATATAAAATATTTAACTATGAGTAATTGATAGGTATTTACTTGTTCTTCATAAATGGGATAATATAATTGATTTGTGTTGGATTCATAACATCTTAGAGACTATGTAGTATCTTGAGGTAGACACATAAAAAGCATTAAGACGGGGTTTCTTAAAAGTTTTTAAAATATAGGAAGTAGCCTCTTATGTGTATTATGAATTATTTAACCTGCGAATAACATGCCCCCTAGCTTTTAAAAATTTATGACAGAAGTATTTTGTTGAAACTTAATAAATGTCACACATTTTCAATTTTAATGAGTGGTTTAAAGGAAATTTCATACATTCAGTGAAAAAAAAAAGAAATTAATAGTGATCAGGATTTGGAAATATTCAAAACTAGAAAATATATAGAATGAATTACTAACCCTATACCAAGTTAGTTTTAGAATCTACCCAGAAAACATATTGTTTTGATATTGTGTGTCCTTTTCTCCCAAATGTTGGCTAAATTTCAGCATCAGTGCAGTGAAAATCCATCAAGATATAGGAATAATACAGTCACTGCTCATTATTTATATGTGTTATGGTCTATAAAGTTGCTATGAACCCTGAATTAGTGAATGCTGAACAATTGCTCTTAAAGGAAGTATGGTTAGATTCTTGCGAGCTTCTGGTCACAACTTTTTCTTCAGCTAATCAATATATAACTTTGTTTTGTGTGTGTTTTTGTTTAAAAATACCTTGTTTAATATTTATTACTGATTCATTAACATTGAATTCGCAGCCAACAGCAGGATATCTCATGCCTGAGCAAAGCTTATCTAATACATAGTCTTCTGCGTAAGTCACACCACAGCCCTCTTGCCTCATAAACACTAGACAGCACTTAAGCATTATGCTTGGGAGCTTTTTAAACAAAAAATTACCAACAAAATTGTTACCTGCTTTGTGCACGTCTGCAAATGACCAGGAAAGTGGCATTATTAAAATTGGGTACGAGTAAATTTCAGCCAATAGGCAAATTTGCAAATACAGAATCCACGAATAATCAGGATCAACGATATTTTGAGATGTGTTTTTAGTCGCTCACATAGATTAACCACACATTTTGGATTACATTTATTTTACTGTTTACTGTATTCTTATTATTAATAGTACAGTACTCTACAGTCTGTTCTATGATGGTCTAATAAAAACCAATCACTGGGACTGTGAAATTCGGTTTTTCATTTAGCTCCCTTTTTTCCACCTTGTAGTTCCTCTTTCAGTTCCTTTATCTCCTACTTCCCCTCACTAGATTGAGACAGGAGATGCAGTTCCAGTGTAAGTTTGGTTTTAGCTAAATATGGGATCTTGAACAATTTATTTGGCCAAGCTAGGTCTTATTTCCTCATTAGCATGATGGTTATGTTGTTGCTGATAATCTCTAGGGTCTTTCTCAGCTTTAAATTTCGATGTCACTCTTTACAAGTGGATCTTGAAAAATTTAGACACTAAAACAAATTATAATACTAAAACAAAATGCATTTTAATAATCTAATCTATAGAAGACCGAAGTTTAGAATGCACAGATTTAATAAAAGCTCCAGAATTCATTGCAATTTATTCCTTAAAATACTAAAACTTTTATCTGAAAGAATATTATAAACTATTAAAGTATAAATTATCTAGATAAAAACCACCATAACAAGAATGCTTTATATACAAATAATAACCAATTAACAATATAGCCAATAAACCTTTCCCTATATAATGCTTTGTAATTTGGTGTCATTGCTGAAAACAGATCTACCATTCACATACTGCTTTTCTCTCTCCCTCTCTCTGCCACCCCCACCACCACACACACATTGCCTTCTCTTTCACCCTCCCTCTCCTCCCGTTCTCCCTCTCTCAGTCCTTGCTGCCCCCCACACTCACCAACCAAAATCTCAGAAATAGCTCAGAGGTTTACTGTGGAAGATTAAATAAAGGAGAAATTGAAGGTGGGCTTTTAAAGTGAGAAATGATGAGAACTGTAAGAATCGTAAGAACCCTAGGAATGTGTAATGCGACTGGGAAGACAAGAAAACAGATCTGAAAGACAATTCAGAGGTGCTGTTAGGATTAGTGACTGAATAAATATGTAATTATCTTTGTGTATTTGTTTCTTTTACTTTTTTCACCGCCATCATCCCTACTATAATCAAGGCTTCATAGATGTGGGATTTTGGTTTTCTTGTTCACTATTGCATCTCTACTGCCTAGCTCAGTTTCTTGCACATAGTAGATATTTATTAAATATTTTACAAATAACTGCTCAATGTGTGGGAAGACTAGTGGAGGAGAATAAACTGTCAGAAAGGTAATTTTAAACACGATCCCAAATTACCATCCATATATCCATCCATCAATAAACACTAACCAATAATCATTTTCACCAGCGAGATCTTGCTTAAATATTTGTTCAAAAAAAGTATTTTAGTTAATGACAAATCTCTAGTTAATAATGTGACAAGGCTGCAGAAATGGCCACATTAGGTTATATTTCTAAAAATTCCTTTTCGGCTCAAACAAGATAGTGATTCTATTGTGCTGGATTATTTATTAACTAATGTGAACCCCATATTCTGAGAGTGGGACCAGCAAATTAGAGGATATTCCAAAGATGACAACCAAAATGGAGACCCTGTGGTCTAAGGAGTTCTTCAGTTGCTTCAAAAGGGATAGATGCAGGCAAAAATGTTGTACAGGAAATCTGTAGCAGGATTCAAGAGACTGAATTCTAGACCCAGTTCTAACTAATTCTGTGGCTAGTCAGTTATCTTTTGGCATTACTTACCTCTTCTATTAAAAAAAAAAAGAGTAAAGTTTTAGCTATTCTGTAATCTTTCTTCCAGGTCGATTACTGTATTCAATAATTTAAAAATTCAATATTATGTGTGAACATGAGAATTTGTCCTCAAATAATGAAGAGCTATTTATATATAAAATGATACCGGTTTAGTTAGTTTTGTTTTAGATGGTAGAATTAGTCCCAACAAGTAGGATTTGCAGAGGGCGATTTCAGTTCCTTCTATGGGGTAATTTTTTAGCCATTTCATTAGTGCAATAAGAAAAAGGCTTATCATGCAAAGTAGTGATATTTTCGTCACTGCCAAGGATATCATTTCGGGAAATTATTCATCGTGTTAGAGAGTCGACTTAATAATACCTTTCAGCTCTGGGATTTTCTAGTTCTGCTGTTTAAGGTAGTCCCAAAGCATATCCTCAAGCCCAGTATCCCAGCAAGCTTCTATGCCAGTCTTTTGAATTGAATAAATGATTTTCTTTTATCATGAAATAAGGAGGGTGGGAAGAAGCATGGAGCATCGAAACTTCTTCTCTTTGATTCGCTCTATCACGTTCAGCAGGTTCAAGGTCAGCTGCCGCCATTAATGATTCCCGTATTCCCTCCTGATCAACGGACACTGGCTGCAGCTGCCCAGCAAGGATTCCTCCTCCCTCCAGGCTTCAGCTATAAGGCTGGATGTAGTAAGTACTGTTGATTTTTCATCTGGGAGTGGGTGGAGGGCAAAGCTTTAAATTAGGCAATTTAATATTCCTGCCACACCAAGAAATGAGATCACCCATATAGCATTTTTATTTTAAAGAGGAAACACACAGAATGTGTGGAGAAGTGTGTTAGTACTTAAAAGGGCTTAGATTAAATCTGTGCTTCTGAAGCCAATATTCTTTATAATTCAATTTCATGACTTCTATTTACAGTGTATTGTTAATGTATGAATGTAATTTGTGGGTTCATTTTATTTTTTGCATAGATGACACAGGAATATGCTTTTTACCACCTTTTTAACAGTGAGATAAACCCAAATTCCCTAACATGAATGAGTTGGCCTTCTGTTATTTGTCTCTTCCAAATATTTACAGCCTAAATTCTCACCAGTCTTTTTAGTTCTTAGACTGAACCATTCTTTTTCTTGACTCTGGACTCGCATCATCAGTATTCACTCTCCTTCATATTGTGAAGTGCTTCTAGCTCAGATTAGGGAGCGCTTGCCTGACTTGACCTAAGTTAGGTCCCTTTCTCCGGCTTCCTTTGGATTCTGTATATTTTCTTTTTATTTGTAAACTTTCTGAAGGCAGTTGCTGATTCTGTCATACTCATTGTTGTATCTCAACTTTTAATACACCATTCAACGTTTTTGAATGAATGAATTAATGAATGAATACATAAGCAATATAGAAGACATTTTTTGAGCTATGTGATATACTAGGATAACTGTTTATATTGCTTATTAACTTTAGATGCCTGTGATTTCATGTCTTTTTCTCTTTCTTACCCAAATATAAATTGCACATTGTTAGTCTTAGGAAAAAATACATCATTTGAAAAAATTATAGTCAAAATGCCAACTGTATTCTGTAAGATAAAAATAATAACACATTCTAAAGAGGGGCTAGATTGCTAAGCTAGATATCTTCCAGAACATCTTTACCATGGCCAGAAGGAAAATAGTAAAAGCAAGTTGATTGAAATATTTTCATTGATAAAAGTGAACACCACTGAAAAAAATTAGTGAAATATTATTTTAGATAATTACACAGAATATTGTTTTTAAATTCCAGTGCATTTTGGCTTATATATATATATATATATATGTTAATGAATTGTGCCATTAACATCTTGTTATGCTTTAGTATTTAATTTATTTGAGAAACTCTAATATTCTGACATTACTACAAATCAGTTCTACATTTTCTTTTAGGTGATGTTTTAAATTCTCACATTGGGGATTTCAACATTTATTTCTCGTCTTTAAATCTTTCTCTATATCATATTGAAGAAATGGGTTGTAATTTCTTAAATATGCAAAGCCATTTGAGATTAGAAGATTGCAACTCCGGAGTTAAGATAAAAGTGGTCTGCATTCAAGACTATACAAATTCACATATGTGTGGTGCTTTGCTCTTTGAGATTTTCATACTGCTTTTGCAAATCTTTCCCTTTACTTTGGTGTCCTGCGTTTTAAATGGAATTCTCACTCTGGACTCTTAATTTATTCATCTAATATTATTTTCCACATCATCCTACCTTTGTAGGTTATCAACTCATCCAGACACACCAACTTTTTTTTATAATTAAATACTATATTCATTCTAAATATTTTACATTCTAAGAATAAATTCTATGAATAGAATTTTAATTTTTATTGCTACACTAAATTCTGATTTTTTTAAATTCTGATTTTTAAATCATGAAGATTTTTTGTTTTGTTTCTACTTTCTCAAGAATTACTGTTCACATTAAATACCTGCCACAGATGTGTTTTTAGTAAAAAACAAAAAAGACACTTTCTAAAATCATTAGTTGCCTTTGACTGCATCTGTAATATATACATATAGACTAGTTATATTTTCAATAAAACAAAAAAGTTCTTTAAAGCAACTGCAGAAGTAAGTCCCATTAGCAAATATTGTGTGCTGAAGAGAAAACCACATTTAGTATGAACAATAGCATAACCGTAGGCCTGGAAAAGGTCAAGAACACCTCCACCTCACTCTCATTTGACAGAGTTGGCATACTAAATTTGTTGAGTGTTCATGTAACGTGGCGTGGAGAATTTTTTCCATTTCCAAAATAGTTAGTATATTAACCATTTGATATTCATACTTTTAGTGCTTAAAGTTATAAATGATACCACTTCTTTTGTAACCTTGGAAATAAAACAGAAAAAAAGCCTTTACAGCTGCTGGCAAGCTTGAAACTGGCATCACACCAAACTCTAGAACTAAGCAGAAGCCAGTAACTGGCAGTTCAAAAGGAACTGCCACCCTCATTGACCCCTGGCGTTTTGACTCAGTTTGAATGAAGAACTGGGTGGAAGTGAAAAGTAGTCCAGACGATGTCCTCCCTAGTCACATTTCAGGAAAGGAATAGAGGTAGGAGAAGAAATTCAGGAAAGGAATAGAGGTAGGAGAAGAAATTGTGCCATTTCCGCTCTTCAGTGGGATTTCCTGATTTATTCCCCTCATGGTTGTCAACCATTTGTAACTTTTCCGGTTGCCAATTATTTCACTTTATTACATAGTCTTCAATAAAAGAGACTGAACAACCCATCTTGACTTCAATTTTAAGCAAATATGAAAGATATACTATTTATTGTTATAAAAAATCCAGATACTTTTCATCAATCCATTTATTGAACATACTGATGATAAACATTTCTGTTTAGGCTAGATGTCTTCATAAAATACATAAAATAAATTTTAAAATCTCTGGGACTAAACTAGAAACTTTAAATATACTCAACAGGAAAAAAAATAGAAACACAGTTTAAGGAACCTAATCATTGTAAATTGAGTTAACATCTCCTGTTTCTGAAACAGAAGCTTTTAGTTGGACATAAAGATCTTTTTTCTTTAAGAAATATATAATAGCTGAAATATGGTGTGGAATGGAAACCCACAAAATGTGGTTGCTGAGCCTCTCTTGAGTACTAGAATGTATATCATTTAAACAATATAAGAGTAAATTAGTAGCAGCACAGCCAGGCGCAACAGAGAAAATTGACTAGACAGATAGAAAAGACAATCTGAAGAATATTGGTGTCCATTCTTTTCCATGAGTATATGGATCAGTTCACAGATGTTGATGTAGTATCAGCAGCCTCCCAGATTCTGTTTGGCATTCGGTATGAATGAAATTACACATGAAACCACTTCATGGATCCATATCTAGTTATTGCTTTCCTTACTTATTAAAATCCTAAAAATACTTGAAAACTTCTGAGGAGGTGAAAATGATGTGTATTCTTGAATCAAATCCTTTCTCTCTCTCTCTCTCTCTATATATATATATATATGTATATGTGTGTGTATATATATATAATGTGTGTGTATAAAATAAATATAGAACTTGAAAATAATTACATGAAAACACTGGTTTAATCAGTCAGCTTCATTCAGAGACAAGTTCATTCAGGGAAAGAAAAAAATTAGTTGAATAATCTGTATTTTGAACTTCTCAGTTCTATTAAAACTGTCAACTTAGCTGTTATATGTAAACACACCCCAGACTGTATAAGAGATAATTTAAAATCTCAATTCTTAATTATATTTGCAGATAATAGCTCATTTTGATCAGAAAATAATTATTGCAGCCCTTTAAGTTTGAACAACTAAGTAACTAAAGTTTCAAGTCTAAATTAATAAAGTAACTGGGTATACAAATGAATTGGTTCAAGTACACAGTGGATGGTTGAAGTGTCCAAGAACATGTTAGTCCATTTGCTCCTGCTGGAAAGTCTGAGTAGTATCCTAAACTATTTATCAAAGACTTCAACATGTGAGCTGTGAAGCTTGTGTCAGATACATATTTTTGAAGTAAAATATAAATGCCTTTGACACCTGTAGAACAGTTTTATGTTTTTGGAAAGATACTGCTTTTGCTCATCCTAGAGCAAATGCTACTTTACAAAAAATTGACTTTAAAGGAAGATAATTTTGAATGTTCATGTTGGTGTCAGCCTAAAATTTTATACTTGAGAGCGACATTTGAGAAAAGGTGGTTGATGGATATAAGGTTAGTCAAAAACACTTTGTCTCACTCACACTCCAGGCCTCTTCCTGCAGCACATGGCTTCTTTGCACCCCATGTTCAGGATCATTGCTATTTCTTTAGAGTACATATTTTAGAGGTAGAAATTAGAGATGATTGTTTTATTACTAGAGACTGCAGTCCTCTGCCCCTCTCTTTTCTGTTTGGGTACAAAGTTCCCAGTAATATAATTGTAACCATTAGATGGTTTACAAATTTTAACAGGAAGATATTTTATGTGGAAATTTTAAAAATCCACATGATTGGCAAAATCCAATAAAATAATCCATTTACTATAAGCAGTATAAAACAAACAATTATAAAAGAGCTGGCTTGATCATAAAAGAGTGGCTCAAAGTATCAAACTGAATATGAAATATAGCTACAGATAGAGAATATTTACCAAGAACATTTTGACATGTGCCTAGTGCCATGGTTCTCAAACTGTGTGCCAAGGTTCCCAGGTTGGTGTAGCTAATTCATAGGGGCACAGGATATTTTAAAATTTTAGAGAAAATACAGAGGCATCTATTGGACACTATGTGAACTATCATCGATAAGTTCTTTGGACTTTACTAAATAAAATTGAGCAGTTGGATATTTCCTTTGTTTTTAAGAGTCCCATGAAACAATTATTGAACCATCAATGGTGCCTTAATCAAAGAAAGTTTGGAAACTTTTGTCCTAGAGTTGTTTTAAAAATTACTGTGATTTTTTGTTTCACCTGGAAGTTATTGTCTTTCACCTATTGTACTGCCAACCACAGAACAGAATATTATAACAAAATTTATTTTCCACTTAACAGTGCTATGTACAGTATTATGAAGATAATCAATTACTTGTTTATACCAATTGATTCCTTTGTCAATATGATTTCAAGCATTCAATATTTGGTTTATTTGTTTTGATTTAATTAATGCACTCTCAAATAGGCAACTACAAATAGAGAGGTACTTTGAAGGAGAGAGCCTGGACTTGGGATCAGATTTTCCCTCATTCTGATGTTTCGATTGTCCTAATGTAAGTTATTAAGCTTCAGTTTCCTCATCTACACAGTGGTGTAATAAGATCCATTTTACTGAATTGTTACAAAGATCAAATGAGATTATCTAAGAATTGGTGCCTAATATTGTGCCTGTCTTATTATGTTATTTACAAGTGATAAAGACTGAGATAATGTAGTACGAGCAAAATACAGATCTTGTTTTGAAAGGAAAAAAGGATTTTAAAATCACACCTAGCATTTGATGACATTTCATCACTCACTCTCTTTGAGTTAGGATCAAACTCACTCTGCCACACATGAATGAGGCTTCCTCTGACTGAGGAAAATAACTGTTTACAGAAAAGTAGCAAAGTGCTGAGGAAAACATTTGCTTGCTTTAATACAACCTTAGCCTTACCTGTTTTTATTATAATCGCCAAGTTTTAAACTTTTTCTTTTCTTTTTTTCATTTTGTGGAGACAGTCTCACTCTGTCACCCAGAGCAGTGGCATGATCTCGGCTCACTGCAACCTCCACCTCCCAGGTTCAAGAGATTCTCCTGCCTCAGCCTCCCGAGTAGCTGGGACTACAGGCATGCACCACCACGCCCAGCTAATTTTTGTATTTTTAGTAGGGATGGCATTTCGCCATGTTGCCTAGGCTGGTTTCAAACTCCTGCCCTCACGTGATCCACCCACCTCCCAAAGTGCTGGGATTACAGGTGTGAGCCACCGTGCCTGGCCAGTTTTAGCCTTTTTCTGTTGTTGTTTTTTACTTGTCCTTTTATTAGAGCTCATGTTGAAAAACATCATATGAGTTTTAGAAAATGTAGTTAGTCACTGTTTTGGCTGTATAAAACTAGAAATATATTCACATCCTCATTCTGCATTTTAAAACATTGATTAATTTTTCAGAAATGTGCTAAATAGCCATATAAAGTTACTGATTGAAATATTTAATTGCCTTATGAGATTGGCTTAAATAAATAGAAGTCGATGAGCCAAGCTTAATAAACTTAAAATATGCTGTATTTACTCTTCATTGGTTTTCTGAACAGTATTTCCGTTTCCAATAAAAAGGGAAACTCTCAGTTAATTAGTTCCTCATACACCACAATAAAATTAATGTTTAGGAGTTAAATACCATAAACTTCCTCAGGCATATTTGCTGATGTGTTCCGGTTTTTAGTTAATGTCACATGTTTCATTGTTTAATGGGAGTATCATGTGGGTTCCATTATATCTCTTATGCAAAGAGTTCACGTGTCTGGCATTTTAGGAGACTGCATGCTAATTTCTGATTTAACGGTGTCAGCTATGTCAGCTGACATACAGGTTATTGGTGATGAGTGCTAAAACAATCAAAAATCACAAGCTAAAAACCATTAACATGGTACGCTTTTATCAAACTGACAAAATAGGAAATGTGTTGTCAGGATCCCATACTGTATGTTCTTTGTAAATAAGCAGAGAGAAAAGAGGATATAATCATGTCTTTAGGCTTCTGTTTTTTGTTTGTTTGTTTTTATTTTTTATTTTTTTGAGACGGAGTCTCGCTCTGTTGCCCAGGCTGGAGTGCAGTGGCACGATCTCGGCTCACTGCAAGCTCCGCCTCCCGAGTTCAAGCGATTCTCCTGCCCCAGCCTCCTGAGTAGCTGGGATTACAGGCGTCTGCCACCATGCCTTGCTAAATTTTTTTGTATTTTTAGTAGACATGGGGTTTCACCATGTTGGCCAGCCTGGTTTCGAACTCCTACCTCAAGTGATCCACCCATCTTGGCCTCCCAAAGTGTTAGGATTAAGGCATGAGCCACCATGCCCAGCTGGTTTCTGTGTTTTTTGTGTTAGAATTATCGTGACCAGCTCTTCCCCTCTCCTCTGCCTTCCCAGAAGTTTATAAACCAATGACTTTGGGAGATCCTGATTTAGTTGTAAAGCTTTGTAAATGTTTATATTTGTAAAGAATTGAATTATTTTGGTACCTGAATGGCCAGTCATTTAAGTTCCCTTTTGAGGTAGTTATATTAGTGGTTTAAAAATATGAAATGATTGAAAAATAAAGAGAACTGGGTTCAAAAATGTATACAACTTTCCATAATTATGTGGTGACAGTCATCTTCCACTTCTCATGAGAAAAGTGTTTCTAGGTCATTAAAATATATCTTTTGATTGAAAATGGAGTTGACATTATTGTCTTAAGATTATATTACTGAAAAAGGGATATGTCTTTGTTGTGGCAATCACAGTATTATAACTTGACATAAAAATAATAGCTTATACTGTACTTTATTATTTATTAAATATTGTCACATAATTGATTTTAATCATTATAACTGTGAGATGATAACTGATCTATATTAGTAACCAGCATTTAATCCAACTTCCACCCCAACATATGCACACTGCCACCACCAAAATACGTACACACAAGCAAACAAAAAAGCAAAGACTCTTTCTTTGATAAATTTCTCAGATTTTATTAGGCCATAACTAGCTTTTCTTTTAATCCATGTCATTTACTTTTTAACATTTAAGAACATAAGAATGTCATTCATTTTAAACCTAAAGCTCATTCAGCTTAGTATTCTCTTTTCAACATGAGTCTCCTCCTTCACGATGTATAAACATAAGATGGAAAGAGTGATTAATGGCACTCTATGCTGTCAGCCAAAAGACTTCAAAATATGGAATTACCATATGAATTTGTCATAGCTGAGCCTAACCCTTAGACTTCTAAGTTTTTATTTTTGTTGCCACGGCAAGAATGGAATTTCATCTCAGTAACAGACTAAGTTCATCAACCTGAAGTGTAAGCCCAGAAGAACAATATATTATTTTATCTGAATAAATGTAACAGTTCATGATACTATACAACGGAAATCTCCAGTAAGCATGTTCTAAGACTCCACTAGAAGGCAAACTTATGTCATAAGATTGATTGGAAAGTATGGAAGAAGAAAAATATTTAGTAACACAAGCTAAGATAAAACATTTTGCTTCAAACTCTACAATAGATATATATTTTCCGTAAGGACTTAAAAAGTCCTGATTTTGAAATGTCATGTGGAATAGGATGCTGCATTAATTTGGATACAGGTTTAGCTGCTGTAAAAGGCCAAAATAGTACTAGCTTAAACATGATGAAAGAATATTTTTTACTTCCGTAATAATCTAAGCATTGCTTATATGGTAACTCCATGACATCCAGTCTCAGGCTTGCTCTCTTATTGATTATACAGCTTTCCACAAATTGTAGCTTACATCTTATGGTCTTAGATACCTTATCCAGCTGCCATTTCCACATTCCAACAATGAAAAGAGAAAAGTCAGGCGAGAAAGAACTACAGCAACTTTTCAGACAGTACTATTTCCCTAATAATTGATTTTGGCTCTATTTTCAAAGAGCATACTCAAACATTTCTTAAACCTGTCTCTATAGTCAGCTCATAATACCCTTCATATTTTTTTCTAATATATTAAAGGTAGCACTTTCTGACTGCAAAAACCTCAAACAATGGAGAATTGTAGAAAACAAACTAAAAGTTATCTGCCTTCACTCACATACTCCTATAATCCCACTACCCAGGTGTAACTACCATTAATTTTATACATGTTTTTCCAGAGCTAGGTATACATGTAAATATGAATCCATTATATATATTTATATAAAAATATTTAGATATAGATGTGTAATATGTAGCAAAATAGCCTGTGTATTGTAATATGCATAATATGATACATATACTATGTATATTTATGATATGTACTGTATATCATATACCTGAGGATATATGCTACATAGATGACAAACTACTTACATGTATGAAAAATACATTATGGATATCTTCTTCCTCCATACTTTCAGATGTAAATTATTCTATATTTCCTTATGATGGATACATCGTATTTTATTTGGTTTCCCCACTAATGGACATTTAAGTATTTCTACTGCATTTACAGTTTCAAACCATGCTACAATGAATATTTTTGTATGCGCATATTGCCCCAAATGAATTTTTCATGTAACCAGTTCCATTTCTAGTATGTGATATTTTACTTTGGTTTCTTTCTGAACATTTTGCACCTGAGAGTTTGCATCTAAATTCTAATGCTCTCTGAGTTTGTTAATGGAGAATTTAAAACTTTCAAAATGGAGTGGCCCAAGTTATCTATGAATTAGCATTCATAAGACTTGAAATCAGAAACTAATTGTCTGGCTTTAATGAATTCTATCAGAAAAAAAATACAATGAAACAAGGGGTCAGAAGACCTTAGTAGTCACAGTCCCGTTTCATATTAATCTGTGCCCTTGGGCAAGTCATCTTGCTATCCGTGTTTTATCTTTTTCATCTTTCAGGCAGCCACAGTAATGTCTGCTCTACATACTTTATAAGGAGATTGTAAAATGTAGATGGGATGAGTATATGCATTTCTAAAGAAGTCAAATTATTGTATAAATATAAAATATCATTATTATTCATTAAGTATATACTCCTGTTGTGAAACTATTAAATATGTCATAATGAAAATGATGTCAAGAGTTTTTCTATTCTAGGTCACTATGCCTCTGACCATTCAAGACATTTATATTATGTATTTTTTCATATTCATTCATGTTAATGACAACATTTATTAACTTCTAGAGGTTTAACATTTATTATTTTAGTAGGAATCTCTAGGCCAGCAATCATTCTAAATGTGTATCTCATAGGCTTACCATTATAGTGATTTAGGAAGCTTCCTATTCTCACCTGTGAACTTCAGACCCTGGATACACTCAGGAGGTATATGATGTCTGCCAAAAGCCCAGATAAGAGAGAAAGGTGCAATGGCTAGAAAGGGAGTCAGCAAATTAAATGGTTGCTAAGCCTTAATATTAAAAGTGGGAAATAAAAGAGAAATTGCATTTAATTTGGTCTTAAGTGGCTTATGCGAATGCCCCTCTTCCAAATTCCTACTTTCTAATACTTGAAACATTTTGGATGAATTTTCTCGGGACCATTCATTTCTTCATAAGACACAGAGGCAAAATGTAGACATAGTATTCTAAGAAAGAGCTGGATATAGAAGCAGTTCCATAATTCATGATTCTTGTTAAGCAGCTTAAAATGAGTTATTGTGCAATACCTTAAATGATGCCTTAGCAGTCAGGCGGGAATACAGAAGGAAAAGGAGACATATCTGATTCATTGTCACCTTTTCAGGGATACTCAGATTTCTTAGATAATTAATCCAAGAAGTTTTATTGATAATCACATTCTCCAATTTACGGGCAAGGAGATGAAGAAAAATGTATTTTTTATATGCAGAAAGGTCTTCCCATTCTGAGAGGTGTTTCTTAAAGAGTTCATAAATTAATCTCTTTCTAAACTAGCCAACTAGGTAACTATTAAATTAAATAGGATAAAGTTTTCATTTGCTATGCTGCATTAAGAAGTCATAAAAATATTTTATTTAAAAAATCTCTTATTGAAAATAGTTAGCTGTGACAAAGCAGTTAAGAACTAACAATTACCTTATATTATCTTATTTTAAAATATCTATACAAACAAGAGCTAATTTATTTTACTCTCTCGAATAAAATGTATATGAAATATTCCCATTCATTACTTACCATTCTATGAAATTTAATACAAAATATTAGCATTTCTCATAAAAAGTTTCAAATGTTAAAGTCATATTATACTATTCTAGCAAATCTAAAAAGACTGTACAGATCTTCCGCATTTAGAAACTCCTTCACCTTTACTTGTGTATAGCAAATCACTTGTTCTTGGTTGCTCAAGATGCTGTAGGAGAGTTGTTATAAATGGAACTACTTATAATGAGGAAAAAAGTATAGCTGAACTTATTGCCATAAGGAAACAAATTTCATCTTGGTTGGATTTAAGAAAGTATAAAATGATATGAAACAATCACAGCGAAGAAAGATTCTGTTTTGATTATATGTTTATATGTAACATCTTATTTTCTAGTGGATACAATGACCAAGTGCAGGTGCTTTAATGAAATCATAATAAAAGATTCTTGTTGATGAACAGAAATCATTTTAAGACTTTGGAAGTGCATATTACTTAATTTTCATACCTAAGAGGATAAGAATTGTTTATAAAATCAAAATTTACAAGAGATAAATTATGGAATATTATAAAAGAATTATTGTTATATGAAAATATGTTAAAAGAGATTATTTTATTCTTTAACTACCTTCTCTGGGTCCTGATTTCCTCCTACCCCTAAATTCTAGGCCTCTGTGTCCCGTTTCATTATCTGTTCTTCCTTTTAACATTTACAACTCAACATAGTATTTGTTTGAATTAAACCGTGCACAAAAAACTAATACTTATTTGTATAATTATTGTCTTATAATATGTTTTTTCTACTAAACCTTAAGCTTTTGATATGCCAAGAGTTGTCTCTTGTATTTGATATTTGTTAACTTCTTACATGAATTCTTCCTTCATTTATTCAGTCAATAAACATTTTAATAGGCTTAAGTGTGTCAGGCATTGTGCTAGGGACTAGGTAGGGATTTCAAGATGAGTAAGACATAATTCCTCCCTTTAGGATGCTCTTAGTCTAGTTGGGGAGAATGGGATTGCTATGGTCTGAATGTTTATTTTCCCCCAAAATTCATATGCTAAAATCCTCACCTTCAAGTTAATAGGAGGTGATTAGGTCATGAGGGCAAAGTCCTTATAAGAGTGGCCCCAGAGAGCTGCCTTGCTTCTTCTACAGTGTGAGGACACAGAAAGAATGCACCATTCATTCATCAAAAGGCTTCCCGGCCTCCAGAACTGTGAGAAACAAATGTTTGTTCTTTATAAGCCACTCAGTTCATGGTATTTTGTTGTATCAGCCCGAACAGACAGAATAAGGATATAAGCAGTGGTAATATACAGATATGCATCACGTTTTAAGAGAAGTCTTTGGAAAAGGAATTACTTTAAATCCAAGAGTGTTGAAGTATCAGGAAAGGATTCTTAGTGTGAGGGGTCTCAAGTCAACCTAAAGGATAAAAGCAGTTATACAATCGAAGAAGTGATTGGGCTGAAGGGATACAGACAGACTATTCCAAGCAGGAAAAAAAGCCTAAAGACCAGAAAGCAAGAGATAAAATAGGGTAGGCATGGACCTATAAACAGTTAAGTGTTAAGAATAATGTATATGGTAGGAAGTGACAAGTGAGTAGTACTTTGAGGACATGAGACCAATTCAGGGAAATATGTTTAGACATATGCTGCAGGAGCCAGAAAACCACGAAAGGTCTGAAGCCTAGGATTGAGATCATACTGGCATCCATCCACCCATCCATCCATCCATCCATCTGTACATTCATCCATCCATCCATCCACATTCATTCATCCATCCATATATCCACATCAAAGCATGCTTCTCTTGTTCCCTGTTATATTTTCAGCCCCTAAAACATAGTATATAATTAATAAATACTTACTATACTTCAAATACAAGGAATGAATACTACAGATTGCCTGTATTGAATGCTACTGGAAACTAGAGAGAGAACGAATTTCGTTAGCAGAGGACTAGAGCCTGGGAGACTGAGTGAGAAGCTCTTATAATAGAAAGACATGTAGACCTAGGAGTTTAAAGGAAAAGATCTTCATGATTTATTGGCCGTGGAGGGTGAAAGGGATGGAAAAATCAAGGTTACTTTCATATTTGTAGTCTGGGTGACTGAGTGTCACTAAGTGATATAAGAACACCAGGAGTAGAAGCAGCTTTTGGAAGAAAGAAGATAAATTACATTTTGTACATGTGAAGATGGAGCTTATTATGGGACAGCTAGGGAGAATTGCTCAAAAAAAAAAAAAAAAAAAAAAAAACAGAAGAGGTCTAGGCTACAAGTCACTGATTTGGAATATATTAGCTTGTGTATGGTTGCTGAACCATGAGATTGGATAAGATCATTCAGATAAAGTGAATAGAAGGAGAAGAACCAAGTGCCAAGGAATACCAATATTTAAGGAAGGGATGGATGAAGGAAGGTGGAACAGCCTATTGCAGAAACAGATAATAAAGCTGGCATGAACAAGGTATAAGGAGAACCAGGACAGCTGTTTTAAAAAAGCCAAGAGAATGTATAGATATAATTAGAGAAGAAAATCATTAACAGAGGCAGCTGTTGCAGATATATGTTCATTAAAATTTGGCAATTCAGAGGTTGTTAGTAAATTTATAAAGCATTTCCCCAAAAATATATGGATTGAGAACTAAAGTGTAGAAGGATTTAAGATTATCACTAGGTTTTAACAATTTAGATGAGAGAAAATAGATGATGGTTTCAGAAGGGGTTTTATATTCTAGATAGTTCATTTTTTTAGGATAGGTAATTGTGCGTATATTTAAAGACATAATTATTTACAAATTGCTTATGTTGGTATTTGAGGTCATCGATAGACCGTAATCAGCCTTCTAAATAATTTTTGCTACTAGATGAAATGGGTTCAACTACAGGCTAGTTCTTGAATTTTGCTTGCTCATTTCTTTGATCCTGTTGTACCTCTTACTTTGGGGCTCATTTTTTAATTGAGCATCTACTCTATGCCAGGCATTTCAGCTCATAGGCTTCTCGCATCTTTTCTACTTCATATTTTATGTTCAAGGCCTAACTCAATCTCAGCCCCTCCTCTGATTCTTTCCCCAGTGATCCAACTTGTATAAATTCTTTTCTCTGGTAATTACTGCCTATATTCATTTGACTCCAATTGTATAGTTTTGATTCATTTCACTTTCCATATTTACATGTCTTATTTTCATAACTGAAAGTGTTTTGAAGGCAAGGATTGTACCTTTTAGTGCTTTGTGTTCTCCACACAGTAAGAGTTTGATACATGTTAATTGAATGGAAATTAGTTGAATATGTTATGAAAATTGAAGTATACATTTGCATAATGCTTTAAAAGTAGTCTGTGTGTTCTACAATAATGTTTTCCTTATTAAAATAGCAAGAACTCTAGTAATGATTAACCGTGGGATAATCCTGGGCAGTTTAAAAAATTGTATAGAATGGGAATAATAATTCCTACCCTAATGAGTTGTTGTGAAGATTAAAAGCAATTTTATACATTTACATATATGTATATATGTGTATATGTAAGACATTTTCAACACAGTGCCCAAAGTCAACAAATAATAGCTTCCCACATTTCAAGTCAGTGGGAGAACAAGTAATTATTCAAAAATGATGCGGGAATAATTAAATATTTGGGGAAACAATATTTCTTAAATCATATACCAAAATAAAACTTCAAACACTGAAAAAAAATTCTCACATATTTTCTTTTCTCTTTTACTTCATCAAATCAGTTATCAAGTCTGTCTCCCAAAGCTATTCTCTGCTCTCCTTCATTGATTTATTTGCAATAGTTTTTAACATATCTATCTGCAGTCTCTCCTTCTTCCAATCGTTCTATGCCTTGCCACAAAACTGATATATCTAGAACACAAATACTAACAAAAAATATTATTTTCCTGCTTAAAACCTTTCAGTGACTTAACGTTGTCTTCAAAGGAAAACATAAGGCTCTTCAAGATATGAACTCTACTTGCTTCTTTAGCTGAATAGTTCCCCATTCATTCCGTTTCTGCATCAGAAACACTGGGGGTAATGAAACTATCCCTGGATGTAGGCATAAATATAGTTGTTCTTGTTAGCCCTATGAATGGCAGGGGGCTCCCCCAAGCTGAAGGCACCCACCAATTTCTCTATCAGCCCATGACATGAAAGAAAGCAACATGAGATGAAAGAAAGCAGTTTTCTTCCAAAGTTCCATCTACAGTGTCCTTACTAACTTCATTTTGTCTTAGACTTCTACAAGGCCTCCTCCACCTGGAAATGAGAGTGGTAAGAACAGGGTGAGAACTCAGTACCAATCTGAGAAGGTTTTTAATAGGAGCAATGCCCGTTGCACTGAAAAGTGCATGCTTACTGTTGACCCTGTAACATTTATAATACATGGAAAGGAGGTGGTAAAATGGTCCCGAAGTATAATTTGGTATTGATAGTGGCCATCTTTTAAGAGACACCTCAGTAAATACAATTCCTTGACTGTCGAGTCTCTTTCAGGTTGAGTTCTTTCTTTCAGGATTCCAGAATAACTTTTACACTCTTCTACTTTGCTTATTGTATATTTGGATTAGTTTACATGGTGAATCCTCCTCACCTGATTAAGACTGGGACCGGGATTGTACGTGTGTATGTCAGAGAGGGGTTGATTTTCATATTTCCCAGCACCTACAGAAGGCAAGCTGGTATTTGTCAAGGAGGCAAAACAAAAACAAACAAAAAACCATGTAAGGCCAATAAAGGAATGAGTCTCCACATTTCAGTGAAGATAATGCCATAAAACTGTCCAAAACTTTTGCATTAGTTCAGTAGATGAAAGAGTGTGTGTTGTTGAGTCTTGTTAAAACCACATCTGCATTTCACATTTTTCTTCATCCTAAATAATCTTGTTGGAAAAATTGTTTTTCTTAGGCTGTGTTATACAGTATAGAGACGAATTCTTCATAGTATGACTGGAGATAATTAATATCTAAATATGCACAACTATAATAATGATGCAATTGAATGCTTTTAAAGAGTTAATATAAGCCGTATCATTTGTGTCAGTAGACACTGTAAGCTATGTTGTATTCTGAAAGCAATAGAATAACATGCCTCAGTATACTTTTTAGCTTTTTGAAAAATTTTAGTTTTGAGCTAGAATTTCCATGCTTGGTCTTGAAATAAGAAGCAAATTAACGTTGGAAAGGCTTAGGGAAAAATTTTTCAAATGGTTAAAACCTAGGGAAGAGTAGAAGAAATTACTTTTAACTAGTTGAAAGTCAATTTGAATAACTTACACATGGTTGAACTTTAAAAGTCAAAGTTTTCCATTATCTGATTTTTTTACTAAGTATGAATCTCATGAGGTATTTACAAAATAAATCTGTTGTAATGTTTTTTAGTACAGTTAATTGAGGAATGGCGCAAATAGATGACAGTATTTACTTCAATAAAAACTCTTTTTTTTTTTTTTACAGCAGCTTCTGTATTTTTCCTTTGCCATTAAAAATGACCCCTGACCTTGTTTGTAAAGCTTTGTAGATTCTGTGTCCACTGTAGAACACTGACACATCCATGTAATATATTTTGAATTTTTTAAATTGAGAGTTAAATGGCTGCATTGGAAATTCTCACAGGTATTTTATTTGTATTCACTTTGTTGTAACCAGGAGCATACTTCAACCAAAGTAATCTTGGCTTGAAAAAATGGTAACAAGGTAGAGACATACTTTAAATTAATTGTGTTTATGTGTTGGGTGAACATCATTGAAATAGCGTAGTGCTATTAGACACAATCCTTTTGAAATTAGTCGACATACTGGATATATTTGTATATTTGAAACTATATATGATTAAAGATATATAATAACTGTAGTAGTCCTTTAAATTCCTGCTGCCAGTCTTTTCTTTTCCCCAATTCACTTAGACACCAAATATATTGACATATGGCTGTATATGGCAAACATATTGCATGAGTTTGTTATGGCTGCTATAACAAAATACCATAGACTGAGTGGCTTGCACAACAGAAACTTATTTTTTCACAGCTCTGTACGCTGTATAGCTGAGATCAGAGTGTCAGCAGGTTGTTTCTTCTGATACTGCTCTTTGCAGCCTGTAGATGACCACCTTCTCTCTGTGTTCACACCTGGTCATACCAGACTCTATTTTGTTTGTGTCCTAATCTGTTCTGCTTATAAGAACACCAGACATATTTGGTTAAGTCACCATGCATATGACTTAATTTTATCCTAAATTAGCTCTTTAAAGGCTCTATTTTTAAATATAGTCACATTCTGGAGTATTAGTAGTAACAACTTGAACATATCAATTTGTAGACAGACATAATTCAATCCATAACACATATAAAAAGTATTTAGCTTATATAAACTTTCATATAAAGGAATACCTCATTTTATTGTGCTTTGCTTTAGTGTGTTTCACGCAGATTGCATTTTTTACAAATTGAAGGTTTATAGCAATTCTGCATAGAGCAAGTCTGTCAGCACCATTTTTCCAACAGCATGTGCTCACTTCATGTCTCTTTGTCATATTTTGATAATTTTTTCAATATTTCAAACTTGATTATTATTATATGTTATGGTGATCTGTGATCAATGATCTTTGATCTTATAGTTATAATTGTTTTGGGATGCCATAAACTGCACCCACATAAGATGGGAAACTTAAAAAATGTGAGCTAGAAATGATTGAGCTTGATGAAGAAGGTGTGTCAAAAGATGGGGCAGGCTAAAAGCTAGGCCTCTTGCACGAGACAGACAAGTTGCGAATGCAAAGGAAAAGTTCTGGAAGGAAATTAAAAGTGCTATGCCAGTGAACACACAAATAATAAGAAAGTGAAACAGCCTTATTGTTGAGTTGCAGGAAGTTTGAGTAGTTGAAATAGAAGATCAAACCAGCCACAACATTCCCTTAAGCCAAAGCCTAATCCAGAGGAAGGACCTATAACTCTCTTCAATTCTATGAAGGCTGAGAGAGATGAGAAAGCTGCAGAAGAAAAGTTTGGTGTTGGGGAGGTCGGTTCAGGAAGCCATCTACCTACATAAAAGTGCAAGATTAAACAGCAAGTGCTGATGTAGAAGCTGCAGCAAGTTATCTAGAAGATTTGTCTAAGGTCATTGATGCAAAAGTGGCTACACTAACCAACAGATTTTCAATGTAGATAAAACAGCCTTTTACTGGAAGAAGATGCCATCCAGAACTTTCATAGCTAGAGAGGACAAGTCAAGTCAATGTCTGGCTTCAAAGGACAAGCTGACTCTTAGGAGCTACTGCAGCTGGTGAATTAAGTTGAAGCCAAAGCTCATTTACTATTTTGAAAATCTTAGTTTTTTTAAGAATTAAGCTAAATCTACCTTGCGTGTGCTCTATAAATGGAACAGCAAAAGCCTGGATGACAGCACATCTATTTACAGCGTGATTTACTGAATATTTTAAGCCCACTAGTGAGACCCACAGCTCAGAAAAAAGATTTCTTTCAAAACATTACTGCTCATTGACAGTTGCACCCAGTCACCCAAGAACTCTGATGGTGGTGTACAAGGAGATGGATGTTGTTTTCATGCCTGCTAACACAATATTTGTTCTACAGCCAACGAGTCAAGGAGTAATTTTGACTTTCAAGCCCTATTATTTTAGAAATACATTTCATAACCTGTCACTGCCACAGTGATTCCTCTGATGGATCTGGAAAGAAAGTAATTATTGAAAACCTTCTAGAAAAGATTTACAATTATAAATGCTATTAAGAACATTAATGATTGATGGGAGGGAGGAGGTCAAAATACCAACATTAACAGGATTTTGAAAGAATTTGATTTTACCCCCCTTGGATGACTTTGAGGGGTTCAAGACATCAGTAGAGGAAATAATTGCAGATGTGGTGGAAATAGCAGTAGAACTAGAATTAGAAATGGAGCTTGAAGATGTGACTAAATTGCTGCCATCTCATGATAAAACTTGAATGGATGAGGAGTTTCTTCTTATGAATGAGCAAAGAAAATGGTTTCTTGAAATGAATTCTACTTCTGATGAAGATTATGTGAGCATTATTGAAATGACAACAAAGGATTGAGAACATTAAATAAACTTAGTTGATGAAGCAGTGGCAGGGTTTGATGGAACTTCAAAGCTGAAAGAAGTTCTGCTGTAGATAACTGCTATCAATTAGCATCACATGCTACAGAGAGATCTTTTGTGAAAGGAAGAGTCAATCAATGCTGCAAACTTCATTGTTGTCTTATTTGAAGAAATTCCCACCAGGCACGGTGGCTCATGCCCATAATCCCAGCACTTTGGGAGGCCAAGGCAGGTGGATTGCTTGAGCCCAGGAGTTCAAGTCCAGCCTGGTCAATATTAAAAAACCTTGCCTTTACAAAAAATTAGCTGGTTGGAGTGGTGTGGGCATGTGGTCCCAGCTACCCAAGAGACTGAGGTGAGAGGATTGCCTGAGACCAGGAGGTCAAGGATGCAGTGAGTAATGTTTGCGCCACTGCACTCCACCCTGGGTGACATAGCCAGACCCTGTCTCAAAATAAATAAGTAAATAAGAGAAAAGAAAAGGAAGGTTAGCTACCCTAACCTTCAACAGCCACCATCCTGATCAGTCAGCAGCCATCAACATCAAGGCAAGACCTTTAAGCAGCAAAAAGATTACAACTCACTGAAGGCCCAGATGATAGCATTTTTTAGCAATAAAGTATTTTTTTATTAAAGTATGTATATTTTTTAGACATAATGCTATTGCACACTTAATAGACTATGGTTTTGTCTAAACATGACTTATATGTACTGTGAAACAAAAAAGTGTGCATAACTTGCTTTATTGTGCTACTTGCTTTATTGTGGTAGTTGGATTCAAACTTACAATATCTCCAAGGTATTCCTGTGTATATATACATTTATACACATACAATATGGCATTAGTAAAACATATTAGCTATTTACATATATATGCATATCCAAAGGAAAGATAGTTAATTTCATTAATACACATTCATTAATTTAGGAAATGAAAAGATTATAACATATGCATATTTTTAAATTTTATGGAATAATCTGTATTATAAGTAATGAGCTTTAAATGTACATGAAATTTGATATTAATAATTAGATGCAAGTAAGGCAAAAGTGTCCCAAACATCTGCAGGTGTTTTGCTAAATTTAGGAGTTAAACAAATTTAGGAATACGTCTTTGTCTCTAGGATGGAGAACCAGGTGATCTTTAATACTTCCTCCTACTTAAGCTCTTTAATGAGGCTTCTTAAAACTTCATTTCTTGTCCATTGCCTTTTCATATCCAGAACTCAAGATTGGAGTATTAAAAGTTTCCCAACTCCTTGTCTTCAATCTCTTTTCCCTCTACTTTATTCTATCACCTGTTATTTAAACTGTTTTTTCTCTACATTCCTTTAGCATGTCATACTCCTGCTTTGATGCATTTCACCCTATCCGAAAGGTCTCTCCTCCCCTCCATCTGCACATTTTCAAGACCAAGCTCACTCTTATTTTCATCTGTAACTATTCCCTTAAGATTGAAGCCTGGATTAGTTCTCCCTTACCTCCTATAGTACCTACTGATGATGGTCAACATTATTCAAATAAGCACTTAATTAGAAAAGATAGAAATGCAGTAAATACAGACCAAGTTTTGTTTTGTCTCACAGAGCAGCTAGCAGAATTCTGTTCATGATAAATGTTAAAGTGCTTATGAATTGGTTAATTTACAACAGGGAAAATAAGTAATATAAAATGAATTTTCACTGTGAAGAGTACCACAGCCTCTACAATTTTGCTTTTGTTAATTTTAAGCTTATGTATCCTAAATTAAGAATAGAAATGAATTAAGTAGTTTTAAGCATTTAAATTGTCAATTCTAATAGTCATACTATAATAGTATTTACAATTTTAACTAGTTTGCATGAATTTAGCTTTTAAATATCTAAATGTCCTATTATAAAATTGGATAGTGTTTGGAAGATTAAATACTAAAAATATGAAATGATAAAGCACCATCATGTAATATTGGTTGTCCCTTCTCTCTCCTGTATCATAGGTTTTTGCCCTATTTACTGAATCTTTCTCATTAGCATACGAGCATGGTATAATTTTTCTACATATGTACCTTCTTATAAAGTTTGCTCGATCACACAACTTTCACTAGCTACTGTAAAACACCTCAGTGTAGTTGTCTGTTCTAGCACTTCTCAAACTCTAATACACATACAAATAATCTAGGGCTCTTGTTAAAATTTAAATTCTGATTCAGATGCCACATGTTTCCTACTTCAATAAATTAGCCTAAAACTGTTGTGCCTTAAAACAACAAACATTTATTTGGACACAGCCATGCTGGGTACCTCTGGCTCCGGATCTTTCCCACTGTAGTCCAGGTATTGGCCTGGATTGCAGTCATCTCTAGGCTTGGCCTGGGTAGAATCTGTTCCAAGCTCCCTTCATTAACTGTTGGCATGCCTCATTTCTTTGCTTGCTATTGGCCAAAAACATCTGTCTTTTGCTATATGAGTCTTTCCACGGAGCAGCTCACAACCTAGCGGCTTGCTCCAACAGAGGGTGTGGGCAACCAAGGCAGCCAAAATACTTTAGTAACTTAATCTCAAACATAAAATAGCATTACTTTAGCCATATTCTGTGCATTAGAAGGCAATTGCCAGACCCAGGACACACTGAAAGGGAGTTGATTACATGGGACATAAATACCAGGGAGTGGGAGTCATTGGAGGTTCTATCTTAGGGGCTGTCTGCACAGTAGCTTTAGGGTGGGTTCTAAAAATGTGCATTTCCAAGAAACTCCAGGTGATGCTAATGCTCCTCATCTGAATCTTGCATTGAAAAGCGAGGGTTTACACTTCCTGCCTCCAATTCCTTTCTTTCCATCATCCTTTGTTGATCACACTCTTTCTGATTAGGCCTTCTCAACCTCCACTCCACTGAAACCGCCATTGCTGCAGTTGCCAGTGACCTCCACATCATTAAATCCAGCACTTAAATGAAAAAAATTATCACTGTCTGGAAGTCTTTCTTTACTTGGCTTCTGGAACACCAAATTTACATTTCTTCTCAGTCTCTTCTGCTAGTTACCTATCTGCCTGAGTATAAATGTTAGTACATCCCACAGTCCAAATTTTTGGACCTCTTTTTAATCTATGGTTAACTCCTAAGTGGTCTTATCAAGGCTTACAGCTTAAATTCCAGATACATGCTAACCACTCTCAAGTATATGTCTCCTATGAGGGCTTTTCCCCTAAAATTTTAACATGTTTATCAAGTGTCTAATAAATACCTCAACCTGGATATCTAATCATAATTTCAAACTTAAAATATCTACAACAGAACTCTTTGTTCCTTCCCCGCAACAACACCCTTTAGGCCCCACCTGGCAGTCTTGCTTCTAATCTGTGTTTACAAACCCAGTATATACTACCACATGTCAATCAGTTGTTTTAGTGAAAAACCTGGAAGTCATCCTTGAGTCTTCTGTTACTCTCATATGTAACAGTCATTAGGTTTTACCAGTTATACTATTTAAATATCTCTGGAGTCCCTGCCTCACTCTCCATCCCCATGTCACCATCCTAGTCTGACCATAATTACCTTTTATACAGATTTCTGCATCTGCTCACTAGTTGATTACAGCTCTCAACCTCCGACCCAAGTGATTTTACTCAACCCATCTGTTTTCCATGTTCATGATTTCCTTTACCTTATAGGATAATGTTTAGATCATTTAATGTTTACAGAAATCACACATAATCTGGCATCTTACTCCCTCCCCAATCCCATTGATCTCACTTCCCTACCTGCTCTCTGTACTTCAGCAATACAGGGACTGGGCTATAACTAACACTTCCATTTGATTCTTCATGAAAATTGTTTCCCTGCCTGGAACATTCTTTCTTCCCTTCTTTGTCTAGCTAACTATAATTTAATTCAAGTTTCAGCTTAAACATCACCTTTTCCTGGAGGCTGTCTTTAACATATTAGACTAGGTTTGGGACAACCACAGTGCAGTCCATAGCATCATGTACTTCGCTGTCTTAACTGCCATTATATATTATACTAATCATTTAATTATCTTTTTCTCCCATTAAACTGTAAGCTTTTGGAAGGCCAGATCCAGAGAGGTAGATCCAGGTATTTTGAAGCCTAAAAAATAACCTGGGAGACTCTCTTTAGAATAAAAATGCAAAAATTTTATATGCTCAGACACGCACACAAACACACACACTTAGGTAGAAAAGTGAATATTCATTTATAACAAATCACAACAAATTACAACAACTGATAAATATAAAAATATATGACAAATATAAAAATATGCAGTGAACATACTGCAAGAGGCCAGTTTCAAAAGCCCAAAGTTTAAGCTTCATTAAATTCCCAGTAAATTCACATCTGCATATTAATCTTTTCCAAAGCTTTATGTCTAGTGCCAAGAGGAGTGCTTAATACATAGCAGGTACTCAATAAATGTTTTTGAATGGCGTATTAACTGAGTTATTTTAAGTTATATTTTTCATGCGTACAATATTCAACACATTTTTTATAAATTAGATTTCTACAAAATGTTTCATGCATTACAAAATTGTTCTATTATTTTTAGTTATTTGCTATGGTCATGTGTCAGATGACAAATAATGTACATTACTTATATTTCTTAGCAATTTATTGGGCCCTATGCAACAGGTCTATTGTACCTCTTTACTAATTAACCCCCTTGATTTGCATAAAAAATAAGCAGAATAACCTTCTCTATGTGCTTCTCTGTATGTTTTTGTGTGTGCCTATATTTTTACAGGTCATATAACAGTAAAACTTCAGGATTAATTTTGAATTACTGTGCTTTTTTAATAGATAAAAAACTTCGGGGGGAAGGGATCTATTTTCCATTTTCATTACAATATAGTTTTGTAAACATTTATCCCTGGATAATAAAGATGTCAATATTTCATATAACTTGAAAAACACATAAAATGTTTTCTTCGTTGTTAATTTGTCCATATTATTTAAGAGATTAAGATTATTTGAATCAAGACCATAACATAGCATTTCAAAGATAAGCTACTTTGTTTAAATCTTTGGAGTTTAATTCATTAAAATAAAAGTAAGTTAAGTTCCTTTTATAATAATACTGTAAATTTGCTGAGGAGTTACTGTGCTCATATGAAAATTGTGTGTGTGTGTGCACGCGCGTGTGTGTTATAAAGTGCAGCCCTCTGATCAATGCTCACTTTCCCTCCCATTTTCCTAAATACATCATGAAAAAAGGATGAGGTTTCCGCCTTAATTGCTTGTGCCTTTTATTCACATTCCTCTCTCAGCCAGAATTGTGAAAAGAGTGTTAGTAAAAGGCTGCACAATAGAGCTTTTCATTAGGCCTCAGTAAGGCACACAAAAGAAGGCTTTTGGAAAGAGTGAATGCATGAGTTTAATTTGCAGGTGGAGAGTAGATAAAAGGTGCTGACGCCTCTATTATTCTCTTACTTAGGTGACCCTTACCCTGTTCAGCTGATCCCAACTACCATGGCAGCTGCTGCCGCAGCAACACCAGGCTTAGGCCCACTCCAACTGCAGGTAAGTCAGGAAACAATACAGAGGAGACAAAGGTTAAGTAAATATCGAAAACAGCTATTATGGTGTTAAAGCAAAATAAAACTGACTCGTGATATTCGTCTCACACTTTCTGTTTTTAAATTTATTTGTAATGATCCTCAACCAAAAGTTGAAATGTTGATTCTCTTAATTTTTAGCCCTGTTTTCTGCACTAAACATAGCTTATCGTATTTCTTTTCTTGCCGGTATTATTAAGAAAGTGAGCTGTAGTTTTGCTTTGATTACTGTGTGCCATAATTTTGTCACAGTATGGTCCTTATCAAGGTAAAAAGAACAAAAAAACCTGCAAAAGATATTCAGACACTTGAGGAGCAAGGCGACTTAACAAAAATGCATTTCAAATTGCTCAGGATGCCCAGTATCATTGAAATGGTCTGTAGGTCTCTTTGTTCTCTTGCTAATACCAGCTGAGTTGGGCAAGCAAGGAAAAGTAGACCAAATAAGCTGAAGACTAAATAAGCACAACTTTATCCCAGTCATCCCAATTAAGACTTTTCTAGCCGTGCGAAATATATATTCCTATAATCCGAGAATGTCAACGATAACTTTACCAGATGTCCAAGTGATTGGAGAAGCTTTGTCTCTGAGGTTGAAAAGAAAATCAATACAATTATAGTAACAGGTAGCTTTGATTAACTGTTGACATTTTTGAATCAGCATCCCACAAAACATTCCTTAATTTCTATCGGTATGGACCTGTGATTATGCAAGTAATGGGAATAGAAAATTATCTAATAATAGGATTAGTCTCCTCTTGTGAGAAGTTAACCTGAAAGACACAGTATGCCTATGAATGCTGTTAGCCTGAAAGACACAGTATGCCTATGAAGCCAGAAATAAAGCAGTTATACTTAATAATTAATTTTTCTTCGTGAAAAGGTATTGTCATGATAGGTGATCTTAGTCTATAAGGAAAATATAGGTTTATATTGTAGCATCAAGAGACAGATACATCTGGCCTGCACATGGGTTTGTCAGAAGACCTGGTGGGTTTCTGAAAGGCCAGTTGGGTTTCACAGGAGGAACTACCAGGGTGAAAGCTGAGACATACTGTGTTCTGCAGAGGTTAATAACATTCATTTCTATTCTACCTTTTCTGCGAACAGCTACACTGTGAGTATCTGTTTTCTTTGAGCTGGAAATGTCTTGGGAAGTGTTGGAGCTGTGGGGACAATAAAAGTAACATAACATTTGTTACCCTTTGAAATGGCATCTGGGGAATAACTATAACATGAAAAAGTGATTGTAATAGGTAAAACTAAAAAGAGTAGTGGAATTAGCAAGAGGGAATAATATCCAGCAATAGATTTAAATATAGGAACAGGGGTTTTAGAAATTTCAGATGTTGGTTTTCAAAGCAAGTTAGACATTCTCCTTTGACCATTGGATTAGCGATGAGAGGAAGTGAGAGCAAGTTAGAGGCAACTCCTATGTTCATTGCACGACTCTCTTCGAAAGTAGCTATGTTAAGCAACAATCTAATCAACTTTTCCTGTAGAGACAGTAGGAGAATATTTGATGCTAATTTTTATTTTTATACTATATGAGATTTTTATTTTTATAATGTATGAGATTATCTCAAGATATTAAATATCTTGAGACATTAAGATATTAAAATATCAACAATTTTGTCACTGAACAAGAGAAACTTTAGACACCAAACATATATGTTCTTACTTTAACTATGATTTGAGATGTAAATGGGATAAAGTTCCTTTCATAGAAGTGGTATTGTACCCATTAAAATGCATGAGTTTTAGAGCCTCAAATAATCAATCCTGTAGTATAACAAGAAAATTAATAATCCAAAATTTTTTCATGGAAAGCCATCAGCTACTATTAAAACACATTTACATAAACATATAAAAAAGTTGTTTTTTTTTTTGCAGTGAGAAAATAACCGTTATTCAGAATCAAACACATGCCCAAAGCATGTCGTATCAGAGAACCTGGCTTTTCTTTGAAGTGGACTGACTCTCACTTTTGCTAGGGTGCTTACACCAACTCACTTTTCTACTTGTTCCTAACACAATATTCACAGACCCCTTGACCTTGACTTCAGCCTTCCCCAGAGCTACACAGGATATCTGTTACTCTCCCTCCCTTTGCCTTAAAATAGCATCAAAATTCTTTTTTCTCCACAAACCTGCCGAGATGGGTGAGAGAAAAGCTAACTACAATGCCTAGTCAGATGTTTTATTATAAGCCTTACCTAAAATTCACCCCAATCTTTGAAACCTATTTTTGAGATGTTTCATCTCAGTGGAGTATAATATATGGACTAGTTTTAATTTTCTCCAAACTCTGCTTTTAATTATGCTCTGTTAAATCTCTATTTTCCATATCTTAATATCTTGAGTAGACTGCATCACTTTCCAGTCCTTTCAGTTATTAAAATTCAGTCCTGCTGGAAACTTTAATCTCATATCCATTTCATATCTCACTGCTTCCCCTTCCATCGTTAGTCAAGAATCCCAGCTCTAGAGACCAGAGTAAGAAGGGTGCAGCTTACTGTTTTGCTTCTTCAGCTCCAATTTTGTTCCTGTGCAGATGTGGGTGGGTTTAGGAAGTTATGTCTGCCGTGAGATACCGTGGAGACAGTGTGTGTGTTATTTTCTTGTGTATTGAACAGCTTTTCTTGGTCTGTTAAGAGAGGGGTAGCCAGGTCTGTTGATCTATGCTTCCTACTCTTTTTTTTTTTTATTTGGGGTGTCACCACTATTGGCCAGGAGCTACCTGGGTAGCATGACACCTGCCTTTGTTCACCCTCTGTGCTGCTCCATGGAGAAACCTGTAGTCTTCTACTGAGGTCCTCTTCTGTGCCCTGTTAGAGCTGTGGTGGTAGTACATCGCAGTCCTGATCTCAGCCTGCAGCAAACACCGCACTGTTTTCCAGCAACCCACCTCCAGCTTTAGAAAACTTCAGAAGAGAAAACAGGCATTACTGTGTCTTTAGTTACATAATACACCAACAAGCTGTACACTGTCCAGTTCTCCTAAGACCTTTCTTACCACACTAAGGATGGAGGAGTCTTTAGGTTTTTAGCTCAACAAAAAGCCAGTTGAGAAACAACATTCAAGTTTTTGCTTTATTCTGCCTTCTCCAGTTTCTATGAATTCTGCTTTTTGGGTAAGCAGGGAAGACCACTAAGAACCAAGCCACCCTGTAAAGCTGTTAACCCAATCTTCTCTCTCCTCAGCTCCCTCACCAGACATCAGCTCATATATATTGTGGGAATGGAAAGATAGGGTGGGAGGAATGAGAGAGAGGTGAGAGACAGTAATGAACATTGACTCAAGTAGGGCCAGGTCAGCAAGAGGAGTATGGTTGGTGGTATGGGTGCTGTCTAGTACCAATTGCTGGTGTCTTTCTTTAGAACCATTGAAGAGTTTGTTGTTGTTGGCTTGTTCTCACTCATTTTCTGTTTTTGTTTAATCTGTCCGTGTATGTTTTAAGTAGGTAGTGATAAACTCACAGCTATACTCGATAAGGCAGCAGTAAGATGGGTTGAGGTAACAGTAGGAAGACCAGTTGGAGGAACAGCTGAAATAGCCTTGCCAAAGAACTAGTGGTTTTCTGAATTAATCTTTATTCAGTGGTAATGAGAATAATGTGGAGGGGATATATATTTTAAACACAAAAGGATCCTGTTTTCTTTTCCTTGGGTGCAGACATAATGATTTTAACTCATGTAAAGTGCCGTAACAACTGATGTCACTAGTTAATATCACCCATGGTTATGGAATATTTTCTTAAGCTAGTTTCTCTGGTAAAGATTTTCCGAGGATTATCTTATTTAATTCATATTACGTTTTGTGTTATGTATTAATATCTCCATTTGACAAAGAAGAAAGCGGGGTCACAGAGTCCAAAATCCATGGCCTTTGAACAATTATATTTGCTTCTTCAAGTACAGGAGACTTTATGTTAAACTTTGGAGGCATTGCCCTTCTTCAGACATTTGTTAACTCATAACCAGCTAATGAAATTATAACAATAATGCTGACTAATTGACATTAATACAAATACTCTGTGTGCTTTGCAATAATGAAAGAAGTAGCAGGATTCATAATGACAGCTGTCTACTTCGGACTCTGAATTTTCTATTTCATGCCTCTTTACATGGATATATGTTAATTCAGGTACTTCTTTTTGAACACCTAGATTAAATAAAGGACATTATAAATCTATTCCTACTTATGGTTGACTTTGTTTACCTACCATATGTGTTTTCATTTGAAATAACCTTTTGCATATAATTGTTCAAACTTGGATAATATTATGATAAGTAAATCCAGAATTTTTATTAAAGAGTGCAGACAAGTACAATTATTTTAAAAGACAAGCAAAATGATATGCTTTAAAGCAAACTACTGTTTATTAACTATTATTTTATGTCCCTGGAGATCCTTATATAATAAAAAATTGTTCATGTAGAAAAATCACCTTACTGTGTACTTTCAGAAGCAGTTAAAATATTCTAAAAATCATCATATGTATTTGTTATTTAATGGAGAAAATCAGCTTAATCTAGTTCATGTGTATAAATAATACAAATTAGCATGTGCCATAGACACCATTTATTATTTTAATATTAAATCTGTCTTTTTCTTTACACATTTTAAATCTCCCTTGAGCTTCAATTCACATTAGCCAACTGCTTGTTGACTATGAAGAGGAAATATACAGAAATTCACAGACACTGTAAACTGAGTCCAAAACGGAACTCATCAGTAGTTGTATGCCTTGTCCCTAGACTTCCTTATTCTTTGGTCTTAGTGAATGACTCCATTTCATCTATTTCTCAACCCAGAAACATGAGAGCTCTTCTTAGCTTCTCTTCCTCCCTCTTCCCCATAAATTTATTCATTCACTAGCTTTTCATTCCACCTACTAATACACCAAGAATCTATCCACTTCCTTCCATCATAATTGTCACTCATTTGGGTCGAGCTATCCTTATGACTTTCCTAATTCACCACAGCAGCCCCTAAACTGGTCTTTCTATCTTGATCTTGCCCCTTTCAATGCACTCTCCACTATGCATTAGTCAGAATAATCTTCCTTTTTTTATTTTTTTAAATTATTATTATACTTTAAGTTCTAGGGTACATGTGCACAACGTGCAGATTTGTTACATATGTATACATGTGCCATGTTGGTGTGCTGCACCCATTAACTTGTCATTTACATTAGGTATATCTCCTAATGCTCTCCCTCCCCCCTCCTCCCACCCCACGACAGGCCCCGGTGTGGTGTGTGATGTTCCCCTTCCTGTGTCCATGTGTTCTCATTGTTCAGTTCCCACCTGTGAGTGAGAACATGTGGTGTTTGGTTTTCTGTCCTTGCAATAGTTTGCTCAGAATGATGGTTTCTAGCTTCATCCATGTCCCTTTCTGATTTTAGAAAATTTTGTCATGTCCTCTTCCTGCTCAAGGACCTTCAATCACTCTCTGGTGTTTTGAAGTTCTTTCTCCACCCTGGATCTTTACAAGTGGTGTTTCCTCTTCCTGGAATAACCCCAGGAAATAACCCCATTACTCACCATCTTTACTAATCGAATCCCACTTACCCCTCAGGTTTCAGGTTAAAACATCACTTTTTTCAGGGAAGACTTCATTGGTCTTAAGTCTGGCTTAAAGTAGTTCCCACGTGTTCTGAGAGCATGCTGTATTTCCCTTCTCACATTGCTGGTAGAATGTTTTAAATCATACTTTCTGGCATCTACCAGATGGTAAAGTCTGTAGCGTCAATGGTTTACCATCATTTGCACTTAACCAAGTGCTTGAAATATTTTATGGACTCAATAAATATGTGTTAAATAAAGAATGAGGAATGAATCTTAACAATGTATTTTCAATAAATTATTCATCTATTTTGCTCAAATAGCTATCTTGCTTTATAATATTGAAATTAAGCTGAATACTAATAATTAGTTTTCTATATTAATTAATCACCTTTTAAAACGAGACAATAGCAGAATTTCAAATATCAAAGGCATGGTTGGCTGATAGAAGAAAAAAATAGTTTGAATTTGGTTAATTAAGATAATGTTGAAATTTTATAATAAACTATTCTCATTTAATGAAATAAACATATGAAAACACTCTCTGTGCCTGGTAGCATGTTTGGCACTACAATGTTTACAGACATTAATTTTGTAACTGTTTTGCTCCACATCACCTACTCAGTCTATTCCGGATACATTAGGCTGTTTTCTGGCCCTTATCTTACCAAGGCATACTCCCTTCCTAGAGTTTTGTGCTAGCTGTTCTCTCTAGCTCTTTCCTCTGCATGGAAGGCTAATTCTTTCACTTCATTCATGTATTTACTCTAATACCATCTCTCTGAGGCCTACCTTAACCAACTTACTTAAAATCGTAAGGTGGATCCTAAGAGATAGCACACTTCCTAGCTCTTTTATTCTACATTTTTCTCTATAGCACTAGTCATCTTCAAATATACTATAAAATGTATTATGTTTCTTATTTATTGTCTTTCTTTTCCAAATGTACCGCCCCACAAGGACAAGAATTGTTGCTGTTGTTCAATAATGTATCTCAGGTATCCAGAAGAATGCCTAGCAAATAGCAGGTATTCAGTGCATACTTGCAAATGAAAGAGACTATCATGGCTAATGGTCATAAGAATTTTTAATTAAAAAAAGCAGCATATATTGATTTCTGTGTTAAATGATATTAATTTAATGGCCAGGGAACTTGATGTTTTTTCTTGCCCCCATTGGAAGATTCTAAGAGTATGAAAAATCCACAGCTCTCTGTCTCTCCTGCTCTTTCCTCCCTTTATCTTATCATAACAGTGGGTTGCTGCATAAAGAATGTGTTTTAGCACTTATTACAGTTTATGTAATTCTTTTAAAATCATTATAATTCACAATAAAAGACCAAATGTTACAATACTTGAGAATTCCTATATTATGTGATAGTGTGTGTGTAGACATATATAAAAATATGAACTACTGGAGGTACTTTTATTTGACTCATGGCTTATTCTGCCAATACAATACTGAAGTAAATTATTTCTAAATAATGGAAGGATGTGTTTATCAAAATAATTACTAGCCAATTAGCAGCTCCATACACTGAGTTTACCTTCTTCTCTCTTCCTCTCCTTCCTTCTTTTTTTCATTCTTCTTCATCCTCAAGTACTCTTTTTTACCTCCAAGAGCCAATGATGATTTAGATGTTTACTTATTTATTATACTGATGCTGACTCTTTTTAAAGATGAGGGGTTCATTTATATAGCTTACTTATCTATGTTCATTTTAATATTAAAAATGAATATCACTATTTACACAAAACGAAGTTACACTTTGAATTTTTGGACATTTGTGACAAGATAAAATCAGCTATGTGAATAATCTGTTTCTAATTAATAAGATCAAATGATGGCAACAATCCATCTAGCATTTATTTCTCATATTCATTTTCGTTATAATTTGCATTTTACTTAATGGGCATCATGAATATTTTTAATAGTAATAATTCTTCTGTAATGTACTGTTTCTGTTTTTTGCTACACTTCTAAGATTTGAAATTAGAAGGAAATATTTATCCACTTACTTCTCACTTTATAAATACTGTATTTGTCTTGGCCAAAAGATGGTTGCCACCTGTTCTACCTATAGGAAGCCAAAAATATTGACTCCAACCAATGATTGATAGTGATAAGCAGAAGGAAAAAAAGATTGAAATTCTTTTTGGATGATCTTATTTAATTCAAAATAAGCAAGTAGCATCCAATCATCATTTTTATTGACTTAATTAAACTTTTAAAATTATTTTAGTAGGACTATTTTAAAAATTCATAATAATATTTTTGGAATAAAGGCTCAAAATTCCAAGTTGTCATAAATGAAACCTCATGGGCTTACAGCTTCAGTAACTAGTAATATTAGTAGCATGCATTCTCTGGAATAAAGAAAATGATAGATTATGTGTGATCATGTTAGAGAATGAATCATACAAAATATCGACTGAAATCAATCTTTTTTCATAGCAATCATAGGTATACGAAGTAATATTGGAAATGGCTTAAGCTCCTGTCTGATGGAGAGTAACATCAAGGTAGAGGTAGATGAAATACTGAAGCTCCTCTTTTTATCAAACTCCCGCCAGTCTCTGAAGAAGGTCAATAATTATGACAGGACACAGAGAAATGAATGCTCCATATTTCCCAGCACTGTGAGTGACTGAGCATGGCTTTATATGCTTGGCCAAGAGAAACTTCCAGAAAATCAATAAGGAAGTAATAACCATATAGAAAAATCTAGATGTGAGGATTTTTATCTTGTTATTGAAGGAATTACTTACAAGGATGTATACTTGTTAAGTGTTCATCTTTACCTACCAAAATACTGTACTACTCAGTTAAACTTTTAGGTCGTATCATTTTCATACAGCGTGAATAATGATCAACTGCTCTTCATTTCAGTCGCAACCCTGGTGTGCTGTTTGCTGTTGGACTTCTGTCTGCATGAGTGAGTTTTCTTGCAGGTTAAAAGACTGAATTCCTTCTTTTCCTCTCCCTTCGACCCTGAGCCTGGAGGGCAGACAGACAGAAGCACACATATGATTAATACAGCACAGCTGCAAGAGTGAGTCATTTGCATATGTATTAATAGAGGCAAAAAAAAAACCCAACAACAATTAAATTATATACAGAGACATTTTGCATGCTAAAGAACATATGCAAATAGGCCTGAAAAAGTGCAGCCAACATTTTCTCTGACTTTTCCAAGCCCATATGGGCTAGAGTCAGAGCCCAGCAGTTTGTCGAGAATCCCCTTTAAGGAAGAACCTATTAGGAACTGCTTCCATAGTTACTACCACCCCTAGAGTTCCCAGGAGGTGTTGACGTTTGGACAATGGAGTCAGTACACACAGTGTCTTTTTCATACTATTTCTGTGTTTTCTTGCTTTCAGAAGCTTCATGGTGTCTTATTACATGCTGACAGAAACATCAGTACACGTGTGTTTTTCCAAAGTATTCATTTTTATTGTAATGATCAATTAAATAAATGGTAAACTTTAAAATTATATTTGAAATTTTGTTATTACCTATACTAAAGCTATATAACTTCAGTCAGTGCCAGGTTTTCTGGTCACAAGTCCATGCCCATTCCTTGATAGTATCCTGTGTTTTCTTAATCAAAACATGTTTTAGGTAACTTTAAAATGTTTCTGGGCTAATAAATGTACATAAAAGAATTGCTGTCCCAAGACCAGCAGTAGATGTAATTCTATGAGCAATACCAATTTATTGAAATCTTTAAAGTATGCTTTTTTAAATTTTATCAAGAAAAACAGAAATATTCAGTTTTCTAGTTTTGGCTGTGGATAAGAAGAGAGGGCAACTAATGCGTTTCAAGTTCACAGATTATGTTTATCTTAGAAATTTGTTCTTCAGCCTAATTGTTGGTTTAGTTTATTTTACTAGTATTCTTTAATTTATTTAAGGAATATTTTATGAAGACAAATTCAATATTCGGGGTAAAATTTTACCTAAATAAAAGTTATCACCTTAATAGGACCAATGACCCATGTGAAGACAGATGCTTCTTAAGAGGAACAAATGCTGGGGTTTTTGTTATTGTTGTTGTTGCTGTTGATACTAGAAAACTACTTAATATTATCCATGGATTTTTATCCATTATTCGTATGGTTTAGTCAAAGCATGCTACTGGGACATACAAATTGCATTACGTACAACTTGTAACATAGGGTGGAGTCTTAATTAAATATACACAGAAAAATTTACTTATATATAGATACACACAAAAATTTAATGTCTTAGGGGATAATTAGAGGAAAGATAAAATGATGAAAGCAATTTTATCTTTTTAAGCTATTGTCTTTAGATTAATATTTTAAGAAGCACTTTGTTTAGTGAGAGGCAGTATAACATAATGGTTATAAGTGTGGTTCTTGCAGCCATCTCTTCCTTAAATTATCATACTGTTACTTTCTAGCTCTGTGACTCTGGGCAAGTTACCTAACCTCTCCATGCCTCAATTTTCTTGTCTGTAAAGTGGGTATAAATGACCTCTTATTGTTGAGGATTAAATGAAATAATGCATGCAAAGTCTTGGAACAATAAGTATATTATTTCTCAAATACCATGTGCTGGATTTGAGTTAATATTTAATAGTATTAGCTGATTAATAATTGTTATTAGTAGATTTGAGAACTATTTGTTATTGCTTAAAGGAAGTCTTGAAAATTAGGGCATGGCAGACTTTCCTTACGTTTCAGAGCAGCATCTAAAGTATGTTAATAAAACTGAGACAAAACGTCTTATTTTTGAAGAAATAATTTCATTCGTCTCTGTGGTATAAAATAAAGGCCCATCGCAAGAATCTGTGGGAGGCAATGAGTTTACTTATCCAGAAGACAATCTGGGTAGTTACATGAAGGGTAGTTTTTCATATTTTGCTATGGTTCATTCCTTGTTACAATATTTATATCTGTAAAATGAGAATAACATCTCCAGTCAATTCCCATTTTTCCATGGAGGTAATGCAAATGAATTGTTGCTATGTGCTGCCTCTAACTATTCTAAATAAATTTCTTACAAAGTCTAAAATAAATTATTTTTACATAGGTGCTTTTAATGTAATATGCAACTTTTTTATAAATCATATAAAAATATTTTCTTGTATAGCCATTCAAAGCTTATTTATTTCCTAGGTAATAGATACATGTCCTTGATACACTAGGATACATGTCCCTTATTCCACCTACATGTTGTCTACAGCAAAATTATTTCTTGAATTGAGAAAATTTTTATTTGACCAAACAGTTTTATTTCAAACTTGAATGTGAAAGTGAACTATTTTTATAGACCCATAGTATCCTGGAAACTTTATTTATTCAGCAAATATTTATTCTTTGTAAGCTATTGAGCTAAGCATTATAAGAAATGCAAAGATGAATCAGTCAAGGATCCTTGGTGGACGATAGAGGAGGTTGAAATGAAAGAGAATGAATGAAATATGAAAGTGGAATAGAGTTTGAAGAAAGGCAAACAACCTATCATTCTAACAAGTGTATTTGAAATGAAAAAGACCTCACAGATGGTTGAAAACGTTGTTTCAAACTATTCACCGGACTCCAAGTATGTTCAAGCACCCTCCAAATAGTACCATTGACTTTTATTTGTTTTATATATTAAGTTCCACTGGTTAAAATTGTTTGAGTTAAAGATTTCTGCTGCTAAGCAAAACTTAAAAACCATTCTTCTATTCCAGCTCCTTAATTTTATGGATGAGGCAATTTAGACTCTAAATAGTGACCTGGCTAAAACAGATATTAACAAAAGGGTGCCCGGAACCCTAGCAACTGAAAATTAAATCTACCTTCTTCCCATTTTGCCATGATATTCTTAAAAATAAATGCATATATTTGTATATGTTATTTTTAAGTTGTTTCATTTAAAAGGATAGGAAGAGAAATTGTTAATTTTGCACTTAGGCCATTAAATTAAGAAAGAATGAATAAAACAATGGTTAGGATTTGCATATTGGTAACAATGGCAACCTTCTGAATTGCTTTCATTTTGCTGAGTTCAGTGATTGTGCTCTGTGAATTAATTCTTTTGTGGAAAGCTATTGAAAGATCAAGGAATTTAGAAAACAAAACAACAGAGAAGCGTGCTGTTTCATATCTATTTGTACATAGAAGGTTCAAAGTGAGATTGTTTACATCACAAGTCTTGATGACATTTTATTTGCTTCTTAGAAGAAAGATAGTATTCAAAAATGATTATATAATATGCAGATAAGACGTTGCAGTCATGAATGAACTGTTCTGAGAGAAGGACCAAGAAGAAAAACCACATTACAATTTCGAGCTGGGTTTGGTTGGCAAGTGTCTTCACAAGACTTGAAAATAGAGCCCTATTTGATTCCTACAGAAAAAATAAAAATAAAAAAAAAGCTTAAGCCAGCCCTGCACATTTCAAATTTGCTGTTTCCTGTGGAAGTTTCAGTATTTTCCTGCCAAATTGAGGGTATGAAAACAAGAGGAAAGGGAGGGATGAACTCTAGTTTTTCCATTTTTCTTAATCTTGACCTTTCTCTTAATGCCATACTCCTTTTTCTTATCCAACTGCTCCTTGAATGAAGAAAGTGAACAGGAAGAAATGGAGGAACAGACTCAAAGTATGCTCACAAATTATTTGCTACAGTGAGCTTTGGGGCAGCATAATTAATGCCTCTGACATGAAAATTACAACAATATTATGTCTTCCTTTCTCTACTACTAGAACTTCTTCAACATATAATTTTAAAAGTAATAGTGTTAGTGAAAGTTACAATTACTTCCTTTATGGAGTGAAGCAGAACTATAGAAAATATTTTCCTTTCACCTGTAACAGTTGCTTAAGGTAACAGAGACAATTCCATCCGAAATTTCACTATACTGTAGCATATGAGTCCTACTATTTTAAATATGTGCTCCAAGTATTTTTCATATGGCTAGTTCCCCACCCCCACCCCTGGTTTTCATTCTTTGGTTTAAAAGAAATTTTAAATTATTCGGAATAGTATAACTAAAATATTTGATTAACAGAAGGGAGATAAGCAAAGACACTTAACCAAACAACAACAAAAAAAGTTAAACCAAACAATAAAAAAAGTAAACGCCCTACACATTCTTTATTTTTATTCTTGTTTTGGTTTGATTTATGCTGCTGCTGGTTTTCTTCCAGAGAAATTTTGAATTTTGATGTTTTTGTGTGACCTAAGATACAAGCCTAGCATTAAATACAATATAAAACCAGAAAATATCAAGTTTTTATACATAGAATATTTGCACGGTAACCAGTTAGTAGTATACTAGTATACTGAGAGTGAGTAACCAGTTAGATAACTTTCATGACTTGAGGTGTTTTTTTTTTTCCTTTAAAACATGCTCCACTAAATTTTATTTAAACATTTACAAATGTTAAAACTTACAAGTAATAATATTTAAATGGTAGGTTTGATGTAATGGGTTATGAGCTTGAGCTCTAGGATAACACAGGCCTTATTTGCATGTATCTTTGATCAAGATATTGAATATCTCGTAGTCTCAGTGTCTTCACCTGTGAAATGAGATACTGTTATTCCTACATGATAAGGTGTTGTGAGGATTAAATGACATGGCACACACGAAATACTCAGCGTAGTGTAAGCATTCAGCCTCATTAGCTGTTATATTCATCATTATCTCCTAGATTCAAGGGTATAAAACTGGCAAAGAGCCTATCCATATTTCAAGTTAGCAAGTAACTTTCTTGGATGCAGAAATTATATTCTGCAGTATAAAGGTTTAAGGCAAATAGAGAAATTCATCTTAATTCAAGTTTGGGTTGAACACCTTTGGGAGCCAAGTCCTCATATTTAATGCAAGCGGAACGTCTTTATGAAAACAAAATATCCCTTAAGTATAAAAATCTTTTCTTCTGAATGTCAGATTACAAAAATGTATGTTTCAATTCTTACTAAAAATACAAATAATCTATGTCTCTCTTTCTTTCCATTCCGTAAAAGTTACTAGAGCTTTGCTTTAATAGCACTGACAGTTATTTGTGAAAGGAACAAACATTCCTCTTGGAAGGGCAAACCATTGTGTTACTGGAAATTTGCAGTATTTGTCATAATAAAGAGAGTTTTACAGCAAGAATGAATAATTAGGGCATTATAAAGGCAACCAAAATAGCTGGCCTACCTATGATGATCCATTCTAACCTCCCATATTGCTCTACAAATACAGCAGTGAATTAACCCATTTATGCCCGGTGTTCCGTTATTGGAACGCTAAGCTTGTGGGAGTCATTTATATCCTACTGCTTCAGGTCATTGCCAGCGTCTTCTTTTTCACACACAAAAAACCTGCAACCTCTGGCATAAATGGATTAAGGGTTCTAGTCTCAACCTGCCTCAGAAGTGATGTATGAATCTGGTCTCATGTCTTTTAACCTACTCGGCACTCAAGTTTTCTTATTTGTTAAATACCTATAAGTATAGCTATCTACCTATATCTCATGGAGAAAGGGATAAGATTTTTAAAAAAAAAAAAAGCACTAATGAAAGCAGCCAAGAGCCCAGAAATCCCCAGAAGGAAACTCTGCACCTTGTGAGTGGACTTTCCTGATTCATGGATACATTTATTCATGTGCTATCAAGGAAAAAATGGGAGAATAATAATGAGGCAAGCATTGATTTGAGGCATTCGAAAGAAATGCTTTGGAACCTTGAAAATTGTCAAGCCAGCTCTGAAGATCCAATTAAGCAGGAAAGTTTTAATTATTCTCATTCCATCTCCATGGAATAAGAAGGAAGATGAGCAGGTCAGACCAGGGCTAGATAACCCAAGAGACAACCTAAGAACATTAAGAACATGATTACACATGAAAAAGAAGGACCATCTAGAAATAAATAAATAAATGACAAGTTGGACATAAAGTAGTTTCATAGCAGTAATCAGAATGCTGTTTTATTTTGAACTGCATAGCCAACTAGATGGACACCATATACTTTTTGGTCCTTAGGGCTTCTAAAGATTTAAAAATAGGAATTTCCAAATATTTACCTTTCTGTTCCTATTTCTTGACTCTCTCTCTCTGTTTCTCTGTCTCTTTCTTTTTCTCTTTCCTTTTTTCTTCATTTTTTCCTCTATTTTTAACTACCTTCCTCTGTTAATTCCTCTTTACCTCTTTCTTCCCCTTAACTATTTTCTTCAATACTTTCCTCCTCTCTTTTTTCTTCAAGTTCTAGCTATGTTTTTATTCTCCCACAATTGTGAAACAATGGAGGGACTGTCTTCTTTAGAAACATTTGCTTGAGGCCAGGCGCGGTGGCTCATGCCTGTAATCCCAACACTTTGGGAGGCCGAGGCAGGCGGATCATGAGGTCAGGAGTTCAAGACCAGCCTGACCAACATGGTGAAACCCCATCTCTATTAAAAATACAAAAATTAGCCGGCGTGGTGGCAGGCGCCTGTTATCCCAGCTACTCAGGAGGCTGAGGCAGGAGAATCATTTGAACCCAGGACGCAGAGGTTGCAGTGAGCCAAGATCACGCCACCGCACACCAGCGTGGGCAACAGAGCGAGACTTAGTCTCAAAAAACAAAAAAACAAAAACAAATATTTGCCTGTTGGCTGAACAGTTCTTTTAGTAATCCATATGTGAGCACATGAGTCAAGAGCTGGAATTGGGAATTTCAAGTGGCAAGGATGGTGGATATCAAAGAAAAAGATATCTGGGATCGTTTTGTCTAAATATAATTGATAACATCATATATATTAGACGATACGAGCCTTGAAATGTTTTCATCCATATTTCATCTCTTTGTATTAATAAAGCCAAATAACTTTAAAGAGAGAGGATTCCATTTAGACCGTAACACCAGTAACAGCCCCCACTTTCACCCACTCTCCCATTAGAATGAGATGTTTTCAAACTGTGTTTCAGAGATTGGGAAGGAAGTGTGAGTTCTCTTGGCAAGGAAAAACGTAGAGGTGGAAGCACAGCTCATTATTTTTGTACTCAGAAAGTACTACACAATTGGTTTCTTAGCATCAGTTGAAATGGAAAGAATTGCTTTTCACTTTGTTTAAGAGTCTACTATCATTATGTTATATTCTTATTATCTTGAATGGTGTATGGTGAACCCTGACTACCTGCTCTCCTGCACACTTAAAACATTTGCTATTCATTCTTTATACGCATATGGTATATTATACATATATAGGGATCAATCTAAGTTAGCTAGTGTTTCAGAAAACCTTTATAATCTAAAATGGTAGCAAATTCCCACTTTCTAACTGCTTCTTAGGAAGAAAGGCCAAAATGTTTAAGAATTAAAAGTCAAAGTTGTTGAGTGAGATCCTTTTTATCTTGTTGCATTTGTATCTTTTGTTTTGTAATTTCTAAAATTATTATACAGTAAAATTGGCTATATTTTGGATGTACAATTCTGAATTTTCACCACCTCTGTAATCAGGATATGGGACAGTTCCATCAACCCCCAAAATTCTCTTGATCTCCTTGACAACCTCAGAAAGCAATTCTCCAATCTCCTCCTCAGAAAGTCTAAGCCTGGCTGATAAGACAGTGGAGTTTGAGCGTGGGCTGGAACCAGGTGTCTTACATTGTAATAGGTGTTCTTTCTCTCTCTCCATTTTAAAACTGCTTTCAGTTCTGTTTAGTGTCCTTCAATCCAGCATTTGCTCTAGAAAGTAAACACTTGGTTTTCTCTCTATATTACTCCTCACCTTATTTTGCTGAGGTAAATTTCTACTTTTAATTTTATTCTTAAAAATTTTAATTGTGACCTAAAACTTTACTAATTTGTGTGAATCCTCTATAGGTTTCTTTTTATCATGGTAAAATATGTTTAACATAAAATTTACCATATTAACCATTTTTATGTACACAGTTCAGTGGCATTACATACATTTACACTGTTGTACAACCATCACCACTACCCATCTCCAGAAAGTTTCATCATCCCAAACTGAAACTACATACCCATTTTTCAACAACTCCTCATTCTCCCATCTCCTCATCTCTGGTAACCAGCATTCTACCTTCACTCTCTATGAATTTAACTGTTCTAGGCACCCCATGTTACTTAATCATACAGTATTTGGCCTTCCATATCTGATTTTATTCATTTAACATAATGTCTTCAATGTTTATCATGTTGTAGCATGTGTTAGAATTCCATGCCTTTTTAAGACTGAATAATATTCCATAGTATCTATGTACCACATTTTGTTTATTGATTCCTCCATCTATGGACGTTTGAGTTATTTCTACCTTTGGGCTATTATGACGAATGCTGTTATGAACATTGGATATACACATATCTCTTCTAGATCCTGCTTTCAGTCCATTTTCGGTATATACCCAAAAGTGGAATTGCTGGATCATGTGGTAATTGTATGTTTCTTTTTTTATAATTGTTATCCTAATGGATGTGAGGTGATATCTAATTGTGATTTGGGTTTTCATTTCATTAATTATTAGTGGTTGAGTATATTTTTGTATGTTTATTGGTCAATTTTATACCTTTTTTTGTAGAAATGTGAATAAGATTATTTTTGATAAAACTTCTGAGAATTGATTCCTAGATAATATTTGCTTTGTGATATTTCTCACTTTAGGTAGGTCTTTTATATTTCTTGAATGAAAGAGGGATAAATGAGCAAGTAAATGAATAACACTGTTTCTAAGTACCATCTAGAGCATTTGAGTCTTAGTAACCACTAGATTTGCTACTTGGGGCTGGGCTACATCTTATAATCTAGAAATAAGAATAGTAATATTTCCTGCCCCATGGTATTGGTATGCAGATTAAACAATGTGCAAAACACTCTTAACACAGTAGCATATCAAGATCAAATTAAAATTTGCTAATAAAAATATATCAGTGTTTATAATTATCTAATACATTTGTCTTATAATACTTAAATGCTTTATGCTTCTGTCTCTACTGTTCATATGTTAGGAGTACTCTTTTATAATTAAAATATTTTTTAAAAGCATAAACTTCACAGGATCTAACTCAGTACCATTCAAAAAATGTTTTTGCTGATTGAATAAACGAATGGATGAATGGCATATGCATGTGTGTGCCAGTCTCCTGCACACACACAAACACAACTTTGTTGCATTTGACCTGTATGGTTTAAAAGTTTCACCATGTTGTTTTTCTCATTACTACCCTTGAATCCAAAGTATGCATTTCCTCAAACTCTATTGGATTGATCTTTAAAGAATGTTTAAGTCTGCTGGAAAGGTATCAAGTTAAAAAAGAGGTGGCAAAAGTTTGTTTTTTATTTTTAATGGCTAAAATAATAGACTATAGATGAGTTTATCTGAATTTCGTTTCTGATTTTCTGACTTATTCTGTGGCATTAACAATACCGTATCTCTGATTTTCTGTCAATAAAATAATAGTAATAATATTTACCAATTGAATTAATGATGGTATGGCATAGTATTTAAGTAGGATTTTGTGAATCTTTTATTAAAGTTTATGGAAGTGTGATGTACCAGATCAATGGTAAGTTGACGCAGTGTTGATATATTTTAATGGGTAAATTTTCCCAATTATGTGAGATAAAATGCTACTGGAAAAATATTTGTTTCTTGTACTAAAATATTTTCACTTCACATCTGATGGATTTTTCTTCATTTTAAAAAAATCACCCTTTTTATTTTCAAATTCGCTGAGATCTGAGGTTGGAGTTCACATACTGATATCAACCAACCATTGAAGTGTAGGATCAGAAAAGGAATAAGTGATGATCCAAATAAAAAAGAGAAATATTAGATTTTTTTTAAAAAGCTAATTTGTCACTTCACTCATTGGAATATGAACTGAATAGACTTCTAGCCCTTAAAATACTTTTTTTTTCTCTTTTTATTGCCTGGAATCTTAAGAGCTTTATCATTTGCAGTCATAAAATGAAAATATACACCAAACCCTCAAAGGGCAAGTATGAAATTAAATTATATTTGGGCAGCTGTAACCTTTTAAAACGATCAGATTCCAGTTAATGTATTTCTTCCTGTTCCAAGTGCTGCCATGGTGTTTGATGGTGGGAAGCAGTCCAAAGGGCATTGGGAGATAATAAATTCACTGTAAATTTCACCCCAAGGCATGTCTCGATACACCAAGGCCTCCATTTAGCAAGGCTGACCTAAAACTCTTGTCACATCCAAAGGTCATTTAGGTTGGGGTTGGTGTGTCCCATCTATCTATCCTTGATGTAAAGAGTGACAGTTGAAACAGGACTGAGCTCATAAACAGTCATCTGAATATGAAAAAGAAGCTAGCTTTGGAGTAGGAAGGGAAAGTGAAGAGAGAACTACCTTTTACGGTGTGACTAGCAAATGCCGTGGTTTTTGCAAAGTCAGTGAAGGGTGGGTTGATCTCATAGCTCTTGTTTCAGAGCATTCTTTAACTTGGAAGGCATTACTGGATTTGGTTGATTTAGGATCTGGTACTCTTTCCTCTTCTATTTATATTTGTTTCCAAAGCTGGGTGTATGTTGAGTATTTTTTAAAGAATCTAATATTTCCAACCTTCTTTTACTTTGAAATCACAATATTCCTTCCCCCCTTTGCCCCTGTTCTCTTTAGTTCATATACCAACACATGGAAATAAAATAGGAGGAAATTGTTGTAGAGAAATAAAGCCTAATGTGGTCTTGGAAAACAGTGATTTTTTTCTAACGCCCTCTTAATCATGCACTTTTTTAATTGTAAAATATAAATAACATAAAACTTACATTTTAACCACTTTTAAGTGTACAGTTCTGTGTAGCATTATATACAATGTTATATAACCATCACCACTGTCTGTGTCCAGTACATTTTCATCATGCAAAATAGAACCTCTGTATTTATTAATTATTTCCTATTTCTTATTTCCTCTTCCCCCATCCCCTGATAAGCTCTATTCTACTTTCTGTCTCTGTGAATTTGCATATCCTAAGTACTTTGTCCTTTTGTGTCTGGTTTATGTCATTTAGCGTAATATTTTCAAGGTTCATCCATGTTGTCGCACGTATCCCTCAAACATATACTTTAAGAATGACTTTAGTTCTCTCAAAAACAACATTTACTTATAAGTGTTAAGAATTGTGGATGTATAAGTTCTCAATTATAATAATCATAACTAATATGTAGTGTCACATAGAGAAATATTAAACAACTATGTGACAAATAATGAAAGATTAAATTCTTGCAAGTCTTCTTGGGAAAAAGTTTAAAAATCCTTTCATGAAAGCAGAGATAATTATTTACTGATATTTTCTAATTATTTAGAGTAGTGCTTGGCACATAATAGGTCCCCAATAAATATTTATTAAATGAATGCATCAATTTAAGGCAGGAGAGCAGAAGTTAAGAGTTGTTTCTCCGTACTGCTTCGTTGGTACATGAGAAATAGGTCCTGTGCAATTGAAAATGAAGCCTATTGTGATAAAAAAAGCCAATGAAAGTAAAAATGAATTGTAAATGCAAGGTGCTATTGGAGTGTGTTATTGTTATTTTAATTGATTTATGAGTTATATGTGTTGGGGTACTGAAAAGGACTCATTTTTGCTATACCTTTTTCTTTTTCAAATGGTCTAGAAAAATTGAGGTTGGCCACCATGAATTTACTCAAAGCATAGAGTTTTATATGATTAATTCTTCATATAAATTATACAAGAAAGAGGAAATATTTAAATAAAGATGAGGCTCAGAATGTTGAAAATTATATATATATAGATTTATTCTGTAATCGATTTTAAATATGTAAAAATGTGATTAGGTAGATATTACTTCAATTAAAAATGGGTTGTAGGTGAAAGAAACCCTCCCAATCTATTCTCCATATTATGTCTAGACTAATCTTGTAGAAATAGAAATCTAATTCTGTCATTCCTCTTATTAAATTACTATATATTCCCATCTACCTTTGTAGACATCTCTCCCACTGCACTGCGTCTCACTGGCTTCTTTCTGACACTACAAACTTGTCATGTTTCCTCCCAGCACGTAGTTTTTCTGCCAGTTTTTTTTCCTCCTGTATGTATGTAATTATATCAGCTCATCCTTCTGACCTCCAGGTATTCATAGTTACAGGAAGGTCTTTCCTGATTTGCCTGCCTGTAGTGTAGCTCTCGCTTGCATGCTCTTAGAGCACCATATACTTCTATTTTGTAGTATTTTGCACATTTGGGATTTTGCTTTTCATTTGTGTAATTATTTCATTGATGGCTTTCTTGTTCTATGTAAGCTCTATGGAGCTAAAGACCTAGAATGAAACTGGTATTTTATAATTTTTTTCAATGAATAAAAGCATGAATGATAAAAGATAATAAGAAGTATAACAGCTTTCTCCATATTGCATTACCTTGTTTCCTACAATTATTTAAATGGTTAAAATACGTATCAAATTGAGAAGAAAACCACACTGAAGTGGTTTTTACTGGCAGTAGCCAAAAGGAAGTAAATGGATGAAAGATGCCAGGAAAAATTTCCTGTTGGACACTTCACATTTCTTTCTTGTTCTGCATCCCCAATACTATCACTTTTTATCAGAAGAGCCCAGCCTCCATAAAAGGTGCTTTCTGAATTACCCTTCCCAGGTTTGTCTAACTCTTTGTTTCAGAGCACACAAACCCTACTACTGTATTAAAATGACCAGAAAATAGATTCCTAAGACATAGGCTAAGAGTTAAGGGCTCTGTAAAAAGTCCAAAAGATTTGGATTCCAACTTCAGCTTGATCTCTTACCTATGCAACTTTGGACAGATGACTTTTACTCTTTCTTGGCCTCAATGTCCTGCTCCATAAAGTAAAAATAATACCTATTTCCTAAGGTTGTTGAGAAGGTTCCAAGAGATATGACATGGACATGTCTCACAGTAAGCATTCTATAAACTTCAGCTATTATGATTATTATTGCTGCTGTTATTCTCTGTCCAGATTTCCCCTGAAGTGTAGTTTTATTTAGCATAATTTGTATACTCAGAGAGCCAAAACTAATATTTGTATGTGATACTTTCTTAATCTTAAAGGTTTATGAGGGAAGGAGAAGAAAAAAGTAAGAGCGGAATCCATAGGAAGCAGTCCTTTTTTAAAACCTCTCATATGTGTTGTTTGTTAGTAATAACAGCAAAACGAAACAGCAACCAAAACAACAACAATAATAGCAAACTTAAGTGACTTTGTGGTTTCTTCAGGGAGCGTTGAGTTCTGCTACTACTGACTCAAGAAGTCTTTCACTCTTGAAGCCTTTAACCCTTGGCCTTGGAAACTATTATTTTTGACTCAGAGTTCAGGGGAAATTCCTTTTTTCACTGGCCAGCAGGTGGGGGATTCCACCTCTATCCCACTGCAAAAGAGATGAATTTAATCATAGAACATTTTTATCTGGAAAGTATTTTCCCATAGTAGCATTACATCACAGAAGAATTTCAGGGCCACTTGGACTTCTGATACTACCAGTTGTTTAACCTTTGGCAAGTTATTGAACCACTGTTCAATTCATTTTTCATCTTTCTCACCAAACTCACAAAATTGTTATGGTGATCCCTGAAATAGTATGCAAGCTTCTAGCAAAATGATTAACATATCATAGTCATGGAGAAAGTCGTGGTTCTTGTACTTCCTCCCCTTATGTGTTTCAAGTATTTGCAAGCCTCCAGCAAGTATGTACTCTGGAAGTATGTTTTTTGACATGCAAAATAATATATAGTCTGATTTAATATGAAATAACTCAAATTGTCTTTATATTGAGTTAGAATGCTGTTTAAAAATGGCTTGATTACTACCCCGCAATCTATTGGGATACACTGAACAGTGATTTCACAAATATGAACTTAGCCAAAGACAAGTGTTTGCTTTAGAACTCTTTCTGATAATACTGTAATTCTCATAATACCCAAATTAAATAATGAAATTTAGTAACAACAGAAATTTTTCTCCTGATGAACAAGCATTTCTCTTCTTCCTGTTGCTTTGAAGGGAATTTCAGCAATATTTTTCCCTAAATTAAACTAATTAAAGATATAAGTATAATCACTGATACGTAAAGAGATCTGAAGAGCCTTCCAGCCAGTGTCCTTCTTACCTTGCCAAATGGAGATGTATTTGCTGGTTGGTGACCTCAGGAATAGATGCAGAGTGTTCATCCTCCCACAGTAACAAACAGCAAGTCTGGAGCGGCATAAAAAGGGTCAATCGAATAGGTCATACATCATATGGGGAGGCAGATGTTGGAACATATTGTAATGGATTACTGTGCAGTACACGAAGATGGCTTATGGAGTAGAAATACAGGGAGGGAGTGAGCGAAAGAGAAACTATCAGTTGGGGTGTTCTTACATGACTCTCGCAAAATATATCTGGTTCTTTAAGGAACTGCTTCAATTATAAAAGTCAAAATGTTTTTTTTTTTCTAGCTGTTTAAGATTTATTGGTGTGTAATGAAGAAAGCCTTTTAAAACCCCGTGCATTTGAAGTGTTTCTTATTTATAGGCTTTAGTATCTGCAGTGTGACAGAGACAGCATGAGAGCATCATACCTGTGAAAAAGGTCTTAAGATTTAAGTAAGTTCAAATGTATCTTTAATTTTTAGCAGGATGCTATCTTCACACCCTCCTAACACTCCACCCCTTATTGATAGCTTCATATTCTATCCAAGTATCACACTGAGTAAGACTGAATTTGGAATAGAAAAATCAAGATTGTCTATGTATTATTAATATTTGGTGATAGCAGCTTTAAATAAATTACATTATATCTTCTGTACATGTATTCACTATAGCTTTTTAACAGTAAAACCCAAACTATAGCCAGATGTAATTATTTACTTTTGTATCCAAGCTTTTCCAAGTTATATCAGGCAAGAGTGATATTTTCAAGGAATGGTGGGTCATAATAATAATTTATGCCTTGGAGCCCATACCTCCAAGCCCCCTATTTCACCAAGCATGCTTCCCCGTGGCTCACCTGTTTTCTCTGAAGGCAGAAAATTTCATTTCTGAAGTTGGTAACATTTTTCCCCTGATGGCTTATCCTTCTGCCATCTATCTTTTTTTTTTTTTTTCTTGAGACAGAGTCTTGTTCTATTGCCCAGGCCTGGAGTGCAGTGCCACAATCACAGCTCACTGCAGCCTAGAACTGCTGGGCTCAAGCAATCCCCCTGTCTCAGCATCCTAAGTAACTAGGACTGCACATGCCATTATGCCCAGCTAATTTTATTTTATTTTTAAGTTTTTGTTGAAATGGGGTTTCGCTATGTTGCCCAGGCTCATCTCAAACTCCTTCCCTCAAGTGATCGTCCCACCTTGGCCTCTCAGAGTTCTGGGATTACAGGCTTGAGCCTCAGCAGACAGTCACTAACCTCTGGTGATACCAACTAACTCTTCAGCCTTTTGAGGCCTTTGTCCACTCAAGTCATTTTCTTGCTTGACCTGATAATTCAAACCCTTATACACCCAACAACTGCAACTTTGTTTTTTCAGTTATGCTCCATTGACATAACAGCTATTAGCTCTCCTTCATATGGACAAATCTATAGCAAGTCTGAGTTTGTTCATTCTTTCACTGTAATACATTTTTTTCTTGCCATCAAGTTTCATTAGAATTTGTGTACAAATACAAAAGATTTTAAATCTCTCAGATTATGTGTATGTGAAGTTGCTCCTCCCAGTGACTCTATTCCTTAGTATACCCTTCCTTACTCCCTTCAGGATGAATTCTTCCCCAACTGGGACTCTAGACTGGAAATTAAGTGACAACCCTTCCCACCTTCCTCTAGGCACCTTTCCCCAATCACTTTTCCCCCATGGTCTGTGATAGAACTGGGGAAGCAGCAGGAGAAATGTTTCACAATCCCAGCCTCCACCCACTTCTGTGGGTTAACCACTTAGGAGGTTAGCCGAGAATTCTTTCCATCTATTCTCTACCCCTGTCCCTTTCCGCTCAGGTTTGACCAAGAGTCTCAGTCCTGAGAGCTGGCTGTCAGCCCTGTCTACTCTTCATTTTTTCCAGGAGTCACCTTAGTGGTTAATGAAAGTCATCAATGTTCAGAGTCCTACCTTGGCATGCCCAGGATTCCTTGACGGATACAAAGAACATATATCCCTTTAGAACCCTCGTTGTACCTCTCCTCTGTTAGGATTTTTGAAAACTAAAGAATAAAAAATTACTTTTTGTGTAAGTATATAAAAAATTCATTTGAGAGGAAACTATCTATTTATATTACCTTTTTCCACCATTATGTTGTTTATTATTATGAATATTTTGAAAATAGCTATATAGTACTATTAAACTGGACTCTTGCACAGTCTCTCTGATAGGTTTTACCCTTTAAAGTCAAATTCAAATATATAAAGAAGTTTTACCACTCAATAATAAGGCAGCTCAATTTGTAAAATACATTACAGGATATAAATACAATCCCATTATTGGGCATATACCTAAAGAAATATAAATTGGATAAATGTGGTGCATATACACCATGGAATACTATACAGCCATAAAAAAGAATGAGATAGTGTCTTTTGCAGGAACATAAATGGAACTGGAGGCCATTATCATTAGCAAACTAGCACAGGAAGAGAAAACCAAATACTGCATGTTCTCACCTATAAGTGAGAGCTAAATGATAAGAACTTATGGACACACAGAGGGGAACAACAGTCACTGGGGCCTATTTGAAGGTAGAGAATGGGAAAAGGGAGAAGAACAGAAAAAAATAACAATTGGGTACTAGGCTTAATATCTGGGTGACAAAATAATCTACACAACAATTCCCCCGACACAAGTTTACCTGTATAACAAGCCTGCATATGTACCCCTGGACCTAAAATTAAAAAATTTAAAATAAAACAAAATTCAAATATATAAGTAATTCTTACAACTCCATAATAAGACAGCTTAATTTTTTTTAAAAAAAGCAAAAGATCTGAATGCATATTTTACCAAAAAAGACAGGAATGGCTAATAAGTACATGAAAAGATGCTCAACTTCATTAGAGAAATGCAAATTAAAACTACGAGATACCACTTCACACCTGCTAAAATAGTTATAATTAAAAAGACAATACCAAGTATTGATGAAAATATAAGGCCGGGTACGGTGGCTCACGCCTGTAATCCCAGCACTTTGGGAGGCCGAAGCAGGTGGATCACGAGGTCAGGAGTTCGAGAACATCCTGACCAACATGGTAAAACCCCGTCTGTACTAAAAATACAAAAAATTTAGCTGGGTGCGGTGGCACACGCCTGTAATCCCAGCTACTCAGGAGGCTGAGACAGGAGAATTGCTTTAACCTGGGAGGCGGAGGTTGCAGTGAGCCAAGATTGTGCCATTGCACTCCAGCCTGGGCGTCAGAGTGAGACTCTGTTTCCAAAAAAAAAAAAAAAAGAAAGAAAATATAGAGAAACTGGAATCTTCATACGTTGCTATGGAAATGAAAGATGGTTCAGCCACTTCAGAAAAGTCTGACAATTTCCTTAGAAGGTAAACATGAAGATACCACATTACTCAACAAATCCAGTCCTAGGACATGGATAAGCAGAAGAAATGAAAACACACAACAACTTGTAGAGGAATGTTCATAGCAGGATTATTCACTGGAAAATTGGAAAACATCATCCAACTATCCATCAACTAGATAAATGGATAAACAAATATTATACACCCATGCAAATAAATACTTTTCAACAGTACAATAACAGGCTACTGATACATGCTACACCCTGGAGAGAGTTCAAAAATGTTACGCTAAGTGAAAGAAACCAGATCTCTTTTTCTACAGTCTCTTCCAGCATTGCCCCAGTAGTGGGGACAACAAAATAGCTTTACCTCACATCTGGCCAAAGAGAAGTAAAAGGAATGTGTTATTTCAAAAAGGGGGAGGAGGGTCTTCTGTTGTGTACAGAAAAGTCTTAAATGCTAATAAACATATTTTGTTGGTTGATTTGAAGGTTAACTTTATGGCTTTGCACGTTATGTTCCTTCTGCCTGGAATATTCTTGCATTTTAACTTCATCCTGCACTTCCTTGAGGACATATGTAGCAGGACTGCAGCCATGTCAGATCCTGGCCCCCACTTCAGAAGCTCTTTACAAGTCAGCCGAAGTCAAGATGATGAGCCTATTTAGGACAGAAGCGATTCCTTGTCTCTTGAATGGAGCTAGGGGTGGGAAGAGGAGGGACACAGGCGCAGGCCCAAACCTGCTGTCTTTGGGCCACCAGGTTTTGACATGGAGCTGCAAGGAGACCAAGAATTCTAAATTCAAACCTGTCCTCCAGATTTCCAAACTGAAGGTCCGTAGTCATTAAACACTAACTTCCTAATTCCTCCCTCCCCTGAGCCCCTGACAACCACCATTCTGCTTTCCGTCTCTATGAATTTAATTTCTCTAGGTAATTCATATAAATGGAATCATACTATATTTGTTATTTGGTGAGTGGCTTATTTGCTTAGCATAGCATAATACCTTTAAGGTTTATCCGTGTTGTACCATGTGCCAGAATTTCATTTCTTTCTAAGGCTGAATAATAATTCATTGTGTGTATATAGCACAGTTTGTTTATCCATTCATCCATCAATGGACATTTGAATTGTTTCTACCTTTGGGCTATTGTGAATAATTCTGCTGTGAACATGGGTGTACAGATATCTTTTTGAGATCCTGCTTTCAATTCTTTTTTGTGTATGACCAAAAGTAAAATTACCAGGTTATATGGTAATTCTATCATTAATTTTTTGAGGAACTACCATATTATTTTTCACAGTGGCAGGAGCATTGCACAGTCCCATCAGCGATATACAAGTTTCCAATTCCTCCACATCCTTGCCAGCATTTGTTACTTTCTGGTGCTTTTTTTTTTCTTTTTTGATAGGAGTTGTCCTAATGGGTGTGAAGCAGTATCTCTTCTGCTTTTGATTTGCATCCAGGTCATTTTGAAAATAGGTTTGTCAAGACGGGAGAATGAAACATGTTTAATTAGGCAGTTCATTGACTTATGAATTATAAATTTTTATACCTTCGACATGTGAGTTCCTATCTGTACTTTTGTCCTGGTATTCAGCACAGTGAAGGCCTATCGTGGTTTTCATGCATTACACTTGAAGAACATGCAAAAGAAATGCTGACAGTGTTAGGGAAAGTCCATGTTTAAACTCAAGTTGCTATGATAATTTTCTATGATAATGTGAAAAAACATTATGAAAAATAATGGGCAAAGCAAATTTATTCACACTGAAACATGCTGCTGTGTTTTGAAAGATTTTCTGCAGTACATTAGTTTCTCTTTAAACTCCACATTTAAGTTACATTAGGAAGCTGAAATTAAGCTATGAAGATAACACTTATGGAGCCTTGAAATTGCTTTCTGAATTTTTCCTCACAAATGATATTCCCTGTTCCTCCTCTTAAAAACAGGAAGAGAAAGAAGACATAAACAAATACTTTTCCATCAAATATATATAGTACATATCTTTTTAGGCTTTATTTAAACTTTAACCGGTCATATTCAACTATTTTTTTAAATCATAATAGATGACATATATTTTAAAATCTCTATTCCAAATATTTAACACATTGCATATATGTTAATTGTTCTTGCCACATTTCAAACCCTGGTCTCAAAAGAAATCTTCCATTTTTATAAGTATATTTGACCTGGGAGGTGCTATTAATCATCAAGATTTTAGCTCTATGATGTTCTTTTAGAAGATGTAAGTCTATATATTTGTTTATGTGCAATTTTAGAAGTGACAGCTATTTATTTTTGAGTGAGGACTCTATCACTGAGGATGAAAAAGGATTACAACTTTTTCCTTATGCCTACTTAAACTCTTGGGGTGAACTAAACAATCTCATTGGTCACATTTTAATAAAATACTTAAAAATCTCAATGACCTGACTTGGATTATATGAATGTACCAAATTATCACATGTACCCTCAAAATATGTACATCTAATGTATATCAATAAATTTTACATATTTTTAATATATTTTATTGATATTCATTTATGGCATACCTCTCCTTTCTCTGTTTTATATACTGGTGTTTGATATGAAATTACACTTGGAGAAAAGGATAATACTTATAAAAATAATTTTAAACAATTTCACAAAAATAGTATTAAATGGTATGCATGCTCTTATCACTCTCCATTCAGATAATAACAGTGTAAAAAGTTCACAAATTATCTTTAGGAATCAGTATGTTTTATCATACAGTACTTAAGAAAGACATATTTCAGTTGTAATCTTAATGTGTTTTTTTTTTTAATTTAAAATGCCTTTTGTGCCCAGCTCTCCTATGAAGTTTAATGAAGTTGGTGACTTGGGGAGAAGAAATGTAGGGAGGATGAAAAGGGGGAGAGTAAGGGTAGAGAGAGGATGGCGGACATAACTTACTTTGCACTGTCTTCACAATAAGGTAGAAATATCTCCATCTCCTAATCCATGCCTGAAGTAAAGGAAAATAGTTGGATCAAACCATACACTGTCATATGCTGCTGGCTCCTGGGTAAGTGACTGTATATGGCATCATCTCTGTCTCTTGTGCCTTTATCCAGATTGCCTGGGCACACAAAAGGGAGACCTGTAGCAAGATCCCAGTTAAAATAAAAATTAAAGATCCAGCAATCCCGCTTCTGGGCATGTATCCAAAGGAAATGAAATCAGCATGTTGAAGAGATATCTGTACTCCAGTGTTGACTGCAGCATTATTTACGATAACCAAGACATGGAATCAACCTTATTGTCCATCAGTAGATGAATGGATACAGAAAATGTGAGATATACACACACACACACACACACACACACGCACACACACACACGATGGAATACTTTTCAGCCTTGAAAAAAAAAATCCTGTTATTTGTGAAAACATGGATAAACCTGAAGGATATTCTGTTAAGTGAAATAAGCAAGGCACAGAAAGACAAACACCAGTGATCTCATTTACCTGTGGAATCTAAAACAGTCACACTCATGGAAGGAGAGAGTAGAATAGTGATTACCAGGGTAGAAGGCAAGGGGGAAAGAGGAGACATTGGTCAAATAATAATTTTTTAAAATAGAAAATTAAACTTTGAGCAAACTAAAAGGATCCCAAAGAAACAGCTTATACCTACCAGCAACCGTAACTCCTACTAAATATCTTTTACTTTCTAAATAACAAATATTTAAGATTCGGCAAGTAAATCGTGTATATTTATTTATCAAAAAGAAGGCATTTGTCATCTGGCTTTTCCAAAATACTTCAGAATATCCATATGCTTCAACTCTTGGTTCTGTTGTCTTTTGAAAAGATACTTTTAACGTTTTTCAAATAATCTTCACCCATTTTTGGTATTTATTTTGCAAATAGACATTCAGTTACTGTTATGATTATGACTACAATGAGGTTATCAATTTACTTTGTTCTTATGCTGATAAGATTTAAATTCATATTTTTTTCCTCTCAAGCAAATGAAATGAGTGAATGAATGTGAATTTTATCTGTATTACTAATGAGCCTTTCTTTCTAATTCTTTGGATTGTACAAGCATGCCAAATTCATTTTGGATTTTAAAAATTTGTTTTATGTATAGTCACTATTATTATGAAATATATTAAATATGTGCAAGAGAGCTATATTAATAATATTTTACATAGTCATTTTCTGCATTTGTTCAATTTTACTGTTCCTTGTTTTTAAAATTTTCTGATAAAGCATTGATTAGCAGGGACATAATCTCTGCCTTCAAGGAGTTTACTGGTCAGTAAATGGTTTGGGGCAATAAATCTTGATAGATATTTTTGTCAGTGCCTAATACACTGAATCCAAATACTCCAGATGGCAGTTAGACAGTGGACTAGTAGTCAATCAGAGAAGTTGTGTTTTTAGCAATTTGGGGAAAGTAACCTATTACTGAAAAGTGGCAAGAATTTACCACCTCTAGGAATTAATGAAATAGACTAGCTTAGAATTTAAATAAGCTGTTTGTAGAATTTCTGTATTCCTCACACTGAAAAGTACTTGTTTAAGGTATTTTTATGGGTATCTTCATATAAAAGCATGATTGATTTAATACTATTGATTCTAACCATAGCATAAAAGCTATGTCATCCAAATACAATTATACTATTTTTTCCCCAAAATAGCAACAATTAATTAGTACAAGTTAAAGTATCTGTTATCCTACTAGACCTTTTCTAGCCCCATAGTGGGCCATTAGAGATGAGCAGAAAGAATGCCTGTTAATGAACTGCCAGCCCGCTGCCCAGCAGTGATTTGGTGCACATAATAATAAGTTATAAGAAAAACTACTGATTAGACTTGAGTAAGTTAGATACAATTCAAGCTTATGTTGGTGGTGGTGGAGAACATCACACTTTTCATAATTTTTTAAAAGTGTTTTATTGAGCCACACTTTAGGGGAAGTTCATGATTGAATGGATCTAGTCATTCAGGGAAATCCTCTCTGTGTAAATTAATACTTCCTTTGTCAAGAAGGAAAGAAAGAAATAAAAGAAAAATATAGTATATGTGTTTTGCCTTTCTTAAAAGGATAAATGATGAATATACACAAATGAGAATAGATGATGGGTGAGATTACTTACATACTTATGAAGACTTCATATACATTGTATTATCATCTTGTTCCTCTGTTTATCTTTTCTTTTCCCCAGTTAATTGGCAATTTTTATGTGCCCGGTATGCTATGAACTTGAAATTATTTTTTCCATCTTCATTTCACAACTGTTACTGCAATTCAAGTTCCTATGATCAGCATTATCACTGTTAAATGTTGATAATTTCATAGCTGATATTTCTGTCTTATCAATATTCTAGCTAAAAAACATCATATATATTGCTCTCAAACAGTCAGTGGCTTTCTCTTACTACATATTCAATTAAAACTCTTTTGCTTATGTTTCAAAAGCTTCCATAAGGTGAGTGTAGCCTACAAAACTAATGTTATTTTCCTCTAACATAGCTATGTATGCATTGCCCTTTCTACCACTCACTGTTCCACACCAATCTCTATATTTCCCTTGCAGCAACCAGCTCATTCCTGCTCTCATGCCTTTCTTTTAATTGTACTCCCTTCCTAGAATGCCATCTCCTTTTTCTATGTCCACCTTAACTCCATCTCTTCTACGAAAACATACCTGAACACACTGATGCATTTCTTCTCTCTTAACACCTTCGACAGTGACATACAGTTACAGTATACTTATAGTCTCATTGTTTTCTGTTTATCAGTCTTGACTTAAGGCAGAAACTATGTTTGTACACTTTCTCTCTCCTCTGCTATACCAATAATAGTCCAGAGTCAGCACATATATGTTGCCTAGTTTCTTACTTTGTGTATTTAATCCATTAATAATTATAACTATTTTTTATTGATCAGGCATTCTTTACCATGTGCTTTCCTGACTGTTTTGTACACATCATGTGATTCATTTCTCACAGTACCTTTATAAGGTCAATTTCATTTATCCCTGAATTTACAGATTAAGGAACTGTGGCTCAGAGAAGTTGCCCAAGGTCACATGGCTTAGAGTTGCAATTAGAATTCAGTTCTGCCTTGTCCAAAGCTCTCGCTTTTTAAGTTTTCCACTAGAAGTAGAAAGCATGATCTTTCAAGGAGCTTAAAATGTTGAAGAGACAAAAATCTAGGTTATGGAGCAATTTGAGACAAAAATAGAAGTTGCTTATATTTATATACATGTATGTAAAAACATATTTATGAACTTTGAGTACCAGGAAGACACGAAGTAATCAATAATAAATTCTAACCTAATCATTTGTAATTGTTTCCTTAAAAACTCATTGTCTAAAGGAGGTACAGGTATGAGGGTAGTGAAAGAGAATGAGAATGCAATGTTTTAAGCAATAGAAAGACTGGAAAGCTCTGAGGAGTTGTGAAGTTTTAGAGATCACATCCAATCCCTAACACATTAGTTTCAAGGTAAGAGTCAAGTTATTCTGTTATTCTGCGAGGCTAAGATACTGTGAGTCTGGTTAAACTAATGAAATGAGTGTTCTCTTTCAGTTCAGCCTTTTTTTTTTTTTTTTTTTTTCTTTTGAGACAACATCTCACTATGTTGCCCAGGTTGGTCTCAAACTCCCAGGCTCAAGCAGCCCTCCTGTCTCTGCCTCCCAAAGTGCTGAGGTTACAGGTGTAAGCCACCACACCTGGCTCAGCTCAGCCTTTTATGTTTAGTGTCATCAGTTTGTTTAGTGTCATCTGTTTGTTTCTGATGTTTTAGACAACTTCACTATCATAAAAATACATTCATCATAATATACCTTATGTTTAACTTTGGGTTTTATCTGTTATTATTTAAAGAAAGATGTTAACCAGATTTTCACTTTAAGACATACAGGCATACATACGTACAAACATAAGTGGATTGTATAGTTCTCCAGGTGCTTGTTATTTCAGGTGGCCTTCCAGTGGTCACTAGATTTCATGCCCCTTTCCCATCTACAAGGTCAACCAATGGTTCTGTGACTGTAGACGTCACTCAGGGCAGACACCTGTTATTAGGCTTGATTTTGCTTTAAGAACGTGTAATAAAAGAAGGAAACTGCTCATCATTTCTTGGCTTATTTGTTTTAAAATCACTCACTACACATATTTTAATGGAGAGAAAAAGGAGCATAATTTTTTAAAAGTGTGAATTAAAATAAGTCACAGCAGCATTTTAAAAAAATTATCCACTCTTACATATGTAGCCAGATAGAAGAATTATTGTCAGCTTCTTTAATTTTACTGAAATTTCCTATTAACTTGTAAATGGCCAAGTTAGAATGCAAGAGTATTAAAATTCCTGATTGATCTTATCTGAGCAGACTCAAAGTATGTTAAATTCTCTAAGACGGGGTTCATTTTTGCTTTTGTGTTAGAATATAACTTTTAGGAAAACATATCTATGACACAAAATGTGTTGAAATAGATATTTCCTGGCCTTACTTCAATACCTTGGTGAACCAGGAAAATCTGATATGCTTGGTGGAAAATGCAGTGATGTGGGAATAGTGGAAAACTGATCACAGTTGGAGAAGAGTAATTCTAAAATTTGTCTTCTTTCACAGAAGCCAAATATGAGAAAGGGTTTATGGGCAATTTGGGGGAGAGAAGAGCAACCTAATGTTAGCCATCCTTGAACTGAATAGCAGGTTTATGAAATTCTCATCATAAATTACATTCCGTCTCTGTATTCCGTAGAAATACCAGCAAGGCAAATGATATTATACTGTTATTATAGAAATATTAGCATATTCAACTGGGTCTATCTCTTTTACAAATGTTTCTTCCCTTTCAACTCAAAAGCATTTCTTTTAGGACAATTTAACTCAGATACACCTTAATTCCATATTTAAAAGGGTAAAAGTATATTTATTTGAGTGATGAAAGAATATGTATAACTTTTATTTCCAAATACGTGTCTTCTCCATCCTTTAAATCCTTTAATTCAATAAACTATTTTAGAGTTTTTATACTTGTATTTTTAATAATAGTTCTTATATTTCTTTGGAAATTATGACCTTCTCTGGTGCCTAATATTTAAATATTGAATCACATTTAATGGCTACTTGGTTAAGCTATTTAAATATCTAAATAACACAAATAACCAATAATTTTGTCAGTAATATGAAGAATCAAAATTAAATTTTGAATAACTGTTTTGTTCACATTTTCTTTACTCACAGATATTGTATGTTCCATGTCATTAGTAATTATAAAATAATTTCATTTTTAGTGTATAACGAATCAGTAATAGGAACTTTTATCCTCTAGTAATAATACCCAGTGAAATCATTTTTAAAGACAAGAATACAATATACAATACAATATGAAATTCATAAAATGTAATATAGTTATCTAGTTAACTTGTGAAAATACATATAGTTTTTAAATTCAATATTAGTACATGCATTCTACTGGTCAGAGTTTTAATATGTAAAGTGATATCCTAGGATAATTGGTTATTTTCTTAAAGACTTTATAAGTAGTTTAGAATGATGCCAGAAAGAAGTGCTTTTTAAATTGCAGGATATAATGCATAGATTTTTAAGACAGATGGGAGAAATGGATCAATTCTGATCATTTTTCTTTAAATAGAAAACTCTCAAGTCTTCCTTTTTGAAGTGAATTATCCTTTTAATGTTTATGTAATTGAAGACAATCATTTTTATTCTTTCCAGTTGGCTGGGGTAAGAAAAGATGTAATTATTCCAACACATAAAACGCTTATGAGACAATTATTAATATAAAAATATTTTTATGGTCTTTTAGTTTTCTCTGGGATATATTTTACATTAATTTGCATAAAAATAAGCCATAATTTTTATCGATAACTTTAATGTATTTTTATTTAGGTTATAGTATCTGGAGACTTATGTATGTGTATTTTCACATAAATGTGTGCTGTCTTCAGTTTTCATTATTTTATTTAGAGAGAGACACTGCTAATCAGGATCTGTGGCTTATCATGAGCAATTTTGTCGTTTGGAATTTCTCTTTCAGAAAAAAAATCAAGATAATCCAGATAACTATTTCACAGCACTTCTCCTTGAGAGCATTTTTTCTTGCTTCATTGTAGAAATTCTAGCTTGCATTGTAAATGCTATCCATGGAATCTCAAGACAAATGAGAAATAAGAAACTGGGATGTGTGTGTGTGTGTAAAATTTATCTAATATTAAATATATAATTAAATATTTAGTAATTTAAATGATATATTTATTTAATAATTATTTTCTTACATAGTTATTTAAAATTTTAACAAAGTGTGAAAGGAAAATAAAAAGAGTAATAATTAAATATTTGATGTAATATTTGAATTTAAAGCAACTTCCTTGTTTTAGGATAATACATCATACAGCTATCATTATCAAAGTAAAATTTTTCTTTTATTAATTACTTGGACAATTTTATTGCTTATTTAATAAGAATAAGTAATGGCTTAGTGGAAGAATATGTGTTTTAGGCAGTATTCTTTAAAACCTTAGTCGTCAAGATAATTTGAGATTTGTCTGTGTTTACATATCATGAAGTAAAGTGAACTTCTGGCAAGCATCCAGTTAATTTTTATCAATGTAGGTAGACTGACCAGATAATCTTCTTCAAGTACTTTTTTTTCCCATTGCCTTTCAGTGCCTTTTCTGTACTTCTACCCACCTAACACTCAGAAAAATTGTTTCGGGTGCCCATTTCAAGAAATCAAAGAAAGAGGCATACAGGGCTTGAACCAATATGGATAGTAGAAAATTACTGTGTATATGAAGCATCCTTTTGTAACACACTGTGTAAATTTAAAGTAGAATATAAAGAGCTCTTAACTAGATAATATGTTATACTTGCCTTCTATAGACATTGGAATAAAGTAAATATGGATGGCTCTTATTTGCTTTGAGTCCTTGGACATACTGAAGGTGAGATCACTTATATGTAGTATCTGTCATTTCTCCCCTAAAAAGTAATGAAATCTGAGGTGACAGCTTCTTTCTTTAAATATTCCAGTGCACTAAACAAAATGCTCATAGGAAAAATACCATATCTGAATATATGTACTTTCTGAATGGTACGTTTATTTTATTATTCACAGTATTCTTTCTCCCTCTCTCTCTTTTTCTTCTGTAGCAGTTATATGCTGCCCAGCTAGCTGCAATGCAGGTATCTCCAGGAGGGAAGCTGCCAGGCATACCCCAAGGCAACCTTGGTGCTGCTGTATCTCCTACCAGCATTCACACAGACAAGAGCACAAACAGCCCACCACCCAAAAGCAAGGTACCCTTTTGAAGAAGCCACTGTCTTGCCACTTAGCTTTATTTTTCATTCAATGGTATTTATTAAATGTCTATTATATGCCAGCAGCTAGCTTAAACTCTGGGTGTACAAGGAGGTAAGAATCAAGCAAGGGCAACAGGTGTGCATGTAAACTTATCTGCATACATTGAATCATTCATTTATTCATTTATTCAATATGTGTGTATCGATAACTATAGTAGAAAATGTGAGAGATAAAAAAGATTATCAGATGGGTATCTTGTACCCAAGGAGCTTACAGTCTGATTATGTAGATATTTATAAAAATAGCCAAATAGCCATACTCTATGATACAAAATAAATTTTGTAAAAAGTTACAGATAAAGTACATTGGAAGTTATATTGGGAGGCAGAGATCATCTTCAGTGAGAGATCCCATCAGGAGTTTGCCAGAGAAGGGAAAACTGAAATAGACCTTAAAATACAAGTAGAATTAGGACCTACAGAAGGTGTTTTAAAAATATCAGTGACTGTTATAATGTGGTACAGTGTAGATATAATTTTAGATAAATCACCCACCCAATGAGATTATCATGTAAGGAAATGAAGGTAATAGTAGTGTTAGAAGTAAGGCAATTTAGAAGTAGTTTTGGTTTTTAAGCTAAGAAAACATTAGAACACATGGAAAAGGATCAGGAAAAAGTCAAATAATGTATGTTTCTTGGCCTAAAAGGAGAGAAAAATTGATTTTAAATTTGTATTTGTATTAAGATCTTGCTTAAATGATATTGTATAAATATATTAAGCTTTCCATGCAAGAAGTAAGAAGAGTGATCATAAAGCAATATTCCTTGAGATTACTCAGGGAAACAACCACAAATAATTTGATTCTGTTAGGAAATGTTAAATAGAAAGCTGACACAGTTAGTTTACCAGCAAAATATATATATATATATATATATATATTTATATATATATATTTTGCTAAATTATGTAGAAAATTGCTTCTGTTCTCCATCCCATGAATGCCATGTTGACATGTCTAAAACAAAACAGTGTAAGAATGGTCACAATCGTTGAAATACACAGAGAAAAGGATTAGAAAATATTAAAAGAGAAAAATCCGAGAATCCTCAAAAAATCTTTCTCTAGAACCCTGGTGGCTCTGTCAGGATTTCTTTCAGAGTTATTGTATACTCCAGAGAGTAAATCAGTAAGGAGAAGGGATCAATCAATCATTTGGAAAAGGGCACTCTAACCTCCATCTTCCTAGAATTCCCCAGTCCTTTTCCATATTACTAAAAGACAAATATTTTGGGGAATATAACTTAACCTGGACAAGGACCTTAGACCATGCTTTTTCAGCAATATGTAGAAATATTTAATGAAAATTGTTGTACACACTACATTGACAGTAGGAGTATACATATGCCACTTTTAAGATCTATTTCAGTTGTTTAATGGACCGTGCATCTTCTGTGCTTAATGTATATCTAAGGCCTGGTCTGCTTTTCTTTATAATCACAACAGCATGTAAGTTTTTAAAACTGGTAATAATTTTAACATTTCTTAAATACATTTAATTTTAAAGTAGTGATAATTTTAGTGTTTCTGTGGACCAGCAGTTTTCATGTATTACCTGTAAAGAAAAATGTACTTTGGATAAAATAAATAGCTGTAGCAGCATAGTCATTGTCACACACAGATACGTCTGTGAGGTATTATTCTCTGTTTTTTCCCTTGATTTATTGATGTGATTTCACATCATGTTTCGTAATGAGGCTTTACATCAGGACATTTTGCTTTATGATTTTAGGATATGTAGCTCACTTTTAAATGGCTGACGGATTTTTTTCTTACACCTACAATCACTTTTTATCATTGATACCTTCTCACCAGATTACTTATACAAATCATCATGAAGCTTTTGATGTCAGTCAGCCTCATCCATTTATGCATCTACTCATTTGTCCATTCACTCATTTATCCATTCAAATGTTTATTGAGCAGTTGCTACAGTGATTTTATTTAGGTAACCATGGAAAATGCTAAAGTAACTGAAGGTTTGCTTTGCTAAGATTAAGAAATTGCTTTATGAACTATATAGTTCTATACATTCATAGAACCTCATAGACTTTGTGCAAAAGAGAATGAGTATTTCAGTAGTGTCAGAAATCTGTCACATCCTGTGGTGTTATATACCTCTGTTTATTTAATACAAGTGAAAAAGTAGATTGTGTTTCTATAGCCATGATTATACATTATTTAAAAAATAGTTCTTCTTTGAAATTCAATGACTGTTTGAAAGTGAGCCTTTATGAATTTTCTATCATATAAAGTTTAAGAAAACTTTATGTGGTTTATAGTGGGTGTTGTACTTCTTTCCATCCACAATTATTGTAAAATACACAAAGGTTTAACTAAGAATAAAGTGCCTCTTTTCAAGTAACAACGATTTAATAAAAATATGCCCTTTCTTTGCTCAGTGCCCTCTAGCATACTGTCCACAACCACTCTTATTGTCAGAAAAGATTTCTTCAGTGTGTTTGTGTTTTAGCTCAGCAGTAAAATGTAGTGGGTTAAAAATAGCCACACCAATAAGTAATACTGTTGTCATTTTAATGAAGAACATGGCCAAAAAAATACAACCTATAATAAATAAAGAGGACCCATTACAATACATGAATTTACTTTCTTGTAGCCTGGAATTGACATTTATACATAGCATAATAAACATTTTGACTTCACAAAGCTATTTTATTCATGTATAATAGCCATCATTTATTATCATATTTATGTTTTTAAGCAATCAATTATGAATGTCTTGGGGGTATTTTCTGTGTGTTTTATTGGCAAATGTTCATGTCTATGTTACCATAAAATAGAGTTATTTTATTAAAGGGTTTTGTGTTGTCTACATACCTACCTGGCATAAACCAAATTGATGGTTTAAGTTAAAAGTACATTTGCTGTTTGGAACAATGAAATCATAAGTCACAACCAGGTGATGATGTGAGATTAATGATCTTATTGATAGCTGTGGAAAATTAACCATGTTCTCTGAGTTGTATTGCCTGCCTTTCTTCCTGGGTATGCTTTTGCCTTTGACTCAGAACTCTAGAGAAGGACACAAACAAAACTTATTTGCAATTTGCAAAAAATGGAAGGGGGGAATCGAAAGGAGGGGGCTCCAAAAGACTGTAAAATTGTACAGCATGAGTCCTCTGATGCATGCTGTTTTCAATCTGCTGTGTGCCAGTTGGAGGCTTGGGGAGTGTGTGCGCGAGAGAGAAAGGATAATGCTGAGAAATGATAGAGTGGCTGTGACCTCCAAGCTCAGCCTGGAAATCCAAGACATTGATTTCACTTAGCATTCCTGCTGAGAAATCTGGCGGAGTTCAGTTGTAATAAAAGGACAAGATTCTGTTCTAATGGTAATGGCGTATGACAGACATATCACTTTGTCTGTCCTCAGCACCAGAGAGAGGAGAATTGGAGAAAGGTCACCTGACCTGCCTGTGGTGTTATACGAGTGCTGTACTGAGCTTTGAACTGCCGCCCAGGAGCATAATTATTTATAATATTAAATGATAAAGAAACCTTTAGAGGACTCACAGTGAACCTCTGAAAACGGCACACTGGAGTTGTGTTCTGTAAATGTGAAAACACAAAAAGAAATCTGGTCTGTTCAAAATCTGCATTCAAGAACATGCGTATTGTTGCTTGTTGAGTTACAGGTCCTTGAACTTACTGTTTGTGAACTGTTTGCACTAATGCCTGACATATTGTCATGAGTTACTTTTTCTTTTCTCAATGCCTTGGTTTTATTAGTCCCAAGCCAAATATATATATATATAAAAATATAAATAAATATAAATTTCCCCCCGCTCCATGGTCTATCTTGCCAAAGACTGGATGATACAGAATTAAGAGCATTGACAGATTTTAAAAATTTCTCAGCTGTTACAATAAAATTTTTCTAAATACTCGTACGCTTGTCTCTTCAGCAATTATTTAATTTGTTCCCTTTTGGATCTTACTCCAGGACTATTTTTTTCATTGACCCACAAAAGCGAATATGTTTAGCTCTTCGCAGATATTATTCTAGATCTTGTGTGTCCTAACAGCTATGTTTATGGCTAAATGTTGGCAAATAAGTCTGAGTGAAAGTATAAAACCTTGAACTTTTATGACAGGAGATCCTGTTTAATGAAAATTATAAAAATAATTCTACCTTCTCACATTAAAGAAAATTATTTAATTGAGGTATTGTTAAGCAGTATTGACGTTTGAATCACATATACAATAATGTTGCTTTGAGTCTGCTTATGGCCTTAACAAATGTTTTAATTATTTGCTTAACTTTGGTAGTTTAACTTGGTAGTTTAACTTTCTGCCACAGAATGAACCAATATGCAATGTATTCAGCAACTTTCATTTTTGCTCCACATATTTATTCAAATGAATTTCCACATACTTTCAGGTAGTCTTTTAAGAGACTAGGTGACCTTTGCTTTGTTATAGTAATTGATCTTTTGATACATTTGTTTTCTAAGAATAAATTATTTCTTTTAAATTTAATGGAATCAGTATCAGGCTTAAAAGAGTTATTTTAGGAGGAAGAGTATTTAGACTCGGTTTCATGCACAGCTCATATAATTGTTAGTTATGAATAGGCTTATAGTTCTGTGTTATCAAGAAGTCCTCAAATGTTATAGGTGTGCTAAACATCCAAACTTCACATTATAAGTGTTCTGCCATTGTAAAAGTAGCTACCTCTTGGGAAAATCCTAAGAGCAACTTGTAAATACTATTAAACCTCCCTTGGTGTTTGATGGAAACTTACATATTGCCTGCAGCAGCCAAGAACAGTCAGTTTAAAAAGCTGATGACAAGAGAGAATTCCTGGGTGCTTTTCTTTTAACCTTGCCGTGACCCTGGTCATACCCCAAGTCACAGTTGTGTTTCTATCAATGGCAAGAGCACACAGATTGTCCAAATCAATTTTTTGTTCTTTTCGAATACTTCTGACAGTGATGTTCCCATTTGCTCAGCAGTAGCACCTGGGAGTATGACAAGGAAAAGAAATATTTCTCCGACAAGCCAGAAATGGCCCTAACCAGCTGACCAGACACAATCAGATTCTTTGAGCTGCACTATCCTTATAATATTGCTTCAAATTCAGAAGCAAAAACTGGAACTTTATTGTTATCTGAGCCTCTTTCAAAGGCATAGTAAAGATTTTGCCTGATGTGGTACCATGTGTTTCTGTTAGTAATATCAGCAGTGCCGATGACTCCTATTAGGGAACCTATTTTTTTGCTGAAATGGTACCAATCACATAGTTTCATGCTATCAAGTAAACATTATATCAATACACACTAATCTGCAGGGTAGAATTTTGTAGTTTAATACTATGAGTCACAATTTGTGGTACACATACACACCAGATTACTTAGCAATATGCTAGCAGTACGAGAAATCAGAGGATAATCAAAATTCATCTTGATTGAGGATTAGTTCTCACAGGAGATTTGGGAAATGAAAGCATTTTTGGTAATTTGAGACAATGTTTTATAATGCCAAGTGGGGAAAAAGGCAGAATACAAACCGCACATACAGCATAATCACAACCAAGTCTACCTACCACTAACACAAAGTATAAAACTTTATTTTTAATATTGTGACAAAAAACATCTGTTAAAGATATAGCACAAGAGTGGCTGGGTGCGGTGGCTCACACCTGTAATCCCAGCACTTTGGGAGGCCGAGGTGGGTGGATCATGAGGTCAGGAGATCGAGACCTTCCTGGATAACATGGTGAAACCCCATCTCTACTAAAAAATACAAAAAATTAGCCGGGCATGGTGGCGGGCACCTGTAGTCCCAGCTACTCGGGAGGCTGAGGCAGGAGAATGGCATGAACCCAGGAGGCGGAGCTTGCAGTGAGCCGAGATCGTGCCACTGCACTCCAGCCTGGGCAACAGAGCAAGACTCCATCTCAAAAAAAAAAAAAAAAAAAAGATAAAGCACAAGACAACAAAGAGACTTCATGAGTTTGAAATGGACTAGGAAATGCTAAGGCCTCCACAGCAATATTTCCATGGTGAAAAGTTCAAAAAGCACTGCTCAATATAACCGTAACCTCATTTAATAGTTTTCACATTTCATCTGACCATGAGAAATTTTGAGTGGTAGTTTCTAGAGGTGTTATTTCCAATATGTTAAAGTTTTAGAATACTACTATTTGACTTACTCAGAGCTTTTCAGGTCAAAGTCTCAAATCATGACTTACTACACAGGGCTAAAACTGGTCTGTGAATGTAGTATTTCTAAGTAATTCACAGTGCTGAAATAGTATTAATAAAAGAGGAGCCGCCATTTATCTCTATATGTCAGCATCAAATCACTGATCCATCCTGAAACTGTTGGGCCTGGTACTTTTGTAGATTCCATTTCTCCCACAAGTTCAGGACAGAAAGGGGTATCAGCCTCAGCTAATTATAACCGCATTTAAATTGACCATTTTCTAATCTTAACAGTATCTGGCATATCACTTAAATGCTAGAATCTCCTTAATAAATTATTCTGTATTCTTTGTTAAATAGCTATTGAAAACCCCTTTCTCTCCTTTATTTCAGTATCTGTGAAATAACTATTTCGTTAGCCTTTGAGATGTAATATGGATGTGTCATATACTCAAGAGGTGAATTCATCTAAGAAGAATCACCCCATAGAGTTAAACTGCAAATGCAGCCCATTATCATTATCATCACTTCCTGGGTGGGACATATTTACAGTGGATATAACATAGTCGCCCTGTCATTTTAAATAAAATAGTTTTCTTTTTGTGGTTCTGTGTTGCTACATGGAAATAAGTTAAATGAAATGTTATCAACAGAACCCCTGTGATGAGCCTCCTCCTCTCCTTTTCATCTTTATTCAGTGGATGGAAATCTCAAACAGCTAGGTACTTAAACAGAGGCTTTTCTGGGCTCTGTGGTATTAAATGTCCAAATAGATCATTAGGTGAAATATTCTTATGATGCAGAAAGTTGAGGGTTGATCACATTTTTACCATAAAAACAATAAGAATTATAAAAGAGGCTAGTTGTAATCTCAGCGTTAAATGAAAAAGCAAAATATGCAGAATGATTTAGGTAATGTCCTTTGAATTTTACCAGCCTGGGCTGTGTATCCCAGTATACTGATTTTGTTTTGACAGAAACATGTCTCATGCACACAGCATGGTGAGCCATGTCAAAGCTTTTTAATAATGCAAACCATGGGGAAAGAAGAGGATGTGGAGCATGTGCAGACTCAGGAAGATCCACAGAATCAGATTTTTTAAGGGAAACTTGCACTGTAAAGTAGGTGCAACCCAAAGTAGATTTCACCATCTAAAAATCTGTGTGTTTGAAACATTGTAATCAAAAACAGCAGGTAGTTAAAACCTAAGTCGTTTAGGGAAATAAAAACAGGACAATAAGAAAAGATGTCTGGGTATAGGAGTATCTGATAAAACCTTAATGAATATCATAGCTAAAAATGCTAAGTCATTATTGTGTCAGAGACTGAGAAAGCAAAAGTACGTTTCTGTAGTTACTCTTGTTTGGGGGGAATCATTTATAATTTTGACTTCCTAAAGCATACTTTAAAACAGTTGAAATCTTTTATTTTTTATGCTAAATTATTGATCATTGCCTCCTTTGGAGCTGTCAATAATCAACTCCTTTTTATCACTTTAGCCGCCACCTGTACTGGAACTGTTTGGTTTGAGACTTGATAGGTGAAACTAAGGAGGACTATTCTTAATGTCAGAGTTGGTTCCCTCTCTGTATTAAATATATGTTGCTTACACATTCTTACTTATTCATAAAAGAAGAATTTTAGCGGTCTCTCTTACAGAGATGCCTCAAAGTATAAATTTGTTTGTAAAATGACAACAATTACTGATGTCTTATTTAGGTTGATGGAAAATAGTATATATGCAAAATTATTCAATAGATTTTTATCTAGATTTTCCACTAGAGAAAATAAAGAATACTAATAGTATTTTTAAACATTACGAAATGAAGAGCAGAAAGAGAACGATATACTGACTAAACAGAGGTAGACATGAGGGTTGGAAAATAGACATGTAATATTCTAAACTGAAGATTACTTAAAAACCCGAAGTACTCAAAAGTTGTATTTGTTTGATAAAATGTATAAGACATTTTATTTATAGAGGTATGGAAGCTTAAGTTGGAAGCCCAGAAGGTATTCAGTCCAAGACACAATAACCCAGTCTCAAGGCAACTTTGCTTCTGCCTAGAGTCTCGCAATATCAAGGAGTCCACCAGTTAATGAGACAGCATTGTCTTATTCAGAATAAGTCTTTTTTGTTATTTTCTTCATTTTTATGGATTTAGGAGTACAAGTACAGTTGTGTTACAAGGATATATTGCTTAGTGGTGAGGCCTAGGCTTTTAGTATGCTCATAACTGGAATAGCTTGCATTGTACCCAACAGGTAGTATTTCAGAATAAGCCTTAATATCACAATGTTCTTATTTAAAGAGAACTGAAAGCATCTTTCCAGGACTTTTTCTTGTGGTTTCACTGAATAACAATTACATTATTCAGTTCTCTTTCAGTTGCAAGTGATAGAAAATGGAAGTACATTCGGTCACATTTTTTTTTTTTTTTTTGAGGCAGAGTCTCACTCTGTGGCCCAGGCTGGAGTGCAGTGGCACAATCTGGGCTCGCTGCAAGCTCCGCCTCCCGGGTTCACACCATTCTCCTGCCTCAGCCTCTCAAGTAGCTGGGACAACAGGTGCCACCACGCCCAGCTAATTTTTTTGTATTTTTAGTAGAGACGGGGTTTCACCGTGTTAGCCAGGATGGTCTCAATCTTCTGATCTCATGATCCACCAGCCTCGGCCTCCCAAAGTGCTGGGATTACAGGCGTGAGCCACCGTGTCCGGCCCACAATTTTTTTTTAAGAAGTTCTTCAGATTTCATGTGTGGTTTAATCAGGATCCCAAACAATATCTTACAGAGTTGATTTGTATTTCCTAGCTCTGCTCTTTTTTCGTTCTTAAAAGGATGGTCCCTTTTTAGTGTTCTGTAGCACCCTATGTTTACATCTACCATTCACTGATTCAACAAATATTATTTCTATCATGTATCAAGTTTAATAGAAGCCAGTAGAACTACAGCTGTAAACAAAACAGTAGTACTCTTACAATTTCACAGTGTAATGGGGAGAAGCAAACTATGGGCAATTAAACAAATGGATAATTTTGTGCATGCTAAGTGATATGAAGAAAATAAAACATGGTCAAAGATAGTGTGCTGGGGACAAGAAAGGGAATCTTCTTGGGAGAGAGCTTTAAGGAAAGCCCTCTCTGAAATCGTGAAAAGGAGGACACCTGTAAAGGTCTAAGGAAAGGTTATTCTAAACAGGAGGGAAAGTAATTGCAAAGACTCTAATATGTGAATGAGATTAGTGAATTCAAGGTTCAGAGAAAAGGCTGGGGTAGCTAAAGTGCAGTGAACATGAAGGAGAATGATAAAGAGTCAGGTTGGGAAATGAGAAAGACCAGATCCTATAGGATTGTTTCATGTTCAGAACTTTGAATTATGTTCTAAATATATTCATTTTTAAAGATAAATGATATATTTTCTATCTGTCACACTACTCATCTAGCTATTGTTATTATGTACTCACTGTCTTCCTCTCTTAGGTATTATGTCTTTGTAGCAAAGGAATTTTTTTATCTCCTGTGCCAATTAATTAATTAATTAATATTTTAAGGGCTTCTACAGCACTCCCTTAGAAACATACTGGAATTTGAGCCCTAATGACATATCCTGGGTGTGGCTGTTGGAGAGACGTAATTCCACAAATATTTGTTAATTGCCTGTGATGTGTTGGAGTCCTAGGACATGAGGATAGTGGTCAACAGTGTAGATAGATATATGTGCTCATGTAACACAGTGTATAAAGTGAGGGATATGAAGAAGAATGTAGATAGAGACAATAGATATAGTTGAAGAAGGGCAGCAAGTATGGACCAGGAGTGTAGATTCAACATAGAATATTTCCTGTTTTGTTTTTTTTTTCCTGATTCATTTCATCAGCAGGTTTTCGCTGGCAATATAGGAAAACACATACAATTGATAGTACCTGTCACCACCTATGTGAAGCAAATTACAAAGTCAACTTTTTAGATGATATTTTGACACTAACACTATTACATGAGTATTCATTTTAAAATAGTCAGCTTAAAAAACTATAATTGCTACATACTAGTGCTCATAAGAGTTTTGGAGCTCTTGTTTTACTTAATGTCTTTTAAGTAGATAAACAAGTCACATAAGAAAAAACACCCAAATTTCTGATTAGTGTGGTTTTTGCTTTCATATATGTTTAAATCCCACTTTCTCTCTCTCTCTCCTTTTTTCTCTTCCTTCTTCTCTACCTCTTTCCAGTTAGTATATGCTTTTTAAAAGTCACACCTCCTGTCATATAAACATGCAACGCCACCTGCTTAACAAAGAAAAACACCAAAAACTTCTGTAAAACTTTTATAAAATTTATTTAAATAATGTTATTTTCTTGGTAAAAAAAATTATATCATTTATTTAAACATGTACTTTCTTAAAGCACTTAATATTCAATTTATATTAGTGAAATTGATGAGTTTATATACAAAGATCTAATACATCAGTTTTATTGCATTATATTTCATAAAATGAGATTCTTTTCAGTTTTACCTGTTTTCACATTCACTAATGTACATACAATATGGTAGTGGCATTAATTGCACAAAGCTAGTGTAAGAAGCAATAGAGATTATTTTAATCCAGAGCCTATCCAAAATATTATAAGAAAATGAGGTTCTCCATCATTATTCATATGGTTTCTCATTACTGCTAACACTCAGCTGAAGAAGCCAGTCATTCTTAATTATGGTTTTTAAAACAAAGACCAGAAATTGTATGACTTGATTAGTATTAAATGTGGGAGAAAAAGGCCTTCAACAGATGCAGTGGTATAATTTACATTACCTGAATTGTTTAGAGTCTGTGTAATATGATCAGGGGAATTCGTAGGCACATATTCCTTGTCTTATGTATTGTAAAGTTGGAGAATATAAGAAACATGGACTACCTATTTGAAATTTAGAAAGAAAAACTATTTTTTTAAGGAAACAGAGTAAATTTTTTTTTTTTTTTTTTTTGAGACAGAGTCTAACTCCATTGCCCAGGCTGGAGTGCAGTGGCGCGATCTCAGCTCACTGCAACCTTTGCCTCCCAGGTTCAAGCAATTCTCCTGTCTCAGCCTCCTGAGTAGCTGGGACTACAGGTGCCTGCTGCCACACCCAGCTAATTTTTGTATTTTTAGTAGAGATGGGGTTTCACCATGTTGGTCAGGCTGGTCTCCAACTCCTGACCTCAGGTGATCCACACGCCTCAGCTTCCCAAAGTGCTGGGATTACAGGCATGAGCCACCGCGCCCAGCCCAGAGTAATTTTATATCTCTTATTTAAATTGAATATATATTTGAAATTTTGTCTATACTGAAATAAGAATTTTGCTCATTGAAATCTTCAGCTTATCAATATTAAATTTGAAACATGCACTCTCAATGGTTCAGAATTATTGAATATTGCTAAGAAACTGATTATCAGACTGCTGCTTGAAAAATAAAAGTTTCTAAATATCAAGAATAGGTAGGAATTTGTCAAAACCCAAGTCATATACCAGGTTGTAATGGGAAGAACATGCTCCTTTTCTAGTCCTGAATCTCCTTGTAGATAGTATCTTTTGATGCTTCTTAGAATTACACACTTTGCCTTGTGAGCTGCAGGACTTAAATTGCAATATCCCACAGCTTTTAGCAGTTGCATTTTCAATTGTGAACTAGCTGATTCCATTGGGTGACTTTTTCAGAACCCAACAGTTTAAGAAATATGTTTTATCATTTTGGTTTTTAAAAAGATGAGGATCAGACATCTAAATTTATAGAAAATTAAGAGAATTTTCCTTTTTCGGGTCTTATCAGAATAATATGAAAGAAAAAAATGTATACTCAAATAGATAAAAACATATTTTCTTTCAAATTTTTTACCAATACCAAAAAAGTCTAATAACCTCACATTTTCATGAAACCGCAAATTATATTTTCTTAAAGCTCTGTTGTAGTGCTTTGCAAGGCCAGTTGCCAGCATTGGTATTCTGTGGGAGACTTTCATTTAAATTGGACCTTTAAAGAACCAAGGAATCTTATTTTTTTTTACTTTATTATATAATTTGAACTGTTAGGATTTGCTTTACAATTTTGATGACTTTGGCAGTGTAGATATTTCATAAATAGGAGAAAAATAAATTGAGACCAGAAATAGAAAGGATGAAATACTACAAAAATTCTTCTCTTGTGGTATTTCCAGTAGCACTTCAAATAACATAAGAAAAAAAATACTGTTGTGAAGTATGTTTTAAGAAGCATTGTGACAGCAACAGGAATGTCTTTAAATAGGTACAGATTTGTGTTTTCTATACTTCTCTATGCAACTCTTCTGAGGATCAAAGTTTCACTTTAAGTCAGTGGGAGCTCAATATTCAGGTCAACCCTACATGAATACAGGGCAAGACAAGAATTTTGGGTCAAATGATGGAATTTTTAGTGCCAGTTTTCATGCAAATAGCACTGTCGTTTCTCTAAAAAATGATGATTCTGGTCCCATTTTAAGAGAACCTCTAGGTAATTTGTGTTTGTTTTGATTTTGCTTATCTTTTTCTATTAGCATTCATTAAGTTACACTGAACTAGAATTCTGATCTGTTCTATCTAGCACTATAATTTATGGAGTTACAACAAAATAAGTGAAGGAGATATCAATTCTATAGGATAGACCACATTAGAAACATGTCTTCTATCTTATTGAATTTTAAGTAGCTGGCCCCTAATAGGCTCTTAACAAATGTACACCTGATTAATGTTTGCATTATAATAACTAAATCTTAATATTAATTGAACCCTAGTTATCATAGTTTGTAATATCATTTTCACTGTTTCAATCTTTGCAAAATTATGCTTACTAATACAACACAATCTAAGAGAATGTGTCTGTATAAGGATTTTTTTAACTGCAGTAATATGCTTCCTAGCTATTGTTAAGGTGAACTTTTGAACATTTGTATAACTATATATTTTTTTAGAATTGAGCACATAAAATAAGACATTGAGAATTTAATAAGACAAAAATAAGATTTTTTTAAAAATATTTTTTCAAAATATATTTGAGTCCTGCTTTAAAAAACAAGATCCACTTAGAATAGATAGTTAATAAAATATAACTTGTCATAAATGAGTTATCTTCTACTGGGTAAGGAGAGATGAGAATGTTTTCCTTGGGAAAGAGACACGTTGTTTATCTGTTCCAAGCAAGAGACATTACATTTTGCTTGAAACAAAGCAATATGTTGTTTATATAAATTTTTAAAAATCATGTAATGACTGTTATTCACAGATGAGGCTTCTAGAATTACTTTTAGAAGATGTCAAAACAACTTCTATAGAGGATTCTTCAGTAAACCTTTTGAGCACCTCTAATATGCTGGACACTTTGGTAGAATAAAAAAAGAACAGCAATTAACACACAGTACAATATAATGGGGAAAACAAACAAGTAAGCCAACAATTAAAATATTGTAGGCTAAGTGCTATTCAAAGAATAATATGGAGGTAAGGAAGAAACTTTGTAACATAACCCGGGGAGAAATAGGAGAATAAGGAAAAGGGTTCCAGAAGGTGTGACATTTAGAAGGTTTTTGAAGGAAAATGGAAACAGTCTGTGCAAGGACACATAGATATGAATCAATAAAAGGTTGGATTTTATCTGAATTTTGGAGAAAGAAACAAGGTTGAGTGTAATACATCTGTAGAACTTTGTGAGTGAATTTAAGAAGAATGAAAATATAAAGATACAAGTGTGTAAAAAATGAAGTCTAACTTCCTTAGCATGGCATTCTGCAATCTAGCCCCACCTACCTCACTAGCCTAATTAATACTTCTGCCTTTCTCCCAGTTCCAGAAATGTATACTTCAGATGAAATCACTTTCTCAGGTATCATGCTATTTCAATTATTTTTGCCTATGTTTGTGACACTGGACCTCTCTGGGTTGCTTCTGCCCTGTTCATTTCACTTTTCTCTCTTTTTTAGCACCACTAGCAATATAATATCCATCTAAACCGTCATTTCTATATAGAATTCTAAATAGAATTTGCTGTTACATTGTATGTCACCCCACTGCACAAACACATACTCCTTGAATAGTATCAAAGCACACTTATAATACTTCATTGTACTTGTCTTCCTTTGTATGATCCTCAGTCCCATGAGGGTAGGGATTATAGCTTAATCATCCTTAGCACCAAGCACAATACTTGGCTTGTAATTAATGCTCTACTTCTTTTAGAAGAATAAATACATGATCAAAGGTCAATGGTTTGGATCATTGGAAGATAATGCAGTATGACTAGAATAAGATTGTACCTAAGAAAAATGAAACAATGTTATTTATACAAAACGACTATGAAATTTAAAAGTAAGATTTGTTCTTATTTAACCTGTCAGTCTAGGTGAAATATACTGAATTTAGGAAATATGAGCCTTTGACCACTGGAGAGATATTATCTATAGTGAACCATGCCTTACTTCCCAGCCCTTACTGTGCTTTGAATAAAGTATTCGCCATTTACCTCTTTTTGCCCTGGTTCTGATTGTGAAATTGGGTTTTTTAGATATCTTGAAATTAGGAAAGGTGTACTGTAGAAAACTCAGCAATATTTAGATCAGGTATAAATGAATTAATTGGCAGTCTGTTTTATGCATTACCTCCATGAGTTTGTTTACTGTGAATACATCTTTAAGTGAGTGACCTCCCTTACATAAGCTGCTGAAGAGTCGAGTCGATCCTGAAATGAAAGGCACAGCCTATACAAATATTGTCCAGTTTTGTTATATTGTTTAATTGATAGTTCAAATAAAGTTTTAGGATGGAAAAAATTGTATTTCATTTTGTAAGGTTATTTTTCTCTGCTTCTCTTTTATGCAAAAAAAAATTATCTCAAAAATGGCAGAGAAACTTCCCACCCATACAAAGACATAGTCGTTTATATTATATGTATGGATATATTTATATGTATGTATAGTCACACATCACTTAATGATGGGGATATGTCCTATCATTGGTGATTTCATTGTTGCATAAGCATCATAGCATGTACTTATACAAACCTAGATAGTATAGGCTACTACACACTTAGGTTACATGATACAGCCTATTACTTCTAGGCTGCAAACCTGTACAGTATGTTACTCTACTGAATAGTGTAGGCAGGTGTAACAAAATGGTATTTGTGTATCTAAACATAGAAAAGGTATAGTAAAAATATAGTATTATAATCTTATGGGACCACTGTCATATAGTCCATGGTTCACCAAAATGTTGGTGTTCCTATACAGTACATGACCATATATTTATATGTGTACATATGTGTGTGTGTGTGTGTGCACTATCCCATACTACAGTAATCAAGAATACAGATCAATTTTATCTGGCAATATGATGGACCAAATCAACATTCAAAATAAGATAAGCTCTAAGGCAAATATACTCATTCTGTCTCTTTAATTCTTTCTAAAATATGATCAAAACTCTTGGGTAATGACATCATTAGAGTTGCTATATAAAGCCTTTTATGGAATTCAGACTGTAAATTTATTATTCTTTTAATGTTATGGGCTGGGAAAAATTAAACAAGGAGCATTACAGCTGAGTTTCACTACACATTAATTATTTTAATCGACTATTTCTTAAATGAATATCTGATAAATCAATCTTGCAATTCCTCATGCTTTATGACATGCTTGACACAGTATAGACACTTAAGAATCATTATTCTGTGAGAGCTTTGATACAAATCCAAAATCGTTATAATTAAGATCAAACTCTTACCTGATGCTCAGTTCTAAGCCTTTTCTCATCTTTATTTGAATTTTCTTTCACCCATACCTTGAATTTAATATTATAGTATCAATAGGCAGAATATATCATCAAGCTAAGCATCTTTAATATGTTGAGAAAAAATATTTTGTCTCCAGAGCATAACATAAAAACTGGCCTTAACTGACATTCTGTATAAATAGTCATCACCCCTTGGAATTCTTTAAAGACATCAGTTCTCTCCTGGTCACTGCCATGAAGACAAAGAATGCCTTAATGACTCTATTGAGGTTATCATTAAAATAAAGGAGATTTGCAGACATCAGCTATAAATCACTATAAAATGGCCGGTGGGTAACCTTTGACACAACTCATTTGAAATAAACCTGGGATGGATTCATAGCCTTTGGCCGAGCCAGTGAGTGGGCTAAAGGTCTTTTCCATCCTCTCCTTCACTTCTTGCAATATTAGTTCCTCTCCAAGTGACTGGAAAGGAATTGGATGTATATAAATTGACATGTGTATTAAGTTGAAGGCAAATAGGTCTATATAAATAATAGTGTTAAGGATGTTTATGGTGTTTATTAGAAATATGTATTCTTTTGATATAAATTTTAGGATTATGAATACATTTTGAATTTATCGTAGCTACTTTGTTAAAATACTTTATGATTTAGTGTCATAAAAATTTTGTGAGGGTCTCGACCAGTATTACTCAAATTGAACATTACAAGGTCCGTATCTATGGGATAGAAAAAATTCTTCAGAATTAAAAAGAAATTACATGATTGCAGTCTAATTTTTCAAAGAAATTATTGCTTCATGATTATTTTTCCTATTGGCATTTAAATAATAGAGAAGCAGCTTTGAAAAGTTGCCTAAGCTTACACCTTTATGACTTGGGTTCAAGTCCGAGGCTTCTTTAAGGTATGACTGTTAGCAAATTTTTGAATATCTTCAACCTCCTTCTCTTTATCTGTGAAGTGGGGTTGATGATATCTCGTATTCTTTCTGTACGAATAAAATAAAATATATGGAGATGTTTTGTTACTTGTAAAATTTAGATGTCAAGGAGTAAATAGTATTGGAAAATCAGCCCTGAAAAGTGAACAGCTATATAATAATTTAAGTTATTTTTAAAAGTTAGAAGTTTTTAGGTTATGAAACCCACTAAACATACTTTCATAGTTTTGTAATGTTTAACTTACTCTTCAAAATGTTTGTGTAACAAATAGTATATTGGGCTTTAAGTATTTATTTCTTCCTTAAAAACTAGCTCTCTCCATGACAAAATTACATTATAAAATCAGCATTTCTTTTGGTGTAGGGAGAAGTTCTCAGGTAAAAATATATAAAAAATATATAATGTATAATTTCTGTATTTAAATAGACCTATACTGTGCCTTTTATTTATTCACTAATAGGTTAATTATGAGAAGAAAAAAGGAAAAAAACACTTTAAGTCAATCATAAGTGACAAATAATTGCTTTGATGAATATGTTGAGGAGGGGAAAATAATCTTTAGGTCATTTCTAGTGAAAATTCATCTAATCAAAAAAGCAAATTTTTGAGACTTAATCTTCCAACAACTCATGCCCTTGATATATTTTTGTAAGTTTTCAGACTCTTCAAGAAAAAAAAAAAAAAAGTGGTCTAAGGATTCACAGAATAAGGAAATAACTTTATGAAAAGTTATAAAATTTAAACACCTAATATCCAAAATTCAAATCCAAGAATCAATCACTTTAGTGACAAATAATTCAATCTAAATAATCCAAACGAAATGAAATGCAAGAGTTTTTTTTTCCCCGTAAAACTCTTCCTTCATGACATTGTTTTAGATTAATCATAATGATATTTATTTCACTATCGAAGTTTCCTAGTCACTTACATTGCCTTAAAATGTTTTCTCTTCTAGTATATAGATTTCTTCTCTCTCATGACCTACCACTCTCTTGGGAATAGTGTTTGTGGAACAAATTAAAGAATTAACCTACCACTTGGGGGAAAAACAAGAGACAGGGGTAGATGGCACAACTGTTCTAATTTTGTGTTCATAAAGGAAAATTGCTAATTAAGTGGCCTTATTGTCTGGGGAAATACTCGAGGTTCGTGATCTTGTGCTAAGGGGAACAAAAATGCAGACACACACACACGGAGTGGGTTTAAGAGCGTAAAGTTTAATAGGCAAAAGAAAGGAGGGAGAGAGAGAGCGAGCGCGCGAGCGAGAGAGAGAGCGCGCTTCCTCATGCAGAGGAAGGGGATGTTCAAGCGGGTTTCTGGGTTTGGGGAAAGATGTGGTCCATTTTATAGAGGGGCTTAAGGAGGCCGTATTTGATTTACATAGGGCCCAGGAGATTGGTTTGACCAGGTGTCAGGTGTGCCATTTACATAGCCCGTGAATCTTTTATTATGCAAATGGAGTTTACCTGGCCGTTGCCATGACACCCACACACGGGCGGGCGACAAAGAGAAGAGAGGAGATATCCTCCATGTTGAGTGTACCTGGCTTCTGACATAGCTGCTGGCATTTACCTATGCAAACTTCTAGCTTGCTTATCTATGCTTGCAGCTTGATTTCTCAGGGTGCTTTTTGTTAGAAATGTTTTAGGGGCTGCTTTTTATTAAAGAAAAATTCCACTGAGAACTCCTTTAACCTCACTAACTGCCTAAATAATTTCTTACTAACTCCTATATCACTATTACTGTACTGCTCTTAACCTGAACAGTGGAACTCAGCCTAGGTTAAAGCAAGTGGAGTACGAGAAGTGAGTTTTGCATTTAAATTTTATTTTTACTTATTTTTGGACTTTCTACCTTTGTCTTCAATGACTGCCCCCTTTTCTCTATCTGTAATGAATGGAATGAAAAAAGTTGTAGTTTGGATGTACTGACCTAGTCAAGTCTCAAGTTACGTTAATAGGAGGAAGCCTGTGGCTAAATAGTTCCTGACAATGGCTTTGTTAGCAGACATCTCTGAGTAGAAAGCAGTGAGTCCCAGGGACATCAAACTTTCAACTCTTAAGAGGAAAGCAAGGGAGCAAAGTTCTGAAGACTGAGAAGAACTGAAATTCAAGTGGTGAGGAGAATTCATTACAAGAGATTTAAATATGGAAGGATACATTTTGATAGTGCATATGTTCCTATTCTGTTATTCACAAGTCAAAATAACATTTGCTCGATGTGTATGTGCATTGTACGTAAACGTAAATAACTTTTGAAATGCTATAATAAAAACAATAGGAAAAACTTAGAATTTATCGAGTTATTGATTAATCTCCACTATCCATTTAACATTTAGTAGTTAATAGTATCTAGTAAATTTTTTTCTATTCAAGGTATATGTGGGTGTAAAGAGAGTACTCAGATCACTTTAAAAATGAAAATTGTCTTAAACTGTTTGAAATTTTATTTAGCCACGAGATATTCAAGAAAACAACACAATGAAATGAAATACAGTTATATGAATGCTACAGTCAGTAACACTAGAGTGCTGCCTTAGGCTTCCCTAGCCTTTTCTTGCTTAGCGTCTCATTCTAATGTTTAATCCATTAAACACACACACACACACACACACACACACACTCACACCTGTCCTTCTCCAAGGTTCTGTGCCTTAGACAATTTGGCCTTCACTCATCTCCCAAATATAAACCAATGTATGGTTTATATCAGTTAACTGTCGTAACTGTCATTACTCATTAAACAGTCAGTTATAGTGGGTTCACCAGACTGTTGGAGATTTGTGCCATAGGAGCTGTGCATGCATGTATGTGAGCACTGGGAATGACTCTTTGATGTAATTAATTGGAGCTCGTAATAAATGACTTATGCATCATGATGCTTTCTATTATTTCTCCCACTCTGCCAGGTTGTTATCTAAAGATGGTCTATCTGCGTATAACCAGACCAAACTTTTCGAAGATCTGAGAAAACATAAATCTCTCAGATAGCCATAGATATATTTTTAAAAAGGAATTCTGGAGCCCTCTGGGAGTCCTTCAAAGTATTTCATTTTGTTTTGTTTCAAGTTCATCAGTGTTTCATTAATATTTTCATCAGTGGTTTTTCCCCCCACTCAATGGGCTATCCATGCCTTCATGTGGTATTTTTACTTCTCTTTTATATGACTCCAGTGGATCAAACCTTCTACCACTGATTTGCTTTGATGATGTATTGTTCTGCTTTCCTTTTGATAGTAATTCCTTTTGTAGATTCCAGTAGAGATGCTGATGTGCTCATTTTGTACATTTAGGTTCAGGTGGAAGTACCATTTCCAACATAGAGATGATAGTAGAATTTGATCAGCATGACTTCTATTTCTTTGTTTTATAAAGTCATATTGCTCTGTGAGCTCCTGTTTTACTTTTTTTGTTAATCTATTCCATCATTAAAGAGTTGTGTAGTTCTTGGCTTATGTTTGTATACAAATCTTCAAGTGGAACTAACAGGAAAGCAACAATGACAAATGCTTTGTAATTATAAATTTAAGGACTTATCAGGTGGTGTCAAAAACACATTACATTTTCTTGTTCAAGGAGTGACCAACTCTTTAATTTCTCTAAAGCATTTTTAAAAGCTTTTGGAGATTTACATTTAGAGGTTAAAAAGAGGAACTGGTGTGATTATTAACATCAATTCTTACTGCTCTATGCTTCCTTTTAGCCTCTTGGTAGAAGAACTGTTAATCATTTTAAAAGATAACAGCAATCATCCAGCCGTAATGAACACTATAGGACAAAATAACCATATTATTAGGAATTTGAAGTTGTCTGGGGACCAGAGGTTAAACAAAGTTGAATTGGAAACACCATACATTTCCTACTGGCTCATGTTATAACTGTTCTCATCACGCATTATTGTTGACACGAGTACTCCTCGCATTCTTCCTTTTTTCAAGAATAGTTAGAAAAGCTTACTCTGTGGAATTTCTATGAGTGGGTTTTCATCTGATATTGTGGGTTAAAGGTCTTCCAATATGACATTCTTCTTGGTAAATATATGGAAACTGTATTTATACAGTATATTTATAGGACAGTTTGGAAATAAAAAGTAAGATTAGATAGAGAGTTAATCTAAAATGAAAAATTCAAAAGCTAAATTAGAGATCTTAAAGGGAAAGGAGAATAAATATTAAAAGAGAAGGAAGGAAAATGTAAAAAGGAATGGTATGGCACTATTTGGATTAATTCAAGGCAATTTTTGAAATTAAAAAGTGAATGTGAAGTATAGTTGATATTTCAGAAGCCAAACTATTGTTTATTTGTTTTTAAATATATGTGTGTGCTTGTGTGTATAATTTACAGCATTGAGGCATTAATTCAACAAAGTCGGAAAACAAGGAAAATATTAAGATACTAAGGGAACATGAGCAGGGGGCATTTTAAACAGCAAATAAAATGATGGGTACTCTTTGAATACCTTTAAATTAATTAAGGGCCAGCAAATTAAATGTAAAGAAACATGTAATTACCACATTGAAGCACATGTCCCCAACCACACTACTAGCATCTACTTTTAAAAGAAGCAGGTATACATTAAGCAAAAGTGTAAAATGGCAAATAAGGAAGCCAAATGAGATGCTAGAACATATTACCCTCAGCTAAATAAGACTTACATTTAAATGGCCATCAAGTCTAATGGTAGCATTAACACAGCAAAAGCATACCTATCAAAGAATTCCTGGAGCTCTTTCTGCCTGATTAACAAGGCATTTTGCAATTTGTAAGTCTAAAAGTAGCATCTGATCATGAAAAGGGGTTTCAAGACTATGTGCTATGTAAGATGATAGACTTGATTTTAGGAACCTACTAATTAAATAAGGAGTTGGGATGGCTACGCGAGTAGGATTATTAATTCCTTGAAGACTAAGAAAATAATTTTAAGATTGTTACAGTTATTTTTATCTTAGGTTACTTTGACTTTTGCACATAAATATAAACCTTTTCTCCTTTAAGTTCTGCTCAGCAGGTACACTTCCATCTCTTTATAGATCCTCATGATATTTGTTTGTTTTGTTTCTTCTAGTAAACCTCTATGGAGCTGTAGCGAAGAAATGCCTTATTTGGGTAGGAGAGGTGAAAGAGGGCTCCCACAGTGCATAGAGGTAGAAGACGAAAGAGAAAGGATGAGTGCTGCACACAAGCTAGGGACGAGGTGCGGCAACAGTGCACATTATGCAATTCAGGCTGTCATGTAACTTCCCTACTTAGGTTAATACGATTATTTCATCAGAGAGGATAATAGCAGCAGCATGATTAATTTTGCAACATGTTTCATGAATGCCTTTACTCATCCCCATATGGTATTACTGCTACTTATTTCACATGAGTATTTATGATAAACATGGGGACAATCACAGTTTTCAAATCATGCAGAGGAAGAAGCCTGAAATTTTATTTATACATATATATATATATTTTTTTTCAATCATTGTGTGGCTGTTGAAGAATCAAAGTGTTTTTATAAATGAAACATTATATTGAGTATAAAGACAAACTGTTCTCAAAGAAGTTTAAAAACACACACACACTTCGACTTAAATCTATACCTAGGTTTTAAATAAAAAGTAAATGGACTTCTTTATTACTGATCACATAAAACCAAAGCCTCAAAGCTACATGCCTAAATGTCCTTTGGTTTATGTTTTTCTAATGCCTGGCATATAATAGCCATTAATAAATAGCTGAAATACCATTGGATAAATAAGATATGGATGAATGTATGGATGATTGAATAAATGCATCTGTTCTTATCTGTTGCCTTTAGACTGGTATAAATATGTTAACTGCCAAATAAATTTTGATTTTCAATCATTAATTTAGGTAAATATTTGAGGAAGTGCAATTTTGAGATACCTGTGATATGGAATGAACCAAATCATCAATTAGATAATGAGAATGAATAAAGATGTGAATAAAGATGTAAATAAAGATGAAATTTATATTCTGAAGGGTTTCATCATTTGCACGTCCTCGGTAGTGCATTTTGTGGTCTAGCAACCTACATGTGGGTATATTTCCATGTTGTGAGGATAAGAATAGAGAAACAGAAACAAATAGAATTCTCTAGAATGTTTGGATCTCTGTTATCTAGTTCTCTATTAAAACTCCTTAACAAAGACTTGAAAAGCTAAGGAGTGGGGAGAGAGAAATAACACCCCAGGATTGCTAAGAATGCTTTTTGTTTGTTAAATTATGTTTGATTTCTCTAAATCATTTGGTATTTGTACATTATAAAATTATGACTATTATACAATTATGTTACAGTAACATGTTTTCTTCTAGGATAAATTGTTATTTGAAAACCAACTAAATGAAATATATTGTAACTTTATATATTTATTTTATAGTGTTTGTTAAGTTTATGTGGAATAAGTTTATGGTGACAATTGGTATTCCCTCAGTGCGTCTAAGGCTACATATTTGTTTCACATTCTTTATGCAATTGTTTTTTAATCTGTTGCAAATTGTCATTGGCCGGGATTAACTGATTAAGGCCTCTATAATATTTCTACTACTGTGACCACAAACTGGTATTGAGATGTTAGCTTTCAGACAAGTTATCGTAGCTATAATTATGTAAATGGAACATCCCAGACCTATATGTTTATCTGGATTTTACTTACTTTGCATTCTATCCCAGAAAACTTCAATTAGCCCAGTAATTGATTAGAAGAAGTTATATCATGAGTGAGCTTCTAAGACTTGTATTTGATTATATAAAATATTATTTTATTGTACCATGTGTACATGAACTCTTGGGATTTTTCTAAAAGAATAGTCCAAACCACTCTTTAGTATTAAAGGAAATTTTCAATGCTATATAGCGTAGAGGTCAGAGAAGCACAAAAAAAGTCACCAAGATGAGTGAATTTGCGCCTTAACTTTCTAATGTATAGAATAGCAAATGTTTGTATTACATCAGTTTATTGCACATATATTATCTTTCATGTGGTTATTGTGTAACAGAATTATATAGTTAGGACTGAATTTCAGAAGTTATATTCCATCGGTGCATTTTTAAATTTAAGATTAAATTTGTCACAGAAATTAAAAGAGCATTGTATGTTGAGTCCAAAGACCTGGGTTTCATTAGAACTTTCTAAGCCTTACTTTCCTCTACAAGATTTGTAATTACTTCATAGTCGTGAAGATTAAATAAACTCTTTGGAATACTTATAATGAACCCTATAAATGTAAATTATAGCCTTCTACTAGTTAAAATTTGTTTAGCTTACACATTTACTTAAACATAAATGCTTATTTTATATTTATGATATACAAGTTTGGAGCTACTAGGCAGATAACTAAATTCTTAACTCTTTGTGTATAAATGAAATAATTACAAAATATGTTATTTTCAAAAGTTCCAATCGGCAACCTCATTTAACAATTAGGCAAGTAATTAACAGGAAATTGCTTTGCTCACTGCTTGATGGTGTAGTTGATAGAAATAGTATCTTTTTCAATTATTTTTGACCTTGAAAATTACTCATATCCTTTTATTTGTAAGTAATTTATTTAACATGTTTAAATGTGTGTTTTATTTGTAAGAATAGGGGTTAATCATGTTAAGCTTTTGAATTTCTCCTAAAGTTACAAGTAAAAAACAAAGTAAGAGAAGTCTTACCTTCAGCTTTTATTGCACATATTCATATTATAAGAACATGCCAGAAATAAATTGTCCATGTCCATTTTATAGTTAAGATTTTTAAATTTTCATCTAGTCAAATGAAAAATAATTAATAGAAAATGGGAAACTAGTGTAATTTTTGTATTCTTCATAAATAATAGGCATTTGGTATAGCAGCTCAGTAGTAAATTATTAAAAGAACAAAATTGTGAAATATCATATAATGGGTCAAAATTATTTATACAGTTACCAGTATAAAGATCAAGAATGTGAGTTCTTATTAATATACCATTAGCCTGGTCACACAATGGAAGAGAATGAAAGGGCAATTTTGAATGACATTTATATCAACTTTGGAACTGTCAACCTCTATTATGTCCTTGGGGCCTTGCACTTTTTGGCTTTCAGACATCTGTGCTGCCTTGAATGGAGGTGAATACTAAGAGTTTCAGTGGGTCTCTTGCTCTAATAAATGCTTTGAATCGTTATCTTTCAGCATGGGCATGTAATAGTTATTAGTGCTTAAAGCTAAGACATATGACACTTCATCCCATCAGCACCCACATCCACATCATCTTCATCAATACCACCATTCCCCCCTCACTATACACTCACACTGTGTTTCCTCTGTGCTCATAAAAATCTTCCCTATTCCAACTCTGGGAATACAGTCTTTCTCTTTGCTTTCTTTTTCTTTTCTTTGCTTTGCTTTGCTTTGTTTTGTTTCTTTTTCTTCTCTTCACATTCAAATAAAACAGCCATCTTTGATCCAAGCATCTCCCAAAACTTTTGCAAGAGTTATGATGATGTCAGAAAGAAGTTCTAAAGGCATCATGACAGAAGTCAGTTTCACACAGAAGGTAGTAAACAGGTACTACATTGCTAGGGGAAAACAGGGCCTGGAATATTTACAGCTGGGTAGTAAATAGTAAAGTCCCTGACAGTCAGGACATTTAGGCTTAATTGACCAAGAGTAGATCTGGATTCTAATCTTTATTGTCTCATGGAATCTCAGTAACATTCAATTTATTATGCATATCAATGTTTCCATTATTAGCATGTGATATGTCCCAATTATGTTTTAAACACTGAGGTAATATGACATATTTTTAAATGTTATCTTCTTATACAGAAGAAGCTTTTTAAAGGCTTTTGGAAGTCTAATAAAACTTTTTCAATAGTCCCCCTTTATATTAATATATGAGGCGGTGGCTCTTACACTTGAGTGTGCATCAGAATCGCCTGGGAATGAAGGCTTGTTAAACACAGGTTGCTGGGACCCATCCCCATAGTTTCTGTGATAGAGAATTTGCCTTTCTAACTCCCAAGTGTGCTTATGGTGCTAGTCTGTGAGCCACATGTTGAGAAGTATTCATTCATACTAGATTAAAATGTGAGGACACAATACTTCCATATTGCTGCCAATTATGACATCATATATATAGATTATGGTTGAACAGGTCATGTTTCAGATTGAACAATTAGGGATAATACTGCCCCTATAGTTTTTTTTTTTTTTTTTTTTTGACACAGTCTCACTCTGTTGCCCAGGCTGGAGTGCAGTGGCACGATCTAACTCACTGCAGCCTCCGCCTCCCGGGTTCAGGTGATTCTCCTGCCTCAGCCTCCTGAGTAGCTGAGACTACAGGTGCGTGCCATCATGCTCAGCTAATTTTTTGTATTTTTAGTAGAAACAAGGTTTCACCATGTTGGCCAGGATAGTCTCAATCTCCTGACCTCATGATCTGCCTGACTTGGCCTCCCAAAGTGCTGGGATTACAGGTGTGAGCCACTGCACCCAGCCATTGCCCCTATAGTTTTTAAAATGCTAAAGTAAACTTCTCCAAATTAAATGTTGCGTCAGTGATGGAATTATTTCACTTCCTGTCAAGATCTTATGAATCAATATAGATTTGGTATAATAGTCTTTAATTTCTTACTTATCTGACATCATAGAAGATTGCTAATTTGAATTGTCTCATGAATTTTCAATTTTTTTTTTCTGAAACAGACAATATAAACTGAAATAAGATGTATTACAAAGGTAACTTTTTCCTAGTCTGTTCATGGGATTCTTAAGTGCACGTAACCACAGAATCAAATAATAATCTAATAATATTAAACCACTTAAAAATATAGACTTGAGGCCAGGCGCCATGGCTCATGCGCCTTGGGAGGCCAGCGCAGACAGATCACTTGAGGTCAGGAGTTCAAGACTAGCTGGCCAACATGGTGAAACCCTGTCTCTACTAAAAATACAAAAATTAGCTGGACGTGGTGGTGTGCACCACGTAGTAGTGTCCCAGCTACTCAGGAGGCTGAGGCAGGAGAATCACTTGAACTGGGAGGCGGAGATCACAATGAGCCGAGATTGCACCACTGCACTCCAGCCTGGGCAACAGAGCAAGACTCCATCTCAAAAAAAAAAATTATATATATATATATGTGTGTGTGTGTATATATATATATATATATGTGTGTGTGTATATATATATATATATATATAAACTTGATACCGATGTCATATTTTACCATTTAACCATTTCATAAAATGATTTATTTCAGTGGTTCTTTTGGTAGGACTGTGCATTAAATTTTTGTATACAGTAATTAACATATACTTTAATGTCACCTGACTACCCCATTTGATTAAAAATTTTTCTACTTTCAACAAATCCTGTTATTGGTAAATGTTTTATGTTCTTAACTCATGAAATAGCTACGTGGAAACTAAATTTTTATTCTACAATAATATTAATGTAAAATTAGATATATCGTAAACGTTGATAAATAAACAAGTGGTAAGATATTCCAATTTTAGAGCACAGGAAAGGAACAAAATAACTTTTTCAATTTCCAATTTAAAAAGTGATATAATGTTAATATCATCTCATTCTTATATTCTTATATGATGTAATATAAATTTTAATGATACTGTATCTATAAGTCTCATGTATGAAATTACCTAAGAGAACGATTTAAAATTGAGTATAAACTGTGTTTTGACCTGTCAAACCATAGAACAGCTGGAAATCATCAACCATGCTGAACTGATCACATGATCTTCATGACACATATAGTATAAGAGAAACCAGGTACTAAAAGAGAAACCTAGAAAACACATCTGGATTTTGAAAACAGGGTGTTTGTTTAGTGTTTAGAACAGTATGACATATAAATAAGTTGCACATAGTAGGGTGATGTTAATTATGTTTATTTTCATTTTTAGATCAAATTCAAAGGTGTTTCTGTGAAACCTAGGGAGAAAGGATTATTTTCTAAGAAAGCTAGAAATTTTCTTGTGTGTGTGTGTTGAATTTGGAGAGCAGTTCTGATCAGAGGCACACAACTATCTGTGGTCCTCCATCATGGGTGTTCCAGGTGCTCTGCCTAGGTACCAGGGTACAAAGATGCATCAGATCCAACCCCTTTTCTTTGGAGATTAAAAAAAAACCTACCTACATCATATTTCAAATTTAATGTGTAATATCTCTCAATACAAATGAATATAGCACAAAGAGTAGCTTTTTAAGAATATTTCTTACAGGTTACAAAAATTATCTGCTTTCTGTGGGTAGTTGAGTACACATGTACTTTCTCTTATACAAAAGGTATTTTGAATGTATAGGTGAAGGAGGCATTATGTTGACAGCTAACCAAATGCTGTAATGTTCAGAATGAATGTTAAGATCACTGATTGGTAGAGTAATTTGATGGGAAATGACAGGCTGCATACCTGTGTTTTTCTAGGCATTTTTGATCAGCCTTTCCTTATCACAGCTCATGTTCTAATGATCATTGCAGGATGAAGTGGCACAGCCACTGAACCTATCAGCTAAACCCAAGACCTCTGATGGCAAATCACCCACATCACCCACCTCTCCCCATATGCCAGCTCTGAGAATAAACAGTGGGGCAGGCCCCCTCAAAGCCTCTGTCCCAGCAGCGTTAGCTAGTCCTTCAGCCAGAGTTAGCACAATAGGTAAGTTCTGTTTCTTTTGTTCTTGCTGATTTTCTGTTTATGGCTATTGAATGGAATCATCTTTAAATGGCACATCACACACACTCTATACACCGCTTGAATTCTATAGGACAGCTTCAATTTGAGGAACCACCTAGGTCCGTTTTAAACATGCAAATGAAATTTCTCACCAAAGTCTAAGTTATAATGCCCTCCCGAAAATCTAATTGTGTAGGTTATATCTATATTTCTAACTATGTCCATACAATATAAAAAGAGGACTAAGTGACTAATCGCAGTGAGCGATGATGGTTCCAGAATGTTATTGTTAGGTGACTTACTTTTTGCATTACTGAAATTTCCATTTTTTGTGTGAATTGCACAAAGTATACATTATGATGAAATGCATTTTGCCTCTATCATCAATCAACCATAAGGATGTGAAGTTTGTTCAGTTTCGTTCTGTTTGAGGATTACTTGCAAACACCAAAGTATTATAAAGAGTGGATAGCTTCAATTCTATATAATTATAAATTCAGTAGCATAAACAAAATAGTAGAAAACACTTCTATAAGCTGACTTTGAAAAATTCAATGATTTTAGTTTCAGCATACATAAATCAGACTGCAGATACTGATTTCAACACAGATTTATTGATATTTGTATTATTTTTATTCAATTTTTAAGGAGGCCAGCCCTCAAGGAGCTCATGGTTTAGTTAAGGGAGAGTCATTCATTCTATGGTATAAGTCAGCTATAATAAGTGATGTTGCAGAGCACAGATAAAGTTCTACAAAGAGAGGAGAGTGTTGGATTCTGTCTGGGAAGGACTACAGAAGAGTATGAGTTAGATATATCCTAATTCAAACTGAGCCTTGAAGAAGAGATAGATTCCTAGGCATTCTAGGCAGTAAGAAAAAAATCACAAAGTGAAATAGCATATTTTTGAGAAATGCACTGATTTGTCTAGATTGTAGAAAAAAATGTATGGTGGAAAGTGATCAGAGCTAAAACTGAAAGGATCAGATGGCAGAATGATGTTGGAATTCAGGAAACCATTGTTTACATGTAGGACAAGAATAAGTTACATGAGATAGAAATAAACAATGATAAAGGAGAGAATGGATTAAAAAGATATTAATCAAGGAAGAATTGACATAATTCAGTCACAATAGAATGTATCTGGTAAAGGTCAAGTTGTAGACAGGAAACTAGAATTTTGAATTTATGAAATAACAAGGATCATTATGCCTCTATTAACAATGAAAGGGGAGCCCAGAATTGGAGCAGGTTTGGGAGAAGAAATAAAAATGTAATATGTGTTGAATTTGCAGCACAAGGAACTATCTAGGTAGAGGTGTTCAGGAAGAAGGTGGAAATACAAGCCTCATCGGTAAAAGATGTGCTAGAATTTTAGATATGGAAATTATTCCATGATGAGGTGGTTGAACTCAGGAGAGCAAATAAGTCCACCAAAAAAGGCTGTGTGTGGTAAGAAAAGAAGTGGAGTGAAGAATCATAGGTATTGCATTAGATACTAATAGATAAATAACTAATATTAATACTATAATATAGATAACTAATGTATTATTTATTGCTGTGTAACAGATTAACCTAAAACTTAGCAGCTGGTATTGCATTAGATACTAATAGATCGATAACTGATATTAATATTATAATATAGATAACTAATATATTATTTATTGCTGTGTAACAAATTAACCTAAAACTTAGAAGTAGAAAACAACCAATATTTATTGTCTCATTTATTATTATTTATTGTTTAACATTTATTATTATCTGTTTTCTGGTGGTCTCGGTTCTTTGCCACATAGGCCTGTCCCTAGGGCTGCTTGTAGCATGACAGCGAACCTTCCTGAGTGAGTGATCCAAGGGAAGAACAAAGAAAAAGGCACAGTTTATATCACGAAATAACCTGTTCTCCAAGTTCATCCAGCGGCAATTCTGCTTTATTCTGTTTCTTATAAGAGAATCATTAAGTCCAGCCCAACTCAAGGCAAGGAAAATTAGGCTCCAACTGAAGTAGAGAGTATCAAAATATCTTTGAATATATTTTAGAACGACTACACTTTTTTTAGATGCAAAACTGATGAAGAGTAAGTTGAGTGTCTTAGAATAAGAATGAAGAGCAAGTGGGTATTTTAGAATAAGAGTGAAGATAGGGTAATGTCATACTAGCCTAGGAAAACGAAGTTTCAAAAAAGAGGGATTATTTAATGGTGCACCTTCTGCAGGACAATTAAAGAACATGAAGAATAAGAGCCTTAGGATTTGGAGTTCATGGACAGGTAGACTGACAGAGAAGTTTTAATGAATGGTTTGAATAGATTTCCAGTTATACAGAGCGGAAGAATATGAAGAAAGAAAGTTAATTTGGTGATATAACTCATCTTTTTCTAAGTTTGGTGTTGGGAAGTGATAATAGTTTGAGAAGGCTAAGTAGAGACAGGTTTTAAAATAGGAATATGTATATTACTCTTCCAGGGGGGAGAGGAAGAAGAGTTAGAGACATGTATAGATATGAAAAAGTGCAAAAGACATGTATAGATATGAAAAGTGATGGGAAGGGATTAACCCTTGTAAAGGAGAAAAACTTTTCTTCTTCCTGAGACTGAAGGAAAGGAAGAGATAAATGGTAACATTTCAGAGAAATTTTGGAATGATCAGAATGAAGTCTGAAGGAGTGTGTATCAAATGCTTTAATCTCCACAAAGAAGAATTCCAGATTATTTGTTAAGAGGAATTCAGTCTGGGCAGTGGGGCCACAGTGAAAAGAGGAACAGTGAAAACTGAAGTTTTGAGAAGTTTGAAAAAGGTTTCAGACACATGTGTGCTTTTTCATCTTATAGTCTAACTCCAGTTACTCTGCTCAGCATCCTAAATGAGCTCCAAGATTAGATTTACTTTCATGTACTATGTAAAAGAAAAAATATTTTATTTGGCAAGAATCATTCACTATCATAATATACATGTAGGCTTATAAATGTCATAGTGTTAGTACATGAGCAACTTTTGTGATGTTGTTAGAACTGGAATATGTGACTAGTAGAATAACTAATATGTTTTTATTTGTATCATGTATGAATATTTTTTCTTTAGCATTCCCAAAGATTAAGCATGGCAAAGTATTTTAGAAAGGCAAGAACATACTTAATGTCATTTATCATGACTTTCCCCACTACTAAAACACTCTTTTTTTTTTTCTGAAAAGTCCCTTCACCACATACACATCCCTCATAATTTCCAAGGATTTAAGTCTACTACAATTTACTTTTCTCTTTTCAACAAATGCAGATGTTGAAAGCTGAAACTTTAATGAGTAATAATGTAGTTGGATAAAAGCTGTGAGGATTAATGGTGTTGTAAAGGTCACTCCTGAAAGAAGAATTAATGTGTGATGCCATTATTAAACCACAGAAAACTGTGGACTGAAAGATGACTTAAGTTATCGTTAATGACATGGGGCTCTTTGCTATATATCTATTAGCTACAAATATAGAAAGTGACTTTATGAGGTTGGTGACCAATATTACAGTGTATTCTGTAAGAATGCTTTTGATATGGTACGCAAATGATAGGCAGCTCCAAAGAAAGGAGATCCTTAAAAGGTATGAATAGTTCAGAAGAATGATGGATAATTTTAGAATCTTTTGACCAGATGTTATCTTTCCCTTATTGGCTTTTTCCACCTATATCGAACATATGTATAGCACTTTTAACTTTTTTTTCAAAGCATTTTTTTCATCTATTTTCTCACTGCAGCTGTTCTACAATTATAGACCCTTAACTAGATGGAGTAGATATCCATATAATCTAGTCAAAGCTTGTTATTTCGCAGATAGGGAACACAGACCTAAAGAGCCTGTGTGTCTACCTAGGGATTTGAAGTAATTTTTTGTCAGAGCGTAGACAGTTCTATGATTCTATATTTATTACCTCAGCTTTAATTTTAAGGAAATAAATGTACATAAAAATCTAGTAACTTATCCAGACTTAGAGCCAATGGATTTTGGAGCCTTATAACCATGATCTATTGGTTGGTGTTCATTCTTTTTAGTTGTTGCCTTTTGGTAGCCACTCTGCATTAGATGCTCTTCTCGGCCATGTATCATTTCACTCATCCATACAACAAATGAGATTTAAATACTCTTCCTTTGCCATACATTTTGCTTAGTCTGGAGGATAAGCAGACAACAGCCTTGGACTGAGACTTTAGGTGCCTACAGTCATTTTCCTAGCATATCTTTGGGACATATTGGAATGTACTGTTCTTAGCCTTCATTCCTCAGAGGCATTAATGCATGAAAACTAAAACTATACCTGAGCAAATGTAGTAAATGCAAATTGACCCAGTAAAACAAAGGGCAATATTTCCAAGTCCATTAATTGGCTACTTGATTTGTACAACATGCCAGGTTAAGACATGATGACTTAAAGGAGGATATTATTTTGAAAGTTCGTTAGTTTACATTTTTATTTTATTTATTTATTATTATTATTATTATTTGAGACAGGAACTTACTCTGTCTGTTGTCCCGGCTGGAGTGTGGTGGTGCAATCTTGGCTCACTGCAACCTCCACCTCCTGGACTCAAATGATCCTCCCACCTGAGCCTCCCAATTAGCTAGGACTACAGGCATGTACCACCAAAAATACAAAAATATGAAAAAAATATATATATATATATTTTTTTTTTTTTGAGATGGAGTCTTGCTGTGTAGCCCAGGCTGGAGTGCAGTGGCACAATCTTGGCTCACTGCAAGCTCCGCCTCCTGGGTTCACGCCATTCTCCTGTCTCAGCCTCCTGAGTAGCTGGGACTATAGGCACCTGCCACCATGCCCGGCTAATTTTTTGAATTTTTATTAGGGACAGGGCTTCACCATGTTAGCCAGGATGGTCTCAATCTCCTGACCTCGTGATCCGCCCGCCTGGGCCTCCCAAAGTGCTGGGATTACAGGTGTGAGCCACCGTGCCCGACCAATTTTTGTATTTTTTTAGAGATGGGTTTTCTCATGTTGTCCAGTCTGGCCTCATACTCCTGGACTCAAGGGATTCGCCCACGTCAGCCCCCCAAAGTGCTGGGATTACAGGTATGAGTCACCATGCCCAGGTTTTTAATAAGCAAAATTTATACAGGGGTTTTAATGAGAAAAGCCTTGTTTGCAGGAAGGTGATTGAAGGAATGAACAAGAATATTGTGATTCATGGAAAGCCATTGGATTATCAGGAAGTTGGAGATATCATTCAAAGACATCTGACAATTAACATTTGCATAACACTTTACAGTTTGCAAACTGCTTTCACATGTATTATCTAATTCCGGTGAGCTTTCACAGATAAAAAAACTGTCTACCTATCAGGGTGTCAAAAATGTAATGCTGATCAATGACCACAAAAATAGAAAAAAATATATTTGTTGAAAATCACTGGAAACAAATATGCCATTACTTTTACTTACAACTCCTATATAAAATAAATACGTAGTAAATAAGAATTTGTATGGCACTAATATCATCTGTTAAATTCATGAATTTTAATAAATCTGTACCATATGGTCCAGGCTTCTATTGATAAGAAGACAAATTATCAATAGATTTGGAATTATCAAGGCAGATACTTTCAACTTAGAATATGCATTTATTTCTTCAATAGATCCTGCCCTGGGCCAAAGGAATAATAGATTGTACTAAAAAATGCTGAGTAGTCCATAGACCACTATGAAAGACAAATGCAAGACAATATGACACTAAAAACATTCACAAGGTTTTGAAGGAACACGTGTGGGAAGTACTAATCTTGTCAAAGAACATGTGTAGGGTATGTAAGAGAAGTTCTCACAGAAGGGGTGATGTTTGAATAAATTCACAAACACACCAGAAAGAAAGAGCCTTTCAGCGAAAGAGAAAAACTTGGGATACAGGAGTGTGGAGTGAAAGGATGAAGGCCTGTCCTTGGAAAAGGGGGAATGTTGTGTACAGCTTAAACGCAGGACACATGAGAGACTGGCAAGAGGGGACACAGGAAAGATAAGCAGAGTTGATATCATGAGGAGACTCTTAGGCCTTGTGAAAGAGTTTGGGCCTTATCTCAGAATGATGATTTTCCAGGAACATTAAAGAGTTTCAAAAGTTCCAGTAAAAGCTGCATACTGTGATCTCTTGAAGATTCACAATGCACATTAACATAATCAGGATTTTAAAAACTCATGCAATTAAACCTTTTTAACTTTAATTTTGTATTTCTTACACTTATACGTGGAATTATTTTTTCATGGGCTATTACAGATCATTATTTTTGAAATGTTTCTTGAAGCACTAAGGTACCAGAGGAGTGTTTGTAATCAGGGATGTTGACATCAACTTTTTTTTAATATACATAGATAGAGAGATAAATAGATATTTTTATTTTTGTCTTTAGACAGAGTCTTGCTTTGTCACCCAAGCTGAAGTGCAGTGGCAGGTGAACATGGCTCATTGAAGCCTCTACCTCCCAGGCTCAAGCAGTTCTCTGCCTCAGCCCCCCAAGTAGCTGGGACTACAGGCAAGCACCACTATGCTCCACTAATTTTTTGTGTTTTTTTGTAGGATGGGATTTCACCATGTTGCCCAGGCTGATTTTGAACTCCTAAGGTCAAGTGATCTACTCACCTCAGCCTCCCAAAGTGCTGGGATTAGAGTCATGTGCCACCATGGCTGACATTTTTTTTTTTTTTTTGAGATATTCTTAAATGCTTTATCTGGAAAGAGAATAGACGTGAATTCAAAGAGTGTAAGCCTAAAGATAGAAAAAACAGTTTGGAGGCTAAGGCATAGTGAGATATCAGGTGGCTTTCATGAAAGCAGAGGATGGAGAAGCAAATTTGAGAGCGAGGAAGAAGTGGAACTGTCAGGGCTTGCCTGCCTTGTATCTTTAGAGGGTAAAGGAGAGACCTTAAATTACTCCCAAGAATCAGCAGGGCAACTGACAAGGTCTATGGAATATAGAAAGAGGGGACTGAGGCCATGGAAAGATGATGAATTCTGTGCCAGACATGCTGCATATCAGGTACTCATGGGACATTCAAGTAGAGAAGCTTAGTCAATAAACAGATACATGTATCTGGCAATCTGGAAGGGTTTGAGGCAAGCAGTAGTTATTTTACAGTTCTTGGGATCATTTCTCAATTCTTAGAGACATGGTAAAGACCAAGGGTGGCATATTGGTTTCCTAGAGCTGCCATTACAAATTACTGTAAACTGGGTGGGTTGAAACAGAAATTTATTCTCTTGCTATTCGGGGCCTAGAAATCTGAAGTCAAGGTGTCAGCAGCGTTGGTTCCTTCTGGAAGCTCTGAATGAGAACCTGTTCCATGCCTCCATACTGCTGACAGTCCTGGCTCATAGATGCATAACTCCAATCTCTGCCTGCCTATTCACTTGGCTTTCTCCCCTATTTCTATGGGTCAAATCTCTCTCCTCTTATAAGGAAACCGGTTATTGGATTTAGGGCCCAGCCTAATTTCAGGGTGATCTCACCTTGAGATCCTTAATTACATCTTCAAAGACCTTGTTTTCAAAAGAGGCCAGAGTCACAGATAATTAAGTTTAGGACTTGGATATATCTTTTGGGCAGACACAATTCAACCCATTACAAGTGGTTTTGTATTTTATTTTCTTTCCTTATATAGCAGCCATTACTACTTTCCTTTTAGAGTTTATCTCCTCCAAAATTAGACTTTCTAGTTTGTCCCTTCTTTTCTGCCTCTGAAAAAATATATAAGGGGACTTTTTAGTTAAGAAAAACAGAAATTTTGAGAATATTTTTGGTAATGGTTAAGAAGAAACACTGAAGCATAAAACATCAAATTGTAGGCCAGGCATGGTGGCTCCTGCCTGTAATCCTAGCACTTTGGGAGGCCAAGGCAGGAGAATTGTGTGAATCCAGGAGTTCTAGACCAGCTTGGGCAACATAGCAAGACTCCATCTCTACAAAAACTTAAAAAGTAACTGGGGGTAGTAGTGCCCATAGTCCCAGCTACTCAGGAGGCTGAGGCAGAATGATTGCTTGAGCCCAGAAGTTCAAGGTTGCAGTGAGCTATGATCATGCCACTGCACTCCAGCCTGGGTGAGACCTTGTTTAAAAAAAAAAAAAAAAAAATCAAATTATAGTGAATTTAACAAAGTTACAGAATCTCACAAATTTCTTACATTAATGATTTCTAACCCATATTTTCCAAATCTCATTTGAGATGTTAACTGGAAGTTATATTGACCTTTGCCATCCCATTTTCCTCTTAAGACTGAGGTTCACCAAACCTCTCCTATACACATGCCCTCCCATCTGATCCTGACTTTAGATGCAATTGTTGCTTAAATCTATAATGAAGGCAGAATAAAATGTATCTATCAGATAACCATTATATGTCTCTTTGGCCTTTATGGTCTGACGCCCATTTAATTGAACCTCTGTGCCCGCCAAGGAATGACATCCCCTCACAGATTTCATCATAATAGTCAAAGCCATGTGAATAAGAGTGCTAAGAGTGAACATATAGGGAAAATGAAAGTGTAAAGAGTAAAGAAAGGAGTCTAACATCTTTTCCTGCCTCTGCAGATACCAAGTGCTATCTCTTCCTTCACATGTGTTATTTCATCTAATTCTTCCATCAGCTTTACCTTCATTTTGTAGTTAAGGGAAGTGAAAACTTAGATTGAGCATTAAAATTTGTCAAATATCACACTTACCAAGAACTGGAAATCCCAGATGCAGTTGAATCCAATTTCCAAATTCTGCTTATTTTACTATGCCATTTTATAAAGTGACAGTTACTGAATAGCTTTCATTGACCATTTATTATGATAAAAGATGATATTAACTCACTTAATCTTGACATTTCTGTTATCTAGTGAGTGTTATCCCTATTTAACTTAAGAGACAATTGCAACTTAGAACAGTAAAACAACTTGTGTAATTTATATACCTACTAAGTGTCAAAGCTAGGATTTTAATTCGGGCTTGCCCAGCTCCAAAACACATCCTTTTTTAATAATTGGCATCTTGAATCAAAATCTAAGGATTAGGTGAAGGAAGGATCCCAGGCAGGGATACCAACACAGAGGAGGCAGTGAGGAAAAAGGAACAATGCTAAAATGAGATTCAATAATGAGAGGATGGTCAATGCTGTCATCCCTCTCAAGAAATGAAAAATGTCCTTTGGATTTATTTGACAACTAGAGACCAATTGCAACAGAAACAAGATTGCACTGAGAACTGGAGAGTAAGGAGGGAATGGGAGATTATGAGATAATGTATCTTTGAGAAGCTTGACTTCGAAGATAAAAAGAGAAACAGTATTGGAAAGAGAGGGCAAAACAAAGTTAAAGAAGACACTTTATTTGCTTGTTTTCGGAGAAAAGAGAACCTTAAGTATCTACAAGTTGAGGTGGTAGAGATGGTAGAGACAATTAGATAGATGAAATAAATGAGAAATAGAATTATCAATGAAGACGTATAGAAATCTAGAACCCTTATTAGGAGATTTGCCTTGATTGAAAGCAAGGAACCATTTTTATTGAAACAGGAGGAGCAAAATAGGCATAAATGGAAATAAATTAAGCCAGCAGAAGGTAAGAGTGAGGGTAGGGTCAGGAAGGTGAGAGTTCAGCCTTGCTGCTCTTTGCAAAATCAGAGGCAAAGCCATTTGCTGAGGGAGAAGGAGTCAGCAGGGTTAAGGATTTGGTGACTATGAGGAGAACAAATTGTAAAGAACCAGCAAACAATCCTATTAAGATTGAATGTTGTCATATATAAATGGCTTTATGATTTAACATAGCAGATACAAATGTTAACATTTCATACAGCATTATAACTAAAACTCAAGAGTCTCTAAAAGCAAGAATGTTTATTTTAAAGTGAACAGTTATTTCTACCTGCACAGAAACACACATCTCAAATTGGAAATAACCATTACAGAACATAGGTCTGTCAGTTACTCCCCCTCATAATAATTTACATTCCTCTTGCATCTATATTAATCATTTTTCCTACACAATGTTATCTTGGCAGTCCCTAAAAAGCATAAAGAATTCATGCTTTTATTCAGTGCCATGTGCCAAGCCATTTCAAATATATTTGTGTTCTGGAGAAGCTAATTAGACTACATAGAAGCTAAATAGACTACAAAAATGTATGATGCCAGTTTGCGTATAAACAGGGTTTAGAGCATAGGAAAATCAGACTGATCCTCTTAAGATATTACTAAATGAACATATACCAAGACCATCACGGTCATGTAAGAGTTGTATTTCTATCTAGAGTAATATTGTTCATGAACAAGTTCACGAATTATACATTAAGAATGATGTACAGGAGATCCAAATTAGGATGTTGAGGATAATAAAATACAACCATCTTTTACAGTAAATATTAACTCTGAAGATCTGTTCTAGGTTTAGAGTTGTTTTCAATTCACTATTGTGTTTATAATGAGCAGAGATGTTTTGTTCTTTGAATAAGTTCCAATGAATTTAGCTCTGAAAGGCAAAATATATAATCACTCTCAAGCTTCCCTTTTCTATCGCCTACACTGGAACTTTTCTTTCTGCCTCAAGGAGATCAGAGGACCAGGTCTACTCTGCGCATACTAACAGGGGAAAAGGCATGGATCATTTAGAAACCTGCCAGCACTGAAGTACTACATCAGTTTCTGACATCGGTTTCTTCAATAGAAACGTTTAAGCAGCAAGAACATATTCTATGTTTTTTGGCAATCAGCAGATCAGATAGAAGAGTCTAGCAATACAACAAGGATGTGTAATCTGACATGATTAGACAAGGCTCTTAGTACCAGAACATTCATAATTGAGACAAAGAGTATTAATAACACTTTCCTAACACGGCAGTTAGCCATTTTATATTTCCTTTCTTTAATCTTAGTGTTTTTCAACAAATCATGGGATTTAATAGCGTGTTTTGGCAGATTAGAGGATTTATGGCCCAGATGTTTTTTGTTCTAAAAATGGATTAGGGTGTAAAGTTTGCTGGAATCCATGGAACATGTTGAGGCAAGCCGGTCATTTTATGTGTGATTAGTGCCTGCCTTCTGTCTCACAGTCCCTCCATCTGTCACAATTCACCAATGGATCTGGTTAGATTTAGCCTCGTGTCACAAACAAGTCCCTTTTCTGGGCAATTTCATATTACAGATTCATTTTATGCCATTTTATGCCCTAGTTAAAAGATAGGGAGAGAGAAAGATGAGATATTAGCTTTTCTTTAAATATTTGCAAAACAATCTTTTTCCGTCAGTATTCTATTCTAATATCATGCAGATCATCGTACTAATATGCATCAAATAAATAAATGACCAGTGTTAAAAATAAAATTAAGTAAAAATTAGTTTTGGTTGTTACACCTGTTATTTTGTAACAGCAATATTTTGGTAGTGTCTATTACTAACCATGGACTGTGGAGTTGCATACATAAGCTGATCATTTGGCCATCTTATTAAGAGTGTGAATTAAGTGTGACTATAGTCAAGAGTAGCCACAGTTTCTTATCAAACAATTACAGGTGCTTGGTTACATTCTGTGCTTGAAATTTAGCCTAACTATTACAAGTTTGCATCAATAGCAAACCACTGCCACCTGTGGTTTATTTCATCATAAATGGATTTTTAGGAAGAAAATACTCTTCTGTCAAATAATGATTTATTTCTTCTGTATATAACAAACTTAATAGTGCTATACAGACCCTCTTATGTGGCCTTTCTAATACTAGGAGAGACTCAATAACCATAGTCATAATTATGAATACCTAAATTCTGTGCTAAAATTCAAATGTTCCTTGCAGGAAAAAAAATTAAAAATGGGTTTTATATTTGCACTACAAAATAATATTTGAATAATAACTAAAGCATTTACTTAAAAATTAGGTTTTCAACTTCTTTCAAAATAGTTGGAAACAACCATATGTCACTTAGGTATTATATTTTTATTACAGATATTTGAACATATTGGAAACATGTTTATGTATGACTATATGGATCAGTCATTGTCAATTATTCATTCATTCATTTTAGATAAATTCCATGGAGAAATCATTATAGGCCAGACACTACCTATTACTGAGAAAAGTGATTTTTATGGTTAAACGCTAGCCTAGACATGCTTTTATACAAAAGATATCCTTTGATCTGTCTCATGTTCAGGTTACTTAAATGACCATGATGCTGTCACCAAGGCAATCCAAGAAGCTCGGCAAATGAAGGAGCAACTTCGACGGGAACAACAGGTGCTTGATGGGAAGGTGGCTGTTGTGAATAGTCTGGGTCTCAATAACTGCCGAACAGAAAAGGTCAGTTCATAAAATAACTTACTTTCTAGAAATACTTAATTAAATTGCCTAATACTTTTTAAAAAAATATATATTTCCATCTTCTTATCATCCTCAAAATGATTCTCTGTCCCTTTTCTCCCTCCATTAATATAGAAGGCCTCATCGCCATCCTAATCAAAACCATCTGGAAATAGAAAGAGTTATAATTCTCTTGATCCATCTCCAAACCTTATTGACAATGAATATCCCCTTTTACGCCACCAGCTTGTATTAAAACAAAATGGCATTTGAAATATCTGAGTCTGACTAAAAGTTTTGCTTTTCAGAGATGCTTAACTTGTATTTGGGGATGAGCTGGATTTGAAATGCTGAATCTTCTTTAATCAGCATAAGCTTGGATGATATCCATGCTCATATTCCAAGTATTTAGGATCCTGAGCTTGTCATAATATGTTTCCAGTGCAAAACACTGTCAAGTGTTAGATGAGTTCATAACTGGAAATTTTTACTTTATCATAAAACAAAATGTACTTATTAAAAACTTTGACATTATTTGTATTATAACTAAGGCCAGTGAAACTTCTGAATTTGTCTGAGAGACAATGATTTCAAGCCCTTTTGTCTAAGCCTACATGGTGTTTTATTTAGAAAAATATTATAAGTTGTAAAATCCTCAGAATTATGTACTTTTGGAATATTTGATATGTTTTGAACTGAAATTTTAAAATGTTACCCAGTCCGCTTTACAGAATCCTCTAGATAAATAGATCCAGTAGATAAGAGAAAAAATGATCAGCTACTTAGCAATAACTGGAAAGTTAATCATAATGGGAAGCTTATGAGTCAAACAGAATTGTCCAGAATGAGCAGATTGCTAATTTGGATAGCTTTCTAGTTTCCCAGGTTTTATGTGGAGTTTGATGTATAATCACTAAGAAGCTGGCAATCTGCATAGGGAAGGTGAAATGTATGGGTGATCCTGCCACAACTGCTCTTTCCCTGGTCCTAATATGGTAAAAATTAAGGATGGAGAAACGATTTCAATTCTATCATGTGTCCAGGGGAGAGAGCAAAGGATAGATCAGTATACATCCCTTGCAGTGTTACAACATAAGACGTATGACATTGGTGTCCTGAGAAGGGCACATTTTTATAGCTAAGCACCAAAAGGAAGGGGGAAAGCAAAGTGACAGTTCTAAGAAGGAATGATAGCAAGCATAAAGGAATTTATATTCAAATATTTAAACATTCTTGAAAGGATGCTTGAACAGAAATTCCTTTTCTCTGCTCCCCACGTAGAAATGAGTTTAACACTCAGCCAGATGCTAATGCAAAGTGACTCAAGCTATTCCTCGCAAGCATAGCTAAATTGCCGTTATTTGTTAAGCGCATTGAATTCAGCTGTGGATACAGCAGTTGGTTGCATTCAGCAAGCATCTGTACCCGTTTTTTTTTTTTTAATCCTCCAAAGCAGAGACAACTCTACCTATCTCCCCCTTCTCTTCCCCAGTGCTGGCTGGGAATTGTCAAGTGACAACCGACCAAATCCTTTTGGACAGGAAGCCTTCATCCTGAGTTCTATATACTTGCAAAGCAGGCCTTGTGGTTGGATCAGGGAGCCCATTAAAAGTACTTTGATGGTATGGAAATTCATCTTCATGAAGCTCCTAGGCCCCTAAGCAGCGTGCTGTTTAGCTGTGGTTACAGATCAGTCATTCACATCGGAGGGCAATAATTGCACTGACGGCTTGTAAGGCAATGGAAGTACATAAAATAATCCTAGGCCTTCCACCATGGCACTGTGAGTTAATCTTCTCTAATACAGATCAGCTGTTGTTCTAACACATGACTTTATGCTGGCTTCAGTGACTCTGCACAGCCTTTTGATTAAGTAACAGAAGTGGAACCATCTGCATTCACTTTATTCCATACTTGTCCATTGTTAGGGGACCTTATTGCCACTTCTCGTTCCATCTCCACAGTCATACTTTATTTCTCTGATTAGCACCTCCTACTTGGGTTGCAGGAGAGTTGCCTCTGTTGATAGCTACTGCTTCAATTTTCCTTTCTCTTTTGTACAGTTATAACAACTTTAAAAAAAATCCATTTTTGAAATAATACCTGCCAAAACCTGTTGGACAGTTAAGATGTCTCTGTTCTCAAGAAGATCATCATTCCTGAATCTCTTCATCATGTACTTTCAATGCAGTTGAGTTACATCTTGAACTATAGTCTTATAATTTAGGAGTTTTTAAGTGAAAAACTTAAATTATGAAAATGAAGTAGTTTCATCATTGTAGTAGTATGGCAAACTCTTGTAATGTAAAAGGAAACCTCAATCAACAGATCTGAATTATCTCATCCCTTATGTTACTCTGACACCTGAAAATGAAATTGAGATTATTGAAACTCTTTGAAGCAGGTATTACTCTAGTTTGTGGTTGACTTTTCCTGTTGAAATAACTTGGGTGTCATTTCTAGAATATTAATGATCAATCTATGTCTGTGTACATCATGAAAATGAGATAATAATGTCACACTTACATCTTTTAATTAGTAATTATTCAACATTAGCACATGCTATGTATTAGAGACTGTGGTAGGTACTGGAGGTATTGTATTAAACCAGAAAATATGAGCTCTGCCTTTATAGAACTTACAGTTTGGATCAAATTATTATTTGACTGCTACTCATTACATATTTATGTGTGTGAGCCCACCTATAGGAATCGAATAAAGACTCCATATTGCTTAGCATGTCAAATCAGTTATATCCTTGAGTTGACAAAGGTAGATATGTTTTCTCTCACATAAACCACATATCTATGCATATAGTGTTATTTTTCTAATACTTATCTTTCTATTAGAGTTTTATAATCACTCAATATTATCTATGGCCAATAAATATGTGGATTAGTAATTGGTTTGAAATTTTGCCATAGAGTTTAGTGAAAGACATAAAAAATATATGATAAATTCCTCTTACATTTTGCACTATCATCTTATATCACTTGAATCCCAAAAGAAGGGCATTTTTTTCTGTCTAAAGTAATACTCCCGGCCAGGCACGGTGACTCAAACGCCTGTAATCCCAGCACTTTGGGAGGCCGAGGTGGGGGGATCACGAGGTCAGGAGCTCGAGACCAGCCTGGCCAACGTGGTGAAACCTTGTCTCTACTAAAGATACAAAAAATTACCCAGGTGTGGTGGTGCACGCCTGTAATCCCAGCTACTCAGGAGGCTGAGGCAGGAGAATAGCTTGAACCTGGAGGCGGAGGTTGCAGTGAGCCGAGATCACACTATTGCACTCCAGCCTGGGCGACAGGGCAAGACTCCATCTCAAATAATAATAATAATAACACTCCTAACTCCCTAAACCCAGAAAATATGTGTAAGGTAAGGAGTGAGAGAGATAAAGCAGAAAGAAAGAAGGAAAGGAACTGGGAGAAAGGAAAAAAAGAAAAGAAGTTCAGCCTGGTGCTTTACATCAACATAAAAGATATCATGACCTGAGCTCCAGATGATTGAAATCTTGTGGTGGAGATCTGTTTTCTTGGGTACACAGCCTTATACACATTAACTTTTCTTCATATCTCAAATAGCCAGCCACGTGGTTATCCCAGCTAGAAGGTCTTAATTCTGAAAAGCTGTAATTGGACAGTGAAAACAATTAGAGGTGTGAAGATAGGGACTGATGATTTCTCAGTGATATGTACCAAAACACATCATGAAAGTCATTTTTACCGAAACACATTTTAATGGAAGACTTCTAAGAGATTTTTTTAACTTCTTTACTTTTCCTGGAAGTGTTTCATCATACCCAAGAACTGTATGTGTCAGGTTTCTTGGAAACTCTGGGACACAGTGTTATTTATAATTGTCATCTCTGGTTAATTGTAGACTGATTGTATATTCAAATAATGTTATCTTTTGCCACACAGCTTTGTAACAGATTAGTGTTGTGGGTGAAAAAGTGAGCTTCTCAGGTATGAAGGAACAGAAAGAAGCCTCTCATATTTTGTTTTGTAAAAAACACACTTTGCTTCATTACCACCCAGATGGCACAACTTTGTTCATAGAGTCAAGTACAGATTCTTGAGCTTGTGTTTGAAAGTATCCATATTAATAAGAGATTATAAAAAGCTCAATTTTTGTTGTCCTGATCCCACCAGACAGTGTTAAAACAATAGAGGCCCAGTGCACTCAGCCGAAATGAGGAACAGACCAGAAGCTTTTCCGTTTGTGTCACTCACTCCATATATACTTAACCTGGGAAGACTGTGCCTATACTGTCATAGCTGTTAGGAACGAGTTTCACTACATGTATCAGGAAACCTGAATGTAGTAGCTTAGATAGTGATTCATGGCCGGGCACGGTGGCTCACACCTCTCATCCCAGCACTTTGGGAGGCTGAGGCAGGCGGATCACCTGAGGTCAGGAGTTTGAGACCAGCCTGACCAATATGGAGAAACCCCGTCTCTACTAAAAAATACAAAATTAGCCAGGTGTGGTAGCGCAAGCCTGTAATCCCAGCTACTCAAGGGGCTGAGGCAGGAGAATCACTTGAACCTGGGAGGCAGAGGTTGCGGTGAGCCAGGATCACGCCATTGCACTCCAGCCTGGGCGACAAAAGCGGAACTCCGTCTCAAAAAAATAAAAAAGTAGTGATTCATTTTTATCACATAATGAAGCTCAGGACTAGGAGGTTGGTGGCATGAGTTCATCAACTTGATATCAGAGTTGAAATCTGTGATTCTCTTGTCTTTTCCCTTTGGGTCACAAAATGGTTGCTGCACCTACAGCTATCCCATCCCCACGAAGGCAGACAGATTCAGGAAGGAGAAGTCATTTTCTCTTTGCTAACTTCAGTCTTCATTCATACGGGGGTATTTCATTCCTCTTCTCAAGCTGACTTCCACAAACATCTCATTGGCTAGAACTGGGTTATATGAACATCTTTAAGACCATTACTGGCCAAAGGAAAAGAGACTGCTTTAAATTGATCATGAATTATTTTTTACCACTAAATTAGACAGCTAATCCTATCTTCTCTCAGATCAGGGGATATCTTCTTCAGATCAAAGGTAATGTTAGCTGGGAAGGAAAGAAGGGCAATGGCTACTGGGTAGGAAAAGGCGATTGTCAGCCACAGGCATATTATAAAAATGATATCAAAGCTCTCAAATATTTCCTTCATGAAACTGGTTTGTTTGTTTGTCTTATAATTGTTACCATCTATCTATCTTTTGCCCTTCCACTATTACATGTACAGGGTCTTTTTTTTTTTTTTTTTTTGAGGCGGAGTCTCGCTCTGTCACCCAGGCTGGAGTGCAATGGCGCGATCCTGGCTCACTGCAAGCTCCGCCTCCAGGGTTCAAGCGATTCCTCTGCCTCAGCCTCGCTAGTAGCTGGGACTACAGGCGTGTGCCACAACGCCTGGCTAATTTTTTGTATTTTCAGTAAAGGCAAGGTTTCACCATGGTCGCCAGGATGGTCTCCATCTCCTGACCTCATGATCCGCCCGCCTTGGCCTCCCAAAGCGCTGGGATGACAGGCATGAGCCAATGTGCCTGGCCCATGTCCAGATTCTTATACCTTGTCTGGGGTTCACAAAGAATTAAATGACACAGAAGCATGTGCACAAGAAGACGTTGCTTGATAACAGGTTAAATCTATAAAAGTATATTCACATACACACCGTATACATGTTAAGACCAACTTCTGTATTGCTTTTCTTATGTAAAACAGATGTCACTCACAAAAATAAGCATGCATATGTGTGCATATATCTCTTAAGGCAGAGAATTTATTCACTGAACATTAATTGCCTACAGTGTACCTGGAATATAAACATAATGCATGCTATAAATTCATCTGTCATGATAAATCATAGCTGGAAAAATGTCTTCCTTTTTCTGCTGAGCTTTAGTGAAAATTCTTTGTAATTTTCTGTCAAATAAGATGGAAATTTGGTAAATAACATGTATATTTTAATTAAGAATTTACTCAATAATGACAGTAGTTTCATTTTTGACCCTTTCTGAGTCATATTCATAAGAAGCCTTACCACAGACTATATAGGCTGATTGTAAATAAAGGTTAGTTTTATTTGTCTGGCACTTGGAAACTCGTCCATTACAACCACCTCTTTCCTGCCATTGTGAACCCTTTTCTTTCCCTTTAACAGAGTGCCAAACATGAAATGACAGTGACCAATGTTGACTTAATGTGGATGTTTAATAATGAAAAAAAGTGTGTCATTCCCAGCATTAGTTACAAATGGCAGTAAGTGTATCGGATGGCAGCCCTGTAATAATTTTACATCCATCATTCTTTCCTGATGCTTCGCTGGCCATCTGATGGATGGGGCCAGCAGTGTTAACTCTTCGGAAACTGACACAGTGTATGTAGTTCAGCATTATCTAACACATGCTCCTTCCCTTAGATAAGGAGAAGGCCTGTGAGGAATTGTGAATTACAGGTTTTGCTTTAAAAAAGTGAATATGAAGGAACTCATGCCTCTCCAGTCAGTGGAAGTTGCTTCCATTAATGATTTACGGATGGGTTTTATAAATGTTGCCTTTAGCTAAAATGAATTATAAAAGTCAAATTAGAAATAGATATTTCAATAGCTAGAGAAAAATTGTATAAAGGAAGTAGGCATGTTAGGTAAATCCTTCTGGAGGAAAATAAGATAGACCTTTGCAACAGTGTGGTAAAGCAGATTTTACTAGGGGTGTGTGTGTTTTTAAAAAATGTTCCCAATGTTTTAAATCCTCTGGTTAGAATTTGCCTAAGAACAAATTAAAATAACACAAGTGATTAATATTTTCTCGTTTTAAAGTGAGCGTATATTATTTTTTAATCTCTACATTTACATGTAATTATTTACTTGGTGACTTTAATTAAAAGATACACAAAACCCGAAGTTGAATATTTGCCTTCTTATTATCAGAGTCTCTCTACCCTGCAAATTTATATAAAATGAAAGGCAAACGGCTTTCTAGGCAACTGATTATTAGAAAATCTAGACCAGCTTTTTATGTGCAAGTTGGCATTTGATCCTTAGGTTTTCTTTTCTTTTGTTTTTCATTCATAAAACCTTCTTAATTCTGAGTATCTTAGCTAGGGAACACTTCTTATGGGACAGGAGGGGAGAGGAAAACCCCTTAGTGAATATTATCAGCACAGAGCAGCCAGTTTTCAAAGACCATGACAAAAAGGCAAATAGGTATTATGTCATCACCATCCATCACTCTATATGTCAGCCTTTCAATAATTCCAATCGACATTCTCGACAGGCTGATGCAAGTTAAAGGGGCTGTTTGTTTTTAGAAATTGAGTATAGGCTGTCTATAGCCTTTTGTTCTAGATGGTTTTCTTCTGTGTCTTTTCATTTCTTTCTCTTTATTTCTTTTCTTTTTGGGGGTATTTAATTGAAATACATGCCGAGTCTGCAGACTGCAAAGATCAGAGCTGTTTTCGTCCAGCAGTGGTAACTATGCATTAAACATTTTGATTTGTTTGAGCTTGAAGTTTAGTCCTTTTTTGCCATTTGCTTCATGGAGTTTGTGTATATTTACAGCCTCTGCATTTAATGGCCACATGCCTTATTTTCACAGATGGCCAGTGGAAGACTTTTTCTTTCTCTTAGTATAGCCTGCTTTCAGTTTTGCTACATTTGTCACAGTGCCACTACTTGCAGCTAGCAAGTGCCCACGCTTGGTGGGGAGCAATTATGGTGTGAGTTTTTAAGGAGCTTTTTAAAGGTTTTTTTTTTTCCAGTAAACTTTTTATGGTTTAATTTTCTAGCCTAGAAAAGCTGTGCATGTTTTCAAACAGAGAGTCTTGTGTTCTTTACATCATTCTGGTAGAGGGGTTAGTGTAGGATGGTCCAATAAAATGAGACTCATAGGGCATGCCAAATTGGGCTTTCAGAGAGACACCCACAGGCCTCTCTGATGATTGAAATTGTCCATTTGTTTAGGGATTCGAGGATATGCTCACAATAGTACTTCTGAAAAGATAAGTTTGAAAACACCATGTATAGAATGATGTTGATTTTTTTTAAGTATATTTCCATAATGCATAGATAAAAGACTAAAAGAATATACAACAAAATGGCAACAATAGTTATGCCAAGGTTATGGGGTTGTAAATTTTCAAATGTATTTCCACATTTCTGAATTTTCTAATTTTCAATAAGTAAAGTAAGACTCACTTTTGTTGTTGGGCCAGAACTGCTCTTTATAAAAGCCTAGCCTATCAAAGAGTGGTCTTTCTTTTCCCCCTTGATTCTTTCCTTCTCCTCAAGATCAAACAGCTGCCCTCAAGACACTTACAATGAAGACACTGAAATAATAAAGGAGAAGTTTGTTTTGCAGTTACTCTCCATATTTAGTAGATAGATTCTTTATTATGTTTATTGCAAGCTATTTTACCAATATGGATTTAAAACTATTAGGAAAATAGGAGGAATGTCGCATTTATTTAAAGGGTCTCATTGAATCCAATCACATCTCTTCTCCTCTTTTACCAATAAAAAAGACTTGCTTATGCCTATGTCATAGGAGTATAACAGCTATTGATATTTATTTTGTACCTTAACATTTTCTCATGGCTTTCCAATCATATTTTGTTCTCACTCTGTAATGTAAATAGAACAGTATTCTTTGTTTAAAAAATTTTTTTAACTTGAGATTTGAGAAGAATAGAGGAATTCAAGTGGCAGATCGGTCTTTAAATTGAAGTCTTACAGCTCAAAGCCCAGTCTCTTTTCTAACGGAATATGGAGAGGGAATTCCAGAAAGTAACACAGTTCCTGTTCAATTCGCCTGTGCCCCAGCATTGGTCATGTGTAGCCCTTGGCACATTTTTGAGACTTGATCAAAAAAATTTTGTTTAAGCAATCACCATCTCCACAATCTGTACATCTGTTTTCCAATTCTTTATTTTTCCTGTATTTGCTCCTTCCTTCTTTCTTCCTGTCTTCACTGCACACCAAACCCCATCACTGGAGAAAGAACCAAGAAAGCAAAAACAATATACTCAATCCTAGTTACTTTGTTTCTCCTAGCAGCTCTGATAAAACAAGTGACGAAGTTTCAGCTATTCATTATAAGGAGATTTAAAATATCTATTCTAATATATATTTTTCTCTCTCTGTATTTAAAACTACCATGGATAGTTGAAAAGAGAACTATAACCCTGATGTGCCTGTTTCTATTGTCAGACCCAGCATTTCTGAACCAAGCCATGACTCTTTAAAATGGTCAGATTATATTTATTTGACTGAAGTAACTACTGGCTACTGAGGCTACATTTGTAAGAATCCTGCCAGTTTTATAGCTTTTATTCCATGAAAAGGAAAATTTGAAGAAAGTAATCCTATATGTTTCTGTAGCTCAGTAACTGAGTTACCCATTGTTTATAGAATAATTATCATCAGACAACATTCCACTTTTGTGTTTACATTTGTGTAGCCCTCCCACCAACTGGACATCCTGTGTAGGTTGCAAATTGTATTATTTTTCTTAGTTGGCCTCCTGATTTTCTCACATTAACCCTTCTGATTTGACTCAGTATGTATAACATGTCTGTCTGCCACGGTTTGGAAGAAACACAACCTTTTCTTTAGATATTGGCTGAAGCCTGACCGTATATAAAGACATTTAAAATCCCAGGTTTTGTTTTTTTCCCCTCCTGCCTCCCTTCTTCCACATGTACACACCATAAGCACCATGATAACAAAGAAGCAAGGGCCCATATTTTACTGTGATAGTATTCCTGTGTAAAGTTCTTGGTGAATTGTTTGTTTTCTATACATTCTTTTGAGTAGCTTTTCTGTACATTACACATCCGGGCCATAGGGATTTTTTTTCCTCCCTGTGGCAGCGGTTTTCTATTTTAAGGACTAAATTCATAATGTTGAATGGGGACGTGTAAGTGTGTCTTTAACAAAGTACCTGAATTTGTAAGTGTAATTACTGTTGGACAGTCTCTTCACAAAATATGTCTGAAAAGCAATCAGATTTTTGTTTTTTTCATAGTTTGAAATGTCTTCCTTGAATTTAAGAAAAGAATTATGGAATTATTGATTACAAAACCATAGCTTTAAGTGTTGAAACTTATTAATGACTTTTGAGAAAATTATCTTTTATGAATAGAGAAAGTATAAAAATATGACAAATTACACAAGAACCTGAAAAAGAGACTTCAGTGGAGTGGAAAGAAGATATCAGCGATAGTTGTCTTTAAATATCTTGCACATCTCCATGTTTAAAAAGAATCAAAGCCTGTTTTCTGTGAGATATGTGTCAAAATAGTTTTGTTATATTGAGTTCAGTCAAGTAGGACATAAAATCATAGAATTGAAGGTTTGAAAGAAAATGAAAAGGGCCTATCATTCAACCTTGAATTGCTTCTTCAGTATCTGTAATATGCTAGGCAGGTAGTCATATGTCCACCACTTGAAAATCTCTAGGAAGGTGGAAATTTCTTCCATCCTCAGACAGCCCATTCAATGGATAGGCAGCTCTGACTATTAGATCACTCTCCCTTCACTGGTTCATTATCTTTCACCTGATAACTTACAATCTTTGATCAGTGTTCTATCTCCTGACTACATATGGCCAAACTCTATCTCTATTTCACAAATAACAGCTGTTTATTCTTTTTAAACATGGAGGTTCTTAATATATTTTATGTAAAGACAATGATTTTTGATTTTTTCTTCCTACTCTACTCAAACCTTTTTTTTTTCAGTATCCTGTGTAATTTATTCATTATGACAACAAGGTTTAATAGATAGGAGGATGCTCAAAAACTGAGTTAAACTAAGTTAAGTCCAAGCAATTATTATCATTGAGTTTCCCCGGTCTGCATTCCAACACCTATTAAAAAAGAAAATGAGGACATTATAACATTAGTTTAGTGAATCCATACCAGCTTCCTGTCATTACCACAACGTCTACCAAGTGCTCTGAACTAATCTTTATAGGTAGCCCCATCTTTTCTGGAGTATACATTAAGTGCTAAAGTCATATTTCCTCAAATTTCTCTCTTCATAAAAATCAAAATTAGATATTTGTCATCAGTTTTGAAATATCCCTCCCATTTTAAAATCACTTCTTTGAAAATCATTGATAAGGATTCATCAGTATTATCAAGTCATTTTAATATCTTGAAAAGTTATTCACCTGGACCAAAACTCTCTAATTTCTACACTGTGTGTTTCTGAACCATCTTCAACTTTGTAGTACTTCTTAAGAAAACTTGATCTGTTAATACATTTCACTTGATCAGATTGCCTGATGAAACTAACCTACTAAGAAGTTGAGTCAGAATTATACAAGCAACTTTTCATGAAGCTAGCTACCAAATTTTACAAAAGGAAATTAGATTCTGGAACAAAATTATGTGTTTCAATTCATGAGGGAATTCAGAAAGGGAAAAAAAAAATCAGTATTAGATAAGGCAGATTTTGTGGATACCTAGACCAGAGGATGTATATGGACCTTTCCATCCCCTGAGTTCATGTCTCACTATAATTCTCAATGGAGAAAATGAATAGAAAAATTTTCTTCAAGGATTATTAAATTCCAGAATACCAAAGGGTCTATGGCTATTCTCATGGATAAATTCATACTTGATGGAGGTAAAATTAGTGACAGATCTCTTCAACATGTACTTTTGTTAGAGTTAGAGGAAAGTGTGTATTTGTGTGAGTGTGTATGTGTGTGCACACACATATAGTTTATATATCATTTATACATAACTTACAAGAAACCCTTTTCTCCCATTTTCGGTGTTATATTATGTGGGTAGATCATTATTTTCTAAAAAAATTGAGATATTAATAAGCAAGAGTGAAACGAGAGGTTAAAGAGTGGACATGCGCCTTATTTCTTTATACTTAAGCTGATGAAAAAAATCTCCAACTGATAAATCGTTATGACATTATAAATAATCTTTCATCTTCTTTGGTGGTCTGTGAGGTTCACATAATTGGAGAGTTTTTTGTTTCTTCTTTCTTCCCGTGTCGTTAATATAGTAGGAGACCATAAAGAAGTGCAGCCAGAAGAGGTTTAACTGTTACTGAGTCAACATTTGACAGTCACACTCTATTCTGTCATTTCATGCATGTGCTTTTTATGACTTTTATAGCTTTGTGAGCTTTATTTCAGGGATGTCCATTATGATAGCTGATCCATAGCCTATCTCTTTGTGTATGTGTGTCTGGTGGAGAGCAAAGCTCATCACTTAGCTGAATCCCAGTTTCAGGGAGTAATAGATGACTTATCTACTCACGCACTGTTTAATTTAGGATTAGGTAACTAAGGAAATATCTACCTCTAAAGTACAGTTTGTGTGTTCTTTTGTTTTGACTGCTCTGTAAAATATCAACGTAGGATGCCTATTAGAACCTTTGCAAAAATAGTGAATTTTCCGTTTTTTTTTTTTTTTTAAGTCGAAATAATGGAGCAGGGAAAATTTTTCAGTTTAAATATGTACTAGACTTACAGTCTGGAACTGTAACTCATCATGCCTGAGTATGAAATTGAAATAAAAAACAATGACTGAATATATTGTAAATGATAGAAAAAGAGGGGAAATTTCTGACAATATTTAGAGTTGTTACTAAAATTCCCTTTTTTAGTGCATATTTGGTTATACAGAATAGAGTTTATAATCATAACAGGCTACTTAATACTGAAATTTAACTATTTCTGTAATTCTCACATGTTAGATTCCCCGTCTTTTCAATTTTCCCCACTGACATTTTAAAAATAATATTAAAACTATATCTATCTTAAAATTTTCAAACTAATGAGAATCTAACACATGTTTAACTATCATTTTACAAATTAGGATTCTGGGACTCAAGGAGGATAACATATTTGTCTAAAGCAGTATGGCTAATGTATATGGCAGAGAGTTTGATTAAAATATGATATTCCTGATGCCAAAACTCATTATTTTCTAACCTCAAAAGTGTCCTCTTCCCATGAATCCCTGTGGCCTTTCGCCATTCAGAATGGTTTTTGGCTTAGAAGTATGAATTGATACTGACCACTTCCAATCAACAAAGTGTCCATATCTCTTTAGCTATTTCTTGGCTCCCCTTTTAGATTCCCACCATAGCCTGGGATTATGTGCAAACAGTACACATGCTGTTTTGCATTGTGCAAGTCTCTGGATAAGTCACAGAGCACAAGACCACCTACCAAGTTCCCCAAGTGAATATTAATACATTAATAATAGTTTTCTGTATGTCAGATTTTGGAGTTATTCATTTGCACCCAGGAAACCATGTGGTCTACAACTGTCTTCTGTCGATGAGATACAATTCACTTCGATCTTGTTTCAAGTCAACATAAAATCAGAAGATTTTTTCAAGTCTGTTTTTAAACAGACTTAACCTAATGTTTCTCCTTGATCTCAGCAAACCTGCAGAGTTGTAAAGACGTGATTAGGCAGATAAGACTCATCTTTGCAAAGGAATCTAGTTGTTATCCCATTGCTAGTTTTTATTCAAGAGAGAAAGCATACAGGTCATCTTGTTTGGCGCATACCCCAGGACTTTTACATGTTGACTACTTTGTTGTAATTAATCTCTTTTTGCCCTCTATTCTGACATCATTCAGCACATTTAGAATTTTGGCAAGTATTCCTTTAAATGTATAAAAATGTAAAAAGAAGGTAAAGGAGAGAAGACCAATCAATCTTGTCATTTTCATATCAGCATTCCTAAGTGCTGTGCTGGATTTGTGTTCCAGAATAGTGACCTTTAAATGGGGGAATGGGATGCTATTTTTCTGCAGAAACTCTTGAGTAACATGACTTTTATCAGAGCCGTGATTTTTATCAGATTATAAGATCTATATCACCAACATGATTTTTATCAGATTATAAGATCGGTAAAAAATTGTCACTTGTGCCCATCAACATTTATTTGTTTTCCCAAAATCAGTTTCTTTGGTGTTTCCCATTTTCAACATCTTCCCACTTAACCCTCTGCTTACCTGAAATCTACTGTCCTTGTTTTGTTCCATCTGCCTCTATTTAGAAAAGAGTAATTTATTTATAAGAAATTTGAGAATCAAAATATTACCTTTTCCAGTAGTATTTGCTCTTATGAAAAAACACTTTTAGAAAAGGAAATATTTAACCCACAGAACAGAACCTCAAATGGTTGAGCTTTATACATGATAGTGCATAGGTGAACTCTTTCAGAGAGGGGATGGCCAGAGACAGGTGGGATTAAAAGGATAGAGTAGGAGAGATTTTTCTAGTGTGTCAGCCCTTCTGCTTTATAACATTTGGCTGATTCTTTCCCCTCCTATATGCCATTCAATTGAATTTAAACTTTTGAGAACTATTCTTAAATCCCATTCATTCTTTTGGTGGTTCAATATATTACCTAGACACCTAACCACATATAAATTTATATCTACTTTTATACATAAGTACTATGTATCAGCTTTATAGGATCAGTTGTCATATGGAATTATAGGATAATTATTTTTTACTTAAGTTATTGTCTCCTCACATCAGTTTCTTTTTCTTCTGAATTTATTGTCCACACTTTTTTAAAAAAAATGTGGCAACGTTATCCTTTTGATTTGCATGCTGTTATAATCTGTTTTAATTAAAGGCATACCTCACATTCTCCATTTCCTGCAGTCACCTTTCCTTTTGCCTGTTCACATGTCTGTTAGCTTAAATTACTATACAAAGGGTTACGAGAAAGTACAGCTTACTGTGTTGACTTCCACTATGTCCCACTGACGTCCTCTTGAGAAGCATAGTAAGTTTTACTTTTGGGTAGCTAACTGGATCATTTTATTAATATTGGGTGCATTAGTGGTGGATAATTATAGGTTACTTATTGTAAAAACTGAGTGTGACTTTCCTGCTCCTATTTGTTAATTTTAGTCTCTTGGTAAGACAGCACAGCATCTGTAGAGCTGAACTCAGAACCTTGGAAGTCACTTAACGTGTCGTTCTTTTTCTACTTTGATTGAGCTCATTTTGCTTTTTCTTCTTGAAAGACTTTGCTTCAGAATGGAAAACTCTCTAGAAAATGTGTAGTATTATTGCCCTATACTGTTAAATCAACAGCTAAGAGGTGATCCAAGCCTAGTACATTCCTCAAAGAGAGTACAGTAAAGTCTTCATTGACCCGAGGACTATCAGATCATGTTGATGGAATGTGTGTATGTGTGCGTGTGTTTTCAAATGTAACTGTCTTTTGTTTTAACAGCTACATTTACTGTAAAGGAAGTCTGTTAAGCTGGTGTCCTTGATGCTCCTGAGCTCAGCTGAATATATACAGCCGACTCTCTCAGCAAAAGACATCCAAAACATATAAAGCATCTGAAAACAACAACTTCACACACAAAACAAATCGAGTCAGATTCTACAGTTTTAAATGCGTAACTTATTTCAACTTTAATACTATTTAGTTCTATAGAACTAAAGTTAATATAAACTGTTTTTTCTCCAGTTTCTCTACTGTATTTTATACTGATTGACAATTTAAAAATAGTTTTCTATTAAATAATGTACATAATTTGATGAATAGAGTACAGGAGTTCCAAGGCCACTGACTTAAGAGATTTTTTAATTTAGTATGTACAGTTGTCACATTGTCAGAGATTCATTGAGATAAAGCATGTACTGTGTTAAGAATTTCAATATCTCATTAGTTCTTGGTGGGAACATTAGTTGGGCCCTTTACCTGTAATACAATTATCTTAAATCATTGATTACTTTCTGTGAACACTTTATTGTGTCAATAGCAGTTCTGCAGTGTATGTTGTTCACTAGCATGATTCATGACTATGTTCCTCAGAAAATGAGGTGAATAATTATAAAGAAACTTGAGATAATGTTATGAGATCCAATGCATTTCTTAAAACTGTTTTGGTGCTGTTTGGTACTACATCATCCTCAGAGCAGTGCTGGAGAGTTCAAGAGAAAGTTATCAAGTTTCATTATATGCTTTTTCTGTTCCTAAAGTCACCCAGTTTCTTAATATGACAGTAATGTCTCATATGGTTTAGATTAAGCATTATATTTTTCTTAAAAATAATTTATTTTGAAATGCTATGTTCTCCATGAATGTGAATCGTGCACTGCATGCTTAAACAACTTGATGTCTCTGTAGATCTAATTTTGGTATATTTGTATCTCAAATAATTCGCCAACTCAATATTTTGGCTTAGCAATCCAAATCAAATTGTGGTCCAAGTAGCAGGCACTCACATTGGATGTACAGAGACTTGACAAGCAATTAGCAATGAATATTTAAACGTCTTCATTACCCTTGCATGAGGAATGCAGATGGCATTTGGGAAGATGGCAACCAGAGGGCACTACTGTGAATTATGTTTCTATTATTTGGTCACCTGACTATTGGAAGACTTTCTCTGGGCTTCACGCCACTCCTATACTTCTACTGTCTGGCCAAAAATAAAGCAGACATTCCAAATGTAAAACAGGTTGCTTCCATGAAATTTCTATGCACATTTTGTAATTTGGGAAGGTTGTCTCCAAGGATCCCGGCATATATCCCTTAGGCATACCAAACCCAAACACCAAGACTTTATAGGGGTCTATGAGAATCAGAGTTCCTTCAAAAATCTTGCTGATCATCCCCTTAATGACTTCAGGTTAATGCGCTGAACGTAAAAAGGTGAATATATCAACATCGCATCCTTTCCAGGAGTTAATGTATTATATATGTGGCCCAAAAAAAGAAAGTCTTCAAATAATTTTAATTCCTAGACTGATCTCTCATTATAATTTTTTTAAAGGAAAAAACAACACTGGAGAGTCTGACTCAGCAACTGGCAGTTAAACAGAATGAAGAAGGAAAATTTAGCCATGCAATGATGGATTTCAATCTGAGTGGAGATTCTGATGGTTTGTGAAAATTGTTCATATATATTCTAATAATGCAAGAAAGTGTCTATGTAGTGCCAATTAAAACTGCTAAAAAATAGACTAGACAGCCACCTCATACCTCATCATTACAATAAGAGGTCACATATACTGAGCAGTCCCCATGTGCCAAGCACTCTGCTGAGTGCTTTGCAGAAATCATCTCATTTAATTCCTAGTCAACCTAGGATAAGTCCCATTGCAGAGAAAGAGTCTGAGCCTCAGGAGTTTTGAAGCATTTTCCCCAGGTCACAGGGCTCTAAGTGTCAGAGGCAAGAATTAAATTCGAGATGGCATGATTCTAAAGCAAATGCTCAAAATGCTTAGCTTCCCAGGCTCAAGTGATCCTCCCACTTTAGCCTCCCAAGTAGCTGGGATTATAGGTGCATGCCAACATGCCCAGCAATTTTTCTTTTTTTTTAGAGATGAGGACTTACTATGGTGTCCAGGCTGGTCTCAAACTCCTGGGCTCAAGTGATCCTCCCACCTCAGCCTCCCAAAGTGCTAGTTTTATAGGCGTGAGTTACTGCATGCGGCCTCACTTCCCTATTTCTTGTACCCAAAATGAACTTTTTCAGAAATTTGTTTCTATTGGCTCATCTTTTAAGTTTCTATTTGTCAAGCCCTCACCAGAATACATGGCTCAGAGGACATTTCCATGATAGTTTCTTACATTTTGGAACCCTTCTCCCTAGTGCTATGTACTACATAGTCAAGTGTCGGGCCCACTCTCTATAACCTAACTAGAATCCAGCTGCACAGCTTTATGCTCCCTTCTCATAGGCCTTCAGACTTCTGTTTTCTGTATCATCTCTGAACATTCTAAACATCCACAGTGACAAGAAATTAAATTGATACTCTGATTTTTAATAGCATAGCAAAAAGGGAAAAAGAAGGAAGTGCTGTTCTTCTTATACAATACCCCTGACCGGGAACATCTCTCTACTGTCAGGTGGCATCCATGCATTTTAAGCGTTCCTTTGGCAGTACCGCCCTCAACTTTGTTACTGCTACAGGGAAGTTCCCTGCATATAGAGAAGAGTGCACAAAGGCAAACCAGTGAGATGCATACTTTGAGAGAGAGTCCCCTTGAATCCTCCAATATACACAACTGTTTACTCTGTGCCTTGGGCCAATTCTACTTTTAAGACCAGGTCTATACTAATCAAGGGACTAAACAAACCCGAACGTTGAAACACATAATTCTATCAAAACTGAATTTTACTCAGTTGGATTCAATTTGCATTTTTCTGGGTCTAATATTGCAAACATTTTCTTCTATTTTCAACTTCACTTAGCTAAGATAAACCTAGCCTATGTACATTTAAAGAGCTTGTTTAGATTTGATGAAGACACATAATGTTCATTTTATTGCTTATGTTGCTGTAAGGTGTAAGAACAAGAAAAGGCAGATGTGCAAATGATCATTTGCTAGTTACAAACCCATTTTAGGAAGATGTTGCCATATATTTGCACTTATTTTGTCAATAAAAGACAATTACTGGTAATAACACATTTGATAAATTTTAAGTTGTATTAGCATGATAAAATATACCCACAGTAATCAGCATTAACACTTCAAAGTTTTTGTTGCTGTCATTACCTAAATTCAATCATGCTTGTATGTGAAATATTTTCTACTTTTCATTAAATCAAAGAGCATGTTATTAATGAAAAATATTGAGAAACTTCACCAACAGGTATGCTATGTTTTGAATGTGCTGCTATAGAAGTCTCCAAGTTTGGGCAATTTTGTTTGATTGATTCCTGTGTCTTCAAATTTAAAAATAAAGAAAAGATGAGGAATGAATACAAAGCAAGAAAAGAAAAGCAGTGCTTTTGTTGATAATACAGTCTCTACAAGTCCCCAAAGTATTTTTAAAGTTTTGGATACTATCAAAATACATCTACTTATTTTGTGATAATACCCAGTGAAAACCTACTGTCAGAGTTCTACTGGTTCTCCTTATTTTCTCTTTGCCTAAACTCAAGTATCTTGGAAGCAATTTAATCTGCTGAAGCCATTCTAAGGAGTCACATAAGGCTGGAGGAGTGAATGCAGCTTCCAAAGCTATCGTTGTTAACTCTTGAATTGTGTTTTATCATCTGTGAATCTTACTGATTGAAATGTGACTGTCCATGGGACTCTTTGGATAACTTTAAATATTAGGGGGAAAATTCAAAGGAAATTATTATTTTTCTCATCTTAAACATGTGACTGTAGACTCCTTAAGAAACTAGAGGAATGTAACTGTTCATTTGTTCTTTTCCATACCAGTTTTACATGTATTTTGGGGGGCAGACCTGTCATTGCTGTATCAGCATATGTCATGCATTTGTCAGCATATAATTTCAAAGAAAAGCCAATTATATTACAGGGAAATACCTATATTGTTTTTAACCTCAAAATTTGGTCGTGTTTTTATTTTTGTAACCTCGGAGAGAGAAAGAGAACATAAGGTACTATATGTTCAGACAGTCTTTAAGTAGCAAAGATATATCCTCCCCTATAATCATCCATTCTGCCAAATTGATTTGTGCTTCTTTACCTATTTAATGTTTCTACACTACTGGTATGCCTATTGATTTAATCTGACTATCCTCTTTCCGAATTGCATCAAAAATCACATATCGGAGTTTATTTTGAGCTGTTGAAAGTAAATGGTGAAACAGTCCATTGAAAGAAAGAGAAAACAGATTAGAAATTGGTTAAAAATACAAATACAACATTTGCCACCACAAGGCTTATCAGAAAAACTTCATAAACAAGCATCTGTCTTAAGAACTGGAAGTACCATTATCAGAAGTACTTTTTCTTTTCAGATATCTTAATAGACTGAAAAATAGGAATGCAAGGAAAAGAGCTGACAAAAGTTTTAACACTAACACGAAGTGATGTTTGCTGTTTTCAGGAAGTGCTGGAGTCTCAGAGTCAAGAATTTATAGGGAATCCCGAGGGCGTGGTAGCAATGAACCCCACATAAAGCGTCCAATGAATGCCTTCATGGTGTGGGCTAAAGATGAACGGAGAAAGATCCTTCAAGCCTTTCCTGACATGCACAACTCCAACATCAGCAAGATATTGGGTAAGAAAACCATTAAGAACTAAGTGACATATGGAATAAAGGTACTGTTCTGTTTTCTGCAGTTGTGGAAGGATCCTGGATTTGAGGCCATGCAGGTCGTGTTATCTGCTTATCCAGAAAATAAACATCATCATTGAGGCTTCTTCTGGTGATGAAGCATTCTATGTCCATTGAGAAATATACCATATTTCTATAGCTCATTTAGCTGTTTGTCTTCATACTAATTATTTTAATGCTTTATCTTCTTCAAAAATCTAGAAATATTTTTACTAAAGCTGAGAAAAAAGTTGCTTTCACATGAGCCACTAGATATTGCTACTGATCATTTGTATTCATTTCCTTGCATACTATAGACAACTTACTGTTAATCTTAAGGCCTCCTTCCTCTCTCATCATCCTCTGTAACAGAAGGATAAGGAGTTTTATTTGCGGAATTCATCATGTTGTGGGGGTGAGGGTGGAGGTGGGGAAGATGTTTGTTCCAGTGCTATAATTGAAAATCAGTTTTAGATTTTCAGAACACAAGAAGATGTAGAGTGTACATTTTTACATTTATACTTTTAGTAACCTTAAGTACTAAAGGTACTTTTAGTCATACTAAATACTTTTCTGCCATTGCAACATTCAATTGAACAGAAAACAAAGTACACATTTACTCTACCCACACAGACACTGTAGCACACAGGAAAAATGGTTGGGGAGAAAGGGTGCTGATTATAAAGATACCTATTATAGACCAATTCAGGTCCCAGGGGTAAAAAGAAAAAAAGAAGATTCCATTGCTTTTGTGCCTTATCTGACATCATTATCACTGTCATTGTCATTCATCACTGTCTGATGGCCAGATACTAGACAACCTAAGAAAATTTTGATTATTCACTCTGTGACTTCTAAGAGTTAAGTGACAAAAATAGAATAGAAACATTTTATCAGAAAATGTTGGTTTTAACAAATAAGTAACAAAATTTGTCAAAATTATTAAAGTTTTATTAGAATTCATAAGGCACTTGGAATTACACGGAGTTTATAAAAATAGTATCACTTTTGATTCATTACTGATCATCTGTAAATGGCAAACATATGCATGAGGTTTTGTTTTGGAGATGGAGTCTCGCTTTACTGCCCAGGCTAGAGTGCAGTGGTGTGATCTCGGCTCACTGCAACCTCCGCCTCCCAGCTTCAAGCAATTCTTCTGCCTCAGCCTCCTGAGTAGCTCAGATGACAGGCGCGGGACACCATGCCCAACTAACTTTTGTATTTTCGCAGAGAGAGGGTTTCACCATTTTGGCCAGGCTGGTCTCGAAGTTCTGACCTCAGGTGATCCGCCCACCTTGGCCTCCCAAAGTGCTGGGATTACAGGCATGAGCCACCACGCCCGGCCGTATGTTTTTATGATCCCATATTCTCAACAAAGATAATAGATGCCACCTAGTCCACAAGGTGCATTTGTAATGGGATCAAAACAAACCATTAGCCACTTAAAATTGTGTCTCATTTTTCACCTAAATGTTATCTAAAAAGACATGAACATGCAAAGCTTTCAGTATTATACATAGAAAATATGAAAATCTGTGTGTAAAAATATATATCATGCATAATCAAAAACTTGAACTGATCAAGAGGAAATACACATTTTTTTACATCTCTACCAGCTCTGATCTATTTTTCCCTTTTGTGACTATATTCTACCTTCCATGTGAAATTTCCTATCTTTAAAAAACAACATACCAGTTTCATTTGGGAAAACTCTAGAAAAGAATACTTTATGTAAGCATATTTCATGTTTTAATATATCAGTTATTCCCAAATTAGAAATCCAAAATTGTCAGAATAAAAACCAAGTTAAATACTAAGATTTCAAAAGTGTCTTTATATTATTCAATTCATGTGTCTGAATACCAAAAAGGTGATAATCATTAATTAAAACCATCTTAACTATAAGAGAAATATCAGTTTTGATGATAAGAAATGATATTTTAGGAAATGTAGCAAAAGTATCTATGGAAAAGAGATGACTGGCTATGAGAATTCCCTTCTGATTTGAGGGAAAGAATATTAGAATGACCATATGATTATATTATAATAGACAACATGAAAGAGAATACTGCCTAATTTCAGTCTTTCTGATGAAAATGTATTCTTTAAAGATATAGCATTTATATTTAGGAACAAATAAAACATTGAGGTGTTTTGGGCCTCGATATTTAGTCACAGCTTTAAATAAATAAGTGATCTTCAAATATCCACAAGATCATTCTAAATGACCCATTTCATACAAAAGTACAAAGAAAGCTTGATGTTTTCCTCTTTGCTGATTGTTTTGGATAACAGCCTCCGACAGCATGCTGCTAATTCATTCTGCTTAAAACAGGCGCTTGAGCTGGGTTGACATTTTACGTAGTCTCTGGGGATCCTAGTTGACATTTTAAAGGGCTTCTAAGCATTTTATAATACCCTAAAATCTGGTTTTAATAAGCCATTCTGCTGAAATTGTTAACATAAGGAATCACCTTTTACTGCTTGGCGCTAGATCAGGGGAAGAGGGACATCTTTTTCTGATTAGATATACAGTAGTTGGAGTAAAATGTGCAAATTCACTACAGACCCCATGGAGATGACAATGTTGCTCAGCTCAAACTCTTCACTTTCAGTGTATTGCCAGATTTAGAAAGGAAAGGAATAATCGTTGGACCTTATTTTTTCCCCTATTTTGAGCATCAGATACTTTTGATTGAAACTTCCTCTTTTGTCATCAGGAGGAAAACCCAATTGTCCTTCTCTGCTTTTATTATTATTATTATTATTATTATTATTATTATTATTATTATACTTTAAGTTTTAGGGTACCTGTGCACCATGTGCAGGTTAGTTACATATGTATACATGTGCCATGCTGGTGTGCTGCACCCATTAAGTCGTCATTTAGCATTAGGTATATCTCCTAATGCTATCCCTCCTTCTCTGCTTTTTTATTCTAAAACGACAACCTTTTGAAAGCAGCAGGGAATAAACTCCCTGTACATCAGTCCAGAGTAAGCAGCCAGCCACGCCCAAATCAAATAGATATTTTTTCTTTTTTTTTTTTTAATTGTTGTTTATCCAAAATATTTTCCTACCATTCTCATCAAGTATGTTTCAGGGGTTAGTTAACACCTCAGCTGCATACAATGGTTATAGTACCTGCAAAGCCATTGAAATCAAAACCAAACTTGTCAGTTGGTTAACCTAATTCAAGGTTACTATTTTGAAAATGAAAACTGGATTTACCACCAAATGGAAACACTGTCCTGTACTGTCATAAAATATAGTAGTCAGCCATTTGACCCGGTTAGTACTTAGGCTTTCTTAATTCTTAGTTTTGAAAAGACTTGGAATTATTATATGGCCATATTTTAAAGTGTAATTTAGGATTCAGTGATACTCTCAAAGAAATTATGCTATCAAGAGTTAAACTATTTTATAATTCCCGTTCATGCCAGATTTGGAAGCCAACTTCTCTGAGAATTTACACATCTTTTATTATCCCATTTCTTTACATACACGCATCTTTTTTTCCTCTTTTTTTTTTTTTAAGCCAGACCAGCTTTCTTTAAGTTAGTCTAACTCCTCTTTTCACCGAAAGACCTCAACTATTATATTCTTCCTCAATAGGATGCTCTTCTCTTTGTGAGCCCCACGGGAGTCATTTCTACAGCAAAGCCTTCCTGACCTGCAGAGGACTGATCTTGCCTCATCATATTCTCTTACCTTCCTGTACTTTCCACAACTATAAGGAAAATAATAAATTTTGTAATTAGATATTTAATGTATATTCCCTGACTGAATATAAGCTCCAAAGAGACAGGAACTATAACTTTCTTTATTCACTCACTACTATATATTTATTAAGGAATGAATGCAACATTATGTACATAGTAGGAAATATACAAACAGCTCTTGCATTCCAAGGCAGATTACTTCAAAGCATAAACATTTTCTTTCCTTTGAGAGGCCAAAGCCTTTTGGCGTATAGATCATTTAAACTTAGGGAAGAATCTTTGGCAATTCCCCTTCTAATTGAAAATGCTTGGCCGGGAGTGGTAGCTCACTCACACCTGTAATCCCAGCACTTTGGGAGGCCGAACCGGGCAGATCACGAGGTCAGGAGATTGACACCATCCTGGCTAACACGGTGAAACCCCATCTCCACTAAAAATACAAAAAAAAAAAAAAAAAACACTAGCCGGGCGTGGTGGCGGGCGCCTGTAGTCCCAGCTACTCGGGAGGCTGAGGCAGGAGAATGGCGTGAACCCGGGAGGCGGAGCTTGCAGTGAGCCAAGATCACACCACTGCACTCCAGCCTGGGCGAAAGAGCAAGACTCTGTCTCACAAAAAAAAAAAAAAAAAAAGAAAGAAAGAAAATGCTGGTTTCGTTTTCGAATTTTGGGATAAAGCTAGCTAATAAATTTTATATTAGATCAACCATCCTTGATCCATTTTTCAGTGAATTCCTATTTGTGAGTTATTTATGGTAAGCTCACTTTCCACTCCCTGATCTGGTATAAATGCTTGGAAGAAACTCAATGAAAACGGTTGTTCTAGTTCAATAGGATCATAACCATATCTGTGTTTATATAGGCCCTGAGAATAACATAATGGTATTCAAGTATCTTCAGAGAATAATGCTGGGCCAACAAGGAGTTTGAGATCGTCCCTACAAATGATATGGCTTGACCAACCAACTTAATGTTGGATGATGCTATTTAAACAGAAGTTTACGAAAGGAATAGAAAAAGAAACTCTATTATTTGCACTGTAACCTGAGTTTATATTGTAAATAGAATGAATTCACATTGGTTTTCTAGATTTGGAAAAATCTATATTTATACCTATGCAATACAATATCTCTTCCAATGGTAACATTTCTGAGGGAAGAGATATTGCCTCTTTCACTGCATGCTTTAATAAATGTAACAGCCCATATTGAGGAACTCTTTACGTGTGTAAGGAAGAACTATTCAACAGTGAGCTATTTGCATTTAAGATAGGGAGTTACGGGTGAGTAATGAACTCATTCGAAAGCTTCTAAGATCTTACTTAGATGACATTTGAAGGCAGGTATAAGGCCATTTGGTAGGGATATCCTAGTTCCAGTTTATCGGTCTTTGTGCATTCGTGTTGAGTTGAGATGACTCTTTGCAGATAAACACACTTCATCTGCAAATAGATTTTTAAATCTCTATTTAAAAAACAAAACAAAACACTATTACTACTGAGGGCTGCCAGCACGCTGTCACCTCTCAATCCGAACATCAGAAGGAACAAACTCCGGACACGCCGCCTTTAAGAACTGTAACACTCACCGCGAGAGTCCGCAGCTTCATTCTTGAAGTCAGTGAGATCAAGAACCCACCAATTCCGGACACATTACCACTTCTATTACACATAGCCATACTGACAGAATCCAAGTTTTAAACCATATCTAAAATGTGAATTAGCATAAACTATTTTTATTTAAGCTTCAAACTTGTCTTTTTTAATCCCAGCTAAATTCACACCAAAATTAATAGTGAAAAGAAAGGGGGAAAACAATTTGGGTTATTATTACTAATGCAGACTGTATCATGGGAAGTGACGTCTTTGTATGTTATTGAAATTGATTTATTAAGAGAAAATCGTAATACACATTTACAGTAATTGTGACCTCTGCTATATTTTGTATAGTAGGTGGCCATATGTAGGAAAGGGCATACATTATAGCACAATTTAAGTTATATCAAATCTGAGTTTGAGTCACAGATCTGTACTTCAGTAATTATGACCCTGGCTAAGTTAGTCCATCTATTTGAATCTCAATTTTCTCATCTATGAAAATAGATAGAAATGCTGTCTCTTTTATAAGATTGAGGTGAAAGGTAGGAAAAAGACATCAGTATGTCAGGGTTTTAGCACAGTGTCTGGCACATAGTAGTTACCCACTCCATGTTTATTAATATTATAATTTTAATTATAATTAAATTTTTAATCAAATGAATTTTTAATTACTACCATTCCTGTAAGCTTAAAATACTTAAACATTTTGGGGAGGATGAGACTACATGATATATGTTGGGAACTTTTGTAGTAAAAAACATCTCCCACATAAAAATATTCAATAACTAGATAATTAGTCTCAGATTCAAAATGCATGATAACATATCATGTAACTTTTCTGTTCACCTGTGAATTATATCATGATCTAATGTAGAAATGAGAAATGTATCCATTAAATTATCTATGAGCTTTAAGGGACATAATACAAAACTTTGGCTAGAATACAAACCAGAAAAAAAAAAAAATACTGCCCAGTGTTTATATCTTTAGGTACAAAACCACCACCACCTCTGTTCTTGTGGGATCTCACTAATCAAAAACAGGTTTATGTATTTCTGGGTTTTGGCTAACATCTCAACTTTAGATTTTCTTGTTCTCAGCCATATCACTTTCTGGAATGCTTAGAAGCTGTGCAAATTGGAATCCTAACCTCCTTTCTTCATAGGATCTCGCTGGAAAGCTATGACAAACCTAGAGAAACAGCCATATTATGAGGAGCAAGCCCGTCTCAGCAAGCAGCACCTGGAGAAGTACCCTGACTATAAGTACAAGCCCAGGCCAAAGCGCACCTGCCTGGTGGATGGCAAAAAGCTGCGCATTGGTGAATACAAGGCAATCATGCGCAACAGGCGGCAGGAAATGCGGCAGTACTTCAATGTTGGGTATGTACCTTTTAGTCATTTTTCTCATGGGGCAAACTTCCTGTTATACTTAATGGGATATGAAACATATTTGTTCAGTTGCAAAGAGACATTTTGAAAAAGAATCTGAGCTCACAGTATTTTCAGAGACAAATAGTCTCCCACATGATCTTGAAAAATATGTCCATATGAATCCACTGCAAGTTCCCAGCTCTACCATGAGATTTGTTAACAACTGGTTTAAAAACAAGATATCTACAAGCAAATGATTTTGAAGTTTTCTATTAAAAACTTAGAAGTATAACTGGTTCTTTTCTTCATTGGTTTGCATTACTTCCTAAGCTTCACCATGATAAATTCTAAAACTAACAACTTTGTTGAGACAATACAAAATAAAAATCATTTCAAAAGCAAAAATACTTATTTCTAAATATAGAGAGGTTAGTGAGCTATCAAGGTACATGTGTGGCCTTTGTGGATCACACAAGCTAGGGATTATATTTAGGGTGTAACAAGGTTGTGAACAGGAGGTTTCATTCGGAATTGAGAACGCAGCTCTGAGATGTTTTACAATGCTCCCGTGGCAAGGTTGTTGACAGTGTTGTAGATGGGCTACAGAAATGCATTGCTTCTATAGAATTCTCTCAAAAACCCAAAATAAAGTTGTTCATATTTGAAACAGAAGTTAGTTTCTAAGAGCTTCTTAGCATAATAAATATTGTTCTAAATATGGGCAGAGAAGGACTCATGAAACCTTTCCAAATCTGCTCTGTCCCCTCCAGTTCCTTGGAAGAGGCTGCATGCTCTGTCCAGTGGTCTGTGATTCATATGCAAGCACATGACTCCTCACAAAGCTAGACACAATGCCCAACAGTTCTTGGGCGAATAGTAAACATACGAATGAATAAAAACAAGCATAAATGCACATCATCTATTCATCCTTTCCAATAGGACCACCTACATTATTTATAGGACCAGATGCAAAAATGAGGAGACAGGGTCTCTTGTTAAAAAGTTATTAAGAATTTCAAGTCTGTGGCAGCACAACTTTAAACCAAGTATGGGACCTTAGTGCAGTTGCACAGTTTGTACATCCATGAAGCTGCTCCTGCTTCCTACCACTACGAGGCCAGAACTGTTTCAGAGACTCAGTGGACAGTGTGAATTCGTTCAGTTCTGGTGTGTTCTGGGCAGTAAAGTTTTATTTTGAGAACTCTAATGCTTTAGGATTTTCCCATTAAAATGTAATTAGATTTAATTCTAGGGAAAAATACTATTTCTGCATGTTATAATGAAAGAAAAATGAACTTGGAATCAAGGACCTGGGTTCTTCTGCTTCATCTTTCTGCACCTCAGTTTTTTAATAAAACAGTAGTAACAAAACAGGATTAAGAATAAGATGGACAACACATGTAAATATCTTGTACACTATAAAGCACTACCTAAACGTAAGGTATTAGGCCTGGCGCGGTGGCTCACGCCTGTAATCCCAACACTTTGGGAGGCCGAGGCAGGTGGATCACCTGAGGTCAGGAGTTCAAGACCAGCCTGGCCAACATGGTGAAACCCCGTCTGTACTAAAAATACAAAAGATAGCCAGGTGTGGTGGCAGGCGCCTGTAATCCCAGCTACTTGGGGGGCTGAGGCAGGAGAATCGCTTGAACCCTGGAGGGGGAGGTTGCAGTGAGGCAAGATCACGCCATTGCACTGCAGCCTAGGCAACAGGAGCGAAACTCCGTCATCTCAAAAAAAAAAAAAAAAAAAAGAAAAAAAAAAAGAAAAGAAAAACAAGGTATTAAAGTTCAAGTAGGATGGAGTTTGAAAAATGTTAGGCAATTAGATAAAATTAGTACCTTAGAATTGGACATTGCTGAGCAAATTAATTATGTAGTAAAGTCCACATCTAACTATTCACTTACCCACGATGTCTTTTTGGAAATTCCTTTCTTGACAGGCAACAAGCACAGATCCCCATTGCCACTGCTGGTGTTGTGTACCCTGGAGCCATCGCCATGGCTGGGATGCCCTCCCCTCACCTGCCCTCGGAGCACTCAAGCGTGTCTAGCAGCCCAGAGCCTGGGATGCCTGTTATCCAGAGCACTTACGGTGTGAAAGGAGAGGAGCCACATATCAAAGAAGAGATACAGGCCGAGGACATCAATGGAGAAATTTATGATGAGTACGACGAGGAAGAGGATGATCCAGATGTAGATTATGGGAGTGACAGTGAAAACCATATTGCAGGACAAGCCAACTGATAAGGGTCAAAAGATTGTTGTGACCTTAGGACTTAAAGGAGCCCTAACTGGTTCATCCTTACCAGTGGCCAAGCACATTAACTTTCTCATACACTGACTGTTACTTTAACTGTTAGTCTTAAATAGTTGGGACATCAGCTGACTAATAGACCTCAGCCTCAAAAGGCTTGGAAAGAAAAAAAAAATACAACAAGCAAACAACAATATCAACAACAAGAGATTGAAATAAGCTATGGGTAAAATAATGCCAGTAATTCAGCTGCTACATCCAAGCACTGAAGTCTTACCCGTCAACTTTTTTTTTTTTTTTAAATAAACTTTATGGCTGTTTGTTCTACAATGTTCTAGAAATTCTCACTCAGGTACACAGTGCCAACAAGTGGCTTGTGAATGTGTTTTGTTGTTTTGTGCTACAATTTTTAAAAAGAAATAAGTTTTGTTTTGTTTTTTGGGGTTTCTGGGTTTTTTCCTTCTTTTCTTTTTCTTTCCTTTCTTTTTTTTTTCCTTGTAATGCACCTGACAGAAAAAAAAAGAAAAATGAATTTCTCTTTACTTCTCTCCACCTTCTCCATCTCTGTACTTTAAAGATGGAAGTCTGTGCATGAGGGGGAAGAGGGAAAAAGAGCCTGTTTTTAACTTCCTTGCTATCCACCACAAAATAAGCAATTATTTTCTTTAGAGGACTTTATCTATTGCACACCACACTACATCTTTGAGCAAGTGCCAAATTTGTACTGAAGTGTTGACCAAGTTCATTTTTTTCTCTTTACTTTTTCCTTTTCCTTCTTAAGTTAGGACAGTGTTAAATCTTAGACAATCCCTTGAAAAACCTGAAATACCAGCAGCTGGTGAGATTTGACTTTTTTTTTTTAATGGAAACTGTAGGTGCTGTTCTCAGGTGAAAAGAGAGAGAGAGAGACATAAGAAATTTAGAGAAAAATATTTTCTGATCTTGGATTTTTGTGTGTATGTATGTATGTGATTATGGTACTAATAATAGGAATAACGTTGGACCATTGTGAGTTAAACCCACATCTGGGGATGAAATCCCACATCCTCCCAAGTGACTGGTCTAGAAATAATCTTGACCTTGACTTTGCACTTCAAATGACAACTTAACCAAGTATAGGGCTCAGAAATTATATTTTTAAATGTCTGATTATTATTGGATGGATCAGGTGGCCCTGTGTAATAGAGGTGTGCATGTATAACATGGAAGCTACTAGCAAACTGCTCCCAGATGTCCTTTCTCCCTGGTCAGTTGGTTCCATTAATGTTTGCTACTTAGTGATTTTTGTTTCTCCTGTTGATATTTCGAGCAAAACAATCATTGTTTTCATTGAATATATTTGGCCATTTTTCAGACAAATAGAATTAGCTTATTTCTTCAACATTCCATCCTTTCCCGATCAGGAAATGAAACTGATGATTTTATAAGGTATTTTTCACCCCTCCATGAAATGAGGTGGAGGCCTTTAGCATTTCAGAAGTGTGGGCCATATGTAGTTCATGCCATAAAAAGTAGGATTTAATTAAAAGAAGTCATTGCAGCCCAATAAAATGGAGCCTGGCTGCACCCAGGGATCCTTGCCACTGCTCTTCCCTTGCTGTCAGATGAATCCACTGAAGTCCAACTTTGGTTCGAGCAGAGTATTTGCAAAGAGCAACAACTGAATGTGATGGGACTGCTTATGTAGATTTTGCCAGCCAAATGCCAAGGCAGTTGTAGGGCCTGTACAAATAAATGCAAAAATCATTTCAAGTCAATTGCCATTATTTGTATTGAAGTATCAGATAGATAGTAAATACTGCAACTAGTAGCTTGATGTGCTATAGTTTTCACTCCAGTCATCATTTTCCTATCTCACCCCCCGAAACACCACCCTAAAGTTGGATTTTTACATATAAATAAAAAAAGAATCCCTTTTATTTTTCTCTCTCTCAGAAGACTTGCTCTGGGGTTTTGCTTGGAGGAGCTGATCATATCCTGCATGTCAGAGATTTCATTTTGTTTGTTTTTCCGTTTGTTTTTGATGACTTTATTTTCATTTGAACTGCCTCTTTTTGCTAGTGTTGTAATGATGATGATGATAAAATAATAATAATAGTAATAATAATAATAATGGTCAGCTGTTCCCAGATTAGTAAGTTATGTATAATTTATTTTATTTCTCCCTTTCTATTTTATTCTGCTCTGATTTGGAAGTGCAGCCAATAAGCTGTTAGATATTTAAAACAAATTTCCATCTCCAACTCATATATGTATGTATATGTGTATATATATATACATATATATACACACATACACACACACACACACACACATTTACCCACAATTTTACTTCTCCTTCCGTAAGTTTTCTCTTTTTCAAGAATTTTGGCCCCAACAATATCAGTTCTGATGTTTAAAACAAAGGAGTGAATTAATAGGAGGGTCATGTTCAATCTTAATTAACTTATGCTCTCATCACTCATTTTAGTTATTTAATTGCCACAGTCATCTAGAGCCAATTTTTTGTTTGTTTGTTTGTTTTGGTTTTAAGCACTCTGGATAAGGAAAAAATAGACACTTGTTTTTATATCATTTTTATGTACAATGTGAAAACAGATTTTTAAAAAATTTGTTCTCTGCCTTTGTTAACAAATTCCTTCCGATTTATGTGGGTTCACCTCTCACGTTTGCTGGATACTTACTTTACACCATGTTATGAAAGATGCTTTGTTTTCATTTCATGAGTTTGGGCTACAAGAATACTTTGTTTTAGCTCCAGGTAGATGCCATTGAAGGCATTCATGGCTGAAATCAATTCTAACACACTTACCGATGAATTGACAACACTTTGGTGTTTGGTCTTTTTTTTGTTATATTTCGTTTTATTTGAAGGGGAAAACAAAATTGTTAATGGTGACTTTTAACTGCTGAAATTCAAAATTTGATTTTAGTTAGTTAGGTTTATGTCCGAGACTGAACTGCATGAACCGAAACAAAAAGCAAGTTGATAGCCCTGCATTCTGTTCTCTTGTTCTGACGGTTAATTCACTGGACATCAAATTTTCTTTGCCCTAGTTTTCCCCAAAAGAAAACAAAAGCAAAAATAGTTATATTAATGTTGAAAGTGCTTTGAAGTCACTTGATAAAAGGTGCTATGAATAGCAACTTACTGTGTTACTACACTGCCTTTTTTGGCATTGGTTGATTTATAATTTTGGTAAAGGATCCTAAAACCCTGTATTCTTTTTCTGGGCCCCATAATGACCAAAAAAGATAAAGAAAATGAGAGTAAGATCAAAAGATCAAACTAAAACATAAACAGTCTCCTTCCTGTCTGCTTTCTTACCTATCTGTTCACACTTTATCTCTTTCCCTTTCTCTGTCTCTCACATGCGCGCGCGCGCACACACATACACACACACACACACACACACACACACACTTGCCCCAACACTGAGAAATAATCTTGCCAGAATTCTGGTTTTTATAGTTGTTGTAGTCCGTTTCTCTAAAAATAGTCCTGTTTTCATATGAATCTAAGAGAACATTACTGGAGAAAATAAAGTTACTCATTTATAGTTACTAATAATAAGTTAGTGATTAACTTACCACAATTGGATAAAATATAAAACTATTCTTCAGTACATTTATACCTAAATTAGTGAAGTCCATTTGTGAAGTTCATTTGGCATCTGCAGTTAAGAGTTAACCATGTATAAAATCCCTCCCAAAGAACATAATCATCATTGTTAAAACCAAATCCTCTTATAAAGAACAAATATAAAAAAGTTTTCTTTGGTGAAGCTATTTTATAGATTTGATTTCCGGAGTAGAATTTTACCTTAATTCGTTTAAAGAAAATTAACCATTTTTTGGTCCAACTTCAGATATTTTCTTAATCCAGAAGCTGTGACTGTTCCCAGAAGAAACCTCTTATATCACATTTAAAACATAAAAAATAATTACACTTTCACTCATTCTAATGGGTAAATTGTTGAATTGTATTAAACAACTGTATATTTACAAACAGGTTTATAAGGTATTTGTCTATCAAATTAATAATAAAATAAAACTTACGGGGTCTGCAAGGAAAACTATGAAGGCCACTTAAAGTGGTTCAGGTATCCCTTTGTCTTGTAGGACATAGCTGTTGGTTTAGCCAGGCTTTTACAGTATTTAATTTTAAAGTTTCCTATAACTATCAACTTCCCAGGTTGAAGACGATGTGTTGAGTTTCCTACTGATTGATTGATTCCTGTCCTCCCCAGTGTTTCCGTCACTGGTTCACTAAAACAGTATTTATATAGCTCCACTGGCTCTAAAGCTCTTAGTCCTTCTAATATTTTGGATTTTACAAGTAAAAATGGAAAAAAAATAGAAAAGAGACAATCAAATGCCTGGAGCTTAAAACAAAGTATGTGCAACCTACCATCTCACTTGAAATTTAATAAAATAATAAATAATTATGTAAATATAACATAGAGTTATAGATTTATATTTTGTTCATAACACATAGTGTAATATAAGTTGTATATTTTCATGTTTTTGGTTTTATGTTATCATTCATGCCATAATAAAAATAAAACAGGAGTTTATGTGCTCTTAAAAAAAAGATGTGGGTTGCCACCAACCTGTTTTTCGTTTTTGTTTTTTGTTTATTTTATTTTATTTTTTTGCATTCTCCTTTTTCAGTATTACTGCCATGCAAGGCGCCAATAAAAACAGCAAATGTGTTCTTTACTTATTATACTGTGTTTCTTTTCACAATTATTGTTATGAGGGTGTAATAGTTTTATTATGAAAAGAACAAAAGTATGGAAATTTAATTTTGTTTTTAATATAAATAATCCCTCTTATTGAAGTTGACTTTAAGAACTAAAGGTTTAATTTTTAGCTGTGGACATTCCCAGAAAGACAGTCAGGACTTGATATAATGCATTTCACTCAGACAGATCTAGCTTCACCATACTGTCAAAAGATACTGTTCTTATATGTAATTGATTCAACACAACTGAAAACCCGACAGTCTAAAGCACCTTTAATATTGTTGTTTTCCCTGGCTGGACACTATCCTTGGGTGGGGGATGGGGGGTTTCTACGCTTTAGAATTGTGCTTTATCCTTTCGTTTGTATAGAAGATTTATAAATTTCAGATCATGAAATTACTAAGAACTATGAATAATTTTCACCTCGCTGGTATCTCATTTTGAATAATGGATATTTCTGAATTGTTTAACATTAGCCTCTGAGTTCTACCTTAAACTTTTTTAGTGAATGTTAAAAACAAGAAGTCTCCTTTCCTTTCAATGGCCATTTTTGCTTGTCTCTTCCACCATAATATGTTTTTCTACTTTGATAGTTCTATATGTAATAGTTTCATATAAGGGTGTTTGCTGGTTGGTTGGTTGGTTGGGTGGGTGGGTGGGTGGGTGGGTGGGATTTCCAAATAGGTATCAAGACAATGGGTCAGGTAACATTTGGTTCAAATGAATACAAGTATATAAAAGGGTTTATTCTGGAAACACTGCCCACTGTATCCCTTAACAGAAGTATTTTACAAAATCTGGTCCACGGACCACCTACTTCAGAATTAGCAGTGAAAAATGTAGATTCCTGGGCCCAACCCCAGGTGTAGTGAATCAGAATCTCTGGGGATAGAACAAAGCTTTTGCTATTTAACAACTCTAAATAATTCTGCATACTCTGATGTTCCAAAACAACCAGGAGGTGGGGATATTTGTCTCTTCCTCTGCCTACCTTTTCTTTGCATGTCAAATTCTGCAGCTCCTATTACCTACCATACTTTCTCTTTAGGCCTCTGAGAAAACCTTGAAACAGGGTCAGTAAGTAGGCAAGGGTTTGAGGTTTTAAGGAGCTCCCAATCCCTCTATTGTTTGGAGGGCATTTGGTCCATCAGAACCACGTTGCCACTCCTTGTTTCCCTGTCTTATGTTGCCCATCATGGCAAAGCAGTAGACGTCAGAGACTCCAGGCAAGTGGAACACTAAAAATATAACAAACATGGAAAACTACAAGCCACTTAATATTTGCAAAACAAATTGAGGTTCTTTGAAAGGAAAATATCCATTGTAGGAGATGAGAAGTAAACATTCTGTACAGTGTTTATAATAGACCACCTATGGCTACAATGGTCATGATCTCACCCTACGTTTCTCCAGGAAATAACATTACCAGGATATGCTAAGTATTATGTGGATGGGGAAAATCTTGCTTGTTTAGGAAACTTGGCTCACCAAGGTGGAAAGCCCCAACCACCACCCTCTTTCTTCTACCAAATAAAGTTTACTTGGAAACATTCTTTTCTTGGTTTTTTAGTTTCTTATGTAGTATTTATGACTAGCATATAATAATAGATTATTTTCCTATTGCCAATGCCTTGAACAACAAAAACAATACTGGCAATAGTGAAAAGAAAACACCTTGTTTTTAAAATCTCAATTTTGCTAATTTTAGTTGCTGGTGTTTGAAGTTCACGTATGTGTTTTTAAAATCGGTATACTGTCATTCTTACCAAATTTAAAAGTTCTGAAGTCATCTCTATAACTTCACATCATCACTGAAACCTCAGTTATAACAATGGAGGTGAAGGTAAGCATGAATTAGTTCAATGTCTGATTTAAAGAATGTTTATGAAAAAAATCCAATCTATTTTCTTGAGTTTCTAAAGCAATCTAATAGCTAGCTGAGAAGACCTGTTTTATAAGTAAGCATTGTAATTAGTATGTAAAGTGTATGCAATAGTATTGCTAAAAGTTCTCTAAAATAGTATGTTTTCTTAAGGAGGCTAAACATCTGTCCTACAATTTTAGTTATTCTACCAATTTGCTTAGCAAACTATTTTTACCACAAAGAATGAATTGGTTCAGCTCTGTTAACAATATATTATTTTTCAATTAGGTCCAGATACATGAGCTTTTACTCCCCTTATTGCCAGTTTCTAAAGATGCAAACAAATATGGAATGGAATGGTACTTTGTTGCTATTCAAAATATAACCAAGAGGATAAAATTTGTGGTATCATTGATGTGTCCACCGATACAATTTAAAAAAGAAAAAAAAAAAAGCTACAAGAACAATTGTAGGAATTCAGTAGGCCTAAGTAAACACCACTATTTTGTACATTGCTTGTTCAATTTATTCTTAAATTTCACAATCTGGAAAGCAATCCTAATTACACACAAACTGTAAAATATATTTGAAATAAAGTCTTTTGTTTATAAAAATTACTGCTGTGATAACTTTTTTCTAAATTCACGTGGTCCAGCAAGAAGGTAGGGGGACCCATAGAACATATTTAGACAATTATTTACACCAAAGGCTGACTGTATTCAACTTACTCCAGCACTGGCCCTCAGTAAGGATTCTTTTTGCCTTGTATTTCAAACCTACAATTATGTAGAGTACAAATTTAAAATTGTGGTTGTATGAACCTAAGTTTCTTTAGTCTTAAATTTCTTTTTGGGACTATAATCAGTCACTAGTAGACCCCAAATAATTACACAAATTGTCATTTTTATTTGGAAATGATCCTTCTAGCAACATTGTCTTCCACTGGGTAGGCATACATGAGCAGAATTAACAACCTGGTTTTCTATGGGAAGATTTTGGGGGTTTTTTGTTTTGTTTTGTTTTTTGAGACAGAGTCTCACTCTGTTGCCTAGGCTGGAGTGCAGTGGTGTGATTTAGGCTCACTGCAGTCTCCACCTCCTGGGTTCAAGCGATTCTTGTGCCTCAGCCTCCCAGGTAGCTGGGATGGACCAGCCAGGCTGGTCTCGAACTCCTGGGCAGATACTTTTTAACATCTGGAAAACGGATTGAAATTTCTGGTGGTATACAATTTGGAAACAATAGCGTTTAACTATAGATTTCAAAGAGAAAATTTTAGATTGTACTCATTAAAGAGTTATCAATTTCCTCCTAACCCACTAATCCCACAGATCTACAAGTTTCGATACTATAGCCTATTATGTCACTTATGTCTTAACCTCTTGCTTATCAAATCCTCTGCTGGAGATATACCTTTGTCTTTTATTGTCATAGTAAAAACTTTAAAAGATCACTTAATTTTTTCAAATACTTCAATATTCCCAAAGTTCATGTCAACAAACTAAGAAAGCTTTCTAAATTTTATACTTTTCACACAAATTTTAGGCATATAAAGGCTCACTTTGAATCATGGAAAGATATTTAGACATTTTTATAAATAAAAAATGCAAGTCAGGGAAAATGAGTGGTAAGAATAAAGAACCCTAAGAGATTTTGTGGTTTGTCTTTCTCTTGTCTTAATGATTCAATATTTGGCAAATATTACATGAACGCTGCTAACCTGGTCTGTCCGACAATCAAAAGCCTAATTCTTGCCAAAGTTGATGAGTCACTGGTACCTTAGGTCATTGTATTAGCTTATGTCAATTCATAGGCTCATTTATCCATTTTCAAAATTTGGTGTGCCTTAACAATACGTACACAGTTAACACAGCACAAATAAAGAGGAAAAAGATAAACAGTAAGAAATAAGGAATCATACAGCAATCCACACACTAGACAAACATACACATGTGTGTATGTATATATATATGTGTATATACACATACATGCACACGTGTGGTGTTTACACAAATATCTGCACATACAATAACACACGTGTGTGTATATATACACTGACTGAAGAGAACAACTCCAATCAAGCTCTTATTTTCACAGCAGTTAGAGGAAATAAGAAACTTCAAGAATTAGACAATTCGTATTGCTTAATTGAAAGAAGCATGCAACTGTATAATGAGAAATAAGCTTTTCATTGCCATAAATTCTCAGATGGAGTTCAAATTTAAGGGATAAGAAACAATTCAAATACCCATCTTTTTTTGGTAAATAGATATACAAAAGCTGTAGATTTGTTTTACATATGTTTATCAGTCCTTGAGGAGAGTTTAATAAAGACAATTTGCAAGGGGTCAGAGAGAGCTAGTATACATATAGATAGATAACTGGATATATGATTAAACAAGAACTTACAAGGATAAAGCTGGAAGAATTGTGATTATGATGAATAGCATGTCACCAGACTAGATTTTTTAAACTATCAGGTGTTTCAAATTGAGTTTTAGTTATGCTATATGTAGTATAATGATAGGTCTATACAAAATACAAAACAATAATCCTTCCCTCAAAGTTTCTAATATGCAAGGAAATAAGACCAACACACATTAAGCAACAAAACAATATAAGATATGATTAATGAACCAGAAACTAGGTGATACAGGATTCCAAATGAAAACAAGAATCATTTTAATATTTACTGAGACTTCTGCTTCCAAATAGTATGTAGTAGGTGGCAAATGGCCAACCTCGTACTAGGAACTAGAAAAAGCTGGAAAATTACAAAAATTGTGTCTTAAAAGCATTAAAAAGCTTTGGAAGAAATGAGAGCTAGATGAACCACAGTTCCAGATAAGCAAGAATCCATCCAAAGTGAAACTGATGATTGCTAGCCATTTGTATTTAGTGAAGGCATAAGCAAATTCTGGGTGTTGCTATAAAAGCCTTGGCAACTGCTGGTAGAAAGCAAACCAGCAAAGCAGTTGTGTAGCTCTAAAGTGACAAATTGGAATCTTAAGGACCTGAAATGCAAGACTAGTTTTACTGATGACATATTTGATAAGTTGTAGGGCTTTGTGGAATTCTGCTGGTAGTGTATGACAAAGCTTCTAAAAGAAAGACTGAAATCATTTACTGCTTAAAAAACAAAGACAAAACAGAAATACAGGACCCACCTCAAGCATACAACTAGTTTGTCTCTTGATATTTGCCAGATTTCATCTTGAAGGAGTAAGGATACTAGAGAGTTGAGCTGGGAACATTGGAAGAGCAGATCTGAATTCCCTGTAGTCTTTCATGGTTAAGGAGACAAATACCATGTTCACAAGCAAATCTTGGGAAAATCATGTCCTGAGATGAAATAAAGGAAGCCTGAGTACTACTAAACTGCCAATCAGCCTCAACACAGCTAAATCCCTGATAAGATTAAAGTGATCAGCTATTTGCCCTAGTCTTATTAGATAAGAATGTGTAGTTAGAAACTCCACTCTGATGAAAGATTAAATCTATGGGTTCTTTGTAGTTAATTTTACATAAAATGCTTAGGAATCAATTTTTTTAAAAAATACATAAAAATGCCTGAAAAGGTATTTTATTTTATATAAGATGTATTGTATTTTTTAAAAATAAATTATGTATTTATATTTTAAAAAATTAATCAAGGGAAAAGCAAACATTAGAAGTAGATATACAAATGATACTGATATCAATGTTAGCAAATAAAGACTTTAACACAACCATACCTAATATATACAAGAAAATTGATGAAAATCATAAAAATAGATAAAAAGGTGAAATTATAAATAATCAGATTGAAATGGAAAAGCACGAGATTAGTGAAAAGTAAAACAGTTTAATTTTTAAATATACATATTTATCACAAGAAGTACCTTAACTGGTGATTGTTGAGAATTTTTCAAAACTGATCGAAGATATTCTACAGATTCAAGAAGCTCAAGTAATCCAAGCAGTATAAACAAACAGAAACCCCACATATAACATTACAGTGAAACCACTGGAAACCAAAGATAAAGATAAATTTTTTAAAGTAACCAGGGAAAAGAATATGTTATCTTCAGAAAAGTGACCATAAGATCGACAGCTGATTTCTCAACAGAAACAATTGAATCAAGAAACAGTGAAATCACAATTTTTTAGTGCTACAAGAAAATGTGTCTGACTAGTATTCTAAACACAACCAAAACTACTCTATCACAATGAAGTTGAAATAAAGATATTTTCAGACAAATAAGCTTGGAGGATTCATCACTAGCATATCTGACTAAAAGAAATACCAAAGAAATTTCTTCAAGCTGAAGGGAATGATTCTACATGAAAAATGGAACTGAAGCTATAAATAAAGAGAACTGAAAATGGTAACATATGTGTGTTAATATAAATGAGGTGAATCTGTACACAATGCCTTCTCAATTTTTAAATAAATGTAGAAGTAAATACATGACAATAATAAAGGAAAGAGAAAAAGGTTAAATGGATTTAAAAGATTCTAAATTTCTAGCAATATCAGGAAGTCAGTGATGCATGCTGTGATCTCTAATCAAAAAACAGAATGGTGAAAAAGAATGTACAACTCACTTATTCACAGAAGTGAAAAAAAGAAATAAAAAATTTTAATCTAAAGGAAGTCTAACTTGTCAGAGTGAATACAATTAAAAAACAAAACAAAACAAAACAAAACTGTATGCTACCACAAGAAATGTAACCCAGAACCCAGGGGCCAGGTGTGGTTGCTTATGCTTATAATCTCAACATTTTGGGAGGCCAAGGTGAGAGGATCACTTGAGCCCAGCAGTTAAAGACAAGTCTGGGAAACATAGTGAGACCCTGCCTCTACCAAAAATCAGGAAAAAAAAAAAAAAAAAAAAATATATATATATATATATATACATATATATATACACACACACACATACCAAAATAATTGGAAGTAAAAGCATGGAAGAAGCTATATTATGCAAACATTAATGAAGAAAAGCTACTGTACCTACAGTAATATCAGACTATAGGAGATAGAATTATTACCAAAGGTAAATAAATGTATTTCACAATGATAAAATATTCAATCCAATAGGAAGATATGAGAATTTTAAAAGTCTACATATACTAAATATTAAAACTGCAAATGACATAAAACAAATAAAATCAACAGAAGTGAATAAAAATATACACAACTCCACCAGCATAACAGAAGGCTTTAATACAGTTCATTCAATTGCTGCTAGAACAAGCTGAAAGATAATTAGTGACGATATAGAAGATCTGAATGATACAATTAACAGACATGACCTGCTTGACATATATGGAATGCAGATCACAACAATGACAGAATTAAAATTCTTTTCAAGTGCCGGCCAGGCGTGGTGGCTCATGCCTGTAATCCCAGCACGTTGGGAGGCCAAGGCAGGTCAATCACCTGAGGTCAGGAGTTTGAGACCAGCCTGGCTAACATGGTGAAACCCCATCTTTACTAAAAAATATGAAAAATTAGCTGAGTGTGCTGGTGGGTGCCCAAGCTAGCTACTCAGGAGGCTGAAGCAGGAGAATCACTTGAACCCAAGAGGTGGAGGTTGCATTGAGCTGAGATCACACCACTGAACTCCAGCCTGGGCAAAAAGAGCAAGACTCAGTCTCAAAATAAAACAAAACAAAACAAAACAAAATTCTTTTCAAGTGCCTGTGGAACATATGCCAAAATTGACAAGAGTCTGCCCCATAAAGAAATTGTTCATCATCACACTCTGGTGACTGTTGTGGGGTGGGGGGAGGGAGGAGGGATAGCATTAGGAGATATACCTAATGCTAAATGACAAGTTAATGGGTGCAGCACACCAGCATGGCACATGTATACATAGGTAAATAACCTGCACATTGTGCATATGTACCCTAAAACTTAAAGTATAATAGTAATTAAAAAAAAAAAAGAAATAGAAGAAAAAAAAAATTGTTCATAGTATATTCTCTGACCACACTGGAATTGAATGAAAAAATACAACTAATATATATAACTTTAAAAATTGCAACTACATGGATATTAAATAATAGCATAAATAAAAAATCAAAATGATGATTAGAAATTTTCACTAAACTAGAATGAAGATAAGACCTATCAAAACATGCAGTGCATCTAAATCAGTGCTTAAGGGAAGTGCATGGTCTTAAATAAGTAAATTATAAAAGAGGAAATGAGAAAAATGACTTAAGTTTCCATTTCAAGAAGCTAGAGGGAATAATAAATAAAACCTAAGGAAATTAGAAAAAAAAGCAATAATAAATATAAGGACATAAATCACTGAAAGACAAAACGAATGATGGAGCAAAGGAGCAAGTCTATAAAAATGATTCTTTGAGGGGGAAGAACCAAGATGGCCGAATAGGAACAGCTCCAGTCTACAGCTCTCAGCGTGAGCGATGCAGAAGATGGATGATTTCTGCATTTCCAACTGAGCTTTGAAGAGACTAGTGGTTCTCCCAGCATGCAGCTTGAGATCTGAGAATGGGCAGACTGCCTCCTCAAGTGGGTCCCTGACCCCTGAGTAGCCTAACTGGGAGGCACCCCCCAATAGGGGCGGACTGACACCTCACACGGCCAGGTACTCCTCTGAGACAAAACTTCCAGAGGAACGATCAGGCAGCAGCATCTGTGGTTCACCAATATCCACTGTTCTGCAGCTACCACTGCTGATACCCAGGAAAACAGGGTCTGGAGTGGACCTCTAGCAAACTCCAACAGACCTGCAGCTAAGAATCCTCTCTGTTAGAAGGAAAACTAACAAACAGAAAGGATATCCACATCAAAAACTCATCTGTACGTCACCATCATCAAAGACCAAAGGTAGATAAAACAACAAAGATGGGAAAAAAAACAGAGCAGAAGAACTGGAAACTCTAAAAATCAGAGCACCTCTCCTCCTCCAAAGGAACGCAGCTCCTCACCAGCAACGGAACAAAGCTGGATGGAGAATGACTTTGATGATTTGAGAGAAGAAGGCTTCAGACGATCAAACTACTCTGAGCTACAGGAGGAAATTCGAACTAATGGCAAAGAAGTTAAAAGCTTTGAAAAAAAATTAGACGAATGGATAACTAGAATAACCAATGCAGAGAAGTCCTTAAAGGACCTGATGGAGCTGAAAACCAAGGCACGAGAGCTACGTGATGAATTCAGAAGCCTCAGTAGCCAATGCAATCAACTATCAGTGATGGAAGATAAAATGAATGCAATGAAGTGAGAAGAGAAGTTTAGAGAAAAAAGAATAAAAAGAAACGAACAAAGCCTCCAAGAAATATGGGAATATGTGAAAGACCAAATCTACGTCTGATTGGTGTACATGAAAGTGACGGGGAGAATGGAACCAAGTTGGAAAACACTGTTCAGGATATTATCCAGGAGAACTTCTCCAATCTAGCAAGGCAGGCCAACATTCAAATTCAGGAAATACAGAGAATGCCACAAAGATACTCCTCGAGAAGAGCAACTCCAAGACACATAATTGTCAGATTCACCAAAGTTGAAATGAAGGAAAAAATGTTAAGGGCAGCCAGAGAGAAAGGTTGGGTTATCCACAAAGGGAAGCCCATCAGACTTACAGCTGATCTCTCTGCAGAAACTCTACAAGCCAGAAGAGAGTGGGAACCAATATTCAACATTCTTAAAGAAAAGAATTTTCAACCCAGAATCTCATATCCAGCCAAAATAAGCTTCATAAGTGAAGGAGAAATAAAATACTTTACAGACAAGCAAATGCTGAGAGATTTTGTCACCACCAGGGCAGCCCTAAAAGAGCTCCTGAAGGAAGCACTAAACATGGAAAGGAACAACCAGTACCAGCCACTGCAAAAACATACCAAATTGTAAAGACCGTCAAGGCTAGGAAGAAACTGCATCAACTATCGAGCAAAATAACCAGTTAACATCATAATGACAGGATCAAATTCACACATAAAAATGTTAACTTTAAATGTAAATGGGCTAAATGCTCCAATTAAAAGACACAGACTGGCAAACTGGATGAAGAGTCAAGACCCATCAGTGTGCTGTATTCAGGAAACCCATCTCACATGCAGACACACACATAGGCTCAAAATAAAGGGAAGGAGGAAAATCTACCAAGCAAATGGAAAACAAAAAAAGGCAGGGGTTGCAATCCTTGTCTCTGATAAAACAGACTTTAAACCAACAAAGATCAAAAGAGACAAAGAAGGCCATTACGTAGTGGTAAAGGGATCAATTCAACAAGAAGAGCTAACTATCCTAAATATATATGCACCCAATACGGAAGAACCCAGATTCATAAAGCAAGTCCTTAGTGACCTACAAAGAGACTTAGATTCCCACACAATAATAATGGGAGACTTTAACACCCCACTATGAACATTAGACAGATCAACGAGACAGAAAGTTAACAACGATACCCAGGAATAGAACTCAGCTCTGCACCAAGTGGACCTAATAGACATCTACAGAACTCTCCACCCCAAATCAACAGAATGTACATTCTTTTCAGCACCACACCACACCTATTCCAAAATTGACCACATATTTGGAAGTAAAGCTCTCCTCAGCAAATGTAAAAGAACAGAAATTATAACAAACTGTCTCTCAGACCACAGTGCAATCAAACTAGAACTCAGGATTAAGAAACTCACTCAAAACCGCTCAACTACATGGAAACTGAACAACCTCCTCCTGAATGACTACTGGGTACATAATGAAATGAAGGCAGAAATAAAGATGCTCTTTGAAACCAACAAGAACAAAGACACAACATACCAGAATCTCTGGGACACATTCAAAGCAGGCTGTAGAGGGAAATTTATGGCACTAAATGCCCACAAGAGAAAGCAGGAAAGATCTAAAATTGACACCCTAACATCACAATTAAAAGAGCTAGAAAAGCAAGAGCAAACACATTCAAAAGCTAGCAGAAGGCAAGAAATAACTAAGATCAGAGCAGAACTGAAGGAAATAGAGACACAAAAAAATCTTCAAAAAATTAATGAATCCAGGAGCTGGTTTTTTGAAAAGATCAACAAAATTGATAGACCGCTAGCAAGACTAATAAAGAAGAAAAGAGAGAAGAATCAAATAGATGCAATAAAAAATGATAAACGGGGTATCACCACCAATCCCAGAGAAATACAAACTACCATCAGAGAATACTATAAACACTTCTATGAAAATAAACTAGAAAATCTAGAAGAAATGCATAAATTCCTCAACAAATACATCCTCCCAAGACTAAACCAGGAAGAAGTTGAATCTCTGAATAGACCAATAACAGGCTCTGAAATTGAGGCAATAATCAATAGCTTACCAACCAAAAAAACTCCAGGACCAGATGGATTCACAGCTGTATTCTACCAGAGGTACAAAGAGGAGCTGGTACCATTCCTTCTGAAATTATTCCAATCAATAGAAAAAGAGGGAATCCTCCCTAACTCATTTTATGAGGTCAGCATCATCCTGATACCAAAGCCTGGCAGAGACACAGCAAAAAAAGAGAATTTTAGACCAATATCCTTGATGAACATCAATGCAAAAATCCTCAATAAAATACTGGCAAACCAAATCCAGCAGCACATCAAAAAGCTTATCCACCATGATCAAGTGGGCTTCATCTCTGGGATGCAAGGCTGGTTCAACATATGCAAATCAATAAATGTAATCCAGCATATAAACAGAACCGAAGACAAAAACCACATGATTATCTCAATAGATGCAGAACAGGCCTTTGACAAAATTCAACAACCCTTCATGCTAAAAACTCTCGACAAATTAGGTATTGATGGGACGTATCTCAAAATAATAAGAGCTATCTATGACAAACCCACAGCCAATATCATACTGAATGGGCAAAAACTGGAAGCATTCCCTTTGAAAACTGGCACAAGACAGGGATGCCCTCTCTCCCCACTCCTATCTACGTAGTGTTGGAAGTTCTAGTCAGAGCAATCAGGCAGGAGAAGGAAATAAAGGGTATTCAATTAGGAAAAGAGGAAGTCAAATTGTCCCTGTTTGCAGATGACATGACTGTGTATCTAGAAAACCCCATTGTCTCAGCCCAAAATCTCCTCAAGCTGATAAGCAACTTCAGCAAAGTCTCAGGATACAAAATCAATGTACAAAAATCACAAGCATTCTTATACACGAATAACAGACAAACAGAGAGCCAAATCATGAGTGAACTCCCATTCACAATTGCTACAAAGAGAATACAATACCTAGGAATCCAACTTACAAGGGATATGAAGGACCTCTTCAAGGAGAATTACAAACCACTGCCCAATGAAATAAAAGAGGATACAAACAAATGGAAGAACATTCCATGCTCATGGATAGGAAGAATCAATATCGTGAAAATGGCCATACTGCCCAAGGTAATTTATAGATTCAATGCCATCCCCATCAAACTACCAATGACTTTCTTCACAGAATTGGAAAAAACTACTTTAAAGTTCATATGGAACCAAAAAAGAGCCCGCATTGCCAAGTCAATCCTAAGCCAAAAGAACAAAGCTGGAGGCATCATGCTACCTGACTTCAAACTATACTACAAGGCTACAGTAACCAAAACAGCATGGTACTGGTACCAAAACAGAGATATAGACCAATGGAACAGAACAGAGCCCTCAGAAATAATGCCGCATATCTACAACTATCTGATCTTTGACAAACCTGACAAAAACAAGCAATGGGGAAAGGATTCCCTATTTAATAAATGGTGCTGGGAAAACTGGCTAGCCATATGTAGAAAGCTGAAACTGGATCCCTTCCTTACACCTTAGACAAAAATTAATTCAAGATGGATTAAAGACTTACATGTTAGACCTAAAACCATAAAAACCCTAGAAGAAAACCTAGGCAATACCATTCAGGACATAGGCATGGGCAAGGACTTCATGTCTAAAACACCAAAAGCAATGTCAACAATAGCCAAAATTGACAAATGGGATCTAATTAAACTAAAGAGCTTCTGCACAGCAAAAGGAACTACCATCGGAGTGAACAGGCAACCTACAAAATGGAAGAAAATTTTTGCAACCTACTCATCTGACAAAGGGGCTAGTATCCAGAATCTACAATGAACTCTCACAAATTTACAAGAAAAAAACAAACAACCCCATCAAAAAGTGGGTGAAGAATATGAACAGACAATTCTCAAAAGAAGACATTTATGCAGCCAAAAAACACATGAAAAAATGCTCATCATCACTGGCCATCAGAGAAATGCAAATCAAAACCACAATGAGATACCATCTCACACCAGTTAGAATGGCGATCATTAAAAAGTCAGGAAACAACACGTGCTGGAGAGGATGTGGAGAAATAGGAACACTTTTACACTGTTGGTGGGAATGTAAACTAGTTCAACCATTGTGGAAGTCAGTGTGGCGATTCCTCAGGTATCTAGAACTAGAAATACCATTTGACCCAGCCATCCCATTACTGGGTATATACCCAAAGGATTATAAATCATGCTGCTATAAAGACACATGCACACGTATGTTTATTGCGGCACTATTCACAATAGCAAAGACTTGGAACCAACCTAAATGTCCAACAACGATAGACTGGATTAAGAAAATGTGGCACATATACACCATGGAATACTATGCAGCCATAAAAAATGATGAGTTCATGTCCTTTGTAGGGACATGGATGAAACTGGAGATCATCATTCTCAGCAAACTATCGCAGGGACAAAAAATCAAACACTGCATGTTCTCACTCATAGGTGGGAATTGAACAATGAGAACACACGGACACAGGAAGGGAAACATCACACACCGGAGACTGTTGTCGGGTGGGGGGAGGGGGGAGGGATAACATTAGGAGATATACCTAATGCTAAATGACGAGCTAATGGGTGCAGCATACCAACATGGCACATGTATACATATGTAACAAACCTGCACGTTGTGCACGTGTACCCTAAAACTTAAAGTACAATAATAATAAAATTTAAAAAAAATGATTCTTTGAAAAGTAATAGAATTGATAATATTTATTGAGCAATTATTTGTTTATTTATTATTGAGCAATTATTTAGCATGGTAGCCATAGTCACTTAGAGTACTTTAGGAAGATTTCACTCATAAGATGATAGTAGTTAAATTTCCAGGAATAGATAAGGTTATGGAAAAATTATCACCAATTTTTTTTAATTACAGCCTTTTCATTGAATTTTAAAATGATGCTACCTAAGACATTGTTTAGGTAATCGCTTTTGTAAATTTTGTAAAATTTTCACAATCAACCAGGATACTTTCTTTTACAACTGAGTCTTCTTGAATGAGGTTAAGAATAAAACAAAATTACTCTGATATGCAAACAATCTAATTTATAGTCCACAACCATAGATTTGAGAGTATAGTATTAAAGCTTAAGAACATCAGGGAATCTTCACAAGGAAAAACAAAAAATATCTACTATAAGTTATATATGTAAATGATACATGAACTAACCATAATTTAAGAGTTGAAAGGAAAAAGATGAAAGCTCAAAAAGAATGCCTGAAGGAAATGATTAAAAATAAAAATGCCAAATTTATTTTTGTATCTTCTCTAAAAGGTATAAAGCTAGGATATCCTATTCTATAAATTACTATCAGATTATATTAAATAATTGCAAACAGTGATGATCATGATTTCTCTAAAATTTATATAGTAATTTTTAGTGTACTAAAAGCCATTTTTAAATTGTTTATATAAGGACATCGTAACAATATTCTGGGGGAAACTTCCATTTGCAGTTTCATACTTGAAAGGGAAAACAAAACAAGGAACATATACAGGAAGAACGGTGAGGGTTCTAGAAATATGTCAACTGAGGAGCAGCAGAATAAATCAGAGAAAAGTAGCCTGTGGAAAGATCTGGGGAATAACCACAAAAGATGTCATTAGGTACTTTAAGGACTGTCACAAAATAGGTGGAATGGCCTCATTCTCTATTGTTGCAGAGTATACAACGGAGATTGATTAATGGAATTTGCAAGAAATCAGGTATCCAATCAGTTTAGAGCTCTCCAACGTGGAACTGCAGGAAGAATGTCATCATCTATTCAAGCAGAGATGGAGTCACTCATTGCAGGCAAACTGTATGTAGATGAGCTTCTTGGCTTGCTTTGGAGATTGGACCAGATTGTAAACTGACTCTGAAACAGTCAACTAATTCTTTTTTTCCTTAATTTTTTAAATTATTGAAAAAGAATTTAAAAGAGAAATAAGGAGAACCCTCAATAGTAGAATCAGTGACAAATTTAACTTATGTCTCTCTAGTTAGTAAGAGAATAAATACGATAAAATGAAGTGGGCCAATGCTGTCTATTTCATAAGCACTGAAATTTAAATCCACGTTTCAAAGTTATCCCTTTACTTTTTGAAGACTATTTGAAAAATGGATGAGCTTTTTCATTGTTTTTCACTTACTGCAATAGTTGCTGTATTAGTCAGTTTAGGCTGCTATATTTTTTTTTCATAGTTCTGGAGGCTGGATGTCCAAGGTTAAGGTGCCAGCAGGTTGATTTCTTCCAAGGTCTCTCCTTGGCTTGAAGATTTCACTTTCCTTTTTCTACTTTTTCCTTTTCCTTTTCTTCTCCTTTCTTTTCATCATAAACAAGTAAAACAGATAAACTCAGAACTTCTCAGACTATAGAAAGAAGGACAGAGAACTCCTCCTATCTGGTTCAGGTACCTTACAAGGTACTTTGGAGAACTCTAGTAAGTCTTTTTAGAAAATCACCATATTTTTCCAGATTAAATTGGTATTTGTGATAATAGTTTTCATGTTGACTATTTCACATCTGTCTCTTTCACTAAAGCATGACTGACATATCTGTGGGCTGAATGAAAGCGCATAGTGTCAGTGGTGGGCTATGCAACTCTCTGAAAGCATCCACCCAAAATGAGTTTGTCTTTTGAGCTACTACACCACCTTGTTTTGCTTCAATCATAGGATTCTTGGCTGGTTCAATTAGAAGCAAATTTCAAGATTGTTTTGATTCTGATAAAAAGAAGGGCATATTGCTTTAATTATTCATTCATTCATTCAATAATGGCTGCTTTTCAGACATTGGGTAAAGCATTGAAGATAAAAGACTGTCTACTCACAAAAGTTCTTAGTCTAACAAAAAGAGGGAAGTCATGGAACTGAGGATGTGAACTGGTAGGCTACCATCTGAATCCGTCCTGTGGCTTTTTTCACCAGCACATTGTTTTGTTGTTGTTGTTTTGGGGTTTTATTTTTGGGGGGTATTTTTGGGGTTTTCTTTGAGACAGAGTCTTGCTCTGTCACCCAGGCTGGAGTACAGTGGCATGATCTTGACTCACTACAACCTCTGCCTCCAGGGTTCAAGCGATTCTCCTGCTTCAGCCTCCCGAGTAGCTGGGACTACAGGCAGACGGCACCACGCCTGGCTAATTTTTGTATTTTTAGTAGAGACAAGGTTTCGCCATGTTGGCCAAGCTGGTCTTGAACTCCTGACCTAAGGTAATGTACCCACCGTGGCCTCCCAATGTGTTGGGATTACAGCAGGCCGGAGCCACCATGCCCGGCCACATTGTTTTGTTTTTAATCCAAATTAGAATGCCTTTAGGCTGGGCCTGCCTCCTCCAGTAGGCAACATTACTACCACTCCCAGCTGTTACACCTGGCTGTTTTGTATATTTACATAAGTATCTCTCCACAGAAAGAAAGCATTTGAGTTGTAATTCTGGATATTTGTTAAGTATCATTTTAGTCATGTTGTAGGAAATGGGAGCAAAAGGAAGGAGTTTATTAATTATGGCTAGAAATGTCAAAGAAGTATTTCCTAGAAGTGAAACTTGAGTTGGGCCCTAATGGGTACATCTGAGTTTGTCACATAGAGAATGCAGGCACGGTGTTTCCCTAAGTGGAAACAAAGTGAACAGACTCATGGGCTTCTGAAAATGTATGGCAGTTTCAGGGATGTGGACTCCTCGTTCATATAATGTGGAAGAAGCTGTCAGGAGACCAGGCTGGGAACACAAGTTAGAACCTGACTGAAAAGATACTTGGGAAATTGTTTTTAGAAACTATACAACTGTAGAATCAAAGGACATGAGTTCATGCCTCTTTTGGTGATATCAAGTTAAAACCAGGTACTGTTATTGTTCACCTGACTTTTGGTTCTTCTGAAATTGCTTTTTGTGTAGACAGTTGTTAAATTTGGTGTTCCTGTGGGGAGGATGATCAGTGGAGGCTTTTATTTGGCCATCTTGCTTCCCCCACCCCCAGTCACTGAGCTCTTAACCAGTACTTTAATTTCCTTCTCTTAGAAGAACATCATAAAAAATCTGTATTTTATCCAGAAAATATTAAGAGATAGGAAATAATAACTTTTTAAGACTAAATGTATAACAGCTTTATCGAGATATAATTCACATACCATGAAATTCACCCATTTAAAGTTTTCATTAAATAGTTTTTATCATATTCACAGAGTTGTGCTATCATCTCCACAGTCAATTTTGTAGCATTTTTATCATACCTGAAAGACATCTGCACCCACTAGCAACCAATCTTCACTTCTCTCAACCCCCAGCCCTAGTCTACTATTAGAGCATGATTGTTTTTTAAGCTGCAGAATTATATGGCCCTATCTTTGGTTTCACTGAAGAGAGATGAACAAGGAGGTTGAAGAAGGAATCCAGGTGAGCAAGGAAATGAGCAAAACCGTGGTATGCATGAAGCTTATGGAACATGAGATGTTGGAGGAGAATTATGTGGCTTATTAAATGAGGGCGCCCTTTCCTTATTCACAGGCAAAATCTGTAATTCACAGGTAAAGATTTGACTGAAAGGCACATTCAGGAAGAAGTAGCAACACACACATCTTCATTAACCCTAAGACTCCAGCCATCCTCTATACAGCATACTATTAATCCACGGATATTTAAAAAGTAAAAAAAGTCACCAATTTAACTAAAATATGATAATTTCTTGTCACATTGATTGCAAGATGCATCTTGATTCCAAAGATGTTAAAAATCTAAAAAAATTGTGCATCTTAAAATTAATCATATATAGTATTGAATGTCAGGCCTCTAAGCCCAAGCTAAGCCATCGCATCCCCTGTGACCTGCATGTATACATCCAGATGGCCTGAAGTAACTGAAAAATCACAAAAGAAGTGATATTTAAATGGCCTGTTCCTGCCTTAACTGATGACATTCCACCACAAAAGAAGTGAAAATGGCCGGTCCTTGCCTTAACTGATGACATTACCTTGTGAAATTCCTTCTCCTGGCTCATCCTGGCTCAAAAAGCTCCCCCACTGAGTACCTTGTGAACCCCACTCCTGCCCAGAGAACCCCCCTTTGATTGTAATTTTCCTTTACCTACCCAAATCTTATAAAATGGCCCCACCCCATCTCCCTTTGCTGACTCTCTTTTCAGACTCAGCCCGCCTGCACCCAGGTCATTAAAAAGCTTTATTGCTCACACAAAGCCTGTTTGGTGGCCTCTTCACATGGACATGAGTGAAATTTGGTGCCCTGGGATCGGGGGACCTCCCTTGGGAGATCAATCCCCTATCATCCTGCTCTTTGTTCCATGAGAAAAATCCACCTACGACCTCGGGTCCTCACACCGACCAGCCCAAGGAACATCTCACCAATTTTAAATCGGGTAAGTGGCCTTTTTTTACTCTCTTCTCCAACCTCTCTTACTATCCCTCAACCTCTTTCTCCTTTCAATCTTGGCGCCACACTTCAATCTCTCCCTTCTCTTAATTTCAGTCCCTTTCCTTTTCTGGTAGAGACAAAGGAGACACGTTTTATCCGTGAACCCAAAACTCCGGCTCCAGTCACGGACTCAGGAAGACAGTCTTCCCTTGGTGTTTAATCATGTGGGGACACCTGCCTGGTTATTCACCCACGTTTCAGAGGTGTCTGACCATGCGGGGACGCCTGCCCTGGTCCTTCACCCTTAGCGGCAAGTGCCGCTTTTCTGGGGGACGAGGACTCCCCAACTCCTTCTCTCCATGATCTCTACCACTTCTCCGCTTTTCTGGAGGGCAAAAACCCCCCAACCCCTTCTCTCTGTGTCTCTACCCTCTCTTTTCTCTGGACTTGCCTCCTGCACTATAGGCAACCTTCCACCCTCCATTCCTCCTTCTCCCTTAGCCTATGTTCTCAAAGACTTAATACCTCTTCAACTCACACCTGACCTAAAACCTAAATGCCTTATTTTCTTCTGCAATGCCGCTTGACCCCAACACAAACTTGACAGTTGTTTCAAATAGCCAGAAAATGGCACTTTTGATTTTTCCATCCTACAAGATCTAAATAACTCTTGTCGTAAAATGGGCTAACAGTCTGAGGTGCCTGACGTCCAGGCATTCTTTTACACTTTGGTCCCTCCCTAGTCTCTGTTCACAGTGCAACTTGTCCCAAATCTTCCTTCTTTCCCTCCCGCCTGTCCCCTCAGTCCCAACCACAAGCGTCGCTGAGACTTTCCTCTTTCCAATCTTCCTTTTCTACAGACCCATCTGACCTCTCCCCTCCTCACCAGGCCGAGCTAGGTCACAATTCTTCCTCAGCCTCCACTCCTCAACCCTATAATCCTTTTATCACCTCCCCTACTCACACCCGGTCCGGCTTACAGTTTCGTTCCACAACTAGCCCTCCCCCACCTGCCCAGCAATTTCCTCTTAAAAAGGTGGCTGGAACTAAAGGCATAGTCAAGGTTAATGCTTCTTTTTCTTTATCTACATCAGATAGTGTTTAGGCTCTTTTTCATCAAATAAAAAACCCAGCCCAGTTCATAGCTCATTTGGCAGCAACCCTGAGATGCTTTATAGCCCTAGACCCTAAAAGGTCAAAAGGTCGTCTTATTCTCAATATACATTTTATTACCCAATCCGCTCTGGACATTAAATAAAACTCCAAAAATTAAATTCCAGCCCTCAAACCCCACAACAAGACTTAATTAACCTCACCTTCAAGGTGTACAATTAATAAAGTAGAGGCAGCCAAGTAGCAATGTATTTCTGAGTTGCAATTCCTTGCCTCCACCGTGAGACAAACCCCAGCCATATCTCCAGCATACAAGAACTCCAAACGCCTGAACTGCAGCTGCTGGGGTTCCTCTAGGACCTCCTCCCCCAGGAGCTTGCTACAAGTGCCGGAAATCTGGCCACTAGGCCAAGGAATGCCCACAGCCCAGGATTCCTTCTAGGCCGTGTCCCATCTGTGCAGGACCCCACTGAAAATCAGACTGTTCAACTGACCTGGTGGCCACTTCCAGAGCCCCTGGAACTCTGGCCCAAGGCTGTCTGACTGACTCCTTCCCAGATCTTCTCGGCTTAGCAGCTGAAGACTGACACTGCTCGATTGCCTCGGAAGCCTACAAGACCAACACAAATGCTCTGGGTAACTCACAGTGGAGGGTAAGTCTGTCCCCTTCTTAATCAATACGGAGACTACCCACTTCACATTACCTTCTTTTCAAGGGCCTGTTTCCCTTGCCTCCATAACTGTTGTGGGTATTGATAGCCAGGCTTCTAAACCTCTTAAAACTCCCCAACCCTGGTGCCAACTTAGACAATACTCTTTTAAGCACTCCTTTTTAGTTATCCCCACCTGCCTAGTTCCCTTGTTAGGCTGAGACACTTAAACTAAATTATCTGCTTCCCTGACTATTCCTGGGCTACAGCCACACCTCATTGCTGCCTTTTCCCCCAGTTCAAAGCCTCCTTCACATCCTCCCCTTGTATCTCCCCACCTTAACCCACAAGTATAGGACACCTCTACTCCCTCCTTAGTGAAAGATCATGCACCCCTTACCATCCCATTAAAACCTAATCACTCTTACCCCGCTCAATGCCAATATCCCATCCCACAGCACGCTTTAAAAGGATTAAAGTCTGTTATCACTCGCCTGCTATAGCAGTTTAAAGCCTATAAACTCCCCTTACAATTCCCCCATTTTGCCTGTTCTAAAACCAGACAAGGCTTACAGGTTAGTTCAGGATCTGCGCCTTATCAACCAAATTGTTTTGCCTATCCACCCCATGGTGCCAAACCCATATACTCTCCTATCCTCAATACCTGCCTCCACAACCCATTATTCTGTTCTGGATCTCAAACATGCTTTCTTTACTATTCCTTTGCACCCTTCATCCCAGCCTCTCTTCCCTTTCACTTGGACTGACCCTGACACCCATCAGGCTCAGCAAATTACCTGGGCTGTACTGCCGCAAGGCTTCACAGACAGCCCCAATTACTTCAGTCAAGCCCAAAGGTCTTCCTCATCTGTTACCTATCTCAGAATAATTCTCATAAAAACACACGTGCTCTCCCTGCCAATCGTGTCCGTCTGATCTCTCAAACCCCAGCACCTTCTACAGAACAACAACTCCTTTTCTTCCTAGGCATGGTTTGACTTTAGATACCTGGTTTTCCCATTCTAACAAAACCATTATATAAACTCACAAAAGGGAACTTAGCTGACCCCATAGATCCTAAATCCTTTCCCCACTCCTCTTTCTGTTCCTTGAAGACAGCTTTAGAGACTGCCCCCACTCTAGCTCTCCCTGACTCATCCCAACCCTTTTCATTACCCACAGCAGAAGTGCAGGGCTGTGCAGTCGGAATTCTTACACAAGAACTGGGACTGCGCCCTGTAGCCTGTTTATGTGAACAACTTGACCTTACTGTTTTGCCTAGCCCTCAAGTCTGAGTGCAGTGGCTGCCACTGCCCTAATACTTTTAGAGGCCCTTAAAATCACAAGCTATGCTCAACTCACTCTCTACAGTTCTCATAACTTCCAAAATCTATTTTCTTCCTCACACCTGACACATATACTTTCTGCTCCCCGGCTCCTTCAGCCATACTCTTTGTTGAGTCTCCCACAATTACCATTGTTTCTGGCCCAGACTTCAGTCTGGCCTTCCACATTATTCCTGATACCACACCTGACCCCCATGACTGTATCTCTCTGATCCACCTGACATTCACCCATTTCCCCATATTTCCTTCTTTCCTGTTCCTCACCCTGATCACACTTGGTTTATTGATGGCAGTTCCACCAGGCCTAATCACCACACACCAGCAAAGGCAGGCTATGCTATAGTACAAGCCACTAGTCTACCTCTTAGAATCTCTCATTTCCTTTCCATCGTGGAAATCTATCAAGGAAATAACTTCTCAGTGTTCCATTTGCTATTCTACTACTCCTCAGGAATTATTCAGGCGTCCTCCCTTCCTTACACATCAAGCTCAGGGATTTGCCCCTGCCTAGGACTGGCAAACTGGCTTTACTCAACATGCCCCGAGTCAGGAAACTAAAATACCTCTTGGTCTGGGTAAACACTTTCACTGGATAGGTAGAGGTCTTTCCCACAGTATCTAAGAAGGCCACCACGGTCATTTCTTCCCTTCTGTCAGATATAATTCCTCGGTTTGGCCTTCCCACCTCTATAAAGTCCTATAACAGACCAGCCTTTATTAGTCAAATCACCCAAGCAGTTTCTCAGGGTCTTAGTATTCAGTGAACTAATGGTCTTTGAAAAACACATCTCATCAAGCTCAGCCCCCAACTTAAAAAGGACTGGACAGTACTTTTACCTCTTTCCCTTCTCAGAATTCAGGCCTGTCCTCGGAATGCTACAGGGTACAGCCCATTTAAGCTCCTGTATAGGCGCTCCTTTTTATTAGGCCCCTGTCTCATTCCAGACACCAGACCAACTTCGACTGCGCCTCAAAAAACTTGTCATCCCTACTATCTTCTGTCTAGTCATACTCCTATTCACCATTCTCAACTACTCATAAATGCCCTGCTCTTATTTACACTGCCAGTTTACACTGTTTCTCCAAGCCATCACAGCTGATATCTCCTGGTGCTATCCCCAAACCACCATTCTTAAAGTAAATAAATAAATTTCCTCTTAAAGTAAATAAATAATCTTTGCTGGCAAGGCTATGCTGAACCTCCTTAGGCACTCTCTAATTAGATGTCCTAGGTCCTCCCAATTCTTAGTCCTTTAATACCTGTTTTTCTCCTTCTCTTATTCTGTTTAGTTTTTCAGTTCATACAAAACCATATCCAGGCCATCACCAATAATTCTACATGACAAATGTTTCTTCTAACAACCCCACAATATCACCCCTTACCACAAAATCTTCCTTCAGCTTAATCTCTCCCACTCTAGGTTCCCACGCTGCCCCTAATCCCGCTCAAAGCAGCCCTGAGAAACATTGCCCATTATCTCTCCATGCCACCCCCCAAAAAGTTTTTTTCACTGCCCCAACATTTCAATACTATTTTATGTTATTTTTCTTATTAATATAAGAAGGCAGGAATGTCAGGCCTCTGAGCCCAAGCTAAGCCATCGCATCCCCTGTGACCTGCACGTATACATCCAGAGGGCCTGAAGTAACTGAAGAATCACAAAAGAAGTCATATTTAAATGGCCTGTTCCTGCCTTAACTGATAACATTCCACCACAAAAGAAGTGAAAATGGCCGGTCCTTGCCTTAACTGATGACATTACCTTGTGAAATTCCTTCTCCTGGCTCATCCTGGCTCAAAAATCTCCCCCACTGAGCACCTTGTGACCCCCACTCCTGCCCACCAGAGAACAACCCCCCTTTGACTGTAACTTCCCTTTACCTACCCAAATCTTATAAAATGGCCCCACCCCTATCTCCTTTTGCTGACTCTCTTTTCAGATTCAGCCTGCCTGCACCCAGGTGATTAAAAAGCTTTATTGCTCACACAAAGCCTGTTTGGTGGTCTCTTCACAGGGACATGAGTGAAATTGAATAATACTAGTGATAGTATTTCTAACAGAGAATTATAAGTAGTGTTCTGACATAGTTCTTCTTAAAACACATCATTTATTTTATAAGGTTGATATCATGAAGTATTTTAAATAAGTTCCAAACACAAATCACATATTCCATTTACTTAATCTAAAAGTATATTTGTAAGAAAAGAAAAAAAAACTTCTCAAATATTTACTTTTGAGCAATTTATAACTGACCATTGTGACTGAATATGCTCAAGTTTTCTATTGTAAAGTAAAAAGTATCTGAGACAGGTATCAATCAATTTAGAAGTTTATTTTGCCAAGGTTATGGATCATGACCCATGACACAGCCTCAGGGAGTTCTGAGAACAGGAGACCAAGGTGGTTGGGTTACAACTTGATTTTATACATTTTAGGGAGATAGAAGTTACAGGCAAAGACATAAATCAATACATGTAAGGTGTACATTGGTTCAGCCTGGAAAGATGGGACATCAGGAAGTGGGAGTTTCCAGGTCATAGACGGATGTAAAGATTTCCTGGTTGGAAGTTGATTGAAAGGGTTATGCTCTCCCTGAAGAGTTGAAGTCAGTTTTAGTTAAGGTAAGGGGCAGGATAGTGGAAGTCATGGGTCTTGTCATGTAGACGAAGCCTCCAGGTAGCTGGCTTCAAAGAGAATAGATGTGAATGTGTCTTATCAAATGTGTCAGACCCCAGAGAGACCTAATAAGGAAAGGGGATTCTCTACAGAATGCAAATTTCCCCAACAAGAGACAGCTTTGCAGAACCATTTCAAAGTATGTCAAAGAAATATATTTTGGAGTAAAATACTTTGATTTCCTTTTAGGGTCTATTTTCTGTCTTGTGATGTTACATCAGAGTCAGGTTGGAGTTAGTATCTTATTGCTATGAACAGTCTGTTCTGCCAGTCTTAGGATCTCTACAGTACGTTAATACTGGTCAGCTGTGCTTGAACTCCAAAGGGAGGAGAGTATAATGAGGCATGTCCCACCCCACATTCCCATCATGGCCTGAACTAGTTTTTCAGGTTTCTTTGGGTCCCCGTGGCCAAGAAGAGGTTTCATTCAGTCCGTTGGTAAGGCCTGACTCTGATATAACATCACATTACAGAAAACAGACCGTAGAATTTTATTTTTGCTTTACACTATATTTGTGCTGTTACAGCTTCCAACAGAGATCTGAGGCACCAACAAAAGCACAGGCACAAGACAAAATATCTTTTGAAATTAAGAATAATATCAGGACTCCTAGTTCCCCAAAGCCATAGTAACACTTTAAAAACTACCAGTTAGCAATATAGCTACCATATGGGGAATAAATGGTTTCTTCCCTGGCTGGTACACTTGTCTCTGACCCTTTTTTGACATATTTCTATTTGTTGGAATCTACTTAATTTCCGTTGCTTCATTTCCACTTTGCTTATTTTTCCTGTGACCCCATCTGTTTCTAGATATAGGCAACAAAATTTACCATGACCACATGTCCGTGAGTTCTACTTGCTCTCCCAGTGCTACCATTGGAACACGTGTGGGCTGGTACCTCAGGGCTTTCTCTTCCTTCCAGAGCAGACTGTCTGCAGGGAGATGGATCCACTACTGCCTCCTTCTGGTGCACGTGATCTCCCTGCACTCTTGTGTGGGCCTAGTCTTTTCTCAAACAGATTTCATAAGCCCCCTCCCTCCAGGCTAGTTCCAGTCCCTTTTCTTGTCCCTTTCCAAGGTCTTCATATTATGAACTAAGTAATGGAGAATTCTTTTGTCCCCATAACAAGCTTCAGGAAAAAGAAATTGCCCAAGTGGCTCTGGCATTTTTGTTCTCCCCTTCCTTCTATTCTTGTACTTCCTCTACCTTCTGTTCTGCTCCTGGTTTTTCTGAATGCATGAATTCTTCCCTTGCTTTTATTTATTTTTTTGTACCTTATATATAGCCTTTGCTGCTTTATCACATTTTCTTTGTGGGCTTTCCTCTCAAATTAGAATATCCCTTTGTGCTTCTTCTCTCCTCCTCTATAGCTCTCCTCCTGCAAACAGTATGGAATAAGAAAGACTAGTCCGGGCTTTGAGGGCTTCCAGCTGTGCCTTGACTTAGATAATGGCAACAGGAGGTTTGAATTCACATTAGTGTTATCTTCTAAAAGACTAACTAGAGCTTACTGAACACTGCAAAGTATACCCCAATCATAATACAGTCCCCTTGTGAGAACATACTCACTCTTGTGTCTGGGTAATAATGCTGTGAAGCTCTTTTTGTCATGTCTTTTCAACAAATCTCCACCAAGTGGGTAAATGTGTGTTTAAGACCAGGTGGCCAGGCTATACCTAATGGTGGACACCAGCCCGTGTAAATCTGATTGAGTTGATGGAAGCAACGGTGGAGTTTCCTCAAACACCTGGATGTCGACCACTTAGCTTGTTGTTCGTTAATGATTGACACCATATCACTAAAAATTATTTTACTCAGTACTTTGGAAGGAAAGAATTAACTGACTAAAATCCCAGCAATAATATAAGTGAGTCTTTAGCAGTCCTACTAACAACAAGCTTAAAAAACATAAGCCATGCCTATCCATTGTTAATAAATGCATTGTGTCCTAGAACTGGGTCCCTGACTTTTACGTCTCAATTTATTCATGGCTTATTCACACCAGGTGCTTTTGCAATTCCTCTCCTTTTCTCCACTGCTGACTCCTGTTAGTTCTCAGCTCTTCCTGCTTCCCCCGCAGTAGAGGCAGGCAGTGCCCGCCCGTCCTCTACCTGCATTACCCGGTGCTGGGCTTGTCGTCTCAGGTGCTCCTTCCCATGGCTGTCTTATGCATCCACAGAGTAAGTTCAGCTTTACTTTGGTTAAAAAAAAACCTGTGTGCTTTCCCTATAATAATGACATGTATTAAGGGACAGGGTACTAGAAACACAAGTTTGGTTTTTGTCACTTGTTTGATGTCGGGTGCAATGGACACAGAGAGAGAAGGCAAACTATGTGTCCTCTAGGAGCTTACAGTATAGTGTTCACATGGAGGCAGACACATGTTCATTATTATAATGGAATAGGACCAGCCATGATTGTTTAATCCACAAAGCTTGCACAAGATTTCTGTGCATTTCTGGAGGCTTCAGGTATCACCTTGGTGACTTTCAATTCTTACTTCCACAGGTCTCTTATCTGACTCTCATGTCACTTCTCACAGCTATTTCCTTCTTGCTCCAAGTTGACAGTGTTGAATCTTGCCTGATCCCTACGTTCCTGGAGAAGAGTAGTTTCTGAAACGCTTTGTGTTTCAGAAAATGGCTTACCGCAAAGAATTACCCTTCCCCAAATGATTTAGATAAGACTCAAGGATTTCTGCCCTGTTTTCCTATGATAAGGCCAGATGCAGTCTTTCAAATTTCCATTCTTCACCTCCTAAATAGTTAGCTGAACTGCTTGTCTCACTCAGAACAAAATGCTGGTTTATCAAATTTTGGTTAAGCTTCTCTCCTTCCCTCAGGCCCTGAACATTGACTCACCCTCAGTTTGAGCCAGCTTATAGCCCCTTCTAAGAGTAGCCTGGCCTGATGGTCAAACATGCCTGGATCTACTAGTTCATCAGGCTACCCTTCCATACCACTTCCCCCACACCTGGTTCTTTCTAGCCTTGTTTATTTCTCGCTATAAAAGAAAACTCTTTGGCGGGGTGTGGTGGCTCACGCCTGTAATCCCAGCATTTTGGGAGGCTGAGGCAGGAGGATCATCTGAGGTCAGGAGTTTGAGAACATCCTGGCCAACATGGCAAAACCCCATCTCTACTAAAAATACAAAAATTAGCCAGGTGTGGTGGCACACTTCTGTAGTCCCAGCTACTTGGGAGGCTGAGGCAGGAGAATCACTGGAACTTAGGAAGTGGAGGTTGCAGTGAGCCAAGATTGTGCCATTGCACTCCAGCCTGAGTGACAGAGCAAAACTCTGTCTCAAAAAAAAATAAAATAGGAAACATCTTTTTGCCTAATCCCAGAGATTCTTGCAGATTCGATGGTCAGAGAGTTCTCTCTATTGTAATTGTCCCCCTTGAAACCCCAAACTCCCTTCTTGCCATGTCCTTTAGAATATAGTCTTTTCCTGCTAAATCTGGATTTGTTTTTTATTTGACAAAATAAATTCAGAAATGAAATGTAATTTTTTTCCTTTTCATTTCCATTCTACAAGACATTGATGGATACATGGTAGGTTTTTCTGAAAGTTTAAGAAGACAGAGTATACAACTTGCAGCCACACAACTAAATTAAAATGCCAATTATGCTTCTGAGAACGCCTTCTGGCCTTGACAATTTGGGGCTCCAGCTTGAATGCTCTGATTTCTTGATTCCCTTCTCATTCTTTCATACTCAAAACCCTTTGCATTTCTTAAGTCTAAATAGAGTTCTTTATTTTGTTGTTGCCTTTCATCTCCTGCCCTCTAAGCTACCTATCTCCACATACTTAGCACTTTTTTTTAAGCAAAAAAAAGAAGAAAGCCAGTTCTTTCCCTAAAAATAAACTATCCACTGGAGATAGGAACCAGACATTATGATACTCAGAGAAGGGACAGCTCAGCTGTAAGTGGACATGGCTGGACTAGGTGGATCTGGAGCTACTCTGCAACTCACTAGCTTTAGGATCTTGCTCAAGTCACGTCTCTGTTCTCTTCTTTGTTTTCTGTTGGGTGTTAAATTGTTAGATGGCTTCAAATATCTCTTCCAACGCTAAGGTTCTACAGCTTATTGAACGTTAATACAATGTGTCCAAAACAGGAAGAAATGTCTTGAATAACAATGGTGTAAAAACAAGTTAGTAGAGGAGAGGAGAAAAATCTCCATGGCAGACTCGCTGACAAGGAGGTGTGCTACAAACAGTATTATATAGAAGAGCATGGGGTGAAAAGGGAACACTTTTACACTGTTGGTGGGAATGTAAACTAGTACAACCAGTATGTAAAACAGTATGGCGGTTCCTTAAGGAACTAAAAGTAGAACTACAATTCAATCCAGCAATCCCACTACTGGCTATCTACCCAAAGGAAAAGAAGTCATTATATGAAAAAGACACGCATATGTATGTTTATAGCAGCACAATTAAAAATTGTAAAAATATGGAACCAACCTAAATGCCCATCAACCAATGAGTGGATAAAGAAAATGTGATGTGATATATATATATATGCCATGGAATACTACTCAGCCATAAAATTGAGTGAAATAATGGCCTTTGCAGCAACTTGGATGGAGCCAGAGGCCATTATTCTAAGGGAAGTAACTCGGGAATGGAAAACCAAATATTGTATGTTCTCATCACTTACACATGGGAGCTAAGCTATAAGGCTGCAAAGGCATAAGAATGATATAATGGAGGCCGGGTGCAGTGGCTTATGCCTGTAATCCTAGCACTTTGGGGGCTGAGGTGGGTGGATCATGAGATCAGGAGTTCGAGACCAGCCTGACCAATAGCTTGAACCTGGGAGGCTGAGGTTGTGGTGAGCCAAGATCGCACCACTGCACTCTAGCTTGAGCGACAGAGCAAGACTCTGTCTCAAAAAAAAAAAAAAAAAAAAAAAAAAAATATATATATATATATATATATATATAATGGAGTTTGGGGATGGCAGGAGAAGGTTGGGAGGGAAGTGAAGGTGAGATGACATATTGTGTACATTTGTACACTGCTGGGGTGATGGGTGCACCAGAATCTCAGAAATAACCACCAGAGAGCTTATCCATGTAATCAAAAGCTACCTATACCCCCAAAACTATTAAAATAAATTAAAAACAATAAAAAATAAAGAGCATGGGATTTGGGGACAGAACAGTTTGGATTCAAAATCTGATACTACTTCTAGTCACTAAGCAACTTCAGGCAAGTTAATGAGTCTCTAAGCTGAAGTTCTAACAGGTAATGGTAATACTCAGTTTTTTGGTAAAGATTCAAGGTAAGAGTAATGACATCATTTTCGATAATTTTGCTATAGTTCTCTGCTTAAATATTTTTCATACATTCTCTTCTGCCTTTCCTTCTTTGTAGTAGAAGTTATTCATTTGTGTCACTTTGCAGGCTGTGCATACTTTAAAAATATTATTTAAAACACAATATTATTTTGCAAATGTTTTGCTAATTGGACTGTGAACTTTTTTTGAGATGGAGTCTCACTCCACCACCCAGGCTGGAGTGCAGTGGTGTGATCCCGACTCACTGCAACCTCCACCTCCCAGGCTGAAGTGGTCCTCCAACCTCAGCCTCCCAAGTAGCTGGGACTACAGAGGCATGGCATGCCACCACACCCAGCTAATTTATTGTATTTTGTGTAGAGACAGGATTTCACCATGTTGCCCAGGCTGACCTTGAACCCCTGAGCTCAAGAGATCCACCCGCCTCAACCTCCCCATGTGCTGAGATTACAGGCATGAGCCACCATGCCCGGCCTGAACTGTAAATTTCTTTGAGGGAAGGGAGTGTATCTTTTTTGGTGACATATTCTCGGTGGCTAAGATAGTACATGACACTTGCCAATAACTTTGGAGAAAAAATAATAAAGGATACATGGATGATGGACATGGAGATTTCACTAATGATTCTTGTTCATAGTTTCATACAAATGAATCTTCCATTCTCATCTGCAAAAGCAATTGCTTGAAAAGCTAACTTAAGGTCAGGCTTGGTGGCTCATGGGAACTCGAGATCAGCCTTGGTAACACAAAGAGAACCTGTCTCTACAAAAAATAAATTAGCAGCGTGGTGGTACATGCCTTGTAGTCTCAGCTACTCAGGAGGCTGGGGTGGGAGGATTACTTGAGCCTGGGAGGTTGAGGCTGCAGTGAGCCATGATCTGCACTCCAGGCTGGATGACAAAGTGAGATTTTCCCTCAAAAAAAAGTTAAAATACTAAGGATTTCAATAATGTAACCACATGACAGTTTCATCTTGCTAGCTGCCCAGATAGAGCTGATTTGTCAGGACGGTGGAATTGCAATAGAGAAGGAGTTTATTACAGGTAAAGGAGGCTAAATGAGAGACTGGAGTTTTATTATTACTAAAACCAGCCTCCTAAAAAATTCAGAGGCTGGGGTGTTTTAAAGATAGTTTGGCAGGCAGGGAGGGGTTAGGGAATGGGAAATGCTGATTGACTGGGTTGAGGATGAAATTGTATGGGGTCAAGCTGGTTTGTCTTGCTGTCTTCTGTTCCCGGGTGAGATTGCAGAACTAGTTACGCCAGATTACTAGTCTGGGTGGTTCTAGCTATTCCATCAGACTACAAGGTCTGAAAAACACCTCAAACATCAATCTTAGGTTTTATAACAGTGATGTTATGTATAGGAGCAATTGGGGAGCTTAGGAATCTTGAGGTCTCTGGCAGTTATAACTCCTAAACAAGAATTTCTAATCTTGTGGCCAATTGTTAGCTTTATAGAGGTGGTCTGGCCCTTAGGCAGGAGGGTTTTGCTTTGAGGAGGGGCTGTTATTATCTCTGTCTCAAAGGTAAACTTTAAGCTGACTTCTTCCCAGAGTTAGCTTGGCCTACACCCAGGAATGAACAAGGACAGCTTGGAGATTAGAAGCCAGATGGAATCTGTTAGGTTAGATTTCTTTCACTGTCACAAATTTCCTATGTCAGATTTTTCTTACTATCATAATTTTTGCACAGGTGGTCTCAATGACATCAGTGAGATTGTTACTAAATTTTAAAGAGTGATAATCTTACTGTATTGACAGTCCGTAAACTTGTCCCCAGAGCTGGGCTAACTACATCTCAGCCTTGGGGCCTTGATTCTATTGATGTTTTAGAAGTCATTCTTATTAAATTCATTAATCTATCTGAGTAAACAATTTGTTATACATTCTTTGATCTTTGCTCGTAGTTTTGAGAGCAAGCTCTAACTCTTAATTTTCTGAAAACCTAAATTGAACAATTAAGACACAAGTTTATCAGTTTAACAAAAACACAAAAACCCCTAAAACCTGCTCCCAGAAACTGTGCCTTTATAGCATTCATAATGTATGTATTTTCTTACTTAAAGAAGAATCAAAGAGGAGGCGTATTGGAACTGCCACTTTTCCTGGGCATCTCTTAAGAATGTGTTCTGTTTCTGAAATTTCAGAAAATACTTTCTGGCTTTCTCTCTTTTATGAGTGAAGAGGACAACTTATGAATGGGTTGGTTTTGAGAGCAAGTTTGCAAATTTTTAGACCTTAGTTATTGTTCAACCTCAGTTTCCAAATTCCACCTGAAAGGAACACTGGGGAAATGAAGTAGAAGTGATTTTAATTCTCAAAGGTTCTTTTGTCTCTTTCCTGATAGAAAGTGAAGTTCTATGTAGGAGGTGGGTAGTACCATCATAACCTACTTTATTCTGCCTGAATAAGGAAGGTCAATATATTATCCTATCAGGGAGGGGGAAATTGCATAGACAACTCCTCGAATGACAATAAAGATGTCCTTGACAGCATGTTGAAAACAGTGGTAAAAGTTTCTTTTTTTCCCCGAAAAAAAAAAAATCAGTGTTTAAATGACAGATGAAGGTAAATGATGGACAAAATGCATTATTCTTAAAGCATCTCCCAGTTTTCTGAAAGAACTGTTACATTTGAATACTGAATGCAAATGGTTTTAATAATAATATATCAGTTTATCAATAAGATAACAGAGCTGTTCTTTGAAGCAATGTTTTCAAAATTTCTTGTAGTGCTAGCTTTGTTGCCCAGTATCTAGTGCCTTAAAAACAACTGAGAAAAAAGAAAACTCTTCCTTTATTTAATATAGGATTTTTAATTTATTTTATTGTATTACAGTTTGCAGTTTATAGCCTTTAACTTCAGGAATAACAAATGATGGAGGTTTTCAAAATGTTAATGACTATCCTCTTAAAGAGTTTAGCTAAATGGAAACTGCATTCATTTGAGCCAATAATCTATTGGCAGCTTAGGAATTCTTATCATTTGCGGTCGCTCTGCAAATTACCAAAATGATAGCACAACCGGGCCTGACTTGATTTAGACTAGCATGGTTCCACCTGCTAAGTCATCATTCCACTTCTCTTATATCAGAATGGACTTAACCCAACAAAGAGATTTAGGAAATAAATATCAATTTAAGATGTCATAATCTTCTAATTTAATAATCCAAAAATGACTGTATGGTTGAACACCAATTAACACACCTAGGCCAGACACGGTGGCTCACGCTTGTAATCCCACCACTTTGGGAGGCCGAGGTGGATGTATCACGAGTTCAGGAGTTCATGGCCAAGATGGTGAAACCCTGTCTCTACTAAAAATACAAAAATTAGCCAGGCATGGTGGCATGCGCCTGTAATCCCAGCTACTTGGGAGGCTGAGGCAGAGAATTGCTTAAACTAGGGAGGCGGAGGTTGCAGTGAGCTGAGATCATGTCACTGCACTCCAGCCTGGGTCACAGAACGAGACTCTGTCTCAAAAAAAAAAAAAAAACCAAAACAACATAAACACCTATATATTTATTTCTGCTTTTAAAAGTAATGTGCTAAGAATGTTGTCAGTATAAAATAGGAATAATATTAGGAAATGGTCCTGGTGGAGTTTTTAACCCCTGGAGACTTACTTCTACACATGACATTTTATGAAATTGAGAATATAATAAATATAATATTTCCCTTTTAGTTTAAAATCTTAACATTCTATTTAGACACATAATTTTCAGTTTTTGCTTTATAAATAATATTGTGAACATTTATGTATATAAGCCTTTGATTTTTTTTTCTTAAAGGTGTAAGTAAAACAACATGTTTAAAAAATTTCAGGCTACATTTCTTTCCATAAAATGCACAAATTTACATCTCTGTTGCTTGTAATCGATTTTGTACTATCCCCACATTAAGGCAATTGAATTCCTACCCTAAGCCTCCACTCAGTTTGCCTCAGAAAAGATTTTTCTTGTTTTGAAAGTAAAGAGTTTAGAATCTCCATTGAAAGAATGGGTGACCTCCATTTATGATAAAGGACTCCTCTGCAACCCAATTCATAAGTCTGACTCAAGCAAAGTCCCCATTTCTGCTTGGGAAATCCTCGAAGACAGAAAGAGCTAAACGAAGTAGAAAGAGTAGAGACAGACTAGGGTTGAATGCCCAGTTTTATTACCAGCTGTACATATGACTCAGGGTATGTTTGTCAGTCTTTACATCTATAAAATGATGTCATTGAACTGGACAATCTTGTAACTGTAAGTTATAAACTTACAACCACTTTCAAAAAATTTTTATGGATCACCTTTTTGAAGCCCTCTGGTGACCACCTTAGCCAGCATTAAATTCTCCCTCTTCTCATCTCCAATGGTAACTTATCACCCAAGAGCCTTGATCAACATAGGCACTAGAGAGAACAAGTCTTATATTACTATAACTAATATAATTCTTATATTACTCATGGGGTTTTAAAATTATTTAATAAATATCACCTTACCCATGAAATAACTGATAACTTGGCTTGGAAATAATAAATCTGTTCCTTTTGAAAATAACAAATATAACCCAAATCCTTTCTGTAAAAAGGAAAAAAGATAAGTAATATGTAGTAACTCATCAATTTTATAAAAACTACTTAGCTGTTTTAAATACAGCTTTAGGTAATCTCTTACGTGCTTAAGCATTGTTAGAACTGTTAATGTTTTACTCCATATTCTGAGAAATTCAGAATTATTATCATTATTTTAATTAAAAATACATTAAAACATTGAGTGACATTTAGAACTTTAACCCAAGACACCCAACAAGTTTAAACTCTACCAATTCTTTATGAACAATGAGTTTTGAATAAGTAACACACCTACTTGGTTAAGGTTTGCACTTTCTGGAGGAAAGCATGATTGGAGCTGCTGTTTATTGGTTTGTTCAATTTAAAATATCTTTTTGCAAGATCCTTATAATTCTCAGCAGAAAAGAAAGTGCAACCTCCTTCACTCTAAAGACCCTGCTGGGAATAATTCCAGCCCTTGTCCCCCAACCTTCACTTGATTCCCATCATAAGTTAAAGGAATTTTCAACCTTGTATTATGAAGAGTCTTCTTAAGTTATAGCTAGAAGGACGAGCATCATCTTGGTAATAAACAGGTCAGAGGCAGCTGGTGGAGAAGGGTTACACAACCTCAGCTGGTCCTGTTACTGCACCTCAGTTGACTTTTAGGGAATGCTCAAGACCATAGACATTTATGAAAATGAAATTTGTGAAGTTCAATTGAGAACACTTTCCTACAAGGAACCTCCCAACTATTTCCTTTTTTCATTTCTTTTGCTGTGAGCTGTTTATGTAGTTTGATATATTTACATGTCTAACGAAGGTGCACATCAAAATTTAAACATATAAACTTTTTTAGGAGCACTTAATGGGCCACCATGTGAGAAAAATAGCAGTATTTTAAAAGTCCAAATGTTTCATAGTAACAGTGCTGACAATTTATTGGCATTACTGTCTTCCATGTCCTAAGATAACAGAAAGTATAGCAGAAGAAAAATCTTAAAAAGGAATGAAACTTCGGATGTAATGACTTTGACAACAACAAAACACAAACAAAACCCTATAATCAAAACTATATGAGACAATAGCTTACTTTTGTTACTGAGCAATAAATAAGCTTGCTCTCCAATGTACCTAAAAGCCAATACCAAGGCTCTGACTTTTGAGAAAAGAAAAGATTTATTGTAAGTCCACTGGCAAGGAGTCAGGAGGAAACAATCAAATCTGTCTCCCCAGGCTGGGAGCTAGGTCAGGTTTTATAGGCGGAGGAGGGTAATGAGGCGTGATGTGATTGGATCTTACAATGAGGTGATGCCAGGAGGCATAATCTGACTGGATCCTGCCATAGGGTAATGCCACAGTTCAATCTGATTGGATCATGGATCCTGTCATGTGAGGTCCACTTCTTAATTCAGTCCCCACTCCTTGGTCTGACACTTAGATTCCACCTGTGGTTGTGAACTTGGTTCATCTGGGCATGCTCTGTTTACATGCTCTTCAGCCTGGTGGTCTAGGGCAATTGAAAAACAACTCACAACTTTGTTATGTAAAAGTTGAGCCAGACTAGTCTGCTGTGTCTACACTCTGAAATACAAAAAGAAATAAAATAAAATGGATTGAGGGATGTATAGATGCATAGATATGTGAAAAATCCAGTATAGTAAAGTATTAAAGGTAGAACCTAGACGGTAGGGATAGAGATTTTCATGTAATGTTCTTTCAGCATTATTATATGTTGCAAATATTAGTGATAAAACATTGGTGAAAATAAACTATGAAAGACAAAGGAAATAAAGTTATAAACATAAAAAATGAGATATTTTATTGAAAATGTAAAGATAAGTCTGGGTGTGGTGGCTCACACCTGTAATCCCAGCTCTTTGTGAGGCCAAGGTAGGTGGATCACCTGAGGTTAGGAGTTTGAGACTAGTCTGGCCAACATGTTGAAACCCCGTCTCTACTAAAAATACAAAAGTTAGCCTGGTGTGGTTGTGGGCACCTGTAATCCCAGCTACTCGGGAGGCTGAGGCCAGAGAATTGCTTGAAACCAAAAGGTGGAGGTTACAGTGAGCCGAGATCGCACCACTGCACTCCAGCTTGGGTGACAGAGCAAGACCTTATCTCAGAAAAAAAAAAGAAAAAGAAAAAGAAAAAAAGAAAACGTAAAGATAAAAGAGAAAAAAATGCAAAGCAAATAATCAAATATAATAATGAAGGATTGGCACTGGAAGTAACATATCATAAAGGTTAAGAATATGCTCTGGAATCGGGCTGTCTTGGTTTGAGTATTATTCCTGCCACAGGCATGCAGTGCCATTTAGTCAAATTACTTAATCTCTGTGTCTCAGCTTCCTCATCTGGAAATGAGGCTCATGACCAATACCTACTCCACAGCTTGCTGTAAGTATTAAATGAGTCTATATGAAAAGGGCTTAGAACAGTTATGGCATCTAGCACGCAAACTTTAAAGGGTAATTATTATGAGACACATGTTTTTTTAAAAAAGAGGCATAAAAGGCGGGGCATGGTGGTTTATGCCTGTAATCCCAGCACTTTGGGAGGCCGAGGCGGGCGGATCACGAGGTCAGGAGATCGAGACCATCCTGGCTAACATGGTGAAACTCTGTCTCTACTAAAAATGCAAAAAATTAGCCTGGTGTGGTGGCAGGCACCTGTAGTCCCAGCTACTCGGGAGGCTGAGGCAGGAGAATGGCATGAACCAGGGAGGCGGAGCTTGCAGTGAGCCGAGATCGTGCCACTGCACTCCAGCCTGGGCAATAGAGCGAGACTCTGTCTCAAAAAAAAAAAAAAAAAAAAAAAAAAGGTATAAAATAGAAGAGGTTAACATGAAATAGATTAAGAACGAGTGATTAAAGGCAGAACTCATTTATCCATTAATGTATTCATGCTATAAACATTTATAAACCCTTCTAAGTTTCAGACACTGTAAATATAAAAAGAAATGGTCATTTCTGACCTTAAAGAATATGCTGTCCAAAAAGGAGATGACAAACATGGCAATGTAAATATGGAACATGATTATTAGGACCACAATAGAAGTATGTTCAGATTATGAAGGGGGCCTCAAGGAGGCAATGGTCATTTCAACTATCTGGGATGAAGAAAGGATTCGTGAAAGAGGATATATTTTAAAATATTTAAAAGCAGAGATCTAAAAGAATAAAACAACAAAATACCATGAATAATATAAAATATTATTAGCAATTAAAGAGACAATGAGATTGAGAAATAAAACCAAATATATTTAAAAACAAATTTGAAGAAGCCACAATTGAAATTCAAACCATTAAGAGGTTTAAAGACTAGGTTTAGCATTAGGCAAAAGTAATCAAAAGTCTTCAGATGAACTTGCTTTTTGTCCAGCAGACTTTATTTACAGGTGTGCTTCCAGATTTTATGGCTCCATTCTTACATATCAGAAGAGCACTATCAGGCCAGGCACATTGGCTCACACCTGTAATTCCAGCACTTTGGGAGGCTGAAGTGGGCAGATCACTTAAGCTCAGGAGTTCGAGGCAAGCCTGGACAACATGGAGAAACCACATCTCTACTAAAAATACCAAAAAAAAAAAAAAAAGGCCAATCATGGTGGTATACACTGGTGGTCCCAGCTACTGGAGGGTGAGGTGGGAGGATAATCTGAGTCCATGAGGTCGAGGCTATAGTGAGCCAAGATAATGCCACTGCACTCCAGCCTGGGTGACAGGAGTGAGACCCTGTCTCAAAAAAAAAAAAAAAAGAAGAGCACCCTCTCTGATCTCTTTTTTGATGCCTCCCACCATTGGCTTTCCCCATAGACAGGGGCTTCTCCTGTTTGTACCTGTGGCAGCAAAATTTTCAATCAGTATAAACTCCCCCAGCCCCTTCTCAGCTGACACAACCTGCAGACAGGCAAAGCATGGGGTATGTATTAGTCTATTTTCATGCTGCTAATAAAGACATACTTGAGACTGGGTAATTTATAAAGGAAAGTGGTTTAATGGATTCACAGTTCCACATGGCTGGGGAGGTCCCACAATCATGGTGTAAGGCAAAGGAGAAGCAAAGGCACATTTTACATGGCAGCAGGCAAGAGAGCATGTGCAGGGGAACTTCCCTTTACAAAACCATCAGACCTCATGGGGCTTATTCACTGTCAGGAAGACAACATGGGAAAGACCCACCCCCATGATTCAATTACCTCCCACCAGGTCTCTCCCACGACGTGTGGGAATTATGGGAGCTATAATTCAAGATGAGATTTGGGTGGGGACACAGCCAAACCATATCAGGGTCCTTCCCATGAAAACAAATGGCCCCTTCAGAATCTCTTATACACAATCTCTTTTTTATCTTTTTTACAACTTCGTAAGGAAAATAATGCAGGCGTTTTTATGGCCAATTTTTTTTTAAGATGAGTGTGACAGACATATTCTAGCGCAGCTCTCCTGATTCCACCTCCTGGTGTTCATGCCCATGTGTGATTCTCCTCCTCTGGAGTGTAGGAGGAATCTGTGACTTGCTTCTAATCAGTAAAATACTGCAAAGGTGACAGCAAGTATGTTTAATGAGTATGTTATTATGTTACTTAAGATTGTAAACTGGTCTTCCTAGAAGACTCTCTCTCCCTTGCTGGCTGTACTGAAGGCAGCTGTAATGTCTTGAGTTGACCATGTAAAGCAGTGGTCCCCAATCTTTTTGGCACTAGGGATAGGTTTCATGGAAGACAATTTATCCATGGACCAGGGATGCAGAGATGGTTTCAGGATGATTCAAGTATATTACATTTATTGTGCACTTTATTTACATTATTATTACATTGTAATGTATAATGAAATAATTATACAACTCACCATATGTAGATTCAGTGGGAGCCCTGAGCTTGTTTTCCTGCAATTAGACAGTCCCATCTGGGGGTGATGGGAGACAGTGACAGATCATCGGGCATTAGATTCTCATAAGGAATACACAACCTAGATCTCTTGCATGTGCAGTTCACAACAGGGTTTGCACTTCTATGTGAATCTAATGCCACAATTGATGTGACAGGAGGCAGAGCTCAGGTAGTAATGTGAGTGATGGGGAACTGCTATAAATACAGATGAAGCTTTGCTTGCTACAGTGCCAATCATCTCCTGCTGTGAAGCCTGGTTCCTAACAGGCCATGGACCAGTACCAGTCTGTGGCCCGAGGGTTGGGGACCCCTAATGTAGAAGGCCAAATGGCAAGGCATGATGGGCAGCCTCTGACCAACAGCTGGTAAGACACTGAGGACTTCAAGGCCCTGCAAGGAACTGAACTCTGCCAACACCACACAATTTGGAAGTGGATTCTTCCCTAGTCAAGCTTCAGATGAGACCACATGCCCAGCCAACACCTTTCTTGGCTGCAACTTTGTGAGACTCTGAAATAGAGAACCTTACTAAGCTCAGCCTGAATACCTACATGTAGAAACTGTGAGAATAAATACGTGCAGGTGTTTTTGTTTGTTTGTTTGTTTGTTTTGAGATAGAGTCTTGCTCTGTCACCCAGGCTGGAGTGCAGTGGCATGTTTTTGGCTCACTGCAACCTCCGCCTCCTGGGTTCAAGCAATTTTCCTACCTCAGCCTCCTGAGTAGCTGGGATTACTGGCGCCCACCACCATGTCTGACTAATTTTGGTATTTTTAATAGAGACGGGGTTTTGCCACGTTGGCCAGTCTGATCTTGCACTCCTGACCTCAGGTGATCCACCTGCCTCTACCTCCCAAAGTGCTGGAATTACAGGTGTGAGCCACCGTGCCTGGCCAATATGTGTAGTTTTAAGTACTAAGCTTGTGACAATATTGTTATACAGGAATAGATTACCTTAAAGAGGAAATTAATATTTAGAGTGTCTAAATTAATGGACTTCATGAAGTCGAAGAAACACCTCACCAACCTGCCAATGTTTGTTCTTATAGTCATTCTTCATGAGAGAAAGAACTTACTTTTTCTCAGCTTCTCAGAATTTTCTAGAACCCAAGTGGATAAGTGCCACTGTTAGAGATAATCAAGTGATTACATTTCTCATGACATCTGGATGCAATAATGTTTGATAGCTATCAGAGAAGCTACTGAGTCAAGCCACTTGCTAAACATACAGCACTACAAAAAGAGGAATGAGAAACCAGGTATTTCACAAAGGTTCTCTTCATGAGGCAGTCACTTACCATAGACTAGAAAATGCTTTTGAGAAGATGGACAGAGTAATTCCAGAAAAGGTTCCTGACAAATTGTTTGTTTGAATGGTCTCAAATTTTACAACGAATAAATCACCACTCAACCACACACACTATTTTATTTCTTCTCCAGACATATTTTAGCCTGATACATGAATATGAGTTAAATTATTCGGAAAATCTTTGAGTGTGCAGCTCTAGGTATTTGAAAATATTCAAAAGAAGGTTTCACAACTTTTAAAGGGCATTATGGTCATTTTTGCTAAATAAAAATAAGCCCTCAAGAAAATACTATTTTCGGGTGACAAAGTGATAATGAAAGAAATGTGCTTAAAATGGACAACAAATATGCCTTTCAAACTGGAATGATTAAATAAAGATATGCCTGTGGAAGTGATTGAAACTAGAGAAGTGCTGAAATTCAGGGCTGTGCTCAGAACATCTAAATAGCTTTAGCAATGTCTGCCAGGAAAATCAAACTTCATTTAAAAATTTTTCTTAGAATTTCTTCATGTCAGTGACATTCTGTGTGTGAGGGCTCCGTTAGCATACAATCTAACAGAAGCTGTGTACAGCTGATTGGGGAAAGAATACCATGGTTTACTCTGGTATTTTAAAATGTGCTATCCTCTCCTTGTGTTCTGAATATTTCTGTTCATGGAAATGTGATTTTTTTTTAACAAGAGCATTTCTTTATGACATTTTAGATCTTAGACATTCAATTTGCCCTACTAAGCCCAAGCAAAGGGCTTTTAAAAGAGGAAAGTGAAAATAGACTGTAGCTCCGGAGTCATGTGACTGGAAGTGGTTTCTCACCTTGACATTTTTCTTTGACAATGAAAGAAAAGAATGAGTGGGTCACAATTACTTCCTGAACATAAAGGCGAAAAGAATGATGGGGAAAAAATATGTTCATGTGTGAGACATTCACATTTGTAGTCTCTTTAATGGTGTAGATGTGTAGTATTACTTTTATCATTCAGAGTTTGGGTTTGATCAAGGGCTGACTGCATATATGACAGTGGTCTCAGAAGATTTTATACCAGATTTTTACTGTACCTTTTCTATGTTTAGCTATGTTTAGATACACACCATTGTGTCCCAATTGCCTACAGTATTCAGTGCAGTAACACACTGTACAGGTTTGTAGCCCAGGAACAATGGACTCTAGGTTTGTGCCCATCTTACACCACCTAGGTTTGTGTAAGCCCACTCTAGGATATTCCCACAATGACAAAACACCTGATGATGCACTTCTCAGTTCAAGTCCCCATCGATAAGTGACACATGACTGTAGTTAACTTTTTATAGTTCTATTTTTCCCTGAGACATCAAATGATGAATTAAACAGAGTTTGATCAGTTCCTGGATTTGCCTGGATACAGCATGTCTTCTTTACAATGCAATAGGAGATGTTCACTTCCTCAGAAATTCTCAAAGGACTTTTATAGTGATCTCCTTGAGTTGTTTTGTCAAACTCCAAGAGAAGGGCAATGGGAAAAAATGACAAGAAAAATTTTAATATTGGTTTAAATATTTTTGAAAAAATAAAAACCTAGATGTTGGACCCTTATATATTTGGAAGAAAATAAAATTGGATCGTCTTACACGGTATGGGCCAATGTTCTGCCAACCTGTTTGTTTTGATTAACTCAATTTTGCTATTCATACCCACAGTTTTATCACTTCCTCTAACATGAATAATATCCTGGTAGATTAAAGATTTAAACTTTATCAGTATAATAAAGTTACATATAAAAATGTGAGAGATTATGTGCACAATCTCTTGGGTGAGGGGTGTAGAATTTTTTAACCAAGATGGCATATACCAAAAGCAGTAAGAGAAAAGGTAGATATTTTAATATGTAAAACTACTGTTTTTACAGGAAAAAGTACTGCAAACACAATAAAGAGAAAATTATAGATTTGAAAAAGATATTTGCAATTTAGAAATTAATAACTGTCACAAAACTTTTACAAACTGATAAGAAGGCAAAAACTATTCACTTAAAAAGTGGGCAAAGAATATGAAGTAACAATTGATAGAGAAGCAAACCCAACTGGCCAGCAAACATCTGAAAAGATGTTCAAATTTACTTGCTGGAAAGATGAATGTGAATTATAGGTAAAAAATGAGATATCACTGTAAAACTATCACAGTACCTGAAGTTAAAAACGTATGTTCATCCAACAAAGAAATGAGGAATTGCAGTCTTTTTAGAAAGCAAATGGGCATTATCTAGTAAAATAAACACACACACATGCACACACACACGTATATACACACATACACGTATTGATAAAGAATGTCTGCTGCTCTCTAAAAATGTATGCTTCCTCTTCTTACTGGGCATGTGGTTAGATTGCAATTTCTGGTCTCACTTTACAGATACATCCAATGACTGTGAGCAGGATTGTTGTGGCAGGATTGGTGTGTGCTTCTTCCAGGCCCAGCCCATCTAAACCTCCCATACTTGGTATATGCTCCTCTGTTCTCTTTTCTCCTTCCAGCTGCCTAGGCTGGTGAGTGAGGGAGCCCCTGAAGATGGCAGAGCCTGAGTTATCCCGCCCAGCCTACTCTGTCACATGCTTTGACCTGGTAATTCGTCTCTTGGGCATCTATCTTAAGGAATGAAAAGCACCAGTGTGTATGGAAATATGTACAAGGATAATTATTCCAGCATTATTCATAGTTGTTAGAATTTAAAAAAACTGGAAACAAATGGAATGACTGTGAATAGGGATAGACTGAATAAATTATGGTAAATCCACACTTTAGAATATTTTGTAGTCATTAAAAAGAGTAAGTTAGGATCACACCATTTGACTTGAATGGATTTTCAAGAACTTTTGTTGAAAGGGAAGAATAAGATGTAAGAAGGGTATTTATTGTGTGTATTAGGCTACTCAGGCTGCCATAACAAAATACCACAGACTAGATGGCTTAAACCATAGAAATTTATTTTCTCACAGTTGTGGAGGTTGGAAGTCTGTGATTAGGCTCCCATTATGGCTGGTTTCTGGGGAAGGCTCTCCTCCTGTCTAATAGATAATATGGTTTGGATTTGTGTTCCTGCCCAAATCTCATGTCAAATTGTAATCCCCAGTGTTGAAGGAGGGTCCTAGTGGGAGGTGATTGGATCATGGAGGAGGATTTTCCTCTTGCTGTTTTTGTGATAGTGAGTGACTTCTCATGAGATCCGGTTGTTTAAAAGTGGGTAGCACCTCCACATTCTCTCTCTTCCTCCTGCTGCAGCCGTGTAAGACATGACTCCTTCCTCTTCACCTTCTGCCATGATTGTAAGTTTCCTGAGGCCTCCCTAGCCCTGCTTCCTGCACAGCCTGTGGAATTGTGAGCCAATTAAACCTCTTTTCTTCATAAATTACCCAGTCTCGGGTAGTTCTTTATAGCAATGGGAGAATGAACTAATACCGACGGCTACCTTCTCATTGTGTCCTCACATGGCAGATAGTGAGAAAAAGATCTCTTTCTTTCCTTGTTTTTTTTTTTTTTTTGAGACGGAGTCTTGCTCTGTCATCCAGGCTAGAGTACAGTGGCACGATCTTGCCTCAGTGCAACCTCCACCTCGCTGGTTAGGTCAAGCAATTCCTCTGCCTCAACCTCCCGAGTAGCTGGGATTACAGGTGCATGCCACTGTGCCCGGCTAATTTTTTTGTGTATTTTTAGTAGAGACAGGGTTTCACCGCCGAAGAGGGTGGATTGCCTGGGCTCAGGAGTTCTTTCCCTTCTTATAAGGAGATAGTCCTATCAAATTAGAGTGCCACCCTTATGACCTCATTTAACATTAAGTATCTCCTAAAGACTCCATCTCTAGCTATCATCACTTTGGTAGTTAGGGCTTCAGCATATGACCTGGGGGTTGGTAGGAGGGGACGACATTCAGTCAGTAGCAATATCAAAGACCAAAACACCTTAGATAAGTGCATATGCTCATATATACATATATTCATTTAATATAATTACAAATGAATGGAAAAATATATCTATATACTCAGTTATAAATTGGTTTCCTTGTGTTAGTGTTGGGGAGATGGAGGTAAAGTGGCAATATTAGAATAAGAGAGAAGGAGGTTTTACTTAACACCCATTAAGTAAAAATATAAATAAAAATTAAAGAGAACATACAAAAAAAGATAATGTAAATTTATAATTGAGGGATTTTTATATGTAAAATCAGTAACAAAGTTAGATCATACATGTGTACACTTATAAAATAGTTCTCTCTGTGCTGCCTGAGAAACCTTTCCTCTCTTCCTCACTATCCCTCTATTTAATTGTCTTAAGATCTGTACAGGGAGTTACTTCTTGGCATTGCCATTTTATTTGCTTAATCACTGACTTGCAGAAATTGCCCTTATACATAAATAAATGAAAAGAACCAGTAGAAGAAACACAAGTATATAAGATTGAAAATTCTATACACTTCCCATGTTCTCACCTGAAGGGATGAAGTAAGAATATTAAGCTTCAGTTTTGTGGAGGATATTCTTCATCTCAAAAGACACCTGAGTACGTAAGTAAGCAAGCATTTGCCAAGAAGAAATATAATTCTGTGATATACAAATTATTCACCAAGACAAAGAGCTTAGGGCAAGAGGTAGTAAATGGGGTTGAGGTTTTTTTTTAATTTGTTTGTTTCATTTGGGCATATGCCCAGACAGTATAGGTCAAAGGTTTAATGACTCTGGATGCAACTTTGAGCAGCTTACTTGAGACACTGGAGTGTCCTTCATAAGAAATTTTGTCCACTGCTGCTCCACAATTAAACAAAATTTCTCTAGCACAGAGAGGGAAGATAACCTTACTGAGCTCAGACTTTACTAGCAATACAAAAGCCTCAAAGATCCACAGAAGCTAAGGATGGTAGCCAATTTATCACCAATGACATACCTAATATCTTCTTTTCTATTACATTTTTAGGGACAGTGCAAGCTAGAAACAAAATCATGTGCTTGTCTTCACAATTTTTATCTTCCACCTTGGTTCACCTTTCCAAAAATTATAGGGCCATGTTTATCTGGTTCTAGAAATATTGTTTGTTGCAGGGTTAATTGGGAACTATGTTAGGAGGAAAATTCCTGCTCCTTCTTCCTTTTCACAAGTAACTCTAGTGGTCAAATTAATTTGATTATTGATCCTGTTAAGGTAATGATGTGGTTATTAAGTGCTTTTCTATGCCAGTTGGACATTTGGGGACCTACACATTAATAAAAAGTGTAGATTATATGATACTTTCGGATGTGCTGTAAGTTTGTAATTTTTACAGTAATATGCCTGGAACATTATATGGAGTCAATAAGTTAGTCAAATGGCATCTAGTAGCTGTGCAATCTTGGTCAAATTACATATTTTCCTAAGTCTCAATGTCCTCATACATAACAGAAATATTGATAAATTCTCCCTCATTAGGTCATTGGGAAGAGTGTATTAATATATGGAAAATACAAGGAATTATGCATTACAATAATAAAGAATAATAAAAACAACATTTTGGAAGGGCATTACTTTATATTTTTAACTCTAGGTATCAGAATCCTGAGTGAAATTTATTGTCCACTAGTAAAAAGAAGTGCTATTCTTTTTTTGTTTTTCATTTTTATTTTTGATACAGAGGGTACAAGTGCAGGTATATTGTTACCTCAATATACCTGGGTATATTGAGTGATGCTGAGATTTGGGTTAAGAATCAACCCATCACTCATTTCTATTGTTGCCATCTTTATATCCAGATGTATCCAATGCTTAGCTCCCACTTATAAGTGAGAACGTGTGTTATTTGGTTTTCTGTTCCTGGGTTCATTCACTTAGAATTATGGCCTCCAGCTGCATCTATGTTACTGCAAAGGACATAATTTCATTCTTTCTGTGGCTGTGTAGTATTCCATGGTGCACATTTTCTTTGTCTAATCCTCTGTTGATAGGCACCTAGGTTGATTCCATGTCTTTGCTGTTGTGAACAGTGCAGCGATGAACTTATGAGTGCATGTGTGGTTTTGGTAGAACCATTTGTTTTCTTTTGGATATATACCCAGTAATGGAATTGCTAGGCCAAATGGTAGTTCCCATTTAGGTTCTTGGAGAAATCTCCAAACTGCTTTCCTCAGTGCTGAACTAATCTACATTTTCACCAACAATGTTTAAGCATTCCCTTTCCTCTATAGCCATGCCAGCATCTGTTGATTTTGACCTTTTCATAGCAGCCATGCTGACTGGTATGAGATAGTATCTCATTATGACTTTGATTTGCATTTCTCTGATGATTAGTGATGTCAAGCATTTTTTCATATGTTTGTTTGGCTGCTTGTGTGATTTCTTTTGAGAAGTGTCTGTTCATGTATTTGCCCATTTTTTGATGGAGTTATTTATTTATTTTTCTTGTTGATTTAAGTTCCTTTTAGATGACTCTGTATATTAGATCTTTGTCAGACACACAGTTTATGAATACTTCATCCCATTGTGTGGGTTATCTGTTTACTCTGTTGATAATTTCTTTTGCTGTGCAGAAGTTCTTTAGATTAATTAGGTCCCACTTGTCATCTTTTGTTTTAGTTGCAATTGCTTTTGAGGGCTTAATCATAAATTGTTTTCCAAGGCTGATGTCCAGAATGGTGTTTCCTAGGCTTTCTTCTAGGATTCTTATAGCTTGAGGTCTTACATTTAAATCTTTAATCCATCTTGGTGAATTGTTTTATATGGTGAAAAGTAGGGGTCCATTTTCATTCTTTTTTTTTTTTTCTTTTTTTTTCTTTTTTTTATTATACTTTAAGTTTTAGGGTACATGTGCACATTGTGCAGGTTAGTTACATATGTATACATGTGCCATGCTGGTGCGCTGCACCCACTAACTCGTCATCTAGCATTAGGTATATCTCCCAATGCTATCCCTCCCCCCTACCCCCACCCCACCACAGTCCCCAGAGTGTGATATTCCCCTTCCTGTGTCCATGTTTCTGCATATGGCTAGCCAGTTATCCCAGCAACATTTATTGAACAGGGAGTTCTTTCCCCGTTGCTTATTGTTGTTGACTTTCTTAAAGATCACATGGCTGTAGAAATACAGCTTTATTTCTGGGTTCTGTAACCTATTCCATTGGTCTATGTGCCTGTTTTGGTACCAGTAGTACCATGCAGTTTTGGTTACTGTAGTCCGATAGTATAATTTGAAGTCAAGTAATGTGATGCCTCTGACTTTTTTTGCTTAAGCTATTGGGATTTTTTCTGGTTCCACATGAATTTTATAATAGTTTTTTACAATTGTGTGAAAAAATGACATTGGTAGTTTGAAAGGAATAGCATTGAATCTATATATTGCTTTAAGTAGTATGGTCATTTTAATGATATTGATTCTTCCAATTCATAAGCATGAATGTTTTTCCATTTGTATGAATGTTTTTCCATTTGTTTGTGTCATCGGTGATTTATTTTAGCAGCGTTTTGTAGTTTCCTTTGTAGAGATCATTCACCTTCTTGATTAGCTATATTCCTAGGTATTTTATGATTATTTTTTGGCTATTGTAAATGAGATTGCATTCTTGATTTCATCCTCACCTTGAAGATTATTGGTATGTAGAAACGCTTGTGATATTTGTACATTGATTTTGGATCCTGAAACTTTACTAACATTGTTTATCAGTTCCAGGGGCTTTTTGGCAGTCTTTAAGGTTTTCTGGGTGTAGGAACATATATCTATGAAGAAAGATAGTTTGACTTCTTTTCCTATTTGGATGCCTTTTATTTTTTTTCTCTTGCCTGATTGCTCTGGCTAGCACTTCCAGTACTAAGTTGAATAGGAGTGGTGAGAGTGGGCATCCTTGCCTTTTCCAGTTCTCAAGGGGAACACTTCCAATTTTTCCTTGTTTAGTATGATTTTGGCTGTGCGTTTGCCATAGATGGCTCTTATTCTGAGCTATGTTATTCTGAGCTAGTTTATTGAGGATTTTTATGATGAAAGGACTTTGAATTTTATGAAAAGCTTTTTCTGAATCTTTTGAGATGATCATATGGTTTTTGTTAATTCAGTTTATGTGGTGAATCACATGTATTGATTTGCGTATGTTGAACCAACCTTGCATCCTAGGAATGAAGCCTACATAATTGTGGTGAATTAACATATTTATGTGCTGTTGAATTCAGTTTGCTAGAATTCTGTTGAGGATTTTTGAATCTATGTTCATAAGGGATACTGGCCTGAAGTTTTCCTTTTTCAATGTGTTTTTACCAGGTTTGGGTATGGCGGTGATGCTGGTTCATGGAATGAGTTAAGAAGGAGTCTCTCTTCCTTGGTTTTATCAAATAGTTTCAGTTATATTGGTACCAGCTCTTCTTTGCATGTCTGGTAAAACTTGGTTGTTAATCCATGCACTCCAGGGCTTTTTTGGTTGATAGGATTTTTATTACTGATTCAATATCAGAACTTGTTATTGGTCTGTTCACGGTTTCAATTCCTTCCTGATCCAATCTTGGGAGATTGTGTTTTTTGAGGAATTTATCCATTTCCTCTTGAATTTCCAGTTTATGTGAGTAGAGGTGTGTGTTTATAACAGTCTCTGAGGATCTTTTGTATTTCTGTGGATTGGTTGCAATGTCACTTTTGTAATTTCTGATTGGGCTTATTTGGATCTTCATTTATTTTTTCTTTGTTAATCTAGCTAGTGGCTTATTGACCTTGTTTATCCTTTCAAAACATCAACTTTTGGTTTTCACTGATACTTAGTATGGATTTTTGAGTCTGCATTTCATTCAGTTCTGTCCTGATTTTAGTCATTTCTTTTCTTCTGCTAGCTTTATAGTTGGTTTGTTCTTGTTTTGCTAGTTGCTTTAGGTATGATGTCAGATCATTAATTTGAGATCTTTCTAACTTTTTGAAGTAGCATCTAATACTATAAACTTTTCTCTTAACACTGATTTGCTACATCTGAGAGATTTCAAGAGGTTATGTCTCTGTTTTCATTTATTTTAAGGATATTTTTATTTCTGCCTTAATTTCATGTTTACCCAAAAGTTATTCAGGAGCAAGTTGTTTAACTTTCATGTAACTGTGTGATTTTGAGAGATCTTCTTGGTATTGATTTCCATTTCTATTCAACTGTGTTCTGAAAGTATGGTTGGTGGGATTTCAAGTTTTAAAAAAATTATTGAGACTTACTTAATGGCTAAGCATATGCTCAATCTTGAAGTATGTTCTGTATGAATGTATATTCTGTGGTTGATGGGTGGAGTATTCTGTAGATGTCTATTAGGGCGAAGTGGTCAAGCATCTAGTTTAAATGCAGAAACTCTTTGTTAGTTTCTGCCTTGATGATCTGTCTAATGCTGACAGTGGGATGTTGAAATCCCCCACTACTTATTACATTTTTATTTTTGTGGGTACATAGGAGGTGTACATATTTTTGGGTACATGAGATATTTTGATATAGGTGTGCAATGTGTAATAATCACATCATGTAAAATGAGGTATCAATTCGCTCAAGCATTTATCTTTTGTGTTACAAACAACCCAATTATAATTTTTTAGTTGTTTAAAATGTACAGTTAAATTATTATTGACTAGAGTCACCCTGTTGTGCTATCAAATACTAGGTCTTCTTCATTCTTTCAAATTATTTTTTGTACCAATTAACCATTCCCATTTCCCCTGCCATTGCCCCACTACCCTACCCAGCCTCCAGTAATCATCCTTCTACTCTCTGTCTCCATTAGTTCAATTGTTTCGATTTTTAGATCTCACAAGTGAGAACATCCAATGTTCACCTTTCTGTGCCTGGGTTATTTCAATTAACATAATGGATCCAGTTCCATCAGTGTTGTTGTAAATGACACAATCTCATTTTTTATGGCTGCATAGTACTCCATTGTATATAGGTACCACATTTTATTCATTCATTGACTAACAGGTAACTTCCAAATTTTGGCTATTGTGAATAGTATTGCATGAAATATGAAAGTGTAGGTATGTCTTTCATATACCAGCTTCCTTTCTTTTGGGTATGTACTCAGCAGTGAGATTGCTGGATCTTATGGTAGGTCAATTTTTAGTTTTTTGAGAAACCTCCAAATTGTTCTCCATAGTGGTTGTACTAATTTACATTCCCAAAAACAGTGTGTAAGAATTACCTTTTCTCCGCATCCTCACCAGCATTTATTACCTGTCTTTTGGATAAAAGCCATTTTAACTGGGGTGAGATGATAACTCATTGCAGTTTTGATTTTCATTTCTCTGATGATCAATGATGTTGAGCACCTTTCATGTGCATGTTTATCATTTCTGTGTCTTCAAATCTCTTGCCCATTTCTTAATCAGGTTACTAGATTTTTTTTTTCCTGTAGAGTTGTTTGAGCTCCTGATGTATTCTGGTTATTAATCTCTTCTCAGTTTGTTAGGTTGTAAATATTTTCTCTCATTCTGTGGGTTGTCTCTTCACTTTATTTTTTCTTTTGCAGGTTTTTTTTAACTTGATGTGATCTCATTTGTCCATCTTTGCTTCAGTTGCCTGTGCTTGTAGGATAGTACTCAGAAATTTTTCTCATCCCATATCCTGAAGATCTTTCCCAATGGTTTCTGTAGTAGTTTCATAGTTTGAGGTCTTTGAATGAACTCATTAATGCATTTTGATTTAATTTTTGTATATGCTGAGAGATAGGGGATCTATTTTTACGCCTCTGTTTATGGATATTCAGTTTTCCTAGCCTCATTTATTGAAGAGACTCTCTTTTCCCTAGCACTTGGCAACTTTGTCAAAAATGAGTTTGCTCTAGGTGTGTGGATTTGTTTCTGGGTTTTCTATTCTGTTCCATTGGTTTATGTGTCTGTTTTTTATCCCAGGACCATGCTGTTTTGGTTACTGTAGCTCTGTGGTATAATTTGAAGTCAGGTAATGTGATTCCTCCAGTTTTATGCTTTTTGCTTAGGATAGATGTGGCTATTCTGAGTCTTTTGTGGCTCCAGATAAATTTTAGGGTTATTTTTTCTATTTCTGTGAAGAATGCCATTGATATTTTGATAGAGATTGCGTTGAATTTGTAGATTGCTCAGGGTAGTACAGACATTTTTAACAATATTGATTCCTCCAATCCATGGACATGGAATATCTTTCCATTTTTGATGACTTCTTTAATATATTTCATCAATGCTTTATAGTTTTCATTGCAGAGATCTTTCACTTCTTTAATTCCTAAGTATTTAATTTTGTCTGCAGCTATTGTAAATGGAATTGCTTTTTTGGCTTCTTTTTCATTTTGCTCACTGTTGGCATATAGAAATGCTACTGATTTTTGTATGTTGATTTTATATCCTGTCAATTTAGTCAATGTGTTTATCAGTTCTAATAGTTTTCTGATGTAGTCTTTAGGATTTCCAAATATAAGATCATATCATCTGCAAATAAGGAAAATAGACTTCTTCCTTTCCAATTTGTATGCCCTTTATTTTGTTCTCTTGTCAGATTGCTCTAGCTAGGACTTCAGGTACTATTTTGAATAACACTGATGAAAGTAGACATGCTTGTCATATTTCAGATCTTAGAGGAAAGGCCTTCAATTTTTCCTCATTCAGTATGATCCTAGCTGTGAGTCTGTTGTATATGGCTTCTATTATGTTGAGGAGTGTTCCTTCTATATCCAGTTTTTTAAAGTTTTTTATTTTTTAATCATGAAATGATGTTAAATTTTGTCAAATGCTTTTCCAGCATCAATTAAAATAGTCACATAATTTTTGTCCTTCATTCTGTTCCTATCATGTATCCTGTCGATTGATACGTGTGTGTTGAACCATCCTGGCATCCCAGGGATAAATTCCACTTGGTCATGATGATGAATAATACTTCTAATGTGTTTTTGAATTCAGTTTGCTAGTATTTTGTTGAGGATATTTGCATCAATTTCATCAAGGATATTGGCATGTATTTTTATTTTTTTGATGTGTCTTTGTCTGGTTTTGGTATTAGGGTAATATTGGCCTTCTAGAGTGAGTTTGAAATTATTCCTGTTCCTCTGTTTTTTGGAATAGTTTGAGTAGGATTGGTGTTAGTTCTTGTTTAAGTGTTTGGTAGAATTCAGCAGAGAAGCCGTCAGGTCCAAGGTTTTTCCTTACTGGGAGACTTTTTATTCCTGTTTCAATCTCATTACCTGGTCTGTTCGGGTTTTGGATTTCTTTTTGGTTCAATTTTGGTAGATTGTATGTATCTAGAAATTTGTCCATTCTACATTTTCCATTTTATTGATGTATAGTTGCTTATAGTAGCCACTAATGATCCTTTGAGTATCAGTTGTAATGTCTACTACTTTATCTCTGATTTTATTTATTTGGTCCTCTCTTTTTTTCTCAGTCTTGTTAAAGGTTTGTCAATTTTGTTTAATTTCCAAAAACCAAAGTTTTGTTTCATTTATCTTTTGGGTTGTTTTATTGATTTCAATTTAATTTATTTCTGCTCTGATCTTTATTATTTATTTTCATCTTCTGAAGTCCTCCACTACTATTGTGTAGCTGCCTAGGTCTTTTTGTAGGTCTTGAAGCACTTGTTTTAAGATTATGTGTGGTCCAATGTTGGGTGTGTATATATTTAGGATAGTTAAGTCTTCTTGTTAAATTAAACCCTTTATCATTATGTAATGCCTTTTTTTGTCTTTTTTGATCATTGTTGATTTAAAGTCTGTTTTGTCTGAAATTAGAATAGCAATTCCTTATCTTTTGTTTTCCATTTGCTTGGTAGATTTTTCTCCATCTCTTTATTTTGAGCTTATGGGTATCATTGCATGTGAGATAGGTCTCTTGAAGATAGCATAAAGTTGAGTCTTACTTCTTTATCAAACTTGCCACTCTGAGCCTTTTAAGTGGGGGCATTTAGCCCATTTATGTTCAAGGCTAATATTAATATGTACTAATATTGATATGTACTACAAATATTGATATTTACATCCAAGGCTAATATTGATATGTACTGCCATTGTGTTGTTTGCTGGGTGTTATGCAGACTTGATTGTGTAATTGCTTTATAGTGTCAGCTGAACTGTCTATGTTTTTAAGTGTGGTTTTGTGTTGGCCACTAACAGTCTTTCATTTCTATGCTTAGCACTCCTTTAAGGACCTGTTGTAAGGCAGGTCTGGTGCTTAAAAATTCCCTTAGCATTTACTTGTCTGAAAAGGATCTTCCTTCTCCTTTACTGACGACGCTTAAAGCTTAGTTTGACTGGATATAAAGTTTTTGTTTGAATGTTTTTTTTTTTTGTTTGTTTGTTTTTTTTTTTTTTTTTTTTTTAAGAATGCTGAATATAGGCCTGTAATCTCTTCTGGCTTGCAGGGTTTCTGCTGAAAGCTCTGCTGTTAGCCTGATGGGGTTCCCTTTGTAGGTGACCCGCCCATTCTCTCTAGCTGCTTTTAATATTTTTTCTTTCTGAGTGAACTTGGAGAATCTGATGGCTATGTGTCTTGGGGATGGTCTTCTTATGCAGTATCTCATAGGGGTTCTTTGCATTTCCTGAATTTGAATGTCAACCTCTCTAGCAAGGTTGGGGACATTTTCATGGACGATATCCTCAAATGTTTTCCATGTTGCTCTCTCCCCTTTCTCTTTCAGGGCCACCAATGAGTCATAAGCTTTAGTCTCCTTAGATAGTTCCATATTTCTTGGAGGTTTTGCGCTTTCTTTTTTATTCTGTTCTCTTTATTTTTATGTGACTGTGTTAATTTGAAGAACTGGTCTATAAGCTCTGAAATTTTTTTCCTCAGTTTGGCCTATTCTGCTGTTAATACTTGCAATTGTATTACGAAGTTCTTGTAGTCAGTTTTTCAGCTCTATGAGATCAGTTAGGTTCTTTCTTAAAATGGCTATTTCATCTTCAAGCTCCTGTATTGGTTTGTTGGATTTCTTAGATTCTTTTGGATTGGGTTTAGACTTTCTCCTGAATCTCAGTGATCTTTATTCAATTTGGATCCTGAATCCTATGTCTGTCATTTCGGCCATTTCAGCCTGTTTAAGAATAATTGCTGGGGAGCTAGGGCAGTTGTTTGGAGGTAAAAAGATACTCTGGAATTTTGAGTTGCCAGGATTTTTTGCTTTTATATTCTTTTATGCCCTTGGGGGTTTAACTGTGGTAAAAGTTGGGTTTACCAGCTTCATTTCTGGAAAATTTTAGAGTCCCAAGGCTCAGCTCAGCACTTCTGGGCTGCATGCTCTAACCCTGGGGGGCTGATACCAGGCCCAAGGCTTCGTTTTCTGGCCCTTCATGGTTAAGCACCTGCTGTGCTGGAGGGGCTGAGGTGCTACTGGTCTGCTGGCAACAACAGTCTGCTGGAGGGTGTGGGCCAAAGTGCTTTGTCAGGGTGCTGGCCGTTGGGTCTGTGCTTGCACTTACGTGCCAACTGTGGTGGTGTGCAGTGGGATGCATGCGTGTTGATGAGGGTGGGGCATAAGCAGGGGTGAGGCATGGGTGTCCACACACATGTGCATACATCAGCAGAGTGGCAGTGATGTAGGTTGCATGAGTGTGCCAGTGGAGGCATGGCTGTGGCGTCAGTATGTGTGGCTATGCGATCAGCAGTTGCTGCATGGTGGAGTGTGCACATGTCATCAGGGTCACGATGCTGGTGGGGCTGAGGTGGCGCCCTCCACATGGGGGTGGGTGGCAGTCTCTGTGTGCATAGGTGTGCCAGCAGTGACAGTGTGCCAAGGTGCACATGTGCTGGTGGGCCCAGGACAGCATGTCCACACAAGTAAGTGCTGGCAGTGGCAGCAGTGTGGCAGCATGTGTGCGTGTCAGTGGGGGGTAGAGCTCAGGGTGCAGGTGCATGCTGGTGGGGGCAAGATAGCCATGTCCACAAGCTTGCACTGGCAGAAATTTTCTTGAATTTTTCCTCAAATATGTTTTCTAGTTTGTTTGCTTTTTGTCCTTCTCTCCCATAAATGCCAATAATTCATAGGTTTCATCACTTTACATAATCCTATATTTCTCAAAGGCTTTGTTCATTAAAAAAATTTATTTTTCTTTATTTTTGTCTGGCTCAGTTAGTTCAAAAGACTGTTTCTCAAGCTCTGATTTTTTTTTTTTTTTTTTTTTTTTGAGACAGAGCCTCACTTTGTTGCCCAGGCTGGAGTGCAGTGGTACAATCTTGGCTCTGGCTCACTGCAAGCTCTGCCTTCTGGGTTCACACAATTCTTGTGCCTCAGCCTCCTGAATAGCTGGGATCGCATGACCACACTCCACTAATTTTTGTGTTTTTAGTAGAGATGGGATTTCGCCATGTTGGCCAGGCTGGTCTTGAACTCCTGACCTCAGGTAGTCCACCCACCTTGGCCTCCCAAAGTGCTGGGATTACAGGCGTGAGCCACTGTGCCTGGCCTGAAATTTTTTATTCTGCTTGGTCCAGTGTATTGATAAAGGTTTTGATTGTATTTTTGAAATTCCTTGAGTTTTTTTGTGTCTTTTTTTTTTTTAATTTCAGAAGCTCTGATTGATTTCTTTTAAGTTGTTTATCTCTTCATTCATTTCCTGTATTGCTTTAGATGTTTTTGTGTGTTGATTTTCAACCTTGTCTTGGATTTCATTGTACTTTCTAGCAATCCATGAGTTGAAATCTTTATCTGTCATTTCTGAATTTCCATTTTAGTTAGGAACCAATGCTAGAGAGCTAGTGCAATCATTTGTTGGTTTCATTATGTTTAGATTTTTCATGGTGCCTGAATTTTTGCACTGGTTTCTTATCATCTGAAGATGCTGGCACTTCCAATTTTTGTAATTATTTTTGTGCAGGTAGGACTTTTTTGTTCTCGTTCTCTATAATATTGTGGGGTTTTGTTTTTTTTTTCCCATTTTTTCTTTCCTGCCTTCATAGGGGGTACAACTGAAGGAATGCTGGGTAGGGTCTTTTGGTTTTGCTCTTATAGCCCTATGCACTTTTTTCACTAGGTTTCATATTGGGCTGTGAAGTTTGACATACAAATCTGTAGTTGATAACCAGCACTAGGTAAGAGTGGGCTATAGCCAATGCGGCTGTGTATATACTTAATCCTTGTTTACCTGGCAGTAGCTCTCTGTTGCCTCAGACAATGGACTGATTTCTGGAATGTGCAGTGGTCTGAGCTCCCTTCTGAACCCTGGGGAGCCAGGAACCATGAAGCACAGGGCTAGACTAGGCGGGTCGACCTACAGGTCCACTGATGGCAGACATATGCACCAGCAATGAAGGAGTATCCCGTGGGTGACCATCAAGTGCCCAGAGGTTTGCCTAGGCATGCAAATGGGAAACCTCCTCATCCCCAAGTTCTCTGTAAAGGGGCTGCTGTCTGTTCTCTGTCCTAAACTCCTAATCCAAGAGAGTGGGTGCTCCAGATAGCTGGAGATCTGCCTGGGCATGGAGCAGAGAGGGCTGCCCTACACCAGGAGCTCTGCATAAGAGGGTGGGGTGACTCAGGCTGTTGACCCAGGTGATCTGGTGCTCTGAATGCCTGGAGATCTGCCTGGGTGTGGAGGAAAAAGGGCTCCCCTACACCACAATCTATGTCCAGGAGTGGTGGAGTGACTCAGGCTCCTGAAGCAGACGAGTAGGTGCTCTGAATGCCTGGAGATTTGCCTGGGCGTGAAGCAGAAAAGGCCTCCCTGCACCAGGATCTCTGCACAGGAAGGGTGAGATGAATCAGGTTGCTGATCCAGGTGATCAAGTGCTCTAATTACCTGGAGATCTTCCTGGGTGTGGAGCGGAGGCACCCCAATCCCCCTTCATCATGATCTATGTCCAGGAAGGGTGGGGCAGCTGAGGCTGCTGTCCAGGCAAGCAGGTAATTCAAATACCTGGATTTCTGCCTGGGGCTGGAGTGAAGTGGGCCTAGCTGCACCACAATTTCAGGGCGGGGCAGGGGAGGGCACCTAGTTGTGGCACATGCAGATTAGTTCCATGTTGTTCAGCTGGCCCTGGCTGCAAGTCTCTCCACCCAGCAGAAACTTCAGCTGTAGCAGCTCTACTGCCACCCCAGGCTTGTGACAGGGAAGACCGCAATTCAGCAGTGACTGCTGAGGTGCTTTTTACAGTTCTGGCTGTGAAGGTTCCTACCCTACCCCAGAACAGGTGCTCCAGTGTCTGGCCCAACGCTAAAATACCTGCACAGCCACGCTGCCAAGTTGTCAAAGAATGGCTGACTTTGCATGCATCCGGATTAAAAATGGTATCTTGCTCTTGGTCCTGGGTCTGGGAAAATGTCTGCAACTCTTCTTGATTTCTTTCTCTCACAGCATCTCCAAGCCTCTCCCCATGTTATCTCCAGTGCTTGGGAGTAACAAAGGTCTGGGTTGTTTGGGTCCCCAGTGGAGAGTGACAGAGGGAGGTTCTTTGCCTTTTTCACGTACTGGGGCTTCACTCACTTTTATCAGCTGTGTGCCATTACAACGGCTGTTTGCCGGCAATTCTCCTCTCTGGGATCTGGGGTGTCCTTCACAATTCCAATGGACTCTCTTTTCCTTCTTGAAATAAAGCACACAGAGTTGATCTTTACGTACTATCTTGCTATTTCCAAGTGGCCGAGGCACACTACAAGCCTCTAGTCTGCCATCTTGGGGGAAAAAACTCTTATTGATTTTAGCATGTACTTTTAGCGTGTCTCATTTCTGGCTTTAAACATTCTTACCTCCCTTTTTCCCCTTCAGTCACTTCACTTTTATTTGCACTATAATATTAAACTATATATATCTTTGTAAATCATTTTAAATTAAATAAAGATTGGATACCTAAACATATATACAAACATCCTCAATTACCGTGTTAGGTCATAGGCAGATTTATATGTTCCAGATATTACCAATCTTCTAATAACATTTCCCAAAATATGTTGGGCAGAGTATTAAATGGGCCTTCTAAATATAGAGTTCTGAGATTTTAAAACTTGGGAAAGTATCTGATTAAACAAAATCCAACAATTTCTTCACTACAGTTCTTTTCAGAGCCTTTACATGCTATGATGAGTTATATACAGTCAGGGACACAGAGCACAGCATTACTCAAACTTAATTTTTGCTTTCTCAGAATTTTATTGAAAAACATGGATTGTTTGAGAATAACTGAATGCATACTTCTTCTCATTTCCTTTCCAAGAGTGATATGAGAGTGAGCACCTGGGTCACTGTTGGTCAGGGATTTGACAGAATGTAAAAACCAGGCTCACTGTGCTTAGGAAAGTCCTGCCATGGGGAAAGGGCCTGCATCAAACCATGTCCATTGTCTCCTCAAAATATTTACCAGATTTCGAGGTTGCAGAGTGCAATGCTAGAGAGCTGGGCTAGGAAATTGAATGACAGAACTAAATTTCCTCAAATACTTTATAATGAATGAGATAAAGGTCCATCATCCTCTAAATCAAAAGCCCAAGAAAGCCATGCCCTCAAAACAGGGGGACACCCAAGATAGATTCAGTTTTACCAAAATGGCAATGCTGCCAGGTCCAGCTGAATCCCTGATTGAGGTAATCAGCCTCTCACTCTATTTGTTTAAAAGAAAAAAAGGGTAATATCTCGGACAAAATAACATTTCTATGTTTATTTTATAGATAATGACAAAATTGAATAAAAATTCACTAAACAGGCCAGGCATGGTGGCTCACACCTGTGATCCCAGCACTTTGGGAGGCTGAGGCAGGTGAATCACCTGAGGTCAGGAGTTCGAGACAGGCCTTGCTAACATGGTGAAACCCAGCTCTACTAAAAATAGAAAAATTAGCCAGGCATGGTTGCAGGTGCCTATAGTCCTAGCTACTTGGGTGGCTGAGACAGGAGAATTGCTTGCACCTGGGAGATGGAGGTTGCAGTGAGCCAAGATTGCCACTGCACTCCAGCCCGGGCGAGAGAGTGAGATTCCGTCTCAAAAAAAAATTACTAAACATTAAAAGAGAAAACAATAATAAAAACAACAAAATGATGAGTAAGAGAAAACACAGACAACAAATGATTAAATTATTAAAATCTGCACTTAAAAAATTTTTTTTACTTAAAGTGCCAGGATACATGTGCAGAATGTCCAGGTTTGTTACATAGGTATACGTGTGCCATGGTGGTTTACTGCACCTATTGACCCACCCTCTAAGTTCCCTCCCCTCACCCCCCATCCTCCCAACAGGCCCCGGTGTGTGTTGTTCCCCTCCCTGTGTCCATGTGTTCTCATTGTTCAACTCCCACTTATGAGTCAAAACATATGGGGTTTGGTTTTCTGTTCTTGTGTTAGTTTGCTGAGGATGATGGCTTCCAGCTTCATCCATGTCTCTGCAAAGGACATGATCTCATTCTTTTTTATGGCTGCATAGTATTCCATGGTGTATAGGTACCACATTTTCTTTATCCAGTCTATCATTGATGGGCATATGGGTTGGTTCCATGTCTTTGCTATTGTAAATAGTGCTGCAATAAACATATGTATGCATGTGTTTTTATAGTGGAATGATTTAACTTTGTTTGGGTATATACTCAGTAATGGAATTGCTGGGTCAGATGGTATTTCTAGATCTAGAACTATCTAGATCCTTGAATAATCGCCATAGTGTATTCCACAATGGTTGAACTAATTTACATTCCCATCAACAGTGTGGAAGTGTTCCTATTTCTCCACAGCCTCACCAGCATCTATTGTTTCCTGACTTTTCGATAATTGCCATTCTGACTGGCATAAGACGGTATCTCATTGTGGTTTTGATTTGCATTTCTCTGATGATCAGTGATGTTGAGCTTTTTTTCATGTTCGTTGGCTGCATAAATGTCTTCTTTTGAGAAGTGCCTGTTCATATCCTTTGCCTACTTATTGATGGGATTGTTTGCTTTTTTTCTTGTAAAGTTTTTAAGTTCCTTGTAAATTCTGGATATTAGACCTTTGTCAGATGGGTAGATTGCAAAAATTTTCTCCCCTTCTGTAAGTTGCTTGTTCACTCTGATGACAGTTTCTTTTGCTGTGCAGAAGCTCTTTAGTTTAATTAGATCTCATTTGTCAATTCTGGCTTTTGTTGCAATTGCTTTTGGCATTTTTGTCTTGAAGTCTTTGACCATGCCTATGTCTTGAATGGTATTGCCTAGTTTTCTTCTAGGGTTTTTTTATGGTTTTAGGTTATACATTTAAGTTTTTAATCCTTGAGTTAATTTTTGTATAAGGTGTAAGGAAGGGGTCCAGTTTCAGTTTTCTTTATATGGCTAGCCAGTTTTTCCAACATCACTTACTGAATAGTTGCTCCTTTCCCCATTGCTTGTTTTTGTCTGGTTTGTCAAAGATCAGATGGTTGTAGATGTGTGGTGTTATTTCTGAGAGCTCTGTTCTGCTCCATTGGTCCATATGTCTTTTTTGGTAGCAGTACCATGCTGTTTTGGTTACTGTAGCCTTGTAGTATAGTTTGAAGCCAGGTAGTGTGATGCCTCCAGTTTTGTTCTTTTTGCTTAGGGTTGTCTTGGCTATATGGGGTCTTTGATTCCATATGAAATTTAAAATAGTTTTTTTTCTAATTCTGTGAAGAATGTTAATGGTAGTTTGATGGGAATAGCATTGAATCTTTGAATTACTTTGGGCAGTATGGCCATTTTCATGACATTGATTCTTCCTATACGTGAGGATGGAATGTTTTTCCATTTGTGTTGTGTCTTATTTCCTTGAGCAGTGATTTGTAATTCTCCTTGAAGAGGTCCTTCACATCCCTTGTTAGCTGCATTATTAGGTGTTTTATTCTCTTTGTAGCAATGGCGAATGGGAATTCATTCATGATTTGGCTCTATGTTTGCCTATTATTGGTGTAAAGAAATGCTTGTGATTTTTGCACACTGATTTTGTATCCTGAGACTCATCTGAAGTCATTTATCAGTTCAAGAAGTTTCTTGGCTGAGATGATGGGGTTTTGTAAGTATAAAATCATGTTCTCTGCAAACAGTGACAACTTGACTTCCTCTCTTCCTATTTGAATAATCTTTATTTCTTTCTCTTGCCTGATTCCCCTGGCCAGAACTTCCAGTTCTATGTTGAATAGGAATGGTGAGAGAGGGCATCCTTGTCTTGTACTGGTTTTCAAAGGGAATGCTTCCAGCTTTAGCCCATTCAGTATGATTGGCTGTGGGTTTGTCATAAATAGCTCTTATTATTTTAAGATGTGTTCCATCAATACCTAGTTTATTGAGAGTTTTTAACATGAAGAGATGTTGAATTTTATCAAAGGCCTTTTCTGTATCTATTGAGATAATCATGTGGTTTTTGTCTTTGGTTCTGTTTATGTGATGAATTACGTTTATTGATTTATGTATGTTGAATGAGCCTTGCATCCCATGGATGAAGCTGACTTGATTGTGGTGTATAAGTTTTTTGATGTGCTGCTTAATTTGGTTTGCCAGTGTTTTGTTGAGGATTTCCATGTTGATGTTCAGAGATATTGGCCGGAAGGTTTTTTTGTTGTTGTGTCTCATTCTGGTTTTGGTATCATGATGATGCTCACCTCATAAAATGAGGTACAGATGCATCCCTCCTTTTCAATGTTTGCAATATTTTCAGAAGGAATGGTACTACCTCCTCTTTGTATTTCTGATAAAATTCAGCAGTGAATCCCTCTGATTTTGGTTGGTAGGCTATTAATTACTGCCTTAATTTCAGAGCTTGTTATTGGCCTATTCAGGGATTCAACTTTTTTCTGGTTTAGTCTTGGTAGTGTGTATGTGTCCAGGAATTTATCCATTTCTTCTAGATTTTCTGGTTTATTTGCATAGAGGTGTTTATAGTATTTTCTAATGGTAGTTTGTATTTTTGTGAGGTCAGTGGTGGTATCTCCTTTATCATTTTTTATTGTATCTTTTTGATTCTTCTCTCTTTTATTCTTTATTAGTCTGGCTAGCAGTCTATCTATTTTGTTATTTTTTTAAAAAAAAACAGCTCCTGGATTCATTGATTTTTTTGGAGGGTTTCTTTGTGTCTCTATCTCCTTCAGTTCTTCTCTGATCTTAGTTATTTCTTGTCTTCTGCTAGTTTTTGAATTAGTTTGCCCTAGCCTCACTAGCTCTTATAATTATGGTGTTAGGGTGTTGATTTGAGATCTTTCTAGCTTTCTGGTGTGGGCATTTAGTGCTACAAATTTCCCTCTTAACACTGCTTTAGCTGTGTCCCAGAGATTCTGGTATGTTGTCTCTTTGTTCTCATTGGTTTCAAAGAACTTCTTGATAGCTGCCTTAATTTCATTATTTATCCAGGAGTCACTCGGGAGCAGGTTGTTCAATTTCCATGAAATTGTGTGGTTTTGGTGAGTTGAGTGAGTTTATTACTCCTTAGTTCTAATTTGATTGCACTGTGGTCTGAGAGATTATTTGTCATGATTTCAGTTATTTTGCATTTGCTCAGGAGTGTTTTACTTCCAATTACGTGGTTGATTTTAAAATAAGTGCCATGTGGCACTGAGAAGAATGTATATTCTGTTGATTTGGGATAGAGAGTTCTGTAGACCTCTACTAGGTCCACTTGATCCAGATCTGAATTCAAGTCCTGAATATTCTTGTTAATTTTCTGTCTCATTGATCTAATACTGACAGTGGGGTGTTAAAGTCTCCCACTATTATTGTGTGGTAGTCTAAGTCTCTTTGTAGGGCTCTAAGAACTGGTTTTATGAATCTGAGTGGTCCTGTATTGGGTGCATATATATACAGAATAGTTAGCTCTTCTTGTTAAATTGTTCCCTTTATCATTATGTTGGGCCCTTCTTTGTCTTTTTTGATCTTTGTTGGTTTAAAGTCTGTTTTGTCAGAGACTAGGATGGCAACCCCTGCTGTTTTTTGCTTTCCATTTGCTTGGTAAATTTTCCTCCATCCCTTTATTTTGAACTTGTGTGTGTCTTTGCACGTGAGATGGGTCTCTTGAATACAGCACACTGATGGGTCTTGACTCCTTATTCAATTTGCCAGTCTGTGTCTTTTAATTGGGGGCATTTAGCCCATTTACATTTAAGGTCAGTATTGTTATGTGGAAGTTTAATCCTGTCATCATGATGCTATTTGGTTATTTTGTACAACAGTTGATGCAGTTTCTTCATAGTGTCATTGGCTTTTATATTTTGCTGTGTTTTTGCAGGGCTGATACCAGTTTTTCCTTTCCATATTTAGTACTTCTTTCAGGAGCTCTTGCAGGACAGGCCTGGTGGTAACAAAATCCCTCAGCATTTGCTTGTCTGGAAAGGATTTTATTTTTCCTTTGCTTATGAAGCTTAGTTTGGCTGGATATGAAATTCTGGATTGGAAATTATTTTCTTTAAGAATGTTGAATACTGGCCCCCAATCTCTCCTGGCTTGTAGAGTTTCTGCTGAGAGGTTTGTTGTTAGTCTGATGGGCTTCCCTTTGTATGTGACCTGGCCTTTCTCTCTGGCTGCCCTTAACAGTTTTTCCTTGATTTCACCCTTGGAGAATCTGATGATTATATGTCTTGGGTTTGATCTTCTCATTGAGTATCTTAATGATATTCTTGTATTTCCTGAATTTGCATGTTGGCCTGTCTTGCTAGGTTGGGGAAGTTCTCCTGGATACTATCCTGAAGTGTGTTTTCCAGCTCGTTTCCATTCCCCTGTCTCCTTCCAGTACTCCAATCAATCATAGGTTGAGTCTTTTTATAAAGTCCCATATTTTGTGGAGGCTTTGTTCATTCCTTTTTATTCTTTTTTCTCTATTCTTGTCTGCATGTCTTATTTCAGTAAGGTGGTCTTCAAACTCTGATACCCTGTCTTCTGCTTCGTCAATTCCGCTGTTGATACTTGTGTATGCTTCACGAAGTTCTTGTGCTGTGTTTTTCACCTCCATCAGGTCATCTATATTCCTCTTTAAACTGATTATTCTAGTTAGCACTTTCTTCTAACCTTTTATCAAAGTTCTTAGCTTCTTTGCTTTGGGTTAGAACATGCTCCTTTAGCTCATCAGAGGTAGTTTTTTGTTACCCTCTTCGGAAGCCTACTTCTGTCAATTTGTCCATCTGATCCTCTGGTTCTTTGCCCTTGATGGAGAGATGTGATCATTTGGAGGAGAAGAAGCACTCTGGCCTTCTAGGTTTTCACCATTTTTCCATTGATTCTTTCTCATCTTTGTGAATTTGTCTAGTTTCTATCTGAGGTTACTGACCCTTAGATGGGGTTTTTGTGGGGACGTTTTTGTTGTTGTTGTTGATGCTGTTGTTGTCACTTTCTGCTTGTTTGTTTTTCTTTCAATAGTCAGGTCCATCTTCTGTAGGGCTGCTGTAGTTTGCTGGGGGTTCACTTCAGTCCCTATTCATCTGATTTGCTCCTGTGCCTGGAGACGTCACTCAGGGAGGCTGGAGAGCAGCAAAGATGGATGCCTGCTTCTTCTTGTGGGACCTCTGACCTCGAGGGTCACCAACCTGATGCCAGTAGGATTGCTCCTATATAGGGTATCTGACAACCCCTGTTGCAGGGCTTCACCCAGTTGGGTGGCACAGGGAACAGGACCCATTTAATGAAGTACTTTGTCCCTTGGTGGAGAGGGTGTGTTTTGCTGGGGGGAAACCCACTCATCTGGGCTACCCAGATTCCTCAGAACTACCAGGAGGAGAGGCTAGGGCTGCTGGTCCACAGAGACTGTGGCTACCCCTCCCACTAGGGACTCAGGCTCAGGGAGATCTGAATTCTGTCCTGGCTGGAGTTATTGGAGATCCTGTAGGGAAGCCCTGCCCAATGAGGAAGGATGGGTCAGGGTTAGACCTGAAGAGCCACCCTGGCTGCAGACTGCCAAAGCCGGTGTGTTGGACTGTGGGGACAAGTCTTGGGACAAAGCCATCCAGCCTCCCTGCCTCCAGCAGGGGAAAAGCGCAGCCTGGAGCTATAGAAATGGGTGCTGCCCTTCCCCCCATTTAGGGAGCTTAGTGTATTAGGCAGTTGCCAGTCCCATTGCTGACTGCTGCCCCTCCCACAAGGAGTTCAAAGGGCTTAGACAGCAGGCAGTCCAGGCAGTGCTGGTCACCCCTCCCCCGAGGAGTTCATTAGGCTTAAGCAGATTCCAGCTGAGAGGCTGCAAGAATCTCCAGGTTCCCAGGTTGGAGTGCTAGTACCCAGTGGCTTGGGTTCGCAAGTGGGATCTTCTGATCCATGGGTTGCATAGTTCCATGGAAAAAGCACAGTTTCCCTGGCTGGGTAGTGTGCTCACTCACCGCCTCCCTTGGCTGGGGGGAGGGGGTTCCCCTTTCCCATGTGACTCTCAGGTGGGCCGCCACATCACACTGCTCTTCCTTGTGTCCATGGGTCACACCAGCCTTCTAGTCAATTCTGATGACAGAACCTGGATACCTTGGTTGCTGGTGAAGGATTCACATGCTTATTATGTTTTTTTTTTGTTGTTTTTTTTTGTTTGTTTTTTTGCTGGGAGTTTCCGAAGGGCGCTCCTTCTAGTTAGCCATCTTGGCCCCACTCTCATTTTCGCCATTTTAAATTGTGCAGTTCAGTGGTGTTAAGTACATTCACATTGTTACACAACCATCATCACCATTCATCTCCAAAACATTTTTCATCTGGCAAAACTGAAACTCTGCACCTATTAAGCAATAACTCCCCATTTCCAGCTCTCCTCAGATTTGGTCAACTACCACTCTACTTTCCATCTCTATGAATTCAACCCCTCTAAGTCCTCATATAAGTGAAATCATACAATATTTGTCCTTTCATGACAGGCTTATTTCACTTATAATGTTTTAAAGGGTGAATGTTATAGTACATTGATTATATCTCAATAAAGAAAAACAAATGAGCATAAGAGATATGTTGGACATCATTAATAGTTCTAATGTATATATAATTGAAGATTCAGGAGAAGGAGAGTGGTGCAGAAACATAATTTATGGGGATAAAGAACACATCAACTGACAGATTTCAGAATCGCAGAGAGCCCCAGTTCAGAATAAACACAAAGAAAACCCTACGCACAATGGAGTAAAACTTCTGTAAAGCAAAGATTAGGAGAAACTCTAAACAAATCACATTAACTTCAAAGTAGCAATAAGACTGACAGCTGATTTTTCAGCAGAAATGATAAAAATCAGAGGACAATAGGGTGATATTTTTAAGAGCTGTGAAGGCTGTTTAATAACTTTTTAAAATGAAAGTGAAATAAATACATTTTCAAACAAACACAGAAAATGGTCAACAGCAGACTTAAAATGTAAAATCTAAAAACAAAATTAAGCAAACAAAAACTAGAACCCTTCAGGAACAATAAAATTGATCCCAGATAGATACATTGAAATGCAGGAAGGATTGGATGAAAACTAGATGAGATAAGTATGTGGATAATTAGAAATGGATATTGGCTGTTCCAAACAACAGTAATAACATCTTATGGTATTTAAAATGTATGCACTGCTAAAATGCAAGAGAATAAAAATACAAAAAATAGGAGGGGATCAACAGACAAAAAAAGTTAGAAGGTCCTACATGTTTAGTAAAGTGGTAAAAGTAGTAATTTTAATTATTTCCATTTAAACCATAAATGTGTGTTGTAATCTCTGTGATAATCAGGAAACGTATAGCTAACAATAAGTAGTCTAAATTACAAATTAGAATGTATAACTTACAAGTTAATAGATGCAAATAATGAATACACATTTTTTGTCAAGTAATCAAAAAAGAAGAATGAATGAACAAGAAATACAGGTGGAGTATCCCTTACCTAAAATGCTTGGAATCAGAAGTATTTTGATTTTTTCAGGTTCTAGAACATTTGCATTATACTTACTGGTGCAGTATCCCAAATCCGAAATCTTAAATGCCCCAGTGAACATTTCCTTTGCATATTTTAATGTTAGCTCTCAAAAAGTTTCAGATTTTGGGACATTTTGCTTTTCAGATTTTTGGATTAGGGATACTCAATCTATAATATAAAAGAGATGTAGGAAATTATATTAAATGTAAGTATATACACCAAGTAAAATAGGAAACATCTTAACTGACTGATATTAGAGAGGATTGTACTCAGAATTTCAGAATACTGAGGAAAATAAAGGAATTAGAGAGACTCAAGGGAAAATGGAGATACTGGGAAAGTCTGAGAGGTACTTTAGCAAATGACATGGGTCAGTACTCATACATAATTACTCTCTCAATAGTACATATAGATGAATAAACTTATACTCATCCAAAAATATCAAGCCTCAATTAAACATCAAAAAATAGTAAGTTTGGTGGGGGAGTTTAATATTTAAATACTTACAGTCTTATCTATCAATTATTTAAATTATGTTTATTTGACATTAATTTTAGTGATAATGATAATGATAGTATTTTAGTGATAATGATAGTTTTTTTGTTTTATCAAATATCAATATTAGGTAAATATAATTTTCATGTGTTATTCTTATATGGGTGTGTATGTATATATATGTATATACAATTACATATAATATATACAACTTACAATAAATATTTTTATATAGTTATATATAACAAAAGTTTAGTTTATTAATATTAACCAATATATTATCATAAGATTCCATATATTTATATATAGTGTACATATTAGAATATATATTATATAGTATATATTATATAATAAACATATGTATGCTATACATTTACTATGTTATATATTCTAATATATACTATATAGAAATGTATAGTATCACATATTGGTTAATAGTAATATATACTATATAATATATATTTATATGATACAGTAAATTTTTATTAGACTATATTATATATAAAACTCATAATATATTGGTTCATAATAATTATAAACTATGCTTTTATTATTATTATTTTTAGAGCACCTTTAATGAGATATAATTCACATACCATACAATTCACTGTTTCAAAGCATACAATTCAGTGGTTTTAAGTATAATGACAGGGTTGCGTAAGTAACATTACTACCTAATTTTTAAGCATGATTAGCACAGTCAAAAGAAGTCTTGTACCCATCAAAAGAATCTTTTTTTTTCTCTTTAAGGAAAACTTCTGAAACTTTTAGTAGAACCCTATAGCAGAAAAAGGATTTACTTTTTATTGCTATGGTCACTCTTTTATTTTAAATAATATGTATGTAGAGTGCAATGAAGCATCCTGATTAACCTATGATTTGGGAAATTCTCAAGAATTATCAGGAATTCAGACTTCTCTTTCTCCAATGCTGAAGATTGCTGCCTGTTGGGAATATGGAAATCCTATCAAGAGTAAAGCAACATGGAGCAGAGCATCCAGTACACCTGAGATGCACATAAAGCAGGAGTCAGGGAAAAACTTTGTTGAGCCATTAAGATCTAAGTTTGCTTGTAACCAGATTAACTAAGCATTACAGTTAGATTGCATGAAAATATAAAACAATAGCTCAGCTAACAAAACTGCAGTGGAGAAAGTGGGAGATAGCTCTTATTAGCTGAAAAAGGGAGAAATATAATGTTGAAACATAAACTTTTTCATTATTATTTTTAAATACTGTATTAGCTAATGATTTCCACTGTAAGCATCAGAGGCCAACTAGATTAAGAAAAAAAAATGAATGGGTAAATGGAAAGATAATAGAGTCAGTCACAAAATCAAAGGAAAAAAATAAAGAAGAAGAACCAGAAGGACAGGAATTGAAAGAGCTTTGAGAAACTAGATAGTCAGAATTAATGAATAGTTTCTTAGGAGTGCCACACTCATATTGAACCAGCTTTGACTACTTTCTGTCCTAGTGGAAGATTCAAATATCTGGGAGAATGCATTGATTTGCCCTGACACCCTTACCCACAGTGCATTCGATAGGGCTAGATTGTTCTCTAACTTCAACCACCAGCAGAAGGGAAAACTGAAAGAGTAGAGTTCTACTACTCTAAAAGAAAACTCTTAAAAGGCAAATATGTCGTATGTATTAAAACATTATTCTCTTTTCAGTAACTCTGGCAGATTCATTTCAATTAATTTTCTTGAAAAATTTAAGTAGTTTTCAGGAAAATTATGTGTGTAGTACAAACTCATTATTAAAAACATAAAACCTTATTTACAGTAGAGAAACCTGACAAACACTACTATCTCAGGCAGGTGATCAAGGTCAATATCCACAGTGATAAATCATGTTGAGAGCATGCACCCTTGATATGATATGATGAAAGTGGCACTTTACATCAGTGTTCTTCTTTCTGAAAACCCATAACCCCAGTCGAATCATAAGAAAAATATCAGACAAATCCCAGTACAGGATATTCTATAAAATACCTGATAACTATTTCTCAAAACTGTCAAGGTCATCAAAAAGAAAAAAGTCTGAGAAACTGTCAAAACCAAGAGGAGCCGAAGAGACACACCACCTAAATGTAATGTGGTATCCTGAATGAGATCCTAAAACAGAAAAGGATGTTAAGAAAACACTAAGTAAATATGAATAAAGTATGGGCTTTGGATAATAATAATGTAATGTATCAACATTGGCATTGTGATAAGTGTACCACACTAATGCGAGATGTTAATAATAGAGGAAACTGGGTGCAGGGTACATGGAAACTCTCTGCTCTGTCTTTACACATTTTTTGTAAATCTAAAAACATTCAAACAATGAAAGCTTATTTTTAACAATCTTATTTCAGTCACTTTATCATCCTATCTATATCTCTCCATTGAGGATGTCTAAAAATGTGTTCACCAACTTCCTCTGTATTGATAATCCCCAAGTCGTTATTTTTAGTTCCGATTCTTCACTGATACACACACACACACACACACACACACACATTATATAAGCATGCATTTGTGTATGTATATATTGCTAAACAAACATCTTGATCTGGTCATCTTTTAGGCATATAAAACTCAATATATCTCTTGGTAAGAAATACTTATTGATGATGTTGTGATAATGTGCTGTAGGAGCATGCTTTTAATGTCCTATAATACTTTGTTTGATGAATGCCTACAGGGCAACTATTATATGGCAGGCACTGCTGTACATACCACAGACTTATAGGTGAAGAAGATATACACATGTCCTGTTGTTAAGGAGTTTAGGATATGCTGAGAGAGGCACATGTTAACAAATAATAGCACTATGAGCTCTGCAATAAAGCTAAATTTGTTTATGTGCCGTACCTTGCACTTACCTTTATTGTAGCAGCTGTCACACTTTATCTCCCTTATGAAGTCACATATTTATAATTCCAACTACACTTACTTATTGAGGATAGCAGATCCTCAATAAAAGTTTGTGGAAACATCTGGTCATCTGGTTCACTTCTCATTCATTGAATGATTAAATGAATGAGAAGACTGGACTCATTTACTGATTCATGTTTATGACACCAAGGGATATATGGACAAGTAAAAAGCATACAGTCAGTTTTGATTCTATTCCAGGCTCCCTTTTGGCCTGATTCTGACTCTACTAGGTCTTAGTTTCTCCTTAGCAAAGGCTATGGCAACGAACTATTCCAGTTTGCCAAGGACTCTCCTTGTTTTAGCATTGAATGTTCGCATTCTCAAAATAATAATAATAATGATAATAATAAAAGCCAAGTCTTGAATAAACCTGGATGGTTGATTGCTCTAGAAAAGCCCTACAAAAATTCTGGAGCCTATTTCCCTTCTTTCTTATTCAAGAAGGTATAAAAAGAAATTTTGATTTCGTAGATGTTGATAAAAACCACTCACTCAGCATTTACCGTGTTGATCTCTTTGTGGGCTTCACCTTGTTTAACCCTCACAACAACCCTATGAGGTCAAAATTATTATCATTGCCACTTCACAGATGATGAAAAAAGCACAGAATATTAAATCACGGAACTGAATTTCAAACCCAGGGTTGTCCAAAGCTTGCATTAAACTCTTAGCCTTCATGTTTACATACAGTGAAATGGCAAGTCATGTTCTTACTGAGTTTTTTTCCAACACTCTGAAACTTCCAAGTCTACCCCAAGTCAACTACATTTTTAAAAAGTACCACCTCCCCCCTAAAATAGTTGGTCCATGTAAACCCTGTATATCTGCCGTGAGAAGTTAGTTTTCTCAAAATAAATACATATAAGTTCTTTTTAGTCTGGTTGTACTGAATTAATCAATTTGGAGAAAAACTGAGCATTGCACTTCTATGGAGAATTTTTTGGTTTGCTTGTATGGCTTACAATTAGCTTACTTCTGTGAGATGTTTCTGGTTAGAGTTTCTCTCTCCAAGAATCTGACTTAAACATTTATAGTCCATCAGCTTCCATGGATTTTGGTGAGCTTTTTCAGACAGGTTAGTAATGTCAAGTTTGGCAAGTACTTTGGCTTTTCAGTCTGTTTTGTTTGAAAATCAATTTACACTCTTTGCAAACTTGTGACAGCATAAATCAGGCAACTGAGTTCACTATTAAAATAAAATGGGGACTTGTTTCATTTTGCTGAGGAGATGGGCAGAACACTTTCTACTAATTTCAAACATATTCCTGTCATACCATGGCAATTTGACAAACCTACTGTTCCACTGTTCTTAATTCACTAGATGAACAAAAACAGAAACAGAGGCAAGAGAGGTTAGATTATCTGTCCAGGGCAGCACACGGGAAGGCAGGAATGGAAGCAAATTAAGAACTCACAGGTCTTAAATACACCAGCCATTCTGGGCCGCTGAACGTCTCTCCCTTAGCACCCCTGATAGCTGATGTTCAGAAATGGTGGCCTCCATTATCCTAACTAACCTCTTCAGAAAGTCTTCTAATTCAGGTATCTTCTCATTGAAGATGGTGTGGAGAAAGTGGAGCCTTCAATCAAACCTCCAAAACAGTTCGGTGCCATAAAACTAATTTAAAATGGAATAGACTGGGCACGGTGGCTCTCGCCTGTAATCCCAGCACTTTGGGAGGCTGAGGCAGGCGGATCACGAGATCAGGGGTTCGAAACCAGCCTGACCAACATGATGAAACCCCGTGTCTACTAAAAATACAAAAAAATTAGCTGGGCATGGTGGCGTGTGCCTGTAATCCCAGCTACTCAGGAGGCTGAGGCAAAGAGAATTGCTTGAACCTGGGAGGCGGAGGTTGCAGTGAGCTGAGATGGTGTGCACTCCAGCCTGGGTGACAGACCATCTCAAAACAAACAAACAAACAAACAATAAAATGGAATAAAGTGGAAAATAAAAGAGCTGGTTACAATTACACCATTTAGGCCTTAGATAGCAAGTAATTCTAGTGATTGAGAAACTACTGATGCAATGCGGCTTAAACGGGAAACAGGGCAAAATGGAGTTAAAGTGCAGCATTTTCCACATCTGTACTGGAAACGCTGATAGTAGACTTAAGAAAATAATTCACAGGCCGGGCGCGGTGGCTCACGCCTGTAATCCCAGCACTTTGGGAGGCCGAGGCGGGCGGATCACGAGGTCAGGAGATCGAGACCATCCTGGCTAACACAGTGAAACCCCGTCTCTACTAAAAATACAAAAAATTAGCCGGGCGTGGTAGCGGGCGCCTGTAGTCCCAGCTACTCGGGAGGCTGAGGCAGGAGAATGGCGTGAACCCGGGAGGCGGAGCTTGCAGTGAGCCGAGATCGCGCCACTGCACTCCAGCCTGGGCGACAGAGCGAGACTCCGTCTCAAAAAAAAAAAAAAAAAAAAAAAAAAGAAAAAGAAAATAATTCACTATAGGAAACTAACAATCACAAAAATATTTGTTGTACTCTCCAGTTTTACATGCAAATTTTAACTTTGTGTCATCTCTGCTAAATATATACATTCTGAAACATTCAGCCATTTGCTTCTCAGTACTCTGATAAAACTGATTATTCTGACTTTTATTCCTCAGCTGCTTAGCTGGACTTTCCCAAAGTAGGCCTTGTGTTTTTCAACACAGTAGACTAAATTTCTGACAGTATTTAATAATTTACCCCATTCTCAAATATCTGGAAAATCTCATAAATTTTGTATGTAATACTTTTTCTTTCTATTTTGTTTGTGTTTCAACCTATCTGCATCCTCATCCTGCAGGATTGTAAGGTGAACTTCTCTATTGGGAAAACTACTTAACTTTGAGCTAAAGTAGAGGGCAACTTGGTCCAAAAACAGGATCAGCTGAGTGTGGACACTTACTTACTTACAGCATGATCCTAAATCACTGTGACTCTCTTCTCCAAAATGAAAACCATTGGCTTAAAAGAAGGTTAATCTAACATTCACGGCTACCCCAGTGACTGGCTGGTACTGACTCTCCTGCCTGTCCAAATCATTGTGAGAAACTGTAACTGAACTCATGTTATCTATAGGTCAATGTGGTGGCAGATATATGGTAGTGACCCCAATAAATTAGTAGAAATCAAAAGCATTCTAAATTAAAACAGATGAAATTTAATAAATTACAATGACATTTAGTTTTCAGAACAATGCTTTCCCATTCTTGTAACCATTCAGAAAAGGGTTAATTTGTGTTCTCCTCTTCAGACCACAGCCTCATTCTAAGAGGGAGAGTAACTGAGACAGTGAGAGAAACTCAAAAGCATGAAAATGTCTTTGTAATTTAACAAAAAGGTAAATCTGGAGTGGCATTGTTGGGGAACATTTTAAGATATTACCACGTTTTCTAAACTTGAAGTCCCATAGAACATTACCTAGATGTAGGGAATGTGTATAGATGGCCCCCAACTTACCAATGGTGTAACTTGATTTTTCAACTTTATGGAAGTTTATGTTTATGTTTAACTTTTTATTTATTTTATTTTATTTTATTTTTTTGAAACAGAGTGTCACTTTGTCACCCAGACTGGAGTGCAGTGGCACGATCTTGGCTTACTGCAAACTCTGCCTCCTGGTTCAAGTGATTCTCCTGCCTCAGCCTTCCCAGTAGCTGGGATTACAGGCACGCTCCAGCATGCCCAGCTAAATTTTTGTATTTTTAGTAGAGATGGGGTTTCACCATGTCGGCCAGGCTGGTCTTGAACTCCTCACCTCAGGTGATCCACCCGCCTCGGCCTCCCAAAGTGCTGGGATTACAGACGTGAGCCACTGCACCCAGACTGTTTATGTTTAACTTTAAACAAAAGTTCAACTTTATGAAAGGTTATGTTTTGAGGATAATTCTATCATTAGTCAAAGAGCATCTTGACTTACAATGGTTTGACTGAATGATTTTTTAACTTTAGGTTTTATTGGGATATTACATGCATTTCAACTAGCGATATTTTTATTTTTTACTTAAAGTGGGCTTATCAGGACATAACAAAATGGTAAACTGAGAAGCATCTGTATAAAGTTTCTGTCAGTCCCCACATTTTCGAAAATAATATTCTAAGATAATTTTCCACATTGTCATTTCTTCTTCAATTTTGAGGCCAAGACCTCATCTTTCTACCTCCTGTGTAGGTGAGGCATAGTCACATGACCCAGATTTCAACAAGCAGATGAAACAAAGACAATGACTTCGCTGCAGCAAAGAGCAATGTGAGGAATGAGGCAAGTTCAGCAACCATCCTGTTGATGACATGTGTAGAAGAACATGGGACAGGGACATTGAGCTCTCAGATATAGCAGGGACAGAGATCCTAGCAGTAACTTTTCAAGGCTGTGTGATCATCTTCCCAGGGAAGGGCTAAGCTTTCCCTGTGAAAGTGATGTGTCTACAAGCAGTCTCATGACATGATTTGGAATTTTTTTCCAGATAGTGTAGTTTCTGAGCCTAATTTGCTGGCCCTTGTGGTGATTATGTAAACTTCAGAGTAATTTGTTTACTGCTTTAACTAGCTGGAGTTGATTCTGTTGTTTACAATGAAGTTACAAATTCAGAAGTTGCATCAGAAGTGCCTACTGCACTCAACAAACCTTCTAAGAAATAGGAATCTGTGGTTGACTCTTGGGTCTTATTGGTTTTGCAAACAAAACACAAGCTTAATCCACTTGCTGTATAGTGATAGGAGCCTGGGCAGTTCATGGCAAAAAGTGGCAAAACACTTAACAATACCATAGCTGCATTCATCCGGAATTCAGTATCCACGGAGGGAAAATTACCACGCCCTAAAACATTATCAAGGACAGGAGGATATGAAGGCTGTGGAATGGGAAGCATCTTTCAAAATGCACGGGAGACTAAGAAAGAATGACTAATTCAAACTACGAAATTCTAGGCTCAAGGTACAATCAGATTAAGTGAATGCTCAAAAAAAAATTCCTTTCACTAATACATTAGGAAAAGGCTATCATTTTCTGTCATTGAATTTCCCTTGTATACAAGGAGAGACTCATCAGTAATAGTACCATAAATAAACTGATTGATGCCCATAATACCTCTCAGCCTGAGCTACAACTTTGCAGTAGAAATTATTTTTACAGTACTTGTCTGCCTCAGTCTAACCAGAACTAAATTGTTCACAAAATTAAGCTTTGTTTCAGGCTTGATATCTTCTACTTCATTTTTTTCTTAAAACCTATTTCACATTATTCAAATAGGCAGAATGAAGACGTGGAAACTTATTTCTTCATGAACTAAAAACTTAACAATCTGATGAGAGAAGAAGTATTTCAATTAAATAGGTGTCTGCTTTGGTAAGTACCAAATGGCCAAGCTGATTCCTTTTTTTTTTTTTTTTTTTTTCTTTGAGACGGAGTCTCGCTCTGTCGCCCAGGCTGGAGTGCAGTGGCGCGATTTCCGCTCACTGCAAGCTCCGCCTCCTGGGTTCATGACATTCTCCTGCCTCAGCCTCTCCAGTAGCTGGGACTTCAGGCTCCCGCCACTACGCCCGGCTAATTTTTGTATTTTTAGTAGAGACGGGGTTTCACCGTGCTAGCCAGGATGGTCTCGATCTCCTGACCTTGTGATCCGCCCACCTCGGCCTCCCAAAGTGCTGGGATTACAGGTGTGAGCCACCGCGCCCTACTGCTGATTCATTTTTAAGAAAATGCCAAAGTGACCTGATAGTCTGAACTGACAATATGGACCAAACATTGGCTTATTTCCCAAACACTTAGTTATTTTCAAATCTTCAAATGAACATTTTTTTCAAGGACTAAATATGTGTTCTCATTTTGTGTTTCTGCTTTGTGTCTATGTCTAAGCTTTTAGAAAGGAAAATGCTTTTACCCCAATAAAATAGCACAGTCATTTATTAGGGTTCAAAGAGAAAAGTGCTAAAAAGTGGCAATGATCTATTTATCTGAACCTGAGGCCTTGTGGTGTTCTCAAGTTTCTATACTATTTATAAAAGAAATTAATCTACATGATGTAATTTTACACTCTATTTATATCATTATTCTTTATACAACATAAACATAGAACTCAGTGATGTTATTACATGTCATAAATGTCATCATAATTTGTCTTTACACATCATAAATAGTTTGTGACATTATTACACCTTCGGGTGTCTCTTTCCATATTTATGGTAATTACATCAAAGTATTTACTATAATTATGTCATTTGATGAAATTACAGTAATTACTTCAAAAAATGATAGCCCATGACTAATGAATTAAAATAGCATGGAAATTCACATTAAAAATGACATTAAAATAATGCTAAGGATCTGAGATAACTCACAAGAGCAAGAACATTCATTACTTGAGTTTTTAACCTTCAAACTTGGTTCTACAGGTTTTTCCCTTGTTGAAAAATGTATCTTTGTTGAAGATTGGGAAATGCTTTGTAACGGCACAGAAAACCATAGAGACATTTGAAAAAAATGGAAAACCCAGTTGCCAGCCTTATTTTTGGCAATGTGGCAAAACAAAAATATGACTTAAAAAGCAACTCATAGAAGATAATTCAAATCCTCCTCAATCCATATTCCCATTCATTCTCTTTCTCTTGTTTGGAGTCTGTCAAAAACAGGCTTATCTAAACTATATTATATGTATTAGGTAACAGACTGGGCCCATATCGGACTAATGAGTGACTTGTTTTTCAAGTTGAAATTCATATTCATATATCACAAGACATGGAACTGCAAAGGACCAAGGAATCGTTTTATTCAGCCTCCAGATAGATTACTCTAAACAATGGCTTACAAATGGCTGTCTCTATTTTTAGCAGTCTCCATGGAACAAGACTTCACAGCATCCCTGGAAAGCCTATTTCAAGGTTTACCTTTTATTATTGTGAAGTACGTATATCAGTGAATAAACCAAAAATCTATATCCTTGTGGAGCTTATGTAGAAAGAAAATGAATAAAATTGGAACTCAAGAGAAAAACAAATCCAAAATAAATAGTTATACAATATTTTAGCATGTACTACATCCTATAGTATGCTAAGATAGATACGAAGTAGGATAGAGAATGCCAGGAAAGGGTGAGGAGCATAGAGTTGAAAATTTTAATAAGCATGCAGCTTCTAAATAGGTCTGACTGCAAAAGTGACATCAGAGCAAAGATTCAATAGGGAAGGGGCCGGGGCATATTTGCAGGAAGATCACTGTAGGAGAGAAGAGCTATGGAAGGGTGTTGAGCAAGAGGCTGTGAGGTGTGTTGGAAGGCCAAGGAATCCTGTATAATGAAACAGGAAGGGAGCTAGGAATAAGAGATGGATTCAGTAAGGTGGAGGTAGAGGTTGCTTTTAGACACGTTAAGATTGTTATTGGACATCCAGGTAGGTATGTAAAATAGGCAGCTAGTTATTCATGTTTAGGGATGCAAATTTGGGGTTCATCAGCACAGAGATGCTATTTCAGGCCATGAGATCCATGAGATGGGGCAAAATTGCTTACGGAGAGAGGGCAGATGGATTGGAGAAGGGCAAGGCCAGTGGCCTGGGGATTCCCAACAGTAATTGCTCCAGGAGAAGAGCAAGAGCCAGCAGAGACAGCTGAAATAGAGTCCCCAGGTAGAAAAATAGGAGAGCAGTGTTCTGACTGATAGCCCAATAAAGGCAGCATTTAGAGGGGGAAAGACTGATCAACAGGGTCAAATATTTGGGTAAGGCAACTACAATAAGGACTAAAGCGGATCATTGGACATACACTGAAATAGAACATTCTATTCTCCCTGATCTAGACACCCATATGCTGATTATTCATCCTTTGAATCCTAATTCACCATCCTACTAAACAAAAGTAATGGTAGGTATAAAAAGCTTTATATTTCACAAAGCCTTTTTATATATATTAGCTCATTACATTCTTACAGCAACCTTGGTAAGTGTGGACAATGAAATTGAAATGCAGAAATGTTTAAATGACTCATGAAGTCTCAATTCTACATCTTTAGACTTGAATTCTTTCCAGCGTAGGCACTTCAGAAAACGTCCCATGAAAGTTTCTCCTACTCTTCCAGACACATCACTCTCTCTCCTGTCTCTGACTCCCTATGTCTGTCCTGACTTTCTATATCAGGGATTCCCAAGGTGTGAAACTGTCACCCTAGAGCCACCACATACTCTCAGGAGATCAGCAACATCAAAACCATTTTTATAATCATAATAAAACCTTGTTTGCCTTTTTCTCTCTCATTCTTTCATGAAAATAGTGTGGAGATTTCCAGAGGCTACATGACAAACAGTATTGCAACAGAATCAATGCAGAAGCAAATGTGAGAATTCAGCTTGCTTCTGTTAAGTTGGACATTAAAGAGATTTGAAATAATGTCTATGTGACTCTTACTTTTGGTTTTGACAAATATAGCTTTTTGTCCTCAAAATAAAACATTACTATTAGCCTGTATTGATTTTTAATTATTTTGAGTGAATTAATTAATTCTTTACAATTTTTATTTGAACTGAATATGGCAAATATCAATAGATATACCTACCAAAAAGAAAGTCCTAAGGGATCATCAATAATTGTGATAACCACTGTCTATATTACTTGGGTCCATGCCACTCCTCTTTATATTATCTTGTATAATAATTGGTGTTTTTTTAAGTTTCCTTTTATATATTCCTTATTTGTCCTCCCAGATTATTAGCTCTTTAAATTGTAGGGACTATCATTTTTATTTTTATTTTTTGGCTTCCCCTAGGAATATTCCTACTTCTAGGTAGTTAAGCAATTTCCAATTAACATGTAATGATATTTTATAGACTGGTTGATTTCATAACTTTCTTTACTGGTTAGTTAAAAGACAATAGCAACAACTTTCTGGTTGTAACTTTATTGCTCCTGGAGATACTTCTCTTAGGGATTCATTTATTTAACACATATTTATGGAGCACATGTTGCATAAAAGGCTCTATGGAAAATACCAGCGAGATAGATGAGACCACAGCTCCCACCTTCAAGGTATTTGTGACTCACTAGGAAAGATAAGATGGGGCATCTTACTATAAGAGCTGGTATGTCCTTGATTCTAAGAATACACCTCTCCTTGCCCCACATATTCTAACATCTGTATAATCAAAATGAGTCTTATAACTGATGTTGGCATAGTTTAAGTGGCAAAATCTCTTTTCTTCCTTAGAAGTACATAACATAGGGTATATTGTACAACCACTTGAGTCTTTGATGTGATGAAATATGATAAAAACCAATCAAATGTGGAAAGTTTAATATGACAAGTACTCAAAGAAAACAAAACAATGCGTAGAAGAATTTTGGGAAAGGAAATCTACACATCCAGGTAACTGCAACTATTTTCCTCTTGGCTGTTTCTTCACAGACTGCATTTATGTTAAATTTAATATCATTTTATTTTACTTCTCTACATTACTCTTAAAATATGGAGCCTCTAAACCAACATTTCATACTGAACTTGTAACAAAACTTTTTTTTTTTATTATACTTTAAGTTTTAAGGTACATGTGCACAACATGCAGGTTTGTTACATATGTATACATGTGTTATGTTGGTGTGCTGCACCCATTAACTCGTCATTTAACATTAGGTATATCTCCCAATGCTATCCCTCCTCCCTCCCCCCACCCCACAACAATCCCCAGAGTGTGATGTTCCCCTTCCTGTGTCCATGTGATCTCATTGTTCAATTCCCACCTATGAGTGAGAACATGCAGTGTTTGGTTTTTTGTCCCTGCGATAGTTTGCTGAGAATGATGGTTTCCAGCTTCATCCATGTCCCTACAAAGGACATGAACTCATCCTTTCTTATGGCTGCATAGTATTCCATGGTGTATATGTGCCACATTTTCTTAATCCAGTCTATCATTGTTGGACATTTGGGTTGGTTCCAAGTCTTTGCTATTGTGAATAGTGCTGCAATAAATATACGTGTGCATGTGTCTTTATAGCAGCATGTTTTATAATCCTTTGGGTATATACCCAGTAATGGGATGGCTGGGTCAAATGGTATTTCTAGTTCTAGATCCCTGAGGAATCGCCACACTGACTTCCACAATGGTTGAACTAGTTTACAGTCCCACTAACAGTGTAAAATGTTCCTATTTCTCCATATCCTATCCAGCACCTGTTGTTTCCTGACTTTTTAATGATCACCATTCTAATTGGTGTGAGATGGTATCTCATTGTGATTTTGATTTGCATTTCTCTGATGGCCAGTGATGATGAGCATTTTTTCATGTGTCTGTTGGCTGCATAAATGTCTTCTTTTGAGAAGTGTCTGATCATATCCTTCGCCCACTTTTTGATGGGGTTGTTTTTTTCTTGTAAATTTGTTTGAGTTCATTGTAGATTCTGGATATTAGCCCTTTGTCAGATGAGTAGCTTGCAAAAATTTTCTCCCATTCTGTAGGTTGCCTGTTCACGCTGATGATATCTTTTTTTTTTGCTGTGCCAGAAGCTCTTTAGTTTAATTAGATCCCATTTGTCAATTTTGGCTTTTGTTGACATTGCTTTTGGTGTTTTAGACATGAAGTCCTTGCCCATGCCTATGTCCTGAATGGTATTGCCTAGGTTTTCTACTAGGGTTTTTATGGTTTTAGGTCTAACATGTAAGTCTTTAATCCATCTTGAATTAATTTTTGTCTAAGGTGTAAGGAAGGGATCCAGTTTCAGCTTTCTACATATGGCTAGCCAGTTTTCCAGCACCATTTATTAAATAGGGAATCCTTTCCCCATTTCTTGTTTTTCTCAGGTTTGTCAAAGATCAGATAGCTGTAGATATGTGGCATTATTTCTGAGAGCTCTGTTCTGTTCCATTGGTCTATATGTCTGTTTTGGTAGCAGTACCATGCTGTTTTGGTTACTGTGGCCTTGTAGTATAGTTTGAAGTCAGGTTGTGTGATGCCTCCAGCTTTGTTCTTTTGGCTTAGGATTGACATGGTGATGCGGGCTCTTTTTTGGTTCCATATGAACTTTAAAGTAGTTTTTTCCAATTCTGTGAAGAAAGTCATTGGTAGCTTGATGGGGATGGCATGGAATTAGGAAAAGAGGAAGTCAAATTGTCCCTGTTTGCAGATGACGTGATTGTATATCTAGAAAACCCCATCGTCTCAGTCCAAAATCTCCTTAAGCTGATAGGCAACTTCAGCAAAGTCTCAGGATACAAAATCAGTGTGCAAAAATCACAAGCATTCTTATACACCAATAACAGACAAACAGAGAGCCAAATCATGAGTGAACTCCCATTCACAATTGCTTCAAAGAGAATAAAATACCTAGGAATCCAACTTACAAGGGACATGAAGGACCTCTTCAAGGAGAACTACAAACCACTGCCGAGTGAAATAAAAGAGGATACAAACAAAGGGAAGAACATTCCATGCTCATGGGTGGGAAGAATCAATATCGTGAAAATGGCCATACTGCCCAAGGTAATTTATAGATTCAATGCCATCCCCATCAAAACTTCTGATAGCTGAACAATAAGAAAGAATCACCTGCCACAGGCCCTTAAGAATCTGTCTGAAAAAAGTTTCCTTTATAGCCCAACTTGGTGTATGGAAGAAAGGACCTAAAGTCCTCATATTTGGACAGTATGTTAAAATAAAAACGACTGAAAATTGGATCTTTCTTACTTTTTCTACCATATTCTTTCTGCACAGTTCCTACTAAGATCCCACCTAATTTACCATGTGAATTTATGTCTAGAAAGTGAACTTAGGGATATAAAGTTACTATTTTTAGCTCTCAATTCACTAATTAGTTGGAGCTAATTTGTTTGAACACCAACTATTTATGACCATAAATGATGTTGGATTCTTTCTCTACTCATTTCTGGGAGAGAGAGAAAAAAATACAGGAATTCAATCTCATATTAGTTAGATCTCATATTTGTAAACATAACAAGCTCATGGTAAGTATAAATCCAGTCTACTGTCTCCTGCCATCCAAACTAAGATTCACTAGTAGGCCCTGCAGAAAATTAAATAGTCATTTCCACTTACTATATTGTTGAATTAAATACCTAAACATTTAGATAAGTTGGTAAGACTTGAAACCATAACAAAAATGAAAAGAAAAACGAAACAAAACATTTTGTTTATTAGAAAATTACATTTGTCAGAACAAAATAACCTGTCCTTTGGCTATACGCCTGGTTTTAAAATGTGTCATCTTTCAGATATATTATTCTGTGAATGTTGTGAGTGAGGTAATCGTTGCAATAACCTTTTCTATTTTGGGGTTAACAAAACAGAAAAGCGAACATGGCAAATTTTCATTATTTCTGTTTCTGGCTTTTTGAGATGAGGTAAGGGAATACAAAGGTTTACAAAAAACATGATTTTTTTTGGTTCAATATCTGCCTAAACATGTTTTATATTTGCTGTATTGTCCAAATTATGCACCTTAATGCTGCTCCATGGTTTCATGTTTGTTTCTACATGATTGTTGCATTTGTAATCATATCTTGGAAGGAGTGGTTAGCTTGAAAGGATTAGAAGTGAGATATGGAATCTGGTCCCCTTAGGTCATTTGTTTGTATCCAGCTGAAGTCAGCAGTGGCTAAAATTCATTACCATCTGGCAGTTTTTCCATGGCCTCTGTGACAGAACTTGTGGTCCTAGTCTAGTACATACTAGACAGATGTCCAGGTCATAAAAATCACAACGATACTTGGCATTGTGTCACCCCCTTGTTGACAGTACCATCAGACAGGCCAGAGATCGAAGTGGAGTAAAGAATGAGCTGTCTTCATCCCATCCAGTGGTCTGTTGGCAAACAGATACTCAGTCCTTATGTATTCTGTGTGAGGAAAAAAGCTTTTGGCTATACTCAAAGGAAATGAAAAGAATTCTAATCAATACAGCATCTCCCAGCACAACATGGTTAGGTGTTCTGACGTATCTCCCTGCACAGACACAAAATTAGATGAAATGGCTAAACTTTTCGAATCTTTCCTTTTGATGGAAAACGAGAGTTCATGTATTTATGTTGTCTTAAGGTTTTCAAACTACTGTATGATCGTAAACACAGTTTGTAAACTTGAGCTAGCCATGCACACTGTACTTTTTAAATAGCTCTGTATATGCCATTCTGACCACATCTTCTACCTTCCCTAAGATCCCAAACATTTCCCTATTATAGACATATGTTCTGGCATAGATATTTATAAAAATCTCATATTTTCAGCCTCTTCTCTGAATAATCCCTTTACTGTCTTGCCCTAATCACAATCTGCTGGTTCTAACAAAAATGCTCCCTTTTGGTTTTCTCTAATAGTGGCTGGCTTTCCTTCCACTGGCCATTTTGCAATCATTATTCTCCTGTCTTTGTGATTTCAATATCTCCATGGACAATCCATTTTAAACAAGTTCTACCCCCTCAGCTATTGGCTTCCTCACCTTCACTGATCTTGTTCTCCATTAACCTCAGCCACCCACTCCCAAGGTCTCACCCTCATCCAAGTCATCACCAGTAATTGCAGGATTTCCAGCTGCTCAGTTTAAATTATTATACTCTCTGACTGTTATCTACTATAATTCCCTTTCACATTGTCTTATTTCCTTAATTCTTTACCAAACCAGAACCTCCAATCCATTGGCCCTACTGCCTTTGCAGTGTCTTATCACTTCATTTTTATCCACATATTTCTCCCAACTATACTCAGATTGTGTGGTCCCTCCTTATCCATTATTATTACATTCCCTTGCATGAATCTCTACTTTCTTTTCTTTCCCCCTAGGTATAATACACCTGGTAAAAAACCAACTTGTTCAACTCCAATTCCCCTCCTGCTACGTGCTTACATTCAAAGGGTGGAATGTGGCAATCACAGTCAAACATCTATAATGTCTGGCCTCAAATTGAATTTGTGACCACAAACTGCAAATGGGCCCTTGATAGTGCCTGCCAATGTCATCATGTTTTCTTAGTTATTTTTCTATTCACTTCACTCACTCACTGTCCAGGTGACTATTGTATACCTAAAAATTTCATTATTCCATCCTCCTCCACACTCTCAGCTCAGAAGCATGTTTCATATTCCATTGATAAAAACAGAAGCAACCAGGAGAGAACTTCCACATTTTCCCATTAACTGATAGATGAAATTATCTGCCTTTCTCTTGCAGATTTGTTTCTATATGAGTGTTGCCTTTGTAATAATATCTTGGAAGGAGTGGTTGGCTTGAAAGGATTAGAAGTGAGATATGGAATCTGGTTGCCTTAGGTTATTTATACCATCAACTTCTCCAGCTTTACTAGATTGTTCCATTAGTGTTCTATACACCATAATATATCTGATCTTTTAAAAATTACAAAAACACAGCCTCAACCACATAATTTTCTCTAGTTTCTGCAGCATTTATCTGCTTCTCTGTGTGATAAAACTCCTTACAGGATTGGGCAATGTTTGTTTTCTTAGTTTTCTCTGCCCTCTCCTTTTCTCTCCTGAACTCAGTCCAACCATTTCACTCAAAGAACTCTGTTAAGGTAAATTTATCAACATATTCTGGGGGGGTTTTCAATCCTAATTTCATTCAACCTCTCAGTGTCATTTAATGGAGTTGATAATTTCTTTATCTTCAAAATGCTTTTGAAACATTAAAAGAGAGAGAACTACCAGTGCTCTACTCTCTTTGTGTCAGCCTCTTATCTGACTGGCTGCTCTCTCTAGAACTTCATTTATTGTAATATTGTTCATCTATCACAAGAAATAAGGTATTAATATATGCTATAACATAGATGAACATTGAAAACATTATACTGAGTGAAATAAGTAATCAATCAGTTAATGCACATTTGGATTGTTTCCAATATTTGGCAAATATAAATGTTACTATGAACATTCAGATACAAGCTTTTGTGTAGATACATGTTTTCATTTGTCTTGAGTACATACATGGAGTGAAATTGATAGATCATATGGTAACTATGTTCAATCTTTTGAGGAACTGCTGTTTTGTTTTTTAAAACGGCTGCACCATTTTATATTATCACCAGCGTATATGAGAGTCCAGTTTCTCCACATCCTCACCAACATCTATTATTATGTCTTTTTTATTATAGCCATCCTATTGGGAATCAAGTGATGTCGCATTGTGGTTTTTACTTGTGTTTCTATGATGGCTAATAATATACATCTTTTCTTGTGTTTATTGGCCATTTGTATATTTTCATTGGAAAAATGTTTCTATTCAGATCCTTGGTCCATTTTAAAAATTGGGTTATCTTTTCATTATTAAATTGTAAAAGTTCCTTTTATATTCTAGAGACAAGACTCTCATCAGATATATGATTTGCAAATATTCTCACATTCTGTAGATCATCTCTTTACTTTTATGATAAAGTCCTTTGACACAAAGAAGTTTTCAATTTTGAAGGTGTTCGGTTTATACGTGTTTTCTTTAGTTGCTTGTGTATTTGGGAACCTATCTAAGGAATTATTGCCTAATCCAAGGTCATGAAGATTTACTTTAATGTTTCTTCTAAGAGTTTTACAGTTTTAGGTCGTTGATCCATTCTAAGTTAATTTTTGTGTACCATGTGAAGTAGAGGGTCCAATATTACTCTTTTACATGTGGTATTCAATTGTCCTATCATCTTTTGTTAAGACTATTATTATCCATTTGTCTTAGAATCCTAGTTAAAAAAAATCAATTAATAGTAAATGCAGGGTTTATATCTGAACTGTCCATTCCATTGATTTATATGTTTGTCCTCATGCGGGTACCACACTGTCTTGATTCCTGTAGCTTTGTAGTAAATTTGAAAATTGTGAATTCTGAGTATTCCTGCTGTTTACTTTTTATTTCAAGGTTATTGTGGCTATGTTTGGTCCCTTGAATATCAACATGAAGTTTAGAACCAGCTTTTTTTTTTTTTTTTTTTTTTTGCAAATAATAGAGATTGAAAAATAAGAACAATAGCTGTCTGAGAGGAGAGGAGAAAAATATGGGACAAATAATAGGATCTGCATAATTCATTATTCACACTACCTGGAAAGCAATACAGACATAATCTGTATGTAGAAACAAAAGAAGAAACAATCTGTTACCTTTCTGTTGATGCTTTTCAATAAAATGAGAACATCCCAATTGAAGTCTAAATGCATCAAATTGTTTAAGTCTCAAGATTATCAGTTTTATCACAGGAGATACCTTGTATAAAGTATGCAAAACCAAAGATCATACAAGAAATAAAATATTTAAAATGAGAATACTCGTGGCAGGAAAACATATCTCATGGATTTTAGCAAGATTTCTATGATGAGTAATAAGAAGACATAAAAATCAGATCTGCCTACCATATTTAACATCAATCATTTAAAGGATCTTTATGTAATCTTGCATTTCATTACCTTTCATAAGAACAACATTTAGAAGGCAAACAATTTGCTTGATGAGTTTTTAAAAATCATAAGTAGGTGCATTTTGGAGCTAGAAGTTTTGACAACTATTGCTGCAGTTTGCCCATGATCTATCTCTTCCATCTCTAATTTGTTATATAATCTCTATTCTTGATTATGATGCTTTGTAGACAGGAAATCTGTCTTTCATCTTGGATCTATAGTGTCTGACCCATTGCCAGGTGAGTAGCTGGTGATCAATAAATGCTTATTGAATAAGTGAATGAAACATAATATTCTCTTATAAGTAAGACAGATGAAAATATAACTAGTTGTGCTCCATCAATTTTATTTTGAACTAGGCAAGGTGAAATGAACATGTATATATAATCTGAGTAGCTGAGGGGAGAGCTCATAGCTTCATTTCATTCTCAGCCATCTTGCTATACATTTCAGAGTCAGAGGTTAAAATGGCAAGGCGTGAGTGGCAAGGTGACATAGAGCAGTTACACTGCATGTAGTCAAATGTTTTCTATTGCAGATCTTAGCAGTTGTCACTCCTTTCACATTTCAATTTCCTAACTATAATAAAGCTACAAATGTGCAATCTTCCAATTCAGATGAGGCTGAGTTTTTATTCATGTAATCGCAACCCAAGTTATCATGAATTAAGTTATGTGCCATTCAAGAATGTGATGTTCACATTTACGAAAGAATTAATATGTGCAGCTACATTGCCTTTAACAAATTATTATTAGGCAGGGATATGAAATGCATTGGTAAGAAATACTTAACAGATGATACTATGACAATGTGCTATTAAGCATATTACTGTAATGTCAATATTATTAAACCTATGTGCCCAGCTAATCCATGAATATAAATTACTTTTGTATCAGTCACACTTTATTATTTATTAGGATTACTGTAATAGCTGTAACTATTCCATTGAGACAACCTCAGGGCATGTCTCCCTCAAAGCTGCAGCTTAGAGAACCATTGAATTCAGATCTTATCTAACAGTGAGTCCCTTAAGTACCATTTCTCCAAATCATTTTGTTGAATCAGATGTGACTAAAAGATGTGATTGTTTTCCACTGAAAATTAAGATAGCCTCCATAGCTATTACTAAAATTTGTTGAGGCCTCCAAGCTACCTGGAACTTAACCAAGTGCTTTTCATGTATTGTTAAAAGTTACTTCCCAAATTCTGTAATATATTATCCCCAAATACAGAAGGAAAAATTTATGGTTAAGAGAGATTAGAAAGTAAACATCTAAAGTGTCAATGCTTTAGTGCAAATACTTGGGTCCAAACTCAGTTGTCTTTGTTACCAATCAGAGATTTTTAAATAGGACTGAATTATGTAAATAAGCCATTAAAATTTGGAACAATTGAAATTCTCTTATTTGAGTCCACTGCCAGCAGATGATATATATTTTTGTTCCTCCCTTTGCAAATAGAGATGGCACCTTATTAAAAAAATTGGGGTAATAAGTGTACAATAATTTAAAAAGGTTTCTCACAAAATCACTGCTTTTTCTAAAGTACACTTGGATATTTGGTTTTATTATCCCCATTAGAAAGAATCCACTGAAATGCACAAGACTATTTACTTCAACTTTCAGCCCTTCTTACACCCAGTCTAATGCTTAGTTTATGTTTTGAGATTTGAGGATAACTCTTTATTTGTATAGCCTTCTATTTTCCAATATTACCTTTACAATAATTTTTGCCCACTGTTATATATTTTAGCTAATTATATAAATATGTATATGTGTACATATAAAACTTTACACTTATTTGTACCACTCTCAAATACGGAAGGTGAAAACAGCATAGGATGTAGCAGTGCATAGGGTTAAGGAAAAGAGCATTTCCTGAGACAAGAAGTGACTCCAGGGTCTGCATGTCTGTTGATCTTCCATATCCTGCTAAATGAAGCAATAGGCATTGCAGCTGAAACTCTGACTACTTCTTCACAAATTTGCCATCTTCTTAAAAACAAACACTGTATCTAAGCCTCCTTAGCAGTCATGCATATTCCAAATACCACCACAATCCTTTAGTATTTAGATTTGTTTATATCCTGAACAAGATACAAGCTGCAGGTTTCCTGGAAAGGATGTTAAATCAACAGGTGGCCATTTCTGTCTTCCTCTTCCTATTTCTTTCTCATGGAAATCTGCATGTTGTTGCATTATTCTGTTCTAAAGATGAAATCCAGGGATGAACTCAGGACACTAATCCAGAAATGACTAAAATCTATTGGACATTATTGTCCTGTCCTCATTCATATTAATATTTTTTGCTTTTTTTTTTTTTAACCCAGCTCTTTACTGATTTAACGGTTTAAACTAAGTTCTACAGGAGCACAGAGGGTGGAGAGACTACACTGGTCTGTGAAGTTCAGTGAAGGTTCCACGGAGGATGTGGCAATTGGAGCTGAATTTGGAGTTAGACTGTGAGTTTGTTTCATCTATGCAACAGACAGAATGCCAAATATGTCATGTTATGCTTTGGGAATTGTGCAGAACACCCTCTATTACAACTACTTAAGAGCTGTTGCTAGAAATCACTGTTTCAGTTTCACAGTTTTCATCCATTTAGATCAGGTCCTTACCGTCAGGGTGCCTTATGTTTTCTGGTTTAAAAAAAATATTGTTGAATGTTAATATCTCTCTCACAGGGTTAAAATTTCAATCAGATTTTAATAGATCCCAAATTAACCTCAATTAGGGCATCATGATTGTCAAGATTTTAATATTCTTAATTGCTGAGCTGAATGTTTATCACATTTAGCAGCAAATAAGTAGTGCTAAAATCAATGAGATGAAATAGTTACATATGAGTTTTTTATTTAATTATTTTACTTTAAGTTCCGGGATACAAGTGCTGAATGTGTAAGTTTGTTACATAGGTATACATGTGCGGTGGTTTGCTGCACCTATCAATCCATCGTCTAGGTTTTAAGCTCCCCATGCATCAGCCATTTGTCCTAATGCTCTCCTTCCCCTTGCCACCCACCACCCGACTTGCCCTGGTGCATGTTGTTCCCCTCCCTGTGTCCATGTGTTGCCATCATTCAACTCCTACTTATGAGTGAGAACATGTTATGTTTGGTTTTCTGTTCCTGTGTTAGTTTGATGAGGACAATGGCTTCCAGCTTGATCCATGTCCCTGCAAAGGATGTAATTTCATTCCTTTTTATGGCTACATAGTATTCCATGGTATATATGTACCACATTTTCTTTATCTAATCTATCACTGATGGGCATTTGGGTTGGTTCCATGTCTTTGCTATTGTAAATAGTGCTGCAACAAACATACATGTGCTTGTGTCTTTATAGTAGAATGATTTACATTCCTTTGGGCATATACCAGGTGATGGGATGACTGGGTCAAATGTTATTTCTGGTTCTATATCCTTGAGGAATCACCAAACTGTCTTCTGCTATGGTTGAACTAATTTACACTCCCACCAACAGTGTAAAAGCATTCCTATTTCTTCACAGCCTCACCAGCATCTATTGTTCCTTGACTTTTTAATAATTGCCATTCTGACTGGCATGAGATAGTATCTCATTGTGTTTTGATTTGCATATATCTAATGATCAGTAATGTTGAGCTTTTTTTCATATTTGTTGGCAGCATAAATGTCTTCCTTTGAGAACTGTCTGTTTGTATACTTTGCCCCCTTTTTGATGTTTTTTTTTTTTTCTTGTAGATTTAAGTTCCTTGTAGATTCTGGATATTAGACCTTTGTCAGATGGGTAGATTGCAAAAATTTTCTCCCATTCTGTAGGTTGCCTGTTCACACTGATGATAGTTTCTTTTGCTGTGCAGAAGCTCTGTAGTTTAATTAGATCCCATTTGTTAATTTTGGCTTTTGTTGCAATTGCTTTTGGCATTTTTGCCATGATGTCCTTGACCATGCCTATGTCCTGAATGGTATTGCCTAGGTTTTCTTCTAGGGTTTTTATGGTTTTGGGTTATACATTTAAGTCTTTAATCCATCTTGAGTTAATTTTTGTATAAGGTGTAAGGAAGGGGTCCAGTTTCAGTTTTCTTCATATGGCTAGCCAGTTTTCCCAGCACCATTTACTGAATAGGGAATCCTTTCCTCATTGTGTTTTTGTCCAGTTTGTTGAAGACCAGATGGTTGTAGATGTGTGGTGTTATTTCTGGGGTCTCTGTTTTGTTGCATTGGTCTATATGTCTGTTTTGGTACCAGTACCATGCTGTTTTGATTACTGTAGCCTGGTAGTATAGTTTGAAGTCAGGTAACATGATGCCTCCAGGTTTGTTCTTTTTGCTTAGGATTGTCTTGGCTATATGGGCTCTTTTTTTGGTTCCATATGAAATTTAAAATAGTTTTTTTTTCTAATTCTGTGAAGAATGTCAATGTTAGTTTGCTGGGAATATCACTGAATCTATAAATTACTTTGGGCAGTATGGCCATTTTAATGATATTAATTCTTCCTATCCATGAGGATGGAATGTTTTTCCATTTGTTTGTGTCCTCTCTTATTTCCTTGAGCAGTGGTTTGTAGTTCTCCTCGAAGAGGTCCTTCACATCCCTTGTTAGCTGTATTCTTAGGTATTTTATTCTTTTTATAGCAATTGAGAATGGGAGTTCATTCATGATTTGGCTCTTTGCTTGTCTGTTGTTGGTGTATAGGAGTGGTTGTGATTTCTGCACATTGATTTTGTATCCTGAGCCATTGCTGAAGTTGCTTATCAGCTTAAGTTTTTGGGCTGAGATGATGGGGTTTTTGAAATATAGAATCATGTCGTCCTGCAAACAGAGACAATTTGACTTCCTCTCTTCCTATTTGAATACGCTTTATTTCTTTCTCTTGCTGAATTGCCCTGGCCAGAATTTCCAATACTATGTTGAATACGAGTGGTGAGAGAGGGCATCCTTATCTTGTGCTGGTTTTCAAAGGGAATACTTCCAGCTTTTGCCCATTCGGTATGATATTGGCTGTGGGTTTGTCATAAATAGCTCTTATTATTTTTAGATATGTTATATGAATACCTAGTATATTGAGAGTTTTTAGCATGAAGTGGTGTTGAATTTTATCAAAGGCCTTTTCTGCATCTATTGAGATAATCATGTGGTTTTTATCATTGGTTCTGTTTATGTGATGGATTACATTTATTGATTTGCATATGTTGAACCAGCCTTGCATCTCAGGGATGAAGCTGATTTGATTGTGGTGGATAAGCTTTTTGATAAGCTGCTGGATTTGGTTTACCAGTATTTTATTGAGGATTTTCACATTGATGTTCATCAGGGATATTGGCCTGAAGTTTTCTTGTTTTGTTGTGTCTCTGCCAGGTTTTGGTATCAGGATGGTGCTGGCCTTATAAAATGAGTTAGGGATGAGTCCCTTCTTTTCAATTGCTTGGAATAGTTTCAGAAGGAATGGTACCAGCTCCTCTTTTTATCTCTGGTAGAATTCAGCTGTGAATCCGTCTGGTCCTGGGCTTTTTTTGGTTGGTAGGCTATTAATTACTGCCTCAATTTCAGAACTTGTTATTGGTCTATTCAGGGATTCAACTTCTTTCTGGTTTAGTCTTAGGAGAAATTTATCCATTTCTTTTAGATTTTCTAGTTAATTTATGTAGAGATGTTTATAATATTCTCTGATGGTAGTTTGCATTTAGGTGGGATCAGTGGTGATAGCCTCTTTGTCATTTTTTGTCACATATTAATGTATATTTACTTAAGATAGGCATTTTTCAAGGATTTAAATTTTATTTTGTATTATTTAACCTCTGTTACAAAGTATAGAAATTCGGTCTTTTAGATATTCCTTCAACATTTTTCATTATTAATTCATTTAACAAATACCTGTTGAATGGTCTACTCTAAATTGGTTATGTTATGGTCTTTATTAAGTGCTAGGAAAAGAAAAATTCACAAATCATAGTCTCAATGAAATCTGCTTTCGTTATAAACTAATGGCCTTTTGCAGTTGAGAACTGCTTTTTTTTTTTTAATCTTACTCAGGTCTGACTTTTAAGAACATATGCACTTATCTGGAAATTGAAACAATATTATCTAGCATATCTGAGGAATCTTGAAATTTTAAAATATTTCACATTTGAAGCACATAGTAGTTTCATAAGCGTCTAGCACTTTAAAATTTATTATTATTGCACTACTTCTATTATTACTATATTACTATTGTTTGTACTATATCTAAGTTGCCTGTCTGATGCTTGAATTTCCTAGATCCTGGATCCAGAAAAATTAAAATCATATGAGAGGGTTGATATACAAGAAAATACAAAAGTAGAGTTAGCAAAAGTGGTTTTTAAAAAATTGCTGCAAATTTTGCTGCAAGTTTGAATACAGTCTTGGAATTCTTTGGCTAATATGGCAAAAATTTATCTCAGCTAAATGAAATAAAATATCCATTTTGTATATGATTTTTACCAACAGGTTAGTAGGAACTGGTCAATTTAATTAATGTAGTTATATCTATTGCCTGAGCAAACATGGTCTTACTCAAGCTGAAATGTAAATTTGAGATCTTTCTCCTGTCACACTTGATGGGGTTTGGCTGTGTCCCCACCCACATCTCACCTTTAATTGTAATAATCCCCACAGGCCAAAGGCGGGTCCAGGTGGAAATAGTTGAATCATGGGGGGGGGGTTTCCCCCATACTGTTCTCGTGGTTGTGAATAAGTCTCACAAGATCTGATGGTTTTATAAATGGAAGTTCCCCTACACAAGCTCCCTTGCCTGCCACCATGTAAGACATGTCTTGCTTCCTGTTCAGCCATTATTGCGAGGCCTCCCCAGCCATGTGGAACTGTGAGTCAACTAAACCTCTTTCCTTTATAAATTACCCAGTCTTGGGTATGTATTTATTAGCAACGTGAGAACAGACTAATATAACACTTATTCTTCCTTTGGTTATAGTATTAATGAGATTATTGACTAAATTGGATTAGATAGAGGCCAACCAAAAAGCAACTTCATTTTTTCATACCACTGCATTTCTTTCATGGTATTCTAAGTCTTTTCTCAATACTGTGATATTCTGGGTTTATCCCAAATCCTTTATCTTCATTTTCAAACATAAACAAATTATCTAATTTTCTATTAAATCTTCAATCTCTCATCAAATTCAAATTTATTTCTTCTCACAGCTCAGCCTGAGAAATCTTATTTTCCCCACCTTGACTTCTTACTCATCACCTCCATTCACTGTGTAGTCTCAGGGTTCTTCTGGGAATGGAATGGTATCTTAGTCTATTTAGGTGCTATTGCAAAATATCATAAACTGAGTGGCTTATAAAAGCAGACATTTATTTCTCACAATTCTGGAGGCTGGGAAGTCCAAGATCAAGGCAGACTGGGTATCTGGTGGGGCTCAACCTTCTGGCATATAGATGGCACTTTTTTGCTCTGTCCTCCCATGGTGAAAGGGACTCGCTAGCTTCTAACCCTCTGTGGTCTCTTTTATAAAGACACTAATCTCAATCATGAGGGCAGAACTCTTCCAAAGGCCTCACTTCCTAATACCATCACCTTGAGGATTAAGATTTCAACCAACAAATTTTGGGAAAACATAAGCTTTCAGTCCACTGAAATGGGGAGAAGAAAAGAGGTGAGGGTAGATACAAAGATACTGCTTGACTGGTAAATGTGCAGTCTGGCATAGGAACACTTGTCTAAATGCTGATCCTTCCTATAATGAGTTCCTCAGAGATTCGTCCACTAAGAACTTTGGCTTCAATCCACTAGCTCCTTATGCCTCTTACCCAAACCCTGGAGTCTTTAAGTCCACTTTTCCCTGTTTAAGGTTTTGCACAGTTTCTTCCAAGACAATTCCGAATCATATCCCTTCATCAGAGTTTTCATTTGGCCCCAGGGAAGCACACCTTTCCTCCACCACAGATGAGATTAAGGTGCATTCTTCTGAATATTCTATAATAAAAAAGACCCAGCCAGCTTTTTACATTTAGACTGTTTTTCAGACGTAAGTCAGATACTAGTTCCCAAATCTCTCATATTTATAAAGCATTGTAGTAGGTACCAATAAGATTCTCTTGACATCTTCTTTCTCCCCTATCCTTATGTACTCTGAAAATGAGTGATGGCTAAGTGTTGCCTGATATCTTGGGGGTCATCTCTTACAAAGTTCTATAAGGATGTTCTGACACATTTTTTATTGTGAAAAGGTACTAATATCCTTTGTTCTCAGATTTGGGGATCTCAGCCAATATAGAGACAAAAAGAACCATCCCTTTTGACATCAGAATAAATAGAATAATTTATGTTACTTTCCCCTTTGTTTAACTATTCCCTTGAGAACAGAAGTCATGTTTTATGTAGCATTGTAGCTATTATAGCAAAGAGCACAGTGCATTGCATATCTTACATACTCAATATGTACTGAATGAAGGTATAGTTAGGAGTAGCTTTACTACTTCCCTCTTCTACTGAAACACAGCAAGGGAACTTTTCATTATTAGATGCAGTCAGGTTCCTTGCTGGCAAGAAAGAGATGGCATATTCAAAGAGTTTAACTAAAGAGTGGTAAATGAAGGAATTATTTGTGTGGGCCAAGACTAAGGAAGCCAAGGAGATAAAACACCTTAGAGATTAGCAACAGTGGGAAGTCATTGCCACCCTTAGGTCTGAGGGAGTAAGGGGAAGGAATGATGTTCCTAAATCATGAAGGATGCTGGAGCTGTGGAAGACAAAGGGTCCGATGGGATCCAAGGTCAAAGCAGAAGGTTGTCACTGTCAGGACAGTGGCAAGGCAGGAAGAGCGTATGGGCATGAACCCAGGGTGATAAATACTCAACTTCTCTCTCCTCCCATCCTCCATTTTCCTGTCAGTTCCTGCCATTGGCTGAATCAAACTGGAAGCCAGATGGCAAGAGGACTTGAGCAATGTAGCTCTGGAGGTCAGCCCTGTGGGATGGAGAGGAAGGCAGAGAAATGCACATAATGAATCATAGAAAAGGGTAGGTGGCAGGGAACAACAGCAGGCTACTACAGTTGGAAAAATCAAACTAGTATATTTAAGCCATTAGGAGAAATACTACATAGCACGTAGTTCTCATTTATAGTCAAAACACTCCTTCTGTGGTCTACTTCATTTTCATGACAGAGTAAACACCTTTTGAATAAAAATCTCGGATTTTAACTTTGATTTTTGTTTGCTTATTTATATGCTTTCTTACTTTAAAACATGTTTATAACAATTTACAATGATATTTAGATAAAACGACAATCTACGAAGTATGTAACACGGTGAAATGAACTAAGATTAATGCTAAAGGAAAATATGGGTAGAAATGTTGGATTAATTGAAGTTAATTCACAGAATGTAGGCCATATTGTAAACCATAAATTTGGTTCTATGATTTCTTGAGTCAGTTCTGAAAATATTTCTCTCACATAATATTTATTGAATCTCTATGATGTTTTTTAGATGCTAGAAATATGGCAGTGAGCAAGAAACAAGGTCATGTGGAATTTATATTTTCATGAGAAATAAAAAAAGAAAACAAACATGTAACTTGAGAATGAGGTAAATGTTATGGAGAAAATATACCAGGATAATGAGACAGAGTGACTAGGGCAACTCCAGGTAGTGTGCGTGAGATAAAAACCTCTTTGAGAAATAGTATTTATGCTGAAACTTCAATGATAAGAAAATAATCATGGTGAAGGGGAGTGGGAGCAAAGAATGGACTATGAAAATATCTGAACCGGCTAAATCTCACTAGTAGCTATCACATTATTCCTAAAGGAAAATATCTTCAAGGTTTCAAACAGTAAATACTTGCAGAATATTTGGAGGTCAAAACTTCCTGTTTACACAGACAGAACCTCCTATTTTATTCATTGTTGGATATGCTACTTCTTTTTTATAACCATCCTAGATACTTTATTTTAATTTTCACCTCTGATCAATTCAACAAAACTTTATTTAACAATTGCCATGTGTCCAAATATATAAAGTGTATTTAGTTACAAGAGTTGCCATCACAGAATATCACAAACTAGGTGGCTTAAACAACAGAAATTTATGTACTCACAGTTCTGGAGGCTAGAAGACCAAGATCAAGGTGTTGTCAGGGTTGGTTTCTGGTGAAGCCTTTCTTTCTGGCTTGCGGATTGCCACCTTCTCATTGTGTCTTCATATGGCCTTTTCTCTGTACTTGCTTGGACAGAGGGAGAGCTCCCTGGTTTCTCTTCTTCTTTTTGCAATGACATCAATTCTATTGGATTAGGGCTCTACACTTATGACCTCATTTAACCTTGCCTCATTAAAGGCCCTATCTTCAAACCCTGTCATATTGGGGGTTAGGGCTTCAACATAAATTTGAGGGTGGGAGATAAAATTCAGTTCATAACAATCACAAATAACTGGTATGTAAGGACTTAAAATAGTATAAAAGAAAATATTTTTTTTAAAAATCAGGTTTCAGATGGATTGACACAAACCAAACATTCTAAAGGAAAACTTAATGAAGGTTTGAGTTTTTTTTCAAGAGACTTTTATACAGAAAAGGCAACATAATCTCAAAGTCTTCAAGTATCCTGTTTGGGGGACTTTGAATCTGTTTACTGAATGAAAATAAGTGTCAAAATTGTTTCCTTCATTGGGCTGCCGTTTTTTATTATGATGGAACATATACATTGGAAAATCACAAAGAAAGCATGCATGTGATCCATCTACCTGATAAAATGTTTAACTCACTAGTAAATGAATGCAAATTAAAAGAAGAAATTCTGTGGCTTTAACATCAAATTATAGCCCAAATCCAATCATTTGTCACCACCTGCATTGCTCCCAGCTGGGCGAAGCTATCATCGTCTCTTGCATAGCTTATTACAATAGGTCACCTAACTGGTCATCCTGCTCTGCCCTTGCTCCACTTCAGTCGGAGTGGTTTCTTTCTGTACAACATAAGCCATTTCACTCTTTTGTTCAAACTCTCTAATGGCATCCCATTTCACTCAGAAAGAAAAGCCAATTTCCCTACAAGTATCCTCAAGTTCCTCTACCATCCCTCATTACGTGCCTGAACTCATCTTGAAGAAAAGTGTCCTAACCCAGTTGTGTATGACACCCAAGCTGGAACCTCAGCTTTACATTTAATAGGCTAGCAGGCTCTGGTGATGTGGTTTTCTGTAGGACAAATGTACCCCATAGTTGTGTATACATTGTTATACTTCTTTCAATGTAAAATGAGTCTTTTGGTCAAAGGATATGTTATAAAGGAACCCATGATGATAGATGAGTTATTGGATAACAGTACAGGTGGTAGTGGTGCTAGTGGTAGGCAGGAAAAACAAACCCACAAACAGACTCATATCAATTTCACCAAGGTCATATCACCCTCTGTCATAGGGTGGAAGGTCTGATATAACCGACTTGGCAGTAAGTGCCTGGTTGATATACTCAAAAGATATCAATCTGAATATCTGAGTCAGATATTCAGAAGCAGCAGTAGCTAGATAAGCCTTAATGAATGAAAGTTCATGCTATGGGATCCATGCATAACCTCCATTCTTGCCATCAAGGCATTTGGATCATTGGACAATTGCAGAGGTACTGGGCTGGCCAAGGACAGACTGTAGATGAATCATCCCATCTAACTGGTTGTGCAATAGCTTCTGTGCAATGTATGCTTTCTGGGAGGTCTTGATGTGAGACACATTGAATCCACTCCTATAAGTCTACCATCATGCTTTTTCACCAGATTTCTTTTTTCTGGTCCTCCAAAATTGTCTTCTAGACCACGAACAACCAACTGAACCATTTGAGAGGGTCTATTTATTTTCTTACCTTAGGCAGTTTCCACTTCCACACCCAGTTGGAGACCAGGGGTATTGCTTGAATCTCTGCCAACGAGAGGATTTCACTTTATCACTGTTTTTGGAGGCCTTTATGGGTTAGCATTTTAATTTTGTCTTGCAGCATATTGAGCTGTGTTATCGATGAACCAAACCTGGGTTTCTTCCATCTTCTGGCAACTGATCACAGGAAATTCCCTATCAGGCAATAAATGTGAGCAGAGGAAGAGGAATAAGTGTAACGTAGACAGATGACATAAGGTTTGGGTCATGTAATTTATCTGTGTCCAATCTTAATATATACCTTTGCTCCTGTGTCTCATGCAAATGTATGACGTGTAGGTTTGACAATGCCTAGCTCATGATAAGTGTATCTGGTTGCACGGTCGTTCAATGTTTCATGGTTATGTTCATATTCTCTACTGTGACCCAGTGCCATCCAAGAGATGCTTTTTGAATGGTTAATTGTTCTTTGTTACAGACACATGGCCTTGCTAGACAATGGGTTCAGGAATCCACTGGGCCTACTGTAGGATGGATCTGAGCCAAAAGTCCATTTTTCACTTGACTGCCGTAATTCCGCACTCTGATGGGCCAGTGGAACCCAGTGAGATTTGGAGTCCCAAGGGTTTAGCATCATTTCATATATATAGGGTAGTAATCCTTGAAAAGTTTAGGTATTTTCTCCCTTTTTTCCCATGCATGGCTGCCCTAGAAAATGAACACAGGTCCCTTTGGTTAGGCTAGGAGGAATGTTTCCGTGTAAATTTTTGGCAGTGTAATAGGATGCTTCCTCAAAGAGAACCACTTCATTCAGTCTGTGGATTGATTCTAGCTGGCAAGAGCATTGTGGGCTGTGACTCACTTTGCTTTTAGAAATCAAGTAAGACTTTAGTAGAATGTCCATTTATACCAGTTGCAGGGTCACCATGATCATTTAATCATTAACAAAGGTTTCTGTAGGTCAAGCCATTCAGATTATTGCTGCAGCCTGGCTGTACATCTCAGTAATTATCCACACTTTGTCACTGGCAATTAAGTATTCCACTTGACCTCTATTATTCCAGGATTCCATCTGTCTTGTTAGAATCAGGGAGCTATTTTCAGTAGTAATGTTTCCCAGCAGCATTCCTGACTTGCAGAGTTTATCAGACATCTTGGTGCTCCCTTTACCTATGCATTTCTCAGGGTTTTGGTGAAAAAAGAGTTCTCTAGATTCACTAGAAAAAATAGATAGGGGGAAGGTAAGTGGATCACACATAGTAAGTTTCACTCCAGCCCCTCCCTTGCCTTTTGGATTTTGGCAGGGGTCAGCAAACACTTTCATTAAAGGGCCACATAAGAAAAATTCGGCATTGTGGGTAATATGATCTGTGTCATAACTACCCACCTCTGTGGTTTTGGTATGGAAGTTGCCAAAGACAATACATAAAATAGCAAGTATAGCTGTGTGGCAATAAAATTCTATTTACTAAAACAGTTTGCAGGCTGGATTTGGTCCATGAATTACATTTTGTTGATCTGTGTCCATTCTACAGTATACAAAGGAAGTTCGGGCATTTATACTTCATTTATTGTTGGATACTGTGGGTTCAGGTTTATGTTGGTCATTCAAGTAAATTGATAAAATTACTATCATCCCCCTTTGAATTACCAATCTCTGGTTAATGTACCAATAACAATACATTCAACCAGATCAAATATCACATTATTTGTCATTCTGTTCTATCATCTTTAGAACCTACACACACACACACACACACACACACACACACACACACACACACGTATTCCTCAGGAATAATTGATAAAATCTGGAAATTCTCTTGGTGTCTGTGGTATCACCTCCTGTTCACACTTTGTACTTCTGATCTAATTAGATCTGAGTCTAGAGACATTGAGAAGCAGCAGATATGGGTCATAGGAAGGACCAGCAGTTATTTTCAAAGCCACACCTTCATAAGAAGTCATTACAGGTCTTTAGGCAAGGGGAGGTTAGATTCAGATAGTGGAACAGGGGCTGCTTCTGCCAGGAAGGGAAGCTCAGAGGAATTTGTGAGTTCAACTCTTTAAACTTCACTGAAAACTGTTCAGATGTCACCATCCCAGTTTTTAGGGCCTCTTCATCTAGCAAAATGGTAGCTGAGTTTGGCTCTCTCCGTTAAAAACCCCAAAGGGAAGTAGATAATATACAGAGCAGAGTTAACACACACTTTCTTCCCTGGCTTATGGTACCATCTGAGCCTCACTATGACATCCAGCACCTTCCAACTGTAGTGGTTATATCAATATAACATTCAATGGTAGATCATCATCTAACTGCATTTTTAAATTGAGACATTGACACATTCATATGTGTTGTGTATATATATATAACATATATATGCATGAAATATTTATATGTGTATATATATAACATGAAAGAATAAAGCATATTTTCAATATTGCATTGTTTTCCCTTCTTATTTGAGAAAGAGAAAGAACAGAAAATCCTGGATTTTAAAATTTGCTGTAGAATAGATCCTTTTCCAAATTCAATTTTTAACATTCTTGCTTTTTAAATATTGAGCTTTCTAGTAGATATTAACTGTATCATTCTTCAGTTATTTGAGTTGAGACTTTACCTTACTTTTTTCCTCACTGATATACCACAGTAAATTTCTCTAACTAGGTCTTCTTCCAGTTAGACAACTTCCATTCAGATATCTGTTTGGAAATGTTTATAGATTTATAATTGTCCTTTGTGGTCCTTCCTGTGATTAACAATGGTATTGTTTTATATGAAGATGGTTGTGGTGTTGGGCTGCATAACAGGCCGTAATTAAAGGCCCTTCCTATAATCATGCTCTTTGCTATGTGATTTTGCAGATCTTCCCACAATTTTTCTGCTATGGCCAATTGAATGGGGTAGCAGTGAGGGGTGTGCAAATTGCATGACCAGACCTTAAGATACCTTGACTGTTTCTACTTGTCCTCTTGTGCTGTCTGCCATTGACATGAGAGGAGTTTCCTCTCGTTAGCTGCTGCCTTGTCAACATGAATTCAAGCATAAACACACGCGAAGCAAATCTAAGCAGAAACCCCAGCAGGTAACCACGCCCAACTTGAATGAGAGGCACCCAGCCGAGCCCAGCCTGGGTCAATAAACTTCCTCCCTACCCACAGATATATTACCTTCAAAAATGTCTATACTAGTATGCCACTGAGATTTTTGTTTGTGTGTTATGTAGCTTTGTTCTGGCAGTAGCTAGCTGATACAACGGTAACACATAGAGATTTTGCAGCAACTCATGATCCAGCTCCTTTGCATTAGTTTTTTATCATACAAAAAATGATTTCATATACATTTATCAATACAAATACAGCAGAACATTATCTGGCATACAACATGTTTTAAATTTAATTTTTTCTTGAGGTCAGTTTTTCTGAGTAAAAATCTTGGCTATAGTTGTTTACAATAATTTCATTTTTGAATTTGTTTACAATAATTTTGCTTTTGGATTAAATTGCATCAATAGTATCCATTTAGTATTCCAATAATTCAAATAAAAATTGCATTCTTGCTTTAAAAGTTTGTTCTTCTTTATTTAGCCTGAAAGTTTTTAGACCATTGACATTTAAAACAAAGTTGGCTCAATGTAACTATTCAATTGTATTGATAGAGTTCTCACAGTTTTTACTGTTTAAATTAATGTGAAGTAATAACAATTCTTTTCAATTAAGACCCTAGTAACCATGTCCATCATCTTTCAAATATCCTTTTCTGGGTTCTAAAGGAGTTTGCTTTATTCAATTAGTAGAAGGGTGATTATTTCACACAATAAAGACATCTTCCATGCAATACAGTTGGTGGTGAGTAGTTTGCCTGATTTTTCAAGGAAGTTGTTTTGTCAACATTGTACTAGAATCTAGGAGTGTGAAATTGTGGTTTCTATAGAGTATAAACAAGTCTCATAGCTTGAAAATCAAGTAAATTAATTTTAGTTCTTCACTTAAACTACTGCTGAGAAGTACTTCATTTCCCAATTCTTCCTTCTCTAAATAGATTAAGGGTTACATGAAAGTCAAGTTGTGCTCCTTTGTTCTTTCTCTAGAGAGATTTCACCTGACTGCTTATTTATCAGTTTCTTCTTAACACAATTGGTTTTTCTCCTTCTCTACTGTTCCTCTCTCCCTGCCTCCCTGACTTCTGTTGTTGGTATTCTCCCTTTATTTGTTTCTTCCTATCTTCATTCTTTTGATTGACCAAAATTGAAGATAAACAATCTTAATATTCCTGATCTTTTAAAAAAGAAAACAAGGCAAAGAAACAACTCTTCAGAATAAAACAACATAATAACTCAATCTTAGGGGATTATTATAAAATTAGGACATGAATCTTCCTTGTACTCCCTCTGATTCAACTCATGGTGCCCATATTGTGCTAATCTCTCAATTGATTTGGCATTCAAGAAGTCCTTATTGGTCCGTAAATTATGTGTTTTTGAGTGAAGCTCTGATTTATGGAGAAGAAGCTTCATAAAAGAGGAGAAGAATGACTATACTGAATGACATTTATGGAAGAACTTGATTATCATAAACTTCAGATTGACTTTCATAAAGATGAAAATAATTCTCTTCAAGAATGACTCAGATTCATTGATCACTTTTGTTGTGCCAGACACTGGACAAATATACAAAAATTATTAGTTACTCTAATTTAGTTAATGAGGAGCCTAAGGAACAAAAAGTTTAGGTATCTTGTTAAGTCACAGAGTCAGGAAGTAGTGGAGATGGGATTAAAACCTAGGTCTTCCTGAATGTGAAGTCTGCATCTTTATGTTCTCTTCTGTTTAGACCTATAAAGTTGAAATTACCAAAAAGACTCCATTCAAATCAGAAGAATCTCTTTTAAAATTATCCAACCACCAGCACAGACACATACATGAAGCAAGTTAAAATTTTTAGCAGAGACAGTAAACATAAAAAACGTTTATGAGAAGAATTTGTGATGCACAAGTGACACTCAGAATATTTGAAAATATATATATGACTTTTAGCCTCAAATCTTTTACATGCAGCCTTAAAGATTTTGACAGTGCTAATAGATATTTGGAAGGAATCTATTCACATTGCCCTCCCTTCTAATGGGAATAAACATGTTGTGCATCTCTGTCTCAAATTGGATTAGAAAAATAAATGTAGTAAGCCAGATATCCCAGGAATTGTACAAAGAAAGAGGATCTCATATCCCAACCTTTGTGGGCTCACTTTAGAAAGAAGAAAAGTATGGATGAGCAACGGCTTCTCCAACTCCAAATGATCAAACACATTAATTGAGCATTTAAGACACACAGAGCATTAGCTTAGGAAAAGGGGTTGATAAGGAAGGCTGATGAGACAGGAGAAGTGCAATCTATTTGGAGAGAAAGATATTAACACAGTATGAAAGTTGTCGAAAGATGATACATGGTCATTTTGCAAAAGTATTAGAAAAAATATGTTCTATAATAACTGAGAAACTAGAGAAAGACCTCTTCAGTAGATGTGGTAAGGAAAATGAAGGATCAGCAAAAATAAAACGACTCAGCCTGAGGCAACTAAGGCAGGCCAGTAGAAGAAAAAGGTAACAATTACTCTTGAAGATAGTACTGCAACATAATGTATGTAGTATATGACAGCCAGATAGGATGAGATATAGTAAGCCACGGTTCTACAGTGGATGTTGTGAAATAATAATACTGTGCATAGCACTTATTTAACTTTTATTATGTGCCAGGCACTTTTATGACGCCTTGCTACTCTAAGTGTGATTCACAGATGAACACCTTCAGCATTATCTAGAGCTTGTTAAAAAATGCAGAATTTCAGTCCTCCCCCTAGACTTACTGAAAGAGAATTTGCATTTCAACATGATTCCCAAGTGATTTGTAAAGAACATTAAAATTTGAGAAGCACTGTATCAGAATGCTTTACTTGGTTCACTCTTACAACAATATGGGAAGGTACTATTATTAGCCTCATTTTATAGATGAGAGAACTGAGGCACAGAGGACACAAAGAAGTTGGATTAATTAAATGCCTGTAGTTAGTCAGTGGCAGAGTAGGATTCAAACCCATGCACCCAGAGCACCTGCCTTTCCTGACTACATTATTCAGTTCCCTTGATCAGCGCACTGGGCACAGAAACTCAAGAGCAATTGCCAGTTGGATACAACCAAATATTATCCTTCAGTAGCAATTACATTTCTTCTTTTAATTCAGGACTATGGGAAAATTTCAGGGTCTCCACTCAGAATAGAGGTAGCCAGAGTTTGAAATGAGAACTAAATTCTGTCACTTATTCAGAACATCTAAAAGGAAATAAATACATAGCTGATTGTAAATAATAGATGGTGTAGTTCTGTTTAATTTCTCCTCAGGAAGTGGTGGATGTGGCATAAAGGTGAGTGTAGCTAAAGCAAGTGTCTTCTCTTAGGGTGTAAGTTTGAAATGTCCCCTGGGCATCCTCTTTGTTTCCATGTCTGTGGAGCGATTATTGCATTTTGTTACTGGAGTTAGAATTCCAACCACAGAGAACTCTTAGTCTTCCCATCTGCAATTGTTTAAAATTCAAATTCTGAATTCAGATTCTAGATTTTTAATTATACTTACATTTAAGTGACAGGCTTCCATTTTAAGTACAGTTGATCCTTGAACACTGTGGGGATTAGGGGTGCCAACCCCCCATGCCATCAAAAATCCACATGTAACTTTTCACTCCCCCCAAATCTAACTATTAGTAGCCTACTGTTGATAGGAAGCCTCTCAGATAACATAAACAGTCAGTTAACACATGTTTTTTATGCTATATGTATTATATGCTGTATTCTTGTAATAAGGGAGCTAGAGGAAACAAAATGTTATTAAGAAAATCATAAGGAAGAGAAAACACATTCACAGTACTATACTGTATATATGATACCTTAAGTTTACATCATCAGTTTACAAGATGAATTGTCCTTCTCAAATGGCGGGCAACTGCAGCTGCAGACCTCAATCTATGGTACATATCAAGCAATTCAACTGTTTCTTGTAATGTCATGACTTTTTTCTGCTTCTTGGGAACATTTCCAGCATCATTAGTGGCACTTCGTATGGGTCCCACCATGGTGTTATTCAAGGTTTACTGTTTTGCACCGAACACAATGAAAAATACTCGAGAGCCACGAGAGATCACTTTTTACTGTGACACGCAATTTACTGCAGAGACAACTGCTCACTCAGAGATGATTAGCGTCACAGCATGGCTTAAGCGGACACTGGCAACACTTGAGCTCACCACCATAGTAACAAGAGGTGGCTACAAAGTTATTCCAGTAGTACATTATGTGTACTACCGTTCATTTAATGCAGTTACAATTTCATAATATATCTTTACATTTGTTTACATTTCTCTCGATTGCAAATGGCACCATTACAGTGTGTGTTTAGGTATGTAAGTTTTGATACATTTTAACTTTTTATAATAGATTTGTGTGTGTTTTATGGTAGCAAATGATGAGACTGGAAGCTACATATATTTTATATATTCATGACATACTCGACATTTTCTTATTTTAAAAAAATATTTCTAGGCTATGCAGTTCATCTGTGAGTTTTTTCAAACTGTCTCAAATCTCTAAAATTTTTTCCAACATATTTATTGAAAAAGTCTGTGTATAAGTGGATCCATGTAGTTCAAACCTATGTTGTTCAAGGGCCAACTGTACATTCTGCAAATTCCTGTTGCCTCTTTTTTTTTTTTTTTTTTGGTGTGAGGGAGGACTGCTCACACCGTCTGTGTGGTGCCACAGCTTTCTTTACCATCTCTTTGCAAAACTTTCACTGATTTGCTTGGTCTATTCATGATGTTATTGATCCTAACTCTGGATCTTCGGGTGAGGAAAAATTTCCATGTTGAAATGTAACTGAAAAGTTTCCCCAAGAGGGTAGAGAATCTTGGAGTAAATGATAATTTCTGGGCATCTCAATTTATTGTCCATCTTGCCTTCTTGTAACCCCCTATGGAGCTTTAAAATTAACCATTCTGCCAGCTGTCATATAGCCTGCATATGTTCAAAGTGACTTTAGCAAACAGCAAGACAGGTTATCTTTTGAGTAATGTTTGTAGATACTACTAAGGTTGTCAAACTACCAACGACTGTTTTACTATCTATCCTGAAAATAATCTTGTGAAACTAGGTTTAAGAGGAATAAAAATCTACCATCTTAATACTCAAATAAAATTAGGATGGTCCTCATGTGTATCCCATATGAAGGTTTAAATAAATAACATAGAAAACCAGCTAAAATTTTTGTAAACACATTCTTTTCAACACTGTGAAATAAGTCATTGGCAAATTAACAGAACTACCTTCACTTTTCTGTGGATATGGACAACACTGTTTCGTTTTTTTTACAGAAAGAGAATGTTGAGTGCTGTAGAGTAAAGCTAGAAATTTCAAGAGCTATATTTTTGAGCCTAAGAAATATCACATTTGTAAAATGTGAGAAGAAAAGATAAGAGGCAAACTCTACTTACACTGTTGTACAGTGAAAATGCATGGCAGTTGAGACAGGTCGAGATTCTAATCATGACAATGTTACTATGACTTGATCTTTTTTGTGTGCTCTGAGATAAATTCCCTGTTGTGCTCTGTACTTCAAGAAGCTGTTATCTGCAAACTAAAATTCAGCTAAGATCCACCACTGTGGTGGGAAATTTGGGGGCAGGAAGCAGGATGACAGGGCACATCTTCCCCTTTCTGCTGGATCACCAAAGGGGCTGCATCTCTTCCAGGATCCCAGGACTCTGGATATACCTTTCCAGTGAGGTTCCTGGTGGACAGCTTCTGGGCTCTAGGAATGCCACCGCCTCCTTTTGGATGGTAGCAACTTCCTTCTGTTGCTAACCTTGGGGTTGTCTTACTGTACCCTCTTTGGCACTTAGCACTTCTAACATCCTTTTAACTGGTGCTTTGTATCAAATGCCCTCTACCGAATTACTGGTGGTCAGTTCTGTTTTCCCAGTTAGATCTGATGTATACAAAATCTCTTTGAATCCCAGTTTCCTCATCTACAGAATTAAATAATGCCTTTCTTTGATGTTTGTCATAGCGACTATAGAAAACATACATATCATTTGCGAGGCCCCAGCCAAATGCAGGTTTTTATACTGAAAATGTTATTAAAATAAAACCATTCTCATTTGTTTATGTTTTTCAAAACCTGCTTCAATGTCATAATGGCAGGGCTGAGTAGTTTCTAAAGAGACCATATAGCTTGTAATGCCTAAAATACTTGCTATTTGGCCCTTTTCAGAAAAAGTATGCTGACTCCTGGCATAGTTTTGTCTCATAATAAGTGTTCCCTAATTGGTAGCTTCCATTGTTCTCTTACATTGAATATTTCTAGTTATAAGTCTTCATTATGATGCTGCATAGGGAATTATCCTAGAGGTAGCATTAAAGAGCTCCGGTCTGTTAGAATTGGGAGGGGAAGTTAGAGATGATCTTTCTTTCCCCCATTTTCAATGGATCCTGTGGTTTATTTCCACATTCAGAGTCTTTGACAGTAAATCAAACTCAATAAACAGAAGAGTAGCTTAACATGGGCGATCCATGTAATAGGTAAAGAAAGCTTACATTATTGAAACAAATATCTCAACTGTGTATGAAGTGATGAAGTGTCACAAAAAAAGTACATTTTAAGTTCTCACTTGTGTGTGTGCTGCAGTACTCCCCTGGGCTATATGACCCTGCAGGCAATACAGCCAATAAAAACTCAATGGAAGAAAAAGTGCTTAACCTACTCTCATAGATAAAGCCAAAGTGAACTTTAGTTTGGAGAGAATTGGCAGGTTAATTAAGAAGTCTGTTGATAATTATGTTAAGAGCACTGACTGATATATAATTCATCTTGATGTTACTTGACATATAGATGTAACTGATGTTTGTGTGAGAAGTTTAAAATTAGGTATGTGGAAAATTTGCTGTACACCTTGTTACAAGATCAATGGGTTCATATGCCCACTGTGCAATAACAGACCAGTACAGCAAGACCTCAGGGTTTGCAGAGGAGAAACAGGTTAAGGATCACAGGGCGGCCAAACGAGGAGATGGGAGGGACCCTTGAAATCGATCTCTCCTAGGAGATCCGGGCTAGGATTGCTAAGGGGATCATGGAAGGCAAGGGGCTGGAAAACTGGGGTCGTTGCTTGGTTGGGGTAAGAAGGATGAAATCATAGGATGTAGAAACTGCATTCTTTGGTGAGTCAGCTCCTCTTTGGGTCCTTCAGATCAGTTGATGTGAGTGGTATGCAGGACCTGAAAGAATACCTCAAAGGGCAAACAACATTTCACAATGCTTAAGCTATTATCTATAGGGTGGTTAGGGGAACTCCAATCTTATGACAGGGTCTACATGATTCTGAGGTGCTAGGCAGCAAACCACTCTGAGGTAGCAGGTCAGAGAGCCGGCTGACCTCATGATGAATGATAAATGTGCTCAGGCTGGGCATATTTTCATTTCTCCCCTCTCTTCTTCCCTGTTAATCTTATAAAATTCACAGGGATGCGTTTAGCCTCTGCCAGTGACTTTTCCCCAAAAGTTGAGTGCGACCTGTCATAATTGGAAGATGTATATATAAATTCAACTCTAAGACATTTTATAAGGATGCAGTTGATAAAGCATGAGAAGATTGCCTTAACTCTCCAAAGTTTATTTTTTTAATTATAAAATTGGAATTATATAATGTTGCATGGCATTTATGAGGAGTAAACAAGTAAAAAAAGTAAAATGTTTAGCTTAGAACCTAGAACACAGCCAATTAGAAAACTGTACTGTAGTTTCATTCCCTGTTTCTTCAGGACACAAATAACAGCCAGTTGATTCTCATTTAAAACATTATCTTGTTCTAATTGATTAATATCAAACATTGTGTTCTAAATAGGAGAGAATCATGCTTCATATTTCTTCGAATATCTGACTGATGGAAGTCCAAGCATAAAGGCATGGGACAGTGGGTTGGTATTAGGACAAAATGGCAATTTAATGACAGCTTTTGCATACTTACAAGTCATAATATGTTTTAAATGAAGAAATAGTAACATTATAAAAGATGTGGTTGGGCACAGTCGCTCACGCCTGTAATTCCAGCATAGGGAGGCCGAGGCGCGTGGATCACCTGAGGTCAGGAGTTCAAGACTAACCTAACCAACATGATGAAACCCTGTCTCCACTTAAAATAGAAAAATTAGCCAGACGTATTGGCACACGCCTGTAATCCCAGCTACTCAGTAGGCTGAGACAGGAGAATCGCTTGAACCCAGGAGGCGGAGGTTGCAGTGAGCTGAGATTGTGCCATTGCAATCCAGCCTGGGTGACAGAGCGAGACTCCTTCTCAAAAAAAAAAAAAAAAAAAAAAAAAAAATATGACCTCAGTAGACCACATTGATAAGTTTTTAGAAGGAATAGAGTGAAGAGTAAATATTTTGAATTCATGTCATCATAATGCTCATTAGAAAAAAAAAGTTGTTCTAATATGTAAAGGAAACTGCGAAGTAGCCTTAACTCATTTCTATTATGATTATTATGTTTATATATTATTATAAATATAGATATAATATATATTATAATGTTTCCTATAAAGAAACTTAGTGCCTATAGACAAGGTTCAGGCATTCACACACACACACACACACACACACACACACACACACACACACACGAATCTAAAATTGTTGAAATACTTTGTTAAGACTCAAGAATATCACTTTAAAATGATGGCAATGAAACAATATAGTTTTATTATCAGCCCAGTGAATGATTTCAGATCACTCAAAATATTGCATACTGAATTTAGTGGTTTTAAAGGTACTCTTGTGTGTGAAAAAAGTCCTTACTATATAGACAAGTTAAAAAATCAATATCATGAACATCTAAAACTCAGAAAAAAAATGCATGAAGGATTTACTCCATTTGCCAGAAAATGCTGATGCCAACGGATAACCCCACAGACTTATTATAGATACATTCATACTGTGCTACTTATAGCATATCTTGATCAAAGGACACCCACGTTAGGTCAAAATGAATGACTGGCCAGATGAAAAACAACTAAGAAAATATTTTTCATTTTAGTGACTGAAGAGCCAGTGTGATGACTACGACAATGAGATTAAACCTACATTAATTTGGTATCATATTTTAGGCTAGTTGGAAAACAGGTTGCTTAAAAACCAAATATTCTGAGTATTGTGGATCTAGACTTAATTTCAGGGAATTAATTGGGAGCTGCCTGAATTTTTAAAATCTGATCACCTGTAACCAGAACGTTTCAGCTGGAATATCACATTTCAGAATTTCTCAGTTCTCATCACAAGTATCAAGTGAATACAATGAAGAGAAAGGCAGCAGAAAGTATATTCAAAAGTCTCAGTGGTGCAAATTAAAAAATCAAGCATTGGCGCAATGGCTCACGCCTGTAATCCCAGCACTTTGGGAGGCTGAGGTAGGTCGATCACTTGAGCTCAGGAGTTCAAGACCAGCCTGGACAACATGGTGAAACGCTGTCTCTACTGAAAATACAAAAAATTAGCCAAGCATGGTGGTGGGCACCTGTAACCCCAGCTACTTGGGAGGCTGAGGCAGGAGAATCGCTGGATCCTGGTGGGTGGAGGCTACAGTGAGCTGAGATTGTGCCACTGCACTCCAGCCTGGGCAAGAGAGAGAGATTCCATCTCAAAAAAATAAAAAATAAAAAAAAAAACAAATAAATAAAAATCAAGCATTACATGTTACTTAGCATAAACATTTAACATTGTATACTCAAAAGCTATGCAAATTTTGTATCAATGCTTCTGAGTTCATCTGATCAAACTTCTGCCCTCCAATGTCTTAATATCTTATTTTTCTCTTACAAACAGTAGTAAAAGATGCCTTACTACTTTAGTTATCTTAAAAGTGAGAGTCAGTTTCCATGTAGTTGAGCAGTTTTGAGTGAGTTTCTTAGTCCTGAGTTCTAGTTTGATTGCACTGTGGTGTGAGAGATAGTTTGTTATAATTTCTGTTCTTTTACATTTGCTGAGGAGAGCTTTACTTCCAACTATGTGGTCAATTTTGGAATAGGTGTGGTGTGGTGCTGAAAAAAATGCATATTCTGTTGATTTGGGGTGGAGAGTTCTGTAGATGTCTATTAGGTCTGCTTGGTGCAGAGCTGAGTTCAATTCCTGGGTATCCTTGTTGACTTTCTGTCTCGTTGATCTGTCTAATGTTGACAGTGGGGTGTTAAAGTCTCCCATTATTAACGTGTGGGAGTCTAAGTCTCTTTGTAGGTCACTCAGGACTTGCTTTATGAATCTGGGTGCTCCTGTATTGGGTGCATATATATTTAGGATAGTTAGCTCTTCTTGTTGAATTAATCCTTTTACCATTATGTAATGGCCTTTGTCTCTTTTGATCTTTGTTGGTTTAAAGTCTGTTTTATCAGAGACTCGGATTGCAAACCCTGCCTTTGTTTGTTTTCCATTTGCTTGGTAGATCTTCCTCCATCCTTTTATTTTGAGCCTATGTGTGTCTCTGCATGTGAGATGGGTTTCCTGAATACAACACACTGATGGGTCTTGACTCTTTATCCAATTTGCCAGTCTGTGTCTTTTAATTGGAGCATTTAGTCCATTTACATTTAAAGTTAATATTGTTATGTGTGAATTTGAGCCTGTCATTATGATGTTAGCTGGTTATTTTGCTCGTTAGTTGATGCAGTTTCTTCCTAGTCTCGATGGTCTTTACATTTTGGCATGATTTTGCAGCGGCTGGTACCGGTTGTTCCTTTCCATGTTTAGTGCTTCCTTCAGGAGCTCTTTTAGGGCAGGCCTGGTGGTGACAAAATCTCTCAGCATTTACTTGTCTGTAAAGTATTTTATTTCTCCTTCACTTATGAAGCCTAGTTTGGCTGGATATGAAATTCTGGGTTGAAAATTCTTTTCTTTAAGAATGTTGAATATTGGCCCCCACTCTCTTCTGGCTTGTAGAGTTTCTGCCCAGTGTCCTTTGTAGGGACATGGATGAAATTGGAAATCATCATTCTCAGTAAACTATCACAAAAACAAAAAACCAAACACCTCATATTCTCACTCATAGGTGAGAATTGAACAATGGGAACACATGGACACAGGAGGGGGAACATCACACTCTGGGGACTGTTGTGGGGTGGGGGAGGGGGGAGGGATAGCATTGGGAGATATACCTAATGCTAGATGACAAGTTAGTGGGTGCAGTGCACCAGCATGTCACATGTATACATAGGTAACTAAACTGCACATTGTGCACATGTACCCTAAAACTTAAAGTATAATAACAAAAAAAAAAAAAGTGAAAGTCGCTGGGTGCGGTGGCTCATGCCTTTAATCCCAGCACTTCGGGAGGCCGAGGCGGGCAGATCACGAGCTCAGGAGATCGAGACCACGGTGAAACCCCGTCTCTACTAAAAATACAAAAAATTAGCCGGGCGCGGTGGCGGGCGCCTGTAGTCCCAGTAACTCGGGAGGCTGAGGCAGGAGAATGGCGTGAACCTGCGAGGCGGAGCTTTCACTCCAGCCTGGGCGACAGAGCTAGACTGCATCTCAAAAAAAAAAAAAAAAAAAAAAAAAAAAGTGACAGTCATTGAAAAGTAATGACTTGGAATTTTCATCCAATAAGCTTGAAAAATTAGCACAACAATAAGTCAATTTTGTATTTCTGCTTCATGAAGAAAAGGAATTCCACTTCCCAGAGGAAGGTATAGAAATACTGTTCATCATAATTATGACTGTGTAACTAGAAATTGAAGCATAAACACATTTAGTGCAAAATGTAAATATTGCAACTAAGTGGGTTGGGCACCTGGGTCTCATCTGGATTTCCCTAAAACCAGCTATAGTACTCAGGTAAACACAGGTGTAGGTCTTTTCAAACTTGCAGTATGCTATTCTAAAATTATATGCTAACTCATCTTGTAATGGACACTTTAATTAACAGCTGCACAAGCTTCAAAAATTAACTAAAATGCGGTCACTTTTGGCAGTAAATGAGGAAGTTTGTATATACACACACATGCACACATATATGTAAAATAAAAATATATACCTGAAAATAAAACCTTTTTAAAAAAATATGGTAATAGACATATAGAAGCAGATAAACCTAAATGAAATGGAGAGGTAGCAGGGTATTTTTGGAAGGAAAATATATTCTAGGTAACGGTAAACAGAAGTGGTAAAATATAGAAATACAAAGTGCCTTCTTTGTTTACTTATTCAGAAAGGATGCCTGTCTAAAATCAAGATTCCTATTAGCTAAGAGGAGAGTGAGCAATTTATGCTATCAGGAACCTTCTTCTTTTATGGCCCACTGACTTCCGAGGTTCTTAGCACACATGTACTCTCCACAATTAGCTTTTCCTGGGGCCCACTGCATATAAAAATGTGTAAGGATTTGAAAAGCCACCATGAGATAGGAATGGGGTTTCTCATCTGAGGCTTCTAACTGGCCTCATGAGACACAATTTACCACTCAGAAAAATCAAGGGTAGGCCAACATTTTAATACTAATCACTGCAGATAAGGGCAATACAAATTTGGGGATGATTGATGTTGAAATTTCATAAGAAACAATGAGAAATTAAAACAGAATTTAGTAAAACTTTTTGCATGGTAGATGCCATTTAAAGAAATAACTACTTCTTATTTAAACAGTGGGAGGGGCTCAGAAGAAAGAGCTTGAACAGAAATGCACATGACAGTTTCAAAAGCATGCTTGCAGTGAGTCAGCATTCCTCCATATCTCTACATCTTCCCAGCTCAGGTCAGCCTTCTATACAGTGTGTACATATTTTTTATGGTTAGTAACAAAAGTTGGCAGTTTTAATGGGCTGGGGCTCCTGTGACACTTGGCAGGGAGCAAGGTGTTAGAGAGATCACTACTCTAAGAATACTGCACGTTAAAAACAAGTTTCCCAAGACATTTCAGCCTATGAGTTTTATTGTTGTTGTTGTTGTTTTCTGAGATGAAGTCTTGCATTGTCACCCGGGCTGGAGTGCAGTGATGCAATCTCGGCTCACTGCAACTTCTGCCTCCTGGGTTCAAGTGATTCTCCTGCCTCAGCCTCCCGAGTAGCTGGGATTACAGGCGCCAGCCACCGTGCTCAGCAATTTTTTTTTTTTTTTTTGTATTTTTAATAGAGATGGGGTTTTCACTATGTTGGCCAGGGTGGTCTCAAACTCTTGACCTTGTGATCCACCCACCTCAGCCTCCCAAAGTGCTGGGACTACAGGAGTGAGCCACCATGTCCAGCTGCCTATGAATTTTATAGTAAATGTAAAACGTAAACTGCTGTTGTGAGTGAAAGTTAATGAACAACTTCTTCATCTACCTCCAAAATTCTCATTCATTCAGTTATATCTGACAGGACTTCAAGGTGTCTCAGATGTACTCAGAAATAATCCTTGAATCTTCCCAGAATCTGGACCCCATTCTAATATCTGCTACTTACAATGCTATTTGAGAATGATACACAGTCACTTCATACTCCCTGTGGCAAAGGTATGAGCTAATACAATCATCATTTATGGTAGCAAATAACCCAGAATTTCCTATGCCGTCATTGAACTGAAGCCATTCTGTCTTTCACCCAGAAGTGGGAAGAACTTTGTCTGGCACACACCAGAGAAGTACTGCTTATGACGCCAAGATAAACAAATGTTCGTTATGAAAATAGCTCCTTTGGCTTCAATCTGCAGCCTATTTCTCATGGGGCCCAACTACAATGCTAGGGGAGGACCAGAGATTTGACATCTTGCAGCATGCTCTGGATATATATATATCTCAAAGGTCCACTATCCCATCATTTCATCAAACATATCAGCTATGATAGAAATCTCTTAGCTTACTGGGACCCTGGCTGCCAGTATTTGACTGAAGTAAACTGATGATTTGTGGCAAGTCCTTTTGGATTTTTACTCATACTGCAGTCAGATGCGTCTCTTGCCTTTATGACTTTTTCCAGCATCAATTTTTATTTCTAGGTAACTTGCTAAAATGAATTATTCTTATGGTTTAATATTAGTCCTTCTCTCCCAACCCCATCCCAAAGCTAAGTGTAATGGTCCTACATTCACACCTCTTGCCACTCTTCTTAACAGGAAAGGTGGTCTATTTCCTGTTGAAACAACATGGTAGCATTTTTTTATTCAATAAAATTGGCAGTATCTCATAAAATACATTCATGTAAGAAATAAAGATTTGTATTCTAGTCATTCCTCCAACAGCGAGGGGTCCTGTGACCTTTGGAATGTTCCTTAATTATCCCGATTTGATTCTATAAAATGTAAATTGTGATAGGCATTACTTAATGATGTCACGGGAAATACAGTGATACTCCAGGAAAACTTTTGTAAATATATCTATTTAAAAGATAGATATATAGAGCGATATATACATGTCAAATCTGTAATATTTTAAATAATTTTTAGATTTAATATTTTAAATTAAATGATTACCTTTCAAATTGCAGGCTTCCCATTCACAAAGACTTCATCTTTAACAGAATGCTCTTACCTTATTTGAAAATATAGATTTTATCATTCTTAAGTATGTCAAAGTTTGTTTATGAACAGATAAGTCTTGCATGCCCCATAGACTATAATCAAAAAACAAAACACTTGCAGTAGGTTGGTATTGAAACCTGCTGTTCTCTTTCCCGGTTTTTCCTATTTAGTTCAAATGTTCAACTGTTTAGCAGGCTGAGATAACTTAATCAATGAAGCTCTTATTTTTGGCATTCTCAGATTCCAAATTAAAATTACATTATATTTTTTTGGGAAAACCCCCCACCAGTACCATCTGTGAATTGAATGGTGTCATTACATCAAAGTACTGCAATTAGAACAATAGGGTAAAATTAATGCCAATGTTAAGTACAGATGTGCCAAATATGATGGGTAGTTGATACACAATTCAAATTGACAACCACGTGCAATGTGGAAAGTATCCAGGCATAACCCCAGATCCAGTTGGCCAATGGATGTCATGATTGCCTCACAGAGAACATATTTAAAAGAGATTTATTTGGCAGTAAGAAAAAGTTAGTTTCAAAAGACCATAGTCTATCCTTGGTTACTCATGCAAAGCTTTCATTATCTTAGGATAAAAATGGGCCCAAAGAAGATAATCCAAAGAGTATACAACATTCCATAACCATGAAACAAAATTCCCATTTTTTTCTGTTTAGGAATAGAATATTCGGTATTTGCATTAGATGGTAGATCAGATGGCATTATTAGTCGAATAGTGCTGCTTTTCCACTTTTGTAGCTGAGTCAAGCTATTAGCTTTATCATGCGATGGGGATTTCTTAGTATATGTTTATAGCATAGTACATTTTAATATTTAGGTTCACCATCTGTAAAACCAGATTTTTAAAATGAATGATCATAGACTAGAATTCCTTTCAGTTTGGTATCTTCTGATGTTTGGGATGAATGTTAATGCTGAAAGAGTGGTTTTATGCAGATAATCATAAGCTGTTTAATTGCCATCATTTCATGTTGGTGTATTTGAAAAAATGTGGTATTAAAAGGAGAGATATGAGTGGTTTAAGGTGTAAAAGTATTGATGAGTCATTGGCAGCTATCTCTATTAGCACTTCAACTACAATTTTTTATGTGAACATAATTTTGCTACTCAACCTAGAAATTTTTAGCAACAAATTTAAAACAAACATTTTTTTGGGTGAATAGGCATAATTAACCTCTAAGCCTCATAGCAGCAGCTTTTATTTAAGCAAATACGTTTCAAAAATGAGACAATATTTATAAAGCTAGAATAGCAGTTGCTAGGTCAACAATTATGTGGAGATATGAACTGACGTGTTTCTGTTCATGAAGGCTATCTTGAACTGAGGTCATGGTGATATTTTTCTATAGAACAAAAAAATTGCAGTTCAAGAATGATGGCACATCCATGTTCTTTTCTGAAATTCTACATTTCCACATTCTTTTCCTTCATTATTGCTCAATTTTCTGAATCTTAAGATTTAAACTGGAGAAGGGAACATGCCAAGAGGCATAAATTCTTATATCGTTTCACCACTTGTCATTATGAATCCAGAAATTTACCAAAAGTCACTTTATAAGTAGTAGTAGCATTTATCATAATATTTCCCCCAGTTAAATAGTCTTATCTAAATGACAAAAAGACTAGGTTAATTTATAGTAACTTAGAACAATATGTACTTACTGAGAATGTAATATATACAAGGGGCTACAGATGAAACATTATTGACTAAACAACTCTTAGTGTGATTATCATCTTAAAAGAGATCCAGATAATGGAAGGCAAAGCAAAAATGAAACAAATGATAAGAGAAGTGTAAGAATTTTTAATAAGGGGAAGTAACTTAGATTATAGGCATCAGGATCCCCTGCAGAGCAGGGGGTAGTTTTGGGCTGAGTTGATGGAGACTCCAGGTGGAGCAAACACCATGAACAAATGTAGGAAAAAATCTAGGGAGTAAGAATCATTTGTTTACTCTACACGGTGAGAAATGAGAGTGACTTGGACTAGGATGGCAGAGGTGATGGTGAGATGGGGTATGACTCCAGAAATAGTTGGATTGTAGAGGTTCAAGAATTGGCTAATTATTGGAATGTGAGAGATGAGAAAAGGTTGACTAAAATTTTAATTAGAATGTGGATGAAACATCAGGAGCAAATGTTAAGAAGCATAATTTGTATCAGCTCTGTAGGTCCCGGAGAATCTTGAATACCCACCCTGTTTTGGCTTAAGCTAAAAAAAAAAAAAAAAAAAAAATATATATATATATATATATATATATATATATATATATATATATATATATATATTTACGGTTCAGGTTAGTTGGAAGGATTCTGCAGAAATGACCTTGAGGGCAACAAGAACTGTAGACATGGACAATGTCAAGAATACATTCTTCTCCATCTCCTCTGACTCTTTACTGGCTTCATTCTCTAGGACAGCTTATCCATCTATCAATGAGTTTCAAGCTTACAACCATGCAGTGCTATGATTAAGGAGGAAAAAAAAATCCTTAATCAAAAGTTAAAGTTAATCCTTAACTTTTCCTCAAATTCTATTTGAAAATTTCAGGAAAAGACACTCTGTGGTCCAGCTGAATCACATGACCATACCTGGACCACTTACTGTAAACCACCATGAATCATGTCTTTATTCCTTTGGCCAATGGGCAGCCTACCTCCCTCTGCAGGAGCACCCATTTGGTAGGAAGGAGCATTTTCCAGAATAATAGAATGAGGGTGGAAAGGGAGAACAAGTAAAACAATAACTACTAATTAAGCCAGACTTAAGACTGACATATTTTATATATAGGTAAATAAATACATGAAACATACATAAATGTAAACATATTAAAATAAATATGTGTATATATACACATTATATAAATGTTTATATCCCTGTTATAATCTTTGCCCTTCCTACTTAAAGATAATCCCTCTAGTAGATCACATTTTCATTCATTGACTTGAAGACATTGATCCAGCAATCCCCTTTCTCTCTCCTATGCCAACAGTTTTTCCCTGTCTATGGGATCTTTCCCATCAGCACACATACATGCTATTGTTCTTCCACCATAAAAATAAACTTTCTCTTAACTCCATCTTCCCCATTAGCTATTACTCTTTTTCTCTGCTACTCTCTTGAAACCAGCATCTTTACTCTGACTTCAATTTCTTTTCTTTTCTCTCTTTTTTTTTTTTTTTTTTTTTGAGATGGAGTCTCTTTTTTCCCCAGATTGGAGTGCAGTGGCGTGATCTCGGCTCACTGCAACCTCTGCCTTCCAGGTTCACACCATTCTCCTGCCTCAGCCTCCTGAGTAGCTGGGACTATAGGCACCCACCACCATGCCTGGCTAATTTTTTGTATTTTTAGTAGAGATGGGGTTTCACCGTGTTAGCCAGGATGGTCTCAATCTCCTGACCTCATGATCTGTCCACCTCGGCCTCCCAAAGTACTGGGATTACAGACGTGAGCCACCGCACCCAGCCCAATTTCTTTCATTTTATTCTCTCTTAAGCCCACTCTACCAGACTTCTGTCCTCAGCACTTTACCAATAGAACAGACTTACAGATTTTATCAATTACATTCATGTTGACTAATTCTTGAACCCCATTTTATGTGACTTATCAGCAACACTTACTACAGACAATCATTCCCTCCTTGCTACTTTTTTTTTGTCTTGCTAATTGAATTTTCTTCTCCTTTGGTCTCTCCTTAGTTTTCCTTGAGCTTCTTGCTGATCATTGATGACTTACTGTTGGAGGCACGATGGCTCCAAACTTGGCCCTTTCTTTTTCACATTGCCTACTCCAAATCCCTATGCAGACATCCAAGATACCTCAATTTAATATGCATGAAACTTAACTTTTTCATATCCATCCCAAAACCTACTGGTACACTGTGATGGGCTGAATTGTATCTCTCCTGCCCACATAAATTCATATGTTTAAGTCTTAACCCCCAGCACCTCAGAGTGTGACTGCATTTGGAGATAGGGCCTTTAATGAAGTAATTACAGTAAAATGAGATTATACAGGTAAGCCCTGATTCAATTTTTTTTTTTTTTTTTTTTTTTTTTTTTGAGATGGAGTCTCGCTCTGTCGCTCAGGCTGGAGTGCAGTGGTGCGATCGCGGCTCACTGAAAGCTCCGCCTCCCAGGTTCACACCATTCTCCTGCCTCAGCCTCCCGAGCAGCTGGGACTACAGGTGCCCACCACTACGCCTGGCTAATTTTTTCGTATTTTTAGTAGAGATGGGGTTTCACCGTGTTAGCCAGAATGGGCTCGATCTCCTGACCTTGTGATCTGCCCGTCTTGGCCTCCCAAAGTGCTGGGATTACAGGCGTGAGCCACCACGCCCGGTCAGCCCTGATTCAATCTGCCTGGTGTCCTCATAAGGCCAGGTGTGGTGGCTCACACCTCTAATCCCAGCACTTTGGAAGGCTGAGGCAGGCAGATCACTTGAGGCCAGGAATTCAAAACCAGCCTGGCCAACATGGCAAAACCCCATCTCTACTAAAAACACACACACACAAAATTAGCCAGGCGTGGTTGTGTGCACCTGTAGTCCCAGCTACTTGGGAGGCTGAGGCATGAGAATTGCTTGAACCTGGGAGGCAGAGATTGCAGTGTCAAGACTCCATCTCAAAAAAAAAAAAAAAAAAGACAAGTGCTAGACATCAGTGGACGCAGAGGAATGTCCATATGAGAACACAGCAAGAAGGCTGCTGTCTGCAAGCCAAGGGGAGAGGCCTCAAAAGAAACTAAACCTGCCAACACCTTGATCTTGATCTTGGACTTCTAGCCTCCAGAACTGTGAAAAAAACAATTTATATTGTTAAAGCCACCCAGTCTGTGGTATTTTGTTATGGCAACTCTAGCAGATTATTATACACACAGTCTTCCCCAAGTCAGTTCACTACAGTTTCATCCTTCTTTTGCCCATGCTCAAATCTATAGAGTTATCCTGGGCTTTTCTTTTTCTTTATCCTGTGTTCATCCATTCAGAAATCCTGTGGTCTCTAAGTTCAGAGTAGAATCTACTTTTCACCACCTCTTATACTACCCCCCTTGCTGTAGATCATCATCATCTCTTGCCTTGATTACTGCAGCAGCTCTTTAACTGCTTATCCTGATTTCATCTTTTCCCCTCTCCCCACCCCTATCCTCCCACAGTCTATTCTTCATACCTCAGCTGGACTGATACTTTAAAAAGTAAGCAAAAAATGTTAACTCTCTGCTCAACAGCTCCCCATTTTACTCAGAGTAAAAGCCAAAATTCTCACACTTGCCTTCAGGGCCCTAGAATACGTCTGACCACCTCTCATGCCATTTCTGACTTCATTTTCTCCAACTTTCTCTTTGACTCACTCGGCTCCATCTATACTGAAGGCTTTCTGCCTTAGGGCTTTGCACAAAGTGTTGCACCTGCTAAAATCCTTATCCTCCAAAATGTTTTATACTTGCTCATTTCCTTTAAGTCCTTGCTCAAATGCCACCTCTAAAGTCCTCCCAGGCTGTGTTATTTAAAATGAATATCCCCTCTAATGCCTGTACTGCTGACCTTCTTTACCACCATCTGACATGCTATGTAATTTTGTAACATAATATTTTAAAATCTGTTTTGTTGTATTCCTCCTCTAGAAAGTAAAATCCACAAAGGTAATGATTTTTCATCTGTTTTGTTCATTCATGTGCCAATTGCCTTGAATGCCTGCCACATAGTAGGTGATCACCAAATCTTTGTGGAATAAATAAATGAATGGAATATAAGGTATAAACAAATGTTAATAAAACAACACCCAGCTTGAGAAATAAAATATTACTAAAACTTTGAAGCCCTCCATATACTTTCCACATTCGCCTTTCCTCAAACAGAAGCAGTATTTCTTACCATTCCTTTGAATATCCTCATAGTTATCCTATATACAAAGGTATCCCTATAAGATACAGTTTTTAGTTTTGTGTGCATTTTAAATTGAAAACATGTAACTGTACTTGCTCTTTTCCCCAATATTATGTTTCAGGATTCAGGATTTTTGCAAAATGAGCAGATGATAGCTGCTCTTGCCAAAGGGGAAAAATGGGTATAACTATGTGAAATAATTGATATGTTAATCTGTCTCACTATAGTAACCATTTTACTATATATGTATCTTAAAAAATCATGTTGCATACCTTAAATATACACCATAAAATTCATTAAAACAATAAAAAGTACTAGCCTCTCATTTGTGACATACATTGCAAATGTTTTCTTCCAGTGTGTCATTTGCCTTTTGAATTTGCTAATGGTGATATTTATCATTCATAAGAATTCTATTTTTAGACATTTGAATTTACCAATATGATAGTACAAATAGATTTTGAGTCACAGTTTGAAAGCCTTCTCTCTCTCATCAGGTTCTAAAGCAATTCATCCACTTTTTCTACTTGTATAGTTTTACTTTGTATATTCAGACCTCTCATGAGAGATTTAGACTTAGATTTAGAGTTTATTTTTCTATGTAGTGTGAGGCAGGAATCCAATTTCATCTTTGTGCAAGAGGCTGTCCAGTTGCAGACTATTAAAACTTCTATCCTTGTCCCAGATGATCTGATAATTTTTAATATGGTACTAGATATATAAAAGAAGTCACCTTTTATTATCTGTAGCTCCTTGATGACTGTTGCTATGTCCATATTAGTATTCCAAAACACAGTATTACATATTTAACCTTTTCTTTTTTTAGAGTCCACATATAAGTGAGATTATGCAATATTTTTCTTTCTGTGTCTGGCGTTTTTCACTCAGCATAATGTACTCTATTCATGATCTATTTGTGTTGTGGCAAGTGGTAGGATCTCCTTTTTAAGGCCGAATAATATACCCTTGTATATATACCACCATTTCTTTATCCATTCACCACTGATAAATCATTAAATTGTTTCCATATCTTAGCTATTGGGAATAATACTTCAATGAACATGGGAGTGTGGATATCTTTATGAGGTGATGATTTCTTGGGTATATACCCAGAAGAGGGATTACGGGTCATATAGTAATTCTCTTTTTAGTTTCTCTAGGAACCTCCACAGTGTTTTCCATAATGGCTGTACAAATCGACATTCCCACCAGCAGCATACACGGGTTTCCTTTTCCTCACATCCTCGCCAACATTTACAATAGCCACCCTAACAGATGTGAGGTGATAACTCATTGTGGTTTTGATTTGCTTTTTCCTAATTATTAGTGATGTTGGACAACTTTTAATATACCTGCTGGCTATTTTTATGTCATCTTTGGATAAATGTCTATTCAGATCTTCTACATATTATTTAACTAGGTTGTATATTTTCTTGCTGTTAAGTTGTATAAGTTCTTTATAAATCTTGGGTATTAACCCCCTATTAGATACATGGTTTGCAAATATTTTTTCCCAAGCTTTAGGTTACCTTTTATTTTGTTGTTTCTTTCCCTTGCTGTCCCGAAGCTTTTTAGTTTGATGTAGTCTCATTTATTTACTTTTGTTTTTGCAGCCTGAGCTTTTGGTGTGATAACAAGAAATTATTGCCACGGCCAGTATCAAGGAGCTTTCCCCTGTGTTTCCTTCTGTGAGTTCTACAGTTGTAAGTCTGACGTTTAGGTCTTCAATTCATTTTGAGTCAATTTTTGTGTATGGTGTAAAATAAGGGTCCAGTTTCATTCTTTTGCATATGAAAATCTAATTTTCCCAGTACCATTTATTGAAGAGATCATCCTCTCCTCATTGTGTCTTCATGTTGACCTTGCTAAAAATTAGTTAACTATATGTGTTTAGGTTTATTTCTGGGCTCTCTATTTTGTTCCAGTAGCCTAAATGTCTGTTTTTATGTCAGTACCATGCTGTTGTGATTACTATAGATTTGTAATAGAATTTTAAATAGGGAAGCGTGATGCCTCTAATTCCTTTTATTTCAGAATTGCTCTGGCTATTTGGGGTATTTTGTGGTTCCACATGAATTTTTGGATTGTTTGTTTTATTTCTGTGAAGAATGCCACTGGGATTTTGATAGGATTTGGTTTGAATCTATATACTGCTTTGGGTAGCATGGATATTTTAATGATATTAATTCTTCTGATCCATGAGTATAGTATATCTTTCTGTTTATTTGTGCTATCTTCAATTTCTTTCATTAACAATTTATACTTTTTAGTGTACAGATTTTTTACCTCCTTGGTTAAATTTATTCTTGAGTATGTTTTAATGCTATCCTTAATAGGATTGTTTTCTTGATTTATTTTTATTTTTTGGCTAGGTCATTATTTGTGTATAGAAATGCCATAAATTTTTGTGTTTTGAATTGATGTCTTGCAACTTTACTGAATCATTTATTAGGTCTAACAGGTTTTTTTTTTTGGTGAAATCTTTCATGTTTTCTACATATAAGATTATGTCATTTGCAAATAGAAATATTTTCCAATTTGGATATCTTTTATTTCTATGTCGATTGAAGTGCTGAGAGTGGGCATCCTTACCCTATACTAGATCTTAGAGGAAAAGCTTTGAGTTTCCCCTCATTGCTTATAACGTTAGCTGTGTATTTTTCATAAATGGACTTTATTAGGTTGAGAAACTTTCTTTCCATATCTAAACTATTAAGAGTTTTCAGGAAGAACAGATGAACTTTAAATTTTGTCAAATGCTTTTCTGCCTTGATATGATAATGTGGTTTTTGTTTTTCAGTCTGTTAATATGATGTATGACATTGATTGATCTGCATGTATTAAACTAGACTTGCATGCGAGGGATAAATCCCCTTTATCATGTTGTATAATATTTTTGATATGATGTTAAATTTGATTTTCTATTATTTTATTGAGGATTTTTGCATCAATATTTATCAGAAATACTGGCCTATAGTTTCTTTTCTTGTGGTGTCGATGTCTGACTTGTAACACATTGACAAGACCAGTACCATCTTGATACCTGTTAGGAAGTACTCCTACCAGCTCTAGTTTTTGGAAGAGTTTAAGAAGTATTGGTATTAATTCTTTGAAAATTTGGTAGAATTCAGCCATCAAGCCACCTAGTCTGGCCCTTTTGTTTTTGGGAGGTTTCTATTTACTATTTTAATTTCTTTGTTATAGATCTGTTCAGACTTTATATTTCTTCTTGATTCAAGCTTGGTATGCTAGATTTCTTTAGAAATTTATCCATTTCCTTTTTTATGAAATTTGTTGTCATATATTTGTTCATAATAGTTCCTTGTGCTCCTTTTTATTTCTAAGGCATCTGTTGTAATGTCTCTACTTTCATTTCTAATTTTATATGTATGAGCCTTCTTTCTTTGTTTTTCAGTCTAGCAAAGGGTTTGTTGATTTTGTTTTTTTTTAAAAATCAACTCTTATTTTTACTAATCTTTTCTGTGGTTTTTATAGTTTCTATTTCTGTTTTAAACTTTATTATGTCCTTCCTTCTGCTAACTTTGGGTTTAGTTTATTCTTCTTTTTCTAGTTCCTTGTGATGTAATGTTAGGCTATTTATTTGGGGTTTTTCTTCTTTTTTAAGGTAGGCATTTATTGCTATGAACCTCCCTCTTAAAACTGCTTTTGCCACATCCCATGGATTTTGGTATGCTGTGTTTCCTTTGCTGTTTCTATCAAAATATTTCTAAATTTTTATTATTTCTTTGACTCATTGATTGTTTAGGAGACTGTTGATTAATTTTCACATACTTGTGAATTTTTCAGTGTTTCTCCAAAATTCTAGTTTTATATCATTGTAATTGAAAACAATACTTAATATGATTTGGATCTTCTTAAATTTGTTAAGACTTGTTTTGTAGCCTACTATATGGTCTATCCTGGAAAATATTACACATGCACTAGAGAAGAATGTGTATTCTGCTGGTGTTGAGTGAAAAGTTCTGTATGTATCTGTTAGGTCCATTTTGCCTAAAGTGCATTTCAATTCCAGCATTTCCTTATTAACTTTCTGTCTTATTGATTGTTTGGGAAGTGGAGTATTGATGTTTCCTACTATTATTCTATTATTGTATTGCTATCTATTTTTCCCTTCATGTCCATTAAACTTTGCCATATATATGTATATACATACACACACACACACACACACACACACACATATATATGCTCTGATGTTAGGTGCATATATACTTACAACTGTTATGTCCCTTTTGATGAATTGAGCACTTTATCATTAAGTAGTGACCCTTTTTTGTCTCTTGTGACAGTTTTTGACTTGAAGTCTATTTTATCTCATATAAGTGTAGCCACCTCTGCTCACTTTTGATTACTATTTGCATGGAATAGTTTCCTCCATCCCTTCACTTTCAGCTTATGTATGTCCTTAAATCTAAAATGAGTCTCTTGTAGGCAGCATATAGTTGGATCTTATTTTCTATTTATTCAGCCACTCTATGTCTTTTTCTTGGATAGTTTAATCTATTTACATTCAAAGTAATTATTGATGGGTAAGGATTTACTACTGCTATTTTGTTAATTATTTTAATACTATTTTTACCTATCAGTTTGGCAAAAATTTAAGACTGGCCACACACTCTGTCATTGAGTTTGTGGACAAACAGGAACTTTCATACAGTACCTAAGGAAATGCAATGAAATATGATACCTATAAAATGGAATTTGGTAATATCTAAAAAAGCTCCATTCCTATCTACACTTTTTTTAGTAAACTCTGAATATTTACCTTGAAGGGATCATGTTAATATGAAAAAATGTACAAGGTATTCACTGAACTACTGCAGAATTATTGCATTATATGTAATAGCAAAATTTTGGAAACAGTTGAAGGTCTATCTATAGGAGATTGCTTGAATAAAGTATGGTATATCTCCACAATGGCATATATCTACCCAATAATAATAAAGAATCAGTAATATCTCTAGAAACTGACATACAGTGATTTCCAGGATATATTTTTAAGTTAGAAAAGCAACATACAAAAGAATATGTATAGTATAGCATATTATACACATACATAATATGTACTTTATATATTTAGAATATATAAAAAAGTGATAATAAAATTCTATGTGTGTGTATATGTTTGTGTGTGTTTGTGCTTATTTTCTCTACTTCCTTCTACACCTATTATAGGAAGGAAGGCAAATAAGCTTATGCATGCACAAAAAGAAACACAGAAAACAAGGATAATCCAAAAAAGAAAAAGAAACGGATTGTCTACAAGGGTTAGACAGGGATGAGATAGAAGGATTATGGGACGGAGCAACACTTGAAGTATACTCTTTTTTATACTTTTCACATGGAAACCATATTAACATTCTGCAGATCCAAGAAGTTTAAATCAACAAGGTTAAACAACTTCCTAAAAATGAATACAAACAGAAAAAACCTAACTACACATAACATAGATTAACTATACCTAGTAAAATTAGTTGTTTTTAGTGGTGTTGGTATAGTAATCCTGAAATGATTTTTAATTATTGTGGGAATCAGGAATTTTATAAATATTTTGATATTGTCAGAAACCAGGGTTCTTACTGTTAGTAAAGAGAGATACCAATAAGGAATTAGGGAGTGCAAGAAAGAATTTTGTGATGTAGAATTGTAATTATGGTTAGTAATATGAATCCATGATGCATCAGTGATATACATATTTATGCTTTATGATCTATGCATAACTCAAATGTGTATATATGCATGCAACTCTCTATATGTGTGTGTGCGTGTGTATTATATTAGTTCTTTCCATTGAAAGGCTTGGAAATAATAACACCTCAGTAGCAATGCACTTATTTAACATTCAAATCTTGGTTTCTAAAGGAACACTAAATGAACAAGGGAATGTTATACAAATGATTCATTACAGGGCTAAGAAAGAACAAGAACAAGCTGAGCTTGAAACACCTTATTTTACCAGAAAGCAAGAAGATGCTGAGAAACTAAGGAGGGACATGTTAAAACGACACGGGGGCCAGCTTCACGGGACCCTAACTGGACAAACTTGGGTCAGTTTGAGCAGCAAAATGATTAAAGTCAGTAATTGATTATGACACATTGAATTTTTTTAAATTTTAATTAAAAAAACTAATAGGAAGGGGGGAAAAGATTAGTGGGAAAGATTGGTTTTGTGATAGAATGTCAATCAATAAATGTTGAAGGAATATAGTTAGGAAATCACTATTTACAATAGAATAATCAATTCAGGGAGGAATCACCAATGCATGATGAAACAATGGGAGGATGTTTTTTGGAGAACAGGATGTTTTTAGACAGTTTCAAGTATTTCCCAACTATCATATATTAACTACAAAGTGAAATAAACATACCTTTATGATGGAAAAAGTTGATGGATACCACCTTAAACCAAGTGATGAAATGCAACAACAGTAATAGGACAAACTTACACCCTGAGACTCTTGTGGTGACATCATGAGAAGGAACAACATTGCTCAGGTGGAATTTATTCCCAAAATGCATAACCTAAAGCTAATCATGAGCAAACAGATGAACCCAAATTATATGAAACTTTATAAAATGCCACCATTATATCATAAAAGAAAAGAAGAAGAGTTAATGTTTGTGGAAGAGTTACTGTTGAATATAAAAATTCGGACATCTCAGGGCCTCAAATAAACTTTATTTCAAATAGGCTCAGAACTCTGGAGATTGTAACTAAGAAAACTAATGCATGGTTATGGCATCCAGAGCGGGGAGTTGACCTAGGAATTCTTTGTTCTTTTTTCTCCCCTCCTTTCATCACTACTCTTTTCCTTATTTTGTTATGTTTGAGCAGTTACAGTGCTAAGGTCACCCAAATAAATACATGGTTAAAAAAATAAATTTCTAGGAGTTCACGGCAAAGTTTGCTTTCAAATCCCCAAGCTACTTCACTTCTACATGCCTTATTTTGTTTTAATCTATAAAACAGGGATAATTATAGTATTTACCTTTCAAGGGTTATAAGGATTAAGGGAGTTAATAAGCATTTAAGAAAAACTGGAGGGGCATATTATAAGTATTCAATAAGTCATAGCTATCATTAAAGAACCCAAAGAATTTATTGTTCAAGATAATTTTGACAGTGAAAGAGCAACATGAATAATTTTGCTGGAATAGTAGGTGTGAACAAGACTGCTTCAGGCAAAGCAGGTTGTAAGACCATCCCACCTATTACTTTTTAAATTTAATTAATTCATTAATTATTTGAGATAGGATGTTGCCCTGTTCCCCAGGCTGGAGTGCAATGGTGCAATCATGGCTCACTGCAGCTGCCTTAAACTCCTGGACTCAAGTGATCTTCCCATCTCAGCCTCCCAAATAGCCAGAACTATAGGTGTGTGCCATCACACCTAGCTGTTTTCTTTATTTTCTATTTTTTGTAGAGATGAGGTCTTGCTATATTGCCCAGGCTGGTTTCAAGCTCCTGGCCTCAAGTGATCCTTCTGCCTCAGTCTCTCAAAGTGCCAGAATTACAAGTGTGAGTCACCGTGCATAGCCCCAGCTATTATTATGCATTTCAAAATAATAATTATTCTGTTTAGTGAGACTTTATGTTTGTGGTACTGAATAAAAATATTACTGTTATATTATTTAATTCCATTAAAATATATTTAAGGAAATGTTTGTTATCCGTATACTTTAGATAGAGAAACCAAGTGATCGAAATTTTAATTGTCATTCCGTGGTCACACATCTAGAAAAGGCAAAACTGAGAAAGAAAAGAGGCTGTCTCTGATTTCAAGATCCATGCTCTTAAGGAATGTTCTGTATACTTGCCCCACTCACAGAAATCCACAATCTCATCACATTGATGCATGAAATACATAAAGGTCTCTTCACTCTGGATCATCTTGTCTAGCCTTAATATTTATGTATTAATATTAATATTAAATATCAATTTGATATTGACGTACAGGAACATAGGGTGTTTTTCTTAAATGTTTGATCCCCGCTTCCAACCACTCATAGTACCCCCTAATGAGTAATGGTATCTGACTGGGCACAAAATTATATGTAATGATATTTTTTAAACACTGTGATAAGAAGGCAGTGTAACACAGTAGGCTGGGGTCAGAATAGCCTCAGTGAATGTCTGCATTCCACCATTTATTATCTGTAGAATTTTGGGCTCGACTTCATCTCAGTATATAAGTTTATGTGTTTAGGTTTGAGAAGATAGAGGGAAGGTGGCAAACTTGATGATGGTAGAGCTTAGGGTATAGAATTCTCATCATTCAAAACACCATTAGCATCGAATTTATATTCTTAATGGAGCAACCTGTAAGTCTCCAGGGCAATCTAAGAAGCTATATTTTGCCTCCTTCCTCATAAGGTTTAGAGCTTCCATAAACGAATGCCCCATTTGCATTACTGCTCCCTCTTTCTTTCCTTCCCTTAACATCAACCTATTTTTAAAAGGCCACCTTTTCTTCTGCACCCTATTTTTCCCCTCAGATCTCTGATACTATGGTGTGTATGCTTCTTCTATGAATAATACACCAAATACTGAAATAATGGGTGATTTAACTAATATCCTATAGTGCAATATCCATTAGTGCAATACAAAATAATATTATGAGATTTTATTAGCTCATATTAGTAAACACAGATTGCGTTAAAGATGTTCCTGTTTTATTTTTGAAATGCTTGGATACGATAGACTAATATAAAATATCCAAATTATGCTGTTCTGAAACTGTAAAGTTGAGTTTCCTGCTGAGCAGGTTATGTTAAATCTTTTCCTTTTTCTTTATTCTCATGAAGGATAAGGAAATGGTGGCTACAGGGTTTCTCTTTGTTCACCTTCCCTGCTGCATAGGAAACAATTTAAGAGCACTTCCCAGGAAACTGTTTCTGACCTCCTGTCCCTTGCTTTCCACCAGATACTAGTAACAACATCAAATGCCACTTCTTAGCATTAAAAATTAGATATTATCTAACATTAGACTCTACATAGCACAAGGTAAAGGGGCTTTTTGGCAGATAGCCAGGTAATTAGCTCAATGCAGACCAAATAGGACCATTCAAAGCCTCATCGGAGAGTCCTGTCTCTAAGTCTCCCTCTCATCCTTGCTATAGGAAAATCTGTCAAAAGATGAATTTAATATTTCCACTTTAAGTATTCCTCTTTTGAATTTTTACAACCCCCTACAAGTATGCCAGCTCTTTCATTTAACAAAGCCATTATCACACCAAGGTGAAGTCTACCTAGGGAAAAAAAAATCCCACTAAAAATAATAATGACATATCTATGTTTTCCTGTGTTAATAAATTTGAGGATAAGAATAGAGTGACACCAAATGACCATTTCTGAAATCTAGTAGTCAATATGCTTTTCTTCTATTAAGCAAGGGAAGGGATCAGGTGTTGGCAATAGAATAAAATTTGGTAAGTCTGGAATATTACAATTTTTACTTTGTGAGTAATGGATTTTTAATGTCTGTAAATAGGGTATGAAGTGTTTTAAAGGTTTGTTAAAATGATCATGAATGTTTCAGTGACACTTGTCGATTATGGATCATAGAAAAACGTTTTAAAACAACGGCAGGCTACTTCTCGAGCATAAACAGGATTCTTCTATCAGAAACATTATGCAATAACGTAAAAAGGGATCATCCACCAGTAACACACAAACATAGACAAAATTCTCTAGCGACCATCTCCAGTTAGCATGTCCTCTTGCTATGCTAATGATTTAACCCTTTGAATTGCTGCACTCTCTCTCTTTAGAAATAAATTTCTCAGGTAAACTCTTACAGTTATTGCCTCTGTTTACTCACCATAGAATTTCTCCTCAGTCCAGTGAAATACAAATTTTGTCCACAGCCTTTTGTAAAACTCTTCCTTTTAGGTTTATTTATGACCACCTAATATAGGTTAACTATTTTGGGGTTCTGATGGAGGTAAGAAGAGGGAGAATTGCAGTGTTTTCCTGGTCAATGGTTCATCCTCTAAGACTTGCTAGATACTATGGCTTGGGGGTTCCCCATCTAACCTCTTCTGGGAACTCCTAATTGGGTGGACAAAATGCAGGAAGACAGATTCAACCAGGTGAGAGAAATGAAGGAGGCGTGGCAAACAGAAAGCAGCTGCCTGGAGATACATTCCCCACATCAAGATCCTCAGGGGGGAAAACAAGTTTTTATATGGTTTTCAGTAGTCATAATTACCAAGGAAGAAACTGTAACTGATTTATGGCTGCTTTCTGGTGCTTTTTTTTTTTTAATAATGTATCATTTTCCCAATTGTTTTTCTTCTAAAAATTTGGAGACATGATCTCCCCTCACCATAATTATGTCTTTTAATGTCTAAATATAATAATTTTCCTTGACCTCCTCTTTAGAAATTACTCCACATCTTTTAACTTTATTGGCTAACACTATTTCCCCTTTGAAATACTCTTATAAGATATTTGTATTTACAGGATCTCTCATTTGTTCTGGTCCTTTTCTGGTATAGCAAACTTGTTTCTCCTCTTCCCCTCTCTTTGCATATATTCCTCTCTTCACGGTGTAATTTTATAGTTTCTTTTCTTACTCTTTCATTGGAAAATAATAACTTTCAGTCTGAGTGCATTAAAACCAATCCTCATCAAATCTTGGACACATATTACGTGATTGAATATCTCTCTGGCTATAACAGCCAATAATACCTTTTACTTTTAATATTTCATGTCCATATTGTTTGTGCTATACAATGTAAAAGCAATAAAAGAGATTACAAGGCTATTAAACAAGTCAGGCTGCAAGCCTGTTATATTCAAATAGAACAAATTAGCTCATATTTCCCAATAAGCTTGGGGATATATTAGCAAGCCCAAATTTTCCTTAAGAGTTTGCAGTAGACAATAAGAGAACTGCATATTTGTAAAGAGATAAAGAGGTGTATAACTAAATAATCATTGATATAAACATGATTAATTGATTTATTTGTATAAAATTAGTCTTTATTTTTAAGGATGACATCACTGATGGCAATCATTAGATAGATTTTGTTGCAACAATACATAGACTCTTGGGCTTGCTAGAGCATGGGTTTGATCCAATGTGGTTTTTATTTTTATTTTTTTGTATTCTTATAAGCTTTAATTTCCCATTGAAAGGAAGTTCTAACTCTTTTTCTCTGAAGTTCTATTTTTGCATGAATAATTGAGGGAGGAATTTTTAGATTTTATAACAATTTTCATTTATCTATATATTTTGCAATTATTTTAAATTATTAAAACAATTCTTGTACATGTTTTGCATTAAAAGGGAAAAAAAGCTAAAATGAGAATATGTATAACAATTGACCTGAGGACTTACATGATTCTAAAAACAAAAAATATCTCAGTTGAAATAGGCTGATCTTACTGCTCAGTAATCATGTCTTCCCATAGAAGCATATTTCAGTAGCTAACAACTGGATCCTTTTGGCATATTCATTTTACAGTGGTGTAAATGACAAGCTTTCATTTTGCTGCAGTTGATCACACTGCCTCAAACTGTGTTTCATTTTATAGGAACATAGCAGTATGAGTGGAATGCTTTTGATTCTACAGTCTGTGGAATGGGACAGCCAGCACCTCGTCATGCTATTTATTGAAACATAGCCATTCCTAATCCCGAAATCTTAAATTTATAGGATCTTAACAACATACAATGTAATTTCTTTTCTTTGCTGGAACTTTGCTCACAAATCGACATTTTTAAAAGGCAGTTAGAGCATGGTACTTGATAAAGTCCCTTGAATCTTTAATAGCAAAAGAGGAAGCCAAAAGTTATGTCTCCATGGAAAAAAGCCGCAGTGTTCAACAGTGAAGCATAGACAATGGTATTATGCATCCCTTTTTATTTTTCCATAATATTTTCCTTGAACTGTTCACTCATTATTTTAATTGAAGGCATTCTTTCTCAGAGCTGAGGTTGTTGCAAATGAATCAGAGCAGCTTAACTTGTCAAAACATTTAGGGATCTGGATGAAATAATTAAAAATTATATGGAAACCTACTACGTGGGCAAATGCCAAACAATGTCACATGGAGATATTATAATCAAAGAGTCGGCAAAATAAAGACCTAACATGTCAACAAAATTCTGTATCTGATGTCTTGATTCCAGAAGAGGAAAATGCTAGACAGACACAAAAACATAACCTAAGTTTGGGAATTTATAAGTAAGAAAAAAAATGTTAGTGTAATCCATCGAAAGTTTAGGCAAAATATTATTTGACTAAAGAGAAGGCTAATCCAGGAGTTTAACAGGGTAGGGATTTCATGACAGAACTGCCCATAGTCTTTTCCCTAATGTGTATGACTCATCTCTTTCTTCTACCCCAAGCTCTGCCACTTAAGGTGCAAAATAAAGGGTGAAAATATTTGGCATGTATGTTAACCCTTCATGTAGGCCATGACATGGAACATTTCCACCTTCAATGTTCTTGAAAGAATCAAATGTCAATCCCTCAGGGTATCTAGGGCATCAATAAATGGAATTAACTCAAATTGCTTTATTTAAAATGGTTTCTGTACATTCTCAGTTGATAACTTGCTCTTTAGATTGGCCGTCATCTGATCTCATTCTGCATTCTGCTTAATCATAGATATAATCAAAATGTGTCTCTATTTAACATTTTAAAAACCTTTACTCAGATTTTTTAAAAGACTACAATCACATAAAGAAAATTCTACGTAACCATGGATCCCTGTGTCTCATCTTAAGCAGATAAACCAGATTCAAATAGTTCAAAGTGAGTCAACAAATATGAATCTTCAATCTCAAAAAAAGCAAACAGATGCATCATTTTGACCCTGAGGTTGTTTTTAGTTATATTTTTCAGTGACTACCATAGTTTCAGAGTTGAGAATCAGTGCTAAGATCCTGATCTTTTAACCTTCCTGTATTGTCTTAATCTTACCTATCTTTAAGAGATTAATAAATATTAATTATCCCTTATTCTAGATTCAGACATTTTCATTGCTGCCACCTGGAAAGAATACTTTTGAAGTAGAAACATAGGCTAACAGGTCTGCTTTCAGTTAAAAATAGAATGTCAACCTCTGAACTCTCTCTAAATCACAGAACATAATTCCTAGAAATTACGATCCAACTTTCTCATAAAACTAACATTCATACTTTGAAATACGTATCCTCCACCCTGTCTTGGTGTAATGGCCTCATATATACAGAGAACTGTAAATTTTTCAGGCCGTCAACATCTGACATAAAATTTCAAAAATATTTATGGACTACTTCAGACAAAATAAAGAAATAATTAATAATATATTGAACAACTTTCTAGACACCAAGCTTGACACCCAGCCTAGACTTGTCATTCTGGGAGTGTCCACCCACTAGTGTCATTCAATAGCACAACCCAAGAAAACCACAATCATGATTTTTAAAATCAACTTCATGGACTTTTTTAAATGATCTTTTTATATGTAGTTTTTTTTTTTTAAACTCTAAGTTCTAGGGTACATGTGCACAACATGCAGCTTTGTTACATATGTATATACATGCTGTGTTGGTGTGCTGCACCCATTAACTCATCATTTACATTAGGTATATCTCCTAATGCTATCCCTCCCCCTTCCCCCCACCCTATGACAGGCCTCAGTGTGTGATGTTGCCCACCCTGTGTCCAAGTGTCTCATTGTTCAGTTCCCACCTATGAGTGAGAATATGCAGTGTCTGGTTTTCTGTCCTCGCAATAGTTTGCTCAGAATAGTGGTTTCCAGCTTCATCCATGTCCCTACAAAGGACATGAACTCATCATTTTTTTATGGCTGCATAGTATTCCATGGTGTATATGTGCCACATTTTCTTAATCCAGTCTATCATTGTTGGACATTTGGGTTGGTTCCAAGTCTTTGCTATTGTGAGTAGTGCTGCAATAAACATATGTGTGCATGTGTCTTTACAGCAGCATGATTTATAATCCCTTGGGTATATACCCAGTAAAGGGATGGCTGGGTCAAATGGTATTTCTAGTTCTAGATCCTTGAGGAATTGCCACACTGTCTTCCACAATGGTTGAACTAGTTTACAGTCCCACCAACAGTGTAAAAGTGTCCCTATTTCTCCACGTTCTCTCCAGCATCTGTTGTTTCCTGACTTTTTAATGATCACCATTCTAACTGGTGTGAGATGGTATCTCATTGTGGTTTTGATTTGCATTTCTCTGATGGCCAGTGATGATGAGCATATTTTTATGTGTCTCTTGGCTGCATAAATGTCTTCTTTTGAGAAGTGTCTGTTCATATCCTTCGCCCACTTTTTGATAGGATTGGTTTTTTCTTGTAAATTTGTTGGAGTTCATTGTAGATTCTGGATATTAGCCCTTTGTCAGATGGATAGATTGTAAAAATTTTCTCCCATTCTGTAGGTTGCTTGTTCACTCTGATGGTAGTTTCTTTTGCTGTGCCGAAGCTCTTTAGTTTAATTAGATCCCATTTGTCAATTTTTGCTTTTGTTGCCATTGCTTTTGGTGTTTTAGACATGAAGTCCTTGCCCATGCCTATGTCCTGAATGGTATTGCCTAGGTTTTCCTCTAGGGTTTTTATGGTTTTAGGTCTAACATGTAAGTCTTTAATCCATCTTGAATTAATTTTTGTCTAAGGTATAAGGAAGGGATCCAGTTTCAGCTTTCTACATATGGCTAGCCAGTTTTTACAGCACTGTTTATTAAATAGGGAATCCTTTCTCTATTTCTTGTTTTTGTCAGGTTTGTCAAAGATCAGATGGTTGTAGATGTGTGGTATTATTTCTGAGGGCTCTGTTCTGTTCCATTGGTCTAGATCTCTGTTTTGGCAGCAGTGCCATGCTGCTTTGGTTACTGTAGCCTTGTAGTATAGTTTGAAGTCAGGTAGCGTGATGCCTCCAGCTTTGTTCTTTTGGCTTAGAATTGTCTTGGCAATGTGGGCTCTTTTTTTGTTCCATATGAAGTTTAAAGTAGTTTTTCCCAATTCTGTAGAGAAAGTCATTCGTAGCTTGATGGGGATGGCATTGAATCTATAAATTACCTTGGGCAGTATGGCCATTTTCACGATATTGATTCTTCCTACCCATGAGCATGGAATGTTCTTCCATTTGTTTGTATCCTCTTTTATTTAGTTGAGCAGTGGTTTGTAGTTCTCCTTGAAGAGGTCCTTCACATCCATTGTAAGTTTCATTCCTAGGTATTTTATTCTCTTTGAAGCAATTGTGAATGGGAGTTCACTCATGATGTGGCTCTCTGTTTGTCTGTTATTGGTGTATAAGAATGCTTGTGATTTTTGCACACTGATTTTTTTATCCTGAGACTTTGCTGAAGTTGTTTATCAGCTTAAGGAGATTTTGGGCTGAGATGATGGGGTTTTCTAAATATACAATCATGTCATCTGCAAAAAGGGACAATTTGACTTCCTCCTTTCCTAATTGAATACGTTTTATTTCTTTCTCCTGCCTGATTACCCTGGCCAGAACTTCCAACACTATGTTTAATGGGAGTGGTGAGAGAGGTCATCCCTGTCTTGTGCTAGTTTTCAAAGGGAATGCTTCCAGTTTTTGCCCATTCAGTATGTTTTTGGCTGTGGGTTTGTCATAAATAGCTCTTATTATTTTGAGATACGTCCCATCAATACCTAGTTTATTGAGAGTTTTTAGCATGAAGGGCTGCTGAATTTTGTTGAAGGCCTTTTCTGCATCTATTGAGATAATCATGTGGTTTTTGTCTTTGGTTCTATTTATATGATGGATTATGTTTATTGATTTGCATATGTTGAACCAGCCTTCCATCGCAGGGATGAAGCCAACTTGATCTTGGTGGATAAGCTTTTTGATGTACTGCTGGATTAGGTTTGCTAGTATTTTATTGAGGATTTTTGCATCGATGTTCATCAGGGATATCGGTCAAAAATTCTCCTTTTTTGTTGTGTCTCTGCCTCGCTTTGGTATCAGGATGATGCTGGCCTCATAAAGTGAGTTAGGGAGGATTCCCTCTTTTTCTATTGATTGGAATAGTTTCGGAAGGAATAGTATTAGCTCCTTTTTGTACCTCTGGTAGAATTTGGCTGTGAATCTGTCTGGTCCTGGACTTTTTTTGCTTGGTAGGCTATGAATTATTGCCTCAATTTCAGAGACTGTTATTGGTCTAATCAGGGATTCAACTTCTTCCTGGTTTAGTCTTGGGAGGGTGTATGTGTCCAGGATTTTATCCATTTCTTCTAGATTTTCTAGTTTATTTGCATAAAGGTGTTTATAATATTCTCTGATAGTAGTTTGTATTTCTGTGGGATCGGTGGTGATATCCCCTTTATCATATCTTATTGCGTCTATTTGATTCTTCTCTCTTTTCTTCTATATTAGTCTTGCTAGTGGTCTATCAATTTTGTTGATCTTTTTAAAAAAACTAGCTCCTGGATTCATTGATTTTTGAAGGATTTTTGTGTCTCTATCTCCTTCAGTTCTCCTCTGATCTTAGTTATTTCTTGCCTTCTGCTAGTTTTGAATGTGTTTGCTCTTGCTTCTCTAGTTCTTTTAATTGTAATGTTAGGGTGTCCATGTTAGACCTTTCCTGCCTTCTCTTGTGGGCATTTAATGTTATAAATTTCCCTCTACACATTGCTTTAAATGTGTCCCAGAAATTCTGTATGTTGTGTCTTTGTTCTTGTTGGTTTCAGAGAACATCTATATTTCTGCCTTCATTTTGTTATGTACTCAGTAGTCATTCAGGAGCAGGTTGTTCAGTTTCCATGTAGTTGAGTGGTTTCGAGTGAGTTTCTTAATCCTGAGCTCTAGTTTGGTTGCACTGTGGTCTGAGAGACAGTTTGTTATAATTTCTGTTCTTTTACATTTGCTGAGGAGTGCTTTACTTCCAACTATGTGGTCAATTTTGGAATAAATGTGATGTGGTGCTGAGTAGAATGTATATTCTGTTGATTTTGGGTGGATAGTTCTGTAGATGTCTGTTAGGTCCGCTTGGTGCAGAAGTGAGTTCAATTCCTAGATATCCTTGTTAACTTTCTGTCTCATTGATCTGTCTAATGTTGACAGTGGGGTGTTAAAGTCTCCCATTTTTATTGTGTGGGAGTCTAAGTCTCTTTGTAGGTCTCTAAGGACTTGCTTTATGAATCTGGGTCCTCCTGTATTGGGCGCATATATATTTAGGATAGTTAGCTCTCCTTGTTGAATTGATCCCTTTACCATTATGTAATGGCCTTCTTTGTCTCTTTTGATCTTTGTTGGTTTAAAGTCTGTTTTATCAGAGACTAGGATTGCAACCCCTGCTTTTTTGTTGTTGTTGTTTTCCATTTGCTTGGTAGATCTTCTTCCATCCCTTTATTTTGAGCCTATGTTTGTTGCTGCATGTGAGATGGGTCTCCTGAATACAGCACACTGATGGGTCTTGACTCTTTATCCAATTTGCCAGTCTGTGTCTTTTAACTGGAGCATTAGCCCATTTACCTTTAAGGTTAATATTGTTATGTGTGAATTTGAGCCTGTCATTATGATGTTAGCTGGTTATTTTGCTTGTTAGTTGATGCAGTTTCTTCCTAGCCTCGATGGTCTTTACAATTTGCTATGTTTTTGCAGTGGCTGGTATCAGTTGTTCCTTTCCATGTTTGGTGCTTCCTTCAGGAGCTCTTGTAAGGAGCCTGGGGTGTCAAAATCTCTCAGCATTTGCTTGTCTGTAAAGGATTTTATTTCTCCTTCACTTATGAAGCTTAGTTTGGCTGGATATGAAACTCTGGCTTGAAAATTCTTTTCTTTAAGAATGTTGAATATTGGCCCCCACTCTCTTCTGGCTTGTAGAGTTTCTGCCACGAGATCCACTGTTAGTCTGATGGGCTTCCCTTTGTGGGTATCCTGACCTTTCTCTCTGGCTCCCCTTAACAGTTTTTCCTTCATTTCAACTTTGGTGAATCTGACAATTATGTGTCTTGGAGTTGCTCTTCTCAAGGAGTATCTTTGTGGCGTTCTCTGTATTTCCTGAATTTGAATGTTGGCCTGCCTTGCTAGATTGAGGAAGTTCTCCTGGATAATATCCTGCAGAGTGTTTTCCAACTTGGTTCCATTCTCCCTGTCATTTTCAGGTACACCAATCAGATGTAGATTTGGTCTTTTCACATAGTCCCATATTTCTTGGAGGCTTTGTTCATTTCTTGTTACTCTTTTTTCTTTAAACTTCTCTTCTCACTTCATTTCATTCATTTGATCTTCAATCACCTAAACCCTTTCTTCTACTTGATTGAATTGGCAACTGAAACTTATGCATGCGTCATGTAGTTCTCATGCCATGGTTTTCCGCTCCATCAGGTCACTTAAGGTCTTCTCTATGCTGTTTATTCTAATTAGCCATTCTTCTAATCTTTTTTCAAGGTTTTTAGCTTCTTTGTGATGGGTTTGAGCATCCTCCTTCAGCTTGGAGAAGTTTGTTATTATCGATCGTCTGAAGCCTTCTTCTCTCAACTTGTCAATGTCATTCTCCGTCCAGCTTTGTTCCACTGCTGGTGAGGAGCTGCGTTCCTTTGGAGGAGAAGAGGTGCTCTGATTTTTAGATTTTTCAGCTTTTCTGCTCTGGATTCTCCCCATCTTTGTGGTTTTATCTACCTTTGGTCTTTGATGATGGTGACATACAGATGGGGTTTTGGTGTGGGTGTCCTTTCTGTTTGTTATTTTTCCTTCTAACAGTCAGGACCCTCAGCTGCAGGTCTGTTGGAGTTTGCCAGAGGTCCACTCCAGACCTTGTTTGCCTGGGTATCACCAGCAGAGGCTGCAGAACAGCAAATATTGCAGAACAGCAAATATTGCAGAACAGCAAATGTTGCTGCCTGATCCTTCCTCTGGAAGCTTTGTCTCAGAGGGGCACCTGGCTATATGAGGTGTCGGTCGGCCTTTACTGGGAGGTGTCTCCCAGTTAGCTACTCGGGGGTCAGGGACCCACTTGAGGAGGCAGTCTCTCCATTCTCAGATCTCAAACTCTGTGCTGGGAGAACCACTGCTCTCTTCAAAGCTGTCAGACACAGTTGTTTAAGTCTGCAGAAGTTTCTGCTGCCTTTTGTTCAGCTATGCCCTGCCCCCCAAGGTGGAGTCTACAGAGGCAGGCAGGCCTCCTTGAGCTGCGGTGGGCTCCACCCAGTTCGAGTTCCCTGGCTGCTTTGTTTACCTACTCAAGCCTCAGCAATGGTGGATGCCCTTCCCCCAGGCTTGCTGCCACCTTGCAGTTCGATCTCAGACTTCTGTGCTAGCAGTTAGCAAGGCTCTGTAGGCGTGGGACCCTCCAAGCCAAATGCAGGATATAATCTCCTGGTGTGCCATTTGCTAAGACCATTGGAAAAGCTCAGTATTAGGGTGAGAGTGTCCCGATTTTTCAGGTACCGTCTGTCACGGCTTCCCTTGGCTAGGAAAGGGAATTCCCTGACCCCTTGAGTTTCCTGGATGAGGCGATGGCCCGCCCTACTTCGGCTCACACTCTGTGTACTGCACCCACTGTGTGACAAGCCCCAGTTAGATGAACCTGGTACCTCAGTTGGAAATGCAGAAATCACCCGTCTTCTGCGTCATTCACACTGGGAGCTGTAGACTGGAGCTATTCCTATTTGACCATCTTGGAAATGGTTAAATGATTTTTAAAATTTCTTTTTCTCTCTCTTCTTTTAAATTCAGAGGTACATGTGTAAGTTTGTTACGTAGGTAAACTTGTGTCATGGGGGTTTGTTGTACAGATTATTTTATCAACCAGGTATTAAGCATAGTACTCATTAGTTATTTTACCTGATCCTCTCCCTCCTCCCTTCCTCCACCCTCTGATAAGCCCTAGTGTGTTTTTTTCCCTTCTATGTGTCCATGTGTTCTCATCATTTTGCTCCTGCTCACAAGTAGGAACATGAGGTATATGGTTTTCTGTTCCTGTGTTTGTTTGCTAAGGATAATGTCCTCCAGCTCCATCCATGTCCCTGCAAAGGACATGATCTCATTCGTTTTTATGGCTGTTTAGTATTCCGTGGTGTATATGTACTACATTTTCTTTATCCAGTCTATCAATGATGGGCATTTAGGTTGATTTCATGTCTTTGCTATTGCAAATAGTGCTGCAATGAACATACACAACATGTGTCTTTACAGTATCTCTATTACTATATAAAGCATAGCATTGTTTTCTATGATTTAAAATTATATATAAATGGTCTCACACTGCCTATAGACTGTTGTGAATCTAGTTCCTTGATTTTTCCACTGATGTATATTTTACATTGTTGGTTTCCACAATATATTTAGCCATTTTACTATTGGTAAATTAGAGTTATTTCTAGAATCTTGCTATTTCACACAGTGCTACAACATTCTTTTACATGACTCTGGTGCCCATTTGTAGGAATTTCTTTAGGGTGTAAAACCAGCGAGGAATTGCTGTGCCATCCGTAGCTTATTAACAGTGAATTGTTTTCCAAAATTGTGCTAATTTGTATTCCTACCAGCAGTACATAGATGTTCCATTTGCTTCATATCTTTGCCAAAACTTTATTTTATTGGAATTTTTATTTCTTGGCTGATTTGGTAGTGAGAAATGTTTTGATTGTGATTTTAAATTGTATTTCCAAGATTACTCATAAGGGTCATATTTTTCACATTTTTATTTTGGTTTGTTTATTGTGGTATAATTTGCATACAGTAAAATTCACCCTTTTTAGATTTCTTAAGATTTTAGTGGCAATTTGGGCTTTCTTTTTCATGATGTGCCTGCCCATAACTTTTGTTCATTTTTCTATTGAGTTATCTGTCTTTTTCTTAAGGTTTCACAGAAGTTCTTAATGCATTGGGAGAATTCTTAGTAGACTGTTGTAATACAGATCTCCTATAATGTATCTTAAAATTTATAATTTTATCATTCATAGATAAGTCTTTATTCCAGCTGGAAATGCTGGTTGTATATGGTGTGAGGTATAGGTCCACTTTCTTTTCCATCACTGATAGCAAATGTCCCCACAACATTTATTGAAAATGCCATTCTTTCTCAACCAGTCTGTATGTGATTTAGAGCATATTGAAATTTTTCATATTTGTTTGATTCTGCTTCTGAGCTCTTCCTTGTTTTGGTGAATTTGTTATGTCTACTCCAATACCACACTGACCTATTATAACTTCAAAATAATTCTTGATATATGAAAAAAAAAGACCCCACTTTGTTCTTAAGGAGGACCACCAACAAAGATTGTGGAGATTTTGGTGCAGTTGTATTGAATCTATGTTGTCAGCAAAATTTTAAAATTTCTCCATAGAGATATCTCTAGTTATCTGTTGTTGATGTAACAAATCATCCCAAAACTTACTGACTTAAAAACAATAAAAATCATCTTATTGCCCCTTATGGTTTCTGTGGTTGGGGTTCACCTGGCAGTTCTGGCTCAAGATCTTTCAAATGGTTGCAGTGAGATGGTGGCTGAAGCTGGATGGGGTAAGGATGATGGGGAAGGGGGAATGTCCAGCAGCTGAAAGATAGCCAGACATCTCACTTCATGCAGTTACAGGGCCTCTCTCTGTGGTCTCTCCACACAGGTTGGGTAGGGATTTCCTTGCAGCAAGGTGTACTGAGTTCTAAGAGCCAGCATCCTAAGAGACTGGAAATGGAAGTGCCAGTTTCTTTGAGACCTGCATTTGGAAACTGGCATAGTGTCACTTTCATCAGATTCTGATGGTCAAGCAGTTGCAGAGCCCAGATTCAAGGAATGGGGCATAGATCCCACCTCAGGATAGGAAGGTTGTCAATTTTGCAATCATATTTTAAAACTGTGCAACTTTTATTAGATGGATTCTGAGAAAGATTTTTTAATGTTCTTTCCAAGTGGTGTCTGGTTTACAGATTGCATTTTCTAATGTTTGGTTGCTGATATATAGAAATAGTATTAAGTTATATGTCTCACCATATTGCTAACCTCTCATTAATTCTTATAATGTCTTTTGATTATTTTTTATTTCTATGTACAAAACCATGTCATCTCTACATAATGACTTTCTATTTCTATTTTTTCCATGTGTGGCTTCTTTTATTTATTGTTCGTGCCTTATTGTACCGCCTATGCCTCTAATTCAATGTTAATAAAATTGAGGAAAGCAAGAACTCTTGGCCCTAAGTTTGAAAGTAATGATTTCACCCCTTTGCAATGTAATGTGAGGATTGCTTTGTTATTGGTAGTTATTCTCTTTCATGTTAAGAAATTATTTTGTATTTCTAATTTGCTGTTTAACTAACAATAATACTTGATAGGTGTTGAATTTTGTCTAATTTTTAAAAATAGAATGAAGTGATTATATGGCTTTTCTTTTTTAATCTGGTGAATTTTTAATGTTAAATCAATGTTGCATTCCCAAAATATGACTTGTTAGGTCATGAGTTATGATTTTTGTACATTGCCATATTTTTGCTAATAGTTTCTTTAGCACGTTTTTCATCTATAGTTATTTGTTAGTCTCATAATTTTCCTCTCTTATAATGTCTTTGTCAAAATTTATTATTAAGGTTATGCTGAGTTCCTGAAATGAGATGGGAATTATGCTACTTTTCTATGCTCTAGTATAGTTTATAGTATAGATTAGAATTACTTGTTCCTTAACTGTTCAGTAGAACTCATTTTTTACAAAAAAATCTGAGCCTGGTACTTTTCTGTTTTTTTGTGTGTGAAAATATTTTATTTTTTTATTTGGCTTAACATTTATACAGCTATTCAGGTTTTCTAACTTTCCTTAAAATAGTTTTGGTAAGTTATTTCCTTTTTTCCCCTCCTTTCCCCGCTTTCCACCTAATGTTAAATAAGCAAAAGAAAAAACTTAAATTTCTTAATTTCCCTTAAATAATTGTTAGTTTTTAAGAATCATTTAAATAACATTAAGCTTTCTTTTGTATAATGTTTTACTTCTAAAAAGCAAGTGATTTTAGGAAAGGTCTTCCATTCGTTATCACTATTAGTTCTTTTTAAATCTTATCCAAAGAGAAAAAATAAGGAACCATACAGAAGGTTGAAGCTCCCCTCCCTCCAAAAATCAAGTGTTTCAGTTCATTTTAAAAGGATAATCATTAGATTTTTTTTAAAAGGTTAGCCTTGATTTAAGGCAATGAATAAATGCAGAGACATGTCCAGCTCAGTGAGCAAAGCAGAACCATCATTTTTTTTTCTCTAAACTACACAGTATACATGACTCCACTCACATCTTAGGAGATTCTGATGTACTCCCCATTCTGTTGAAAACCAGTCTCTAGTGACTCATCATTTTGATAGGAGTTTATTTATTCCTCTGTTTTATTGAAACAAAAAAGCTGATAGATAAACTATTATAAATTATCAATGCTATCTCAGAATTGGTGTCCTAATCTACTGTTTAAATCAGAGCAGAAACATTTATTGGCATGATTATTTTGATTCCAATTTAAATAGAAGCAACTCTCGATGCCTTTGAAACTTGTTACATAATGTGGGAATCTTTCCTATAATATTCCTGATGAATATTGAGCCAGTCTAGTCCTGTCCATCTTTCCATTCATGAAATATGTTATGGATACAGTCAATTCTAGTGTTCTAATGTAGATAACATTCTCTTTTCTTTCTTTTTAAAAATTTGTACAAATTGAAGGGATACAAGTGCAGTTTTATTACATGGATATATCGCTTAGTGGTAAAATCTGGGCTTTTGTTGTATCCATCACCTGAATAATATACTTCTACCCATTAAGTAATTTCTCGTCCTTCACTCCCCTTGCACCTTCCTACCCTTCGGAGTCTCCAGTGTCTATCATTCCACACTCTATGCTCGTGTGTGTGCATTATTTAGCTCCCACTTATAAGTAAGAATATGTGGTACTGGACTGTGTGTCAGAGTTGTTTAACTTAAGATAATGCCCTCCAGTTTCATCCATGTTGCTACAAAAGGCATGATTTCACTCTTTTTATAGCTAAATAGTATTCCATTGTGTATATACACCACGTTTTCTTTATCTGAACATCCATTGATAGACACTTAGATTGATTCCATATCTTTGGTATTGTGAATAGTGCTACTTTAAACATATAAGTGCAGATGTCTTTTTGATAGAATGATTCCTTTTCCTTTGGGTAGATACCCAGTAATGTGTTTGCTGGATTGAATGGTAGTTCCATTTTTAGTTATTTGAGAAATCTCCATACTGTTTTCCATAAAGGGTGTACTAATATACATCCACTGTTAACTTTTAGAATTTCTTCAAAACTTCTTCTTAAAAAATTTTTTAATTGACAATAATAATTGTATATATTTATGGGGTACGATGTAATGTTTTGATATATGTATACATTGTGGAATGATCAAACTAGTTAACATATCCATCAACTCATCTACTTATTTTTTTGTAGTGAGAACATTTGAAAACTATACTTTTAGCAATTTTGAAATATACAATGTTATTATTAACTATGATCATCATGCAGTGCAACAGATCACTAAAACTTATTCCTCCAGTCTAACTGAAATTTTGTACCCTTTGACCAACATGTCCCCTTTCCTCATCCCCTTGACCCCAGCCTCTGGTAACCACCATTCTACTCCCCATTTCTATGATAGAATACACTTTTGCAAAGCTTTTAATCATTGATCCGTTTCATTGTAATCTATTTCCCACACTTAGACCAAGAATTATCTTCTCTGAATTAGAGATGCCTAGCTCCTACAATCACATTTTGCACATTAGTGTACTACTCCCTTCACTATCATTGTTGCTTTCCTCTGACTATACTTAATTATCCTGCCCTTATAATGACAGTAATAAGAACAGGACACATCCTCCTTGCCCTAGAGTACTATCCGTTTCCACCTGGAAAAATTTAAGACTCAATTCTTCCTCCCTTGTCCCTCCCTTCCACCCTCTCTTCCTCTCTTTGCTCCCTCTCTGAAGTGATCATTGAGAACTATGTCCCAGTCATTGTTCTAGAATGGGTTACTGCACAAAATGTTCTTGTCATTATGGTGTTTACATTCTAGCAGCCTGTGATTTAAAACCACAAACAAAAGCAATTGCCTATTATGGGAGATAAAAAATTCTATGGAATAAAAACAAAGCAAGGTAAAAAGGCTAGGTGTTTGATATGTGTAGTAGTTGCTATTATTGCTTTAACAAATCACACAAGCTTGGTATCTTAAAAGAACAGAAGTTTATTCTTACACATTGCTGGAGGCTGGAAGTCTGAAATGAAGTTTTCAGTAGGACCACACTCACACCCGAAGCTCTAGGGCTAGAAACTCTTCCTTAGCATTTCCAGCTTCTGGTAGTTTTTGGCATTCTTTGACTTGAGGCCGCATTAGTTCAATCTTTGTCTTCATCTTCATATCACCATGTTCTCTGTTGTGAGTCTAATTTCTTTTTGCCTCTCTCTTATAAAAACACTTGTGATGGCATGTAAGGCCCACTGGTATAATCCAGGATAATCCAAAATCAAGGTCCTTGGGATAATCACACTTTCTAAGACCCTTTTTCTAAATAAGGTAATATTCACAGGTTCCAGGGCTTAAGATATGGCCATATCCTGGAGGCCATTATCAGCCAACCACAGTATGTATGTTTTATCCAAGCAATGAATATTAGCATTACTGGTAAAGGTGGTGTTTTACCAAAAACTAAAATAAAGAGAGGAATTGAGCCATAAAAATGGTTTTAGGAAGAGGAGACTTGGCAGAAAAAAAATTAGTCAATGCAGAGGCTCTGAGGTGAGGAACTGTTGGCTTGAGAGACCACAAAAAGCCTAGAAAGGCTGGAGTAGAATTAGAGGGAAGGAGAGTATTAGGTGACGAATAAAAATAGGTAGCAGGAGAGTCTGCTTATGTATGTTCTCCCTGGTTGCTGTATGGATCTTGGCTGTTACTCTGAATGACATGGAAGACATTGGAGGATTCTGACCAGCAGAGTGAAAATGTGTGACTATGTTTGTTTGTTGTAGTGATGATATAGTGTGGATATTTGTCCTGCGAAATTTCATGTTGAACTGTAATCCCCAATCTTGGAGGTGTAACCTGGTGGGAGGTGATTGGATCATGGGGGTGGATTTCTCGTTAATAGTTTAGCACCATCCCTTTGGTGTTGTCCTCATGACAGTGAGTGAGTTCTCCCTAGGTCTTGTTGTTTAAAAAATGTGTGGCATTCCCTCTCACTCTCTCTTGCTCCCTGCTCTTGCCATGTGACATGCCTGCTCCCACTTTGCCTTCTGCCATGATTGTAAGCAGACCAAGGCCTCACCAGAAGATGAGCAATGCCAATGCCATGCTCTGTGTACATCCTGCAGAATTGCGAGTTAATTAAACCTATTTTCTTTATAAATTTCCCAGCCTTAGGTATTTCTTTATAGCAACACAAGAACCAGCCTAACACACATGGTTTGTTTATTTAGTTATTTTATTTTAGATTCAAGGGGTATATGTGGAGATTTGTTACATGGGTAATGCTGAGGTTTTGGCTTCAGGTGAACTCATCACTCAAATAGTGAACGTAGTACCCAATAGGTAGTATTTCAATCCTTGCCTCCCTCCCGTAGCTCTCCCCTTTTGGAGTTCCCAGTGTCTATTATTTTTTATTTTTATATCTATATGTACCCATTGTTTAGTTCCCACTTATAAGTGAAAATATGCAGTGTTTGACTTTCTATCAGTTATTTCACTTATGATAATTGAAATTGCATACAAATTGCTGCAAAAGACATGATTTCATTATAGTTTATGGCTGTATAGTATTTAATGCTGCATATAAACCACATTTTCTTTATGCATTCAACCACTGATGGACACTTAGGTTAATTCCATGATTTTGCTATTGTGAATAGTGCTGTAATAAACATACAAGTACAAATTTATTTTTGGTATAATTATTTCCTTTCCTTTGGGTAGATACCCAGTAGAAGGATTGCTGGGTTGAATGGTAGTTCTATTTATAGTTCTTGGAAACATCTCCATACTGTTTTCCATAGAGGCTGAATTAATTTACATTCCCACCAACAGGGTATAAATGTTCCCTTTTCTTGGTATCCTCATCAACATCTGTTATTTTTAAAAATTTTGATAATAGCCATTTTTGACTCGTGTGATTGGTATCTCACTGCATTCTCTGATGACTGGTGATATTGAGCATTCATTCTTTTTTGTTTGTTGCCCACTTGTATGTCTTGTTTTAAGAAGTGTCTGTTCATGTCCTTTGCCCACTTTTAAATGAGGTTATTTATTTTTTTCTTATTGATTTGCTTAAGTACATTATTGATTCTGGATATGAGTCCTTAGTTGGATGCATAGTTGGCAAATATTTTATCTCATTCTGTAGGTCGTTTGTTTACTCATTGATTTTTTTTTTTCCGTGCAGAAGCTCTTTAGTTTAATGAAGTCCCATTTGTCTATTTTCTTTTTTGCCATGTTTGCTTTTGAGGAGTTGGTCATGGACTTTGCCTAGGCCAATAATCCAGAAGAGTTTTTCCTCTAATATTTTCATAGTTTCTTGCCTTGCATTTAGATCTTTAACTCATCTTGAATTAATTTTTATATATGGTGAGAAATAAGAGTCCCATTTCATTCTTCCGCATATAGCTAATTTTCCCAGCACCATTTATTGAACAGGGTGTCCTTTCCCCAGTATATATTTGTGTTGACTTTGCCAAAGATCAGTTAGTTGTAGGTATGTGGATTTATTTCTGGGTTACCTATTCTGTTCCATTGATCTATGTGTCTATTTTTGTACCACTAGCATGCTGTTGTGGTTACTATAGACGTAAGAGGTATAGTTTGAAGTCAGGTAATGTGATGCCTCTGGCTTTGTTCTTTTTGCTTAGGGTTGCTTTGGCTATTTGGGCTACTTTCTGGTTTTAAATGAATTTTAGAATTGTCTTTCTAATTCGGTAAAAAATGAAGTTGGCAACTTGATAGGAATTGTGTTGAATCTGTAGATTGCTTTTGGCAGTATAGTCATTTTAACAATATTGATTCTTCCTATCCATGAGCATGAGATGCTTATCTGTTCATGTCATCTACAATTTGCTTCATCAGTGTTTAGTAGTTCTCCTTGTAGAAGTCTTTCACCTCCTTAGTTAAATATATTTCTAGGTATTTTAATATTTTAGGCTATTGTAAATGGGAATGAGTACTTGATTTGGTTCTCAGCTTGAACATTGTTGACATATAGAAATGCAACTAATTTTCATGCATTACTTTTGTATCCTGAAACTTTACTGATTCAGGATTTATCAGATTTGGGCATTTTTTGGAGGAATCTTTAGAGTTTTCTAAGTATTAGATCATATATCTGCAAACAGAGATAATTTAACATTACTCTTCTCTAATAGATGCCTTTTATTTCTAATTTGGATGCCTTTTATTCAACTCTTTTGCCTGATTACTCTGTTTTTTTTTTTTTTTTTTTTTTTTTTGAGATGGAGTCTCACTCTGTCCCCCAGGCTGGAATGCAGTGGTGCAATCTCGGCTCACTGCAACCTCTTCCTCCTGGGTTCAAGCAATTCTCGTGACTCAGCCTCCCAAGTAGCTAGAATTACAGGTGACTGTCACCATGCCCGGCTGACTTTTTTTTTTTTTAGTAGAGACAGGGTTTCACCATTTTGGCCAGGCTGGTCTCAAACTCCTGACCTCAGGTGTTCTACCTGCCTTGGCCTTCCAAAGTGCTGGGATTATAGGTATTAGCCACTGTGTATGGCCTTAATTCTTAGGGGAAATGCTTCTAACTTGTGCTGTTCAGTATGATGTTGGCTGTGGGTTTGTTGCAGATAGCTCTTATTATCTTGAGGTGTGTTCCTTCAATGCCTAGATTTTTAAGGCTCTTTAGCATGAAGGAATGTTGGATTTTATCAAATGCTTTTTCTGCATCTGCTGAGATGATCACATTATTTTCATTTTTAATTCTCTTTACTTGTTGAATCATATTTATTGATTTGCATATATTGAACCAACCTTGCATTCTTGGTATAAAATCCATGTAATTTTGATGAATTACCTTTTTCATGTTCTGCTGTGTTTGATTTTCTAGTAGTTTTTGAGGATTTTTGTGTCTATGTTCGTCAGGGATATTGGCCTATTGATATTCTTTTTGTGTGTGTGTGTCCTTGACAGATTTTGGTATCAGAATGAACTGGTTTTATAGAATAAGTTGGGAGGAATCCCTCTTTCTCAATTTTTTTGCAATAGGTTCAATAAGATTGGTAACAGCTCTTCTTTGTGTGTCTGGTAGAATTCAGCTGTGAATCCGTCTGCGCCTGGACTTTTTTTGGTTGATAGATTATTTTATTAGTGATTGAATTTTATAACTAATTATTGGTCTGTTCAATATTTCAATTTCTTCCTGGTCTAATCTTTAGAGGTTGTATGTTTCCAGACATTTATCCATTTCCTCTAGGCTTATAGATTGTGCACAGAGGTGTTCATAGTAAGTCTCTGAGGAACTTTTGTATTCTATGGTATCAGTTTTCATGTCATCTTTATTATTTCTAATTTTGCTTATTTGAATCTTCTCTTTCTCTCTTGGCTAATCTACCTAAGTCTACTTTGTTTATCTTTTCAAAGAACTAAACTTTTGTTTCATTCAACTATTGTATGACTTTTTAAAATCTCAATTTCATTTAATTCTGCTCTGATCCTTGTTATTTCTTTTCTTCTGCTAGCTTTGGGTTTGATTTGTTCTTGTTTTTCTAGTTCCTTCAGGTGTGATGTTAGGTTGTTAACTTGAAATCTTTCTACATTGTAAGATGTAGGCATTCGATGCTATAAACTTTCCTCTTAACACTGCTTTTACTGTATCCTAGAGATTTTGGTATGCTGTCGCTATTTTCATTTGTTTCAAATTTATTTTGATTTCTGCCTTAATTTCATTATTTACCCAAAAGTCATTCAGGAGAAGTTGTTTTATTTCTCTGTACTTGTGTGCTTTGAGAGTTCCTCTTGGTCTTGATTTCTAATTTTATTCCGCTGTTGTCTCAGAAAATACTTGATATGATTTCAAGGTTTTTTAATTTATTGAGATTTGCTTTGTGACCAAACATATGGTCACTTCTGAACAATGTGCTATGTACAGATGAGGAAAAGTGTTTGTTCTGTGATTGTTGGGTGGAATGTTCTGTAGATGTCTATTAGGTTCATTTGTTCAAGAGTCTAATTTAAGTCCAGAGTTTCTTTGTTAGTTTTCTGTCTCAATAATCTGTTTAGTAAAGTCAGTTGGATGTTGAAGTTTCCCACTATTATTGTATGTTTATTTTCTTAAGTCTAATAGTATTAGTTTTATAAACCTGTGTGATCTGGTGTTGGGTGCATAGGTGGGTCTCTTGAAGGCAGCAGATGGTTGGGTCTTGCTTTTTTAAAATCCCATTTTCCAGCCAATGTCTTGTAAGTGGAGGATTTAGACTGTTTATGTTCAAATTAATATTGACATATAAGGTTTTGTTCCTGTCATGTTGTTAGCTAGTTGCTTTGTTGTCTCAATTGTGTAACTGCTTCATAGGATCTGTGAACTTTGAACTTAAGTATGCTTTTATGGTAGCAAGTATTGTCCTTTCAATTCCATCTTTAGAATGCCATTGAGCATTTCTTATAGGTCTGGTCAAGTGGTGACAGATTCTCTTAGCATTTGCTTATCTGGGAAAGACTTTATTGCTCCTTCGTTTATGAAACTTATTCTGGCAGTATACAAAATTCTTGGCTGGCATTTTTTTTTTTCTTTAAGAAGGCTAAAATTGGGCCCCTAATCTTTTCTGGCTTATAAGGTTTCTGCTGAAAAGTCTGCTGTTAGTCCGGTGGGTTTATCTCTATAGGTGATTTAATCCTTTTCTTTAGCTGCCTTTAAGATTTTTTTAGCATTTACCTTGGATAGTCTGATGACTATATTGCTTTGGTGATGTTTGTCTTGTAAAGTATCTCACAGGTGTTCTCTCAATTTCTTGTATCTGGATGTCTACTTCTAGGAAGATTAGATAAATTTTCCTGAATCATTCCCTCAAATATGTTTTCCAAGTTGATTACTTTTTCTTCTCTCTCAGGAATGCTTATTATTCACAGGTTTGGTTGCTGTACATAATCCCATATTTCTTGAAGACTTTGTTCATTTTGTAAAATTATTTTTTCTTAATTTTTATCTGACTATGTTAATTCAAAAGACCAGCATTCAATTCTTCTGCATGGTCATGTCTATTATTAAAGACTTTAATGATATTTTTACATTCATTCAGTTAATTTTTTAACTCCCAAAGTTCTAGTTTTTTTTTTAAATATAGCTATCTCATTTTCATGTCCTGAATCATTTTTCTGTGTTTGTTTTTTGTGTGGTGGTTTTCATCTTTCTCTTGAATTTAATTGAGCTTCATTGCAATTCATACTTTGAATTATTTATGTGCCATTTCAGAATTTTCATTTTGGTTAGGGTTCATTGGTAGAGAGTGAATGCAGTCTCTGTTGGTGTCAAAACACTTTGTCTTTATTGCCAGAGTTCTTGAACTTATTCTATCTCATCTGAAGGAGCTGTTGCTTCTTATATTTGCATATGCTATAATTTGAATAGGCCTTTTAAATTTTTTTAATTATTTGTTTCCTTGAGTGTATGACTGTGGTATATGCTGTCATTTGACTTCATTTCTGGGTTCTTTCAACAGGCTGAGGCTCTGTGTGGGTTTTTTGGTTGTCGAGGTAGCTTTTGTGCAGTTGCCTTCTCAAATGCTGCTTTTTAAAAAGTGATATGTTGGTTATATGTGCTGACACACTATCTTCTGCAGTGCTAAGAGTGTGGAGGTCTCAGGAAGTTTATCTCATATACTAGTGCTATGTCCTGACAGCAGGTTTACTATTTGGTGGTGCAAATCAATCTCCTATCCATTAGGTGGTGCTTAAGAATAAGAGCCGGCTCACCTTCAGGTGCCCATTAATGAGTGGAGCTGCCTGCTCTGTTGGTGGATAGGGGTGGGAATGAGGAATCATGTTAGGGTGGCTGAGGTCTCAGGGGTAGGGGTATGGTGGGGGCTGCACCAGTTCCTCATCCTAGGCAGGCAGGACTGGAATCCACTTCCCTATTGCCCCTGATGCAGGGTCATGATCTTCAATTCATGTAGATGTCCCTTGACTCCCAGTCAAGGCTGAGGACTGTGGAAACACTCCTCTAGCTGGACCACCAAAATGGGTTTGGGGCAGAGCCTCTCCCCTTAGTCCAGAGCAGACAGCTCTGCAGTTTGTCTGCCCTATGTTGCTGGGACACTGCTGTTGTGTGTGAGGAGAGGGAGATGAGCCCATTCTTTGTGGAAGCCCATGTGGCATGGGCTCACTTTCAACAGGGTGCAGCTGCAGAATAAAATGATGAAAAGGCTGTCTCTAAGTGCTCATGCACTGGCTTCCAGTCAGGGGAGCCTCTTCTCCATCCACAACAGGGTTAGGTGGAGGGGAAAATAATCCTCTCCTCACATGTGTTCCTGGCCACTGGTGCTGACTGCTTCAGTGATTGGTGCCACACCCACATTTCCATTGTCTCAGGGCAGGCTTTGGTGGACTGTGCTCCTCCCTCCCCTAGGGGAAGTTCATGTCAAGGGCTCGATTTCGGGGAACGCTGCAGCTGCAGGGACCTGGCAGGGCCCTACCAGTCCCCTGTTGTTGCCAAAGCAGAGTGAGTTGTGGGGTAAGTTTGTGGGCAAGCTGGTGATGCAGTGACCTAAGGGCTGAGGTTCCCTGGGCAGGGCAGTTGTTCAGAAAGGATGCAGGTCCAGTATGGTGTCTTCTATTTTGGTTCAGGCCCGAGAGGAGTATGAGCATACCTGTGTGAGCTGGCCACCTGGTTTCCTGTTTCCAGGAAGTTTTAAAATTGCAACCAACAGTGGTGCTCAGGATCACAAGGACAGAGTGGCATGCTGACACTTTGGATGTCAGCAAATTGTCATGGGGGGAGTGGAGCAGAGAAGCACCCCACCTACCATTTCCATATGGTTCTGGGTTCCTCGAGGGTCAATCTCTGCCAAACTTGCTACTTTCCTTTTCTGTAACCCAGCTTCTTCCCATGGGCTCTGACAGGTCCTGGCTCTCTTTCCTCAGCTTTCCATTTGAATCATTGCCATTCACCTGTAACTTGATCTTTCTGAGGAGATTTGGCATCTGAAGTCCCTGGTCAACCATCTTGAAAAAAAGGGTAATTTTATTTTTTAAATTGACAAATAATATATATATATATTTATATATTTATCATGTAAAACATGATGTGTTGACATATGTATACATTGTGAAATGGCCCAATTGAACTAATTAACATATATTTTCTTACATACTCCGTTTTTGTGATGAGGACACTTAAAATCTCTTAGTGATTTGCAAAATAAAATACCTTATTATTAACTATAGTCACCATGTTGTACAATAAATCCCTTGAATTTATTACTTCTGTCTACTTGAAATTTTGAATCCTTGACCAATATCTCCCCAACCACCACCCCTCCCTGGTAGCCACCATTCTACTCTCTAAACAGACATTTCTCAAAAGAAGACATAAAAATGGCCAAGCAGGTTATGAAAAGTGCTCACCATCACTAATCATCAGGGGAGTGCAGATTAAAACCACAATGAGAGATCACTTCACCTTTGTTAGACTAAAGATAAGATAAAGATAAAGACTAAAGATAATACATGTTGGCAAGAATGTGGAGAAAAAGGAATACCCGCACACTGTTAGTGGGATTGTACATTGGCATAGCTATAATCGAAAACAGTATGGAGTTTCCTCAAAAAATTGAAAATAGAACTATCATATGATCCAGCGATCCCACTACTAGGAATAAATCTAGATGAAATGAAATCAGCCTGTTGAGAGATATCTACACTCCCATGTTTATTGCAGTATTATTTATAATAGCTAATATATAGAATCAACCTATGTGTCCATCAGTGGACAAACGGAGAAAGAAATGTGGTATGTGTACAAAAGGGAATACTATTCAGCCTTTAAAAAGAAGGAAACCTGTCATTTGCAACTACATGGAAGAACCTGGAGGACATGATGGTTTGACTGTTTTAAAGGATCACTCTGGTTGTTATTTTGGGAATAGACTGAATGGGGGCAATAGGGGAAGTGGTGAGGCAGGTTAGGAGACTATTGTAATAGTACATGTGAGAGGGTGATGACTTGGATCATCTATGATAAGCCTTTTACCCCCAAAGGCAAATGTTTCTCTTCCCTTATTACATCCCCACCAAACAATATTATAAAATTATTTACTTATTGTTTCTCCACTGAGCAGGCACTATGGCTAACTTATATTTTCATATTCCCTTCAGTACAAAATCTAGTCATTTCACATCACTGAAAATAATATTTCTAAAACATTAGTCTGTTAACATAACCCCCCTTCTTTAAAACCCTCTGTTTCCTCATTGCACTAAAAATAAAGCTCAGATTCTTAATTATAAGAAGGAAAATTATATGGTTTCTGCCTAGCTCTTCAAATCATCTCCATCAGTGACTCTTCTAGCTCACTACACTCCCATCAAAATGGTTCTCTTTGTCTTCCTGAAACATGCCAAGCTGGTTCCCACATTAAAAAAAAAAAAATGAACCAAGGTGGTTCCCACATTAAAAAAAAAAAATTGCCCAGAATGCTCATTCCTAGGTCTTCATTTCCTATCTTATCACTCATTCTCAACTTAAAAGTCATCTTCTTAGAGAGTCTTTTCTTGACCATATTACATAGCTTCCCAGTTATTACATCACATCCCCCAGCTTTATTCTCAGCTTTTATGACCACATTAAGGTTTCTGGTTTAATTATTTATTTATTGCTTATCTCTTGTCTCACCCTCACCCACCAGAATGCAAACTCCATGAATGAACTATTGAATTTTGTTAAATGCCAATCCCTCATATTTAGAAAAATTCCTGAAACCTATGATCTATCAATACATGTTCGCTAAGTGAAAGAATAAATTAATGATTAAAGATCAAATGCTTAATACATGCCAGATATTTTGTTAACTACTTTATGTAGATTGTTTTTGTTATTTCTCAAGACTCTCCTGGGCCTAGACTCTAGACTCTGCTCATTTCTTTAGTTGTAACTCTTGCAACTCTTCCCTCCTTCATGCAACTCCTCCCTTTCCCTTGGCCCCTGACATTCCTTCCCTAACTGCCATTTTCAGTAAGACTATATTTACCTTAGTTTGTAAATACGCTATGATTTTTTTTTCAGTTTTGTGCTTTTGGGCCACCTATTAAAATGAATTTCTTTCTTTTTTTTTACTGAACACACGTCTAGCTATCCTTGGAGTTCAAACGTGAAATTATCTCTTTCACACAGTCAGCTATTAAACACATGCTAGGTTCCAAGTAATGGGGAAACAATAGCATACAAAATAGGGGTGACCTTGTTCTTTCAGAGCCTGAAATTGAATGGAGGAGACTGAACAGAAAAACCTCTCAAATAGACATGGAATTTCAAACTTTAAAACTTGGCCTCAAGAAAAGACAAAGGGTGCCAGAATCTAACATACACCAGGCAGTCTAAAAAAGTTTCTTAGAAGGAGGAGTCTTTTCAGCAGAAATCCCTTCTTAAAGGCTAGTTGGGTTCTCTTCTCTGTGTTCTTGTAGCCCAAAGTGGTTAACACCATCACAGTCTTATTGAGGTTTTAAAATTGTCTACTTATTTGAGCAACCAGAAATAATGTCTTATTCATTGTTTATTGCAAGAATTATCACAGGTCCCATTCCAAACTATGTGGGTATCTAATAAATATTTGTTGAGAAATGTATTGAATAAATAAAAGCCCATTGCATAATAGGAAAGCAATATTTCTTGAATGAATGATTGAACACAATTCTCCACATACGAGTTTGAGGATCATGTAGAGTGAGATTAATTCACATTAACTGGACCCTCTAGTACTAATGCAACCTGAAAACATATCAGCCCTTTATAGTGGCCATATCACATTACAGTAATAAAGTTTTAAACAGGTAAACAATCATGTTATCATTCTGCAATACTTATATGGGAATTGATATCAACTGACATATATCTATGAATAATCTTGTATTCTAGTTTCAAAACATAATTTGGATTATAAAACGGCTGAATTTCACTTAAAATTTCATAGATTTTTGTATTTCTCACGTCAATTTTTATATTGTTTAAAATATTTTTCATGCTTAATTTGCCTCTTCATTTGTATAATGCTAATGGGCTGTTATTGACTAGTGTCTCCAGTTCAGTTCATCGCATACTGGGCAGTATTCATAAAACGCTCCTTATATGCCAGCTGAAATTGGTAGTGGTTTGAAGGCAGAGAGCCAAATTCATCAAAAGGATAATGGCTAAATATATTTTGTTTTGTTTTCTGAATTTTAATGACTGAATGGAAGACTTATTCATTATTTATCTATTTTTGAATTTTATCAAATAGTTCTAGTGGTAATTACCCTATCTCTGTATTTATAGAAAAGTGGCACATTATCAAGATAATAGCCTGATTCCATATTTATGAAGTATCTGTTAAAATTATAAATATAGATACATGGAACGATGTGATTAATGCCAGGGAAAGCCACTTATAGGTTAAAAATGGGGGAAAAAAACTACAACTAGCTAGCACCTTTGATGAAATTAGTATTCTGTACTTGAGTTCCATTTGGGGAAAAATATCTATTATTCTCCTTTAAAAACACAATGTATTTTAAAGGGAAATGTGCATTTTTTCTTATTAATCAACAATATGAAGGCAAAAAATACAGTAAATATTTCATTATGTTCTACATTGCAGTTTAAATTACATTGGACCCATGATTTATTACCCCTTTGGTATAAAAAAGGCTAAAGTAAACTGTGGGTACAGATGTCAGTGATTTCACATATCTACATTTTTAGTTATCATAGTTCAGAAAATTTTTATTATATTTACCATTTTGTAGAGAAACACCAAACAAACCCTATTTTTATAGAGAAGGAATTTGACAAATGAAAAAGAAATAAAGGCAAATCAACTTGTAAAAGACAATTTAGAAATATGGAATGTAGAATAATAAATTTATAAGATTTTTTCTGCATTAGATATAAAATTATATAAATTATGACTTTACATTAGTAAATATTTACAAATTAGAAATTGAGAAATTCGCAAAAAAATCTATATTTTTTTACTTAGGTTCAATAGACTTGGGTAACTTGCGAGTCTCTCAACTCTATTTTTTTAATAACTATGTATAGCATGTATATATATTTAGTGTGTGTGTATATATATTATGTGTGTGTGTGTGTGAGTGTATATATTATGTGTATTGTGTTTTTTCTACTGATTAGAAGTAGAGTGAGTTGGAAGTGAGTTTCCTTTTCCCAAAAAAATGAATAGAATTGTACTTCACTTAAACTCCTAGCTAGGGTTTGCCATATAGGCTTTTTGAATAAGGCAGACTGGGCTTCTATCAAATTCAATGGGTTGAACTCCTGATAATTTTTTCTACTCAGTGATCATTTGTGAAGGCATGCTACTTGTTCACCAGAAGAGCAAGAACCACTGAATCCCTGCAAGTTGACATCTTCTACATACAGAACTTCAAAAATTCAACAAAAAGAAGTTGAGATTAACTGAACCTTCACCATTAAGTAAATTTTGAACAGTTACTCAAATATAATTTTACAGGACAAATACCAGTAACTATCAATCCCTAAATACTAGAGTATTAACAGAACATCTCTTAGTTCAGCACATTCTGGGTAGTGTCTGTGGGGATTCTGGTTTGAACCCTATTCATTTCTTTGCTTTGTTTAGTTTCATATACTGATCTACTTCTGTGTCCTGTGATATGCATATCCTAAGCTAATGATAACTCTGTGTCACAGCTGATATACTCATGGAAGAGTGCTTATGATAAAAAACTTTTTAGATTAAATTTTAAAAGGCTCACAAGCTTACAAAAAGCTGCAAATATAGTGCAAAGATAAGTGTTTTTCCTGGAATCATTGAAGAATAAATTTTTGACCTATGCCCCATTGCCCCTGAAACATTAGTGTGTATTTCCTACGAATAAGGACATTCTCTTACATAACCACAATATAACCATCAAAATCAGGAAATTAACACTGATGAATTACTGCCATTTAATCCTCAGACCTCATTCAAAATTTTCCAGTTGTCCTCATAATGTCTTTTATAACAAAAGAATTCAATTTAGAATCTTGAGTTGGATTTCTTTTTCTTACCTCTTTAATTCCGTTCATTTTGGAATAGTTTGTCAGTTTTAACTTTCATGGCCTTGATACTTTCAAAGATGACAGGCTGGGTATCTTGTGGAATATCTCTCAAATTGGGTTAGTCTGGTGTTTTCTCATGATTAGGAATGGATTATGCATCTTTGACAAAAAGAATCACAAAATGATGCTCTTCTGTTTTTATTGCATCTTATCTAAGGGTGCATGATTTTCACAGGCCCACTCTTCATATTTATCGAGATCACTTGTTTAAAGCACTGCCTGCCAGCTTTCCCTACTTTAAAGTTACTCTTCTCCTTTTTAGACAATAAGCATTTTTATGGGAACTCTGAAGTGACGTAAAATAGCTTGTTTCTCATCAAATATTAAATTTATTATTTTTTTATTTCATTCGTTCATATATAATTGTTTGAACTCATGGTTTCCAAATTTGTTCAATGAGTTATAATTTGTTATAAGTGTTATTTATTTTAATGTTAAGTTATCCCAGATTTGATCAATGGCAATCCTTTCAAGCTGCCCTCCACATCCTTTTTGACATGTTTTTAATCATTTTACGAATAGTTCCTTGATTTCCAGCACAAAAAGATATTCCAGACTAATCTTATACTTCCTTTGCCGCAGCCCCGGACTCAACCCTTTCTCCAAAGATCCTTGGTCCTCGTAGTGCAGAATGCTATTTAGAAGCCAAGATCTGGGAGATAAGTGTGTTTACTATTACTGAGATGTGCTGCTCCCAAGTCTTCTCAGTGGACAAAGTTAGAGATATATGTATGTATATGTATTTATGGCTATACATACATACTTAGACATAAACTTCTGTGTCTCTTTCTCTCTGTCTCTATTTCTATCCTATGCATTCATAAAGATACTTCTAATTCTAATAAAAAACCACTTATTCTAGCATCTTGCTTTCATTACTTATAATCTGTTTTCCAAACATGAGAAATCTGATCCCATTATCATTCATATATTTACTTTTTCTGGGATATGTAATAGGTCATTTATTATTAATACAACATGTGTTAATAATAAATAACCTATCGGTTGATACTATAAATATAAAACCAAAATATACCAGTATAATATTTATACTATAAAGTAATAATAAATAACATATTGGTTATATATTTATATTACTTATTATATATTTATTATGTTCACATTATTATATATTATTATATATTTATATTATTTATGATATGAATAATATATTATTAAATAAATAATACTATATTATTATGTAAATAATACGTTATAAATAATACAAAATAAATATAATATAGTAATTGTCATAACACAAGTATCAATTACTCTGTTTTCATGCTCTAACTAATCAGGAACAAAAATATCAAAATGACTGCTCTTTTTTGAACAAAGCGTGATTTATCTTAATGAGTAACTTCCTCTGCTCATTCTGTCTATCACTGAAGTGGAGCTTCTCATGGGGTTTCAAGGGGATGGTTACTTGATGTTCACTACATACACACATTTAGAAATAGTCATTAAAAACATTGCTCACAGTTTGAATAGCAATTCAGAAAAACATTTATATATATTCTGTATCAAAGACTCACATTGACCTAAGCCTAAGAGATTTCAGCTACATGTAACCACACAGATATCCAAGGGTAATATCATCAGCTTACTTCAGCCCACATCTGTGCTGCTTCACTATTTCTTGGGATGGAGTTCATATGAGGCAGGACAGATATTCAGCCCTTAGGTAAAGTAGCTGATACAAGGAAGGCCATTCACATGTGAAAGCATCAGTTGTGGCATACTTCATTTCACACAGGCAAAAACAACTTAGTAAATGCTCACATTGGCACTACTTTCTCTAGAAACATACTCATGTGATGGGAGAACTGTAGCAGAATCTCCAGAGTCTGAAGCTCCATCCTCAGATCTGCTCCAGGTCTCTGCTATGGGTGCTTTGTCTGGGAGGCATTTTGCTCCCTCTGACCACATTGCAAACCACATTTGGGTCTCTATCTTCTTTTGGAAAAAATGTGTACCTCTCTGATTATCTTTAGCAACCCTGACTTTAGTAGGAAAACCCTCAGAAATGTGTTTCTTTTGTTTGTTAATTTATTTAACAAATCTTTATTAAGCATCTACTATGTGCTACACACTGAGAATGGTGCTAAGGATACAAATGTGGGCTGCCTGACACAGTCTCCATCTTCACAGTCTACTGAAGAATATAAACAATGAATGGGCTGAACCTAAATTATCCCAGATAGCTTTACCCTGTGAATACAAATGTAAATCATGTTAGCATTAAATGATCAGATTTCCCACTGTCCCTGCAGACCCATCTTCCATTCCTGTCCATCCTGCTCTGTTCCCTGGAGGTTGACCCATATAGAATAAGTTGACAGCTTCCATTCCCTCTGATTTCTGCTTCTCTTACACCCACACCTTTGTAAATACCACCTTTATAAATAACCCTCTATGCACTACCCTATTTGAGTGTGCCATCTGTTTCCTGTCGGGACCTTGACAATCGCACAAGATAGCCCTTTCCTATGGGTCTCATAAGAAACCATCTCACACATCTTCAAGAACATATTCATGCCCCTCGGGCTAATATCCTCCTCCCAGCCTCCCTTTGGCATTTCTAGTGTCTGTTGCGTATTTGGAGCATCTGCTTTCTCCCACTAGTGTCCTACCACTTCGGTAACCATCACTCCACCGAGACCATTCAAGACCTGTGAAACACTCCAGGCGCCAAACCAGCGTGCATGACCTTCAGTGAGGACTGACTCACCTAGGAGGCATGGCACCTAGGGGCCCATAATACCATTAGGGGCCCAGGAACATCCTTTCTCTTTTTTAAACCAGAAGAAAAAAGTGAACTATTGGGTTAAAGAAAATGCTTTATTATGTAATATTGATATATTTGTCTTTATGTCAACACAGTCATATATATATTTCTTGATCTCTCTCTCTCTGTCTCTGTGTGTGTGCATGTGTGTGAGTGTGTGTGTGAGGGGGCCCATGAAAACAAAAGTGCCTAGAGCCCACAAAAGCCATAAAGCTACCTACCATGCCTTCAGTTCTCAAAACCTGTGTATGAATCCTGTAAGGGAACTGGATGCTAATACCACCTTCTCATAATATCCTACTCAAACATGCATGCACCCTTATTTTCTCATTCTTTAGCAGAAAAACACTGTGTTCAACTCAAACATAAAGATATCTTACAGGGCTACCGATCATTGTTCATCCAATTTACCCAGCCAAGTCTGAATGACTTTAGACTCAGGCCAAAACCACGTCTACTACATAGCACCTGCAATATTGTATGAAAGGAGCTGGAAGATTGAAGTTCACAAGTGTTCTGGGATCACCTTATCCAAAGTCTGGGAGAATGGGAAGGGCTGGCAGAGGTAGCATCCAAGTTGAGACCTGTGATATGGGTAGACTATGGATTAGAGAGGAGAGCTGAGGCAGAGGGAAGGGAGTGTTTAAAGGTGCTACAGTGAGTCAGAGAAGGTGATTTGGGAGTGTGGAGTAGGAGGTAGGGGGAGTGGTGGGGTTGAATAGGTAGGGCCAACTCATAAAAGGCCTTAGAATTTGTACATTAACCTGAGTGAAATTTGTGGAGCTAGGTGATTTTTCATTTTAGAAAGTCATCTCTGGATGCATTCTGGGGAAGCTAGAGAACCAAGAAAAATGGGGCAAGAGTGGGCATGGAGAGGGTCAACTCTGCGTTGCTGTAAGAGAATATAAGTTGATTGTCTAAACTCAGCAATGGTAGAATTACCTGATATTTAGTATAGGAAATCAGCAGACGTATGTTAATGAATTTTTAAAAATTGAGTGAGAGGGGAGTTTTAATTCCTCCCAGACTTATTAAGAGGTCTCTTAGAGACCCCAGAGAAGAAACAGGTTTAGAGGCTGGTAAAGCACAGAGTGGGGAGGAGGAGCACTTCATTTCACCCAGGCAATGATTTTCTACTGAAAAGCATTTACTTCTTCAATAAATAGATATTTTTGTGTACCTACCACATTCTAGGCAATCAGGATGTAATAAAGTATCAAGGCAGACAGGATTTAAGCTATTTAGAACTTATGGTATAGTGAGAGAGATACACCTTAATCAAATCTAAAACATCAACTACAGGTTATGCAAGGTGGGTATATAGAGCTCTATGACAAAGTACTACAGGTGTGAAAATAAGTAATTCAGAATCAAAGCTGTTGTATCTTTAAATTATTTTGAGCCTTAAAGAAATATAATTAAGAAACTTGAGTGATGTGACAGGCAGCTATAACCTAGAGAACTGTAACCTTATTTCCTCTGATTATAGACTAGTGTTTTCTTTACCTACATTGTTTTGTAAGATATTGTGAAAGACTAATAGATGCCAGAGAAGACTTCTTCTCTCTTAACTGTTGATCTTCCTTGTAGATTAACTTCCCTCTTACTTCCCTTATACAAGGACCCCACAACTAATCACATTGTCTAAGATGGAGTGTTAAATATACTCTGTTAAACTGTAACAAAAAAAAAAAAAAGAGAAAACAAGCTGTAACTAATGAAGTTGCTGTAATTCATGAACTAGCCTTATTTGGAAATGTGTTATTCTGTTAAATTTCTTTGTTTTCTGCCTATATAAGCAAGACCTCAACTTTTCAGCTTCTGAGCACTGACCTCATTCCTTTGGAGTCTGTGTTACCCAGATGTGTATATCAGCTTTGTGCTTCAGTAAATTATTTTAAATTGGGTTCTAATTCTTCTGATGATTTCAGATTGACCCAGGGGACTTGCAATAGTTAAAGATGCAATGGAAGATTTACTTAGTTCAGTAGTGGTTGAACTGACCTATGAAAATCATATGTGTTAGCAAGGCAAAGAGTGGGTAGATCTTTCCAAACAGATGGAACATTTTGTATAAAGGTTTGGTGGAAAGATAGAATACACTGCCTTCATGAAACTGTATGACAGTCAATGTGGCAGGCTCACAGAGGCTGGGGGAAACTTAAGACAGGATGAAGCTAGAAAGGTATACAGAAGCAAGAACACACAGAAACTAGACAAGTTAGTGTATCCAAAGTCACAGTACACAGTAAACTTTGTTCTGCAAGTTTGTCTTAAGCACTGGCAAGGGTGAGGATGAGCCAACTTGCATTTTTTTTTTTTTTTTTTTTGAGATGGAGTCTCGCTCTGTCACCCAGGCTGGAGTGCAGTGGTATGATCTCAACTCACTGCGAGCTCCGCCTCCTGGGTTCACGCCATTCTCCTGCCCCGGCCTCCCAAGTAGCTGGGACTACAGGCGTCTGCCACCATGCCCGGCTAATTTTTTTTGTATTTTTAGTAGAGACGGGGTTTCACAGTGTTAGCCAGGATGGTCTCAATCTCCTGACCTCATGATCCGCCCACCTCTGCCTCCCAAAGTGCTAGGATTACAGGCGCGAGCCACCATGCCTGGCCACGAGCTTGCATTTTTAGAGCTTCCTCTGACTTTGGGATAAAGAATAAACATATGAGGGTTGAAAAGTTGAGAGTGGAGATCCATTAGTAGGCTATTGCAGAAGTCCAGGCAATGTATTTATCTGACGGGTTCTTCCTGCCCACTGCACAGGCAAAGTCAATTCACTGAGACCCTGGCATTGCAGTAGAGAAGGTTTTATTGACACGAAGCTGACCCACATAGAAGAACTGGAGTTATCACTCAAATCACTCTCCCTGGACAGTCAAAGGTTAGGGTTTTTATGGACAATTTGGTGGGGGCTAGGGAATGAGTGCTACTGACTGGTCAGAGATGAAATCGGAGGGATGTAGAAAATTGTCCCCATGCACCGAGTCAGCCTCTGGGTGGCGACACAGGATGAGTTGAGCCATGAGTCATGAGTCCAGGTGGGGTCAGTCCAAAAAACATCTCAAAAAGCCCATCTTAGGTTCTGCAATAGCAATGTTATCTATAGAAGCGATTGGGGAAGTCACAAATCTTGTGACCTCTGGCCACATGACTCCTGAGTAGTAAATGATAATAGAAGCTACACCTACATCTTTGTAGAGCTCAGGCCCCTCCCATAATCCTATTCTTGAGAACTTTGATTAGTCTTACAAAAGTGGCTTTTGGTCCCTGAGCAAAGATGGGGTGAGTTTTAAGGAGGAACTCTTATCACCCTTGCTTTCACGTTAAACTATCAACTAAATTCCCCCCAAAGTTAACTTGGTCTATGCCCAGGAATGACCAAGGACAGCTTGGAGATCAGAAGCAAGATAGAGTCAGATTTCTCATCCTGTCATCATTTTACAAAGGTGGTTTCAGCAAGAGGTGATAACAGCTTTAACTGTGATGGTGGTGGAGGTGGAGGAATGTTGACAGATTTGAGAGATCTTTAGGAAGTAAAATAAGCAGGAATTAGTGATGAATTGTTTATGGGTGATGAGGGCCAGGAAAGTATCAGTGCTGATATCTGGAATTTATGGGACTGACATGCACTGAGACATGGAATGCTGGGAGGAGGCCTGACGGACATAAGTAGCAATGGGAGGTTGGGAGACTGAGGAGGGTATGTTCCATCTTAGGCAGATTGAGTTGGAAGTGACTTTTTGAATTAGAGTGAAGATCTCTGTCTACTGTGCTGCTTATTATGTGCTAGTTATACAACACTTGTGACCTAGTACTTCATCAGAATATTGCTCCTTTGAGGACATATTCCATGCTTTTCTCAGTCATAAGGGGGTGATTCATAATTTTTCAGATACTTGGAACTGTAGCTCTTGGTGACAAATAAAGTCAGCTTGCCACGGGGTACTTGCAATAATTTCACTCTGTAAGAATAAGTGATAACTTCTTCCCTGCTCAGGCCCTGTATCCTAGCATTAGCTCAATTCATCTCTCATCCAGTATCTCTGAGGAACGAAGTCTTTTGTTACTCCAAAGGTAATGTGCCCTCTCTTCATGGAACTTACACTCAACATTTATTAACACCTGGAGGGCTTCCCAAGGCACTTCTGATACATTCCCCACCCTTTGTGATTTGGCCCTGCCTGTCCCTCCAGCCTCTCCACCATCTACTCCCCTCACTCAATCGGTTTTAGCTGCTTGGACCTATTTCCAATTCCTTTCACAAGCTCATTCCTGCCTCGAGACCTTCACACAGGCTTTTTCTCACTCTTTTCTTGGCTACCCTCTCCTCATCCTTCAGATTCCAGCTTATATGCCACATTCTCAGAGATATCTTTCCTGCCACCCACACCCCCCATCTAAATTAGCTATTCTATCCATTCCTTATTCTCTTTCTTGTGCTCTGCTCTTTTCTATAAAAGTACATATCACAGACAGTAATTGTATATTCATTTGTGTTTGTCTAGTGTCTGTCTCCCCAACTTAATTATAATCTATATGACAGCAGAAGCCATGTCTGATATGTTCTTCAGTACTAACACTGTGTATATCAGTCATGTTTATTCAGAAGATGAATGAATGAATGAAAACTATACTGCTGGCTGGGCGCGGTGGCTCATGCCTGTAATCTCAGCACTTTTGGAGGCCAAGGTGGGCAGATCACAGGGTCAGGAGATCGAGACCATCCTGGCTAGGACGCCAAAACCCCGTCTCTACTAAAAATACAAAAAATTAGCTGGGCATGGTGGCAGGTGCCTGTAGTCCCAGCTACTCGGGAGGCTGAGCCAGGAGAATTGCTTAAACCCGGGAGGCAGAGGTTGCAGTGAGCCGAGATTGTTTCACTGAAATCCAGCCTGGGCAACAGAGCGAGACTCCTTTTTTTTTCAAATATTAAAAATTTAAATATTAAAAAAAGAGAGAGAGAGAATGGTATAGTGCCTCTGCTACGCAAGCACTAACCAAGACAGAAAGATGCGAGACAGAAAGATACGACCCCTATGCTGGATGTCCAGTAGGGGGAGGTAAATTCAGTCCTGATGTGCATGGCAGGTGGTCTTGTGGACATATATGTACAAAGTGGTAGTGAAGCATAGAGTCACTACACACCGACTTGCCCTGTGAGTAATGGGAAAGGCTCCATAAAAAGACAGATTTTGATTTGGGTCTTTAAAGATAAAGAGTTTATTGCGAGGAGTAAGAGAGGGCAGGTAGACAGAGATTACAGTCTGTGCAAAGGTGAGAAGTTGTGAAGAGCCATGATGCTTTTGGGGCAACAGTGAAATGTCTGGCCTGTTGGAAAATAGGGTAGAAGGAAGGGGATAGAGATAAGCTTTGTAAGGGATGTTGGAACAGTTTGGAAGCCTACACTGTTTTGTTCAGGTTTCATCCAACAGGGAATGGCAAATCCTTGGAGATTTGTAAGCCAGGGAATAAGGTGAGGCCTCTGTCTCAGTAAAAGGACTCTGCCAGCGAGCGTGTGTGTGGTGGTGGAAGGCGGGGGGGTGGTTGGTGGGGAGAGGGGGTGATGCCTGATGTCAGGAAAGTGGGAGAGGAATCGGTAGCCCACATGGGAGATGACACCACTGACATGGAGGCAGTAACAGTGGAGAAAGACAACAGAGGATGGATTTTTGAGGGATCTTTAGGACTTGGACTATAATACTCTCTGAAGTCACTTTCAGCCCTAAAATTTGATGATCCCTTTATTCACTCTTTTTTGGCTTTAGAGTTTGGACCAAATATATTAGTAAAATGTTTCTGTTTTCCTAAATATAAACTCAGATAATTTATCTCTATTAGATGAAAACACAACTGAACTACGCATTATACAGAAGATTTTATGGTTTCCCTGGGATGAGGCCAGAAATGTCATGAGAAAGCACTCTGACTGGGTCACTTGGGATAGGGTTGTGAAGTGGACAATTTACGCTGAGCCTCAGATCGAAGCATCCTCATAACCCTCTTCTGCTGTCTCCTCATGACTTGGCTTTAGATGAATATGTAGCAAGAAAAAAAAATGTTCCACACTTAATTTGGGGCAGTAGGAGGAATGGACATTTCTGTATTCTTCTGTTTTCATTGTAATGAATGTGTATTTTTGACATATAAATTTAGTGGAGTTTAATAGCAAGCAATGGATGAATTTAGATGTAGTAGTCTTATGGACTGCCAGAAGGCTAGGATGGAGGAGAAGGTAATATAAACTAAATGGTAGCTTACATTAAGCCTGGATGAAATTGGGAACCACAAACAGAGGGCAGCTCTGAGGAATGTTTAAGGAAGTTAAGCAATCTTTGAGTGAAACGAAAGCTCATGAATTTGGAGAAACCATATAGATAAGTGATTATTAAGTCTTTGTGAAGTTCTTTCCTGATTGTCTTTGATATATATCATCAGGAGACACCAAAGATGGAAGAAATTATTTCCTTGTCCTAAGGGAGGGTCCTACTGTCAAACGGCAGCCAGAAGACAAGAAGAGAGAGAGTGTGACTAGCCACACTGTAACCATTCAGTGGCTGCAAGGAAAATTTCCTTATCCTTGCCAATGTGGTATTTTTCTTTTGGCAGTGAAAAATTGTGGAAAAAAATATGCAAAGCCATAACAAGCAATTTGAAAAAGTTGGGGGAAGGGGATTATCCGCATGCTTTAAATAGTAATTTGTTGATTTATTTCACTCTCAGGAGAAGAAACATTTCCAAGAATAGTTTCCCTTATTTCCAGAAAAGCCTTTATATATACTTCAAGTGTCTCAGGAACCTTATCTTACACCCCCAACACAAACATTGTATTAAAAATAGTTTCAAAACTATTTCTTAGTTCAAGTTTGTAGCACATGATCTTTGCTTAACATTCTTCAGTTTTCTGCAATGGTTTTAACTAAAATAGATACAAAGTAACAGATTAATTGTGTTACTGAGAGTCTGACCTCAGCATCATGGCCTTCTGAATAATTTTAACCTAGGCCATATGTCCAGTTCCTTCAGCTAATTAATTATTAGCTACTCATTGCTAGCAGTTTCTACACTTGATTCTAGTGCCAGCTCCCCTGGGCTGAGTCATTTAACATGAACATCTTAGTCTTCCTCATCTGTGAAACAGAATTTATATTATAGCCCTCCATATAATTAATAAGTTAACTAAAGCAAAATGTGGTTTTCTTTTTTCTTTCTTTCTTTTTTTTTTTTTTGACAGAGTCTCTCTCTGTAACCAGGCTAGAGTGCAATGGCGTGATCTCGGCTCACTGCAACCTTTGCCTCCTGGGTTCAAGCAATTCTCCTGCCTCAGCCTCCCAAGTAGCTGGGACTACAGGTGCGCACCACCATGCCCAGCTAATTTTTGTATTTTTAGTGGAGATGGGGTTTCACCATGTTGGCCAGGATGGTCCATCTCTTGACCTCATGATCCACCCGCCTTGGCCTCCCAAAGTGCTGGGATATGTGTGTGTGTGTGTGCGCACACGCATGAATGTTTGTGTGTGTGATGATTGGCTACAAAGTATTTTTAAGATGGCCAGTTGATTCTTTTCCTAAAGTCATGCTCCTAGAGCTACACTATTAACTGAAAATTTTATGAATTATCTCTTACACAATCTAAGTGTGTCTATTATACTTTCCAAAAAAATTCATGTCTTTGCAATAATGAAGTTGAAATTCAAATCTTCTCATCCTTTTGGGAGCTGTTGAGGTCACTGTTCCTAGAACAACATCATAATTAAGAACAAGGCTTCTCTGCTTAGTTCTGTGACATTAGGCAGTTTATAACCTCTCTGCGTCTTATTTTCTTCATTTAAAAAGTGGGGATAATCATAGTACCTTCTTCGTTGTATGGTTATTACTTACTGATTAGTGGATGTTTTTGGGAACAGGAGTCAAGAATGATTTCCAGTTTCCAGACAAGGATGACTAGGAGTGTGAGGTGCCATCAATTGAAATAGGGACTATGGGGGTAAGAGCAGATATAAAAGTAAGATCGCAGTTAAAAATGTGCTCATTTGAGATGCCTGCCAATTCCATCAGACATCAAAGATGTTCAATGTGGATTTGAAAATAAGCTTAAGACTTTATGGGTTTTGGAGATCATTTTCATGAAATAATGTATTGAACAGCTCAGGGAACTTTGAACTATTAAAGGTAGACTTTAACATAGTCCAATGTCTTAGTTTGACACTTGAGGAAACAATTATTTAGGTTACACTATTTGTGATAAAGTAGTGTGGTCTCTTCTTCTTGAATCTGCAACTCACAGTAATGAATAGTATTTGGCAAAAGTGACACTGTGCTACTTCCAGGCCTAAGCTTTAAGATGACCTGGAAACTTCTGCTTTTGTGCTCTTGGAATCCCTTAACCCCATTTAGAAGTCTGGCTACGCTGTAAAGGAGATCAAATGAAGGTGCCACAAAGAGAGGGAGTTGTTATGACACATCACAGAGAGAGACAGCATCCAGCTGACCCAGTGTCCCAACCCCAGGTGACCCCCCTGATATATGCAGCACGTAGGTTATCGCCCTCCAGACTGGGCTCAGCTAAGTGTTGCCAACCCACAGAATCATAAGAAATTTAATTTTTTAAAGCCCTTAAGATTAAGGGTAATTTGTTACATAGCACTAGTTAATCAAAACAGTAGAGGAATCAGGACAAAAATCCATGTCTTCTGAGCTCTAGAACATAGGTCATCTAGGGCAAGGAACTCATACTGTTTATTCTTTTTATATATATATATTTTTTATTATACTTTAAGTTCTAGGGTACATGTGCACAATGTGCAGGTTTGTTACATATGTATACGTGTGCCATGTTGGTGTGCTGCACCCATTAACTCGTCATAGTATTCCATGGTGTACATATGCCACATCATTTTCTTATTCTTTAATAAAAACTTAATGCAGAATGAATAACTGGGCTTATTTGACCTCAGTTTTCTCAACTGCACAATTTGCATAATAATTAACTTATTGACTAAAATGTACTGTATATCCTAGATTTAATGACTGCTGTCATTTAGCCATGAGACAGATCCAGCCATCTATCCATCCATCCATCTGTCCATCCATCCATCCATCCATCCATATCCATTTCACCTATATATTATCTACCCATTTCTATTTTTTTGGCCATCTATTTTTTGGCCAGTGAACTAGACTGCAATTCTATATCAAACATCTGTTTTACTCTGTGGCTTTCTGGCCCATGAGTAAGTATAGGAGAGTTGAGATGGAAAAAGCAAAGTTTTGCCATTATTATCTTAATTTTAAGCCTTTACAATTTTCATAAGGGAAATATCAATGACACCAATGTTACTTTCACCGCTGAGTGTCTAAAACTTTTATTGAATTTTAACTGGTCAAGAAACATGGTTGCTTGAGAAAAATCACCAGAATTTCAAGACAATAGTCAAAATCTTCTGAAAATAAACTACTGTTCAAGTAAGTGGAGTTCAGATAATGACAACATGTCATCTCCTAAGGGGGCAATGTTTATGTGGCATGCGTCTTGGAGGTAAATCATTTTTCTCTTTTTAGTTTTATTTTTTTCAATATACAGTCCTATATGTTTGGGGGTTCAGCATTAGATATTACGGTAAAGCGGCAGGGATCTTATTCATTTCTATATTAGAATTATATTTGTTTGGGAACTGCTCAGGAGTCGGTCTCATGGCATCTGACAGCTTGACGAGGCTTGTTGCCATGGAAAACGTTGGTGATGTTATATAAATATATTCCTAGGTCATGAGTTGCCATGTATTTTTTGGACATTGACGCTAAGGGGGAAATGACTAAACATATTTTTTAGGAAGGAAGAATGACATAGTAAACAAACAATAATAACAAATAATAAATATATGTGTATTCAGTAAACTGGTGCTCTGTTTTCTTAAGCATTAGACTTGTGTTCTAACAAGCCTTTTAGCTATAAAAGCTCATTTATTGCAAAGGCTTTTTCCCCCCTAAAATATTCTTATTACCAGTCATTTTGCAATATTAACGGTTCCACTATTAATAGACTGAGAGACAAGGGAGCTATTATTCTTGTTCTCTATCTGTTATTCCATTAAGTAAGACTGCCAACCTCTGACTGTTAGCAGCTCTATAATGAACCATGTGCTCGAGCCACGGGGTATATCCTAAGTAAAAGTTTTCCTCACATGTTGTTTTTGGTGCATACTATGACTAGACAGGAAAAAGGTACAACAACAAGATGCAAGGGGAGACACTCCATTCAGGTTAGGATCTAAAATAGTCATTTTCTTTGGATTTGACGAGAGGTGAAGAAGTGTTGGGGAAATGATGTGGAAAGTCATGGGTGAATTTCTCTGTAATTTGTCCCCCCTCATGACTGATGCCCTTTGTGAGAGCTCCAATGGTACCTACAATCTGACATACACAAGCCTGTTATCCATTCTTGCTTTCTCTAACACACTATCATTTATTCAACCTGTAAGGAGACCTGCCAGATTCTTATGCTTGGGCAAACACTGACTATCTTAGGAGTCAGTGTTAGCTTCCTGTGTTGGGATGCTGCCTTCACTATTACCACTGAGACCTCTGCTGTTGTTCACCATCTGAGTCAATAACGGATGTTACACACCTCTTCATGCCAAAACAGAGAGTGTGCATGACCCTGATTTGTAAGAAAGCCATCTTTCTCTAAGTGAATAAAAAGTGGCTTTTTACCACAGACTCTAGATCTGTTGTGAGATAAGCCACAAAGGGTTTTCACTAAACCCAAGTACACACATTTGCAAATTATGTACTTTAAAAAATGAATTTACAGAAATCCAGTTTATTCTTTAATAATACCACTTGTATTCACTTGAATTATGCTGGGTTTTCTTGAATGGGAAGAAATATCCAGCTATCAATTACCCTGGATATTGTGCCACATACAAAGATTATGCTGAACTAGGCAATGTCATCTCATGTATAGAAAGAAAAATTAACAAGCATAGAGGGCATACTGATAGAGAAACATGATCTTATTTTATTTTTTGTTTGATTTTCATCATTGCAGATTACTTTTACAAACTTCGTCTCCTTTGTTTCTCTCCTAAATCCTGCAAGGTGTGTAGATAAGTAACGTTTTACCCATTTTACAGAAAGGAAAATGGAGATTTAGTAGTTTGCTCAAGTCACACACCTTTAAGTGACAGAGGTATGCTTCCCACTAAATAGTGGGATCTTGCTAGCAATGTGTATAGGTCTTAATATAGACAGAATTTGCTTTGAGATGCTTTCTCTGTGCTCAGCTAGGACTTATTTTCATTAAGAAATTTTCAAGCAAGGATGGAGCCAGGAGAGGAATAACTGGGTGGCAACTAACTTCTCCATGGCTTCTTTGGCTCCATCGCCTACTGTGGAAATTGATCCAGGTAGAAGGTTGCCTATTTTGGCAACCTTTGCCCACTGCGGAGGTTGATCTCTTTGGATGACATGTCCTGTTGTTTTTCTCTCTACATGCTTGAAGCTTTCATAGCACTGGAAACTAAAGAGACAGAAATAGGAGGGATTTGATGACTTTCAAACTAAGGAAAGCAACTCATTTTCTTTTTAAACACAGCCTTCTGACTAATTTTTGCTGTAATTTATCCTAGTAATTTTGTCTGCAAGAAGATGAAGCAGAAGTAAATTTTTCTTGAATTACCTCTGTTCTCTAATTTACTTCACAGATAAATGTAAACCATGAGGAAGTAAAAAAGTAAGTCCACATATACAAGTAAATTTGAATTTTTCTTCAAAATTTTTTACCTCATTTAACATTAATGTTCTTATTTTTTCATTTTTAAAAATAAAAGATGTATTTTAATTTAAAAAATAGAGCTCCAGTTTATGTTTTTAGAGAACCTCAAGTATACCTTAACTTTTGTGCCTAAGAATGGTGATAAATTATAATAAAATCTGAACTTAAAATGTGATTAAACATGTTCAGTCATTCTATTTCATATATTACAATTCTTGGGATATTCAGTTTCCCTTTTCTTTAAAAATACAAACAAAATGCAGTCATTGATTAAGCATATTTCAAGCATTTTCAAATAAGTAATTTCATTTATTCTAGAGAGCTAATTATTAGGTAGTGAATAGGACTAAGTATAAATAATCTAGCTTTTCTCCTTTCAGGCATATGGTAGGTTTGTGTTTCCCCACCCCTTTGACGTTAGATACAGCCATGTGACTTGCTTTAACTAACGAAATCTGAGTAAAAGGACATATATCACTTCCAGACAGGAACATTTAATCACCAGAGCAACTTTTCTGCTGCTGCAGCAATCATGAAAGCATGGGAATATCATCCATAAGTCTGGCTCCTTGAGCGACTACCATAAAGAATCATTATGTTTTAGTAATTATTTGTTACTGCAACATAGCCTACCCTATCTTGACTGATACAGCTCTTTAAAGATGAGGAAACAAAGACTAAGAAAAATGAAGTGACTCATTCAAAATAACATAACAAAGTTGTAAACCAAGTTTTCTGATTCTTCTATCCTGAATTTGCAAACTCAATCCAGGATAATTTGGTTCCCCAAGAACCTCAAAATTAAGCAAAACCTGATTTAATGCACATGTGTTATATATGTTCACATACAAAATAATTGGTTCTTTTGATTGAATTGAAAGTGTGTATTAATTAAAAGAAGATTCAGCTTGGGTATTAAAATGAGCAAAGACTTAATCTACTAATAGAAGTCATTTCATATATAAACAAAATTGCAGTGTTGAAGCTTTCTAAATATCAGGAACAGTGAGCTCTCTGGGTTACTTAACCTGCTAAATTTCTTATTCAGTCACTAGATGACTCCAAATAGGTACCTCCACCTAAATACTTACTATGAGAGATTGGGAAGAGAAAAGCAGCCAAGACATTTCTTAGCATATTCTGTGACTACATGAGACTTCTAACATAATTGTAAGAAGCTTAGAAAATTCACTTGCCATTTACACTAATACCCATAGATCCCTGTCATCTGGACATACTGATCTATGTTTAAGTGAAAATGTACTTCGCAAACAGGCTTTCAGTTGAAATATATTTTTGCAAGATTTCATGACTTGGCAGCCTAATTTCTTTTTTTATGCTAAAGAGATTTTTTTTAAAAAAATTAGTTTAATATCTTGGCCACTTCAAAGTCACACAAATTTCACACTCAGTTTTCACTTTGTGCTCGCCGTTACTGGTGGTATTTTAATATCCCTTGTTTAACTATTTTTTATGTCATTTGCTTTTTGTTTTTTTTTGGCAGACTGTGTCCCATTTCCTTTAAGCTTTAACCAATGCCAATTACTTTATTTCTTTACCTGATGTTTTGCTCACTTCCTCTATAAGCTAATCTTTCAGGATTTATGGGATATATATGATTTCTTATTCAAAATAGTCTTAGGAGCAACAGAACTCAAATTCCACAGGAAACAGGAAACATTTTTTATAATATCCATTATATGTTTAAGTAGCAGAGTAGTCATAACTCACTTAAATCTTCAATTCCTCAGTTTCTCCACCTAGTAAATATGGACAACTGCCATCTTCTTCATTTAAACTCAAGGACTATTTTGGAAGAAAATGAAATTGTGTTTCTAAATCTCTTCTAGTCTTGTTAAAAGAACCATATATACTTAAGGCATATGAATCAGACCTGTACACATTTGGGACAATGACATTTTAAACAATGATGCTGTCACATTTGGAATGAGCTATCATGTTCAAAGTTCAATGGAGCTTTCAAATATTAAGGTAAATCACAAGTTGATTTCACATACGACCTATATCATTTTAGACATTATGTCTAAAAAACCAGATATTCTAATTTTAAAAAATCAGAGCCAAAAAAGAAACTTGATTATCTGATTTAAGTATCAGATTATTTGCCATTTCTGGAAATATTCTTGACATTAATAAAATAGCTCACAGCTCTTCCTATTCTTACTGTATTTCAATTTCCATTCTGATGTTTATGTATTTCATTTATTGTGCTCTCTCTCAACAACCATATGAACTTGGCACTGTACTTATCATCTTCATTTTATGCATTAAGAAACAAAGCCATAAGAAGTTAATCAACTGGTTCAAGGTTACAGAGCTAGTCATTGGCAGAGCTCAGATATGAATCCAGAAAGTCTAATTCCAGACCCACATCTATAACTGCTGCTACACACATTTGTCATTATTGGTGAAATCATTATGGGAAACTTATGGAAAGATTCTAGATTACTGGACAAAATCTAAGGCACCATGGAAGGTTTTTGACTTCAGAAGTTTCATCAATATTACCCCTCCAGAGTAGAGAAATGAGGAAGTACCTAAATTGGGTCAGAGAGAAAGGGATTACCATAATGTTGGGAAATCCCTGAATGAAATCAAATGATGTAGTTGAAACTGGATGCATTTGGTCTTGTGACGAGATTAGAAAAAATATTACGGTTGGGTTAAAACATTTTAAAAGCTATTCTGTGATAAAGGAGGCTGACTCTGGATTGATCCAAAGACACAAATAAGGGCTTTTAGTAAAACTTATGGTGTGGAGACAGATTTGGAATTAGTCTGTTGCAACCATTTATATGAATACCTTATCATGGGTAGCTTCTCTGGAGTGCTGTTCACAAACAGGGTACAAGATAAAAACCTATTATCAGAAGTCTTGTCTGTAATCCCAGCACTTTGGCAGGCCGAGGCGGGAGGATTTCTTGAGTTCAGGAGTTAGAGACCAGCCTGGACAACATAGGGAGACCCCATGTCTACTAAAATTAAAAAGAAAAATAGCCAGGTGTGGTAGTACACCCTTGTAAAATCTCAGCTACTCAGGGGGCTGAGAAGGGATGATCACTTGAGCCTGGGAGATGCAGGCTGCAGTGAACCAAGACCACACCACTGCACTCCAGCCTGGGCAACAGAACAATATCCTGTCTCTAAAAAAAGTACAATAAATAAATAAAAAATAAGAAGTCTCTCTGATTTATTTTGGAAGGAAAATAGTATCTGTATTAGTTGTTGGAGGTAACTTTAAAAGGAATCAGTATAACACTGGCAATGCGAAGAAGACAGAGCTTTATCAGGGAGTTTTCCCTGATAATCAGAGTTTATCAGGGAGATTTGCATGTAACTCAACCCATCAAGCACCCTTAGCATGTGCACTAGGAAGAGTGCTCGATGAACTGTCACTCCCTCTAATTCAGGTAACATTGTCGGAGGTGTTCTCAATTACAATGCATGAGGAATTTTGACTAATGGCTTAAAATAAAAGAGCACATGTCAGCCCATATCTGTCTATTTCATTGAAGCAAACAGGCATAACTACTTTGGACGTCTATATCTATATCTTTGTTCTTCTCCCCAATCCGCCAATTGTCTAATCATCTGAAAATGTAAAGTGCTTAGGCTGGGAAACCTATTCAGTCAAGGATTCTGTGTTCACAGTTGAATTCCCAGCACTAGCACAGAACCCCACATCTAATAGGTCCTCAATAAATACTTGCTGAATGGATCACAGTAAATGCAATAGGTAGTCATTTCTAGGAATTATGTAAAAATGTTCAGCCAGAATAAATTGAGTTTATTAAAGTTTCAGGACCTCTGGAAGTATTTTAAATCTTTCCTGTCATTTTATGTTTTGATGCCAAAGACTTGAGTTCCAAACTTAAGGAAATTGAAGATAAGTGGTCTAGAGAGTGCCAGTTAAAACAGCAGAGCTACCCATCTATTCTAAAGAGTTTCTCTTTTACAGTTAGACCTGAACTTAGCTGTTTTTCCAGAAAGCCCTAATTTCATAAAAGGAGGTTTGCACGGCAACTTAAACAGATTATGGCAATGCTAGTTAACAGACTTCTGGATTTAACAGCTTTCTAAAAAATTAAGAACACAGAACCAGACAGCCTGCAAGGATACCACTGCAAAAACTTCCATTGTATCTAAACAATTGAATGTCAATGCCAATAACAGATTCCTTCTGGATTCCATTCTTTCCCAACCAAAAGGAAACCATTTATTCACACTGTAATGCGTCCTTCATTTGAAACATTCTAAGTTGTATAATGTCTTGCAGATGATGTTGTCGAGAAAGGTTTCTGACCCTGAACAACTCCTGACCAACTTGGGTTATTCTGCATTTATTCTGTTGCTTTCTCACAACACTTGATATGTTCCTAGCCTCTGAATAAAGGATGTATACAATAGAACCAAGCCAAGTGCAGTAAAGGGAAGTGAAAGGCTACAACTGGTAGCAAAACTACTAATGGTATGACTGGCTTGTTTTCAGGATGTTCTCTTCTTATTTTCTTTCCTCCATGATTTTGAACATGATAAGTTTTAGAAAATGAATTATATGTCTTATTCATATGAAAGCAGGGTAACTATAAGCAAAAGTAGTATATGCTTTAACTCATATTATTTCTGCCTCGAATGTTACAAATAAGAAAATGCTAAAAAATGACCCCAATGCTTTAAATACTACCAGGTATATAGTTACATCAATTGCAAACTGACCACCAAATGGTGATGTCCTTGCTGTGGGAACATTCAGGACTGGGGAGCAGTCATTCTAGCAATGCTGCATACATATGCCACCACATTAAAAAACCGAAAGAAAAATTAAGTGAAGGAACTAGGTCAGTTTAGACCTCCTATGATCTACCTCACATACTGTGAAAGGGACAGAATGTCCCCATTAAACACAGAGACTCTTCATTTCCTTGAAGATAAACAGATTAATTAGTCAACAACTAATTATCAAACTATCAGACACATAAATGCATAGCACTATACTAAATCTAGGCAAGCCATGCGAAGATAAATGCCTTCATTTGCCTTAAAATTAACCCCATGGCTCTAATAATGTAATTTTACAGAATACATAAACCCAAATCAGTGATTGATTTTCAGGCACGTGAATTTGAAAGCTTTGATTGAAAATGTTCTAAACATTTTTAATCCCTTTTCCTTTCTACCCATAACAGTAAAACTGAAAATAAGTATTTACACAACCTGGCCAAATATTTAGATAAAGAATGAGTTCGTAACCAGCAATATCTTAAAATGTGTTTGAGTTATTCTATATGCTATTTAAATAGTTAAACTGTCAGCCTGGGATTTTGTATATATTCCTCATTAGGTTGCCTCAAAGACCTCAGGGTAGGTATATCTGCATTTTAAAATTTTGTATTTTTCCATGGTTTATATATCCCATAAAATGCCTTGAGAATTTTATGAGGGATGTTACATTAATATGTGTTATTATAAATATGATTTAAATATCTAAAGCATTGCAGAGTGATTACTGTTCAATAAGGCAGTGTGCATAAAAGGGTTATCTCCACACTGTGCTTACGTTTCTACAATATAATATAATGAATTGTTCAATATAGTTTGCATGCTATTTGTCTCTGTTTCTTCCTAGGCTCTAGGGAAGCTGATGTGCAACCCTCTAACAAGGCGATCATAAATTGCAGAACAATAAACAGCCCTGGAGATTTTTAGATAGTATGTGGTTAGCATGCAATCCATCTTGGGAAACTTGATTTAATACCTCAAAGGAGCATCTCTGACAATGCTCAACATTGTTTTAAACTGCTGCTAAATCAATTAGTGCATTGGAGAATCCTAATGTCTCTGCCTCTCTCATCGCCCATCCCAAGAATTCTGGCTGGTTATTTTGTAGAGAAAAAGATTTAGGGAGCCACTGCATGGATGCACTTGGGTTCCCTGGAAAACATTAGAGATAATCCTGCATGAAAGGAGGGGTAAGCCAACCTCCTAACCTCCTTAAATCATCAAGATCGATGTGGGCGTCATCTTCAAAATTCATTTCAATTTTTCTGAATTACCACAACTGTAGCCAAGAAGGATAAATTACATAAAAAGTAACTATTATTCTAAAATCAGGACTATGAGGTTAAGTACCAAAAAAAAAAAAAAATAGTCTTAAGACACAAGTTTGTTTGCTTTATTTATGCATTTCCTTTCCTATTCAAAACATTTATAGATATTATCTAATCCTCCTACATTTATTAACATGTAACTTAAAAACAAAAGTTAAAAACCAGCAGTAGACAAACCTCTCCTAATACAAAGAGGTATCAACAATTTCTTAGCTTGTGATAGATTATTCAATCCTTTTCTAACTGCACTGAATGCAATCCTTAACAAAACAATTGTTATGTGAGGAGAAAGAGCATGACTTCTCTCCAAATTTTACAATATGCCCTCCTTGCCTTGTATTTTTCCCCATTAATTTATTGAAAACCATTCTCAGGCAATTCCCTGTCTTTCTTTTCATTTCTTGTTACAGTGCAATAGTCTTGCTTTTTCAAGACTCACAGAGCCAGGTAGTTCCTGCTTCCTGCAGGGTTGAATCACAGACTGTGTGGAAGTGAAGCCTCCTGCCGCATCCTTCTACCACACTAAAGTTCTTTCCTTTTAGGACAAGTTCACTCAACTTATGTAACCAGGACTAGTTGACTGAATTAAGAAACAAAGTGAAATGAAAATGAAGCTAAATGAAACAGAGGATTAGTCAAACTAATTGTGTTTGTTTTTGTTTTAAACAATGCTAATTAATTTTTTTACCTGATTTTTTAAAAATTGGTAGCCTTTTTTGGTGATGTATAAACACAACCAATGTTTTCCTCAGCCCAAGGTTAGTTTCCATTGGCAAACAAAAAAGTTCATGATTTTAAGCCTCTATTATTTCCTTTAAAGATGCTTAGGGTATGATTTTTCTGGAAGTAATCTAAATTTCATATTAACTCCCATATGAAATAAGAAGCCCTACCATATTAGCTTCTATATTTTATGGGAAGCCACAGAATAAAGGCTTCACACCTGCCCTCCAAATAATTGAATGAATATTTAAATAGCCCGATTCATAATTTTGAGCCAGGATGAAGCTCATTTTTCTAATCCATAAGTTCTGTGGACAATGTTATATTTCAGTTTCTTTATAATGTTATTTCCAGACAAAGTGAGACATAATTGAATAATTTCTCAATTACTTACATCTCTCGCTTCATTCTATTGCTCCTTTTTGGGGTCATTAGTATGTTTGAATAATAAATTACAGTATAAATGAGTGTAATTTTCCTGTGTTTTGAAAATTTCTCTCATATGCATATTTATCTCATTTGCATATTTGTTTGGTTCCCACTACAATGCTAGTGATGAGGTTCAGGACATAGTACCCCAGTATATGGCACCTTGGCATTTGGGAAAGTAGCAGAAGTAATAAGATCACTCTTACTTTCCCTTCACATCTCTTCCCTAAGGCAAGGTCGTAAGACCCTAACTCAGAGGTGCCCTTCTTATGGAGGAAAAGAACATCCTTATCTCAGAAGACACAAGGACACAGGAAAGAATCTGAACAAATAAGGTTTTCTAAGTTACCCAGAGTTAATTACTGTTAGATTATACTTTTAAAAAATCCATTCATACTTCTCAATGCCTATCCACTTTATCAAACTCAGTATAAACGGATCCAGGTTTACCTGTTTCTTTGGGTCTTCATTTCTGAAGGCTCTTGTGTCACATAAAACATATTAAATAAATGTGTCTGCTTTTCTCTTGTTAATCTGTCTCTTGTTATAGGGGCATCAGGTATGAACCTAGTGAAGGGTGAGAAAAAGAAGTCTTTTCCTCCCCTATACCATAATGAAATTTGGCAGATATTATTCTCATTTTATGTAACTAATAGCGAAGGCACTAAGTGGAAACACATCCAAAAAACGGGGGAAAAGCCAATGCCAAAATCAGGCAATTTAAATATTTTAATAACTTTTGTAGTGTTTTGATTGGAAAAGAGACTTATGGTAAAAATTAAAAGAATGTTTTGATATTAGGTGTCATTTAAAAATTGTTCAGGAGTTCTTTCTCACACTTTCTCTCTTTGTCTTCTTAGGTATCAATGAAACTTTGCCTAAGTCCATAGTGGTGCTAGCCAAATGCAGCTGTATTTAGTTTAGCAGTCCTTAATATGAGAAGAGATTCTGATCACAGAATTGGTGTCCGTAAATCCTATTCACATATTGTCTTTGATGGAACCTAAGTGACATTTTCTTTGCGGCCAAATCTTTCAGTGATTTCAAAATCGAACAGAACTTGTCGCATAGCAGGGGCTCAATAGTTAGTGAGTGTTTCATTGGTTATTATAGAAACCACTCTTGTTCAAAACATGAACTCCCAAGATCTACAGGGGGAAATGACATGGCAGAGCTCCTCCTTGTCATTTCTTTTTTTCAATGATCCTATCCAAGTGTCATTTCTACAATTTTCTCCTTTCACGTCATTCAGATGTTTCTGTATCATTCTGTGTTTTTAGGTAATCAGAGGTGTATGGTTCAGTGTGAAGGTTATTCTGGTTCACCATTATTATTGTTTCCTAAAGCTGTTGGCTACCATATGACCGTTTCTTTTCTTGTTATTATCTTTATCAGAAAGTAAAAACAAAAAGACGTTGAACTGAAATCGGTGCAGTTTGTGAATTTCTAAAGAGCCCTCCCCAAAAGAGTGGTTGAAAGATGTATTCTATTCATTGGAACAATCCATACTTAATATAGAAATAACACAATGCTCTAATACAAAGTAGAGTATTATTTTAAATATTGTAAAAGATATATTACTTCAGTGTAAGTAGCTGTGCCAAGGAGAGGAGAGAAAATTAATTCTCTGGGAGAATCTAGGAAGACTTTAAAAGACAGGCAGCTTTTTGAGTTTGGTGTTGAATGATGGTATTAGGTTGAGGCAGAACTTGAATACAAAGCAAAGACATCTGATTTTCTTCCATAAGGGAAAAGAGTCATCATTTTTAAAGGCAGAGAATGACAAGATCCAAAACCCTGATTCATAATTTTTAAGTTGTTCTTTAATTACTTTTTCTTTCTTTTTTTTTTTTTTTTTTTTTTTTTTGAGATGGAGTTTTGCTCTTGCTGCCCAGGCTGGAGCACAGTGGCGCAATCTTGGCTCACTGCAACCTCCACCTCCTGGGTTCAAATGATTCTCCCACCTCAGCCTCCTGAGTAGCTAGGGTTACAGGCATCTGCCATCATGCCCCACTAATTTTTTGTATTTTTAGTAGAGATGGGGTTTCACCATGTTGCCCAGGCTGGTCTCGAACTCCTGACCTCAGTTGATCCACCCACCTTGGCCTTCCAAAATGTTGGGATTACAGGCGTCAGCCACAGCACCAGGGCAATTACTTTCTATGTTAAAACTTCCTCCAACAATTTGATATTTAGATTATGATCTCTTATAATCTCATAACAGAAAATTTTGGATTCCTTGACTTATCTTTCAAGTAAAAACTAGAACTTAAAAGTCAAAGTAACCTAAAGATGCTTTAAAAAACAATGTCATCAAAACACATTTGATATTAATCATATTTACTTTAAATAAATATTATTTTTAGGCAGGGCACGGTGGCTCAAGCCTGTAATCCCAGCACTTGGGGAGGACTAGGCGGGTGGATTACGAGGTCAGGAGATCGAGGCCATCCTGGCTAACATGGTGAAACCCCATCTCTACTAAAAATACAAAAAATCAGCGCAGTGTGGTGGCGGGCACCTGTAGTCCCAGCTACTCAGAAGGCTGAGGCAGGAGAATTGCTTGAATCCAGGAGGAGGAGGAGGTTGCAATGAGCTGAGATTGAGCCACTGCACTCCAGCCTACGTGACAGAGCAAGACTCTGCCTCTAAATAAATAAATAAAATGATATTTTAAATTAAGTTATCTTCATCTACCCCCACACAGAGACCCTTCACAATTTAAATGCCCTTTGCAGGTACTTAACACTCTCCTCAAGATGAATTCTGCTAATTATTTTATTCCTACCTGAAATATTCTCTTACTATATATTAGGTTCCACACACTGTGCTGATAGTGGAGGATCAAATATAGAACATGCATGACTTCTGCCTTCAATGATTATAATTCTCAATGAGATTGTTCCCAAAATGAAAATTCTCAAAGGCAAGAAACATGTCTCGTGTATCTGTATACCCCAAATAATTATGAGTACTGGCAAGTTACATAACTTCTCTCAGTCTCATGTTGATTTCATGGGGTTATTTTGAGGATTAAATGAGTTAGTGTATCTAAATTCATCATAAACACTATTTATTGTACAAAGTAGGTGTTTTATTGATATTTAGTGAATGCATGACTGATCGATTAGAAGCCTTTCTGCTTTGCACTTTTCAGATTGATACTTAACTTTTTATTGAATTTCTTTTATAATAAAAGCAATTTTGTAATCTCACATTTTATTGACACTTAAATGTGAATTTGTTACAGTCATTGCATGTTAACTTGGCTTGAAAGTAGTAATGTTGACTTCATAAAATAGTACTTTGTGGCTTTATCTCTGCATGCCACTTTTATACTCCAGCAAGAAAATGACGATGAGTTACATTACAGTAAAGGTGATTGTCTCTTCTATTTTTTATTTGCTTGAATTCTGCTTGCAGCAGGAATTTGATGCCATATGGAGGTATGCTTCCTTGCTGTCAGTATATGGACCTGTGGTGTTATACAAAACTCTCTTTTCCTCATTGAGGGCATACAAAAGTCTAAAAATAAATCTTACACTATTTCATCCTTCACTTTTTAGCAAACCTCTGGGGACAATCAGCAGTCAGCCAGTTTCTCATGGTTAGGTGAAGAAAGTGAAGCTAAGGTGCTCAGAGAAGAAAGCACGATGTCAGAAACTCACGCCTACAAGATTGGAATCAAAGCCAGAGGAAGGGGAAAAACTTGTTAGTACGGTTTTAAGCCTCAAGTTTTACATTATGGGTTAGTTCTGGAGGAATCTTTACCTCCAAACTCCAGGAGCAGTAAGATAGCTAGACGTAGTCAACTGGACTGGTTGCTATTTAAGAAATTGGACTAGCAGCAAAAGCAATACGCAAGAAGTGGTGAGGATTGCCAAGTCTTCACCTTCCTCAAGGCCCAACATCCATGTAGAAAGTGTGACTTCTTGAAAGAATAGCCCTCTTTATGTTTTTTATTTCATGGGCACTGATACTCTTGCCCCAAGTATCTGCTCACTTGTCTTGCAACATGCTTAAAGTCTCCATGGTACATATTCTTCTATTATTATGATGGTCAGGTCATCTGAGAGGAAGAACATCAGATAAAACTGTTATGAACCACTCAAATGTTAAAGTCAGTTAATTGATCAGTTTACTTTACTTTTCCTACTGGAAACAAGGGATTTAGACATGAAACTGCCAAGTTTTGATAGAGGGAGATTTCATTGAGAAAGATGAGAGCAAAATCTGGATCACTGGGCTGCCCACAAAGAATACTATAATAGTGAGCAGTAAAAGGGAAGTGTGTGCACAGAAAGAGCAATGGAGGATGCTGAAGACCAACTTCACCACTTCACCAAATTGCCCAGAGGCTTCCTCTACGCTCTGTTTCAAATGATCAATTTCAAGTGATCATGAAACTATATTATCTCAGGACTGTAGTTTGAAACACTTAATGGTCAATGTCTTTGTCTATTTGGGCCATAACAAAATACCTTACATGGTAGTTCACAAATAATAGGAATTTATTTCTCATAGTTCTGGTGGCTGGGATGTCCAAGATCAAGGTGCAAGCAGATTCGTTGCCCAGTGAAGGCTCGCTGTTTCATAGATGGCACTTGTTGCTGCTTCCTCACATGGAAGAAGGAGCTAAACTTGCTCCCAGAAGCCCTTTTATAAGGGCGCTAATCCCATCCACGAGTGTAGAGCACTTATTACCAAATCACTTCCCAAAGGCCTACCTCTTAATATTATTACCTTGGGGGTTAAGCTCTAACATATGAATTTTGGAGGGACAGTAACATTCAGGCTATAGCAGTCAGCAAATTAATTACAGAATTCTTAACTCTGTGGGATAGCTCATGTCTTTATTGTCATCCAGATAAAAAGACTATATCCAAAACAGAAATATTGAGCATCTGTCTCTTAAAATGATACTCAAGAAATATAGTCATTTGCTTTCTTCCCAGCTGAGTCCTGAGAAGTCTTGTTTACTTTTTCATTAGAAAATATGAGAAAAATCCGTAAGTAATGACACTTTATTAAGGAGAATTCTGTCACAATTTACATTAGGCTCTGGTAGAGTTGATAAAAGTCAGTGTTTTTATTGTAGAAGAAATACATTGTTTAACCTTAGAAGATACAAAACTTGCCATCCTTTTGGACTAAGTTTTATCAAATGAGCTGAGCTGTAGGCTGTCTTGAAAATAATATGTACTTCTGAGCCTTTTTTTTAAGACAAGAGTCTACAGATATTGTGAATTCAATCAAATAATATATCTGCGTACAGCCTTTGACTATCCTAGACACAAGAATTCCAGATATCTTTTCCTGTATTCTCAATTTCCATTTAAAAATCCGTATGGTCATAATCTCAAGAAATATGGATGGATAGGTGGATATAGATATAGATTTTTTTTCCTACATATATACATTTTTTCTCTAAAATGCCTATTCCTTGATCTGATTCAACTGGTACCACAGAGGGCTGAGATCCCTAGACATATGTGGAATATTTTTAATGTTTTGTTAAATTTGAAATATGTCTGTGTTTCCACTCTTTCTTTCAGACTGTTTGATCTTTCAACTATATGAGACATCTTGTTAGAGTTAAGATTTTAGAAAATGCTTTTTCCCCATTCCAATTTTAAACTAACACAAATCCATTTATTCAAAGAAGTTTTATTGAATACAGAAATTGAAAAGAATACTTATAAAACAGCATTATGAAATAAGAGAAGGAGCATTAAACTGTTAACTTTATTGATTGACTATGTAAAGCATTCTAAGCTCACTGAGAGAAGTGCTGAGGGGCGAAGTTCATTGCAGGGCAATTAAACAGAAATTTCATGCAATGTGCACTCAGCTTTCAACACAGTATTAAAGGGCTTCAGGAATCATACATTGCACCTTGTACTCAATATATGAAAGACATAAATATATACATTTGCAAAGATAAAAAAGCAATACTTTTAAATGAAGTCTAATATTTTGTTGTTGTTGTTGTTGTTGTTGTTGTTGTTGTTGTTGAGACGGAGTTTCACTCTTGTTGCCCAGGCTGGAGTGCAATGGTGTAATCTCGGCTCATACCAACCTCTGCCTCCTGGGTTCAAGCAATTCTCCTGCTTCAGCCTCCTGACTAGCTGGGATTACAGGCATGTGCCACCACGCCTGGCTAATTTTGTATTTTTAGTAGAAACGGAGTTTCTCCATGTTGGTCAGGCTGGTCTTGAACTCCTGACCTCAGGTGATCTGCCTGTCTTGGCCTCCCAAAGTGCTGGGATTACAGGCGTGAGCCACCGCACCTGGCTGAAGTCTAATATTTTCTTTAGAATTTCCTGTTAGAGGTCTCAAGAAAGAGTTATAAGATTCACAAATATGAAATACAGGTATATATCATGAACACTTTATAGATTCCTGGTTAAAGGCATATTACAATCTCTTTTATTAATTGTCACAATTATAACTAAATTGTTTGTAAGAAATAAGTTGATAATAGATTTACTAAACAAAAAGACCTATAGAAAACAATGAACATGCCAAGTTCTTACACAGTAACACATAATTATAGGCACAGAAGGCAACATAGGATATAGGATATGTAAATATAATAAGACTCTCTGGTTTGGTAGGAAGCTTGAAATATTGTTGCAAAGACAAGATAAATACATGAAACATTCAGATAATCTGTTCAAGGTTTAAGACTAAGTTTACACATGGAGTGGGAACTGTATTCCAACAAAAAACATCCTATTATAGATCATTCTTTTCCTCTTTTATTTTGACTTTATTTAATGGCATATACTTAGTTGTTGCATATTTCCTTGCATTTTTTTCTCTCCCTGTAGCCTTTCTCACTTACATATTCAGGGGTTTACAGTCTCCCTCCCCTTTCTCCCCTTTAGTTACATGTGGTATCTGCAGATGCAGCCCACACTGTTCTCTCTATGAATATCCACTGATAGACAGGTGCAGAGATTGATCACGGCTCCGTAACAGTGCTGGAAATGGCCGCCAGTTGTGAAGAAGAATAACAACTGGCAGCCATTCTGATTGGTGCTGGCACTGAATCTTTCTTATGAGATCCAAATGCCTTGAGAACCAAATGTTCCTGGGATTCAGGCTTTCTGCAGCCAACAAAGCTTAGGTCAAAAAGCTAATTGGCTACTTGAAACTTTACTTAGATATCTTTAAGAGAAACAAAAAGGGTTGTTTCTGTTAACTCACAGAACCTATATATGCATATACCAGGAGCGATGGCTAAACAGATAGATGATGAAAAGCCAAACGCTTCTTTGAAAGAGCTTTTCTTTCAAGGTAAGGTGAAAGTATGTGAAATAACAATGCAAAATACATTTTCTATAGAAACTTGTACCAAACTGTTATTTCTTACATTCACCATGTAATTATGTCTTTGGTGATATAAAATCTTCTGCATTGTAATTGTTCAAAGCTGAATGGTTCAAGGGAAAGAAAGCAAGGAAGGAAGAAAAGAAGGAAAGAAGGAAGCAACCAAGCTCCTTTGCTGAGGAGCATTTTGTATAATTCAAATGGAATTGTAATTCCCCACCAATAAAACACCATGTTCTAAACCTTCTATATCATAGCCTAACGTGAAACATTGGCCTTCTTTCTCCTTTGCCCCTCACTCAAATGCCAGAGCCACTGTAGGGCATGGCACAAAGAGGGAAACAGTGCTGTGGCATTCTGATTAGACTCTAACAAAAAAAATTTTCCTAAACACTCTTTCACTAGTGGACAGTTCAATAAAAGAGGGAACTGGGAAGACAGAACCTCCTGCACACTGTCATTAATGAACATCCAGTCGACATTGACCTCTGTGTAGTGCTGTGCTGGATACCATACAGAGCAGTTCACAGACATGCTCCCTGCTGCTCTTTAAAGTTTGCAATTGAAAACAGATGACAATAGGCTGAGGAAACTGATAACAAGCCACTGTTAGATTATATGCTGAATTAAAGCATACAGCAAACAGAAAGGAAAAAATTAAGGGTTATCATGTACAATAGGTTAGGATATAAAGAGTTGCTCTATGCCATTAATTGAGAAGAAGCTTTATTTTTATTTAATGAGAAAAAAAGTCATACCATGGAGGTAGAGCCTGAAGAGGTCTTTATGTAAAAGTATCAGATGAGTGATGTTGGCAAACTAGGGGAAGGAGAGTGCACCAGTTGTGGGGATCATAGACTTACCAGGTCAAGCATTGTGTGAAGGGGTAGTGGAAAAACTGACATTGGCCAAGTGGAGGGCATGGCCTGAAGCCCAGGGGGAGAAAAGAGACTATAGCTATATGCCACTTTATTGAAAATGAAAGCCCAGTCTGTGTTTGTTTGCTCCAGCATTTTATTATACTGGAACATGAATGAATATATCTATAGTGTAGGTTATTTCCTGCCTTGAAGCTAGGTGGCTGTCTGGTGCTGATTTGCCATTTCGCCTCTGGGTAGCATAGGTAAGGGAGAAAGTAGGTCCTTGGCAGGTGCTGTGAACCAAATTTGACCACTTTTTTCTGACTATGCTTCAGTGCTAAGCTATGGAGTCTGAAGACAGGAATATCTGGAGTGATAAAGAATTTTAAAGCTACAGGAGGAAGGAAAAGAACATTTCTAAATGTTATTTCCCACTTTGATTATCGTTAACAAATAATAATTTGTAGTTAACAATTTGTAGCTTTAATTAATGCTTTATTTCTGTGTATGAATATAAATGTTTCTTATGAATTGATTCCTATTTATTTTCAATGTTACATGATTTAAGAGAGTGTGAATTTTTGTTTTTACAAAGAACACCTCTTCTCCAGGTAACCTGACCTATTAGCCAACCATTGTGAATAATATCCTGCTATTTTAAGATAGCTCAATTTGACCCTTAATATAGCACCCGTAAATAGATAAAACCCAAATGCATAATACTGGGAAGCTATTTGCCTTATTTGTCTTGCCCTGAACCCTTTGGTAGTACAGTGTAATCGTTTTGTAAAAGTCTCTTTCCTTAAAAGCCGTGACGTCCTATGAGTGTTGATGTGGTCCAGACAAGAACAACAAAAGAAAAGTTAAAGGAATTGTTACTATTTGACCTGGCAAAGAGAATATTACAGACCAACAACAAAGACCAGCCTGTATCTAATCAAGAAAAGATGGTTGATTTGTATATGTAAACACCAGTTAGACCAAAGGGAGAACTCTTCAAATAGGAATGTACTATTGAGGAGATTTTGGAGTTGTAACAATGGATATCTTTAAAACTGGATGAACAAACAGCTAATGCAGAAATCTACCTGTCTACGGAGGCCAGAGCTTGATTCAGACCATTGCAAGCCTGTTGCTTGATGCTCCTTCCTTGCCTAATGCTATGAGTAAAATAAGTAAAATGAAAAAATGAGGTGTTGCTGTAAATCTTTATTGGTGAACTTTCATTCATTGTTTTAAAGAATGAGGGGAGTAAAAAGGTCATCCTCTTTTGACTCAAATCTGATATTATCTCTTATCTTCTTTGACAAATTCAGATTCACTTTCTTTTTATCAGAATTTTCTTGGGAAACTTCAGAGATAATAAAGAACTGTTTATTTGGATCACTACTCATATATTTTCTCATTATTGTGTTTCTTTCACTTGGTTAGTACAGGTTTTTTTTTTTATCAATATAAACAGGACCTTTTTTTTAAGATTTCCATTTTCATAGTGTCATTACTGACACTGACAGCTGCCTAGCAGTCATGTGAAATATATAATTGCCTAAGGAAGAACATTCCATGACCAATTCTTTCTCTTTTATATTAAAAAGAAGTTTGACAGGCTTGCTAAGCCCCAGGCTTCTGAACTTTATGGCAGTTCAGAAATTCTTTTTATTTTCTAGATATTGTGTTCATATATTTTTCTACATATATCAAATGATTTTCTGTGGAATAAGTTTAGTAATATATTTCTTTCTGCTTTGTCTCAGACTTTGCCTTTTGTTTTTGTTCTAGATGTTTCTCTATAGCACCTCTCACGGGTCCAAAGACAAATAATAATTCATATTACTTAATATGTTCCTAGTAACAGAATACCTCTCTCTCCAAGTTTCAAATTCTATCTAATCTTCTTTCTAAATTTTGAGGTTGAATTTAATGTAGAGTTTTAATATGCATTTTTTAAAGATGAATTGTTGCACACACACTTTTTGTTGTGTTTATTGATGCTTCATTTTTTTCCCACTGTTTGCTAGAAAGAGTTGTCCTTCAGTGTACACCTCCATTGACATTCCTCTACATCTCCTGTCTGTATCCCCTCTATCTAATCAAAAACTTTTATTCAGGTCTGAAAAGGAAATTCCAGAACTTCTTATGAAGCCATCCTTATTTTTCTTTTCTCAAGGACACATCGCTCTGATTCCTTTAACATTTTCTAATTGCTCATTTTAACAGCCCTGCTCAGTTTTGTTATGATCTTTTGGACCTTCTCCAAGTTATCTGTTAAGCATGACATTCCTTTTTCTTTGCAAACTGGTAAGGTAAAGACGATATTATATCATGACAGAGAGTGATGCCCTAAGGAATAAAACCTTAAGGAGAGTTAGAGAATTGAGGGCTGAGATATTATTATAGGATGTTTAACTTATATCAGACTTCATCTCAGTTGTGAACTTCAGGCTACTGTCATTTTTAGTTACCTTCTTTATGCCTTTGCACATTTTCCCTAGCCACAGCAAACTTGGAGTAAAAATGGAATAGAGAGGAATATTTTGATGGCTCTTTGTTTTACAACCCTCCGATTATTAAAGGTCTTCAAGGCCCTGCCATGTACTCTCCCCGAACTCATTCCTTGGGGTCCTAAGGAGATGTCTGACATATATTCATGAACAAATTCACGCAGCTGTTCTTCACTTTCTCCACTAAATATCAATAGGTAAATATGCATATTGTCACTCTCGCTATTGCTGGTTCCTATGATCAGGAGAAATTAGGTTATTTCAGAGTGTCAAAGCTGCCACTCTCTGGCTAGCCTCTGAAATGACATCGCTGTGCTGAGGGCCTCCCTGAGGAGGTCTCACTGCTGCCACCATGGGTGCTGCCTTCCAGGGCCTCCTAGAAATTGTCTAGTGGAGCTTATGGTGGCTCCAGAATATCCCCGTAGGAGCGATCTGGGCACACCTATTGAGGAGAAGTGGCAACTTGGGAATTTGCTCTGAGGCTTTGCATGTATTTATTTACATCCAGATAGCATGTTTCCTTGCATGCCTTTGGAGGAGAAAGAGTTGATGGATACAAGTGGGTGGGGGGATCTGAGACTCTGCAGCCTCCATCCCAGTGTGCTCAGGGAGCTGGTGGAGCTGCAGGGCTAATTCAGGGCTACAATCAATCCCAGAGCATTGTATTTAGGTTTTGAAATGATCTCTAGACACTAACCCATTCCTCGGTGCTCTTTGGCAAACATTGGTTCCTCCAAACTCACTCCATTCCTAAAAACTCAGGAGTCAGGACTGTCATTCTCAGTGGCAGATTCCTCTTGGCAATGGCATGTAGTTTGTCTCCCAGGGGTCACCTTAGTAAGAATTTGTCTGTCCTGCTCTCACCCTTTTTTGTGTTCATATAGAATCTGAAGGTTGGTGGGAAGTGGAGGGAGATGACAGAGAAGTAATGGCAGTCCAGGGAGTTCAGTTTGAGGAGAAACTATGTTCCTCCAGACATGACTGTGAAAACCAAAGCATCAGTATGGCAAACCCCCTGTGCAGCTGGGCCTGATGAGACTCTTGGAAAGAATGGACAGCACATGCAGTGATGAGAGCACAATGGTCTTTTTTCCTCGGAAGACATTGCCAGCCATATTATGGCTAACAAGATAGAGAACAGGAGAATTACCTAAAGAGGTTTTGAGTTGGGGGGCTGGAAAAAAAGTTTTCATTTTTTAATATACCTTATTACTCAAATTATTTCTTGTTCTCAATCTCTTTGTTTGTAATTTAGTTTTATCTTTTACTAGTTTTATCCATTTTAAACCATTGTTAATGTGTATCCTTTTAAACCTTTCCCCCAAGATTTTATAGTTTGTTTGATTTTGCTCTAGAATAAAATTGTGATTTTACCCATTATATTATTTTCATTTAGTTTATTTTATTCCTCAACTTACAAATGTTAACTACTCTTCTCGTATCCCATTTGATTTCTTTACCTCGCCTTTCTAACTTTTATTTTATGGTGTCAACTTTGTTTTAATCATCTTTATTTTTTACCTAGTTTATTCTTTTTTGTTTAGGTATGTATCTTCTCTTTTAAAATTATTTTTATGTTGGTTTTATAAGAAACCAGGAAGGAGACATGGTCATGGAGGCAAAGAGAAAAGTCATCAAAAGCAGGGAGACTCTGAGAACAGCAGCACTACTGTAGTCCCTTAATGGTTTCCAAATCCCTTTTAATGTTGAATCCACTAAAACTTTAACTTGAGTGACTCAAGAGACCACCAAGTTTTAGATTTCCTCCCAGGATAATGCTAATATTACCTGCTCTAACAGCACATTTGAACGGCTGAAATGGCGTTCTTTTCTCAGCTCCTTTATGAAGGGAAATGTTATTTAAAATCCACAGTCTCTGTCATGTTTGATTGTAGACATTGTGCAAACCTCCAGGGCGGAGCTGGACAAAGTTACATAAAGCAGAGGGAGGCAAGTAAGAGATCCCTTTCAGGCAAAAAAACATCAACAAAATATACCTAGTTTGATTTTTAACCAGGACTTAAGTTGTCTTTACATTTTCTTTAAAACACTCAGAAAGGTGACATTGTGGTGGCTTCTTGATGAGTATGTCACAAGGAGTTACTAAGGGTCAAGAAAAGGTAACACGCATTTTGGTTTTTTGGCTGCTATTTAGAAAGAATAAAGCATATTCCCATCAAAAAGAAGATCACAACATTGTTTTGTTGTAAAGATCTGAATATTAAAATAAACAAATAAGTAAATAAATAAAACCCAATTAAACTTAGAAAAAGAAACGTCCAAGCAGGGGAGTTGGAGGAAATGGAAATGTCCTGAGGGAGAGGAAAGGGCTGTCTCTGCAAGTCCCTGAAAATGGCAAAGGTGGAAAAGGTCTTCTCTGGTGGCAAGATCCTTGGCTGTCATGTCCTGCACTTTTTGCACATCCATGCCTCATGTGCTTTTGAAATTATGAATGAGAGGTGGAATGCTTGGGAAAGTAGACCTAAATGCTGTAGCCCAGATAAAAACAACAACTGGTTACTCAAGGATCTGTTCAAAATCCAAGAGACACAGAAAGCAATTTTCTTGGGCATGACTGCTAATGAATACTGTATTGTATAATATGCTGTGTTGTATTTAAAATATATCTTGATTTGTCTTCATGGCTTCTGTATCATTATGGCTTTCTAAATTTAATGATGTTCATCTGTACGTAATTCCCTGAATTTCGTCTTATTTGAAAGAGAAAATTATCCCTTTAGTGGTACTGACAGCATTCCTTCCCCACATTTAATTCTGCGTTAGGATACTATCCTAAATCTTTTCCCTAGTGAAGCCCCAGATTTTCAGGTTTCTCTTATCAATATCGAGCTCCATTTTCTCCAGAAGGAAAAGAAAAAGCATTGTGCTTGAAGTTATTAAAGCATTAACTTGAACAAGAAAAAATTAAAAGCAAGCTAAAAAACACGAATAGGATGATTATATAAATTATGAACAATTGGCAGTATGGAATATCTTATGACCAAATTATGCTAAAGCTGTATAATAAAAAAAAATTATTATTTGGGTAGAAAGCAATGTGTACAACTTATTTTCTTTTTGCAGCAAACTCATTAACTAACCAATAACCCACCCCATCTGGAAACTAAAAAGCACATTTATATATAATTTATTGATTAAAAAGAAAACCTACATAGAAATTATAAACATTTACAATTGAATGACCATAGAAACACCATATACAAACCTTCTTAATAAATTAAAAATATTAAAAATAAACAAGTTACATGTTCAACTCCTGAAACTGCTAGAAGGAAAATAAAATAAATCCAAATGAAAGAGGAGATAAATAGAAGACAGAAATAATGAAATAGGACACAAAAGCCAATTATGGTAATCAATACATCCAAAAATTTTTTCTTTACAAAAACTAACAAAGTAGACAAGACCCTGGAGAAACTAATCAAGAGCAGAAAGCAATCATAACATCGGGAATGGAAAAGGAATCTAGATAAAATGAAAAAAATAGATATAAATTAATTTTTAAAAGTCTTGAATGAACCAATTACAGTAAGAGAAAGTAAAATGGTGATGTCATCATCCTGCAATAGATGTAATGCGAAGGTAACGGACACATAGACCAATGAACAGACTGGAGAACCCAGGTAACAGACACATAGACCAATGAACAGACTGGAGAACCCAGAAACAAATCCACACACCTACTGAACTCATTTTTGACAAAGCTAATAAGAACAGACATTGGGCAAAGGACAGTCTCCTCCATAAGTGGTGCTGGGAAAACTGGATATCCATATGCAGAAGAATGAAACTGGACCCCTAACTCTTGCCATATACAAAAATCAAATCAAAGCAGATTAAAGACTTAAATCTAAGATGTCGAACTGTGAAACTATTACAATAAAACACTGGGGAAACTCTCTAGGACATTGGTCCAGGCAAAAATATCATAAGTAATACTCCCCAAGCTCAGGCAACCAAAGCAAAAATGGACAAATGGGATCACAACAAGTTTAAAAGCTTCCACACTTAAAGGAAACAGTCAACGAAGTGCAGAGACAACCCACAAAATGGGAGAAAATATTTGCAAAGTACCCATCAGAGAAGGGATTAATAAACAAAATATATAAGAAGCTCAAACAACTCTATAGGAAAAAAATATAATCTGATTAAAAATGGGCAAAAAGTTTGAGTACACATTTCTCAAAAGAAGACATACAAATGGCAAACAGGTATATGAAACAGCGCTCAACATCACTGATCATCAGAGAAATGCAAGTCAGTTCTACAATGAGATACCATCTCACCACAGTAAAAATGGCTTTTATCCAAAAGACAAGCAATAACAAATGCTGGTGAGGATGTGGAGAAAAGAGAACCCTCATATGCTGTTTGTGGTAATGTAAATTAGTGCAACCCCTGTGGAGAACAATTTGGAGGTTCCTCAAAAAACTAAAAATAGAGCTACCATATGATCCAACAATCCCACTGCTGGGTATGTATCCGAAAGAAAGGAAATCAGTATATTGAAGAGATATCTGCACTCCCATGTTTGTTGCAGTACTATTCACAATAGCCAAGATTTGGAATAAACCTAAATGTCCATCAACAGATAATTGGATAAAGAAAATGTGGTACATATACATAATGGTGTACTATTTAGCCATTAAAAAATGAGATCTGGTCATTTGCAACAACAGGGATGGAACTAGAGGATGTTACGTGAAATAAGTCAGACACAAAAAGACAAACTTTGCATTTTCTCACTTATTTGTAGGTGCTAGAAATCAAAACAATTGATCTCATGGAGATAGAAAGTAGAAGGATGGTTACCAAAGGCTGGGAAGGGCAGTTGTGGAATGTGGTTTTGGAAAAGAAAGTATGAGTAAGACCTAGTATTTGATAGCACAATAGGGTGATTATAGTCCATAATAATTTAATTGTACATTTAAAAATAAAAAGAATAGCTGGATTATTTATAATACAAAGGATAAATGCTTCAGGGGATGGATACCCCATTTTCCATGATATGATTATTGCTTATTGCATGTCTGTATCAATGTATCTAATCTACCCCCATAAACATATACACCTACTATGTATCCACAAAAATTTAAAGAAAAAGATACAAGGCAAAGGTGATTTTACAGGAGAGGTCTACTAAATCATCAAGAAACAGGAATTCCTACTTTTTATATCTGTTTCAGAATATGAAAAATGATGCCATGTTATAGAACTAACTTTTTGAAGTTAGCATTGTTTAGATACAAAACCAGACAAAAACTTCACAGAAAAGGCCAGCTGAGGGATAATTTCATCTAGAAAGCTAAATGTAAAATTATATATGTTAAATTAATGCAGTAGTTCATTACAGGAATAATGCATTATGATCAAATTTTGGCTCATCTCTGGAAAGCAAAGATAATTCAACATCAGAATACCTATCAGTGTAAAACATTGTACTTAATTATTAACAGATTTTGGGGCATCAAAACTCATGTTGAGCTATAGAATTTTGCCTGAAACAAATGAAAATGTTCCACAGTTGTCCTGGAGCAAGATCTGAAATAAATCTCCATTTTTCTGTAGGCCAAAAGAGATTGGGCCTGCATGTTACAGTTTGGAGATAACTGGAGAACCTGGTGGTCGGCGAGCAGCTGATTACTGCTGTGTAAAGACTGTCAGTGTAACACAAGGGCTCTGATTTTTGCTTTCAATATGGGAGTCTTAAGAAGAGACACAACTTAAAGCAGTTTTAAGATATTTGGTGTATTATCCTTTTTCACAAGCCTACAGCAAGCCTTGTTTACATTTTCCCTTTGGTCTGAGTTATATTCTGGGAAACTTTAAGATCACTGCTTCTTCTCCATGGTCAGAGTGGGACCATCGCCACGGAGCAGAGAAGGGCTTAGCAGGGCACCCATCATCCCATGAAGGTCAGTGTCAGTGTCCACAACTTGACATTGAGACGAAAAGCCTGGAGTGAAATAAACTGAGGGAGACAATTTGAGAGTGATGATTACAGCAAATAGATCAGTGGGGAAATAAAACAATAAATTATATATAAAAAGAATGGGTAATCTCATTCTTCAGCACAATCTGAAAACTCCAGAAGATGTGAATTGCTCATTTCCTCCAAAGCTCTAATATATCCAGAGGTTTTTTTATTTTCTAGAATTTCACTTTTGTTTCCCATGTACATTGTATTTTTCTCAGTTTCATTTATTAGAATTATAATCTGATATTTTTAGACACAATAAACACTATTCATTGTTGCATTTAATTCTCTCACTATACTTAGGGCTTTTTTTTTTTCTATTATACATATTAGAGCTGAGGACACTGAAATTTGGATAAAGGGACTTTCCAAGGTAACTAGGAGAGCCATGATTTGAACCGTTGCTTATCTGGATCTGAAACTATATCCTTAATCAGTAAGCTATATTACCTGTTCCCTATCTTTTTGATGTTAAAAATTATAATTGATAGCTTTCTCATTGACTACTACTTCCTGCTCTCCTCAGCAATGCTTGATTAGTATCAGAAATGAAAATTTTTGCCTATAGGAAGGCTGTGAAATGGGCATAATTTTAATTTGCATTAATCTGTTGTATCAATCAATGTTCAGTGCAGAAAAAAAGAAGACTTTCTAGGTATACTGATTAGGAAGAGATTTCAGACAGAAATTGAGAACTTACAAAATTATTGTAAGAGTTGAGGGGCAGCCTTCAGGCTAGCTCTTCAGGAGTAATTTCAGAGCAAAGAACTGCCCTTCTGGAAGAATTACCAATTCTGAGGCTATTGCTGGAGATCATGAGTTGAAATCACATACTTCATAGCTGCCAACCAGTGACCAGAAAGCCATAGTCAAGAAATTCTTCCTAGTGCTGCATCAGCTGCAAACACTTCTCAAAGCACAGGTAGCTGCAGAATGGACATTTGAACCCTGCTGCAGGCAAGATCATGTTTCTTTCCACCTGGCTTGCCTGGGTCAACAGCTGAAATGGACTGGGAAAATGGCTTCCTTTTCATTTTGCCTTGTGAATTTCTCTTGAGTCCACCTAACAGACAGGACCTAATCTGTATCTAGAATCCTCACAGCTAGAAGGTCTAGAAATCTGTTTTTATTTTTCTCTCCTTCTCCAATTAAGAAGGGAAGAATGGATATAGAATGAGTCAATCCACACCACCCATTTCACCTGCTGAACACTGAAGCTGCGGGCCTTCCAAATGTTTGTTGGGCTCATGGTTTTTTTACTCCTGTGAATTAAATAGTCATATCCTTTGCCAATTTTCTTCTTTGGCAGATTACTTTTTTCCTTATGTTTTGCAGTCATTTATTTATTTATTCTGAACACCAATTTTTGTTGGTTGTATGGACTGTATTTATCTTCTTTCAGTCTGTGGGTTTTATGTGTCTCTGTGTATGTGTGTCATAAAGTAACTTTTATTGTAACGTCATTACAATTTGCTCTTTAATGCCTTTTTCAAAAGTTATTCTCTATGCTGAAGTCATAAACAAAGTCTTTGCATTTTCTTCTGAATGTTTTAAAGTTTTACTTTTCCCATTTATACTTTCATCTATCTAGAATGTATTTCTGAGGCTTGGAAGAAAAAATATAATTTTAATTTTCTACAATGACAATTAACTCTGCACAATTTCACCATCTATTGGGTATTCCATCCTTTTCCTCTTACTGTGAACCATATTCCCTTCTACACTTGGGGCTCTTCCACAGCCCTTTAATATAGTCTAATTATCTTTTTTCTAATATCTACCACAATGCCACATAGTTTTAATTACCAGAGTTTTATACTATATTTTTATGACTCTTAGTGCCAACTTCTTATTCTTTTTCTTTTAAATTACTGGCTCTTCTTGAGCCTTTATTAGTCCATAAGAATTTTCCAATCAGTAAACTCCCATTCAAAACATTGGGGATTGTATTAACTGTACAGATTAATTTGGAGACAATTTACACTGTTAAAATATTGAGTATTCACATCCTCATTCATGAGCCACTTTATTTAGGTGAATCTTCTTTTATGTTTTTAAATAGATATTCTAAATTTCTACATGAAGGTCTTGTATATATTTCGTGAAACTTATTCCTGGGTGCATTACAGCTTTTGTGTGATTTTTGAATCTAAACATCTTATGTGATTAATTTTTATACTTGTTTCTTAATGAGGTATAGGAACACCATTAATCCTACAAGCTTGCTAAACTTTGCATTTGTTCTCATAGATTCACTTGGCCTTTTTTTCTTTAGAAACTCATAGCATCTGAGAAACCTGAGAATTTAGTTTATCCCTTTCCAATCCTTACACCTCTTATTTCTTGTCTAGTGTGCTAAGAAGTCCAGCACAATGTTGAATAGCAAGTGCTCTCTGAGTGAGGGACAAGCTGGATTCAGGGCCAGCTGGTTCTCACCAGGGGTGCTAATCTGTAAGGGTGCTAAAACTTCAGTGGAATAAATCAAATATGCGGTGCCAAAAAAACTCAGGTTTCCACAAGCAATTCCTTATATTATTGGCAAAATGAATATTGGTCCTGCTCCCGCCAAAGTGGTGCTGCCCTGAATGAAAATTAAAAACAAAAAAGAAACCCCAACACCGAAGTCTTTGCCAGCAAACTTTGAAACTGGCTAGTAGACAATCACCTGAACTTGGCAGTAACCAGCAGCTAAAATTCTGAAACACAATTGTGGTTGCACGGTGCTATTTACTGAGTACAAGTGATTTTTCTTATTATTTAAATTTTAAACACTTTACTATGTTGCTTCCCAAAACATACCTGGTTTAGAAAAGAAATTTGGAGGTGAAATGTAAACCTCAAAAATTAGAAAACATTTTGCCTTTTTACTTCAGTCATTGCAATATATTAGTAAGCAAATGTATATGTGAATTCAATAATTTTTTTTTTTAATTTATTTATTTATTTATTTTTTTAAATTATACTTTAAGTTTTAGGGTACATGTGCACATTGTGCAGGTTAGTTACATATGTATACATGTGCCATGCTGGTGCGCTGCACCCACTAACTCGTCATCTAGCATTAGGTATATCTCCCAATGCTATCCCTCCCCCCTTCCCCCTCCCCACCACAGTCCCCAGAGTATGGTATTCCCCTTCCTGTGTCCATGTGATCTCATTGTTCAATTCCCACCTATGAGTGAGAATATGCGGTGTTTGGTTTTTTGTTCTTGCGATAGTTTACTGAGAATGATGGTTTCCAATTTCATCCATGTCCCTACAAAGGATATGAACTCATCATTTTTTATGGCTGCATAGTATTCCATGGTGTATATGTGCCACATTTTCTTAATCCAGTCTATCATTGTTGGACATTTGGGTTGGTTCCAAGTCTTTGCTATTGTGAATAATGCCGCAATAAACATACGTGTGCATGTGTCTTTATAGCAGCATGATTTATAGTCATTTGGGTATATACCCAGTAATGGGATGGCTGGGTCAAATGGTATTTCTAGTTCTAGATCCCTGAGGAATCGCCACACTGACTTCCACAATGGTTGAACTAGTTTACAGTCCCACCAACAGTGTAAAAGTGTTCCTATTTCTCCACATCCTCTCCAGCACCTGTTGTTTCCTGATTTTGAATGATTGCCATTCTAACTGGTGTGAGATGATATCTCATAGTGGTTTTGATTTGCATTTCTCTGATGGCCAGTGATGATGAGCATTTTTTCATGTGTTTTTTGGCTGCATAAATGTCTTCTTTTGAGAAGTGCCTGTTCATGTCCTTCGCCCACTTTTTGATGGGGTTGTTTGTTTTTTTCTTGTAAATTTGTTTGAGTTCACTGTAGATTCTGGATATTAGCCCTTTGTCAGATGAGTAGGTTGCAAAAATTTTCTCCCATGTTGTAGGTTGCCTATTCACTCTGATGGTAGTTTCTTTTGCTGTGCAGAAGCTCTTTAGTTTAATTAGATCCCATTTGTCAATTTTGGCTTTTGTTGCCATTGCTTTTGGTGTTTTGGACATGAAGTCCTTGCCCACGCCTATGTCCTGAATGGTAATGCCTAGGTTTTCTTCTAGGGTTTTTATGGTTTTAGGTCTAACGTTTAAATCTTTAATCCATCTTGAATTGATTTTTGTATAAGGTGTAAGGAAGGGATCCAGTTTCAGCTTTCTACATATGGCTAGCCAGTTTTCCCAGCACCATTTATTAAATAGGGAATCCTTTCCCCATTGCTTGTTTTTCTCAGGTTTGTCAAAGATCAGAAAGTTGTAGGTAAGCGGCGTTATTTCTGAGGGCTCTGTTCTGTTCCATTGATCTATATTTCTGTTTTGGTACCAGTACCATGCTGTTTTGGTTACTGTAGCCTTGTAGTATAGTTTGAAGTCAGGTAGTGTGATGCCTCCAGCTTTGTTCTTTTGGCTTAGGATTGACTTGGCGATGCGGGCTCTCTTTTGGTTCCATATGAACTTTAAAGTAGTTTTTTCCAATTCTGTGAAGAAAGTCAATGGAAGCTTGATGGGGATGGCATTGAATCTGTAAATTACCTTGGGCAGTATCGCCATTTTCACGATATTGATTCTTCCTACCCATGAGCAAGGAATGTTCTTCCATTTGTTTGTATCCTCTTTTATTTCCTTGAGCAGTGGTTTGTAGTTCTCCTTGAAGAGGTGCTTCACATCCCTTGTAAGTTGGATTCCTAGGTATTTTATTCTCTTTGAAGCAATTGTGAATGGGAGTTCACTCATGATATGGCTCTCTGTTTGTCTGTTGTTGGTGTATAAGAATGCTTGTGATTTTTGTACATTGATTTTGTATCCTGAGACTTTGCTGAAGTTGCTTATCAGCTTAAGGAGATTTTGGGCTGAGACGATGGGGTTTTCTAGATAAACAATCATGTCGTCTGCAAACAGGGACAATTTGACTTCCTCTTTTCCTAATTGAATACCCTTTATTTCCTTCTCCTGCCTGATTGCCCTGGCCAGAACTTCCAACACTATGTTGAATAGGAGCGGTGAGAGAGGGCATCCCTGTCTTGTGCCAGTTTTCAAAGGGAATGCTTCCAGTTTTTGCCCATTCAGTATGATATTGGCTGTGGGTTTGTCATAGATAGCTCTTATTATTTTGAAATATGTCCCATCAATACCTAATTTATTGAGAGTTTTTAGCATGAAGGGTTGTTGAATTTTGTCAAAGGCTTTTTCTGCATCTATTGAGATAATCATGTGGTTTTTGTCTTTGGCTCTGTTTATATGCTGGATTACATTTATTGATTTGCGTATGTTGAACCAGCCTTGCATCCCAGGGATGAAGCCCACTTGATCATGGTGGATAAGCTTTTTGATGTGCTGCTGGATTCGGTTTGCCAGTATTTTATTGAGGATTTTTGCATCAGTGTTCATCAAGGATATTGGTCTAAAATTCTCTTTTTTGGTTGTGTCTCTGCCAGGCTTTGGTATCAGAATGATGCTGGCCTCATAAAATGAGTTAGGGAGGATTCCCTCTTTTTCTATTGATTGGAATAGTTTCAGAAGTAATGGTACCAGTTCCTCCTTGTACCTCTGGTAGAATTCGGCTGTGAATCCATCTGGTCCTGGACTCTTTTTGGTTGGTAAACTATTGATTATTGCCACAATTTCAGCTCCTGTTATTGGTCTATTCAGAGATTCAACTTCTTCCTCGTTTAGTCTTGGGAGAGTGTAGGTGTCGAGGAATGTATCCATTTCTTCTAGATTTTCTAGTTTATTTGCGTAGAGGTGTTTGTAGTATTCTCTGATGGTAGTTTGTATTTCTGTGGGATCGGTGGTGATATCCCCTTTATCATTTTTTATTGCGTCTATTTGATTCTTCTCTCTTTTTTTCTTTATTAGTCTTGCTAGCGGTCTATCAATTTTGTTGATCCTTTCAAAAAACCAGCTCCTGGATTCATTAATTTTTTGAAGGGTTTTTTGTGTCTCTATTTCCTTCAGTTCTGCTCTGATTTTAGTTATTTCTTGCCTTCTGCTAACTTTTGAATGTGTTTGCTCTTGCTTTTCTAGTTCTTTTAATTGTGATGTTAGGGTGTCAATTTTAGATGTTTCCTGCTTTCTCTTGTGGGCATTTAGTGCTATAAATTTCCCTCTGCACACTGCTTTGAATGCGTCCCAGAGATTCTGGTATGTTGTGTCTTTGTTCTCGTTGGTTTCAAAGAACATCTTTATTTCTGCCTTCATTTCGTTATGTACCCAGCAGTCATTCAGGAGCAGGTTGTTCAGTTTCCATGTAGTTGAGCGGCTTTGAGTGAGATTCTTAATCCTGAGTTCTAGTTTGATTGCACTGTGGTCTGAGAGATAGTTTGTTATAATTTCTGTTCTGTTACATTTGCTGAGGAGAGCTTTACTTCCAACTATGTGGTCAATTTTGGAATAGGTGTGGTGTGGTGCTGAAAAAAATGTATATTCTGTTGATTTGGGGTGGAGAGTTCTGTAGATGTCTATTAGGTCCGCTTGGTGCAGAGCTGAGTTCAATTCCTGGGTATCCTTGTTGACTTTCTGTCTCGTTGATCTGTCTAATGTTGACAGTGGGGTGTTAAAGTCTCCCATTATTAATGTGTGGGAGTCTAAGTCTCTTTGTAGGTCACTCAGGACTTGCTTTATGAATCTGGGTGCTCCTGTATTGGGTGCATAAATATTTAGGATAGTTAGCTCCTCTTGTTGAATTGATCCCTTTACCATTATGTAATGGCCTTCTTTGTCTCTTTTGATCTTTGTTGGTTTAAAGTCTGTTTTATCAGAGACTAGGATTGCAACCCCTGCCTTTTTTTGTTTTCCATTTGCTTGGTAGATTTTCCTCCATCCTTTTATTTTGAGCCTATGTGTGTCTCTGCACGTGAGATGGGTTTCCTGAATACAGCACACTGATGGGTCTTGACTCTTTATCCAACTTGCCAGTCTGTGTCTTTTAATTGGAGAATTTAGTCCATTTACATTTAAAGTTAATATTCTTATGTGTGAATTTGATCCTGTCATTATGATGTTAGTTGGTGATTTTGCTCGTTAGTTGATGCAGTTTCTTCCTAGTCTTGATGGTCTTTACATTTTGGCATGATTTTGCAGCGGCTGGTACCGGTTGTTCCTTTCCATATTTAGCGCTTCCTTCAGGAGCTCTTTTAGGGCAGGCCTGGTGGTGACAAAATCGGTCAGCATTTGCTTGTCTGTAAAGTATTTTATTTCTCCTTCACTTATGAAGCTTAGTTTGGCTGGATATGAAATTCTGGGTTGAAAATTCTTTTCTTTAAGAATGTTGAATATTGGCCCCCACTCTCTTCTGGCTTGTAGGGTTTCTGCCGAGAGATCCACTGTTAGTCTGATGGGCTTCCCTTTGAGGGTAACCCGACCTTTCTGTCTGGCTGCCCTTAACATTTTTTCCTTCATTTCAACTTTGGTGAATCTGACAATTATGTGTCTTGGAGTTGCTCTTCTCGAGGAGTATCTTTGTGGCGTTCTCTGTATTTCCTGAATCTGAACGTTGGCCTGCCTTGCTAGATTGGGGAAGTTCTCCTGGATAATATCCTGCAGAGTGTTTTCCAACTTGGTTTCATTCTCCGCATCACTTTCAGGTACACCAATCAGACGTAGATTTGGTCTTTTCACATAGTCCCATATTTCTTGGAGGCTTTGCTCATTTCTTTTTATTCTTTTTTCTCTAGACTTCCCTTCTCGCTTCGTTTCATTCATTTCATCTTCCATTGCTGATACCCTTTCTTCCAGTTGATCGCATCGGCTCCTGAGGCTTCTGCATTCTTCACGTAGTTCTCGAGCCTTGGTTTTCAGCTCCATCAGCTCCTTTAAGCACTTCTCTGTATTGGTTATTCTAGTTATACATTCTTCTAAATTTTTTTCAAAGTTTTCAACTTCTTTGCCTTTGGTTTGAATGTCCTCCCGTAGCTCAGAGTAATTTGATCGTCTGAAGCCTTCTTCTCTCAGCTCGTCAAAATCATTCTCCATCCAGCTTTGTTCCGTTGCTGGTGAGGAACTGCGTTCCTTTGGAGGAGGAGAGGCGCTCTGCATTTTAGAGTTTCCTGTTTTTCTGTTCTGTTTTCTCCCCATCTTTGTGGTTTTATCTACTTTTGGTCTTTGATGATGGTGATGTACAGATGGGTTTTCGGTGTGGATGTCCTTTCTGTTTGTTAGTTTTCCTTGTAACAGACAGGACCCTCAGCTGCAGGTCTGTTGGAATACCCTGCCGTGTGAGGTGTCAGTGTGCCCCTGCTGGGGGGTGCCTCCCAGTTAGGCTGCTCGGGGGTCAGGGGTTAGGGACCCACTTGAGGAGGCAGTCTGCCGTTCTCAGATCTCCAGCTGCGTGCTGGGAGAACCACTGCTCTCTTCAAAGCTGTCAGACAGGGACATTTAAGTCTGCAGAGGTTACTGCTGTCTTTTTGTTTGTCTGTGCCCTGCCCCCAGAGGTGGAGCCTACAGAGGCAGGCAGGCCTCCTTGAGCTGTGGTGGGCTCCACCCAGTTCGAGCTTCCTGGCTGCTTTGTTTACCTAAGCAAGCCTGGGCAATGGCGGGCACCCCTCCCCCAGCCTCTCTGCCACCTTGCAGTTTGATCTCAGACTGCTGTGCTAGCAATCAGCGAGACTCCGAGGGCATAGGACCCTCCGAGCCAGGTGCGGGATATAGTCTCGTGGTGCGCCGTTTTTTAAGCCGGTCTGAAACGCGCAATATTCGGGTGGGAGTGACCCGAGTTTTCCAGGTGCGTCTGTCACCCCTTTCTTTGACTCAGAAAGGGAACTCCCTGACCCCTTGCGCTTCCCAGGTGAGGCAATGCCTCGCCCTGCTTCGGCTCGCGCACGGTGCGCGCACCCACTGGCCTGCGCCCACTGTCTGGCACTCCCTAGTGAGATGACCCCGGTACCTCAGATGGAAATGCAGAAATCACCCGTCTTCTGCGTCGCTCACGCTGGGAGCTGTAGACCGGAGCTGTTCCTATTCGGCCATCTTGGCTCCTCCCCCAAGTCAGGTATGTAGTTCTGGAGACTGGAAGCCCAAGATCAAGGTGTCAGCAGGGCTGGTTTCCTCTAAGGCCTCTCTCCTTGGCTTGTGGACGGCATCTTCCCCGTTCGTCTTCACACGGTCCTTCCTCTGTGTGTGTCTGTGTCCAACCACTTTACTCTGAAGGAGAAGAGTGCACTAAAGGCAAATATCACCCACAGTACTGAACAGGCAATAAGTCCCAACCAAAAGATTCTTGATTCAGCCTCTGACACAGTTTTATTCTCTTGAGAGGACTCCTTTCTAGATTCAAACACCCAACGGCTCTTTCCATCTTCATCAATGTGATTCCACCAACGTAGGCCAACCATTAGTCTACCTGTGACATTCTTCACTGCCCAAAAGTCACACGACAACAACAAGATAATTGTAACCATACAGGTAATAAAGCTGCTGCTGAGCAACTCACAGAGAAGACAGACGATGATTGCACTGACTCGAAAGAATAAGTGGAAAAACGATGCTACTGGATGTCTGATTTTGGCTTTTCTTGGTCTATTAGTCGTCTCCTCTTCCGCATCAAACAGTGAAACATCTTTAGTGTCATCATTACTATCCTGCGGCAACACGGCGGCCCTACGCCAGCCCTACTTCCGGGAGCCACGTCAGCGCAGCAGCGTACGGGTCCGGGTCGGAACTGACGCGACCCGTCACCAAGGGCCAGCAGGGACCACTGTAAGAGCCTCCTGAATTCAATAATTATTAATAGAAATTGGTACCTCTCCATCTTCACTGAATACATTTGAATGAATATTGCTTAAAGATTATTTTGAAAGGGCCACAAATTATTAGTTTGCTTCCTTTGGGTCCTGAGTGAGGATCTGATAATTACTCCATGAAAAAATTATCTGCGCATGACACTTCTTTGGGAATGTCTTGATTTCCTAAATTCACTCTTTTTGAGAAAGTAAAAATTATCAGAAAATTAAGCATAATTGTGTACACACATACATACATGCAGACAAACTCAAATACATTATATAGGCTTAGAGCAGAGGTTATGGACATGAGACCATCTGCCTGTTGAAAAGAAAAGGTATTTTTATGTATTTTGACACATCCTTGATTTTCCTTCCTCCTTTAATTCACAGCCAAAACTTTATATTATTTTGGTCTTTGCTTTTGAAGTTTTTGAATCTATGACACTATCTCAGAATTTAGCCCTGCCGCTCACTCACTCATATTTCATTTTTGCTTAAAGTTTTCCTTTTTGCCTTTTTGCATCTCCGTGTCACACTGTACTTTCTTTTGGTCTTTGTTAGTTTTTTTCCCCCCCTTTTTTCTATCACTCACTCTGTGGCAGCTGAGAAGTACTACAAGAGAGGGAGGACAGAGATACTGAACAAGGCTGTGTATATGTGTGGAGGGAGAGAGGAATTGGAAGACTAATGAGACTTTCCTGAAAATAAAGAAAGCTCGTGTGTATCAGTTACCAACTAGGTCTGAGATATATATAATAGGTCAGAGTTTTAGAGTTTGCTTCTGTGTAGGTTGCTAAGTAATAAGTATATATTTTTCAAATATAGACCCAAAAAGAGTTTTAAAACCCTGTGTTTATTAAAGATGAAAGTAAAGTATTAACACTTAGAATAAGTATGAAAAACGATGAAAAGTAAACAAATAGTAGATGAAATCCCCAGTTGAGCATAATATATACATGGAATCATTTTATTCCTAAGAGAGCAAATATTTATCATCTGACTCCACTCCAACATTTATTTGAATAACTGACACAGCCCCCTACCTCCCATGATGTTTGGAGATACATATTTGTTCAGAGGACCTTATTGGAACACTCCCAGCTGTTTTTGACTATTCACGCCAAAAGTAATCACTTCCCAACTGCCCTACATTTCTCCCTTGATATAATCTCAAGGGTGGAAACAGAAGCAGAAACAGAAGTGCTACCCACTGTACTGCTTTCTGCAGGAGCTTGTGTTCTAATAGAGAGATTCAGACATCAAAACAAGCCACTGCAGTGCAGTCACAGTGCTATGAGATAAAAAAAGAACACAGTGTAGTAAGTACGCAAGAGGGAGTGGACAGTTCCATCTGGAAGAGGACGATGATCAGGAAGAGCTTCTAGTGGAGGGGTCACCCAGCACAGCACAGGAGGTCTAGGAGTCCGGCGAGATTTTGAAATCCCAGGAGACCTTAGAACAATTCTGCAGTCTGGGGTATGGGATGAAGAGCTACACGATAGGAAGTGAACCTGGACAGGTAGATAGGCAGAGCTCATTTAAGAGCCTTATGACTTGTTAAGGAATTTGGAATTTATCCTGTGTGAAATTAGAAGCCCTTGGAGGCTGGTGAAGGAGAAAGTCGGGACACCTAGATTCTCGTACTGTCATCAATATACTTGATGACTTTAGAAGAGTTGCCTGACTGTGGTTTTCACTTCCTACTTATGAAAAGAGAGGTAACAGAATCTATGAACTCTGTACCAATTTTCATCCATGCTATGATAAGAGATATCATTTTTTGAATGTTTATGATATATCAGACACTTATTTGCTTTGTCTCATTTAAACCTTACAGTAACCCTATGAGATAGATATGACTACACCCATTTATAAACAAGAGATTAAGAATATATATATACATATATATATATATATATATATATATATATATATATATATACACATACAGCCCAGGCTTGACTTGAACTCCTGTGCTGAAGCGATGCTCCTGCCTCAGCCTCCTGAGTAGCTGGGACTACAGGCATGAACCTACACAACCAGCTAGGATTGAATAATATTAATTTACACATCCAATAAGTGAGGAACCTTGTTTTGAAGCCCTATCTGGTGTTTACCCAAAGCCAATGAGGTTTTAATAGTTTTTTTTTTTTTTGCATCTCTTTAATTCTAAAAATTTTAATAAAATGTGAGAAGAAATAAAAATGATAAAAATGGTATTTGAAGGATGGTGGCCAATTAATAATTGTCTTCTAGAAAAGAGAAAAAATTTGTTGTAAATGCAGTATATCAGCAATGATTCCTTTTAAGTATAAGGAGACATTTTAGACAGGAGAGCTATTAGCCATGGTTAAGGTCTGTATTAGTCTGTTTTCATGCTGCTGATGAAGACATACCTGAGACTAGGAAGAAAATAGGTTTAATTGGAGTTAGAGTTCCACATGGCTGGGGAGACTTCAGAATCATGGCAGGAGGTGAAAGGCACTTCTTACATGGTGGTGGCAAGAGAAGAGAGGAAGATGCAAAAGTGGAAACCCCTGATAAAACCGTCAGATCTTGTGAGACTTATTCACTACCGTGAGAACAGTATGGGGGAAACTGCCCCCATGATTCAAATTATCTCCCACTGGGTCCCTCCCACAACACATGGGAATTATAGGAGTACAATTCAAGATGAGATTTGGGTGGGGACACATAGCCAAAACCATATCAAGGTCATAGGCATATTTTCCCTAGATTTCTTCCTTAAGTAGAGTCTCACCTGTTTGATTATTTCAGATGTTGTTCTGACCAGATGTACGCAGTTCAATTTGGACAGAGACTCAAATTTCTTTTTGATTGATGATCTAATCTGGAAACATCTCCTTAAAACCAGATATGCTGCCTAAAAGGAAGGAATAGAATGGGTTTATTATTCTTAAATAATCATAGTACTATAACATATACTGTAGGAAATATTTTACATTAAAAACACAGAAGTTGTGGGGCGCAGTGGCTCACGCCTGTAATCCCAGCATTTTGGGAGGCTGAGGCGGGCGGATCACCTGAGGTTGGGAGTTCGAGACCAGACTGTCCAACATTGAGAAATCCTGTCTCTACTAAAAATACAAAATTAGCCAGGTGTGGTGGCTCCTGCCTGTAATTCCAGCTACTCAGGAGGCTGAGGCAGGAGAATCGCTTGGACGTGGGAGGTGATGCTTGCAGTGAGCTGAGATCATGCCATTGAACTCCAGCCTGGGCAACAAGAGTGAAACTCTGTCTCAACAAACAAACAAACAAACAAAAAAACCCACACACAAAAAAAAACCCCAAAAAACCCCACAGAAGTCAGTTGTTTTGAATTAGTTTATGAAACTATCACTTAAATTATGTATATGGTAGAAATATGTGTCTATGGGTACATATATATCTTACGCATATATGTGCTTGAAGAAGGAGACCTCTGAAAATTCAAACTTACAATATTGATAAATTAAGAATTTATTTAAAGCAATGTTTCTGAACCTTTAAAAACATTTTCACCTTTAGATAAAACTGCACTTTCCATACACACACCTCCCAATACTCTAATCTAAGAGTGTTTTCTTTGTAAAAGAGTCCAAATGTGCTTTCTGATCAGTAAGATATTGATGTTTTATTTTATTTATTTATTTATTTTTTTTGAGACAGAGTCTCACTCTGTTGTCCAGGCTGGAGTGCAGTGGCCTGATCTTGGATCACTGCAACCTCTGCCTCCCAGATTCAAGCAATTCCCCCTGCCTCAGCCTCCTAAGTAGCTGGGATCACAGGTGCGCAGCACCACACCTGGCTAATTTTTGTATTTTTAGCAGAGATGGTGTTTCACCATGCTGGCCAGGCTGGTCTTGAACTGCTGACCTTGAGTGATCCACTTGCCTTGGCCTCCCAAAGTGCTGGGATTACAGGTGTGAGCCACTACACCCAGCTGATAACTCATTCTATATAGTTTTCTTGTTTTATAGGAACAATAGTATTTTTTCCAATATAAAATTATAAAATACAATGTGTTTTTAAAATTACCCTTTATTTGTCAACCTCTTATATAAATTCTGATATGCTATTACTGTGTAATCTCTTACTGAATCTCAGACTTAAGTATTAATATATGCTAGGGTGCTTCCACACAATCTCTACCCACTTTGTAGGGAAGGTGGGTGAGGATATGAAAGAAAAACATAAAGCTAGAATGTGAAGAGTACCTCCGCAGTAACTAGACATGGATATTTCTTTGAAATTGTGATATGCTCCACAACAATGAAGTTAGTAGTTAACTTTTTAAGCTGTCTCACCTGTCCCCAGTCTTGTGGGTTTCCTCTGTTTAATTTATGAGCTGCTTTTTGAACACATACCTAAACAACTTTGCTAGATTTCATTTGAATTCTACTTGTACGCTCCAGCCAGGTTAATTAAAACATAATTGAAATTCTATTAGAAAGGTCTTCATCATTCCCACTCAGAGGCAAGCATGACTGTGAGAATCTTCTACAGTGTTGCTCAGCTGGCATTTCAGATGCATCCATTGCTCCTGAAAAGTGTCTTTGAGAAAACAATATTCCATAAATGAAAGTGAAATACTAGCTTCTCCATTATTACAAAAATCAAATTATTTAATGTCTAATTACCCTCTTAAATACAGTTACACATTTGTAAATTGCCATAAATGAAAAAATGAATGATAACACTTGAAATTTGGTCACCAAAGTTACTAGGGATTTGGTTGATTTCGTTTTCCCTGTGCCTCAGCACCAGCTACCAAATATCTCACTCATCGGGTGGCTGCCAAAGCATAGAACATCCTAATAAAGAATGTTAGTGGAGTTACTAAGTTATTACTATTCCTATTGCTCCCCCTCTTCTGTCTTCTGCTTTTCTTTCCTCTACTTCTCAAACAGGCACATTGTCTGCAAATGGGCTAATAACCCTGCCCAGCTTTATAATACCATCAAGACACTTTCAAAGCCAACTGAAATAGCAAAGCCCAAAGAAAAGTGAGCTATTCACAATGCACATGCAGTAGCAACGGTGATTATTATAAATACAATAAAAATGTACTCATTAAATGGTATTGAGTTCTTACTTTGAGTTTTTTCAAGGTTTGAAAGAAAATTCCCTTTGATGAATTAGTAAAGTGAAGAAAGTCAACTGAGCCCTTATTTTGACCTCCTTGCCTCCCTCTGTGAGTTCATATCTCTTTCCCTGTGTGCAAATGCCTATCAGATTAGTATTTCCAGCTAGGAACTTTGTGTCTTCCCTTGGATGTCAAAGGAATCATACTCTTTCAATATTTTTAATAGCTTTATTGAGATATAATTCACATATTATGCAATTCATCCACCGAAAGACACAACTCACTGCTTTTTAGTGAGTTCACAGCATTATGCAACCATCACCACAATCTAATTTTACACTTTCTTCTTCCCCGAAAGAAATCAATTAGCAGTCACTTCCTACCCCTAGCCCCCTAGCCTCAGGAAACCACTAATCTGCTTTCTGTCTCCATATAGATTTGTCTATTCTGGTCATTTTATATAAGTTGAATTATACAATATTTGATCTTTTGTGATAGGCTTCTTTCACTTAGGACATTTTTTTTTAAGATCCATCCATGTTGTAATACGTATCAGTACTTCATTTACTTTTGTGGTTGAATAATATTTCTTTATATGGATATGGCACATTTTGTTTATCTGTTCACTAGTTGGTGAAAATTTGGGTTGTCTCTGCCTTTTGGCTATTATGAACAATGCTGCTGTGAACATTCATGTACAATTTTTTTGTGTGTAGGTATATGTTTTCATTTCTCATGGGTAAATATAGGGAAATTGACTCATTAGATGGGATTGAGTAGGACATTCAAGGCATGGTCATATGGTAACTCTATGTTTAATATGTTAAGGAATTGCCAAACTCTTTTGCACAGTGGCAGAATCATTTTACATTCCTACCAGTAATGTGTGAGGGTTCCAAGCCCTTCACATCTTTCCCAAAACTTGTTACGAAAATACTTGTTTGTATTTTTTATTATAGCTGTCCTAGTTGTTGTGAGGTAGAATCTCACTGTGGTTTTGATTTGCATATTCTTAATGACTAACGTTGAACATCCTTTGATGTGCTTATTTGTCATTTGGATATTTGCTTTGGAAATATATCTATTCAAATTTTTGGCCCTTTATTTGTTTTAAAATATTTGTATTAATAGAAAATTAGAGCCAGGTACAGTGGCATGTCTGTAATCCCAGCCACTCTGGAGACTGAGGCGGGAGGCTCCCTTGAGATCAGGAATTTGAGACCAGCCTGGGTAACATAGCGGGACACAGTCTCTAAAAAATGTCAAAAATAAAAAATTAGCTGGGCATGGTGGCGTGCACCTGTAGTTCCAGCTGTGAGGGAGGATCACTTGAGCCCAGTAGTTCAAGCCATAATTGTAACACTGCATTTCAGCCTCCATCCTGGGTATCAAAGAAATACCTCATGGAAGGAAGGAAGGAAGGGAGGGAGGGAGGGAAGGAGGAAGGAGAGAGAGAGAGGGAGGAGAAGGAGAAGAAGAGAAGAGAAGAGAAAAGAGAGGGAGGGAGGAAGGAAGGAAGGAAAGAAGGAAGGAAGGGAGGGAGGGAGGGGGAAAGGAGAGAGAGAGAGGGAGAAGGAGGAGGAGAAGAAGAGAAGAGAAGAGAAAAGGAAGGGAGGTAGGAAGGAAGGAAGGAAGGAAAGAAGGAAGGAAGGAAGGAAGGAGTGTAGCAAGGCCTATAGATCAGGAGATGACTGCCATTGAAAAGACAGCTCATTACAGTTGAAAGAGAGGAGGCATGCGACACCACATGGGGCCAGATGAAGAAGCACCAGGGTCAGTGATGAGGAAGAGAGGAGAAAGGAGGGAACTGAGGGCAAGGCCTTTACTGTGGTTTCTGCAGGAAGTTAACTGGTGAAGAAGGGCAAGCAGGCTAGTTTGGCTAATTTGAATAATTTCAGTGAGCTATGGGGTATAGAGGCTATCCCTAGTTGCCTGTTACCTGGCCCTGGGCCACTATACATCAAGGCAGGTGTATAGTGGCCCAGAAGGTGAGAATTTTATAAAGGAGGAGGTTGGGTTGTGGACTCCTGATTGATTGGTTTACATCTGAAAAGCACATCCCTGGGAGGAGGAGCCAACCTGGGAGGAGATGGGGGAGATGAGGAAGGCAGGTGACTTAGGCATATTATCAAGTTGTCCAGAACAAGGTGTGTCCAGCACACACACGTAGGGCAGATGTTAAAGCATGAAACTAGAAACTAGTTGAACTAGAAACTAGAAACTAGCATGAAGCTAGAAACATAGTTGATACATTTCTGAATTGGATTTTCTTTTTATTGTTGAGTTTTTGTTCTTTGCATGCTCTGGATATATGTGTTATCATAGATCTAATTTATAAATATTTTTTCTTATTCTGTGAGCAGTATTTTCCTCTTTGTTGATAGTATAGTTTTCAGTGAAAGGGTTTTAATTTTGATGTAGTACAATATCTCTTATTCTTTATTTTGTCACTTGTGTTTTTGGTATCATATCTAAGAGACCATTGCCTAACCCAAAGTCACAACAATTTTTTAAAAATTATTATTTTTTGAATTTTTTGTGGGTATATAGTAGGTGTATATATGGGGTACATGGGATGTTTTGATAGAGAAATGCAATGTGAAATGAGCACATCATGGAGAATATGGTATCCATTCTCTGAAGCATTTATCCTTTGAGTTACAAACAATCCAATTATACTCTTTAAAGTTATTTTAAAATATACAATTAAGTATTGTTAACTATAGTTACCCTACTGTGCTATCAAATAGTAGGTCTTGGCTGGGCTCAGTGGCCCTTGTCTATACTACCAGCACTTTGGGAGGCCAAAGCGGGTGGATCACTTGAGGCGAGGAGTTTGAAACCAGCTTGGCCAACATGGCGAAATCCCGTCCCTACTAAAAGTATAAAGATTAACCGGGTGTGATGGTGCATGCCTCCCACCTACTCAGGAGGCTGAGGCATGACAATTGCTTGAACCTGGGAGGTGGAGGTTGCAGTGAGCAGAGATTGCACCACTGCACTTCGGCCTGGATGACAGAGTGACGCTCTGTCTCAAAAAAAAAAAAAAAAAAAAAAAAAAAGGCCTGGCGCGGTGGCTCACGCCTGGAATCCCAGCACTTTGGGAGGCCAAGACGGGCAGATCACGAGGTCAGGAGATGGAGACCATCCTGGCTAACATGGTGAAACCCCTTCTCTACTAAAAAAAAACACACACAAAAAAATTAGCCAGGCGTGGTGGTGGGCGCCTGTAGTCCCAGCTACTCAGGAGGCTGAGGCAGGAGAATGGCGTGAACCTGGGAGGCGGAGCTTGCAGTGATCCGAGATCGCGCCACTGCACTCCAGCCTGAGCAACAGAGCGACACTCTGCCTCAAAAAAAAAAAAAAAAAAATAGGTCTTATTCATTCTTTCTATTTTTTTCTTTTTGTACCCATTAACTACCCTCACCTCCCCACAACCTGCCCCTACTCTTCCCAGCCGTTGGTAACCATCCTTCTACTCTCTATGACCATGAGTTGAATTGTTTTAATTTTTAGATCCCATAAATAAGTGAGAATATGAAATCTTTGTCTTTCTGTGCCTGGCTTATTTCGCTTAACATAGTGATCTTCAGTTCCATCCATGTTGTTGAAAATGACTGGATCTCATTCTTTTTTATGGCTGAATAGTACTCCATTGTGTATTTTCCATTCATTTGTTAATGGGCATACTTAGCTCTTTTGTTTGAGTTTTGCAGTTTTAGCTCTTACATTTGGGTCTGTGATTCATTTTGAGTTTGGAATAGTGTATGGTATGAGGTAGGAGTTGAAATTAATTCTTTGGCATGTGGATATCCAGTTTTTTCAGCAACATTTGTTGAAAAGTCTGTCCTTTTTGCATTGATGGTGTTGACACTCATGTCAAAAATCAATTAACTGTATATGGAAAGGCTAATTTCTAGGCTCTATATTCTATTCCATTGGTTGATATGTCTGTCATTATGCCAGTAGCATACTGTTTTGATTAGCTTGCAGTAAGTTTTAAAATCAGGAAGTGTGAGTTATCCAATTTTGTGCATCATTTTTAAGTCTGCTTTGGCAATTCTGGGTTCTTTGTAAGTTTATATGAATTCTGGGATCATGCTGTTAATTACTGCAAAAAAATGAGCTGGGATTATGATAGGGATTACATTGAATCTGTAGATAGAGATGTCTAAGATGTCTATCTGTAAATAGACTTACAGATGTCTTTCCATTTATTGTATTTTCTTTAATTTCTTTCAAAAATATTTTTGAGGAATAAACCAGGCACAGAAAGACAAACATTGCATGTTCTCACTTATTTGTGGGATCTAAAAATCAAAACAATAAAATTAATGGTAATAGAGAGTAGAAAGATGGTTACCAGAGGCTGGGAAGGGTACTGGAGGGCTCAGGGACAGATGGGGATGGTTCATCGGTACAAAACAAATAGTTAGAAAGAATGAATAAGATCTACTATTTGATAGCACAACAGGGTGACTAGTCAATAATAATTGTACATTTTAAAATAACTTTAAAGAGTGTAATTGGATTGTTTGTAACTCAAACGATAAATGCTTGAGGGGACAGATACCCCATTCTCCATGATGTGCTTATTTCACATTGCATTCCTGTATCAAAACATTTCATGTACCCCATAAATATATACACCCACTATGTATCCAGAAAAATGAAAAATAAAAAATTGTTTAAATTATACAAGTCTTATACGTTTAAAAAATTTATACTTAAGTATTTCATTCTTTTTGATGCTATTATAAATGGAATTTTTAAAAATTTCATGTTTGAAATGTGAATTTCTAGAGTATAAGATAAGCAATTGATTTTTGTATGTTGATCTTGTAAGTTTGTTTATTATTCCTAATAGTCTTCTACTAAATTCCTCAGGATTTTCTATGAATAAGATTATGTCACCTGCAAAGAGACATTGTTTTACTTCCTTTCTGATCTGGTTCCTTTTATTTCTTTTTCTTACCTATTTGCCCTGCATGGAGCCTACAGCAAAATATTGAATAGAAGTATTAAGAGCAGACGTTCTTGTCTTGTTCCAGATTTTAGGAGAAAGTTTCCGTTTTTCATCATTAAGTATGATGTTAGCTGTGTTTTGTTTTTATATGCCCTTTATCAGGTTAAGGAAGATTTCTATTCCTAGTTTCTTGAGGCTTTTAATTGTAGAAGAGTGTTGAATTTTGTCAAATGCTTTTTCAGCATCTACTGAGGTGACTAGTTGTTATTGTTCCTTATTCTATTGTTATGGTGTATTAACGTCAATTGATTTTTATATATTAAACCAACCATGAATTCCTAGAAAAAAAATCCCACTTAGTCATGGAATATAATTCTTTTTATATATTGTTGAATTTGGTTTGCTAGTATTTTTTAAAGGATTTTTGTGTTTATATTCATAAAAATACTCGTTTATAGTTTTCTCATGATGTTTTTGTCTGATTTTGGTATCACGTTAATGCAGGTTTTATTTAGAGTCAAGAAGTGTTCCCTGCTCTGTGTTTTCTGGAAGAGTTTGTAAAGAACTGGCATTAATCATTCTTTAAATGTTTGAAAGAATTCACCAGCAAAACCATTTGGTTCTGGGCTTTTCTTTGTGGGAAAAGTTTTTGATTGCTAATTTAATCTGTTTACTTGTCATAGGTGTATTTAGGTTCTCCTTTTCTTCTTGATTTAATTTCAGCATCTGTATCTTCTCAGGACTTTGTCTATTTCATATAAGTTATCTAGTTTCTTGGCATACAGTTGTTCATAATATTCTCTTATAATCCTGTTTATTTTTATAGAGATTGTACTGTTGTCCCTTTTGTCATTCTTGATTTTACTGATTTTAGTATTTTCTCTTTTTTTTTTTCTTGGTTAACATAGCTAAAGATTTTCAGATTTTTTTGATTGTTCTAAAATACAAAGTTTTGGTGGGTTTTCATATCCGCTATTTGTTTTCTATTCCGTACTTCATTTGTTTTCACTCTATCCTTTATTTTATTTACTTTAGGTGTGTTTGCTTTGCTTTTTTTGTTTGTTTGTTTCTGAAAGTAGAATATTGCAATATCTTTTAAGATCTTTCTTCTTGATTATTATGGGCATTTGAAGTTTTAAATTTCTCTCTAAGCACCAGTGGTAGCTGCATTCCATAGACTTTGATACACTGTGTTTTTATTTTTATTCATATCAATGTATTTTCTAATTTCTCTTTTGTCTTTGACTAATGTATGATTTAGGATGGTGTTGTTTAATTTCCACATATCTGTAAATTCCCCGAATTTCCTTCTGTTATTGCCTTATAATTTTATTCTATTCTGGTTGGAAAAAATTTGTTTATGTTTTCAATACTTTTAAATTTATCGGCTTTTAAAAATGACCTACCATATGGTCTATCCTGGAAAATATTTTATGTGCAATTAAGAAGACTGTATGTTCTGCTGTTGTTAGGTGGAGTAGTCTATAAAACTGGTAGATCTAGTTGCTTTATAGTTGTTCACGTCTTCTATTTTCTTGTTGATCTTCTGCTAGTTATTTTAACTTTTATTAAAAGTTGAGTATTGAAGTCCTCAACTGTTTTTGTTTAATTTTTTTTTTCTTTTTTTGAGATGAAGGCTCGCTCTGTCACCCAGGCTGGAGTTCAGTGGTGCAATCTCCACTCACTGCAACCTCTGCCTCCTGAGTTCAAGCAATTCTCACACCTCAGTCCCCCGAGGAGCTGGGATTACAGGCATGAGCCACCATGCATCATGAATGGGCATGAATAGGCCCTGGGGTGGCAGCTTGCTTCTAGTTTTCCTGGTTGCCCCTTGTGGCATGAAACCTAAGCAAGCTAGGTAAGGGCAGATGTGAATCCAGTATTCTCAGCCTGTCACATCTGGAAAAGGACTTCCATCCTACAGGTGGAGACTGAGTGGGGGAAAAGGAGACCTAGTCCTCTACTATACTTACCTGGAACAGACCTTTTGTAACACAGAGCTGAGGGTCTGAAGCATGAGAAATACTGTTGGCCTGACACTCCCAGGGTGAAACCGTAGCTCCAGAATGACAGATGAAAGGGCAGGGAGTCCTATCTTCATGATTACAACCTGCTGAAGTAGAATGCCTGGGGTAGAGCTTTCCTAGCACAGAACTGGAAGAGGGGTGTCAAAACAGCAACTATGGCTCAGATGCCAAGATTTTTGCTTTTCTCGTTGAGAAGTAGTTAGATTTTCTTGAATAACTTTTTCTCTATTCATTTTATGTTCTTATGACAATCTCCAGGGGTTGTTACACATTTTTTTTTTGTAATTTTGAGCAGTTAAATGGTCATTCTGGATAGAGGCTCTGAGGAGCTTTGTATTCTGCATCCTAGAAATCCTGCCTTCTCCAGTATTTCCTATCTCTTTAAGTAGATATTGCAGGTTAAAACCACAATGAGATATTATCTCACACTAGTTAGAATGGCTTTTGTCAAAAAGACTAATAATAAAAAGTGTTGGCAAGAGTGTGGAGAAAAAGGAACCCTTGGACATTGTTGGTGGGAATGTTAACTAATACACCCATTATGAAAAACGTGGAGGTTTCTCAAAAAATTAAAAATAATATGACTATATTATTCAGAAATCCTACTATTAGGTATATATCCAAAGGAAATTAAATTAGTATGTTAAAAAGATACCTGCATTTCCATGCTTATTGCAACACTATTCACAATAGCCAAGATATGGACTCATCCTTAGTGTCCATCAACAGATTAATGGATGAAGAAAATGTGGTACATATACACAATGAAGTACTGTATACCCTTAAAAAAAGAAGAAAATCCTTTCACTTGCAACAACATGAATGAAACAAAAGGACATTAGGTTAAGTGAAATAATCCGGGCACAGAAAGACAAATACATCATGATCTCACTTATATATGAATCTAAATAAGTTGAACCTGTAGAAGCAGAGAGTAGAATGGTGATTACCAGAGGCTGGAGTGAGGGGTGGAATTGGGGAAATGTTGATCAAAGGATGTAAAATTTCTGTTAGGAGGAATAAGGTCAAGAGATCTTTTGTACACAATGGTGACTATAGCTAATAATAGTGTACTACATACTTATAAACTGCTAAAAGAATTGATTTTAAATATTCTTACCACAAAATAATGATACGTATGTGAGGTGATGGATATGCTAATTAGCTTGATTTAGCCATTCCACAATGTATACATATATTCACGTATCAAAACATCATGTTGTATAACATAAATATACACAGTTTTTATTTGTAAATTAGAGAAAAATGTGTTTATATGTCTATTCCATCAAGTAAAACATTTATTTAGCACCTGCTATATGCCATGCACTATACTTGGGACTAGTGGGTAAGAAAAATATTAATAAAATAATTAATGCTATTGAGAGTAAATTCTATGAACAAGAGATTGGAAAATACAAAACTTGTAATAGAGGAAGATGAGAGAAATCTTCTCTGAAAAAATAATAATTCCACAGGAATCTGAAGGAAGAATAGGAAACAACTAAGATAATAGCACGCAAGCTAGATGGGGGAAGAGATTTCAATACAATGAAAACCATATCTCAAAATCTCCAAATAAGAGAGAGCAAGGTGTATTCAAAGAGTGAAAGAAGGATGTATTAAGGGCTTTGAGAGTAGGGGTACCCTGATATACAATTAGGATGGAGATGTAAGGAGGAATCAGACCATATAGAGCCATTGAAATAATGTTAAAGAATTTTTGTTCTTGTAAAAATAGGAGGAAGCTATAAAAATATTTCAAGACATTTTAAATTTACATAGAGTAGAATGCACTCTGTGGTGTACAATTCCATGAGTTCTGAGCAATGCAGTTTTGTATCCACCACCACACTCAAGAAACAAAACATTAACCTTTTTATCACATCACAAATTTCTTTTTTTCCCCCCCTTTTGTGTTAAACACTCCCTCCATTCCCAAAGTCTGGCAACCACTAGCTTGCTCTTTGTCTTTATAGTTTTGTCTTTTTCCAAATGTCATATAAATTATCTGATGCAGCATGTAACTTTTAGGATCTGGCTTCTTTCACTCAGCATCGTGCCCTTGAGATCTATTAAAGTTGTAGCATGTTTCAACAGTCTGTTCATTTTTATCGATGGGGTGTATTTCATTGTATAAATATACCAAAGTTTATCCATTCAGTTGTTGAAGGATATTTTAGATTGCTTCTAGTTTCCTATTATTATTAATAAAGCTGCTATACACATTTACACATAGGTTTGTATGTGAAAAATGTCTTTATTTCTCTTGGATAAATACCTACTGGTAGTAGCATTGGGGTTATAAGTTAAGTGTGTGTTTAACCTTAAAACAAATTACTTTTCAAATTTCCATGCCATTGTGTGTGCCCACCAGCAATAAGAGAGTTCCAATTAAACTCCAAGTGTTCATTTCTAGTGTGTAGGAATATGATTGACTTTTGTATATTGACCTTGTAGGCAGTGACCTTACTAAATTCATTATTTGTTCTAAAAACATTTATTGGAATTGGAATTTTGCTATGAGACAATTATGCCTGTGCTATAAGAAATGGTTTTATTTATTCTTCCAATAAATATGCCTTTTATTTCTTTTTCTTGCCTTATTGCACTAGTTAGGGCTTCAAATACAATGGTGAAAAGAAGTAGTGACAGAGGTATTGTTGCTATCTTCCAGATTTGGAGTGGAGGGGAGTATTTCATCTCATTATATTTCACCGTTAAATACTATGCTAGCTGTAGGAATTTTGTAGATGCTCCTAATCATAGTAAGGATATTCTTTTCTATTGTAGATTTTAAAAGATATTTTATAATGGATGCCAAATTGTGTCAAATACCATTACAATTGAGATGCCAGTATTGTTTTCATTATTCAGTCTTTTAATAAAGCAAATTGCGTTGGTTTATTTTTGAATACCAAGCTGACCATGAATTTCCTGAATACAGTCACTTGGTAATGCACATATGTACAACATATTATCTTTTTAATATATTGCTGGTCTCGGTTTGCTAACGTTTTGTTAAAGATTTTTGCATTGATATTCATGAAATTTATTGTTCTACGCTTTGGGTTTTTGCAATATTTTTGCCCTGTTTGGTCTCCAGGGATGATTGTCTCTTAAAATGATGTATGAACTGTTCCCACCTCCTAGTTTCTGGAAGTGGCTGTGTATATTTGGTACAATTTATTTTTGAAATATCGGTAGTTTTACCAGAAAAACCATCAGGACCAGGAGTTTTACTTTTTGGAATGTACTTGACTAAGAACTTAATTGCTTTAATATACATAGGTTTGCTTTAAATACACAGATGCCAAACATAATTGTGGATTTGTCTATATTTTTTTCAGCTTTATCCATTTTTGCTTCATATATTCTAAAACTGTTTTTATGTGATTACACTTTCGAATTGTTACAACTTCCTAGAGAATCAAACCTTTATTATTATCAACTTAGTCTATGTATTTCTTTTCCACTAGGTTTTTGTAGTTTGTGTATTTAAGAAATGGATCCATTTTGTCTATGTTGTCAAACTTATGGGTATACAATTATTCATAGTATTCTTTTATTATTTTCTGATGTCAGTTGGGTCTGCAGTGATATTCTCTTTTTTAATTTCTCATAGCGGTAGTATGTGTCTTCTCTATTTTTGCTTAGTTAAGCTGGTGAGTGGTTTATTAATTTAGTAGGTTTTTTTTTCAAAGAGCTAGCTCTTGGTTTTATTGATTTTTTTTCCTGTGATTCTATTTTCAGTTTCACTGATTTCTCTTCTCAGTGATTTAATTTACTTCTTTCTGATTGTTTTGGCTTAATTTGCTCTTCGTTGTCTAATTTAAGGTAAATCTTAGATTACTGTTTTGAGACTTATCTTCTTTTCTAATATAAGAATTTAAGATTTAATTTAAGATTGTGTTTTTCTCTAAGCGTTGCTTTTGCTGCATCACACAAAGTTGGTATGTTCTATTTTCATTTTCTTTCAGTTGATAATGGTTTTTTATTTGACTTGAGAGTTCCTCCTTGACCCATTGATTATTTAGAAGTATGTTGTTCAATTTTCTTTTACTTTGAATTTTCTAGATGTCTTTCTTTTATTGATTTCTATTAATATCTTTTATTGATATCTGTCTTTTATTTCAATTTCTGTTACTATCAGAGAATATACTCTGTTTAAATTTGTTTTATGACCTAGAATCTATTCTGTCTTTGAACACATATGCTGCTATTGTTGGGTAGAGTGCTCTACAAATGTCAAATAGTTAATAATGGTTGATAGTGCATTTCAGGGCTTCTGTATCCTTATTCACTCATTGTCTTCTTTTTCCATCAATCACTGAGAGAGAAATGTTGAAGATTCCAAACATAGTTGTGGGTTTGTCTGTAGTTTTCTCAGCTTAATCCATTTTTGCTTCATATCTTTTGAAACTATGTTTTTGTATGATTACACATTTCAATTGTTATACCTTCCTAGAGAATTGACTCCTTTATTATTATCAACTGGCCCTATTAATTCCAGGTAACATTTATTATTCAAAAGTTCACTTTGTCTAATATTGTCACAGCTACGTAGAGTTTGCATGGTATATCTTTTTCATCCTTTTATTTTTAATATATCTATGCCTTTAAAGTGGGTTGAACTTTTTTTCGTCAAATCTGATCTATCTCTGTTATTTACTTAGTGTGTTTATACCATTTACATTTGTTATAATCTGCCATATAGCAAGCTTTCTTGTTCCATCTGTTCTTTGCTTTGTCCCTTATTATTTGCCTTCTTTTAGATTACTTGGGTATTTTTTGTGATTCCATTTCTCTCCACTATTGGTTTATTATTTATACTCCTCAAACTACTTTTTTAGTCATTTCTTTAGATTTTATAATCTACATCTTTATCATTCTACCTTAAAATAATATTATACTGATTCATAAGTAGATTAAGGACCTTACCACTTTATATTACCAATTTATCCCCTCCATTCTTCGTGCTATTTTTGTCATGCATTTTACCTCTACATATGCAATAAACACATAATACACTGCCATTATTTTTGCTTTAGATGGTCTATGATATATTAGGGGAATTAAAACAATAAAAATTAAATTTTATATTTACCTGTATTTATTCTACTTCCAACACTATTTCTTTGTGTAGAAAAAAATTATTATATGTATCTTGCCTAGAGAACATCATTAAGAGGTCTGATGGCAAACAATTCTCCCAGTTTTTGTTTTTTAGTTAATGATGTCTTAATGGTTCATTTTTTAAGATATTTTCATTGGCTATAGAATGTTTAGTTGGCATGATATTTCATTCAGTACTTTAAAGCTGTCATTCTGTTATCTACCAGTTTGTATAATTTCTGATAAGAAGTCTTCTATTTTCTTATTTTTGTTTCTCTGTACATAATGTATCTTCCCCACCCCAATCCTTGCTGCTTTCAAGATTTTATTCTGTCTTTAGTTTTCAACAGTTTAAATACAATATGCCTAGATTTTTTTGTTTGTGTTGTTCCCTGGGGTTTTTGTGTCTGTAGTTTGGTGTCTGTCATTGATTTTGAGAAATTCTCAGGCATTATTTTCTCAAGGAATTCTGTTGTCTTAATCTCTGTAGTTTTTCTGTGATTCCAATTTGATATTGTGCCAAAGTTATGAAATGTTTTGTTCCTTTTCCCTTCACTCCTCTCTATTTGCAAACAACATGATTCTCTATACCTGAGTGATTTTATTCTCAGATAATTTGACTTCCTTGGGTTTAACTTCAGATAAATTCAATTGATTTATCTTCAGACCTCTGATCTTTCTTTGTCCGTATTGAATCTACCTATGGACTCATTGGGAGCATTCTTCATCTGTCTTATTGTATAAAAACAGAATTATAGCATTTCATTGGATCCTTTCTTATAGTTCATACCTCTATGCTAAAATAATTTATCTCATCTTGTTTGTTTTCAACCTTTTTCATTAGGGCATTTCAAATATTAACTATAGTTATTTCAAGTTACCTGTCATGATAGTTCCAACATTTTTCATACCTGAGTATGATTCAAATCAGATATTGCTTTGTCTGTTGTTGTTTTTGTGTTGCCTTTCCTTAATTTTTTGTATGCCTCTCAGTGTTTAGTTGAAACATGTACATACATCATATTTAGGACAGCAGAGGCTGAGGTTTCATGGCTGGAACTAGGTATGCATTTCCTTGTTCTAGGTCTTTAGTGTGAGATTTTGAGTCTACTTTTTGAGTTGAGCCAGATGTAGACACATTGCTACTACAGTTATTTTAAGTGCACCACAGACTTCAAATACCTCCAACATCACTTTGTATTTAAGTGGGAGCTGATTTGCTAGAGAGTTTTTCTCAGTATCTGTTCCAACCTGAGTTGTAGCTCTCTACTTTGTTCTATTACTCTGAGAGGATCTCTCTTCGTGTTCTTGCCCCTCTTAAACCACTACACTGTAGTTACTTCTTACTCTAAGCCCATTAATCTGGTGGTAAGAGACAGTGTGGTGTTATTCACTGTTTTTCTCAGTAAGCCTCATGGCAAGTGCTGTCTGTCCCTGGGCTTAAGGTTTGTGGCCTTCTCAGTGCTCCTGCCCTTTTGCAGCCTTACTTCTTAGCACAGTATATATTCCTGCCCCTATCCCAGGGGTAGAGGGTTTGCTTCTGTTACTCTCTCCCAGCTGCATAATTTACATTACCACCAGCAGCGCATAAACATTTCCTTTTCTCTGCAACTTCACCAGCATCTGTTAATTTTTGACTTTTTAATAATAGCTATTCTGACTGTCATAATGAGATGGTATCTCATTGCGGTTTTGATTTGCATTTCTCTAACGATTAGTGATGCTGAGCATTTTTTCATATGCTTGTTGGCCACTAGTTATCCCAGCACTTTTACTGTATAGGCAGTCCTTTTCCCCGTTGCTTGTTTTTGTCAACTTTGTCAGAGATCAGATAGTTTAGGTGTGTGGCATTATTTCTGGGCTTTCTATTCTGTTCCATTGGTCTATGTGTCTGTTTTTGTATGAGTGCCACATTGTTTTAGTTACTGTAGCTTTCTAGTCTAGTTTGAACTCAGGTAACGTGATGCCTCTAGCTTTGTTCTTTTGCTTAAGATTGCTTTGGCTATTTGTGCTCTTTTTGGTTTCATATGTATTTTATAGTAGTTTTTCTATTTCTGTCAAGAATGTCTTTGGTAGTTTAATAGGAATAGCATTGAATCTATAAATTTTGGGGGGCCATTTGGCCATTATAACAATACTGATTCTTCCTATCCATGAGCATGGAATGTTTTTCCATTTGTTTGTGTCATCTCTGATTTCTTTCATAGACAGTTTATAATTCTCATTGTAGAGATTTTTTACCTCCCTGAGTAGCTGTATGCCTAGATATTTTATTCTTTTTTGACTGTTGTGAATGAAATTGCATTCTTGATTTGGCTTTCAGCTTGGACATTATTGGTATACAGAAATGCCACTGATTTTGTACATTAATTTTGTATACTGAAACTTTGCTGAAGTAGTTTATCAGATCTAGGAGCAGTTGCACAGAGACTACGATGTTTTCTAGGTATAGAATCATGTCATTTGTGAACAGAGATAGTTTGATTTCCTTTCTTCTTATTTCTCTTTTATTTCTTTCTCTTGCTTGATTGCTCTGGCCAGGACTTCCAGTACTATGTTAAATAGAAGTGGTGAGAGTAGGCATCATTGTCTTGTTCTGGTTCTGAAGGGGAATGCTTTCAGCTTTTGCCCATTCAGTATTGCCCATTCAGTATGATGGTGGCTGAGCTTTCTCCTATGTCATAAAATTTTTAGCTGAATTATTCTTACCAGTGCTCTGTGTTGGCACATGCTCTCTTTGCAAGCACCTGTATTCCTTAGATTCAGACTAGTGGTTTACTCTGTGATTTTTGCTCAATATGTGGTTCAAAAAAATCATGTGATTTTGCAGATTATCCTGTTTTTTTAAGATTAGAAGATATTTTCTTTCTAGCATTTTCCATCCTAAAGAGAAGCAGAAAATATATATTGTAGCACATAATTTTTTTTTTTTTTTTTGAGATAGAGTGCTGCTGTCACCCAGGTTGGAGTGCAGTGGCACGACCTTGGCTTACTGCAACCTCCATCCCCCAGGTTCAAGCGACTCTCATGCCTCAGCCTCCAGAGTAGCTGGGACTATAAGCATGCTTCACCATGCCCAGCTAATTTTTGTATGTTTAGTAGAGATGGGGTTTCACCATGTTGGCCAAGCTGGTCTTGAACTCTTGATCTCAAGTGATCCACCCACCTTGGCCTCCCAAAGAGCTGGGACCACGGGTGTGAGCCACTGTGCCAGCCTGTAGTGAATTATTTTAATGTTGCAGTGTGGAGAATAAATATTGCATAGCTAGAATGAATGGAGAGAAACTAGGCAGTATGTCTTTAATACTCCAGTGGTAAGTTGATAATTATGTAGGCTAAGGTGGTGATGATTAAGATAAAGATGTTTGATTACAGATTGGATGTGTAAAGGAGTATCTTTGCTCGTCTTGCTATAACAAAACCATAGACTGGGCAGTTTAAACAACAAACATTTATTTCACACAGTTCCAGAGGTTGGGTGAATGTGGAAAGTTCAAGATTAAGGTGCCAACATATTTGAATCTGGTAAGGGCCTGTTTCCTCGTGTACGAAAGTTAATTATTGCTTTCTTGCTGTATCCTTATATGGCAGAGCCAAGAGAGATGGATCCCCTGTCCTTTTTCTCTTTGTATAAGGGCCTTAATCCCATCATGAGGGCCCTGCCCTCATGACCTAATCTAAGTCTAATTACTTCCCAAAAGTCCCTGCTCTAAATACCACCATAATGAGGAGGGATTAGGGTTTCAACATAAGAATTGGGGGTGGGGATCACAAGCATGCAGTCCATCACCAGGAGGAGGATGGAGACAATTGTTCAAAATTACTCCTGTTTCTTTTCTATAAGCCAAAATAATGGAAAGACAGGGGCCAGTGAAAGAGGACTGATTTTCAAAGGAGGAGGATGAGTCTGATTTTATACACATGGGATTTGGGGTGCCTTTGAAGAAGTCAATTGGAAACCTTGAGTAGACTGTAGTATATAAATAATCTAGAGTTCAAAAGAAATGTGAGACATTCAGAAATAAAATTGTAAAAGTATGACCTTATAGGTCATAATAAAAGCGATGGTCCATTGAAGTCATAAAAAACAGTATAAAATGAGAAGAAAAGTGGGCTTAGGACAGAGATTTAAGGAAATCCTTTAAGGAAAGTCCCATGTGTTCTCAACACTCCTGTCGTATTAACTCTCTTTCAGTTCATGGACTGTGGCATACAGTTTCCCTTTTCTAGGCTTTTGCAAAGGTTTTCTCTTCCTGAATTGTTTTTAATCTTCATCAACTTCCTTTTCCCATTTTCAAACATTTTCCCTAACTTCGCAGGGCTTCAGTGATTAATTTAAAGTTTTATTTCCTACCAGGATGCCTTTCCTCACTTTCTCCAAGTCAATTTGTCCCCCCCCCCCCGCCCCCAGAATAGTTTAGTTCCTCATTACATGCTTCTAGCATATACTTCTCCTTCATGACCTTTGCACCTTAATTTCTTGTTCAGCATTTATCTGTTCTTGACCGTAAGCTTCATGAGTGCATGGATTATGTCTGTCTTTCTCATCAATTAATTTGTAGTACTTGACCAGGGCCTGGTTCATAATGTGCATTCAATAAGTATTTGAATGAGTGAGTTGCTATCTGAGCAGGTTTTGTCCTCTTATTGATTACCTGAAACAGTGTGCCAGGGCTCATCTGAGACTGACATAATAATACTGAATAATTCCTGAACAATTATAGTGGAAGTTGAGATGATATCCTTTAGCTGTTGGTCTTAATGAGTTAAGGAAGAGAAAAATAACTAAAAATTGGGAGATAGAGAAGGAAACAAGGAATAGCATAGGCTAATTCTATGATATTCTACTTAAATGACAACCAGAATTTAGATAGTGAGGAAGTTAGATATGGAATAAGGAATGAAGTCCTTCCTCTTCATTTCCCGCTGCTTAACACTAATCTTCTCAACTCTTTCTTATTAAAAGTCTATATTCTGGAGAAGAAGAGGAAAGAAATCTGAAGGTAGTTGGATATATTAGCTATATTTTTTATTCATTTAATCTAATTATGTTCATCATAATTGGTGCTTCTGATTGGAGCCAGGAATTATTAAGGGCTTGTTTTTGTCCATACAGCTCTTAGTCCTGTGTCACACCCCTTCCTTTTTACTAATAAGGTAACAGGGAAGAGTGTAAAATACTAAAGTAATAAGGTATGACAAGGTGTGTAATTATTGTACAATAACCTTTTCACAAGGAGCAAAGAAATATACTGAGCAAAGAGCAAGATACTTGGAAATCTTAGCTGTGCAGTCATTATAACCTAGCTGTGCAGCAGGTATATCATTTTTGTGAAGATTTTAAAAATTATAACATAAATTGTTAGGAAAGAAAAACATTGGGAAGAATTGTAAAGAAAATGCCAACTTTTGAAATAAGTTTTACTATTTTTAACTTCATTCTAGTTAATGTTGCAGTAGATGATAATTCCCTTGCCTGTTGGAGACTAGTTTTTTTTTTTAAAGTCTTCCAAAATTAGGTGAAATGTTATAACAGAACAACTAATAGTTGAAATGACGGTTTATGAAAAGTACTTATTAAACAAAATAGAAATAAAAAGTTAAAAATTTTAAGACACCACCATTCAAACTTCTTAGAGCAGAAATTGAACAGCTCATAAGGCTGTCAGTAAGAAACATAAAGAACTCTGAATTAATCTAAATATGACTTTCTGGCTTTGTATCTATATTTAACAGAATGTAGGTGGTTTAGTGGGGGAGGCAGTCTATGAGCATTAGTTGATCTTTAGGCTAATATTGTCTTTTTGTACCCTAGAGAATGTTATTCCAGCTATGAGTCTTTTAGCATTTTCTTCAGATTCAAACATTTTAGAAATTTAAGAGAATCTTTTACTGAGTGAATGGTGAAACTTTCTATAATTGCTAATGTTCTAAGGATAGGATTCTGTCTCCTGTATCTTCCCATTCCCTAAACCCTAAGACAATATTGTATAAATTGTAAGACCACAAAAACTACTTGGTGAAGCAATTAAATATGCTGAGATATAATTATTTGAAGTAGTTTTTAGTGTATTATGACATGTCAGAATAGAAACAAAAAGTTTGGTAAGTTTTCTAGATAAAACTAGGATAAGCCAGACAAAATGAGATTAGATCTTGAAAGTTAGTGAGAATTTAGGGCTGTTGATAGCTTCTATAAAATATGTAGACCACTGGCACCTATGAATAGCCATTTTTACCACAAATTTGCTATGAAAATGACTGACTAGTGAAATGTAGATTCTTAGCCAGGTGCAGTGGCCAGTCTGGGCAACATAGTGACCTTGTCTCTAAAGAAGAAAGAAAAAAAAGGAAGGAAGGAAGGAAGGGAGGAAGGGAGGGAGGGAGGGAAAGAGAAAGAAAGAAATGCAGATTGTTTAATGCAGCAAAGTTCAGATATATAAAGAAAAAATTATGATAAATTACATGCAGATGGCATAATTTTGGGAAAAATTTTTGTTGAGTAATCATCTGAGATGTGAATATTCTCATGTTCTGGTCCCATTTTTAGAGTATTTCTACATATAAACTGAAGACCCAGCCAGATTATTAGTCACTAGCCAGAAATCACTGTAGACCTACTGAGAAGATTCTAGGGTCATACTGAATGGGGCTGTAATACCACAGCAGTCCACTTCAGCTTGTGCTAACTTATCAAGAAAAGCCATTATACTAGGCTTGAGATTTTCTTCATGCCCAGTCAACTGATCATAGGAAATTCTCCATAAAGCCATAGGAATTAAGAAAGGGGGAAGCAACGTAGCACTAGAAAAACCAAAGGCTCATGTAACTAACTTTGGCCTTCTGGCCAGCCAGCTTATAACTGTTTCTGTAGATGCTATTTCCATTTGACTGCTACTGTGTGTGTCCAACTTTACAGTCGAAAGTAGTGATAACACCCAGTTCACGATGGCAGCTTGTCAATACCTATGAAGGATCTAAGACTTTATCCTAACTGCAAGCTAAGAGGTTAGACTGTCACAGTTTCATAGGAGGGAGACACGAGACTCCTGGATCAGAGACAAAGGACTTTATGACTCATGGCAAGCAGGGAGCGTAAACTTCATGTTTGTATCAATTTCTTTTGCCCCGAAGTCCCAGGGGGTCAATATGGAAGTAGACCCAGATGGGTCCTGCATGCCCAGTGGGTTTGTGTTTTAAGGAGGTAAACAAATTAATGTCTGGATCCCACAAAAGAAGTACAATCCTAAGGGTACTCACAGTGTTTCTGGAAGGAAAGTGCTTACAGGTGTTGGGACACTCAGAGAGATATTAATCAGTGACACAGGCTCACAGTGCGTTGTACGTGGCCTCTTTTCTGGCTGGTGAGCCTTATGGTTCCTAGTTCATTGTGAATAATTGGGTCTAGTACTTGTTGGAGGAGCTGCCTGAGGAGGAATCCTATTCATCCATGCCATCAGCTAGGTGTCATTTACCTACCACAGTAAATAAGGAGTGGAGAAGATATCCAGAGCTGTTGACTCATGCTTTGCGTGGGAGGTGCTGGAACCCAGGCCATTCCCTGCTGCATCTGATAAACTTCATGGTCCAGGTACAGGCAGTGGCATTCAAGTCATGGTTAAAGCCATCTGGCTGGGAATGGCAGGCCAGCATGCAGTTCATTTTAAGGCACTGGTGTTGTCCCTTTGGAGGAAGATGCCGAAAGCATTAATATCCCTCCCTTTCTCACACTTTCCAGTGTGTAAGGAAGCCCATCTTCAGGTGCCAGCATATTGTTATCCCTCCCTTACCACAAAATCAGTGTGTCCCATTTCGGTAGCTATAAGTTCTCCTTTTCCCCAGTCATGCTTTACCCAGACTCCTCATCTGGAAGGGTCAGGTCCCAGATGTACCAGGGCATTTTTTAAAATCAAATTACCCAGAATTAAGCTTGATTTCCATAGGCTCTCTTCTGGATAAATTTCTACCTGGAGGATGGGCCCACCAGGCTCACCTGGATTTGTTGTTGGGAAATATAAAGAATGCATCATTCACAGTCATGCTCAAGATGAAATTCTGAATTTTCAAAATACATCTGTAAGACCTCCAGCCTCTCTCATTCTGGTAATCACCCTGCAAGCAGCTGAAAAGAGATTAGCTCTTTCTGGGAATAGCTGCATCCAATGACCAAACTGCATCGCTAAGGTGCATGGATTAGGGGAACTGGAACTAAGGGAGGTAGCTTTTGTGATAAAAAGCTGCATTATTGTTTGATGGCAAATGGTTTGGAAAGCCAAAGATATGTCACAGATTTATTTCAGGGCCTACAGTGGTGCATCTGGAGTCAGCTAATCAGTAGCCTAAAAAAAATGTCAACATTGGTAAACCAGACCCAGGAATTTAGGAGAATCTTTGAAAATCAGGGCCTTATTGAACCAGTAGCTTAGTTTCACATTGAGGAACAGGAGATAAAGTTTCTCCCAGAAGGATAGCTGTCACGTTTTCATGTAAAACTGAGTTGCTGCTACAGCCAGGCAGGGTACATTCTTAAATATACCATTCCCATTTGACAAGTTCTTCTGAGCCCTGTCTACCTCATTAGTTATTGACTCCAAATTAACCCACTCCAAATGGAACGTCAAGCCAGAGAATTGCAAGGCTTTCGTGGCCAGGAATAAAGTTTTAACACAAGCTCAGTAGCAAGCTAGTAGCTGCTTTTCAAAATGTGTGCGCCTTGTAGACTTATCTGGAATCTAAAGCCACAAATTTAAAGCGACAAGAGCTGCCTCCAGGGGGAGGCTTCCTCCCTTTGCTAAAGGCTATATTTGGTAAAATCATCAGTTCCAGAGACTTGAACGCTCTCCAGTACCTAGTTGGTCCAACAAGGTGCTGCACCTCCTATTTGGTGGTGAGACACCAAAGAAACAACAGTTGTTCCTTGACTGATGATTGAATTGAGCTTTATGAATCCATCCTCATAGCTCCAAAAGGCTTTACTTGGCAATGCCAAGTTTTCTCAGAGTTTATCAGCCATCACTTTTGGTAGAGGTGTGGTGCACATCTTAGTCAGGGTTACTGAGACTGGGACTTCTGATTTGACAAACAAAAGGTCTCCATCTCTATAGTGAACATTTTGGATATCCGAAGGAAGAGATAATATTCATATTCAATCCTGAAGCCTTCCGGTGACAAATGGCAATGGAATTTGTCCCCACTACCAGTTCTCTATCTGCAGCTTTTCCCAGACTGGGATAATCTGCCTTGGCACTAATGTGACAAGGAAGTACAGCAAGGAACACATCAATTAGTGGAAACAAAAACAAAACCAATACTTTGAAGCGGCTGAAGGGCCCACTCAGCAGGTCTTGTTAGCTTCTCTCCCTCATCAGGATCCCTGCTCAAACCCCATCAGTAGGGTCCAGGCTCCATTACTCTGTTCTCACACTGCTATAAAGAACTACCAGAGACTGGGTAATTTATAAAGAAAAGAGGTTTAATTAACTCACAGTTCCACAGGCTGTACAGGAAGCATGGCTGGGGAGTCCTCAGGAAACTTTCAATCATGGCGGAAGCTGGAGAGGAGGCAAGTATATCTTACATGGCTGGAGCAGGAGGAAAAGAATGAAGAGGGAGGAGCTACACACTTCTTTTAAACAAACAGATCTCATGAAAACTCACTCACTATCATGAAAAAAGTATGGGGGACACTGGTCACATAATCCAATCACCTCCCACCAGGTGCCTCCTCCAACACTGGGGATTACAATTCAGCACGAGATTTGGGCAGGGACGCAAATCCAAACAATATCACAGGTACACTTTCTCCCCTGGGTCTGTGTAGGATGTTCCCCAGCACATTCAGGAAGTAGCTATAGTTGGTGTCAAGTAAGAGTGAAGGAATGGGATCACAGAAAGAGAGAGAGCAAGAGAGAGAGAGAGAGAGAGACAGAGAAAGAGAGATCCTTCAAAAGAGTAAGCAAGCAAGGCACTCTGGTTTTGAGTGACTGTATCATGGCTCAACCCAGTGAAATGCTAATGCTTCTGTTCCACCTAAAACTTTGAGCTTTAAGCTTTAGAAATCGCTTACTCTTTCTCTTTATACCTGGAGGAGAATGAACAGCAAACACACCATTCAGGCAGCTTGTTACTATCCTACATCCTGGCCCTCAGTCTCGCTGAATGGTAAGGCAGAGCAGCGGATCCTCTGTGTCCCATCTAACTCACCGCTTGAGTGAAAGCATTCACTATTGGATGCTGGGAAGACATCCCATACTCCCTGACCCCGCTCACAAAAGCCGCTTGTCCTTTTCTCTTGTAGAAAGCCAAGTCTCTGTCAGCATCCCATCCTTGTCACCAAAACTTTCAAGAACTTTCAAGGGTCTGAGATTTTACCCTTCTGACAAGCTAAGAAAGTAGCCTGCCATCATTTTCATAGATGTTGCCAGAAGACACAAAATTCCTGTGTTAGAGACAAAGAACTCTATTACTCAGGGCAGAGTAGGTAGACAAAACTGCATATCTGTATTGGTTCTCTTTTCCTTCAAAGTCCCAGAGGGCCCAGGTGGATCACACACAGTGGGTTTGTATAATAGCCGAGGAAGCCTGCACTTAGGAAACACAATTTTTTTTTTTTTTTTCCAGAGACAGGGTCTTGCTCTGTCACCCAGGCTGGAGTACAGTGGCATGATTTATCATAGTTCACTGTAATCTCCAACTTCTGGGCTCAAGAGATTCTCCTGCCTCAGCCTCCCAAGCAGCTAGGACTACAGGTGCACACCACCTGCCAGCTAATTTACTTCTTATAGAGACAGAGTCTTGCTATGTTGGTCAGGCTGGTCTTGAACTCCTGGCCTCAAGCAATCTTCCCACCTGTGCCCCACAAAGTGCTGGGATTACAGGTGTGAGCTACCACACCCAGCTGAAACCCCAATCTTTAAAAGGGGCCGCTAGCAAACTTGCACAAACTTTGCATCAGAGGGCCACATAATCTCTATCTTCCAAGACTGTTTCCCCTGAAAACATCCTTAGAGAGAGTTCAAAACATAGACCTGAAAATGAGATGTGCAGAAACATGAGAGACCCATGGAGAACTGCCTTCCAAAACATTTTCACCTGATATTCCATAGTTATGGATTCAGTCTCCATGAGAGTCCAGTAGCAAGCCAAACTATTCGCTGTTTCCCAAAAGGAGAATAAAGATGAAGGCTTTGTTCCAAAACCTTAAAGAATTCTGCTGTAATTCGATATGGGCTTGTTATAAGCCCCATATAATCTGCCTTAGACCTGTGGGAGGCAGAATAGTGCCCCGCCCCCCAAACAAACATGCCCATGTCGTAATCCCTGGAGCCTTCAAATATATAACCTTACATGGCCAAGGGAAATTAAGGTTGTGGATACAATTAAGGTTGTTCATCAGCTGACTTCTACACTTCCATTTCCTTCCTTTTCCATGTCTGACATTTGAAGGGCACTGTAGTATTATTGGAGAAATATGGACTTTGGATAGAACAAACAAGGGTTTGAATTCTGATTTGAACAAGATATTTAATCTGAGTCTCAATTTAGAGCAAGGATGAGAAGACTTACATCACGGAAATGTAATACTTAGATACTATTACCAGGGTGGAAGCTCAAGAGATGCTAATTTCCAACTTCCTGCCCTTGAACTAGATAATCTTTAATGTATATTTGAACTTGAATAACTTAGTATTTGCATTAATTTGCAAAGCTGACAATAAAGTAACACAAACTGAGTGGCTTAACAAAAGAAATTTATTATCTCATACAGTTCTAGAGGCTAGAAGTCTGAGATCAAGATGGCAGCAAGGTTAGTTTCTTTTGAATACTGTGAGGGAGAAATTTGTTTCATACTTCTTGCTTATCTTATACTGGTTTGCAGACAATCTTTAGTGTTTCTTGGTTTATAAAAGCATCACTCTGATCTCTGCTTTCATCTTCACATGGCATTCTCTCTGTGTGCATGTCTGTGTCTAAATTTCCCTTTTTTATAAGAAGGTCAATCATACTGGATTAGGGTCCAGCCTATTTCAGTAAGACTTCGTATAACTAATTCCATCTGCAACAACCGCATTTCCAAATAAAGTCACATTCTGATGTACTCACATTCCAGGGTTAGTACTCGAAGGTATGAATTTTGAGAGAACACAATTCAACCCATAAAAGTATTTTAAGCCATCTCTGCTAGTGACAGCTTTTTGTAAAACTAGGGATTTAATGCTAATATTGGTTAATCTGATATCATTTTCTTCCACTAAAGAGTGCAGGTTTGTCAGTTTGTCAGGTAGTAATATCTTGTATAACAATCTACATGAGATATTTAATGAAAGCAATTACTGAAATATTTCTTTAGTTAAACATCATTTAATTCTCTTCCCACAACATAGCAGTATAGCCAGAAGAGGTCAAATCGTTATCAATGAAAGAATCTCTGTAATTCAGGGAGCTTCAGTACTTCTTATTATCAGACTAAGTCAAACTATGTTGTTTGATTTTCACATTACTATAGCATATTTTTGTGGGCTCTGATTAATAGTGATAAATAACACATGTGCTATGTATTGATTTCCATTTGTTATGTGGCTTTGTAGGCAACCTTACTTTAAAGTTAGTATTAGAAAGCATTCAACCTTGTGTTTGAAGAGAGTACTGGCAATAACAGTGTTCTGGAGACCCCTATACAAGATGTAGAATCCATTTAATTTTCTGACTCTCTCTTCTTCACTTTTCTGTCATTCCAGTCATTTGTTTAAAAAAGTTGTTGAGAAACTACTGTGTGTGAAACACAATACAGTGCCAGGCACTACGCATACAAAGCCCTGCTATTAAAGATAACAGGGTTTAGTAACACAGTTTGCCTTAGTCGGCTTGGGCTGCTATAACAAAATACCATAGGCTGGGTGGCTTACAGTAAATTTATTTCTCACAGCTATGGAGGCTGGGAAGTATAAGATCAAGGTGCTGGCAAAATTCATTGGTGAGGGCCTCCTTTCTTGTTCACAGATGGCTTTTTTGTTGCTATGTTCTAACATGGCAGAAGGGAATAAGGAGCTTTCTTTTATAGGGCACTGATTCATTCATGAGGGCTTCACCACTATGAGCTAATCACTCCCCAAAGGTCCCTCCTTCTAATACCATCACCTTGGAGGTTACAATTTCAACATATGTATTTTGAGAAGATACACACATTCAGACCATAGTATAATCAAAATTCAATAATTATAAGACACTTTCATCTCTGATCAAGGCGAAGTAACAGGAATTTACCCTTCTGCTGAAACAACTTTCCAAAAAGGTCGAAATATATAAAAGACACTTTTTAAAAAGACATCTAACATCAGACAACAAAAGTCTCTGAGACATGAGAAGATCTCTAAGACATAAGGAATATGTAAGACGAGCCATATGTGACAGCCCCAGCTTACTGCCTGGAGGAAGTTTCCAGGCCATGGTGCAGGGAGGAGGAACCCAGTCAGAGCCCAGTGGATCCCTTGAGTTTAGGTTAGTGCTGAGGGTTCAGGGAGACCAAACAGCTGGAGTTCTCATGGTAGACTATAAGAAAGAAAATTACTGCACAGAGAAAGGGCCCTGGAGATTTAAGAGAGTTCTCTTCCAGTCTTCAACCCAGTACTGATTAGCATATGTATCTGAGGGAACCATTCAAGGTCAAGAAAAGAACCACTTGAAAGTATTAGAAGAAATAATACTTGGAGTTCACACAGGATTGAGAATGATTTGTTTTCCCACCAGCCAGAGTGAAGAACTTCATCATTCACAGAACATTAGGTAGACTACTCAGTAGTGGCTCAAAATTAGTCCAAAAGGCTGCTCTAATCCAGGATAACAAAACTTATAACCAAGACCCAAATAGATCAAACTCTTTCTAAGTAACTTAGGGGTGCCTCAGAACAAAGCTCAAACTATTTATAAGAATACAGAAATACCCATACCCAACAAGATTAAATTCACAATGTCTAGCATCCAATCAGGTATCATCAGGCATACAAAGAAGCTAGAAAGTAGGACCCATTGTGAGAAAAATCCTATAATATGAATTACTATAATGTTAGATATTGCTATGGTCTGATCTCATTCATGAGGGCTTCACCACTATGGGCTAATCACTCCCTCTGTCTGTGTCCCTCCACCCCCCATCCACGTGTTGAAACCTAACCCCCAAAGTGATGGTATTAGGTAGTGGTGCCTTTGAGAATTGATTAGAACATGAGGGTGGGGCCCTCATGAATTGGATTAGTGACCTTATAAAAGAGGCTCAGGGAAGCCTGTTTGCTCCTTCTGGCATGTGAGGACACAGCTAGAAGTTACCATCTATGAGGATCAGGCCCTCACTAGACATCAAATCTGCTAGCACCTTGATCTTGGACTTCCTAGCCTCCAGAACTGTGAGCAATAAATTTCTGTTGCTTATATACTACCCAGTCAATGGTGCATTTGTTACAGCAGCCTAAGGGGACTAAAATAGTAATATTCATAAGAAATTATGGGAATGCAGCAGAAAAGACAGTTAACTCTGCTTGGTGAGTATGGGTGAGGCAGATACTCAAAGGCTTCCTGGAGGAGATGAGAGTTAATGTAAAAATTGCAGAATGAGTAGGTGTTAGTCAGACGAAGGTAAGAGAAAAGGCATTTGTGACAGAGACCACAGAATGTACCATGGCATAGAGGCCTGGAATTATAGATTCTATTTGACTAAACAACATATCAGTGGTTCAGTCTGGCTGAAAGTAAGGAAGAGAATGAGAAAGATTAGGAGAGCTGTGTGGGCATCAAGACTTAAAGTGTGCCATGTTGGCAATTTTTTTTTCTGTAAAGGTTCAGATAGTAAATATTTTAGGCATTATGAACCACATAAAATCTTGTTGGACACTCTTTTCTGTGGCCTTTGGGCTGTAGATTGCAGGTTCTTTTTGTAAGTGATGGGGCATGACTGAATTATTTTTAAAGGAAGTAACCATTTAGGTTTGCATTTCAGATAGATCACTTTGCCTAATGTGTGGAGGATGCATTTGAGGCGATATGGCAGGGAGACCATTTAGGGAACTGTTGTGTTAGCACAGTTGAGAGATAAAAGGGTGCCTGGCTGTGTGAGTCTGAAACTCTGGAGAGAAGGAAAGGTTGGAATTAGAGATTTGGGAGTTATCGTTATATATTTTAGTTTAAATCTCAAGCTTGGATAAAATCATACAAGGAGGGTATGCTGAGAGAGAATACCCTCCTTACATGATTTTATTCTCTTCAATAAAGAAAATTCCTCATTGAAAGAATAATATGTGCTTGATACGTTCACTTGTTAGCTCATTTATCCTTAATATAACTCTGTATAGATTGATTTGATGATTAGTCTCATTTTACAGATAAGGAATCTAAAGGTCTGAGAAGTTAAGCAGCTTACCCAAAACTACAAAAGAGAAAGTCTGATTTGGAACGGAAAGCCAGTTCATGTGGTTGTAAGGGTCCCATTCTACTGTTCATCGCTGTCTTTAAGACATAGAGTGGGTGGTCTTCAGCTACCCCTTTGGTGTGCTCGTCTCCTCACTGCATGTGTCTCACAGCACTTTGCCTTCACCCCTTTTCTGGTGGTCCAGGGAATTGTTGAAGTTGCTCACAAAAAACAGAGGCACTGCGTTGCTGCAGAGCGCCTATTATGTTGCCATTTCCGAAGAATACACCTTGCTTCTTTGCAACCAATTTTGCCTCCAAGTCCTTGCATTTAAACCAACACAACTGCCCTGCCACGAATCCTTCCAAACTTAAAATTTCGTATAGTTCATACACACAGAATTCAAATGATCCTTGAGACACTATCCTGTAGTGAGGAATTTCTAAAAGTCAGTCCTAGCACTGCAACTGTTCGCAAAGAGAAACTGGCCAATATTCATAATTCTTCAAACATATGGTAAGGCAGAGCATATTTTAAATATCAAGAACATTTACTTGAGACCTTCCCACATGGTTTCAAAATTTTATTTGGGGATTGGACACGCATCAAAACATGTATTTACCTGACAGATCGTGGCCTGCCTAAGCCTTTGTGATGCATACGTTTTTTGTGCCATGATATTGAATATACATATTAATTAAATTTTGCATCTATTTCTGCACCAAAACTGAGAATGGCTTTGATAGATATGCAGTACTTCACTAAAGTAACTCTAGCATACTTCTCTTAACACAAGTTTCCCCTTTTTATTTGTTTAGTATAAAAAACAAACACTGAGCATATGGAAGGAAAACAGGGACTGCTGAAAACTGAAAAATATTTTGTGTAGGTTTCATTTTGGTTACACAGGACTTAATGTTTTGAAGAATTTAGTGCAAATTTTTCTCCATTCCTAGGAAATTTGCTGATATGAGAAAAGGAGAATTGTGTGAGTCCTTGAACAAACACAAGCTTTGAGGAGAAAGGCACATTGTGGATGGGAGCTCCATTTGACTCATAGGCTGCTGGGGGCAGAGAGGAGGGCACATTTCACAGAATTAAACTAGTCTTCTAGAAAAGCTTGGGAAGACCCTAAATCTTTAATTTTCCCGATATTTTACCCTGATTCCAGCAGATCTGATCTTCTAAAATTAGGAAGTTGAATAAAAATACTTAAGAGAAATGTTTTTTGAGTTAATTAGGATTAAATCTCTATACCAGAAATCTTTAGTAACATGAATCATGAAACAGTAAAATGATATAAATATGATAGGAACATGATATCAGTTTAAAAACAAAACTTTTGTAATGCCACAGATTGCTTTAGAAGGATGTAGCTCCAATTTTCTGAATTCCTGGCTTTTCCTCATCCCTATTTCTTCCACGTGTCCTGTGTGATTTCTTTCATATTGTCCCTTTGTTTCCACAAAGCTATCTTTCTCTGTTCAAAGTAGCTAAAATTTCACTTTTCACAAAAAAAAATCTACTTTGATTACAGGGAAGGAGGGGTATACAGAGATGGGAAAATGAAAATATTCTCTTTTCCTAGCAAAGTCACAAACATCTGAACATTCTTTGGCTTTAATTTCATATAAAATGAAATGTAAAGCATCCCCAGACAAACATCTTGTTATACCTGGCTACACCCTCTTCAGACTTCTCTAGGAATGTGACTTATTGATAAATATTCCTGTAATATTAAATCCATAAACAAATGTATTCCTTTTCATTAATGTATCTAAGAGAAAGTGATCTTTTCTTCTATGTAAAATTAAATATATTTGTTACATGTGGAGACATATACACACTCACATACACACACATATTATTTTGCTATTTTTAAATGTTGAATTAAAAAATTCCTTTTTTCAACGGCAAACATAATAACATATTTTGTCTTTAGAACTGTGTTGTTTCTATGAAACATGAGATCTCTTGAGGATTTATAAGCTTTGAGAAATATGAATATAATAAGAGGCCAGTGTCCCTGACATCTCATGAACACCCACCGCTTGTTTTTAAAATAGTAAATGCAAAAACACATTCTAACTAATAGCTATAATCCTCTTACTTGAAAGATTTATCATGTTGACTCTGTTGCAAGTGTACCACCTTATAGATCAGAAATTTCGAGTGAAGTAAAGATTTGCTCTACAAATAAAAGAAGATATGGCTGCATATAAATCTGGGTGTGTGCATAATTGAAAGAGCTATAGAACCGAAAATGGGGAGGGAACAAACGATTCCGGGAATTGATGCCCATTGAATCTCTGCCCATTTCTAAAAAAGAACCTTGAAAAAAAACATATCCTGGCAAAATATTGGTTTCCATTACTTTTCATTTTCTCTTGCCAGGATCAGAACCAGATGTTCTGTAATATAGCAAGTCTGTTCTATTGGCATTTTTGGTTGTATTAACTTCAGGAACTACTGGAAATTTTATGTGAGAAGATTCACAGGTGATTATCATCCAAAGTTTCTGAGACTTCAGGGGTTTTGATGGGGTTGGAGAAGAGATGGCATACAGCATAAGTGTCCAAATATCTTGTGTTCTCTTCTTGATATGCTCATATTCATAATGAAACACATATGCTCATATAACTTATCTTACAACATATGGTACAATATAATTGAAGAAAGTCTATGCAATTATTTCACCCCTCCTAAAAAAGAAAACAGTTCTGCATTATTAATAAAAACGAGTCGGGACTTAGGGTGTGTGCTAGAGATACAGATTTTAAATATAGCCTACCAAAATATCCTCTAAGTTTAAGTGGAAATAAGAATGAAACATTGTCCAACTAGGTTGCAGTTTGGGTAGGTATTGTTTCCTCTTTGTGCCCTCTTACCTCTAACCTGACCACAAAGTAAGCAATTTCAAAACTGGCAACTAAAGCATGTAGAACTTGAACTTATGTGGGTGATCGTATTTAAAATTAGATCCATGACTTTCACCCTTTACAAATTTTGTTGTATCAGTTAATGCTGGGAATGTCCCTTCAAATGCAATATTGTATTAAAACCTCTTTTCCCCTCCCTTCACACTACATTTGATGAGTTGATCAAAGCACTTGCATTTAATACCATGTGTAGGATTGTATTCTGGCAATAACTACCAGAATCTGGCTATGGAAAGAGGCTTACTACCCACCCATGAGGCTCTTGTCACGATGGTCTAGCTATTGACATGGTGTTGACTGTGTGAGTGGGTTGCAATTAAATATGCTTATGTTTTTAATTTTAGAATGGCTAGTAGGCAAAGCAGCAAAAGGCAAGTGCATTGGCAAAGAAAAACAGGAAAATGTAGATAATAATATTTTGCTTTATAGTGAAATAACCTTTCTGAAGAGACTCCCAATTCTTCATTTTATTCACTACCTCAATGGCTGTAATATAGCAATACCTCAATACCTCGGTAGAAACACACAGAGCAAGTCTCTCAATAAAGGTAGGAAGTGAAGGTGGCTACTAGAGTGTCAAACTTCCCATACACATACACTATACACACACACACATACACACACACACACACATACACACGAGGCCTTATGAGTGGGTTTTCAGTATAACGTTTCATATAATGTAGGAAGAATGAGGATCAGAAAAGGTTTTCAGTGAAGCCAAACAGGCTATGTCCAGATGTTCAGAGAGTCCCTAGCCACAAGCCTGGGAGGCTGAGCTGGAGTCCTGACATTTTTCAAAAGCCTTTTCAGTAGAAGTGCACCCAGGTCAACTTGAAATATTAGGCCAATGTTCCCCTCAAACATATTAAACCTGTCAGCTATCAAAAGACTCAGCAATGCAAATTCTCTTTATACTATCTTTTTTCTTAATATCTAACAGTGAACAATATCATAGTTATTACCTCAAGTCTTAGCAGGAATTAGTTGGTAACATACTGACAGAAAGAGAGAAACATACATGTGCGAAGTCCTGGGTGCCTGAGCGTTGGAATTTTAGGGAACAGAATGATAGAATAGAAAAGGGAGATGCTGAGCTAGGGCAAAGTGTTTAGGGTAGGGATCTATCTGTTTCATAATTTTCCCTGAAATTGGCTTTGACAATGAGACTTCAAATTAAATTTAGACATGTTACAGCTTGCCAATTCCATGGACAATGTTTTGTTTTTCTTTATTTTCATTGCCCAGAGATGAATAACAATTGTGTGTTATTGTTCTAATTCCTCAAATGGGAAATCACCTTTGGAAAGAGGCTGCCTTCCTTCCAAAAGGTGGGTTTTGGAATCTCTGGAATCACCTAGAGATATTTTTCTTAGAAGGTTGGCAAAGTGTCCCACTGCCAGGGGAAAGGGTTTGTTATCATATCTGCCAGAGTATAAAATACAATTACCCCCTCTGTACCAATATGCTTCAAGCTGCTCCCAGACAGCTGGTCAGAGTTGATTTCAGTTACTATTCCGCCCCTCTCCTTCTCAGCTAAAAGAGAATATCAAGCCTTGATGAAGCCATGGGGCTTTTAGGAAAGGGCTTCTTGGCTTTCTGACATTCCCCTGGGGTGGTGAAAGAGTGTGTAAAAAGAGCCAGCCTGGATGACAGCAGGAGGGCAGTCCTTAAATATATTAAAATTTAAATTGAAATATGTCAAATCAGGTGTGTCTTATATTAAATAGATATGATGACCAGACAACCTATGCTCTGTGGGTTTAAAGAAAATCAGCCCACTCTCTGTAGGTGTGAACACTGCAAAGGGAAGAGGGTGATAATTCTGCTTCAGAAAGACATCAAATACTGGAACAAATCATGTCCCCATGCTAGCTCTGCACTCTGGGAGCCAGTCGGGTTTAGGATTCGAAGAGTTGAACACTAATTATTGCAACCTAAGAGCTACCCAAGCTCACTCAGATAATTACAATTATTCTCCCTGCTTTAGAGCCATGGCAGGAGGGCCAGATATGTGGACCAAAGGAACATCATTGCTGGGTGGCCTAGTGCCATCTGTCAAATGTGACAGATACCACGTGGCAGCACAAAGCAATAGCAGGAGCACACAGGTGAGACTCCATGTTCTGTCTCTCTCTTTGTATTGCATAAGGCCTAAGGTCAACAGAAGATTCAGGCGAAGAGAGAAACAGATATTCTGGCTAACATGCTACATGTGGTATTAGAGCAATTTATTGGAAAAAAAATACATATGGCTATGGCTATGTTTGCTTACTTGGGTTTGTGGAGAAGTTTATACTAATTATATTCATTAAACACTCTCTCAGCACTTATATTACAGAAAGGAAACCTTAGGCTGGGAGAAACTCAATAGTTTGGGATAATTATTGATCAAATGTTACACAGCAGTTTAGCCCCATGGCCCCATGCCACAAATAAGAATCCAGTTCTGATGTCTCTTCCAGTGCTCTATTCATTACAAAAGACATTTCCTAATATTTAACAATCTTGATACTTCCCTTTGATGATTGCTGACTTCCTTCATCTCTTATTTATCCATTTATCTAATCAACAAATATTTGCTGAGGAACTATTATGTTTCAAACCTCTCCTAAATGCCGGGAATACAGTCGGCAAAAATATAGTTTCCCTGTCCCTATAGAGCTTTGTTTTTAATGAGCTTTTTATTTTATTATTTTTTGTTTGTTTGAGATGGAGTCTTGCTCTGTCACCCAGGCTGGAGTGCAGTGGTGCGATCTCGGCTCACTGCAAACTCCGCCTCCCGGGTTCACGCCATTCTCCTGCCTCATCCTCCCTAGTAGCTGGGACTACAGGCGCCTGCCACCACGCCCGGCTAATTTTTTGTATTTTTAGTAAAGACAGGGTTTCGCCGTGTTAGCCAGGATGGTCTCAATCTCCTGACCTCGTGATCCGCCCGCCTCGGCCTCCCAAAGTGCTGGGATTACAGGCGTGAGCTACCGCACCCAGCGGCTTAAAAAAAAAAAAAAAAAAAAAAAAGTTATTCACATGCAGATTTAGGTTAAGAGAAATTTTAAAAAGTTAAGAATGCTTAAGCCATGTTAAAAGCTGTGGCAAGTAGAACATCTCAAAACCTCAACAATTTGGGCATGGCCAATGAAGTCTACCTCCTGAATATTATTTGATCAAATACTCCACCCCCACATAGGACATTATCTATGGAATCACATTCTGATTTGTAGTGGATAAGAAATTATTTGTAGACTAACATGGAGTCTGGTTAATGTTAGCTTGAAGCAAAACTGTAATGTGAGCAAAGACTGCTTTTCGTGTTTATCCTTTGTCTTCTGTGTTCTCTGATTTTTTCCTCAAATAGTAGAAGCATCTCTTTACCCTGGGGATGCAGCTTCACTCCTCAATCTTTCCCTCTCTTCTATGTCTCAAGCCTACATCCTCTTCAGAGGGAGATATAAATATATGATGAGAGTTTTAAGTGCTCTAACCCAAGTGATTTACCAGAAACCAGAGCATTAAGATGAATAAATCCCTAGCAGAATTTAAAACCGACTACTTCTAAATTTGGAATGTCAAGCATGGTTTGGCAGGAGGTAGAGCATAGGGAAGCATTGGAATGGTATTTGATCTTCTAGGCATCTCTTGAGTGCTTTAGTTTGGGAGAGAATCGTTGATGCCATTTTGGATATTATTATAGTACTTCTGATGACATTGATACCAAGTTATGAAATATAAATTTTGATTAATAAATTGAAAATCTTTTAAGGTATAAATTATTATCATTTTGGCTATTGCCTATTACCAAACCATTAGTTGATACTTGTAAATAGATTTAGAAATTGTCAACAATACAGTCATGTATTTTTTTATTAGTCATGTAATTTTACATAGCTTAAGTGCATAATTCATAAGCACTACATTTTTCTAAAAACCTGAAAACATGGACATATAAAAATTGACCTCAGCCCTAGCTCTAAATGCAGATCCTCACAAATTCCAATTTAAGAAAACCTACAGAGACCATTAAAAAAAATAAAAACTCACAAACCAACACTGATGTAGAAGACAATATATGCCAGAATCCCACCAGTGGAAGGCAGACGAGTTTGATTTGGAAAAATATCTTACCCAAGCTTTGCTTTTCAATGGATCCTGCCTATAAAAAAACTAAGAAAGTATGCTGTATTTCACATTATCTGAGAGAGACCCACAGCCTATGCCAAATCAACTCTGCTCATAAGGTGGTGCTTTTGAGGGAAGCCTGAAGACTGTTCCTGTCCATATTATTCAAGCCTAGCTATTCACATCCACTCAGGTTTAGCAAATTACAAAAGCCAAAAAGGCAGTAAGTTGAAAATAAGCTTGCTTTGCAGCTTAAGAGGTATAGTTCCTACAAGTAAAGTGCATTAGGTCAAACAGAGATAAAATGGAGCCTGAAGCACTGCCAGCTTAGTAGTGTAGCATTTTATATGCTCCACTGGTTATTAAACAGTATGTTAATGCCTACCAAAAGCAGAGAATTATATAGGTTCTGTGCAAGTCAACTTGAATCTAGCTAAGAAAAATCATAGGAGAAAATTGATCATCTACCAACTTCAAGTAGTAGTCCAGATTCATATTCATTAGTGAATATTAAGTCTGAAGATATCTCACCTAATTTGAATAAGATCACAGTAAAAAAAAAAAATTAGCTTTAGAAAATGGTGTTTATAAACAATGGAGTAAGAAACCCTCAAAAGAAATCTCTAAAAATGGATCTACTTTGGAAATCAGAAAAGATATTTCAGAAGACAAATTGGAACATTCAATAAAATTTAAAGATAAGGCTACTATAATGCTTTTAAACCATTAAGAGAAAAAATCTAAAATAAGAAGTCAATAGAATAGACTATAAACAGATACAAATAAGAAATACCTCTAAGAAACAAATATGCAGCTTCTCGAGGTAGTAAAATACTAAACTGACAAAGCAGAAAATTTAATTAGTCATTTAGTGTGCAGACTTGCAAATTACCCTACAGCTTAGGAGCTTCAAACACATCTTTTATACTTATGCCTTTATTTTTGTATTTATTATCTTTTATTATGTTTTTATTTATGGTTTAATTTTAATTTAATTTTATTATTACATATAATAAAATCCAGGAGAGATTTGGACAACAGATAATAAAATAAAAATGTAAGTTTAAGAGAAGCATTTGAAGAAGGAGTAAGAAGTGTTGGTCAAAATCAATGACATAACTTGAGAAAATATTCTGAACTAAAAAATACTCATGTTAGCAAATGTATAGGTTTCCCACTTTCTATGCTAAATAACTAGAAGAAGAAGAAATATTTGAAATATGAAGATTATGAAAATCTCCTCAAGCCCTGTGAATATATCACAGGGCATGTGACTTTCCCTTCATAGTACTAACCAAGGGTAATGAAGACATCTGAGTAGATACTTTTGTAGTATAAGAGGACATAAAGTTTCTCCTTCACATATGAAGAAAATATATTCTTAGATATGTAACGACATTGAAAATAAACTGCCTTTCATATATTTGAAATTGAAGACCTAAAAATCCAGAAATAAGGTTAAATAAAAAAATTCAAGGACATGCAATAAGAAACACATTAAACATAGACTCATTTTAAATGATTATTTCACATATAGCTTTAAAATTAAATGTTATGTCAAAATCATTCTGAAAGCAATGAGTGTAATATGTACATTTTAATAAATGATAATCTTATTCTAATATTCGTGTACATGAACAAAGAGAAGTGCATGACTCTAAGCTCATATGGCAGCAGAATTATGTTTGATTATGTATTTTAAATAAAGAGAAATAAAAAGTTATGAATTCAGTTTATGTTCAGCTGAATGGAGAATTCTAGTTAATGTTTTCTTGAGAAACAAGATAACCTGCAAATGACATAAAATTTATAAATCTTAAAATAAGACTTTTAAAAGATACAGAGAAAATAATGCATTTAATGACTATAGAAGTAGCAAACAAAAATAAAAATATATATGACACAGCAAAATAAATATGTCAATAATAATAAATACACATAACCCATATTTCTTTATGAAGGTAAAATAGATTCTTAAACTCATTGACTAAGATGATATGCATTGTGTTTATAAGCAATTCACCAATATCTAGTGAAATAACAAAGATTAAAAGTGAAAAGATTGAAAGACTTATACAAATATAAAGTAAAAGGAGGTCATAAAGAATAATTTTTAAAATGTATTGAATCAAAGATTATTTCATATTGATTAAAGTGCACAGTGAAAACAAAACTGACATATAGGACTGTGTTCGGAATTGGTGGGTTCTTGGTCTCACTGACTTCAAGAATGAAGCCGCGGACCCTCGCGGTGTTACAGTTCTTAAAGGTGGGGTGTCTGGAGTTTGTTCCTTCTGATTTTTGGATGTGTTCGGAGTTTCTTCCTTCTGGTGGGTTCGTGGTCTCGCTGGCTCAGGAGTGAAGTTGCAGACCTTCGCGGTGAGTGTTACAGCTCTTAAGGCGGCACATCTGGAGTTGTTCCTTCCTCCCGGTGGGTTCCTGGTCTCGTTGGCTTCAGGAGTGAAGCTGCAGACCTTCGCAGTGAGTGTTACAGCTCAAAAAGGCAGTGTGGACCCAAAGAGTGAGCAGCAATAAGACTTACTGCAAAGAAAGAAAGAACAAAATTTCCACAGCGTGGAAGAAGACCAGAGCGGGTTGCCACTGCAGCCTGCTTTTATTCTCTTATCTGGCCCCACCCACATCCTGCTGATTGGTAGAGCCGAGTTGTCTGTTTTGACAGGGCGCTGATTGGTGCGTTTACAATCCCTGAGCTAGACACAAAGGTTCTCCACGTCCCCACCAGACTCTGGAGACCAGCTGGCGTCACCCAGTGGATCCCGCACCGGGGCTGCAGGTGGAGCTGCCTGCCAGTCCCGCGCCGTGGGTCTGCACTCCTCAGCCCTTGGGTGGTCGATGGGACTGGGCGCCCTGGAGCAGGGGGTGGCGCTCGTCGAGGAGGCTCCGGCCGCACAGGAGCCCACGGCGGGGGCGGGGTAGGCTCAGGCATGGCGGGCTGCAGGTACCGAGCCTTGCCCCGCGGGAAGGCAGCTAAGGCCTGGCGAGAAATCGAGCGCAGCACCGGTAGGCCGGCACTGCTGGGGGACCCAGTATACCCTCAGCAGCCGCTGGCCCGGGTGCTAAGCCCCTGCCGGCCGGCTGTTCCGAGTGCAAGGCCTGCCAAGCCCACGCCCACCCGGAACTCGCGCTGGCCTACAAGCACTGCGCGCAGCCCCGGTTCCCGCCGGCGCTTCTCCCTCCACACCTCCCCGCAAGCTGAGGGGGCCGGCTCCGGCCTTGGCCAGCCCAGAAAGGGGCTCCCACAGTGCAGCGTCGGGCTGAAGGGCTCCTCAAGTGCCACCAAAGTGGGAGCCCAGGCAGAGGAGGCGCCGAGAGCGAGCGAGGGCTGTGAGGACTGCCAGCACGCTGTCACCTCTCATTAATAAACTCAGCAAGAAACTTTTAGTTATATGAAGATAATATAAAATTACTAAAGGCCATGAAACAAGACTTTATTAGACAGTTCTACCACATTCCCGATTAAAAAAATAAGACTCACTAATGTATAAAATACAAAATCTCTCAACATTATGTATTTTATAAAAATAACAACTTAAATTCTTAATATTTATTTATTTATTTATGAGACGATGTCTTACTCTGTCACCCAGGCTGGAGTGCAGTGGCACAGTCACAACTCAATCAGTCTCAACCTCCCATGCCCAAGTGATCCTCCCACCTCAGCCTCCTGAGTAGTTGGGACCACAGGCATGCACCACCACACCTGGCTAATTATGTTTTATTTTTTGTAGACACAGAGTCTGCCTATGTTGTCCAAAGGCCTTGAACTCCTGGGCTCAAGAAATTCTCCCATCTCGGTATCCCAAAGTGCTGGCATGAGCCATCATGCCTGGCCAAATCCTTAATTTTCAAAATTTAAAATGCTCCATCATTCCTCATTAAGCAGATGAATATAAAAACATTTTTCAGAAAAGATGACTAATGGAACAAGATTTACTCTACCAAATACTAAAATATACTATATACTACAAGCAATTATAATGAAAATAGAATGAAGATAAAACACCTGAATGTTAGACTAGCTTTTTTCTAATTCTGTGAAGAATGGTGTTAGTAGCTTGATAGGAATAGTGTCAATTCTGTAAATTGCTTTGGACAATATGGTTATTTTAACAATATTGATTCTTCCTATCCATGAGCATGGAATGTTTTCCCATTTATTTGAGTCATCTCTGATTTATTTCAGGAGCGTTTTGTAGTTCTCCTTGTAGAGACCTTCCACCTATTTGGTTAGCTATATTCCTAGGCATTTCATTTTATTTGTGGCTATTGTAAATGGGATTGTGTTCTTGATTTGACTCTCAGCCTGGTTGTTATTGGTGTATAGAAATGCTGCTGATTTTTGTACACAGATTTTGTATTCTGAAATCTTGCTAAAATTGTTTGTCAGCTCTAGTAGCCTTTTGGTGGAATCTTTAGGGTTTCCTAAGTATAGAATAATCATCAGTGAAGAGAGATAGTTTGACTTCTTCTTTTCCTATTTCAGTGCCTACTATTTGATTGCTCTGGCTAGGATGACTCATACTATGTTGAATAGGAGTGGTAAGAGTGAGCATCCTTGCCTTGTTCCCAGTTCTCAAAGGGAATGCTTTTGGCCTTTGCCTGTTTAATGTGATGTTGGCTATGGGTTTGTCACAGATGGCTCTTATTATTTTGAGGTATGTTCCTTTGATTCCTACTCTGTTGATAATTTGTATCATGAAGGGATGTTGGAATTTATCAAAAGCTGTTTCTGCATCTCTCGAGGTGATCATATGGTTTTTGCTTTTATTTCTGTTTTTGTGGTGAATCACACTTATTAATTTGCACGTGTTGAACAAAACTTGCATCCCAGGAATAAAATCTACGTGATTGTGGGGTGAATTAAGTTTTTGATATGCTGCTGGATTTGGTTTGCTAGTATTTTGTTGAGAATTTTTGCCTCTATGTTCATCATGGACGTTGAACTGAAGGTTTCTTATTTGTTGTGTCTCCACCAGATTTTGGTAGTAGGCTGATGCTGGTTTATAGGAGGAGAAGTAGCTCTTCCTCGATTTTTTGAAATAGCTTCAGTAGGATTGATACCAGTTCTTCTTTGTATGTCTGATAGAATTTGGCTGTGAGTCAATCTGGTCCAGCCTACATAGCCAAAGCAATCCTAAGCAAAAAGAACAAAGCTAGAGGCATCACACTACCTGGCTTCAAACTATGTTGTAAGGCAAAAGCAGTCAAAACAGCATGGTACTGATACAAAAACAGACACATAGACCAATGGACCAGAATAGAAAACTCAGAAATAAAGTCTCACATCTACAACCATCTGATCTTCAACAAGGCCAAAAGAAACAAACAATGACAAAAGGACTCTCTATTCAATAAATGGTGCTGGGATAACTGACTAGCCATATGCAGAATGAAGCAAGACCCTTACCTTTCATGATATACAAAAATTAACTCAAGATGGATTGAAAATTTAAACATAAGACCTCAAACTATAAAAATACTAGAAGAAAACCAAGAAAATCACTCTTTGACATTGGCCTTGGCAAAGAATTTTTGACTAAGCCTGTAATAACAATTGCAACAAAAACAGAAATTGACAAATAGGACCTACTTTAGTTTAAATTAAAGAGCTTCTGCCATCAAAAGAAGCCATCAACAGAGTAAACAGATAAGATACAGAATGGGAGAAAATATTCACAACCTATGCATCCAACAAAGGTCTAATAACAACAATCTATAAAGAACTTAAACAAAACAACATGGAAAAGCAAGTAACCCCATCAAAAAATGGGCAAAGAACATAAAGAGACATTTCTCAAAAGAAGACATATAAGCGGCAAGTAAACATAAAAAATGCTTGTCACTAATCATCAGAGAAATGTAAACCAAAACCATAATGAGATAACATCTCATACCAGTCAAATGACTATTACTAAAAAGTCAAAACAAACAAACAAACAAAAAAAAAAACAGAAGCCAGTGAGGATACAGAGAAAAGGGAACACTTATATACTGTTGGTGGGGATGTACATTAATTCAGCCACTATGGAAAGCAGTTGGGGATTTCTCATAGAACTTAAAACAGAGCTACCATTCAACCCAGCAATCTCAGTACTGTGTATATACCCAAAGGAAAATTGATCATTATACCAAAAAGACACCTGCAGCTGTGCATTCATTGCCATGCTATTCACAATAGCAAAGACATGGAATCAATCTAGGTGCTTAACAGTGGTGGATTGGATGAAGAAAATGTGGTACATACACACCATGGAATACTATACAGCCATAAAAAAGAATGAAGTCATGTCATTTGCAGCAGAAACATGGATGCAGCTGGAGGCCATTATCCTAAGTGAATTAACATAGGAACAGAAAAATCAATACCACATGTTCTCACTTATAAGTGGGAGTTAAATTCTGAGCACACATGGACAAAAACATGGGAAAAACAGGCACTGCAAACTACTGAAGTGGGGAGGAAGGGTGGCATGGGTTGAAAAACTACCTGCTGGGTACTATGCTCACTACCTGGGTGCAATATACCCATGTAACAATCCTGTACATGTACCCTGGTATCTATAATAAAAGTTGAAAAAAGGAATAAAACAGAATATGCAGATAGTGGAAATGAATAGAAATCGCATCAAAAATTCCATAAATATATGTCATATATGAAATAAAATAACATTTTAAGTCAGCAGATAATAAATGAATTATTTGACAAATTTCTCTAAAATAATTAGGTGTTTGGAAAAAAAACATATTTTGGATTCATCACTTACCACAAACAAAAATAAATCCCAGATTAATTATTGTTAAAGAATAAAGTCAAAAAACATATTAGATGAAAATGGATCTAATTATAGCAAAGGAAAGATCTTATTAAGCATAAAAACAAGGAAATAAACAGAATCAAAGGAAATGTTGCTAGGGAATGAAAATATTGTATGTATTGTTACATCAAATATAAACATAGTTTATTTTAAAATCATAAATTTTAAAAGTCAAATTAAAAGCTGGAACGCAATGTCTATCATGTATGAGAACCAAGAGTGAATATTGGTAATATTGAAAGGGTTCTCAAAATTAATAAAGAAAAGGAAAACAACTGCCCATAAATGAGTAACAAATATGAAGAAATTACTCACAAGTAGCTAACACAAATAATAAAAATGTTCAAATTTACAAGCAAGGTAAATATTTTTAACTTATAAGACAGACATTTATTTTGTCTATTCAATTAATAATTTTTTAAAATTAAAAGCCTTCAGGATTAGAGAGTACAAATTATATTAGACTACTGATATAAATTGATATAACCATTAGGACTGCTGTAAAATATATATCAAGATATATAAAACTATTCATACCCACTGACTAACATTCCACTTCTAAGAATATATCCCAATTAAACAATGAGGAATTTTCCTAAAGTATGTATACAAGGAAGTTAGACTAGGAGTAATGTATTGATTAAATAAATCATCATATGCTCGTAAGATGAATTTAATGCACTCATTAAAAATATTTATTAGTAGATGACAGAATATTATATGAAAAAATAATAATATAGGTCATCCTTATGTAATGTTAAATTGCATATATCATAGATGCTTTATTTTTATTGTGTAGTTATGTTACTATTAGCTAATTCAGCAAATATCTGTTGAGTACCTACAATGAAGTAGATAGTGATTTAGACACTGAGATACAACAATAAGCAGAACCCAACATGACAAAAATTCCTGGCCTCACGGAGCAATTATATGTTCAATTTGATACAATGCATAATACTAGAAGGCAATATAGGCAAATATTAAGTCATTTCTGGATGGTGAGATTATGGATAGTTTTCAAAAATATTTTTACATTTTCTCATAAACATATATTACTATCATACTAAAAACATTAAAATTATTTCTAAATCAGATTTCTTATTAAAGATGTATTTCAATAGAACTTTTTAATGTTAATATACTATTGTTTTTATGATGTTGAAAATGTACCTTGTGTTCATGATCCAAAATTAAAACCAGAAGCATCATTTTAATTATGGTTATCTAATTAAAATTCTAAAAAGGGGCATTTCTGTAGTCCACTATTTCTAGAAATATCCTCCTTATGTGTGCCAGTGAAATTTACCAGCATGCCAGGTATTTTGGAGGCACTTCTGATACCCTAATTCCAATTATCTTTTTAAAATAATATTATTTTGTTTGTAATGCATCTCTTTCCTCTTGCATTGAGGTTCTGTCTGACACTAGCAGAAACAAATTGCAAAACAACACAACAAAGGTTTTCCTCACAGCTGCTTCAACCAGATGGTAGATTTGAGCTTCTGGAAACGTATTAGAAAAGCCTATTCCCATATAAAATCTATCTCAAGTTTAGACATCTCTAAGTCCCTTGCAAGACATAGAAGACTGAAGTACTTTTCTATACAGTGATTTCCATCTTCTTACTATCAACTGTTATGACCTCATAGGTTATCTCTGGCTCCCTTATCATCATATATGTATTATATGACACCATAAACTAAAGACATTTACTAGGTAATTCTGTTTTTACCTTTTGGACTCCTTACATTTTATGATTCCTTTTCAGATAATCATTAAAATTTATGATAACTCTTTCCTCAATGAGATGAGAGATGCCCTCTCTTCTGGACACTAATCTCTAGATTTTCTTCCATATGGACAACCAGAAAATAGAATAATAAAATCACTTGCTTATAAAATGACATTTATTACCACAATGTAGCAGTGGCTATTACAAGCTTTTAAAATTTTTTAAATGTAAAAGTACATATGATTTGTGTCCCTGAGTTGGCAATTTACTATACCTAAACCAGTGAGTGAAGCATTGCCATCTCTGTGTTGGACATCTAGATAGCAAGCCCAGAACCTGATTTCCTCCCAATTAGGGAATAATTTCAGTTAGGTTACTGCCTAAACCATCACCCTAAAGACCAGCTCCAATCATGTAATTTTATTGCACAAAAATTTTAGTGGCTCTCTACTGTCTACAGAATGAGGCACAAACTCGTTGGTCCAGCATTTAAGAAGCTACACAATAAGGTCAAGCTGTTTTCTAGTTTTATATTCTTTTAGCCCATAAACCCCAGGGTTTCATAAAATATTCATCGTTCACATTTTGAGAATGACTCTGTCAAAATAAAACTTAGTAGACAACTTGATTATCATTTAAATTCTGTTTCACCTCCAAACTTTACTTAGTTCACATTATTCTATTTTCTTTCTTCAAGACTCGGCCTTAATTCTGATTATTTATTGAAGTCTTTCTTGCCAAAGCTGAGAAGGATTATTTTTAACCTTTGATTCCACATGGATAATACACTGGGAAGGTAACTGGATTTGGAAACTGGAAGCTATTTGCATAATTTGGGCAAGCCTCCTAACTTTCCAGAAAACTCCATTTTCTCATCTGTAAAATGGGCCATTCATTCATTCAGAAAGGTTTTATTGACTATTTTTATATGTTAACCACTTTTTAAAGAACCAAAGTTCTATAAATGGCTATTTTCATCCTCCACCATACTATGTGCTGTCAGGGAGCACCAGAGAGTCTGAAGCTCCCTGGCTTTGAACAGTTGAAGCAGCGTTTCTCAAAGTGTGGACGGGAAGAGCATTAGTGACATCACCTGGGAATTTGTCAGAAATGAAAATCCTCAGACCTCACACCAGATTGACTGATTCAGACATTCTGGAAGTGAGAACTAGCAATATAGGCATTAACAAACCTTCTAGGTGATTCTGATGCAAGAAAAATTTGAGAAATACTATATTGGAGAAAAGCTAGAATGAAGTCTCACTCACTTAAAACACTATCAGGAGCTATTCCCCTAATTCACCTGTCTCTGTCTCCTCTGGTAGCCCAAATGTGTTAATTATCATAACCCTGGCACTCTCAGTCCTGTGCGGTTCTCTGTCTCATCTGAGCCTTAGCTTTATCCTGCCCTTTAAATATTTTCAATATACCCTAATCCATTGAGCTCACTGCTTTTTGTCTGGGTGTTGGCTGCTTCCTGTGTTGTACTCTACACAGAACTAGAGTATTAAATTAATCATATTAATCATATTTTTGGTTTCTTATCATCATTGTTCTGCAAAAGTTTCTTCTTTTGCTTCATTTAATTTCATTTATGTTAGTTCCACTTCCATTTTCTCATCTCCTCCTAGGCAATTTCTGTAATGAATTTCCTATTTATCTTTGACTATATACAGAGTCACACATTGTAGTAACAACTGGAATACATCCTAAGAAATGTGTCATTAGGTGATTTTGTCATTGTGTGAGCATCATAGCTTGTACTTACACAAACTAAGAAAGTATAGCTTACCACACACCTAGGCTCAATGGTATAGCCTATTGCTTCTAGGCTATATACCTGTACAGCATATTACCGTACTGAATACTATAAGTAATTGTAACTATTTGTATATCTAAACACATCTAAAAATAGAAAAGGTACAGCAAAAATGCACTATAAAACAGGGGTCTGCAACCCCTGGACCATGGACCATTACCAGTCTGTGACTTGTTAGGAGGGACCTGGCCACACAACAAGAGGTGAGTGGCAGGCAAGGAGGGAAGCTGAGCTCTGCCACCTGTCACGTTAGCAGTGGCATTAAATTTTTCATAGGAGCAGGAACTCTGTTGTGAACTGCTCATGCAAGGGATCTAGGTTGCATGCTCCTTATGAGAATCTAAGGCCTGATGATCTGTCACTGTCTCCCATCACCCCCAGTTGGGACCGTCTAGTTGCAGGAAAATAAGCTCAGGGGTCCCACTGATTCTACATTATGGTGAGTATGTAATAATAATAATAGAAATAAAGCCCACAATAAATGTAATGAGCTTGAATCATCCTGAAACCATGCTCCCCATGGGCCTCCCACCCAATCCATGGAAAAATGGTTGTATTCATCTGTTTTCATGCTGCCGATAAAGTCATACCTAAGACTGGGTAATTTATTAAAAAAAAAAAAGAGGTTTAATGGACTCACAGTTCCATGTGGCTGGAGAGGCCTCACAATCATGACGGAAGGGGAAAGGCATGTCTTACAAGGCATGTCTGATTCTCAAGTGAGAATGAAAACCAAGCAAAAGGGGAAACTTCTTATAAAACCATCAGATCTCATGAGATTTATTCACTACTGTGAGAACAGTATGGGGGAAACCATTCCCATGATTCAGTTTTCTCCCACTGGATCCCTCCCACAACACATGGAAATTATGGAGGCTACAATTCAAGATGATATTTGGGTGGGGACACAGCCAAACCATTTCAATGGTCTTCCACAAAATGGTTCCCTGGGGCCAAAAAGGTATAGAAGATAAACAATGGTACACCTATATAGGGCACTTGCCATGAATGGAGCTTGCAGGACTGGAAGCTGCTCTGGGTGACTCAGTGAGTGAGTGGTGAGTGAATGATATGAAGGCCTAGGACACACCTACTGTAGACTTTATAAACACTTACATTTAGGCTACACTAAATTTATAAAAAATATTTTTATTTTCTTAGCAATAAATAAACCTTCACTTACTGTAACTTTTTTACTTTATAACCTTTTTAGTTTTTTTAAACTTTTTGACTCTTTTGTAGTAACACTTAGCTTAAAACATAAACACATTGTACAACCATACATAGTTTCTTTATATTCATATTCTATAAGCTTTCTTCTATTTTTAATTTTTGTTTTTACTTTTTAAACTTTTTTGTTAAAAACAAAGACACAATCACACACATTAGCCTAAGAGGCCTACACAGGGTCAGGATCATCAATATCACTGTCTTCTACCTCCAAATCTGGTCTCACTGGATGATCTTAAGGAGCAATAACATGCATGGAGCTGTCATCTCCTGTGATAACAACCCCTGCTTCTGGAACCCACCTCCTGAAAAACCTGCTTGAGGCTGTTTTACAGTTAACTTTTTCTTTGTAAATAGAAGGAGTACACTCCAAAATAGTGATCAAAAGTATAGTATAGTAAATATACAAACTAGTAACGAAGTATTTTATTACCATTATCAAGTATTATGTACTGTACATAATTACATGCTATTCTTTTATATGACTGGCAGTGCAGTAGGTTTGTTTACACCAGCATCACTGCAAATATGTGAGTAATGTGTGGTGCTACAATCTTATGATGGCTATGACATCACTAGGCAATAGGATTTTTTCAATTCCACTATAATCTCAAGGGACCACCATGATATATATGGTCCATAGTTGACTGAGAAGTTGTTATGTGGTGCATCACTGTATTTTAGTTTATATGCCTAGAACTGTATTTTATACAGTGTTCCATTTATTATTGTTCTCATTCAGCTTATGTGTATGTGTTTGTCTGTGTTGGTCTGTTCTTGTTAATTGCTTCTAACTGATTGATGACATTTGATTGTGTGCATCCACTCCATTTTAGCTGTATCTTCTACCAATGGTGAACTACTAATGTGCCTCCAATTCTCTGCTAATGAAAACAAATCTTTGGTGAATAGATTTGAACAAGCCTTTATATAGACCTATGAGGGAGGATTGCTAGGTCAAGAGTTTACACATTCTTAGTTTGACTAAGGACTGCTAGATTGCCCTCTGTGATGACTGCACCATCTACATTCTTCCTAAGAAATGATGAGTGTGGCTGTTTTCCCACATCTTCACCAACATACGGAATTATGAAACTTATTAGGCTTGAAATTAATGGTGGTTGGTTGTTATAAATTGTTACTTTGATTTACTTTACCTTTTTCTGATTACTAATGGTATTTAATAGCTCATGTGTGTTAGCTATTTATCTTTTCATAAATCAACCGTTCATCAACTTGTCAATTTTGACATTAGATTTTCTTTTTTCCTATTGAATTTTAAGAATTCCTTATATATCCTAGATATCACTAACTTTTCCATTTTATAAACTAAAAATATCTCTCCCAATATTTGACTTGCCTGTAAGCTTTATCTATACTGCTTTTCAATACATAAAGGATTTTAATTGTGGTATAAGAAACTCTCAATTTCTAAACTTTTTTCTTTGTCCTTGTATGTTTCTCATTTACTTTTAATTTTATCTGGAATTCATTATTTTTAAATGTGGTATGGGATAGGGATGTGTATATTGTGAGCTAGTTTCTCAACACCACCTGCTAAATATTCTTTCTCTACTGAGTTTTGGTGCCAATTGTATGTGCCTGTAAATATATGTGTATCTGTTATATTGTCTACATATAAATTGTTCTTTCTCTCTATTTTCTTCCATTATATATTTAATATAAGCATATTTCTCTTTATTATAGCCTATAGCATACTCTAACATCTGGAGAGACAGGTATCCCCTCTTTGATCCCATTGTTAACATTTGAAATGGTTAGGATATTTGTCCCTGCCCAAATCTCATGTTGAATTGTAATCCCCAGTGCTGGAGGCGGGGCCTGGTGGGAGGTTTTTTTTGTCATGGGGGTGGATCTGTCATGGCTTGGGTTCTATCTTCGCCATAGTAAGTTCTTGTGAGATCTGGTCGTTTAAAAATGTGTGGCACCTCCCCCACCTCCAATTCTCTCTCTCCTGCTCCTACTTTCACCATGTGATGTGTCTACCTCCCCTTTGCCTTCTGCCATGATTGGAAGCTTCCTGAGGTCTCCCCAGAAGAAGATGCCACTATGCTTCCAGAACAGCCTGTAGAACCATGAGTCAATTAAACTTTTCTTATAAATTGCCCAACCTCAGGTATTTCTTTATAGCAATGCAAGAATGGCATAATACAACTTTTATAAGCTTATGTGGCCCTTAATATTTCTTACGAGTTAAAAATACATTGATCACATTTTTATAATATGCCATCTGGGATTTTGATTGACATTATATTCAGTTTATTAATCAATTTGGAGAAAATTGAGGTTTTCATAATATTAAAGCTTTCCATACAAAAGAATAGAGTATCTCATTGTGTTCAGTCTTCCTTAATAGAGTTTTAAATCCCAAACATAGAGATCTAATTTATTCTTTCTGATATTAAATTCCTAAGATTGTACTTTTTTGCTATTTTGAATATTATTTTCAGTTTATCAATCACATATTTGGATGATCCTTGCTGGTGTAGAAAGATATTTATATAATAATAGTTGGTGTCCAAATTTTCTTTTTCTTATGTAGATAATCACATAATAAAAATGGAAGGTTTAACCTCTTCTTTTCAAATTCTTATACTTCTTACTACATTTTTATGTCTTATATTATTGGCCAGCCCTCTTGGATCGTATTAAATACTAGGGGTAATGTTAGCATCCTATCTATGTCCTGTCCTAAAGGAAATATGCTTAAAATTTTTTATTAACATTATTCACTCATGGTTTTTGTACATGAACTTTATCAAGGTAAAGATGTTATTTTCTATCCTTAGTTTGATATTTACAAATCATAAATAGGTAATGTAACTCATTCAATGTATTTTTAAATAATTATTGAAATAACTATGTGGTGGTTATGCTGTATAATGTTGATACATTATGTGATATTAAAGCATCCTCATGCCCTTGGGATAACCAAGAAATATATAAAAGCCAACTTAGTAATGTGTTTCTTTTATAGTTAGTGTATTTTAAAAATTAAATTTCATAATTCTTTGCCAAATTCAAGTTTGCTGAGATATTCTCCTATGTTTTCTTCCAGGATTTATATAGTCTTAGCACTTATAATTAGATTTAATGTATTTTAAAATTCATTTATAATTCACATACCATAAGATCTGTCCTTTTAAAGTGTACAATTCCATGGATTTTAGTATATTCACAATGTTGTGCACAATCATCAATACGTAATTCCATAACATTTTTATCACCCCAAAAAGAAACCCAACACCAATTAGCATTCATGCTCATTCTTTCTCCCCTAAGCCTCTGGCAACCTCTAATGTACTTTCTGTCTATGGATTTCCCAATTCTGGACATTTAATATAAATGAATCACTAATTATTTGGCATTTTGTGGTTGGTTTCTTTGGTTTAGCATAATGTTTTCAAGTTTCATTAATGTTGTAGGGTGTATCTATATCATTCCTTTCTATGGTAAATAATATTCTACCATACAGATATATCATGTTATGGGTTTATCCATTCATCAATTGATGAACACTTGGTTTGTTTCCACTTTTTGGCTCTGATGAGTCATGTTGCTATGAACATTTATGTGTACGTTTTGTGTGAATATATGTGTTCAATTCTCTTGGGTATTTACTTAGGAGTAGAATTGCTGTATCACAATTAACTCTGTGTTTAGTTTTTCTGAAGAACTGCCAAATTGTTTTACAAAGAACCTGCACCATTTTACACTCCCATCAGTAATGTATGAGGCTCACAAGTTTTTTCCCTTAACACTTGTTATTATCTCTCTTCATTATAGCTATTAAGTGGGTATGAACTGATATCTTTCTGTGGTTTCAATTTATATTTTTCTAAAGACTGATGATATTGAGCATCTTGTCATGTTCTTGTTGGTCAATTGTATTTCTTCTTTGGAGAAATATTATTCAAGGTCTAAAATCATGGAATAGTCTTCCAACTTTATTATTCTTTGCAAAATTCTTTTGGCCATTCCAGGTACTTTTTATTTCCATATACATTTTAGAAACAGTTTGTCAATTCCTACAAATAAAATACCTGCTGGGATTTTGTTTGATATTATGCTGAATTATTAATCAATTTTGTAAGATTTGACATCTTAGCAATCTTGAGTGCTCCATTCCATGAATATGGTATATCTCTGCATTTATTTAGATATTAATTTCTCTTAGTAACATTTTGTAGTTTTTAACACATAGATCAGGTACGTTTTTGCCAAACTTACCCCTGAGTATTTCAGATGTTTTATGCTATTGTAAATGGTATGTTTTTGTTTCAATTTATGATTGCTTGAATTTAGAGCTACAATCAATTTTAATAAATTAATATTTTATTCTGCAACTCTGCTAAATTCACTTGTTAGTTTTAGTAGATTTTCTGTAGATTTTGTACAATCATGTTGTTTTTTGGTAAAAAGTTTTTCCCTCTCTACGTAATGTGCCTTTTTCCCCCTATCTCTGGCTGCTTACTAATATCTTTTTATTATTATTTTAAGCAATTTGATTAAAATATGACTTTTGTGTGTGTATGTGTGCATGCCAAGTTTGTATATTTTAATGTTTATTTTATTTATGGTTCATTGAACTTCTTGGATCTGTTATTTATAACTCTCAAATTTATAATTTTTTAGTATTATGTTTCAATTATTTTTTTCTCTTTTCTTCTGCATCATTTCTTTCTGGGATCTCAATTGCAAGTGTATTAATTTTCTTGTGTTTGCTTGATTTTGTCCTGCAGGTCACTGGTTATATTTTTAGGCTCCTTTTCACTGCGTGCTTTATTTTGGATAGTTTCTATTGATACATCTTCAAGTTCACTGACATCTTTTTCTGCTTTCTCTGCTCTGTTGTCAATCTCATTCTATTACACAGTTTTTACGTTACAGATCTTTCATCTTTATCCTTTCATATTTATGCTTTCTTAAGCATATGGAACATACTAATGATAGTTGTCTCAGTGACTTTGTCTACTACTCCATTATCAGTGTCAGTTTCTATTTGTGGAGATTTTTTCCCCTGCCTGTCAGTCATATATTTCTGCTTATTTGCCTACCTAACAATTTTTATTGTAAAATTTACATTTGTAGGTACTATATATAGTTATTATTTTAAAGAGTGGTGGACAATATTCTGGCACATGAGTTATATCTACATTGGGTGGCAGGAGAATCAATTATTCCAACCATATCCCAGCCTAGGTGTTGTCTACTGACTTACAGTAGTTCATTCTTGAGTTTTGTGAAGTTTCTCCCCTTATACACTCAGATCATTATTAAGAACAAAAATAAAAGAGACATCTGTCTGGATCTCCAGAGCTCTGTATTTGTATAGCTTTCTTTTCTCTGATCTGTTTCACTCATTCAAACCACATCAACCTCCCTGAACTTTGATCTCTGTCTTTCTAATTGACAGAGACTACAAAACTCTTGATTGGGTTTTCTCCCTCCTCTGCAACCTGGAAACTACCTTCAGGAAGTGAGTTGAAACAATTGTTCACCTCATTTATTTCCTTTTTCCTAAGTAATCATAGTCTCTGACTGCTCTTCAATGTTTGAAAAGAATTGAATCAGATATTCTTCTGTTTCCTAATTTTTATGGGAGGAATGTTAAATCACAAACACTTTATACCATATGGCTAGAAGTAGAAATCTCTTCTCTCTGTGTTTACTTTCCTTCCTATTCAACTCAGACTTCATGGACCATAGTACATCATTATAGTCACTTCTTGTAAAATCTCTCTTTATCTCCTATAATCACCTGGCACAGCCTCAGCTTCTGTCTCAGCTCTACCTACTCACCATCTCTTTTATGTCTTCACCTAATTAGATTAATGTTTCTGAAGAATGTCATACAACTTGGTAAACTAATATTATATTAAATTTATAATTACAAGTCTTAAGTGGCCATCTAACTCCACCCAGAAATTTTACTGCTGCCCTCAATTTTGTCCTCCTTATTCAATCAGATGACAATTTTATAATTCTCCTCTATCTTTAAAAACTCCTATGCCCTCCAATATCCCTTCCAAATCCATTTTAGTTGATCTCCTCATCTTATAGTTTTCCTACATATTAATAAATTAGAAACAGTCTGACAGACACCCCCTCAGTTTTTCATCACTAAAGCTAAAATTCAACCTACATTCTTACTCATTTTTCACCCCCGTAACAAGTGATGATAGGTTCCTTATCTTTAAAAGGCTGGCCTTTTCAGCAAATCTCATCCTCTCTTGCCTTTACAAAAACTTTGACTATGTTTTCACTCTTTCCCATATTATTAGTGTCTCCATCTTATTGGTTCATACATGTGAAGAGAAGACAAAGCTACCTCTACTTCCCATCTTTTAAAAATTTTCCTTGACCCCACAAATCTCTCTGCAGCTATTTCTCCATTTTTGTCTACTCTTCTATACAGCAAAATGTCTTCAAAATCTGGTCTATACAAGTTGGTTACACTTTACCCCCTGTGATTTCCACTTTAGCTTATTCAAGTCAGGCTCCCATCTCCACAATTCCACCAACCGTATTTTTCAAGTCATTATCTACTTCTTTACTCAAACCCAAATCCAGAGTTTTCCTTAATTTCTTCATTTTTTTCCATTCTTCATATCCAGTTTTTCAGAAAGTGCTGTTGATTTTACATATGAAAACCACCTCAAATCCATACAATTTCAATCTGTCATCAGTACTGCCATCCCAGGCCCCAGTATTATTGCATGCCTTTCTTGCTGCAACAGATAAGCTCTGAACTGATGTCATTTCTTCTGTCATTGTTTCTCCAAATCCCTTCTTAACGTAGTACTCATGGTGGTTTATACAACACAAAATTATACAACTGTATCATGCAGTTTCCTTAGATCGACCCTCTTAACATGGCTTGTAGCATCATATATAAGCTGACCTAATGTCATCTTTCTACTCCATCTTCTACAATGGTCTTCCACAGTCACTATTCTTTAGATACTGGACTTTCTTTACTTGGAAGAGCTCTTTTCTGCCTTAGCAACTGTATACAATTAATGATCCTCTGCACATTTTCCTCTTCCCCAGAACTTCACATAGCTGCCTCCTTGCCAGGAGTCTAATCTGTAGGTCCTCAGGATGGGCTCCCCTCCATCATCCATCTGTGTGAATCTCCACCTCCATCGTTATTTTCTATCACAGTTGTCCATTTATTTCCTTCACAGAACCTATTTCTAGATGCACCTTCATCTTCATTTCCTGCTCCTTATCTCCTGCTCCCACTTGGAGGTATTTTCCTTGAGAGCAGGGACATTGTTTTAGCAGTGCCTAGCACACAACATGTACTCAGGAAATATTAGTTGAATACTGAATTGTAGACCTGCTGCATAATGATGCCAGCTACAAATACTTCACAAGATTGTTGTGAAAAAACTTTGCAAGATCTAAAGAGAAGAGGAGATCAGAATTATTAAGCATTTACTCTGTATTAAGAAAAATACTAAACACTGTCGATAGATTATTATTTAACTTTTTCCTTATAGCTACTTTTATGTATGAATATCCCATTTATATTATATATTATTGTCCCATTTTCAGATAAAAACAAGGTTCAGATGAGTTTATTGCCTTCTCTACTTTCAGATAGTAAGTAGCCAAGCTGGATTTGACTCCCAAGTCTACTCTTTTTTATCTACGTTAGTCATCAGAAACATCTTACAAATTAGTTATTATTTCCTCTGTGTTCTTACTGCACTTATAATATTTTTAATGTTCTAAATACTTGAGCAAATTATCCTGTCCCAAAATAATAAACTTTATTTAGTAGTGGCTTACACTTTCTTATCTTTTTAATTTTGCAGTTCTATCACATTGTCTGGCATACAGAAAATTACTCCATAACATTCTGTGATCTTAAGTGAATTGTAGCTGTTAACCTTTTGGATAAAGTGCTTACCCTATTTTTTAGTCTGATGTTTGCCTGAGGGTAATGTTCTTGTTAAAAAACTGACCAAGTTCAAAGGATTGATGTATTTTACTGTTGTATTTATTATATTTCTCAGCCCTGGAGATTATCTAAGTGAAGTCACTTGAAAAATTCACTTCAAAGAGAACTCCACACTTGAATATGCATCACAGAAGACAAAGTAAAATAAGAATTCGGTCTCTCAGGGAATGAAGAAAATCAAGAAGTTATTGGCCTTATGGTTGGCAGTTCCTGGTTAAAAAAAAAAAAAAAAAAGCATTATCTATTCCCAGATTTTTGAAAAGGAATAAGTGGATTTTTTTCAGCCTTAAAGATTTGCTGCTATGTCCAATGTACAAGAGAATGAGAATATCTCCTAATACCAAAACATCCCATTTTAAATTGTGGCGTATGATTTAGAAACAGTTTCTAAATCCATAGTTTAACCCAACAATATTCTTGTGAGATATAGCTATATTTCATTAGAAAGACTAAAATCTGAAAGAGTTGATTTCCATAAATCTACCTCTACCATACTAGATTTTAATTTTAAGGTTTTGCAAAAAATATTTTTAATGACTTCTAACTATCAACAATGATTAAGAAGTCTTGAAAGTGAACTCCTAGTTTCTAAGCTCTTTCTTGCTCATACATTATACATTCTTTCTTTGTGTTTATCTCACTATATGATTTTGTCATCAGTTTCATACTTTATGTTGTATTACATCATTGCATGGATGTATCAAGAGCATTAAATGTATAAAATTATGAGAAAATTAGGTGAGTCAAACTGAACAATTTAAACCTTTAAAGCTTGAGGCAAAATAAATTTATCTTACAGAAATATTAGCAATTCATTCCACAATTCAAGCATTTTTCATAGATATTTTCCCCTGAATATCTTACCTCAATATACATAACAATTACTTATGATCAACTTCAATATTAACAAAAAGGAAATAATATCAAGTATAAACACATTAGTTTTTATGTAATTTATAATTTTTACTGTCCCACTAAGCAAACTGTTTAGTTTAGTCAAACTTTTGTTTTATTTTGTTTTTTGGTACCAAGACTTTCTCGATGAAGGAAGCAGTGTGTCAATTCGCTTTGTGATACAAGCTCTTAATCTGATTGATAACCCCAGACTGTTTTCCTGCTATTACAACTGTGCCATTAGAACATAATTCTACACAAAAATCAAACTCCAAACTTCATTTGTTGATAATGCAATCCTTCCTAGTATTAGACAATTCAAATATTGTTGTTTATCCACAATAAAGGTGAACAAAATTCATCCTTCATATTATCATCATGTTCAGACTACACATATACTAAAAGAATTGTCATGTTAGAAATACGTATGTATTCATCAAATTGCAAGAAAAAAATACTTGGGTAGCTTATTTGTTCTATGAGTTGGTTTTCCAATTCGTTAGCTAATTCCTGAATTTGCTGAGACTATATCATGGGGGAGTGATATTTGAGCTACCTCATATGCGACAGATCTGCCCAACAATTCTAAGTAAACACGTTTCATGCAGACTTTCGTTAATGTCTTGACATTTATCTGTGATTTTTTTTGTTACTTTTAGTTACCTAAAGTCTTCCTTTACAAGAAATATAATATATTCTATGCAACAGTGACATCTGATTCCTCTGGCTTTTGAAATCAATAATCTTTCCTTTGAAGAATTCTTTTGGCTTTGGACTTATCTTTTTATGTCTTCTTAAAATGTAAATACTGTTTATATTATAATGGTTCCATTGTTTCAATAGCCACTGTATCTTTGCAGTAGGTTTTAACCCTTCAACATCAATTGTGGTTGCAAAATTGAACTCAACATATGATTTATACTTCCAAATGAAATAAATATGAACGCTTTGGGTCTTTATGTATTTAAAATCGTGTTCACAATTATCATGTGATTTATCACTAGTAATACAACTGTCAAAAGTGTATCTTTGTTTTTTAAACAAGGAATTTCCAAGCCTGGCCAACACAGGGAGACCACATCCCTACAAAGAGATGATAAGAAAATAAAAAAAATTAGCCTGGCATGGTGGTGCACACCTGTAGTCCCAGCTCCTTGGGAGGCTGAGGCAGGAGGATCACTTGAGCCCAGGAGGCTGTGCTATGATGGTACCACTGCACCTCCAGCCTAGACAACACAGTGAGACCATATCTCAAAAAAAAATAAGAAGAAGAAGAAAGAAAGAAATTTCCAGTGAAGCATGTTTTGCCATCTGCAAATTAAAAATTAATAATATAAAATTATACTTTATTAATTTTGCAAATAAAACTACAAATTGAAAAGCAATTTTTGCTAAAAATTTTTAAATGAATGCTAAAAGTTACAAAAACAAATGAATACATTTTAAAGACTTTTACACTTAACAGTCAATTGTGAAGGTGATCTTAATGTATTAGTGGTTTTTTTTAAATTATACTTTAAGTTTTAGGGTACATGTGCACAACATGCAGGTTTGTTACATATGTATACATGTGCCATGTTGGTGTGCTGCACCCATTAACTCATAATTTACATCAGGTATATCTCGTAATGCTATCCCTCCCCCTTCCCCCCACTCGACAACAGGCCCCAGTGTGTGATGTTCCCTTTCCTGTGTCCAAGTGTTCTCATTGTTCAATTCCCACCTATGAGTGAGAACATGCGGTGTTTGGTTTTTTGTCCTTGTGATAGTTCACTGAGAATGATGGTTTCCATCTTCATCCATGTCCCTACAAAGGACATGAACTCATCCTTTTTTATGGCTGCATAGTATTCCATGGTGTATATGTGCCACATTTTCTTAATCCAGTCTATCATTGTTGGACATTTGGTTTGGTTCCAAGTCTGCTATTGTGAATATTGCCACAGTAAACATATATATGCATGTGTCTTTATAGCAGCATGATTTATAATCCTTTGGGTATATACCCAGTAATGGGATTGCTGGGTCAAATGGTATTTCTAGTTCTAGATCCCTGAGGAATCGCCACACTGACTTCCACAATGGTTGAACTAGTTTACAGTCCCACCAACAGTGTAAAAGTGTTCCTATTTCTCCACATCCTCTCCAGCACCTGTTGTTTCCTGACTTTTTAATGATTGCCATTCTAACTGGTGTGAGATGGTATCTCATTGTGGTTTTGATTTGCATTTCTCTGATGGCCAGTGATAATGAGCATTTTTTCATGTGTCTGTTGGCTGCATAAATGTCTTCTTTTGAGAAGTGTCTGTTCATCTCCTTTGCCCACTTTTTGATGGGGTTGTTTTTTTTTTCTTGTCAATTTGTTTGAGTTCATTGTAGATTCTGGATATTAGCCCTTTGTCAGATGAGTAGATTGCAAAAATGTTCTCCCATTCTGTAGGTTGCCTGTTCACTCTGATGGTAGTTTCTTTTGCTGTGCAGAAGCTGTTTAATTAGATCCCATCTGTCAATTTTGGCTTTTGTTGCCACTGCTTTTGGTGTTTTAGACATGAAGTCCTTGTCCATGCCTATGACCTGAATGGTATTGCTTAGGTTTTCTTCTAGGGTTTTTATGGTTTTAGGTCTAACATTTAAGTCTTTAATCCATCTTGAATTAATTTGTGTACGAGGTGTAAGGAAGGGATCCAGTTTCAGCTTTCTACATATGGCTAGCCAGTTTTCCCAGCACCATTTAGTAAACAGGGAATCCTTTCCCCATTTCTTGTTTTTGTCAGGTTTGTCAAAGATCAGATGGTTGTAGATGTGTGGTATTATTTCTGAGGGCTCTGTTCTGTTCCATTGGTCTATATCTCTGTTTTGGTACCAGTACCATGCTGTTTTGGTTACTGTAGCCTTGTAGTATAGTTTGAAGTCAGGTAGCGTGATGCCTCCAGCTTTGTTCTTTTGGCTTAGGATTGACTTGGCAATGCGGGCTCTTTTTGTTCCATATGAACTTTAAAGTAGTTTTTTCCAATTCTGTGGAGAAAGTCATTGGTAGCTTGATGGGGATGGCATTGAATCTGTAAATTACCTTGGGCATTATGGCCATTTTCACGATATTGATTCTTTCTTTCTTCCTACCCATGAGCATGGAATGTTCTTCCATTTGTTTGTATCCTCTTTTATTTCGTTGAGCAGTGGTTTGTAGTTCTCCTTGAAGAGGTCCTTCACATCCTTGTAAGTTGGATTCCTAGGTATTTTATTCTCTTTGAAGCAATTGTGAATGGGAGTTCACTCATGATTTGGCTCTCTGTTTGTCTGTTATTTGTGTATAAGAATGCTTGTGATTTTTGCACATTGAATCTGTATCCTGAGACTTTGCTGAAGTTGCTTATCAGCTTAAGGAGATTTTGGGGTGAGATGATGAGGTTTTCTAGATATACAATCATGTCATCTGCAAACAGGGACAATTTGACTTCCTCTTTTCCTAATTGAATACCCTTTATTTCCTTCTCCTGCCTGATTGCCCTGGCCAGAACTTCCAACATTATGTTGAATAGGAGTGGTGAGAGAGGGCATCCCTGTCTTGTGCCAGTTTTCAAAGGGAATGCTTTCAGTTTTTGCCCATTCAGTATGATATTGGCTGTGGGTTTGTCATAAATAGCTCTTACTATGTTGAGATATGTTCCATCAATACCTAGTTTATTGAGAGTTTTTAGCATGAAGGGCTGCTGAATTTTGTCAAAGGCCTTTTCTGCATCTATTGAGATAATCATGGTGGATAAGCTTTTTGATGAGTTGCTGGATTCAGTTTGCCAGTATTTTATTGAGGATTTTTGCATCGATATTCATCAGGGATATTGGTTTAAAATTCTCTTTTCTCGTTGTGTCTCTGCCAGGCTTTGGTATCAGGATGATGCTGGCCTCATAAACTGAGTTAAGGAGGATTCCCTCTTTTTCTATTGATTGGAATAGTTTCAGAAGGAATGGTAGCAGCTCCTACTTGTACCTCTGGTAGAATTTGGCTGTGAATCTGTCTGGTCCTGGACTTTTTTTGGTTGGTAAGCTATTAATTATTGCCTCAATTTCAGAGCCTGTTATTGGTCTATTCAGAGATTCAGCTTCTTCCTGGTTTAGTCTTGGGAGGGTGTATGTTTCCAGGAATTTATCCATTTCTTCTAGATTTTCTAGTTTATTTGTGTAGAGTTGTTTATAGTATTCTCTGATGGTAGTTTGTATTTCTGTGGGATCGGTGGTGATATCCCCTTTATCATTTTTTATTGTGTCTATTTGATTCTTCTCTCTTTTCTTCTTTATTAGTCTTGCTAGCAGTCTATCAATTTTGTTGATCTTTTCAAAAAACCAGCTCCTGGATTCAGTGATTTTTTGAAGGGTTTTTTTGTGTCTCTATCTCCACCAGTTCTGTTCTGATCTTAGTTATTTCTTGCCTTCTGCTAGCTTCTGAATGTGTTTGCTCTTGCTTCTCTGGTTCTTTTGATTGTGATGTTATGGTGTCAATTTTAGATCTTTCCTGCTTTCTCTTGTGGGCATTTAGTGCCATAAATTTCCCTCTACACACTGCTTTAAATGTGTCCCAGAGATTCTGGTATGTTGTGTCTTTGTTCTCGTTGGTTTCAAAGAACATCTTTATTTCTGCTTTCATTTCATTATGTACCCAGTAGTCATTCAGGAGCAGGTTGTTCGGTTTCCATGTAGTTGAGTGGTTTTGTGTGAATTTCTTAATCCTGAGTTCTAGTTTGATTGCACTGTGGTCTGAGAGACAGTTTGTTATAATTTCTGTTCTTTTAAATTTGCTGAGGAGTGCTTTACTTCCAACTATGTGGTCAGTTTTGGAGTAAGTGCGGTGTGGTGCCGAGAAGAATGTATATTCTGTTGATTTGGGGTGGAGAGTTCTGTAGATGTCTATTAGTTCCACTTGGTGCAGAGCCGAGTTCAGTTCCTGGATATCCTTGTTAACTTTCTGTCCCGTTGATCTGTCTAATGTTGACAGTGTGGTGTTAAAGTCTGCCATTATTATTGTGTGGGAGTCTAAGTCTCTTTGTAGGTCTCTAAAGAGTTGCTTTATGAATCTGGGTGCTTCTGTATTGGGTGCATATATATTTAGGATAGTTAGCTCTTCTTGTTGAATTGATCCCTTTACCATTATGTAATGGCCTTCTTTGTCTCTTTTGATCTTTGTTGGTTTAAAGTCTATGTATTAGTGTTTTAATGTGGTACTACTGTGCATGACACACACATCTTTTTCCACATGTGGCTTACCACATGAGTTCAACAATATACATACAACATTGTCTATTTCCCATACAATGAAACAAGCCCACTAATCAGGTGCTTTAATGTCGGGACAACATCACATTTCCATAAAAGTTTCTGAGCATTAGAATTTCTGTACTTTTCACAGACTGGTAATAAATAGTTCCCAAATCAGTGTTGGGGAAGCTGGTTTAGTTCCTGTCTTTGGGCTGTGAGTTTGGGTACAATTGTATAGTATTTGGGGGTACTGTCTAGTATTGCTTCTTCATGCACACAGTATCATTAGATTCAAACATGCAAAAATTGTTGTAGTCTCTAATTGTATTATATATGTTTCGCATCCTTGCATTTACATTTGCTGCTTTCTCCCCGGGAAGCTTCTTCTACCCCTAATCACCTACCTAACACCTGTTTCTCCTTCAGTCCTTGCTTCTAACATCATCTTCTCCAAAAACACATCCATTAATCTGAATTCTTTACGCCTCTTCTATGGTCTATAGTGCGTCATAATCTTTACTGTGTAGTGTAAGCAAGGACTCACTTGTTGCTATCAGTCATGGCCTCAGGTGATTTTCTGAATGCTAAGTGTGATCAATTGCTATGACTCAAGATCAATGTGATAAGCTGGAAAATGAAAAAGGATTATGGTATGTAAAGGAAAAGAGTACAATAAAAAAGAAAATATGCAAATGCCTCACATATAGTTAGGGGAAGTATGGTTTTTTTGAAACTTTTGTTTGGGTTAAACACAAATATTTGTTTGCTACATAAGATGTACTTCTTTCTGGGAGTTATTGTCAAAAAAGCTTGAAAGCCACAGCACCAGATTATAAGCGCTTCTCTATCTTGTCTCCTCAGTCCGCAGCAACACTGCTAGCATGTTGTAAACAATGAGATGTTTGTTGAATGACTAAGTATAAAACCTTCCAAGTTAATTAAGTTAGAAAAGTTTTCTTTCATTTACTAAATTCTAGTATTTTAAAAAGAAGTTATTATTAAATTATAATTACAATGTAGTGTTTTTGAAATCATTATAGTGCTTAAGATTAACGCTTGCATGGTCATCTCTTGAAACTTTAAATTTTCTCTAACACGTCTTTCCTATATTTAGGAAAGAGATGCCTTAGTTATCAATTTTTGGTCAAACATCATGGAAATTGATAACTCAGAAAGATTAATATTTTTTTCCACTCAAAGGCTCTTGTCTAAAAATTAGCACAAGTATTTTATTAAGAGTTATGCTTAGCATCAGTGATTTTGCACCTCCCTTCCCCATATACACACACAAAGTACAGTTCAGTGCTGTTCTTGCTAACATTTAATTGCTATTTCAATGTAATTATCATAACCCTGTTAACTCCAGGCCTAGGTGGAAAGTTAATTTCAACACACTCTGAATTTCATCCTTAGACCTTTCTGTGGCATGTGGATGCTTCTGGATTCCTATGCTTATGGAACAGTGAAATGTGCGGGAAAGAGCCCACTATCATATGTGGAGCATGCAGGTCTCTAGGCTCTGCTCTTAATCTAACTGGCTTATTAACCTGATTATATGTGGTTAATCTCCTAGCATATTAGTTTCTTCAAATGAAAGGTGCTCCCCAGTTCCAACTCAAGCTCTGATGTTGTGGGAATCAGGCAAGACAATTTCTGAGGTGCCTTCTATCTTGCATTTAAAAATCCTGCCTTTGTTTTAATCTCTAGTGGAAAACATCTTTCTCTAATTGAAGTTTCCAATAAGACATTGTTTGTTTGTTTGTTTTCCTAACGTATTTTTAAATTTTCTTTTTCCTACTCATGTGCAAAAATATAGTGATTGCTAGCATTGAATATCTCCGTATTTTTTCCTCAATAATGTGTTTTTCTTCACCTGATAACCTTTCCATCTTTTTTAAAAAATAAAATTATCTTTAAGTATTCATTCTTCTATTAAGCGTTTGGTTTATACCACTGGCTACCAGTGTGACCAAACCTTAGAAACGACTGAGGAATTTTCTAAAATATTGGTGGCTAAACCCCATTCAAAGCCAATTATTTGAGACTAGAGGTCAGACTTGGGCATGAGTATGAATTCCACAGATGATTCTAATTTTGGTTGAGGTTGAAAACTTTACACTAATATATATTGGTCTCTTTAGAAACTCACAGGATTACTTATCAACCTTTCTAAATATATATTATTTTTCTAACAACTTTAGCTAAAAGTACAGTGTGTGAGCTATAGGTTAAGAAAATGTTTAATGGGAAAACAGATTTACAGTATCTCAGCCATAGTGTATTTTTATGAAAAGTACCCATGATAAATATGTGAATATGAGAGAAAACGGTTATCCCAATTTTTCCTGGGATAAACAGAAGTAAAGTATCTCCTGGGTATTGGGTAAAATAACTAAAGGATTAGGTAGAACCAATCAAAGGTAAAAAATAAGTTGCCAAGCACCTAATTGCAGGTAATAATCTTCTTCATTTCAGTGTGCCATCCTCTTTTCAATTTGCTAGATGGTTGTCCCTAGAAATTTTCAAACAGCTCTTGATGATGGCGATTGCTAGCATTCCATCTCCTTTTCTGCTCTATCTCAATGTAAGCATGTGCCATATTGTTTAAGTGAAAAACAGGACCTTCTTTGGTGGCATTTAGAGAAGAGCTAATGTGTTAATCTTGGACATACTCTATATCCAGGTGACACATTCAAGTAGACATGGTGAGCATGACTTCCCATGAAAACATCAGTGGCTGAGAACCTAGTGAGCAGGACGTGAGAGACACCCACATCCTAAACTAGCATTATTTCTTTAGGAATAGGTTAGTCAAACTGTTTCTTACTTTTAATTAACCAGTAAAGGAACTTAAATATATACATTTTCAATGCTTCTCCATGTTGTGAATGGCCTTTAGAATAAGAATGCCTGTTTTTCCTTTTTAAATAACTTCCAAAATCTAATCTACATGTAAATTTGTCTTTCAGTTGAAGATCTTAAGGCCACTATTTAGCCAAAATGGCATTTTCATATGGGAAAATCTTGATATTCTTTCAGAAAGTTTGGTTTGGGTGTCATTAGTACTCTCAGAGAACAGTACTGTGGAAATTATAGCAGTGCTAAGTGAGCGTGACTATACATTCAGATCAATATGTGACGGTGATAGAAAATGCAGAGCATACCTAATCCAGCTAACTATGCCCCTGACAGATGCAGTGTGAGCACTGTGTCATTGGTGCCTTTCCTTTCTTTATTTGCATTACCCATCAGGACAGCCCATGAGGAAATGCCTGGAAACTGTGGCGCTCTCTGTAATAAGCCACAACACTAATGAGGCATAACAAATTTAGCAAGTATCATGTATAATCTTGATCTCTCATTGACACTATTACCCATATAGATTACACATTGCCATTTGTTACCTGCTTAATGCAGATGAAACGAGAGGGTGTAGCTGAGTTACTTCTTTCAGAATTAAACATTTTAAAATAAATTGACATCCTCCGAGACAAAAACTCAGTAATTCTGCCCTCTGTTTTTGCTGCTGTAGCCTATCAGCAGGGTTGGCTGGCTGTTTTTACAGAAGGTCAGCCAGATTTTGTCTTTCTCACAGTTTCAGTTTCCTCCTGGGATTGGGGGTCTAATATATTTCTGTAACACGCCAACTGAACCCAAGATAAACAAGTGCCCAGAGAAACATGGTCCTAGTATATGCTTCTCTGCAGTTCAAAAATTTAGAAATCAGATGTCTGCAGTGATCCTTGTCTGTAGGAATTATTGAGCCTCAGCTGAGAGGAGACTTTGGTGAGGTCCTGTGTCAATGATGAGATGTCTGATATAAACTAATAATAATTTGTAAACAATCTATGCATAATACTATCTCATAGAAGATTTTTAAAAATGTAAATTCATTACTTTTCAGATGACCCCTTTTCAGATGACCTCCTTTTCAGAAAGAGCCAAAGGTTACTTCCATTTTACAGATAAATGCATTTTCTAGACAGAAAAGTCATTACAGGAAAAGAAGGGAAGTGTGTTTACTCTGATTTAGCTTTGAGATTTCCTGCAAGTGGGGAGACAATCATGAGTATGCATACGTACAAAATACATACAGAAAAGTCAAGAGATAAGAAAGATGTACAAGGTCTCTTGTTTCTCTTATTCTAACAAAATTTTTGGAATGAATTTTATGTTTATTTCTGCTAAGTTTTTCTCCACCAAGAAATCTGTGCTGGCTACAGTATTTCATGTAAATTCAGACTCAAGAATGACAAAATTATAACTCATATTTTCATTCCCTCCAAATCCTAAATTTTTAAAATAAAAAAGTAAATATTTTAGTTAATTGCAAGTTAAGTCTACTTGATCATATTAGATTAAACAAACTGAAAGGGGTTAGACTAGGATAAGGTACCCAAAAAAATAGTGTTCACATAAATTATAATTAAGCATGTATGGAGTTTCCCATAAAGGGCAGTGGCCATACACCCAGCAAAAATAAATGCCTGTAACTCAGAACTTTTGCTACGTTTTCACTACCAAATACTGATGTGCTCCAGTGAAAATTCTCATTTTGGAGTTCTGGGTGTTTGGGGTGGAGTGAGAGGAAGGGAAGACACGGCAGAGATTTACAAACATAATGTTGCCCACATCCCAGTTTTACTTGGTACTAGTCCCAATTTCATAGGTTAAAATTTTCATCTTCATTATGTTGCTGGGCCTATACTTTCTATGTAATTTTCCCTTCTTTTCTCTATTGCCTCTTTCTGTGTTTGTGTATTTCTCTTTAATATTGACAGCTGTTGTTTGCAGTGGTCTTTGGAATTACAAGTCTTATATTCTCCCAGGTTAATGGTGTAATGGAGAAAAGCAAGTCTGTAGAAAACTAGCATTTATAAATTTTCCTTAGCCTATGTGCAAGATTGTTAATAGATTAGTAGTATTGATCATTTTTCTGTGATCCTGTAATGTAAATTATTAAAGATTGAAACAGATAAATTGTTTTGTCAAGTACTGCATTATATAATATCTAAAATCAACTAACTGGAGAGTGACACGGAGGGCTGCCCTCAGGTTTCAGGGCGGAATGGTTAGAATGGTTGGATTTTTAAGGTCAAAATTGTTCTTGAATGGTATCAATTCTAATTTAATTGCAAAAGCATGAAGAAAGAATGAAAACAAAAATTTTCTTTAGTGTTTTGAAATACATTGGTTGATAGAGTTACCTTTGTAGAAATGAAGATTCAATGGTGTGTAACTGCAGCTGCCTTTCAAGGAGCAGTATCACAGGTGCAAGACTTATTTTCCCGTCAATAAGGTGGCAAATAATTGTTGGGAGCCTACTATGTGCAAGGATCTGGAATAGTTACTCTAATTAATTCAGAGAGTGAGATGAATTGCATGAGCATCTAGTGACAGAGGCTGGTGTAGGTAGAGATCCTAATAAGTTTGAAAAACAGAGTGAGTCTTAGCTAAAAACACATTTCATAGTCTGTTTTTCTTTTTCTCAGAATATAGCATTTTGTAATTATGGTGGTTTGTTAAGCACTTGAGTGCATGTTATGTGTGTGCTCCTAGGAAGAAAGCAGACTCAATTAATAGAGTAAACAAATATAAGTGGAAATTTTGAAAGCCTCAAACATTTAAATTAAGTCAAGCCTGACCTTTATTTAAGGTTTATCATCTACTTCCTAGTTGTTTTTATATGTCTATTAAGCAATGTTTCATTGAATATCTTATCACTTAGACATGTCGGATAGAATAATTTGCCTGCTAGCTATGAATGGACAAACTTGCAGATCTAATTGTTTGCTTTGGTATTAACAAAACATTATTGCATTCTGACTAAGAAATATGCTTACTCCATCAATTTGACTGTGAAATAAGCATTCACTCTCAAGACTTTAGACTTTACTTGGGTTTTTAAAAACTGAGCCAACAGAAATTCAGCTAAAGTTGTTTCAATAGACATGTTATTTAAAATTTTTATATTCCAAATGTTTATCAGAATCTTATTAAGTCTTCATTATTTTTTAAATGGATGAATGTTACTTTTCATGAAACAAATAGGCATATGATTTAAAATGTAGCAGTCTACTATAATTGAACGTATTAATTTTTTTGAAATAAAAGTACTATTTTTAAAAAGAAACTAGACTGCTCTCTGAAAAAAAAGTCTTAACAATATATAACTAATGTATTCTTCTTTGAATTAGACATTAACAGAAGTAATAATAAAAATGTTATTTAGAAACAGGCAATTCTCAGGTTTCAGATTGAGTTCTATTGAAATCAATTTCACTTTAACTTTTTTGTGAACTATATAAGTAGAATATTCTGAAGAATTATCTGAAAAACTACTAGAGAATTTACTTAAAAATAGATTTGAATTAGGCTGAAATCCAGAAATAAAACACACACACACAACAGTTTGAACACATTGAAACCAGTTTCAGTTTACGTTCTAAAAATGCATCATGATTTATTTCAGCTCAATTCCACAGGCAACCATTGAGTGCATACTACTGTATAGTAGTTTATAAATGGTTCATTTTAGAACTTTTAAAAATATTTTGCATTCCTTTGTCTTAATTAAGGAAAAGGCTGTATATTCACATCTTGGAATCCAAGAACAACACTGTTATTGTTATAAGTACTATTTCAATATATTTAATAGATTCATAATTCCCAATTTACTTATTTTAAATAGGACTTGGTGCAACAAAATTCTAGTACACTTATAAAATGTTGTCACTCTTTTGTGCTTTAGTGGAGAAAGCATTTGGCTTGGCATCAGAAATGCTGGAATCTTGACCAGATTCTATAATTCTGTGACTTCAGGTTGGGCCCTATAGCTGGTAAAGAGCTTGTTAGGCCCTGTGGGGCTGGAAGAGCAAGGTCCAAACGAGGAATGTTTTCATGCCTGAGTGCTCTATACTGTGCTGTTCTCTACTGGCTTCTTGTATGCTGGGCGATTCAAAGGTAATGAGGTACACCTGGCTAGGATGAGGGGTCTCTAGCACATCTTCAGATGACTCTAAGTACAGGAGTACTAGAGTCCTACGAATATGAAGCTGGGCTTGGAGGGTAAATTTCAGGTTCCAGAGGTCTGATGAGATTTCCACGCAGGCAGACCTATCATCCTCAAGGTGGCCTACTGCTGAGGATTGTCTGGAAGGAACCCAAATGTTATACCTTCCCCAGTCATTGGATGCTATTGCTGATCTCTCTGTGTATCATAACTGTGCTGACTTCTTTTTATAGTCGTTAAGGAGGAGAATCTTTTTAGATTCATCTCATTGTTTGTGTGTCTGTTTCTAATTTCTTCATCAGTCTGAAGTTTTTGTTATTGATGTTTGCCAAGACAGTAGTTCTACAATGACCCTTGAATATGCCTTTTACTTTTCATAGTCCATACATTTGGCCTCTTCCCCTTTATAAATATAATTGGAACTTGCGGTCTCTAGATTGCCTTTCAACTCTAATATTCTATTGCTCTCCAAGTGGAAAATCCATATTTGTAGAGAAATAAGTCGTATTCTCTATATCCTAACCCAGAGTTCATGCTGTATCTCTCTTGTGATGAAAGGTCCCAGGCTGCCATTGATTTCTAGAAATGTGTGGGTGTTTTATATTGTCCCTAAGTATCATGCTAGGATCTGGGAGCACCTTGGCCAGATAACAGACTCTAATATCTGGGCTGAACCTATGGGTTGACCTTTGCTTTCTCTCCCAGTATATATTACTAGATTGATGTTCATTCTGGAGGGAGTGCCCTTTCAAACTAGGAATGCCAATATTATAAAGTAGCAAATATATGTATATTTAGTATAATAGGGTTTTGTGATCTGGTACACAGAAGACTCTTTTTGCTTTATTTGCCCTCTGTGTTTTTTCTCTAATCATGGAGAAAGAACGTGTTCTGAGGAAGAGCAAGAACTGTGTCAGCAGGGATAAAGTTGAATCAGGAGGACACACAGAATCAGCCTGGGCTTGGAAAAAAAATAGAAAATTGCTAGTATGTTAAATGAAGAAGTTTAGTACATGATCTTGGTTATGTAGATGTTGTAACATTGGAGGAGCAAAACATGGAAGATGGAGTAATCTAGAAATTAGTAACCACTTTTAGATAGGGAAACACAAAGGAAGACATGAGGTTACCAAAACCTGGGAGTGTGGAAAAGGGGCTGATGCTTCTGGCACGGGGACCCTGATGAGGGGCTACTATGACAGGGCTGGGGAAATGGGAGAGAAGCATCAGGAACTGGAATGGTGGAAAAGATCAGGGATATAGCCACTTCCAGGGATCACCAGAAGAAAGAAAAACAAGAGAGATAAAAAATAAGAACAATTGCTCCTCTTCTCACAACTGCTGATTTTCCATGACTGGCTTCTATTAGTAAAACCTAGGAGACAGTGAACTAGCAAAGGAACCTGGAAATGCAGTTTTTGCATTTTTAGCTCCAGCATTACAAAGTTGTGAAAATTAAATGAGTGTATGCATGTAGAATGCTTACCACAAAATACCTAGTCCACAGATTGGATGTATCTCCAATGCAGGAATCAGTATGATGAAATATGTGTTTTCAGTCAATTTTAGCTTCTTGTCCAGGTTGGATTTGTGGAGTTGCTTAAGGAAGACCTAGCAGAGCAAGGTCAGATTTCAGACAGTATCTTTGGAACTATCAGATATGCACCATATTGGTCCTCTCCACCTCCCTTACCTGAGGGCTTCAGGCCTTCAAAACTCTGCTTCTCATCTAAGAGGAGCAATGACTTCTGATTGGTCTGTCCCTTGTCAGTCATGTGTGGGATGGGAAACATCACATTAATGAATTTGCTCATTAGAGCAATCCCTCCACCTTTCCTCTTTCTTCCCTTTCCTAACCTAAATCTTTGTGTACCTGTACATGTGTGTGAGCGTCTTCATTTGCAGCCACCACAGGACTCCTGAATGTCTCCACATGACATTTAGAATGTCTTTGTCCTCATCTCACACACATTCACTAGGCACAAGAGATTTCAAGGCATAATTATGCAATGGTTTCTTAATATTCCATGAAGTCTATCCAGTACATGTGTATATTTAAACAACTTAAAATTAACACTCATCCTTTAATACAGAGCAAATAAATACAAGCAGTCAAGCACATCTGGAGGATGAGTGTTCCCTTGCATCATTTCATTCCTTTTCAGGGACAAGTCCATGTAGTTATAAATTCCCTCAGAAAACTGAATCCCTTTATTATATTTTAACCAGTGGCAAAGATCAGAATTCCTCTAGAGGGAAAGAAGTTAAAGTAAACAAAACTAGTTCTAGAAAATACTGTGGCCAACATGATGAAACCCCGTCTCTACTGAAAATACAAAAATTAGCCGGGCGTGGTGGTGCGCATCTGTAATCCCAGCTATTCTGGAGGCTGAGGCAGGAAAATCGCTTGAACCCAGGAGGCAGAGGTTGCAGTGAGCCAAGATTGCGCCACTGCACTCCAGCCTGGGTAACAGAGTGAGACTGTCTCAAAAAAAAAGAAAGAGAAAAGAAAACAAGAAAGAAAAAGAAAGAAAATATTGTGGCCACATCTAATTATTAGATATAATATCTAATAATTAGATATTATATTTTTCTAATGGTTGTTGAAGGAACTCAGGTTGGCTGTGCTTAGTTTCTCCATTTTATAAAGTCACCATTGTATTAGATTTTGAATGGGAAGGTGAAACCACTTAGTCTAAATAAAATTATCAGATGACTACTAATAATTTTATTCTTGAAAATATATTCATGGAAAGGAAATAGCTGTGCATCCTTGGTGTGAGAACCTCTCTGAAGTCTCATTTGCTTCACCTGCTCTGTCTGGAATCTGGCATTGCTGGCCAGTTCCTCACTGTCTCCCTGGCTGCAGTTGCCAGTAGACAAACACTTCCTGCCCGGCCATTAGACTCACTTTGGTGTTCTTCTCCATGGTGAGTCTGACTCAGCCTGACCTTGTAGATTGCTGGTCCCAGTTCACTTGACCTCAAGAACCTCCTTGCTCACTCCTGCCTTGCACGACTCCTTGGCTTCTAGACCCTCCACTTCCCCTGACTCACTTCTAGCTGCAAAATCCTTAGCGCCCGGCCAGGTTTCCAGGCACTGACCTCTGGCAGATCTGGGATGTTTAACCAGCAGCCTGTCTGGCTCTGCCTTAAACTTCTACCTGACTCCAACAGATTTCTTCAAAAACATTTTAAGTTAGTGTTCAAGTGCTAAAGAATGGGACAAATGCAAGTCACCAGTGTCAATGGCTGGCTGGTTGCTTGGGGACAAAAGAACTCACAGGATAGCTTTGCCTGGTAACTTCATAACTTCACTGAGGTCCATGGACAGCCAATGAAACATATCATTTATCATGAGAAGTCACACTTATATTCTCATTTAAATCTGTAGTGCCATCCCGCATCTCTAGTTTCATTTTTCTCTGTATTTTCCTTATTTAGGTTAAGTACTTGTTTATCTCTTTTATTGGTCTTTTAAATAACGTGTTGTGGTATTTACTTACCTGTTTTTTTCTTATATATACTTATCTGTATATCAGTATATACTTATCTGTTATGATAATAAATTAATTTCATTAATTTTGTTATTGATTAATTTCATCTTCCTTTTTCTCAGTTATTTAGTAACTTCCTATTTCTCTTAGTTATTTAGAACATAGACTTTGTAACCAGACTGACTGCCCAGGCTATAAACTTGGCTCCGCTGATTACTAGGCATGTAATCTTGGATGAGTTGTTTAATCCCTCATGACTCAGTTTCCTCACCTATGAAACAGAAACAATGATAAACTTACCTCATCAAGTTGACACTCATGGCTACTTTGAAATTATAATAATTATTAGAACCCACCACCAGAAATTGTTAATGTCATCATTATAAAGCATGTATATTATGTTATTACAAATTTATTTTATACATATGCTGATAATCATAATTCAATTTTTTATAATTCTTTGTAATTTATTTTATGTATCTACATTTATTTTGAGATGAGCTTTGTAGGATTCACCAATCTGCCAGAAGTTTCCGTGGCACAAACAAAGTTAACAATTCCCTGCCTTACAGAGTGGCAGAGCAGCAGGTTGAGAGGAACTTAGATTCTGGGATTATTCCTTAGAATGCCCTTCATTGTCTTCTCTCCTCTGGAGTATTACAAGAGAAAAATAAATTTCTCTCTTTGGGGCTATTGTACTTTGAGGTATAGCATCAAAACACATACTCTAACACCCTAAGCCTCAAACTTTCATGCATGCAGATATCTTATTGCACTTTGAAAGTGAAAGCTGTTGGGGCTGTGTTTGATATTTTTGGGTTGCATTCCTCCCTGACCCCTCCACCTCCGACTGGTAGACATTATTCCACCACCTTCTAACATTCAGTGTTTCAGATGAGAAGTACAATGCCAGTGCAATGTTTCTTTCCTTTGTAAGTAATTTCTTTATTTTTTTCCAGAAGCTCGTAACAATTTTCTCGTAGTGTTCAGACTCTAAGACTTTTACAGTTGAATATATTTTATTATCTACTCCTCCTGGAATATAAAGAGCCTTGTCTGCAAACATGCTTTTCATGTCCTTTAGATAATTTTCTTTTATATTTTTATTAACTATTGATATGGTTTCACTCTGTGTCCCCATCCAAATCTCATCTTGTGGCTCCCATAATTCCCACGTGTTGTGGGAGGGACCCAGTGAGAGAGGATTGAATTATGAGGGCGGAGCTTTCCCGTGCTGTTCTTGGGTTTGTGAATGGGTCTCATGAGATCCAATGGTTTTAAAAATAGGAGTTTTCCTGCACAAGCTCTCTCTCTCTTGCCTGCTGCCATGTGAGACGTGCCTTTCACCTCCCGCCATGATCGTGAGGCCTCCCCGGCAATGTGGAACTGTAAGTCCAATAAACCTCTTCCTTTTGTAAATTGCCCTGTCTCAGGTATGTCTTTATCAGCAGCATGAAAACGGACTAATACAACTATTGTCCTTTATCTTTTTTCTTTTAAAGAATTCAATCATTTTCATGTTAAGTTTCCTAAATGTATCTTGTATTTACCTTAGTTTTTTTTCTCAAATGGCTTTTAACTCTATTTTTACTTGTATTTGAGATATTTCTTATACTTATTTGGGTCTCAAAACTGACCATCCTCTATTTCAGTTTATCTATAGACCATTTTCAGCTTGAATATCATTTTTCTTTTCCCTCTGGGAACTCTTCTTATTTTGTTTTTCCTGTACTTGACATCTTAACTCTCATTTCATACATCAACTATAATGTATATAGTTGAAAGAAATGGAAAGCATGCATGACAGAGGAATGATTTAGGCAGAAAGGAATTGTAAAAAAGGAAACAAATGAAAAGGCTAGGAATAAAAACAATATCAGAGGGGAAAAAATTCCTCTATGGGTAGATCAGCAGCCTGGACACAGCAGAAAAAAGAATCAGTGGACTGGAATTTAGCTTAATAGAAATTATCTAAACTGAAATACAAGGAAGCAAAAGAGTAAAGGGAAAAACAGCTCATAGCATTCAAAGTCTGTGGAAAAAAATTATATAGTTTAACTCGTATCTAATTGGAAAGCCAGATATAGAAGAGAGGAAATGGGGCAGAAAAAATATATGAAGAGATAATGACCAAAAATTTCCAAAATTAATGAAAGACAATAAGTCATAGATCTAAGAATCTCAGATAACCCAAAGCAGGAAAAATACCAAGGAACACACACACACACACACATACACTTCCCAGTTAAATAGCTAAGATTTGAAGATAAAAAAAAAAAATCTTGAGGGTAACAAAGAAAGAAATGTTACTTGTACGAGTCAATCATAAAATTACAACTGAATTGTCTTCAACATGCAATAAAAGCCAGAAGACAATATAAACAGTGTGTTAAATGGCTGAAATACACACACACACAAACACACACACAGCACCCCCACCATTACCACCACCACCACCACCAACAAATAACATGTCACCTAGAATTTTATTCTTTTTTTTTTTTTTGGTGGAGTTTCGCTCTTGTTGCCCAGGCTGAAGTGCAACGGTGCGATCTTGGCTCGCTGCAACCTCCACCTCCCGAGTTCAAGTGATCCTCCTGTCTCAGCCTTCTGAGCAGCTGGGATTACAGGCATGCACCACCACGCCTGGCTAACTAACTTTGTATTTTTAGTAGAGATGGGGTTTCTCCATCTCGGTCAGGCTGGTCTTGAACTTCTGACCTCAGGTGATCCCCCCAACTTGGCCTCCCAAAGTGCTGGGATTACAGGGGTGAGCCACCACACCTGGCTGCTAGAATTCTATTCTTTAAAGTACCCTTCAATATTAAAAAAGAAATAAATGCATTTCAGGCAGACAAAAACTGACAGAATTTATCCCCAGCAAAGCTATACTATAATAAATTCATAAAGGAGTTTTATATCCAAAAAGGACATACTATCAGATAGAAACTTGATTCTAAAGAAAGGAATGGAGAAACCCAAACAAAAGTGATCGGCCGGTAAGCATAAAACATCTTTTTTTTTTTTTTTTTTTTTTTGAGACGGAGTCTCACTACGTCACCCAGGCTGGAGTACAATGGTGCAATCTAGGCTCACTGCAACCTCTGCCTCCCAGGTTCAAGTGATTCTCCTGCCTCAGCCTCCCGAGTAGCTGGGATTACAGGCGCCCGCCACCATGCCTGGCTAATTTTTGTGTTTTTAGTAGAGACAGGGTTTCACTACGTTGGCCAGGCTGTTCTAGAACTCCTGACCTCAGGTGATCCACCTGCCTCGGCCTCCCAAAGTGCTGGGATTACAGGCATGAGCCACCGTGCCCGGCCAAAATATCTTTTAAAAAGTTACCCTTTCTTTTATACATAAACATAATTAAATCTCCTTTAAAATCTGTTGGTTATTTAAAGTAAAAATAATAAAATGTGAGCATGAGTTTTGCGGTAAACATAGAACTAAAATGACAAGAACAAAAAATGGGAGCACAGTAATATACATATGTGTATATTGTTATAATGTTCTCACTTTTTATGACACAAAATATTTTTTGAGTATAGAATGTGGTAAGTTGAAGATGTATATTGCAATAAATAAGCTGACAACTAAAAAATTAGCACAGAGACATAAATAGAAATCTATTGGAAGAGGTTACATGAATAATAAAATATATTTAATTCACCCCTAGCCAAAAAAAAAAAAGACAGAGACAGAGAAAAAGGGAAAAAGAGAGCAGAGAAGACAAAGAAAAATGAAACATAAATACAATAAACTTGAAAAATGATATATTAATTACAGCAAATGTAAATGGACCAAACATTTAAAAGAAAAACATTGTCTGAATAAGAAAGCAAGTGAAATGCATATGCATCCAAAGACAAGGTTCCTGCATATATAAGGGGAACATTTTTAGGGAATTTAGGTGAAACTTCAACAATAATTGGAAACTTTAGCTAGCTCTCTCTGTAATAAAACAAGTAAATAGACAAGATTTAGAAAGACACAAAAGATTTAAACTACACTCTCACCCAAGTTGACCTGATTGATATTTATGGAACCATACACCCAACACAAGCAGAATACATATTTTTCTAAAGTGCAAATGAAATATTGGCTCAGATAGACTACATGCTGTGTCATAAAACAAGTCTTAATATATTTCAAAGGACTAAAATTATACAGAATATGTTTGTGAACCACATGATGCTAAACAAGAAACCAGTAGTTATAAGATTAGTATTTTTTTTGTTTTTTAAGAAATGGGGTTCTTGCTCTGTTGTCCAGGCTGGAATGCAGTGGCATGATCATGGCTCACTGCAGCCTTGAATTCCTGGATGTGAGCAATTCTCCAACTTTAGCCTCTAGAGTAGCTAGGACTACAAATGTGCATAACTGAGCCCAGCTAATTTTTTTTTTCCCTGTAGAGACAGGGACTTAGCTTTGTTACTCAGGCTGGTCTTGAACTCCTGACCTCAATTGATTCTCCTGCTTCAGTCTCTCAAAGCACTAAGATTATAGGCATGAGCCACTGCACTTGGTCAAGTAATACTTTTAATTAACCTATGAATCAAAGAAAAAATCTTAAGGGAAATTAGAAAAAAATTATAAACTCTAAAATACTGAAAACAAAAATATAAATATATGTGGCATGCAGAAGAAGCAATCATTAGAAGAAAATCTACATTAAAATTATATATTTTATTTAAATATTATTTACAAATAAATGTCATAGATATGTATTAGAAATTTGTGTTAGAAAAGAGGAAAAAGGTAAAACTAATGACCTTACTTTCACCTGAATAATTTAGAAAGCAAAGAACACATTAAACATAAGGTAAATATAAGAAAGAGAATAATAAAAAAGTGGAATTCAATGAAATTGAAGAGAAAAAACAATAGAGAATATAAACAAGGCAAGCATGTGATTCTTTGACAAAGTTAATCAAAATAATAAACCCTAGCAGGACTGATCAAGAAAACTAAGAAAATATCAGAAATAAAATATGGAATATTACCACAGATCCTAAAGATGTTGAAAGGATAATGATGAGACACTGTAAACAACTTAATGCCAAGAAGTGTTATTGTTTAGGAAAAATAGACAAATTCCTTGAAAGATATAAGTTACCAAAACTGACTAAGATAAAATAGAAAATCTAAATAGCATTTTATTACTTTAAAGAAATGAAATTTGTAATTAAATAATTTTCCACATATAAAATTTCAGGTCCATATGGTTTCCTTGGTTATTTTTATCAATGAAGAAGAAATTTTAGCGAATGAATCCAATCAAAATACACAAAGATAATGTATTACGATCAATTTGAGTTTTTCTCAGGAATCCAGGATTAATTCAACATCTGACAAACAGTACATTTAACCACATTAGCAAATAAAAAAGAAAAAAATGATTATTCTAATAGAGACAGAAGCTAACATTTAACAATCCACTATATGCATAAAATTATCAGCAAATTGAGAATAGAAGATAAACTTTATTGTACTCAGAATGTTAAGAATACTCAATTAAATAACAAAAAAGGCAAACAAACCCAATACGACTTGGTAAAAGACTCAAAAAGATACCTGGGAAAAGAATATATGCAAATTGCTAATAAGTACATGAAAAAGTGCTCGATATATTTACTCGTTAAGACAATGCAAATTAAATTAAGGTAACATGAGATACCTACCCACGTATCTACCAGAATGGCAACTTATTTAATCACAGAGTGAAAACACCAAATTTTGCAGAGGATGTAGAACAGCTGAAACTCTTATAAGTTGGTTGTGGAAATGTAAAATAATACCACCATTTAAAAAACTGTCAGTTTCTAAAACAGTTAAATTCACATCTATCCTATGGTTCAGCAATTTTACTCCTATGTATAGATTCAAGGGAAATGAAAACATTTATCTACCATAAGCTTCATACAAAAAAAGTTCACATCAGTTTTATTTATCATAAACCCAAAACTAGAAACAATCTTGATTTCCTTCAATAGGATAATGGATAAATTCTTTTATGTATACAATAAGATACTCAGTAATAAAAAGAAATAATCTACTAATACATGCAACAACGTGGGTAAAACTCAAAAGTACTATGCTCAGTGATAGAAATCAAACACAAAATATGCATCCTGTATTACTGCACTTATATGAAATTCTGGAATAGATAAAACTAACCCATACTGATAAAAATCACAATAATAGTTGCTTTGTCATAGGGAATTCATGCACAGGAGAACAAGAGAACTTTTGGGGGTTATAAAAATGTTTTTATATTGATATATGTCATGTCTTTATCTGTTTTTTCTGCTGTAACAGAATACCTAAGATGGGGTGATCTATAATAAACAGAAATCTACTGGCTTATGTTTCTGGAAGCTGGGAAGTCCAAGATCAAGGGGCTGGAGTCTGATGAGCATCTTCTTGCTATATTATCTTGTGGTGAAAGGGCAAAGAGACAGGCAGAGAAGGAGAGAGAAAGAGAAAGAGGGAGAGAGAGAGATGGGGTCTGGACTTGGCTTTTTATAATGAATTCACTCCCTCAATAACAGCCTTAATCCATTTATGAGGGTGGAACCCCCATGGCTAGTCACCTCTTGAAGCTCCCACCTCTTAGCATCATTGAATTGGGGATTAAGTTTTCAACACATCCTTTCTGGGTAGCACATTCAAACAACAGCATTCCACCCTGACCCCCCAAATTCATGTCCTTTTCACATTCAAAATACATTTATTGCATCCCAATAGCCCCAATTAACTTATTTTATCAGCAACTCAAAAGTCCAAAGTCCATAGTATCATCTAAATCAGATGTGGGTGAGACTCAAGGCACAATTCACTCTGAAGTAAATTCCCTTCCTCTGTGAGCATGTGAAATCAAAATGAGTTATTTACTTCCAAAATACAATTGTGGGACAAGCGTCAGATCAATATTGCCATTCCAAAGTGAGAAATAGGAGGGAGAAAGGAGTAGCAGGCCCCAAGTAAGTCCGTAACCAGCAGTGCAGACAACATTAAATCTTAAGACTTCGAAATAATATTTCACTCCATTACCACCTCCTGGACACACTGAGGGGACAGTTTGGCCCCTATGTCCCCAGATAGCCCCACCCTTATGGTGTTGTTGGGCTCAGCCCTTGCAACAGCTCTCATGGGTTGGAATCTCAGGCCTGCAACTCTCCTAACCTGATTTTACACACTGGTACCTTTACAGTTTGGGGGTCTTGGAAGAGGGCCCATCTCTGGGGTTCCATTAAGCATTACCTTGTGGTAGTCCTTACCCCACAGGTCTGCTTGGCATTTCCCTAGTAGGGGCTCTCTGTTGTGCCTCTACCTGTGACAAGTCTCTGCCTGGGTCCCCAGGTTGTCAGCAACATCCTTTGAAATCTAGGTGGAGGAAGTCATGCTCCCACAACTCTTGCATTCTGTACACCTGCAGAATTAGCACCAAATTGATGCCGTGGCTTGTACCTTCTGGAGGAGTAGTTGAGCTGTACCTGGGCCCTCTTGAGTCATGACTGGGCAGCTAAAGAGCACTGTACCAGAATGTGGCAACAGAGATTGTCAGTGGCCCTGGGTCGTGAGCCCCAATCTTCTGAGGGTGCCCTAGACCTTTCTTTAGACATATTTCCTTCCCCATGCCTTAGCATTCTGGGACTGTGATGGTAAGGGTGGCATAGGTAATCTTTGAAGTGCCTTCAGGGTTATTCTTCCATTGTCCTGCCGAATAACCTCTGGCTTCCTTCTATGCATACTAATTTCCTTATCGAATGGTTGTGCCAATCCCTTGGTTTCCTCTTCTTAAAATGCTTCGTCATTCTCTACCATTCTTCCAGGCTGAAAATCCTTCAAATCCCTGAGTTCTGTTTCTCTTTTAATTATAAATTCCATCTTTAAATAATTTCTTCTCATGTTTTACTATATACAGTTAAAAGAAGCAATGTAGCACACTGGATGCTTTGCTGCTTAGATATTTCTTCCAAAAGATACCCCCTTAAATTATACCTTCCACAAAGCCCTTGGTCAAGAACACAGTTCAGCCAGGTTCTTTGCTACTTTATAAGAAGAATAGTCTTTCCTCCAGTTTTCAACACCTTGTTCCTCATTTCCATGGAAATTTTGTTAATTGCCTTTACCATCCATATTTCTACCATAATTCTGATCATGATAAATAATCTCTAAGAAGTTTCAGACTTTCCCTGCAGCTTTCCTTTTCTTCCAAGCCCTCACCAGAATTTCCCTTAATTCTCTATTCATAGTAATACAGTCTTTTTCCAGCCAACTCCTCCAAACTCTTCCAGTCTCTGGCCATTACCCAGTCCCAAAGCCATGTCCACATTTTTAAGTTTTTTTTTTATAGCTACACCCACTCTCCAGTACCAATTTTCTGTCTTAGTTTGTTTTGTGTTGCTGTAACAGAATACCACATACTGAGTACTTTATAATTAGTAAAGATTTGTTGGCTATGGTTCTGGAGGCTGGTAAGTCCAAGATCAAGGGACCGGTATCTAGTAAGGACGATCTTGCTATGTCATCCCATGGAGGAAGGACAAAGAGAAGGTAAGAGAGAGAAGAAGGTCAAACTCAGCCTTTTATATCAAAGTAGTAACAGTGTTCATTCATGAGGGTGAAGCCTTCATGACCTAATCACTTCTTAAAGGTCCCATCCCTTAGCATTACTGTACTAAGTTTCCAACACATGCTTTTTGGGAACACAGTCAAACCATAGCAGATGTTAGTATTCATTATATATAATTTATGCATCAATTTAAAAATGACTATTAATTGCCTACTATGTGAAATGCACTGTTCTAAGTGCTGCTGGAGAAACACCATTAAAGACAGTAAAAGAGATCCTTGGTTTGGTAAAGAAAAACAACAAATAAAAATATAGCTACTGGACATTAATAAATACAATTACTGGCATATATAACTGGGATGATGAGTAGTATTTATTTTGATATAATGAGCACCTGGAAATGTTGCCTGGTAAGGTAACAAGTGAGCTGAGTTCTGAAGAACGTCAAGGAGCAATCCATGGGATGTACTGAATGAAGGACATTCTAGGCAGCGGCCCTAAAGTGCTTGGCTTATTTCAAAAACAGAAGACAGGTTAATGTATCAGCAAAATATTGAGATAAAGAGAAAGTTGTATGGGCTTATGGAGATCTAGGTAGGTATCAGAGTCACCGGGCCTTTGGGGCCATAATAAATAGTGTAGATTTAATCAACATGGCCAGCACTTCTGTTTCTCATAGAATGGTAAGCACCAGATTTACTTTCTTAAATTAAACAGCTATTCAACCAAGAAGCAAGTATGAAACAATAGGTTTCAACATTGGATAATATGCAATATAGGACTGCATTTCCTGAAAAAAAGTAGAAAAAAAAGAGGTGAGCTGTATGATTTTCCAAGCTTATTGCCTAGAAGCAGTTTCCACTACAAGAAGCAGAAACTAAACAGACACTGTCAGTCTTCCCGAGAAGGAGACAGAAATTAGTTTGGGGAGACCAATTGGGTGGAGTATTTTTGGCACAGAGTATCACAAAGGAGAGGGCTACACTAAGAGAAACCAGCATAGACTGGAAGAGAGAGACTTTCTCAAATCTTTGGTTGTGTGTTAATCTCTGTATAGCAAGGAAAAACTGTCTTAAATCAAGGAAAGAACTGCCAGAAGGGAATAGATCAGACAATTTATGCAGCTCACACAGGATGGGAAGAATTTGTGCCAGGCTTAAAAGAACTCATAATGCACAGGCAATATTATAGAGTCTTCTGAAGGACAGCTTCTTAGTTAAAGTACTTAAGTTAGTCCAAGATAAAGGCTGCTTTGGAATCACTTTAACAAAGCTTGAAAACAAACCTCAAAAGTATTAAACTTATTCCAAACAAATTAATTGAATACCATAAAAAATTTCAATCTCTATAAAGAACAACATTCAAACCCACCACCTAATAAATAAAATACAATGTCTGGCATCCAATAAAAATTGCTAGACAGGACAAGAGGCCAGAAATTATAAACTATTATCAGGCAGAAAAATCAATAAATAGGAACTCAGAAATGACACAGATAAAAGGATTTAGAAGAAAAAAACATTAAAACACTGATTATAAATATGCTAAATATACTCAAGATGGTAGAGAAAATAAATGAACATGATGGGGGGGGACATGTAAAATAGATTTAAAAACCAAATGGAATGTCTAGAATTAAAATAATGTATTTCAAATAAAAAATAGACCAGATGGAATTAACAGATTAGGCACCACAGAAGAAAATACCTGCGAACTTGTAAGCATAAGAATAAAAACTTGTCAAAATGAAGCACAGACAGACAAGTACTCAGTAAATGAAAAGAGCATAAGTGACATGTAGGACAGCATCAAACAGTGCAACGTAAGTATGGGAAAGAGAGACCCAGAATGTGAGGTGAAAAGGGGAGGACGGAGAGAAACAGAAAAGAAAAATCATATTTGAAATGTTTTCAAACTTGATAAAAACTAAATTTTAGATAAAGAAAATTAATAAAACCAAAGTAAAGAAAACCACACAAATACACATCATCATAACATTTCAGAAAACCAGGGATTGAGTAAAACACCTTAAAGCAGACAAAGAACATAATACATTCAAATGATGAAAGATAAAAATGACAGTAGTTTTTTCTGACAGCATCTATGCAAAATAGAAGAAAATAAGGCAACATCTTTTTAAAGAAGTCAAAAGTCAGAAATAGCCAAAAGAAAGAAAAAATAGTCTACAATTCTATCTATACCCAGTAAAATAATCTTTATAATTTAAGAGTAAATAATCACTCATCTAGGGAAAAAGAGAAACTGAGATAATTTGAATTAGAGGTATTTTAAGGAAAGTTCTTCATGCAAAAGAAAATATTAGCAGATAGAAACTAGGGTTTCACAAAGAAATTCTAAGCACCATAATAGTAAATATGTAGGAAAATTGAACAGAATAACATTGAGTACTTAAAAAAGTTTTTTAAAAGATAATTTATTGTTTAAACCAAAATGAATAACAATGTGTGTGGCCCTGATAATGTATCTATCTATCTATAGAAATTAATGTAGGACAATCCCCTCCACTCCTGCTTTGCCACACACACACACACATACACACACACACACACACACGGGAGAAAATGAAAATACAAATGAAATGGTATAACATCTGAAAGGAGATTGTGACATATTAAAAATACATATTCTAAACCCTGCAGCAATAACTAAAAAGTAAGTAAACAAAGCATTTATCTAGTAAACCAATTATGGAGATAAAATGAAGTCAAAAAATTACTCAAATATCAATAGAGGAAAAGGAAAATAAAGAACAGATAGTACAAATAGAAAACAACAAGATGACAAGTTTAAACCTAGAAACAATATTAATTAAATTACATTTTAACCATCTAAACACTCTACCAAAACAGCATAGATGATTAGATTGGATTTGAAAAAAAAAAAAAAAGCAAGACCTGGCTATATGCTGTATACAAGAAACTGGTTTTAAATATCAAACCACAGATAGGCAAGAAGTAAAATAATAGAGAAAGATATACTATACTACCCCTAATAGAAAGAAATGTAGAGCAGCTATATTAATCACAAAGTAGGTTTCAGGACAAAGATTATGTCCAGGGTTAAGGAGGAACATTCCATTATGATAAAGAAGCCATTCATCAAGAGAACAAAATTATCCTAAACATGTACTCACCAAATAACAGAGCTGAAACATATAGAAAGATAAAACTAACAGGATAAAAAGAAAAAATAAATCCAAAATAAGAGTTGGGCATTTCAACATGCTTTCTCAGTATGTGATAGAACAATTACACAGTATATCAGGAATGATAAGACAACTTGAACAACACTTTAAAGCATTCTAAACTGATTTATAGTTATAGACCAATCCAATTCAACAGCAGCAAAATACACATTCTTTTCAAGTACTCATGGACTATTAATTAAAGTAGATAACATTGTGGGCAATGTAATATGCCCCGATAAATTTAAAGTATGTTCAGTGACCACCATAGAATTATACCAGAAATCAATAACAAAAAAAATCTGTACAATCCTCAAATACTTAGAAATTTTAAAGAAGCATTTTAAAGAACTCAAAGGTAAAATAACAAGTAAAATTAGAAATATTAATACTAAATGAAAATAAAATACGATCTCTTAAACTTCTAATATGTAGCATAGAAGTCATTTCATAACATTAAATGTTTATATTAAAAAATAATTATATAAATTAGAAACAAAGAAACAAATATAAAGTTATCAGAATTAAGGAAATAATATAGGCAACAACGGAAGTCAAAGAAATATAGAAAAGCAATAGTAAAAATTAAATAAGCCAGGTTTTTAAAAAGACCAATAACATGGATGAACCTCTAGCCATACTGATCAGGAAGAGAAGTGTAAAGACATAAATTACCAGTTAAAGAAATGACTGTGGGGACATAACTGGAAGACCTACAGACATTGCAAGTAATAAGGAAATATAATGAATAATGTTGTACCACTAAGTTAGACCACCTAGGACAGACATCTTGAAAGATATCTGTCTTTCAAGAACACTCAAGAAGAATTAGATCACCTAAATAGTCCCACATCTATTGAATTTGTAAGTATAAATTTCACAAATGTTTACAGGCTCAGATGGCTTTACTAATGAATCCTACTAAATGTTTAAGGAAGTAATACCAGTTATATACAAACTCTTTCAGAAAATAGAAGAGCAGGGGTCATTTCCTAGTACATTTTATGATGCTAGGATTACCTCAATAAAATAACCAGGCAGAACAATCTCAAGAAAACCACAGAACAATAGCCCTTATTAACATAGACTCCAAAATTCATAACATAATTTTACCCAATTGAATGCAACAATATATATATTAAAGGATAATACAACATTATTGAATTGGGTTTAACTCAAGAATGGAAGGCTGATTTAACATCTGGAAATCACTGAATACAGCCCACCTATTAGCAAACTTTTAGTTTTTAACAATATGAAACAAGTACCTCAATGGATGAAAAAAAAATATATTAGACAAAACATTGTACTCAATCACATTAGAAATTCTCTGCATACTAGGAATAGAAGGAAATTTCCTTGACCTAATAAAGGTCATCTAAGAAAGCCAGCTATTGTTATATTTAATTAGGAAGATTGGATATGATCTCTTTGAAATTGAACAAAATGGCAAGAGAAAACATTTACCACCTGGAGAAGCTGGAAATGAGGCAACAGCTTTATTTTTGAACCCAGCAAGTTGTGGCTCATTTGTGATATACTTAACAGTTTTTGGGGGTTTGTTCTTGGTTTTGTTTTTGCTTTTAGTTCATCTCTCTCCTGTTTCATTTTATTACGGGCAGCCAGAGAAGCTGGGAGGCAACTTTCACACTCTGGAAACCTCTTTAGCTAAATTATCTAACTCATTGGGTACATTTCTATTTTTTATATTACTGTAAGCAACAGTGCTGTTAAAAGTTCTGCTGCTATATAGTAAGTATCTTTCCATCAGCATCCAATAATCTTTCTCCTCACTTTCCTTCATTCCCTCACCAGCAGCCTCCTCGAGGCCCTTCTAGCATCTGCCTATGGTGTAGTTCCAAAGCCAATGCCCATGTTTCAGTTATTGTTAAAATAGCACCCCCGTTTAAGGTATCCAAATCATTCTAGTTATCTACTGCTGTGTAATAAATTACTCCAAATGTCATGGTGTAAAACAAGTTATTCATCATCATCATCATCATTGTGATTTCATGGTTTTAAGGGTTGACCGAACTAAGCTAGACAGATCTTACCAGGATCTCACATGTGACTGAAATCAGATGGTGGCTGAATCTGGAGTCATCTCAAAGACTTCTTCACTTATGTCTAGTTGTTGATGCTAGCTGTTAGCTGGGACCTCAGTGGGGACTGTAATCAAACAACCACAGCTGACCTCTCCATGTGACTTGGCCTTCACAGCACAGAGAGTAGTTTTCAAACACAAAAGCTCCAAGAGTGAGCCAGAAGGAATCTGTATCAACTTTTCTACCATAGCCTGGGAAATCGTGCAGTGTCACTCCTTTCTGCATTCCATTCTTTAGAAGCAGGTCTCTTATGGCCACTTACATTCAAGGGGAGAGGAATTCGGCTCCACCTCTTGATAGAAGGAGTGTGAAAGAGTTTGAGGACATGTTTTAAATCAACCACTTTTCAGCATAAATTAGAAAGATATCAACAGAAAAACAACAGGAACCCAGAGATTGCACATATGCTCCTGCAAATTCCTGAGTACTCCACTGCATCTATTGCTACAAATCTGGGATCCAGATTAGAACTGAGGACACCATTGCGTTAAGGGGATACTGTAGACTTCCTCTTGGCTCTATTTCCTATCCCTGCTCCACTTTAGGTCTGTGAACTATCTGTCTCGCTGCCTCCTGCATCTCCCAACTCTGTGTCTGGGGCCTCTTAACAATTTTTCTACCCTCACAATCAAAAGGTACCTCTTGCTGTGGTTTCTATGATTCCCTTGATCCTTGGATAAGAGAAAGCAAAGCATCTCTAGTGCTAAGGATTTACATCAAGTTTACTTTCTTTCTTGCCCCTTTCTGATCCTGAATATTTATTTTCCTTGTTTCCATGTGTCTAGGCCCAGCTTCGTGCCTTGGCTACAAGAAACAGGTACTTGTCTTCTCTCTCATTTTTTCCCTGTGTTCCTTCCTGCCAGCTGCAATTGTTTTAAAGACGAAAGTGTCCATTTGATCCCTTTTCTTCATGCCTGGGACTCTATCTGCTACTGTCAACATGCCCTTTTCCTGTGCTCTGCCCACCTGCCAGGGAGCCAGGTACTGCTCACCTCTGGCCCTCCTATATGCACCACCTGCCCACCTGGACCTCCAGCTTCTACCTGTCGCCAAGTCCCCTGGACGGCAGGTTCTGCCATCTTTTTGGACTTCCCCAGCTGCTGGGACCTCCTCCAAGAGACTGTTGATACTCCAAGTCTGGCCCTCTCTCCCACTGTGTCTAGTTTCTAGTTCTGATGTGTCCCAAAGAGCATCTCACTTTCGCTCTAGCTGCCATTGCCTCCTTTTCGCTCCTATGATCATGCCCCGTTAGAAAAAAAATCATAGTGTTAGAATCAAACCGACTTTGCTGTTTCAGTTAGAAACTTGATGGTAATTAGTTCTATTTAGCCATTACATAATGTGTACATATATCAAAATATCATGTTGTAGGTTATAAATATATATATATATTTGGTTGTCAATTAAAAAATAAATTAACTAATTAAAAAACTTATATGGCCTCAAACTCCCTCGCCTTCTCTATTGCTTCATTTCTAAGAAGACTGTCTGCTCAGACTTTCCTTGACTGGTTTCTGGCCTTTATTTCCTTTGTCTTTCTTTGGTTACCAAGACCTGCAAGCTCCACACACCTGGCCCAGACCCAGGGTTTCAAATCCTGGCTGCTCTCACAATTTAGGAGTTATCTGGTCCTCAATAATCAGACTTCGTCTTGCACACTCAGCTTTCCAGCCCCTTTCTAACCAGTATCACTAGTTGCTGGCCACTTCTGTCTGGGTTTTCTTATTCTATCTGGAGATGATATGAGCAAGATAATTTACTTCTGTAGTATAAACTCTATTTATGCTATTTGTACATAATTTAGATTTGCAATGCATGAGACAATATAACATTTGCTAAATTTTCCTTGACCTCTACTCCACTTAATGGAAACTTGAGAATTTGATTCTAGATTATTATATGTTGTTTTTGTTTCCATAAGACTGCTCAAAGCTGGCATGAATTTTTGATGGGGAGAATAATATAGTTAGCATGTTTATAAATTAACAGTCAAGGAGGTGTACAAACCCGAAATTATTCCCATAGGAAGCAAGTTGCTGGCTCTGACATCGCTTCTCTTTCTTAGCTTGCCAGAAACAGATGTTTACAGTTCTCTCATTTGGGGAATATATCCAGAAGGATGAATATTACCCTTGAGAAGTACAATATATTGTACATGACTTCTTATAAGCAAAGAAGTAGTTTATTTAAGCTTAGAAAAAGTACATGCTGACAACCTGTGCAAAGAAAGGAAAGAATGCCATAAAGCAATCTAAAAGCTTAGCCAGGACTCAACTTCATGGAATTTTTCGAGGCCGGTTGAAAGGGGCAATTGAAATAGTGCTTAGAGTGCCGCAGATGGAATTAGACCTAAAAGACCAAAGTCCTTTCGACACAAAGCCAGTACTTTCTGAAAAGTGAAAAATATCAGTCATCCAGCTGTCTGTTTTGCCCACATTTCACAAAGGAATCCAGTTTTTTTTAACAAATAAAAAACTTTAATTAAGCTGTTTCACTTAAAACGTATTTACAAGGAGCTTCTCATATACAAAACACTATAGACGCTATGTTTGCATATATGCATAAAAATGGTATATGACAGTTCCTATTTTCAAGGACTTCAAAATATAAATTGCTAGATTCTGAAACATAAGTCTGAAAAATAAGATGTCTGAAAATGAAACTAGTTTGATTAATTTCTCTACTGCTGCCAGAAAATCTAGCCTACATTTTAATTGAAAGGCATTCTTAGAATAGATAGCTTTTTTTTTTTCTTTTAAGGTAGCATTCCTGATTTTGCTAGGGGTTGGATATCTGACATGCAACTCACAGAAATGTGTCTGCATTGTTGAATGAATGGAGCCATGCACATATCGGGAAAGAAATGGAACAGCTCAGAGGTTCCAATAGGTAGGGAAAGAGTCGAAGCCACCAGAGCCCAGTGGTATGCAGCAATCCGAGATGGGATGACTCCCTTTGAACAAAAATGTCATGCTGACCTGGCGGAGAAGATGCCAGGATGTAAACTCTGCAAGTGGTATCTGGCAGCTGCTATCAAAAGGACAGAGTCAATATACAATCAGAGTGACCTGAAACCGCCAATCACACACCACTGTCTTCAGGGACACGAAGCTCCAGCATTTTCAGTATGCAATACTGTCCTTCTCTGCTCATCAAACAAGAAATACTTGGGAATCCTGGTGTCAGTGGGTGTCTTCACATAACCAGTTCAGGCACACTGAGCTGCTGGCCTGTGTGGCTTTGATGCCTGTGGACAGAGGACTATCAAAATAGTCCTACCTAGCATTTGGACTTGACACTTGATGGTCATTAAGACATGTGTCATATTTGTTCCAAATATATAATATACTGAAAGTTCAAGACCCTCTTCTGACCAGAAGTTTTGACAACTTTATTGCTTTACAGTGAATTGACTGAGTTAAGAGTATGATCTGCCTAATATTTTCAGCTGCCAATGATTTAGTTCAGGGTCACCTCAGAGTCAATACTGTTGATCATGCTTGTCAAAATATCTGAGAGAAGAAAAGCCACATTTTATAAAATCATGAGTATGGTCTCACCCAGTAATTCTATATCTGTGACTGTATCGAGAAAGTTTGTGAAAACAGCATTTATGATAGCTAAAAGTGATATAAAATCTAAATGGTTATACAAACTAGGAGTGCTGTATTGAGGAAAGTTTTACAAAAATAAGAATTGTATTTTCAGAAACAGATTTTCACCATATAATGTTGAACCATAAATGCAGATCATGAAGTTGTATTTATTCAACAAATATTTATTGAATGCCAGCCATGTCGTTGTTCCAGGTCAAGGAGTACTACCGGGGACGAAACCAAAACGCTCTTCCGTTGTGGATATTACATTCCATGAGGAATATAATGTATTTTATAATGTTCTTTCAACTATATAAACAAACAAAATAAGCAAGCAGAGAAAAGAAACTGAAAGGAAATTGTAGTAGATGCTCCATCCGTATCCCTCAGATCTCTTCACCATTTCTGTGCACACCATCCCTAGTGTGCTTTCCCTCCCAAAGCCAGCACCTGTGTCTCTGTTGAAAGTCTTCTGCCAGGCTGGCTGCAGACCCTGCTTTGCCAGAAGTGCCTGGGAATGTAGGTGCCTCAGGGGTAGCTTTTAACCAATGACTGATGGAAACATGGTGTAAATATTCCATCTCCCTTGTCCAGACTGGGACATCGCTCTGTATCCTGTGGATTGAGCCAACGTTACCCTCTGTACAACCTTGTTCACTATCATACCTTTGCTTCTGGGAAGTTAAACTAAGACTATTATATGACACTAGATGACACATTAATAATAAGCATAGCTTACATTTATGGAGGGCCTCTTATGTTTCAGATTTTAACATAAATTATCTCTCTTAATTTTCACAGCAACATTTTGAGGTAATTACTATTATTATCCTAATAGTATAGAAGAATATAAGACTGTGTGCATTTTCTTTTTCTCCCTTATGTTTCTATGTCCTTTCCAAATTTCTACCTTTATAAGCATAGGGCCCATGAACACTCACTTTCTGGAGTGCTGGGTTTAGTAGCTGCACCTGTGATGCACTTTGGGTAGCTTTAGAGCATTACTACTCTTATATTTAAATGCAATTATCTGCCCATCAACAAATGGTAAGATGATTACATCATCACCAAGGATGGCTCTTAATCTCTGTCAATAAATTCCCTTGTGGAAGTGAACAAAAATTTAAGGGTTCAGCTGGATTTCTGCTATTGCCTCTGAAATTGGCTTCATTATCTGAGTTTTCATTCAGCCTAATTTAATCTTTCAAAGCCACTTTAGTTTAAAATATTATCTTTTTACGTATTCTTCTGATTTTTCTTCAAAATGTCCAAATTAAGTTATTTAAGTTAATGATGAATCACTCTGGTCTTAATGTCACACTTGCATTGTTGTTAGAAAATAATTGCATTGTCATAACATGTTTACTTACCCAATCATCATTTGTCAAAGCTCATCACAGACCATTTTCTTAATCATAATCTCTATGGCTCTTTACCCCTTCCATAGGACCAAAAGGCAGAAAGGCCTACAAGTGAAATCGAACCACTCATGTGTTAATGAATATTGTTTATTTGTGATGATTTAAGAGCACAGTCATCTAGGAAAGTGATTCTCTACACATCTCACAGTAGAAGTGGTGGACTTGAGCCAGGGCAACACTCTTTTTGTTAGGGCCTTAATCTGTGTGGGAAGACATTCCTAACGTTCTATATTACTTGGATTTTGGTCTCATGGAAAAGAAACCAACTCTTAATAGCTTGGGCAAAGCGAGCATTTAAAGAATGGTGAAATCTATGGAAATTTTAAACTGCCAAGCCAAAGGGATAGGAGGGATGTGTCTGGGCCTCAGGAATGCACCTTGGCCAGAAATAAAATCTACAAGAGGATCCTGCATTCCTAAAAATAGTCTTGGCTTGGGTTATGGTATTTTCTTTTAACATATCTATATCTTTATTTTTAAACTGCATTTCTTACAAGCATTATTTAGTTTAGTTTTGCTTTATTATCCATTAAGACAGTTTCTTCTTTTTAACCATTCTTCTTTTTAACCATTCTTCTTTTTACATGATTTATATTTAAAATAACATCAAATTGCCTGGTTTTAAAATCTACCATTCTGCTATTTATTTTCTAGTTTTCTACCTATTCTTTGTTGCTTTTTACATCCTTTCCTAGCCCCTCTCTTTTTACTTAATTATTTTTAGTGTTCCATTCTATCTTCTCCATGGTTTTGATTGCTATATCGTTTTAGTTTATTTCCAGTGGTCTCTTCTGAGTTTATAAGATGTATCTTTAACATCACAATCTATCTTTGAAGAATATTAATACTGTTTTACCGAAAAGCCTTGCTTTCATTTTTCTTCCCTCTCATCTTTTGTGCTATTGTGGTCATATAGTTGACATCTGTGAGTGTTACAAACGCTAAAACACATTATTATTATTGCTTTATGTAGTCAATTATCTTTGAAAGACATTTAAATTGAGAAAAATCTCTTTTATATTTACTTGTGTATTTATTAATTTTATTTCCCTTTACATATCTTTCTGTTGATTTAAATTTCCATCTGGTTTCATTTTCCTTCAGCATGAAGACTTTTCTTTAATATTTCTCTCAGTGCAGATCTAGTGGCCATTGACTCTCTCAACTTTTTTAAAGTGAACAGCTATGTATTTTACTTTCATATAATTTGAGGTTGATGATTACCTTTTTCCTACACACGAAACTTCTCAGTCTATTGTCCTCTGGCCTGCATTGTTTTCAAGGTGTCATTCTTTTTTTTTGAGACGGAGTCTCCCTCTGTCGCCCATGCTGGAGTGCAGTGGCGCAATCTCAGCTCACTTCAAGCTCCGCCTCCCGAGTTCACGCCATTCTCCTGCCTCAGCCTCCCGATTAGCTGGGACTGCAGGCGCCCGGCACCACACCCGGCTAATTTTGTTTTGTATTTTTAGTAGAGATGGGGTTTCACCGTGTTAGCCAGGATGGTCTCGATCTCCTGACCTCGTGATCCGCCCGCCTCGGCCTCCCAAAGTTCTGGGATTACAGGCGTGAGCCAGCGCGCCCGGCATTCTTATCTTCATTGCTTTGTATGCAATGTTGCCTTTTTTCTCCTCTGTCTTCTGTTATAATTTTCTCAATATCATTGGTTTACATCCATTTGATTCTGACATACCTTGAGGTGGTTTTCTTTGTTTATCCTGCTACATATTTGCTGGGTATCCGGAATCTGTTGCTTTATAGTTTTCATCAAAATTGGAAACTTTTCAGCAATTATTTTTTCAAATATGTTAAAGCCTCTAACCACCCCTTTTAAAGACACAGTTACATAGTAACATATATATTAGGCTATCTACTATTGTGTCACAGGTCACTGATTTCTGTTCATTTTGTGTGTTTGTATGTGTGTGTGTGTGTGTGTGCGTGCATGCACCTACCTTTTCTCTGTTTGTCTATGCTTCAACAGGATAGTTTCTAATATATGTGTTCGAGTTCATTGTTCTTTTCTTCTGTAGTAGTCAGTGCACTCTTAAGTCCATTCAGTGAATTTTTAATTCTCAATGTTTTATATTTAAACTACAGAATTCCCATTTGGTAATTTTTATTGCTTTAATTTGGCCTCTCATTAATAGTTTTTTAAAAAAATCCTTAGCATTTTTATAGCTGTTTTAAAATTCTTATCTCTTAATCCCATTATGTCTCATCCCTGACATTTCCATGCCTGTTTCTGTTTATTTATTTATTTTAATCGAGGGTCACAGTTTCCTGCTTCCTCATATGTCTAGAAATTTTAAATTTTTGTTTGGTGTCTAAATTTTTTTTTAAAGGCATTGGCATTTATTTTGGCAAAAAATTAAGTTATTTTTAGATCCACTTAAGCATCTGAGGCTTAGGTGTAAGCTTTGCCAGGATGAGTCCAGAGTAGCCTTCACTCTAGAGATAGTTTATCCATGCAACGAAGGTGTGACATTCTGGTGCCTCTGTTCAAGGCCTTGGGTTTTCAACAAGATCTCATCACCTTGGCTTGTCAGAATACAGGCTGCCATTCTCTGCTTGGGATCCATCTCCTTTCACCATGGTCTTGGAGTTCTTCCAGGAAAAACTTGATCACCTTATTTGTTTTCTTACTCTCCAGGATCAGAATCTCATTCTGTCCTTTGTCTAATTTTGGCAAATGAATGTTTTCTAAATATTGTTTCATTTTCCAGTTGTATATGATGAGAGATTGTCTGGTGTCATCTATTCCAATGTGGCCTGAAGCACAAGTCCCACCGTAAGATATTTTAGCAAAGGAAAAACATGACTAAGTACAGTAACATTATTGGCAAAGATCACTATCTGAGACACTTAGACTGTAGATTCAAAGAGGTTAGAATAAAGAAGGAACATTAATTAAGAAATGTCATTAATCAAGAAAAGAGATATGATCTAAGGCATCAAAAATAGAGAAAGGTTGAAAATCAGGAGATCAAAGTCAGCAATGCTTTAGGTAATTATTCATTGAATTCCTTTATTAATAAATATTATTTATTGCCTGCTACATAAAAAGCATTTACTTGTTTATTCAATCATCAATCACTTACTAACCTCTTATGTGCTAAGCATTGTGATATACATGAGAAATACTGTCTGCCCCACAATGCTCACTCTGGAGAGCAGTGCTATCACACAGAACGTTCTTCAGTGTCAGAAAGAGTAGCCACTATCCATAAGAGAATAGTATAACTGAGAAACTATGTTTTCGATTTTAATAAATTCAAATTCAAATTCAAATTCACATAAATGCTGAGTATTGCAAGTGGCAACCACACTGGACTTCGAGCAGTTCTAGGGGGATACTAACACATACAGAGACACATATTCACAAACACACACACAGACACACACACGATTATAATTAATTCTATTACTACCAAATGCAGAGTTTCTTAGGTTCCTATCAGAATCCAACACAGAACATCTAATCCTTTTGAGATTAAGGAGGGGAGGAACATGAAGAAGTTGTTTGCATTTTAGTTGAGTTTTGAAAGAAAGTAATTTTTGCCATTACTGCAATAGCAAAATCCGCAATTACTTGTGTACCAACCTGATAGTAAATATGCTATTAAGTGCCATAAAAATATATTTTCTTTGACAAGAATTTTTTGAAGACCTAGAAATGCTATGATTCAGAAATGCTAAGTCAGTTTCTGAATCCCAAGAAGCCTAACTCAAAAGTTATCTCATGGGTCAGAACTTTATCCTTCTTAAAATTTGAGTCCTTCTTTATATGACCAAACTACTGTCTGGGAGTCGGTCTGCAGGACTGGCATATGGGCCTATTAACACCATGTATCCTTGGCATAGACTTATAGGTAACATCTTATCAAGGACTGCAGCAGAGGTGATGTGTTGTAAGTAGAGAGTCAGATTAAATACACTTTTTTTCTTTTCTTTTTCTTTTTTTTCTTTTTTGAGACAAGGTCTCGCTCTGTTGCTTAGGCTGGAGTGCAATGGTATGAATATGGTACACTGCAGCTTCAACCTCCTGGGATCAAGTGATCCTCCCACCTCGGCCTGCTGGCCTCCTGAGTACCTGGGACCACAGGTGTGTGCCAACGTGTCTGAGAAATTTTTAAATTTTTTATGGAGATAAGATCTCACTATGTTGCCCAGGTGGGTCTTGAACTCCTGGGCTCAAGCAATCCTCCTGTCTTAGCCTCCCAAAGTGCTGGGATTCCAGGCATGAGCCATGGTGTCCAGCCTCAGATTAAAAACCCTTATTCGGCTGGGTGTGGTGGCTCATGCCTGGAATCCCAGCACTTTGGGAGGCTGAGGCAGGCAGATCACCTGAGGTCAGGAGTTCGAGACCAGCCTGCCCATCACGGAGAAACCCCGTCTCTACTAAAAATACAAAAATAAGCTGGGTGTGGTGGCATGCGCCTGTAATCCCAGCTACTTGGGAGGCTGAGGCATGAGAATTGCTTGAACCTGGGAGGCAGAGGTTGCAGTGAGCCGAGATGGTGCCACTGCACTCCAGCCTGGGGTAGGGGATAGAGCAAGACTGTCTCAAAAAAAAAAAAAAAAAAAAAAAAAAAAAAAAAAAGCCCTTATTCCAAAGGTAGATTCTCCTTGTCTTTGACACTATTACTAGGTTACTTTCATTGGGATTGTAAAATACAGGTCATCTAGGAGAAGTGTATTTTCAGGGTGTTGTCTTAGAAGCTAAAAATAAAATTAGATTAGCGGTAATTAGTGAAGTGGGTGTAATTTCATACGTTTGGCCGTGATCATTTCCTAAAGTGGTTTTCTCTTGATTTGACTTTCCAGTGCATTGTATTCCCTTGTTGAAAGAAAATATGCATTCTGTACCCCCTACAAAGGCAATTTTAAGGGAAGTACAGTAAACATAAACTAATGTAATGATGGGCTACATAGAATGCTCTGTTTACATGAAATAAACCACTAAAAATACTCTTCATGGTAACAATGTGAAAGTAGTAATATTGTAGTCCTAAACAATTCCAAGCTATTATTTTATTTTGCATGATGTTGTTGGCAGAATCTAGTCTCAATAATTACTTCTTTAAGAAGAGGGAAAAAACAGTTTAATGCACTCCAATGCAGACTCTAAAAATATCAGAGAAACAAGTATACAAGGATCAGCCTATTAATAGCTTGAAACACTGTCAGCTGGTGGGATGGGACACACACATTTTTTTTTTTTTTATAGTGAGCCGAAGTCTAGATTTTACTTTGGAGATATATACTTTGAATCTGCAGCACACTTAAAGGTGAGAAAAGGCTGTAAATGATTAAAATCCCTTGTTTCCCAACACCCTGCAGGAGACATTAATTCTTCCAAGAGATGTTACAAAAACTCTCGAAATTCTCAGATGCTGATTGATTCAATTATAATTAATTTGAGACATTAAATTAAGATGAGGCACTTTTACAAGATTGGTAAGAATTATACACAAACTAAATTATGATTTGCTATTACAATCACAGAAACCTATGAATCCTTGAACTAAGCATTAACACGAGTTTGTCTAAATGTAGTAGGAAATGACAGTTCAGCAAATACGGCACAATTCTGAGGAAGCCCCCTTCAGCAGCTCTAGAAAGCGGTTTAACTGGCATCTTTTATATTTCACTCAGACCCACAATACATTCTGGGCAAATATGTAATGAGAGACTATTTCCTTGACACTTCCATTGCAACATCGGAAAACTCCAAACCCCATAAATAGGACATTATGAGTGAGATGGTTAGTAGACCTTTACTGATGTTTATGATGGTAAGACAAATGACTTAATAGAAGTGTAGGTGAGACTCAGGTGTCCGCACCATAAACAGAGGCCAATTGACCATTTGTCCATGGATGAATTGGGAGAAAGATACTAAAGTGTGTAACAACTCAGCAAACCTCTATAAGTTATGTAGCATCTGCGAATTCCTTTGTTCACTTTCTGTAATTTCTTAAGAACATGTATTTTATTTTTCTTTCTTAGTGAGATACAGCTTACGTAAAGTATATAAACCTTACTTGTGCAATTCAAAGAATTTTTTACATTTGTATATATCCATATACTCACCATCCAAACTGAGACATAGAACATATTCAGAATCTATGCCAACTTCTAGGATTCCCAGTTGATAACACCATTATTCTGATATCTAGCACCATAGATTTGTTTAATCTGCTTTGGAACTTTATGTAAATGAAACAATGCATGATATACTGTTCAGTATTTTGATTTTTTCACTCAACGTAAGTCCTAAGAGATTCATCTTGTTGGTGCATGGATTCACTAATTTTCGCCATTGTACAGTATTACTTTGTATAAATATAGCATAATGTATTTACATGTTGTATTTTTAATGAACATTTGCGTTGTTGCCAGATTTTTGATATCCTTAGTAATGCTGCCATAAGCAATCTTCTGTGTATCTTTTGGTAAACATAAATGTTTATTTTTCTGGGATACATATGTAGGAGTGGAATTCTGGGATATAAAGTCACATATATTTAGTTTTAGTAGACTGTCAAATGGTTTTCCAAAGTAGCTATACCAACTTACACTAACACCAAGTAATGTATGAAGGTCCCAGTTGTTTCACATTCTCACCAGTACTTGGTATTGTCAGTTGTAATTTTTAAATTTTAGCTCTTCAGGTTGAGGCGCATTGGTATTGTACTAAAATTTTACTTTGCGTTTCTCTGCTAGCTAATAATGCTGAACATCTTTACATGTGCTCATTTTCCATTCGATATTTTCATTTTCAAAGTTTCTGTTCACATCTTTTGCTCAATTTTTAAAATGGACAAAACAACAACAAAAACACCGTAAAAGAAAAGATTGATAACATACTTCTATTAAAATTATGAGCTTTCTTCATTAAAGACAATGTTAAGAGTGTGAAAAGGTGAGTCAGATAAGATAAGAACTGTGTATATTTGAAATTTGATTAGGGTTAAACATGTTTTCACTTTCCATGGGTGATAAAGACAGGACTGTGTGTGCTACTTTCCCAGTGCTGCACGTGGTGCTTGGCATAGAGTATGTGTTGAATGAATATCTGTGAATGAATGCATGGATGTGTGAGTAAATGAATAAAGGGGATGACCTTATTTAAAGGTATATAGAAGAACACCCTCTAATGCACTGTTTGCTTTTCCTAAGGTTAACAGAAAGTTCAATCTTAGCGAGAACGGGACTCTGAATGTGACTTAATAGCAATGCGAGAGTTGGCCGAAATGAAAACCAGTCCCTAGAGCTAATGTACAAGTTCCAGTTGAGTAAAGTCTGTCTCCCCAATAATCTTTTATTGATGCCCTGGGTCACAATAGATATTCAACCTAAGATACGCTCGTGGCATTATGGCAGTGGGTACAGACTACCTGAGGGCTTCCTAGTCTACTGGAAAGAGAATAACGCTGAAGTCTAATACCTGGACACTGCTACAAATAGGCAACAAATAATTAACTTTCCAGTTTTGATTTCAGTTTCCCCAGTTGTAAAATAACAGGGATCATCTATGGGCTCTCTGGACCCTACTTGCTCTGACATTCTGTCCCTGGAGAGCTCAGGGAAAACAGCTTTTATGGGAGAAACAGTACTAGTCATCCCTGGAGGTCAAGATGACCTGAGCAATGTACTCTGCCCAAGTCCCAGAAGGCTCACATTCCCTTTATACTTGATCCAAAAAGGCAGTCTTTTAAGCTGTCCCAGCACCTAACTACTCTCTTCTGTAGGCTGAGATGAAAAAAACTCCAGACTTCTCTGGAAAGGGAGCCTAAACCCGAAACAACAATGCTCCTTGGATACAAGTAACTTTTTCTTCTAGAAATAGAAAATGTCCTCTAGCTTAGTTATAATTTCTACAATCTGTTCTGCCAAATTTTTTTTTGGTTTGTAGAACTGCTATTCGGAGTTCTTTTGGCCAAAATAAAAATCTAACGTGTTTGTATTAGCCTGATAATTTTCATGGGATGCCTCATTTAAGAACTGATAAAAAGGTTATGATAGAAATCTTGTATCTTTTTATAAAGAAGCTAATTCTAATTATTCACTTATTGAAAAACAATCTATACACTACTTTCTATTTAAAAATATGTATTAAAATAATTCATCATGCCATAAACATATTTTCTTCGTTCTCACTTGAAAATAAATCTTTATTTTAAACAGCAGTTATCCTAGAAGATGTGATGTGGAATAGAACATGTAAATTAATTTGCCTCTAAAATATTAGTTCCTCTATTATCACTCACCAAATTTAGTAGTAGAAGAGATCCACTGGCCTGCATGATAAACAAATTTAGTCTCCCTGCTAGGAGACAGGGAAGATATATGAATGGCATTCCAGTAACCAACCAAAAGCAAGATAGTAACAGCCCGGCTTATGCAAAAAGCATTTGTGTATCTCACTTCAAATGTGACTAATAGCAATCGAAGTAGCTCCATCACGAGACGGAAGTAGGAGAATTGATGCCCAGTCCCTAAGATTTGTTTTTGTTTTTTTTTTTTTAAAAAAGGCAGTCAAAAATTGTGTCATGCTCTGCTCACAGTCTTAAATAAAAAAGATCTTACGTGCTTGGGTGAGCTCCGTAGAAATGACACCACACTCAAATAAGAGGGGACTTGAAAATATTTATGGAAAATAGAATTAAAAGATAAAAATAAAAAATATAAACTTTATTTCTTAACATCAGCTTCATCAAGGTCAAGATACTTTTGCAAGTTATAATTTAGTCCATCTCTAAAGAACTGAGGGTGCTAGGAATTTAACTATGCCAATGTAGTCTTTTCACTATATTATTTACTGAAGAACAATTTATGCCTTTTAAAGATTTTTCAAAATTAGGAAACAAAAAATAGCCAGAGGGAGCTAAATCAGGACTGGAAGGTGGATGCCTAATAATTTCCCATAGAAACTCACAAAATTGCCTTTGTTTGATGGGAAGCACGAGCAGGCGCCCTGTCATGGTGCAGAAGGACTCTGGTGAAGCTTTCCAGGGGCTTTACTGCTAAAACTTTGGTTAACTTTCTCAAAACATTCTCATAATAAGCAGATGTTACTGTTCTTTGGTCCGGCAGAAAATCAATAGGTGACATGCCTTGAGCATCCCCAAAAACCTCTTGCCATGGACTTTGCTCTTGAATGGTTTGCCTTTGCTTTGACTGGACCATGTCCACCTCTTGGTAGCCATTGCTTTGATTCTGCTTTGTCTCCAGGATTGTACTGGTAAAGCCAAGTTTCATCTCCTGTTACAATTCTTTGAAGAAATGCTTCAGGACATTGATCCCACTTGTTTGCAGTTTCTGTTGAAAGCCCTGCTCTTGTCTGCAGCTCATCTGGGTGCAACCATTTTGACACACATCCAGGGGAAAGTTGGCTCAACTTTACTTTTTCAGTTAGAATAGTGAATGCTGAGCCAACTGAGATGTCTATGGTGTTGGCTATTATTTCTGCCATTAATCACCAGTCCTCTTCAATTAGGGCTTGGACAAGATTAATATTTTGCTTCCAAATTGATATACATGGTCTTCTGGTGTGGGCTTCATCTTCAACATCATCTGGTCCCTTCTTAAAATGAGTTATCCACTTGTAAACTGCTGTTTTCTTTGAAGTATTGTTCTGATAAGCTTTTTCTAAAGCATCAATGATTTCACCATTCTTCCACCCAAGTATCATCACAAATGTGATGTTTGTTCTTGCTTCAACTTTAAGAGAAATCATGTTGCTTTGATATGGAGCCTTTTCAAACTATGTCTTATCCTTTTTAGTGCCTGAAACTAGCTACTGTTTAGACATGTTATAACAAATTACTATGAGTTTATTTTTGTGCCAAAACATTTTGAGATTCACACACAGTTTTTTCATAATACACCTTTTCCATGGATTCCTGAAGACCCCCTGATACACTTGCCTTAAAACATCATCTTTAAACCCAGATAATGTTAATAATGATAGACAACATTTGCCAAGAACTGAACCAAGTATTTTTTAAAACCTTACTTATTATTTTCAAACCATCCTACCATATAGGTCTGTATTATCACCAGTTTATAGATGAAGATGCCAAGGCATGGAAGATTAAGAAATTTACTCAACATCAACAAGGAATAAAAGTCTAAATATGAACAGAGGTAGTCCAACTTTTAGCTATTTCATCTATGCTACATCTGAAGAGATCCTGATAGGCTCTATGGTGCAACAAAAATGCCTGAAAATTCTTTGCTATATTGCAAATTGTGAGGTGGAGTCTAATTTTCCTCCTCTACAATCTAGGTGGGCCTTGTTAACTTTCTTTACCAATAGAATGTGGTGGAAATGCATTCAGGGACTTCTGAGGCCAGGTGATAGAAAGCCATGTAGTTTGTACCTGGGTCACTTGGAGCTCTCACTGTCTGGATTCTGTCTCCCAGAGCCTACTGCCACACTTTGAGAAGCCCAAACACATGGAGTGGCCATCGGAAGGTACTCCTGCAACATCCCCAGCTCATCTACCTGATAATGGCTAGCGTGAGACATTTGAGTGAGCTACGTGAGACATCTATTAATAACTTAGCTGAGCCTTCAGATGCCTGCGGTCCTGGCTGTAACCACATGACATGCCCTCAAGCAAGAGACACCAAACTGAGCAGACAACTCAAGCAACCATGAGAGATAAAAATATCTGTTTGGTGCCACAAAGTATTAGGGTGGTTTATTACATAGCAAAAGATAAATGAAAGAGTCTTGTGTTTACAAATGAATTTTATGTTAAAAGAATATTTAAAAATTGACTGAAACTCAGAATACATCTCCCCATTGTAACAATGTTATGAATAGTTGTAAGGTTCCTAGACCAGTTCACAAAAGTCTATTTAGCTCACAATGTAGCTTAAATTGGCAATGAAAATAGTAACAAACAATATTGTTATTAATACAAGACTAGGAATTAAACTAAACAGATTAAAAATATGAGAAAAATTAGAAGCAGTTTGAAAACATTTTACATTAAATGTATGTATTTGAAGGGAAAAGAATTTAATTATAAGAGATAATTTCCTTTTGACAGGTATCTTTTAAGATGTCTATAAATTAATGGCATCTCCCTTCATTAGGTTGAATCTAACTACAAAATTTATGGTTTTTCTCAAACTCATATCAACCATAATTAGGGGTATAAAAGGGCTGTGTATTAAAAATAAGCAGAGAGATAAAAGAAAATGTTTTTATTGTTGCTTAATAACAATGAGAGACAAAAGGGAAGAATTGGAAGAAAGAGAATGCAGTGGGCATTTATAGTTTTTGTCACATACCTCTTACCAGGAAAGAACTACCCTGACTTTCCTTTGAGAATTATCTTTTCCTCCAATCTGAACTCCCATTATGTGGTTTTAGAGGGCATCACATTTACTTTCTGGGAGCCCCGAAGGGACCTCATAAATCAGCCTGTTCCCACCCATGACCAATAAAGGTGGCTGAGCCAAAGTTGGACCATTTTAGGCCAGTGAAAGGAGGCTAAGCATGAAAACCAAGCAGTGAGATTGTGAATTCTGCAGCTGTTGCAGCCATCATGTAATGGAGAAGGAGAGCCAAAGACAGAAAACAGCACAATGCAGAGAACAGAACCACATCAAGCTGAGATACAGAGAGAATCATGTCTGGCTGACAGTGAGATTCTGCCTCAAGTAGTATCTAAAAGGGTTCCCTACCACTGGACTCCCTATTATGTTAGCTCATAAATTCTATTTTGCTTTAAACCAGTTTAGGTTGAGTTGTTTGACACTTGCAGCTGAACATGTTCTGACTCATTGTATTCCTTATGGTAAATAATGCCAGCTACTTTAAGAGACAACTTTCCCAAATTCACTGGCTTTACGGTAAATGTTTGTTTTCTCATTCATATCTCAGTCTGATGCCAGTTGTTGGGAGGGCTCAGCTCCAGGTAGTCCTTAAAAGACTGGGCTTTTTTTTTTTTTTTTTTTTTAATGTCTTGACCTCTTCCAGGTTCTTGTAGTTTTCTCCATGTAGGTAGTAGATGGATAAAGAAGATAAAGAAGATTTGACTGTGGAAAATTTTTATGGGCCAGGCCTGGGAGTGTTGCATTTCACTTTCTCTCATACTCAGAGGTTAGAACTCAGTCCCATCAAACTGCAGGAACGTCTAGGAAATACAATCCAGTTACGTACCAGGAAATGAAAAAAGACAGATATTCATGGGCACTCACAGTACCTGCCACAGTCTAAACTCCTGGTCACAAAACATCTTTTAGCTCCCTTCTGCTCATAAACTAACCACACTCATCCCTCTGTAAAAGGACACAGCCATGTCATTCTGTCTGGGGCCTCCTGGTGATGCTGCCTTACCTCTGTCAAGCCTGAATACGACTGGCTGCTTTGATTTGATTACCTGTGAATTAAAAAGACATGTAATCTAGCTTCTCCTTTTCCACACAAACCTTATTTATAAGATGGGAAGGGGGGCAAGAAAGCAACAATAAAAAGTCCTATTCAGGGAGTGAAAAAATGGAAAGCATTTTTAAATTCTACTGGGCACACATTAGAGAAATGTATTTGATTAGACCCTGATTCTGCTCTTTGAGAAGAACTTCCTTGTCAATTTTTTTCCCCTGGCCTCTGATTCACCTTCCCTGAAGTTGTTCCTTGTCTATCATCCTCCATGGTCTCGTCTAAAGAGGGGATTGAGAAGCATCCTATTTGTGAGGATGTACCACCAGTCAGTATCTCACTGGAAAACAGATGGTATGCTCAAATTAGGATAATTTAAGGGGGATTTACTTATAACAGGACTATGTACAAGAGGGGTGGGAAGGGGAAGGGAAGCAACAAGGATAACCCATGCTTAGTAACTGTTGAGTTTTTGACATCCCTAGATCCTAGAGTATGAGAGAAGAGAGTGATTAGCAGAATCCAGAAAAAAAGAGTCTCTTGTAGAGAAGCTCATTCTGCAAGAAGTGTTGGCCCTTAGGAATGATGGACATCCAGCCTAAGACAGCCTTGCCAGTAGGGAACCAGGGGGACAGGCCGCCTAACTTCTCTTGCTTTCTTCCAGTCTCTTGGTAGGAGTGATTACTCCTTGGTGGCTGCCGTTCTGTTTTCTTCTTCCTCTTGCTTCTCTCACACTATCTTGCTCTATGAGGGCCTAAGGGAAGCAGAAAAGAGGAATCTTATATGATTCCTCTTTTGGAGGAATCATGCATGATGGCGTGCATGGCAATTCTACTTTTAATTCTGAAAAATATTATAGATTAATCTTAGAATAAAGAGATTGTCTAAATATAAAATGTAAAGAAACATGAATTAAAAAGGAAAAACAGATGTAGCATTCCAGAATTGACTATGTGATGAAAATATGGTGTGAAGTTAGGTGTTCAAATAGAGAAGCTGAGAGTTTACAGACAGGGCCTTCTTTGAGATACATTGATTTGACCAACTAATTGTTTTAATCATGCTTCTCTTTTGTTAGTTTCACATAGTTCATGTCACATCTAACCTCTCACAAAAAAGACACAGATTATGATTCATCTACTTCCAATTAGCATATTTATTTCTGCTAGCTGAAACACTTCTGACACCCTGTGAAAAGGAAATTCTTGAAAAATTTTTGCACATAGCAAGTCTGTCCACTTGGAAACACATTTGCGTACTTTATATTTTTATATGTTTTTCAGTTTAAAGTGCTTTACACATATAATTTCAATTAATCTTCTCAACACTATAACATAGTTGGTGTTATTTCTATTTGCACTAAAATGAAAGTGAGGCTTGGAGTGGTTAAGTTACCAACCCAAGGTTTCAGGAAGGGGATTATGGCTCCAGGCCTTCCCCTGCACTTGTATTTCCTGATATCAAACTTTGCAGCACAAACTTGTCTCATTGTCCAGAATGCATGATGCCTCGTAACATCCAGAAATGTCTCCAGAATTGGGATATCAGCCTGCCCCAGACCACACTATTAGCATTAGATCTGCTCACATTTGCCAGTCTTAATTCTTACTTCTATGGAGGCTGCTAGACCTGCTTCTTGGGTCTCTCTGTCAGCAGGCAAATAAACAAATCAATTGTCACTTCTTTAGTGCCATGCACATGGTACTCTTTCATTAACTGCCATTAAATTGAACTTAAAATTCCCATGGAAAAGTTAGCACAGGGCCACATTTTTACAAAGAGCATCTCTCTCTTTCTCTTGCTTATGTTTATCCTGATCATAGAATTCCTCAAAAAACTTTTTCACTCCCATCGTGTAAAGGATAGTCCACAATTTTTAGCTTTATATTCAGTACTCTGAAAAATCTCATTGAAACCTTTCTTTTCAACTTCAATTTTTACCACCTCTGGGAACATCTTATTTTCTACTCTAGCCAAATGTCTTCCAACCATATCATAGAAAAGAAATCTAAGTCCATGATTCCAGAGTTTTGCTTATTCCCATACCTCCTGCAGGAATATCCTCCCCTCTGAACTCAACCAGAATGCCTCAGTTTCTCCAGGGACTAAGGACAGTTATTTTCTCGCCTTGTATCAGAGTTCAGCCTAGGAAGCAGAGACCATCCCAGATACTTTCAGCAGAAATGGATTCAATTCAGGGAAATAGTCAGAAGAGCTGGAAGATCAGGAGGTTGCCTCTCAGTTATGGATTGTAAGGTCACCATTTTAGTTGCCGTCTAGCAGTGAGGAAGTTACTGCTATAGGAGCTTCTTGTGGTCACCAAGCTGGTGACTATGCATTCAAATGCAAAAAGTAAAGACTATTTTGATCAAATCAGTGAATAAGTGCCATAATCTTTTGCAGATTTAATTGTGAACCAGTGAATTTGAGAGAACATCTAACTTCGATTTGATTCTTTATATTTAAAAATAGTTTACTAACAAAAGTAATGCATTCTAAGGGGAGAAAATACTCAAACAATACAAAAATTTATCCTTAAGGACCTCCCCAACTGAAGTTCACATCCCTGAGGTAACCATGGTGCATAACTGGCTTCCAGCTTTCAAACCTTATTATGGAAATGTACTACAAATACACACACACACACACCCCTGCCCCCAACACACACACACACACACACACACACAGACAGTACTTCTGCCCCCAAACAGGATCATATTATAAACATGACATTGACAATTGCATTTTCCACTTCACTGCATATGACCTCTATCTCTTTCAGTGTATATTTTAAGGGCAGTGTAGTATTCCATTCTGTGTGGTGTTTTACATTCAGTTTCTCATTTTTGTATTATAATTCAGTTTGCAAAGCATCTTCGTATTCATCATGTCATGGCTGAAAGCTTTGGTCAAACAAATCTGTGCTCAGTTCAGTAAAAAAGAAGACTCAACAATCACTTTTCACATTAGTCCTCTATATACATATGACCTAAGAACCCAGAGGGGACTTACTGGCGTGGTCTGGATTTGTTGGTATTTTAAAACATTTTTTTGAGTGACTCAATCAGCAAGAGAGCAAATGGAAATAAGGTTTCAATTTGTTTCTTCTTCTGCTGTGATCCCATTGAGTTCCTGAGCACCAGTGTTGAAGGGTAGATTGAATTAGGCAGCCTAAGTTTGACCAGAAGACTAAATTTCCCCTGGTGACTTCATCTGAGCTGTGACACTTTCCCTGATTTCATAGGGAACTCCTTGGGGACTTGAGAGTGAGTTGAAAAGCTGGCTCAGTGTTTGCTGAGAGTAAATCTACTTTATGAGGCAGCTATATGGGGGAGGGGAATGTTATTTTAACACCTCTCCTACTCAGTGCTCTAGTGGAATGCTCAAGGTCCCAGCCTCTTTTTGTGCTACTTAAGCAGCAAATGATTTTTTACACTAGGAAGACTCAACTCCTTTAGAAAAGAATATTCTTTGTATTGCTATACCCTTTACTAGAGATTCTTAAGATCCTTCCGGATGCAAAGTGCAGAGTTGTCTATTCAGTACCATTTGACCATCTCTCAGATACCCTGGTGTTTAATTTCAAGCCATTCATCATGGCTTGAAATGCAGCATAAGAGGAGGCAAAAGTCCTAAAAGGTCTTTGTCACACTTGAAAAACACACACAGAATACCCAAAGGGGCCCTCTCTATCTTCTGTCTTCTCTTGCTTTCTCTCATTGGCCCAATAGCAAGCAGTAGTGATACACAACTCTGACCCTCCCAAACCTCATGTCTTTCTCATATTGTCAGAGGCATTTAAGCTAGAGCAACTCCGTCTTGAATAGGGTCTGGGTGAAATGATGCTGACAGCTACTGGGCTGCATTCTCAGGAGTTGAGGTATTCTTGGTGCCTAAGGGATGAGATAGGAGATTAGCACAAGACACAGGTCACAAAGAACCCACTGATAAAACAGGATGCAATAAAGAAGCCAGCCAAAACCCTCCAAATCCAACATGGTGATGAAAGCAACCTCTGGTCATCCTCACTGCTCATTATTTATTAATTATAATGCATTAGCATGCTAAAAGACAGTCACACCAGGGCCATGACAGTTTACAAACGCTATGTCCAGAAGTTACCCTATGTGGTCTGAAAAGGGGAAGAACCCTCAGTTCTGGGAATTACCCACCCCTTTCCCAGAAAACTCGTGAATAATCCACTCCTTATTTAACATATGATCAAGAAATAACCATAAAAATAGCCAACCAGCAGCCTTTGGGGCTGCTTTGCCTGTGGAGTAGCCATTCTTTTATTCCTTTACTTTCTTAAAAACTTGCTTTTACTTTACTCTGTGGACTCGTCTTGAATTATTTCTCACATGAGATCCAAGAACCCCCTGTTGGGGTCTGGATTGGGACCCTTTTCTGGTAACAGCATTGAAAAATACAATGACTTCCCAATGGCCATCCAAAGTCTTGATTCATTGCAGTGTTAATTCAAAAGTCTAAAGGCTGAGTCCAAAACCTTATCTGAGACTCCTCTCCTTCTACCTATGAATCTGCAAAATTAAAAACAAGTTAGTTATTTCTGAAATAAAATGGGGGTATAGCCATTGGGTAAACATTCTTATTCCTAGAGGGAGAAATCAGAAAAAAGAAAGGGGCTACAAGACCCATACAAGTTCAAAACCCAGCAGAGCATCCACTAAATCTTAAAGCTCCGAAATAATCTCCTTTGACTCAATGTCCCATACCCAGGGCACACTGCTGCAAGGGGTGGGCTCCCTAGGCCCTGGGCAGCTCTGCTCTTGTGGCTTTGCAGGTATCAGCCCCATGGCTGCTCCTGTGTGTTGGAGTTGAATGCCTGCAACTTTTCCAGGCACCAGGTAAAAGCTACAGGTGGATCTACCATTCCGGGGTCTGGAGGATGGTGGCACTGTCTCACAGCTCCACTAGGCAGTGTCCCATTGGGAACTCTGTGTGGGGGCTCCAATTACACATTTCCCCTTGGCACTGCCTTAGTAGAAGTTCTCTGGGAGGACTCCGCCCTTGTAGCGGGCTATTGCCTGGGCACTCACGCTTTCTCATATAGCCTCTGAAATCTAAGCAGAAGCTACTAAGCATTCTTCACTCTTGAACTCTGCACACTCACAGGCTTAACACCACATGGAAATCACCAAGGCTATGGCTGGAGCCCTCTGGAGCAGTGGCCTGAGCTGTATCTTGTCTCCTTTGAGCTGAGGCTGGAGCTGAAGTGGCCAGGATGTGGGGAGTAGTGTGTGAGGCTGGGCAGGGCAGCAGGGCCCTGGGCCTGGCCCACAAAACCATTTTTCCCTCCTAGGTCTCTGGGCTTGTGATGGGAGGGGCTGCAGTGAAGTTCTCTGAAATGCCTTTGAAGTCTTTTTCCAGGTGTATTGTATATTAGCACCTGGCTTCCTTTCAGTTATGCAAATATCTCTAGCAAATGGTTGTTCCATAGCCAGCTTGAATTCCTCTCCCAAAAAAGCTTTATCTTTCTCTGCCACATGACTAGGGTGCAAACTGTCCAAACTTTTATGCTCTGCTTTCCTTTTAAATATAAATTCCAACATTAAGTCATTTCTTTGCTCCGGCATCTGAGGCTAGGTTGTTAGAAGCAGCCAGGCCACATCTTGAATGCTTTACTGCTTAGAAATTGATTCCACCAGATACCTTAAATCATCACTATGAAGTTCAAACTTCTGCAAATCCCTAGAGCAGGAACACAATGCAGCCAACTTCTTTTGCTAAGGCATAACAAGGATGACCTTTGCTCTAGCTCCCAATAAATTCCTCATTTCTATTTGAGGCCCCATCAGTCTGGCCTTCACTCTCCTTATTTCTGTCAGCATTTTGGTCACAATCACTTAACAAGTCTCTAAGAAGTTCCAAACTTTTCCTTGTGTTCTTGACTTCTTCTGAGCGCTCCAAACTCTTCCAACCTCTGCCTATTACTCAGTTCCAAAGGCACTTCCACATTTTCAGGTATCTTTATAGCAATGCCCCACTTCTCATTACCAATTTTCTGTATTATGCTGTTCCTGCATTGCACAGAACACCTGACAATGGGTAATTTGTAAGAAAAGAGATTTAATTACCTCACAGTTCTGTGGGCATTACAAGATGCATGGTGCTGGCATCTGCTCAGCTTCTGGGGAGGCCTCAGGAAGCTTACAATCATGATAAAATGTGAAGGGGGAACAGGCATGTCACATTAGGAGAACAGGAGCCAGAAAAGGGGAGAGCAAGGTGCCATATACTTATTAACAGTCAGATCTTGTAAGAAGTCACTCACTATTGTGAGGATTAGTACCAAGAGGATGGTGCCAAACTGTTGAGAAATCACTCCGATAATTCAATCGCCTCCCACCGGGTTCCTCCTCCAATACTGGAGATTACAATTGAACATGAAATTTGGGTGGGAACAAATATACAAACTTTATCAACAATGGGGAAAGGGCTCCCTATTCAATAAATGGTCCTGGGATACCTGGCTAGCTATATGCAGAAGATTGAAACTGGACTCCCTACCTTATGTCATATACAAAAATCAACTCCAGGTAGATTAAAGACTTAAATGTAGCCAGGCATGGTGGCTCACACCTGTAATCCCAGCACTTTGGGAGGCCAAGGCAGGTGGATTACCTGAGGTCAGGAGTTCAAGACCAGCCTGGCTGACATAGAGAAACCCCGTCTCTACTAAAAATACAAAAAAAAAATTAACCAGGCCTGGTGGCAAGTGCCTATAATCCCAGCTACTCGGGAGGCTGAGCCAGGAGAATCACTTGAACTGAGGGGGCAGAGGTTGCAGCGAGCCGAGATTGCGCCATTCACTCCAGCCTGGGCAAAAGAGTGAAACTCCGTCAAAAAAAAAAAAAGAAAAAAAAAAGACTTAAATGTAAAACCTAAAATTATAAAACTCTGGATGATAACCTAGGAAATACCATTCTGGACATAGCCATGGCAAAGATTTTATGATGAAGATGCCAAATGCAATTGCAACAAAAACAAACATTGATAAATGAGACCTAATTAAACTAAAGAGCTTCTGCACAGCAAAAGAAACTATCAACAGAGTAAACAGACAACCTATAGAATGGGAGAAAAATATTTGTGAGCTATATATCCCACAAAGACCTGATATCCAGGATCTATAAGGAAATTAAACAAATTAAAAAGCAAGAACCAAACAACCCAATTAAAAAGTGGGCAAGGACATGAACAGACACTTTTCAAAAGAAAACATACATACTGCCAACAAGCAAATGAAAAAATGCTCAACATCACTAATCATTAGAGAAATGCAAATGAAAACCAAAATGAGATACCATCTCATACCAGTTAAGAGTGGCTATTGCTAAAAAGTCAGAAAATAACGATGCTTGTGAGGTTGTGGCGAAAAGGCAATGCTTGTACACTGCTTGTGGGAATAAAAATTAGTTCAGCTGTTGCGGAAAGAAGTTTGGTGATTTCTCAAAGAACTTAAAACAGAACTACCATTCCACTCAGCAATCTCATTATTTGGTGTATACCCAAAGGAATATAAATCATTCTGCCATAAAGACATATGCATGCATGGGTTCATTGCAGCACTATTCACAATAGCAAAGAACTGCAACCAACCTAAACGCCCCTCAATGGTAGACTGGATAAAGAGGATGTGGTACATATACAGCATGGAATACTATGCAGCCATAAAAAAGAACAAGATCATGTCCTTTGCAGGGACATGGATGGAGCTGGAGGCCACTATCCTAAGGGAATTAACATGGTAACAGAAAACCAAATATTGCATATTCTCATTTATAAGTGGGAGCTAAACATTGAATACACGTGGACAAAAAGAAAGGAACAATAGACACGGGGGCCTACTTGAGGGTAGAGGGTTGGAGGAGCATTAGGATAAAAAAACTACCTAATGGGTACAATGCTTATTATCTGGGTGACAAAATAATCTGTACACCAAACCCCTGTGACACACAATTTACCTATATAACAAAACTGCATATGTACCCCTGAACCTAAAATAAAAGTTTAAAAAAAGGAGGAAGGCAGGAAATTTTGTGCAGTCAAAAATGCTCAGAGAACATTCTAGGCCTTTCACGTGGGAAGAAGGGCCAGACAAAGGAAGTGAATGAACATCAAAAGAAGGGTGGAAGGAGAAGAATATGAACTGTGGTGGCAGCTTTGATGATGGCTTCACAATCCCCAAAGACTATCTGTGTGCGGGCGTGTTATATCCATGTTGGAAATGGCAGAATTGTGTGTGAAGCACTCTTTCTAGTAACATTGTAACATCTCAGGATGACAGGACTTGAATTGTTTCACTTTGACTAAATGTGCAGAAGAGAAGGCTGCCTGGAGACTATTGTATTACACACAGCAGTGAGGATGGCTTGTGCAGAAAGGTAGGAAGTGTGATAGATGAGAAAAGCACTGGTGGCATTTTGCCAGCTCGCGATAAGTATCTGGTACATCTGCGGCATCACCAAGAGGTCTCTGATTTAGCAAAAGCATCATAAAGATATTCAGTGTCATAAAAGTAACACTTTATTTAACCTTCCTGTACAAACTTTAGGAGCATTAATCTGTCACAGTAGGCTCTATCTTGTACATGTAAATGGATGAGACTCTGTAATCAAATCCTAAATGTGTATTTGTAGCAATACGGCTTTTCAGAAGAATGTATGATGGGAAGCAACAGACGGAGCAGGGGACAATTAAAGAGACAGCACCATGCTCTGCGAGACCTTTTACTCCCTGAATGGAGTTTCCCAGGACTGCACTGATTTCTGAATTTTCATCTTTATTTACCAGCCAGGATAACTTTATTGGGACCCCACAAGGCCTCTCCTACTCTATCGCCTGCAATGGAGACTCATTTAGGCAGAGAGAAACCTTGCAAGGATGTGATTCAAGGAGCATTCTAATTTCCTTTCAATACCAGCTCCTATTATGGATTGCAGATCTGCGTTCAAAATAGTTTGAGTCTGAGAACGGTCCTAAAGAGAAAATGCTTTGTGATTCTTAGACTTGAAAAGGGCAGGCCGCAGCCTCAGGTCTTGGGATTTTTGTTCAGTGCTGTTCCCACCCAGATTGTCCCAGAGGGTCATTTGCAGATGTTGCCAGGCCCATTGGATATTTGCCAGTCTGTTTGGAGCTTATGATTTATTGAGACTTAAATTTCAGTGACTAGAAACAAATTCCTCTTGACCAAAACCAAAAATCTTAGATTGCTTTTGTATAACATATTCATTGTCAGGGGTTGGGGCAGAGGAGAAAGGAAAAGTTTTAGATTTGACTTCAGATCAGAAGGACAAGAATGCATTAAACGATATTGATGTGAATAATATCAGCACATTTTCTTTTTAAAAATCTTTGTAAGATTTGCATATGTATTTATTGTGCAAAGCATATGCATCTTGCCTGGAATATATTTCATTGTGTAGCATATGGTTCCTTTCAGCAAAGGATCTTAAATGACTTTAACAGAAAGAGCTCTTCCTTTCATTCACTCCCAGAGAGAAAGGTGCTATTTAAGAGGCAATAACTCTTTCCTAAGGGCTCCACTTAGGCCCTTAGTAACCAACTTGTAACTTGCACGCCCATCAGTTTTTCTCCCTTCACTCTCTCTTGGCAGAGCAGGCTAGACTTAACTGCCCTAGGCAACCCAGACCCTGCAAATTCATAATAGAAAGCAGAAGCATCTCTTACTCACAGTCCTAGATGTGGGGCTCCTGAAGGGAAATCCAAAGGAATTAGAACCTGGGATAGCATTATCCAATAGAACTATAATGTGAACCCCAAATGGAAGCTGCATATGTAGCCTGGAATTTTCTAGTAGCCATATTTTTTAAAAAGCAGTAAGAAACAAGGAAAATTAATTTTAATAATACATTTTATGCAATCCACAATATTAATATAATTTTAACATGTAATCTGTAAAAATTATTGAGATATTTTACATGCTTTTTTGGTCTTCTAAATCCAGCATGTATTTTATTCCTATAGCACATCCTGCTATGGACTAGCTACATTTGACGTTCTCAGTGGCCACACATGACTAGTGGCTACTGTATTGCATAGCACAGTTCTATGGAGGATACTAAGAGTGAGCCAGAGAATTCTATCCGAGTGACTATTATTTTACAGGACAAAAGGCAAATATCAGGGACTGTGATGATGATGATAGCTGACAGTTACTATTTATGTTACTTTTTTTTTCAATTTACTACATCTATTACACTTACCTTTGTGGGTTATTTATTTTACATGCATTTATTCAATTCTCAAAAAACACTAAAAGTAGGCAATGTTATTATTTCCTTTTAAAAATGGAGAAGCTGAGGCACAGACATAGATACTGAAAGAGTGTGGAAGAACCTTGCAGATGACAGCGAGGGGCAGCAGGTGGCGGCGACAGGTGAACAGGGGGACTATCTAAACTCATGTGAGCAGTGAATGGTTCTGTGTTTTCATGTGTGCATGGTGTTGAGTTGGTTGGAAAGTTGGGTCCATTGCATTAGCTCTGCTCTACTACATGGCCCCTGAGCCATTGTGAAATTAATGCATTTCCCTAGGCAACTAACTTTCAGCCAAAAAAGGTAAGTTGGAAGAGAAACTGAAGATAAAAAGTTTTGAGAACAAGTTTCTGCAAACGAAAACTATATTTGGAGGTAACATCCTCCATCCTTAGTCTGGAGTATAAACATTCTGTGACAATCTGTGTCAAGGCTACTGGTGGGCAACTTTCCCCCACAAACTTTGATATGCATTATGGCTCCTGGGTTTGTGCCCTTAACAACACTACATTGGTACCGCTCAATCAGTGACATTATAACAATATATGTGCTCATCTTCAGGCTGCTGTAGTCTAGGAAAATAAAGATTACCCAAAATGAGTACGGCAAAGACCTCAAGTGGCCCCATGCAGAGGGTAGATAGAATTTATGCCACATAATTTTAACACAATGCAACAGAAGTAGACCTAAGACCCATAGCAGTAGAGAAGAGGAAGACTCGGAGAAAGCTGGGGTGGGAGAGGAGCTGTGCTGGGGAACAAACAAGGCAGGGGTTAACAAGGAGCAGTAATCCCAAGGAAATTGTGAAGTTCTCCCTGAGGCAAAGTGGGAGAGGTGGCCCAGAGATGTTGTCCTCCTTACTCATCTTATAAATTGTGCTGACAGCACACCAGCACTTTTTAACTGAGCAACACAAACACACATCCAGTCAAAAACTGAGTCATTTGGCATTCACAACATGTTTATGTGCCAAAACATGCCTGACCGGCATTACTCTTTTGCACACCAAAATATAATGTATATTCGCTCTAAGAAGCAATAAAGAGCAGTAAAGTTTTTTTTCCTTCTTCTTCTTCTCCTTCTCCTTCTCTTTCTTCTTTCAATGGCAGCACTCTGGCTCCTCATCCAACATTCTGTGCAATTTATATGTGGGAAAGATTGGAAAGGTCATGTGACATCAGTCTGGCCCACACGTTGCAAGGGGAATCTGCTGGCAAATTGCAGACGGTTGATCCTGCAAAACTAATTGAGATGGGAACACTCTCCTGTGAGAAGATGTCCTTTTGTTTTTACAATGCCATTTAGGGGTATGACACGAATATCCCAAAGTACACAGTTAGGAAAGTGAATTTGAAATTCAATAGAGAAGAAGAGGGAGAAACAGGTAGAGGAAAGGGAGACAGGATGCCATTTCTCGAGATGTGACTCTTAGCACCTTTTTTCCCTTCCCAGGAAGTACTGAGTATTGATAACAATTGTGAAGACTGTGAGGTCTTTCAGTATTTTGGAGAATATTTCACAAAGCAAATTTTAGTCATGTAAAATGGGTAAACAGGATATGAAATGTATTAACACATTTGGTGAATTCTGCAAATGTATTTTTACACAATTAGCTTAATTATTTAGATACATATTCAACCTTGCTTGCCTCGAGCAATTTAACATGGAATATAATTTCACATATTATCACAAGAAAAACACATTTATAGAAAATCTGTGTCTCTCCTTTCATGATCACACTTCCACTTATCATTATTTGAGATATAAATAGATAGTTTACATTTCAGGGATGATGAACACTGTATATTTCCAGAGAAACTGTCTCCTAACCCGGTGAACAAGCGGCCCCCTGAATTTTGGTCTGTTCATTTGTTGCACTGAAATAGACCTTGGTACCACTCCATCAGTGATATAACAATATCCAAAACAGGGTATCATATCTCATTCAGAAATGAAAAGATTTGTTTTAATTTATTTTGGAGGGATGTTAAAGTGAAGAGCAGACAGAACTAATTCAAAAAAGAATTGCAAAGGAGGCGGGGATAATTGTAGTTCTGCATATGTGCGTGATTTTAAGGCAATAGTCATTACTTCTACTTTGAAAATCCTGCTCCATAGCCATTGTTTATTGTCATTGCATTCATATTTTCAATGAACTGTGTGTAGTAGAACTTCCTGAAGGTGCAAATTATTTTTGGAAGTCCCTTGTTTCAGTCATCTTCCCAACAGAAAAAAAAAAAAAAAACAGAGAGGATTAATGATAGAAATACTTGATGTGTGCATGGTGATTAAAAGATTTTTAAAGAGCTTCCACATACATTATTTTATTATGAAACAGCTTGATGATCTAGGCAGTGTTTAGTATTGGCAATTTGCATTTGGAAAAACTCCATTTTACAAAGGGAGAAAATAAATCATAGAAATAACTTGCCATAGTCACTTCAACTGTGACCACACAGACAGAAGTATTTTTATCTAATATGTTTTTGGCATTTTACTATATGACAAGCAATAGCATTTTGAAGCAAAGGGGAATACACACACACACACACACACACACACACACACACACATCTTCCAAAAATTGTCTTTAAAATTCCCAGTTATGTAGATTTGATCTCCAAAGCAATCACTTTTTTTTCCATATTATGTAATTTAAGAGCTTCTGGGGGTGGTAAAACAAGGAAGTTCTCTGAGGATAGGGATGGCCAAAGGGAACAGCAGCATGGTGGCCTCCCAAGCTGAGGCCACTGTGAATCTAAACAGCAGCCTGGTAGCCTTAAAAGGTTTCATTTGGGGGTAGAAGCCAATCACACAGGTAGAAAGACCCCTTGACTCCATTTGTGTTACTTTTCATTTAGAACCAAACTAAAGGGGATGAGAACAATGTCTCTGCAGTGACTCTGGGTATGCAGCTAGCAATGACTCAAGGAGTCAAAGCAGGACTCTGTTAGATAATAGAGAATCTGAAAGAGGCTTGGAGCCGTCAGGATGAAGAAATTTACCTCACAGACTTGTTCTCAGCCCAGGTTGGCGTTCATGTCAGTTTAAATCCTTTTTCACTCAATAGCTGAGCCTTGAGAAGGGGCTTTAGCTGCCAATCTGACTGAGAGTTGACATCTCAATTAGAAAAGCTTCTGTTCGGTGATGATCCAGGAGTGGAGGAAAGAGGAAGCCAACGACCTTCAGACACCCAGAAAAGGCGAGCCCAGTGCTCCAGGGAGGACGAATCATTGCAGCCAACCCTTAACATTCTCGTTTCTAATGCACTCATTTCCTACAAACCTGAGAACCCATGACTTGAGGTCTTTGTAAAATTGTTAAAGCCCAATTTTAAGTCTTGCTTATCTGGAGGAAAAAGTTCCTTAGTCAGTAAATGAGCCTCGCTGACAACCCAGGATCCACCTTTCACTATGGTTTAGTTTCTCTCTCCTCCTCACCCAGGGATAGTATCTCAGAGGAAGAATTAGAAAAAAAAAAAAATCTCTCTTTGTGAAAAATGACGAGTGTGTGTGTGTGTGTGTGTGTGTGTGAGTGTGTGTTGGGGGGGGTGGGGGCGTGGAGGTAGAGCCTGTAATGCTCTAGATATTCTATTTGCTCTCTTGCAGTTAGGTGGGGTCATGTGACTGATCCAGTGGAATGTGTGTGGAAATATGTCACTTCTGGCTGCAGCATGAAAAGCTTCAGGTGGGATTCTCAGTTCCCTTCCCCTGCAATGGCAGCTGAGGAAGGCCTGTGTTTCAGAGGTACATCTACAGGATGGTTAAACCTCCGTCAGGCTGGTTCCCTGAATGACCACGTGGAGCTGAGCCTCTTACTAACTCACACTGAATATGTCCCATAAGGGGGAATAAGTCTATGCAGTGTTAAATCGCTATGATTTTAACACTGTTCCCTCAGCGTACCCTTGACTTTCTTAGCTAACACAACAGGAGAGTTAAAACTTCAGTAAGATTCTTAAAGCAATTAAATTTTGTAATGAAGACCCATTTTTATTAGGAGCCTATAAAAATACATCTATAGTAGCGGATTTGAGGTTTGGCCTTTTCTGTTGCTGCTCCTGATGTAAAGTACTCAGCAATGAAGAGACAAGCTGAAATGATATGTTCATTAGCAGTGCCTTCTGGAAGACTCACAACATCTGATTGGTTACCAAGTTTGGTATTTTAATTACTCAACATATCAGAAATCTGTCCCTTCTTTCCAATTCTACTAGCATTGGGTTAAAGTCACCTTGCCTTGTTGAGGCAGTGGCACTCACTCTGGCTACCCTCTAATCCACGGGCCTCATTTCAGCCCAAGTTCTCTTCACTCATCTCTCAGAACTCGTTCAAAAGTTCCCATTGCACTCCAAATACAGTGCAAAATACTGAATATGGTCCCAAAGGCCCTATGTAATCAGATGATAGGAATGAGAGGCGGGAAGATCGTCCCATTTAACCTACCCCAAGGTCCCAAATGGACTTGTAGGGCAAATTTGTCTGTGGTTTAGCTGGCTATTGGAGGACTTAACTCTAGGTTCAAAACAGAATGTTTGGCAAAGAGCTATTTGGTATTTACCAATACCTATTTCCAAAACCGAGGATGGGGGAAGTAGGAGGAGATAAAGACATGGTTGTAACAAAATGGATTAGCATTCATTTAGGTCTCATGCCTCCAAAAACTTTAGCCATTTTCTCACAGTAATTTTCCAACAACTCATTTGGATCTTGTGACTTCCGTCTTTTAAGACTGTCTGCTAGTCCTTCTGTATCATTTAAGGCTTTGCATGACGTAGCCCAGGCATTCCTCTTGTTCCCCTAAATGCACCATGGTCGTTCACAACTTCATGCCTTTATATGTGCATTTGGGGTATGGGGAACTAGAAGACTACTTCTCCCTATTTATTTTCTACTACCTTCATCACTTCCAAGGCCCAACTCCAATGTTACCTTCTTGTGAACATTTCTCTAACTCCCAGAGTTAATTGAGCTCTCACAGTAACCAGTTACTAGTTCAGCACCATAATTGACCATGTTGTGTTATCATTGATAGCATTATCCCTTTGTCATATCATTATCATCATGTGTTACATCATATCATATTATATCATTTTATGTTTCTCTTTTCCTAGACTGTAAGCTGCATGAAGATAGAAACTCCATATTGTCTAGCTCAGTATCTTTCTCTCTTCCTCAAACCCACAGATCAGTTCTAACATCGAATACACATCATAAACTCTCAGAAGAAAATGCTCCTTCACCTACCTTCCTTTTGGAGATTGTTAGAAGAGAAAGTATTACCTATTGATATATATATATTTTTTTCCTTTTTCTTTTAACTGTTATCCTGAATGATTACAACACAAAGCATATTAATAGACGTCACTTACAAATGACTTATTCCTAGAAAAAAATAATCTGATTACTTCACTCAAAGTGCTGTTTCTGGGGTTCTCCAAGATCCTTGAATGCCAGGAAGAGTCCAAGGACAAAGTGCTGCTGGGTACCAATCTGAGCAATAAAAATGGTGCATCTGCCATCTAGTGGTCATCATGTGTAAATGCACCTGGACTTGAGCAAAGGAAGTCTCAAGGGACATCCCATAGTGAACAGAAAGTAAAACTAATACCTGTAAAACTAATGCTAATAAAAGTAATAAATACCTGTGAACATGGATGGGCCTCCTACTGTGTTCTAGACACTGTGTTAAGGGTTTGATACGGACTATATTATTTCATATTCAAGACAATCATGTGAAGTACACCCTATCTTTATACCCATTTTATAGATAAAAAGTTTGAGGCACTGGAAAGTTAAGGCTTCTGATCCAGCTAGCCTGACATCAGAACCCACATCCTTAAAAACTGAATTATAATATGTGGTGGTCAACTGAGCTGAACTCTTCAAGAACATCAATTTCTGTGTTAAAAGATATAGTAATTATTAATATGTGTTTACAATTTTAGAGTTGGAAAAATATCTTCACAATGTCTTTTACCTTTACAACAGCTCCATTATCATTATCCTTATGTTACAGATGGAGGAACTCTAAGATAAATGAAATAATTGTTTAAAGTCTCAAAGCCAGTAATTGATATATCAAGTGGATTCAAACTTGAGTTTTAATCTAAACTCCATATTGTATTTGCTACATTACTTTTCAAGTATAGTGATTGAAAAATATTACAAAGTGTTTTCATAAGCTTTTTTATTTAAATACTTTTTATTATTCAAGTGTTCGGTGCTCCAGTCTCCTGAAGGCTGAGTAAGCCTGGGGCTTGAAGAAGAGCCGGGGACTAGCAAAGCACAAACAGCACTGAGTCACAAATTTCTTATATCCCCTCTGCTGTGCTAAGCCCCCTATCTGCCAGAATACTCCATCTCAACACAAACCGAACAACCAGCACCAGATTCCAGACCCAAAGAGCAGCCTCTCGCTCTCTCAGCTTGGCTCACTTATCCAGTTTAAAATATGATGTTTTAGTTTTCTTGAGAACCACCAAATCACTGATTACCACTTCTTCCCAATGTTCCAATCCTCTTTGAAAGTCTACTTATACAATGGTATGGTCAGTCAGTGAAGAAGCTGAGTAGCTCCTGTGCCTACTGATGCTCAGATCAGGACACTGTCACTTTAGAACACAAATCTCAGCTTCTAGTTATAGGATCTGTTCTTTCCCTTCATTGAAATGCTTTCTCTGTTCATTTTGGCCACACTTCACTTTCCCATCCATTGTCTTTTCAATACATCTTATTCCTTCTTTAAAATATTTATTAAGATCCAATTATGGAGTCCCTAACCTCAGGAAGGTTGCAATCTAGTAGAATGATATATAAAAATGAAATTAATAGACAATGCCAGGTGCATTGACACTCACCTATAACCCCAGCTACTCAAGAGACTGAGGCAGGAAGATCGCTTGAGCTGAAGTGCTCAAGACCAGCCTGAGGAACATAACGAAATCCCCATCTCTAAAAATTAATTAATTAATAGACAAGATAATTATAGATTGTGCTAAGTCACAAGAAGGAAATAAACAGCCGATGTGATGAAGAGTTAACAGTGCAGGGAAGAACCTGTATTTCTGGGCATTTGAGCTGAAACCTGAATGCATAAAGAGGAAGGGAAGTGGGGTGAAGCACGACAAGTGGGATTGGCTCCTTAAGCCCAGCTCAGATTTACTTTGTAGTCCATGAGAACACATCCTTACAAAGATTTACACATCCCTGACCCTTGAGTTTTGTGCATCATGCTTCCATGTAAGCTCCTTAAACCCCTATTTTCTAAGTTCTTCCTATTTACTCCTCTCTTGACAGCCTCAGCGTGGTGGGGATAGATTAAGAGGAAAGCAGCAGGCAGATTTTTGTGGTGAGAGAAAGGAAACAGAAAGGGGGCAAAAATATCTGAAAAAATGATTGTGGATAGACAATGGATATGAATATAGATGGCTCAGGGCAGATATGAGTTCTATGATCACAATAATGGGAAGTAAAATGTTCCAGAGAATAAGAATTTTGAATGATAAAAAAACTTGCTGTTCTCTTAGCACATGGGTGACTTTAAATTACTTGCATTTTGTGACATCAGATGAGAATTAAACTTTTAAATATTTTGTTGCCCACAGATATCATCCTTCATCACAGCAGTGACAAGTGTGTGGGTTGTTCTTTGGTGAGGTGCATAGAGTCTCAATTATCATCCCTTGATAGAGAATGGATTATGTGGAGAAGGATTCAAAGTGTCTCTGTAAAATAATTGTCTTAGTCAGTAATTTTGCGCTCTGTGTGTTTTCCAGTTGCTTTCTAATCCCGCTCAAAAGATACAAACAAACATTTTTAAAAGACCAAAATATACTCATTTTTCTTTATTCTTCTTAGGCTAGCAGAGTCAGAAAATCCTTCACAGAAGAGACAAGCTAGATTATATTCAACCTCACGCACCATCAACACAGTTGTCAGCCATGTAGCATGTTCATTACAGTGACGGTAGAAGAAGCAAAGTGAACACAGCTGGATCTTCAGATCCCAGGTCGAGTCTGCAGGGCTGGCTGTTAGAAACATCATCTTTTCATTTATACACTGAGAAAATTTGATCTGGAAGTCATTGAGGGAGAATATGGAAGCCCCATGATGTCACTCTTATTGAGTGACTTTTCTATTTCTGAGCTTTGGTTCAACACAACTGGCAATATAAGCAAAAGTGATTATTAAAATAATATTTATAGACATACAATTACATAAGTTGGGAATTTTATAGCAGACATATTTCTTTCAGATAATTTATACTTCTGAAACGTTTTTCAAAATAATTAATTCCACACTTAAAAAATGTTATATATTCTTTCCTCTTCATTACCACCAAAAAAACCTCAATGTTTTTCTTTTATGGAAAACCACTGTAGCTAAGCAAAACTCACCATGAAATAAATGAAATTATTACTTATAATAACAGCAGTAAAAACAATTACTTTAATTGTTTGTCTTTTATGGATCTTTGATTAAGGATTGAATTTTATTGTGTTTGTTTTTAAATGCCATATTTAGAATTATTTTGTTTGAGATCTTAAACAAGTGGACCTTTGTTTCTGTTCCAGAAGTTATTGAAAAGCAAGCCAAAGTATTCCATATGCTTCTTTTTTACTTAACTACTTAATTAAGCCATTCTACTGAAAAAAAAGATGATCGTTTCATTCATTCTTTACTAGCTACTGAATTAATTGATTCTCTTCATAGAGGACATGAAGTTGAGGTTTTGAGGCTAGTTTTCTGGAAAAAGAATAAATATAATATCTGCATATATGTGTCTTTCCCTCTTTCTCACATCATTCTCTTCCTTCCATAATAGAAAGTTACAGGGAGCTGGCACTGACCTGGTAACATCACAAAACACACTTTTTATATTCTGGAAAACTAGATCAAAGTAAGAGTGTCTTTGGATTGCTTCTTGGATTCTGTAAATCTTTCAAGATTCCATTTGATGAAGTCGCCTTTTCATCTCATCTAATTCCCAGTTTTATACAATGGAAACATTCTTCAATCAATAGATTCTAAAACACCCTTGCTCACTTCTCATACAACAGGCCAACTCACTGAATCTTTCACCTTGAGCTGCTATATCCAATTCAGCCATTTCATTAAAAGACAAAATTTCTTGAACATATTTCTAATCTCCTGACCCACTCTATTATTTTTTTCTTCATTGAGCTTCTGTATTTGTGCAAGTCATTATGAACCTTAATTAGGACATTAAAATCCTCCACAATGATTCTCTTTTTGTCACTGGAATAGAAGAGCTATCTCTTGCCACTTCCCCCACACTGTCCTTTAAAATACTTAAAGGCACAAAATCGCATGCTCAGCTTATGCAATGTTCTTTATCTTTGCTGAATCATTATATAAGGGGCCAAATCTTCATATACTGTAAACTGTAAAACAGCTACAATATTTGGTAGGTCTACTTGCGTCAGTTGTCTATTTTAGAAGTTTGAAATGAAGATGCTTTAAAATACTCAGCCATGCATTGCCAAAAAATTAAGAAAACAGACTCAGAGAAGAAATGTACTGCATCTGACAAGATAAGATATGTGTCCCTTTTGATTTCCATCAGGTCTAGCCAGCCAGTCTGTCTGTCCATGTGTTTTTTACTGCCTGAGGCCAGCCAGTTACTTACCCTAGGAGTGCTTGGCACTCTCTCTCTCTTTCTTTCTCTCTGTCTCTTAAATCTCTGTCCCTCAGCAAGTCAACAAACCTCATGCTCAGAGTTTTTGGAATCTGTCTCCCAAGTCATCACCGAATGGTCCAGATGATGCTGCTATCCAGAAATTCAGGAGAATTAATGTTTCATGTGTGAACTCTGACCTATGGGTCAGGAGCTGGGGAGCTGGGTAGTGATTCTCTGTTGTTTATCCAGTTTGTGAACTGCCCTGAGGCTTTGACATACAGTCTGTCCAGAGAAGTATCATGTGTGCTGCTGAGCAGACGTTCCCGCTAAGTAACCTTCTGGGTCTCTGAGTTTCATCTAGAAGTGGAGGCTGAGCATAATGCACCACATCACATAGCTTCCCATTCTTTCTGCATCCTTGCCTCTTTCTCATCCTTGCTTCCTTGGATTTGTGGCTCCCAATAAGGCATGAGCACTTAACCCTTGACTCAGGCTCTGCATTTTAGGGAGCCTAGGCAAAAGCAAATCCAACACAAGCAAGAGACTTATTTATCTTTGTCAAGTTGAGAGTCTGTAAAAATTACTGAGAAATCTCCAATGGCACACTTACCTTGTATTTATGAGTTTCAGAGTTTGAATGAATACTCCCATTGATAGGTGAGGGTCCTAACGTAAATTATCTAGTGCCTGATTGTATTTAATAGTTTTAACCATACCTTGTATGAACATGATCACGAGAAGAAACAGAAAAGCCCAAAAGAAGGGACATATTCTAAAATGTAACCAAATACACTCTTCAGAAATATTAGGCCAAGGAAGATAAAGAAAGGCTGAGGGGCCATTTCTAATTTAAGGATGCTGAAAAGAGATGACATCTAAATGCAGTGCATGCTCCTTGATTGGATCCCGGAGCAGGGGAAACACTATGAAGGATAACGTTGGAACCACTGGTTAAATTTCAGTGTGAACTGTGGATTCTATAGTATAGTTGTATTAATGTTCAGTGATACACAAAGATTGGGTAGAACAGGCCTCAGGAAAGTCAAAGGATTGAAGAAAGAACAGACTGTGTTGATGTTTATTACCTAGGCTCACATCAATGGCTATAGCAAACACAAAATTTTCAGTGGTCTACAAAATAAGTTTATTTCTTTCTCATGAAACAATCCATGTAACTGCTTTTGACCGATGGGCAGCTTTCCTCCCTATGGTGATTCATAATGGTATTTTGAGGCCTGCGATACTTCTACATTCCGGTAGTGATTACATGCATGAATTTAGGGTGGACTGTCTATTATTCAAACCTTGGCTCCAACTTTTTAGTTCCATGACCTTTGGCAAGTTACTTCACCTTTTTAAGCTACAATGTTTCCATCTATAAATGCAAAAAATGCTGGCCTTGCAGAGTTTTAAATTTTTTTTAAATGGTAATAGAGTTCTGATCTTGGTACTTCTCTAAGTACAAGTGATGCAAATATTAGGCAAACCCTCACTGAATCCCAGTAATACTAATAGAGTTCTGATCTGGGTACTTCTCTAAGTACAAGTGATGCAAATATTAGGCAAACCCTCACTGAATCCAAGTAATACTAATAGAGTTCTGATCTTGGTATTTCACTAAGTACAAGTGATGCAAATATTAGGTAAACCCTCACTGAATCCCAGCACTGAACCCCAGTACTGAATCCCAGTACCACTACTTATTCACCCAGGGATTCTTAATCCTTCTCACCAGTCAAAATTAAACGATGGCTCTTAACACTAAATGGCTTAATATATAAAGTGATTAGCTCAGTGAGTGCAACATAGAAAACATTTAACAAGTGTTTGTGTAAGTTTTCTCTTTCTGCTTTAACAAATTACCATAGATTTAGTGACTGAAAATGAAGAGAATTTATTCTCTCACAGTTCCAGGGGTCAAAAGTCCAAGGTCAGTCTCACTGGGCTAAGGTCAGAATATCAGCAGCTGATTCCTTCTGGAGGTTTAGGGGAAAATCTGTTTCCTTGCCTTTTCCAGGTTCTAAAGGCAGCCTGCATTCCTTGGCTTGTGGTCCCTTCTTCCCTCTTCAAAGTCATCAGCATACTTCTCTCATCTCTGACCTCTGCTTCTGTTCTCTCATCTTCTCTTGCTAACTGTTACTTTCTTGCCTCCATCTTATAAGGAATATTGTGATTGAATTAGGCCCATCCATAGAATGCAGGGTAACTTCCCTGTCTCAGATTCTTTAATCACAGGTGCAAAGTCACTTTTGCCATGTAAGGTTACATATTCAAAGGTTCTGGGGATTAGGATGTAGATATCCTTGAGGTCCATTATTCAGTCTACCATACTGTTAGCAGTACTATTCGTATAATCAGAAGTGATTCCAAATTAAATGAGAATAATACATACATGTGACTAGGACAATCTCTAGTACTCAGTAAGAACTCGATAGGGCTTAGATTCTTCATCTCTTAAAAAAAAATTTATAACCTCTGGTGCTCAAAGTGACCATCTTGGCTCCCCTAGATAAAATAAGAAGAATCAAAATAACTATTATCCAGCCACTTTAATTCAGAAGAATTAAAAAAGCAAATAAAGATAGCTGGCGTATCTGTGTTGGTATAAAAATTCTGAAGATAATTGAGATTTTAAAAAATGTTGGTTATTTTTTGAGAAATCTGCATTTCTTGCCTTAGTCTATTTTGTGGCGAAGACCTAGCTCAAGTCTCCTTTCTGTTTTCTTATAGTGTAGATAGGACTATTACCTTCATCGTTTTTTTCTGATGTGCAATGAGCCTGCTACAAGATGTTAGAAGACCATGAGCCTTACAGGCCCTAAACAGAGCTCACCCTTGTGCTTGCACAGCAGGACTAGACATTTTTAGAAACTTCCATGAACAGGGAAGGATCTGCACTTAAAGAATAATAATTTTTTAAAGAGCCAAATCGCTCAGCTGAACCTGCAGATGATCTGACTTTTAGTTACTTTAAGGTATATTTTATGACATTAGAAACAAGAGAACATGTGTTATCTGGCCTGGGGGGAAAGCAGCACCCCTAAATTCTAATAGTTTCTTTTACCAATCCAAAGGAAATCTCTTAAGACTTTAAAAGGTTGGGTTAACAACACTGAAAATATTTTTATTTTTCACACTCCTCTGCTTTTCTTGGTTCCATCTGGGACCAGAAGCCAGCACGTTGAAATACCAGGAGAAAGGCAGTCCTCAAACATTTCCAGCCTGACGAGAGGCAGGAAATAGCAGAAAGCTCAGAAGGGCAGCTTTTCTTTTCTGCCTACAAGATTTCCAGGCTAATTTAATATGTTAACAAGTTTGCATAGGTATTACTGGATGTGACTTGGGAATACCCAGGTTTTGAAACCTGTTAGGGTTTTTGTGTCACAAAAATGAATTATTTATCTTTATTGTCATTGTGTTATTAATGTTTAATGTCAACGCACTATTTTAATTTAAGTAACAACTTTTATGTGGGAATTCTGACATCTTCAGATAACATGACTATGGCAATTATTTGCTCTCAAAAGGTCTCATTAAGAGATCAGTGTTGAGATGGAAAGTTATGATTTTGCTTAAAAAGCAAACATGATGTTGGTTTCAGTTCACTGACAAATGGAGCTAAGTCTTTATTTAGTTATATGAATAAATGCAAGAAAAAGTAGGAGTACCGATTGTTTTAAAAAAACCAAAATGATTTAGCAAAGAATGTAAAAAATATCTCAATATTTTCCGCACATAAGTAAACTCACCAGCTCCAAGTTCTCCAAATATGGCTCCAGCATGCTTTGGAGGAGCGAGAGCCAACTCTCATGAGTCAACAAAATAAAAATACCTTCAGGGAATGATTTAATAGCTACTTCCCATTCCTGGTTGTAATAGAATAGGCCTAATCTATTTATTTTTTTAATCTGCAAGACATTGTAAAACTGGGACTTTGTTTGATGCTTGAACCTTTTCACACACTCACATCGAGAAATGTGAGAGACTCCAGGGAAGAGAATAATCTGCAGCAGCAGCTCTTGGTCATAAGGGATTTCAAGATCATGGAGATCAATAAGACTGAGCTCTCACACTTTTCCAAAACAGTCCCAGAAGCACAATGGATTTAATCCATACTAAGCATGCATTGATGTGAAATTTGTTTGCACTAGGTTTTTTAGATCATTAACATGCTGAAGACAGGGCCTGTGTCTGTAACGTGTCCTACGTAGCACCTCCAGTAGGTTCTAGTCACCATACAGCATTTGTGGGGAAGCCAGTCCTAGGTACCAGAAACTGGGGCCTGTTAGATTAGAATAATGACTCCCTAGCTATTTTTGATGAAATAAATGATTTACATGTTTCATCATCAAAAATGTATTGACTTTTGACAATATGCCGTGGACTATACCATGCTATAGATACTCGGTGATCTCTGTCTTTATGGAGCTTACGGTATCCTGACAGAATACAGACAATAAGTGGGTTAATGGACAAAAATGAAATCACAAATTTATAGAAATGCTGAAAAAGAAAGGAATAGGATGGAAACTAAGAGAGGAAGAATCAGGAAAATCCAATTGCTTTTCAATGTGCAATCTGAATCCACTCAAAGAACAGAGGACCAGCGCTCCAAAAAAGCATGTGCTATAGCCATAGTGTGTGAACAGCCAGATCTGCCTTCAGTCCATTGACAAGAGGAACAGCAAGAATGTTGTTCTAGCAATCCCTAGGTATTTTATTGCAATCTATCCACCTGACAAAGGGCCGATATCCAGAATCTACAAGGAACTGAAACAAATTTACAAGAAAAAAACAAACAACCCCATCAAAAAGTGGGCAAAGGCTATGAACAGACATTTCTCAAAAGTAGACATTTATGCAGCCAACAAACATATGAAAAAAAGCTCATCATCACTGATCATTAGAGAAATGGAAATCAAAACCACAAGGAGATACCATCTCATGCCAGTTAGAATGGCGATCATTAAAAAGTCAGGAAGCAACAGATGCTGGAGAGGATGTGGAGAAATAGGAACGCTTTTACACTGTTGGTGGGAGTGTAAATTAGTTCAACCATTGTGGAAGACAGTGTGGCGATTCCTCAAGGATCTAGAACCAGAAATGGCATTTGACACAGCAATTCCATTACTTATAACCGAGAGGATTACAAATCATTCTGCTCTAAAGACACATGCACACATATGTTTATTGCAGTACTATTTACAATAGCAAAGACTTGGAACCAACCCAAATGCCCATCAATGATAGACTGGATAAAGAAAATGTGGCACCTATACACCATGGAATACTATGCAGCCATAAAAAGGAATGAGTTCATGTCCTTTGCAGGGACATGGATGAAGCTGGAAACCATCATTCTCAGCAAACTAACACAGGAACAGATAACCAAACACGGCATCTTCTCACTCATAATTGTGCATTGAACAATGAGAACACATGGACACAGGGAGGGGCCTGTTGGGGGGTGGGGGGCTAGGGGAGGGATAGCATTAGGAGAAATACCTAATGTAGATGATGGGTTGATGGGTGCAGCAAACCACCACCATGGCACGTGTATACCTATGTAACAAACCTGCACATTCTGCACATGTATCACAGAACTTAAAATATAATAAATAAATAAATAAATAAAAGAAAAATGTGTTATCCATCTTCTGACCTGAACCTCTTTGGCTTCTCCGAGGACAACTGTGGGGCCTCTTACCTCAGCCTTGCTATGACTCATTCTCTTCCTCATCTCTCCCACCAGCACCCCGGCCTTGGGGAAAAGACAAGCTAAGTGTTCCAACTAGCACTAGATACCTTCCCCACTGTCCCAACCATATGGCCTCCCAAGTCCATGCTTGTGGGGTGCTATGTTTTCTCATCATTTCTAAGTCTTCTCATAATTTCAAAAGGCATAGGTGCCCTTTGCAAGTTGTAGGAGTCATGAAGTTTCCATGCCCAGCACCCCCTTGTTCACCCGGAGTGCATGTTCTCAATTCATTTACCTTCTCATTGAAATTGCACTGGTAACCAGGGCCAAAACAAGGCCAAACTCAGGCAGGACAGTGTTGAAGAAGTTGATGAGGGAGGCTCAAGGAACAATGGGACTATGCCCCAAAGCTGCGAGTATATGGGGTTCACAGGTAAGATGAAGAGAACAAAAGATGAAATTGTGATAAGGATGAGCTTGGGTTTTCAGCCAAATGAGGGAATGAAATTAGATTTTTGAACTTCTACCTCTCTTGCCAATGCATTATTTTTTGTAAACTTGCTTCAGTTACCTAGGCTAGGATTTCTAGGATAGAAGTGCTGAAAAGAAATACTTACTTAAAACTGTTATGGGAAAACACTTCATACAACTCTGGAATTTAATTTTTAATAATATTAAAGCAATAATTAAAAATAACATTAGTGATCAACTTTGAATTTTTACTTGCCATCCTAATTTTAGGGCCAAATTTTACTTGTAAGGCAATAAATTGAATTAGGATTAATATGCAATATTAGGGAACCACCTGCCTTGTTCAGACAGGGGAAATAAGCAATTACAACTTAATTGTAACGCGTCTTTAAAAAGTTGGCACCAAAGAAGGAAGGAGAAAAATCTTTAAGAAATCAGCCTTGTTCAATCTTCTGATCTCAGTTAAGTTCTTTTTTTTTATTGACCACACCCCAAAAGTACTAAAGTGTTTCTCAAAAGAGGGTAGCCAAGCTAGTTAGTGACCTCACCCATCCACGAGAGTTGGCTGAATTCTTTCCCTTGTATATGGTTCCTTTGTGAAAAATATTTATAGTTATGCCTTCTAAGGCTTAGAAATAACCAGCTATTTCTGCCTTTATGCAGAATTCTTGTAAATATTTATATGCTTTAATGTCTCAGTTTTAGGTCCTGAATGACTGATATGAGGGCCTTATCAGTACAAAAGATTTGTATTTTTTAGATGGTTGTTCATTTTCTAACTATGGGAAAAGGATACACAGTCTTATTCTTCATGTACATCATTCCTAGAATCCCCTGAAAGAAAAGAGTTTAATCTGATGATCTTCTAGTTCCATTATATTTGCTTGTTTGTTTGTTTGTTTTTGCCATTGAGGGTTTTTATATTTAGCTTTGTTTTGTAGGCAGGTAGTTATTAAGGCTGTGTCAATAATGGCAAAGCAATCACTCTTTATTTAACTAGCTTGTCCACTCAAAGCTGGAGTTACCAAGATAAATAACGCATAGACCCTTCCCTTAACACACTTATGACTAGTGGGAAGGGAGGCGATGAAGCTCAGATTCTGTGACTGAAATGGAGGGTAACAGAGAAAGTTTCCCAGACTGCATGGTCCTTGGCCAGAGTTCCAGTGGATGAATAGGGATTTAACAGGCAGAACCAAAAAAGAGGGAAGGTCTTTCCAAGGGGAACAAATAGCATCATAAAGGCTTGGAGGAATAAAAGAACATGGCAGGTTTAAGCAAATGAAAGAGTAGAATGGAAATGAAGGATGGAGTCCGTATGGGGAAATAGCTAGAGATAAGTGGGCAGGTCATGGCATTTGCATGACTGGGCTAAGAAGCTTGGGGATTTCTTTGAGGCCACTGAAGAGTCATAGAAGGACTTCAGGTGGAAGAACAATATGGTCAGAGTTCTATGTTAGGAAGATGTTCTGGTGGCAATGTGGAGGAGGGATTGGAGCAGGTCAATAAGACACCGACATTTTTCAGGCACATATTGAGCTAGGCTGGAGGGAAGTGTTTCAGGCTGGAGCCAAGGCCAGGACACCGGGAACTGAGAGAAAAAGTGCTTTGGGATCTGTGGGATCTGGTGACTGGCTGGATGTGGAATAGAGGGAGTCAGAGGAACCCAAGGTGCCTCCCAGAAGATGGGGAGTCGCCTTGGACGTAGAAGAGCATGGAGCAATTTTTCACAGGTGCAATCTGTGTTATGGCCAAAGAAGGTAATCAGAGGAAAATGCCCAAACTCCTCCTTGCCAGTTTACAGTAATCACCAAAAGGCAGTGTGGGCTGGCTGGGGAACAGGCACTTGCCTTAGTGTATTTTGTGTGTGCAGGGTAAGGATTGACAACACAGACTCAGGATCCAGATTGTCTGAATTCACATTCTACATTTGCCACTTGCTGACTATATGACTTTGGGCAAGTTACTTGACCCATCCATACCTCAGTGTCCTCCTCCACAAAGTGAGATGATAATAACACCAACTTCCTAATGTGGTGGTAAGGACTGAATAATTTAAGTATTTCACTTAGATGAGTGATTGGCAGGAAGACAACTTTTCATTGAACATGATTATTATTATTGTTATCACGTGTATTAGCTCATTTAAACCTCAAAAAACCTATAGACATAGGTACTGTTATCTCTATTTTTCAAAGAAGGAAATTGGGGCACAGAGAAATGGTAGCACTAGGAGATCAAACCAAGCAGCCAGACTCAGGTGCTTTTACTGTTAACTTCTTCACCATAGTTCTCTGTATACTGTTTTGGGAGTCAAGCTCAAGGACATGCACTAACTACAAGGTAGAAGCAGGGAGAGTTATGAGTGGTGGGGGAAGGAGGAAGAGGCAGGGAGAGGTGTGAGTGGTAGGGGAAGGAGGAAGAGGCAGGGAGAAGTGGGAGTGGTAGGGGAAGGAGGTCCCAGCACTTGGCATTTTAATCAAAGCAATGCCTGAGCTTGACACACTGCTGGAAGCGCTGCCACCATAACCAGCATGTCACCTTGCTGATTTCATGACAAGCACTCATTCCTTCTCAGGCAGGAGACAAATATCACCAGTGCTCCTATCTTCAACCATTTGGCTGATTCCTACCTTCCCACACCTTTTTCTACCACTGCCCAGACAAAAGAAATGCCCATCAGACCACGGCTATAAATGAGCTTAATATGTCCCACTTTCAGTGCTGTTTTCTCTGTCTACATAAATAAAATCCTTTGCTAAATTTGGAGTTTTCAAATTATTTTTATGGAAAAAGGCAGTTTAGTGTAACGGTTAAAAATGTTTAGCTTGGGTATCAGAAAGATCTGTTTGGCTTTGCTAACAACTAGTCAAATTTAGCAAATAAGTGTCAGACACTCAGTTAAATTTGATTTTTCAAATAAATAATGGGTACTTTTTTTTTTAGTATATCAGTATACTGTCAGTCCACATCCTTAGATTCAACCAACCATGGATTGAAAACATTAGGGAAAAAATTAAAAATTATAAAATAATAATACAACAATAAAGAAGACAAAAAGACAGTGTAGCAACTATTTACACTGCATTTTCATTGGATTTGGTATTACAGTAACCTAGAGATTACATAAAGTATACAGGAGGATGTGCATAGGTTATATGCAAATACTGTGCCCTTTTATATCAGGGACTTAAGCATCCCTGGATTTTGATATCTGCAGGGCTCCTGGAACCAATCCCCACAGATATGAAGAGATGACTATATTTAATATATTTCCTGGGACAGACTTTCCTAAAAAAATTATCCATTGTTTATCTGGAATTCAAATTTAACTGGGCATTTTGCAATTTATCTGGAAACCTTATAAGGAATTTAATTTTTTGGTGCCTCCATTTTCTCACCTATAACATAAGGCTAAGAAAAGATAAAATAATAACTATGATTGAGATTTGCTGTAAAAGTTAAATGAGATAATGTGTGTTAAGTACATAGGAAATGCTCAATATGTATTCATTGTTGTTATTTTTATACTGTACAGGGATTATGATAAGCTGGTAAAGTATGAGGTAATCTTTCAGCACTGATTCTTTCAACAACATTTTTAAAAGCTTTACCATTGGAAACGAGGTACGTTCCGTCCAATATATCTTCATGCATCTGAAAAAATAGAAATATAAATACAACTTGATTTTTCTATCTGTTTTTCTTTAGGAGAAACTGGGTAAATAGCTCTTATTTCCCAACATAATTTTCATATTTTCTCCTAACTCTTTTGCCCATAAGCTACCTGCCAAGCTAACTTTATAACGAAGAAGAGTTTCCAGGCACTGAGGCCTTTATCATTAAAGATAAAGTGGAAGCAACATGAGGTAGTGCTCATTAATCTTCCCTTATTTCCTTGGGAAGAATTTGGCAAAAACAGATTCTACAAACTCAGCCAGCCATCTTTGAAGGCTATTTGCCCTGGGCCAATTATATATTACACGATAAGCATACCCAATAATTAACTAATGAATTGGTTTATTTAGGAAACGATCAGAAGTGTCAGGGATTGAAGAACATTTAGATTGCCTCTATGAGTTATGCTGAAGCAACATCTGCTTGTTTTTTCTTCAATCAACATGCACCCTGTAGGGTCCCAAATTCAAAAATGATTACATTTCATGTCATTTATGTGCCTTACAGTTTGACAAATTTAACTTGTAAGAATAAGTGATTCCATGTTCAATTTACGTTGATCCCATTTTCATCCAAACATCCAAAGAGAGAGAACCATTATAGATTGATAAAAGCTGCTGATTGATCTATTGATTTCCAGACCTTAAATCTCCTAGGGAAGTCTTTGTAAAGTTCGTGTTCATAAAATTCTTGTTCTGCCACAAAAGCTCCCAGTGGATTGTGTTTCTCAACTACAAGGAAAATCATCAGGGACAAACCCAGAAAATGTTTCTTTAGTATACACTAGGCAGGAGGGCCTTCCAAATTCAGTCTCAATCTGGTTTCTTCAAAGGTTTATTTTTATTTCATTTTTGAAAACTTTTAATTTGAAGAGGGGGGAAAAAGCCCTTTAAAGCATAACAACCCGCAGTGATGTAAGTGCCTTTCTGTCTCATATATAATCATGTCTGTTTGGACGTGCTGGGTGTCATGTCCAGGGCTATGGTGCCACATTGAGAACAATATTGAACTAAATAGTTTTGACAGAACAGCCAGACCTTTTCTTGGGGCTCCTGCTATATTGCGTATCTGCTTCTTTGTACACAACAGGGTGGGCGACTGATGGAAAGCAGAGAGTTCAATTGTGGTTAGAGTCTGCAAAAGAACCATCAATGGAAACTCTTTACTGATTTGCACTATCGCCTGGGAGACAGAGTACAGATGACTGTATTTTCCAGGTTATCAGCTATAGGAAAAAGCAAAATCAGTTTTCTGAAATATGTACTCTGCTACAATAAATGTTGTGAGTTCTATGCATGCAGATAAATGTCAGCCTACATGGGTAGGCTGAAAGAACTTTGTTAACCTCAGCTCCTCTTTTCCATTGCTTTATGGAGAGTAGTTTATGGGTATTGGGTTGTGTGAGTGAACTCAAGGTGCATTTGTCTCTAGGCGGAGAGTTGTGCATATTTATTCGCAAGGACTTTGTCTTTCTGATTGTATGATTTACTGGGATAATTTATTGAGATTTTAACTCAATAATATTAAGTGTTAGTGCCACCCTCCCAGACCCCTGCTTCCATCCCAGAGGGTAGCTCAGCTTGTAATTCTGCGTGTCCCACGGTAGACCTGAGAGGCTTTGCTGTTTTCAGAGGTGAGTTGACCAAAATAATGGAGGGACACAGAGAATGGAAAGGTAAAATCTACCAAAACTGGTTGATATTTTCCAGAAGGAAAAAAAAAAAAAAAAGAGGATGCATTCTAGGGCCTTCATGAGTGATGGAAAGATCTGTATCAGGCTCCCAAGCAGAACTGAGACAGATACACATTTGATGGTTTGGTAGGTGGATGCTGACGGGACCTCTCTCTGAGAACAGTGTTCACTGAGCTTCAGTGAAGGATCACGGTGCCTGTGCTTGGCACAAAGGGAATGGGAATTGAGAACTGCTATCTCCTATGTATACCTAGTCTCCAAGGCTTTGCCTGGCTTCTCTGGTCTGGGTTGTTACTGCTCCTTCTATTTAACCTGTGTTCCTTTCTGCCTTTGGAATTTGGGACCATATTCTCTTCCAGGTAGGCTTTTCAGCTCCTGTCAGTACACTCTTTCAGGAACAACTAGGTACTGTACAAATTTCTCAAGCAAGGTAACTGGTCCTTTACTATTTATATGCCTTTTTAAAACTGCAAAAGGGTTTTAACAATTATTACTCCTCTTTTCTCTCTATTTCAATAGAACGTTTGACATAGAAGGAACCGCCAAGCTTACCTTGTATTGGCCATGCAATTTCACTCAATGACCACATGGGCTTACTGAATTACTACAACAGGCTGAAGACTGAATCCCATTCCACTGATAGTAGCATTTATCTTTCTCCAAAGGTTATTCTGATTTTGTCACCTTTCTCAGGACTCATTGTCACTAGAAAAATTGGAATCTCTCTATTCTGTGTTTCAGGTCTTCCTAACATCCATAGTGGCTAAAAACTTCTAATTTGGAGGTTGCAAGTTGGCAGATCATGGCTAAGTTCAGTCAGTAGCTATTTTTTATCTGGCATGGTTGTTATTGAAATTTGAATAGCATTTAAATTTTTTTAAACCAGAAGATTTTTAATAAAAATCTTGATTTTTCTTTTGGAGAAAAAATCAGATAATCTGGCATCATTAGGCACACATGCCCACTGGATCCATCTTCCAGAGCTGGATGATGAATGTGACCTGAGCTGAACGTACTACACATCTTTCTGCTCCCTTGTCTCCCTGCCCAGGTCTACTTCTCTTTTTAGCATTTGTTGCATGGCCCTTGTAGGCATACTTGTTTACAATCTCCTTAAACTAAACCAAAACAAATGGGTAAATTGGAATCAGGGGTAAAGTTCAAGGGCAGCGAAAAATCAAACTTTCAAGCAAAGACCATGACAAGTTTAGATACTAGTTGGAGCTAAAAAACATGCATCATAATCTAAGCAGAAGAAGATGCAGCAATGGATAAATATACTAGTCTATTGCTAGGACATCAAATTGCCCTAAAATGTGCTGACTAAAATTGACAACAATCAGTTTTTATCTCCCAATGTCTATGGGTCAAGAATATGAGAGTGGCTTGGCTGCTCAGTTCTGGCTTGGGGTGTCTCCTGAGGTTGCAGTCAGATGGTAGCAGGGGATGGCGTCCTCTCATAAGGTCTGGAGCACAAGGAGATTCAATTCCCTGAGATGAGACAGTCAGGGCTCCTGGAATGTGAATCTCTGGCTCTATGTCATCTCTCCACATGGTCTCCCCAGCAGGGCCATCAGAAGCCATGTATCCTAAGGGAGAGACACAAATGGAAGAAGTTACTGTTGCCCTACCTTACGGGTTGGAGCAGACAGAAGCCCCCACTCAGATTTGGAGGGAACATGGCCCCCACCTCTTGGTGGGAGGGGCAGCAGTCACACTGTAAATAGAGCCTGTAGGACGAGAATTGTATGCTAGCATGTCCGTCTTTGGAAAATGCAGTTTGCCACAAACAGAAATGAGAGATAGGGTCAGGAACTAAGAAATTCTGAATGATGTAAAAGCAACTAAAAATTTTGGTTTCCTGAGAAGAACAAGAATTGAAGATAATGTCTGGAGACTGGAATATCTGCTTGCATGTGTTGGCTTTGTTGTCCACTTGACCATAGCCCAAAGGTTAACTTGGGCATACTCAGGCCACTTAGCATCACCAGGTTCTGAAACTTTCACCTGCCCACCCTGGACAGTTTCATTTGCTATTACCTAGTTCTCCACTTCAACTAAACAAGCGGCCTTACTGTCTCTTGTGCATAGCTGGTCTTGAAGGTTCTGCCTGGCTCCTCTGATCTGGGCTGCTCTCGCTCCTTTTATTCCATCTATGCTCCTTTCTGCCTTCAGACTTTGGGACACATCGTCCTTTAGGCAGCCTTTTCATCTTCTGTTGGAACGCTCCTTTAGGGACCACCACATACTGTACAGACTTCTTAAGCACAGTAACAGGCCTTTTGCTATTTATATGCCTTTTTTAAACGGTGAAAAGGTTTTAACAATTATTATTCCTCTTGCCTCTCTATTTAACTAGAGTTTCTCATACAGAAGGAACCTCTATTTTCTCCTTTTGAGTGGGGAAACAGAAGCCAAGATAGATAAGGAGCCTGTCCAGGCTTCCATAGCTAGAAGCTGGAGGAGAGGGTCACAGCCTGCACCTCCTGACTTGTGGTTTGGAGCTCTTTCTGTTCCCTAGGGGTCAACATGGGTGAGTAGCCTAAAGGCCTGTACAAGGCTGGTCAATAAACAAGAAGCACTGTGTATTTGGCTGGCACACAGTGTTTTGTTTTGTTTTTAAGTAAGTAGGGCACACACTTGACAGTTATCTGCAGACTCCACTAATCTACCACCAAATCCCTTCTCATATTTCACTACCTGTGTGGCCTCTGAAGGCATTTGAAGGCATCCCCCCTCCCCATCCCCTTTACATCTTCCTAAAGGGAAAAATTTTACTCAATAGAAATAGATGGCTCTTGTTGATCCTCTACATGCTCTGTACTAACTTTTATATGTACTAACATATTTGTATGTACTAACAACTTATATGTACTAACTCACTTAATACTCACAACATCTCTACTTTTATCCCCATTCTAAAGATGAGTAAACCGAGACACAGAGTGGTTAAGTAATTTGTCTACATTCTAACATGTGGTAAAGACTGAGAGCTGGAATTTGATTCCAAGCACCTTGACAACAGAGCTCATAATGTCAACCACTCTGCTGAAGAAAGTCTAGATAGACAAAATGCGGTAATAATAAATTTGGGTGGATCTAATTTGCTAGAGTAGTCATTATATTTTCAAATTTATAAAATCTATCTATAGGTTTATATTTGAAAGAGCAGGATAGTAGAGCATTCATGTCCTAATGTAGCTCATTTTCAACATGAAATATTGTCCATGTGTCGTGAAAGGTGAATTTCACTACTTTAAAAATGCCAGCCATCTGGGTCTGATATTTCATGCTAAAACTCAAAACTTTAAGCATTTTTAACCAAGTCACCATCTTAATCTTTATTTTAGTCTCCAAATGTTTTTGTGGCGAGTGTAAAGATGAATGGAATTCAAAAGTGGCCATTAAGATTACTACTGCATGATGGAAACTACAGCCTACTATATAAATCTAAATCCCTCCATAAATTTAAGAAAAGATTTACTGTTCAAAAATAAAAATATAAATCATTCTCATTTTCTAAATCATTGCTGCTGATGATCGTACCCAGCATGGTGAGAGATCACTATATTATTCTGGATGTAGTACTATGTTTAAATTTACCAAGGAGTCTCAACTGCCCACGGGATTTACTACTTCATGTACTTGCCAAGATAGAAGGTATTTCTGCATAATTCCTGCAGCTGAACATTATTGATGCTCTAAATGCATGGAACATTTAATATGTGTAGCAAGTCCAGCAAGATCAGTTATTGAAATGAATTATAATTTTTATACCGAACCATTGAAGGCCCAATTAGAAAATTGATCACTTTTGAGGAAACTGTCTCCGTAATCTTTCTTATTTACAGTACAGGATTCAGCAGCAGGAGCAATTCACAGTAGGGTCAGATTGTGGTGGGTCTTGAAAGCCAGACTAAAAGCATTTGAACCCTTACAGATAACAGGGATCATTTAAGGCGTTTTGAACAAAGTGAGTGAAGTGATCAAAGAAATGTTTGGGGAAGGTTAATCTGGCAGTGATGTGTAGAATGTTCTCCATCATGGGGTGACAAGAAAATGGACATGTGGACAGAAAACTGTGAATTAACTCATGTCAGCGTCTGAAGAACATACCAAGTTTAGCAGTTACCAATCCAGACTAGCCCCAGGTCCATTCTCTGATCACCTTTGAGTCATAAGCTTTGGAACTCCAAGCCGTTACTGACTGGTGGAATTTGTAGACTTCTTTGGAGGCCTGGGGAGAAAGAAGGGGAAGGAAACCATGATATGGTCAGAGGCACACCTGTGGGTTACAGGAATTGGCATGGAGGAGGACTAGTGAGGCAGTGTAAGTCTGACTTCATTGATGACCTTTTTTCTGGATCCTTGGACTATTCTAATTTCCTATTTCCCTGAGTTGCTCTAATTTTTTCTAGTTTCAACCCTTTTTCTGTACCCTCTGCGGCAGATGCTCAGCCCTCTGGGAAGTTTTGATAGCTTTATACACTGGTACAGCCTGGGCAGGTGTCTATTCTACCTATTGCTGACTGTGTGGGCAGGCATTTCTCAAAATAATCCACTACTTATATCTCAAGACATAAGATAAGCCATTTTCCGCAATGTCATAATGCACAATAGTGGACAAATCACTAATTCAAAACATTTTCCTAGCAAGTTTGGATAATAATATTTCCTTATTATTTGCTGTAATATTAATTATTACTATTCTTATTATTTGAGTAATAATTTTCTATTGTTTCAGAAAATTCAATAGAACATGGAAATGATTCCACATTAAAAATTCCATGATTTTGGCTGGGGGTGGTCACTCACGCCTGTAATCCCAGCACTTTGGGAGGCCAAGATGGGACGATCTCAAGGTCAGGAGATCGAGACCAGCCTGGCTAACACGGTGAAACCCCGTCTCTACTAAAAAATACAAAAAATTAGCCATGCGTGGTGGTGGATGCCTGTAATCCCAGCTACTCGAGAGGCTGAGGCAGGAGAATGCCATGAACCCGGGAGGTGGAGCTTGCAGTGAGCCGACATCATGCTACTGCACTCCAGCCTGGGTGACAGAGCGAGACTCCATCTCAAAAAAAAAAAAAAAAAATCCATGATTTTATTCCTTATTGTATAGCATGGAGATGTTTCTGTCTATCTGTCTAAAATCAGGGGTGAGGAAGCTCTTTTTTTTTTTTTTTTTTTTTTTTTGTAGAGATAAGAGGTCTCACTATGTTGACCTGGCTGCTTTCCAACTCCTGGCCTCAAGTGATCCTCCTGCCTCAACCTCCCAAAGGGCTGGGCTTATAGGCATGAACCACTGAGCCTAGCCTGGGGTGAGAAAACTTTTGGCCTCAGGACAGTCCCACCTTGAGATTTCTACTGTACCCCAGCTCTGCATGGCCTACATACAGACTTGAATAACCTGGCTACAAAATAAACAGGCTGGGCAGCTGAGATCTCAGACTAACATGTCTCTCTCTCTCTTCACTTTGCTTTCTCTGAACTTCCCCTCCCTGTTTACTCATTTAACAAATGAATTGTTAAATAACATTGAGCATCTATGGTATACCAGGTATTGCACCATGTGTTTGGAACACAGCAGTGAAAAAGGCAGCAAAATCCCTGCCTTATTGAGCTCGTAATCCAGAGGGGGTGGCAGATATTGAACAGATAAACAGCTGGATACAGAATTAGAAATTATGACAAGTGCCTTGAAAGATAACAAAGGGGATAGGTAAGAGAGATATCCAAGGTATACCTACTTGAGATCAATTGGTCAGAGAAAACCTCTCTGAAGAAGTAGGTTTACACTGGAACCCCCAAAATTAATGAAAACTAGTTGGGTAAGAGGTTGAGGGGGAAAGACTTTACTGACAGAGGGAACAGAAGGTGCAAAGAACCTGAGGAGGGAAAGAGATGCTGCTAAGTGCAAATAACTCAGTGACTGGCTCTCTCTCTCACCCTTCATTATTTCTATTTTCCCTTATTACCTAAATATTACATTTTTTCTATCTAGTTTCTTTGTTACTGATATTTCCCCATAAATTAAGGATTGTATAAAACACAAACACTTTTAGGGAACTGGGGTCAGATCCAACTTGTGTTTGCTATTTAGAAGCTAGGCAACACTTCTTGGAGGTCATCTGTATGATATAGGGCCAATGAGGGAGAGGGTAATCCTGTGATTGCAAGTTTATTTCAGAACCTCACAGGAAAAGAATCCATTCATTCATGAACACAGAGATCTACTGATACATTTGATGAACAGAGAGTCTCCATAGAAGCCGTGTTGCAAAGAGATCAATGGAAACAAAAGGAGAGAGAGATGAACTGGACACTGAAATGCAGAACCTGAATACTAGAGACAATTGTTGTTTATGTAAAGTATTAATCTCTATGAGAAATTGCTTTAAATCAGTGTCTGCAGTGCCTCATTGCCCTGGGAATACAGAGTCCATTTCAGAAATTGCTAGTTTCCTACGCTCTCTGTCTGCCTTTGTATGAAACCCCAATTTTGCTTGGAGTGGTCTTATGCCCAGCTACAAGACTAAATTTCCCAGCTTCTTTTGCAGCTGGATGTGACAATGTGACTAAATTCTGGCCAAATGGAAATGTTACACAAACTTTCCTGAATAATCCTTCAGGAAATTGACTTAGCCAGGGAGCCTGTCTCTTTTGCCCTTTCCTCAGCTTCTTTCTTGCTGCCTAGAATGTAGCTATGATAGCTGGAGTTCTAGCAGTTATGTTAGGTCATGAGGTGGCTTTGGAATAAAAAATTCCATGTCAAGAAAGTGGAATAGAAGGAAGAAGCTTTGAGCCAGATAATAAAACCTCTATAGTACACCTTTGCTACCTATTTTGAGATTTCTCTTATATGAACAAAAAATATACTTCCATGTTACAGAAGATAATGTGTGATGTGGTTTGTTTTATGCATGAAGCATAGTTTCTAAAATGTGCAGCCAAACGTAACTTGACTCAAAAATCGTATGTTTGTTTCAGTTACCTATGTGAACAACCATAATTTATTATTATTGTTGTTGTTGTTATTTATTTATTTTTCTGAGACTGAGTCTTGCTCTATCACCCAGGCTGGAGTGCAATACCGTGATCTCGGCTCATTGCAACCACCGCCTCCCGGGTTCAAGTGATTCCCGTGCCTCAGCCTCTTGAGTAGCTGGGACTACAGGCACGTGTCACCATGCCCGGCTGATTTTTGTATTTTTAGTAGAGACAGTGTTTCACCGTGTTAGCCAGGATGGTCTCTATCTCCTGACTTCGTGAGCCGCCTGCCTCGGCCTCCCAAAGTGCTGGGATTACAGGTGTGAGCCACATCGCAAGGACCATAATTTATTACTTTTCATGGTTCCTTGGATCAGGAATTTGGGCAAGACACAGCTGGATAGTTCTTTGGCTTCACAGATGCCGGCTGGAGTCATTGTGTAGATGCATGTATCTGAGAGCTTGGCTAGGGTTGAGACATCCATGATGGCCTTTAGATCTCAGAAAACTCTGCCCACGTGAACTCTAAGCATTTACTAGTTTTTGCTGAACTTCCTTCCAGTATGTTCACTGAGTCCCAAGAAGAAGCAAAAGAGAGCTGCTAAGTTTCTTAAGCCTGTGTTCGGAAGTCCCAGAACATCAATTTTATCATGTTCTATTGGTCAGAACACATCACAAGTCCAGAGCATATTCAAGAGGAGGAAAATGCAGTTCATCTCTGTTATGAGCAGCTTGCATGAACAAGAATGGCAGTAATAATTGGTGACCATATTTGGGGACTCTCTACCAAATTAGTTAAAAGAACACTATGGCACCGGCCATTTGAGCCCCTCTGCTCCCAAACCACCCCCTGAAAGCTGGATAGAAAATGGAAAACCTATCAGGAGGACACTATGAGTTTGGTAATAACAAAGCTACAAGATATTACAGAGAGAGAAAGGAGGTCACTACCACCAACAGTGTGGTCCAGGATGTTTGCTGGTGACATCATTGTGGAACAAGAGACAGCAGTGGATGATGAAAACAGCTAGACGAAAATATTCCAGAGTTGCAGAGATTGGTTTGATTTATATATGAGAGCATTCTCCTCTCTTTCTCTTACTTACATTTTGGACCTCAGCACAGACTCTTGAAGAGACTTAAGGGTTTCCTTCCTCTATTTGAAAGATGATCAGGGACACCTAGTGATATAAGCTGTTAAGGTGACCTTCCTAAGTTGTACCAGCTGCTAATGTCCAAGGGACATTTACATTGCATAAAAATTTACTATTTGCATATTCTTACTTCTTAATTTAAAAGAAAATTTATTTATGTATTTTTATATGTATACCTATACATATGAAAATTCTGAAAGAATATATAAAAAATTTTAATGGTTACTATATCTGGGTTATGAAATTAATGAATGAATTTGTCTTCTCTTTGCTTATTATCAATAAATTTTATATTATTCTATAATGAACATGTATTATTTGCATAATTTTAAAGTTTATTTTTACTAAAATATAAAATTATCTCATATTTCTTTTAAGGAAAAATATAAAGTTACTTTTCGCTTACAAGTGGCCTTTAATTGATCATTTTTGCAGCAAATTTGTAGTCATCCTTGCTAGAAAGTGTCCTGGCTTGCTTCAGATCTGCTCAGTATAATCGTAATAATATTCCTGCTCAGAGATTCACAATCCCGTAATATACATCCTAGGTGTTTCAGTGCCAAAGATTAAAGAAATTTCAAAGGCACAACCAGAAGGTTGAATTATTGAAATGCTAATGAAGACATGTCCTCAGAGAAAATCGCAGGGAGTCTTCACAGTTTTTAAGGCTTCATCTGAAAGACCTTTGCAGAATAAACATGGTGTTCAATTTATGTTTCTCAAAAGGTCTACTGGAATTTGAACTGCTCCTCCCAGAGAGTATTTTAAAAGCAGAAGTTCGAGCATTAACCAGTATAATTTCCATTTGGCATCTACATGATTCATATGTCCAAAATAAGAATTTTTATTTAATTCCAAAACAAATTAATTCACTTAATTAGTCTGTAGCTGTATAGGCTGTTGAATGGAGTGGGTTGGCTCTGGGCAGAAGGAATAATATATTGCTAGGAAATGTTGCAACAAATTTACACAAAATGTCGGCATTTCTATGTTTGAAAAGATGGTGCTTTCAAAAGATATCACCTCCCAAGGAAGTTAAGTCTTTGTATGCTTACTATCAATCTCTTAAATGTCTCTGTGGCAAAGGTGATTATAATCATCTCCTCTGTTATAAAAGCCTGTGGACAACAACCAGATATAAATAGCCCAAATGACCATAAAGTTACCTCTAGATATATTTCTAATATTACATATATATGTATAGGTATATGAGTTTATATGTGTTTGTGTGTGTGTGTCTACAGACAGATGGAAGGAAGTATGGATAGATGAATAGATTAGGTAGATAGGTAGATAGATATAGATATATACATACATACATAGATAAATAGATATTACAGATAAATAGATATAGATATTCTACATACAGTATGCATAAATGTACACAGGCTTTTAAGAAACACATTCATCAGGCAAAAAAATACCACCCATAACCTTAATTAAAATGTCTCCCTATAGATTAAAAATAATGCAGATTTTTCATGTTCTGTTATCAGTTTGACCTCTAAAATTGCTTGAATGCCATGATGTAACAATCAGAGAAAAATTCAACCTTTTGTGTGACTTTGTGTCACTCCTGGAACACCAGAGAAGAGAGATCAAATACTTTGACCCTCATGACTGATAGTTTTCACGTATAATTAAATGATTTTCTAAAAAACATCGTCCTGATTAGAAATGTGAACATGGCAGCCTAATTCACATGTAGCATGCTTGGGCATTTACATATTGTCACACACCCATGACTATACTGTAGGCTACAATAAATTCTACAGTGGTAATTTCTTGAAACACGAGAAGGGGAAAATGTGAGAAATAATAATGAAATGAGAATCCTATTAGCCACCAAAAGGAAAATAAGAGCTAGTATAAATGCAACGCATAGCACTTCTAATAGTTTGCCGTATTTTTGGCTATCTTAATGACCATGCTACATAAAATTGGTGTATGGCCTATCATTTATGTGGTTGAACCCATTTTTTCCTCAAACTTTTAGACCAAAGAGCATCCCAAAGTTAGAACTTAAATGACATTGGGTTATTGACAAGATTTTCTCACCCAGCACAAACCCAGAAAACCCATTCCTGGTCTTGCTGAATGAGTAGATTCCATGATTTTGTTCTTAGTTCTGTTATGGTTACATTACTGTGATAAACAAGTAGCTATTAGAGGAAACTGACAACACAGTATGCGCAAAAACTCTGTTGGTAAGTTTCTTTAATCTAAATTTATAGATCCAATATATGTTTCCAGGACAACTAAAGTTGAATGGCAGGGTGACCATGGACATAATAACAACTAAGTTCTGACAGCTTGATATTTTGAGTTTTAAGGCATTATATTTCAGAGAAGACAAATATTGTTATTTCAGCATATGGAGAATATGAAACAATAAGATTCCAAGCCTTATCCAAAGTCTCATGCAAATCTAACACATGGGCAATTTCTCCAGTTCCCCACTTATTGATTCTTTCATTCACCCATTAAGAAAAACATATATTGAGCTCTGAGCTAGGCAGGCAGGAACTACAGTGAACCAAGTGAAGGGTACAATGATATAGAAAACAAAGTCTCTACACTACAGCTTTTCACAACTAGTGCAAGCAACCATGCAGTAAGTACTGTGATGTGTGTGTGTGTATGTGCGTGTGCACGTTTGGACAGCCAGAGGAAGGAACAACCTAAATTTGCCTGAAAGAGCTTGGAATGGCCTGCGTAGTGGCATTTGAAATGAGATTTATGATGAGTAGGAGTTCACCAAAGAAAGGTAAAAGAAGGGCATTATAGGTGGAGAAACAGCAGAAACATGGAAGTTTGAAAGAAAATAGAATGAGGAGAACAATTAGCAAACGGTGCCTAGGGAGAAAGGTAAATAACATAGAATTAGAAATGAACTACTTAAATGTTTTTGGACCCAATTGGTATAGAGTAATTTAAAAGTTGATAGCAAGATGTAATTTGGTGCTTCATTATAAAGACTACTGCACATCACAGAGTTTTTCACTCCTTGTAAGGTAGGTAGATGGGCTATAGATAGATATGCTGAGATGTTAATCTCCTCACCCCTCCTTGGGTCAGCCAGGAAAGCCTGGGTTGTCACCTCTGCTGAACTTCAGGTCCATCATCTCTGGTCAAAGACAGTCTCTTTCATTTTCCAAGGTACATTATAAAAATATCATCATTTTCTATACCTGTCATGAGGTGGAATGGGTTGTGAATCATTGGCATACCAAGCTACGGAGTACATATTCTAAGCAATAGGGAACCCCCTGAAAAATATTAAACAGGAACGTGGTGGCAGGAGTTCTTGGAGACTGAAAGCTGACCTCAGAGCCTACTGGAGTAGCCCATAAAAAAGAGAGTGTCAGTCTCAACTACTTCTCAAAGGAGTCACTCTTGAGTTCCCTTCATGGCATTCTATTGAACAGAACTCACATGTGGCAAGGCTTAGCTTAGAGACACAGAGACCCTGGAATGTCAGAGGAGGACTGATTTTTGTAAAGAGGCCTCTGGCCAGAATGGAAGAGAATATTTAGGTCTAAAAATCAGGCACTGGTTCCCAAAATTACTACTTTGAGCAAAGAGGGTGAAACTAAGTCTCTTCCTACCTTTTCAGGTTACAGCACATTTCAAAACATAAGCTTCCTAAGGACTAAGAGCCCCACAGGCATATGGTTCAGCCTGTGATCCAATTAATTGTCCATGAGAAGAAACAGTTTTGATGGAGACTAGAATGTAAACTCCATGACAGTAGGAAGTTGGTGTGTCTGGTGCACTGGTCCTCATTGCCTAGACTAGCTCCTGATGCTTTTAGGCACTAAATAGATGTTTGTTGAATGAGGGAGTGACCCTATGATGTTGGTTGTTGACATGCAAATATCCTCTGGCTAAATTCCTGGGAAATGTGTTTGTTTTTCTACAGAAAGGACTATAACTCAAAATATAGGCAACCTGGAATATGTATGGCAATTTTTATTTTCTATACCTACACATATACATACATTTGCATCTATGTATATATAGAGAGGGAGACAGACACAGATGGAGAGAGATTGATTTAATTTACTTAGGCTCAATACTACTTATTGAGATGAATGATAGAACTCTATCCTACTTTAGCATTGCTCAGCACTGATGGCAGAGGCTGCATCTGAAGATGAGGCTGGGAATGAAAACGGCAGCTAAGGAGTGGCTAAAGGACTGGCAGAAATGATGAGATCCAGGAGATACAGAATCAGCAGGGCCTTTGGCATCAGCCAAGCCACACAACACATTTTCAAGGTACATTGTAAGCTATTGGCATCCTCAAGTTAGGAGAGGCCTTGGGGAAGGGGAGGAAAGTAGGAATCCAGGAATAACAATGCAATAATGGGTGAGGACTCAGAAAATTGTAATTATCCTCATACTCATGGTACTCTCTGAGACTGCTGGCATGGTTTAGGGAAACAAGGGTTATACATGCATTCACAGTGATTTGAATCTGCTATACTCCAGCTGTACCAACACAGAGCCAGTGAAATGGACCACAGTATGGAAAATATAGTGTGTGATTTACTTCTGTCAACTTGTAAAGCTGAGACAGATTTCTGCAGCTGCATTGGACAAGCTGCGATCCATTGAGCTCATTAAGATGTCAATGACCTATCACAGGGACTGTGTTTTTCAGCAACCCACTCAGGAAGTATCCCCCTTCTCGCTGTGGGCTTATAAAACGTGGGGGTTTCTAGATGAGGTGCACAACTCTATCCACAATCCTGAAGTGCAGAACCTTCTGAAGTCCGTTAAAACAAATTTTTTTAAACAAATTTGGTGATTGAACAGATGTGTGTCCACTCCCAATTTTTATCTCACTTATTGTGAATAGCCATACGTTTTGCTGCTCAAATTTAATGGTGGGGTGCTGCCCCAGGAAATGCTGGAAGTATTGCATAGTGTATGGGAAATGCTCCAAATTGCCTTTCTAAAACCCTAAACCTTTTGAATTCTGAAGCCCATCTGGCCTTTGGAGCTTTAGATAAGGGATTGTGTACCTGTGTTTTATTTTTCTCCCATAGAGACAGTCTTGTTTTGCGTTTAGAAGCATTTTGTAGTAATTATTCTTTCTATTAATCCTCTCTAAACAGAGAGTTGTGTTTCCACTTTTAAACTCACTTGTAATCGCACATTTCCATGCCAATTCAAAATAAAAAAAATAAGTTATTGTAGATAATACCAAGTGGTTACTATATGCTAGACCCCTGTGCTAAAACCTTTAGAATTGTTTTCTCTTAGTGACAATGTAACAGGGCCTAGGCCCTGGCATCCTAGTAGAACTACCATGAATACATCCTTACATTCTTCTTGGTTCCTCGCTGACCACAGTCACTGAATCTTCTCTGGACCTCTGCCTTAGTATTGCTGACTAGCTCCAACAGCTTCTACAGAAGGTCCAACCTGACTCTATGGCATTCCTGAGCCTCTCACAGCACCTTGTCCCTTCCCTTCATAGCATTTATCACATTCACAATTGTATTTTATTGCTCTGTTTAATGCCATTCTCCCCACACCCTTGCCCCATATTAAATCCCCACAGGTGTGGGCTGTATCTAGTTTAGTCACCATGGTGTCTGGTGTATAATAACTGGTTTCAGTTGATTATTGCTACATAATAACACACCACCCCCAAATGTAGTGGCTTAAAATATATTGTTTTCACCATTCTGTGCGTTGCTGGGCAGCTCCTCTTCTGCCTTCACTTGATTTCACTTATTCAGCCAGATGGTCGTCTGGGCGGGGAAATCCAAGATGGTCTCACTTACATGTCTGGCAGTCAGTGTTGGATGCTGGCTAGGCTGGCTTCCTTTCGTGAAGGTTTCAAGAGAGCAACAGAGGAAGTGTCAGGGCCTCCTGTGGCCCAGGATTAAAAACTCATGCCCTGTCCCTTCTACCACATTCTACTGGTCAAATAAGTCACAAGGCCAGTCAAGATTGAAAGGGATATAGACATATATCCTGTCTTTGGATGAAAGGAGAAGCCAAAGGGCATGCATATTGGGATGGGTGGAATTTGTGGCTATCAAACCACAAATTTACCACACTCCATTTTCTGGCCACAAATTAATCATTTTTGCACATGGAAAGTACGCTTACTCCTATCACAATAATTGCAAAAGTTTCATCCCAGGTATTGCATCAGGCTGGAAATCCACAAGTTTGAGCTTCCCCTCTGGTCCAGATACAAGGGAGGTTTCTCTGTGGAGCTCCTTGGCTTTCATGATCCAGAGTTCTGTGAACCAAAACTACAAGGCTTTTACCCTCTTTTATTCAAATATCTAAGATGAAATGGTGAGACAAAGAAAAAATAACCACAATGAATAATCCTCTTTTTTAAAAAGAGAAAGGACTGGGAGCACATAGCAATCAATGGTCTGAAGCAATTGTGAAATCCAAACAGGTACATGTCCAGGGACAGGGAATGTTCCCTGATTAGGGCCTATTTCTTATCTCTTGGAGTGGCTCTCTAATTAATTTTGTTTTTTGGATTTTGGGTCCACACTCTGGATGGTTTGCTTAGCCTCCGAGAGGTCCTTCTTTTTCTGTAAGAAATAGCCCATGACTGCATCTAAGTAGTTTTCTCAACTCACTTTTTGTCTGTAGGAAATTGATGGCGTGGAGTCTTCTTGAACTGTCTCTGTCCCTTTTAATCCAAATCAATATAGTTCCTTTAAAATTCCTTATGGGATTTCTATGGATCAGATTAAATTCTACTGTATTAGATGACAGCCAGGCTTACTATTCTTGTCAAGGTAGGCCTCTCTCTCATTTGGATGATGGGCCTATTTGAGTGATGGGTCTGGATTCATAGACAATCATTTGTTTAGATGAGAGGTCTACTAAATACTCTATGAGAAATCATTCTGGGTTATTTTGTTAGGGCCTAACAGCCACATCCTTCTATTTGATCTTACCATTGAGGCCACATTTTATTGACTGTCTTCTGGAATTAAATTTTTACCTATATTAAAATTTTCTTTGATAATCTTTTTCAATCCAGCTCATCCTGGGTTTTCTATATTTTCTCTAAATTCTGCTTGCAAATTGAAAAGTTGCTTTTTTAATTAATCTCTCTTCCCACACAATATGGTTTTGGTATGTCCCCACCCAAATCTCATCTTCAATTGTAGTTTCCATAATCCCCACGTGTTATGGGGGAGGGACCAGGTGGAGATAATTGAATCATGGGGGCAGCTTCCCCCATCCTGTTCTCATGATACTGACTTAGTTCTCACAAGATCTGATGGTTTTATAAGGGATTCTCCCCTTCACTGGTCATTCATTCTCCTTCCTGCCGCCATGTGAAGAAGGATGTGTTTGCTTCCCCTTCCACTATGATTGTAAGTTTCCTGAGGCCTCATGTGTCAATTAAACCTCTTTCCTTTATAAATTATTCAGTCTCAGGTATGTCTTTATTAGCAGCATCAGAATGGACAAATACAGTACACTTTATTATACACAGCTATACAAAGTTGATTCACATTTGTTGCATGCATCCTGGAAATCTCCCAGCCAGATCCGTGAGTTTAAAAAAAGTTTCTACTTTCCAGGTTGCAGCAGGCAACATTTTGCTGATTCTTTGGCCACTATATAACAAGGGTGGCCCTTTCTCCACCCTCCAATAGAAATTTCCTTATTAACTTCCCAGTATCTACTAATCATTGTTTCACTGCCTCTTTAGCTACCAATCACTCCCATCACCAAAGCCAACAGTACATGTTTTAGATTTTTATTATGACAGCACCTGACCTCTATGCACCAATTTCTGTTTTAGTTAACAATTTCAATGTAACAAACCACCCACCAACCCAGTGGCTTAAAAAACAATGATTTCTTATTTCCTGTACAGTTCTTCAGGCAGGCTGGGATATTCATCTGCTGGTTTCATATGCTGGAGGGTCATCTAGCTGGGAGGTTCAACATGGCTTTATTCACATATCTGACTATTGATATTGCCTGTTGGCTGGGGAATCTTCATTCTCCTTTATGTAGCTTCTCATCCTCAGTAGGCCAGACTAGCTTTCTTTAATGATGATCTCAGGGCATCATTATAAGACTGCAAAGACAGAATCTCCAAGACATCTTGAGTCCCAGGCTCTGGAACTTGTACAATGTCACTTACGCCATATTCTGTTGGTAAAAGAGAGTCACAAGGTCGGTCCCTATTCAAGGGAGTGAAGGAACATATCTAATTCTGGATGGGAGGAACAGCAAAGTCACAATGCAAAGGGATATGCTTACTGGAATGGAAGGAATTTGTAATCATTAAAGAACCTACCAGAGTAAATATCTATCAGATGCGTTCATGTTTGATTTTTATCTGGGATTTGAACTTGACCTTAGTCTTTGACCTCTACTGCTTGACTCTGGCTATAACTCCATGGTAGTGTATTAGTGCTCTACTCTGATATCAAACTCAAAATATGAGATTTCCCAATGACCGTTTATTCTCTAATTTCCCCACTTGCTCAAACCTTGTCAACAATGAAGCCTTGAATGTCCCACTTTTGTTGGTCTCTATGTCATAACCTAGTCCAATCTGATGAAGAGATAGTCTTGGTTTTGAGTCTTGGATTTACCATTAAGTCATCGTGTGACCTTGAACAGGTTATTTAAATTATTTAAAATATCTGCCTTATGATATTTGTAGGACTAAATAGTATAATGTATTAAAGTTAGTAGGTTAATGAATGTCAGGTTTCTTCTTTCTTCTGTGTCACTAGATAGTAAAGGATATCCAATACAAGATTAAACTATTGATTTGTGGGCAATGGTTGGCCTTTGAAAGTATGTAAACTAGGAATTTATAATAATATAAGGGGTCAGGGTATTAAATTCTCAGCAACATGTGACTTCTGCATTATAGTATGTTTTTCTACATTCTTCTCTGTTTTATATATATAATTTCTGGTATTGTAAAGTATATTAATATAGCCCCCATACAGTGATGGACTATCCAATTAACCTTTAAAGATATGTTTTGGACACCAGTAAATTAGGGCATTGAACAAAAACTAAAAATTTTGATATTTGATTTTCAAAAAAGACATTGAAATAGTCACTAAATGAAAATTCAAAACTTTATCAGAATTTACTACTTATATTTCTTTTTAATTTTATGTTGTTTTTACTTTTAAATATATGACACAGAAGGTTATTGTCTTCTTGATGCTTTGTGCCTCTAATCCAGCCTTTCTCTCATGTACCACATAAAATTGGAGGCTCAGAATAGTGATGCTAAAAATGAAATGGAGACTAAATATAAAACACATTTCATAATAGGATAAATGATGGGTCTCGGTGGCTGGTGTATTATAAAGATTAATGGCAAGGGAAAAGTTGAAGATCTCACTACAACCATCATTCAGCTTCATGTCACCCAAATCACATACGATAGGTCAAATAAATTAAATAGCTTGAACCATATTTACATACACTATTTCACAATGTATTGAATGTTGAGCTCTCTCTCCTCTGAATTCTTCATATTTTAGCATGAAGTCTTTTATAAACTATATATATAAATTTTTATATTCTATTTCATCATCTGATATTTGAAGGAAATTCCAAATAAATTTTTTTTAAATACTGCTATGAATGATGCAATTGTCCCAATCTGCCACATTTCCCCACCTCACTAATAGCCTCTATCACCTTCTGCCACCAACCCTCCATGAGGCCAGAAAAGACTGAGTTACAGCGGGCGGAGATTGAGTGTTACAAGATCAGGATTAGGAGGAGCCTGGCAGATGGAGGTGGCAATAGCAGTGTCAGGAAGCAATGAAGGCAAAGATCTGGGAAAACAACAAAATCTGGAGCAAGCACATATAAACATTGAGTCCTGAGAATTGCAGTAGGGATGATGCTTGGATCACAGAGTTGGGAGTTTGCAGGCAGGTAGAAGCATGATCAAAGTAAAACAGGTGTAAGAAGCGAGGTTGGCCCAGGTAATTTTTGGTTCATATATGTAGTTCCCTTTTATAGCAGAGGGGTAAAGCATGGTGGGTCAGACCTTCAAAACACGCCAGGTGAACCCAGAATAGAAATTCAGTAGATACATTTTTTTCTCCTACCATGTTAACGTTGTATGGCTCTAGGCTTTGAGGACATAATAAAATTTCTGTGTTACCCTTTAAGATGCTTTTACCTTAGTGAGACTCCGGGGTCAGCCCTGACCTCACAGGAAAATTAAATGTTTTTGTGGTTACTTATTTGACAGTTTAGACGTATGTCCGTAAAGGCAGTGCGAAGAAGCTAGCTCCTTAGACAGTCATGACTCAAGTGAACTTAACTATATGGCAGAAGTAAGATTCAAGTTTTAAGATCTGCAATGAAGCCCTCTAGCAAATTCTATAAAATGAAAAATAATCAACTATAAGCCAGGTGCCTCTAGAATGCTATGGATAAGACATTCGGTTTCGCTTTCTATAAGGTACTTTATCCAAGTGAAATACACCAGCTTGGTCTCCCAGTTTGAGCTGAATATATTCTGTCAAATAGTGGCGTCCTCACCTAAGAGTAATATCATCAAAGTGGTGCTTTTCTTTTACACATTTTTGAGGCCAGGAACCCTTTCGACAGTGTTTTTAATGCCCCAGAACTCCAAAACCTGTGGGATCTGGAGCTAATGGAGCAGATACCAATGAAACATGTCCTCTGTGACCATACTTTTCTTTCAAAAACCCTAGAGATTTGAAACATGGTTTGAAAACCAGTGGACTAAGACAATGAATTAAAACATCCCTTCTTTTCTCTTGAGATGTAGGTTTAGCTCCAGTGTAGGGATCCAAGGGAGATAGTGTCAACTGGTCTTTCAATGTTTACTGCAAGTTTTCTGTTTTTCCAAAGGCAGATGAGTTTACTGAAAAGGCATGAAGTGACAATGTCTAAACACCGCCAAGGTATTTAATCTTCTGGGCCCTCCTCTGGTAAATTATATGCTATTGAAATTAAAGTGCTATGAGAGCTGAAACATACATAAATACACACGTTTTTCCCAGGAGTGACAAACTTCTATGTTATCTGTCCTTTTAAAAAAACACCTGATCATTATTTCATTCTTCTTCAGATAGTGCATTTATGAATGTATCTTTTGGGATGCAGGTGGTATTCTGAGTCATCTAAAAAATAATTCATGTAGCACAGACAAATTTTTTCACTGGCATGAAGCTCAGCCTTGGATTCCAACAGTAATTCAACAGTAAGAATCCAGCATAAGAGTTTTTAAGTGGGCCACAGAAACCTCCTCTTAGTAATTGCTACTCTTCCTCTTCTATGCCTTGAATAGGAGAGCATGAGAAGGACCCATACTTTGCAATTTGAGGCAATGAATGTGTATATCCTATTTAACTCTGAATCTAAAACACTATTATACATTGTTTTCCTAGGGCTTCATATCCAGATAGATTAGCACTTTTTAATTGATCTTATGAAACTCAACAAAAGCTATTATGCTTGTTTAAAAAAAAAAGAAAAAGAAAATCCTCTAGTGAACATGTAATAGTGAATTCTAGAAAGCCAGATAATTTCTTTGCTTAATAATAGTTTTCTTTCCTCTTGGCTGCAGCTTCTCATAACTAGCACCATGCCAAACATTCGAAGATTGGATTATGGCCTGTCGTACTTGATTATTTTTGTCAGCAGGCTGACCCGGGTGCCCTTTTCTTGTGTTGTTCCTTCTGTTTCCATTTTTCATGTCATCCAGCTTTTCATCTTGTCAATCAGCTTTTGACTTCCTGATTAAAGTGTCTGTCACAGGAGCAGCCTGGTCTCCAGTCAGTTGTTTAATTTGTTCCTCATGGCATCCAATTGAGTTATTCATCTGGCCCAGCTGTTCCCAAGTGCTTCCAGCATCACTTTTTCATGTGTTTGGGTTTAACCTCTATATCTATGTACAACAGTGTGAATTGTTCCATTCATACTGTTGATTGTGGATTGCTTCACCTTCCTAATGCCTTGACGCTACCAGGCTGGCTGCTACACTGTGGCCAAACCGACAGAGAAGCAATATTTCAATCTGATGTTATGGTAACAAGTACAACTAAACAGACTAGTTTTCAAGAATTATAGCAGGCCCTCTTTTTAACAATTAGGACGATGTAATGGAAACTCTAGACTGTTCAGATTTAGATCCACCCAAAAATAATGTTGATGGTGCTTGGCAGAGGAAAGAAAACATTCATCTGCCAACATTGCGGATATCGCCATGAATGCTCCAGGATCTATTTGTTGCATTAGGTGACATGAGATACTCTCTTGGCCTGAATTGATGCAGATATCCAACTGGAAAAATGAAATTAAGTAAATCTGCTGAGTTTGCAATGCTAAAACTTGTCTTCCAGTGGTTAGATGATTTATATTATGCAACATTCAAGAAGCCACATAATGCAACAGGAAACTGGAGGAAAAGAAAACTAGGGTGCATTTCCCCACTCTTCCCTTTTAGCCACTCAAACCTAATCAATTCAAAATTCTAGTAGATTGTTTATGAGTGAGCCATTCCTTCCTGCTATTCCTATCATGTTTCTCCTTTACCTCCTACAAACTTGAAATGGTAATTCCATTACAGCAGTCATGAAAATAGCCAGAGACCAAGTGCCTAGGACTCAAAAGAATGTAGAATGATGAGTCTAATGAAAATCAGACAGCAAACTGAACACAACTTCACAACCTACCTCCCATTTTGGTTTGATTTCGTGGAAATGTTTGTTAAGAATCCAGTTGCTCCTCAAAGAATATGCATTCATTTCCTTAGGTTATTAATGAAAGATATATTAAAGCAATGTAGAAATCCTGAAGAGAGGAAAAACGTTTGTAGCCTATCTGGGGAAGGCTATTATTGTCAATTAAGCAGAAAAAAGTAAAATAATTTTGCTGATTATTGGTTTTTACTATTTTTAACTTTCTCTGCAAAGTATGATACATATATTAATTCATATTACTAACAATAATACTGAAACTTATTTATAGAAGTTTAATATATTTCACTTTTTAATTAGAAAAACTTTAAATTTTTACTTCAACTGGTAAAAATAATAAAATATTTGGTGGTCATAAATCATAAAGAATAATGTAGCTTGAAGTCTGTATTCCTGGTTTTGTTCTGGTCAATAGGCCTCCCAATGTAGGTTTTCCATGAGGCATTTCTCAGGAGAATAGTTTTTTCAATTTCTTCCTTGTGAGGTTTTGCTTGTTACCTTGGGTGGATTCACTTTTCCAATTTTTACCAAATTCACATCTTTGAAGGAATATCCCCCATGAGTCTTTCCATTATTATCCTCAGTGAGGTGAATACAGTGAATCTGTACTAAATCTTCATTCCATACTGCTCCTTGTGTGCCTTTCTGTGCTGCAGAAGCTATGAAGTTAAAAACCACTTTTGCTTGACTCCTTTGCAGCTAGGACTCCAGATATGCTTTGGGTTTATCACATCAGCTATACTTGTGAAAGATTTGGAAACTGAAATTGAGGCGAAAGTCACTATTTTACCATTTCTGTTTACCACGTTGTCAAGCACAGTCCTGGAAATACTGGGTTTTGCTGTAGTAGTGCTAGCAGATATTCCTGATGTCAAAAGGCAAGGTGAGGGACAATTACTACATGCTGAGAAAGCATGATTATGAAGCCAACAGGTGTGGATGCAACGCCCTGACCTGAATCATACCTAAAAAATGTGCCTCTGGAGTGTACAGTCAAGGTGGTGGATTCCTGATTCCCTATTTCTGATTGTGGCTCCCTGGGGAGCCAGTTCTATGTTACTGATCTGTGAGTTGTTCCTGGGTTCTAACACGGAGCCTGCTCTTCTAGTTAGTCTACTGGTTTGCAAACTCCTAATTCCCAGTATTAAATCCCCTTCTTATTTAAGTGATTTTTAAACTGAAAATACATCCTGATTGATGCCATTTCTTTCCACATTTTCTGAAATCCCTTGCGTTATTATCAGTGGCATAGTGCAAAGAGTAGATGCTTTGGAGTCATATAATTATTAGTTACATGACCTAGGATATATTTATGAACTTATATGAGTCTCAGTTCTCTATTTTTACAAAATGAGTAATAATACTTCAATGCTCAGTTGATAACAAGGATAACATAAGATATGCCAAGTGCCTGGAACACTGATTTAAACACTCAACAAATGTCAGCATCCTTGTTTAAATTTGAAAGTTTCTGACATAGTATTTCCCACTAAGCTAATCAAGGATTGCATACAGTGAAGAAGACAAAAGCTATGGGACAATATTGTTATTGTTTTAAAAGCACATTTCTGTGTCAATCTGCAGCCAATGAACCAATGACTTGTGATAACCTGTACTGTGTTTTACACAGGGAACTGAAACCACTGAGATTTCAGGTTGCTCTACTCAACTTTTTGGAAAATCAAATAAAATACATTTTTATATGTATTCTTTGGGAGTAAAGAGTACCAGGTGTTACATACGTACATGCTTAACACCATGAAAAAAAAAAAAGAGATGATCTTCAACCTGAGAAAGAGCAAGATAAAGATTATAGTAGAATTTGAACCCTACCTCCTTACCCAAACTTAAGGACATTTTTTAGTTAGTAACTCAATAAGACAGCACTCCTAATCTTTTGGACAAAATAATTGGATTTTCAGTTGTCATTTCCCTTCAGAAGGAATCTATCCTAGCTGCATGATGCGCTAAGTATTCCAGAACCTTCCTCAATCTTTCTAAATAGATATATGAGGAAAAATACATAGACACACACACACACACACACACACACACACACTCACACATACAAACACAAAGAAATACCTGGATGTTAGAAGTAAAAATGAATCTAAAATCCAGCAAGTGCCTGTGTTAGAAGATACTGTTGTGTGGCTCACGCCTGTAATCCCAGCACTTTGGGAGGCCGAGTCAGGCTGATCACCTGAGGTCAGGAGCTCGAGACCAGCCTGGCCAATATGGCGAAACCCTGTCTCTACTAAAAATACAAAAAAAAAAAAAAAAAAAAAAAAAAAAAAGATACTGTTGCGACCTGGAGTTTAATACCTAGAGGATTAACTTTAAAACTCAGTAAATGTCATGAAAAGAGATGGCACTTTGGGCATATTTGAGTAGGAAGGTAGAAATGAGAATCTTATAAGCCCAAAAAATCAAGGGTTTCATCTTCAGTGACAATAGATACTGGAAATGCATACCCATTGGCCTAGGGAAATGGCAAGGAACCTTGCCTCTGTATAGGAATATGAGCCAAAAAAAAAAAAAAATACTACTACCATGAAAAATTGATACGAAGAGCCATGAGCAAATGGAGCTTGATTCTGCGCAATTTGGAGGGGCATGGAAACCCCTTCAAACCAGGAAGTATGCGGAAAAAAATCAGTCCCAGACATCTTGTGTAAATAAATGCAAATTCAAAACTCCTTTGGAGAAACTCTCTCTCCCTATCTCTCTCCCTCTCCCTTTCTCTCTGTCTCTCTGTCTCTCTCTCACTCTCTCTCTCTCTCTCTCTCACACACACACACACACACACACAAAATCCTTATTTCTGATGACCTCACAATGAAATATTTTTAAGAATATACACAGGAACAATCCTGCATCAGCAAGATTAAATAAACATAATCCCCAAATTTAAGATTACAAAAAAATCTGAAAAATATATAAAAGTAAATATGTTTAAAGTGATAACAAAAGGAATAGAAACCATAAAGCAAGAATAAAACACTATCAAAAAGCAAATTAAAAAGCAGCAATGACACTAAGAAATAATATATTTATAGTTTTGAAATTTAAAACTCAATGGACAGGTTAAAAAGCAGATCAGTTACAAGTCAAAAAATTATTAAAATAGAAAGATAAGATAAACAGGCACCAAATATAATTTCTGGGACAGATTAGAGATAATGGTAGCAGGACACTTTCAGAAAAAATGTTGAGACCTTTTCTAAATGACATATATCTTCAGATTCAACAATCATGACGATTGAAGAGAAGAACAATGACAATTCCCATCTCTACAAGATGCTGGAATGCTCTGCCCGTATTCCCCTGATCCCCCACTCCCATATTAGCTCCAGGTGTGACTTCATTCCCAAATCCAGCACCTGCAACTTTCTGGCAGAGTGCTGTCCTCAGGTTGTGGGAGCCTAAATACCTTTGTTCATGAAGAATCAGAGTACCTGGAAATTCACATTCTATTCCTTTAAGGGCAGCCTTTAACTTATTGCTGATGGTTCAGCATATAGGAATAGGATATCCACCATGTACCCTGATTGAGACAGCTCTGAAGTATGACCAAAACTGATTCCAGTGGGAAAAATTTCCTGAGTTAATGAGACTAAGTTATCCTGTCTGGAACTTTACTAGAAGTCACAGTGTTGCTTGGTGTCTATCCACTTCTTGTCTTGTTATTTTATTTCCCTATCGATTTTTCCTGGGATCACTCCTTTAATAAAAGACAGAAAACTACTACACAAATCCATACCCCTATATCTTCTTCTGGGAAACCCAATCTAAATACAGTCTAGACACATTGTAATAAAAATGCAAAACTTTAAAGACAAAGATAACATCATCGTGAACAATTATATTTTTCAAATTATCTACACAGAAACAAGTAGACTAAGAGCAGACTTTTTCCAAAAAAAATCCAAACAAAGGAATAATATCCACAAATAACAAAATCTCCAGCCTAGAGTTTAATACCCAGCTAAACTAAGAGTAGGGGTAAAATACAACTATTTCCCTAAGAAAAAGAATGATAGGGTATGTAAATAACAATTAATTATAGAAAGAAATGCTAACTACATTTTTAATGAAAAATTGGAAAAGAAGAAAAGAGAAGAATCTAAGAAATAATACATACCAAAAAATATAGGAAGCATGTAGGTCAAGTTAAATATAATTAACCACATATAATTAATAATAATTATTGAACACATACAAAAAGATATAAAACTAAACTTCTATAGAAAAATATAATCTAAGATTCTAGGAATGGAGTTGGAGTGGGTATAATGTGCGATGACTGTGATGCACTTAAAACATTCTAAGATTCTGGTATTGATTAGGAGAAGGAGAAAGCTATTGATTAGCCTTAGACTTTCTAGGTCAAGTGTAGAAATTAAAATTCAAAAACTGCTGTGGGAATAGAAAAAGAATGGATATTTAACATATAAATCAATACAGAAGAAAGGGTAATAAAATAAAATCTGATCAATTCAATGTAAAGCAAGAAGAGAATTCAATAAAATAGCAAGGAAAATCATAGAAAATAGAAAAAGTAAATACAGTTGTAAAACTGTATTTAGGTGTGTTAGAAATAATAATAAAGGTAATTATTGGTGGATTAACCAATACAGGCAAAATAAAAGAGGGTCCCCAGAAAGTCAGGTGTTTTAAAAACCTAACTGATTTTTTTTTACTGAGTCACACCTAAATCATAATACAGCAAGGCTGAAAGAAAGAACAGAAATAATCACAAGTATGTAATATTTAAAAAGCCTAGAATAGTCACAACATTTGTATAAAACAAAACATATTTTGAAAAATAATTACTGATAATTAAGAAGATTACTTCCTAATTATCAAGGAAAGATTTCCTAGGACTACATAATCCTAAATTTCTATAATCCTTACAAAGAAATGTCAAAATATATGATGTAATGATATCAAAAATCACACGGAAAATTAACAAGTTACATAGTGTTCAAATTTAACAGACCTCTCTCATTAATAAATCAAGAAGATAAAAAAGTACTAAGAATATTAAATACACCAATTAACAGTTTTAGTCTAAAGAAAATGTATAGAATCCTATTACAAAATTAGAGAATATAACTTAAAATATACTTAAAGTTAGAGACTATTCTTTGTTTTTAAGTATACACGGAGCTATATGAAAATTGGATGCAAAGATACAGAAACCAAATCACTCCATGAAGTAACAAAATTGGTAAAATATAGACTTCATTCTTTTAATGTAATTAAGATAAATTGAGATGTATTCTAAAAAATAACCTTTCAAGGAAGAAAAAGATTATAATGGAATATCACATGCAATCATATATCAACAAATTAGGTAGCTTAAATGAGATGGACAAATTCTTAGAAAGATATAAACTATTGAAATTGACTCATGGAGAAATTAAATATATGAAAAGTACTATAACAAACGAAGAGAGTAGGTGGGGTAGCCGTAGTGGCTCATGCCTGTAATCCCAACACTTTGGGAAGCTGAGGCTGGCGGATCACTTGAAACCAGGAGTTTGAGCCTGGCCAACATGGTGAAACCCTGTCTCTATAAAAATACAAAAATTAGCTGAGCTTGGTGGTGCACCTGTAATCCCAGTGAGTCAGGAGAATCACTGGAACCCCGGAGGCAGAGGTTGCAGTGAGCCGAGATCGTACCACTGCACTCCAGCCTAGGCAACAGAATGAGGCTCTGTCTCAAACAAAAAACAAAACAAGTTAAGGGATTAGAGATTTAAATAATAAGCAAAATTCCCTCAGAGAAAAGCCCAAGAATAGCTTTGCTGGTGAATTCTAAAAACACTCAAAGAAAAATTAACACTGACACTTCACAAACTCTTAGAAAAATAGAAGAGAAGCGATCACTTTCCACCTTATTCTATGAGGCCAGTATTTACCTGTTACAGAAACTGGAAAAAAACTACATACAAAAAGAAAACTTTAGACCAATATCTTTTAAAATTATAGATTAAAAAAATCCTAAACAAAATACTATCAAACTGAATCCAGCAACATATAAAAAGAATTATATAACATCACCAAGTGGGATTTATCACAGGAATGCAAGGTTAGTTGAACATACAAAAATCTGTCTGAATACTGTGGTGTCATAATAACAGAATAAAGGACAAAAAAGCCACATGATTGTCTCAATAATCATGCTTTTAGTTGCATAAAAGCAATTGAAAAGATCCAATATCCTTTCATGATAAAAACAAACAAACAACAAAAAAAACTAGGGGTAGAATGGAACCTCCGCAACATAAATGCTCCTCAACAAAGCACTTATGAAAAACCTACAATTAGTAAAAATTAATGATGAAAGGATAAAAGCATTCTAAGATCAGGAATTAAGACAATGTTATCCACTTGTGTCACTCCTCTTTACTATCATGCTGGGGATCAAGCCAGAGCAATTAGGTAAGAAAAGGAAGTAAAATGTGTCCAGATTAGAAAGGAAGTTAAACTATCTCTGTTTGCAGATGACACAATCTTGTATATAGAAAATTCTAAAAGTTCAATAAAAATATGAGAACTAATAGTCAAGTTTAGCAAGGTTGCAAGATACAAAATCAATATACATACATCAATTTTATTTCTATACACTAGCAATTAGCAAGCTGAAAATGAAACTTTAAAAATTATATTGCATAAAAAAATAAATTCTATTGCATTAGTGCCGTGGTTTGGATATGATCTGTTTGGCCTCGCCAACTCTCATGTTGAAATTTGATCCCTAATGTTGGAGATGGGCCTGGGTGTTTCAGGATGTTTGGGTCACGGGGGCAGATTGCTCACTAATAGCTTGGTGCCATTCTCACAGAAATGAGTTCTCACTTCTAGTTCTGCCCAGAAGAACTGGTTATTGAAAAGAACCTGGCACCTGCTCCTCTTCTCTCTCTCTTACTTTGTTTCTTGCCATGTTATCTCTGTACATTCTGACTTCCCTTCACCTTCCACCAGGAGTGGAAGCAGTCTGGGGCCCTCGTCAGGAGCTGCCATGCTTTTTGCACAGCCTGCAGAACCATGAGTCCTGAGCCAAAGAAACCTCTTTTTTTTCTTTCAATACATTATCCAGCCTCAAGTATTCCTTTATAGCAACACAAGTGGACTAAGACAATTAACATCAAAAAGAATAAGATACTTAGAAATAAATTTTTAAAAGAAGTATAAGCCTTTACACTAAAAAAAATTGTTGAAATAAATAAAAGAAGACAAGTAAGTGGAAAGACATTCTATTTTAATGGATTGAGAAACTAAATTTTTTTAAGATGGTAATATGCTTCAAAATGATCAACTGATTCAAGACATTCACTATTAGCATTCTAGTTGCTTTTTTTGCAGAACTTGACATGGTGAACCTAAAATTTATATTAACATGCAAGAGAATCAGAATAACCAAAATAGTCTTGAAGAAGAATACAGTTAGAAAGCTCACACTTTCTGATTTCAAAGTTATTACAAAGCTGCAATAATCAAGACAATGTGGTACTGGCATTAGAATAGACATTTAAACGAATGGAAATGGACAGAGAGTCTAGAAAGAAACCCTTGCATATATGGTCAACTGAATTTGACAAGGGTGTTGAAACTAATCAATGGGGGAAAGGATTTTTTTTTTTTTTTCTGAGACAGAGTCTTGCTCTGTTGCCAGGCTGGAGTGCAGTGGCACGATCTTGGCTCACTGCAACCTCTGCCTCCTGGGTTCAAGCTATTCCCCTGCCTCAGCCTCCTGAGCAGCTGGGACTACAGGCATGCACCACCACACCAGGCTAATTTCTTTGTATTTTTAGTAGAGACAGGGTTTCGCCATGTTGGCCAGGATGGTCTCAACCTCATGACCTTGTGATCTGCCCACTTTGGCCTCCCAAAGTGCTAGGATTATAGCCATGAGTCATCACGCACAACCAATTTTTTTTTTAACAAAGAGATATTTATATGCAAAAGAATGAAATTGAACTCCTACCTCACACCACATACAAAAATTAACAAAAGATGGATCAAACACCTCAATGTAAGAACTAAACTATAAAACTCATAGAAAAGCACATAGTTAAAAATCTTCTTGACCTTGTATTTGGCAATGGTTTCTTAAATATGACACCTGAAGCACAAATACCCAAAAAGGAAAAAAAATAGGTAAGTTGGACTTTATCAAAATCAACAAATGTTGTGCTTCAAAAGACTCCATTAAGAAAATAAAAAAGACAACCATGGAATGAAAGAAACTCATTATCTGATGAGACAGATTAAGACAATGTAAAGAAATAAAAAAAAATTAAAATCTGAGAAATTTGATTAAATATTTTTCAGAAAAAGATATATAAATGGCCGATAAGCACACAAAAAGACACACAACATCACTTGTCATTAGGAAAACTAAAACTGTGATGAAATACCACTTCATACTCACTAGAGTGGCTATACTTTTTAAAATAGACAATAAAAAGTGTTAGCAAGTGTATTAGTCCATTTTCAAACTGCTATGAAGAAATATCTGAGACTGGGTAATTTATACAGAAAAAGAAGTTTAATGGACTCACAGTTCTACATGGCTGGGGAGGCCTCACAGTCATGGTGGAAGGCTAAGGAGGAGTAAAGACATGTCTTACATGACGGCAGGCAAGACAGCATGTGCAGGGGAATTGCCCTTTGTAAAACCATTGGATCTCATTAGACTTATTCACTATCATGAGAACAGCACAGGAAAAACCGCCCTCATGATTCAATTACTTTTCACCAGGTCCTTCCCATGACACATGGGGATTATGGGAGCTACAATTCAAGATGAGATTTGGGTGGGGACACAACCAAACCATATGAGCAAGCATGTGGAGAAATTGCAAACTTCATACGTTGCTGGCAAGAATGTATAATATTGAGTCACTTTGGAAAATAATTTGACAGGTCTTCAAAAAGATGAACATGGAATTACCATATGACAGCAATTCCATTCAATGCCCAAGAGATTGGAGACATATTTTCACACAAGAACATATATATAAATGTTTAGAGCAGCATTATATATACAGCCCCAAAGTGGAAATAACACAGATGCCTATCAACTGATGAATAAATAAATGCTGTATATCCCTACAATGGAATATTATTCAGCCATAAAAAGGAATGACATACTGATACATGCTACACTGTGGATGAACCTTGTGAACATTGTGCAAAGTTAAAGTTGCTAGACACAAAATGCCATATAATGTATGATTTCATTTATATAAAATTAAAGATAAGCAATTCTATAGAAATGGAAAGTTAGTGGTTTCCTGGGACTAGGGGGAGGGAAGAATGTAAAATGACCATTAATGGGTACACAGTTTATTTTTAGAGTGATAAAATTGTTCTGGAATTAAATATTGGTGAGTTGCACAACCTCGTGAATATACTAAAAATCACTGAATAGTACATTTTGAAAGAGTGAATTTTATGATATGTTTATATCTTAATTTAAAAATTATAAAAATGAGAAAACTATATATTATTCAAAAATTTAAAATAATTTATGGATCAAATTAAAATAATCATGGAAATTTAAATATGCTTAGAATTAAGCAACAATGTTTTCACTTAAAGAATACAGCTTAACTGTATTTATAAAAAAAATATAGCCTTCAAGGAAAATATTAGAAGAGACTGAAAATTAATTAGCTAAGCATTCAACTAGACAGGCTGCAAGCCCAAAGAAAGGAAAAAGGAAACAAATAGTGAGGATGGAAAAAAAGAAGTAGAAATCAAAGAAACAAAAGTAAAACAAATAAAACAACAAAAAATAAAATCCAAATGCTGCTTTTGGGGGAATAATTAATAAAATAAGAACTCTTTTCCCAAAACTGATTTAAAAAAGAAATACTTGGGAGGCCGAGGCAAGAGAATCTCTTGAACCCAGGAGGTGGAGGTTGCAGTGAGCCAAGATTGCTCTATTGCACTTCAGCCTGGGCAACAAGAGCGAAACTCCATCTCAAAAAAAAAAAAAAAAAAAGAAAGAAAGAAAGAAAGGAAGAAAGAAAAAGAAAATACAAATATTAGTCCCAAGAAAAGAAATATTTTAAAAAGATTGAAAAATTCCCAATATTTTAAAAAATACTAAGAGCATACGATGAATGTCTTTATGGAATAAGTTTATAAAAACATTAAAAAAATTGAAAATTGCATAGAAAATTATAATTTATAATAATTGACTCAAAAAATTAATAGAAACCTTGGGTAACCCTATAACTAGAAAAAAAAAGGAATAAAGGTTTTTTCTGTTTGTTTTTAAAATCTACTTACAGAAGCAGATACAAAATTAAATTGTTATATCATAGCCATGAACACAGTAACTGGTACCAGGCTTTCTCACCTAATAAACAACTAGAAAACAACCTTTCTCATTGACTGGGCAATGGTCATTTCAGGATTGTATTCATGAAAGAAGTGAAACAAATAAAGTTAGTTCAGCTTATTGCCTAGAGATGGTCTACACTAGACGTGACTAGCATCATGTTATCAATAAAGTAGCCTAGCATGATATTCTCTGTAACCTCAAGATGTTGAAGTCCCTAAGGATTATATTGTGAAAAGGTGATACAGTTAATACAGCACTTAGTCAAAACTACAAATATGCTCTGTTCTCTTTCCTAGAAGAAAACAAACTATTTTTTATCTGCTTTTGTGGTGAGCATTAGAAATTACCCATTCAGTTTGTTTGTATCCTCTTTTATTTCACTGAGCAGTGGTTTGTAGTTCTCCTTGAAGAGGTCTTTAACATCCCTTGTAAGCTGCATTCCTAGGTATTTTATTCTCTTTGAAGCAATTGTGAATGGGAGTTCACTCACGATTTGGCTCTCTGTTTGTCTGTTATTGGTGTATAAGAATGCTTGTGATTTTTGCTCATTGATTTTGTATCCTGAGACTTTGCTGAAGTTGCCTATCAGCTTAAGGAGATATTGGGCTGAGATGATGGGGATTTCTAGATATACAATCATGTCATCTGCAAACAGGGATAATTTGACTTCCTCCTTTCCTAATTGAATACCCTTTATTTCCTTCTCCTGCCTGATTGCCCTGGCCAGAACTTCCAACAATATGTTGAACATTCCATGCTCATGGGTAGGAAGAATCAATATCATGAAAATGGCCATACTCCCCAAGGTAATTTATACATTCAATGCCATCCCCATCAAGCTACCAATGAGTTTCTTTACAGAATTGGAAAAAACTACTTTAAAGTTCACATGGAACCAAAAAAGAGCCCGCATTGCCCAGTCAATCCTAAGCCAAAAGAACAAAGCTGGAGGAATCACCCTACCTGACTTCAAACTATACTACAAGGCTGCAGTAACCAAAACAGCATGGTACTGGTACCAAAACAGAGATATAGACCAATGGAACAGAACAGAGCCCTCAGAAATAATGCCATGCCACATATCTGCAACTATCTGATCTTTGACAAACCTGACAAAAACAAGAAATGAGGCAAGGATTCCATATTTAATAAACGGTGCTGGGAAAACTGGCTAGCCATATGTAGAAAGCTGAAACTGGATCCCTTCCTTACACCTTATACGAAAATTAATTCAAGATGGATTAAAGACTTAATCCATTAGACCTGAAACCATAAAAACCCTAGAAGAAAACCTAGGTAATACCATTCAGGACATAGGCATGCACAAGGACTTCATGTCTAAAACACCAAAAGCAATGGCAACAAAAGTCAAAATTGACAAATGGGATCTAATTAAACTAAAGAGCTTCTGCATAGCAAAAGAAATTACCATCAGAGTGAACAGGCAACCTACAGAATGGGAGAAAATTTTTGCAATCTACTCATCTGACAAAGGGCTAATATCCAGAATCTACAATGTATTCAAATTGACAAGAAAAAAACAATCAACCCCATCAAAAAGTGGGCAAAAATTATGAACAGACAACTCTCAAAAGACGACTTTTATGCAGCCAAAAGACACATAAAAAATGTTCATCATCACTGGCCATCAGAGAAATGCAAATCAAAACCACAATGAGATACCATCTCACATCAGTTCGAGTGACAATCATTAAAAAGTCAGGAAACAACAGGTGCTGGAGAGGATGTGGAGAAATAGGAACACTTTTACACTGTTGATGGGACTGTAAACTAGTTCAACCATTGTGGAAGTCAGTGTGGCGATTCCTCAGGGATCTAGAACTAGAAGTACCATTTGACCCAGCAATCCCATTACTGGGTATATACCCAAAGGATTACAAATCATGCTGCTATAAAGACACATGCACATGTATGTTTATTGTGGCACTATTCACAATAGCAAAGACTTGGAACCAAGCCACTTGTCCAACAATGATAGACTGGATTAAGAAAATGTGGCACCTATACACCATGGAATACTATGCAGCCATAAAAAAAGGATGAGTTCATGTCCTTTGTAGGGACATGGATGAAGCCGGAAACCATCATTCTCAGCAAACTATCGCAAGGACAAAAAAACAAACACTGCATGTTCTCACTCATAGGGGGGAATTGAACAATGAGAACACATGGACACAGGAAGGGGAACATCACACACCGGGGCCTGTTGTGGGGGTGGGGGGAAGGGGGAGGGATAGCATTAGGAGATATACCTAATGTTAAATGACGAGTTAATGGGTGCAGCACAGCAACATGGCCCATATATACATATGTAACTAACCTGCACTTTGTGCACATGTACCCTAAAACTTAAAGTATAATTAAAAAAAAAAAAGAAATTATCCATTCAGGGGACAGGGGTGGTGGCTCATGCCTGTAATCCTAGCACTTTGGGAGGCCAAGGCAGGCAGATAACTTTAGGTCAGGAGTTCGAGACCAGCCTGGCCAATATGGTGAAACCCCATTTCTACTAAAAATACAAAAATTAGCCAGGTGTGGTGGCGGGCGCCTTGTAGTCCCAGCTACTCAGGAGGCTGTGGCAGGAGAATTGCTTGCACTCAGGAGGTGGAGGTTGCGGTGAGCCGAGATCACACTACTTCTCTCCAGCCTGGACAACAGAGTGAGACTCTGTCTCAAAAAAAAAAAAAAAAATTACCCATTCACCAGATCAGTTGCTGCACACAAAGCTGCAGAGGCTGAAGAGATCTACTTAGGAAAGATACAACCTTAGCCCAGCAGCTAGAATTGTAGCTACATTTGACTAAGTTTATGATAGTACATTTTCATGTACAATGATTTATAAGATTTTTGCCAGAGTCATACTGGTGGATTAAATAAGGAAATGATGGGCACCACCACTACTACATCCTTTGTCTTTTAAGGTGGCATTAAACTCTGACATTCCACCCAGGATGTCATATTGCTTCTAATGTATCATCTTGGCGAAGGTGAGTGGGGCCATTTGTGAGCTTCCACTTGGCCTTCCTCATAAGCACCACGTGCTAACCAACGGCACCACTGGAGCCACTCCACTTGGTTTTTCCTACCATAATAGCTGTTACTCCATAAGCCAAGGAATGATGTTAGGGTTCTGCTGGAAACATATAGGGTGTGAACATATTGTGCTCTCGGAGATTGAGGAAATGATCATAGGATGGGACCATGGACCCAATGGAGCAGCATGAGGTACAATCAGGCCAGATTCTACTTATCACTCAGTTTCTGTATCTACCCTATTAATCAGCAACACCAGGGTGCCATTTTGGGCTCCATGGTATCAGTGTTAGGTCATACAATGTGTGAGAAATCATAATTTTCCATTGTGGTGGCTGATAGCTGTCATCCCAGATGCTCTTTAATTTTTACTTTTTGGCTTATATATATTAAGCCATTCCCTCATTGTGTGACCCTCTATCTTGCCCCCAGGAACAAAATAGTGTGTTAGCCATTGCCACAAATCCCAGAGGGCCTAAGCAACTTGGCTACCTTTTTGGCTTTGCTACTTGTTATGATAATTATGGCCATTTGCCTCTAAAAGTTACGTGCCACCACCTGGCCTCAGCAGCCACAGACTGTCTCATCCCCTGAGTGGAGTGGAGCGAAGTGGAGTTCTAGAGCAGCATCTGCTGTTATTAACTCTAGCCTACAGAGGACAGTCACACCTGAGATTGTCAACAACATTTGTGTCACATTCACTAGCACAGCAAGGATCCTCAGGCTCCTCCTGGGGAACATCCTACTGGGAGTCCTTTAAGAATTGTTGGAATACATCTCAGAAGTGTCCTACCAAACAGTAAATAAGTTTGGTGTATTTTCTACAATTCCCATCTTCCATTAGTTACAAAATAATGGAAAGTGGGCCTGGAAGAGATATTTGTATACCACGTTCATAGCAGCATTATTGACATTATCTAAAACATGAAAGCAACCCAGTGTCCATTAAAGAATAAATGGATGACAGCATTGGAATATTACAATGGAATATTATTAGACAAAGTAATACAATGGAATATTGCTCAGCCTTAAAAAGAAGAAAATTCTGCAATATATTACATATATGAATCTTGAGAACATTATGCTAAGTGAAATAAGCCAGTCACAAAAAACATAAATACTGTATGATTCCACTTATGTGAGATACTAAGAGTAATCAAAAATCATAGAGACAAAAAGTAGAATAATGGTTTCCAGGGTTGGGGTGGCAGGGAAACGGGAAGTTTGTGTTTAATGGATATAGAGTTTTTTTACAAGGTGGAAAAAGTCATGGAGATGGCTGGTGGTGATGGTTGCACATTGAATTGTACAATTAAAAGTGGTTAAGATGGTAAATTTTATATTATGTGTATTCTACCAAACATAAAAGAAAGGAAAATAATACATATGCTTGAATCCAACCCAAGGAAAATCAGCTTCAGTAGCTCTGGGGCAGATTCCTAGAATTTTTTTAAAAGTTCATTGAGTGATTTCAATTCATATTCAGTTTTGGGAACCACTAACTTAATATACATTTGTTTCTCTAAGAAATGTAAGCTATATCCTAGTTTTTGGTTCTATGATTAGAAGTTAAGCCATTCACTTTTAAACAGTTTTACTAAGTTATAGCATAATGACATGTCTTTATTTTTGAAGCAATGAAGAAATATTTTGGATTTTCTGTGAAATCATTGTTGAGTACACTGTCAATTGTGTTATTCATTATCATTTATAAACCATATCTTGTAAGAAATTACATTCAGGCCAGGCATGGTGGCTCATGCCTGTAATCCCAGCACTTTGGGAGGCTGAGGCAGGTGGATTACCTGAGGACAGGAGTTCAAGACCAGCCTAGCCAACATGGCAAAACCCTGTCTCAACTAAAAATACTAAAAATTAGCCGGGTGTGATGTCGGGTGCCTGCAATTCCAACTACCTGGGAGGCTGAGGCAGGAGAATTGCTTGAACCCAGGAGACGGAAGTTGCAGTGAGATGAGATTGTGCTATTGCACTCCAGCCCGGACAACACTGTGAGACTCTGTCTCAAAAAAAAAAAGAAAAAAGAAAAAAAAATTACATTCATATTTTAGTGCCAAGAAAAAAATCTGTCCTTCTGAATAATAGGTATCTTTCCTTTTATCAGTTTATATTTATTATGTAAGTAATTATGCATACATGTTTGCTTCAGGAAAAAACTCAGAATGAAATTTAATACTTTTGTTTTTTAAAAATTCATTATTCTTATTTTAATAGCTTTAACATAGATGTATCTTTTAACAAAAGCCACCTCAAATATTTTATAAAACCAAATTTGATGTGAATAAATGATTATGATGATGACAGCTGCCATTTTGAGAGCTTTTACAATGTGACTGTATAAACTTAATAATTTTTAAAAATTTAATACTCAGCTCAACCTCATAAGGCAGAAATTATTGTCGTTTTACAGAAAGTAAGTTAATTAACAATATAGCTTTTCTTCACTGATGAAGAAAATGATAAATATCAAAAAAGGGAGAACTTACAAATGTAGACAATACATTTCTTCCCTCTGAGTCCATCTAGCAACTTCTACTAGTTCATAGTGTATGGTATTTTTATGGTTCCAGTTCTCAACTGTACACTTTTTAAACACAGGAGATAAGCAATGCATCAAAGATTTCCTCTAGTTTAAGGAGGTGGTCTAAGTCTTAAAATTAAAGGACATTTTTAGAGGTCCCTTCTACTTGTTCAGTTCTACTTGTTGATGCATCCATGTCATAAAACCATATGTCTTGAGGAACAAATTTATTCTAGGAAGTGCCAGAATAGAACTGAAGCAGGCCTGAAGGACTGGATCTGGACATCTTGGGTAGTGGTACCCTTCTGATTTTCCCATATGTATAGGACGTATTCAACAATTTTCTGGGACTGTTTGTAGTTACTTCTGCTTGGTGATGAGACAGGCATATAAGCAGAGCTTTCAGAACATTCAGGAGGGCTAGGAGGTTATAAAAATTCCCGGCAGATCAGCAAACAAGATTTTTGCAAAGAGCTTGAAAGTATCTTCTCCTCTTCAAATGGTATCATTGGCAGCTGAGCACTTCTGGAGGAATCTGAGGGCCACAGAATTTTGCCTGATTGGCCTGGAGTCAGATCTGGATCCTTGTAATGGGCAACCATCTATGGGAGGAAGTTGTGTTACCCTACCTACTTTATTTTATTTATTTATTTATTTTTGCCATTGTAAACCATTTTATTAAAATATTAATCCCGCTGTTCCTGCAATTCCTAAAACAAATTAAACAAAATAATTAGCCTGAAAAATTTTTTTAACATTCTCAGGAAAACTACTTGAAATAAGTCATAAAATTATGAGGCATTTTCTTGTCCTTATTTAAAAAATCTTCCTAGAGAAAATGGCAAGTAGCTCTGGCATCTAATATATATATATTTTTTATATATGTATAATTGTTTTTTTAAATTTTATTATTATACTTTAAGTTTTAGGGTACATGTGTACAACGTGCAGGTTTGTTACATATGTATACATGTGCCATGCTGGTGTGCTGCACCCATTAACTCATCATTTAGCATTAGGTATATCTCCTAATGCTATCCCTCCCCCCACCCCCCACCCCACAACAGTACCCGGTGTGTGATGTTCCCCTTCCTGTGTCCATGTGTTCTCATTGTTCAATTCCCACCTATGAGTGAGAACACGTGGTGTTTGTTTTTTTGTCCTTGCAATAGTTTGCTGAGAAAGATGGTTTCCAGTTTCATCCATGTCCCTACAAAGGACATGAACTCATCATTTTTTATGGCTGCATAGTATTCCATGGTGTATATGTGCCACATTTTCTTAATCCAGTCTATCATTGTTGGACATTTAGGCTGGTTCCAAGTCTCTGCTATTGTGAATAGTGCTGCTATAAACATACATGTGCATGTGTCTTTATAGCAGCATGATTTATAATCCGTTGGGTATATACCCAGTAACGGGATGGCTGGGTCAAATGGTATTTCTAGTTCTAGATCCCTGAGGAATCGCCACACTGACTTCCACAAGAGTTGAACTACTTTACAGTCCCACCAACAGTGGAAAAGTGTTCCTATATCTCCACATCCTCTCCAGCACCTGTTGTTTCCTGACTTTTTAATGATCGCCATTCTAACTGGTGTGAGATGGTATCTCATTGTGGTTTTGATTTGCATTTCTCTGATGGCCCGTGATGATGTGCATTTTTTCATGTGTTTTTTGGCTGCATAAATGTCTTCTTTTGAGAAGTGTCTGTTCATATCCTTTGCCCACTTTTTGATGGGGTTGTTTTTTTCTTGTAAATTTGTTTGAATTCTTTGTAGATTCTGGATATTAGCCCTTTGTCAGATGAGTAGATTGCAAAAATTTTCTCCCATTCTGTAGGTTCCCTGTTCACTCTGATGGTAATTTCTTTTGCTATGCAGAAGCTCTTTAGTATAATTAGATCCCATTTGTCAATTTTGGCTTCTGTTGCCATTGCTTTTGGTGTTTTAGACATGAAGTCCTTGCCCATGCCTATGTCCTCAATGGTATTGCCTAAGTTTTCTTCTAGGGTTTTTAAGGGTTTAGGTCTAACATTTAAGTCTTTAATCCATCTTGAATTAATTTTTGTATGAGGTGTAAGGAAGGGATCCAGTTTCAGCTTTCTACATATGGCTAGCCAGTTTTCCCAGCACCATTTATTAAACAGGGAATCCTTTCCCCATTTCTTGTTTTTGTCAGGTTTGTCAAAGATCAGATAGTTGTAGATATGTGGCATTATTTCTGAGAACTCTGTTCTGTTCCATTGGTCCATATCTCTGTTTTGGTACCAGTACCATGCTGTTGTGGTTACTGTAGCCTTGTAGCATAGTTTGAAGTCAGGTAGCATGATGTCTCCAGCTTTGTTCTTTTGGCTTAGGATTGACTTGGTGATGCGGGCTCTTTTCTGGTTCCCTATGAACTTTAAAGTAGTTTTTTCCAATTCTGTAAAGAAAGTCATTGGTAGCTTGTTGGGGATGGCATTGAATCTATAAATTACCTTGAGCAGTATGGCCATTTTCATGATATTGATTCTTCCTACTCATGAGCATGGAATATTCTTTCATTTCTTTGTATCCTCTTTTATTTCATTGAGCAGTGGTTTGTAGTTCTCCTTGAAGAGGTCCTTCACATCCCTTGTAAGTTGGATTCCTAGGTATTTTATTCTCTTTGAAGCAATTGTGAATGGGAGTTCACTCATGATTTGGCTCTCTGTTTGTCTGTTATTGGTGTATAAGAATGTTTCTGATTTTTGTACATTGATTTTTGTATCGTGAGACTTTGCTGAAGTTGCTTATCAGCTTGAGGAGATTTTGGGCTGAAACGATGGGGTTTTCTAGATATACAATCATGTCATCTGCAAACAGGAACAATTTGAATTCCTCTTTTCCTAATTTAATACCCTTTATTTCCTTCTCCTGCCTGAATGCCCTGGCCAGAACTTCCAACACTATGTTGAATAGGAGTGGTGAGAGAGGGCATCCCTGTCTTGTGCCAGTTTTCAAAGGGAATGCTTCCAGTTTTTGCCCATTCAGTATGATATTGGCTGTGGGTTTGTCATAGCTAGCTCTTATTATTTTGAGATATGTCCCATCAATACCTAATTTATTGAGAGTTTTTAGCATGAAGGACTGTTGAATTTTGTCAAAGGACTTTTCTGCATCTATTGAGATAATCATGTGGTTTTTGTCTTTGGTTCTGTTTATATGTTGGATTACATTTATTGATATGCGTATGTTGAACCAGCCTTGCATCCCAGGGATGAAGCCCACTTGATCGTGGTGGATAAGCTATTTGATGTGCTGCTGGATTCAGTTTGCCAGTATTTTATTGAGGATTTTTGCATCGATGTTCATCAAGGATATTGGTCTAAAATTCAATTTTTTTGTTGTGTCTCTGCCAGGCTTTGGTATCAGGATGATGCTGGCCTCATAAAATGAGTTAGGGAGGATTCCCTCTTTTTCTATTGATTGGAATACTTTCAGAAGGAATGGTAGCAGCTCCTCCTTGTACCTGTGGTAGAATTCAGCTGTGAATCCATCTGGTCTTGGACTTTTTTTGGTTGGTAAGCTATTGAGTATTGCCTCAATTTCAGAGCCAGTTACTGGTCTATTCAGAGATTCAACTTTTTCCTGGTTTAGTCTTGGGAAGATGTATGTGTTGAGGAATTTATCCATTTCTTCTAGATTTTCTAGTTTATCTGCATAGAGGTGTTTATAGTATTCTCTGATGGTAGTTTGTATTTCTGTGGGATCGGTGGTTATATCCCCTTTATCATTTTTTATTGCATCTATTTGATTCTTCTCTCTGTTCTTCTTTATTAGTCTTGCTAGCAGTCTATCAATTTTTTTATCTTTTCAGAAAACCAGCTCCTGGATTCATTAATTTTTGGAAGGCTTTTTTGTGTATCTATTTCCTTCAGTTCTGCTCTGATTTTAATTATTTCTTGCCTTCTGCTAGCTTTTGAATGTGTTTGCTCTTGCTTTTCTAGCTTTTTTAATTGTGATATTAGGGTGTCAATTTTGGATCTTTCCTGCTTTCTCTTGTGGGCATTTAGTGCTATAAATTTCCCTCTACACACTGCTTTGAATGTGTCCCAGAGACTCTGGTATGTTGTGTCTTTGTTCTCCTTGGTTTCAAAGAACATCTTTATTTCTGCCTTCATTTCGTTATGTACCCAGTAATCATTCAGGAGCAGGTTGTTCAGTTTCCATGTAGTTGAGCGGTTTTGAGTGAGTTTCTTAATCCTGAGTTCTAGTTTGATTGCACTGTGGTCTGAGAGACAGTTTGTTATAATTTCTATTCTTTTACATTTGCTGAGGAGTGCTTTACTTACAACTATGTGGTCAATTTTGGAGCAGTGTGGTGTGGTGCTGAAAAGAATGTATATTCTGTTGATTTGGGGTGGAGAGTTCTGTAGATGTCTATTAGGTCCGCTTGGTGCAGAGCTGAGTTCAATTCCTGGGTATCCTTGTTAACTTTCTGTCTCGTTGATCTGTCTAATGTTGACAGTGGGGTGTTAAAGTCTCCCATTATTATTCTGTGGGAGTCTAAGTCTCTTTATAGGTCACTCAGGACTTGCTTTATGAATCTGGGTGCTCCTGTATTGGGTGCATATATATTTAGGATAGTTAGCTCTTCTTGTTGAATTGATCCCTTTACCATTATGTAATGGCCTTCTTTGTCTCTTTTGATCTTTGTTGGTTTAAAGTCTGTTTTATCAGAGACTAGGATTGCAACCCCTGCCTTTTGTTTTGTTTTGTTTTCCATTTGCTTGGTAGAGCTTCCTCCATCCTTTTATTTTGAGCCTATGTGTGTCTCTGCATATGAGATGGGTTTCCTGAATACAGCACACTGATGGGTCTTGACTCTTTATCCAATTTGCCAGTCTGTGTCTTTTAATTGGAGCATTTAGCCCATTTACATTTAAAGTTAATATTGTTATGTGTGAATTTGATCCTGCCATTATGATGTTAGCTGGTTATTTTGCTCATTAGTTGATGCAGTTTCTTCCTAGCCTTGATGGTCTTTACAATTTGGCATGTTTTTGCAGTGGCTGGTACCGGTTGTACCTTTCCATGTTTAGTTCTTCCTTCAGGAGCTCTTTTAGGGCAGGCAAGGTGGTGACAAAATCTCTCAGCATTGGCTTGTCTGTAAAGTATTTTATTTCTCCTTCACTTATGAAGCTTAGTTTGGCTGGATATGGGATTCTGGGTTGAAAATTCTTTTCTTTAAGAATGTTGAATATTGGTCCCCACTCTCTTCTGGATTGTACAGTTTCTGCCGAGAGATCAGCTCTTCATCTGATGGGCTTCCCTTTGTGGGTAACCCGACCTTTCTCTCTGGCTGCCCTTAACATTTTTTCCTTCATTTCAACTTTGGTGAATCTGACAATTATGTGTCTTGGAGTTGCTCTTCTTGAGGAGTATCTTTGTGGTGTTCTCTGTATTTCCTGAATCTGAACGTTGGCCTGCCTTGCTAGATTGGGGACGTTCTCCTGGATAATATCCTGCAGAGTGTTTTCCAACTTGGTTCCATTCTCCCCATCACTTTCAGGTACACCAATTAGACATAGATTTGGTCTTTTCACATAGTCCCATATTTCTTGAAGGCTTTGTTTATTTCTTTTTATTCTTTTTTCTCTAAACTTCTCTTCTCATGTAATTTCATTCATTTCATCTTCCATCGCTGATATCCTTTCTTCCAGTTGATCGCATTGGCTACTGAGGCTTCTGCATTCGTCACGTAGCTCTCATGCCTTGGTCTTCAGCTCCATCAGATCCTTTAAGGACTTCTCTGCATTGGTTATTCTAGTTATCCATTCATCTAATTTTTTTTCAAAGCTTTTAACTTCTTTGCCATTGGTTTGAATTTCCTCCTGTAGCTTGGAGTAGTTTGATCGTCTGAAGCCTTCTTCTCTCAACTCGTCAAAGTCATTCTCTGTCCAGCTTGTTCCGTTGCTGGTGAGGAGCTGCGTCCCTTTGGAGGAGGAGAGGCGCTCTGATTTTTAGAGTTTCCAGTTTTTCTGCTCTGCTTTTTTCCCATCTTTGTGGTTTTATCTACCTTTGGTCTTTGATGATGGTGACGTACAGATGGGTTTTTGGTGTGGATGTCCTTTCTGTTTGTTAGTTTTCCTTCTAACAGATAGGACCCTCAGCTGCAGGTCTGTTGGAGTTTGCTAGAGGTCCACTCCAGACCCTGTTTGCCCGGGTATCAGCAGCGGTGGCTGCAGAACAGCGGATCTTGGTGAACCGCAGATGCTGCTGCCTGATCTTTCCTCTGGAATTTTTGTCTCAGAGGAGTACCCAGCCGTGTGAGGTGTCAGTCTGCCCCTACTGGGGGGGTGCCTCCCAGTTAGGCTACTCAGGGGTTAGGGACCCACTTGAGGAGGCAGTCTGCCCGTTCTCAGATCTAAAGCTGCATGCTGGGAGAACCACTACTCTTTTCAAAGCTGTCAGAGAGGGACATTTAAGTCTGCAGAGGTTACTGCTGTCTTTTTGTTTGTCTATGCCCTGCCCCCAGAGGTGGAGCCTACAGAGGCAGGCAGGCCTCTTTGAGCTGTGGTGGGCTCCACCCAGTTCGAGCTTCCCTGCCACTTTGTTTACTTAATCAAACAACTACCTTGGCAATGCTGGGCGCCCCTCCCCCAGCCTCGCTGCCACCTTGCAGTTTCATCTTGGACTACTGTGCTAGCAATGAGCGAGACTCCATGGGCATAGGACCCTTTGAGCCATGTGCGGATTATAATCTCCTGGTGTGCCGTTTTTTATGCCCACTGGAAATGTGCAGTATTAGGGTGGGAGTGACCCGATTTTCCAGGTGCCATCTGTCACCGCTTTCTTTGACTAGGAATGGGAATTCCCTGACCCCTTGTGCTTCCCAGGTGAGGCGATGCCTCACCCTGCTTCGGCTCGCACACAGTGCACTGCACCCACTGTCCTGCAGCTACTGTCTGGCACTCCCCAGTGAGATGAACCCGGTAACTCAGTTGGAAATGCAGAAATCATCCATCTTCTGCGTCGCTCACGCTGGGAGCTGTAGACCGGAGCTGTTCCTATTCGGCCATCTTGGTTCCTCCCTCTACCCTACCTATTTTAAAGCAAGTCTACCCTTTGCCTTGTCCATCAGTGCCTTTACCTCCATCACATCACCATGATGCTTTGACAACCATTCAAAGGGCTACCAAGAAATCAGACATAAACTCTCTCACTACAGAACTTACTCATCTGAGAGTGTTTGTGAGAAGTCTTAACAGCAAATGAACGGTTGTAAACAACTTTTTGACCACGTTATGAAATGTGACATGGAAGACAGAAATCACTCCTTGTCTCCTCTTTTTCTTCTTTCAGGATGGATCAGAACAGTGCAACTGAACCAAAGTTGCTCCTCGGCTTTCTTATCATATTCTCAGCAGCAAGGCTCCATGTGCCCCCTTTCTTTCACTTATTCACACCATTACCAAATATTTATTGAGTACCTACTGTGTGTCAAACTGCCAGCTCACCTTCACACACTCCATGTGCTGTCAGGCTCATATGCTCTGCTCATGTTGTCACCCTTTTTCTGAAATGCCCTTCCTACACCCTTCTTTCTCCATTGGGTTCCTTTTCATCCTTTAATGCCATCTAAAAGTCTTCCTTGCTCAAGGCTTCCCAAACCCCTCTAGACAGTTGGGTTTCCCATTCCTTGTGCTAGAAGAGATCACTTCACAATCTTAGTACAAACCTTATCACACATGTTCTCATTAGACTGTGAGTTCCAGGAAAAAAGGGTAGTGACTTCTTTGTGCCATTCATTGAACTTGGTAGAACTTTATGAGTATATAGCCCCATATATTTTTTCAAGGATAAGTCAATGTATGAATTAGAGCTAGGTGATATTTTTCATGCATTGGAGTTTTACATGGAACTTTAGACAATTCACTGAATTACCTTTTTAGCTTCAGGCTCCTTTGTACAATTAATTAATCATACTTAATTCCTCTCTTTTTCCATAACATGTCATAATGCTTTAAAATTTTAAGTACAGAACCCTAGAAGTGTGTTACTATTGCTGTTCAATTCATTGCCACCTTGCAATTGACTTTGTGGCCTTAGTGGAAATGAATGTTAGATTCACTAATTTGGATAACAAGGGACAGTAACAATAGAGTCTATGTACTGTGCATCATGTTTATTATGTGCTGAACTTCCTCACAGCCTTCTAATTAAGCAAGAACTATTTTTGGTGAAATTACAGGACAACAAGACAAACTGAAGGAATTGGAGAAGTGAGAGATGAGAAAATAGTGACATCCTGACAAACTGATTTTGAGGTTAGGAAGAGACATAGGGTGATATCTGGGAAGGAATAGGGCCAGACTCAGCATGGTAAGAAGCCAATGGGGGACACAAGAATAAGGATGTTCATGGCAGCACCACGTGTAATAACAAAAAGAATATGGGGAAGATACATTGGCATATTCAATGACATAATGTATGGAAGAAAACTACAATGTACTATTATAGAACTATGTGTATCGACATGAATATATTTCACAACATAATATTGAATTTAAAAATCAGACACATACAGCATGAGATTATTTATTTAAAAAAATAAAACTCACAAAGTAGTGCTAGGAGTTGGAAAAGAGAGGGGACAACTGGGATTGAAAAAGGGAATAAAGTGTATTTGTTTTACAATTTTTATATATTTTGTTTTTTAAGGTATAAATCAGAGAAAACATTAGAAAATATTAACAATGTGTTAACTCTGAGATGTGGTAACTGTACAATTGGTTTTGTACAATTGGTTTTGTTTTTTAATATTCTGCATTTTTAAAGCAAAAAATAATAATAATCCCCAAAAGTCAATGGGAAGAACCCATTTGAAAGAGTGAGACATTGAATTGACAGAAGTGAGAAAGACAAAATGCAGGTTTCTCAAAAGCAGGAAAGAAATGGGATGCAGGCAGCAAAAGAAACTATCATCAGAGTGAACAGGCAACCTACAGAATGGGAGAAAATTTTTGCAGTCTATCCATCTGACAAGGTCTGATATCCAGAATCTACAAGGAACTTAAACAAATTTACAAGAAAAAAAAAACAACCCTATCAAAAAGCGGGTGAAGGACATGAACAGACACTTCTCAAAAGAAGACTTCTATGTGGCCAATAAACATATGAACAAAAGCTTACCATCATCACTGGTCATTAGATAAATGGAAATCAAAACCAAAATGAGATACCATCTCACGCCAGTTAGAATGGCAATCATTAAAAAGTCTGGAAACAACAGATGCTGGCAAGGATGTGGAGAAATAGGAAGGCTTTTACACTGTTGGTAGGAATGTAAATTAGTTCAACCATTGTGGAAGACTGTGTGGTGATTCCTCAAGGATCTAGAACCAGAAATACTATTTGACCCAGCAATCCCATTACTGGGTATATACCCAAAGGATTATAAATCATTCTACTATAAAGACACATGAACACATATGTTTATTGCAACACTATTCACAATAGCAACGACTTGGAAACAACCCAAATGCCCATCAGTGATAGACTGGATAAAGAAAATGTGGCACCTATACACCATGGAATACTATGCAGCCATAAAAAAGGATGAGTTCATGTCCTTTGCAGGGACATGGATGAAGCTGGAAACCATCATTCTCAGCAAACTAATACAGGAACAGAAAACCAAACACCGCATGTTCTCACTCTGAACAATGAGAACACATGGACACAGGAAGGGGAACATCACACACCAGGGCCTGTTAGGGGTTGGGGGAAACGGGAAGGAGAGCCTTAGGACAAATACCTAATGCATGTGGGGCTTAAAACCTAGATGATAGGTGCAGCAAACCACCATGGCACATGTATACCTATGTAACAAACCTACACATTCAGCACATGTATCCCAGAATTTAAAGTAAAACTTAAAAAAAAAATGGGATGCAGGAAGAAAAGTGAAATTATGAACCTTAAAAGAAGATTGGGAACAGATGAGGCAGACTTGGTAAAATCTAAATTGATTTTAGAAAGATGAGGACCTTCCCACCTGGAAATAAGTGGCAGGAAATAAGGGAAATAAAGTTGAGAAATACAGATAATGTTTTTAGAAATAATTTGAAGGAGTAAGTGTGAGTTCAACTAAAGAAATATTGCAAGACTGCCAAGCAATGGAGTTTCCTTTTTGGTGAACCTGAATTTCTGGTGAAACTGGTCTGTCCTATTGTGTGAATTTTTCTAGCAGTTTCCAGCTGCCAGGGTACAGGTCCAGAGAAAGGAGGTTCATCTTTTCTAAGGAGTTTCTAGATGCAACAAAAACACAGAGGGGCAAGTAAATCCACATTTTAGGGTATATTGTTACTTCATGATGTATAAGGGAATCTAACCTGCATAAGAACAAAATTAATAAAAGAAGAACTTATTACTTAGAAGAAAGCAGAAGATACATGAGGCTGATGATCTCATCGAAGTCACAGAGAAATGATGATTGCAATAACTGAAGTAATGGTTTAAATTAGTAATTTGAGAAGTAGAACAGTTATAAATGATGACATGAGTTAGCAATTGGGGCCAAAGGAGGAGATAGCTGAAGTATGGTGGAAAAGAAGGTCATTGAGGTGAGAACTTCAAGGATTTGAAGAGGCTATTGGGTAAGAAGCAACATTAACGCAAATATCTTACTCTTTAAATATATACTTTTTTTTTAAATAGAGATGAGCGTCTCGCTATGTTGACCAGCCTGGGCTCAAACTCCTGGTCTCAAGTGATCTTCCCATCTCTGCCTCCCAAAGTCCTGGGGATTACAGGTGTGAGCCACCACACTGGGACCATTCATGCACATATCTAAACCATCCCCCTTGAAGACAGGATTTGGTTTCTCTTTCACTGTAGAAATTATAGCTCTTTCCTTTCTCTACTTCTAATTAATCTGTCACTGTTGACATATTATCTGTGTTTCTTATTGTTTTTAAAGAGGAACTGTTTGGTTCAGTCAGTCATCATTCAGTTTGAGGTTCCCTGTTGTGAGCCTTAGAACCATCATGGCCTAGGTGACAGGCTAGTCTACAGAGGTTGTCTTTAAGTTATCCCTTGTCTAGTATGTCAGATAAGATTATAAAGACCATGAAGACTTGTGCAAACTCTTCAGAAAAATGTTGTGTGTGCAACAAATGTGATAAGCATTGTCAGGGGCAGACCTGGGGAGGATTATATCACATGCCGTTTCTCCATATACATTCATGTGTATATACTTTAATTCATCCAAGTAAAATTCAATGAAAATAACTTTTAACTTCTTCCCAAGGTACTCACCAATACCTGTCCACTGGAAAACCCAAAGGGGAAGGAGAACAAGCAGAGGGCACTTTGAGCCTGCAGGGCTTAGGAATTGCCAGTCAGCAATTACTCAAAGCAAGAACACGCTCCTTTCAAAGGTGTCCAGGATGCAGGAACTGTGAGAGCATTAAGGAGTAGAGGGGTAGGGCCTGGTAGAACAAGGACAGCTATGTGCAGCTGGCCAGAGCCGTGGTTAGATGCCCAGTGGCACTTATTCTGGGTATTAGGCACTTACCTATATGCATGACCGATTTGACTAATATAAAAAGCTGTGCCTTATTTTTGCACCTTAAAGACCATGAAAAAAGAGGCAAAATAAATCCAAAATAAATGAATAAAATCAATATTTTTTGCTGGAAAATATGAGTGAACTATACAGTAAAGCCTCACAATGTTTCCATCTGCTAGGTAAATGAATCAAGAATAGTTTTACATTTATAATTACAGAGGGAAAGTGTGAAAGACCCTTATTCCTTTTTTCCCTTCTCTTAAAAAATGGTGAATAGGGCCTTTAATACTCAATCTTAAACGAATGTTGTATATTTTGGCCTGGTGTCAAAATGTTAACAGAACTTGTACTATGGTCTTCTAAGGGGAAAAAACAAATAGTTTAACACTGAGGTATTTTGAAGCAGGTGCTCTGGACAATTAGGGAACTTTGTGGCTTTTGAAGGCACCCTTCCAAGAACTAGAAATCTGAAAAATGAATACCACACTGTCACTTTGATAAAATATTTGGTTTTTGGTTCTATTGGGGAAAGAAACCAGAGCTCAAAGAACACAGAAAAAAGTAATGCTTGGTAAGGTGTAATGTGTGAGACACTTCTTGAAAGCTGCCAATAGCCCCTGAAAAAATAGTACACACTCCTCAGTTACGTAGATTCAACAAGAAAACACCAGTAGTTTAGCCACTTTTCAAGTTTCAACTTAAATTATTATCATCATGATATGAATAGGAATGTACAAAATTCTCAGTTTGGGGTAGATGACGCTATGGTTAAAACTGGAATTTTGTAATATAAAGCAAGGGGGAAATAGGTATAAGATAACAAGTGGCAAATGACACAGGATTAAAGAAAAATGAGAAAAGAAGGGGAGAATGAATGAAAATCAAATTGAAGAGGGAGGAACTAGAAAAACTGTAGGACAAAGTGTAAATGAAAGAAAATAGAGCCGGGCACGGTGGCTCACGCCTGTAATCCCAGCACTTTGGAAGGCCAAGGCGCGCGGATCACGAGGTCAGGAGATCGAGACCATCCTGGCTAACATGGTGAAACCCCGTCTCTACTAAAAATACAAAAAATTAGCCGGGCGTGGTGGTGGGTGCCTGTAGTCCCAGCTACTCAGGAGGCTGAGGCAGGAGAATGGCGCAAACCCGGGAGGCAGAGCTTGCAGTAAGCCGAGATCGCGCAGCTGCACTCCAGCCTGGGCGACAGAGCGAGACTCCGTCTCAAAAAAAAAAAAGAAAGAAAGAAAGAAAGAAAGAAAGAAAGAAAGAAAGAAAGAAAGAAAGAAAGAAAGAAAGAAAGAAAGAAAGAAAAAGAAAATAGAAGAATCACTTGGATTGCTTAACAAAATCCACGTTCTAGACCTAGATATTCTCAACAGAAGGTGGCCTATTATTAGCAATAAATTGTGTTTTCAAGTATCCCTGAGATGTTAGGGGACTCACTGCTTTAAACATCGATCAGTTTTATTATCCCTAAATTGAAACAATAACTTCTCCTCTGCATATTGTGCATGATTAGTAAAGCACTGTATTAGTCTGCTATAGAGATACTGCCCAAGACTGGGTAATTTATAAAAGAAAGAAGTTGAATTGACTCACAGTTCTGCATGTCTGGGGAGGCCTAAGGAAACTTACAATCATGGTGGAAGGCAAATATCTTCTTCACAAAGCAGCAGGAAAGAAATAGGAGAGCAGGGGAAACTGCCACTTACAAAACCATCAGATCTCATGAGAACTCACTCACTGTCATGAGAACAGCATGAGGGAAACTCGCCCCCATGATCCAATCACCTCCCAGTGGTGGAAGGGGAAGCAGGCATGTCTTACATGGCAGCAGGTAAGAGAGAGACAGAAAGAGAGAATGAGAGCATGAAAGTGCAGGGGAGATGCCAGACACTTACCCAACAACCAGATCCCGTGAGAACTTCCTCACTATCACGAGAATAGCATGGGGGAAACCACCCCCATGATCCAATCACCTCTCACCAGGTCCCTCTCTGGACACTGGACATGTAGGCATTACAGTGTGAGATGAGATTTGGGTGGGGACACAGAGCCAAACCATATCAGTCTCTAATGAGAAAATGATTGTTAAAGCACCTCACAGATATAAAGTGTATATCTTTTATGAAGGTTCAGCACAGAATTCTGTGAAGAGAAGCACCAAGCAAACAATGCACAGTGCATTCCGGGGAAAGCTCTGAGCTGTGATTCACTCTCAGAATGAGGGAAATAATGACCTCAGCCTATGCACACTTCCTTATGAATTTAGAAGATGACACGGTTATACTAGTAATTCATACAACCGAAATACCTTACTGTAGCCTAAGAAAGTCTTGGCCCTATGGGTACATAGATTATCCTAAACTGGATAGATAATTATATAAATAACTGTATCCATGGCAGTATAGATAAAGCTTTTAAAATAGGTCACTGAACTCATTGAACTTTCAATAACTAGCATAACCAGAGTAGAATTGTTAAAAAAATTGGATTGGAAATTTCAGTATTTATGCTCTTGACTCAAAATCGGGGGGCAGATAATAAATTCATTGCTAAAATTCATTTGGAAGTTACAGTTTAAATATATTTTCCCAGCCATATGCACTTTACTATTTTTTATTACTTTCAAATTCTTGTGAAGCTTTCTCGAGCGATTTCATTTGGTATCTTATTCCCTGTTTCAATTAAGCATTTGCATATTTATCTTCATTATCATATAATTATATAACATTTATAAGTTTAACTTTTCTCTATGAAACTCAAAGCAGTTAATGAGTTTTGTATCATTTGTCTTCCTCCCACAACATTGAATTAAGAAATCAGAAAGCATCATAGCTTCCATTTTACTGATCAGTGGTCAGCTTACTTCTTTCTCAAATCCTGATCTGGGCTCTATGATACCCAAGCTCTTCTTTTCCAGGACCAGTGGTTCTTAACCCTGGCCTCATTTAATCACTTGGTGAGCTTTTGGAAAGTAGCTCACAAGCCATGGCCTTTGTCCAACCTTAGACCAATTGAATCAGGACCTGTGAAGGTGAGGGCTGAACATCAGTAAGCTTTTTAAGTTCCTTATGTGAGCCTAGAGAACAGTCAAGGTTCAGAACTGTTGCTCTAAAGCAGTGCCTTTAAAACTTTAATGTGGTTTGCAATCCTAAGAGGATATTGTAAAAATGCTGATTCTTATCCAGTAGGTCTGGGTGGCCCCTGAGTGTCTGCACTTCCAGCACACTCCCAGGTGATGCTAATGCATCAGAACACAGAAAATTATTTGAGTGACATTTTTCTCAATTCTTGTGACAACTAGGACCACTCTCAATGCATGGGAGAGAAGTTAGTGCATCACATACAATGGACTTCTTAGGATATTAGGGCCAAAATTCTTACAAAATCAGAGTTGAGAAAAGCTGCTTTCTATTTGTGGATACAAATGGAATTTTACAGATTATTCAGCACCTTTCATATTTTGACAGCACATCTTGGTCATTTTTACCTTTATAACTTCCAGTAATTAACTTGCTAAGCTGTAATTTTACAGACTCACAGGGCATCAATACTTCATCCACTTCCATACTTGCAGCCCCTCATTTACCCAAATACTGTTCACTTCTCAGATCCCTGAAATACGGCCTCTGTCCCATGACTTCACTGAAATCATCCCCTCCAAGATCAGCAACAACCTTTCTGACTAAATAAAATAAACCCTTTTAGCTTCATCATTTTATTTGGCTTCCTTTTCATACTATGAACTACCTCATATTTGAAAGCCCTTCTTCCTTTCTTAGTTTCTGTGCTGCAGAAATACACTCCTATCTCTCAGATCACTCTTTCTTTCTCTGGCATTTATTCCTCTTTCTTTCTCCCACTGTCTACCTCTTAAATATTGGCAATCTTTTGGGGTTTTACTGTTGTCTTCTCACTTGACTCACTGTTCCTAAGGTGTCTTGCCTAATCTCATGGTCTTCTTCAATGTGCTAGTGACTTTCAAGTCCGTGTCTCCAGCCTGGAGTAATTTCTAGACTCAATTTCGGTTGTTTGCTACATCTGTTGGCTTGAATATCAAATTCTTCATTACCCAGTTTCAACTCATATCAACATCCACAACTCCCTTCCTTGGATTCTCTATAGGTAACATTGTAAGCCCTAAAAATAAAAAATAACTGAGAAACAAGAGAGAGGTAGTGACATAAATGTCACTAAAGTCAAGTCCTAGCAGGAAGATAATACCTCATGAATTTCTCAAAGACCAGATTCTGCCCTTACAGGTTCAGAAGCCTTATTTTATAGGAACTGCCTCACCATAACCAATATCATCAAACCCATACATCAAATCTGTAAGCCAAATTATTTTAATAAATTGCAGATCTCATATTCCCCTCAATATGACCAGGACAGGCTCTTTCCCTATAGAAATACCTACATGAAAAGTCACATTATAGTTAAATGTTTGCCCAATAAGCATGGAATCAGTGCAAGGGAGTTGAATAATTTAAATATGTAATAGAATCAGGCTAAGATTCAGTACTTCATTTATGAAGTACTTTAGGAAGTTATACATTATAATTCTTAAAGTTTGTCATACAATAACCCCTCACCCAGGAAGCTGCTCAGACTGGCCTTAGTGACACTTCTTTTCTTGCTTTTCAGCATTGATCAACACCCCTCCACTTCCACCTCCACACAAACTGCCTACTAATTGGCACAGTGATCGATGTGTTCTTGTTTTCAATCTGTATTTAAATGCCAGCTGCAGTAACTTGCTTATCCCTCACATTTTCTCACTAGCATGGCTGCTATAGTATCTATCTGGCCCCTCAATGTCACTGATCATTAAAGAAATGCAAATCAAAAGCACAATGAGATGCCATCTCACACCAGTAAGAATGGCTATTATCAAAAAGTTAAAAAGTGACCAATGCTGGCAAGGTTGTGGACAAAAGGGAACACTTATACACTGTTGGTGGAAGTGTAAATTAGTGCAACCATTGTGGAAAGCAGTATGGCTATTCCTCAAAGAGCTAAAAGCAGAGAGCTACCATTCAACATAGCAATCTCATTACTGGGGAAATACCCAGAGGAATAGAAAGCTTTCTACCATAAAGATATATGCACATGAATGTTCATTGCAGCACTATTCACAATAGCAAAGACATGGAGTCAGCCTTAAAGCCCATCAGTGACAGACTGGATAAAGAAAATGTAGTACATGTACACCATAGAATACTATGCAGCCATAAAAAAAGAAAAGGATCATGTCTTTTGTGGGAACATGGATGGAGCTGGAGGCTACTATCCTTAGCAAACTAATTCAGGAACAGAACACCAAATACAGCATGTTCTCACTTTTAAGTGGGAGCCAAATGATAAGAGCTTAGGAACACAAAGAAAGAAACAACAGACACTGGGGTCTACTTGTTGGGGGGATGGTAGGAGAAGGGAGAAGTACAGAAAAGTATATTCATAAGAATGCTTAAGTCACCAAGAATGATGAGCCAGGAGCCAACACAGTCAATAAGTGAAGTCCAGTGACATTCCCCTCCCCTCTAACAGCCACACTCTCACGCTCTCTCTTGCCTCTCTAACTTCGAACGCATCTTTCCCTCTGTGGATATCCTTTTACTCCCTACTTCCCTTGGGTGACTCCTGATCACACTCCAGGACTCAGCTTATTGGTTAGCTCCTCGGGGAAATCTGGAAAGTATGGCAGCCTCCTGCCATGAGTTAGGTGTACTTCTAGTGCACTGTCTTCATATCTACTGTAAACATATTTCTTTGCATTTAGAAACTTTTTCTTTGCATTTAGGAACTTTTTAATGATTTCTTACTTATGCATCTCTCTCATTTATGTGTTGATTTTGTAGCCTCCATGAATGCACCCACCACATGTCTAATTTGCCTTTGCATAAGTAGCAGCTAATGTAGCTGGCATATAATTGCTGACATAGGTTTTCCATTCCCCGAGGTGGCCTCAGTTGTCCTTGGAAGTTAGTACAGGAAGAGCAGTCAAGGCAGCAGCCTACCCCAGTTTAGAACCACCAATAAGAAGATAAATGTCATCAGCCACCCCTGGAGCATGTCCATGCAATGGCAATAACTGATTTCATAGCGACCAAGCCAACCAGAGACACAACAGGCTTGCGTCTTCTTTCTTTGTTAATGCCCTAATGCTGGTTGTTTTTCCTCCAAGTGTTTGTAAATAATAGTATATTCTTGTATTTGAATCTATGCAAGAGCTAAATGTACTTCTCATTATCTATCTCTAATGTCAGTTTGTATGAGCTTTTCTTCATTCTCCTTAAACATATAAGGAGACTCTACTTTTCAACAGAGATCTATGTTACTCTGTATATACCTAAGACTACTTTTATATTTTATTTTACTCTCCATAAATAATAGCCTCTTAATACATGTTGATTCCTGAAGCGATTATAATTTTGAAGAATTCATGCTCCTTGAGTGGTTGAGTAGTAGATGGACACTCAACCTAAGCAAACAAAAACATGCCAATAAACATGTACTCCCAGATCAATGACCCAATCTCATCAATAAGATTCACTTGTCATTTTTCTTTCTCCTTCTGCTAGATATAAACTCATTGGAGACAGGATTCCATCTTATGTTTTTGGCACACTTACCTCCAAATATAGTGCCTCTTAGAGTGTACTCTCAATGTTAGTTGAATGAATAGATCAGTGAATAAATTACAGTGAGAAACAGCCTCCCTGACACAGCTCCCATATGCAATATTGAGGGATACCATCTATAAATTTATGGTAATTAACAAATACTCTCACATATCTGCCATGTTCATATTCTAAAGTTTAGACCAATGGACATTTTTGTAAAATAAGAACCCTCACTCAAAGGTAAAAATATTACCACTTAGAAATCTCAAAGAAATTTTTTTTCTCTGTATCTCAGTACAGAAGTATAAGACTATTATATGACAGTCATTAGATACAAATAATTTACAAGGAAATGATTTTTAAAACTCAATTTCAAATAAAATTATAAGCAATATCTATTCAGAGCTTTTAAGAATATGCCTCTATCTATCTCTCTTTTGCACTCCTTGTGTTGACAAGGCACACAGTGTGGTTGGATCATGTAGATTAATAGCCAATGCAAGTGCTGACCCATGTTTCTTTGGTTAAAATATAGATAAGATGTTGGAGAGAATTTCAAAAAACAAGAGTTTTGAAAATGTTCACTTAAACATAATATCTCACATTTTTCTAGGCTCTAGTTATCTTTTTTTTTACAACACTATCTTAAATGGATTGTATTGACTTATGTGGCTGTTAAATAAATGTCACATATCTTCATTTTAGGCATAACTATTTTAAAGGATGAGTGATGTACAGATATACTCTAAGACAGAGTGTTGAGAAGTTGATTCTTTGGAATGAAAGTTGTGCACAGTCATTTAAGTTCTGAAAATTCCCTGTTGAATTTTCTTTTCAGATCATTTTAATAATACTTTATATCATGATCAAATAAAAAGTTATCTCTAACATGTTTAAATCCCTAATGTATTACTCTGTTCTCATGCTGCTAATATAGATATACCCAAGACTGGCTTGTTTATAAATAAAACTGGTTTAGTAGACTCACTGTTCCACATGGCTGGGGAGGCCTCACAATCATAGTGGAAGACAAAGAAGAAGCAAAGGCACGTCTTAAATGGCAGCAGGCAAGAGAGCTTGTACAGGGGAATCCCCATTTATAAAGCCATCAGCTCTCGTGAGACTTACTCACTATCACGAGACCAGCACAGGACAGACCCATTCCCCATGATTTAATTACCTCCCACCAGGTCCCTCCCATGACATGTGGGAATTTTGGGAGCTACAATTCAAGATGAGATTCTGCTGGGAATACAGCCAAACCATATCATCTAATGTATTCTAGCACTCAATGTCAGTATTGGATTTGAACATTTTAAGGAAAGGATTTTAAAAATTCTGAAAAGATCTCAATACTGCTTCCACAATTAAGGCCTACACCACCCTAACCAAAATTATTGAACTATCTTCTTCACTACAGCCAATTCTTTACCCATTTTCTTCTTCCTGATACATTTACTGAGAAAAAAAGTGACAATAGCCATTAATTATTTTATTTAACAAATATTTGTTTGTTTTTTATATGCCAAACACAGTTCTAGACCCTGGTGATACAACAAATAAGAAAAACAAAAATGGTTAAAATTACTGCTCACATGGAGTTCATGTTTTAATGGAAATATTTAGAAAGAAAAATAAGCCAATATAAATACAGTATCGGTAATAAAAGTGCCAAGAGGAAAATAAGGCAGTATAAGAAAATAGAAGATGATGGCGATGGCCTCTCTGAGGGAGTGAAATTTGATTACATACCTCAATAAATTAAAGAAACAAGGTATGTGAATATCTGGGAAGAGTGTTTCAGCAAAGGGAACCACACTACAAAGGTTTAAGGCAGGAACATGTTTGATATCTTCCAGGAAGAGCCAGAAATTCAATGAGGCTAGAGAAGTCTGAGCAGGGGAAGGGTGGTAAGCAGCAGGTCAGAGATAGCCAGAGGACAGATAAGGAATGGCCCCAAGGGCCACTGTGGTAGGACTTTGAATTTTACCCCAAGTGTGAGAGGAAGCCCTTGGACGATAGACTAGAGGAGTGACACTACATGATTTTGGTTTAAAAAGGCTTACTCTGGCTGCTGCGTGAAGATTGGACCATTGGGGGTTGAAGGGAGAAAAGCAGAGACACTAGTTGGAAGGCCACTGCAGTAGTCCATGTGAGAACAATTGCACCTTGATGAAGGTAGGTTTGTTAGAGTTTTCAGAGAAATAAAACCAATAGGCTAGAGAGATTAGATAGATAGATAGATAGATAGATAGATAGATAGATAGATAGATAGATAGATAGATAGATAGATAAAGAGGGCATTAATTATGGGAATTGGCTCATGCAATTATGGAGGCTGAGAAGTCCCACAAAATACCACTTGCAAACTGGAGAATTAGAATACCAGTGTTGTAATTCATTCTGAATCTGAGAGCCTGAGAACCAGTGAGCTGATGGTATAAGTCCTGCAGTCCAAAAGCCAGAGAAACTGGAATTCTAACGTCCTAGATCAGGAGAAGATAGATGTCCCAGCTCATGAAAAGAGTGAATTTGCACTTTCTTAACCTCTTTGTTCTATGCAAGCCCTCAGAATTGGATGATACCCACCTACATTGGTGAGGGAAGCTCTCCTTTCCTCAGTCCACTGATTAAAATGCTAATTGCTTCCAGAAACACCCACACAGACATACCCAGAAATAGTGTTTTACCAGGTATTTGGATATCTCTTAGTCTAGTCAAGTCAATACCTAAAATCATCTATCTCAGTGGGAGAAACATAAGTGGTTAGAGGTGATCTAATCTCCACGTGTATTCTCAAAATTTCCAATAGATTGGATATGGTGTATGAATGAGAGGGGTGAAAGATAACTTCACCTAGACAATTGATGGTTCTATTTACTGAGGAGGGAAGCACTGGTGTATGAGCAGGTTTCCAGGTGAGAATAGAGCAGGACAATTTGAAGACTTATTGGCTGATATAAAACTGATGAGTGACATCATGTCACTGATTCAAGAAGCACTATGAACCTTAAGCAAGACATGTACAAAGAAAATCACTTTCGAGTCCATCACAGCAGAAAGAAAAACCTTAAAATTAGGTGAAACGGGTAAAAAAGATTATCTTCAAAAGAACAATATCTAAACTGACTGCTGGCTTTTCAATAGAAACAGTTAAAGCCAAAAGGCCATGTAATAGTTTCTCTAAAATCCAGCAAAAATATCCTTGCCATCCTAAAATTTTATACCGAGCAAAAATATTCTTTGGGAATAAAGGTAAAATAAATATATTTCCAAGTAAAACAAACCTAAGAGAACTTGGCACCAGAAGAACCACACTGTAGAATATCTTCAGAGAAAAAGAAAATGATCCCAGAAGAAAGTCTGAAGATGAAAATAAAAAGAACCTAAAAATCAACAAAAAAGTAAAGCTAAATAAAATGGATATTAACTGTAAAATAAACAATAATAATGTCCTAGGCAGTTTAATGTACATAGAATTTTTTTAAGTGACAATGTCATTAAAGTCAGAAAGATAATAATTAAGGTATTTTTAATTTTTGAATGATCTGGGAAAAGGTTAATAGTATCAAACAACAATATATTTTAATAAGAAAAAGATGCACCTTATAATGGGGTAACCATAAAAACATAGTACAAGAATACATAGCTTCCAACCTAAATGAGGAGGGAGGAATGGAATCATAAAAATGTATAATCATTCCAAATATAGGCAAGCAAGAAAAATGAAAGAAAAATATGAAAGAGTTGGACAATCAGAAAGCAAAAATATAAATATTTAAATGAAATATAAATGAACTAAATACTCCAAATAAAAAGCAAAGATCTCAGACAATTTTTAAAAATACAGCTTGAAAGATAGACTTCCAAAATGTAAGTATACAGGTAGAAGCAGAAAGAAAACGAACACTCCTGTAACTATTAACGAAATTGAATCCACAGTGTGAAATTGATCATAAGAAAAATTCCAGACCTAATGAAATCACCTGTGATTCTGCTAAATGTTTAAGGAAGGAGTAATGTCAAATGTACCCAAACTCTTTCAGTGAACAGAAAAACTAAGAATACTTCCGATTTGTTTTATGAGGCCAATATAAACTTGATATCAAAAATCTAATTAGTATATTATTAGAAAGGAAAATTGCAGTCAATTTCACTCATGAACATAAATGAAGCAATACTAAACAAATACTACCAAACAAATATAATAATGTGTAAAGAGAAAAACAAAACTGGACAAAGAGTTTATTCTAGGAAGGAAAATTTCATTTAACATTAAAATTCAGTATTTTACCGTATTAACAAAATAGAGGAGCTACAAAATGCATTCATGGGAAAGTGCTTGCAAAATAAGAGGAAAAACATCTTTCTTAACTTGACAGAAATATCTACAAATGTTTAGAGCAAATGTTACACTTGATATTTGCTGAAAACCTTCCCTCTGAGATTGGAAAATTCAGCATGGTTGGCATTTTGAAAACTTTCCCTCTGAAATTAGGAAAAAGACAAGGATATGTCCTTATTACCTTTTTTTTATGCCATGCAGTAAGACATGAAAAAAATGACTTTAATAGGAGAAAAATTGTTTTATTTTTTTTCAGGTGTGATGACTGAATATATACAAAATTCAAATAAATCTATAGATAATTATTTAGAAACAGAAGGTTAGCTTAATAAGGTTGCTGAACTGAAGGTAGTTGGCAAATGACATTTTAAATATACCATTTACAATAAAGTCCACAAAATAAAATATCTAGGAATAAATCTAAAAGATGTGTAAAACTCTCATGGCATAATTTCACAAAATATTGTTGAAAGAAATTAAAGAAAACATACATGTTCACTGACTAGAAGATTCAATTGATTGATTATAAATTTGATACAGTCCCATTAAAAATCTCAAGAAGTTTGACTCTGCATGCTGTGTGTGTGTGTGTGTGTGATTTGACAAGTTGATTCTCACATGTATGTAAATTGAAAAAGAATAGAGATTAAACACTATTGAAAAAGAAAAACATAATGGGAAAACTTCCCTTACTAGATGTGAATTTAAAGCTAGAGTAATTAAGACAATGTGGTATTTGTGCAAGAATAGACGGATCAATACAACAGATTAGAAATCTATGCATATATTTACTATTAATTTATGAAAAAAGTACAGGCAGAGCAGTGAGAGAAAGATAAAAAGTGTGACTGGGACAATATGATTGCCAAATAGACAAAAAAAAATGCTAAACATCAATTCCTACACACGTTATCTGCAAAAATCAAATCCAAGTAGATTATTAATTTCCTTTCATATTTAGACCTATAAAGTTTCTTAAAGGCAATCTAAAAAAGGATTTTTATTCCTTTACTGTTGTAAAATAATTTTTAAACAGGATGCACAAAATATTACTAACCATAAAGGAAAAGATTGTTAACTGAGATTATAGTAAGAGTAGAACTTTTGTTCACAAAAAGACACCAATACCAAGAGATAAATAAAACCACAAAATGGGAAAAGGTATTTATAACACAAAACTTACAAGCTTAGGTCTAGAATATATGAAGAATGTACACAGATTGATCAGACAAAAAATACAGTGGAAAAATTGGCAAGAGGCTTGAACAGTGTTTTACAAAAGAAGATATGAAAATGACCATAACCTTTTCTCTTTAGAGCTATTACAAAATATTTGAGAGGTTTGCCAAAAAAAAAAAAAATTGCAGGAAAAGGAGTAAAGCTTCATCATTCTTATTTTAATAAAAGAATAATAAATACTTGGCCCTTTCGTCTTTGTTTGAGAAAAGGAATAAATAATTATTACATCCTTTCCCTTCCAAGTTTTTCCCTCCACCTCACCATTTACCCTTTTACAGTTCTGCTTTCTGAGTTTTTAAAAAGTGTTTGAGTGCTTTCTTGAGACTTGACACACATTTTATCCCTTATGTTGAGCTATTGCTCTTAGTTCACTGTAATTACCAAAATGCGTAACTACAGCCAGTTTTTCAGAGTTAATTTTCTTCAACCTCTTTTTCTCGGGCTTCCTAGAAAAGATGAAAAAAGTGAGAGGAAGGTGAGAGCTTGTGGATAAGCCTAATTCTTATTCTGTCCTAGTGATGTCTGAGCTGTTAATCTTGTCTTTTCTTTTAATCTAGGTAATGATAATGGGTTCTTTTTCAATATTGTTCCAGCTTCATTAACATGTATGTTGTCTGCTGTAATTTCTTTTTCATTCAAGCAGTACTTTGAAGCTAACTTTATAAGGCTCTCTCCTGCTCCAGGCCAAACTTTGACTTCCCTTTTTATTCTCAGATTTTTTTTTCTCTCCATTTGTCCCCTGTGCTTTGTTTTATATCTCATTGCAGCTCCTAGTTCTTTCATTTGCTGCTCTAGCACTATTTCTTCCTAATCACCCATATTTTGGGTTTCATGTTTGACCTTTCAATATCCCATTGTCAATTCATGCTTATGAAAACTTCGTAGTGGATTTTAACAACTGTAATCCTCAATTACATATTTATTCAATTAATATTTATGAGTGCATATCTTGTGGCTGGTACTGTCCTACGACCATCTTGCTCATCATCTGCATTTCCCAGTGCCCCTACCACACCAGAATAAAGGATTTGGGGATATGGGCACTGGTATCACCTTCACTGGGTACCTGGCACCCAAGCTGAACCCGTTTTACCCCCTCCACACCATCCCCCAAAGCTGCTTTCATACCCACAAATGCCCGCATTGTCCCACATTCTCTAAAAATAGAACAGCAAAGTTTGGGGATCTCTCTAGAACTTATTCCATGTTTCTGCATCCCTCTTGCTAAAAGGCTGAGAGCATGAGGTTTTCACATATTATTCAGCCAATCATCTGCCTTTAAGTTTTCCAGATAAAGCTTGCTTTGTGCTTGCATCATATATGAAGGGTGTTTGCCCTCACCTACAACTCCACAACATGGAACATAACAAGAGCAACAAGAAAAAACACCTGCCTGTCTTCGTGGAACCTCAGTGAGTTAGAGATATTATGCAAGTTGAGATCAAATTTATTTTAGGTTCTCAAATATTATTTTTATTTTTAATTTTTGCCTAATAAACTGGTCCAGAAACTTTTAGTTCATTGACATTCTTGGTCCCCTTAACAACTTGACTGTTCCATGGCCATAAATGGCATCTCCTGCCAAGTCATCCACCTGTGCACCTATAGGTTAAGAAAGTAAATAGATAGCAAGTTAAGAAAGTAATGGATTAGTTCCCATTCACAAAACCATTGAAGTCTAAAATATCCTCAGCTGATAGTGTCAGTACCATTATCTCCTTACATAGGAAGCAGAAGCTAGTATTTGCCTAAGATTTCCTTTTTGCTTTCCTACCTAATTTAAAGGAATTATAAATGAGAAGAGGCAAAAGGGGTTCTGAAACTTCAATGGAGAGAAACTGATAAATTTATATTTATTATCAGGCTACTGTTTTCAAGTATAACCTACAAATTAAAATCATAAACATAGAACGGATGTGATTAAAGATAAGTAAACATCTCTGGAGGAAGTAAGGTATTGATTCAATCATGTATTTATTCATTGATCATTCCTTAGACACAAATTTCAGAGAGGATCACGTGTATAAGGCAAAGTCGAAGGACTTGGGATAGGGCAGAGTGAAGAAGTGGTGCTGGGGAGCAATGTAAAGGTCAATGAGACATGTTACTTGTTCTCAGAGAGGTCATGGGTTAAGCTGAAGTGCAGAGAGGCAGCATATTATTCATATTATAATATGATAAATGCTATAATAGAACATGTAGTACATGTTTCCACCTCTAGGACACTCCTTTTGGGTGTGGCCCCTCTCAGGTAAACAGGAAAACATAGTAACAATAAACATCAGTATAGATTATAAGTTCATAAAGTAAGATGTTGACTGCAACACCATAAGCATAGCTTTAGGTGGTAAGTGTTAGAGACATTTGCCATAAAGCCCATGACTAGACAAGTAAGTCTCTGCCAGCCTACTCCCAATATGGTTGGCCCTATTCTCATCACGGAACAACCTGCAACCACAAAACAGTACTGGTCCTTCTCTCAGTTTCTTGTATGCACAGTCTGAACTATTAGTACTGGAAGATTCCCCATCTGGTAAGTGGGTGGTCTTGCCTATCCAGGTGTAGGAGCAGAAAAACTCCACCTCCATCCTCTTAGGGTCCTGGAATTAAATTGACATTGTAACAGATTAACAGGAGAAAAGCATAGTACAAGTCTTATGTGGCACAGGAGCCCTCATAAGGAAATGAAGACACAAAGAAGCAGTTAAGGTCAGTTACTTATACACTCAACTGGATGAATAATAGCTGTGAAGAAGCAACTAAATTATGTGGGGAGGCTTAAAAGATAAGAGTTATTTTTAACGAGATCTGCACAGAATTCTCTTGGTTTCGGCTTCTTGTCCTTGAGGATAAGGATGTTGCATCTTTCTGGTATAGAGAGGGTGTCTTTCACATGGGAATTCTATCTTCTGCTTTTAAGAAACATCACAAAGGTCAAAGTGATCTTTTTGCACGTGCTATGTTTCGAGTGTCTGTAACTTAAACAGTCAATATGCCAGAACAACATATTTTAACCCCTTAACAGGCATGAAAGATATTATGTTAGATTTATTCATGTCTATCTAATACCCTTTCTCTACTGTCAAAGTTAAAATCTCCTAAAGATTGTGTTTACAAGTCTACAGAGTCAACAGGAGGAATGTGGAGAATTCCAGCTCTGCTAACAGTATTTCAATAGTGAAAAATAATCTGTTAAACATTCTAAGAGAATACAGAATGTGGGTTCTTGAGGGCATGGCTCTAATCACAGGTAAATACATAAAGGATGTTAGAAAAAGATTATTTATCATAAAAGGTACTGTCCAAAGGAACATAAGAGAGAGCGAGAAAAGTATACCTAACAAGATGTACAGAGGCAGAATTACCTGGAAGCTAATGAAACAACTTTATGAACTCTCTCTTACATGGAACCCTCCAGGAACTTGAGAAGGGCCCTGGCAATGTGTTTCCTTCATCAAATTTAAAACGTGCCAAGTTATGATGTTTTAGCAGCAATTGTTTAAGACTGCTGTGTTTTTCTTTTACAACTGCATCCTTCATACATTTTCTCCATCTTTTGAGTGGCTCCGGAGTGGTTTCAGAAATTTGGGGGATCTGCCTAACGAGATGCTGAGCTAGAGATAGTGGATTAGGTTTGTAAGGTTCACGAGCACTTCTGTGCATATCTAAGTCACTACTAGCCATCCTAGTGTAGGAATAGTTCAAGAATACTGCTGGGAGTGTTGCTTACCCAATATCGTGGGCAAATGTATTGCAGAACACGTATGCAGGGTTCATTCCCTTAATCTCATTGGAGAAAACAATACCTCGATACTGCTTGAAGATATTGACCACTTTGATATTTTAGCAGTTCTGGTTTCTTTGGGTTCTTCTTACATTGAGCTGCTTCTAAACACACATACCAATTTGAGGTTTTAAATGCTTACATTCTTAAGTGTAAAGATGTGTTCTACCCTGATAAAGATGTTTAAGCTATGAGACGATGGGTAAAATGCCATTTTAGAGGCTCTAAAATATATTGAGAAGACTTGAAAAAGAACGCCAAATACAAAATAGTGTGTAATGTTTATTTTAAAAGTTTATGAAGCTTGAATACAACATTTTAACTGTAATACTAAAAAGGAGTTTGTAATATTTCCATCAAATAAGTGAGAAATTACAGACTCCAGCGTACATGTGAAATATACCTTCTTTCTCCTGAAATGAGAGACAATTCAGGTAAAATAAATAATTAATGGCATATGAAGTAAAATGATAAATATAAGTAATCAAATCAATAGAAATTATTCTAATATAAAAAAGTAAATGTTAAGACAGAATTTTTAAAATCATTTCAAGGGCAATAACTCCTTAAGAGAAAGACAAATTTTGAACAGAAGTAATGAGTAGATCCTTGCATGTTTGCTAGTCCAGTTAATGAAGTGGTATGAATTACATAAACATATTTTAAAATATGGAAATTTTTTGTTGCTTTGATATGAAGTGCCAGCATTGATTTATCATAAAAATTATCATATGTCTAATAAATTATCAAAAAAAACTGATAAATGAATGCCTTCAATTCAGAGTATTTGAAATTAGTTACTACTCGAGAAACCCTGAACTGCCCTGAAGACTTGAAGCTAACTTGTGAAAGAAACTTGGTAGAAGTTTTGACAAATAAGACCTCAATCTTTAAAATATATTAGATAATACCAAATACTGGTTGTGAAGCCAAAAGGAATTTTTCTAATCTTTAAACAAAACAAACACAAACTCAAGTTCAATCAATAATCATAAAGATTATCTTTTTTCTCTATATAATAATATTAGAAAAATACCGTGATATAAAATGCAATTAAAGAGTATATAGCACAAAAATAAGAAACAAAGTATTATACAGGTATATTAGGCAGTTAATATAAATATTTTTGTGTGTGTTGGTGATGTTTGAGGTATTGCCAGCTCTTAAAACTTGTGATTTTTTTCTAAATGTGTTTTTCATTCAAAATAAATATGCATTATTTTACCAAATTTTATATGTGTAATTACGTATTCTACTTGTTAAAGAAGGCCCTGTCCCTCCAAATGACATAAGCTTCAAGCTTTGCCAAACCTTGCTCTGCCCCTGATGTGGTATGCATTTAATATAAGCTGAAACTCAGTTCCATTTCTAAGCCTGGCAAACAGTAGTCGTTATAAGAGAGGAAACATGTCACTTTGTAAATGAGGTGACCCTGACTTAAATCCTAAAAGATAAAACAGAACTTCCTAGTTTTGGTGGTTCTCAAACTTAAGTGTACATTGAAATCACCTAAAGGGCTTTGTATAATAGAGTGCTGGACCCCGCCCGCAGAGTTTCTGATTCTGTAGGTTTGGAGTGAGGCCCAGGAATTTTCTAACAGGTTTCTAACAGGTTCCCGGGTAATGGCAATACTGTTGATCTGGGAACCATGCTTTGAGAACCACAGCCACAGTCATTTGTCTGAGCTTCTCCTATCTGAGCCAGCCCCTCCACTTAGGTATTTGGGCCCATGGTCTCCCACTCAGTGGAGGCTCCAAGAAGTCTCCCCACTCTCACAGCACCAGTTCCTGTCTCTTTCCTGGATAATTTCCACTGGTTCATAGTCATCCCAAGATGAAATCTAACAAGCATTTGTCAGTTCTCATGTCACATGGCCTACAAGCAAAGCCTTTGACATCCTTCATTTCTCTCTCTCTCTAGAAACTTTTGGCTCCTACAATACCACAAGCCCTTAGTTTTACTCCTACCTGAATGGTCACTCACTGTCTTCTTTGCTAGTTTCCTCTTCCTTCTCATCCCTAAAGTATGGAGTGTCCTAGGACTCCATCCTTAAATCTCTTCTCTATGTGCTCTTTCTTCATTGGTGATGCAATTCAATAATTTAGATGCCATCTTTTTCAAACTCCCAAATTAATACCCCCAGCCCAGAATTCATCTGATATTTAAAGGTGTATATACAAATACTCACTTAATATCTCCATTATCAAAGTTAAAACATCACAAACTGAACTCCTTCCCTCTAAGTATTTTTCACCTGCTCTCTTTTTCATATCAAGAGGCAACTCCATCCTTCCATGTGTATAGGTTAAAGAAAATGCAGGGTGCTCTTCTTTCATACCTTACACTTCTGCAAAACACATCCAGAATCCAACTACTTACCACCTCCCTGGCCATGAGCCCAGTCCAAGCCACCTTTGCCTCTCTCCTGGAGTACTGCAGGAGCCTCCTGCCTGGTCTCTGCTGTTCTTAACAAAGCAATCAAAGTGATCTTTCAAAAAAAAAAAAATGTATATTTGACCATGTTATTTTCCTGCTCAAAACCCATCAATGTTTTTCAATTTCACTCAGCATAAAAGCCAAATTACGTTGATTTTAAGGCCCCATACAATAGCCCCTCACACCTCCAGCCTCATAATACATTACTTCTCTCACATCATCTTCTACTGATTTTTTCCTCCCTCATTTCCCTGCAGCCCCTCCTGCCTGCCTGCTGTTCCCTCTGCCTGTATTGCTCTTCCCACACGGCCCACTCCCCCATTTCCTTCGTGTTATTCCTCAAATGTCCTCTCAACATTGAAACCTTACCTGCCTATCCAATTTAAATTTGCAAGCCACTTTCCCAGCATGTTCTGTCTGCTTACCTTGCTTTACTTTCTTCCCAGTATGCATAACGTGCTAATATACTCAATAATTTACTTACTTACTTTATTACCTCTCTCCTCCTACTAAAATACCAGCTCCCTTGCTGCAGGGATTTTTATCTGTTTGTTCAGTGATGCATCTTTACGTACAGAAACTATAACAGTGCCAGAGACATACAGGGACATAAACATCAATGATATCTGTGGAATGAGTGAATGATCAGACAATTCTAGATATGGAAAACAGCATATTACCTTAGAATATATGTTATAAAGCATAGTATATTAACTGCATAGGAAGAAGCTCAGTATCACTAAGGCATACTGAATGTGATGCTGAAATTAGAGGAAGCCAGAAGTCAGGAGCCATGTAAATCTGGAGGTACCAAGGGGGAATAAACAGAGCATACAGGAATTTGTGGATGGATATAGAGAGTGTCACTGGATCTCCATGGGGAGCTGGCCCCATAGTATATGGCTGGATTGACCACAGAGGAAGGTGTAGGGCTTGGTGCATGTCATGGAGCAGAGTTAAACAAAAGAGGCTGTAAACACATGCAAGGACAAGGTCCTGAGTGTGGGCCAGTAAGACTCAAGGGCCTGCTGCCTGGATAGCTTCAAATCACCAACTGTTGCAGATTATCCCTTCATTAGAAATCAATACAACAGCTCCAGCCTCCAGTGTCCATACTGTGAGGAACCCGGCATCCTCTCAGTTGCTCCATATACACTCAGGAGGCTGGAGTTCAGTCATGGTGCCCATTATTGATGTTTTAATTCTTGTCTGGCATCCCTGCCCCTGTCCTCTTCTCCATGTAACCCAATTTTGCCTTCATTTTCTCAAAGGATAGCTCACCAAAGGCTGGTGAACCAAGGCAGGTATTTACTGAAAGTTTAGGCCTAGCAGATGGGATTAGTGTATAGCACAAAGAGACAACTTAAAATTAAATGTAAGACACTACTCTTTTAGTTTTTTCAAGCCATCTCCAGCCATAGAAAATTGTCTGGTGATTGTACACAACATACATATAAACATATATAACACACACACATATATATATATTAGTTATTAAGTTAATTCTGGCTGAAGGGAGAATGGATTTTAGGGAAATGAGACTGAAGGCAGGCGTACTATTTTGGATAAGCATCGCAAAGGCAAAAGCCTATGGGACCAGGAAGGTAATATAGATGAATGAAGGAGACCAGAAAGGGACTGAGGCAAAAAAGAGAGCACACATGCTTCATGTAACGGAAGCAGCCACCAAGTCAATAATAGGGTCAAAGACTATCATGGTCGGCACTTGCTCCTAGAGTTAGACAGCACAAAGCATTCTCTACCTTATTTGGATAACTACTTCCAGCTGATTGTTGCCATGGGAAAATATAGGTCCAACGTTTCCAGATCCTCCAATTTTTCAGTGTTTTAGGACAGCTGAGTATTGGCCATTTTATTGAACTCTCCTATTTTTAAACAAAGGCAACAAATTCCATTTTTGCTAAGCTCTCAACATTAGTTCTCAAATAAAATATTTCTTCCAGCTGGATTTGACCTTCTGGCCATTGGTTTGCTATCTCTTAGCTGGGACCTACATGCAGCTATCCAGGTGACAGATGATGGTGGCTAGACATGAGCTGTGATGGTGGGAATAGAGCACAGGGACATGGTGACCTACTAAGGAAGCCACAGCAGCTCCTGAATTCCCACAAGGAGCTGGGGCACCCCAAAGAAGACTCCAATTCTTAATATAACACTGGGAAAGGAGCTGTAATAGTGAACACTGTGGCAGGAAGCCATGCTGCCGTGGCTGAAACTTTCATTGGCCACCAAGCACTACTATTAAGCAGGGGTGCTCATAATATGCCCATGTGTTTTCCTACCATCCAAGGGTACGAGTGCACTAACGCACAACCAAAGAAATGCCAGTCTGTATAGCTCATTTCTCACAGTGGCCATGGTGGATCCAGCACCTTCTAGACACTCAGCTCCAATTTACTCTCATTCTGTGTTCACCAGGCAAGCAATTTTATTATCTGAATTTGGTTTCCCAAGAAGATTTTGATATGAAAAACTTGTGCTAATCAACTCACAAGGGGACTTCAAGATCACAATTCACATTTGATGAACTATCATTCTGATTTATTTGTCATCTTATTTTAAATTTAACATGAGAAAGTGAAAGAAATTGAGTTCCTCTTTATGCAAGTCTAGTAGTCAATAGTACGGACTCTGTGTTCACACTGCCTGGATTACAATACCAGCTTTTCGATTCACTAGCTGGGTGACCTCAGGCAAATTTCATAACTTCTCTTTGCCTTAATTTCCTTATGTGTATAAGGTAAAATAATAGTACTTACCACATGGAAATCTTAGGAGAAAATGAATCAACATACGTAAAGTGTCTAGAATAGCACCTAGCATAGTATCACTATAAAATGTTAGCTATTCTGATGATTATCCTTGATTCAACCATAATATACTTATTAAAGACCCAGATTCTAGAGTCAGACTGGCTGAAGTTAGTTGTGTTATAGCTTTGTAGATAATTAACTTTGGGCAAGGAATATAGCCTTCTTATGTCTCAGTTGCCTCTGCTATAAAATAGATTTCACCATTGCAGCTACCTCCTAGGGTTGTTTATATTTAGAGCTTCTAAATATATATTCTATATTCCATAGAATATTCTACATTCCATAAATTCCACATATATTTAGAAGCTCTAAGAATAGTGATGGGTCCACAGTGAGTACTAGCTACTGTCTTGTTTCACACACACTTGCTGAATGTGTACAAATTACTATTAATACAAAATGGATTAAATGTAACTTCTGTTTTGAAGAAGGATAATAAATAGTGTGACATAAGTGTTTTAATTTGAAAGGCCAGGCAGGGTGGCTCACTCTTGTAATCCCAGCACTTTGGGAGGTTGAAGCAGAGGGATCGCTTGAGGTCAGGAGTGTAAGACCAACCTGGGCAATATAGCATCTCTATGGGAAAAAAAAAAGAAAAAGAAAGAAGAAGAAAGAAAAGAAAGAAAGGAAGGAAGGAAGGACTGGGTGAAAGTACTGGCTAGGGTATAAACATTATGAAGTTTTAGTGTTGCAGTTTATTTCAATAGCCCCTCAGAGTGGTCCTAAAATGGACTGAAAAAAAAAAGAAGCTGAACAGTTCAATGAATAAATTGCCAATCTTGTATTTTTAGTCATTTAATAAAGTGAATCATACCAACTTATAGCAGTGAAAATCTACAACTAATGCAGCTACAAATGCTGAGATTAAAGCAGGTCTATTCTAAATACCTTTTGTAACTGTCTATCTGGAAAATTAAGGAGTTGCCCTGAAGAGGACCCAGCTCTAACCAAAATTCTTAATGAGTTCCTTAATGTGTGGACATGGTGATTTCTTCACCTATAAAGTGGAGTTGATGAAACTTATATGCCCTACATGCTGCAAAGGATTGTTGCAAGGGGCAAAAAAGATAATATATAAGTACAGTTTAAACATTGGAAGCATTGTATGTGATAAGGCATTATCATTATATATAAGAGCACATCAGCCTTCAGGAAATCATCCCTGAAAATCAAAATTTCCTGAGCTGTGGGCCCATTGATTGCCTAAGATGGCTTATTATTATATTATTCTTATATTTGAGTTAACTCTGAAAAACAGATCATGGAGAGTAAGTTCTGCTATCTAAAGGATCATGTTAAACCTTTTTAGGTTGGGCCTTTTTGTGACAACACCTCAAAGTAATAAATTTTCCCCAAATTGGTTTTCTGTAGACCTGGCTAATTTTTTCTCTGTAAATTGTATTGAAGTAACATTAAAATGTCTTCCAAAACCAGATTATATATATGCATACACACACAAACACACACATATACAGTAATACTCATCAAATTCAGCAGGATGAGACATTATTTATCAGGACTTTCACAAAAGCCCCTCTTGATCTGTGTTCCTGTTGAATTTTGTCCATTAATATCACATTGATCCAAGACTTGTATCCAATACACCTATACATATGTTTCCACTATTTTTATAAAGTTTGAATATTAAATCTCCCACAACTAGACAATGTTTCCAGAACATCCTCTTTCTGTACAATTAACTATTATCCTTATTTTTCCCCCTTTCAATTTTAATAGATTATTTCATACCATATTTGTTTTACATTTTACCAATAATATCAAGCTGACTACTGAACAGCTGACATAATCTATTTGGTAAAGTTAGAATAGATTTGTCTGGCTTTTTAATATGATTTCCACAATATGGATATATTGCTATAATACTTTTTTACATACTGATATGGATGTTTAATAGAATTGACAATAATATACTGTGAAAGGAAAATGTTCAATGTTATTATTAAATGGTTAGGCAGTTTTACCTATATACCACAATTTTTTTTGCTTCATAAAATCTGGTTTTTATTTTTATACCACTAATTTGTAGAAAGACAATATTCGCTCTGATATCGTTCTTTTTCCATGATAAAGGTGCTACAGTTTTTTAAAGTGTAGTGATGTGCAAAGTATGAGAAATACATATTATAAATGTGGTATTAACAACTAAATACTTTAAAACTATTTGTAAGCACTTTAATAAAACTATAGTTTATTAAATGTCTAATACCTTCCTACATTATTTTAGACACTGTTCATTAATTCTTTTAGCAACCCTACAAAGTAAATATTATAATTCCAATTTTGCATGTAACTCATTGATACTCTAAGCTACATTGTTATTAATATCACTGTTTACAGATGAGGAAACTAAGGATTCATGAAGATTAGTTATTTTCCCAAGGCAGTGTGGGCAGCCCAGGGTAGCTCTAGATTCAAAGGACTCCTAGTCATTCATGCTCTGAGTAGGGGTATTACAATTTTATTACTCAATTAGCAACCACTTATTATGAACTTATTGCATCTAGAATCCCTGGTGCCCCAGGTTTATTTCCAGAAAAAGAAAATTGCATTCTTTGAATTCTTGGAAAACCCACTTACATTGTAACAAACTTATACTTCTATAGGAATATGCGCACACACACACACACACACGCACACACACACACACACACACACACACACACACATTCCCCTTCTAACTTCTTAAATCTGCAACACGTAAGAAAGCTCAACTCCATCCAGTGCTTTGTAGCCAAAGCAAAGTTTGAATGATCTTCCCGGATTTTTGATATTAGCCCTGATCTATGTGCCCACATCATTCCATTACCAGAAAAATCTCTGTCACAGATGTGGCTACAGGAAAGATGAGGTTATGATGTTAATTGGAATACAGATGTTCAGTGGATAAAAAGTCTGCTGATGTGAACTGGATGCAGATAAAGAAAAGTCTAACTGTGCCTCACTCTACTAATTAGCTCCTCAAAGACCATTGGAGGTAAGATGAAGAAGCCTACTCAGCTATTTGTCTACGTTGGCTAATAAGAAGCATTTGTAAAAGGTTAATAGAAAGGTTAATAGAGAGGTTAGTGAAGGTCTTTCATCATCAATTCAGAATAAAGTCCATAATATTAACTTTTTCTCAATTTTTTTAGACTTTCTATTATAGGTACACATATAATATAGATACAAAATCACAACTTGATGGTAAAATATTATTTTAGAAACTAACATTAAGTTCCCACATTATCTGTAGCTATTCTAATTGTTGTGACATTAAATATTTAAATGCCATTGAAATAATAAATTTTCTTCTTTTTAAATTGTGGCTTTTTAATTGAAAGAAAAATGTACAAAGACATTAGGATATTTTATTAATGGCTATCCAACTTCATTGGAAGTTTAGAGCCTTAGTTCTTATTTCTAACTTTCCTCAGCTCTGGAAGATGTAGATTTTCTTGGCAACAGTTGCTGTGTAAAATATTCTGAGATAGAATTTTTTATCATAATTAATAATAGATGAAAATTTCTGAGTTTTTGATGTTCTAAACTCTATGCTGTTTGATTTATGGTGTCTTTATAGTTGTTTTTCTAGTAATTCTCAGTCTCTTCCTGTTGATATAAGGGTTAGTCATCTTTTTCTTCTAGATGGATCAGATAAATTTGTGCTTTTTTTCCATATCTTCATGTGTTACTTCTGTATATATTTTAATAACACAACCAATTCTACCACAGTGAGACTGAACTATAAGTTTGCTAAGTTTCAAATGGAATTTTTAGCATGTCAGTAGACAACCACCAAAGCATTCTTACTTGTACACATCCTTGTAAGATAAACACTGTAGCGAGGCATCACGACTTTCAAGATCTAGTTCCAAAACAGACACCCATTCGTGTGACAATTACCAAAACTAATCTACAAACCTCGTTAATTGTAAAGGGTTTAGCACAAGTGCTTGCATAATATTATCACTACATTATCCTTTTTATCTATTTAATTCTTGGTTGTTATTCGGGACCATTAAAAATAAAAATAACAAGTTTAGATAAAGTTTCAATTCATACAATGCAGATAGGAATTTATAAAAAGCTTTTTCATCCAGAGTAGTCAGAGATAATGTGATCCCTTAAATGTCCCGTTGTTGTTGTTGTTTTCTGTAGTGTTTCTCTCTTTCTGGAAATATAGGCTCTCTAAAAGTCAGCAACAATATAGGATTTTACATGTACTCCCTTCCCTTTGTCTTCTCTCTTGCTGATGTCTGCAATCTGCCAATTTGCACCTCGGCAATGAGATAACCTTATTGTTTTGATGTCCAATTATCAATTTGCACCTATAAAGACATGCAATGTGTGTCACATTTATCGTCGTGCTTCTGTGCATTTCTGTGGAGATGGATAACTCTCTGATTAGAGCATATGGAATTGCAGTTAAGGCAGAGTTTAGGTTTTTTTCAGCCATCTACGTCTCAACTTATTAACACTGCAAATTTTGTTAAATACTTTGATAAAAACGATCATGAGTCATAGTTAAGTATACTTATTCTTATGAAACCTAGCATGACTGACTACCTTTATTTTCATCATTCTAACCTAATAAATAGCCACTTATTTTTCTTCTGATAACCTCAAGCAATAACATTCTTTTGTAAATTTGGCCTTGTAAAAACTATGCTTGGGTGGTCTATGATTACTGCTATGTAGTCAGGCAATTCTCAGTTAGTAATTCTTTTTCAGGGATTAGACATATGTTCAGTGAGAAAATAGGTTCTTTGTAAATCACTGCATTTCTGCATTTTTTTTAGGAAATAAAAAATTATGCCCACTTTAAATTGACTTATTTCCATTCTCAAAATGTGATCAGCATTTTCCTGGAAACCTGAATTGGCAAGTATTCACTACAGTTCCTGATACGCAACTGCGCTTCTTTGAAATTGTTGCCTGCCCTACCAACAGTTATTTTCACATTAGTATTTTGGGTTTGAGTGCCTTTCAGGGAATGCTCTGTCAGTCTTGAAAATCAACATAGTTACATAGATCAAGCCCATAAAGAGGTAAAATGCAATGTTTCCATTCTTCCTCATTGAAAGAGAATGGGACCTTAAGTAGTAGATGAGGGCAGAAAACTCTGAGTAAACTGCAATTAATTTTAAGGAAAGCAGAGGCCCAACTTTGAAAAACAACATAAGCCTTTTCAAAAAATATATGTCAAGATCTCCCTATGAGGAAGTAAATTGTGAATTGTGTGTGTATGTGTGTGTGGGTGTGAGTGTGTGCTTAAATTTACCAGGAAAAAAAGTAAACCTGATAAAGTGCAAAATACAGGCCAGTATCTTGAGTCTGAGCAAATAATTGACAGTTTATCTAAGATTTACTGCGAAGCCAATATAAATCAGTAAATGCTAATATTAAGAAACATAGTTCCCTGATATGGTTCAACTGTCAAATTATTGCATTTGCGCTTTAATTTTTCATTTATTAAATATATTTTTATACGTTTATCCTATACTTGTACCCTATCCCTTAGCCATCAGGAGCTTTTAAAAAGAGAATAATATGAAAGTTTGCAAATAAAAATACTTAAATATTTTGTAAATGCTCATCCTGAAGGCCCTCTAGGTACGATTGGAGATTAATTTATTGAAAAATGTAAGAGGACATAGGAAAGATTAGAAACTTTATCAGACTGTGAAAGGGGCATGAGCTTTGTGTGAGGATGTGTCCCAGCGCACCACTAACAGCATGATCCCGATGACTCTTTCCCACCCTGAGGCTCTAAACTGGGGCTGAACCTGAATGGCGAGTTCTCATTCTCAAGTTCTGCTATTTTGTGGCATCACAGCATACACAGAGGAAATGCGATCTGGTTAGTGACCAAAAGTATGCATCAAAATACCATTTCAGCAAGTTGATTACTCATCTTTCCAGGAGAACCCTCCTTCAATTTCTCAAACCTCATCTCTTTAGATTTCCCATCGCCTTGGTCAAGACCAAAGAAGAGTTCAATCATCCTAAGCCCCTGTGCTTTTACTCACACCTTCCCCAAAACCAGTATAGGGTTCATTCTTCTTTAAGAAAGCAGCTATAATTTCACCAACCCCAGGAAGCACGTGTACTAGGGTATTAAATGCAACTCTTTTGCTTCTAAAGATTTCAGTGGAGGCTTCAAAGACCACTGTAACAGCCTGTGTTCTCATAAAGCAGAACAGCAGGCTGAGGACTTATGTGATGTCTCTTTATTAGGGAGCTGGAGTGAGGAACAAGGGCGGTGAAGCAGGGAAGGAGAAAGCGAGGATGCAAGATTGACCACTGCTGAATCCAACTGCTTGCTTCATCTTTGAGGATCATCTAAGAAGGTGTACAAGCTGCACCTTGGGATAGTCTGTCCTCAAGGGAAAGATGAAGAATAGGAAAGAAATTTATCCACCAGTTCCCATCTCCCACTGGTCAAAATTTTGTCACATGGGGCAAGAAATCCCCTGTACTTCTGGGTGGTATGTGCATGAGTTTTGATGAGCTCAACACATGGTTTCTCACAGCTCCATGTCAATAAGGAAGGACCAGCACTTGGTGTGAGTCTGAGCTTAGGCAATGGGAGCCTGCTCCTGCATGAGGTCCCTTGGAATTCGTGCGAGGCTAAGAGGATCTGAAGTTGTATATAAGAGGTGTGTGTTACAATTGAGAATATAACACTAGGACCCAAATAGTCCTACATTCTAAACCAAGGTGCTAGACCACGTACATAGGACATACTAAGGGATTGTTAAATTATTTCTGCTAAAACTTGCCCACTACCTGTCTTCAAATTAGACAGAGGAATGTGAAAAATTCACTGGGAGAGGTAAAATACTTGGGAGTAAGAAATTCCTTGGAGAATTGTTCAATGTTCAATTATTCAGTCCACCCTACCCCACTCTCCCATCATGGGGAAGAGGAGAGGTTACATCCCTTCACCTCAAGCTTAGTAAGATGTGATGAATAGAACATGAAGAAGTTGGGGAGTGGCTCTAACTTATCCCAGAGTATTCTGAAGACATGAGGCTGTGACTGAAGATGTCCCTCCTCGTGGCTGTTCCAAGAAAGGGAGAGTTTCATGAAGAGTTGGCTGCTTCTCCACCTAAGGTAAGGCAAGAGAAAGTTCATCTCCCATGGACTGAATGCAGACTCTATGGAAGAAGATCAGACTGTGCTGTCTTGAAAGAGACTCATCCTAGAAGTCTCTCTGAATGAGACGAGTGACTCCAGCCTAGAGTGGTTCTGAGAAACTAGCAAGCAGAAGGGAAAAAAAATCATAAGCCACCATCAAAGAGGAGAGGTCTAAGAGAGATCCAGTTAAAGAGACTGGGCTAGCTCATATGCCTTCACCACGGCCAGTAAGACCTTTCCTCACCTCTAACACTGCTTCCAACCTTGGATGGGATCAAACAGCAGGGGATAGGAGATATATATATATATATATATATATATATATATATATATATACACATATGTGTATATATATGTATACATATGTGTATATATATGTATATACACATATGTATACGGATTTATATAAATACATGTATGTATACACATATATACATAACGATACTTAAATATTTTGTAAATGCTCATCCTGAAGGCCCTCTAGGTATGATTGGAGATTAATTTATTGAAAAATGTATATACATGTATATATACATATATACATACATATATACACATATACATACATATATATGTATATATGTATACAGAGAGAGAAAGAAGAAAAAGAGAGCAGAGAGGAAAGAAGGAAAGAAAAGGAGAAACAAGGAGAAAGGAAAAGAGGAGAGGAGAGGAAGGGAAGAAAAAGAAGAAAGAGAAAGAGGAAGGAAGGAAGGAGAAAGAAAAAAGAAAAAAAGAAAAAGGAAAAAAGAAAGGAAAGAAATAGAAGAAAGAAAAAGAAAGAAGAAAGAAGAAAGAAGAAGGGAGGGAGGGAAGGAGAGGGAGAGAGAGAGGGAGGGAGAGAGGGAAGGAGGGAGAGAGGGAGGGAGAAACTTTGCCTCCTACTGTAGTCTGTCAGAGAAGAAGCTTTCAGTTGGATAAAAGACAAAAGACTTTTCTGGATGGAAATTCTTAATTACTGCAATAAGTTCTCACGACTACAAGGGACTAGAAAAATCTATGGAGCTGCCCAAGATCTTGACAAACAGTGGGAAAAATAACAAGTCCAGAACACAGGATTTGAAAGAGCAGAGAATCACACACACATGCACGCGCGTGCACACACACACACACTTTTTTCCTACACTTGCTCTCTACACAGTCAAGCTTCTTCAGTAACATGTTTAAATCACATGCAACCCATTCGGTCGTTCTATCCAGGGCTATGTGCTTTCTTGCTCTATTCCTCTTCTTTTACTCTGAATCTGCTTTGTTGCTCTGCATTTCACCTCCATTTCATCTTTAAACTAGATTGCACACTTCCTAGAGGCTCTCGTACCTCACTTCCCATAGCATCTTCCCAAACCGTAGTGTCATATTCTCCTCAGTACTGTGGCGGGGCACTTGCTGATATGAGTGTCTCACCATTTATTTTCTTTCATTTATCTGTTTTCTCATCACCTACCTGCCCCCAGTGTCAAAGCCCAGAGATCCTTCATGTTACACTTTGTTAACAGTTTCTGAGAATTGCATAGGATCAAAGAAAGAAACTCATTGATTATTTTTCTACTTAAAATGGTGGCTGAAATGGCTAACGAGCATACTTTATATTATGAAGTAAACATCCAATACAGCTAACAGCTAACGTTTATTGAGAAATGCTCATGTTCTAGGAATCACACTAAATGCTGTACATGTACTATCTCATTTAATTCTGAGAGCAAACCTTTGTAGTGGATATTATTAATAATTTCACCCAATTTCAATGATGAGGCTCAAAGAGCTTTGGAGACTTGTCAAATATCAGAGAAATAACAGAGATGTAAATCTGAGTCCAGAGCCTGAGATCTTAATCACTAGGGTCTACTGGTTTCTTAGTGACCATAAATTTTAGAGCATGGAACTTGGTAAAAACAGGAATGATGTATGCTTTCCACTGTGTATCAGAGGTCTACCCTGGGACCCAGTAAAACTAAAAGTTTCTTGACACTGTGGTCCAGATCTTACCAACCCATATGAGAAATTTAGCCTAATGTTGAGAAAAATCTTCCAGGCATGAAGGAGAGCTTGAGGTCAGTTGTATGACCAAAAACAACCCTCTTGGCCCTGTCCATCCAAGCTCTACTGGGGATTTCATTTATTTTATAGTATGTGTGCTTACCATATTTAAACCATTTGTGAAGTAGGTGTGTAGAAAGACTTCTTATTCTCATTTAATCAATCAATGAGGAAACAGAAACAAAAATATTAACAGCCACAGCAAAGGGCACAGCCTTAGGTTCCAAATTTTTGAGTTTCTCCTGTTTGGCCTTTTCGAATATTGAGCAAGAAATTGCCACTTCTCTACGTGACCTAATTGTATAAAAACATATGCAAAAATTAAATGGTTCTCCAATTTAGCTAAGCATAAAAGATACCCTATGACCTGTAGAATACTATAAAAGGCTTCCTTAAACACATTATTCAATTAATTCAGGATATACACATGAGGCCTCCACAACAAGTGAGACATTGTAAATTGGATATTGAGGGAAGGTAAACACAGGACAGAAGAAAATCACTCAGAGTAAGACTTTGGAGGATGCTCTGGCTTGTTTATTTATTTATTTATTTATTTATTTATTTATTTATTTCAGATTGACCGAGGCTACTCCTCACACAGCATCACTATGCTTAGAAATGTGTAGTTTATTTACATATACTTCTATGTTAGGAAATGTATAAAGCAATGCAGAAGCAAACTGTCCCTGCCTTCAGGAGCTTTCAACGTAGGGTAATTTATATGGCATATGCCTCCTGTCTCTTCCATTTAAAATAAATATTTAAAACACTTGAATTGGATAAATTATTTTGTGTACTTGTTACTCATTTATATTTTGCTAATACCTTTCTGTAAAACAACCTTAATCCAAACCGTTATTATTGAGTATAGCATATAGAATGCTGTCCAAAATTTATGTTCTAAGCATAAATGTATGTTGCTTGATTTAAATATTTGTATTGTCTCCTAAGCTAATTTTAAATATTAAAATATGTGTGACTTTGAGGAAAAACTTGTATGCATTACCTAAAAATATCATTGAACCAAGACCTAAATAATTTGACTATAGTAATACCATTTTTCTAAAGATGATTTTCTTTAGTATCTAAACCTATAAATGTCCTTGCTCTGTTAGCTCTCTTTTAAGAGAAACTGGCAGAAGTTGAAATTTTAGTACATGAGAACAATTTAAATATGCATTTCTGATGATTGCTCATATTTTAAATTTAATACATGGAGTAGTTAGAAACACAAAAATTGGTCAATTAAAAAAGTGAATGCTCTTTGAAGTTCCTTTGTAAAAAAGATAGCCATTATTTCTGAAGAATTTAACCTGAAGTTATCTTCATTAAAGGCCAAAGACTTATTCATAATACTTAGTATTCTTGTTTCCTCTTTATCTTTAAAAAAATATCCTGGAGAAAGGAAGCATGTCGGGACCACGGAAAAGGACAGAAAACTTGGCAGAGAAGGAACACACAGCTCACTGGCACAGCTCTGAGGAGCATGTGGGCCACAGAGAGAGAGGTCACTTAAGAGAGTTGCATCATATATAAAGACAGCATGAAAGAAAGCTGACAGGGATAGAGGGGAGACCAAGCAAGCTTTAAAAAATATTTAGTGTCTTTTTCTGTTTGAAATAGGGTGTGCCAAAGTCAAGAATTCTTAATTTCATTGTAATCAGGTTATATGCTACAGAGAGCTCATCGGAATTTGGGAATAAATTTAGCAAATGTCACTATTGAAATTTAGCAAACAAGAATCAGCATAAAATGGATAAGCTTTGCCATATGCAGCAATAACTCATCTTGAAATTTCAATCCTGAATTGCTGATAAGAGCAGGGGATTCCCCATTTCTAACTGTTAAGGTTCCAAGATGTCATCTATAACCTGTCAAGATGACCCTGTCAGCAAGACAGGATAGACTTCTGGCAGGACAGTTACAGGTCCTGGGACGCTGGCCTCAGCGGTGGCAGAGTGATGACCATCCTCCGGGTTTCACTTGCAATGACCTTTTCTGCTTCAACAACAGACAGGTGGATATTTTGGTCAATCTCTTTGGTATCTAACCAAATTGCAATCGACATGTACAAGCAATTCGGCTATAGCAAATACAGAACAGTCATAGAGTATGTCTGGGTCAACAACAGAGAGCCCGATGGAGACGCTTACAATATGAGGAAAGCGCCTTCCAGAGACACTGGCAAGAAATCCATTGCCTCATCCTGTGCGCCCTGAAGACGTTGAATAACCGTGGGCAGTGTTCCTAGGCAGATGCTTCAGGTATTTTATAGGCCATATTATTTTCATTGGATTGTCTTAGAATTTTATTAGGAGAAAAGTAATCATTTAGGTACTAAAGACTTCAAGAAAATATAGGTTGTAAACTTATTTAAAATCTCATTATTTCCAATCAGCAATATTATACCTACTAAAACTGTTCACTGTAATAAAATTCAATCCAAAAAGGGTGTAGGTCAGAAGGAAGCATTCCACTATCATGGTTTTTCATATTCACTATATGCTAAGGAAAAAAAACACTTGTTCTTATCTCTTCCTAAGTTCTGTGACTGAAAACCACTGCATACATATTTTTTAAAATTTTGTATTGAACTGTTAACTGGAGCTTTAAAAGCATATATGCAATGCATAAATCTAAGATGTATAATAAAATACATTAGCTCCAAAAAAAGACATGACTAAAATGTTAAAGTAAAGAAAGCCACAATCTGCATAACGATGATATAACATCTTTGGCATGAATGAACACTGCTTTGGATGACAAATAAAATGGATAATTTTGTATTAAGAATTTTCCCTCTTTTTTTAGGGAAGAATGTGCTCATGACATTTACTTGATCAATCCTGGTTCTTTAAGCAGAAATATTTTAGAAGTGAGAAAAACAACTTCATATAGACTTCTATCCTCACGGCGGCAATGACAGTTCGCCTGTTCTAGTCACCAATGAGCTCAATCTTGCCAAATCAATTATATGTCCTACCATACTTGGACTATCAGCAGCATTCAACTTCCTCCCCCTTGAGGCATGCTCTTTCCTAAGATACTATGACACTCCACTCTAGTTTTTTTTCCACCTCACTGGCTGTTTCATTTCATTTTCCTTTGCTGACTACTGCTCAACTTCTAAATGCCAGGATTCCCTGTGACTTGATACTTTGTCTTTTTTTTTCTATATCTACATATTCTTTCTATGTGTTCTCACTCAGATCCATGGTTTTAAACATATCTATTTTCAGATGACACTCAATATTACATTTTTATGCTGAATTAAAGGTGTATATATCCAACTGTCTGACATTTCCACTTAGATTGGTAATATGTATTTCAAAGTTAACACAGCTGATAACAAACTTTTCATGTCCCAATCTGCTCCATCTCAGCAAAAAGAATCCTCATTCATCAAGGTGGTCAAGTAATAAACTAAAGCATGTCCTTGATTTTTCTCTCTGTGTTACACAGATACAGTCTGTTAGTTTAATTCCAAAGCACATCTTAGTCTGTCCACTTCTCTCAACTCAAACAATGCCACAGTCTTACACCATATGGACTACTGAATTGGCCTCCATAATTAATCCCTACTTCCCCTCTGCCTCCCTTCATTTCTTTGAGATATTTCGAATGTAAACCAGACAACATCTCTTCTCTGCTGAACTCTTTACTGCCTTCCTATTGTAGTCAGAATGAAAACCCAGGACTAACCTTGGCGTCCAGGACCCTGGTACCAGTGAAATTCCAAGACTTTATTTTGACTTACTCTCCCTCTCCCTCACCAGAGGTGGCCTTTCCTGCTTTCAAACATGCTTAGCTGATGCCTGATTTCTGGATTGTGCACTAGCTGTCCTCTCTCCCAGTAGCTCTATGTCTTCAGATGTTCACATGTTCAATTTCCTTATATCATTTAGCTCTCCTCTCCAATCTACTTCCTCCAAGAGGCCTTTCCTGACAACCCAGTCTGAAGTGGTCTTTTCCCCATCTGAGTCTCTCTTATCACATTATGTTCTGTTGTCTGCTCAACATTTATCATAATCTGAAATCATCTTGTTCATTTATTTAATTGCTTATTTTCCATCTCCCTCTCTATGTCTTAAGCTCCAGAAAAGTAAGGTCCTTTTGTTTTTTGGGGTTTTTTTTTTTTCTGTTTTTTTTTTTGGGATGGAGTCTCACTCTGTTACCCAGACTGGAGAGCAGTGGCATGATCTTTGCTCACTGCAACCTTTGCTCTCCATGTTCAAGCGATTCTCTTGCCTCAGCCTCCCAAGTAGCTGGGATTACAGGCACCCACTACCATGCCCAGATAAATTTTGTATTTTTAGTAGAGATGGGGTTTCACCATGTTGGCCAGGATGGTTTAGAACTCCTGACCTCAGGTCCTTTTCCATCTTGTACACAGTTGTATCTCTCCTGGAAGAAAATCTGACATAGTATAAAATATATCTAATTAGTTACTTAACAAATTATCTAGAATCACATATGTGTATACATAACTATATATTATATATAAGTATATTGTAAGCATATATTTATATATTATAGCAAATAATATATAAATATACTTTTAGTGTGTGTGTATATATATATTTATACACACATATATATATACACACACACACACATATAGAATCTACTATACTGGATGGGCACAATGGCTCACACCTGTAATCCCAGCACTTTGGGAGACCAAAAGAGGGAGGATTGCTTGAGGCCAGGAGTCTGAGACCAGCCTGGGGAACATACTGAGACCCCATCTCTACAACAATTTTTTTAAATTTTAAATTAAATTTTTTTAAATTGTTTTTAAAATTAAAAAAAAATGTATCCTCACACAACCTTCCAGGAAGTGTTATGAAGAAAATGTTATTAAGTTTACATATATATCAAGTTTAAAGAGGAGAACACCAAAATCAGAGCAATTAGAGGTTTTGAAGTTTGCTTGTGAATGTATGTTGAGATTTAAACTCTCATTTTCAAAAAAGATTATTCTACAATGTCCTCTTAGAAAATTAAGCAAAATCTAGACATTTTTTTGTTTTGGTTTAATATTAGCTTAGGGAAAGTTAATTTGGGTGGCATATCCCTTCAGTCTCGTAATCTCTAGGTGGTCAAATAACTGTGCATTTCTGGACCTGCTAAATCGCGTCTAGACTCTAGATGCATCCTAACCCCTCTTCAAAACTGGCATTCCCCGAGGCCTGATCTCCACAGTCAGCCAGGCTCTCACAAGTAATGTTCTCAAAATTTCATTGGCTTTATCTCTAGTTGCCTCTCTGTAGCCCAGAAATCATGACAAATCTGGAACAATGAAGATCAGCCTGAGCATGCGAGAGATCCTCTAAATCCCCAAGAAAAAAACATCGATACAAGAAAGTTTAACTCTTTAGCAACAGAAAACAGCAATATGTCATATCAGTGGTCCTTTAAGCAATGGCAATGATCAGAGACAGATACCTTCATTCCAGGGCTGCTTTACCTTTAGACAGTGTCAAAATAATTTAGAGGTGGGAGGAGATCATCAGGAAGGGACCCTATCCTGTTATAATGCCTAGTACAGATTACTTGAGAGTGTAGGTTCTGAAAAACTGCTGGGAAACATAGGTGGTATTTATATTTTAAAGCCCTTGAAGTAAATAACTTTTTATTTGATGTATCTTTTACAATATCTAATAGAGTGCCATGTTTACATGGAATCCCTAATTTGTGTTTTAAAAAGACAAGCAAGTTGAGCATGGTGGTTCATGCCTATAATCCCAGCACTTTGAGAGGCTGAGGCAGGAGGATTGCTTGAGGTCAGGAGTTTGAGACCAGCCTGGGGAACATAATGAGACCCCCAACTCTACCAGAAAATTTAAAAATTAAAGTGTGGTGGCACATGTCTGTAGTCCCAGCTACTCAAGAGGCTGAGGTGGGAGGATCACTTGAGCCTAGAAGGTTGACGCTGAAGTGAGCCATGATCCTAGCACTGCACTCCAGCCTAGGCGACAGAGCAAAACTCCTTCAAAAAAAAAAAAAAAAGTGAGTATAAAATGGATTTGTTTTCATAATTGATATAGAATCTCATTTTTAACTTTAATTACTGGACCAAATAAAATTATTGACTAGAATAAAAGGGGTTAGAGAGGAAAAGAGAATGGAGAATCTCATGGCCAAAAATGTACAATGCAAGGTGCAGGCAAAGAGCAATGGAAGTCAGTGGTAATTTTTAAAAAAATATTGTAATGACAAAAACTCAAGATTTTTTATTGTTTAAATATTTTTAGAGACAGGGTCTAGCTCTGTCACCTAGGCTGAGTGCAGCAGCATGATCATAGCTCACTGCAGCCTCCAACTCCAGTGCTCATGCAATCCTCTGGCCTCAGCCTCCTGAGTAGGTAGGACTACAGGTGTGCACTACCATGCCTGGCTAATTTTATTTTATTTTATTTTTTGTAGAGACAGGGTCTTGCTGTGTTGCCCAGGCTGGTCTTGAACTCCTGGCCACAGAGATCCTCCCTCTTTGGCCTCCCAAAGTGCTGGGATTACAGGCATGAGCCACTGTGTCCAGCCAAAAGTGTTTTCAAAAGTGAATCAATAAGCTTCATTCTCGGATTCTCATAGCCAGAGCATGCACATATATTACTTTCAAATAGTAACAGAAGCTTTGGTGAGCAAGTGAAGTTTTTCAGTGTTTAGTTATGGATTTGCAAGCACTCTGTTATTAGGCTGATAAAGCATTTCCCATAAAAATGACAACACAATTATGTACAGTTAGACAAAACTTACTTTTGCTTAGAACTAACTTAATGATATAATGAATACCAATAGTAATAAATATATTATGTACCATTAAAAACAATGAATCATAAGTACTTTAAAAATAAAACCTTGATATACACACAAAGATATTTACATTTACATGGTATAATTCACTTTTACATTAATTTTTATTTTTACCAAGGACAATTCAATGAGCTCAACACTGACACAGAAATGCAGGTAAATCCTATTTTTACTCTATTGTTAATTTATTCCAGTGATTAAGTCATGCCTTTTGCTTAAGTAAAGCACTGAATTAGCTCTTTTAGGCCACTAAAAGATGAAATAGAGAACTGAGGCAGAGTCTCTAAATAATACCTGATGAGTGAGTGATTACTAAATACTATTAACTCTTAACTCTTATCAGCAGAATGTGACCCCAATTCACCAGAAAAATCAGATGCAGTGTATTCTTGAGAAAAGCACAATCCAGTCGTATCTCGATTACCAAGGAAACTGACACAGTAGCCCTATCTATCTTTCTTTAGTATTGATATCAGAATCTTGGGGTCAGGATTAATTGAGGTGGAATCTTAATGTTTTGTTATGTGATAATGCTATGCAAAATACAGAACAGAGAACTTTGACAAGACCCCCTTGATGAAAGAATTACTGTCTCATTGGTTTTAAATATTTGTATGAAAAACATAAGATCCATGAGCTGAAGGAGCTGGGGAGGATAAAGGCATAATCAAAACAAATTGTGTACTGCAATTCGAGTCCCATTCCTCTAAGTTCCAGTGGCTAGGAAAACAGACCAGGGAGGAGAGTATCTCATCAATCAGATGATGGGACTTGTGCAGTGCCCTTCATGTAGGCTGATCACAAGACATTTAACTTTAAGACAACTCACTTTCCTGACTATAACAGACGGGAGGCAGAATAAAACAAATTAGTTGAAGACTCAAAAATGCCAAGGGCCCTATTAAGTGTAAAAAGCTAATAGGGTATGTGCTTATATCCACAAGTGTGTGCATGTGTCTCAGAGAGCGGAAGTGTAAAAAGAAATTAGCAGCTCAAGCTGCTTTAGCAAGACCATACAGAGTTTTCTTGATTCATAAAACCTGACTTACAAGCAAATCTCCCACAAAACTAAGCAGCTTTAAAAGAGGAGTTCAGATGGAAAGACAACATGGTTGCTTAGATGCAGACAATATCTTTTTTTTACATCATCAAAGCAATTCATGTTATGTTTTGATGCTATATTAATGGAATACTGAAAAACCAGAAGTAAAACAAACCTTCCATGTATAAGTATTTTGTGCATTTGGAGAACAGGTGAGTTAGAAGGGGAAGTGCATTTTAGTAGCAAGATCGAATGAAAACTTGGTGACTATATGCAATTATATCTTCTCCATTATCTTCTCCTTATTAGTACTTCATTAGTCTAGTCTCCTTTTTTTTCTTTAAAAGAATACACTGTAATAAAAGGCATCCCATGATTCCATGGATATGTAATTGAAATCACTAATAGCAGCAGTTGCTGAAACTATATCTAAAAGCTAGGCTTCGATGTTAGTGTTCCATGTTAGTGTCATCAAAATATAACCCTCTGGAAGCCCTGTTATGAAAGAAAAAGGGCTAGGTCCTTTGACAGATGTGTTTCTCTTCTGTTAAATAAATAAAATACATATATAAAAAATAAAAACACATTACATTTTTCATTACAAATAATGTTTTAAAAGTCTACTTTTTATAGAGTGAGAAGTCACAAAGTGAGAGGTATTTGGGGATCTGTTTTAATTAATAAGAGAAAGGGAAGGTTGTAACCTAGAAGGCTAAGATTATAGGCCAATGTGACAAATAAATGGTCAGTAAGAATTTATCAGTGATTTTTATGCCTCCACCATTATGGAAATGCCACTATCATCATTCCACACCCAAGCCTCTGGCCAAGATTAACCAGTCGAAAAAAAAAAAAAAAAAATCTATGGTGAGAAGGATGCAGGCCTGAGAGTCTTCCTCAGAATTCTCAGGCCATTTTCCTACCCCCATATTGTATACTATAGACTCTCACAGTGATCATCTGTGACAAGAAAGTTCCATTTCATCATTTAAGGAAGTAGCTTATGTCTTAATAACTGTCTTGGTTGTTTATACAAACTGCCAGCAATTGTGAAGATGCACCATTGCACTATCACAGATTGTTGAAGCCCACAGCTAAGCAAATTGTTCTTAATAGTCATAATAATGTTTAAGATTTATAAGGCATTTAAATTAGGTAGGCACCACTACATTCTCCATTTTGCAGACAAGGAGCCAAAAACTAAGAGGTTAAATTACATTCTAAGGTCATAACTTTTATAGTGAGTGAGCTGCAATTTGAACTCACATACATTTTATTCTAAAATTCCTCTTTTTAACTGCTCTTCCAAGTTTGAGTAATTGAATTATTTATTAAATTGAGCATAACTTACCACGTGACAATTAAAACAATGTAAAGACAAACATGAAGAAGAGACTCAATTTTTAAAACTCTCATTTATTTTGCTATGAGGCTGTCTGCTTCTCTAGGTTTAACCCATTGTAAATCAGCTTCATGTCAGAAACCTTCCAGCAGCTTGTTCTCAACTCTCAAAAGCAGATGCCTCCTTGACAATAATCTGATCCCTGAAATCTTTTTAACTGAACAAGAAGAAAAGCATGATTTTTATCTACCTGGCTTTCTCTCCTTGTTAATGATGCCCATGCCTTTCCTCCCATCTCCCTGCAAGAGGCACTCAGCTATCCATGAGGAACATGGGGGAAAGGAAAAGCAGGGCACCAACTCTTGACTGTGATGTTCGTCCTTCCACTATATCTGCCCAATTGCAGAAGATTTTTCCCCTCCTCTTTAGAAATGAAGTAAAGGAATCTGCTTCCCTCTGCAATCACCTGTATACATGACATACTCATTATATTGTTTTAGAGGTGGCTTAGGTTACCATTTGAAGGCATTGTTTTAAAGAAATAAGGTTAAAACTTTGAACTGAAATTCAACATGTTTTTAACCAGTTTTGTGTCTGTAAACTTAAACTTTTCTCCTGAAGGTCATTCAATAAAACTTCTTTAAAACACACACACACAAAAACTATACATTTGTAATAGCCTGAATATTTGGAGCTGCTGAAGGTTATCAGCTCCTCTCCAAATAACTACCATGAAGGTGAGTTTGAAGACGTGAAATTTGCTTTTAGGAATCTGACATGGGAGTCACAACAATATACATGTAGGCAACCATGACTCTTTTGGAACATAGTTTTTTGTTGGCATCTCCCAAAAGTAAAAATTTTAGATGCAGAAGATCCTTGCCTGTGGAGATTTGCCATTCATGATTCTGAGTATTCATGAGTATTCCCAAAGGCCTCATAATATGTAATCATTTGTGCTTTCTGTTGAGGCAGCATTTCAGTCAGGGTAAGCTGTTTTGCCTAACTCATAACTGAGTCCTGCCAACCTCCCAGCTTCAGCGTCCCGTCATGCTGGTCATATTCTCTACTAATTCCTGGGAACCATTACTGCAATTAAAGTAACATCCAAAGCTCTTAAATGGCTTACAAGTCACTATATGATCTGCCCCTTTCCACCCCACCCAAATTTCTGGCCTCATTTCAAACTACCCTTCTCTCTTATTTCTCTGCAGTAACACTGGCCTCCTTACTAAACAAACACAGAAAGTGCATCCCAAGGCAGGGCCTTTGCCCTGATTAGTTCCTTTGCATGGAATACTCTTTCTTCCTCCTGGTGTCTACCTGCTTGGTGCACTCCCTCAGTTCTAGTGGGTGTCTCTCTTGATATGTTATCAGAGAAGCCTCTTTTTGACCTATTCCATCAATGATCAGCCCCTACACCGGAGCTTCTTTACTCCCTACCTTGCTGCATTGTCCTTTGTGGTATTTATCACTCTCTAAAACCTCTCTTCACTTGCTTATTGTCTCTTTGAACCCTCCATTCCCATACCACACTGTTCTTCCTGCTTCTTGGTCTGCTGGGGCATCCTCATTTCTGACCCTTACCAAGTATCCTTGCAAAGCTGGCCTCTGAGCCTCAAGGAGCCCCAGGATATCCTTGTAGTAAATTCCTTTCTTCTTAAGTTAGTCATAGTCTAACCACAATCAATCAGCATATGCTAAGAATCTTAAACTGACATACCAGATCTCTGTTTTCTTGTCCCTAAAATAAAAGGGGATTGTTTACATTTCAAAGACCCTTTTGCCACAAGAGAATCTTTTCAAAATTGAGCTTTCTGATTCTTAGGAGAAAACTACAATCCCTTTGGAAGGTGAATTGAAGTCATTTTCTACTTACAATTACATCTCATGATTAAAAAAAAAAAATAGTGGTTATGATACCAAAAGAAAATAGCAAATGAGTCAATTATTACCTGACATTGAAGTCTTGCTAAAAGGACAGTCTGAAAATGACGGTCCCCTCCGTGCAGGCTGCAGTAGGGGCACCTGGCACCTGGCAATCCCACCTGCACTACAGCAACCCCATCTCAGTAAGTTACTGTGAGGGATGTGCAGTCCCACGTGTTATGGTGCTGCACCCCCAACTCCACCCTGAACTGTTAAGGCTACTTTTGATAATCTTCTCCAGCTGCCTCAAGGCAGGAACATCAAAAGGGCACATCAAAGCTCCCAGTCACAGTGGAGAGGAGCCCTGAGAACTGGTGGCGCTTTTTTCTTCAGGCTTCACAACAAATACAAGTCTTCAGGCCTTCCCCCAAGGAGAAGAGAGTAATTTTTTAAAATTCTAGGCTGCCTGCCCTGAGGGAGGAGAGAGACACCATCAATGCAGGTAGGGATAAAGCCAGTCACCTCTTCCAATCAGATTATTTCTGAGAGTTGGAGGGCTGCACTAAGAAAACAAAAAACAAAAAAACCACAGACACACACACACACACAAAGTTTGATCTGTGCTTCACTGGTGTGTGTGTGTTTTAAAATGCAAATAACGAAAGCTGAAAACGATGAAGTGAGCACGTGCTGTCTCACTGACATGCAAGACAGGCAATTAATGAAACTCTGGGCCACAGTATCAGCTGCCTGCTGACTTCTGCAATTGAATTAAAACTATCATAAGAATAATACAAGGACTTGCCCTTGTCCTTCTTGTCTATGTGTTTATTTAATTTTCTGTCCAACTGACTCTCAAATAAATTGGAAACAGCTGCCATTTTTTGATTCAGTAGCTCCATTACCCCCTTGTGACATCATTCTGGGCACGAACACCAACAATAGGTCATTATGTAGCAATTACTTTATTGATTTATGGAAGTTTTTAAGCTCCATCAGGAATATGCACATTCAAGGGGAAAAAAAGACCATTTCTGTGCTCATGGTAAGGAGAAAACTGAACTGCGGCGGCTGGAATACTGTTGCTCAGATGGGACCTTCCGCACAAAGGAAAATATGGGGATAATTCTTGTTTTGCTGATTTTCTTTAAGTAAAAGAGAAATGGGGAAAGACTATAAAGTTTAAAAGTTATAGTACCCATAATTGAATGAAGTAACTAAGTAAATAGATGACTCAAGTCCTGCTGTTATGTAATAAGAGGACTTCAGTGGTAAAATAGATGTTGCTTAAAACAAATTAACAGTGTTCAAACTCCCAGGATGAAAGAACTTTCTGAGCTTATGGGTAACATTTTAGAAATATCGCTGCATAAAAACATTCTTTCTTTCTCAATTTAAATGGCTATTATAAGACTTCACATTTAAGGTAAATGCCTGTCCGCATCAATCTCTGGATCACACTTTTAACTGCTCGTCAGTTCCTGATCAGGCTGTTTACCTGGACCCCTACATACAAATAAGCAACACTTTCCTCTCTTGTAAACAGCTGACTTCATTTTGGGAACTTTGATCTAGTATTTAAAAAATAAAACTCCTGTTTATAATGTGCCCCCTGGGTAGTAAGTGAACTTAGAAGGATTCTAACCTGAGGAGGTGGGCAGCAGTCTGTCTACATTTTGAGGAAAATGGTTTGCTTTCCTCAAATTCTTCCGGCAATTCTTTCAACTTTCACATTTAGGAAGAGTGACTTACTATATTTGCTTGAAATCTTTGTTTGAGGTTTGTTGGCTCCTACTGCAGGTCAAGAGTTTAATATCCTGGGTCAGGCACGGTGGCTCACGCCTGTAATCCCAGCACTTTGGGAGGCCAAGGTGGTTGGATCACAAGGTCAGGAGTTCAAGACCAGACTGGCCAAGATGGTGAAACCCCGTCTTTAATAAAAATACAAAAATTAGCCAGGAGTGGTGGTGGGCGCCTGTAAACCCAGCAACTCGGGAGGCTGAGGCAGAGAATTGCTTGAACCCAGGAGGCAGAGGTTGCAGTGAGCCAAGATCGCGCCACTGCACTGCAGCCTGGGTGACAAAGTGAGACTCCGTCTCAAAAAAAAAAAAAATTAATATGCTGGCTTTTCTGTCAGTTGCCTGGTAGGGGAACCATCCTCAGCCCAACATCTGACTTGGTTCCTGAAAGGAAGGACGACTGTGGAAGAGACAGACCCATGGAAACACATGGTTGCTGTAGCTCATTCTCGATCAGCAGCCCCAGAGCAGGCAAGGATGCTACCACTGGCACATCATGAGCATGAACTTCTGCAGATTCTTCTAGCTCTGATCAGATCCTAAAAGGGACATTTTAGAAAATGAAAGTAGAAATTGATTCTGCTTAGGAAATCTATCTTCTTAGCTCATAGCTAAGACAAATTTTAGGAGTCCTGATCATTTGCAAGTCTTGAAACTTATATTCGAAAGATAACAAAAAGGGCCTTGGGGAGACAGTCTCCCTTCTATTCTGATTCTGCAAACACTGAAGGTCTTCCAGGTGGAGAGTACAACCTGCAGAAAAGGGTATCTAGTAAATGCTGAAACCGGGTCCTGCCCCAAGGAAGATACTTTGGGAAAAGTAATAGAAAGCAAAGGCACGGCTCCTGACTTCTGGGGGCTTACCATGCAGCTGAACCCTTCGATGGCAGTTTTAAAACAACAAAGGAGACTCTAGGTAATATGAAAAAAAAAATTTATACTTTACATGAGGGGACCTAGGTTAAAATCACAATGATGCTATTAATAAGATAAGATGTGAGACCTTGGCTAAGTCACAACTTTCCTGGGACTCTATTTCTCTCAGTTGTGAACTGAAGAAAGTGGGCTGGATAATATTCAGATTCCTTTCAGTCCTCACAAATCCCATAATCATCCTGATGAATTATATATCACACAATTTCTTGCCTGAGTTCATATGCCATAACTTATTACTACATTCCATCTAATACTTGAAAAGAGTAAATGAGTCATTGTTTGTTTATAATTCCAAAGAAAAAGAATACTTGACCTTGTTGCTTATGCTCAACACCTTTCACACATCTGAATGTACCAATTCTTGCATTTCAACACCAGATAGCCCAAATCCATTAACTCTATAGCAGGAAAATATTTGCCATCATGGTAAAAAGCACATGTTATCACAAACCTTTGTGTATTAAAATATCATTTTTGAACCACTAAATTTTGCTTCCTTGATAAATGGTCTTCAGAGTAATATTTATAAACTGTAAGTATTAGGAGGATATAAAGGGAACATTTTATTTGAGATGATACAATTATTGACATCTTTTTGAAAGAGGTAAATATGAAGCCAGATCTTGAAGAAAGTTATATATAAGGCAGCAGGATGACAGAGAAAAAGGGAAGACATTCCATGGTTCTAGAAGAGCAATGACAAAGAGTACATACAGTGAGGAAGACTGCATTTTGTGAGGTGGAATGGATAACTCCATTGGAGATAAATGAAGTTGTATGTACGTGATGTTTAATAAATGCAAGTTGAGATACCATTAGGATAGATAAAAGGCATCTACTTACTCCTTAAGGGAAATAGTTGATTCAAGTAATGTTTAAAGAAGTCTGTTTTGTTAGTTGTGTGGTGAGTAGCCTAAAGAATATAGAAATTAGAAACAAATAATACAACCAAGAGCTACTTAACATAGTCAAGGAATGAAGTGATACAGCATCAGATTAGGATAATGACTACAGAAATGGAAAAAAGTGGTTGAAATCCAAAAAACCCAGCAAGAAAGAATTAATGACTTATGAGAACTGATTTGATACGGGAAGCCAAATAAGAAAAAAAAAAAGAAGTAGGAAAAAATTAACTACCAGATTAATGTCCCAGAGAATTAACTGGACAGTTGAGTCATTGGAAATGGAATATAGAAGGAAAAAGTTTATTTCATTAAATTCAGAGCATAAGTGTCCCACTGAAAGTATAACTAAATGAAAACATCTAGCTAATAACTAGCTATAGAAGACTGGTGAAAGGTCAGGGTTTGTGCATCATTCTTTCATTCAGTAAATATTTATTAAATATTTATCAGATGCTTTTTATGAGCCAGGCACTGTGCTTGATGCCGGGAATAATGGATAACTGGCATAATCCCTGCACTCTAGAAATTTTGTCTAGTTGAGAGACAGAAAATTACCTAGCTACTTATAACATCTTATAATCAGAATATAGCATCTTGTAACCAGAACTATAAGATATATAATCAACAATATTCAATATGAGCCAGGAGGAGATGCCCATAGTCCAGATGACTATGTGAGTGTGGAAAAGAAATTTGCGATACTGCCTGGAAGGAAATTCCTTACTTGACTTAAAGGACAAGTCAGAAGGAAAATAATATAGAGAGTATAACGTATGCATAGCTGTTAGCTGGATAAATAAAAAATATTTATAAGAAAACAAGGGAGTACATTATTATCACTTCAATTAAAAATTGTACTAGATATTCTATCCTGTGAAATAAGGAATGTAAAAGAAATAAAGTACATAAAGATTGTAAAATAAAAGTAAAGCTATCATTCACAGGGAATACAATTCTGTGTAGCATAAACTAAAAGACTACATACAAAATATTAAAACTACTAAGTCAATGTAGCAAGTTTACTACATTAAAAGTCAAGGCACATAATTAATTATGTTTATATACTTGTAGCAAAAATTGGAAAATAAAAATTCTTAAAACAGTATTGTTTAAAATTGCAAAAAAAGTCAACTATGTTAGAATAAATGTAATAAAAGATGTGCAAGCCATTTACATTGAAAGCTATAAAACAATGCTGAGATAAATTCAAGACCCAAATAATGAAGAATATACCATGTTCATGGATTAGAGGAATCAATATTTTAAATATGACAATTCTTTTCAAATTGATCTACAGATTGAATGTAATCACAATCAAAATTCCAGTGAGATTTTGCAGAAATTGCTAAGCTGATTCTACGATTTACATGGAAAATGACAGTAGTCTTGAAGAAGAAGAATAAATCTTGCTCTACGAGATCACAAGACTTCTATGTATCTAAAGTAATTAGGACACTGTACAACACTAGAACACTGGAACAAAATAGAAAGCCAGGGAACAGACCCACATATATGCAATCAACTGATATATGGCAAAGGTGTCACTGCAATTCAGTGGGGAAAAAGACGGTCTTTTCAATAAATAATATTGTGTCAACTTATCTACATTTAAAAGGATGAACTTTAAATGATTTTTCATACCATACACCAAAATTTCAGATTCATCATAGATCTAAATTTCAAATGAAAACAGAAGTTCTACAGGAAAACATAAGAGATAATCTTTATAAACTTATGCTTAAGATTTCTTAAATGGGGCATTAGAACACAAGTCATATATGAAAAGATGAAAAAGGTTCATGTTACTAAAATTAAAAATTTCTATATATTCAACAAAGAACTCATATCTAAAATATATAAAGAACTTCAATTTTTTAAAAAAGCTAGACAAACCATTTTTTAAATGTAGAAAGACTTAAATAGCTACTTCAGAAAAAAGGATATCCAAATGGCCTACAAACATATGCAATATGCTCAACATTGTTATTCCTTAGGGAAGTACACATTAAACTAAAATTAGACATCACTATATGCCCCCTAAAAAGACTACAATAAAGACTGATATTGTCAAATATTGGAAAGTAAGTGGAACTTTCATACCTTGTCAGTGAAAGATGAAATTGGTATATCCACTGGAAATATTTTTGGCAATATCTACTAAAGCTAAACATTTTCATACCCTATGACTCAGAAATTCCATTCCTAAGTATGTGCCCAGCTGAAATTATTGCTTATATCACCAGAAGGCAAGAATGTTCATAACAGCCTTATTCATAAGAGCAAGAAACTGGAAATAATCTACAGATTCGTCAACAATCGATTGGAAATGTCCATCAACAATACAATGGATAAATAGATGGTGCTAGGTTCATACAATGAAATAATATTTAGCAAGTGAATAAAAATAAACTACTGGTACACACAGGAAAATCAATAAATTTCAAAGACATAATTTTGAGCAAGAGAAGCCAGACATATTGCATGATTCCATTTATAGGAAGTTCAAAAATAAGCATAACTCGTCTTTTCAACAAGTTGTGCTAGAACAATTGGGTATCCATATGCAAAAAAGAAAACACAGAAGAAATTCTTTGTGACCCTAGAATAGGCAAAGATTTTTTTAGACATGACACCAAAAGCACAATCAATGAAAGAAAAAATTGATAAATTGGACTTCACCAAATTACAAGCTTCTGTTCTTCAAAAGGCATTGTTAACAGAATACAAGAGAAGCCACCGACTAGAAGACAATTTTTGCAAATCCTATATCTGATGATTTATATTCAGAATACATGAAGAACCCTCAAAAGTCAATAATAAGAAAATTTCTAAAAATGAGTGAAGAATTTGAACAGATATTTCACTAAAGAAGATATATGGATAGCAAATAAGTACATAAAAAGATGCTAACATCGTTAGTTATAAGAAAAAAACAATCCAAGTAAAACCAGAAGAAAACCCACCTATTAAAATAGCAAAAATTTTTAAAAATCAAATACAATAAGCATTGACAAAGATGTGGAGAAATAGAAATTTTCATATACTGCTAATAGAAATGGAATAGTACAACCACTTTGAAAAAGTTTGGCAGATTCAGAAGGAATGGTACCAGCTCCTCCTTGTACCTCTCGTAGAATTTGGCTGTGAATCTGTCTGGTCCTGGACTTTTTTTGGTTGGTAAGCTATTAATTATTGCCTCAATTTCAGAGCCTGTTATTGGTCTATTCAGAGATTCAACTTCTTCCTGGTTTAGTCTTGGGAGGGTGTATGTGTCGAGGAATTTATCCATCTCTTCTAGATTTTCTAGTTTATTTGTGTAGAGGTGTTTATAGTATTCTCTGATGGTAGTTTGTATTTCTGTGGGATCGGTGGTGATACCCCCTTTATCATTTTTTTTTTGTGACTAGTTGATTCTTCCCTCTATTCTTCTTTATTAGTCTTGCTAGCAGTCTATCAATTTTGTTGATCTTTTCAAAAAACCAGCTCCTGGATTCATTGATTTTTTGATGGGTTTTCTGTGTCTCTATCTCCTTCAGTTCTGCTCTGATCTTAGTTATTTCTTGCCTTCTGCTAGCTTTTGAATGTGTCTGCTCTTGCTTCTCTAGTTCTTTTAATTGTGATGAAAGGGTGTCCATTTTAGATCTTTCCTGCTTTCTCTTGTGGGCATTTAGTGCCATAAATTTCCCTCTACACACTGCTTTAAATGTGTCCCAGAGATTCTGGTATGTTGTGTCCTTGTTCTCATTGGTTTCAAAGAACATCTTTATTTCTGCCTTCATTTCATTATATACCTAGGAGTTAGGGAGGATTCCCTCTTTTTCTATTGATTGGAATAGTTTCAGAGGAGCACTCAGATTCATAAAGTAAGTCCTTATGAATCCTTAGAGACCTACGAAGAGACTTAGACTCCCACACAATAATAATGGGAGACTTTAACACCCCACTGTCAACATTAGAGAGATCAGTGAGACAGGTTGTTCAGTTTCCATGTAGTTGAGTGGTTTTGAGTGAGTTTCTTAATCCTGAGTTCTAGTTTGATTGCACTGTGGTCTGAGAGATAGTTTGTTATAATTTCTGTTCTTTTACATTTGCTGAGGAGTGCTTTACTTACAACTATGTGGTCAATTTTGGAATAGGTGTGGTGTGGTGCTGAGAAGAATGTATAATCGTTTGATTCGGGGTGGAGAGGTCTGTAGATGTGTACTAGGTGTGCTTGGTGCAGAGCTGAATTCAATTCCTGGATATCGTTGTTAACTTTCTGTCTCACTGATCTCTCTAATGTTGACAGTGGGGTGTTAAAGTCTCCCATTATTATTGTGTGGGAGTCTAAGTCTCTTTGTCTCTAAGGATTCATAAGGACTTGCTTTATGAATCTGAGTGCTCCTCTGAAGCTATTCCAATCAATAGAAAAAGAAGGAATCCTCCCTAACTCATTTTATGAGGCCAGCACCATCCTGATACCAAAGCCTGGCAGAGACACAACCAAAAAAGAATTTTAGACCAGTATCCCTGGATCGATGCAAAAATCCACAATAAAATACTGGCAAACGGAATCCAGCAGCACATCAAAAAGCTTATCCACCATGATCAAATGGGCTTCATCCCTGGGATGCAAGGCTGGTTCAACATACACAAATCAATAAACGTAATCCAGCATATAAACAGAACCAAAGACAAAAACCACATAATTATCTCAATAGATGCAGAAAAGGCCTTTGACAAAATTCAACAGCACTTCATGCTAAAAACTCTCAATAAATTAGGTATTGATGGGACGTATCTCAAAATAATAAGAGCTATTTATGACAAACCCACAGCCAATATCATACTGAATGGGCAAAAACTGGAAGCATTCCCTTTGAAAACTGGCACAAGACAGGGATGCCCTCTCTCACCACTCCTATTCAACATAGTGTTGGAAGTTCTGGCCAGGGCAATCAGGCAGGAGAAGGAAATAAAGCGTATTCAATTAGGAAAAGAGGAAGTCAAATTGTCCCTGTCTGTAGATGACATGATTGTATATCTAGAAAACCCCATCGTCTCAGCCCAAAATCTTCTTAAGCTGATAAGCAACTTCAGCAAAGTCTCAGGGTACAAAATCAATGTGCAAAAATCATAAGCATTCTTATACACCAATAACAGACAAACAGAGAGCTACGTCATGAGTGAACTCCCATTCACAATTGCTTCAAAGAGAATAAAATACCTAGGAATCCAACTTACAAAGGATGTGAAGGACCTTTTCAAGGAGAACTACAAACCACTGCTCAACGAAATAAAAGAGGACAAAAACAAATGGAAGAACATTCCATGCTCATGGATAGGAAGAATCAATATCATGAAAATGGCCATACTGCCCAAGGTAATTTATAGATTCAATGCCATCCTCATCAAGCTACCAATGACTTTCTTCACAGAATTGGGAAAAACTACTTTAAAGTTCATATGAGACCAAAAAAGAGCCTACATTGCCAAGTCAATTCTAAGCCAAAAGAACAAAGCTGGAGGCATCATGCTACCTGACTTCAAACTATACTACAAGGCTACAGTAACAAAAACAGCATGGTACTGGTACCAAAACAGAGATATAGACCAATGGAACAGAACAGAGCCCTCAGAAATAATACCACACATCTACAACTATCTGATCTTTGACAAACCTGACAAAAATGAGAAATGGGGAAAGAATTCCCTATTTAACAAATGGTGCTGGGAAAACTGGCTTGCCATATGTAGAAAGCTGAAACTGGATCCCTTCCTTACACCTCATACAAAAATTAATTCAAGATGGATTAAAGACTTAAATGTTAGACCTAAAACCATAAAAACCCTAGAAGAAAACCTAGGCAATACCATTCAGGACATAGGCATGCACAAGGACTTCACGTCTAAAACACCAAAACCAATGGCAACAAAAGCCAAAATTGACAAATGGGATCTAATTAAACTAAAGAGCTTCTGCACAGCAAAAGAAACTACCATCAGAGTGAACAGGCAACCTACAGAAAGAGAGAAAATTTTTACAATCTACCCATCTGACAAAGGGCTAATATCCAGAATCTACAAAGAACTCAAACAAATTTACAAGAAAAAAAACAAACCCATCAACAAGTGGGCAAAGGATATGAACAGACACTTCTCAAAAGAAGACGTTTATGCAGCCAACAGACACATGAAAAAATGCTCATAATCACTGGCCATCAGAGAAATGCAAATCAAAACCACAATGAGCTATCATCTCACACAAGTTAGAATGGCGATCATCAAAAAGTCAAAAAACAACAGGTGCTGGAAAGGATGTGGAGAAATAGGAACACTTTTACACTGTTGGTGGGACTGTAAACTAGTTCATCCATTGTGGAAGACAGTGTGGCAATTCCTTAGGGATCTAGAACTAGAAATACCATTTGACCCAGCCATCCCATTACTGGGTACATACCCAAAGGAATATAAATCATGCTGCTATAAAAACACATGCACACGTATGTTTATTGCAGCACTACTCACAATAGCAAAGACTTGGAACCAACCCAAATGTCCAACAATGATAGACTGGATTAAGAAAATGTGGCACATATACACCACGGAATACTATGCAGCCATAAAAAAGGATGAGTTCATGTCCTTTGTAGGGACATGGATGAAGCTGGAAACCATCATTCTCAGCAAACTATCTCAAGGACAAAAAACCAAACACTGCATGTTCTCACTCACAGGTGGGAATTGAACAATGAGAACACTTGGACACAGGAAGGGGAATATCACACACCAGGGCCTGTTGTGGGGTGGGGGGAGGATGGAGGGATAGCATTAGGAGATATACCTAATGTAAATGATGAGTTAATGGGTGCAGCACACCAACATGGCACATGTATACATATGTAACAAACCTGCACATTGTGCACATGTACCCTAGAACTTAAAGTATAATTATAAAAAAAAAAAAAAAAGAAAAAGTTTGGCAGATTATATAAAAAGTTAAACGTAGTATATACTCAAGCCATTCTTCTCTTAGATATTTACCATGAGTAATAAAAGTATATGTTATGTTCACTGCAGCTTCATTTGCAATAGCCCAACACTGGAATCAACTCCAATATAAATGGGTGAATGGGTTAAAAAAAATTGTGGTATATCCATACAGTGGAAGCCTACTCAGCAATAAAAGGAATAAAGTAGAGATACATACTGTATAATAGATGGATCACAAGATAATTATATGAATGGAGAAATCAAGTAAAATAAAAGACAAACTGTATGATTCTATTTATATAAAATTCAGCAAAGTGCAAACAATGGCTGGTAGGGTGCATAGTCTGTAAGTATGTGCCCCAGAGTAAAGAAGCTTGGGAGGGAGGAATTATAAAGAGGCCTGTGGGAACTTTTGGGAGTGATGGATATGCTCATTATTGTGATTGTGTTGATGTTTTCACAAGTGTATATATGTCAAAACATCAAACTGTATACTTTGAAACATTTATTATTTACCAATAATGTCTTTTAAAAGCAATTAATTTTTTTTAAAATAGGCCAAATTAATACTCAGGGTAGTACAGTCATGTGTCACTTAGTGATCGGGATACATAAGGAATGTGTCCTTAGGCAATTTTTTTCATTATGCAAATATCATAGTGGACTAATACAAACCTAGATGGTATAACCCACAACACACCTAGGCTGTATGGAGTAGCTTACTGCTCCTAGGCTACAAACCTGTACAGCATGTTACTGCACTGAATACTGTAGGCAATTGGAAGAAAAGTCACTAGGCAATAGGAATTTTTCAAGTCCGTTATAATCTACTGAGACCACTGTTGTATATGTAATTTGTTGTTGACCAAAACATTGCACATGATTATATTTTCTCAGAAGAGAGCCTTCTGATGTAATAGAAAGTCTTCCATAGTTTGATGGGTTGTCTACAAACACAAAGACACACACAAATTAAGCTCTATACTTCAGATTTTTGCATTTTGCTGTATTTAGGTTGCATTTTACTCTATTAAAACCTTTTTTTTAAAGACCTAAAACAGTGAGTATGGAGGAGAGAGCCTAGAACCATGACTAACTGTCAGGAGACATAAACAAAGAAAAGAAGAAATGACAGAGTAGGATATACAAAAAGATGCAAAAACAAATTTTTAAAAAAACAGGAGGAGCAAACCTGGGGAGCAACAGTTGGATTTTACTCCAGCAACGTAAATGAACCCATCATGACCACATGAAAAAGCTGGCACTGTTGTCTATACTCCAGTCATAAGATTACTCCAGGATACATTTTGTTAACTTTTCTTTCACTCTGTATTGCCATGCTTTATTATTTTTTTAAAATCCCTTCTCCTTTTCTAACTAACTCTTCTGGATTAAACACTAAACTTGTTTTCTCTTTTGGTTTGGTCCTGTTGCATGGAGTCTACCTCCCCTGCATAGGATTCTGGTCTTTATCTTGTGTGTTCAGGCAGTAATACCTACAGAAAGGGTGATCTCTTCCACACAGCTTACCATATTTCTATAAGACACTCCTCAGATGGGATTGGTGTGATCTCTTACCTGCCACTTACTGACCATTGTGTGGGATAGCAGGAGTAACAGGTGAAGGGAAAAGGGAGCAAGAAAGGACAGTACATTAAAAATAAGAAGCAGCTAAAATAGCTGTGAATAAAGGAGTAAGAACATTTGACAACCGGTCATTAGATTTGCCTCAGGGCCTCGGAATAATCTAGAAGAAACCAGGAGCACAAAAGGATAGATTACAAAATATTATGGTAAAATAGGATGATAAGTAAAAATATTCAATGCAATTATGTAAGAAACTCATACATTTTGGAAATATTTATAGAGAAAGCAGAATTAGGTGAAGGATTTTTATTAAAACATGCAAAGGTCATGAATAGGAAGAAGAGAATATTTGAGAAGGAGTTAGTATAATTTTTCCTCTAGGTTTCCAGGAAATAAATTAGGAAAAGAAGGGGGTTTATGCCTCATTTCAACCCCACCCAATTTAACTCCCAGCATAAAACTAAGAGAAACAATTTTTGTGTCTTCCAGCTTTGTTTTCACTGTACAAACCTATGGGGTGTGTGTGTGTGTGTGTGTGTGTGTGTGTGTGTGTGTGTTGGAAGGTGTCCAGATAAGCTTTGTTGCCATGAAACTTGAGAAAGAAAGGAGGTGATATGGGCTAGAGATAGCCACGTTGAGGGTGAACAATCTCAAAGCTGCTAGAGAGCAAGTCAGTGTCCTGAATATTGAGTACAAAGCAGGTAACAGGGATTTTGTGGTTCAAAGCAATTGACCTCTTAGTTAATACAGAAGAAACCAAGAGCTCAAGGCACATAGTACTGGAAGTTTAGATGCTCACTGAGAGGGGAATCCCCAAAGTGAGCAATATTGTAGCACCTCGATAATGTGCACTCTGACTTCTTTTAAACTTTGTGTTGAGTGGGTCATGCTGAGCCCACAGGTGCATGGGAGGCAATGGCTGCCAAAGGGAGAATAAAGAATCATGGAAAGTTGTTACATTATTTCATATATTTCATTCTTGGTTACCTTCCAATCAAAATTATCAGCTTTTCAACGATGGATAAAATGATATAATATGATTGAAGGCTTTAAAATTACAAGGTTAAAAAGTCATCACACATTTTAATTGGAGCAGATGTGAAATGCCCCTTTCTAAAGGTAAAAAATTCATATATAAACATCACTCTGATGCCCAAGTCAAAAAGACAACCTAAGATTCCAATCCAAGAATTCTGATTAAGGTTATATATATATATATATATATATATATATATACACACACACACACACACACATACACATACCTATATGATATCTATAACACACATATATATGTGTATATATGTATATCAAGCATGCTGGTGAATCTAGTAATTCCTATACCATAAATTCAAGGCAAGAAGAAAGAAGCTGCAGGAGAGCAAAGAAGACAAGGAAAAGCTATATATTCTAGTTGAGATGGTCTTCAAGGATTCTCTACACCCCACAAAAAACCTGAATCCCAGTATTTACTCCTTTGTGTAGTCCCCCTCTCCTTGAACCCAGGTTGGCCCTGTGACTCATTTTTGACCAATACAATATGGCAAAAGTAAGCGTCTAATACTATATTACAAGTCTTGTTGATTTGGCTTGAGTCCCCTAAAACTCTAAACTTTGAGATGCTTTCTTTCAGAATCCAGCCACCAAGCCATGTGCATAGTCTGTATGTATGTGCCCCAGTCAACAACTTCATCTAATCTCTCAGATGAAAGCCAGTATCAACTGCAATCCACTTGAATGAACCAGCTCAGAAATTCCAGTCCAATCTTAACTCCCACATAACATCAACATCCAACGTCATGTGGAACACAAGAACTGCCCAATTGAGTCTAGCTAACGTACAGAATTGTGAGACATAATAAAATCGTTGTTTAAGCCACTAAGGTTTGAAAAATGGTTAATGAAAATGAAAATGATTGCAAGAATAAACCATCAAAATGACTTATCAATTTCTTAATGTGATGATGTACTAGTTAAATATTACTGTGTAACAAATCACCACAAAACTTAGTGATTTTAAAAAGTAAGTTATCAAACTTTTTCTTAAAGGGACAGATAGTAAATATTTTAGTCTCTGTGGACCATAAAGTCTCTGTCCCAACTAATCAACTCTGCCATTATAGGGTGAAAGCAGCCATAGACAATACATAGACAAATGGGTATGGCTGTGTTCCAATAAAACTTTATTTACAAAAACTGGCAGCTGGCTTATGGGCTCATAGTTTGTCAACGTCTCTTTAAAAAAAATAAGCATATTATTGCTCACAATTCTATAGGTCAGATGGGTGGTTCTGCTGATTTGAGCCAGTGTTAACTGATCTCAGCTTGGTTCATTCATGCACCTGCCATTAGCTGGCAGGTTAACAGGGGGCTGGCTGGTCTATGATGGCCTCACTTACATCTGGTGTTTTGCTGGCTGCCAGCTGGAGCTATAGGGGTGACTGGGCCACATGTCTCTTATCATTCATCAGGCTAGCCCAGGCTTATTCACATAGTGGTGGCAGAGTTCCAAGAGAATGAGTAAAAGCACACAGACCTTTTGAGGGCTAGACTCAGAATTGGCACATTTTCACTTCTATCCTATTCTGTGGACTGAAGTATGAGTAAGTCATAAGATCAACCCAAATTCAAGTAATGGGGAAACAGACTCAACCCCTTGATGGAGGAGCTATAAAGTCATCATGCAAAGGGCACGGATATAGGAAGGTGTGAAGAATTGTGGAACTTTGTGCAAATCTTGAGCCTATTAGTATGTGAGTCGAAGAGCTAGCATTCTAAATGGGAGTTGTTCCATTTCATTTTATAAGTAAAGACAAGGAAGCCCAGGTAAAGGAATTGACTCACCCAAGTCATTGTTGTTAGGTCAGCTCTGGAGATGGAAGAACAACTCGCTAATTGTGTCAGGAGGTTGTGGTTTCCTGATTCCTTAGAATGTCCATACGGGAACTCCAGGGTTTCCTAGCACAACTGTAAGAAGTTTCTCTTCTGCACACAACCCTTCTCAGATGCCCTCCATACCACAGTCTTCAATTACAGTAAAGAAATATGATGATTAATATTGAGTGTTAACATTATTGGATTGAAGGATGCAAAGTATTGTTCCTGGGTGTGTACCTGTGAGGGTGTTTCCAAAGGAGATTAACATTTGAGTCAGTGGACTGGGAGAGGCAGACCCACCGTCAATCTGGGTGGGCACCATCTGATCAGCTGCGAGTGCAGCTAGAATAAAGCAGGCAGGAAACAGCGGAAAAGCAGACTTGCTGAGTCTTCTGGCCTCCATCTTTCTCCCCTACTGGATGCTTCCTGTCCTGGAACATCAGACTCCAAGTTCCTCAGCTTTTGGACTCTTGGACTTACACCAGTGCTGTGCAAGGGGCTCTGAAGCCTTCGGCCACAGACTGAAGGCTGTACTGTCAGCTTCCCCCTACTTTTGAGGTTTTGGGACTCAGACTGGTTTCCATGCTCCTCAGCTTGCAGATGGCCTATCATGGGACTTCACCTTGTGATCATGGTGCACATATATTCTCCTAATAAACTCCTCTTCACATATATATCTATCCTATTACTTTTGCCCCCTTAGAGAACCCTGATATAAGGAACAATGAAGATGATAAATATTTATTATCTACTCAGATCCCTAAGAAAAATTCCTTATATCCAGAAATTCCCTCCTTATTATACTCTAAGAATCTTAATGCCTAATTTAGCATATCTTCAACCTAATACGTCTCCAGACATCTGCATCACTTGGCCACATGCCATAAATACGGAGTGGCCTGGTGATAATAGGTCCAGTGAGAATGACTCTTACTCAAACAGTTAAGCCAAAGACTTGCTGTAAACATACTTAGAATGAGGTGGCTACAGGCTACAAATTACTCACCAGCTGCCACAGTTTTGGGCAACATCCCTACTAGTCAGTTCATAACCCACAGGGACTTATGAGAGAATGTTCAAGCTAAAACCTTCCCTCCTATTTTCAATTGCTATGCTGTTGGAAAAACAGTAGAATTATCTTTCCCACCCTGATTTAATGGTTTCTCATAATGATACTGCCCTGTATTAAGTTCAATCTCCTATTCACCATTTAATAGCTTACAAAAATAAAATTTTCCATCCTGCTTTACCCTATGGACAGTGCTAACTTAAGCCAGAGCATATGTTAAAAGAAGCTCATCCCTGACTCCAGGAACCTATAATTTGTCCTAAAATGTGATCTATACCCAACTTGGCTGCATTTAATTAAGCTAGTAAGTCGTTCTAATGTTTTGTTTATGTTCTTATGGCTCAAAAAACTCTAAAATGCCTTTGCGGCTTACTTGTAAAGTAGCATTCTAGTATTTTTGTCTCTACCTCAAACACCTCTTATGTAATTCAAAACTTTCAAGAGTCAACCCCTAATTCAATATTAGGCACCAAAGCGTCTCCTAAACATAACCTGAAACTAATTCCCATGCCATGCTAATAAACTGAGCTATAAGACTCCAACGTATGTAATTTTCTGAAATTAGACTCCAGTCATTCATCATTTCTTTATGGCTTCAATGGTGATGCTCTAGCATCACGATTCACCTTCTGTTCTCTCCACACACAACAACCCACGCAGTAATTGCCGAAGCTTATGATTCTACCTTCTTCACTTCTCAGCAATAGTTTTCTTCTTTCCACTACCTTTACACCTACTTAAATGAACCTGTGGTCTAGGCAATCTCTGCGCCCCTGCTCATGGCTCTTCTTTATAATAAAATATCTTCTTTCACCATCTACTTCTACCAAAGTCGCACTTACACTGCAATATCACTTGCTTTTGTTTCCCTGACCAAATCTGATTTCTCCATTTATAAAACCTGTATCTTCTTATGCTTCAATTACAATAGAATTATTGTCCATATATTTTGTATGATCATTATTTATATATTTGTTGTAGAATGTCCTCTTTCTCTACAGGAAACTAATTTTCATCTAACTTAAGATATGCCTTTAGCATTTTGACATCGACATTTAACTTTCTAAAGCAAGATCTGTAACGGGCCCCACTGTAATGCTTCATCCTTTCTGTTGATATAGCAGCAGTTTTACCAAACACAGCAATAAAAGCCTCATGGGGAAGCAGAACCCACATTTCCACAATCATGTAGGAAGTGTAAACGCAAAATTGTTAATAGCCTCCCCAGAGTTTAAGCTCTTGTTATGATGCCTTCCATGATTTCACCATGGTATAAGAGTAATGAAATATCTCAATTCAGATTTGAAAGCACGAAATACAAAGTAAGGGTGATTTAGTCATCTCTTTCAAAGCCTGGTTTTGTTAGCTCTACAAGTTTCTTTAATATGTAACCTGATTACAAGACAGCATGAAAATTCATTTCTAAGTTAGGTAGTATTACTATGCATACATTATATAAAAGCATTATATAATGCTTTTAAAGCAACTCTTTGCACAGAAATATCAAGTGCTATATCTATTGTTTTACATCTCTTTTTTTCCTGCAGTGTAAGATAGGACTTTTTTGACCAATTCATTAAATTCTTTAATAAAAATGTTCTATTTGGTCAGCCAAATTACTACACATTTTTCTGAATTTCTGATATCTTTACATGTGCAGAGATGAGAGGCAGGAGAAACTCAGTGGTCTCATAGTATTCTCAAAATAGAAACATTATAATTAGAGTAATTAACTTCTAGAACAGCAATATCTAAACAAAATCCAAACAAAGTTTGTGCACATGCCTTTGGTTACATATTTTTGTGCTTGACAAATGTTTACTTAAAAAAAAAACTTTGTTCCCAAATAGTGACTAAAATCAAGTGTACAGGTTTGATGTGCATGACATAATTAGGTTTGTTCCATGCCATAGTTGCTTTCATTTATTGAGTGCTTACTCTGGGCCAGTCATCATGATATGCTCTTTCTACATTTATCTCAAAAATTCTAAATCTGATTCTCTACTAGCATTTCTTCTCTCAGAAAACGGCATCACCATCTGTCCAGTTAGGCAGGCAAGAAACGGCCTTGTTGCCTCCCCACTCAAAACCCTTATATTCAATTCACACGTTCTGTGAATTTTACCTGTTCAGTATATCTAGAGTTCGTCCACATCTCTCGTTTCACTGCCATCCTCCTATTTCAGACCGAGATCATCTCCACCTCAACCTACAGAAAGTGCCTATTAACTAGTTTTCCAGCATTTACTCTGGGGTTCCTCTTATCCACTCAACACCCTGAAGTGTCTGCTCAAGTCTTTGCCTGTCAAGTAGGGTATTTTGTCTTTTTATTGTTGAGTTAAAGAAGTTTGGGTTTGTTCTGGATACAAGTGTCCTTTTCAAAATGTACAGCCAGTTTCTGGCACACAATAGGAATTCAATCTTTCTTGTCGAATAGAGGAGTAAATGAACCCCTTAGAGCACATATCGTTCCAGTTTATGGCCAAAGAAACAGATTCTCAGAGAGGTTGAGTTACTTGCACAAGGTCACCCAACTAATGAATTGAAGAGCCAAGATGTGAAACCAGGTCTGTATGATCTAAAAAACTGAACTCATTCCACTGCGCTATTCTGATTCCCAGTTCACTGTCACAAAAACATTCCTTTAAGTTTATTGAACTATTTTACAAATATGTATCTTTGCTAACTGCTGAATGGGGAAAGGGGGAAATGTCAAGAGAGTGTAAATGAATAGAGACACAGATGCTATCAGTAATAGAAAAGTTATGCAAAGCTTATATCTTATTGTGATTAGATCCGCAGCTCTATCATCTATCCATCCATCCATCCATCTATATCTATTTACCTACCTACTTACGTACCTATTAAAATATACCTACCTATCAATCAACCAGTTTATAATCTATCTATCTAAAAGGAGAACTATTTATTTATAAAGTGTATGGTCTAAGGAATATCCCATTTATCTTGATAAAAGAATCTATTATTATTAGAGATAAATAAATAAAAGATAAATAGATAAAATGGATAGATAAAATAGATAAATAGATAAAAGAATCTATTATTATTAAAAGAATCTATTATTAAGCATATGTATCAGGAATAGTTCTTTCTTTTTTTTTTTTTTTTTTTTTTTGACAGAGTCTCGCTCTGTTGCCAGGGTGGAGTGCCATGGCGCGATCTCGGCTCACTACAAACTGCCTCCCAGATTCAAGCAATTTTCCTGCCTCAGCCTCTCGAGTAGTTGGGATTACAGGCGCCTGCCACCACGCCCAGCTAATTTTTCTATTTTTAGTAGAGACGGGGTTTCACCTTGTTGGCCAGGATGGTCCCGATCTCTTGACCTCATGATCCGTCTGCCTCGGCCTCCCAAAGTGCTGGGATTACAGGCGTGAGCCACCACATCCAGCAGGAATAGTTAATTTTTGCAGTTCATTTTTTTTTTTTGTAAAATTTGCCTTTGGAAAATGCATACATTTTAAGTGTTCAATAAGATAAGTTTGACAACTGCATGCAGACATATAACACACCTATCAAGGTAAAGAATATTTCCATCACCTAGAAATTTCCTTCATCCTCTACCCAGTCAATTTAACCCACCCCAGAGGCAACCATTTTTCTTACTTTTTCTATCATAGTTAGTTTTGTTTGTTCTAGAATTTCATATTAATGAAATCATAGCATATATGCTTTTGTGTCTGGCTTATTTATCTAGAACTAATGTCCTTGAGACACATCATATTGTTATATTTATCTGTTATTTTTTCATATGTATAGATTAGTAGTATTCCATTACATTTAATGTTGTAGAAAAAATATACCACAACAATTTTGTCCATTCACCTTTTGTTTGAAATTTGGGTTATTTCTGGCTTGAAGATATTAGGAATAAAGCTGTTATGAGTCATTTGAACAAGTAGTTTCATGGACATATGTTTTTCATTTCTTTTGGCTTAATGCCTAGGAGTAGAATTCTAGGTCACAGGGGAAGTGTAGGTTTAACTTTATCAGAAATTGACAAAATTTCTTCCAAAGTAGTTGTACCATTTTTCACACCCCCTAACAATGTATGAGAATTCTGCGTGCTCTATATTCTAACCAATATTTTATGTTGTTAGTATTTTCCATTTCAGCCATTCTAGGAGTAAATAGTGGTATCTCATTTAGCTTGTAGTTTGCATTTCCTCAATGATTAAAGATACTGAGTACTTTTTCATGTGTATATTGGCTATTTGTATATCTTCCTTTGTGAAGTGTTTGTCCAAGCCTTTGCCAATATTTAAATAGGAGAGTTTATCTTTTCATTAATGAGTTCTAGGAGCTCATTATATATTCTGAATACAGGTCTTTGTCAGATATATGTTTTATGAATATTTTTGTGGCTTGACTAATCTTGTTTTTTAATAGAGACTTTTGCTGAGTAGATTTTAATTAAGTATAATTTTCAGTTTTTTTCTTTATGATGATTGCTTTATGTGTCTTGTCTAAGAAATCTTTGCTCATTGCCAAGTTTCAAAAATATTCTTCTATGTTTTCTTCCAGAAGCTTTTTAATTTTATCTCTAACATTTAGTTCTATGAGACATCTCAAATTAGCATTTGTGTATTATGAGATAGAAATCAAAGTTAATTATTTTCCATACATTTTTCAGTTTTTCATTGGTTGAAATGACTTTTCTTTCCCACTTTTTTCTTTAGCACCTTTGCCAAAAATGAATTGGATCTTTTTCTGGACTCTCTATTCTATTTTATAAATCTATTTTAACATCCTTGTGCCAGTCCCATACTATCTTAATTAATGTAGCTTTATAGTAATTCCTTAAGCCAGGTAATGTATTTCTTGTTTTGTTTTTGAGACAGAGTCTCACTCTGTTGCCCAGGCTGGAGAGCAATGGCGCTATCTCGGATCACTGCAACCTCCGCCTCTCAGGTTCCAGAGATTCTCCTGCCTCAGCCTCCCAAGTAGCTGGGACTACAGGTGTGCACCACCAAGCCCAGCTAATTTTTGTATTTTTTTTAGTAGAAACGATGTTTCACCATGGTGGCCAGGATGGTCTCTATCTCCTGACCTCATAAGCTGCTCGCCTTGGCCTGCCAAAGTGCTGGGATTACAGGTTATCTTTTTTTTTTTTAAGATTGTTTTTATTTTTCTGGGAGCTTTGATTTCCTTATATATTTTATAAACATCTTGTCCATTTTTGTTATAAAGCATACTGGCATTGCATTCAATCTACAGTTTAATTTGGGGGAGAATAGACAACTTACTACTATTAAGTGTTGCAATTAATGGACATGGCATAGCTCTCTATATGGATTATCTTAAATTTATATTAGAATTTTTATTATACTTTATTGTAGAGGTCACGCACATTTTTTGTTTTATTTTTTCCTAAGTATTAGTGTTTTCAACAACACGGTAAATGGAGTTTTTAAAAAGCTTGTGTTCTTATTATTTGCTGTTAGTATTTAAGAACTATAATTGAATTTCGAATATTGACTTTGTGCTTTGCAGTCTTGGGAAACGTACTTAATATTTCTGGTAATTGCTCTGTAAACTCTTGAGGATTTTCTAAGTAGACAATTGTGTCTTCTGCAAAGAGGGACAATTTTACTTCTTTCTTTTCAACATTTATACTATTTCTTTCTCTTGACTTATAGGACTAGCTATGACTTCCAGTTTCATGCTGAATATAAATGATGATAGCAGTAATCCTTGCATTGTTATTCATCGAAGGTGAAAAGCATCTAGTCTTTAGCAATTAAATATGTTAGCTGTGGATTCCACATAGATGCTCTTTTATAGGTTGAGGAAGTTCTGTTTCTAGTTTGCTGGATATTTTATTACAAGTGAATATTTATTTTTATCAAATATCTTTTTCAACAAACATTGAAATAATTATATGGTTTTGTCATTTATTCTGTTAATATGATGAAGTACATCCATTGCTTTCTCTATGTTAAACCTTGCATTGCTGAAATAAGCCCCCTTTGGTCTTAACACATTGTCTCCTGTACACATTGCTTGATCCTATTTACTATGTTTTGCAAGAAATTTTGCATTTATGTTCTTGAATAGTGGTTATTGTCCTTTCTGATAATATCTTTTTCAGGTTTTGTTATAAAGATTATGCTGGCCTCATCAAATAAAAACTTAGTGTAACCATTGTATTATTTATTCATTTAGTGAAACCATCTGGGTCTAAAGTTTTCTTCATAGAAAATTTGAGATAACATATTGAGTTTCTTCCATGGATATAGTGTTAATTGGAATTTTCTATTTCATCTTGTGTCATTTTTGGTATGTTGTGTTTTTCAAGAAATTTGTTTATTTCATCTACACTGTCAAAATGATTTGTCTTAACATTGCTCCTAATATTCCGATATTTTCTTCCACATCTTTAGGACCTATACTGAAATTATCCTCTTTTATGATTAATATTAATAATGTATGTGTGTTTTTTCTCTTTCTTGATCTATCTTGCTGATATTTATCAATTACATCAATATTTTTTAAAAAAATGTGATCCTTCAACTGATTTCTGCTTTTCTTATTATCTTCTTATCTTGCTCACATTTTTAAATGGTAGAAACTTAGGAAATTAAAATTGCTTTCAAAGCACTATTATTTTTCAAAATAAGCATTTAAGAGAGGAGCCAAGATGGCCGAATAGGAACAGCTCCTGTCTACAGCTCCCAGCGTGAGCGACGCAGAAGACGGGTGATTTCTGCATTTCCATCTGAGGTACCGGGTTCATCTCACTAGGGAGTGCCAGACAGTGGGCACAGGTCAGTGGGTGCGCGCAACATGCGCGAGCGGAAGCAGGGCAAGGCATTGCCTCACTTGGGAAGCGCAAGGGGTCAGGGAGATCCCTTTCCGAGTCAAAGAAAGGGGTGACAGACGCACCTGGAAAATCAGGTCACTCCCACCCGAATACTGCACTTTTCCGACCGGCTTAAAAAAACGGCGCACCACGAGATTATATCCCACACCTGGCTCGGAGGGTCCTACGCCCACGGAGTCTCGCTGATTGCTAGCACAGCAGTCTGAGATCAAACTGCAAGGCGGCAGCGAGGCTGGGGGAGGGGCGCCTGCCATTGCCCAGGCTTGCTTAGGTAAACAAAGCAGCCAGGAAGCTCCAACTGGGTGGAGCCCACCACAGCTCAAGGAGGCCTGCCTGCCTCTGTAGGCTCCACCTCTGGGGGCAGGGCACAGACAAACAAAAAGACAGCAGTAACCTCTGCAGACTTAAATGTCCCTGTCTGACAGCTTTGAAGAGAGCAGTGGTTCTCCCAGCACGCACCTGGAGATCTGAGAACGGGCAGACTGCCTCCTCAAGTGGGTCCCTGACCCCCGAGCAGCCTAACTGGGAGGCACCCCCCAGCAGGGGAACACTGACACCTCACACGGCAGGGTATTCCAACAGACCTGCAGCTGAGGGTCCTGTCTGTTAGAAGGAAAACTAACAAACAGAAAGGACATCCACACCAAAACCCATCTGTACATCACCATCATCAAAGACCAAAAGTAGATAAAACCACAAAGATGGGGAAAAAACAGAACAGAAAAACTGGAAACTCTAAAAAGTAGAGCACCTCTCCTCCTCCAAAGGAACGCAGCTCCTCACCAGTAATGCAACAAAGCTGGATGGAGAATGACTTTGACAAGCTGAGAGAAGAAGGCTTCAGACGATCAAATTACTCTGAGCTACGGGAGGACATTCAAACCAAAGGCAAAGAAGTTGAAAACTTTGAAAAAAATTTAGAAGAATGTATAACTAGAATGACCAATACAGAGAAGTGCTTAAAGGAGCTGATGGGGCTGAAAACCAAGGCTCGAGAACTACGTGAAGAATGCAGAAGCCTCAGGAGCCGATGCGATCAACTGGAAGAAAGGGTATCAGCAATGGAAGATGAAATGAATGAAATGAAGCGAGAAGGGAAGTTTAGAGAAAAAAGAATAAAAAGAAATGAGCAAAGCCTCCAAGAAATATGGGACTATGTGAAAAGACCAAATCTACGTCTGATTGGTGTACCTGAAAGTGATGGGGAGAATGGAACCAAGTTGGAAAACACTCTGCAGGATATTATCCAGGAGAACTTCCCCAATCTAGCAAGGCAGGCCAACGTTCAGATTCAGGAAATACAGAGAATGCCACAAAGATACTCCTCAAGAAGAGCTACTCCAAGACACATAATTGTCAGATTCACCAAAGTTGAAATGAAGGAAAAAATGTTAAGGGCAGCCAGACAGAAAGGTCGGGTTACCCACAAAGGGAAGCCCATCAGACTAACAGCGGATCTCTCGGCAGAAACCCTACAAGCCAGAAGAGAGTGGGGGGCCAATATTCAACATTCTTAAAGAAAAGAACTTTCAACCCAGAATTTCAAATCCAGCCAAACTAAGCTTCATAAATGAAGGAGAAATAAAATACTTTACAGACAAGCAAATGCTGAGAGATTTTGTCACCACCAGGCCTGCCCTAAAAGAGCTCCTGAAGGAAGCACTAAACATGGAAAGGAACAACTGGTACCAGCCGCTGCAAAATCATGCCAAAATGTAAAGACCATCGAGACTAGGAAGAAACTGCATCAACTAACCAGCAAAAGAACCAGCTAACATCGTAATGACAGGCTCAAATTCACACATAACAATATTAACTTTAAATGTAAATGGACTAAATGCTCCAATTAAAAGACACAGACTGGCAAATTGGATACAGTCAAGACCCATCAGTGTGCTGTATTCAGGAAACCCATCTCATGTGCAGAGACACACATAAGCCCAAAATAAAAGGATGGAGGAAGATCTACCAAGCAAATGGAAAACAACAAAAGGCAGGGGTTGCAATCCTAGTCTCTGATAAAACAGACTTTAAACCAACAAAGATCAAAAGAGACAAAGAAGGCCATTACATAATGGTAAAGGGATCAACTCAACAAGAAGAGCTAACTATCCTAAATATATATGCACCCAATACAGGAGCACCCAGATTCATAAAGAAAGTCCTGAGTGACCTACAAAGAGACTTAGACTCCCACACATTAATAATGGGAGACTTTAACACCCCACTGTCAACATTAGACAGATCAACGAGACAGAAAGTCAACAAGGATACCCAGGAATTGAACTCAGCTCTGCACCAAGCAGACCTAATAGACATCTACAGAACTCTCCACCCCAAATCAACAGAATATACATTTTTTTCAGCACCGCACCACACCTATTCCAAAATTGACCACATACTTGGAAGTAAAGCTCTCCTAAGAAAATGTAAAAGAACAGAGATTATAACAAACTATCTCTCAGACCACAGTGCAATCAAACTAGAACTCAGGATTAAGAATCTCACTCAAAACCGCTCAACTACATGGAAACTGAACAACCTGCTCCTGAATGACTACTGAGTACATAACGAAATGAAGGCAGAAATAAAGATGTTCTTTGAAACCAACGAGAACAAAGATACAACATACCAGAATCTCTGGGACGCATTCAAAGCAGTGTGTAGAGGGAAATTTATAGCACTAAATGCCCACAAGAGAAAGCAGGAAAGATCCAAAACTGACACCCTAACATCACAATTAAAAGAACTAGAAAAGCAAGAGCAAACACATTCAAAAGCTAGCAGAAGGCAAGAAATAACTAAAATCAGAACAGAACTGAAGGAAACAGAGACACAAAAAACCCTTCAAAAAATTAATGAATCCAGGAGCTGGTTTTTTGAAAGGATCAACAAAATTGATAGACCGCTAGCAAGACTAATAAAGAAAAAAAGAGAGAAGAATCAAATAGACGCAATAAAAAATGATAAAGGGGATATAACCACCAATCCCACAGAAATACAAACTACCATCAGAGAATACTACAAACACCTCTACGCAAATAAACTAGAAAATCTAGAAGAAATGGATAAATTCCTCGACACATACACTCTCCCAAGACTAAACCAGGAAGAAGTTGAATCTCTGAATAGACCAATAACAGGAGCTGAAATTGTGGCAATAATCAATAGCTTACCAACCAAAAAGAGTCCAGAACCAGATGGATTCACTGCCGAATTCTACCAGAGGTACAAGGAGGAACTGGTAGCATTCCTTCTGAAACTATTCCAATCAATAGAAAAAGAAGGTATCCTCCCTAACTCATTTTATGAGGCCAGCATCATTCTAATACCAAAGCCGGGCAGAGACACAACAAAAAAAGAGAATTTTAGACCAATATCCTTGATGAACATTGATGCAAAAATCCTCAATAAAATACTGGCAAAACGAATCCAGCAGCACATCAAAAAGCTTATCCACCATGATCAAGTGGGCTTCATCCCTGGGATGCAAGGCTGGTTCAACATACGCAAATCAATAAATGTAATCCAGCATATAAACAGAGCCAAAGACAAAAACCACATGATTATCTCAATAGATGCAGAAAAAGCCTTTGACAAAATTCAACAACCCTTCATGCTAAAAACTCTCAATAAATTAGGTATTGATGGGATGTATTTCAAAATAATAAGAGCTATCTATGACAAACCCACAGCCAATATCATACTGAATGGGCAAAAACTGGAAGCATTCCCTTTGAAAACTGGCACAAGACAGGGATGCCCTCTCTCACCACTCCTATTCAACATGGTGTTGGAAGTTCTGGCCAGGGCAATTAGGCAGGAGAAGGAAATAAAGGGTATTCAATTAGGAAAAGAGGAAGTCAAATTGTCCCTGTTTGCAGACGACATGATTGTATATCTAGAAAACCCCATTGTCTCAGCCCAATATCTCCTTAAGCTGATAAGCAACTTCAGCAAAGTCTCAGGATACAAAATCAATGTACAAGAATCACAAGCATTCTTATACACCAACAACAGACAAACAGAGAGCCAAATCATGAGTGAACTCCCATTCACAATTGCTTCAAAGAGAATAAAATACCTAGGAATCCAACTTACAAGGGATGTGAAGGACCTTTTCAAGGAGAACTACAAACCACTGCTCAACGAAATAAAAGAGGACAAAAACAAATGGAAGAACATTCCATGCTCATGGGTAGGAAGAATCAATATCGTGAAAATGGCCATACTGCCCAAGGTAATTTACAGATTCAATGCCATCCCCATCAAGCTACAAATGACTTTCTTCACAGAATTGGAAAAAACTACTTTAAAGTTCATATGGAACCAAAAAAGAGCCCACATCATCAAGTCAATCCTAAGCCAAAAGAACAAAGCTGGAGGCATCACACTACCTGACTTCAAACTATACTACAAGGCTACAGTCACCAAAACAGCATGGTACTGGTACCAAAACAGAGATATAGATCAATGGAACCGAACAGAGCCCTCAGAAATAATGCTGCATATCTACAACTATCTGATCTTTGACAAACCTGAGAAAAACAAGCAATGGGGAAAGGATTCCCTATTTAATAAATGGTGCTGGAAAAACTGGCTAGCCATATGTAGAAAGCTGAAACTGGATCACTTCCTTACACCTCATACAAAAATCAATTCAAGATGGATTAAAGACTTAAATGTTAGACCTAAAACCATAAAAACCCTAGAAGAAAACCTAGGCAATACCATTCAGGACATAGGCATGGGCAAGGACTTCATGTCTAAAACACCAAAAGCAATGGCAACAAAAGCCAAAATTGACAAATGGGATCTAATTAAACTAAAGAGCTTCTGCACAGCAAAAGAAACTACCATCAGAGTGAACAGGCAACCTGCAAAATGGGAGAAAATTTTTGCAACCTACTCATCTGACAAAGGGCTAATATCCAGAATCTACAATGAACTCAAACAAATTTACAAGAAAAAAACAAACAACCCCATCAAAAAGTGGGTGAAGGACATCAACAGACACTTCTCAAAAGAAGACATTTATGCAGCCAACAAACACATGAAAAAATGCTCATCATCACTGGCCATCAGAGAAATGCAAATCAAAACCACAATGAGATACCATCTCACACCAGTTAGAATGGCAATCATTAAAAAGTCAGGAAACAACAGGTGCTGGAGAGGATGTGGAGAAATAGGAACACTTTTCCACTGTTGGTGGGACTGTAAAGTAGTTCAACCCTTGTGGAAGTCAGTGTGGCGATTCCTCAGGGATCTGGAACTGGAAATACCATTTGACCCAGCCATCCCATTACTGGGTATATACCCAAAGGATTATAAATCATGCTGCTATAAAGACACATGCACACGTATGTTTATTGCGGCATTATTCACAATAGCAAAGACTTGGAACCAACCCAAATGTCCAACAATGATAGACTGGATTAAGAAAATGTGGCACATATACACCATGGAATACTATGCAGCCATAAAAAATGATGAGTTCATGTCCTTTGTAGCGACATGGATAAATTGGAAATCATCATTCTCAGTAAACTATCGCAAGAACAAAAAACCAAACACCGCATATTCTCACTCATAGGTGGGAATTGAACAATGAGATCACATGGACACAGGAAGGGGAACATCACACTCTGGGGACTGTTGTGGGGTGGGGGGAGGGGGGAGGGATAGCATTGGGAGATATACCTAATGCTAGATGACGAGTTAGTGGGTGCAGCGCACCAGCATGGCACATGTATACATATGTAACTAACCTGCACAATGTGCACATGTACCCTAAAACTTAAAGTATAATAAAAAAAATAAGCATTTAAAATTATAAATGTTTCTTTACATACTGCTTTAATTCCATACCACAAATTTTGATATGTTGTGTTTTCATGATTGCTCAGTTTTAGTATTTCTCATTTTCCCTGTAATTTCTTCTTTGACCTGTAAGTTATTTACAAGTAGATTGTTTAATTTACAAGTTTTGGGACTTCTCTTATACCAAGCTATTGTTGACATTTAATTTAATTCCATTGTTGCTCAAAGATTTTAGTTTGTTGAAATGTACTGAGATTTATTTTATCTTGTTGAGTATTGTATTAAATAAATGTCAAGCAGGTTAAGGTAGTTGATAGTGTTGTTCAGATATTCTTTACTATTTTCTTGTCTACTTTTACTATCAATTATTGAGAATAGGATATTGAAATTTTCAACTATGATTGTGAATTTGTCTGCTTTCCCTTTTGTTCTATAAATTCATGCTTCACATAGTTTGACACGCTATTAGGAACATATGCATCTACAATTGCTCTGTCTTCCTGATGAATTGAAATTGATCTTTTAGTCATTAGGAAATTTCTGTCATGTCAATGAGGCGCTATTTTTTTTTCAGTCTGTTTTCTCTCTGTTCTTCAGATTAGATAATTTCTAACAATATACCTTCAAATTCACTGTCCCTTACTGCCATTTTAAATGTGCTATTAAGCCTACCTAGGGATTTTTTTTTACTTTCTTTTTTTACTTCTTTTATTGTATATATTTTAGTTGTACAACATGTTTTGATATATATGGTGAAATGGTTGTAAGAGTCAAGCAAATGAACATATCCATCATCTCCTATATTTACCCTTAGTTACCCCTTTTTGGTGGCAAGAGCACCTAAAATCTACTCTCTTAGCAAAAATCACAAATACAATAAAATTTCATTAACTGTAGTCCTCATGATGTACATCAGATCTCTAGACTTGTTCATGCTACATATCTGCTACTTTGTATTCTTTGACCTACATCTCCCCATTTTCTCTGTCTCACTCTCTCACCCCCGGTAACAACAATTTTATTTCCTATTTCCACTTATTGTACTTTTTAAAAAAGATTCCACATATAAGTAAAATCATACAGTTTGTTTTTCTGTGTATGGTGCATGTTGGTGTGTGTGTGAGTGTATCACAATTTCTTTATCCATTCATCCATTGATGGACACTTTGGTTGTTTCCATATCTTGGCTATAGGAAATAATGCTGCAAATTAACTTGAGAGTGCAGATATCTTTATAAGCTAGTGATTTCAGTTTCTTTATCTACTCAGAAGAGGGACTGCTCAGCCCGGTAATTTTTTTCTTTTAAATTTCAATTATGTTTTCAGTTCTAGAATTTTCTTTGGATTAACTTTTCATAGTTCCTAATTCTCTGCTGAGATTTCCTTTCTGTTCATTAATTTACATTTAGTCCTTAAACACATTGATAATAGCTATTTTAAAGGCCTTGTCTACTAATTCAAATATCTAGATCATCATAGGATTTGTTTATAATGACTGATATTTCTTTTGACTGTGGGCCACTATTTCGTGTTTCTTTGCATGTCTAGTAATTGTTTTATCATTGTGAATGATATGTAGTGGAGAGTCTGGATTATGTGATCTTTCTTTAAGGGATGTTGAATTTCTTCTGAAAGGCAATTAAATTATTGGCAGAAACTTTTGGTCTATTAGGTTTGATTTTATTTTTTGTTATGGCAGATTTATTCCTATTTTAAGCTTAGTCCTGGCACATGCTCCTTACTCTAGGGTATGGAGTCTCAACTGAACATCTAAGTCTTTTAGCAAAGTCTTTTTATGTTGGCTGGGCTGAGACCCCCAAATCTCCCATCAATGTATCAGGAAATCTCTACTGGGACTCTTGGCAACTTGTCTTGTGCACATGCATCTCAATCATTTGCCAACAACATGCAGTAAACTCCTCCATAGACTTTTAGGCACCTTCATCTGTGAAGCTTTTGCCTTTCAGGTACCTTGCTCAGCAAATTTCAGGAACTGAGATAGCCTAAAATTCCAATCTCCTTCTCTGCAAAGTGAGACTGCTACTCTACTTAAGTTCCATAAGCCTGCTCTGTGGCAGGACAGTGCCTGTAGGAAAAGCTGGGGGTGATCATAACTATTTCTAGACCTCATCTCGTATATTTTTTTATTTTTTCTCAAAAATTACAATCTTGGGCCATGTGTGGTGGCTCATACTTGTAATCCCAGCACTTTGGGAGGCCGAGGCGGGTGGATCACAAAGTCAGGAGGTCAAGACCAGCCTAGCAAATATAGTGAAACTCCATCTCTACTAAAAAATACAAAAATTAGCTGGGCGTGGTGGCGGGCGCCTGTAGTCCCAGCTACTTGGGAGGCTGAGGCAGAAGAATCACTGGAACCTGGGAGGCAGAGGTTGCAGTGAGCCAAGATCACACCACTGTACTCCAGCCTGGATGACAGAGCAAGACTCTGTCTAAAAAAAAAAAAAAAGAAAAGAAATTACAATCGTGAACTATCTGTTGTTCAATTCCTAAAAATATTTGCCATATTTATTTTGCCTAGTGTTGTTCTTTTTGGTAGGAGAGCAAGTCCAGTTTCATTCTGTCAAGATTGCAAGGGGAAGATGCCAAAGTATAACCCTTTAAAATACATTCAATTCACTATTTGTTATACATTATTCTATTAGCTGCACGTTTCTCTTAACCACTGCTTCAGCAAATATACAGTAAACTGAAAACTGAAATTACAGATGGTATACTGAGACATTTTCTTGTTAACAAAGTGTGCTTCAGTCTATACAAACGCAAAATGTACAAGTTGGAGAAAAAAAAAAAAAAGCTATGTGTGTTTCCTGGACCTGAAGATACACGGCAGGAAGGAAAGATTGGAAGAGTTGGCCCAGACAACAATTCTACTATCTTAAGTGGTAAAACCAAAACTAAATTCTAGGACATACTTCAGAATATGTCTGTATAGATAGGAGAACATTGTCCTGGCACATGTGACCTTAAAGTTAATTATGGGAATAACAACCAACCCTCCAAACAAGGAGCGTGTGCTACCTTTGAGGCAGTTTAATTGAGGACCAGGCTTTTGAGAAGAGTCAGACAAATTTATATGTTTTCTCCAGCCGAAATTTCAGATTGCTTTCTCCATGAAAAGAGAAAGAACAAAGTATCCTCTAACAAAAGATTTTCCCAGAGGCATCACAAAACCTAGATATTCATGATAATCCAACTATGATTCTTGATAATCTAAGTATACGTTAGAGGCCCAAATGTATGCAAAAGATAAAACAAAAGGAAATAGAATATTAATAATTGTGCAAAAGTTAGAGAAAAATATCCTAAGAAAAGGGTAAATGTTGATTATAAAGAGCAATTGCTGAGTTTCAAGTAGTAATATAGGGGTAACTATTTGAGCATCATAAGAAAATGTGAAGGAGGAGGAGAAGGAAGAAGAGAAAGGAGGAGGAGGAGGAGGAGGAAGGATTCTCTATCCCTAGTTTGTATATAATGGCTACTGTTCTAAGCTTTTCACCTGGATTCATTAATTTAGTCCTCCCTGCAACTCTACAAACAGGCGTTGTTAAAGAGGCTAGCTGACCGCCAAAGGATCCTATTTCCCCTCCTTAGTATAGAGTTACTGCTGGAGGCAGCTGCCCAGCTAGGACGACATTTCCCTGCTCCCTTATATCTAGGAATGGGATGTGCATTGTGCTTGTGCATGAGGTGTGATGTGTGTCGTTTACAGGCTGTAGCTGTGTGTATCAGTTCTTCTTTTCCCACAGCGTCATTCCCCTTCCTCAGTAAATTTGGAGGCCACACGTGAAGATGATGTAACCAGAATATGGAAGCAACATGGCTCCTAAACCACTAATTACAGAGGATATACTCAGATAGGAATACTTATGTTGAACAAGTACCAGATTTTATTTTGTCAGGCCATTGAGAATGTGGGATTTATCAGTTATATCCACTAGCATTACCTTAATAAATAGAGCAATAAGGTGACAAATCAAATATTTTATCTCCATTTTACAAAGAAACTGAGGCACAGGGAGAAAATACCATCAGTAGTAGAATAAGGAAATTTTCTATTTCATTTAATTCTGCAATTAATATAATTTTCCAAAGCATAGTCAAGAGAAATAGTGAACTCTAACCAGTGATCTGACTTTTCATTAAATATAGAAGTTAATAAAGTCTATTGTCCTCTATATAAATTGTTAAAAAACATGTTGGTTCATTGGAACAATTACAACAAAAATGATTGAGTAATACAATGATTAGCTCAGTAATGATGTCTATAATTTTAGAATTAACATTACAAGTTTCTTTGTGTGTGAAATCAGATGTGTGGGTTGGAATGACTCAGGTTGGGATAGAAAGGCTGAGCTAGTGGCAAAAGAGGAGCCTAACTCACAAGCTTGGGCTGAATGAGCCCAAACAGAGTTCAGGCACTGGCTTTGAAATCATTCTTACAATTTTGTCCAAGGGCCAAAAACAGTGATTAGAACCTATATATAAATATGCCTCTATTCTAGGCTTTTTGGTACTGTTTCTCTTTCTATATTAAATATTAAACACAAAAGAAACTTAGAATATGTTAGCAAAGAGTAAAGACGTCGAGGACAATGTGTTCTAGTTTACAATGAAATGCAGATTTCCCATTAAAAAAACAAATATTTCATTTCCAATTAAACAGGTTAATACTTAAGAGAAAGAATCCCACTAAAAAAAAGCATCCAGTCCAAACTATTCTTGAGTACTCTGTCCATTGCACTTTGTTGATTATTTATTAAATACATTTTTATACACTTTAATTCTTTGCTACCCTGTCCCATATTGTTCTCCTACAGGAGGTTTTTACACATCTAAATGTGATTTTGCCTTCCACAGTATGTGTTTTACTTATGCTTATTCTTATTTTAAAATAAATCAACGTTTGTAGTTGTGATTTTATTAAATAATTGTGCCACTAAAATTTACTGGGAATTTGGTCATTTAGTTCCCTGTCCTTATCCCATAGGTTTTTTGTTGTTGTTGTTGTTGTTTCAAAGTGTCTCTTATCTTTTAAGCTGATGGCTGGACAGAAATCTCTGTGAAGACTCAAGTTTTCACTAGTCATTGCTATTGATTTTTGTGGTTGTTTTGCTTTGATTTTGTTTTTGTTTTTTGAGATAGGATCATGTTCTGTTGCCCAGGCTGGAATGCAGTGTGGTGCTGCAACCATGGCTTACTGCAGCCTCAGACTCCTGGGCTCAAGCAATCCTTCCACTTCAGCCTTCCAAGTAGCTGGGATTACAGGCACCCTCCACTGCAGCAATCTGCCTTTGCTACTATTTCGGTACTAACATGGTTATAAGTTCCCATTTCCCACCAATGTTGCTCTAAGCTTTAATTTTTTGGACATATACAAATAATCATATAATTTGGGAAAAAGACAAAAAGCTATTTAAAGGACATACAACAGAAGAATAGCATAGGTACCTAATATCCAAGTAATTCCCAACTGTCATTTCTGAGAGTTTCTTAAGGCAAAAGATCACTGAGGCCTTGAGACCTGGGGGAACTATGTAATCCAAATTGGCAGAAAGAAAAGTATCTCAGAAGAGAAGAAGATTATATTTTATAATTTCATTCAACAAATAAGATATTGCTCTTAGGTGTCAAGACCTGTCCTAAGATCTGGGGAAACAGATTGTGCCCTGCAAAATATGCTCAGTCGGTGGGACATCAGTGGGCATATTTTCTAATCTTGCCAGAGCTCTTGGTGTTAGAAGAAGCCTTGATTAAGACAGATATAGTCCTGCCTTCAAGTAGGTTGGAGGAAAGGAGATAGATATTACATAAATAAATAAATAAATAAATAAATAAATAAATAAATAAATAAAGCAATATAAAGGCACAAATTGTGGCAAGTGCTGTGAAGGAAATACACAGGGTGCTAAGAAAGAATTACAGGGGCCAAGTGAAGGTTTCCTAATGTTCCTCATCGCTTCTCTGGTGAAGTGATATTCAGGCTGAAACCCAGTGGAGGAAAGGAGATGTGGCAACATGGAAACGGGAGGTGTAATGGACAGCCCAAGCAGAGGAAACACCCTGCATCAAGTTTCTCAAGCTGGAAAGAACCCCATGACAAAGAACCTGAAAGAAGACCAGAGTGACCTCAGTGTCTATCAGGTTAGTCCAAAACTGGCAATAAAAGTACAACATTTTTGGCAGAGCCCTAATGTCAAGTATATTACTCTTCCATTTTAACATCAACTCTTCCAACTTCTCATTTTCTGTTAATCCTTGGCTAGGTCACATTTTTCTTAGAAGCACTTGGAGGCAATGTGTTTTGTGAGTGGGGGCACCGGTTCACAAATTCTGTCTTATTGCAGATTGGAAAGCCCTCTAAAAACAACGCAAACTCAAGCATAGCAGGAGCCCCTGCTTAAGAGCGTAACCTTGAGTACCCTGCAGCTCACAAAGTCTGAGGTCCAACAGGGGCCTAATATGCAAGAAACCTCAGAGGCATGTGAGAAAGATTTTCCTTTCTAATGGCAGAAAGAGTTGAAGAGGTCAAGTTTGGTCCATTGAGATCATAAGGAAAGGGTAATATTGAAGTCTACCAAGGCAGGTCCTACTAACATCGTCCCATAGTTTCACTTTCCTCACTGGAGACTGTGCCTGTGGAGAGGCCTGGGGTAGGGAGATGGCTAAAATAAAATAAAAGAGCCGTAACAAAAAACTCCACTTAAGATATAAGAAGAGTCACGGGAAACTCAAAAGTCCACATTTCCTTCTTTAATGTTACCATCGAAGTCATGGGAGCAGAAAAATATGGGCATATATTACCATGGCCACTTGAATTGGAGGCAGCTATAGGCAAATGATAAGGACAATAAATGAATAAGCACCTATAATGTGCTAGGCACTGTTCCAGGCTCTAGGTGTAAAACTGATACAGTCCCTGCCCTTACAAGATAGGAGAGAGCCACTAATCAATAATTATGTCAATACATAAATACAAATTGTGACAAATCCTATAAAAGAACTATGTAAAGTATCAGGTAATCCTGTTAGTTGTGTGGCTTTGGGCATGTTGCTTAGTCTCTATGGGCTGCAATTGTTTAATTCTCTTTGTCTTTCTGTTATGGTAATTAAATAAGATAATGCATATAGACCACCTACCATGCACTTGGTGTGTAATAGACTCAGTTAATTGAATCTATTAATAATATTTGGGAAGAATATGAGGAGTCAGCAATTATTCAAGTTGTGGCTGATTTAGAGGATTGTTCTTTTGAACCTTGTTACTGTGATCCTATCATGACCTAACCTTATTTTTGTCTGGGGAAACGTAGATTGCCCTGATATTAAGGGTGCAGTAGCTCTCAAATTTTTCTTTATATAACCCCGTGGTTCCCCCACCATGGAGCACTAGAAATGGATACAAATCCAGATCTTTGGACAACTGTGGGTATTCTACAACTTCTCAAGGTAACAAACTAAAATTTGATAACTTAGGTTGCGTTTCAAGTCTACATCAAATGGTCTGTTAGCAAATTGCATACTCACTTCCTGAAAGTATTTGGAATTACAAAACTAATCTTACTGGAACAAGGTATTGAAAACACATTTAAACTGAATATTGAGGTGCTTTTAAACAGATATACTGTGGGGTTTTACCACATGCATTATTTGGGAAATGGAAAATTGTCAACACTTTTTTAGTCTGTCTTGTGGGAATTCACCCAGCCTCATACTGTGCCTATCACTTCTCATTAAACAAGTGAAAGAAACCCTATACCTTTATAAATTGTGCATTATTCTTTAAACAGATGTGGCAGCCTTGAACTAGCTTTAAGCTATCTTCAAAATGTAAATCACAAAAAGTAGAATGTGAGTGCAATATATTATTCACAACACATTGAATGTGAGAACACCTCCAGCTTCTCTAACCCAAATCAAAGACTAATAACATAAATATTTCCACAAAACAACTGCATTGTAAGAAACAGACTAGTGAACTAGCTAGTTTAGAAGAGAATGGCCTTAGCCATGAGTCCTACCACAAAATGCCTACTTCAGTTCCTGGCACATAGAATATGCTCTGTTCTTCTTGCTCCATTATTCCTTGTACTCTAATGACAAATCCAAATGTCTATACAGGTTTTACTTATGTACATGGCTTTGTTGAACTACCCATCCTTATATCCCTGCATTCTTCAGATAATTGAAACATTGACTTTGAAATTGATTTTGGGGGCAGTGGAGTAAGGAGCATTTTTTAAATGTAAAAGTATATCCTGTTTTTTTTAAAAAAATATGGTAGTTTGAATATTATTTGAATCTTTCTTCGTGAATCAGGCCATTTTTATGAATATCATCCTGAACTGTGCAGTACCTTTGGGGATCATCAATTTTCTTATCTGTGCTCTACCCAAGAATTCTGGAAATCTATTATGCAAAATGCTATTTCCTTATGAACCACTGCATTTTTAAACATAAACATACCAGTTAGGTTTTTTTTTTTTATTCATAAGGCTATAGGTAATGCCTGTTCATATGCAGACTATGACTAGATAAAATAATTTGAGCCAATGATGAAGTACCTGGGTGAGATGAAGTACCAACCATATCACCAAATGTTCTCTATAATATTAAGGGAAAAAAATGCCTATCCTATTTTTGGATATAAATCCAAGGAACAATGTCTTCCCTCTTCCCTCTTCTATTTGGTGATCATTAATCTCATTCATTTACTATTTTCCAATGTTAGACCATTCAGAGATGCTCATTAGATAGGTAATTTATCCAGTGCACATGAAATCCTTGAAGGCCAGCTGCCATATTGGAGCCAACAAATAAATAAAACAATTATCCAACTAGCACAAACTTTATCAACCCACAGAATTATTTTCCTAACTTCCCAGCCTCTTGAGCTACACAGGCAATTCTTTTTTCTTGTAATATAAAAGAAGAAGAAACAGAGAAAGAGAGAAAATAACCAAAACCAAACAAGTTAAAAATTCTCCCCTACAACAAATTGGTCTCAAACACATAAGCAAGTAGTTTGCAAAACTGTCAATGGTTTTTTTTTTTTTTCTGTTATTTTGTTTTCTTTTGTATTTGTATCTTTAATAAGCGTTGCTGCAAAAATTGTACAGGCTATTTCTCTTTTAGAACTCTTTGGTTACCTAGGGCATCTGCATAAAACATAAGAGGGTATTTAGTTTTCACTCATGTTGAGTGGCAGCAGAACTTATTCTAACAGCTACACTTTGCAGAGCAGTTGCAGAAAATAATTACCAGGTCAAGCAGACCCTTTATCCTCAGAAACCAGCCATCCAAAGTCCCACTGAAAGATCTAAAACTTTTTAACTTTCATTCTGAATAGTCCCTTTGGATGCAAACCTTCTTAAAGTACACTATGAAGAGTCAGTTCTAAGAGGCCTTCCAGTTATGAAGTGAATGAGGCAAATTATGACTCCTAAGCTTATATTTCTCTGTTAGATATTATCTCATATCCTTACATAAAGTCTGATTTATACAAATTGGCTCACTTTCTGAGGATTTGCTTTTATTTTTAATGCAGCTTTTCAGTCAAACTTCACTTTCAGTGGAAACACATTTTTGATAGCCAGGGCTGAACATAAAATTCCATTATTTAAGTGGCAAAGAGTTGGTAAGTCAAGTCCACGAGGCCTGTGGTAGTAGCTTACTCTGTTTGTGGTTTCTACTTTGTTAGACTCTGTGGAGCCATGAATCTATCTTGTCCTTAAAAAACTGAAAGAGGGGGCTTTTAAAATGAATGTAATGCTTAATTTATGTGCCCCAGGAGCAGCATATGAGGGCTTCTGGACTGATTAGACCCAGATGTTGGTAACAATGTTAGTGTTATGGACCAACTGCAGGTGTGGGAATAGATCCCCTTCCCTGGGACCCTCAGCAATCAGACCAGTGGTTTCTTCTGGCTCTCAGTTTGGAGTTTTCAATTAACACTACAATGGTATTGTTGTTCTCCAATATTAGATCGTATGTCATGTAAATGAAGTTGAATATACAGTTAAACTTGACAAGGTGATTTAGGCCAAGAATACATGTGTTCAGTATTATAACTTGATTGAGGTTAAATAATAATAATAAAAAAGGCCTGACATGCTATAAAGTTTTTATTATTTGGCTTATCAGTAGATTTTCACATTATACTTTCATAAAACAGAATGTCATTTATAGCAGGGCGAGATGCTTATGAAAAGGGAGACACAAACCTGCTTATAAGTGACTGAAATGATTAATGCCAGATTGGAAGCTTTTATAGAGTCAGTATGGCAATTGGAAGTTCTCTGTGTGCTTTTTTATTTGCTTATTTCTATTTTCCAAAATTCTGTCTTAGTTCTTTATCCTCTCCCTTAACGTGAGTGATCAGTACCTACATAATCACCCCCATTGGTGAGAGCAGCAGTGTTTGGGATGGTTCTGAAATATTATTTGGCTAAAGCAATGAATCCAGCTCATCAATGACCAGGACCATATTCCACTGTCCTATGGGTGTCATGATGCTTTGGAGAGTAACCCAGCTCACTAAAATGTATTATGATAGCTGTCATAACTTTGAATTAGACTCTAAGCTTCTCAGGGCAGGAACCTTATCTGTTCAACGTGTTTATAAGTGCCACAGAACTGATTGATTGTCCCATTAATAAATACCAATAAAAACAACTTCAGAGGTCCATTTTGTACTTCATTCGTAGAACATTTATAATGCTCATTAATGTTGATGGACCATGCACAGCACAGAGCTCTCCCATTTTACTTATGCCTTCGTTTGTTGCTGCAATCTCTTAGAGACCAGACCACGTTGTAAGTCAGCTCAGTAAAATGTACATTGGTGTGCCAGCACCTAGGGAAAGCTTTACGTCCCACAAATGCATGCATTACAAATTCAAAGAAAGACAAGGCTCATTTTTTTTTCCGAGAGCACTAATAAGCTAAAGCTGATGGACTAATTCTTTACGACCAAATGCCATGACAACTCAGAAGCAACTTCTTTCAATGAATGATAAATAACTGAAAAAATGAAGTTAGTTCTGAGATTTAAACCTAACCTCTCTGTCAAGATCAGAAATGATGAACAGTATTCCTCTCTTTTTTATCACAGCCTATAGTTTGGTACACATAGTGTTTCCTCTTTAAATTTATGAATTTTTTCACTATAGCTAGGAACATTGATCCCTGGTATAATTACAAAGTCTGTGGCAAATCACTAGTGAGTCTCAGTTTACTTATCTGCAAAATGATCATAACGTAAGATGGAATGAATGAGCTAGTAATCTCTGAGGAAAAAGTCAAGCGTTCTTTGTGCATGAAATCTTTCAAGACACTAAGAATACTCAGTCAGTCCAGCATTTAGTCAGCAAATATTGAGGGTCTATAATGTGCAAGGTGCAGTGTAGGACACTTAGATACAAAGATGAAGAATGCACAGTCCTTTCCTCAAGGAAAGACAGATCCTAAACCTAAGTGCCACAAAACAATTCAACAACAAAATTAAGAAATGAATCAAACACCTATGACTGTATGATTTTTAAGGCTGCCCTATTTGTTCTTAATACAAAAAAGACTATAAATTGAAGCATTTACATTGTGGAAAAATGTGATTCAAGTAATGTAGTGAAGGCCACTGTCAGCACTGATTAAAACAAATGAAAAGGTTTGACATGGCAAGTGAAGATGTTAGGTCACTGACATAAAAGAAATTCTTATTCTTTACTGTTCCGGGACATTCTAAGTATACTTGTCATTAATTTTTATCTAGATATTCCTCTCTAGCTTTTCCTAGAGTCCCATCAAATGTTTATAATCTATAGAGCACTACATAACTGTCCCCATGTGCAATGATAAAATGCAGCCCATTGATTTTTCTGCCAAGTAGGTAGAAGAGTTACGAATTCAGTTATTTCATATTATATGACCCCCACATTACAGTAATGTACTCCTTCCCCACCTCCAATGGTGTCCAAAAGCATGAAGAAAATGAGAAGTAATGATGTTAGTGACTTAAATTACCATTCCAAAAATAATTCATTGTGTCACCTAACTTTCCAGGGCAGTTTCTAGAAGCTAACACATTCACTATAGTGCAAAGCGGAAGCATAGCAAGTAAACATTTTTGCTACAAAGAAATCAAAGGGTACACTGGTTTAAGATAGTCTCTATTATTTTCAAACCACTTTCAAACAAACAATAAACAATGACTGTCTATGAGAAACATCAATATGCAACTAAGGAACTACTTATATCATAGACATTTCATTGGAATCTTAGTATATTTAACAACACTTCAACAAACTATTCCAGTATTACTCATGACTCTATAAGGAAAGGTACTATTCATCCTGCATCACTGATGAGAAAACTGAGGACAAATTGGCAGTGCAACTTATATATCGCCACATCGATCTTAAATTGACTAAGAAAGCAATCAGAATTGTAAATGCCCCACATTCAACATTTAATTCACTGTTGCAAACACTTTGTGAGCCTCAGAGTAAGCCATCGTGCTATGTACTTATAGAGTAGGAGATAAACATGAAGAAAATCTTGTCTACTTTAGGGAACTCAACAAAAATATTACTCTAGACATCTAAATGTTAACAAGATTTGGGGAACTCTGATAACATGTGAGGCATCTTGGGCCGTCTGTTCTGCATGATAGGAATCTCTATGATATGCTGAGCCCAAGGTCTACCCACGTATTACCTGCAGTGTTCCAAGGTGAGCTGTCTTCAGTCAGTCACACAAATGGTTCTAATGAGCTGGTGCTGCCCACCCTGTGGTAAGAAAAGGACTCTTGTCTAAAGCCACAGTCATCAAGTACCTGTTTAAGAAAAGCAAGTCAGCATTTTGGATCTTTATTATCATGAACAGAACTTTTGGGCCCATGATAAAGTCCAAATTCAGTCTTTTACCTTATTTGAAATATAAAAAGACAACCTATTTCATGAGCTATATATATCAAAAGTGCAAGCAAACAATCACAATTTCTTTAAAGGGATTTACAGATATTATTTATTCTTCCCCAGAATAGATATGCAAAAAGGGGTGACAAAAACAAGACTTGCATTATAAAAAAGGAAGTGATCACACTTTATTAGTTGCATCCGTTCTCATAAGAAGGAAAAAGTGACCACTTGTTGGTATCTAGAGTCTCAAGCACTGTAATGAGTTTTCTTCAAGATTCCCCAAGAGTAGGGAAATAATTTATTCTTAAAACTTTTAAACCATTGATCCATTCTTCTGCTTTCTAATGGATCTCATATTGCATCTCACTGGTGAAAAAATTCTCTATACTCAATCTTACCTTTCTTAGATGGTAGTAGATGAGGAAAAGAAGAATGAACTGTCTGAGAAGTTGCGGCTGTTCTGTCCTGGTAAGTACAGGAAGAAGAGTGGATGGACCATCCTCCAACAAGTAGAGCACATCCATATAGCCCTGAATATGCAAAAAGGAGCATTAAATAACACAAAAATATGGGCTGCTGGTAACTGAGAAATAAGTAGATTTGAGCAAAAAAACATTGGGCTTCTGCCAAAGACGATCTACAAAGAGGTCACTCTACATCCATAGATTATAAGAAGGAACTTCCCAGCTCTTTCATATTTAGAATTAGAGAAGTCCAGTAAATATGGTTTGCACACACTTGGAAAGAATTCAACATTAAGGTTGTTGAAGTATTGTGCAGGTGTGCAGATCTTTGAGAATTTTTGTATATACATGTATGTGTATGTAAAAATTATGAAAACAGATATTTCTGGGAGAATATAGAAGAAATACAAACACTGGGCTCCTGGGAAATAAGACTAAACAATTGAGTTGAGGGAGTAAAACATTCACTTAGAAAAAATACTTCTGTGCTATTTAATTTTTTTTTTTTTTTTTGATACAGGGTTTCACTCTGTCACCCAGGCTGGAGTACAGTAGTGCAAACATGGCTGACTGCAGCCTTGACCTCTCGGACTCAGGTGATCCTCCCGCCTCAGCCTCCCAAGTAGCTGGGACTACAGGTGTGCACCACCACTCTTGTCTAATTTTTGTATTTTTTTGTAGAGACGGGTTTTTGCCATGTTGCCCAGGCTGGTTTCAAATTCCTGGGCTCAAGCAATCCTCCTGTCTTGGCCTCCCTAAGTTCTAAGAATACAAGTGTGAGCCCCCGTGCCTGGCCTGTTTGATAATACTATATTTACATATCTAAAAAAATAAGTAATTACCAAATTTGATTAAAACTAATTGTGCCTGAAGACAAAAAAAAATAGAGACACATAACACAAGGAAGTCTACCTCTGAGCCTTGAAACTAGCTTTAATTAGGGTCTTGGACACATGGAATGATTTTGCCCATATGATCAGAAGGGTATATCTCTTTAAAATAGGAGAATAATCAATACTGGTTTTTCCATCCCTAGCTTCCATCCTTCTGTATATGCAAGCAAATATATCCAAATAAGTATTTGGATTCTACACCATAAGTATAATAGTACTTATTAATACAATATTGTTTTAAGATTAAATCAAAGAAACAATTTGCAGAAGTTTTCATCAGAAATTGTCTTTAAAATCTTTTGTTTTGTCTTCTCCTCTTCCTTTGGTTGATTTCTCTTCTTTGTCCCACCCATTTTGATGTTTGTTCCCATCCTTGCCATGCTTATTTTCTCAGTCCACACCTCCTTCCTGGGCTATCTAACTCATTTCACGTCTTCAGCTAGTCTAACATATGTCAATGACTCCTAAATCTATAACTCTTACCCCCAAATTCTCTCCTGAACACAGGATGCAACTTCTCTCAGTTAATTGACTACCTCAACTTTGATTTCCTGCATCATATTTAGTACACCTAAAACTGAACTCATCTCTTTTCCTATTTCTACCAGCACCATTAGTAATATTGTCATTTCCCAGTCAGATTTAACATCATTATCTAATTCTTCCTCTCTCATTTACCCTTAACATCCAATTCTGTCAACACAATCTCTAAAACGTCTCACAAGAGAAACAAAATAAAGCCCCGTCTGTAACTGCTTTAGTCCTGTCTTGTCTATCTCTTGCAACAGATTTTTTTTAACTATCACCCCCATCTTTAATGCTCTTCTCTTAACTTTTTCTTCCTCAATGCCACTAGATATTGAAACTCTCTGTTAAACAATCTTCAAAGGCTCCTCACATCCTAGAGGATTGTCATAGATCCACCCTCTCTATGCTGGCTTATCTCCATAATTCTGTGTTTTAGCCAAACAGAACTTCTTGCTTTTTCCTTAGACTATGTCATTCACTTTCATGCCTTTGCATCTTTCATCTTCAGCTTCTTCAGCCAGAAATACGACGTGTTCCATAGGGTCACATGAGGTGATATCTTTTTCTAGGCTTCACCTTCCTTCTCCCACCTGGGGGCAGTGCTGTGTCGGAGGTGGGAGAAAGAGCCAAGAAAGTGAAGAAAGACCTATTGTCAACTCATTGCCAGGAAGTGTTTTGTCAAACAATGCCTAAAACGTGTTAGACACCATGACAATTGTTAGTCAAAAAGTTGAATAAAAGTCACAGGTGTTTCTGAGGATTATCCAGCATAGAGGAGAAAAAGACATAAAATTGGAAAATAAACTGTCATCTCTTTTGCATCAGTAGAGCTGAGAAATAATGACGGTCGTCTCTGGAGACTCTGAGATGCCATCATTTTATACATCTTACTCATATAGGGATAATTAAATGTAATTGTCTGATGACAAGAGAGGGATTGTTCTTTGTAGCTAATGCATTCTTATGAGTAAATAAAATGCTAACCAAATGTTAAAGTAAGCATTCAGATATAAATAAACTACAAAGAAACAGAAATAAATTATACTTAAATAGAGTGAATTGGACACATGGAGTATACCCATTGTAAACTCACCCCAAAAAATACTGCTAAGCCAAGCCAGTACAAGCTCATTTAGCCTAAAAACCATGTGGTACAAGTGCACAGCACTCAACAATAATACTTCAAGAACCTGAGCAAATATATGTTGCTTCTCAGCAAAACCTTTCTGTATTAATGCTTCCCTGGAGATAAATTTTGTCTCTAAAATATATTAGAAAAAGAAAATATTGTTTGGCCCACTATGTTTTCAATTCAGTGAGTATGGGTAACTAAAAGGATGAAACAACAGAATCAAAAAGCATTTTATTTTTGAAGGCAAATCAAATAGGTGTACATGTTAAACAAGAAGCAACAATACCTTTAAATTTGTGAAATAGCCTGCATTGGAAACATCCTGCCATCACTACCACCACATGCTACATACCTTTGAGAAGTCTGAAAATAGGTGTCTACCTTCAGAGATCTATGATGAAAAGAACTCCTTTTGGTGACCAATATTCTTTATCTGTTTGCATCTACCATCCAGGTGTTGCGGGTCCCACAGAACTCCTGGATGAAAGCCACTCAGAATATTCCTTATAATTTCCTCTTGCCTTTGAAAGCCAAGATGAAAGTGGGAGCAGTCAGGATGATCCAGCTGAACATCCAGAAGGAGAAGGCTTGGACTCTGCTTCATGTACACTTCAACTCCTATCTTGCTTATTTCACTTACCAGTCATCTCCTCCTGTGGCACTGCTCACAGCTCTCCGGGCTGCACTATAGGGTGATGGAAAAATATCATGTTAGTCTCTGTATTGGTCCGTTTTCATGCTGCTGATAAAGAGATAACCGAGACTGAGTCATTTATAAATAAAAAGAAGTTTAATGGACTCACAGTTCCACATGGCTAGGGAGGCCTCACAATCATGGCAGAAGGCAAAAAGCACATCTTACATGGTGGCAGACAAGAGAGAATGAAAGCCAAGCAAAAGGGGAGACCCCTTATAAAACCATCAGATCTCATGAGACTTATTCACTACCACGAGAACAGTATGGGGGAAACCACCCCCATGATCCAATTATCTCCCACCAGGTCCCTCCCACAATACATGGGAATTATGGGAGCTACTATTCAAGATGAGATTTGGGTGGGACACATAGCCAAACCCATATCAGTCTCCCTTCTCTCTGCCATACTTCAGGCTCACATCCCCACTCCTACCCAAGTCCAAGCTAAAGACTGTCGAGAAACACAATGTTTAATGGTTGGAAACCAATTCACTATGGAAGACTGATTGCAAATGTTGCCCCAGTTTTCCAGACTCCTAATTGTGACTTTGCAGCTACACTCTTCAACTTTTTTGTAGCTACTTCCCCTCTCCTTGCATCTGGGCTGCCCTTGTGACTTATTTTGACAAAAAGCGTCAGTGAAACTGACACTGTCATAGTACAGAGCCTAGGCCTCAAGTATCCTTGCTTGCCTTCTCTCTTTCTTAGAAGCCTGGTACTGCCATGAACATAAACCCAGCTGACCTGCTTGCAGATGAGAGACTGTAAAGAAAAAGGCTGACTCAGTCCAGTTGTCCAAGCCTAGGCCTCAGACATGTGAGAAAGCCCAGCAGAATCAATAAACCTGCCTTGTATGTGACTTGCCAGCCAGAATGCAACTCTCCTCTCCACCCAAAGACTCATGAGCTAAGTAAATGCTTACTGTTTTATACTGGGTTGTGTGTTATGGTTGCTCGTTACAGTGCATATTGTGGCAGTAGATAGCAGATACACTCTTTTGCTGAGAGAATATGCTGACCTGGAGCCATCAGTAGAAACACTCTTACACTGGCATAGACCCCCTAAATTATCTGTGAGATCAACAGCAGAACTCTAGTAATAATAGCCATACACAAATCAAAGATAAGCCCAAGAACCCACAGCTAGGTCCTGGGGCAGAGACCAGTAAGGCAGGAGTTAAGCCCAGATATCAGGGTTTAAGGCCAGGAGTTGATGATAGGAGCCACAAGCAGCAGACCAGGCAGAGTAAAATAATTCACCCAGTCAAGAATTATATCACAGCTTGAATCAATAGGGGAGGAGTCAGGATTGAAGCCTGTGGTATAAGTCAGGAAAAAGGATCCGTCTAGGGCTAAGGAAGGCAGTTAACATAGTCAAGAACCCCAGGAGTTCTTCAGTTGCAGCAACTAGTATAATGCCTACACATCCCAACCACCCAACAAATATGTTGAATGAATGAATGAATGACTGCAGTAAACTTATGACTTAAAGCTAAGTAATCCAAGCACTAGCATTGAGAAATTGATAAAAGGTTGATCCACAGGGACAATGAATGGTACAGAGCTTTTGGAAAGTGAACTCTTATAATTAGAATGTTTATAATCATTTATTTTGTAAAGGTGACTTTTTATCCCTGGACCTTTCATACAAGAGGCATTTAATAATGTTTATTGAATTGTATTGTAGGGTATAATGGTGTAAAAATGTTCACTTCATTTATTTTAGATATCATGATATGATTATGAGGGGTTATCCAAACTATTACCACCGCCATCACCTTCTTGGAGCAAGTGCAGTTTCTTGATACTTAATGTATTTGTGTTCAACTGAACTAGGATCATAAAAATCACAGTAGATATCCCAAGGAAGCTACTCACAGTCTCCCTTCAGGTTTGCCTTCAACAAAGCCCCACACTTAAAAGTATCCCCAAAGATTATCAAGAGGCCCTAGTTCCAGAAGTGGAGGTGAACAGAACCTGAACTTGTTGCTTGTTCTTAAATGGACATTCACCAGGTGGCACAGAGTGACTTTATCTGGATACTGGACAGACATGATTTCATGAATTTTGCACTTCCAAAATGCTAAAATACTATATTATCAACACAATTGAAAAGTAGAATTGAATATGCTCATCGATAAGATTTCAAAGACTATCATTAAGGGATATGCCAACTGAAGGTTCCTTTACACAAAGGGCAGTGAGGGGCTGTCTTCTGCTGGTGTTAGTAATTATCCAGCTTTGATGAGTAATAATACAAACAAGAAGGCCAATTACAGTCCTGGGATCATCAGTTGTAGAACTTATGATCCTCTGTGATAGGCTTCCTTTATTGATTAACTTTTTTCATGCAGTAGTCAAGGACCCAGGGAAGCCTTTTCACAATAGCTTTTTGTTAGTATTAAATCTGCCTTTTTCAGTGACATAAAATGGAAAGTTTAACAATACGGGTTTCAAGTAAAAGAATCAGCATTTCTGAACAATAATGCTGATAAAACACCTATCATTTTGTTTTGTTATTTTCTCCAACTTACTATGGATAACAAAATTAGTTCACCCAGGAAAAACACTATCAGGGTTCCATAGACATCTAAACTTCTAATTATATGCAACATCCTAAACATCAACCTCTAGAACATCTGGATATATAAAAATGTGGTATGGACTTTATGTTCATTGGATAATTTTAAAACAATCACCTAGTATAAATTTCACTACTCATTTTCTCTCTGGGTAGTTTTAGGAATGATTCTGTGTTTATTGTTCCTTGTAATACTATTTGTGTGTGTGTGTGTGAGAGAGAGAGTATTTAAAGCCTCACACATACTACATTCTGTAGCACTTTAGAAGCATCTCCAATTACTAAATTACTTTTTATAGAAATTAAGAAAAATCTTTTTACCATTTCCTCTGTATTTTGCTATAATCCAGCAAGGATTAAAAATGCTTATTCAGACTCTCTTACTAAACTGTTTTAATAAGTGAAGTTATATTAGAATGCCTTGACTTTTCAAAAACAGACTAGAAAGTTTGTTTGAAAACCCATTCTTAACCATATTTGATTATTATTCTTTCCCAACTTAAAATCCCAAAGTGTAAAATTACTCAGAATGGAGGAAAGTTAACAGGAGTATGGGTCTATATCTGTATTTTTCAAATTTTTGATTCATGTCAGGAAATCTGAAAATTGCTTCATCAGATTTTCATAAAAAGGAAATAATTCTGCCAAAATTGTAGCATTATGATATAAATATGGGTATTGACAACTTGCGGGGGACTCTTTGAACATCAATCTAATTAATTACTTATCTTCTTGTCATAGCAATCACTTACTCTTAGGTGCCCTAAGACAGAATTGCTGGGAGGGTTGGACAGTGGAGAAAGCTAATAGTCAGAAGATTAAATGTAGCATGAATTTATGGAGGTGAATGATAGCACTTAAATGTGCCTAACCGCAAAATGTGAAATATTCTGAGCTTCTGATGACACATCACTAAATCGAGACATAAAGTTCTGATCTAATTATGGACTTGACTTTGAACCTAGACAGAAAGTGATAGAGAGGCAGTGATAGAAAGAAGATGTGATGGGAGTGGGTTGAAGAACTGGGAAAGGAATGTACAGATAAATCTAAAGGCAAGAAAATACATATGCATCATAGTAAAGTACCCTTTCAACCCAAAATTATAGCAAGAAATAACATTATCTGATTTTAAATTTTACCAATATTAGAGTTCTCTAGTGAAATAGAACCAATAGGATAGACAGACAGATTGGCAGAAAGACAGATAGATAGGTAAAGAGGGTTTTTATTATAGGAATTGACTCATAATCATAGAGACCGAGAAGTCCCACAATATGCTACCTGCAAGCTGAGAACCAGGGAAGCCAGTGACGTAATTCATCTGAGTCCAAAGGCCTGAGAACCTGTAGGACCACTGGAGTCTGAAGGCCCAAGAACCTGGAGTTCTCATCTCCAAGGGTAGGAGAAAAAGGATATCCTACATCTCAAAAAGAGAAAGCAAATTCACCCTTCCTTCTCATTTTTGTTCAATCTGGGCTTTCAACATATTGGATGATGCTTGCCTACATGAGTGAGAATGGATCATTTTTACTGAGTCTACTGATTCAATTGCTAATCTCTAAAAATGCTACCCACCCCTCACAGAAATGTTTTACCAGCTAAGTACCCCTTAACCCAATCAAGTGGACACCTAAAATTAACAATCACAACCAATTACCCCTGCTTCCACCCATGCCGACCAGTATTTTGTTACGGTAAGAGTAAATTGAATGCAAGTGGGCAGGATGAAAGGGCAAAGCTAGCAACTTTGATAGTGCCCACAGTAGTTAAGAACACTCTGCTCAATTCAATTCAGTAATTAACTTATTAGTGTCTATCTTGTGTTTGGTGCTGTGCTTGGTACATAGAGACAAAGTTAAATGCCACAAGGCCCTTGACCTCAAGGAATCTGTAGTCTAGTGAGGGAGAGACACATTTAAACAAATAAACATATGTCCATGTGATACAAGCAATATTAGAATCACAGAAGTGAAACAGACAAAGGAATGAGTCATTCTGTCTAGAAGGGAAAGAAAACAGGAAGTACCTCCTAAGCAAGGTTTTGAAGAATGAATATAAGTACAAAGATAAAATAGGAAGGGACTGCTAAACAGATGGAACAGCATATACAAAAATACAGACACAAGGAGCAGCAGGGTGTGAGAAGCAAGGCAGGTGGAAATTTTGAGTTCATTACATAGAGAGAGATAAGAATTGTGATGTGACCAGCCTTGAATTCTATGCCAAAGAACTTGCTTGGATTTTATCCTGTAGATAATACCCAAAATGGGAGGAGCTGAAACCTGGAATCAACAGGGTCAGTTTTGCCTTTTAGAAACAATGCCCACTACAGGAAGATGGACCGAAAAGTTGTAAAAATAGAAGCATAGAGACCCATAGGAGTCTCTGGTACAGGAAAACCTCCTTAAGTTCTCATTTCACGAATTGTGATTATCTAAGTGGAGAACTTTCTCCTTTTTATAAAACAAGAAAAGGCTTACAAGGCAACTCATTTTGAGACCGATTTTTCAGATATGTATGCCTTTTAAAGATTTGGATCTGCAAGAAGAAAGGAAAATGGTTATTTTTAAACATAAAGTGATGGTGACACTTAGAGGCATCATTTATGGTCACTATTGCCTGGCATATGATGGGCACTAAATATTTATCTAATTAATTAATTAATATAATTGCCCTCTATATTGGGTCTTTTTTATATTATTCACAAATCATCCTTAGCAATTTGACATTTTAAATAAAAACAGAGTTAGCTTAAAATACTTAAAAGTAATCAAACTGAATTTATTTAAATTTTTTCTATAAATCAGACTTTTATTTAGTCAGGCTGCCCTTTACCCCAATTAATCCAAATCAGTGAGCTTTTACTGTAATTGAAAGTTGTGCGTACTTGCCATTTCCGCTGACCCTCTAAGAGCCTGTAATGGCAATTGGAAAATTTCCAAGGTGCTGGTACCTTTAGTTTCTCCTTTCCTCTTCTTACAGACAATAGAAGTTTGCATTGTCAAATGTAAATCTTCTCTGAAAACGCCCCCTCATATCCTTAACACCTCCTTTAGAAGTTTTGCTATTTCTTAATACTGATTTTACCTAACAAATCCTTAAATGGATTTTATGTAAGCTGCTTCTATTTACCATCTCCATTCATTTCAACCACTAGCCACGGGGCCTGAGACCTGAGTCAGCCTCAGCCTACCTCTCCCTCACTGATGCCATCAGGTGTCAAACCTTGTTCAATCGGCTACTGAAAAGCTTCTCAAATCGGTTGTTTCTACTCTAATTCTCCCCTCACTTCCTAACTTCAAGCTCTCACTATTTCTTGCCCAGACTGATATAACAAACCTCTTTCTAAAGGCTTCCCACCTCCAAATGTCATGGCCCTCCAATCCATCCAGAACCAATGCCCACTCTGTTTCTTTTCTCACATGCACATCTGATTGGCTCTCCACTATTCCCAAGCCCAAATCCAAGCTTTTTAGCATGACCTAAATGGCCTTTTACCATGTGGTCCCCAAACTCTTGTTGCCTATTTTCACACCTTTTGTTACTTTTGCACATATTTTCCCCACTGTGTCAAATTATTATTTGCCTAGCACCCTTCTTCAACCAGCAAACTCACATGCATCCTTTGAAGATAAGCTTAAGGGAGAAGGAACTGTTATATAGTTGTTAGGAGCATGAGCATCAGTGCACTTAAACCTAGGTGTGAATCTAGCACTGACTCCAGCTGCATCCCAGCTCTACCACCTCCTGGCTTTAGGACCTGTGGTAAATTACTCAGTCTTCCTGAGCCTCTGTGTCCTCTGTAAAAGAAGAAACATTAAACAGAGCATTGTTGTGAGAACTAAATAAGATTAAGTCTTTGAGGTGCTCAGTCCAGTGCCTATAACATAGCAACTGTGCAGTAAAGAATGGCTATTAGTATTTTACAATTTCATCTCTTCTATGAAGTTCTCTTCCAGCCAATCATCGTTTCCTTAAGATAGAATTGATTCTCATCTTGTGCTCTCAGAGTGTTTCGTTTCTACTTCTGTGGCACTTACCTTATCGTAGAATGCTTATTTCTTTAATAATAATCATGGCTAAACACTTATTCAGTACTTTCAATGTGTGTCACTTTTGCAAGCCCCCTACATGTATTATCAAATTGGACCCTCAAAAACTCCATGAGGGAGGTATGATTATGAAATGTATATTAGTGATGAGGAAACTGAAGCCAAAAGGGATAAGCCACTGGCCCAATGTTACTCTGCCAGGTGGCAGAACCAGAAATTGAAACCAGGCAGCCTTGCTCAAAACACATTCCTTTAACTACTATTGACATGGGAATATAAGCTCCTTGAGTACAGAAACTGTCCCTCACATCTCTATGTCATTAGTACATGCACAACTTCTACAGACAAGAGAGGTTCATTATGAGCGTCTGAAGAGCTCTCGGAACAGAATGTCTGGCTGCCTCTGACCCAAGACATACTGAAAACCCAGCCGCAAAGGTCATCCATTCAAACTTGGTTTGTTCTTCTGTTTCCATCTACAAACGCAATTCCTCTGCTTTGGTCCAAGGGAAGTTCAGGGAATCTTATAATATTAAATGTGGTCCAGAGTCCTGCCGTCTACAAAGCAGGCAGTGAAGGGAGACTTCTGTGAGTTGAGAAGTTACTTCTAAAGATATGGACTATACCCAGTGAGCATTCAGGCCTTACATGTGTTTTATCACTTGGATGAATACAAAATTGTAATTGACAAGTTAGTCTCAAAGAATGCTGTGCTACTACAGAGAATATTTTCCTCCTTGGTAATTTTCCAAATTTAAGAAAAGAGCATTCTGGGGTATTACCTTCATATTTACATTCAGAGAGATGGGTATAAACAACCAATTTTTAAAAAAATTATTCAGTGGGAAATAGCACACTTGTGAAATGTTAAGTTTTTACCACCTAAAATTATATTACATTTGATATGGGAATAGGATGGTATATAAAAGCCCAGATACACATTTCATCATTTCGTCATCTATTTCAGCTAGTTGTGCTCCTACCTCCATTTATAAAGTAGGCAAATATAAAATTATCCAGGATTGCTCTGTGTAGTTAGAAAAAAAATTGTCAGCCTGTATACTTGGGGAAAAATTTGTATCTGTGTTGTGAGCATCACTCAATGAATCTCTAGTTTAAACACACAATGCCTGCACACTTGCCTGAGCTCTTGCTGGGTCTGAGGTCGTATCATCAGCATGTACGCATCCAGAGCATTTCATGAACTGTATGATGTCGGCAGGTCATTAATAAAAACTGAAAAAGTAAAAAGCCCCATAATTAGCTCCGGAGGTAACTTTGAATGTAACATTTTCACCTCAGATTCAACACCATTAAACAAAATGACTGGGGTTTATTCACTAATGTAGCCTGAGAACCATTCCACTGTAGTTAAACTTTGCCAAATTGAGGGACACTCAAATAGCAATATGTTGTGATTCATCGAATCAAAGGCCACAGACAAATCAATAGAGATAGTTGCTGCATAAAAAATGATAATGAACAAATGTAACAATATCACCAAGGTTACCTTGAGAAAAGCAAAGAAGTGGTTTAAAACCATCACTAAAAATAGGGTCAATATATCAGGCTTGAATGAAAAGCTCATTAAGTTTTTAGCAGATTTAGGAAAAACTAAAATAAGGTAAATAAGTAATCACTGGGAGAAAATTATTTATCAAGGTATAATATAAGGGTCTGGTCTTTTAATAGTATAAGCAACCTGAAATGCAACAGACCCGCTAGCAACAGGTTAAGAAGGGCTTAACATGGCCATTATGAAGAAAATTCTGAGGAACAGAAACCTATTGCAACAAATCACTTAGTCAATACAAATACACATTTAAAATCTTGAAGGCACATATTCGTCAAATGACAGATAAAGAAATACAGGATGTGAATTAGTCTAATTCTTTTCTTATTTTAACTCTATTTGATTATTTATCTTTGAACAAAACCCAACCCCTTGAATAAATTATGATGCTTATCTGAATTTCTCAAGTGCCTCTTTGGACAATTTGTTAGCATAAAGAATGCAGTAACAAGTTATCAATAAGCAACTCTTGTTGCTTATTCAAATAAAAAGCATTACACTGATGTACACTTAAGTTGGTGCTTTAGACAGTTGTTGGGAAACACAGCCATCATATTTTTTCCCGTGGTAAAAGTCTAAAATCATAAGGCTAGAAGCTGCCTTTAAGATTGTTTAGTCCAGGCCTACCATCAGTCGCTTTCATCTTTTATAGTACCCATTTCTCAATATGTTTAAATATTAAATATCCAATAATGTGCTTTTCATATTTACTGTTTTAATGAGTGAGTTTCAGTAAGTATTTTTTTAAACATTAACAGTAACAACAATGGCAAATTTTACCCAATATTTAAACATTTTTTTAAACTACAAAAATCACTGTATGAAAAGCAACTATATCATAAGCTAAATAAACATCTTAAAAAAAATAAAGAATGAACTTAAGGTTCTTCAAGAATCTGAATGTTAAATTCTTAGAAAAAGGCCACAAGCCATTAGATTAATATCTTCTCAGTTGTGAGAGTATCCTTTTCATGTAAAATAAAAAATATCAGTAATTTGCTTTGTGTTTGAGCAATACAGAATAAAAAATAATTTCCTACCTTAAAAAAGTGAATACTAGAATGCTTTGATTTTGAGCTGCTAAAACAATATGTAGCTTTTGGAAATAATTATTTTATTTAATACACATACAAATATGAATTTCTCAACTTTTTTACCTCAGAATCTCAGTTCTATAATCACATTGGTATAGTTTTAGGGAATTCATAGCCCTAAACAGTCCTAAACAGAAAAAAGAAATGTAAAGACCTTCACAGCAAGAATAGACGTGTTTATTTAAAATCTCAAAATAAAAGTTCTATAAATGTTATGAATCTGAATGATGATCCAAACGATGACCATAGTGAAAAGTTACAATTCCAGTTGATGGCATGGTTTCTATTCATCACCATAGAATCTGGGATGGTAAGCTTCCTTTTGTGTCAATAAACAGTCAAAGGTTACCTAATAGCTTCCAAATTATTGGTAGTTTTTAATAGAGCCCAATTTAGAAAAGAAACCCTTTCATGAGGACCTTTTTATTTTAACCTACGAAATCCAAAGAAGATGCAAGGACAGTAAGAGAAACAGACAAGTTTGTTACGGTGTAGTAAACAAAGACAATGCTCTTGCACATGATTAGCCAACCAACCCTTGACCTGAGCAGGACCACCTGAGCACACAGTTTATTGAACTTACTAAATTTTGCCTTTGAAACGAATGCTTTTAAAGGACAGACTCCTAACCCATATTGCAGAGGTTCACAAGCTGGATGGCAAGCTTGACGGTGGTGGTTCTTAATCATTAGAGAGACACAGACCCCTTTGACTACCTAGTAAAAGCCTCAGAACCACTCTCCTAAACATAAACATGCAAATCCACATTTTTGCACACTATTTCAGGGGTCAAGGACCACCCCACTTCACCCACTGATCTGTGCTCTAGGCTGAGTCAGCAAAATCTGGAAACTTTCTTTTTCAGCTGAATATTTATTCTAACTACCATGGCATTTGAATGACATTTTAAATGTGTACTGGTTTTCATCAACATGATTTCCTTCATTCCACTTTATTTGCTAAATACATGAAGAAATGATGGTGCCAGGTATTTTGGTAAAGGTTCTATGTACAATGACACATAAGCATTATTCTATGGATGTGACTTTTTTAAAAATGCACCTTCCCTGGCATTGCAAATACATAATCTCATGGAAATAAAGAGAATCGTGAGCAGAAAGAGAGTTTGGTAAATTTCACTTAATACCTCAGGTCTTGCAGATATGAAGAAATTGGTGTAAATTTTAGAGTATGGGCTGACTAACTATCTATATTAGTCTGTCTAGGCATAAAATGTTTTCAGTTTAGCTAGAAAACTCCTGTAGTAAACCATAATGTCACTACAAAGAAGACCCTTTTCCTGAGTTTCCAAGTTTTCTAAGCCAAATTATAATAGTTGCATCTACATCAGTAAGGTTTATATAATCCTCTCTCTAACTTGTGGATTCCAACATCCACAAGAAAAGGGTAGGCAAACAATCTTTCACATCCAGTTCCATCTGTGTGAAGATTAGATAACCAGCAGTAGAAGCTACCAAAATCTCTGGACTGAGAATTATTGAGGACATCATTCTAGCACTAATGTCATTCCTGCATAGATGCATTACTTCCAACAATCAACCAAAAATTACCTACTGTTTCTGTGCTAGACATTGTGCTTAAGAATAAGTAGATACCAATAAAACAATTAGAACAGTCTATATTCATTGTTAGTACTTAACAAATGTTAACTATTATTATAATAATTAATGTTTTTATGGTTGTACAAATTCAAATAGCTTCTGCACTCAACGAGCTGTATTCTAGTAAGACATTTAAAATAGAGCATGGTAAGATTATGAGGGAAGTAGAGTCATCCTTCGATATCCACAGGGGTTTTGTTTCAGGACCCCCCAGGGATACCAAAATCTGTGATCGTTCAAGTCTCTTATGTAAAATGGCATAGTATGTGCATGTAACTTATGTATATCCTTCCGCATGCTTTAAATCATCTCTAGATTACTTATAGCTAATACATTGTAAATGCTATGTAAATAGTTGTTACACTGTATTGTTTTCTTAAAATTTGTATTATTTATTATTCTATTGTAAGTTTTAATTGTTTTTTTCCAAATATTTTTGATTTGAGGTTGGTTGAACCTGTGAGATGCAAAACCCATGGATGGAGAGGGCCGCAGAAACCAAGAGGTGGGCTGTGGAAGTCATTCTAGTGAGTCAGGGAGCGTTTTTCAGGAAAAAAAAAAAAACAGTGGCTAGCTCGGCAAATCAGAAGGAAAGTGTAGCCATCTAGGTAGGCAATTATAAATGCAAAGCAAGAAACAGCATATATTTGGGTAACCAATGGTTAGAGCAAAGACTACACGTGGAAGTTTTGGACTACAGGTGGAAGATGGGCCGGAAAGGAATGAACAGGCAGATTATGGCAGGTTGTTAGGTGCTTGTGACAGGTTGTTAGGTTACTGTGAATGCTGTGGAGAGTTATTTTAAAGACTTTCACACAGCAGAGTCCTTCTGCTATTAGCTGTGTAACTCATTCATTCACTTAACCTTTTTAGGTTTTGGTTTACTTACATGAGGAAAATGGTTGTTCAGGTCTCTTCCAGCTTCCTTTTTTTTTTTTTTTTGATGATCCCTTTGTTCTTGTATCAAGAATTATCAAAATGAATGGAAGATTCAAAAGATTTCATTTCACAGAATCACATATCATTACAGAGAGACATTTGTATGACTTTTAAACTTTATAATTAGCTTTTCTAAGTAAAAAAATCACTGTTTGATTTTGGCTTATGCCCTTTGCTCTATAAAAAACAAAAACAAGCTTCCAAAAATTCCAGATATCTCCTTCAAAATAATGATCAAAATGCATTTGGAAGCCTACTTAGAATTTGCATAAGATATTTTTCTAATGGTAATTTGAAAAAGGAGGAAAAACCACAAATTATTGCTCAATCATTAACACAGTCAGGTACCACTCCAGTGGCTGATATTCAATCAGCCGATTAAAATCATCTAGTCAGTTACCTTATGATTTTCCAATTTTATAGTCAGATCAGTTGGAGATGTAATTAATACATATCTAAATTATCGACATTTTTAGTTTTGTAGTGTCTCACTAAAATTCTAATTTTGATTGACAAGTATGAAATTTAAGTTTTCTTTCCACAACTTGAGTATTTCTATTGTTTTGTTGAAATTATAATAGTTTCCTCTGTGCTGCATCCATGACTCAAGCAAACACATGGCACCTGATGAAACTGTTATATATATATATACATATATATCACCTTCCTCTACATTCTTCCCTTGACCGTTTTTTCTCACTTGAAAAACAGAGCGAATCAACCCAAACCAGAAAAATTATTAGGTTTTTATGGAAGTGTAACATAGGTAGAAAATGTGAGTCATAACATGATGCTGCAAAAAACAAAGTTTAGAAGCAAATGAAAAGAAAATAAATGTCAATTTGATAATTCCTCTTTTCTGTGTATCTGTAAGTAAAACTTTGTTGTTCCTTAAGGCCTAACTCTTAATCTATTGCTGCTCTAACTTCATCCTCTAATTCCCAATTCACTACATTGAAAGGATCTATTTCAAGAATCAAGTTTGAGTGGATTTTGTATTGTATTGGAATATCTTCTCCCCTTTCTCCACCTTTCAATGAAAGTCAAAAGCTTTGTGGCCAAATGAAGTAGGCTTAGGTTGTTTACCTTCACTTTTCCCATTGTTTCAGACTTCTAGCACATTCTTCCATTCTATCTTCTCTACTATAACACTCTGTTTTCATCACTTGGCTTTCTGCCAAGCTCTCCAGCTATACCTTTCTCAAAATTGCTGTCTTTTTGGAAGACTTTAATCACAAGTTGAATCTAAATATAAATGCTACACTGTAAGCCCCTTTATCTAGTAAATGTCACCAACTTTCTCATTTTATTTAATGCTCCAGTATTTTGGCTTCATTTATATTAAACTATCAGTAGGCAAAGACTAAGTCCATCTTGGGATATTCAGAATTGCTGGTCTGGCTTCTCACAATGCTGAGCTCCCAAGCAGATTGGGGAGAAGATTGCAGGTCATGCTCACCCCCATCCTCAACCCATCACATATCAAGGATCTTTCTAAGCTCATGCCCAGATGCTCAAGTTTGCACCCCAGCCTCCTCAGACCATGATGCCAGCAGCTACACCCTCCACTACCAGATGGGCAGTGTGGATATGGAGTGCCCGCTCTACACCGAGTTCTAGCTCAAACTAGATTCTTGTTTGGAAATATGTTTTCCCCAAAGTTCTTTATGTCCTTTATGTGGTTTGTTTTCAAGAAGATAAAAATGTGCTTAAGTAAACCCAGAGCAGCCCAAATGGGATTCCTGGAGAACCAATCCTTGGATATTTTTGCCACCTTCTTCTGTGGCTTCCTATGAGGACCACTTTCAGGATTATGCACAGATGCTATAAGGATAGAAAACCTCTCCTCTGGTAGTTTATGTGAGTCTATTACTCTAAAAAGTAAGGACATATCCCATAAACCACTCACTGCCAATGTAGAGTCCCTCATCTCTTTGGTCCTTATCACCTCTGCCCTCTTAGAACTTGCCTGGCTGATAACAGACTTGTGTACATGTTTTGTGTCTCCTTGAGGGCACAAGGTTTCTGTCTTAGGCAGCTTTCTGTTCTCTGCAGTCTCTTCCAGTGGTACGTAATATACTTTAGTTGCTCATTACATTTGTTTAAAAGAAATATACAGAAAACTGAACACTAATAGAAAGAGTATGTGCTTCCTGTTTGAAATATGGGTCATCCATGGAAATAAAAACCTTAAGGAAAGAAAATTTCATTATCATTGGGGAATGCTTCTCACATGAAAAAGGAACCAGGGGGCAAGGGAGCACCCACGTTAAATTACAATGGGCAGGAAATGATGCTGTATCACTGGGCTAAGACCTAAGGTAAGGGGCATATTTAATCTTGAGGATAAATGTTTCTCAGCTTCCATCCAAATCTAGAATGTTACTATATTTCCCTTCCTTACTTGCTCTCCCTTTTTTAAGTCCTTCAGCCTGACCTGAAACTTAAATATACCGAATGAAAGCAAAGTTAGCAGCCGGATTGCCTGGGGCCATGAGCAAGCCAAAAGTACTCTCTCCTTTTCTCAACACCTGCTGCTGAAAGGAATTAATAAAAATGGCAGCCCTTCATCTAATGTCATAATCATAAGATCATAATATGTCAGGCAATGGGTCTGTGTCATAGCAAATACATCAAGAGCCATAGCTATATAAAACCAAAATAAATTAGGGGCCACAACAAATGCAAAACAAATCTAAACAAGATATAACAGATGTTCATTAATATTACTGAAAGATAAATAAGAACTCTTGTACTATCCTGGCTGATACGGTTTGGCTCTGTGTCCCCACCCAACTCTTATATCAAATTGTAATCCCCATGTGTCAGAGGAGGGACCTGGTGGGAGGTGATTGGATCCTAGGGGCGGATTTCCCCCCATGCTGTTTTGGTGATAGTGACTGAGTTCTCATGAGATCTGATGGTTTGAAAGCGTGGCACTTCCCCCTCACTCTCTCTCTCCTGCCACCTTGTGAAGAAGGTGCTTGCTTCTCCTTCACCTGCTGCCATGATTGTAAGTTTTCTGAGGCCTTTCCAGCCATGTGGAACTGTGAATCAATTAAAGTTATTTTCTTAATAAATTACCCAGTCTCAAGTAGTTCTTTACAGCAGAGTGAAACAAACTAATACACTGGCTTAAATTAAAAAACTGAAAGCCAGGCAATTTAATAAGATAATCTGTATTTTAAAAACATCCATTAGAACCACATTTACTTTGGGAGGCTGAGGTGGGTGGATCACGAAGTCAGGAGTTCAAGACCAGCCTGGCCAAGATGGTGAAACCCCGTCTCTACTAAAAATTAAAAAAATAATAATGATTAGCTGGGTGTGGTGGTGGGTGCCTGCAGTTCCAGCTACTGGGAGACTGAGGCAGAGAATTGCTTGAGCCCAGGAGACAGAGGTTGCAATGAGCCAAGATTGCACCACCGCACTCCAGCCTGGGTGACAGAGTGAGACTCCATCTCAAAAAAAAAAAAAAACCACACATTTATTATTCATTAAAATTAAAATGGTGATAAAAGTGATTGCAGGTATGGAGTTGGGGGCTCTTACTTGTCTATATTTTCTTTAACTTACCTCTTCTTGCTCTGAAATCTCTATTCCTGGTAATGATGGGGGAAATGGAAATAACAGCATCCTTAAATTTGACAACTAAAGGTATTTTAGTTTCTTGTGAGGGTCTCCCTTCCCTGCCTTTCTCTTCTATGTTCCCGCCTCTCCTGTTCACCTAGTAGAAAGGGTGTTTGAGTGAATGGATATTTCCATTGAGTTGAACCTGAGTTCTTCTTCACTCTGTGATTTATTCTATGTTAGTTCTTAAACATTGGTTCTCAATATTTAAAGAGAAGTTCTTTTAGAGTTTAAAACATCCCTTTGTCTTGTTGGCAAAGTTGCCTTTTGAGACAATTGGGCCAAAACAAAATCAACTTAGGAAATTGATCAAGCTCAATTACTATCCTTTTAGTTCTAGGTAGTATCCATTTTCTCTTGAAGCAGTAAATGGGCAACAAGGCAATGTATTTTATGAGAAATTTTAAAAAGATGTGGATTTTTTAATGGATAAACGGTAAGTGGGAGACTGGAAAACACAATGAAGATGGAAAAGAAGAAAAATAAAAAATGAAAGCTGAAAGAAATAGAAGAAAAAGATGAACACTGGAAAGGAAACAGACACCAAGGAAGGAGATAGAAAGAGAGGAACAAACTTAGGAAGGAAGGAGGGAGAACGAAAGAAGGCCAGAAGATGGGTCCTAAAACACTGATGTGTTCCCACTCTTCAGAAAACTGCTCTCCTTGCACTGTTCACATTGAGGCTAGAGTGCTCTTTCCATTAAGCAAGTCATAGTGTGGCCCTTGCGCTGCAGGCCTGTAGTGGCTTCTGTGGCTCACAGGGTCCAGTTGACTCTCCACAGAGTTCTGCAGAGCCATGCCATTACCGGTCTATGCACCACATACAGAAGCCACCTTGATGACACGCATTCCCTCTCCACTTAATCCCTCACCCTACTGAACTGTTGTATGTTTTGTTACCAATTCCCCCTTCCCCTTTTTCTCCCTGAATAACTCTTAGTCATCCTTAAAGACTCTGTTTAAATGGCTTCTGCCTCTCTCTTCATTCATTTATATGCCCTTATGACAACCTATGCATACTTCTTTTTTTTTATTATTGATACATAATATTTATGCATATTTATGGAGTACATGTGATATTCTGTTATATGCACTGACTGTGTCATAACCAAGTCAGGGTATTTGAGATGTCCAATGCCTTGAGTACTTATCATTTCTATATGCTGGGATTACTTCAAGTCCTCTTTTCCAGCTGTTTTGAAATATACAATGTATTTGTTGTTAACTACAGTTACCCAACTCTGCTATCAAATATTAGAACTTATTCCTTCCATCTAGTTGTGTTTCTACCCATGAATCAACCTCTCTTTATCTCCCCCACCCACCCACCCATCCTGGCCTCTCTTTATCCCCCTCAACCTCTCTATCCCCACCCACCCACCCTTCCTGGCCTCTATCATTCTACTTTCTAACTTCATGAGATCAGCTTTTTAAGCTTCCACATATGAGTGAAAACATGCAATATTTGTCTTTTTGAGCATGGCTTATTTCATTTCACATAATGACCTCCAGTTCTATTCATGTTGCTGCAAATGACATGATTTCATTCTTTTTATGGTTAAATAATATTCCATGGATATTTCTTGTAGTTATAAATCTGCTTGTCTGTCAAACCCACACAACTAGGCTGGAGTCACTTTATTCTGTTTAGCTACTCAGTGCCTCACTCAGTGACTTATACACACATACTAGGTACTAAAAACTTGATATGTAATTTTTAAATAAGCTTATTTTAATTAGTTTTCTTTTCCCTTAAATATCCTTAAGAATTGGCCCTACTAGCCTGGGCAGCAAAGTGAGACCTCATCTCTACAAAAATAAATTTTTAAATTAGCATCATAGTGGTGCTCACCTATAGTCCCAGCTACTAAGGAAGCTGAGACAGGAGGATCACTTGAGCCCAGGACTTTGAGGGTACCGTAAGCTATAATTGCACCACTGCACGCCAGCTTTGGCAACATCAAGACCCCATCTTAACAACAACAACAACAAAAAAAGCTGGCCCTACTGCACTATGATAGTAGTTAAAGACAGGAATAGGCCCAGTAGCAACTACCCCGCTACTGGGCCTAATCCTTTAATCCTTTTCTTTTTCTACCATCCTGATTACTGTCATTCATTGACTCTTGTCTTTTTGGTTCTGATCCCACATCTCATGCAGGTCCAGGCTGACACACAGTACTAGTCATTTTCTTGCATTGGACCTGAAATAGAGTTGTAGCATTCTATGTTTAGGCTTCACTCTTCAAATTACAGACATTTTGACATACAAATACTTTCTGCCTCATCTACAAAACCGTACCTTTCATTGCTACAACCATTTTTTAGTGTGCCTACGAATCATTTACATGCACTGTACATTTTCATCATCAAAACCTCTCTTTATGTAAAATGAGTCTCAACAAGAGAGGCCTGCACATTTCTGGGGAAAATGTTTCAAAATCTTAAGAAGAAAAGGTAAGGTACATATATTTTGCAAATGCCTCTGCTATGGGCTGAATGTTTGTGTCTCACCAAATTCATATGTTGAAAAACTCTAGTTCCTACTGTGGTGGCATTTGGTGAAGGGGCGTTTTGGAGGTAATTAGATAATGAGGCCCATATAAGAAGAGACAAGACAGTTTGCTTCCTCTCTCTATTTCTCTTCACATTATGAGAATACAACAAAAAGATGGCCAGGAGGAAGGCCTCCATCAAGAACCTAATCAGGCCAGTACCATGATCTTGGACTTCCAGCCTCTAGAACTGTGAGAAACAAATATTTGTTGTTTAAGCCACCCAGTCTATGATATTCTGTTATAGGAGCCCAAACTGACTATGTCAGTGCCTCTAAAAGTATAGACCCAGCAGGTTAGAACCACTGACCAATAGGATGACAACCAGAGTAATGCAGAATAAAGCCAGCCTTCAGTTCAAAGCTAGGTATAGGCTGGATGGAACCTGATGCTGATACTTATTTAAAAGTTGCTAGTACCCAGGAAAAGCTTACTGAGTTGAAAATAAAAACCCATTGCCTAAACTGGGTCCCTTCAAAAGGTGCCACTTTTTTAGAAAACAGAACAACCAAAAGTCCTTAGATTTTGCTGGCTGTCAGGTGATTGAAAAAGCAAGGGATATAGTATCAGGAGACACTAATTTCCATAGGGCAAATCAGTAGAAGTGCTAGCAGTTCAAGAGGTCCAACATCTCTGTGAATAAGACCACAGTCTAAAACTTCTATGTCTACAAATATATCATGCAGTTTCAACAACAAGGAGGAAAAAACATATCCCTGGCTATGAGTGAACAAAAATACAGTCTCTGCTCTCTATGTTCATTTTCTGTATCTTACCATTAAAAGTGCGCATATTCCCCAACTTCAAGTCACAGTAGCTATCTTCTTAATATAAAATAATTCCTTGCAAAAAGTTACTCTTCTACTTCTTTGGCTCACTACATGTGAGTCAAACTTACCTCAACAAATCTAAGACAAATTTTAGAAAGGAAAGGAAAGGGAAGGGAAAGTGAAATGAAAAGGGAAGGGGAAAGGAAATGGAAAAAAGAAAAAGGGAAGGAAAAGAAAAGAAAGGAAAGGAAAGGAGAGGAAAGGAAGAAGGAGGGAGGGAGAGGGAGAGAGAGAGAAAGAGAAGAAAGAAAGAAAAAGAAAGAAAGAAAGAGAAAGAAAAGAAGAAGAAGAGGAAGAAAGGAAGGAAGGGAAAGAAAGAAAAAAGAAAGAGAAAGAAAGAAAGAAGGAAAAGAAGAAGAGGAAGAAGGAATGAAGGAAGGAAGGAAGGGAAAGAAAGAAAGAAGGAAAGAAAGAAAGAAAAAGAAAGAAAGGGAGGGAAGGAGGGAAGGAAGGAAGGAAAAGAAAGGGAAGAAGAAAAAAGAGGGAGGGAGAAAAGGAGGGAAAAAAGAAAAACAACTATTAGATAGTACTCAATAGTTTAAAAGAGGAGGAGGAAGAGGAAGAGGAGAAAAGAGCATTTTGGAGTCCTAAATTTTATCAAAGATTTCCCCATCTCTTTTATATGAAGATTTTCAGAACAGAATAGTCATTCTCAGATAGTCTCCCTCTGCGAGTAGGCTCCCTACTCTGCCGTGAAGGAAGTCACCTGTCTTCTGATCTGGGAGTTATTCCAGATGAATCTGGAGTGATCTCCAGACTAGGATTGTCAGATAAACTACAGGGCATCCTGTTCAATATTAATTTCAAATGAACAGTGAATGTTTATTTAGTATAAGTATATACTATGTAATATTTGGGACATATTTATATTTTTAAAAATCTGTTGTTTATCTGAAAGTCAGATGTAACTGGGGATCTTGTGGGGATTTTACTAAATCTAGCATCCCTACTCCAGACAGTCTGGGGATTTTGGACAACTCAGCCAAATCACAGCTCAACACTTAGACAAAATTCATGCCAGCCCTAATATCTTTCAGATACATAAGACTATTCTCTATTTGGCCACTGATCCAGCTTGGGCTTTCCTGTGATAAATATTGCAAACTATTGCTCATCACGGGGAAAGCTTCATCCCAACCGGTCTTTAAAATTTGCACACACCATTGGAGTCTACTTTTCATTATACATGGTTTGAGAGGAATGCTGGGACCACTTCTGTAGGAAAGATACAGAAGCTCATGATTCCTATTCCCAGGAGCTGAAACTGCTTACACCAACAAAAAAGCAAACTCAAAACTTTTCTAGGCAAGTCTTGTGCTCTTAAATAGCTACCCTGTGACTTCAAAATCCTGTGAATTCTGGGATCCTCCTCAGAGATGGCACCTCAGGTCAAACAAAAGCCAATGAGAGAAAGAGAGAGAGAGAGGACTTGGGAGGAGGGACTGCACTTGCTCTCTGCTTCTTCTCCTTTGACAGGGAGTGTCATGAGCCAAGGACAGCTGCCTAACCATTATTACATTCCTTGGTCCCAAAGAAAGAGACTCCTGTCTCCCTCCTGGAGCTACAGGTGCCAAATGGAATGTTGAGCCAGAGAAGCACTAAAAGGAGGAGGACCAGAATCAAACAGCAGGACAAGGAAATCAGAAAACTGAGTGGGGACAAAAGCAGGGAATATGTTCAACAAGTAATCTGCGGTCTTAGGATGATTACACCCAGCAGGTGTCTCTCCCCAGTGTGTCTTTTGTATCCTCCAAACATGGCAGCGCAAGGAAGAAACAGTTAAGGATCCAAGGATGGAGCAAACAGGGGCCTGGATTATGCTTGATGTCACCCAAATGTTTGCCTCATCACAGGCTTAACCCAGCTTTAAAGATACAGGAAAGGAGCTCACTTCAGAAGCAGTCTTGTCAGGATTTTATCATGGAATATCCTTGTGTATTTGAAAATGAGCTTAAACTTCCTCCTGGATTACTAATTTTCTAATCTTCTCCCCAAACTAAATCCTATTTCCTAAGCCTTATATATAAACATTTTTGTTATTCTCCCCTGAGCTGTTTAATTCCACCATGGACAGAAGCCTTATCAGGTACTGGGAAGCTGCTGTTGTGCAGAGAACACTGGGTTCACCAGCCCAGCCCTGATTCTAGCCAGTGTGTCGCGTCCAGGGTTCCCAGTGCACCAACTCTGCCCTGCCCCTTGCTTGCTGTATTATCTGAGGTCAATCGCTTAACTCCTTCCGGCTTCAGTTTCTCATCTAAAAGCAAGAATACCATCACCACCACTAATAATAACAAAATTCACATTAATAACCATAACCTGTCAATAATAACAACAGTAATAAAAGAACAACAGTCTTACCTTCAAATAGCAGATAAGAAATTCTCGACCTGAAGGAAAATAATTTCTAGTAGATATAAAAGAAAATGACCAATGCCCACAGCTTTCTGTCCTAACAATATTGACCGAAGTTCCATTAAGGGAACCTTCGGGGAGTCCCAGCCTTGGGAGGATAATTGAAGGAGGAGACTTGGACACCTGCAGTCCGTTACATTAAGGGCCCTTTAATAAGTTGCTTTATGAGCGATTGATGTTGGCCTTTGACTTTGAACTACTGCCAGACATTTCTTAGGTCCTCTTGTTAATATATTTAAAAAAAAAAGAAAGAAAGAAAGAAAAGCACCATTCTACTAACCTACACTTTATTAAATTTTGTGCTTTAAAAACTTTTTAAAATTATATTTTTGTCAATATTTAAGTTTTTCTCTTGTATAGCTTCTGCCTTTTCCTCTACTGTTTTCTTTGCTTAATGGTTAGAAGGTGTTTTTCATTAAAAAAATACAATTTTCATTCATACTTTAACAACTTAATTGTACTTATTACCCATTTTATTGATCATATAATTCTTTTGACTTTGTTATGTATTCCAGTTTTTTATTTAAACTGAAGTCCTTCAAGTTTTAGTTATTAGTTATTTTTATGTCTTTTATATTGTATCTCCCTTATTTTTAATCTCCAGAGTTCTTCCCTAAGATTTGACTATATTCTTCCTTCGGAATTTTTTTTTTTTTTTTTTTTTTTGAGAGGGAGTCCCACTCTGTTGCCCAGGCTGGAGTGCAGTGGTGCATTCTCAGCTCACTGCAACCTCTGACTCCTTGGTTCAAGAGATTATCTTGCCTCAGCCTCCCGAGCAGCTGGGATTACAGGTGCCCACCACTACGCCTAGCTAATGTTTTTGTATTTTTAGTAGAGACGGGGTTTTACTATGTTGTCCAGGCTGGTCTCAAACTCCTGACCTCAGGTGATCCGCCCACCTTGGCCTCCCAAAGTGCTGGGATTACAGGCGTGAGCCACCGCGCCTGGCCCTCCTTTTGGATTTTTAAAATTCACCCCCCGCCCAAAAACAAAAAACCCACGAGAAGGACATGTCGCTGAGATAAAGTGGACACCTGTGAAGCTAATTTAAATCCCAGGTTCAAGAGACTGAATTTCTCTTTTTTTCTAGTTAAACCAACAGTGATACTTTTAAGCTCCCCATTATCGTTTCTTCCAGAGTTCAACTTCGGACTTTAAAACCTTCAGGCTAAGTAAACTAGTAGATCCGCAGACTAAAGTCTCCCGCATGACAAATCTTCCCTTAGTGGCAACGCAGCTGACCTGCTGGCACGGTATTGTCTTCTCATATTATGCTTTTAAGGGAATCCTTGGGTAAATCTCTGCCTGGGGACTAAATCTCCAAGCTCCTGACAGGCAATGATTTTTCCCTCCTTAGGAAACACAGACTGTAGCCATTTTTCCAACTGCAGTCACTGTATCCATCCCCGTAAAATACCTGCACTGAGGGAAAATAAATAACATGTGAAAATCACCAGCTTAAATATAAATTTCTCTAATCTGCTGAAAAAGGACTTGGCCCTTTTGTTTGAGGTCAGACGAGACTTTGCCTGAGAGTAGGACTTAAAGGAGACATTTTATTTTTAAAAGACCAATTGGCTGGAGCGGGGAGGATTGAGATCAAGTCACCCTCTTTGCTCACTGAATGGTGGCCCCATATTTCCCTTCAGGGGCTCGGCTGTAGACATGGCACCACTCTATCCTCATTCACCCTTAGTTGTGGCTGAGCCATGCCAGGCAGACAGGGAGGTTCCCATCATCAGACAACAGGGCTTGAGCACATTGATGGAGTAACAAATATTACATCTTAGCAATGCACACAACCAAGAAGAAGAGGACATAAACCCTTTTACTGTCTTTTTCACTTTGGATCTGAAAATACATTTTTCTATATATGATTTAAAGATCCTAAACACTACCTAGCCCAGAGAAGGAAATTTCCCTAATTTTTAAAAATCCTAAATTCTTTTTAATTTCTTTATAAGGTTATATATGACCTAATCACCATAAGTTCTACAATACAAGCCCAAGCACACCAACTAAATAAAGGCTGCAGAGAATGGAATCTCCTATCAAAACAGGAACACTCAATATTATAATTTAGTTTTAATCTTAAATCAACCAAAACACCCTGAACCTTCCAATAATACCTATTAAAAGAAGCTACATTAGCAAGTCTTTAGTTCGGCTAAAAGATCATTTTATATCACCCTGCTTTCCTCTTAACTAGTTTTTTTTAAATGATCAATTCCTTTCAGGATGTAGATTTCCCCGCAACCCCCTTTCTTTATCATAAGAGATAAGAAAATTGTGTCAAAGCCAGAGATTATACTCAAGAAGACTTTTAGAACTGAGAAAAATACAAATAAAGTAATCAGAACCCTAAGTTGGTAATCCAGGCTCGCTTAGAATTATAGGCACCAGAAGAATGGAGCACTTTAATCATGTATCTTTGGAAGTCTCAACTTGCTATAGAAAGAATTATCTAACTCACTGGTAAACAGGCTCTTCTTCCCTGTAACCATTTCACTCATATATTCTTGGGGATTGAATTGCGTCCCCCAAAAAGATAAGTCCCACCTCCCGGTATTTCTGAATGTGAGCTTATTTGGAAATAGGGCTTTTGCAGATGTAATCAAGTTAAAATGAAGTCACTAGGGTGGACCCTAATCCAAAATGACAGGTGTTCTTACAGGAAGGAAGAAACAGGGACAGACTCACAGGGAGAGCACATGGGATGACAGAGACAGAGATAGGAGTGCAGAAGCAGCAAGCCAAGGAAGTTCTGGATTGACATTGATGCCCCCACCAGATGCCAGGGAGAGGCAAGGAGGGACTTTACCCAGATCTCAGTGAGCGCAAGGCCCTGCTGACAGCTTGGTTTTGGACTTCTGGCCTCCAGAACTGTGAAACAGTACATTCCTGTTGTTTTCAGTCACATAGTTGGTGGCACTTTGTTATAGCAGCCCTAGAAAATGAATATACCTGCCTAAGAGAAAATAACTTTGAAGGCAGATTTAAATTCTTCATAAGTGAATTGATTATACATGGATTAAGGCTTTACAAATATTATACTATCACCAACTAAAACTCTCATTCATTCTGACCTGAGGTCCACCATGGATGGACAGCTCACCTTTCTGCTCCGACACCTGAATGCTTGCAGTCTGACAGTCACAATGCTCAACAGTTGACAAGTATTGTTCCACCTAATCCTTACAGTAGCACTCTAAGATATGCATTATTTTCCCTGTTTTGCAGGTTTAAAAAAAAATGAGGGTTGGAGAGGTTAAACAAGTAACTTGCCCCAGGTCATAAAGCCAGTAAGTAGAGAACTGTGATTTAAATCAGGTCTGTTTGATATTCATTTCCAGACTCTTAGCCATAATGCTTATTGATTTTACTTCACATTTTGTCCAACAATCTTTAACCTCTTCAAATCTTCTTTTCTGTTCATGATATAGAAGATCACTTTAAACTAAAGATGAGGAGGAAACAATAATCATCTGATGCGGCATTTCTTCAAACTTTGTGATCCCCTTTAAAAAATACTAGCACAGAACTTCGGATATTCTCTATGTTTCTGTCTGTCTGTCTCTCTCCCTCTCTCACATCCTGTATGACCCCATCATCCCATCCCTTTCTCAGACTAAATACCACCCACCTGTCTTCCAAGTGTTATCTTAAATGTTATTTATTTGGTGATATTTCCTTGATGTCACATTCTAGCAGGGGACAATAATATTGCAACCTCACAGCATCCTATATTTCTCTTCTGTGGCAGATATCATGATTAAAATGACATAATTATTTTGATAGCAGGATTGACCTGCTAACAGGTCTGAGGACTGTTGGCATGACTCGCATGGAAGCCTGTGTAGTTGACTATTGTAGTACCATTGCTCTAAGATTGGAAAATATGTAGGCTTAGGCTGCCTCAGCTTGGGGAAGCTGTGAATGATCAATAAGGAATGTGTTCATGCCCCAGCGTGCTCTCAGTGTTGTCCTCTGCCATCACATCATACATTTATAAAAAGGAAATGGCTCTATTGAAGGGTCCTGATCACATCCAGATCACATCGTGTGTAGAGCTGCTCTTGTCTTAGGTATGGAAGCCTTTTCTTGGCGGGAGGTAACTTGTACTAGAAGATCTGATGTGACCCTCCCTCTCACTCGGTCTTTTGAGGAACATGCAAGTTTCTGTCTCTGTGATTGGAGGTTATTGACATTCTTTCCCTCTGCTCTAAGTCTGCCTATGCTGATTTCCTCCTGAATTCTGCAGAGAAGTAAATCTTCTTTAATTCCCCCAGGTGATCTTAGCTGTGTAAAATAAATTACTGCATTTCCCAAGACTTAGTAAAGCATGAGATATTTCTTTCAGTAATTAAAATTGCTCTTTTAGAGTGAAGGAGAATGAAGAGTTAAATATGAACATTAATCTTCTAACTTTTTTCAGGAACTCTGAAAAACTTTGACTGTAACAAAAATGGATGACAGAAAACAAATTCCTTCCCTAAGCATTTGGCCTATATGTATAAAGTAGTGCTGACGGAGGAAAATGTGGCTGATCCTGTTAATCCCACTAAATGACAAATAAAATATCTCATTTCACTTCATTTTCAGTTAGTTATATATCTTCGTTTATATGTCTCTTCTGACAAGGAGCACAGACATTGTTTAGGTGTCACTTCTTAAATTCACAGCTTTTTTCTTTTCCTCTAAATATTCCATGCATCCAACATTTGGCATAAGGTTTCGTTCTTGTTTTTGTTTTTAACCCAGAGATCTAAATGCTAGAATTGGCAATGATACTGCCAAAGATCCATTTTACAAATTTCAGGCTGGTGGCCCACAGGCTGCATCCAGTCTGCAGCTGTATGTAATTTAAGCTGTTACTTTTTTTTTATAAAAATGTTTTAATTTGTCAGGTTTTGCTGAAATATTACTGCATAATAACCCCACATCTCCATTACTTAGAAACATCTATTTCTTATTCACAGGTTTGCTTATTGGCTGGGGCTCTGCTGGGCTCAACAGGAATGCACTGGCATCTGCTGGGATTGACTGAACTTGGATCCAAGCTGCAGGTCAGGTTCCAGTCTGCTGTGTCTCCTCCATCTGGGGCTGCAGAAAAAGCCTCTCTCAAGGTAAATGCAGGAGCATAAGAAACATGGAAAATAAAAGGCACTTCTTAAAGCCACAGGTCATTTTTTTTCCTCACATTTCACTGGGCAATCCAAATTACATGGCCAAATCCAAAACCAATGAGGCAAGCAATGTCTACTCTATTCGTTCTACTGGGAAGGCCTGAAGAGTTACATGGCAAAAGGGTGTCAATGTAGAAATCTACTACAGGAGGAATAAAGCATTGAGAACAATGACCCAAACCAACACAGTTGCTAACATTTAAAAATTGGGAAAGTTTCCACGAAAATCAGAAATTCCAGCTTTTCTTATAAATTTAGAAAATTTAGTAATATGAGCCCAGAGCTCAAAATATAATCTATATGTATTAGTCAGGGTTTCCCAGAGAAACAGAACCAACAGGATATATATATAGAGAGATTTCTCTCTCTCTCTCTCTCTCTCTGTCTCTCTCTCTCACACACACACACACACACACACACGTGAGAATGGAAGCAAATTCATCCTTCCTCCACATTTTTGTTCTATTCAGGCCCTCAATGGATTGAATAAGGCCCAACCACATTGGTGAGGATGATCTCCTTTACTCAGCCTATTGATTCAAATGCCAATCTCTTCCAGAAATACCCTAACAGACACACCCAGAAATAATATTTTACCAGCTATCTGGGCATCCCTTAGCCCGGTCTTGTTGGTGCATAAAATTAACCAACCCAAATTCACCACTTATCAACTTAGCATCCATACATATCTCTTTGAACCATGGTTAAATTTCCAAATAAAGAAAATAATATGGTAGTAATTTCACCTAATACGATAGAACTGTTCTGCATACAACTGAAACACACTAACCCTTTTCCCAGAAGAGGAGGTAAGGTCCTTGAATAATGTTTACTGGCATCCCATAACCTACATACTATTATGTAAAATTAACAATACTTAAATACTGATATAAAGTCAATACATCTTATGTTACATAATAAGGAAATAAACAAAAATATTTGCTTAATATATGTATATATATATAAACAAATATTTTCAGAAGAAAATAGGAAGGAAATACTTATGACATTTGCAGTCTCATTTTGGCATCTGGTCATGTAGTCATAGCTGATATTTGTAACTACTTTTTTCTTCTATTAATTCTGTATTCTCTCTGCCTTCAGCAAGCACTTCAGCTGGTCACACTATCCTATTTTCAAAAAAAGACCTATAGAAATAGGACCCCCAAAAGAAGACAAAGCAGCTTGATTCTTTGAATCAAAATCTATGAATCAATAATCATCTGCACTAGCAGTCACTCATAGTCTAATGGAAGCCCACTGTGTCCCTGTGTCTGTGTTCAAATCCCGGCTCACCACTTACTACTTGTATAACCTTGGGCAAGTCACTTAATCTCTCTGAACTTCCATTTCTTCATCTCATAGAGTTTTAGTGAAGACTAATTGAGATAATATACATAAAAGCTGTTCCATGAATTGAAACACACCACACAGATGTTGCTTGTCATTATTAGCAGGGCTCACCTAGTGAAACTCAAATTACTATTTAAGGAAATGACCAATTTGCATAGCCACCTGGATTTTTACTGTCAACGACTTTGACTGGGATTCAAATGCTTTAACAGCAGGGTTATTTCATTCACTGAAGATCCAGCTGGTGTAGCAGTTTGGGATATGCACTAAAAGATGCTTGGAAATACCTGCTGGTCTTTCAGCTATTGTGCTATAAAACCAGGTAGGAGAATCCTTTTATCATTTCCACAGCTGAATATGCTTTAAACCCCCTAACAGAGCCAAAATTGTCAGACCAAATTCCACTTGTGATGAAATCCAACCAGGTTAACATGTCCTTTCCTTGTTAACCACCTAGGCTTTTCTGGATGAAATCCTGCAGCCCTAAAACAGGCAAAACTTGACTTAACTTCAAGGAAAGTTTTGGATTTCAATGGACTTTTGAAGTCCCTTCAAAAGAGTTAAGGACTTCAATGACAGGTTTGCCTATACAGAGGACCACAGAGGCAGGCCATTTGTAGAAATTCAGTTCATCTAGGAGCAGAAGTTGTCTGGTGAAAATTGGTTCAGTAAGGAGGGGCTAAGTGAGGCATGTAAGTTCAAACTCAGTAGAATGAAAATGAGTCAATTTCAGATGATCGAACTTTGTTGCTTTGTGTTTTTCCTCTTGAGTTTATAAAAGCAAGTCTTTTATATTTACTGTCCTGAAGGCCAATCCATTTGATGATTGTAGTAAATTAGAACCAACATATACTATACGAAATTTAGGAAATGCCTAGCACATAATACATTATCTATATATATTTATTCAATTATTTAATTAACAAGCAAGTATTTTAAAGATTTCCACAAAGGCTATGAATTCGGACTTTTATTCGTGAATAAAGAACTTCAATTTATATTAAGTGCATTCTTCGACACCAGGTAAGCTAAACTGGCAATTTTTCAAATAGATTTTATTACATAATATTTTGCAAATCAAGCTAATAATAATTGCATTTTGGGAATCTTTATCTCAAAACATTTCTCTCAGGGCACATTGTACTATAGCTAAATCATTTTTACTGTTAAATTGATTGTTTTCTAAGCTGCAAGAAGTGTCAAATGGTGCCACAGGAAGTTAAGTATAGCAAACGTATTTAACCGGAGCTTACTGCAGAAGAGATTCCATCAAGTAATAGTAATAGATTTATAGATAGATAGATAGATAGATAGATAGATAGATAGATAGATAGATAGATAGAATTGACACTCCATAATGAGAATTTTCTTATTGGAGAATGTGATTCCTGAATATGTATTGGGATTTCCTAGAGTCCTTTCAACTTGGAAGAGAGGAACTCTATCAGGTATGAACAAAAGAATATTCTCCTTAGCTAAGAAATGTCTTACTATACCAATCCATCTCTGCTAGAGATTATTAAAATGTTTTCAGCTGGAAGTTGTTAAATAAGATTTAGCAATGGTTAAAATGGGAATTCTAAAACACACTTTTTTTCCCAGAAAAAAAAGAATATTGTATTCTTTGCTGAATTCTAATACTTCTTTTGAATCTAAGGGTTTTATTTAGTCCACAGATTAAGATCTTAGTGTAAATATAATAAAAATACTTTAAAGGTTAGGTATCAACAAGGTGTCAGTGTGCATAAGGATGAAGTATTCCAGTCATAATTAAATTTCAAATCTAATTATAATTTGAGGCATCCTTTTAATTACATTGCAATATTTTCTTTTCCTAGGAAGACGAGTGGTATAGCATCTTTTATCTGTAATTTTCATTTAATTAAAAATGTAAATAAATCAAACCCCCTTCTTAAAAATATTTACTTTGCACATAAAAAAGAGGATTTATAAAGTTGGGTTTTGTCTAGTTAATCATATTTACTTTGAGCCATAAACATATGATGTATGAATATATAGGCACAGAGGTCTAAATTGTCCTTAATATTATGAAGCAGGAAAAAAAAAGTTGCTAGTAATTATCTTTCTTGCCAGTGAGAATTCTTATGCCACTTCTGGCAAAATCCTACTAATCCTTCAAAGCCAAGTTCAAATGTCATCTCCTTTGTGTGAAGCGTTCCCTAACTCCCAAAGCCAAATTCAGAGATAGGCTACTGAGCCACAGCCAGCGACTTACATCCTTAAGGGTCACTAAAACATCCCTGGAATTTTATAAACCTCTGAAGAAAAGAGCCTTCATCAGAGTTCCCTCAGAAAGAGGACTGCACATAGTTAGAAAGTTCTAGTGGAGCCACTTGGGGAGCTAAACTACCTCACCCTGTGCCCCCAATCAGCAGATATGAGTATCAGGAATCACTAACCTGCCTCCTAAGGACCCAGCTCCTTGGCAGGCTTTGGTTTTCTCCTGTGGGACAGACAAGCTTACAACCAAATGGGATTCTTGGACAGTAGATGAGAAACTGAGAACAAGCTTGAGTATTTCTCTCTTGTCCTACCCCCCAACCCCAGTAATCTGCTCTCTAAATTAATGTCAAATAAACACTTGCAAACCCCACCTCGTCCCATTTTCTTACACTACTTCTGATGACATCAGACCCTAAACTAGGAAAAAAGAAATGTGAAAACGTGGAAGGATAAGACACAGGAAGCAGCTGAGAAGATCTGCGAATGGCAGGCCAGGCGTGGTGGCTCACGCCTGTAATCCCAGCACTTTGGGAGGCCGAGGTGGGTGGATCATGAGGTCAGGAGTTTGAGACCAGCCTGGCCAACATAGTGAAACCCTGTCTCTATTAAAAATACAAAAATTAGCCAGGTGCAGTGGCAGGCGTCTCTAATCCCAGCTACTCAGGAGGCTGAGGCAGGAGAATTGCTTGAAACTGGGAGGTGGAGGTTGCAGTGAACTGAGATCACACCACTGCACTTCAGCCTGCGCAACAGAGCAAGACTCCATGTTGGGGGGAAGAAAAAGATCAGTGAATGGCAAAACCTATGGTGTGGGTGGGAGGAATTTTAGAATGGAGAGAGAGTTGGAAACTTAGGAGAGGGTAATCAGAGAGGGGGAACTTGAAATTGAGATAACAGAGGTTGTAGTTATTGGTAATAATGAGGTTTTGACAAAGGAACGAAAGAGTAGAGGATAAGGTCATTCGAGGAGAGGAGTCCCAGAGAAATAAGGCGCATGAAGGATTGTCCTCAAGAATAATAAAATCCAGCAGGCACAGTGGTTCATGTCTGTAATCCCAGAACTTTGGGAGGTCAAGGCAGGAGAATCTCTTGAGCCCAGGAGTTCGAGACCAGCCTGGGCAACAAAGCGAGACCTTGTCTCTACAAAAAATTTTAAAAATTAGCTGGGCATGGGAGCGCGTGCCTGTAGTCCCAGCTACTCAGGAGGCTGAGGTGGGAGGATCACTCAAGCCTGGGAGGCTGAGACTGCAATGAGCTATGATTGCACCACTGCACTCCAGCTTGGGTGACAAAGTGAGACCATGTCCCAAAAAATAATAATATAAAAAGAATAATAAAATCACCAAAAATTATGAAAGACAATGTTGGAGACAGTGATAGCCAGAAACTCAACTGTTCAAGGAATTAGAGCGAGTGGCTCCAGGTGCCTCCTTGCCTACAGCAAGGAGGAGGTAGTAGGTGGTTTATGGTTTGATGACTTGGACTCAAAGCTGAGGTTTATAATCAGAAATAAGAGAAAATGCCTAGAAGTACCAATGAGGAGCAAGAAGGGCATCTATCCTACATTCACACAATAATGAGAGAGGAAAAAACAGGGATCAATTGAAAGGGGAAGCAGTGTCTTCAATAGAGAACCAACTTTTCCAGCTAGTGAAGTGAATGACAGGGATCTGATCAGAAGTAAAAGGACTGTTAAAAGACGAGGTGGAGCATATAACGGATTTCTGCTGAAGGGTGATCCAAGAGGCAGAGTGGAAGGGTTGCAGGTATGGGAGAGAGATAGGAAATGGGATCATGGAAAAAGATGTGCACAGCTATATGGGCAGTGTAAGAGTGGAGTTCTATCACCTCACCATGTTGGGCTTTTTGAGGTAATGAAATAAATAGGATTAAAGAATAAAATTAGATCAGTCCTATGGTCCCAAGACTGATGGTGGTGATGAGACTCCAGTTGGGCAGGAAGAGGGCACATGGATTTGCCATGATCTATAGACTCTTAGGGCCCTTCCAGTTTCCAGCTGAAACCCATGACAAGGCAGTTTCAGCCAGAACACGCAGATCTCCATGGCACCCTCTGTTGACTCCTGGAGCACTCAGAACTTCTGGGACCTCTTGTCATGCTTATAAAAGGGCATCTAGAGAATGGGGAAGGTGGACCTTATCTTGAGCACCTGAGACTCTTAATTCCTGCTATATCATGATTTTGTTCCTTTAAAAAATAGAGATTCATTGAATTTGTTGAGGATAAGAATGATAAAATTCTCAAGTTGTATTTTAGGAAAATCTAGTAGCTTTTAAAGTTGGTCTCAGAGGGCTAGTGGGCAATGGTGATGGGTAGCTTCTAAGGATTCATCCTGGAATGAATATCTTCTGATCATCCATGGCCCAGATGCTGTCCCTGAATTTTCAAAGGGCTATCAGTAATCAGAAGATATTCTCTCTCCAGTGTGAAACCTTAGAGTCTCCAGAGTTTATTTTATTAAGAGGTCATTATTTCTTTAAAGGGAGCCATAATGAAAACCACTAGACTCACTGATCTCTCTGTGAGAACACTCTTTCCTTAGAAATATTTCCTCAGCCCCATCAAGTCATTGATCACAGGTTACTTTCTCAGCAAACATTCCTGGACCACCCTATTTGAAAGTAATACCTGTTTTATTTTGCTCCATGATATACTCTGAATGTTTGTTCTTTCCTAATCTCATGTTGAAATGTAATCCCCAATGTTAGAGGCAGGGCCTGGTGGGAGGTGTTTTGGTCATGGGGGTGGATGCCCCATGAATGGCTTGGTGCTGCCCTCGCAATAGTGAGTGAGTTCTCATTAGATCTGGTTGTTTAAAAGTTCTCATTAGATCTGGTTGTTTAAAAGTGTGAGAATGACACTCCCCCCAACCTCTCTCTTTAGCTCCTGCTCTTGCCATGTGATGTACCTGCTCCCTCTTGGCCTTCTGTCATGATTATAATCTCCCTAAGGTCATCAGAAGCAGATGCTGGAGCCATGCTTATACAGCCTGCATAACCATGAGCCAATTCAAACTCTTTTCTTTATAAATTACCCAGTATATTAGTCTGGTTTCATAATGCTATAAAGATACTACCTGAGACTTGGTAATTTATAAGGAAAAGAGGTTTAGTTAACTCATAGTTCCACGCAACTGGGGAGGCCTCAGGAAACTTACAATCATGGCAGAAGGCAAAGCAGGCACCTTCTTCACAAGGTGGCAGGAGAGAGAAACACGTGAAGGAGGAACTGTCAAACTCCTGTAAAACCAGCAGATTTCATGGGAACTCACTAGAACAGCATGGGGAAACTGCCGCCATGATCCAATCAGCTCCCTCCCTCCACATGTGGAGATTACAGGTCCCTCCCTCAACATGTGAGGATTACAATTCGAGATGAGATTTGAGTGAGGGCACAGAGCCAAACCATTTCACCCAGCCTCAGGCATTTCTTTATAGCAACAAAAGAATGGCCTAATACACTCCATAACATAACTTTATAGCTCATTTATTTCTTTTGGTGCAGTCCTGCCATCTCCATCCCCAAGCTAGAAGAAAAACTCTATGGAGGCAAGGATGTTTGCCAAAAGACATCAATATTCATACTGCTTAATAGCCTGATTTTTTACTTAATTTATAGAAAACTACTTTCCATGGAAGAAAACAATGGAATACAATGATTGTTCAATAAATACTTATTAAATAAATCTGGCTTCATCTCTATTTTTTCAGCCGCATGCTCCTCTCCGCATCAAATGATTCAACCACAACAGACCAGTGAGAGCTTTTTATTTGCTGTGCCCTGCCATGTCTTCACACTTTTCCTCAAGTAATTCCCTCCACGTGCACTGCACCTTTCCCATATTCCCCATTTACAGAACTTCTATTCATCTTTCAAACCCCTATTTAAATACTACCTCCTTTGTTAGGGTTACATTTGATATTAGAATCCTGATATCAGTACTGAGAACAGTATTCTGATACCACCAATCAAAATAGATTTTCTTCCTCAGTGCTTCCAAAATACTTTATTTATATGTCTATTTATTATATTTTTGTTCTGTTCATTATTATAGCTAGTCATTCATGTGTCTGTATCTCCAACTAGAATTTATAAGCCCCTTGAAGTTAATGATTATATCCTAATCATGATTATATTTCCAAAGGGCTTATCACAATGTCTGACATATAATCACACAATAAATGCTGGATTGGACTGGATTGAATTACTTTCTTACTTTGAGTTGCCTATGTAATCACCTCAGCCATGGTCTTCATTCTTATTCCATGATCCTGGTTCTGGCATTAATTAGCTCATTACTTATATAGAGGCTCTATTAAAGGAAACGTGAACAATAACTTAAAAATTGTTCTATGTATTTCGTGACCTTAGAGCTCCCTCACTATCTGACTCTTCTGGATATGATAACAGCTGGGTCATGCTTGGATTCAGAAAGGGAGCTCATGTTTCTCCATGCCTCCACTGAGAATGGGAAAATATGAGAACAATTACATGTTATGGTGTGTGCAAAGAACTGGGTGGGGGGGAGGGGTGGTTGTAGTTTCACTAAGGCATAAATGGTTAAAAGTTTGATCACATTTTATCTGATCTCGCTGTGGTTTTCCAGATTTTTTTATGTTTTTACAAAACAGAAGAAATAAAAGAGTTAGAAGTAGAGTTTGTCCTTTGAATTGAGATTGTGGAAATTACAGCAAGTAAGAGGATTCTTGATGTCCTGCAGCCCGTAAATAACTATACCTCCTGGAGTTTCGTCTTAGACACCAAGCTAGAGTAAAAAACTTCAGGTTCAGGTTCTGAAAAAAAAACTCTCTGCTTTCTTTCCTTCTTTTATACAATCCACAAACTTGTATTAAGCCCATTATGCTCTAATTTTGCACAAGGAAGCTCTATGCTCACAAAAGCAAACAAAACAAAGTCCCTTCTTTTAAAGGACAGTAAATGATTGGTGCCATGATTCAACCGTATAGAGAAAATAGAAAAAAGATACATCTAACCCACATTTGCTGAACATCTGCTGTATACTAGGTCCACTCATAAATGAGATAGTCCTTGTCCCCAAGCTTATAATTCAGTGGGGAAAATAGTTTAATGCCATTCTATATGGAATGATACGAACATATTCAGTAAGTGCACTAATCTTATTTGTGGGGGACATGGAGGGGTTGGGGGATGGGTGAGGAGAACAATTCTACCTGGTTTGGGAAGAAAGAGAGGCATGCGCATTTATAAGTTCAAATATGATGTAGGGTTTAAGTTCAGGTTAGAAAATGAAGAATTTACTGTGTACTTCAAGACAACAGTTACCCAAACCTGCAAAAGTCACTGTGTGAAAAGGTCTCCCCCCAACCTTTAAGGAGTATCACAGAAATACTCTCGGAAAAGATTGCAGAAAATATCTTTAAAGTACAAGCACCTAGAGGGGGACATCCCAATTAAGAGGTGATAGGAATACTTTCTGAGGGTCCCAGAAATTTTGATTTGGGCCAGTGAAATATTTTTAAATCTGAGGGTTTCACAAAGGATTGACAAGCTTTATTATGCTAAACAGGGCAGTTTACAAAAGCACTATCATTCGAAGTTATCTTCTAGACTTTTTATGGTTTCAGGTCTTAGATTTAAGTCCTTGATCAATCTTGAGTTGATTTTTGTGTAAGGTGAGAGATAAGGATCTAGTTTCATTCTTCTACATGTGGCTTCCCAATTATTCCAGCACCATTTGCTGAATAGAGTGTCCTTTCCCCACTTTATGTTTTTGTTTGCTTTGTCAAAGATCAGTTGACTGTTAAGTATTTGGCTTTATTGCTGGGTTCTCTATTCTGTTCCATTGGTCTATATGCCTATTTTTATACCAGTACCATGCTGTTTTGGTGACTATGGCCTTATAGTATAGTTTGAAGTCAGGTAAAGTGATGCTTCCAGATTTGTTCCTTTTGCTTAGTCTTGCTTTGACTATGTGGGCTATTTTTTTGTTCCATATGAATTTTAGGATTTTTTATCTAGTTCTATGAAGAATGATGGTGTTATTTTGATGTGAATTGCATTGAATTTGTAGATTCCCTTTGGCAGTATGGTCATTTTCACAATGTTGATTCCACCCATCCACGAGCAGGGGATGTGTTTCCATTTGTTTGTTCTATGATTCCTTTCAGCAGTGTTTTGTAGTTTTCTTTTGTGGAGGTCTTTCACCTCCTTGGTTAAGTATATTCCTAAGTATTTTAGGACATTGGCTATTTTTAGACATTGGCTTAGGCAAAAACTTCATTACCAAGAACCCAAAAACAAATGCAACAAAAACAAAAATAAATAGATGGGACTTAATTAAACTAAAAAGCTTCTGCACAGCAAAAGAAATAATGAGCAGAGTAAACAGACAACCCACAGAGTGATAGAAAATCTTCATAATCTGTATGTCTGACAAAGGACTGATATCCAGAATCTACAAGGAACTCAAACAAATCAGCAAGAAAAAAAAATCCCATCAGAAAGTGGGTTAAGGACATGAATAGATAATTCTCAAAAGAAGATATACAAATGGCCAACAAATATATGAAAAAATGTTCACCATCACTAATGATCAGGGAAATGCAATTCAAAACCACAATGCAGTATCACTTTACTCCTGCAAGAATGGTCATAATCAAAAAATCAAAAAATAATAGATATTGGCATAGATGTAGTGAAAATGGAATACTTTGACACTGTTGGTGGAAATGTAAACTCGTACAACCACTATGGAAAATAGTGTGGAGATTCCTTTAAGAACTAAAAGGACACCTCTGATTTGATCCAGCAATCCTACTCCTGGGTATTGACCCAGAGGAAAAAAAAGTCATTATACAAAAAAAGATACTTGGATACACGTTTATCGCAATACAATTTGTAATTGCAAAAATATGGAACCAGCCCAAATGCCCATCAGTCAACAAGTGGATAAAGAAAGTCATATATATATATATATATATACACACACACACACATATATATGTGTGAATATATTATGTATCTATTATATATATGAATATATTATATATCTATTATATATATGAATATATTATATATCTATTATATATGAATATATTATATATCTATTATATATGAATATATTATATATCTATTATATATGAATATATTATATATCTATTATATATATGAATATATTATATATCTATTATATATAAATGTATTATATATCTATTATATATAAATGTATTATATATCTATTATATATACGAATATATTATATATGAATATATTATATATCTATTATATATGAATATATTATATATCTATTATATATATGAATATATTATATATCTATTATATATATGAATATATTATATATCTATTATATATAATAGAATACTACTATATACTATATACTATAATGTATAGTAGTATACATTATATACTACTATATATATAATGGAATACTACTTAGCCATAAAAAAGAACAAAATAAAGGCATTTGCAGCAACCTGGATGTAATTGGAGACCATTATTCTAAGTGCAGTAATTCAGGAATGGAAGACAAAATATCGTATGTTCTCCCTCATAAGTTGGAGCTAAGCTATGAAGATGCAAAGGCATAAGAATGATACAATGGACTTTCGGGACTCAGGGGAAAGGGTGGGAAGGGAGTGAGGGATAAAAGACTACAGACTGGATACAGTGTACACTGCTCAGGTGATATGTGCACCAAAACCTCAGAAATCACCACCGAAGAACTTATTCATGTAACCAAAATAAATTTTTTTAAAAAAGCACTATGCTCTAGTGCTACAATGAGCTCATAAAATAAAACTATTTTTAAAATCTTTTTTATGTATAATGTAAATAGTTGACATCAGCCAGGCACAGTGGCTTACACCTATACTCCTAGAGATTTAGGAGACTGAGGCAGGAGTATCACTTGAGCCCAGCAGTTCAAGACCAGCCTGGGCAACACAGTGAGACCTCCTTCTCTCCGAAAAAATTAAAAACATAGCTGGATGTGGTGGCATGTGCCTGTGGTCCTAGCTACTTGGGAGGCTGAGAGGGTAGGACTGCTTGAGCCCAAGAGGTCAAGGCTGCAATGACTCATGATCACTCCACTGTATTCCAGCCTGGGCAACAGAGCAAGACCCTCTCTCTCAAAAAAATAAATAAATAAATATAAATTAAAATAAACAAAAAAGAAAAGAAAGAAAACAAAGGAGAGGGAGTTTGGTTGAGGTTAAATCAGATTTTAATTCAAGACATAATCAATTTGAGGCTTACAAGGAATATTTGCCTAAAATGTTGGGTTTTTTAAGAATAAAAATTGGCCTATGTATTGTTGGGAAACAATTCTCCATGGTTCCCTCATGTTTTGGCATGCCTTATAAGCAAAGAGCTGACTTCTGTTAGTTCCAGACTATTTTTTAAGGATGTGTGTATATTAAGTAGCCTTAGAAGAGAGAGAATGTCTCCCTCTAGAGTGAAGAGCAGAATCTTATAAAAGATTTAGTTTCCCTACATCCAACATTCCTCTCATGTAACACAACCCATTAATTGTTCAGATATCATCTGACCCTCTTTACATTACCCTGTGGAAACTGGGAATCAGTGTAAAAATGCTGATACTCTGGCCACTTACAGCCATTGCAGTAAGTAAAAAACTGTCCTATGTCTCTGACCCAGGAGTCCCATGTCTTCAACCAGCATCCACGAAACTGTAGCAAGTTAACATGTTAACTTGCAAGTACAGTAAAATCTTATACCCTTCACAGTTCTTGACATTTATCTTTAAAACATTGCAACATTTTAATTGATGTAAATCATTTTACTTTTATCAGTTTCAGAGACCTCACCACATTAAGGTCTTAACAATTAACTGATGGTTTCTAATATTTTTCAGACTCCTAACAGGATTAATGCACTAATTCTGACAGTTAAAGGAAATGATTGTCAATATTACCTGAAAGGAAAAATCAAGAAACCACTCATACATATATGGTTGGTTCACTATTACAGTTATTTGACATTTAAAACACTGTTTTGTATATGGGCTCAGTAAAATGTGAATCGAATCTAATTGGTAAAAATGGGATCAAATATTAACTGAATCTCTTTAGAATTCTAGGATCCACATTATAATATGAATCAATGGTATAATAGAAGTCCAAAGAAATTAAGTAACAAAAAGAGCCCTGTGGTAGACAGAATAATGATCCCCCTTGACCCAAAGATGGTCTGAATATTTATGTCCCTCCAAAATTCACATGTTGACATTGAATCTCCAATATGTTGGTATTAAGAGGTACCCCACCTCTTTAGGAGATGACTAGGTCATGAGGGTGGAGCCCTCGTGAATGGAATTAATGCACCTATCAAATAAGTCTCAGGAAATGTGTTTGCCCCTTTTGCCCTTCACCATGTCAGGATGCAGCAAAAAGGCAACATCTACAAAGCAAAGAGTCCTCACCAGCCACCAAATCTGCTGGCACCTTGATCTTGGCCTTCCCAGCCTTCAGAACTGTAGGCAATAAATTTCTGTTGTTTATAAATTATCCAGTCTCAGGTATTTTGTTATAGCAGCCCAAGTGGACTAGGAGAGATGCCCATATTTCAATCTCAAGAACCTGTGAATATGCTATCTTGCATGGCAGAAGAGACTTTACAGATATGACTAATTTAAGGATCTTGAGATTGGGAGATTATCTTGAATTATCTGCGTGGGCCCAATGTAATCATAAGAGTCCTTATAAGGAAAAGAGGGAAGCAAGAGAGTTGGAGTCATAGGAGGAGACATGATGACGAAGCAAGTTCACAGAGAGAGAGAGAGAGAGAGAGAGAGACAGAGAGAGAGAGAGATACAGAGAGAGAGAGATTTAGATTTGAAGATGCTACACTGCTTGCCAAAGCTGAAGAATACTGATGGCCTCTAGAAGCTAGAAACTACAAAGAAATGGATTCTTCTCAAAGATCAGATAGTTGTAGGTGTGCAGTCTTATTTCTGGGCTCTCTATTCTGTTCCATTGGCCCATCTGTTTGTTTTTGTACCAGTACCATGCTGTGTTGGTTACCACAAGCCCTGTAGTATAGTTTGAAGTCAGCTAGCATGATGTTTCCAGCTTTGTTTTTTGTTTTTCATTTTTGTTTAGGATTGCCTTGGCTATTTGGGCTCTTTTTTGGCTGCCTATGAATTTTAAAATAGTTTTATCTGGTTCTGTGAAGAATCTCAAAGGTAGTTTAATAGGGATAGCAGTGAATCTATAAATTGCTTTGGGCAACCTGACAAAAACAATGGGGAAAGGATTCCCTATTCAATAAATGGTGCTGGGATAACTGGCTAGCCATATGTAGAAGATTAAAACTGGACCCCTTCCTTACACCATATACAAAAATTAGCTCAAGATGGATTACTTAAATGTGAAACCCAAAGTTATGAAAATCCTGGAAGATGGTCTAAGCAACACCACTCAGGACATAGGCACAGGAAAAGATTTCATGGTAAAGATTCCAAAAGCAATGCAACAAAAGCGAAAACTGGCAAATGGGGTCTAATTAAACTAAAGAGCTTCTGCACGGCATAAGAAACTATCAACAGAGTAAACAGAGATAACCTACAGAATAGGAGAAAATATGTGCAAACTTTTCATCTGACAAAGGTCTAATATCTAACATCATAAGGAACTTGAACAAATTTATGAGAGAAAAACAAATAATCCCATTAAAAAGTGGGCAAAGGACATAAGAGACACTTCCAAAACTAGGCATACATGCGGCCAACAATCATATGAAAAAAAGCTCAACATCACTGATCATTAGAGAAATGCAAATCAAAACCACAATGAGACAACTTTTCACACCAGTCAGAATGGCTATTATTATAAAGTCAAAAAATAACAGATGCTGGCAAGGTTGTGGAAAAAAAGGAACGCTTACACACTGTTGGTGCAAGTGTAAATTAGTTCAACCATTGTGGAAGAGAGTGTGGGAATTCCTCAGGGACCTAAAGATAGAAACACCATTGACCCAGCAATCCCATTACTGGGTATGTACAAAAGGGAATATAAATCATTTTATTATAAAGACATATGCATGCGTATGTTCATTGCTGCACTGTTCACAACAGCAAAAACATGGAAACAACCTAACTGCCCTGTCAATAATAGAGTGGATAAAGAAAATATGGTACATATACACCATGGAATACTATGCAGCCATAAAAAAAATGAGATCAAGTCCTTTGCAGGGACATGAATGGAGCTGGAGGCCATTATCCTTGGCAAACTAATGCAGTAACAGAAAACCAAATACTGCATATTCTTGCTTATATGTGGGAGCTAAATGATGAGAACATATTGGCACATAGAGGGGAACAACACACACTGATGCCTATCAGAGGATGGAGGGTGGAAGGAGGGAGAAGATCAGGAGAAATAACTAGTGGGTACTATGCTTAACACCTGGGTGATGAAATAATCTGTACAACAAACCCCCATGACACAAGTTTACCTATGTAACAAAACTGTACATGTAACCCTGAACTTAAAATAAAAGTTTAAAATAAAAGAAATGGATTCTTCTTTTCAGCTTCCATCTAGAAGGAATGCAGACCTGCCGACACCTTCATTTTAGCACTTCTGACCTTCATAAATGTAAGAAAACTACTACATTCTTGATGATTTGTCACAGCATCAATAGAAAATGAAAACAGCTCTCAAAGCATCCCATTACAGCAAATCACTTATAAACCTAACTTTCTTGGTTATTTTTTATGGTTATATCACTTTCTATTTCTAAGCTATGCCCTCAGGCTACACTAGGCTGAAATAAATTCCCCTTCTTATACTTGAATTTTCTTAGTAAGAGATAAATCGCTTTCAGAAAAGTGAGAGGAGGAGGAGTTGAAGGGGAAGGAGATGGAGTTGCCTTAAGCAGTAGAAGAAAAAAGACCATCCCTGAAACTTTCATAGTTAAAAATAATAATAAAGCAAAACTAAATAATAACACCAATTTCCAAGGACCAACGACAGACCTACAAGAATAAAATAAATAAAATAAATGTATCTGTACCATGGTTGAAGAGAGATACAGACTCCCCAGTTCCCCTAAAAATCTGCTTTTCTAAGTTACCCATCTAGGCTGTGGCTCCAAGCAATTTGTCCAATCAATGTCTCCCGGAGAAAGGAGGTCTTAATATAAGGAGTAGAAACTGAGGTCTAGCCAGGAAACACATACTGGATGTATTAATGCATGTGAATCTATTATTTATATTGACCGTAGGGATAAGAAGACAAAGTTCTTTATAGAAATTCAACTCACATGTTGTGATCTGTCCAACTCTCCACTCAAAGGAACCGGGTCTATAAAAAGAGTGCAGACATTGACTCTTCCGGATAGAATGCAGGACAATGACAGAATTGGGATCTGAGAATGACATTGAAGGGAAAATGTGAAGTAATTCTTATGCTGACATAGTTTCATAAAGTGTCTGTGGTATCCGATGAAGGCTTAAAGGCAGAGCTTAGAGCTGGCCTGAGCTGCCTCTGAATGGTAACTTAGCCCAGTACTGACACTGTTAGTATGAATGCACTAATAAGCATTTTCAGCACACGCTGCTGGCCATTCCTGTGCTACCTGTCCAGGCAATCCCCAGATTTCAGCTCCTCCCACTTAGGCTGCCCTGAAAGTGCCCTATTGGGAAGCCACTGTCCCTGTTTGCCAGCATGCACCACCAACATCTCAGGAGTGCCTTTTAGCTCCAGTTATCCCACTGGGCCCTTTGCTTTCCTCCTTGGAAATGGTCAATGCTCACATAGTTTCTGCCCTTCTTGGTTTGAAAGTGTGGTGCTCATTTCAATATTTGACACTCCCAGTGGAGCCCAGAAAGGTAACCTAGTTCAATTTAACAACAATCACTTACTCTGTGCCAGGCACATACTAGACATGGAGACTAAAGCATGCTCTTTGCTCTTAAGGAATTGACAGCTGCATTATATTTCAACTCTTTCTGGATCATGCATCCCCTGTCCCATAAATTGGAAGGCAAGGTAACTACAGCTCCTCTTCCCATACTCCTGCACAGGAAGCAGTTTATCTTCCCTTAAGTTATGTGGTGGAGAGAACTTCTCCAGCCTCCTTGAATTTTGCACATTCCATGACTCACCCATGGGACCAATCTCTGTGGGGTCTACCTGATTTCACTGTGCAAACTTTTTTTTTTTTTTTTTTTTAGACAGAGTCTTGCTCTGCCCCCCAGGCTGGCGTGCAGTGGCGCGATCTCAGCTCACTGCAATCTCTGCCTCCCGGGTTCAAGTGATTCTTCTGCCTCAGCTTCCTGAGTAGCTGGGACTACAGGTGCACACCACCACGCCCAGCTAATTTTTGTATTTTTAATAGAGACGGGGTTTCATCATGTAGGTCAGGCTGGTCTCGAACTCCTGACCTCAGGCAATCCGCACACCTCGGCCTCCCAAAGTGCTGAGATTATAGGCTTGAGCCACCAGACCCGGCCACATTCTTTTTTATTTTTTTTTTTATTTTTATTTATATTTATTTATTACACTTTAAGTTTTAGGGTACGTGTGCACAACGTGCAGGTTCGTTACGTATGTATACATGTGCCATATTGGTGTGCTGCACCCAATAACTCGTCATTTACATTAGGTATATCTCCTAATGCTATCCTTCCCCCTTCCCCCCACCCCACAACAGGCCTTGGTGTGTGATGTTCCCACTCCTGTGTCCAAGTGTTTTCATTGTTCAATTCCCACCTATGAGTCAGAACATGTGGTGCACAAACATTCTTTTATTATACAGTTTCTCTTTTTGGGGAAGGTGGAAAGTGTGAAATCATATTCTCCACTTTGCCTTAATCAGATTTCACTCTTACCCTAGGCTTCTGGGTCTAGTGAGTAGTATCCAGTTCTCCATTTTTCCCAGGGATAGCAACACGAGAGGCTGTCACAAAATCTCTGGCATTTTTATTTTCTTTAACTTTGAGTCAAAATAGGTATACCACCATTGTCTTTAGTCCTAGAAATCTGCATTGCCAAATTTGTCCATGACAGTGTTCAAAGAGCTTGCAAGTATATTAAAGGCAAATCTGAGTGCCCTGCCCCTGCAAAAAAGCGAAAATTTCTAACCAAACTAGCCCATTCGTAGAAAAAAGCACTTATATTTTTGCCAGAATCATAGACTCTAAACCTTTCCAAAACAAGTGGAGGGGTCATTTCACGTCCTGTTTGGGATTTGACATACTCGCAACAAGCAGTTAGTTACACCTGTGCCTGAGGGTTTTTCTAGCCTTTGTCTTCTAAAACCCCTGAAGTATTCTTTCTTCAGTTGGCACCTTATTTTTGCACATGAAGGGTTTTGGATCGGAAAGACCATGATGGAAGCACTCAGTGGTAGTGTTCTTTTTCTAACTTGGCATGCGTAGCTACCATTCCTCTCAATTCTCATGAAAACACACATGATTCCGTGGTACTTCCCCCTCTCAGTGTATAGTACCGTCCTCCAGGCCTCTCAGAGAGGAGCCCAGGACTTTCCTACACTAATTGTCTCCCAGCCAGTTGCTGCCTTTCCTACAGCAGCCCAAGTCAGACTTCGTTGCAGCCTGCGAATATTTTCCACTCCAGTGTGTGATGCCAAAATCATTCCACGAGGTCTGCTCCAAGTTTTCCTGTCAAGATAAGCTTCCAGCCTGATGTAGAGTGGATTAGCATACAGCATCAAGACCAGACTCATAATCTTATAAAACTGGCAGCACAGCTTCCTAAGTCAAACAATGAAATGGATATACTCTTTTAAATTGAAAGGTAGAACATATTTTCAGAGAAATGTATCTACTTCTGTAAAACCGACTTATTTGAAGATTTCCAGAACTTAGTTAAAACATTTTAAAAAGTGATCATTTTATGTGCACAAAAATATAGTAAATCCTGTGTTATATAAGGTTACTAAGCAGCAGCAACATTTGCAAATTTGCCTTTTGTCCCTCAGATCTTATTTATTTCTACTGCTTCTTCACAAACATTTAGAAAATAGATGTCTACATGCCAAGGTCCTTCTGTTAGTATGCAGTATTTTAGTAATAACCAAGAAGAATCATACTGGGTTAGAACAACCTAGAAAAATAGGACTGATTTTGACAATAATGCTAAGGGACCACTGTGGCATAAGGTAAATATCTTCCATAAAAGCAAGTTGTAGATCAACAAGTGTTTATGGTCAACCTGCTAAACAAATTTTTCATTTCTGAATCCTCAGTGTCTAGTACTATGCCTGGAAAAGAGCATGTTTATTTACTGAATGAAAAAAAGAACGAATAAATGAATGAACACACCCAATTTCCCTAAAGCTGTTAATTTACCCATTCATACTTGAGCATATTGACTCTTGAAGACATTCCAATTCCTTGGATCACAAGTTCTCTATGTTGATTACTCTTATGAAACCACTCTAAATCTATGTTTCAAAACCTGTTGAGTCTTCTTTCTGTTTAAATTATATTGTTTTGTGGTTTGTCTTGTTTTTTTTTTAAGTAGAGACACATAAGGGCTTCCAGAAAACAATCCTGTCAGAAGTTGAGATATTAGAGTCTCCAAGCTCTATGAAAGGAAGCATTTGAGTTGGTAAGAAAACTAGGAATGGCTCAGCTCTCAATATCTGTATCACCTCCTCCAGGAAGCCTTGTAGAGCATCTACCACTTTTTTCCCCTCCCTCTCACTCTTGCCTTAAGTGTCCCCTCTTAAAGCTCCCTAAATTCTTGTGCATAGTATCACCATCTTGTAATTATCTCCCTTCCCTAGACTGTGGATTCAGTACAGGCTATGACTGGGAATTTTTCCTGGTACCCTCAGTTCCTGGCATAGATCCTGGCGTGTAGTGAGTGCTCAGTTAGTATTTGAACAAATGAATGAAGTAGTGAACCATGGCATTAAATTTACCTGAGACATTTGTTCTTCTAGAGGCTGGAAAACATTTCAGAGTGGGAGGGGTACTTTCTCGCGTTTGGAGAAAAGATCAAAGGATTTCAGCCAGAGAAGAGGCCTCCATATGGTTTTTATTGTCATCTTTCATCTTTCTTTTTTTCTCCCACTTATTAAAAAGAGAGAGGGAGTCCAAAATAATCTGGGAGACTGGCAGACTGCAAAAAGACTATGAAGCCACATTTTGTAGGGCCTTCTGGCGATCCCTGTCAACCCAGGCAAAGCTGGCCCCAGGGCCAGAAGCCCTCAGTTCCTCAATGCATGGTAGGATAGCTTGTGTCTTGCAGGGCATTTCAGGAGCTACTTGGAGGCTGCCCTATCAACCCTGCTTTCTCTTCCTGCTAGTTCTACAGCCCAGCATGCAGCAGGGCTCAAAATGCTTTCTTGCTATGTGGGCTTTCCAGCTAAGGTTAGACTTACCACTCACTCTGCTGACTCTCATTATGGATTCTACCTGAGTGTTTGCCAACCTCCTGTCCTAGCCTCTCTCTTATTTTGTCCATCTGCCTTGTCCCTTTATTCCTTGACGAGAGTTTGACACACATCCTGACCTTGAACTGGATCCGTCCCTTCCTGCTCCAAAGATTTCTTCTACCTGAAGAATCTGACAGAAGTCACTAATCAAAGCTGAGAGTAAGTAATCAGACAAAGCTCTGTGCATTGAGCAGGGATTGAAGACCATAATGGTAACTAGCCCAGCAACTAGAAAAATAATCAGGGCAGTAGGGAATCTAGAAAACAAGCAGGGAGAGTATGCTGTGGGGAATTAAAAGCTCAAACAAAGAATTAGAATTACAGAGAGCCAGGAGGCCAAAGCGCATGGGAAAGGGCTGCAGGGTTACAGCAACAAGACCTTGTTTCTGCACTAATTCATTGCCTCTGCCAAGTGAGTTTGTATTCATGTCCTATTAGTGAAAGGGAAAGAATCCAGAAGTAGGACTGTATATGGTTTTGAATCAGGACTCGCTACCCTTAGTCCTTTGTTGGACTAAGCCTCGCTACCTCAGTTTCTTCTTCTACAAAATAGAGCTAATAACAGTACCTACACTGGAAAGTTTTTTTGGAGCATTATATGAGATAATACTAGGAAAATCACTGACATATTTTCATTCAGCAGAAAGTGCCCAATGAATATTAACTGTCATTATTATTACACTGAAGAAGAGAGTTTTTAATGTGATTAGCATGGGGCATGCTGATAAAGGTTAAGGTTTTAGGATCCCTTTAGAAATTAAAAGAGCCAGCAGAATGACTTTTGCTGATAGGTAGCTTTGAAATGTAAAAATATTGAGTGTAAAAATTAATTATTTTTGTTAGGAATTTTTATAGCTTTATTGAGGCATCGTTGGCATACAATAAATTTTGCATTTTTAAAGGGTGTAACTTGATGGTTTTTGACATATGCCTACACTCATAGAGCCATCACCACAATCAAGATAATGAACATATCCATCACCCCCAAAACTTTTATCATTCCCCTTTATAATCCCTCTCTCCCACTCCTCCTGTTTCCAACCCCCACCCTGCCATTATCCTCAGGCAACCACTGATCTGCTTTCTGTCACTATAGATTAGTTTACATTTTCTTAGATGTTATATAGATGGAATCGCACAGTATTACTTTTTTTGAGGGGTTGGGGGAGGTCTGGCATCATTCACTCAATGCAATTATTTTGAAATTAATCTTCATTGTTGTTTGTTGTCAACAGCTCATTCCTTTTAATTGCTGAGTAGTATTCCATTGTATAACATGATTTGTTTACCCATTCATCTGCTTATGGAGATTTGGGTTGTTTCCAGTTTGGAGCTATTACAGATAAAGCAGCAGTAAACATTCATATGCAAGTCTTTGTGTGGACCTGGACTTTCATTTCTCCCGGGTAAATATTCTAGGACTAAAATGGCTAGGTCATAAGTGCATGTTTAACTTTTTAAGACACTGCCAAACTGTTTTCCAAAATGGCTGTGCCATTTACATATTTAACAGCCAAAGACTATCTTTGCAATTATTTTTATAAGGGTATGAAACAGCCTTCGTTCTTGTCTCTGTCTGCAGCTGAGATTGCTGGCTAAGTCCCACCTTTTTTTGGAAACTTAACCTTATTTGTTTTGTTTCTCTAGGAGAAGAAACTTCTTATAATGTAAATTTATAAAATTAAACAAATCAAATGATAAAAGTAAGTATCATAACAACTATTGGACAAGTCACATTTATTGGTTTCACCTCAATCTCTTTTAAGAGTCAATAGGAGATTCCTGAATCTAACAGTTCACCATGTGATAAATAAATCACCTATAAACTCTCTTTACATACATAGCTTTTGAGCCTATCGCCCTGGGTCATTGTCACCCTCTCACACTGGAGTCATAATATAGTACCAAGTCCATCAATCATATCTACAAGGTCTAAGGACACCCATTCCATATTCTTATTCTCAACTCCCAGCTTTCACCTGTCTGGGTGCCACGTGTGACTGCCCAAAATGTTACACAACAAGAATGGAAGAAATTTTCATGTGAGTCTCAAAAAAAAAAAAAAGTTTAGATTGCTAGCACACAGTATTTTGTTTATTTGTTTGAGACAAAGTCCCCTTGTGTCACCCAGGCGGGAATGCAATGGTGCAATCACGGGCTCACTGCAGCCTTGAACTCCTGGGCTCAAGCAATCCTTCCCCCTCCACCTCCCAAGTACCTAGGACTAGAGTATGTGATACAATGCCTGGTTAAACTTTTTGTAGAGATGGGTATCTCACTATGTTGCCCTGGCTGACCTTGAACTCCTGGCCTCAAGCCATCCTCCCAACCCAGCCTCCCAAGTGCTGGGATTATAGGCATGATCCATCACACCCAGCCAGCAAGCACACGGTATTGTTCAAAATAATTTTTCATCTTAATTCCAAAAGGTTATAAGTCTCTGTTTTAAGAACCTGGTTTGAAGAGAGAGAGAAAAAAAAATAGTGCCAAATAGATGTTCTAATAATAGAACCATCAATCCTACTGCATTTTTGGTTGTCAACTGCTCATTTAAATCAAATTCCACTCCCTCCACATCCTTCTCCCACACCTAAATCCCAATTCTGTCTCTGTATCTCTCTTTTTTTCTCATATGCATGAGAACTCTGGTTTCCTACCTAAAAAAATAAGAGGACATTTGGTTATAAACAAAGGCCAGGAAAGTTGAAGAGGAAAATGGAAGATAAGAGCCTATCAAAAGAGTTTTAGCACCTTTGGTTAGAGGAGTGAAGGCCAGAAGCTATTCAAGCTTGGGGCACTTGGTAGAATTCTGAGTATAAGCCAGGTTACTTCAGGTCCAGGGCATATATATGTGCACAGATTTGACTCATTGTCAGACATGAAAATAAACATGCTGTTACCCCGAGGATGGGACACGGGAAACTTTCAGAAGTTGCTCCCTGGGCATGTACATTGGCCTACATAGCAAAAAAGGGACTTCACCAAGCAACTTTGCAGGCAGTGGATGTGGGTTGTGGCAGCAACAGTGTCAACAGTGGTAAAAAGAGCACCTAACATCTAGTAAGCTCTACTCTGTATTTGGTATCATGCTAGCTGTCTTATAAATATTATTTCATTGTATCTTCAAAATCAGCATATTGTTCCAGGTTTCACAGATGATGAAATGAAAGCTCAAGATGGCTAAGTAACTTGCATAGGCCATACAGCTGGTACATGTTGGAGCCAGGATTGAGTGCAGTCAGTCTGCCTCTAGAACCCATGGTCCCAGGGAAAGGTGGACAGCCTGGGGAGGGGAGTGGATTCATGTGGCACTGAAGCTGGCAGGCAGTTGCATAAGAAGGTTTGTGGCCTCCTTTGGAAACTCTCAGGAACAAGGAGAGGGTACTCTGAAGAAAGAGGGGAATGTCCCACTCTTATGCAGATGTGGGCTATCCAACCTGGCAAGCATCAATTCTAACAGAAAGTTTTAGATATATGCTAAGGTCTGAATGTCTGTGTTACCCCAAATTTCATATGTTAAAACCAAATCACCAATGTGATGGTGCTAGAGGTGGCACCTGTAGGAGGTGATTAGGTCATGAGGGTGGAACACTCACGATTGGGATTAGTGTCCTTATAGAAGAGACCTCAGAAAGCTGCCTTTTCCCTTCTACCAGGTGAGGAAACACCAAGAACGTGCCATCTATGAACCCTCGCCAGACACTGAATCTGCCAGAGCTTTGATCTTGCACTTCCCAGCCTCCAGAACTGTGAGAAACAAATTTGTGTTATTTATAAGCCACCGGGCCTAGGGTATTTTGTTATAATGGTCTGAACCAACTAAGATACCATAGAACAGTGTCCATTGGGGTTTATACCTTATGAAACCATGTCACAATTTTTAAAGATGTTTGAGGTGGAAGGTTCAGCTCAGTCAGTTATCAATGTCCCAGAAAACAGACATGCAAATGTATGAATCTCAGGTAGGCTAGCACAGGAGGGGCACTGGCTGAAGTGCAGTAACTGTGAGCATGTTCACGTGCAGTTGATTGAAGAAGGCAGCTACCTGAGCCTGTCTGAACTGAAGGCAAGGCCAGACAGGAGTTATCAAAAGCTCATTTCCTGAAAAGGATCTCTTTAACCATAGGAGTCACTACCTCCCAGAGAGATTTGAAGGTTTGGGTGGCTACAGATTACTTTGAGGCCTGCGAAGAAATCTGCCTCTGGCCTGAGAGTTTTTCCAGCTTCAAGTCCCGACTTCAGGCTCAAGGAGGAAGTAGGCAATTAGGCTCTGCCAAGACCCAGGACTGAGCCCCTTGCACTCCCCAGTGCTTGCCCTCACTGGTCCTGCTCTCGGCTGGGAATGCCCCCGCCCCCTTGTCTACCCAGCGGGCACCGGCTCACTTTTGAAGACACAATTAAGCCCCTTCTCGGAAAAGCCTCTCTGACACTCTCCTTTGTGCCCCACTATCCCCAGCCCCTGGTTCCCTTAGAGCTCCTCTAACAATGGAGTGGATTAATTTGTTCTCAAGCCTGCCTCCTCACTCTAGGCAGAAAGTTTCTTAAAGGCAGGCAAGAACCCTGTATTTTTCATCTCCAGCTCAGCACAGGATGCATTTCTTTTTTCTTCTTTTCAGAATGAAGGATGACAATAGGAGTAGGTAGAGACTTCAGTAAAGACGATCTGGCTTGTTAGACATCTTCAGCTCTTTTCTGATTTTCTGTACCTTTCCCTAGGCCAGAATTGCTCCTCCCTAACTACAGGGTTTATTTAGGAAAACTGGTAATAATATATGACAGATGGACATTGTCCTCAGAACATCTTCTGCAAGCCCTGGGCCTCAAAGGCACCCAATTGACAGCTCCCATGATGGATGAGATTGCTGGAAAAGGAGGGGCTAGCCAGAGCTGGCAGGGTTGGAGTTAATGCAAAGGGACCAGGACCAATGGGAAATTTAGGGATGTCAGAACAGGGATCATCACTGCAGTCCCCATCCCTGTCTAATATGCCATGAAACAGGCAAGAGCCATGTTCAGAGATGATTTCAAATTTGAGATATAAAGATAAGGTTCTCTTGAAAATAAAAGTGGGTGCCATAGCATTGTCATTGTGATCACCAAGAGCTTGGACATTGTTCTGACACGAAGACATATCTTTCGAGAACAACTTTCTTCATCTCTTTCTTAAGGATAGGGTGATGGAGGTGGCACAAAAGAGGATTTGTTTTGGAATATTTATCCTGGCATCTTTTAATTTTGTTCTGTCCGCTTTGCCAGAGCCCTGTCCATGGTAGTAAGAGCTGTAACTTCCTAATCATTCAATTTGCAGGTCCATTACAGCCTAGGCCACCTCTGTGCAGCTTCTAGCTTTTAGAAATATTTAATAAAATGTAAAATACAGTGAAAACAAAACTAATGTTAATTATATTTAAGATTTTCTTTTAAAGAGAGTATAGGCCTTCCTAAGGCTTAATTATACCTAAAAAAGATTTTGTTGTGAAGGGGGTGGGGGAAGTTAATTCACTATATTGATTCCTCAGAGACATCCCTTGAGCTATAAATTGACATTAATTATTCATGGCCCAAAGAGGTTCTATACTAGGAGAAAATTTTTCCATTAAGACCTAACTCACTAGCTCAACATTTTAAAAAGTTGATGCCTGGGTTATCAGAGGTACAAATGTGTTCTAATCGTGGCAGCTTGGGGGTGAGTCAGGCATGAGGGAAAATAGAGTGCAATTGACTATAAAGAGAGAAACAAACCAGCAAAAATCCCTCTTTTGCCTACATTATTTACGGAGAGAATCATTATCATTATCACCATCCAGATAAAAAGACTCTTGGCTGAGACCCCAAGATCATCTTCCTCGATAATAAAGGACTTTGTTCCCTCTCCTCAGACATCTTTTGTGCCCACCCTTCTTGTTTTTATTATTTCCCTACTAGGACAAATGTGCTTACAAAAATATTGCCCAATCTTGTTCCTCTGTAGGGAATTGACCACAGGTTGTGGACCATGGAATGACATACTACTTTATCATCCAATCAAACAAAAAATAATAAACAGGAGGAACTAGCTACAAGGTCTTGAAAGCATAGACCTCATAGCCAGCTCTGCCTTTGATGTTTGACTTTTTTATTCAATACTGATGTGGTGTTGTTCTTAGCCTATGACCTGCATGCGGTCCCCTGCAGATGGTGGAGATCTGAGGGCCATTGTTGTAGAGCGTGTTCATTAGATATGAAAAAAGAGACTGTGAATGAATGAAACAAAATGTCAAATCCCTTCAGATTCTTTAAGAATAAAAGCAAACACACCAGATACTGAATACTGCTAGGTTTTATATGTGTTAGGGACCTGAATTAATGTTATCTATTAATGTATTCTATCAAAGGGGGAAAAAATCTGGGAACTGATCACCAAATTAAGTTTTTTATGATGTTTGCCAAATCTAGGTGATACTGTTACATCCTTTTAAAATAAAATACCATGTGTGCCATGTGCAGAGTATATACCAAGGCCTCCTCATGTGACTTTGAAAGGAGATGAAATTCCTCAACAGATGGAAGAAGAATGGATGCCACAGACAGAGATAATCCATATGCTAGAGAATGTTGCTAAATAGCTCACTTCATGAAATGGAAAGGTCAGTTGTTTGGATGAAAATTCAAATTTAGCAGGCCCGTCTCTGAGTTTATGTCTTCCTTCATTTATTCTCTCAGATGTTTATAGAGTGCCTGTTATCTGCCAACACTGTACTCTGCCCTGTAGTTACAGCAACGAGGAAGAATGCATTCCTACCCTCAAGAAGATGACAGTCTAGTCTGGTTCTAACCGCTCATCACACCGTTGTCACCCTGATTATCTAGTTCCCCAAAGAGTGAGGAAGAAAGCATACCTATTGAGGGTGTACAATAAAGCCTGACCCTAAAAGAACCCGTAGCCTCCATTAGTTACAGTGTGCCAAAAATAGGTAGTGTACAGTAATTTTGTTAAGTAAGGTTTTTTGTTTGTTTGCTTTTAATTACATATAAGGTAGGATTGTTAAATGGTGCAGCCACTTTGAAAAGCAGTTTAGCATTTCCTCAAAATGTTTAACATATAATTGCCATGTGATCCAGGAATTCTATTCCCAGGTGTATATGCTCCAGAAAATTAAAAAAGAACCTAGGTCTACACAAAAACATGTCCATGAATGTTCATAGCAGCATTATTCATAATAGCACAAAAGCGAAAACAACCCAAATGCCCATCAACAGATGAATGGATAGATGAAATGAAGTTCATCTACACAGTAGAAAATTATTTGGCCATTAAAATGGAATGAAGTACTGATACCTGCTACAGCCTGGATGAAATATAAAACATCATTATGCTCAGTGAAAGAAGCCTGACACAAAGGACACATATTATATGATTCATTTGTATGAAGTGTCAGAAATGGGCAAATCCACAGAAACGAAAAGTAGCTTACTAGTTTCCAGGGATTGGAGCAAGGGAGACACAGTGGGGATTGCCCATGGGCATGGGATCTCCTTTTGAAGTAATGATGAGATGAGAGAGATCCCTGACCCCTCCATGAGGCTTGCGATGGGGAGTGGCTCATTTTGTTTGGCCACTGAGCTCAAGCCCCTTGCAGGAGGGGGAGCATGCAGATGAGCGGGTGCAGGAGCCTGGGTGAGTACCTTTAGGCACCGGCAGGAATAAACCCCATACCAGCCCTCAGCAGAGTCTAGCAGTTGCCTGCAACCTCTGAAACCCCAGAGGGCATGGGTTACAAACAATATTGTTTTAGCATTTGCCATCTGCAGACAGCTCAGTGTTGGCCAGCTCAGTGAAGAGTCAGGGAGACATACACCCTGCCTTCTTGGTACCCAGGTTCTTGTCTGGCATCCAGGAAGAATCAGTTCACACGGACTTGAAAGATGGTGAACGTGGAGGTTTTATTGAGTGATGGAGGTGGTGCTCAGCAGGATGGGGAGCTGGAAAGGGGATGGAGTGGGAAGATAATCTTCCCCGGCAGTTTGGCTATCCCTGGCTGCTCTCTAACCATCCAGCTTCCTCTTCGATGTTCAGACACTTCTTCTCTTCTCTCCTTTTTTGCTGTGCCACTCTGCTGCTCTGTCGCTCTTCTGCTCATGGAACCTGGGGTTTGGGGTTCTTATGGGCATGGGATAGGTGGTGGGGTGGGCCAGAGTGGTCTTGAAAAAGGCAACATTTGGACACAAAAACAAGAATTCCTGTTCTCATTTAGGGTCGTGGGTCCAGGCTTGAAGGTGGAGCCCTCACCAGGGATCCTGCCTTTCTGCCTCCTGTATGTATCAATGAGATGTTCTAAAATTAGATATTGGCAATATCTACACAGCTCAATGAAGACTTTTTTAAAAAGCACTGAATTGTGCACTTTAAAGGATGAATTTTTTGTGATATGTGAATTATATCTCAATAAAGCTCTTATACAAAATAAATAAGCCTGACCCTTGCTTTTAAGACTGAATGCTATTCCTTCCTTAATTCCTTCATTCACCTTCTACATGACTGCCCCTCTCCAATGCCCGACTGATCAGGAAGCTTACTCCTGTGCCCTTCACTTCTTCCCCTCTCCCATCCATAAGAAGTAGCCTAGCAGCTGGGCGTGGTGGCTCACACCTGTAATCCCAGCACTTTGGGAGGCTGAGGTGGATGGATCACCTGAGGTCAGGAGTTCGAGACCAGCCTGCCCAACGTGGCGAAACCCCGTCTCTACTAAAAATACAAAAAATTAGCTGGGCATGGTGGCAGGCGCCTATAATCCCAGCTACTCAGGAGGCTGAGACAGGAGAATCGCTTGAACCCAGGAGGCAGAGATTGCGGTGAGCTGAGATCGCACCACTGCACTCCAGGCTGGGCGACAAGAGCGAAACTCCATCTCAAAAAAAAAGAAATATCCTAGCTTTTTTTGTGAAAAATAATTGGGAGAATGTGTAGAGAGTGACTAGGGGCAGAGAGTGGTCCGGGAAAGGGTGAAGCAGAGAGGAATAAAAGATGAGTGCCACATACCACAGCCCAGGGACCAGCTGGAGGCAGATTTGAGTGGGGATGAGAGCATGCATTGCTCTGGAACACCAGCAGCAGGGGAGAGATGTGGACGAGAAAATGAAGGAGTGCCTTCAAAATACAGCTGTGGGTTATAACTTAAATTCCACCCAACATTATCTGAGAGATGCAATAACAACTGGAGTAAACTTCTCACTCCTTTTTTTTTCTTTACCACATCATGTGGGGACCAAAGGTGTTTAAGTTAATAGTTCTTACTCTCACTTTTCAGTTGAAATATAAAAGGCTCAGAGAAATGGGAAGATTGATAGGGTCACATAGCTATTTAGGTAAAGGATTCAGGTTGGAATCTGGATCTCCAAACTCAAAGTCTTAGACTTTTTTCACTAACAGCAGAGACTTGGGAATCAAACTGCTTGTATTTGAATCACAGCCCTGCCACTTACTAACTGTGCCTCAGTTTCCCCAATTATAGTCCCTGCCTCAGAGGATATTTATAACGACTAAGTGGGTTAATATACAAAAAAATTTTAGAACAGCTAAACACTCCATAAATGTTAAGTAGCAGCTGCAATAGAAGTAATAATTAATAGTAATAGTAATAATAGTGATAGAAACAATGGTAGTAGTAATATTAGTAGAAACTATTTGTTCAAAAAAAAATTTACAAGGATGGTTCTGGCTCCATATACATAGGAATAGTAAATGCCACTTAGGCCCACTATAGATACATTGTCCTTTTAAAAAATAATTCATCTCCCTTTGGAAACTGCAGGAACATGTAAACTCCTCAGCCATTGTATCAGAACAGTCTCAAGGACACCAGGAAAAAGGTCTTTTTAAAACTCCTCCATGCTGGTTGTAGTGGCTCACACCTGTAATCCCAACACTTTGGGAGGCCGAGGTGGGTGGATCACCTGAGGTCAGGAGTTTGAGACCAGCCTGACCAACATGGTGAAACCCTGTCTCCACTAAAAACACAAAATTAGCCAGGCATGGTGGTGCATGCCTGTAATCCCAGCTACTAGACAGGCTGAAGCAGGAGAATCACTTGAACCCGGGAGGCAGAGGTTGCAGTGAGCCAAGATCGCGCCATTGTAAAAATAAATAAATAAATAAAAACCTCCTCTTGACAGAATATATGAGGGGCTCAGTGGTTTGGTTATGTGAAACATAATTTCCTATTCTGCGTTCCTGAATAGGATGATGATTATGTAACCCAGGATTTGGGGTATGCACAGTGAAAAATTATCCACTTATAACTGCACTTTGAGTCCTTGTTTCCAAACCTTCCAGGAAGAAGCTCAGCCCTTGAAAAACAAAAATGGGTTGGATTCGGAGATATCTGAGTTGGAGATGAACTTTGACAAACTTCCTTTCTTACCATACTAAAATCCCTGCCCTGGGAGGAGCTTATTTTTTTCTATACATGCAATGTATGTAGAAGCGTAGTCAGCAACTGCGTCTGAAGTATCTTTACTCCACCTCTATGTATAATGACCAACGAAAGCCCTGGTTCCACCCTTGTTCAGAGAGGCGCTGCTTTGGGAACCATCCCGTGTCCTCCTTACTCCTTACTTGTTGCAAGTAATCAAATCCCTTTATTAAATCCTTTTTGGTTGTGGTTATTGGACTGACACCTCTGAAGCAATTGAACTCACTCATTTTGTGGGTAACAATAAGAATTGGTGATCTTGATACATGTGAAAAGCAACACACTTTATATTAATTTCCTCCTAGAAAAAAAAAAAAGAGGGAATTTGCCACCTTGTTGGAAACCAGGACCCATAGCCAGAGCAAGTCTTACACTGACCAGACTCCCAGGATGGTAAATAACACAAAGAGAAAGCTGTTACTCATCCATCTCTTCCAGCATATGTGTCCCCCAGTTCGAAAAGGTATAAATTATTCCCTTCTTACTATGGCTGCCATCCACAGGCCCTCTGGGAGTAGGGCTCAGACACTACTCCACACCAGCCAATTTCATACACACCATCGCTTAATCCTCACACTGCTATCACATAGGCATTGCTTATTCACACTGTAACGTGGAGGAAACTGAGGCTGAAAAAAGCATAAGTGCCTACACCAAGGTCAAAAGCCATACTTGGATTTGTCTAAGATCACAAAGCTGGAAAGTGGCACGGAGTTCAAAACCTGACTCTTATTCAGGCCTCTGAGACACATCATAGCTTCCAAGGATGGAAGTAGAGGCTGGAGCTGGACTCCTACAAAAGTACAAAGATATCATATCATTAGCCTCCAAGCCATCAGAGCTACCCCCGAGCTCTGGTCTTTTTGCTAGCCTTCATCAAGTCAATTCTTCACTCTAAACTCTAGGTCTAAAACATCTCTCCCAGGTTAACAATATTTCCCTGCACCCAACCCGTTATTTTACAAGCTATTTGATTAACTAATTTGAGTTTTACACCCTCCTCACATTCCCATCTGGGTAGCATATGTTCATTCAGTTACTGAACATTTATTGAACAATATCATGTAGAAACATCTTTGCTAGGTATCGATAATATAAAGAATAAAAATGGATAAAGCAAGATCCCTATCCTAATGGTATTTACAATCTGGTAAGGAAAAAAAGATGAACAGAAATGATTACAGCAGAAAGCACGAAGTGCTGAGTTCCTAAGGAGCATGACAAATATAAAAGCATGTGAACAGTGACCTTTCTGGAAAGAATGCTACTCTAACATTTTAAGGCTCAGAGTCAGGGACACCCACAGATCAAGTCGAAAGCAAGTCAATAAAAAGTCAATAAAAATCTGCAATTATGCAAAAAAGGCAGGAGAGACACACAAAATCTACTGGACGTGTGCAAGGCACATTGCTATGGGAGCTGCCACTCTTTCCAGAGATAGAGCTTTTCTGGGGAAAAAAAGGAAACATACAAAAAAATAGAGCTTGATATTGATCTAGCAACACGGGCCATCCAGGAACAGCAGGCTATTTTATTCTAAAAATCTATAATACAATCAATTCCTGATGAAGATTTTATTATTCTTATAGAGATAATTTAGCATTTCTATAGCCATACCAACCAACTAATTTTCACTTACTCAATTTAAAAAGAGATGTCAACTATAGATGTCTAAAGAATAAAGAATGTAGAGATGAAGCTGAGGTGCTTTTGAACCGGTGTACTGCTCTTTTGTTATGAAAGCATATTGCTCCAGTGCCTAAATTTCATCTTTCCTTTTTTAACCTACCACACTTGAAAAAGTCTATAGAAATGTGAATCTATTTCCATGATCGTGAAGAATTTTTGTTTAGGCCAATTAGGGGAAACTGATGAAGGACATTAGATACAATGATGCAGGCGTAATCACTGAATTATGGATCTCTTCTTCTACCTGCTAATTCATTCCTGCTGATAGTCAGGGTTCTCCAGGTCTTAACTTTTTTTCAGGTCCCAATTACTCAATGTAAACAAATGAAGAGGAAGTATGGGTATTCAATGTGATTCATTTGAACAGAAGGTAGGAAACATTAGTATCGATGTATTCCAGGACTTGCAAGCAAAGCACAACTAAATTTAGCAGCCAGTGATATTGATTTGATTAAAAATGGTTTAAGACTTGTAAATGTCACTGGAATTTAGCAAAATGAATATTATTAAATCCTTCTGGTGATGGGGAAAACTAACAAAGGGATTTGCAGTGGTTTCTGTAATTAATTGCTCTGTCATGATTTATATTAACTTACAGTACAACTCCATTAGCTCAGACCTGTCATCTCTGCTCAAGGAACCACCAAGTAATCACTAGCACATTAAAGAATAAATTAGTTTTTGGCTTGGATCCTAGTTGTAGAATGTTTCATTTGTGTCTGCTGTAGACATATGTACCTAATAAAGTTGGGACGAATGAGTTAAAGTACATATATATCAATGTCAGCGGGTTATATTTGAGAGACAATACGCTCAGCATTGTTCATTAGGTCTAATGAATCATGGTATTTCAGCTACATCACCTTGTGTTTAGCAAATGCCTTCAGGTAAGCTGAGATGCAAAAGATTCCTTGAAAATAGGTATGTCTCCAGAGAGTTTACCCTCTTAGCAGTCTGTGGCCTGTGGTTGTAATAATAGCTTCATGTGGTTTTTGTTAACACTTCATTACCCTAAAGTGGGATAAATTATCCTCCTGCTTCTGCCCTACGTGCAAAGGCAGAGCCAAAGCCTTAGCTACTACTACTTACCATAGATTATGAGGATTTGTAAGGTTCTATCAAATCATCTTTGACTTTGATAGTTGGATGACGCCTTAAGCAGTGCTTGATAGAGAACTGTTTTACATTTCAAAGAAAGCTACAATTGCCTTGAGGGTTTGTAAACTAAAACTTGAACCACTTCCTTTTCATTTCAGGCCAAGGAAAGCTCAGTTGGCACTCCCAGGATGATAACTGACACAGAGAAGAGGACCTGTGGGCAATGTCCTATGGAGGCTGTGCACAAGAAAGCTTGTGGCCCCAAGAGTTCACCAAATCTGCAAGGCTCCAAGGGCAAAGTCATTTCAGCTCAAAATCTCTGGGCACTACCCAGACGTTCATAATTTGTCCTGGATCATTTCTGCAATTTGAATCATCAGATGTCAGCAACTCCTTCACAGATGCTATGCCTGCAGTGCAAGGAGCTTGCTACACAGGGGCTTCTCCTGCCTGGCTGAATAGAGTGACAAATGTCCAAAATGCAGAAAGATTGCAGCCTTAGCCAGCTGGAAAATGCATACATTATTGAGGATAAAATATGTAGAGTGTGAGTCAATTTGTGAAATACAGGGAAGCTTATTTTTGCTCTTCTAATATGCTAAGTGATTAGATTTCATATTTGCAATGATTGGTGCTGATGGCTTTGTATTTAATTGGGGGAAAATCTGGAAACACCCCCAAAATAATTCCATTTGTTTCCTGCATATTATTACATAGTTCTGACTTCATTTTAAGTAACTAACCATCTTAAAAAGAAACATTTGCTCCTGAAATAAAAGAAATTCTTAAAAAAAAAAAAAAAAAAGGCAGTAGCAGGGGAGGAAGTGAAGAGAGACAAGACATCAGAAAGGAGGGGGATGATGATAGGGAATATGGTAACAGAGACGCAATGGTTCAAGGAGAATATACAAGGATTTTGTAAAATAGAAAAAATATTTCTAAATATCGGTTTCAGCTAACCAATAAGCAAAGAAGGAAATAAAACTAGGCTTTCTGTGAAGTTTTTTCCGTTTATTCATGTTGTTATGATGCCCTAACTAAAATCATCCCAAGTATGGGGACAAGATTTAAAATAATGTCTGTGAGATAACTTCTCAGCTCCATAGTCTCATGTTTATTTTTACGGAGTATTTTTCATGATTTACCTTTGATCCTAATATATCAGCAATTAGATACAAAAATATGTCCCAAACTAGACTTCGATAGTAATAGTAGCCAGCATTTAATATTTGCTCAGCAGTGAGTGAATCATTTCATCAAAATAAGAATAAAGTGCAAAGAGGGGAAGCCAAGAAGAAAAAAATAAAATCAATTAATCAGCCAAAATAATTAGATTGGCTGATTACTTTTTATGAAATTGCCCCTTTGTTTTTTGGTCTCTCTTATTTTCAGTTGCTCTTGGAGCAAAGCCTCTGCGCTCAGAGAATTCGCAGGCTGGTGGGCAGATAGAATTAAGAGGGACTACGTGGAACACAAAGAGAATCTTTTCCTTAGGTGGTGCTTTGTGATTCCTGCCCTTTTGTTTATGTGTTTCCCAAAGGATTTGGAAATATCAAATATAGATTCTAAATCTATTAGAACAGTAGATTCCCTATGCACACACAAAAAGAAGCACATGCAGATCAAACATCCGCATTTTTCTAATCTTTCCTTGATGGCTAACATAGAAGCAACTAGATTATCCAGTTATAAAAATAGGGGTGATTCAGAAAGCATTAACAATTCCCATTTTCATAGTCTTTTGTTTTGAGCCAACTAATAATCCAGAAAGATAAATTAAAATATCTTTTTTTTTTCTTGTTTCTCGCATCTGTTGGCCAGTTTTTGTGTGTGTGTGTGCTTGACAACTTCAAACAAATTATATAGCTTTCTCCCTTTTTTTCCCTCCACTTTGAGCTCTGGCAGAAGTTTCACATGCCGGGTTGAGCCCCAAGTCCTTCAGTAAAGCAAATGTTTCATTTTCAGCAGAGCCAACATATTCCATTCAGACTCGTTTCTTTCACTTCTAGATATAAAGAGCAGCTGTGTCTCCCTAGTTGCTAAAGAAGATCCTATGTACAAAGTTAACAAAACACAGCTCGGACAATGGATTTGATCTCTACAGCAGGGAAGCCGTACTTTTCAAATTCATCTCTTTCTGGCTCCAACAAATTACAGGTCCCTGAAAAGATCTGGTGACCCTTTTTAAGTGTGCTTGTTGAACAAGCTCAGAGGTGACCATATGATTTAGTGCAGCATGTTAACACTTTGCAAAGCACTATGGTCCAGGATAGACCATCTATGGAGTACAGGCTCCCTCAGTTGGTGGCATTAGGGGATCCATTAACTCTGCACAAACTGTTTATTCAACCACTTTCTACTGATTGATGGAACTGTTTACCTCTCCACAGACAGGACTCCATGCTAATATATGGGTACCTCCTTTGACTCCCCACAAGATGCTCTTTTACCTCCTCAAAATGGTGTTGTTTAAACATTTGTTCTCCATTTATTTGATGGGACTGGGCAAGGCATACTTTTATTAGCAAACTTAAATAGTCCTGTATTTACACACTTGGAAGACATATTCAAGCATTTGGAATACAAATAAGAAACAGGTCATTCTTCTGGAAAAGCACTGTGCTATATATCAAGTATATTTCATGTTTTCCTGTGCAGCTTGTGGTCTCAGAGTTAGTGGTGAAGTCTATGCAACTTGCATATGTACCTCACCAAAGATATTCCACAAATTTAGGTCAAGGCTAGAAAAAAAGGTATCACTTGAGTACATAGCAGAAACAGTACTGATTCTATCTTTTTTTTTTTTTTTCCAATAAGGAACTGTGTATGGAAATACAAATTGAAGGGTGCTGTGTTTCTGATTGAGTGCACTGATTTTTTTTAACAGTCTCTTAAACAGTGGTGCTCTGACCAGCTGGTTGGGCAACCCAGTCCTTAATCTAGCTCTGCCCTTCTGCCTTCAAATCCAACCAAAGTTGCTCATCTTCTCCTGTGTTGGACTTTTCCTGACTAGCAGAAAAGGCACATTCCTCCCTCTTGAAGAAATAATTCCTGTTGCATAATTATTTCCACATCTTACCATCCGTAGATATATGTTTTTAATTATTTTTGAGAACTCACAAGAGATTGGATTCTGAGGTCTCTATTCTCTCTCTGTTCCTAGCCTAGGCTCTTGAATTCTATGTAAGAACCCTCTGGACATAAAATAAAGATTAATTACAATGATAATTCAATAAAGACTAAATTAGAATATTGTGACAAACAAAGGTCCTACCTCTATTCCATCTTTACTCACATTCCTACATGTTCTGTGAAGCCATATTTACATGTCTGATAATTATATGCTGGCTAAGATGATGCCCAAAAGTGGCACCTAGTTGACATGAAATTTGACTCAGGTGGTGTAATGCCAGGGAAAATGTTTGCCCCCTTTTAGGATTTAAAAAGAATCTATTCATGAGGATTATTTATGATCTGCACAATGAAAAACTGGTGCCCTTTGTCTAGAATTAATAGTAATTTGATGGCCTTAGACTCAGAAAATGTCAAATCAAACAGGAGCTGTTTCAAAATACTGATTCATGAAGGCAGGTAATACATTTACTTATATAATAACAAAATAAAATTCAGAAAAGACTCTAAGTGTCCATATTTAACTAATTAATCCTATAGAGAGCTTGACATGAATCAAAAAGAAAAAGTGCAAGAGTGGAATGTTCTGATTTAATAAGCATATTAGAGTGCACTCTCTCTCGCTATCTCTTTGTTCTATGAAGAAGCTGTATATGGTAAATATAAAAGATCCATTGTCTGGATCCATTTAGACAAAAGGCTGAGAAAAACAAAGTCATGAGTTTAAAATTTATGCAGGTCAATCAGCTTCTTCAGCTCCCATGACTCAGAAGGTGCCCTTACCCCAGAGGATCAAAGTATGGCCTATTGGCCAAATAAGAATGTCAATAGAAGAATATGAGTGAATCAGCACAACAGTGTTTATTCCCACATTTTACCTTAAATCAATATATGATTTTAATTCTTTTTATGAGCTCATAACTAAAAGGAGAAAAACACCTTTAAAGCACATGTCCTCTAACAATGATAAGTCCTACATTAAATCCAAAGACAACAAACATACAGGGAGGGATTTGGTGTAACTTGGCATAGACTTTGGTGTTTATTCAACGTAAGACTGTAGCTACATGACTTTGGTCATGTTACAGTCTCCCAAAGCTAAAATAGAAAATATAATACCTCCTAGTGTTTTTAAAGAATTATTCAATAAGGAGTAATTAGAGGTATAGGTATAGATTTAAATTCTATTTTAAAAGGGAATACATTGGAGATGCTCTCAACACAAGGCTTCGTGTCTGTCTTTCTTGTTGCTCCATTGAGGTAATTCTCCATATAAACAAACAGCAAGGTGATTCTTGCCTACAATTTCATTTTGTCTATTAATGTTTGGAAGAGTATTTTTGTTATGCACTACTTCAAAGACATAAAATATCAAATACAGGGTATTACGGCACGTACATATCTTCCCGATAATGACTCCTCACTTCAAGTCAGTCATTTGCTGTTTGGGATAACTGCCTACCTAGGGTCATTTTTGAACTTTAATCAAAAAACTTCTCCCACATAATTTTACTAGGATGACTAAAGCTTCCAGAATTATAACCATTCATCAACTACACAAAAGATTTCTTAAGCAGCTAAAATGTTCTAGGGAATAGAGATTTGATAATAAATGACATGGTTTGTTCCTGCCTTCAAGGACTGTACAATCTAGTGATAGAGACAGACATATAAATTGCTATGCATTATACAAGGCAGAATAAACATGGTTTATAATAGAAGAAAGAGCTAAATGCTATTGAGTCACAGACTGTAGAGGGATGAATGATAAAAGAAAGTTCAGGAAAGGTTTCCCAGAAGAGGCAAAATGTGGACTTCAATAATGAGTAGAACTTTAAAAGTCAAAGAAAGGGATTTCTACAATGAGCAAAGATCTGGGGCATCAGTCACAGCCAGCAACTTGGTATGGTGACAACAAAACCTGAATGGATAGATGCCAGGGTCAATGAGGCAGGTCATTAGGTTAATAAGAAAGGGCGCTGGGCCCCATGCTAAGGAGCCAAGAATCCAAGGAGTAAATGTAATCAAAAAGTTTTGCAGAGGAGTCATAGAAACAAATCTACATTTTCAAAAGAAAACTCTTTAGCATAGAGCTGAATTGGAGAGGAAAGAGCTTGGAAGAATAGGGAATGTTAGGTGTGAATACCTAGAAAAAGAGACAAGCCAGTGAAGCTGGGAATTATGGTATGCATTAGTAGGTAGAAATTAAGAACTCTTAGCAATTTGGTTGGCTGTGGGCTGGAGAAGCTGAAGGGTGGAGTGATTCAGGGATTCCAGCCTGAATGTGGCCATTACCCAGGGAAACTGAAAAGGAAGAGCAGGTTTGGGAAAAGGGAAATCACCAAGGTTGGCTTTAGACATTGAAGACAAAAGGATAGAAGAAAAAGAAAGAGGAAGAAAAGGAAAGAGAAAGGAGGAGGACAGAAAGAAAAGGAAAATAGCAAAACAAAGATAGATTAAACAGAGAAGGAGACTCATGTCCCAAAACAGAGTCAGTGTTTCAAAAAGCCAAATTCTTTGATATCATAAAGAGAGGAAAACCAGGTGATTTAATTTATCAATTGTATTTAATTTGTCAATTATAGGATTTATCACTCTTTCTTGCAGTTTTATTCATCCATCACTAAACTACTTAAATTTCAGATTACTCATTCAAAACTATAATGTAATGGGTCAACTATAAATGCATTCATTCATTTATTTATCCAACAAATATTAATTGAGTGTCTACTATACGCCAGGCACTGTTGTAGTAAATCAAAAATCTTTGCTTTCACAGATTCTATCATTCTATCAAATGGGATTTTGAATCCTTTGAAAAGCAAGTTCCTGGAAAATAGAGTTGTCAAATTAAGGCCTTATTTCTCATTTTCACATGAAAGGAAATGAGACGCACTCATTAATATTTACAATGTAAGTTCAGGGACAAGAGATTTTATGGCTGCAGGAACCTTCAATCCTTTTAAGGAATGTTGTCTTTTGTCAGTCATGGCTCTGTGCCTCGCCTTCACAGTCTCTGTACTCATTCATGAAAAATGAGATCAGTTAGATTAAAATGAGTGGTTTGCAACTGGCTGCTCATTAGGATCATCGGGGGAGTTTGAAACAAACAGGCACCGGACCCCACCCCAGACCAGTTAAAGCAGAAATCTTTGGAGGTGGGGAGTTCTTATTTCAAACCTCTCCCAGGTGATTCTAATGGTCATTGCCATGGTTGAGAACCACCAGTTGGACTATAAATTCTTAGTTTCACAGAAAGGAAAAGAGAGACCCACACCCCTACCTACCATGTTCTATAATTCCACAGCTCTACATGACTAATTTTCAGCCTGTTAGGTTTGGATACACTCTTTCTTTGAAGGTGAACTTCATTTTACATTAGTGAGCTGTTCATTCCTAGAAGGCAACATGAGCAATACAAGCTGAAGTGGAGAGCTGGAAATTCTCCAGGAATTTTGGATAATTGTATAGCCAAACTGGTATAAATCAGAATAAAAGTACATCACACATCTACTGACAATATATATATTTTGTTAACCCTTTAAAAATGAGGAAATACAGATTTTTAATCCTTAAATATTTGAAGAAGCCATTTACCTAAATATTTGGTTGGCAGGAGAACATCTTCAAATAAATATTATTGATGACCTAGTGCAAGAATAATATTTCCTAAATGTCTACATATGCAGTTGACTATTGCATTTCCTTAATAATTTATTTGCTTTTACTTCAGTTAATACTGGATGGATCTTTCCAGAAAGAACTGCCCTCTTTAAGTTTTTTAACTGAAACCCCATTCAGAAGCCAAAAGTCGTATCACCTCACCACTGAAAACTATTTTTTGGGGAAGATGTAACAGACAAGGTGGCCTTGGCCTTAATAAATGTGGAATTCTGTAGAATCCAAAGTAAAACTAAGTTTCCCTGATCATAACTCCAAGTTGATTATGTTACTTTGCAATTCATATAAGAAGTCTTCTTTTATTCTTCTTTCAAATTGCCCTCACCGTCACAGGGTCCTAAGAACTCAGTGCCTCAAATGGTTTGATTAAAATTGATTGTTAAAAGTTGAGATCAGAGATTCCTCTTTATGCATTCACTCCTGGCTTCAGTGGCTTCTTGGCTTTACAGGAGGCTCATTAATAGACCAGCTTGCCCAGTTTGTCATCTATTTCATTATGCAAAATATATACTTTTCAATTACTTTTCCTGTGTGGAAATCTCTTAACTCTAACCTGATATAATGATTTCTTTGGGTTTCTTCTCAACCTCTGAATGGCACAGCTTTCCTAAAATCTCAACTGGGGGTAGAATACTTGGAAACCCTGATGGGAATTAATTTTAATGCAATGATCTTTATGTGCCCATTAAAATAGGAGTGAAATAGCTTGCAAAGCTGACCACTGGGCAAACCTAGTGTTGACCTCAAAGGAAGAAAAAAAATGTTTAAAGCTTTCTGATCATTTTGTTTAATCTATTTAACATGGACTGTAAAGAAACTATGCCTAAAATAAAGCTTTGGTTTGCAACACTAATTTTATTTCAGTTCTGTGAATAAAGTGGAAAAAGTTAGAATGGGGATCTTCTTATTTTCTGATAGTCTTATCTAAAGTTAAATATTTTACAACAGTAGTAATCACACACACATACACACACACACACGCACACACACGCACAGACACACACAGAGCCAGAATGGTTACTATAACAGGTATTTGGTGGACAACTTTGCACTCACATTCAAAATATAGTTCTTTTATTTACCATATTTTCCTTTTTCTATACAAGAATCCAGATGCCCCAAAAGTTGCCCAAACATAGGTCTTTCTGGCTGTCTTCTAGGTAGACCCTGATGCATTTACATGCCCACAACGCTTCTTACCAGGCCCCCATAATATATGGTTATATCAACCTGGATATCTTGGTCCACCTGACTCAAAGTATTTTATTTCTCAAAACCTTAGTGCATGATACATTTTTTTTTTTTTTTTGAGATGGAGTCTTGCCTTGTTGCCAGGCTGGAGTGCAGTGGCCCGATCTCGGCTCATTGCAACCTCCACCTCCTGGGTTCAAGCAATTCTTCTGCCCCAGCCTCCTGAGTAGCTGGGACTACAGGCACACGCCACCATGCCCAGCTAATTTTTGTATTTTTAGTAGAGATGGGGTTCCACCATGTTGGCCAGGATGGTCTTCATGTCTTGATCTCATGATCCGCCCACCTCAGCCGCCCACATGATACATATTTTAAAAAGTACTAATACCTACCAAAATTATCTAGGTATTAAGAGGGGGCATGAAAAATGAGTCTAAAGATGTTCTTTCATTGCCATGATTCTTCAAAACGGGCAGGCAGTGCTGGCCCAAATGATACCATTGTGAGATTTAAGGTAAACTGCAGCTTCCTCAAGACTCTTTACTGTTATCTGCCTCAAAATTGTTGCCAATCAATACATAAAATCTATCATACTATAAATGTGAATAATGTCCCCCAGAGGTAATATGCAACTTGCACAACTGTACATAGCTGCCCTGGGGAAGGAATTCTAAAAAGAAAAAACTGCTTCTAATTTTGCTTCTCTGAGGGTTTATCCTAATTCAATCAGGTACCAGAAAGGAGCGACTTTTATTACACAGTATGTATGAGAAATTGATTATATATATATAGTGTGTGTGTGTGTGTGTGTATATATATATATTCATCAGGAAGAAATCATACTTCTGAATTTTTTGATTTGGCACTTATGACATAAAAGGACTAGGGTATATTTAAAGCAGTTCTTTGCAAGCCAGTAATAACCCAGAAAAATCTACCCTTATACTCCACATTGTCTGAATTGAAACTTGTTTGACAGCAGAACTGACCAAACCAAGGAGGGTTTGAAGTGCAGAAAATAAATGTGCAGGGGAAGGAAAATTAAGCTTGGAAGCCTCCAGGAGCAAAAATCTGAAAAACTCAAGCGTGGCAAATATGATCAAGGGATTGCAATGGGAAGGCCAGGCAGGCTATGAGTGTCACAGCAAATGCAGAAAGGATCATCTCAGAGACTTCTGGAATTAGGCAGAAGGCAGACAGGCAGAAGGTAAAGAGCTTTGACACTATACATACATCGTTCAAATCCTGTATCTGCCTCTTACTCCCTGAGTCACTTAGAGAAAATAACTTAATTTCTCTGATTTCAGATTCTCCTCTAAAAAAATAGAAATAAAAGTATCTAACCTTCAGGGATACTCAAACTAGGCAAGCAGCAAATTCCCTGTACCTTTCTGCTTTGCTATGTGAAGTATAACAAATAATTAAACAGATCCAATGTGTGTGTTTATATATCTGATGTTCATAATTTATAAAGAAAGTGACATTATTTAAAATAAATGCTTGTCACTAAACCAACTTCATACTTCCCGTGCCTATTCTTGCTTCTTATAAAAAATTCACTTGACACTAGCTATTTTTTAAGTACATGGATTAGAGTATTTGACAAAATGTAAGGATATCCACAATAGAAATATTTCCCAGTAATTTATTAATTATATTTAAAACTGAATTACATCCATTTAGTGCTTTTCCTGTCATAACAGGCCAGTGTGCATCGGCAAATTTACTGACATAAAGTCACTGTGATCTTACATAAAGAAACAAGGATGTCAAAAATATCCTACAGTTGCAAATGATAAAATAGGCAATGTCTGGAAATGAGAATGCTATTACCAAAAGTGCCTCATCAGTTACCAGAGGAAGCTGGCAGTATGCAGAATGCAATGACTTCACTGTGATTGACTATGACACATAAAAGCTGTCAGAACCAGCACCTACCCAGGGATTAACCCTTTATTTTTCCAGCAAATTACTGATGGCACCTCTAAGCAGAATGAAGCTTTGCCTTGCATTGATCTGGCTGGATAATCCAGAAGATCTTAGCTGGGACAAGTCTGGAGGAAAAGTAGAAACGAAGTGTTTTATCAAACCCATTTCACATTATCTCTGGGTAATTGGCACAGAGAATGTGCAAAATGGTTTGCCAAATCTGTCTGAGATCGAGACTTTACCCAAATGACAGACTCCTATTACTCTGAGCTAAACAATAATGTTCCTAAATGTACAGATGTTTAGAAGGATATAATTAAAAATCTGCAAAAAAATTTTCAAACCCCAGTACATTAGAGACATTTTGCTGGGATTTGTATAGGATTTAAAGAAAAATATTTAGTGCCCTGCCTTCAGAAACAAATTTTATACAAGCAAACCAACACTTAAATGTATAATCAAGGAAAGAGAATCATCAGTCAGTTTAGGGTAAGCTATGCTGCCTACACTTTTCAGCTGACTTTTTATAAAAGGCCCTAAGAAAGTGCTTTCCAGACCAGCTAGAGAGAAAAGAGGGTGTGTCAGTCAGCTCTCGCTTTAAAATACATTAAATCCAAGTGGCTTAAAACAACGACCATTCATTATTTCTCATAAGTCTATGTGTTGACCAGGTGCCTGGATCATTTATTTTATTTTTGTCTTTGCTTATAAGTCTGAATTTGAAGCAGGATATTTCCCTGACCCCTTGGAGTGACTCCTGACAGGGGTGCCTCATTTACCCAGCTGCAGCTTTCAACTCCTCCGAGGAGGGAGAGTGTGAGCAAATGAGGCAGGAACTGGAGTGTGTGAATACCGGAACCAGCTGGCTGTTTTGGAGCTGGCGGGAGTGAACGCTCTACTCACTCAAACCTGCTAGGCTCCGTCCCTCGTGGGAGGGAGCGTGCAGGTGAGCGGGTGCAGGAGCTGGGGCCAGTGCTTTCGGGCGCCGGCAGGAGCAAACTCTGTGTGGGCCCAGTGGCAGCATCTGGGGGTGCCCACAACCCCTGAAACCCCAGAGGGTGTGTTACAGGGCTCTTTTAGTGTTAACATATTTTAAGTGTTAACAGCTCAGTAGGCCCTTTTGTATCCGCATTTGTAGCTCCCGAGCTCTTGTCTGGCGTCTAGGAAAAATTAAGTCACACGAAAAATTGAAGGATGGTAAATGTGGGAGATTTTCTTGCCGATGAAAGTGGCTCTCAGCGAGAAGGGGAGTTGAAAAAGGGATGGGGCGGGAAAGTAGTCTTCCCCTGAAGTCTGGTCATCTCCGGCCAGATTCTTCTCCAAAGTTACACCATCAAGCTGTCCCTCCAAAGTCAAGTCACTTCTCTTCAACGTCCAGCTGCTTCTCTCTGCTGGCTTAGTCTGGGGTCTTTATAGGCACAGAATGGGGGCAGGGTGGGCCATGGGTGGTTTAGAAAAAGGCAACATTTGAGCCGGTAAACAGGGATGTAAGTTCTCACTTTGAGCTGTGGTCTCAGGCTTTTCGGCTTGAGGGCAGGGACCTGGGGACCCACCCCTGTGTGCCTAGAATTTGCCAGGGACCCACCCCTGTGTGCCTAGAATTTCTCTGCTTCCTGACACTATCAAATTGACAGGTCAGCTAAGGACTGATTGGTCTAGGCTAACTCAGTGAACTGGCTGGAATGGCTCAATTCTGTCTCAGGTGGTCTCTCCTCACTCGGCAGGCTATCCTACAGAGAAGGGGTACCATACAGAAAGATGTGTGCAAGGCCTCTTGAAACTTGGGCTTGATACCGGCATAGGGATACATCCACTGTATTCTATTACTAAAGCAAGTCACAAAGTCAGTCCAAATTTAAAGGGTGAGGAAGAGGCTCTGCCTCTTGATGGCAGCAGCTGCAAAGTCAACATTGTAAAATATGTGGAAACAGGGAAGGGGTAAGAACTGGAGTTCTTTTCACAATCTATCACAGTCTGCTCTCTGGCCACAGTTATTCGTATTCTTCCCATATGTTAAATATACTCACTCCCTCATGTCAATGAAACACCTGCTCACTGAGTTGTCTATTAACTTATACTAAGATCACTTTTTAAGCTTACATTCCAAGAAGCATAATAACATCTGGCCCAACAAATAAGTTGGTTTAGGAAGAACTCTGCATGCATACGGAGCTAACTATTCATAGCCCCTAAGTTTGATCTGTCAGTGAATAATATTTGCCAAGGAAAAAATAAAGGACGAAAAAGCAACACAACCATGGCCAGCAGTCATAGTCCTGTGTTTTTGTTTTTGTTTTTAAATATATAAGTTTTGGAAGATGATAGAGAATCTATATACGTATACATTCCCAGTCCATCCAGTCCATGGAGGAATCAACAAGCTTCCAGGTAACATTTTGGGAGTGGCTAGGGAACTAAACTATAAATGATCTTTGCTGATCTGTCCTTTCATGTCACTGAAACACTTGGCAAATAATAAAATTATTTTACAATAGTAATTTAACACAAATTGGAAGATTGTGTTTCAGTCACAGAAGTATAAATGTGGCTAGCTTAAGCAAGTTTAATTTTCTGCCCAAGCATTTGGCCACCCAGAGACATGTAATGAAAAGCAATTGAACTTGCTTCTGTAAAACTATTTACTCCCTTCAGTTGCAGGGTTTATGGACCCATTGTTCAATAGTTCTCTCTTGGATTTCAACACATTCTTGATTGGTTGCTAAGTAAAAATATAAAGAATGCCAAAAAGTATACTAGATATTTGGACAGATTAGTTGATAAAGTACCATAATTATGTAATCAACAATTAAAAGACCAACTTGAACATTTAAAAGGCCAAGAGCCCAAGTTTTTGTTTGTGCTTATCATTCCAGTACGTGCTTGGAAAAATGCACACCAACAAATGTGGGCAGCCAATTTAAATCTTTCAAATTGTGCCACCACTGTATTTTCCCTGTCTAGAATGCACTAAAATGTAATCCATTCTAATGCAATTTAATAAAATATATATCATAGAGGAGAGCTACTACTTATTCCAGGTTTATACGCAAATTTATGGCTGTTGAAAATGAACTTTCAGAAACATTACTGAGAAGGTAGTGAGAGGAGCTACTACATAAGACAAAGTTGTTGGACTCAAAGTTTAGCTATATTAATTCCAAGTCCTAGGAAGTCTCTGGGAAGTAGAATCAACAATCAACAAAACTTTTGTCACACAATATAACAGCTGTGGAAGATTGGCATAGTAATAATCCTTAATGAATGATACCTCCTTCATCTAGACCCTTGTATCATTCCCTCCCACACTGCTTCTGAGCTTGGCCATGGGTCTTGCTTTGGCCGATGGAACATTGGCCAAATGACATAACCAAAGACTTGAAAAGTGCCTGTGCACTAGGGCTTGTTCCCTGGTAATGCAGGCATCACGTGAAAATGCCTGAGTTAGCCTGCTAAAGACAGATGAGAAAAGCTCGGATGAGAAAAGAGGCAGCAACAATTGCTAGGCATGCAGTGAGGCCATTTAGACCATTCAGCTCCAGTTGAGCCGTCAGATGACTGTAGTCACATGAGTGACCCCAGCCAGAGTTACAAAAGAACGGCCCAGCTGTACTTAGCCAATGTGATTAATATATAGAATTGTGAACAAATATGATGGCTGTTGTTTATGTGACTATATTTGGTGTGGTTTGTAACACAGGAGAAAGAACTGATACAGCAGCAAAGTGTCACGTCCTCCCTTTGTTCTCTTAAGGTCTGATCATGCCTTTGCTCATATCCTGCCAGTTTCTTCAGCTTCCTAGACTGGCTCATCCATCCTCTGTCATGTCTGTCCTTAGTCTCTGAGCTGCTATCAATTCAATTCAATCCAATTCAACATGACTTTTTTGAGCACCCATTCTTTCTTCAGCCTTCTATTAAGTTACTAAAAATAATATCAGTTTCACATTCACTAAATGAGCTTCTATTCTGGGATAGCCCCTTTGTGCAAATATATGTTGGATAAAACAAGTATTACACAGTTAGGTTATTTGAAAAAGAGTTGATTTTTACGAGAGTTATAGCCTATCAAGGGAGCTTAATATGAAAGTGAGTGTTGGAGAATAGGATATGCAGTGAGTGCACAAATGCACAACTGTGGGTGGTGGGACTGAGAGAAGGATGGTTGGAAGGAAAATGAAGAATCTGCAAGAGAGCCATGGGAATCAATCAATAGCGACAAATGTCATGCCTTTGCTTTATGTCTCCAGAAGTCCTCCTTCCTGACCTCTCTTCTTTATACCTTCTTTTTCTTCAAAGCGCATCCTAAATATCATGCAGCTTTGGCATAAATAGAAAAGTGTGTAAAATATATTAATTTTTTAAAAAATGCTCACAACAAAAAGCACAGTAGTCCACTGGCATCTCCCCTACCGTAGTGTTTATATCCTCATTAGCCACAAAATCTGGTTGAAAGTGCAATAAAAATAAAGTGGTGGGTGAGGATGAGACACATGGCTGGACACGCTTTCAACAGCAGGCATCTGGCCAGCCATGTCAACAAATGTGGTCCACATGGCACAGAGTAGCGTGGTAGGAATGGGCCATGTAGTAAAGAGAGGAGAAAGAGCCAGTCCTCTCCCAATGTACAGGCTGCCCCCAAACAGATACCCTTCTACTTAGTCAGCACCACCACATTACTCAATTCCAGGCGGACTCACCTGGAACTTTGCCATGTGGCAGCTCTATTCTGCCTTAGGAATGAAAATTTAAACATGTTTCTTATATTTTATGCCTATCTCTTTGCTTGACTGGCCATGTCTATCTAGTAACTATGCAGAAAGATGCTGCTTCTAGGTAGAACCTAACTTTCATTGGGTCTTGGACCGCAGCACAATAATTTAGGATGAAAGAGGGCATTGCCATTTTGGAGATGGGGCAACAGAAACATGCCACCAAATTTTATTGAGCTTCTATATATCTAGGCAAGGAGAGCCACAATCACCAAAATCAATGCAGGACATGGTTAGATTGTCTCAGCACAGCAAATGAAGGACATTTTGTTTAGAAATTCTCAAGTGAAATGAAAAAAAAGTTACAATTCAAAACACAGTATCTTAATCACATTTATTTTCTCTTTTTTTCTTTTTCTTTCTTTTTTCTTTTTTTCTTTTTTTAATTTATCTTTTTTTTTTTTTTGAGATAGGGTATCCCTCTATTGCCCAGGCTGGAGCACACTGGTGGGCTCACTGCAGCCTCAACCTCCTAGGCTCAAGCGACCCTCCCACCTCAGCCTCCTGAGTAGCTTTTGGCAGAAAAGTATGAAGATATTCCCAAGTAGTTCTTCCTTTATGCAAGAATAAACAAGAAGTAATTTTATTCAAGAAAATTTATGAATCGAATGATAAATCAAAATCTATAATGAACTCTACTACTATGCTCTGTCTAAAAGAAAACTAAACCCACATGTGTTTATGAACCAAAATTATGTCAAAAATCACTTTAATTTAAAAATGGTTTACCTTCCCTAATTTCATTTTTTATTTGCTATTCTTCACCTTTCTCTTTAACTCCATTGTTACAGTGAAGATTTTCTAGTAACACTTTGCATACATTTTGCCAGTTATAGTTAGGCAAACGATTTATGAAGTATTTTCTTATTTAATAGACACAGACCTGTTAGGACCTGTTAGATATTCAACACATTTTTCGGAGGAGGAAACTGAGATTTGGTCCATTTCATTGATTTGGCCACACCCATGGGGAAAACGGTGGGCATGGGTCCCTGTCCAGGCTAGATTCCTGCTCTTCCTTTTGCACCATGCCTCTGCCCTGGAAAAATCACCAGGTTTTTCCCCAGCCTGGTGATAGGACTGCTTCATGTAACAGAAGCAGACAATGTTTGCCCACAGGTATTGTCTTTAGAGGTTATCTTTTCATTTGCTCAAGTTCTATTTGTGTTGTTTCTACTATTTGTACTTACTGCAGTCTGTTCCTCCATCTTATAAATAAGTTGTATTTGAAATGCTCAGGTATGGAGACCTCTGTAAGAGAAAGATCTTTGTGGCTTATGTCAAACTTGACATGTAAATCATTGTGGAATATCTTTTCACTTTAGTATTTTATGATTTTTCTGGAAATTGAATAAATCAGCAATTCCAGTGTCTAAAAGAAATATGTGAAGAGAATGTGCTTTTTATCATTATAACTGTATCCAAAATTCCCAGAATGGAAACTTGAAAAATACCTTAAAACATAGTTTGGGATTACATATTTGAATTACTTTTTTAAAATGTCCTATTTTAAAAGAAAGTAACATATTTAAAAGAAAAAATTCCTATAAAGTTCTCTTTATATTTAAAAATACATTTTTTCCATAAAACAAGTGGTTTTTATAGGTCATCACAGTATTAAATAAAAATAGTTGGGCAATAGTAAAAGTCTAAATTATCAAAGAATTTGGATTAAAAGATCAAAACAACCTTTCTACACTTAAAAAAATTATTTTCCTTTAAGAAAGTTTTTGCTTACCTATTCATAATATGGAATTAAAGTATATATTTCTTATCCAACATACAAATATATGTGTTAGAATGATTAAGTATGTTATATCTAATATAACTATTAAGTATCCTCCTTGTACTCTTTGTTATCCTTTAGAGATTTTAAATCCATAGTAATATTTAAATCACAAAATCAAGCTAAAGATGTAACATGAAGATATTTTCATATACAAACTTGATTTGGATTATGTCACTTAAGCCCTATTTAATACTAATATGTGACATTCTCATAGTACTTTATCACTTACAAAGTACTCATTTTTTTAAAAAAGCTTGTTTTTAATTTAAAATCAAAACAAATAATTCCAAATTATTATTTTTTCTTAGTGAAAAAATGTACAAAGAAACATTTGAACTGTCTTCAGCAGAGGTGACAGCTAAATGAAGACAGCAGAGAAAAGAAATGAAAACGAAAACAGAGATCATAAAAGAAAGAAAGAATACTTTTAAAAGATGGAGAAATAAGGAAAGAGGTTTAATGTAAATGTGATACAGTCACGTTGATTTAACTCATACATAAGTACACCAGGCAAAAAAAATGGCCACATAAATGTGCTGGGTAAACTTTAAGAATCCAGAAAGGAGCCATTCATTGCTCTGTAACCTCAGCAGCAAGCTAAAATTATTTCCTAAATAACAGATTTCCAGTCTTGCTGAATTATTGTGTAACTGAGGGGCAATAACTTTTACCTAATCTCTCCCTTGGCTATCTGTAAAATGAACAACATGAACCAGATCCAGGTAATCTTAGATGCCATTTTCAGAAAATTCAATCTTGGAAACTTTTCTATGGAAAATCGAGCCACCCAACAATTCAGGTTTTGGGAGTTTTAATTAACAAAGTGGTTAACATCTAAAGAACAAGAGAAAATAGCATGTTAATTTAGAAGTTTAAAGAGCATATGCTATTTTCTTTTTCAGGCCCCATTATCATGAAGAGGTAAGTTAAGTTTGGCCAGATATTTTTGAGAACTGCTATTGCTAGAAAAGTTTAACTCAGATGTCACATAAAAGTTTCTCTTGTGAAATACTGAGATTTCCAAATAATGCTTACATTTTCTAACAAAGTCATAAGTCAATTTTAAAATTTGCTTGTCTCTTAACTGGAGCAAGGAGTGGAAAATGACAAATTCATATTGCTTCTTATATGCATTCATTCATACATGTGCTTAATAAGTATTTTACCTAATTCAGTTATTTAGATTTGGCCAATGGAGCTTGTTTCTTTTAGAATTTATCCAGTTTCAAATTTAATGCAACCTACCATTATGATTTCAGCAGCTGATGGTAATTTTGTCAGGCATTACAATTCTTATGTGAGAATTCTTATGAAAATAAACTAGATATAGATTTAGATAAGTTCAGGTTATGCTTATTGATATATAGGACTTGACAATCTAATCAATATTTTTTCTCTGTAAAGATTTCAACTTGTTTTATAGATCCATATTGATACATTGTAGTTTTTAAATAATGCTTCAAAAAGCTGAAGAAAGTGAAAAAAATTGTTTTGATCATATGTCTTTTAATATGAGATTTAAAAATTAGAGTTCTTTAACCTGGTAACAAGTTTGTAATTTAGGTGACTAAGTTTGAGCCATCCTTTAAAGAACTGGGTAAGTGTGAAAATTTTCAACCCCTAAGTCTAGTTCTAGTTCAAGAAGGTAAATTGGGCACACAATGTGACCAACTATATTCCCTGAGAATATATTGTCGTATAACCTAGAAGTTTTTGTTGAAAAATGAAACAATGGAGAAACACTATACCCAAGACTGTCCTGTCTTCAAATCTGCAGAGAAGGTGGATGCTGAGCTGTTGAAATAATAGACAGACCCTAGGTTCAGAATTGCAAAAATTCTATGGAGGGAAGGAGTTATAAATAAGGCTAAACATTGAGAATGAATTGAAGGCATCTTTATTGCATCAGGCAATTGGCATTTACTCCCAGGCCAAAAAAAAAAAAAAAAAAGGTTATTGGGAGTGGGGAGGGCAGGGTGGGTAAGGGGTCCTGAAAATAAGTGGTAGAAAATGCCAGAAGAAAGCTGAGGATTCAAGTGAAGATATTCATTCTTGGAGTAGCTGTAGTTCTAGAATTTGGAGAGTCCTTAACTTGTCAATAAGAGCTTTTGCCCACTCATTCTAAAGTGAAGTCTTCTAAAGGACATGACTCACCCCATTCCACTAAAGGACATGACTCACCCCATTCCACTGTACTTCACATAGAATCACCAGTTATTAGAGGGACTTAATGGGAAAAATATCTTACATATAGAACAGTAGAGGAAACCCACACCATTCTATATATAGTATTTCTTCTTAAAATATAAGTGGGCAAAACAAGATATTTGAGAAGAATTAGTAGCATGGAAGAAAAAGACTAAGATGAACAGAGGTAATTCAGGGAATGGAAGAAAACATACAACACCTAGCAAATAGATGGAAGAGATGTTACATCCATGAAACAAGAATGGTTTGCAATAAAAAAGGTTTCATCAGAGACCACGGTAGAACTCTCAGAAATGAAAACTAACTGGAGAAATTTAAAATTTTAATTAGAAAATTAATACAGTTAAGAAAATATTACAGAATGTAGAAGAAACAAACAGAAAACAAATTAGTGAAAAAAATTACACACACATACACACATGCACACACTTATCTATCTCTCTATATATATCTAGTTCAGTACTTGCAATATAGGCATCCTAGAGAGAAACAATGGACAAAGTAGAAGGAAAAATGATCAAGGAACTAATAAAGGAGATTTTCCCAGACTAAATGCAGTCATAAGTCTGCAGTTGGAGTTTGCTTACTAAGTGTCCAGCACATTAAATAATAAAAGGCTCACAACCTAAACAGATTTTTGAGAAATTTGAACATCCAAATGAAAAAAAATAGAAAATCCTAAATCTTTCAGAGACAATAAGTAACTACAAAGGAAGAAAAATATAAGCATTAGACTTTCAGCAGCAACATGGAGGCTAGAAGGCAATGAAGCAATGACTTTAAAATTCCAAAGGAAAATTATTTCCAACCTAGAATTCCATACCCAACTAAAATTTCAGTCAAGTATGAGGGGAAATTATAGACATTTACATATATGCATGGGCTTACAAAATTTAAACCCTTTCATCTTTCTCAGAAAGTTAGCTGAACATATACTTCTGTGTAGTAAAGAGGTAAGCTATAGATTCATCCCAGAATAGTAGACAAATCCTGAGGAATGGCAATACAGCATGTTGTAGAGTGAAACCCTGCCAAAGGAGAGTAGGAGGAGAAAGGATAAGCTTCATAAAATGAAAAGAGTAGCTCTCAGATAAAAACAATTAATAAGAGCATAGATAAACTTCAGGATTCAAACAAAGTAAATTATGCAGAAATGATCAATCAAAACTTCATGAAATGTCAGAATGTTTTTATCAGAAACTCTCAGACTAAATATTAAGCAAACAAAAATGTGGCTTAATGCAGGGGTCCCCAGGCCCCCTGCCCACAGAGCGGTGGGCAAGCATTACTGCCTGATCTCTACCTCCTGTAAATCAGCAGTGGCATTACATTCTTATAGGAGCACAAACCCTGTTGTGAACTGGGCATGTGAGGGATCTAGGTTGCATGCTTCTTGTGAGAATCTAATGCCTGACGATCTGAGGTGGAATAGTTTCATTCCAAAATCATCCTCCTCACCACCCCACCCCCACCCTCATCTGTGGAAAAATTATCTTCCATGAAACTGGTCTCTGGTGCCAAAAAGGTTGGAGATGGCTGATCTAATTGATTACAAGAAAAGAAAATTCATTTCATCTTGATGCTAGAAATATTCTCCTACTGGCTTGGGACATTGGACCTGAGCTGGTCCAAGAGGGAATAATATTAACAAACTTACAGATAATATATATATAAGTATATATATTATACATTATATTAATATATATAATTATTTTATGCATGTATATATTTAACTATTCATTTTTAAATTTTTAGGTGAACATAGAAAAGCTTGGAATAAGATTCTTGGCTATGATTACGGGATAAACTGTAAACGTTACCTACCCCGAGAATATAAAAATAAAAGTGCAGCAGACAGAATATGGGACGTGGCAGGTCGGGGCAAAATTACTCCCATCATTAAGTTTGGAGAGTGAGGAAATATTGTCAAAATTTAGTGAAACAAGAAATAGAAGTTGAAAGTTATAAATATAACAAACAAAAGAATATAAGTATATAATGATATATAATGAAAATGTGATTAACAAACATTGAGAACAGGATTGACAGAAGTCAGCATGCAGTGAGCTACATATGCACCTTTCACAGAAGGTGTTCAATAATGTGGCATAAGGTTGATGAATCTAGAAATTTTAAAAAGTAAAAAAAAATATTATCTAGAGATATGAAGATAATCAACTTAAAAATGAAAATGGTTGACTTTGCCTTTGTGCAAGCAGCATGGGGAAAGCTGTGAGTGTTGTTTTGAATTGTATGTCCCCTGACAAATACTATATGCTATTTGTTAAAGAAACATTTGTTACTTTGATAAAACTATTCCTTTCAAAAATAAATAAATAATTTTAAATCATCAAGATCTTGCTTAGACATGAAAAAGAACAGTCGAAACAATATAATTCTGGACTGCTTCATCTACTGGAGAAAATGATCATAGCTGCCATTTCCTGAGCACCTATTTTATGTGAGGCAGGATGCTGAGTACTTTCTATACTGCAGATCACAACAAGGTACAAATTAGAATGCTTACCTCAAAGATGTGGAAACTGAGCTTCAGGGAATTTAAATAACTGGTCTGAAGTCATAAAGTGGTTGAGTGGTAGATCCAAACCCATTCCAAAGCCTAAAAATATTTAAAAACCAAATGATAGAGGTCATATTAAGTGGTCCCTAAAAGTATATTTCAAGTCTGATATTCTCTGATTCCAAAGCAAAATAAGATAACATTCTACTCAATTTTTCCACGTTAACCTAAAAATCAATACAGAAACCCAATATAATGTGGGTAACTAGACAGTTTCATTTTCAGGGGTTGCGTATGAGGGCCAAAAGGTTTATTACCTAGCACAAGTGCCGGAATGTTCACTTGCAGGCCCTTCGTACATCTGGTGTGCCTGCGTCATATTACACATACTTTATTTGATTAATGTTTTCTTGAGCCTACAACATTTCTGCATGCAAAAATATTACACTGTTATAGGAAAACAGTAAATCAAACAAAAAAGGGGTCCCTTTATCAAAGCCTAGTTTATGTTTATTTTAAGAGTGTTCAAAAATCCACTCCATGCGGTTACGTTTTACGGCTCGTGAAAACAAGCTCCAAATTTACAGATATTTCATAACATTCCTATCAGCATATAAGAGCTTCTTTCACAGCTGGCACAGAGTGTCCTTTCTTCTGTCTCTTCTAAATCGGTAGGAAGCTCCTTAGATCTCCTTTTGCGAACATTTTCTCTCCTGGCAGTGGGGAATCACAAAGGGGACGCTATTGATCTGGCGCTGAAGGGAAAATTTCCACACGATGAGATAGCTAACATAAGTACAAGTTCAGGCAGGAAACCAATGATTTTATTAATTATTGCTGGTCATGTCATTATAAAAAATACTCAGGCTAGAAGGAAAAATACAGAATGTTAGTATGAGTGTGTGTGTGTGTATGAGAGAGAGGAGAGAGAGGAGAAAGAAGGGACGGGAGATGGGAATGAATGCCATCCTGTAGACACCCCACCAGCACTCACCAGAGGAAATCAAGTTGCCGCCAGTTTGGCTGGGGTTCAGCGCCATCTGCATAGTATTTAAAAGTGAGAGCCAAACTCTGAGCTATTTTATTGGAGTTAGTAAGGAAGCTCTCCAATCTATATCTGAAACTCAACCGTTCCAGCTTCTGAGCATCACTAAAAAGAGCTTATGGAGGTCAAGGAACTTAAAAACAGCACGAGGAGCCGCTTTGCAGTCCATATAAAACTAGGAATCAGGAGCCTGGGCATTTGCAGAGACCATTTGGTCTCTAATGAATGGTGGGAAAATCCTGAGATGGCTCTTGGGTAGAAGATTGTGAGATAGAGGACAATAATAGTACAGTATTAATAGGTAAACTAGACACAGAGTACTTACTCTGGGCCAGGCAGGGTTTTGAGGTTTTTACATTCATTAATTCATTCAATATCGATGGTAACTTCATGGAGTATTATTATTATTGTCTGTACTTTTGCTGAAGAATCTTCCAGGATGAGTTCCTACATTAGGAATTCTCTCCCTAATGTGATTTTTAATTTTTGTTCCCTCAGAATCTAAGACTGTACTTGTTTTTTGTTTCCAAGTGACTCAGAAGTATGCAAATTTGATTCTCAGTTTCTTTCAATATCCATGAAGCCTTTTAAGAAAAACACAGATTTGAATGGATTAATAAGATTTATTGACAGATATAGTTAATAGTAATAATAGCTATTTATTGAATGCTTTCTAGTACCAAACTCTCCTTTCCATATAATAAATTAAATTAATCCTTATAACAAACCTATAAAGTAAATGCTGTTATGACACCCATTTATAAATGAGGAAACTAAGTTACAAAGTATTAGGTAATCTACCCAAGAACACAAAGCAAGTAAGAGGCAGGAATTGACCCAAGGCAACTGACTCTAGGGTCTATTCTATTGTTCTGACATCTATTGCTACCCCCCAAAAACTTAGTGGCTAAATCCAACACTTTGTTATTATTTTTTTCTCAGTTCTGCAGAATAACTTGGCTCAGTGAGTGGCCTCACTGGGGTGTCTCAAGAAATTATAATCACATGGCAGCGAGGGCTGGAATCAAATGAAGACAAAACTGGGCTGGATGTCTAAAATGTCTTTTCACTCACAAGCCTGCACCTTATCAAGGACGGCTGGAACTGTTGGGAGTTGGTTAGCCCTCTCCCTCTCTCCCCATATGGCCTCTCAGTGTAGGTAGCTTGGACTTCCTTACAGTATCATGGTCTCAGGTTAGTCAGATATCTTACATAGCCCGTGGTTTTCCCCATGTGAGCAATCCAAAAGACCCAAGACACTGTAGCAAAGTTTCTATTCACTTAGCTTTGGAGGGATGCAGCATCACTTCCATTGCATTCTATTAGTTGAAAACAAGTCACAGAATCAGCCCAGATTCAAGAAGAAGGGATTTCACAACAACAGTGTAAATACTGGGAAGCATGATTCACTGGGGGCTCATCTTTGCAGACCAGTACAATAGCTCTTAGCTACATTTATTTGCTGCTTATTCTGCAAACTGGAGAACTGGAGTTTTGGTTTTAGTTTGAACCAGGCAAAACAATGCTACTGAAAATAAGTATGTAGGAAATCCTTTCCAAAATAATAATCTTTTTCCACTAGAAAAATCTGCAGAGGTGGCACTGAGTTGGCCTCAAGTCGGCCTCAAGATGATAACAACAAGAGGAATTATAAAAATGTCTGGAAAGACTCTAAGCCTCATTAGGTAAGATAAAAATTAGCATTTTTTCTAACTCCTTCACTCTTTGGAGCAAAGTTTAAAGTCTCCCTAGAGTGCAGGCATTTTCCTATTGAGTTCTTGTCCTGGCTCTGCTGCTAATTAGCCTTGACCAAGTCACTCAACTTCCCAGCAACAGTTTCCTCTTCCTTTAAAAGCCAATTATAAGTATTTTCCATCATGGAATTGATGGGAGGATCAAATGAGATTATGTACATAAAAGTGATTTGAAAAGTAAAAAGCAAAGAACTTGTTACTATTGGATCTTGCTATTAGCAGATTATTGGTTTGAAGGATGTATCCTCTCTTAGGCAGTAAACTCTGGGTATCAGGGACTCTCCTGTGCAAGGTCCTCATTGCCTAGAACAGAGAAGAGCCCATAGTTAAGGAGAGCATATACTTTATCATCCAAGTAGGAATACTTTTAAGGGTGAAGAGGACATTTTTAATAATTGTGCTATAGAACAGAAGGTATAAAACAGATGTATGGAATCCTATCCTAGTAGATACTCAATAAACATTTGTTGAATATAAATATTATTTGTATTACTTATTTTTATTTTTGTATCTTCCTCATTGTAAATTTGTCATTCTCTCTTATCTCATCCTTCCTTCACTCTCATCCAAGTTTACCTTTATTTCCAAAGTCAGAAGTCAAAGTTGATCCCATATCTACTAGCAAGGTGGCCCTTTCATTAATAGATTTTCACTACTCTAAATGTCAACCTACCTTCCAGAAATTAGAGTGACATTTTATTAACGCCATATGTAATTTTTTTAGCACCTATGACATGGCAAGCTCTGTCATAGCTGGCAGTGGGGGAAGCAATGGCCAAGACAAGCAAGATTCCTGCCTTCGGAGAACCTACGTTCATGTGAAGGAAGACAGACGATATACATATAAAGATAATGATCTCAGATTCTCCGTGTTGTAAAAGGTAATAAAACAGGAAGATTTGGTAGTCAGTGATGCAGGTTTTAGAAAAGGCAATCTAGAGAAAGGAGGCATTTCAGCTGACATCTGAATGAGTGAAAGATCTAGGTATTTGAAGGGCAGAGGAAAGTGTTCAAAACAGAGAAAGCAGAAAATACACAGGCCTAAGGGTGGATGAGCTGGACAGTGCACTGAGGAAAGGAGAGCTCATGTGGCCAGAACCTAGGAAACCAAGGGGAGAGGTACAATCGTGATTGGAGAGCACTGGCTTTGAATTCACATAGACCTCTCTTAGGCCTCCTTATTCCTATGGTATTACCAATTACACTCTCCAAGCCTACTTTTTAGAATTAATGTGAGGATTAAACAAAATGAAGCCTCCTACACAGTGTAGATGTCATACAAATGAAGAATGCCAAAGAGTTTCAAAATTATCTTAAGTTTCTCAAATGAATGCTCCTAAACTAATTCATAAAGGGCTGTATTCGTAACCCACTAATCCAAGGACTAGGTGTAAAAAATAAAACTAATATCATCTATAAGGAATTGGGGGTTATATTTTTACATTTTTCTTGATGGTTACTGAAAACTTATGTATGTGGTCGATCTGAATACAGATTAGCAGAATACAAATTCGAATAAGCTAGCAATCATTTGTGGGAAACTCCTCTTGCACCCTAGGCCTGGTGCCCTTTTCCCGTTTCCTAATCCCCTTGTCTCAGTGTTCCTTACACATACTATTAATTTTCCCAGTAATATAACCAGAGCTCAGGCATTAGGTTCCCCATCTTCTTTTTAACCCTCACCACACCCTACTCCGTCTCTTTCATATAATAAAATACTGCTGTTTCTAAAGAAACCTCAAGCTAGTCAGTCCATACTGAAAGGGATTAAGCTTTCTAGTTAGAACTTGGCCTTTTTGTCTTGTCCTGCACTGCACCTGTTGTGCAGGTGCCATTCCAGCCGCTCTCCACTGAAATGGACAGTGTATGAAGTTCTTTGTGCAACTCTGCAGGTGCATTAATTATAGACTACCTGGATGCATCTAGAACACTTGGCAGTAGCAAGACTGCAGTTAATATTCTGTTAAACAATGTTTCCAATGGTGTATATTGTGGAGAATTATAAGAGACAGTCAGATAATGGCTTACTGTAACCCAGGAGCCATCTGATCACCTCAATTGCATCCCTACTCAATTTTGTTGCAAAATAAATCTTTTTCTTTGATAATGAGTCTTTAAAATTGATAATAGGTATCTGCATTGGAATAAGGTATGAGAGAGTAATATTTACTGCCACAAAAATAATTTCTAGTCAGGGAAATTCATTAGCATTACTGAAATGTTGGCTCTTGTATGTGAATGAATGTGCCCTAGTTCTTCTCTGAAGCCAGGAATCCCAAAGGCATTTTCTTACTTTGATTTGAAATGTGGAAAAACTCAGTACTGCCAAAGATTGCATTTTTTAAAAAAGGTGAATCTGAGTGGATTTTCCACCAAGTGCATAAGAAACCAAAGCAATTTGAATAACCTGTATTGGAAATTTAAAAGCACTCATGTGGAAGAGTCAGCATGTAGATCTCTCATTTGAAAAAGAAGAAAGGTAATTAAATCATCCTTTTTTAGTTAGTCCAAAGAATACCCACTAAGATGAAACCAGTTTGCCAGCTCATTAGGTAAAGTACATAAAGGCAGCCAAAATCATCTTAGCTCCCTGGAAGCTCAGAGAGCTTCAGGGAATGGACCAACCAATATAGAAAGATTGGTCAGGTATGTGTCCTCTTACCCAGGGAGAACAGCATCTCCACCAGAGGAATGGCCTATTTCCCTAGTCTTTCAACTAGATAAGAAAATGCTTTTGAGAGCAATTCTTTGACTCAGGGAGGTAGGTGCAGGTGATGGCAGGGAGGGGCTGGAGGTTTTCTTATTAGAAGGAAAAGAAACTTGAGACATCACGCTGTTGAAACTCACTATTTTCAGAGAAGGCAAGTTTTCAGTTACTCATGTTCAATCATCTTGTAATAACACTGAAGAGATATCAAGAAAGTATTCCTAAAAGAAAGTTATTTAAGGCTAAGTTTGGGCAGCTCCTTCAGTTACATTGGGCCATTAGTGCCTAATGATAGAAGCTGTCTTGAATATAAAAAGGGATAAAGCAGAAAAAACAAGAAAGGAACTCTGAGAAAGAACCAGACATAAGTCAATACTTCAATTTCATACTTCACTAGTTCCTCTGCTTTTCTTTGTTTCCTCTTGTTCTTCCATGTTTACCTCTTCCAAAAAAAATACAGCCCAAATCTCACCAGAAAAAAAGCTAACTTTCATGTCTCTCAGTAATTTTATTTAAAATACCATCACTACAGACTAGGAAAGGCTATTTAAAGGAAATAGCATAACGGTATTCCATTTACCTCTGGAATCATGAAATCAAATATAAGAAAACCATTTTTCTTAAAGTTAAAACCTTGAAGTTTCCATGGAAAACCAAGATCATATTCCCTAATCATCAACATCTATGTTGTATCCCAGCCTCAGTCTCAAATTTATTGGGTCCCATGTGTACAGTATGGGATACCTCCACTGTGATCCCTTCAAAACTGGCATTTATACTGAACCTATAACCTCCTCTTCAGATTTCTTCTTATGGCACACACAGATACCCAGATTCTCACACTCCTACCTCCGGGATCATTTTGGAGCTACCACTACTCTCCTTCACAAATAATTCAATCCCATATACTTTACTAAATATGTATTGAACTCTATTAAGTGCCTGAGAAATAAAGCTAAATAAAAGAACAATCCTACCTTCCAGAGACTCAGAGTGTGGTGTGAAAGAAAGACACATATGCAAGTGACTACAACACAAGTTGGACTAGGATCAGCTCTAGCGTAGACATGCAGAATGAAATGACTGAGGAGTAGAGTTTCAACAGGCAGAATGTGAGGGAAAGCATTCGAAGCAACTGTGACAACATGAGCACAAGCACAGCGTGAGAGACTAGTGAGTATATTCAAGGAAATGAAAGCGCTCGGTACATGGCGTGCCTGGTGGAATTTGGTGAGAAGAGGCTGGAGAGCTAATCCACGCCCTCTGTCCATCAGAGCACAGATCACACCAAATGTGATTCTTCCTTACCCTGCGTTCTTTTAACAAATTTTTTCCTATTCATGTTGCCAAGAGAAGATTTTTCAGTCCGTTCATCTCTTCATGTTTGATCTGCCTGATTACATTATAAATCCTTAAGGAAAGAAATCATGTCTCTTTCCACGTACACCGAACAAAAGCAAGTACCATGCACAAAAAGCATGCCTCACTTCTTGGAGATTCTACTGGAGATACTTGGCGTATTCCTCCAGAGCCCAGGGTTTTTAAGGCAATTTTCTTCACATGTGAAGACTTCAGTAGAGAAGAAAACATCCTTAGGAAGTATCATGAGTTACCAACACGGGGGCAAGGGAGAGGAATCAAATTTTTGCTATTTAGAAGCAGGCCTGGAAGTGTATAATATTCATGATTCCCTGATTATTACAAGATGGGAAAAATCATAGAATGCTAAACAAGAAAAAAAAAGAAACCTCCTACTGCCTATTTAAACAACCATCTCAAGCTAGATACAATAGATTATGAAAATCAAACTTCAAGATCTAAAATCATCAGCCCGAAACATCTTATTCGCTTTTTATCTCCTCCTATAACAATATTTCACAGTTCAAGTTTTGTCATCACTTGTCCTTTTTACAATCTTTTTCACAATTTTAAAGAATGTAACATGCGTTCTGTAGAAGAAAAAAAAAAGACAGGATTGCACCAGATTTACTCTGACCTTTTTAAGGTTCCAAATTTAGTTAGTTAGCCATTTCTATCCTCCTAGCTTTTCAGAAGCTCATGTGTTAGAACTAAAAATGGCAAACCTCTCCAAATTACCAGCATTTAAAAGGTTAAACAGTTTATTTTTATCCCACTAGCAGAGCATGAAAGCTCCAGTGTGTTCAGACTTGTTATGACAAAGATCACAGCAAGAATCCAGAAATTATCTGTTTTTAACCCTTTGCATTTACAATCCTCAGATCTCACTCTGGGGATTTTCTTCCCAAATTTTGCAAGCTGTTAGACGGTGGCTTTCAGAATCAGTCAGCTAAAGTCCTGTGGTGCAAGACTACTACCTTTCTTCCTCAGAGTTGATCATCTTGGTCCGTAGGAGTCCAGAGTGCAGAATTCGAAGACTCCTAAGTATGGAACTCTCACTGCAGCATATGGACTCCACCCTCTGGGCTACTTCAAGGAACATCTGATTTTTCTATGTAGGGCAGTTTTCCCTCAAATGAACATTCTGATTTAGGTAGATAGATCGCTTTTTTCATGGCCAGAAATAAACATTTTCAACGATATTGAGTGAAGCAAGAACCAGACTCACATACCTTTTGTATAAGGAGACACAATTTCATCGAAAAAAAACCCAGGAACTTTGGAAATAAATACCATTTACAAGATACATATTTTGCTTCTCTCTCTCTCTCTGATTAATTCTTACAATTGCTTTTTTAAATTCACCATTTTAGGGCACACAGGCAAAAAGCGAGAACCCCAACAGTAATAGCAGAGGCTTTGCCTTGTTACCTATGAATTACACTTGTGTAAGACTTCTTGTTAAAGATAAATGGGGGTCACCAGGGGGAAGGCTTGGCAAAGGAAGGGAAATTCATCTACAGGTGCTCTTCGACTTCGGATGGGCCTGCAATCCTGATACAGTACTTAACAGCCTTGTTTCTTGATTCCCTTCCACCTGAGTACTTTCAATTTTCTACCAAAATAGCCATGGCTTGTCTTTTCCTACCCATTTCAAAACCTGCTTTCAGAGCACATAAATGGGTGGCATAATTTTCAAGCATGAGAAAAGTGAACTACCCACTCTCACAAAACAAAGAAAGCCTGCTGGGCTGTTAAAAAATGAAAGAATTAAAACAGAGTTTTTTGTTTCTGATATGAGAACGCTTGGTCTGACCTTTGGAGGCACGGCTTAGGCTTTTGTGACCTACACTCTGAAAGCCAAACTAGAAAGCAGAGTTAGGATGTGTAGTTAAAATACAGGTATTAGAGAAAGAAATTCACGACTTATGCAAAACTGATTCTCTCTGGGGTCCTAAAAACTACGCCTCTATTCTCAGAAAACGAAAATGTAAGTGATAATAATGTGTTACATTCCTTGAATATATCAGCCGTACAAAACCACTGCTAGCCTAGGTTTTAAAAAATGTATTTGCTCTCTTCAAGGAATCTTTCTGCATAATATAAAAGTTCTCTTTTTTGCCACCTTTTTGGACACAGGGATGATGAAAACGCAGAGGAGTCAAATCTTATGCAGAGTTAAGTTCTAAATTCAGCATGTAAGGTGAAAATTACATAGTCGAAATTACCCTTGAAAATCCCTCAAATTATCCATAGAGTATACATATTTCTGTATATACAACATTATACAGTAATTTTTATTCATGCTAAATTATTGGAACTTCAACACTGGATTAATGGAAGGAATAAAAAAGAAAATCTATGCAACTCTCTGGACATTCAAAATATTCTGTAGGAAAAGATAGAGCATTGTAAATCTTTTTGCTTGCTTGATTTGCTCTATATCTCCTTAATATTTATCTTCTATAACTCTAATACATGTTAATAGATTTTTTGTGTGTGCGAGGATTATACCAAGTTAGTAGAGCCAAATCCTACCCCAAAACATATGTATGGAGGCTTGATATCATCGCCTGTGATCAATTATGATTTTATAATCCTAATAATTCTATAAAATGTATTCAAATCCATTACATTATCTGACTCTTATTAAGTAACGGGGACAGGTATGAGCATTGTCGATTGTAGATGAAGAGAAGATGACCTGGAGTTTAAGCTGCTTGTTCAAGGGCACGCTGCTCATTAAGGGTAGAACAGGGGATTAAAACCAGATTATCTCGTTCCCAGTTTAGTGCCTCAGCTAAAGGATCAGAAGAAGGCAATTGACACAGAAACAATGTACCTTCATTTGGGAGACTGTAGGGTATTAAAAAAAAGAAAAAAGTCAAGAGGAAGGAAGGAAAAGCAAAGCCTGTTGTGGTTACCCAATTTAAGATCCATCTTTTGGAGGAAAAAGTATTTATGAATTAACAAAGACAAAATAAAAAAAAAATGGGTGATTTATAAGGATTCTAGGATAAAAGAGGAAATATAATCCCAGTAATCTGCCAACTTTTGGAACATCAGTTATCTAGAAAGACTTACACTGACACCAACCACAGCTGAAATACTTTTTGCACGCACCCTTAAAAACTTTGCAAAATATATCAAGGGAAAAAAAGAAAAAGAAGGAGAAGAAAGAAAAGAAGGAATAGAAGAAAAACACAGAGATACATCCTCAGGGATAACCCACTGAGAGCCTATACCCTTCTCTCAACTACTGTCTTCTCTCAACTACTCCTTACCCCAACACTCACATGCAAACATGCAATAATCATCTACATTTATGTGAGGAAGTGTGGAGAAAAGGGAATTCCACTTTTACAGTATTGAATAAAAATTGACATGATTACATAAGTATCCAAGGGGTTGGTGTTCTATAGGAAGGTTCTGTTTTAAAGCTGGATGAGAGAAAGGACTGCTCTTTGGTATTGAGGAAATCCATTCTGAGTTTATCCAGGTTTCCATTTTGCTTTAATCTAATGAGAAAATAGTCCATGCTGGTAGTAACCAAAGGAGTTTTTTTTTTTCCAGATTAGGATTACCTTGCCCATTTTCTTGAATTTGATGCAGATATTCTCATTTCAGTTTCCACAACAAAATAAAAAACCCGTAACAAAATAAAAAACCCAAATTATTCTTGGAATAATGGTACAAAATGACTTATTTTGCTAAAAATAAGAAAATTATTTTATCATCCAAATAAACAAATGCATTATAATTACTATGAATCTGGACTTGAGGGGATCCAGTGAATCACACAAGGAAATGTTAACCACTTATATTTGGAAGGAGGTAAAGAATGTGTTGTTTAAACAGAGTGCTACAATTCCTGTTAGTAAGAAACTTGAAGGAAAGAAAACATGGATGAGAATGCTGAAAACAGAGGAGGAGAGAAGAATCAGCAAGAGGGAATTCTAAGAGGAAGTGGCCAGTGAAAATTTTACTATGGTGGAGCTACTGAAGAACATTTTAAGAATGAAATTTTCTAATGTTAATTGTTATCATTTAAATTGCTTCTTTGATTTAAAGCTTCCCACTCTCTCTCCCCCTTCCAATATGTGACCCTGTGTGTGTGTATGTGTGTGTGTGTGTGTGTACTATATGGTAATTAAAGTCTATTATCTTTACAAATGTTTTGTATAAAAGAGATTTTGGTGAAATCAATGAGTTTCTCATTTTTGTTTTCTAAGAGTGAAGATAAAGGGAAACAGAGAAGCAGAGGCCACAGTTTGCACTCATTCCTTCATTTAATCAGAAAATAGTAATTGCATGCTTGCTATTCTAGGCAAGGAGGATGGAAACACAAGTTTCCTTTCCTCATAGGGCTTAGATTCTAGAAAGTAAGAGAGCTAACAATAAATCAAAATATAAAATAATGCCAGGAAATACTAAGAAAGATAAAAATATTTTTAAAGCAACTAGATAAAAAATGATATGTTACATACCAAGGAACAATAAGTATTTCCACTGACTTCTCATCTGCAAAAGATAAATTCAGAGGCAACAGAACAATACCTCTAAAGTGCTAAAAAAGAGTAATTGTCTCTTCAAAATTTTATATCACAAAACTATCTTTCAAAAATAAGCGTGAAGTATAAACTTTTTCAGATTTAGAAAAAGCTGAGCAAATTCACTGCTGGGAGATCTACATTAAAGGAAGTTCTTCAAACCAAAGGAAAATGAGACCAGATATAAAGCAAAATCTATAGAAAAGAATGAAGAGCAACAAAAATGGTAATTAAGTATGTAAATTAAAGACTTTATTTTCTTCTTGAAATTTTCTTAAATGACCATTGAATTTTTTAAACAAAACTATGGTGATAAAAGTGGTTAGAGAGCAGTGGCATCTTATGTAGAGGGATAGTGATACAAATGTTTTCTATCTTGATCTAGGTAGGATTATAGAGTGTATACATAAGTTAAAAAGTCATCAAATTTATGCAAGTTATACCTCATTTACTGCATGTAATTCCTCTTCAGTAAAGTATTATTAGAATAAAAGACCATAAGGACACAGAAAGATTTAAAGTTCAGTGATAGAAAAAGATATAACAGGAATATATAATAAAAGAAAGCAGTGTGGCTGTGTTAATATTAGTCTAAATGGTCTTTAAGGAAAAATTATTATAGCTAAAAAAGATATGTATATAATAATAAAATATGTAATGCACCAAGAAGATTTTAAAACGTAACCTCAAAATATAAAGGAAAAATGAGCAGAACTATGAAATAAAAACAGAAAAATCTACCTCCAACATAAGATACTTCAACATATCTTTCTCAGGAATTGATAGATAAACAGAAACAATTTTAATAAGTTGTATAAGATGTAAACAATAGGCCAGGCACGGTGGCTCACACCTCTAATCCCAGCATTTTGGGAGGCTGAGGTGGGAGGATCACCTGAGGTGGGAGGTTTGAGACCAGCCTGATCAACATGGAGAAACCCCGTCTCTACTAAAAATACAAATTAGCCACGTGTGACGGTGCATGCCTGTAATCGCAGCTACTCGGGAGGCTGAGGCAGGAGAATAGCTTGAACCCAGAAGGCAGAGGTTATGGTAAGCCTGAGCCAAGGTCATGCCATTGCACTCCAGCCTGGGCAACAAGAGCGAAACTCCATCTCAAAAAAAAAAAAAATGTAAACAATAAAATTAATAAGTTTGATCTAAAGGGCATATGTAGACTATTCAACACAACAATTAGAAATTGTATTAGTCCATTTTCATACTGCTTAAAAGAACTGCTCGATACTGGGTAATTTATAATGGCAAGAGGTTTAATTGACTCACAGTTCAGCACAGCTGGGGAGGCCTCAAGAAATTTACCGTCATGGCGGAAGATGAAGGGAAAACAAGGCACCTTCTCCACAAGGTGGCTGGAAGGAGAAGTGCCGAGTGAACAGGAAAGAGACCCTTACAAAACCATCAGATCTTGTGAGAACTCACTCACTATCCCATGAACAGCATGAGGAAAACCACCCCTATGATTCAATTACCTCCACCTTGTCTCTCCTATGACATGTGGGGATTATGGGGATTATAATCCAAGATGAGATTTGGGTGGGGACACAAAGCCTAACCATATCAGAGAAGCACTTTTGTTTTTCAGGTGCAAAGGCTACATATACAACAATTGACTATGTGTCGGGCTATAATTATAAGAAGCCTCAACCAATTCCACTGATTGCAACATAATTACATTTAAAAGTCAGTCATCTAAACCCTAGTAGTTAAGGAATCTTAAAAAACACATTTCTAAAGTACTCATGCATCAATAATAATAATAATAATAATAATGGAAATAAAGGAATCAAATTTGAGACTTTTGCCATAAATTAGACCAGAGAATGGTGTGGTTGTTAAAAAAGAAAGTGGAATTCACTAAGGCGTTCATTTTTGTCTGAAGATGGGCGATATAATGGTGCGTTTGTGTAATGATGAGGGGAAGCATCCTCAGAATGCAGGGAGAAATGATGATGCTGGTAGGGTAATGGGAAAGGCAGAGTCCTTAATCCTTAAAGTATTGTTAGGATAAAAAACCATAACGACACAGGAAGACTTCACTTTAAGGCAAAGTGAAATGGAATAGAATTCAGCCTGCAGGTGGAGAGGTTTCCCTTAGCATCCATCCATTCAAACAGGAAGAAAGGCAGAGGCTTTGGGAACACATATGGGTAGATGGGGACATTTAGCAGGGAACAGATTAGAAGTGATCCTCTGATTTTTAAAAATATTTTCTCAGTAAAATAAGCAGCAAGGCAATCAGCTTGTAGTAAACAGTAGAGAAGGGATTTTGGAGGCTTGAGGTGAAAGAACAATGTGTGTGATCTTTGTCTTGGAGAGTGGGATAAGAAATTGGCCAGGGAAATACAGTGAGGCAACTATAAGAGCCCTCTTGATTTTATTACTCATAAATTTAAAGGGAATCCAGTCAGCCAGCCAGTCTGTTTCTTTCTCTAGCTGTGATAAACTGTTCTGCTGCATTGCGAAGTGTGCAGTGACCTGGACATAAGCCCAAAGGATGGGATTTTGTCAAGGGAGGAAGGAGGAGAAATAAACTAGCAAGAGAGAGGACAGAAAGGATGACAAAGATGAACAGAGTCTAAACTGGGTAAAAGGAATGTAAGATACAAGGAAGGAAATCAGTAGTGTAACAGCAATTGGGTCAAATGTGTTATGAATGTATATGTCCACCAGTCCATTTCAGAAGTCTTTGGAGATTTTTTTAAATCTCTTGAGGTCATGGAAATAGGTATTCTAGTTTATTTTCACCATATTTCAAGAAGCAAGGGTGTCACACTTGGCATCTAAAATGGAAGGTTTTAAGCCACATTATGTATTTTATCAAATTTGATTTTCAGAACCTTAATAAATTAGAGTTAAAATCTCTAGTGAGCAAGAACTATTGTTTATCTTGATCACCGCCATATTTTTAGCTCTTAGTCAGGTTCCTGGCCCAGCACGTGCTTCATAAGTATGTATTCAATATATTAATTAATCCTAAATTTACAGATTAAGAGATCAAAGTCAGAATGGTTACAGAACTTTTCCAAGGTCCAAGAGATGAAAATAAATGAAGCCACTCTAGGACTCAGTCTTATGACTCTTAGACCAGCTCCCTTTCCACTTGCTGGTGCTACTCTCAGATTATACAAGACTGAGAGGAGGGTGGAGAATTGCCCTAAAGAAACCAGCTTACCCTCCTATGTTATCCCTATGTACTCCTTGCACTGTCTAGCTAAAGTACGAGGCATCTGAGGGACTGGGGTAGACTTGAAGGGGAAAACACAACAGATGATCTGACACAGCTGCATCATAAAGTGGTGGCTTTCGAAACTTTTAAACTGTGATCCACTAATTGCATATACATATTACATCACAACCCAGCACAAGTATTTGCATACACACACACACACTGAAAAAAGTTTTCCGAAGTAATACTTACCCTGACTTTTGGCTACTAACCCTTACTTATGAGAGATAAACTCTGATATTTTCTGTCCTGTTCTATTATTTCTATATTATTCCATTCTTTTAAAAATGGTAGTAGCAACCAACATATGATTTCACAACCTTAGCAGGCAGCAATCTAACATTTGAAAAATCCTATATAGAATGATTTATGTAAGTCCATGCCTTTCTTTTCTCCTGCTTTCCAAGTTGAAGGAGTGGTCTCAACAGTTTTTTACAGACTATAGGATAGCTCATAGTCATCATCATGATGCAGTAATTCTACATTTGTAAAATACTTTGTCATCTTCTGAATGCTGATTCCCACTTTCTTTTCCATACAACACCCCTAGCCCTGTGATTTAGGCAGAGAGATGCATTATCCATATTTTATAGCTTAGGAAAATAAAGTTCAAAGATGCTAAGTAACTGGACCACAGTCACACAGTCAATTAGCAGCGGACCTGTAACTGGTAACTGACTGTTCTGCCCCCAAACCAGTACTCTTTTAACTGTGTCTCTATCACTGAAACCCAAATTGTAACATAAGGAACACTGAATTCTACCAGATTTCCCGATAAAGTAAAAAGTGGGTAAAACAAATTCAAAAAGGAACTTGGCTAAAAGTCAAAGGAGTCAGGAGAGGCCTGCCCTAAGGCGTCTGGGAGGCCAAGTAAATGCAATGCTCTGTGGACAAAGGGATATCTTAATGTATATGTATATGAATACATGCAAGGTGGCTAGTTTATTACCAAGATCATTTAAACCTGTAAGTGCTTATCCTTACTTGTTGCCTAATTTATGTGGGACTGGCATTCAGACTTAAAATGAATCTCTTTTACTAAATATAAAGTTAATAGATGTTTTCAACAATAAAACATGAAAAAGAAAAGAGCTATTCAAAAAAAATCTTGCCATTCTATTTTTTTAAAAATCATGTCTTCATCTTCCTTGGCATCCTGAGAAATATTCCCTCAGGAAATTAAAAATCATCCACCATTGTATGCTTATCTTACCACCCTGTTACAATTACAGAAGCGTTAAGATTCAAAAGACAAAGGCTTAACTGTTTTTAGAGATAAATTTATTACCTGTTAGAATATAGACTGTTTCTTGTATTCATATACACCTTTCAGATCCTAAGTAAAATAGATGGTGATAACAAAATAAGCCCCAACTTAGACTGAAGAATCACAGAATATGAACAAGCACTGGTTCCAGATAAAGAACAAAAGGAAGCACATGTGTTTTCCTCACAACATTGTCTGATGTTGCTAGAAAGCTCACACACAACAGGAATACATTTTAGGAGTTCTTTACATTGCCAACCTTGGTGAAGCGACTTCTCTTTAAGATTTATCAAGCATAAAGTGAGGCCGCTTCTATAAAGGATAAAGTGCTCTGGAAATGCAGATCAAAAGGTTGTCTTAAGGAAGGTTTTAAGAATGCTCATTGGAAGCCAATGGATGGGTCAGAACTTGGAAACTACATTGAAAGAATCTTGAATTTGCAATTTTAGGAAACACTTTCAAGGTGACATAAGGACAGCCCTTTGGAATTGATTTTAGAAAATGAAAAGCAGGTTTGGTGCCTCCATATGGGAAACCAAAGATTTAATTGGAAAAGAACTTAACATTGTCTGCTACATTATAGTGGTTCTTTTGTTATGTAGTGTTTTTATTATTTTTAACTACTCTCTTTGTATAATCTTGTCCTGTGTTTACTCTACACTTTCCTTTTGTTTTCTTGTCAACACTCTGACTACAGACAAGACTATTATTTTAGCTTACTCAGTGGCTCTTAACATTGCTCATTGAGAAGATCACATCACATCTTAACACAGATGTTGGCAACATGTTTTGCCTGAAAAACGCAAACTGATTTTATTTTTTCATTATACAGTTCAGTTCATTTATTTTGTAAGTGAACTCAAATGTCCTTTTAAAAATCTGAAAGTTTTGAAATATAAGATGATGTGAGTATGCCAGTTTTTTGTTTGTTTGTTTGTTTTGTTTTGTTTTTTTGAGATGGGGTCTCACTGTGTCGCCCAGACTGGAGTGCAGTGGCGCGATCTCGGCTCACTGCAAGCTCCGCCTCTGGGGTTCCCGCCATTCTCCTGCCTCAGCCTCCCGAGTAGCTGGGACTACAGGCGCCCGCCACCACACCCAGCTAACTTTTTGTATTTTTTTTAGTAGAGACAGTGTTTCACCATGTTGGCCAGCATGGTCTCGATCTCCTGACGTCGTAATCTGCCCGTCTCAGCCTCCCAAAGTGCTGGGATTACAGGCGTGAGCCACCGAGCCTGGCCATAGTATGCCAGTTTTAAATGTCCTTTATTAAGGTTAGGAAAGAGACATAAATATCCATGATACTATTAAGATATACAAGCCATTTTCTAAGATTAGGAAATACTCTACATAGACTCCCCCTACCCTTTCTTCCTTCCTTCCTTCCTTCTCTCTCTCTCTCTCTCTCTCTTTCTTTTCCTTCTTTCTTTCTTTTTCTTTCTTTCCTCTTCTTTTTTTTGACAGAGTCTTGCTCTGTCACCCAGGCTGGAGTGCAATGGCAGGATCTCGGCCCACTGCAACCTCCGCCTCCCAAGTTCAAGCAATTCTCCTGTCTCGGCCTCCCAAGTAGCTGGGACTACAGGCACATGCCACCACACATGGTTAATTTTTGTATTTTTAGTAGAGACAGGGTTTCCCCATATTGGTCAGGCTGGTCTGGAACTCCTGATTTCAGGTGATCCACCCGCCTTGACCTCCCAAAGTGCTAGGATTACAGGCATAAGCCACTGTATTTTTTTTTTTTTTTTTTTTTTTTGAGACAGGGTCTTACTTTCTCACCAAGGCTGGAGTACAGTGGCACAATCTTGTCTCACTGCAGCCTTGACCTCTTGGGCTGAAGCGATCCTCCCACCTCAGCCTCCCAAGTAGCTGGGACCACAGGCGTGTGCCACCACATCTGCCTAATTTTTGTATTTTTTGTACAGAAAATTTTTTGTATACCATATTGCCTAAGCTGGTCTCAAACTCCTGGGCTCAGGTGATCCAACCATCTTAACCGCCCAAAGTGCTGGGATTACAGGTGTGAGCCACCTCACCCTGCCTGCATTCCACTTTCAATTACTAAGCCCCCACTGTGAAAACTGTTATACCATGTGGAAACCTCAAAGAGTTTTTATTTCTAGTCCATGTGCTTCAGGGCAGGTTCCCTGTCTGTTTCAGAAGTGACTGTGTAGCACTGCCCTGTGAACCCTGATTGGTTCAAAGTTGGGCATGTGACACAGCGAGGCCAATCTGAGGGATTTTTGCTCTGCAGAACTTTTGTGGGGATGGTTAGGAAAAGGACATTCTTTCTTTTTTGTCTGAGATAAAAGTGGTTCTAGACCTTACAGGTACCATCTCTACCAATGCATGAAGAGAGTCTGCCTGAGAAGGAAGCCAACTTGGAAAAAATCAAAGCCAGAGTTGGAAAGAGCAGCTCCCTAATGATAGCATTTCACCTTCTATTAATGGATCCAGCTATGCTGGAAGCTGGATGTAGACTTTGAGTTCCTTGCTTTTTGTTTGTTTGTTTGTTTGTTTTGAGACAGAGTCTCACCCTGTTGCCCAGGCTGGAATGCAGTGGCACGATCTCAGCTCACGGCAACCTCCACCTCCCAGGTTCAAGCGATTCTCCTGCCTCAGCCCTTTTATATGCTCTGGATTCCTGTCACTTGCAAACAAAATGTCTCTGGCAAATGTTATAGCTAGCCAAAAAGGTTAAGCATTGCCTTTCATTCTATGCCACCTTCACAGAAAGTGATCGAAAATAATAATGTGATTTTTTTTTTTTCGCTCCCACTGGCCCTTTGGGCTTCCTTTTCCCTACTCTGGGTCTCCTCTTGGCCCCATACCAACTGCCCTTCTACAGTTCTCTGTGCACCAGTCTCCTCTTATCCTAATCAGAACCTGCTCATAAATGGAACTCTGATAGAAATCATTTATATTTTAGTGTAAACATATTCACTAACAACCCTCTTAGGAGTATTTGCATGTTAAGATTGATCTCCAATTATAGAGCAAAAGTCATATTAGGGCATTGCATGTGATCCTATTTTATTTCTGTGACACAAATACCTAATCCCCAGGGCTATAAATCTCAGGTCACATTTTGCTGTTATCTTCTTCATCTTCAAGAATCTAATATCAAGTCACAATTTTTAAAAGTTCATTTGCATTATCTTTTAAACTTGCCTTTTTATCTCATTCAACTTCTTAACATTTAAGCCCTAGAGAATGTATTCTTATAGTTAATCTCCCCACCTTGCCTCCTTCTTATTTATCCTATTATCAAAATAATAATTCTCAATCACTCTCAAAGTGTCATATTAATGGAAGAGGTGGCCCATCTGGAGTGGCCACTGCCAAGATGCTGGCTGCAGTGGGGAGGCATGGCCAGAGGTGTGTGCTCCACAGAGTGGGCAGGAGCCTCCGCCCTCTTGGGCACAGCTACAGCCACTCAAGCCATGGCTGTGGACCCAGACATCACTGCATTATCAGGGGCCCAGGAAGGATCCCCCTGCCCCTGCAGGCTTGGAAGTGCCTGCTCCTGCTGCCTGGCCTCTCCCCACTCCCAGCACCCACTCCAATCTTAGTGCAAAGTTGAGGCCGAGCCCAGGTGCTGTAGCAACCCAGCCAGGTGTGTGCATGCACAGGGCAGTGCTCACACACTAGCTTCCTGACACCTTGGCTGCCTCCAGACTTTAGGTGCCAATAAGCACTGGAAGGAGGCCCAGGGGGTGCTGAGAGCAGCTTGACACTGACCTGCAGGCACCCCTTGGCATGAACAGCCTGGACACCATGAACAGTGGCAGGAGGCAGATAGGCTCAAGAGCAGAAAGACAGGCCCTGGTGAAGTCCTGCCTTCAAGCTGGGGGTAGGCCTGAAACCTGGGGGCCAGGCTGCCCATCCCACAGATCAGAGTAAGAACTTATGGTGCTTTTTACAGGTCCACCCATGGCCTCCCATGGACCAAACAGCACCCACTTCCTCCCCTCTGAAGCCCATAAAAACCCCAGACTCAGCCAGCCTCGAGCACTTGGGATGACCAGCTGTGGAAAGGAGCTACTCACTCTAGGGTCTCCTGTCTGCTAAGAGCTGAACACTCAATGGGAAGACCTGCCTGCAGAGAGGAGCTAAGCACTCCAGGGTCTCCTCTCTGCTGAGAGCTGAACACTTGTTGGGACACCTTGCCTGTAGCTCCCTCCTGGGTCTCCTCTGAGCTGTTCTGTTGTTTGATAAAGCTCCTCTTCACCTTGCTCATCCTCAACATGTCCACATACCTCATTCTTCCTGGATACAGGACAAGAACTCAGGACCTGCCAAGTGGTGGGGCTAAAGGAGCTATAACACAAACAGGGCTGAAACACACCCCTTGCTTGCCACATTGCGGGTGACAAGAAGGAGAGAAGAGAGAAGGAGGGAAGAGCTGTGGCCCTTCAGGGAGCCCAGACCTAGGAGATTCCTGATACAGGGCTGTGACACCCTCTTTGGAGCTCTGCAGTTCCTGGTGTCTCCAAGCTTCTGGCCACCACCATGTTCCCCAGTGCCAGCTGTGGAAGCTGCCTGCTTACAGTACACCTGGTCCAGCTGCAGTCTTGCAGGGAGCAGACACCTATGCCGGCTCCTGGATGCCCAAGCAAAACTTGGGCAAAGGTGCCACTGGCCACAGAGGTTTCCAGCCAAAAAAGCAATACTCCAAGAGTCCCATGACAGTATTAACAGTGATCTCATCTTCCCAGTTACACAGGCCTAGAAACTAGGATGAAGCACCCATTCTTTTGTCATTATTTGCATTTAGCTGGGTACCAAGTCCCGTCCAGTCTACCTACATAAGGTCATCTCTAAGTATGTTCATTGGAGGGGCTGACAGATGAGAAGATAATTTAAAAAAAAGAAATGTGAATGATCCTTAGCCATATAAAATCATACTCAGCTTCATTAATAATAAAAATGTATATTAAAATTGCACCATTAAGACCTACTAGAATGGCTATATTCACATACACACACACAACAGAAAATCACAAGTGTTGACAAAGATGTGGAGAAATTGAAATTGCTGTTGGGAATGTAAAATGGTACAGCAGCTGCGGAAAACCATTTGGCAGTTCCTCAAAAAGTTAAACATAGAATCACCATATGGCCCAGCAATTCTACTCCTTTTGGGTATGATATATACCCATAAGAATTGAAAACACGAACTAGACATTTGTACGCCTATGTTCATAGCTGCATTATTTACAATAGCCAAAAGGTGTAAACAACCCAAGTATTCATGAACAGATGAATGAATAAACAAAATGTGGCACGTAGAATACATACAATAGATTATTATTCAGTGATGAAAGGAAAGAAGGTCTGATACAACATGGATGGACCTTAAAAACATTAAGCTAAGTGAAATAAGCCAGTCACAAAAGGGCAAATACTCATTGCACTTATACAAAATATCTAGAATAGGCAAATTCATAGACCCAGAAAATAAAGTGGAGATTAACAGGTACAGGGGAGGGAAGATTTATAAATTATCATTTAATAGTTACAGAGTCTCTATTTGCAGTGATAGAAAAGATTTGGAAACTGATAGTGGTGATGGTTACATAACACTGTGACTGTACTTAATGACACTGAATCGTATACTTAAAAATAGTTAAAATGCATATTTTATGTTATATATATTTTATCACATGTTTTGAATTATGCTATGACAGTTCTCTGCTGTTGAATTGGTGAAGGTCTAACAGTGTGACACTATAGTTTTGTTGTTGAAGCCACATGGAAATTGGTAGTCCACACAATGCCAGCAGGGATGTAAAAAGGCTACAACTCTGATATAGGAGAATGTTTAAATATCTAGCAAAAATGTCAGATGCCCAAGGTGGCTCATGTCAGCACTATTTATAACAGCAAAAGACTGGAAACAAGCCCTGAATGGCCATGAATAGGGAATGTAGTTGACTCTTGGGTTCCTAAACTTTCTTGATTCACAGGATTCTTAATGAGTCAGTAATTTTTTTCTTTTTAATGGCACACTTTGACCAAAAGAAATACTTAACAGTTTTGTTTATTAAGTAGCCGGACCCAAACAACTTAATAAATATTTCTCTCTTAACATCTTAGTAGCTATTTGAAAAAAATACACATAAGTTGAAATAAAAGACAATATTTCTATTTCATTGTTAAATAACCAGAATTACTTAGCAAGACGGTGTGTGTACCATTTGTGTACTACACAATTTCTTAAACCTTGAACTCAGATTAAATCCCACCTGATTTTTATGCCACATTGACTTTCATGTATTACTTGCTTTCTATCCTAGTAACAACCAAAAACCCAGCTTTGGAAAGATAAGACACCATCAGAAGGAAGAAAGCACAAACTAATGTTGAAACAGTGATCTACCTAAAGCTAATTGTTTGTTCAGCTCCTGACAAATATTAAAAATTACTGCATTTCTCTAAAGAATTTGAAATACCCCACATTGCCCCTGAGAATTTGCTGTGGTACTCTGGGGATCAATAAAAGGTACATCCACCCAAAGGAGTCACATATGGCTTTCACAGGTGTGAGGGATATCTTTATGTTCTCCTATAAGATAGTCTTCAGTATATGTTGTTAAATAAGTAAGGTGAGAAGAAAAAGTATATCAAGCATGTTAGCAAAAGGAAGTAAAGTTATGAATATAAATGCATCTTTCTTATATTTAAGAAATGGAAGGAGAAGCCATAAAACTGTTTCTAATATTTACCTATAGACACAGGAAGGTAACAGAGTAGAGAGATCTGAAATAAAAATTAGACTTTTCTAAATATACCTTGTTTTGCACATTTGACTTAGGAAGCTTACACGTTTTATATAATTATAAAACAATTTTTGGAAGCAGTCTCTAAAAATAGAAAGCTAAATGAAGCAAATGATCTTAACTGCCTATTGATTTTGTGACATTATCAAACAGAGTAACTATTTCATGTGATTTTAAAATACAAAAATTAAAAACTAGTGGGAAGTTCCTCAAGATAATAAGAACTGCAAAAACATATTAAGCTGTTGTCAGTAATCACATTATTGATGATTGTGTTGGTATTGTTATCCTGAGACTATTGTGTGTATATTATGGGTTTGAATAATTATGTCGATGTCATTAAGAACTAGGATTCTTAATATGAAAGAAAGTGGATACAGATTTAAGCTATTTGAGAATAAACAAAAGGTCTCTAGCCCTACAGTTGTCTTGGAAGAACCAATATGAACTCATTATATATTTTGTCCTGAAATATACATACAATTCTTTACCTCCGTAGCATCATCCAGCATTAGTCTTGCCCTACAGAGGTAAGCAAATATAACACCTTGACTAATTCTTTCTTTTCCACTTTGATGAAAACACTGTTTTCTGGGCCCTCTTGAGAAACAGTTAACTAGTAGGTTCTCTATATTTTATATAATAAATCCACTCTAGCATCCCCACTTCTATTAGTCTTTTACCTCTTTCTCAATTCTCAGTCAAGATAGTTTCAGCATCTCAGTCTCATTTACTGTAAGCAAATTTTGTTCCAAGCTTCAAGGAATCATCCCAGCAGTATATTAGGATTTGTTCCAAGTATACTAGTCAGAACACTAAGTCCTGAGTCACAGAAGGGTGTTCATATATCAATGCACCCTCCCTTATCCAGCTTTACATTCTGTCCCTCCACTACAGCACTGTGAAGTGTATTCCAAGGCACTTTACCTTGGTTTCTGCAAGTATATATTAGCCAGGTCCTGCAGGTTTTTCAGTGACTAAGCCCTTTCCTTCCATAGCAGGGACAATAATTTTCAATAAGGCCAAGCCAAGACCTTACCTTAGTTATTGGTTCAAACTAATATTGGAATGTAAAGGCAGATCCTAGGAGGATGAGTGTTATTTTCTAAGGCTACTGCCTTAGATGAGGACTTTGCATGGTCTCCAGGCAAAAAGAAGCATCTATCTTCTAGAAATTAGGAGTAGGTGAGTGGGTCAATAGAATTGTTCGAAAGGGTAAGGAAAATCTGAGATTTAGAGGATTTTTAGGCACATCCACCCAAATATCCCTCTTCCTTCTTAAATTCTCATCTCTTCCCTAAGGGAGCAAACTTTACTATAAAAGACTGTTGGGGCTGTAAATATAATCTTCCTTCTAACTTCATTAATCTCACAATAAAGTGCTGGCTTAATTTTCAGAACTGTCTGCCCTCTTACTTCAGAATGTGAGACTCTCTTTGAATGCCACCCTAGAAGCCTTCTGACTTTCACAATGTACCCGATGTTGATAGTTGGCTAATCATAACCAGTCATTTTCTTTCTTTGACACATTGGTGACACTCAATAGCAACCAACCACATTTATATTTTTTTGTAATTACGATTACCCTCATATTTGTCAACTAACAGAAAAATTGTATAAGCAGTGCATTTCCTTCCATATATTCTCAAGACAATTAACCAAAGGTAATTGTGATGTTACAGAATATCAAGCACTATCATTACCTATTTTCATCAGAGATGTGAATTATCACCATGTGGTCAACAGTGATGCAATTCTAGAATTCCACTTCCATTATCAACTGTCTTAGTTAGTCTTCCCCGGAAGCAGACATTCGTGAAAGGATATAAGTGCAAGCATTTTATTTTTGAAGTGATCCTAAGAAATATCAGTAAAGTGGGGATATAAGATATGAAAGAGAAGGAAAACATTAAAATGTGCATTATCAAGCAATTTACAACTGTGGGCAACTATAGCTTAATCCCACTGGGAATCACTGAGAAATGGTGTAGAATCATGCCTCAGAGTATTCTCCTGAGGGCCAAGGGTTCTGTCATTCATTACTTATGGGCTGCATAAAGAGAAGTGAAGCACATTTATTTCCCAGAATTTTTATCCTGCCCACAGAGGCTCCTGTGACCAGAGATAGTCCCAAGTCAAAGAAGTATAGAGGCTGGCACTTGGAAGCCACCAATCATGAACTGAATCTGTAAGGGAATAAGAATACGAGTGGGGCATTTCTAGGTCTATTTCTTTTTCTCACCTACAAAGCATCCATGACCACTCTCTATTCCTTAAGACAGAGAGTTCTCCACACTAGTAGTTTTTCTCAGGCTGGTTTCAAGCTCTCATTAACCTATCAAGTCTTTCCTTATCATTTCAGTTACAATTAGTTCACCTGTTCTCCACCTTCCCATACCTGTTACCATAGAATTTTGTTTATATCTCTATCTCATAACTTTGTACATTTCGTACAGTAATAGAATTACTTGAAAATATCTATGTTGCCCACTAGATTTTAGCTACTTGAAAGCAAGGTCTAAATTATACTATCATTTCAAAACTTCATAAAACCAAAATAATACTTAAAATAGTTTTATTTAACAAGCAGCAATTAAATTTTTCCATTCATTCATTCAACAAATATCTATTTAGTGTCTTCTATGTATCAGTCCTAATGCTAACCACCTGAGATATAATGAAAATCCAGAACGACATGGAAGCCACTGTCTCCCCCACCATGAGACTTCAGTTTTTCTCCTATTACATACTACAGTAAGTCCAGAAATTTTTGGCCTTTTATGATGGGTATTACCTCTTTTATTTTACTACTTTTGCCACACTTTACCCTCTCCCATGTAATTATAATAATTGGTAATATGTATTGTACACATACTCCTCTTACCTCCATCCACCTAAACTCTTGAGCTAAGTAATTGCAATAAATTGTATCTCCCTTTGACAGTGTGTTTATGTTTTTTATTGAGAGCATCTTAAACATTGGCTTTCTCTATTTTGAGCTATAGAAAAAAATTCTTAGCAATGGTGAAGTTTTGATATTAAAAATTTCACTCCCTCATTATCTTTCTTTGATGTTCTATATGTCTATGCAAAAACATTTAAACTTCTCTTTGAAATACAGACAGAAAAAAAATTAGCACAATCACAATGAGTAACCTCTTTCTTCCTTCACTTCAGATAAATTTTCGTTCAGATATTGCTCTAATTTCCTTAGGTTAAATAATAGGTCATGCGGGTGGGGCTAAAATGTTATTAGAGAAATAAAAAGCTAAGTGTTCTCAGGAAAAGAATGATTTTGACATGTAATCAAATAGAAAGCAAAGTACTTTACTTGTAAGGAGCAATGATAAAATTAAAAGAAAAAGTGTAAAGTGAAGGGCAATAAAAAATTTTGCAAGAAGAAATTTATATTTTATTTTAAAAACTTAAAACATATAGCTTAGCAGAAGTTATTAAAGCCCTTTCTTATATTATTTATAATATTATTTAATTAATTATCAAGTTCTAAATTGTATTGGTCAATGAGGCAGCCTCTATATCATATATATATTAAAACTTTGTTAAGTATTCTTAAGATTCGATTGTAATGCCTGATATGGAATTGACAGTATTTAAATGATTCTGGCCTGCAGCTCATAATCCCAGGCTGTGCATTCATTAAATCTGAAAAGAGGCAGGGAATGATTGATTTTGGATAGGAACCATCTAGAAGAATTAGCAGGTTGGCCCAGGAGTTCTGTTTGGTGCCTTTAAAGAGTGACACGACACCTTTTCCTAGGTAAGAAGTGTTTCAGCATACGGTGTCTACAAACCCACATGCACTCTCTTGGTTAAAGAAGAAAACAGCCTTTAATCACCTAAGCTTTCCAAATGGAAATTATCCCACTGTCTTATCTATCAATGCCATATTATTTATTTCTTATTCTTGGGCTTCTGTGTAACACAAGTGCTATGCCATATTTAGTATTTCAGGTTGGAAATGTGAAGTGATGCGTAAACACTGTACTTAGTTTGTGAGATGATTACAGGATACTGTGACTTGTAAAGAGTTCTCAGAAATAAGTAAGTCTATGAGTTAACTTGAAGCCTTAAAGATAAAAGAATGACAACCAATGAAATTGTCTGCATTTTCTGAGGACGTGGCTTTCTGGTGAGATAATATTGGATTCTGAAGCTTCTCTTACTCACAATGAAGTACACTTGAAACTGGCTTTAAAGATTCATTTTGTAGGCTTAAAAATCTACCTTTAGGAAAAGTGGGACTAGCAGGTCACCTAGTGTAGAAAAAGAAAGAAATGAAAAAATATATATTCACTCTTCCCGTGAGAATTCCTCGCCTAAAACGTAATATGAAGAGAGAGTTTGCTTTCCTTTTCTTCCTAAAATGACCATAAAGTGGTAGTGACCTCAGGAGTCTGTGTGTGGCCCATTTGATGTGGTTTGGGCCTAAGGAAAAGCTAAAGGCTAAATGTATTTTAAGTGGGCTAAAACCAAGATAAACACATCCCTGAGGTCATTATTTCCATTAGTTGACAGTGCATATACAATATTAAAAGCATTGTAAAAACATTATACATTTTTCCAGTGTTTTACTTTTGAAGGTCATTTATCCACACCCAGTTTCTAAACACTGACTCAAAGTAAAAGTAACTTTCATTTCACTGGGGAAGCAATGTTTAAACAAACAAGCAAACAAACAAATTTTAAAACTATGGTTTACACAATAGAATAGCAGGCTAATCATAGTGCACATTACATCTATCAAACACGCAGAGAAGTTTTTAACAGTTTTTAGCAGATTGTATAGTTATTGCTCTCTATACAATGTATCCCACTTATTTCTAAAATCAATTTCATGAGGCAGGCTCAGTGCTCAATATAAAAAATAACTGCAGGATGGGTGCGATGGCTCATACCTGTAATCCCAGCACTTTGGGAGGCCAAGGCAGGCTGATCAGCTGAGGTCAGGAGTTTGAAACCAGCCTGGCCAACATGGCGAAACCCCGCCTCTACTAAAAATACACACAAAAAAATTAGCCAGGCGTGGTGGCGCGTGCCTGTAATCCCAGCTACTTGGGAGGCTGAGGCACAAGAATCAGTTGAAACCGGGAGGCAGAGGTTGCAGTGAGCTGAGATTGCACCATTGCATTCCAGCCTGAGCCACAGAGTGAGACTCCATCTAAAACAAAACAAAACAAAAAACTCTAGGGTTTCTCATTTTTATTTTATTCATGTCTCAAATTAGTTTGAGTTAAAAAGAATTTTACATTATGATTTTAGTGTGGTCCTTTAAAAATCAACAGACACTGGCCAGCCATGTGTAAATACAGTTGTGGAAGCTGATTCTACAAGTCTAAAAGCTGTAATCCCATTATACACATAAGATTTATTTGATATCTCTAACTCAACAATAAAGATGGGTCAAACATAACTATTTATCCCTTTGTGAGGATTTCCTGTATCAGGGAGTATATTTTCATATAACTCAATATCTCTGTGCCACATGTACAGTTGTAAAGATTTAAATGGTTCACGTGACTGAAATGGAGCCTAATAACCTTATCAATCACCTTTTCTTTTTGAGCGACTAGAGACCTGTTTAAACTTATCTATTAGGCATTTCCTGTTTGTGTTTTCTAAGAAATTTAAGAAGACTGTATTGATTTTGATGACATTTATTGTATTTCTAATATACTTAAGCTAGTTATATTTGTGACTAAACGTGCCATTTTTCAGAAAATGAAGGGCAACTTTTCTTCAAGTTACTTATGTGTACATCAGAATGGCTAAAAAAATAAGGACTGGAATACCGAATATTGGCAAAGATAAAGAACAACTGATGTATTCATATACCGCTAGTAGGAATGTAAAATATTACAGCCACTATGATAAACTATTCAACAGTTTTCACTAAAGGTAAATATATGCCAAAGTTTGACACAGCAGTTTTACTGCTAGGTTTATTCCTAACAGAAATGAGTACATGTTTAGAAAAGGACATTTACAGAAAAGTTTATAGCAGCTCTCTACTTAATATCCACAAACTAGAAACAACCCAATGTCCCTCAATAGTCGAATGGATACACCCAAGAACCAGGTGGGGGACATGTCTATCTGTGACCCCAATAACAGACCCACTGACCTCAGTTCCAACTGCAGACCCTGAAGCAGCCCTTTGACCTTGCCCCAGCCCTGCTCTACCTCATTCCAGGAGCAGTTCTACCTGCCCAGGAATCTAGCAAGAGCCATGCCCTTCGTGCCCCAACAGGTCCACTGACGTTGGACCTGAGTGTGGACCTGAAACAGCCCAGTGACCTAGCTCCAGCTCCACTCTACAGCAGTCCTAGAGGCAATCCTCCTATCCAGGAAACTGCCCAAGGACCTGGTGGAAACCCATCCAGGGACCCATGGGAAACCACACAGATTTATACCTCGCCATCTGCAAACCTGATTGCAGACCCAGCAGCAACCCTATGACCGAGCTCCAGCCCTGCTCGATCACAATCTCAGAGGCAGGCTCATCTACCTGGTAACCTGATGAGAATCATGCCCAACTATGACCCCAATCATAGGCCTACCACAGACCCTACTGTGGACCTGGCAGCAGCCACACGGCCTAGCTCCAGCCCTGCTCAACTGTGATCCCAGAGACAGTACCGTTTGTCAAGGGACCTGGCAGGAGAAGGACTTTACCTGCTTAAACCAGTCTGTAAACACTGGAAGAGGAGTTTTTCACCTTCATATGCACAGACACCAATACAAGGCTACATGGATCATAAAGCATCAGGAAAACATCACATCACCAATGGAAACTAACAAAGCTCTATATACCTGTTTGTTCTCACATTGCTATAAAAAAATACCTGAGACTGGGTAATTTATAAAGAAAATAGGTTTAATTGGCTCGTGGTTCTATAGGCTGTACAGGAAGCATGGCAGCTTCTGCTTCTGGAGGCCTCAGGAAATGTACAATCATGACAGAAGGCAAAAAGAGAGTGAGACGTCTCACATGGCCAGAGCAGGAGGAAGGAGTAGGGAGGTGTCACACACCTTTAAACAACCAGATCTTATGAGAACTCACTATCACCATGACAACACCAAGAGGGATGGTGTTAAACCATGAGAAAACATGATCCAATCACCTCCCACCAGACCCCACCTCCAACCTTGGGGATTATAATTCAACATGAGGTATGCGTGGGGAAACAGATCCAAACCAAATTTCTCTAGAAACCTACCCTAAAGAAATTGAGATTCCTGAACTGCTTGACAAATAGTTTAAAATAATCTTCTTAAAGAGCTCAATGAGGTTATCAGACAACACAGACAAGTTAACACATCAGAGAAACAATACATGAACAAAATGAGGTTTATTAATAAAGAAATAGAAACCATAAAAAAGAACTAAATGGAAATTCTGAAGCCAAAGAATACAATGACTAAACTGAAAAACTCAACAGAGCTTCAACAACAAATCAATCATGTAGAAGAAAGAATCAGTGAATTCAAAGATAGGCCATTTGAAATTAACCAAAGCAACAGAAGAAAAAAGAGTAAAAGAGTGAACTCATGGGACTTACGGGATGCAAGCAACCAAACCAATATGCAAATTATAGGAGTTCCAGAAGGAGACGAGAGAGAGAGAAAGGGCATAAAGCCTATTTACAGAAATAATGGTCAAAGCTTTCTAACTCAAAAGATAAAAATAGATATCTTGATTCAAAGCCCCGAAATAGACTGTGCTCAAAGAGGCCTACAAGGAGACAGATTCTAATTAAATTGTCAAAGATCAAAACCAAAGTGCATTTTGAAAGCCAAAAAGAAAAGCAACTTGTCACAAGGAAGCCATTATGGACTATAAGCAGATTTTTTTTTAGCAGAAACCTTGCAGGCAAGGAGAGAGTAGGATGATGTATTCAAAGTACTGGGAGAAATCTTCCAACCAAGAATACTTTACCTGTAACATACCCTTTAAGAATGAAAGAAAAATAAAGACTTTCTCAGACAAAAAAAAAACTGAGAAAGTCATCACCACCAGAACCACATTACAAAAAGTGCTAAAGGGAGCCTTCAAATAGAAATAAAAAGATGTTAAACAACAACATGAAAGCATATGAAACTATAAATTTCACCCTAAAGGTAAATGTAAAAACAGAATATTGTAATACTGTAACGGTGACATGTAAATCACTTTAAACACTAGTATATAAATTTGAAGACAAAAGTAGGATTAATTCCAACCACAGAAATTTATTAAAGAAAACAAAATGTTTAAAGTAAAATCTGACATCAATTACATAATGGAGGTGAACAGTAAACTGCAGAGTATTCCTATGAAGTTAACATTAAGTTGTCATTAGCTTAAAACAGTATGTTTTGGGAAGCCAACACAGGCAAATCACCTGAGATCGGGAGTTCGAGACCAGCCTGACCAACATGGAGAAACCCCATCTCTACTAAAAATACAAAATTAGCTGGGCTTGGTGGCACACGCCTGTAATCCCAGCTACTCGGGAGGCTGAGGCAGGAGAATTGCTTGAACCCAGGAGGCAGAGGCTGCAGTGAGTTGAGATCGTACCATTGCACTCCACCCTGGGCAACAAGAGTGAAACTCCGTCTCAAAACACAAAAACAAAAACAAAAAAAGCAGCATGCTGTTACAGTTGTCTGTTCTTTGACAAGGGTGCAAAGAACACACAAAGGGGCCAAAATAGGTTCTTAAATAAGTGGTGTTGGGAAAACTGGATATCCACATGCAGAAGACTACAATTAGAACCTTATCTAACACCATATAAAAAAAGTAACTCAAAATAGAAAATAGTATGGAGGTTCCTCCAAAAATTAAAGACAGAGTTATCATATGATCCAGCAATCCCACTACTGAGTATATATCCAAGGGCAGTTAAATCAGTATCTAGAAGAGATATCTCCACTCCCATGTTCATTTAAGCATTATTCACAATAGCCAAGATAAGGAAACAAACAAAATGTGATCTACAGCTCACTAAATAAATAAAATGTGATATAAAGATCGAGAAAGATACACACCATGAAATATTACTCAGCCCTTAAAAAAGGAGGAAATCAGTTACCCAGGAGGCTGAGGCAGGAGAATCGCTTGAACCCGGGAGGTGGAGCTTGCAATGAGCCAAGATTGTGCTGCTGCACTCCAGCCTGGTGACAGAGCGAAACTGTCTCAAAAAAAAAAAAAAGAAAAACAAGAAGAAGAAGAAATCCTGTGATTTGCAACAACATAGAAGAACCTGGATGATATTATGTGAAGTGAGTAAGCCAGACACAGAAATGATAAGTACTACATTATATCACTTACATGGTGTCTCAATCCATTTTCTCTTACTATAACAGAATACCACAGACTGGGTAGTTTGTAAAGAAAATAAATCTATTTCTTACAGTTCTGGAGGCTACAAAGTCCAAGGTTGAGGGCCACATCTGGTGAGGGCCTTCTTACTGCCTTATAACATGGCAGACGGCAAGAGTATGCCAGCTCAGTTGTCTCTTGCTCTTTTTATAAAGCCACTAGGTTCCATTATGGGTGCCCTAACCTGATGCCTTTTCTAATTCTAATTACACGCCAAAGGCTCCACCTTCAAATGTCATCAACAGATGAATTTGGGAATTAAGTCTGCAACCCATGAAATTTGGGGTACACATTCAAACCTTAGTATTCTATCCCAGCTTCCAAAGTTTATGTTTTTATCACATGCAAAATACACATATTTCATCCTAATAGTCCTAAAGTCTTAACTTGCTCCAGCGCCGACTCAAAAGTCCAAAGTCCAAAGTATCATCTAAATCAGATACGGATAAGACTTATGACACAATTCATCCCATGGCAAATTTTCTATATCTGTGATCCTGTGAAATCAAAATAAGTTATCTACTTCCAAGCTACTTCCAAAATATGATGGTGAGTCAGGCTTAGAATAGACATTCCCATTCCAAAAGAGATAAATAGGAAAGAAGAAAGGAGTAACAGGCCTCAAGTAAGTTCAAAACCCAGCAGAAGAGAAATTAAATCTTAAGACTCCAGAATAATCTTTCACTCCACATGCTGCCAGCTCAGGGGTTGGGACCCCAGGGCATCAGACAGCCCTACTCCCAAGGCTTTTCTGGGTTTAGCCCATGTGGCTGCCCTCAAAGGTTAGAGTTGCACACTGGTGCCTAAAGCTTTCCCAGGTGGGCATTGCATGCAGATGGCTGTACAGTTCTGAGGTCCCAAGGCAGCTCCACCTCTGACCCCACATTTCTGCCTGGCATTGGCCTGGTGGAGGCTATCAGCAGTGACTCTGCCTCTGTAACAAGTCTCTGCCTAGGCTCCCAGGCTTTTTAATATTCACTCTGAAATCTAGGTGGAAGTCACCGTGGCTCCATAGCTCTTGCATTCTGCTCCTCTGCAGAATTAGCACCATATGGACCCCTCTGAGGCTTACCGCTTGTGCCCTCTGGAGCAGCAGCATGAACCACATCTGGGCCTGCTTGAACTGTGATGTGGTGCCACCACAATATGCAGCTTGTACCTTTTGAAGCCACAGGTCAAGGTGCACCTGGGGCCATGTAAGCCACAGCTAGAGCAACCAAGGAGCACCGCATCAGGATCCAGGGTACAGAGTCCTGAGTCAGCCCTGAGCAGCAAGCTTATACAGTGTGCCCAGGCCCATCCTGTGAAACCATTCTGCTCTGCTAGGCCTATAACAGGAAGAGATGCTTTAAATATATCTGAATTGCTTTCAGGATCTTCTCTTGTTGTCCTGATGAATAGCCTCTGACTCCTTTCTATTAGCACTAGTCTGTTTAACAAATGGTTGCTTTGCCACACTCAAACACTTATTCATTCTTTATGTGGCCAGGCTGTAAATTTTCCAAATTTTTACTGTCTGCTTCTCTTTTATTTATAAATTCTGCATTTCAGCCATCCCTTTGCTCCTGAACCTCACTGTAGGAGACCAAAAGTAACCATCCAGCATCTTGAATGGTTTGCTGCTTAGAAATTTCTTCCACCAGATACCCTAGCTCATTCTCAAGCCTTTCACAAAACCCTTGAGCGTAGACACAATGCAGCCAAGTTCTTTGTTACTTTATAACAAAGATGGCCTTTCTTCCAGGTTCTAATACTTTGATCTTTATTTCCACCCAAGACCTCATCAGAATAGCCTTTATTGTCCACATTTCTATCAGCATTCTGGTCATAACTGCTTACAAAATCACTAAAAACTCTAGACTTTCCTTAGTGTTCTTTTCTTCTTTTAAGCCCTCATCACAATCGCCCTAATGCTCCCTTCACAACAATACAGGCTTTTCCTAGTCTGCTCCTCCACAGTCTTCCAGCCTCTACCTATCACCCATTCCCAAAGCTGTGTCCACATTTTCAAGTATGTGTTATTAGCAACAGCCCCACTTCTTGATGCCAATTTTCTTTCTTAGTCCATTTTCTGCTACTATAACAGAGTACCACAAACTGGGTAATGTTTAAAGAAAAAAATCTTTCTTACAGTTTGGGAAGCTGAGAAGTCCAAAGTTGAGGGGCTACATCTGGTGAGGGCCTTCTTAACATGGTTAAGGGGTTACATCTGGTGAGGGGCTACATCTGGTGAGGGCCTCTCATAACATGGCAGAGGGCAACACACGGCAAGAGAGCAAAAGCATGCCAGCTCAGGTCTCTCTTCTCCTTACAAAACAACCAGTACCATAATAGGGGCCCAATGTTGACTACATTATCTAAGCCTAATTACCTCCCAAAGGCCCCACCTCCAAATACTATCAACATACGAATTTGAGGATTAAGTTTCTAACATGATATTTGGAGAACACATTCAAACCAAAGCATATGGGGAATCTAACATAGTTGAACTTATAGAAGGATAAGTAGAATGGTGATTTCCAAGGCATTGGAGTGTTTAGAGAAAATGAAAAAATACTGATCAAAAGGCCCAACGTTTCAATTATGCAAGATGAATAAGTTCTGGAGATCACCATGTATATCATGGTCACTACAGTAATCACTACTGTATTTGTAGAGTCATGGATTCCCCACCCAGGTGACTTAAGGGTGTAAGTCCACTGCTTGGACCCCGAAGACTGGATGGTGAGCCAAGGCCTTGGTGCCCAGCTGAGGAGCAGGTGTCCCTGAGCACTCACACATCCTGGAGCACACCTGGGAACATACCAGGAAAAACAGTGTCATTGCATGCAGTATGCAAAGAGCCAGAAAATCAGCTTATACACAACTTAGAGATGGGTGGTGGGGCAGAGCTATAAAGCTGTCCTGTTGCCACCCAAGGGTGCCCCGCACGAGTCCTAATAAACGCATGTACTCTCCAATTTGGACTTGTCTGAGTCGTTCTTTGGTCTCTTGGCTCCTTCCCAGTTTGGAGGGATGTTTCTTTACACAGTGCCTGGTTTTTCCTGTAACAGTATTATATACTAGAAATTTGCCAAAAGCATAGGTCCTAAATGTTTATAACACAAAATAAAAGTTTAAGGTGAGTTTGTGAGATTACAATATGTTAACTAGTTTGATTGTGGTGATCACTTCAAAGTGTATATGAAGAGCAAAACATCAAGTTGTATACCTTAAATATATATAATTTCTATTTGTAAATTATACACAACCAAGTCAAAAAAACTAAACTGAAGATCTACCTTTTTTTGAACAAAGAATATAGTGGTCTCCCCTTATCCACCGATTCACATTCCATGGTTTCAGTTACCCTTAGTCAACTGCAGTCTGAAAATATTAAATGGAAATTCCAGAAATAAGCAATTCATAAGTTTTAAGTTGCACACCATTTTGAGTTGTATGATGAACTCTTATGCCCGCTACGTCCTGCCTGGGACATGAATCATCTCTTTATCAAGCATCTCTACATTGTATACACCACCTGCCATTCCTCTAAACATTTCCAAACCTCAGAAATCACCATTCAACACTCTTCTTCTATGAGTTCAACTATTTCATTTAGTTGCAGTCTCATTATCAGATTGACTGATGTGATAGCACAGTGTTTGTGTTCAGTTAACCCTTATTTTACTTAATTGTTTTGTTTTATTATTGTTGTTGATCTCTTAGTGTGCCTAATTTACAAATTGAACATTATTACAGGTAAGTGTATATAGGAAAAAAACACAGAATATATAGGGTTTGATACTATCCACAGTTTCAGGCATTCACTGGGGGTCTGGAATGTATCCCTTGCACACAAATAAGTTACTGTAGTAGAATGGATAAATAAATTATAGTATATTAATCCAATTGAATACTACACAGCAATTCTCCCTACTAATCCTATTAGTTCTGTATTTCTGGAGAACCCTGAGTCATACACCATCTGACTCTAAAATCTGTTAAATCCAACACCCATTTCAGAGACTGTGAAACTGGGAGTCTTAAGTAACTTGCCTCGGGCAAACCACCAGTACATTTGGACTCAGCCTGTGCTCTCTCCACTAGGCTACGTTTTCTCTCAGCTTCCTCATGGAGCAAGCACCATGCCCCATGCGTCCCTGTACTGCCCCTCAAACACACTGCATACTGCTCTGAACATAACGGAGCAGCAAAGAACATTAGAGCTGGTGGGCAATTTCAAAACAGAGTAGAAATCTCTCATTTTGCACATGTGAATACCGAAGCGAAGCTACGTAGCAAGAGCCAGCCCCAACGCACATCTCTCCCGAAACCACGATCTGCATTCTTTTTCCTTTCTTCCTCTACCCAATAAATGTTTGTTTATTTTGTCCTATTCCAGATCTGAAGAGAAGAGAAACGTGAGGGAAGAACAGGCGGTGGCAGCCAGAAGAGAGTGGGTGGAACAGTCCCTGCAACTCTTCAGAGAAAAGAAAGGGGCGCTGGCCCAGGCCCAAGAAGTGTCCCTGGGGGCCGATGTCGGCAGGAATCCCTGCATCTCCACATGCGGAACTGAGAGAAGTGCCTGGCAGATTCAATCATACAGTGACTCAAATGTCACAGCATGACTACAGAGAAAGAATAATAGTGGAAGCATCCCGGCCAATTTTCAACAGAAGGGCTCAGGATAAGGAAGCTTAAGAAAATTGCCGAAGAGAATGATAATGACAATAATAAAAACAAATAGCTACCATTTATTGAGCACTTATGTGTCTGGCGCTGTGCTACACACTTTGCATATCAACCTGATGAAGTACAGTTATTATCCCCATTTTATGAGGAGGAAACTGAGGCGTGGCAAGGCTGAGGAAGTTGCCCAAGGACACACAGCTTGTGAGGTTAAGTCTGGGTACCTTAGCACATAATCACAAGGGCAGGCGTTTCGTACTTAAGGCTGTAGTGAGTGCTTGGAGTACATCATCTCCTTTCCTTCTCACAGAAGCCCTGCTAAGTGTGTATTAGTCTTTTCATTTTATAGGCGAGGTAAATAAAGCTCAGAGAAACTAATAGTTCAAGGTCACAGAGTGAATGAGTAGCAGGGCAAGATTCCACCTCCAGCTGGTTTTATTTTGAAGCCAATCATAAGCGTGGAAATAACCGCCACAAAAAGTTAACATACCTGGCTACTGGAATAAAATTTTAGTGGAATTTGTCCATTTGATGTATTACTCATAACTAAATCCCAGTGACTCTGATAAGCTGCCTGCAACCCAGGGCCTAAGGTAACTGAAACAAGAGACGCATGAGTTTTATTTAGCCATTTTTCCTCTGAATGTCAAACCACCTCTCTCCACAACCCTCACCATCCTAAGTGACAACAGCAGACACTTGTGTAATCATCAGCACTCTTAGAATAAAGGCATTCATTCTTTCCTATAAGATCTTGATCTAACCCAAAACCACTTTTGATAAGCAAAAAAAAAAAAGATATAATAAAATATAGAAGATACACACAGCAAGAACCAGGAAGAATTTCTCCTTCTGGAAAATTATAGAAATTATCCTAATAAAGATCCAGTTCTATGACCCCAAAGACTTCTGCTCAACTAGTGTTAACATCTTTCATGTATAAACGATTCAACAAAAAGGAAATATTAATAAATATGGCTCTTAAATATCTAAACAAATGCTCCTCCTCAATCATAAAAAGAAAAGGGCAAATTAAAAGCACATAGCAACATTAACTTTAACCATAAAGTAGTGGCAAAGTTGTGGGGGGCTGGAAATCACTCTTATGAAATGGTAGGAGTATATAATTGATATGACTCCAGGGGAGGGCAACTTTGCAGCATTTATCAAACATAAAATGCATGTACCATTTGATCCAGTCATCCACTCCTAAGAATTTATCCCACAGATTTACTTACACAAGTACAAAATGACCTGTTTACAAAGTTATTTATTGCAGCACTGGTTTTAATAGCAAAATATGTGAATCAATGTAAATGTCCGTCAGTAAGGGACTGTTCACAAATCATGGTTCGGCTGTGTAAGGGAACACTGCACACCACAGAAGCAATGAGAAACTCTTTACATACTGAGATTGTACAGATTCTGACATCTATTATTAAGTAAAATATGCAAGGTACAAGACAGTGAATGCTGTATTCTATAATACAATATGTATAAAAGGTTAGGGGGATAATAAAATACGCACTCATAGATGAATAAAATACATTTGAAAGATATATAAGAAAGTGCCAACATGCATTGGCCTTAGGGAAAGGAAGCTGTTATTTGGGGAACAGAGGTGGAAGGGAGATTCATCTATCCCCTGTACTATATGAATTGTTTTTCCAGCTTTACTGAGGTAAAATGGACAAATAAAAATTGTATATATTTAAGGTGTACAACTTGGTGTTTTGATATCCATACACTATACCTTTAAAAATTTTAAGCATGTGATTGTATCTCCTATTCCAAACATTCATAAGTTAAATTAAATTAAAATAAATTATTATTTTAAACTTGCTTTCCCCATAGTGGGTAAGGTGCAGAATAAACAAAGAGTAGGAAAAGATAAGTTTCTTGATAAATTTCTGAGTTGCTGTAAACATTTAAACGTTTTAATTTTTAAAAATCCAATAAAGATTAAGAAGGCAATTTTTTTCATAATTCCTAACAGAATTTTTTGACTATTAAAAGAAAACATAGACTATTGTGCCCCTACATTTTCAAAAAAAGCTGAACCAACTATATTTCTTTTTCCCTTAAGAATGGATTTTCCTTATTTTCCATTTGGTAAATATTTAGAAGGGTTGTTTTGCTTTTTTCAGCCCCCTAGAGTAACTTAAAGCCCAGCTCAATACCTCCTCAGCAAAATAGTGATGCTTGGTTCCAACCTTGAGATGTGACTAGAGGTTTCAATGCTCCCATTTGTGGCTTTGTACTTGACAGTGTCCTGAAATTTGGTCACCCTGACCATGTTCTGATCATTCCCCTTCTTAGAAAATGCATCACAGAAATTTCTATATTTTCTCTGTCATTTGGGAACATGGCTCCAGAAAGCTTTTTAATTCTTTAAATGTTTCCAAATGTTAATTGAAGAGCACAACAGCTGTACCAAGTCATAAGTAGCATATCTTCAAGACACTCTATCCTTTATGAAGTGACATTTCCAACACTTCCAGGAAAGTATGAATAGATAGAAACTACATGGCTACTAAATCAATAAACAAATAGGCGTTTTTTGATATGTGATTATAATGTACACAAAACATAAGAAGCTTCCCATTAGAAATGAACCTGGTAGAATAAAGACTGAGTTAGTGGCCAATAACATTACTATCCTAGCTGAGTTGCATGGAGGAAGTATGTCCTAGCTCGTGAGGGCTGCTATAACAAACCACTATAAACAGGGTGGCTTATAAACAACAAATACTTATTTACCACAGTTCTGAAGGCTGGGAAGTTCAAGATCAAGGGGCCAGGAGATTCAACGTCTGGTGAGGGCCTGTTTTCTGTTCATAGATGGCACCTTCTTGCTGTGTCCTCACATGGGGAAAGGAGCAAGGCAGCTCTCTGGGGCCTCTTGTATGAGGGCACCAATCCTACTCATGAGGGCTCTATCCTTATGACCTAATTACCTCCCAAAGACCCCACCTCCTCACACTATCACATTGATGATTAGGTTTCACATATAAATTTTGGGGGGACACATTCAGACCATAGCAAGGTATAAACAGAAGTTAAAGAAGCTTCAGCTTCTGTTAATGTATAAATACATGAAACAGAAACAAATCTAGACATGTTCATATTTTGGTCCCATACACAGACTAAATATTCTTTAAACTAAATATTAAAGGGTACTAAATGGGACAGGAGACCAGCACACAAAACCTATTAGAAAATGGCTCTTGAGCATTGTATTAAAAGCTACTTAGAACTAAGAAGAGTAATGAAAAGATAAAACCACCTCACAGGTGTCGTGGTGGAAGTGCATCTGTAGTTAGCAGTGAAACGGAAATCGTGGTGGTCCCCAACACTGGTACTGCAGCCCTACCCAACTATCCAAATGGCTAGTAGGAAATCAGATAAAATGTTTTTTTAACTAAATATGTATTGTGTCACTACAGGATATAGATCTTTTATATTCAAAGTGTAGTCCATAGAGCAGCAGTACTAGTATCACCTGGTAGGATGTTAGAAATATAGAATCCTAGTCCACCCTCAGACTACAAACTTAGAATCTGCATTTTAACAAGATCCCTAGCTTGTGATTCACATACACATTAAAATTTGAGAAGCACTGGTATAGAGTATGAACACAAAAGGCAGACAGATCTACACTGAAATCATAGCTCCGGCACTTAGCTTTGTAAATGAGCAAATTATGGAACCTCCTGAAGCTCCAACTTCCTCATTTTAAAAATGGAAATTATAATAGTTGGCTTATATGTGTTATGACAACTAAATGGGAGCACATATAAAAAACATCAAGCAGAGTACTAGGCACCAAGTAGGTGTTCCTTGAACATTAACTCTCTTCCTCTACACCCCTTCCCATTTTAAAAGAAAAAAAATTTTTTTTACCATACAAAAATTGTAAAGTTTAGAAATTCTTAAATCCCCTACAATATTATTGACAACTAACTTTAGGCTTCAACCCACATCTAAGCTAAATGTCTTTGACTGATTCCATTAATACAGCCTGGAGTTTATTACACAGCCATCATGGAATATATTCCAGGTTGCACTATATATATATATATATATATATATATATATATATATATATATATATATATATATGTGAATTAGCCAAGCACAGTGGCACATGCCTGTAATCCCAGCTACTCAAGAGGCTCAGGCACAAGAATCGCTTGAGCCTGGGAGGTGGAGGTGGAAGTGAGCTGAGATTGAGCCATTGCACTCCAGCCTGGGCGACAGAGGGAAACTCTTTCTCAGAAATAAATAAATAAATAAAATAAAAATTAATTAAAAACATATATGGAAACAATAACATAAGTGAATCATTAATATTACAAAATAATTCAGATTGCAGGTCCTGTTGACTTATTTTCATATACACAGAACAGTCATATGTCGAATTTAGGAGCAAGTTTGTATATACATACTTTTTATCTCCCAGTCACATAATCAAGTGCACCCGTTACTATAACTATATATATTTATCTTGAGTGACTATAAATAGTAACATTAAAATAATAATAATGGAATAATTGTATTGTACACCTACTCTTATATCAGGAATTGAGCTAGGCTATTTATATATTTGCAGGAAAACAGTAAAAAGAAATGTGGAGTCTTAATTAGGGAAGGGGAGTTGGGCTGGCAGGACTGAGGAAAGCAAAAAGAAAGCAGCTAAGCTGTAAGTCTGCCTTTCTTCATGATCCAGAACACATAGCCCTCCTGCGCGTATAACTCACAATCTTCCTGCACCCAGCTATTAGCAGTCCCTCGGCTGATAGGAAAATGCAAGTTAGTTCACCGCAACCTTGGCATTATGAGTACTGCACAAAGCCGTCTTCAGCAAACAGCACGAGAACCATCCTATAAAATCCCCAGCAAGCACCTGTCTCTTTGCAGTTAGCTCCTCTCTTGCTAAGCTTCCTGTTGCTTCCTTGCAAGGTATTTTCCTACTTTCTCTAATAAATCTGCCTTTCTTTCCTTACTGTCTTGTAACAGTAAGTAAAGAAAGAATGGTAAGAGTTCCAAGACAGTAAATGAAGAAAGGCAGATTTATTAGAAAAAGAACAAAAAGTTCTTTTCCAAGAAGAACTGTCTTGAAAAATTCTTTTACTGCCTGTGCCACCAGGCCAGATATTTGCTAATCACTTGAGACAAGAAACACTACAACGTGTTGTGACATTTTGAAAGGCACCTTGGTGGGAAAAGTGTGAAGTTGTTGAGGAGATTGAAAACGTCTTTCTTCACAGTAAAAATGACACTAGCATAAGTAACTGGCTGTCTTCCCATCTACCCCTTCCCCCAATCCAGTCCTGGAGATGCCATCAGAAAGTGACCAGCTTGAGGCTGGAGAGGAAATAACAACCCAGGAGGAAATAACAAACCTAGAAGAGTTTGGCACTGCTAACCAGGAGCCCAGGAGCGCAAGAGGCTTCTAGGAGTACCCACTGTTTGAAACCACATGTCGTGACTGGGCCATTGCCTGTCCAGTCACAAATGAATTTTGAAAGGATCAGGAATAGCAGCCAGCCCAGCAGCACTGGACATGTAAGCAACCGAGTGGGAGCAGTGACCAACAGATTCACCAGGCCCTGAGATTTCTCCTCCTCAACCAAAGGGGGCAAGGTGATTACAACTGAGCAAGACAACTCTTAAGAAAAAAAAATGCCAGGGTGTAGGCTCTCAATCTTGAGGAAATTCTGCCCAAACCCATGGCAGGTACATAAACTCAGGCTAGGCTTTAGCCAGAAGAAGAGGGGAACACCTGTAAGGAGTATGGGCTCCAGAGAAAATTGTGGGTCTGTCTTAGAGGAATAACAGCTAAGAAAGACAGGTAACGAAGTAGAAAACCCATGCAAAAGAAAGAAAAAGGAATGGACCAGGCCGAAGAAGAATTTAAATAATCTTAATAAATAGTCTTGAGGAGATAAGGAAAGATTTACAAATCAAAGCTAAAACTAGAAGACATAAAGAAGAACTAGCTGGACAGACTACGCAAAATATAACAATTAAGATAAAATGAGGCCAGGCGTGGTGGCTCATGCCTGTAATTCCAGCACTTTGGGAGGCCAAGGCCGGCGGATCACCTGAGGTCAGGAGTTTGAGACCAGCTGGCCAACATGGTGAAACCCCAACTCTACTAAAAATACAAAAATTAGCCAGGCGTGGTGGCACATGCCTGTAATCCCAGCTACTCGGGAGGCTGAGGCAGGAGAATCGCTTGAACCTGGGAGGTGGAGGTTGCAATGAGCTGAGATTGCGCCACTGCACTTCAGCCTGGGCAACACAGTGAGACCCTGTCTTAAAAAAAAAAAAAAAAAAAAAGATAAAATTAGCTTAATAGCAGAATGAACACAAAGTAACATACTGCTGAGAAAAATCAGCATAAACAATATACCCACCTAGCAATGTATAAACCACCCAGGAATCTGAGAAGTAAATATCAAACTTTGTACTCAATGATTTTAAGATGCCCCTATTAGGAACTAAAAGGTGACTCCAAAATAAGCAATTGTATGGAAGAGCCAAATAACACATTATTTTTGTTTTGTTTTGTTTTTTTGAGGTGGAGTCTGGCTGTGTCACCCAGGCTGGAGAGCAGTGGCAGGATCTCGGCTCACTGCAACCTCCATCTCCCAGGTTCAAGCGATTCTCCTGCCTCAGCCTTCCGAGTACCTGGGATTACAGGAGACTGCCACCACGCCCGGATAATTTTTGTATTTTTAGTAGAGACGGGGTTTCACTATGTTGGCCAGGCTGGTCTTGAACTCCTGAGCTCGTGATCCGCCCGCCTCGGCCTCCCAAAGTGCTGGCATTACAGGCGTGAGCCATCGCGCCCGGCCTACCATTAATTCATAATTTATTGATATATATAAATCTTTATAACCTCAAAATAATGCCACTCTTTTAAAACACACACGAATATTTACAAAATTAAATGTACCAGGTCACAAAGGAAGTCTCAACAAATTGCATAGAATCAACATCGTGGAGGGTATGTTTTCTGATCATGATGCAGTAAAACTTAAAATCAACCCCAAATGGCAGATTTTTAAATCTCATACATCCAAAAACAAAATATTATGCTGCTGAACAATCATTACATTTACAGAAAAATTAATTACAAGAAGGATTATAAAATATTTTGAATGAAATAGTAATAAAACATCAAACATTTGGTATGCAATTAAAGTAGTACTTCAAAGAAAAGTTACAGCCTTAAATGCATTTTTCAGAAACCATGAAAACAAATTAGCAAAGCATTCAACTCAAAATAAAACCAGAAAAAGAATAACAAGTAAACAGACTCATATAGAAAGGAAATAATAAAGATAAAAATCAGTGAAATAGATCATTTTAAAAAATAGTGAAGTTCCTCATAAATATATATACTTACTATGTATTCACAAAAATTAAAAACTAAAAAGTAAAGTTTAATAAAATCAAAAGCTGATTTTTTGACAGGATTAATAAGATACATTTCTGATAAAACTGTTAAAAAAAAAAAGCAAAATGCAGGATGAAAGGGGGAAATAACAGACACAATAGATTTTTTAAAATACAACAACAAAATAATGAATTCAGAAAACTGACAAAAGGGAATTTCTGGGATTGTATAAGATGCCAAAAGTGGCACTAGAAATATATTTTTAAACTTGAATTTAAGTTATCTTAGACAAAGCTTAAAAAAGTGACAGATTAGGAGAAGATATTTGCAATGTCAAAATCAATGAGGAAATTCTATTTAGAACACCTAAGGAACTTGAGCAAGCAACAAGAAAAATACAAGAAACCCAGTAGAAAAAATAGGCAGAGGAAATGAATTGTTGATAATTCACAGGAGAGAAACCAAATAGTTAATAATACTTGATGTTTCTGGAATTTTTAAAAACCCCACATAAATTACACAAATTAAAACAATGGTTTACTTTTATAACACTTTATACCCTTCAAATTGCTGAAAAAAAAGAGAAAGTCGGAAATTGCTAAATGGAAGCAGACTTTTGGGGAAAAAGGAACCTGCATGTGCTGCTGCTGGGACTGTAGCTTGGCAGTCATTCTGGAAAGGAATTTGGCAATATTTTCTGAAAGTAAGTATGCGTATTCTAAGATCTAGAAATCCTATTACTGAATACATATAGGCCCAAGAAAACCCAGGCATATTTCCACAAAGGTATATGTACAAGAATGCAGCCTCTTTGTGCAAGTGGGTTGTTAAGATACCACTCAGATGTCCACCTTCAGCACTGTGTATGAGTAACATTTGGTGGATGAATATCATGAAACTAGAAATGCATACAGTAATATGAACTGATAATAAACATATATTGTTCTCACATGCAAGAAATAAAACCAGCTCTTTAGTACTAGAGTATTTAAGTACGGTTGACCCTTGAATGATGCAGAGGTTGGAAGTGCTGATCCAGCATAGTCGAAAATCTGCATGTAACTTTTGACTCACCAAAAACTTAACTACCAATAGCCTACTGTTGACCAGAAGCCTTACTGATAACAATTAGCACGTATTTTGTGTGTTACATGTATTAGATACAGTATTCTTATAATAAAGTAAGCTACAGAAAATAAAATGCTATTAAGAAAATCATAAGAAAAATATATTTAATATTCATTAAGTGGCAGTGGATCATCATAATAGTCTTCATTCTCATTCTCTTTGGGTTGAGTAGGCTGAGGAAGAAGAGGCACAGGAGGGGCTGGTCTTGTCTCAAGAGTGGCAAAGCTGGGAGAAAATCTGCATATAGGTGGGCCTGCAGTTCAAATCTGTGTTGTTCAAGGGTCAACTGTACATTTGAAAACATTCACAGAAATAAACACAATTATTTTTCAGTGTACATACATATCTAAGTGCATATATCGAACCCTTACACTGGGTGCCTTAAGTAGGGAGTGAGGGAAATGGAGGTGAGCAGCAATACATTGGAAAACATGCAGGTGTATAGAGAGAGATGGCAATGGGATACAAAGGCAATCAGGTTTCCTGGTCAGCATGAATCCTGCTTGTGCTCTGCATGTGAACCATGGGTTTCAAATGAGGCAAGATAAGCAGACTGTGGCCAGAGACATGAGCAGTTTACAAATCCTGAGAAATTGAACAGTAATACAAAAACCAAAAAGGAAACCCCTTGGGGATGAAGGATGAACACTGGCTATTGTAAACTAGATGAAAAAACCGGTGTGATATAATAAAAAATAAATATTTGGCCTTTGTCCCCAGTTCCTGGCACAGAGCTCATAAAACCCTTTGAATCTCCTAAGTGATAAGAGTGTCTTTCATATGCTAATGAGGTGACTCCTGGCTGGGCCCCTGGATAGCTTCAGGGTGGGGGATAGTCACCAGAAAAACCCAGCCATCATTATGGAGTTGGAACTTGCACCCCTCTCCCCACCTCTGGGGAGGGGAAAGAGGCGGGAGATTGAGTTCAATCACCAATGGCAGTGATTTAATCAATCATGCATAAGTAAGGAGACCTCCAGGAAAACCTTCAAGCAAAAAGTCTGAAGACCTTCCAAGCTGGTGAACACACTGATGTTCTGGGAAGATGGTGCGCCTGATGAGAGCGTGGAAGCGCTGAGCCACCGAACCCACCCCATACCTTGCCCTATGCATTGCTTCTGTTTGGCTGTTCCTGAGTTACATTCTTTATAATAAACCAGTAAACATACATAAAATGTTTCCCTGAGTCCTGTGAGTTGTTCTAGTAAGTTATTGAATATCCTATTTGTAGCCATTTGGTTGGAAGTACCAGTGACCGGAGACTTGCAATTGGCATCTAAAGTGGGAAGGGTTGTTTGGGACCGAGGGCTCTGACACTAACTCCAGGTAGATGGTGTCAGAATTGAATTGTTTGACACCCACTTGGTGTCAGAGTATTAGAGAAGTGGTGCCAGGACCAGCCAGATCAGTAATGGCTTGGCTAATTGAAGGATTTACCAATTTCCTATAATAATCACCAAATTAAAATAGTTCAATCAATTCAATTTATCTTAATCAAATGTATGATGAAACTCTAGGTTTAAAGAGATAATGCATGTAGAAGATCTCTACCAGTCCTAAATTTGTCACATAAAGGTGTAGCACACCAAAGTGAAATAATCCTAAAATTCTATCAACCAAAAGAGTCAATCTCAGTAAAATATTAGAAGAGATTTATTCTGAGCAATGGCCAATATAAATGACCAATGGCCTGTGACACAGCCCCCAGGAGATGCTGAGAACATGTACCCAAGGTGGTTGGGCTACAGCTTGGTTTTATACGTTTTAGAGAGATATAAGACATCAATTCATACATGTAAGATGTACATTGGTTCAGTCCAGAAAGGCGGGACAACTGGAAGCAGGGCCTCCAGGTCATAGACGGATTCAAAGATTTTCTGATTGGCAGCTGGTTGAAAGAGTTTTATCTAAAGACCTGGAATCAATAGAAAGAAATGTCTAGGTTAAGATAAGGGGTTGTGGAGGCCAAGGTTTTATCATGCAGATGAAGCCTCCAGGTGGCGGACTTCAGAGCTCTTATCAGACCTAAAAAGTGCCAGACTCAGTTAATTCTCTCCTGAACCTGGGAAAAGGCCTGGAAAGGAAATGGGATTCTCTACAGAATGTAGATTTTCCCCCACAAAAGACAAGTCAGCCTCATCCTTCAAATTGCCGCCAGGGCTATATTCATTTATTCAGTTTTGCAGGGCCCTCTCAAAATATGTCAAAGAAATATATATGGGGCTAAAATACTTCTTTCAGGGCCTGCTATCGGTCATGTGATGCTGTAGTAGAGTTAGGCTAGAATTTGGTGTCTCATTGCTATAAAAAGTCTGTTTTGTTGGTCTTAAGATCTCTATTTTAATGTTAAAGCTGTTCAACTGTGCTTGAATTCCAAAGGGAGGAGGGTATGGCCAAAGAGGGGAGGCATGTCCAACCCTCACTTTTTATCATGGTCTGAACTAGTTTTTCCAGGTTTACTTTGGAATGCCCTTGGCCAAAGGAAGGGCCTGTCAGTCAGTTAGGAGGCTTTGAATTTTATTTTTCATGTACAATTCTAATTCCCTTTTTTTTTTTTTTTTTTGGCAGCAACAAGAGGCATAAGAGTTACTCATTAAGTACTATGTGCTCTCCAAATTCGTTTGCACTGGATTGGACTGGACAGGATTTTCTTCTGACCAGGAAGTTCACTAACACACTGTTCCATCTGCATACTTTTTAATGGGATACAGAAATAGCAAATATTAGCTGGTCTAATGCTGTTAGAGCAGTTTGTTTTGTTTTGTTTTTAGTCAAACTCCTTTCATGACAGCAAAATCGCCTCTCTACATCTCAACATGGAAAACCTAGTCTTGGCCAAGATTTGTGCATTTACTTAATGACCAGGTGGGCTGAAGCCTGCTTTTCCAACAATAAACATTTGTGGGCTTCCATGAGAACTATAAAGAGTCTTTATCCACCTAGAAGTTATGTCCTCTTGTAACTCCATGGGAATTCAGTCATGAGGAAAAGAAAATAAATATTCTACACAAGGTATAAAATGCAGGCCACAAACACAGGTGTGAAAAATGCAACTTTCTTTATTATTGTGTAATGATTTAATTACTAGTTTGGGCTCCCAGTTCTCCAAAGTTCAGTGGGGGTCTGATCCAAGGGTTAGGCGTTGAGAAGGGGGTAGGTGATTCTTAATGTTGCTTGCTCTCACATTCATGTTCTGAGCCACCATGGGCCCATCGGGTTGATAGGATACGCTGAGTTATCAGCACATGCAAACCGTTATACTGAACCAAATGTCTCCATTAGGTCCAGATGTGCTCACTGCTATTTCCATGTTATTCTAGAACACATAGAATCGTTCTGCTGGAGCCCAGGGATCTCAGTGCTGCAAACTGTTACGGCATCTAATCTAGGGACTTGTCCTCCTCCCCAGAATGCCAACCTAGCAAACAGACCACAGGGCTCCTATCTTTAGGACACTGCATAATTCCGTTCTGCTCACTTCTCCTCCACCAACCTAAAAGAATGTCCTCTGCTCGAGGGTCAAGGGAGCCTGCTCTCCCTCAAGGTGCTTCCTGTCAACACTTTAGCTATGCCCAGACCTCCACTAGTCTGAGAAAGGGAAATCAGCAAGAACCTTTTTGCTGTTTTCCAATCTGTCATAAACTTTCCCTAAGTTAGTACAGAAGATCTTGCTTGAAGGAAGCAGGGAAAGGGTTAGCTAGAGAAAAGGGAAGAGGGAAAAAGGTGAATTTCCAAGAGAATAAATATAGGCTTCCCTCTCGAAAATTTTATTCCACAACATTATTACCACTTCTCTCTAGATAATTCACTACATTTCATGTTCAAAATAGCAACATGCTTAAATAAGCACTTAATAGACAATAATGATCAAAAGGAAGAGCAGGCATGTCACAGAATATTGAATTTAAGTCAGTGATTTGATAAGGATTAGGCATGGAATCCTTTGCATTCCAAACCACATCACTGGCAGTTAATTTACATTTTGAAATGTATACCTGAGAGCACTAGATTCAGCTGTCAATAAGGTTGCTGCTTTTGAAACACCACAGATGAAGGAATTACACTAAAACTTCTACCTAATGTATTATCAGTGGGACAGAAATATGAAGAAGCCTGGTACTTAGCCTAGTTCCAAGCTGACAAAAGTGTACAGACTCAAGATAGAGAGTGCTGGTTAGGACTCATTCCTGTGTGACCAGCAGAACTCTACCTCATATTGGCCGAAACCCTAGGAAAATTTATTTTTCATGTGACTGAAGCATGTAGGGCCAGCGCAGTCTTCAGAGGTGGTTTGATCCTAAAATCATAATGTCAACATAGCTGAGGCCTTGCATTCTCTGAGGGTCCTTTGCCTCTGCCCTCCTCCTTGTGTCAGCTTCATCCTTCAAATTGCCACCAGGGCTATAGTCATTTATTCAACAAATAGGTATTAAATATCTTTGCGATGGTCTGAATGTGTCCCCCCACAAACCCAACATTCACATGTTGAAATCTAATCTTCAGTTTGATGGTATTATGAGGCAGGGCCCTTCAGAGGTGTTCAAGTCAGGAGGCTGGAGCCCTCAGGGATGGGATGAGTGCCATATAAAAGGATTTGAGAGGAAAAGTCCATTCCTTCTATTTCTTCCACCATGTGACAATGTACTGTTTTTCCACTCCAGGGAACCAGCAACAAGGAACTAAGGAACCACCTTGAAACAGAGAGCAACCCTCATCAGACACCGACCCTGCTAGCATCTTGATCTTGAGCTTCTCAGCTTCCAAAATGGCAAGAAACAAAATTTTGTTCTTAATGAATTCCTCAGTCTCAGCATTTTGTTATAATGGCGTGAAAGGAATAGGACACTCTCTAATATGTCAGGCATTGTTCTGTTTTGTGAATACAGAAGTGAACTAGTGAGATAAAGCATACATTCTAGTAGGAACGACATGCCATATATACAGAGGAAACAGATATAAAACATGGTGTTAGTTCAATAAGAACTTAGAAAAAAATAAAAGCAAAAGAGAGTAACAGGAATGCTGCTCTATCCAAGATGATCAGCCCTCTCCGAGGAAGAAACATTACATCTGAGTCCTAATTATAGTGTGGGGGCTGGCCATGATAATACTTACAGGAAAAGAGCTCCCAAGCAGTAGGAACAGCCACTGCAAGGACTCTAGGGAAGGAGTGTTTGTGGCGTGCTGGAGGAAGAGTGAGAGGGCCAGTAGAGTTGAAGTCCTCTGAGCAAGAGGGATAGCAGTGTGAGATGAAGAAAGAGTGGAAGCTAAGAAACAATGGTAGGGATTCAGAGACCATGCTACAAAGATGGGATATTAGTTTAAGGCTCCCAAGAAGTATTGGAGGATGTGAGCAGGGGTTATCTGACATGTTTTAAAAGGACCATTACACTGTGGGCAGAATAATCCATAGGGGTGAAAGAGCAGAAGTAGGGAGTAAAAACAGCAGGTGTGGTGGTTGGATAGGGTCCCCCAAAAATATATGTTCAAGTCCTAACCCCTGGCACCTGTGAATGTGACTTTATTTGGAAAAAAACATTCTTTACAAATATAATTAAGAATCTCAAAATGAGATTATCCTGGACTTAGGGTGGGCCCTAAATCCAATGACAGGTGTCTTCTGAGAGAAAGGCAGGGAGAGATTTGGCACATAGGAACAGAGAGAAGCAAGTCAGGTGAAGACAGAGGCAGAGATTGGAGTTATGCTGCCACAAGCCAAGAAACATCTGGGCCATTCAAAGCTGCAAGAGGCAAGGAAGAATTCTCCCCTCACACTTTGGGAGAGAGCATGGTCCTGCTGACACCTTGATTTCTAATTTCTGGCCTCCAGAACTGTGAAAGAATACATTTCTGTTGTTTTAAGCCACTTGCATAGCATCCCTAGGAAACCAGTACAGGAGCTATCACAGGATCCAGACAAGAAATGCAAGTGGCTCAGACAAGGATGCGAGCAGTGCAGATGATGAGATATGGTTGATGGGGTTTACAATTTGAGGGTGAAGCTGAAAAAGAATAGTTTCCTAGAACTAATAAGATTTGTTATTCTACTGTCTTTCAGGAGAAGAGAGAGGCTCTCTTCCCACCATCATCAAGCGATCTGCCCCTCTTGAAGGCAGCCCACAAATCTCAGGAAAAATGGACCCCATCTCTCAGTCTGGGGTAGATCCAAGTCGTTCCCAGACAAAATTTCCCACTAATATGCTGCAGAAATGGGCACTTCGAGTGCTGAGTTACTGACCTCCTCAGCCCTCACGATGGCCAGGAGAACCAGGTCGGTGGTAGTTCCCAGGATTAGTCACTTTTAGCCCCAAACCTTCTTCCCCCATCCTTGCCCTACAGTGCCATCAGATATTCTCATTTCAAATGTGTGCCGTGATTCCAAAAAGAAAATGGGACTGTGATTATCTGTTTCATGGCTATGCAAATGGTCTCTCTCTCTTTCTCAACATGAAAAAAGAAATGTGCTCCTGCTTCTACTGATAGCCACCTTGTGACCCAAAGAAGCCAGCCAAAGATAAGTAGCCCTGGAGAATGATACAGAAATAGAACTGGAGCCCTGACCATATCATTGGCCTTCAGCCCACACTTTTCTCTGGACTTAGAGATACATGAGCTAACAAGTTGCCTGGTTTTAAACTGGTTTGAATTATGGTTTCAGTTCCTTGCACCTCAAAGCATCCTGACAATCTAGTACCTGTCTCAGAACCATAGAGGCACAAGAGACAGAGTCACTCTAATTGGCTTAGTCTCATCAGGGGCCACTTCTGGAACTGGAAAGGGGTCAGTCTCAATCAAATCACATGGCTAAAATGTCCAGCTACAGTGTGAATTAATTTTCAGATCTTTTAAATGATACATTATCAATTTTTTCAGTTAGTGGAGAAAATCACAGGCTTGAAAAAAGTGCTTACTATGGCAGGTCCACAAAAATATTGGGAGCAAGAGAGCTAACACAATTTTATTATCCAAATTCTTATCATCTAAGGAATGGATTTAGGTGATCACTTTAGGTATGTAAGCACCAGATCCATCAAAATATAATACACAGACTGAGTGCCTTCATTTCAACAGTTGTTTCCCTGGCTATTAACCTGAGAGATGACAATCAAGTCAGTAGAGGAACTGTTTCATGGCAAAACAAACCAACCAACAAATACAGAGCTACCAGCAGCGTACTTGATATAATCCAATGCGACCTCCATCCTCGAGTCACTTATTCCTGTTCAGACACAGAATGAGGTTTCGGGGCTTATGACTCAAAAGCACCATAGACACTATTCTGCTCTGGGAACGAAGATCTAGCAGAAGTCACAAACTGGCCATTCACAGACAAATTCAGCCCACAGACATGACTTGTTTCATATGCACAGTGCATATTATTAAAATTATCATTATTATTGAGCCTACACTAAAAAACAGATTTCACATAAAAATATAGATTTCTGGTTTCTCTTTAAAAACTGAAAGCTCATTTGTAATTGAATCCATATTCCCACATGGTAACAATGGCTAGAGTGAGCATACAAGCTCAATTTCGCTATACTCCCAACCAATCCCTGTTATCTCTCAATAAGTCCTCATCTACATTTTCTTTTTAACCCATGTAGGCATTTGTGTTTGTGACCCTGGTCTTGAGGCTGCTGGGAGGTTGCAGCTACTGCTATGTCTCTGTGATTTTGAAAGACATTTGCTTATACTGCCAGAGCTTCTACCACATTTGGTCAATGTTGTCACTATCAGGGTTACCCCGATCTCCTTTTCTTTCCTCTTACCTCAGATGGATTGAATCTTTGCAACATAAGAATTCTTACTGATACATTGAAGAAAATAGGTTCTATGAGTTTCCATGAGGATAAGCATTGGAGCAGAAGCTGCACCAAAATGTCACTCTAGGGCTGTGATAAGGAGAAATCCATCCCAGCCTCAATGGGAAACATGTGCCTATTCACACTGGTTCTGCCCAAGACCTAGTGCTAGGGATATGGTTTCCTTCCCTAGATCAAAACAGATCCTAGAATGGAAATTAGCACCATTGACAAGGGGGAGCAGAGAAAGAATCCAAAAAGATAAAACAAAAATATGCAATACATTGAAGGACTAAAGTAGGTCCTTCCCAATTTTCCATAGCGGTTTTCCTTCCTTAACAAATAGACAGGTTTCATCTTGGTAGGGGAGCCATCCCTAGGCTGGAAAATTTGATTTCCCCTCTTCCTGGGGGGCTCAGGCTACAGCTTTCACTTTATTCTTTTATTAATCTTGACATGAAATTCTGTAAGAAGTCGAAGCCAGTTATCATTACCCTTTTGCAAAATGAGAACTCAGGGACACAGCAGTCAATTGACTCACCCATGATCTTATGTTGTAGCAAGAGAGGCCATGTTGGAACTGAGTTCTGCAGAATTCTATTCCATTGCTCTTTCCACTGAAGCATGCCATGTTCACTCACTCCACCTCCCTCTTTAAATGGAACTTCTGTACTGCTAGTGTGGCTTTGTATTTAAGTAGTGACATTCAAGGGAAAAGAACATGAAATTCTATTATTTTTATTGATATGCAATAATTGAATTTATGTGTGAGGCATATGTAATATTTTGATATATGCATATAATGTGTAATAATCAAATCAGTGTAATTGGGATATTCATCACCTCAAACATGTATCATTTTTCTGTGTTAGGAACATTCTAAATCTTCTCTCTTAGCTATTTTGAAATATACATTATTTTTTAAGGAAAGAGTGATAAAATCTTGGCTTCTTTCTAAATGTTCTTGATGCTGTAATAAAACACTAAAGTATATGGATGTGCCATCCTTAATATAGGAAAATAATGCTCTAAAACATTTTATGGGAACAAGTGCTTTAAGTTACATTTTTATTGGTACTATCAAATTTGTCTTGGCTTAGCCACTTTATTCTACCTTATTCAGAGGCAATGACATGCCAGAGTTTAAGAGAAATTTCAGGTGCAAAGCCACAGTACTAGCTCCGTTAACGTAATGATTGAATGGACTAAATTGATCAGTTACCAATATAGCATTGAGTAAATTTTTTAGCAAATATGAGTTAGAACAGGGAGCAAAAATCTATATATTTAAGTCTAAGGAGTAAAAGAATAAGAAAAGAAAAACAGTTACCCACACCAACATTTGTTCAGAACTGTGATGCAATTACTACCTGACTACTAGAATGATGGCTGCATGGACCACAGAAAGAAGAAAGGCCACTGATAGAGGACTGAATCAAGGTCTTAGATTTCAATTATATCTCAGTAATACTGTCATGTATACTGAGTGGAGGGCATTGGCTAGAAATGACTACTAGGCTAAAGATTAATTCTAATTCAAAAAATTTTCCACAGAATTAACAAACTATCCAATTTTAGCTATGATTTCTAAGACAGTTTCCTTCTGTGACACCACATTCAAAGATCCATAAAGCAGCCTTTTTTGGATTTATTTCACATTCCTCTAGCAGATCCCACAGTGTTCAAAGGAGCCACAGCCAGAATTGGCACAGTGGTTTGCAGTATTTTCCTTGTATCTGAGGAGAAACAGGTTGTAAAGGACTAATCAAATGCTGTCCTTGCAAGAGCAGGGGACGGAAACACGGGGAAGGAAGGCACTTCCTGCCAGTCTTCACTCCCGCTCCACTGGCCCTCATGCACCTGCGGTGACCCCCAAACCCCAGAGGCTGAAATCAACATGGAGAGAATCCAATTAATATTTGTGAGTAGACAAAGTAAAATCTTAATAAAATATAAGAGCAACCTGGATTCGTGCTTTTTAGTGGGGAAAAAATCATTAGGATAATTGACTAATATATGACAAGCTGCAGCTGGTTTGCCTCCTGCTGGGTCCTGGGTTTGCCTCGTGCAGAGAAAACCCCAAGAACTCATTCAAATATGTCACTCATCCCTCTTGTGACAGCTTTCACTAAATAGTTGGGGTAGAGAGGCTCTGAATGGGGCTTTTATTTTTTCCCTCAAGTCATTCTGCATTTGCAAGATCGAGTTGTTTTCAAGTAAGTGGATTTTAACTTTTTAGTAAAAGTCATAGAGAGCTGTCGCCTGGGAGGAATGAAACTTCCCTGGAATTAGCCTAGTGACTGAAAAGGTGCTAGCCAATCCTTTTCACACCTGTTTAGATACATGGTGATCTCCAGGGAGCAGAAAGGCTAGGGGTGAGAAGACGAGCTCAGGGTGTCCCCATAACCACGGCTGAAATTTGGTGGGTGCCTGATAGAAAACAAAGACTAAGATGGGATTGAAAGGCATGGAGTTGACTATATACATTAAAGGAATGAAGAAAAGACCACAGAGAAGAAAAACACTAGGGAATTGGAGACCGTATTAGACTGGGTAATTTATAAACAAAAGAAGTTTAATTGACTCACACTTCCACATGGCTGGGGAGGCCTCAGAAAACTTACAGTCATGGCAGAAGGCAGAAAGGAGGCAAGGCATGTCTTCACAAGGTGGCAAGAGAGGAGAGTGCAGTGGGAAACTGCCAAACATTTTTAAAAACCATCGGATCTCGTGAGAACTCACTCACTATGACGAGAACAGCACAGGGGAAACTGCCACCACAATCCAATCACCTCCCACCAAGTCCCTCCCTTGACTCTTGGGGATTACAACTCGGATTACAATTCAAGATGAGATTTGGGTGAGGACACAGACCCAAACCTATCAGAAACCCTGTGTAACTTCAGCTAAAACACCAAAGATTGCCTATTCTCCACTGAGACATGAAATTTAGAAGATTAAATGCATTTATGGAGGAAGAGCAAGAAAAAATCCCATTGTGCATGACTAGCAGTGAGGGACAGAAGTGTGAGAGGTAAGCCTAAAGGGTTTCCATCCAGTGTACCTTCATGTGCTGAACTGGAAGAGCTAGGGGTGTCCCACAACAGTGGAAACTTCTTTAAAATGTCCTCTCCATCACAGACTGATACTTTATTTTTCCTGTCTCCCAGGCTGGAGTAGAGTGGCGTAATCTCGGCTCACTGCAACCTCCACCTCCCAGGTTCAAGCAATTCTCCCGACTCAGCCTCCTGAGTAGCTGGGATTACAGGTGTGTATCACCTCACCTGGCTAATTTTTTGTATTTTTAGTAGAGACAGGGTTTCAACATGTTGGCCAGGCTGGTCTCAAACTCCTGACCTCAGGGGATCCGCTGGCCTCGGCCTCCCAAAGTGCTGAGATTACAGGTGTGAGCCACCGCGCCTGGACACAAACTGATACTTTTATAAAATAAATTGAAAATGAATTCTTAGGAAAATAACTGCATACTGAGATGCTGTGGCAATTCCAGATTGCTATGAGATTGTGATATTCTTACTCTTGATTTCTTTACTGTCTCATTACAGAGCAGTAACCTTATAGTTGAAAGGTGGGCACTCGTTTGTGGACCAGACTTTGACCAATACTGGCTTGCTCCACAGAGACTCTGATCACAAAGGACTACACATTCACTTCATCCTTCAACTTGGCAGATGGAAGCTTCCATGGCATGACCCCTTTAAAGCAAGAAATTTGGAGTCCCAGCTTCTCCAGAAAAGCCTGGGCACTGAAAATAGAGGTAAAGCTTTAAATATGGGGAGAGTGGTGGTGCAGAAAATAAGACAGTTAGAAATTTGTTAAAATAGAAAGGATACTGTGAAAAATAATCAAATGACCAAAGATGCCCAGAGAGGTGCTAGGGAGGGCAGGCAAGAAGCGTAAATCAAAAGTGAGTAGAGAGAAGAGTACCCATAAGAGCAATTTCAGGGGCAGGAGGCAGATGGCCATCGAAATTGCCTAGGTGGTGGTTCTGCCTAGATCCTGCCCTTAAGCCATAGTCTGAGCCTCCATGATTCAGAGCAGGGCAGCGTTGCTCAAGGCTCAGCAGAAGTGAGAAAACCACCCTCACTGCCTGCCTGGAAGCTGAAAAGGCGGATCTGTGCATCACATCTACCCATGAAGGTACCCATCATTGCGCTGTATCTCCTGATATCTTGAGTCACATCTTGTCTCTTAATTTTACTTATGTGTTTTGGAAGCTTCACAGTTTCTCCATTTATTAAATCTTCTTTCGGCTTCTTCCCAGAAGCTCCTCTTTAAAAACACATAAACAGTTCCATGTGAAAATTTGCTGTTGTTGATTTATAATTCATTCTGGAAGAGCAGCTTTTAAAAAGACAGAGGGAATTAAGCTGAGAGTTAGGCTTGAGATGTATGCGCCTCCCTTGGCTTTTGAATTAGATGTGTTTAATGGGAACATGGACACTAGGGCTGAGCGTAGTGGAAAAATCTATTGGCCCTGCTGATACTAAACATTCCAGCTGCGAATGGAATTCATTTTGGAGTACATAAAGCGAATGAACCTGGACAGGCTTTGAAGCACTGTTGAAAAGATGTGGCCTCTCCCTACCTTCATCAGTCCACCAGGTAGCTCTTCTGTTGAAACACTGCTCTCTCAAAGAGAAGCTCAAATCCCAGAGCCCTTCATTGTAGCCACTGGTGGAAAGTAATTTTGAAGTTTTCATTATAGTCCGTATTGAGGACCAATACTCCCCCCAAACATTGACAGTCGGGGCTTTCCACCTGCTTAGCAGGTGATGCTTCTGCTGCTCCATTAGCCCCAGGTGAAGAATGGATACCTGTAAGGACTCCCAGAACTCAAAAACTTGAGAGAGGGAAGGAGGCTGCATTGCTCCTTCAGCTCGATTGTTTTAAGTGGTATTAACAAAACTACCAAAGCAAAAAAAGAGAAAGTTTTTGCAGAATTCTGTTGGGAAAGTGGAAGTTGAGCTGGAGACAAGAAGGTGAAAGGAATGTTTAGAAAGTAACTTTAGACAGTCTGTTTCAGCAATTGCCCTTTGATTAGAGTAAAAACACTTCCAACTGCTATGCATGAAGCAGCTTCTGACAAGTTTATTTAAAAGAGGTTCAAAATGATGTTAGAAGACAAAATCAGTATCTAGAAGAAAAAGAACAGCTTCTATAATAGGGTCATGCTTTCATATCTTTAGTTGAGAACAAATGCCCCAAAGGATGACACTCCTGGTTCATGCAGTCTAGTATTCTGTGTTTGAAAGTGACCCCTAGGGATGTACCTGGAAGAGCTTGGATGTGCTGTTTAAGGTCACCCTACAAGGGGAGAGCAATCCCAGCTTCTCCAGGGAGCCTCAGTCATCGAGAAAAGCATGCACAACCTAGCAGAGTTCATGTATTTCTCTGCCCGTTACCATCTCTTGGTGTTTCACACAGTGAAAAGATTGGTTTCTGCTCTGGGTAGTAATTCTGGTTCTCACCTGCTTATTTTTTAATGTTTTGAGATTTAATAAACAACTCGATTTTTTATCTTGCACATCCATTTCCAGACTTATAAATTTAAATCATGTCTCCTTCAAATCTTCAACTCCCCAGGGGAGAAAAGCAGTCTTTTTAATTCTTCCACACATTACATCTGTCTTCTCATTTTAGGTGCCTTTCTATGGAAATTCACTGGCTGCAGTACTCAGAAATTAAATATACACTTTAGCATCGTAACCATATCTCTTATTAGCTGTATAGTCCTAGGCAGTTCTAATTTTAGAGACAGAGTTGAAAACTTCCTCACACTGCATTGGATCTGCATTTCCTATAAGCAACTTAATTTTTCTCCTGAACACATCACTCTCTGGTGTAGTAAAAGAAAACACACACACACACATGCACATGCACACACATACACCCCACAGTGCCTTCTACTATATGCAGCTTCACATAGTATCTCTTTTTAATTCTGAAAACATGTGGGGCATATACCACATTTTGTTTATACATTCATCAGTTGTTAGACATTTAGGTTGCTCCAAATTTGGGGATATTATACAAAATGCTGCTATGAACAGCATACAAGCTTTTATGTAGATGTATGTTTTTATTTCTCTTAAGTAGATAGCTAGAAGTAGGATGGCTGGATCATATGGTAAATTTATGTTTAACATTTTGAGGTATTTTAACTCTTTATCAAAGTGGGCGAACCATTTTACATGCCCACCAGCAATGTATAAGGATTTCAATTTCTCTTAACTACTTGTCAACATTTGTTATTTTCTGTCTTTTATTATAGCCATTCCAGTAAGTGTGAGGTGACACCTCATGATTTTGATTTGCATTTCCCTAATGATTAATGATGTTGAACATCTTTTTATGAGCTTATCAGACACTTGTGTATCTTTGAAGAAATGTCTCTTCAAATCCTTTGCCCATTTTAATATTAGTTTACTGGTCTTTTTATTTTCATTTTTATTATGTTTAATTATCAAATCATAATTGTATTACATTTATAGCATACAATGTGATGTTTTGATGTATGTATACAATCTGAAGTAAGTAAATCAAGCTAATCAACACAGCTAGCACCTTGCTTGACATTTTTTGTGGTGATACATTGGAAATTTACAATACATTGTTATTGACTATAGTCACACTGCTGTGCAATAGAGCTCAAAACTTATTCTTCCTGTCTAGCTGAAACTTTGTGCCCTTTGTCCAGTAACTTTGCACCCCCTCGTTCTCCCAAAGCCCATCCTCTGGTAACAACCATTTTCTCTCCACTTCCATAAATTTAACTTGTTTAGATTCCATACATAAGTGAGATCATGAAGTATTGCTCTTTCTGTGCTTGGCTTATTTCACTTGACATAATGTGCTCTAGATTCATCTGTGTTGTCCCAAATGACAGAATTTCATTCTTCTTGAAGGCTGAATATTTTATTGTGTATATATACCACATTTTCTTTATCCGTTCATCTGTTGATTGACACTTAGGTTGATTCCATATCTTGGCTATTGTTAATAATGCTACAGTGAACATGGAAGGGCAGATATCTCTTCAAGATACTGATTTGGATACTTTTCAATGTATCTCCTCAAGTGGGATTGCTAGATTATATGACTATTTTTAGTTTTTTGAGGAAGCTCCATACCATTTTCCATAATGGCTGTACTAATTAATATTCTTACCAATAGTGTATCAGTGTTCCCTTTTCTCCACATCCTCCCCAACTCTTGTTAACTTTCATCTTTGCAGTAAGAGCCATTCTAATAGATGTGAGATATCTCATTGTGGTTTTAATTTGTATTTCCTTAATGATTAGTATTTCTGAGCATTTTTTCATGAACCTGTTTGTCCATCTGCATGTCTTTAGAGAAGTGTCTGTTCAAGTCATTTGCTTATCATTTAATCAGGTTGTTTTCTTGCTATTGAGTTGAGTTCCTTATATATTTAGATATTAACCCTTTATCAGATGTATGGTTTACAAATATGTTTTTCCCACTCTGTGGTTGTCTCTTCACCTTGGTAATTGTTTCTTTTGCTGTGCAGAAGCTTTTCAGTTTGATACAATCCCATTTGTCTATTTTCACTTTTGTTGCCTGAGCTTTCAGGATGATATTCAAAAATCCTTGCCCAGACCAATAGCATGGAGCTTTTCCCCTGTTTTCTACTAGTAGTTTACAGTTTCAGGTCTTACATTTAAGTCTTTAATCCATTTTGAGTTATTTTGTACATGGTATAATATAGGGTCCAATTTTATTTTTCTGCATGTGGATAACCATTTTTCCCAGCATCATTTATGTGAGATTGTAATTGCCCCATTGTGTGTTCTTGGCACCTTTGTCAAAAACCAATTGATTGTAAATGTGTGGGTTTATTTCTGGGCCTTCTGTCTTGTTAAACTGGTTGATTTGTCTGTTTTTACACCAGTACCATGCTGTTTTCATTACAATTGCTTTATAATATATTTTGAAGTCAGGTAGTATGATGTTGCCAGCTTTATTCCTTTTGCTCAAGATTGTTTCAGCTATTTGGTGTCTTTGTGATTCCATATGCATTTAAGGTTTTTTTTTTTTTCTGTTTGTGTAAAATGTGAAAAATTTCCAGTGTCATTGTGAAAAAATAACAAAGTGAAAAATGACATTGGAAATTGCATTGAACCTGTAGATTGCTTTGGGTAGCATGGAAATTTTAACAATATTAATTCTTCCAATGCATGAACACAAGATACCATTTCATTTATTTGTATTTTCATCAAATTTTTTAGTGTTTTATAATTTTCAGTACATCTTTCACCTCCTTAAATTTGCACCTAATTATTTTATTTTTGTTGTTTCTATTAAAAAATGGGATTGTTTTCTTAATTTTCTTTTCAAATAGCTTGTTATTAAGTGCATAGTAATGCTACTGTTTTTTTATGTTGATATTGTATCCTGCAACTTTACTGAATTTGCTTATCAATTCTAGTAGATTTTGAGATTAGGATTTTCTATATATAAGATCACATCATCATCAGACAAGTTTTCTTCTTCCCCATTAGGATGACTTTTCTTTCTGTTGCCTAATTGCTCTGGCTAGGACTTCCAGAACTATGTTGAAAAGAGGTGGTAGAAATGGGCATGGTTGTCTTTGTTCCTAATCTTAGAGGAAAAGCTTTCAACTTTTCACTGTTGAATATGATGTTAGCTACAGGTTTGTTATATACGGCTTTATTTTGTTAAAGTACATTACCTCTATATCTGTTCTCTTGAAAAATTTAATCACGAAAGGGAGTTGGATGTTGTCAAATGTCTTTTCTGCATCTATTCAGATGATCATTTTTTTCTTCATTTTATTAACATGGTGAATCACATTTATTGACTTGCATATGTTGAACCATCCTTGCATCCTAGGAATAAATCCCACTTGATTACAGTTAATCATTTTTTTAAGGTGTCATTGAATTTAGATTGCTAGTATTTTGGTAAGGATTTTTGCATCTGTCTTCACCAACGATATTGACCTATAATTTTCCTTTCTTGTAGTATCCTTTTCTAGCTTTGATATCAGGGTAATGTTGGCCTCATAAAATGTGTTTAGAAAATGCCAAAGCCAAGTATGTATCCATAATAATTTAAAATTTCAAAAAATTAAAGAAAATCAAAATAAAATGAGTTTGAAAATATTCCCTCTTCTTCAGTTTTCTGGAAAGGTTTGAGAACTATTGGTATTAGTTTTCCAAATGTTTGGTAGAACTCAGCTGCGAAGCTGAATTCTTTGATGGCAGACTATTACTGATTCAATCCCTTTATTCATTATTAGTCTGCTTAGGTGTTTTATTTCTTCATGATTCAGCTTTGGTGGGTTGTACAGGTGTAGAAATGTATCCATTTCTTCTAGATTATCCATTTTTGGTGTCTAAATGTTTACAATAGTTTCCTATAAACCTTTGTATTTCTGTGGTATCAGTTGTAATATCTCTACTTTCATTCTAATTTTATTTATTTGAGTGTTCTTTTTTCCTAGTTAGGTTAGCTAAGGGTTTGTCTATTTTATCTTTTATCTAAATGAACTCTTAGTTGTATTGTTTTCTATTGCTTTTCTAGACTCTATTTCATTTATTTCTGCTGTGATCTTTGTTATCTCCTTCTTCCTACTAATTTTGGGCTAAATTTGGTATTCTTATTCTTTTTCTGGTTCCTTGAAGTATAACATTAGATTTTTTATTTGCGGTTTTTATTCTTTTTTGATATTGGCATTTATTGCTATAAATTTCCTTCTTAGGAATGCTTTTGATGCATCCCATAAGTTTTGGCATGCTGGGCTTTCGTTTCTGTTTGTCTTGAGGTATTATTTATTTCCTTTTTCATTTTTCTTTGACCGATTAGTTATGTAGAAGCATGTTATTTAATCTCCATATATTTGTAAATTTTCCAAGATTTCTCCTGTTATAGATTTCTAGTTTCATGACATGTGATCAGAAAATACACATGATATAATTTCAGTCCTTTTAAATTTGTTAAGACTTGATTTGTGGTCTAACAATCTAGCCTAAAGAATGTTCTATCTGCACTTGAGAAGAAAATGTATCCTGTTGCTGTTGAATTGAATGTTCTATATATATCTGTTAGGTTCATTTGATCTAAAGTATAAATCAAGTCCAGTGTTTCTTATTGATTTTTTTCTAGATGATCTGTCCATTGTTACAAATGGAGTACTGAGGTGCCCAACTATTACTGTATTGCAATCTATCTCTCCTTTCAGAGCATTTAATAATTTATATACTTAGGTCCTCCAATGTCAGGGTATGTATTTATTTACAATTGTTGTTTCTTCTTGATGATTGATCCCTTTATCATTACATAATGGCCTTCTTTATCTCTTTTTATAGTTTTTTTTTTACTTAAAATCTATTTTATCTGATATAAGTATAGCTATCACTGCTCTCTTTTGGTTTTCAGTTTCATGGAATATCTTTTTTTATCCCTTCACTTTTAGTCTATGTGTATCCTTACTAGTGAAGTGAGTCTCTTGTAGGCAGCATATGGCTGGAGCTTCTGGGTTTTTTTTTTTTTTTTTTTTTCCTTTTTTTTTTTAAAATCCATTCAGCCACTCTATGTCTTTTGACTGAAGAATTTAATCCATTTAGATTCAAGGTAATTATTGATAGGTAAGAACTTGCTACTGCCATTGTGTAATTTGTTCTCTGGTTGTTTTGTAGATTCTTTGTTTTTTCTTCCTCTCACTGTCTTATAGTCTGATGGTTTCTGTGGTGATCTGCTTTAAATCTTTTTTATATTTTATGCATCTACCATAGGTTTTCGCTTTGTGGTTAACATGAGGCTTATATAAAACATCTTAAGGTTGGGTGCAGTGGCTCACACTTGTAATCCCAGCACTTTGGGAGGCCAAGGCAAGTGGATCACGAGGTCAGGAGATTGAGACCATCCTGGCTAACACAGTGAAACCCCGTCTCTACTAAAAATAAAAAAATTAGCCAGGCATGGTGGCATGCACCTGTAATCCCAGCTACTCGGGAGGCTGAGGCAGGAGAATCAGTTGAACCTGGGAGGCAGAGGTTGCAGTGAACCGAGATCGTGCCACTGCACTCCAGACTGGGCGACAGAGCAGTGAGACTCTGTCTCCAAAAAAAAAAAAAAAATCTTAAACTTCAAATAGGTTATTTTAAGCTGTTAACAACTTAACTTTAATTGCAAACAGAACTCTACACTTTCACTCCTTCCCCCCACCTTTTATGCTTTACTGTCAAAATTTACTTTTTTATCATTTGTATTTCTTAACAATTTATTTTTGTTTTACTTATAATTGACACATAATAACTATACTATATGCCTAGTACAGTGAGCTGTTTCAATACATGCATATATTGTATGACGACTATATCAGGGTAATTAGCATATCTATCACTTTTAACATTTATAATTTCTTTGTGGTGATGGCTTTCAAAATCCTCTCTCTTAGCTATCTTGAAATATGCAATACATTACTATTATCTATAGTTGCCCTATTGTGCAACAGAACACCATAACTTATTCTTTCTGTCAAACTATAACTTCACATTTGTTGACCAACCTCTTTCCATTCTTCCCTCCTCCCTACCCTCACCAGCCTCTGGTAACCACTATTCTACTCTTTACTTCTATGAGATCAACTTTCCTAAATTCTATGTATGAATGAGAACTGGCACTATTTATCTTTTTGTGCCTGGCTTATTTCACTTAATATAATGTCATCCAGGTTCATTCATGTAACTGCAAATTACAGGATTTCATTCTGTTTAATGGCTGAATAGTATTCCAATGTACAGTTGCCCTTTAAACCACATTTGAACTGTGCAGAGACAGTTATACAAGGATCTTCTTTTGCCTCTGCCATCCTGAAATCACAGCAAGACCAACCCCTCCTCTTATTTCTCCTCCTCAGCCTACTCAAGATGAAGATGATGAGGATGAAGACCTTTCACTTAGTGAATAAATATATTTTCTCTCTCTTATGGATTTCTTAATAAGATTTTATATTATCTAGCTTGATTCATTCTAAGAATACAGTATATAATACATATAACATAAAAATATGTGTTAATTGACTGTGTATGTTATCAGTAAGGCTTCTAGTCAAGAGTAGGCTATTAGTAGTTAAGTTTTGGAGGAGTCAAAAGCTATATACAAATTTTTCTACTGCATAAGGAGTCAGTACCGCTAATTCCCCCAATGTTGTTCAGTCCAATGTAATGAAGCATTTCCCCTATGTTTTCTTCTAGTAATTTCATAGTTTTGGGTCTTACATTTAAGTCTTTAATCAATTTAGAGGGTTTTTTTTTTTTGTATATTCTGACAGACAGGGGTCTAGTTTCATTATTCTGCATGTGAATATTCAGTTTTCCTAGCATCATACTTAACAATTTATTATAACTACAGTTGTTTTTAATAGTTTTATCTTTTTAACCCTAGTAGTAAAAATAAAATTGTTATACACACCATGTTTATAGTTTTAAAGTATTCTGAATATGACTATGTATTCCATATGCCATTTATTTTCTTTTTTTTTTTTTTTTTTTTTTTTTTGAGACGGAGTCTCACTAGAGCGCAGTGGTGGGATCTCGGCTCACTGCAAGCTCTGCCTCCCGGGTTCCCACCATTCTCCTGCCTCAGCCTCCTGAGTAGCTGGGACTACAGGCACCCACCACCACGCCCGGCTAATTTTTTTGTATCTTTAGTAGAGACGGGGTTTCACCATGTTAGCCAGGATGGTCTCGATCTCCTGACCTCGTGATCCACCTGCCTTGGCCTCCCAGAGGGCTGGGATTACAGGCGTGAGCCACCGCGCCTGGCCTGTTTTTTTTATTTTCATTTGTTTTACATTATTAGTTATCAGCTGCTCATTTCAACTTAATAAACTTCCTTAGCAATTCCTGTTGTATGGGCCTAATGGTGATGAATTGTCTTGGCTTTTGATTATCTGGGTGTTTTTATTTGTCCCTCATTTTTGAATGACAGCTTTGCCAGGCAAAGTATTCTTTGTTGCTAGGTTTCTTTCCTTCAGCACTTTGAATCTATCATCCCATTCTCTCCTGGCCTCCAGTGTTTCTGCTAAGAAATCCTCTGATATTGGGACTTCTTTAAATGTGATTGTGTTTCTTATCTATTGCTGCTTTCAGTATTCTTTCTTTGTCTTTGTCTTTTGATAATTTCATCACGATGTATCCTTTTGAATTTCTCTTTGAGTTGAATTTGATTGGAGACTTCTGAACTTTCTGTACCTGGATGTTGTCATCTTTTTCTGGTATTTTTTCTCTCTGTTGTTTCAGTGACTCTTATTATGCATCGGTTAGTTCTGTTGATGTTGTCTCATAATTCCCATGAGACCTTTTCTTTTTTTATTCTTTTTCTTCTTTTGACCCCTCTGACTAAATAATTTTAAATATCCCATCTTCTAGTTCACTGATGCTTTCTTCTGCTTGATCAGGTCTGCTCTTGAATCTATTAAATTTTGCAGTTCAATGATTGTATTCTTTGCCTCTAACATTTCTATTTAGGTTTTTAATTGTTTTTATTTCTGTCAAACTTCTCTTTTTGTTAATGAATTGTTTTGCAATTTTATTTACTTTTCTATCTGCATTTTCCTATAGTTCCCTGAACTTCTTTAAGAGGATTATTTTGAATACTTTGTCAGTCATTTCATAGATCTCCTTTTCTTTAGAGTCTGTTATTAGAGGTTTATTAGCTTCTTTTGGTGGTGCCGTATTTTCCTAATTTTTTATTATTGTGTCCTTGTGTTGTTGTCTGCATATTTGAAGAAACAGACAACTCTTCTAGCCTTTGGTAGCAGTGGACATTCACTATGTAGTCTAGCCTGTGATTCTAATTGAGCCAGTTGGTGGCAAACCCAGACAGACAGACTTTGCTGTGGTGTTCTCTAATTGGGATGAGCTGTTAACTATGTTCTGGGTCAAGTGGAAATGCAGGCTGTTCTCCACAGTCTGGTGAAATCACAGGCTGAACTCTTGCAGTGAGGCAGAGCTACTATCTAGGATCTGCTATCACCCCTGATCAGGCTATGTTGTAGGTTTTCTTCCCTGGGCAGCCAGTACTATCATTTGAGATCTGTAGTTTGGTAGGGCCATGTGCTGGACTCCAAGGCAGAGCCAGATCTCTGGGATTGCTACTCAACCACTCAGGGTGGGTAGGGCAGAGGCTATGCTCCACAGATACAAGGAGGGCTTGCTTCCTTTTCTAGGTAACCTTAAGCAGATCATCAAGGCTTGATATTTTAGCCACTTGGCCACTGAGTTTGGGCAGGGCCAGATGCTTCCTCCAAAGCTAATCACCATTTTCCCCCTGTTTTCCAGGCTAGGGAAGGGCTGAGGAGCTCACTGGGGCTTGGCTGGGTTGAAGCTTGGCAACTGAGACCAAGCAATACCAGAGGCTCCTTGTGCAAATAATCACTGACTTGCCCCTGTCTTATGGCCTGGGGAAGTTTCAAGGAGAGGGCTAGGGCTGGGTGTAGTAGCAGTCAAGGATTCCAGCCTAGGAGAACCATCAGCCGTGCTTCCTGCAACACAATATTGTTGGCTAGCCTCTCTGATGGTATGCCTCCAACTGGCTGGAATGCTGAGCAACTGCCAATATCCTTACATTAGTTTCTGTGAGCACCATCCCTGTACTTTGATTCTAAATGACCCCAGGTGGTCTAGTGCTGCCTGTACCACCAATGTTTCCTATGTGTGTGGCAGGGAGACAAGAGAGTACCTCCTGAGAAGGGTCCCAGACTGGTAGGGAAGCTGAATGTTCACCTTCAACTCTTCTTCTGTAAAAACAGTGGAGTCTCAGCAAACTGCTGTGCTGGATTGAGGGAGGGGCAGTATGGTCAAAGTGAAATTAAAGTTGCTCCTCTTAACCTTTATGTGCTGCTGTTCTCAGTTCTGTGGTCTATGGAGGTATCCCAGCCTTACTCCTGAGTTCTAAAATATTCACTAGGGTATTCTTGTCTGTGGATAGTTTCTAGCTGGATTTCTGCTGGGGGAAGTGGAACTGGAGAATTCCTATTCCACCACCTTGCTGAAACAGCCCCTGACTTCTTATTGTTTAGCTGTAATAATTCTTTTTTTTTTTTTTTTAAATGGAGTTTCGCTCTTGTTGCCCAGGCTGAGTGCAATGGCATGGTCTCAGCTCACTGCAACCTCTGCCTCCCAGGTTCAAGTGATTCTCCTGTCTCAGCCTCCCAAGTAGCTGGAATTACAGGTACCCAACATCACGCCTGGCTAGATTTTGTTTTTTTAGTAGAGATGGGGTTTCACCATGTTCGCCAGGCTGGTCTCCAACTCTTGACCTCAGGTGACCCACCCACCTTGTCCTCCCAAAGTGTTGGAATTATGGGTGTGAGCCACCATGCCTAAACAAAAATTCTTTTTTTTTTAAATTATACTTTAAGTTCTAGGGTACATGTGCACAACGTGCACGTTTGTTACTTATATAGACATGTGCCATGTTGGTGTGCTGCACCCATTAACTCGTCATTTAGCATTAGGTATATATCCTAATATCCCTCCCCCCACTATCCCTCCCCCCTCCCCCACTCCACAACAGGCCCTGGTGTGTGATGTTCCCCTTCCTGTGTTCAAGTGTTCTCATTGTTCAATTCCCACCTATCAGTGAGAACATGTGGTGTTTGGTTTTTTGTCCTTGCGACAGTTTGCTGAGAATGATGGTTTCCAGCTTCATCCATGTCCCTACAAAGGACATGAACTCATCCTTTTTTATGGCTGCATAGTATTCCATGGTGTATATGTGCCACATTTTCTTAATCCAGTCTATCACTGATGGACATTTGGGTTGGTTCCAAGTCTTTGCTATTGTGAATAGTGCCGCAATAAATATACATGTGCATGTGTCTTTATAGCAGCATGATTTATAATCCTTTCGGTATATACCCAGTAATGGGATGACTCAGTCAAATGGTATTTCTAGTTCTAGATCCTTGAGGAATGGCCACGCTATCTTCCACAATGGTTGTACTAGTTTACATTCCCACCAACAGTGTAAAAGTGTTCGTATTTCTCCACATCCTCTCCAGCACCTGTTGTTTCCTGACTTTTTAATGATTGCCATTCTAACTGGTGTGAGATGGTATCTCATTGTGGTTTTGATTTGCATTTCTCTGATGGCCAGTGACGAGCATTTTTTCATGTGTCTGTTGGCTGCATAAATGTCTTCTTTTGAGGAGTATCTGTTCATATCCTTTGCCCACTTGTTGATGGGGTTGTTTGTTTTTTTCTTGTCAATTTGTTTGAGTTCTTTGTAGATTCTGGATATTAGCCCTTTGTCAGATGAGTAGATTGCAAAAATGTTCTCCCATTCTGTAGGTTGCCTGTTCACTCTGATGATAGTTTCTTTTGCTGTGCAGAAGATCTTTAGTTTAATTAGATCCCATTTGTCAATTTTGGCTTTTGTTGCCATTGCTTTTGGTGTTTTAGACATGAAGTCCTTGCCCATGCCTATGTCCTGAATGGTATTGCCTAGGTTTTCTTCTAGGGTTTTTATGATTTTAGGTCTAACATTTAAGTCTTTAATCCATCTTGAATTAATTTTTGTATAAGGTGTAAGGAAGGGATCCAGTTTCAGCTTTCACATATGGCAAGCCAGTTTTCCCAGCACCATTTATTAAATAGGGAATCCTTTCCCCATTGCTTGTTTTTCTCAGGTTTGTCAAAGATCAGATGGTTGTAGTTGTGTGGTATTATTTCTGAGGGCTCTGTTCTGTTCCATTGGTCTATATCTCTGTTTTGGTACCAGTACCATGCTGTTTTGGTTACTATAGCCTTGTAGTATAGTTTGAAGTCAGGTAGCATGATGCCTCCAGCTTTGTTCTTTTGGCTTAGGATTGATTTGGCAATGCGGGCTCTTTTTTGGTTCCATATGAACTTTAAAGTAGTTTTTTCCAATTCTGTGAAGAAAGTCATTGGTAGCTTGCCTAGCCAATAATTCTTTATATATTCTGGATATAAGTCTCTTATCAGATATATAATATGCAAATATTTTCTCTTATTACATTGATCATCTTTTCACTTTCTTGATGGTATTCCTTGAAGCAAAAGTGTTTTAAATTTTAATGAGGTCCAAATTATCATTCTTCCCTTTTATCACCTGTGCTTTTTGTATCACATCAAAGAAATTATTACCTAACCCAAGATTATGAAGATGTATTCCTGTATGTTTGTCTAAGGTCTTTATCATTTTAGCTCTTACATTTACGTCTGTGGCCCACTCTGAATTAATGTTTATGTATGGTATAAGGTAGGGATCGAAATTTGTGCTTTTGCATGTAGATATTCAGTTGTCCCAACACCATTTGTTTAAAAAACTCTTCTTTTTCCCCATTAAATTGTATTGGCCTTTACCTATAATATTTTGTAATGGTATATTTGAAAGACCATAAAAAATGCTGCTTATGAGTGTGGTTTATTTTTAGGATAACCAAAAAATAGAAATTTATTTATATTATAGTATATATGTACACCTAAAATGTTTTCATAGAATACATATATACATATATGCATACTATGCAAACTAAGATGATAAAAGAGCCCCTGTTAGAAATGCTATTTCCAGTGGTTGGTGTGGATGGGAGGGCTATTAAGAAATTATCTGAAATACTAAAAGAAAATTTGCTGTCAATGCCAGGAGGCCAGATTACAGAGAAAATGGAAGACCCACACATTGATGGGGGAAGACAAGACCCCCATCTTTGGTAAGAGTTTAACAGCTAGAATGGATAGATCAAGACCTACCAGTTAATAATTCAGGCTACATTCAACTGAGAGAATACAAACCTTAAGTATGCCAACACATACAGATCAGTCTCACTGATGATGCTCAAGTGTTTCATTCATTCACCTCTAGCATAGGAAAACTGTACAGGTTTGTAATATTACCTATCAGAATTGGAATTTATCATGTCAAGAACCAGCTAAAACAGGCATAAGTTCCCTCCTTTATACAGCTTCCTTTTCTGGCGTTAATTTTCTGAACAAATAGAGCTGGAGAGAGGAATGAATAATCTTTTAAAGACTTCTTTTGTCCTTGTTCTTTAAGTAGCCTTGGTACAAAACTCTCAGTTAAAAAGGAAAAAATTAAGAAGTTTAATTAGGGTTTTTGAAATCCAAATGCAAAATAATCCTTAAGAGTATTATCTCACCCTTGTCTGCATTAAAATTCATCTGCCACTTGTCAGCCCACTTAAACAACCTTTTAAGATCTTTCTGTCATCTCCATCTGCTTGGCACTTCTAGTTTTACAACTTCTGCAAACACGAAAACTTCACAATTTTGGGATCCCAGTAAAGTTTTTCATTAAGAATAGTCCTACCAATAATGAGACGAACTGATTGAGTACTGGATTGGAAGTAGGGAGGGACTATAAGTGACATTTGTGGGGACAGTTGGGAACGTTGTAGTATGGCCTATTAACTATAATTTTATTTATCCTAAATATCTTGATTTTGATAATTATGTTGCACTTATGTAGGAAACTATCTTTGTTCTTAGATAAATGCTAAAGTACTTATGAGTGAAATATGTCTGTAACTTACTTTAAAATGGTTCAGCAAAAATAGATTGAATACACACAAACAAATATCAAAAGTGCTGCGAATGTGTAAAATATTTCACTTGAAATTGACATTGTTTCACATCTAAAATAGCTGTATATCAACAATTGTATATGGTTCAACCTAATAGAGAAAGACTATATGAGTGAATCTAAATCTGGGTTTCTGAACTTCAGGACTATTGACATTGTTTTAATTCTTTGTTGTAGGGGGAGGCTGTTCTGTGAATTGTAGGATATTTGTTGGCACTCATGGCCTCTGCCGACCAGATGCAAGTAGCACCCTCAATTGTGACAACCAAAAATGTCTCCAGACATTGCTGAATGTCCCCTGGGAGGCAAAATCACCCCTAGTTGAGAACCACTGATCTAGAGAAATATATAAGGACATATAAAGGAAGAGTACTTTTCTTTCAACTTTTCTGTAGAGTTAAAATTCTTCCAAAAATAAAGAGTTAGGAAAATAATAATAAATGAAGTCATATATAATATGATTTACATATTAATAGTGAGAGAGGAGCAGGAAGAAACTGGTGCAGCAGGAAGTTAGGGTGGATCCTCAATTGAATTCTTTCAAACAAAGTAACAGCCTGCAGGCACAGATAGGGGAACTTGCACAGGGGGGCTTGCCTAAGACATGCCTATAGCTTCACAGATAAGAAAGGCTACACAGGTGACTTACCCAGACATGCTTGCGATGTCTGGGTAAGTCAAAAAATTCCATCCCCTGACACATGCGCAGTAAGAAGAAGAAAGCAATATGAAGTAACTCAAGCCAAGGGCCAGCATGTACATTACAAGGACAAGGTGGAGCTGCCAGAAATTTACACCTTATGCAAATGAGACACAGAGCCCTCATGGGTTTCTTATAAAAAGCCTTTGCATTAAACTGTAAAAACAGCAACCCTCTTCTGCACCCCCACTCCATGGCGGAGAGTTTTCCTCTTTCACTTATTAAACTTTTGCTCCAACCTCACACTTTGTGTTCATGCTTCTTAATTCTCTTGGTCATGAGACAAAGAATTCCAGGTGATACCTTACAATGAGGGACTGCTACATTGTGGTGCATTGGCAGGACTATAACAGTAGTATTATAGTTGCTGTCAATTAATAATTTATAAAACTAGATCTGGCACCAAATTTTGATGAATTTTATGTTTTTTACACTTTTGAAACATCAAAGTCCTTGAAAAACTTTATTCATACACTCTTCCAGTACTTTCACTTGACTCTGCACCCCACAAGGAAACCCTTCACTGGGCTTCTATTCACCTGAATTATACAGAATACAACATAACAGAAAGGGAATGACTATTTATTGAACACTTGCCATAGAGCAGATGTCACTTGATGGCTGTCACTTATTAGAATTATTATAAAATGTGATTTCACTTGTATACATCTAAGGAAATAAACTTACGGAAACTGAGCAACCTGATCATGGTGACATGACTTATAAGAAGTCAAGAACTGGAACATGAGACTGGAACTCAGGACTCTCTAACTTCAAAGTCCATGTTATTTCATAATTTCAAGAAAAGATATTGACCTCTGGCCTGTCTCTGATTTAATAATAATAAAAATGCCTGTTGTATCCAAACAGGTTAAATTGAATATTAGACATCCTCATTTTTTAAATTCTTACTTTAATTCTACGTTATGGTTTGGTCAATTTTTTTTTCCCCTCAGTGTCCCTTCATTTCTCTTCATTCTTTCTTACTACCACCATTCTTCTTGATTTTTTCATGGAAGCCTGCTCTCTCTCTCTCTTCTCACCCCCACCCCCCACTTTTTCCCTCTTTGCCTTTTTCCTCTTTACATCATGTTCTCAAGGTAGTTATAATATTCTGAAACTTCCACCAAAAAACACAAACTAAAAAAAAAAAAAAAAAAATTCTCATTAAGGGGAATGCTGGTGTTAGTTGCTAAGACTTTTTCACTTTATGAACATGTTTTCTTTCAATTCTTTTGTAACTTTAAAATTTTTCAAAATAAAAAGGAAAATAATTATGCCTTACACATAGTAAGCACTTAATAAATGTTAGATGTCTCACTGTTGTTTTTGTTCTTAACTCAGAGTATCCAATTTTCCAACAGGAGTTTCTTCAAACATGAAGAAAAGCAAATATAATACATATTTTGTAATTATACAATTAAGTGTTCAATTTGGCTTCTATTTGGTACGGTAATTTTTCTATTTTGGCATATAATTTGGAAATTGGTTTATCCTTTAGATTCTATTCCACAAAAAGTAAACTAGGATTTTAAAAATATTTGTCCATTGAAGATCCAAGATCATATTTCAGAAAATGTCTTTTTTCTCTCTTTCACTATTTTTGAATCACTCATGTCATTCAACCCGCCTCTTCTCCACTCCCCATTTCTTTCCACACACTATGTTACATATATTTACCAAGACATTAAAAATGGTGTCAGTTTTAGGAAAAGACGGCAAAGAGAAAACAAAACAGAAGCTGTTTCCTTACTTGCTTTGAACTTCAAGCAATATGAAGGCCCTCTGGAGAGGATATAAGACTTAGGAGAGAACTATCCAGGGCTCCAAAAGCAATGGCCAGGGGAAAACATAGTTCCATCTTTGGATGGGAGAAACCCCTTCAATCCTGGACATCAAGTTTTTTTTTTTTTTAGAAGGTCTGAAATTTGTATAACATTTTCTCATGTTTGTATTTAAAACTGACCAGAATGATTAGAAGTTCCAAAGGGGCATTTCTTTCTAATGATATATACACACAGATACATTTATCAGACCAGAAAAGACAGAAAAGTGTCTTAAAGGAGAAGGTAGTATCACAGCTTAGGCAGGGTAGGAAAGCCGGGGTGGTGTAAGGAGAGAAGAAAGTGTGTGCCAAGAGAACTGGGCATGTGAGAGAGACAAGAAAATTGGAATAGAAGTGGGGAGCATGCAATGGAGTAAATATCCAAAAGCATGATGAAAAAACCTTATTTCACTTTTTTGTCTTTGGAAGGAGTGCTTTGTTAGATTTCTCTCATTTGGAAAGCTCTACCTTAAATCGACCTCAAATAGACAAAATGTTTTTACCTCATATTACGGTGTCCCAATGTGTTAGTGACTCCTCTTTGCAAATCACACTATTCCAGTCCACAGTGTCCTCCTGGACTCTGATGAATCAAAGCAATGATGAATAGTTGGAATTTCTGCCTGAATGAAGTTTTATACTTCATAGGTTTTCTGAATATCATCAAGAAAAAATATGAAGAAGAGGAAGAAAAAAGTAGCTGAATGCCAAGAACATCCCCAAAGTAAACAGCAATTCTCTTTAAATAGGGAGAAAACAGTATTTTACTGCTCAAAGCTCTAGGTAGCTTCCTTCTTTAGGGAAAGATATTTGAGCTGTAAAATATCTGCCCTGGCAACAAATTCATGAATCACAACAATTACCTGTTTCTTTTGGATATTGGATTCGCTAATTAACCACCAAAGTTTAGATTAGACAGCTGCTACCTGACTTCGTTTAGTATCTAATATGGAATGCTTTTGGCAGTGAATTGGTTTCTCTTTTCCCACCAGGAAAATGGAAAATGAATTGGAAGACTTTACAAAGAATTAGTAAAGTATTAAAAGCAACAACAACAACAAAAACCCTGTAGCTCTAGGTGTTTGAATCTAGGATTAACTGTTGAGGGTTTAATCGCTGGGTCAATGGAGAGTGCTGCTATAAGTGGACGATTAGTAGAAGGTGGATTAAAGATGGAAGAACTTATTAGTAAGAACTAGAAATGCTTGCAGATTAAAAGAATAGCTTGTATGTTTTAGCAAAATCTGCATTTAATTTTGGCATGTATCTGAAAGGAGACATCTGGAACTTGGATGATGGTGTTGAAATTACCAGTAGCATTAGTTTTAACCCTTAAATCCAAGGAAAAATGCATTGTATTCCAGAAATCTGGGTAAAACTGTAGATAAAAATATGACATGATCCACTTAATATGCCAGTGTAAAAGTGTATGCAAGTGTACTATAATTTTCTAATTTTAGTTTTGGGTTCTATTTTTACCCATTAATTAACACAATTAATACATGCTTTCATTTTCTATAAAATTTATTATTTGTGATGTATGGAAGTACCAAATGTAAAAGCTAAGTTTTCTACTTGTCTTTTACTTAAGTAATTGTCAGCTAGGAAAAGCCATCTAACTTGGAAATTTGAGTCAGCAAATGCCCAATAGGCTGTGTAAAAATTAGCTACTTAAATGTTTTGAAAACCCAGAAAATATTTAGCATAATTCAACTGGACAAATCACATAAAAAAAGTGAGAGTGGGGGAGGGAGTTCACAAAACAACTGTGGGAGAATAATTACTCTAGGTGTGTGTCAGTTATGAAATTTCACTGATTAGTGGAAAAATGTTGATTTCCCCTAACCTTTAGCAGAAAAAAAAAGTCTTGTCCATGGATGCCCAAATAACCAGTTACTTTACTTCTTAGAAGTGAATTCTTGCATGAAAAAAAGAAACACATTCTTTGTTGCAAAAGCTCTGCCACCATAAGGACAACTGAACAAAAGCAAAGTAGAGGCTACAACAGTAATTGTGTTCCAGCAACTATATACAAACTGGCAAAACGACAAAAACACCAAATCAAGATTTTCTAAATGGCCCTTTCTTTCTCCTTCCCTCCCTGTCTTCTTAACTTCCTAACTTCTTTACTTCTTTCATTCCTTTCTTCTTAAGTACATTCATTCTTCTTCTTTCTATTTTTTGACATTTTAAAAGTTAATTTCATAGTTTATTTAAATCTCAGAAAACAATTTTCAACCAACTATAGAATTTGAATGCTTTAGCGTTTAAATACTCCCTCCTTATCATTTCATAATTGAAGAAACTGAGGGCCAGAGAGGGTCCCACTCCACAGCTTGTTGCAAAGCAATGCTGACTTATGTTATAATTACTGCTGAGCAGTTTTATTTTATTTCTAAAAACTTTTTATTTATACATATATACACTTTAAACTTTTATTTGATGTCTTCCAGCAAGTTTACACTTTTTCTAACAAAATCAACAATATAAGGATAATTTAAGTGAAGACATTATCTTTCCTCTCCACCCTACTCTATTCTCCATTCCACCTATGTCAGGTTTCCAAGTGATTACAAATCCAATAGATTTGTATGGACTCTTTGCAAAACTTTCTTGTTATTTATAACCATCTACCTATCTATCGATAGATATCTATAATAGATAGATGATAGATAGATAGATAATAGATAGATACACACACATACAGCATAAATAGACATCTACAGGGTATTTGCTTATATTTTCTGTTTACACTCCAGTATTGAATCATAATATATATACTTTACACTCTTTTCTCTGCTGTTTGCCTTTTTCACTTGACAGCTCTACAAATATATGTGTTTCATACATTCTAAAAATTTATGCATATACATAAATATGTGATTTTATATTAAGGGGTAAAATCATACATACTGGGGAGTTGTCAAAGCAGTATTTTTTTGTTCAATACTTCTCTCATTTTTTCTTTTTTGTTGTTTGCCTCTCACTACCCACTCCTGCTCTACTCTGAGGTCATCTATTTTAATATAACCACAGACATATATACATCTATTTTGTGGATTTCTACTTCTTATATCACACACACACACACACACACACACACACACACACACACAAACACACTTAATTTGCCAGAAAATCAGTTCTCTTGATTCCCCACTGTTAAAGTATAATTCTTGAAAAATTAACAGCAGGGCTCTCATACAAATTTAGAATGAGCACAAATCAAAGATTTATTTAATTCATTAATGAGGGAACCAGCAAGATAGTAAAGCTGCATCAAACACAGAATTGAAGAAATAAAGGCTTATACAGTCAGTTAGGAAAGGGATGTTAAAATGAACTTGCCAAGTTGGACATAATACCAGTTAGTATCCTGCCAGGCAATACATCCATAACCTTTGGGATCTTCTCTACCTGGCAGAAATCATTTGCTTCTAATGGACCAAAAGCTACAAGTTAACAATTAACTTTGCAGTTTCTGTGTTCTAATCAATAGTAAATAGTAAGTAAAACAAACATACATCATCTTGCCTGGGCCTATTAGGCAACGCTCCAGTGATATTGAAAGGACCTGCAATCATGTTTTTGTCTTGTTTCCTGGTTTTTAATAATTTTTCTTCAATCCAGGCTAATATCAGTAGACTATCAAACTGTGCCAAGCTCGAGTCACACTCTAAATAAATTTAGAGCCTCATCAGAGTGACCACTTTATGTTCTTTTCCTCCTTAGTTATGATGACACCCTAGACTTGTCTTTTGGGCCATTTAATTATGTATAAGCTAAACTATTGCTGGTTTCCTTTAAGGCCATGGGCTCTTCTGTCACCCTTAGTGGACATGAAAAGTAATTGCTCTAAATCTTTCATATAAAAAGCCTTCATATAACTGATGAATTTATTATTACTGCAAATAAATTTAATAGTTGTAATAATCTAAAAACATGAGTGTTAATTAGCACTTCTCACTAACCAGCATAAAAGAACTTTGTAATATGAGGTTTACATTTCAAAGTTGCACTATCTTACTTCATTTTTGTAGCAAGAAATGAATGTTCAGACTCTTTTAACATATAAACCTAGTGGTTATGTTCATTGTCTTTCTTTGTTGCACTAGAAGGATAAAATCAACTATTTCTTCTTACTTCACTGTTGGTAAGGTAATTTGTAGGTTGAGTGGTAGTTTTTAGATTGATAATAATTTGGCCTTTGTGTTCAATGTACATTAACAGTCTATTGTGAAAAATTAGAAGAGATGCCAGTTTAAGGTAAGAAAGGTAGGGAAGAAGGACCTCAGACTGGAAAGGAATTAAAAACCATAGTTCCCTTTGCCCCTGTCTGTGGCCACTCTCAGAGGAAATGGGCAGCCCCCAGAGCAAAGAATAGTATAGTTTGCCTAGAAAGGTAAGACCCATGCACTAAATTGCCCAGCTTTGGGAAAGCTTCTCTTACCTGTAAAACAGCAGATGCAGAAGAACCCCCACCAACTTCAAGTGACTGCTACCTATTTGAACAATATCTGTGGCTACTATAATAAACTAGGAATCAGAGACACTTTTCTTAGGTTCTAGGTATGTTATAAGCCCTCTGAATTCTGATGATACTCTTGAAGACAGAGGGAAAAAGGTAGAAAGAGATAGCAAGAGGAAAGACAAGGAAATGAAGAGGGTTCAAATAATAACTGAGATAGAATGTCTTATCTACCTGACAGGATCAGGTATCAAATTCATCAATTAGGCTGTGTTAAATTAAGAAACTGATATTTTTCAGTAGCATTTCTATACATCAATAATGTCCAAGCTGAGAGCAAAAGCAAGAATGCAGTCCCACTTACAAAAGCCAACAAGAAAATAAAATACCTAGGAATACATTTAACCAAGGAGGTGATAAATCTCTACAAGGAGAGCTAAAAACACTGCTGAAAGAAATCATAGATGACACAAACTAATGAAAAAATGTTCCTTGCTCATGGATTGGAATAATCAATATTTTTTAAATGGCCATACTGCTCAAAGCAAGCTACAGATTCAACTCAATTACTACCAAAATATTGTCATTTTTAACAGAACTTGAAAAAACTATTCTAAAATTCACATGGAACCAAAAAAGCAGCTTGAATACCCAAAACAATCTTAAGCAAAAAGAAAAAAGTCAAAGGCATTGCATTACCCAAATTCAAACTGTACCATACGGCTACTGTAACCAAACCAACATGGTACTTGTACAAAAAACAGTTACAGAGACCAATGGAACAGAATAGAAAACCCAGAAGAAGAAAAAAGCCACACACCTGTAGCCATCTAATCTTTGACAAAGTAGATAAAAATAAGCAATAGGGAAAGGACTTCCTATTCAGTAAGTGATGAGCTACCTGGCTAGCCATGTGCAGAAGAATAAAACTGGACCCCTACCTTTCTCTGTATGGAAAAATTAACTCAAGATGGATTAAAGATCTAAATGTAAGACCTCAAGCTATGAGAATCCTAAAAGAAAACCTAGGAAACATCATTTGGGACATCAGCCTTGGGAAGGAATTTATGACTATGTCCTCAACGGCAATTGCAAAAAAACAAAAATTGACAAGTAGAACCTAATTAAACTAAAGAGTTTCCACACAGCAAAAGAAACTATCAACAAAGTAAGCAGACACCCTACAGAATGGGAAAAAATATTCACACACTTTGCATCCAACGAAGGGCTAATATCCAGAATCTATAAAGACATTAAACAACACAAAAATCAAAAAACAAATAACCCCATTAAAAAAATGAGCAAAGGACATGAACAGGCACTTCTCAAAAGAAGACATACAGATGGCCAACCAAGCATGCAAAAATACTCAACATCACTAATTATCAGGGAAATATAAATTATAACCACAATAAGATACCATCTCACACCAGTCAGAATGGCTATTAATAAAAAGTCAAAAAACAACAGATGCTGGCAAGGCTGCAGAGCAAAGGAAATGCTTATACACTGTTGGTAGGGATGTAAATTAGTTCATCCACTGTGGAAAGCACTTTGGAGATTTCTCAAAGAACTTAAAACAGAACTATCATTAGATCCTGCAATTTCACTGCTACATGTATAGCCACAAAAATAATAAATCATTCTACCAAAAAGACACATGTGTTTGTATGCTCATTGCAGCACTATTCACAATAGCAAAGATATGGAATCAAGCTAGGTGCCCATCAATGGTGGATTGCATAAAGAAAATGTGGTACATATACACCATGGAGTACTATGCAGCCATAAAAAGAATAAAATCATGTCATTTGCAGTAACATGGATGGAACTGTAGGCCATTATCCTAAGAAAATTAACACAGGAAGAGAATACTGCATGTTCTCACTTATAAGGGAGAGCTAAACATTGGGTACTCATGAACATAAAGATGGGAACAGTAGACACTGGGGACAACAAGACAGGGGAAGAAGGAAGGGAGGTAAGTGTTGAAAAATGAACTGTTGGATATTATGGTCAGTGCCTGAATGATGGGATCATTTGTAGCCCAAACCTCGGCATTGTGCAATATAACCATGTAACAAACCTGCACATGTACCCCCTGAATCTAAAATGAAAGTTTAAATTATTTTTCTTTAAAAGAATAAAATGCAAAAATAAAGGAAAGCGATGTTTTTTTTGCACACCTGAGTTTATGTACTGTGATTTAGATCTGCCCCTTTTTATCCAGGTGAGGATGCTGGATCCCAATATTGAACCCCCATAGTCATCTAAAACCAATCAGTGCCAACCTCAGCATTTGATTGTTTGGTCCCAAATTCTTTCTTTAGGAAATCTTTCTGTAGTGAGATAAATGAGTCTTACTTCTCTAAGACCTATTACGGAGAGTAGGGAGGAGTGTTGAAGGAAGCAGCATGATCGAGTGAAATAGCACCAGATTAGAAGTCAGGAGACTAGAACATTTATACTGTCACGAATGCTACATGCAAATTTGGAAAAATGACAACCTGCTTATTTTCGTCCACAAAATATCTTTTCTGGTTTTAGAGTTATATGTTTCTCTGTCCCTCACGCTAATAACTGGACTGTCTCTAATTATTGAGCATAGATCCTCAGGCTTTCCTCAAGATACTGGATCTGACCACCAGTTGGAGAACACCCCACCACCACCAACATCACCACAGCAACTTTTGTACTACCCCCAGAGGAGTCTCAGAGTTTTAAATTGCTCACCAGAATTGGGGAAGAGTGGTTAGACAGGCTTTCCTAGAACTGTAATAAAGTCCCTACTCTTTCATAGTCCCCAAATGCTCCAATATTAGAAGAGGATAATTCTGCTTACATTTCTTAAAGCCTCTTTACTTATAATTGTAAGAGACTCAAGTTGTTTGAGAAAGCTTGTGCTAGCTGGAAGAGAAAGAAAGGTCAGAATAATATACATGAAAATCATAAAAATATAATCATTAAAAATTGTGGAGGACTCATCAAATGCCACCAATGTATTGAGAGCTTATAAGCATTATTTTATCTAATTTTCAAAGAAACTCTATAAAGCACATTCTTTTACCAACCCTACTTTACAAAAGAGAAAGCTAAAAGGAGGTGAGGGTGAAAACCTGTATTCATGGCTCATAACTGGCAACTGTAAGAGGCAGGCCTCAAACAGTTTTATTTTAGGCCATTTTCTGTTAAAGTACGTAGCCCAATGGGGTAAGTATAGTTGGACTTAAATAGAAGTGAATGTAAAGGAGGTTCTGGAAAACACAGAATAGCTCATTCAATAGTTGGCAACATAAATTACAAGTGATAGGATAAAAACTATAAATATTTATAGAACTCTCATCCTTCTAAGAAGAATAGATGCTTAAGAAGGCCTATTATTTGTTCAGATCTACATCAACCTCCATAAAATGATCATTCCCAATAGTGAAGATAGTGTTTAGTGATGTATATAAGAAACGTATAGTCAGACACACTGAAACAACATTGTTCTGTTTAAAGGCAATATTGAGGGAGAAAGAGCTCAATTACTCGAGTGCAAAAAAGAAAACTTAGCTGAACAGAAATGTCTGCTAGGTAATATTATTAAATTTCTGCGTAATGTGATGTGGATCTTTGTCTCTGCCTATCTATGAAACATGCAAAATTAGTTTTATTGGCCAATACATTTGTAGTTGGGATTTATTTTGATATGTGACAACAAATAACTGAGTTTTCCTCAAAGGGGAAGGGAGTGAGATCAAAGATGAGCCAAAGATGTCCCTCATTACATGCAGATTATAACATAATAGAACAAATTAAGATAAGAGATTGAAGACATCTTAACACCGTAAGCAGACTGACTTAATGAGACAGAAGTATCAAATACTTCTACAGAAAGAACTATTAAAGTTCACAAATCATTTAAATAAATGGAAACATATACCATGTTCATGGATGAGATGATTTAACATAGAAAACATTTCAATTCTCCTAAAATAAATCTATCTAAAATCATCCCTACAGGATATTTTAAATAGAAATTCTGTTGTTTTAAAGAATTTAACAAATTCTATATTTTAAAATATGAATTAATTTTTTATAGTCAATTCAACATTTAAAAAAAGAAAAAAGTGTCTTAGTCCATCTTGTGCTACTATAACAGAATACCATAGACTTGGTAATTTATAAACAATAGAAATTTATTTCTCATGAATCTGGAGGCTGGAAAGTCCAATATCACAGGAGGTGCTGGCATCTGGTGAGGGCCGTCTTGCGGCATCATCCCATAGTGGAAGGCAAAAGGGCAAGAGAGGGAAAAGGGGGAGAGAGAGTACACAGGAGATTGAACTCACAGCCTCAAGCCCTTTTATAATCAACATTAATTCATTTATGAGGGTGGAGCCCTCATAAATGAGCCCTCTGCAACACTATTGAGAGGTGGGGTATAGTGGGGGTTATTTAAGTTTCCAATATACTTTTTGGGGGACATATTTAAACCATAGCATAAGGTTTGGAAATTTTCCCTGCCAGATACTAAAACAAGTGTGTCTAAAATTTACAGTGACAAAAACAAGGTGATAATTTACAGCAACACAAAAATACAACAATGAAAACAAATATAGAACATAGACACAGGACTATATGGGAATTTGAAACATGGTTAAAATGACAACATCAAATTGTGAGGAAAGCTAAGTTGTAGATGGCACTGGAAAAAAAAATCTCACTATATAGAGAAAAATAAAGCTAGGCTTCTATCCTGGCCTTGCATACAAAAAGAACTTCAAATGAGTTAAAGATCTAAATGAAAAGGTGAAAAAGCCAACAGAATAAAGTGTAGAAAAATACCTCCATGATGTATTAATTTTCTATTGGTGCTATAAAAATGCACAACAAACCTAGTGGCTTAAACAATACAAATTTATTTTCTTATAGTTACATGTAGTAGAAGTTAATCACAGGTCTTACCTGGCTAAGATCAACATTTTGGAAGACTGTATTTCTTTCTAAGTGCTTTACAGAAGAATGTGTTTCCATGCCTTTTCCAACTTCCAGGCACCACTCACCTTCCTTGGTTTGTGACCTCTTCCCTCCATCTTCAAAGCTGGCAATGTAGCATCTTTCTGCCTTTGCTTCTGTTTTCTCATCTAGATTACAGAGTCAAGATAAATATTCACAAGTCAGTTGTATTTTTATATGGTAGCCATGAACCATTTGGAAATAAAATTAAGAAAGCATTCAATTAATATTAGCATCAAAAAGAATAAAATCCTTAGAAATAAATCTAACAAAATATGTCTTGGACCTGTAAACTACAAAACATCATTTAAAAAAATGTAAGAAGACATAAGCCAGGCATGGTGGTATGTACCTATAGCCACAGCTACTTAGGAGGCTGAGGCAGGAGCACTGCAAGTTTAGCAAGTTTTAATAAAAATTTAAAACACCCAGAAATTAAAGATGAAACATAAATAGAAAGATGTACCATATCCCAAGTTTGTGGTTGAAAACATAATATTACTAAGGTGGTAATGTTCTTCAAATAACTAAAATAATCTAGAAAAAAAGAAAAAAGTTAGAGAAGTCACACTTCCTAAATCCAGAACTTACTCTAAAGCTACAGTAATCAATTGTGTGATACTGGCATAAGAATAGATATATAGTTAAATGGTAGAGAACTGAAAATCCAAAAGTAAACCCTCATACTTATGGTCAACTGATTTTCAACAAAAGCACCAAGACTACTCAATGGGAAAAAAAAGTAGTCTTTTCAAATAATGGGACTGAGACTATGGGATATCTACATGCAAAAGAGTTAAATTGGATTCTTACCTCCCACCATACCCAAAAATTAACTCCACATAGATTACAAACCTAAAAGTAAGATCTAAAACTATAAAACTCTTAAAGATACATAGGGTTAAATCTTTGTAACATTGAATTGGTCAATGGTCTTTTAGATATAATACCAAAAGTTTTGAAATTATACCAATTTTCTAAAATTTCTTTCAGGAAAGAAGGAGAGGAAATATTAGTAGTTTCTAACTCATTCTATGAAGGCAGAATTACTCTAATACCAAAACCAAGACAGTACAGGAAAATAAGACTATAAAACAATATCTGTTATGAACATAGATACAAAAGTCTTCAACAAAACATTGGCAAATCAAATCCAACAATATATAAAACAAATTAAACACCACAACCAAGTTGTATTTATCCCAGGTATGCAAAATTTGTTTGACATTCAAAAATTAATGTAATCCATCATATCAACAGGCTAAGAAAAAAACTCACATGATCTTATCAATAGATGCAGAAAAATCATTTGACAAAATCCAACACCCATTTATAATTAAAATTCTCAATAATTTAGAGATTAGAGGAAATGCCTCAACTTTAAAAAAATCTACAGAAACCTACAACTAACATCATACTTAATGGTAAGAAATTTTCCCACTAAGATCAGAAGTAAGGCAAGGATGTCCCTGGTTACTTTATTTCAACATTTTACTGTAGTTCCTAACTAATGCAGCAAGACAAGAAAAAAAATAGAAGGCAGACAGATGGGGAAGGAAGAAATAAAACTTTGTTCACAGGTGACTTGATTACTATGTCGAAAATTCGAAAGAATTGACCACCCCCCCCCACCCCACCAAAATAAAACCCTGCTGGAACTAATAAGCAATTATAGCAAGATTGCAAGATACATGAAAAAAATACAAAAAGTCCACTGCTTTCCTAAATACCAGCAATGAACAAGTAAATTTGAAATTAAAAGCACACTACTGTTTATGTTAGCACTTCCAAAAATGTAATATTTAGATATAAATCTAACAAAATATCTACAATATCGATGTAGGGAAAACTGCAAAATTCTGATTAATGGAATTGAAGAACTAAGTAAATGGAGAGATGTTCTATGTTCATGGATAAGAAGATTTAATATTGTCAAAATGTAAGTTCTTCCCAACTTGATCTATAGATTCAATACAATCCTGATCAAAATCCCAGAAAGGTATTTTGTAGATATCAACAAACTGATTCTAAAGTTTATATGGAGAATCAGAGAACTCAGAATAGCCAACACAATACTAGAGAAGTACAAAGTGAGAGAATCAACACTACCTGAGTTCAAGACTCACTCTAAATCTGCAGTAGTTAAGACAGTGTGGTATTAGTAAAGGAAAAGACAAATAAATCAATGGAACAGAATAGAGAGTACAGAAAGAGGCCCACATAAATAAGGCCAACTGATCTTTGACAAAGGAGAAAAGGCAATGAAATGGAAAAAAAAAAGTGATCTTTTCAACAAGTGATGCTGGAACAACTGGACATCCACATGCGAAGAAATGGATCTAGACAGACTTTACACCCTTCACAAAAATGAACTCAAAATGAATCATGGACTTAAATGTAAAATTCAAAGCTATAAAACTCCTAGAAAGAAACATAGGAGAAAACCTAGATGCCCTTGGGTATGGTAATGACTTTTTAGAAACAACACCAAAAGGCATAATCTATAAAAGAATTAATTGACAAGGTGGACTTCATGGAAATTAAATTTTCTGCTCTATGAAAGAAAATGTCTAGAGAACAAGACAAACCACACAATGGGAGAAAATATTTGCAAAAGATACTTCTGACAAAGGACTGTTAACCAAAATATATGAGGAACTCTTAAAACTCAACAAGAAGAAAACAAACAAACCACTTGAAAAATGGGACAAATGCCTTAACAGATACCTTAAGGGTACAGAGTTTCTTTTTGGAGTTCTCAAGTTAGATAATGTTAATAGTCGCACAACTTTATAAATATACTTAAAAATGTTGAATTGTACACTTTAAAAATGTAAATTTATGGTATGTGAATTACACTTCAGTAAAGCCACGATTTTAAAAGATCCATTAGACAAAAAGTTATGGAACCTGGTTTCTAACTAATTAAGTGCTATCATATTTTTATAACATGACTTCAGACAAGTTTTTACACTTTCTGGCCTTGGTCTCCTCATCTGTACAATAAAAAGCCCTTTCATTTCAGAAATTTATGGTTCTATACCTCTAGCACTTTCTTCATGAAACAGTCCTTTGCTGATCTGAAAGTGACCACTCCCTGCTTTGAACTCTAACGCCATTAACTGGCTTATATGACTATTACTTGTGCTTCACCTTATCTCCTCTCCTAGAAATGTGAGCCAGTTGAGGAAAGACATGAAACTGTCTTGTACATGATGGGGATTCAGTGAGTTTTTACATGACTAGATACATGAATTTATATTTAGTACACATTATATGGAATTAAGCAGAGAAATCAACAATTTTTAAAATTTTTCTTTCCACCAATATAAATTTCCCTAAATTTGACAAGATTTTATGTTAATTTTTGACATAATAAAATTGTAAACTTTGTAGAGTTTGAACCACCATATTAACCCACGTTATACAGATGAGCTTCTATGCTATTCCAAAATAAATTGTGTATTATACCATGGCAGCTTCACTGATGTTGCTACTAAACATGATGAAAATAATCCAAAATGAAAAGAAATAAAATATTCGAACCAGTGTTACTTAATTGTAAATAATCAAGGTTTTAGTATTCTAGTAGGTGTCCTGAACTACATTGCTTTTAAGCAATAAAATCTTCCAAAAAGAGACCTCAGTAAAGTACACTATTATTAAATCTGCATTGAGAGTTTAGGCTACTGTTCTCCTGCAATTATTGAGTTTGCAAATTCTTAAAAAATAGAAAATTATACAGGCCTTGTTGCCATATATATAACTTTCCATAGTGTGTATTTGACAAGCTGAAATTTTTAGACAAAGAAGAAAGTTGTGTATAAATGTAATCAACTGCTTTCTCTTTTTTTCTTTAAATATAAAAGATAATTGTCTGAAAACTAATCTTCAATTTTGAGTTCCTTCCTCCACTGATGAACTACATAATTTAACCAAAAACATTTATCTCTCATTAATAACAATACAAAGGGAAAAATTATGAAAAATTAGTCCTAACTTGCTATTATTCAACTATAACCTCATAATCCTACTACATTCCCGTTTATTGTGCATAATTACCAGTTCAGAACAAATGAATCCATTCCTAATTGTACAGTTTAGAAAAATTATTTGTAATTGATAACAAATTAAGGCAGCATCAAAATACTTAAGAACCTATGCAAAATTAAATTCTGGGTAGATAACTGGTAACATCTGAGAACATTTTTTATTCTACACTACATTTTGCACAGAATGTACTTGAAAATCATGTTTTACATTATTAGAGATGCATTCAGTTACGTACCTACACGTCTCAAGTATATTGAGGTAAAGTTTCTATATAGAATTATTATTCTCCATTTTGGACATGATGCCTTCTAGATTGTTATTATAATTTTCAATTTAATGAATATTAACTATTCTGCTGATGTAGATAATAACACACACACAAAAATAAGATTTATTGAGTGCTTACTATAGCACTAAGCACAATACTAAATTCTTTATAGTCTTATCTTAATCAACCTTAAGAGCAATTCAATGAAGTGGTAGTTTACTCCTTTACATGAGAATATTGGCCAGGCATTGTGGCTCATGCCTGTAATCCCAGCACTTTGAGAGGCCGAGGTTAGCAGATCACTTGAGGCTAAGAGTTCGAGACCAGCCTGGCCAACATGGCAAAACCCCGTCTCTACTAAAAATACAAAAATTAGCCAGGCATGGTGGTGTGCACCTGTAATCCCAGCTATTTGGGAGGCTGAGGCACAAGAATAACTTGAACCCGGGAGGCGGAGGTTGCAGTGAGCCAAGATTGCACCACTGCACTCCAGCCTGGGCAACAGAGGGAGACTCTGTTTCAAAAAAAAAGAGAGAAAAATTAAGACTTAATGACATGAAGTAATTTGCCTAAAATCGCACAGTTAACAAGCGTTTCATTTCCATAATAGACCGTTTGTAGGTATATAGATTTTTAAAAACACCCAGATATCCTCAAATAACTTGCCATGTAAGGAAACTGTCAGAGAAGGGACCGAGTAACAAACATGAACTATAAGTGAAGATTCACAGTTGAATACGGAACTAATTAACATAAAGGTCGCAATTTAAAATATTAGTGTTACAGTATGGGCTGCGTATGAGAGTGTTCTCCAGAGAAACAAAATGAATAGAATGCATATATACATATTTGTTTATAGAGAGATTTATTTTAAGGAATTGGCCCAAACTACTACGGAGACCCAGGGAAGAATTGATTTAGTACAAGTCCGGAAGCCATCTGCTGGCAGAATTCCTTCTTGCACAGAAGATATTAGTCTTGTAGTCTTGATTCTGTTATAGACCTTTAACTGATTGGATGAGGCCCACCCACATTATGAAGGGCAATCTGCTTTACTCAAAGGTCACTGCTTTAAATATTAATCTTATCCAAAAACACCCTCACAGAAATTTCCAGAATAAGGTCTGACCAAATATCTGGGGAAAGCAGTCCAGCCAAGTTGACACATAAAATTAACCATAAGGGGGTGCTTTAAAAATATACAAAAACTCATATCCTAAACATCCTGCCCTGTGGTGGTAAGTCCTAGAGCTTTGTCTTCCCCAACAGAGCTAACTCCCTTGAGTTGAGGACTGCATTATACTTAGTTTTTTATTCTCAGGGTCTATCACAATGGGACAGGGTTGGCAGGGGAATATAGAAAGTTTTCAGGAACTCTTGTTGAATGGAATTAAATAGGCTTGGCTTGAACTGAATTTAATTGAATCTAGTTTCTGGTCTTTTAAAATCTCTAAAAAAACAAGTATGTCCAGAATAATTTAATGCCATAGATAAGCCCAGAGGTTTAGGAACTCATAACTGCCGACTTCCTTGGTTGCTCAATTTGTGGCAAAAGTTATGTATTAATTTTACATTGCTACATAACAAATTATTACAAATTTAGCAGCTTATTATCTCACAGCTTCTGCCAATCAGGATTCCAAGTAGCAGTGTAGGGTGCTCTGCGTCAGTGTCTCTCACAAGGCTACCATGAGCCAGGGCTGGAATTTCAACAGAGGATTGACTGGAGAAGAATCTTCCTCTAAGTTCATGTAGCTTTTAGCAGATTCACTTCCTTGCAGGCTGTTAGACTGACAGCCTCAGCTCTTTCCTGGCCATTTGTCAGGGCTGCCTTTAGCTCCTTACCAGGTAGGTCTCTTCCTATGGTGGTTTTCTTTATGAAAAGTAGCAAAAGAAACTCAATATGGAAGGGCTACTAGCAATATACATGTTACAATCTTATAGAATCATGGAAATGACATCACATCACCTTTGCCATATTCTGTTGGTTAGCAGCAAGTCACACATCCCACTGATAGCAACTGGAAACAGCCAAATGCCTGGGCAGATAGGGGCGGGTACCTGGTGAAAGCCCACCTCCAAGCTGAAGACACTTTAAAGCCTGAAAGCCAAATTACAAGTTAAATCCTTGTACTGGATTGAGAACTTGTCCTCCTGTTTGGCGCACTTTTCTCTAATTGATCCCCACCCTTCACCTATCTTACACATATCTACCCTTTCCTAATTGGTTTTCTGCACCATCATGCCCACCTTTGAGTGGTGTCGTCACTTTAACCTTTTTCGTATACTCACAAACCAATTGGCATACACTCACACTCCCCATCTTGTACCTATAAAGACCCCAGACTCAGTTGGTGGAGTAGGGGAGACAGCCTGACTGCGAGAGAGAGACAACCTGACTTCAGGGAAAATGACTTGCCCTTCCCATCCCCTCTCCAGTTCCCCTCTCCGCTGAGAGCCATTTTCATCACTCAGTACAATTCTCTGCCTTCACCATCTTTCAATCGTCCACATGACCTCAAGCTTCTTGGATGCTGGACAAGAGCTTGGGGCTCACCAAATGTAGGTACCCAGAAAAGGCTGTCACACTGGCCCTTTGCCCTGGCCAACGGAGGGCAGCCACCCCACATGACAAGGCAAGGGGCCAAGGGAGCTGCTAACACACTGCTGTCCACTGGAGTGCAGGTAGCAGAACTAGAAGAGCACTATAACACCCCCTCTGGGGCTTCAGGGTCACAGGCACCCTGTGAGGCCTCGGGGTCACAGGCACCCTGGGGTCCGCTGCATTCCCCTCAAGGCAACATGTCTGGTCTGGTCATGGGCCCCACACAGAGCTTGCTCCTGTGTCAATGCCCAGAGCAGCCAGCTGGATCCCGTACTCACTCACTCACTTGCTCCCTCCTGCAAAGGGCTAAGCACAGTGGGCCAAGTAGATGGGGTGCCCTGCCGTGAGTTCGGTGAATGGGGGTGAGAAAAATACCGCATCACCACTAACATTCAAAGGGAGAGGACTACACAATAGCATGAATACTAGGAGGTAGGAATAACTGGGGCTTTCTTGGAGTCTGTTCACCACAAGTCACTTCTCAGGATTAGACTTTGAGTTGGTTTTTCAGCAATCTCAGGGCTGCCACAAAAGGAGATTATGATTACTTTTTAGGGCAGACATAAAAGCTTTCAGGTCCTTCAAGGGCACCTAAATGAATCACTTTCCAGGGGTTGTCAGTCCAGAGATGAGACCAGCTGAGCAGGAGAAAAACAGAGCATGATTCAGCTACCTCATTCCTATTGTCAGGTGGAGTCCTGAGCTTTTCCCTACACCCAGACACCATCTGGCAAAGAAAGATCAGCCTCAATCAAGAATTGAACACTCAATTTTCTGAAGATTTAATTGAAAGAAATTGTGTAAACTAGACAAAAATTATTTAGTATTATTTAGCAAGTTAAAGGTTTGAGTGATCAGTTAGTGTGTTTATGTGGCATATGTGTGCCACCTATGTGCATGCGTTTCACTTACTACTCTGCTCCTCTTACTATGTTGGAAGTTACTCAGGAGGGAGATTAGCTTGGTTACAGGAAATAAAGACCGAGTGCGGTGTGAGTGAACGTTCAACTCTGTGAAATTAGAACAGTCTGTAACTCTAAATAAGTAGTCACCTATACACCAGTAGACTGCCACTCTACAAAACTCCCAATCCATTTTTATATGGAAAGGCAGGCAAAAAGGATTATGATTATGTCTCTTAAAGACCAGCACTAAATGTTTGCATTACCTAGGAGTGGGCTGGGGATTTGTCTCCCACAGGCATACAGTACAAGATTAATAAAAATAATAGCTAGCATTTATTGGATACTTACGATACAAGGAAATGGTCTTTCTGTTTTTTCCCAAATTTTAGTTTGAAATTTCTATAGAATATTCTATATTTCTATAGAATATTCTATATTTCTATAGAATATTCTATATTTCTATAGAATATTCTATATTTCTATAGAATATTCTATATTTCTATAGAATATTCTATATTTCTATAGAATATTCTATATTTCTATAGAATATTCTATATTTCTATAGAATATTCTATATTTCTATAGAATATTCTATATTTCTATAGAATATTCTATATTTCTATAGAATATTCTATATTTCTATAGAATATTCTATATTTCTATAGAATATTCTATATTTCTATAGAATATTCTATATTTCTATAGAATATTCTATATTTCTATAGAATATTCTATATTTCTATAGAATATTCTATATTTCTATAGAATATTCTATATTTCTATAGAATATTCTATATTTCTATAGAATATTTGAAAAAATGGCACAATGAACTTACAATGAACTTATATACACTGCTCACATTGATTTCCCAGTTATTAACATCCTACTGTATTTGTATTATATATATGTGTGTGTGTGCATACAAAGTATGTATTTGTATTTAAAGTATATATGTATCTTAACATATGTATAATTGGTCGAACTATTTGAAAGTAGGTTTCAGACATTTTGAACTTTTTATGTTTATTGCAATGAGTTGTCCAAGTTTTCAAAGCTGGCCAGTTAAAGTGCTGGGCCTGAAACCCTTGACAGTCAAATTTGGAGTCTACAGTCTGTTCTGATTCAGTTAGTGGAAGGTGAGAGAAGTGCTGATAGTGGGCTAGATATGCATAGTCAGCATATCTAGCACAGCAGCACCAGAGAGCTAAGGGGTGAGGGGTTGGGGGAGGGCAGAGGAATTAAAGATCATAGAGAAGGGAGTGGCAAGAGAGAAGAATTTTTATGAAGGGAGATGATTATCAAATGAGGAGTGCCACTAAGACAAAAATCTCCCACTTTTCCTTTTACCTGGGGTGAAAAATGTTTATTTTGGACTTGATATTGTAGAATATAAACCTCCAAAGGGCAGAGAGTAGGTTCTGTTTGCTTTGAGTCTAGCACTATATTGCATACAGTCAGATACTTAGACACTTAGTCACTGCTTCTGATGTTAATGGGCACAGATTTCTGAATCATTGAGTTCTCCAGTCATTAGAATTACACTTAACGTTATATTAACACTATGCCAATCCTCATGAAGGCGTTTTAAATTTATCCCTTTAACTGTCATGAATATAGCCCTTGGGATCTGTAATACAGGAACGATTACAGAGGATCCATTTTACAACATGAATATACATTAACCCTTGTTCATCATAGCTGAAAAAGCAGTCCCAAAGTGTTATTTAAAAATTATAAGATTCCTTAAAGATTATGTACACAAGATTATATCAAAGAGTTATTCATTATGTTTAAGATCAAGAAACTAACTCCATCACTGTAATCAACACTTGACATAGTTATTATATGTCTATAATGTGATCGGAGAACTCAAATCATTCTTGAAAAAAAAATAGTTGAGGGAAGAAAACAAAAGCAATCCTCTGGGTTTGCCTAATAATTAATAAAAAGTAAATAAAAATAAGTTAGGACTGCACATTCTATTTACCTACTTGCCTCTGAAGGCAAGTTTCAATTTTTTTTTTTTTTTGGTTCTTATTTATTTATTTTTACTTTAAGTTCTGGGATACATGTGCAGAACGTGCAGGTTTGTTACATAGGTATATGTGTGCCATGGTGGTTTGCTGTACCTATCAACCCATCACCTAAGTTTTAAGCCCTGCATGCATTAGCAATTTATTCTGATGCTCTCCCTCCCTTCGCCCTCCTCTCCGATAGGCCCTGACGTGTGTTGTTCCCCTCCCTGTGTCCATGTGTTCTCATTGTTCAATTCCCACTTGTGAGTGAGAACATGCAGTGTTTGGTTTTCTGTTCCTGTGTTAGTTTGCTGAGGATGATGGCTTCCAGCTTCAACCATGTCCCTGCATGATCCCATTCCTTTTTGTGGCTGCATAGTATTTGATGTGCCACATTTTCTTTATCCAGTCTATCATTGATGGGCATTTGGGTTGGCTCCATGTCTTTGCTATTGTGAATAGTGTTGCAACAAACATATGTGTGCATATATCTTTATAATAGAATGATTTATATTCCTTTGGGTATATACCCAGTAATGGGATTGCTGGGTCAAATGGTAGGTCTGCTTCTAGATCCTTGGGGAATCGCCATACTGTCTTCCACAATGGTTGAACTAATTTACATTCCTACCAACAATGTAAAAGCACTCCTATTTCTCCACAGCCTCGCCAGCATCTGCTGTTTCTTGACTTCTTAATAATCGTGATTCTGACTGACATGAGGTGGTATCTCATTGTGGTTTTGATTTGCATTTCTCTAATGATCAGTGATGAGCTTTTTTTCCATATGTTTGTTGGTTGCATAAAAGTTTCAATTCTTTTATTCATTTGGGTAGTGGCTTGCAAACTTTCGTCCCGAAAACTTACAGTGAAAAATATATTTTGCATATACATAAAAACAAATTTTAAAAACACTTATGTTTTTGTGTATTATATTTGTGTATATGATTTAGAAAGCTCTTCCCCCGTCCCATTAATACAGTACTTTTCAACCTGATTAACAGCTCTTTAGTGGGTCACAAAATCAACTGAGTTTAATCAACATTTTAAAAAACAAAAAAGAAAAGAAAAAATATTCAGAGTGCATTACGAGGAATATAGGATAAGAACTGTTTCATGAAAATTTTGTTTCAGTTTTGCATGTATGTAGATATATGTTTTGGACATTAAGTTATCTGTATATTTCACTGTTGATTTTAGTCAAAAATGTTCAACAGGCCGAGCACAGTGGCTAATGCTTGTAATCCCAGCAGTTTGGGAGGCCAAGGCAGTTGGACCACCTGAGGTCTGGAGTTCAAGACCAGCCTGGCCAACATGGTGAAACCCTGCCTCTACTAAAAATATAAAAATGAGCCGGAGGTGGTGGCACACACCTATAATCCCAGTTACTCCGGGAGGCTGAGGCAGGAGATTCACTTGAACCTAGGAGGTGGAGGTAGCAGTGAGCCGAGATCATGCCATTGCACTCCAGCCTGGGCAACAGAACAAGACTTCATCTCAAAAAAAAAAAAAAGCAAACAAACAATGTTCAACAGTTCACTATTTTATGGCAATTGCACATTGAAAAACATTGCAGTCTACAGGGGCACAAATAACTCCCCTTCTCTTTAAAAATATATTATTGTAGTATTCATAGTGTTGGAAGTTTTCATTATGTCACATCTCAGTTTCTTACCCTCGAGCTCAGAGAAAATGAGTTTGAGAAGTGTGACTCAACAATGTGAAGCTACACACAGGGCCATGTTGAAGTATGGAAAAAAGAAATTCTGAATCATGATTCTCCACTCATCCTTAGACCATTGGCACAGAAAAGATAGAGACAATATAGCAAATACCACAAAAGCAACACCACTTGTGGCTTACACTTGTAAAGAACTACCTATGAGGGAGGATCCAAAAATGGCGGATAGGAGGCAAGACTAACTTGCAGCTCCCACTGGGAAAGACAAGGCAACATGTGGAGACCCACACTGTAAACTTTTGCTCCAAGAACTACTGCAGGAATATACCAGGAAAGCCGAGAGAACCCACAGACCCTTTGAAGGAGGTGGATTGCTGCTGCAGGACGGCCGAAGAACTGTGAGTCCATTTGCTTTCTCAGTAGGGAGGCTTGTTGCCTAGGGCAAGTTCTCAGCCCTCCTCACTGGCTGCCTGGAAATAAATTCGGTGCTGTTGTGGGGGTACGGTCAGACTGACACTGGCCTTTCAACTGTGTGGAAGTTGGGTGAGGCCTGTGGCTGCCGGCTTTTTCCCACTTCCCTGGCGACCTGTATGACTGCAGCAGAGGCAGCCATAATCCCCCTGGGAACATAACTCCATTGGCCTGGGAAACACATCCCCATCCCCGACAGCAGCCGCAGCAAGACCTGCCCATGGAGAGTCTGAGCTCAGACACACCTAACCCTCCCCCACCTGGGGGTCTTTCTCTACCCCACCCCCCAACTGAAGACAAAGGACATAATCTCTTGGGAGCTCTATGGCCCTACGTACCACCTGACCCTGGGCAAGCTGGTATCTTCCCTCTACTACTGCAGCTGATGCGCTCTTGAGACCGCCACACCTCCTGGCTGGAGGCCAACCAACAGAAAACCATCGCACTTAACAAAAACACAACCAAGGACCCTCACAGAGTCCACTGCACTCCCCTGCTACCTCCACCAGAGGAGGTGCTGGTATCCATGGCAGAGAGACCAAAAGACTGATCACATCACAAGACTCTGCAGACACTCCCCAGTACCAGCCCAGAACCCAGTAGCTCTCATGAGCAGCTAGATTCAGAAGAGAAATAATAATCACTGCAGTTCAGCTCTCAGGAAGCCTCATCCCTAGGGGAAAGGAGAGAGTACCCAATCAAGAAAGCACCCTGTGAGACAAAAGAATCTGAACAGCAGCTCTTGAGTCCCAGATCTTCCCTCTGACATAGTCTACCCAAATGAGAAGGAACCGGAAAAACTACCTATGGGGATTGAAATATTAATATATACTAAATATACTAATACTAATTCAAATACTTGTATTTAAATTTAAATTAGTATTTAAACACTAGTATTTAAATTAAATTAGTATTAGTAATAATTAGTATTAGTATTTAAGTGAATATTTAAAATACTAACTAGTATTTACATTTAAATACTAATACTAATTTAAATACTAAATATAGTAATAAGAAAATATTACCTATTTCTATATTTGACTCAAATACCATAACTAAGCAACATTAATTCTCTCAAATTTGAGATCAGAAATGTCTGTTCCCAGGAATAGGAAAAATATTTCCTTTTTACTTATAAATTTAGCCTACTTTCACTAGCAACAAGTTTCTATGATGATAGCCGTCGTAGACATCTGGAGACAAAGATCTGTAGAAAAATATAACCTGAGAATATGGTCCAAGGGAGGATAGCCTGACAATTGGAAAAACTTAATAATGAAAGATAAATAAAATTTTCTAATCCTGTTATTAAAAAGGCATTTTTATATGCCTATTCCCTGAATGTGTCAGTACTTTGAGATGGAAGTTTGGAACAATAGGAAGAAGCTTTTAGTGAGGTAAAGGTTTGAATTGACTCCTTAAGATCATTTTGAGATTTTTTTTTAAGAGTAGGGATTGTTAAAGTAAAACCAAAATGAAAATAGCAATTCACATTGAAATAGTTGACAGCAGCTAAACCAAGAGATAAGTAGTGCATTGAATTAAGAGATCAGATTAGATTACATAATGACTTTGTTCCTTTTCTAATAATAAGGACTTAAAAATAATCCTTGATAACTGACATGGTACATCAGTCAGTTGTTGTCAGTAAGCAAAACATACATGAAAGCATCTCTTGGAGCCGGGCACGGTGGCTCACGCCTGTAATCCCAGCACTTTGGGAGGCCAAGGCCGGCGGATCACAAGGTCAGGAAATCGAGACCATCCTGGCTAACATGGTGAAACCCTGTCTCTACTAAAAATACAAAAAATTAGCTGGGCATGGTGGTGGGCGCCTGTAGTCCCAGCTACTCGGGAGGCTGAGGCAGGAGAATGGCGCGAACCCGGGAGGCAGAGCTTGCAGTGAGCTGAGATCGTGCCACTGCTCTCCAGCCTGGGAGATAGAGAGAGACTCCGTCCATAAAAAAAAAAAAAAAAAAAAAAAAAAAAAAAAAGGAAAGAAAGAAAGTAGCTCTTGGCTTTTGTATTCAAAGCCAAAGCTAAGAATGAATTTTGGCACTGGGTAGTACTGCAAGTCAACTTTCTGAACAGCATTTTCACCGGCTGAATCATAGAGTGGAATATGCATTCACTCTTGAAAAGACAGTCCCATTAGTATTCCTACCCCAGAACACCTAACTTTGGGCTATAACTGCACAGGAGAAGGGTGTACAGAAAGAAGGAGGAGGGGGAGAGATAGGGCAAAAGTTTCAAAGAACCAGCCAGTGCCTTGACACACAACTTTGTACATGGTAAAATAAAAGACAAAATTTAACTGAGGACCTACTAAGAGAGTATAATAAGGAGATCTATTGCCCAAAAATTATTGCCAGCTTTTGTTTTCTGTTTTAAACACAACTATAAAACAAGATGTTGAGTTGCCAAGCTTTGTCCCTCAGTATCCATATACAGAAATAATGAAAGAGAATGAGAATTCCAAAGGGTTGCCCTTCCCATGATTAAAATATATTTTTCCATATTTCTCAATATCTATGCTCCAATTAAGTTTGTATCAAGAAGGAAGGTCCTCCTAGAACCTTCCACTTAATCTCCAATTACCTATTAGCTATAGATGTTTTACTTGTTAATGATGGTTTAGTATTTAAAGATGATGCTTTCTTGCATTAACTGAAGAGAGCTTAAAAGCATAGCAATAGTATGAGAATTTCTCTAAAACCTAGGGGAGGGAAAAGGAGAAAAGCTACTACAGTCATTATTCTCTCCAAATGTCTTGTCTATTGAAAGCAGTATGATAGAAGAAGTAGAGAAGAAAGGGGAAGGAGAAAGATAGGGCAAAAATTTCAAAGAACCAGCCAGTGCTTTGAGACAGAAGTTTTTTTTTTTGCTCATGGTTAAAAAAAACAACACTTCACTAATGAGCTGATAGGTTATTTTTTAGTTATTTTCTTTTGATCTAAATAACATTATTTTTCTTATTAGGATTTAATTGATTAAGCATGAAGATATTAGCAAGTTACTTCTGTTTTAATTAGGTATTAAGCAGCTTGATCATTTTTAGAGTGACAGGCTGTAGTGTTCACTCATCCATGAACAAAAATTGCATTATAGTGTTCAAACTACTTAAATGGGAGTGGTGAATATTATTTAAATATTTTGTGTAGAGGAAAAATATTTAACTACAAAATAATAATCTGCTATTATATAAAGTTTAATCTCCTGTAATGGAATCACTTGTAATAGAATAGGCAAATAATTCTCCATGTCACCCCAGCTGAAGAAGAGGTGAAAACATGACCTAACCCTGTCTAATGAGATGGCCTCTTCTGGGACTCTGATACTTGACCAAAAACAGAAGAAACTATTGGATATAATTCATTCATCTCAAAAGGGCGTCAAGATCAGACTGTTCCTGAGGTTCTTACACCCTTATACCTTTTAGGAGTTCATCCCCCAAAAAGATGTCAGGCCACCAGGAAGCCACAGCCATTACTAGAGTAAACAGATATAGACTGTCCCTCAGAGAAAAACATGGTTTCGCTGAAGCCACAGGAGTCTGCTGCATTCCTGTATAGGAACATTTGGAAAATGCAGAGAAGGGAACATCCCCATGGGAAACCCTCAGTAAAGAAGAAGAGCCCCAGACTCCCATCCTTCAGTAAGACAATTCTGGGATGCATTCTGTTTGCTTCTCTGAAATGCTAGCTAAATAAAGCCACAAATGCCTACATCAGCAACCACAATATTACATCCTTACATTTGTTATTCCTCCTTCTCTGGCTCACTCTAACCATTCTCTCACTCTTGCCTCCTGGGAGCACCTCCCTAACTAACTATCCTGTCTCATACTCTGCTTTGAGTGAAAACCAAACTGAAACATCTCTATATTTTATTTAATTATCACAACAGTCTTGTGGGGTGGTATTATTTTCCACATTGTAGAGGCTGAGAGGTTAATTTGTCCATTCAATTAGTGAAATAGAGGGGGCTTGAACTCCAATCTTTCTGATTCTAAAACCCATGTTCTAACCATTATGCAAAACTATCCAAACACTACCAGATGAATGACAATAAGAGTTGGACATATTACTATATAAATGATATTTAATGTGTTTTGTTTACTACTTATACATGTTCCTTTGGGTGATAGCACAAAAAAAAAATTCACCAATCATTTCATTTCACTAAATGAAAGGACAAAGCCATGACTAAGAAGGAGATTAATCAGATGCTCAGCTTTTTCTCCTCTTTCAATTAAAATCTGTTTTCAAATTGCCTATGAAGACATATCATAGTGTTTATTTGTTGTTGTTGTTGTTATTGTGTATTACAGCAGACAATTGTTGTTTTTGTCTTTCCAGCTTCCATTCTACCTTCTTTTAGTGAATACACACAAATTTTCTTTGGAAAATTCTGTTCCATTTTCCATACATGTACTTTAAGTGGCACGGATCCAAAGCCTGGCCAGTGACAGCTAAGAGACTCAGTTTCCGAGGTTTGGGGTTGTGTTGTTGTTTTCTTTTCTTTTTTCTTTTCCTTTTTTTTCTTTTTTTGAACCACTAGTTAAGACTGGAACAGCTGAGGGCCACAATGAAGGGCAAATCTGACTGCAAATAAAATTAAGTATGAGGGAAAAGATGATGGAGACAGAGGTAAACTTTTTAAATTCTAGATTGAGATAAGCAACTTCATACTTTTTTTTCTAAATTCAGTTTAATTGGACTTTTGTTGCTTATAACTCTTTTCCATTTTATTCTCCATGACCAGTCTTCTAAAATCTCAGGCTAAATATGATTTTTTAAATCACCTGGTAAAGCCACCTAGGTAAAATTTGGATGCTCAGTTCTTGTTCCAGTGTCTGCCTTCCAGTAACAACAAGTTCACAACCTCTAAACAAAGATTATCCTTAAGGTGCTTGAGAGTTTTAAAAATCCTAGTGAAATCTTTGAGTGTCAAGCCATGAAAGGAACAAACAAAAATAATATATACTAAATCCCTTAATTATAGAGTATATTAATATAGGTTGTTTTATACCATGTTGGCCAGGTGAGCCTTACTGGGAAGATGAGATTTAAAGGAACACTTAAAAAAGGGCTAAGGAACTAGCCAGGAAGATACCTAGAGAATTGAGTTACTTCATACACAGAGAGCAGCTAGAGCAAATGCCCAAGTTGAGTATGTACCTGGCATGTTCTAGGAATTGCCAGGAGACCACCATGGCTGGAACTGAATGAATCAGGATGAGAGTAGTAGGAGATGAGGCCCAAGAGCTAGAGGACTGGTGTATATTATGCAAATGTAAAAGTCATGTATTAATTAGCTATTGCTGTATAACAAATGATCCCATACTTTAGCAGCTTTCTTTTTTTTTAATATAATGTCAACTTTAGATTCAGGGGTACATGTGCAGGTTTATTACATGGGTATATTTCACAATGCTGAGGCTTTGGGTGTGAATGATCTCATCACCCAGGTAGTGGGCATAGTACCCAATTGGTTGTTTTTCAGCCCTTGTTCCCCTCCCCCTCTCCCCACTCTAGTGGCCCCCAGTGTCCATTGTTGCCATCTTTATGTCCATATGTCCCTAATGTTTAGCTCCCACTTATAAGTGAGAACATGCTGTGTTTGGTTTTCTCTTCCATCTTCACTTAGGATGATGGCCTCCAGCTACATTCATATTACTGCAAAGGACATGATTTTATTCTTTTTTATGTCTTTTAGAAAGCTTAAATAGTTGTAAATATTTATTATCTCACACAATTCCTAAGGTTTCAGAATTTGGAAGGGGCTTACTGGTGGTTCTAGCTCAGGGTCTCCCATGAGGATGCAGTTGTAATACTGACTGTGGGGGAAGTTATTTGGAGATTTGACTGGGGCTGGAGGATCTCCTTCTAGGATGGTTCATTCACATGGTTCTTGTCAGAGGGCTTCAGTTCCTTGCTATTTGGACAGGTCCATGGGGCTGTTTGAGTATTCTCACAAAATGTACATGGTTTTCTCTGAAAAACTGATCCAAGAAAAAGAGGCCAATGATATAACGTACTTTGCAATCCAGCCTCAGAAGGCAAACATTATCATTTCTTCAATACCCAATTATTTACACAGGTAAGGGCCATTCAATGTGCAAGGAAATTACATATCAAGTTCCAGGGGTCTGGGATCATTGAAGACCATATTAGAAACTGGCTACCCCAGGTCATAATAGGAATATGGGTTTTACTATGAGAAAAGTGGGGAGTCATTACAAGGTTTTACATAGAACAGTGATACAATCTTACTTTTATTTTAAAAGAATTACTCTGGCTGCTCTTTTTGTTTTGTTTTTTGAGCATAATTTTATCACTTGTATTTATTTTTAAGCAGTAGAATTTGACTATGTCAAAGAAACTGAAGCATGGGAATTATACAGTTCACTGCTTAGAAAGGTGTTGAACCAATACTATCATTATCCCACACAGATAAAGAAGAAAAAACCAGGAGGATAATCCTGTTTTCCAAGGCAGTGGAAAATGGTCATTTCTAACATTTGGGTTGGGTTTTCCATAATGGCTACTCCTACTGAAATTAATTATAACAACTTATTGAGCATTTACTGAGTTTGTAGGTACTAGATTGAAAAGAAAAAAAAGATCCCTGTCCTTAAATATATGTATATAATATTTACTCTTCCATATATAAAATATATATATAATATATTATATATAAAATATATATAATATATATATAATATATATTATATATAATATATATTTTATATATATATAATATATAATACATAATATATATAAAATATATATAATACATAATATATAAAATATATATTATATATATGTTTTATATATAATACATAATATATATCATATATATAATATATATGATATATATTATATATGATATATATTATGTATTATATATTACATTATATATAAATATTATATATTATATTATATATATTTATATATTATATATATTAAATATAATATATACAAATATTATATATATTATATTTATTATATATGGCTGGGGTCAGTGGCTCATACCTGTAATACCAGCACTTTGGGAGGCTGAGGCAGGAGGATCACTTGAAGCCAGGAGTTCAAGACCAGTCTGGGCAACATGGTGAAACGCCATCTCTACCAAAAATACAAAAAATTAGCCAGGTGTTGTGGTGCACACCTGTAGTCCTGGCTACTTGGAAAGCTGAGGTGGGAGGACTGCTTGAGCCTGGGAGGTTCAGGCTGCAGTGAGCTGAGACTGTGCCATTGCACTCCAGCCTGGGCTACAGAGTGAGACTCTGTCTCAAACAAAAACAAAACCCATAAAATTATAATATATAACATAACTGTGTAACCAATATGCAAAATTAAACAAAGAAATGAAAACACAAGAAAGTGTTTAGTGATACAGTAAGTACAATTGAGGGAGGCAGCTGGAGGTGAGCGGCTGCATTGGGTTCAAAGTGTTCAATGGTATGGAATGAAGCTCTCAGCAGCCCTCGCTAGACCCAGACTCCTCCTTGCCATAGTCTTCTCTTGGGGCACTGCATCCTGGGTCCACATTTCTCCAGCTACTAGGGTCCTGGATGCTATTTGGGGGGGCTTGAGTTTAGGAAACAGGGCAGTAGCATGAGACATATTAGAAAGCCAACTAATCGAGGTAAATGATGACAGTAATCTGGTGGTAGCAGTAGAAAGAAGAGGTTAGATCATGGATATTTTTGGAGGTTGAGAACAGAATTTCATTTTTTGTGGGGTCTGAAAGACTTAAAAGAATCAAACACAAAATTTTGATTAAGCATCTGGAAAGATGGAGTTGCCATCAGCTGAGAAGGGAAAGCAGTTAGTAAAGCACGTAGGTGGGGCAGGAAGAAGGCGAGTCGAGGAGTTCAGTCTTAGAAAACTGAGTGTGATGTGTCTGATAGATGTTTGACCAGAGTAGTCTAGAATTTGAGACAGAGGTTTTTTCCATAGCACTATAAATACATGTATATATAATATTTCAAGCCATGAGGCTGAATAAGATCACCAAGAGAGTGACAGTGGAACAAAAAGAAAGGAGTTCCAAGGGCTGAGCCATGGGGCTCCCCATGAAAAGAGGAAGGAGAAGAGAAAGAACCAAAATGGAAACCCAGAAAGAGCTTTCAGTAAGGTAGGAAGAAATCCAAGAAAGTGTGGTGCCTGGAATAGGAGTGAAGAAAATAAGAAAGATGGGTGATTCAAATGCCATTGATAGGCTAAGATTAAAGCAGAGATTTGACCATGATGCATGGTGATCCAGGTGAGCTTCAGGGAAGCAGATTTGCTGGAGCGATGTGGGCAAAGGCCTGATTGAAGTGGGTTAAAGAGAGAATACGGAGGGACAAATTGGAGATCTGACTATGGATAACTTTTTCAAGCAGTTTGCTGCAAATAGAAGCAACAAAATGGGGCAGCAAGCTGGTGGGAAAAGATAGATCAAGAGAAAGTTTTTTACTTTGAGAGAAGTAACATCATTTTTGTGTGATGATACAGTGGAGAAGATGGATAATATAATATCGAAAGGGAGAATTTCTCAAGCAATCCAGTGAGAGAAGATGAGTTCTAGCACACAGCAGAGGGGTTGACTTGAGATAGGGACATGGATTGTCCACCCATTACCATGACCTCCTACTCAGCAGGAGGTCAAAGTGTGCAGGGGCAGGTGCAGCAGATGGATTGAAGTGGTGATGATAATCTCTGTAGATTCTCCTGTGAATGTTCCAATTTTCTTATTGGGATTTGAAAAGAAAAAAGTATTTTAAATCCTTATCAAGGGCGTGGGAGAATGAATTTTTAAAAACATCTAGTATGATTGCCTTGCAGAATTAAGGGCCCACTTCTAATTTAAAGTCTGTGTGGCTGTGAGTTTTTCTCCAGACAGTTTTAGCTTCAGGGTTGCAGACATAGAGTAGGCAGAGAGTTGGATTTAACCAGGATTGTGGATCTGCCAAGTGAGTGAGACAATGAGGCAGGAGCATGGGAATGGAGGGTGTTTTCAAGGGAGTGACTACAATGATTAACCATAAAATTTAATCTGGAAGAATGTGAGGTCAATAAAAAGAAGGCAAAATCAAAATATCAGAGGTCCTATTAGGGTCAAGGGACTGTTGAGGCCCTAATACTAGAGAGAGTGGACTGAAAAGGTAAGACACAGCGGTCAGAGAGTAGAATGTTTGAAATATCGGTTATGAAGGGGTCCGGGATATGACCACAAAATAGTACCTAATAAGGTGAAAGACAAGATCTTTGGAAGAGGGATAGTTAAGGAACTGAAGGCCAAAGTGTAGAAAGATCATATGTACATCCATTGAAATCTACAATAATTAAGGCGGGGATATTAGTAGAGAGACTGAACTTGAGTCTTCTATCACCAAGAAATCAAAGGAAAGATCCCAGGAATCCATAACTGACAGCAATGATGAGGGGAAGGGTTGACATCATGTGATAGCCTAAGATTCGTGGTTGGTTGTTTTTAGGAAGGAGGTAGAGAGAAAGGTCTGAAAGCAGCAATGAGGACACAGGACAACATCTACCCCACCTTCAGGTCTTTGGTATAGAGCTGGGAGGAAAAGCAGCCACCATTAGAGAGGCTGTTGGGAAAATGTGACCTTGGGGAGGAGTCGACTTCTCCTTAGAGCAAAAAGGTGAAAGAGGATGAGGCTATGGGGGATTTTGCCTTCAACAGACTCTGAATTCAGAAAGCACAGTGGATGAGTTTTAGGACTTGGGGAGGAGTGAACTAAATAAGGCAGTGGTTTTTCACTGGGACCACAAACATCAACATCACTTGGGAACATGTTAGAAAAAATTCACATCCTCAGGCCTGACTTCATGCCTACAGAATGAGAAACGAATTCTGGCCCAGCAACCTGTTTTTTTAACAAACCCTTCAGGTGATTCAGATAAACACTAAAGCCTGAGAACCACTGAGCTAGGGACAGATGCTCTTGGGACTTAAAGGATAGGAGAGGAGGGTGACCTGGGAGGTTTTGTAGTAGCTGACATAATCATGGAGAGAGGACATATGAGATTATTCCTGGATTCCAGGCAGATAGTTGGGACCAGTCCATGAGTGTTGGGGAAAGGAAGAGAATAGGGAAGAATAGGTTTCTGGGAGTCTGTCTTCACCCTTGAAGGCCTAGAGGGTCATAGATACAGAATTTCCTCCCGTCTTTTCTTAAAGGGTTTCTATTTGTGCATATTCTCACCATACTGAGCTTACCCGCTCCACTATCTCTCTCTTCCTTCTTTCCATTTTTCTTGATCAATGATTTTGTTGTTGTTATAAGTAACAGAAAGCCATTGTAAGCAGCTTCAATGAATAAAGGAGATGTATGCTATGGGCATAAAGACCCTGAGGTAGAAAGCCCAGTGGTACCCATGTGTGCATGTGTGTGTGTGTGCGCATGTGTGTGTGTGCATGTGTTCATGTGTGTGCATGTGTGTGTGCGTGTGTGTGTGAGAGAGAGGGAAGGAGAGAGACTACATGGCTTCCACTACATACTCTTTTTTCTCTCTGGGCATCCTTATGCTGTGCTTCCCTATGCTCATGCTTGACTGATAACACTCTCATGAGCTAATGAACATTCCTGCATCTGAGTTGCAGATTGCCAGGACAGCCTGGGTTAGGTAAGTACCTGATCAGCTATGGCTTGAGATGTGGTGTCAAAAAATGCAGACATGGCTGCCAGGGGCCACAGTGTGAGCAGGGTTAGGAGGGGTCATTTGCCAAAGGAGTGTGGCAGGCTGGGCAGCCACTGGAAACATGCTTACAACTGACACTTTGGTCTAAATTAAGGAGTTAACATAATTTAGGTGGATAAATACCTGGTAACTTTTTTTTCAAATGGTAAGTGGGATAGCACTTCGGCTAAGCATTGCTTTTCTAACAGTTTTAAACACTGATTTAATAATTTGGGAGAGAAAAGTTCCTTTTTGTAAAATAAAAGGTACCATTTATCTGAAATTGTAACATACATATTTAATAGACTAAAGTATTTTCTCTCATTGACTTAAATAAGCTAGGCCTGTCATTCTGGGTATTTATAAGACTGCTGTGTGTGCATGCATGCACAGGTATATATTTTACGTTGTTATATGTGTGCTCACCAACTTTATCTGCATGTCATAGAACTTCTGCAAGGTAGACTAGAGTGTATTTCATACTTCCAGCATCATCACACAGACACCTTTCCCAAGGAAATCCTCCAAAAATGAATTTTAATTAAGTAAGCCTTTCTTCTTCTCAGGCTCCCAAAATATTTAATTCAATCAAATTTTCTGAATTTCAGAAACACTTTTTATTCTTTTACCAATTATTTCTGGGTATATTTTACAAAAATTCCTTTACAAATATTTCTGAGACAAAAGAAAGGCATGGAGGCCTAGTATGGCTGAAGACAAATGATAAAGCAGACTCAAAACATGATATGAAAACTAAGCTTAGAAGAGAATCTCTATATGATCAATTGCCTACATCTATGTTTAAGATCTTTTTTCCTTCCTTGTCTCTCCCTCTCTGTGTTCTCACTGGGTCTGTCCAAATGCCATACTCCCTTTTTTTTCCCCTGATTCACTTTCATTACTTGTGATGATATTTTCTCTTTTATGTGTCTGGAAAATATTTGAACAGCATTTGTAATGTGAGGCATGCTCATGTTTTTCCGGGTGAAACGTCTGAGACAACAGTCCAATATGTTTATGCAGAACAGATATTGGATGTTCCACAGATTTTTAAAAATACAAATGTACTGCCCTCATTTTTTATCTTAACTTATCCTTTTCATGAGATATTTGAAGAAAATAAAAACAGAAATAAAAGCTTCAAAACAACAGTCCAGTCGTGTGGTGGATTTTTTTTTTTTTTCAAATTGATCGTGTGTCATTGCCTCGATGAGGCCAGAGAGAGTGAAGTGCATAGGTGTTTCTGATATTTTCATAATGTTCTGGATTTGGATAACATTTCTTTATCCTGTTTATTGGGAAAATACTTGGACTCAGGTTATTTAAGTTATTTTTTGTGATAATATTACTAAACGGGGTAAAATGCCATGGGGAATTTCTTAATTCATGGTCATTTTCATTTTCAGTATATTTCCATTTTATTTGTTGTTCTCTCATAGAGGCACAATGAGGTGAAGAATTTATTCTGATTTGCAAAGACCTGAATTTTCCTATCATTTATGCAAATAGATGAGGTTGAGGGCAAGCCCTTTGAATCAATCATGCTTTACAAACACAAACTTTGAGAATCTAATGCTAAAACAAAGGCTTGCTATTTGAAAGTTTTAAGTGACTGTATTTCTTGGTAACCCTCTCTTCACACACCTACACACAAACTAACACAATGAGTTTCCTTTCAGACTTTGCCATCATTATAGTTACATCACTTACATTGTCTGTCCATTCTGGACATGGCAGATCTGATACTACATGAAGTCAAAATCAATTAAGGCTTATTGTGCTGTCAGTTGATATTTTCTTTATGCAAGACTTCTTTAAAACCACGAAGCCAGGAATGAATGTTGAATTAAATGTGTATATTTTTTATAATCACACTATTTGCCACTAACATAAGCTCTTCATACAGAAAGAATTCACAGGATGTAAGTCTCCCATGCATTGAAGTGTATCTATAGGAAGAGGGACAAATTTGCAAACAAGAGGAGAGAAAGAGAGAGAGAGAGAAAGAATAGGTATCAAGTTTTGAGTGTAAATATTTTACAGTAATGCTTTAAATAGGATAAAGATATTATAAATCCAGGTAGTATCATTGTAGCAGAAAAACAAAAATGAAGAGCAGAAATAGGCAGAGATAGACAGAAACCCAGTGGATAGAAGTATTTCATTCCCTCAGAGGCTTAGAGAGAGGGGTAAGGGAGAAGTAGACATAAAGAAGTAGGAAAGGGAAGATGTGAAAAAGAGAGGGAGCCTCCATTTCATGAATGGGAGGGTGGGGTTCTTCCCTGCCCTTCCAGATCTTCAGGAAATTGAGAAAAGAAAGGAAACCAGATGGCCCTTTCCCTCACCCTCCACATCCATCATCAAATCCCATCAGATCCATTGGAGAATACTGTTCATGCCTGCCTCCTTTGCCCCACTTTGTGCCCACAATGCCAGTCCTCCCTGGCACAGGGTAGCTCTCCACCAACTCATCACCTCCACCCTGGATTCCTGCAGGCACCTCCCAGCTAGTCTGTCGGTCCTACCACCCCAGTCTGTTCTGCACCTAGAAGCACCACTCGTTTTCCAAAAACAACATCTAATCTTGCCATCTCCATCTTTTGTCTTCAAAGTAATATTCACATTCCTTATCCTAGCTTAGAAAACTCTTTCCATTTTTTCCATGCCCACCTCTCCAGCCTCCCTCTTCTGTTGGAGTGAGGGGAGGCAGGAGAGTTATATCTTTACCCATAGTTCTGATACTAGTTGCATCTCCTGGATCACACCACACTCTCCTCAAATTTCTGTACCTACCTACTCACTGCTCCTACAGCCCAGCATAGTCTCCCTGACTTCCCCTCCACCTTCTACCCCTACGTGTCACTTAGTTCAGACAACTCCCTGAAGTCCTAGTCCCCAGATGCACTTTAACTTGTCAGAGGAAGAAGAGGATCCATTGAAGAACTTCTTATGGGCAGAATAAAAATGGAAGCATGTTGAAGTCCACCCCTACATGTAGACATTCTCCTTGTCTGGCTCACTCTTTTCCTCTTTTGGATCAATTGCATTTACAGAAGAAGGCATTTGAGTAGACCTCAACCCATGGGGGGATAAGCATCCAGGTGGCTTTCTGCCATTGCCCCCACCAGACACCAGCCAGTTGCCCAGGGTTCAGTCAGCATTTCCTGTTGACTTGGAGCAGTTTACCCCATGGAGCGTCTCAGGGACTAAGAGCACAGACCTCCACCCTCAGCCTGACAATCTGTCTCCGTGTTGAAAAACAGTTCAAGGTAGCACTTGAGACCAAACGTGTCATTTTTCTTGTCAAAATGAAAGCTGTAAATTTTAAACCTAATGCTTAATGTATCCAGATATTGAACACAGGGACTTTTATCCTCAGCTTAATGGTGTGTCTAAAAACATCAAAAAAGATTACTTAAAAACTCTGGGCCTCAGAGGTCCTATAAAATTACATGAAGCACCACCGCCCCCCACCACCATCTCCTCCAAGTTTTAAAAAATGTATTGAAAAACACTTGTGCAACAGATGAACTCCTTTTTTCTTAGCCTCAGATGTTAAGACTATGTACTTGATTGCTGGGGGGTGGTTAAGAAAAGCAATAGGATAAGATGAAATTTTATTAGATTACAATCTAAAATATTAATAGCATTCATGCTCCTGGGAAAGGATGGCTAACTTTATCCAGCATATTCTTGAACAGGAAAACGTAAACGTATGGCTTTCTCTCTCTAATATCATGCAACGATAAAGAAGAGCAGCATTTTTTAATTTTTTAAAAAATATCAGATATTCATAGAGACCTGATTGGAATGGAAAAACAGAAGAAGGCACATGAAAGAAGTAGAGAGATAGATGCAATTATTTTCTCCAATAAAAGGAGACTCGAATTAAGAGGTAAAGGGGAATTGCAAGATTTTAGGGATGAGGAAGTTATAACACTGGACCCTAGGAGTCTTGTCAAAAACTCAATCACAAGTACACACTAATCTGAGACCTTAAAAATCCACCCATAGCCAGAGTATCCATGGTCAGTTATGTGGCACAGTTTGCTTCCCAAGTCTTACTGCCATCACTGCAAAAAATGTTTGTTGGCACAAACAGAAATCCTCATTTCCTCTGGGCTATAAAAAAAAGTGGTGTTTAGTTTTGTTGTTTAGTTTTGCTTACAATCATTATTTTTCTATCCAGAGAAAATTGTGAACCAGGAAGTTTAGAGGATCAAGAGTCCTTTCAGCTGTGATATGAAATCTGACTTGATTCTGTACACTGGTGCCTATTCTAGAGAACAGAGTTGCTAATTAGGGGGACACGATGTTTGGGAAAATGACAAGCTTCCAAGTGCCTCCTGAATTCAAAATTCCCAACATCTTTAAAGCACTATAGATTCACAGATGGTAATAGTATCATTTGCTTTACTCGCCTTAAGAGTGCTCTCTGATGTATCTGTTTCTGACATAAAAACAACTCTATTATAGGTCCCACATTTAAGAGTCTTAATTTAATGCCCTAACATTTTGGTGCATGTCTGGCTTACCTGCAGCAGCCTTATTAAGAATGACTCCCGGGCGAACGCAGCATCTAATGGGTTAATGAGGCTGGGCAGCCTCAGCCTGCTAGCAGCTGCTTAAGCAGCAGGCTGGGGAAAGCTCTGTTGATTTTCATTCTTCACTGCTGAGTGATGAAGGGCAACCTATATGCGAGAAATCTAGTCAGGCCACAACCTGTACTCACATACAAAAAAAAAAAAAAAATGTAATTCAATTCATGCCCCAGGTCAACAATTCCTCCATGATCTCTGATATAAGGGTAAGGTCAATGCATTTACAGTATATATGGGGCTAAAATCAGGAGATTTGGGAGTTTAGCCACTATTTTGATTATCCTCTGCTGTGGAAAATCAGGACTCTAGGAGCTGATCTAGAATCCAAATAGGTCTTTGAGCAGTGATGTATATCCCAATTAATGCTATTGACACCTTCAGCAATGATATTTCTTAGCTGATTATTTTGGATCTCTGAACTCATTTTGGGATACAGATTCCCAAATTCTATTCCTAACTAAATACAGTGCTCTACTGCCTAACAAAAATATATTCAAAGATGAAGAAATTTTAATGTTTCATATTGAATAAATTGAAGTATAAAATAAATTTGATATTTTAATTAAATAAATTGAAATGAGTCCTTCAAATAGTGTTCCTTTGTTCATTTGATACACCTGAAACATCTCCTTTGGTTTGGCTTCACTGGGTAAAAGAATCTCCTGGAGAGCTTGTTAAAACACAGATTCCTGGCCAGGTGCAGTGGCTCACGCCTGTAATCCCAGCATTTGTGAGGCTGAGGCAGGACGATCACTTGAGCCCAGGAGAGGCTTGAGCAACACAGAGAGACCCCGTCTCTACAAATAAAAAATTAGCCAGGCATGGTGGCGCATGCCTGTGGTCCCAGCTACTTAGGAGACTGAGGTAGGAGGATCACTTGAGCCTGGGAAGTTGAGGCTGCAGTGAGCTATGATCTTGCCACTGCACTTCAGCCCAGGTGACACAGAGAGACCCTGTCTCAAAAACCAAAACACAGATTCCTGAGATCCACCTCCAGAGTTTCTTATTTAGTGAGTTTGGGTGGGGTCTGAGTGCTTACATTTCTAAAGAGCTCCCAGCCCATACCTGCTACAAGTCCACAGACCACACTTTGAGAAGCACTGTTCTAGGCTCCCACTTTCTTAATGTTCTTCTTGCAATGTGTCCTTTGCTGGGGTTTCCTTTTCCGGGTTTTCCTTTTCCTCATGACATCTGACTTGGCATGCACTAAGGCTCCACACCTGTTCTCCCTTTCCTCCCAAGTTATCTCACTCAGTCCCATGACACTATGTGATATCGCTAAACTGATAAAACCTGATTTTGTCCCTAAATTCATGATTGTATATTTACAGTCATTCCTCCCTTGTGTGCAGACAATACCTTCCAAGACCCCCAGTGGATACCTGAAACCAGTGCCGAACCCTGCATATACTACATTTTTTCCTATATGTACGATAAAGTTTAATTTATAAATTAGGCACAATAAGAGATTAATGACAATAATTAATAAAATAGAACAATTACAACAATATACTGAAAGAGAAGTTATGTGAATATGGTCTCTCTGTCTCTCAAAATATCTTATTGTACTGTGCTGTGGATAACTGGAACCACAAAAAGTAAAACCGTGGATAATGGAGGACTACTGTACTTGCCCCTCAATATCTCCTGATTCTTCCTTAAACTCCCAAAACTGATCCTCTCCAGTGTTCTCCAACTCAGCAAATAGCACGAGCACTTAGGAAGTTGCTCAGGCCAAATCCTTAGTCATCCTTAACTCCTCCCTTCTTCTCATCCCCTCCAACCCATCAGCAAGTCTTGTTGGCTCTCCTTCAAAATATAGCCAGAATCTGGCCGTGTCTCCCTAGCTACCCTGGCAAAGCCACCATTATCTCTTGCCTGGATTATTGTAATCATTTCCCAGATGAGCTCCTGATTAGTTCCCTTATCTCCCACCTCACTACCTTTACAGAGCAAACAGCAGTTCTTTAAGGTGTAAGTCAGTTCTCTTCACTTGTCTCCGTTAAGCCCTCTCCAGATAACTTAGAACAAACAGCTGGAGTTCTTACGCTATCTCATAAAGGTCTACGTCATCTGACCACGTTCCCTCGTACTTTTCCCACCTCATATGGCAGAAGTTTCCCCTCACTCACACGCTCTAACCACACTCACCTCTCTGTTCTTCTTTTCACACACCAAGCCTGTCCCTGCCACAGGGCTTTACACATGCTGTTTCCTCTGCCTTAAATCCTCCTTCCCTGGTTAGCTACAGAGGCCAGCTTAATCCCTTTTTCCAGGTTTCTGCTCAGATGCCTACCAAAGGTGCTTCTCTCTAAATGAGCACACAACCCTAATCTGTATGCTCTTTCAGAGAAAGCCCCTTACGGTAGACATCTGAGAACCCCATTCTCTAACCCTCTTGACCTGTTTCACCTTTGTTGCCTCAGCACATCTCACCCCTGATGACTTATTTTATATGTATTTGTTCATTGTCTGCCTCCCTTCACCAGAATGCATGCTCCAGGGAAGGAAGAAACTTTTTTTCTCTCCACTTCTATATTCCCAGTGCAAGAAATAGTACCCGGCCTGTTGCAGGAGCTTGATATATATTCAGTGACTAAATAAATAAACTGATTGAAAAATGAACATTTTAGTTCGTCAAAAGAATTATTTTTTTTCCTCTCTAGATTTGATCAGTTATTTTATTTAGCCTTAGTCACTTTTAGATGCAACATTTTTACAGTATTTACTTCAAGGCAATTATATGGATAATTTGCATGAGTAAAAATTATCCAAAATACTAGTCACACAAGTTTTCAACAAAATTCTAAAAGACTATTTTACTCCATCCCCATTTCACCACACCCAATTTTTGCTTGAGCCCATGGTCCCCAGAAGCATTAGCCTGAGAAACAGTCTTTTCGAGTTACCCTCGGCACAGAAAAAGCTGCTGAGTCTATGGATCAAATTGATTGGCCACAGGTGGTCACAATGTTGGACAAAGAATGCAAATTTTTAAACACTGGTAACTGCATAGAGTAATACTGCCTGTTTGAAATGCCACTGCAGCTGATTAATGCAGCTCAAGAGTTCTCACTGTTGATAAATAGAAGAGATGGTGAAAGTCTGAGAGTTAGGTAAAGGAACCAGTATTAAATTAGCTTTGGAAAAATACACTGCAATACACAGCTACCATTCATCCCTTGCAGTGAAAAACTGTATCAGGGCTCAAAATGACTCCTCTCACTAACTTTCCACCCCACTCCATTTAGTTTAACTGGATTTAGGTTTAAATGCTTTATACGCTGAATTTGACTGTCTTTGAGCTTTTTAAAGAGTAATGACATTGATAGTCGAACCTATGGACCATGTTGCATGTTTTCTCATGTTATTTGTTGGACTGAAGCTTGCAATGAAAAGCAACTATTAAAAAAATAAATGTGTGTGGAGATTAGAGTCCACATTTTGAAATGTCAGTAAATACAGTATTTATACGACAGATCATAATGACTTGTAAAAGGCAGCCATATGTGTATCAAGCTCTCAGTCTTCCTAATGTTTTTTTCTTAAAAAGAATATTTTATTTTTAAATCTGAAGAACACGACACTAAATGAAAACTATCTTCCAATTTTTTTTGAGGAATTCAGAGTATGATCAGAGGTCCTCAGCCCATGGACTTATCCTTTTCAAAGAGAAACTGGGGAGACATGTCCAGCTTGTGCACTCCTGACATATCACAACATTTAGAGCAATAGATTTAAAAAAAGGAAATCAAGGATAGAACATTAGAGTCAGCTCCTCAGTCTTTAATGTACTGTTTCACTACTTAACCGTGCCTAAAGGTAGTTTGCTGGTGTACTTTTACAAATAGCACCATTAACAGAATTTTACATGCTTAGGTCACTTTACTTTGATCCCAAAGAAGTCTTAAAAACATTGTACAAACAACAGACTGGAGGCTACGTCCCTGAAAGCCACTTCTGGGGAGGAGAGGTGGTCCCTGACATAGCAACAGAACATGCGGGACAGTTTCAAACAAAGAACAAAGGCAAACGAGGGTCCTTCTGAAAACCGCCAAGGATGTTAAGTGTTTTCAGAGAGTGAAATCAAATACAACAGCATAAGGCCAGTGGAGAATTTTTCTAGGAGATAGAACCTTTGCTTAAAGTGATTAAGTACTTACTGGTCATCATAGACCTCCAAATTTCACATTCCCATATACATAAACTGAATCTCCAAATGCACTGAAATTATATCTCAGGCATAAGCTTTCTTTTGTTCTCATGCCAGTTTGTAAGAGATCTTTACATGAACAAAAGCTTCTGTCTTTACAATAACCATCTTTCTTTAGAAAAGGCATGCAATATACTTTTGGGATGCCAAATCGCACAATAGAGAAAACCAAATAATTCCAGTGAGGTTTGATGAGCCCTCAGAAAATCCTACAACAATTCTAGTCACCTGTCAATCAGGAAGTAGCTCATAAAGAATTGTGTGGCATTGCTACGGTCTATTACCTGTGATATTCCTTTTGGTTCACTTGAGATTTTTTAAAAAATATATAATGAATGCATTCAATAATTGTTTGAATTGCTGCTGTGCATCTGTCATAAATGGTTTATGGATAACCATCAATTGGTTCTGCTCATCAGTCTAACAAGTTCAATGTACTACTCAGAGCAAAGGATGACTATTTATTTAACAGCTCTTGGCAGGAAAATTTGTTGCATGCCACAACTTTACAAAGAACATTAAAATCAATGACAATTTATAAACCAAAGGCTGGGAATTATGCTTTGGATTCCCATAATTCATCAGAATAAAGCTGTCAGATATCTTTTATTATAAATTAATAGCATGTTGTCTAAGAGCACCATGGCACAGATGTTTTGCCAGTTCAGTACTGACATCTAGTGGACAATAAAAAATATTTCCCCATCTTTTCTCAGCTCGATTTTCCTTTTTTCCCAAAAGATGTTTGTTGTTGCTTCATTAGTCAGATTTTTGTCGTGCAAGAAAATATATTTGAGTTGAAGTTTTGTGTATTTGTATTTGAGCTAACAAATATGTCACAGGTTTGAACTTTTACTAATAAACATTGGCAACGTGTGCTTAACGTAATTCAAAAACTACTCAGCTAGCCACACCTTTTTTTTTAAAAAAAATCTTCTTCTATATTATAAATATATTAGTACTTGTTATATTTGGGGACTTAATTTTTTCCAAATCTTTACTACTAAATCAACTATACTATATTAAAGTAACAAACTTTTAACTCTAATATTCTCATAAAGAAATAGAAATATAGTTCCAAGATAAGCATTTACTTAGCCTGCATTCGATTAAAATCTAGGATCAATTTACTTTTTGTGAACTTGTATCTTCAATTTGATGCAACTTATGAATAACCAATATAGTGCAAAGAAATGACTTACTTAAATGCATCGTTTGTGATCTTGCTTTCTTAAACAGTACTTTCAGGCTGATCTACACAATAGCATTCCATGGTCATTAACACATTCAAAAGCTGAGAAACATCCTACTGTGCACTGGCAACCTCTCAGGCACATGGTCTTGGCAAGAGTCCCACCCTGGAACATGCTAGGATTTTTTAATGCTCCAAGTAACGGACAAATCTGAGGCTTTCCAAGCTTTCCAGGATATCACCTGATCTGAACTCATGCTGGATATGACTTTCTAGGGAGCTAAGGAGGCTAAGATGTGCATTCTTTTCAGAGTCTTTTGGTATTTAGAGTACCTGAAAGTGAAGCAAGGAGAAATGAAACTAGAGTTTATGATGTACCTGCTTTTGTATCTGGCACTGTGATCGGCACTTTACATGAGAAATTAATAGAGTACAGGTCAGGGATGAAAATTAGTGTTCCAATTTTATACACCTTAAAAGGAACATGAATACACGCTCTAGTGCTGGCATCAAGCTGAAATTTCTAGGAGACAGAATGGTATCTCTTTATAATTTGATTGTTACTAGAAGACAACTGGTGAAACTCAACTAAAATCATAATCTGCACCATTCCACTCTACCAAACTATAAAATGGTGAGAATGGTATTTGAAACCACCTTGCAAATTTTGTGAAATTCTATATAATCTATTTTAGGCTACTTTGAAAGCAGTGCATTACAATTATTTCAGAAGACCTATGTGATTATTATGAAGGTGAATAAATAGAACATAATATCCTCCCATGATAAAGAGAAATCAACTCTTTATAGTTCTTTATATGAAAGGGGGGTGAACCTGCTCAAAGCATAAACCCACAATTTTTATACAATAATATGAAAAGAACTGTTTCAAAGTTTTCATGGTTTTCTCATGTAACAAACTCTACAATCCTAGTCCCTACCTCCAAATTATTATTGGAACATCTTTCTCAATAAGCTTTTCCAAGTCATTAAAATAAAGACAATGCATGAATAAGGACAACTGAATAGCATTTCATCAACTAACATGGCTCCTCAATGGGTAGTTTTTTACATTACTAAAAGACAAATTAGGCTGCCTTCTGCTATCATAAATAACCAGTTCTTTTAATAAAAGAACTATTATCATACATTAGTCTTTGGCCAACATTTCCTTATTTTTAAAATAATTTTAACTCTCTAGTTATTCCAAATCCTATTTTCATCTTAGCTATTGACCTACTCAAACTATCTCTCAGGAACATTTGAAAGATCCTCATTGACGGAGAAATCCCTAAATGCTTAAGTACACCTGCCACAGTCAGACCTGGAGGCTAGAATATGAAAGCACTGGACCATGTATCAAATGCAGGTCGAGAAGCTCAGGGTGGATTTTTTAAGTGAAGAAGAAAAAGCTTAAGTTGAACTAAAGAAGAAAGAAAGAGAAGAAAGAAGAAAGAAAGAAAGAAAAAGGAAGGAAGGAAGGAGAGAAAGAAAGAGGGAGGAAGGAAGGAAGGAGAAAGAAAGAATGAAAGAAAGAAACAAAGAAAGAAAGAAAGAAAGAGGGAGGAAGGAAGGAAGGAGAAAGAAAGAATGAAAGAAAGAAACAAAGAAAGAAAGAAAGAGGGAGGGAGAGAGAGGAAGAAAGAAAGAAAGAAAGAGAAAGAAAACAAACCACTTATTTGGAAAGCATAACAATAAAAAGGGACCTATAGATCTTGAAGGAAAGATCATGAGCAGGAGACTCAAAGCTGAACCCTAATCCCAGGACAAGTCACTCACTGTCCTTTTCTATACCCGCTGCTGTTCAGGCAAGTCAGGACCAAAAACATAGCAGGAAAACCGTAGACCCACATGGGCGCCTCCTCCTGATCCACACAGGATAAAGTTCTTAGTCATAACAAGTTTTGTTAAAGCCTTCTCCCCATTCCTATTATTTTAGGTTGTGATTGAAGTAGATAGAATCATCATGCATTAGATCTGGAAGGGACCTCAAAGAACACTAGTCTAACCTCAATCGCAGACAAAAAAAAAAAAGCCTCAGAAAGATTAGGGGTGTTGGAGGCCAGTAACATGACAACTGAGTTCCATAATGCTGTGGGGTATGGGGCTACCAGGGTTGAGACTGTAGGAAGCCATCAAGTCCAGAAGGACTCAGGCCAAAGGGATAAGTTAGGGCTAGGAATAAAGACTGGACGATAGCCACAGGGAAGTGTGACGACAGACAGGGAAGGCCTGTCCCAGAAGTATGTGGTCAGGCAGAGGTGAGATCCCTGAATAAGGAAAGCATCCAGGAGCAAGGACTCATCCAGGCACCAAATTCCAGACCAGACTTTATTTCAGAATTCAAATAGCATGTGAGAAGTCAAGGTAGGCAGCACAAAAATAAGGACAGCAGAGCAAGGCAGATGGATAAGAACCCAGAGATCCACAAAAGGAAAAAATACATTCAAGCACACAATCAAAGCAAGACTTAGCCCCACTTTCTGCTACCTGAAAAGGACTTCAGAAAACAAAGGTAACTCCGACCCAGGCTGAGAGATTTTATAAAGTTCTATGGAAATAGGATTCAATCCCAGCCCAGCTGAATTGGCAGGTGTGGGTGGTAATTGCAGGACCTGGACAAGGCGATGAGTACAGTACATAGGTATTAAATGACTAGAATGTCAGGAGGGCAGATGCTAACAGAGCCCAGCTTAGTCTAATATACTATAAGTATTGGAAACCTCAAATTAATAAGGTGTGCAATTTATACATACACACAAGTTTGTGTTTGCACACACATGCGAAAACTACAACTTGATAATCTGGGAACATTTCATGTTCAGTTCTTCTTATTTCCTCTCCCTTCAACTTTCAGTCATTTTATTGTTTGTTAATAGTCTTTCCACCACCAATCCCCAGTGCACTTTAAAATTATTTTCCTGGGTAAAATCACATCTTCTATTTATTTTTCAACTTTGTTTATAAAAATGTCTAATTTAAGGTGTCATTTGCTGAAGAGCCAGGGTACATATTTATTTAATAAATGTTTATGCTTTTTTGAGTCTGTCTTAGTACTCTGTGTCCAACCAGGGGCTCCAGAAAAGCACGTGTGGTGCATTCAAATCAGTCTGTGATCCAGCTGAGAATTTTGAATCTAAAGATTGAAATTTTACCTGACCACATCAGACACCATCTTTTTACTGAATATTAAAAAATTGAGTAAACTTCTAATTAAATGGGTTAGTTTAAATGATGAAAACCAAAATTAAACTTGTAGGTATTTTTAACTGAATGATTTCAGGTTAATTAGTGATTAGCAGCAGAAAGGAAACTGTGTGGTTTATTAAAAAATGTATTTAATCAATGATTTATAGTTAATTAACTTCACTTAAATCTCTCCTTCAATCTGTCACAAATATTTCTATCTTTGAATTTCTTAATAAAAAGACAAACTATTATTTGGAGAAATGGGTGGAGGTGGGGAGACAATTGAGAACTCCAATAGCTTTCTATGTATTCTTTTTGATATTTTATCTGCAAAGTTTTCATAGTTACACAAGAACCACATGTTGATGTTGTGTGATAATCCCAAGCAGAGATATCAATTACTGTAACTGATGAAATAACTAAATATCAACAGTAAAAGGACCTCCAAGATGGCAAAAAAGAACATCACAAAGGGGGGAAAATGAGTTGCTGGCCAATATGTAAACAAGAATTTGATTCTGTTTATTTCTTCCTTCCTTCAGATATGTTGAAGAATTTCTTTGTACCTTATATCTCTCATGGTCCAATTTAATATCTTTCTGCTTTTTAGAAGGTGTTTTATGTAATCCATTGGAATATTTCCAGGAGAAGAGTGAGAGGGAGACAAAAGAAAAGTGGGGAGAAAGACAGAAGAGAATGAAAGAGAGAAAGAGACACAGAGAGAGACAGACAGAGAGAGAAAGAAGAGAAAAAGATGGGGAAAGAAAGAGAAAGAAAAAAGGAAGGAAGGAAGGGAGAAGAAAGAAAAGAGAGAGAGAGAGGGAGGGAGGGAAGGAAGGAAGGAAGGAGAGGAAGAAAGAGAGAAAGAATGAGAAAGAAAGAGAGATAGGAAGGAAGAAAGGAAGGAAGCAAGAAAGGAAGGAAGGAAATGATTCACAGGAACGTAAGGCTTAATATATAACAATGTCCTTGGCAAAAGTTTTGCAATGCTCCACTCCTGGCTTAACTTCTATTTATTTTTGTAATAGTAAATGTTATGAAAGTAGTGATCCTTGAGAAAGAAGACCTATATTTTGCTCCAACGTCAGTATGTCAAAGACAGAACAGTACAAATTTCCCTGAAGTCTTGTGTTTATTTTCATCCCTGACTTGATCTTTTTTCAGAGACTACAAAGCCAATCAAAAGAATTTCTGAAACTCAATAACAAAAGGCTTATCATTTTACAAATTGTCAAGGCCTCTCCTGTGGTGCACCACAGCAGAGGTGTTGCTCAGGCACATTTTCACAAACTGTGAAATAAAGGAAAATTATTGGGAAGATGAGAATTTGAGCCCCGTATCTGGTTGTCACGTGTTGCATCAACCCAAAGAATCTGCCAATGATAGAAACAGGACACAGAGAAACTCTAGGCAGACAGGGGCAGGTCCCTGGCAAAACCCCACCTTCAAGCTGAAAAGCCTGAAACCCAGTGGCCCAAAGTGAGAACTTCCATCCCTGTGTGCCCACTCTCTCTCCTGATTGGTTCTTTCTGAATAGTGTCTTTACCAATCAAATGTTGCCTTTTCCAAAACTACCTGTGGCCCACCCCTGCCCACTATCCTGTGCCTATAAAGACCCCAGACTCAGCCAGTAGAGAGGAGAAGCATCTGGACATCAGGGAGAAGTCACCTGACTTCAGAGATGATGGCTGGACATCAGAATGAGGCAACTTGACTTTGGAAGAGAGGGAGAGAGGTGGCTTGACTTCAGGAGAGAGCAATCTGCCATTCCCATCCCCTTTCCAGCTCCCTTCTCTGCTGAAAGCCACTTTGATCACTCAATAAAGTTCTCCACATTCACCATTCTTCAATTCATCTGCATGACCTCATTCCTTTTGGGCACCAGGCAAGAACTCAGGATGCACCAAGTACGGGTACCCAAAAAGGCTGTCACACTGGCCCTTTGCCCTTGCTGGTGGAGGGCAACTGCCCCACGTGAGGAGGCAAAGAGCCCACTAAGCTGATAACACTCTGCTGTCTGTGGACAGTGGAGCTAAGAGAGCATTGTAACACACCCTCTGGAGCCTTGGGGTCATAAGCACCCCCACCTGGACTCTGCCACAGGGCCTGCATGGAGTTTGCTCCTACTGGCACTAAAGCAGCCAGCCGGTTCCTGCACTTGCTCACTCTGGTTCCCACACTCATTCGTTCACACACTGCCTCCCGTGAGGGGTTGAACAGGGTGGGCTGAGTAAACAGGCCACCCCTGTCGCGAATCTCACAACGGGGTCAAGAAAATATCCTGCATTACCAAGTCTCCTTCTGTTTTTAGGACAGAGAGAGCATCTCCCACTTCACTTGGCACTCAGTTATTACTACAGACCCTCACACAAGTAGCAACTCAAAATGAATAAGCTTCCTCAGACTCTTGGGTTGCTTAAGAAGTGTCCTAACCTTTGCCCTTCACTCTATGAAATCTAAATGTGAAAATCTCCAGGCTATCCTTACATCTCGCCTTTAAAATGTACCCACCGTCAGCAGTGTGCTGTGTTGATGCCTGTGTTTCTGGGTTAGTTTGTGTGATTTGCATGTACTTAACCTGGAGATGCCTGTCTACCTCAGCATTGCCCAGGGTCATCTCAGAGAGCAGGAACTGGATCTTTATTCAGATACATCTTTTTTTTTTTTTTTAAATCTAGCATGTAAAATTTCCAACCAAGATAAATCTGTTCACCAGAAGACGTCTTGGAGATCATTTTGTTTTAATTCCTAATTTTACAGATTCATTCATTCATTCATCTAACAAATATTTATTAATCCCAGAATTTCCCAAAGACTTTAATGCTTTAGTCAGAGAAACTAAACATGTTGCTCTGTGTAGCACAAAAATTTAAAGGGTGAAATTTTCCTAAATTATCATCCTGTTATTTAATTTCAATGTTGAGAAGTCATTATTGGTATTTCCAGATGAATCAAAGTAAATGTTGGATATGTTCATTTTTAGTTCCCCAATCTCACTCATTAAGAAGCCTCCCTCCATTCTTTCTCCTTTTTTTCTAAGCTCATCAGAGTCCCTATTCCTAATCTTTTTTATTTAGTGGCAAAATAAATATGGAATCAATCATATAAACCAAGAGCAGCAAACTTTTCCCTAAAGGGCCAGAAATTTTTGGCTTGCAGACAACATAATCTTCATCTCAACTCCTCAACTCTGACATTGAACTTGAAAGCAGCCATAGACAATAAGTTAATTAAGAGGTTATGATTGTGTTCCAATAAAACTTTACTTACAAAACTGGTTGAGGGTCAGACTTAGTCCATGGATTGTACTTCACTGGCTCCTGATACAGACTATTGCCTAGGAGTGATTACCAGCTAACTCACCATCTTTACCAGAGGATGAATTGCCTTTCCCCCTATTGTAATTCCCATCTCTTGATGAAATCTCTTAGGACAGTGCTCTTCAATAGAAATTTCTGCTGAGATAGAAATATTCTATATCTCTCCTGTCCAATATAATCACCACTAGCCCACGTGGCTACTGGACACTTGAAATGTGGCTAGTGTGATTGAAAAATGTTGATAAATTTTAAATTTTATTAAATTTTTATTAAGTGGCCGCATGTGGTTAATGGCTACCATGCTGAACAGTGCACCCTTAAGGAGTAATTAAGTCCATCAGGCACTATATTAGACAGATCCAAAATACTGGGAGGTTTATTGTCCCCTCAAATCAAAATGTATAAGTAGGTATATGTATGACCAGCCTTGGGAATTTCAAATGCATTCTTCTTTTTACAAAATAACTCTTCTAGATAAGTTTCCCAGTATAAAAGTCTGATTCCATTTATTAATTTTTATTTATAAACAATCTTTTGGGAGTCCATCAGTTGGATTAAATATGCAATATTTTTATTTCTTTTTATATAGCATTGTATTAAATTTGAGTTAATAAAAAATTGTACCTACAATTTTAAGAGTTGAGGATATATCTTGCAGTGTGCCCACTACCTGTCTGAAAATACAGACACAAAAACAAATCAGTATACTACAATGTCATAAGTTCCCTAGTAAAGTACGCATTTCATTAATAGGAACACAGAATAACTAAACTTCCTGAGGATGGCTGAATCCGAGAAGACTGAAAAGAGGAGGAGGTATTTGAGTTGGGTGTTGACCAGGAATAGGGAGGAAAAGCATTTCAGGAGAAGGGAATAGCATTAGCAAAGTCACATAAGTGGGTAATGACTTCCAGTTTGGGGGAATGATGAGTAATCTGGTATGACCAGAACACAGGGAGGCAGGGCAGCAATGTCCAGAGATAAATTCAGAAAAATAGGTTAGATTCAAATTGAAAAGTTCATTGTATGTGTGGAAAATCTCTTGCAGGCACTAAGGAATCATCATAGGTTTTAGAACTCAGGGAATGGGGGTGACAGTTAAGATCTTTGTTGTAACTCTGGCTGCTGTGTGGAAGACAGTTTGGAAAGACTACATGTAGGAAGAATGTGCAAATAAAAGCTTTGCATTAATTTTTAATGCTGAAGATAAAAAAGATTAAGAAGATCATACATCACTGGATTAATGGCCATGAATGTTACTCCAAAACTTGTTAAAGCATTTATCAGGGGTCAAAGCTGTAGGTCATCAGACTAAATTTCATCCATAGATGTGTACTGTTTGATTTACAACTTTCTTTTAATATTTTGATTTGGCTGCCAATATTTATATGTAAGACGATTTTACATGAAAATCCAGATTTCTCTTTAGAGTGTGCATTTCCTTTGAAAAATCAAAAGATTGGATTACACTGGGCCTGCATTCTGTCCTGGCAACAATCAGCTGTTGCTGGGTAGCACCCATTGCACTCCTGACAGAGCAGCAACCCTTGCTTTCCTTGGTTCCCACTACTTCCTATTATTTGACTTCTAGTCAGTTTCACTCATTTGTGACAACTGACTGGCCCCGAAGGCATTTGGGTTTTTTACCCCAATTCCAGACAGCAGGTCTAAAATTTCATTCAGTTTTATAAACATCCTCTATAAATAGTATCTTCAACAATGCCCACTATATTTTTATTCTAACAACAATGGGACTTTAAAATGTTGCTTTCTTGAAAATATTCAACATTTTCAACCTTTTTGTTAACTTAGGCATACCCATTCTTCTTGAATAGCTTCATCTCAAAAATTTAGAAGAAACAAACAATAAAATGAAGAACCAGCAAATCTCTATTAGACCTGAGCCTTAAGCAGTTCTGTTGTTTCTTCTGTTGGAGCTTGTGCAGTCAGCATGTCTTAAGCCAACTTGTTTTCCCAAGATGATTTGTCCTACATATCTATGTGTGCCATCTTCCCTGTGCTAGCCAGAAAGGCCTCTAACTATTTTAAACATCTGGTCAACTCATCATTTTGAGATGACACCTCTAGTTGGAAATTAGAGGTTTTTATCTGCTTGTCAGCAATAAGGATGTGAATAATTAGCAACATTTGTGTAGGTTAAATTGGAGTTAATTTTAACCTAGAGAAATTGTATTACACCAAGCCCTTGACTGTGTAGATGCTGTAGATTTGTCAGCCTGCTACATGCCAAATAATATGTTCATATATGACAGTCAATGGCTGGTGACATTTTCTTCTTGGTTTGTAAAACTGTGAGTGTTCCTGTGTGTTTTTTGTCCTATTACTATTATACAAAATATTGGGTGAGTGAAATGTGTTTCTTCTGTGTTTGTATAAAGCCTCTAGGACCTTACACAGAGCAATATAAAACCACACTTGCTTTATAAGAAGTGTATATTCACCTTAATTTTCATAAAGTGGGAAGGAGATGAAACTGTAAAACCATGAGTAATTTTCATTGTGATTATATGACCACAGGGACAAGATGGCAAGGATGGTTTATGAGGAACCATTTTCTCGTGTCTTTTACTAAGTGTTTAGAATTCCCCACTCTTCTAGTATTAAGTGGTGGGGGTGGGGGTTGGGGGGGCTGGGGGGATGGGGAGCGGGGGTATAAATTGTCTTATTGTATGGATTCCTTGCCTGGAACCACAAAAGATCACAACAGTTAAATGCTAGACCTTACCCTTAGGCCAAATTTTGGGAGAGATGAGTCTCTCCAGCCCCTCAGTTCTATCAATACCTTCACAATGCACTTAAGAAACCCCCACAGAGCTGCTGAGTCCAGGAGGCCTGGTGTTAAGAGAGCTGCCTCCACTCTAGGCTCACAACTGTGATTCTCTGTGGCTCTCTCTGAGCTGCTGAGACTCAGCAGACCTTAGGAAGAAATTCATCTTTCTAGCTGGTGGTAAAAATTACCCCTTCGTCAGCTTGACTAGCTAAGCTAGGACACCCAGTCATATGCTAAGGCTAAAATTCTTGCCAAGGCAGGTAGCCAAAGAGGAAAAAAAAAACGTCAGGACGCTAAAAGGTCAGGGCTGCATCCTTGAGCCATAAGCCTAATCCCACAGGCCTAATTCTACCTAGGAGCCTTAGAAGTTTCTAGGGTAACTGTCACATCTACATTGCCAAAGGCACATGCCTTCCATGTGTGATAAGTTCTTTTTCACTCCAAAGTGGGGAAAAAACAGCCAGGCACAAGGGCTAATACCTGTAGTCTCAGGTACTTAGAAGGGTGAGGCAGAAGGATCACTTGAGCCAAGGAGTTCAAATCTAGCTTGGGAAAAACAGCGAGATCCCACCTTGAAAAGAAAGAAGAAGAAAAGAAGAAGAGGAAGAGGAAGTGGAAGAAGGAGAAGGAGAAGAGGAGGAGGAGGAGGAGGAAGAGGGAGAAGGAGAAGAAGAAGAAGAAGGTGGCAGTGGCAAAAGAGGAAGAGGAAGAAAAAGAAAGAGGAGAAGGAGGAAGAGGAGAGGAAGGAGGAGGAGGAGGAGAAGGAAAGAAGGAAGGAAGGAAGGAAGGGAGATCCTGAAGAAGAAGAGGAAGAGGAAAGAAGGAAGAAGGAAGGAGAAAGAAGAAGATCCTCCCACTGTCCACAATATCTATGCTTAAGAATCTTAGCGTTGCCTAAGCAACTTCACTCTCTATTCACAGGGAGCCCACAGAAGACATTGCTTTGGGGCTATTTTCATGAATCAGGACAATTTCATGTCCCATTTTGACTCGAGAGACATTTGAGTATAGGTACCTTACATTGGCCATGTTGAAGTAGATCATAAAAAAGTACCTAAACATAGTAGCTCTTGATCCTGTTCAATATACATCACTTCCTCTGTCCCCAACGCATCTATTATGGAAGACTTTTACTTTGTTCATTTCAGTGTTATATGGATTTTAGGAGCGCATACAGTTTAAACTCCCTTAGCCAATGTCCACTCTGCAAACTTGCCAAATGAATGAATATTCTCCATACCCTTTCTAAACCTTCCTGGCTGATGCCCACAGCATCCAAATGCTTAGATCAGCAGGCTTTCCACATGCTTACCAAAAGTTTACTCCATTTGTCTCCCCACCTGTTAAGCCAATTGTACTTTTCTTAATTATATAAGTTAATAAAATATTTAAATACGAGCATGAAGAGAAAGCGGGCTATTTCTATGAAACTAAGTTGAATATTTGGAAAGACTTCATAAAGCCAAGTTGAAAAAAATTAGCTAAATTAGGTGAAATGAGACCATAAAAATTTAGAAGGTTTCCATATTTCTTCATGAAGAATTTTAATTTCTTCCTCCACTTTAAATGCAATGAAACTGCATTTTGGAATTATGAATATCCTTTAGGAAAGAAACACCAAACAGAACTCCAATCAGCAAATTCACACTCAATGAAAAGCCTTGCTTTTGTATGAAAAGATTAATGAATGAATGTACATTTGTGTATTTTAAGTTAAAAAGTTTAAGATATGCATGTTATCACTTTTATGATCCTGGCTTTCACCACATTTTTCAATTTATCAACCAACCTCAAGTCTCAGCTACACTAGATAAGAGGACTTCTAATATATTATATTCATAATAATTTTATTTTAAATAAAGTTTTTAAAAGTTCTTTATAACTATGTTAGCCTTTCAGAGGATATCAATCCCCTTACCCATAATCATCCTTGTGAAAGAGTTTCATTATATTAAATATAACATACATTACTAGGAGTGCTAAAAAAAAAAGTGTTGAAAACTTGAGAGACTTTCTTGGGTTATTAGGAAGTAAGAAAAAATAATCACACAATGGCTCCAAAATTATATCTTCAACATCCTAAACTTTCAAAGGTTAATCTGAGAATTTGAAGTATAGATCACTCAAGATACAAGTTAATTCTCTTAAACTAACAGGCATTTGGCTTATAGGGATGGCTGGCCCTTCCTGAAATGCACTTCACGTGCATTTTAAATGCCTTGCGATGCTGAGGACTTGGCCTATTTACCACCACATTCCTTGTCCTTCACTCTCATCATATTCTCACCCCACACTTCAGACAGAGACTCAAGAAAAAGGTTGTCTCCTTATATGTTACTCAGTAACTTTTTTTTCCTTATCATTTTAACCATTTGTAAGTATACAATTCAGCATTATTCACAATATTGTATAACCAGTACCATCTAGTTCCAGAATTGTCATCCCAAACAGAAACACTGTACCCACTAAAAATAACTCCCCCTCTTTCCATTTCCCCCAGCTCCTGGTAACCACCATTCAACTTTTTGTCTCTGTGAATGTTTCTATTCTAAGTATATTCATGGACTCATACAATATTTATCCTTTTATGTCTGCCTTATTTCACTTAGCATAATGTTTTCAAGGTTCACCCATGTTGTAACACATGCTAGGACATCATTCCTTTTTATGACTGAATAATATTCCATTGTATGTATATGCCACATTTTGTTTATCCATTCATCTATTGATGGATACTTGGGTTGTTGTTTTGTCACATTTTAAGAGTTGAAAGTTTTTTAGTTTGTTGTATTTGGGGGCAAAGTCAAATTGTCATCAAAACGTTCATACTAAAAAAAAAAGAAAAAATCCCAGGCAGGAGTGGCTGAGTCAAAGCAGCCAGAGCCAGAGCCACAGACACAGACCCGATGATGCACAGTGTGTTATGAGCTGCGTTGCTGTCCTCCAAGTTTATATGCTGAACTCATAACCCCCAGTACCTCAGAATGTAACTATGTTTGGATATAGTGTTTTTAAATAGATGATTAAGTTAAACTGAGGTCATTAGGGTGAGCCCTAACCTAATATGACTAGTTTCCTTATAAGAAGAGGAGGTTATGGCACACAGAAGGACAGAGAGAAGACCATGTGAGGACATAGTGAAAAGTGGACCATTTACGAGGCAAGAGGAGAGACCTCACCTCAGAAGAAACCAATCCCACCAACACCTTGAACTCAGACTTCCAGCATCCAGAATTGTGAGAAAATAAATTTCTATTATTTAAGCCACCCAGTCTGTGATAAATTGTGGCAGCTCTAGCAAATTAATGCACCATGTCTCCCAAATTTGACCAGTATAACTCTGCACCACCAAGACCTTGAAGGCTATTGGCAGTGAAATGTTGTTTCTCCATGAGGCCTTTCCAGATCCCTTCCATCAAGAAGACTTTCTCTTCCTTCCTTCATTCTGCAGTGCCAGACACACATAAGGATCTCTGAGCTCAGCGAGTTTACATTCTAGACAAGAATAGCAAATGAGTGGTGGAGATAGATGAAAAACAATAAGCACAATAGCCAAGTATATTATATTACATGTTAGAAGATGATGAGTGTCATGGGAAAATTAGAAGAGAATAAGGGGGAGTGTTAATGTGGAATGCAGAACAATTATAATTTTAAACAGACAAGCCAGGGTAAGTTTGAGAAAATGGCATTGGAGCGAAAACATCAAAGAGATGAGGAAGTGATCAGTGAAGATATTTGGAAGACTAGAAATCCAGGTAGAAAGAGCAGCCAATGGAAATGCCCTGAAAGCAGAGCATGCCATAAAATATTCGAGGAACTGGAGGAAGCTTGGTGGCTTGAACAGCATGAGCCATTAGAATAGCAGAAAGAGGCTGGGCATGGTGGCTCCTGACTGTAAGCCCAGTACCTTTGAAGGCCTAGGTGGGAGGATTGCTTGAGGGCAGGAGTTCAAGAGTTCCAGCTACTCAGGAGGCTGAGGTGGGAGGACTGCTTGAGTCCCGGAGTTGGAGACTATAGTGAGCTATGATGGTGGCACTGCACTCCATCCTGGATAATAGTGACAGGGAGAGACCTTGTCTCTTAAAAAAAAAAAAAAAAAAAAAAAAAGGAAAGAAGAAGGAGAAGGAGAAGGAGGAGGAGGAGGAAGAGGAGGAGGAGCAGGTGGAGAAGGAGAAGGAGGAGGAGGGAAAAAGAGAAGGAGGAGGAGGGAAAAAGGAGGAGGAGGAGAAGAGAGGAGGAGGAGAAAACAAAGAGGAAACAGGACTGTGTAGAGCATTTTAAGGACTTTGGCTTTTATTGTGAGTAAAATGGGAAGCTATTGCAAGGTTTTGCGCATGAGTGACATGATCTGATGAAGAGTTTTACATGGATCACCCTAGATGCTACGTTGTAAGGTGGATGGGCAAGAAAATAAATGAGGAGATCAGCTGAAAGGCTACTACAATCATCTAGGCAAGAAATTTTGGTGGCCAGGAGCAGTGGCTCACGCCTGTAATCCCAGAACTTTGGGAGGCCAAGGCAGGTGGATCACCTGAGGTCAGGAGTTCAAGACCAGCCTAGCCAACATGGTGAAACCCTGTCTCTACTAAAAATACAAAAATTAGCCAGGTGTAGTGGTGCATGCCTGTAATCCCAGCTAATCAGGAGGCTGGAGCAAGAGAATCGCTTGAACCCAGGAGGCAGAGGTTGCAGTGGCCCAAGATTGTGCCACAGCACTCCAGCCTGGGTGACAGAGCAAGACTCTGCCTCAAAAAGAAAGAAATGTTGGTGTTAGGGTGGTGTACAAGGGCAGTAGCAGCAATGGTGAAAAGAGGTGCAATTCTATATATAACTTGAAGGGAGACCCAATAGAATTTAATGATTTGATGTAGAATGTAAGAAAATCGAGAGTAGTCAAGAATGACTCCAAGGTTTTGGACTGAGTATATCAAAGGACTGAGGTGGCCATTACTTGGGTTAGGCAAGAGTGCAGGTGGTACAGGTTTAGAAGGTGTGGCATGGGAGTGGAGGTATTAGGAGTTCAATTGTACAAGTTAAAATGTCTATTAAAAACCCAAGTGGAAATGTTAAATAGGCCATTGGATACAGTGATCTTGATTTCAGGAGAGGGAATAGAAGAATTAATATGTCAGTCTTTAGCTTAAGATAATATTTAAAGTCAGGGGACCAGCGGAAACCACCAAGTAAATGGGTCCAGACAGAGAATGGAAAACCTCCAAGGGCTAATCCCTTAGGTACTCCAATTTTGAGACACTGCTTTTGCCCTTTCCTCTTGCTTGATCCCAGTTATAATTATCTCTAATAAATTGTACATTTACCACAATCTGTCTTACATGAATACTTGTCTATACTATACCTTCCCTACTAGATTATAAACTCTCAGAGTTCAGAGACATCTAAATATCTTCTTGTGCTTAGAATAGCAACATTACATAGAATAGGTGTCAAATGAATATTTGCTGAATTTAGCTCTCTTTTATTTCTTTTTCTCTCCCTCTTACAACACACACATATACTTGTGTACACACACACACACACACACACACGAGGCTGCAACACTCCCTGACTATGCAACTTTGGACAGCTTATTTAACCATTTTATTCTATTTTCTTCTTTTGTTCAACACATGTTATGAAGATTAAATGAGACACTAAATATGAATACATGGTAGCTAGTCAGTAAAATATAACCACCTTCTCCTATTTCAGCTCCTATTTGGAGCTGACTTTAATTTCATTAATACATATTTTTTAAAAAATCTATGGGCAAAAAAAGGGAAGAAATCAGCAAATAAGCAGTGTTTTCCAAGGTGTGGCCATCTCTTTCAAAAGCTCCTGGTCAAATGTTTTGGAAACACTGAACACCATATTGGCCTCAATAAAATTCATAGTGCTTGTTAGGATAAAACCTCCCAGTCATTAGAGAAGAAATTGTTCATCCCAGGATATTTCAAACCATTCAGGCATATAATATCTATTAACATTCTGAGAACATTTTGACTAGAGTAGCCTTAAGGAATCCTCTAGGCTTGATGATCCTCATGTACATAAAGCAAGTTGTTCCTCAGTATCGGTGGAGGATTGGTAGTGGGACTCCTCCTCCCCTCATGGTTACCAAAATCCATGATGCTCAAGTCCCTAATATAAAATGGCATAATATTTACATATAAGTTACACACATTGTTCCACATACTTTAAATCATCCCGAGATTACTTACAAAATTGAATACAATGTAAATGCTATGTAAACACATACTATACAGTATTGTTTAGGGAATAATGACAAAAAAATCTGTACATGTTCAGCACAGACACAATCATCCTTTTTAAAAATATTTTCTATCCACAGTTGGTTAAATCCACATATGTGGAACCCAAGGATATGGTGAGCCAACTCCTTTTTTTTTTTTTTTTTTTTTGAGATGGAGTTTCACTCTTGTTGCCCAGGCTGGAGTGCAATGGCGCGACAAAGAGCCAACTCTTATCTCTTCCTGTGTCTTCTCCTATTTCTGTTAGGGATGGTGTCAAAGATGACATGGGGTGCGGATGCCACCAAGTGATGACTCAAAGATGATGCTTCCTAGGTTATCTGGGGTGGTCCTGATTTTATAATCTGAACCTTGATCAGATTTTGTGTGAGACCATAAGTTTCAAAAACATGCTCATTGTAGCACATATATCTCAATCAATGAAGCAGGTGCAAAACACACCTAACCTGAAAAGACTTTATGAGTAAATGGTAGCAATCTTTGCAGCTACTGACCGTTGTTTCTGGTTTTGATTGTTGCATGCATAGCTTACTTTCTCTAAGCTTTATTTGTCTTCAGCTAGAAAACAGGACTTCAGAGTCCTATTTAATTCCTTTATAACTTTTACTCTCTGAATAGATTCTCTAAGAAGGTCTAATATTCTCAAGGTTATATAAACACATAAACTTTGGAGTATTTTTTTAAAAAGCACACTATTTCTGTTAGCACAGTATATATATATTTTTTGAGACAGAGTCTTCACTCTGTCGCCCAGGCTGGAGTGCAGTGGCACGATCTTGGCTCACTGCAAGCTCCGCCTCCTGGGTTCATGCCATTCTCCTGCCTCAGCCTCCCGAGTATCTAGGACTACAGGTGCCCGCCACCACGCCCGGCTAATTTTTTGTATTTTTTAGTAGAGACGGGGTTTCACCGTGTTAGCCAGGATGGTCTCAATCTCCTGACCTTGTGATCCACCCACCTCAGCCTCCCAAAGTGCTGGGATTACAGGCATGAGCCACCACACCTGGCCAGCATAGTATTTTCTATAGCTGAATAAGTGGGAAGTTTTCTGCAGTAAAAACCACAACAATCTTTCCACAATCCATTAGTTAAAAAGCTAGCTCTTTCCTGATTACAATGAGCTATGATCGCACAACTGCACTTCAGCCTGGGCAACAGAACAAGACCCTGTCTCAATAAATAAATAAATAAACAAGAGATTTAAAAAAACAAAGTTATCCTCATCTCTTCCCATTTAGAGAAGACGAGACTTAGCAGAGAAGAATGGTAGAAGGTCAACAGAACAGTTTGCTAAATCCCAGAAAAAACAGTTGTAAAAAGATAGGTACTTTTTTGTGGGTGATAGGGTATCTCTGAAATAGGGGGCAAGATGAGGAACACTACTGAAATTTTTAAATTAAAATAATAACAGAAAATCTGAGAGCTATAAGGTACTTTACAGATAAGCTCACTCCATCTCCTCACTTTGTAATGAGCATAAGTTGAGGACAATGAGGTAAGTGTAAAATGTCTAAAGACAACTAGTTATAGGTTAGGCACGGTGGCTCATGCCTATAATCCCAGCACTCTGGGAAGCCAAAGTGGGTGAATCACTTTAGGTCAGAAGTTCGAGATCAGCTTGAGCAACATGGTGAAACCCCATCTCTACCAAAAAACACACAAAATTAACCAGGCACGGTGGCGCATGCCTGTAGTCCCAGCTACTCGGGAGGCTGTGGCAGGAGAACTGCTTGAACCCGGGAGGTGGAGGTTGCAGTGAGTTCACATGGCGCCACTGCACTCCAGCCTGGGTGATAGAGTGAGACCCTGTCTCCAAAAAAAAATTTTTTAAGACATCTAGTTAGAAATATTCTGGATTATCTTTTGTCAACCCAATGTCATCTTTTCATCAACCCAGGCTATCTACCAATGCAGGGCTATCTTTTCTAATATAAGTCAGTACAGAAAGATAATTTGCCACTCTGGTTTAAAGGTAATTTTTAAGAGAGAGAGAGAGAGAGTGTGTGTGTGTGTGTGTGTGTGTGTGTGTACACATTAGACCCATTAAAGCATGAGTATATCTGGGAAGAACAATGTATTTTTAAAGGCATTATTTGACATTAAGGCAGTATATACATTTATCTTGATTATTAAGAGTGGACTTGGGTATATTAGGTATATCACCTTCTTGATTAATTTGAACTGGACACGGCCTAAATACCTAAAAATCTAAATAATTCAGGGAGATACCTAGGAATATTTCTGCTGTTAAGGACAGAGACTGATAGGAATAACACCACTTCAACATGACGAGTACTCTGCCCAAAGGAAGGGGCTAGAGACTTGGTCCAGTTGTGAATCGGTCTTTTCTGTTCTATAAACTATAAAAACAAACACACGAATGGAAAGGATTTGGATTTAGATAAAAGAATTTACTCTATAACACTAAACTCCCCATGGCACAGTAGCATAAAAGTTAAGACCAAGAGCTGGAATTAGACCAACATGGATTTGAATCTTGATTCTGATACCTAACTGAAACCTTAGAAAATCTACTGACTGGCTCTAAACTTCATTTACCTCCACTGCAGAACAGGGATTATAATCTCTACTTTTAAGGGTCCTTTTGAGAATTAAGACAATGAATACAAAGTGCTAATCACAAGACCAGGCAGATAACAAGTACTTAGTAAGTGGGAGCTATATGACTAGCAAGGGGCTTGTATCAGTCAGGGCCCACTGCACAAGCCACCAGTATATATAATCTCCTACTGGTTGTTTCTCCAGTGGACTCTGATGTGTATGTGTGTGTATAAAAGATTTATTGCAAGGAATTAGCTATGTGATTTGTAGGAGCTGGCTAGGCAAGTCAGAAATCCACAGCGTTGGTCATCAAGAAAGGCAGGCTAGAAGCTTCCAGGCTGAACCAGATAGTGTACTCCATAGGCAGAATATCTTTTTCCTCAGGGAAACCGCAGTTCTATTTTTTTTTTTTTTTTTTTTTTTGAGACAGAGTCTTACTCTGTCTCAAAAGCTGGAGTGCAGTGGTGCAATCTCTGCTCACTGCAACCTTCACCTCCCAGGTTCAAGCGATTCTCCTGCCTCAGCCTCCCAAGTAGCTGGGATTACAGGCGCCCACCACGATGCCTGGCTAATTCTTTTGTATTTTTAGTAGAGACGGGGTTTCGCCATGTTGGCCAGGCTGGTCTTGAACTCCTGACCTCAGGTGATCCGCCTGCCTCAGCTTCCCAAAGTGCTGGGATTACAGGCATGAGCCACCACTCCCGGCCTCTCAGTTCTATTTTTAAAGCCTTTTATCTAATTAGCTCAGGCCACCCAAATTATCTAAGATAATCTTTACATAAAGCCAACTGATTACGGACTTTAATCACATCCACAAAATACCCTCACTGAAACTCTTAGATTAACATTTGATTGAATAAAACTGAATATTATCACCCAGCCATGTTGACATATAAAACTGAGCATCACAAGGTTAAATGAAAATGAACAATCCACTGATACTAAAAACTGTAAGTTATCTATTCCAGAACCTTATTTATGTGACATTTACTGAACCCTACTGAAGAACAGGCACTGTGGCAGCTAAAGGTTACAAAAATGAATCACCCTCCTCCGAATAAGCACAGTTTAGTTGGAGAGACAAATATATAAACTCTCCTAATAAACTATGGCAAGCTCGGCATGATGGTGCATTCCTGTAGTCACAGCTACTCAGGAGGCTGAATTGGGAGGATTACTTGAGCCTAGGAGTTCCAGGTTGCGAGCTATCATCACACCACTGCACTCCAGCCTGGGTGACAGAATGAGACCTCACCTCAAAAAAATTGTTTTTAATTAGTACATTTTTATGTTTATAACTAATTTGTTTCTTGTTTTGTAAATTGCCTATCCTATCTTTGTTTATAAGGTTGAGTGCATACACCTATCAGCTGATTGTTAAAGCAGGATCTTTGATAATATTTACTTATTTAAAAGTTGCATTAACGTATCTCAATCAATAGCTAACATCTCATTAAACACACTTAAGAAATAGTTGATTGTTAATGATAGTGGATGTAAATTAATATTTTAAATAGTCTTCTACATACTTTCAAATGTATTAGGCTAACTTTTGTCAACTCTGATTACACCATTTTTCTTACCTGAAAAAGAATTTGAACTATGAGTGGAAGTTTTAAACTGTACCATTGTCTAGTTGCTCATTTGTATTTGCATTATTTACATCACCTTCAATCTATGGTTTCTTTGTACAAATCTTTTGAAAGCACTTGTCCATTTTGTGAGGAGTGATCAATATAACCAGGCACGTATAAGCTGTGATGCTTCACAATATGCTTACAGAAAACAAACAAGTCCACACCAATCAACCGTTTATGTTTGGAATTTCCTTTCTTTCTTCGAGTTATCTCAGGTACTACATGTAACACATAGCTGTCTGACACGCAGACTGGGTCAAGGCACCCCTGTCCAATCATCTGCTGTATTTCACCTAATTTAAGAAGCCATTTACAACAGTATATGTATGCATGACTAAGAAATGAAGAATAATGCCAATTTGATTATAGAACGATGGATTCTTAGCACTTAGAATTTCTGTCTTACATTGATTGAAAGATCTGTTATACATATATAAGAAGGAAAATACAAAGAAAATAAATAAGCAATCCAGAAACATTCAGCTTCTGACCCTTTGGATAACTTTTAGACCTAGTGTCATCAGTGTTCATGTTTTTCTATACAATATCCTACTCCATTCCATCATGAGTGTTGGTCATACAGCATATTTTGAGAGAGTGCTTCTGAGTACTCTTCCAAGCTGCATACCATCATTCTGCAAGTTTCTATATGCATGTGCAGGTAGCAACAACTTTGTCAGAAACACTGCCTGGACAACAATAATCATAAGACATAGACCAATTATAGAAACCTTGGAAGAAAAGAAAACAAGCGCATCACAAAAAGTTTAGTAAAATGTAATGTTATTCTTATTTTTTATTTAAAAAATGAGGCCGGGCACGGTGGCTCATGCCTGTTATCCCAGCACTTTGGGAGGCCAGGGCGGGCGGATCACGAGGTCAGGAGATCGAGACCATCCTGGCTAACACGGTGAAACCCCGTCTCTACTAAAAATACAAAAAAAAATTAGCCGGGCACTGTGGCGGGTGCCTGTAGTCCCAGCTACTCGGGAGGCTAAGGCAGGAGAATGCCGTGAACCCGGGAGGCGGAGCTTGCAGTAAGCCGAGATAGGGCCGCAGCACTCCAAAAAAAAAAAAAAAAAAAAAAAAGAATGTAAGTAGAAGTTTTAATCTTTTCTGTCTATTTGGCTTATTTTGGAGACAATGGATTTCCAAAATAAGTTCAAACCTTTTGGCAATCTGAACTTAATCTGACTTTCCAAATTCATTTCCCTATATCCTCCACCTACCCTATGTTTTCATTACACCAAATAACTCCTTGTTCTTTAAACAGGCTGAGCATTTTCTACTTTTGTGCTTCTCCACATAAATGGCATTCTTCTTTTTAATTACCCATGTTCTTCTCCTGATAAACTCTTTTTTTGTTGTTTGTTTGTTTTTGAGACGGAGTCTTGCTCTGTCGCCCAGGCTGGAGTGCAGTGGCGCCATCTGGGCTCACTGCAAGCTCTGCCTCCCAGGCTCACGCCATTCTCCTGCCTCAGCCTCCCAAGCAGCTGGGACTACAGGCGCCTGCCACCACACCCGACTAATTTTTTTTTTTTTTTTTTTTTTTTTTTTGTATTTTTAGTAGAGACAGGGTTTCACCGTGTTAGCCAGGATGGTCTCGATCCCCTGACCTCGTGATCTGCCCGCCTCGACCTCCCAAAGTGCTGGGACTACAGGCATGAGACACTGTGCCCGGCCCTTCTCCTGATAAACTCTTACTCATCCTTCCAAGGTCTGCCCCTCTAAAAGTATTCCAATACCTCTCACTCTTAGGTAGAATTAGTCACTCTTTTGTCATTGGGCCCATATAACTTTTTACATATCTCAATGCCATAACTTTTTCTTCTGTTTCATAGTAATTTTTTGCACCTATCTTTTTCAAAGCTAGGCAATGGACTCCTTGGAATTTCATTGCCAAGGTAGGCAATGAAGAGGAGTAAACATATGTGAACCCCATTTGTATCCCCAGTAGCAAAAAGACAGTACATTGTAGACGCTCAACAAATGATCATTGTCACTACTAAATTATTTAATTAATTTTGTTAAGAAATAACATGGATCCCCAGTAGATTAAAAAGCATCCAACATCATTTTCCTAAAATTCAAAAACCATTATTTTTCATCTATAGCCTTAGAATGTTCAGAACTATTACTACCAGTAACAGATGGATGGAAAACTAGATAAGAATGTCTCAATATCTTGCTGAGTTCAGTAATTAATTCAACTCACATTTATTGAAAACTTACTTTGTGCCACTCACAGAGGTAAGTAAAATAGTATCAAACCAGAAAGAGCCTATTTTTTGGCAGAAGAGAGATTTTAAATGGATTTAAGATAAAACTCATAAATTTTTGTAAATATATTTGTCTTAGTCCATCTGGGCTATAACAAAATACCTTTGGGTAATTTATAAACAGCATATATTTATTGCTCACAGTTCTGGAGACTGGGAAGTGCAAGATCAAGGTGCTGGCAGATTTGGTGTCTGGCGAGGGCTCCTTTTCTGCCTCATAGATAGAACCTTGTTGCTGTATCCTGACATGGCAAAGGGGCAAAAGGGCTCCCTCAAGCCTCTTTTTTTTTTTTTTTTTTTTTTTGAGATAGAGTCTAGCTCTGTCACTCAGGCTGGAGTGCAGTCATGCGATTTTGGCTCACTGAACCTCTGCCTCCTGGGTTCAAGCTATTCTCCTGCCTCAGCCTCCCAAGTAGCTGGGACTATACGTGCCTGCCACCATGCCTGGCTAATTTTTGTATTTTTAGTAGAGAGGGGGGTTTCACCATATTGGCCAGGCTGGTCTCCAACTCCTGACCTTGTGATCCACCTGCCTCAGCCTCTCAAAGTGCTGGGATTATAGGCAAGAGCCACCATGCCCAGCCAAGCCTTTTTTATAAGGGCACTAACCCCATATATGGAGGTGGAGCCCTCATGACCTCGTCACCTCCCAAAAGCCCTATCTCTTAATACCATCACCTTGGGGGTTAGTTTTCAATATATGAGTTTTGCAGAGGACACAAACATTCAAACCACAAGAATATTTAAAATACGTATCGTATAAAAACCCAATCCTTATCTCATAATATTTTGCATCACTTACTCTGCTTAATCACACTAGTCCTGGCTGTTCACTTCACAAAACAAACATCCACCTCAAACTCTCACACCAGAGCCTTTAAGCTTTCAGCTTACCCTGCCTGGGATGCTCTATTCTCAGATTCTCACATGCCTGATTCCCTCACTTTATTCAAAAAGAATGTCCCCCACCCATCATTTTGCATCCCTTTACTCTGCTTTATTTTTCTTCATAGCACTTATTCCTACCAGCCATAAAATTAGATATCTATTTGCTTATTGTTTTCATTGACTATATTTCCAACTAGTATGTAAAGTCAATATGGACAGGAACATTGTTTTGCTTGCTGCCATGTTACTAGCACCTAAAACTGTAGATGCTCAACAAATAAAGAAACGTGTGTCTCTTTAGCTCCAAATGGAAGAGGTTTTAAGCCAGTAATTCATAAATTACGCTTTTGAAAAAAATTTGAAGAAAACTTGCCTGATCCTCCCACTGATTGGCTGAATTTATTATTTCCAAGGTGAATATAACACAGTTCTGACACCTCTTCCCATACCTGTTAGTAATATAATATTCATTAAATACCATGAAGTCCGATGATTAATAAACCAGAAGAATTTTAATGAACTAACACTTGGTATTCAGGTATTTAATTTATTTCCAGAAGGTGATTAACAGTTCTGTACATCAGAGTGTATTGGGAGAACAGAGATAGGTATCCACTTTAATCTATCCATCTTAAGCAATTCTGCAGTCTTTTCAAAGTGATACTCATTTAAATTTCAATTAATAAGATACTAGGTCTGTTTAAATGAGTCCCTTGAAAAAGATTGGCCCCCAAATATGGCTTATTTGACATATCTACCTTGATTCTAAGGATGACTTCCAGTTTCAAATTAAAGTCATGAGGCACAGTTAGGCTGAAAAGGTGGCAATAAATTTCAAATCAAAATAACTGGGAAACTTCCTTTGATTCCCAACATAACCTTGGGCAAATCATCTAATTACTTATTCTCAGTTTTTTGGTTCATCAATGTGAATAACAATACATACTGCCAGCATAGTTGTAGAAATTAGAAGAAATAGTGCATTTAAAAAAATTTAAAAACATGCCAAGCACAATGGCTCACACCTATAATCCCAGCATTTTGGGAGGCTGAGGTGGGTGAATTTCTTGAGCCCAACAGTTCGAGACAAGCCTGGGCAACATGAAGAAACCTTATCTATACAAAATATACAAAAATCAGCTGGGTATAATGCATGCATCTGTGGTCCCAGCTACTTGAGGAGCTGAAGTGGGAGGATTGCTTGAGCCCAGGAGGTGGAGGCTGCAGTGAGCTGAGATCGCACCCCTGCACTCCAGCCTGGATGACAGAGCAAGACCCTGTCTCAAAAATACAAACAAACAACAACAACAAAACACTTTGAAATCTATAGAGTGCAAATAAACAATAAGATGATATCAGTATGATACTAGTGATATTGGCAAGAGACAGCCAAATGCCTAGGCAAATAGGGAAAGGCCCCCCAGGGAATCTCTGACCTGCCCCACAAGTATATACACCAGATGTCTTTGTACAGATAAGGGAACCTTCATGGGGTCTTGCCCAGGCATGCCCACAATGGACTGGAGACCCACATGCATTGGGGGAATGGGGTGGAGCCACTAAGAACTCACACCTTATGCAGGGAAGGAGCCTGGCCTCTTCTGCTCATGTGTGGTTTTCAATTTGTGAGGTGGAAACCTGCATGCAGTATACCTCTTTTTGTTGAGAGCTTTCCTTTCACTACATAAATTCCATCCTCCTCACCTTTCAATGTATCTGCATGCTGAATTTTTCCCAGTTGTGAGACAAGGACCTGAAAATCCTGTGTCACTAACAATAATAATAATAGTTTTTTCCTCTCCATTATTGATTGAGAATTCAAATCTGTATTAGTCTGTTCTCATGCTGCTAAGACATACCCGAGACTGAGTAATTTATAAAGAAAAGAGGTTTAATTGACTCACAGTTCCACATGGCTGAGGAGGCCTCACAATCATGGTGGAAGGCAAAGGGGAAGCAAGACATGTCTTACATGGCAGCAGGCAAGAGAGAGCTTATGCAGGGGAACTCCCACTTATGAAACTATCAGATCTCGTGAGACTTACTCACTACCATGAGAACAGTATGGGGGAAGACTCACCCCCATAATTCAGTTACCTCTCACCAGGTCCTTCCCACAACATGTGGGAATGATAAGAGCTACAATTCAAGATGAGATTTGGATGGGGACACAGTCAGACCATATCATTCCATGCCTGGCCCCTCCCAAATCTCATGTCCTCACATTTCAAAACCAATCATGTCTTCCTAACAGTCTCCCAAAGACTTAATTCATTTCAGCATTAACTCAAAAGTCCATGGTCCAAAGTCTCATCTGAGGCAAGGCAATTCCCTTCTGCCTATGAGTCTGTAAAATCAAAAGCAAGTTAGTTACTCTCTAGATACAATGGAGGTATATGCATTGGGTAAATACCCCCATTGCAAATGGGACAAATTGTCCAAAACAGATGGGCTACAGTCCCCAGGCAAGTCCAAATCCAATAGGGCAGTCATTAAACCTTAAAGTTCTAAATGATCTCCTTTGACTTCATGTCTCACAACCAGGTCATGCTGATGCAAGAGGTGGGCTCCCATGGCCTTGGGCAGCTTCTCCCCTGTGGCTTTGCAGGGTGCAGCTCCCCTCCTGGCTGCTTTCACAGGCTGGTGTTGAGTGTCTGTGGCTTTTCCAGGCATGTGGTGCAAGCTGTTGGTGGATTTACCATTCTGGGGCCGGAGGATGGTGGCCCTCTTCTCATAGCTCCAATAGGCAGTGCCCTAGTGGGGACTCTGTGTGGGGGCTCTAACCCCACATTGCCCTTCCACACTGCCCTAGCAAAAGTTCTCCATGAGGGCCCTGCCCTGCAGCAAACTTCTGCTTGGACATCCAGGCATTTTTATACATCCTCTGAAATCTAGGCAGAGGTTCCCAAACCTCAGTTCTTGAATTCTGTGCACCCACAGACCCAATACCACATGTAAGCCACCAAGGCTTGTGGCTTGCACCCTCTGAAGCAACAGCCTGAGCTGTACTTTGCCCATTTTAGCCATGGCTAGAGCTGAAATAGCTGGGATGCAGGGCACCATGTTTGGAGACTGCATAAAGCAGGGGGGGTCCTAGGCCCAGCCCAAATAACCATTTTTCCCTCTTAGGCCTATAGGCCTGTGATGGGAGGGACTGCCATGAAGGTCTCTGACATGCCCTAGAGACATTTTCCCCATTGTCTTGGCGATTTACATTTGGCTCCTCATTACTTACACAAATTTCTGCAGGCAGCTTAAATTTCTCCCCAGAAAATGGGTTTTTCTTTTCTACTGCATTGTCAGGCTGCAAATTTTCCAAAGTTTTATGCTCTATCACCTCTTGAATGTTTTGCTGCTTAGAAATTTCTTCCACCAGATACCCCAAATCATCTCTCTCAAGTTCAAGGTTCCACAGATCTCTAGGGCAGAGGCAAAATTCTGCCAGTCTCTTTGCATAGCAAGAGTGGCCTTTACTCCAATTCCCAACAAGTTCCTCATCTCCATCCGAGACCACTTCAGCCTGGATTTTATTGTCCATATCACTGTCAGCATTTTGGTCAAAGCCATTCAACAAGTCTCTAGGAAGTTTCAAACTTTCCCACATCTTCCTGTCTTCTGAGCCCTCCAAGTCTCTGTGAAGTTCCAAACTTCCCCACATTTTCCTATCTTCTTCTGATCCCTCTGAACTCTTCCAACCTCTGCCTGTTACCCAGCTCCAAAGTCACTTCCACATTTTCGCATATCTTTACAGCAGCGCCCCACTACCTGGTACGAATTTACTGTATTAGTCCATTCTCACACTGCCAATAAAGACATACCTGAGACTGGGTAATTAATAAAGGAAAGAGGTTTAATGGACTAACAGGTCCACATGGCTGGAGAGGCCACACAATCATGGCGGAAGGTGAAGGGGAAGTAAGCCACATCTTATATGGCAGCAGGCAAGAGAGAGCTTGTGCAGGGGAACTCCCATTTATAAAACAATCAGCTCTCGTGAGACTTATTCACTACCATGAGAACAGTATGGGGGAAGACCCACCTCCATGATTCAATTACCTCCCACCATGTCCCTCCCACGACACGTGGGAATTACTGGAGCTACCATTCAAGATAAGATTTGGGTAGGGACACAGCCAAATCATATCAAAATCCTAACGGTTTGTTGGATATTGCCCATTCAACAAGTGAGAACATGCTTTGCTTTAGAAAAAATATATATATATTTTAAAATAACCCACAAAAATAAGTAGACAAAAATCTCCTATGCTGCTTCCAAACCACTTTCGAAAGTAACTACAGTCTTGTGCTGCTTAACAATAGTGATATCTTCTGAGAAATGTGTTGTGTCACTGTGCAAACATTATAGAGTGTACTTACCCAAACCTAGTCATTTCACTAGTATGGTGACAATTTTAGTAGTATAGCCTACTGCACACCTAGGCTTTCTGGTATAGCCCATTACTGTGATTACTGTAGTACTTATTGTCTGTCATTGACTGAAACATCATTATGTAGCACATGACTGCACTAAAACTGCCACCAGACTACTGAAATGACTAATCTGGATTAAAATACTGATTTAAAATAAACAAACATTCATCCTTGAAATCTCAGAAAGAGAAAACTCCATTCATACAAGTATAATCAAAGAATGTGCCTCAAAGGGGAAAAGCATTTGGGGACTGTCTAATTCTTATCCTAAAAACATCTAAACAGCTTCCTGGATAACATCTAGTCCCTCAAACTGAACCATCAACCCCTACATTATCTTTTATCTCAACATTATATAAGGCAAGAGAATGAAAGAAAATATCGCTAAAAGCAGCACATTTACATCCATCACAGAATGATCGTGCTACTTCCCTTATAGCCCAGAGTACATTTAATGTAACTGAAAGGAGAGGAAAATGGTTTTCTCTTCCATATTAAAAGGAATAAGGTGCTTTTTTCCTTTTCTTTTCAAAAACATGACAGAGGGAGCCTTCTACTTCTTTCCAAGACAGAAGAACAAGAACCAGATTTACCCTCCTGCTGCAAACAACTAAAAAGCAGACAAAATATATAAAGCAATGGTTTCTGTCAACAAAAAGAGTCAAACTGTAAAATATTTGAAGAGATTTATTCTGAGCTAAATATGAGGGACCGTGGCTCATGACACAGCCCTCAGGAGTTCCTGAGAACGTGTGCCTGAGGTGGTAAGGGCACAGCCTGGTTCATACAGTTTTGGGAGACATGAGACATCAACCAATACATTTAAGATGTACGTTGGTTTGGTTCAGAAAGACGGGACAACTCAAAGCGGAGGCTTCCATGTTATAGGTAGATTTTAAAATTTTCCGGTTGACAACTTGTTGAGTTTACCAGAAGACCTGGGATCAATAGAAAGGAAATGTTTAGGTTAAAATAAAAGGTTGTAGAGACCAAGTTTTATTGTGCAGAGGAAACTCTCAGATAGTGGACTTCAGAAGGAGTAGGTTGTAAAATGTTTCTTATCAGACTTAAAAGGGTGCCTAGCTCTTAGTTGATTATCTCCTGGGTCTGGAAAAAAAAAAGGGAAAGGGAAATAAAAGGGGGGAAAAGGAGATTCTCTATAGAATGCAGATTTTTCCCACAAGAGACAACCTTGCAGGGCAGTTTCAAGATACAGCAAGGAAATATATTTGGGGCTAAAATGTTTTTATTTCTTCCCTTAGTTATTATGTGATGTTATGCCAGAGTCAGGTTAGAAAGCAGACCACACTATATAGGGTTAAAATAGAAACTCCTCTGATGAGATTTTATGGTTTGTAGGGCATGACTCCTCAGGCCCTTTAGGTAGGAATTTGGACAAGAGAAGACAATCAGAGTTTAGTCCTCATTTCCATAACATTGTATATTAATTAACAAAGGACAGAGATCCCTGAAAGATAAAAAATAAAGTGAGCTCTACGATTGTTTCCATGTATTTTCTTTTTCTTTTTTTTTTTTTTTTTTTTTTTTTTTTTTGAGACTGAGTCTCACACTATCGCCCAGACTGGAATGCAGTCGTGCAATCTGAGCTCACTGCAACCTCTGCCTCCTGGGTTCAAGCAATTATCCTGTCTCAGCCTCTCGAGTAGCTGGGACTACAGGAACGTGCCACCAGGCCCAGCTAATTTTTTGTAGTTTTAGTAGAGATGGGGTTTCACCATGTTGGTCAGGCTGGTCTCAAACTTCTGACCTCGTGATTCACCCACCTCAGCCTCCCAAAGTGCTGGGATTACAGGAGTGAGCCATTGCACCCAGCCTTCAGTGTATTTTCTCAAGGGAGTTTCTAGGCCACAACACAGAGAAAGGGAACACAAGAAAAGCTTAGTAATTAGCCTGAGCTGAGGAGACCTTACTGAAAGCCAAGAGAGGCCAAGACAGCTAAAGTCCCCTGAGGAGAGCCTTAGAGAAGGGAGAGTTACACAATAAGAGGACCTCGAAAATCTGCAGAAGATCCTTCTCAAGACTACAGCTAAGTACTGATCAGAACATGAGTGTGAGGACTGGTGAGATGAACCACCTGGAAGAATTAAAAGGAACAATCCTAGGACCTAACTAAGAACAGAAAATAGTCCCTGTTCTCACTAGCCAGAGTGGAAAACCTTCTAATTCAGAAACAACAGATAGAGGCCTCAGAAAGATTTGCCTCAGTTATAGGACAAAATTAACCCTAGATTAAATGCAGCCTTGCCACCTAAATAAAAGTTCAAGAGCAAAACCGAAGAGGATCAAATTGTTTCCAAGTAACTTAACTACATCCCAGAAAAGGCATAAAAGTATTGTAGGGAGACCAATGGAACAGAATAGAGAGCCCAGAAATAAAGCTGCACACCTAAAATCATCTAATTTTCTATAGAGCCAACAAAAACAAGCAATGGAGAGAGGACTCCCTATTCAATAAACAGTGCTGTGATAACTGGCTAGCCATATGCAGAAGAATGAAATGGACCTGTACATTTCACCATAAACAAAAATTAACTCAAAATGGATTAAAGATCTAAATGTAAGACCTCAAACCATAAAAATCCTATGAGAAAACCTAGGAAATACTATTCTGGATATTGGCCTTGGCAAGCAATTTAAGTTCTCAAAAGCAATTGCAACAAAAACAAAAATTGACATGTGGGACCTAGTAAAACTAAGCTTCTGCACAGCAAAAGAAGCTATCAGCAGACTAAATAGGCAACCCATAGAACAGGAAAAAAATAACATTCACAAACTACACATCTAACAAAAGTCTAATATCCAGAATATATAAGGAACTTAAACGACTCAATACACAAGCAACAACCCTATTAAAAAGGGGGCAAAGGACATGAACAGATATTTCTCAAAAAAAAAAAAAAGATACACAAGCATCCAACAAACATATGAAAGAATGCTCAACGTCATTAATCAGAGAAATGCAAATCAAAACCACCAGGAGATACCATCTCACACCAGTCCGAATGACTATTGTTAAAAAGACAAAAAATAATAGATGCTAGTAAGGCTGCGGAGAAAAGAAAATGCTTATTCACTGCTGGTGGGAATGTAAGTTAGTTCAGCCCCTGTGGTAAGCAGTTTGAAGATGTCTCAGAATAGTAAAAACTTAACTACCATTCAACCCAGCAATCCCATTACTGGCTATATACTCAAAGGAAAGTAAATCGGTCTACAAAAAAAACCCCACATGCACTAATATGTTCATTGTAGCGCTACTCATAATAGCAAAAATGTGGAATCAACCTAGGTGCCCATCAATGGTGGATTAGATAAAATGTGGTACATATACATATATATGCCAAGGAATATTATGCAGCCACAAAAAGAATGAAATCATGTCTTATTCTGCAACACAGATGCAGCTGGAGGCTATTATCCACGTGAATTAATGCAGGAACAGAAAACAAAATATAGCATGTTCTTACTTATAAGTGGAAGCTAAATATTCAGTACTCGAACATAAAGATGGGAACAGTACACATTGGGAACTACTAGAAGGGAGAGAGAAAGAGGCAAGGGCTGAAAAACTACCTACTAGTTATAATGATCACTACCTAGGTGATGGGATCATTCATACTTCAAACCTCAGCATTACTTAAGATGCCCATATAACAAACTGGCACATATACCCCCTGAATCTAAAACAAAAGTTGAAATTATTAAGAAACAAAAATTTTAAATACCATAGGATACAAAAAGTATACAGAACTCAAGAAGGTGGTATTCTCAATGTCTAACACCCAGATAAAAATTACTAAGCATGCAAATAAGTAAGGAAATATGACCTACAAAAAGGATAAAAATAAATGAACTAATAAAAACAAAAGAAACAACACGGATGAGATAATTAGTAAATAAGACCATTAACATAATTATGATACATATTTAAGAAGCTAGAAGAAAGATGATAAATTAAACAGAGACATAATTTATATTAAAATACCCAAATCAAACTTATAAAAATCAAAACTACCAAGTATGAGATTTAAAAAAAAAATGCAATGGCCTGGGTAAACTGATATTTAGTCAATGCAGATAAAATGATAGTGAACTTAAAAACAGAAAAAGAAACTATCTAAAATAGTTTAACTATTTAGATAGCTTTACTATCTAAAATAGTTTAACTATTTAGATAGCTTTACTATCTAAAATAGTAAAAACTCAAAAAAATATTTTTAACCACATGTAACAAGATAAAGATAAAATTTTAAAAGAAGCCAATGAAAAAGACACATTTGTACAGAAAAACAAAAATAGGGATAACAGCAGATCACTTGTTGAAAACAATGCAAGCAAAAAAAGAGATGAACAACATCTTTAAAATACAGAAAGGAAAAAACTTATACTGGAAATCTTGGCCTAGCAACAATATCTTTCAAGAATAAAGCAAAATAAAGACCTTTTAGACAGACAGCAAGTAAAAGAATTCATCAGCAGCAGACCTGCACAACAGAGTTAAAAAGAATTTCTTCAGGCAGAGGAAAGATGATACCAGATGGACATCTACAAGAAATAAATGATACTGGAAATGGTAAATATCTGGATAAATAGAAAATAATTTTTTTATTCAAATCCCTTTTTAAAATTATTGACCACTTAAAAGTAAAACAATGTAGTATGGGATTTATGACACATGTATATATGACGCATGTGAATTATATGACAGCAATAAAGTATATGACAACAACAAAGTCAGGAGGGGGAAGCTGAAAGTACCCTGTTGGGCATTCCTACACTATACATAGTACATTATCGCTTGAAGGTAGACAGCAATGAGTTAATGATAAATTAGAGATGCACACAATACACCCTAGAGCAATCACTAAAATAACACAAAGAAGCATTGTAGTTAATAAGCCAATAAAGGAAATGAAATGGAATAATAAAAATAATTCAAAAGAAGGCAGAATTTTTTTAAGGGAACAAAAAAGAGGATAATTAGAAAAAAATAACAAAGTGGTAGGTAGATTTAAACTCAACATAACTAACAATCCCATTCAATGTAAATGGTCTGAACACCCCAACTAAAGGCAGAAGTTGTTGAATTGGATTTTAAAAAGCAAGACACAGCTACATCTTACATGTAAGAAACAAATATAACATATAAAAACACAAATAGTTTATAAAATAAAGGGATGAGGAAAGATAAACCAACCAAAAGAAATCTGGAGTTGCTATTTAAATATCAGAAAAAGTATATTTTGGAACAATTCATATTACTGAGGATAAAGAAGGTCATTTTACAGTGATTAAAGAGGTTAACTATCAAGAAGACATAACAATTCAAAATATATATGCACATAATGACAGAGCTGTAAGATACACAAATCAAAAACTGGAAGAGCTACAAAGAGGAATAGTCAAATCCACAATTATAATGAGAAATTTCAACAAACTCAATCAATAATTGACAGAAAATCAGCAGCTATGTAGACCACTTGAACAACCTTATCAATCAGCTTGACATGATTGACATTTATAGAACACTCCATTCAACAATAGCATAATACATGTTCTTTTAAAATTATTAACACATTTTATGTTAAATGATAAGGGGATAAGAGAAAAAAGAAAACAAAAATGTTAGGTTAATATACACATATATTCAAACATGTTAATATCAAAATAAGGAAGAAATACTCACAAATATTACAGCTCTTCTTTCTGTAACAGGGCACATGGTTATAGCTGTATATTTATAATGAACTTCTTTCTCCACCCATTCTGTATTCCCTTTGCCTTCTGCAAGCATCTCAGGTTGCCTACTGGGTCTAGGCCCACAACAATTAAACCATAACAGCCCAATTGAGTCGTGTCTGAATTAGGTTATTGCAGCTTCCCATTAACCTATTCACAGGACACAGGAATGCTAAAAGAAACTAGAGAATCCCCTAAATTTTATACATGCTCCTCCTTACCCCCATTGTGTAATAGCGACCCACATTCTACTTAATAGTTAGGATCAATCACCTCAACCATTACAGTGAACTCCCTCTTTGCCTGTTGATTCAGATGCATGAGAATCCCAAAGTGGCCCGGTGGCGGTTTCAAATTCCAGTTCAATGGAGTCATTGTTTTGTTCCACTTGGAAATATTTTCCTTTGGAGCTAAGACCTCAGCAGAGCCTATAGTTGCAGGGACAGGAAGCAAACATTTCATGAATAGACCACTAGTGGTTATAGGAAAGAGGGCCACCCCTACTTCTACTCCTTGATCCCTGGACCTGTGAATTCTGGCTATGGGAGGGAACAGTACCATATATGGGACACTGATTTAGTGCACATACCACATCCTGGAGAACATTGTTCTAGCACTGCAAGGTATTGTCATCTAGCTGACACCTTAAGTCTTCAAAAGTCCATTCCACTATTTTTTTAAGCCAGCTGCTTCAGGATGATGGTGAATGCGCCAAGATCAGTGAATTTCATGATTATGAACCTACTGGCATACTCTATTTACTGTGAAAACAAATTTCTTGGTCAGAAATGATGCCAAATATCACGCTACCTGACTTCAAACTATACTACAAGGCTACAATAACCAAAACAGCATGGTACTGGTACCAAAACAGAGATATAGATCAATGGAACGGAACAGAGCCCTCAGAAACAATGCCGCATATCGACAACCATCAGATCTTTGACAAAACTGACAAAAACAAGAAATGGGGAAAGGATTCTCTATTTAATAAATAGTGCTGGGAAAACCGGCTAGCCATATGTAGAAAGCTGAAACTGGATCCCTTCCTTACACCTCATATAAAAATTAATTCAAGATGGATTAAAGACTTACATGTTAGACCTAAAACCATAAAAACCCTAGAAGAAAACCTAGGCAATAACATTCAGGACATAGGCATGGGCAAGAACTTCATGTCTAAAACACCAAAAGCAATGGCAACAAAAGCCAAAATTGACAAATGGGATCTAATTAAACTAAAGAGCTTCTGCACAGCAAAAGAAACTACCATCAGAGTGAACAAGCAACCTACAAAATGGGAGAAAATTTTCACAACCTACTCATCTGACAAAGGGCTAATATCCAGAATCTACAATGAACTCAAACAAATTTACAAGAAAAAAACAACCCCATCAAAAAGTGGGCGAAGGACATCAACAGACACTTCTCAAAAGAAGACATTTATGCAGCCAAAAAACACATGAAAAAATGTTCATCATCACTGGCCATCAGAGAAATGCAAATCAAAACCACAATGAGATACCATCTCACACCAGTTAGAATGGTGATCATTAAAAAGTCAGGAAACAACAGGTGCTGGAGAGGATGTGGAGAAATAGGAACAATTTTACACTGTTGGTGGGACTGTAAACTAGTTCAACCATTGTGGAAGTCAGTCTGGCGATTCCTCAGGGATCTAGAACTAGAAAGACCATTTGACCCAGCAATCCCATTACTGGGTATATACCCAAAGGATTATAAATCATGCTGCTATAAAGACACATGCACACATATGTTTATTGCGGCACTATTCACAATAGCAAAGACTTGGAACCAACCCAAAAGTCCAACAATGATAGACTGGATTAAGAAAATGTGGCACATATACACCATGGAATACTATGCAGGCATAAACAATGATGAGTTCATGTCCTTTGTAGGGACATGGATGAATCTGGAAACCATCATTCTCAGCAAACTATCGCAAGGACAAAAAACCAAACACCGCATGTTCTCACTGATAGGTGGGACTTGAACAATGAGAACACATGGACACAGGAAGGGGAACATCACACTCCAGGGACTGTTGTGGGGTGGGGGGAGGGGGGAGGGATAGCATTAGGAGATACACCTAATGCTAAATGACGAGTTAATGGGTGCAACACACCAACATGGCACATGTATACATATGTAACAAACCTGCACATTGTGCACATGTACCCTAAAACTTAAAGTATAATAATAATAAAATTTTAAAAAATTTAAAAAATTAAAAATAAAAGAGGAAGAGACCGGTGGAAAGGAAAAAAAAAAAAAAGAAATGATGCCAAATAGAATCCCATGACAGTGGATAAGACATTCTGTAAGTCTGCAGATGGTAGATTGGCAGAGCCTTTGTGGACAGGGAAGGAGAATCAACATTCAAGTAAATGTTGATACTAGTAAAAGCAAAGCACTGCCCCTTTCATGCTGGAAGTGGTCCAACATAATCAACCTGCCACTGAGTAACTGGATGATGACCCCAGAGATGGTGCCATATTAAGGGCCCAGTGTTGATCTCTGCAGTAGCAGACTGGGCACTTAGCAGTGGCTATATCCACATTACCCCTGGTGAGTGGAAGTTTTGTCACTGAGCCCCATAACCCCCATTCCTGCCACCATGGCCACTTTGTTCATGAGTCCATTGGGCAATGATGAGAGTGGCTGTGGAAAGCGGCTGACTGGGATATACAGAACTGGTCATCCTAGACATCTGATTATTAAAATGCTCCTCTGCTGAGGTCACCCTTTAAGATGTAAATATCTTCACATTCTGGGCTGATTCAGAGGGATCTATCCACATACCTCTTCTCAGACCTTCTTATTAATTTTCCAATTATGTTTGAGTACCTGCTGATCCAGCCAAACCATTGGCCACAGGCCAAGAACCAGTATATAATCTCATATCTGGCTATGTCTCTTCCCAAATAAAATGAACAACCAGGCACACTGCTCGGAGTTCTACCCACTGAGGGATTTCCCTTCACCACTATCCTTCAGGACTGCCCCAGAGTATGTTTATAGTGCTGCAACCATCCACTCTCCACTGGTGCTTATACAGTATGCAATCAGGCTGGAGGTTTTTTTCCCCCCTCAATCGGTTGATTATAGAGAATTATCTGTGAGAGTGTAGATGTGGGCTAAAATGTAGCAGGAGTAGAGGCCATGGGAATTTGAGCACTTGTGCCTTCGAGGCCTGCTTGAGTCAAACTGCATATATCACTTCCACTCAATAATGGAGCTCTACTGTGCACACTCAGCTTCATGGCTTGGTGGGTTAGAGGATACGCAGTTCAGGGTAGCTAAGGATGCATAGTAATTTGGTGGCCCATGATTTGAGGTCATATGACAGTGTCGCAGATACCAAGGAGACTTAGGAAGTGAGTTTAAACCTTAGAAAGACAGGACTTATAAGCTAAGACATTTCCCAAACATCAGAAGAATGTTCCAAAAGTGGCTAACAAAAAAATCATGACAAATATCTACCATAACCTATTCCTTGACTTCCCAACATCAATTACACTCTTCTTCCATACCTAAATATAACAATATCATTACAACAACAATATAGTGTTCTCAACTATCATTAAACAACTATCTTTACATAAGAGAAAATGCCCTTACCCTCTGCCCAAAGACAGGGCCAACTAAAAAAATCATTTGTTCCTGCATCATAATATCTAATCCTCCTTTAGTATCATTGCAATTCCAACCTGACATTTTGCAAATTATAGGTTAAACTGCTAAGTTAACCGCAACCAAAATGTACTACATAAATAAATACATGAAAGTCAGCAAATGAAAAATTAATTAAAATGCATACATGAAACAGCAAAGAAAATATGAAGAGACTACTTCCAAGTTCTCATTGCAAGTCTGTGCTGGCATTTGTGAACTCTGTATCAGTTGAGTATGGCTACAATAATGCTGCATAGCAAATAACCATGACATTTTAGCAGCATTTATTTATTTAGTTCATGAGTCTACTGGTCAATTAAAGTCAGCTGGTCTAGGCTGAACCCAACTGGGCAATTTTGCTGCTTTCAGCTGGACTTGCTCACGTCTGTGGCTAGCTAGGAGTTGGCTGCTCTAGGCTGTGTTTAGCTGGGGTTGGCAATGCTTCATGTGTGGGTCCCCCTTGGGCTAGGCCAGCCCAAGCATATTCTTTTCATAGGTATGACCAAGGTGCAAGAATACAAGTGGAAACCTGTGAGATCTCCTACGGCCTAGGCTTGGAATTTGTACATTATAACTTCCAACTCATTCTATTGGCAAAAGCAAAACACATGGCCAGATCCAAAATCAAGGGGAAAAAGGGATGATGGAAGAAAGGCTGAAGAATCAGGACCACTAATGCACACTACCAAAGCTTTTTTCTTCTACTATCCACTCTATGTTTCCTTTGCTCTTAGCCGGCACCTCAGCAGTTTGGGGGTTTTGCCTGCTTGGGTGATACAAACATCACCTCTGAGGGGCCTGAGCCCTTTGTGGTCCTGCACATATGAGAGTCCTATAAATTCCTCTTCACTTTTCCCAGTGGACTTGGCTTCCCTTTTATGGAGTTTTTATTACATCAGGTGATCTGACCACCTCGGCATCCCAAAGTGCTGAGATTACAGGCATGAGCCACCACGCCTGGCCTAAATTTCCAATATTTAATGTCTGCAATGACACTAAGACACAAAGGACCCAAGAAAGAGTGAGAGGCAGCAAGAAAATTGGGAAAATCTAAGTTCAGGAGACAAAACAATATTTCAAAAAGAAGTTGGTGATCAAAAGACAGATAAGATAAATACTGAAAAAATACCCTTTGGATTTAGCTGCATGAAGGCTTTTGATGACTTAATAAGAGCCGTTTCCGTGGAGTAATGGTGAGGTAGCCAGAAAAATTATATGTAATGATTTATATCACAGTTCATGAATATAAATCAAGAATCCTGCGTAGGATCGAAGATTTCAAGCTAGAATGAATTTTGGAGCACTTTGAATCTACCCCCTTTATCTTATAGATGTGAAAACCAAGACTTCATCCGTTTTCAGTTTCAGGGTAAGTCAATGGAACAATCAAGAGAAATAAAAGTGCCCTGCTCTCACCCCTGTGCTCCTTATTTTATGATGTATGACCTTACTTGGGGACATGCAGTTCTTGGTATAGATCATTGCTTTCATTTCAATGGAATTATCCGTATTATTTCCATTTCAATAAACTAATAAAGAGCTTAAACTAAGCCAACAATTTGAAAATTTCATCAATAAATGAAAAAATAAAAGATTTCTGAGCACCCTTCAGTATTAAAGAAAATTAAACCTACACCTCTCCCTGACACAATAAAAAATTTTAAATAGTTTATTTTCTAAAAGATACTAGAAAATAAAAATAGATTAAAAATACTAACAAAATAAATATACTAGAAAGTCACGCTGTGTCAGGCTGGGTCATATGGGACTAGAAGGCAGGTATTAAATTCTACAGAGTTTCTATAATAAGGACTCAGATTGAACTCTGAGCTTTTGATTTATATTCATGGTTCATGAAAAAATAGAAATGTCAGCTCTTTTGCAGGCACAGCCCTTCCCATTAGATGCACCAGGCTCCCAGTTCTGCATGCCTCCTAGGCGTGGCCAGTGCACATCCCATAGGCACCAGTGGGCTCTGAGGTGCTCAGTTCACCCACCCAGCACCTGCCTAAGAGCCCTTTAGCTCTCCTCATTCTCCCTTGACTTACAGCTACATAGAGTTAGGGATTCTGGTGGGATTCAGTGGCAAAGCTGCCTTTCATTTCCAACGACTGCCATTCTTTCACATGCAGGTCACCCCAGTCCCTTCTTTCTCCTAGTTCCATCCCTTTCTTACAAACTTTCTTCAAAGTTGTCGTATATGGTTTTCACCTTTGTCACATTTCCAGTGTTAATACCATGTGTTTACTATATATTTTCCTTTAGACATTCGACTGGGAATCTAGGAAAATTTATATATATATATATATATATATATATATATATATGTTTGTATTATGCACTATTTATCTGTTTCTATATAAATATGTAAATTGTTTACATATTACATATTTTATATATAAGGCAGCTTAAGTATATTGATATAAATACTCTATATGATATCTAAGTATATGTTATATATATAAATACTCAAGCTGCCTTATATACCTGGAAACCTTAGAAGTTTAAATTTTTTCAATAGACAAAACTATCAAGGGCTTTGTGATTCCTGCCATTTCTCTCAAGTTTAGAAATGTCTCCACTGAGAGACAGAAATGTATTTCCTTCTCACTTTTTCTATTGATATGATGATATTGCTTTTTCAAATGGTTTAACAATTATGTGGGATGAGAGGAAATTTGTAAGTTTTTAGGGAAGGTTATATCTAGGGAAGAAATCAGGTTATGAAAAGAATGTGGAAAAACATTATCATTCAAAAACCCAAATATGGACAATTTATTATTACATAAAACTAAACATTTGTGTCCCCTGTGGTCAAAATACATTCATAAAATTTCTGCAGAAATAATAAATATAGAAAAATAAATAGGCATTATTCACCTTTGGCTTCTCTAGTTACCTGGCAATTAACGTCATTGCTTACTTCACATATTTTGTGGTAAAGACAACCATTAGCTTGCAAACACACAGCTGGCAACATGGACACTCAATCATGTTGTGGCTCTGGCATCGTTATTATTTCTGAATATAAACTAATGCTTTGATCCATCCTTTGCATGCAAGCAGAAATTCTTTTCTTTGAAGAAAGGCAGGCTTAATTTACAGGTATGAAAATGACACAGAAAAACCTGAAATAACACTATTCTAACCAAGCCAAATTTATATTCTGCTACTTTCTGCTTTAATGAGAACAAGGCAAGTAGTCCAAGTGGCTAACATTCATTGAGGCTTCCTATGGGCTAGGCTCTGCAAAAGGTGATTTTTACACATTAACTTTCCTAATGTTTTTATACTAGCATGAGTCAAATGCTGTTGGTCACTCCATTTTATGGCTTAGAAAACCACGGCTTAGATAGGTTGCCTGAGATACGTTTCGTGAATATTCTTGCATCAAATATAGCATTGAATTTGCATGACATAGGAAGAGGTCCTGCATAATTGTGAACAGTGTCTCCACTACGACCCCCTCCCAGGACTATTTATCTCTTTCATGATACTGTCACACACATACTCTTTTATAAGCTCTCCAATCTGCTCAATAGTGAAGAAAGTGATTCACTTCAGCAAAACAAACCCATGTGGCTATTTTTTATCAAAAATGATCTATTTCATTGTGTGTAGGATAGTAAGATTCATACAATATATGACATAGAATAAGTTCTCCTTAATTTTATGTGTTAAAATAGAAATTATTTAGCATTTTTACATTATACTTCAATGTTGGCTTTAAAGACATTTTTAATCTCAGTATTCTGCAATAAGACATCTTTTGCAATGAATATTAATACACTTGTTTCATGTAAATGTAATATATACATTCCTGCTTCTTTAAAATGAAAAAGCAGTCTCAAGGATGCTAAGACATATGTTTTAAATGAAATTCATGCTGGTGTTCTTGGTATTTTATTTTAACATGCTCCCTAAACCTTCCCTGCCACTACCATCACCTGATCAGAGATTCTTCATTTTCAGTGTCCTCTCTGACTACCCCACTTCCTGACAGTTTGCCAGATTCTCACAGACTTCCAGAATTGACAAAATACACTGTGAAAAAATGTCTTAACAATGTGCAAAGTTTTTCATGTATTTTATTGAAATATGTGCATATTACTTACAATATCGCTTAATAAGACATAAAACTGGAAAGTGTTCAAAAGTTAAAGCCCAGGCTGCTGTCATCATCTTCGTTCTTGTGAACTTAAATTACTTTTGTTGAAGAGGAAAAAAAAAAAAGGAAAGTAAATGTGGAGTTTACAAAGTATCCATCCTAGAGGCTAAAAAAAAAGTAAGGCAGACTTCAAAATCAACCCAAACTACAGATTCAGTCACCCAGTCAAGCTGACCATACCCTTCTCTTTTACACTTGGGTCAGCTGCAAGGGTCGGTAGTCCCAGCACTGAAGAGAGAAAAAAAGCAACTCACTTCTGCCGTGCAGGATCAGAGATTTCAAGCTAGAATGAATTTTGGAGCACTTTGAATCTACCCCCTTTATCTTATAGATGTGAAAACCAAGACTTCATCCGTTTTCAGTTTCAGGGTAAGTCAATGGAACAATCAAGAGAAATAAAAGTGCTCTGCTCTCACTCCTGTGCTCCTTATTTTATGATGTATGACCTTATTTGGGGGCATGCAGTTCTAGGTATAGATCATTGCTTTCATTTCAATGGAATTATCCATATTATTTCCATTTCAATAAACTAATAAAGAGCTTAAACTAAGCCAACAATTTGAAAATTTCATCAATAAATGAAAAAATAAAAGATTTCTGAGCACCCTTCAGTATTAAAGAAAATAAACCTATACCCCTCCCTGACACAATAAAGAATTTAAAAGTTTATTTTCTAAAAGATACTAGAAAATAAAAATAGATTAAAAATACTAACAAAATAAATATACTAGAAAGTCACGCTGTGTCAGGCTGGGTCATATGGGACTAGAAGGCAGGTATTAAATTCTGTGGAGTTCCTATAATAAGGACTCAGATTGAACTCTGAGCTTTTGGGTGGCTACAAAAAAAAAAGGGAAATGCAATTATATGAGTCTTGTCCTTTAAAAAACAAAACTCTTTCTAAAACTTGATTAAAAATAAAAATCTTTATTTGTGGATTTCACTAGTATTAAGTATCCTTCACAAATAGGTTAAAATTATTTGCAAGAAAATTTTACTATAGCCAACTTAATCCATTTAAAAGATCTGAGCCAATTAAATGACATAGGGACTCTGGTAGAATGGCCCTTTTCAGTGAATATCTTTGAAAAAAATCTGACTTATTTCCTCATTCTTTTTTTTCTAAAATGAGAATTCTGATTTCTTATTTTTTAGATCATTTATTCCCTTCATATTCAAAAGGCTATTTAGAGATTATATATATGCATACATAGATATACATACATTCATATAGCACATATATCAGAATCATAGATTTTTAGAGTTGAACTGAATCATACATATTTTAAGTTTGACTCATTTGTTTTACAGATATAAAAATCCTTCCTCAAAAAGGTATACTTTTTTACCCATTGCCTCAAAATTAATTCATTTCCAGGCATCTAGGAAATGTCTTTCCTCTCTCTTAGTGTCACAAAACTTTGGAAACTCAGGCTCAGACATTATGACAACTGTTATTTCACTGTTCTACAAACTATATTAATGTAATTGCTGAACAGTCACCCAGAATGTTGCCAAAGACATAGTACAGTGCTGTTTTCAACATACTATTAATGGCCATTTCAATGCATACATTTTTTTCTAAGAGATCAAATGACACATGACAGTTTGAACATGTGTCCGATTTAATGACCACTCTTATCTACCTTTTTAGTACAATCATCAACAAGGTACTTATTTTTAAATAAAAAGATAACAAATTCTGGTACTCTAACTGCCAGCACTCATACCATGTAAATAAAGTATATCAGCTTTATTAGGGTCCTCAGTTGCAAACACACTCTTGATGAGGAATTTATTAAGAAGATCTTGAGTACCCCTCAAAATTGCCATGAAAGTGCAATTTTGGAAGAGGGAGAGAAACAAAGGATTTCCAAAAACAGCTCAGAGTGACATCACTAAACCAGTCTGGTGAGGACACAGATGCACCACCCCACACATTAGTCACCGCAGCATGTGCCGCCACCAACAAAAGAGCCCGACATTGATGATGCTGCTGTGGCCCTGCCACACTGCCCGCTGGACACTGGTGTGGCTTCCTCTGCTGCCACCACCAGCAACATGAGTTCCCTACTTCATTGCATCACCTATGCCCAATTCAAAGTTCAAAGCAAGTACATCCAAACAGCGATTCAATTGTCCTATACCTCAGCAGCAAAGAAGACTAAGAAAGCAAGTAAGTGGCAATTTTGAATTCCACAGTAAGAGGCGGGATATACCTTCCACCAAGATTCTGGATTTTTTTTTTCTTTTAAAGATGGAGTCTTGCTCTGTCCCCCAGGCTGGAGTGCAGTGGCACACAACCATAGCTCACTGCAGCCTGGACCTCCTACACTGAAGCGATCCTCTCGCCTCAGCCTCCTAGAGTAGCTGGGACTACAGGCGTGTGCCACAATGCCCAGCTAGCTTGTTTATTTTTGTTTTTTGTAGAGTCAGAGTCTTGCTGTGTTGCCCAGGCAGGTCTCGAACCCCTGGGCTCAAGCAATCCTGCTGCCTCAGGAGTGCTGAGATTACAGTCATGAGCCACAAAAGTGCTGGGATTACAGTCATGAGCCACCAGCCCTGCTGCACCACCAAGATTCCTCCTAAGATATGGGGTTCAAATGCACAAGGCTCCTGGTCCCCATAAGCAAATACTTTCATTCACTGTTCTGATTTTATTAACAGCAACATTGTTAATAGCATTAACAGCAATGTTGTTACTTCATAGTGATCAGCCTTGAAGAAGAGCTAGTGAATAAATGACTTCGTAAGTCACTCTTTAACCTGAAAAAATAAAAATAAAAATAAACTGTAGATTAATTCACCTTATCCAGATTTGGACTCTGCTGTGATGACAAATTTTCTCCATGAAGGAAAAAAACCCTCCAAACAGAAAATGTCTGACCAGTATCTACTAGTTGCTAAGTTAGCATACATTTTTGTGGTAAAAAAACAATTTTATTTTCTCCCTATTTTATTACAAAGTTGTCCTAAAAGATGAAATTCGAGTAATTTTCAAAATCTATTTCTTACTGAACACACTGAGGAACATTCTCCTCTGAAGAAAAATATTTTTTTCTCTAAGCAATCCAATCACTTCAGGCATGTCAAGGGTCCACAATCCAGGGATGGGCTGCCCCAGACCTAGGTTTGCCCATTTCATCAATACCATGTTTACTAAAAACTAGCATCTTCTTGAAAATTTTCTGGACAGCCATCTGGACAGCTATCTGGACAGCCCACACAGGCTTGAGCAAGACTTTAATCTCGTAGGTATAATACATTCCTCAAGATTTAATTCAAATAAGAACATTTTTATGTCACACTCAAACTATAGAGATATGAAAGTTTAGAAATTCCAAATTTGGTAATTACACAGAAAACAAACTTTGTTAGCAATTGCTGGGACAGAATTTCACTCCGCTTTCTTGAGTAATTTTCAAGAAGGCTTCTTATATACCCTCCTATGAAAGAAATATCATTTCTCTATTTAAAAGCGATTTCTCTAAAGTGCCCAAGTACAGATGGTGTCAAGTGGCTTCATCTTTGTGATGTGGAACTGACTGAAATGAAGAAAAGAACTGAGTAACATTTGAATGGCACAATTTAATTACCAAACTTCAGCCTTTATTTTGACAAGTTGATCTCTCTTTTTAATAAATGTAACTGGCATTTATAGATATGTCCATGATGGCAAATTATGTGACTGGGGTTTTTAGGAAATGTTTTCCAATTTGGCAATAAGGAAATATGAAAGAATTTAAATATCATAAAAATTCTAGTGAGCACTCATTCAGGTGCTTTTTTTTTTCAGACACGAAATGGGGGGTGAAGGCCTTTATTAGAATCAGAGACTGCAAACATTTATTATAATGTTAATCCTATATCGCTTTTGATTTTGTGTGTGTGTGTGTGTGTGTGTGAGACCTTGCCCAATTTATTCAACTTATTTGGTGATTTTTATAATATTCTATGATATCACCACATTTTTCTGATATCTTATCTTTAGTAACTCAGTGAAATTTTACTAGAGTACTAGTTATAGAGTGATTTGAGAGCTTTCATTTCAATGTAAAATTTTGTTAGAACGTTTATTTATTCATTTAGGTTTTTTGATTGAATAAACCCTAAAACATGTTTACCTAGAAAAAATGTAGAACTCCCTTAAACATGTTTCCCTAGAAAAAATGTAGAACTCTAAGGCCTTCTGAATTAACTGAAAGCGATTTTTTCCAAGAACATTTAATAGTCTTCATTTCTTTTTGAGGAATTATACTGCCATGAGCATTTTTGTGATGTTTCATCCACTGAAGTAAAAACTTATGGCAGTTTAATTCCCCAAATAAAAGGGGCTGCTGTAAACATAACTGAGTTATCAGGAAGCAGATGGTTTTAATTATCTACATAAAAAGCTATTTATATTGGGAATTTGAAAAAACAATCTAGAAACAATACTTATTGTAGAAACATACATTTAATTAATTTGGGCTTTAAAAAGGAATGACGAGTGATTATTATGTGTTACCTAAAAGTCAAATCGACATTAAAGGCTTGTTATGGAAAACTTGAGTGCCTCTGAGACAAGCCTTAAAGAACTGCATTGCATATGTAATTGTACATTTGATCTCTTACAAATAAATTCAGAGGAAGAGGATTATTTTAAAATCAGCACAAGCTCACTTGCATGATAAAATAATAGCCTGTGCTTGATCCAGGAAGTAAAAAGCTCATACTATAGACTCTACAAAGCATCCCAAATTTTGTGCCTAGGAACACTCACTGGGACTTCAGAACCAAGGGCAATTCATGCTGGATAATTTTTATTTTTCGTCCCTGAAAGATTCTTTTTTATTTTTTTTTTAAGCTAGGAAACAGTGTAGGGTAGTAGTTAAGAGCAAACAATCCTCAGGTACAGGGTTGCCAAGTTTAGCAATAAAAATACAGGACATTGAGTTAGATTTGAAATTCAGTATAAGTTCCATGCAATACTGAGACATACTTATACTTGAAAATTATTTGTTGTTTATCTGAAATTCAAATTTAACTGAGTGTTCTATATTTAATCTGGCAACCCTGTCTAGGTGCCAATCCTGTCTCAGTCACTTACTAGCTACATGAATTTGGGCAGGTTATTTAATGCCTCTGTACCTGGGTTTTCTCACCAGTATAATGAGGATAATAATGGCACCTAACTTACAGGTTCGTTTGACAATTAAATGAGTTAGTGTTTATAGAGTGCTTAGAATTGTACTTGGCATGTAGTGAGTACTATATATTTTGTTAAAAAACATTACTCCTTCCTGGAAGAAAAAAATAAGTCAAAAAGAACAGCTTTAGAGCCCATGTGAAAAGGTCTTTTGCCTTACTATTTCTGAAAATACCTATGTGTTAATTACAGATCCACGTGACTCAGTTCCTTCAGTTACTATTGATGCACAGGCTTTAGGGAAATTACCCCCCAACCCCTCAGGATTACATAGCCCCAGACTACTCAAGTATTTGCCTATGCAGAACAGCCACTTTTATCCGGAACTGGATACAAGTGCAAATATAACTCAAAAGGCAGGGGGAAAAATCCTTAGCTGGAGCAGTCAAGCTACATGGGCATTCACTAAGAGTCTGTAGTTCTCCCTGGTGATGACTCTTTTCTGTTCAACCTCCAATCAAAAAGCTATCTACCATTCCCTCTCCCAAAAAGAATGAAATTTTGTCAACTGCTGCAATTGAAGCATGAAGGAACACACAAGTAGAACACCAGGCAATGGTGGGAGTGGGGGCAAACTCAGTGCTCTAACAAAGAGCAGAGTAATTAATCAGGGGAATATGCAAATAGCATTAGGAGACTTGGGACAGGAGGGGCAGTGGTGAAGGTGGAGAAAACCCATTTAAAATTCTAAGGACAAGACTTGGTTCTTAAAGGGAATTTTCAGCAGTATTTTCTAAAATTCCAAACAACCTTAAGGATCCTATATTCACTTCCTAGGGCTACGTGACAAACTACCACAAACTACGTGGCTTGAAAATCATAGAAATTACTTGTCTTGCAGTTGTGAAACCCAGGAGTTCAAAATCAAGACGCTGGCAATTTTGGTTCCTTCTGGAAACACTGAGGGAGGATCTTGCCAGCGACATTAGTCCATTTTCACACTGCTATAAAGATACTACCCAAGTCTGGGTCATTTATAAGCAAAGGAGGTTTAATTGACTCACAGTTCTGCATGGCTGGGGAGGCCTCAGGAAACTTGCAATCATGGCAGAAGGTGAAGGAGAAACAAATGATATGGACAGGAGGCAGGGAAATACTGGGTAGAAGAGGGAGGATCCCCGGCAAAGGCTCCACCCTCAAACCTGGAAACCGTGGCCCTGAATGAGAACAATTATCCGTGTTTTCTAACCTGAATGTTGCTTTTTCCAAAACCACCCTGGCCCACCACACTCCGACATCCTGTACCCATAAAAATCCCAAACTCCACTGGCAGAGGAGCAGAGCAGTGTGGCAGAGAAGGACAGAAGAGAAGAAGCGTCTGAACATCTAAGAGACAACTGGATGGTCAGAAAGGAGTTCGGCTCCTTCTGAGAAAGATAATTTTCCCACTCCATCCTGTTTCCAGTTCCCCATCCCACTGAGAGCCACCTCCATCACTCAAAACCTCCACATTCACCATCCTTCAAGTCCATGTGACCTGATTCTTCCTGGGCATTAGACAAAGACCCAAGTACCAAAAGGGCAGGGTGTAAAGGGCTGTCACCCTGACTCTCCACTGAGCTGATTAACACTTAGCTGTTGTGGACAGCAACTGCTAAAAGAGCATTAATTGTAACACACCCCTGGATGCTACAATGGGGCTGAAGCCTAGAAGCCCTCGCCCTGGCCCTACCACCCACTTGCCTGCATGCTCCCCCTCCTGCAAGGGCTTTGAACACGGAGGCCAGGTAAGCAAGCCACACCCCTGTTGTAAGTCATGCGAAGGGGTCCAGGGTCCTCTCGCATCTCACAAGGATCTTCTTCATATGGCAGCAGGAGAAAGAAGTGCAGGTGGGTGAAATGTCAGACACTTATAAAACCACCACATCTCCTGAGAACTCACTCACTATCAGGAGAACAGCATGGGGGAAACTGACCCCATGATCCAATCTAAACACATGGGGACTACAATTCGAGATGAGATTTGGGTGAGGACACAGTCAAACCATATCACCAGCAACTGACGTTCTTTGGCCAATAGATGCATCACTCTAATCTTTGTCTCTACCTTCACATGGACTTCTTTCTTGTGTTTCTGTGGCTTCTTTTCTGTTTCTAATAAAGACACCCATCATTGGATTTAGGGCCCAACCTAATTCAGGATGATCTCTTCTCAAGATCCTTAACAATTACATTTGCAAAATCCCTTATTCCAAATAGGGTTACAGTGTGACGTTTCTGGTAGACACACCATTTGGCAGGTGGGGGAACACCATTCAATCCACTAAGTACCTCAAAACAAGTAACTGACAGTTCAGAGTAGACTAGCTTAGAATAGAGCAAAATAGAATATGAAGAAGAAAATCAGTGGAACTTAGACAAAACAAAATGAGAAGGAGTTTAGCATAGACCTGAATGGAGACCTACCTCTTAGAAATACTAGATTAAGTGTTTTCATCACTTATTTAATAAAGAGAAATTAGAGACTGATATTTAAAATTTATTATCACAGGCAATTTGCCAAATACCATTTGTAATACACCTTCTAAAGTTCATTTTTAGTCATTTTCAACAAATTGTTTTTTATTATCTTCAAAATTACCCAGCTTTCCCCAATTCTAGCAGAGATGGTTGTAAAATAAATAATGACAAGACTGGTTCCCACAGTCAGAACTAGGCTAGTAGAATAATTCAGGAAAAAAAAACTGCCTAGACTTCCAAGTTTGCTACATGCTACCCAAGGGCATTTTGGAAATAGCCTGAGGTCTCCTATAATCTAGTGATTTTAACTTGCATCTTTAAGAATCTATTAGCTGCCAGGTTCTAAACCAGGAGAGTTTTTAATATTGTATATAACTCTCACAGCCACACTATAATGGAGTTGTTATCTATGTTTTATAAATGACAAAATCAGGATATGAACCTAGGTCTTTCTAACAACTAAATTCATACTGTTCCACTTCATCTTAATCCTTCCTACAGGTTGAAGAGTATATTTTGAACATGGAAACCCCCTCCAGTTAAGCGGACCCATTTTCCTTCTTTGTATCTTTGCAACATGTAGCATAGTGCTAGATACTTCCTATGCTTTGTATAAATGGGCAATGACTTGTTGAGTGGAAAGTGAAACATCCTGCAACAAACCTGGGCTGGAGAACTAGGCTGAATCTAATTCATTATATAGTACTAAGAAACTAGTTACCCACTTCTGCAAATGTCTGGGAAGTTCAATTAGATAGAATGATGAAATTTTCACAGTAAATACCTACAGTCTGGTCAGACAACCTACAAGGGCTAAAACTTCTGACTCAGAAAAGTATCTTTTCCTAAAAATGCAAAGGAAGTAACAAGAAGACAGCTGTGTTGATTCAGTTTAAGTAACAAGGCCATGCTGTTTTGAATACCATTTAAAGGTAGACCATATGAAACTCAGTATTTATACATTGCAATGCAGACTTTGTGGTTATTAAAAAAAAGTACCATGATTCTTTGTTTGAATTTAACAGATTAGTCTCCACCCATCCATCAAAATAATGATTTAAATGAACTCTTGGTTATTCAAAGGCAATTTATCCCATTTACCTAGACCCTTTGCTTCTCCTGCTTATTAATCATAATGATAACTGTGAATTCCTGCTCAAAGGGTAGAAGGGACATGGGGATATAAATGAACTTCAAGTGAAATAACGTAGATACTTATTAGCAGTTAATATGAAAAGTTTGCTAGAGAAAAAAAAATTACTGCCACAAAATAAAACATTAATCAAAAGTTTGTTTCGTGTTTTAATTTCCAAGTGGTGTGTATCTGTGATCTCTCTGTCCCTCAATACTCAATACTCTACCATATAAAGAATTAGAAGAGCAGGCCGGGCACAATGGCTTATGCCTGTAATCCCAGCACTTTGGGAGGCTGAGGTGGGAGGATCACGTAAGCCCACTTCAAGACCAGGCGGGCAACATGGTGAAACCCCATCTCTACAAAAAAATTAGCCAGGCATGATGGCACATGCCTGTAGTCCCAGCTACTTAGGAGGCTGAGGTGAGAGGATCCCTTGAGCCTGGGAGGCAGAGGTTGCAGTGAGCCATAATTGTGCCAGTGCACTTCATCCTGGATGAAAGAGTGAGAGTCTGTCACAAAAAAAAAAAAAAAAAAAAAAATTAGAAGAGCAATTCATTTTTGCTCTTACTAGCCACACTGATGAGTAACATCAGGGACTTCATTATTACGTATGTCTCAAAATGTTGAAAGTCTGTGATAAAATCTAAAGAATATGTTCTGTCCTGTTTTAGCTGCAAAAGTACAATTCTGAAATGATAAAATTATTCTATGGAAGAATGGTTAAGAGTTTTGCCTCCTATAATTTACCATGAACCCAATCGATTATATTTCTAAAGCAGGGATTGCTAGAATTTAGAAAGATTTGGTGCAGATTTTGATTATATTCATTTTGATATGTTTGTAGTGGAGCTTCGAGGGAATTGGAAGAGAATTACATTAAGCAGCAAGGAGTTGTGAAGCTGTGTCGCCCACCAAAATGAATAAGGGGTCTTTGGTTCTCATGGCCAGTGGAAGAGGTGAGAGAGGTGGAAGTGGGTGCGAGCACACTGTAATGGGAAAGGAGGAGATGGAGCCTAGTGCCAAGAACTAGCTCGTGTCACTTGAAAACCAATTCTTTGATCCTCTTGAGTTGTCAGCGACACCTGATATATGCTCATTCACTCATTCATTCAGCAAGTAGCTATTGCCTCCATAGTCTGTACTTGTATTTGGACACTTTCCAGTTGTTGAGGCCTCTTGCAGTCATAAAAACATGGTAAAATCAACACAAGTAAGGGCATGTTGAAAAACAAACACTAGGAACATTGTGTATATTTATCAATGGTAGATTAGTTAAATTATCTTTAATCTATACAGTGGAATACTATAAAGCCTTTGATACAGAAGGGCTGGGCTCCCAGCTAAACCCCACCCTTAAGCCTGGAACTGCAGCCCTAAGTGAACACCGCTGATTCCATTTTTCTGCCCATATGTTGCCTTTTTGGCCTGCTATGCCCCTATCCTGTGCCCACAAAAAGACTTCAGCTGGCAGAGCAACACAAGCAACTGAGCATCAGGGATAAAAGCAGCTGGACATCAGGGATACAAGCTGCTGAGTGGTGGGGATTTAAGCAGCTGAGTGGCGAGCACAGAAGCAACTGAGCGTCAGAGACTATGTATAGACACAGCTAACTTCAGATGGTGCGGCCTCAGGGAAAGATCACCTTCTTCCTGCACCATCCCCTTTCCAACTCCCTATCCTGCTGAGAGCCACTTCCATCACCCAGTTAAACCCTCCACATACACTACCCTTCAATTTGTTTGTGTGATCTGATTCTTCCTGGATGCCAGACAAGAACCTTAGTGCCAAGAAGGCAGGGGCGGCTACCATGACCCTCCACTGAGCTGGTTGGCATTTGGCCATCCTCGGACAGCAGAGCTGAAAGAGCACTGGTTGTAACACATTTGGATGTTGCTGTGGGGCCTACACAGAGCCTGCTCCCGCCAAAGAGGAGCGACTGGCCAGTTCCAGCATTCATTTGCCCTGGTTCCTGCACTCACTTGCTCACACGCTCCCCCTTGTGAGGAGTGGCCAGCAGCAGGCTGAGTGAGATGAGCCACTCCAGTTCCTGCCCACCAAGGGGGTCAAGGTCAAGGGAACAATCTTGTCTCACTTTTAAAGGATTCAATAAAAGATATCTCATAAGGAAAAATTATGACATATTATAAATTTTTATAATTTTATAATTGGGAGATGTACCTAATGCTAGATGACGAGTTAGTGGGTGCAGCGCACCAGCATGGCACATGTATACATATGTAACTAACCTGCACATTGTGCACATGTACCCTAAAACTTAAAGTATAATAATTAAAAAAAATTATAAAACAGTAAAACATACTTTAAAAAATATATAATATATAAATACATAGTTTTTTAAGTACTGAAAAAGACATACTTAAAATTCCAAGAATGTTTACCCTTGGGGTGGTAGAATTCCAGAAAAGTTTTGCATTCTAAACATTTGTGACAGGCAGAATAAGGCCCCCCAACCACCAAGATGTCCATGCCCTAATCCCCAGATTTTGTAAATATGTTACTTTACATGGCAAAAGGGACTTTGTAGATGTTATTAAGTATCTTGAGATGGGCAGTTTATCTTGGAGTCTGGGTGGGCCCAATGTCATCGTGAGGATCTTTTAAGAGGAAGGCACAAGGGTCAAACTCAGAAAAGAGGGTGTGAGGACAGAAGCAGACAACAGAGAAGGTCATGAGCCAAGAAATGTGGGCAGCCCCTAGAGACTGAGAAAGACAAGGAACAAATTCTCTCCTAGAGCCTCTAGATGGAACACTGCCTTGACTTCAGTTTCGTAAGACTTATTTTGGACTTCTGATATCCAAAACTGTAAGATAATACTCTAGTGTTGTTTTAAGCCACTATGCTTGTGGTAATTGTTACAGCAGCAATAGGAACCACTACAGCATTCCACATGAACTTTATATGTTTTAACAAAGCACCAATAATTTTTAAACGTATATCCCAAGTGACTTTATTTTCATTCGTCCTGTTATGACCAAGGTAGGGTTTATAGTACTTTCCAAGAAGCTAATCAGAAAGCCTTTAAAGCTTCCAGATCTCTAAACCCCCCACTGGAACTATGGTGTGAACTAGGTCTTAAGTCAGATGCCTCCACAGCACATGTTGTACTTAACTCTTTCATACTTAACTCTTTCATAATAGTATTGTATTAAATGAAAGGCTACCAAAAGAAACAGAAGTCTTGCCATGAACATTAAGGCAATCACGAAGCACCTTGTATGCTATTTCATGGTACGCCTACTTGCTCTCTGCCCACACCCCACCCATTCAGCCCTGCTCCCAGTTTCATTGAGTTCTGATAAGTAATAGCATTTTACTACCATTTAACTGTCAGGTTTTTGTTGTTCTGTTTTGTTTTGTTAGGGGAAGGACTTTTTATAAGTCCAAGTATCTTTTGCTTTGCAATTAGATATCTTTGTCTAATTCATATAGTCTGCCTTTTTATATTTCTATCTAATACAAACTATTAGGCCATAAACCAATACTAGACACAAATTCCAGGTATTTATAAGGGGTAGAATTGTGTCTTTAAGGAGTTGACAATCTATCGGAAAACCCAAAAAAAGACACATGGTGCTTTGAAGTAAGGTAGAGATAAGCAAACAGGCCAATTCCTAACCACAATCCTAGGAGATCTGAGAAGGGACACTGGAGAAAGTGATAACCAAGTTCTACAACCAACAGAGCCTGAGATGTATCGATTGATCTAACTGGGTAAAATATAGCTGGAACAATTCTCAAATTTCTGCTGTCACCAATAATAACACAACTAACATTGGCTCAGAAATTCACAGTTGATGAAGCATGTCTCAAATATGGTGGAGGTTAAGTGAGACCACATCTCTTGTTGTTTTCCCTATTGAACACTTATGAAAAGGAGCAGATAAGTTAAATGAGCTGCCCAAGAAAGTACAGATGTAGCTAAGTAAACCTATTCCATCACCAAATTCCCCCATTGTCAAGCTACTTCTAAGGAAACAGACACAACTAATGCATCATTAGAAACTAAATTATGACTTAAAAACAAATACATATCTCCAAAAAGAAATCACCAAAAAATGGTATTCAGTTTCTTGCCAATAAACACCATAGCCATCTGACAAAACTATCTGAAAATGAGCAGTAGAAAACTAGATTCAGTAATATTAAATTTAATTAATACCAAATTGTAACTGCTTTCCCAATGAAAGCTAAAATCAAAATGACAAAAAATTTGAAGCTAAATTATTTTCAACAATTATCTTGAATCAGATGCTGTTACTGCCGCCTCCAATTTTCACTGATTGCCAATTCCAAGAAAAAAAATGGTAATTTTCTGTAAATTTTGAGAAATTTTAATTTAATGAAACACAAAATCATGATCTCCAAAACCAAGTCATAAGTTATTTGGGATAATATTTCAATATAATATCTATATGGAACTATTTCATATCAGTTTCAGCTGAGAATTCCAACCATTTTCAAATTCCAAAGTGAGGGACAAGACCAGCATACAAAAAAGATGGCCAAAAACCTGTTTGCAACTTTTAGCCTTTTACTTATAACATAGTTATATTAAGAAAAACTATTCAAAATTTGGAAATGCAGCAAAAAGATGACTGTGTGCTTTTTCAAAGTCATGCAGAACCATGGCCTATCAATACCACCTAAGGGTTACCTGATGCTCTAAAGTAGAAGTCAGCAAGCTATTTCTGCAAAGGGTCTTATAGTAAATATTTGAGGCTTTGCAAGATATGGTCTCTATCTCAAGTACTCTGTCACTGCAGTGTGAAACAGTTATAGGCAATCAAAGAATGGGAGTGGCTGTGTTCCAATACAACTTTATTTGCAAAAATAGGCCTGGTTTCATTCAGCCTGCAGGCTGTAGTTTGCCTACCCTTGCTCTAGAGCAAGATACCTTTTCTCTTTACCTTAGCTTGGGGCCGGGAATCTGTGACACATTAGATACCCAGTTGAAGATGATTAATAAATTACAAATTATTTTTGTTCAGTAGAGATGAAAATGATTTCTGCCTGATAGAAAAAAATAATGCCAAAAGATACCATTTCATTGCTCCATAAGACATTAGCCAGTTTTGTATCTAACTTTTCTATCTTGTTTCAGCATTCTTTCTTTCACCAACCTTATTATACTTACATGCTTCGGTATCTCTTATCCTCAATTGAACCATCCCTCATTTTCATCACTCAGTTATGAGTAACATAAATCTTTGGCATGTGCTCACTGCATATTTGTATGAGAATTAGGCTTTTAACATTTTTGAAAAGTGTATTTTGACAGGTATAAAAGGGTAAAGTAGGAACCTGGAGAAGGATTTCTTTGAAGAAAGCTAGCTTGTGAGTCATACCATGCACCTCCTTGGGGAAGGTGCCTAAGTTTGCTCCTCCCCTCAAGCCTAAGGAATAGGCTTCATAGGATCCCTTGGAGTTTTGATGTGTGTCTCTGACAGCATGGGGGATACTCTGGGATGTAAACTCTAAAGGGTGAATGGCTGTGGCTTGCTGGTGGCTCCACTGTTGGAATAAAGAGAGTGAGCAGCACTGGGGGTGCCCTTTACATTCAAGGTTTGTCAGGCAATACATGCTTGAGTATTTCCTGCTTTCCATACGTGGGCTGTGCAAGGGGAGCTATCTTGGAGTTGTCTCAGAGTCTGCTAAACCAAGTCGTCTGGAGGCACAGGGCACCACTATATACCTAGGGGCTAAGAAAGGAGTTAGCAAGGAGCCAGCCAGAGTCAAGGGTTTGGGAGGGGAGAGGGTAATTCCCAAAGAACTCATAAAAAGCATCTTAAGAGAAACCTCAGATGGTGTTGACACTGCCGACAATTGTATGTCAAGTCAAACCTTTCTGCTGCCTTTGGCTACTCATTTTCCTGCTGCAATTCTAAGACAGTCCAGAAATCAGCCTAGTAAGTGGAATAGAACCTCTAGGCAGAAATAGAAAAGAAACTGACCATGCTATTCTAACTACAGGAAGCCAAGTCTCAGACACAAAGTGTGATAGAGGGAAATTTCAATAAAATTACACATTTTGATTATGACACTGAACTGACAGTATCAATTACTAAACTGAGAATACAGTGATCAGAACAACTTTTATTGCCAACAGTGACCAGAAAGAATGTCACTTGTCCTAGAGAGCAGATTTGCCAGGCAATGAGGCAAAGGAATTGAGCGGTTTTCTGATGACATCCACTTGCCCCAGCACTTCTGATGTGTATTAATTAGCCCAAGAGGGAAGTGAAAGGGGAAGGTGAAAATCTAGCTTTCCTCTGGGAAAAAAAATAACAAATATTCAAGACTTCTCATTTAGAAGGCACTTTGCTACACCTGGGGATCAGGAAGGGAGAATTTTGCCTATATAATATGCCAATAGGGAAAGGGAACGATTGGAAAACAAAATATGTTTAGAGTGATGCATTTGTGTTGAAGATTTCATCTGAGTATTTTTCTTCACTAAAGAAATGTTTCTCAACCTATTAATTTGTATGATCACTCACGCTGTTCTTACACATTCATTTTAAACCTAAATTCATGATTTTTAAAGTACATATTCATCTGAAAGGCCATTTTACAACTCTTAGATTTGCTTTATTTTCTAGTAAGTGATAGATACAGAGCAATGGTTCTCAACTAAGGGAGATTTTGCCACACAGGGGACACTTGGCAATATCGGGATATTTTATTAGTTGTCATAACTGTAGTGATACTATGGGCACATAGTGCGTAGAGGCCAGGGATGCTGCTAATCATCCTAAAATGGACAGCTCAGTCCTCCACAACTAAGCCGTATCTGGCACACAAGGTCAATAGTACCAAAGTCGAAAAGCCTGAATATAAACTGGTCTTCCAGGGAGGGTTTGTTTACTTGTTTTGAGGCATAGAAACAAGATACAGCCATACCCTCCTGTTAGTTGTAAATTACAATATAAGCTAAAGTAAAATTTTAGAGTCTTAAAATTTTTAGTCTAAATCTAATTTTTAAATTTTTATTTCAGGCTAGGTTTCATTTAAGGTGTATGCTTATATCCTCAGTCTTTTGTTAAACAAATATGTTACAAACGTCCCATTGTTTATCTGGATCTAATCCTTAGTTTTCTTTATCTGCCCCATTTTTATCCCCTACTGTTCTGAGAATTTCTATGCTGCCAACTGCATAAATGCTTTTCACATGTTCATCACATGCTTATTTTTCAAGCAACTTCTCAGAGAAGATGTTCCCGTACAGATACTCTCCTTTCCACTGTTTACTGCCTTTCTACATAAATAACAGATTGCAGTAGTGATATCACTGGATCTGGTAGGGGGGAAAAACACCAATAATAATGTTTTTCTTTTCAGTCAATCTATTAGCAGTATGTGCGCCTTTCCCATGAGCCATTTTTGCTAACCATTATCAGAGCTACTCACCATCAAAATCATCTCTGCTTTTAAAAATAACCCTCTTTCCTTCAGCATGTTGGCTGTCATTTATTAGGTTGGAAAACTGACTTTTGCTTTTGATATATGGATTTTGCCTTATGCTTTCCTGTGTTTGTGATAGAGTAAAACTCATTCCGGTCTCTGGTATGTCACCACATTCTCTCGTTTCATAGAATTGAGAATGAACAATAGCAGTGATATAGAGAGACACAGACAGACCTAGACATAGACATAGACATAGACGTAGACATAGACATAGACATAAATATAGATATAGATCTTAGAAAATCTCTCAGATTTTAATTCCAGAATTTCAAATCCCCTTTATTTTAAAACCTAAGTGTATATGAGAGAGAATAATTCCATTTTTTTCTGACTTAATTCAAGACATAAAATCATGGATATCCAAGAAGCCAGTAGAGCTTATTTTTATAAACCTTATCTATTTCTTGGAATCTAAATGTCGTAGGGCTGAGTGGGCCTCTTACTTGAAAAGATTCATGTTCCCTTCTAGAGAGAAGGCCATATGGTCCAATTCTGCTGAGCAGCATAAGTAATTGCTTAAGACAAGACTTGCCTTTAAGGTCAACTAGACAATGTCTAGCGTTAACTTCCTTTTTTTTTTGAGGCTAGTGGGTAGACAGCCATGAATGCCTTTTTTTCTCTCCTCACACTTGTGCTGACCAACCTTCTTCCTCTCCCCGTCCTCCTACCTTCCCTCTGGTTGCTGTAACACTTATTTTATTTATTAGTTAAATTATTTTAACTTTGAGTTGCATTTATTCAATATTCATTCAAGTTAGTTTTATATTCTGTTTAATGATTTTTACCCCAACCTCCAAGTGTGTGGTGGGTGCTACTGTTCATAGTGAACAGGGTTTGGTCCCTTAGTGAGAGCAATAAATCTGAGACGAATAGCAAGAAACAGACACAGATAATGAAACACTCCACTCACCCAGGATTCATCAACTGCTTCTATTTCTGCTGTTGGCATATGCCTTGCTACTCATCCGCTATAGATTGCAAAGCAAGACGTTGCATTTCTATACTCCAGTTTTTCTTAACATTTAGAGATTTTGAGTCTTGTGTAGAAGGAACACAGTTTAATTAAATCATTTGTATCTAGTCTCATATGTTGTATGTGAAATCTCTCTCACCCTTCCAACTCCTATTTTCTGTTCAGTTACTTATGATTGATTAGTGCTCACTTGCCTCTTTATTTATAGGCATTGGCTTTCCATTTAATATTTCTTAGTGCACTTATTTTTTTTAACTGCTGCTGCTCTGATTTTTTGGCATACACACTAGTGCCTTCTGGACTGTGCTAAGCTTTGACAAGACTGAAGAGGAGGCCCGACTGAATTTGTCTAGTACAGCTAGCACTCCACTCAAAATAACTTTTCCTTTAAAAAATCTATTTTTACTGGTTCAAGCCTCATCTAATCTTTCAATCATAAGGTTGAGCCTTGCATTTTATTTTAAAGTACAAGGGGTAACATTTAAGACATTAATAAATAGAAAAAAATCATTTTTAATTCCGTACATTTAACATAGATTAATTTGATAAAATTAAATCTGTTGTTTGACTCTACTGAGCTAATCAGCTTTGTAGGCCAAAAATATCAAACACTTGGCCTTTTCCAGTAAAATATCTCATAGTAAAATCTCTTTTCCCTTTGCCAATTCTTGAACTCCATACATGACATGGAGCACTATTTCCAATCGTAAATGAATAATCATGTAAGAAATGATCTAGTTTGTCATAAGACAACTTACGCTAGAACTTACTCTAACGCAATTGCCCGTCCAGTGTGCCTGTCTACAACCAACGCTAAATTAGCACCCTCTGAGTGATTTGCTTTTTTAGGGAAATAGGATTAACAAAGGAAATTGAAATTATTAAGGGATATGAAGGAAAATTTTTTAATTGGTTCAGGTTTGCCTGTGGCCCACTGGACCACATCGTCATCTCCTGATGGGGTCTGAATTCATTATGTTTTCTGAGACTGTGGAAAATTAATAATAAGAGGAAATGGGAAGTGGCAAAACTAAACTAATTCAAGAAAAATAACTGATTATCTGTAGCTTCCCATGACTGTGGAAAGATTACAACTATTGATTCAAAAGACAAATTAAGTTTATTTCATTTTACTTTTGAGTAGATAATAAATGTACCTGGTTATAAAGTAAAACATTAAAAACAATGCAGTAAAAGGCCTCACTCCCACTCCTGCTTTTATCTGCCCTGTTCACCACCTGCCACCTCCAAAGGTAACCAATTTTATTAGTTTCTTGCGTATCTGTTCAGAGTTTCTTTATGCAATTATAATCAAATGTAAATATATATTCATATTCTTCCCATTTATATTCACATTCTTCCCACTGTCTTATACAAAATATAGAATATGAAATATACTCTTTCAGTTCTTTTTTGTTTTTACCACCCAATAGAAGGGGAAAACTTTCCATCTCAGTATATAGGGAATTTCTTTGTCTTTTTTAGAGCTACCTTGTATTACATTGTAGGGGAAGGACCACCATTTGTTTAATCAGTCTTCTATTGATGGACAGTTAGGTTATTATCAACATTTTGTATTACAAACAAGGTTACAACAAATAAGCTTTCCTATAACTCATTCTTTGTGTTTTCAGTTTTATGTATAGGATAAATTTCATAAGCAAAATTTCTGGGTCCAAGGGAAAATGCATTTATAATTTTGATAGGTAATACCAAATTGTATTTTATAGTTATTGTGCCATTTTAAACCAATAAGTAAAAAAAAAAAATGCTTTTCAGTTTAATTTGCATTTATCTTATTCTGAGTGAGTTTGAACATTTTTTACATCTTAAAGGCCAAGTTCTATTTCCTTTCCTGTGAAGAGTCTGTTCATATTATTTATCCACTTTAAGAAAACACATCTAGTCTTTTTCTTATCAACTTCTAGGATCTCTGCAAATATTAGGGAGATTAATTTTTTAATTCATAATAAAAATTATAAGAGTTGCAAATCTTATTGTAAATTTTAAGCTGATTTTTTCCCAATGTGTTATTCATCTTTTAATTTGCTTATGATAGTTTTTATCTATAGTAGTTTTTATACACAGATTATATACAGATATCTGTATATAATCAAACATATATGTATAATCAAAAACTACATATATAAACTATATATAATGATATATAAACTATATATATATATACAGTAATGTGGTCAAATTTATCAGTTTCTTCTTTTATGATTTCTGAATTCTTAATCATATCAGAAATGCTTCCCTACTCCAAAGCTAAAAAGTAATTCGCCCATTTTTTTCTTCTACTGTATTACTTTTATGGTTTCATATATTACATTTATACCTTTAATACATTTGGAGTTTTTCACAATATACTATGTGAGCTATGGATTAAACTTTATTTTTTCCCAGTAAACTATCTTATCATCCCAATATCGATATTGTTTAATGAAACTTACTCCTTCTTCTCCCCATTGATTAGAGATCCACATAAATGTTTAAAAAAACAAATAAACATATTTGTAAGATTCAGTCAATAAAAGGCTAGTTTGTAGCTAAGTGCTTCAATCATATTACCATACATCATGCTTTCAATTCTCTCTTCCTTGAAACATAGATAAAAATGAACATTTTTTAAAGTTAATTTTGGCCCAGTCTATAGCATATAAAGGAAATTACTAAATACACAGCAATATTTTATTTATTTATTTATTTATTTATTTATTTATTTATTTATTTATTTATTTTTAGAGACAGGGTCTTGCTCTGTCACCCAGGCTGGAGTGCAGTGGCACAGTCATAGCTCACTGCAGCCTCAAATTCCTGAGATCAAGCAATCCTCCCACCTCAGCCTTCTGAGTAGCTGGGACTACAGGCACGAGCCACCAAGCCCAGCAAATGTTTTATGTTTTGTAGAGATGGGGTCTCACTATGTTGCCCAAGCTGGTCTCTAACTCCTGGCTTCAAGTAATTCTCCCACCTCAGCCTCCCAAAACACTGGGATACAAGTGTGAACCACAGGGCCCAGCCAGAATACTTCTTTATTGTTTCTTGGCAATAGTTTTATGAGGATCATTCCAACAAAAATATGATTAGAGATGACTATTTAAAAATATGTAATAACAATAGACAGCCATTAAGTGTCCACTAATAACCAGATAATTGATTAGGCAATTTTGTATATTTTGTCACTTAACTCTCACAATAACCCCCAAAAAGTTTATAATATCTATTGCGCAATCAAAAAACAACTGAGGCTCAGTAAGTACCTAACAGAATCAAGATTTTAACTTAGGTCTGCCTTTCCTGCAAACACATGTTCTCTACTGATACTCATTCTCTCTCTCTTTCTGTCTCGTTCTCTCTCTCTTCTTCCCTCTATGTGTGTTTATATAGACACACATATGTATATATATATATATACACACACACACACACACACGTAAATATAAATACAAATATTTTATATATGGTTATATATATATAATATATATATATATTCCACAGGCAAACTATAATAAAAATACATACTTATTGAGTGTCTATATGTGCTAGGCATTATGTTAAGCACTTTGCATATTTAACTCAATTGATCCTCTTTTTTTTTTTTTTTCTTTTGAGATGGAGTTTTGCTCTTGTTGCCCAGGCTGGAATGCAATGGCACAATCTCAGCTCACTGCAACCTCCACCTCCTGGGTTCAAGCAATTCTCCTGCCTCAGCCTCCCAAGAAGCTGGGATTACAGGCATACGCCACCATACCCAGCTAATTTTTTATGTTTAGTAGAGATGGGATTTCACGCTTTTTGTCAGGCTGGTCTGGAACTCCTGACCTCATGTGATCAACCCACCTCGGCCCCTTTTTTCTTTTCTTTTTTTTTTTTTTTGAGACAGTGTCTTACTCTGTCACCTAGCCTGGAGTGCAGTGATGCAATCTTGGCTCACTGCAGCCTTGACCTTCTGGGCTCAAGCCATCTTTCCACCTCAGCCTCCCAAGAAGCTAGGACTATAGCTGTGCGCCACCACGCCCAGCTAATTTTGTTTTTATTTTTTGTAGAGACAAGGTCTCACTATGTTGCCAAGGCTGGTCTAGAACTCCTGGACTCAAGTGATCCTCCCACCTCAGCCTCCCAAAGTGCTGAGGTTACAGGCTTGAGCCACAACACCTGGCATGATCCTCATTTAGAAAAAAAAGGAAAGAAAAATTCTATTAACCTCATTTCCCAGATGGGAAACTGAGCAAAGAAAGGATAATTTTCCCAAAGTCACACAAGTAATAACAGGTGGTAGCAGAATTTGAGCCCAGATGACATAGCTCAGTGCCCTTGCCCTTACAGTACTTTATTATACTATGTCATTGTGCACATGGTTAGCAATAAACATCATTAATGGGTTAAAGTTGATCCAATATTAATGAGTCTTCAATTAACCAAAATACTCAGAGACTGGGGCCAATAGACTGATCCCCCAAGTGTTACATGGATATTCCACTCTTCCTACAAACTCTTTTATTTTTAGCTTCTTGACCTAGTAAACACAGAACACAGAAAATAATTTGATCTTCCTTTATGATGAAATATCCTGTGGCGATGTGCTTCTTTCACATGGCATGCCTGTATCAAAACATCCCAGTTACCCTATAAATATATACACTTACTATGTACCCACAAAAATTTTTTAAAAACTAAAAGTGAATTGAAAATAAATAAATAAATATCCTATGGAAATATCAAGTCATCCTTAAAGCTGTACTACAACTACTCATCTGTTTCCTCCTCTCCAGGGCTTTCTTAACCAACTCCCTCTTTCTGCCACCCTCTCAGCAACTGCCTCCACTATGCTCCAGCCTGAGTTTGAATACACCTCTGTAACCAGTCTTGACACTTAACATTACTCTCTTGTTTCCACTCAATCTCCCTGCTTCTCCCTCACACCCTTTCTCACCTCCACTTCCATCCTCGCTTTCACTTAAAGGTACTGTCTATTCATACCTATGTTCAGACACAAGCCTGGCAAATGAATCACCACACATAAGTGTTTCATTCAATAACACCTTAAATGATTTCCCATTTCCCTTTCTACACATCAGCTTATCTCCTAGAATGAGTCATTTTCTTCTTCCTACCAGCTCCTAGCCCCACCCCTTAGCCAGATGTGTCCTATAATCAGATTATTCTATGCTTCAAAATTATCCTTCCCTCATTGAATGAAATGCTTAGATCCTTAGTGCTCTGACCTCAGCCAAATAGCCCTGAGGAAAAGTAAATCAACAGAAACTGTTAGTGAACACTCAACAGCCCAAAGTGTTGGTTCTCCAGATGAAATCTAATTTTAAAAGAGACAAAGCTAAACCAAAGAAATAAACCGCTAATAAAACATTGTGGGTATTTTGGTAGAGGAGGAAGACATTTTCCTGAGGCTCCTTAACTATCTCCTGCACAAGTACCTGTTCTTCACATACCTATTAAGATCATAGGTATATATAAGAAATTTAACAAAAAGCAAACTAAGCTCTAGATCATATTTTAAATATGTGGGTTTTATTTGCTTTTGCTACAGTCCTCATTTCCTATTATCCTCTTTCTATTTTAAAGCCAAGTTCAGAAAGTTTTTAATAAATCGAGGGTTCAGATTATGATCAATTTTGGGTATAAGTATTCATCATCCAATCTCACTGCTTCGTTTTTAGTTTATGAAACCCTGCTGAGAGTTTTACCAATCTACATAGGCTGCATTGTGGCTAATTACATTTTTGTCTTCGTTTATACCATAGGAAGAGCTGAAAATATCATTAATTCCTGAACATAAGAATTTTTATGGCATATTAAATCACTGTTGCAATCCATTTGATTCACCATATTAACAAACTAAAAAATAAAAACCATATGGTCTTCTCAATATATTCAGAAAAGCATTGACAAATCCTACGTACATTCCTGATATATATATATTAAAAAAAAACTTTCAGCAAACTAGGAATAAAATAGAACTGTCTAAACCCGATAACAGGCATCTACAAAAAAACCTACAGCTAACATCATACTTAATGGTTATATTCATTTTTTAGGGCTGCCATATTACAATACTACAGACTGCGTGGCTTAAACAACAAAAATTAATTTTCTCACAGTTCTGAAGGCTGGAAGTCCAAGATCAAGGTCCAAGATTATGGCTAGTTTCATTCTGAGGCTTCTTTCCTTGACTTGCAGATGGCTCTCTTCTCTCTCTGTCTTCACATTGTCTTTCCTCTGCACTTACACATACCTAGGTCCTAATGTCTTCTTATAAAGACCCCAGTTATATTGGATTAGGGCTCACCCATGTCCTAATTTTACCTTATTTGCATTTTTAAGAGCTCTCTCTGCAAATAGTCACATCTTGAGGTACTGGAGGTTAGGACTTAAATATGAATTTGGTGAGGGGGAACAAAACTCATCCCATAACGATGGTAAAAGACAATGCTTTCCCTAAGGTCAGGACAAGGCAAGAATATTTGCTCTCACTACTTTATTCAACATTGTACTAGAGGTTCTAGTCATTTCAGTAAGGCAGGAAAAAATAAATAGAAGATATTTAAATAGGAAAGGAAAATTCAAATGAATGTATATGTACCGCCAATGAACAATCAAAAAATACAATTTAGGACTGTATTTTTAAAATATAAAAATACAATTTTGAAACTTAAAAAATACAATTTATACCAGGATCAAAACCATGAAATACTTAGGAATAAATCTCATACAATTTGTGCAAGATCTGTACAATGAAAACAAGAAAACACTGCTAAGGGAACTTAAAGAAAACCCAAATAAATGGCTATATATAAATTTTTTATTGATTAGAGACCACTATTGTCAGGATGTCAACTCCCATTAAATTAATCTATAGATTCAACTCAATCCCAATGAGAATTCAGCTGGCTTTTCTGTAGAAACTGACAAACTGATTCTGAAAATGCAAAGTGCCTAGAGTAGCCAAAATAAATTGAAAAGGAAGAACAAAGTTGACTAAATAACTCTGATTTCAAGACATAAAAACAAAGCTGTCTTTATTTACTAAAGATACTTAAATAGACCAATGAAACAGAACAAAAAACCATGATTACTTGTACCCATATGTGGACAACTGATTTTTGAGAAAATGCAAAGGCAATTCAGCAAAGACAAGATCGTCTTTCAACAAATGGTACCATTTTCAACAAATAGAACATTAACAGAAATAAATTTTAATTCAAATCTCATATAATATACAAAAATAAACTCAAAATGAATTATAGACCTAAATGTAAAATCAAAAACCACAAACCTTCTTTAAAAAAATGAAAATCTTTGTGACTTTGGATTAGGCAAAGATTTCTTAGATACAAAAAAATATAGATATGACTATCCATAAAAAGAAACATTAATAAACTATAATTTATCAAAATTAGAAATGCATGCACCTCAAAAACATTTTTTAAACAATTAAAAGACGAGCCACAGCCTGGAGAAAAACACTGTAAATCCCATTGCCAACAAAAGACTTGTATCCAAAGAACTCTCAAAACTCAATTTTTTAAAAATCCAAATAAAAATGGTCAAAAGACAGAAATAAATCCACATATATATGGGGTTAGGACTTAAATATGTGAATTTGGCAAAGGGGAACAAAACTCATCCCATAACACTGGTAAAAGACAATGCTTTCCCTTAAGGTCAAGACAAGGTAAGAATGTTTGATCTCTGACAAGGATGCTAATAATACACAATGAAGAGAGAATATGTCTTCAACAAGTGGGTTTGGGAAAACGGAATAGACATATGCAAAGGAATGAAATCGTACCCTTATCTAACACCATACACAAAAATCAACCTCAGACTGCATTAAAGACAAATATAAGACAAGAGATCGTAAAACTTAGAAGAAAATGAAGGGAAAAGTTTTATAATATTGGTCTTGACAATGGTTTCATGAATATGACATCAGAAGCACAGGCAACAAAAACAAAAAAAAACAAGCAGGACTGTATCATACTAAACAGCTTCTGTACAGCAAAGGAAATAATCAACAAAGTGAAAAGGCAACCTGTGGATAAGGGGTTAATATCCAGGCTATATAAGGAATGCCTACAACTCAATAGTAAAAAAAATAAAATAAAATAATCCAATTTAAAAATGGAACTTGAATAGACATCTCCAAAGAAGACATACAAATGACCAGCAGGTATACGAAAAAACACTCAACATCACTGCTAATGGGAATGTGAAATGGTACAGCTGCATACATCCATGTAAAGATTTGTACATGGATGTTCATACAGCTTTAACTATAATGGCCATAAGCTGGAAACAACTCAAATTCCCACTAATAGGTAAATAGACAGATAAATCGTGGTATATCCAGACAATGGAATACTATTCAGCAATACAAAGGAATGAACTATTGATACAGATGACATAAATGAATCTCAAAATAATTATGCTGTTAAAGAAATCATAACGACAAAAAAGAGTATACTGTATCATTCCACTTAAAGAAAACTCTGTAAAATGCAAATTAACCTATAGTGGCAGAAAGCAGATCAGTGGTTGCCTAAGGGGGTCAGAGGAAGGAATTACTAAGGGGCACAAGGAAACTTTTGGAAGTAATGGAATGTTCTATGGTGAAGATTTCACAGGTGCATACATATAACTAATCAAATTGCATTCACTAAATAGGTGCAGTTTATTGTATGCCAATCACACCTCAATAATGAAAAAAATTCACAGGGAACACCTCACTCTCCAAATATTTCCCAAATTCTGATTTTCACCAAAGTTCACTCTGCCTTTGCTTTTGCTGTTCTCTCAGGTTAGGAAGCTCTCTCTCCTTTCCTATACTTATTCCTGTCATCTCACCTGTCTATCAAAAGTCTTCTTGCTCCCCAAAGTCTCAGTCAAGCTCAAGGAAAATGCCATCTCCTTCAAAAAGCTCTTCCCACTATTCTATGTCTACATGAGTTGCTCTTGTCCTTATAATCTCATCTGGTTATTTCATTTTGTCTTCGTAATACAGATAACTGTTTTGTTTTTGTTTTTTTTTGAGACAGGATCTAGCTCTGTTTTCCAGGCTGGAGTGCAGTGGCATGATCTCAGCTCACTGCAAACTCCATCTCACAGGCTCCAGCAATCCTCCAGCCTCAGCCTCCAGAGTAGCTGGGACTACAAGCATGCCACCACACTTGGCTAATTTTTGTATTTTTTGTAGAGAAGGGATCTCCCTGTGTTGCCCAGGATGGCAACTGGGCTCAAGTGGTCCACCCGCCTCAGCCTCTCAAAGTACTGGGATTACAGGCATGAGCCACAGTGCCCGGCCCAGTTAATTTTTACGTACTCATCATCCCCATCACACCAAAAGTTCCTTGAGAGAGAGGCTGTTACTTTTTTAATGCTAATTCTATCTAAGGCCTAGCAGAGCTTTTGGTTATTGAAGTACTCTGTAACTGCTTCAAGGGTGAATAGCTCCACGGAAGGAAGAAACAGAAAATAACATATTCCATTCCCTTAGCTCAAGTTTTCTTCTGAAAGGCAACCTCTATTCTAATACTCCAGTTTGTGCAGATGTGCTGAACAGCACTCATGTGTTATCCACACAAGGAGCTCATTTTAAACATGTCTCCCTGGAGATAACCTCTTAACCCAAAGGAACGATTCTTGTGGTAGACGTTTAAGACATTCTGGCAGGCTGGTGGGGAAAACAGCATTAAGAAAAATAAGACCTTACAAAATGCCCTCCCATGATCCTGAGCTGGAAGTCCGCCCTCAGAACAGTGGTACAGGAAGTGATCGCTCACTAGCTGAGCCAATAGATTTTTTCCAAGTTCCCCAGTGATCCCTAGGGAGTAGCTATGAGACTTGAAGAATCTGTGTTGCCTCCTGTGTTACCTGAAAATAAGAGCTTACTGTTGTAATTTTTTTTAATAGATGAGAAAACCAAGGGACAAAGGGATCCAGAGGTGACAAAATTTACAGGCAAAACAGATATTAAGTATTCTAACTCTCCTGAGCCCAGGCCAGAATCTCTTACAGAGTTTTTTAGAAAATGTTTCTTTACTATTTTATTAAACACTGGAAAAATATTTGACATCCTACCAAGTTTTTGTGGTTTAAAAAGCAGTACTAAGAGTTTGGGGACACAGATTGCTTATTTGGATATAATAGAGAGTACAATCATATTTTCATCAGTGTGTAGTTTAAGAGCTATTTCTTTTTTTTAATAGGCTGATATAACCTAATTCAAAGGAAATAGAATGTGTGTTTAACGTAGTAGCAACTAAACAGGCTTCACAGACTGTGGGAAAGACCTTTGAGGTTGAAGTTAAGAAATGTTAACTTCTTGACCGCTCATAAACCCTGACAGCATAACAAATTATGTACATTTTTTGCTAGATTGTAAAACCCATGAATGTAAGGATCTCTTATTTCCTGATTTAGCCTTATTCATTTATTCATTTATCATATATTCTGTCTGTGTGTTTTATATATGAAAGACTGTTTTGCACCTGGGACATAATGACAACTGAAGTCTCCTTCTCTAACTGAGCTTACATTCTGGTAGGAAAAGATAACCAATCAAATATACATAGCAGAGAGTGATAAACGCTCTTCAGAGATTTAAACTAGGGCATTGTAATTGAGAGTTATCAGCTGGCCACTAGTTGGATGATCAGGAAAGCACTGTTTGAAGAAGTAACATCTAAGATAAGAACTGAATGACAAGGAGAAACCAGTCATGCCATGAGCCAAAAATACACCTTCTAGACAAAAGTAATGGCCTGCTAAGGCACAGAGGAGACTGGCATGTTCTAGGAAAAGAAATATAGTGTAGCTAGAGCCTAGATGTGGAACAGAGGAGCAAGGGACAATGAGAAAGAAGAGGTACAAAGGAGCCAAGCAAGGAGGGGTTTGTAAGAAAGAATAAGGTGCTCAGATTTTATTCCAAGTGTAACAGGAAGTTAGTGGAGGGTCTGGGCATTAGAGTTGCATGATCTGATTTATCATTTTTAATGATAATTAATGATCCCTCTAGCTACCACCTGGAAAGTGGGCTATTGGGGAGGCAAGAGTAGAGGGAAAGAGATCAGTTAGGATAATATTGCAGTAGTCTAGGAAAGAATGAATAGGGACTACTATTGGACTAGTGTAATAGTAGCAGCAATAAAGAGAAATGGATAAAATCAAGACATGTTTTGTAGGTAGAACTAACTATGCGATTGGAAGGATTCAAGAATAATGCCTAGAGTTTTAGCCTGACTAACATTTACTATGACTTAATATGTGTTTTTTTTTAAATCACTGCTTAAATTTTAATTTACTTAACCTCATTAGATCTAGAATTTTAGATACTTTATGATCCAATATCTTGCAAAGGATAACACCAAATCCATACCAAGTAGTTAAGAAACTTGTTAGAGTAGTTAGTGAGAGTTGGTATTATAACATGGATTTCCTTGACTTCCCATCCACTGCTCTTTTAGTGACACTATGCTAAATAGAACAAAGCCATAGAAGTATTATTCCTACTGCCTAAGGGCAACAAGACAAGATCAGCAATGTTGTGATGAACAGTCCCTTTCCCCAAGTGTACACGGAGAGCCAGACACATGCGAGATGGTACACACCTCCACCTGACATATCTAATCAATCATAAGACTTGTTCATTTTATCTCATAAACAATATTTCTAAACCCTAGTCCAAACTCCCAGTTCTTCCATTTCACACTTACCTCTTCCAGTCCATTCCCACCAACATGCAGGCTAATTTTTTTTTTTTTAAGTTTTCTCAGGTCATTTAGAAGGGTCATGTTCCTTCCCGCTCAGGGAGAAATGTGCTAGCCTCTCTGAAACCTCGCCCCTTGCCAACCCACTCTTCTTCACTTGGGCCTATTTAATTCACATTCTGCTTTTGAAGCATTGCTCAAATTTTGCTTCCTCAAAGAAATGTTTTTTTGTCACCACCCCCAACTAGGTCAGATATTTCTGTTATTTATAGATCACTTTTAATTTTTATAGAACTTAAATTGTGCAACTGGCATTTAATATCCACCTTTCCTGGTAGTTGAATGCCTGTCACCCCTGCTAGAATGTAAGTTCAAGGACAATTTGTACCATATTTGTCTTGTTTACCTCCATGTCTGCAATTTCTATGTCTGATATGTCATAGGTAATTAATGAATATTAATGAATTAAATAAATCAATGTATATGTTCTTTTTGGCTGTAGACAAGATATATCTCATGTATAGTTTATGTTACTAAAAAGTTCTATAAATGCTAATTACACACAAACAGGAATGTCACATTTGACAGGAAATCAAATAATTGAAAGATAATAAATATGCTTAACCTCCACAGAAGGGGAAAACATGAACAAGAAACAGGGAAAACTTGGGTGAGTTCAAATTTAATCAAAATTACCTGAACATTTACACAAGTATTTACTTTTGCTTTTAGACACATTATCTCACAAATGCCTTCCAACCTAAAATAGCTCACCCCATCACCCACGGCAACCCCTCTCTATCCAGCAACTCTGCTTTATTTGTCTTCGCAGTACTTAATTCTGACACACTAGTATATTAACCATTTACTATTGTCTGTCTTTCCCTCTATAATATAAGCTCCACAAGGGCAAGGACTTTATATGATTTAAAACTATATCCCCACTAGAACCTGACACATGGGAGGTGCACAATAAATATTTGTTGAATGAAGGAGTAATATGGAGTTATCTCAACAACCAAGCCAAATAGAGATTATTTCCATTCACAGTTGACAAAACAGATTGTCTAAAAACATGAATTACTACTTGCTCAAAATTGTGCAATTTGTAAGTGATGAAGCCCTGATTCAAACTCAGGGTTTTATGGTCCCCAGTACAGGTCCCTGCTCACAGAGTAGAATACACAGTTCCTAAAAAGGCCTAAAGCAGGAGGAGAATCATTTACTAATTCAGAATGAGTTTACTTATTCAGAGGTTTCTGATTGGGAAGGCCCAGATGTGGGTGAAATACTTGCACATAGTTTTTAGCCTTCACTGAGAGGCTGAGTCTGGACAGTCAACCAGCAAGACATTGCTTCTTGGTATCATAAACAGATTTGATGGTGAGGGAGAAGAGTCCATTGGAAACTTGGGTTGAGATGGTGGAACTAGAGATTGGGGAGGAAATAGGAAATAGTCAAGGAAAAGGCTTCAAAGAAACATGATGCCTTATGAATATCCCACCAGTACCTGACCTATTCCCTGAGATACTGCCCCAGTCTTTGCCACTATTATTTCTCACCTGGGAAGAGTTTTTCAGAAACTGGGCCCAGAAATAACCTGCATCAGAAACAGAAGTGATGAATCACAAACTTTGGGGTAGAACCTATAAATATACCTTGTTAACAAGCACCTTGGTTGATTTTTGTGCATATGAAAGTTTGATCACCACTAACTTAAAAATTAGGATTATTACCATGTTGACATGATACCTAGATATGTTAAAGAGCATAAAAGATGGTGCCCATGTAAATACTCCCAGCCCAGGGCCAATGTGGTTTAGAAAAAGAAAATTATTGAATAAGTATATCTGGTTATAATTTTTGTTTCTGCACAGCTAAACACAATCAAGGTAATACTCTCTGAAATATTTGCTTTGATTTTTTTCCTCTTCAGTCATCATGAAATTTCCTACAGAAACATTCAGTAGAAACAAATCTTCAAATAACCGTGAGCTGATTATCTACAGTGTTAATGATAACAAATAAACCTGTGAGCTCACTAATTAGTAAGTAATTGGAAGAAAATTGTATCTTTAATTTTTGTGCCTTCTTTGTGTTTTCCATTTGATTTTGTGGTTTACTGGGGATGCTGGGTGACATTCCTGGGCAGGGTCTTCACACAAACTCTACAGAATTATATGTGAAAACAACAGTACCTTCCTCCTGGAGTTTCTCTGAGAACCAAGTACAATAACATAGAAAAAGTACCCAGCCCATTGCCTTTAAGCACTGTAGAAACTCAACAAATGTGAGCTGTGATGACTGCATTTCAATTTCTAAGAGACACATGCATGTCCACATAAAAAAGAGAGGAGGCAAATCTTTTGAGGTTTCCATTTTCATTCTTACAAATATATTTCAAACTAAATATATTATATTATATTTTAGCTAAATATAATTAAATGTGTTCTCACACATATATTCTTTTTTTTAATTTATTTTATTTTATTTTTTTTTTTGAGACAGAGTCTCACTCTGTCTCACCCAGGCTGGAGTGCAGCAGTGTGATCTCGGCTCACTGCAGCCTCCATCCCCCTCAGGTTCAAGTGATTCTCCTGTCTCAGCCTCCTGAGTAGCTGGGATTACAGCATGTGCCACCACACCCGGCTAATTTAGTATTTTTAGTAAAGAAGGGCTTTCACTATGTTGGCCAGGCTGATCTGGAACTCCCGGCCTCAGGTGATCCACCCGCCTCGGCCTCCCAAAGTTCTGGGATTACAGGCAGGAGCCACCACACCCGGCCTCACAGATCTATTCTAAACTAGTTTATAGTCTCAGTTGTTTACCACTCCATTCCTCTCCTTTATTATTACACAAATAATTACGGCCATATCACCCATGTTACGATAGCCATAGAACATGTTGTCTTAGCAACTCACCCTCCAGGGAATAAAGCTGTGGTCTGGAAGTCACAGCCTGCTGTTGACCCCACATCCCACTTGGCTTCTCTTTCCTGAGATGGTGCAGCCATGTCTTCAGGCAAGTGACATAGTCAGGCTCCTTTCTTTGCCCAGATGTCAAGCATACATCCGTGGAGTAATTATTCATTAATTTTCAGAAAAGAGCATTCAACTCTCAGGTATTTTCCAGAAAGTTAATCTTAAACTCTTTATCACAACCTAATTTTCAATTATAATACTGTAGGAGGCTTGCCTAAAGGATTAGCTGTCTGTCTGCTTCTCAAAACACTCTAATTTTCACCCTTAAATGAAACCACGTACTCAAAGGACTACTCACCTGGATATTTAGGCCTCCTGTATAGCTCTTTTGTGGCGCATCTTTCAGATCATGCCACAGTGTAAGACAGAGCACCACAGAATGCATGTGTGTGCCATGAGCAGGTTCATGGCCACCATTTTCTAGGGTGTCACTTGCACGAAGACTTACAGAAGACAATTTCCTCCCATGCCCTCAGCTACTGGATGGCTCAAGAACAGAACTTCTAAAATCCTAAAAATGCAATCTCCAACCAGAAAGCCTAGCTTCCCAGACGAAATCTTCTCTTCACTTTGAGTCTCTCATGGAGCAAGCAGGCAGAGAAGGACCTGTTCAACTATGCGGTTCATCTGTTCTCACTTTTGCTCCATTTCATGTGTGTTAATTAAAACTGGAAATAGGTTTTGTGCCAACATTACAATACAAATGGAAACAGTTGCCTTTTGGAAAGATCATTTTGGTCTAAAAAGTAGAAGTTTACCCCTAAAACTTGTCTTAAATATTTTGAAGTTGGGAAGCTATGTTTTCTGAAGGAAAACCTGTAAAGAAAAGTAACTGTGTTGGTCAAGCCTCCTATTTGTAAGCATCAGGCACTAACCTTGACTTATTTAAGTGGAAAGGAGATTTTTTAAAAGGATATTGGGCATTCACAGATAAGAAAACTGGAGAATCAAGCCTGGGAGCCTATCAGTCCAAAACAGAATCCAAAATCCTAAAACCACTGCTGCCACTGGGAATTCCCATATATGCCTCAAAAGTCCAAACTACAGACTGCCACCCTGACCCATGGCAGAGCATCTATCTCCCTTACACCTGGGCTGCCATCTATCTACTTCTCACCCACCCTCAATGCTACTCCCAACAGCCTGCAGATGGCACCACTGCCAGACGTTACTGATACCAGGCACTGAACCAGGACACACATTAATGCTCTCCCACCGCCCACCTTTAGGAACAGGATGCAATTGCCCTCCCTATCATCGCTTCTCTCAGACTAGAATCTGGACAGTTTCTTCTCCTCTTCATCAGCTTCCCACACAAATCTGGGCAGAAGTGTGTGTGCATGGTGGAAATTTTAGGTCATGTGCTCATTACTCTTCCTGCAAGGACCATTGGAAGTGAGACTATCTGACATACCCAACTGTATAATAGGAAGGAGTTTCTGTCTCATAATGTGGGAAATTTCCAGATATTGGAAAGGAAGTTGAGATTGTAGGTAGCCAAAAAGATCAAACAACTATTTACTACAACAATTGATCTTCTCTTCTTTAGAAATATAAAGTGTCCCTTGAGACTAGGTGCAGTGGCTCACGCCTGTAATCCCAGCACTTTAGGAGGCCAAGGCAGGCAGATCACTTGAGGTCAGGAGTTCTAGACTACCCTGGCCAACATGGTGAAATGCCATCTCTACTAAAAATACAAAAATTAACTGGGTGTGGTGGTGCATGCCTGTAATTCCAGCTACTCAGGAGGCTGAGTCAGGAGAACCACTTGACTCTGGGAGGCGGAGGTTGCAGTGAGCTGAGATAGTGCCACTGCACTCCAGCCTGGGCAAGAGAGTGAGATTCCATCTCAAAAATAAAATAAAATAAAATAAAATAAAACATCCCTTGAATATGAGACATACCAGTGGACATAGGAAATCTTTTTGAATCAAAATCTTCTAAGAAGGGTGATTTCTTTTTCCTGTCTTCTACGGCCCTGCTAAAACTGTAAGCACAGAGATGGACAAAGTGAAGATTTCCAGTTTTTTACAAAGGAAAAGCCCAGCTCCTCATGTCTCCTGACTTAGCTCACAATAACTTCATTCTTGCTCCTTCCGTTTTTGCATCCAGTGATATTTTCTCAGAGGATGTGCCAAAAGATGTATTCTGGATAGACACTGAAATGTATTCTGAATACACCACAGCTAAAGAACCTTCCTGGGCACATGATAGCTTAGTAAAAGAAGAAAATCTAAAACTTTACATTATGATGAATAATTATTTATTACAGATAAAAGAATATTTCAAACATTGTACGACAGTATTTATGGGTCCTAAACATAAATCCTAAATGGCACTTTTCTCAGCATTGTTTCAACAGGTTCTCCTAGTTCCTTGGAAGTTAGCCCTACATCTGCCTAACATTTTCTTTTAACTTCAAATTCTCAATGATCTATTATGCACTATATGGGCAATTAATAAATACTCATTGACTGGATATAAGGCCTGTATCACTGTTTTCAAAAAGTCAACAAAAAAGGAGCCATGAGCAGTCACTTTGGAGAAATATGCTTCTCTCTCCCCTTTATGGGTATTTGCCCCCCTGCCTTTTTTGAAATTTACCCAGTTATGACACATTATATTAATTAATAATGAATCTACTGAGTATTTTGTAAATGATTTACTCATAAATGAATTTCTATTGAAATTAGAGGGAGCACTGTATTTTAAGGTATTGTATTAATGATACTGTCAGGACGCAGGGAAATAACGGGTAGAAAAGGGCAGTTGCCTGGCAAAGTACCCACCCTCAAGCCTGGAAACCCACAGCCCTACATGGGAACAGGCATTCCTATTTTCGCACCCAAACGTTGCATTTGGCCTGCCATGCCCCCCTATCCTGTACCCATATAAATCCCAAACCCCAGGCTCCATGAGCAGAAGAGCAGAGGTGCAGAAGAGTGGCACAGCAGAGAGAGAGAGAGAAGAGAAGGAGTGTCTGGATGTCGAGAGGAGTTTGGCTGGGGATGGTGAGAGAGGAGATCGGCTGTGGGATGGCCAAACTCTAGGGGAAGATCATCTTCCCACTCCATCCCCTTTCCAGTTCCCCATCCATCCCTTTGACAGTCACCTCTATCCAGCAATAAAATCCCTGCATTTACTATCCTTCAATTTGTCTGTGTGATCTGTTTCTTCCTGGACAATGGACAGGAATCCAGGTACCAAGAGGACACTGAGCTGGTTAACACTTAAGCCGTCTGCAGACAGCAGAGCTAAAGGAGCACTGTAACATGCTCACTGGGGCTTCGGGAGTCACAGACACCCACCCCTAGACACTACTGTGGGGCCAGAGCCCAAAAGCACTCATCCCAGCTCCTGCACCTGCCTGTCTGCATGCTTCCTCTCCCATGAGGGTTTTGAGCACAGCAGCCAAACAGACAAGCCACACCCCTGTCACATGTCCTGAGAGGGGGGTCAGGGAACTCTCCCATTTCATTAAATATCATGTTCGATATAGTTTTAAAACAAAAGAAAGTCATGAATTCGTTTTGGGTCAATACAGAATACAAGTGCGTAAAATTAATGTGATGAATATCTGAATGCTTCCCTCACCTTACCCTCCTTACAAGGAGTAGGTGCAAGGTCCTTTGAGTCTTAGGAAACAGGTGAGCAAGGCAGGCAGGAAGAAGCTAGAGTCCAAGGGGCACGAAAGCAGAAAGCACATGGGAGATGCCAAGGGAGTCAGGATGGGGTCAGATTAAAAAGAGTCAGCAGAATTTGGAGTCAATATGTAAAGACAAAATAAAGAAACTAGGACCAGGAAATGGAAAACAAAATTGTGCAGAAATCAAGAATGTTCAAACACACAAAAAAAAAAAAGTGAAGAGAAGGAAGGGAATCCCACCCAGTTGCCTAGAGCATTGGTTCTCAAATTTGGATGAATATTGGGATCAATTGGAGGTCTAATAAAATACAGAAAGGCCATCTCCAAAAGACAAAGAAGCTGGCCCTGGAAGTAGGAGAGGATCTGGGCCTTCATATTTTTTACCAAGTTCCTCAGGTGATTCTGATACCAATCAAAGTTTGAGAAACACTAGCCTAGGATGTCAGCTACCAGAAGAAGAGAGAGAACTCTGAAACATTTTAATGACTTGTGTGAGAAATCATATTCCTCTAAAACAATGTGTTGGATTTTCTACTTCACAAAAGTATTTTAGGATAGGCAATTACCTCCCTTGCTGCAGGTCTTTAGGTGTGAGGAGGAGAAACACATTTTTCTAAAATGGGGATGGAAACACAAGTTAAATATTGCATATCATGCCTTCACTGTATTGTCATTAGCCTCAGGGTCTAGTAAAGGAAAAAAATTGTCATTTCCTCTTGACTCTTCAATTCAGTATTTGGCCACAGCAGACTTCATATAAACATGCTATTGTGAGCGTCAGCCCCCAAGCAAGTAAGCCGCTACCTCTGGCAGATCTTAGCCCCACACTGTGTAAGAACAAGGCCTGTGCATGCAGCCAATTTCTCAAGTGTATTCTTCAGGCAGGTGCTGCTCTCTCCCCTCACCTGTGCCTCTGGCCCTTTCATGTCCATGGTTCTAGTTCTGCCTAATTTCTTACTGCCTCTATCATGTTAATCAAATAATGGATTAGTTAAAATAAAAACCAAATGAAACAAAGCATGAGAAAACTTATTTAAAATGCATGGTATTCGTGTTTAGAAATGTGCTTTATGCTACCGGTATGATTTTGGTTGACATATGGCCAGGAGATATTCCTTACAGTTTTGTGTCATTTTGCTGAGTAGAGTAGCTTTGTAGAAGAAAAGGGCCAATCCAACCCATGATGTATTACCAGAAACTGGGGTATGTCTATGTATATAGAAGAGAGCGGAAAATTCTGTCATCAGGGTGCTTGTGATGGATGAGTTGCGTTAGGTATTACTCCCATAAATTACAAATGCTGAATCTGCTATCTTCTGTCAGTCAAGATAAATTGGGGGTCTTGCCCATAATTGACATGACTGCTGACTCTCGCAGCTAAAATCTGTTCATTTCCTGCAAAGAGGAATCTTAAAGTTTTATACCCCCATTCTTTAAGACAACTGACTTTTGAACTGATCACATCAGAAACATCTAGTAAATGCTTGATGCATTCATTAAACCTGTTTGCATGCCTGTGTGAAGCCCTGGGTATTCAGAGATTTTTTTAAAAGACATGCCTGTCTCCCCCAAAAACTCACAGTCTAGTAGAAAACTCAGACACAATTTTAAAAAGGCTGGCCTACTTCTCCCCGATAACCTCCAGAACTCTGTCTCAGGAATCCCTTAACACTGCGATGCTCTTCTGTAGGCTTTAAAAAAATAAAAATCTATTTTTACTACTTGCTTGTCTTTTTCTTTTCAAGTCAAATTCCTTTGAGATTCCTTTCTAAAGTGTACCCAAGAACATTTTAATTCTGAGATCGAAATTTAAAAATGCAATGGCATTTTTCTTAAAGTGCTAGAGATAATAGCTAGTTCTAGGTACTTCAAAATCCAAAGACCTCAAAAACATCCTCGGGGATTTAAAATGTTATATTGAATAAACCACACCTAAGTTTAAACAAAAGGCTTATCAAGAGCCAGAGCTACACAGCTATCTGTTACAAAGAGAGACAGAATATTGAAGGAAAAGAAGATGGGCCTTAAAGCAAACAGAACTGAGGTTGAATTTAAACTCTAAACTTTTTTGCTATGTGATGTTAGGGCAAGTTGCTGAAGGTTCCGAAATTTCATTTCCTAGTGTTTAAGTGTACACAAAAACTGCTTTACCCTGTGGCTGTAAGGACTAGAAAAATGTTTGTGATGTGCCTCACACGTAAGGGTACTTTATAAATGGTAGCTATACTTGCATTATTCCTAGCTCAATTACTTCTAGAAATTAAGTTATTAACTACAACTTGGGTAATTACACACCAATAAAACAACTACTTTAAAAATCTGTTTAATAATGATAGCCTGGGATAAAATAGTTTCGTTTTTCAGATACATAGGCTTTCCTCTCCCATATACTTAAAAATACACAATTAAGGACCTAACTCGATTCCTCCTGGAAGATTCCCAGTCATACTGAGCCTGTCCTAGAAGATGAATGAACCAAGTCTGTCACTCAGTGCCTCACTGGTGACTCTCTGGCTTCCTCAGCCCCTTGCCTCCCTTCCGCTTCCCCTTCCCCTTCCTCTGCCTCTTACCACCTGTGTTTTCTATGTTTTTCTCCTCTTTAATACTTTCACCATGAGGGACTGTTTGCAAAATTAAGGTTCCTTCATTATCTATTTTTGGTTTTCCAAATTCCCCTTACATTATCATGTGTTGACTAAAACTGCTGAAAGTCACTGATGATGGACATACTCTGTATCACAAGACAAAGCTGAGTGCCCAGTGAACAGTGAAAATATAATTCTTCCAGTTTAGGGTCCTCGAGCACCCATGAACTCGTTCTAAATAATTCGTAAATATAAATAGCTTTATGATCAGTTTACTCATAATAAAGCTGAAAGGTTAAATAAAACATCAAAGTTAATTGTTTCTGATTAGAAATGTATCAACTGAGTCAGCCATCGTGAATTCTCTCATGCTGGTCAGCAGTTTTGAATGGCGCTTTTTCTTTCTTTCTCTCTCTCTCACTCTCTCTCTCTATATATATATACACACACATATATATACATATATACATATATATACATACACATACACATATATACATATATACACACATATATACATATATACATACATATATAACTAAAAATAATGGGAAACTTTTAACAACAGTTTCTAAGACAATGTTTCAAAATAAGAAATCTATGAGAGAAAAATAAAGTCTATTTTTTGTTGGCAAAATTTTGGAAAACATTAGTTTATCTTGTTTAGCTAGGAGTCAGAATTTTATTAAACCATAACACTTTCTCAGTAACCCTCCCCATTGCCAAAATTCCACATCTCTGGAGGAAGGGTCCTATGGCCTATGATTTCTTGGCTAAGCCCTTTTACTTGTTCTTGGTAACATCAGACATTCTCCACGCCTCTTATTGGCTAAGTCATTAACCACTATTGTTCAATGCTTGATCAATAAGGAGAACTAAAAGAATTAATATATTTGGTAAATTAAACTCATTCTTGTGTTTTCCAGGACTGTATAATATTTTTTAAAACATCAATCAGCAAAACTCATTCATTAAATATATTTACAGAAGGCCTCAAGAGCTACAGTAAAAAAAAAAAAAAAAAGATACTGCCCTAAAGCATTCTAAGGCCTGTTAATATCCACATACCCTTTTGTAAACAAAGCTAATTATCACAACAAACAAGTTTTAATTAATTTTATTTATTTATGTGCCTCCTTTAATTGCATTTCCTTTCCACGACTCACACCTTTCTAGCACTGTATGGTAAGATAAACTATAAGACTGTCTGCCAAGAGTAAATGCTTGCTGGACAATTGCTGAGGAGTTTCTTCTACCAACATAAATACGATGCCATTTTCTGTTGGTAAAATAGATTCTTGACTTGTGCCACCAATCATTTGATCTCTCTGAAGGAAGAAGTAATGAAAGAGACAAGCAAAGTCTGAATATAATTATGTTTAAGAAGTAAACCTGGGAGGAGAAGGAAGGACCTGTGAGAGAAAGCAATTGTTTTCATCTTAGAATATGTTACAGCCAGCGATGGGAAGACCAGAGCTCTAAGAAAATAGATTTTTAAAGATTAGTTGGGTAGGATTCCTTAGACAGAAACTCTGAGAAGGGAGATGGCTCAAGAGGGAAGAAAAACTCACAGAAATACAATTCTGACAACACAATGTCAAACAATCCTACTGAGGAAAAGAAAGAAAAAGACATGGCAATCAAATGTAGGTGAGCTGCAGACAAGTGTCATGGAACTAAAAAAAAAAAAAAAAAAAAAAAAAAACAAAAAAAAAAACAGAGTCTAGTAGGCTAAAAACAAGAATAAGAAAAAGCTTTCAAAAATGCTAACAATCAACAAAAAGGGCGCTTTTTTTTTCATTTTGAAGCAGATGAAGGCAATAAAAAGAAGGGGTACATGGCTTGAAGCTACTGAAAGTAAAGAAATGATAAAGCCTAGGATATCAGTTCCTGTTTTGTGCGTATCTTCTGTAAAGAGAAATGCCAGAAAACCCCGAAAGGCAAGAATGAACCTCAAAGGTAGAATTAAAGAACAAGATGGGGCAGAATCATGCTCAAAAATGGCAGCCAACTATATTAAACAAGCAAAGTGCTCCTGACCAGGTGAATTCCATCTCAGGCTTCTGAAAGAAATCACAAAATGAAGTGGCTAAACCCATGAGAATTTGCATTGAGGAAAACTGGAGAAAAGGAAAGGCATTAGAAGGTGGAGACAAGCTAAGGTTGAGTTAATATACTTAAAAGACGAGAAGCAGGAGAGTGTGGGTTTCATTAATTAAACTCTTTTAAATTCTGTGTTGATTGTGGGCAAGGCAGGAATTGAGAAAATCAAATGAGATCAATATGGAGCCAGCATGGATGTGGGATGAACAATTCAAGCCAGACCTAACTCATTTTCTCTTTTGATAAAATTACTAGAGCGGGAGACAAGGAAAATGCTGAAGACATATGTGTCTGAATTTCAGTTAGGCATTTGACAGGCTCTCTTATTTTACCCTTGCAGGGAGTAGTTCCCAAAATGGTATCTGCAAAGAACAGACTTCCATAGGATATTCATAGGTATGTAGGGAGTGTACACAAATACATTTGGAAAATATGAGTTAAACAAAATATAATTTTTTCAGTATTTTGAAGAGTAATATACTGTATATGATAAGATGCATTGTAGCTCTCCAAGAAGAGACTATAGTGTGCACCATCTCCCAAACTTTTTCTAATATAGCACCTATTTCTGCTTAGGTAAATCTATTAATATCATCTTGAAATAAAATTTGGAAAATGCTTTATTGGAACAAGAAATATGTGCTGAATAAAATCAACAGTAGAAAGTGTATTGATTATTAGATCCACCATACCCATGAACAGAGTTCTGACTTGGAGAGGTCTGCAATGGGGTGACACAAAGTTCCGTCCTTAATGCTGCCCTTAACATCAGCATCATTGACTTGTCTGAAAAATGGGTGTCCATTTTCAAAACTACGGATACTATAAAATGGAAAGAGGTCATCAATATGTCACCTTATAGAATCAAAATCCAAAATGATTTCAATTGGATGCAACCATAAGTTGTTTATAAGTTGAATAATACATGTAAAATTCTACATACGGTTGAGGGGAGGTACAAATGCAAAATGAGGGTAGGTTGAGGGAGAAGAAAAGTTAGTAGCAGTGACCTGTATGTGCAAAAAAATCAGATCTGGGGGAAAATCTCATTATAAATCAACAGTACAATGTAGCTACAAAAAAAGTCCTAATATGCTCTTAGACATTAATCGAATTATAGAATATGGGAGAGTGGAAGCAATAGGCTATATCTGCTCTGCTAATTGTGTTCTGCCTTAAGGGCCATTCTTCAAAGACACACTAGCAAGCTGGATAGGATGGTCACCAGTAGAGTGAATGGGGCATGAAATTGTGTCACGAAGCCTTAACAAATGAGGCAGAAACTAAGACTGCTTAGTCTACAGGGGGTGCACTGAGAAGGCACAATAGTGGTCTTCAGATATTTGGAGGATTGTCCTGTGGAAGGAGAAATAAACTTCTACAGAACAGAGCTGGGTTGAGTGAAGGCTCCAGGAAGTATGGCTTTGCCTGAACTGATGCTCACAGAGTTGTTTGAAGCTGGGCTGCCACTGACATTTGTGAATTGCCTGTTGCTGGTGTGTCCCAACAGAAGTGTGACAAATGCTTAATGGAAATATAGTAGAGGGGACTCAGAGAATGTAGGGACAAGAGTGACTTTATTTTAAATGCTAATCCACCATGTGACCCCAAGTCCGGGAATGTCTCCAAGATGTCTAGCTGATGTATTACTCTTATGTAGAAACTCCTATTCGCTGTAAGTTTTGCCTTTTCTCCAAAACAGTACTTGATGTTGCATACATCATAGGCTACAGCCACCTCCACATTCTTTCCAGAGCATGTATACTTCTTCCCCAAGATAGAAGCTCTCAGTCAGGGGTCAGGGAGGTTACAGTGTAAAAATATACCTGTCTTGGCCGGGCGCGGTGGCTCACGCCTGTAATCCCAGCACTTTGGAAGGCTGAGGTGGGTGGATCATGAGGTCAGGAGATCGAGACCATCCTGGCTAACACAGTGAAACCCCGTCTCTACTAAAAATACAAAAAATTAGCCGGGCGTGGTGGTGGGTGCCTGTAGTCCCAGCTACTCGGGAGGCTGAGGCAGGAGAATGGCGTGAACCTGGGAGGCAGAGCTTGCAGTGAGCTGAGATTGCCACTGCACTCTAGACTGGGAGAGACAGTGAGACTCTGTCTCAAAAAAATATATATATATATATATATGTATATATATGTGTATATATATATGTGTATATATATATATATGTATATATATACACCTGTCTTACAGTCACCCAAGGCTATGCTTCTGTCTATAAGTTCCCCTATATTGCCCTATACCACCAAACTGGATTTATCTGCCTCATCCTTTGGTTTCCAGGTTCCTTCTGTGTTTGTGAGCCACTTTGCATATATGGCCTTTTCGTGGAACAGAGAGAAGTGGACTATATGGCTTTTAGCATTTTTTTTTAATCTTAAGATTTATAGTTTGGGCTATAGACAAAGGCATGGTGGTCCTCACTTGATGACCCAGAGTTGTTGGAGAGAATGAAGAAGTCAAAACCAAGTCCAGAATCTGTACACTAGAACAAAACTCAAGGGAAAAATAGGACCTAAAATCTTAGTCTCTTGGCCCTAGTCTCTGGCCTGAGGGCAGCCAGGCCACTCTAAAAGAAAGATGGTGCCACAGCTTTATGTCAGGGTACCAGATCTTAAACCCTATCAAAGAGTTTGAGTTTGAGGCTGTTGACTTGCCATGTCTATTGCCAACACCAGAACTAGCCCAGTAAGTGAAATAAAACTGAGCCTCTGGGGATGTATGGGTTAGAAGAGATACTGAATCTTCCCAACAGTGAGAAAAAAAGGGTAGCAGACGCTTGAGAAAAAGTCCATCACCTTATGATGGATCTTGGACCTTGCAGAAGATTATCTCTAATGTTACAATTTTAAATTAAACAGCAGAGATTTTATTTCAACATTAGACTTAAAATGGAAAAAAAATGGTTCCCTATTTGGGTACAAAAATAAATTCACATATGAATTTATTTTAAAAATCATGGATCAGCCAACTATAAAAGAGAATAAGTGGATTGAACTTGAGGGGATGACTACACCATGGAGAACTGCATTAAAATTCAAAATAGCCAAGACAAGCTAAATTATATAACACACAAAAATAAGAAAAACCATAATAGCAAAAGTAATAAATAATAATAATAATGACAGCAAGCACTCTGCAGCAGGCACTTTTCTGTGAAGTAGATATGGTGGTAAACTTTTACTCCCACAACAACCCTAATGTAGCTACTATTATTATCCTCATTTCTACAGTGGGAAATCTGAGAAATAGAAAGGTAAAGTAACCACAGTAAATACAACCAAAGGGTCATATCCCTAAGCAAAAAATATAAAAAGCACAAATTCAAAATGGGGCACATATTTAAAAAGAAAAAGATAAAGAATGCTAGAACCCCGAGATTTGCAGGGTACAGAAAAGCAGCATCTCCTATGCTGATGGTAGGAGTATAAACTGATATAGCATTTCTGGAAAGGAATTTGGCAATAGCTATAAGAAGCCTTAAAAATAACCATTTTCTTCTTCAATCCAGTAATTCCACTACTGGAAATTCTCCTAAAGAAAAAAAGAAAATAACTGTGAACAAAGAATTCTCTATAAGATCATGTATTGTGTCATTGCTTATAATAAGAAGCAAATTGTTTCAGTAAAATATGAAAGCTAGAAATACCAAAATGCAATATAATCTCTAAAATGATGCAGCCAATATATTTACACACATGTAACAATACTCCCAATATTTTCTGAGTGAAACACGAAGCAAATTTGTTCTGAAAAATATCTGAAGATGCAGGTTTCAAAATATAAAGATGAATGATATAGTTTATCTGAATAGTGGGACTGTCAGTCAACATTATTTTCTTTTTTTGGAGTTTTCTGTGTTTTCAGATATTGTGACAAAGGGCCAGTTACAGGAGAAGTGACATAACACTGTGATTAAGTGTGGTCTCTGGAGCCAACACATCAGGGTTCAAATCTCAGCTCTACTGTTACTCTCTGGGTGACTTTGAGTAATTTACTTAATTTTCTTATCCGTAAAATGGGAATTAAAAACCCTCATAGAGTTGATGTGGAAATTAAATGAATTAATAGATGTAAAGCACTTAGAACAGCACCTGGACCCTGGTAAACATTAAAAAGAATTGGTAACTAGTTTTACTGCTTATAATATTAAACAAATTCACAACAATAACAAAAATTTGTCATCGACCAGTTTTTACAGAATATAAAATCCACAACTTTTAACCTGTACATTTATGAATTTTCAGAGAAAAGAAAAAAACAACATTCCACTTCAAATAAGAAATCCACTATGTTACCAAGAGATGACGTAGGTGGTCACACACACAGTCATTTTTGTCTCAGAGAGCACCTGTTTGTTGTGTCTGTGTCTGGTATTGAGGTATTTTATAGTCATACAGCTATTATTAGCCCTATCACTTCCAGTCAAAAAGCAGCAACTTTAAAGTATAGTTCTAAGAAGTACATGATTATGATGGAAGGGAACACAGAAAATTATTTTTAAAAGTTAAAGTAGTGAAAAGATGATGAAGTGTTACATTAGCAGGTGAGAGGAACGATTGGGTCATAAGAAAAATTATTTAGGTAAAAGAGCAAATCATGTGACATTTGAAAAATGCCAGATCTATTTGATTAACAGACATTAGCAGCAGATGATAACAGGTTTGGATACAGAAAACAGGCAGGAAATTTTGAAGACATGGCCAGAAGAAGAGCATCAAAGCTTGGTGTCAGGCAACCCAATTCATCAAGATTGGTTATTTGAGAATTTAAATGTTAAGTGTGGTAAGCATGCTGCAGATTAGACCTTTGTTACAAACCATGAATGAATCTGTTGGTCAAGGCCTCCTTTGAATCAGTCCAATTTCCTATGGAGTGGAAATACGGTAGCAATTTCACCAGAAGCACTAAGGAGGTCCCCCACCATGCTTACGGAGAGTCAGAGAGGGAGTTTTAACGGTCTCAATAGATTTGCAGTGGAGACAAAACTATCTATTTTGAGAAAAAGTGTCTGATAGACTGCCTACCAATAGGGAGAATTGCATGCCTTGTTTCAAATCTTCAAACATATTTTGTGAGAATGTGCTGAGAAAAATGCAAGTTTAAGCCCCTCTCAAGAATATTACTATGGCCTTTCTGTTCATTATAAAGCTAGTCCAAAAGCCTATGTTATACTTTTCATGTGGTATTGTGTCATTCTGATTTATGTGCAAATGGACTTAGGAAAAACTTTTTTTTATAAGTAGAGAGGCTTCTGTTCTTAGCTTCAGTGAGGTCCCCAGAAAACTTGAAAAAAGGAAAAATAAAACCACCCAATGAAGACATCATGCACAGATATGCAAAGTCACCTGAAGGAGGCAGCAAGTTTCCTGGGACAGCAAGACCAAATATAAATACATTAATTGTTTTAACTCATCCAAACAAAGAACAAATTAAGCAAAAGGAGTGCTCATCCAAGATGGAAGTGTGGAAAATATTAATAGAAGAATTATTGAGGCAAAGGCTGGCAGTTTATCCTGGTGTTGTCCAGGAGAGAGGAGATAAGGCTAATGGATTTTGAACACGCTAGCCTTGTAGCTAAGGCCAACTCTAATGGAAAGATGGATACATCTTATTATGTCAGGCTGATTCCATTAAACATGCAATTCATCTAACTCTTCTTATTCTATTTATTCAATCAATAAGCAACCTTCAGATTATGAGCTGGCTTCCTATGTAGATATCCCTACAGAGACATAATGCTATGTTGATGAAGCACATGATAAACATTCTGGTCCTTGTAAGCATAATTTCATATTGTATACAATTAAATTGGCTGAGTATTATTTTGCTTTCTGTCTAACTTGACAACAGAGAAAATCCATATTGATCCATACATCTGAGGTCATTTTTCATTGAAATTTGAAAAACTGGCATTATTTTAGACATCAGTCTTCCTAAAGTTGGTTAATATGAGTCAGCTCCTAAGAGATGGATCTTCTCTTGTTATACAGACAATGCAAGACTGACGAGCTGAATTTGGGCCCAGGTAACTAAGGCCACCATGCAATCCCTGCTGACCTACCCTGATATCACTGTTAGCAGCAGGCAAGTATTCTACGTTTCTACAAGGAGTAATTCAAGAATTCTCTCTGTACTCAGTGGTGGTCCTCTTGGGCTCCACCAGAAGACTCATACATTGGAGAGGAACCAGAGGAAAGCAGCACATATGATATACAAATTAACTAGGTGTTTTAATGCTAGAAAATACAAAACTGAGAGGAACAAATAAGAAATAGTCAGAGCCATGTGACTCCAGAAAAGAGTGGCCCTAGCCATAGCTGACTGCAGACTGTAGAATCCAATTACTGTGTCTTTTTAAACACGGTCCACACTTGGGCACTGGTGTAGGAACACTGAGAATCTGACTGAATTTATTAAGATACCCTGCCTAAAATATAATACCGCTTGTTGTCCATGATTGTTATCGATCACATGGATGCAACTGTGCCAAGTTATACAATGCTATCATTCATTTTGAATTCACTGCAGAAACTGTATAAGTATCTGTCCCAGAGTAATTTGAATGACTTCATCTACACGTGGAGATCTTTCTTCCTTTCCTCCAATTCATCCAGACTCCATTTCTGATATGTTAACTAACAAGAACAATTGATCTTCTTATTAAGTCAGATTTTTTTCACTGTAAGAATCCAAGTAACCAAAAAAGCTCCTCAAGAGGTTCACAGAAAGGAAGTAGTTAAATGATAAAAATGTGAAATGTTATGCAGCAAGCTGTGTACAATTAACTAGAATTCAAATATACACCTTGTTCCAATCCAAGCCATTTATCAGATAAAAATAGTCTGCTACAAGAATGTCATGATTAATGAGGTGAGACTCCAGCTAATTACTGTTTCCTCCAGAAGTAATTAGGTTGGCATTGCTAATCAAGATGAATGAACACTCTGACCCGCTTTTTTAAATGTAAAACTATGAGCCGCTACTGCAATAACATCATTTAGTTCAGGCAATGTAGTCTTTATTAGGCTTGTAGTTTGATTAAATTCTTTTGTTACACCAGGCTTTCCACACATGAACAGATGAATGCTGTGATGTTCAAAGAGTTTTTCACCCTTAATTAAAGACTGAAAAGGCTTGTTCAATTCACAGGGCAATACATAGGACAGCTCTAAATTGATAGCTTTTAAGTCGAGAATAAGGGAAGGATTCTTAGGGCTTGCCCAGCTGTGAGAGGTCTCCTCCTACTACTATAATTCCACTTATTACGTGGGAGAAATGAATGTGAAATACTTTTATTATATTTTATTAAACAGCTTTTTCATTTCCTCGCAGCCTCTTCAACGGAGCACAATGCATATATCTGTACTTCCTTATTTTTTAATGCAATTAATATAAGGGAGTGGGGAGTAGAGTGGATTCAATACCATTAATAGAACAAACCGCAGTGTGGAACACAGGTCTCGGTGAAAGCAAGCAGAGTACGTGTTGCTGATTCCCGCAGTTCACGTTAAAAGTGACTAACGTTTCATACTAATGGTTATGGTGAAGGAAAAAAAAATTTTTTTTTTCAAGATATGATTCTATTTCATTCTCTGTCGAGCAAAGGGGCTGATTAGCGGCTAAATTTATATCAGTAAACTCTGAAGATGATCACTTATGAATCTTTCACACACACAAAAAAAGTCAATATCTTCACCCCTAAATTTGTTAGCTAGAGGCTAAAATCAGGTCTTGGCAAACTCATCACTTCCGCACACTTAATAGGTTTCTTCATCCGCCTCCCCTTTCTTCACTCCTTCACCGATTTCCATTTTCTGTTTCCTCATATTTTTCTATAGTTATTCCAAAAGGGTAGGATTATCCTCTCCACCCTTCCTCTGCCAGTTGGTTTATATTTCCACTTGCCAGGTTGGGAAATCCTATTTTTATATCTTCTACTTAATTATATTCCCAGTCTAGAATGTGCTGTCTCCTCTTTGATTGATATGCTTGGACCTCCTGCTGCTTTGTTTTTCTCTGCGATTTTGTATACAGGAGGATAAAATAATCTTAAATTTTGACACCTCGTCTAGGTCTAGAAGTCAGTTTCTTTTTCGGGGTTTTTTTACTTGTAGAATTTCATAAATGGCTTTCAGCATTAGCCATCTCCATTTTTTTTTTTTTTTTTTAAATCCTGTCGTCATTTAGAAAGATCTGAATACGGCTGACCTCCAGGCCCGACACTGCGTGTTCTCCTGAACTCCTTTTAACAAGCAGCAGAAGCCAGCCCTGCTAAGCCCCATGCTTGACAGAGACACAGAGATGGAAAATGGGCCACAAAGCCTCTTTGTTCAAACAGAAAACCCAGACACCAAAGCTCACGAGCACCAGGACAGGTAAATGCAACAGGACATGCCCCACTGCTCGAGGGTAATTGTCAGGGTGTCATTAGACACGACACTTCATTCTCTTTCCTAATTTTCCAGTTGGGTTTTGAATTTGTCATAGTTCCGTGTCATTTACTTTACTCCATCGTTATTCTACACCAGGCTGCTTTCCTTAAATGTGGCTCCCCTCGCGTCGACGGGGAGCGTTAGATTTTGTCCTAGGATCTTGTATTAAATAGCTCCCAAGCTTTTTTAGACTTGTCTCTCGGGTTCTCTCTTTTCCTTGGTGCCTGTCTGTTTAGCACAAGGATAGCTCCTGTTCTGCCTGATAAACCCAAGCTGGTATCTTGTGCTTTCTGCCATGTGTTATTTAATTAAAACATGTAGTTCTTTCTTGGTCTTCTAAATAGTTCTGGCACCATAATAGTGACTGAGACTGGGGGCAGCAGTAGGACTTAATATAGGGCTCTTGACCTTGATCTAGCCTTTTACAGTTTTATAAAAATTTTTTGTTTGTTTTATTATATAGTCTCAACTCCTGGTAAGAATTAAGAATAAGCTCTTTGAGTTCAGATAAAGTACCATGGACTTCTAATATACATTCCTAAGTCTACATTCTTATTTGACTGAATTATACTTCCTAAAAAAGAAGAAAAAAAAACTCAAAAAAAATTTCTATGACAAGTTATAAAGAAGATAGTATCTTTTAAGTTGGACTCCATCATGATATTCGTTGAGTTTATACAGGAAAAATGAAGATAAATACTAAACATTTAGCAGAATATCTAACAATAAAGTCATTCACAATAGTAGCCCTCTTCTTTTATTCTTTTTCAATAACACACAGTTTAATTGAATCACTCCAATTTTTCTCTAATTCTACACTTCACTTGTTTGTTTTACAGATATTGCATGGAAAATAAAAGTTAATCTAATCCCTCCCAGCCTCTAATCTAAACCCTCTCAGGCCCCCTGTTCATTTGTTTCCTAAATTACAGTCTCTCTGTGTTTCTAACCCAAGACTGTATCTTTGTGATTCAATTTCCTAATGATAAAGCAGGATTTTTTTAAAACTTGCTTTTACTAAATTCATAAGAATTACATGAATAATAATAGTAAATAATAGTAGCTGATCCTGAGAGTCATGACCTTGAGGAGTGAGCAGTAAAGAAAATTCTATTAAGGTAGCAGCAAGAAATTTAGAAAGTCTGAATCCTTTTTGGGGGTAAACTACAGATGGACAAACAGTGGTTTCTTGAGTAAAATAGGAGAGTGAGAAAGCCAGGACTTTGTACAACACCAACCTACCAGGGCCAAGACACGAACCCAGCCAACAGCAGGGGCTCCAGCAGTCAAGCAAGGCAAATGTCCAGAAAGAGTGGCAAATTCCGTCTTGATTTAGGAAACTGTCAGCACAAGGGTTGCAACAGATGGTAGCAAGGTCCCAGCACAGAGACATGGAATCCAAAAGACCATTGATATTTGGAAGTTCCAAGTGCAACCATTTCTCATGTAAGACCATCTATCTATTTAAGTTGTAGTCACTGGGAGGGAGGAAAGAAGTCCATACACAGCAAAAACAGCAATAGCCTTATGACCCTTATTACCTTCCTGAGGTTCTAAAGCAGGACCCAGAACCTCCGGAAGAGGCTGTAAGATAAGATTTAAAAGAAAAAAAAAAAGCATTAGCCTAGGCCTGGGCACTGAAACATACAGGAGAAAAGCAAATTGCATACAAAAATTAGCTGGGCATGGTGGTGGGTGCCTATAATCCTAGCTACTCGGGAGGCTGAGGCAAAAGAATCGCTTGAGCCTGGGAGGCAAAGGTTGCAGTGAGGTGAGACTGCACCATTGCACTCCAGCCTGCCTGACAAGAGCGAGACTCGTCTCAAAAAAAAAAATTGCAGGAGGATCTCTGGGGCCAACTGGTCTGCAGAGATATAATCAACAACCACTCAACAGCCATTTAATAAGTACACAATATACACTGCAAAAACTAGGGTTTCAGCCATCATAGAGTTCACAGATGAGTGAAGAAAACCAGAAAAGTCACTAGCTAAAGTATGAAAAGTGCTATAATATAATATTATGGAATAGTCACTAGCCTAGTCTGAGCTGTGGAGGGGAGGGTGTCAGGAAGAACCTCCCTAGAGAAACTCATGTTTAAGCTAAGGCCAGACCCAGGATCTTTTCTGCTGTAAAGGAGAACCTGGGAACAATGCAGGAGACCCGTATTCAACACTAGAGCATCCACAGCCACACCTACCACATCCGAGAAAAAAAAAAAGCATACATAGAGGAAATCAGGAAAATACATTACTTATTAATTACTAGCTACGGATTAGGTCCTAAACAAGTGCATGGAAACCTTGATCCTGGTGAACTGATGTAAGCAGAGAGGAATACTTTTTCTTGGATAATAATAAGTCTAAGCAATCTAGATTAACATTTGCCAAAGTATATTCTATGGATCACTAGTCTTACAGAATAATCCATATCAAAAAGGATCATATGGGCAAGTGCCTTTAGAAAACTTTGAATACTGTTACCATCTCTCAGAGAATCATAAATCATACTTTATATACTTTATTTAAATTATTAAATAATTACATTGGTTATTACATATATGTATATAGTTATGTAAATGTCTGTATCAATTCATGTAAATAAGTATATATTGATTATATATATTCAAGGCACCAAAGATTTACTATTAAGAAATGTGTTTGAATTTTATGACCATAGTATTTCCCAAACTTACTTAACCAGAGAACTCATTTTTGTGTAATAATCTTTACTGTGTCTTGGAATTAGTGTATCTTACTTCATGAAACAATGTTTCAGACTTGGTGTCAGAAAACTTATTTTGTAAAGGACCTGTCTTAATCTGTTGAGCTGCTAGAAAAAAAATACACAAACTGGATTACTTAGCAAAAACAAACATTGTGTTTATTTCTCACAGTTCTGGAGACGGGGAAGTCCAAGGTCAAGGAGCTGACAGATTTGGAGTCTGGTGAGAGCCCACTTCCTCATAGACAGTGCCCCCCTTCCCCACTGGCTATGTCTTCACATGGTAGAAGGGGTGAGGGGTCTCTCTGGGGTCCCTTTTATCAGGGCACTAATGCCATTCATGAGGTCTCAGCCCCCAAGACCTAATCACCTCACAAAGGCCACAGCTCCTAATATCATCACCTTGAGGATTAAGATTTTCACATAGGAATGTTGGAGGGAAACAAACATTTAGACTACAGCATGGCCAGATAGTAAACATTGACAGTTTTGCAGACTGTACAATTTATATCACAATCAACTCTACTGTTGTAGCACAAAATCAGTCATAAACAATATGTGAGTGAAGGGCAATGACTGCTTTCTAATAAAACTTTAGTTACAAAAACAAATATTAGGCCACATTTGGCTCATGAGTCAGAATCCAAACCCTGGTCTAGACAAGGAGACATTATCATTGGTCTTATACCAGCGTTTACCCTTAATCTCTTGGTGACTGGGATGCTAAGGTACAGTAATAGCCAACCTGAGTAGAGATGACATTAGGCCTATTCTACCTAGAAAGGCGAATCCAAAAAGAGGAGCTTAAGAGTGGAGAAATGAGAAAGGTCAAGAGATTACACCAAACAAAAACAAAAGGTTTTTATTTATTTCCTGAACACATGGATACCTCCATCGCTTTGCACCATGGACTAATCATATCTTTGGCTACATCTCTTGTCAGCACTTTCTTGGGTAGAGCGAGTGGGAAACATTTGAGGTCCCTTGGAGTAAACATGCATAAATGCTTGAAGAGAAATTGAGGAAAGCCAAGACTGGGGGATAAGAGCAGAGGTGAGGGTTGTCACAGCTGCCTCTCTTCACTATTCCTTCCCCATATCTTCAAGTAGTCAATAATCTGGGTCTGCCCTAACTATGGGGTGATAAGGCAGCTTTATGCTTTTTGATATTTTCCAAATTTCCCCCATAGTCCAAAATTCTACCTTTTTAGAAGTAGAGATGGGGCCTTGCCATGTTGCCCAGGCTAGCCTTGAACTCCTGGCCTTGAGTGATCCCTCCACCTCACCCTTCCAAAGTGTTGAGATCACAGTCATGAGCCACCATTCCTGGCCCAAAATTCTACCTTTAGAGATATTAAGTGAGAAATATAGTAAAGACATTGAAACCAAACAAACCTAGTAAAAATGAACGTTACCTAAAACAGGTACAGCACCTTCCTATTAGTTGATTGGAACAGATACATTCATCCTGTTAGCAAGATGATTTGGAGTCTCAATGCGATAAGGATCAAATTAAATTTCCTTGTGGTAAAGCACAGAGATGACTAGCTATATGTATGAAGTTCAGCATGAGGCTGTTGACCTCATTATCACCTCTCGGCCCTCACCTCTATCCACATCCCAACCTTCCTTTACCTTTTTCTTCTTTTGGTGTTTAATACAGAGTTTTTGCGGTAATTACCTTCTAAACACAAGTCTCCCTCAGTACAGCACACTTATTGGGAGATGTCAAGGAGGGATGAAAGCTAGGGAATAGGAGCCTTTGGGGAAGGGTCAGTAAAGAGAGAAAAGCTTTGGAAAGGGCCCCCTTACACAAAGCTGAAAGCATTATTAGCCTAAGTTCTACAACATTGATTGAGCTTAATCTTGCCATTTTATCACTTAGAAGGATTTTCACTCACATGTTAGGGAGGCAATAAAGGGAACGTCTCTCTAGGCTTAATTCCCATCAGTGAATTAATAATGGAAATCTTATAGGAAAATGATATGTCTTCTCGGAATCCAGAAAATAAAAAACAATGAATGCTAGGAATACTCAGATATGTACTGTCTGTGGTCTATCTTTTTGGATTCTCCTTTCTGGGTAGAATAGGCCTAAGGTCATCTCTATTCAGGTTGGCTACCACTCTACCCTCACACCACCAGAAACACACTTGCGGGTAAACAAAGTTGAGTTTATTGACATATTACAATGCAGGAGAACACACACCATAGAAGACCGTGGGGCACCTCAGTAAGAAGGTGTTTGAGTGTGTTATAGAATTTGAGCTTGTCTTAGGTGCTTTTGGGGAGGATTCAAGGAAGTGAGGCTTTTCTCTGAATTCAATTCTCTCAGTACATAAGGGTAATTCTTGTGATTGGGTACCTTAATAATTTGAATCTATAAGGTGAAAAGAACAGAGTGAGTCTAAAGTTGTGATTCAAAGAGAAGCAGTTGTCACTCATACTAGCCAGAATTAAGAGATGTTTGGGCATTTTTGTGACTTTGGAAAATGCTCATGTTTTTGCTATGTTTGGACATGATTGTGGAGTGGTCTTATTTTTGGCTTGATCCATCACGGTCACAGAGTAGAGGTGTCTAATGTTACTGTTCTGTAGGGTTGTTTACATTTTACAAGAGAACACTGTGGCCTAGCTGAGAGTGCCAGGTCAATTCCTAGCTGTCAGGAGCTGCTTTTTCCTTTCTCAGTACAGCATACTTGAGAAAAGCAGATTTGAGAAATGTCAGAAGAATGATAAATGTGATTCAATAGGCATAAGGACTAAAGGGAAAATTGTTTGAAAGAAATGAGAAGTTCTAAAACATGCAAGTTAGGCTAAGAGGGATCCATTAGCAGAGTGCAGCTCTGCCAAGATCTGAGCCAGGGGGAAGAATCTTCATGCAAATAGATCAGGGAAAGTAGCTCTCTGACAGGGAGTGAAGTCAAAGCAGTGAAGATTGCAGGCAGGAGAGTGAAAGAAAACAAGGTATGTCCATGTTGAAAGGGGAAATTAGGAAGTAATTACAGCTACAGAGCTGTTGCAGCTTCATGTTCAGCATGGCCTGATCTGCTTTGCCAGGTTGAGAACGGGTGATACTAAATAGTATCATGAAGTAGTGGAACGTCTGAGTTGAAGGGGAATTATGTTCCATTTTTTTCCCTCCAGATCTATCTGCCATCCTTATCTGCTCCACAGGAGGCTGACACTCCAAGCCATGTCCACAGATTTCCTTGCCTTCTGGCTTCCAGTGTGATTTGGTCAATGGGAGTCGCCAGCAGGAGATAAGAGGAAGGGAGGAAAATGAAACGGGGTGTTGATTTCCCTGGATTCCTCATTGCTGGGTCATTGTGCTGTTCGGCCCTTTAGAAAAGGCCACATTTCCTGCCAAGCAGTCTTTTCCATACCATCTCCCTCTGGGCTTAGTGTTCATTCCATCCCTTGCCTCTCTAGACCTAGGAATAATAACAGCCTGCTGCTATTACTAACTTTGAGGGCCTACACCTTTCCTGCTCCTTTCCTAAATGGTTGTGAGAGTTTCCTTATTAATCTCTTCTCCTTTATCTAGTTGAGCATACCATCTACTCCTGCGGTATTCTGACTGACACTAAAGTAATGTAAGTCCAGCATTCCTCCCAAACTAAAAAGCTCTTCAAGGAGAGGATGTCACCACATTGGGTGACAGGCTATTCTGTTTCTTCTCATAGGTTCTTGCCAGCCAACATTATTTTTTTGTTTTTTCACTTGCATAAGTTCTTTAAAACTTGGAGCATTTAGGTGCTCTTATGCTACTTTGGATTTAAGACACTCCTTTCCTCCCTCATTGATTTTTACCTGACATTGCATTACCTAACTTTCATGTTTTAGACTTCTCATCTTTTTCAAACAACTTTCTTTTTAGTCCTCACACCTATTGAATCACACCTATCTTTCTTCTGGTATTTCTCAAATCTTTCATAGGGCAGGAATCTTCATTTTGTTCTTCTTTTTTAAATTTGATGTAGCCATTTGTTAACTTTATTATACATCTTAGGATGTGTTTTGCAAGTTTCTCAAAAATTCAGAGTCTAGCATTAAGTTTGTAGATTAACTGGGGGAGAATTGACACCTTTACTTTGATAAATTCTCTCATCCACCAATTATGAAATATTGTCCCATGTATTGTTCCATGTCTTTAATAAGATTACAAAATTATTTATACTAAATTATTATGCATTCTTGAGAGTTTGATTCCTAGATATAGCATAGACTTTGTTGTGATGTGTATGTTATCTTATATTCTGTAACATTTTTAGTTGATTTTTGCTAATATAGAGAAACACTACTGATTTTCCCTTAGATCTTTTATCTGGTAAATTTGCTGAATTGTTATTAGCATTATTTCTAGTAGCATTTTTTGTTGGTCATGTTGGATTTTCTATGAAGATCATCGTATCATATGCAAATAATAATTTCCTTTCAAATCTTATATAGCATACATTTTTGTTGTCTTATCACATTAAACATGACTTCCAAAAACATGTTACACAGTTGTAGTGATACTGGTTATCTTTGTCTTGTTCTTGACCTTAATGGACATGTAGCTAAATTTTCTCCTCTATATATAATATTTTTAAAGGTTTTCAGTATATATTACTCATAAAGCTAAGAAAATATCTTCCATTACTGGTATATAAGATTTCTAAAAATTACATATTGATACTGAACATAGTTAAATGCTTTTTCTACATCTATTAAGATAAAATTTTTCTTCTTTGTTTCATATAGCTGGTAAATTATGCTGATTGTTTTTCTGTTGTTAAATCATCCTGGCATTCCTGGGATAAAATATTAATAATGAATCATTAGATTCAACTAGCTAGTATATTATTTAGGATTTTTACATCTATGTGCATACACTAAATGGGTGTGTGTATATATATACACATACACACATACACATATATATATAAAACTGTGTACGCATATATATACATATACATACACCGTGTATATATATACATATATACACACATATATACACACACACACACACCATATCTATATATGTAGTGAGTGAGAGTACTTCACTATGCAGTTTTGAGATTAAGGTTATTCTAGTTATGTAAAGGAAGCATGGCAGCTCTAAATTGTTTTCTGTTATGGTGCAATAAGAGAGAGATTATCAGATACTTAAAATTTTGATAAAACTTATCTGAAAAATTGTCTGAGCGAGAAGATTTTGAGAGAGAAGATATATGATTTCAATTTCAATTTTCCAGTTATTTACTTTTTCTTGTTATTTCATTTTTGTCATATTTTTTCAGAAAGGTATCTACATTGTCATCAAATTTATCGGCATATACTCATATTTTTTAAATCCCATATCTAGAACAATGTCTTCATTTTTATTTATTTATTTGCACTTTCACTTTAATTTTCTTGATTAGTCTTGCCAAAGACTTATGTATCTTATCAATCTTTTCATAGAAAAACTTTTTGAGTTCTATTACTCTCTATTTATTGTCATCTATTTCATTGATTTCTGTCATTATGCTTTTTATACTCTCTTTTTCCTTTGGGCCTTTTATATTAGTATCTTTTGAACTTCTTGAGCTGAGGGTTTAGCTCAGTGTAAAAACAGTATAAGTACTTTAACTGTTATACGCATTGTATCATGTAATTTTTCACTATTTTCCCATTCTTTTTAAATTTACTTAATATTTTATGTTTACTATAATGGTTTTTATAGCAATACTGGTTTCTAGAATTAAGTAATTAAGTGATTGTTTTTTTTAAAGAGATGGAGTCTCGCTATGTTGTCCAGGCTGGTCTTGAACTCCTGGGCTTAAGCGATCCTCCCATCTCTACCTCCCAAAGTGCTAGGATTACAGGTGTGAGCTACCACACCTGGCCCAGCTTTAGGAGATTTTAAAGTTATCATTTTATTATTGGCTGGTAGACTGAAGATATGGTCAACATGATCTTGATTCTTTAGAATTTATTAGAACTTCCTTTACAAGTCACAGTTTTTGCATATGTTTCTTGCATTCTTTTTAAATGTGTATATTTCCTAAGCCAGGCACAGTGGCTCACACCCGTAATCCCAGCACTTTGGAAGGCTTAGAGGGGTGAATCACCTGAGGTTGGGAGTTCGAGACCAGCCTGGTCAACATGATGAATCCTGGTCTCTAATAAAAATACAAAAATTAGCTGGGTGTGGTGGTGCACACCTGCAATCCCAGATACTCGGGAGACTGAAGCATGAGAATTGGTTGAACTGGAGGTTGAATAACAGCAGATAAAGAATGACTTGCTGCCCCCCAAGCATTTCCTCCTGCTCTTTCCAGCATGAGAATTGGTTGAATTGGAGGGTGCAGTGAGCTGAGAGAGCAGCACTACACTCCAGCCTAGACAACAGTGAGACTCTGTCTCCAAAAAAAAGTGTATATTTCCTGCTATTGAAGAAATCTATGCTGACATATAGATTTACAGTATAAAAATAATATATGACATCTATAAAACTTTATATCCAGTAATACATTTTATGTATAGGTTTAAGCAAATTAATTATACTATTCAAATGTTCTACAAAGTTTTGTTATCTCTTTGATTTATTGTTTTCTAAGAAAAGTGAATTAAAATTCCAATCATGATTAAGCCATTTATCTCACCTCATATATCTGTCATTGCTTTGTATATTTTGAACCTATATTGTTAAATATATGTGTGTGTGTGTTTATTATATCTTTTTATCTGTTTACCTTTTTTGCCATGTATAATGTCTCTCTTCATTCTTTATGACTTTGGCCTTAAATTCTACTTGTCTGATATTAAAATCATTTCTAGTTCATATTTACCTAGCAAATATTTTCATTTCTTTGAAATTTCTGTCTTATGACAATATATTATTGTATTTTAATATATTACAAGATATTCCTGCTATCTCATTTCATATTTTCTATTCACTTATTTATACCTTTTCCCCTGCTTTTCTATCTCCTATTCAGGAAATCAAAATTTCTTCTACTGAAGAAAATTTTAAGAATTTTGTTTGGATTCTCTGGCAGATACCTCTATCTTAGTAAGGCCCATATTCATGTCCATTTGTCCCTATCAATATACTAAATATCTAATACTTCAGAATATTTTCCTGCAAAAGGAAAAAGTATTTTTATCACACTCCCGTCTTAGTCTGTTTGGGCTTTTATAATAAAGTACCACAGACTGGGTGGCTTATAAACAACAGAAGTTTATTTCTTACAGTTCTGGTAGCTGGAAGTCTGAAATCACGGTGCCGGCAGGGTTGGGTTCTGGTGAGGGCCTCTTCCATTTGCAGACTGCCCACTTGCCCTTGTATCTTCACATGGGAGAGTGAGCTAGCTCTCTGGCTTCTTCTTATTTTCTTCTTCTTTCTTCTTTTCTTCTTCTTCTTCTTTTCTTATTCTTCTTCTTCCTCTTCCTCCTCCTCCTCTTTTTTTTTTCTTTTTGAGACAGAGTCTTACTCTGTCACCCAGGCTGGCGTGCAGCAGCGTGATCTTGACTCACTGCAATCTCCACCTCTTGGGTTCAAGCAATTCTCCTGCCTCAGCCTCCCGAGTAACTGGGATTACAAGCGCCCACCACCACGCCCAGCTAATTTTTGTATTTTTAGTAGAGACGGGGTTTCGCCATGTTGGCCAGGCTGGTCTCGAACTCCTGACCTCAGGTGATCCACCCGCCTCGGCCTCCCAAAGTGCTGGGATTACGAGCATGGGCCACCACGCCTGGCCTGGCCTCTTCTTATAAAGGCATTAATCCCATTCTTGAGGGCTCTATCCTTACAAACTAATTATCTCTAAAAAGCCCCTCCTCCAAACACCATCACATTGAGAATTAAGTTTCAACAAACAAGTTTAGGGGGATGGTGAACACGAATATTCAATTCATAATACTCTCCCTGTAGTTGCTGTACCCTACCTCCCATCTGTGGCCATGTTGGTATATACTATAGTTTAGTTCTGAATTATAATAATACACTTCTGCTTCTTTATGAGGAGACCTTTCTTGTTTGGATCATAATAAGCTTTCCTACGTTATTTATAACCTGTACTTCATATATCAATTAAGCATCCTCTTGGATTTATTTCTCTTCTTCCTGGGCACTTCTTCCAAGAAAATTTTCAAATATGGTCTTTATGTGTCAAAACTCTAAGACCATGTCATAACCAAAAATATTTGTATTGGGATTCTCCATTGAAAAGATAGTTTAACCTAATATAAAACTATACTTTAAACAGACTTTGGAATTAGAGATCTGGGTTTTCATCCCCATTCTACCACTGTCGGTATTACACTGAGCAAGTTGCTTAACATCGTGAGCCTCACTTTTCTCATCTGTAATGAAAGAATGCTAATATCTACTCTGCAACATTGCCAGGGCAGTTGGTGATGTGTGCAAAGTAGTTAGAATGTAGCAGGTACTCAATAAATGGTAGCTACTAGAAAACATAAAACATTATAGTTTGAAGTTATTTTCCTTTAACATGTTGGCATTATTACTCCATTGTCTTTTTGCCTCCGGTATTGCTAATGAGAAGTTTAATTTCAATCGGACTTAATTTTGTGAATCAACTCTTTATATCTAGAAGCTTTCAGAATTTTCTCTTTGATGTTCTTAAATTGCCCATCTCTAGGTGTGAGATTTTTCTTATTTTTCCTATTTGGTACCCCATAAACTCTTTAATATAACTATTACTCATTGTTATGGAGTAAATGTGTCCCTCAGATTTCATCTGTTGGAAACTTAATCCCCAATGTGGCAATATTGAAAGATGGGATCTTAAAGAGGTAATTGAATCACAAGAGCTCTGCCTTCATGAATGGATTAATCCACTTGTGGATTAATGGTTTAAGGATTAATGGATTAATAGGTTATCATGGGTGTGAAACTGGTGGCTTTATAAGGAGAGGAAGAGAAACCTGAGCAAGCAAGTACCGTATTCAGCCCCTTTGTCATGTGACACCCTGCACTGCCTCAGGACTCTGTACAGAGTCCCCACAAGGAAGATGACTCTCATCAGACACCAAGCCATGCCCCTGGACTTCCCAGGCTCCAGAACTGTAAGAAATATATTTTCTTTTTATCTTTTTAACTTTTATTTTAGGTTCAGGGGTACATGTGCAGGTTTGTTATGTAGGTAAACTCATGTCACAGTGGGGTTGTTGTACAGATTATTTCATCACCCACGTATTAAGTCGAGTACTCAAGAGTTATTTTTTCTGGTCCTCTCCCTCCTCCCACCCTCCACTCTCAAGTAGACTCCAGTGTCTGTTGTTCCCTTCTTTATGTTCATGAGCTCTCATTATTTAGCTCTTTCTTATAAACAAGAACATGCAGTATTTGGTTTTCTGTTCCTGTGTTAGTTTGCTAAAGATAATAGCCTCCAGCTCCATCCATGTTTCCACAAAAGACATGATCTCATTCTTTTTTGTGGCTGCATAGTATTCCATAGTATATATGTACCAAATTTTTTTTATCCAATCTGTCATTGATGAATATTTAGGTTGATTCCATGTCTTTGCTATTGTGAATAGTGCTGCAATGAACATTCATGTGCATATGTCGTTTCTTTATATATTACCCAGTTTCAGGTGTTCTGTTATAGGCAACAGAAAATAAATTAAGACATTCATCTTTATCTAATTCTGGAAAATCCTTGGTTATTATTGTTTCCTCACCTCTATTATACTTTTTTCTATCTCTTTGAGACCACACCATGGATATACTAGCACTTCTTATTTATCCTTCTTACCATTATTTTTTCTTTTTTTTTTTGTTCATTCTTTGTGTCTTCTGCAAAATATTCTTAGACTTGTTTTACGGTTTACTAGTTTATTCTTTGCCTATAACCTCCATGCTACTTATCCCTCACTGAAATTCTTGATTTTGTTATAATTTTTATACTCATTGTTTCCATTTGGCTTTTCATTATAACTGTTCCCTCATGTTTCATATAACCAAAATTCTCTCATCTCTTTGAGGACATGTATTATATTTATTCTAAACTCTGTATCTGTTTCATTAGTTCTGATCTACCTATTATAGACAGCCTAGTTTGTTGTCTCTCTTTAGGCATGTTGTACTTCTCAGCTATCTGGCTATTGCTGCCAATTGAAGCTTATCTTCCCCCTAAAAGAATGATCAGGCCCGGTGTGGTGGCTCATGCCTGTAATCCCAGCACTTTGGGAGGCCGAAGCGAGCAGATCACCTGAGGTCGGGAGCTCGAGACCAGCCTGATCAACATGGAGAAACCCCGTCTCTACTAAAAATACAAAATTTTTAGTATTTTTTTATTACAGTCATAGTGGTGCATGCCTGTAATCCCAGCTATTCGGGAGGCTGAGGCAGGAGAATCGCTTGAACCTGGGAGGCAAAGGTTGGGGTGAGCCGAGATCACGCCACTGCACTCCAGCCTGGGCAACAAGGGCAAAACTCTATCTCCAAAAAGAGCTGAGATCGTGCCATTGCACTCCAGCGTAGACAACAAGAGTGAAACACCATCTCCAAAAAAAAAAAAGAATTATCAGTCTTAGCTGAAATATGCAAAGCTCACACACAGCTTCTGCTCTCTTCATAGGTTTATGAGGTGTAATCAACTCTAGGCCTGGGAGCCCAGGGTCTTCCCCAGTCCTTTTTATTGCCCTCTTTCCTGCTGACCCTGTTCCTTGGGGGATATTCTTATTCCTCTAACTTTGACACTGCTCTCTTCAGAGGACATTTCTTCCTCGACATACTGGCATAACTTGGGGCATGAAGGGGGAAATGCTTGGGGGGCAGCAAGTCATTCTTTATCTGCTGTTATTTGCTCCTCACTCAGGCCAGTCTCTGGAATTGCCCTTCTGTTGCCACAAAAGCCCTCAAGGCACTAGGCTGGCTCTACCATTTTCTCTCTTCCACAGTTACATGTGAGCAAACGTTAATCCATCCAGGGCAATATATCCAGAAGGAAAAGTATACAACTCAGAAGTTCTCTCCCAACTCATTTCCCAGTTCAGTTCAGACACACACACACACACACACACACACCTTCCCTCTCTTTTTTTTTTTTTTTTTTTGGGACGGAGTCTCGCTGTCGCCAGGCTGGAGTGCAGTGGCACAATCTCGGCTCACTACAACCTCTCCACCTCCCAGGTTCAAGCGATTCTCCTGCCTCAGCCTCCTGAGTAGCTGGGACTACAGGCGCCCGCCACCACGCCCGGCTAATTTTTTGTATTTTTAGTCGAGACGGGGTTTCACCATGTTAAGTGTTTATTTTTTTTGTTTGTTTGCTTTTTGAGACAGAGTCTCACTATGTCACCCAGGCTGGAGGTCCGCTGTCGCCATCTCAGTGCACTGCAACCTCCGCCTCCTGGGTTCAAGCGATTCTCCTGCCTCAGTCTCTTGAGTAGCTGGGACTGGGCTAATTTTTGTATTTTTAGTAAAGACAGGGTTTCACCATCTTGGCCAGGTTGGTCTCAAACTCCTGACCTCAAGTGATCCACCCGCCTTGGCCTCCCTTAACGCTAGGATTAGACACAAGACACCACGCTGGGCCTCTTCTTGAATGTTTCTTATAGTCATTACTTTATGTATCTGACCACTGTTTCTTCCTTATGTGGCTCTCTAGGTTTAAACTCTGGGGGGAGAGAGCAAGACATGTTGGTTCACTATCTTGTCAGAAATTTATCTTTATTTTTCCACCACATTAAAGATGTTTCCCAGTCTAAAAAATAAATGAAAAATCTGAATCTAAGTTTATAATTTGCCCAAAAATGTATTTCTACAAGTGTCAACATATCACACATAATAAATGGATACATGTCCCAGCCTATTAGCCATGGGAGATGGGGAGAGAGAAGCTATCCAAACAAATATAGGGCTCAACCCTCAGACAAGGGAATCAAACGCAGCTTTGGTGTTTAGGTTTTATGTTCCATGACATAGAAGATAATCACCATAGAGGGTTTTCTCAATATCGTGTTCAACCTCTCAGCCTATATATTCTCTAGATGTAGACTCAGAAGTCCATCTTAGACGTGTTTTGAGCAATGTCCAGTGAGCAAGTGGTAACCAAGAGGAAGCCATACTCAAGATCACCTAAGAACCAAACAGTAGTTTGGAACCACACAAAATATAAGCCTCCTTATCTCTAGCGTGTGAGAAAATCGGTTTAAGAGTTGAGAAAAAAATTTACTTTTCCACCTTCCAAAAGAGAGGACAATTTTTATGAGGGCTTATATTAAATATTAATTGCTATGCAACAAATTACTCCAAAACTTAGCAGCTTAGAAAACAAAAATCTATTATTTCATACTTTCTATGGTTCAGGAATTCAGTAGCAGCTTAGCTGAGTGGTATGGTAAAGTCTTTGGTGAAAATTCAAGAAAATATGTCAGTAGGAACTGTAATTATCTGAAAGCTTGACTGGAGCTGGAGTATCTCCTTCTAAGATGACTGACTTATATGGCTGTGGGCTAGAAGCCTCAGTTCCTTACTAGCTGTTGGCAAGAGGCTTCCATTTCTCACTGTTTAGGCTGCTTGAGTGTCCTCACAACATGGTTTCTGACTTCTCTCAGAACAAGTGATTTAAGATAGAGTAAGGAGGAAGCTAAATGTCTTCTATGATCTCACCTTATTTGCTCTATACCATTACTTCCACCATATTCAATTTGTTATAAGCAAGTTGCTATGTCCAGCCCACCCACAAGAGGAGAAGAATTTACCTTCATTTCTTGGAGTGAAAGAAGTGTCAAAGAATTTGGGAACATTTCCAAAAATCACCAATGAAATTTTGAATAGTACAAATAAATAATGGGTCTCCCTTAACCGACATAAGCCTCAACCAAATTAAGCCTTATCCAATTCTGGGACTTTCTTTGTAAATTAATTTAACAAAGGATTTCAAAGATGTAAAAACATTTCATGATGTAGCAAATGAATGTTATTTAAACATTTCTCTAATAAGCCTTTGTAAGACTGAGAAACACTGGCTAATGTTATTAGGACTCAAAGAAGTTAGAACTGTTTGAAAAAATTATCCAAAACTTGGAAATAAGGCAAAATATGCCAGAATTACTTTTCAATGTTATACTGGAGCATTATCTAACACTGAGGTCCCACACCCCCAGGCCACAGACCAGTACCTGTCCATGGCCTGTTAGGAACCAAGACACATAGCAGGAGGTGAGTGGCAGGTAAGCACGAAGCTTCGTCTGTGTTTATAGCTGCTCCCCATCACTCCCATTAGTGCCTGAGCTCTGCCTCCTGTCAGATCAGTGGCAGCATTAAACTCTCATAGGACTGCGAAACCTGTCATAAACTGTGCATGCAAGGGATCTAGGTTGCACGCTCAAATTTTTCCACGGATGTTGGGGGACGACCACGAAAAAATTGTCAGTGGAAAAATTGTTTTCCACAAAATCAATTCTTGGTGCTGGAAAGGTTGGGGACCACTGGTCTAATAGGTCTTCCCAAGGTTTGTTTAATTTTCTAGGGAAATATATCTTTGTTTGACCGATTATTTAGTGTTCATTACAGCCCCAAGGCTCTATGAAGATAAATGTTTATTTGCAGATTTTTGTCTTAAGTGATGATTTCTCTCCAATAGAAAAAATGATCCTAACTCTTATAATTTTATAGCTGCATAAGCCATAACTTTCTCAATTTAATAAGTTTATTTCATCACGCTATTCATGGGTGACTATATAAATCTTTGTCCCTCAAATTATTCTTTAGACCAGCTTTACCTTCCAGCTACATACCTCATTCATGAGGTAAATGAATCTTTGACATCTTACTTTATATTTGTATGAGAATAATGCCATGTTTATAATTTTTTGAAAAGTATACTTTAATAATTTCATTTTATTTTTATTTTTTGAAACAGGGTCTTGCTGTATCATGCAGGCTGCACTGCAGTGGCACAAACACAACTCATTGCAGCCTTGACTTTCCAGGCTCCAGCAATCCTCCCACCTCAGCCTCCAGAGTAGCTGGGACCACAGGCATATGCCACCACACTCAGCTAATTTGTGTATTTTTGGTAGAGACGAGGTTTCTCCGTGTTGCCCAGGCTATTCTTGAACTCTTGACCTTAATCAATCTACCCACCTCAGCCTCCCAAAGTGCTGGGATTACAGGCATGAACCCCTGGGCCCAGCTTTGTGGGGGTTTTCCCACTAAGATAGACTTGTCTGCTACAGTCTATTCTAATGTATTGTCCAAGAAGTATACATTATAAGCTGTTTCCTCCTGAGAACATCTTTATGGAGATCTTGGAGTGAATCTTAAGGACAATATAACTTTTCCTTCATTGAATCTCTGTTTTTTATTCTTCTGATTTTATGTTTTTATTTTTGTTTTTTGTTCTTGGCCAATTCTGGTTGCTGTTGTCGTCTGTATTTCATCTAATTTATGGTTTTAGCCATGACTTTTTCTGCCATCAAGGCCAGGGATTATTAGTAAATAATGAATCCTTAGGTAGTATATAGAACACCTTGTGTACACACGAGTCCAGTCTATACATGGCTGATAAGTTATTACCCATTGGAACAAACGACCACTGGAAATCTGATTTTATGGTAGGACTATTTGACAACCTTTTTCAATATAATGAGAACTCATTCTTGGCCAGGTAAGAGATGAAAGATCATCTACATTGTTCCACTTTTAGGTTTGTTGCTTTGGCTTTTTGTGAGCTTAACCTAGTTAGGAAAAACTTTATGCCCACTGGAAAAGAGAAAATTTGTTTGAGGTTACCAGTAAATTTTATTTTTCTGTTTACTTTAGACCTTTGTCTGTAGTTGTAGAATTGAAGCGGCAAGCTCTCCGTGTGTCTCTGTGTCAATAATTGAGAAAGGCATTTCCTTTTTATTGTGTGTGCATGAAATATTTCCTACCTCTGGAGAGTATTAATACATTAAGCTATAAAACCTCTTAAATTAAAGAAGCTCTGTTCTGCTTGGTTCGTAGAGAACAATAAGAACCGCATACATTTAATGTTTCCAGAATTCTTGTAAAATAAAGAAACTGAACTTCTAGTCCTGAGTGTGTTAGCCTTTAAAAAACAAAAACAAAACCTTTTACAGAAACTGCCAACTCAGAAGCATTTTTATATAAGTATCCAAGTTCATGTAATAAATGTGAATATCATTGGACAAATCAAAATGAATTTTCATGATTTTGCTTAAAAAGAGCTTTGCATCTTTTTCCTAATTTTATCTATGTGGAGTATAATAAAAAAATACTTTTTTAACTGTATTTGCTGCTCACTAAGAAACTAGGAATCTGAAGTTCCTAGACTTTTTAACTGCTTTATAAGTTCAGATAAGCCACTATTCCTCTCATACATTTTTTAATTGAGGAAAATATAAAATTATATGTTCAGTGAAATAGAATTATAATTCTGATAAGCATTTTATATCAAGAGTTATTATGTCCTGTACTGTGTCAGTTAAAACTGATTTTCCAAGATCATTTTTTAAGTTTTAGACAAAAATACTAATAATAAATTGAGGTAATTGATGGAAAATTCTTGTATATCTTCAGTTTCTAAGTAAGCATAGTTTTAATACACAGTATGTACTTTTGTTTCTTATTTTTACACATTTTAGGGAATCTATGCCTCTGAGCTCCGTCAACAAATGTATTCATTTGCGCTACTTTAAGAAGGTATAAAAGGGAGTGTGTAGCTGTAGAGGTTGCATGTACTCACGTATTTTGTAGTTTGCCATAGTGCTTGTATATAACAGACAGTTGACATTTACCTACCTTCAATGTTGTTCTGATTAATAGGAGTTAGTTGCTTTGTTAATGCTGAGTTGTTGATGCTATACTAGAATAATATGCATAAGAAATGCATAAGAAACGCATAAGAAAATGAGATGTGTGTGTGAGAGAGAGATTTTTTTTTCAAAAGAAAAGGAAAATGGTTTTGTTTTGAAGTAAAGTGTCTTGTTTGAGAATTTGGAAGAAATTAATGAAAGACAAAACTTAAATGGATATAGAAAGTTGTAGAAGGCTATGGAAAGTGAATGTTATTTGCTTTGGTTTTGAATACCTGCAAAAAATGTCTAAAAAGAAATGCAAAAACAGCATTGCACCAGTACAAAAATAAACACACAGATCAATGGAACAGGCCAGAGAACTCAGAAGTAAAGCCACACACCTACAACCAACTGATCTTCAACAAAGTCGACAAAAATAAACAATGAGGAAAAGACGCCCTAGTCAATAAATGGTATTGGAAAAACTAGCTAGCCATATCCAGAAGAATGAAACTGGACTCCTACCTGTCACTGAACACAAAAATTAACTCGAGATAGGTTAAAGACTTAAGTTTAAGACCTGAAATTATAAAAAAAATCCTAGAACAAACCCTAGGAAAAACTATTCTGGACACTGGCCTAGGCAAAGAATTTATGACTAAGACAGCCAATGCAAATGCAACAAAATTAAAAATAGGCAAATAGGGCTTAATTAAATTAAAGAGCTTCTGCCAGCAAAATAAACAATCAATAGAGTAAACAGACAACCTACAGAATGGGAGAAAATATTTGCAAGCTATGCCTCTGATAAAGAACTAATATTCAGAATCTATTAAAAAAACAATAAAAAACAACCCCATTAAAAAGTAGACAAACGAAATTAAGACACTTCTCAACAGACATACACAAGGCCAACAAACATGAAAAAATGCTCAACATCAGTAATCATCAGAAAAACGCAAATTAGAACCACAATGAGATACCATCTCACCAGTCAGAATGGCTATCACTAAGAAGTCAAAAAATAACAGATGTTGGCAAGGATGAAGAGAAAAGGAAACACACTTATACACTGTTGGTGGGAATATAAATTAGTTCAACCACTGTGGAAAGCAGTATGGAGATTTCTCAAAGAACTAAAATTAGAACCACCACTGACCCCAGCAATCCCACTACTGGGTATCTACCCAAAGGAAAAGAAATCATTTTATGAAAAAGACATCTGCACTCATATGCTTATCACAGCCCTATTCACAATATCAAAATCATGTCCATCAACAGTGGATTGGATAAATAAAATGTGGTATATATGCACCATACATATGTATACGTATACACAGCCATTAAAAAAAGAATGAAATCATGTCCTTTTCAACAACATGAATGAAGCTGAAGGTCATTATCCTAAGTGAAATAACGCAGAAACAGAAAACCAAATACCAAATGTTTTTGCTTATAAGTGAGAGCTCAACATTGGGTACACATGGACATAATGATGGAAATAATAGACACAGGGGAATCCAAAATGGGGAGAAGAAGGAGAGAGGTTAGGGTTGAAAAACTACCTATTGGGTACCATGTTCACTATTTTGGCAATGGGTTCACTAGAGGACCAAATCCCACCATTACACAATATACCCATGCAACAAATCTGTACATGTACACCCCGAATCTATAGTTTTAAAAAATTAAATTAAAAAGAAGAAATGCAATATGTAAAAAGAAAATCAGCAAAGTTTGCTTAGTTTGATATACTAACTCCAAATATAATGCTTTAATGAAAGGCTAAGAATTAGGTTTCTCACTTTGAAAATGAAAAATTATTCTTAGAGTAATTGGTCTGCTCTTAATAAGAGATAGTAAAAAAAGTATTCTTCATGTTTTCTGTTATCTGCCCAGGTAACAGGATTCTGTATCTCACCAAAATAACTTTATCTACTTTGTGCTGAATTTTTATGCCCTTAACTATTTTTTACAAACAGAATCAGCAAACTTAGAAGACAAACAGAAATTAGTCAATGTGAAGCAGTAAGAGAATAAAAGATTGGGAAAAAAAGTAAACAAAGCCTCAAGAACTTGTAGAACAATATCGAATTGTATAAATATGTGTAACTGGAGACCCAGAGGTGACCAGATAGAAGTTAATTCTCTCAATACCACATGGCTCTAGATTTGTTGACTATACTCCGAAGAGGCCTATATATGAAAATTCTCATATCTTGCTGCATCAATATAAATGAACAGGGACAAAACACAATGTAACTAACCTTTCATGTGATCAAGAATAATCTTCAGGTATTACTTATTATTGGGAGAAAGGAGGATTGTTAAGAAAAATTATCCAAAACTTGAAAATAAAGCAAAATAATGACAGCTAATCTTTTTACTGTCACAACATAGCATTCTCTAATAGGCCCACCCAAAGCCTATTTATTCTCTGCAAGAATGTATTTGTGCTTGACTTACTATTTACCATTGATTATAATCCATGTGTAGTTACATGCTAACTTACAGATTTATATTCAACAGAAACACAAATGATTTGTTTGATGCATGTTCATTTTGTACTTATATAAGTTATATTTTTCATCTTTTGAAATATATTATTTTTAAAAGATGAAATGCCTGAAATTCAATTTTTGAAAAGTCAAATGACCACATATGAAGCTTTGATTATAAGCAGAAATTGACACCAACTCTTCTCCAAGGAGTAATTTGTGTGTTTGTTTTTAGGGGATGAACTATATAACCTTAGACAATTTCATGTAGTAGCTGATTTCATGAGGCAAACAAAGCCTAGATGTATAGGATTAAATGCTCCTTTATAAATCATTAAAACCATCCTAAAATCAATTCAAAAATTGACCAGAAGCCATTGCACTTTGCTCCAAAGAGAAATAACATGCTGAGTAAGCAACACAAATGCTACTCACTCTTTTCCAAACTGAAGTGACCTGCTGGATCAGCACGGTACCAGCTAAAACTCTAGCCAACAAAGGCAGTAAAAGTCAAAGGAGGCAAAAACTACTGAAGAGAAGCCAAAATATTGGAAATTTCATTGAGTGCTGTGTTAGTAACTATATCAGTATTCAGTTCCGGGAAAAGCAAAATGGTGGAATAAGATCATATACAAAATGGTATAAGATCATATACAAAAAACTATCTTGAAATACATGCTAGGAAGTGATCTCAAGACTAGGGGAGATGCCATAAATTCCCGTAAGATAAGAAAATCAGGTTTTTTGTATTCTGATATTGATCAAGAGACCTAAACTCAAATCAGTTACAGATTTTTACTTCAAAGAACTGCAGCAGCCCTGGCAACAGAAGCAGCAGCGTCTTCCCATGGAAGATTTAGCCTCTTTGCACTACTCTTTCCAAATCATTTCCTGATTCACCAGAACCAGCTCTTTTATGCTCATGTAAACACACTAAGGTCCTGATGTAATGTTATCCTTGGAGCCCATGCCCTGTGATGCTAGTGTCAATTATATTTTACAAAACATAACCTTCTGGTATCTCCAAAACCTAAACAGGCTTGGCTGCATTTAATAAACATGTTCAATCATTCCTTTTCTCCCTACCCCACAACAGAAACAAAACCAAAACAAGAAAAATTCCAGAATATGCCCTGTAATAATGGCAGAAGCATTGCTAATTGAAGATGAGACACATACATAGAAAGTCATCTGAGAAAATGGAACACAAATGCTCTCTTAAAATCCAATTTTTAAAAAATTGTTTATTTGCCTTTCCAATTGGGCCTGAGAATACTACTTCTAGAGGCTTGTGCCAGCAATGCAACAACAGCATTGAAATGGAAAAGAAGTGGAAACAGGGTAACATTTCAAGTCAGATTTTTTTCTCACAGAATACATGGATTCTGGGAGAAAAGTGAAAGATGTGAAGAGAGAAATATAGCATTAATTAGAGGGCATAGCTTTGTACAGCTTGAAATACAATTTTGTGATTTTTTTTTGAGTGTTTTGTTTTGTTTTGTTTTCATAAGCCTGCTACACCGTGAGCTCTGTGGGGATACTATTCTTATATCCCTAACTTGCAGCACTTGTAGTACCTGGAATACAGTAGGCACTTGCTGAAAACATGATAAAATTAACTAACACATGTACTATTTAAAAGTATAGTGATAATTACCCCCACTATAAATCATGGTGTCATTATAAATCATGATTACCATTATAAATCAGATTTCAGTTAAGGCTGGATATGAAGAAGTGTTTCAGGCCAGACCTTCTCAAACTTTAACGTTCTAATGTTCATACAAATCATCTACATATCATGTTACAATGAAGATTCTGACTCAGTAGTCTTAAGTTGGACACAAATTCATAGGTGATGCTAATACTGCTGGTTCATGGACCATGTTTTGAGAACCAAGATTCTGGACAACCCAATGGTTTATAACAACAGAGGAGACACCAGAGTGGGGAGTTGATGTGTAGAAGTCTTGGGGCAAGTGACTAGCAAGGAAGGAGGAAAGCTTGGGTCACACAGGCATCAGTGGGGGGCAGGGTGATTAACCATTCAAGGAGCATGTCCATGGTCCCTTTCTCTTTTCACTCTAGAAAGTGAAAGCCTTTGCTTCTGTTAAAAAAAAAAAAAAAAGTTTCAATAATCAGTGAGCAAAGCAGGAGAAATATGTAGGGAACAGGGCTGTCTTCTTACCCATGATGTCATGTTATAGCCATCCTCATAGCTTTATGAGGCTGGATGAGATGCCTCCCTTCTGGCACCTTCTTGAGGATCCTCATGTCCTAGAGGAGACAGACCTTGGCTACAACCACAGGAGACCAACTCCCCAAGAACTCAGGAGTTTGAAAGAGACTGTTCAAGCATCACAGATTGAGGCATCACAGATCGCACCAACTGGCTGCCCCTTTCCCTCTCCCTCACTCTACCCACTCCTTAAGGCTAATCCCTCCCCCTCTGCTCCAAGACTTGCAAACACTGCAGACACAAAGATGGTTCCTACTTCGCCTGGCCCCTCCCCTGTGCCTGGGTTCATCATTCTTCACCATGGCCGTCATACCAATGAAGCTCAAGATGCTGTCAAATAGATTGCCCCTTTTTGAAAATATTGATTGTTTCAGGGTCAGAGTGACTGAATCTATTCAAGTAGGCTACTGGCCCAGAGGTTAGGTAAATCTCTCATTTTAGCCCCTAAAATTATCTTTTGAGCTCAAATTTACACAAACACAAAAAACGTAAAGACCGGAGTTCAAGGTATGGGCCGGGGACGGGGAGGGTCGGGTGAAGCACGCAGAAACTGTGGCTATGTCCAGTTTCTCACTCTTCACCAGAGATGTGACGTTTAATTGCTTCATGTCTCCCCTTTTCCTACAGTAGCTCAGATTGTCAGCGACAGCTCCAGGGCTTGGGCCACAAGCCTCAGGTGCCAATCAAGAGGTAGGTAGAAAGATGGGAAGCGGAAAGCAGGATGCACTTGCCACTGAGCTGCCACCCTCAGGGCAACCCTGAGGCACAGCAGCTCCAGGGAGCATTATAAACATAGAATGCAATGTGAAAGGTGTCCCTGGAGCTGTGCGACTCTACAGTCTGGGAAGGGACCTTTGAGAGAAGAGGACCCACAGGAGAGGACTGCAGGAGGCAGAAGGCCAAAAAGGGCAAGTGGATTCCAGCTCATTTTGATCTAGAATGTTTATCTTTAAGGACGGGCATGGTTGCTCAGGCCTGTAATCCCAGCACTTTGGGAGGCCGAGGCAGGCGGATCACTGGAGGCCCAGAGTTCAAGACGAGCCTGGCCAACATGATGAAACCTCGTCTCTACTAAAAATACAAAAATTAGCCAGCTGCAGCGGCGCATGCCTGTAATCCCAGCTACTCAGGAGGCTGAGGCAGGAGAATCGCTTCAGCCCGAGAGGCAGAGGTTGCCAGGAGCTGAGATCACACCACTGCTCTCCAGCCTGGGCGACAGGGTGAGACTCCATCTCAAAAAAAGAAAAAAAGAAAAGAAAAGGAAAAGAAAAGAATGTTTATCTTTAAATCTATATGGGTATACATACAATAACAATGAAGATGAAAACATATTGCCTCAGGAAAATATCGATGCTATTCATTAACTGCTAGAGAACGAATGAGGTTATCCATCTGGCTCTGTAAAAACCACTTAAATGATTGTCTCATATTGTAAGCTTCTAAGCATTTCCCCAATTATCCTGCTTTATAATAAGGAGTATTCATAACATTAAATGAGTCAAGTTACCTTGCTGGGAGTCTTATTTTATTACAACAATAACCTATAGAATATGTAGTTGGTATGTTGCTGTTAGAAAAAAAAATTAATTGGGAGGCCATTAGGCTGAGACAGCTCCAATGCCTTGGGTTCTTATAAGAGCAAACCAAATCAAACCCCAATGTAAATAGTAAAACAATACTTAAGCTGAACTAACCAGAAACTGCCAACTAACCTCCAACTAGGGACTTTCCACTTTCACCAATAAATGTATTTTCTTTGTCTTGGTTTGGCAAACACCTTGTAAAAGTTTTCTCTCTTGCCCACCTCCACCACCCCAGTGGAACACTGAACTGTTCGCGGTCTGGCACTGCTCAGTTCCTAGGTCACTGAATGCTCAAATAAACCTGTTAAAATTTTAATGTGCCTACATTTATTTTTTAACATCTCCATACCGGAACTTAGCAAATCCAGAGGAAAAAATATTTTCAGCATCAACAAGAAATGCATGACAAGATGGATGCATAATTACCAAAGAGAAAAACTATGAGTGATAGATGAGTTTTAAAAGGAACAAAAGACCAATGATGACTGATTAGTGTAATCTCAACGAAAATTAGCAATATTAAATGCACACTCAGTGCCATTGTGCGTCGTCTCTTTTAATCTTCAACAATCCTATAAGATTGGTCCAATTATTTTCCCCATTTTATCCCTAAGTAAAGCATAAACAGGATAAGTAACTTGTTCGAGGCCATACAACTTGAAGGGGAAGAACTGGAATTCAAATCTGAGCTTTGTCTGCAGAGCCCAAGCTTTTGCCACTAAAATGTAGACTCCTTAGCACCAGCAAGCAACATTTATTCCTCGATACTTGATGCTGAGTGTTTCATATCCATCATCCAAACTATTAACATAAATAAATGGTCATGCTCAGTTCTATTTCAGCCAGTCTGAAAAAACAACATCAAGAAGCCTAGATGGGAGGCCGAAGCGGGCAGATCACAAGGTTAGGAGATTGAGACCATCCTGGCTAACACGGTGAAACCCCGTCTCTGCTAAAAATACAAAAAATTAGCCGGGCGTGGTGGCGGGCGCCTGTAGTCCCAGCTACTGGGGAGGCTGAGGCAGGAGAATGGTGTGAACCCAGGAGGCGGAGCTTGCAGTGAGACGAGATCGCGCCACTGCGCCACTGCACTCCAGCCTGGGCGACAGAGCGAGACTCCGTTTAAAAAAAAAAAAAGCCTAGAAACAGGAAGGATTTCTTAAGGTTTACTCAGGATAGTCCAGGGCAGACAGCACTCTGGCCAAATGGTGTGAGCCGTCCAAACCACTTGGTCTCAGGGAGGGATGTTTCAGATCAAGGCCATTCAACCAACCCCTCTTGCTCTAATACCATAATTACCAAGTTTCCTGGTCATGGTCTTATTTCTTTTTGTGTTTATTTGTTTTTGTTTGTTTTCAGATGGAGTTTCGCTCTTGTTGCCCAGGCTGGAGTGCAAACTGCAACCTCCGCCTCCCGGGTTCAAGCAATTCTCCTGCCTTAGCCTCCCGAGTAGCTGGAATTAAGGCACTCACCACCATGCCCGGCTAATGTTTCGTATTTTCAGTAGAGACAGGGTTTTACCACATTGGTCAAGCTGGTCTTGAACTCCTGACCTAGGTGATCCACCTTCCTCTGCCTCCCAAAATCCTGGGATTACAGTAGTAAGCCACCGCGCCTGGCCCATGGCCTTATTTTTTATGTTTTCTTTTTTTCCCTACAAGAAAGGAATGAAGGAACCATTGGCATCACTTCATAGCTTTCTCAGAATAAATTAATAAACTGGCAACTGGCTTATACATCAGTGTTTTGTGAGTTGGAATAAATCAAGTCTGTTCATATGACTAAGCTGTCAAAGTTGAGTTATTCGACCTAAAACGTGGTAACCACACCAAAGTATTGCCATCCTGAGACTGTTGGGAAGGTGGCTGACCTCCCCACCTCTCTAGATGACATAGCTATTATGTGTCTAACTAAATATATGTGTGTTCATTTTTTTTCATGCATTGTTTTTCCAAGCCAACACAATTTTTAAAACTCAGGAAGCACATCTTTTGACTATGGGCTAGATGCCATTAATGCTAAAGTACACAATTCAACAAAAAGATAAAGAAAAAGGTAGAAAAGGAGGAGAAATAACCACTGATTAATTACCAATGGGAGTGCTATTTGGGAAAAAGGACCCTGAACAAAAATTATTTGTTTTCAACTGAAGATGTTGAATAGAAATACAAACCAAAGTGATGGAAAATCAACTAAATAAAGGCCTTAGAGAAAGTCAGAAGTTCTTTGGTCTATTCCTAATTTCTAGAAAATGCTTTTACAAATGGTCAGGCAACTGAGCATCTGAGATCTAATTGTGTCACGTCAAACAAACTAGTTTGATGTTCTCCTTTTAGAAGAGCAGATGGAGTAGTCAAAAGACTATGAGAAACCCCCTAAGAAAGATGTGACAGTCTGAGGGACAGACTTAAATTAATGTTTAAAAAAATATAAATGCTTTGATGAATTAGAAAGGATTTTTCAACCCAGATCTAAATGAGATTTTCATCATCTTTAAACAATGCCAAAGTAACTTTCTGATTTTAAAGAAGAAAAAAGTACAAAAATTTAAGAATTTAAACGAAAATTAATTCCAAGAAAGAGTTCATTAAGAATGTATCATGAAGGAAAACATTCTAAATCATTTTCTTCTACTGAAAATTTCTTAAGAATATAGAGAAGTGCAAAGAATGATATTATAAACACCTATATATCTACTATACAGTTTTAATAAATGCTAACATTTTGTGATACTTTTTTGAGAGAAATAAAGCCTTCCATATATACTTAAAGTTCCTTCTATTTCCTATACTAGTCCAATTCCCCTGCTTTCTCCCCAGAAAAAAAAAAAAACGTTACTATGTGTTTTGATGTACACTGCATCTACTATATATGTAGTATAAAAATATGTAGTATTATATACACATAGTATATATATGAAGTATATGTGGTATTAAAATACAGATTGGGAATACACAAAACTTGTATATCTCATGCAACTCATGTATCTCATATATGTTTTAAAATATATTCTTAAAATTGCTTCTAACAATGAGATATTTCAAAGGAAACTTTTCAGAGACAGTTGATATGACTAAAAACCAGTGACCATTTCTACTTGGAAAATAATTAGAATCCAAACGAAATTTAGAGCAAGGAATTTATTATAGTGAATTCTGAAATCTATTTTATAAATTCTGAGAAGATAGTATGAATGGGAAAGAATTTCTAAGGTGGTGAGGTGATTAAAAATGCTACCAAGAAGCCCACATTTCATAAACTTAAAATTAGAGATGAAGCAAGTCCAAAATAGATGTCAAAGGTAAACCCAGATACTGTAAAAGATTATGATGGTACATTGAATTCTCTTCCATCCATGTGAAGCTACTCTCTGGCAACAACTTACACAGGTTCAGAAATTACATTAACTCTTCAAACCTCCAGGGTACTGTTTAGTAAGTTATTATCTGATGTACTAAATTTTCTTAGCTCCTAAATTACTCTCAGAACTTCATTTACTCCCTGGGCTCAGGTTATGGCTTCCAGAAACCATATAGTCTCCTGATCACTCAAGAGTTCCTGTGACTCCCAATAGTGCTAATCAATTTATTGACAAATAATTTAGGCCACTTGGAAAATCCAACTAAACAAGTGAAAGTCATTCTTAGGCCACTGTGTTCACTTGCTTAAAGACAAAAGAGTGGAAAAGGGTCAATCTGAAATATTCAGATTAAAGACAGAACCTATTGACCATGTGGCTAGTCCAAATGGCCATTATGATCAGCAAGCAAAGCCAATTAAATAAAGAATGGTTCACTTATTGGTTTTATGTAGTCAGTTTTAGTAAGTAATAAGTGCTCTATAAGTCTGGCTCTTGGTCAGACTTCAGGGATTATTAACAGTCCCTTGGTAATTTTATTAAAAAGAGAGGTATTGATCCTAGTATTCCAGCCAAATTCTAATTTATGGATTTATAGTCTACCCTTCCCAAATTCCCTCAGATTAAGTGGCCTACTCCCAAAGGACAACCACCCTGAGCTAATATGCTTCTCCCAACCACAAGCTTCCCTTGCGGGAAATCTCCCCAAAATAAACTCTCTCTGGTCTAACTCAACAACACAGAAGTCTTCATGGATTTGAATAAGCCTCTTCAACTATCATACACTCAACAATATAAATCTACATATTTTAAGCCTTTTTAGTAAGAGATGTGTCTTTAGTTAGTCCATTGGCAGGATCAAATGAACAGAACATTGACAGATGTTCATTTACAGCTGTCTAATTTCTCTATAGGCCATTCCAGTTGTGATAGAGAGAAGGGGAAGTATAGGGAGCAAAGCTGTTGAGTTTCGACTCCTTCTGGAAGAAGGGGTAATAAATAATTAGCCTTGCTGTTACTCCCCTTGGAAACAGACATTAGCCTTACTGGTCCAGAAGTGGAGGTTAGAAAACACCAAACAATTTCATTATTTTACCTAACCCAGAAATATGATCTTTACGTTTTTCCTAAGAACATCGTGGGTAGATACTCTTTATGGGGGTGCAGACCAACATGACATCAAGTGGCTGGGCCAGTAAGGTAAATACATGTAGTGGACTACCAGTCTCCATTAAAACTTGGAATGGGAAGCCATGGAGTAGATAATTTTTCAGTCATCCTCAGTCTTACAAGTGTGTAATAGGAAACTAAATAGTTAGATATTTGTTTGATTCCATTTGAAAAATCAGTCGATTCAGTGAGGAAAAATGAGTTGAGGCTATGGGTTGACATCACATAGGCATTAATAGATTGACAGGGTTTTGGTTTTTCATATGCTTGTTTTGGTGTCAACACATAGCTCAAGAGATCTACAAAATCTAGGGGGAGATTTATTTGGTAATAGAGTTAGAGGCATTACTATCATGGAAAACAATAAAAATGACCATAGCTCAGAATGCATTAATGCCGTTTCTACGCATTTAAATTACAGCATATTTGGCTGTGAAAAAATAAATACATCTAGTAAACACATAAGCTTGTATTTAGGGTCTAAATAATAATCTTTTCTAACCAATTCTGACACTCAATAGCACCTTTGAATATAATTTTATGCAATTTAATTTTTTATTTATAAAACTGTTTCCAGGTGTGATTATTATTCATCCATCACAAAATATATTTTTAAAAACAAAAAATGACAGCATTCACTTCAAAATTTATGTATGCTAGTAGAATATTCTAATTATACAACAAAGTAATTTTGTTCATGTAATTTTTTTGATATTAGTTTACACTGCAGATGTTTGCAAAGTTAAAATAAATTAAAACTCCAAAGTTCAGGTATTTTCCATTAGCACTATTCACTATTTTCTTATGGATTATAACTATGTAGCTTAAGGTGATGTTTGTTCATTCTTCAAGTCTTTTTCTTAATCTGCCTAACCAAACGCCCCAAGCACAAGGAGAAACATCATCTTTGCAGGAGTATTGTTACCAGAGCCAACTGTGACAGCAGAGTATGAAAGAGTTATTTCAAAAATAGACTCCTAAAGTTGAGAAACTCATGAAAATTGAAGACAGGCTTCATTTATTTGTGATTCTGGCAACAAAAGTACAACAAATTACCCCCAGTACTAAAGAACTCCAGAAAGGTATTCCACTTTAGGTAGAAATACTATTGCAATCATTCATTCATTCATTGAATTTATTTGTTGAGCACCTAGTAGATGACAGGTACTGCACTATGGTGGTAGGGATCCGAGAATGAACAGGACGGGTCTTTGCTCTTGTCTAGTGGGGTAGACAGATACACAAGAAATTTGCTTGTGGTGATTAAGATTGCATGTTGAAGATGACTTTCTCCTGGGAACGATGGTTATTCAGGAAAAACATTAGTCAGGCCTGCCTCAGAGGAAGATGGTCACGTTTAAGAATGACAAAGAGCAAAAAGTCTAGTTTCAGAGCTCCAGTGCGGCAGCCTGACAGCATTAGAGACTGCCAGCAGAAACTCTGTGGTTTCCAGCTTAAAAGTTACCTCCTACCCCGTGCATTATGAATGCCCAAAGACAATGCCATCTATAGGACACTGCCTGACTATGGAGTATGGTGACATTTTCTGCCGACTGCATTGTTTATTTTCCCTTTCTCATAATTAAACCTTTTTCTAATCCTATAAGGTAATAATATTTGCAAATGGAGAACACCTGGCTATCCAATATGATGAATTTTCCAGGCTTCTGGGGAAAGAGTTGTTCAAACCAAAAGAAATCTCACACACCCCCAGAAGTAACTCGAGCCCTTCATAATATGAATACATGGGTGCAGAGGTTAAATGTATATTTAAAGCAGAGAAACCATATCGCTTCTCTGTATGTATGTGTGTGTGTGTGTGTGTGTGTACGTGTAATCATAGAATTCTAAGCTTGTAGGGTGTGCTTTATATCTATATCATATGTTATCCAGATACCAGTTGTATATTATAAACTGCATATGCAATACCATATGGACACCATAAAATATCACATGTGTTGTCAAGATAATTTTATATTTAGTGCATGATTAAAATGTCCTATATTATATACCTATCTTTTCTGTGTGTACATAGATTTGTCTAACAAATTGCCTTCATTACCAAATTCAGATATAAATCAAAGTTAAAGTCGCTGTACTTAAATTTAATAAAAAGCAATATGGAAACGTGAATACAGTTTGTTTTTTCTTCACTAGATTTTTCTGCCATGCAGCATTTAACACTGGTGCAGCTGTCAATACCCATTCATCTGCTATCGGGCAGCTTTTTCCTTTCACTCACTGTGACATTTTTAAAGTGGCAAAAAAAAAAAAAAAGCTTAAAACAGCATATTTGTCACTTTTTTCTTTCTGGTGACCTTTTAAGCACTAGGGAAAATTACTCTGTATGTACTAAACCCTTTAATCATTACACATACTTTCACAATAGTCCTTTATATAGGGGTATCATTTAATTAAATTTAAGGAATTTACATTGTACGTGCTGCTGTTCATTTAATTATTCAAAAATTTAAACATAAGAAAACCTCATAGCTTTTAGCTATGACAACCATGTAATGCAACTGTAATTTATATTAAGACTCATTTTTATAAGTGGAATTTCAGAAATAACTTGTGCATACCCTCAGCTTCCAGCTTCTAAATTCTGATAAATAGCTACATGAAATATACTTATTCAGTAAATAAAAAATGTGTGTTGCTAGTGAGGCATGACAAGGAAGGTTTTGAGAGGGAAGATGTAAGATTGAGTCTCAACTCTATTTTGGATCACTGTGTGACCTTGAGGGAGTTGCTGAATATCTCTGATTTGCACCCGGGATCTCATCATGTGCGAAATAAGATAATGATAGCCACCTCTCTCCAGCATAGTGTGATTGTGAGGAACAAATTAGCAAATATTTGTATATGTGCTCTGAAATCTACAAAAAAATGAAGAGGAATATGATTTTTAGTTCAAAAACACAAATATTCTGTTTTCTAGAAATGGTGGAGAAATTAGAAATTCTTATAACATGCCAGAAAGAAATATTTAAAACAAACTAAAATAACAACATTAGCAACATATTATTTAGTTACTGTCCTTTCTAAAACTAGAAATGGAAATACTGCTGTACCTGCTATAGAATGGCTTTAAAAATTGCAAAAGGTAATAATTCCGGATTGCCTATTTAGTCTCAGTTTTCGTTTCATTACTTTGATATAATTGGCATATCTTTAAAAATGACCAGGTCTTTTTCCTCCTACCCTCTAAACTCTGTGGCCTGGCATAGTAGAAAGTGGATGAAGTTTACCTCAGCAGCCCTAGAACAGAGTGATCTCCTTCGCCATTTACAGGTTGGTCACCAAGAGTAACTTAGCTTCACAAAGCATCAGCTTTCTCATCTCTACAAAACAGAACATCATGTCTACCACAGAAGGTTTTTTTGTGGGTCATAAATTGTGTACCAGCATATTGCTGGTACACAATAATCTCTTGATGAATGGTATTTATTACTGCTGTTCTGGCATGAAATCTCTTGGCACAATTTACTATTAAAGCAACCCAGTGACCTTATGGATTCTGTCGTGCAGCAAGCATCCAGGCAGAGGTCAAGATGCAGGTGGTCCTCTTCTTCCAAGAAGTCCTCTTGGATCCCTCCTCATTTGTCTTTGACATGCTGGGAAAGCAAGGGCCTATCATGTCCATAGGTAAAATGAAGTTACATTCCAAACCCTCCCCTTGAGGCAAAGGATCCTGGTGTCTTTCTTTCCCCGACTTCCCAGTCTTCTCATATAGACAAATTAGGGGTGGGGAATGGGCTTAGGTCATGCCTGGTGGTCATAGGCCTGTTCTAATAGAGTACACTAAGCATCATAATAGAGATGACTACACAGATCACTTGAAACCATTCAAGTCGGTGAGTTTTGGAATAGAAACTTGGATTGAGTCAGAAAGAATGAATGAAATTCTCCAGGCTGGTAGGAGGGAGGAGAAAGATTCCTCAAACAAAGACAATAGCATGCTCAAACCTAGACAAATGAATGGCATGGGTGGTCTGGCCACTGTGGCTGACACATGACTTGAGGGCAGATGAAGATCAACAGTGATTGTCACATGTGCCATTCTGAGAAGTCTGGGTTTCATTCTCTATTCAGCTAGGACCCAGTGATGTTTTCAGTGAGGAAATAACACTCCCTGACTTGTGTTTTAGGAAGATCACTTTAACATTTATGTGGAGAATGGACTGGGATGATAAAAGACTGTACAGTAAGGAATTGTACAATGAGGGTAGACTTTGGAATAGTCAAGCAAGAAAGAGTGTGAGCCTGAACTAAGGCAGCATTGGTATAAACAGGAGAAGGCAAAATTAGGAAATAGAACCAACAGAACTTAAATGAATGACCCTGAGGAATAAGGAGGAGAGAGAGGTTGAGGATTTCCTGAGTAGTCTGAGCAGATAGTAAACCAATTAAATATAATAACATTATATGTATTTCAAAAGGAAAATATTCAAACACAATTACGTCCAAAGACTTCAGGAAGCAGTCACGTGCTTGCACTTATTTGTAATAAATCTTTGCATTTAAGAGACACTTAATTTATATTTGACATTTTTAAACAAAGGGTAATTAATAACTGTATTCCTATTACTTAAAATCACCTTGAATGTGTAACAGCTACCAATGCTGGGTCATCTTATTGGCAATGATATGCTTCTCCAAACTGGGGGATAACCCTTAAACATGATGTCATGCTCAATAATGTTCTCAATAAAGTGTCAGGTAGTTTCCCTTCAGCTTACACGGCAGCTGCATTCTTAAAAAATTTCATGTATGTTTAGGCGGTACAAGGGCCTATCATGTCCATAGGTAAAATGAAGTTACATTCCAAGCTTAGAAAATTGTAAGTGGCTTTTTTCACCTACAAGAATGGCTGGGGGGAACATTTGAAGTTGTACAGAACACAGGACATTTCTTTGTGTGAGACTGTCCTGTGCTCCACAAGATCCTTAGCATTCCTGCCTTCTCGCATGCTATTGTTAATAGCCAAGCCATTGTGAAACCTAAAATCACTGGGATGATTAAACATCTTCCCAGTGAATTTCCAAAACATTCTTAGGGAATGGTATCACACTGACCCCACTGAAAACTAGAGTGCTTGGGGAAAGTTCCAGAGAAAACACCACAGTTTCCTCTTTTCTTAGCAGCTGGGGAGACCATTTTAGCTCCGGAAAAAAAAAAAAAAAAAAAAATCAACTCTTTAAAAAGAACTTTGATCCTGCTAGTTGAGAAATCTTCTTTGGTATGACTCAAACTGTACAAGACACACTGATGGCCAATCAAAAAGGATGAGAAGGAAAAAGACAGTATCACATCCATGCTTTCATTTTTAAAGTTTCATTTCTATCTCTGAGAGCTTGTGTTACCTTAGGCAATTCATGAACCGTAACAGGCATTTCTTCATGCCCTGAGTGTCCAGGGTAGAGCTGGGAGCAAGATATAGAGAATGGCTCTATCCTTTACTTAATGGGTGGGCCTCGCCCGCTGGTTTGTTGGATCCAGTATTGCTCTGGAGCCAGCTTTCACCAGCTTTTGAGAGCCAACCTAAATCTTCAGGAATTTTGTGAGCCAACTGACAATATGTTGGAAGCTTAAAATTGGCCATAGCAATAATATTTAAACCATGGAAATTGGCAAACACTAAAAATCAGGGCTCTCCCCACTCCCCAGAGCCAGTTGTTAAACATTTACCAGTATACTACTGGTTGAAGCGCTCCCCCATCCTGTAAGAAAGGGAGAGGTCATCACCGCGGAGGCATTTTACAAATGCCCATAATCCTCTATGTTCTGTCAGCCTCATAGGCTGCTCATTATACCCTCATGCTTGGTAATAATGCTACAGTAATGTTACTTAGGGACATGCCGATGCTATTTTTCTGAAGCACCTATGCAAGCGTCTCATGGGTGGGCAGTCCCTGTGCTGGGCACTGACAGACAGCCAAAATGGCTCGCCCTAAATAGACACCTCTGGAAAATCCTAACATCCCCATCTGTGAAGGAATGCATTTCATTCCTCCCCTCCTAATCTTCTTACGGTAGCTAAGCTTTAGTCAAAGCTTCAGCTTAGACATAAACACTAATTCACTCACTCTTCAATCAATCTGCCACTATGGCAAGACCAAGCTTGGGGAAAAGCCACAGTAGCCTCAAAAGCAACTTGAAACTGACAAATCCCTTAGCTTCAGTTTCTGGGCCAAAAAGAGTTAAGAGTTTGTCAGCTTCAAGTCACTAGAGGCTTTAGAAGTCAGTCAAATCTGCCGACTCAACACATTTTGCTTTAAATAGGAAAGATGCCAACTGAAGCTGAATGGTAAAAGAGATTTCCAGGGACTGGTAAAACTAAGGAGAAGGGAGGAGAAAAGAATATGTAGTGAGAGTAATAATTCCTTTTTCAAACAATGTAACAGTACTTTTACTAGATATTTCTTCTCCTTTTTCCATTATGTCCTCTGCGTTAAGTATTATTTTGGCCATTTTAACAAGTGGCAAAATTAGAATGGTCAGATAAATTTCCCCATGCATTTGGGGAAATTGGAACTAAAATCCTGGTCTGCTGATATCTTCCTCTCAATCGTTCTTACTCTAGATATGTGTTTCCCATTTGGTAACAGGAAGATAACATAACTAAAACATCCCTTGAGCCACATCCATACTTAGGCTTTTATGCACATGAATCTGTTTAAAAAAATAGTTGAAAATAGTCAGATATCCATTTAGTTCAAGTGAATTCTAGCATTAAAAATATATATATATAATCTGTGATAACATCATATGCCATTATCTCCTTGTATACTTTTTTCTTTTTCCAGCTTTACTGAGGTATAATAAAACAGGCATACTATAAACACAGTAGGTATACAATCTGATGTTTTGATATATGTAAAACCCATAAAATAATTACCACATTTAAGAGAGTCAATACAGTCATCCCTCAGTATCACTGGGGGATTGGTTCCAGAATCTCCCTCAGGTACCAAAGTCCTCAAATGCTCTATTCCCTTATATAAAATGCTGTAGTATTTGTGTATAACCTATGCACATCCTCCCATATACTTTAAATCATCTCTGGATTACTCATAATACCTGATACAATGTAAATACTATATAAATAATTGTTAGGCTATGTTGTTTAGGGAATAATGACAAAAAGGTCTGTGCATGTTAAATATGGCCACAAATTTTTTCCAAATATTTTTAATCCACAGTTGGTTGAATTCACTGATGCAGAATTCACAGATGTGGAGGGGCGACGGTATGTTCCACACATCCAAAATTCCTCACGTCCTTTGTAATTCCTCTTGTCTACCCCTTCCCACACATTCACCCCAGGAAACAACTGATCTACCTTCTGTCAATGAAATAAATTTTCATTTTTAATGTTTTATAAGCATAGACTCATACAATATGTACTCTATGTCTGACCTCTTTCATTCAGCATAATAATCTCAAAGTATCGCCATGTTGTTGTATTACCAATAGTTCCTCCCATTGTGTTGCTGAGTAGCATCTCATTATATGAACATGACACAATTTGCTTATTCATTCACTTATTGTTAGGCTTTTGATTTTTTTCCAGTCTGAGGCTATTGTGAACAATAATGCCAAAGGGTATTTATTGACATATGATTTTAATACCTCAGAGTGGAATGCCTAGGTCTTCTGAGAAGGTACGTTTACCTTTTTAAGAAACTGCCAAACATTTCCAAGCTGGCTATGCCAATTTACATTCCCAACACCACAGTATGAGAATTCCCATTCCTTCACATTCTGGTCAACACTTGGTATATCAATCTTTTTAATTTTAGCAGTGCTAACAAGTGTGCAGTGGTATCTCATTATGGTTTTAATTTGTATTGCCCTAATGAATAATGATATGAAGCATCTGTTCATGTGCTTATTTCAAATCCACATATCTTCTTTGGTTAAGTCTATCTGCTGCCCATTTTTTGTTGTGTTATTTTTATATTATTGACTTTTGAGAGTTCTATGTATATAATGGATACATGTTCTCTAGCAGATATATTCTTTGCAAATATTTTCTTTCAGTCTCTGGCTTGTCTTTGCATTCTCTTAATATCCTTTGGCAAGCAGAAGTTTTTAATTTTGATGAGATCTAATTTATCCATCTTTTTGTTTTATAGACCAAACCTTTGGTGTCATATCTAAGAAATCTTTGCCTAACCAAGGTCACAAAGATTTTATTTATGTCTTCTTTTACAAGTTTTAGAGTTTTAGGCTTTACATTTAGGTTTATGATTCAATTTGGGATTCTGAGTTAATTTTTATATATAGTTTAAGGTTTGGATGGATGTTTGTTTGGTTTCTTTTGCATGTAGATGTCCGATTGTTCCAGCACCATTTGTTGAAAAGACTATCCTTTCGCCACTGAATTGTCTCCGCACCTTTGTCAAAAATCAGTTGTCCATGTATATGTGGGTCTATTTCTGTACTGTGTTCTGTTTCATTGACCTATTTGTCTATCCTTATGTCTTTACCATTGTCTTAGTTAGCTCAGGCTGCCATAACAAAATACCATAGACTGTGTGGCTTAAACAAGAAAAAGTTATTTGCTTACATTTCTGGAAGCCAGAAGTCTGAGACAAGGATGCCAGCATGGTCAGTTTCTGGTGAAGTCTCTTTTCCTGAGTTGGAGACAGCCTAGCTTCTCATGGTATTCTCACATGGCAGAGAGAGAAAGAACAAGCTCTCTGGTGCCTCTTCTTATAAGGGCACTAATCTCATCATAGGACCCCACCCTTTGGGCCTCAACATGTAAATGGGGGGTATGGGGGTGGGGACACAAACATTCAGTCCATAAAACCATAGTATTCATGCCCTGAGAGTCTGAGGGTAGAGTAAGAAGAAGGAAAGATGTAGTAATAGTGATAATTTCTACTTCAATCCAACAGTGCTTTTACTAGATATTCCATCTCCATAACTGATTACTTTATAATAAATCTCGACATCAGGTGATATTAGCCTTCCAATTTCTTCAAGTTGACTATTCTAGGTCCTTTGCCTTTCCACATGAATTTTAGAATCAGCTTGTCAATTTTGACCCAAAAAGAAACCTGCTAAGCTTTTATTGGATTTTTATTAAATCTTTAGATCAATTTGAAGAGAATGACAATTGAATTGTATTTCTATATGTGTAAGAAACACTCAAAAATTAAAAATACCACATGTAATACCACCGAAACTATGAAATACTTAAAAATAAATCTGATAAAAGATGTGAAAGACTTGTACCCGAAAACCACAAAACATTGCTGAGAGAATTACAGAAAACCCTAATAACTGGAGAGCTATATCTTGTTCACAGGTCAGAAGACTCAATATTGGAATGATTTCTTCTTCCCTTTAATAATGGAAGCTGCTGCATTTTTATTTTTCTTGGAGATAGGTGAGGCCATTTGACTCTGATCTGCCTAAAAGAATCTCAGCAAAAAAGTGTGCATTATCTCCAGATCATATCTTTTTCTGTTTTTCTTTTCCCATGGGCTGGTCCAGATGAGGACAGCACCATAGGGTAGTGCATTTTCAAGTGTACTTCCCTGACCAGCAGCAACAGCTTCCCCCGAAAACTTGAGAATGCAAATTCTCAAGCCCCACCCCTGAACTGTTCAATCAGGAACTCTGGAGTTGGGGCCCAGCACTGTGTTTTAAAAGAAAAACCCTCCAGGTGATCCAGGCACAGACCACAAAGTATCAGTTGGAACACGGTTGGCTGAATATGCTTTTGGAGCAGTCACCTACTCTCCCAGGACTGTCTCCACCCTCTTACATGATGGAGAAACAAACTTGTCTTGCTTGAGACTTTGTAATTTTTGTCACCTCATCTATCTCTAATTATACCTCCATTGTGCCTGTCTATAATATTATCCTGACCTTGTATAGACAAGTTTCTTTCAGGACATACGGTTTATCTCAAAGATAGTATCAAGATTACCACTACGACATGTCAAGGTTAGTATTTGCCTATACTGAGGGATCCATCATAATAATTGGTAGTACCTTTCCTATATAACTTGTGATGTTTTGATAAGTTGGATGAACAATAAAGCGACATAATGTGCTATATTCAAAGAGATAATTTTATAAATTGTCATACATGTTAGTCTTAAAAATTATGAGAGTTACATATTTTCCCTTTTTGCATAATTTTCTTTTTCTCTAACTTTGAGGAGAAAATATGGGATTTTTTTCCTCTCCAAACTATTTACTTTTTCTAATCTGCTCCCATCATGTAGGTGCTTTAGTTGTCAATAGCAGCCAGAATTACCCTGAAGACTTGTTTAAGGGAACTGAAAAGGTGTGAACAGCCCTAGTGCTGAAAGTAAGAAAAATAATATCTTAAATAATATTCACAGTTGACTGTTCTTCAAACAAGAAAAAAGAGAAAGAATTATGACCTGGAAAAAATCAGTTATTTTATATATAAAATTATATGTAACATAAAATATATGTTATTTTATATACAAAATTATATATAACATAAAATATATAACATTTTATACTTCTTATGTAATCTGATCTATATAGCTCAAAATACATATGTGTGTGTGTGTATTTTACACATATATATAGTAAAAGTACACTGCAATAACTCTTGGAAATTTTTCAATGGTTCATCATGAAACACTTCTTACAGTGTTTCAATAAGCCTGTCTAAGTTGACTTGAGTACTTCCTGGTGATAGGAAAATTCAAGTATTCACAACTCATTCAATATTCTACTTATTTGCTAAGCACCTCCTCTGTATCAGACAGCCTCTTCAATTTTTGAACAGCCATAATTGTTTAAAAGTTCTAACCCACATTAAGATGAAATCCTCCTGTAAATAGCTTCAACAGAGCTCCTTGCAGAAACGCGCTGTGCTAGGAACTGGGGATAGAGACACAACTGCCTTCAGGGAACTCACGGTATCCTGGAGGTAGGGACAGAGGGTCTGATGACAGAATTAATAAATGCCAATGTATGGATGTACAGAATGCTTTGAGAAACTGGAGGAGGATGCCCTAAAAGATGAATAGGAATCAAAAGAGAAACAACATTCCAGGTACCAGGAAGAGTATGGATACAAGCACAGAAGCATGGAAGAGAAGGACATTTAGGAAACCTCTAGTAGCTCTGTATGTCCAAAATTAAAGTTGTGGACTAGATGCTAAGACTGGCAAAAATCTGTAAGACACATATTAAGAAGAGACTTGTACATCACAATGAGGGGCTCAGACTTTATTCCCCAGGCAATGGGGAGTCAGTAGAAAATATTATGTGAACAAGTGACATGATTCGCTTTCTGATTTGAAAAATTATTCTGAGTGAAGTAAAGAGAATGAATCAGAGAAAAGAGAAAACATAAGAAAGAACAAGAGGATACCTGTAAACAGTGTATGAGTTTCTTCCCCACTCTTCCTCCTGCCCTCTCTCTGTTCCCTCCTCCTGCAAGAGAAAATATGTCTAGGCTAAGGTAGCAGAAGTGAGGATGTGGATGAATCAACAGATCCGAGAGATATGAAATAAGATTCTCATCAGTATTTAGTAATCAACTCAGTATGGGCAGTGAAGGAGAAGGTTGTAGTTCTGTCCCCTGGAGCATCGCAAAAGTCTTTCCTATGACAACCCTTCAGTCATTTAAGAATAATTATCACCTTCTTTCCTTCACCCCTCAAACAAACCAATTCTTGTCCTTCAACCTGGGTACAATAAAATGCCATTCCCCAGTCCCCCTATCTCCCAGTGTTTAAGTGGGTATAGAAGGTACGTTATCTAAAATTTCTCAACAACCTACTCAAAATTCAAGAAGTAGATAAATGTATTTCTCTCTAGCCTATAAGAATTCACACCAGCCAAAAGATCTCCCTCACTGTTCAGTTCTCAAAAAAATATATTAATGCTTCTAAATCAAGAACAAAAATAAAGTCACTCAAAAATAAAGTTTAACATTTCATATTTTTGGCACTTAAAATATTCTTCTATTTGTGCTTTCCTAACATGAGCATATGACTTGCAAAGCAAAGTAGCCATAAATCAGGCTACTCTAACACCCTCTTCACAGACATTTGTCAGGAAAAATAATTAGTATACTGGCTAAGAGAACACTAATAAAGCAGTGCATTGCATTTCATTTGGTCCTTATTCAACAACTGCAAAGAGTTCCAAAGAAAAAGACAAAGAAAATTAGAATTATTATTATCCTACACCCAGCTTTCCTGATGGAGCATATTTCTTGATGCTGGCAAAACTCCTGGACCTAATCTTTATTTTTTAACCTATTGATCCTTTTCCATTTAGTGACAGACTTGTTCTGCTACAAGGGATGGGTTTCCAAATTGGCCTGAGGGATGCATGTGGGTTAGAAACAATATTGTCATTGGCCTAGTTTTGGCAGGATTGGTGGAAAGTCAGACAACTGTTATGTTTTGGAGTTGTGGGCTAATAGTGCCCTCTGTTTTCCATTTTTGCTCCCATCCACAGAATTACCAGATGGCCAAAAAGCCACTAGAACAGAAGTAATGTTCCAATACAGTGGAAAAAGACCAATCCAGTAAACACTCTAACATCCATCCAGTGACTTAAAATAGCAATCTAAATGTTCTAAAGATGAAGGGGAAAAAAATAGAAAACATAGCAAAAACTCTTTACGCCTGACTCCTTTCACCTGAATACATGGTCTTTTCAGAGCAATAAATTTACCGCAGATTCCAGCACCCTCAAAATGTCCCACCCATCTTCCCAAATGCCCAACTTGTAGCCCAGTTGGCCACAATTGTTCAAAAGATTTAGAAGACATTTCCTAAACTTCCCAGAGATTCTCGGTCAGTGGATCCAGGGTGGAGCATAGTAATCTGTAATTCTTTTTAAATACAGAATATGCTTATCAAGATGGTTCCTATTCATCTTGATAGAGGGTGATTTAATGCTGCTTCCTCCTGAAGGAACATTCTTCTGTAAGGCTTGCTTTTTCTCCTGTAGGCTGGCAGAGAACAGTGGAGCCACCAACACATAAAACTACTGTTTGTGCCTGGCTAAAAACCCTGGCGATTTTATAGCATCCTGGGTATTTCATATCCATGAAGTGCCTGGGGCTCTGCATCAGGCACTCCTTGTGTTTCCTCTTCTGGAGAGGGATAAAAGAGGTCTTTTGTGAGAGGCATGTTCTCATGGATATGTAGTCACCACTAGAAAGGGAAATACGTCATTTAAAAAAAATCTTTCCGAGTGATTCTGATGGTCACATTGGGGAACTATTTAAAGGAATCTTTAATGGTCTATCTGTAGGAGAAATTTTCAAATGAGGTGCTGGTGCTAGAAATGGAAGTCATTGGTTGGGTAACTTTTCAATTTTCATACATCCTCCGCTCCTACCTCCAAGTTTCTTCCGTGCTTTCTGCTGGAAAGGGAATATAGTACACAGGGTGAGTAGGAATTGAAAAACACTGTCTTTGGAATGGAGAGTCAGGGAACTGCCTGGAGAGAAACGAAGCAAAACAAAACAAAATGCTCTCGCTCTGATAGTGTGAACTAGTTGGGTGCAAATATAACAACACCCATCTCAACCCTGGTTCATTCTATGGGGCAAGTTCTTCCTCTGCTCCTGGAAGAAATTCTGAGAAGGTGAAACTGGTTTTTCCTGGCATTTTCAGATAATAAAATCATTTTGCCTGAAAGAGTCTCATGTTACAATTAAAAGTCAAGTCAAAAACCATAGAGTTTAAAGTTAAAATTTCTCTCCTCTCCGACTGGGGATCTCCTCCCCCAGTTTGGGCCTGCACCTTCAACCTCTTCTTAGTTTCCCCTCCTGCTTCTCCATCTCTTCTCCCTCACTCAATAAGCGTCCTGTCCCCCATGCAAGATTGAAAGTGGGACTAGGCGCCGGGGTAGGAAAGGAAGAGAGGTAAGGTTACAGAGAGAAAGGTCTTACCTGACCAATATTGATGCAACCTGACCCTCTTTCCCCCTGGCTGGTTAATTCTTGCTCATGAGATGCATTAAGCGTTCTTTGAAGAGCTCCTGTCATCGCTAGAGATGTCTCACCTGCAGAACTAGGTGGATTCATTTCCTCTAGCTGGTGATTCACAATTCCCTGAGCACCTGACTTTCACTGTACACCTTCAGCCTTTTCTATTGAGGTCTCCTTGCCTTCCCTCTATCAGATACATGGGCAGGGCTTAGGGCAGTTTAAGGATGGCTTTCTCTCTCACTTGTTGCCCACATTTGATCCATGAAAAAGACTCACGTGTGATTCCCTGTCGCACCAACAAAGCAGGAAGCTTTGGCCAGAGCATCTTGCTTTTAGGTGCTTTAACCATGTGTCAGATACCAGTCCACTGTATCCCCCAAACAGCAGGGAATCCTATCAGAAACCTCAATTTATCCCTGGGAAGCCTATTTTGCTTGACTTTAGGTGAGGAGGAAGCCTCTTCCTCTTACTCCATAGCCATGAAGGCAGGGTATCAGCAGCATACTAAAAACTCTAAGATTTTTTCTTTAATCTCCAATCAGTATCTTTTGATCTCTTCCATTTCTTTCACAGATTGAATATAGGTGATCTGCAAAATCAGTTTATAGCACCATCTTCTCAAAATGTTACATGGTGCAACTATTGTCTGGAGGCCTTAGATGAAACGGGGATTTGGAGAGTCCCATTTTACATTTTGATGGCTAAAGCCCTAGTCCTTTGGACTGTCACACCAAGACGGTCAATGGATTTCCATTAGAGGATCTGAACATGCCCTGTATTCCAGTTGGCTCTTTGACATTCAAAGTCTGGGCAGACTGGCAGGCCCCATTTGCCAAGGAGCAATTACTTCTGTAGTAATTAGGTCTGAAATCATGTTGCCTGTTTGAATCAAAAGCAGTTTTCTGCACAAGATAACATTCAACCAGTGCAGACACGGAAGAGTAAATAAACAACCCATGTTTCTTCAACCAGGCACAGCACTGAATTTTACAGCAGTTAAAGATTCTAAGGGTATTAAAGATTACAAGAATGTAATCATACCAATACCAAAGAGATTTGTTAATTAAAGCCAAAATCTGGAAGTATAAGCTGAAGTTATTATTGTTTATATTATAATAGAAAAGAAAAAGAGAGACAAAGAAGGAAAAAGAGAAGAAATCTTAAATGGTAAACTGAAAAACAAAATCATAAAAATGTAAATATATCGAGGATTCTAAAAATCAACTAGTTTAATACCTTCATCTTACATAAAATAATAACAATAGTAACAAAAAACCCTACTGCGCATTTGCTATGTTTTAAGCACTTCATAATAATGTTATCTCATTTAATCATCATATATGAAAGGCTGTGGTAGATTAGATTATTGCTCTCGGGTCTTCACTCACTCCCTTTTTCTGCCGTGTAACTTTCTGATGCACTGTAGTGGGCAGAGTACATTTCTCTACCCCATTGATACTGGGCTTGACCACGTGACTAGCATTGATCAATGAGATGTTAACACATGTCACACAAATACAAGAGTAAAGTCTGTTTTCTAATTTTGTAAATTGTGTAATTTGACTTGTCATCTTGCATTCCTGAGATTGGTGCTGGACAAGGCCAATGAAGAAACATACGGAGCAAACCTAAACTCAACCTGGAGCCTAGAGCCAAGGCTCACCAATGACATCCTGAAGCAGATCTACCCCAAAACACTTGCAGGCCCATGAACCAAGAAAACTAACGCTTGTGGTAAGCCACTGAGTTCTGGACAGTTTGGTATACGGCATTATTTTAGCAATGGCTGACTAATACAAAGGTCTAGACAAAGAGAAAGAATGTCTGCTTATCACCAAGGCTGAAATAAATTTTAAAATACTCATATTCCCAGTTTTCTTTCATACTGCTTATTTGTCTCAGTTTAGATACCTTAGCTCTAACCTGTGCTCATTGCTGGAAGTTAAGGATTTTATTTGAAAGAGTTCTAAGAGTAACTCACAGAAGCTCTGAATTACTAAAAGAGCTAAAAGTTTACACACACTCACAAACAAACACACACACACGAACCTTTTTGTGGGTGCTTGCTTCACCTGAGATGTAAAGACAAACAAATGGACATCTATAATAGGTCAGCTTCAGGATGAACAATGTTAAGCTGACAAGGGTTTTTTATGCAGAATGTACCATCAACTCCCAGGACTAGAAGCATATAAAAACCTAGGCATTGGCCGGGTGCGGTGGCTCACGCCTGTAATCCCAGCACTTTGGGAGGCCAAGGTGGGCGTATCACGAGGTCAGGAAATCGAGACCATCCTGGCTAACAAGATGAAACCCCGTCTCTACTAAAAATACAAAAAATTAGCCAGTCGTGGTGGCAGGCGCCTGTAGTCCCAGCTACTCGGCAGGCTGAGGCAGGAGAATGGCGTGAACCCGGGAGGCAGAGCTTGCAGTGAGCCGAGATCACGCCACTGCACTCCAGCCTGGGCAACAGAGTGAGACTCCGTCTCAAAAAATAAAAAATAAATAAATAAATAAATAAAACCTAGACGTCAATCAATGGGTGTTTATTGAGTGCTTATACAATATTAGGCTGAGGGAAAGGTGGCACTTGGGAGTGGGGGTTTGAGGAGTGGCTAAAAATAAAAATATGACAGAGACCTTCCTCTGAGAAATTTTATTCTCATTCTAACAGGAACTCATAGTTTCAAACTCCAAAACACTCAGATCTGCATGGGAACTCATAATCTGTTTCAAAAATCAACGTCAAATTTGCTAACAAACAAAAACATCTACCCCCCCCCCAAAAAATAAATTCTACGGCAAACATTTACTCAATGCGAAAAAAGTAAAAGCATTAACTTTAAAATTAGAACTAAGACAAAAATGCCTGCTATCACTATGTTCACTTTATACAAGATATCAGAGCCAGTAAAATAACAAAGAAAAAAGAAGTCAAAAGTGTGATAACAGGGCCGGGCGCAGTGGCTCACACCTGTAATCCCAGCACTTTGGGAGGCCAAGGCGAGCGCATTTTCTAAGGTCAGGAGTTCGAGACCAGCCTGACCAACATGGTGAAACCCCGTCTCTACTAAAAATACAAAATTAGCCAGGCATGGTGGCACATGCCTGTAATCCCAGCTACTCAGGAGGCTGAGGCAGGTAAATCGCTTGAACCTGGGAGGTGGAGGATGCAGTGAGCCGAGATCACGCCATTGCACTCCAGCCTGGGAAACAGAGCGAAACTCTGTCTCAAAAAAAAAAAAAAAAAAAAAAAAGGTGTGATAACTGGAAAAGAAAAACCAACAACAACTATTATTTACAGACTATATGGCTGTATATATAGAAAACTAGAAAGAATATATAATGTTGGAACCATAAAAAATTTTAAATAGCCTGGTATAAGATTATTGGTGTGAAGATCAATATTAAAAAGGCAACTGCATTTTATTTTTTTATTAAGTTTTTAAAAAACTTTTACTTTAGGTTAAGGGCTACATTAGCAGGTTTCTTATATAGGTAAACTTGTGTCATGGGGGTTTGGTGCACAGATTATTTTATTACCCAGGTAAGAAGTACAATTATAGTTTTATATACCAGAAATAGACCTTTAGAATGTATAATTTTTAGGGCCAGGTGTGGTGACTTACGTGTGTAATCCCAGCACTCTAGGAGGCCAAGGCAGGCAGATCAGTTGAGGCCAGGAGTTCAAGACCAGCCTGGCCAACATGGTGAAACACTGTCTCTACTAAAAATATAAAAATTAGACAGGTGCGCTGGCATACTCCTGTAGTCCCAGCTACTCAGGGGGCTGAGGCGTGATAATTGCTTGAGCCGGGGAGGTGGAGGTTGCAGGGAGCTGAGATCACACCACTGTACTCCAGCCTGGATAACAGACTATGAATCCATCTCAAAAATATAATATGTAAATAACTTTTTAAAATACCACTTAAAATCCAACAATAAAAGAAAGTTGTGTGAATAAACTTAACAAAAGCTTCCCAAGATTTCTATGAAGAAAAACATAATACCTTACTGGAAGGTATGAAAGATAACTTACATAAATTAGAGACATACCATGTTCATGAATTATATGAATGGGTATGTATTATAACAATGTCAATTACCCCTAATTATTCTATACATTCAATTTAATTTCAGTCACAGTCCAATAAGGTTTTTAAGGGACATTAAAAGCTAATTTTAAAAATCTCATGTAGAATTAATGGACAGATAGAAAGATGGATAGTTATGTGACAAGGAAAAATAATAAAATGTGAATTATAGAATCTAGGTGGTGGGTTCATGAGTGTTTGTTTACTGTAAAATCCTTTTAACTCTACTTTTGGACTTTTAATAGCAAAATGTTTCGGTGGGGCGAAAATCATTTGGAAAAGCCAATAGCTAAGAAAAGCCCAGATGCTCCTAAAAAGGAAGAACAAAGTGCTTTACCACATGGGAAAGCTTTGAGTGAAAGTTATTAAGACAGTGTGGTATTGGTGTGAGAACAGACAACTGAATCAACAGAATATGATACAGACCAGGCATCTATAAAAACCTAATTTATATCAGATCCGACATTAGAGATCACTGGAAAAAGGATAGACTATTCAGTAAATGGTGTGAGGAAAATTGGTTATCCATATGGAAAAGAAAACATTGAAGACAAAACTTTAAAACTTTTAAGAAAACGGTAAGAGAATGTCTTTTAAATATCTTTATAAAATAGAAAGTTTTTAATAGCAAAAAGGTATAACTCATAAAGGAAAAGACTGATCAATTTTATTACATTAAAATTTAAAACTGCTATTCAACAAAAGATGGCATCAAGAGAGTAAAAGATTATCCTGCAATCTGCAAAGAATTATTTTCAACTCATATAACTGAAAACAGATTACTATCCATATTTTATAAAGTACTCTTATAAATCCTTGAGAAAAAGACAAACAACCCTACAGCAAAAAATGGGCAAGTGCAGAAGGATGAAAGGATGAAAAATCTAAAAAGCCTATCCAGGAGGAAAGAAATACACAAACTCCGTTAGGAAAATTAACACTTTTAGTGGTCCTCAACCTTAAAAGAATCAAGCTAAAACAAAAGTGGCACGTGCTTATGATATACTGTGGTAAATTTGCAAATTTCCAATAAATTATAATCTAGAAGCTTACAAACCACACAGGACTTCATGAAGACTTATTTATTACTCTACCAAAAAAAAAGTATGAATTATGGCTAAGTATGCCTTTCTGTCCTTGGAAAGACAGGAAGGGAGACAAAATCCTAACCAAATGTCCTTTTTTTCTCCCTGCCCTCCTTTCTTCTTTCCTTCCTTCCTTTCTTTCTTCCTTCATCCCTCTGCTCCTTCCTTTTCATGTTCCTTCTCTCCTCCTTCTATCCTTTCTCTCTGTCCTTCTGTACTAGTTTTCTAACACTGCATAACAAATTACAAAAAACTTATCTGGGTGCAGTGGTGCACATCTTTAGTCCCAGCTACTCAGAAGGCTGATGTGGGAGGATCGTTAGAGCCCAGGAGTTTGAGGCCAGCCTGGGCAACATAGAAAGACCCCATCCTTAAAAACACAATAACAACAAAAACCCTTAACAATACAAAACAAAATTTGTATTTCACAAGGTCCGTGAGTCAGGAGGCCAGTAACAGATTAACTGGGCCCTCTGTTCAGGGTCTCACCAAGCTGAAAGTAAGCTGTCAGCCAGTGCTCTGATCTCATCTGTGACCCAGAGTTCCCTTCCCAACTTATTCAGATTGTTGTCAGAATTTAGTTCCTTTCATCGATAGGACTAAGGGTCCAATATACTTGTTTGGTGTTGGCTAGGAGTAACTCTCAGCTCCTAGAGACTGCCCTCAGGTCCTAACCCTCCTACAAGGTGCAGCTTACTTCCTCAAAGACAGCAGGACAATCTTTCTCATGCTTCAAATCTCTCTAACTTCATTTAAGAGCTCACCTGATTAGGTCAGGCCCTCCTAGGATATCCCTTTTGATTAACACACATTCCAATGACTAGAGACCTTAATTAAGCCAGAAACCACAACTTACTTAAAATGCCTGCAGCATAAAGTGACAGGTGGCCATGAGTAGGAGAAAGCTAGAGAAATAAAGGCCGAATCACAGAGGACTTTACAAACCACATATGGAATGTGACCTTCATCCCAGCAACAGTTAGAAACCAATGAAGGGCTCGAAGGTTTTTAAGAACAAAAATGTCAGAATCAAATGGTCAAATCTGCACTTTAGAAAGATGGCTCCTAGGGGGCAGTAAGAAGGAGAAAGAGGGAGGTTCCACTTGAACATGTATTTGTGGGATGGAAGGGGAGCATGCGACAAAAATAACTCTAGAAGCTGCCCTCCAGATACTATGCCATGCCCTTAGAAATTCTTTAATTTGAAAAACAATTGCTGGGCATCTATTCTACACCCAGAGACAAAGCTTATAACCAGAAAAACAGTCATATGTCCGTCTTCTCCTAACATGCCACAAAAGTACATGCATGGCTTTTGAAAAAATAGTTGAGAGAGGGCAAAAGTCAATAAGCAGAAGGGAATAAAATTTAGGGGAGAAGGTTAGCACACCAAAATGTATACTGTATCTTCACTTATGGTTTCCACTTAGGATGAAATATTCTTAAATTTTTTTGAAGTCAAAGGGGTACAAGAGACTTGGTCAGTTACAAAGACATTGGGTCCACAGGATAAAATTGTTTAGGGGACGAACCAACATTCCAGAGAGTGAGACTCAGCAAAACTTTTCACGTGGATCATCTGCATTATTTTAAGTAGTAAACTAAGAGCCAGAAGAGGTCAAAATGAGGGAGTGAACCGTACGCAGCAGGGTTTGCAGAAAAAGGTCTCCTGATGAAGGGAAGACAGACTATAGCTCTGCAGAGAGGAGGGGCAAATCCTAGTAATGAATTTATCTCTATACACGGCGTTCGATTCTTTCTCATTTGATTTGTCAAAGGGCTTAGGGGTTATCTTGTGATTGGAGAGGCCCGCATGTATAATAAATTGCTAACTTCATCTCTTGACTGACTTGTAAATCTTGAATCTTTTCAGGGATTAACTACTTGCTAAATTCATTTATCAAAATTAAAACTAGGTTTTCAGAATGCTGCCCTCCAAATCCCAAGAAACTACGAAAGATTAACCTTTCGCAGAGCCTTCCAGGCTGCGCACCAGTGGGTGACATCAACACAAGTGATTAATGGTAGGTATCTAAGGTCTGGGGGAGATGCTGACAGACATTCCCCCCACATGATGGCATAAGTCAGCTACTAATCAACCTAAGAAAACACACACCCTGATACTCTTCATACTAATGAAGCATTTCCGATTAATATTTAGAACATCCATAGGAATTCTGTTTTGCACTAGAACCAGAGGTTTTAACAAGTGTATCAAACCTCCTGAATGTTGTAAAACAGAATTCATTAACTCAGCCATTTTTAGTCATTCTAGAAGCATCAGGAGCAGCGGCAGCATTAAACCACAAATCCAGAGTTGTAGCTATTCCGTGATGCTGTTTTGAAAACAGAGCTGTCGCTAACATTTTTTATACCAGGGATCCTTGCACCATTTGAGCCATATACAACCCATGTGCTCATCATAAAGAAGCGCACCCCTCTCTGTTGTCTTTCTCCCTTGTCTATTTACAGCCTGTGGTGTCATCTTGAGGCCTTAGAAGCATTTCATCCAAATATCCACATTCACGCAAAATGTTCCAACACCTTCCCAGTACAATCCTTGACATTTTCTCTTCCCTCCCTGAGTGGCACATGCTGTGAACCTGCTCCTGCTTGCATCTGAAATGGCAGCTGGGCTAGTTAATGGTCCCCTTAGAGCCTCTACCTCCATTATTCCTCTAAAACAAACTCTTTGCCCCAGTTCATAACAGCCATGATGATGCCCTAAAGAAAGTGACACTGAGACTTTGACTCCCACTAAAGGGTACAGGTTAGACCCAGATGGAGGTATAAAATGGCATGAGGGCCAGGCATGGTGACTCACGCCTGTAATCCCAGAATTTTGGGAGGCTGAGGCGGGCAGATCACCTGAGGTCAGGAGTTCAAGACCAACCTGGCTAACATGGTGGTCTCTACTAAAAATACAAAAATTGGCTGGGCATGGTGGTGCATGTCTGTAATCCCAGCTACTTGGGAGGCTGAGGCAGGAGAATCGCTTGAATCCAGAAGGTGGAGGTTGCAGTGAGCTGAGATCCTGCCATTGCATTCCAGCCTGGGTGACAAGAGGGAAACTCCGTCTCAAAAAATAAAAAGTAAAATAAAATAAAAATAAAATGGCATGGGCCATTTTATTTAATACAATATCAAAGTATTCCCAGATTCCCTTAACTGTACTTCATGGAATTACTCCCTCTGAATTTTCTAAACCAGTGGTGAGCAATCTTTTCTTTTTCCCTTGGGGACTACTAGCTTACAGGATAATCATTTAACAGGGGATCCTAAGAATACAGGTCATACTAATTCCATTCATTTTATAAGCATCTGATAAAGCCAGGATTACTAAGCATTTATGGATACCATGCACCGTGTGAAGCAATTTATATACATTATTTCTACCAGTCTTTACAACAATTCTCTGAGATACGTTCAATTACCAACATCCATTTAAACATGAGGAGACTGAGGCACTACAGCGTAAGTAACCTGCCCAAAGCTAGCGAGTGCCAAGAGCGGGTCAGACCCTGGGCTGCCTGGCCCCAAAGCCTGGGCTGTTCTCACTGATGACTGCCTTCTCTTTCACCAACGGTGAAGCCCACAGTAGGCCCTGGAGTCACGTGGATGACAAGTCACATGGATGCATAAGATAATATTTCTGCTCCACCACCACCTGGGGCTTATATTCCAATAAAAACAGGTTAAAACCTATTACAGAGCTAAGAAAAGAGTTATAGTCCAGCATGGAGGATGCAGATATGAACTAGCCTAGAAGACTGAAGAAATATTCCCCAGAGGAGTGACCTTCAAGCCGTGAACATGATAAGAGAGTATTCAAAGCAGAACAGGCACCATCCTAAAGCACACTGTTAGAAAACGGCACGTGCTAGGAAAGGCAAGAAGCTTGACCTGACTGTAATAGTGGCAATAGAGGCAGGAAGAGGAAAGGAAGGAAGAGGAGGAGAGTGACAGGAAAAGGTTAGGTTAGGCCCTAGTGGCAATGCTTAAGAGTCTAAATATTATTTTTCAGGTAAGGACACACATTGTTTCTGAGCAAAAGCATTGCATTATGAAGCCTGACTTTTGGGGGTTTTTTAAGGAATACTAACCACGTGGAAGTGTGGTAGAGAGAAAGGCCAGAAGCAGAGACACCTGTTTGGAGTCCAGGACAACAGTGAAAGCAGGTGGAAAGGCAACACCAGACAAGGTACATGTCAAAGTGTCTCCAATGGACTTATCACCATATTTTATACCATGTACTTATTTATTGATTTATTTTCTGTCTCCCACAAAATTATATGCTCCATGAGAGTAGGGATTTTTGCTGAATTCTTAGTGCTGAGGACATTGCCTTACAGAACCTCCATACGTGAAGTAAACTAGAAGGAGTTTAGGGGTTGGTTGGATTTAATACACGAGAGAGTGGAGTGACTGACAGATTGCTATAAAATTTCTAGCCTGGGAAACTGGATGGATCATGACAGAGATCAAGAATACAAGACAGAAAGGTTTTGAAGTATCTACAGGATTCCAGATTGACATATGTGGAAAGCTGTTGGAAGTTTGGGCCTGGAGCACAAGAGAAAGGTGGAGACTGGTTTCAGAGATTTTGGGATCATCAGTATAGAGTTAGAGATGGTGCTGAAGCTATGGAAGCAGGAAAAAAAAAAAAAAACAGAGCCTACGAGGAGAACAGTGGAGAGGAGCAGAAAAACTATGAGCAAACAGAACATTTATGAGATAGGAGAAGCCAGCAAAAGAAACAAGGAAGAAATAATGAGAAAGATAAAAGAACTGGGAGAGAAGGGTGTTCCTGAAAACACCAGAGGAAAGCGTCCTGAAAAGCAGAACCCAGTGCATTTGGGGACAATCAGATGTGCTATTGACTATACATAGGTAAAAGAGAAAGAAGATAGAAAATAGACCATCTGTATTTAGAAACCAGATGATCATTACAATCTTTATAGAGGACATTGTGGGGCATGGAGGGGAGGACTCATTGTGAATTGCTGAAAGTTACAGAGAAGGCAGGAATAGGGCTACCACCAGCTCACTAACCCATTTGTGCAAATTAGAGAAAAACACCCCTTCCTGGCAGAGGCACAAAGGCACAGAGGCTGACAGGTGGAGCACCCCTTCCTCTTGAGCTGAGTTCCTTTGTGCAGAGTGTAGCCTGCCCAACATCATGCAGTGGCCCTTGCCGGGATTCAGACAAGGAATTTGTTTAAAATAGTGAGACCAGAATGCCAGGACCAGTGAAGAAGTCAATCTGAGATAATGAGAAAAGATGGAGTATGGTGCAGGAGGAGATAGAAAAATAAAATGCACCTCAGAGTTTAAAAAGCATGGTAAATGTTTAAAACAGAAAAATATAAAATTTATTAGAGGCAAGAAAAATGATGATCTAACCCACATTGATAGTTCGCCTGAGGCTAAATACTAGTGCCACAAATTGTACAGGTATATAATTTTTTTTTTCTGCAACGTTCAGAAGCCCAGCAACAGGAACAAAGAAAGCAAGTTGTTAGTTTCATCTTAAGTTTTTTTGGAAAATTACAAAATGCTTCACTACCCATTTTAAAAGTTGACAGCAATCAGAAAAATCCAGACAGAAGGAAACTACAGAAAAATAACTGTTCCCTTAACAAATAAATTGCAAGTTGAAAAAAAGAGACAGAAAGTGGAAACCTGTAGAATAAAAAATATTAAGAGAAAAACCAACCAACCACAAATTGAACTTTATTTGAATGCTGATTCCAATGGACACATTATAAAATTATTTTTAATTGACATTAAGGGGCAGTTGGAAATTGGAACTTTAACTGGATTTTGTGATACTAAGAAATTGTTACTAGTTTTAGGAGCAATACTGGCATCATGATTAGGTTCAAGAGTCCTCACGAATGATAGACATATACAGATATATTTATAGATGGACTTGTTACTGAACAAGAACTTGCTTTCAAATAAAATAGGAAGCAGGAAAGTGAGTGGAATACAGGTGAAATAAGAGGGGCCATGAACTTATGACCTTGAATCTGGATGACTGACCTATGGTGAAGGCTGTGATTGGTTCCTATGATAGGTTCATAAGATTTATTATACTATTCTGTGCACTTTCATATAGGTTTTAATTTTTCTATAATAAATTCTGTTGAATGTAGTGACAAAACTAAATTCTACTCAGTGAATAATGGAAAAATTCCACTAGTTCTAGTGATGGCCAGTTAAGGAGATAACATAAGAAGTGACGGAGAGAAAAAATTTCAAAAGAGGGATACATAAATTAGAAAACAGCAGAAAAATGTAAAAGACAAAATACAGAGAGATAAAGCCATAAACACGAACAGAAAAAGAGGGCACTATCAGAGTGAAAGCAACACGAATTTAAAGACTCAAAAACAGACGTGAAATTACATTACCACCTTGTGGTCTTTTAGGATATTGCCCCTAAATACTCAAACGATGATGTTTTTTCACACCTGTAGGCATTTGTGGGGGTATCGTCCCTATGCTTGAGCCAGGTGTAATTTAGTTAAAGGCCATATCTAAGCTTCAGATTGGAGATTTCTCATTTGTGATATAAACTTTGACTCCTGTAATATTTTCAGACTCTACCCCCACTTGTTACAAGGTCTCAATATTTCTATGCTTCATTGTCCCAAATTTCTCCCTTTATATATTCAGGGTTAGCTTCCAATTTGGTATTTCAAGACTTTATTAACAAATTCTTATTCACCTTGTGCAAATACTTAATGATTTTTTTTTTTTTTTTTTTTGAGATGGAGTCTTGCTCTGTCAGCAGGCTGGAGTGCAGTGGCGTGATCTCCGCTCACTGCAACCTTCGCCTCCCAGGTTCAAGCGATTTTCCTGCCTCAGCCTCCCAAGCAGCTAGGACTACAGATGCCCACCACCACGCGGTGGCTCACGCCTCTAATCCCAGCACTTTGGGAGGCGGAGGCGGGTGGATCATGAGGTCAAGAGATCAAGACCATCCTGGTCAACATGGTGAAACCCTGTCTCTACTAAAAATTCTTAATAATTTCTTGCCTTTGGTTTTATAGTATTTTTTTTTCCGAGATGAAGTCTTGCCCTGTCGCCCTTTACCATTATATCTCCTGCCTGACTGATCTTATAATAATTTCTGACTCTTATATTTTTTGAGCATTCTACTCACCTTTCTCGTACCTTCTCAACTCCATAGCAGTTACTTTTCTTACAGCATGTGACAAAGCAGCATAATATATTCATATAATGTGGCACCGTACGACAGGAAAGGATTGGACTGTCAAACCAAAAGGAATCTATGGCTGTAATGGCCCTGCTATTCAGCCAGATGACCCAAGCCAGGACATTCTATCTCTCTTATACTCAACAGTCCAAGTAGCCCAAATGCTGTTACCATTCTCCCGTATTATCTTTTAAATTCACCCTCCTGTCCTCTCCTCCTGTGTGAGCCCCTGCAGTCGTCATCTCTGGCATGGATTGATGCACTAGACTCCTAGCTAGCCCCCCTATTTCCAGTCCAGAGCCCCTCCAACTGACCCTCCACACTGCACCAGCGACTTCTCCAAAATGCACATGGAATCATGTGACTTTCCACTTAATATCTTCCAGCACTTCTTAACACCCACAAGAATACTAAATGCTAACAGCCAACTTCTTAATAATACAACTCCTGCTGCTTTCTAGGATCATTCACTGCTGTTCCCCCAACTTACACAGGCTGCTGCAGTCAAACCAGGCCTTGCTGTTCCCAACTAGGCCACTGCATACTCCATACTTCCTTGCATTGGTACAAGCTGTATCCCTGTCTGAAAACCCACTTTTATGCCAGGTTAACTCCCAATCTTGATTAGTCTTAATTCAGACTTAACACTCATGACTCGGCTCACTCCCCGACTGAGTATTCCCACAGCATTCCCACACTACTACACTTAACTCCCTGTATTGTAATGATGCATTTACTGGTCTCTCTATAACCCCCTACCCCCAGCTCCCCAAAACTCCAAGGCAGGGTAGAGACTGAACTGTGCCGTATTTATTTCAGAAGTCCCAGAACCAAGCACAGTGCCCAGTAAGGCATGGGTATATAAGGAAAATTGGCTGCCTTCTACTCTGCAGCTGTTTGTAGGAATTTGATCTCCACAAGATACAGGTGCCCAGAGCTTTAATGAAGAAAAGGTGATACATGACCGGGCGCGGTGGCTCACACCTGTAATCCCAACACTTTGAGAGGCCTAGGCAGGCAGATCAACATAAGACCAGGAGTTTGAGACCAGCCTGGCTAACATGGTAAAACCCCATCTCTACTAAAAATACAAAAAATTCATTGGGTGTGGTAGTGCACACCTATAATCCCAGCTACTAGGTAGGCTGAGGCATGAGAATTGCTTGGGCCTGGGAGGCAGAGGTTACAGTGAGCCGAGATTGTGCCACTGCACTCCAGCCTGGGTGAAAGAGCAAGACTGTCTCAAAAAAAAAAAAGGAAAAAAAGAAGGAGATACCATTTGTGGCTTAGCACACTGGGCAGGTATTTCTTAATGATGATTAGCTACTGTTAGCAAGGGTTCTCAAAGTTCAGGTAAGAGTAAAAATTTAAGTCTTTCAGAAGTAAGTACAACAAAATATATCAGAAACATGCATATCATTTGACCCATAATTACACTTGTAGGAAGTGAAATTGACATTGAGCACAAAGATTTGAATATAATACTGTTTTTCACAGCAGTGTTAATATGACGGGAAAAAAAAGAAAACTAAAAACCTAAAATGTCCAGAATAGTCACTTACCAAATTTAATCATGGTATAACATATAATAAAACTCAGGCAGCTATTAAAAATGAAATGAACATTTTTCTGAAAAGCAAAACAAATGTTATAAAACAACTGTGGTCAGTTTTTTAGTGTGCATCTGTATGTGCATGTGGGTTCATTTCTGTCATGGCCTAATGCAATAAACTTATGTACGTACATGACATTCACAGACAAACAGATAGCCAGCATAATGAAAGGCTGGAAAATACTTAGACCAAAATGAAAATAGGGATATAAATAATTTAATTTTTGGTTTCTCTGTAGTTTCTGATTTTTCTCCAGTGAACAAGTATCACTTTTGTAATAATAAGGGGGAGAGGGAGGTAATAAAGGTTACATTTTTAAGAGAAGAAGAAGAAGAAAAGAAAGGAGGCTGCTAAGTCCCTAAGGCCATCAAGCAAGGAGACTATAGGAAGCTCACCTGAATTTTAAAAAGCATCTGAATCTTAATAACAGAAAGACCTATAGAGTTTTACAGAAGGTTAAGCCAATTGGTTACGTGTGCCTTAGTGTCAAGTCCTCAAATCAATATGTACTTGAGGTCAATGTCAGTGAATGGAAATTATTTGGAGAGGAGGGAGGTAGGGGAAAGAGGTGATATCTGTCAATATTATGGGTCAGACTATTCACATAACCCTTCTTCCTTTTGTTGCCCCACTCCACCCCACCCCACCATTAGACCTCCACTCTTACTACAGGGACTTGGAGAATACTAAAGACTTCCCTTCTTCATGGAGAAAAGAAGGATATCTGTGGAAGTAGCACAAGAAGAATATCTATGCCATACGCCCACCCCTCTATCTGGATCTACATCTCCAGCCTTGTACTTCCCTCCCCTAACTAGAGGACAGATTAATTCTTTCCAAGTGCTTAGAAGTTTGCATTTAGATTTCATCAAAAATTTTCCACTGATTGATTTACAAATCAAATATTTAACACAAAGAACCTCTGGTCTCATTAGAATAAATATAAATAAATATAAAATAGTTGTGTGGAGAATTATTTTGCTCAGACCAAAAAAAATCACTAAAACCATAATAGATGAAAGCTGAAGATAAACAAATGGAGACACCAAGAGTACACTGAGTTTTCATGAACTTCAGCTATGATGTTGAAAAGGGTGCAGGTAATGGAAAATATTTATTGTTATCACGTTTGTTTTAAGAAGAGACATTTGCATTTCCCGTCTTATGGGGAACATTATTAAGAGGAAAATAATTGAACAAGAGAGGACATAAAGGAAGTCACTAGTATTGAATGGGATAAAGAGCATTTTTACTTCTGAGGCTGAAGAAAAGTAAATGAGGAGGATCCATAATATTTTTAGTTTTGAGGATGGAATGCAGTGGGATATTTTAATTGTTTGTGAAATTAGAGGCAAGATCAAATGCTAGGGAAAGAGGGGTACAAGGGTCAGACAGTGGTTTTAGAAGTATCACATGTTTTTGGGAAAAACGCAGCAGATAATGTCTTCTTGGGAAATATGTGTTGTCCCAGGTGATGTTCTCTGGGGAGCAGAGACTGAAAAGGAGTAGAGAGTACAAAAGTTCATCAGGGAGTAACACCTATGAAGAGGAATTGTGTCTTATGAGGGGCTCAGTTTGCTTTCTATTGTTAGCTGGTCAGAGCTTCAGAGGCAGCAGATGAGGCTTGGTAGGTAGGAACTCAAATAGAGCCTACAAAGAACCTCCATCCTTGCTAACGTGACCACTTCATTCATGTGCTCATCATGTTAGCCCTAGGGTGGCCACTGATGAAAGTAAGTAGACAAAATGGCTTGGCTAATATGAAATGGCCAAGCCATTTTGTCTACTTAGTTGTTTAGTGGCTCGTCCATGGTGGATTCCATGTTTGGGGCATGTTAGCGTATGACAGAAAGATCCTTAAACTTTGTGCCTACTCCCATATGTCTAACTCTATGTCTCTCTCCCAGATCTTGTCACTAATCTTCACATCTTCTTTCCTTCCATCTCTGACCAGCTCATCATTGCCCATGAGTCCTTGTATAGCATAACCTCCTTCCACACAAACTGGATAACCTAATAAACCACCCAAAACTCTGTCCACTAGGAATATTTTCCTTCACTACTGTCTTTCAAGACCATCCTGAGTGGAGCAGTAATTCAGCTGCTATCCACATCCAGCTTACACTCGTATGAAGCCACCTGTTTATAAAGCACGCCCAGGCTTTCTCCTTTACCTTCAGCTGGTCACGTAAGACCTCCCATATATAAAATTGGGGAGGGGTGATGGTGCCAATACGATGAACAGTATAGAGGGATGGGTTAACCACCCATTCAACCTGCTTTTATCTCCTATCCTGTTCATGTCTAGGAAACCCCGGTTTCCTATTTTAAATTTAAAATGAATTGCCACTGGGCCCATCTGAGTTTTTAATCTGGTAGGACCAGCAGAATCCAGATCATGATGGCCAGTTCAAAATGCATAATAACTGGGGGCCCATAATCAAGTGCTCCATCTCTTGATTATTTGGGGTCCAGTAGCATACCAACAGCTATTTTTCAGAAGGCAATTAATTCTATGCTGCAGATGGCAACACTACTCCAAAACCTAAGGGGCCTGATTTGACATTCCTCCACTGGGAGAAATTCCGTATTACATCTTTTTCCACCATTGACATCGCCAACATCATAGGGTCTACCAACCATATCGTTTAAGTGTCCAGGCTACTTTCACCATAGGCTTGACTTGTTGAAAAGTTCTTATCAGCTCTAAGCCCCACTCAAATCTGACAGTCTTCCATATCATCAACAATATGGGGTGAAACAGTATTCCTAGGTGTAGGATATGTTGCCTCTGCAATTCAAAGAGATTTCCTACACACTATGATTTCTTCTTTGTAGGCAAAGATGCACAATAAAACATTTTGTCTTTTACTTTGGAGGGGGTGTCCCAGCATGATCTTTACCACTGAACCCCTAATTATTTTAAGTCACAGGTCCCTAAATCTGCTTAAGGATTATCACATATGTGCTTTGCCAAGGCCTTTAGCATGTTAGCTACCTCTTGTTCATCCTGCCGGATCAGCAGGATGTCACTGATGTAATGGATTGGTATGATGATTTCTGGGGTATCCAGATGGTTTAGATCTATCTGGACTATATTATGGCACATCATGATGATGTTAACAAAGCCTTGGCATATGGTTGACTCCCCATGCAGTTTAGTGGGTCAAAACGGAGAAATGAGAACCGAAACTCACGAGGGTCTTGGTCTAGTCTTGGGGCATCCCACCTGGATGGCAGTTCCAATCTCAGCTGGTCACAGTACCATAAAGAGACTTTTAAAATTACCTAGATGGTACAGGAAAGCATGGGGACCACTGCGGGGGCTCTATGTGCTCACATCTAATGATGATAATAGTCTCCATCATTCTCAACTGGTCAAACTCCCTAGGCTGTTACTTCAAGCTTGTTGATTGTGTTGATAATCATGACCCCTCATTTCTGGCAGTTAAGCACCACCATCTGGCCTCTATGCTTCAGAGCACTCTGTGCCTCCCTATAAAACGTAACCTTCTGATGTGTCTTCTGGCCTTATATATACAATATTATATGTTCAGCCTGTCCACTGTTCTCAATCCTTTACTGTAATATCTTTTACTAATGTATGTCATAGCAATTCGGGAATTTCAGCCTCATTCATGTGGGCCATCATTTTTTGCCCTTGTAGCAAGTTTGCCTCATCCCCTGAAGCCCTTATCAGAATGTTACATTGCATATCCCAACAGAGTACCATCAAGTCAATAAATTCATTGTAAGTTACCAAAGAGACCAGCTCTGTTATTTAGTTTTCAATTGTTTGCTAATTGACCTCAGCTTTTCTTTATCCATCTACAGATTATCAATGCAATTTATAACAACAATTCAATTCAATTATCTTTATATTTATCATTCCCCTTATTCATTTCAAATTCCTGAATAATCACACTACACCAATGGATTTCAATCCACTAGCACACCATCCTAGTTCATCATTAGTGAAAGTAGGTCACGTGTTGCTTAACCATGAGGATATGTACTGAGAAATGCGTTGTTAGGCAATCTCATTGTGTGCACATCATAAAGTGTAACTACAGAAACCTAGATGATACAGCCTACTACATACCTAGGCTATGTAGCACAGTCTACTGCTCTTAGATTACAAACATGTACAGCTGGTTACTATACTGAATACTGTAGACAATTGGAACACAGTGGTATCTGCGTATATAAATATACCTAAACATTAAAAACCTACAGTAAATATATGGTATAAAAGATACAAAGTAATACACCTGTATAAGGTACTTTCCATGAATGGAGGTTTCAGGACTGGAAGTCGTTCTGGGTGTCAGTGAATGAGTGGTGAGTGAATATGAAGGCCTACGTCATTACTGTATACTGCTGTAGACTTTATAAACACTGTAGAGTTAGGCTACACTAGATGTATTTTAAAATATTTTTCTTTCTTCAATCATAAATTAACTTTAGCCTAGTGTAACTTTTTCACTGAATAAACTTTTTTTTTAACTTTTTGACTCTTTTATAATGCTTAAAACAATCATATTGTGCAACTGTACACAAATATTTTTTCTTTATATCCTTATTCTATATGCTTTTTACAATTTAAAATTTTTTTTTAAACTTGTTTGTTAAAAACTAAAACACAAACACACACATTAGCCTAGGCCTACACAGGGTCAAGATTATCCAGACTAAGCCATATGAATTTTTCAGCTCCATTATAATCTTATCTTATGGGACCACCATTATATACGTTGTCCATCATTAACCAAAACATTGTTATGTGGTACATTCCTTATGAAATAATGATAACATATATTTAGTAACATTATATAATGATAATAAAAAATTATATCCCAGTAAAATTATAACTTATGTCCATTAGGAGATATATGATGAGGACATACATTATTGTTTGTGGTGTCGAAAAGTTACAGGCAACCTGAGTGTCCATCACTGGGAGAAAGGATAGGTGAAATGTTTTCGATGGAAACTAAATGATTGTGCAGCTACCAGAAACAACACCTTAGAAATACAGATTCACAGAGCTACAAAAAGTAATCTTGAAAATATAGTGCTTGGTGAAAAAAGTGAGAATAAGAATGCAATAACTAATGTTATGTGAATTTAAATGGCCATAAAACTATACACATATTGTAAAACTACATTCAAATTTCAAAATATATACAATAAAATGGCTGCTTATTAGGAGCAGTGGAAGAAGAGTGGAAGGCATGGGTAAAAGGGAAATGAATAAATAAATTAGAGAGCAAACTGACTAGGAGTGCTTTGCAAGGACAAACAATGTTAACATGGCTTTAACAGAAGAGTATGATTAACTCAGCTCCCTATTAATGAAGTCCATTGCCCTTAAAGGTGCAGTCTACAATGGCGACTCTGGAATTGGGGAGCATTGTAGTGCCCAACCTGGTTTTTACTAACTCTGTTTTTAGACTCTCCCTTTCCTTTAATCACCTAGCCTTGTTTCCACCTGAATTGACACTCCCTTAGCTAACAGAGCCAGACAGACTCCATCTTGGCTCTTTCACTGGCAGCCCCTTCCTCAAGGACGTAATTTGTGCAAGCTGACTCCCAGCACATCCAAGAATGCAATTAACTGATAAGATACCGTGGCAAGCTATATCCGCAGTTCCCAGGAATTCGTCAGATTGATAACGCCCAAAGCCCCGGGTCTATCACCTTGTAATAGTCTTAAAGCCCCTGCACCTGGAACTGTTTACTTTCCTGTAACCATTTATCCTTTTAACTTTTTGACTACTTTACTTCTGTAAAATTGTTTCAACTAGACCCTCCCCGCCCGCCTGCCCCCCCCTCCCCCCCCCGCCTCCTTCCTAAACCAAGGTATGAAAGTTAATCAAGCCCCTTCCTCGGGGCCGAGAGAATTTTGAGCGTTAGCCGTCTCTCGGTCGCCGGCTAATAAAGGACTATTAATTCGTCTCAAAGTGTGGCATTTTTCTAACTCGCTCAGGTACAACAGCATCAACTAGCAAAATTGTCACGAGGCAGGGCCAGCCCCAGAGGCAGGAGTGGTTGGATATATCCAAGTCTAAGAACTGGCTGGATATTGGTGAGAGAAAAATGGTGATGGCCAGTAGTTAAAGATGCTGGCAGGAGGACCTGAGGTGACATGCCAGAGTCTAGCCTACATAATAATAGGCCAAAAGGGGGATATTTGGACAGAAATGAATGCGGTCCAAAGTCTGGAGGTTTTACGAGGTAAAAGAAAAGGTGAAGTGAAAGGAAAAAAAAAAAAATGAAAAAAGCTGGATGAATAGAAAAGCATAGCCAAAGATTGATATTAGTTTTTACATTTCAGTGGTGATGCATTTTGCAGGTCAGGAGTTAGGCACAGATTATGACTAGCCACATGGGATGTTGATGTAAAATGGAAATGAATAATACTAAAATTTGAAGAGGCCCAGGCTCTTTCAGCCTGAGTTGCTGGAAGGGTCATTCTCAAGTAAGCTGCCTGTGGTAATAGCAGCAGTAGGAGACTGGGATTCAGAGATACTAAAGCTCTTCATGAGGAAGAAAGAGCGACCAGAATAGGAAATGACCAATAGGAAAGACAAGTCGGGTGTTACATGGCCATGTCTCATGAACTCCGCATAGGGCAAGTGTTTATTGGCAAGAGATAGCAGTGGGAGGCTAAGAAAATATCCACAAGCCTCTGAGCCCTAGATAAATGATTAATGAAAGAATGAACAGCCTTTGGGGACTGTGACTAAGTGGTATCCTCAGGAGAAACACTGTTCTCAGCTAAAGCAAGAAAGAAAGGGAAGTACTTTGTAAAATATTTTTATACTGCATCCCTAAACACCACCCTCAACATACACACATTTCCCTCAGGTACTTACAATAGAGAAGTCCAAAAATTGTCCACATAGCTACCACCTCTGCTCAGGCTGCCATAACGAAATACCATGGGCTGGGTGGCTTCCACAACACAAATGTATTTTCTTACAGTTCTGGAGCCCAGGAGTCCATGATCAAGGTGCCAGCCAATTTGGTTTCTGGTGAGGGCTCTCTTCCTGGCTTGTAAACAACTACCTTCCTGTTGTATAGTCACATGGTCTTCCCTCAGTGGGGAAGCGTGTAGGCGAAGCTCTCAGGTGTCTCTTTTTATACAGACGCTAATCCTATCAGGGCGAAGCTCTCAGGTGTCTCTCTTTATACAGACGCTAATCCTATCAGGGCGAAGCTCTCAGGTGTCTCTCTTTATACAGACGCTAATCCTAGCAGGGCGAAGCTCTCAGGTGTCTCTCTTTATACAGACGCTAATCCTAGCAGGGCGAAGCTCTCAGGTGTCTCTCTTTATACAGACGCTAATCCTAGCAGGGCGAAGCTCTCAGGTGTCTCTTTTTATACAGACGCTAATCCTAGCAGGACCCCACCCTTAGGACCTCATCCAACCTTAATTGCTTCCTAAGAGTTGCCTAAGAGGCCCCCATCTCCAAGTACAGCCACAAGGAGGGTTTGGCCTTCAACATTTGAACTTAGAGGGGGGACACAAACATTCAGTCCATTATACCATCAAAAAGCTAAGTGAAAATGACCCTTACTCAGGAAAAGCCTATATAAGATTTCAGAGAGAAAAAAACTACAGGAAATAAAATTCAAAGCCTGAGACCTCCAAAGTTCTTTCCTTAAGGTAGGCAGTGTTCCGATACAGCACAGCCACAGGGACAGTCAGCTCCTGTATCTTCTGAGTGAGTTGAAATTTTAAGTAGGGTGCACAAAGGGAAAGAAGTGATATACCACAGTAATAGAAAAATATTAGAAGATCTCAATTTCTATATTAAACATGTTTAGAAGGATTTTTGTCAGAGGTGTTTGAACCAGAGTGACTCCATCTTGAATAGGGGCTGGGTAAAACAAGGCTGAGATCTACTGGGCTACATTCCCAGGAGGTTAGGCATTCTTAGTCACAGGATGAGTTAGGAGGTCAGCACAAGATACAGTTCACAAAGACCTTGCTGATAAAACACCAAGTGAAAAGGAAGCCAGCTAAAACCCACCAAAACCAAGATGGCAACAAAAGTGACCTCTGGTCATCCTCACTGCTCACTATACGCTAATTATAATGTATTAGCATGCTAAGAGATACTCCCACCAGTGCCAAGACAGTTTACAAATGCCATGGCAATGTCCAGAAGTTATCGCCTATGGTCTAAAAGTAAGAGGAACCCTCAGTTGTGGTAATTGCCCACCTCTTTCCCAGAAAACTCATGAATAATCCACCCCTTGTTTAGCATATGATCGAGAAATAACTATCTGTATACTCAGTCGAGCAGCCTATACCACTGCTCTGCCTGTGAAATAACCATTCTTTATTCTCTTACTTTCTTAATAAACTTGCTTTCACTTTATAGACTCACCTCAAATTCCTTCTTGTGTGAGGTCCAAGAACCCTCTTGGTCTCTGGATTGGGATCCATTTCTGGTAACATTTTGGTTACCATATCTTAGCATTTTAGAAATAGAAAAGACTCTAGAGGTAATCTTATTTAATCGGATCACTTTATAAATGAGAATATGAAGCCCAGAAAACCCATGGTCATTAATGGGACTTCTTGCCACCTGAACAGGGCCTTTCTACTATGTAACACTTTACCTCTACTTTCTGTCTCCAGTGAGATACTCAGGGTTGACAAGGATAAACAAGAGAAAAACTAAACTCCATTAAACCTTTACAAAGACTGGTGCAATTAGCAACCCCCCATCTCATCCTTCATTTGTATTGCAAAGGTAAATGAGCTGATATTGTCAATACAATTACCAGGTAATTTAAGACAAAGAATTCTCCTCCTCTAACCAAGGAAGGAAATTCACTGGCAAATGTGGTCAAATGGTTACATTTTCTTTCCAGTTAATGAATTTTCTGTTTTAGAATATTTCAAAGCTGTAACTCAGAAATATTTTTTAGCAAGATTGCTTTAGGTTCTTGTTAGGGATGTCACCAAGACAGACTTTTACAAGGCACCTACACAGCCTTCTGTTTCCATGTGGAAAAGAAAAAAGAAAACCTGCAAGAAGCACAATAACATTTTAAGTTCTTTCCAAGTGTTACAAAACTAGAAAAAAAAGAGAACAGTTTTAGTTAGCTTCTTGAAATGTGGTGAGATTAAAATGGCAATCCTTATCAACTAATTACCAAATATATATTTTTATAAGTCTAAATAATTTTTCAACTATTAAGATTCATAATATAGTTGAGAAAACCAACTAGAGAAATTGCAGTAGAAACCAGAATGTTTGATTCATGATGTTGTGTTGAATTAAAATAACACAGTAAAAATACCTGATATGTCAAAGAAGAGTTTTAGGCTGATTCTTCTTTTGTGATAATCTCATTGACAGAAGGGGTCAGGGGAGATAAAGCAATGCAACTGCCAAATCTTAATGACAGCCATTTTAAAAAATAAAGTTTTGGTATCAAAAGTCAATAATGCTTGGCTTGGGTTTTATTGACTTTCATGCAATAGCCTGAGAAAAAAAATTATAGGCTTTGGCTGAAACTCATCTAGAGAGATAAAATCGTTTAATGCTTGTTTCAATGTTATGGACACACATTTTTAAGACTATACACTGGTGGGACTTCAAAAGCTGCTGGGATGCTAGATTCTAAGAAGACTGAATTCTAGTCACCTCTAGGAAATCAATGGCAGTTTACAAAGTATTTAAATACTTCCCTCAATTCAGGCTCAACTAAATAAATTAAAACCAAACCATGTAGAAACATGTGGTTAAAAAAAATGAATTCACAACTTCCAAAGTAATGAAGTATAGGTTCTTCAATGCAGCAGATTTGAGAGCATCATATCAACTCAGAAAAAAATTACTCTGGACAATTATTTCCAGTTTTTATTTCTTTCCAAAATCAAATCCTGCCTTCATGGCTTTCTGGAATGTGTTCCTAGAGCGCTGCACTGAGACAGGGGATGGGGGCAAAAGAGACAGCTGACGAAGCAGAAAGATGGCTTTCTGAAAGTCTTACCTCCAAAACAGTTTTTAAAAGTTTTAACAGAGTAAGAGTTAACCTGGTCAAGAGGATTAGAAGAAAAGTATGAATAACAACAAAAAAAATGAATTTAATATATATAATTGTAGAGGTAAGAATAAAACAAGGATAGGGACATTGTTTGACTGTATGGAAATGTCATATGTTCTAACATTCAAAGAATGTTAATTAAATAAAATGGGAGAAAAAAAGAGAGAGAGAGAAGCAGAGTAACATCACCAACTGTTCAATAAATAAGTTGGAGTCAGAGGATAGAATTTAAAACTGACAGGCAAGACAGGAAAAGCGAAATAAGAGAAAAGGCCCCTATAAAAATTATACAAAGAAAACCACTACAACAAAAATACAAACCTTCCTGAATACAAATAGCAAAATAACAAAAAAGACAAACTAGATACAGAAAAAATAACAAATATCAACAATACATAGTAATTTTAACACAGACTAATATGGCCAGAGTTGAGTCCAAACATATCAGTCATACAAAAAATATGAATGGGTACATTAACATGAAAAGATTTTCAAATTGACTCACAGGGTAAAATTCAATTATATGTTGTATATAAGAGACACATTAAAACAGTAACTCAAAAAAGTTAAAGGGATGAACAAATATAAACCAGGCAATTAGAAAAAAGAATGGAGGGTTATGATCCTAATGTCAAAGTAGAATTCAGACCAAAAGTATTAAATGAGATGAAGAGTGAAACCTTACAATGGTAAAATCCACAATTTACAATGAACATCTAACTATTATGTATATTTATGCACCAAATAACACAGCAACAACCTATATGAAGTAAAAACTACAAGAGATACAAGGTGAAATTGACAGAATCACGTAACGATCAGGAACTTCAACATATCAAACTTTAACATATTATAGGGACAAAAAAATGAGAATGACATTTCCCAAATTTCGTAAGACATAAATTTATAGATTCACGTGGTTCAAAACCCAAGCAAGATAATAAATATAAAGTAAATTGCACCAAAGCATACCATAATCAAATTGCTGAAAACCAAATGAAAAAAGAAAATCTTGAAAGTAGTCACTAAAAAATAACACACTATATACAGTGACATTCATTTGAATGATCAACTGCTCATCAGAAACAATGGGGGTCAGAATAGTGTTTTTAGAAAATACAAGAATTGAGGAATAAAGGAAATTTATGTGTACAATTTGCTCTCAAATAATTCCCAAAATTATAGATGTAGAGAGAAAATGATAAAACAAAGCAAATACTTATTGGAGGACATGGGAAAAAATAGGAGTTCACTAAATGATTCTTGTGACTTTTCTGTATATTTGAAATGAGTTCAAAATAAAGTTACAAACATGGATGAAAAAGTATAGAGGCATGTGTGTGTATATTAGTCTACACATATTTTCTAAATGTCCACTGATGGAATGTAGAAGTAGCAAGAACTCAGACCGGGCGCGATGGCTCATGCGTGTAATCCCAGCACTTTGGGAAGCTGAGGCAGGTGGATCACAAAGTCAAGAGATCGGGACCATCCTGGCCAACAGGATGAAACCCCATCTCTTCTAAAAATACAAAAATTAGCTGGGCGTGGTGGCGTACGCCTGGACTCCCAGCTACTCAGGAGGCTGAGGCAGGAGAATCGCTTGAACCTGGGAGGTGGGGGATGCAGTGAGCCGAGATCACACCACTGCACTCCAGGCTTGTGACAGAGCAAGACTGCATCTCAAAAAAAAAAAAAAAATAAGGAAGTAGGAAGAACTCAGTAGTAATAAGCACACCTGGCACCCAGTCTTGGTTTCTAAATACCATTCTCTAATAAATAGAAAAAAAAAAAAAAAAAAGATCAGAACTCCTTGAAGAAACAGTTGAATTGAGGGTTGGGGCAGGGAAGGTACAAGATGAGCCTGAAACACCTCATGTTGTTAGAAAAAGAAGTGCTCAAAAAATTATGTAGGCTTACACTGCAAGTGCTAGAGGTTAAGAAATAATAAATACATAAAAATAATTATGTAGGTGAAGTGGCTACATTGTCTGGGGTAAATACCTGGGGTTTGTCATCTCCTGCCATGAAAATTTCAGACACAGACACACACAAGGACGTTAGGAGCAGAGGTTTAATAGGCAAAAGAAAGAGAAAGGAAAACAGCCGTCTAGTGAGAGAGAAGGGACTTTGGAGAGGAAAAGGCCAGCCAGCCACCCATGTCCGGATTTTATAGACTGGCTTGAGGAAGCAGTGTCTGATTTATGTAGGGCTCACAGATTGGGCTAATAGATTGGTTCCATCATATTGCCTGGGAATGCTGGATGCCCCACCCTAAGCTTATTATGCAAATGAACTTTCCCCTTGGCCGGCACCATCTTATCTGCTCCTTACTGTACACGTGGCTGGCAAAGAAGGGAAGACCTGCTGCCATTCTGAACATGATTTGAACATGATTGGCACAACCGCCGGCATCTATGTCCACAGCTCAATTTTACAGGCTGCTCTTTGTTAGAAGGGAAAATGATTTGGGGCTGCTTTCCTCTTCTTTTTTTTTTTTTTTTTTTTTTTTTTTTTTGAGACGGAGTCTTGCTCTGTTGCCCAAGCTGGAGAGCGGTGGCCCAATCTCAGCTCACTGCAACTTCCGCCTCCTGGATTCAAGCCATTCTCCTGCCTCAGCCTCCCGAATAGCTGGAACTACAAACACACACTGCCACGCCTGGCTAATTTTTTCTGTATTTTAGTAGACACAGGGTTTCACCGTGTTACCCAGGCTGGTCTCGAACTCCTGAGCTCAGGCAATCCACCCACCTTGGCCTCCGAAAGTGCTAGGATTACAGGCGTGAGCCACCTAGTTAAAAGGAAAACCTTACTGAGGACTTCCATACCTTCACTATCTGCATCAGTAATCTCTTCTCAATTCCTGTACCATAGGCATGTTGAAAGGATACACAAGCCATGTTGAAAGGATACACAAGCCAAGTTGAAAAAGTTCCCAATTGCCAAAACGAAAAACTTGAGCAACAAAATTATTTTTTGGTCAACAACTTGGCCAAAAAAATTATTATAGTGGATTATAGGCCAGTGAATTAAGTATCTGAGTCCTTACTGATATAGTTAAATAAATAAGTGTAAAAAAAAGGTATCACTCCTCATTCCAGCAAAATTCCCATTTCCAAATGTAGAAGAGGGAAATGGAAAATCAATGTTAGACAAACATGTAACTGTTGCAAACAAAACCCACCAATGGATGCTAAAATTAATGGCAAAAGATTTGCATAGTTTCAAAGTATCCCCCCCAACACACACACACACAGGATATTAATTAAAAGGGAAAAACGGGGGAAAAAGAGGGATGGGGGAGAGGCAGAATTGGGAGGAATCCAGCAGATCACTTTAATCAAATGATTAAAGTTTACAAAAACTAGTAATTTGTATAGTAACACCTTATACACTCTCATATTGAGAGGTGACAGCATGCTGGCAGCCCTAGCTCGCTCTCGGCACCTCCTTGGCCTCAGTGCCCACTCTGGCCACGCTTGAGGAGCCCTTCAGGCTGCCGCTGCACTGTGGGAGCCCCTCTCTGGGCTGGCCGGAGCCGGCTCCCTCTGCTTGCCGGGAGGTGTGGAAGCAGAGGCACTGGTGGGAACCCAGGCTGCGTGTGGCCCACGTGGCCCTCACAGGCCAGCGCGAGTTCCGGATGGGCATGGGCTTGGCGGGCCCCGCACTCCGAGCCGCCGGCCAGCACCGCCAGCCCTGGGCAGTGAGGAGCTTAGCACCCGGGCCAGCAGCTGCAGAGGGTGTGCTGGGTCCCCCAGCACTGCCGGCCTGCCCACGCCATGCTCAAATTCTCGCCGGGCCTCCAGACACCTCTCCACAGGGCAGGGCTCGGGACCTCCAGTCCACCACGCCCAAGCCTCCCCCACCCCAAACCCCGTGGGCTCCCGCGCAGCCCGAGCCTCCCCGACAGGCACCACCCCCTGCTCAGCAGTGTCCAGTCCCATCCACCGCCCAAGGGCTGAGGAGTGTGGGTGCGTGCCATAGGACTGGCGGGCAACTCTGCAGGCAGCCCCAGCGCGGCATCCACTAGGCAAAGCCAGCTGGGCTCCTGAGTTGTGCGGGGACTTGGAGAACTTTTATGCCTAGCTCAAGGTTTGTAAATGCACCAATCGGCACTCTGTGTCTAGCTCAAAGTTTGTAAACACACCAATCAGTGCTATGTGTCTAGCTAATCTAGTGGGGACTTGGAGAACTTTTGTGTCTAGCTAAAGGATTGTAAATGCATCAATCAGCACTGTGTCTAGCTCAAGGTTTGTAAAAACACCAATCAGCACCCTGTCAAAACGGACCAATCACCTCTCTGTAAAATGGGCCAATCAGCTCTCTGTAAAATGGACCAGTCAGCAGGATGTGGGTGGAGTCAGATAAGGGAATAAAAGCAGGCTGCCTGAGCCAGCAACCACAACCCGCTTGGGTCTCCTTCCACACTGTGGAAGGTTTGTTCTTTCACTCTTTGCAATAAATCTTGCTGCTGCTCACTCTTTGGGTATGCACTGCATTTATGAGCTGTGACACTCATCAGGAAGGTCTGCTACTTCACTCCTGAAGCCGGTGAGACCAGGAACTCACCAGAAGGAAGGAACTCCAAACAGGTCTGAACATCAGAAGGAACAAACTCCGGACACACCATCTTTAAGAACTGTAACACTCACCACGAAGGTGCGTGGCTTCATTCTTGAAGTCAGTGAGACCAAGAACCCACCAATTTCGGACACAATGTGACACATTCTAAACAAGCACATCAATTATGTGGAATTCTTAAAAACACACACAAATGTAATCATAGTGGGTAAAGGGAGAAACAAATATGAATCAGAGAGGCAAGGAAAAATTCTAGTTAGAAGCTGGAGGTATAACTTGGCCTTTTGGCTAAGATCAAGTGTAGAAATTGGAGGTAACAGTATGAACTCACAATCTCTAAAAAAGAGATTTGTATATAAATGTGTGTGTGTGTGCTTTCTTGCTCTGCCAGCCAAAAGAACCTAGGATGGATCAGTTGTATCTCAGGAGCCAATAAGCACACCAAGTTCTCAGATCTTAGTTTCTAAACACCATTCCTCCTAAATGGAACCTCTAGGTTCTTTGGAGAAATGGCTGATTCCAGGGCTGAGGCAGAAAAGGTACAAGATGAGTCTAGAATGTCTTCTTTTGCCAGGAAGTAAGCACTCAAAACATGTTGGGAACATAGCAAAAGGAACCAGATTTGAGGGGCTCCCTCAAGACCAATCTCAGACAATTTTAACAATGACATGAATAAATATAGTATTAATAGCAGATTATAATCCACTGAATAAAACAGAAATCTACAAGTCTATACTTAAAATACAAACAGATGATAGATGATTGATAGGTAGGTAGGTAAGTAGATAGATGCCAATAAGAGGACAATTCCTTTCAGTAAAATGCTGAGAAAAGGAGAACATAGCAATATTTTTAAAACACCATTTTACAATCATCGTAATAAAGACTGGATTGGGTAAGAATCATCAAGTATTGCTAAATCAGGGGAGGAAAACAGGCGATGTTTGTAGGGGAACAAAATACTCAATCTAAAGCACCTTCTCACACACTGCCTATTTGTTGCAAGGGGGAAATATACAGTGAAGACACAGAACAATACTTTAACCAAGTGATCAAAATTAACATCAACAAGTTCCTCATCTCACATGTGATACCTTAACAGGAACACATCACTTGTTAAGGTATCATCTGTGAGATGAGGAACTTGTTGATGTTATCCCCAGTTGGGGATACATAACTGCAAGCTAATCATCAGAAAGTCTCAGACAAACCCAAACTGGAAAACATTCTACCAAAAACCACACACACAAACACAAATTAATGACTGTTTTTGTTATGGACAACTGATCTTCATGGCAAATAAACATTTCCTGAAGGCAGAGATCATCTATCACACTATCTGATAATTTTAAGAGTTTGTTGTTTAAATGGATAATCCCTGCCTAGACCATAAGATGCTAAGTCTCAGACAGTGTCTTTATTCCTCTATGTTTCCCAACTCTGGTTCCAAAGAATAGTGAAGTCACAAAGCTTAATAGTTAGAAGAATAATGAATTTTTAAACTAGGTAAACAGAAATGTTTATAAGTTATGTAACATTCCATAGTCTCATCTGAACCAAATTTTTCCAAAAGTAAACATTTTTTCAAAACTTTTTAATGTATATAAAACTAAAAAAACAGAAAACAAAAAACTAGAATTCAAAGAATCACTCCACATATACATTTATACACTAACTTTGGAAAGTCTTGTGTTTGCAGATATTCACAAGGAAAACCTCAAAAATAAGTTGAAGTAACAATAAAATTTATGAATACACTGTAGTTAGAACTCAACTTTATTGTTACAACCAATTTTTATTTACAGAATATAAATCTCTTCAAAAAGATACATTCCTTCATTTAATCAATGGTAAAAAGCCTTATTAACAGAAATAAAGCCTAAACATCACTTATATTTGAACTGCAAGACAAACAGCTTCATTAAAAGTTTATGAACACATAGTGAAAATGTATTTTTACTTAACCAGTTACATGAATGAGGCTGTTTTTAATTTTCTTCACTGCCAACCTCATTTTATCCACAGAACAAATTTTATTTAAATTAACAGTAGTAAAAATGTAAAACTTAAATTTTGAACATGAAAATATGAAACAAGAAAACAGGAAGTATCTTCATTATCAAACAGATTAACAAATTCTCAGACAGATATTTTCTGAGGCATATCAAAACACCTACATCAAAAGTTGCATTCATTTAAGAGGTATCAATACATTTTCAGTGCTGAGACTATTTGTAGCACTTACATTATATACAAAGCAGCATTATACTACTATGGTTCACATTTGATAAACACGAATTTAAGCTTTATGCCACAATTTCCCAATTCAACATACAGCTAACTCAATGACAGTTACCCAATTTCATTCTTTTTCTTCTGAAACTGAATAAGGAAATTATCATTTAAGCACATGGAATAATGGCCATGTCTTTTTCCTTTTAATAACAGTATATTTTAAAACTCAAATACTTCATATCATGGAGATTTGACCAAGCTGTACAAAGGCTCCTAAATACAGTACAGTCAAAAAGTTTCCTCTTTGCAGACTCAATTTATAGTCAATTTAGTACAGATGAATACAGGAAACTACTTCAGATTATTGGACAATAAGAATTTCAGTGTGTCACTACCTATAATTAAGTAGCAGCACACCACAACCACAGCAAGTAAACACTAATCTCCTCCACTGCCTTTTTGGGGTCTTTTCCAGTCACAGGAGCTAATTTACAGGGATACCACTGGGTTTCAACCAATCTCTGAAAGTTCCTTTATTATGAGTTTTGAAATTTAACTAATGCATCACCTACAATTCTGTTGGCTAGTTTTTTTCTTACTCTTCACTAATTAGTTTCAAATACAATATGTAATGTTTTCAAATTTTTATAAACATAGGTGTTGTACTAAAATGATTAATGGCATTTGAAATACAACAAATGGGTAAGATGTTAACCAAAACAATGGGATTAAGCGTATTTTAGACAGCGATTTTTTTGTTAACTAGAAAAGCTACAGGATTCACAATGAATACAGATACAATATTTTTAACCCTGCTCTTTTATTACATCAGTAGTATAGTAAGTGCATAAAGTATAGAAGAGAAAGAAAATTTCAGGAGAGAAACTTACAAAAAACTTGAAGTTTGATGTGTCAAACACAAAAGAGTTTAAAACAGTTTACAGTTCTTATAAGCACTATCATAATTTTTTCTACCCAAATAATTCAGGTCTTCATTCCATTTCAAACTGCAATCCAGAAATGAAGATTTTCAGTGTAAAAACTGTTCAGAGAAATCTAATTCATTGTGTAATACATCTTATTAATTTCAGTTTTCAAGTATTCAAGTAATGCATACCCAAGTATTTTCTGTTACAGCAACACATTTACAGACTAAGCCTCGAACATGGGGAAAAATTCATTTAAAATAATTGATACACTTTTCTGTCCAACGACATCAAACCCAAGACATGACACTGGAATCACACAAGTGGTATATAAAAGTTAAAAATTTTAAAATAAGGTGGTTCAATATAACTAATAATGTCTTCTTTTCAAAAAGAACTGAAAACAGGTTATCTTAATACATAACTAAATTCCCAGTAAAAGGACATTCTGGAATCCAATGGACTAAAGAAAAACCAGAGCAAATCAATTCTGAAAGATGAAGCTGCTTCACCACATACTTAAAATTATTTTTCCTCTGTGCATAATAATTACTAGCATTTGTCTTCTGCATAAAGTCGCACAGGTTACTGTCAACAAGTTTCCTAGCATAAAGCATCGCTAACTTTGTCTATCAACTGAATGACTGATTGATTAAAAGCTTAAGTCTGTATCACTTTGGAATGCTCATTAAAAACAATTTAAAGCAGAAAATTGAAATGACAGTATTTTCACTTATATTATGAAGACAGAAATTCGTAAAATGGTACAGAAGGCTTCTGTGTAATGTAAAAAAGAAATATTTGTATAATTTTAAAAGTGGAGGGTTCTAACTTTTAATTGAGAGTGGGGGAAACTTTTTTTCTTTAAATCTGGAAGCTGTAGTAACATATATTTATGAAGTTAAATATTTTTAGTTCAGCAAAAATGGAAATAATTGTCATTACAAGATTACTTAAGTCTTTTCTGTCTTTTATGATCCTATCATGATCAACTTTAAATTTAGAGAAGTCATTTGAGATATGCTTAAGTTGAACTAAAGACTTATTATTTGTCTAATTTCTGTATATATGGAACTTAGATTCACATTGGGATATCTAAAATTTCAAGGTTTTTTTGTAGAAAAAAATTAACAACCCTAAAAATAGGAAATTATTAAATTACATTTTTAATTTCCTTTAGCTTGGAATCATGACTCAAAGAACGGAGCTCTATTAATATAACAGTGTATAAATTCACTGCTTCCAGGAATCTAACCTCACAAAACCTAACGGCTAACTAAAAAATAAAGAAAAGTCTTATTAAGCACTGAGAGGCTAAATAAATGAGTACTGACATTAACCAAAGCCGACAAACCCTATTTCCAGTTCCTGTGATCTCACTGTGTAGCCACAACTGTTGGCTATTTTTACTCTAAAACCAACAAGCTGAATCATTTCCTTACAGAAAAATTTCTACAAAAGGGAAGAGAATGCAAAACAATACACAGTCTCATATGCAAGATACAATTCACACTAATTTACAAATTTTTATTTACATTTTTTATATACATTCCAGGCAGACCTACTTGATGAGTTTTGTGCTCATATTGATCTCAGATGATCGTGTGTACTGTATGATTTACTACCACATCTCTTTGATTTCCAGGAAATGGTGGTAGCATGGGGTTAGGAGGAAAAGAAATCACTGGTCAGGTGAGATCATACAAGTATGAAGGGGAAAAAAGGAAAAAAAATTGCGGAATTTGGCTTGTTAAAGCATCCAGGCCACTATGGTCTATTGACTAACATTGAATATACATGAATGCCACTTCTTACAGCCATTTTCATATTTACAAAATGAGCTTACTACTAGTTGAGTTATTAGGTAAGGCATTCAAGTTCCTTAGCTTAACATAAAAAGGCAACAGACATCTTAGCACACCACAGGACAGATTTTAGAGGGATGATTTCAGAGCACTTTGAGATTTACCCTCCTTTAGAATCCCTTACATGGTCGATATAAAAGGGAAGCAATTCTGAATCCTATTACTAGCCTGCACCACGATCCCAAAAACCTATACAGGAAGTAGGAGCATCACAACAACCAAAATCTAGCCAGAATGGGGAAAATAGATTAGATATCTTATTTTGTTCCCAAGATCCACTGCATATTCCCAGAGCTAAAGTGAGAGCCTTTATTCCTGGTTACATTCACTTCCCTATGAATCTCTCCAAAAAACCTACAATAGTGTGACAGCTAGTAGCTATGCACAGTCTATCAGCAATGGCTCAGTGAACCTCTATTCAAAATAGTTTGAAGTAAGAATATGGAGTAAGGTAGAAAAATTATCTTCTCTCCTCCCACAGTTCTACAAGATATATACTGTTGCACTTTAGAAGGCAGAAAGCAAAAAAAAGAAAAAAAATTAAGAGTATTACACATTCTTTATCTGTTTTATGAAAATGATCTAACCATAGACAAAAATTCCACCAAAAACAATTTTTCAAGTTCACACTAACATTATAAAAAGCTACTAGTTGTTTAATTGGTTCCATTCACTTAACTAGGCAAAGTTCTATTGATCTTACAGTAATATGGTTTATAAAAACAAAAGTGAACATTTATAACATTGGGGAGGTAGAAACCAAATCTGGTCTAACACTGTTACAGATACAAACATATTTTAAGATTATATTTATGTAACTAGAATTTACCATTTAAAATGGCCTGTGTTTCTATTTACTTTATTAGCTTCAAAAATCTTGAGATAATCCAAGTATTTTAAAGCATTTGTCTGAGAATATTAAGTCATTTGGAATACATTAGACTCCTCAGAAGATTTCTCAGAGGATAAATTTGTAGTTGCATATTTTGAATATGCAGATCCAGTAAGCCAACTTTGTACATGGGCACTTATGTGACCGAAGTGCAAAGCTTGTCAGACTAATTTTCTAAGTAAAGTTAACCATGACTGCTCAACTACACAGAGCAGACTTCAAAACCTGAAGCCTATTTATCTATCTGAAAGATCTAACTTCTTTCCATACAATAATTACCTCCCTCTTACCACCAGACAAAATTAAAAAAACAGTTAAACAAAAACAAGAGAAATAAACAAAAGCCCTCCTGCCATGACTATTTATGCTTAATTCACATTTTGTCATTTGTCAGATTTTAAGTGTACAAGATCAATGCCCTAAATGTTCCTTATTTAATTATATAACTGCCTCAACATATAACGCTGAACTTACATGTATCAAGTAATCATTTGCTATCAGTCTAAAAACATAGAATCAAACTAAAACATGAAACTAAAATGTGAGGAATGAAACATGAAACTGAAATGTAAGGAATGACTCTGGATAGGTAAAAAATAATTAACCTAAACAATATTTTCTTATTTCTACATATGATAAATTTTGTGTATTTGTTTCAAAAATTAGCAATACTAGTGACTATTTAATAATCAAAAACATAAAGCATCTCTAGAAGTAAAAGGAAATTTTTGGTTAGAAACAATTTGATACTATAAAATTTTTAAAACTGAAAATAGTAACTTGACCATATTTAGCATTTGAAAACATTATTTAATACAGATTTTGGTAACATTAACTAATACTTATTCCAAGATTATATGGTAAATATTTATATTTATACTGCCAGACTACATAGAGAAACAGGGATTTAATTCTAAGTTATATTACCCCAAAAAGAAATACTTTCTAATATTGAATTCAACAAGATGTACCACCAACAGAGACAGTGAATGTATTTCACCTTCCTAAACAGATATTTTTATATGAAAATCCTAAATTATCTACATCAGTCAATGACTGGCATTTCAAGAGTAAATGATTCATTTTACTTACAATGCATCAAGATAAAAAGGTTACACTGAACAACTAGAATGTTTACTGAAATTAATCTTATTAAAGTAAAACTTAAAAAACTTATTTGGGACATTTTCATTGCTTACACTCAACGAACATGAAACAGAGAAAAACAGTCACAGAATCGTGCTAAGTTTATAATAAATAATTCACATACAACATAGGTTAAATTATCAAAGAAATTAAACTGACATCTTTATACCTTTTGCAGATTTAACACATTTCTAATCCACCACATACGGATAGCAGTAGGTATATTTCTTGACATCATTCAGTCTATTTCAAAAATAGATTTGATTGTTTAGAGGCATAATTTATAAAGCAAGATAACCAAATTAAATAACAGAATTTTAACTAATATTGGCTTTTTGGGATTTCTTAAGAAAAGATTCACAAGCATTGCTCAGCTACTGGAGAATAATTAAATCTCTTCTTTACTCAGGCACTTTTAATGCAGTAACCTCAGGCTTCATTTTAAAGTACTGGTTAAAACGAACAATTGCATACCTAGTGAGAAAAGAGAACAACAAAAAAATTAGTCAAAGCGGAAAAACTTGGTCCTTCCCTTATTTTCACTCAGTCCTCTAAGCTGGTTTTCTTAAAGTTTAAGATTTTCAAAGGACATATTTTTAGTTTATTGCACCACCTACTGGACACTTTTCTAATCCTGCGAGCACTTAACAGCTTATAGCAATTTCTTCACAGACCAATTACTAAGTGTATACAACTTTTATAATTGATTGCAAATAACTACAATATTCCCTGTGAATTCTTAATGTTAATCCAAACAAAAGCAGAGACCAACGTAATCATATAATAAAATTTAACTTACCCAAGGAAATCAAACTCAATAGTGGAGTATTTGGCTTGAATCAAAGCCCACAATCCCCAAAAGAAATGAGAAGCCTTAAAAGAAGGAAAGAAAAATCAAAAATTATGATAATGAATTTCTCTGTAAAACACATATGAATTGCTAATTCTATCCTCTAAATCAACTCCATGCACCACACTTTCTTGCTGTTCTTTTTATATAAAGCGTCTAAAACCTAGATCCTACTGAGGTCTACACCCACTAGATGGCTACAGATCACTTTCGTCAACACCAAAGGAGATTATGGTAAATTATAATCACTTGAAAAATAGAGGCCAGTTCCTGTGATGTGCTTTTTTATAAAGCAAAGTTTACCATCAGCACTGATAGATGTTAGTGTTTTTAATGGTTATAATTGCTAACAGGCTTACACATTATTATATCAAAGGCCTTTGTTTCTTGACATACAAATATAAACACAAAAGAAAATCCAAATCTCACAAGCAATAAATATATTTAAATGTGAAAAATGTTCTAGGGGTGACAAACATCTGAAAATGATCTTACTGGCTTAATTCTGCATAACAGACCACAACATAAAGTAACACAACTTATGTCAGGAAAAATATGGGTTTTGGACTTACAGGGAAATTAGCAGGTAATTAGTAACTGTAAAATAATTATGTGTGCTTTACAATCTATTTTCAGTTAAACAGGGTAATATTTTAAAATCTGAACAAGATTTCACTTCCCAAGAAATACTATATTCTAACTAGAAATATTCTAAGGAGAAACAGTATTAAAGACAAGGTTTTTGTTTCAGCTAAATTCATTACAGCAACAGTAACAAAGGGGCTCTAACAAAAAAGTATTCAACAGTCATGACCTCGGTATTTAAAAATACCAAGCAGCACAGTATACCAAAAAGAATTCTTAATTTGAATTACAAGATGTAGAGGTTCCAGTCCAGGCTCTATCTCTGAGTACCTTTGCAACCTTTAATAAGTCACAAACTTTAGTGTCAGATCTATCATTTATGAGATGGGAATATTAGCCATTCTGTATTCTACACAGGATTGTTTTAAAGACTAAAGGATATAATACATGTAAAAAAAAATTTTCAACCTAAAGATCTCTATTTAAAAAGCACTCTGCACTTTGTTTTTGGCTTCCTCAAAAAAATACCACTAACTATTCAGCTATTCAGGAGGCTGGTGATCACTAGAGCTCAGGAGTTCAAGGCTGCAGTGAGGAGCATGCCACTGCACTCCAGCTTGGGCAACACAGTGAGACCCTGTCTCTTAAAAAAAAAAAAAAAAGAACAGGAATATAATTTCTTTCCTGATATAGAGATAGAAAAGAATAAACAATGTAGCAAAGACTAAACAACTAAAGTCACTTGCACATGAAGCATAAAAGTTAAAAAAACAAGCTGGGCTCTGGCGTGTGGCTTTAAGCACTTAACGTGGTGCGTTTATTTCCTCATCTGTAAAATGTAGGTCATAATAGTACCTATAGCTGGCATATAACAAATATTCAATAGAATGCTAGCTATTCTTACTATATGAAACCAGAATGATTAAAAATGATAAAGATTTTCAAAAATGGTCTTCTATCTAAAAAAGTATATCAGGTATTGAGAAATGAAATTATGAAATTAGAGGACTTCCTTCTTTTCAAAGTCTACATCAGAGGTTCTTAAAGTGGTCGATGAACCCATGGGAGTTTTCGGAGGCCCAAAATTACTTTCATAATTATACTGATATGTTACTTGCCTTTTTGACTATGTTAACATTTGCACCAATGGTTCAAAAGCAGTGAGGGTGAAACTACTGTTACCTTAAGTCAAGGCAGTGGTAGCAAATCACACTAGTGTAATAGTCTTATTCTTCACCATCACACAATAACAGTAAAAAGCCAATGTCACTAAAGAATGTCCTTTGTGAAGCCATTAAAACTATTAATTTTATTAAATCTCTACCCTGGAGTACATGCTCTAGTATTCTGTGGGAGGAAATAGGCAGTACATATAAAGCATGTCTACTGCATATCCAAAGTACAATGGATGTCTCAGGAAAAACACTTAGGTAACTGACTTTTGAGTTGAATTTGCACATTTTTAATGGGACACAATTTTTACTTGAAAAAAATGACTAATATACAAACTAGAGTTATCAAACTAGAGTTATCAGACTTGGGTATTTGGCAGACATTTTCTCAACTATAAAAAAGATAACTTGTCATTTCAGTGAAAATAACTGACAATATTTGTTGCCAATGATAAAATTCAAGTTTTCACCCTAAAATTAGAACATGAGAAAAGTTTTATGTGATTCTGTGAGCTTAACAGCTTCTCAATATAGTACTATAAGTTTTTCTGATGACACTGGTGGTGATATCAACATATGTGATCTTTAGCTATCTTATAATGAGATGTGTCAACATTTGGAAGATCTATACAACTCAATGAATCAATTATTTTCCAAATAACTAATAAGTTAAAATTACAAAATCACATAGAGGTAAAAGAATCATTCAATCTGCAAGATAAACCAGTCGATTTTAATGTAATAGAGTAAAAAGTTAATTGATACATTCAGATTATTCATGGCAACTAACCTTTAAGAAACTATCACTTGTTGAGCTTTGGTCTAGTATCAAAAAAGAATATCCACAATTATCTGAAAAGGCAAAATACTCCTCTTTTCCAACATGCATGTGTGAAACTTTTTTTCATATACTTGAAATGAAACAATCCATCACAAAAGATGTAATGCAGAAGCAGATACGGGAATCCTGCTGTATTTCATTAAACCAGACACTAAAGAAATTTGCAGAAGTGTAAAATAATGCCATTCTTCTCACTAAATTGTTTTTTGTTTTGAAAAATAGTTATTCTATTTATGGCATTTGCGTTAATGTAATGAGTTTATTTTAAATATATATATATATACTTAAATGTTTGAATTTTGACTTCTAATATGTTAAATACTGTTAATTATTTCACAAAAACAAAAGCTTGTAGAGGCCTTCAAAAACATTTTAAGTATGAAGGGGTCCTAAGACTGAAAAATTTGAGAACCACTAGTCTAAATTGCCTTGCATATTTTACGCTGATATAAAATCACCTATAGATGGTATCCTAATCTCTTCTTCCTACTAAATTTGCTCTGTAGTGGAAAAGACTGAGAAATCAAGAGTCATTCTGCATTTTTAAAACATACCAACTTAGCTCTTCTCACCATTGTCAAGCAGAGATGGTAACTATATTTCTCAGTTTTTATTCATATACTTATATAAATTAACTAAATGATTCTACACTAGAGAAGCATTATCCATAAAACCTCACCGAAATCTCATTTGTGTAGGCAACCATTTTTATAGGGGGAAAAGTGATAAATTAATATATAACAGTAGATTCTAAATGGACGAGAAACAAAGGCAGAAAACAGCCCATTCATCATTTGCATCCCCCCAAAATACAAGTACATCCAAAAAAATAATAAATCCTGTAACTATACTATCTCTTTCACATTTGGAAGTTATGGATATGTAAGTCTCTCTGTTAAAGGGTATTTTAATTTCTAGACTACTTACCCCTGTTGCAAAGAAATATTCAAAGCTTTATATGGTAAATAAATAACTAAAATAAATCCCCAGTGTGCATATAATGGGGGGGGGGGGGAAGAAAAGCTCCACAAAGCCATTACGTATACTCTGTTTGGTTTTATAACCCATATACCTACTTTTGTTTGCCACCATCTCAACATTAAACGATCAATGACAAGTGAAATGTTATAATCTTTAGAAGTCTGTATCATGGCCTGAGCAATCAGCATTTACTAACCATTTATACTATTTCAAAACATGTATACCCTGATCTTATCATTCAGACCTGCTTTTCTTTTTATCAAAGCAGCTTCATAAACTATCTAAGGAGGAAACAGCACTTAAGACACATCCATAAGGAATAAGAGAAATCTGCCAAGAGATGCAGGGAAAAAGGCATTCCAGGTAGAAGGAATAAGCTTCTAAGTACACAGACATGAAACATCATGGAGTATGCCAGCACAAAATGACTCTGCTAGAGCAGAAGTAGGACGTGTGAAGTAGTGGGAAATAAGAGTTTGCAGATGCTGTCATTTGGATTTCATTCTGTAGGTCACAGGGAGCCATAAAATAGAAAAGTGACACAATCTAATTAATTAAATTCTAATTACTAGAAAGGATCACTTTTTTAATATACAGAATAAATTAAAGACAGGAAAAACAAAACAACAACAAAAAAAACTGAAGGCAAAGAGACCAGTAAAGGCTAATGTTGGCAAGAGATTCAGTCCTCAATCAAAGGTAAAAAATAAAAGGAGAAGGTGCTGAAATCAAGAACATTTTAGGAACCAAGAACAGAACTTGGAAGGGGTAGACCCAAATCAGAACACTAGGGAATACTGTTAACATGTAAGAGGGCTGGGAGAAGAGGAGGAAAGAGGAGCCAGATTAAGAGACTGAGCAAGACAGTACAAAAAGAGAATTTGTCACACAGCTTTAAAATGATGTATTCCTCCACCCTTCAAGAATATGGCCAGGTGAGGTGGCTCACACCTGTAATCCCAACACTCGGGGAGGCCGAGGTGGGTGGATCATTTGAGGTCAGGAGTTCGAAACCAGCCTAGCCGATATGGTGAAACCCCGTCTTTACCAAAAATACAAAAATTAGCTGGGTGTGGCGGCAAACGCCTGTACTCCTAGCTACTGAGGCCAGAGAACTGCTTGAATCCAGGAGGCAGAGGTTGCAGTGAGCCAAGATTGTGCCACTGCACTCAAGGCTGGGCGATAGAGTGAGACTCCATATCAAAAAAAAACAAAAAACCAAGAACAAAAAACACGAATATGAGAACTATCAGATCGCATATGTAAAATGCAACTACTCCCACTCCCTAGGAGAATGCGAAGTCTTATTGGACCCTATGATGGTTAATGTTAGGTGTCAACTTGATTGGATCGAGGGTTGCCTAGTTGGCTAGGAAAGTATTGTTTCTGGGTGTGTCTGTGAGGGTGTTGCCAGAGGAGACTGACATTTGAGTCTGTGGACTGGGAGAGGAAGACCCACCCTCAATGTCGGCTGGTATCATCCAATTGGCTGCCAGCATGGCAAAAACAAAGCAGGCAGAAGAAGGTAGGATAACTTTGCTTGCTGGGTTTTCTGGCTTCCTTCTTTTTCCCCATGTTGGATGCTTCCTCCTGCCCTTGGACTTCAGAATCCAAGTTCTTCAGCATTTGGACACTTGGACTTACGCCAGTGGTTTGCCAGGGGGCTCTTGGGCCTTTGGCCACAGACTGAAGGCAGCACTGTCGGCTCTTCTGGTTTTGAGACTTTCAAACTTGTACTGCGCCACTACTGGCTTCTTTCTTCCTCAGCGTGCAGACGGCCTACTGTGAGACTTCAACTTGTGATCAGGTGAGCCAATTCTCCCTAATAAACTTCCTTCCACTTATACATATATCCCATTAGTTCTGTCCCTCTGGAGAATGCCAATACAAACTCCATATGTGAGTACTTGGGGTGAACTCCTTCTCCTCTTGGGAATGTTACATTACACTTTCTCAGACCCCATGTGAGTAACTGACCTTAACTAGTGGACTTCAAAATACATATAAACATAAGTTTGACATTCTGAATACTTAGTCTGTGACAGGCTACACTCTGTCAGTTACTTCTCCAAAAGCAGAGTTCAGGCCTCTACAGGCCTTGGAGCTTTGAAGTCTTGTCATGACAACACTAACGTCCAACTTCTTGTGTCCAGGAACTTCAAGTGTCTTCATGGATCTCTCCTACGTTGGTCAAGCCCAAGAAACTAATCGTAAAAAGCTCAATCCTCTCCTGCTTTCATCCGAATTGGACTAGACTTTTAACAATTTGGAACTCACTCATTATATAGTTAATGTACCTCATCTATTGAGTATATTCCCTGTGAGATTTGTTCAGGTTGTTCTTCCTCTCTTTAAGCATTGTGAACCTAAGGGGAAAAAATTATCTTTGTATGGCAATAAAGTGTGTAATTCATGAAACCAGACTTTGATCATTTCCTTATTTTCACCATACATAAAACTATCACAAAAGTCAACAAGAGAACATTTTTTAAATCAATGGTAAATACTGTCAAATGCTACTGACGGATCAAGTAAGATAAGGACTGAAAAATTTACATTGGACTTGGCAATTATGTCATGATTGGTAAGCCTTACCCGATTTTCTTTTTACAGCAGTGAGGGAAAAGGCAGATTGCAGTGTCTGAGAAATGCATGAAGGATAAGGGAGTAAGATTGAGGGTTTCCTTTTATTTCACATTGCAATCACAATTATTGATTCATTCAAATGCTTGAGATGTGAGAGGCACATACTTAATAAACAGTCGGAGGAAATTAAGAGTTGGTAAGAGAGGAAGGTAAACGGCTAGCTAAAAAGAAGATATAGAAAGTCTTGAAAAAGAAAAGAAGATATGTCAAAAGAAGATAGCAACAGAGGCCCTGATGCAAGAAAGTTGTGACATCCCAGAAGGGCAGGAAAAGCACACAACAGACGATCAGCAAATTCTGATAAAATAAGAACAGGAATCGAAACAAAAACTGACTTGATAAATAAAGGGCTTTTCAAAATCTCCTTAAGCTGAAAAGCAACTTCAGCAAAGTCTCAGGAAAAAAAAATCAATTTACAAAAATCACAAGCATTCCTATACACCAATAACAGACAAACAGAGAGCCAAATCATGAGTGAACTCCCATTCACAATTGCTGCGAAGAGAATTAAATGCCCAGGAATACAACGTACAAGGGATGTGAAAGACCTCTTCAAGGAGAACTACAAACCACTGATCAAGGAAATAAGAGGACATACACAAATGGAAAAACATTCCATGCTCATAGATACGAAGAATAAATATTGTGAAAATGGCAATACTGCCCAAAGTAACTTATAGATTCAATGCTATTCCCATCAAGCTTCCATTGACTTTCTTCACAGAATTACAGAAAACTACTTTAAATTTCATATGGAACCAAAAAAGACCCTGCATAGCCAAGACAATCCTAAGCAAAAAGAACAAAGCTAGAGGCATCATGCTACCTGACTTCAAACTATACTACAAGGCTACAGTAATCAAAACAGCATGGTACTGGTACCAAAACAGATATATAGATCAATGGAACAGAACAGAGGTCTCAGAAATAACACCACACATCTACAACCATCTGATCTTTGACAAATCTGAGAAAAACAAGCAATGGGGAAAAAATTCCCTCTTTAATAAATGGTGTTGGGAAAACTGGCTAGCCATATGCAGAAAACTGAAACTGGACCCCTTCCTTACACCTCATACAAAAATTAACTCAAGATGGATTAAAGACTTTAACATAAGACCTAAAACCATAAAAACCCTAGAAGAAAACCTAGGCAATACCATTCAGGACACAGGCATGGGCAAAGACTTCATGACTACAAACACCAAAAGCAATGGCAACCAAAGCCAAAGTATACAAATGGGATCTAATTAAACTAAAGAGCTTCTGCACAGCAAAAGAAACTATCGTCAGAGTGAACAGGCAACCCACAGAATGGGAGAAAATTTTTGCAATCCATCCATGTGACAAAGGGCTAATATCCAGAATCTACAAAAAACTTAAACAAATTTACAAGAAAAAAAAAACCCATCAAAACGTAGGCAAAGGATATGAACAGACACTTCTCAAAAGAAGACATTTATATGGTCAACAAACATATGAAAAAAAGCTCATCATCACTAGTCATTAGAGAAATGCAAATCAAAACCACAATGAGATAGATACCATTTCACGCCAGTTAGAATGGTGATCATTAAAAAGTCAGGAAACAATAGATGCCGGAGAGGATGTGGAGAAACAGAAACGCTTTTATACTCTTGGTGGGAGTGTAAATTAGTTCAACCATTGTGGAAGACAGTGTGGCAATTCCTCAAGAATCCACAACCAGAAATACCATTTGACCCAGGAATCCCATTACTGGGTATATACCCAAAGGATTATAAATCATTCTACTATAAAGACACATGCACACGTATGTTTACTGAGGCACTATTCACAATAGCAAAGACCTGGAACCAACCCAAATGCCCATCAATGATAGACTGGATAAAGAAAATGTGGCACATATACACCATGGAATACTGAACAGCCATCAAAAACGATGAGTTCATGTCCTTTGCAGGAACATGGATGAAGCTGGAAACCATCATTCTCAGCAAACTAACACAGGACAGAAAACCAAACACCACATTTTCTCACTCATAAGTGGGAGTTGAATAATGAGAGCACGTGGACACAGGGAGGGGAACATCACACACCGGGTTCTGTCAGTGGGTAGGGGGCTAGGGAAGGGACAGCATTAGAAGAAATACCTAATGTGCATGACAGGTTGATGGGTGCAGCAAACCACCATGGCACATGTATTCCTATGTAACAAACCTGCAGGTTCTGCACATGTACCCCAGAACTTAAAGTATAATAATAAAAAAATTTTTTAATTGAAATAAATAAAGGGCTTTTAATGTTTCTTAATGAGGAAGAACTAGAAATTGGTATCAGAATCTCAGAGTATAACACTTACTATATGCCCCATGGAAAAACTTAGTATATGTAAGTTCAGAGGACATATTAAATTATTCAGAAATGTTATTAAAAAGGTACTGAAGTTTTATGTCTATCAATTGTCCTTTATCTTTTTTTAATCAGACCTTCTACTGAATGTATGACATTTATTAATATATCTGTTGTTCATTTCATGAAGATATTCTTTTTCATTTTGAATCAGAGTAAGTAAGTTTCCTTCTAATTCCAATTTACCAATAATTTTACAGCAAAACGGGTGTTATGGCTGGGTATAGGGCTTATGCCTGTAGTCCCAATACCCTGGGAGGCTGAGGCTGGAGAACTGCTTGAGGCCAGGAGTTCAAGACCAGCCTGAGCAACATAGCAAGACCTTGTCTCTCCAAAAAGTTTTAAAAAATCAGCCAGGCATGGTGGCATGCGCCTGTAGTCCTAGCTACTTGGGAGGCTGAGTTGGGAGAACCCCTTGTGCTCAGGAGTTTGAGGCTGCAGTGAGCTATGATCGTACCACTGCATTCCAGCCTGCGTGACAGAGCAAGACCTTGTATCTAATAAAAAATAGGTCTGGCATGATGGCTCATACCTATAAATTCCCAGCACTTTGGGAGGCTGAGCCGGGAAGAATCACTTAGGCCCAGGAGTTCAAGACCAGCCTGGGCAATATAGAGAGACCTCATCTCCACAGAAAAATTAAAAAATTAGCCAGGCATGGTGGCGCTTGCTACTCGGAAGGCTCAAGTGGGAGGACTGCTTAAGCCCGGGAGGTTGAGGCTGCAATGAGCTGTGATCACATCACTATACTCCAGGCCTGGATGACAAAGCAAAGACTGTCTCAAAATAAAAATAAAAGTAAATATTAAAATAAAATCAATTTCAAAAGAAATGAGTGTTAACTTTTACCACCAAAAGAGTTATTCTGTACATCTTATTTGGCCTTCTAAATTATAAGCATTTTGAAAGAATGCATTTTTTTTTATTCTTCCAACCTACTGACCTAGAATAACAGTAAGTACTTAGTATCTGATTGATGAATATTTATAAACAATTGATCAAATCAGAAGCAAAGGTATTTTTCAATGCCATGTACAGATACAGTCACAGTATCCCCCAAAAATCTTAAATGTCATCAAAAGTTTGCAAGGAAATCCAAATCAGCTTTCTAATAGGAAACAGTGGGATTGATGGTTAAGAATTGATGAGCTATGTGTACTTTACCTGGAAATTAACTAATTCAATGCATAAATGGAATATTAGGCTGATTCTGAAATTCATTAAATCACCTAATGAGAAAGAAAACCCTACATTCTCTAAGATCATGCTTAAATACAATAAATAGAAAAGCAGGCATCCTAGGACCAGCTGTAGAGCATGTCATTAATTGAACCAGTAACTGTACTGAAAATAGATAGAAGAACAGCAGGTAAAGGAACATTTCAGGACACCTTCTTACTTGGGATGTATTCTGAGTAACTCTGGGCATATGGTACTTTTAAGACTATAAAAATGGTATACCCATATACCACTAGGGTCTATCTGTAGAGACAACACAACAAATATTTCCCATGTCAACTATACAAAATTATATTAAAACTAAAAAGCAGCAGCTAAAATAGCTTTGGCTTATTATTCCATTTAATTATCTAACACCTTAGTTGAAAGATCATTCTAATGTATCATACTATTCTCAAAAGACAATGAGCTCATTTTTAAAATATAAATGCATGTAAAGAGAAGTAGGTCTTAATAATAAAGCTTTAAGACACCAATAAAGCTGGAAATAACTGCTTATCAAATGAAGGTCAAGAAGACAAAACACTGGATAAGTCATAAAAAACATAATCCTACAGGTTCTTCCAACCTACTTTTATCACATAAGATCTAACCATAAAATGTGTTGTGGAAAAGCTCCTCTCCTGTAAAATTTGACTTTGATGTAAAGAAAGGAACAGACTAAGAAATTGTTTTATGCATCAATCTTAACCCTGATAAGAATCTACTCATTAAACAAATAATTACTGAGTACCTATCATATGGCCAGGCATTGTTCTAGGGGATGGGGATATAGCAGGAAATGAAACAAAATTTTTGTCCTTAAAACCAATGCAATGGGATAATGCATACTGTAAATGGTCATGTATTTACATTATTTTGAACAAAAATTCACAAAACTTAAAATAGGAAATTGTCTAAGATGATGAAAATTTAGAAGCATTTTCAATTACAGTAAGAACCTTTCATTAATTGTGTACATTTAAACTTACCAATGCAAACTGATTGACCTGAATGAAGAGTATTTCTACCTCCTTTTCAGTAACTTCAGTCCCAAAGCCCTTAAATTCTTTGTAAGCTTCAAGGTAAGCACGCAGCCACTGACTCTGTAGTTCTCTATCTGGATACAGACTATAGTCTACATCACTCACACCTTTAGAAGAAAAAAAAATACACTCAAAAATTTTAAAACATAAACTCTTCTGCATACCTTAATAATCCCTAAAACCACCATTTTTTCATAAAAAATGAAAAGTTCCATTTTGGCTGGAATACTGCATGTTAAGTAAAAAGCATTTATTAAAATAATAAACCAATCATTCTGTATTTCAGCTTAAACACTAAGGCACATTACTGTTGATCACCAAACCAATTCTCATAGCTTCAATTTTTCCTCAAAGTTTATAGCTTGAACCAGCTGCATCACAAACCCAAACTATGCATTTTAGGAAGCAACCCAGGAAATTCTTAAGCATGCTGACATTTGGAGCACTACCTCAAAGTGTGGCTATAAAACTTTTCAAACCATGACTCATGGTAAGAATACTTTTTTTTTTGGAGACGGAATCTCGTTCAGTCACCCAGGCTGGAGTGCAGTGGCATGATTTCGGCTCACTGCAACCAAGAATACATTTTTTTTGAGACCTTATACATAGAACCAGCTGATACTACATTTCACAAAACAGTATTTATCCCAACAACATTTTCCAACTCTGAGATTTTGTTTCTCTTTTCCATTCCTTGCAAAAAAAAAAAGTCATTACCCCACAAATTTAACTTCATGATCTATAGTTTGGAAAATACTAACCTAGAAGACAAAGTTCATACTATCTTGCCATCCAAGGTTCTTTAGAAGTTGGTCTAAATCTACCTCACTAGTCCTATAACTCTGTAGTCTCCTTCATGAATTCTATATCCTATAAAAGTAAGTAGTTCATCTTAGAGGTTTTTCCGCTTTCCTTCTCTTTAGTTTGCACATCCAAATTCTACCTAACTCACAAGGTTTAGCTCACTTTTTTTGTCCACAAAATCATTAGAAGATCACTGGAGTTTTCTATTTCATATCCACGGCAGTGGCCGTCTATATTACTAACATGGTAATATTTTATTATATGCACAGCTAGTTCCCCTTCCATAGATGAGATACGTAAAAATATGTACCGCTTGTATGTATATGATAAGCTTGGTAGTCCAAAATAACTGGAAACATCAAATTAAAATTTTTTCCCAGAGTATTTCCCAGTCTGGTAATCTGAAGTATATAAAAATATATAAATACATAAACTTACACAAATATAAATTCAACAATAAAAAATTCCTACTAGGTATAAACCATTCTGGGGTATGTTCTAATCTTTAGTTTTTAGAGCATTTCGTGTTTCTAAATAAAGAGTGATAAAATGGATTTTAAATTCTTCCCACTTACATTTAAAAAACTAGTAATTTTAATTTAAGTAATTATAAATTAATAGGGGTAAAAATGACCAACTTTTCAATATTCATAGACAAAGTCAAAAAAGGTTATTGAACTTTTTTAGTGAACTAATATTCCAAAAGCCCCAGTTTACAATGGAAACAGCAAAGGCTTTTTAAATGCTTAAAAATTAGCTTCAAATCTTAGTTCTCTGTATTTTACTGTGACCTTGGTGAGTTTCTTTCTTGATATGTAAACTGCGAGTATTACATTGTAGGGCTGCTGTGGAGAAAAAAATGAGGTAAGATTTATGAAGCACCTTATGCTATGTCTGATCTCAACAGAAGCCACAATCATTATTTTTCTCCTATTACTTTTTTTTTTTTTTTTTTATGAGATGGAGTCTTGCTCTATCGCCCAGGCTGGAGTGCAGTAGCGCGATCTCGGCTCACTGCAAACTCTGCCTCCCGGGTTCACGCCATTCTCCTGCCTCAGCCTCCCAAGTAGCTGGGACTACAGGCGCCCACCACAACGCCCGGCTAATTTTTTTGTATTTTTAGTAGAAACGGGGTTTCACCGTGTTAGCCAGGATGGTCTCAATCTCCTGACCTCGTGATCCGCCCACCTCGGCCTCCCAAAGTGCTGGGATTACAGGCGTGAGCCACCGCGCCCGGCCACCTATTACTTTCTGATAGCAATTAAGGAAGAAATTTTGGTCATCTCTGCTTTCTTCCAGTGACAAATAAAAGCAAAGAAAAACGGTCAACAACACGTGGGAAAATGTTGCTCCTGCTCACAGTTTATCTACTTTAAAAAAAGAATGAAATATTCTGAAAATATCATTTCAAAGCTAAATAAGTTACTCCATTAGTTATACCTGCAAATTCATTGAAATGATTTCCAATATCATATGCCAGGTAGTTGTATCCAGAATATTCATAATCAATGAACTGTACATCACCTATGTGAGACACAAAAACAAAGACATTAAGAAATCACATATAAGATCAGAAAATCCCTATGCTATTTGTAATTAAATAGCTTCCAATATTTTGTCTCATTGTACGTGCTTGATTACATGCACTTGTGAGACAATACAGGGTAAGGGGCTGTGAATTTTATGGCAATGAGCTTTACAAAATTCAAATTATGTCTCTTGGTCAACAGCTTCTTTATAAACACTAATGTCCACTTTTTTAAAGAAAAATGAAAAGACAGTCATTCTCCAAGTTTAAGCAAAAGCAAAATAAATCCTTTGCCACATGGGGGCATCAGTTACTTAAAAATTCAAGTTTAATTAGAAACATAATTTTTATCTTTGGAAATTACTAATAATCTGTGTAATTTTAACAAAAACTTTATGATACTCCAACAGTAAACTGACAAGTTTATCTACATATGGAAATAAAATATAAACTTTTAAAGACCTGAATTCTGTAAATCTTGCAATAATGCTATACTTGCTGAGCAATGTAAGATCACTAACAAGAAGTTAGTTGCTATCATATGCTTACATTTTCCTGCAATACTACCTAACTAAGGTTTCCATATCTGAGCAGCATTAAGGTGCAATAAGGTGGTGGTTTTATCTTACAAAAAGCAAAAGTATGGTTTCTTTTAACGTTTATAAACGTGAGAAATTTTCACATAAGCTAAATAGATGCCTATTCTAAATTACTGCTACATATATAGGCATGTCATTATAACTCTCCAAAGATAATCTAGTTCTTTCATACTACTACTCAGGAACTTTTAACTTTTGAGTAATGAATATTATAAAGGATTTGCCTTAACAAAGATATAGGTCCTATATTCGAGAGAAAAAGCAAAAAAGAGAGAGAGAAACCTTAAAAAAAAAAAAATCAATGTGGGTCACTGTCTTCACCAGGGATCACAAACTCAAAGGCTTACAGGGGCGTGGAGTTAAAAATGGATATATGAACAGAGATGGCTGTAAGAATATAGAAAATGTTTAACACCTGCATAGTTACACTGTCTTTTAATCATCAGGCTTAGGTAGGAGAACAAATTCCCGGTCTTTACACATTGTTATTTATTTCCCAAATAAAAACAGCTTTTGAATTATAATATGTTGATATACATTTGTAAGTTTAATTTTGGGAAGTTATTTGATCATATTCAAACACAAAGAAAAACAAAATTACGTGACAAAAAATGTCATGGCAAATAGTGTTTTACATAAAAGCAAAAATGTTTTTAATATAATTGTATTTAATATATAATTCTAAACTTATTTAAATAAGTCACATCTAGAATAAGTGAGAATAATCAATGTTATAACCCAGTTATAAAAATGTAATGTGTATTATTATAATAAATATAAGATTTAAAAATATTGGTGACAATAAATCACGGCAATTCAACTACCTCAAGTATTATATATTTTTTTCTCTTTTTGTTTTTTGTAGAGACGGGGTCTTGCTATGTTGCCCAAGCTGGTATGGAACTCCTGGCCTGAAGTGATCCTCCTGCCTTGTATACTTGAATTCACAGAACATTATTCCACAAAAAGTTTTAAGAGTTAACCAAATCATTTTACTAAACTGCAGAATGGGAAGTAGAAACATGTTTTAAAGTTTCTTTTCTAGGAATCATTGGGAGTAGGAGAATGAAGACAACCATCATGATAAAATACTCACAGGCATGAAAATAAAATGAAATAAAACCATGAAGAAATCTCATTTTCAAAAATAATGACCAGGGAAATTACAAATGTCATGAAAAGGAGATACTAAGTAGTAAACTGTGATCCAAATTAAAATATGCCTACAGAGAAAAAAAATATGTAAATAATGCATGGGGGGAAGGATGAATGGAAATAAACCAAAATGTTTAAACTATTAACAGGTGATAGACAAGTGACTTTTTTTCTTTTATTTTTTTATTTTAAAATTTATGTACGATAAGTAATAGAAATAAATTAAAGGAAAAAAGTTATTTTAAAAGAGAAGATGAATTCCCTATACAAAACTATCAGTAAAAAGACTAAAACACAATGATTTCAGAGATACCTATCCACCAGCCTTCAGAAACTCAGGATACAAGATTCACTAAGTTGTACAACTGAGCTAACCTAACAGTTTTAATATATAATTTTTTAAATCTGCAGCTGTTGATAGCTTTAGCTCCTTAAAAACAAATTCTTGTAGAGCTCATATTAACTGTTACATGCCAATAAAAATACACAGCCCAGTCCTGAAGCTTACTTTTGCCACATAAACATAAGCTTCAATTTCAATTTTCAAAATTATATTTAGAATTTGGCAAATACAGTTAAAATGGCAGGTAAAACATCCCTGCTTGTAGAGTAAATACAATTTAATTAAAGCATAGCACATTTTAACAAAAGTTAAAATCTGTTTCACTATGAAAATTTTAGCAATGACTTTTTGTAGTAACATTAATTAATTAAAACTAGCCTTTATTTTTAAATGCTATGTTGAGTTTATAAATAATGAAATTTTAAAAATAAGAAAATGAAGCTAACAAGATACAGATGAGGCTGTTACCAGGCTCCGTGCATGTGAACAAGTGATGCGATAAACCTCCAGTCAGTGCGTTTAAGAAGCACGGGGTGCGCCGCCACATGGCAGCAACAATGGCATACCTAATCTGTAGCAGATGAAGAAAATTTGGCAAACTCACATTGTACAAGACACAAAGCTTAAAAGGAAAAAAATTTAAAAAAAAAATCTGCATTAACTATTCTTTTTCAAACTATTGCAAACAAAGTGGAACTCAACCTTAAATTTAATCTTCTGCAACAAAGTAAAATTTAAAAAGCCAACTTCCCTTAGTTAGGGTGCCAGAAAAATCAAATTACTGGAAAATGCTTTCCTAACAACAGAAAATATACTTTTTCCTTCTATAAATTTAACTTCTGATTTCTAAAATTTCGCTTTATTTAAACAAATATCCACATCAGCATTAATAATTAACTAGCTCATATAGCATGATCATCTTCTCAGTTCTTTAAGACATGAATTTTTAATTGGGGTTTCAAGGATGAAAAGACAATTAGAATATTCCCTAAAATTTTATGTGTATGTGTACTTTCTTAGGAAGAGATTCTCAATTTTTCAGATTCTCAAGGGACCCCTGACCTTTAAAAAGTAAAGAACTACTACTTTAAGGGCTAGGTGTGTTATTTTATTTATCTTTATGTAATTATCACAATGACAAGCACATAATGGGTAAAGTATACGATTAATGGATAAAACTACAATTTGAATTTTCCAAACCTACATTTTGTCTTTTATTACTTTATTTCTTGCATATCTTTATCAGAGTAATCAAATCCCCACACTACTGGTTAAACTGTTCAAATCTTAGTATACTAAAAATACTCTGCCAATTTTTAAAGTACTTTAAAACTAAAAAATAATAATGTATTACCCAAGGCTATATAATTATCACATGACATGTTTGTCTGAATTCCTTTATTTTGTTGTTAGGAGAAAGGAATAAAAATGAAAAGCAAAATAGTCAATATGAGAACCTGAAAAATCTTTCCAACTCACCCTACTTGCTCTGCAATGTTAGGCAGGTTCGAAGAGAACAATACGAAAAGTAACTATAATCCTACTAATGTTAGCAAAATGTTTTCTATTTTATACAGAAAAAGACAGGGAGTATTCTAGTCTGAAACACTTTCCCTTTAATCTTCACGCTGGTGTCCTGTAGTACTCTGTACCCCTTCACCAGAGCACTCATCATTCTAAATGTAAGTATCTGTTCAGTGATTGGACTCCTCCACTACAAGATACACAGCCTCCTGGAGGGGCACTAGGGTCCCTTTCCTCTTTTATCCTGCAATCCACAGAGCAATCCCTAGGACACAGGAAATATTTAAATGCTAGTAGAAAAAATGAAGTTTGCAGAAAATGCTGACACACAATAACACATTTGCTGGGGGAGGGGAAAAGACAAAAAACCATGAAAAACTAAAGAAAAAAGTGTGGTGTTTCTGACATTTTTATTCAAGTACAAGACTGAACACAGTGGGCCAGAATGCATGAATGAAAAAACAAACAAACAAACTAGTACCTATATTAGGTCACTCTTTCTTCATAACTTCAGGTTTTTACAGTTCATTTAAGTTTTTTATTATCTGACTTACAGATATTTTATTTTCTGCTAACTAGTGGTTGAGAATACAAATTAAAACAGAGTTAAAAATTAAACTACATTTAAAAACACCACCCTAGAAAACATAGTTTACCAAACACAAAAATCAATTTGTATTTATTTAAATTTTTAAAAAGTACCAACGAAAAAACTCTTCTCAGTCATTAAAACATGAGTAACATGACAACTACAAAGCTTTCTCAGGAGTAATAATAGAGTGGATAAGATTTAGAGCCAAACAAGTGACTATGGGGACTCACCCATTTTCTATTTATATTGTATAGAACTCTTAAAACAAAGCAAAATAAAACAAAACCTGATTTACTCTTTAATTCCCAGAAAAAGCTTTCCTTTTCTTCCACTCATTTGTATTTCCTTAAACAGCTGTAAATCAGCTTCTTGTATTTTGCTGACAGAGAAAATAAACAGTGATTGCCATTACTGAAATTTAAAGTTAAATATTAGGTATTTACATGAGCTTTTATGAAGAAATGGGGACAGGAGGAGAAATGAAAGTCACCAAAAGTCATGAGACCAATAAACATTCTGAGAGAACATCAAGACATGAGATAGAAATCTCAACAGCTTTAGTAATTTCTTGATGTCAGTAGTTAAATGATTAGTTGAAATTAAAATATTGGATTTGAAGTTAGTCATAGGCAATATTACAATTTATTCTGCTTAATATAAAGTCTATTAAATTAATGATTGATTTAAAAGATGACTGATAATTCCTGTAGTTCTGGAGCAAGAACCACTGCTTTTGGTTTCCTTATTATATATCAAATTCTATCACCATATCATTAAGTATTCTTTTCTTACCTTTTCAGGATGTCATTTCACTGAAGGCAAGGAATGGGCCGCTGCTTACCAATCACCTAATTCCTGGCACTAACTTTTCAAAAATCTTGACAGCTACCATCAACTTCAGAAAGGAAGCTCACTCTTCTCCCATGTCCTGAGTCCTGTCAACTGACATGGTGAGAGCAGGCAGAGGCAAAATTTCTTCCCGTGATGCCTATCAGTTCCAATAACATTCGCATGTAAAAATGCCTACAAACTGCAGGGTGCTCATAGTATGTGTGCCTTGTGTGTAAATATGTTATGTATACATATGCTCATATATATATATACACACATTTGTAATTCTAAATTAATCTCTCAAGTTATAGTTAAGATAGAAACTGAAAGTTGCACTTAAACTGAATTGTCACATCATATCTATCTGTTAATTAAGTCCTATAACTACTAGTAGGTAGTTATAGGACTTAACTACCTACTATCTAGCCTATAGTAACCATTTTTCATTTTTTCAGAATCAGGTATATTTTGTAAAACAAATGCTATAAACATAATACAGGGTTGGCAAACCATGTACCTTCAGCCCAAATCCAATCCACCACCTATTTTTGGAAATAAAGTTTTATTGGAACACAGCTCACTCATGTATTGTCTATGGCTGTGTTCATGCCTCAACACACAGCTGAAATGTTGCAATGGAGACTATCCAGCCCACAATGCCTAAAAGTTGTACTACATAGCCCCTTACAGAAAATGTTTGCCAACCCCTATGTTAGTATAATAGCTACAACTAAGAGCTGCTAAGTCCTTGGTCCAGTGCTATATATTTTATATGCATGATCTAAAATCTTGTCAGCATCCATCTGAAGTAGATATTGTCTCTAAGTTACAAATAAAGCAAACTAAAGTTCTAGACTATCAATAGTACAAAAACTGCCTCAGAATCTGTTAAACATAAAATTTCTAAGCCTATCTATAAAAATTATTTTGTAATTGGTCATGGGTGGGGACAAGAAATCCAAATTTTTTCCCAAGTACCATAGGTGATTCTGATGTAAACTGTCAAGAACAGTCTGTGTTTACATAAAGACATAAAGAGATAAAACAATATGTCTAATACTACTTATTTCTGTAAGTAACTGGGTAGGGATCTAAACTCAAATGTGTTTAGTTCCAAAATCTATACTCTTTCTGACTTCTCTTGATAGTAACTAAGCTATAAATATATCTGCTTTTAAGAGTTAGAGATTTTCTAGTACAAAATCTAAGTTACTATGGTTTAAACATATATGTACAGACATCAAGATAATCCAGTATAAATTTAAGAAGTTTGCCTAAAATTTGTACTTCTGAGAAATTAAGGGTCTGAAACATACTGCAGACAAATACTGAGCTTGATGATTCCAAGGCCAGTCCCCTGGCTTTCATCTTATTACGTTTTATCTATTGGTATCTCAAAGTTGGGTACACAATAATGAAACCTGGAGCTCAAGTCATATGAATGACTTAAGAAGTAATAAAAAATCAAACATGTTTGTGAATATGCAGCTTAATCATTTATTCTATATGGAAATTATCTTAATCTCAAAAGACTCAACATGGCATTTATATGCTATAATAAGGCAACTAAAGAAGGTAAATAACTGCAGTCTATATCTTTAATTAACCTTTTCAAAATTGCTGCCATAAGTGTTAATGCTATGCTACAATCTCAAATATATAAAATTTCTTCCTGTGATGCCTACCAGTTCCAATAACATTCACATGTAAAAATGCCTACAAATTGCAGGGTGCTCATAGTATGTGTGCCTTGTGTATAAATATGTTACTTATACATATACCCATATACATACACATTTTAATTCTAAATTAATCTAAATTAATCTCTCAAGTTATAGTTAAGATAGAAACTAAAAGTTCCACTTTTAGTGAACTGAATCATCATGTCATATCTGTTAATTAAGTCCTATATCTACTAGTTAGATGCTTGCATTTAATATGCAAACATACCTACTAGTTATATTATATGCATATTATATTATTTGCATATTAAATGCAAACATATAACTAGTTTGCATATTACATTTACTCAATATTGACTATTTTTGACTATTAAATTTATTAAATAATATAATTCATACTTTTTAAGTATAAGGCATGGCATCTTCTACTTATAGTAAACACTCAAATATGTCATATAGTTAAATTACCTTAAAACCATTAGCTCCTAATTTGAAACGTTAACACTAAAGACTAGGTTAAGTAAGCTTCTTGTCATACTTTAGTTTTAGATTTTTATTTGAACATTCTAACCATATTTCTTAATGCTTATGTTTGAAGTAATCACATAGAAATTACTCTTTTAAACGGATACTATGGGATCAAAACCAGCCTTCCTAATGAACATTATAAAACCACTGGTAAGGAGAGAGAAAAAAAAAAACAGAACATTTCTGTAACTAAGACACATACATAACCACAAAGACAAAGAAAAAACAAATGATACAAACTAGACTTCAATAAAAAAGGCAAATTCTAAAAAATGTATCAAAATAGTTCATCTGTACAGCTGTAAAATTTTTCTGTGAAAGGAAAATTAGACACAAAAGTATAATTCAAGTAACTTGGCACAAAAACAAATGACAACCTTGCATTCTTAAAGCCAAACTGAATAAAGATTTTATGTGAAAACATGGGAACTTTTCACATAACTGATCAATAGTTTAGAGATAAGTGACCACTTAAATAAAAAAGTGAAAATGTATTTTTTAACACCCAAGACAAAGTAATCTGATTTTTTTGGTCCCTTATTTTTTGGTTTTATAAACAAGTTTTGTTCTGTGAAATGAATATGCAAAAGAAACTTACAAAAATAAAAATATGAAAGTTTAAAATTATATTCTAAAGGAAATAACAGATTCTCTTTGATCAACTTGCAGTTAAAAATAAAGCTGAGTGTCCACTTCAAATGTAAGATGAAGTCCCTCACTTGAAATTCCATTATATAAAATGTGTTATTAGGTCCTGCACTGAATTTACAAGCTCATACACTGCTTTAATGCGTAACTAATGCTCTAGTCTCACAAATGGCATTGAGATTTGGTTACCAGTATATAATGTAGTGCATACGTACTATGATAATTATATATAACAGACAATAAGACATTAAAGGACACTGTCAAGTACTTAATGTTTTAGGGTATGCTCGAAATTTTAAAAATGATTCCACACAAGCATTTCAAGATGATTCAAAACAAAAATGTTAGCTCAGTATGTTTTTGAAAAATAGAATCTCTAATCGACATTGAAATATCAAACAAAAAATTCTCAAATATATTTTTGGCAATATGTGCTTAAGCCTACCACTCTTGACAGTGTACCTTTGGTTTTCTTAAAGTGAAAGTCAGCTATATCTATCAACATTTGTATTTGAATAGTCCCGCTTTACACTCTAAGAAGGGTCATAAACAGTAATTTAATATAATTATGACCATGCTAATGTGAATTCTTAGGCTTTACTATATTTACAACAGCACAATTTTGATTCAAAATCAGCTCTTCCAACTGTAATAACTATCTTCAAAAACTGGTTTCCAGGCCAGGCACAGTGGCTCACGCCAGTAATCCCAGCACTTTAGGAGGCCAAGGCAGGAGGATCACTAGAGGCCACAAATTCAAAACCAGCCTGGGCAACAGAGCAAGATTCCATCTCCACAAAAACAAATTTTGAAATTAGTCAGGTATGATGGCATGTACCTGTAGTCCCAGCTACTCAGGGGACTGGGGCAGGAGGACTGCTTGAGCCCAAGAGTTGAAGGCTGCAGTGAGCCATGATTACACCACTGCATTCCAGGCCTGGGTGACATACTGAGATCCAGTCACTTAAAAAAAAAAAAAAAAAAAAGGAAAGGCCAGGCTCAGTGGCTCACACCTGTAATCCCAGCGCTTTGGGAGGCCAAGGTGGGCGGATCACCTGGGGTCAGGAGTTCGAGACCAGCCTGGCCAACATGGTGAAACTCTATCTCTTCTAAAAAAAAAAAAAAAAATACAAAAATTAGCCGAGCATGGTGATGTGCACCTGTAATCCCAACTATTCAGGAGGCTGAGGCAGGAGAATCACTTGAACTTGGGAGGCGGAAGTTACAGTGAGCTGAGATTATGCCATTGCACTCCAGCCTGGGTGACAAGAGTGAAATTCCATCTCAAAAAAGAAAAAAAAAAGGGGGGGGGGGGGGCGGGGAACTAGTTTCCTATAAAATGAAAACAGTTTCAAAAACATTTTTTAAGTTAGTAAGACTCCTTCAACCAAAATTTTATTTTTAAATTTCAATTTAGCATTGAAGGGCATCTATCATTTAGCAACCAAACCTCAAACCACTTTACCCAGTAATATAATACAACCGAGTGGTTCTTAAATATGAAAACAGAAATTGAATACAGTGTACAAATATGAACACAAAAACATTTCACCAAAAAGTATCAGTCTACCTCAAAAAATGTTGAAATTATCTACCAAGGTTTCTTGATTACTTTAGTAGATATAAATTTGAGCAACTACAAATAATATCTCCTCCATCTGTAGCTCTCTCCTTAGTATCAAAATATCTAACAAATCAACAATAACTAGATAATGAGAAACCTGGAGACACATTTGTTTTTAATACTGTTGTCCTTCCCAACACTGTGAGAAAATTTTTCTATTTATAAAGCAGTTTAATGTCAATTTGTTGATTTTCCACATCCCCCATTACAAGCAGGTACATGTTCAACTCATGAATAACCAAATAAGTTTTGCAATTAAATTTATAAACAAATCATTTCATCATTTTATACCTAAAAATCCCATGGAAATCACAAACTTTTTCTAACCAATTCTAAAAAACATATTTTATACAAATATAAAAAGAATATATATCCTAAATTTCACAGTTACCGTAACTTGATAAACTAAAAGAAAATCTTTAAAGGTTTCATGCACGCTCTTACTCCTTGCATTTGAATTTATTTTCTTGATATAGAGATAAAATGACCATTAAGAACATAAAAGAAATCAATTTTACTTACTGCTAAGGTCAAATACCTACCTTGTTTCTCATTGTAGATTATATTCTTACACAATAGGTCATTATGGCAAAGCACAACAGGTGAGCCCAGGTTGGAAAGAATCTCCTTCATCCAAGTCATCTCTTCCTGGAGAATCTGAGAGCTTGGGATATCACTTAGGAACCTTTTAGTTTTAAAAAGAAGAGTTATATCTTGTGTGACATTTTTTTCAAGTTTGATTAAGGATTAAAATCTATTTTGAATAAATCCCTTCAATTTAATCGCACATACTGCTGAATTCAAACAACAGACCAATTATTCTATTTCAAAAGTTAGAATAAAGAAAACCTATATAGTAAGTTTAGACATGAATAGAAGAAACTGAGCAGCAATTAAAATGTAGGACAAAAGTTAAAAAACTCACTAAAAACTTGGGTTTCTAAGTAACATATATAGGTAATAGTTAACAATTACTAAGTACTATTCTAAGTAATTTACATTTATGTCAGTTTTATAGATGACAAAACTAAGACACAAAGCATTTAATAAATAGAGGTTTAAGTATATTATTTAAAGTTACAAAAATTATTTTAAAAATTAAAAATACATATTTCAAGGTTGAAAGGGTGAATGCAATATAAATCTAAATTCTCAGAAAAGTCAAAAGATTACTGTCTACAGTTGATAAAAAATAAAGTTATCCTTATATAATCCAGTTATGTTAAAAAAACAACTATTATAGAAATTGCCACAGAGTAGTGAGACTGTGAAGGGTGGGAAGCAACATGGTAAGCTGGACTAGAAATCGCGACTTTTTGTCCTATCCTCATCTATACTGATTATTATCTATACTTGTATTAATTTGATTAAAAAATCAAGGAAACAAAATTGGGCTACTACCACTAATTCCTCAATAGCACCAATCAGGCTTACAAAACGGCTATACTCCTTCCCTCCTTCCCTTAATACTTTAAGTCATGACCTCTTGATTCTTTCTCCAAAGTCTCTCAAATTACTCCTTGCTTCTCCATTAACAGTATAATACAGATTCTTTTTACATTACTTAATTTGCCTGTTCAGGTGGTTTCTACCTATATTTTCTCCACTACTGTATTCTTCTCTACATACAACTTCCACAAGTAATCCTCATAATGCTCTTTTCAAAATGGTATGACTGGTCAAAACTGCGGTGTTTTTTTGTTTTTTTTTTTAAAGGTAGTGTCGAATGAAAATTGTGGGATTCGAAGGATTATAAAACTGATAATCATGAACAAACAAGATGGAATAAAAGAAATACAAAATGTATTTAATATTTTAATTGTGTTTTATGTTCTAGTTGTATTATTTTCTATTGGGGCAAGGGTTTTCTTCCTATTATTTACCACAGCACACCTCCAGCTTTTCCAAAGAATCATTAACCTCAAGGATTTAAAGTATACCTTGGAGAGCCTAGGGAAAAAATATAACTCAAATAACCTTCTTGGAATAACAATAGTAATTTTTAAAACAGCAGCTACCTCAACACTTAAGTGATGACCAGGCACTGTTTTAAAGAACTTTACATATACTATCTCAATCCTCACAAAAACTCTATATGGTTAATATACTACTACTGTAATTTCCATTTTATAGATAAGGAAACAGTTAGGTTAAGTTCCCTAGTTGAATGAGTTACACAACAGAAATGTTAACTAGCAGGACTAAGATTTAATCTCAGTTTGGCTCCAGGCTCTTGTGCTCTTATTCTATATAATACTAGACTTGCCTCTCAACCCTGCAGTATCTTAAAAAGTCAAGAAAAATCTTGCTTCACCATTACCACCTACCTCTTTATTTTTAAGTGGTGTTCCCCTACTTCCACCTCTGCCCCTTGCTGTTGTAGGGCATATTTTTTGGGAGGGGACACTGAGGGGGATGGAGAGGCAGTTATTTCTGTAGTGCTATCTGACAGCCAAAGAATCAATGCTTACTTTACTTCAATGCAAAGAAAGAAAACCAGATTTTATACAATGAAACTTTACAATTACCTTTGAAACCCTATCATAGAGCAAAGCAATGTAAAACATAATTTCAAATGTAAAAATAATTTTACCTTTTATTAATGTCTTCATCTGCAAATCCTGTGGGAATGAGAGAGAAATACTTTCCCATCTTTAGCCAAAGATTAGATTTGGGGATCCAGCCATTGTGTGCATGAATAGCATGGATTTTAGCAAGCTGACGAGCTATTAGCCTGTTTAAAACAAAACCGCATAAAAAGAAAAACTTAAGTATCATAAAGGTCATGTCTCCTGACAAAGATTCTTGATGAAACTTTAGTCAGTCTCCCGAATCTTCTTGTAGACCTACCTGTGCTCTCTCTTGTAAAAACCAGTTTTAGCAAGAACCCTACTGAGTCAGTTAAGCAAGAGTATCCCCACCCTTGATATCTGATCAGGTTCCTTATCCTTCACCATTCCCCAAATTAATTACTCTGATTACTCTGGCCATCTTCAGCAAGAATCATTAGGTTGTTTTACCCAGAAACCCCTTACTCTGATGTTACTCTTAATTTTCCATCCGCCAACCCCGACCCTGCTCCTTGGGTATACATTCCCACTTGCCCATGCTGTATTTGGAGTTGGGCCCAGTCTCTCTTCTCCAATTCCAAAATCCCACTGCTGTGGCCCCTATACCTATATCTCAATGATTCTGAAGAAAGTCAGCCTTATCATGCTTTAACAAGTATCACTGAATAATTTTTTCTTTAACAGTTATGGTGCTGTGACTCAGAATCAGATTCATCACTGGACCCAGGACCCTATGTTTGCACCTTTGAATTCACGTCTGACTGATTAATGGGGATCCACTGGTGAGTGAGATTCCTGAACCACTGAACATCCACTGAAGCTGGCAAGAATTCTGATACTTAAGATTTTGAGTGTACTCTCTGAAACTAGATTGGAGTCCCACGCTTCTTTTGATAGGTACCTCCTAGGCTGGAGGTCCTTCTTTCTCTCTCTCTTTGAGGCCCCTCTGTTCTCTCCATTGGATCCTGCTTCTCCCATGTGAACTTCTCTGTCCCCTGAAATCCCTCTTTTCGAATCTTGACTCTACCAGATCTGTCTACCTAGTTCTTGTTAGCATGATTTTCCTAAGGAACTTCAAAACAAATTACACAGGCTTAGGTACTAACGAAATTCTGATTTAACTGGCCTGGTGTGCAGCCAGGACACTGAGATATTTAAAACCTTCCCAAGTGATTTTAATATGCAAAAACATTTGAAAACCACTTAAGTAAGGCCCACAGAGAATCTAGTATTGTATCAATCATTAAATAACACATTTTTATTATTACGTTTCTATACTATTGTGAATATTCTTGTTTTTATCTCATTCCTAGTAACTAAAGAGTCCTTGTTTTCTTCTGGAGAAACTTCTATCCCTCTTACTTTTAGTTCATGTCATTACTACAGAGCTGATCTCAATCCTAACTGCATCACTCACTTCAGTAGTAAGTGAACATATGACCCTGACTTGCTCAGAGCATTCTATCATTCAGGCCACAGTGACTGGTTCAGCACATATTACCCAAGCTAAGCCAGAGACTTAATCCTAATTTTGTTGAAGCTATCAACTTTGTTTGAAGCTATTAGAAAATTAGGAAAATTTTCCCCCTGGGGTGGTTAAACCGGTTAGAGAAACCTACTGATTATCATTATGGATAGTCCTAAGGAAAGTTTGTGAGAAAAAAAAAAAAGGTAAAAGAATAAACAGAATAAAGTGATATTCCTAATGACATTGTTACAGTCCCTGGATTTACCCCATGTTTGAACTCAGTATTCTCAATTACAAGTACCAATAAATTCTTTCTCCTTTATGCCACTGTAAATTGTCAAATTATCATCCTCAAGCAACAGTATTAGCCTCATCTTTAATCTAATACATTAAAATATTAAAATCCATAACCTTTTTATATATGTGTACTTTGGTTCATACCTCTCAAACAAATGAGTAAATAAACATTTATTTTTATAAACTAAATCATTTTGAATGACCTTCCCTAAGACCATACACTCATGTCCACAAGAATACAGAAAACAAATCTATTTTTATGTTAGTCTTATATATAGACAGAAAGCTAAGCCCAAATGAACTGTGGTACTTAAGCACCAGGCAACTTGATGGAAAGGCCAGGTGGTGATAAAATCAAAACAAAGGAAAGTGCAAATGCATGCATGTACACGCATGCACACACAGACACACACACACTGTAAGCCAGTTAAAACTGGTTTTAAAACTTCAGAGAAGAGGAGGAAACAAAAAGCTTGAAGAAAGATACAATCTGTGTTACATGAAACACAAGGGGCGATCTATGTCAACAGAATATTATATCTTAGAAATATTTACTGAAATGAAACAGATGATTTAGGAGGGCGTCACAGATATTTAACTCTAACAGATTTTATTTGCTGTGGTTTTTTAAAATAAATGAAAAATAATATCATTTCTAATAGTTTTACCCCAGGGTTTATAAGAGACCCTGATTTGGGGTCTCTTACAAAACGTAATTTTCCCCTTTGCAAAGGGGACACACGTGCTGGAACTGTCAGAACTCCATGACTTCTCGTCTGCTCCATGCTGGATTCAGAACAGGTGTGAAGAGAGGCAAATGTCTGGGAGAGCAGAAGGCCCATGTCACTGGAGGGCTCGGCACAGTAGTTCTGCTTTCAGTGAATAAGCAAAACTCAGGGAAGTAGTCATCCAAGTGCTGCAGTTATTTGGAAATGTTTTCCAAACAGTCTCTTTAGAACTATGCCGTTTCTGCTCTTCTGATCTGAAACAATCAGTGTAAGTTTACTGAGATCAGAAGACAAGGAGGCCCTGCACATCACACGGATAAAGTCAGACAACTATAATACTTTTGCTGCCTCGAGTTGTTTTTTAAATAAAGTATTTTGAAGTTCATGAGAATCATGCTGCAATATGGTCATTCCAGAGCAAATATATATTTCAAGATGAATCTAAAGCAGTTTTTAAATTACCTGAATTTTCTGTGTATTAAAAAAATGTAATCTTAGAAGCTGTCCAGTTACTCAGCTTATAGTAACTGAAATGACAATTCTACTGTAAATACTTAAAAAATGAATAAAACAGTATGGCCACAACTCCAAGGGGCATTTACAGGTTAATAAAATTTGTTGAACATCAATAGCTGCTAGAAGAGAAAGTATTAACTAATTTTGAAAGTCTTGCCTTTTCTAGCAAGAAGGTAGCTAACGAGCTAAGCTAGGATTTGAACTGATAATGTGATGCAAAGGCCAAGTTGTATCACTATAGAACACCCCTATAACGCTGCACAAAATTAGTTGGGTTTTCATTGTGACTTTGCCACTGTATTTGCATTGTGAACTTAAACAAATAATTCATCTGGTTTTTGGGTTCCTTACAAGGAAAGCAAAATATTTGGCCTGTTATATAGTTTTGAAGTTATCTTTCAGATCTAATGTCATATGTCCCCAAACACCAGGAAAAAAAATTAACATCTACAAAAAATTTGATCTATTTAAACTTTAAAATTCAATAATGACAATATGAACTTCACATACAGATTCATATACAAATATCCTATAGGCTGGGCATGGTGGCTCATGCCTGTAATCCCAGCACTTTGTGAGGCCGAGGCAGGTAGATCACCTGAGGTCAGGAGTTCAAGACCAGCCTGGCCAACATGGCAAAACCCTGTCTCTACTAAAAGTACAAAAAGTAGCCTGGTGTGGTGATACGTGCCTGTAATCCCAGCTGCTCAGGAGGCTAAGGCAGAAGAATTGCTTGAACCCAGGCGGCGGAGGTTGCAGTGAGCTGATATCATGCCACTGCACTCCAGCCTGGGCAACAAGAGCGAGACTCCGTCTCGAAAAAAAAAAAAAAAACCCCAAATATCCTATAGACTAACTTGCCATTTCACACTAACTTCCTACAAGTTGGCCGGGTGTGGTGGCTCACGCCTGTAATCCCAACACTTTGGGAGGCCAAGGTGGGTGAATCACCTGAGGTAAGGAGTTCGAGACCAACCTGGCCAACATGGTGAAACCCCGTCTCTACTAAAAATAGAAAAAATTAGCCGGATGTGGTGGCAGGCACCTGTAATCCCAGCTACTAGAGAGGCTGAGGCAGGAGAATCACTTGAACCCAAAGGGGAGGTTCAGTGAGCTGAGATCTCACCAATTGTACTCCAACCTGGGTAACAAGAGTGAAACTACGTTTCAAAAACAAAAACTTCCTACAAGTTACAATAGAAAGATTGAATGCACACAAGTCATGGAGTGACAGAGGTAAAATTTTTCCAAGTATAGTGATTTTTATTAAAAATGTATCAAATACAATTATTCCTTTGAACAAATTTCTAAAATTACAGCTAAAATGAGAATTACTTTTATATAATTTTAAAACATCTGCCACATAAGATGATACATTGTTGTTAATTAAAATGTTAGTCAGCATCTTCCTATACAATTCAGAATAGAATAGCAATAATAATAATAAAGATTGCTTTATTAATACAATTGATAAATACAACCACTAAGATATCCTTCAAGGGACAAAGACTATGTCTTATTCTTTGATCTGTTCTTGTGGTCAGAACTTAGAGGAGGTACTTAACAGGTATATTCTAAATTAGAGTCAGTTATCTTAGCAACAGACCTGGAATACATTTAGAAATTCACCATAAGACCAGAGAAGTCTTCCACTATTAGGTTTATTGTCAGGTGGATTAAAATCTATTTTGGATTTTTAATAATCTCATGTACTAATAATTGTAACAAAAGTAATGTTTTCTTATACAAAAACCAAATGAGCATCCATTTAAAATACTGCCTATTCTTTGATAATAAAGCCACATCATCTTCTTCTCACACTCCAGAATTCAAGCCAGTATCTACAGGTCTCAGAATTACTGGTCTTTTTTATCTTTTATATAACAAAATTAACATGTAAAGTGTCTTAGTCCTTTCAGGCTGCTTTAACAAAAATGCCATAAACAAGGTAGCTTATAAATGACATAAATTTCTTTCTCATAGTTCTGTTCCTTACAGATGGCACCTTCTTGCTGCATTTTCACGTGGTAGAAGGGGCAAGCAAATTTCTTTGGGCCTCTTTTATAAGGGCATTAATGCCATTCATGAGAGCTCCACCCCATGACTAATATTGCCAAAGGGACACATCTCTTAATACTATTTCATTGGAATCAGGTCTCAACAAAAGGTTTTTGAGGGAACACAAATATTCAGATCATAGCAGAAAGGAAGGAAGTTGATTTACAACACAAATCTTCTCATGGAGATAAGTACACTTCAATTGTAACCATGGCAGTCACCTATATACTTAAAAACTAGGCTCTGTGAAGAGATTTAAAAAATTAACTATGGCCTAATCACAAGTTCCATACTCATCTAAAATTTTTTGTAAATAAGGACTGAACAAAGCATGAAATTTGTAAAGAATGATTTTAAGAAAATTTACAGTTTTTACTAAAAATCGAATTCAGCAAAGTTGCAGAACAGAAAATCAACACGCAAAAATCAGTTGCACTTTTACACTAACAATGAACAATCTAGAAAGGAAATTAAGAAAACAATTCCATTTACGATAGCATCGAAAAGAAATAAATACTCAGGAATAACCGTAATTGAGGAGGTGAAAGACTTGTAAACTGAAAATAATAAAACACTGCTGAAAAAAATTAAATACACAAATAAACAGAAAGACACCCCATGTTCATGGATTGGAAAACAATATTGTTAATATGTCAATACCACCAAAAGTGATCCACAGATTCAGTGCAATCCCTACCAAAATCCCAAAGGCAATTTTTGCAGAAAAAGAAAAAGCTATCCTAAAATTCATGGACTCTCAAGGGACCCGAGTAGCTAAAATAACATTGAAAAAGAAGAGTAAAGTTGGAAGTCTTTCACTTCCTGATTTCAAAACTTATTACACAAAGCTACTGTAATCAAAACATTATGGTGCTGTCACAAAGAAAAACATATAGATAAATGGAATAGAGCAGAGAACCCAAAAACAAACCCACAATTATACAAACAGTATTCAACAAGGGTGCCAAGAACCTTAAATGAGGAAAGGACAACAATGGGAAGAGAAGAACAATGAGGAAAGGACAACAAAATGTACTGGGAAAGCTAGATATCCACATCCAAAAGAATGAAGCTGGACCCTTTCCTTACACCATATATGAAAACTAACTCAAGATGGACCAAAGATCTAAATGTAAGAACTAAAACTATTAAAACTCTCATGAGAAAACATAAGGGGAAACCTTCATCACAATGGATACTTGGCAATGATTTCTTGGATATGACACCAAAAGCACAGGCAACAAAAGTAAAAATAAACTCTACCGCATCAAAATTAAAAACTACGCACCAAAGGACACAATCAACAGACTGAAAAAGAAACCTGCAGAATGAGATAAAATATTTGGAAATCATATATTTAACAAGGAGTTAATATTCAGAACATATAACAAACTCCCACAACTCAACAACAAAAAATTACAACCCCATGAGAAAATAGGCAAAGGACTTGAATAGGTGTTTCTCTAGAAAAAGTAAACAAATGGTCAATAAGCATATGTTCAACATTACTACTCATTAGGCAAACGCAAATCAAAAGCACAATGTGATACCACCTCATATCCATTAGAATGGTTACTACAAAAATAAAATAACTATTGGTAAGAATGTAAAGAAATTGGTGCCCTTGTGCACTGTTGATGGGAATATAAAATGGTGCAGCTATTACAGAAAACAGTATGGTGGTTCCTCAAATAATTAAAACCAGAATTACCATTATGATCTAGCAATTCCACTTCTGGGCATTCATCCAAAAGAACTGAAAGCAGGGTATCAAAAACATATTTACATATCCATGTTCACAGCAACATTATTCACAATAGCCAAAAGTGACTATTGCCCAAGTATACATCCATGGATGAATAAACAAAACGTAGTATATAAATACAAAGGAATATTATTAAGCCTTGAAAGAAAAAGAAAATTCTGACACATGCTATACAACATAAATGAACCTTGAAGTGTTCATGCTAAGTGAAATAAGCCAGTCACAAAAAGACAAACATTACATGATTCCACTAACATGATGTACCTAAGTAGTCAAATTCCTAGGGATAGAAAGCAGATGACGGTTGCCAGGGGCTGGAGGAAGGAAGGAAGATTTGTTGTTTAAAAAGCATAGAATTGGCCAGGCGTGGTGGTTCACGCCTGTAATCCCAGCATTTTGGGAGGCCGAGGTGGGCAGATCACCTGAGGTCTGGAGTTCGAGACCAGCCTGGCCAACATGGTGAAACCCATCTCTACTAAAAAATACAAAAATCGGCAGGGAGAGGTGGTGGGCACCTAGTCCCAGCTACTCGAGAGGCTGATGCAGGAGAATCACTTGAACCTGGGAGGCAGAGATTGCAGTGAGTGAAGATTGCACCACTGCACACCAGGCTGGGCGACATGGCAAGACTCTGTCTCAAAAAAAAAAAAGGATAGAATTCTAGTTTTACAAGATAAAAAAAAAATATTTTAGGAAATTAGTTGCACAACCATGTGAATGCAATAACACTATTGAGCTGTACTTTTTAAAAAATGGTTAAGATGGTGACAACTGGAGCCAGAAAGAAATGATTTAGGCAGATAGTGAGGGTAAAGGAGTTCTCGGTAAGGACTCCCTTTTGATAGAAAGCAGCCCCCAAATCACTTCTAACAAAGAGCAGCCTGAATATTCAAGCTGCAGACATAGATAAGCAAGCTAGAAGCTTGCATGAGTGAATGCCAGCAGCTGTGCCAGTAGAAAAGGGCTACCTGGAAGTCAGGTATGTTCACAACGGAGCCTTCATCTTCCCTTTTCTTTGTCACCATGTGTCTAGTAAAAGAGGCAGGCAACATGGCACTGGCCAAGTAGAGAACCATCTGCATAATAAAAGATTAGAGTGGGGCCACCAGCTTCTACATGCTTTATGCAAAAGGCATGCCTGGTCCGACCAATCTTCCGTGCCCTCTGCAAATCAAACACTGCCTCCTCAAGTTAATCTATAAAACCCTGTACATTACACCACAGAACTGGCAACCCATTTTCTCTGGGACCCCTCTCTGCACAGAGAGCTCTTCTCTTTCTTTTGCCTATTAAACTTCCACTCTTAACCTCACTCTGGTTGTCTGCATCCTAGTTTTCTGTAGTTGTGGAACAACCAACAGGTATTACCCCAGATAAAAATGCTGCTTCAATGATAAATTTTATGTAGCATTTACCATAATCAAATTTTTTCAGAACAACTATAAACAAATCAAATTTTTATTAACTAAATAAAATGCTCATTGAAAAAGAAGAGTTCTTAAAAACACTTTAATCAAGTATACCTCAATTGTTTTCTGCTAGCAAATATTATATACAACAGAAAATGCTACATTTTTATATTTCCTATTTATTTAAAAGATTATTTTTAAATGTTTATTTTTTTATATAATATATTTGCTGACACAAAACATAAGCAAATCAAATCCAACAATATATAAAAAGAAATTATACACTGTGACCAAGTGGGATTATCTCAGGTATACAAGGCTGGTTCAATATTTGAAAATTCATTAATGTAATCCAATACATTAACAGACTAAAAAAGAAAAATCACATGAACCTATCGACATGTGCAGAAAAAGCATTTTGCAAAATCTAGCACTCATTATCATAAAAACTCAGCAAACTAGGAATAAAGAGAGAGTATCTTCAATCTGATAAAGAATATCTACAAAAAAAACTACAGCTAACATCCTACTTAATGACACGTAATTTGAAGATCTCCCACTAAGATCAGGAATAAAGAAAGAACATCACTTTTCACCAATCCTTTTTAACACTGTACTGAAAGTCCTAGCTAACACATTAAGACAAGAAAAAAAATAAGAGGTAAGAAAAAAAAAACTGTCTTTGTTCACAGATAACATGATTTTCTATGGAGAAAATCCAAAAGAATGGACCAAAAAAACCTCGCGGAATGAGCAATTATAGCAAGCTTGCAGGATTAAAAAAATATGAAAGTCAATTGCTTTCCTACACACCAGTAATGAATAAGTGAAAATTGAAAATAAAATGCACTCCTTTTACAGTAGCACCCCCAAAAATACAATACTTAGGTATAAATCTAACAAACTATGTACAAGATTTATATGAGGAAGACTATAAAACTCTGATAAAAGAAACCAAATAACTAAATAAGAGATATTCCATGTTCATGGATAAAAAGACTCAATACTGCCAAGATGTCAGTTCTTCCCAATTTGATATACAGATTCAGTGCAATTCCTATCAAAATCCCAGCAAGTTATTTTGTGATATTGAAAAACTGATTCTAAAGTTTACATGTATACTGTATCCCAAATATACACAATTATTATTTGTCAATTAAAAATAAATTCTTAAAAAGTCCATTTTAAAATGTAAAAACTAAAGTTTATAAGGAGAAGCAAAAGGCCCAGAATAGCCAACACAATATTGAAAGACAAGAACAAGTTGGAGGACTAACACTACCTGATTTCAAGACTTACCATAAAGCTATAGCAATTAAGGTAGTGTGATATCTGCAAAAGATTAGACAGATGAAGAAACAGAATAGAGAACCCAGAAATAGACCCATATAAATACAGTCAACTGATTTTTGAAAAGGAGCATAGGAAATATAATGGAGAAAAGATAGACTTTTCAATAAATTGTGCTGAACAACTGGACCTTCACGTGCAAAAACATGAATCTAGACGTAGACCTTACACTCTACATTAAAATTCTGTCAAAATGGATTACAGACCTAAATGTAAAATCCAAAACTAAAACTCCATGAGAAGATAACATAGGAGAAAATGTAGATGACCCTGGATTTGGCAATGACTTTTTAAAAATGACACCAAAGGCATGATCCATGAAAGGAAGAACAGATAAGCTGGACTTCATTAAAATTAAAACTTTCTACTCTGCAAAAGACACTGTCAAGAGAATAAAAAGATAAAGCACAGATTGGAAGAAAATATTTGCAAAACCCATATCCAATAATGGATTATTATCCAAAATACACAAATAGCTCTTAAAATTCAGCAATAAGAACACAAAAAACCCAATTTAAAAATGGACCAAATACCTTATCAGACATTTCATCAAAGATACACAGATGAGTAAATAAGCATATGAAAAGATATTCCATATCACATATCAGGGAAATGCAAACAAAAACAGTAAGATACCACTATATATCTATTAGAATGGCCAAAATCCAAAACACTTATAACACCAAATGCTGGTGAGGATGTGGAGCAACAGCAACTCTCATTCATTGCTAGTGGAAATGTAAAATAGCACAGCCATTCTGGGAAACAGTTCGGCGGTTTATTACAAAACTAAATATACTCTTACCATACAATCCAGCAATCATGCTCGTCAGCATTTACCCAAAGGAGTTAAAAATTTGTATGTCTACATTAAAATTTGCACGGGGATTCTTATAGCAGCTTAATTCATAATTGCTAAAACTTGGAAGCAACCAAAATGTCCTTCAGTAGTTGAATGAACAAAATAGATTTGGTGCATATCCAATGAAACATTATTCAGCACCCTAAAAAGAAATCTGCCAATAAGCCATAAAAAGACATGGAAGAAAATGCATATTACTAAGTCAAAGAAGCCAATCTAATGAGGCTACTTAATTAAATGACTCCAAATATATGACATTCTGATAAAAGCAAAACTGTGGAAGCAGTAAAAAGATCAGTGGTTGCCACTAGTTAAGGGGAAAAGAGGGATGAATAGGCAGAGCACAGAGGATTTTTTTAGAGCAGTGAAACTCCTCTGTATGATACTACTAACAGTGGATACATGCATTATATATTTGCCCAAACCCACAGAATGTACATCACCAAGAGTGTACGCTAATGTAAACTGTGGACTTTGGGTGATAATGGTGCATCAATATAGGTTTATGTATTATAACAAAAGTACCACTCTGATATTGATAATGGGGGAGGTTGTCTGTGGAGGAAGGAGGGGATCTGGGAAATCTCTGTACCTTCCCCTCAGTTTTGCTGTGAATCAAAAATGCACTAAAAAACTAAAATATTTAAAAGGAAAATCTCTTCATTCAGATAACTTAGCATTATTTAATAACCATTAATTTATGTTTTGTATATATAAGAAGGTAATTAAAAATCATTTAAAAGATATCTGATTTTTACTATCATATATTGGTCCTTCTCCTACCTTGTCTCAGTAAGCGAGGTTTTACTACAGTAACATCAAGTCAAACGCTGCTTTAAAATTCCATACTCGTTAAAGCCAAATGTTTCAAACCCTCAAGGCTTCAGAGAATTCCTCAAATATTCACTAACACTAATTGTTACTTCTCTTGAAAGCTTTTAAAAAATTAAATGTATTCTAACAATAACAAAAATATTTTGAAACGAAAAATAATCTTTAATCTTACCATCCCATAGTATTTCATTTTTATATATCCCCTTTGAGTTTTTGCATGAGCAAATTACTGCCTAATTGTAGCCACAGTTAAGCTATTTCTTAAGCTGATTTTTTCCTGTTGCCCTGCATCAGCCATTTTGCATGTATTAGACAACAGTCAAGAAGTTACATTTCAACAGTAGCATAATTCTCCTTTGTGTTGAGGTACCTTAGTTGTATCTGAATATAAGAGACTTTTAATTGTTGCTGCCAGAAATACAGCATATAACTTTCTTTTGAGTTATTATATATTGTCCTTTTGATTTCCAAAAGAAAACACTACCAATTGTACATGCACACAACCCACAAGGTGCCAGTTCCACTACGGTACCCTCAGTATGCTCTTTGATAAACTTGCAACAATTGATTTGAAACTGCATTTCTTCCATTATGTCTGTTACTGGATGGTTTGTCATTAAACTTCAGCCAGGTTCTTGACAAGAGGCAAATTTCTAAGAAATATCTGATAAGAAATTTGAAAAAATTTCTAAACACTTTTGAATTTTAAAAAATTTTCTGAAGGTGTCCGTAATAACTGATTGCTACAAAAAAGCTCAAATAAAACAGAGAATGATAAATTTCCATAAGTGGAATTATCCGTCAGGCACTATAGCTCATTGTCTTTACCTATACCATTCCTCACCTCCTACAGTCTACCTTGTCCTTCAAAGTTCAGTTCAAATGTGATCACAGTGAAACATACTAATTTCCTATGTATGCCCAAAATCAACTACCTGTACTTTCTCTGAAAGCCTTTTCTGTTCTTCTTTGTACAATATTTAGGTTATTTTTCCCCCAAGGTTACTGTGTCACAAACTGTAAATTACTAAGACAGCAAGGACAGTTTAGATTCTTCTTCCTCCCCTAGACTAGTCCAAACATAAACATAAGCCTTTTACATTCAAATGAGATACCTTCATCATAATCATAATATAAGCATACAGCTATGGTTGAATGAGCCAATTCAAGAAAGTACTGTGGACTCTGATCTAAAGCGCTCATCAACATTTACTGATCAATCAGTCCAGATCACTGCATGCATATTATTAGGCTGACCTAACAATCAATAGTGTCTTAAAAGTTTATTATTATATTCAAACATTAAAGCTCATAAGGATTAATCAAAATGTGACAACCCCAAATTGTCAGTAAGTCCCTATTAAATTAACAAATCAAAGATTCTTTTTAACCACAGAATATAAAATTCATTTAAAAGGGGCTAAATAAGCACATCATCCCAAATTTACATCTTTAACCTCTTCTTGGGGCTCCAGACCATGGTCTACTGATCTGCTTACTTGGTATTTTAGAAGTATTTCACTGTACATATTTGAAAAAAATAAAATCACACTCCTATTTAAAATCATGTGTAATTCAGATGTTTTGTTAATCAAAACTTGCCTTTCCCTCCCTTAGCTTTTCTTTTCATATTTTGTTTTATAGTGACTAAGACCTGCTTAACAATAAGAAATGCCATAGGAATTAGAATACAATCTGAAATAAATTTAACAGCGAAACAAATTAAACAGCAAATGTTACTATTCATAATGCCAACTAACAATATCCTATCATACAGGGTTCTTCAGTGTCATCTTCTTTTGCTTACTTTCTCAGCCTCCACTCTGCTTCTCCTCTGCAAAACTGTGGGGCAATTCAATGTATCACTTATTACAAGCCAGCTGTCAAAGAATTCAGAGTATTGATGTTTGGTTTCTAACACAGTATATTCTTTTTATGAAATGTGTATATGCCTACATTAGTATCACTTATACATATTCTGAGTAAATCTAGGAAGGGGGGTGATGAAAAGAAGTTGGTTAATGGGTATGAACGTACAGTTAAATCAGAGGAATAAGTTCTAGCATTCAATAATACAGCAAGGAAATTATAGTTAACAATAATTTATTGTATATTTCAAAATAGCTAGAAAAGAAGAACTGTAATATCCCAACACAAAGAAAAATGTCTGAGATGATAGACACACCAACTACTCTAACTTGATCATTATACAGTGTATACATGTATCAAAATATCACATGTACCACAAAAATATGTACAACTATGATATATCAATAAAAAATATATTTTTAAAAAGATCTAAGTAGAGAAAAAATAAACAAAGGCTTTGGCATTTTGGAAAGAAATAATAAGTAAGTAGATCTAACCAAAAAGTATAGAAAAGGATATTTTTACTGAAAACATGTTTATAACATTGTATCAAATACCAGTCAGTCTTGACAAACCTTCACTGTTCTTGATCAAAAACTATAATTATTTTACTTTTTCTATTTGAGGTTACTGAAATAGATCAATCATGTTTTACTCTCTGCTTTAGTTACAAGGAAACTCATGTGGCCCTTCTCTAGGAACTTCATGAAATATGTTTTTGTATATATACAAAACCAGCTTTGGGGGGATCCAATTTATGCATCTATTAATTTTTAATGCTGTTATATAGGTATTTGTCAACCATTGTGAACAAGATTGAGGATTTATAAATACATGCAAGCCTAAAGACCATAAAACAATTGACACACAGTAAACACAAATGTATTAATCGGAATCTTTTAATACATCTAAAGACTAGACTCATGTAAAAGAAGAAAATATATGTGATGGCTAAAAACTAGGGTTTGAACAGATTTCTATGACAAAATATTTTAATATATTATTTGATACAGGTTTACAATAGATAAGTGTTACTGGTACATTCCATTTTTGTCAGTGTATTAACTTAGCAATTCTTAACCTATGATCCAGGGAGCCCCTGGCCATCCGAAATCCTTTCAGGAGCTTTGTAAAGTTGAAACTATTTTCACAAGACGTTATTTACCTTTCTCACTCTCACTCTTTCACAAGTGTACAGTGTACCTTTCAAGAGGTTATATGATATGTGATAATTTCATCACAATGATAGCTAACAGGACATGTACTTGATATTCTTGTATTCTAAAAAATTTGTTTTAATATCTAATATGGTAAATATTGATAAACACTAATCAAATATTAAAACAAAGAGCCCAAAGAGCTATAAAGAGGTCTTGAGACCAAAATGGTTGCGAACTGCTGGTCTAACCTATGAATGCTGTTTTCAAATCCAGACCATTTTCTAGAGTTTTCAAGAGCAGAAAGAGAATTTTTAAAGCTGGCAATTTTGGAAAAATGATCAAGCATATATGTCATTATTCTTTATAGAAAACATTATTTAAATTAAATAATGAACAACGTAAAGAACAAAGAATTGTTAACCAAATTAATAAAATTTTAATAGGCAAGAACTCTGAAAACATGAACAATTAAGTAATAAGCAATTGGCAGTAAGAAATGTATAACACTTCAACTCAAACACTAACTAGAAAAAACTAAGCAGAAGCCTTGACACTCTGCAGCCGGTTAATCCAAAACCTCTTGTAGTTTTTCCTTTGCAAAGAGTCAACGATGATAAACTGCAAATATAAAGAAATTTACTTCTATCTTTTTAGGGAAAACAAGAACAAAAACAAAAACCCTAGCTAAAGAAAGTTTCTAAGTTAACCAAATAGTTGCTCAAACAAAGACAAGGCAATTTTAAAAAATATTTCCTTAATGCACTTAAATGCCCATATTTTTCAAAAGGAAAAATTCAGAAAAGAAAATGTACCTGAAAATGGCTGGGTTGCAGACATGCTTTGGATCCAGTGCTTCTCCTTGTATAAATTCATAGCATAGTCCATTATTGAAGGTACAGTAGAGTTGTGGTGCACACCCATGAGCCTGCAATACTCGAAAACTCTTTACTTCCTCATCTCGATCGACTAATAACTCAGTCTTATTGCCATAAATTCTCACCAGGACTACATCCTCCATGGTGTTTCCCACGTAACAGCCAATAAGTTTATTTGTGATTCCATCTGTGAAGAGCTGCCAAAAATTTTTTTTAAAAATGGGAAAAAAAGCAATTATCTATCTTTAGAGAACAGGAGATAAACTGAAAATCATGAGTTAAATACTAATTAAAGAAAACACCAACTTCTTCACATAAAAGAACCATCTTTGAATACAATTTTATCTAACATCTATAATTTTAATTCTATATTTAAACAAAGAGAACCACTAATGTTAACATGTTGCCCTTAATTCATATAATATGCCTTCCTTGATCCAAAGTGTTAATTATACATTCTGTCTTCAATATTTCTATATAACTTTCTTGATACCTGCCATTTCTCACAGTCTGCCTTGTATCACAATCTTAGCACATTTGTGTGTGTGTATGTGTGTGTGTGTTCACATACAGGGAATGTACACATACAGGGAATCTCTCCTATGTCCAACAGATTGGAAAGTCTCTGAGAATGGGAACACTGCCCTATTCCTAGTACGGTTCATTACTTATAGAAGTCCTTAACAACATTCATAGATTTGTTAATAAATATACAAATATAATCTACCATAATTTACATTATGGCAAATCTCCAACTTACTAAAAATTCAATTTTATATATTAATTTTAAAGATTATCTAACAAAACATGCATTAAACATTGTGTTATACACTCAGAGTATAACAGTTTTGACTATTATAATTTAACCACTATGGCTACAAACAAAAACGCAACCTTACAGGAAGAAAAAAGAGGTAAGTAGAGATTTCTATGGTATTTTTTAAATGAGACTTTTGGGCTTGTCAAGACCTTTAAGTCAAGTACTTCAAATCCTTTTTCAGATTTGAGCACAGACGGTGTTTTTCAAAAGGAAACAGGTAATTAGCAATACTAGTTATAAAAGTCTATTAAAAATTGTAATTTTCATTTTCCTCTGTATTAATCTGACACTAGAACTAACACTTCACTTCTATTATAATTCAGAACTTTTGAAGGCTCCCAAGTGGAACAAAGGAAGAAAAGAGAAAAGCGAAAGCAAGAATTCAGAACATTTTTTTCATGTCAATGGGGCAAGAATAGAAAAAAAGAACAGAAGTTTTAAAAGTATGTATATACATTTAACTAATGCTTAAGAAAGAGGGTAAATATTTCTATCTCAATTAGATTGATTTGATATTAAATGACATATGAAAAAAGATGTGAAAGTATTTACTAAAACTATTAATAATATACAACTAACCAGTGTTTATATAATGGTTTTTATTATATATAGGGCTTAGCTGTTACCTTTATTCACATAATGCAGTAAAACTTCATGAACTAGTATAAAGGGACTTATTTTGAATATCCCCATTTTTTAAAAATGTGCATACTAGTGTTGCCTTCCACCTAGATTTCAAAAAGACTGTATGAAAGACACTGTCAGGAAGAATATATACTTAAAACGACTATTTTTTATCATAATCACAATTTTATTAAAATCTGCATTGAAAAACATGTTATTTCTTATCACAATGCCACTATCAATTCACACATGCTGTTCTGTAACTTCTTCATATGTCATAGATAAAATATTTCAAATACGGTAATAAAGATTGAGAAACCTTTTAACATTCTGAAATGCTTATAATGAAAGAAACTCTAGGCTCCTCAAACTCCAGAAATCATCTCCATTTTCTGAATCTTCACAGCAAACAGTAGGTACTTAATACTTAAACACTAGAACTCGTATAGCTACCAACATTAATGTCTTCATCTAGCTTATAAAAATTGCATTCTCTTATTATCCCTAAATTGACCATGCTATATTATACATTTATTTGTACAAACATAAAAAGATGTGTGCATTTAAGGGCTAGAGACAGATATGATTACTCAATACAAATTACTGAACACTAATTAAACATTTATGAAGAAGACACAGTGTCACAACTCCAATGACCCTAGCCCTAACTTTCTGTATTGCACAACAGCTACATAATTGGAAAGAAACCGCTAGAATAAAAAGATATGTGAATAATATAATCTCGCATTTATCAAAATATTTTATGTATAAATATTTATTTGTCTACAAAGATACTAGGTAGTTTAAATCTTGTTTCTTTATTTTCTTGTTTCTCCATAAGTAATTTAACCTTTTTTCTTTTGACTTAGGTATGTTTACTAACTTGTATTTTTACAGCAATGAACCTGGTTTACTAGTGGAAAAATTAGTAGCAAAACAACGGCCTGGCACTCACTAGGCCTTGAAGTCATGCTGAACATAAACTGTTTTACAGAACATCAACATTCAACATTAGATAGGGTTACTCTGTGATCATAATGGATCAAGAAAACAACAAAACCACTCTGTAATCATGTCTGAAGGTAGAAAAAAATAGGAACTTTGTCCAAATGACAAAAATTACCAAATACCTCCTTATCCTGGCTAATATGAGTGACTGCTGCTCTTTTCCAGTCAAACTTTGGGCCTGCTTCATTTCTTCAGCGTTCTAGGTACGATTAAGATACCCGTAAGTCATAGATTTGTCCCACCTCCTTCCTGACACCATCCAATCCAGAGAATACCGTTACCTCGAACCCTCCCCCAAATCACCAGACAAATCCCCACCATTCTCAATGTAGTTCTCCCTTACTGCAGTGAGTAATAAACCCAACTTCTTCAGCTACAGGTGAGTTTCTACTGGTCTCTGGCTGGAGAACAATGACTTCAGTTTAAAGATGTACAGGTAATACTTCTTACCTTTGCATTGTTCCCACCTCATACATAAACCACAAGTAACTCAATGTGCTGAACCATCTAAAATATACTATTAAAATACACTATGCACACTCTAGCTATATATACTATATTAAATATATACTAGAAATATAAAATTCCACCTCAGTAGAGTTGAGACAAAATATAAATCTTAGTGAGCTCCTTTTAATGGGGTTTATCCTGCACTATTTGTCAAGTATTTCAGATAGTAGTAGCTGAGAGGATGAGCTACAGAGCCAGAGTTTGAGTTTGAATCCCAGCTCTGCTACATACAAACCGAGTAACCTTAGGCAAGTCACTAACCCTCTGTGTCTCTCTATCTCATATATAAAATCAGTACATTATAATCTACTTCTTGCATTGTTCTGAAGATTAGTAAGTTGATACACATAAAAGTACTTAGAACAGTGCTTGGCACACCGTAAGCTCGTAAATGTAGCCAATGATACATTTAAATTTCAATAAAAAACAGCAAAGTAATGATGAAATTATAAAATACTAATTAAGACTAAAATATATGTTAAAACAATATTTAAAAACAACAATTTCAATATGTCTCTAAAAGTAGCTTAAATCCAAATAGCTAAATGTTAAATATCATTTCTGGGCAAATTCTCTTTCACATCTTAAAAAAAAAAAAAAAAAAAGGCTTTCAATTTAGTTAGAAATGCCATTCAACGTTACTCTCTCAAGTTAGTACTACCCTATATGCGTTTGGTTTTGCATGACGAATTATATCCTGTTAAACTTTAATCCCTAAAATGTATACTACTAAGCTAGTAAATTTAGCTACTAATCACTTCTAATCTTTAGTTTAAATATTAACAGCTTTTAAATACTAAGGAAATTAATAATGGATTCTCAATTTGTTCTCTGCCTTACCTCATCACATAATTTTTAAAAACAACATCTATATTGGTTAAAAACACAATTTAAACTTACCCTTTAACAAATTCCAACAACCCAATTTTAACTGCTTAATATTGATGAAGTTATCATTGTTACTCTGAAAATTGGCAATTAAAATAGTATTAAGCATTTATCCTACATTTTCTACAAACTGTATTTCATAATATCCAAACCGATCTAATTAATGAGAGAAAGTTATCTACCAAAGAATTCCCGTTGACAAATGTGGAGGATACAACAGAAAAAGTACTCAGGCAACAAACTTCAATGAATAAAACCATTAGATGAAAGATTGATAGGTAATTTTATAACGGTAGGAGTCATCTGTCACCTCCTGATTTCACGAAAAAACCTGACATGTTATACCTTCTGATGTGATGCAATATGAAATACACTGCACTACCTATGATTTGAAATCTAATCAAGGTTCTAGATCTTCCTCTTTTTTTTTTTTTGACAGAGTCTCAGTCTTTTGCCCAGGTTGGAGTGAAGTGGCACGATCTCGGCTCACTGCAACCTCCGCCCCCCAGGTTCAAGTGACTCTCCTGCCTCAGCCTCCCAAGTAGCTGGGATTACAGGTGCCTGCCACTATGTCTGGCTAATTTTTGTATTTTTAGTAGAGACGGGGTTTCGCCATGTTGGCCAGGCTGGTCTAGAGCTCCTGATCTCAGGTGATCCACCCGCCTCGGCCTCCCAAAGTGCTAGGATTACATGTGTGAGCCACAGCACCCGGCCAGATCTTCCTATTCTTAAGAAAATAAAGGGGTTAAAGAAACACCACGTGGCTGGCCACGGTGGCTCATGCCTATAATCCCAACCCTTTGGGAGCCAGGAGGATCACTTGGGGTCAGGAGTTCAAGACAACCCTGGCCAACGTGGTAAAACCCCACTTCTCTAAAAAAATAAATTAATTAAAAATTAAAAAACACCACAAAGAAGAACAACAAAAAATAGAATGTAGGTCTTTCTACACAAACGCCCCACCAATAAATAGTCAACAGCATACAGTCTAGTTTAAAGAGGCTTATGAAACATACAAACGCATGGATCTAGTTTGTTTCCTAACTCAAACAAATACGTATAAAAATACTTTTTGAGGTAAAATTTTATTATGAACTGGCTATTAAACAGTACTTAGACATTACTGCTAATTTTGCTCAGTGTTATAATGGTGCTGTGATCATGCAAAAAAAATAACTTTTTATGTTTACAAATTTATACTGAAATACACAAAGACAATGACAAGGTCTGACTGAGATTCGCTTTAAAATACTTTAAAGGGGTTAAAAAATGAAGCAAATATGGATTCTGGATAATATATGAATATTTTATTCTCTCAATTTGGGTATGTTACAAAATTATAGTTTTTAACTTGCATGATACAACTAATCAAAGCATAAGTGAGGAACTCTAGAGCTTCTATTAGAGAATTACAAAACATAAAAGCATCAATGAGAAATCCTAGAGCCTCTATTAGAGAATTATATAATATAATATAGCACAAGTATGTAAGATTCACTTGCTAGCAGATTCCAAAACAAATAAATGATAAAACTTAAAGACAGGCCAAGCGTGATGGCTCATGCCTGTGATCCCAGCACTTTGGGAGGCCGAAGCAGGTGGATCACTTGAGGTCAGGAGTTCGAGACCAGCCTGTTCAATATGGTGAAACACTGTCTCTACTAAAAATACAAAAATTAGCTGGGTGTGGTGTTTCATGCCTGTAATTCCAGCTACTAGGGAGGCTGAGGCAGGAGAATCACTTAAACCCTGGAGGCAAAGGTTGCGGTGATCGCTCCACTGCACTCCAGCCTGGGAGACAAAGTGAGACTCCGTCTCAAAAAAAAAAAAAAAAAAACCCACCTTAAAGACAGGTTAAAAAGGGGGAAAAAAGCTAAAAGGTCCAAGTGTTTTGAGATGGAAAAACAGATTATGTGGCCATGTATCCCACCCACTTCTAGAGGCCAACTTCTTTCTCCTTCCCTTCTCTGCCAAATTTCTTGCAAGAGAATTTTGTATTCAATTATTTCCACTTCCAAACCTACCATATGCTTTTTTTTTGTAATTTTTATTTTTATCAATCAACAATAGACCTCCCCCTAAACTACCTTTCAACTCTCATGCTATTTAATTCCTTATTTTTAAATACCATTCTTAAACTGCTTTTCTGTAAAGTCTACACATTATCTGAGACTTCTTATAAGACTGAGCTTTCTTATTTCCTTCACACATAAACACTCTCTCTCTCTCGCTCTGTCACTTCTCCTATCTTCCTTTACCCAATATAAGTATATAAGATTTTTTATTTTATCAATCTTCAATTACACTATTTTGTACACATCCTTCCAAACCCCAAAATGAGATATACTGTAAATTTCCTTTCCTGGATAGTTTGTTTCCTCTGTAACTAATAACTGGCTTATTTTCTCATTTGCTTACTTTTTTATATACCTATTTGTACTCTCTATATTAGTGACTTTCAAATTGGGCTATAAAGCCCTCAAGGAATGGGAATAGGAATCCAAGTGAGCAAAAAAGCTCTGCTATATCCCCAACATATACAAAGGCACATGTGCACATATACTACACTACCACCATCTTGCCCTCATTTATTTCACATATACATGACACTTGGGGATAAGATTTTACTTGAACAAAGAATTCTAACCCTGTAGAAAAGGTTGAAAATCACTGATAAAAATCATCTAATGGGCCACTTTCACTCTTGGCCAAGGCAAAGTAATGGGGACAGGATTTTATCCTTTTACTGAAACAACCCCTCTCCCACAAATAAAAACCAGACAAAACATATGAAATGACAATTTTTAAGACAATGGACTTTAGAGAGAACAGTGATCCCTGAGAGATGGGAAACAAACAACGTGAACTCTATGACTGCCCCGGCTTAATGTCTTGAGAGAATTCTCAGGTCCCAGCAAAGGGAAAGAGAATCCAGATGGAGCTTGTGTGGACTTCATTAATTGAGATAAACTGAGCATCGGAGGATATCAAAACAGCTAGAGTATGCAGGACAGAGTATTAAAGCGGAAAGACAGGGAGACAGACAGGAGAGAGCACTCTAGAGGATCTGCAAATGGCCCCACTGTATCCCCTTGGTATCCGAGGGGGATTCGGTCCAGGATCCCACCCCCGCAACAATGCCAAAATCTACAAATGCTCAAGCCTGTTATATTTTGATTTAAATTTTTTTGTTCATATTATTTTACACATTCTGAAAGCCTGTTGTATAGAATGATGTAGTATTTGCACATAACCTATTTATATTCTGCCATATACTTTAAATCATCACTAGATTACTTATAATACCTAATACAATGTAGATGTTATGTAAATAGTTGTTATACTGTATTAAGGAATAATGACAAGAAAAAATATCTGCACATGTTCAGTACAGAAACAACCATCTTTTTTTTCTCTTAATATTTTCAATCTGCAGTTGCTTGAATCCATGGATGCGGAAGTCATGGATATGAAAGGACAACTCTATATGCTGCTTACAAAAGACATAGAGAAGAAAGCTGAGGTAGCTATCTCATATCAAATAAAATAGACCTTAATGAAATATTACTAAAGATGAGGGACATTTTATAATGACTAAGGGATTGATCCACCAAGAAGATATAAAAATTCTAAATGTGCATGCATCCAACAATACAGCTTCAAAAGATATAGAGCAAAAACTTACAGAATTAAACAAATCCCATAATAAATGTTGGAAATTTGAGCACACCATTCAGGACCTCATTTTTAATTTTTTTAATGCTTATAGATGACACTATTTTTTTTCCAAGACCTCATTTTTTTTTAGCAGAGAAAAATCATTATGTAGTAAGAGCTCTAAACAACAAAATTAAAAATTCAACTTAACTGACATACACAGAACACTACACTCAACAACAGAATATTCTTTTTCTTACCTTTTTTTGAGAGAGGGTCCCACTCTGTTCACCCAGGCTGCAGTGCAGTGACACAATCACAGCTCACTGCAGCCTCAACCTCCCAGGCTGAAGCAATCCTCCCACCTCAGCCACCCGAGTAGCTGGGACTAAGGCACGCATCACCACTAACTTTTTGCATTTTTTTTGTAGAGACAGGGTTGGCCAGACTAATCTTGAATTCCTGGAATCAAACAGTCTGCCCACCTCAGGCTCCCAAAGTGCTGGGCTGTGCCCGGCCAAGAACATACATTCTTTTCAAGACTACACAAAACATTACCAAAATTGACTATGGGCTTCATTATAAAGCAAGCCTCAACAAATATCAAAGGATGAAAATCACTTAGAGTATCATCTCAAACTACAGTGGATATGAGCTAGATAGCAATAACACACACACCAAATAAAACCAGTTAAGATAATAAATTTTTATGTTTTTATAACAATTTTTTTAAAAAATTAAATATGCATCAACTCATTGGAAATGAATCAAATACATATGTAAAATGAGTGAGATAAAGAAAAAACCACCACAATGGCAATTAGAAAACATTTTGAACTGAATGATAATAAACACATATTGTCAAGCAAGTGGTATCTGTCACCTAATATCAGGAGTAGAAGTCTTAGAACTTCTGTTCATTGTATCTTGGTATCATAGTCACCAAAGAAAACACGATGCACAGTCAAGCACTGCATGGAACAATGCTTTACTTACACAGAGAGGAGACAAAGCAAGATCAGCTTCAGTAATAGGTGTTGGTATCCCATGGTGAGCAAGTTCCTCCCAGCAGCTGATGCCAACAACTGGTCTACACACACCCTTCTTGGGCTACAGCAGACCAACCCCGTCCCTCCATCCCTTTCCCAATGGGGAGATATTGTAGGTGAGCCAGTTGACATATGACACACATGCTGAAGCAGAGCAAAGGAGGACACACTGAGTGTAAAACAGGGAAAAATATTTCACACAAAGTGACAGGTCCAGCACAGGCTGTGAGGACTCTATCGCTTGGTAAGAAAGTGTTTCAGGCCCAAGGCCCATTTTTATTTGGTGAGAAGGGGTGGAAAGGCTGTGTGCATGAGACCGCCTTTTCCAACACATGTCAAGACTTGTGGGTACTTACAAAGATATGTAATGAATAATAGAAATTTAAAAGGCGAAAAATTAGTGCTTCCAGCTCAAGAAGCTAGAAAAATAGCCAATCAACCTTCAAAAAATGATTAGGAAGGAAATAATGAAGGACAAAACTATCAATAAAATAGAAAAACTCAACAGTCAAAAATTGTTATTTGGGCCAGATGTGATGGCTTATGCCTGTAATCCCAACACTTTGGGAGGCCAAGGTGAGCAGATTACTTGAACTCAGGGGTTCAAGACCAGCCTGGGCAACATGATGAAATCCTGTCTGTACAAATAAATAAATAAATAAATAAATAAATACAAAAATTAGCCGGGCATGGGGCGAGCACATGGTCGAGGCTGTAGTGGGCCATGATCGCACCACTGCACTCAATCCTGGGCAACAGAGTGAGACCCAGCCTCAAAACAAACAAAAATTGTTCTTTGAAAAGATTAATACAGTTGATAACTTCTTAGCAAAATGTATGAAGACAATAAAGCGACACAAATGATAAAGAAATGAACTTCACTACAGACCTTAAACATGTATTATTAAAAGCAACTCTTCCAAAAATAGAAAAAGAAGAAACACCTCCGAACTTGGTACCAAAACTTGTCAAGGACATTATAAGAAAGGAAAATTACAAACCAATCTCTTTCATAAGCAGAGCTGCAAAAATCCTAATCAAAATATTAGCAATTGATACAGTAATAAAAAAGAGACTATATACAACCAAATAGGGTTTTCTCCAGGAATGCAAAGGTAACTTAGCATTCAAATTTTTCTTCAATCAAAGTAATTCACCTCAATAAGAGAAAAATTAAGAAAAATCTTATAGTCATCATGAAATGCAGAAAAAACATTTGGCCAAATTCATCATTCATGATGAAAATACTTAACAACCTAAGAATAAAAAGAAACTTGCTTAATCTGGTAGAGTCATTAAAGAAAATCTATAGCATATATCATACCTAACAATAAATTATTGAAAATGTTCTCCTTAAGACTGGGAAATAAAAATGACCACTATCACCTTTTATCTTCTTTTTCAAGTGTGTTAGAGAGGTCCTTACTAGTGCAGTAAGACAAAAAGACAGAAGGGGAGACAGCAATATGTATTACTTTCAGATTATACATAGAGAAAATGCAAAATAATCTACATAAAAACCTTTAGAGTGTGTGAAAAAAATTCAGTATAAAGCAATTAATTATAATCCTATATACCAACAATAAAGTAATTTTTTAAATGATACCCTTTACAATAATATCAAAAAGTGTCAATACCTAGGGATAAATCAAATAAAACACATGAGATCTCCACAGTGAAAACTTCAAACGTTTGAGAGAAATTAAAAATTTATTTTAAGATTCAATATTGTTAAAAGAATTCACTTCTCCCCAAATTTATCTACTGATTCCACAAAATATAATCAAAATCCTATCCAGTTTCTTTTGTGGGAATCCCAAAATTGAGTCTACAACTTATATGGCAACTTAAAAAGTCAAGAATAGTCACGGCAATCTTAAAAACGAACAAAGCTGGAGTCCTACACCAAAGCCTATAATAACTACATCAAATACCAAGTCCTGTAGCAATGATTGAGAGTAATCCACACAGAGTGGTACTGCTACAGTAACGGACAAAACAGACCAAAAAAAAGAACAGGCCGGGTGCGGTGGCTCGCGCCTGTAATCCCAGCACTTTGGGAGGCCAAGGCAGGTGGATTGCTTGAGGCCAGGAGTTCAAGACCAGCCTGGCCAATGTGGTGAAAGAAAAAAATAAAGACAGACAATAGCAATTATTGGTAAAGATATACCATAAGTGAAACTCTCACATAATGCTGTTAGGAATATAAACCGGGACAATCACTTCAGAAAACTGAAAGTGTCTAACAAAGCTGAAAATACACAACTAGATGACTCAGAAATTCTACTTCTAGGTATCCACTTAACAGAAATGGATATTCGTGTTCAAAAAAAGTATAATTGTAAGAAGCATAATTTGTGATAGCCAAAACATGAAAACAACCTAGGTGTCCATTAACAGCAGGAGACATATAAATTGAGGTATATTCTTAAAATGGAATGCTAGTCGGTCATGGAAAAGAACTACAACTATATACACATGAATAAATCTCTCAAAATCTGGGCATATGCCAAACCAAAATTTTAAAAAAACACATATTTCATATGATGCCATTAAATAAAATTCAAAAAGAGGCAAAACACTGATACAAGGCACAGTGGCTCACACCTGTAATCCCAGCACTTTGGGAGGCTGAGGCAAGAGGATCACTTGAGGCCAGGAGTTTAAGACCAGCCTGGTAACACAGCAAGACCACATCACTACAAAAAATTTAAAAATTAGGCAGGCATGCACCTTTAGTCTCAGGTACTCTGGACGCTGATGTAGAAGGGATCGCGTGAGCTCAGGAGTACAAGGCTGCAGTGAGCTATGATAGCATCACTGCACTCTAGCCTGGATAACAGTATGAGATCCCATCTCTTTAAAAAAAAAAGTAAAAATTTAAAAAATAATAAATAATAACTAAGTCACATTATGTTTAACATGATCATCAAATATTAGGTTTGTGACTATCAAAAATTATAGTCAATACCATTCAAACATGGGAAAATGTTTATAAAGGGCTAGTGAAAAAAAGAATATAAAATTGTATGTATGATTGCAACTATGTAAAATATGTTTAGGAGAAGTAGAAGGTAATAAAAATAAAACGGTTGTGAATAGAATATTGATGATAGGAAATTGATTTTTTTCTCCTATTCAGTTTTAATATAATATTGTGGTACAACCTTTTAGTAAAACTAAATTATTTCATGTTCATACGGTTTCCTGTACAAAGACCTTCATGCACTTATTATTTTCTCAGAGTACTTATTTTCAAAACAGAATTAATTCAAAACATTCTATTTTGTTAATTAGAAAAAAAAAAATCTGCTATTAAGATTACCACTAGAGGGAGGGAGAGATCAAGACTATGAAGGAAAATGAAGACACTTGGTTGCTGGAAATTAATTTTCTTTTCCTGGGTTGGGGTGGGTATATGTTTTACAACAATTTATGATTCATCCATTTTTCTATATGTTTGCTGTTTTTCACAATTTTTAAAAGAATGTTAAAAATGTATTTATAGCCAATCTGGTATATCAAAGAGTAAAATAACTCCTTAGAAAACAAAATAAAGAGAAATAGAACCTCTGATTTCTTAAAGGTCTTCTACTACTTCCCTATCTTTGTCATCCACTCCTTCCCCTACAAAAAACACCTTAATCTTCTTTCTTCCCTAACCTGTAATCAATTGACAAGTCCTGCACATTTATTTTCTGAAATGTGAAATCTGTACCTTATTTCCATCTCATCTGTCCTAATCTGGGCCCCAGCACCTCTTGTCTGGACTAACACAACAGTCTCTCTCAAACTATTTTCTCAAACTTTTTAAATGCAATACACAGGAAGAAATATATTTATCATTTGATATAATATGTACATAGACACTTTTATATAAAACTAAAGCACACTTCACAAAAGAATACTTACCACCGGGCGCAGTGGCTCACACCTGTAATCCCAGCACTTTGGGAGGCTGAGGAAGGTGGATCACCTGAGGTCGGGAGTTTGAGACCAGCCTGACCAACATGAAGAAACCCCGTCTCTACTAAAAACACAAAAATTAGCCGGGCGTGGTGGCAGGCGCCTATAATCCCAGCTACTCTGGAGGCTGAGGCAGGAGAATCGCTTGAACCTGGGAGGCAGAGGTTGCGGTGAGCCGAGATCACGCCATTGCACTCCAGCCTGGGCAACAAGAGCGAAACTCCATCTCAAAAAAAAAAAAAGAGTACTTACCTTACTACTTGCAAGGCTCTGTCTGATGTAACCTCTACCATAACTTATTCTAACTCATCTTTTTAAACTGTAATGGTCTCAAGACACTATATTGATTTGGCATCCTATTAATGTATGGTAACCACTAGTTTCAAAACCAATGTCCTGAGTGATCATTATTTCCCAATTTAAAACATTTCCCTCAAACAACCCTTCTCTACATTGTTGCCTGTCACTTCTCTAATACATGATATAATTTACCTACTTAAAAATATCCAGGCCAGGTGCGATGGCTCATGCCTGTAATCCCAGTATTTTGGGAGGCCGAGGTGGGTGGATCACTTGAGGTCAGGCATTCGAGACCAGCCTGGCCAACATGGTGAAACCCCGACTCTACTAAAAATACAAAAATTAGCTGAGCATGGTGGCGCACATCTGTAATCCAAGCTACTTGGGTGGCTGAGGCACGAGAATCACTTGAACCTGGGAAACGGAGGTTGCAGTGAGCTGAGATCACACCACTGCACTCCAGCCTGGGCTACAGCGAGACTCTGTCTCAAAAAAAATAAAATAAAATAAAATAAAATAAAATACAAAAAGAAAAATATCCAGTGGCTTCCCATGATGTCCTAAATGATGAGTAAGCTACTCAAAGTCTAGCTTCATTGCCTTTGTGAGATAGTTTTCCTTGCTCAGAAATGTTTCCCTTTTCAATCTGATCTCATCTACCCTTCAAAGCTTAGCTCAGGTACCCCCACCTCTATGAAGCCTTCTGTCCTACGTTCTTCTATGCCTACCTTGTGCTACAGTTAGTTGTACAAGGACTCTTACTGAAAACTAGCATTACACCTAGTACAAAAAACACGTCAGAATTACTGAATTTTAGGAGCTCACAATTCTCTCAGTTGGGATGGGAGAATTGGAAATGAGAGGTGGAAGAACGTAGTACCAAAACATGCGATGCGTAATTGCAGGTATTTCATTGAATTCTCATGACTATTTTCCAAGGCAATACCATTTTATAGAGACTTTAAAACTTGCCAAAGGTTATAAATGGCTGGAAATAATATTCAAAAACCATCCTCTTTCCACATTATGCTCAGTCCCCAAAAAGATGTGACGCAGTTTGCGTAGTCCAAGTTACATGGCTATTATACATGAAAACAAACTAGCACTTTAGGCTCCTGTCTTCATAGTCACATCTTAATAAAATACATGGGAGCCTAACAAATATTTCATGTTTTTGATGGGCGTCTATTAAACATTATATACTTTATTATTCTAAAATGCTGAAGACAGGGAGGGAATAGGAAACAGGAAACTGGATATAATCACTAACATTAAAAGTTACACTGAATATAAACCATGACTCCTTATTTGTATCTACAGGACTCAAGATTTCCTATAATCTTAGGGAAAGTAAACTAATATATTGTTTATTTTTAATATATTAAAAAATTAGCCCTAACTTACTACATTAGCTTACCTAAGACTTTTCAGAAGCTACTGCTTAAAGGAACAAACTCATCTTTTTAAAAACAGAAACGAAAATCAATTATTATATCAGAACACTAGTGGAAACATAACTTAATACAGCAATTGTATAGATCTGGCTTTTTCTTCTTCCTTTAAGGCAAAGACCAATATAAAATATCAACTATCAATATTAAGAGGAGTTACAGGTTTTTAATAGATTATTTAGGTAACTACCTCCAACACTGTTAGAAAGAGGAAGGATATGAAAACTGCTGTGTAGCTACACAACCTAACACAAAGATTAATTTCCATGATAGAATACATATGCTTAAAAAAATAATGAAAAGATTTTTTAAAATATGCATTCAATAACAGGCAAAAACCTGTAGTAAAGCAGAAAGAACAGTACATTTTTTAAACTTCTTGGGTAATCTTTGCATGTGAACTAAATTTGAATGTTCATTCCATAAACATTACGTTGTTATAATTTTCTTATTTGTCTTCCCCATCGGACTAGGAATTTCAAAGAGCAAATATTTGTTTTTTGATTCAAGTATCCAATATATAGTAGGTGCTCAGCAGCAATAATAATTATCATGAAAGACAGCATTTATTTTACCCTCACAATAACCCATTGAGGTAGGGACAACTACTGGATCAATTTTACAGCTCAGGATACTGAGACAGGAAGTTTAATGATTTGACCAGAGTAACAAAGCTAGTAAAGTATAGAATCTGGACTCAAAACTAGGACCGTGTTCAAACCCCATGCTCTTGAGCACTGTAACACACTGTTATTGAAAAGCTAAGTTGCTATAAGGTACCATATAGCAAGCAATCTCATTTAGACCCAACAAAGGAATAAATATATTAGTTTTGTAATGTTAAATAATAATTACGGTATTAATTCCTACCTATGAAGCCTTTGCCATTATCTACTATAAGTCCCAAGTAATGGAAAAATTCATAGTAACAAGTTAGTGAGAAAAACAACGTTGCTTAATACTGCAAACAGAAAGACCCTGAGACAACATAACTGGAATATTCCAAACACTAATTCATCAGCTCTTCAGAAAATGAAAAACAATTTTAAGAGTCCGTTGAGAATTATTATGGACCTGAGATCTGACTTGATTCTTTATTCCTTTATACGATGACTCTCCAAAGAAAAGTATAAAAATTGAAAATCCAAATCTTCAAATAAGTTAGACAGTTGTTACACAACAAAAGTCACTCGTGAAGGAAAGCTTAAGTGATCCCTTTTTCCTAAAATGGTGTCACATATGAAAAAAGTAATGCAAATTTATGTTCAAGGGAACTTTAAAGCAGAATCTTTTTATGAGCCAAAGCTTTTAAGAAATTAATTTTATACAGAAGCACCTTCCCTGCTTAAATCATAACATACAAACAAAACTCTTGGTCAAAGAACAATAATTCATAAGATGGTTTATCATCTCAGATCTGCCATTTGTAAACGGCAAATTCAGTTTCATTAACTATATGATACATATTAACAGTACCGTCTACATCTACCTCACAGGATAGTTGGGAGAATGCATGTGAAAGTGCTTTATAAACAGTAAAGGATTATTAAATACAAAGCACTGTGGCTGTATTGTTGTTTTAGATTTACTCTGCCTATTCTGCTACTATACTCCGAAAACCTCACCATCTCCTTTATAATTTATTCTTTTAATCTAGTAAGAACAGGAATTCTGTCTAAAATGAGATATATTTACTCCATGTACCCACAAATTCTGAGCAAAGACTGGGCCTTCTATCATTTTGACTCTAGTAAGTCTTTTTTAGCTTGTTTTTTTCTTTTTATTTTCTGATATGCTCTGGATAGTTCAGCTTGCAGGAATAATCAATCACCAGATAAGTATTACTACAGTAAGTTTCTAAAGTACATTTAAAGTATATCTTAAACATACAAAAATGTTAGAAAAAAACTGAGAAAAAAAACAGGCTACATTACTGATACTCGACTGCTCTCATTATATTCTGTCGACTATATAATACATACTTCCTCTGAAATGTGAGGTATGATTCTTATCTATTTCAAGGGAAATACAGTAAAATCTCAAAAGAAAATATTTCCATTGAGATTTACTAAAGAAATTCTGAACCATTATGAAAGTAGTGTTTGCAATGACCTAGAATGCAAGGAGCCAGATCTATTGAGTTGAAAGGTGAATAATCATCAATTCAGCTTAGCAGATGCTTTTAGGACAGCTTCTAGACCAAAGCTTTGCTTGCACATGGAGGGAATGTATTTCTAACTAATAATCATCTTAGGGAAAAATAAATGGTAGTATTTACCTGCACTTACAAATATTAAAAATTCGGATTATAAACCCAAAGGTCTTTAGGTTAAAAGTTGCTACAAGAAACCAAGATTTAATCACACGTAGTTACTTTCCAACAAGCAAAAACAGTTTAATGTCACTACATTTTGCCCTTTTTTACCTACATCCTGGCTTACTTCACTGAGTTTCACCTAAAATGATAGTGCCTACCTAATATGGTTGTTTGGGCGACTAAGATAAAAAAAAAATAATTTAACTAACCCCACAGTAGCTATTATTACTATTCTACAGACAAATACATCAAAGGAAATTCCAGTCTTCAAAGCTTTAAAGTCACTGCTTAAAAGTAACTGATCTGCCAACACTAGAGTTTACCAGGAAGTAGCACTTTTTAATTAATAATGTTTTATGTATAAGTGACTGCCAGAAAACAAATCATCTTAATAAATTTTAGAGTCTTATATAATAAAATACAAACAAATTGATAAACTAAACAAGTACTGAATTTCAATTTGGAAGACACATTTCCTTTAAAGGAAATATATTTTTTAAATGACATAAAAATCACTTTGGATTCACTATTTCCTATATACTCGGCTAACAAATACTCCCTTAAATTTCAAAATTTGTTGTCTAACAAGTTTCTTTTCCAAAACATACGGGTCCTTTAAAATAATCTGCTTAAAAACTCTTCTAGGTAATAAGAACTGAAACTAACACATGAAAACCCAAGTGTCAGGAACTGTTCTGGGCCCTAGGCACTGCTCATGTTTTATTCATCTTTGTATGGGTGGCTGGCTAGTTTAGCGAAGAATTTAGCAAATAAATCAACAAATATTGGTGAATAAATTAGTCATCAAAACGAGGCAGATGATTTGGCTAATTCAAATGAATGTTCTTACATTATTGCTCAGATTTAGAACAAATCCCAAATATCCCAATCTTGAAAATTACTGTTTTTTTTGTTTGCAAGGGAAAAGGAGAAAAAGAGATCTATTTTTGTATCTAGTTCCTGAAACTAAAGCTAAAAACAGATTAGTATTCAAAAAAAATCACGTAGTGGAAATCATAACTTCCAACTTATTAGAGAACTCCTAGAGTCTCAGGGATTTTCTTCCTCCCAATTTTTTCTCTATCAACACGGTGTCTCATGAAAAGGAAATAGTCACAAGCCACTGCTCCTTCTAGTATCAGGTATTAATTTCAGTAAGACGACTTTAATAATTCAGAAATATCGACTCAAACAAAACAATGTGTGTGGTGCTACCTAAGAACCGACCCAGCGATGCATGGTCGTGGTCATTACTTTGGGAATAGAGTACGCCAGGGTTTGGGAAGACAAAACGCAGTGTGAGGCATCAATGAAAGCACATCGCAGGGGGAGGGGAGAGGAAGGAAAGATCAGAGAGGATTAATGACTGCATTACTGGTGGGAGGGGAGGAGGTAGAAGAGGACCCCGTGCAAGCGGAGTGGAAAGGTTCATTTTGCAGTGACCGTGGACTGGGGAGTGGGAGGAGGGGCAACTATCAGCAGGAATCTCCCCCCGTGGATGAGTCCGTCTCTTACGCAGCGGCTTCTAGAAAGAGAAAATGTGCCTCAGGTCAATCTCAAAGAGCAACTGCGACGGGAAGGGGGAGTGACCCTCCTAGGTGTGAGGGGAAATACAGGGTCACTTCCCAATAGACTTAAGGAGATGTTGCCCTAGGTCCTCCTCGGTCATCGTGGGACAGAGGCGATTGTGGTGAGGACCCCCAGAGCCGCGTGAGGGGCATAAGAGACCCAGAGCTGAGGTGTGGGCGTTACCTGCAGGGTCACCTCCTGGGGGTCCCAGTGAGGCCGCAGGTGTTGCAGGAGGCTCAGGGCCCCCTCCCGGCAGCGATGCTCCTCCTGATCCTGAACGGTGACGTTCAGCTTGGGCACCTCCGGGGAGCCGGGAGGGACGTGGATGTAATTGGCCATGGCCCAGGCGACGGCGGAGACTACCACCACGACGACGGCGACGGCGACCACGAGAACGGCGGGCGCCGACAGACTGGTGGATCCTTCCGTCCCGGGGCGCCCTCGCGGGAGGGCTGGGGGCGCTGGGACGGGCGGGCGAGCGGCAGGAGAACGTCTGGAGGCGGCACTGTTGCCGATCCGGGTCTGGACAGCAGCTGAACTGAGCCCGGCCCGCTCTCGGAGAAAATTCCTGTTGTCGGCGCTGGACCGCGGGCGGCCGCAGAGCATGCCGGGGCTGGCCTGACGCTGGCGTCACGCGCGGGGCGGGTCCTGCGCTGCGTCAGGGTGCCGAGGCGGGGTCTCTCGCCTCCGGTCACAATGGGACCTCTGTACCGCGCTGGGCTTGTTGGCCTGCGATTAGCACACACCCATCCCTGGGAACTGCTAGTCTGGAAAGCGGGGCTGCTTCTGCTGGATGAGCCCGATCCCTGCCAAGCCCCTCAAGGCATTGAAGCTTTAGCTCACCTTATCCGAATGGTCATTGGGCATCCGGACTTGAGTTAACGACTGAATTTTTCTGGGAAGCAAGGGACACGTTCTAAAATAACCCCAGGATCACTCTCCGAACTTGGCCTGAGTCTAGGCAAGCAGTGTTACTCGGTCGCCTTGATCTTGGAGCTGCTGTGTACTGGGGACCTCATACTAGTTGGGTTAACTATATTCCCATTAGCAGTACACGGGATCGCAGTACTCGGGACAAGCTGAGTTCAGATATTTGAGTAAGACAACTGCAACACTTCAGAAGTTATTTGTGGAGTAAGATGTTCGACCATACAGTGAATAATTCGAAGCTAGGGAGAACAGGTTAGAGTCTGGTATGAAGAAGAAAGGGAAGGAAAGGAATAGTTTTGAAGCTCAGCGCTAGAACGACTCGATGTCCATGCCAGGGTACCCCGAGTGGGGCTTGAAATCCTGCGTCTCAGTGCCTTACAGGGAATGGTAGAAACTGGAAAATCTACAAGTAAAGTATTGGGACCTCCTAATTTTCCTTTTAGATGGAGGAAAACGGGCTGGGATTCCCTGCAGCACTTAGCGCACGGTGAATACGTTTGTTAGTAGTAAATAAAACCCTTAACTGGACTGAGTTTAATTAACATTCAAAATGTTTAATTACTTCACTAGCATTAAGTTTACATCCTGATTGTTCAGAAAGAACCTACTTACCTTTGTAATTAACAAAATAATTACTTCACCGATAACGGTAAACTTCCTAAACTAAAAAGAGGGGTGGAAATGGAGCTTTATAATACAGCAAAGAAGTTGATTTAACATTTTTCAAATTTAGTGGTTTTTTTGTTTGTTTTTTGTTTCTGTTTTTTGTTTTGTTTTGTTTTTTGAGCCTCACTCTGTCGCCCAGGCTGGAGTGCAATGGCGCGGTCTTGGCCCACTGCAACCTCCGCCTCCCGGGTTTAAGGGATTCTCCTGCTTCAGCCTCCCGAGTAGCTGGGATTACCGGCGCGTGCCACCACGCCCAGCAAATTTTTGTATCTTTAGTAGAGATGGGTTTCACCATGTTGGCCAGGCTGGTCTCGAACTCCTGACCTCAGGTGATCCACCCACCTCGGCCTCGCAAAGTGCTGGGATTACAGGCGTGAGCCACCGCGCCCTGCCAGATTTAGGCATAATTTTCTACAAGAAACATTAGAGTGTGTGTTCCTTCCACTTTGGGAAGAAATCATAAATATACTACTACTTTCACATTTCAGATAGTATCTCTTGTATTTTTGTATAAATTGTATTTTTTATTAAGCAGTTGACATTTTAAGAATTTTAAAACTAAAAAGAAAAAAAAAGAATTTTAAAACTATGTAACTGTAAAATAATTTAATTGAAAATTATGTTGCAAAGTGCACTAGTTTGTAATGGTAAATAAGAGTCCATTAACAAGTAGAAGAAAAGAAAAAAAAACTATTAGGTACCTGAGAACAAAAGTAACCGAAAATGTACAGGATCCATGGATAAAATTAATGGAGAAATGAACCATATTCATAAATGAGAAAAGATTAATGTAAAGGCCTCAATTTTCCCTGAACTAATCAGTACATATAATGCAATTCCAGTTAAAATCTCAAAAGGGTTTTTTTACTGAACTTGTTAAAATGACATTGAAATTCATATCAAAACTTAAGGTCCAAGAAAAGCGCTGTAATTGGGGAGAGGAGGATGGGGACAGGTAAGATCAGGGAATATATTGGGAGGACCAACCCTACCAGGATGTATTATATATTGGTTTAGGTATGGGCAAATAAACTACTAGAACATAATAAAGTCCCAGAACAAAACCTACACACATATGAGAACTTTGTATATAACAAAAGTAGCATTAAAAATTAGTGAGAAAGTCCAGACTGATCAATGAACAGTAGTGATACAATTGCTTTTTGTATGAGAAAAAAATTTTGATCCCTCCCTCTTATTATGCATAAAAATTAATTTGGGGAAGATTAGAAACCTAAATGTTAAAAGCAAAACTTTAAAAATGTGCAAGAAATATCAGTTCTTATCAACCTGATCTACTGATTCAATTCTAATCACCCCAAGTTATGTTGTGGATATCAGCAAACCAGTTCTAATGTTTACATGCAAAGCCACAAGAGCCAGAATAGCCAATACAATATTAAAGAAAAACAAAGTGAGAAAACAGACAGACTTGAAGACAGTATAGCTGGGTGCAGTGGCTCATGCCTGTAATCCCAGCACTTTGGGAAGCTGAGGCAGGAGGTTCGCTTGAGCCCAGGAGTTCAAGGCCAGCCTGGGCAACACAGTGAGACCTCATCTCTCCAAAAAAAAAAAATTAGCCAGGTGTGGTGGTGCACACCTGTAGTCACAGCTACTCCGAGGCTGAGACAGGAGGACTGCCTGAGCCCAAGAGATTGAGGCTGCAGTGAGCCATGATCAAGTTACTGCACTCAAGCTTGGGCAACAGAATTAGACCTTGCCTAAAAAAAGAAAAAAAATAGTATATGTTCCAATAATCAAGACAGTGTAGTATTGAAGCCAAGGCGAGTGAATCACTTGGGGTCAGTAGTTTGAGACCAGCCTGGCCAACATGGTGAAACCCTGTTTCTACTAAAAATATAAAAATTAGCTGGGCGTGGTGGCAGGCACCTGTAATCCCAGCTACTCGGGAGGCTGAGGCTGGAGAATCACTTGAACCTGGGAGGCGGAGGTTGCAATGAACCAAGATCACACTACTGCACTTCAGCCTGGGTAATAGAGTGAGACTCTGTCTCAAAACCAAAAAAAAAGACAGTGTAGTACAGTGTAGTATTCTCAAAAGAATAGAGAAATAGATCTATGGAACAAAATAGAGTCCAGAAATAGATCCACACAAATATAGTCAACTAATATTTAATATTTAACAAAGGAAAAAGGCAATTCAAATTTTCAATAAATGGTGCTGGAACAACTGGAGATACACTTGCAAAAAAAAAAAAAAGAAGAAGAAGAAGAATCCAGACACAGATCTTACACCTTTCACAAAAAGTAATTTAAAATGGATCATAGACATAAATATAAAACACAAAACTATACAATTCTTAGAAAGCAACATAACAGAACATCTAGGTGACTCTGGGTTTGGCAGTTACTTTTCAGATGCAGCACCAAAAGCACAACCCATGAAAGAAAACTGTTAAGTTGTACTTCATTAAAATTAAAAACTTTTGCTCTGCAAAAGATAGTTAAGATAATGTAAAGACAAGCCACAGACTGGAAAAAATGTTTGCAAAACATATTCAATAGAAGACTTCTATTCAAACTATACAGAGAACTCCTTAAACTTAACAATAGAAAAACCCAATTTTAAAATGGGCAAATGATCAGAACAGATATCTCATCAAGAAGATATACAGATGGCACAAAAGCATGTGAAAACATATTCAACATCTAAACAATGAGATACCATCACATATCTATTGGAACAGCTGAAATCCAAAACACAACCAGCCAAATGCTATGAAGATGTGAGGAGGAACTATCATCACTGGTAGGATGCAAAATGGTACAGCCACTTTGGAAGACAGTCTGGCAGATTCTTACAGAGTTAAACATAGCCTTACCATACAATCTAGCAATCATGTTCCTTGGTATCTACCCAGATGACTTGAAAACTTACATCCACACAGAAACTTGCACACTAATGTTTCTAGCACCTTTATTCATAACTGTCAAAAATTGGAAGCAACCAAGAAAATAGGTGAATGTACAATAAAAACTGCTACATCCATAAAATGGAACATTATTGAATGATGAAAAGAAATGAAGGACCAAGTCACAAGAAGGGAAGAATGGAGCATAGGAGATTTTTAGGGCAATGAAACTATTCTGTATGATATTATAATGGTGGATACATGACATTATAAATTGGTCAAAACTCACGGAACTATGCAATACAAAGAGTGAACCTTAATATAAACTATGGACTTTAGTTCATATTTGTATTTTTGTCAATCCACATACTGCCTTGCAGTAGTAGCTAATAAATGTAAATGAATAAAAAAGTCAGAAAATATAGGATCAGATCTCTATGATTGCAAGTTAAAGAAGGATTCCTAAACAGACTCATAAAGCACACACTATGAGGGTAAAGGACTGATAAATTTGAAAACATTAAAATTTGAAACCTCATGACCAAAAATACCATGAAGATAAATGACAAGCCATAAAAAGATCAGATATTTGCAATGTGTATGATCAAAAAGTATTTATATTCAGGATACTACTAATAAATAAGAAAGTTAAACCACCCAGTAGAATAACTGGCAAACAAATAGCAGTTTGAAGAAAAGGAAACCCAAATAGCCAATAAACTTTTGAAACTATACCTCCCTAATTGTAATGTCTAATAATTAAGATAATATAAATTAAAATAATGAGATACCATTTCACACCATTAGATTGGAAAAAATTTTGAAGTCTGATAATGCCAAGTGTACATTTCTTGTGGAGAAGTAAATTTATTTGTAAAAACTTTGGAAAACAATTTTGCAGGTTTTTATCAAGTTAAAGGTAGACATCCTTCACCACCCAGCGGTTTCAATTCCAGGTACATGCAAAAATCCCATACCATGTACTTGATAAAGTGTGTACAAGAATGTTCACTGCTGTCTTGCTCCTTGTGTTGCTAAAAACTGGCAGCAACCTAACTGTCCCACAATACGAAAATGATTAGATGGATGGACAGTTAGATCAATAGATCATTAGATGTTAGATAGGAATATATTATAACAGAATAAAGATGGAAAATGGAGCATATGCATCTACTTATGCATCTATTCAGGAGCCAACAGGGACCCTAGAAGTCAAAATTCAAGCAATAGTTCTGGAAACCCAACAGCCCTTCTGGTTAGTTGAGTTCTCTGTGTCTTCTCTCCACCTGTTTTTACCTCTCTTCTGTTTCTGATTGCCTGGTTTTGCTTCCTCATGATTTCTGCCTACTGGCTTCTTTTCACGTGTCTTCCTATTATTTAGATCTTACTAAAAAGTTGTTCCCTGGAGGGGCATTTCCATCCATCACTTCCCTTATCACAACAACCTGTTTTTATTTTTTATATATCATGAAACAATGTGAGTTACCTTGAAATCAATGTATTCACTTTTTTTTTTTCAGCAAAGCAGCAAAAGTTTATTAAGCATAGTAACACCCTCAGAGAGGGGAGAGTGCGCTGACCTCTTTGAAATGAGATCAGCTAAAATCAGTGTATTTTTTATTTACCTTTTTAGTGTCCCTCTTATGTATTAGAATGTTACCGCCAGGAAAGCAGAGCCACAGCTTGTCTATTGCCACATTTCCACTGCCTACAATAGTGCCTAGAACATAAAAGATAATAAATAAATGCTTAAGCCCACCTAAGTAGTTCTGAAACTCTGCCAGTGTCACATAAGAATAGCCCTCAGCCAGGGGCTGTATCCACTTAACTCATTATGCTGAAATCACCTGCCTGATCATTTCCTAGACCACTGGCCAGCCCACTAGTTATCTTTGAGTCTGGAAAAAAATCTTAGCTACAGGTTGTCAGTAAAATATTCCAGCAACTTGCAACACACGTCAAGAGAATATAACATAGCTATGAAGATGTAACATTATTTTGAAGTATCCAACACATTTAATAGTCCCTTTCCCATACTTCACATGGCATTGGGACCCTCCAATACCTGGAATGTCCTGTCTCCTATGTCTGCTTCTTACACCCTCACTCATCCTTCAAAGCTTAACTCTCCAGCAATCTTCTTCATGGAGCTTATCTGGATTTTCCTAGTCCAAATTTACTTCTCCCTTTTATGTATCTGTTAAAACACCTACAAAATTCTGCCTTATGACACCCACATTGTGTATTTAAGTCATAATGATTATACCACATATAAAAGACTAGAAAAGCTGTTTCTGACTTGTTACATAATGAGCATTTGTATGAGGGAATGAAAGGATCACTGAATATAAACCCGGGGGTGCTCTGGTTGTTACATGACAAGGGTCTGAATTCAGACCCCAAGAGAGGGTTCTTGGATCTCATGCAAGAAAGAATTCAGGGCGAGTCTGCAGTGCAAAGTGAAAGGAAGTTTATTAAGAAAGTAAAAGAAAAAAAGAACAGCTACTCCATAGACAGAGCAGCCTGGGGGCTGCAGATTGCCTATTTTTATGGTTATTTCTTGATGATATGCTAAACAAGGGGTGGATTATTCATGCCTCCTCTTTTTAGACCACATAGGGTAACTTCCTGACATTGTCACAGAATTTGTAAACTGTCGTGGTGCTGGTGGGAGTGTAGCAGTGAGGACGACCAGATGTCACTCTCATCACCATTTTGGTTTTGGTGGGTTTAGGCTGGCTCCTTTACTTCAACCTGTTTTAATTAGCCATCCCTCTTGTTTCTTCTAAGCAGCAGCCAGAGATCACTGGTTGGTTTACAGGAATAAGCAGGGTTGGCCTAAATTGCAGAAGCAAAAACAACTGATGAGACTAGAATTTAATAGCAAGCATACCATAGTTATTGAAACATAATCTCTGTCTCCAGTTTCCCATTTTTACTAAAGACAAATTATGGTAAGACCAATTTGCTTTATTAAACTTGGCCTGATTATTTGTATAAACTGCAGCAAGAATCATTATTTACCATATAGGCTTTTTAACTGGCTTTGATAGAACTTTGTTCCATAAGGAATCTCAGATAAGACTTTTTTAGAGCCAAGTCCTGCCATGGGTTTGTACCCTCAATATGTGAGTTGAGTAAATTTCTTTCCTCTTGGGGTCCCAAGAAAACTTGGGCCTTCTGGGCCTAAGAGAAAGTGACATTCTTTACTTACCACAGGTCAGAAACCCTGTACAAGGGACTGTGTAGGCAAGGTATGAGGCCAGTTCCCCAAAGGGCTTTTATTGGCTTTACAAGTCAAGTTTGACTCCTTAAAGGAAAGCACACCATTCCAGTTAAAGCCTTGGTAAAATAACCAATTTCTCCAATTGTGTCCTGTTGCAAAAGAAAACTCATTCTTATTGCACTTATGCAAATAACCACATTGCTATAAGTTCAGAAAGCTCACAAATAGTCTCCAAATTCTAGAGAAATCAGGTAGAGAAACAAATATGCTCCAAATGTTATTCACAGCAGTATAGGTTACTCGATTGCTACAAGCTGTAAATAGCTCAAAAGAAAAGTTTTCTTGACCCTGAAAAACAAAACAAAGGATCAGCAATGTTTTAAGCAAAAAGTCACAAAGATTACTTCTGTTTTTTATTGATTCTGGTTATTTAGTTAACTCCTGTTTTGCTTGATATTCATGAACACTTTAGCTCTCTGACAGTTCTGAAAGGTGTTTCCTCTATTCTAATGTCACAATTTTCAAAGTTATCAGAAACCTGCATTTAAGAATACCTGTTAGAGTTCTATAGCTGATTATAAACCACCATCTAAAGAGGGTTAAAACAAGACAAAAATTGTCTGTGGATGACAAAAACATCTTAGGACAGCTACAGTCAAAACCACGATTGACAAAGAAATTTTGGTTACCTCTGTGGCACACAATGATTTTATGTAAAACAATATAACTACTCATAACATACACTAAGCCATATTAGAATTATAGAAGTTTCCCATAATTTTGGAACATATGCTAATAACACATTTACAGCCCAAAGGAAACCAAACACCATTTCATATTTGATAATGCTTCCTATATAATTTTTATACCAAATAAGCCAAATGTCACTGATTCATTAGTGCATTATTGACTTCAAACCAAATTCTTAATGAAACCTTATCAATAAATGTATTTAATTTTAATCAGTTTGACCATAGGTAAAATTTTCACAAACCTTTTACAACCCTTTACAATTTTTGTTAAAGAGCAGATCATAAGCAGGTTCTTGCTTTAAGAAAAACCTGTTGGGCCAGGCAGAGTGACTCACGCCTGTAATCCCAGCACTTTGGGAGGCTGAGGTGAGTGGATCACCTGAGGTCAGGAGTTTGAGACCAGCCCGACTTACATGATGAAACCCCATCTCTATTAAAAATACAAAAATTAGCTGGACATGGTGGTATGCACCTGTAAACCCAGCTACTTGGGAGGCTGACACAGGAGAATCACTTGAACCCAGGAAGCTGAGGTTGCAGTGAGCCTACATTACACCACTGCACTCCAGCCTGGGCAACAGATCGAGACTCTGCCTCAAAAAAAAAAAAAAAAAAAAAAAAAGGAAACTCTGTTGTGCTTTTATTCCAATGGTTAATTTGCAGAAAAACTGAATAATACCCCTTTTACTTTAGCCAGTGTCCACACAGAATCTTTTTTGCAGGTTAAGTTTTCATAAACCATCAGAATTTCTTTTCTTTCTTAAACAATCCTTTAACACTTTAATGTAGGCAGAAAAAAATCCACCTTCCCATGACTTCTTATACTCTTTCACCAAAAACACATTTTTCTTTCTTTACACACCTTCCATGTAAAATTGTTTCTTTGTAGTTTTAATTATATGTTATAATGTTAACGTTCTGCAATTTCTATTTTTGGTGAAAACTTTGGTAAATCTGAGATTTTAATTATGTATTAAGTGTGGATCCTAGCCTAAGAGACACCAGGCAGAAGTGCATGTAAGAGCTGACTCTCCAGCATAGCTAGGGGGTGTGGCTGATTCTACATGTCTCCAGGCCTTGCCTTACTTAAGCAGGCAAGTTTTACAGTAAGAGTCATGGTGGCATTGTATGAAGCATTTAGAATGCCTAACAACCTTTGAATTGTACATTTCTTGCAAAAATTCCTTTCACAAATCCTTTCATGACTTCCACAGACCATCTGAGACATTCTTGGACTTTCTGACTTGCCCTAAACATCAATAGTCATTTTACTTTAAGACAAGAATTTACCGTACAAGATCCTTTCTCATATAAAATCTCTTTTTTTAATAATCTTCTTTGTATAGCTAGGGGGTATGGCGAATTCCACATGTCCCCAGGCCTTATCTAGAATCTAATGGCTTTAAGATAGATAAATTGAACAATTTTCAAGCAGTTTATGACCTTAAAGCATTTAGTAAATTTAATATCTGACCTGCATAACTAGACCAAATGTCTTTATTTACCAATAATTTTTTAAACTATCTTGGCCAGGCACAGTGGCTCACGCCTGTAATCCCAGCACTTTGGGAGGCCAAGGCGGGTGGATCACGAGGTCTGGAGTTCGAGACCATCCTGGCCAACATGGTGAAACTCCATCTCTACTAAAAATACAAAAAATGAGCTGGGCGTGGTGGCATGCACCTGTAGTCCCAGCTACTTGGGAGGCTGAGGCAGGAGAATCACTTGAACCCAGGAGGCGGAGGTTGCAGTGAGCCCAGATTGCACCACTGCACTCCAGCCTGGTGACAGAGCGAGACTCCATCTTAAAAAAAAAAAAAAAAAAACAATCTTTAGTTCCCAAAGATTACTTAAGTCACATGACTAAAACTCATTATACTTTTTTACTTTTCTAATAAAATATTAAACTCTTATTATTTTTAAACTAATTAAAGCTGTTTCATATGTAAATATCAAACACATAACACATATAAACACATAGACAGACAGAAGATAAAGGATCATCCCCTAGGCCAGGAATTGAACCCTGAACCCAGGCCACCATTGTGAAAAGAGAAAGCATGGCCACATGGTTACAAGGTCAAGTTCCCAAGGGCATAACTGACCAGAGAGAAACTTTATCCAGTTTAAACACACACACACACAGAGGGAGAAGCTAGAAATCTGATTGGTAAGAAATTCTTATCCTTTGGCTGGCCTGCCAGGCTTTCTGGATTCCCTTTCCCTGAGCAGCCCTAGTGACCCAGCTGGCTGTACACAGCCGTAGGGGCCAAGCCACAACACAAAGGAAAATTATCTTTTTCTGTTCTGGCCAGAGCAAAATACATGTGACAAAACATAGACATTAGCCACTCTGCTTAACACCCACTATTAAATTCGAAAGGCTTAAACTTGCCCCTGGTTGGGCCTCGTCATGAGGTTAATCCAACCTCTGACCAGGAGTTTCAACATGTGGTCTCTGGGCAAGATGGTCACCCTGAATAATAGAGAAGATAAGAAAGAGAAAGGAGAGAAAGAAAAGCATTGCCTGTGGCAGGGTGGGGAAGGCAAAATTATCAGGGAGGCCAGAGAAAACTCATCCATTGCATCGACACTGAAAAGTTCAAGTGGCTGCTGCCGGTCAAGCAGGGATCTTTTCCAGCAATCCTATCAGTTTTCAAGTTTCGCCTTTTAGGGACGAAAATGCTCCACATGTCACACAATCCTCTACATGCCTAATCCTATCACCCACAGGCCTCAAAGAAGAGTGCAAGGCAGATTAATCCAAAGAGAACAGCAGTTAACAACCCATAGTGCCAAACCTGTTCTTAGCCAAGAGGGATTTTATCAAGAGGGGCTTCTAAACCCCTAAATCTTAGAAGGCCTCTAATCCCCTTCTAAGTCGGGCCTCTAACCCAATGCCAGTCAAGCATCCTTGCCTTTTATGAAGAGGGGCCTCTAACCTACTCTGTCTTAGGAGAGACTCTAACTGCCCCAAGTTGGGCCTTGAACAAGCCCATTCTTTATCTGGGTACCCCACCACTTACCCAAAATCATCCAATCAGTGCTGCAGTCTATTTCCTTTGGGTTGGGGGGGTGTTTAGTAATGTCCCTTCAAGATTCACCAGAAATATTCTACAGGACCCCAACACTTACCCAAAGGTAGCTGTTGGGTCAGGGATTCTGTACTATAGTCCCTCCTGTGGTCACCAGAAATATGTTACAGGACAGGAGTCTGGATTCAGGCCCCAAAAGAGGGTTCTTGGATCTTATGCAAGAAAGAATTCAGAGTGAGTCTGCAGTGTAAAGTGAAAGCAAGTTTATTAAGAAAGTAAAGGAATTAAAGAACAGCTACTCCATAGACAGAGCAGCCCCAAGGGCTGCTGGTTGCCCATTTTTATGGTTATTTCTTGATGATATGCTAAACAAAGGGTGGATTATTCATGCCTGCCTTTTTTAGACCATATAGGGTAACATCCTGATGTTGCCATGGCATTTGTAAACCGCTATGGTGCTGATGGGAGGGTGGCAGTGAGGAAGACCAGAGGTCACTCTCATCACCATTTTGGTTTTGGTGGGTTTAGGCTGGCTCCTTTACTGCAACCTGTTTGTCAGCAAGGTCTTTATGATCTGTATTTTGTGCCGACCTCCTATTTCATCCTGTGACTTAGAATGCCTTAACCATCTGGGAATGTAGCCCAGCAGGTTTCAGCCTCATTTTACCTAGCTCCTATTCAAGATGGAGTTACTCTGGTTCACATGCCTCTCACATGGTCATAAATGTTTTAATTATAATGGGATTAGATTTAGTTACCAGAGTGTTGCGGGAAGTCAGGGACCCCAAATGGAGGGACCAGCTGGAGCTGCAGCAGAGGAACATAAATTGTGAAGATTTCATTTTAATATGGACATTTATCAGTTCCCAAATAATACTTTTATAATTTCTTATGCCTGTCTTTAATCTCTTAATCCTGTTATCTTCATAAGCCGAGGATGTATGTTACCTCAGGACCACTGTGATAATTGTATTAACTGTACAAATTGATTGTACAACATGTGTGTTTGAATAATATGAAATCAGTGCACCTTGAAAAAGAACAGAATAACAGCAATTTTTAGGGAACAAGGGAAGACAACCATAAGGTCTGACTGCCTGTGGGGTTGGACAAAAAGAGCCATATTTTTCTTCTTGCAGAGAGCCTATAAACAGAAGTGCAAGTAAGACAGATATCGCTAAATTATTTTCCTAGCAAGGAATATTAATACCCTGGGAAAGGAATGCCTTCCTTGGGGGAGGTCTATAAATGGCCGCTCTGGGAATGTCTGTCTTGTGCAGTTGAGATAAGGACTGAGATACGCCCTGGTCTCCTGCAGAACCCTCAGGCTTACTAGGGTGGGGAAAAACGTGGCCCTGGTAAATTTGTGGTCAGGCTGGTTCTCTGCTCTCGAACCCTGTTTTCTGTTGTTTAAGATGTTTATCAAGACAATATATGCACCGCTGAACATAGACCCTTATCAGTAGTTCTGCTTTTGCCCTTTGCCTTGAGATCTTTGTTGGACCCTTATCAGTAGTTCTGCTTATGCCTTTTGTCCTGTTCCCTCAAAAGCGTATGATCTTTGTTAGACCCTTATTAGTAGTTCTGCTTTTTGTCCTTTGAAGCATGTGACCTTTGTACCTACTCCCTGTTCTTACACCCCCTCCCTTTTTGAAACCCTTAATAAAAATTTGCTGGTTTGAGGCTCAGGTGGGCATCACGGTCCTACTGATATGTGATGTCACTCCTGGTGGCCCAGCTGCAAAATTCCTCTCTTTATACTGTCTCTATTTCTCAGCCGGCTGACACTTACGGAAAATAGAAAGAACATACATTGAAATATTGGGGGCAGGTTCCCCCAATACAGAGTAACAACATAAAGAATTTGCAGAAGAAAATATTCTGTGAAACAAGATCATGTAGGCAAGTCTAACAGCTAGATCATCCACCAAATTGCAGACGTGTTTAAAATGAAATCACTCTCGCACACCTCATGGAAAATCAGTTAATTCATGTCATTGTAGAGTGAACTGAATATTAAGGAATTGAAAACATCTGTGATACCAGACTTCAAGGACATGCAAGCTCTGCCCTACCCCCCATGAAAACAAGGGAAAAAGAAGGCTGCTAAGGGCTGAAATTTTTAGAGATGCTACGTCGAAATGAGGCTGCCACTATTCCGCACTTTTCAAATTTAAGATAGACTAAGGGATCTGGTCATCTATAAAACTGCTGCAGCAACCACATTAATCGTCTAAGAAAGGCTTACTACTTATATGTGTGCTCAGTTGTAGCACCTAATATTTAACTCTGTACAACCTGCCTCTTGGTTCTTGTTCTATCTTGTCTCTTTTTGTATTTCTAGAATCAGAAATTATAAATTATAGAGTTATAAACTATAACTCTATTTCATACATAAGATTATCTCGAGAGCTGGAATTCTATCATTTTCCCCTTTATATCCTTAGCAGTCTTAAGACTGTGTTTACATATTGTAAATTACAACTGTGGGTTTAATTGAACAAAGAAACATACCAAACTGTCCCGAATTTTCATCATCTAAAATATATAAGAAGAAAAATTGTAGACATCATTATATGAGTAATGAAAGAGGATGTACCTTACAAATGTTAGATCACATCTTTAAGCTATAAATTGTGAGGTCAGCACAGGAATAAAGAGCTCAATACAAAAAGAAAGATTCAAGGATATATGGGTATGTAGTATGCAAAAAAGGCAATATTTTAACTCAGTAGGGGAAAGTTATTAAAAAATAATATTGAGGCTGGGCACAGTGGCTCGCATCTGTAATCCAAACACTTTGAAAGGCTGAGCAAGGGAGGATCACTTGAGCCCAGGAGTTTGAGACCAGCCTGGGCAACAGAGTAAGACCCCGTCTCTACAAAAAATAGATAAATAAATTAGCTGAATGTGGCCGTGGTGCAAACCTAGAGTCCCAGCTACACAGGAGGCTGAGCTGGGAGGATTGCTTGAACCCAGGAGGTTGAAGCTGCAGTGAGCCAGCACCATGCCAGTCTGGGTGAGAGAGCAAGACCCTTTTTTAAAATAATAATGATAATGATAGATTACTTTTCACAGATTTTGGTAAAGTTGGTTTAGTAATCAATGTTATTTAAGTTGTAGTAATAAAAAATTCACAAGTGCTGATAAATACTTCATCATAATTATATAAATATCAAATATATGCATATGTATTTGCATATACAAATGCAAACATATATAGTATTCTAAATATATATTTATACATGTTTACATATTATACATACGTAATATATATGTGCATATATATATTATATTATGTATGTATATAATATATAAATATGTGCATATATAAATGTAGGCATTTATATTATAAATATATATTTATGTATATAACAAATATACATGTATCTCAGTAACAAATACATCACTCTAAAGATGAAAAAATAGATACTTAGCTTGCTTAAATCCTGGAGGTTTCTTAATCCATTTTTCCCCAGGGCTTAGGTGATGATTGGCATTTAGTAGCCACTTAATAATTAATTGTTGAATGATAAAACAGGTGACAGACTAAATATGTTCTGCATTATGGTTTAAAATTTTTTTTCAGACTCTACACTGAATTGAATAATCAGCCTTTATTGTTTTACTGCCATTCCAACTTTCCCCCAAATGAATGTAATTACCAATTCCTAAGTTAAACTTTTAATATCGTTATACCTATTTGGTTCTTCATAAGGAATATTTAAACAAATATTTTGATATTTTGAAGAAAGGATTTCAGAACAGTTATGTGTACCCACAAACTACAAAAGGCTAATGCTTACTACTTGTGTGACTGCAGTATATGAAAGACACACAAGAATCATTTTCTCCCCCTTCAGATTCTACTTGGCTTTGCTCCAAAGGATGCAATGGTTTTAAGACTTTCTTCCTCTTTAGAGATGTGGTGAAGGGGATTAAAAGGATGAGCTTTGTAGTTAGACAGTCCTGCTGTCAAATTTGAGCAACTTATTTCATCTCTTTTAACCTCAGTTTCCTCATCTCTGTTGTTATCACGGCAAAACCGTTGCAAAATAGTGATAACAACAGCGATGCAGAGAAGATTTAAATAAATGATTGTCAAGTCTTTGAAATAATGCCTGGTGCTAGTAAGGGCTCAGATATGTTTTGGCCAATATTATTAAATATGTATCTGGATTAAATAAAATGGTACATAATAGCTATTATTGCATGAGTTATGTTATTATTAATAAATAGTAGAAGGAGGTAAAAGACATTCTTAACTTAATCCAGGGAAATTGTTCCAATGTTTAAACCTTAGTTAGTTCAGAACCCAGAACTTCAAAATCTAGAACTGAGTTAAAACTTTGGGGTCTGCCTAATCCAATGATGTTTTTCTTTTCTTTCCTTGGGGTAAGTTTATCAGAGGCTAGAGGGGAATATGCTGGGGAAAAAGTAAAGAGAATATCAAGGACCTACTTTCTCTGGTCCTTTGTTATCTACTAAGTCTGCTCATGTTACTCTCCTTTTTTTCCCATTGTATATTTTAAAGCTGCTATGAGTAACACGATCTGGAAAGACAGCGCTAGCAAGGAATGAGGAGTGATACAGTGACTGGAGGCTAAGAGATAATGTCTGCAAGTCACCTAAAACCATTGCAGACACAGGGAGATTGATGGATTTGGAGGACTTCTGGTTGTGAAGACTCTGACGATTGCTAAAGAGTTAAGTGAAATACTAGCGTGGTTTTTTTGTGTGTGCTTTTTGTTTGTTTGTTTGTTTGTTTATAAAAACAGGCAGAATGTAGCCCTATTAATTGTTAACTGGCAAGATAAACCAGGATGCCAGTAACCACTAGACGACAGATTGTCAAGAAATCCAGTAATAACCATCCACAAGAGTTTAAAGTACAGTGAGGCAAAATCCTGATGGCTTTAAAAGAATAAAGCCTGCTGTACCAATTAATAAACTTTTATGATAGTGTTAGACCATTAGTGATAATGAGGAAACATTGGATTTAATATATTTGAACTGTGGTAAGATGTGATTCTTTCTTTTTGTCAACACGTTAAAACCATATGCTCTAGAATCCAGTATTATAAATTAGAAAATTGACTGGAAATCTATCCAACTGGTTCACAGTGCTATTGCTGCTGAAATTTACTAAATAGACCTTAAATGTGTCTATTTAAGGATCAGTCCAAGGGATTTTTAATATACTTATAGGAGACAAGGATGAGACATTTTACAAAAAAAACAGTAGGAGTTTCTACCCACTCATACACCTCTGAGTCAGTGCTTAGAAACAGTTAATTGCCAAACTGGGGTACACCTTCTTGACCCAAAACCGTATGTCTGAAACAAATATGTAAGAGGTGTCCAAACACAGACCTTCAGATGGAAAAAATAAAAAGGAAGGTGGGGAAGGGGAAGAGGCAGTGTGGTAGAAAAACCTAAATAATATAAGATGTCCTAATTAACTATAAAAGGAATACAAAACTTATGTATTTAGATAGATACAAATTGCCTCCTTTAATGTTAGTTATCTCTTGAGTTTATCACAAAATAATAAACGATAAAAGCAGTACACATGACAAATCATAAAAAACCAAAATTATCAACCTGAGAGTGAAAAGAAGGACCAAATATTATGAAGCAAATGAATTCTTCTAAGTAAAAACTGAGTCAAAAGGAAATTTAAAATATATTGTATTAGGCCATTCTTGCATTACTATAAAGAAATACTTGAGCTTGGGTAATTTATAAATAAATTAGATTTCATTGGCTCACAGTTATGTGGGCTTTACAGGAAGCATGGTGCTGGCATCTGCTCAGCTTCTAGGGAGGCCTCACCAAGCTTACAATCATGGTGGAAGGTGGAGGGGGACCAGGCACATCACATGGTGAAAGCAGGTGAAAGTGAGAAAGAGAGTAGAGTGAGGAGGTGCCACACACTTTTAAATGACCAGATCTCGAGTGAATTTAAAGCAAGAACTGACCTATCACCAATGGGATGGCCTAAGCTTTTCATGAGGGATCCATTCCCATGGTCCAAACACCTGCCACCAGGCCTCACCTCCAGCACTGGAGATTATATTTCAACATGAGATTTAGCTGGGGACAAATATCCAAACTATACATATATTAATACTATTTTCAAATTTATTGATAAGAAAACTATATTCAAAAACGGGGTTACTGCTAAATCAGAAATTTTTTTATTATCACAATAGGGCAAGAGAAAATAAGCACTGTGTTTAACATTTAAAAAAATATCGGAGCTGGGTGCAGTGGCTCATGCCTATGATCGTAGCATTTTGGGAGGCCGAGGAGGTGAGTGGATGACCTGAGCTCAGGAGTTCGAGACCAGCCTGGGCAATGTGGCAAAACCCCGTCTCCACAAAAAATACAAAAATTAGCCAGATATGGTGGCTTGCACCTGTAGTCCCAGCTACTTGGGAGACTGAGGTGGGAGGATTGTTTGAGCCTGGGAGGTAGAGGTTGCAGTTTGCTGGGATAGCACCACTGCACTGTGTCTCAAAAACAAAAACAAAAACCTGCAGGGAGGGGAAATGGGAAGAGCAGTCTCCAGAAAATCAATCTCTCAGCTTAGCCAAGGCTACCTCAGCTATAATAGAATATGCAAATATAAATGGGATTCTGTTGTGCCACCAATAACCAGTTTGGGGGAAAATATTTTTTCAAAAAAAAAAAAAGATTGCATAGGCATATGCAGCATAAAGAGTAAGTTACTCAGGAATAAAGATGTGCAAGAACTTTTTCTTCTTTGGTATATGCTCATTTTTTAAATTATAAAATATTAAAATATAAAAAGAAACAAATAGTGTCTTTTTTCTACTCAGCAATAATTACAAATAACATTAGCTCCACATGGTTTCGTTAAAAATAATTTAATCCAAATGGTGATTAGTCTAAATGACAAAGTGGTCAAAACCCATTCTCAGTAATTAACTTTTACACATGATGCTCCATTTGCCAATTTCTCAATCATTATGCATCTTTAATAATTTTTGTCTGTTTTGGAATTTTTCAGATGGTTTTCCTGTTTTTCTTAAGTATTTTCAGCTAATTCTATAGGTCTGAGCTACATGAACACTGAAATTTTAAAAATAACCTAAATACTAAGTGGGAAACAAGAAATTTGTGTTACCCAGGCTCCATAAACTTAGGCAGTCAATAAATTAAAATGTAGTCACAAAAAGTATCCATTGAAATGAAAAACAAAATAAGGTGATCAAACCGTACATATGTGTTTTCAAGTTAAAAAACTAAAATTAAAAAATACATATGTATGCACATATATATTTATATTTATGCCCAGAAAGGGATTTGGGAAGGTAGAAGTCATTGTTAGACATAAACAACATAAATCAGTATTTTTATTGTAAATTGGCAAATTATCATTGTATATATTTATGAGGTACAAAGTGATATTATGTCATATATATATACAATGTGGAATGATTAAATCAAGCTAATTAACACATCCATCACCTCAAATACATATCATTTTTTGTGATGAGAACATTCACAATTTACTCTCTTAGCAACTTTTTAAATCTTTTTTTATTTATACTTATTTACTTATTTATTTATTTATTATACTTTAAGTTCTGGGATACATGTGGAGAACGTGCAGGTTTGTTACATAGGTATAAACGTGCCATGGTGGTTTGCTGCACCCATCAACCCGTCATCTACATTAGGTATTTCTCCTAATGCTATCCCTCCCCTAGCCCCCCACCCCTTGACAGGCCCTGGTGTGTGATGTTCCCCTCCCTGTGTCCATATGTTCTCATTGTTCGACTCCCACTTATTATTAACTATGGTGATCATGCTGTGCAATAATCTCAAAAAACATATTTCTCCTAACAGAAACTTATTACCTTTTAACCAACATCCCCCCTATCCCCAGCCTTTGATAGCCACCATTCTACTCTCTACTTTTATAAGGGTTCAATTGTTTTTTTGTTTATTCGGTTGGTTTTCTTTTTCTTTTCTTTTTTTTTTTTTTTTTTTGAGAAAAGGAAGGAAGGAAGGAAGGAGAGAAGGAAGGAGGAAGGAAGGAAGGGAGGGAGGGAGGGAGGAAGTCTTGCTCTGTCGCCCAGGCTGGAGTGCAGTGGCACGATCTCAGCTCACTGCAGCCTCTACCTCTTGGGTTCATGCAATTCTCCTGCCTCAGCCTCCTGAGTAGCTGCGACAACAGATTCATGCCACCACACCTGGCTATATAAGTATTTGATTGTTTTACATTCCACATTAGGTGAGTTCATGTGTTTTTCTGTGCCTGGCTTAGTACACGTAGCATAATGTCCTCCAGGTTTATCCATGTTGTCTCAAATGACAGAATTTCCTCTTTTTTAATGCTGAATATTATTTTACTGTGAATATATACCACGTTTTCTTTACCCATTTATCCATTGATGTACACTTAGGTTGATCCCATAACTTGGCTATTGCAAATAATGCTGTAATGAACATGGTAGCACAGACATCTCTTCAACATACTGATTTCATCTCCTTTGCATATATACCAAATGTGGCATTGCTAGATTATATGGTAATTGTATTTTTAGTTTTTTGCAGAATCTCCATACAGTTTTCCATAATGGCTATATTAAGTTACATCCCCATCAACAGTGTAAAAGGGTTTACTTTTCTTCAAATCCTCACCAAAATTTATCTTTTATCTTTTTTGATAATAGCCATTCTGACAAGTATGAGGTGATAGTTGTTTGTGGTATTAAACTGCATTTCCCTAATGAGTAGTGATGTTGAGCATTTTTTCATATATCTGTTGGTCATTTGTATGTCTTCTTTTGAGAAATGTCTATTCAAGTTTTTTGCCCATTTTCTTTTCTTTTCTTTTTCTCTCTCTTTTTTTTTTTTTTTTTTTTTTTGAGACAGAGTCTCACTCTGTTGCCCAGGCTGGAGTGCAGTGGCACAATCTTGGCTCACTGCAACCTCCACCTCCCAGGTTCAAGCAATTCTCCTATCTCAGCCTCCTGAGTAGCTGGGATTACAGGCATGCGCCACTATGCCTGGCTAATTTTTGTATTTTTAGTAGAGATGGGGTTTTGCCATGTTAGCCAGGCTGGTTTTGAACTCCTGACCTCAGGTGATCTGCCTGCCTTGGCCTCCCAGAGTGCTGGGATTACAGGCGTAAGCCACCACGCTTGGCCCACCCATTTTTCAATCAGGTTATTTGTTTTATTCTTAATGAATTTTCTGAGTTCCTTATACATTTTGGGTGTTAATCTCTTATCAGATGTATGTCTTGTTTTTGGCCACTTGTACATCTTCTTTGAGAAGTATTTGTTCATGTCTTTTGCCCATTTTTTGGTGAGGTCATTTGTTTTTTGCTTGTTGAATTGTTTAAGTTCCTTATAGATTCTGAATATTAGACCTACGTGGATGCATAGTTTGTGAATATTTTCTCCCATTCTGTAGGTTGCCTGTTTACTCTCTTATTAGTTTCTTTAGCTATGCAGAAGCTGTTTAATTTAACTAAGTCCCACTTATCAATTTTTGTTTTTGTTGCAAGTGCTTTTGAGGTCCTAGTCATAAATTCTTTCCAAAGACCAATGTCTAGAATGGTGTTTCCTAGGTTTTCTTCTAGAATTCTTATAGTTTGAGGTCTTATATTTAAATTTTTAATACAAGCCTGGTGCAGTGGCTTATGCTTGTAATCCCAGCATTTTGGGAGGCTGAAGTAGGTGGATCGCTTGAGCCCAGCAGTTCAAGACCAGTGTGGGCACTATGGTGAAACTCTGTCTCTACAAAAAATTAAAATATTAGCCGGGCCTGGTGGCATGTGCCTGTAATCCCAGCTACATGGGAGGCTGAGGCAGGAGGATCACCTGAGCCCAGGGAGGTCAAGGCTGCAGTGACCTATAAACCTGGCACTGCACCCCAGCCTGGATGACAGAGTGACTCTCTGTCTCAAAAAACAAACAAAACAAAACAAAACAGAAGTCTTTAATCCATCTTGAGTTAATTTATACATATGTTGAAAGATAGGTGTCTAGTTTCATTCTGCATATGGCTAGCCAGCTATGCCAGCACCATTTATTGAATAGGGTGTCATTTCCCCAGTGCTTATTTTTGTCAGCTTTGTCAAAGATTAGATGGCTGTAGTGTGCAGTTTTATTTCTGGGTTCTCTATGCTGTTTCATTGGTCTATGTGTCTGGTTTGGTACCATGCTGTTTTGGTGACTGTGGCCTTATCATATAGTTTGCAGTCAGGTAATATGATGCTTCCACTTGTGTTCTTTTTACTTAAGATTGCTTTGGGTATTGGGCTTTTTTTGGATCCATTTACATTTCAGAATAGTTTTTATATGTCTGTGAAAAATGATATTGGTAGTTTGATAGCAATGGCATTAAATCTGTAGATTGCTTTGAGCAGTATGGCCACTTGAACAATATTGATTCTTTCAATCCATGAGCATGGAATGTTTTTCCTTTAGTGTCATCTGTGATATTGTTTAGCAGTGTTTCATAGTTCTCCTTGTAGAGATCTTCCACTTATTTGGTTAGATTTATTCCTAGGTATTGTTTTCTGTAGCTATTGTAAATGGGAATGCATTCCTAATTTGGCTGTCAGTTTTAACATTAATGGTATGCAGAAATGCTACTGATTTTTGTACATTGATTTTGTATTCTGAAACTTTATTGTAGTGCTGGGCTTTTCTTTGATGGGAGACTTTTTATTACTGATTCAATCTCTTTCCTCATTATTGTTCGATGCAGATTTTCTATTTCTTCAAGATTCACTCTTGGTAAGTTGTATATGTCGAGGAATCTATCCATTTCTTCTAGGTTATCCAGTTTGTTAGCATATAGTTGTTCAAAGTAATCTCTTATGATTATTTTTATTTCTGTGGTATCAGTTGTCATGTCTCTTATTTCTGATTTTATTTGAGTTTTCTTCTCTTTTTTTCTTAGTATAACTACACGTTTATCAATTTTATGTTTTTAATAAGCCAACTCTTAGTATTGTTTATATTTTTCAATTTTTTTCTAGTCTCTTTTATTTATTTACCCTCTAATCATTGTTATTTCTTTCCTTCTGCTCACCTTGGACTCAGTTTTTTCTTTTTCTTCTTTTTCCTAATTCCTTGTAGCATAACATTAGATTATTTATTTGAGACCTTCCTCTTTTTTGAAATAGGCATTTATTGCTATAAATTTCCCTCTTAGAATTGCTTTTGCTACATCCTGTAAGTTTTGGTATATTATGTTTCCATTTTCATTTAACTCAAGATAATTTTTAATTTCCCATTTGATTTCTTCTTTGACCCATTTGTTGTTCAGGAGCACGTTATTTAATTTCCACATATTTCTGAATTTTCAAAACTTCTCCTGTTATTTAATTTTTAGTTTCATACCATCGTGGTCAGAGAAGTTACTTGATATGTTTCAATCCTCTTAAATTTGTTCAGACTTGTTTTGTGGTCTAACATATAATTTATCCTAGAGAATGTTACGTGTGTTCTTGAGAAGACTGTGTATTCTGTTGTTGTTGGATGAAATGCTCTGTATATGTCTCTTAGGTCTACTTGATCTAAAGTGTAGTGCAAGTCCAGTGTTTCCTTATTAATTTTTTATGTGGATGATCTGTTCATTATTGATAGTAGGACTTGAAGGCCCCTATTATTATTATATTGCAATCTATCTATTCCTTCAGATTTTTAAATGTTTGCTTTATATATTTAGGGACTCCAATGTTGGGTGAATATAGATTTACAATTGTTATATTCTCTTGATGAATTGGCCCCTTTATAATTATATAATGACCTTCTTTGTCTCTTTTTACAGTTTTTTAAATTTAAAGTCTGTTTTATCTGATATAAATATAGCTACCCCTGTTGTCTTTTGGTTTCCATTTGCATGGAATATCTTTTTCCATCTCTTCACTGTCAGTCTATTTGTGTCCTGAAAAGTGAAGTGAGTCTCTTCTAGGCAGTATATAGTTGGGTCCTGTTTTTTTTTAATCCATTCAACTACTCTGTCTTTTATTGGAGAATGTAATCCACTTACATTTGTCTTAGTTTATTTTGCACTGCTATAACAGAATACCACAGACTATGTAATTTATAATGAACAGAAATGTATTGGCTCATGGTTCTGGAGGCTGGGAAGTCCAAGATCAAGGGATCGGCATCTGATAAAGGCCTACTTGCATCCTAACACAGTAGAAGGCATCACATGGATGATAGAAAGAACAAGAGGATGCCAAACTCATCCTTTTATAAGGAACTCACTCCTGTGACAATGGCATTAACTCATTCATTAGGACAGAGCCCTATGACCCAAATACCTCCCCATAGGCCTGCACCTCCCAACACCTCCACGTTGGAGGTCAAGTTTCCAACATACAAACTTCAGGTGGCACAGTCAAACCGTGGCAACATTCAAAGTAATTATTGATAGATAACAGCTTACTAATGCCATTTTAAAATTTATTTTCTGGTTGTTTGTAGAGACTGTATTTCTTTCTTCCTCTCTTGCTGTCTTACTTTGTGGTTTCATGATTTTCTGTAGTAGTATGCTTTGAATCCTTTCTATTTACATTCAGGGATCCCCATGAGGTGAGACTGAAATGGGCTTCCTGGACAGCTTCTTGGAATGCTAAGAAAACTGGATATTCACTTCTTAACTCCTTTCAAGACCACAAAAATCAGCATAAGGCTAACATCATTGTTTAAAACATATTTAGATATAAAGAATTTGAGAGAAAAAAGTCAGATAATCAATATGTGAAAACTAATAACCAGGAATATTAAGGTTTGAACAATTTTTTTCAAAATATTTATTTACTTGGCCGTGGTGGCACATACCTGTAATCCCAGATACTCAGGAGGCTGAGGCAGGAGAATCACTTGAACACAGGAGGTGGAAGTTGCAGTGTGCTGAGATTGTGCCACTGCACTCCAGACTGGGCAACAGAGCAAGTCTCCTTCTCAAAAAAGAAAAATATATCTATATATGTATATATACATTTACACATATTTATTTGCTATATGTAACATACAAACATAAAATACATATGAATTTATGGATTTACTTATATATAATTTTACACACATGTATATCTTACATCATTTTTATCATATTGTATATCAGGTTTTGTATAATGCTTTTTTTCATTCACATTATATGCATTTTTTCATGTCACTAAAATTCACGGAAAGCATAATTTTGTTGGCTACATATTATTGTCATACAACATTTATTTATTTATTTATTTATTTATTTTATAGATTGTGGTTAAAAAGCACAGAACATGAAATTTACCCTTTTAACCAATTTTTAAGTGTATTGTTATCTATACAAACACCATGGATCCAGTCAGCCAATTGGGCTTGCTTAGCTGGCTTTTGAATGGGAGTTTAAGGCTGGCTTAGCAGGTAGGTAAAGTTAAGCTGGTGTAATGACCACTCACACTCAGTTTTCACATTGTAAAATATGAATAATATTACTAACTAGCTCATCAGATTATTCACTAGATTAAATACAATGTATAAATCACTTAACACAAAAGCACAGAGTACCTACTCAGTACACGTTTCCTTTTATTAATAGTATTGGTCAGTTTATGTCAATCTGAACTATTAATACCAGTGGGGACCTTCAGATATTTAGAGAGATCACTTAAATTAATTTTGCATCAATAAAAATAAAATATTTTGTTTTCACTAACTAGCACCATGTTTTCACCTTTTTAAAATGTGATACATCCAAATGAAATCTATTTGTGTGTGTGTGTGTGTGCTATCATTTGACTTACATCACACAGTGTCTGACACAAAGTAATAAATCTTTCTTGAATGAACAGTATTGTACGGTTATAAAGCGGCTACCACATCCTACGAATTGTGAAATGTTATATTCTGAGTTTGCACAAGACATACATCACTGAAAGCCTTGGTTGATAATGGTAGATAAAAGTCTTAATGGCTTCATTGACTTCTCATAAACAAAGAATGAAGTTCATAGTCTATAGTCCATTATACCTGTGCTGAAGGAGACTCCACCATATTTATCTGTCAAGAGCTCTAACTAGGAGTGAAGGAAGGAGTTTCCCTTCCCATTTCAAGTTCCTCGGACCACAAGCTGGCTAACATTGATGGGGAAGGGACACTCGTGCACAGAAGTAGGTAAAACTAGGCACTGGGCACAGTGGCTCACGCCCCTGTAATCGCAGCACTTTCGGAGGCCGAGATGGGTGGATCACCTGAGGTCAGGAGTTCAAGACCAGCCTGGTCAACATAGTGAAACCTCGTCTCTACTAAAAATACAAAAAATTAGCTGGCATGGTGGTGGGCATCTGTAATCCCAGCTACCCGGGAAGCTGAGGCAGGAGAATCGCTTGAACCTGGGAGGCGGAGGTTACAGTGAGCCGAGATCGCACCACTGCACTCCAGCCTGGGCAATAAGAGCAAAACTCTGTCTCAGAAAATAAAAAAAAAAAAAAAGAAAAGAAAAAGTACGTCAAACTAGGCTGAATTTTAAATAACTGAATATGATTGAAAATCTATGGGATTTTCCTGAGGTATCATTAAGAGATGAGTCAGGGGGATTTGATAAAACAGAGTTGAAGTCACTTAGAAAAAAGTTTTACCTTTATACCCTAAGGCAGAAAATTTGCTTATTAAGCTCATTATGCATATTTTGCATAGAAGTTTTAAAGACTTTTAAAAACTTTTAGAGTCCATGGCCATACTACCTGAGTGTACTCGATCACATCTGGAAAAATTTAGAGCCATTAAAGAGTTTAAGAACCTTAAAACCAAGAAAGAATTAATGTTACTTATGACATACGATACTTAAGAAGAAAATAATTTACAATACATGTAAATCACCTGATATTAATATTAAAAACAATGTAATGAATACATAGTGTAATAAAATTTTTATATTTTCATTAAATTTTATCATGCTAGAAATATCACTTGTGAATTGTGCTTAATAATTTATAACAAAGACAGCAGGATATCTGAAGGATGTCCCTCCTTCAGTTTGCTGCTTGACAAAAACTTATACCTGTATTTCCAGACCAGTACAAATGCCACCTCTAGGAATGTTATAAATAATATACTTCTATATCACATTGTATTATAATTATCTGTTTATTTTTTTTCCCATCACTAGATATGTGTTCTTCAAAAATAAGAAGATATCTTATTTGTTTTTGTATTCCCTACCTGGTATAATGCCTGACGTGTAGTAGTCAGTTAATAAGTGACTGAGTTATTTAATGAATAAGTCATATATAGAGTCATGCGTTGCTTAACAATGGGATATATTCTGAGAAATTCACTAGTAGGTGATTTCACAACTGTGCAAACATCATAGACACAAACCTCCATGGTCTATCCTACCATACACCTAGGCTGTATGGTATAGCTTAATGCTCCTAGGCTACAAACCTGAACAGCATGTTTTTGTACTGGATATGTAGGCAGTTGTAACACAATGGCAGGTATCTGTGCATCTAAATATGAAAAAGGTACAATTTTTAAAAGGAATAATAATCTTATGGGACCACTATCATATATGCAATCTGTCATTGACCAAACATTGTTATGTGGGGCATGGCTGTATTTCTTATCATTAGAGTTGAAATTAAGTTTTGAATAACTAGAATATTTTGGGAAAGTCATTGATGTTCATGAGCATGAGGTGCTCAATGTACTAGGTTAGTATGACCTTTTTTCATAAGGTTACAGGAGATTTACTGGCAGAGCTGATAATTGACTTTATTGCTCACCAAATTGCTGACTCTAACATAGGTATTAAAAATTATGAAAAACATCTAAATTGTTGGCTTTTTAAAGATCACTCTGTTTACTTCAGGCTGTGATGCATTTATTACTATGAAGTCAAAGAACAGTTCTAAGAGATCTTAATTTCCCAGTAACATGATATTGAGCTGGCTGGTGGAATATGACCTAAGGCTTGCAATTCTACACGAGTGTTTAGCTTCCTCAAGTACCTCGTTAACTGTTTGTCTTACTAAGCAAAGTGCAGGATGATTCTGAAATAACTAAATAGACTAATAAATGTTTTTGCAACAGGGAAATCTTTCACACTTTTATGCTGTTATTAAAATAGATACTCTACTGTGTGTGAGCTGTCTTAATTCACTGAGACACTGCCTCAAATTTTTTGCTTGGTGTGTTTCTTTTTTAACTTCAAATATGGTGCAGACAGTTGTAAAGTCCTCATTTCAACTTTGCAAGTCTTTATGCATTATTTCTCGAAACAATGGAATTTTCTACTCAGCACATACTCAAATGCATGCAAGGAAATATTCTTCTAAGAGGTAAATATAGTAATACAGTGATTAATTTTTTTAAAAGATTCTATTTAAAAAGCAAACTTAATATTGTTTGGTTTATATTCTTATATGGAATGATATACCTTTTAAATTCTAAACTAGAGTGACATCGGTATTAATTTGGCTATTATCCTAGTTTTATAAGCCTCGCTACAGGTATTTTCATATCTGTAGACTTGAGTAAAGGGTCTGATATAAGGCCGGGTGCAGTGGCTCATGCCTGTAATCCCAGCACTTTGGGAGACTAAGGGGGTCTGATCGCCTGAGGTCAGGAGTTCGAGACCAGTCTGGCCAACATGGTGAAACCCCGTCTCTACTAAAAATACAAAAAAATTAGCCGGGTGTAGTGGCATGTGCCTGTAATCCCAGGCACATGCTTGGGAGGCTGAGGCAGGAGAATTGCTTGAACCAAGGAGGTGGAAGTTGCAGTGAGCTGAGATCTCGCCACTGCACTCCAGCCTAGGCAACAGAGCAAGACTCTGTCTCAAAAAAAAAAAAAAGTGTCTGATATAAAGATACAATTTCTTCAAATGAAGATGAAATATTTTCAGAAGTAGTTCTAAGTGAAAACTCAGTTTAGCAACAATCTAGAAATTTATGTTTGTCTTGTTCATCTTTTGTTTCCTAGCACGTAAATTAATCTACCAAAAAAGAGCCTGAACTAATTGTCTTACAATTAAAGAGTACTTAAACTAAACGGTAATTAAAGGATTTTATTTTTTTAACAACATAATGGGTTTATATTTAATATACTACTTCTCATCAGGAGGATGTTACTCAGTTAATATAAAGGTTTTTTTAAACATTAAATCTCTTTTCCATGTCAATGTCTTTAAATCTTTTCTGCATTTCAGTATTAGATACACTGAACACATTTTTCTAATTTTTTTTCCCCCAGAGATAAAAAGTTCCCCTTTTTGGCTGACTATTTGATATCTAAATACAATATCAACTTGGGAGATAACAAAACAAAAATTTAATAAAAATATGGAGAAAAGACTCTGAAATGATTCAGGATGCAGTGATTACAAGTGAACAGTGGTGATTTCCTAGAATTTTGGGCAAGAACTTCCTTCTTTCTATTTTATGTGCTTTGAAATTCTAAAAGTATGAACTATTATGAAAATTTCAGCCATCTTACTTCTTTGACCTCCTTTTTGACCAGCAAATACAAATCATAGGCTGCATTTTTCAGTGCATTATTTGTTGTAAAGAACTCTTCTTTTTCCATATATATACATATATCTGTTTGTTCTCATTTCATGGAAACAATGAAGAATGTAAAACTCCCCTATTTACTGATTCTTGAAAACTTTCAGACACCAAAGCTCAGGTTTAGCCTCAATAGCACAAAGGTTTTCAGGCTGAGGTTTGATTCAGTAGGCCCTTCAAAGTCACATGTGTTCATATCTTTCTAGTGCAAATACCTGCAAGTAAGCACAAATGCCTGTAATGCTGAGAACCACACCTGACAAGAGATTGATTACATCACCGGCTTCTTCTGCTTCAACAACAGGCAGCATCAAAACTGTGACATGAGAACTAAGGACAACTATGTTGAAACTGAGGCCATGCTGTTGAAATCTTGAGGGCTGAAGGTTCCAAAGAAATGATATACATAGAATTCTATCACACTTGAAATTTTCCTTTTCTGGAGCTCCGGATGCTGAGACTAAGAGGTTCCACATGAGGCTGCTTTCCAGGAAGCAGTCATTACAGGAATCAAAGCATTTTCTTTCTTTTTGATATGTTACTATCTTTTCTATACACAGATGATAACAGTACAGAAAAATGTTATTTCTGTTATTTAGTAATGATTGTAATTTAAAACAAATCCTTAGGTTGCACTAAAAGAAACATCTCGATCAAGAAAAGTAATGGTTTCACGGAATTCGGTTTAAATCAAATATTTATAGAATTGTTATTAATTTTTTTTTTAATTTTTTTGAGACAGGGTCTCACTCTGTCACCCAGGCTAGAGGGCGGTGGTGTGATCTTGGCTCACTGCAACCTCTGTGTCCTGGGTTAAAGTTATTCTCTTGCCTCAAGCTTCCTGAGTAGCTGGGACCACAGCCATGCACCATCACGCCTGGCTAATTTTTGTGTTTTTAGAAGAGACAAGGTTTCACCATGTTGGTCAAGCTGGTCTCAAACTCCTGGCCTCAAGTGATTCACCCACTTCAGACTCCCAAAGTGCTGGGATTACAGGCGTGAGCCACTGTGCCCGGCCTGTTATTAATTTATAATGTCACTAAAATAAATACAACAGAATAAGACTTTTAATGAGGGTGTGGAGGAATATAACCAGAAAATCTAACCTGTATCTGTGCCTCCTGGCCAGTAACCCTTTGGGAATTCTGTATGGAGAACAGGTCAGGTGGGAAAGATGTCTGGGGCTGGCCCTTGGTAAGAGGCTGCGGCTAGGAGGAAAGGCTCAGGTTTGGGAGCCCAGAGCCTTCCCTGGCTCTGATCTCTGACTTCCAGAGCCCCAGCTGCTGGCCGATTCTAGAATATCCTACTTGATATGATTAAAAGGCCTAGGAGAGCTCGGGGCCCTCAGTGGCAAAACAACAATGTCCAACCCTTGGTCTCCTCTCTTTCCACCTTCGGTTAAACAGCATCCCAGTTAGTTTTTCCCACCAGTGGTGCTGTTGAGGTTTTTAAAATATTGCCTCCATTTAGCAAGGAGAGAAATAATAACTAAGAAATATACCCTTAAAAAATATTTATTTCTTTTTCTAAAAATACGGGAGTCAAGATTCCATTCACGGAAGAAAGACAAGGCCAACCCCATACCCTCAGAAAGGTCCACCTGGTTTGTCATTGCAATATTTTTCATTTTTTTGGTTATTATTTCATTTCAATTCCATCCTTCTAGTCTTCTTAATCTATATCCATAGACCAAGGGGTAAACAGATACTCGGATAACTGCCAAAAAAAATTAATTACTAATATATAATTAACATTTATTGAACATTATACCAGCCAGTGTTTTACTTTATAAATATCATTAATTGTGCAGCGCACCAGCATGGCACATGTATACATATGTAACTAACCTGCACAATGTGCGCATGTACCCTAAAACTTAAAGTATAATAATAAAAAAAAATATAGATCATTAATTTTCTTTATTTTTTATTATTTTTTATTTTATCAAAGTGGGGTTTCACCCTTGTTACCCACGCTGGAGTGCAGTGGCACAGTCTCAGCTCACTGCAACCTCTGCCTCCTAGGTTCAAGCGATTCTCCTGCCTCAGCCTCCCAAGTAGCTGGAATTACAGGAATGCCCCACCGTGCCTAGCTAATTTTTTTTTTTTTTTTGTATTTTTAGTAGAGACGGGGTTTCACCATGTTGGCCAGGCTGGTCTCAAACTCTTGGCCTTAGGTGATCCGCCCGCCTCAGCCTCCCGAAGTGTTGGAATTACAGGCATGAGCCACCGCGCCTGGCCCAAATATCATTAATTTTCACAAGCACTATATGAAAGAAAACCATGATTCAGTACGTAGTTCTCTTCAAGGAGAGAAGAACTGCTTACTAAAACTGAGCAATATTAGGTAATTGTGTGAATCCATTCCTAAAGGGCATTTCCTCCACAATGGACAATTATTTTCAGTTGTAGTTGTACGAATGATATATAATGCCACAGCTGAGATCCTGCTGTTCCGAGAAAGTTAAGAGTGTGTCCAGAGAAACTTGAGCAGGTTAGTGAAGCATTCAAAAATGCTGTTGCTTGTGGAAAGGTTAAAATCACTGTGACACTTTAGCATAGAGAAGAGACTACTTAGGCAGCTATCTTCAGATATTTGAAGGGCATTTTGTACAGAACAGATTGGATCTTATTTTTGTATTGCTGCCAGGCACAAATAAGATACATGAAATGGGGCAGGGAGACTTTGTGAGTCAATGAGCTCTCTTTGCATTGCTAAAAGTGCTCAAGATTATCATTATCAGGGTAGAGCTTGTTTTTATTCTTTTTAAATTTATTCCAAAACAAATACAAAACAACTTTACCAAAAAATGAGAGGAAAGAAATAAAGCAGGAAGGTAAAGCAGGAAGATAGGCAGAAAGGAAAGAAGGTAGAAAAGAGAGAGAGCTTGGTAAAAACATAAGGGATGATCTGTTAAAGATTTTTTTCAAGAAGTAAATGGAAAGTAAATTTAAGATGAGTCACTGGTTTCCTAAGAGAATAGGAAGGTTTATCCAATGTATGATCTGGTAAATATATCAAACATGAAAAAAAATTACATAAAAAAGACCCTAAGATACAAAATAGTCAATGTTGATGGTACATATGATGGATATTGTCATATCTTTTTGATAGGATTATGTACGTTGATACATTTCAACAAACAATAATTTGACAAAATAAAACATTTATAACTTCTGCATCATAATTCTACTTCTGTGAATCTATCCTAGTGAAAAAAAACTTAAGAAGCTGTGAGCATAAGTATATTCATCACAGTGTTTTTTAAATAGTAGAAAATTTGAAATAATATAAATCCAATTATAGAGGAATAGTACATTAACTGCAGTACGTTCAATGAATAGAATGTTATGTTGCCATCAAAAAGATGTTGTCAGCTGGGTGCACTGGCTCACACCTGTAATCCTAGCACTTTGGGAGGCCGAGGCGGGCAGATTGCCTGAGCTCAGGAGTTCGAGACCATCCTGGGCAACACGGTGAAACCCCGTCTCTACTAAAATACAAAAAATTAGCTGGGTGTGGTGATGTGCGCCTGTAGTCCCAGCTACTCAGGACGCTGAGGCAGGAGAATCACTTGACCCTGGGAGGTGAAGGTTACAGTGGGCCAAGATCGCCCCCACTGCACTCCGGCCTGGGTGACAGAGCAAGACCGAGACTCCGTCTCCAAAAAAAAAAGGATGTTGTCAAAGAATGTGTATCAGCAGGGGGCTAAGGCAGAAAGATTGCTTGAACCCAGGAGTTGGAAGCTGCAGTGAGCTATGATCACATCACTGAACTCCAGCCTGAGTATACATAGGCAAAACATTTTTAAAAGGACTTGTAATAATTTACTTGGCTCTCTTCTAAAATTGTGAATAAATTCCACTCATATACCTCAGTAATATTTCCCACATTTTCCTCTTCTTTTCAATTCTCTGCAACCCCACATTATTCTGGAGCCTCTTACTTATAAACCACAATCCAATATTCCCCTTTCCCCTTTTCTCAGCTGCTTTCTTTCTCTCTATCCCCCTCTATCAGTTATTTTTTTTAAGTTATCCCAGATCAATTTAGCTTTTCTCTCCCCACCTTCACCCCTTCCCAATTTTGAATTCTGCATCTCAAAAGTCCATCACTACAGCCTGGCAGAAGATGAGCCTTCTCTGGGGGAAAGGAGGCAGAGGCTGGAATGAAACACACAAAGTCAGCATTCTCTCTGGTAGAGGGAAGGTCATCTCCACATTAATAATTTTTTATCCTGTTTAATTATAAACAAGTTAACAAAATTTAAGATACCAAATATTGAAACTTGGTACTCAAGTATTATTGTCAAACTGGTTTTGGTTCAAATATATATACTCCCACCAGAAATACATTAAAATATCCATAATATATACCTTCATCAGCATTAGGCATTTTATTTCTTAGTCTCCTTTTTCAGGTAAAACTAAGAAAAATTATGTTAAAATACTGATAAATACACAATTATAATATTAGCATAAGTGGTAGTGCTGACATGTAAAGGACTAGAAAGGTCTCCCAGACAGAAGGGCCAGGATTTTACTATAAAAATAAAATTTACTTGAAACTATGTCTTAGGACCCTGCCAATTTCTTGCTGAGTTAAGATGTATGATTTACATAAATCCTTGTTACACTGAGGGGCAAAAGAGATAAGAAGTAGCCAGTTGTTAATGGGGAATATGTCAAGAGGAAGGAAAACAGAAGTAAAGGCTGTAAGAATACTTAAAATGCTTCCTTGTTTTTGAATTTTTAAAAATTTCCATTTCTAAACATAATTGATTTTACTAGAGCCCTGCTGCTGTCTTTGATTAAATGAGAAAAGATTAATTGCTAGACTCTGCACCCCACTAGATGCTTCCTGTAATATCCTGTTTTCTGTTAACTACTTAATCAATAATTTAATTAAAAATCAGTAGAATTACAAGTATGTAGGATAAAGTCCCATGAGGTCCTGGAGGGGCTTTAAAATACTTTAGCAACAAAAAGAAAGAAAATAAGGGTAGCTAAAGCCCATATGACAAAATTCCAATAATTTTCAAATCTGGGTGGTATATGTATGAGGGTTCATTATGCTAGTCTTTTTGTAATACTTTTGTGAATGTTTAATATTTTTCGTAATATTTAAATCAGTAATATGATGAAGGCAATTTTGAGCTGTTTTTAAAAATAAAGTTTCTAAAACTAAAGTTTTCTATCAACTTTTTTTATATTACATCTTGATTTATCGATTTATGTAGAATAAATATAGATAAAAATATAGATGAGTTCTTGACATATAAAAAAAAGTCTAACTATCCAAGGATGAAAAAATATGCATATGATAAAGATCAGATTCAAGAAATTTTAACATTAGACCTTAAGAAGTAACACCAACTTGCACTTCTTATTACAAGCAAAGAATCCAACGTGCCTTTGAATTGTTTCCAAGATTCTTCGCTTGTTCTTTTCCATCTTCTGCCCCACTTTTCTTGGTCTTGTACCTCAGTCTTGGATTTAGACTTAAACATCCTTTTTCTTCACTCTATTGTTCTCTTGTTTTATTTGAATGGAAAAATGGAAAATAAGCTATGTAGGATTCAAGATAAAACGGCTCTTGCATCAAAAATATTCTTAGAAGAACTGGGACCAATACCAGGAATGGTGGTAACTAAAGAGAGAAGGGAAAAGAACTAACATGTTTTGATTGCCAAGGCAGTATTATGGACATATACAAATAGCAGGGTAAGACATTTTAAAATATTGATTAAAAGAAGCTTATTATTATTTCCCCCCTTTTTTTTTTGGCAGTGTCTCAATCTATCGCCCAAGCTGGACTGCAGTGGCGCAATCGTGGCCCACTGCAGCCACGACTTCCTGGGTTCAAGTGATCATCCCACCTCAGCCTCCTGAGTAGCTGAGACCACAGGTTCGCACCACCACACCGACTAATTTTTTAATTTTTTTGTAGAGACAGGGTCTCATTATGTTGCCCAGGATGGTCTCAAACTCCCAAGCTCCGGCAATCCTCCCACCTTGGCCTTCCAAAGTGTTGGGATTACAGGTATGAGCCACTGCGCCCGGCCTATTATTTATTTCTTGAAGAGTCACTAGAGTGGCCCAATTCTTTATGCAAATGTAAGACAAGCAGGGTTCTTTGCCCTGTAATGAGGGTATAGCAAATATCTTCTATGACTCCATTCAGTCAGTCACTCACTGTGATTCTGGGAATGTGAGGCTGACTACTGGCACAAAGGTAGATCAATTTGCATGAGGAACCCAGGGCCTTCTGGGAGGGGAAAAAAATCCTAAATATTTTCTCTGGGATACACTACTCCCTCTTTCTCTGAAATGTGAAATTAGAGAATACTACTGAGCTAGAGAATGTAGGCTTTATTCATCCAAGGGCCAGAGGTAGGGATAGGCAGCATGTCTCCTGAGATTAATATAGAGAAAGGTGTTATCTGAACAGGTAACCCCAACCCTTGGCACTCAAATAATAAAATAATATAGAAGCAAGTAGAATAATAAATATATTTTTTCCATATAAAGAGTTAAATAATAAATATATTTGTACTTTTTTCCACATAGAGAGTTAGTTGAGGCCGGGCATGGTGGCTCATGCCTATAATCCTAGCACTTCGGGAGGCTGAGGAGGGTAGATTGCTTGAGCCCAGGAGTTCAAGACCAGCCTGTACAACATAGGAGACCTTGTCTCTACAAAAGAAAAAAAATTTTATCCTTCCCAAGAACAAAACACAATTGTCACCTCACATTGGATTTTCCCCTCCCTAACCTTCCATTTCATGGAAATTTAGCTCTAAATTATTCTCTGTATGCCATACTTCTACTTCTTAGGAAAATTACCTATGTGTAAAATAGTGTTGTTTGCACTTAAAAAAAATAATAATTTGGAGTTAGTAGAAGTGAATAAAGCAACAGGCATTCAAATCCCATACTGTCATACTGTCTGCTCCATGGCCAGACTTCCTCATCCTAAATCCTGACTTTGTTTACCCTTACCTTTTTTTTTTTTTTTTTTTTTTTTTGAGACGGAGTCTCACTCTGTCGCCAGGCTGGAGTGCAGTGAGGCGATCTTGGCTCACTGCAACCTCTGCCTCCTGAGTTCAAAGGATTCTCCTGTTTCAGCCTCTCGAGTAGCTGGGACTACAGGTGCGCACCACCACTCCCAACTAACTTTTGTATTTTTAGTACAGGCGGGGTTTCACAATGTTGATCTCTTGACCTGGTGATCTGCCCGCCTTGGCCTCCCAAAGTGCTGGGATAATAGGCATGAGCCACCGCGCCTGGCCACCTTCTTATCTGAATGGTTCTCACCCTTGATTTCCCACCTCAAGTTCTATTTTCCTCTTGAAATCTCACCAGCTATCTCACTCCACAGAGACGCTTTTCTGCTTCTGAATTCTTGTTATATTTACCACTCATTTTCATATACTCCCCTATGGCTATATTTTAAGTATATAAACTAAAATTTGAGTTGGAATTTATTTGAAAGCAGTGACAACATTCTGGATCTGTCTGAACTCTTCCAAGGGGTTAATGTGGTGTTCCACATGTAAGCTGAACATTAGACTGAAACGCTAATAATTTTCTCAGAACATATGAGTTCTTCTCCTACCTCTTTTGGCTCTGTTTAGCTTAGTAACAGTCATGGACAACAGCATGCGAATCTTAGAGCTGTTATTGGTCAACCTAGCAACCATGCGGTTCCCAAGGATACAAACTCTGAAGACACACCCTTTTGGTATGGTAGTGAATGAAGCTAAAGAGGTAACTGAAAACAAATGTCAATATTAGAACTAGTGTATAATTAACTGTGGCTTTATGGTCTCTGTAGGAGCCACTATTACCCTCTCTAAATCAAACATTTTGCTTTAGTCACATGAGACAAACGTCTTAAACTTTTAAAAAATGAAATAATGAGAACATGTAGAGGAGTATCAAGAACAATATAACAACTAACCATGTACACATAAGTCAGTTTTAACCAATATTATCATTCAGCCATTTTTCCTAAGAAATAAAATATTATAGAACTTGAGCCTTCCGGCAGGCATGGTGGCTTATGCTTGTAATCCCAACATTCTGGGAGGCTGAGACAGGCAGATGACTTGAAGTCAGGGGTTCGAGACCAGCCTGGCCAACATGGTGAAACCCCATCTCTACTGAAAATATAAAAATTAGTCAGGCATGGTGGTGCACACATGTAGTCCCAGCTACTCAGGAGGCTGAGGCACAAGAATGGCTTGAACCCAGGAGGAAGAGGCTGCAGGGAACTGAGATATTGCCACTGCACTCCAGTCTGGGTGACAGAGTGAGACCCCTTTTCTGAAAAAAAAAAAAAAAAAAAAAAAAAAAGGAATTTGAGCCTTCCCAAATTGTTTTCCTTCCTCTTTCTCCAGTCTAAAGCTGATCTGTATAATTTCCCATTCACGTTTGTGTGTTTTTTTAACCATATATGTATATACTAACACTCTGTAGTACTATTTTGCATATTTACAAATGTTACACAATTGTTATTTTAAAAATAGCAATCTACAAACTGCTTTTTTATTAACGATTAAAATTTCATTAAAAATTAAATAAGTTTCTTAATTTTTTATTGTCTCCTTTGATGATCTTTCATTATTTTCTATCCTTATTATTTTTCTTCCTATTTTCTTTGGCTTTGCTCTCTTATTTTTTTTTTTGTAAATGTTCTATTAATACGTGTGATTGAAAAAAATATACATCTTTTCTACATTAGTTTACCTTAAGAAATATATGGAAAGCCTGCTCAACATAGTGAGATCCTATCTCTACAACAAATTTCAAAATTAGCTGTGTGTGATGGTGTGTACCCGCAGGCTTAGCCACTCAGGAGGCTAAGGCAGGAGGATTGCTTGAGCCCAGAAATAAGAGGCTGCAGTGAACCATGATCACGCCACTGCACTCCAGCCTGGGTGACAGAGACTGTCTTCCTGCGCCCCCACAACCCCAGCAAAAAAAAAAAAAAAGAAATATACAGGACATAGGTTTACTATTAAATCTAAAATGAGGCCAGGCATTGAGGCTTACACCTATAGTCCCAACACTTTGGGTGACCGAGGCAGAAGAATTGCTTGAGGCCAGGGGTTCGAGGCCAGCCTGGGAACCCAGGGGTTTGAGGCCAGCCTGGGAACCCTATCTCTATAGTTAAAAAAACGCACGCGCTCGGGCGAGAGAGAGCGAGCGAGAGAGAAATGATACATTTGCAATTTTGATATCTATGTGATTAAATGGCATGAGAAATAAACAATTGTAGAAGTTTAAGGAAAAGATTATCTTACAGATTATTCTATATCAATATTTACAGAAAATTTTTTCAGCTACATTGAATACCTTTTTTACTATTTTTTTTTTTTTTTTTTTGAGTTAGAGTTTCGCTCTTGTTGCCCAGGCTGGAGTGAAATGGCGCAACCTCGGCTCACGCAAACTTCCGCCTCCCAGGGTCAAGGGATTCTCCTGCCTCAGCCTCCCAAGTAGCTGGGATTACAGGCACCCGCCACCATGCCCAGCTAATTTTTTGTATTTTCAGTAGAGACAGGGTTTCACTATTTTGGTCAGGCTGGTCTCGAACTCCTGACCTCAGGTGATCCACCCACCTTGGCCTCCCAAAGTGCTGAGATTACAGGTGTAAGCCACTTGGCCTGGCCTTTTTACTTTTAAGATAATCTATTTTTCCTTTCACTATGACGAGTCTAAGTGTAGATTATTTTATTTTAAACTTCAGTGTACACTATGATTTTCAAGATTTATGACATTTTTAAATTCTAGAATATCCTATTTATTATCTGTTCAAATAGTAGCTCTCATCATACAATTTCTTCTCTTTTTTCCTTTGTTTTAAAGGGTACAAATGAACATCCAGATAAAGAGGTCCTGAACTTCTGCCAATACTGTAGGTATCTTTAGATATGTGGATGCTTAATAAGCACACTGAGATGATCTAAGAATGGAGAGCAAACTTCTTTTTTTCTTTTAATTAAAGAACTTTTCTTACGCCAGGTACAGTGGCTCATGCCTGTAATCCCAGCACTTTGGGAGGCTGAGGTGGGTGAATCACTTGAGGCCAGGAGTTCGAGACCAGCCTGGGCAACATGGTGAAACCCTGCCTCTATGAAAAAAATAAAAATCAGCCAGGTGTGGTGGTTCACACCTGTAGTCCCAGCTACTCATGAGACTAAGGTGGGTAGATCAGTTGAGCCCAGGAGGCTTTTTTAGAGACAGGATCTCCCTCTGTCACCCAGGCTGGAGTGCAGTGGTGGGATCATAGCTCACTGCAGCCTCAAACCTCTGGGCTCAAGCAATCCTCCTGCCTCAGCCTCCTGATTACCTAGGACTACAGATGCATGCTACCACGCCCAGCTAATTTTCAAATTTTTGGTAGAGACAGGGTATTGCTATGTTTACAAGGCTTCCTGTATATTTCTTAAGGTAAACTGTTGTAGAAAAGATACTCCACCAAATAATGACTTAAAATGTAAGTATTTCGTTTTCTCATATGTAATCCTGAGGTTATTGGACCAAGTTTTCCGGCTGGTTCTGCTCTATATGGTCATTAATTGGCCCTGATTTTTTCCATCCTGTCTCTTCATCATTGCCTAGGTCAAGAATTCTTAGTCATTTTTGGCCGGGCGCGGTGGCTCAGGCCTGTAATCCCAGCACTTTGGGAGGCCAAAGCGGGCGGATCACCTGAGGTCAGGAGTTCGTGACCAGCCTCAACATGGTCTCTACTAAAAATACAAAATTAGCCAGGCGTGGTGGTGCATGTCTGTAATCCCAGCTACCCGGGAGGCTGAGGCAGGAGAATTGCTTGAACCTAGGAGGCGGAGGTTGCGGTGAGCCGAGATCGCGCCATTGCACTCCAGCCTGGGCAACAAGAACGAAGCTCCGTCTCAAAAGAAAATAATAATCCTTAGTCATTTTTGTGCTGTGGACTCCGTTGGCCCTCTAGTTAAGTGTATGGACTCTCAGAATAACTTTTAATGCATAAAATGAAATACACTGGAATCAAAAGAACGATGAATAATAGCCATTGTGTGATTTGATTACCTTCTATGATTCGCCATCTTTAGTTGTTGTTTAATCTCTACTTTTTGGGAGAGTTTGATCTTCTGCAACAGAAAACAGACAGAAATTGCTACTGGGTGTGGAGTTCAGTCATAACAAAAACTTAAAAATACACAGCAATGGCTTCTGGACTAGGTGGTGGACAGAGAATGGAAGGATGCAAGGAGACTGTTGGAGGAGGCTGGAAAAACTGTGAGGATTGTGTAAGTAAAGACTGGAGAAATAGCAAAAACAGCATTAGAGGAGGCTGGAGAGGCAATGAGGCAATTATTGGAAACTAGAAAAAGGGAACCCAGAGTATGCAGTAGCAGAAAAATTATCAAGCTTGTAATCTGTAGAAACTGATTTAAGCATGATTTATCCAACAGCTATTTATTGAAAATCTATGATGTGCCAGACACTGTGATAGGAGCTAAGAGACAACGTTAGCGTTGCAAGAAAACTTAATTTTACCAGTTAATAATTTTCATAATATTGTTGTAAATATTGGTAGCTTCTAGTAATTAAATGTAGTTGGGGTCCACCTCCCTCCCCAAATTTCCAAAAGCCTTGATATCAGTGTATTGTTAAGTGGTATCTTATAATAAACGTAAGTCATAGACCAAATTCTAACAAACATATTCACTAGAATATCATTTTAATATACACAGAAATTATAGTCCTTCCATGACAAAATATAGCATAATTCTATTAAGAAGTACATAGTAAAGGTCGAGGGCAGTGGCTCAAGCCTGTAATCCCAGCACTTTGGGAGGCTGAGGTGAGCGGATCATGAGGTCAAGAGATCTAGACCATCCTGGCCAACATGATGAAAACTCGTCTCTACTAAAAATACAAAAATTAGCTTCGCGTGGTGGCGCTCGCCTATAGTCCCAGCCACTTGGGAGCCTTAGGCAGGAGAATTGTTTGAACCTGGGAGGCAGAGGTTGCAGTGAGCTGAGATCGTGCCACTGCACTCCAGCCTGGCGACAGAGTGAGACTCCATCTCCAAAAAAAAAAAAAAAGAAATAGTAAGATGATGAAGCAGACAAAAATCATAGTATTAATATTTTTGCAGTAGGTTTGAGAATAAGTTGTTTGTTGTTGATATATTTTACTGTTTTATGTTTTAAGAAGTTTGGTATATTTAATATCTTATAGATTACTTTTATGATTCCAATATAAAATGTCTCATTTATTCAGACTTGCAATTTCAAGTTGCAAGGTATAAGGCAATGTTATTAATTTTATAAACGGTATTTTAACCCCTAAAATAAGTTGAGATTCAATATTAATATGTATACATATTTAATTTGCCAGATTTATAAGTCATATACATTCTTGGGAAATTTTGTCAAATGGACAATTTAAACATTTAACTAAAATTGTAAATGAAACCAAATGTAAATCAAAGTCCTCATAAAAGTAACTGTTAAAATTTGTCAGATTTATAAATTAATAATTTGATTCATAACTTAAAAGCTTAAGAAGGAATAGGTTTTTGAATTTGTAACATTAATAAATCAAATATGAATTTAATAACCTCAAGTAATATTTCCCTGAGTCATTCTCAAGAACATCAAAATATTGTCCTTGACAATCAGGGCGAGTCCAGAGTAAAGTGAAAGTGAGTTTATTAAGAAGTAAAGGAATAGTAAGAATGGTTACTACATAGACAGAGCAGGGCATTCAAGAGCAGACAAAGCAAGAGGAGGAACACATCCACCTTAGGTAGAGGCTTGTTTATATATAATATAAAAAGAAAAAAATGGGGAACACACCAATGGGGAGATGTGCTGTCCTACAAGGGCGTGTAACAAAGGATTGTTCATCTTTGTGTAACTACTGTCTTCTGCAGTAATATATATTATCTTTTTCTTTTTCTTTTCTTTTTTTTTGAGTCAGGGTCTTGCTCTGTTGCCCAGACAGGAGTGTAGTGATGCCATCTTGGCTCACTGCAGCCTCTGCCTCCTGGGCTCTAGTGATCCTCCCATCTGAGCCTCACAAGCAGCTGGGACCACAGGCGTGCGCCACCATGCCGGGCTAATATTTGTGTTTTTGGTAAAGAAAGCGTTTTGTCATATTGCCCAGGCTGGTCTCTAACTCATGAACTCAAGTGATCCGCCCTCCCAAAGTGCTGGGATTACAGGTGTGAGCCATCACTCCTGGCCTGTATTATCTTTAAAGTGAAACTTACTCTTAAACTAAGAATGCTTTTGTTCTTAAGATATGGGACCTCAGGACATTTCCCAAGTTTGTTATTTTCTGTGTCTGTTAAGTCCTGAGTCTGTTCGGTAAACATTATTAACTTGTTTCCTTAACTGTACATATCCTGTTGACTAAGAATGCCTAACCTGGGAATGCTGCCCAGTAGGTCTCAGCCTCATGTTACCCAGCCCTTATTCAAGATGGAGTCACTCTGGTTCAAATGCCTTTGACAACAGCTTTCATTGAAAAGGAATACGATACTATCATATGTGTGTGTGTGTGTGTGTGTGTTCTTTGGCCTTGTTTTTCTATTTAATTTAATAGCTAAAATTTACAATTCTAAAATTTAATTTGAGTGTTTAAGCATTTTAAGTAATACACTGCTAAAGAGAGAGGGTGTTTTTTTTTTTTCATTTTTCAGTATTGCACTTCAAGAATTGTCCAAAAGTGACCCAGAGAACTCACTGTAGGCTTCTCAGACAATTAACAGCTCCCTCTCCCAGTGGATAGGGATGCAATGAACTTAGCTGTCCATAAGCTGGTGGTTTCTTATTCCCTAGCAGGAAGGTTACAATTTCCCATGGGCCCCAAGATCTCCAGGAGGGAGTGGATCTAGGATTTTCTGGGGCCTAAAGTTTATTTATGTCTCTTTTTGCTGATCCTTCTTTTTTTTTTTGAGACAGTCTTGATCTGTTGTCCAGCCTGGGGTACAGTGGTGTGATCTTGGCTCACTGCAACCTCTGCCTCCCAGGCTCAAGTCATTCTCCTGCCTCAGCCTCCCAAGTAACTGGCACTACAGGTGTGCACCACCACGCCCGGCTAATTTTTTTGTATTTTTAGTAGAGATGCGGTTTCACCATGTTGGCCAGGCTGGTCTCGAACTCCTGACCTCAAGTGATCTGGCTGCCTTGGCCTCCCAAAATGCTGGGATTACAGGCATGAGCCACCATGCCCAGCCTGATCCTTCATTTTTTATTTCTCAGATAAATCTTATTCCTTAATCCATACCAGGTGACACAGTAGAATTTATCTTTGCCTTCTTCATCTTAAGTGCTACTATTTGTGTGTTGATTCAGTGCTATTAATTTACCTCCGTTTCACATGTAGCTATGGGGGAAATTAATTTGAAATTTTATTCTGGACAAATGCAATGGAACAGTAAGATATAACTCTGTAGTCACAATTATGTGTAAGTGGAATGTAAGAAAGATTAGAAAAATATTTAAAATTAGAAAATTTCATTCCTATCAGCAAATTATGACAGATCTAAAAAATATCTTAGGAATGAAAGTGTCTATTGCTACAAATTATGTGTTTTTACATTATACAATTGAGTAACATAGGCTTAAACTTCCCAGGTCCAATTATATGTGGATTTTCTTCCACTTCTGCCACCTCTAAGACAGCAAGACTAACCCCTCCTCTTCCACCTACTCCTTACTCAATGTGAACACAACCAAGTTGAAGACTTTAATGATGATCAAATTCTACTTAATATTATACATAGTAAACATATTTTCTCTTTCTTATGATTTTCTTCATTTTTTTCTCTATCTTACTTTATTGTAAGAATACATTATATAATACATATAACATGCAAAAAATGTGTTAATTAAATGTTTATGTTATCAGTAGGGCTTCTGGCCAACAGTAGGCTACTACTAGTTAAGTTTCAGGGGAGTTATACATGGATTTTCAACTGCAAGTGGGGTCAATGCACCAACTCACACTTTTCAAGAGTCAACGGTATAGCCCCCCCCCTTTTTTTTGATGGAGTCTTGCTCAGTCACCCTGGCTGGAGTGCAGTGGCACATACTCGGCTCATTGCAACCTTTGCCTCCTGGGTTCAAGCAACTCTCTAGCCTCACAGCCACGGCCTCCTGAGTAGCTGGGATTATAGGTGCCTGCCACCACGCCTGGCTAATTTTTGTGTTTTTTAGTAGAGATGGGGTTTTGCCTTGTTGGTTAGGCTGGCCTCGAACTCCTGACCTCAGGTGATCCTCTCACCTCGGCCTCCCAAGTCTGAGATTACAGGTGTGAGCCATTGTGCCTGGCCTGGTATAGCCTTTTTGCACTTATGCAATTAACTTGCCTTTATTATTGAATACAAGATCGTAGCTGAGACTACAGGCATATGCCACCATATTCAGCTAATTTTTATATTTTTAGTAGAGATGGAGTTTCACTGTGTTGGCCAGGCTGGTCAGGAACTCCTGACCTCAAGTGATTACCTACCTCGGTCTCCCAAAGTGCTGAGATTACAGGTGTGAGCCACTGTGCTCAGCCCTCTGACTCTTATATAGTGTGACTGGTGCTTTTGTGAAGAATATGTTTTTTACTAACATGGTGTTTTAGCATATTTTTCATAACATTTCTCTTTTTGAGGGCTGCATTTAATTACTTAGAGTTGTTGACTTCATCAACTGCACCTTTTCTAGACAATGTATAATCATATAATATGTACTCTTTTGTGTCTGGTCTTTTATTCAGCAAAATTTTTTTGTGATTCATCCATATTGAGACGTGCATCCATAATTCCCTTTTATTTCTGAATAGTGTTACTTTGAAAGACTATGTCACACTACAGTTTGTTTATCCATTTACCTACTAATGGACATGTGGGTTGGATCCAGTTTCTAGCTATTATGAATAAAATAGCTACACATATTCTGATTCAAGTACTTTAGCAGTGGTGAAAATATTCCAAATCTTCAAAGTGATGGGCATTACATAACTACATACATTTATAAAATCTCATATAACCGTGTACCTAAAAGGGATGATTTTTACTGGGTGTAAATTTTACATTAATAAACTTGACTTTAATAATATATGCATATGTATGTGTGTGTGTCTATCTAAAAGAAGCATAGCACTAAGGAAAAAATGGTGGTTACTAAATTAAGAAACTTATGAGGCATAAACGCACTTGGAATTGGTTGCAATACATACATAATTGATAATTGTGTACAAACAAGTTGCTATATTCTACCAATAGAAATATGTAGTTATCAAAAAATTGTGGTTATGTCTGGGTGTGGTGGCTCATGCCTGTAACCCTAGCACTTTGGGAGGCCAAGGCAGGAGGATCACTTCAGCTTAGAAGTTTGAAACCAATGTGAGCAACATAGTGAGACACTGTCTCTATTTCTATTTTTTATTGTAGTTATAAAAGATAAATATCTATATTTATCTGTCCACCTATCTATCTATCCATCTCTCTCTCTATCTATCCATTCAGAAAAACTGACTACACAACTTTTGTTATCGGGAGGCAGAGGCAGGAGAATCACTTGAACCAGGGAGGTGGAGGTTGCAGTGAACCGAGATCGCACCATTGCACTCCAGCCTGGGCGATAGAGCCAGACTTCATCTCAAAAAAAAAAAAAAAAACTATTGTTATAAAGTTGATATTGGGCCAGGTGCAGTGATTCATGCCTATAATCCCAGCCGAGGCTGGAGGATCACCTGAGGCCAGGAGTTCGAGACCAGCCTAGGCAACACGGTGAAATCCCATCTCTACTAAAAATACAAAAATTAGCCAGGCATGGTGACACATGCCTGTAGTCCTAGCTACTTGGGAGGCTGAGGCACGAGAATTGCTTGAACCTGGGAGGCAGAGGTTACAGTGAGCTGAGATCGCACCAGTGCACTACAGCATGGGTGACAGAGCAAGATAAAAAAAAATAAAGCTGATATTGAATACAGCAACCAAAAACTTTAGCATTACAGTATGTACTTTCTCTTTGTTCTCAAATATCGATAAGATTTTTAAAATGAGCCTTTTAATAATTATTTTGTGAACCAATCTAAGTGTTTTATAATGGTATTGAAATTTTGCAAACTAGTACTCTCTATTTGGGTTTAATTTTGTTCAAAATCAGTTGCAAAATTTAATTAAAACATTGGAGCATCAAAAGACTTCAGCTTTTTAAGTTTTAGCAAATTCTGATTATTAAAACTAAGCTTTCAAACAGGAAGACATTAAAATTACCTCTATGAAAGCAAAGAAAAAAAAGAACATTTAACGAGAATGTAAAATTAACAAAAATTGAATTCCATCATAATAGATTCATTCTTTGAATATATTTTATAATGGAAAGAGTGAAATTGATAAATCCAATAATTTTGCTGCAACTACATTTGATAAATTATTCTTACAAACCCTAGAGACAACTTAAGATGGTTTATCTTGAAAAAAAAATCTTTTTTAAAAAAAGATACTATGGACCAGGCATGGTGGCTCACGCCTGTAATCCCCAGCACTTCGGAAGGCCAAGGCAAAAGGATTGCTTGAGGCCAGAAACCTGACACCAGCCTGGGCAACGTAGTGAGACCCCATCTCTACACACACACACACACACACACACACACACACACACACACACAAAAGATAATATGAATGGAGGTTAAAAATCTTTACTTCTGAAAATATTTGAGCCCAAAGTATTTTACATATCAATAAAAAAATAAAATTTAGAATATTTTCCATTTAGCAGAATTTTCTCTGAATTTCCCAAGTACCTCAGAATCTGTAGAAAGAATATTTTCTGTATTAAAAATATTATGGTCTAGAAGAACAAATTTGTAGGACTTACTGATTTCAAGACTTACTCTAAAGCTACAAAAATTAAGAAAGTATGTATTGGCATTCACACTTTCTTAATTTTTGTAGCTTTATAGTAAATCTTGGCATTCATTATATGAATATATGGAATATACATAGAATAAATATGTATGTATATGGAGTATATATAGAATATATATGATATATGACATGTGCATATATACACATATATATAGAATATACACATATATATTCTATATATACTCCATATATGGTATGCATATATATACATATATTCTATATATATTCCATATATTTATATAACTTATATATTTATATATATGGAATATAGATGTAAGCAGAATAAAAGGCAGAAATAGAACTATACACATACATGGCCAATTGATTTTCGACAAAGATGCCAAGGTATTTCAATGTGAAAGGAATAATCTTTTTCAACAAATGATACTGGAAGAACTGGTTATTCAGAAATTCTATAGTTTGGATATGGGTTTGTTTGTCCCCAGCAAATCTCATGTTGAAATTTGATCCCCAAGGTTGGAGGTGGCCTAATGGGAAGTATTTGAGTCATGGGGCAGATCCCTCATGAATAGATTAGTGCCCTTCCTTGGGGGTAAGTGAGTTCTCACTCTATTAATTCCTAAGAAAGCTGGTTCTTAAAGAGAGCCTGGTACCTTATCCCTCTCTCTCTTTCCTCCTGTCTTTCTATGTGATCTCCGCAACACCAGCTCCCTTTCACCTTCCGCCATGAATGGAAGTAGCCTGAGGTCCACACCAGATGCAGATGTTGGTGCCATGTTTCTTGTACAGCCTGTAGAACCATAAGCAAAAGAAACCTCTTTTCTTTATAAATTTCCCAGTCTCAGGTATTTCTTCACAGGAACACAAAACAGATTAAGACAAGAGGGAAAAAAAATGAAGCTTAATCCTTAATCTTCATTTCACAAAACTTAACTTGAAATGGGTCACAGAATTAAATGTAAATGTTAAAAGTTATAAAAATTTGTGACCTTGGCATAGGTAAAGATTTCTTAGATAGAACATAAAAAGCATGTGCTATAAAAGAAATAAATGAATACATAGGACTTTATCAAAATGAGAACTCTTGCTCTGAAAAATACAACCAAGAAAATGAAAGGTGAGTCACAGAGAAAATATTTGTCGTACATGTATATACTGATAAAGAGCTTATATCCAAAACTCTTACAATTCACAAAGACAAAGAAACCAGTTCTTAAAACTGAGCAAAAAGCCAGGCATGGTAGCACACGTCTGTTGTCCCAGCTGCTCAGCAGGCTGAGGTTGGGGGATTGCTTAAGGCTAGGAGTCTGAGGCTGTAGTGCACTATCCTCACACCTGTGAATAACTACTGCACTCCAGCCTGGGCAATATAGTAAGACTCCAGCTTTAAGAAAAAAAAAAACCTGAGCAAAAGATCTGAAAGGACACTTTACAAAAGAAAATATATGAATAGCAAAAAAAGAAAACAAAAAAAGTCCATTATCTTAAGTCATCATGGAAACGCAAATTTAAATCACAATAAGATACCACTGCCCATCCATTAGAGTGGCTAATATTAAAAAGACTGATAACATCAAATGTTGGGGAGAACGTGAATCTACTAGGACTCATGGATTGCTGATGAGAACGCAAATGGTATGGGAATTTTGGAAAATACTTTAACAATTTCTTATAAAGTTAAACATATAGTTCAACCCAGCAATTCCACTCCTAGGTTTATCCAAAGGAAATGAAAACACATATCCACGTAAGTATTTAAATCTGAGTATTTATAGCAACTTTATTTATAATAGCCCCAAACTGAATCCAACCCAAATGTCTATCAATAGGTGAATGGACAAACAAATTTGTTTCTTTTTATTAAGCAGTATGCCATTGTGTGGATGTAACATATATATGTATATATATATATGTATATATATATGTATATATATATGTGTGTATATATATATATATATTTTTTTTTTTTTTTCATTCACAAGCCAAAGAACATTTTGGTTATTTCCAATTTGGGCCTACTATAAATAAAGGTGCTATAAATATTCATGCAGAAATCTTTGTATGAATATAAGTTTTCATTTATTTTGGGTAATCACATAGGACTGGGATTGCTGGGTTAATGGTATATTTAGCTTTATAAGAAACTGCCAAACTGTTTTCCAAAATGGTTGTATTATTTGGATCTCCATTAGCAATGTATGGGAGTTCTAGTTGCTCTGTATTTTAGCCAGCATTTTATATTTTCATTTTTTTGTTTTTTTTTTAAATTTTAGGTGTTGTTATGAACTCAATTGTGTCCTCCTCAAAATACATATGCTGAAATCTTAACCCTCAATGTGACTGTATTTAGAGATAGGGCCTTTCAGGAGGTAATTTAGGTTAAATGACATCACATGGGTGGGGCTGTAATCCAACAGAACTGGCATCTTTATAAGAGGAAGAAACACCAGGAATTCACGTGCACAGAGGAAAGGCCACGTGAGGCCACAGCAAGAAGGCACCACCTGTAAGCCAGGAAAAGAGGCCTCCCTAGAAACCAACATACTGGTTCTTAATTTTGGACTTCCAGCCTCCAGAAATGTGAGAAAATAAATTCCTGTTGCAGTCCATTCTGTGGTATTCTGTTGTGATAGCCAAGCAGACTAGTGCAGATTGTATAGTGTTATCTCACTGTGGTTTTCATTTGTACTTCTCTAGTGATTAATGATATTGAACATCTTTTCATGTGCTTATTTGCATCTTTAGCTCTTTTTATGAAGTATGTGTCTGCACAAAATTCATAACTTTGTGCAGTACCAAAACCAATTCTAAGTACACTTTGCTCCACAGATTTCTTAATTCATTAGGATCATTGTCTTTACCATGATTCTGTGACTCACCAGCGTCTGTGTTTGGATGAATAATTTTTGCAAAAATTATGTTTCAGTGCTGAAAGCTTTCTTTTTCCCACAATGGACAGTTATACAAACTTTAATATAGTGATTACCTTTTATACATTTGATAAAAGTAACTTGTTTTAATTTATGAAAGAAAAATTTAATAAGCTATAAAAATCTCTGTGAAAGCAATAAGACAAATGTATAAAAATGATTTTATTTAGCTGAGTGTGGTGGCACGTGCCTGTAATCCCAGCTACTCAAGAGACCAAGGGAGGAGAATCGCTTGAACCCTGGAGGCAGAGGTTTCAGTGAGTCAAGATTGTGCCACTGTACTCCAGCCTGGGCAACAGATTGAGACTCCTTCTCAAAAAAAAAAAAATGATTTTATATCTTCTTTTTCCTAGGTGTTGACTTACTGGAACAAGAGCAAAATCTGTATTAGATGAGAGACTCTAAACTTCTCCATAAGTTGGAGTTCAATAATAATGTTTTTTAAGGTCATTGGAGACTTCTGTGAGCATCCATCCACCACAAATAACTCCACATCTGTGTTATCTGCTTTTGTTTATTTATTTATTTATTTGTGAGACAGAGTCTCACTCTGTCGCCCAGGTGGAGTATAGTGGTGTGATCTCAGCTCACTTCAACCTCCACCTCCTGGGTTCAAGCAATTCTTGTGCCTCAGCCTCCCGAGTAGGTGGGACTACAGGTGTGTGCCACCATGACCAGCTAATTTCTGTATTTTCAGTAGAGACAGAGTTTCCCCATATTGGCCAGCCTGGTCTCGAACTCCTGGCCTCAAGTGATCTGCCTGTCTCGGCCTCCCAAAGTGCTGGGATTACAGGCATGAACCAGTTCACCTGGCCTATTGTCTGTTTTTAGATGGCCTATTTGAATTATGTCTGAACATGATACACCTGTAGCCTCATCAAATTTGTTTTTGTTTTGTTTTGTTTTTGAGACAGGGTCTCACGTTGCTCAGTCTGGAGTGCAGTGGCACCATCGCAGCTCACTTCCAGCCTTGACCTCCCTGGGCTCAGGTGATCCTACCACCTCAGCCACCCAAGTAGGACTACAGGCACACACTACCATGGCCAGCTAATTTTTGCAATCTTTTTGTAGAGATGGGGTCTTGCTATGTTGCCCAGGCTAAATTTGTTTCTCCAAATGTAGATATTAGAAAATGTGGGATTCGTTTTCATTGATTGTGAAAGTGCAAGTCCTTCTCTATGTTGTTGCTGACTACTGACAATGCTTTAAAACTCCCATTGTGTAAAGTAAGAATTTCTTGGAGATACTTAGCTCCTGCATTTTCTATTCTGTTAAAAGAAAAATCTACTGCTTCTAGGGTAATATTGCTTTTACATGAGCTAGATACATAATTCCATCCTGAGATATTTGATTGCAGCTGACATCAAGGTAGCATAGGCTACTGTTAAGATACATTGAATAACATGTAATTGTTGTATACTACAGTTTTTTATATTATGCTTACACATGTGTAGTTGAACAAGGCAGTTATTTTCTTTCAACATATGGCCTACGTGGGCTGTGGACTCTTTCTGTTTGCCATACTGCATAGGTCAGTTTAGGTTTATTCCCTTAATTGCTTTGTTTTGAGTTAGTATCGTAGCAAATGCTATCACACTTGCATTCCCAGATCACAGTAACCCAGACCTACTTTCTCTAAGGATGAATTAATTTGCAGCATTGCAGCAAAAAATATTCCACTCTTATTTTTAATCTTGTTTCCAGTCATTCTTAGGTATTTCAGAGTTGTGTTCTCATTTAGTGCTTTGCCAGTCAATTCTCCACCTTGGCTGGGAGCAGTGGCTCATGCCTGTAATGCCAGCACTTTGTGAGGCCGAGGCAGGTGGATCACCTAAGGTCAGGAGTTCAATACCAGCCTGGCCAGCATGGTGAAACCCTGTCTCTACTGAAAATACAAAAATTAGCCAGGGATGGTGGCGCATGCCTGTAATCCCAGCTACTCGAGAGGCTAAGGAAGGAGAATTGCTTGAACCCGGGAGGTGGAGGTTGCAGTGATCCAAGATTATACCGCTACAGTCCAGCCTGGGCAACAGAGCAAATCTCTGTTAAAAAAAAAAAAAGAAAGAAAAATTCTCCTCCTTCAGGCCCAGTATCATCAAACATAAGGTTTAAGTAAATGAGATTAAGTTATTTCTGAAGCAGTTTTACACTATAGTATGTGCCAACATCACTTATGAGGTTATATCTAACATCCAAACTCAATATATAACTGATTATTTAAAAAAAAAAAAGAACTGAGATTGTGCAGTAGCACTATCATAGTTCACTGAAGCCTTGAACCCCTGGGCTCAAGTGATCCTCCTGCCTTGGCCTCCCAAATTTCTGAGATTACGGGCATGAGCCACTGCACCCAGGCTAGTTAACTATTTAAAATTCTAGAAAGAGGCCAGGTGCGGTGGCTCAAGCCTGTAATCCCAGCACTTTGGGAGGCCGAGGCGGGCAGATCACGAGGTCAGGGGATCGAGACCATCCTGGTGAACATGGTGAAACCCCTTCTCTACTGAAAATACAAAAAATTAGCCGGGTGTGGTGGCAGGTGCCTGTAGTCCCAGCTACTTGGGAGGCTGAAACAGGAGAATGGTGTGAACCTGGGAGGCAGAGCTTGCAGTGAGCCGAGATCACGCCACTGCACTCTAGCCTGGGTGACAAAGTGAGACTCTGTCTCAAAAAAAAAAAAAAAATTTTAGAATGAATCCAAAAATCTTCACCTGTTACTCTTTTTACTGTCAATAAGTAATTATTAACAGAAATGTTTAATGTGCTTCCTTCTTCTAGTTACGCCCACTGGGGCCAATGCCAGAGTTGTGACCAGAATGGGGGCCAGAGGGGATGAACCAGCCAGGGCAGAGGCAGCATCCTACCAGCTGCTCCACGTACTCCTCTCACCCCACAGGCTGCAGCAGCTGTGCCACCATTCAATGCTAAAAGTTTTTGTTGTTGTTGTTGTTGTGTTTTTGTTTGTTTGTTTGTTTGTTTGTTTGAGACAGGGTCTTGCTCTGCAGCCCAGGCTGGAGTGCAGTAGCATGACCACGGCTCACTGTAGCCTCAACCTCCCCAGTTCAAGTGATCCTCCCAGCTCAGCCTCCCAAGTAGCTGGGACTATAGGTGCACACCACCATTCCTAATTTTTTAATTTTTTGTAGAGATGAAGTCTCACTGTGTTGTCTAGGCTGGTCTTGAATTTCTGGGCTCAAGTGATCCTCCCACCTTGGCCTCCCAAAGTACTGGGATTATAGGCGTGAGCCACCACACCCAGCCCTGAAAGATTTTTAAACGGAATTTACAAAAGCCTTTACAATAATGTTAGATATTTCACTTTAGGCAGAATAATGGCCTTCCAAAAGATTTGTTTTGATTCTAAAAATTGGATGAAGAAACTCTATTACTGAAATTAACTGATATTCTATTTTAAGTATCTGATAACACTGGAAAAAAAACAGCCACCATTTAACTGTTTGCAAAGCCTTTCCTTCTGCTAATGGAGCCAACACCTTAATAGCTATTGCTTCACTTTTCATGTGCACAAAAGAAGTTTCAATAAAAATGGGCAAAATTAATTGAAACATTGATCTAATCCAAAGGTGTGCTTCACAAAGTGATATGTAAATAGGCTTTATACATCTTCATATTTTAAATTTTTGTCTCTGGGTACAGTCTTTTAAAATTAAGTATTCACTTTTAAAGTAGAAGCCAATGTTTCTTTAACTGATTTGTTTATTTTGGATTTTCAGTAGTCAGTGATATTACTATGGTCCCTATGGTGGATGTAAATAGTGGCAAACATGCTGTTCAAATAACACGTCCACCATTAATGTTCTTAAGAAATGGAAACACAGTAATTTTTTCATTAAACATGTATGTTATGGGTCGAATTGTGCCCCACCCCACCCCCACAAATTTGTATATTAAAGTCCTAGCACCAGTATTGCAGAATATGATCTTATTTGGGAATAGGGTCATTTTAGGCTTAATTAGTTAAGATGAGGTAATACCGGAGTAGAGTGCCCCTCTAATCCAATGTGACCGTGTCCTTACAAAAAGTAATTATGTGACAGTGTCCTTACAAAAAGGGAGAAATTTGGACACAGTCATGAACACAAGGGAAATGCCATGTGAAAATAATGGCAGAGAATTGGGATGATAGTTTTGCAAGCCATGGACTGCCAAAGTTTGCCAGCAATTCACCAGAAGCTAGGGTAGAGGCATGGAACAGATTCTCTTTCATAGCCCTCAGAAGGAACCAATCCCACTGACACCTTGATTTTGGACTTCCAGCCTTCAGAACTGTGAGACAATGAATTTATGTTCTTTAAGCCACCCACATTGTGGGTACTTTGTTACAGCAACCTTAACAGACTAATACAATTGCTTACATTATTTTTAAGTACATTATTGCTAAAAAGGCTTATTATAAAATAAAAATGCATTACCACTCAATAGTATAACTAAGCCATTTTATATGTGAATTGTGCAATGAATGACAAAACATAGTACTAAAAATTCCTGGCCAGGTGTGGTGGCTCACGCCTGTGATACCAGCACTTTGGGAGGCTGAGGTGGGCAGATCACCTCAGGTCAGGAGTTCAAGACCAGCCTGACCAAGATGGAGAAATCCCGTCTCTACTAAAAATACAAAATTAGCTGGGCGTGGTCATGCATGCCTGTAGTCCCAGCTACTCAGGAGGCTGAGACAGGAGAATCACTTGACCCCAGGAGGCGGAGGTTGCAATGAGCCCAGATCGCAGCATTGCACTTCAGCCTGGGCAACAAGAGCGAAACTTCATTTCAAAAAAAAAAAAAAAAATTCCCAGACTTCTCAATATACTTTTATAGTAGGACTGTGCCACCTTTATTCCCTGCATGTATCTCATGTACCTCTAACCAATGTACTTCCAACCAACAATTTATTATATTTCTCACTCATCTCCAGGGACTGGCAGACTGGTGGATATGTGCATCTTGCAAGCTAAAACACATGCCAGGCACAGGTCATGGCACAACTGGCTGATAAACCAAGTGGCTGGAAGGAACAGCTGTGTTAATTAATTACTTCACTCACTGCCACCTGAGACCAACTTCAGCTGATCCTCACTGCTCATGTCCAAGTGAACTTTTCTATATTCACAGATTCCCTGAATGGGTATCTTCAAAATGGAGCATAAGTTATTTTATGTCTGGAAAGGGCTGGGGAAAGACTGATAACCTGATCACATTTAAGATTTAACATGTGCGTAGCTGAAGTCTCTGTTTGGTGCACTTACATCTCTCATACTACTAGAAGACACCATGACAGAAGCTGGAAGTATAAAGTGAAGGCTTACCAAAATCATCTCAGATTATTAAAATGCATCTATTGCATTATTATATTTTATTTAAAATGATAATCCTATTTTATTTAAAATGAAAAATCCAGGAAGATGCTAAAGTGAGCGGGCAGTAGGATATGTGGTCACTTTTTTTTTTTTTTAGACACAGTCTCACTCTGTCACCCAGGCTGGAGTGCAGTGGTGCAATCATGGCTCACTGCAGTCTTGATCTCCCAGGCTCAGGTGATCCTCCCACCTCAGCCTCCCAAGTAGCTGGGACTACAAGTGCGTGTCACCACAGCCAGCTAATTTTTGTATTTTTTGTAGATACAGTGTTTTGTCATGTTGCTCAGGCTGGTCTTGAACTCCTGGGCTCAAGCCATTTGCCCACCTCAGCCTCCCAAAGTGCTGGGATAACAGAGGTGAGCCACTGCATTCCACCTGTGGGCACCTATTTCATAAGGCTTTATGGTAGATTGTTTCCATAATCGTTCCAAGTGAAGTATGCTACCTTGTATACATACCAGTGGTATACCTAGTACCTTTGACCCACAGAACAATTTTTTTAACCAAAATTTATTGGTAATGCAAAATAAACCATCATTCTCTTTAGGCTCTATAAAGATATGAGTCCCCTGTTACTGACTTTGCCTAAAATACAGCAAGCTTTTCTAATTTATAGGCTCAAATTGGTTGTTTTCTTTTTTTTTTTCTCTCAGCCACATTTTCCTCAGTTACATCTTTGATTTTCGTTTCTGTTCCCATTGTTCTCATTTGCTCCTCAGGCAATCCTATACTTATTAAATTTGATTTTTTTTTACTCTTCTCCATCTTTATCATCTCCTTTCTCATTATTTTAAGCTGTTTTTGTGGCTTTTTCTTTTTTTAGAAAATTTTCAGATCTGCCCTCTCCATCACAAATCCCATTTTCTCAGTACTTATTCTGTTCTTTACTACTTTCAAAGTAAACTTACAAATAACAAATATAAAAGATACTTAGGTCCCACCCCCAGATATTCCAATTTAATACTCTGGAGTGTGGCCCAAGCAGGTTTTTTTTAAATTGTGGTAAAATATACATGGCATACAATTTGTCATTTTAGCCTCTTTTAAGTGTGCAATTCAGTGTCATTAAATACATTTACATTGTTGGCAACCATCACCAGCATCTATTTCCAGAAATTTTTTCATCTTCCAAGCAGATAATTTTTAACAACTCCCTCTTTGACATGAAAAAATGATTCTCAGAAATAATCATAAAATAAAATGAATCATAATAATGATCAGAAAAGAAATATAGTAAAAATGTTCTTCTATTCAACTTTTATACAATACTGCCAGTAAAAAATAAAGAGCAAATATACGCTAAAAAGCACATTGACTTATTTAATGGCTTTTCTGTCTGCCTAACCATTTGAACTTTGACTCTTTGGCTCAAGCAATCCTCCTACCTCAGCCTCCCAAAGTGCTGGGATTACAGGCATGAGTCACTGTGCCCAGCCTGATTTCTAATTTAGAATCTACTGTATAAATTCAGGAATAGGTAGTGCTATGGGGATTGGAGACAGGATCCAAGGGAGCTCAAATTATTCATAAACGTTGAAAATGTAATTTTGCAACCAACACAGGTAGCTGAGTCTATGTGTGTCGGAGGCAACTATATAATTGGAAATTCTCTGAATTAGCTACCATGTAGAATAAAACGTTTATTTAAAAAGTAATAAAAATGTGGCTAGGTGAGTGATGAAAACAACTCTCAGTGGAGAGGGGAGCTGGAAAGGGGATGGGAAGGGCAGGTCACTCTCCCCTGAGGTTAAGTCACCTCTTAACCTCACGCCTGGTGGCTCACGCCTGTAATCCTAGCACTTTGGGAGGCTGAGGCAGGCAGATCACTTGAGGTCAGGAGTTCAAAACCAGCCTGTCCAACGTGGTAAAACCCCATCTCTACTAAAAATACAAAATATTAGTGGGGCATGCTGGTGAGTGCCTGTAATCCCAGCTACTTGGGAGGCTGAGGCCGGAGAATCCCTTGAAACCAGGAGACAGAGATTGCAGTGAGCCGAGATCACACCACTGCACTCCAACCTGGGCAACAGAGCGAGACTCCATCTCATAAAAAATAATAGTCATAAAATAAAATAAAATGTAATAGTATCTGTAACAATTACTAAAACTAAACCAACAAAATAATTTTTCAGGAAGGAGTATGCTATCATTGCCATTATCTAGAATTAATGGCTCACTGTGCTAATAAAAATCAAAGTAATTTTTAGTAGGTTTTAGTACTGTTTCAAGATTCTCAATGGACAATACATCTGCTTAGTGCCTGCTCTTAAAATAGGCTGCTCTCATGGTCCCGCCCTTGGCACATCACTGGTTCATACTTGGTTAGACCCCTCCCACTGATCCAATGATAGAGGCTGGAGGAAGAGAAATTCTAGGCAGACAGGGGCGGGTCTCTGGCAAAACCCCACCTTCCAGGTGAAAAGCCTGAAACCCAGCGCCCAAAGTGAGAACTTGCATCCCTGTGTGCCTGCTCTTTCCCTCCCTATTGGTTCTTTCTGAATAATGTCTTTCTACCAATCAAATATTGCCTGTTCCAAAGCTATCTACGGCCTTCCCCACCTCATCCTGTGTCTGTAAAGACTCCAGACTCAGCTGGCAGAGGAGAGAAGTGGCCGGATGTTGGGAAGAAGCAAGTCGACTTCAGAGAAAGCAGCTGGATGTCAGAAAGAGGCAATTTGACTTCAGAAGAGAGAGACAGAGAGGTGACTTAACCTCAGGGGAGAGCAACCTGCCCTTGAGACAAAGAGAGGTGACTTAACCTCAGGGGAGAGCAACCTGCCCTTCCCATCCCCTTTCCAGCTCCCCTCTCCACTGAGAGTTGCTTTCATCACTCAATAAAATTCTCCACATTCACCATGCTTCAGTTCGTCTGTATGACCTCATTCCTTTTGGGCACCAGAAAAGAATTCAGGATGCACTAAGCACGGGTACCCAAAAAAAGCTGTCATACTGGCCCTTTGCCCTCACTGGTGGAGGGAAGCTGCCCCATGTTACACTGCTGTTTGCAGACAGCAGAGCTAAGGGAGCACTGTAACACACCCTCTGGGGCCTTGGAGTCATAGGCACTCCAACCTGGATGCTGCCGTGGGGCCTGCATGGAGTTTGCTCCTGCTGGTGCTAAAGCAGCTGGTTCCCACACTTGCTCACTTGAGCACTCCCTCCCCTGAGGAGTGGAGCACAGCAGACCCGAGAGAGTGGAGTTTGCTCCTTACGGCACCTAAGTTCTCCCACCTGTGAGGGGTTGAGCAGGGTGGGCTGAGTTAAAGGGGCACTTCTGTCGCAAGTCCTACAAAGGGGTCAAGAAAATATCCTGCAGCACCACAGTGACTCCAGGCTTGGCACTGTGATTTGCTTTGCCCTCTCTTACAGCCTTGAGGTTGCCATATAAAAAAGCCTGAGCTAGTAGGCTTCATGCTGGAGTCATCTGGCCCAACCAACAGCAGCACTAACCGCCAGGCACGTAACTGCATTTTTCAGAAAATCTAGCCCCAGTCAAGCTACCTCACGATTTCAGTCACATGAGTAATTCCCAGCAATACCAATAGAAGAATATCTCATTTGAGTCCAGCTCGAGTTGCGTTGGCCCATAAAATTATGAGCAAATAAAATGGATGATGTTTCAAGGCACTATGTTTTGGGGTTGATTTTTGTGCAGCAATAGGTAATTAATATACCATTGTAAGAAGTTTGGTTTTTATTTTGAGTGAGATGGGAAGACATTCGAATATTTCGAGCCAGAGTGACGTGATCTGACCTTTCAAGAAGATTACTCTGGTTACTATGTTGGAAAAAAAACCCACAATAACATAGGTAGCCAAAGAAAGAAGGAGGGAGACAATTTAGCAAGGTGATACGGTAAGCTAGATGAGACATGATGGTGGCAGTCGGGTAGTAGCAGTGCAGATGATGAGAAATGGTCAGAATCTGGGTTCTAAATTATGAGAAAGTTTGTTGATAGATTTAATGTGAGGTGAAAGAAAGAGAATCAAGAAGTCTCATGGATTTTTTTGCCAGATGATGACATGAGAAAAAGGGCAAAACTAGTAAGCTGGGGGAGGACAATAACATCAGGGATTCTGTTCAGGAATGTTAAGTTTAGAGATACCTATAGACATCCAGTCTGCAGGACAATGATTCTTGATTTATATATGAGATATAAACTTCAGAGTTGTGAGCATAGAAATAAGATTGAAAGCCATGAGGCTAGATGGAATTTTCTAGGGATTTAGAGCAAATTGAGAAGATCCAATAACTAAATTCTGAGACAGACACTTCAATGTTTAGAGCAGCTGTTCTCAAAGTATGATCTGTGGTCCCATGGGGTTCCCTAAGACTCTTATATGGAAACCTGGAGGTCAAAACTACATTTTCATAATCATACAAAGATATTATCTGCCTTTTTTTCTCTTTTTTTACTGTGTTAACAATCGCACTGAAATACAAAAACAATGGTGGGTAAATTGCTGTCACTTCAGCATAAATCAAAGACAGTGGTACTAAACTCAATTAGAAGTTATATGCTTCACCACTGTTGCTCTTGTAGTTAAAATGAAATGCCAACTATTGCTCTCGTAGTTTAAAATGAAAATGTAAGAATGCCTCTGAGAAGAGAGTAACCATTCCTGATGATCCTTTATTACACATCTATTTATTAACAACGTTCAGTGTAAAAACATGGAAACTTCTCATAAAGTACTTCTGGTCCAAAGTAAAATACTTTGATTGGCTCAAGGAAAGACACTTGTGCCATTGTTTGAATTGAAGGCTGGATGACTTTCTTTATGGAACACATTTTTTTATCTGAAAATCAACTAACAGAAAAATTAGGTTTATTCAAACTTGGGTTTTTGGCAGACATTTTCTTGAAAATAAACCAAGTAGGCCGGGTGCGGTGGCTCACGCCTGTAATCCCAGCACTTTGGGAGGCCGAGGCGGGCGGATCACGAGGTCAGGAGATTGAGACCATCCTGGCTAACATAGTGAAACCCCGTCTCTACTAAAAATACAAAAAAATTAGCCGGGCGCGGTGGCGGGTGCCTGTAGTCCCAGCTACTCGGGAGGCTGAGGCAGGAGAATGGCGGGAACCCGGGAGGCGGAGCTTGCCGTGAGCCGAGATCGCGCCACTGCGCTCCAGGCTGGGTGACAGAGAGAGACTCCGTCTCAAAAAAAAAAAAAAAAAAAAAAAGAAAGAAAGAAAGAAAGAAAATAAACCAAGTGACCTTGTCACTTTAAGGAAAACAACCGACTGTATTTGTTGCCAGTGATAACATTTAAACTTTCAAGCAAAAATTTTGGAAGATTTGCCTCTGTAAGCTTGACAGCTTCCCAATATTGTCAGGTGAGATCAGTAGTGATATTAGGAAATGTGATTTTTTGATATTATATAATGAGATGTGTCAACATTAGAAAAATCTGCATGGTTCAGGGAACTAATATTTCATAATTGACCAATGCATAATGTTACAAAATCATGAATGAGTAAAAAAAGCCATTTAAAGTGCAGGATAGACAATAGATTTTCACATAACTGAGTACAAAAAGTTTACTGATACAGCTTTAGATTGCACTTTACAAGTGACCTTCAAGAAACTACCACTTGGAGTTCAAGTACAAAATCAAAGGGGGACATCCAAAATTATTTCAAAAGGCTATTAAAATACTCTTCCTTTTTCCAAATATATTACCTAAGTTAGGTCAGATTTTCTTCATATCCTTCAACCCAAACAATGCATTAGAATAGATTGAATTGGAAGGAGAAATGACACTCCAGCTGTCTTCTTTTAAACTACACTAGGAGTGGGCAAACCTTTTCCATGAAAGTCCAAATAGTTGATATTTTAGGATTTGCCTGCTATATAGTCTCTCTTTGTCACAAATATGCAACTCTTTCATTGTAGTGAGAAAGCTGCCACAAATACTGTGTAAGTTAATGAACATGGTTGTATTCCAATAAATATTTATAAAAACAAGCAGTGGTCTGAATTTGTCCAATAGGCTGTAGTTTGCAGAACCTAGCCCCACACTAGACAGTAAATACATTTTCAAAACTATAAAACAATACCAGTTTTCTCACTAATTTGTTTTGAAAAACAGTTTTTTTCATAAAAATTGTACATAGGTTTTGAAAATGTAGCTATTTTTTCATAAAAATTGTATTTCTGTTAACATGTAGTGGGTTTCTAATTATCATACTTAAACAAATTAATCAATAATTCTTTTCAAGTCTCAACTTTAATTTCTGATACAATCATAACTGATAGATAAAAGCCACATAACCAAAAGCTCTTTGAGAGCTTTAATAATTTTTAAGAATGTAAATGGGGTCTTGATACCAAAAAGTTTGAAAACTACTGGTTTATAGGCAGGAGACATGAGAAGAAACGAGTAAATGAGACAATGGAGGAGTGGCCCATTGAGGAAGGAGGACAACTGGAAATGGGATATCCTGGAAACCAAGTGAACAAATTGTTTCAAGGAGGAGAGTGTGAGACTAACTGTGTCAACTGATAATAGCATCATCAAAATGCTAATGGTAAGGAGGACCAGGTCCAGTGGCTCACACCTGTAATTCCAGCACTTTGGGAGGCCGAGGAGGGAGCATCGCTTGAGCCCGGGAGTTTGAGACCAGCCTGAGAAACATAGCAAGGCCTTATCTCTGTAAAAAATAAAAAAACTAGCTTGGTGCTGTGGCACACCCCTGTGGACCCAGCTACTTGGGAAGCCGAGATGGGAGGATCACTTGAGCCCAGGAGGTCAAAGCTGCAGTGAGCCATAATTGTACCACTTCACTCCAGATACTGGTCTCAAAAAAATGCTAATGATAAGGAACCAATAGGCAGGGAAATGTTAAGCTTCAAGAGACAGAAGGGCTAATCACTGGCTATAGGGCACTGGAGAAGAGGAAGGCATCCAGGGCACTTGTCTTTGTCCATTTGGGTTGGGGAGGCCTTTGCTGAGGGTGAGAAGACCTCATCTACTGGCAAAGAGGACTAATCAGAATTTAGGGACTCAAGGTCCCCAGGTTCATCAGGGTCTACCCACATGTCCCCATTCCAACTTATAGGATCTCATTCTTTCCCAGTCGGTGCCTATACTTTGACAGTAGATACCCTACACTATAGGAAATAAGGCTGTCCTTTATGGCATACCTAGAAGCTCTTAGGTTATTTATGCTGTGCTTGACCTGGGAATTTAAATTCCTGAGCTCATCATTTTCTTTCATTACTTTATCCAGTGGCATTAGTAGCAACCAATCAACATCATTATATTTTTCAGTTTTACAAAAATATTTGAAACTATCATATACAGAGTTACTCACCTCCTTGCCTCTTGTAAGGGGTTGATTAGGAATATCCAATGCAGATATTTTGCATATTTCTATAAACAATTCACAGCATGGACTATTAGTGCTTTCTTTACTACGGGAAATGAGATCCTGAGCATTTTTAGATCTAATCAGATTAAAGAGCCAGTTCCAGAAACCCCAAAACCAATTCAGAAAACTCATTTAAAAAATTCTGTTCCTCTAGAATCACTCTTGTTACCAAAATCTGTATTAGTTAAGGTTCTCTAGAGAATTACAACTAATAAGATACATAGAAAGATAGATATGTGAGAGGATTTATTACGGGAATTGGCTCATGTGATTATGGAGGACAAGAATTAGAATGATACGCTGTTTTGCAAGCTGGAGAACCAAGAAAGCTAATAGTGTAATTCAGTCTGAATCTCAAAGCCTGAGAATCAGGGGAGCCAATGCTGTAACTCTCAGTTCAAAAGCCTGAAAGCCAGGGACAAGTAGTGTATGTGTATAGGGGTTGCTGGTGTGAGTCCTGAGAGCCTGGAACTCTGATATTCCAAGGCAGGGGATGATAGTTGTTTTGGCTACACAAGAGAGTGAGAATTTGCCTTTTCTTTGCGTTTTCGTTCCATCTGGGCATTCAAGGGATTGGATGGTGCCTGCCTACATTGGCAAGGGTGGATTATCTTTACTGAGTCTACTGAGCCGAATGCTAATCTCTTCTGGAAACACCTTTAGAGACACACCCAGAAATGTTTTATCAGCTATTTGTGTTATCACTTAACCCAGTCAACTTGACACATACAATGAACTGTCAATGCACTGGTTGAAGAAATTGCTTTAAATGAGTGAAAAGTTCCCACTTCTGAAACAAGAGGTAGTAAATAAAGGATGAAGGCAGCTGTGGGCAAATTTGTAGGTGCAGGAGCAGGAAACTGAGAGTGTTAATCTGATGGTTTCTATTTTCACTTTGAAGTAGGACTGAAGCATCTTTTGAAATGAGGGGGTGAAGTGTTTCGGAGGCTTAGAAGAGTAGGAAAAGTGAAAGGCTGAAGAAATGAGGAGAGAGAGCTGACGAGGAAAATTAGAGGGTTTCCAGGTAATGTTGACTTTTCAGGAGGGGTTAGAAATTGTGACTGTATTGTGGCACCAATCTATATGATTGATGGATTTTCTCTAGCAAATATTTAACAGCCCAGGTATTAGTACAGAGAAAGTAGACAATAAAACTGCTAGCCCAGGAGTAGGCAAACTTTTCCTATAAAGAGCCAGATAGTACATATTTTAGGATTTGCAGGCCATACAGTTTCAAACACAGCTATTCAACTCTGCCTTTGTAGTATAAAATCAGCCACAGATAATATATAAACAAATGAGCATGGCTGTGTTCCAGTAACACTTATGTTCACTGAAATCTGAATTTAACACGTTTCATGTCACAAAACATTACTTGTCCTTTGATTTTTTTTCAACGGTTTAAAAACAAAAAATTCTTAGCTTGTGGGCCATACAAAAATTGGCAGCAGGTTGATTTGGTCTGTGGGGTCCGTAGTTTGTAAACCTCTGCCCTAAACCATGTGGCAAATTAGAGAAAGGTACATGCTCAGGACAGATCTACCCCAGGACTCTGAGCAAAGCTTTAGTTTTTTCCCATTTGTCCCCTTTGCTGGGTGCTTTTGTGCAGTGCACAGACTGCTCTTATGCTTTCAGATTTGGGGGACTATCAGACCCCCAAATGATGGTTGTTTCGGATACAGCATTGAAAGTGAGGATATCGGCACAAAAATGGCTGAAAAGATGGGTCACTTTAGTGTTATCTGAATAGGGGTGGGAGGTAAGGTGGAAAGGTGCTGATAGACATCCAGTCAAGGGGATCAAGGGCCATTAAGTATTTTTTTTTTCTTTTTTGAGACAGAGTCTTGCTGTTGGCTCTTGTCGCCCAGGCTGGAGTGCAATGGTGAGATCTCAGCTCACTGCAACCTCTGCCTACTGGGTTCAAGCAATTCTCCTGCCTCAGCCTCCAGAGTAGCTGGGATTACAGGCGCCTGCCGCCATGCCCGGCAAATTTTTGTATTTTTAGTAGAAACAGGGTTTCACCATGTTGGCCAGGCTGGCCTCAAGCTCCTGACCTCGGGTGATCCGCCCACCTCAGCCTCCCCAAGTGCTGGGATTACAGGCCACTGCGCCCAGCCCTATTAAGTATTTATGAGCTCAAGGAACCAATATAATAGGAATGATTGAGGGAAGAGTTGGAACATTAAAGTTCTAGAGAGGTATGTTGGAATGTATGAACTAAGAGTGAAAGAGTTGAGGTAATTTTACGATGTAGTGTGTGGCACATCAAAGGGGTCAAAGTCTTTGATGAGAAAGAGAAAATGGCCACGTTGTCAGTAAGTGACAGCACCAACAGAGATTAGAGGTTGACACAGCTGATGTCATGAACATAAAGAAACAATGAGAGTAAAAATGTAATGATCTGGAAATGGTTCAGGGACAAAGGGAAGATCAGTCACTCTAACTCATGCCTGACATTCTCTTGTCCTCTCCCTTCCAAAAATTAGCTCCCAATTTGCTTCTATACCCCAAGAATTTAGGTCCTTTAAGATCCTTTTCTTTCCTCCCAAAGAACTGGTCAGGAACTGGGAAGAAAACATTAGTGAAGAAATTTAGAGGTTAACATATAAGAAATAGAAAAGCTGGGGATGTGTATAAGTAACAGGTTTTGCTTCATTGTAGTTACATATTTCAACTTCTGACTAGAATCTCCACTTGAATGAATCAGAGGCTTCTTAAGCTCAATATGTGCAAAATAGAACTGAATTTCCTCCTTGACACATTCTGCCCATGCTGCCAGGTAAACTTCTGCCTGCTTTTGTGTAACTCTCTCAGTAAAAGATATTACCAGACCCTCCCCTCACCCAATTCCTTCCATAGGTTTCCTTAGTCTGTCCAACTATCTTCATATCCAGGGCTACCCCTCTGCTTTAGGCTCTCATCATCTCTGACTTGGATTATTAGAACATCCTTTCAGTGAACTCCCTAATAACCCTGCTTTATTTAAATTTTCATAAGTTGTTCATCATGGTTTTTTTGCATTAATTTGATTTTGTAAAATATTGCATTAAAATTTCATTTATCTTGATTCCCAAATATTTTGGTGCCTCCTTAAGGTGTGCACAAAAAGCAAGTGCTGTCCTCATTTCACTCTTGTCCTCACCCTTCTCCTACCTCCAGTCTTGTCTCCCTCAATCTGTTTTCCATTTAGCCAGGCAGCCAGTCAACTAAAATACGTAAGTAATCATGCCACATTCCTGCTTAAAATTCATCAAAGTATTCCCCTCAGGTTAATTCCACAAGACCTCACCAGATCAATCTTGTTCTGGTCCCTGCTTTCTATTTCAACCTCTATTCTGGATTTCCTCTTTTTCCTCTATTTGTCATTGCCATGGCTAACATCATGTACTGACACAGAATGAACACATAATGTTCTTAGAGCTTTACATGTATTATTTTATTCTATATGATGAGGTGATACAGATACCATTATATTATTTCTGTATTATTTTATAGCCAAAGATACTGCTATAAAGAGTTACCTGAGGTTGGGAATTTATTTTAGAAAGAAGTTTATTTGGCCTACGATTCTGCAGGCTGTACAAGCATGGTGTCAACATCTGCACAGCTTCTAGTGAGGCCTCAGGAAGCTCACAATCATGGTGGAAGGCAGCGGGGGAGCTGGCATACCACATGGCAAGAGAGGGAGCAAGAGAGAGAGAGAGATGCGTGTCGTGCCATGCTCTTTTAAACAACCAGCTCTCGTGTGAACTCATAGAGAACTCAGTCATTACCATGAGGACAGCACCAAGACATTCATGAGGGATCTGCTCCCATAACCCAAATTCCTCCCCCTAGGTCCACCTCCAACATTAGGGATCACACTTCAGCATGAGATTTGGAGTGGACACACATCCAAACCACGTCAGTCACTAAGCTATAAAGTTTCATAGTTCCCTTCCCCTAGGTCTTTATATGCTTTTCTACATTTCCCCTCCTTGGAAAACTCTCCAATATCCTGCTGTGGTTACTTCCTGCAGTAGGTTGATTAGTGGCTCCCCTAAGGCATTCACATCCCAATCCCTGGAACCTGTTACCTAACGTGGTAAAATGATTTTGCAGTTGTGATCAGGTTCAGAATTCGAGATAGGAAATTATCCTTGTATTATCTGAATGGGCCCAATGTAATTACAAAGGCCCTTCCAAGAGTGAGGCAGGGAGATCAGAGTGAGAGAGAAGACATGATGATGGAAGCAGAGAGGTTAGAGTGATGCCATTGCTGGTAGGGGGCCATGAGGAAGGTAGGCAGCCTCTGAAAGTCAGAAAAGGGAAAGAACAGACTATTGCTTACAGCCTCCAGAGAGGATGCAGCCCTGCTAACACCTTGGTCTTGGACTTTCAATGTCCAGTACTGCAAGCTAATACATTTGTGTTATTGTAAGCCATTAAATTTCTGGTAATTTGTTACAGTAGCAATGGGAAACTAATACACTTCCTCTGGAATGCTTTTCCTGGTCCCCGCAAATTATGTTAGATGCTCTTTCCAAATGTTCCCACAACTTCCTGTCCTTGCCTCTCACCCAGCACTTGCCGTATTGCATTGCATTTCCTGGTTGTGAGCCCATCTCTACCTCTAGATGGTAAGTTCCTTTGACTGGGATCTTGTTCTTTTGTATCCTGAGAACTTTACTTAAAGATACACAACTGGAGCTCAACAGACATTTGTTGAGTGAATAAATGAATGTGATTCCTCAGTCAAAGAGGGTTCGGATTATGTGTTTATACTACAATTATGTTTAAAATGATGATTATTAAGTTTAAAATGCAACCAAATTTGCCTTCCTGTTAAGAAAAAACAAAAATATAAAGGACACAGAGTGGGCTTTTTTCTAAGTATCCCATGAACACTGCAGGGGGAAGCAGTTACCTTGACGATAATGAGAAACCTGCTTTCTTCAGAGAAGCAAATGAAGCAATAAAACAAGAGAGGGTAAAGTAATTAAGAAATGCTGGGCCGGGCACGGTGGCTTACGCCTGTAATCCCAGCACTTTAGGAGGCCGAGGAGGATTACCTGCGGTCAGGAGTTCAAGACCAGCCTGGCCAAGGTGGTGACACCCTGTCTCTACTAAAAATACAAAAATTAGCTGGGTGTGGTGGTGCCCGCCTGTAATCCCAGTTATTCGGGGAGGCACTGAGGTAGAATAAAAATATAAAGGAAAGAGAGTGGGCTTTTTTCTAAGTATCCCATAAACACTGCAGGGGGAAGCAGTTACCTTGACGATAATGAGAAACCTGCTTTCTTCAGAGAAGCAAATGAAGCAATAAAACAAGAGAGGGTAAAGTAATTAAGAAATGCTGGGCCGGGCACAGTGACTCAGGCCTGTAATCCCAGCACTTTAGGAGGCCGAGATGGATTACCTGCGGTCAGGAGTTCAAGACCAGCCTGGCCAACGTGGTGACACTCTGTCTCTACTAAAAATACAAAAATTAGCTGGGTGTGGTGGTGCCCGCCTGTAATCCCAGCTATTCGCGGGGGGCGCTGAGGTAGAATAAAAATATAAAGGACAGAGAGTGGGCTTTTTTCTAAGTATCCCATGAACACTGCAGGGGGAAGCAGTTACCTTGACGATAATGAGAAACCTGCTTTCTACAGAGAAGCAAATGAAGCAATAAAACAAGAGAGGGTAAAGTAATTAAGAAATGCTGGGCTGGGCACAGTGGCTCACGCCTGTAATCCCAGCACTTTAGGAGGCCGAGGCGGATTACCTGTGGTCAGGAGTTCAAGACCAGCCTGGCCAACGTGGTGACACCCTGTCTCTACTAAAAATACAAAAATTAGCTGGGTGTGGTGGTGCACGCCTGTAATCCCAGCTATTCGGTGGGGGGCTGAGGTAGGAGAATTGCTTGAACCTGGGAGGCGGAGGTTGCAGTGAGCTGAGATCACACCACTGCACTCCAGCCTGGGCAACAGAGTGAGACTCTGTTTCAAAAAAAAGAAAAAGAAGAAAAGAAAATCTGAAGTTTAACATAGGCTTATACATTTTTTACATAGTAAGACACATACTTAGAAATGACATATGTGCCAGCTACAAGAAGTTTTTATTCACGACAGTGGTGAATTGAGTGGGACTGTGCTTGGCTTGCTACTGTTGAATATGACTCAAACACAAGTCAGGAACACATGACATTTTATTCCTATTTTCCTTTTGTTGTGAGTCTTTGTAATGCTCTATGTCTTAGTCCATTCAGCTGATATAACAAAATATCATAAACTGGGTAACTTATAAATGATAAATATTTATTTCTCATGGTTCTGGAGGCTGGGAAGTATAAGCTCAAGGCACTGGCAGATTTGATGTCTGGTGAGGGCCTGCTTCCTGGTTCACAGAATGACACCTTCTCACTGTGCGCATGAGGTGGAAGGGCAAGACAGCTGTTGGGGGCCTCTTTTATAGGGGTACTAATCCCATTCATGAGGGTTCCATCCTCACAACACCACAATGGCCCCATCTCTTAATATTATCACATCAGAGATTAGGTTTCAACATATGATTTTTGGGGGGACACGTTCAGACCACAGCACCTAATTTAACAGTGTGATTTCAGTATGCTGATTCTCAAAGGGAGAAGTCATTACAGAATCACCTGTTTCTCTCCCATCCTATACCTCACCAACTGTTTTAATAGTCTGGCATGGTGTTACTGGGTCATCTGCTCAGGGTATTACAAGGCTTAGACCAGGTGTTAGTCAGACTGAGTTTTTATCTGGTGGCTCTGGAGAAAAAAATCTGCTTCCAAGTTCAGTGGTACAGTTAGCACAATTCAGTCCCTTGTGGTTGTGGAACTGAGGTCCCATTTCCTTCCTGGCTATCAGCTAGGAATTTCTCTCAGCAACTAGAGGCTGCTTTTAGGTACTTTTCCTGGGGCCACAATTGTCACTTTACAACACAGATGCTATGCCTAAAAACTTAACAATAAATATTATCAAATATCGAGGTAAGATTAAAATTTCCCTGATTGTCTCAGAAATGGTCTTGCAGTTTGTTAACAGAAGGATCCAATCAGGATTCAAACATTGCCTTTGGTTGAATTATGTCTTAAATCTTTTAAAATATAAAACATTTCTCCAGTTCTTTATTTTTCTTGCAATGTATTTGTGGAAGAAACACGAATTTGTTTACAGAATTGTCTTTATTTTAGATCTTCCTGATTGCATCCCAATGCTGTTATTTAACATGCTCCTCTGTCTACTGTATTTTTTATAAAATTGGCAAATAGGTATGAGGTTTGATTCAACTCAGTTTCAATTTTATTTAAAGCAGGAATATGTCATGGGAAGTATTGTGTTTGCACTATTGCATCAAATCAGGAGACACATAAGCTTGGTTCTCTTTCTGTGATGTCAGCAAGCATTAATCACCATTGCCTGGACCCAAGATTTCATTATGAGTTGCAGACAGGTGATATTTTAATTTTACCAATTCTTCTTCATTCATTAACTACAATATTTCTTATAGAAAAACTTTCTCGCATCAACTATTCCCTTAGGTTACCCTGAGGTGCAGTTCTTCCAGGAAGGGCAAGATAAACACTTGATTCATTCTTTTTGTTGTTTCTGTTTTTAGAATAACATCTTGGTTTCCCAGCATTCTCCAAAGGAATCAATAAGTTTGTTGGTCATTTCTTTTTTTTTGAGATGGAGTCTCGCTCTGTCGCCCAGGCTGGAGTGCAGTGGCGTGATCTCAGCTCACTGCAAGCTCTGCCTCCTGGGTTCACGCCATTCTCCTGCCTCAGCCTCCAGAGTAGCTGGGACTACAGGCGCCTGCCACCATGCTTGGCTAATTTTTTTGTATTTTTAGTAGAGATGGGGTTTCACCGTGTTAGTCAGGATTGTCTCAATCTCCTGACCTCGTGATCCACCTGCTTCGGCCTCCCAAAGTGCTGGGATTACAGGTGTGACCCACCGCACCTGGCCTGTTGGTCATTTCTTGTTGCAGGAAGTCAGGGACCCTGAATGGAGGGACCTGCTGGAGCTGGTCTCTTAATCCTGTTATCTTTGTAAGCTGAGGATATATGTCACCTCAGGACCACTGTGATAATTGTGTTAACTGTACAAATTGATTGTAAAACATGTGTGTTTGAACAATATGAAATCAGTGCACCTTGAAAAAGAACAGAATAACAGCAATTTTTAAGGAACAAGGGAATGTCTTCATAAGTCACCCCACCATAAGGTCTGACCGCCTGTGGGGTCGGGCAAAAAGAGCCATATTTTTCTTCTTGCAGAGAGCCTACAAGTGGACGTGCAAGTAGGGAAGATATCACTAAATTATTTCCCTAGCAAGGAATATTAATATTAATACCCTGGGAAAGGAATGCATTCCTGGGGGGAAGTCTATAAACGGCTGCTATGGGAATGTCTATCTTGTGCAGTTGAGATAAGGACTGAGATATGCCCTGGTCTCCTGCAGTACCCTCAGGCTTACTAGGATGGAGAAAAACTCCGCCGTGGTAAATTTGTGGTCAGACCGGTTCTCTGCTCTCGAACCCTGTTTTCTGTTGTTTAAGATGTTTATCAAGACAATACGTGCACCGCTGAACATAGATACTTATCAGTAGTTCTGCTTTTGCCCTTTGCCTTGAGATCTTTGTTGGACCCTTATCAGTAGTTCTGCTTTTGCCCTTTGTCCTGTTCCCTCAGAAGCATGTGATCTTTGTTAGACCCTTATTAGTAGTTCTGCTTTTTGCCCTTTGAAGCATGTGATCTTTGTACCTACTCCCTGTTCTTACACCCCCTCCCCTTTTGAAATCCTTAATAAAAACTTGCTGGTTTTGAGGCTCAGGCGGGCATCATGGTCCTACCAATATGTGATGTCACCCCAGCGGCCCAGCTGTAAAATTCCTCTCTTTGTACTGTCTCTCTTTATTTCTCAGCCGGCTGACACTTACAGAAAATAGAAAGAACCTACATTGAAATATTGGGGGCGGGTTACCCTGATAATTTCTGTAGTAGTAGTTGTTGTTAATATCATTATGAACTCTGGATTATTGCAAATTTGATGTGTTCCAATTAATTGCAGGTATTGATCTTCTTGATGCTCAAATCGCTCCATCTCTGGCTACTGGGAGCCTCTTTTATTAGCTCCTGTGTTCCTTTGTTGTGATCCTATCAGTCTTGGATAGATTTCTTGCTTTCCAGTATGATCAACTCATCTTGATTTGTCTTCCTATTAGCCTTTTCTCTATAGACATGTCTTGGTTCTTTTAAGTAGGAAATAGCATTTAGAGTAAAGGCCACAATCTCAGCACTGGGTGAATTCATTGTTACTGCTTGGTAAATATTTATAAGACATTTCCATGAATACAGTTAGAAAAAAACTTAAATAAATAAATAAATAAATAAAACATCATGCCTGTAATCCCAGCACTTTGGGATGCCAAGGCAGGAGGATTGCTTGAGCCCAGGAATTCCATACCAGCCTGGGCAACATGGTAGGACCCCATCTCTATAAAAAAAATTTTTTTAAGTTAGCTGGGTGTGGTGGTGTGTGTCTGTTGTTCCAGCTACTTGGGAGGCTGAGCTGGGAGGATCACTTGAACCCAGAAGGTTGAGGCTGCAGTGAGCTGTGATTGCATCACTGCGCTACTGCACTCCAGCCTGGGTGACATGGCAAGACTGGCCTCAAAAGGAAAAAAAAGAAAAAGAAAAGAGAAAATATATTATAAATTCATACTATTCATAAGGTTATTTCTAACTATAAATTAGGATGACTATATTCATTTAATTTTTATATGGTATCTCTTTTTTTCCAACCCTGAAAATCTTGGTTCCTGAAGAGATTGAAATAATTGTGTGAACACTCTTTCTCTATACGTAAACATACATACATATATATATAATTACAGATATATAATACTGGTATTATTACTAGCAATATGATCACAAAATAGTTTAAGATTTTTTTTGTAGTTACTTTTGTCCTTAGGCCATTTCCCACTAGGGATGTTTAGATAAATTCCTATATTGTAAAAGAACTTAAAATACTTCTTTTCTGTGTGGTTAATTTTCCATATCTCTACCTTGTTATTTCATTTTGTTTTCAATTAAAATTTTATTTTGGTTTATTTTACTTTATAAAGATGTATTAGTCTGTTCTTGCATTGCTATAAAGAACTATCTGAGCCTAGGTAATTTATAAAGAGGTTTAGTTGGCTCATGGTTATGCAGGCTGTACAGGAAGCATGGCTGGGGATACTTGCAATCATGGCAGAAGGCAAAGAGAAAGGAGGCACGCCTCACATGATCAGAGAAGGAGAAAGACAGCGATAAGGGGTGGGGGTGCCACACGCTTTTAAAAAACCAGAGCTCATGAGAAATCACTATCATGAGATCAGCAAGGGGGAAAGCTGCCCCCATGATCCGATCACCTCTCACCAGACCCCTCCTCCAATACCGGGGATTACAATTCATCATGAGATTTGGGCAGGGACACAAATCCAAACCATATCAAATGATATAAATCACTTACATGCCTCCAAAGCTGATACTATCAAACAAGGTACATTCAGAAAAGTTTAGCTTCATTACTTTTTTACTCACTCTGTCCTCTCTTCCCCCCATAGGTAACCGTTTTTGTTTATCCTCCATTTAAAAATAATATATACAAATAGATTTCTCTGTATTATATTTGCACTCCTTTCTTAGATAAAAGATGCTTTTTTTTCCAAAACATGCTTGTTTTTTAATGTTTACCTAGTAAACCCTGGCGATTACACCACAGTCATATGTAGATATTTATTTTATGGCTGAATATTATTCAAATATGCAAAATCACAGTTTATTCAACCAATCTTTTTATGGTAGTCATATGCATTGTTCCTAGCCTTTTCGTTATGTCAAAGAGTACTGCCATTAATATCCCTGTGCACACAACTTTTTGTGTTTTTGCTGGTGTTTCTTTGGGATAGATTCCTGGAAGTAGAATTATTGAGTCAAGCACAAATCCATACCTAATTGTGCTAGATATTGGCAAATTCTCCTCTATAGGGGTTGTATCATTTTGCACGCTGGGCTGAAATATATGAGGGTGTGTATTTATCCACAGCCTTTTCAACAGAGTACGTTGTCAAACATTTGGATTTGTAACTAATATGCAAAAAATTTACATTATAATATAAATTTGCATCTCTTTTATTATGGCATCTGTTTACACGGTAAAGGACCATTTGACTTTCTTTTTCTGTGACTCATCTGTTTTTAGTTCTTGTCTATTTTTCAAAAGGATTTTTAGCTCTTTTAGAAGCTCTTTATATATCAGTCCTTTATATATTAATTATTTTTTCTGTGGTATAAGTTCCAAATATTATGAGGAACACATTCAATTTTTCATTTTTTCATCTAGCTATCCAGTTATCCCAACGTCAATGATTAAGAAATGGAATATGGTTTTTATGCAATTGAAATAAGACCAGTGTAGTTGGAATAGGGCAGTTGGAGAGTTATGTGAAATAAATATAGTAAAGTAGGTAGGGACCAGATCATAGAGTCTTGTGGTCTACCCTGGAAATTTTGGTTTTTATCTTAATAGCAGTAGACAACCACTGAAGAGTTTCAAGCTAGGTAGAATGTGTCAGGGGATGTTTGAGCAAACCTCCCTTAGCTAGGGATGGTAGGTTTATTTACTCAAATAGGAATCAAGACATTGATGACCTGGTAACCAAACCACAAGGGGTAGAAGTAATGACTAAAGTCCCAGGGTATGAATCTTTAGTATTAAACATACTAAAGCCCCAATAGCTTTAGTATTAGAAGACCTGTATTGACTTATCTCATTCTAATATGTTTCCCATAAGTATTGCTACTTAAGGTTAAAATTTCAACTTCACCTCATCTGAACTGCAGTAGCTGCCTGTATGATGGTACCTGTAATGTGTGAAGAAGCTACTCCCTCTGTGGGAAGCAACACAACCTATAGCAAGTTTAGAATTCTCTTATGCAGCTGTCTGGAACAAACTGGATAGGTGCCATATCGCGTGGGCTGTATACGGACACTAGTCATGGACTCAGCTCACTTTTGCTCTTCCCATCAATTGCAGTAATTTGTAACTGCCCACTTGTCAGCACTCCTTTAAATAACACTAGTGCATAGCGAGTTCAGCTGGAGAGCCACGGTATCCTAGTCTTTACAGATTTAGCAAATAAATCTAGCTTTACTTTTCAAGGTACATTGGATATGTTATCAGATTGCTCCTCTAACAACAGGGAAAGACTGGAAGTTAACAAGTGGGTTGGGAAATTACCTGTCAATTTAATTAATCTAATTAATGTTACAGATAGTGCCTCTGTGAAGATAATGGCTTATAGGACTATAAAAACTCTGATTATTAATGCCATCTAATTGGCAAAGGGAAAGGGGTGTGAATAAAAGAAAATATGTAGTGTTGGATTAAAATTTTGGGGTTAGAATTTTTAAGAGTCAGGAGTAGAACCTGGATCCCATGAACTGAGGTGAACTGGGACCTCAAGTTTGTAGATAATGTTAAATTAAAATGGAACGATCTAGCACTAGGTGACAAGCTAATACAAGGTGGAGAAGCCATAGAGTTTAATTTTAATTTTATTTTTAATTTTTTTGAGACAGAGTCTCACTCTGTTGCCCAGGCTGGAGTGCAGTGGCACAATCTCAGCTAACTGCAGCCTCCACCTCCTGAGCTCAAATGATTCTAATGCCTCAACCTCCCAAGTAGCTGGGATTACAGGCGCCTACCCCCATGTCTGGCTAATTTTTGTATTTTCAGTAGAGACAGGGTTTCACCATGTTGGTCAAGATGGTCTCAACCCCCTCATCTCAAGCAATCCACCTGCTGTGGACTGCCAAAGTACTGGGATTACAGGAGTGAGCCACCGCACCCAGCCTAGAGTTTAATTTTAAACAAACCCAACAAAGCAAAAATAAAATAAAATAAATCCACAGCTGACCGAACTGTCTCTTGAAGTTCTGAACATATAAAACATTTTTTTATAACAAAAAGGTCTGACAAGAATAAGGTCTTATTCTAATAAGAATAATATAAAGGTCTGATCTTTCCTAAAAAATTCTCCTAAAACAGAGGGACAAATTTGCTATATAAAAAGCTGACTTGGGTCACTTTGTGCTGAAAGGATTAGAGAAGAGCAAGAGTGATCCAGTCTTCCAGGTGATAGATAATGGTGGAAAATAGATGAATTCGAGAGATCTGTAGGAATTATAAACAATAGGGGCTGGGCGCAGTGGCTCATGCCTGTAATCCTAGCACTTTGGGAGGCCTAGGTGGGTGGATCACCTGCGGTCAGAAGTTCAAGACCAGCCTGGCCAATATGGTGAAACCCCATCTCCACTAAAAATACAAAAATTAGCTGGGCATGGTGGTACACGCCCGTAATCCCAGCTACTCGGGAGGCTGAGGCAGGAGAATCACTTGAACCCAGGAGACGGAGGTTGCAGTGAGCTGAGATTGCTTGCCACTGCACTCCAGCCTGGGCGACCAGGCGAGACTCTGTCTCAAACAAACAAACAAACAAACAAACAAAAAAAGGGAATTGGTGATTAATTTGGTCAGGGTTGAGGAAGAATCAAAGGCAAGGGTCAGTTCAGACTAGAGTTTCCACAAAGCCCTTATGTAGACACAAATGGAAAACCTGCAGGCTTTGCAGTACCAGCATGAATAAGGGGAACTTGTCCTGGTGCTAACACAATAAGGAAGTGTCTGCCTATTTATATCTCAGTACCATGACTCATTGAGTGCATTGATAGGCACTGATAAAAAGCAATGTGGGCTGGCTGTGGTGGCTCACACCTGTAATCCCAGCACTTTGGGAGGCCAAGTTGGGTGGATCACCTGAGGTCAGGAGTTCGAGATCAGCTTGACCAACATGGTGAAACCCCCATCTCTACTAAAAATACAAAAATTAGCTGGGTGTGGTGGCAGGTGCCTGTAATCCCAGCTACTCGAGAGGCTGAGTCAGGACAATCACTTGAACCTGGGAGGCGGAGGTGGCAGTGAGCAGAGATCACACCATTGCACTCCAGCCTGGGCAACAAGAGCAAAACTCCCAAAAAAAGCAATGTGTTCCACTGCAATAATCTTCCAATTTAGAGAATATTTTACTTGATGCGGTCCTTATGCCCATGGTACATTAAGTATGGTATGGTACCTTATGCCCATGGTACATTAAGATATAAGGGAACTAATAAGATGATGAGTTTACCTAGATGCCTACTTATCTCATTTTTACTCCTTAATCAAAGCAAAAGTGAGCCACATGGTGGCTCACACCTGCAATCCTAGCACTTTGGGAGGATGAGGCAGGCAGATCACTTGAGCCCAAGAGTTCGAGATCAGCCTGGGCAACATGGGGAGACCTCATCTCTACTAAAATATAAAAATTAGCCAGATGTGGTGGTGTGCGCCTGCAGTCCCAGCTATTCAGGAGGCTAAGGTTGGAGGATCACCTGAGCCTGGGAGGTTGAGGCTGTGGTGAACTGTGATCTTGCCACCGCACTCTAGCCTGGGTAACAGAGTGGGACCCTGGCCCAAAGGAAAAAAAAAAATCAAAGCAAAAGTAACTGAACTGAGCCCAAGCTGTCATTTGTATAATTACACTTGTAATCCCAGCCCACTTTCAAACTTAAATCAGTGAGTTTCTGGCTTGAGCAATTGACTATGTAGTTGGCATTGCTGTTTAGTAGAAGACTACCAGGTCTTTTGTTGTTGTTGTTGTCATTCTCGTTGTTGTAGTTATGGGAAAGGTAAAGAAAATCAGGTCAGTTTTGGACATCTTGACTTTTGAGGTCACTTTTGGACATCTTGACTTTTGAGGTCACTTTGATACTCCAAATGGAAATAGTAACTTGGCAGTTGCATATATGGGTCAAGATCCCAGAAGCGAATTACAGACTAAAGATAACGATTTGAGAGTCCTTGACTAAACAGATGGAAATTAAAATTGTGAGCTTGGATGAGATCACCTGGGGAGACAGTACAGTTGGAAGAGAATAGAGACAAAAACTGAACCTGAGAAAAACACATATTTAATAGTTAAGGACAATGAGTAGGCTGAGAAGACAGATGTATAAACCAGAATAGGTAAGAGAAGCTTGGTTTCTGAATACCAAGAGGAAGATTATTTTAAGGACAGCGTGGTCAACAGCATCAAATGCTACTGAGAGTCACGTAAATAAAAAACTGAAGCCAGGCATGGTGGCACGTGCCTGTAGTCTCAGCAACTTGGGAGCCTGAGGCAGAAGGACTGCATGAACCCAAGGGTTTGAGACCAGTCTGGGCAACACAGCAAGACCCCATCTCAAAAATAAAAACTTAAAACTAAAAAAAGTGTTCATTGCATTTAGCAACCAGAGGTTATTGATGGCATTAGTGAAAGCTGTTTTTGTAGAGTGGTGGTGGCTAAACCCAGATATTAATAGTTTTTGGAGTGCTTAGGAAGTGAGGAGAGGGCACCAAGTACTGACAACCCTTGAGTAATTTAACCTGAAAGAATGGGAAAGATTAACAGGAACATTTTAGGAAGCCAGGAAAGAAGAGCGATCTAAGTAGTAATAGCAAGTGTTAACTGTTAATTTAATTCCACAATAATTTGTTGATCACATGAAGGGCACCGGACAAAGAACTGAGAATTGAGAGATGAGTAAGAAGCAATCCGTTCCCTCAGAGTGCTCATGGTTTAGTGGGGGTTGGGGGGGAGAGAGATGGATAAATAATTATTGCATGGAAAGTATAATAATAAATGTATTAGATTTAGTAGTAGCATAGGTGGGAGTGAAGAGCATATTTATTAGGAAGGAGATTAGAGAAGATGTAGACGTGACTTTTGTAAAAGGCAAAAGATTTATACACTCTAAAGAGAAACCAGAGTATTGACTTTTGAACTGAGTTATGAATTCATAGGTATTTGGTAGGATGACTATGAGAGAGATACTCCAGGAAGAAGGAAAAGTATAGTTTATTAGAAAACTACATGTAATCTTTAAAGACGTGAGTTCTTGGAATCACATTGTCTAGATTTAAAACCTGCCTCTATCATTAGAAGCTTTGTGACCTTGGGTAATCACCACAGCTTTGAAAAGCCATAATTTTCTCATTTATAAAATGAAGGCTGATAATTCCTACCTCAGGATTTTAGGGAGCCTTAAAAGCTGTGAAACACTGAATTCAGTAGCTGGTGTGCAGCAAACCATCAATACACGTTAATTCTTGTTATTGATAATTTAAAATGCAAAAAGAGTGTCAGGGTATGAAGCTAAAGAAGGTAATCAGGAGTCACATCATGGTAGATTTGTCAGAAAGTTAGCACTGTTCCCAGCATTAATTAAAACAAACGAGAACAATTATTAGGAAACAGTTCAACTGAAGTCAGGCTTAAATCTACTAAAAATAGTTTTCAGGAAGCATCTTAATTATAATCTCTTGTTGATGAAGCCTAAGGCAACAAGTACGTACAAGTACCTCAAAGTCTACTAATTAGGAGGCTGAGATTGCTAACCTCTAATTGTGCAATTTGCAACTTTTTACATTACATTTTGTAACACAATGCATTATTTTCCATTAATATTGGTGCTAAACTTCATTTTTCTAATATTTTTTCTTTATACATTTCATATTTTTAAAAATGAGTTGGTAATACGGTAATACTTCGATTTCACCACAAAAACGACTTCAACTCTACCACCCAAAACAACAAAAAACACTGATCATGCCGGGCAAGATGGCTCATGCTTGTAATCCCAGCACTTTGTGAGGTCAAGGCAGGAGGATGGCTTAAGCCAGGATTGAGACCAGCCTGGGCAATACAGGGAGACTCCATCTCTTCAAAAAATTAAAAAAACTAGCGGTGCATGGTGGTATGTGCATGTAGTCCCAGGAACTTGGGGGGCTGAGGTGGGAGGATCGCTTGGCCCAGAAGATTGAGGCTGTAGTGAGCCATGATCATGTCACTGCACTCCAGTCTGGGACACAGAGTGAGTCCTTGTCTCTAAATAAATAAATAAATAAAAAACGTTGATCACATAGTGTAGCCAACCTTCAGAATTCTGGCAAGGGTATTTTAAGGGCAGAGTCAGACTCCAGAAAAAGCTGCAGGTGGACCTAAGGAAATTCGCATGGGATCTATGACCCCTATTCCTTTGACATAGTTTGAATTGATAAAAGTTTCTCTAGTCCAAAAAGCAAGCGATTTTTTTAGATTTTTATTTTGAGGAAGTCGTTTTCTCTGTAGGAGTTCAATTTCTCACTTATGTGAACAATATTCCTGCCATAGAAGGAATTTTTGTCATGAAAAGATAATTCGGGATCACTACTGTTTGGAGTATTTACTCTATTGAGTATTTTCGAAGTTAAAAAGATCATACGGATATCTTCACTTAGGAATGAAATGTTACAATCTTTGAGCCGGCATGAACTCTGATTTTGTTGATACTGGGTATACTGTCAATGCTGATTTTGATATTTGGTAAGGACTGATTTATTTACATCTTGTGTGTGCCTCAATTTCCCTAATATGGTCTGAGCCTGTAGATAACACCTTACTTTATTTATAGTTGGGTCAATTCTTCAAGATGTTTAACGCTCTCCATGTTTATTTCTTGTGGTTGACTATACTTTCCATGGTAGGAAGTCCTGAACTTCTGCTACTACTGTAGGTCTTATCTTTAGGCTTGTGGATGCTTAATAAGAACACTGAGATGATCTAAGAGTGCAGGACATTTAATTAAAAAAAATTTTTTTTTTAAGAGACAGAGTTTTGCTCTGTTGCCCAGGTTGGGGTGCAGTGGTGAGATGGCAGCTCACTGCAGCCTCAAACTCCTGGGCTCAAGCAATTCTCCCAGATTATCCCACCTCAGCTTCCTAGGTAGCTGAGACCACAGACGAGCCACCGGCCCAGCTAATTTTTGCATTTCTTGTAAAGAAGGGGTCTTACTGTGTTGCCTCTTCTCCATGAGGCTGGTCTCGAACTCCTGGACTCAATCGATCCTCCCACCTCAGCCTCCCACAGTGCTGGGATTACAAATCTGAGCCACCACACCTACCAGCAGAAACTTTTTTTCAAGAGGGGACTTTGGATTTCAAGGTGACCTCCCCCACCCCGCCCACAGTAATATCTGTGACCCAGTGCACAATACAAGTGCCTATGACTGAATAAAATATTTCACGAAATATTTATTTCACTATTCGAGATGTGCCTGGTATCTCTATTTCTTTCTTTTTTTTCTTTTTTTGGAGACAGAGGAGTGATCTCGGCTCACTGCAACCTCCGCCTCGCAGGTTCAAGCGATTTTCCTGCCTCAGCCTCCTGAGTAGCTGGAATTAGAGGCGCTCGCCACGACGCCCAGCTAATTTTTGTATTTTTAGTAGAGACGGGGTTTCGCCATGTTGTCCAGGCTGGTCTTGAACTCCTGACCTCAGGTGATCCGCCCGCCTCGGCCTCCCAAAGTGCTGGGATTACAGACGTGAGCCACTGTGCCTGGCCATCTAACTCTATTTCACAGAAAACTGGAACCACCACACGCACCTGTACCCCTTCCAAGTAGAAACCAGCTAATTTGGTTTTACGAATCACTAAAGGCCGACTGAAAACGCTCTTCTAGCAGTCTTCGCTGCTACTCCATCTATCACAGCCCATCCGAAAAGCGGCGGTAGCAGCTGGGAAGGCCGCGGCCGGAGGCTGTCACAGAGCAGCACTCGCGCTTCGGCCCGCAAGATGGAGCGTTTCCCTCCAGGGAAGCAGCGCCGCACCTATCCACAGCCCCCACTCGGTGGATGATGCAGGACTCGGCCCATTTCCCTGCCCTCCAGCTTTCTCAACGTCAGCCCCGCCCCCTTATCTTTCCTCGGCGAGTTTACTTTCGCCCCGCCAAGTGGGCAGAGCGCCGAACGATCGATGCTTTCTTCCGCGCCCCGAGAGCCGCCATTTTTGAGAGCGGGGGAGGAGAGACAAGCAGGGGCGGCAGAGGCTCAACGGGATGCTGACTGGGTTTTGCTTTTCGTCCCAGCCTTGTGGGGCCGGGACGGAAGAACCCATCAAAGCCCTTCCTCCCGCCGCCTCTCCGGAATGAGGTCTCAGCGCCCGCGCGGGACAGCACCCTTCCTCCTGCGACAGTGAGTGGCGACCCGTGGCGCGACTGCCGGGCGCCCGCGCGCGCCCCCGCGCGCTCCTTCGCTGTCAGTTACCCCGCGCGCCTCCGCCCCTCTCCCGCCGGCCCCGCGCTAGGCGCAGACTCGTTTGTTTGTTTCTGCAGGAGCCCAAGAAGAGGCCGAAACCGAGACCATGCCTGGGAAGCTGAAGGTGAAAATCGTGGCCGGGCGCCATTTGCCAGTGATGGACCGTGCTAGTGACCTGACTGATGCCTTCGTGGAGGTTGGTGCAGGGTCCTGCCCCTCAAAACACAGGGAGCGCCAAGCCCTGTGAAGGATCTACCCACCTCGCCCCCAGCCCCTCAGCCTATTCCCCCCCTCGACTGCCCTCCCGTCGGCCGTGGTTGTCCAGCTCTCCCACGAGGGATGACCGCCGAGACCTCAGTGTGTGCGATGGGTGCACGGCTTGCAGGCGTCCGCGGCACAGTCCGCTGCGCGGGGAGGCTTGTACTGTTGTGCATGCGGGGGTGACCCTGATGTCAGGACTCATTAACAGGCCACCTGCCACTCAGGAGATCCCAAGGCGTGGCCGCGCAGCCACCGACACACTCACACACATACACACACACACACACACAAATGCCGGGATGACTCTGATGTCAGGACTCATTAACAGGCCACCTGCCACTCAGGAGATCCCAAGGTGTGGCCCCGCAGCCACTGAAACACACACACACACCCTTGGAAGGGGTGGCCAGAGTGCTGGACATCATGTTTAAGAAGGTGCATGAAGCCTTTTATGGGCACTTGGAGTCCCACAGTGCGAGGAAATCCACTCTCATGCCTAACATTTTGTGAATCTGCCATGCACGTTCTAAAACACAACTGCAACACTTCCTGCTCTCGTATAGACTGGTAGGTCTGATGAGGTGTTTCAGGGTAATTTAGCGCCTTGAGGTAGGAAGTCATTTAATTGCCATGGACTTAAATTGCAAAATTGCTTTTTAAGTCTAATGATTAGTTTAAAAGTCATGCAAATTAGTAAAGGCCTACGGCCGGAAGGTAATAACCCAGAGTCTGAAAGAAGCCAAGTAAAGATTGTAATAAAAATTGGCGTGATGAGCCAGAGCATTAGAGCAGCAATCATTTGGGCTATTAGTGCTTAGAATTGATGGATAGTTATATCATAATATATAGCTCGATTTCATCTCAATATTCCTGATGTTTCCTAAATGTTCTCTAACCGAATAATTACAGTTCACTGCCTCCCCTGCCCATTGTCATGGTGATTCTTAATCACTTCATTTGAGAAAGTTCTTGAGTGCTCTTGTGCCAGATGTTAGGTGATAGGAATCCACAAATAACTAAAACATAGTGTTTGCTTTCTGGTAGTTCAGACATTGACCCACACAGCCTATTTAATAACTAATAGGTAACGTGTTGAATTTAATAATTGCCAGATCTGTACTAAGTACTTTTAAATTCTTAGTTTTCACAACAGTCCTGCTATAGGAGTATTGTTATTGTCCCATGTTACAGTGGATGTAACTGAGGCCCAGGAAGGGTAAATAATTTGCTTAAGGTTACATAGCTTGCAAACCTCCACAGCCTGACAGTTTGTTCTCTTAACCACTCTGCTAATACGGCCTCACCAAAGTGATGAGTATTGTATTAGAATATGGAAAGAATTCTGTCTCTGAAGGTTGAGAAAGGCTTCTTGTGAAAGTGACATTTGAAGTGGGCCTTGAAGGACACCCAGGATTTTACCAGGCAAAGGGAACATCAAAGGCAAAGGCATAGACTGGGATATATAGTATGTTCAGGAAGCTGCCTTAGTTTAGTACGTGTCTGGAGGAAAGGGTATGAGATATGTGGGTAGTGGAGCTTGTTAGGGATGAGGCTGGAAAGCCCCATTTTCTATAAAACCTCATTTTCTGTAATATTTATAAGGAGGGACAAGGAAGCTGAATGCAGGTCACTGCAGCCTCCAACTCCTGGCCTCAAGCCATCCTCCTGCCTCTCCCGCTTCGGCCTCCCAAAGTGCTGGGATTATGGGCCTGAGCCACCACGCCTGGCCAGGGGAGTTTTTTAAGCAGAAATAAAATAAGATCATGTTTGTATTAGTTTGTTTCTTTATAGGATGGCCTGAATGGGGATGCTATTGATGGACTAGACAGATGGGAAGTGTGGCAGGGAGATCAGTTAAGAAGGTGGTAAAATTATCCAGGTAATATGTGGGAATGGGAATAGGAATGTATTTGAACAGAAAGATTTGTGGGACATTTCTTAGGTTAAAATAGTCAGGCCTTGATAACTAGGTGGATTTTGCTGGTGAGGAAGGGGGCTGATTCAGGGGTTACTTATTACTTCCTTCTTTGAACAAATTGAATGTCTGCCGTTTGCCAGGCTCTGGGCTAGTTACTGGTCTAGCCGATGTATATACATGGTGAATAAGACAGACTTGGTTCCTTCTCTTAATTCAGCTTATATTTTAGTGGGAGAGACAGATGTTTAAAAGGTAAATAGATTATTAAATATATAGTTACAAGTTGGGATGGGTGCCATGAAAGAGAACAATAGAAAGAGAACAACAGGGAACACCTACTTTAGGTTGAGTAATCAGGGTTGGCCCCTGAGAAAAGTGTTTGTCAAAACCAAGATCTGCTGGATGAGAAGGAGCCTGCTGCTGAGGGAGCATATTTGTGTGTGTAGGGGAGTGGGTGGACAGAAGGTAACCCGGAGATCTCATGTAGAGATTTGGTGTGTTTTAGGAAGTGAAGGAAAATGCGTGTGGCTGGCACGTAGTCAGTGAAGGGAAGAGTAGTATAAGATAAAGTTGGAGAGTTAATCAAAGAACCAGTCTTGCAAGGACTAAGGCCATGATTAAGAGTTTGAATTTTACCCTAAATTCATTGAGAAGCCCTTGTTAAGATGAGCACTGTTATATGGAGAATGGATTGAAGGGGAAAGAGTAGAAATCAGGCAGTTAGGAGATTCTATAATAGTTCAAATAACAGGTAATGTTATCCAAGGTAATGGATTTGGTAATGCGGACAAGTGGATGAATTCCAGGTATATTTTGAAGATAGATTAAAAGATGACTCCTAGCTTTCCCAAGTATTGGGTTTTCTGATACTCCAGGGGGATGGTAAAGATTGAGGAGGATCATTTTCCATTTGAGCATGTTAGGTTTGTGATGTCTATAGGGCCTTTAATTGGAGATGTTAAGGAAGTGATTTATGACTATGGCATTCAAAAAAAGAGGTCTGAGTTAAAAATGAGCACACAAGCCAGTGTTTCTCAACTGTGAGACCCAGGACTCCCTTTAGATAGCTGGTATTTTGGAATCTACCCTTTCTATCCTGGCATGATATTTTTTAGTTAATATATCCTTACAATTAAAAAATCAGTACCACGGTTTAACTATAACAAATAGAAGTATTTGTTGTTGTTGTTATCATTATTATTTTTTTGAGATAGAGTCTTGCTCTTTCACCCAGGCTGGAGTGTAGTGGCATGATCTTGGCTCACTGCAACTTCCGTCACCTGGGTTCAAGCGATTGTCCTGCCTCAGCCTCCAGAGTAGCTGGGATTACAGGTGCTTGCCTCCGCGCCCAGCTAATTTTTGTATTTTTAGTAGAGACGGGATTTCGCCATGTTGGCCAGGCTGGTCTTGAACTCCTGACCTCAGGTGATCCACCTGCCTTGGTCTCCCAAAGTGCTGGGATTACAGGTGTGAGCCACCGTGCCCGGCCTGTTGTTATTATTTTAATATGGAAGTACTTTTTCATGACCATAATAGAAAACATGAAGTAATCAGATGAATCAATGAATTCGGCCTTTGTATGTATTAGACACTGTACTGGATGCTGGGGATATAGCAATAAATTTAAAAAAACTTCAGTCACGGAACTTACATTTTAGTGGGAGGAGAGAGTTCATAAATAAGGTAAGTAAGTAAAAGATATAGTATGCTGGATGGTCTAGTTTTCTCTAGATTTTAGCATATACCAAAAATTACTTAAGAATAATATATGGAGAAAATAAAGCTGGGACACAGAATAGGGAGTGCCTCGCCTATGTTAAAATCACGTGAATGTGACTGCTTCTCAAACAGAGTAAGACAGTTGTGTAGTTTTGGCATCTCAGATCTTCATTGCCATTGGTTATCTGATTTTTCAAAATAGTCAACTCATGGGAAAAAGCAGAGTTGCCTCTTGATTTACATGATGGTTGTAGTTCTTGACAATTATGTACATTGAAACCCGATTGTAATACTTCTGTCTGTAAAACTGAGGTTCTAGGTAGGGTTTTTTCTCTCTCTTTTTTTTTTTTTTGAGACGGAGCTTCGCTCTTGTTGCCCAGGTTGGAGTGCAATGGCGCGATCTCAGCTCACTGTAAACTCTGCCTCTCAGGTTCAAGCGATTCTCCTGCCTCAGCCTCCTGAGTAGCTGGGACTACCAGTGCACCACCATGCCTGGCTAATTTTTTGTATTTTTGTAGAGACAGGGTTTCACCATGTTGCCCAGACTGGTCTTGAACACCTGACCTCAGGTGATCCACCCACCTTGGCCTCCCAAAGTGCGGGGATTACAGGCATGAGCCACCGCACGCGGTCTTCTAGGTAGGTTTCTTACCCATGTGATTATCTAGTGGGACATTTGAAAATCATGACATGGTAAAAGTCTTCATTGTTGGGAACTCTATTGCATTGAAGAATACCTGGCATCTCTGGCCCTTCCTCACTTAATGCAATTACTATTTTCCCCAAAACCACTGCTAGAAATGTCTAAAGCTTCTTTAGGAGTTGGAGTTGGTTCTGTCTTTTTTGCAAAGCTTTAGGAGTTGGTTCTGTCTTTTTTGCAAACCTGTGACTTAGGGGAAGGGAGAGAAACAGGATGAATCCTTGAAAAAACTTGATATTAAGAGGTTTATTAGAGGAGGAGGACTAGAGGAAGGAAACTGAGATTGTGAGCCAGTGGGTGGGAGAAAAATGGGGAACATAATGTCTTAGAAGGCAAGAGAGGAAGTTTCTAGAAAGAGGAAGGAAGCTCAATTGTCAGATGTCACTGAGGTCAAGTAAGAAGACAGAAAAATTATTGGATTGGACAACATGGGGGTTGTGACAAGAGGCATGATGAGGGTGGAATCCCATCCTGTAGTGATTTAAAGAGAAAGTACATGGGAAGTGAGGAAGTAGAAAGAGCATGAATAGGCAACTGTTTCAAGATGTATGGCTATGAAGGGGGGAGGAAAAATAGTGTGGTGTTTGAGAAGTAGTTTTAGTACTTAAAAAATAAATGAAAAGATACAGAACCTATTTGTGTGCTAATAGGAATAATCCAGTAGAAAGGGGAAAAATTAATGCAGGAAAAGGGGGATAATGAAGGATTACAATATAATAAAGGGATAAATGCTTGATACAGACTTAAGTTCATAGACGAGGGAGATAATAAAGCGTGGGCTTGTCATGAGAAACCTTTATCCTGGGCCTGGAGGATGGTAAAATTTACAAAGGCAGAGAGAAAAAGGAAGAAAAAATTTTCAGGTGACTAGGACAAACTTGATAAAAGCAAAAGAAGAAACAGAGTATGTATTGATGTAATTGAATGTATTTCAGTTGAATGCATTTCATTCATATGTGATTGAAAGGAAGATTCTTGTTGTATAGAAGTGGGAAATAAATCTGGCTAGGAAAGGGGGATACAGATTACTGAGTAGTCCAGAAATTAGGAGGAGAGGTCAATACAGTTGAAGCTGTCTTAACAACCTCCGTTAACTGACTCATTGCAATCCTCAGTGCTCTGCATCCTTCCATAAAGCGTATTCGTAAATACTCCTCTGGGTTAAGACTACTCTCCAGTGTGTCTGGAGTTTCCCATCAGTTGGCTGATACATTTTACCAAGAGGCAGTTGTGTTTATTCCCAAATCTGCTTATGTCAACTGTATTTCTTACTATATTTTATTTAAACCTTATATAAATGAGTGAATGTAAAGACATGGAAATGGTTACTAAAAATTGCTCTTGAATTAGGTGGAGAAAAGATTGTAAAAAATAGAGGATTCTTTGTTCATACTTTTTAAAGCAACCCAAACTGGAAATCAGAGATGAATGTGGCTTATGCAAAAAAAGATGACTAAACAGTTGACTTTTACACAAAGAAGAGGTCTTAGCCTTACATTAAAAGACAGGAATGAATGTTTGTTTATATGTTTTATCTTAAAATGTTTTTACAGTTTGTATTATTTTTAGTGATCCTCTAATTTAACCAAGTTATTTGATTAACTGATCAAGTATTGGTCCTGGTTGCATTGATTGAGAGAATTTCCACTATATATGACGTCAGGAGTGTAGGGACCCAGTGAAGACCAAGTAATTCTTCAAGACGAGTAGTCTTGCAGGAATCTCTAGAGTAAGATGGGGTTCTGTACAAGCGAAGTATTAATGGAAATATATCTCATTGTTAATGTGTGTTACCAATTGTTTGGCTAAACTACATTGTCATCTTGTGTTTTTCTAGGAACCTTTGAGGGAACAGGGAGAGGAAAATAAATATTTAATGAATATTTCCTATGTGCAGACATTTTGCTAGGTCTACACGCGTTATATCATGTAATGCTCACTTACAATCCCACTTTTCAGAGGAGGAAGCCAATTTAAGTAACAGGTTAATAACTTTCTCAAGGTAATTTAGCTAATGAGTAGGTAAAGAGAATGCTTTACTTTACTGGGGGAAATCTCCACTAAAATCCCTGATGTTTTTTTAACAGAGTTATAAGGCATTCATTTAATTGCTGAGTAATAAAATGTCCTTTTAATTAAATTAAGACTAAGTGAACCGAGATTCTTCTGTACTAGAGTGGAAATCATCCAATGTTGGCAAAATACACACTCCAGCCTTTTTCTTTTTGTTTCTTGTCCTTTATTTGTTTGCTTGTTTGAAAGACTGGGTCTTGCTCTGTCGCCCAGGCCTGAATGCAGCAGCCTTGAACTCCTGGCTTCAAGCTCCTCTTGCCTTAGCTTCTTGAGTAGCAGGGACTTCAGGCACGCACCACCCTGCCTGGCTGATGACTTTTCCTTTTTTCTAAAGTCTTTTTTGTTTGTTTAAAGCAGTTTGTGGACTATTAGATCTTTATTTAGAATGAACAGTTGCACAACAAAAAGGCACAGTATAGCACAACTGTTATAGTGGGACAAAACTGTAGAGTGCTCTAAACTTGTCACTTAAAAAATCATGTACTACTTTTGGCAGTTGAGCCAAAACCCTTAAGTATATTTGGCTTTTGAATGATTTTGAATGTTTTTATAAATCCTAACAGTATTTTACTTCATATAAAGCAGCTTTAGATAAATTAAACAATAAGTATTTCCATCATGCCTTGAATATTTAAATGGAATGAAAATTAAATTAGTAATTAAACAAGAACCTCTATTCTTCCTTTTTCCTCATTAAGTTTCATTTCTTTATCATCGTGATTAAAAAAATTATACAAGTAATACTTGAATGCTCCCCATTAAAAAAGATTGAAACACTCAAATATAACTCGAAAACCCCTTACTTTCTTCTTACACCACTGTACTCTATTCCCTACACCCTATCAGTCCCTTCTTCAGAGATAATTGCTGTCAGTTCTTTGGCTTATGTTAATCTATTCTTCATCCCCTTAACAAATACTTGTATATCTATATCGCATTTTTAGAAACAAATATAATCATACTTTATATATTCTGATACTTGTTTTTTCAGTTATTGTGTAATATCTTCTAGTGACAGTACATATTGTCGACTCCATTATTTATAGGGCACATGATTTGTTCAGTCACTTTCCTGCTGAATGAGTATATTTTTGGTGGGGAGGGCTTATGTGAAAGTACTTCTGTAGGTTAAATTCCTGGTAGCAAACCTAGGATTCTGTAATTTGAATGAAAATAAAGTTATTGCCATTGGAATTTTAATTTTTGATGTTTTTGAATTTTAAAATAATGCATTTAAAATAGGTAGTATTATGCATGGTTCAAAATTCAAAAGGTACAAAGTGAGTCAGCTTCTCTTTCACAGCCTCTCCTTTAACCAACCTCTTCTGCTGTTTGTAGTGGCCATTGTTACTATTTCTTGTATATACTTCTAGAAATAATGTGCGCATATACAGACATATACCTATTATATGAATTCTGTCTTTTTCTTTTTTTTTTGCACTGAAGAATGCCATATATCTGCAGTAGAAAGATGTATCTTGGAAGTTGTTCCTTATCAGTGCATGGAGAACTGCTTTATTCTATTTAGTGCTACATTGTGTTGCTTTACCATAAATTTAATTAGTTCCATATTGACAGATATTTAACTTGTTTCCAAGCTTTTGCTACAGTAATGCTGCTGATATATGCCATTGTGTACCTCTGTGGGATAAATTCTAAGAAGTAGAATTGCTAGCTTAAAAGGGATTTAAGGCATTTAAAATTTTGATATGTGTTTTCAAAGTCTCTGTAGAGATTGTTCTACAACTCCTACCAGCAAAGCATGACAGTACCTCACCAATTCTGTTTTCAAACCTTTTGATCTTTGCCAGCCTGATAAGTAAAAATATTTTAGTTTGCATTTCTCTTAGTATGAATGAGGTTGATCATCTTTTGATGTGGTTAAAGACAGCTGTATTTCCATTTCTGTGACTTACCTGATCATATCCTTTGCCTATTTTTTCTATTGGGTTGTTGATCTTTTATTGCTCTCTATATGCTCTTTAGAAACGGAGGAAGTTAGTTCTTTGTGATGTGTGGAGCTGGTCAAGCAGAGCAGTGGGTGATCCCTTGTTGTGGGTATTATTATTAGTCTACAATCTTACCTGGATCCATCTGTACGTTCTTCCCTTTGTCCCAGAGGATAATAGTCTTTTGTCCCCTTTATGGTTAATCCTTCTATTGGTTGGCTGACATTAAAATTTACTTTTATTCACATTTTTGATATTCATATGTGAATAATTTCTTATTTGTTTTTAGGTAAAATTTGGTAATACCACCTTTAAAACAGATGTGTACCTTAAGTCACTCAACCCTCAGTGGAACTCGGAGTGGTTTAAATTTGAGGTAAGTTTTTAAATGTCAGCATTTTTGAGTGTATTTTTTTGAGGTGACTCTTTTCCCTCAGGAATAATGAGAACCTTTTATTTCAGGCATAGTACTATTTCTACATCATAAAAATATTTTCTTTTCTGCTTACCTAGGAATATCGAGTCTAAAAAAAGTTGTATTACATTTAAGAAAATATAGTATATGATAACACATGAACAAAAGAAGTCCTCAGATGTATTATATTATTATTATTGTAGTTTTCTCTAGATTTTAGCACATACCAAAAATTACTTAAGAATAGTATATGGATTAAAATAAATTTTTAAAAATTGTAGTACTATATATTGTGAATATTGCCATTTAAATCATTTGTAAGTGTACAGCTTGGTAGCATTAATTACATTCACAGTGTTTTGCTACCATCACCGCTATTTCCAGAACTTTTTCTTTATCCTAAATGGAAATTGTATACTCACTAACCAATAACTTCCCATTCCCTCCTCTCCCTAGACTCTGGTGACCTCTAATCTACTTTCTGTCTCTTTGAATTTGCTTATGCTAGATATTTCATATAAATGGAGTCATATAATACTTGTCCTGTTGTATCTGCTTTCTTTTACTCAGCATAATGTTTTCAGGGTTCATCCACACTGTAACATGTATCAGAATTTTATTCCTTCTTATGGCTGAATAATAACCCATTGTATGTGTATGCCACATTTTATTTTCTAATTGAGTTATTTTTATTGAGTTGTAAAAGTTCTTTATTCTGAATATTAACTTATTATCAGATATATAATTTGCAAATATTTTCACTCATTCAATAGGTTGTCTTTTTACTTGATAATTTTCTTTGATACGCAAAAGTTTTAAATTTTGATGAAGTCCAATATATTTATTTTTGTTTTGGTGTGAAATCAAAGAATCCATTGTCAACTCTAAGGTCATGAAGATTACCCCTATGTTTTTTTGTAAGAGTTTTATGGTTTTAGTTCTTATATATAGGTCATGGATTCATTTGGAGTTAATTTTTATAATGGAGTGCGGTGAGAGGCCAACTTCATTCCTTTTTTTTAATAGACAGAGTCTTGCTTTGTTGCCCAGGCTGGAGTGCAGTGGTGCGATCTTGGCTCACTGCAACCTCCGCCTGCTGGGTTCAAGCGATTCTCCTGCCTCAACCTCCCTAGTAGCTGGGATTACAGGCATGCGCCGTCATGCCTGGCTAATTTTTTTTGTATTTTTAGTAGAGATGGGGTTTTGCCCTCTTGGCCCGGCTGGTCTCAAACTCCTGACCTCAAGTGATCTGCCTGCCTTGGCCTCCCAAAGTGCTAGGATTACAGGCGTTAGCCACCACACGTGGCCCCAACTTCATTCATGTATGTAGAAATTCATGCATGTAGAAATTCAGTTGTTTGGGCACATTTGTTGAAGAGACTGTTCTTTTCCCATTGATTGGTAGTCCACATAGAGACAGGAGGTGGTTATGTTCAAATGGCTTGTGGCCTGGTCATCTGAGGGGACTTCTCCAAAAGGAGAGCCTCCCATCTCCTCACCCAGGTCTCTTTTCATTCCTCCCTTCTTCCCACTTGTGCTTCCTTCCTTGAGGCCCTTGAATGTAGAGGTCCTTATCACTCATGTTCTCCTCTTGTGCTCTTCTTAGGAAGTCTGTTGTGTTACTGTTAGGATGTCTGTTTTATGTTGCGCCCAGCCACCTCCCTGCAGTTTCTGCCCTCTTTCTCTCTACATCTGTTTATTTTTTCATGGGTTGATTTGGTCTGTCGGCATGCCCCAATCCTCCAGGAGATTATAGGGACTGTACTAGGCTTTGAGAACAACAAGATGACATACAAAAGGAGATACAGTTCTCACTTACAGACTGCTTATTATAGCCCAGATGCTGGTGAAGTGCTTTACATGTGTTAACTCATTCAATTCTCACAATGCCGTGAAGGCACCTTTTATTTTAAGATGACTCAGAAGTCCAACCCAGAGCTAGCTAAGTGGTAGAGTGAGGATTCAAACCGAAGACTGCCTGACTCCAAAGCTATTACCAGACCACCACACCTCCATCTTACATTCTCCCATTCTACCCACCACCCCCCTTTCCCAAGTTTAACATCTTTGTCCGTTATTGTTCCCTGTGCCAGCAATGTTTTCCCTGCTTTTTTTGTTCTTCTTCACTGCTATGTCCTCAACGCCCAGAAGAGCGTGTAATAGACTCTCAGTAAATATTTACCACACATATTGCCCATTTCTCTGATACCACTTCCTTCACCCCTCAGCTGGAACTGAAATTTTCTTCTTTGGAATTTTCATTGGACTGCTTAAGAACCTTGTGAGGACCAATTTGGTTTTTCCTCCCCTGCTATTTCATGCTGGCCCTTATATTGGGCAGCATTGTGGCTGCTGTGCCTTTTCTGAGGCCTATTTCATAACCATTATGGAGCCTGGGTATAGTTTAGCTCTTGCAGGGTAAGGTGTCATTCTTCAGTGAAAGAGAACAAGGGAAGGAAAGTATTGATTTGCTTGAAAGATGCTTTAATCATGCTGGGGAACCTGCCAAACTGATACCTGAAGATGGAAGAAATGACACTACGATTTTTAGGCACTGCTTTGCTTATGGTTTATATTAGGACCGTGATCTTTCTTTTAGTGTTGGAAGGCACATTCTGTAGTGGTTGGGATACTGCATAGCCGCCCTCTATTGGAAAAGCTTAAAGGTCTGGATTAAGAGAAAACAAATTCTATTTCTGGTGCCTGCTAATTTGCAGATGACCTCAGACAGCCTTACCATTTGGAGCATCTGTTTTCTTCAAACATGAATCCTTTCCAGAGTAGTATTGAGGTGGCTATGAAGCATGTTTCTGTATGTTAATATGAGTTGCACTAGTCAAAAAAAAGAGAATAATATATATAAACTTTTTTTTTTTTGAGACGGAGTTTTGCTCCCGTTGCCCAGGCTGGAGGGCAATGGTGCGATCTTGGCTCACTGCAACCTCTGCCTCTCAGGTTCAAGCGATTCTCCTGCCTCAGCCTCTTGAGTAGCTGAGACTACAGTCATGCGCCACCACACCTGGCTAATTTTGTATTTTTAGTAGAGACAGGGTTTCTCCATGTTGGTCAAGCTGTTCTCAAACTCGCGACCTCAGGTGATCCACCCACCTTGGCCTCCCAAAGTGCTGGGATTACGTAATGCCCGGCATGGGAATAATATTTTTAAATCACTCAGCATTTTGGATAGACATTCAGCGTTTGGCAGAAAGTGGGTTTAAATATTAGCATTTTGGGGTGTATCTTCTGTTCTTTCGTTAATGTATAGTTTAGTTAGTCTGAGTTGTGTAGGTGTGCTAAAAAAATAGAACTGCAGTTTGAAAAGCTTTTGTTGCTAAACTTAAATCTCAGTTTGTATAAGAAAGGTGTACCTCATCTGTAGACTCAGCATTTATGGACAGTGACAGCTTTTATTTATTATCTCTGTGGAATATAACTGTGTTTCTCAAAATTACGACCTCATCAGAGTAGCTTAGCTTGGCTGTGTCTCAGTCTTCTATCAAAAGGACTCAGTTATAGAAACAGTTATTCTTAACCTCCCAGTAGCTTTTACCCAAAGGTTTTCAAGCAAATGGATCTCTCTAAGGAAGGTAATTTCTAGTTTCTGTAAACTCCTCCTCTTTTAAAATGGACTTCCATGTTATCTGCTAGAACATTGAACTGGAAGTCAGTAAATTTTTTAGGACTTTACCTTTGAGGCAAGTTAAAAAAAATCAGTTGGACATAGATGTAAGGATTTATTTCTGCACTCTCAACTCCATTCCATTGGTCTGTATGTCTGTCTTTATACTATTACCATACTGTTTTGGTTACTATAGCTTTGTAGTGAGTTTTGCAATCAGGAAGTGAGAGTCCTACAAATTCATATTTTTAGTTGATATTTTCATCGTGAAATATTTTGATTCTCTTCTCATTTTCTTTTGTGTATATGTACAAATTTTTCTTTTAGCTGCTTCTAAAATGCCACTATCTATTTTGAAAGACCCGTTGCACATGTATTGAGTCTATTGTGGCATTTTAAACTACATTATTAAGGTAAAGGTGTGGAATATATGAGTCAAAAAATAATCAGAGTAACTTCCTTACGTGATTTCAGATGGATTTAGAATTAGAGTCTATCTTCATTACCCAGGCAAAACACTGGAATGTTTATATAGTTTATTTTGATAGCCTTTCCCCCCCAACTATAACCTAGAAATGGTTAAAAACAAATAGTTTTCATTACATTGTTATTGGAATGGTGAGAGGAGGCAAGCTTCATGTGTCAGAGTAATTTTCATGATACTAGGAAATATTAAAAAATGATATTTCATTTTAATGATGATGGTAATAAACTGGTATTTTTTAAAGCTAATGAGTACTCAAGCAGCTTACTTAACAATATGAAAAATAATATATTTATTTTCTGAAATAAGGGATTTACCAGGCAGTTCCCTTAAAATTTCGTAAGTTAGTGGCTGGGTGCAGTGGCTCACAGCTATAATCTTGGGACTTTGGGAAGCCGAGGCAGGCGAATCACCTGAGATCCAGGGTTCAAGACCAGCCTGGGCAACAGAGTGAAACCCCGTCTCTACTAAAATACAAAAATTAGCCGGGTGTGGTGGTGTGCACCTGTAATCCCAGCTATGTGGGAGGCCGAGGCCCAAGAATCGCTTGAACCTGGGAGGCAGAGGTTGCAGTGAGTCGAGATCACGCCATTGCACTCCAGCCTGGGTGACAGAGTGAGACTCCGTCTTAAAAAAAAAAAAATTTAGTAAGTTACTGTTTTGACTAGTCTTCCCGAATAATATATATGCTGTGAAAAATGTACTTAAAACTTTGTGTTTATAGTTAACATTGATTATGTAGTACTTTTTTTAACCCTGTTTATCAGTTGTTAATTGCATTCGGTTATATATATATATTTAGTTTTAAATATATATATACACACACAGTCGTGTATATATATATACACAGTTGTATGTATACATATACACATAGTTGTATATATACAGTTATATATATACTGTATATATATACACAGTTGTATATATATAGTTGTTATGTATACAGTTGTGTATAATATATATACACTGTGTGTATGTGTGTGTGTGTATATATATATATATATAGCACTCAAATACATGTCTTAAGCAAAATAGATGTTTTTCTCTTATGTGAAAGAAATGTTGTGCCAGGCAGTGTAAGGGTAGTGTAGTTGCTCCACGCAGTCATTTGGGACTCCATCATCTATACATAGCCTGTGGTTTCTCTTAAAGTGATTCAAGGTCCTTTTGGCTCCAGTTTAGCACCTGGAGTTCCAGTGAGCACATGAGTGTTCCAGGCTGGCAGAAGGAGCTAGAGTGAAGGGGAGACCAGGAGGAGGAGCTGATGAGTTAACATAACAGTTTCAGATGAGCAAGCCTTCTTTAACAAGTTTGCCCCCTCCCTACCAAGCTCTATGTAATGATTTATGCTTGTATCACATTTAGTTGCAAGGGAGGCTAAGAAATGCAGTCTTTTGGCAGTGCATATTGCTAATTTAAACATTTAAAACATTTCTCAGAAAGTCTTAATTTATAATATTTTGCGATTCCAGATAGGCTTCATTTACTGCACTAAATATTCTTAATTCATTATGATTAATTCTTGATTTTCCCTATTCATATTATTCATCTTGTTAGCTATCTATGTATGTATCACAAGCTATTTTTAGTCACTTAGTTGTTAGTATAGCACCCCCTAATGTCAGGGAAGGGATACCTTAGTGTACCATGAGAAAAAATAATACTCAGAGGTGAATGTACAGGTGGTTAAATAAGTATATACAGAGAGTATTTTTAATGGAGTTAGAAATTGGGGGGAATGTCTTAGAGTAATGGTTAATGGTTTGGTTTATGATTCTTTGTCTTCTGTTAAATGTATTCATAACAATAGTAGTGGAGAGAATGCCATTGGATGACAGATGATTTGGAATGGATTGGGATTCAAAATGATCATTTTATTTTAACATTTCATTATGGAAAATTTCAAGCATGCACAAAGATAGATTAGTATATTGAACCTCACCCACCTTTAACAGCTGTCTATGTTCTACTGTTCTTGTTTCGCCTTTTTAACTCCTGCCCACCCCGGTTTTCCTTGTGGGGATATTTTAAGGCAAATTTGAGATGTTATATGATTTCATCTGTGAATTCCAAATTATATACCTCTTATAAAGGAGGACCCCTTATAAATAAACAAAACCTTAGATCACATTATCACACTAATGATATCAATAATTCCTTAATATTCTTTAATTCTTAAAATAATCTTCAGAGGCTGGATTATTAGCTTAACATCAACAAGAAATTAAATAGGGGATAGGGAAAGGCATAAATGTTTCATATCCAAGTTTAAAAAACCAACCAAAGTATAAGGGTTGCAGAGCTATCACTTGACCAAAGCATATGTAAGAATGATACAGAGATTTTAGCCAACCACAGACTCAGTCTTAATAGTATGGTATGTCTGATGTAAAGAAGAACATCCATGGACTGCATTTTAGAAGTATAATTTTCTAATTATAGAAAATAATAATCCTTTGGTATTCTGTCCCAATCTTAATAGTGTCTATAATATGTTCCCTTCTGGCCACTATATTTGATGAAGGGGACTGGTAAATTAGATAATGGCATGATATCCAGAAGGTGGCAGCCAAAATAGTGAGTATGTCTTCCATGAGGAAATCATTTTGCACTGTTCTCCATTGTAAATGCCTCTGTTTGGCACAGTGTTTGGCATATGATAATAACTCGATAATGACTAAATAAAAGGAGAGAGGGTAGATGTTTATATCATGAACTTAATTTGTGAACTTAGGTTGTTTTTTCTTACACATAATGTTAATTTTGCTTATGGTTCTGTTCTCTGAAATCGCCCTTAGAAATTGTGGTGTCATTGTGCTCAATTAGCATTCTTCTCTCTATAGATACTACATGAACTCTAATATGACATTCCTTAGGCATTTTTGCTATGTATCATAGGCAAAGTTGTAAAACACAGGATAATATGTAAAAAAAATTGAGATTTAAATTTTTTTGTTGTTAGTCATCCCAGTCTTGTGCTGAGAGATAAACTTTTTTTCTTTAGAAAGATGGGATATTGTGTAGGAAAAGGAGCTATATCTTTTTGTGTGTTAATTCTTTTCTTTACTTTGGTGCTTAGAAATCTGTAAGATTTTATTTGCAGATGTGTCATCCTTTTCATTTGATATAGGTATACATTTGTGGTAATTAAGATTTAAAAACTATATGAGATTTAATTTTAAGGTATACTTGTAGGTGGATGATGAAGACTTACAAGATGAACCTTTACAGATCACAGTTCTTGACCATGATACTTACAGTGCAAATGATGCCATTGGTAAAGTGTACATTGATATTGATCCTTTACTGTATAGTGAAGCTGCAACAGTCATCTCAGGATGGTTTCCAATTTATGACACCATACATGGTAAGGAATAATAAGAAAGTATTATAAATAACAATCTTAATCTTTTTTATTTGTCCTTAAAGACATTTGTGCTATATTTGCTGGTTTAAAATATGTATCTTTAGGCTAGGTGCGGTGGCTCATACCTGTAATCCCAGCAGTTTGGGAGGCTGAGGCGGGTGGATCACCTGAGGTCGGGAGTTCGAGACCAGCCTGATCAACATGGAGAAACCCCGTCTCTACTAAAAATACAAAATTAGCTGGGCATGGTGGTGCATGCCTGTAATCCCAGCTACTTGGGAGGGTGAGGCAGGAGAATCACTTGAACCCGGGAGGCGGAGGTTGCAGTGAGCTGAGATCGTGTCCTGTGCAACAAGAGTGAAACTCTAGCTCAAAAAAAAAAAATATATATATATATATGTATATAATATATCTTAAGATGATGCCTTTTTAAAAATAAATAATAGTAAATTATTGTTAGTAAAATTGTTGCTTCTCTCAACATAATTTGAGATAATGCTTGCTAAATTTGTATAGTATAGTAAGTAAATGCATGATTTAAAACTGATCTAGTATTGATACTGTGTTTCTAAAACACATTTTCAAACTGATTAATAATGATTTTTGTGCTTAAAAGTTACTTAAAAGTTTTTTGTTGCCTGAAGCAGGGCCTCCCGGGCAGTTGCGATTGCAGGCACATGCCATTGCAGGCACATGCTATGACACCTGGCTGATTTTTAAATTTTTTGTAGAGACACGGTTTTGCCATATTGGCTAGGCTGGCCTTAACTCTAGAGCTCAAGTGATCTGCCTGCCTCAGCTTCCCAGAGTGCTGGGATTTGCTTTCTTAATATTTTAGTAGGTAAATTATTGAGTCAGTTTTCTTAAGTCTTCCACCATAAGTATGAATTTGACATGAAGTCAGGACAGTCAAGTGAAAATATTTAGTAAATGTTTAGAGATAAGATCTGGGTCATTCTTATTTATCAGAGCATGTTTTGAAAACCCTTATTCTTGGAATTTTTTATTTAACTAATTTTTTTCTCGCTGTGTTGCCCAGGCTGGTCTCAAACCACTGAGCTCAAGCTGTCCTCCTGCCTTGCCTCCCAAAGCACTGAGATTACAGGCATGAGCCACTACTCCTGGCTTGGAATTTTTTAGTTAGCTTGCTTTAACTTATATTCATTGAAAAGAATAAAACTTCTTTTGTTTTAAATCAGATTCTTGCATTGTTAAGAATATATAATCTGGGATCATAAAGATCTGAATTTTAATCCTGGATCTGCCACTTAACAGCTATTGACACTGTAAATTACTTAATTTTTATTAAAAATTTCTTCCTTTGTAAAATGGGGATGATACTACCTTATTGGGTTGATGTGACTGCTCTGAGATACTACCTGTAAAGTGTTTAGTACATCCTGTATCAGTGCTCAGCAAATGTTGTCACCATAATCATTATCACCATCATCAATTCAAATGGGACTCCTTTCTAATTAGTCTTGGGTCAAAGTGGAGACTTGTGAAAATGAAAATTATTCATATTCTAATGCATACATGTTGTGCTTCAGAAAATATACAGAAACTACTGAAAATGAAAATAACTAGGAAACAAAGCTGGCATTACTATTATGATCAACACATTACAGATGCACCTTGATTTGTGATGGAGTTATATCCAGATAAACTCATCCCAAGTTGAAAATGCATTTAATATATCTAATCAACCAAACATTATAGCTTAGCCTAGCCTATCTCAAATGTGCACAGAACACTTATGTTAGCCTACAGTTGGACAGAATCAACTAAAACAAAGACTATTTTTTAAATAAAATATTGAACATCTCATGTAATTCATTGAATTCTGGACTGAAAGTGAAAAACAGAATGGTTTTGCACCATGGTAAAGTTCAAAAAATTGTGAGTTAAATCATTGTTTTTAAAAATCATTATTTAGCATTAATTTGCTTCATTATTTAATTGTACATTACTTTCTTAAGGTAGAAACTTGATTTTCTTTTTAAATTTATAGGTATCCGTGGGGAAATCAATGTAGTTGTCAAAGTAGACCTCTTCAATGATTTAAATCGATTTAGGCAGTCATCATGTGGAGTCAAATTCTTTTGCAGTAAGTAAATACATTCTATTACTCAACAGGAAACGTAATGACTGTTAAATATGAGAAATCAAGTTAGCATTTCAGAAGGCAAGTAGAAAAGCTATTGTACTTGGTTTTAATGCCAGAGAGAAAACTGTTAATTTTCTAAAATAGTTACAGTAGTTCTGATTTGAGTATAAATGATATCTAGTTTTTGAAAATTTATAGAAATTTTTATTAGAAAAATCCAGTGACATTTTACTGTAGTATAGGACACTGAAAGAAAGGAGCAGAACACTACGGCTAAGCACTGTGGTGCTGTCCCAAAATACACAGGCTTTTATGGGTATTGGGTCTAGGGAACTCCATGAAATATATGGGTCTGAAATGGGCAGATCTTGGTGATCACAGCCAGCCTGCAGTAGTAGGATTGAAATCCCTAAGTATTTGACTTAGCTTCAGTGCACCAATGTTTATTTTAAGAGACTAATTTGGTACAGATGTATTCAGGTTCTCTCTCTCCTTTTTGAATCTGAACTTGACTCCTCAGGTTATGTCAGAAAGGTAATGGTTTGATTTTTGAAACTGCTATGTGGTGTACAGAAGTACTTTTACAAAGGGCTTTGAATAATTAAAGATTTAAAAAAATTCATTATCTGCTTTCTACCTATTTATATAATAATTACCTAGCTGACTTAAATTTTGATTTTTTAAACTTTGTATTGAATTCTGTTTAAGGTCGTCTATAGCTGTTTTCCAAATTATACAAATGCAGTTTATATTTACTTTGCTTACATGAGAAAGGTGAGAGCCTCCATGAAAGACAATAATTATTTCTAAAAATGAAATAGATCTTAGAAGACTGATTGGAAGTATTATTATAATTACATTGAAAATATTACAGTAAAAGATGTTCTTGTATTATGTATCTAAAGGTCAGAAAATTGAGATGTACATTTTTTAAAAATTGAGTTTTACCTTTTGATAAACAGAAGCATAATAATTTGTTTTAACAGCAACGTCTATTCCAAAGTGCTATAGAGCTGTGATAATTCATGGATTTGTAGAAGAACTTGTCGTCAATGAAGACCCAGAATATCAGTGGATTGATCGAATTCGCACACCAAGGGCATCAAATGAGGCCAGACAGAGACTCATTTCATTAATGTCAGGTATTTTTAAAAAATAACTTTATTACTGACTGATTTAGTACTCTCTTAAATTTTTTACTTTCCTTTGACATGCTACCTCAACTTTACAATGAAGGCTATGAATTATAAGTGACTGCATGCCTTCCCCTGGGCCAGTCTTCCTGAACACACTTGCATTGCCCTCTTTTAACAAGTGGAAATGCAAATCAGAAGCTTGTAGTAAAAGGAAATTGTGTTGATGAGGTAGTGTAGTGGAAAGAGCACTGAGCAAGGGGCGTTCAGGAAGGAACCCTGAGTGGGAACCTGGATTCTAGTTTTCCTTCATCTACCATTTATTTGTCAGAGCTTAAGCAAATCACCTTCTTCTGTCTCTCATACTTTCTGTTCAAATGTTGCCTTTTCACAGTTCTTCCCTAGGTACTGTAGTTCCCTCTACCCTTTTGACCACTTTCCCTGCCACTCTGACCTCATTCCCTTTTTAAATTTTTCTTTGAAAAACTTGTTTACTGTTTTATTTAAAGTTTACATTTATATTAAGAGTTATATGTGTATATGTGTGAATATATATGCATACATATATTTCACACAAAGTATCAATGTTGTATTTATATAGCAAATATATTTGTTTTTATTCTATATATTTGTGCTGTATAAGTATATATTATATTTTATAATTATGCTATATTATAATAGAATTATGTTCTGTATTCTGTAGAGGCTAAACCAGATTATCTTTTAAGTTTCCTTCAAGTTCTGAAAATCTGTGATTTTCTTGGTCTTTTTTTTTTTTTACCACTACCATGTCCAGTCTTATAGTATGTAATGTAAAGCTACAAAGCAAGAATGAGATTTCCCATGTTTTGTAGGTGAGCTGCAGAGGAAGATTGGCTTGAAAGTACTTGAAATGAGAGGAAATGCAGTTGTGGGGTACTTACAGTGTTTCGATCTGGAGGGCGAGTCTGGGTTAGTGGTGCGAGCCATAGGAACGGCGTGTACTCTGGATAAATTAAGTAGCCCAGCAGCATTCCTTCCTGCATGTAATTCCCCATCCAAAGAAATGAAGGAGTAAGTATGAATCAATGAAATTGTTCTTGCTAAGATTTTTATCTTTTATCTATGCTTTTTCATTTGATTTGAAACATTTTAGTAGGGTTGTTCAACATTTTCTCTGTGATGATTTTTATTGGTGATGACTGTCAAAATTTAAAACTTAAAAATATTTAAATATTCCTAATATTTTATTTATACCGTCTTATTTATTTTTATTTTTATTTTTTGTGACAGGGTCTTGCTCTGTTGCCCAGGCTGGAGTTCAGTGGCACAGTCTTGGCTCACTGCAGCCTTGACCTTCTAGGCTCAGGTGATCCTCCCACCTCAGCCGCCTGAGTAGCTGGGACTACAGGGGCAGGCCACCACGCCCAGCTAACTTTTGTATTTTTAGTAGAGATGGGGTTTTGTCATGTTGCCTAGGCTGGTCTCAAACTCCTGGGCTCAAGTGATCTACCTGCCTTGACCTCCCAAAATGCTGGGATTTACAGGTGTGAGCCACTGTGCCCTGCCTATACCATCTTAATATGAAACAAATTAAGTAATATAAAATTAAACTTATTCCAGATATTTAGACACTGCATATATAAAGCATAAAATGAATATTCAAGCATTGTGTGGCATTTTATTTTCTGAGGAATACTTAAAACCCTCTACCAGATAATCCAATTATACTTATTAATGGCCACATAGTATATAAAGCAGGAAAAATTGATTTGTGCAGAAGTGTTAAACTCAAATGTCTAGAGGCCAGGGAGTTTATATGAATAAACTAACTGAGTGTAATTAAATAGAGTATACTGCTGCTTGTAAAGCCAAGGTTGGCAAACTTTTTCTGGGAAAGGCCAATACTTTAGGGTCTGCCCATACAATCTCTTGTCTTTATTTACAAAAAAAGGAGTTTGCTGATCCCTATTCTAAAGAAATTTAGAGTCATGCATTTTAGAAAATCTATGTGTGATCCTGCAAAACACTTCTGTTGGCTTGATTTGGCCTGTGTGTGTCATCATTGTGTCAGAGGCAGAGATTTTCAACATGATGGTGGTCATGACTGTCATCACAGAGTGTTTGGAACAAGATTTTTCAGTCATAATGATTAGGGTGCTAGGTCCTGTTGGGGACTAAAAACGCTGACTATCCTGCACAGCAAGGGACAACCCTATACAATGAAGACTTGTTTCATCCTAAATGCCTTTAGTACTTCGGTTGAAGACCACTCATCTAGAGATTCTTCTAAGTCAAGGGTTGGCAAACTTTTTCTGTGAATGACCAAATGGTACAGGTAAATGATTTAGTTTTTGCTGATGCTACTTCATAACTGCCATTGTAGCACAAAAGCAAACATAAACAGTATGCAAGTGAATACAGTGTGACTGTTCAAATAAAACTTACTTACAAAACAGATGGTAGGACAGATTCGGACTGCAGTCTGTAGTTTGTGGACTCCTGTCTTAGATAATCAGGGAGTCAGAGTTGTATAGTCAGGAAACCTAAAATGTTTCCCAGTTGAGTAGTCAGGAGGGGTTGAATAGAAAGGTATCATAGTATGAAAAAACATGTTTTTTCACCATCTTTTTTAAAATGAAATTTTCATCTTTATCCTGAGTGCATTCTTTTTGTTAGCCATTTTATTTCTGCTGGCCATTAGTCATTTGGGTTGAATTTTATTCATAAGAGGAAGCACAGTGTTACATACTGCTTAATTTTATTTGGAAACACATTGGCAAATGAAATAATTGTTTTAAATAAATCGAAGAATGAATTTGCTTTATATTCCATTTAAAATATCTCCTAGAAAGATAAGAATTGCCAGCTGCCAGCAGTAGAGTCAGATTGCAGGTTTAACTTTTTGAGGGATTCAGATTTTTTTCCCTCTCTCTGTAGCAAATTTAAGTAAATATTTACTAGCAAATTAAAGTGCAAGTTTAAACAAATTTAAGTAAGTTACCTAGTGGAAGGAGAATGACAAAGCTATATTACCTGTTGGTTCCTTAGAATGAAATACAGAGAGCAAGGGGATATGTTTTGCATGCATTCAGGAAGAGTTCTATTAGTGTAAATCTTCTGGGATTGTATACGTTTTCTCCTTTTCTAATCTTGTTGTAGCCTCATGATGGACGTAAGTTCCTTCCTTAGTATTTTCTAAAAGGCATCTTACTAATTAAGTCAAGTTATTTTTTAAAAACCCTCAATACTCAGGCTGTTTTATTTCAACTGGCTTCATTGTATTTTTTGAGAATGAAGCAATTTGGGTTCTATTTCAAAGCCTATTTTATGATTCAGCTGATTATAACTATTCTGGTATTTAATTGTGTAATATTGTTGATTCTAGACAGGAATTTGATAAAAGGTGGTTTAGATTATGTTATTGACTGACTGGAAAGGAATATTAATATTATAAATACCACAGGTTATTATGAGGCATCCTTTCATGCAGAGAGACTGATCGAATCAGAAAACTCCAAGAGTACATTATGGTGATGTTCCAGTGTATTTGAATTTTAATTTGATGCCATAATTTGAACATTTTACACTGTTCATTTTAGTTTTTTCATTTTATTTTACCTACATTAATGGTGTGTTCTACTTCCTAAGTTTTTTTCTTTTTGATGTTTAGTGTCATGCACACTATAAATCCCTTTGGTGTTTTCCAGCTTAACTCTCTTGACAGTAGAAAGTGCTTTTAAGTATGAGTTATTGCTTCTTTACTTAAAAAAAGTACTACGAGACAAATTCTCCTGTGTATACTACTGATTATAATAAATATAGCATTGTTTATTTTTAAGTCTTGGATTTTTTAATTCTTTTTGAGAATTCTTATACTTTTTCTCACTTCAGCGGAGAAATAAAAACAAAAACAAAACCTTACTCATTTTTTGGTGTAAAAGTAGATCACCAATGAATTGTTTGATTTTTATCCATTATAGTAAATACCTTTTAATTTCTATTAGCAACAAACGTAGAAACAGTTCTCCTATTGCAAAATCAGTAATATTTTCATAAAGTAGTCTGTAGACCTTAGGAAGGACTATTATGATCAGTTAGTGATAGCTCATGTTAGAACCTTGACAAATTGTGAATTGGGGAATGTTCCTGGGCAGTCAGTAATATAGCAATAGAAAAGAAAAAAAAGATCAGGTAAAGTTGGGCTCTTTGCCTGCCTTTAATTTGCGTTCTAAAAAATGGGGATGATAGTTTTTCAGAGTGTACTCACATATGATTCATATGATTCTGTTTCCCTCATTGTGTGTAAGCAAAGGCATTGCACAATGAAATAATTGCTGATATTAAATTCAGGATTCTTATTTATGTAGTATACCTTTTTACAACATTCAATGTAATCCTTTTAGCCAAATTTTTTCTTAAAAATTTCAAATCTTATATATCAATATATACTTGTATAACTGTTCTAAGTATACACACACATAGATATGGTTTATTATAGGATATAAGTCGATATCTTATAAAATTTTGATTTGGAATATAGTTTATATGATATATTCTGTATGAGAGCCAAAGTTATTGACATTGTTTTATGAAGATGTCTTTAAAAGCAAGGTCCCCTTGTTTTGTTTCCAATGTAACCTGATTTTAAGCTATATATTTGGTGTATTGAAATACTGGAATATGTTTATCTGCGTATATCCAATCAGTTCACTCATTTCTCTTTATGCCATCATCTCTCATATTCTTAAATACCCCTATCTTAGTAGCCAGACAGTTATTTAACTTTCTTTATAGAAAATATAATTAATTATATCAGCAATTCATATCTCAGTTTCAAAGGTAATATAAGAACTTTATATTTGACTTTTTACTTTTATGGGCATCCCTCCCCGTAAATAGTGCATAGTAAGTTCTATTGTGATGAAAATAATAACAAATATGTTAAGGAAACTTAAAATACAGATCTTAGTCTTGTTCTCATTTAATTTCATTGACTATTCTGCTTGCTATTTTCTTATTCACAATTAATAAATTAATCACAATTAATTTATTAATCGGATACTTTAAAACTATGTATCCTAACAAATTAATATTTAGCTATTTTTCAATTTCAACTTGTTTTTTGCATGCTAGGGATTAAAAAAATAAGTTCTCTTCCCTGACTAAAGCTCCTTTGAAATTATTTTAACATAACTCTGCAATCTGTTGTATGTATTGTTTTCTTTTCTTCCACTTTGACCACAAATTCCCTCAGGTCTCCGCTGGTTCATCCTCCAAGCCATGGATGCCGCTCGACTCACAACAGCCCAATTCACACTGCTACTGGCTCACGACTTACTCAGAACTTCTCTGTGTCTGTTCCCACTCTCATCTATACTGGTACGAGACTGCTCAGACTCCAGAGCTGGGGAGATGCAGGCCACGGGCAGAGTGGCTGCAGAGGCAGGCAGGCAGGTAGTGTAGGCAGGTACCATAAATCTTTGCTTCATCCTTTTCTTCCTCGAAGTCCAGCTGCAGTGAGGAACTTCTGTATTTAGCTGCCACAGAGTCTCTAACTATATGGAAGTGAAGGTATTCTTCCAGCTTCCAAAGTCTCTTCCACAGATCCTCAAATAATGCTATTTTGTATATGTGTACTGTGAATTTTGTGGCGAATCCTCCCATATATATTTTTATAATTATTTCTGCATTTGTTTAAAAATAAAATTGATGATTAGATTATAAATGAAATAGCTGCCAAAGCTTCCAATTTGCTTATTTTCTTTATATACAAAACCTATTACAGTAGGTCCTATTTCATTCTGTGGAAGAGAGCTATTGGAGAACAGGTAAGCAACTATTCTGCATTAAATGCAATGTTTCTGTGTAGCTGTATTCATTTTTCTCTCTGCTGTGTTTTTAGCTGTGGCACTCTTGCTGCTATAGGATAAGGAAACATTTTTTTCTTCTGAGGATATCTGTGTGTGTGCAAATATAAAAACAATTATGAATATTTACACACACCATTTGTAGTTACCATTTTTCTTTTGTAACTTACAGCATTGTTTATTTGAAAATATTTTGTCATATATTCTTTTTATTTCTCCTTTTGATATTTTTTATCCCCTTAGTCTGTCATTTCATGCTTTTTTGCTTTTTCACTTGGCTTATTAACTGTTTCAATGCAGATAATATTTATCTGGAGAGTGATGAATGGTTAAACAGCAATTGGTTGTCTTTGGCCTCATTCCCAGCTCCACACGTAAGAAATGACTGCTGGCCCTGCCCCAATTCTTTCCTGGTGTTTGGATCATGCTGCCACCTGTCAAGTCCTTTGGCACATGATTACTTAATATTTCTCCACCTTCTTCTGGCAGGATTCCCTTCAATGAAGATCCCAATCCCAATACTCACTCATCAGGACCCTCAACCCCTCTGAAAAACCAAACCTATTCCTTTTCACCTTCCAAGTCCTACAGTCGACAGTCCTCTTCTTCTGACACAGATTTGAGTTTGACACCCAAAACTGGTAAGGCGCTTCCACCCACCTTTTATTTTTTCTTTTTTTAAAAATTTGTTTCTATTTCCTATTAGCTTTCCATCCAAATCTTTCCTCTTGTTTTTGCCACTTAAGTTAAAAAGAAAATGTGAATTCTGACCATTTTCAGTTACTGCAATTAAAATATGAAAATTTTGTATAATTCAGAAATTATCTTGTTTACATTTCATTGATTTAATCATAGTGTAGATATCAAAGTCCATGATTTATTTTGGCATGTAGACATTTTTCATTTTATGCTCGAATTAAAAGGAATAACATCTTAAAACATTTTGACTAAAAAGTAACACTAGTGGCTTGCAATCAATTGCATACAAGCATTTTTGAATTTATTATTTCTGCCTATTAGTGAATATAATTCTAAGATTTTATTATGAAAAAACTTTAAACCACTGAAATGGTTATATTAGAGTACATCTATCTATTTATTAACTGGATATTTAAAATGTTTGGTTTTACTAGTCTTTCTAGGTTAGAAAATAGCATTTTTACTTATTCTTAAATTTTTCTGTTCATTAAATTTGTATTTTCTAGTGTATTTTGATGAATGATTTCTGGGTTTTTATGAATATGTTTTATGATAAAAAGTTGATTAAAAATCAAATTAGTTCTTAATACCTTAGAATAGAATTAACTTATTTAAATCATTAAATTATTATTGTTTAGAAAAATTTAAAATAAATTTAAAAGCTTAATAGTGATGAAATTTTTATAAATAGTATTTTTGTCTGACAGTTTTCCCATCAGATGATTAAAACATAGTTCTTATTTGTTATTTTTAGTTAATATTTTTAATAGCCCTATATGTATGTTAGAAAAGAAATTTATAAAACAATCCTAGATTTTGTGAAAACAAGGAAAAGAAGTCTAAATCCAAAGCAGTGCTACTTCTAAGGAAAGATCATTTTTTAAAAAGCCTATAGATTTAATTTCTGTTTTTATAAATGAAGTTGTAAAATATAAAGATAATTATAAACACCTGTTTTCTTGAAGATAACAGCTTCATCTTTCTAGATAATTGTGAATAATGTCTACAAATAATGTAGTTATTTGACAGTAATGGATGCTTTGGAATTTGGCACCTTACGAGGTTTATGCCATAAAAATGGAACCATCCAGATTGTAGTGAAAAAAGATTTTTTTTTTCAGATAAAGAGTAAGAGACTCTGGCCTTAAAATTCATGACAATCAAGACAAGAAAGACTTACATTACTATTTGAGTAATAAGTTTAAAAAAATATTTTTGAGACTTTGGTCCACAGACTGCATATTCCAGGCCTTTATTTATTTATTGTTATTATTATTATTATTTTATTTTTTTGCCATACCACAGATAAAGTTTGGAAAGCATTTCCTTGGTCTTTCTGTTTCTTGTTTCTTTTTTTTTTAATTTACCAAAAAGGCCAAGCCTAAAGAAGATTGTCAAGGAATAAATATCAATGAACTTGTCATATTTCATCTTCTGGCTCCAAATTTTTAGTTTAAAAAAATTTATTTACAAATGGGGTGTTATTCTCATGTATTCCTATATTTATAAGCTACCTCTAAATAATTTTTTTTCCTAAAATTATTTATTACTTCAGTAGTTTATTTATATAATATTAGCAGTTTTCAGCCCCTTGGCCTTATATTATGAGTCCCTAAATATCTCTAAATTGTCCTGAGGAGCACTCCTATTTCTCATGGAGACTTCAAATGGCAAAATTGTGATTGTTATAAAAATTCTAAAACTATAATTTCAGCCTGTATTTCATGATTTTCTGCCTTCTGATTTACCTATATCAGAATCAGTGTCTTGAGAAATAATAGACAGAGATAAGCTGATTATAATTTATTTGGGAATCCAAAAGTAGAATAAAGTTAATAACATTTAGACTGAGAAAGTTGTTTTTTTTTTTCTGTTTGTAGTTAAAGCTACATTATCTATATTTCTGGTAGGTCTCTTTTAAAAAATTTTATATTTCTGTAGATACTAATTTTTGACATTTACAAGGTTTTATTTTTATATTTTTTCCCAAGTATTTAACTAATAGTGGAATTTTAGATTTACTAGTGTTAGAATATTGATTTGACACCTGATTTTAGCTAATTTTTTTTAGCCAGTCTTTTAACTATGTATAGTTTTTATAGAGGGTATTTGACCCTTAGGGTACTCATGTCTCTGTAAATGCAAATAATACTATGATCAGAGTAAAGTATTAAACATTTTAGAGGAAAAAGAAAAGTATTAATATATATCTCAAAACTGGACAGAAGTTAATATTAAAATTAATACTGACAACTGTTTACCTAATCCAGTACTGAGTATTTTTTATGGGTATTCAATTAAAGTGCCCATTGATGCTATCTTTTAGTTAGTAACATTTATAGTACTGCACCTTTATAACTTTAAATAAGTGTTTATATTTTAGGCAGCAAGTCTGGCTCTAAAAATTTGAAAATGGGGTACATTTGAATCTTACAAATTCTTAAGCCAAAAAGGGCAGGCAAGTTAAGTATTTTGAAGACATTAATTAAAAGTTATTAGAATCACATAAAATCCTAAGTTAGTGATTTAAAAAATTTTAATGAATGTGAAGTTTGTAAAGGTTTTGTTAAGTTTTAGACTATGCCTGTTATTTTCATTACGTGGGATAGATGGTCTTGCTAGTGACTTCTCATTTGCTTAGTGTAATTTGTCTGTACATTTTAAAGTTCATTTTTATTGTTATATTTTGCCTCATCATTGCTTTCCTTAGCCTGCATTTTCTGATCATCTTCTGAATCTGCATCTTTTCTCTGCTACTTTCCTCCACAGCACCTTACCCACAGGGACCTAGGATTTACCTGTGTCCCAGCTCCCCCTCTCTCTCTTGTGGTTCCCTTCATCTTAAAAAGTCCTGTCTCCTCCTCTCGGAATCTAGCCTTACCCCTCATCATTCTAGCCTTGTCAGCCCAGTTCTGAGGAAAAGTGTTTCTTTCAGTGAAGAGCTGTTCCTGGCTGCTTCTGGTAGGATCACATTATGTCAGCTTTTTAATCCCTTTATTTTTCATGCTGTAAAAAAGTATTGGGTATTTTATACAAGATGCCTTTCTATTATTTTTCTTACTGGTAGTCAGAGTTAAATAATTGGAATTATAAGGATATAATTGAGGATTACTTGATGGCTAATCATGAATATTCTGCCAAATTATTTTATATATTAAAAAATTATATAAGGACATAGATCTGGGTATTTCTAATATTATTAGATTCTTATTACTACAGTTTCTGTTTTAGATGCTTTACTTTCTTTCCCTTCATACCAACTCCATTCACATTGGACCTGTGTCATCATGTTGCTAAACCATATGATTACATTAGTAAATTATTCTGTTTGAATCAGTTTAAGTCTCATTTTGGTGATATTCTTTTATTATCTTTTTTTCTGTCTGTTGCATTAATTATTAAATTTTTCTGCTCTATTTTCTGATATTTCAATTATCACTACAAATTTACATTTTATTTTCTGGCTTTTAATATGCTTCATATAAAGATCTTAGTTTCATTTCTATGTTTAGTATTGTATAGTCTCTAAAAATAATGTTCAGATTACTATAAGAAAAACCATTTTTTTGTTTTTAGGAACAGAATGGGACTATACATATGCTAACCTTTGTTTCCTTATCCAAGAACAGCTAAAAATGTAAAAGTTAATTAGTTCCTTTTTAAGTCATTGTGGTAAATTTGGCTGTATGCATCTTCCGTTTTGAAAGGGATGGGATTAACTCTAGTCTGTAGAGCACTGGCTTCTTACCTGTCCCCTGCTTTCTATGATTGTTTGACCATAGTTGATCTATTGGCATGGTCAGAACAATAAAATAAGGTAGGGAAAGAAATTCAAAATTAAGCCGTAAAAAATACATCTAAGAGCTTGGGAAAGATAATTCTTTCATTCATAACTATGTACATTTGTGATGTGTCTATTACATGTCTGTGGTTTTTTGTTTACTTAAAAAAGTTTATGTTGATTTTTGTGGATGAGCGTTGACACGTATGAAATTAATACTGTTTTGTCATGATATGTTTAGAAATGGGAAGTTATAAGAAAATAGATTTGACTATATTTCAGACTCACCTGAATTTTATGTTTTCTAGAGAATTTTGGAATATTTTCAGTGAGCACAAGTAGTGCTTTTGTCTCTATATTTACATTTAATCAAACATTTTATATTTCTCATTTGTTAGTATTCTTAAATTGTTAGCATAGTAATTGTTACTATCTTGATTATTTTAATTAAAAGACTCAGCTTTTAAAATGGAATATTATGCAAAGATTCATCACCTTTACATACTTTTTCTTATAATTTTCTGAAAAAATTAAGTCCAAAACTAGCTGGGGTCAGTAGGGCTCTGACATGTTGCATCTAAAGAAAACTGTGAATAAAAGTAGAGTAAAATATGTGCTTTATTTGTCATCCCCAGTGCTTTAAATGTTTCGATCATTTTATCACATTTCAACTCATGATGTTTATGAAGATGAATGCAATTAAACTTTGTTTCTATAGTTGCTTTTTTGGTTGTTATTTATGTACTGATGTTCTGTAGGAATGGGAAGTGGTAGTGCTGGAAAAGAAGGGGGGCCCTTTAAAGCTCTTTTAAGACAACAGACTCAATCAGCGTTGGAACAGAGGGTAAGATTCACTTGATATTCTTTGTTCTTACACTGTTAATATGACTTTGTTATCTTATGCTTCCATGTACTTGCATGTTTTCATGAACTGTTTTGGTTACATATCTATAATATTGCAGTTTTGAAGTCCAAAATGGATTTAAGGTGTCAAAGTAATTTGTTTATGGATAATTACTGTTGATTTGGAATAATTACGTAATAATAATTTTTGTCTTGTTTAATCTTTTATCAGAAATACTATTTTTGAGAATACCTATTGAATGCTGAAGTAATTTTCCATTACGTTTATCATTGGAAAGGAGATGGTAAACATTTTGCAGAAAAAAAATTCCAGTAGCATTTTATTATATTAAAAATAATTCCTTAGAATATAAACATATTTATTTGCTGAGATTACTTTTATCATTGACCAATCTCTTAGGAATAAGAAATGTACAGATTCTATATTTCTAAAGATTAATATAAATAATGTGGTTATTCAGTATAATGCATCTATTTCAGTTACTGTAAGTTTGAGATTTAGCTGTATTTGTTCATTGGGAAAATAAGCAGTTACAGTTTTTGGATGATTTCTCTCTCTCTCTTTTTTTTTTTTTAAATAAACTTCATTGCTAAGGGAGGATCGCCTCATAGGTTCTGTAGAAGGCGGGTATGTTTCTGAAAAATGTGTGAGAGCCTATTTCTTGTATTGATAGCTTTCTAGTTTTAATCTTGGTCATTTAAATTTTATTTAATCTTTTAGCAAATGTTGACAGCGTTTTTCTTTTCGTAATGCAAAGTTTTTTTTTTATTTAATAGCACTGTGAGACTCATCTTCTTTTTTCTACTAACTAATATGGTGCATGTTATATATGTCATGTCAGTAATTTTAAGACATAGTTCTATAGCTTTCATTGTGCCTGATTTGGAAGCTATAAGCATTTACAGAATTTTCTTTTACATGTTCTATTATTACACTAGCATTTGGGGGAAAAAAAGATGAAAGAGTAAATACCTGTAAAAGGATACATTTCATAAAACTAAAGTATTTCTCCTCTAGAGGTTGGTACAATTTATTTTCTAGACTTTTCCCTCCTTATGCTGACAGTATCTGTGTATGCACTGTTTACCTAGACAAGGCTGAAGAGAGCAGAGCTGAACTAAGCAATGATGAGGCTTTAGCTCATTTTTTGCTTCATGCTCTATCAAGCAGCAGTTACCTTCCAACTACTCTCGCACCTTGCAGGCAAACCTACAACTGCCACCAAAAGGCCCACCTAAACATTCAAATCAGCTATTAAAACCAAATATAATAAAAGACTGAAAACGTTGAAGAGGGTCAGAGTGAAGCTGTGTGTGTGTGTCCACTTACCATTTTTTTAGGCCAGAATGCTCTTTTTCCCTGTCCCATTATTACGTTCTCTACAGAGTTTTTCACAATAGGAATATGCTTGCTTATAATGAAATTACCATTCTGGAATTCACATCAACAGAAAAATGTGGGTTCCCTTGAAATTCGATATAATAAGATTTTACTTGTATGTTGTGCCTGTGACTTTATTGTCTGTACCAAGAATCTTTAAAAACCATCTCACTTTAAGGGAAAAAAATATTAAGCAGTGAAAACCATTTTGAATTAGTTTGGATAAAATTTGTGTTTTCAGATATGCATTTAAACATTCTTAAAATTTTGGACACATTTACACATTGGACATAGATTACTAAATAAACTTCATGGAATTAACAGTAAAGGTGTAGAGAACTATAGTTTTCATTTACAACCTTGTCAGTCCTGAGTTGGCAGTACATCTATATCGCCTATCCTCGAAGTAGCAGTTACTTAAGTTTATGAAAGTACTTCTCTACCTTGTGTACAAAGTAAGCAGCCAAAGCATTATCATCTTTGGCTTTCCTATTCACTTGCGACTGCCATTAGTATGGCTTCTGTTTTGGGAAAAGCAAGAAGTATGAAGAATTCTCTCCATATGTGTTCAGATATGACTTAATTCTGCTAATCTGAACACTAGATTATGTCACTGACATGATCTACTTATATGATGTTTTATATTCCTTTCTTTAATATTTGTTTCTATCCCTTTGGTAAACCACCCTTAATAAATTATATGGCCTTTTTTTTTTTTTTTTCTTGAGGAAAGAGAAACTTTATTTGCCCAGTCTCTTTTACGGATTATTCAAGTAGTAGTTGTCAAAATTAAAAGTGTTATTCTTTACTGCACAGAAGCATTGCTAGGTTTTCGGGAGATGAGAAATAGAGATAAAAGTTTTATTTAGATTTAAGTTCCACCTATGAATTTTTTGACGTAAAGTAAATAGATATTTAATTAATTAATTAGGAGAGAGCCTCTCTCTATGATGCCCAGGCTGGTTTCGAACTCCTGGGCTCAAGTGATCCTCCCATCTCAGCCTTTTAGAGTGCTGGGGTTAGAGGCATGAGCCACTGTGCTCAGCCAGATTTGTTTTTCAATAAGACTTTTATTTTACCTGTGAGAAAATATGGAAGTACTTTTTTAGTTCCTTCAGTCAAGAAACCTAGTGAACTTATTTTAACCTAGTATTTCGCAAGTACATTTTACCATAGAACTTTCCTTTTAAAATACCTGTTAGTGAGGAACACATTTTGGGAAACATTGATATAAGGTAAACTCTTGAAGAATTTTGATCTTTTTAGAAGTGGGAGTAAAATTGTACAATAAACCATGGCAGAAATCTGTTATGGATTTTATATCTAGGAAGTTTAGTCTTTTGCAATAATAAAAAGAGTATTTGATTTAAAGAATAAACTATTTAAATAGCTCCTAAGAAAAATCCTATTTAAATCTCTTTTTAAAAGAATACTCCCATTGTGCTCTGATGATTTTTCAACTAACCTGTCTTTGAGCACACACTATTAAATATTTTTATGCTGCCTGCCCTTGGCTTATGTCAAAGCATCAGCATGTAACTTTATCTAGGTACCACAGGGAAAGCTACTTTAAATATGAAGACTTTCTGGAGAAAATTTCTTCTGCAGTTCCTGAAATTCACATCTAGACATTGAAAGCGGGATGTGCTTGGGCTGATCTTAAGGAAGCTATTCTCTTTTTTTTTTCATTGAGACGAAGTTCTGTTCTTCTTGCCCAGGGTGGAGGGCAATGGCATGATCTCGGCTCACTGCAACCTCCGCCTCCAGGGTTCAAGCAATTCTCCTGCCTCAGCCTCCTGAGTAGCTGGGATTACAGGCGTCCGCCACTACGACTGGCTAATTTTTGTATTTTTAGTAGAGACGGGGTTTCAGTATGTTGATCAGGCTGGTCTTGAACTCCTAACCTCAGGTGATCCACCTACCTCAGCCTCCCAAAGTGCTGGGATTACAGGCTTGAGCCACTGTGCCCGGCAGAAGCTATTCTTTTAAACAGAAGAAAAATCTATAAATTCATCAGGTGTAATAAAATCAAATCCTTAACTCTAAATGACAGTGAAACCAGATGATAAAGTTTGTTGCTTATAAAGAATCTAGGAATAAAAGGCCCTTTTGACTTCAGTTTTTCATATAAAAAACGGAGATAATAGTACTTCCCTCATATGGGAAAGGTTATACAGCACAGGCTACAGGGCCTGGCACATAGAAGTACTTGACAGTAGTTGCTAGTTATGGTGGTGATGATAGGTACTTAACAATCTGCTATAGATTTCAGCAGTAGCTCTTCTCATGAGAGAATTGTATGAAGACGGAGTTTTGGTTAAATAACAATGACATTTTTATTTATTATAGGTTAAATTTTGTGTTTTAGAGTGAATTGGTGTGCCGATTAGGTGAACTGGGGACATGTGAGGTGGAGAGTGGGTCGTGGCCTCAATGGGCAGCCATCGCCTGTGTGTTTCTTTCTGACCAGCTCTAGTACAATGCTTCTCCTCGTTTCTTTATCCCAAACAAAGAACTTTGGGGAGAAGGGTAAAGAACCCTGAATTGAGAAGTCATTTAGGTTCATTTATTCATACTTATGTAAAATCTTATATGAAAATATTTTCTAATACATAATTTACCTATTTCTTTAGAAGGAAAAAGGAAGTACTATCTTCCATTTAGCTTACAAAAATGTTATTTTCAGTATCTCTTGTCTAGATATTTAAAAGATTTAAGTATAAAGATTACATATAAAGTGATTTTTTATTCTGTGAGACCACCACATGCCTCAGATATTTTGAGGAAATATTAAAATTTAAGTGATCCTAACACTGAAAAAAAAATCTGAAAGACCTAACTACATTATTAATAATATAAGCTTACCTATACATTTCTCATTTAAAACTCACATTTACAAAGTTCAAATGTACTTGCTCAGTGATTACCGAACTGTTTTCCCAACTTCTTTCTTAATACTTATATTGTGTAATTACCCCGTGTGTGCTGTGCCTAACAATAAATCCATTCGAATATTTTTATGACTCAAAACTTCATTTACATTCAAATTTCCTAATAATAAATATGAATTCATTATGAGGTAATCTTCTAGTTTGTACAGTTTTTATTAGATTTCCAGGAATAAAACTTAGAGGACAGAAAAAGAAGTTTAAATGGAAATAAGGATGCATTTTGACTAAACATATTATAATACATTTATTATAAGTGACGTACTCTCCTTCCATCCTCTTCCTTATTTTCCCTCTACCTTTCTGCTGGGCCATACCTAACCACTTCCATAGACCAGTTTTTTACTTTTTTCTTACGTAGCCTGGATTTTTCTTTCTCTTGTTTAAAGATTACTTCTAAATTTGAACTGAATTTATTTCTAAATAAATTTTAGAAATTTTTTTATACTCAACCTTCATGGGTTACTGAGGTGCACAGGACTGATAGCTTTTGTGCAAAATGATTCCAAGTTGCCGTGCTTCATGATCATGCTTTTGTGAGTTTGTATTCTCCATGCTTGAAGCAGCCAGTGAATAATTCTTGCTGCTTTTAATGAGCCTGCTTCTGGTGGTATTCTGTATCTCTTTACCAGCTTTTATTTGTTGCATTTAATCTGAGGTGGTCTTGAAAATAAGATCATGATAAATTTTAGAATTGTTTCTTCTTAAGATAAAAATTTATAACTACTATAATATAGTATGAATATGATCTGTGGGAGTCTCCTATGAATAAAGTATATGAGCTTTAGAGCTTGAGACCATAACAGTTCTTTTGACCGTTGAGAGCCCTGTTTTGCTTATTTTTCTCAATTATGCTCAATTATGTTCTAAATAGCTGAGGCTACTGGTAAGTGATTCCAGTTAAGTGAGCTACATTAATCTTGCAGCCAGACAGGTCAAACATCAAGTTTTCCTTACTTGCATCCAATTTGTGTAATGTGAGGGGCCTCCATGTTTCCACAGGAGCTCCATTTTCTTATTGGGTCCTATTTCAATGAATTTCCTTTCTCGGCTTTTTCATTTGTCTTTTTTGTGTTTCTCTTTGTCTCTAAGTTGATGAATTTTATTCTTTAAGAGAGAAGGAGAGAATAAAGCTTGCAAGAACTTGTGGAATTTTATTGCCTTCCTAGCTGTTATCTATGTACCTTTCAACTTTCCTTAATGTACCTTTATGCACTTGTATTTGTTCCTGCCACATTGGTGTTGATAGAGTAACCTCACACAATGATTCTCTACCCATCTCAACTTGATATTTGCCACTATCCTCTTTCTCTTAACCCACACTGCTTATCCTCTCACTTATCCTCCTTTGGTCCCACTTTCATTTAGATCCCTTGGCCCCAGGTTTTTAGAGTCTTTACCAGTGTCTTATACTGGGTGTTCATGTGAAGGGGGTGTCTAAACCACTGAGAAATAGATAATGGTGTAGAGGGATAGGGCAGTTCCCTCATCTCATTGAGAAGTTCCATCAGAGTTGGAGATTCAGAGGAAGGAAGAGTGTGTTTCAAATATCTTAAATTGAAGGAACACTTTTTTTTTCTTCATTGAGAACTGATGAAATGGGTCTTTGGATTCTGTATAACATTGTATATATGGGGAAATGGATTTGAAACTCTAAACATTTAATAAAACTTTTAATTACAAAGCATGTGTAATGTATGATGGGTGGCCTTTTATTTCAAGGGATGTAATACAGTTGCTATGGCAAGCTTTTCAATAAGCAAATTTTTTACACTCTACACATGATAAGTTGTATTTTTCCCCTATTCTTTCCACTAGGAATTTCCATTTTTTACCTTGACGGCATTTCCTCCTGGATTCCTTGTACACGTTGGGGGTGTAGTTAGTGCACGTTCTGTGAAGCTTTTGGATCGTATCCACAATCCTGGTATGTTCTTAAAAAGTTTCAATGTTTCCTTTATTTAAATTGTGGTTATTAAAATTGATTTTTATGATTTTTTTAAAGCCAAATCTAACTGAAAAGAGAAATGAAAAGAAAGTATAAACTAGCACGTTACTTTAATATATTTGTAGTCATCTTAATTATAAATAAACTAAGTGTATTTTAGTTACTTTTCTGTAAAAAACCAATCGATTTATTTTTGGTCACAATATCACTTTAAGGAAATCCTTAAATAACTTTTCTTTGACCCAGGGGAGATAAACATTTTTATAAATTGACCATTATGGCCATTAGTTTAAGATGTTAGTTCTTTTCATTAGCAGTAGCTTTTTATAGATTACTTATTTTCCTTGTTCTTAAAACAGGTATTTTTAAAAATGTAATTGTAAAGCTGGGCACAGTAGCATGTGCCTGTTGTCCCAGCTACTCAGGAGGCCGGGGCAAGGAGGATCGCTTGAGCCCAGGGCAACATAGCCAGACTTGGGCAACAACCTGGGCAACACAACAAGACCTATGTAAACACTGTGGGTGTCATAGGAACAGATAGGTAGCAGAGGGAACCAAACCAGTCCATGGGTCAAAGACCCTCTTCCTGAGCAGGCTACTGGAGCTGTCATTTCTTAGAGCTCATTGTGTAACTTGAACACACTGGGACTGTCTTGACCACGGCCACCTGTCTCCTCCAGCCTACCCAGGCAGCACTCAGGAGACACAGAACCCAGATCCCAGCACTGTGCTGGGATTCCACTCTGTCATTGGTGGAATCCAGCATGGGCAACAAAGTAATTGTAGGCGTTGTCTAGAGTAGCTAAGAATTGAAAAACAGATGAGCAAACTAACATCTGGTCCTTCAGTTTCTTTTATGTAGCTATTTGTTATGTTTAAGCAAACGAGTAAGAATAGTAGCTTACTTCTTTAAAACATAGAACCATAATTATAAAAGCGAGTAGGCATCAAAGTCCCACTGGATTCAGGCGCTTGGATCAGAAATCCTCTGGTGATTTTTCTACGTCTAAAATAAGCATGATGAATAGTGGGAACTTTCCATATGGAATGTGTTCTTGCATCTCTCATTGACTAGATGCTCAATCAACATACATTAAACCTGAAGTTATATTAGTATTCTTATTTGGTGTATAGACGTATATATTTTTGAAAATTTTAAATTGTCACGTCCAGTGACCTCTTTGTGAGGCTTGTATTGACAGCTATAAAAAGAAGAGTGGCCGGACACAGTGGCTCACGCCTGTAAAATACTAAAAATACAAAAATCAGCTGAGCGTGGTGGCAGGCACCTGTAATCCCAGCTACTTGGGAAGCTGAGGCAGAGAATTGCTTGAACCCGGGAGGTGGAGGTTGCAGTGAGCCGAGATTGCGCCACTACACTCCAGCCTGGGCGACAAGAGCGAAACTCTGTCTCAAAAAAAAAAAAAAAAAAAAAAAGGAAAGAAGGGTAAAATGCTTTGAAGTTATTGGACCAAAATATTGTAGATAATGACTATTTTTGAGGATACAGAGCATTACTATTTTTTAAAATTTTTTTAAAGTTTAATTTATGCCCTGTAGTTTGATGTCATTTGAGTTTATTTCAGAGAAGACTAGAATTCTCTGGACCCTGAATGAGATTTCAGAAAAACAGTGCGAGTCAGGATTATTTAACTCTAAAACTGGGCAAATGCATCTTCTAAGCACTGGTTTTCTCTTTTTTTCCCCTTCTTTAGTTTTTTTTCCCCCTGTTTCTTATTTTTGTGGTCAATATAAGATGTTTTCTCCATTGTAGTATTTGTGTACAGTACTTAAAGAAAAATTCAGACTGATGCCAGTTTAATGTATTGGGATCTTGAAGACTATGCCAAATTCTATATCTTTGTGTTAAGGAACTTGAATTATTTGGAAAATGCAAGGAAATACTGAGTTAAAATACCTGACATCACCCTTGTGACCCAAGGCTAGTTACCTGTGTTTCTATGGACCACTGACTCAAATATTTTAATAGATGGCACCCACTGATCTGATAGTTCGAAACATGGTTTCAGGAGTATATTTAATTACTAGATGTCTTCTGCTTACTGAAAAACATTTTGGGCTGGGCACGGAGGCTCACGCCTGTAATCCCAACACTTTGGGAAGCCAGTTTGAGGCGGGTGGATCACCTGAGGTCAGGAGTTTTGAGACCAGCCTGACCAACAAGGTGAAACCCTGTCTCTACTAAAAATACAAAAATTAGCTGGGCCTGGTGACAGGCGCCTGTAGTCCCAGCTACTCGGGAGGCTGAGACAGGAGAATTGCTTGAAACCGGGAGGCGGAGGTTGTAGTGAGCTGAGATCGTGCCACTGCACTCCAGCCTGGGCAACAGAATGAGACTCCTTCTCAAAAAAAAAAAAAAAAAAAAAAGAAAAACATTTTGATTTTATTTTGTTGCTTCCATGTACTCTGAGTAAGCTATAGAGTCTGGGAGAACAGGTGAAGTTTACTTAAATAAATTTAAGTAGAGAGTTGTATTTAAAATGTCACTACTTAAAAAAAAAAACTAACTGCATTTTGGGGTTTATTTTATGTGCCAGTTCATGCGAATTGTGCAAGAAATGTAAGAATCCAGGCCCAGGGAAGAAAAGAGTGATTCCTATTACAGAATGTGTTTTGTGTATTGTAACTACCAGCTCACCCATTATCTGCCTTTCCTCCCAGTTTAGAGTATTTTCTCAGCTCACATTTAGAAATTCTCAGTTATTAATGGATTATTTCCCAAAAGGTCATGGACATATACATATAAGTGCTTTCAATGGTGTATGAGTTATATTTTCATTTTGTTTTATTTTTAGTTAAATATGTGTAATTATTCTAATGGTTCTAATATTATTTTGATTTAAAGTATCACATTCTGACTGGGCACGGTTGCTTACACCTGTAATCCCAGCATTTTGGGAGGCCAAGGCGGGCAGATCGCATGAGCTCAGGAGTTTGAGACCGGCCTGGGCAGCATGGTGAAACCCTCTCTCTACCAAAAATACAAAAATTATCCGGGCCTGGTGGTACATTGTCTGTGGTCCTAGCTACTTGGGAGGCTGAGGCAGGAGGATCACTTGGACCCTAGAGATGGAGGTTGCAGTAAGCCGAGATCATGCCACTGCACTCCAGCCTAGGTGACAGAGGGAGACTCCATCTCAAAAAATAAAATGTCACATTCTTCGGATTGTTTTATGTATTATTACGCACTAAAAAGGAACATTTTCTTGAGAACATTTACTGATCTCCAGGCCTCTTAAGTAATTATTTATGAAGAAATTTTAATATATTGAAGAAAAGCTGAATGTTGAAACAAAACAAAACTCTAGATTAACATCTACCGTAATGATGATGTTTTAATTTTGTGACACTGAGTTCCTCTGCTGAAGGAAACTTAACGATGGATTGAGATGCATGTGCTAATGTTAAAAATGTTGTGTTTGCATTCTCAAATGAGTTTTGCAGCTATTTTTTGACCAGTGAATATGGGAAATTTTTGTTTCATTCTCACTATAGAAGGGAAAAAATCTTATTTTAAAACCACTACCACCTGCTAACTATGGATTATTATTTTGGAGGCTTTTTTAAAGAACATCCTCCGTTGGTAAATATTGAGCAAACGGGTGACTACAACAAGGGAAAGAATGGGGTGGTTTTAAAAATCAAGGTAATTAAATAATTAGATTAGTTAATGTTAGATTACTATAGCATGCTCCTTTCCCCCTTTCTATTTCTACTTCTTATTAACTCTGCTGTCTATGTCTTTCCAGTTCCTGTCGAGTGGTGTTGTCAATTGCGTTCTTGTTTGTAGTGTTTTTTGTTTTATTCCTACTATTCTGCACCTAAAACTGATCTACTAATTTGCTGTTTTGAACTCAGCCTTTGTCGGAATTATGGGTAACACAAGATCTTACAAACTGCTAGACTGGAATAGTTTCAATTCAGGTATTTTAATGGTCATTCAGTACTACATATGCTGACAAAAATTATGGCAGCTCAGTGAAGTTTTTAGAAATGTTCTAGATGAAGTAGGTTTAAGGTCAATTCAGTTATACAGATAATATTCTGTGCTACGTATGTAATAACTCTTGTAATTTCAATGGAAATACAAATATAAAAATGTGTTAACTAAAATGAATTAATGAAAGCCATAGAAATACCATAAATTATCAATGACTTTTCTTAGGTGATTAACTTCAGAATGATCATTTAAAATTATATTTATTACATTTTGGATGGTTTTCTATATCAGGTAAATGATGTAGGCATTAGCTTTAAGATTAAGCAAATATTTGTTAAATATAAGTAATGTTTCATAAATCTAAAAATAAAGTATATTTAAATGCACATTTAGATTTGAATAGAATATATTTAGTGTTCTATAGGCTACTGTAAAAGTGTAACTGTTAGCATTTTTATTTATAATTCTAGAAGTGTTCCAAAATTAGATAACTAAGAATAGACTTTATGGGGATTAACAGCTTTCTTAAACTTTCCTCCTTCCCTTTCCACATGTGAATATAATTTTTAAAAAGTAATTTTACATATGAATGTAGTTTGTAGCTTTTAAATAAACAGACTACGATAGTGAGCTTTACAGCTGATGATGTGTTTTAGAGTCAAAAGTAATTAATTTTTCTTTTTGATAAAAACATAATAATGTACATTTCTAATTGTTTATATTATATTTTTTAGAATGAAATAATACAACCATTTTGATTCAGTGTCAGAAGCTGGTATGTTGCCTAAAGAAATTTTTCAGTTATTTGTCTCAGAAAGTATATCTTACAGAAAAGCAAAGACGCCACGGGGCTCAGAATTTTAGATAATATCTCATAATCTTTTCAATATTGTAAACTTTTTTTTGTTCTTAGGAGTTCAAGATGTAAGTTTTGATGTAAGTAATGCATGTTTGACTATGAAGTAAATCATATTCATCATGTAGATTTACCTAAATTCAGTCTGGTAAACCATATGATAAGTCCAACATTTACAGATGTAGATTGATATCAATCGGTAAATCCATAGGGAAATTTCCTATCCAAGTTTTTACCAGCCTGCTTTCATTGATTAGAATTAAAATGATCATTTGTTAGTGTAATATTTTATAATTTTTTTTAGTGAGAAATTGAAAAATACTTTGCTAGGTTGATTTCTTAAGAAAATTTAAAACATAGGCAGATTAGTATAGTGGAAAGATATATAGAAAAAGGACATTGAGAGCATATTGACCATTAATAATATAAGGAACTGAAATCTTGTCAGGGCAAAGATGTTTAGGGTGAGATGTGTGTTGGTCAAATGATAGAACAATCTTGGAAATGGAAATGGCAGTAATTAAATCTTATAGACATAGTAAGGACGTTGTCCCACGTAAGCAGAATTACGGTTTGGCAAAGAAAAACATGGTTGAGGAAGCAGTATATCTTGCCATCATTTAAAATAATGTCACGTTGGAAGTGTATGAAGAAAAAAGGTAGATATAAGTTATAGAATGTTAAAAGAACATAAATGATGACACCTCGTAGTATACTTTTGATTAATTAGAATCCTTCTGGTAAGACTTAGTGTATCTTCAGAAACAACTGATTTTCATACTTGTTTAGGAAAAATAACTTGATAATTCTGAAGAAAAATTTGATATAGGTAAATATATGCAAATCATTTATGTATTCTTATCTGTAAATTGAGAATATTTAGCCATTGCTCTCATATGTAGAAAATCAAGAACTAACCATGTTAGGAAAAGAATTGTTGATACCATTTTTATTAGGGCTAGAATTGCTCATTCACACTGTATTTCCTGGCTGCTTTGTACCATGTATTATATGAAGCATTATCATTTTAATAACAGACTTCCAAGAGAAAAGAAAAATATATACCACCATATTAAATATACTTATTAATTATTAGACATTCTTATTTCAGAAACATTAAAATATGGAAAGTTGTAGGAAAATGTTATTATACAGTAATGTATAAAATATGACAGATCATGCAAGCTTATATCAGAATTTATTTTGTGCCACGCAATTTGCTAGGTGCTAGGGTGGAAAGATTGCCAGTCCCCCTGCCTTCATGAAGCTCATATTCTTGGAGGATAGACAGACATTAAATAATTTACTGTGTGGTATGGTGTGATACAAGATAAAGAGTTAAAGAAGAAGGCTTGATTAACTCTGTATGAGAGAAACTTATAGAAGTGGTAATTCTTGAGCTCAGATTTGAAGGATAGATGGGAGAATCACATAGATTTGTATTTCGGTGTTTTTGGACCCATGTTTATACATACTTTGAGTGTGGTTCTCAAACTTCTAGCATTTACAAAACAATGTCCTAGCCAGTACTCATTTGATGATGTTTACATAGTTACTTCATGCTTACTACGTTGCTTGCCACAGAGTACAAAATATCTTGGTTAGTTTAGCTTTTTTTTTTTTCTGTCTCCTTTTCTCCTGCTTTGCTGCCTTAGTTTGTGTTAACTACAGCGTTAGAATTTTTTGTTTTGGAGATGGAATCTTGCTCTGTCACCCAGGCTGGAGTTCAGTGGCGTGATCTCAGCTCACTGCAACCTCCGCCTCCCAGGTTCAAGTGATTTTCATGCCTCAGCCTCCCAAGTAGCTGGGATTACAGGCATGTGCCACCATGCCTGGCTAATTATTTTTTTGTAGAGATGGGGTTTCACCATGTTGGCCAGGCTGATCTCGAACTTCTGACCTCAAGGGATCCATCTGCCTCAGCCTCCCAAAGTGTGGGGATTACAGGTGTGAGCCACTGCACCCAGACCTAGAAACGTTTTTATAGAGCAGGAAGAAGGGAACTCAATATTAGAATTTATTTTTAAAATGTTACCTTTACTTATCATGCTGCTTATGTTTCTGGCTTGGTAACAGACTTTGAGAAATGCCAGGCAGGTGAGTGTTGCTGCTAGGAAGCAGATTGCAGCATTTACAAATCTTATGTGTGACATTCTAGGATTGGAAGTACATAAGAATTAGGGTAGCCCATGGGCACATTTGCATTAGATCATTGACTGTAGGGTGGAGAATGGGCTTAAAGGCAATAAGACTAGAGACAGGGAGACCAGTTAGCAGACTGTGTGGTAACCTTGGCTACATAGATAACCTAGGTTTTGGTGGTGATAGGAGAGCTACACCGATCAAGAACTTATTACATGCCACGTACTCTTTTAAGTGCTTTATAATAGTAGACCATTTAATCCTCAAAACAGATCTCTGAGGTCGACTCTAATCCTGTTTTGTAGGTGAGCAAAGTGAAACAGTAGTTTTCCAAAGGTGAATAGTTAGAAAGTGGCTAAGCCACAATTTGTACCTGAGTACTCTGGCTTCAGAACCTGTACTCTTAACTATAAATTAATGAGATATTTTGAGTATAATAACAGCAGGACCTAGTAACTACTGAAATGTGGCAAATGAAGCATGCTCTTGTCTGCTTTCAAGACAAGAGAAAGAAAGGGGAATTATCCCACATACCTACAGTTCTAAAATTCTACACAGCAATTGAGTTCTACCCTTTGGAAACTCAAGTTTATTTGAGTGTTGAGATGGGAAAATATTTAAAGAGCAAGTTTTAATAGTCCTAACTCATTTTTCAAATGAGTATGATCTTTTATTTTTTTCACTTGAGTTACCACTAGAAGTATTTCTGAGTAGCTCACATACATAATTTTTAAATCAGTGATAATCTTGATAGTTGCGGATAATTTACTATTTTTTCCTCTAGAGATTGCATGTCAGCTTAGATTTTTTTTCAGGAAGTGGCAAGAAGAAGTAAAGTAGTTATATAGCGTGGTATCAAAATGTAATTGTTTATTAGTGGGAGATAGCTTCTGGACGTAGACAAAATTTGTGAGTTGATATTTTAAGTCCTGAGTTAGTAAAACAAGTGTTTAACACTAGATAGCCTTTTGTTGGTTTTTGAGAAAATTTTTAAAAGGGTTTTTAAACAAATTTTATTTTAGACAGATTATAGATCTTAGGACATATTATACTTAAGTTTTTCTCAATCATAAACTTTTACTAGTGATAAGCAAGCTTTGGATTAATGGTTCAAAATTAGAAAATATTAGTCTTTTTTGTTTGCCATCAGAATTATAGTTGTTTAGAAAATTCATTTAGTTTAGGAGCAAAAGTGAGTAGTTATGTCCTATAAAAATAAGTATAATTACTTTACAAAATATTTAATGGTAACAAAATGTGGGTCAGCTGATTATATAGGGATATATTTATAGAATGTACAGATCAGTCTGCTCATCTGAATGAACTTTTTTGTTTTTTTAGTTTAAGTTTCAATTCAGTCAAGTTTTTATTCAGTGGATGTTTGTGGAGTGCCTACCATGTGTTGCACACTGTGTTGGGTACTGGAAACATAATTGTTAAGCCAGGCAGACGTCCTGTACACACCCAGTCTAGGGTAATTCTTACACTATTTTGGTGTGTGCATATGTGTGTATTAGTTAAATGGAGATAGGTGGTAGGCTCTCTTGGAACTTTAATTTTACTGATAATCTCAGCAATTATCATTTTCCCTGAGAGATACTTATGAGCAGATGTGCAAACTATACCTAAAGTACTTATACAGCTTTTGGTTTTCAGTATTTTAATAAGGTTTTCAGGAAGTAGATAAATAAGAGTTCAAGATACAAGATGGCATAAATACAGCATGCGTGATATGTGAGCTTTTCTATATTACCAGTAATTTTAGAGTAATGAAAATCCAGTTACATTGTGTGTGTGTGTGTGTGTGTGTATATGTGTGTGCATGCGTGTATGTAGTGAAATTTCACAATTATGGAGTAGATTACACATTTGACTTTCTAAATTTAGTAAAGACTCCAGTTTGGTCAAACATGGATTATATCTTAGTTTCATCCTAACATCACAAATGACTAGGTCTTGACGTTTGCTCTGTATTTGCACATGACTTCCTCTATAATGAGAATCTTCTTCCTAGTCTACTGATCCCCACCCAGTTTGAGATTATATACTCCTTTGAACCTGAACTCTCTAATTTCTTTTTCATTAGGGGAAATTTATCTTCTTCAAGAGGTTAGCAGTTGGAATGTTACTTTCAGGTATTTGGGAATATAGCTTTTTATACTGTCCGTTAACATGATAGATTATCATTGTATTAACCTTTATTTGATCCAACCTAACATTTTATCTCCTTTTGTTGATTTATAAATTAGATTGAATAACTGTCCATTTTAAAAATAATTTTTATTGGTATATAATATTTGTTTGTATTTATGGGGTACATGTTTTATTTTGTTACATGCATAGAATAATGATCAAATCAGGGTATTTGGAGTATCCATCACCTTGAGTATTTATGATTTCTAAGTGTTGGGAACATTTCAAGTTCTCTCGGGTAGCTGTTTTGACATATACAGTACAGTGTTGGTAACTATAGTCACTCTGCTTTAAAACATTAGAATAATTTCTTTTTTCTTTTAACCATATTAAAAGAATCTGCAAGGCAGAGTTATTCTCTCCCAGAGCTATATAAAAATGAACTGAACTTAACATTTCAGGTAGTTGGTATTTCTTAATTGCCAAGTGTATGATAGCCTAAAATCTCAAAGAGGTTGAGTTTAATAAGAGCATATTATGTTGAGTTGTTCACATTGTTATTTTCTGATATATAAACTGCCATTTTAGAATTTTACCAGTTTCACCTGCACTTCAGAAACAAAATGTTAAAAAGATGGCAAGATATCGAGCTGTGGCCATGCTCTAGGAATGTAACGTAGTAAAAATTAATGAATTCTGATGTCAACCTAAGTGTGCTGACATTACCCCTAAAAGAGACATCAGTGAGGATTGATTTAGAGCTCAGTTCATGCCTGCAATTAAAAGGATATATTAAAAGATTTGCGATATTATCTACAAAGAGTTTTGACCCATAGAAGAAAAACATAAAATAGTATAAAATATAACTTGTATATTAAACTTATATATAAATATATAATTTGTATATAAAAATATATTAATTTGTATATAATTAAATTTTAAATTTTCCTAAAATAATAACTTTTATAATTGTAAATAATTCTGTAGATTATCAGAAGAAATGTGTTTAAGGTGAAGAGGTTTGTTTCTTAACATCTTTGAAATGTTTATTTAATGTTTATTAAATGACCTCACATCTCAGCTGTATATCCTTCAGATAACTAAATTGTATCATTTCATGTGTCACATATATAGTTGCCACAAAATTTTAAGCCAGACTCTGTTTGCTTTTATGTTAGTATAGTATCCTCAATTTTGTACTTTTTAGGATGAATAAAATAATTCCAATTCATTAGTGTGTTTCTCATAGGAAAACACAATACATTCCTATAAGACTGTAGTTATCAGTTTTTAAACCTTAAACATTCTATTATAGGGATTAAATACTGTGATATCTCTGAATTTTTATTGGTAATAGGATAGGCTGAATCATAATTACTGCTTGAAGATTCTCTAGGTCATGTCTGGCATGAGTATAAAATAAGCTTTGGAGATAAATTTAACTTTTCTTTACTGTTAAACAAATTAATCTTAATTTTGTTTTAATTAAATGCCCCCTAAATTTAGTAGCCAAAAATTTTTCCTTTAGTCTCTTGCTTACAGTTGTAGATAATTGTTAATATAATTACCAGTTTGTGATTAAGTGCTCCCTACTGTATGCTTGCCTTGCTTTCACCTAGAATCTAGGGCCATTACTTTCTTGTAACCATTTCAGTGAGCTGCCATAGTTTTCAGTCTGTACTGTCACCTGATCCAAGCATGCGCCAAAATATCCACTGTTTCTGGCTCCTGTATGCTGAATCTGCTTTGCAAACCCTTCGTTCTTTGAGCTTTTGCTTTAGCCAAAAACCAAATTTAAGAAGTTTTCTGGAGTGTGGACATATGCCATTTGCTTCCTTAGCTCCCATGTTATGTAACTCTTTAGCTTTGTATTAAACTTGTAAATACTTATTAAATACAATAATGGCATCCTCATGTGCAATTGTGTGGCTCATGTGTTAAAATAAAGGCTGCTTGTGAATTTGTCAGAAGAATATGAATGCTCCACTTGCGCTGCATTCAGCTTTTTTTTTTTTTGTTCGTTTGTTTTTTGAATCAGCCACTTATTCTTTCATAGTGTTTGGTTTAATTATTTGATTATTTTATGTGTTATACTAAGGTAAGTTTAACGTAAATGAACTTTGTATTCTACGTGGTATCTCATAGGAATTGTTATAACATACTTTCCCATTTAGACATGTTGGCGTTTTAAAAATAAATATATGTAGAACTTAAGTAGCTTCCTCCATTTTTTATTAATTTTTAAAACACTGTTTATGGATTACTTTCTGTAAAATTCATTTTTAAAACAGTAAAGCTACCATGTATTACTTGTGGTACAGATGAAGGCAAACCCAATGTGAGAAAAATCTTATAAAAACATAGTACATAATTATTTGCTTTAGAAAATAATATTTTAAACTTCTAGAATGGTTTAAAAAGTAAACAGTAGGTTTTATTAGTGAGTTTAAGAAAAGTTAGAATTTTATTTCATACAATTTTTTGGGAAAATAGGTATTTTCTAAACTGAAATACATTTCTATAGTTGTGACAATTATTTTCTCAGAATCATAGTCATTTAATAGATTAGAGCAACCACTTGAATAATAGTTCATCTTATGATAGAAAAATTCTCTTTTAGGAAAGGATGATGTTAAATGGATGTTCAGATTGGTCCGTAAGTGTGTATGTCTTAGAAAAAAGAGAGTATGGATTTGGAAGTGTATTTTTGCTGTTACTATATACATTTCATTTGGGAATATGAAGAAATTCTTTAACACAAGTAGTATTTGTGTAAAATAGGTTCACTTAATTGTTCACACATTTCTTAATTTATAACATTGATTGCTAATACCATATTGTAGTCTTTTCTATTTCTCTTCCTTATTTTATCTTCTACTTTGATGTCTTTCTCAGTTTCCTGAATTCTGCATTTCTTTCTTCTGAAAGAAAGTTTTAAGGTAGCTTTGTCTTGGAACCAAAACTTTAATTCAAGAACTGGCTGGCATCATTTGTAGTTCTGGCTTTTATCTCCTTATTTCTCCCTTTTGCTGATCCTCCTCCCTGTGGAGGAGACAAAAATTTCATCATAGGAATGTGAGCTATAACACGCCTCTTAACCTTTCTTTACTTTGCTGTCTTCACTATTTTACTAGTGAGTATAATTCTACTTATTCTACTAATTTTGAAAAACATATTTTGAAAATTGGATATATACTGCAATTCAAAAATAGAAACTTTGGATTTTTTGGTTTTTAGATTTAATAGTGGCTTTTATATGGAAAAAATTATGATGAGAGCTTAGCATTCTATCTAGAGTTGATTTTTTTTTTCTATCTCAAGTTATTCCCAAATGAGAATTGGCCACAAAAAGAAATAAATTATGATATGCTAATTATAGACTTTCTGTTTTTAACACATTGTACATAAAATGTTACTATAATTTGCAGCTGCTGTCACCAGTAGTTTGCAGCTAAATGCAAGTGATTAGGAAATATGTATGACAGATGCTTCATTTATAGTGCTCCATTACAAGCAATATTGGACTTCTCTGGTAATAAAATACAATTCTGTGACTCTAAATCATTTTTAAAAATTACAGACCAATACATGGAGTGTTATATCTGAAATTTTTCCTTATATACATTACCAAATTATTTGTGTTAATATTTTAAGTGTGTTTGCTTTCTTTCTTTTTTTTTTTTAAATTAGTCTCTAATTTCTTGTATTTTGCCTAAAGACCCACATCTCTGTAGAAGGATGGCTTACAGATGGCTTTCTCTCTTTTAACATTGACAAATCTTTGCCTTGGAAAGAACCCACAATATAGTGAGTTATAAAAAATAGGTACCAAGAAATGAAATCAGAATTAAAGTTAAATTTATGGATATAACACATAAGGTGTTCACTCAGTGAGGTGAGATGTAGAATATCCTCTTAGTCTAATTCTAAAATTCTAATCATAGCTAAGATTAGAATTTGGAAACTCTGGGTCTACATTTAAAATTATATCTAATCATATATTCCTATAGATATCTGTTAAAGTAATAAAGCAAATACAGATAGGTGGTTTGTTTTCCAGCAATTGAGTTTAAAAGGTTAAATCTTATGCCTTTTGAGAAGTAGCATTTTAAAGATGGGAAGTTTAAAAATCCATTATAGAATAAAACTTCTTTACTTCCCATAGTATGTTTATTTTAAACATTTCATGTTCATATATATAATGTGCTATTGAGTAATAAACTGATTTAAAATTTATTTTTCAGATGAACCAGAAACTCGAGATGCATGGTGGGCAGAAATCAGACAAGAAATAAAATCACATGCTAAAGCATTAGGCTGTCATGCTGTAGTGGGCTACAGTGAATCAACTAGCATCTGGTAAATGATAATAACAACTTGATTTTCCAGACACTAATTTAGACTGCCATCTGAAAGGGGAAAAGCTTCATGCAAATAAAAGAAAAGAGAACAGCGAAGTGTTCAGGAGCATGGGCCTTGGAGTACATTAGATTAAGGTTTATATGCCGTCTTTGCCAGTTAATGACTGTGTAACTTTGAGAAAGTTATTTAACTCTTCTGAGCCTCAATTTGTACATTAAAATGGAGATAATACCACAGATCAATTAATCATTTACATCAGTGATTAAATGAGAATATAATACTGGCACACAGCAAATATTAACTCTAGGCTTCCTTTAGTATGTAACTGTATCAACTTCTTCCACTGGAACCTTTGGAACCCTTGATCTACTGTAAACGAATTGCAATGTGTCTTTAAAGTTTGTCCATAAACTCATTCTGCCTCCTTTTACCTACTGTAATGTAATGTTTCTTGCTAACAAATCATTCTTCCTAATACTGACAAATTAGGAAGGGGCTTTCATACACTTGGTTCTCAATTCCTTTTTCTCCTTCCCTTCATTTGAACAATCTCCTCCTTTAAAGTACATGCCACGCTACTGTTCCATTATCTACTTCCAAAGCATTCGTCTGCCTTTCTTAGTTACTTCGCTGCTCTCTCCTCCAGTTACATATGATTATGTTCATTCTAGCAGCTGGCATTATAGTTTCTTATTCTCAAGTCGTCTGACCCCACTTAACTTTCAACCATATTTTGGACCTCAGTATCACTTGAAACTGTTCCGCCTTAAAATTTTGAAACTATAAAATTTTACTCTCAGATCACAACTTAACGTTTTTCTACCAATATCATTTGCTCTTTTATATCTAGTTTGTTTTGACCCTTACCTTAACCAGTTGTTTTCTCAGCTCCTTACTTAGTTTCTGGCTTTTCTTGTTCTTTTGCCATCCTTGAACCCTACTTTCAGCCCTTCAGAAGTTTACAGTTGATATCATCTAGAAACTGTTTAACCTTCTGTTATCTTATTTTTCTACCATCTATTCTTAGGTAATTCTTACTGTTAGATCCTCTGCTCTTGTGGTGATCCTTATTGTTAGGGAAAAAGAGTTAAACTGTAGTAAATGTGGTCATTACAGAGCCATATTATTTAATCTTCTGTGGGCTTTTCTTTTCCTTTGCAGATCATGTGTTATACTCCTAGACTGTTTATTCCCATAGTAGCGGTTCTACTCTTGTTAACTACTAACTTTGTCAAGCTTATCTTGCCTTACTCCCTAGTTGTCTTGCCACATTGATGGTTTTAATGTCATAAACTTTGAGGCCTTAGAAAAATGTTTTTTGTTGTCTTTTTTTTTTTTTTTTTTTGAGATAGAGTTTCACTCTTTCACTCAGGCTGGAGTGCAGTGGTGTGATTTTGGCTCACTGCAACCTCCACCTCCCGTGTTCAAGTGATTCTCCCACCTTAGCCTCCTTAGTAGCTGGGATTACAGGTGCCTGCCTTCCTGTCTGGCTAATTTTCATATTTTTAGTAGAGATGGGGTTTCGCCATGTTGGTCAGGCTGATCTCGAACTCCTGACCTTGTGATCTGTCCACCTCGGCCTCCCAAAGTGCTGGGATTACAGGTGTAAGCCACCACACCCGGCCAGAGATATGGTTTTAGAAGGCATAGTTCTTGGTATCACATTTACATTCTACTGGATAATTATGATGTAAAATAAATTTTAAGATTGAGATATAGGATGCTTTGGGATCCTAGAGGGCTGAAAGCTCAAAGTAGAATTGGAAGAAAATGTCAATGAAGTAACTGATGCTTGAGTTGGATTTTGGGGGATGAATATGAATTATATAAATAAAAAGAAGAGGCATAAGGAGAGGTTTCAAAGCTTACAAGATGCATTCAACACTTAAAAGAGTAGCAAAAAAAAGAAGGCCACAGGATGTAGACTCAGGATGGCTGATGGTCACAGATGGAGGAGTCTGCAAATGAGTTCAGTTAATTTACCTAGAAGTTTGAGTTCATCTGACAGATGTCATCTGACAGAGGTCCTTTCTAGACCTCAAAAACATCTATGTATTTAAATTTTTACTAATCCTTTGTGTTCCAGCCCATGCTACTTTCTGTTACTGTATTAAACTCTCTGAAATGCACTTCTGCTCTTATAACTTCTTGATTCGAAGACATCAGTGGTTTCATGTTATTCCTTCTGACATCCTTAATTCCTACTTACACTTTAAGCCTGGTCTTCCTTTATTTTATTTACAGTTCAAGTGACTGTTCCTTCCTTGTTCTCTTAGGCTTCTGTTTTATTTTATTTCTGGGTTTTATTTATACCTGGTCTTCAGCAGTTCATCCCTAGGTTGCTACTTTTCTCATTTGTTTAGGTGATCTCATTCAATAATTATGTTGATTGTTTAATTTTTTAGCTTTCAAATTGGGTGACATATAATAATTTAAAAATTATTTTGAATATCAGTTTTCTGTTATATGATGATGTAGTTTAAGCTTCATTTAGTATATTTTGTATATTGTTTCAGAAACCTTTATAATGATTTAAATTTAGATTAAGCTATATAAATCACCTATATAGAGATATTTACACAGTTGTGCTTTTAGAATAATTTTAATAAAACTTCATATACATTTAAAGAGTATTTTAATATAGTTTCATTGATTAATGCTAGATTCAGCAATACAATTTATTACTGCTTATATTTTGAAACATTTCATTCTTTCAGCCTTGCCATATTTTAAATGAAGTTATTGTCTTTAATATTAATACTTTTATCTTTTTTCAGTTTTTAATTTATGAAGAATTCTTGCCCTCCATTCAAATAAAGTTACTTCTGTTTTCTAGGCTAGGTTTAGGAGGTAAACCTCGTAAATATTATTTAATATTTAGTAGAGTCTAACTTGAACTTAAATTGTCACTGTTATAATTATTTTGATATTTAGCATTTCCCAAAGTTATACTGTCTGAAAAATGTTAACTTGTTTGTGTTTTTTCCTTTATAGTGAAGAGGTCTGCATTTTATCTGCATCTGGCACAGCGGCTGTACTGAATCCTAGATTTCTGCAGGATGGCACCGTGGAAGGCTGTTTGGAACAGAGGTTGTCATGGCAGCCTGGCTTATTTTCTATAAGGGCAGAGAAGGGAGAGGTCGACTTTTTTTCTGAGAGTTGGGATAATTCTTCTCTGTAGGGTGGCTTACAGGGGTACAGTGTAGAAATCAGGACCAAGCACTTCACTAATTTTTAACTAACCCATAGTAACAGAGGAGTATTGGATTCTGCACTATATGGCACACATTATTGTTTCTAGTGTCTTGATAAGTGACATGTATGATTACCAGTTGAAGAATTTCAAGTGTCCATTTTTTTTCGCTTTCTCATGATATAGAAATAATCTTTGGATCTTTCTCTTCCTTTCATTTCCCTGTGTCTCACCTCCAAAAACAGAAAGAGGTTATGAAACAATTTTTATAAAAAACAATTCTTAATTTACAAAATAGTAAAAGTACTGCATTTTATCAAGATTATCTGTAGATATAATATATATGGTCCTTCCGTGTCCATAGGGAATTGGTTCCAGGACCCCTTGCAGATACCAAAACCTGCAGATGCTCAAGTCCCTTATATAAAATGGTATAGTATTTGCATGTAACCTATGCACATTCTCCCCTATACTTTAAATAATCTCTAGATTATTTATAATACCTGATATAATACCTGTTCATCATTTCATTTTCATGGATTCAGTGTAATGCTGAGCATGTGGCAAATTCAAGTTTTGCTTTTTGGAATTTTGTGGGATTTTTTATTGTTTTCCTATTTTCAACCTGTGATTGGTTGAATCCATACATGCCAAACCCATGGATACGGAAGGGTGACTGTATATTTAAATATATATATATATATATACACACACACATATAAACTATTAGTTTGGTACCAGAGTCTACCTGGATAATACAGATTTTAATTACCCCTTATGCCACAGTGTGCCTATTTACTTCCCCCCTCCCCAGTATTAATATATTAAGTATATATTAAGAAAGGAAGCAAAGGCCAAGTGCGGTGGCTCACGCCTGTAATCCTAGCACTTTGTGAGGCTGAGGTGGGTGGATCACTTGAGGTCAGGAGTTTGAGACCAGCCTGGCCAACATGGTGAAACCCCATCTCCACTAAAAATACAAAAATTAGCCTGGTGTGATGGTGGGCGCCTCTAATCCTAGCTACTCAGGAGGCTAAGGCAGAAGAATTGATTGCTTGAGCCTGGGAGGTGGAGGTTGCAGTGAGCCAAGATGGCACCACTGTTCTCTAACCTGGGCAACAGAGTGAGACTCTATTTAAAAAAAAAAAAAAAGCAAAAAAATTCTGTATCTTGTCAAGTTTAGTATAAACTTGCATGCATTTATAACTAAGATATTCTAGTTCTGGTATTCACTAGAGGAACTTGGTCAGTTTCTTTTGTCAGTATTAAAATGGATATTGACTATTATAAATTCCAGAGCCTTAAAGGTCATTGTAAATAGGAAAGTGAAGGTGGGGCATTTTGAAGCACACTAAATAATTAGAATATTCTATTGAGGAAACTCTCTTTGTCAGTGAGTTGTACCAGTGATACAATATAGTTCTTACACGTCTGTAGATTTAATTCTTAAGTTGATAGGAAGCCTAATTTAACAAATGACCTTTTTCATGTAGCTTGGTTTTTTTCTGTACTGTGGCTTGGACGAATACAATAAATTCTCTTATGTAGTAGTTCAATACAATAGGTGCCACCCCTAGTTGTGTAAAAAAAAAAAAGAAAAAAACAAGGAAAATGCCTTTTCTTTCTGCTATAAAAATTATTATTGCTTATTAGAAAAAATTTGGAGAGTTCCTATATCAAATGATGCTAGATTGCCATCCTTTTCAAATTCTTATATGCTTTGTAAGATTTCCTATGTCTTGCCTTGAAGTCAGCTGTCATTTTTCATGCTAATTCACTATGCTGCCTATAGAAATTCTTATCCTCATTTGTTTGCTATTTCTTTGTTTTTTTTTTTAATTATACTTTAAGTTTTAGGGTACATGTGCATAACGTGCAGGTTTGTTACGTATGTATACCTGTGCCATGTTGATGTGCTGCACCCATTAACTCGTCAATTAACATTAGGTTTATCTCCTAATGCTATCCCTCCCCCCTCCCCCTACCCCACAACAGGCCCTGATGTGTGATGTTCCCCTTCCTGTGTCCATGTGTTCTCATTCCCACCTATGAGTGAGAACGTGCAGTGTTTGGTTTTTTGTCCTTGCGATAGTTTGCTGAGAATGATGGTTTCCAGCTTCATCCATGTCCCTACAAAGGACATGAACTCATCCTTTTTTATGGCTGCATAGTATTCCATGGTGTCTAGGTGCCACATTTTCTTAATCCATTCTATCATTGTTGGACATTTGGGTTGGTTCCAAGTCTTTGCTATTGTGAATAGTGCCGCAATAAACATACGTGTGCATGTGTCTTTATAGCAGCATGATTTATAGTCCTTTGGGTACATACCCAGTAATGGGATGGCTGGGTCAAATGGTATTTCTAGTTCTAGATCCCTGAGGAATCGCCACACTGACTTCCACAATGGTTGAACTAGTTTACATTCCCACCAACAGTGTAAAAGTGTTCCTATTTCTCCACATCCTCTCCAGCACCTGTTGTTTCCTGACTTTTTAATGATCACCATTCTAACTGGTGTGAGATGGTATCTCATCAAGGTTTTGATTTGCATTTCTCTGATGGCCAGTGATGATGAGCATTTTTTCATGTGTCTTTTGGCTGCATAAATGTCTTCTTTTGAGAAATGTCTGTTCATATCCTTCACCTACTTTTTGATGGAGTTGTTTTTTTCTTGTAAATTTGTTTGAGTTCATTGTAGATTCTGGATATTAGCCCTTTGTCAGATGGATAGATTGCAAAAATTTTCTCCCATTCTGTAGGTTGCCTGTTCACTCTGATGGTATTTTCTTTTGCTGTGCAGAAGCTCTTTAGTTTAATTAGATCCCATTTGTCAATTTTGGTTTTTGTTGCCATTGCTTTCGGTGTTTTAGACATGAAGTCCTTGTCCATGCCTATGTTCTGAATGGTATTGCCTAGGTTTTCTTCTAGGGTTTTTATGGTTTTAGGTCTAACATTGAAGTCTTTAATCCATCTTGAATTAATTTTTGTATAAGGTGTAAGGAAGGGATCCAGTTTCAGCTTTCTACATATGGCTAGCCGGTTTTCCCAGCAGCATTTATTAAATAGGGAATCCTTTCCCCATTTCTTGTTTTTGTCAGGTTTGTCAAAGATCAGATAGTTGTAGATGCGTGGCATTATTTTTGAGGGCTCTGTTGTCTCTTTATCACAATATTGAGTAATAATTGCCATTCACAAGTTAATTCTGCAGTTTAAGGAAGGCTTAAATTTTGCATCTTTTTCTTACACTACACACTCTAGTTCTACCAACATTCTTGGCATTTCCTTAAAATGTCATTTAAGAAATATTCTATTAAAAACAATAAATTAAATGAGCTTCTGTCTTTAAACCAAACTGTCAGTGATTCTAAAATCATCAGCCATTCATTTGTATAGGATGTTAGAGAGCAGATGTTTAATTATATTGAGTATTTTCCTGAAAGGAAAATAAAATAACCTAAATGCACAGGTTATACCTATGGTTGAAAAAATGCAACGTGCTAGTCCTCAGCAGTTGTATTTATTTGAAGTCATGACTGATAGCTAATGCCTTGTCTTGGCTTATAAGAAGTTGGTTTAAAATGAATTCATTAGTTTTCCCTTATGTAGAAATACTGGTTCTGCTAATGCTCTGGCACTGATATGGGGAAAGGAAACTGTGGATTAGGATTAAAGCTTCACCTCTAGACTTTCCTGAACAAACTAGAGTGCAGGTCAGTCAGGAACCAACGATACGAGAGCAGTGTAGTAGCTGGGAATGAGTGACCACAGTGAACGGGCTGAAGTAGAGCTGTCCCTTAAGCAAAAGCTTCAGAGTGTGCTTTGCAGTGTTTTGTTTTTTTTTTCCATTCAAGCCTGGTTTTAAAAAGACAGGAAAAGTAGCAGGTCAAAACTAGGGATCCTAAGTACAGGATTCTCACTTTATTAAGTAACCCATCCCATAGAGAAATTTGAATATAAGATGTGTATTAGGAAAACCAGGACTTAACAGGACTTAAGTGTAATAACTTTGGTTATTTTAGAAATGTTTTGATAGCTATCTGCATTTGACTCGTATAATGCTTAGTTGCAAAGTACTTGTTTTCTTCATTAAATTTTTAAAATGAATCAAAAAAAAATTTGGAGAATGTAGGAGAGTAGAAGGAAGAGAAGATTCCTTATGATCTCACTATTCAGGGATAATCCCTGTGTACATTTCATATTTTAAATGCTTTCATAAATTTTAATACTTTTATTTTTATGCCTTATGTATACCACTAATATTGAAATTTGTGTGAGCTGTTTAGTTAAAAATTGCTTCAGTTTTCATCCTTTTGTACCCCCTTATAACACATTGGCTTTGGATTCAAACAAACTGAAATTCAAACATGAGGCCTGCTACTTAGTGCTTAGTATGACTTTATGAAATAGATGTTTTGGTTTTTCAAAAAAGTTAAAACTATCATAGGAAATTAGAAATCTTAGAGTATGCCTGTTTTTGACTTACTATTTTTCTTTTTTAATACTTTTTTACATTAAATTAAAAAATTATTACACTTGGATTTTTTTTAATTTTGGGGGGTACCTAGTAGCTGTATATATTTATAGGGTACATGAAAATGTACAATTAAATTATCAATTATAGTCACCTTGTTGTGCTATCAAACGCTAGGTCTTATTCATTCTTTCTATTTTTTTTGTACCCATTAGCCATCCCCACCTTCCCTCCAGCCTGCCACTACCCTTCCCAGACTCTGGTAACCAAAATATTTTTTTCTTTGGGAATTTTTTTTGTGGTTATATTTGTCAACCAGTGGGAAAATGTCATCATTATCATCTAACCATTTTTTAAAAATGTTGTATCCCAGAGAAAAAACTTTGGGGTGATAGTGATGTTTGTCAGGTGGTAAGTCATCAAACAAATAAATTGGTGCAAAATGACTTTGCAATTGGTAAGTCTTTTCTCTCATAGGAAAAATGTATGGTTCTGATTTCATGGTCGTTTTCAATTCTTATCAGTCTTAGTGGTACTTTTGTAGCCTACAGCAGTAGAAGTTGGATAGTTCGTATACAAGTACTATGTATGTAATATCAGTTACATAATTATTTTTGAAAAAATTTGTACATTTTTAAAGAATATCTTATTTTTTAATTTATTTATATAGGCTTGAAGAAAATTTGCCTACACGTTGTGGATTTTGTCATATACCATATGATGAACTGAATATGCCATTTCCAGCTCATCTCACATATTGCTATAACTGCAGGAAACAAAAAGTTCCTGATGTTCTGTTTACAACTATAGACCTCCCAACAGATGCAACAGTTATTGGAAAAGGTTGTCTTATTCAAGCAAGGTATGTTTGTGAAAACAACACTCGGTGTCCCTGAAAAAGTATGAGATAGGGAGCCATAAACCTATTTTTAAGTGTCAGCTTTACTGTTTCCTACCTGTTTGATCCTGCACAAACTGGACAATTCTACTGGAACTTTGTATTTTATTGCATGTAAAAAAAAAAAAACCCTCTGTGTAAAACTCAAATAAGTTTGTGTACAAAAGCAGTTTTTAACTTTAAATTCTACACAAATATTTGTCATTTTGGGAATTATTAACCTGCCAAAGGCTAGGGATGTGACTAAGTATAGATTGCTTCAATTACATTCAATATGTAACACATTTTAGAAGTTGACTCTCTTTTTTTCTTTTAAAGAATAGTGCCATGAAGTGTTTCTTTTACTGCTTTAATTAGCTGGTAAGAGTTCCTTTTAAAATGCACTGGAGTAGGAAATCCTGATTGGGGAACTCATGACAACAGCTGCCAGGTTACCAAATCCATCAGGTACTTCTGTCCTCATCTTAGTTCTGACATCTCAGCAATAGTGACACCATTAATTATTTTCGCCTTGAAATTCCTTTGACTTCATGATGCTACACCTTCTATGTTTTCCTACCTTTATGTATAATCTTCAGCCTCCTTGATGACTTCTCATTTCTTGATCCTTGAGAGCCATGGGTTTGGACCCTCTGCCCAAAGCTCTCTCCTTAGTTGAACTCATCAACTTATATAGATCTATGTGTCTGTGACTCCCAAATTTGTAACTCTAGTCCAGAACTTTCTTTTGAGCTTTAGACTTATACCTGTCTACTTCATACCCCATTTTGATAAGCCATAGGCATCTCATACGCGTTCCACATTGAACTGCTGATTTTCTTCACTTTTCTTATTAGCCTTTTCTGTTTTAATGAATGGTACCTTTCTCTATCCAGTTCTTCATGCCAAATTTGGTATTCTTTGGCACTGTCCTCTTTCTCAACCTCCCCACATCACATTTATTACAAAGTCCGTTGATTTTTCTTCTAAAATGTATTTCTAATCCATTTATTTTTTTCCCTCTTGAATCTTAGACCTTCCATTTGGGATTGTTTTCCTTTTGCCTTAAATGTACGCTTTAGTATTTCTTTTGATGGTCTGCTGGTGGTGAGCTATTTTTTTTGTCTGTCTGAAAAATGTGTTTATTTTACTTTTATCTTTAAAAAATATTTTGGGCTGGCAGCTATTTCTTTACAGCACATTGAAGTACTCTTTCACCACTGTCTTCTGGCTTTCATTGCTACTGTTGAGAAATAATCTATTAGTCTAATTACTGTCCCTTTGAATGTAGCGTATGTGGCACGAAGTAGATGCTCAAGTGACTTTTGTATTTTTTTTAATGAGTAACATTTTCTTCCGCTTTCCATTTATATTGAACACATGCAGTTATAAAACCTAAGATTTTAAATGATATTCTCTAGTGATTTTGGTCATTATTTCATTTTTAGAGATTTTGAGATTTTTTATTTTTCTTTATTGAAATATGATTCTTTAAAATATTTAATTTTTGTGGGTAAACAGGTGTATGTATTTATAGGGTACATGAGCTACTTTGATACAGGCATGCAATACATAATAATCACATCATGGAAGATGGGGTATCCATCCCCTCACGCATTTATCCTTTGTGTTAGAAACAGTCCTGTTATACTCTTTTAGATATTTTAACTTGTACAATTAAATTATTATTGACTGTAGACACCCTGTTGTGCTATCAAATACTAGGTCTTATTCATTCTTCCTATTTTTTTGTACCTGTTATGAAATAGGATTTTTAGTGCAAGTTTATACAATGACAAAAAGCAGAAAAGATTATTGATATAACTCAGTAAGCCCATTAGAAACAAGTAAATGTTTTATTCAGCACACTTTTAGCAAGTTTTAAAATTTGGACATTTTTAAAGGTGGTACCAAGAATACTGTTCACTGACTTATTTTCCTTTACAGGTTATGTCGCTTAAAAAAGAAAGCACAGGCAGAAGCAAATGCTACAGCTATCAGTAATCTCTTGCCATTTATGGAATATGAAGTGCATACTCAGCTAATGAATAAACTAAAACTCAAAGGAATGAATGCTTTGTTTGGACTAAGAATTCAGATCACAGTGGGTGAAAATATGTTGATGGGCTTAGCGGTAAGTTTAGATGTTTTTGGTTTTGTTTTATGATTTCCTTAATTATAATAGATTCTATGTTATGTGATTCAAATAGTCTTTTCAAAGGCTTATCTAAAGACTTTGACATTAAGACCTTTATGGGACGAGGACATTTTAAGAAGTGAAAAATCTGGTGATAGGTTTTCACATATTTTAAAGGGACTGTGATCACAACTTTAATAATTCTATTTCTAAAAATTATCATTTGTCGCTTAATAAGTTGGCCACGGTTTTTCTGGACTTCATTGTTGTTTACATATTGCTAAAACAGGGTTCCTCCATCTCAGTACTAGGGCAGGATACCTCTTTGTTGCAGGGAACTGAGTTGTGCATTGTAGGACGCTTAGCAGCATCCATGGCAATTCCCCACTATAAGCTAGTAGCATCCCCCCAATTGTGACACACAAGAATGTCTTCAGAAATTGCCAAATGTCCCTTGGTGGGTGGAGCAAAATTACCCCAGGATGTGGATTAATCTTTAGTTTTGATGGAGAAGATAAAGCAAAACATGTGAGACACTATTGGACAGACAATTAAACTTTATCATAAATGTGCACCTGTGGCCAGTGGTAGAATGTGTAATAAAATACAGGTGTTTCTGGCCAGGTGCGTTGGCTCACACCCATAATTCCAACACTTTGGGCGGCTGAGGTGGGAGGATCACTTGAGCCCAGAAGTTAGACCAGCCTGGGTGAGACCACTGTCTCTATAAAAAAAAAAAAAAAAAAAATACACCAGGTGTGCTGGCAGGAAGCTTAAGTGGGAGGATTAATTGAGTCCTGGGAGGTTGAGGCTGCAGTGAGCCCTGATCACATCACTGCACTCCAACCGAGGCGACAGAGTGAGGCTCTGTCTCAAAAAAAAAAAAAAGTGTGTTCTTAAGTGCCGATGAAATATGAGACAAGAAAAAGCTGTGTCTCAGCTTAATGTTCATTTTGGCTTGTTAGCAAATAAATTCTGACTGGAAAGATGTTAATGAGGAAAGCCAGTGCTGCTTCTATAAGTAGCGTAGGACTCAGAGAACCAGGTGCCTGCAAAAAGTGTATTGATCATATGGAATCTGATGAACCACGTTTATGGAAATTCTCTCATTTTCTAGGTACTTTGCTAACCAGCATTTTGGCTGTGTTATTGGCAGTTTTCAAATTTGAATTATCTTGCCATCTTTTTGAGAGTGCATAGACATTTAATTTTAAGAAATTTATAGAATTTGACTTTTTTGTCTCTATACATTTGTAGGTCAAATGCACATTTGTTTCCTGTTTCATCTTTCTGTAAGAGCAAAAATGTAAAGTTTTGTATGTAGAGGATAATTGTACGATGATGATAAACTAATTAGGTATTACAGTTTTCTAACGACAGAAATTTGTAATAATTAGGTAACTTGGTTCATATTAAAATATTTGATACATAGGCCGGGCATGGTGACTCATGCCTGTAATCCCAGCACTTTGAGAGGCTGAGGTGGGCAGATCGTTCAAGCCCAGTAGTCTGAGACCAGTCTGGGCAACAGGGCGAAACCCCATCTCTACTAAAAATACAAAAATTACCCAGGCGTGGCTGCTTGTGCCTGTAGTCCCAGCAACTTGGGAGGCTGAGATGGGAGAATCAGCTGAGCCTGGGAGCTTGAGGCTGCAGTGAGCCGTGATTGTGCCACTGCACTCCAGCCTGGCTGACAGCGCGAGAGACCCTGTCTTTAAAAAAAAAAAAAAAATTTCTTTTATACTTAGAGTAACTTGGGGAAAAGTGGTTATTTTAATTCAGTGGTCTAAAAATTTGTATGCCTAGTGAGGACATTACATAAATGTATAATTTGTGCTTGATGCAAGACTGTAATGATTGGTGGGTGCCTATGCATGTCAATTAAGAGCTGGATTCAAATTGAGGGGTTTAAAAAACATTTTGCTAGCTATAACAAACATTTTTGATGGTTGAGCCCCAGGAAACTAGTTTATGACACTGATGTAATTCAAGACTTGCCTCAAATATTGCTTTTCTGATTCATACTAATCTTTTCTTTCCTTCTTGATCACTAGTGCTATTAACTACCACTGTTTGACATTTCATCTTTGTGCTTTGTTATAGTTTGTGCACTTAAATCCTAAGTTCTCAAGAGTAGCTTCTTTCTTAGGTGATCTCTGATGAGTGCCGACGAGGTGTCTGGCACTGTGCTATTCTAGAAGGAATGTGATATTATCTTCACTTTACAGGAGGAGAAAATGTGTGCTGTGATAGCTTGAGACTGTAAAGTGATGTGGTTACATGTGTTAGAAATGGATTTCAAATCAGGCCTCTCTGATGCCAGAGTCTGTGTTCTCAGCCGTTCAGGGCTGTTGCTTCGTTAATGAGTGGAGCTAAAACACATTAGAGGTGGTGGACTAAGGCTTCATATGGCATAGAGAAGGGGGTTCCCTGGTTGAATATTAGAGATTGGGTCATGTATACAGTGATGGACACTAATGAACAAACCAGGAGTAAGCACTCTTGAGGAACAATTTTATCTACTATGCAGATTTCTTCATCAATCCCTTTTTAGGATTGGTGTTCACAAAATTGGCAGTTGATTAATTTAAAAAAAAATAATAACAAATATCTAGAGTTAAAAGAATTCTTTTCTGTTTCCCATTCCACTCCTTTGATGTTAACAATTTGATGTTTATGCTTCTATTTTTTTTGCTTTGCTTATATTAGCATATTTACACATAAGTGTTCATAAGGATATATATAAATGTTACCTTGTTTTGTATTTCCCATAATAGTTTTCCAGTACTAATGAAATATAGTACTGTTTCAGAGTCCGATATTAAATAGTAATTTAATTAGATATTTAAAATAAATCTGTATCTAATAAACACTTTTCTCTGCTAATTAGGAAGGTAGGGCAATATAGTGAAATGCGTTTGGGTTTTAGAGTGAGAAACACTCAGTTCAAATCGTTTGTCCACATTTATTGACTTGGCTTGAGTAAGTTCCCTGTCCTTTCTGAATTTCAGTCTCTTGCCTTGCAAAAGTTTCCTCTTCACTTTTGCCACCTTTAAAGATAGAGCATCTGCTCATTCATGAAAAATTTATTTTTTAGCAACCTTTAATTTTTTTTTTTGCTATTTTTAATTCTAATTATATATTTTTTTAAATTATGAGGTAGGTCCGGGCCCAGTGGCTCAGGCCCGTAATCCCAGCACTTTAGGAGGCCAAGGCAGGTGGATCAATTGAGGTCAGCAGTTGGAGACCAGCCTGGCCAACATGGTGAAAACCCATCTCTACTAAAAATACAAAAATTAGCTGAGTGTGGTGGTGGGCACCTGTAATCCTAGCTACTCAGGAGGCTGAGGCAGAAGAATCGCTTGAACCCAGGAGTTGGAGGTTGCAGTGAGCCAAGATCACGCCACTACACTCCAGCCTGGGTGAAAGCGTGGGACTTCGTCTCAAAAAAAAAAAAAAAATTGTGAGGTAGAAACATAAAAAATATAATTGGGTATGCAGTGAAAAGTAAATCCGCATTTCGTAACTGTCTCGCACCTACCCAGGGTCCTCCCCAAAAGAAACCAACGCTTGTTACCATTTGTTTTTGTGTGCCTTTCCAGAGATGTCCTATGTATACCCTGATGCTGATTATATTCTTCCTAATGAGCAAATATCACATTCTTGTTTTTTTTTCCCTTTTTTTTCTTTTTTTGAGACAGAGTCTTGCTCTGTTGCCCAGGCTGGAGTGCAGAGGCATGATCCTGACTCACTGCAACCTCTGCCTCCCGGGTTCAAGTGATTGTCCTGCCTCACCCTCCTGAGTAGCAGGGATTATGGGTACACACCACTACACCTGGCTAATTTTTGTATTTTTAGGAGAGACGGGGTTTCACCTTGTTGGCCAGGCTGGTCTCAAACTCCTGACCTCAAGTGATCTGCCCGCCTCGGCCTCCCAAAGTACTGGGATTACAGGTGTGAGCCACTGCACCCAGCTGTTGACCACATTCTTAAATATGAAAACTTAAGGACTGTTATTCTGTAGATATTTTTTCTGATTATTTCCCCATTATTTTTTACAAGTCTGCCACAGGTGTGTATTTAGCAGCTTTACCAACTCCTGGTGGTATTCAGATTGCTGGGAAGACTCCTAATGATGGCTCTTATGAACAACACATCTCTCATATGCAGAAGAAGATAAATGACACAATTGCTAAAAACAAAGAGTTATATGAAATCAATCCTCCAGTAAGTAAAACAAACCTACATTGTGAATGTATCAGTTATTGTTTATTAGTATATTTTTAGGTTATCTTATTGAGGACAAAAGATTTTTTTTTCACTGTTTAACTCTCCTTATTACTCATTCTTTCACCTCCCTTTATGTCTTTGCTCAACTGTCTCCTTTTCGGGTAAGCCTACTCTAACGATCCTATTTAAAAATTGTGACTTCATTTTTGCCACTTCCTATGACTTTTCCCTCTTTTATTGTTTTCTATAGCTCTTATCTTTGTGAGTGTGTGTGTGTGTGTGTGTGTGTGTGTGTGTGAGTGTGTGTGTTTTGTTGGTCTTTTGCCTGTTAGTACTGGTAGAATGAAGCTCCATGAGGGCTTTATTTCTATTGCCTAGAAAAGTTCCTATTGGTAGTAGTCTCTTAGTATTTGTTGAATGATGAAATAAATGGTTTAAAATGTTCTTTGTTAGTAAAAAGAGATTCTTATTGGTGGTAAAAATGTGAAAGAATATAGTTTTTCAGTTACAGTTTCTTTTTTTACAAATTTGCTCCCAGTCATTTCCTTTAATCAGTCTTTTTACCAACTTTGCAATAAGTATCACAATGCTGCCTCCTCTGTGGATGACTGATGGCAAGAGTCTGAATTGAAAGAAAAATGGGTTGGAATTAGAATGAAACTATTTGTTTTTATGAGTCTCTGATAATGAAAGACTTTCACAAAAGGAAAGTATAACATTCACATATATACATATGTAACAAACCTGCACATTGTGCACATGTACCCTAAAACTTAAAGTATAATTAAAAAAAATTAAAAAAAAGTATAACATTATTGCTTTTATTATTTTAAACGTCTTATCTAATTTTGGCTGGTCTTCTGGAACAGTGTGTCTGGATTGTTGCGTCACATGTATAGCTTTCATCATATTATTCTAGCATAGTTGTTAATTTGGGAGGAATTTTAAGGATATGACCTACAGCTGCACTATTCATTATTCACTGTGGTAGCCACTGGCCACATGTGACTTTTGAGCACTTGTGACTAGTCTGAATTGAAATGTGTAGTAAGTATAAAATATACACTGGATTTTAAAGATTTAGTGTGAAAAAGTAGTGTAAAATATGAATATTTTTGTATTGATTTTGTGTCAAAAATTTAATATTTTGGATATACTGAATGAAATAAAATGTTTTATTAAAATGGATTTTATCTGTTTCTTTTCACTTTATTATGTATGTGGCTTGCTTTATATTTCTATTGAACAATACTGACTTAGGGCTTCTTTAAAATGAATGCAAATGTTGATGTGTTAACATATTCATATTTGAAAAATAGACTTTGTAAAAGTTCTCTGTGCACCACTCTACTGACTGCTTATTTTTATAGTACATTATTTTTATTTGGTAGTTATATTTTGATATTTGAACATCTGTTTATAGTATGCCACTTGGGAAAAATGATTTGTAAAGCTTTGTGTTAGAGTTTCATATATTCTTCATTTATTATTTCTAATGATATGAGCTGAACTTTTTTACTTACTTAATAGTGTTTCTCACCTCTGTAAATCCATCCTGACTTCTAACAGGAAGAATGGACTCTTCCTCCATTGTGTACTTGTTGTACCTGTATGTACTTGTATAGAAACTGTTACACATTATTGTACTTAGTTTTTATATATCTGTCTTCCTTTACTATAATGTAAGCCCTTTGGAGACAGGGATGTGTTTAAATAAGACTATGAATTAAGTTACTTCATCCATTCAGTACTTATTGAGCTGCTACTATGTGTCATACAGTTTACATTTGGAAGGAGGGAGTAAATCTATTATGATTTTTAAAATTTTAACATATATGAATTTCATGTGTTGAGGATGACTGTATTTTCACAACAGTACTCATCAGTTTATGCATCTTCTAATATGTCTTTCCTTATTGTAGATACTGATTACATTATAGTCTTTTAGCATAATCTCTCAGCATTTTTTTGACAGAGTCAGTGTACAAGGTTGATTAGCAGGCCACTATACACATTACAGTGTTGTGTTATGTCCACCCTGAATATGTAGATCAGAGTGTTCCTTCTCTTAGGATGATAGCCCTCACTGAAATAAATGCTGCTGTTTAAATTTTTTGTCAATACATTAAAAAATGTTTCTAATACAAAGGTGTAGTACCACTTAAGCTTTATGGAGATAATCAAAGGTATCAAAATAAGATGTACATCTCTCAGAATAACAGTACTAGTGATGAAATTTCCGTATGAATTTAGAACATATTAAATACCAGACAGTTATATTTGTTAAGTCTGTGGCATTGTGAACAAAGGCATAACAGAATTTAAAACTATTGTAAAATTATAAAAAGTAGTGTGGTATCTAGTGGGAATAAGGTTGCACTGTGTGTCAAAAGACTGACCTAGACTGGCTCTACACTTGCTAGTTTTTCAAATTTAGGCAGACTACTAATTTACTTCTGAATTACAGCTCTTTTCCATTTTGTAGTTATTATAATGTTAACTTTATAGAGGGCAGATTAATTTGGAGTACAAATAAGATAAATTGATGTGAAAGTGCTCCGTAGATCATTACATTATGAAATTGTGCAGTGGTAGTCTTTTATCTAAGGTGTGTACTACCAATGAACATTTAAAACTATATATTTTTGAAAAATTTTATGTACAATTTCCTTGTTTATTTAAAAAGACAATTCTGTTGCATCAGCAATAGGCTATGGCTTTTGCTTTTGCGTTCACATATTCATATTCTTCCAGCATTCCTTGTGGCCGACAGACACTTAGAACCCCTAGTGATCTTTGGCTATGTAACAGCAAAAAGCTCACTAAGCCATACAGTATTGCACCATACAGTGACCTTAAAAAGATCATTATTGTAAGTACCAATGTTTATTTAGCTTAATAAATTGAATAGCAAATATGTGCATAGTATAAGTATATATGTATTCATACTCATACATTGATCATATTTCACATTTTGCTATGTGGAGCTTTGAAAAATTACCAGTGGATAAGAAAATATATAAAAGATTAGAATTCTTTCTAGGAACATAAGTCTTTAAATTTTTAAGGCCTATTAGGACTTTTATAATGCTGAATAGAAAATATGCACACACAGCAGTACTGGATTTCAGAGCTGTAAGGACTGCCAATTCCATACACATTGTAGTGTCCTGTGTGTACACTAGATGTCAGTTTTATCTTGTTATGTCTGTGACAGTTATATATATTTTTCTGATTCGTGTATCATTAAGGCTGCCATATCTGCTATAAAAGTTTAGTTTTAAAGGTTATACTTAAGTACGGACTTCACTGAGTATATTTTACAGGCTTTTTCTCCACAGGTAGGTGTCTGCTAATATAAAGATGTAAAATTTAAACTGGAAAAGACAATCTCATATGATATAAAACAATTATATTTCTTTTAGGAGATATCTGAAGAGATTATAGGATCACCCATCCCAGAACCTAGGCAACGCTCAAGACTTCTAAGATCTCAATCAGAAAGCTCGGATGAAGTTACAGAATTAGACCTTTCACATGGGAAAAAAGATGCTTTTGTTTTGGAGGTAATGTGGCATTGGACTAATTTCTTAAAGGTTTTGGAAGCTAAGATACACATTTTTTCAGGTGCTAAATTAATATGATACTTTTATATCATTACAACTGTTATAAATATTTAAAAAGTTATTATATAAAAATACAACAAACTTGAAAATAACAGAACTTGGTAACGTATGTTTGTTCAATACCAGGTCACTGATATAATAATGCAGATGGTTCTGAAAAAGTTAATGTATGGGTTGAAATAATGATAGAATAGTATTAAAACTTTGAAGTTATTTTTGTAAACTTGAATGAATTTAAATAAATTAAAGTGCCATTCTTTAACTTACTACAATTATTACCTTTTTTGTATATTACGGTAGTTATAACATTTTTTAGTATAATCACTGTGAATTCTGAGTGTAGTATTTTCTTACTGAATTCAAAAGGTATAATTGATCCATCTTTATAAAAAGATACTAAGAACATTTTAGTAACTTTCCCAGAGAGTAAATGTCACATGAAAAGTTTATGGAGACTCCTTCCTCACAGATCTGCTTCCTCTGCACTCCCCTGTAGAATGGTTAGCTCCCAAAGAGATAGATTTTTCTTTCTCATATTGAAGGAAAGGAAAATAAATGATTAAGATGTAAGTTGAGAGAGAGAAAAATCAGATGCTTTGATCTTGGTGTAGCAGGAAGCTGGTGGTAGAATTGTGTTGGGATGGGATTGGAGGTTTAAAGAGTCAGGAACGGTGCCAGTGGCTGTAACAAGGATCTATGAGAGACACACAGGCCTAACCAAGGTGAGAGTGTCAGTTTGTAGAAAACTCAACTTATGTGGTTATTTGCCCCCCACTTTTTCCCCACATTTCTCTACAGTCTGAGAATGGAAAATATGTCATGGAAAATATCTCAGGTCAAGGAGGTTAAAAGTTCCAGGGTACTATTTACAGCAATGCTACTCAAAGTGTGATGTGACTACTTGTGGCGTCAGCTCTACCTGGGAGCTTGTAAGAAATGCAAATTCTTGGGCCCCTACCTCAGACCTAGCAGATGAGAATTTCAAGGTGGAGCCCAGGAATCTGTTTAACAAACTTTCCAGGTGATGCCAAACATTACCTGAAGTTTGATCTAGGGCATTATTGATAAGTCTGATCTTGGGATCCTGGCTAAGTAGAGAGGCACATGAGAACAAAGTGCTTCAAACATGGGCAGAGGACAGAGGGCAAGTGGAATATCCAGTAAGAGAGGACAAAGAGACAGGACTGTAGTTGGAGAATGCTCGAGATCCTGGGTGTGGAACGTTTTGGGGAATAATGGGTTGAGGTATGGCTGTGACTGTGGGTAGCCACGTGAAGTGGAAGTGAAAGTGGTTCTTGAAGTCCTGAGGGTGATGTGGGAAGAAGCTTAGCGAGTCTGCAGGTTAGGACTTAGAAACTGAGGTGCAGATGAATGTCAGCGCCTGTCCAGCTGGATAGTTTCCCTATTTATTATTCACAGTGGAATATGGTGATGTAAGAAGAATAGAATTTAGACCTATTTATTTTATTAAAAAAATAGAGTTTAGACCTATTATTAGATATGTCTTTAAATTTATCTGTACCTAATTCCATTGTAAAGGAGTTCTGCATTTAGTGAAAGGATCTCATTACACTTTATTAATTTAAACAAATTAGAATAATGATTGCTTATAATGTCTTTGTAAGTCTTTAGAAACATATTCTCATAAAGGCTTGAGAAAGAGCTAGTTTTCTTTTTTAACTTAGTGTACTTTGTATGTAAAATATTTCACTTGGAAGTATTTGTGGTTATTACTGTGGAGAAATTTACTGATATTAGAATTTTTTTCTTGTTACATATTTTTACTTAGGGAAAAATGACTCTGCCTTTTCTTGACTCTATTAATAGTTCTTTTAAAACGTGAAATAATTATGCATTTACTACTTATAAAATAGTTTTAATCTCTATTTTAAGATTGATGACACAGATGCCATGGAAGATGTCCATTCTCTACTTACTGATGTTCCTCCTCCTTCAGGTGAACAAAAAAATTACCTTTGAGATGAAACTAGTTTTACATATAAATGTTTTAGCTCATAATTGTTACAGTACTAATTTTACTTTAAAAGAAGGACTTATCACAGTGTCACAGCTTGTCATGTACTTTGCTACTCCAAGGTAGAAAACATACCTTAAAAATACTTACGTTAGAACTTAGGTGGAAGTGATTTTTAGTCCTTTTATATTTATACATGGAAAAAAAACCTATGATAATTTATTAGGATGGTTTAAAGTCTCCTGCAGGTATAGTTTTAGAAGAAAAAAAATGAAGGGTGTTATAGTTAGAACTTCATATAATAATTGAAAAATGTCATTTAACACAAAAATCAATGAAATATTATCATATATTTTGATTACAATTTATTTTGACAGGCTTTTATAGTTGTAATACAGAAATTATGCCCGGTATAAATAATTGGACATCTGAAATACAGGTAAACCTTTTTTTCTTAATTTTAAGCACAAAACACATAAGTTATTTTAGTAAGTTCCATCTAAATATTTGTCTTTTTTTTTTAACCTCCTTATTGCAATTAAAATACCATCCTTATTCTACTACATTAGTTAGTATTGTTCATTATTTGGCAATTTATCAACTGTTAAAATATTTAGTTAAAAATAATAAAATGACATGTTATGTCACCCCACATTTAGATGTTCACTTCAGTAAGAGTAATCAGATTAAGCAGCCTCAACCTGACTAATCAAGCTCTCAATAAGAACTTTAATGATCTCTGTGAAAATTTGCTCAAGGTAGGAACCTTCTGACTAAATTTTATTTCATGCGTCTATAATAATGAAATTTTAAGTGTCTATATTGCTGTATTATCTGTAATACCTTACACAGTTGTGGGCTGAATCATTCTTACCTACTTACCTTACCTCTATCAGCGGGTGAGATACTAAAGTTGTCCTCTCCCCCTTACTATATCAAATTATAAAAGAAATAGTTTTAGTTAATAGCTTTAACTTCCATAAAAATCTAGTGTATATGTGTACATTTAAAAAAACTTACTATATTATTTTTTGTGACTTATTGACGATTAAATCTTACTGTCTACTTAAATATTAAAAAGTATATCGTTAGTGTAAAAATACACAAAACAAAAGTGGACCAGTTTTGTTTTATTTTTAACTCTCCATTTGCTATAATATAATGTACATTTAAAAAATCAGCTTTTAAAAATTTTTAAATAAAAAAGTGACATTACTAATATTTTCTATTGTGTAGAGCCTGTACTTTAAACTACGATCTATGATCCCCTGCTGCCTCTGCCATGTAAATTTTACAGTATCTCTGCCTGAAGATGAATTAATTCAGGTAATTAAGATTTAGTCCATTATTAGTCTTTATCTGATCTGTTTTATTATTTTCATTATCTGTTTCATTATCATAATTTTGCCGTAATTAAATAAACATATACTAGTTTACCTCACAATATTAAAAAATATATGTTAGTATGCATTAGGCCATGTGTGTTTCTTTTTCTGAACTTTAGTTATCTGAGGGGGTAAGCACACGTATGCTTCAGCATGTATACAGTAGGATCTGTACCCATCATGTGGGATTTCACCAGTTCCCATTTTTTAGAGAAGGTTCTTGAGCTCTTTCTGGAATATCTAGATTTAGGTATAACTGTTTGGTATAGTTGTAGTTTGTGTATGATTTGAATTTATACATAATTCTGGTTGAGGATTTTAACCAGAAAAGGTATTTGGTATAGGTTGTTCCGTGGTACTGAAAAAAATATGTAAGAAACTTAGTTTTGGCAGTGATTATTTTGCTAACCATTATTGTTTTTATAATTCTAGGTTACAGTCACGGCAGTCGCAATAACTTTTGACAAAAATCAGGCTTTACAAACCACCAAAACCCCTGTTGAAAAGTCATTGCAAAGAGGTAAATCTTTACTGAATAGGAAGCTCAGTTTGTGTTTGTCTGTGTTATGGTTCAGTGATAAAATATACAGGACAGGTGGATTCAATAAATTACTTATTTCTTGAAGAATATTTGCTGCTTTTTCTGTTCATCTTTATGAAGATAACTGTGTGGATAAGCGTATGGCTGACTTGATATTTTTCACACACGACTGGGTGGTATTTGACTGATGTTTACATAGAGAATGCTGCTGGTTTTTTAGACTTAAATTATAGCCTATTAATTCTGCAGTAATATAAGGGTTTCTATACTAAGATCTCTGGCAAGGTCTTCAAGGCATCTGAGGACCTACTGATGTAGTAAGCACAATTGTGTGCCTGTGTATTATTTTCAGGACAAGTTCCATAGTGTTCAACAGATTCACAAAGGTGGCCTTAATCCAGTAAACTTTAGGAAGTAGTCTTAATATATATTCTGAAGAAATCCAAATTATTGGAAACTGTGTGTTCTGAAAAACACATAATGGGGGATACTATACTTTCTTGTATAGTTTGAATGATTTACTGGCTAAATGAAATATTCCTGATTAGTCCTAAACTTTTAAAAGTTGATTACATTCTACATGTATAGCATTGATAAGATTTGAGCAGTGAGTTAACGTCAGGTAGATGTATTAAATGATTATCTGTTCAGATATTTATCAAAGAAGACATGTAACCGGTTTAAGTATCACAAAAGCTAGTAATGGACAAAGTGTAGGATATTAATTATTGTCTAGCATTTATTATTTGCAAAGCACTGTGCTAAGTGAGTTACAGATATTAATCTCTTAAAGCTTCACAAGAGTCATACCAGGGAAGATAGCACCAGTCTCAGCATCATGCAGATGAATGGTTTCCATGGGAGAAATCAAGGAGAAAATGACCAGAATAAATTGGGGTGGGGAGATGGAGCTGAGAATATGTATATGTATGTTGTCACAGATTCTTAATTTTAAAAAATTAATAATAGATCATTACTAAATAACTGATATTTTCTTGCCTTTCTAGCCTCAACAGATAATGAAGAACTTTTACAATTTCCACTGGAACTGTGTTCAGATTCACTTCCTTCTCATCCTTTTCCACCAGCTAAAGGTTGGTTAAGTGAGGGAAAAAGCAGACACAAATCCTGGTTTCTAGTTCCTTTCACTGCTTCTTCGTTATAGGCAATCTTACTAACCTTGAGGTGAAAATTTATCCTTCATTCCCTCATTATATGTTTCTTCATATTCATAAAGGGGAGAAATTAATGTTCCTTTTATTTTAATTTCTGAAGTAATTTCATTCTAAGTTACTAAGGTAATTTTTCCTATGATATTCCATTCTCATACCTTAATGTATTAAAGCTTTATTTTCAAAGGTTTGGATTTGCCACTGTAACTATTCACACATAGAATACTTGATATTTTATATTATATTTGGTAAGTTTTTTCCAGCAACAATTAAACCTTCACAAAAAGTTTTGGATTTTCATGCACAACAGAATGCTTTTTTTTTTTCCAGAAGATACATGAAGAGGTTTTGAGTGGGAGTAGTACAAGTGAGAAAGGGATGAGCTTCCTGTCTTTGCTGTGGCAATAATTGAAGAACATTGTTATGTACTTATATAAGACACTGCCATGTTTTTTTTCCAGTGCAAATTGATAGCTCCTTAATTTAATAGCAATAAATCTATTTTGATCTGCATAATCTTTGGAGAAAAGTGGGAGGTATTGTTTTCCATTTCTCATCTGATTTTAGTATGATTTTTATTACAAAAAAATTTAAAATTACTATGCCTTATTTTGTAGCATTATGTATTAGATAAATGTAGTATGTGTTTTTCACTAAATTTATTTTGAGAAATGATAGTTATTTGAAATGAGCTATTCAACTTTTGTGTCTTATAATACAATGGATATTATTTTATGATTCCTACTTGTTATTTGTTACCAAATTATGTATAATACAGAATAGTTTTATGTTCACTTTACATATATGTCAATAGAATCTTTATTAAATCAGTACAAAGTCTGTTTATATAGATAAATAGATCTTGTCTCATATTTCGAAGACGAAAAATAAGCTGCTTCCAGATTCTGAACTTTGTAACGTGGTAACTGTGGTCCTTTTTCCTTTTTGTCATCACCTAAAATTCTGATTTAGAACTCCATAGAGAATTGTAGCATATCTCAATGTCCTTGAAAGAATAGAGAGGAAAAATCAAATTCAAAGGTAATGTGAGTTCAGATTTATGAATTAAATACAGCTTCCAGGCAGAAAGCAGAACTGTCAAGAGTCTTCTTTGGGCCGGGCCTGTTGGCTCATACCTGTAATCCCAGCACTTTGAGAGGCTGAGGCGAGAAGATCGCTTGAATCCAGGAGCTTAAGACCAGCCTGGGCAACACAGTGAGACCCCAACTCTACAAAAAATAAATAATTAGCTGCATGTGGTGGTGTGCACCTGTGATCCTAGCTCCATGGGAGGCTGAGGTGGGAGGATTGCTTGATCCCAGGAGGTTAAGGCTACAGTGAGCTGTGATTGTGCCACTGCACTCCAGCCCAGGCGATAGGGGGAGACCCTCTCTCAAAAAGAAGAAAAGTCTTTCTTGAATTCACTATACAGCAAGTTTTTTTTTCTTTAACATCTACTTTATACAGAAATTTGTATTTATTCAGGGTTAGTTCCAAATCACTTCTAGGTATAATTTCATTTATCCTTATCCTGCAATAGGGGCCAAAAAAAAAAAAAGCCCTAAAACCTAATCGACAAAGGTTTGATTGATTGTTATTCTGTAGGAAAAGGTATTTGTGGACTTGGGGTCCCTGTTAGCTCTGTTTTACTATGTTGTTAATACCTACTGAATTCTGCAGAAGATTAGATTTCAGCTCTCTAAGTTTGCCTTGTCTATAAGGACAACTTTCCACTTCTGCAATAGCTTTCAAAATGTTTTCAAAGGAATTATAACTGGTGCTTACGTGATCGTTAGTATATGGTATCCAAATGATATTTTGTGGGCTAAAAAACAAGAAAATAAGAATTTGAGTAGAGTAAGTCCTATTTGAACAGTACCTAAAATATTTGCAACTCATTTTAGGGAGAATTGAGAGGGACCGTGAGGTAGGTTGGAAAAGCAACTGACCTGTTTTCTCAGTTCTGCTATGGATTAGGCATGAGAACTTGGACCAATTGCTTAACCTCTTTGAGCCTCAGTTCGTCATGTGTAAAATGTGAAAAGATTCTCTCTAACCTTTAAAATTCCTTGGGTTTCTATAGTTTATGGTTCTTCAATTATTAACATATTCCCATTTCGAAAAGTAAATCAAAAGCTAAATTAGTCCCCAAGGTCACACTGAGCGTCTGTATTTAATTTAAGTGTGTTCAGCTGGGTGCGGTGACTCATATCTGTAATCGCAGCACTTTGGGAGGCTGAAGCAGGCAGATTGCTTGAGCCTAGGAGTCTCTTCTCTACAAAAAATACAAAAAATTAGTCATGCATGGTGGTGTGCCTGTGGTCCCAGCTACTCAGGAAGCCGGGTGGTAGAATCACCTGAGCCCAGGGAGGTTGAGGCTACAGTAAGCTGTGATCGTGCCACTGCACTCCAGCCTGGGTGACAGAGTGACGCTGTCTCAAAAAAAAAACAAAATAAAAAATGATTTCAAATAACTTTTAATCAATTAAACCAATAATTTTAATTTTAAATTCTGCTCCTCTGAACCGTAGAGGTTTGTCAGAAGTACCTCTTGGCCTTCCAGGAGGCAAAGTGAAAGGGAGCAGAGAAGGATGGGATTGAGGGTAGGTCTCTGGATCCCCTACTTTTCTGAAACAGCAGCTTTGATTCCATGTTTTTATATATCCATCTTCTGTATGTGATTTCACTTGAAGAAAGGTTCTCAAAGAGTTTGAAAACCATTGATTGATTATGCCACCCTTTATTGTCATCATCATCAGACCATCACATCTAATATGAATATATGTAAAACTTTTTATACTAAGTGCTTAACTGTGAAACCTATGTGCTTTTCCTTGAATACTGCATTTAAAATAATCAGTAAACACTTAAAAGTGTATCTGTACCTTTCTGCCAATATTTCTGTAGTTTTGTAAATTGTGGTTTATGTTGTGTGCTTATTTATTGTCTTGTGCTTCCTCAAGTCTTTTCAGGAGGACATGGGCTAAATACAATTTTTAAAGCTATCTCAAAATGTTTTGGAAAATTTGAGGGTAAGATAGGTTTTGAAAAGGTCTGAAAAATATAATAGAGTCTTAAAAATGGAGTAATTGCGTGTTGTAACATGACAGAAGGCAATGTCTGGAAAAATTCAAAAATAGCAATTTAGCAGAAATAGGAAGAGAGGAAGGTAAGAGTGTTAGGGATAAATGCTCAAAAGATTTCTCTGTTTTTTAAAATATGCAACCATAAGAGGCTTAAAAGTCAGTTACTAATACTGATAAATAAAAGTATAGTTTTTTAATCATTTTGTTAAGTTAAATAAGGTGATAGCTTTTTTTTTTTTACTTTCAGTAACTTTGAATTCCAGTTTATATTTCATGTTTTTAATCACAAATAGGATGATTGTTAAAATTTTTTATTTCCTTTTATATTGACTAGGGGATTAGTTTCAAGAGCTAAGCATAGTATGTTTATTAATATTTCCATCTTTTTACTTGTAGATAAACCTTTCATTGTCTTTTTGTGTTATTGAAAATGGGTGAATGTCATGTAAAGAAATGTTGCTTCAATAACATGTATCTTAATTCACAGTGTAGAGTAAGCCTGGGCCTGAATTGTCCATCCATATTCAATTTTTTCTTTCCATCGTTTATTATATTTGGTTTTGTTTTTAAAGGTAACAGAGTAGTTTGATGTATGTCTCAAATTTATGGTTGATTTGGTGTTACCTTGCTGGTTGTCTTGATTTTTCTGATTTGATATATTAACTGGTGCTGAGCCTAAATAATTTATTAAAGGATAGATGATATGGTATCAACATAAATTATTTATGTTTATACAAGAGTGTGTTATGAGAAAAATGATAGCTATAGCAAATTTTTAATACAATTTTCATGTGTTTTTCTCATCATTGATATCCAAACCTGAGTTTTTCTCTGAAATGATTTTCAAGAGACTTTAAAAATAATGTGTGTATATATATAGAAAAAAAGAATGAGCAAAATGGGGGGGAATCTGGGTTGAGGTCTGGGAGAAGAGTAAAAAAAATCAGCGAGATTTTTCTCATAGATTTCAGTTTATCTCAAGAATTTTATACATGTAATTTTTATAAAAGGTTAGCATATTACTTCAGAGAAATATCTAAAGGCTTACGTCTTGAGCTATTAGTTGCTGTATTGTAGGGCTTAAGAACTTATATTAGACAAGTGTGTATAAATCATATACTACTTTAAATATATTTCAAGTTCTTAAAAAATATTACCTAAGGTAGGATAATAGTTTTCATTAAAACACTGATCATTTAAAAATTAAAAAGGTTTAATTAAGTCAATTTTAGTTTTAAATACCGTTGAGTGAAACTGTATAGAAGACTCTTTTTTTTTAATACCCACCTTGTTTCCTGCTTTCCTTTTGCTTTTACTAGAGTATTTCCTCGTGTTCAGTGGCATAAGCTATAGGCTGGCAGGAATACTCTATTCATTACATTAGCTGCTGACTGCTGTGGCAAGCATAGGTTAAATATAAAACCAAGTTGGCTTATACCCACAATACATTGTACTTCAAAATTAGGTGTCTACGTCAGAAGTTTTTTATTGTAGGCTAGAAGAGTTACTTTTTCTTTGTTAAACCAAATTAGATTTTTTTTCTTTTTAGAGACAGTCTCACTCACAGATTTGATTTTAAAATAGTTTAACTGTTTGAATTTAATGTCTTGCTAACATTATTTTAAAATAGCAATTAGAAGTGTACATTTGTAAAAAATACAGAAGTTATCTTTTACTTTTCCTGCCAACTAACGGTTTGAATTCTTATGACTATATATAATTCCTTATACTAATTAAAAGCATTTTATATATTAATAGTCCATTGCATGTCTGTTATTACTATTTTTTTAAAAATATATTTTGTCACTATGACCAAGTGGCAGCAACAATAAAAAACAGTTAAAATTCTTGATGTTATTGGAGGCCAAATAATCAATGGCAAGTTTTAAAAGGAAAGAGACGCTCAGGGGAAGAGAATGCAAAAACCAGAAACTAACTAGAGGAAAATGTGTGAAAAACTCATCCCAGAAATGGGAAGGAAGGAAGGACGGAAGGCAAGAGAATTGATGGAGAAGTAGGAATAAAGAATCTTTATCTCTGTAGCTTCTTCAAGGCAGCTTGAGGACAGTGAAATCCACAGTTAGAGGAAGAGGGAGTAAAAAGCAAAGGAAAATTGCATTGAGTTACTGACAGAAAACGGATTATTTGGAAGAGAAGCTATAAAAGATAGGAGTGAGAGGGAGATTGCATGCTTGGAAATGGAAGCAGGAAAATGTAAGAAGGGGATTGAAGAAGAAAGACAAGTGGTTTAGAATGTCGTACACCTTTAATTAGAAACTTAAATGACCCAAATAGGGAAGTTAATTGTCTTTGTTATCTAATATATGTACTACCTAGGTATCACAGTTGAATTTTTCCCTTATAAACTGTCCAAATTGAAGCTAGTTCTGTCTTTCTGTGTGCCTTAGTAATTTACAACTGTAATATGGCAGTTTCCTTATCAATTCATCAATATTTGAGTATCGTTATAGATCAGGTTTATACTGAATGTTTAGATATATCATTTGTCTACCCCAGTCATGAAGTTAGATTTTATACTTATAAAGCATAACTAATCAATGCATTATCAATTGATGGAAATTCCTAAAGAAACATAAAACCCAGTTTTGATCATAATAAAACTGAGAATGTTTAAATAGGAAAATAAAACATAAATTATAATGACTCCTAACTGCATATATTTTAATCTGCCAGAGAATCATTTCCAAATTTGTAGGAAGTTTTTTAGTTTTAGTAATTCTTAAAAGACATTCAGATAAGATTTTCTCAAATATTTTTAAATTATTTAGAGCAAAGATGATCTGCAAATTCTAATGATATAAAGTGAATAGATAGTCAAAAGAGATACTGATCAGTGTAGAAATTTATTCCTGTATTTATCTTAGTTTGTTTGGTACTACTGTGACAAAACACTTGAGACCGTGTAATTTATAAAGAACAGGCATTTATTGACTCAGTTCTGGAGGTTGGAAGTCCCATATCAAGGAACCAGCATCTGGCAGGGGCCTTCTTGCTGTGTTATCACAGGGCAGAAGGGCAAAAGGAGAGCAAGAGGAGATCAAATCTCCCTTTTTATAATGGCACCAATCCCACCCATGAGGGTGGAGACCTGGCCTAATCAGGCCTTAAATGTCCTACTTTTTTTTTTTTTTTTTTTTTTTTTTGAGACAGGAGTCTCCCTCTGTTGCCAAGGCTAGAGTGCAGAGGCACGATCTTGGGTCACTGCAACCTTCGCCTCCCAGTTTCAAGTGATTCTCCAGCCTCAGCCTCCCAAGTAGCTGGGGTTGCAGGCGCCTGCCACCATGCCTGGCTAATTTTTTTTTGTATTTTTAGTAGAGACGGGGTTTCACCATATTGGCCAGGCTGGTCTCGAACTCCTGACCTCAAGTGATCCGCCTGCCTTGGCCTCCCAAAGTGCTGAGATTACAGGTGTGAGCCACCGCACCTGGCCTTTTTTTCTCTCTCTCTCTTTGAGACAGGGTCTTACTCTGTCCCCCAGGCTGGAGTGCAGTGCTGCGATCTTGGCTCACTGCAGCCTTTAGCTCCTGGGTTCAAGCGATCCTCCCGCCTCAGCCTCCTGAGTAGCTGGGACCACTAACACCCCCTTGCCTGGTTAATGTTTATCTTTTTTTTGTAGTGATGGGGTTTCAACATGTTGCCCAGGCTGATCTCGAGCTCCTGAGCTCAACTGACCCGCCCACTTAGGTTTCCCAAAGTGCTGAGATTACAGGTGTGAACCACTGCCCCTGGCCAGAATGTCCTACTTCTTAGTACTGTTACAATGGCAGTTAAATTTCAGTGAGTTTTGGAGGGGACCTACATTCAAATAATCGCTGCAACTAACAAATACGTTTGCCATTGGTTACGACAAGTTATTTAGAAGAATGGAAAAGTCTCAGACTTTAGACGCACTGGAGAATGTCTGTTTGAGGGAGGAAGAATCCTTTTTGTCATTAATATGCTCATTTCCACTGAGCTGATTTTAACCTGGGTTAGTTTCCCTCCCACACCACTACACACAGGGCTTGTTAAATATTGCTAGAGTGCACTAGGGGAATAATAAAACCATAGCCCTGTATTGCTTTGCTAAGTTTCTGGGGTCATTTATTTGGGGCTTGCAGGGTTATCACTTAATGGTGACTTTTTAAAAAATGCAAAATAATCTTCTTCTTGCATTAAGTGGGAAACCAAATTATAATAGAAGCAGACTGTTGTGTGGCTTAATTGAGACTGTTTGCAGCTAGAAGGGGGATCTTGACATGAAAAGCATTTGTTTCAGACTCTTCCATATAGATCTACAAATGGCACACAAGTGAGCACAACTCAACAAAGCCTGAAAGACTTTTAAGGAGATTTCTACCCTTGAATAATGAACTATGTTGTTTTTAATTTAGTATTAGCCTAGAGACTGCGTGTTGTTTTATTTCTTTTAAACCGGAACTCCCAGTTGGTCAGTGAGCCAGACTGCATGTATCTGCAGTACCTTCTCTTTTGAAAAGCTTATCACCTGGGAAGCCAAACTCTGATCAGGAGGAGCAGAGGGCCTGGGAGTCTGAGGTCATCAGACATTTGAGGTATTCAAACCAGTCCAAGGTGCTGATGTCTATCTGCTGCTGGGACCAGCTGGCCTTGGGCCTCTTGGGCTTTTTTTTTCTAGGAGAAAAATTAAGATAGCAAGCATGTTAAAAGATGAACCTGCTCTCCCTAAGTGAAATCAAAAATCTTCTCCCTTAAAAACTTCGGTTTTTCAGATTTTTTTCAGATGCATTCGTATTTGAGGGCAGGGAATAAACATTTTCCCTCCCTTTTTTCCCTCTTCATCCTTTATATAAATTTTACTGGGTAAAAGTAATACATGTATATCGTGAAAAATTCGAATACTACAAAAATCATGTAGTCCAGAATAAAGCTCTCTTCTCCATTTCCTTCCCCAAGAGGCAACTACTTTTAGCAGTTTACTGTCTGTCTTTCAAAGATACTCTATTCATCCTTTTTAAAAAACACAAGTATTTTACATATCATTGTGTACCTTGTTTTTTCCACTTGATGTTAGAGATGGGAACAGATATTTAATACATACTCATGTAAGCTCTTTCTATGTACATTTGCCATTAAAATATATGCAGTTCCTACTAGGGAATTCCATATTACTCAGATAATATCAAGGTATAGAAAAGATTTTCGTTTTAGTGATTTTTCAGAAATTTTTAAGCCGTTCCTCTTTCCCCTGCAGTTTAAAAAAATGCACAGAATTCCTAATGCCAGCTATATGTTCTGTAATTCTACACCAACCAAATCTATACTGCACAAGACATATGAGAGCCTCAGGACTCTCTTGGGATATGTAAGTTAGGGGTAGGACAGTTGGTGTCCCAGTCTCTCCATTGAGTCTGTTTCTGTGCTGAGTGTCCCTACAGATGTGGTAAGCCTCTGAATGTCAGGTCTGTGCTGGTCTTTCTTTAGGTCCCATCTCCTCCTAGACTTCCAAAGTCCCTCAAGATCCTGAATCAGGAGGACTTTTCCTATCTAGATCTCCAGTCAGTGAGCATGATGGTCAGGGCATGTCCACAGTGTGGTATCCTCATAGGCCATTTGTGGACTCCACCTGGTGATCCCTTTTATTCATCAGCTCTGTATATGTTGCAGTATTAGCTAGTGGTCAGTTGCTTTATGAAAACTGTGGGCCAGGTTTGGTGGCTCATACCTGCAATCCCACCACTTTGGGAGGCCAAGGCAGGCGGATTACCTGAGGTCAGGAGTTCAAGACCAGCCTGGCCAATATGGTGAAACCCATCTCTACAAAAAATACAAAAAAATTAGCCGGGCGTGGTGGTGGGTGCCTGTAATCCCAGCTACTTGGGAGGCTGAGGCAGGAGAATCACTTGAACCTGGGAGGTGGAGGTTGCAGTGAGCTGATACCGTGCCACTACACTCCAGCCTGGGCAACAAGACAAAAACTCCGTCTCAAAAAAAAAAAAATTTTGTTGGTGGGGTGTGGTGAGATACTTGCATTGTATTTTCAATTAGCAGCAACATTCTATGGTGGAAACATTCTGTACAAATAATGTTTTGAAAAGTTTTTTTATTAATTTAAGAATGTTACCAAAAAATCAACACACTAAGTAGAAATGAAAAAACATATTTATCTATCTATACTTAAACTATACTATACTAAGCCAACCGAATTATTCTCAGTGCTTTTCATGAGTTATTTCTAAATTGGCAGGACTATTCTTTTAGTTGTAAAATTCTTTCAAACAAAAATTTAAATATTCTAATGTGGGTAGAACATGAGCATTAAAAATAGATTATGAAGTTTTTTTATAGTGCTATTTAAATTTGTACAATACCTTAAATACTTGTAATAAAAAATATCAGGGAAAATTCTGGATGCTACTGTCAGGTTACTGGAAAGGGAGTGATACTGACTTGGGATTCCTAGTTACCTCTGTGATCACTCATTTTTTAGTTTCACAAAGTCTTGATACCACCAGAGGGAGCTGTTGATATCGAAGTCTTCGAATGAAGAAGTTGGTGGTGAGAGTTAAGACTAGGGAGCAGCTTATGCTGATCTGTGAAGCATAATCATTATCTTGTCTGTAATTTTTAATCTTATAGACTCTTCCCCACAGCAAACATTTTCCTTCCATGTTTCATTTCAGATATTCTTCCCAACACATTGACCCTTTTCTCTGCTTAGTCTCACATCCTGCTTTCATCATACTCACATTTGTTACTATGTTTATATTTTCTCGTGACTATAAATTTTCTGAAACTCTTTTTGTGTTACAGTAAGCAAGTAGTCTCCTTTGGCACGGTATTTATGAACTGAGCTAGTTTTCATTTATCAATAGAAACTGCATTTTAAACCTAGATGCTTTTATTTGGTTTGCTTTTGCAATGAAGCCATAAAGATTTCCTCCTATTCTTCTGGCTTATAGAGGTATTAACAAATAACAAAGAAGAGGTACTGGCTTGTACTTAGCATCTGAGCTAATGTTGTTCATATTGTCTTATTAGAACACCTGGAGAGTGCAAGTTCTAACTCAGGTATACCAGCTGCACAGAGAGGTGAGTTTGTCTAATTAAGCAAATAGTCACCAAAGGTGTAAAATTCTAGTTTGGTGGTGCATAAAATTATAGACATTGAAGAAAATGCACTGGACAATTTGGAATAGACACCAAAATCTGGCTTTTTTTTTTTTATAGGTAGAATATGTTCTTTTAAAAGCATCAGTTAAACTAATATTTAAATTTTTTAGTATGTTAATGGTTTCCCAGTTTCTGAGCATAAAATTTTAGCTCCTTAAAATTTTTTTTCCAGCTTAGCAGTAGTAAAAGTTATTCTTTTTAAAAGGGGGAACTTGTGAGGCTCACACCTGCCCTGACCCCATATTATCAGAGGCTTTGTTGCCCAAAATCAGACATGGAAACAAAACATTAACAAAAATGGCCCTTTGGTTTTCCTCTTACTGATTGTAGAAAGAAGATATTTTAATAACAGATAAGTCAACTACTAACTTTTAAAAATATATTCTTCAACATTTGATTCTCTTTTTTTAAAATTTTAGGGTAAAACTAGGGAAATGAATTATTCACAAAGCTTTGATTATAAAATAAAATAGAAACAACTGAAATATTGTAAATTAAGAAGAATAGGAAATAAAGTTAGTTAAAGCACAGTATGTGGTCCTTTCATTGATATTTATGTTAGACCCCACTCAGGCTCTCCCTAGGAGACCACACAACTATGACATCACCAAAAATGCTCAGCCTGCTAACTGAGAACTTGGTTTTGGACAAATCAGTGTCTAAAGCTTGACTCTTTACTATCTCTCTTATCTGACTTGAAAAGGACCATTCTTTTTCTGAGTTACAGTTAAATTACATCATCGAAAGGAGTGTTAAGACAAGTAAGAGACATCATCCATATTTTTTTCTTTGTTTTTTTCTTTTGTTTTCTGTCTGTGTTTTCAGCAACGTCAGTTGATTACAGTTCCTTTGCAGACAGATGCAGCAGCTGGATAGAGCTCATTAAACTGAAAGCTCAGACCATAAGGCGTGGATCAATTAAGACAAGTAGGCGGATGTTTCTACCACATTATGATAATCTGAGAAACATATCCCTGATTTCCCAGTGGTGAAAGCTAGACCTTACTACCCAGTAATAACATTGCCACTCCATCATGTATTAGAGTGTGAAAGCTGCAGACTGTAATGGTCATTTAGGAAAAGCTTTTGAAAGGCCTTTAGATTTATTAGTTTTACTTATAGAATTGTGTTTTTAAAATTTTCCTTTTTGTGCAGGTATTCTTAAAAGTATATAAATAGATATTATATCATTCTAATTGGAAGTAAATTGCCAACTCTCTTATTGAAAAGACATTCTTCCAGGACCCAAGGTACTATTTAGTATGTGGCATCTGTCAGTTTATTAAGTGTGATATGCAGAGGGCTAAACTAATAAAGAATTTATGGTGAGAAAGTAGTTATTACCTTACTGCTAGAATCAGAATCATTACTTATATGTTATCTTTACCCCATGTGTTTTGGTAAATTTTGAGGTAAATATATTTGAGTGAAAGAGCTTACCGTACATTAAAAGGGGGAAAAAACTACATTTCACAGGAAATAATATAGGATGTGAAACCAGCCAGATCTGGTTCTGAATCCTAGAAGTGCCATTTTAATAGCTATGAGACCTTGGGCAAGTTACTTAACTTCTCTAACCTTCCATTTCCTCATGCATGAAATGGGGATGATGTGATAGCCTGTGTTTTTGGGTGGTTGTAAGGATTAGATATATATATGTGTCTGGCTTATGGCAGTTATTTAATAAGTGGTAGCTATTATTTTTTTACTTCATAAACAACCAACTTTTAGCTAGCAGAGGTCATTATGTTAAGCTTTTAAAATTATGAGTTGGTTTTCAAAAAGGTTTGGAAAAAAACAGTATCTTACAACTAGATAACATAAGGTTTATCTACAAGTTGACGATGAAGTCGTCTGAAAAAGATGGAAAAATTGCACTGGGAAATAGAACAACTTTCACACTCTCCTTGTAATAATTTGTTCCTACAGCAGATAATTTTAATGCTCTGCCGCTTTTTCTTTTTCTTCACTTTATAACCAATCATTGTGTGTGTAGCTATACTGCATCAACATTTTCTTTTGCAGGAATGCCATTTTTCTTCCAAAAGAATTCCATTCCAGCATTTCCTCTCATGTTTTTCTGTCTCTCTTTTTTAATTGCATGCAGTGCATGATAATTTCTTTTCTTTCATGACATGGCTTAGCCTCACAGACAGCTGAATGTTGTCACCACTTATTTGGAAACCTCAGGGAATAATTGTGTTACCAGCGTCTGTTCTGAATGTTTTCTCCTTTTTCTCCAATTTTAGCCGTGACAGTTGAAAAAGCAAGTCCAGTGGGTGATGGAAATTTCCGGAATCGTTCTGCTCCACCTTGTGCAAATTCCACAGTTGGGGTTGTTAAGATGACACCTCTTTCTTTTATTCCTGGAGCAAAAATAACTAAGTATCTTGGGATAATTAACATGTTTTTTATTCGAGAGACTACTTCTCTTCGGGAGGTAATTTTATAGAAGTTATTTCATTTTTTAAAAATTTTTCTCTGAAGATTTAGTAACAAAACCAAACAAGTTTCAAATTGTTATTTTTTGCCAAAAATTTACAAATATTTATTTATATTTTAATAATCTATCTGGATTGAGTCTAGAGTTTATTTCATTTAGCAGTGAGGATTATCACAAGAATTGTGTTAGTTTTAAACCTATTTATTGTTAGAAATCTTAGAACCTTATCATATAGTAAATAAAACAAATGTCTGTGTTCAAATAGAGGTTTAAAATAGCCCTGAAAGAACAGCTTCGTTTCCTCAGTAATTTAGCAATTTTTGACAGATCACATTTAGAAATAGTAGAGGACTGTATTATAGATACATGTCTAAGGAGATACTTTATGTAATTTAGCTCTGCTGTTTCTTCCTCCTGAGAAAGGAATGAAGCTGCTCATTTTTTACTCTCTCAGTTAGTGTATGAGGATGACATTTCTTCAGTCTTACCTCACACTGAGTATCATTAAACTTTAATTTGGTTTTTAAATAACAAGTTGTAATATTTTACTTGATGTGGGAAAAGTTCAGAATCAGAGTCAGCCTGTTATATCTTTTATAACACAGGAATTTAAACTTAAAAAAGTTATGTTGTGTCATATGTTAAGGAACAGGGGCTACCAAGCAAATTAATATGGTGAATAGGGAAATTTTTTAATTACTGAGGTGTGACATCCAATAACCTTTTCAAATTTTACTTCAGCTGCAGTTTGTATTTTTAAAAAGTATATTCATTATAAAGATGACTTAGCTGTGCCCTTCTTCACCAGCAGTATTTCTATACTTTCTTAGGAATAACAGCCTGCACACTGTCTTTAATATCATACTCACCATCCTGCGCCTAGCACAGTAGCTGGCATGGAATAAACACAATATGTTTTTGTGCAAATAAATGAATAGCTTCTGACAGATTATTTAATTAATTAGATGGGTGTTTTCTTTAAGGTAAATTAGGCCAGGCACAGTGGCTCACGCCTGTATTCTCACCACTTTGGGAGGCTGAGGCGGGTAGATTGCTTGAGGCCAGCAGTTTGAGACCAGCCTGGCCAACATGATGAAACCCCTTCTCTACTAAAAATACAAAAATTAGCCGGGCATGGTGGCACACGCCTGTAATCCTAGCTACTCAGGAGGCTGAGGCACGAGAATTGCTTGAACCTGAGAGGTGGAGGTTGCAGTGAGCCGAGATTGCGCCATTGCACTCCAGCCTGGGTGACAGAGTGAGACTCTGTCCTTCCCCCCAAAAAAGATAAATTAGTTTTTATATCACTCTTAATTACGTTAAGATGAAAAATAAACTATGAAGATATTCTCAAAAACCTTTTGTTAGAGAATTAAAATAGATGATGCTTCTACATCCATTTAAATTTGACAAAGATTTGGTGCGAAAAGCTGGCATATATTATGAATTAACCTCTTCTACTTGCTCTTGGTAGCACATGGATATTACACTATTTTGAATCCATAAAATTGTATTTCCTAAGCCTTCTTGACTACTTAAGCTCCCATACCTCAAAATGTTGCTTCTTAGTAGGTTTTCCTTCAATAGAAACTTATAATAATAATTGTGTAGCACAATATCCCAAATGTGTTAATTGCCTGAGTCGTTTTCTTACAGTTAATATTTTTAAAATTAATCCTCTGTAGCTACTGTGTCATCAGAATTTTTTGATTTAATAAACAGGAAATTGATAAAACTCAAAAAATATACTGAACTATGATTGAGTTGGAGGCAGGCTGAAGCAACTCCCTTAATTCCCTAACTACAAAAAGAGATATCTTTATACAACTATATGTAGGATCCTCAGGCTTTTCAGAAAGATGTGACCCAATAAAATGGTTTTCTAATACTGCAGTCATTTTTCCCCTTCACTTCCAGTTTAAAGTTGGAAATTTCCTCCCAGACTGTAAATAAGTCCAATAGAATTTGTGGAAACCTAGGTTGAAAAGCATTTTAAGCTATTGACTAGCCTTTGATTTCTGTTTTGCTTGTTTTTCAATATGGAAAAAGTACCCTGAACTACTGGATTTTATTTCCTTAAAATTATGTATGGAATTCTTATTATATGCACCTGTTGAACTAGATGTTAGCATATAGTTGTATGCAAAACAGATACAGTCCCTGACCTAATGGAATTTACAGTCTAGTAGAACTGGAGCACGGTGGACATTAACAAATAATCATATAATTAGTATCTAATTACTAGGGAGAGTAAGTAATATAAAGAAATTGAACAGAGGCTATCAGAGTATATAATGGACTTCAACTTAGAGTTCACAGTCAGAGAAGGTATCTCGGAAGACATTATATGTAAGTTGGGACCAAGGAGTGAATGAGTTGTTCTCTGAAAAAAAAAAAACATGAATGAAAAGTCTTCAGGAGCAACATGTGCCAGTGAGCCTGAGGTAGGAAGAGTGCTTGTGCATTTGAGAAACTGAAAAAAAGGCAAGTTTGATTGGAACATGGTTCAGGTTCAGAATGAGAGATATACATAACAGGTAAGTTTTATCGTTTAGGCTTATCATCAATTTGTTTAAATGATGATGAGCATGATTTGATGGAGATGTTGAAGGTGGAGGCACAATTTGAATTCTTGCCTTGCCATTTACTTACTAGCTAATTTGATCATAGCTAGTCATGGGCAAATTACAAATTCTCCGGGCTTCAGTTTTATCATCTGTAAAGTAAAGGTAGTAAATCCTTGCCTGGACATGTGTTCAGTCAATGTTTGTTCATTCATGCAGTAAATCCCCATTGTGAGGGAAGTTTAAGTTATTTAGTATATTAAGATAATTTAGGATGTTTTAATATATGTTCTTTGACATTTTGTATGCATTCCTATATCCATACACATGTATATATAGTATGATTTTCCTGTGCACTATTATTTAGGAAGGAGGAGTCAGTGGTTTTCTCCATGCTTTTATTGCTGAAGTGTTTGCAATGGTGAGAGCTCATGTTGCTGCATTAGGAGGGAATGCTGTTGTCTCCTACATAATGAAGCAGTGTGTCTTCATGGAGAATCCAAATAAAAACCAGGTAAGATGCAGTTAAAAATTCCTGATTGGCAGGAACCTGAGAATTTCTTCCATGGCTTTCTACCCCTAACCCCCTCCAAAAGAGAATTGCTCTTTAGAGCCCTTTGAGTCTAGATGCGTAAGATATTTTAATGAGTTTATTCATAACCATGGTCATACATAGTCACAAGTCAATACATGCTATTTCGACATCTCAGGTAACTAGGTTATTATTCTTAATCACATCTGGAATTTGTGCTCCTGAGTTACTGTTTCCACCCTCTTTTTGGTAGGTGTTTAGAATACAGTGATAGCTAACTGAGGAGAGCTAAAGATATCCTTTAGTTTGGACTATGATGCTGTCCAGTTTCAGCTGCCTTACTAATGAAGAGTATATCATAGTAAGGCCAGACTGCTTGCTTATTTCTAGTAAGTAGTGTTATTCTCTTAATGGGGATGAAAGCAGTTAGTTTAAATCTTAAAATAAATTTCTAAATTTTGTGTTAAGATAATTCACTTAAAATTGTTAAAATTTTTAAAAATTAATCAACTATACTAAATAGTATAAAATGCCATAAAGGCAGTTCTTCCCAACCTGCTTCTCTTGGCACACATCAAAAATCCTATTTCTGTGGTCCACTGGTACACTATGATGAATGCATGAAGCTGTATGTGGCTGCTGGTAATTGGCCCTGCATTTCTGACCCAAGTGACTCCCCTAAGAGCAGAGGGGATCAATATCTTGGCAGACACAGAGCTTAAGAAGCTCTAATATAGACTAATTACTTATCATTTAAGCAGGAGTAAGAATGAATAGATGTGTATATGTATATATATTTTTTGCCCCTACCTGTACATCTAGATAATTGTAACCAAAGACAAATCATTTAAATTCTTAGTATCATTTTTTCATTAATAAAATTATCTTATAGTGAAAGTGAGTTGCTGTCATAAATATATAAGCTGTTTGAAAAGACAATATGGAAATGCAAAATTGTTTTAGCTTTATTTAAGAGATAGGGTCCTGCCATGTTACCCAGGCTGGACTTGAACTCCTGAGCTCAAGCGATCTTCCCACCTCAGCTTCCCTAGTGGCTGGGACTACTGGCACATGCCACCACACCTGACTGGTTTTAGTTTTATTTTGAAATCATGAAGTTTAATCAGTTTCTTCAGAAGGGTTCTTCATTTACTAAGTTCTTTTCAGGTTTTCTTGATAGTTTATACATTTTTATAACTCATGGTATACTAAACTTCATTAACATGTTGAAGAAAAATAGTGATAAACAAAACTATGAGACAACCTTCTGATAAATTTTGGCAATGGCTAAGGCACGTTAGAGGGGGAAGGGAAGCTATGAAACATCCTAGGAGGATTTTTGGTAGATAATTGGGGCATATCTAAAGCTCAGTGAGGCTACTGCAGTTCTGGGTTTGCTACTAGCTTATTGATAAGATTTGGAGTGAAGGAGATTGTGTGGAGTGGTCAAAAGGGGTACATGGGGAGAAGAAAGATTGAGAAAGGAACAGTGAGAAAGGCAGGAGGAAAACCAGGGGGGCTGAGAACTACCTCTACACAGATCATTTGAAAGTAGAAGTAGAATGGAAACCAGGCACATCCTGAGCAGGAGTATTTGATATCATTTGATATTATCTGGTCTTAAAGAAAGCATCTATTAGATCTTGAAATTATATTCAACTGGATACTTCTTTGTAATAATTTATTTGATATAAGAGGATTTTCCCTACTTTAAGAATCCTTTTTTGCTTAATTACTTTGTATTTGAGATTGAGATTTGTAGTTTTGGGTTTTTCCCAGTGTTAAATTTATACAACGTGTTCACTGACTTAACTAGCACCTTAACAAGTGCCTCAAAATCAGCTTATCCAGAACAGAACTTAATCTCTATGCCTCAGTTTTCTCATCTATAACATTGGGATAAAAATTGGGGAAATCATGAGTTAATATATGTAATGTGCTTAGTGCTGGTGGATTGTAAGCACTGTAAAAGTTGTTACTATTATCTTTTAAATGTTTGTCTTCAATGATTTCTTACAAGACAAAGTCATGCTTCTTAATATGTCATACAAGGTCTTCCACATTCTCAAGTCTTCTACCTTTTCAGACTCATCTGTTGCCCCCCTCACCTCTCCTAACATACCCAAGACGTAGATTGAATTGTTTGGTTTTCCAAATGAACTGTGCTTTTTTTTTTTCTTTTTTCATTTCTAGTACTTCGTAGTGTTGATATTAACTCCATTTTGTAGGTGAAAAAAACTAAGGGCTAAAAAACTTAAGTTTGGTATGAGGCTATAAGTAGAAAAGCTAGAATATACCCAGATTTTCCACCACCAGTCGTCTTCCTCTGTACCCAAATAATAACTGTCAATGGCTGATTACCACTGATGTGTACACATCATATCAGGTGCCATGATTTATGTCATTAGCTTTTCCCCCCACTTTTATGTGAGATCTTGCATATACACAAAAAGTGTAGAGAATTGCACACAGACATTCTTACATGTAACCCTCAGCTTAAGAAATAAAATATTAAAAATATGGTTGAAGCCTCAGTGGGCCTATTTTCTCTTTATAATGAATGAACCATCTTAATTTTGTTGTCATTCCTATGCATGCCTTTATATCTTAAAAAAATTCATTGTAGTTTTATTAAAACATCTAAAATGTTTTAATATATTTTTGAATAGGTAGTACATGATTCAGAATTCAAAAGGTATGAATGGAAAAGTCTCTCCTTGTCTGCTGTTCCATCCAGTCACTTTTCTTCCCCACATGCAACCAAATTTTTCATTTTTTTTTTTATGGTAACTTCTAGAGATGTAACACTCCAGAGTGTGTAACCAGAGAGATTTTATACATACAAGCAAATATATATAAATATACTTTTATCTCCCAGTTTAATATAAGTGGTAGCTTTACAGTACATATTGCTCCTCAGCTGTCTCTTTCACCTGATTTTTCTTGGCAACATTTTCATTTCAGGACATAAAGACTACCTTTATTGTTTGTTACAACCACATAACACTCCATGGTATAGGTCGATCGGAATTTCTTTAATTAGTCCCCTGCTGATAAATATTTAGGTTATTTTCAGTAAACATTGTGCTAATACATACAGTGCTGCAAAAACAATGTGATGCATAAATGATTAGCACAAGTGTGAGCATCTCTGTAGGGAAAATTTCTTAAAACAGAATTGCTAGGTCAAAGTAGTACCTTTGTAATTTTCATAGAGATTTCCAAAGTTCCCCTTCATTGAGATATTTTGCATATTCTTTATATAAATATAGAAGGATATATATAATTATGTAAATGATTTTATATTGTATATATCATTTTGCAAATTGTTCTTAATTTATCGTAAGATTTACCCGTATTGATTGAGCTTTAGGTCATTTTTCACTTCCATATAGTATTTCAGGCATGAATATTCCACAGTTTATTTTCATTTCCCTTTTGATGGGCATTTAGTTTGTTTCTAGGATTTTGCTAAACATGATGCAGTGAAAAGTTACTTATTAATCTTTGTTGCATACATGTCCAGGATTTCTCTAGGGAACACATATACATGGAATTAATGGGTCAGGGAGTGTGTTCTTTTTCTGCTTTAGGAGATGGTTCTTTTCAGGATGGTTGCACTTCCTGCTGCAGTGTTAAGTATGTTGCTCTTGTCCCATGTCTTTGTTAACACTTGGTAACATCCAACTTCTGCATTTTTTTGCCAGTATATATGAAGTGGTGTCTCGTTGTCATTTTAATTGTATATCTCTAATAGCGGGCTTGAATATGTTTTCATATGTTCACAGGAGCTCCTTGAGTTTTCTTTCCTGTGAATTGCCCTCTTACCCTTTTCTCATTTTTCTGTTGGATTGCCTATCTTTATCCTAATGATTTAGAAGCCTGTGTTTTTTGGCTGTACAGCACTGCCCCTTATGTAACAGAAGAGTATGAATGTGTTGAGTATAACTGAACCTGTCCTGTTTGTTGTTCTTATAGGCACAGTGTCTTATAAATGTAAGTGGTGACGCAGTGGTTTTTGTTCGTGAATCTGACTTAGAAGTGGTGTCATCTCAGCAACCTACTATCAACTGCCAGTCATCATGTACTGAAGGCGAAGTTACAACCTGAGGAAAATTAGGAAAAAAGAGCTCAACTAAATGAAATTCATCAATCTCTGTTATTTTGTCATTAATTATCTTCTTAGACTTAAAATTGAACTTGAGATAAATAAGGAAGAATTGAGTAGATTTGATTTGCCTGGAGTCTTTTGGAGGCATGAGAATTTTCTAATCTTGACATTTTGTTTGCCTGTTCTAGACAGGCCCTGTGGGGTCTTGACCCTTCAGTAAGTTAAGATAAATTTTTAAAAGAACTGTAGCAAAGATGGAACTTTTGTAATTTATGTTGATTTTAATAAAATCATAATTTTAAAAATGAAATGGGAAGATTGTCAGGAAATTAGGATAGCTACTCTAGTGTAATTTAGAAAAACTAAGCAAGAGATTCTCCAATTGTTAGTGAGTAAGCACTCTGATTTGAGAAATGTGTGGGGACAATGGAGAAAAGTTTTCAGAAAACTGCCATGTAGATTTCTGAATGTGTTCTATTTTGCTGAGGAATTCGGTACCAACTGAAAGGGAAAAGTGCTTCAGCCATCTTTTGAAAACAAGTTAAAATTCTGGAACTTGTATCTGTAATATATCCTAACTCTTGTAAAAGAAAATAATTGATCATAGCTGGTGTCCTTTCATTGAAAGTTGTAATACTGTCTCTAAGGAGGGAGGAAAAGATTATTATGTAATTTTATAACTGGCAACATTTGAGTTAGTATTGACTTTGTCTAAAAGAGGCTTGACTTCAACTGGGTTAAAAATGTCAGTGAATTTTGTTAAAGTAGTAAAAATACAGTTGACTTAGTAGGAACATAAAATTATTTTCTAATAAGATAATATTGCACTCCTACCAAATAAACAGGATTTTAGTAATATCTGAGGGATTGTTGATGGTGAGTTAGACTGTATTTGGCATAGAATTTGGAAATGTAACTTGAATGTAAATATGCTGCAAAATGTTGAATGTATACATAGAAAGACTTTTTCTGTCGACGCCAAATGCCCGTTGTAAATGAACCTTAAATATTACATTCCTCCTTTGCACAATAATATTTCTTTATAACACTTATGATTTTTTCCCCCAGGACAACAAACTACCCTTAAGAGTCATTTCCTTGTTATCACAGGTGTCAATATTTTTCTGTATTTTGTTTATAATTTTATTTTTTAAATAAAAAGTTTACAAAAATAAACTGGAATATTCCTAAATCTCTTTTTTACCTCCATCATATACTACTGTCAGTTTTCTGAATCACTTTCTATCTGATCATCTCCATTCATTTCTTCAGTCAACAAACATCTATTGAGCACCTATTAAATGTAAGGCCTTGGCCTTAATTTTGGAAGGGGTGTGTGTTTGTAATTTTGGCTCTTTCATTGTTTCAGGGTAGGTAGGTATTCATTCAACAACTGTTTATTGAATGCCTGCTAGATGGCAGGGCACAGTTTTAGGCAGTGAACGAAACACACAAAAGTTCTTCCTCTCATAGAGCTTACAGTCAGTGTCTGCATAGGTAAATAATTTGTAAGATGTGGTAATGTAGTATTTTAATAATTGCTAATATTTATTGAATGCTTACTATGGGCAGCCAGTCTAATAAAGATGTTTTTGTATTAAGTCTTTTAATCCTTATGGAAACCTTATTGTTAAGCACCAGTTTATAGTTGAGGAAGCTGAATTGAGAGTTTATGTGAGTTGCCCCAAAGACACAGTAAATAGTGGAGTCAAGATTCAAGCACAGGCAATTTGGCTCTAAAACCTACACTAGTAAGTGAGAAAATGTGAGTGTAGCTTGGAATAGAGGTACTTCCCAAAGGAGACAATATTTTAGCTCAGTCAGGAAAAGTAGTTCACTGGAATTGGGTATTCCCAGTTTATTCATCCATGCATCCATTCGTCCAGCCGTTTGTCCATCCAGCAGCTGTTACGTGATTGCATAGTGTGCTCCAGAGTCTTTCTAGGCAAAGGAATAATAACAGCCATTGCTAATTGGCTGTTTTGTGCCATGTCCTGTGTACATACGATATTGCTAATAATTCATAAAACAAGCCAGGTGGGATTATCTCTATTTTAGTATGAACAATTGTATACTCATGGTGAGACCCAGACTGATTTCTGTCAAAGCTGGAGTTTCCTTAACCACCCAAACTTGCTGCCTATTTACTCACATGGGACTGTTTGCTCCTGTGGGCTACCTTTGAAGCACAATCATCTGGACCAAGATTGGTTCCTTCCAGAAAGGCTAATGTTACCCTACACCCCAAGAGCTGCTGCTCTTTCACTATGTGTACATTACCCCTGAAACATGAGCATCTGGAATGGACATGCTGGGACTTACTCTTGGAAATAGGCCAGTTTACAGCATTTACAGCAGGCTTAACATGCCCTTCATCTTTTGTCACTGCTTCTAGGGGAAACGACTCAATTTAAACGAACTCACTGTCGCACTTCCTCCACCTCCTTCTCTCCCATGATCCATTGTCATCTGGCTTTTATCACCTGTTCTGCCCCTGAATTTGAACATGCCAAAGATGTAAGTATTGGATTGCAGTCTTGCAGTATTAAGTATTTGGTGAGTTTTTTTTAATGCATACAGCTTTTTCATAAGTGCATAAATGGGATTATATAAACAATGTTTAGAGTAGTTTTCTTTTTTACCTTTTTGCCTGGTTTTCTCTTCTTCCCTATCACATCCCTTCCAATCCATGTTAATAACCTAGTGTGTATCCTTACATATTTTGAAAAATCTGTTAGATATAATTTAAATTCAACAAAATTCATCTATTTTAAGTGTATAGTTTGAGCTTGGCAAATATATTCCATCATGTAGCCAAGATATGGAACGTTTCCATCACCAATAAAGTTCCCTGGTGTCCCTCTGCAGTCAGTCTACTCCCCCTTCCATGTCAATGGGATCTTGTGCTCAGCAACTGTCATTTGGCATAATGCTTTTGAGATGCGTCTATGCATGGACAACATTTTTGGCCAGTAGGAATAATAGAGCTATTTTGCATTTGAGTTTGCACTTTTTTTGTGAAAATGAAAATTTCTGTCCTATGGGGTTGACTTTTTCTTGTTAATATTTAATCTGCTGTGTGTGACAATTTCCCCCCTATTTTGTTGTCTATCTTTACAGTTTACAGTAACTTTTCACAATATCTATACTTTTTGTTATGGACAGTGTGACCATCTTTCCTTTTTTTAGCTTCTTAGTTAAATTGACCTCTATTCTCTCTTTGATTTTTTTTTTGGTGTGGGGGGGCTGTCCTTAAGCTTCATCAATTTTCACACATCTTGAATTGCTCTTTTGTTAGTATGTCTCCATCAATAAAAATTTACTATTTCTTATTTCCATAAATGTTGTTACTACTTAGCCGGTTTAGGTTGAATCAGAAGTCTGGGAGATCAAAACCTATCCTCTTTCCAATACGCCACCTAATCTCATGGCACCAGTGCATAAAGACGTGGAAGCATAAAAATGTGTGTTGTGTGGAAGCAACACATTTATTTACAAACTTTTTTTTTCTTTTTCCCTCAGAGGAGGGTCTTTTTCAGAGTGCTTTTGGTAATCCAATCTAAGCTTTGGACCTTTTTGTCCCCAAAAATAAGCATATACATGAACTTTTGCATACTACTTCAGGAGGTTTATTGAAACCACTTCTTTGACCCCAGGCTGAATAAGGAACCACGCTGAAGAAAATGTTAGGAATGGTTGGATAAATACTATCCTAAGAAGCTTGGCTTCTTTCTAATAGAAAAGTCAAGGCACTATAAAGACTCTCAATCTCTCTCTCTCTATATATAATTAAATATAAATATATTTATAATATAAATCAATATATTATTTATATATAATATAGTTAATAGATTGTTAATTATTAATATATAATATAAATTATATATTATATAATATATAATATATATAACAACATTTAATATATATAACATATTTCTATATAATTAGATATATTTATATATAAATTATATATTAATATACCTATATTGATATCTGAATTTATATAAAGTAGATATATAATTATATATAATTTTTTGACTTTTTAATAGCAAAAGATTGCAAATATTAATCTTGTACAACAGTTGTTTTAAATTATATATACATTGTGGAATGCCTAGATTGAGCTAATTAGCATATGCATTACCTCACTTTTTTCTTTTGTGGTGGGACCACTGAGAATCTACTTCTCTTAGCAATTTTCAAGAACACAATACATTATTAACTGTAGTCACCATGTTGTACAATAGACTCCTTGAACTTATTCCTCCTATTTAATTGAAGTTTTGTATCCTTTGACCAACATCTCCTAATGCCCCACCTCTGGCAACCACCATTTTACTATCTACTTCTATGAGTTCAACTTTTTTAGATTTCACATATACTATGTAAGATCATGTGGTATTTGTCATTCTTGCCTGGCTTATTTTACTTAACATTGTGTCTTCCAGGTTCATTCATGTTGTTGAAAATGGCAGAATTTCCTTCTTTTTAAAGACTGAATAGTATCCCATTGTGTATAGATACCATATTTTCTCTATCCACTTATCTGTTTGTGGACACTTAGGTTGATTTCATAACTTGGCTATTGTGAAAAACGCTGTAATGAACATGGGAGTGCAGATACCTCTTTGACATACTGATTTCATATCCCTTGGAAACATGCAGAGTAGTGGGATTGCTGGATCGTATGGTAGTTCTATTTTCAATTTTTTGGGAAGCCTCCAGACTCTTTTCCATAATGGCTGTACTAATTTATATTCTTATCAACAGCGTGCAAGGTTCCCTTTTCTCCACGTACTCTCCAACAAAGACTATATTTTTACATATAAAAAATAAAAACATAAAAATGGTTCCTCTGCTTTTTGAAAGTAAGACTGTTGTTGTCTGTAAAAATCCTTTTAAATAAACATTTGTTCATTGGAGTTTTTTTTAAAGACTATATTTTTAAATATTAACAAACCTCAAAATGTCTATGGTAAGCAGAATAATGGGCCTTCAAAGATGTCCCCAACTTAATCCCCTGTGAATATATTACCTGACATGTTAAAAACTTTGCAAATGTGATCAAGGTCAAGGCTTGAGATGGAGAAATTATCCTGGTTTATCTGGGAGGGTCCTAGAATCTAACCACATGAATCCTTTAAAATGGAAACAGAGGATATAAGAGGTCAGAGAGACTCTATGTGAGTAGGACTTGACTCAACACTGCTGACTTTGAGGCAGGGGAAGAAATGTGGGCTGGGCGCGGTGGCTAACGTCTGTAATCCCAGCACTTCGGGAGGCCGAGGCGGGCGGATCAACTTGAGGTCAGAAGTTCGAGACCAGCCTGGCCAGCATGGTGAAACCCCGTCTCCACTAAAAATACAAAAATTAGCCGGGCATGGTGGTAGGCACCTGTAATCCCAGCTATTTGGGAGGCTGAGGCATGAGAATGGCTGAGGCAGAAGTTGCAGTGAACCGAGATTGTGCCACTGCACTCCAGCCTGGGCGATAGAGGGAGACTCAGTATCAAAATAAAATAAGATAAAAAATAAAAAATAAAAATGTGTGTGACCTCTAGACTCTGGGAATAACTCTCAGCCGACAACAGCCAGAAACCATCTCAGTTCCACAATACAAGAAACTGAATTATGCCAGAAATTCAAATGAACAAGGAAGTGTGTTCTCCCCTAGGGTTTCCAGAAAGGAACAGTCCCTCCAGTGACTTGATTTTAGCCTGGTGAGACCCATGTCAGTTCTGACCTACTGAACTGTAAGGTAATAAGTTTGTGTTGTTGAAACCACTAAGGTTGCAGTAGCAACAGAAAACGAATACAAATTCCTATACAAGTTCAACTATAGAGATACATAAAGTATAAAATTACCGTACAGCTGTGCTATTTGTGATAATAACATCTAATAGAAAATGCTTCACAAATTCAAGATACACGCACTGTCATCTCTCTTATTTTTCCTAACAATTTTGTGTATACCCATATGAATAATTAGCGGAAGTCCAGACTCTCCTGCCTGTAAGCGCTTCTCTACTTCTGGAATCGTCCAACAACTCCAGGGCCCAATGAAGTCCCCAAAGGGTTAACGGCTTCCACATCCAAGCGGCTACAGTGCAGGAATCTTCTCGGTTCACTGTTGCGTCTGCTTCTTATAATCACACGGTGGCGCTGTTGGAATGAGTTCCACACAGAACAGGGAAGTAGCTCGTCTCCCCAGGTGATGATGCCGTACTAACCAAGACTCCTGCACAGGCTTCCAGGGGTCTTTAGGCCATGCCTAATTCAGCCAAGAAAGTCTGCTCAGGTTCAGTTCCCAGTGCTCAACCCTCTAGTTCTCATTCACAGCTGACTCCCAGTGGACCAGGAAGCCCCAGGGGCTCCTTATCATAACTGGTTCTGGGGTCTGTCACTTCATAGCGATATCCTCAAGTGCTTCCCACGGACCTTTCCCTTATTCCCCAAAGGGAATCATGTCAGGAAATTCCAAAGTATTCGTACATATCCTTCTAAAGGGAGTTTAGCAATGTCAGGATGATTTTCTGGTAATAGAGGACTTGCTGATACCTCTCATTACAGTTAATCTTTTAGAGCATAATTCAACTTTTAAAAGGATCTTTATATGGCAAAATGTATTATTTTTTCATGTTTATTTATTTTTATTTTTATTATTTTATTTTTCCCTAAGTTATTGGGGTACAGGTGGTGTTTGGTTACATGAGTAAGTTCTTTAGTGGTGATTTGTGAGATTTTGGTGCACCCATCACCTGAGCAGTATACATTGCACCATATCTGTAGTCTTTTATCCCTCCCCCTCCTCCCACTCTTCCCCCCAAGTCTCCAAAGTCCATTGTATCATTCTTATGTCTTTGTGTCTCATAGCTTAGCTCCCACATATCAGTGAGAACATATGATGTTTGGGTTTCCAATCCTGAGTTACTTCACTTAGAATAATAGTGTCCAATCTCATCCAGGTCACTGCAAGTGCTGTTAATTCATTCCTCTTTATGGCTGAGTAGTATTCCATCATATATATATATATATATATATATAATGGATATATATATATATATAATGGATATATATATATATATATATCACAGTTTATCCACTAGATTGATGGGCATTTGGGTTGGTTCTACGATTTTGCAATTGTGAATTGTGCTGCTATAAACATGCGTGTGCAAGTATCTTTTTCAAATAATGACTTCTTTTCCTCTGGGTAGATACCCAGTAGTAAGATTGCTGGATCAAATGGTAGTTCTACATTTAGTTCATTAAGGAATCTCCACACTGTTTTCCATAGTGGCTGTACTAGTTTACAGTCCCACCAGCAGTGTAGAAGTGTTCCCTGATCACCACATCCATGCCAACATCTACTGTTTTTTGATTTTTGATTATGGCCATTTCCCTGGGAGTAAGGTGATATCGCATTGTGGTTTTGATTTGCAATTCCCTGATCATGAGTGAAGTTGAGCATTTTTTCATATGTTTGTTGGCCATTTGTATATTTTTTCTTACTGATTTGTTTGAGTTTGTTGTAGATTCTGGATATTAGTCGTTTGTCAGATGTATAGATTGTGAAGACTTTCTCCCACTCTGTGGATTGTCTGTTTACTCTGCTGACTGTTCCTTTTGCCATGGAAAAGCGCTTTAATTAGGTCCTAGCTATTTATCTTTGTTTTTATTGCATTTGCTTTTGGGTTTTTGGTCATGAAATCCTTGCCTAAGCCAACGTCTAGAAGGGTTTTTCCAATGTTGTCTTCTAGAATTTTTATAGTTTCAGGTCTTAGGTTTAAGTCCTTAATCCATCTTAAGTTGATTTTTGTATGAGGTGAGAGATGAGGATGCAGTTTAATTCTCCTACATGTGGCTAGCCAATCCCAGCACCATTTGCTGAAAAGAGTGTCCTTTCCCCACTTTATGGTTTTGTTTGCTTTGTCGAAGATCAGTTGGCTGGAAGTATTTGGGTTTATTTCTGGTTCTCTACTCAGTTCCATTGGTCTATGTGCCTATATTTTTTACCAGCACCACACTCTTTTAGTGACTATGGTCTTATAGTATAGTTTGAAATCAGGTAGTGTGATGCCTCCAGACTTGTTCTTTTTGCTTAGTCTTGCTTTGGCTATGCAGGCTCTTTTTTGGTTCCATATGAATTTTAGAATTATTTTTTCTAACTCTGTGAAGAACGATGGTGGTATTTTGATGGGGATTGCGTTTAATTTGTGGATTACTTTGGCAGAATGGTCATTTTTACAATATTGATTCTACCCATCCATGAGCATGGGATGCGTTTCCATTTGTTTGTATTGTCTGTGATTTCTTTCAGCAATATTTTGTAGTTTTTCTTGTAGAGGTCTTTCGACTCCTTTGTTAAGTATATTCCTAAGTATTTTATTTTATTTGTGGCTACTGTAAAGGGGGTTGAGTTCTTGATTTGATTCTCCGCTTGGTTGCTGTTGGTGTGTAGAAGAGCTATTGATTTGCGTGCATTAATCTTGTATCTGGGAATTTTGTTGAATGCTTTTATCAGTTCTAGGAGCTTTCTGGAAGAGTTCTTGGGGTTTTCAAGGTAAACGATCATATCATCAGCAAATGGGGACAGTTTGACTTTCCTCTTTACTGATTTGGATGCCCTTTATTTCTTTATCTTGTCTGATTTCTCTGGCTAGGACTTCCAATACTATGTTGAAGAGGAGTGGTGAGAGTGGGCATCCTTGTCTCATTCCTGTTCTCAGAGGGAGTGCTTTCAATTTTTCCCCATTCAGTATTATGTTGACTGTGGGCTTGTCATAGATGGATTTTATTACATTAAGGTATGTCCCTTGTATGTTGATTTTGCTGAGAATTTTAATCATAAAGCATGCTGGATTTTGTCTAATGCTTTTTCTGTATCTACTGAGACGATCATGTGATTTTTGCTTTTACTTCTGTTTAGGTGGTGTATCGTATTTATTGACTTGTGTATGTTAAACTGTCCCTGCATCTCTGGTATGAAACCCAGTTGATCATGGTGGATTATCTTTTTGATATGTTGTTGGATTTGGTTAGCTAGTATTTTATTAAGGATTTTAGCATCTAACTTCATCAAGGATATCTGTCTGTAGTTTTCTTTCGTGGTTGTGTCCTTTCCTGGTTTTGGTATTAGGGTGATGCTGGCTTCATAGAATGAATTAGGGAGGGTTCCTTCTTTATCTTGTGGAATAGTGTCAAAAGGATTGGTACCAATTCTTCTTTGAATGTCTGGTAGAATTCTTCTGTGAATCCATCTGGTCCTGAACATTTTTTTGTTGGTAATTTTAAAATCACTGTTTCAGTCTCACTGCTTGTTATTGGTCTGCTCAGGGTATCTAATTCTTCCTGATTTAAGCTAGGAGAGTTGTATTTTCCCGGGAATTTATCCATCTCTTCTAGGTTTTCTAGTTTATGTGCGTAAAGTTGTTCATAGTAGCCCTGAATGATCTTTTGTATTTCAGTGGTGTCAGTTGTAATATCTCCTGCTTCATTTCTTAGTGAGGTTATTTGAATTTTCTCTCTTCTTTTCTTGGTTAATCTTACTAATGGTCTATCAATTTTATTTATCTTTTCAAAGAACCAGCTTTTTGCTTCATTTATTGTTTGTATTTTTTTGTTTGTTTCAGTTTCACTTGGTTCTGCTCTGATCTTGGTTATTTCCTTTATTCTGCTGGGTTTGGGTTTGGTTTTGTTCTTGATTCTCTAGTCCCTTGAGGTGTGACCTTAGATTGTCTGTTTGTGCCCTTTCAGACTTTTTGATATAGTTGTTTAGGGCTATGAACCTCTTATCACTGCCTTAACTGTATCCCAGAGGTTTTTGATAGGTTGTGTCATTCTTGTCATTCAGTTTGAATAATTTTTTAATTTCAATCTTGATTTTGTTTTTGACCCAATGCTCATTCAGGAGCAGGTTATTTAATTCCCATGTATTTGCGTGGTTTTGAAGGTTCCTTTTGGAGTTGATTTCCAGTTTTATTCCACTGTGGTCTAAGAGAGTGCTTGATATAATTTCAATTTTCTTAAATTTATTGAGGCTCATTTTATGGCCTATCATAGGGTCTGTCTTGGAGAAGGTTCCATGTGCTGTTGAATAGAATGTGTGTTCTGAGGTTGTTGGATGAAATGTTCTGTATATTTCTGTTAAATCCATTTGTTCCATGGTATAGTTTAAATCCATTGTTTCTTTGTTGACTTTCTGTCTTGATGACCTGTCTAATGCTGCCAGTGAAGTATTGAAGTCCCCCACTATTATTTTATTGCTATCTATCTCATTTCTTAGGTCTGTTAGTAATTGTTTCATAAATTTGGGATCTCAGGTGTTCGATGCATATATGTTTAGGATTGTGATATTTTCCTGTTGGACAAGGCCTTTTATCAATATATAATGTTTCTCTGTGTCTCTTTTAACCGCTGTTGCTTTAAAGTTTGTTTTATCTGATATAAGAATAGCTACCCCTGCTCACTTTTGGTGTCCATTTGCATGAAATGCCTTTTTCCACCCCTTTATTTTAAGTTTATGTGAGTCCTTATCTGTTAGGTGAGTTTTTTGAAGGCAGCAGATGGTTGGTGAGCTATTATCCATTCTGTGGCTCTCTATTTTTTAAGTGGAGCACTTAAGCATTTACATTCAACGTTAATACTGAAATGTTAGGTACCATTGCGCTGATCATGCTCTTTGTTGCCTATGTACTTTGTTTTGTTTTTTGTTTTTGCTTTTTTAACTTATATTTTTGTTTTATAGGTCCTGTGTGACTTATGCTTTAAAGAGGTCCTGTTTTGATGTGTTTCTAGGATTTGTTTCAGGATTTAGAGCTCCTTTTAGCAATTCTTACAGTGGTTGCTTGGTAATGGCAAATTCTCTCAGCATTTGTTTATCTGAAAATGACTGTATCTTTCCTTCATATCATGCTTAGTTTCACTGGATACAAAGTTTTTGGCTGATTATTGTTTCGTTTGAGTAGGCTGAAGATAGGGCCTCAATTCCTTCTAGCTTGTAGGGTTTCTGCTGAGAAATCTGCTGTTAATCTGATGGGTTTTCCTTCATAGGTTACCTGGTGCTTCTATCTCACAGCTCTTAAGATTCTTTCTTTCATCTTAACTTTGTATAACCTGAGGACAACGTGCCTAGGTGAAGATCTTTTTGCGGTGAATTTCCCAGGTGTTCTTTGTGCTTCTTGTATTTGCATGTCTAGGTCTCTAGCAAGGCTGGGGAAGTTTTCCTTGATTATTCCCCCAAATATTGTTTTCCAAGCTTCTAGAATTGTCTTCTTCCTCAGGAACACCGATTATTCTTAAGTTTTGTCATTTAACACAATCCCAGATTTTTTGGAGGCTTTGTTCATATTTTCTAATTCTTTTTTCTTTGTCTTTGTTGAAGTGGGTTAATTTGAAGACCTTGTCTTCGAGCTCTGAATTTTTTTCTTCCACTTGTTCAGTTCTATTGCTGAGAGTTTCCAGAGCATTTTGCATTCCTGAAGTGTATCCAAAGTTTCCTGAATTTTTGATTTTTTGTTTAAGTTATCTATTTCCTTGGATATTTCTCCCTTCTCTTCTTGTATCATTTTTTGGATTTCGTTGCGTTGGCCTTTGCCTTTCTCTGGCCCCTCCCTGATTAGCTCAATAACTAACCTCCTGAATTCTTTTCAAGATAAATAAGAGATTTCATCTTGGTTTGGATCTATTGCTGGTGAACTAGTGTGATTTTTGAGGGGGTATTGATGAGCCTTGTTTTGTCATATTACCAGGGTTGGTTTTCTGGCTCCTTCTCATTTGAGTAGGTTCTGTCAGAGTCTAGGGCTGAAAGATGTTGTTTGGACTTTTTTGTCCCATGGGGTGTTCTGTTGGTGTAGTACTCTCCCGCTTTTCCTGTGGTTGTGGCTCCCTGTGAGCTGAACTGCAATGATCATTGTCTCTCTTCTGGGTCTAGGCATTCAGAGAGTCTACCCAGCTCTGGGCTGGTACTAGGGGTTGTCTGCACAGAGTCCTGTGATGCGAACCATCTATGAGTCTCTCAGCCATGGATACCAGTGCCTGTTCCAGTGGAGGTGGCAGAGGGTGCAATGTACTCTGTGGGGGCCCTTAGCTTTGGTGGTTTAATGCTCTATTTTTGTGCTGGTTGGCCTCCTGCCAGGAGGTGGCACTTTCCAGAAAGCATCAACTGTAGTAGTGTGGAGAGGGGCCAGTGATGGGTGGGGCCCAAGAACTCCCAAAATTATATGCCCTTTGTCTTCCACTACCAGGGTGGGTAGGGAAGGACCAGCAGGTGGGGGTGGGGCTAGGTGTGTCTGGGCTCAGACTCTCCTTGGACGGGTCTTGCTGTGGCTGCTGTGGGGCATGGGGTGAGATTCCCAGATCACTGGAGTTGTGTACCTAGGAGGATTATGGCTGCCTCTGTTGAGTCATGCAGGTTGTCAGGGAAGTGGGAGAAAGCCGGCAGTCACAGACCTCACCCAGCTCTCACACAAACCAAAGGGCCAGTCTCACTCCCACCGTGCCTACCACAACAGTCTGAGTCTGTTTCCAGGTGCAGGGCGAGACAGGCTTGAAAACTTGCCCGAGGCTTTCTGTCTCCTAGCCGTGAAAGAAAAGGGCTTTAGTTCTTCCCCTGCCTGTGAAGTCTGCAAGCCAGATTTGCACCCTCCCCCAAGTTCTGACCAGGAGGTTTCTCACCTCGTTCAAATTGTTACAAAGTTCAGCCAGAGAATTCCTTCTCCCTGTGGAGTTTTACCCTCTGCTCTTCTGGCCACCCTCCTGATGGATCCCTGCGGTGCCAGGCAGGAATGGGCTGCTTGGGGACCCACTGAGCCCCCAGGGCCTTTCTGCGGCTTTCTCTACCCCTGTATTTTGTTTGGCTCGGCTCTCTAACTTGACTCAGCTCCAGGTAAAGTTGGAAACTTCTCCCACAAACAGACCTTCAGCTTCTCCAGTGGGGGTGTGTGTTCAGAAGAGGAGGGTCTCCCTTTCCAACTTCCACAGTTGGGGCACTCACAGTATTTAGGGTGTCTCCCAGGTCCTGCAGGAGCCGTCCGCTTCCTTCAGAGGGTCTGTGGGTCCTCTCAGGATTGCTGGTTTGTTCTTACAGCCAATCTGGAGCTAAAATTCACAGTGCCAGCCTCTGTATGCTGCTCTCTCCGGAGCTGCAATCTAGTCCAGCCTCCCATCTGCCATGATCCCTACAGGCTAAAATTTATTAATCTTTTAAGTATTTAACTTTGTATGACTGTTGGCTTCTGTTTTAACAAATTCTTCCTTGCCACAAAGTCAAAATTTATTGGAGTATATTGAGGTCTAGTTATATGCGAAAAATGTTACCTGTTTTGTGTGTGGAATTCCATAAATTTTGAAAAGCACTTGTAGTTGTGTAACCATCATTGTAAACAAGACCTAGAACATTTCCATCACCCAAAAAGGTTTCTTCCTGCCCCTGTGTAATGAATCCCCTCTACCAGCACCCAAACCCTGAAACTGCTGATCTGTTTTTTGTTCCCAAGTTTACCTTTGCAAGAATGTTATATAAATGGAATAATTCAGAATGTTTCCTTTTGAGTCCAGCTTCTCTCACTTAGCATGATATATTTGAGATTCATCTGTATAACAATACATTATTATATTAATGTATTAACACTTCATTCCCCCCTTTATTTCTGAGTAGTGTTCTATCATATGGATGCAACACAATATGTTTATCCATTCACCAACTGGTGTCCACTGGGTTGTTTCTAGTATTTGGAGATTATTAATAAAACCCTACAAACTTTCATGTACAGGTCTTTTTGTGAGCATAAGTTTCCATTTCTTTTGGATCAATACCTAAGGGAAGGATTGCTTATCATATGTGTCAAATGATAAGTATATGTTTAATGATATGAAATTGCCAAACTGCTTTCCAAAGTAGCTGTATCATTTTGCATTCCGACTCACAATGTATGAGGGTTCTTTTTGCGTTGCATCCTCACCAGTGCTTGGTATTCTCAGTTTGGTTTTAGCTACTCTAGTAGGTGTATCTCACTGTGATTTAAATTTGCATTTTCCTAATGACTAATAATATTATGAGTAATTTTTCACATGCTCGTTTGCTATCTACATTTCTTCCTTGGTGATATGTCTGTTCAAGTCTTTTGATCATTTTTGTATTTTAAATTGATTTTTGATTGAGTTCCTTATATATTCTGTGTATCAGCGGTTTCTTATTTAAATAACATATGTGTTTTGTGGACATTTTCTTTCAATCTGTGACTTGTCTTTGCATTCTTTTAACATTATCTTTTAAGGAACAGAAGTTTTTAATTTTGATGAAGTGATGAAGTCCAATTTATCATTTTTTAATTTTGTGGTTCATGCTTTTTGTGTTCCACCTAAGAAATGTTTGCCTAATGCAGATCACAAAGATTATCTGGAAGTTTCAGAGTTTTTGGCTCTACATTTAGGTGTGTGATCATTTCAAATTACACTTTTATATGGTGTCAGGTTTGGTCAAGGTTGGTTTGTTTGTTTTTGCATATAATGTTCAACTGCTCCAGCACTATTTGTTGAAATGACTAGCTTTTCTTCATTGAATTGATTTGACATCTTTGTTGAAAATTGTTTGGTCACATATATATGAATTTATTTCTGGAGTCTGTCATGTGTTCCGCTGATCTGCAAGTCTACTCCTTTTCCAATACTGCACTTCTTGATTCCTGAAACTTATAGTTAGTCGGCAAATAAAGGAATGTAAACCCTCCAACTTTGTTCACATTTTTTCAAATAAACCTTTTGGCTATTCTAGTTTTTTGTTTGTTTGTTTTTTTCCTCCATAAAATTAGAATAGGTCTTACAATTTTTATTTAAAACAAGCCCCAAGCTGATATTTTTGATTGAAATTGTGTTGAATCTATAGACCAGTTGAGAGAGCATTGACGGCTTAACAATATTGAGTCTTCCAATTCATAAACATTGTATTGCCCTCTGTTTATTTGATTCTCTCATCAATGTTTTAGAGTTTTTAGCACGCAAATCTTATTCATCTTTGGGGGCATTATATTGATTTCAGATTTATTTTGGTCTTATTGTAAATGGTACTGTTTTAGTTATAATTTTAATTTCCAGAAATTATTTATTTTTAGTATATACAAATATAATTGATTTTTTACAACGATCTTATATCCTGCAGCCATTTATTAATTTTAGTATCTTTTTGTAGAATCATTTCCGGGTTTCTATCAGTGGAGTTACCCATTGTCATGATAACAAATAGTAATAGTTTTATTTCTTTCTTTTCAATCTGGATGATTTTTACTTCTTTTTCTTGTTTCTTATTAAATTGGCCATATTAATAATTATTTTAGTAAATTATTAAGTACAATGTATAGTGGTAAGAGTGGACATCCTAGCCTTGTTCCAGCTCTTAGGGGGAAGGCATTTAGTATTTCACCATTAACTGTGATGTTATCTGCATGGTTTTCTAAAATGCTCTTTAAATTTTGTCAAATGTTTATTCTGCATCTATCAATGTGATTACATGGATTTTCTTCTTTAGTTTGTTGACATCATGAATTACACTTATTGATTTTTAAAAACTAAACCAAATGTTCCCTCTTCTTCTACTTTACAGAAGAGTTTATCTACAATTGATGCTGTTTGATCCATAAATGTGTGATAGAATTTGCCAGCAAAGGTATCCAACACTTGAGTTATCTTTGTTGGCAGGTCTTTAACTATGAATTAAATCTATTAATAAATATAGGGCTATTTAGGTTATCCTTTTCTTTTTGTTTAAACTTTGGCAGTTTGTGTCTTTCAAGGAATTTGTCCCTTTTTCCCTCAATTGTTGAATTTATTGGCATAGAGTTATTCGTAATATTATCTTCTTATTTTTTTAAATATCTGTAGAATCTGTAGTGATATGTCTGCTATTATTCCAGATATTGGTAATTTGTGTCTTCCTTTTTTTTTTCCTCAATCACGTCAGTTTGGATAGAAGTTCATCTCATCTATTGATCTTTTCAAAGTACTGACTTTTGATGTCATTGATGTTTTTCCCTATTTTTCTCGGTTTTGGTTTTGTTTCTGCTCTTTTTTTAAAATTAAAAATATATTTAGGAGGTACAAGTGCAGACTTCTTACATGTATCCATTGCATAATGGTGAAGTCTGGGCTTTTAGTGTACCAATTACCCAAACAGTGAACATTGTACCCAATAGGTAATTTTCACCCCTCACTCCTCTTCCTACCTCCCACATTTTGTAGTTCCCAATGTCTATTATTCCACTCTCTATGTCCATGTGTACCCATTGTCTAGCTCCCATTTATAAGTGAGAGCATGCAGCATTTGACTTTCTGTTTCTGAGTTATTTCACTTAGGACAATGGCCTCCAGTTCCATCCATGTTGCTGCAAAAGACATGATTTCATTCTTTTTTATTGCTGAGTAGTATCCCATGGTGTGTGTGTATGTGTGTGTGTGTGTATATATATATATACACACACATAAATATATCTCCATGGTGTGTGTATGTGTATGTATATGTGTGTATATATATATATATACACACACACACACACACCATGGAGATATATATATGTGTACATATTATATATATATATTTACATATATATACACACATATTCACACACCCTGGAGATACACACACACACACACACACACACACACACACCATGGAATACTACTCAGCAATAAAAAAGATATATATATCATATCTCTCTCTCTATATATATATCTCTATATATATCTCTATATATCTCTATATCTCTATATATCTCTATATATCTATATATCTCTATATATCTATATATATCTCTATATATCTCTATATATCTATATATATCTCTATATATCTATATATATCTATATATATCTCTATATATCTCTATATATCTATATATATCTATATATATCTCTATATATCTCTATATATCTCTATATATCTATATATCTATATATATCTATATATCTATATATCTCTATATCTCTATATATCTATATATCTATATATCTCTATATATCTATATATCTCTATATATCTATATATCTATATATCTCTATATATCTATATATCTATATATCTATATATATCTATATATCTATATATCTATATATATCTATATATCTATATATCTATATATATCTATATATCTATATATCTATATATATCTATATATCTATATATCTATATCTATCTATATATATCTATATATCTATATATCATATATATCGATCTATATATCATATATATCTATATATCTATATATCATATATATCTATATATCATATATATCTATATATCATATATATCTATATATCATATATATCTATATATCATATATATCTATATATCATATATATCTATATATCATATATATCTATATATCGTATATATCTATATATCGTATATATCTACATATATCATATATATCTATATATCATATATAGCTATATATCATATATATCTACATATATCATATATAGCTATATATCATATATCTATCTATATATCATATATGTATATATCATATATCTATCTATATTTATATATCATATATCTATATATTTATATATATCATATATCTATATATATCACATTTACTTTATCCAGTCCTCCACTGATGGACACTAAGGTTGATTCCATCTCTTTGCTATTGTGAATAACTGCTGTGATAAACATGAGTGCGGTGTATTTTTGAATAATGATTTATTTCCCTTTGCATATATACCCAGTAGTGGGATTGCTGGATTGAATGGTAGTTTTATTTTAAGTTCTTTGAGAAATCTCCATACTACTTTCCATAAAGGTTGTACTAATTTACATTACCACCAACAGTGTACAAGCATTCTTTTTTTCTCCACATCCTCACCAACATATGTTGTTTTTAGACTTTTTAATAGTAGCATTCTGAGTGATGTAAGATGATATCTCATTGTGGTTTTAATTTGTATTTCTCTGACCATTAGTGAGGTTGAGCAGTTTCGTATGTTTGTTGGCTGGGTAATATTGGCCTCATAGAATGAATTAGGGAGAATTCCCTTCTCAATTTTTTGGAATAGTTTCAGGAAGGTTGGTATTAGCTCTTCTTTGTATGTTTTGTGGAATTAAGCTGTGAATCCCTCTGGTCCTGGGATTTATTTGGTTGGGAGTTTTTTTTCTTTTATTACTGATTCAATTTTGCTACTCATTATTGGTCTGTTTAGGAGTTTCATTTCTTCATGGTAAAATCTCAGGAGGTTGTGTGTTTTCAGGGATTTACCCATTTCCATTAAGTTTTCTAAAGTATGCCTACTCTTATCTTTATTATTTCCGTTTTCTAAATGCCTTTAGTTTAATTTGCTCTTTTTTAAAGTTTCTCAAAGTGGAAGCCTAGAGCATTTATTTAAGGCTTTTCTTCTTCTCTAATGTAAGCATTTAATGTAATACATTCCCCTTTATATACTGCTTTTACTAGAGCCACACTTTTTGATACTGTTTTCTTTTTTAATTAATTCAAAATATTTTATATTTTCCCTTGTAACTTTCACTTTGACACATGGGTATTTAAAAGGGTGATGTTTAATTTCCAAATATTTAGGTACTTTCCAGATATATTTCTGTTGTTGATTTTTAGTTTCATTTTTGTTCGGAGGACATACTTTTTATGACTTCAACTCTTTTAAATTTATTAAGACTTACTTTATGGCCTGGAATATAACCTATCTTATTGGATTTTCCATATGCATTTAGAAAAATGTTTATACTCCTTTTGTTGGGTGGCATTTTCTATAAATGGTAATTAGGTTAAGTTAGTTGATAGTGTTGTTTAAGTCTTCTGTAGTCTTACTAATTTTTTTTTTTTTTTGAGACAGAGTCTTGCTCTATCACCCAGGCTGGAGTGCAGTGGCATGATCTTGGCTTACTACAAACTCTGCCTCCTGGGTTCAGGTGATTCTCATGTCTCAGCCTCCCCGAGTAGCTGAGACTACAGGTGTGGGCAATCACATTTGGCTAATTTTTGTATTTTTAGTAGAGACAGGGTTTCGCCACATTGCCCAGGTTGGTCTCAAACTCCTGGGCTCAAGCCATCTGCCCGCCTCGGCCTCCCAAAGTGCTGAGATTACAGGAGTGAGTCACCGCGCCTGCCCAGTCTTACTCATTTTGTTTCCACTTGTTCTCTTGACACTGAGAGAGGAGTATAGAAGTCTGGAGAATAGTGGTAGTTTAGCCTATTTCACTTTTTCGTTCTATTAATTTTTTGCTTCGTTTATTTAGAAGCTCTGTTGTTAGATGCATATACATTTAGAATTATGATATCTTCTTGGTGAATTGAACCTTCTATTATTATGCTGTGTCCCTCTTTATCCCTGTTAATATTCCTTTTATAGAAGTCTACTTTGTGTGAAATTAGTATAGCCACTTTAGCTTTTTTTTAGAAAAAACAATTTATCTTTTTTTAAAAAAAAACTTTCTTCTTTTTAGCCAATGTGTAGTTTTATATTTAAACTTGGTTTTCTTATAGACTGCATATGGTTGGTTTCTTTTGTTTTTTCTAATCTGACAATCTTTGTTTTATAAATAACCTAAAACAAAGGTTTTAAGTAACCTAAAACAAAGATTGTCAGATTAGAAAAACATTTATTTTAGTGTAATTATTGATATAATTATATTGAACCTATATTTTAATGTAATTTAAACCATTTATTTTAATGTAGTTATTAATAGGATTATATTAAAACCTACCATCTTGCTAGTTATTTGCTATTTGTTCCATATGTTCTTAGTTTCTTTTTATCCTTTCTTTCTGTCTGCTTTCAAATCAATTGCATATTTTTTTTTCTGATTTTATTTTATCTCCACTATTGGCTTATAAGTTATGTCTCTTCTTAAGCAAGTTTTAATGGTTGTTCTAAGCTTTTCAACATATACTTTTAATTTATCACAATCTACCTTACAATAATATTACAGTACTTTGTACTTAAAATAAGCTAGCAGAATTAGTTTGTGTTTGTAGAATATTATCTGAATGATTTCAATCAACTTTATTATTTACTTTTTACATTCTTCTTCCTTTAAATTTTATTAGTGTTTTTGATTCTAGCTTCATGGGATGAATGCTTAGTGTATTTATTGTCAGTCTCAGTTTCTAATAAGTATATTTGAAGTTATAAATTCACCTACAATTTCCCTACTAGCATTCCAAAAGTTTTTTGTTTTTAACTTTTATTTTAAGTTCGGGGTATAAGTGAACGTTTGTTACGTAGGTAAACTTGTGTCATGGGGTGTTGTTGTACAGATTATTTCATCACCCAGGTGTTAAGCCTAGTACCCATTCATTGTTTTTCCTGATCCTCTCCCTCCTCCCCTTCTCCATCCTCTGAAAGGCCCCACTGTGTGTTGTTCCCCTCTACGTGTCCATGTGTTCTCATCATTTAGGTCCCACTTATAAATGAGAACATGCGGTATTTGGTTTTCTGTTCCTGTGTTAGTTTGCTAAGGATAATGACCTACAGTTCCATCCATGTCCCTGCAAAGGACATGATCTTGCTCTTTTTTATGGCTGCATTGTATTCCATGGTGTATATGTACCACATTTTCTTTTTTCAGTCTATTATTGATGGGCATTTAAGTTTATTTCATGTCTTTCCTATTGTGAATAGTGCTGCAATAAACATATGTGTGCATGTGTCTTTATAGCAGAATAATTTATATTCCTTTGGGTATATACAAAGTAATGGGATTGCTGGGTCAAATGATATTTCTGTCTTTAGGTGATTGGGGAATCACCACACTGTCTTCCACAATGGCCGAGCTAATTTACACTCCCACCAACAGTGTATAATTGTTCCTTTTTCTCCACAACCTCGTCAGCATCTGTTATTTTTTGACTTTTTAATAGTAACCATTCTGACTGGTGTGAGATGGTATCTCATTGTGGTTTTGATTTCCATTTCTCTAATGATCAGTGATGTTGAGCTTTTTTTCATATGATTTTTGGCCGCATGTATATCTTCTTTGGAAAAGTGTCTGTTCATGTCCTTTGCTGACTTTTTAATGGAGTTTTTTTTTCTTGTAAATTTGTTTAAGTTTCTTATAGATGCTGGATATTAGACCTTTGTTGGGTGCATAGTTTGCAAAATTTTTCTCCCATTCTGTAGGTTGTCTTTTGGCTCTGTTGATAGTTTCTTTTGCTGTGCAGAAGCTCTTTAGTTTAATTAGATCCTGTTTGTCAATTTTTGCTTTTGTTGAAATTGCTTTTGGCATCTTTGTCATGACATCTTTGCCCATGCCTATGTCCTGAGTGATATTGCCTACGTTGTCTTTCAGGGTTTTTATAGTTTTGGGTTTTACATTTAAGTCTTTATTCCATCTTGGGTTAATTTTTTATATGGTGTAAAAGGGGTCTGGTTTCAATCTCCTGCATGTGGCTAGCCAGTTATCCCAGCACCACTTATTGAATAGGAAGTCCTTTCCTCATTGCTTGTTTTTGTCAGGCTTGCCAAAGATCAGATAGTTGTAGTGTGCAGTTTTATTTCTAGGTTCTCCATTCTGTTCCATTGGTCTATGTGTCTGTTCTTGTACCAGTACTATGCTGTTTTTGTTACTGCAGCCCTGTAGTGTAGTTTGAAGTCATGTGGCATGATACTTCCAGCTTTGTTCTTTTTGCTTAGGATTGACTTGGCTATTGGGGCTCTTTTTTGGTTCCATATGAATTTTAAAATATTTTTTTCTATTTCTGGGAAGAATGTCAATGTCAATGGTAGTTTAATGGAAATAGCATTGAATCTATAAATTGCGTTGGGCAGTATGGCCGTTTTAATAATATTGATTCTTCCTATCCATGAGCATGGAATGTTTTTCCATTTGTTTGTGTCCTCTCTGATTGCTTTGAGCAGTGTTTTGTAGTTCTCCTTGTAGAGATCTTTCACCTCCCTAGTTAGCTGTATTCTTAGGTATTTTATTATTTTTTTGTGACAGTTGTTTCTAAGAGTTCATTCGTGATTTAGTTCTCTGCTTGGCTGTTGTTGGTGTATAGGAATAGCATTCCAAAAGTTTTATGCAGTGCTTTTATTTTTTTAACTCTGAATACTTATAATTATCATGATGATTTCTTGATTAACCTATGAATTATTTAGATGTATATTTCCAGTCTCCAAATGTATAGTTTATTTTTTCCACTTAGTTGTTTTTCTAATTAATTTGCATAATGATAGATATTGTTATCTAAATAATTTTTTTTGAAAACTGCTGAAAATTTCCTGGTTGTTTGCCTTTTTAATTTGTAATTTCATGTGTGCTTGAAAAGAAAATGCATTGTTTATTTGTTACATGCAAAGTTATATATCTTTATCATCTATCGTCTATCATCATGTATCTATAAAATCAAACTTGTTAACTATAATTAAATTTTCTATATTTTTATCAATATTTTTGTCAATATGCTCTATCAATTTCTGAGAAATGTGAATGTGGTATATTAATTATATTGATGGTGTAGGGAAGGGGAAAAAACTTTTTTCTTTGTGTTCAGTGGCCGGGGCCCTACAAATTAGACTGGCAAACCAGTATAATTTTCTGCTGTTAAATACGTTAACAGCAGAAAAAGTTTGTTATTGCATATGCATATACAGGCCATTATAGAAAATTAAAGACACCAAAGAAGTGATAGGCCTGAGGGCTTATATACTTTTTTTTAACAAAGAATGATAAATTGTGGAAATGTGACAAGAGAGAGGAAAAGGAAATTTATGCTAGGAGAGGTAAATTGTGGGAAAGTGATTTGGAAATACATGGGGAAAGTAATGGAAAACAAAGGTTATTTTAGTGAGATTTGTTTCAGACTGATCTTGGTGTTGACTTTCTACCTTCTCATGACTGCAAAACTCCCTCAAGAGCGGAGATATATGGTAGTCCTGATTTCTCAAAGTTGCTGCTTTAGTCAGATAAGAAAAGCCTTGAAAGGGGTTCTATCTGTATCTGTTGGTTCTCATTTGCCTCCAACCCAAAATATTCCTTATACCAAAGTGGCACATTTTGGGGTGGCATATTCTGATTCTCTTCAATGGCCCCAATTAAATGTCTCTATAAAACCATGTGTTTAGCAATGCTACATTGCAGCTCCTGCCATCAGGATGTGGCATCAGTTTCCCCATGTGTTGAGTTTGGGCTGGCCTTCTACCTTGCATTAAACAATAGAATACATAGAAGTGATGATGCGCACACTCTGAGCCCGGATCACAGAGGTATTGTGGGTGCTTTTGCTTTCTCCCTGGAACCTCTATTATGCCATGCCAGTCAGCCTTGTCTAGTCTGCTAGAAGGTAAGAAACTTTGTGGAGCAGAGATAAGACATCCCAGTTGTGCCTATCTTATATTTGAATTAGTTAACTGATGATTAGATGCTATGAATAAGAATAAATGATAATTATCTTCAGGCAGTGAGTTTGGGGGTGATTTTTTTAATGAAGCAATAGCTAACTGATGTATAGCATAAAGATTTTCCACTGTAGTTATGCAGTTGTCAATTTGTCTTTATAATTCTGGCATGTTTACTTTATATATTTTGAGACCATGACTTTAGATGCATGTAACTTTATAATTTTGATATCATCTTTGTTGTTTATATCCTTTAGCAATGTAAGTATGTATTTCACTAATGTTAAATGTGTTCCCATTAATGCATTTAAAAAATCACATTTTTATTTTGAGCAGTTCTATTATAAGCATTAACATACCAGTTTCCCTTGGAATAATTTTTTGCCTGGTACACTTTTTCTCCAACTAATTATATTTACATTCTCTGTGGTGTTTTGTTCTGGTTGTGCCTCTTATATTTTGTCCACCATTTCTTTTTGTCTTTTTTTTCTTTTTCTGTTTTCTGTTGAACTAAGTTCTACTTTTGTTTTTCTCTTTCATCATTTGAAAATTTAGGTTTCAAGAAACGAATATGTAATATCATGCTTTTCCACCTGCGTGTTCTGAAGCAACTGAGAGATGAATAAGAGGGTAAGGCAGATAAAAATATCAAATGCCACCTTTATTATTAACAAAGACTTGGAGAATCTGACTTTAAGTCTATTATCCCTGAGTTTGGCAGACTTACCTAGTCACTAGCAGTGGTGAGAAATTGCAGGACTCCTTAGGGAGGAGCAGAGCAGAGCAGAGCAGAATCTACATTCTCTGCTGGCAAGCAGATGCCAAGAAGAGAAAGGAGATCAGAAGAGTCTGGGCTAAATATTCAGCTGCTTCTCCCAAACCACCATGTAGAGAAGCCATTTTGTCTCCATCAGGGAAGAGGGAGAAGGGGTGGCCTGAGAGCCCAGAAGTACTACTTTAATAAAAATTCCACCTAGAAACATGAGTGGGTGCCTAGTGTTCCATGAAAATATGTCATGTGTTCTTTATCTATTCTTTCAGTGATTACTCCACATTTTAAATATATTGTATTAGGTTCCTGTGGTTGCTGTAACAAATGACCACAAATTTGGTTCTTTTAATCAAAGCACATTTATGCTTTTATATTCTGGATGCCAGAAATCTGAAAGCAGTTTCACTGGACCAGGATTGGGTGTCAGCAGGTCTGTGGTCTTTCCAGATGCTCTAGGGGGTGTGAATCTATTTCCTTTCCAGTTTCTAGAGCATCATTCCTTGCATGCCTTGGCTCGCTGTCCCTCCCTCCGTCTTCAAAACCAGAAGCTTAGCATCTTGCCTCAGATGTGTAATCACATTGCCCATCTTTACTGTAATCAAATCTCCTTCTTCTTCCCTCTCATATGGATACTTGTTATTACATTTAGGGTCCATCTAGATAATCTAGGGTAATCCCTCCATCTCTTAATTTCATCACATCTGCAAAATCCTTTGCCATATAAAAGTAAAATTCACAAGTTCTGGAGATTAGAACATAGATATCTCTGGGGGGTCATTATTCAGTTTATCTTGTATATAAAATTATACATTTTTAAGGTGTACAACATGATACTTCTATATACATATCTTGATATATACATACATGGTGAAATGATAACTACAGTGAAGCAAACTAACATACCTGTCATCTCATATAATTATCTTTTTTCTTCCTGTAGTAAACGTATCTAAACTCTACTCTTTTGGCAAATCACTGGTATACAATACATTATTACTAACTATAGTTCTCATGTATATTAGTTCTCTAGCCTTATTCATCCTACATAACTACAATTTTGTTCCTTTTGACCCACATCTTCCCATTTATTTTTAATATTTTTTCTAACAAGTTTTGTCTCTCTAACAACTTAGACTGTCTCTGTCTTCCCCCCAAATAGACAAACCCTTAATATTAAGTAAATACAAAATAACTACTATCAATTAAGAAACATTTCTACAATCGTAATTTAAATATACATCCACTTCTTGAATTTGATAGTGTGTTTGTCAAATGATTCAGAATATTTGATAAGGTTGGCTATATATTTCTCCTTGCTAAACACTGGAATCATTTTATTATGTTTCATCAACTCTTATCTGGGGAATTTAATTATATAAATTCAAAAAAGTATACAAAAAAAGTGAACTGTCACAGTAAAAAAAGATATTGTATATTTGAAGACTTGCCTGCAGTATCAATACAGTGCTTTTATTGTGATGGCTTTTGAAATAGATTCAAGTATAAATGTTTAATTGGAAAACTTGATATTTCCAGTAGTGACGTTTTCTTGACAGGAAATTATTTATTTGAGATTGTTCAAGGGAATTGATGAAGTCCCTAGAGAAGATGACATGTGAAGTTCAGAATGAATAATGACCCTGCATCTATAATGATTAGAAAAGTTTTTCTCCTCCTTTTGTATTGCAGTCAGTCACAAGTGATATTTTATTCTCATGGATAAGATTTTCAAAGAAACTGCTAGAAATCAGGTTGAGGGAACAGGATAAATTCTTTTTGGTATAAGGCTGCAGGTAACTATTCCATATTCTACGAGAAATAAGCACACACACACATATGTTTTAACAGTAGAGTAGCCTCATTTAGTTATTCTTGTCTGCCTCAGGTGATCATTTTCTAGGCTTATTTAGAGGAACTGGTCTATTTACAGATGTCATTCCTATCTCCTTATCACTGTCTGAAATTGAGGAAAAAAATATTTCTACTTTTACCTCTTCACACTCAGTTATGTTGGATGGACTTCCTCAGAATTTAAATTGGTCAGTGTCTAATTCTCCACTTTGAAATAAAGTACTCAGTCATTATCACTCCCAGCATAGAATCAGAAATACTTAGTGGTCTGTGAGGTTTTACTCCACACATTGGCACAAATACCTCATTTACTGAAGTGGTTAGAATGAGAGAGAAATAACAGCTGAAGCCTCAATTTGTATGAGTGGAAGAAGATTAGGAGAGACTGGGCTCAGTAGATTGATTGCTGTTTGTCCCCTTGGGCATTTTTCAGAAAAGCCTTTCATATTTATTCTTACCATGTTCCAGAGGCACAAATAAAGGATCCCCACTTAATGGGTTCCAAGTACAGACCAGTTTTCCTTGATTAGAGACACACTGCAATGGACACAGGCACCACTTTACCCTCAGATTTTAGTTATTCAACAGTTAATAACCTGTTCACCGTTGGTTTTACATATTGCCTCAGTTGATCTTGGTGTGTTAAGAAGAATTCGACCACTACCAGCACAGAGATTGGTATGTAACAAGAGTGCAGTAAATATTTATAACGTGATAATATAAATAAAAGTTTTCTTTTTTAAAAAAATCGAAATGCTATTATTTAGGGTTCAAGGTAGACTTTAAAGCATAAAACTGTTTAAGCTAAAAATCAGTTAATTCTCTTAATGTTTGTCTCTAATGGGCTGTTACCATTTTAAGATCATCCTATTTGAGTTTGCATTACATTGTTTCTGTGTATGTGTTGGGGAGGGTGTTTTGATATTTTATTATTCTTTGCTCCCAATGTTTTAGAATCTTTTAAAATTATATCATTTCTCTTTTAAATATTATTCCTTCTGGAGGCTTCTTTTTCAGAATTACAACCTGATATTTTGAAACTAGGGTCACTGGCCAAGAATCTTTTAACTAATCCCTTCATAAACTTTCTAGTTTTAAATACCTGCTATTTAAACAGCAATCAACCAGAAAAAAAATTCCAATGAGTCAATTATCCCTTGGCCCAACCCCAAGTTGATACATTCTTCAATTCCAGTGTTGGCTTTGTCTAATCATCTAAAACTTTGGCAAAAGTTTTGAAGAGTAAGAAAGTTGACATTAAGCATTTATGGGTTTTTTTGTTTGCATTTCACAAGAATTTTTGATTCATTCTCCCTGTGTCATTTATCAGATCAGAAGTTGGATGTGTTTTGTTGCCTAAAATACTACCCATGTACGACAGTTACATTTCCACTTCAGATGACCAGATGAAAGAGTAGTTTCCTTCAAAGCCCACATTCATTTTGGAATGGGAATTATACCACGAGTGAGATAAGAAACTGTAAATAGGCTTTGGCACAATGATTGTACTCTCAGGCGCCAAGTTTTCTTGGCAAGAATTCTGGTATTCAGGAGACTCTTGTAGTTCTGGCTCTTCCACTCGTCTGGTATTATGACTTCTTCAGTTTAAAGTCACCTTTTCCAGAAGATGAGAACCTTGACAATGCAAGTAGCCACCCAGTCACTCTCTTTCACATCCCCTGATTTTAATTCTCTACATAGCCCTTATTGCTCATTACTGGGTATTTTTCTTGTTTGTTTCTTTTGATTATCTTCCTAGAATCTAAACTTTAGGGACTTTACATAGGAATATACCATGTCTCATTGAATCTAAGGTGACATCAATGGTGAGATGCATCATTATGTTGGGGATGTAAGACTGCAATCACAGCTCATTGCAGCCTTGTTATCCTGGGCTCAAGCAATCCTTCCTCCTTAGCCTCCTGAGTAGCTGGGACTACAGGTGCATACTACAACACCTGCGCCCAGCTAAATTTTGTATTTTTCTAGAGATGAGGTTTGGCCTTGTTGCCCAGGCTGTTCTTGAACTCTTATGCTCAAGTGATCTGCTCACCTCGGCTTACCAAAGTGCTGGGATTATAGGCGTGAGACACTATGCCCAGCCTCTTCAGCATTTTCGAAGAAAAGTTGCCAATATATGGTATTTTCAACATGATATAATTGTTTGTGGCATCAAGAGTATTGGTGAAGCTGAATTTCTGAAAATATTACTCCATTATTGTCTTTGAGATTTTCTTCCCAGATGGTGACATTCATTCTTTTAAGTTTTGATGCTTATGGGCCATCAGTGCCTGGCAGACAGCAACTGTAAGACTCACCCTAATTTGAGATGTGGAAATGTGAAAAACTGAACATCTTAAAATTCAAAAAATAAGGGTTATAGGTACTGATATGGTTTAGCTCTGTGTCCCCACTCAAACCTCATGTCCAGTTGTAATCCCCACGTGTTCAACGAGGGGCCTAGTGGGAGGTGATTGAATCATGGAGGCAGACTTTCCCCTTGCTATTCTCATGATAGTGAGTAAGTTCTCAGGAGACCTGGTTGTTTGAAAGTGGGTAGCACCTCCCCCTTCCCTCTCTTCCTCCTGTTCTACCCATGTAGGATGTGCCAGCTTCCCCTTTGCCTTCTGTCATGATTGTAAGTTTCCTGAGGCCTCCCCCAGCCATGCTTTCTGTACAGCCTGTGGAACCCTGAACCAATTAAACCTCTTTTCTTTATAAATTACCCAGTCTCAGGTAGTTTCAGGTACTTCTTTTTTTTTTTTTTTTTTGAGACGGAGTTTTACCTTGTCACCCAGGCTGGAGTGCAGTGGTGTGATCTCGGCTCACTGCAACCTCTGCCTTGTTGGTTCAAGCTATTCTCCTGCCTCAGCCTCCTGCGTAGCTGGGATTACAGGCACCTGCCACCATGCCTGGCTAATTTTGTATTTTTAGTAGATACGGGGTTTCACTATGTTGGCCAGGCTGGTCTCGAACTCCTGACCTCAGGTAATCCACCCTCCTTAGCCTCCCAAAGTCCTGGGATTACAGGTGTGAGCCACTGCACCTGGCCTCAGGTAGTTCTTTACAGCAATGTGAGAATGGACTAATACAGGTACTCGATAAATAAATAATTTTCAAATACTTGAATATATGACTTTTGTCAAATCTGTGTGTCCTTGGGCAAGCCAGTTTATTCTTTAAGCTATATTTTTCCCATTCAGAAAATTAAGAGTTTGGCCTAGAAGTCCTCTAAGAGCCCTTTTTGCTAAAAAAAAAAAAAAAAAAAAAAAAAAAAGTAGTACATGCTTTGTAAATGGCTGGAGTTCATAAATGTAAGGATGTATAATTTTAGTGAACTATTAGAAGTATTCTGTCCAATCTGGTCTTCAAGGATTTAAATTTCCAGGTCAAACAAATAAGAATACCACCCAGCTGTTCTATTAGAAAATTGATGAGGTGACGATTGAAGATTGAGGATTCTTGCCACCCTTAGCTGACCCCTTTCTCTCTCCCTGGCTGCAGCTGGTTAGTATACAGTGCACAGAACATGGCCATTAGAGAGAGACACAAACAATGAGAGGCTTTACACATAGGAAGAAAGGTATTCTTAGCCTCAATATGGCCCAGTTCCCAGGATGTGGGGAAAAGATAACCTCTGGACTCTTTGCCAAGGTGAGAGGCTCCAATTAGAAAGCAGGCCTCTGGTTGCAGCCATGGTGGACTCTCAGGTGGCCCAACAGGCAGATGTTGAAAAACCTTGTTTGCCAACTAGGATCTATCTGTGCTCAGCCACAGGGTCCTATATCTCCAAAAGTGGCTGAATGGCCACTTTCTAAATGACTATTCATAGAATTGCTCCTTTATTTTTATTTATTTATTTTTTGAGATGCACTCTCGCTCTGTAGCCCAGGCTGGAATGCAGTGGCGTGATCTCATCTCACTGCAACCTCCACCTACCAAGCTCAAACAAGCCTCCCACCTCTGCCTCCAGAGTAGCTGGGACTACAGACGCCTGTCATCACGCTTGGCCAATTTTTGTATTTTTAGTAGAGACGGGGTTTCACCATGTTGGCCAGGCTAATCTCAAACTGCTGACCTCAAGTGATCCGACTGCCTTGGCCTCCCAGATTGCTAGGATTACAGGCGTAAGCAACCACCCCTGACCAGAATTCCTCCTTTATAAAGCCTCAAGTCAATGTCTAAAACATTGGGGGGGCAATTCCATGATTCACCAGATAACCCATATAGACGCATACTATCTATCTAAAAATACCCATTTTTACGCCAATTAATCTTTGGGGCCTTCAATTTGCTATACGTCTACCTGTACTGTGTTTCAGGAGGCTCTATCTCGGATACAGTGACCTTCTGCACATCAGTGAAAGGACTGAAACTAGAAGAAGCAAAATTGGGATCCATGTCTACTTTGCTTCCCATATGTTATTCTGTTACCTCAAGTATCTGACTCCATTGTAGTTAATTGCTTCCTGTTTCTTTCCCTAGGTTATGAGATCCTCCACAGAGAACTGAGTAAGAACAATGATGTACATTATTAACTAAAATTATCACATCTTGCTTTATTATTTATTTGTTTTTTTAACCATCCTAGAATAGATAATGTATTGTAGTTTGTTGCCTCAGGAAAGATTTGATTTTGGTTACGTGACACAGAGAGAAGCCGGCTTAAACTTCCCTTGGATCCTTTCTATACTTGGCTTGGTGGTAAAGAGTCACACAGCTGTGGGAATCTTGCAAGCATAATTTCAATTCTACTTTCAGGTCAGAATCAAAGAAGGATTAGAAAGGAGTCCATTTCAAACTTTATAGACCACTTCAGGAATACTTATTCTATCCTACCAGTTCTGAATGTATTAAATGTATTAAAAACTGCTAAGTACCCTGCCAAATTTTTTGTTAATATTATAATCAAATGTGCTTAGTTATTGGTGTCTCTGCAACCACTGAAAATGCCATGCACTTATAAACAGAATATATTTTCTCATTTGAAATGGCAAAGCCCCAGAAGTTCTAATAGCCACCCTCTTCCAGATACATTATTCATTGTAAACTAGCTTTCTAGAATCCTAGATTATGGAGAACTAAGTATCTTTTATATTTTAAACCACGTGTATGCTAATGTATATAATGAGCGTTTCAAACAATCTTTTTGCTCCTGGTCAACTTTTTTTTTTTTTTTTAAATAATAAAGGCGGCCGGGCGTGGAGGCTCACACCTGTAATCCCAGCACTTTCGCAGGCCAAGGCGGGTGGGTCAACTGAGGTCAGGAGTTTGAGACCAGCCTGGCCAATATGGCGAAACCCTGTCTCTACTAAAAATACAAAAATTAGCTGGGTGTGGTGGCACATGCCTGTAATCCCAGCTATTCAGGAGGCGGAGGCACGAGAATCGCTTGAACCTGGAGGTGGAGGTTGCAGTGAGCCGAGATTGCCTCACTGCACTCCAGCCAGGGTGACAGAGCGAGACTCTATCTCAAAATAGTAATAATAATAATAATAATAATATAGGCACTGAACATTTTCGAAAAAGCTTAAGAAATAAGAAAAACAAGTTAGGGAAGTTTAACTGACAAAGCATTTAACACAATTCATTATAAGATGAATGACAAACAAGTAAAATGGAACATGAATAAGAGATTTATTTAGTGCATCAACTGTTAAAATGCAAGTCTTTATGGCTTATGCTTCTGTATAGACGCTAGGCCCGAAATGGAGGTCTATTTCCCACTTAAGAGCATGAAAAACACCACTTATCAACTGCAGGGAACAGTTTTGAGATTAGATGCTAGGCATCGCACAAATGGAAGCTTTCCAAAACACAACATACAGACTTACATGTTGGGAGGGGGCTCAGGAGGTCACCCAGATCAGTCGTCTCTCTATTAAATTTGTTCCTTGTTAAAATTTTTAGGGAAGGATATTCCAAAACCAGTCTGAGGTTTAAGTGTCCAAAGACCATGAGAAATCTTAAAATTTTATCACACATTGACTATAGAGAAAAGTTTTTAAAAAGTCCACAACAAAGCAGATACAATTGTATAGAAACATCTAGATAACAGAGCTCCCCAGATCAAGCCCCCTCTATTAACCCCACCAACCTGTGTTTTCTCATTACATTTAGACTGAAATTAAAATCCTGCAAGATCCTATAGGAATTAGCCCCTGACTCCTTCTCTGACCTCAGCATCTTCCACTCTCTCCCAGTGTCCCGGTTTCCTCTGTTTCAAACACTGTACGGTAGCAATAATGTGTCTCTTGTTCATCACTGCACATCTACAAAATATCTTCACAGCAACACCTAGATTGGTATTTGGTTGGATATCCCTCATGTTTTAACTGTTTAATAAATATTTCTACAAATCTACAAAAGAGTAAAAAGTTATATATATATTTGTGTGGATATATATGTGTATAATTATTTTAATAGTGGTGTTTTATCTGCTTCAAAGTTCATTTATATGTTTTTTCCCTTTCAGCTCTATCTTGTTACCTAGTTTCTTGAAACTCCCATATGCTTGATATTAGATTACTAGGACACTAGCAACGGATAGAAGTCATTGACAAAATAGATGAATCACTCAGTGTGGCTTGGTACTGGCATTGAAAAAATAGATTGGCACAGCAATAGATGGGAAGAATGTGTTTATTGCTGTAGGAAAATACCTGGAAATACCAGTTTCTCCAGTCAGAGAAGTCAGACTCCAAGTGAGTATTTCACCACAGTCTTTCTGGAAGCAAGGTAATACAAGTATACAGATGCAAAATGGAATTGACTCAGCTAGCCAAGATTCAATTAGCGTTAAAGCATAGAAGCCGCATTTAGGGGAAACTGTGAATGATAGACAACAGCTCCAAATCAGAGCAAAATGATATGTCCTTAGACCGAAAAGTTTCTTGTCTTTTTTTTTTTTTTTTTTTTGAGCTAGAGTGTCACTCTGTCACCCAGGCTGGAGTGCAGTGGCGCGATCTCGGCTCACTGCAAGCTCGGCCTCCCAGATTCACGCCATTCTCCTGCCTCAGCCTCCCGAGTAGCTGGGACTACAGGCGCCCGCCACCATGCCTCGCTAATTTTTTGTATTTTTAGTAGAGACGGGGTTTCACCGTGTTAGCCAGGGTGGTCTCGGATCTCCTGACCTCGTGATCTGCCCGCCTCGGCCTCCCAAAGTGCTGTGATTACAGGCGTGAGCCACCGCGCCCGGCCAGTTTCTTGTCTTTCTAAGCCTCATTTGAGCCAGGGTAGTGATAGCACTTTCCATCATGGCACCACCTAAGGAGAGCAGAAACTCCGGGCTAATGTGCCACCGACAGAAAGAATAGTCAACATGTGCATTCAGATTCTGTTCATGCTACTGCTTTGAACCAAAGTCATTTTCTAAGTTGAATGAAAACGACCTTACCTGCCTCGTCCTAGCTCTAATTCCAGCAAATGCCACAAGCGGAGTATTGGCCACCCAGGCTGAGCTCGCTCACTCAGCTCTGAGCATTCTCTCCCCAACTTGTGATATAACAAAACACAGACAGTGTCTATACTCATTTTACATATCTCTGAGGTTTAGGTGTGAAATGCAACGGTTTGGTTTCAAAGCCCAGATCACTGTTTGCAGAGTGTGACGGAACTGTGAGCAGCTGGAGGGTGATACATCCATCTCCCCACCAAGTCTCTATCAACAAGCATTTAAAGGAGATACTGGCCTAGCTCACAACAGACTAATCTCCCATGATTTATTGTGCGGCAGACTGTTTTTTCCAAAATTGACAACACGATATTTTCAGCCCCACACAGTTTTCAAGAACGTCACCTTTGCCTACCAAGAAGTGGAATAGGGCACTTCCACTTGAAATTGAAAATAGAACAGAAAATAAAGGAAAGAAATGTTGCACAACTTCTGAGGCTAGGTCCCAGTAGATAATAGAGTCAGTTTCTCTCTCTCTCTCTCTCTCTCTCTCTCTCTCTCTCTCTCTCATTCTCTCTCTCTCTCTCATTCTCTCTCTCTCTCTCTCCACACTCACCTTGGAAAGCTATCCATCATGTTTTCAAGAAGCTCAAGCTGGCTTATGTGAAGAGAACACATAAAGCGGCTGTCAGCCCCAGCGACGGTCTCAGCACACAGCAGCCTTGCTGTCAGATGTGAGGGAGTGAATTTCAGCTGATTCCAGCCCTCAGTCGGCTATGCAGCTATTGGGAACTAATACAGATTTCATGCTTTTTGCTCATTAACTTTCATTCTGGCGGGTTGCCATAGCCAAATTCTACAGAATTTGCTTTGGGCTTTTGCCTGTGTCATGCACTCCTCTGGAGATGCTCTTTTCCTTTTCTTCCAAGCAAATACAAATTCTTCATTTTGACTTCTTAACAGAACTCAAAAATCTCTTCTGTAAGGACTGGTGCTATTCTCCATATTCTGCATATCCCTACACACAGTGAACTCTTTTATACTGGACTTATTTGCATTCATGTGTGTTTTGTTTTTCTTTCTCTTTGCTTTTTCCCACAGGGCCACGTCTTGAATTTTTAATTAGACTGCTAATGACTGGAATTCATAGGAGGGCTAGTGTGGTGGTGGTGGGGTAAGTCTTTGGTTCAAGGCCCAGCCTGCTCAGGTCCTTGTACTGGTTCTACCACTTACTGGCAGAGTGCCTGGGAACAAGCTATTTCCAAGATACTTCATGTCTCTAGAGGTCAGGGTTGTATCAGAGAAACAGAAAGGTAGGACATGTGTGTGTAATCCAAAATCTGTAGGACAGCCTGGCAGGCCTGTAATGCAACCCACAGGCAAAATGTCTTCTTCCTCAGGAAAATCTCAACTGATTGGATAAGGTCCGCTCACATTACGGAGAATGATTTTCTTAATGTCAACTGATTACAGATGTTTAAGCACATCTACAAAATACCTTCTTAGGAACACCTAGACTGGCATTCGATTGAATAGCTAGGTACTATAGCCTAGCTTAGTTGACTTATAAAACTCATAAAAGCCCATCACAGTATCTCTGTGACTAAATTTCCTCATTTGTAAAATGGGACAATTATAGTACACGGTGACTATCCCTTACCTGAAATGCTTGGGACCAGATGTGTTTCAGATTTTGGATTATTTTTGGATTTTGAGATATTTGCATATACATTATGAGATATTTTGGGGATGGAACCCAAGTCTAAACATAGAATTCATGTATGTTTCATATACACCTTATATGTACAGCCTGAAGATAATTTTATAAAATATTTAAAAATAATTTTGTGCACAAAAACAAAGTTTTATTTTTTTATTTTTACTTTTATTCTTTGTTTTTGAGACAGGGTCTCACTCTGCCACCCAGGCTGGAGTTGCAGTGGTGCGATCATGGCTCACTGCAGCCTCAACTTCCCCAGCTCCAGCGATCCTTTCACCTTAGCCTCCTCAGTTTGGGACTACAGGCATGCGCCACCACGCCTCACTGATTTTTTTGCGTTTTTGGTAGAGACAGGATTTTGCCATGTTGCCCAGACTGGTCTCAAGCTTCTGAGCTCGAGCAATCCACCCACCTCAGCCTCTCAAAGTGCTGGGATTACAGGTGTGAACTACCATGCCCGGTCAAAACACAATTTTATTTTGACCCATTACATGAAGTCAGGTGTAGAATTTTTCACTTGTGGTGTCATGTCAGTTTTCAGAAAGTTTCAGATTTTAGAGCATTTTGGATTTTGGATTTTCAGATTAGGGAGGCTCAATCTGTAACACTTTATAAGTATAAAGTATACTAGCCATATGTGACAGTGACTGCCACATATTAAGTGCTATGTAAGTGTTGGTTATTACTATTACTTCTTTGTATGAGTACATAGTACCCTAAAATACTTGCAGTTTTCCTAATTAAGTCTTATTAGGATTGTTTCTTTAAAGAATGCTACTTCTGTTTTGCCGTAAGAATCTTGACAGACGAGTGCATAGAATTAATCCAACCCTGGTTTCCAAAAGTCATAACACATTTTTCTTTTATGTCATATGTTTACAAGAACTTTTTACAGAAAGAGTTCTTGAGAGCAGCTGAACCTGTATTGCCATAATAAGAGGATTAGCCATAAAGGACCTAAAGAGATACATGTTTCTAGCCACTCCTTGTTAAGGAGCTGTTGGTAACCTCTAATCAATGAGCAAGGAAACTGGTTCTGGTCTGATTCAGATTCTTCTTCCTATTTCTAGGTTTCCTCTCAAGTGTGTCACAGAATATCGGGATGGCTACCTCTTGAATCAAGGCCTTATTACCAAGCCCTAATCTGTATTAATATATGTATTTAAGTACAAATATAAATACTAAGTCTTTGTCAGTTGATTTCTATGGAAGACTTTGCTTCACCCCAACTTGCACTAATAAATCTAGGCTTCTTGCTTTCAAGGGAAGCCAAGATGGTGGCATGATGTCAATACTATAGTTTAGTGCTTCTCTCTGGCACTTGGGAAATTTGTCTTCTATTTCTGTTCTTCCCAACAGCTACTGTCTCCTTAGATGCAAGAATGAGATGAAGGCTTATAGCCCAACTGTTGGCAGAAATAAGAACTTCCTCATTGTGGTACAAACTGAAATGAATCCTTTATTGAGTTTGCCATGCCACATTCTCTGTTCTGTACTCACACCACTGTTGACATTCTTAACTGGAGCCTCATGGTATATTACTGTTTACTGGATCATCTTTAATGATGAAACCAAAAGCAAAAAATGAGAAAAACACCAGCTATGACTTCAGTGTTTCTGCATTAAATATAATACAGACATGCAACTTTTTCTACCTGTGTTTATAAGCAAAATAAGCTCCTATTATTCCTGTTAAGAACTTGCCAGTAAGAAAAATAACTTAATATGATGGCTAGCTGTTTAATATCTCATAAATATTGAGCAAGGATAATTGTTAAAAACAAATAAATAGATGTAAGTAAAATAAAAGTATATAAATAAAATTTTCAACAGTAATTATATCTACTTAAAAATAGTTACCCAAATGTTTTCAGTAACTTATACCTCTGAAGTTATATTAAGTGAAATGATGGATATTCATTCACTATCCAGATCATTTCCAAATAATATAAAATATAAAAACATTAATTGCTAAACATAGTTTATTTACTTTTGGCTTTGAAGGAGTTCAGAATACACCATCCCCAAAATATGCTGCACTGGCATATTAACTATTTTGAATCAAAGGCACGTGAAAAATAACATATGTAAAAACAAAAACACTCTGATTTGCCTTCTATTTCTTTTTTTTATTATTATATTTTAAGTTCTAGGGTACATGTGCACAATGTGCAGGTTTGTTACATATGTATAGTTGTGCCATGCTGGTGTGCTGCGTCCATTAACCCATCATTTACATTAGGTATATCTTCTAATGCTATCCATCCCCCAATCCCCCCACCCCATGACAGTCCCCAGTGTGTGATATCCCCACCCTGTGTCCAAGTGTTCTCATTGTTCAATTCCCACCTATGAGTGAGAACATGTGGTGTTTGGTCTTCTGTCCTTGTGATAGTTTGCTGAGAATGATGGTTTCCAGCTTCATCCATGTCCCTACAAAGGACATGAACTCATCCTTTTTTATGGCTGCATAGTATTCCAAGGTGTATATGTGCCACATTTTCTTAATCCAGTCTATCATTGTTGGACATTTGGGTTGGTTCCAAGTCTTTGCTATTGTGAATAGTGCCGCAATAAACACACGTGTGCATGTGTCTTTATAGCAGCACGATTTATAATCCTTTGGGTATATACCCAGTAATGGGATTGCTGGGTCAAACGGTATTTCTAGTTCTAGATCCTTGAGGAATCGCCACACTGTCTTCCACAGTGGTTGAACTAGTTTACATTCCCACCAATAGTGTAAAAGTGTTCCTATTTCTCCACATCCTCTCCAGCACCTGTTGTTTCCTGACTTTTTAATGATCACCATTCTAACTGGTGTGAGATCATATCTCATCGTGGTTTTGATTTGCATTTCTCTGATGGCCAGTGATGATGAGCATTTTTTCATGTGTCTGTTGGCTGCATAAATGTCTTCTGTTGAGAAGTGTCTGTTCATATCCTTTGCCCACTTTTGATGGGGTTGTTTGATTTTTTCTTGTAAATTTGTTTAAGTTCTTTGTAGATTCTGGATATTAGCCATTTGTCAGATGGATAGATTGCAAAAATTTTCTCCCATTCTGTAGGTTGCCTGTTCACTCTGATGGTAGTTTCTTTTGCTGTGCAGAAGCTCTTTAGTTGAATTAGATCCCATTTGTCAATTTTGGCTTTTGTTGCCATTGCTTTTGGTGTTTTAGACATGAAGTCCTCGCCCATGCCTATGTCCCGAATGGTATTGCCTAGGTTTTCTTCTAGGGTTTTTATGGTTTTAGGTCTAACATTGAGGTCTTTAATCCATCTTGAATTAATTTTTGTATAAGGTGTAAGGAAGGGATCCAGTTTCAGCTTTCTACATAGGGCTAGCCAGTTTTCCCAGCACCATTTATTAAATAGGGAATCCTTTCCCCATTTTTTGTTTTTGTCAGGCTTGTCAAAGATCAGATGGTTGTAGATGTGTGGTATTATTTCTGAGGGCTCTGTTCTGTTCCATTGGTCTATATCTCTGTTTTGGTACCAGTACCACGCTGTTTTGGTTACTGTAGCCTTGTAGTATAGTTTGAAGCCAGGTAGCATGATGCCTCCAACTTTGTTCTTTTGGCTTAGGATTGTCTTAGCAATGCAGGCTCTTTTTTGGTTCCATATGAACTTTAAAGTAGTTTTTTCCAATTCTGTGAAGAAAGTCATTGATTCTTACTATCCATGATCATGAAATATTCTTCCATTTTTTTGTGTACTCTTTTATTTTGTTGAGCAGTGGTTTGCAGTTCTCCTTGAAGAGGTCCTTCACATCCCTTGTAAGTTAGATTCCTAGGTATTTTATTCTCTTTGAAGCAATTGTGAATGGGAGTTCACTCATAATTTGGCTCTCTGTTTGTCTGTTATTGGGGTATAGGAATGCTTGTGATTTTTGCATATCAATTTTGTATCCTGAGACTTTGCTGCAGTTGCTTATCAGCTTAAGGAGATTTTGGGCTGAGACGATGGGGCTTTCTAAATATACAATCATGTCGTCTGCAAACAGGAACAATTTGACTTCCTCTTTTCCTAATTGAATGCCCTTTATTTCTTTCTCCTGCCTAATTGCCCTGGTCAGAACTTCCAACACTATGTTGAATAGGAGTGGTGAGAGAGGGCATCCCTGTCTTGTGCCAGTTTTCAAAGGAATGCTTCCAGTTTTTGCCCATTCAGTATGAAACTGGCCATGGGTTTGTCATAAACAGCTCTTATTATTTTGAGATACATCCCATCAATACCTAGTTTATTGAGAGTTTTTAGCATAAAAGGCTGTTGAATTTTGTCAAAGGCCTTTTCTGCATCTATTGAGATAATCATGTGGTTTTTGTCTTTGGTTCTGTTTATGTGATGGATTACGTTTATTGATTTGCATATGTTGAACCGGCCTTGCATACCAGGGATGACGCCAACTTGATCATGCTGGATAAGCTTTTTGATGTGCTGCTGGATTCGGTTTGCCAGTATTTTATTGAGGATTTTTGCATCGATATTCGTCATGGAAATTGGTCTAAAATTCCTTTTCTTTGTTGTGTCTCTGCCAGGCTTTAGTATCAGGATGATGCTGGCCTCATAAAATGAGTTAGGGAGGATTCTCTGTTTTTCTATTGATTGGAATACTTTCAGAAGGAATGGTACCAGCTCCTCTTTGTACCTCTGGTGGAATTCGGCTGTGAATCCATCTGGTGCTGGACTTTTTTTGGTTGGTAAGCTATTAATTATTGCCTCAATTTGAGTGCCTGTTATTGGTCTATTCAGGGATTCAACTTCTTCCTGGTTTAGTATTGGGAGGGTGTGTGTGTCCAGCAATTTATCCATTTCTTCTCGATTTTCTAGTTTATTTGCTTAGAGGTGTTTATAGTACTCTCTGATGGTAGTTTGTATTTCTGTGGGATCGGTGATGATACCCCTTTATCATTTTTTTATTGTGTCTATTTGATTCTTCTCTCTTTTCTTCTTTATTAGTCTTACTAGCAGTCTATCAATTTTGTTGATCCTTTCAAAAAACCAGCTCCTGGATTAATTGATTTTTTGAAGTGTTTTTTTGTGTCTCTATCTCCTTCTGTTCTGCTCTGATCTTAGTTATTTCTTGCCTTCTGCTAGCTTTTGAATGTGTTTGCTCTTGCTTCTCTAGTTCTTTAAATTGTGATGTTATGGTGTCAGTTTTTGATCTTTCCTGCTTTCTCTTGTGGACATTTAATGCTATAAATTTCCCTCTATACACTGCTTTAGCAGAGTCCCAGAGATTCTGGTATGTTGTGTCTTTGTTCTCATTGGTTTCAAAGAACATCTTTATTTCTGCCTTCATTTCATTATGTACCCAGTAGTCATTCAGGAGCAGGTTGTTCAGTTTCCATGTAGTTGAGTGGTTTTGAGTGAGTTTCTTAATCCTGAGTTCTAGTTTGATTGCACTGTGGTCTGAGAGACAGTTTGTTATAATTTCTGTTCTTTTACATTTGCTGAGGAGTCCTTTACTTCCAACTATATGGTCAATTTTGGAATAAGTGTGATGTGGTGCTGAGAAAAATGTATATTCTGTTGATTTGGGGTGGAGAGTTCTGTAAATGTCTATTTGGTCCACTTGGTGCAAAGCTGAGTTCAATTCCTGGATATCCTTGTTAACTTTCTGTCTTGTTGATTTGTCTAATGTCGACAGTGGAGTGTTGAAGTCTCCCATTATTATTGTGTGGGAGTCTAAGTCTCTTTGTAGGTCTCTAAAGACTTGCTTTATGAATCTTGGTGCTCCTGTATTGGGTGCATATATATTTAGGATAGTTAGCTTTTCTTGTTGAATTGCTCCCTTTACCATTATGTAATGGCCTTCTTTGTCTCTTTTGATCTTTGTTGGTTTAAAGTCTGTTTTATCAGAGACTAGGATTGCACCCCCTGGTTTTTTTTGTTTTCCATTTGTTTGGTAGATCTTCCTCCATCCCTTTATTTTGAGCCTATGTGTGTCTCTGCATGTGAGATGGGTCTCCTGAGTACAACAGAATAATGGGTCTTGACTCTTTATCCAATTTGCCAGTCTGTGTCTTTTAATTGGAGCATTTAGCCCATTTACATTTTAGGTTAATATTGTTATGTGTGAATTTAATCCTGGCATCATGATGTTAGCTGGTTATTTTGCTCATTAGTTGATGCAGTTTCTTCCTAGCATCAATGGTCTTTACAATTTGGCATGTTTTTGCAGTGGCTGGTACCGGTTGTTCCTTTCCATGTTTAGTGCTTCCTTCAGGAGTTCTTTTAAGGCAGGTCTGATGGTGACAAAATCTCTCAGCATTTGCTTGTCTGTAAAGTATTTTATTTCTCCTTCACTTATGAAGCTTAGTTTGGCTGGATATGAAATTCTGGGTTGAAAATTCTTTTCTTTAAGAATGTTGAATATTGGCCCCCACTCTCTTCTGGCTTGTAGAGTTTCTGCTGAGAGATCCGCTGTTAGTCTGATGGGCTTCCCTTTGTGGGTAACCCGACCTTTCTCTCCAGCTGCCTTTAACATTTTTTCCTTTATTTCAACCTTGGTTAATTGATAATTATGTGTCTTGGATTTGCTCTTCTCAAGGAGTATCTTTGTGGTGTTCTCTGTATTTCCTGAATTTGAATGTTGGCCTGCTTTACTAGGCCTGCTTTACTAGGTTCTCCTGGATAATACCCTGAAGAGTGTTTTCCAACTTGATTCCATTCTCCCTGTCACTTTCAGGTGCACCAATCAGAAGTAGATTTGGTCTTTTCACATAGTCCCATATTTCTTGGAGGCTTTGTTCGTTTCTTTTTACTCTTTTTTCTCTAAACTTCTCTTCTCGCTTCATTTGATCTTCAATCACTGATACCCTTTCTTCCACTTGATCGAATTGGCTACTGAAGCTTGTGCGTGCGTCACATAGTTCTCATGCCATGGTTTTCAGCTCCATCAGGTCATTTAAGGTCTTCTCTGTGCTGCTTATTCTCGTTAGCCATTCGTCTAATCTTTTTTCAAGGTTTTTAGCTTCTTTGCAATGGGTTCAAACATCCTCCTTTAGCTCGGAGAAGTTTGTTATTCCCGATTGTCTGAAGCCTTCTTCTCTCAACTCGTCAATGTCATTCTCCATCCAGCTTTGTTCCATTGCTGGTGAGGAGCTGCATTCCTTTGGTGGAGAAGAGGCACTGTGATTTTTAGAATTTTCAGCTTTTCTGCTCTGGCTTCTCCCCATCTTTGTGGTTTTATCTACATTTGGTCTTTGATGACGGTGATGTACAGATGGGATTTTGGTGTCGATGTCCTTTCTGTTTGTTAGTTTTCCTTCTAACAGTCAGGACCCTCACCTGCAGGTCTGTTGGAGTTTGCTGGAGGTCCACTCCAGACCCTGTTTGCCTGGGTATCACCAGCGGAGGCTGCAGAACAACAAATATTGTGGAACGGCAAATGTTGCTGCCTGATCCTTCCTCTGGAAGCTTCATCTTAGTGGGGCACCCGGGCGTATGAGGTGTCAGTTGGCCCCTACTGGGAGGTGCCTCCCGGTTAGGCTACTTGAGGGTCAGGGACCCACTTGAGGAGGCAGTCTATCCATTCTCAGATCTCAAACTCTGTGCTAGGAGAACCACTAGTCTCTTCAAAGCTGTCAGACAGAGACATTTAAGTCTGCAGAAGTTTCTGCTGCCTTTTGTTCAGCTATACCCTGCCCCCAGAGGTGGTGTCTACAGAGGCAGGCAGGCCGCCTGGAGCTGTGGTGGGCTCCCCCCAGTTCGAGCTTCCCAGCTGCTTTGTTTACCTACTCAAGCCTCAGCAATGGTGGACGCCCATCCCCCAGCCTTGCTGCCACCTTGCAGTTCGATCTTAGACTGCTGTGCTAGCAGTGAGCGAGGCTCTGTGGGTGTGGGACCCTCCCAGCCAGCCATGTGTGGGATATAATCTCCTGGTGTGCCATTTGCTAAGACCATTGGAAAAGCACAGTATTAGAGTGGGAGTGTCCCGATTTTCCAGGTACCATCTGTCACGGCTTCCCTTGGCCAGGAAAGGGAATTCCCTGACCCCTTGCACTTCCTGGGTGAGGCGATGCCCCGCCCTGCTTTGGCTCACACTCCGTGGGCTGCATCCATTGTCCTGCACCCACTGTTTGACAAGCCCCAGTGAGATGAACCCGGTACCTCAGTTGAAAAGGCAGAAATCACCCATCTTCTGCATCGCTCACGCTGGGAGCTATAGACTGGAGCTGTTTCTATTTGGCCATCTTGGAACCTCTCCCTTCTAATTCTTAAAAGCAGAAGATAAAATTTCCACATGAAAGATGTTCTCCCCTTATAAGAAGGGAAGTAACATTCTTGTCAAGAATGCAAAGTTGAGGCAAAGGGAAATCTGTACAAACAAAAATTTGTTTCTCAGTCTCAGCTGAAAACTCTAAGAGGATAGAGATAAAATTTTGCCTACTCTGCAGCTTCTTATTACAGACACTAAAGATATCTGAGTTTGTAAGTAAACGTGCTACATTTAAAAATTGTACTATGCTTTCTCATAATTATGAAATGGCATACTTCCTCATTTTTGCTGAAAATTAAGTTTACTAAGAGCTAAGAATTAATTAATATATGTAATTAAGGACACTAGAAATAAAAAGAAAAACAAATTAATATAAATTAGACAAGGAAAGTAAGGTTTATTTTTGGTAAGATAAGTTATAAAATATAAGGATGTGTTTTTTGCTGAGAAAAAGAAAATTATTGTTCTATTTTAGAGTTTAAAGCTTGTTTCAAATGAAAAAGGGAAATGAAGGACAAAAACTAAATGGACATAGAAATTGGGGTGGGGGGAGAGAGAGAAAGAGAAAGAGATAATATGAAGAGAGATAATCTTATGTAGTTAGGCTGGCTGAAATGAAATGAATTTATTATAATGGTTTAAAAATGAGGCTTAGTATCAAAAGTATGTTGAGACAAAATTAGATTTTGGTCTTATTTTTGTTAAAAGAACAAAGCTTTCTTAGGTTATTGGTGTATTCCTGATAAGTGACTATGAAAGGTTTCTCTTTACCTCCTAAGTGATTTGCCTAAAAACAAAAGGTTTTTGGTCGTATCAAAATACTTTCCTTTGCTTCATGTTGTCTTGATCATGTCTGACAACTTAAGAAAACAGACTTCTCTGTTAAAAGAGCTGAGGTTTTTGTCAACTATATAAGTTTCTGTATTTGTCTTTGAAATCATTAATTCTTATTTTGGTTACATGGATAACAAAGTATTGTTTCAAGTGTCCCATGATCCCATTTAATCAAGTGTTTAAAATCTTTTGACATTTTTGACTATTTCACCTTCCTCAAACCAAATCTTAAATACAATCTGCTTGACCTCAACCTAATTTTGAGATTTTCCAGAGGGCTGCTGGAGAAACACAAAGGATTAATATCTAGTCTTATCAAAAAGAGATGTTAAAATAATTAGGTTTATTTGGTATGTTAAATTGTATGGGAAGCATTGTTAAATAAGAAGTGATGATAAACCTTCTTTAGATTATATTTATGTGGATATAGGTATTCCAAAAATTATATAGAGTTGTTAGAAATTTTTTAATTTTCTTATTGTCTGTATAATCAGTTATAATCCTGGTTATTACCTTAAAATGTTATATGTCACAGAAATAACCATATTTCCTCATCAATTTCTTTTACATAAATGCTTATCATCATCTTTAACTGTGGTCATTTTAAGTATTTTGTCATTCAAAAATAGTTATTTTTTTACTCTGATGGTTTTTCTAGAAGTTTTTGCAAGTAGCTATGTTACAAAATTGCAAAATTCTGACAGGTTTCTGATAGCTTTAAAATCATACTACTAGGGTTGTTCCTAGCCTTGCAGGTCCACAAGCTGGGGCTGGATGACTTGATATGCATTTCAGAGAAATCACCACAGCAGCTCATATGTTGACAACCTTCCTGCCTGCTGTGTGGGCCATGCAGAAAGTTAACCAGAATGCCCAATGGCATCACCAGAGACATTCAAACTGCAAACCAGGAAAATCTATTATATTGAAACTGCCGTATTAGAAAAAAAATGCTGTTTACTCATTAATAAGCCAGGAAGTGTAGCCCAAAATCTTAAAGATCTAAAAGATCAGATCCAGATATTCACCAGATTGGGGAAGGACAATCAACTGATCTAATTTGTTAAATCTTGGCTATTGGGGACCTTGGATTTGGGATATTTTTAAAGGCTTGCCATTATCCTCCTATGACTTATAGTCATAATATCCTTCTGTGCTGTCATCTTTCAAGAGTTTTAAATGCTTGTCAGCAGCCACTAACTCAGCAGATGATCTCCATGAAGACTGAATGAAAACACTACAAGAACAAGAATCATCAAAAGAGCCTATCGAGATTCTAGTTTGTAACCAACAGATGTCTACAGAAAGAAAACATGTAAATACTGAGGTAATGGCGAATAATTGGTCACACTCAGTTCAACTGAGAGAATGACCAAAGGGAAGAATTGTTAAAGAAAAGTAAAAATGGAGACCATGGTTTTGATGTACTTCAAGGCCAACCATAACCACATAGCCAAAACTTGAGCCATTCTGAAATGACCTAAGTTTTCACTGAAATGCCAGCTCTAATCATAAGCAAAACACACTTTTGTCTTTGTCAGCATGATTCAATAAAATTAAGCCAACCAGCTATAGACAAATCAGCTTAAATAGCTCTGCTTGCCTGAAAAACAGAATGTTAGTATATAACAGCCAATCATGAAAAAGATCAAAATAATCTCTCATCTGTGCTTCATAAGCTGCACTGCAATTGTGTGTGGGAGGGGGCTTCATACCACTTTAGTTTGATGTGTCCCAATTGCATTCTATACTTTCTCTTATTGTATGACAATATGCTTTCAACTTTTTCCTAACTTGTCTAGGCGCGGTGACTCACACCTAGTGGCTTGCCCCAGCACTTTGGGAGGCTGAGGTGGGCAGGTCACTTGAGGACAGGAGTTTGAGACCAGCCTGGCCAACATGGTGAAACCCCATCTCTACTAAAAATACAAAAATTAGCCAGGCATGGTGGCGTGCGTCTTTAGTCCCAACTACTTGGGAGGCTGAGGCAGGAGATTCTCTTGGACCTGGGAGGTGGAGGTTGCAGTGAGCCGAGATTGCACACTATGCTCCATCACAAAACAAAGCAAAATGAAACAAAACAAAATGAAACAAAACACAACACCTTTTTCCTAACTTGATCTGTTTTTATTTTAATTTTTTTGACACTGTCGTATGGCCCAAAAAACAGTAAGAGCAAGATATTAATGATGCCACTCCAGGGATATGCAAGGGAGGTGGCTGCCTGAGAGTTGAGGGAGGCACATGGATGAGGTTGGAGGGTTCCAAGAGCACCTGAAATTCCCTTGAGTCAATAGCATTTAGGACATCTGTAATTCTTTTCAAAGGAAGACGCACATTGGTTTCTGTTCTGCTTTATGTCATTGGAAACTGCTAAAATAGAAATTATTGTAACTGTTCAGCAGATGTGGGAAAAAAATCTTCTGACTGCCTTTTACTGGCTAAATACAAAGTAATGTCTTGCTGATACTCCTTGTGGAAACTGATGTACTTTGATATATGCATTTTTGAAGTTATAAAAATGAGGAGGTGAAAAAATATAAGTGAAACAAGATAACTTCCTGACTATTGAATATATTTCCATTCTTAAAAGCAAAACTTTTGTTTTGCTCACTCTATGTGAATACTTCCTGTGACAAGAAACTTAGTACTCACAGGCAGCTTATCCTCTTTTAAAAACTGCCACTCTAAGTATCAGAATAATGATATTAGGTAATTTCCAGAAAGTGTTTTTATACTAACCACAAAATATTTCTCATGGTTTAAAACCTCTGTCTGATAGAGGTATAGGCAGGATGTTATTTCAGATCTTTAAGCTGATATTAAACTCCGAATTTAAAGAAGTTCTCATTTCCTTCCTCTCTCCCTACTCTTATGGCTGGCCCTGGTGGTCACTGACTCACTAACTGCTCCTTCTCCATGCCCACCTGAGACTGGACCTAAATTCTAGGGACATACTTTATTGAGTCATGTACACATTGAAACTACACCACCAAGTCATTGCATAAAGAAATTCTTCATGTAGAATATTTAGAATAGCAAACCTCTATGATTGTATGTCATAATTTTCTACTTGACACTGTTAGTATTTCTGATCTTAAGAGCCAGACTTCTAGTACAAAGAGTAGGCTTCTTCCAGAAATCCCATGGTAAAATTGTACTGCTAAACAAGAAAACATGTCATTGCAATTGTAATATTAGAAAAAGCAAGTTAAAATTCTAATAAGACAAAAGATTTTTTTTTAAACCATAAAATAGCTTCATTGAAGATCTCAGGGTGGCTATAAGACAATGGATACTACTCAACACTTATCTGTGAAAAAAGTGCCAGAGAAGTAATTACTGGAAGTCAATTGTGTAATATTGGATTTGAATGTCATCCAAGGTGTCAGCACTTGCTTAGAAGGAGAGTCATTATAGTCTCTCAAAACACAAGGTAATATTTGACACAAGTAGTATTCAAAGAATGTATGTGAGAAGGAAACTTAATATATTTAGCAGTTTTTCTTCAAGTTGGAATGTGTAAAAAATATGCATTTAAAATAGTAAAGTGATATATCTTCCCTTTCTTTAAATCATGATGTCTTGAGATTTTCAACCTAATGAACTGAAGAGTTGCAGTGTTCAAAGGAATCTCAGAACAAGCTATGTATTGCACAAATGCATTTAGGACTCTTGTCAAAGTGGGCTTTTGAGAGGCAAGGTTTGTTGAGAGAGAAAAGATTTGTACATTTTCAAGCTCCTAAAAGATTGAAGGTCTGAACCTCAGTTACTCTAGAGATCACAGGAAGAAGAAGAATACAGGCTGTAACGTAGGAAGGCTACTGTTTATTAGGGAAGAAGGACAGATCATGGGGGAATAAAAAGGAAAGAAAAAAGACATGGTAAGATCTGTGACTTCTTTCCTCTTCATTTCAGGCTGAGCCTTGAGGATAAGGTGTTAAAAACTATTGGAAATGCAAGGACACAAGCAGCAGAGTAAAAAAGCAACCTACAGAATGGGAAAGAACATTTGCAAATAATATATGTGATAGGGAGTTAGTATCTAGAATATATAAAATTCTGCAACTCAACAAAAACAAAGTTCTAGAGATTGGTTGTGCAATATTGTGAATACAGTTTACACTACTGGACTGTAAAATGGTTAAGATATTAAACTTTATATTATATGTAAACACAATTTTTTAAAAAGTCAGCACCACAATAAAAACAATCAAAATATGGTTTAGTTATATGGGAGAAGTGTAAAAGCAATTGCAAGAAAAGCAAAAATTAACAGGTGGGACCTAATTAAACTAAAGAGCTTCTTCACGCAAAAGAAACTATCAACAGAGCCAAAAGACAATCTACAGAACAGGAGAAGATATTCACGAACTATGCATGTGACAAAGGTTTCACATCCAGACTGTATAAGGAACTTAAACAATTCAACAAGCAAAAAACAAGTAACCCCATAAAAAAGTGGGCAAAGGACATGAACAGACACTTCTCAAAAGAAGACATACAAGCAGTCGACAAACATATGAAAAAAAGCTCAACATCACTAATCATCCGAGACACACAAGTCAAAACCACAATGAGATGCCATCTCAAACCAGTCAGAATGGCTATTATTAAAAAGTAACGGAAAACAGATGTTGGTGAGGCTGCAGAGAAAAGGGAATGCTTATAACTGTTAGTGATAATGTGAAGTAGTTCAGCCACTATGAAAAGCGGTTTGGAGATTTGTCAAAAAAATTAAAATAGAACCACCATTTGACCCAGCAATGTCATTACTGGGTATATATCCAAAGTAAAAGAAATTGTTTTACCCAAAAGACACATGCACTTGTATGTTCATCGCATTGCTGTTAGCAATGACATGGAATCAACCTTAGTGCCCATTAATGGTGGACTGGATAAGGAAAATGTGCTACATATACACTATGGAATACTATACAGCCATTTAAAAGAAGGAACTCACGTCCTTTGCAGCAACATGGATGCAGCTGGAGGCCATTATCCTAAGAAAATTAATACAGAAACAGAAAGCCAAATACCACATGTTCTCACTTATAAATGGGAGCTAAACATTCGGTACACGTGGACCTAACGATGGGAATGATAGACATTGGGAACTACTACAGGGGGTTAGAGGGAAAGGGGCAAGGGTTGAAAAACTACCTATTAGGTATTATGCTCACTACCTGGCTGATGGGATCAGTCATACCCCAAACCTCAGCATCATGCAATATACCTATGTAACAAACCTGCATGTGTACCCCGAATCTAAAATAAAAGTTGAAATATGAGAGAAGTGGACTGTCCCAACTGATAAACATAGTAAATAAATACTAATACAATCATTTCCTTTATTCACTGTGAAAATAACAAGTGCTAAAATATTGTTATAATGTGTCACGAAAAAGTAGTAACAGTACAGCGTTCTGAAACATCAAGGGCAAGCTAACAAGATTATTATATTTCTTCTCCAGGAACTACTATGGGGAGTTTTACTGCTTAATGCTGAGCAAGGAAAACTTTTTAAAGACTGTTTCCTATAAAAGATAGTGTGAGTTAAGTTGTCACTAGGTCCCTATGGTATAAAAGTTACTTTATCTTATATCAAAAGTAAAACGGACCAGTTGCAGTGGCTCACACCTGTAATCCCAGCACTTTGGAACGAGGAGTCAGGAAGATCAGTTGAGGCCAGGAGTTCAAGACCAGCCTGGGCAACATAGTGAGAATATGGTATATAATATAAAAGTTACTTTATCTCATATCAAAAGTAAAAACAGGGGCCGGGTGCAGTGGCTCATACCTGTAACCCCAACACTTTGGGAGGTAGAGTCAGGATCCCTTGAGGCCAGGAGTTCAGGACTAGGGCAACATAGCGAGACCCTGTAGCTACAACAAAAAAAAAAGTTAGCCAGGCATGGTGGCACATACCTGTAGTCCCAGTTAGTTGGGAGGCTGAGGAGGGAGGATCACTTGAGCTCAGGAGTTTGAGGCTGCAGTGAGCTATGATTGCACCACTGCACTCCATCCTGGGAGACAGCAAGACTCCATCTCCAAAAATAAAAATAAAAATAAAAATAAAATAAAACAATAGTTTACATTTCAAGAAATGATATTTAACATTTTCCTCCACTGATATGAGTGACAAATGTCTTCTGTGCTTATAATGATTGACTATCTTTCATTTTAAAGATGATTCTACTGAACTGCCACCTGCAGGATAAGCCATTTGAGTGGTTTTCCAGTAACAGACATGGATTCATACACACCTACCGGTCCTTTTTTTAAAATTAAAATAAATCTTGTTTAAGAACAAATTGCATAATGTAGCCTGAAAATGGAAAATTTTGTTATCACTATGGTATTGAACACACAACTTTGACCTCGTTAGTGGTCCATTGGCACCATTCTTTACTCAAAAGTGAAACCCTGTTACAGATTCTAGGTCCTTGTCACCGTAAGTATGTTCTTAATCAATTTTCTGCTTTCATGGCTTCTGTAAGGGGTGCATTCTAACTGCATCACACTGAGTTGTATTTCTGTTCAAATAAAAAGGCTTAATTTATTCTTTTTCTCCTAGAATTTAGCGTTCTGGGGTTCTGTGTTTTCTAAAAATAGGAATTTCCTATTTGTATTTCTGGATAATTTAATTTACAACTATCCAACCAACTTCAAAGACTGATACCTGCTGTGGCAAAACTAATGACTATCCATAATGATATATGGATAGATGCTATTTCCTAAATTCATTTGTTGATGTTTTCCAAACAGACTTATTGTCTATTAAGTTTTCCATCACCATCTGGTATAATTAAGAATGGCAAAACTTGCCTCTTGCAGCACAAAATTCATTTCATGGCAAACAATGAAGATGAGCAATCCATGATATGAGCCAAGATTCTGAACGTAAAGGCTTCTTCAGCCAGCTGAGAGCAGGTAAGTGAAGAGCCCCTGCCATCTGTACTTGATTCTCCTTCCCCACTCACTCATTGCCCCGGAACATAGGGCAACAGCTGGCATTGGCTACAACTGAAACTGAAGCATCAGTTAGCAACAGTATCAACCCAGCCTAAAACTATGTCAACTTCCAGATGTTGACTTCAGACTTCATTCTTAATTTGCCAGAATTTTTGTTTCCTTGTTTTTTATTCATGCTTGTTTTTCTCAGTAACTGTTCTCCCTTTTCTTTCTCCCTGGCATCTGACAAATCACCATTTTCTAATTTTTTTTACCTCGTTTAATGTAACACACAGGATAAAAAACATTGAAACATTTAAAAATTATAAAGTATATAAAGCAAAGTTTGAAATTATACAACAGAAGTAAAAACTGTTAATAGGTTCTTTTGTTTTCTTGGATATACACATTCTATGCATATTACAATGTAAATAATACATATAAATTTTTGTTTTACACAAATGAAATCATATTCTACATACTATTTTGGATATTTTTCCTACTTAAAATGTGTTTCAACATATTTCCATAGCAGTATATACAATCTCCCTCCATTAAAACAATTATTTTAATAGGTTTTTGGGGAACAGGTGGTGTCTGGTTACATGAATATGTTTTTTAGTAGGATTTCTGATATTTTGGCTCACCCATCACCCAAGCAGTGTACACTATACCCAACGTGTAGTCTTATATCCCTCACTCCCCTACCCTTTCTCTCGAGGCCCCCAAATCCATTGTATCATTCTTATGCCTTTGAGTCCTCATAGCTTAGCTCCCACATATCAGTGAGAACATATGATGTTTGGTTTTCCATTCCTGAGTCACTTCACCTAGAATAATGGTCCCCAGTTCCATCCAGGTTGCTGCAAATGCCGTTATTTTCTTCCTTTTTATGGTTGTCACTCCATTTTTTTTTATACAACAAGGAAGGATCGTTTATTATGCTATGAACAAGAAGTCCAGAGCAGGTTAATTCAAAGGTGCAACAATATCATCAAATATCCCACTCTTTCCCACTGAATATGGCTGTCACTGACACGTTGGCTTTCTCCTCCTGGTTACAAAATGGCTGCAGGATAGCAGGGATCGTATTCTGACAGGCCAAAGCACAATATTAAAAGAGGGGCTGTCTTTACTTGTCTCTTTAAGAGTTGAAGAAACCTTTGCAGAGGGCCTCCAGTGAGCTTCCCTTCACACGTCATTGGCCAGATCACACACATGCCCATATCTCACCCAACAAAAAGGCAAAGAGATCAGGCCCACAATGATTACCTAAGACCACTTAGGATGTACGCTGGGGAGGACCTGGAAATAGGGTCATTCCTTCAGTTGCATGGGAGGAGGGGAAGAAAATAAGACCTCTGCTAATAATAAAGAATGGGAATATGGTGGTTGTGTAGGCATAGTTAGGTTTTTTTTTTGAGACGGAGTCTCGCTCTGTCTCCCAGGCTGGAGTGCAGTGGCGCGATCTCAGCCCACTGGAAGCTCCGCCTCCCGGGTTCACGCCATTCTCCTGCCTCAGCCTCCCGAGTAGCTGGGACTACAGGCGCCCGCCACCACGCCAGGCTAATTTTTTGTATCTTTAGTAGAGACGGGGTTTCACCGTGTTAGTCAGGATGTTCTTGATCTCCTGACCTCGTGATCCGCCCACCTCGGCCTCCCAAAGTGTTGGGATTACAGGCGTGAGCCACCACGCCTGGCCGTTAATTATGTTTTTAATCTTCTTTTTCAAAATCATCTCAGTTATCCTTCATTTATTTTCTTCATCTAAATTTGAGAATATCTTTATCATTCTCTTTTATAGTCCATTGAAATAATGAAGAATCTATAGTCTGTGTGTATCTGTGTATGAGGGAAAATATTTTTACAGTCTTATGTTTTTCAATGATGTACATGATTAAATCTGCATTATTAAGTTTTATTTAGGTCCTCAATAGAGTTTAAAATAGTTCTTTATAAAAGTCTACATATTCTTTGTTAGGTTAATTCCTAGGAATTTTGTAGTTTTATGGCTGTTGTTAAGGGGATCATATTTTCTCTCCAGTTTGCCCTCTATCTTTTTTTTTTTTTTTTTTTTTGAGACAGAGTCTCGCTCTGTGCCCAGGCTGGAGTGCAAGGGTGTGATCTCGGGTCACTGCAACCTCCGCCTCCCAGGTTCAAGCGATTCTCCTGCCTCAGCCTCCTGAGTAGCTAGGACTACAAGGCACGAGCCACCACTCCTGGCTAATTTTTGTATTTCTAGTAGAGATGGGTTTCACAGCGTTGGCCAGGCTGGTCTCGAACTCTTGACCTCAGGTGATCTGCCCACCTCAGCCTCCCGAAGTGCTGGGATTACAGGCATGAGCCACCGCACCCAGCCTATCTTTCTTCTTAAGAAAATATATTTTTTTCTTCAATCACAACCTGTTTTTCTTTATTTTGTTTTTATTTTTCTTCTGTTTCTGTTCTGATAGTAAGTCAATCACACTAGTTTCCAGTCTATGTGTGCTGTTTATGTGTGTGTTTGTGAATGTCCATATATTACTACTTTACTGAATTTTAAAAACCAAGATAGTAAATTTTATACACTCTGCTTTGCTTTCTAAAATTTCTCAGTTCTTAGTTATTTTATGCTTACTTCTATTGTTTCTAAATATATTCCCAATTTCCCCCATGCAGCATCTTCTTTTCCTAAGTCTTTTTTATATTTTCAAGTGATCATTTACTCCCCTTCTTCCTCTTTTATTATGTTATCATATACTCCCTCCTCTCCATTTTCAGTAGAGAGTTTTACTTTCTGATAATTTATTTCTATTATGATTTATTGGACCATAGTTCCATTAGAAACATATTTCCTTATTTCTAAACATGAATTATCTCCTAGTTATATTTTTGTTACTGACTTCTGGGTTAATTGAATTATAGTCATAGTATATCATCTGTATGACCTTAAACCTTTGAAATTATCTGAGAGTTGTTTTGAGGCCAAGTCATGATCAGTTGTTGTAATCGGTTTATGTGTATTTCAAAGAATGTGATTTGAAGTTTGTAGGTTATGCTACTTAAATATCTTATAGTCTTTTTTTGCTTTATTTTATTAGGTACTGAGGTAGATTTGTTAAAAAATGTTTCATTTTTATTGTGAATGTGTTAACTTTCTCTTATAGTTATGTAAAATTTTGCTTTATATATTTTGTATTAATGTAAATAGGAATAAATACATTTTAAATTGTTATATTTTCTAATATATTAAACTTTTTATTTTTTAACCTTTTTTTTAAGAGTTGGGGGTCTCACACTGTCACCCAGGCTGAGTGTAGTGGTGTGATTTAGCTCACTGGAGCCTCTAAGTCCTGGGCTTAAGCAATCCTCCTGCCTCAGCCTCCTCAGTACTGGAACTACAGGGACATGCCACCACACCAGGCAAATTTTTTATTTTTTATTTTTATAGAGACATTTGCCCATTTTTTCTCTAGGTCTTTCAGTAGAAAATTGTACAGACGTGGTGAGAATGGACAATCTTTTCTTGTTCATGATCTTAGGGGGAAGGCATTTAGTCATTCAATATTAATTATGATATTAGCTATGCAATTTTTATATATGGGCTTTATTAGGCTGATAACTTTTTTAATATTCCTGGTTTACTGGGTGTTTTTATCAGGAAGAGTGTTGGATTTTTTCAAATGAGTTTTCTGTGTCTATTGAAATGATTATCTGTTTTTTGTAATAGGATATTATACATTGATTGATTTTCAGATGTTAACCATCTTGAATTATTTCTCAGATAAATGCCACTTGGTCATGTTGTATAATCTTTTTAAAAATCACCTTTATTGAGGTATAGTTATATATAAAGAACTGCACATATTTAACGTGTAGAATTGATGAGTTTGGACATATGCAAACACCCATAATATCCTCACCACAATCAAGGTAATAGACATATTTAACACCTCCCAGAGTTTCTTGTATTCCTTTGGTTTTTTCTGAGGAGGGGTGCACCATATCATTTTATTAAGTATAGGCACTGTGTTATAAGCAGTTCTCTAGAATTTATTCATCTAGCATAACTGAAACTATATCCTTTGAATAGCAACTCCAAATTTCTCCTGTCTCCAGCCTCTAGCAACCATCATTGTATTCTCTACTTCTATAAGTTTGACTATTTTAAGTACTTAATGCAAGTGAAATCATGCAATATTTGTCCTGTTCCACTTAGCATAGTCTCCTCCAGGTTCATTATGTTGTTGCAAATGGCAGAATTTCCTTACTTTTTAAGGCTGACTAATATTCCATTGTATGTATATACCACATTTTCTTTATCCATTCATCTGTTGATGGATACTTAGGCTGTTTCCATGTCTTGGTTATTATGAATTGAGCTGAAATGAACATGAGAAATGCAGACATCTCTTTGAGATTCTGATTTCAATTCTTTTGTATATATTCCCAGAAGTGAGATTATTGGATCATATGGTAGTTCTATTTTTAGTTTTTTGAGGAATCTTCATACTGTTTTCCATAGCTGCCACACTGGTTTATATTCCAACCAACACTTATGTTCCAGTTTCTGCACAACTTTGCCAATACCTTTTTTTTTCCCAAGTAATAGCCATCCTAACAGGTGTGAAGTGATAACTCATTATAGTTTTGATTTGCATTTTATATAATGCTTTTTATATGTTGCTGGATTCAATTTGGTAGTATTTTATTGAGGACTTTTCCATCTATATTCATAATGACTTTTGTTTTTTTGAGACAGGGTCTCATTCTGTTGCCCAGGCGGGAGTGCAATGGCATGATCTTGGCTCACTGCAACCTCCGCCTCCTAGGTTGAAGCGATTCTTGTGCCTCAGCCTCCCAAGTAGCTGGGACTACAGGCATGCGCCACCCCACCCAGCTAATTTTTGTATTTTTAGTAGAGACAGGGTTTCACCATGTTTGACAGGCTGCTCTTGAACTCCTGGCCTCAAGTGATCAGCCTGCCTTGGCCTCCGAAAATGCTGGGATTACAGGCATGAGCCACTGGGCCTGGCCCATAATGACATATTGTTCTGTAGTTTTCTTTTCTTGTGATGTATTTGTCTGGTTGTTGGCCTCATAGAAGGAATTGGGAAGTGTTATTTCCTGTTCTATTTTTTTGAATGAGTTTGTGAAGAATTAGTGTTAATTCTTCTTTAGTTGTTTGGTAGAATTCATCATTGAATCTATTTGGTACTTGACTTGTGTGTGTATGTTGGGGGTGGGGAGATTTTTGATCACTAATAAAATCTTTTTACATGTGATATGCTTATTCAAGTGTTTTTTGCTCCTTGAATCTGTTTTAGTAGCTTATGTCTTTCTAGGAATTTGTCTGTTTCATCAAGGTTATCTAATTTGTTGGCATATAATTGTTTACAGTATCCTTTTTGGAATTGTTTTTATTTCTGTGAGATCATTAATGATGTCTCTGTTTCCATTCCTAATTTTATTAAGTTGAAACTTCTTTCTTTCTTTTTTTTGGTATCAGTTTAGCTAAAGATGTGTCCATTTTGTTAAGCTTTAAAAATAAATCCCAACTTTTGGTTTTGTTGATTTTTTTTTCTATTCTCTATTTCATTTATTTCTTCTTTAATCTTTATTATTTTCTTCCATCTCCTTGTTTTCAGTTTAGTTAGCCCTTCTTTTTCTAGTCTGAGGGTGTACAGTTAGGCTATTAAGATTTTTCTTCCTTTTCTGATGTAGATGTTTATAGCTAGTGATTTCCCTCTAAGCACTGCTTTCATTGCATCCCATAATTTTTGGAATATTTTTGTTTCTATTTATTTAGCAACATTTTTTAGTTTTCCTTTTAGTTTACATTTATTTTTGGAACCACTGGTTACTTAGTAGTGTGTTTAATATACACTTTCCTGTGTGAATTCTCCAAATTTCTTTCTGTTATTGATTCCTAGTTTTATTTCACTGTGGCCAGAGAATATACTTCATATGGTTTAAATTTTTTAAAAGGTACTGAAGGGTGTTTTATGATCTAACAGATGGTCTAAGGTGGAGAATGTTCCACATACCCTTGAAACAATGTGTATTCTTCTGTTGTTGAGTAGAATGTTCTATAGATGTTCAGTTAGGGCTAGTTGGTGTACAGTGTTCAAATCTTGTACTTCCTTGTTTGTCTGCTGCCTTGTTCTGTCTAGTATCAAGAATGGCATACTAGGAAAGGAAAACTGGAAAGTAAGGGTGCAGGAAGCTCTTCCATTTATTTCTTGGAAAACCATTTAAACTATCTTTAAACTGTGCATGTATATCTTGAAAAAATACTTTAAAAATTATAATTTCGTATTTTAGTTAACAAAGTATTTTAACTGATACTACTGCCATCCTGAGAAGTAGGCAAAATGAGTATTACTCCTATTTTATAGGTAACACACATGCGTCTTAAATATTTGAGGACCTACTATAAAACAATCACTTTCACCTCTTTTAGATGATTATTGTGCTATTTACCTCCCAGTCTCTAAATAACTTGCTTGTCTTACTACTGGATATGTAATACAGCCTGCTGGTTAGGAGCATGGACTGGGGAGTTAGATTGCCTAGATTTGATCTTTCTTGTCATTTACTAGTTTTATGTAACATTGGGCTATTTATCCTCTTTATGGTTCAATTTTCTCATTAAAAAAATGATGACAATAGTAGTTACCTCATGGGGTTGATATAAGAATTAAATGAATTTGGAAATTCCCTAGAACTTTGTCTAACTCACATGCCCTATGTAAGTAAGTATTTGTTAAATAAAATACACCTTTCGTTTGTTTTTGTCTTTATTAACTTCCTGAAAAAAAAAAGAATGGCATACTAAAGCCTCTAATTATTATTATTGAATTGTCTATTTTTTCTTCAGTTCTGTCACTTTTTGTTTCATGTACTTTCGGGATCTGGTGTTAGCTGCATATATATTTCTAAACATTTTCCAAAATGTTGAAATATATATATTTGTTCATTTCATGAATGAATAATGAATCTTGCTGATGGTTTAGTTCCTTTATCATTATAAAATATCCTTTGTTTCAAGTAATAATTTTTGTTTAAAGTTTGTTTTGTCTGAAATTAGTGTAGCCACTTCAGCTTTCCTTTACTTACTATTAGCATACTGTATCTTTCTCTATTTTTTTTATTCTCAACCTATTGTCTCTTGAATGTCAAATGTGTTTCGTAGACAGCTTATGACAGGATTATGCTTTTTAAATTTATTCTGCCAATCTGCCTTTTGACTGCTGGGTTTAGTCCATTTACATTTAATGCAATTATTGATAATGTATGATTTACATCTGGAATTTTGCCATTTGTTTTCTTTTTTTTATTATACTTTAAGTTCTGGGATACATGTGCAGAACATGCAGGTTTGTTACATAGGTATACACATGCCATGGTGGTTTGCTGCACACATCAACCCGTCATCTACATTAGGTATTTCTCCTAATGCTTTCCCTCCCGTCGCCCCCTAGCCCCCAACAGGCCCCTGTGTGTGATGTTCCCCTCCCTGTGCCCATGCGTTCTCATTGTTCAACTCCCACTTACAAGTGAGAACATGCGGTGTTTGGTTTTCTGTTCTTGTGTTAGTTTGCTGAGAATGATGTTTTCCAGCTTCACCCATGTCCCTGCAAAGGACGTGAACTCATCCTTTTTTATGGCTGCATAGTATTCCATGACATACATGTGCCACATTTCCTTTATCCAATCTATCATTGATGGGCATTTGGGTTGGTTTCAAGTCTTTGTTATTGTGAATAGTACTGCAATAAACATATGTGTGTGTGTGTCTTTATAGTAGAATTATTTATAATCCTTTGGGTATATACCCAGTAATGGGATTGCTGGGTCAAATGGTATTTCTGGTTCTAGATCCTTGAGGAATTGCCACACTGTCTTCCACAATGGTTGAATTAATTTATACTCCCACCAACAGTGTAAAAGCGTTCCTATTTCTCCACATCCTCTCCAGCATCTGTTTTCTGTCTTTTTAATGATTGCCATTCTAACTGGCATTGAGATGGTATCTCATTGTGGTTGTGATTTGCATTTCTCTAATGACCAGTGATGATGAGCTTTTTTTAATATGTTTGTTGGATGCATAAATGTCTTCTTTTGAGAAGTGTCTGTTCATATCCTTTGCCCACTTTTTGATGGGGTTGTTTGTTTTTTTGTTGTAAATTTAAGTTCTTTGTAGACTTTTGATATTAGCCCTTTGTCAGGTGGATACATTGCAAAAATTTTCTCCCATTGTGTAGGTTACCTGTTCACTCATCAGAGTGAACAGCCATTTGTTTTCTATACATCTTGTGTCTTTGTCTGTTTCTCCATTTCCCCTTTCTTTTGAGTTAAATTGATATCTTGCAGTATAAAGTTTTAATTCCCTTCTTTCTTTTAATATTTTAAAAACTAAATGATTCAAATATTTATGTTTATACATATAATACATATTATAGATAAGTATAAATATATTTATCTATTTAAATTATTTTCTTAGTGGTTGTCCTGGAAATTACAAGTAACACCTTCACTTAAAACAATCTAGTTTATATTAGTAACAACTTAATTTCAATTGTATATAAAACTTTCTGGGTCAACTTCCAATGTAGTTCTCTTTCCTCACTGACCTTTTGTGCTATGATTGTCATAGAAATTACATCTTTTTCATTATAAATCCTTCAACACAGTTTTATAACTAGTGCCTTATGCAGTTGTCTTTGAAATCAGTGAGAGAAGAAAAGAGTTATGAACAATAATACACTTATGATATCTTTTATATTATCAAATATAGTTACTTTTACTGATGCTTTTTATTTTTTCACATGGACTTGAGTAACTACTATCTAGTGTCCTTTCATTTCAGCTAGAAAGTTTCCTTTTTGTGTTTCTTTTTTTTTTTTTTTTTGAGACAGAGTCTCGCTCTGTCGCCCAGGCTGGAGTGCAGTGGCACAATTTCAGCTCACTGCAAGTTCTGCCTCCTGGGTTCACGCCTTTCTCCTGCCTCAGCCTCCCAAGTAGCTGGGACTACAGGTGCCCGCCACCACACCGGCTAATTTTTTGTATTTTTAGTAGAGATGGGGTTTCACCATGTTAGCCAGGATGGTCTTGATCTCCTGACTTCTTGATCCGCGCGCCTCGGCTTCCCAAAGTGCTGGGATTACAGGCGTGAGCCACTGCGTACGGCCCCTCCTTTTTGTATTTCTTGCAGGGCGGGTCTGCCAGTAATGGATTGTCTCCATTTTTGTTTATCTGGGAATGTCTTAATTTTTTATTTGTTTTGATAGATAGTTTCCGAGAATATAGAATTCTTAGTCAAAAGTCTATTTCTTTAGCACGTTGAATAAATTGTCTCACTGCCTCCTGGCTTCATGATTTCTGATGAGACATCATCAGATGTGTGAATTTGTTAAACATTATTTTAAAAATACTCTTTCTTCCCACTTTTCTCTTCTTCTGATATTTCCATTATGTGTATGCTGCTATGCTTGATGGTTTCCCACAGTTCTCTGAGGTTTTGTTCACTTTTCTTTATTATTTTTTCTTTTGGTTTCTAAGATTAGAGACTTGCAGTCAACCTAGGTTTAAGTTTTGGTGGCTCTTTCTTGTGTCATTTCAAATCAGCTGTTGTGTTCCTCCAGTGAATTGTCATTTCAATTAATTTTTTTAACTCCAAAATTTCCCTGTGGTTCTTTTTTGAAATAATTTCTATCTCTTAAATGATATTCTCTACTTGGTGGGACATTTTATCAAAATTCTCTTTAATTCTTTAGACATGGTTACTGCAATTTCTTTGATAATATAATAGTAGTTGATTGAAAGTCTTTCTCTAGTTTAGTGTCCGGGCATACTGAAGGAACATTTCTATTGCCTTCCCCCCAGCACTCCCACCACCACCATGTATGGGCCATAATTTTCTGTTTTGTTGCTTGTCTCATAATTTTTTGTATAAAACTGGATATTTAAAATAATACCATGTTACAACCCTGGAAATTGCATCTCCCCTTTGTACCAACCCCGTGTCAGTTGTTGTAGCTGTTTGTTGATGTTGTTATTGCTGTTGTTTGTTTGGTCGTATAGTGACTTTCCTGGACCAATTTTTTGAACTCTGTATTCTTTGTAGTGTGTAGTCTCTAAAATCTCTTTTATGTTAACTTACCAATCAGGTAATAATTCAACACTATTTCCTCAAATGTCTTAAACCAATAAGTACACCAGTCTTTGCTAAGAATCTCTCAGAGTGTGTTGGAACATGTTGTCAGTCCTTAGCAAGTAGTTCACAACTCTGCCTTAACCTTCTCTTCTTGCTTGCACAGAGCCTTAAGATCTGCCAAAGGTAAGAGATCAGGGCCTTGTCAGGTCTTCCTTGGCACATGCACGTTGCCTTCTAGATTCCTAGAAATTTGTCAGAGCTTTTCAATGACCCCATGGACATCTCATTCCCCACTCTTCCTTTTGAATTTCGTGGTAGCTTCTTGTTACTATCCCCAACTTTTATCACTGCTTCATGCAACTGTAGTGTTAAATAACTACTGTTGAGTGTTTTTAAGACAATAGCCTAAGGTAGTTACACAGACCAAGCTCTGAGAAAGAAACTTTTCAGGGAGCTTACAGACTGGTCAAATACTGACAATTCTCTGAGTATGGAGTTTTTGGGGTGGTCCAAACCTGTTCTGTCCCCTCCAGGGATGCTAGGTTGTGGTTTTCACAGCTATGACATTTTTGAGGCTGTTGGCTTTCAAGGCTACTGGAGAACTAGAGAAGGCAGATGAGACCAGAGCAAGTCAAAACATCACAGGGCTCACTGTAATATTATAACTAAAATTCAACTGTTTTTCTTGAATAAATGCTCCTGGATTGTGGCAAGCCATCAATTTCCAGCGTTCTTAAAAATAAAGATTATAGATCTTTATTCCGTAATTTTGGAAGTGCTTTCTCCTCCATGTTTCAAAATTGTTCAAAAAACACATTTTTCATTTATTTTTCTCATTGTGCATCTTTCTGGATGGTTGGTTCCCTCTGACTCATTTTACATCTCACCAATTGTCCTTTTAACTTTGTCTTATGTGCTATTAAAACTTTCCAATGACTTTTTATTTCAATGACCATGTTTCTTTGAATCAATATTGCCATAGATTGTGGCCTTTCAGCTGAAAGGAAGTAATAGTCAGAAAATAAATGCATGTTATATTTATGAAATTTGGTATTACATTCTTCAACAGGATAAGTTTTATTTGTACCGTTTTCAAATCTGCTGGTCATTCTTTATAGTTTTCTGATTCCTATAGATACTTCCAAATTAGTCTTTTATTTTTTAGGCATAGCAAGTATGGAATTATATTTCTGTCAATTCCAATATATCATCTCTTTTCATGTCTATTCCTGCTGCCTGCTATTTCTGCTGTTTTTGCTCATGCTGCTTTGTTGCCTGCTGTTTTCAGTGGTTTTGGGTTGTGATCCATGCATTTTCCCTCTAAAATTATTTGTGAAAGTTCTTTGATGCCTGGGATAAAGATGAATCCCTACAAAAACAATTTGTGTTTGCATTTGCTGGACTCTAGGCTATACTATAATCGGAGACAATTTTAAACTGAATTCTCAATTTGAATTTTTTTTTTACACAGTCCAGCAAATGTGATCATGATTTAGTCATCCATGTGTTCACTTACTTTTGTTTATGGTTTTTCAAGTGTCTCTCCACTTCTCCCCTTTTCTGTTCAACTAAGATAACATTCGCTGTGGTCTGTGGTTGGGCCTATAGAGTGGGTTGGTGGGTTGATATTATTTTTTACATTTTTGAGGCTGAGGGTTTCTTTTTTTTTTTTGCAGTCATGAGGCCAACATATATAACCTGATTTAATCAAAAAGAAACATCGGACAAATCCAAAGTGAGGGACAGTCTACAAAACTATGGGCACACACTCTTCAGAATTGTGAAGGTCACAAAAGATAAAGAAAGATTAAGCAACTATCCCAGATTAAAGAGTAAGAAGATAAATAAATGCATTGTGTGATCTTTGATAGCATCCTGATCCAGGAAAAGGGGCACATAGGGACAGTTGACAAAATTTAAATACAGTTCATAGATGAATTAGTGGCATTTACTAGTGTTATTTTCTTGATTTTGATCATTTTACTCAATTATGTAAGATTAAACATTTGGAGAAGTTGGGTGAAGAGTGTACAGGAACTCTTTGTACTATTTTTGCTATTCATTTGTAAGTCTAAAATATTTCATCATGAAAACTTTAAAAATATATATTAATATATATATTCCTGTTTACAAGTCTTTCCAAAGGGCTTCTTTGCAGTCCCCGGAACTTGTCAGCATAATCCTCACCAGCTTCTGTAGCCAAAATCTTGGTGGCTTAAAAAAATAAAAATGTATTATTTCATTCATGTCATAGTCAGACATAGGTCAGATGATTCTCTTAGGTTTGTCCCCTCCAAGGCATCTGTCAAGAAGTTGTTAATATTTGGCAAAGGAAACTGAGCTCTTGAGGATGACTTTAAGGGCTGGGTGTGGAAGTGACATTCATAAGCTCTGTACTTATTCTATTGACTAAACTAGACATGTGTCTCCAACATAACTATAAGAAGCAATAGGAAATACAATCTTCCTGTGAGCCAAGAATAAAGAAACAGGATCTGTGAGCACAAAGCCAGTCTCTGTCTTACCTGTCTATGGTGGCCCCACAGCCCTTGAGCAGTGAAAACAAAATTACAAGTCCGCAGGGTTCAGCAAACACTCTCAGAGCAAAATTAGCTTCGGAGCTTTGTTTTCCTCTCTGGGTTTCTGCCTTCTCCTAGATTTAGGCCTGGTAATTGCTTGTCATCTCTTCTCTTCAAGGCCTTTAAAATGATACAACAACATTTAAATGTGTTCAGCATTTATGGTTGTTCTCAGCTGGAGTGATGGTCCAGAAATGCAGCCAGACTGAGTTCCAGAAATGAAAGTCACAAAAAAATTTTTCCGGCTGGGTTCAGTGGCTCACCCCTGTAATTCCAGCCCTTCGGGAGGCCGAGTTGAGAGGATCACGAGATCAAGAGATCGAGACTATCCTGGCCAACATGGTGAAACCCTGTCTCTACTAAAAATACAAAAATTAGCTGGGCGTGGTGGCGCACACCTGTAGTCCCAGCTACTTGGGAGGCTGAGTCAGGAGAATTGCTTGAACGCACTCCTCGCCCTTCTGTGTGTCCCCAAGCCTAATCTTTCCTGGTTGCAGTGAGCCGAGATCATGCCACTGTACTCCATCCTGGTGAAAGAGTGACACTCTGTCTCAAAAAAAAAAAAAAATTTTTTTTTTTTTACATTGCTTGGGCTTTGTAGGGCTATCACTATGCATGTGATTCCCTGGAGCTTAACTCCCCTAAATTAACTATTTGTTTGGAGCCAGTAGGTATTAGATTCTTATTTTGCAAGTCTAAACAGCACATATATGCACTATATAACACTACCTAAGATAACACTACATAAGGTTTAAGTGATCTCACATCTAGGTTTCATACCATCAATTTCCAGAAAGGCCACTTTGTCTTTCTAGGTGAGAGGGGAATGTCTATGGCTTTACCCTTTATCTCTCTGGGGCAGAGATTATCTACTTTTCCATGAAGCTAGTCACGATTACTCATTCAAGCCTGCTTCTGCCTCTCCCACTCTTAGGCATTGCTTTGCTTCTCCAGTTTTTCTCTGACATTCTGTTTTTAAATTGGCTTTGTCTGCTTGGCTGTGGTCAGGGTCTCTGCATGTGCAGGGTAGGTATTGGGGAAGTCTACCGGCTTGCTGAAAGTCAGGCACCTCACATCAGCTCTTAGTTTGAGAACCAACCTCTCGCCTCTCACTTGTTTTTCCAGGCTCTTGGAATCCGAGCTTGTGATGCCTGTTGACCAACTCTGATAACAGATTTTTTTTTCTTTTATTAATTTCATCCCTTGGATATATCTCTCTCCTTTTATGAAAGAATGCAAAAAAGGAACAACCAAACCTCAGCTTCTTTCCTAAACAATTCAGAAGCCACAGAAGCTGTGGCCTCCAGCCAAGGTCTCAAATGATCCTAAGGCATGTTATTTTTTTTCCATTGCTTAAAATGTTGGTGACATCTAGGTATGATGCCAGATTGCTTCTATCATAGTTAATCAAGACCATCTCTACCTACACAGATTTATGTCTGAAATAGGAAAGTAAGTTATTTAACACTTAGTTGCTTTGTCTCAGTGACATTTTTTAATTTAGTAAAATAGACCTCCCTGCAAATAGTGAGCCTTATAAATGTCTCAAAGACATTTAATCCAAATAAAATTCTATTTTACTTGGCATAGATAATACAGAGGCAGAGCTTTTAAAAATAAATGTTTTGTACGGTTTGGCAATGAAAGTTTTATGAATCTATTGAATATCTAGTTCAACTAGAGAAACATTTTTAAGGCCCTGTCTTTAAACACAGATTTTTCTTTGAATGTAATTTGTTTGTATAAATTTCAGTGATTCAGGCCAGGATTGTCACTAAGAAGAAAGATTTTGGTATGCATTTTAACAGCATTAGTTAAAAATAAGAATTTATGAACCAGTATTGGCACTAAACTATTTTTTTATAATTAGCCCTTTTCTATAACTTTCACATATACAACATGTATTTTTCATTTAATATTTTAAAGTGGAGAGGCTATTTTTTCATGGTAGGAGGAAGTATGCCTTTTTGATCCAGATTGTCTGGTGTGACCTGATGCATTTTCCTCCCCCTCCAGCATGTAGACACCTTGGGGAAGGCTCAGGCATGGCGGGCTGCAGGTCCCAAGCCCTGCCCCGCGGGGAGGCAGCTAAGGCCCGGTGAGAAATCGAGCGCAGCGCCGGTGAGCCGGCACTGCTGGGGGACCCGGAGCACCCTCCGCAGCTGCTGGCCAGGGTGCTAAGCCCCTCACTGCCTGGGGGGCCGGCGGGGCCCGCGGGCCACTCCGAGGGCGGGGCCCGCCAAGCCCACGCCCACCCGGAACTCTAGCTGGCCCGCAAGCGCCGCGCGCAGCCGCGGTTCCCAGCCGTGCCTCTCCTTCCACGCCTCCCCGCAGGCTGAGGGAGCCGGCTCCGGCCTCGGCCATCCCAGGAAGGGGCTCCCACAGTGCAGCGGCGGGCTGAAGGGCTCCTCAAGCGCAGCCAGAGTGGGCGCCGAGGCCGAGGGGGCGCCGAGGCCGAGGAGGCGCCTAGAGCGAGCGAGGGCTGCCAGGGCTGCCAGCATGCTGTCACCTCTCACAAGGATGCTGAGGACCAGTTTGAGCCATCGTATGTCAGGTACTCAGAAGAGTGTGTGGTGTACAGTAAGCATTCCAGCAAATGTCAACCATCCCCACGTCTTTGTCACCATCCCCGTGAAGGTCTCTATGTCTCCTTTATTCTAAATGTTATCTCAGTCTGATTTGTTGAGTGTTTTTAATCAGAACTCAATGATATATCTTAGGTTTTATTTTCAACCCTGTACATTTTTTTTTTGTATTTATGACATGAGTTAACAGAATGCTTTAGTAAAAGTAACTTTATATTTCTGTCACAGTTTGTTGAAGTCAAGGATAAATTTTGAAAGCTTTTCGCTAGTTTCCGTTCTGATTTTCAGGATTGGATATATAACATGTTAAAAAAGTAACAGCCCTGCCTATCATAGGGAATAGGGAGAATGGTTTCAGTGCTAAGAGAGTAATATATAATAATGCTACCCATCTTCCATTTATTATGCCACGTTCTTTAAAAATGTTACCTCATTCAATCCTCATAGCAACCCTATAGGGCAGGTTCTATTGTTATTATCATTTATAAATGAATAAACAGTCAGAGAATGGTTCAACACATTTAATATTTGCCTAAGATGATACCACTATTAAGTGGTAGAACCACAGAAATTAAACCCAGTTAGTCTGGTTCTCAAATATGGACTCTTAAACATGAGTTTTGATGCAGGGGGAGAAGGATTTTATAATGGAGCAATGTGGTCTTCTCTGACCAAGGCGTTCTCTCTGTGGGCTTGCTTTTTTCTTATGACATTATAATTAGAGTGACCTAAATCAGGGGCAGACACCAAATGATACTGTTGTAGGAAAAAAACGGGCTGTTGTCACATGACTAGGAAAGATTAGGCTCGTGGACACACAGAAGGGCGAGGAGTGGAATTTATTGGGTGAAAGGAAAAAAAAAATCAGCAAAGCGAGAGGCGTTCCTCTTAACAGGCCTTCATCTCAGATTGAATCCCAGGGACAGGAGAGGCCGGGATCCTCCCCGCTGCAAACAACGCGAACTTCCCGAGGTCCCGCCCCGTCCCCCCACTGTGCAGGCTGGTGGGAGATTCTTCCAGAACCCGTTTTTACTTGGCTGTCTCTATATTTTGTAAAACTTGTAGTTTTACAGAGGACTTTATCCCCTTACTTTTATTTGTATGTCAAGTAATGTCTGTTTAATCTTTAATCTAGGTATTTCCAAATATTCACAAACTCCTTATGCAACTATAAATAAAAACTTATTAATGTAGCCAATTAAAATTTTGAAATATTTAAACATAGATTTTATTCTTAATATTTCTATAAGTCCAATAGAGTGAATTTTTTTGTTGTTGTAAAGACTCTTAAATATGTCCATAAATGTACCCATAGAAATTTTTTAAAATAAAAAAATTGTAAATGCACATAAAGCAACACAATGATTAATTTTTTCTTCATTATACTTAACCAACACTGGTTTCTAAAGTATTGATAGGATGCCTCAAAAGTTAACCTTATCTTTTGACTCTTACAGAGGAAATTGGAACTTGCAAACTAAAGTTTTCTGCTTCACTCTCATTTATCCCCCATTTGAATGCTTTTGTCAGAGTGACAAAAGCATTTTAATACTTTTTTAGTTTTAAAGAAGACATCAATAATTTTATTGGATTTATTTTATATTATAAATTATCTATCCACTTACCAGGGTGAACTTGTTTTGTACTTCTAGTGCCTTTTAGAGATGAACAATATTACTTGAGCCTAAGGATCCATTTAAGGGTAAATTCAGTTTACTATTATGTTATTAATGTACTATAATGCCAGGTAAAGAAGTAGTAATTATCCAAGTATTTGCAAGTATAATTATGCTGGTATTTCATGCTTAAAGCTTGTTTCCTTTTTTTCTCTCGCTTTTTGGTATTATTTTTTAAGTTTCACAAGAATATTATTATTTCCCTTGTGAAGGGAGGAAGTGAAAACGTTAGAACTGTGGAAGTTTCCACTCTGAAAGAGACAGTGTTCCTCTTCAGAGTTTATGTGGCTACATAAACCAGGGTTCTGCAGCTTGAGTCAGAAACAAGTTCCCAATGCTCAGTATTACTGAAGACATTATTCAAGGTCTCCAGTGAGTCTGCTAATTAATCTGGGTGGTCTCTTAACCAACCAAACATGCTTACCTGAAAACTCCAAACATCCCTAATTACAAAAACTACCAGAAACCCCAAACGACTACTTGGTTTAAAAATAGATACAGATAAAGAGGTAGATGTTGAAATATATATATATAGATCAGTGTTTCCCAACCTTGGCACTACTGATATTTTGAATTAATTAATTCTTTGTTGTGGAAGATCGTCCTGTGTGTTGTAGAATTAAGCAGCATTCCCGGCCTCCACCTATTAGATGCCAGTAGCATCCTTCCCCCAGTAATCATGGCCAAAAATGTCTCTGGACATTGCCAAACCTTGAGAACAACATCTCCTTGGTTGAAAATCACTGACACGCATGTCATAATTCAAATATATGCTGTGGTATGGAGAATCAGACCTAAGCAGAAACTTTTAAAAATGCTTCCCTGACCTTGATATTGCTGATGGAGAGGGAGGAGAGGGGTCCCCTTTTCAACACAAAGCTGAAGGCCTTGAGAGAGACCAAAATGGCACCAAGTGTAGTAGAAAGCAGAAAAGCAGACTGCGCTCAGATTTGCAGACAGGTTGTTCTCTGGTTGTTTGGGATGGATAGGGATTGCGAACTTTTAGAGAGAGGTTCCAGAGAACTGCATATATAAACCTTTTATGTTAAATGCTTACATCAGCAGCATGAGGTGAGTGTACTTTTGTGGAAACTTTATGGTAGTCTTTATCTAGCTTATAAATTGATTTCAATGTTGTTTGCAACTTAACATTTATGGAGAAAGTAGTTTTTCTACATTTGAAGGACGTGAGAACCAGCATCAGAGATACTCTTAAAAGGACATTTAGATAATTTCATTTTCTGAGATAGACAGTGATATTTTATAAGCTAGAACTAAGGAGAAATAATTGGCAATATTTTTGTAATAAGGGAGACTTTTAGTAATTTGTCTCATTGTGTGAGAAACTTAATTTAACTTACCAAAACAAAGTAACACATAGTTCCCAATTGACTTCAGTTTTGCTTTATAGTTACAACCATGAAAAATTATTCCGCATAACAAAGATATAAAAATTTCATACACTCTCTATTTTTTCATATTTTATTCCCCATTTATCTTGTCTTCCCTTTCTAATCCTGTCTCTCCTCTCTGTTTACACTGTATTCTTCTCTTTTACCCTGCCTTGTACTTTCATTTTTTCCTCTGTCTAGTCCCTTGCAGTTGGTTTTCTCTTCTCTTTGTAGTTTATCAAACAGCCTGCAATGGTCTTACCAAGCTTCTACATAGAGGACAGAATTGGCACAATGTTTTTGCTCTGCAACCTGAAAATTTTTAATCTTCACATAATTTTATTTGTGGATCTATATAGAAAGGGTTTGTACTAGAGAATGATTTCATGCAGAATTAAACTTTATATGGTGGAGACTACTGATTATCCATAAAAGTCTGTTTTCCACTTACGCTATACTCATAGAATTGTGGCTAGATATAAGGCAAAAGCACACTGGGTTGATAAAAACTACATGGAGAGAGAATCTAACAAGATTAAAATTTAATTTATTTAGAAATGTATGTCTGATTATATTTTAATTTTATATATAGTAAAATTTACTATTTAGTGTACCATTCTTTGAATTGTGAAACATGCATAGAGTCATAGGATCACCACCACCCAATCAAGATACATAAGAGTTTCATCATGAAAAGAACATTTCTCAATATCCCTTTGGCATCAGATCACTCTCCAGTCCCAACCTCTGACAACCACTGATCTATCCTCTCTCCCTGTAGTTCTGCCTTTTCCAAAATATTGTATAATTGGAATCATACAGCATGTAGCCTATGGTTTTTTTCACCTAACATGATGTATTTGAGATTTATTTTTGCTTGGTATCAAGTTGGGTATTTTTAAAAATTGCTGAATCATATTCCTTTTTATGGATGGACCAGAGTTTGTTTATCATCCACAAGCTAAAGAGCGTTTGTGCTGTTTCCAGTTTCTGGCAGTTTATAAATTAAGCTGCTATAAACATCTATGTACAGGTTTTTGTGTGAATATAAATTTGTATTTGTCTTTGATAAATAACTGGGAATGGAATTGCTGAGTCATATAGTAATTAATGTGTAGCTATATGAGAAACTGTCAAACTGTTGTCTTAAGTAGCTGTGCCATTTTGCATTTCCATCAGTCATGTGTGAGAGTTTTAGCTGTTTTGCATCCTTACCAGCATCTGGTATTGTTAATGGCTTTTAGTAAATGAATAAGTAAATAAATGAATAAATAAAGCTATTCTAATAGGTGTTTAGTGATAACTTCCTGTAGTTTTAAATAATTATTCGTAATGAATAATGATAATGTGCATTTGTTCATGTGCTTATTTTCCATTTGTATAATTATTTTGCTAAACTGTCTTAAAATCTTTTGCCTATTTTTTAAACTGTTTTTAATTGTCTTACTGCTGAGTTTTGAGACTTCTTTACTTTTTTTTAACCTTTTTTTCTTATTATACTTAAAGTTCTGGGATACATGTGCAGAACATGCAGGTTTGTTACACAGGTATATACGTGCCATGGTGGTTTGCTGCACCCATCAACCTGTCATCTACATTAGGTATTTCTCCTAAAGCTATCCCTCCCCTAGCCCCCTCACCCCCCGACAGGCCCCGGTGTGTGATGTTCCCCTCCCTGTGTCCATGTGTTCTCATTGTGCAAGTCCCACTTATGAGTGAGAACATGCGATGTTTGGTTTTCTGCTCCTGTGTTAGTTTGCTGATAATGATGGTTGCCAGTTTCATCCATGTCCCTGCAAAAAACATGTACTCATCTTTTTTATGCTGCATAGTATTCCATGGTGTGTATGTGCCACCTTTTCTTTATCCAGTCTATCACTGATGGACATTTGGGTTGGTTCCAAGTCTTTGCTATTGTGAACAGTGCTGCAGTAAACATAACGTGTGTGCATGTGTCTTTATAGTAGAATGATTTATAATCCTTTGGGTATATACCCAGAAATGTGATTGCCGGGTCAAATGGTATTTCTGGATCTAGATCCTTGAGGAATCGCCATGCTGTCTTCCACAATGGTTGAACTAATTTACACTCCCACCAACAGTGTAAAAGCGTTTCTATTTCTCCACATTCTCTTCAGCATCTGTTTTTTCCTGACTTTTTTATGTCACCATTAAAACTGGCGTGAGATGGTATCTCATTGTGGTTTTGATTTGCATTTCTCTAATGACCAGTGATGATGAGCTTTTTTTCATATGTTTGTTGGCCGCATAAATGTCTTCTTTTGAGAAGTGTCTGTTCATATCCTTTGCACACTTTTTGATGGGGTTGTTTGTTTTTTCTTGTAAGTTGTTTAAGTTCTTTGTAGATTCTGGATATTAGCCCTTTGTCAGATGGATAGATTGCAAAAATTTTCCCATTCTGTAGGTTGTCTGTTCACTCTGATGGTAGCTTCTTTTGCTGAGCAGAAGCTCTTTAGTTGAATTAGATCCCATTTATTAATTTTAGCTTTTGTTGCCCATGCTTTTGGTGTTTTAGTCATGAAATCTTTGCCCATGCCTATGTCCTGAATGGTATTGCCTAGTTTTACTTCTAGGGTTTGTATGGTTTTAGGTCTTATGTTTAAGTCTTTAATTCACCTTGAGTTAATTTTTGTGTAAGGTGTAAGGAAGGGGTCTAGTTTCAGTTTTCTGCATAAGGCTAGCCAGTTTTCCCAACACCATTTATTAAATAGGGAATCCTTTCCCTATTGCTTGTTTTTGTCAGGTTTATCAAAGATCAGATGGTTGTAGATGTGTAGCATTATTTCTGAGGCCTCTGTTCTGTTCCATTGGTCTATATATCTGTTTTGGTAATAATACCATGCTGTTTTGGTTACTGTAGCCTTGTAGTATAATTTGAAGTCAGGTAGCATGATGCCTCCAGCTTTGTTCCTTTTGCTTAGGGTTGTCTTGGCTATACGGGCTCTTTTTGGGTTCCATATGAAATTTAAAGTCGTTTTTTCCTAACTCTGTGAAGAAAGTCAATGGTAGCTTGATGGGGATAGCATTGAATCCATAAATTACTTTAGGCAGTATGGCCATTTTCACGATATTGATTCTTCCTGTCCATGATCATGGAATGTTTTTGCATTTGTTTGTGTCCTCTCTTATTTCCTTGAGCAGTGGTTTGTAATTCTCCTTGAAGAGGTCTTTCACATCCCTTGTAAGTTGGATTCCTAAGTATTTATTTCTCTTTGAAGCAATTGTGAGTGGGAGTTCACTCATGATATGGCTCTCTGTTTGTCTGTTATTGGTGTATAGGAATGCTTGTGATTTTTCCACATTGATTTTGTATCCTGAGACTGCTGAAGTTGCTTATCAGCTTAAGGAGATTTTGGGCTGAGATGATGGGGTTTTCTAAATATACAATCATGTCATCTGCAAACAGGGACAATTTGATTTCCTTTTTCCTAATTGAATACCCTTTATTTCTTTCTCCTGCCTGATTGCCCTGGCCAGAACTTCCAACACTATGTTGAATAGGAGTGGTGAGAGAGGGCATCCTTGTCTTGTGCCAGTTTTCAAAGGGAATGCTTCCAGCTTTTGCCCATTCAGTATGATACTGGCTGTGGGTTTGTCATAAATAACTCTTATTATTTTGAGATATGTTCCATCAGTACCTAGTTTATTGAGAGTTTTTAGCATGAAAGGCTGTTGAATTTTGTCAAAGGCCTTTTCTGCATCTATTGAGATAATCATGTGGTTTTTGTCATTGGTTTTGTTTATATGATGGATTACGTTTATTGATTTGTGTATGTTGAACGAGCCTTGCATCCCAGGGATGAAGCCAAATTGATTGTGGTGGATAAGCTTTTTGATGTGCTGCTGGATTCGGTTTGCCAGTATTTTACTGTGGGTTTTTGCATCCCTGTTCATCTGGGATATTGGCCTGAAATTTTCTTTTTTTGTTGTGTCTCTGCCAGATGTTGGTATTAGGATGATGCTGGCCTCATAAAATGAGTTTATGGAGGGGTTCTCTTTTTCTATTGTCTGGAATAGTTTCAGAAGGAATGGTACCAGCTCCTCTTTGTACCTCTGGTAGAATTCAGCTGTGAATCCATCTGGTCCTGGGCTTTTTTTTCGTTGGTAGGCTGCCTCAATTTCAGAACTTGTTATTGGTCTTTTCAGGGATTCAACTTCTTCCTGGTTTAGTCTTGGGAGGGTGTATGTGTCTAGCAATTTATCCATTTCTTCTAGATTTTCTAGTTTATTTGCGTAAAGGTGTTTATAGTATTCTCTGATGATAGTTTGTATTTCTGTGGGATCAGTGGTGATATGCCGTTTATCAGTTTTTATTGCATCTATTTGATTCTTCTCTCTTTTCTTCTTTATTAGTCTGGCTAGTGGTCTATGTATTTTGTTGATCTTTTCAAAAATCCAGCTCCTGGATTCATTGATTTTTTGAAGGGTTTTTCGTGTCTCTTATCTACTTCATTTCTGCTCTGATCTTAGTTATTTCTTGTCTTCTGCTAGCTTTCGAATGTGTTTGCTCTTGCTTCTCTAGTTCTTTTAATTGTGATGTTAGGAAGTCGATTTTAGATCTTTCCTGCTTTCTCCTGTGGGCAGTTAGTGCTATCAATTTCCCCCTAAACACTGCTTTAGCCGTGTCCCAGAGATTCTGGTATGTTGTGTCTTTGTTCTCACTGGCTTCAAAGAACATCTTTATTTCTGCCTTCATTTCGTTATGTACCCAGTAGTCATTCAGGAGCAGGTTGTTCAGTTTCCATGTAGTTGTCTAGTTTTGAGTGAGTTTCTTAATCTTGAGTTCTAATTTGATTGCACTGTGGTCTGAGAGGCTGTTTGCTATGATTTCTGTTCTTTTGCATTTGCTGAGGAGTGTTTTACTTCAATTATGGGGTCAATTTTATAATTAGTGCAATGTGGTATTGAGAAGAATGTATATTCTGTTGATTTGGGGTGAAGAGTTCTGAAGATGTCTATTAGGTCTGCTTGGTCCAGAGCTAAGTTCAAGTCCTGAAAATTTTCTCTCTTGTTGATCTGTCTAATATGGACAGTGGGGTGTTAAGGTCTTTCACTATTATTGTGTGGGAGTCTAAGTTTCTTTGTAGGTTTCTAAGAACTTGCTTTATGAATCTGGGTGTTCCTGTATTGGGTGCCTATATATTTAGGATAGTTAGCTCTTCTTGTTGAATTGATCCCTTTAGCATTAGGTAATGCCCTTCTTTGTCTGTTTTGATCTTTGTTGGTTTAAAGTCTGTTTTATCAGAGACTAGGATTGCAACCCCCGCTTTTTTTTTCTTTCCATTTGCTCAGTAAATATTCCTTCATCTCTTTATTTTGAGCCTATGTGTGTCTTTGTATGTGAGATGGGTCTCCTGAATACAGCACACCGATGGGTCTTGACTCTATCCAATTTTCCAGTCTGTGTCTTTTAATTGGGGAATTTAGCCCATTTATATTTAAGGTTAATATTATTATGAGTGAATTTGATCTTGTCATTATGATGCTAGCTGCTAATTTTGCCCGTTAGTTGATTCAGTTTCTTCATAGTGTCGATGGTCTTTACAATTTGGTATGTTTTTGTAGTGGCTGGTACCAGTTTTTCCTTTCCATATTTAGTGCTTCCTTCAGGAGCTCTTGTAAGACAGGCCTGATGGTGACAAAATCTCTCTGCATTTGCTTGTCTGTAAAGGATTTTATTTCTCCTTCACCTATGAAGCTTAGTTTGGCTGGATATGAAATTCCGGGTTGAAAATTCTTTTATTTAAAAATGTTGAATATTGACCCCCACTCTCTTCTGGCTTGTAAGGTTTCTGCAGAGAGATCTACTGTTAGTCTGATGGGCTTCCTTCTGTGGGTAACCCGACCTTTCTCTCTGGCTGCCCTTAACATTTTTTTCTTCATTTCAACCTTGGTGAATCTGATAATTATGTGTCTTGGGGTGGCTCTTCTTGAGGCGTACCTTTGTGGTGTTCTTTGTATTTCCTGAATTTGAATGTTCGCCTGTCTTGCTAAGCTGGGCAAGTTTTCCTGGGTGATATCCTGAAGAGTACTTTCTAACTTGGTTCCATCCTGCCCGTCACTTTCAGGTACACCAATCAAATGTAGGTTTGGTCTTTTCACATAGTCCCATATTTCTTGGAGGCTTTGTTCGTTCCTTTTCGTTCTTTTTTCTCTAATCTTGTCTTCATGCTTGATTTCATTAAGTTGATCTTCAATCTCTGGTATCCTTTCTTTTGCTTGATTGATTCAGCTATTGATATTTGTGTATGCTTCACAAAGTTCTGGTGCTGTGTTTTTCAGCTCCATCAGGTCATTTATATTCTTCCCTGAACTGGTTATTCTAGTTGGCAGTTCCTCTAGCCTTTTTTTCAAGATTCTTAGCTTCCTCGCATTGGGTTAGAACACGCTCCTTTAGCTTGAAGGAGTTTGTTGTTACCCACCTTCTGAAGCCTACTGCTGTCAGTTTGTCAGATTCATTCTCTGTCCAGCTTTGTTCTGTTCTCTTGCTGGCAAGGACTTGTGATCCTTTGGAGGAGAAGTGGTGTTCTGCTTTTTGGAATTTTCAGCCTTTTTGCGCTGGTTTTTCCTCATCTTCTTGAATTTATCTACCTTTGGTCTTTGATGTTGGTGAGCTTCAGATATGGTTTCTGTGTGGACATCCTTTTTGTTGATGTTGATGCTATTCCTTTCTGTTGGTTAGTTTTCCTTCTAACAGTCAGGCCCCTCAGCTGCAGGTCTGCTGGAGTTACTAGAGGTTCACTCCAGACCCTGTTTGCCTGGGTATCACCAGCAGAGGCTGCAGAACAGCAATGATTGCTGCCTGTTCCTTCCTCTGGAAGCTTTGTCCCAGAGGGTCACCCACCAGATGCCAGCTGGGGCTCTCTAGTATGAGGTGTCTGTCAACCCCTGCTGGGAGATGTCTCCCAGTCAGGAGGCATGGGGGTCAGGGACCCACTTGAGGAAGCAATCTGTCCCTTAGCAGAGCTCGAGCACTGTGCTGGGGAGACCCACTGCTCTCTTCAGAGCTGGGAGGTAGGAATGTTTAAGTCTGCTGAAGCTGTGCCCACAGCCGCCCCTTCCCCCAGGTGCTCTGTCCTGGGGAGATGGTAGTTTTATCTATAGGCCCCTGACTAGGGCTGCTGCCTTACTTTCAGAGATACCCTGCCCAGAGAGGAGAAATCTAGAGAGGCAGTTTGGCTACAGTGGCTTTATGGAGCTTCAGTGGGCTCCACCCAGTCTGAACTTCTTGGTGGCTTTGTTTACGCTGTGAGGGGAAAACCACCTACTCAAGCATCAGTAATGGTGGACACCCCTCCCCCCACCAAGCTCGAGTGTCCCAGGTCAACTTCAGACTGCTGTGCTTGCAGTGAGAATTTCAAGCCTGTGGATCTTAGCTTGCTGTGCTCTGTGGGCATGGGATCCACTGTGCTAGACCACTTGGCTCCCTGGCTTCAGCTCCCTTTCCAGGGGAGTGAGTGGTTTTGTCTAGTTGGCATTCCAGGCACCTCTGGGGTATGAAAAAAAAACTCCTGCAGCTAGCTTGATGTCTGCCCAAACAGCCACCCAGTTTTGTGCTTGAAACCCAGGGCCCTGGGGGCGTAGGCACCCGAGGGAATCTCCTGGTCTGCGGGTTGTGAAGATCATGGGAAAAGTGTAGTATCTGGGCCAGAATGCACCGTTCCTCATGGCACAGTCCCTCATGGCTTCCCTTGGCTAGGGGAGGGAGTTCTCCAACCCCTTGTGCTTCCTGGATGAGGCAATGCCTCACCCTGCTTTGGCTTGCCCTCTGTGGGCTGCAACCACTGTCTAACCAGTCCTAATGAGATGAGCCGGATACCTCAGTTGGAAATGCAGAAATCACCCACCTTCTGCATTGATCTCACTGGGAGCTGCAGACTGGAGCTGTTCCTATTTGGCTGTCTTGCCTGTGACCCTTCTTTACTCTTTATACAAGCCCTTTGTCAGTAATAAAATTTGTTGTAAACATTTTTTTCTCAGTTTGTGGCTTTCAGTTCATTTTGAAAGTGTTTTTCAGAGGCTGAAATAATTTAATTTTGCTGGTATTGATTTCATCAACTTTTTAAAAAAATGGCTTGTGCTTTTTATATCATATCCAAGGAATCTTTGCCTAACTCAAGGTCACAAAAATTTTCTCCTTTGTTTTCATCCTAAAGTTGTATGCTATTATATTTTACATTTAGGCTTATGATCCATTTGAGTTAACACCATTTGTTGAAATGACTATTTTTGCTCCATTAAACTTCCATTGTGTCTTTGTAAAAAAAATCATTGCCTATATTTTTGTGAATCTATTTATGGGTTCCCTATTCTGCATCATTATTATATTTGTCCTTTCACCAACACCACACAGTTTTCACTATGTAGCTTTATTTTTGGTCTTGAAATTATGTAATTATAATATGAATCCTCCAACTTTGTTCTTCTTTTTCAAGATTGTTTTGGCTATTCTAGGTCCTTTGCCTTTCCATACAAATTTTAGAATAAGTTTGCTAATATCTCTACAAAGTCCTGCTGGGATTTTGTTTAGAATTGCCTTAAATCTATAGATAAATTTTGAGACAAGTGGCACTCAACAATATTGATTAACACAATCTGTGGTCACATTATCTCTTCATTTGTTTTGGTCTCTTTGGCTTTTTTCATCAGTGACTAATATTTCTGAGCATACTTATCTTGCACATATCTTGTTAAATGTGTACATATTTCATTTATTTGTATTTCTGATGCTATTTTAAATGGTGCTACCCACCCCCCACCCAATTTTGGTTTCCACTTGTTTGTTGCTAGAATATAGAAATACAACTAATTTTTATATATTGACCTTGTATCTTGGAACCTTGCTAAATTCATTTATTAGTTTTAGGAGCGTCTTGTTAGATTACTTTAGACTTTCTGTGTAGATGGTCATTTATCTGTAAATAGAGATAATTTTATTTGCTCCTGTCCAATCTGTAGGCCATTTATTCTTTTCTTGCTTTATTGCAGTGGCTAGGACTATCAATATGATATTAAATAGGAGAGGTGAAAACAGACATCCTTGCCTCATCAATGATCTTAGGGGAAAGCCTTACATCTTTAATTGTTAACTATAATGTAGTATATAGGTTATTTTGTTTGTTTGCTTGTTTTTTGTTTCTTTGTAGCTGCCCATTATCAGGGGCAAAGCATTTATTCTTTTATCATTAAGTCTGATGTAGAATGTAGAGATTTTTTAGATGTCCTTGATTAGGCTAATGAAATTTATATTCCTAGTCTATATCAGCGGCTATTAAATTTTATAACGTGCTTTTTTGCATCTATTGAGATGATTATGTAATATTTTCTGTTGATATTGTAAACCATATTGATTGATATTTTAATGTTGAATCAGCTTTGAATTACTGGGAAAATCCCACTTGGTCATGATATATTATCTTTTTAACATATTGCACATGCTGCAAGATTCTATCAGCTAATATTTTGTTGAAAATCTTTGTGTCCATATTTATGAATATTTTTCTATAGTTTTTATTTCTTGCTATATCTATGTCTGGTTTGGGTATTGGGTTATGCTGGTCTCATAAAATGAATTGAGGAATGTTTTCTTCTCTTATATTTTCTGGAAAGACATTGTATAGAGTTTATATTATTTCTTTGAAAGTACACCAGAATTTTTCAGTCAAATACTCTGGGAATCGACTTTTCTTGTGGAAACGTTTGTATGTAAAAACTTAATATTTCTTTAATGGAGATATGATTATTTTGTCTATTTCTTTATCAAATTTATCAGTGAATCTTGGTAGTTTCTGTTATTCAAACAATTATTCTATTTTATCTACATTTTTATATTTGTGGGCATTGAGTACTTGATAGTCTTTTATTAACTTTTCTTTTGGTTGGCTTGTTTTTTTTTTTTTTTTTTTTTGAGATGGAGTCTTGGTCTGTCTCCCAGGCTGGAGTGCAGTGATGTGATCTCGGCTCACTGCAGGCTCCGCCTCCCGGGTTCACACCATTCTCCTGCCTCAGCCTCCTGATTTGCTGGGACTACAGGCGCCCACCACCACACCCATCTAATTTTTTGTATATTTTAAGTAGAGGCAGGGTTTCACCATGTTAGCCAGGATGGTCTCGATTTCCCGACCTCGTGATTTGCCCGCCTCTGCCTCCCAAAGTGATGGGATTACAGGCGTAAGCCACTGCGCCCAGCCTGATTTTTTACATGATGTATTTTATATCATTTTTGGCTTTTTGGCTATCTAGCATGTGTGTGCACCTGTGTGTGTGTTCTAAGGATTGCAATATACCTACTTAACTTTAACAGTCTTCTTTGAGTTAATATTTTGCCATTTCAAGGAAAGCGTAGAAATCTACCCTTTAACTTTTCCTTTTCTGTTACAGTTGTCACATGTTTTACATCTACATAAACTGAAAACCTGCATCAAGAAATGTTACAATTTTTCTTTTTGATGGCTATGTATAAAGAACTTAGGAAGAGAAAAACAATTTTTAAAATATTTACCCAGATACAGACCTACTTATGTTGTTCTTCCTTCCTTCCTGAAGTTCCAGAGATCTCTGGTATCATTTTTCTTAAGCTGGGAAAATGTCTTTTACCATTTGTTTTAGAGCAAGTCTACTGGCAACAAATTCTCTTAGGAACCCTTCATTTGAGAATATGTTTATTTTGTCATTATTCCTGAAGGATATTTTCACTGGACATAGAATTGCGAGTTGACAGTTATTTATTTATTTATTTTTGGTACTTTGAAGATGTTGTCCCACAGTTTTCCGGCCTCCCTAGTTTCTGATGAGAAATCCACAGTCATTCACATTGTTCCTCCCTTATATGTAAAGTGGCATTTTTAATGGCTGCTTTCATGGCTTTTCTTAACCTCTGATTTTTAGCATTTTATTCTCACATGTCTGGGTTTGGTTTTCCTTGGGTTTCCCTGTGTGGAGTGTGCCAAACTACTTAAATCTGTAGATTTATGCCTTTCCTCAAATCTGGGAAGTTTCAGTGTTATTTCTTCTGATATATTTCCCTTTACTAATTGTTTCTCCTCTTCCTCCGTGATGCTAATGGTACGAATATTAGACCATTTAATATTGTCTCACATGTTCCTAAAGCTCTCTTAATTTTATTTTTAATCTCTTTTTCACTTTGTTTTTCAGATTGAATAATCCCTTAACCAGTGGTCCCCAACCTTTTTGGCACCAGGGACCAGCTTCATGGAAGCCAATTTTTCCATGCAAGGGGTGGGTGGGGGATGATTCAAGGGCATTACATTTATTGTGCACTTTATTTCTATTATTACTATATTTTAATATATAATGAAATAATTATACAACTCACCATAATGTAAAATTAGTGGGAGCCCTGAGCTTGTTTTGCTGAAACTAGATGGTCTCATCTGGAGGTGCTAGGACACAGTGACACATCATCAGGCATTAGATTCTCATAAGGAATGTGAAGCCTAGATCCCTCGCATGCTCAGTTCACAATAAGGTTTGCATTCCTGTGAGAATCTAATGCCCTTGCTGGTCTGACAGGAGGCGGAGCTCAGGCGGTAATGCTCGCTCATCCTCAGCTCACCTCCTGTTGTGCAGCCTGGTTCCTAACAGACCACCAGTCTGTGGCCCGGGGCTGGGGACTCCTGCCTTAACCTATCTTCTAATTGTGTCTTCCCTTTTCACCTCCATTCTGCTATTGAACCCATCCACTGATATTTTTATTCCCAATATTGTATTTTTCAATTGTAAGGTTTTGATATCATTTGTTTTTAGTTTCTATTTCTAGCTGAAAGCTTTTATCTTTTGATGCATTTTAAGAATTTTCACCTTTGCCTCACAGGATAGTTATAATGGCTGCTGTAATGTATTTTTCTGATAATTCCAATATCTAAGTCATCTCAGGGTTGTCATCTCTTGATTGTCTTTGCCCTTGGTAATTGAGCACATTTTCGTAGATTTTGATATTTTGAGTAATTTTAGATTGCATACTGAACATTTTGAATATTATGTCATGTTAAAATTTTCTGGAGTCCTGTTAAATTTTCTGGAGTCCTGTTAAAATTTTCTGGAGAAAGTTGATTATTCTGTTTTAAAAGACAATTCAGCTTTCTCTGGTTATAGGATAAGATGAAATAGACAAACTTCTTCCTAGTTCTCCCACCAATTACAGTTAAAAATCCTAAACATTATTTATGAAGCAAACACAGAAGACTTTTGAAGGTAGAGAGATGACAGGCGAGAGACCTGGGACTTGTAGAAACTTTAGCAGAGTTTCTTGTTTCTGTTTTGTTATTGTTGCTATTGATTTACATACCTTGGACTGGGCACTGGAGAAGGGGGCAGTCTGGAAATACCAATGGGCATAGGCCAAAAAATCCCAAAGAAAAGCAATTCTCTCTAGCTAAGGGACCATGAAAGTGGCCGTCTAGAAAGAATGAAATATTTTAGACACTAACTACCCTAATGCAATCATTACAACCCAGAGTAAACTGGCTACATCCCCTTCAGCAAAGGCTGAGTGAGGAAACTGGACTTCCACCCTCATCTGGCTGTAACGAACCCCTTCCTTCCCCTGTGCTGTCAGTAGAGACCACAGCGCGAGCTTGGACTTCCATCCCCATCTAGCAGTAATGAAAAGGTTCCTCTTTTCTCCTCTCCCACACTGGCCTGGTGTCAGAAAAAAATTGTTTGACCAGAAGATTTAAGTAAGTCCTAGAGTCTCACAGCAACACCTGAAATGTCCGGAATACAATAAAAATCACTCATTTTAAGAATCAGAAAATTCTTAACATGAATGAGAAAAGAAAATTAACCAATGCCAACGTTGAGTTGATAGAGATGTTGGAACTATCCAAAAGGAAATTTAAAGCAGTCATCATAAAAACATTTCAATAAGCAATTACAAACATGCTTGAAACAAATGGAAAAAATAGTGTTAAAGAAATACAAAATATAAATAAGGGCGTATTTTTCTGTCCCCTGTCAAGAAAAAGAGGGTTTCTTTTGGAGTTTTTATCTGTGCCTGCTGTGCACTGGGCAAACTTAGATCAAAGTGGGGTGATAAAAGAGGGGAAAAATTAGAAAATTCACTGCTATACTGGTTATTCTTAAGGCTTTGATGTCTCTTCCCACGCTGTCTCCTACTTTTAGAGGTCTCAGGTAGTTGCTCAGTTGCTTTTTGTACCTTGTCCAGAGTTGTAATCAGGTTATAGTAGACTTAATCCTTCCTGGCCAGCATGGAAACATGACAACATTTTGAAGCCAGGGTGGTTGCCTGCCCATCCTAGGTTTGAAGTAGCAGAAGATCTGTGGCAGATTAGCAGGGACAAATATTACTGATGGAGATTGAATGATAAAGCATTGACCTTTGAAGAGTTGGCAAAATGCACTGGGGAGAGAAAATGAGGAAGAAATAGCCAGAAGTACTGGTTACAACAGACTGCTTTAGTGAACATTAAATAACTGATGGGGCTGGAGGAGAGAGGTGGGGGAAGCCAGACCCCTTGAAGTTGAAGCCAGTAAAAAAAAAAAAAGAAAGAAAAACCAGAAAGATGTGTCAACTTTGCACATTGCCAGGTTGCACCTTGTTATTAGTTGGGAGGAAGAAAAATTACTTTAGCCCAGGTGATCACTCTACCTAAAGGGTCTTGGCAAATTTGTCCCATTTTTATCCCAGACTGGATGAACTTAAATCCACTGATGCAGATGGGAAGTGGAAGAATGTGTTAGACCAGGGTTCTGGGTTTACTCCACCTGTTAAATAAAGCAAAGAAGATTGACTTGAATTCCACTGGGGGATCCAAGACTACATGTTATGTCTAAACAGAACAGCCTTGGGTTGATGCAATTATTGGATTCTGGTGAACAATAAACCATAACATCTGCTATATAGTGGGAGGAAAATATCAGGAAACCAAAAATGAGCCTTTTAGGGGCATAGCGATGTTGTCATGGTAAGTCCTAGGGTTATGGTGAAGCCACTGTTTAAAAAGTGAAAAAGAAACAAAACAACAACAAAAACCCAAGACACAAAACATGCATCTGAGTGCATAGTTGGAATAAGTGTCATTGTGAATGGAAGGCTTTGCTGTTGCTGGGACTTCTTCTACCCTTTGCCTGATTTTAATTGAGTATGTTAATTAGGAAATCTTAGAATTGTCCAAACTCTCCTCCATAGTGAATATTAAGCAATACCCAAATCCCAGAAGGATAACAAGAAATTTCCAGCTTTAATTTAAATATATAATAGAGTGGTTTAATCCTATAGTAAGAATGTAGATTGGTGTAGCCTCTATGGATAAACAGTATGGAGATTCCTAAAGAAATTAAAAGTAGAACAACCATATGACCCAGCAATCCCTCTTCTGGTTACATGCCCAAAAGAGATGAAATCACCAACTCATAAAGATATCTGCATTCTTATGTTTATTACAGCATTATTCACAATGCCCATGATAGAGAAACAGTGTGTCTGCTGATGAGCAAATGGATAAAGATAATCTGATATATATGTATCTCAGATATATTTTAAGGCAGAACAGTATTGTATCTCATATATATATATCTCATATACATATATCTCATATATATATCTCATCTACATATATCTCATATATATCTCAACTACATATATCTCATATATATCTCATATATATCTCATCTACATATATCTCATATATATCTCATCTACATATATCTCATATATATCTCATGTACATATATCTCATATATATCTCATATACATATATCTCATATATATATCTCATCTACATATATCTCATATATCTCATCTACATATATCTCATATATCTCATATATATATCTCATCTACATATATCATATATATATCTCATCTACATATATCTCATATATATCTCATATATATCTCATACATATATCTCATATATATCTCATATATATCTCATATATATCTCATATATATCATATATCTCATCTACATATCTCATATATATCTCATCTACATATATCTCATATAGATATCTCATCTACATATATCTCATATATATCTCATCTACATGTATCTCATATATATATCATCTACATGTATCTCATATATATCTCATCTACATATATCTCATATATATCTCATCTACATAGGGATATCTCATATATATCTCATCTACATATATCATATATATCTCATCTACATATATCTCATATATATATCTCATCTACATATATCTCATATATCATTTATGTATATCTCATATATATCTCATCTACATATATCTCATATATATATCTCATCTACATATATCTCATATATATATCTCATCTACATATATCTCATATATATATCTCATCTACATATATCTCATATATATCTCATCTACATATCTCATATATATCTCATCTACATATATCATATATATCTCATCTACATATATCTCATATATCTCATCTACATATATCTCATCTACATATATCATATATATCTCATATATCTCATCTACATATGTCATATATATCTCATCTACATATATCTCATATATATCTCATCTACATATATCTCATATATATCATTTATGTATATCTCATATATATCTCATCTACATATATATCTCATCTACATATATCTCATATATATCTCATCTACCTATATCTCATATATATATCTCATCTACATATATCTCATATATATCTCATATATATCTCATCTACATATCTCATATATATCTCATCTACATATATCTCATATATATCTCATCTACATATATCTCATATATATCATTTATGAATATCTCATATATATATCTCATCTACATATATCTCATATATATATCTCATCTACATATATCTCATATATATCTCATCTACATGTATCTCATATATATATCATCTACATATATCTCATATATATCTCATCTACATATATCTCATATATATCTCATCTACATATATCTCATATATATATCTCATCTACATATATCTCATATATATCTCATCTACATATATCATATGTATATCTCATCTACATATATCTCATCTATATCTCATCTACATATATCTCATATATATATCTCATCTACATATATCTCATATATATCTCATATACATATATCTCATATATATATCTCATCTATATATATCTCATATATATATCTCATCTATATATATCTCATATATATATCTCATCTACATATATCTCATATATATATCTCATATATATATGAGATACAATACTGCTCTGCCTTAAAAAAGGAGATCCTGCCATTTGTCACAACATGGACGGACCTGGAGGACATTATGCTAAGTGAGATAAGCCAGACACAGAAAGAAATGTATTTAATGATCTCACTTACATATGGAATCTTTTAAAAAAATGTCAAATACATAGAGACAGAGAATAAAACAGTGGTTACTGGGGTGGGGGGATGTGAAGGAAATGGGGTGATAAAGGTCAAAGGATACAAAGTAGCAGATATGTAGGATGAACAAGTCTAGAGATCTAATGTACATGAGGACTGCAGTTAATGAAATTATATCGTATTCGGGATTTCATTAAATAAGCACATTTTAGCTGCTCTTGCCACAAAAAGAAAGTGACCATGTGAGATGATAGATATATTAATCTGCTTCACTACAGTAACTATTTTACTATTTAAATGTATCCAATAACATCATATTGTAAACCTCAAATATACACAATAGCATTTATTTTAAAAATAATAAAAATTAAAATTAAAATATAGTAGAACGATACTAATTTCCAACAGCTTGCTTTACAACCGTCCTCTCTTGCTTGTGGGAAGAAAAATGGGTGACTCCTGTAAAGTAACTTGTTTATTGTGGCTTAAACCAAGCAGCTCCATTGATAACCCCCATCATGTCAGACATGGGTGAACCTGTTTAGGAAACCAATAGGGTAATATGACTGGGATGCTATGAAAGTCATGGTGTTTTTTTTTTCTTTTCTGTCCTAGTCTTAGAAGAAATCAGGCAAAATGTCCCTTTTCAGGGGAATGATTGATATACACTCACCATTCTCTGCTACAAGTAGTTGAATTCTCCAGTATATTTTGACGAGTTGGTGAGGTAAGGTTTAGACTTAATCACAGTTAAATGCAAGTTGATATATGCATTAAGGATAACAGGAAAGTTTCCCTGTCAGAGCGGGAAGCCTAGGAGGATCTGAGAACAGTACTGGCATCTATGAGTAGTTGAAGATGGCTAATCTGTGTGGTTAAAATACAGCTCAATCAGTTAAACACTTGAGCGTGGCTTGGAGTGAAGGCCGCAAGAGACAGTCCACTGAAGGCAGAGAATAAATGAATGTGTTTGCTAGACTCTGCTAATAAGAAGGAGACACAAAAATCTGTGGGGCATTTTGGGCTTGGGGGATACCACTCGCTGTTCCTGGGCATCTTGCTAGCTAAAATACATCGAGTGACAAGAAAGAAAAGTATGAATTTGAAAGATATCCCAAAACAAAAACAGGCTTTGAAGACTTACAGAGAGCTGTAACCCAAAACAGCACTATTTGGGTTGGCCTACTGTACAAATTATTTTGGAGGTTTTTACTATCTAGATAGATAACGTGCAGATTGTAGTCTCTTGCCAAAGTTGTTAACACTGTTCTCCTTGCTCTAAGCAGTGACTGCTGGAAGAATATTGAATTTGAAGATACTTGATGTCAAGACAAGATATGGCCCCTTTCAAAGACAATTACTGCCCTTTTACTGGGCTTTAGTGGAGATTGTTCCCACCACTCAGGGATTTCAAATAATTCTGAGATCTAAAGTACCTTGATGTCATAGGTAATGTCAGATTCATTCCGATAAGGAAGGAGCAGCTCAACAGAGCTCAGTGTTAAAATAGAAATGATATATTTATAGGAACGCTGCACTTGCTATGGCCCTGAAGACATTGTATCCATAAATATATTGCTACTTTGCTCTTAGGACCAACAACAGGAGCCCCCAAAACTGCCAGCTGTTGGTGCTGAGTGGTTTTAATCATAGGTTTCTCTCCTTGTTAAAGTAAAGTGAGTTTCCTGGTTTACTGATGGAAGCCCTCAAATCAAGGATGCATTGCAGTCTAGATGTTTGCCCCCATTTGATCAGTAGGTCGTAAAACCTACTGAAGAAGCAAGGGTAACTTGAGCAACACTCAAAATTGAGGGCAGTATACCCATAGAACAGTAAGAGCTTGGACTTGCCAAGGCCTTGATGCATAGTCAGGCAACACATTCTCCCTCCCTCCTTCTCTGCCTCCCTCCCTTCTTCCTTCCTTCCTAGATTGTAATTATGAAATCCCTGTAGGAACTTCAAGGATGAATTAAAATGGCCTATGCATATGCCAACCAGAAAAGTGCAGTTGGTGGCTCAGAGGAGGACTGAGATGTAGAGGCTGTCTTGTCCAGCCTCTGGAAATAGCTACTTAGGTACATAAGCCGAGCAGCATTTCAAGTTATGAAATGTTGGATGGAAAAATGATATATTTATTTGCCTCTCATTGAAGCTGGTAATAAGGTGAATGTCAAGAACAAAAGAATCATCTAAAGATCTAAAGATGGCTTTAGGTAAGATTCCCTGAGTTTAGGAGCTGGCATTTAGCTAGGAAATGAATACCTAGGACCCTCACTAGTAGTCCCAGCTGGCTTCAGATGGGTCCTCCTGGAGTAGACATGTAATCTGCTTTGGTCTCCTCTTACTTAGTCACCCAAGCAATGGCTAAGAATGCCATTTAAGGTATGCAGCACCAAGTTTGGTCCCTCAAACCACATTTCACTGGACTAAGGTATGCGTTTAGCTGCTGGCAATGTAAAAAACTGAACTAAAAAAATAATAATGCATGGACCGGTATCCCTGATCACACACAGTGTAACAGTTTGGATAAGAACTGGGATGAGCAATTAGAATACCTATTAATAAACCTAAGGGGTGATGAGGCATGAAAAGATTGCTGACTCACTTGGGTGAACATGTGTTTCATCCAAGTATATAGGCAGCAAAGGGGAGGAACACCTTTGGACAAGTTTTTGGAATGTGGCATTGGGAAAAAAAGGAATAGGGTTCGATGCCATCACAGCGATTCTGTATTCCTCCTTTCCCACAAAATTTTTTGGTTTTCCTGTATCCAAATGTCTTGGGTATGGGTTGCCCTTGTGTGTGTGGAAGAGAGAGACAGTATTCAGGACATTTTTAAAATTACTCCAAATTTGACTCAGTGTATTCTTAGCACACAGTGAGCTGGATAGTGAGTTTCTGTCGTATGGCTAACTGAGGCCTGACCATATGTGTACTTTATTGTTTAGTAATAGAAGTCCCATTATCCCTAACATTTTTTGTAAACACTACTCTTCTTTCTTGGACAGGGACAAAAGAGGAACCTCTGGCAAGGCTATGCCTGCTACCTGCCTTATGATTGGGCAGAAACTCCCACCCATGGAAGCTGAAACTAGGTAATAAGTGGAAACAAGTGGAAATTGTGGGAGATGGGAATGGGATATTTAACTGGTAACAATGCTAGGAAAGGGAACCATCATTCTTTTCTTGAGACAATATCTCATGGCAGGAAAATAATATTTTTAGCTGTCTCAGATGTGGTGTGGAATCATGGCCAATGCTAGGCAAAGCCCCCGGATTTGTTTTTCCCTGAGAAAAAAGATTGTATTGAATCCATACTATGAGATTCACTCAAATAATGCACTTGGGAAGTTTAGAGAAAATAGGTTAATTAGCATCCCTTGATGACTCTTGAATATGAGCAGGTTGCATTTGCCATTTAGGTTGTGTTTTGTTGGTTGTGTTTATTGTATTTATTCTTTTGTAGTTTTTAGAGAAAATTTTCTTTGAACTGGAGGATACATTGTGATTTTGGCATCTGTAGCTGATACTCTGCATTGCCATGAACCAAGATGACAGCCTGTTAAGGCAACTGTGCATGATGAGAGCTGACTTGCGCATTGCTGCCTGCCTTGTACGTCAGGGTCTACTTTGCTCATTTGACAATACCAGATGTGAATACAGACAGAGTGCTAGACAAGCTCATCTTGATAGGATTGGGCTTGTGCTCCAGATAGTGAATATTGGCTTGATATGCTTATCATATATCACAGATAATTCATCCCTGGGACTTCAAAAAGGATAATTATGGAAATGTTATGACTTACTCAGAACTGTATCTAAGAGTTGCATAGGCTCAAATAACACAATTCTTGAATTTCACCCACACCACAAATACACAGTGGCAACATTTGTTGTCCCTTAACCAGTACTGGCTGCAATGTGCTAAAAGGGGCTTGTGGGTCTTAGTAATTGAGCTTGGTATGTGGAGACAAGTGGAGATAACAGTCCTTTTGAAGCTTCGCCATTGTGATAGACCTGTTAAGTCAGATAACGACAACTAGAAGGACAGCCATGGGCTTGACAGTTGGTCTGGAAAGATGATAAAGAAATATGCTAATGGATATTGCCCATTACCAAACTGATTGAGAATTAGGCTTGCTAACATCTTTGGATGACATGAGCCTTGGCATATTGCTTACAATAGAATGTGATATACTTGCAGGGAAGTGCCAAGGTATAATGAAGCATCAGGCTGGAAGGATACATTTGGGGGTGGGGAACTATGGCAAGCCTAAACTATGGCGAGGTGTCACTAGTCACTAGATGCCTTTATATCAGTTTCATCACACTCACAGTGGCACAAATTAAAAAGGCATTTATATTCTGTGTGGTACAAATTGGTTGGCTTTTGACAAATTAAGGATCATGGTTTATTATTCAGAATGACAGGCCCTCACTCCAAACTTTCTGAATCAGAATCTGAATTTTAACCAGATTCCCCAGGTGAATCATATGCACATCAAAGTTTGAGAAACACTAAAATAGGCTTTATCTGTCCTTCTCGTAATGCAGGATTGCCTCTATTTCTGTCAGTAGAGCTGAAGGAATAATTAGGGACTTTATCTGGTTTTGATATTGTCAAATATACTATATTGTATAAAAGAGATTTTCCAAAAGCCAATTGTCTTAGTCCATTTGCATTGTTATAAAAGAATACCTGAGACTGGGTGATTTATAAAGAAAAAAGGTTTATTTGATTCATGGCTTACAGGCTGTACAAGAAGCATGGCACCAGCAGTTGATTCTTGTGAGGCTTGAGGCTGCTTCCACTCAAGGTGGAAGGTGAAAGGAAGCCAACTGTGTGGAGATCACATGGTGAGAGAGAGGAGTGACAGAGAGAGAGAGAGAGAGAGAGAAGAAGAAGAAGAAGAAGGAGGAGAAGGCCATGCTCTTTTTTAACAATCAGTTCTCCAGACAATGAATATTGGCTGGAGAATATTACCCATATATATGTGGGCATATATGTATAATAATAGAATTATGTATATGTATAATATAATATGTAATTATATACATATATTATTATAGATAATGTATAATTATATACATATACTATTATACATCTATAATAGAAATCTATAACTGGAGGAATCTTCAAGATTATCAACTATAATTCTCTGATTTTAGAAGAGAGAAAATGTAGCACAGAAAGATTAGGTGGCTTTGTAATCCACCATGGGTAGAATTTGGTATAGTGTATATATTGACATTTAGAAAAAAAGGAATATATCATGCCAGAGGGAGTGGGCATTTAGTCTCCACTGGGTCTCATAAAACAGATGACCTTACAAAGTATACAGTGAATTTATTTGAACATGGTCCCCATAATAAAACACCCTAGGTCACTGTTATGATTTGAATATGTGTCTACTCTAAAGTTCATGTTGAAATTTAATCCCCAATGTGGCAGTATAAAGATGTGGAGCCTTTAAGAGGTGATCGGATCATGAGGAATCTGCCCTGCTGAATGGGTTAATTCACTAACAGATTAATGGGTTACTGGCTTAATGGGTTATCATGGGAGTGGGACTGGTGGCTTTATAAGAAGAGGAAGAGAAACCTGAGCCAGCACGCTCACTCCCTCACCATGTGATACCCTGATCCACCTTGGGAAGAGTCTCCACCAACAAGAAGTCCCTCACCAAGGTGGCATCTTAACCTTAGACTTCTCAGCCCTTACAACTGTAAGAAATAAATTTATTTACTATATAGATTGCCCAGTTTCTGGTATTCTGTTATAAGAAAATGGACTAGGACAGCAACTGAAACAAGATTCAATACAAATTTTCTTCTGGATATTTTTACTGATAGGAGAAAAGATATTTGGGTATGGAGAAGGAGGGAATTTCTTTGCATTTTTGGGAAGATAGACTTCTTTTGATAATTTTTTCATGTTCCATGGGCACTTTGTATAACATAAAAAGCCTGATTTATATGCTAGCAGGAGTTATCGGTAAGTGTAGTCACTGAATACAGCTTTATCTCCATTAACACAGAAAAGACTGGCTGGTGCTAGAAAGAATGGAGACAATATGCTTTGTGTGAACTGGGACTCTGTCTGACTTGTCATAGCTGTATCTTTACCCCTACGGTAGTGACTTGGCTTAAAATAGTGGCTTTTTATTTGTATGTGATTGGTGTCTACTCTTGAGTAGCTTAAAATAAAATTGAGATATCAAATCATGTAATTCCAATATGCTGGTAAGAAAACAAAATTAAAATTCAAACCATATTGCAATAGTTTTTGATGCACTGCTAAAAGAGGTTTATAAACAACTGGCATAAAATCACAAGGGGAGAGATGATCAGGACCTGGAAAGTTGCAGGAAAAAACAAACATTCATGAAAAGAATGTGATATTGAAAATGGTTCAGATCTGAATAAGCAGAGAAAGTGGAACAGAATTTCAAATGAAGGAACTTACATGCATGAAGTAAGTCCAAGAAAGCTGAGATGAAGTATAGAATGACTCAGATGGAGGCAACTGGGTGTATGAGGATATAAGGCTGAGAATAAGGGTTGTTGAGATTGTGGTTCATCGTGCCTGCTAGGCTATGGATTTTGACACGTATTTGTAGGCAACTGGTGGTTCTTGTTGAAGTGCAGGATGGCGTGATTAAAGGTGTCTTAGAAAGATAAATATGTCAGTGGTACACAAGAGGGATGAGTTAAAGAACTGCTGGGAAAGATAATGTTAGGAGATAAAAGAAAAACCAGAAGCAGAATTGGAATGGTAGCAAATGGACTAGAAAGGGAAGATTGTCTTCTAAAAACATAACAAAGAAAGAATTGGAAGAACTTAGCAGCACTGATCAGCTGGGAGACATTCACCAATGCTTTATTCTTTCTACCCATAACCTAGGGACCTAGGATTTTCTTAAGGTTAAGACAAATATTTATCATACATAAAATTAATCAATAATATATTCTTTTCCATGTAAAAAGGTCAACACACTTTCATTAAGTAATTTCTGAATGTATGTAGGAAGAATAATACCCTAAGCCAGCAGTCCCCAACCTTTTTAGGATGGATGGTTTCAGGGTGACATTGTTCTACCTCAGATATCAGGCATTGGATTCTCATAAGAAACACGCAACCTAGATCCCTTGCATGCGCAGTTCACAATAGGGCTCGTGCTCCTGTGAGAATCTAACGCAACAGCTCATCTGACAGGAGGCGGAGCTCAGGCAGTAATGCTCACTGCCTGGTGCTGACCTTCTGCTGTGCTGCCGGGTTGCTAACAGGCCATGCATGAACTGGTACTGGTCCACAACCTGGGGGTTGGGGAACCCTGAAGCCCTTTCAGTTCTGTTGCTTAGGGTTACTCCATAAGGAAGCTACCCATTTATAAAAAAGTTTTCTCAAGATATTTCTAGGTAGACCTTAAAAAAGAATAAAATGATGTAAGTTGTTTGACCTCTATATGCCTCAATTGCTCCTTTCAAAAATAGGGATAACAATAAATAGTACATCCTAGGGTTTCATGAGGATTGAATGAGTTTATACAGGTGAAGTGTCAACTTAGTGTCTCAGTAAGTGTTAGCTCCCTCTCCTCCTTCTCTTCTTCCTCTTGTCTTATTTTTAATGTATCTGAAATAGCCTTTTCTGAAGTACTAGAACAATTGCTGTATACTAAAATGGTTGTTTTCTCCTCAAACTATAGTTTGCTAAAAGTAGTTTTGAAATGATTAAATATCAGTACACAAAATTGTCCTTTGATATTCCAACCAGACTCTGACCTTGGATCACCTAAAAAAATGGACCATATGGAAGGAAATATATTTTTTCTTTATACACCATTGATCATGTCTTCTGCCACTCAGTACTCCCTTGCCTTCTATGACACCATACTCTCTGGATTTTCTTTCCCTCTTGGGCCAATTCTTTTCTAACTCTTTTACACACTTATTCTTTTCCATGGGTCCACCTTTATGTTGGGTATTTATAGCTCAATATTAGGTAGTCTTCTTTCCGCCCTGTGTTTTCCTCCACTAACTCAACAATTTTATCAATGTCATTATCTACAGATGTGTCATTTCCAAATATATATCATACCCAAACCTCTTCTCTGAGTTCCAGGTACAAATACTTCCCTGCCTAGAAGATATATCTACCTGGATGCCTCAAAGGTACCTCAAATTCACATGTCCAAAACCAAACTCAAGTCCTGAGACCCAACTTGCTCCCCTTCTGGTGTTTGCTGTCTTTAAGAATAGCATCTTTTATTATTTTGCCAGAAATCTATGAATTACTCTCAACACCTACGTTTCCCTCATGTCTGTTTTCAAATTTGTCTTCAACTCCCATCAATTTTATTTCCTAAATGATTCTCTAATCCACCCTCTTTTCTTCATCTCTACTGCAAACATCTCAGACTCTAAATGATCTCCCTGAATATACTTTGGCTCTCTTCCTGCTTGTTTTTTTCTATTTAAAGTTTATATTTTTTGTTTCACAAAATGAATAAAAGCACATATTTTAAAAAGCCATGTAGTACTATGAGAACTACTAGGCTTTGAATAGTAAATAAATAGACAAATAAACAAACAAACAAATAGTACTACCTGCCCCATCCCTAATTCCCTATTCCTTTTTAGCTGTTTTAGTTATTTCTTTATCCTATCCTTTTTAGCTGTTTTAGTTATTTCTTTAGGCCGTTACTTCAAATTTTGAAATAATGTTCTTATGTTGCCTTTCCTAGATCTTTTTAAAAAATGTGATCTATTATATTGTTTCTAAGGAAGATAGAATTTTGTTGTCTTATACCCTCATATTAACCTACTCTCACCCAATATTATCATATCACATTTTTTGTTAAATTAGTATTTATTGTTTATGTTATTAAGATTATGGATTAAATATATTGAAATGTTTCTTTTCTTTTACAACTTTTTGTTTTATCTGGAGTTAATTATTGCTTTGTTTTTACATTGGCTTAGTTAGTACATAGAAACCTAGCTAACACAGTGTTCATTCTAAACACACTCAAACTTACCAGGTGGTCTCTCAGCTTAATTTTTTCTTCTGGGAGAACTTCTTTCTCAGGGTCTCTATTTTTCTACTTCAAAAAAGATTGCTTGCTCTTTTTCCTCTGCTTTTCCTTGGCTTCTTTTTCAGCCCTCTCTGGTTTTAACTGAGCATTCTATATGACTCCATTTAATCTTTTCTCTTAGTTTCTCTTCCTGAAAACTTGGTGATGAAACAGGAGAGTTCCCTTATTCTCCTCACAGGACATGCAACAGGTGTATGGCTTGCTCCTTTGGTGACCCCGCTACTCAGACTCCTAGGGGGAGCATGCAGATGGGCAGATGCAGAGGCTGTGGGGAGCACTTTTGGTCTTTTGCCCCATGACAGCATCTAGGGATGGGTATCTGCGACTCCCGAAGCCCAAGTGGGCATGTGTTACAGTGTGCTTTTTCAGCTTTGCTGTCTGCAGACGGCTTGTGTTAATCAGCTCAATAGACCCTCTGCCTTATCAGTTATATGATATGAGATTGCAATATATATTTTTTGAGTTTTTTCAACTCTTATTTTCAACATATATTGTTAACTCTTCTAAGTCTAACTTCAAATAACACTATACATCTTCAAGTGTAGTACAGGTATCTTTGATAACAGAGTATTTCCAATTCCTCCCTCCTGATTCTTATGATATTGCTATCATTCACTTCGCTTATCTGTATGCTATGATCATTCTATACGTTGTTATTACTATCACTCTTAAAAATTATTTTTAGTTGAATTAAAAATAAGAAAAATAAAACATTTTATTATGCTGTAATTAATTTAATTTAATTTAATTTTTTGAGACAGGCTCTTGCTCTGTCACCCAGGCTAGAGTTCAATGGCATGATGATGGCTCACTGCAGCCTTGACCTCCTGGGCTCAAGCAATTCTCCTGCCTTAGTCTCCTGAGTAGCTGGGACTACAGGCACATGCCACGAGGCCCAGCCAATTTTTAAAAAATTTTTAGTAGAGATGAGGTCTCATTATGTTGCTCAGGCTTGTCTTGAACTCCTGAGCTCAAGCAATTCTCTCACACTGGCCTCCTAAAGTGCTGGGATTACAGGCATGAGCCACTGAACCTGGCTTGTACCTCAATGTATTCCTTCTCTAATGCTCTTTCTTTTTTTATGCAGCTTGGAGTTTCTCACCTGTATCGCTTCTTTCTTTCTGAAGAACTTTTTTCAATATTTTTTTCAGGGTCAATCTGTTGGTGATGAATCAGTTCAGTTTTTGTTGAAGAAAGTATTTATTTATTTATTTTAGTGTTAGAGTGAAATTTATTATTTTGACTACTGCTTCTCAGTTTAAGAGTCTGGATATGAAGTATGTTTTGATGAGTTTCTTGCAGGATAAAATGAAAGTTAGATATCCTAGCAAACATTATTTTCATTAACTCAGAACCAAATTCGATCCATTTATTACATAATTTAAAAAATTACTAATGGCTCTTGTTCTATATAATTATTCCACCTCTTTTTGAATTCTGTTTTCTTAGGAAACTTTATTATTACTTTCAAATGTGATAGCATTCACTACATTCTCAACCTTGAATTATAATCTCTTCCACATGTATGTTCAAATTTAGTTTCTCATTTGTATTACTATATCTTTGAATTTTCTCTCAGTTCGGATTTTTTCTCTCTGACATTGAAGGACTTTAAAAATATCTATTTCAGTGTTATTTCATACAACAAGGTCTTTGATTTATGCATTAATTATTTTTATTTATTTATTTATTTTAATTTTATTATTATTATACTTTAAGTTTTAGGGTACATGTGCACAACATGCAGGTTTGTTACATATGTATACATGTGCCATGTTGGTGTGCTGCACCCATTAACCCGTCATTTACATTAGGTATATCTCCTAATGCTATCCCTCCCCGCACCCCACAACAGGCCCCAGAGTGTGATGTTCCCCTTCCTGTGTCCATGTGTTCTCATTGTTCAACTCCCACCTATGAGTGAGAACATGCGGTGTTTGGTTTTCTTGTCCTTGCGATAGTTTGCTGAGAATGATGGTTTCCAGTTTCATCCATGTCCCTACAAAGGACATGAACTCATCATTTTTTATGGCTGCATAGTATTCCATGGTGTATATGTGCCACATTTTCTTAATCCAGTCTATCATTGTTGGACATTTGGGTTGGTTCCAAGTCTTTGCTATTGTGAATAGTGCTGCTATAAACATACGTGTGCATGTGTCTTTATAGCAGCACGATTTATAATCCTTTGGGTATATACCCAGTAATGGGATTGCTGGGTCAAATGGTATTTCTAGTTCTAGATCCCTGAGGAATCACCAGACTGACTTCCACAATGGTTGAACTAGTTTACATTCCCACCAACAGTGTAAAAGTGTTCCTATTTCTCCACATCCTCTCCAGCACCTGTTGTTTCCTGACTTTTGAATGATCGCCATTCTAACTGGTGTGAGATGGTATCTCATTGTGGTTTTGATTTGCATTTCTCTGATGGCCAGTGATGATGAGCATTTTTTCATGTGTTTTTTGGCTGCATAAATGTCTTCTTTTGAGAAGTGTCTGTTCATATCCTTCACCCACTTTTTGATGGGGTTGTTTGTTTTTTGCTTGTAAATTTGTTTGAGTTCTTTGTAGATTCTGGATATTAGCCCTTTGTCAGATGAGTAGCTTGCAAACATTTTTTCCCATTCTGTAGGTTGCCTGTTCACTCTGATGGTAGTTTCTTTTGCTGTGCAGAAGCTCTTTAGTTCAATTAGATCCCATTTGTCAATTTTGGCTTTTGTTGCCATTGCTTTTGGTGTTTTAGACATGAAGTCCTTGCCCATGCCTATGTCCTGAATGGTATTGCCTAGATTTTCTTCTAGGGTTTTTATGGTTTTAGGTCTAACATTTAAGTCTTTAATCCATCTTGAATTAATTTTTGTATAAGGTGTAAGGAAGGGATCCAGTTTCAGCTTTCTACATATGGCTAGCCAGTTTTCCCAGCACCATTTATTAAATAGGGAATCCTTTCCCCATTTCTTGTTTTTGTCAGGTTTGTCAAAGATCAGATAGTTGTAGATATGTGGCATTATTTCTGAGGGCTCTGTTCTGTTCCATTGGTCTATATCTCTGTTTTGGTACCAGTACCATGCTGTTTTGGTTACTGTAGCCTTGTAGTATAGTTTGAAGTCAGGTAGCTTGATGCCTCCAGCTTTGTTCTTTTGGCTTAGAATTGACCTGGAGAAGCGGGCTCTTTTTTGGTTCCATATGAGCTTTAAAGTAGTTTTTTTCCAATTCTGTGAAGAAAGTCATTGGTAGCTTGATGGGGATGGCATTGAATCTATAAATTACCTTGGGCAGTATGGCCATTTTCACGATATTGATTCTTCCTACCCATGAGCATGGAATGTTCTTCCATTTGTTTGTATCCTGTTTTATTTCATTGAGCAGTGGTTTGTAGTTCTCCTTGAAGAGTTCCTTCACATCCTTTGTAAGTTGGATTCTTAGGTATTTTATTCTCTTTGAAGCAATTCTGAATGGGAGTTCACTCATGATTTGCCTCTCTGTTTGTCTGTTATTGGTGTATAAGAATGCTTGTGATTTTTGTACATTGATTTTGTATCCTGAGACTTTGCTGAAGTTGCTTATCAGCTTGAGGAGATTTTGGGCTGAGACGATGGGGTTTTCTAGATATACAATCATGTCATCTGCAAACAGGGACAATTTGACTTCCTCTTTTCCTAATTGAATACCCTTTATTTCCTTCTCCTGCCTGATTGCCCTGGCCAGAACTTCCAACACTATGTTGAATAGGAGTGGTGAGAGAGGGCATCCCTGTCTTGTGCCAGTTTTCAAAGGTAATGCTTCCAGTTTTTGTCCATTCAGTATGATATTGGCTGTGGGTTTGTCACAGATAGCTCTTATTATTTTGAGATACATCCCATCAATACCTAATTTATTGAGAGTTTTTAGCATGAAGAGTTGTTGAATTTTGTCAAAGGCCTTTTCTGCATCTATTGAGATAATCTTGTGGTTTTTGTCTTTGGTTCTATTTATATGCAAATCATTTATTGATTTGCTTATGTTGAACCAGCCTTGCATCCCAGGGATGAAGCCCACTTGATCATGGTGGATAAGCTTTTTGATGTGCTGCTGGATTCGGTTTGCCAGTATTTTATTGAGGATTTTTGCATCGATGTTCATCAAGGATATTGGTCTAAAATTCTCTTTTTTTGTTGTGTCTTTGCCAGGCTTTGGTATCAGGATGATGCTGGCCTCATAAAATGAGTTAGGGAGGATTCCTTCTTTTTCTATTGATTGGAATAGTTACAGAAGGAATGGTACCAGCTCCTCTTTGTACCTCTGGTAGAATTCAGCTGTGAATCCATCTGGTCCTGGACTTTTTTTGGTTGGTAAGCTATTGATTATTGCCTCAATTTCAGAGCCTGTTATTGGTGTATTCAGAGATTCAACTTCTTCCTGGTTTAGTCTTGGGAGGATGTATGTGTCGAGGAATTTATCCATTTCTTCTAGATTTTCTAGTTTATTTTCATAGAGGTGTTTGTAGTATTCCCTGATCGTAGTTTGTATTTCTGTGGGATCAGTGGTGATATCCCCTTTATCATTTTTTATTGGGTCTATTTGATTCTTCTCTCTTTTCTTCTTTATTAGTCTTGCTAGTGGTCTATCAATTTTGTTGATCTTTTGGAAAAACCAGCTCCTGGATTCATTAAGTTTTTGAAGGGTTTTTTGTGTCTCTATTTCCTTCAGTTCTGCTCGGATCTTAGTTATTTCTTGCCTTCTGCTAGCTTTTGAATGTGTTTGCTCTTGCTTTTCTAGTTCTTTTAAGTGTGATGTTAGGGTGTCAATTTTAGATCTTTCCTGCTTTCTCTTGTGGGCATTTAGTGCTATAAATTTCCCTCTACACACTGCTTTGAATGTGTCCCAGAGATTCTGGTATGTTGTGTCTTTGTTCTCATTGGTTTCAAAGAACATCTGTATTTCTGCCTTCATTTCATTATGTACCCAGTAGTCATTCAGGAGCAGGTTGTTCAGTTTCCATGCAGTTGAGTGGTTTTGAGTGAGTTTCTTAATCCTGAGTTCTAGTTTGATTGCACTGTGGTCTGAGAGACAGTTTGTTATAATTTCTGTTCTTTTACATTTGCTGAGGGGTGCTTTACTTCCAACTATGTGGTCAATTTTGGAGTAGGTGTGGTGTGGTGCTGAAAAGAATGTATATTCTGTTGATTTGGGGTCTATAATAGTCATAGGTCTACCTAATAGACCTTTGTCTATTAGGTCTGCTTGGTGCAGAGCTGAGTTCAATTCCTGGGTATCCTTGTTAACTTTCTGTCTTGTTGATCTGTCTAATGTTGACAGTGGGGTGTTAAAGTCTCCTACTATTATTGTGTGGGAGTCTAAGTCTCTTTGTAGGTCACTAAGGACTTGCTTTATGAATCTGTGTGCTCCTGTATTGGGTGCATATATATTTAGGATAGTTAGCTCTTCTTGTTGAATTGATCCCTTTACCATTATGTAATGGCCTTCTTTGTCTCTTTTGATCTTTGTTGGTTTAAAGGTTGTCTTATCAGAGACTAGGATTGCAACCCCTGCCTTTTTTTGTTTTCCATTTGTTTGGTAGATCTTCCTCCATCCCTTTATTTTGAGCCTATGTGTGTCTCTGCACGTGAAATGGGTTTCCTGAATACAGCACACTGATGGGTCTTGGCTCTTTATCCAGTTTGCCAGTCTGTGTCTTTTAATTGGAGCATTTAGCCCATTTACATTTAAAGTTAATATTGTTATGTGTGAATTTGATCCTGTCATTATGATGTTAGCTGGTTGTTTAGCTCGTTAGTTGAGGCAGTTTCTTCCTAGCCTTGATGGTCTTTACAATTTGGCATGTTTTTGCAGTGGCTGCTACTGGTTGTTCCTTTCCATGTTTAGTGCCTCCTTCAGGAGCTCTTTTAGGGCAGGCTTGGTGATGACAGAATCTCTCAGCATTTACTTGTCTGTAAAATATTTTATTTCTCCTTCACTTATGAAGCTTAGTTTGGCTGGATATGAAATTCTGGGTTGAAAATTCTTCTCTTTAAGAATGTTAAATATTGGTCCCCACTCTCTTCTGGCTTGTAAAGTTTCTGCTGAGAGATCAGCTGTTCATCTGATGGGCTTCCCTTTGTGGGTAACCCGACCTTTCTCTCCAGCTGCCTTTAACTTTTCCTTCATTTCAACTTTGGTGAATCTGACAATTATGTGTCTTGGAGTTGCTCTTCTCGAGGAGTATCTTTGTGGCGGTCTCTGTATTTCCTGAATTTGAATGTTGGCCTCTCTTGCTAGATTGGGGAAGTTCTCCTGGATAATATCCTGCAGAGTGTTTTCCAACTTGGTTCCATTCTCCCCGTCACTTTCAGGTACACCAATCAGACGTAGATTTGGTCTTTTCACATAGTCCCATATTTCTTGGAGGCTTTGTTCGTTTCTTTTTATTCTTTCTTCTCTAAACTTCCCTTCTCGCTTCATTTCATTCATTTCGTCTTCCATCACTGATACCCTTTCTTCCAGTTGATCGCATCAGCTACTGAGGCTTCTGCATTCATCACATAGCTCTCATGCCTTGGTTTTCAGCTCCATCAGGTCCTTTAAGGACCTCTCTGCATTCGTTATTCTAGTTATCCATTCGTCTAATTTTTTTCAAAGCTTTTAACTTCATTGCCATTGGTTCGAATTTCCTCCTGTAGCTCGGAGTAGTTTGATTGTCTGAAGCCTTCTTCTCTCAACTCGTCAAAGTCATTCTCCGTCCAGCTTTGTTCCGTTGCTGGTGAGGAGCTGCGTTCCTCAGTTGGAAATGCAGAAATCACCTGAAGAAAGTATTTATTTATCTTTCACTTTTGAAAGACAATCTCACTCAATTTAGAATCTTAGGTTGTGATTTTTCCCCTCACAGTTTAAGTATTTCACTCCATTATCTGCTTACTTGTATGGTTTTTGTTGAAAAGTCAGTTGTAATTCTTAACTTTTTCCTCCATGGGTAAGGTGTTTTTTTCCACTCTGGCTTCTTTCAAGATTTTTTTCTTTGTATTTGGTTTTATGTAGTTTGAATATGATATACCCATGTATTTTTTTGTGTGTGATTTATCATGCTTGGTGTTCTCTGAGGTTCCTGAATTTGTGGTTTGGTGTCTGTCATTACTTTTGGAAAATTCTCAGCTGTTATCCCTTTGGATATTTCTTCTGTTCCTTTTTCTTTCTTTTTTTCCCCTGGTATTCCAATTACTTTTATGTTACACCCTTTGAAATTGTCCTGTGGTTCAGCTTGGCAAATTTTTATTGTCTTCAGGCTTACTGATTCTCTCCCCAGCCAGATATAATCACTGATGAGCCCATTAAAGGCATTCTTCATTTCTGTTATAGTGGGTTTGATTTCTAGCATTTTTGTTTGATTCTTTCTTAGAGTTTCCATGTCTCTGCTTACATCAGCCATCTGTTCTTGCATGTTGTCTACTTTTTTATTAAAGCCTTTAACATCTTAATCATAGTGATTTTAAATTCTCTGTCCAATAATTCCAACATGTATGCCTTATGTTTTGTGTGGTGACTGGTTCTGATGCTTGTTTTGTCTCTTCAGAATTTTTTTCTTGCCTTGTAATTATTTGTTGAAAGGCAGATATGATGTATTGGGTAATACAAGCAAAGGTAAACAGGCCTTCAAGTGTGAACTTTTATGTTAATTTGGCTAAGATTTGGGCTGTGTTTAATGTTTGCTATAGCTGTGAGTATCAGTCTTCAAATTTCTCCAATGTTCTAGTTTTTGTTTCTCCTGTCTGGGCTTGTCTAAGTACTTCTCCTCAGAGAGAATCTGTGTCTTGTATCTTTTTTCAGCTGTAATCCGTTGATACTACATCAGAGCCATACTGGTGTGGTGATAAGGTGTGGGAGATGAGAAATGTTCTATAATCTTATTATTACATTTTAGTGTTTAGTGGCCCTGTGTCCTTGGACAATGAACTTTGCAAGTGTTTCTTAGCTTTATTTTCCCAGCTTAGGAGAGATAGAAAGCCTAGAGGGGATTGGAGTGGAAGAAATGCCCTTCCCTGAGATGAGATAATGATATGGTAAGGTTTTCTGCCCTGAAGAGTAGGGCTTTGTTGTAGATAATCTTCTGGGTATATTTCACAGTGGTTACTCTTCTCTACCCATGTAAAACCTTAAGATGATCTTTCTCAGTTTCTCTTCCTGAAAACCTGATGATGAAACAGGAGAGTTCCCTTATTCTCCTCACAGGACATGCAACAGGGGTGTGGCTTGCTCCTTCGGTGGCCCTGCTACTCAAACTCCTAGGGGGAGCATGCAGATGGGCAGGTGCAGAGGCTGTGTGGAGCACTTTTGGGCTTTGGCCCCATGGCAGCATCTAGGGATGGGTGTCTGCGACTCCCGAAGCCCAAGTGGGCATGTGTTACAGTGTGCTTTTTCAGCTTTGCTGTCTGCAGACAGCTTGTGTTAATCAGCTCAATAGACCCTCTGCCTTATTGCAAGGGCAGAGGGCCAGTGTGACAGCTTTCTGTATCCTGAGCTCTTGCCCAGTGTGTTGGAAAAATCGGATCACATGTGGGCTGGAAGGATCAGTGCAAAGTTTTATTGAGTGGTGGGGGTGGCTTTCAGCAAGATGGATGGGGAGCTGGAAGAGGGGGATGGAGTGGAAATGTGGTCTTCCTCAAGAGTTGGGCTGCCCAGCTGCCAGACTCTTCTCTAACCGCCCCAGGCCGAACTCCTCTTGGCATCCAGATGTCCCTGCTCTTCTCTCTTTCTCTGCCATGTCGTTCTGTCATTGCTGGTCTGCCGGTCTGCTGGTGTCTGCTGGTGTGTTCTGCTTCGCTCAACCTTCAGCTGCTTGCGTCTGTGCCTGCTAAGACCTTAGGTTTATATGGGAACAGGATGGGGGGCATGGTAGGCCAGAGCGGTCTTGGAAAATGCAACATTTGGGCACGAAAACAGGAGTGCCTGTTCTCACTTAGGTCTGTGGGCACAGGCCTGAGGGTGGAGCCATCTCCAGGGACACTGTCCTTTTTTACCCAATACTTCCCTGGCCCCCATCCTGTGTCAGTGAGATTCTTGGAGGTAAAACTCATAAAAAGTGTGGAGGCCCACCTGACTATGATCTCCAGGAGTTCCTGATTGTGATCCCCAGGAGTTTCTCCCTTTCACTCTAGTCCACACTCAGCCTCCAGCAATTCCACTATGCCAATTCCAAATGACCACTGAAGCGTTCCTACCAGTTTATGGCTTCAACATCTTCTGCTCCAGATAAACATACCTCAACTCTGGCTCTGGATTTGTCCATTTCTCCATTTTGGAGGAGGGGGGAATTGCCTTGTAACTTTAGTTCTTTGTTGAGCCCAAGTAAAGTTGTTGATTTTCAGCTTTCTTGCTTTAAATAAATCTAATCCCAACATAATTTCCAATCTTTTGCTTGCATTTTCTTCTTTAAACTTCCATTATTTTCTGTTTCTTATTTTCTAAAATTTCAGTGTTATATACCTTTGGTGTAGGTTTAAAAAATTCATTTTATTGAGTCCTTAATGAACCCTTAAATTTTAGGATTCTTTTTAGTATGTCTTTGAAAATCTTCTGCTTTTTGTTTCTTGTTGTTTGGATATTTATTTTTTCTTTGAGCCTATAATTTATTATCTTATTTACCGTCTTTTATATTTTTGGCCTACTTTCTGGGATATTTCCTCAACTTTGTAATTCAACTTTTCTATGAATTCTGTTATATATTTTGTTACCATATTTTAAGTTTCAAAGGACTTTATTTTTAGTCATCTGAACATTCCTTTTGTTCTTGCTTCATTGGATTGTGTCTCAGTCCATGTGAGAATATTAATTATGGTTTTTATTGAAGATTTCTTATGTTTCCTGCATTATCATTTTTTCCTAGAGTTGATTTCTGTGTGTGATTATTTGCTTGTTTTGTCTCTACTTTCATGTTGGAGACTCTCTTCAAATGTCTAGGGATCCTTGACTCTCCCCTCATATTTAAGAAGGAGGCCTGAAAAAGAGGCCACGAAACTCGGTGTAGGCAGAGCTTATCCACTAATGGGTCTCACTAGAGGGAGTTAGACAGGGATTTGGCCATTCGATTGGAGATATCTTAAACATATCAGAATCTGTAGGTCTTCTCTTTTGTGCTGGTCAGTCTCTAGAGATTTAACCTCCTGTTTTAAGCCAGGTTGGGGAATAAGATCTAGATGTTTCAACTGCTCCTTTTTAAAGATTTCCAACAAACCTCTTAGTTTGTTTCATTCATTACCTCCATCTCCAGAGGTCCTAGGTACCTTCGTTTCTGAGCCTTTCAAGAACTCTCTAGTACAAATTAGCTTGATTCTTGTTGGCTTCTCTCTATGCTCCTCAATTTTCTGTGCACGTGGACACACACACACACACACACACACACACACACACACACACACACACAGAGTTACTTGAAGGCCCAGACCTTTCTCTCTCCTGATAAGTCAGTTAACACTTGTTTAATTGCTTTCCTGCTTGTGAACTTTTTGACATCCTTTGTCTGCTTTTGTATTCCTTCTTTTTTTCTTGTTCTTCTGAATCTTTTTCTCTTTTACTCCTTTACTCTTCTTTTAGTGAGGTCACAATAGGGAGTGGAGATAAATAAATGCATTTATTCAGATAAACTATATTTATAACCTTTCTCAATCTACAACCTTATTTACCATGGTGTTGTAATTGGTTGTGAAACAGGCATCATTTTATGCTTTTGACTGGCCATTCCAAGCCATTCTGACAAGAAGAACTTGAGCAGAGACTGAAGATTGACCTTTTACAATTTTATGTCAAATCACTGACAATTCTGTTTAATCTGGACTCCTGCCTTTACATTTTTCTACTACACATTTATAGAGTTTTAAAAGTTGTTTAGTCCCTGAGGAAATCCTGTTTGTGTCCGCTAAGCATACTCAGATGCAGAAGTATAAAAGAATACCTAAGCTACTTACTATAAGTCATACAAACAAGATGGCTAAATATCAATTAAAATATTTTATTTAAAACATTAAAACTTGGGGGTTCATACTTTTCCTTAAACAGTGATGCCTTGGCAATAGACTGAATAAGTTTGAGGATCTCATTATAAAACCAAGCAACAATTATTTGTTGAAGTGCCCGAGTTGATACCTGGAGGAACATGAAGAAAATGTGAAATATTGTTCTTGCTCTTCTCCTAGACACTTAGCCATGCCCTGTGGAGTCCTAATTTGATCAAAAGCACAGGCTTTTCATTTGATACATAAAACTCCCCTTCCTGCCTAGTTGGTGAGACATAGTTATGTATGAAAAATACTAGCAATACAAGACAACACAACACAACACAACACAACACAACTAAGTGTTTAATCATCAGTCAGAGCCAGCAAATACTATGACATCAGAACAGGAGGTCAAAGAGAGTAGAAGCAGATACCACAAATATTTATTGAGTTCTCATAAAGTCTGTGTTTTAGGTGTCCTGGGAACACATTATTGAATGAGAACTTTCTAGATAACTTGGCTTGGTCTTGAATAATGCACTGGATTTATACATGGGGAGAAAAAAAAAACCAAAAACAAACACACATCACATGAGCGGATCACAACACTGTGACAGAACTGAGACCTGTGTGTGATATGGTTTGGCTCTGTGTCCCCACCCAAATCTTATCTTGAATTGTAATCTCCGTAACCCCCCTGTGTCCAGGGTGGGACCTGGTGGGAGGTGATTGGATCGTGGGGGCTGTTTCCCCCAGGCTGTTCTCATGATAGTGAGTTCTCACGAGATCTGATGGTTTTATAAGTGTTTGACAGTTCATCCTACACACACATTCTCCCTCTTGCCTGCCACCAAGTAAGACATGCCACTTTGCCTTCCACCAGGATTGTAAGTTTCCTGAGGCCTCCTCAGCCATGTGGAACTGTGAGTCAATTAAACCTCTTTCCTTTACAAATTACCCAGTCTCAGTGGTATTCTTTATAGTAATGTGAGAACGGACCAATGTAGTGTGACTTGGAAGGGTGAGAGCGATGACCTGATTAGATTTGGTGCTCATGTTAAGAAAAAGTAGGGAATAAGTTTGGATTGTTGGGTGGGCAAAAGCCCACCAAGGTAAGAGAATTCTTAGTTTGCAGAAGAAAGAAAAACAGCACATTGTGTCACACAGATCTTTTGATATAAAGCATGACTTTAATGCATTCTTATGATATTAAATAGGGAAACATTTACATAGCCCCTTCATAACTGTAATATGCCTTAGTTTTGTTTGTCAGTTTATTTCTTTGTTATTTACTCTACAAATACCCCTTGAACTTGAGGAAGAAAAATGGGAATGGTTTGTGTTTTACTTAAATTATAAGATCAAAGATGGCAGATGATTTATCCAAAGCCCAGGCAAGTAGGAAAAGCCCCCCCTTCCCTTCCCCTTTTCCAGGATAGAAGAGAGTTGGCTGGTTACTTTGCAGGACTTAAGATGATCTTCATTTTAAAGAATCTGTATCAGCCTCCACTGTGGTAAGATGTGACTGGGATTTCAAGGTTTCCCCTGTCTCTACTGATTTACCTAAGTAGGACAGAGATTTCTGGGGCATGCCTGCCGGTGGAGGGCAGTAGGTCACTCAACTAAGAGCACAGTATTGTTGAGAAAATGACACTAAAGTGGTCATCTGGGATGCTACTTCGCTTTTCGAAAATTAACTTTGCATCAACTTCTCAAGTTCCACCTCTCAGTGGAGACGGATGCTAGACAAAGATACCAGGCACCGCAGCCTGGTCGGCTGAACAAATGGAGTTATAGCCTTAGATTTTGTTTTCGTGATGACTAAGCTGACCAGGTTTCTTCTTTGTCCTTGCACACTTTATGCTTGACGAGATGCTTAAGCAAATAGAATAGGCGACCGCTAGGAGGTACCCGAGCTATGCGTCGGCCGCCGGGGCGAGCAGAAATGGCTAACAGCGACTCTCTCGGCTCGGTGGGTCAAGGCGGGTGGCGCTTTTCCAAGGTCGGGGTTGCGATAAGCTTATCGCTTATCACAAGCAAGAGGGGCAAGAAGGACGTCTAAGAACCAACGGTCCTTTAATCTAAAAGGCCGCGCGCCTCCAAGGCAATGTGACATCTTGAGGTCTAGTGTTTGGGCACCAGCTGCCTGCACATCTGGATGCAGCACTGCCTTTCCTTTCAGGGAGGAGGCGAGGCGGAGGACCCCGGAGTGCACGCACCTCCTCGTGCGCGCGCTCGCTTGCGCCCGTGAACGTGTGTGTGTGTGTGTGTGTGTGTGTGTGTGTGTGCGCGCGCGCGCGCGCACACACACACGGGCCGCGGCTCCGGGACCGGCTAATGGGGGTGGGGGCCCAGGAAGGAATAAATCTCCGCCAGCCTCCTCGCGCCTGGCTGCGGGTTAATATCCAACCAGTTAGAGAAAGACTAGGGTGACGGCAGCAGGGTGACAGCCTGGGCACACCGGCCGCTTGTCGAAGGATCAGGATATTAGCCAGTCTCCGCCACACTCAGGGACTGATATATTTCTATTGGCGGGGGGCTGTTGTTTTTTATTGTCTGCCGTTATCTCCAAAGAACAAGGGTACGAGTGAGGGGTGCGCGCTCTGGGCGAGTGTCGCGGCTTGGATCGGGTCGAAGGAGGCAATTTTGCGGGTGGGGGAGGGAGGGGGAGACCTTGATTTCCACCAATCCCCGGGCGTTTGTCTGCGAAGTCCGGGGCGCAGCGGAAGGCTGCGGCGCGCCGCTGAATTAACTGATGAGAGCGGGTTCTTTTCTTCTCCGGGAGGGGTGGAGAGCGAGGGTCCCGGCGGGCGAGGCGGAGGAGCCCGGGGCAGGATAGCGGTCCCGGGCCGTCGTGGAAATTTCCAAGGACTTGGTGCGGCGCAGAGAGCGCGTCTCGGGGCGGGTGAAGGGGGGGGGGGGGTTGCCTGGCGGCGCAGCAGCGCGGGAGGCGGCGAAGGGCGCAGGAGCATCGCTCGGAGGGGACAAGGGGACGCCACGGGCCAAATGTCTGGGAGGGAGCCGAGCCTTCTCCCGGACCCTCGCCGAGGGCGACCGTGATGCTGCAGAACCGGCGGGAGCGACTCGCCGCCGCCGCTCTCTGCGCACTCGGAGACCCCAGCGCCCGCCTTCTGCAGGGGAAGCGACCATGGCCATAGATCGTGACTTCACCCCCAGCCACTTCCCCTAGAAAGAAATTCTTGGAAAAGTTGCATTTGAAAAAATCCTTGCGCTGACCTTTGGGGCCGACGGGGCCGAAGAAGCGTGCGTGCGCTTGCAAGTAAGAGAACCAAAGGTGTGTGTGCATGGGGGGCTGGCGGTGGGGGACCCTCCGCTGCCACTTCGCCTAGCTTTGTGCTGAGGCCCCGGCCCCCGCCCCTGGGACGCCGGGGCTGCGATGAGCCCCTGCGGGCGGGCCCGGCGACAAACGTCCAGAGGGGCCATGGCTGTACTGGCGTGGAAGTTCCCGCGGACCCGGCTGCCCATGGGAGCCAGTGCCCTCTGTGTCGTGGTCCTCTGTTGGCTCTACATCTTCCCCGTCTACCGGCTGCCCAACGAGAAAGAGATCGTGCAGGGGGTGCTGCAACAGGGCACGGCGTGGAGGAGGAACCAGACCGCGGCCAGAGCGTTCAGGTACTCCTGCCCTCGCGGCTCCTCCCCTCTAGCGTCCTTTCCTCCCCGAGTGCAGAGGACAGGGTCACCGGCGAGGACCGCCTTGCACCGCCTCGCAGAGGCATCCCTTTCATCCGCTCTTCCATGTCCTTTCCCTCCATTTGTGCCATTCCCAACCTGGAGACTTTAGTCAGGGTTCCTTCCCCACCCCTGATCCCCAGAGATGTGCAGACACCTGCTTTGCGCATGTAAAGACTCGACGCATTTCTTCCCAAAGCGGAGTTTTATTTAACAATTTACGGATAAACAAAACAGAGGGAAGGAGAACCCAGGATAACTTAGTCTCTTGCACTTAATGAGAATTTACCTCTTGGGCTCTGCAGACATTTGAAGCTGTAGGGAACAAGAAGCAGGTAAAAGGCATCTCCCCGAGGTGGAGTGCACAGTCGGTAACATAAGTTCCCAACGTCGGAGTGATGGGCAGTAGAAACATGGACGGATCCCGCAGCTTTGCGCAGTGTGCCCACAGCAAGTGCATAGTACTGACTGACATCCTACTAAGAGACGATACTGTGCAATTTTTGTGTTGAAATCTCGAACAGCTTTCTAGTATTATTATCTCATCTTGTTGACCACAAATTGATTCTTTAGAAGGATGAGTAACTTCCCCAAGGTCATTACTTTTGACCTGTGGGTGCTGGATTTTTCATCACTTAAAGCTCCAAAGCTCCCAGCTCTTTTTATTGGCTTAGGCTGTGGATGCCTCTGGAAGATGGGAGATGTACTTTAAGTAGGCACCTGAAGTCAGAAAACAAACAAAATCCCCAAGCCAGGTTGGAAATCAGAACTCTGAGGATCGCTCAGAGGTTGTAGATCCGCTTCCTTTCTGGGAATTTTAGATTAAATGTCTAAAAATAAGTTACGGCAGCAGGGGTTGTGTAGTTAGATTGGAGGGAAGGCAGAGCTGCTTCCCCTTCCTCTCCACCTCCCCAGGCATGTTGAGGGAACACACGGGTGCTTCCACCACTGCGAGGTGCCCCTTTCACCTTTAGTCTCTGGGGCTGAAGATGCTGCTGTTGGCTTCTTCCTGTGATTGTAGTGGTCTGGGTGGTTGGAAATGATCTCCTCTGCTCTGTAGAGGATCTTTCTAATCAGTGCAAGGGCAGGTGAGTTCTAATGTAAACATTTTTCACTGCAGTTATTTACAAATATTCAGGAGCATCTATACATTTTAAAAAACTTTTTAAACATATGGTTTCCATCTCCTTCTCAGGCCTCCTCCTGGAAAGAGGATTAAAAAGATAACAGAGCCAATTTGTTTAGAGGAAGGCAACTGCATTCTCCTTGGAAGGGAGGACTTTCCTTCTCCCTTTTTAGAACTCTATCATCATTGAATTTAAAAATAACCTCACTCTTCCTAAAAGTATCTAAGGGTTAATTTTTTCTTTCCTTCACAGTATTGATTGTGGGACTCAAAAGCAGGCAAAAGGCATCACATCCAGCAATTATTTTCCCTAAAGACAGAAAGCACTTTCATTTCAAGTGATCTAAGGAAATGAGTTAAGAACTTCCCATTGGTTTGCAATGAAAGAGTCCATTTTTTTAATATAGGAGGAGGAATAATGAAGCCCTCTTAGAGGATAGATTTCTTGTTGGAGGACACAATCAAGTGGAAAATGCTTCAAATTCTGAGACACACAGGCTGATAGTTTCTGAGACACATTTGTTCCTTGCTTTCTGTAGCCTGGAGTAATTTTCAGTGTGTTTGGCTGTTATTTGGTCTGGTCTCTATGTGCAGAGAATTATTTATTAAAATCCACACACTATGAAAACTACCTAAACACATATCCCTCAAAGTTAGTGGCTGTAAAAGCATGTAAAAGGCACCATTGCTTATTGAAATAAGTTTGAGCTTCAGAGTAGAATTCTGAATTTCTACACTGAGTATGCCGTGACTAGATAAACAGCAGAGAATCTTTGGCAAGTTACTATATTTTTTGAGTCCTGGCTTTCTTGTTTATCTACATTGCAGAGTTGTTAGAAGGTTTACATTTTTAATAAAAACTGATGCCAAGTATCTGGTACATTGTGTACCCAGAAAATGGTTGCCTTATAATTGTTATAAATTATATTTCTGGTATATGTTACAACTTAAATAAGGAAATCTGGGCAGCCCATGAGAATTTGGAATGTTTCTCCTGCCAGATTTACAGGTAAACGTTATTGGTCCCTACCCCTCTCCCCAGCCATGTACACTTAACGCTAATGAACAGGGACAAGACATTTTGAAAGGTAGGAGAAGTTTCATGGTTTGAGTTAATTATTTTTTACCTGCACATTTAATGTTCTTTAACATTTGGATTGTCAGTATATGGCAGTAGTGTTTATTTGTTAAATATTAGACCGGTCAGTCAGAAGCCATTATCATGTTAAGGAGACACAACTTTGACAAACAAGCATCTGTTTTTCTCCAGTCTGAAACATCTTCTGCATAAATACAGATATATGCACACAAATGCACAAGGTGCACTTATATGTTGAGATATAGGTGCATTTATTCACAAATCATGGAATGGTGTCATATATGTATAAAAATATAGATGTGTATACATACATAAATACAAACATTTGCAATCAGTCAATTAACCAATATTTCATGAGTGACTACTCTACATCAGATATGTGTTAGGCCCTGGGGGATAGCAGTGAATAGGATGGATAGATTGCCTCCTCTAAGAGCTTACCTCCTAGTAGAGGATGATTGACACACAAATAAATACAATGACTTAACATACGGTTAAATTCTGTGAAGAGAAAAGAGAGTGTTTCACTATGTTTATAAACACCAAAATTTAAGATTTTATTTTGCCCTCTGTGCTTCCATTTACTTTTGTAATTTTCTTCTTCTAGCTCAGTACTTGATATGTACTGAATTCTCAGAGAAGAACCTTGTCAAACTGCGTAGGAGAGGGCAGGAAGAAAGTAAGAAAGCTGTAAGAGTTTTGAATAGAACAGGAAGTTTTCCTAATGTTTATGTGGTGATAGAAAGATAAGGGAATCAATAGATCCTATTATAGAAACTTTCTTAATTCTTGTTGCTTTTGATTAAGTGATACTGTGGGAAATGCCAAACCAAAGCAGTGTTTGTTTCTTCCATCAGATCCTCAGAAATGAACCTGAATTCAGAATTTATGTGCGAGGCTTTATTCGTGGCACCTGACATGGTAACAATAATAGTAACAATTAAGCTAACAAGTTATTAGGTGCTTATTATCTGCCTGACACTATGCTAGTATGTATTGTCTCATTTAATCCTCATAAGAATCTTGTATAAATTGATATATCATTATCCACATTTATGAAAATGAACATGCCCTGGTCTTCAAGGGAGTTGCTATAATCCCATGGAAAAGACAGATAATGTATATAATTAACTAACTGGAAATAGGGCCATCAAAGACAGGAAACATAGCAGAGTGAAAACCTTATGGATTTGGGAGCTGTCAGAACATGGTTGGAATTCTGGCTGTATCCCTTTCTAGTTGTGCAATCATTGGTAAGTCCAATCTCAGAGCTTCAGTTCCTCCATTTGTAAATTGGGGCTTGTAAGAATGTCTTACAAGTTTGTGGTGAAAATTACATGATAGCATATAGACAGCACCTGGAATGATGCTTGCCACATACCTCTGTTTAATACGTGATTGTTATAACAATAGAAACACCAGTGAAGTGCTGGGGACGTTCCCAGAACATGACATTTAATTCTACTGAAGGGAGGGAAATCGGGTTTCAGAGAGGAGGTGGTGTTTGGAGTAAGCCTCCAAGGATGGTAGGGTGGCATAGTGGTAACAGGTGAGGATAGAAGTATATGCCAGGCAGAGAGAACAGCAGAGATCAAGGTGGAGAGATTTGGAAGTGCCTGATGTGTTTACTGTATGGAAAGTTATTAAGTCACCCATGGAGACCACCATAGAAAAGTGGGCTGGGTGGTAAGACGAAGCCAGGAGTCTTTGAATGTATTTAAGGTGTGACTCATTAGAAATGGACAAACATCAAGGATTTAATGGTACTGGCTGCATGTTAGCTATCAGCAGAGGTGGCACATCACTGTTACCAGTGGGTTTGGGAAGTAGAATAGAGGTTAATACAGTGAAGTGGTTGTTTTGAAAATTCTGTCGACTCATTGGGAGGTAACCGTTACTCTAAGCAGTCAAGTCCTTTCTTTTTCAAAATTCTGAACAAACGACTATTTTCAGCAGTTCCACCTTTATGTGGCCTCTTTATTTCCCTATTTTTGAATCCAGGGATGTTAAAAGCTCAATTTCCATAATTGTCCTGGTGGCAGGAAAAGGGCATTGGGAGTGGAGGGGAGGAGCATAGGTGCAGCCATCTGTACAGGTAAAATGTAAGTTTAGTGTTTGTAAGTTGGTGGTTTATGGAATTCACTTTGAAAAGGTAGTTTGGGAAAAAGAGGGTTTAGTAAGTTTTGGTGCTCAAGAAAATATGCTACAGTTATGTTGCAAATTTACAAATGTGGAAAAAAATCTCATCAGCAATAATCACAATAGCAAAAATCAATCACTAACCCTCATTGGATACGTAAAATATACCAGGCCTAGTTCTTAGCACTTATATATGTTTTTTTTTTACCCCAAAGCAACCTTATAAAGTAGGTTTGTGTATGTTCCTTGTTTTATAGATGAGGATATGGAGGTTTAGACAGATCCATGAACAAAATGATGGAGTTTGATTTCCAACCTGGAGCTATTTAATTCTAAACCTCATGCTTGTTCCCTGCTCATTTGGGATAAATGAAGCAGTGCTGTATACATCTCTCTCATGATTTGGCTCTGATTACTTCTCCAATGTCATTTTCATCAGTTTTTCTTTTTATTCTTCGCTAATATTGGAATAATTAAAAATAGGCCAGGCTATATTGGTTTTGCTCGAGCCACCCACTCCACCTGGAATGACTTGACTTGAAGGCCACATCTTCCTGCCTTTTACCTGGCCAGTTCCCTCTCATCTCTTGACAGTGCATTATAGTGGTTAAGAGCAAAGGTTCTGAAGTCAGCTGTGTTCAAATTCTGATTCCATCACTTGCTGTGTTCTTGAGCAAATCAGCCTTCATTGCTCATTTCTCTATCCGTAAAATGGGGCTTCTTATAGGACTGTTGTAAGAATTAGATTAGATAATGTGTTTAAAATGTTTAGAACTATTTCCAGTATATAATTAATGCTCAGTCCTTGTTAGTTCTCCTCAAGGTGGCTTCCCTTACTCCTTCTTCCCTTCCCAGGCTGTGCTTAGAACTCCTCCTCTCTGTTTTCTTTATACCATGCACATATGATTGTAATCCTTTCAGTTATTCAAAATACCTACTACTCTGTGTCTACCACTATTACTGTAGGATAGGAGATGCTGGGTCTGTAGCTGTGAACTGAATAAAATTTTTGCTTTCTTGGAATTTATAGGATAATGATGAGAGACAGAAAATAAACAGAGAAATATACAAATAACTGGTAGCGACAGGTGCATTAGTGATGATGTATTAAAAATATGAGTGCACTTGCCTGCCTTCCCTGCTAAATTTTAAGTTTCTCACAGACAGGAACTGTGCCTCATTCTTAGTTGCATTCCCAGAGCCCAGCATGGTCCCTGGCACACTAAATTTTGCTTAGATATCATGTGAATGAATGTTTAGGAAGGTGTGGAACCAGATAGCCACCCAATTGGTCAACAAATATTTAATGAGACCTACTGTGTGTCCAGCACTCTGGCAGTGTAGCAGATCAGAGGAGTAAGCATCCTTTGTATTCTCAAAGAGCTCTTACTCTAGAGCAGAGGTTCTTAATTTCAACCCTCCTGACATTTTAGGCTGCATACTGCTTTGTTGTGGAGTGCTGTCCGGTACATTGTAGAATGTTCAGCAGCATCCCTGGCCTCTGTCCACTAAATGAGACAACCAAATATGTCTCCAGACTTGGCAAAATACCTCCTGGGGTGAAAATTGCCCCTGACTGAGAACCATTGATTTGCAGAAACAAAACCTGCCCTATCGACAGGATTTAAGAAACCTTGAAAGTATGTGTAATTAAGAACTAAATTTGGAAACTACAATATAAATGCTTTGACTGTTTAGAGAAAGGAGGTGTCTCTGGGCTCAAGTTGTTGGAGAAGGCCTCCTGGAAGACGCCTGAATGAACTGTACTTGATAGACAGGTCTTGGTTAGGGAAGGGTCAGGAGAGGGGAGGCGTTTTAGGATATTTATATAAGCAACCGTCTCTGTTGAAAGTAATGTAACAGCTGTTTAAGATTTTCATTAATGTTCCCCTTAATCCCTGGTGAGAGGGGTCCATGCTCTGTGCCCTATACTTTAAGGGGCCACATCCTTCTTTTTCTCTGGTTTCACCCTTTCTCAATGAGGCAGGGTGTTAATGGGATCTTTCTAGACTCTGGAATTTCCTGCCCAAATGACCCAACTCTACTTCCGCAGCCTGCCTGCCTGCGTGGGGCATTTTCCCCAATCTTCTTCCTGAGAGTGGCTTGCCCCCCTGTTATGTACAATCCTAGGCCACACATCAGAGGGGGCAAGGAACGGCTAAGGGACAGCTCTTTGAGGGAGACATTGTGGAAGGATCTTTGATTTGGGGCTGTGGGGCCCACATATGCAGGTGGTATAGGCTTGCCCTGTGTCCCCAGATTGCAGGACCAAACTTCCTGGAGTTTCAGGAGTCTAAATTTGAATCTGGCATTCCAGATTGTTATGCAGATTTGTTTGTCCAGGGAGGAGAATAGAACATGTTTTATCGGTTTGTTGGTTTGATGATAACTTCTCAATATTAGATACAGTTGTACTTTTGTTCTCTGCCTTGCAAATGGAGGTGGTTGGAGAGTTTTTGGTCTGTACTGTATAATCAATACTCGAGTGAAAAATTATAGTGGGTTTTTTGTAACTTGGGAGTCTATCAGTCTTCTTTGAGAGCAAAGTGTTTTAGGAAACTAGTTGGATCAATTGAATAATTATGTAAGTTAGTATAGAATGTGGTCAGTTAGTCTTTTGACAAAGTTGTGAGTCATCTTGGAAATAATGATACTATGTATCATTAATGCACTCTTCATGATGGATTTGATAGATTTCTGGTAAAATAATCTATTTTAGCTTCTCATTCTGACCTGGCTCTATCAGGAGCTGTGTGACCTTGGGCAAGTTACTTAACATCTCTGTACCTTTGTTGCATCATCTGAAAAATGAGTATAATGTGCTAATCTACTTCATAGGTTTGTGATGATAATTAAATCAGATAAAGAATGTAGACTCCATAACCATCCTCACTTGGCTGGGTGGGATGATAGGAAGTTTGTTCCCACCTGGAAAATGTCTGGACTTTGGAGTCCCAGAGATAAGGATCTAATCCTGGTTCTGTCATTTATCAACTTTGTGACATTGAAAAATTTACTTGGTCTTGCTGAGCCTTAGCCGCAGGTGGCAATAGTTACCTTGAGAGGATTAGTTGCTGGATAAGTGCTAATTATTAGTCCATAATGAGGAGAAAATCCATGTCTTTGGACAAATTCTGTGCCTATTAATTGTACTTTCAGTAAAAGAATATCTGACAATGAAATGTGACCTTGTGACACACGCTCTTTTTTCACAGAGTTAGTGCTGAGGGTGCTGTACTATGGCCGGCAAAATTTTATGGAAGACAGCAGAGCCCAGCAATAAATCAACTGATTTCAATCATTCATTCAACCACATTTGCTGAATGTCTACCATGTACCAGTTAGGTGCTGGCAATACAGTGATGAATACAAGAACGTGGTCCCTGATTTGTTAATCTAATTAACAAATTTTATAATCTAATTAACAGCAGTTCTCCGATATCTGTGGTTTTGTTTTCCATGGCTTCAGTTGTCTATGGTTAATTTGGTCCAAAAATATTAAATGGAAATTCCAGAAATAAACAATTAATAAGTTTTAAATTGTGCTCTGTTTTGAGTAGTGTGATGAGATTTCACTTTGTCCCACTATGTCTTGCCTGGGATGCGAATCTTCCCTTTGTTCAGCGTCTCCACACTGTTGACACTTGCTGCCCATGAGTCACTTAATATCCATCTTGGTCATGGGATCACCGTGCTTGTGTTCAAGGAACATCGATTTTATTTTACCAGTGGCCCCAAAATGCAAGAGTGATGATGCAGGTATACTGTTATAATTGTTCTATTTTATTATTAGTTATTATTGTTCATCTCTTACTGTGCCTAATTTATAAATCAAATTTTATCATAGGCATGTATGTATAGGAAAAAATAGGAAAAAACGGTATATAGGGCTTGGTACCATCTGAAGTTTCAGACATCCACTGGGGGTCTTGGAATGTATCCTCCACAGATAAGAGGAGATTCCTAGTTTCATTCCTTAAATCAGTAAGAAACCAAGTAACATGGGGTTCCAAGGCTTACAGTTTGACTGTTTTGGATAATGATAATGAGTTTTGAAGGAATCGATTTTTATCCCTTTCTGTTGAACTGTCTTCTAGCTGTGGCATTGCATGAGAGGGAAGCAGCCAAGACCGTAAGAGCTGTGTCGCTCTAGTTAGGTGCCAGGAGGAAGTGGAAATGAATTCAGAGCCACACATTCTCCATTTTTCAGATCTTAAACACAGAAGACACTATCAGAGATTTCCAGGTGACCACAATGAGAAAAGGGCCTTTCGTCCCACTACATCTTGCCTGGGATGCAAAATCTTTAGTTTGTTTCCATTATTGATAAAATAAACATATATAGTACATGATTTTATGTCCCCCATGTTCATTTAAACAATTTATAGTGTTTATTATTTGTCTGATTTTGGAAAGAATACATATTTACTATAGAAAACTTTTAAATGTAGTAAAAAAGAAGAAAAAGCCTGCTGAAATTCCCTCACTCGGAAGTACTCATTGTAAACAGTCTGTTTTGTGTATGTTTGTTTGTGTGTATTACTAAATTGTATGTATTTTGTATATTTAATTTTATATCCTCTTTTATTCACTCAAAATTATACCTTTAGTATTTTCTCATATAATTAAATAACTTTTAATTTACAAACTTGTGAAAAAATAGCTTTATAATTTTTTATTTTGGAAAAATAATTATTTATTGTCCAAGTATTACCATAAAAATACTTTAAAAAAAGATTATGCTGCTGACAAATTTAAGTTAGACTTTTTTCTTTAATGATTTCTTCATATGTAGTTGTTGTATAGCTCAGCATAGGAAATTAAAAAGCCTCTTTAAAGATCTGTACTTTCTCAAGGTTGATATTTAAAGGATAAAAGCAACACTATTTTCATTTGTAAAAGTAACTGACATTTAACAAACATCGCTAATATTTTGGTTTATATTCTTCTGGATCATTCAATGCCAATGTGTGTATAAATGAAACAAAAATATAATGAATTCAACAGTACATTGCAAATATTTTTCTAGTAATAGTATATGCAGTCTACATCATCTCTTCTAATGGCTGTAAGATTTTCCATTGTTAGGATAGATACAAATTTATTTAATTAATATACTGTTATTGGATATTTATGTTGTAATTTCTCACTTTTATGAATAAAGATGTGGTGACCATCCTTTTGTATACATCTTAAACACTTACCTGCTTATAAATTTCTAGAATTAATGTTTTCACACTTTTTAGTTTGAAGCGCCAGTTCTTTTTTTAAAATCTTTTTAAAATTTTTGTTCCTTGAGTTTATTAACTTAAAACGAATGCTACTACAAACATTTCTTCCATGCCACTAAACTTTAGCCCAGACATACATTTTAACGCTTGCATAATTTTCTGTCATATGAATATCATTAAATGTATTTAACCAATGATATTTGTTGGAAATTTAGTTTATCTACTATTTTTATGATCATGAATAACACTGTCATTTGATGACTTTAAGTTGACTTAATTCTATATTGGTTTTTTCTTTCTTTTTTTTTCAACTTGTATTTTAAGTTCAGGGGTACATGTGCAGTATATGCAGGTTTGTTTCACAGGTAAACATGTGCCGTAGTGGTTTACTCCACAGATCATCCCATTACCCAGGTATTAAGCCCAGCATTCGTTAGCTATCCTTCCTGATGCTCTTTCTTCCCTCACCCCAACCCTGACAGGTGTGTTGTTGTTCCCCCCAATGTGTCCATGTGTTCTCATCGATCAGCTCTCACTTATAAGTGAGAACATACAGTGTTTGGTTTTCTGTTCCTGGGTTACTTTGCTGAGAATAATGGTTTCCGACTCCATCCATGTCCCTGCAAAGGACACCATCTCATTCCTTTTTATGGCTGCATAGTATTACATGGTGTATATGTACCACATTTTCTTTATCCAGTCTATCACTGATGGGCATTTAGGTTGATTCCATGACTTTGCTATTGTGAATAGTGCTTCAGTGAACATATGTGTGCATATATCTTTATAATAGAATGATTTATATTTCTTTGGGTATATACCCAGTAATGGGATTACTGGGTCAAATGGTATTTCTGCCTCTAGGTCTTTGAGGAATTGTCACACTGTCTTCCACAATGGTTGAACTAGTTTACATTCCCTCCATCAGTAAACACCAGTTCTTATATCTGGCATCTTTGATTGTTCATAGAAAATCTTTGGCTTTGGCTAAGTGCAGATTTGGGGTGTTCCCTCTTTCAGTGTGCAAAGTGATTGCATAAATATATATACTATGATTGTTAGATTAAATGATAAAATTTCCCTTAGGTGGATTTACAATAGGTCAGGCAATGAAAAAAGATCCCCATACAACTGGATATGTACAGTGGCAGGTAAACCCTTCATTTGGGATTGCAGAGACCCAGCTATGAGGAATTTATGTAGTGCAATGGTACATGTGCTTTTGTTTTTCATGGTTATCAGCTCCATTACAGTACAGCTGATAATTAGCATGATGTTTTATCTCCATTTAAAAAGCAATAGCTTTCTTTCTTCTAGGACTTAAGCAATTAAATAAAACTGTGATTTAAAAAGGAAAATGAACTTTTACTTCATGGTAAGGTAGAGATTTCAAGGAAAAAGAAAAGTGTCCTAGATAAAATAGAAATACTATGTTTCACAACTCTAATTTTAAGAGTCATTTTCCTATTTACTAAAATTAAACGTCTTCAGCATGAATCTGCAGCAGATCATACCCACCTGGTGAAGGGTGGAGGTGTCATAAAAAGGCACAAAAATTCCATGATGATATTTTGTTGGGTCAGTGTTTTGGTGGTGAAGTGTTGGTGACTGTGACAACATTGCTCGATATCATCTGTATTGTGTCCTTCTACTCCCTTGCACTTGTGTGAAATGGCTCCACATACTGTTGCTTTGGTGCTTTGGGGCTAGAAATGAAGTCTTGTTGATATATGTCTGTCTCAAGTCCCTGGTCACAGCCTTACTAAATGTCTAATGAGTATTGGATGAATAAAAACATCAGATTGTCTGAAAGGCTGGTAGACAGCTGTCTGCATACCTTTTAGGGACAGTTTCATTTATTGTCTATTATTAAGACTCTAGGCTCTAAATATTCACTGCTAATTCATGTATTCACTCCTTCATTCCTTTATTCAACAAATATATATTCGATGCCTTCTATGTGCCAGGCACAATGCTAATTACTGAGAACAGAGCGATAGGCCAGGAGGACGCGGGCCTTCCCCCGTACAGCAAACAAGCACACAGCACACAATGGGAAAGGAGCAGCAACATTCTCCAGTCTCTCCACTTCTTTATATGGGAGGAAAAACAAACACAGGTTTGCCTTAGCTTTCAGAACTTAGCTGTGTCTGCCTGTATTTGATTCAGTCCATAAAGGGCTCAAATCTCCACTTTGGTCCATTCAGTGTGGTGCCTGAATCGTGATTGCGATGGCAGAGGTCTCCATCTAGTTCAGTGGTATGATATCTTTGGACTCTTGCTAACCTATGCAACATGTGAAATGCTGGAGAGGAAAAGCACTTTAAAACCTTGCTGAAAGATACATGAGCCCATGGGGGAACACAAAGCTCAATTACTGGTAGAATCAAAGAGACAGAGGCAGGCTGGCTTGGAAGGGGATTGCTCACTTTGTAAGCAACTGTTCTCAACTCAACCTGCCACCCTGCAGTAGCAAAGAAGAGGAAGTGGAGGGGCCGGCAGCAAGACTCTGGTGAGCTGAGTCAGTAGGCAGTGAGCTGAGTCTCAATTTGGGGTAAAAACACAGTCACTTTATTGTTTCCTAATAACTGCTCCAACTATGGCATGTGAAATCTACCTCCTGACCTCCACCCCGCACCCCAGTTAGCTGACTCTAATGGGTCTCTGAACAACTTGGCCAGGTTTTATTAATTTTTTATTCACTTTGATTCTTGGGACAGTCTCACTCTGGTATTTAGCTCAGTTTTGTTTATTTTAAAGCACAATGAAAATTCTGGCGTCTACCACCTCCTCCTGCTCAGGCTCTAGAACCTCTAGGCGCTTGCGGCAGAAGGCAAGAAGAGCAATCGCTGAGGTGGAGCCCACTCCACCCTCCTCTAGGAGCTGCTGCTTCAGTTTGGGCAGGGAGGAGGGGAATATTCATAGTCCCTTTCTCTGTTGGGGGTGGCTGCTTCCGCGTGAACCCTGCCTGGCTGCCCAGCCTTCTAATGGCAAAGTGTTCTGGTTCTTTCACCTGGCGGGCAGCCCTCTTAGGTGGGGTCCTGATAAACACTCCATCCACAGGGAGATCCCCTATCCTTGCCACGCCAAAGGGCTCTTTCTCTCCCACCCCTCTCAGCCTCACCATCTATCTTTCCATCTCCCTTTCCGCTTTCTCCATGGTTCAGGGACAGCCAGAGAAAACATCCAGGAGTGCAGTGCCTGGTGTGTCTAGTGCCTGGTGTGTCTGGTGCCTGGTGTGTCTGGTGTCTGGTTGATTCTGCAGACTCTTCCTTTTCTTTTCTTTCTCTTTCTCTTTCTTTCTTCCTTTCTTTCCTTTCTTCTCTCTTTCCTTCTCCTTTCTTTCTTTCTCTTTCTTTCTTTCTTTCTTTTTTTCTTCTCTCTCTCTTTCTTTTCTTTTCTTTTTTTTGGGTCTTTCTCTGCACCCAGGCTGGAGTGCAGTGGTGCAATCATAGCTCACTGCAGCCCTGCTGGGCTCAAGCAAACCTCCTGACTCAGCCTCCCAAGTACCTGGGACTGTAGGCCCAGCAAATTTTTAATTTTTATCTTTGTAGAGAAGGGATCTCCCTATGTTGCCCGGGCTGGTCTCGAACTCCTGGGCTCAAGCGATCCTCCCGCCTCGGCCTCACAAAGTGCTGGGATTACAGGCGTAAGCCACCGCTCCCGGCTTCACTTCTTTACAGGTGATTTGTTTGGAGATTCCTCTACCCCTCTTCTGTGTTGGCAGGGAGGGAAAGCCCTTGTCTCCCCTCTCCGTGGGGGTGGAAAGGCTGTGGCCTCACCACAAAAGCATGCCACTCCCAAGGCAGCTCCTTCCCTAGTATAAATCAGCTGGGTGGTGCCAGGACTGGTCCTCTTAGAAAACCTGTGGAGTGGTAAACATAAAAGATGGGGTACTTAGCCTATTTTGGCCTCAGGGTGGAGCCTTGACTGTAATTCCCAGATAAGAGGGAAAAATCCTCACACTTTGTTATACTTATTCCCCGGATAAGTCTTTGAACCTTCATGAAGCTTAGTTATTGTACACCAGCTAAGTTCCTTTTCTTTCTTTAAATAGATGCATTATAGATGTACATAGCTTTGGGGTACATGTGATAATTTAATACATTCATATAATTTGTAAAGATCCAATCTGTTGTGTACTGTTTCTTAAAGGATCTCTGCAGGTCTATGTCATATGGAAATGCTCAACTGAGTCCATTCTGTTTCCTCTTAAGCAAGAAATCAAGGTTTCCCATTACAAATGAGATGCCCAAGCCCCTCACCTCCTTTTTATGGGGCTTACCATGAATGTCTTGAACTGTTTCTTCACCATTTAGAATCACTCTTCACTGCCTTTTTAAAAATTTCCTTTTCTTCTTGCTTAGGAAACTCGTGGTCAGATCAACACACCTCCTAGCTAAGCAGACTCCAAATGGGGAATGATGAATGATGCCCCTCTGGCTAGGTACCCCCAACTTTGATTCTCTTGGGGCCTCCCTCTTCTTCAGGGGAGGGAAGAATCCCCATTCTCAATAGGTTTTTCTTGCTCCCAATTTTCCCTTCATGTTCGCCAAGGTGAAGGGCAATTATAGTGGGGGCGCTGGATTGCCAGTCAGACTCTTCCCCCAGCCCTGCTGAGGGCCATATGTCCAGGGGCTCTCCCAACTCATGCAGCATACTCAGAAGCTGCATCTCCAGCCTTGGACTGAAACTATAATTCTGGCATAAAATCCCACTGAGCATTCTGTTACAAAAGGAAAGAACCAATAAAGAAGCCAGAAGATTGCTCCTCGTGTATCAGGTGTCAAGGTTTATAACTTATAAGTAGTCCAAAAAATTCCCTTTGGACTTTTAAAACAGAGATGCAATATGGAAAATTAAGTTCAGATTTAATGAACATTTATTGAGTACCAACTGTATGCAAGCACAGTGCTAGATGCTTTAATGCAGATTTTATCAGTCAATTTAACCCTAGATCAGCTCCATTTTTGAGACAATAATGATAGTATTTTCAGTAATAGAGTTGCTATTTATTTATTTTGTGTCTGCCATATGCCAGGCACTATTTTCAGCACTCTACACAGTCTTATCATTTAACATTCGCAAATGCAAAATGAAGAAGATATTATTATACTTATTTTACAAAGAAACAGGCTGTGAACAATTATTTACCTAAGGGCAGTTAGGCAGTCAGTAATGCCCAGAGCTAGCATTTAATGAATGCTTACTATGCGTCAGCTCCTCTTTTAAGGATGTTTGTGGATGTTAAGATCATCATTTTCTTGATGGAGAAACTGAGCCACAAAGAGCTTAAGGACCTTGGTTAGGGTTACATAGTTAGAAAATGGTCTGTCTGGCTCTGGGACTCACAAACTTCCTTACTGTGCTGAACCTTTGCGGTAAGATCCACATTTGTATTCAGGGCTTCAAGTCAAAGCCTGATAGTCCCTTATATTGCAGTGTCTTACTGCAAAGGAATGAATCGCAAATGATAAAATTTCATTTTGTATAGGTGAATTAACACTTTATTCTATTTTGCTATTGTTAAAATCAAAGGCTGTTTGTATCACCCATTCCTCAAGAGCCGTACAAATAAAGCAGTGAGGAAGGAGGATGTCTCTTTTTTTCCTCTCTCTGCCTGACATCTCTGATTCATCCCAGTGGCTTAGCTTGAGAAGGAGGCAGGGAAAAGAGGGGGAAGGAGGATGTCTCTTTTTTTCCTTTTTCTGCCTAACATCTCTGATTCATCCCAGTGGCTTAGCTTTAGGAGTCTTTGCTCTCTTAACTATCTAGCTCTCACAGCCCACTTGCTTAATTCCCCCTTTTATCTGTAAGAGGTGGAAGCCTAGAAAAGATGCCAGCCATACTATAGTCAGGGAGACTATGGCCTGTACAACTGAGAAACAGGAGTGGAGCAATGAATCGTGTGGAGACTTCTGCACACCCAAAAAGGGAAGTGATTCTTTCATTTCTCCCCATTGCTGAAATCTCCATGGACTTTCCTTTCGGCTACAGTCACTGTCTCTGAAGTGGAATCTATGTGATAATGTTTTGAGTTATTGAGAGAGAATCCAATGTGTATTTTTTTTATTAAAATAATTCACTTGTTGCCTTATGCAAGTGTATTAATCAAACATGAAAGTCTTATCAGTTTCATTTCTTAGAGATAAATAATGTTAACATTTTGATGTCTATTCTTCCAGATGTTTTCCTATTTAGAGTATAATTCATTATTTAAACTGGGATACCTGAGATAAAATGCCATAATTATGCCGGGACAACAGGCACAAACTAAGACTATTTCCAACAAACTGAGATATATAATCTCCTTACTGTGTATGAATTTTTACAGCTGTGTCTACAGAAATATCTAGATACACTCAACATGTGTTATACATGGTGGTGCACAACCTCTAAGATGGCTCCCAGTGATCCCCACTCCTGGTATTCATGCCCTTGTGTCATCTGTCTCCGAGTGGAGGCTGCGTTTAGTGACTCACTACTAGAATAGAATAGGATACTATGGAAGAGATGGCACGCCACTTCAGAGATTAGGTTATGAAAAGACCATGGCTTCCACTTTGAGTGCCCTCGTTCTCTCCCTATGGGATCACTCGCTCTGGGGAAAACCAGCTGCCATGCTATGAGGCCACTCAGGCAGTCTATGGAGAGACCCTTGTGCGAAAAAACTGCAGTTCTGGTTGATAGCCATTGAGGAACTGAGGCCACCAACAACCACGTAAGTGAACTAGGAAGCGTATCCTTTCGCTTCCGATGACCGCAGCCCCAGCAGACAGCTTGACTACAACTTCATGAGAGACCTTGAGCTAGAGCCCTGCAGCTGAGATATTCCTGGCTCTCATAAACTGTGTGAGAAAGTAAGTCTTGGCTGTTTTAAGCTGCTAAGTTTGTGGTAATTTGTTATATCATAATAGATAACCCATCCACATTTATTAAATAAAAAAATCAAATCACGTAATAAATTGTTTTTAACAATATCCTCTTTCCCACCCACAACGTCTATCAGTAGATACCCCACTTAGTATGTGTAGGACAAAGCAATACTGTTTTATTTTTTAAGATAGATAAAATGTAAAATGATTTTAGAGTTGACCATAATGTTTCTCCTTTCCTTTTTTTTAAATAAAAAAAATGCCTTAAAAATCCTTGGAAACATGTTTTTTGCTCCTGCAATTATCTCCACAGAGTAGCTTCTTAAAGGAAAGATTTCTGGGTCATGAGACAGCACATTTAGATTTACACTGATATTTATGAATTGTTTTCCAATTGAAGTCATCTGTTTTGTGACCAAGAGTGTATGAGAAAGCCTGTTTTTTTTCCAATACTGAATGTTATCAACTTTAAACAATTTTGCCAATATATAGGTGAAAAATTATAATTGTATTGATGAGTGAGACTCAGCTCTCTTTTACCTGCGAGGGGCACATTCATGTCTCTTAGCCACTTTCTTCTTGGGTGGTTCATCTTTTCTTTTTTGATACTAAGTGTTCTTTATTTGTTAAGGGAATGTAGTAGACATTTTTGTCACATCTGTTGCAAATATTTTTCTCAATTTGTCTTATGAGTGCTTACGTTTATGTTTGAATTTTTTTTCCATAACGACTTTAAAAATTATCAGGCAATCAACCTCATCAGTTTTTTCTTTTATAGCTTTTGAGCCTTCGAGTCATGAATCGTGCAGCCCAAAACATTTTCATCTGGTATTTTTATGATTTAACTTTTTGCATCTAAATTTGAGATCTATCTGTGATTTGTTTTAGTATAGTGAGGTAGAGATCCAACTTTTTCCACAAGATGTTACTGAAACAAAAACAAAAACAAAAATTCACCTCTCCCCACTAATTTGTAATGCCAAGTCCATCCATTCTAGATAATCCAATATGTGTGGGTCTACTTCAGAAGTCCCACTTTTCTTCCATAGTTGTGTCTCACTTGTTCTTTTCTAAAGCCATACCATAGCTTTATAGTACATTTTAATATATGCTGGGCCAATCACTGTTTCTTTGTCAGAATTTTCTGTGCTATTGTGTCATATTTTTCTCTCAGATACAATTAAGATTGTTTTGCAAGTTCAAATGATTCTTGTTGAGATTTTTTATTTGAATTTCACTCATTTATATGTTATTATTAAGAACTGAAAACTTCTCGTTTAAGAATATTTACTCGTATATTTAATTCTTATTTTATTTTCCTAAACAGAGTATTTAGGTTTTTTAGAATTCTATCTTTTTTAAATATTTAATTTAATTTTATTTTAAGTTCTGGGCTACATGTACAGGATGTGCAGGTTTGTTACATAGGTAAACATGTGCCATAGTGGTTTGCTGTACCTATCAACCCATCATCTAAGTTTTAAGCCACTCAGGCATTAGCTGTTTATCCCGATGGATTTTTGACTCTAAGAACAATGATTTCACCATACAGCATTGTCTGTCTGTGAGGGGAATTTTTTATTTTTATTTTTTTACATTAAGGGGTTTGTGAATGTGAATTTATTTGCTTGCCCTAACTACTCTTATCTCTTCTAGATTGTTCAGAGGTATTTAGTTACCTCATTACTTCAAGGTTTGCTGCTGCATATTCTCCTCTTGCCCTTCACTATAGGTTCTCGGTTTGAAAGGAAACACAGCTCACTGTGAGATGCTTAAATCAAAAGAATCCGGTTTCTGGAAATGTCATTATTTTAGGAGGGAGCACGGGAGGTAGAGAAGGAAAATAGTTTAGATTCTTGTGGGGAAATGGAAAGCAAGAGGAAAAATAGATGTTCTGCTCAGAAAGGAAACTTCTCTAGGTTTTAAAAATCAGTACGTGTTAATTTTGCTATATTTTCTCTAGCAGTGGGATTACTGCATGAATCTTACTGGGAGAAAGAACGGTTGCTCTAAACCAAGTCCTCTGTCAGTGAAGCACAGGTCTGTGATGGGTGGTTGGGATGGGGATGAATAAGGAGTAGGAAAAATGACAGAAATAGACGCTTCTTATTTGCAAGTGATAGAATTTACAACTCTGTTTAGCACTTTTTTTTTTTAAATTCAACGAGTCATTATTGAGTTTCTACTATGAGGACAGCTTCAAGGGAGAATATAAAGAAAGTGTAAGGCATAGTCTCTGATCTCCAGGTAATTGTAACTAGTGGGTCAGACAATTAAATGCTGGTACTTGGTAGCAGAGAGGAGTGCTGAACTTAATCCTGAGGGTGAGTGGGATTTGAATTGGCAGAGAAACAGTCATGCATATTCTGAGCCTGAGAAAAATCTGAGAAATGGTTTTTGGTTGAGAGTTAGCTGAATGGTTGGTTTGAGCAGCATTATGTGAGTGGGAGAAATGAAAGAAAACCTTGGGCAGTTAGGATGAGCTTCAGTTGGAGTTTGAGAGTTATCGTCAGCTCTGGAGTATGTAAGTAACATGGTAACTGTGATTAGGAGCATGAATCTGGGAGAAGTACGCCTGGAGCCAGGGATGTGAGTTAAGAAACAGTCATGCCGAGAGCCCAGTCTAGAGTGCAAACAATGGGAATGGCATAGAATGGGCAGATCTAACAGACACAACAGAAAATCCTCCAGAATAAGGAAATGATTTTGTAAAGTTCGTGGAAGAGAAGGAAGACACACAATTCAATACTGGACAGGTTTGACACTACTTGGGTCCTCTTGCTCTATATCATGGAATCTGGACCAGAGTTGATTTTTCTTCTGCTAATTGAGCCAGTTATTCCATTTTTTTCTTTAAATTTTTCTTTAAATTGTTAGATAGGATTCTTGTTGTGTTCCTGTAGGTTTTATCAGTTATGCACTGAATTGTCTTCAAGTGATCCTCCCAGTAGATGCTCTGGTGACTGAAAAGTTAAAGCTATCACCATGATGGCATACGTTGAGGAGGAGGTTAAACACTGTGTTAGGAGGCATACTGGCTGGCTTTCTTCTCTCTGGGTTAACATATTTTGGCCTTGTGGGATAATCATGTTTGAGAGTTCTTTGATGGCTAAAAATGTACCATGAAGGGTAGTACTAGTGAGCATGGAGGAAGGAGGGGGAGAGTGCAGGGTTTCATGTAGCCATGTTGTCAGTTTCTCTGTCCTGTCCCATTTTGCAGCAGCTGTTTGTACATGTGGTGGGATTAAGCTAGCAGGAGTCTGGATGGATGGGGAAAACAGCCTCCTTGACATCCTTAATTGCCTCCTTTATCCCTCCTCAGACAAAGCAACTCACGGTTTTAAGGACCACAAAATGCTTATTCCAAATGCACCCCTTACCCTACAACAAACCCAAACATAGACACACCTACATGGAACAAATGCAACCAAAATATTTTTTAAAGAGATAGACATTTTAAAGAATGAAAATTTCTACATTTGCATTATGAGCAAATACCAGGGCATAAGTTGAACATATCTGCTGGTGTCAGGTATCTGGACACTGATTGGTCAGTCCATATGGCCTGGGGCACCTTCCTGCTGGCAACACATGCTCTTGGCTCCATAGACATTCCTGGCATGTTCCAGATATAGCAGTACCTGTGTGAAAGTTAAAATCATTAGCGTAAAAATTGGTAAATTGGCTTTATGCATAAATTCATCAATATGAGTGCAATTAAGTGTACATTCCAGTGATTCTTTTTTGTTGTTGAACATCGAGGATATCCAGCTTAGTTGTCTAGATTCACTGAAATAGGTGACATTTGTGGACAAATGTTTATCCAGGCCCTTTGGCACAGGCTAGAATCCTCTTGCTTCTCATTTTGAGTGTATTTGGCCATTATCCCATTTTCTATGCCTCATGGTTTCTGTGTGGAGATAACTCCTCCAACATTTGTTCTGTTCCTTTCCTATTTCCTTCATTGGCAAAACTCAAGTGTGTTTATTTGGTAGCTTGACTGCGCTGAGCTTTCTTCCCCTTTTATCTTACCTATTTTTACTGTTGTTGAAAAAAATGAACTTAAATAATACTACTGCTGCTAATGCCTAAGTGGTTGAGAAATGTGACAGTTTCCATGCAAAGGGGTTTATATGTATGAGCTTTATTAGTTCTCTCTATTAATGTATGAGGGAGGTACTATTTAATTTCTATTGTGCAGTTGCGAAAACTAAGGCTTAGAGAGGCTGTGGAACATACTCAAGGTCTCATATGTAGTAGGAGATAGGGCCAGAATTCACATTCGGTATGGCCTGCCTCCATGAGCTCGGACTCTACCAGCGCATTTATAGATGATTCATATTTAAACTGTAAATTATACAGATACGTCTCAAATTTAAAAGTTATTCCAAAATTATAGCATAAAATATCAATGTAAATTATCATCTCTGTATACCAAAGGGTTAGACCAGTAATTCACAAGAAATGAAAGTTTTTTGCTAAGCTAACTAAAAGTTCTGATTAAAACTTTTAGAAGACTTCAGCATTGAAAAGAATATGGTATACTCAGTTTAGTAAAGTTTTGCTTGTGTCCATCGGGACCACTTTAATGCTTTTAGGAATTTAAATACCAAATTATTTTTACAAATTTATTGGTTTTTTTTTTTCATTTCCTTGACGCCCCTACTTGGTTGGCACACCAAATACAAACAATCTGCTTTTGGTTAATCCAGCAATGACTAATTTATATTTACCAACAAGAGCAATAGCAATTGAAAATCGTAGCCAAGTCCCCATAACACTAATGATGCACTGAAAAAACATGTCTTTTCCGACAATTGTGGGAATTTCCAAACCGTGCATGTGTCTGTGCACAAAGGAAGCATTGTTCTATTGCCAACTGCTGCTCAGCAGCCAGGCTTCTTTGGAGAATGTTGAATGAGAATCCTTGGTAAACTCTCACATGTGGCAGTTCTGGTGTTTGAATACTGAATTTTAATAACTCTTAAAATTAACTTAGTAGATTGCTACTAGGTGGTCCTCCATCACAAATAAAAATCAAAGTCTGGGGAAAGATGTGCCATTCATTTATTAGAACCTAAGAAGTGTCTTTTGGTTTTCTTCACTTCATGTCCTATTCTAGGACCCTGGTAGGCAGTGTCCCGGCCAAAGGTGATCCAGGAGAAAGAGCCAGGAGGGGAGATTTTAACAGCTGGTTAGTTTATACGTTTATTTAGAGGAGAGGGAGGGTTTTATTCATGTTAACCCTCTACCTTTGGGGCAACACACTAGAATTTATGGGGAACATCATCAGCTCATCTCAGTTGTGGTTTATGTACCCACAAAGCTTGGTAGGTTGGGTGCTTATCAGCATCAACATTTTAGAAAGGAGCACCAGAGAAAAAGTGTAGGGGACTTGCCCACTGACTAATTCCTCAATTTTGACAGTCACCTTCATCCTTTTTGACTATGGGATGAAGCCTAAATTTCCTAGCCAGCCATTTAAAGTCCTTTGCAATGGAGGTCTTGCCTACTTTATGCAATTAATCTCCTACATAAACTATTATTGTTTATTTGCTTGCTGTGTGTACTCTGCTGATTGATCGTGCCAAGTACTAGTGATTCTGTTGATGCATCATGCACAGTTTCCCAAATTTAGGATTTAATGGGCTAGAGAATTGCCAAATAAATAAAAACATGAATAGTGTTGATGATTTTGTATTACAGCAATAAGGAAATTATAAAATACCACCATTTCATTGAAGCCTTTATATGTTAACATTTTAAAAAGTAGAAAGGACATCATCTCAGAATAAAGACCACTAATTAAAATAAACTATGAAAACCTCACACATTGCCTATATTTTCCTCATTTTGCCAGAGACAATTGAAGAAATAGCTGTGGACTGGCACTGGCCTGTGGTGTTTGGCAATGATGTCGCTTAGCCTTTTGCTTGTCTGAATAAATCCTTCTAGTCCTTCGATTCTCAGTTTACACCTTGACCTTAGAAATTCTTCTATCCCCCTCTACCTGCTGTCTTGCACCCCACCCACCCTTCCAATTATCTCTCTAGGTGGCAGTCTGTGTGTCCTCTTCCAAGTACTGATAAGATGTGCTGGGATAATTTGCTGCTGTCTCTTGCCACAAGACCATGAGATTCTTGTGGACAGAAACTGCATCTTATTCACCTTCATTCCCAAAGTTTAGCACGTAGTCTTTGACACACACTCAGTGCATAATAAGTAGTAGGTGAATGAATGAATGAGTGATTACCTGGATGCCCTGCCTGTTCTTTGTGTTTTGCATGTCTTCTGTGACCTGCAGTTTTGAGCACATGGGATTTATTGAAACAAACACTAATATTCATTAAATTGAATTAATTTATGGGTTTTGACCTCATCAGTTCTTCTATTTTTCTTTGCTGAAGAAAACTAATTATGTTCTCCATTATCAGAGCGTCTGGGAACAGTCTGCAGCTGCTGTCTGAAACACTTACAGGGTCTATAATGCGTGTCTCAGCTCTTCTGGTCAGCTTGTGTTTTTCTTTAGTCAATTCATTTTGGGTTGCCATGTTGATTTATCATATTTTTATTTATTTTTATGGGAAAAGGAATGTACGATATTGTAAGACGTGCTATCTAGTGAGTGTAGAGAAAAGTCAGCATTTTTTGTAGTCTGATTTTTCTAAATCCACCGAGGCGTATATGCTTTGCTTTTATGTTGTTATTGTTTCTTTTTTAAAAACCACACTTGTATTTGCCTTAAACATTTTTTGAAATCAAAACAACATATCCAGAAAGCATAGATGCAGCTTCTCTTAAGATTCAGTGGTGATCTGAGCTGTCTCATTTGGGGACATATGGTCTCTAGGCAATTGAGTTACTGTATTGAGCATTTTCCCAGCTCACAAGATGACTGTGATGAGTTATTGCACTGACTCTTGCTCAGTCACAGGGGGAACCTGCCCCTTTGTCTTTCGCACAGACAGGCCCCTTATAGACACAAGGTTGTGCAGCCACTAGAGACCTGGGCTTCAGCTGGGCTTGGATCTATGCCTTGAAAGAAACAGATCTTCTTTTTGAAACTCTCTTGCCTTCCTTCTCCTAGTGTTGTATTCTTTTGTTAATGAAAATAACCCATATTCATAGAGTCAGAATAACAATTATTGATGGGCACTTCCTATGTACTAGGTATTTTATACACCTTATTTATAAGCCTTTCATTTGTAATCAGCTAATTTTGTCCTTATTTTATAAATGAGAAAACTGAAGACCAGAGAGTTGTATTTGACCGATGCCATAGAGCAGTAAGTGGTAGCATCAAAGCTGTGTAATCTCCAAGCCTCTGTTTTTTCCATCACATCAGTCTGGCTTCCTTCTTTTATAACCTGGATCACAGCTGTGTCATTTTGTGCAGCTGCTTAACTCTTGTAAAGATAAATAAAAGTACCTAATTCATAGGACTGTTTTGAGAATGAAATGAAGGTAATATATATGAAAGGACATGGCATGGCATCTGTGCATAGTAAGAACGAAATATATTTTTTAAATTTCTTCTTCTTTTTCCTGTAGGCCCTCCTTTCTTCACTGATCCAGACCTACCTTTCTACTGCCAACTAAAGAATGATGAGGTTCAAAAATTTGGAAAGGAGAGCTTTATTTCTCATAAAGTGTTGCAGCCTGAAAGTGGCCATTCTGCTAGGCTTGGAAGCATAGCCTCCCACCAGAAGCCAGAAACAGATACTTTGAGAGAGGGGCAAAGGGATCAAGAATTTATACTGAGCAGAGTGGCCAAATCTACATATTCAATAAGCTACAGAAAGACTCATGAATATTAATGAAAGGAGAAACGTGTACATGTACAATTGAGCTTCATGCCCCTTCTTGGGTCTCATGTGCAAAAAGCAGTGGTGTTAGCATGATCTGAGGGTGGAGTGTTTGGCCCTCTGATGTCAAAAGGTGAAGCAGAGGACACAAAGACCCTTACTGTGCATTCTCCATAGACTGGCCAAAAGCACTCTGTAGTCGGTGGTGTCTCATCAGGCAAAAAGGAGGGGCAGCGTCAGATGGATGTTGGACATCAGTGGTGGAGTTCTTTGAAAGGGCCGGTTTCTCTTTAGTCTTTAGGGAAGAAAAGCTAACGGTAGTTAGCGAGGGAGGAGGTCTAGCAAGGTGTGTCCGACTTCCTATCCCTCGTCATGGCCAAGAACTTAGTTTTCAAGATTATCTTGGGGTCCCCTTCGCCAGGAGAGTGTCCATTCAGTTGCTTGGGGGACTTAGGATTTCATTTTTAGTTTACAATACTTTAGACATCTCCTGATGGTCCATCCTAGGTCTGTTCTCTTTTGTATCTCTTTTAGAGATATTAGTTTTCTTGGGATGGATATAAGGAATGTGGCTGTGATTCAATCCTTCATTATGATTAGAATCATAAATGCTGAGGATCAAGGTGTAAGCCTTGGGACAATCATATTTAGGTGATGGGAGGAAAAAGTGCTGTTTTATCAGGGGAGAGAGAAAAAGCACTTAGAGAGGAGTTGATGATATGTAGGATGTGAGACTGCCGTGGATATCAGGGAAGGGAGACTTATAAGAAGGAGAAATTTGGTCAACTGTGTCAAATGCTTCAGGGATCAGGATGAGTAATGAGGAAAGGCCATTTGATTTGATTTGATCATTCAGATATCTTTAAAGACCTTTAAGAGGGCAGTTTCAGTAGAGGTAATGGACTGGAGGAAAGTAATAAGGATGGTGAGGAAATAGAGGCGGTAATTATTTTGAGATATTTGGTTTGTCAAAATCAGAGAGATTTTATCATATCTTGAAGAGATGTCATATTTGAAAGAATTTTTCTTTAATTTAGTTGAGAAATAAGTATTTTTATGGGCAAAAATTAAAGATCTAGTTAAGAAGGAGATTTTGAAGATGTCAGAGAGCAGAGATAATTGATAGGTAAGTGTGTACCGATTTTGAAGAAAGGCTGAGAATCTAATGTCAAGATCACACTGAGAAAACTGTTAATAGTATTTTTCTTTGTATGGTTATGTTCTTTTTTAACTTTTAATTTCTTCTTTGTTATCTTTTATATCTTCTAGATTTTCTATAACAAGCATCTATAACTTTCAAATTTTTAATAGCTCTTAAAAGTTAAGCAGATTTAAAATGATAAAACATGTTCATGACACTAAGAAACTATAAAAACATATAAGATGAAAATTATAACTTCCCACATGCCCTAATATTTTATTTCCATTTCTTTAAAGCAACCACCATCAAAAATTTACTTGGTAATCTGGGTGTGGTGGCACATGCCTGTAGTCCCAGTTACTCAGGAGGCTGAGGCGGGAGTATCACTTGAGCCCAGGAATTTGAGACAAGCCTGGGCAACATATTGTGACCTCTCATCTCAAAATAAATTTTTTTTTCTTGGTAGCCCTTCAGTAATTTTTTATACACATATGTTTTAAAATCAGAAAACAGTATTGAAAACTCATTAGTAAAGAAGTTAAGCTTGAAAAGGATAATACCACCTGGCTTATGATTTTCTGATCCCTCTTGAAAGACTAATAACATGAGAAGAGAAGAATGTAAATAGGCATAAACTTGTAAGAATGAAGATAGTGGAAGAGAAGAAAATAGCAGACAAAAGGCATCAACAAAATATTAGGAGGTGAAAAACAGATGGCCTAGTGATATCTGATTAGGAGAGTACAGAAATCTACAACTTCAGTACTCACAACACGGGAAGCAGTAAAAGGAAGTCAGTTCTGTTGCAAATTCAGTGCTGATGTCACTAAAACCAGGAAGATGGGCTGGAAGTGTGTCTGCTCTCCCCCTACCCACAGGTGCAAGGAGTTGCCCTTTCCCATCTGTTAGAAGACTGGAGATGAAACAGGGAGGCACTGGACTTGGGACATTAGCTGAAGACAGGAAAGGTCGTATCCTGAAGAGAGAGACCTCGGACCATCTTATCACCCGGCTGGCAGAATGTTAGCAACTAGGCTTAAACCATACCAAGATATTGGAGGGTTTCTTTCTGGGGAGATTGACTAGGCCAAGAGAAAAGACTGCTGTTATGTGGAGACTGACATTTGTGAAATGGCTGAGTCCCCGTGGATCAACCTATGATGAAGCCCAGCGCTTGGTAGTTACCACCCAAGCATAAAGATCTTTCAGTCAGCTGTGTACTGCCTCATTCTCAAATGTAAATGGGCAGCTATGGATCAGTAAATATTTCTAGAAAGCCGCTCACATAAAAAAACAGAGACCAAACAAAGCATTAGAAAAAACACAGAAAACAGACAAGCAGGAGGCAGAAGAATACACAACAAATGATATAGTTATGATCCTTCCAAAGAAAATATACTGCTTTCACAAAGGGTAGGAATCTATGCAAATAGAACCTTTTGAAGCCAAGAAAGAATTTTTGTTCTTAAAAAATGTGATAGTAGAAATTAAAACATCAACAAATGGATTAGCAAAATAATGTTTAGGAAATCACTCCTGAAAGGACAGAAAGGAAAAAAAGTGATAAAAATGTGAGAAGTATGGATAATAGGAGTTCCAGGGAGAGAAATATAAAAGAGAGGGCAGAAGTTATTAAAGAAACAATAAAAGGCTGTTTCCAGAGCTGAAGGACCTGTTTTCTGGTTGCAAGGGAACACCAAGTGTCCAGCACAATGAATATAAAAAGACATATCCAAGGCATATTAGTGACATTTCAGAATCCTTAAGTTAACATCTTACAAACATTTAAAGAAGAAAAATCATTATAATAAAATGGTTACTTCTAAGAATGATGTCAGATTACTGAATAGAAACACTGAAAGTCAGAAAACAATGAATAATGCCTTCAAAATCTAAGGGAAATTATTTCTAAACATTCTGGAATTTTGTTACCCAGCCAAACTAGGTAGTGGTTTCAACATCCAAAGCCTCAAAAATTGTACTTTGCTTGTACCCTTTCTCAAGAAAGAAATAGATTGTAAGCTATTCCAAAATGAGGGCATACTAAAAAAAAGAAAGAAAGAATAAGGTGTGAACCCTGAATATGTGAGACAGGTCTCAGTTAACTTAGAAAGTTGATTTTGCCAAGATTGAGGACGTGCCCATGACACAGCCTCAGGAGGTCCTGACGACATGTGCCCAAGGTGGTCAGAGCACAGCTTGGTTTTATACATTTTAGGGAGACATAAGACATCAATCATCATATGTAAGATGTACATTGGTTCCATCCAGAAAGGCAGGAGAACTCAAGCAGGGAAGGGGCTTCCAGGTCACAGGTAGGTGAAAGACAGTGAAAAGGATATGACCTAACTGATTCCATCTTGCTTCTAACCTCCAAGCTGTCTTTGTTCATTCCTGGACTTTCGGAGGAACTTAGTTTATAGTTTAGTTTTGAAACAAAGATGATGATAGTCCTTTCCCAAAACAAACCTTCTTACTGCCTGTGGACTAGACTGCCCAAAACCACAAGATTAGAAGTTATGGTAATTTTACTAAATAATTCAAGATGTAGCTATTTTCATTAAACCAATATTAATGTCTTATTTATTAAAAATTACCCAAGCAAAGATCATTCTGTTTTGGGCTGGGTTTATAGTTAGGTAACCCCAATGCCAAATTTTGACACCTTATAGAATTTGCCAGGGATAAGTATGAGATTGCTTGGTCAATAAATGCAAACAAAAAGATATGCTTGGCTGGGCATGGTGGCTCACGCCTGTAATCCCAGCACTTTGGGAGGCCGAGGCAGGTGGGTCACCTGAGGTCAGGAGATCGAGGACAGCCTGACCAACATGGTGAAACCCCGTCTGTATAAAAATACAAAAATTATCTGGGCATAGTAGTGGGCGCCTGTGATCCCAGCTACTTGGGAGGCTGAGGCAGGAGAATAGCTTGAAGCCGGGAAGTGGAGGTTGCAGTGAGCCGAGAGCACGCCATTGCACTCCAGCCTGGGAGACAGAGCAAAACTCCATCTCAAAAAAAAAAAAAAAAAATTATGCTGGAAATTCTTAAGACAATTCTAATATTACTGTACCTGTAATTTTAAAGCTAGCTTATTTATTAAAGATTCTACTTAAGTCATGTACACTTGAAAAAGCATTTGACTAGTCTTTCCTTTTTTCTGATAAAATGTTTGATTTAAGCACTTTTATTTTTCTTTAAGCCCATTCATTAGAGCTCTTTTATATATTTTTAGCAGTGAAACATTGTGTACACAGCACATAAATAAAGAGATATATTAGGCATACCGATAGAAGTACATTTATAGATTCCTAAGACCTCTTCTTTTGTGTTTTTCCTGTCTTAGACTTGCAAACTCTTGATAATCTGTTTCATCACTCTGGCAGTTGTCAGCTAAATAGCCCTAAATCTGCATATTGAAGGAAACAACTCTTAGTGAAAAATCAGATAGCAAAATTTACATCTCAAGGTACTGAAAGAAAAAGTCTGGTAGAGCTGGAGGGAGATTAAAGATGGATGTCAAGCACAAAATTATACAAATCTACCATAGGACTGTAAGAGGAGACCAGTTTTATTTAGATAGGGACTACTTGTCTTTTAACTGGATCTGAGCTCTGGGCAGAGCCCACATTGAATCCTGGGTCTCCAAAAAAGGAGAATTATTATGAGGCTAGACCATGTGATGCTTTTACAGTGCACTTTAAAAAAGGTTTTTTTAAACAAAGACTTTTCTGAGTGTCTAAACTACACTCTCCCTAAAAACCCGAGAGTAGCCTCTGTTGCAATAATTATTTTAGTCAATAAATCAGATAACAAAATACAAAAGCAAATAGTTTAAGAGTTGAGATGAACTGGTCTGTTTATGCTCTTGGGATTCCATAAGGAAAAACCGGTTTCTCCCCCAAAGGGAGTCTGGCACTTTCTCTGTTTTCTTTAAGGCTGTTATAAACTATTTTAGGTTCCTCATTCAGCAGAGGGTGCAAGAGAAAGGAGAGACAGAAGAAGTAAATGAAGAAAACAGAATTCAGTCAACTGAGAAGAAAAAAACTTTTGCTCAAAAAAAAAAAAAAAAAAGAAAAAGAAAAAGACAAGGTCCTAGGAGAAAAAAAAGGCCAACATGAAGGCCTTTTAAATACAAACACATAGACACACATGCATACATTTTTGGATGTTAGCTTGTAATTAAGCTGACTTTTAACCATTGAGCTCCTTAAAAAAAAATCTTTTTAAATCTTATGACCGTAGTTCAGCTGGAACAAATTGCTGCTATTTTAGAAGTACCAAGTATCAAACCAGAAAGGGCTTGATTTAGGAAACAAACCCAGGCTATTGTGGTGGAAAAAAAGATGGCAGAACCCTTAGCTATGGAACAGCAGCGTGAGGCGACAGCCATTGCTCTTTTGGTTGGCCTGACTAGCAGAAAGGTGGCCTTGTTATGTAAATAAAGCCTTTTAAGTAGCAAAAATGAAAGTCTTTCCTGTTTTTTGCTGTTCATTTTTCTCCCTGTACCACACCACTTTTGTGTGTGTGTGTGTGTGTGTGTGTGTGTGTGTGTGTGTGTGGGGCAGGGTGGTGGTAGTGGTGGGGGGGCGGATTTAGCCACTTCAGAGGCCTTTTCCCCCATAATTTGGAACTTTCCTTCTAATTTGATTAAGTCGGATGGAGTTGATCAAACCCAATGGGAAAAAGACGGAAACAACCTCAAAAACAGAAACAAACAACAAAAACAACAACAACAAAAAAGTTAAGCAAAACAAACAAAAAACAGTTAAGCAAAACAAAACAAACAGTTAAGCAAAACAACTTATACAACTATTGAGCATTCTAATGATAAGGAGCAATTAAAACCAGCTGGTTGTTAATCTTAACTTTAGCCAAAAACAAACCCCGATTCAGTTACTTACCTAGGAATGGGTCTCAGGCTGAAGACTGCTCTCTACCATCCTAGAAGCAGGAAAAATCTCAAATTCATCTTCCCTGTTGGAAGAGAGTTCAGACTTCATAAAATAGTTACCTCTGCCTTCCATTGCCATGGAAGCAGGAAACCTGCCTTCCCTGTGTGGGAAGCAAGCCAAATTCCAAAAAAAAAAAAAGGAGTTGTATGGCAATATAAACTTCAGATCTTGACCAAATTTTGGGAGATCAGGGATTCTCTGGAGGGGGCTCTTTCAGGCTTCAGCAAATTGTCCTAATGGCCTGAGCCTTAAAGATACCTCTAGCTGGTACCAAGCACCAATAGAAGATTTGGCAAAGGTCAGAGGCACCTCCACTTAGAATCTCTTTGTGGTTACCAAAATGTGAACCCTGAATATCTGAGACAGGTTTCATTTAATTCAGAAAGTTTATTTTGTCAAAGTTGAGCACGTGTGTCCATGACACAGCCTCAGGAATTCCTGACAACATGTGCCCAAGGTGGTTGGGGCACAGCTTGGTTTTATACACATTTTAGGGAGATATAAGACATCCATTGATATATGTAAGATGTACATTGGTTCCATCAAGAAAGGTGGGACAGCTCAAGCAGGGAGGGGGCTTCAGGTCACAGGTAGGTGAGAGACAAATGGTTGCACCCTTTTTGAGTTCTGATTAGCCTTTCCAAGGGTGTCAATCAGACATGCATTTATCTCAGTGAGGGGAGGGATGACTTTGAATAGAATGGGAGGCAGCTTTGCCCTAAGCAATTCCCAGCTTGACTTTTCCCTTTAGCTTAGTAATTTTTAGGGCCCCAGGATTTATTTTCCTTTGACATTTTCCCCCTTTTCTTTTCTAAAATTTTTGGAGAAAACATTTTACAAGAAAATTAGCCTTTGGTCTCAGGTTTTATCTGATCTCTCATGTCTGGGATGGTTTATTCCTATATAGGTAGGTCCCGAGTTATTAGGAAAGCTCATTTTTAGCAGGTTGAGAAGTCTCATGCTCTATGAAGAGAAAATAGGGGAGGAAGGGAGAAAAACAATAACAAAAGAATAATCCTGGAAAATTGGTATAGGCCACATCACTCTGAAGTCCATACATCAGTAGGCAGGTATGAAAGTGGCTTATGTGTGTAAATAGGTTGCCGTTATTTTCTTCTGAAGTTTATTTAAGTTGTCTAAATTCAGTTAGCAGGGCTTTAAGAAAGCAAAGGTTAGTTTTTAGTGATTTCAAATTAGGAAAATTGGGGGGAAAAAGGAAAAGAAAGAAGAAAAAAATTGAAAACATTGTTTTTGGATACTTGCAGCCAGGAAAAATTAGAATTCAGTCTAAACTTAGAAAATAATAAAAATTGAAAAACCTTAGGCAAAACTGGAATCTAACATCAGGTGTACTATAGTTTTTGAAACATAATTTTTCTGTCTCCAGTTTCCTATTTTTACTAAAGACAAATCATGGTAGGACTGATTTGCTTTATTATATTGCCCAGATTATTTGTATAAAGTACAGCAAGAATAATTATCTTTCACATAGGCTTTTTATATTGGCTTTGATGGAACTTTGTTCCATAAAAGGAATCTCAGATAAGATTTTTTTAAAGCTGAGCCCAGCCATGGATTTGTACCATCAAATACCTATGAGTTGGATGAATTACTCTCTTCTTGAGGTTCCAAGGTATTAAAAGGTTGGGGCTCCTGAGCCTGCCAGAAAGTGACATTCTTTGCTTACCACAGGTCAGGAACCCTGTACAGGAACTGCGTAGACAAGGTATGAGGCCAGCTTTCCCAAAAGGCTTTTATTGGCTTTCTAAGCCAACTTCGATTCCTTAAAGGAAAGCACACCATGCCAGTCAAAGCCGTGGTAAAATAACCAGTTTCTCCAACTGTGTCCTGTTACAAATGAAAACATATTCTTATTGAACTTATGCAAATAACTATATTGCCATAAGTTAAGAATATTCACAAATAGTTTCTGAATTCTGGAGAAATCAGGTGGAGAGAAATAAATATGCTCCAAATTTTATTTATAGGAGTATACTTAATTGTTAAAAGCTGTCAATAGCTCAAAAAAAAAGTTTCCTTTACTCTGAAAAACAAAACAAAGGATCAGCAACATTTTAAGCAAAAAGTCAAAAATATTACTCCAGTCTTCTATTAGTTTAGTCTGTGCAGTTAATACCTATTCTGCTTGATATTCATAAACATTTCAGCTCTCCATGAGTCCTGAAAGTTTTACCACTATTCTGATGTCACAATCTCCAGAGTTATCAGACACCTTCATTCATGAGCACTTGTTAGAGTTTTACAGCTGATTATAAAACCACTTTCTAAAGAGGATCAAAACAAGACAATAATTGTCCATGGATGACAAAAAGTTTTAGGGCAGCGATAGTCAAAGACACAATTGACAAAGAAATTTATTACCTCTGTGGCACACAATAATTTATTATAACAATTATAATTATTACTGAAAATGTACACTAAGTCATATCAGAATGATAGGAGTGTCTCATAATTTTGGAACACATACCAATAACATATTTATACAAATACAACCCAAAGAAAACCAAACACCATTTCAGATTTGACGATGCTTCCTATATAATTTTTATACCAAATACGTCAAATATGTCAACTTTGGACTTTAGGAAGCCTAACATCTTAAAGGATTAATTAAGTCAGAAAAAGACAAAATTTATAATTTGATTTTGAGAAGTTTGTCAAATATCAAAGGTTAAGACATTTGCTATCACAAAATTGGATCCCAAGTCATTGTAAAATAAGTCATTCACTTAAACAAAATGATAACTCAAGGATTTCAAAAAAAGGCAAAAACCTTCAGTCTTCGAGAGAGGAGACTTAGTTTTCCAAACAATAAGCCCTAATAAAAACAGCACGAAGCCAATGAAACTTGTTTTTCAAAATTTTATAAACAATCTATAAAATTGTAATCTTGACCATGAGATATAACTTCAATAATCCTTTTATAACCTTTCTAAATTTTATTAAAGAGTCAGTTAATGCTTCAAGAAAACCTTGCTAATCTGATACAGGGGCCCATATGTTGGTCTTGCATTAGTGTGCCTTTGACATTAATGGTTAATTTACTGAGGAATTGAACTTATTTCATCTCTCAATATTGGCCTTACAATCTCACATACCCACCTCTTCTGCAATAGTCCCTGGACCTTGAGGAGTTGAATAGCTTTAATTTCTGGCCTTGTGTCTCAGGAATGCAGTTTATTTTGGATTGGCATTTTATAGTGGGCCTGGAGATGAGGCTTTAATTGCTTTCAGTTTTTAAGATTTAGCAGGACTTGGTGTCCTTTTTAGACCCAGGAGTCAAAGCCCTGTAACTCAATTTCACGAGGACTTTAAAAGCACATAAAGATACACAGATGTAATAACCTTAATTAAAAATAATTCTTTTAAATCTTAGTTTTATTTCTAAGCAAACCAAAACTTAATAATAATGGCATAGGAATAATTTTGATAAAACGTAAAATCTGTTAGGCCTGTTACCAAAAGGCAAAAGAAAAGACTTTCTGTAGTGCACAGAATATATTATGTTGGAAGAAATCATTTCCTTCAGACCTTTAAGAAAACATTGTTAGCATCAGGCCACAACAAACAGAACTTGAGGGGAAAAACCTTATATGAGCTGAAAATGAGTTGAAGGAGAGTGTCAGTATTTTGTGGCTTTTAAAAGGGGAGAGAAAACTGAAAATGGCCAGATGCAATAAAAGTTGAACTTTGGGTTAAAAAAATTAAAATCTCCTATAATTTGTTAAGAGTAAGTCAATCCCTTAAGAAAATTTTATTGTTCTAATCAATTTTTTAGTGTATTAGTGTTCTTTTACATCAAACCCAATCTCTAGAAAGACCATTATAATTTCCCTTTAATTATAGACAACTTGATCATATAAAAATTTTTTTAATAGATCATCTTATTGGATTTATACTCTATACATTTTTTAATACAGCCTCTTATTGGACTTACACAGACTATTCACGACATGCTTGGACTTTCTGGTTTGTCCTGAACATCCCTCTTTCATAAACAACCAGACCTTTTATTCTAAGACTAAATTTACTATATAAGATTGCTTCTCATATAAAATGATTTCTCTTTAAGCTTTCTTACCAGAAAATACCTCTTTATTTCTATAACTTTCTTTATATCTGTCTTATTTCCTGGTTCTTTTTACCTTGTTTTATATACAACAGTTAAATAAGCTTTGAATTAGACAAAAATTGTTCACCTCTTTAAAAAGGACACTTTTTTTAGAAAGAATGTTTTCCTACAATATATTTTTATTGGAAAATACCCAAATAATGAAATATCTATTATTTAATCTAATATACCTTCAGATTCTAAATTATGACAAGTTTGTCTACAAGTATTTATCCCATTACATTTACCTCATTATCTTCTCAGCAAACTAAAAAAAATACTCCATTTCGTTTCTCATTTTCCTTCCCTTTTGCCAGTTGTCGCTTCTTTATTCACTCCTTGTCAAATGATTCATTCCATCTACATTTGTAATATCCTTTATTTTCTCAATGCTTCCAAGTTTAAAAAAAAATCTCTACTTTTGTTTTTGTTTCTAAGCCTATGCTTCTCCTTAACTGTTGCTTTCAAGTCTCTCAATACCTTTGCACTTTTCTATCAAGATGGCCAGTGATATTCACAAAACAATATTAAGTACAAATGCAGTGAACACAGCAACAAGTTGAGGGATAATGGGTGGATGAGGTGGCAGTGCCTGCCTGACTGTTTTCACAATATGTTGGTGAGGAGCTGAGTTGACCCACTGGAAGTAGAAAATAGCTTTGTTTATGTCTATGATCATTTATAGGGCTGATGTTTAAAAAGAATTACCTTTATGTGATATAAATAGCTTACTTCCTCATGATTTGACTTGATATAGAGAAAGAATATTGAGAGTAGGAAAAAACCATGCACAAACTCCACTCAACAACAATCAACACAGACTTCTGTGACCAAATGTGTGGGGATTTCTCCCTACCAATAAGAAAGCAATTGATTCTGTGGTGGGCCCAGCTGGGTGTCTTCCAATTCAATTTCAACACTGTCTACCTAGAGATAGAGTCATATCCCACAGGATGAGGGTTTAGTCCCTGAGACTGCCCCCGACTTTAGATGCCAGTGACAAGCCCCAGGTTGTTTTACCAGTGCATCTGACTGACTGGCTATAAATTGGGGATTCCACAACCTCTTCCTTGGGTTCAATTAATTTGCTAGAGCAGTTCACGGAACTCAGGGAAACACATTTACTGTTTATTATACAGGATATTATGAAGGATGCAGATGAAGAGATGCATGCAGTGAGATATGGAGGAAGGGGTGCAGAATTTCCATGCCCTCATGAGGCACATCACCCTTCAGGAACCTCCAGGTGTTCAGCTATACAGAAGCTATTCAAATCCTGCCAATTTGGGTTTTTATGGAGGCTCCATTATGTAGGCATGATTGATTAAACCATTAGCCACTGGTGATCAACTTAAACTTCAGCCACCCTTTCCTCCCCACAGTTTGGGGAATGTGGCTTAAAGTTCTAATCCTGTAATCCCGCTTTGGCCTTTTAAATGATCAGCCCCCATCCTGAATCTACCTAGGGGTCTCTAGCCACCAGTCAACTCATTAGCATACAAAAAGACATCATTTTTGAGTTTCCGAGGATTTTAAGACTTGTATGCCAGGAAACGGGGTCAAAGAGCAAATTTATATTTCATAATTTCACAAATATAAAGATTCTAGCTCCCAGAATAAGATTCAGCTAGCACGTTCCTTAATGGAAACTGGATGACAGTCAGTTAAAGGTTGTTGACAACCTGAAATGCTGATATTCTGTGCTGAGTAAAGAGAGACTCATATGTTTTAGACAAGCAGGTGGCACAGTTAATACTCTGTAAAGAAAGTTGGGAATCTTTGACTTGTGTTTACACAGAATTCCATTCTGTGAAAATGGTTCATAGCACAAAGCCAAAGTTTTTCTCAGAAAATAATTTTGAATCTTACTCAAAGAAATACCAGAAGTGTATGCCATGAATCATGAAAGAGACAATTAGGATCTGGAAAAATTTCAGGACAGACGCTACTGTCCAGTCCTGTATCTAGTAGGCAGTGCAGCTGGGATGAGTCCATGGAGCTGACTCCAGGGTCTTACCCTCTGAAATATGTCACTTCCCTTATCATCTTAATGTTTCCTGGTTCAGTTCCCTGACTTAAAAAATCTGTATAATTCAGAAATTTATAATGCTGTTTCTGTATCTTTTTTCTCTTCCTTTAATTTGCTTTGCCTTTCAAAAACTTCTCCCCATCTTTCACAGACATAATCTCAGATCTAGGTGTCATTACAACAAGAAAGAAAAAGTGTTTCTGAATGGAGTTCTTATATCTATTATATAATGTCTGGCCTCCCCAGTGCTATTCAGGAGCACCGTGGGCCATGATTGGATAAAGACATCCCCGATGCATCCCACCCTGCTGTGTAAACACGTATATTCGAGAAATGGTTCAATTATATGTCACTGCCTGCAGTTTGGAGCATCTGCTACTTGCGCACATGTCTAAAAGCCCAGTGGAGTATAGGTGTTCATGTGGTGACTGGTACTTGTGATCTGGACCGTATTTTCAGCTGTTCTTACGATGACTGCCCAACTACTGCCTCTCTCTGAGTGGATGGACCTGCCCACCCCTATGCTCCTGCTCAAGCCTCCAGAAGTGAATTCATTGCATCTCTCCAAACATATGTTTTAAACTTCAGACCACTGAAACACACTCTCCAGATGTGATAGATACCCACTTCCCTGTTTTTCTGTGATGCCATTAGCAGACGAACAGAATTTTATTCATAAAGATATGAATTCATGTATAACAGAAATATTTTCTTGGGTGGGTTTTCTCATATCTAAGCATGGTGTTAAATGATTATGAGGGGAATCAAAATTGAAGAGTCTAATAGAGGGATACCTTGCTGTGGATAGGACAGAGATAAGAGTGAGAGAGGGTGGGCTTGACGGGGCTGGTTAGAGAAAATGTTAGAAATATGTCCAGGAGAGAAACAGGCATCCACTGGAAGATTTTATGAAGTTTCTGCTGTGCAGTGGCCCCACACCCTCCATTGCAACTTCTAGTCAAATTCAAATGTCTTGCTGTGCTTTTGGAGTTGGATTTATTCTTGAGGATCTGTAAGGGAGGGCAGATTCTTCTCCTTTTCACTTAGAGTAAGTGCCGCATGCACCCAACCCTGTGTGAGCCTCTCCCCCAACACACCAGTCCGTCCCATGCTCACTTTATTCTAGATTCGCTGGTTTCCTTGATGGCCTTTCAGCATACCAGGCATGCTCCTCTTTAAGGCCTCTGCACTTGTTCTTTGCTCTATCTGGAATGATTTTGAAGGACAGCAGATTATGCCCCCCAAAACATACCACTATCACACGGGGATGACTTCAAGCTAAAGACACTTGAAGAACAGCAGATGTGAGAAGGACATTCTTATCTTCCCTTTTTCTTCCTGAAGGCAGGAGATTAAAAACTCCCAGGTGAAAGCTGCCCTCCATATGCTAGGAAGAAAGAAACATTCTTTGATGGGGAGTCATAGCCAAGAGAATTCTGTACAAGCAGACTTCGTTAAAATAAATCGTCTTCCTTTAGCCTTGCCATAGTTTAGTTACTTTTCCACAAATGGGTCTCTTTGTTCAGCCTTATACAAAATCAAGTAGGTTCTTTTTGTTGGTTGATTCTGAAACAGGGTCTCACTTTGTTGCCCAGGCTGGAGTGCAGTAGTGTGATCATGGCTTACTGCAACCTTGAACTCCTGGGCTCAAGCAGTCCTCCAAACAGCTTCCCAAGTAGCTGGAACCACAGGCATGCATCGCCACATCAGGCTAATTAAAAATTTTTTTTGTAGAAACAGGGTTTCACCATGTTGCCCAGGCTGGTCTCAAACTCCTGGGCTCAAGCTGTCTTCCCGCCTTGGCCTCCTAAAGTGCTGGGATTACAGGTGTGAACCACAGTGCCTGGCCTGCATGTAGGTTTTGCCATGTCTTTGAGTCCTACTTTTCTTATGAGGGCTCCCATATCCTGTAAAACTTACATTAAATAAATTTTAAAACTTTTCTCCTGTTAATCTATCATGTATCAATTTAATTCTCAGACCCAGCCAGGACCCTACGAGGAGACAGAGAGTTTTGACTCCACTATACTCTTCTTTCAGATATTCACATGGCTTTCTTCTTCACCTCCTTCAGGTCTTTACTCAAATATCACCTGGTGAGGACTGACTTAGCCACCCTGTTAAAAATTGCATCTTTCCCAATTCACCCAAGTAAATTATTTATTTTGTTTTCCTGATTTCTCCATTAGAATTAGGAGGCAAGGTGTCCCCCTCTACCTCTGCCCCTGGTTTATTCACTGCCTTATCCTCAGTGCCTAGAAGAGCACTAGGCACATAGAAGCTGCTCAGCAAATGTTTGTTGATTGACTGAATGAGTGAGGTCTGAATGGGTCCAGTCACTTCCAGCTACTAAAATAACAAATAAGTGGTTCTCAAAAGATAATAGTAGAAGCTTTCTAGCTGTATAGATCAGTAAGCCTGAGTAGGAAGACTGAAAATAAGTATTCATTGAAATCCTTCCTAGAAACATTGATATTCTTTAATCCACATAATTTTGTGTACTTGTTCAATAAATTATAAAACAAATATGTATTAGAAAAAACAAATCCTCCTTAAAATATTTATATTTCAAAAGTTCCTTCTTTCAATTTTCTCTGCCCTTACTAGAGAAACACAAATTACACATGGCACTAATCTGCCTTTCTTTGGAACACATTTCCTTTATCATGCAGTCATTTCAAATGTGAAAAATAAAATACTGCTAAATACAAGATTACTTTCTGGCTTAAGTAGTGGATAAGAGTTGTTTTTCTCTGTGTTTGTAGTTCTGGCAAATTGTCCAGAAGATTAATCTTTGAAAAGACTTTTTATTATATCTGTAGAAAACATTACTTTGAAGCAATAATCTAATGAAAGTACTTCTCCTTCATACAATTTAAGAGATTTTGATAGAAAAATAAGACGAATACAAATCTCTACTCTATATGGAGTGTGTATTTCGGCCTATTAGGTCAATGATGTAAGCTACTGCAGGGAACCAATACAGTTGCCCCAATACCTGGGGCAAAGGTATTGTCTTTGCCCCAGAGGCAGTATTATCACCACTTGCCTCCATTCCCCATCCATGAGCAAGACCCTGCTGCTTGATTCTCAAAACATAACATTAGAATCTTTCTAGCTACATAGACCAGTAGGTATAAACAGGTTTATTTTCAGAACCGCTTAGTTTTTAGAATAAGAAACTTCTCTGATTTCTATGTAGGCTACTAGGTTCTTCACTTAAAGAAAAGCCCTCTTTTGTTAGATGCTTAACTTTTCAGCTTCTACTCTTTATATGGTGAACGTACAACTTATTATTCAAAAAGGGACATGTTTGAGAATAGAAGGAGTAACTATTAAAAATTATGGCCAGAAAAAATTTATAAACTGATATTGTGTGAAGCAAACAAAGTTGTATTGTCTCTAACTATTAAGAAGGAGAATGAAATTACTTACTGAGGCTATACAATGTGCTAAGTGATTTATATCTTTTACCTCAATTTCAAAACCATCCTCTAATAGAGGCTTGGGAACATTTTCAGTCATGAATCAGGCTCTGTGACATTAACCCAAGGAGTCAACAATATTGTAGTCTAAAAGAAATTTTAGGAACTCAGCTCAGGACACTTTACAATAAGGACTATTGATTTAGCTGTCTGCAGGAAATGCATTAGATACACATTTTGGCTGAAAGCCAAATGTTAAAATCAATAATTGACAAGTCAGATATCACTAGAATAGGAAGAACTTTGGGGAGACAAGATTAAATTTGAAACCTTACCAAACATTTTCAAAGTCAACATTTGGATGTTTGACAATATAGTGAAGGAAAAATAATTTCTCAGCACCATCCACTGGTGGATTATTCCTGTAGTCTCTGTGCTGCGTGTCTGCAGTCCTACAGACATGCCTACTTTAACCAGACTAACATTTAGCACACAGTGGCAGGAAATGGGATTCACTGCTCAGCAAATACTCCAAATCCTGGATCTTCTACTACTGAAAATGTTTGCCAGTCTAAAGCAATTATTTTGACAAGTGTTTGTTTCTTAGTCTCGAAACAGACAACACAGAAGAAAACTATAAGGAATTGACTTCTTAAATTTGAATTTTGATTGTGGAAGCAAAATGCACATTGCAATTCTCTGCTTTCTCTAACACTGCCTTTTTTCTTCCTATTTGTTATTGATTCATTCATTCAGATTTATTCATTTATTTTAATTATGGCTTTTAGATTCAGAGGGTACACGTGCAGGTTTGGATATATTGTGCGATGCTGAGGTTTGGGGTACAAATGATTCAATTATTCAGGTAGTGAGCATAGTACCCAATAGGTCGTTTTTCAGTTCTTTTCTCCCATTCTCTCTCCCGCTGCTAGTGCTCCCCAATGTGTATTGTTCTCATCTTTATGTCCCTGTGTACCCAGTGTTTAGCTTCCACTTATAAGTGAGAACATGCAGTATTTGTTTTCTGTTCATCCATTAACTCACCTGGGATAATGGCCTCCAGCTGCATCCATGTTGCAAAGGACATGATTTCGTCCTTTTTTATGGCTGCATAATATTCCATTCATATATATGCCACATTTTGTTTATCCAATCCACTGTTGATGAGCATCTAGGTTTTCAATAAATATTTATTAAGCACCTTTATAATGTCTCAGTCAGCATTTCAGGAAATGGGGATACAACAGTGAACAGAAGATAGAAGTCTCTGCCTTTATGGAGTTTATATTCTGGGCCTTAGGGATGTAGACAATAAACAAGACTATAAATTAAATATATAGCATATAAATAGTTTTAAGTGCTAGAGAGAAGAATAAAGCAGGGAAGAGGGATATGAGGAATTCTCTATTGTGATTGGATCAAAGATGATTTCTCATGATATTATTTTTGGAGTATTTATTCCTCATGGAACTTTTTGAGGGCAGATTTAACATTTAACTTTCAGTTCTTCATAACAAGATGTGAAGAGTTCCAATTTAGCATTTTTTTTCCTTGAAAATCTCATTGTCTAAATGGAATTAAATAACTGAAAATTAAATATAGTTCTTCAAGGTTATTTTGTCTAATGTTTTGAGTGTCAGTATGTAAAATAATTCTATGAAGACCTGACTTATTTAATCTCAACTCTGTTATCCTGCTTTATATTATTTAAAATTTTATAAATATTCGTTGGCAGAATAATTATGTGGTATTTTTCCTAAGGTTATATTCCAGACACGCTCTGACTTAATATTTCCTTTAACTGACAATTTACTCTCCTAGGTAGTAAATAATTCCTCATAATTTTTTTGTACATAAAACTAACAGCTTTCATAATAAATTTATTATTGCAGCATTTTCTTCTTGCAATATTAAATATTCACTTACACTTCACCTGACTGATAGAATTTCAACATAGAAAGCACATAAAGAGATTGTCACTGTTTACCCCTATATTGCGTATAAGAATTTTAGATTGCATACTCGGTTACAAACAGTAAACTCTGATGACACTCCCTGTTTGTGCTGCTCACATTGATACCCTGATTAGATATGAAGGGGACATGCAAGATCAAATGATCATTTGTCACATGCATGTTCAGGGATGCCAGCACTGGCATTGATTTGGATGTTTGTATATCTGACTATTTAACCTTCCAAAAGCTAAGTCTAAATAGCTACAGTGTAACAGTAGATTTTGGCCAGATACTGAAACTGAGGTAAATTCTTGCCCACCCCTCCTGTCTCAAATTCAGTCATCTCTTGGAAGGGACACAAAAGTATCAGTCATTGGAGTGGCAGCCTCCCAACCTTCTTCCTGCCTGGTGACCAAAGTGTTGAACATGGCATCTGAAAGCGTCATAACAAGGTTCACTCTGATCCTAGGCATAATTAATTGAGTGGTTGGATTTTCATCCTTATTTGCCTGTTAAGTGTCCTCAGTATCTGTCTTCCTAGTCGGTAGGCACAGTCAACAGATGAGGGCTTCTCGGCTTAATTGATCTTATGAATTCCATTAGGAGGGATAAGAACCTGAGTGATGTTCTAGCAAGTGGCTCCCAGGCTTCGTAAGTATTTACCTTTATGTTGCAGTTATAGCGTCATTAGCTACAACTATTACTGAAGCTTGAATTCAAATAAAAAGCAATTAGATGTAATTCCAGTACTCAACTCACACGCAACTGAAACTTAATGATCTGGCAATTTGAACATGAATATGAAAAAGGAATTCCTTTAGCTTTTTTGATCCTCTGATTTTATTGTCTGCCACCAAAGAAAAGCAAATAATACACAGCATCAGCGCAAAGCATGAAAAAGGAGATAGGAGCCAAATTCGCTAAAAATTCTAAAAACTGGTCTATAGCTGTGCTCCAGAATTACCTGAAGGTTAGACGGACGTGAAGTCCATTATTTAATCTGACAATTTCCTAGACATCAAAAACAACAGGCTGCAAATCTCAGATCAGGAAACCCTTCCTGCAACCCTGGATATGACTTAATGTCCTCCTTTTTCCAAACAACCACAGACGTCTGTGCACATCTCTGCTGTGACTTTGGTCACATCTCCCTGCATACACAGGAAGTCACTTGCTTGTTGGTGCCCCTTTTCTTGATTATGTTTTCAGAAGGAAGATCTGGTTTTAAATTCAATTTTATATCCCAAGAACCTAGCACAGCTTTAGGTAAGAACTCAGTAAAAATCACTACTACTACTTCTAATATGACTACTACTATTAGTACTGCAGCTGATAGTACTACAGTACTAGTACTATTCCTGTTTTTGCTGCTGCTGCCATATCCAGTGTAGCTGGTGAGCTAATGAGGACCCCACTCAGGCACATGGGATATGCATACACATTTCCACATTATGGTTTCTTTTTAGCCACCCTCCAGAGATGGTTATGGCAGAGGGAAGATGTGGAGGCATTCTGGATGAAGGGAAAAGTTTAAGAGTTTATGACAGAAAAACCACTCATATTGCAAATAGTAGTATGATCGCTGTGAATTTGCTATACCTCTTGGATTTAAAAATATTTCTACACATGAGAAACTTTGTATTTTCTATGGCGTATTTGTTTTCCCCCACTAAAGGTATGAGTGCCCTAGCATGGTGATGCTGTAGGAGGAGATATGAATTTGATTCAACATAATCTAATACATATTTTATCAATAATTAAGAAAACATTTGCTAACCTAATGAACTTAAACAAGTCTCTGGGTCTCAGCGTCAGTTTCACTATCCATAAATTCAGAATAATGTAACCTGTCTTCTTAGGCTATTTTGAGGATGCAAAGAGGAAACAAATATGAAAGCGATTTGCAAGTTGCCAGGTACTAGGCAACGTAAGGTGCTATATGGCTGTGACAAATTTTCCTTCTGAACCTCCTGTAGCACTTTGTACGGAATGGCAAGTTCAGCTTGGTTGGAGGCCAGAGCCATGGTCTTGTTGGAAATAAGTACCTGATGTGAGGTACAAAGACCTGGAAGCAAAGCCCTGCCCCACCATTTCACTAGTTACGTGACCTGAGATAAATTACTTGAGAAAAGAATATTAAAGTCATCCAGCTCATGGGTTACTGTGAGAATTCAGTAGAAAAATACCTATGAAGGCACCTGGTGTACTGCAGGCAGTTGGCCAGTGTTTACACAGCATTTTTTTTAGGGCAGAGAAAGATACAAATGAATCAAAATGGTTCTGAGCAGGTAGCCCGCAAAGAGGAGAAAGCTTGGACTCTGCGGACCTGGCTTCCTGTTCTGCCCTGTGTGGCCTGAGCAAGTCCTGGAACCGCTCTAAGCCTGTTTCCTCAGATGAGAATTGGGAGGAATAATGATGATAATAATAATAATAACCATACCCTTAATTATCTCTTAGGGTTGCTCTGAGGACTAAAAAATATAAGATATCAGCAGACATGGGATAGGAACTAAAAATTTAGCCTATCCTCCCCCCAAATTTAGCATCATGCTAGTGATAATTCTCCTTATTTTTAAAGATAGTCTTAAACCATGTCCAGGTGTTTTATGTTGACTCAATAAGAGCCTAGGATGCGCTTTTGACAAAATGTTTGCAGTCCAGTATAAAACTTTACCTTAGCCAGGCGTGGTGGCACATGCCTGTTATCCCAACCATTTGAGAGGCTGAGGCAGGAGGATCGCTTGAGCCCAGGAGTTTGAGGTTGCAGTGACTGCATTCCAGCCTGGGCAATAGAGTGAGACCCTGTTTCAAAAAACAAGGACAACAACAACAACAAACAACAAAGAAAACCTTTACCATCTCTGGAAGCCACCTTTTGGGTGGCAAAACACCAATAAAAATGAATGAGGGTGGAGAAGAAGAGGAAAGAGAAGCAGCTGATGAGAAACGGAGGGCCAGCGTAGGAGCAAGAAGAGACACTCGGTCTAGCAACTTTGATAAGATGAAAGCTTTCTTCCCGAGCTCTTCTCCCCTTGTCTGCCTTGAGCCCTTCTCTTCTGTCCTTCTTTCCACTGAAACCTTCATGAAGGCAAAGCCAACGAAGATCTCAGAGAGTGCAAGGGGAGGCACAGTGTGGCGGGAAGAACACCTCCCCCGCAGGCAGAGGAAGCCTGCCCACACCGCGGGGCTCCTGCAGCTGCAGCCTTACTGACTAGGCTGATTCCTGGCAACAATGAGCTGGGACGGTGTGACAATAAGAAGGAGAACACCTACCACTTATTGAACTTTCACTGTGTGCTCTACCAGTACGTTCCCAGTGAACTCTCAACGAAAGTCTCATAGGGCAGTTCTGCAGCCCCTTCTCTTTGCCCAGTCATGGAGTTAGTAAGCTGCAGAGGCAGGACTTGAAGTCAAGTCTCCCACTCCACCGTCCCCTTTCAGCTAAAGATGTCTGAGCAAGCATTTCTGGGTGAGGTCATTCAGAAGTGGTTTATGCCAGCAATTTGTTTTATTCATCTTCCTAGAGGAGGAAGTGGTGAATAAGCTCTTTTACTCATGAGTAAGTGGAATTTATTTCTGACAGATTGTTAATTGGAGGGTCGTATAAAGATTTCCCCATAGAACAAACATAGCTTAGACTTGAGGGGCTAGCTGGGGAGTAGACTGCAAGCCAGCCCAGAAGGGTGAGGTTACCCCAGTGATGCTGGTGCTTCAGACACTGAGGTTGCTGGGAGAAACTTCTGTCAAAGTCATAGAGCTCATCACGGTGTCAAACACTTCTGAGAGGCCAAAGTGAGAACCAAAAAGGCCCATGAGATTCAGCAGTGAGAAGGTAGGTTGCTCTCCAGTGTCTGAGATCACATCATTCATTTCATTCTATTTCTACTCAAAAGATTTTCAAGGGATTGTTCTCTATCTTGTCACCAGTTTTGGGGAGTGCACTCTCTTTAGGGTCACTCTGTGTATTCCCTTGCCATACAGCTTGCTGGAAGTCTCTTTTCACTGAATTTAACCACCTGATTGTTAATGAAGATAGAGATGCACCTCTGCTGTAGCTGAATAGCTCAACAGTCTCCAAAGTTAGCTATCCAAGTCTTTTCTGGACCTGGATGTTCGAATCAATCATCTGCAATTGTAATGGTTATTTTTATCTTTTGACATATCTCACCTGAATCTGAATACAATCTAATGAATCTGATGTATTTTTCTTAAACTTTTTTTTTTTTTTGCTGTGAAATAGTCTAGTCACGCATTTTGGTGGCTAGAAGAGTGAATTAATAGTAGTCTAATCACCCTGGAGATGCTATGCTTCTGTGAGCTGGCACTGAGGTAAGGCGGCACATCTCTGTGGGAATGACAAGTGAATGAATCTGCTCCTCATTTAACCTGCTGTTCTTTTCTCTCTCTCTGTTTTCTCTCCTAGGAAACAAATGGAAGACTGCTGCGACCCTGCCCATCTCTTTGCTATGACTAAAATGAATTCCCCTATGGGGAAGAGCATGTGGTATGATGGGGAGTTTTTATACTCATTCACCATTGACAATTCAACTTATTCTCTCTTCCCACAGGTTAGTATAGAGTTGGTTGCCTTCAGTATGGTTTCTTAAATTTCTTGCTGTCATGGAAAAGGGATAATTGAGTTTGCCTTACTCATCAGATTGACTTTTTGTTTTCTTTCTTCTCTCTTTAAATGTTTTTCTTTATATCTGTCATCTGTGTGTGTGAATAAATCACAGTGTTTTGATGCAAGGGTGGAAGCAGGATGTTACAGAGTTACAGTTTTCCTAGCCTTTCTGATTTGAGTCCTATGAGACTGAAGGAAGCAAGAAATGAATGATCAGGGACTTGTGGAATTCTAGTGTTCTGAGGTTGGCTGTGGAATGACCATGAGGATTTGTGTGATACTGCAATGTTTTCTTAGGACTGATGTTGCTCAGGGAGTGGGGACCATATGGTGAGAAGTTTGCTTCTTAGAGCTCTTGAATGTTAACCCTGTGGTTAGATTACCACTGTGAAATGGAGGAGTGGTGGATATGGAGAGGAATAATTCAACTTGACCACTTTTGAAGTGGTCTAAATCAAGCTTTGCTTACTTAATATTTCTTCTTGGTTTTCTGGGCATTGAAATAAAATGTTTTTCTAATATACATGTAGGCAGCAAGAGGGGGGAAAAGGGAAATTTTATTTTAGGGAACCCTAGTTTTGGGGAGGGGAGATCTTAGGCAAAATTGCAATTAGGGAAAAATTCAGAAATGAATCATGGCCTCCCCAAGACATCTTTTAGCCACCCTTGGTTTGCTCAGATGATTGTACAGAAAGAGAATTTTTGAGCCTTAGAAAGTGGGACTGAATCTTTCATGTGTCTCTGTTAATAGCCCATGAGACTTTAAAGGAGGAATCCCACAAAGCTGAGGCACAGGTTCTACCAGATCCAAAGTCACACTCTCTATAAAACAGCCATGCTGACTAGCTCATCCTTAGATATTTTAGTCTAGTTTGATGGTTTTAAAATGCAGTGATAAGGTTTTTCTTTTAATTTTTGAAATAAGAAGTAGAAGCTTTAGTTTATTGCCAGCATCTACATGTTTTCTCTCTTCATCTGCCCTTGGGAGGCTTCCAAGTGTCAAAGGAAATAACTAAGAGCTATGATATATGGAACTGAATTTTGTCTCCATCTCTTACTAACTAAATTCCTTGGATGATTACCTAAGTCGTCTGAGATTTAGCTGTCTTGTCTCTATGATGGGTAGAGCAGCACTTGCCCTATTTACCTTACAGAGCTGTGGAAAAGATCAACTTAGATAATGCATGGAAATGTCCTTTTTTTTTTTTTTTTTTTTTGACAGAGTCTCACTCACTCTGTTGCCTGGGCTTGAGTGCAGTAGCATGATCTTGGGTCACTGCAGCCTCCACCTTTCAGGTTCAAGCAGTTCTCCTGCCTCAGCCTCCTGAGTAGCTGGGATCACAGACATGTGCCACCATACCCAGCTGTTTTGTATTTTTAGTAGAGACCATGTTTCACCATGCTGGCCAGGCTGGTCTCGAACTCCAGACCTCAAGTGATCTGCCCACCTCGGCCTCCCAAAGTGCTGGGATTACAGGCGTGAGCCACCGCGCCCGACTGTAAAACATAATAAATGTACTTTATAAATACAAAGCATTATATGTTTGGTATTAATGTGCTGATTCATACTTAGTATCTTGAGGCTGAGGCATGAAAAGTAGAATTGTATTGGTGAGGGTTTAGGCAAGGTACAGAAATCTCTTTAGGTACTTTTAGCGGAAAGATATTTCATATAGGGAATTTGGCATTTAAAAAAATCATTGGAAGAATGGAGAAATGGGAGCCAAAGGGTGGTTCCTAGAATTACTGAGTTCAAGAACCTACTACTGTAACTGTGGTCTAGGGACTGGGAAGCCCCAACTTGGCATTGCTGTTAGCGTGGCCACAACTGCTTCTGTTAGAAATAGGGGAAAGAAGATGAGTTCCAATTCTCCTCCTCATTTCAAATCTTCCTCAAATGCTTCTAATGGAGAAATGATTTGCATGCAGAACACTAGTTGCGAAGAAGTCCAGGAAAGGCAGTTTTTAACTGTCATGCTTCAGCAGGAAGCTGGAAAGAGAGTGGTACAGAGGTTAAGCAAGCCAATCCACAGGATATTCTATGTATGAAAACTGCTACCAACTAGTTGTGGCATGAGGAAGAGATAAGGAAGCAATCTCCTTTAACAGCTCCTCACATAGAAACATTTTAAATGAAATCCAAAGTAGCTTTTTTTATAGATGAGGACTTTTAGTTTTACCAAATGAATTCTAACTTTGTATTAGAAAATAGATTTAAAAGGATGATTAAAGAAATATAAACTAGCCTCCTATATTATCTATCGGTTGCAGCAATAGGGTTATAAGAAACATTTACTTTGTAAAGTCTGTGCAAATGAATTCTGTGCCTCTTTGTGCCAGTTGCAAGACCAAGGAAACATCCTTGAATAATAAAGGAAGAATACTTTTTTCTTGGGAATCAGAAGTCATTACATCATTGTGTATGGGCACAGCCATTGCAAAAGGCAGAACCAATTCAATGAGTAGATTTTTTTTAATTGCATATGTATGTATTTTCCTGCTAAGAATCTGAAATGACTAATTAATTCATAGAAATCTTGGTAAACCAGTTTGCATCACTGGAAAAAATGGTATTTTCCCTCTGCTCTCATCCATTATTATTTCTTAGCAAAATGTTTCTAGTTTGTTATCAGCCAAAAAGGGTTGCCAGTTAATTGATACGCTTCATTTATGTTCCCAGTGGGAAGAAAATAGCGTGTGCAGGTGAGGTAGAAATGCAGGTGAGTGGGCCAGGCTCAGCGTTTTCAGCATGAACAAAGCTTCACTCCTTTCCCAGAGTTTCAGTGAAATAATGCTAAGTCACTCATTTCTAACTTCGATTCCATGTCTGTACCTTTACACTTGCCCCTTAAATACTCCGTATATGTTAGCCATCATTATCAATGTTATTCGTTTGCCTACTTCTGTTTTTTTTGTCGTTGGTACAAAGATGCAGTGTAAGAAGGGAGATGCTCTGGTACATTAGGGAATAGCAACAGGTCCTATAATGGCTGGGGCAGTGTATCCTCAGGAGGTAACTATTGAAATGTCTGTGAATTGAGATGCCACATCAAACTCCTTTTAGTTAGTTAGTTCTATGCTATTTGAACCTTCCACAACTTTCTGTAACTTTCTGTTCAAATTTATTCAATTCTGCCACATAATGCGGTGTACATAACTTCATATCTCCATATGACAGTGTTCTGTGTTCTAAAAATCCTTATCTGCTATCTCAGTACCATCTTGTGAGCTCTTGAGAACAAGAGGGTTTTCCCTTTTGTGCCCACTGCAGTGCTTCCCACTCAGTATAAATAGTCATTCCCAACCACTCATGTCTGTCAAAGGCATTCCTGTCTGTGTCTCACTTGGGCTGGACCCCTGCAGTGCCCTTGCTTGAACTATAGGAAACCAAGCAGGAAATTCAGAGGTAGCTGTTTCCAAAGGGCTCTATAAATGTATTTTGGTGAAATATTTGTTGAATATTATTAGGCATGAAGGGCAGAATTTTTAACCTTCACACAGGATTTTTAAAACATGTGATGTATGTGTGTGTGTTTGTATTTGGGGAGGACGGTGTGATGGTATCAGCCTTCCCACTTTGAGAATAGCTGCTCCCAATCCCCTGGGTTGGGACCAGCTCTTTCCTGCTTAGCCAGGAACTGCCCCTTTTAAGCCTGCATGGTCCAGTGTTTACAGGCATTATTGAATGAACCCTATTTTGGCCTAAGATATCTTGCCAAGGAAGGACACAAATTTCCATGGAAATGAGTGAGGCAGTAGCAGGAATGTTAGAAACCACAACTGTGCTGATACAATCTGAAAAATATTTCCTTTTGGTATTATAAAAACACGGTTGGCTGTCCATTCTCTTACATTGTGATATAAATTACATTTCTCCTCAGCACGTTCACCCAGGGCCATATGTAAAGCATCACAAAACATCCTTAATGCACCCCACATAGACACTCATTTCCAGCTTCCTAGGTTGGCCGTAGGCTCCTGTCATGTTCCACTGAGCCTGGACCTGCAGCGTTCTTGGCCTGTGGGAAACCCAGCAGGATATTTTGGAGTAGTTTGTCAAAATAGGCTTGTTAAAATGAAAATACACATTTTTTTTCCTTCACAGTAGTGTGCTTAATAGAATTCTCTGAGCTCCCGGATATCCCTGAGTTTCACAGCAATTTTTTTTTCTTTTAATAAAATTTGGACTATACTACATAATCTACAGAATTTGGTAGTTTTTTCCACTTATTCATATTATTGTAATCATTTCCCATGACATATATCTTTTTGGCTGGAAGGAAACTAAGGGGTCTAATGTCTGGTGGGGATGGATCTTTGCTGGACTTTTGTTAGGTTCTATTGTTAGGCTTCCATCTGGCTGCTTTACAACAGAAACCTGATGGGGGGCAGAACCAAATAATTGCTTATTTATCTCAAGCAATAAAGAATTAGAGGGTAGGTAGTTTAGGACTCAGTGATGGCTACATAGTGTGCCATCAAGCTCCCAGACCCCTGTCTTCCTACTCAAACCTCCTTAGCTGATGGCCAAGGAACTTCGCAGTTTCGGTTCAGGATCCCAGCAAAAAGAGGGAGTAAACAGAAGAGGAAAGCTGGACAGATTCCTGCTCATGTATCATTAATCAGGACTGAGTCACATGGGCATGTCTAACTGCAAGAAAGCCCGGGAAGTTCAGTTTTCCAGCTTTAGGCAAATGCCTTGCGTTTGTCAACTATACGGGCTGCCTCAGTTTCTTCACATGTTATCTCGCTCAGCCCTTACAGCGACTCTGTGTGGCTGTTATTATTGTCTCCATTTCATGGATGAAGCTAAGACTGAGAGGGGTTAAATACCTTATTGAGGGTCCCAGAGCTGGTAGGTGGAAGGGCTGGGATGTGAAACCTGGCCTGTCTGATTTCAAAGGTGTTAGTGTTTACTCTATGGTTTATTTCCTTAGAAGACATGGGTTCTAGTGGGTTAGTTCATTCTTATCACTCAGTCACCTTGAAACTGTTTTAAGGTTTTTCACTTCTAAGAATACCTTTATAAGAAATGGAGAAATTTCATTTTTTAAATTTATTTTTATTTTATTTTATTTTGAGACAGGGTCTTGCTCTGTTTGATAAACTAAAAGTGCAGTGGCACGATCATGGCTCACTGCAAGCCTCCACCTCCTGGGCTCAAGTGATCCTCCCACCTCCACCTCCCAAGTAGCTGGGATTACAGGCATGTGCTACCACACCCGGCTAATCTTTGTTTTTTTTTTTTTTTTTTTTTTTTTGTAGAGACAAGGTTTTGTTATGTTGACCAGGCTGGTCTAGGAATGCTGGGCTCAACTATTCCACCCATCTTGGCCTCCTAAAATGCTGAAATTGCAGGCGTGAACCACTACACCTGGCCAAGAAATTTCTTTTGCAGCTTTTTGGGAGAAAAAGTAGAGTGTAGCTATACAGGATATGGAATCCTATACAACACCATAGTTTCCCATACAATACTCTAGTCTCTTTTTGGTTTTGAGCTCTCCGGTATCCCCTGTTGAAAGGAGAAATAAGAGCATTTACATTATTTTGAGTTTTATAAAGGGGAAACCTTGCATTGCTTCTTTGTTATAGGAATCTAGAACATGGTTCCACTACTATTGAATAATTAAGGTAATTGGCCCTGCCATTCTTGGCCTAATGCTAACACTAGAGTACTGTTTAGGGTATGCAGTCTAAAAATCTGGATCCTAAGCCTGGCCTTTCTATGATGATGCTTATGATCCCAGACAAGTCATGGAACCATTCTCAGCATGAATTTTATAATTTGCACATTGGGACAAATAATACCTGGTCTTTATATTTTCAGTATCATTATTATGAGTAACAAAGTTAAAATGAGATAATGGGTTTAAAAGTGCTTTGTAATGAATGCACCATAAAAACATATGATAATATTATTACTGTTATTTTCTCTCAAAGTGTTTATGGACTTTAGCATTGCCTTGGCATTTGGGTAATGCCAGGAATCCATGAAGCAAAACAAAAACTAAAACACCACTAAAAAAAGGGGTGAAATCAATTTTACAGGACAGTGAAAAGAAATAAAGATGTTGAAGCTGAGATTTCAGAAAACATAAAGTAGTAACAGAGAATGTTACAGTCTTTGTTTCATTATATTTGGATAATAATTACAGTAAAGTAAAAGAGCAAGGTGAAATAAATCATTAACTTCCAGTGAATTAAGATTGTGATCTGAACAATGAATTGATATCCACTGTTCTTCAAATTGCTCTGTAACTGAGAAGAGCAGGAAAATGAATCATCACTGGATGTCCAAATATCTGTTATCTTCATAGGGAAAGGAAAACAATTGATTAGAAGTGAGGTAGTGCAATGGAGTTGCTCAGAAGACTAGCTGACGGGAACTTTAAGATGTCTTGTTTTTCAAATTTAGAAATAATTGAAAATTAAGACCTTTCTTTAATGAAAATTTGCAGGTTGTCTATGGTTGAGAACAAAATGAAAAATAAAGGAATGCTCTATCTTGCCATGGTGTAGATCTTTCTAAATTACTTGACAATGTGTGAAATTTCATACAAAGACCGATTATGGCTCAGGATTCTAGCTTCCTGGGAATAATTGAAAAGAATTCATGACACCAATTACCACTGAGTCACATCTCATCCCCTAGGCCTGACGGGAGTGATAGCTTTTCTTAGGAGGTGTTACTGTTCCATATAACATTTTCTTCTTAGGTGTGGTGACATGACAGGGTGTTTCCCTGCAGGAGAACCTGGTATACCTTTATTTTTTTTTCTTTGATTAGTTTCTTAATCTTGGTTGCTCTTACAAAGGTCCAAGTGTAGAAAGGAATTTGCATCCGATTTTAATTTAGTTTTGAGCATTTGTTTGGATACTAGGAAGCCTCTGTTTCATTTCTATTAATATGCTCATTTGTACTTTTAAACTCTATTAGGAGTCGCTTAAATGCATAGACATATTTGATTAACTTATAGAGAGGTATCATTTCAACCCTGAATTTTCTCTGGCTTAATTAATTTGGTCAAATAATCAAGAGGTATGACTATGCACAGAGAACGTTTTCAGAGTGTTTGTCTATGTTCAGATCAATTCACTATCTTCCTTCTAATTCACTGTCTTCCTTCCATTGATGGCCAAACATTCTTAGATCACAGGTGAGCTAGCACAACATTTTTTAATCACTTATGGCCTGACTAGCTCTACCCTGTTATCTTCAGTGTTCAGAACTTCTGAGTAGATTGAAGAGACCGACCCTGAAGCTTGACTTGCCCAACTCAATGGGGAAAGGGGTTGGCTAGGGATAGGATAGGGAGTGAACATAGCTTTGGGGGCTAAAAGGAAGTCCAGCCAGTAGCCAGAAAGGGGTATTGCAGTTCTTACTGTGGAACACTGTTGGCAATAACCAGAAGATAATAAGGAGTAACATGATGTGCTGCTAGTATGCAGGATGCAGAGATGAAAATGGGGTGGATGGGGCTATACCCAGAGATCCGGTTAAAACAATTGACTTCAAGTTCCCAGTCTCTACGCTGGAGGTTTTGACAACTGGCAGCTTCCAAGGGTACTGGTCAGAAGAAGCCAGAGCCTCTGACTTCTAGAGGTTTGGGAACTGATCATTTATCACAGCAGGAACACAAGTGAACCAGGTGAGCGTCCTAGCACTGGGGCCAAAATTAGGGACTGTTTTTGTAAGCAAGGCTGAAGCACAGTTACTGAAACTTGGTATGGGCTGGGAGGCAGGGACCTGGAAGGGCAACCTGGGGTTATGTTTTGAAATTAAGTCATAAACCAAGTTACTAGAGCCATACCTCAAAGCCAGGGCCAGAACACAAGTGTAACTTGGTAGTGATTCCCATAGCTTCAGGTGACCATCCCCAATCATTCCCCTAAAGGCCAAGATTGACCCACATTGCTCAGGGCTCAGTCTGAACCCCAGCTGTAGGTTCAGGTGTATATAGAGATTGAGAAGTAGGCTGGATAAATGAGTAGAATTTTTCCGACAAAAACATTTAGGTTCTTACTGTCTTCAATGTCTAGCTCTGTGGAGGCTGACAATACAGAGCGAGCAAAAACTAAGTGTAAGGAGAGGATTTGGGAAAATTGTTAGGTAATTAAGAAATTATATTAGCAGTTTGTCAGAAAAATAGGTAAGTGGATAAGTGTGGTGAGAAAATTTAGGATAGATGGGCATGGGTCAACATCTGCTGATTGTAAAGGAAACAAAAGTGCTTTTTGAGGGTAAGACAACATTTTATACTCTGAAAATTATTATGCATAGGTTTTTTTTCTTGCTAAGTTTTATTTTTCCTGTCTATTCAGACTCTATTCTTGAGATTTCAGAATTTTAACTCTTTGCTAAGAAAAAGAAAATAAGTGCTGAGAGAAATGCAATTGTAAATTAATTTGATAATCACTTCACCTGGGGTGTCTGCAGTTAATGAAGCACTGGCTAACAGCCCCATATACAATATGTATCATCTGATTATTTTGTTTACATTTTTCTGTTTCTAGAGTTCAATCCACTCTGATTTTATATACATCTTGGGTCTAATATACTATTCAGAGTATAGTATATTCACAAAGTATGGTTAATTCTGTAGCCATAATTTATAAATTTCCTGATTGTCTTTTCTTGTTATACTCTTACATAGTCTTTGACTATGACACCCAAGGTCAGTAAGAACTGAAGTTGCTACAGTTTGTAGGTGCTTCCAGATGCCTGACATGGAGATTGTTTGAGGATATTTTAAAATCCAAAAAAGTTCAGTGATATTTCTGGACTCAAGAAAAAAACACAGTATTTCTATACAAACTATAAAATTTAAGGTAAATCAAAAATCTACAAAATAACATCAAGGTTAGAATTAAATTTAAAGCAAGGATTTGATGCATAGAAGATTGCCTTACACATTGATTGGACTTGTCACCTAAATAAATATGCCCTGCTGCCAGCACAACTATGCTTTCCTGAAATTTTCATGATTCTATGTAAGTAAAATAAGTGTTCAACCACTCATTCATGAAGTACTTATTGAGCAACTACTGCTGTGTGGTAGGGACTGTGCTAGTTCCTGGGGAAATAATAGTGAGTAAAAATAGATCCGGTTCTGCACCTATTGGATACTGTCCTCAATGTTCCATAGGTTCCTTACCTTTTACATGCTCACAATTCTGTCCCTTTCTCTTGCTTCTTTTCTTCTATTCCTGATCTCAGGTAATGACACTATCATCTACTCAGTCACTTGAGCTGGACACCAGGGTCTTATGTTTGAATTTCACTGTCCAAATCCAAGTTTATTTCATAAATATTTCCTGAATCAATCCCCTCTTTTCTTACCTCACTGCCACTGGGTTAAGTCAAGGTTTATCATCTATTATCTATACTAATTCAAGAACTTTCAAAAAAGTTTCACAGACAGACGCGGTGGCTCATGCCTGTAATCCCAGCACTTTAGGAGACTGAGGCAGGCAGATCATTTGAGGTCTGGAGTTTGAGACCAGCCTGGCCAACATGATGACACCCTGTCTCTACTAAAAATACAAAAATTAGCTGGGCATAGTGGCAGGCACCTGTAATCCCTGCTATTCAGGAGGCTGGGGCAGGAGAATTGCTTGAACCCAGGAGGCAGAGGTTGCAGTGAGCCAAAATCACACCACTGCACTCCAGCCTGGGCAAGAGTGAGACTCCATCTCAAAAAAAAAAAAAAAAAGTTCACTATTATGAATTTGCCTTCCTGTGACATCCTCCACCCTCTGCCAATTTTGTTGTTATAAAATGTAAACTGGTGTGCGTGACATCTCTTAACTCACTCTTCACTACTTGCCATGCAGATGAGCAAGTGGCTAAACGGCAGACTAAGTCAGCTGGAGCAGCATTCACGGAGAAAACTCATGAAGGACAAGGAGCAGCTAGTAGATATGCTGTTGCGTTTTATTATTAAAAATAAGGAAATTCTACCCTCTAAGAAAGGGAACCTGAAACTACACTGGGCTTTGTAGTTCTGTAATTAGGGATGCACCAACCATTCCCCTGGGGTGATTGAGAGACTGAGATATAACATACTTACTAAGATAGGGCAGAACCCTGGCTTTGGCCTCTTTTATCAACTTAGTGTTTGTAGGGAATGGAAAGCCAGTGTAGCTATGATGGGTGACTCAGGTACAAGTCTTGCAGATACAGTTGAATGACATAGATGGCCAGAAACGGTGGCCTTTTTTTTTTCCATTTTATTTTATTTTGTCATGTGTTCAACAGCATCTCTTTTTCTCTCTCTCTCCCCTCTTCCTGGCAGGTCACAGACATAAATTAAAAATAAAATCTACAAGAAAAATAATTTATAAAAGCACTCCCAAGCTCACACCTTCTATCCCTACTGCTCAGTTAGGAACACCCCAACTGAGAATCAGTGCTTTCCCCCCTCCACTTCACTCCTGCTTGTCTGGGGAAGACAGTACTCCAGAGTCGGGCAGGGGTGGGGGTGGCAGTGGCAAACAGTTAAAAATAAAGACATTGTGGTCCTGGAACCATCTGGCCACCTTGGCACTTCCATGACTGCCTCCCCCAGGCAGCCCTCCAGGAGCTTGTGCTAAGCTGGGGCTGTGGAGAAGCTGCCCATGGCTGAGAGCTTGCGTGTTTGGGGGGTGCTCTCAGCCCCTGTCACTTGCACTTCTCCATCTTCTAGAAAGAAACCCAAAAAAGAAAGCAGACGACAACCTCGGGACAGAGGAGAAAAATCTCGAGTGTTCACACAGTTAGTTACATGGAGTCTTTATGGCAAAGAGGACTTTTAGCTGCTTTGAATATTAGGACATCTCCTTTTTACTCAATACAAGCATTCTAGACTCTACAAGTGAAACAGGGCACAAGCCCTAAAAAAATCAAAGCGCATGAAATTCTAAGAGGACTAGTTTTTTTGTTGTTTCTGGGTTGTGTAATGTTTTGTGTTTTCCCAGTGACAAGCCCAGTCCTTGGTAGGCAGAGGCCCGAGGGAAAGATCACTCCCCAGTGTTGTGCTGAATCCTGCCTGGAGGCTGCTGCGCTAGATCCTCCCTCCATATCATTCCCCTGACTCACAGCAGTACTGGAATAGGAAGGCTGCAGGCCCAGTTCCCGGAGCACTGCCAGCACCTCACCCCAGCTACAGAAGAGCTCAGGCAGTGGGTGAGGGATGGGGAACACAAACGGGATTTATTGCATCAGCTTATAGTTGCAGAAGAGCTAGTCTCTTCCTTGGCTTGCTGAGAGTAGTGGGAATCCAAGCCTTGCTACTGATCAGGATTGAGGGCCTTGGGTGCTGAGCCCCATCTGGTTTCCATGCAGCTCTACAGGAGGCCACATCTTTTTCCTGTTGACAGGGGATCAATCTTGAGCAGGTTCATCCTTCCTGGTTACAACCTGTATGATAAAATTCAAATCCCTTAGAGTGTCACACAAGGTCTTCACGATATGAACTCTCTGAGAATGTCAGCTAATATAAGCTTACCAATTGCCATCCATCTGCTTCCTCCAGCTCCTCATTGCTTTTTTTTTTTGAGACGGATTCTCACTCTGTCATCCAGGCTGGAGTGCAGTGGTGTGACCTCTGCTCACTGCAACCTCTGCCCCCAGGGCTCAAGTGATTCTCCTGCCTCAGCCTCCGAGTAGCTGGGACTACAGGTGTGCACCACCATGCCTGGCTAATTTTTGTATTTCTCATAGAGATGGGGTTTCACCATGTTGGCCAGGCTGGTCTTGAACTCCTGACCTCAAGTGATACACCCCCCCTTGGCCTCTCAAATTGCTGGGATTACAGGCGTGAGCCACCATGCCCAGCCCCAGCCCCTCATTACTTTTTACTTTTACTAAGTGACTTGCATTTCCCAGAACAATTCGTTTTTTTGTTTTGTCTTCACATTTGTACATGTTATTCCTTCTGCCCAAACTACCCTTCCTATCCTTATCTGATGAATTCTTGTTTATTTTTCAAGATCCAGCCAAAGCATCATTTCTGCAAACCTTCCCAGTTCCCTCTCCCAAGTCTCAACCACCCGGCAATGTTGATTAAAAATCTATTTTCTCCCCCCCAAATTTGTATATATCTCTCTTAATACAATTGAATAACAATTATTGTATAACAATTCAATAACTGAATTGTCAACATTGTTATTGAATAACAATTACTGGCTCACATGCTTTCTGCTGACCACACTGTGAGCCCTTTGAAGGCAGCACATAGACAGGGTCTGGCACATAACATAGCAGGTGGTAAATTTAAAATGTGCTGAATGAATGATGAAATGGATGGCTGCTTTTCCCAAAACCTTTGCACCCACATGGCATCAAGTTACGTCAACCTAGGTCAATCCAGGCAACAGCGATGGAAGAAGGAAAGGTCCTGGATGCTCATGATAGAGCGTGGCGTGTGTGATGGTGTGTGGACAGTCACCCTCTAAGTGTGCAGGACTTCATCCTAATCTTGAAATAACAAGATTGTACATTTTAAAAGCAAGCCACAATATTGGTTCTGGGCATGTAATTATTTTGTTTTTATTTCTTTTCGCTATTCTTATTCTCTTTTAAGACATATATTATTCTTAAGAAATTGTTATTGGATGGAGCTGATGGACCTTTTGATACTTGTGAAGATAATTTCTTTTTCTCACATCCACTTCTTATTTTCTCTCATTGTCTTTACCATCTCATTTCAAATGACAATGGCCTCTTGCCTAGAATTCTGCAAAAGTTATCTTCTGGGCTTTTTGTATCTAATCTGGCCTCTTCTCCAGTTCATTACCACATTGTAGCTTGAGTTAGCTTTTTAAAATGCAAATCAGATCATGCCATTATTTTGCTTAAAACCCTTGATTGTCTTCCCATTGATTTTTAGGATAAAGATAAACCCCTTAAGGCCTGATCTCTTCCTGTGGCTCCAGCATCAATTTCCACAATGTTGCTTCTCATCCTCATACCTTGCTTTACTGGCCTTCTTTCATATCCTCACAAACACTGTGCTGTCTTCTGTAGAGGTTTTCCACATGCTATCCATTTTCCTGGAAGACTGTTGCCTCCTCTTACCTAATTAACTTACATTGATCCCTTACATCTTGTTTGAGAACCATTTCCTGGGGAGGAGGGGGCTGGTCCCCAGAGCACCAGGTACCTTTCATTTGCAACTTCATATTCAATTCTATAAGTATTTGATGGAAGTTGCCTTCTCTCACCAGCTGGAAACCTCTCCAGGGATAGTGTTTAATTCTGGATGATAGGGAGTTATGTATCTCAGTTTGTAGCATAGTGCTTGAGACATGGTAGAGATTCAATAAATTTTAGTGGAATGATGAATGAATGAATGAGTTCAGCTGCTTAGTTTTGGTGGATACAATCACCAAGTGTATCCTGGTGTACCTAGAGCCTATGTTTTGGTATAAATATAAAGAGACTTGGAGTTCATTAATAGAGAGTGGAGGGGAAAATCCTCACATTGGAAGCAGTCAACATAATGATGAGGGATTTTTTTGCTCGTTAGCTCAGCTAGGTCTGTGTTCTTGTCTCATGACCAGGAAGAAGTAGGCACACAGAAATTTGAAGAGTGAGCAAGGCAGGGAGTTTCATTGAAGGATGAAACAGCTTTTAGCAGGGATGGTCCCCCTACCCAAAGGCAGTAAAGTTCTCAATATGGCTGAGCCTGGGGCTCTTTATGGGCTCAGAATAGGTAGTTTGTATTGATTGATTTGTGACTATGCAAAAAGGTCAAAGCAAAGATGCCACTCAAAGGTGGACATGACGGTGTAGAAAGCCAATTAGGAAAGTGTGGGTATATGAAAAATAGGTGAACGGTGGGGATCAATCAGAGGAAAGTGTGCCAAACGGGCAGGTGGGGTCTCAATCCAGTCCGAGGATTTAACTTGTAGCTTGGCTTTCAGGCTTTAAACTGTCTGCAACTTGGAGGTGGGGTTTCTCCAGGACCTGCCCATATCTAGGCATTTGTCTGCCTCCTGTCATTATCGGTAAGAAACCTCAGAATAACTGTCCCAGACTGAAGCCTTTAAGGCTAACTGTGAAGGTAGTCAAACAGGGTGACCCCGAGCCCTTTTGTTACCATGTCACCCTTGTGTCATTAGATAATACAAGTCTCAGATGTTGCAATGAAATCAATCTTAAAGGACACCATAATGGAGAAATTGCTGCTGTTTTTGAAGATGTAAAAATCACAGTCAGAGATGTCAGCTCAGTCAGTCTCTGCCTTCTCCCCAACCAGAACTAAATGGCAGAGTGCAGTGACAGAGCAAAAAGCTGAACTGGTTCCGAGGTCTCTTCCCTGCCAGGAGCTGGCATCTCCAGACTCTCGGCTCTTATGTTGGAGCCTTGGTGCTCTTCAGTCTTTTAGCCATCAAATATTCTTGTACCAATTTTCCCACAAAGCGAATGACTGGGATTTGTATTTTAAAACCACAGCTATTATAATACCAGTATCTTTGAAATTGACATACTGTCTCCCTGTTAGTTTTCAATTTATCTTGGCCCAGCTGCTGGAGGAAAATACTTTTCAGTCTTTGTAGCGCCGTGGAGCCAATATGTTTAGGAAACAAGCCAGTCAATATAGTTCCCAAACAACCTCTTGCCAGAGACAGTAATAATTTTTTAACCCCTTGAACTCTAAACAAGAAAATGGTTTCATCCAGATTATGAACACTAAACCTTGGTTGGTGTGGGCAGTTTGAACAATCATCCTTCGAGTTGAAAACTTTTTGACTGTCCTTGGAATTAGTAAAGGACATACATTAAGTAATCCCCTAGGACTGCTTTTTCAGCTTGTAATTACATTTCAAGGAAATGGCCCTGGAAAACAAGTAGCAAAGTGCTCTCTGCAATATTTGAAAGTAAGACCATAGCAGGTCAAAAATTATAAAGTAAATTATAGTCATTCACTTAAAACGTTCACTTAAGGCATTTTGTAATTTCATTGGTGACCTTTTATTGCATCATGAAAAAATAGGGGCAAGAAAGGATTTAGAAGATAAAGATTTGGGCTTAGGAAAATAAGCATTCAGTGGTAAGGATTTATAAGATGTAAGATAGATTAAGTAAGGGCCAGGAAACCTTTGGGGAAAAAGGCAAAGTGTTATCATATGAATAAAAATAATGGTAATAAAATGTCATAGATTATGTCATGTCTTTAAAAAGAGAGTACCTGAAGGAAATTTAAATTTCATGTTTTAGGTTATGTCATACCATGGGGATCTTGATATGTAGAAATTTCCTTTCACTTTTGCAGATGGTTGAGAGATCTAAGAACAGTGGAGGGATGCAGAGAACAAGGAGACAGGAAAGGCTGATGTAGGACACAGAACATCAGAATGACTACTTGGAGCAGGGAAGCCACCAGAGCAATGTGATGATTGGCGCTCTCGTATTTTACAGCTATTAGTAGGTCATATTGACTGAATGATTTCTAAGTTCCAGACCTGGCACTTTTTATAATTATCATTTTATTTAATTCTTTCAATAACTGTAGAGGTAATTTCTTATGTTTCCCTTCACCCCATTTTATAGATGAGGAAGCTGAGGCTAAGAAAGGTTCAGTACCCATCACAAAGTACATTGGAAGTGGCAGAATCCTCTGATGCTGTAATTGTGTAAATAACCATTTTATTCTCCATGACCTGGGCACTTAGAAGATGACTGAGGAATGATTTAGATATGTTATGTATATTCATATAGAGTTTATATATGCTATCGTTCCATCTGTCTGTGAAGTTTTCCTCAATTAAGTTGTGCTTGAGAAGCATTGAGGATTAAATTGGCCAACTCCGAACTTTCTGTTGCCAGTGCTTCCTGTGGGCTTGGCATTCTGTTTAGTACACTTATAAGAAAGTCATTCCAGCCTTGAAACTCATCCTGTTAATGCAGATGTTTTCTTACTGAGTCAGTTAATGGATATGTGAGCCAAAAGGTTCATCAAAGCCACTGCTGATGAAACAACCAAAGCTTCATTTTCTTGAGGCTCCTATTGGAAAGAAAAAGGAAATCTATGTGCCTGTGGGAACTGCAGACGTAAACTACCTACCTCATGTAAAAGGCTGCCACAATTGCAAGTGACATGGTAGGTGCAAGTATGGCCAAATACATAGGAAAAAAGGCACAATGAACTTTTTAGTGTATTTCCATTTACTAATTATGAATCTGTGACCACCTGTACAAATAAAGCAATTAACGTCAACTGTTTACGACTCCTACAAAAGTTTCTTCTTTTAAAATTTCAATTTTCTTTTTGTTCCTATTTTTAAAATTTGTGTAAATTTATGGGGTACAAGTATAATTTTGTTCCATGGATATACTGCATAGCAGTGAAGTCAGGGCTTTTAGTGTATCCATCACCAGAATCACATACAGCGTCCTTATTAAATAATTTCTCATTATCCAGCCCCCTTTCACCCCTTTACCTTTCTGAGTCTCCATTGTCTATCATTCCACACTCTAGGTTCACGTAAAAGTTTCTTATTTGAAATAGATTTAGAGGAAAAATTATATTGAACGTATTTTTGTTTTAATTCAGTATTTTAATTTTAAATTGGAAATAATTAGTAAGTTAATTTAAATAAATAAACTCAATTCCCCAAAATGTGACACTTTAAGGAAAGTGCATAGGAAACATTAATGAAACTCAAATGTATTAGAGAAAACCTACCAAAAAGTAGGTTGGTTATATTTTCTCAATTTGATTCAATTTTGTGGCTACACTCTACAACTATAGTTTGTTGAAGACTAACTATGTGCTAGACTCTTTGCTAAATGTTTTGCATGCATTATCTGATAATCCCAACATATGATGCTGATATTATTGTCTCCATTTTACATGTAGAAATTGAGGCTGAGCCAAAAGTGTCCTGCCTGGAATTTCCTAGTTAGACACTGGTTCCATGCTGTGATTCCAAGTCAAGATTCAAACTGAGGCCTGTTGAAGCTAACATCTACAAATTTAGCCCTTTAAACTGCCTTGCATTTCCTTTCAAATTAGGTAATATGCTACAAAATGATTACAACCTAATGAAGTCTCTCTCCTGATATGTCTGAAATACCTATAATAGTGTATAAGGAGATTCCCATTTTGTTTTCCTTGGAAATGGATGGACACTTACTCAGTTGCTAATTTCTGTAATGTGGTCCAAATTGTTTAAACCTAACAATTCCATATTTAAGGATTTATCTTAAAGAATTAACTATACAACTGCTCCAGGCTATATGTATCAGATAAGTAACAGCAGGAGGACCTCTATATGGAATGGGTTAGTGATGGTGAACTTGTTAAAAGAGGGTTCTGTCTCTTCAAGACCTCTTTTATGTGAGGTGTTTTACATACAATTAAGCAAACTTTATTGTCCATGTAAAAGAAGAGAATACAGTGGGCTGATACTCCCATTTCTCAGCTACTTTCTTAGCTCTGCCACAATTCAAAGATGTTTATAACAGTATTGTTTATCATAGTGAAAAAGTGGGAATAACCTAAGATATTCAACATTAAGGGATTGGTTAAATTATGAATCACCTCTACAGTTAAATACCATGTTGATATTACAATCATGAAAGGAAGGTATCCATAATATCTTGTTAAATAAACATACACATTACAATAGTATTGTATGATCCCATCTGATCTGATCCCGTTTTGGTTAGAAAACAAGCCATTTAGGATGGGAAGTCCACCCAACAGAGGGCTGAGAAATCACTGCAGGTAATATACAAATATTACTTAATGTTATTTTGAAAAGAAGCAAGGGAGACTTTTAGAAACTTTTGAACTTCTCTTTGTCAGTTAGAATCCTGAATTTTTTACTAACTGCTTTATATAAAAAAAAAAAAACCCTGTATTTCATTTAAATCTGGCACAGAGAAAAGAGTCTTTCCCAATCGTTGGCTAAAATTCCCTAAAGCATGTATTTTCCTACTGTGTCTTTTGGAATAATTTAAGATATGCACTCTTCTCTAACTGCCTACTCTTGGAATAAATTTATTTATTAAGTCTGCTAGGGCCCTGCCTGGGTCTATAGTAGGATATGCAAATTGGCTAGCAGTTAAGACAAATCTGGCCTTCAAATTTTGGCTTTACTTTAAAAAAGAAATCGTTTGAACTATATGCCAACTTTTAAAAACGAGGAGCTTTTACATTAACACCTGGATTTTTAGTATCACTTGAAAAAAAAATCAGAATATCTGGCAGTCCTGGCTTCTATGCCCATGAGTAGGGCATGAGCAGCTCCTTATCCTGTTGCTTTGGTGATATGGTTTTGGTTTGGCTGTGTCCCCACCCAGCTCCCGTCTTGAATTGTAGTTCCCGTAATCCCCACATGTAAGGGAGGGACCAGGTGGAATGTAATTTAATCATGGGGGCGGTTACCCTCATGCTGTTCTCATGATAGTGAGTGAGTTCTCACGATAGTGAGTGAGTTCTCACGAGATCTGATGGGTTTATAACGGGCTTCCCCCCTCCCCTCAACTTCGCTCTGCACTTCTCCTCGCTGCTGCCACGTGAGAAAGGATGTGTTTGCTTCCCCTTCTGCCGTGATTGTTTCCTGAGGCCTCCCCCGCCATGCTGAACTGTGAGTCAGTTAAACCTCTTTCTTTATAAATTACCCACTCTCAGGTATGTCTTTATTAGTAGTGTGAAAACAGACTAATACATTTGGCCATGTGCCCTTTGTTTGCCACAGTCTCTAGCACTTCCTGTTGCCTTCCTTCCACTCGTTTATGTTACCTGCTTGAATTGTGTAGGCATTTCATTTTGCACCTCTGGTGTGCTAGACTTTAAAATAATCTAAAAAGCTCATCTGTGGATCATTTAGCAATTTCCTTAACCTTTCTGTCAGTGGTCTGAAAAAGGGAACAGGTTTGCTCCATTTGCTTAGATAGATTCTTGGCATTTCTCCAGAAAGTCTGGGGCTGGATTAAATCAATTAATTAATGAAAACATCTGTATACCTATGTGGTAGGCTCTGGAGACACTAAGAGTTACAAAGACGTGGTTTATACCCTTGAGGGGCTTATTCGCTGTTGTGGAAGACGGGTGTACACAACAGTAGCTAGTCAAGTGTTACCCAGTGCTAAGGGCCTAGAATGTCTGCTTAGTGAGACGGACGGTAAGTGCAGTAGGTGTTTCTGTGGGAATGGGCAGGATGTGCATGCCAATCCTGGAAGATGACATAGGTCAGGGAAAGTTCTAGGGAAGGAAGACCTCAGGTCATATCTGAGAGTTGGCAGATCAGGTGGATCACAAACATCACTGTGCAGGTGAATTGTATCGTGTAGGGCAACTTCAGATTCCTAGCTCTACCCAGAGATCCTATTTCTAGAGGGCTGAAGTAGACCAAGAATATGCATCTTTAATATGAATTCCATGTGTCTCTGAAATATGTGAGTTACACTGTGAAAAAAGGGTAGACGATAAGCCAAGCAGGTCAGGAGAAATAAGTAAAGGTAGGAATGTGTGAAGGTAATTTACAGGCTGCAAAACTAAGCTGATTGGATGCTTGTATGCGGAGTCCTGAGAGATAATTAAGGCAGGAATACTGGGAAGAGAAGGATGCTCTGGAAATCACTTATTTTCCTTTTTATCAGTAAGAAAGGATGGCAGATACATTTTATTAAATTGGGGAAATAAAGCATCAGCAGCAGCCAGTTATTCCCAAAAGGAATATTCTCTGCTTGGCTTATTTATCTTTTAATGGAATAAAATAGTTATATATGAGACAGTCAATCATGGACATGCTTTTTTTAAAATGAAAATAATAGTTAATTCGCAGGCAATTGATCCTGGTGCTGATAGTTCAGGTGCCTAATCAGTTAAATTGGATTAACAGTTTAGCAGTCTGCTGCATTACTTACTAAGTAATTGCACACTATTTATAGTTGAAAACAAAATGGATGCCCTAATTGATACCACCTTTTAGTGTAGCAAATACTGAACTGAAGCTCACAGTTTCTGACCCAGCATCTCATACAGTGACTGGTATATGGTTAGTTGGCACTCAATAAATACTTGCCAAATGTTCTTAACTGAAACTTGCTTGGTATTTGTAGTTCTTCATTTCCGAAAAAATGGAGTTGGATTTTATTCATGGTTTTCTACACCATCAAATTCCTTGGGGTGTCTAAGTGTCACTTCCAGAAATAGAGAGACCAAGAAATTGGGGAAGGGTGTCCACTTTACCTCGTCTTCTCTTTTGTGTATATGTAGGGGTGTGTGTGTGTGTGTGTGTATATATATATATATATATATATACTTTTGTGTATATGTGTGGGTGTGAGTATGTGTACACACATTTTTTCAAGAGACAGGGTATCACTCGGTCACCCAGGCTGCAATGCAGTGGCACAATCATAGCTCACTGCAGCCTTCAACTCCTAGGTTCAACAGATCCTCCCACCTCAGCCTCCCAAGTAGCTGGGACTACACGTCCATGCCATGATGCTAGGCTAATTAAAAAATATATATTTTTAGTAGAGACAGAGTTTTACTAGGCTGGTCTCAAACTCCTGGCCTCAAGCAATCCTCCTGCCATAGCCTTCTGAAGTTCTGGGATTATAGATGTGAGCCACCATGCCTGGCCTATATATATATATTTTTTTTAAAATAGGGGTTTTCTGGTATAACCTTGTCTGAGAAACAATAAAGCCTTCGATTTTGAAGCAGAGAAAATAACAGTAGCAACAGTAATAAGGTTGGAAGTCTCTGAAGTATTGAATAAATGATTTGTTTCAATTCCACGTGCATTTACGGGCCACTGTGCACAGCTTTAATACATAATCTCATGACTCATGGGGCATAAATGAATTCCGGTGTGCCTCTTGTCTGCTTGAGTTTTTTTTAGCATTCCTTGCACTTGTAGGGAATTTTATTGGACACTATACCTGCAGACCCTTCATAGATCTTAAGGTTGAAAAATAATTTGGAAGGCAGGTAATAGAGTAGAGAAAGTAAGGAGAAGGGGTGAGGGCGAGCCATTGAAGCAGCTTTAACAGAGGTAGGGAGACAAGAAATTCAGGCTGTGTCTGAGGAAACACAGGTGGGTAAAATGGTGTGGAGGGAATATTGGGTGTATGCATAGATAACCAGCTGGTAGAAAAGAATGAACAGGAAGTTTAGGGTGTTGAGAGGTCCTGGGTGGGTGCTTCAATGAAGATCCGAAGTGTTTTTGTCTGTGGGCAAGGGAAAACATGGTACTTTTTTTTTTATTAGAAAATGGATTTGCACTAGCTTTTGTTTTAGAAGAATTAGGATATGAGAGTGAAGGATTGATGATAGGCAAGAACTAGAGGCCAATTTACAGCATTAAACCATTTTAAACAGTAGTTACAGTGAGAGTGGAAAGAGGAGAAGAACAGAAGAGCCTCTGCAGAGGGAGATGTTACGTAGATATTAAGAGAGAGGTGAGCAAAAATGGCTCTGAGATTTCTAGCCTGTGTTGCTGAGAAAATGTTGATCTCTTAAAGATAAAAATAACAATTATTGATCATTTACCTTGTGCCAGACATAAGTCATTTAATTCTCACAACAACTGTAAGAAGTCAGTACAATTGTTACAAGTGAGACAACTAAGGCCCTAAGGTTAAATAACTTGCCAATTGTCATAGGGGAACATTAACAGCAGGGACTGGATGCAGGCAGGTGGGCTACAAGATGATGCTCATCAACATGAAGATGTGCTTTCTGTATTCGGAGAAAATGAATCTTTCAGTGGTATTTCCAATGAGGGGATTGCAAGTATGACGTCTAGCAATGGCATGAAGCTTAGTTCTTCCTGCTGCTGCTTCTTCCATGTTTAGCTCCACTACTAAGATGATTGGCCCTACCTTTGAAATGTTGGGCCTGCCCTTCGTATTTCCTTCCCTTTCCATCATGAAAAGAAAACAGTTTTGAGGACTTTTAAAATGTGGTCAACCTCTGCCCTGAAGTATAGACACAATCTTTGTCACCTTATGGTTCAGAAACAACATCAGTAAAAAATTTCAATTCATTGGGACTTGACTATGAAATGTTTAATAAATCTGCTGCATGGGCACATGAACTGATGCCACATGAGTTGTATCCAGAATAACAGATCATATGTGAAACATACAAAACACTTTTTGGAATGCTTTTGTGTTATTTTTTATAATGGATTGAGTAAGAAATTTTAATAGGCAAATAGCATCCACTATATAAATATTCACATCATTCAATTTCCAAAGAAGCATCCTGTGTAGAAAGCATAACACTGAAGTTATCCTTTTAAAATCACAATTTTATTAATAGAATGGGGAATACAAATCTTAGCAGCTTTCTGGAAATTTGTTTTCATATAATTGAAGAACAGTTAAAAGTCCTTGAGTGGTAGGAAACTACAAATATTCTATAATTAGCATGTACAAATATGTATCTTAAGGGAAATTTTTGTGTAATGTTTTTTAAAGGGTTTAATAATTAAGTACCTATAATGAGAAGTTTTTTTTCTCTGAAATAATTGAACTAATTACCAGATATTTTCATCATAAAATGCTTACGTATGCAAAGTAAGAAAACAACTGAAATTTTAATTTGGACTTCCAAGGGGCTAGTTAAATAATTGAAAAAGCCAATACTTGTTAGTTTACTTACTGGAAAGAACCAAAACTGCTTTTGATTCAGCTGCATCTTGTTATTATTTTGTTTGTTTAGCTGGGCACCATGCTCGCTAGGAATTCGCTTGTGAGAATTTGCCAGTCCTTAGTTGAAGTAATAAAGTCACTGGGGTACAGGGATAAAGAGATGTTCATGTGAGGAGTATTGTTGGAGAGTTGGGGGCTTGATTGGTGCACTGGTTAGAATGTAATTAGGTCCTGGAGCAGGGCAGTGCAATTAAATATGTTAAGGAGGGCATAATTAGGTGGGAGGCTGAATGATGTAATTACATTCATAAGAGAGGGCTATAATTAAATATGAGGCAGGGGTGTGTATTTAGATGCCTAAGTTGAGGATATAATTAACATATGGGCAAGAAATTAAATTATGTGTGTGGATGAAGCATAATTGTGTGTGGGAGTCCTGGAGGATACGTGGGTGCGGGTATATAGAAAGAAAAGGGTCGGAATGCAATTAGATGTGTGAGTTGAGTTCTTATGGTCAAAAACTTGAGATTTTCATTAAGAAGGGCAAACATATGTTTTGACATCGTGACTGATAGCAGGTGGCATGTAGTGACAGCCTTTCAGACCACTCTGAAGGCTTGCAAAGCAAACTCTGTGCTTTTCCAATATGGTTTGAGACCTGCAGCTAACACTGCTATTGATTCTTCTTGATTGTGGCACTTGGTGCCACAATTCCAAATACTGAGTGTCTGGATAATTTTTCTAGCTTTAAAACACAATTACATGACAAGGAAGACCTGCTTCCCCTTCCTGTCAAAGAGAAAAGAGTTTGGCGGGGATTACTAGGGCAAATAAACACACAAACAAGAACAACAAAAGCTTCTTGCCACCAACAACCAAAACACCAATTTTTCTTTATATTGCCAAGTGTGAAAGTAAGCATCACTCTTTTAGCTAAAAGAGTATCACATAAACATAAATGTGTAACAAAATCAACAAAACTTAGTTATGGTAGCCTCATTATTTTAAATTTCTAAAACAATACACTTTCATAAATAATTTTGGCATCCTCCCAACATATAAAAGCAACAAAGCAACAAATGTAGGCTGCAGATAAAAGAGGAACTAGGGAGTGGCAGAAGGGAGCCAGGAGAAGAATGATCACAAGCAAAGTAGGTGAAAAATTACTCAGCACATCTCAGAAACTAAGCAGTGAAGTATGGTAAGAGTGATCATAATAATCTGATATATCCTATATTAAACTTTAAACACGGAGACTCCTGTTGTCGTCTTCAAAAGCTAGAGAACATTTCGAATATCTGTTCGTTGCTTAGATAATTGTTGAAATTAAACATATTTAATTGGCCAGTAGTCTGCTTAAATTGATTCAATCTAGCACTCAATTCTCATAAATCCCAGAGCCTCAGAGCCTCCTCATATCTGTTCAGGCCTTAGGTCAGTTCTGAGAGAACTCCACTATTGATAAGATTCCTGGTGAGCTGGTTGCTTCGGGGATTCTGAAGTTTTTAGATTCAAAAAGAATCCGAAAAGGATTCAAGAAATCTATATTTAAGGTTAGTTATTTTTTATAACGTGGATGTAAGGACATTGCAGCCTGCCCGCAATCTCTTGTTCTGCCCTTTAGTGGTTTTAAAGAACTTCTTTTTAATTCTTAGATTTTGATTTCATATCAATGCATGATGCTGATTTTTAAAATTGTAGACATGCCTCAAAGGCAGCCTCTCACAAAGGCTCTTGTAACTTAATTTGTAATCAGAAGTGCTCTTAATAAAATGTTGTGTGTTCCTGTGAAAATTACTGTTGCATCCAATTCTCTATCCACTAAGTGGTTTACATTTTCTTTTTCTCCATGCACTTCCTACTTTTTGCCCTGCCTCCCAGACCAGCTCAGACTCTGCAACAATGAATGATTTATGGTGGTTAACTCATGTGCTTCTGGAGGTCACACAATTATCATTCAAGACATCTAGTTATGTCTGTGGGTTGGAAGATGAGTAGGTGTAAAGTCTCCTTGTGCCAGTGGTGGAGGTCAGTGCTGGCTCTGCTGTTCGGGGTTGGAGGTGGAGTCCCAGCTGGCCAGCTCTTTGTTGCTTTGTGTGGATTGCACAAGGAGAGGAGGAAGAGGTGGGCTTCGGGCTTTGAAAGTGACTCTGGTAAATGATGCTTTGTTAACTTAATTATAAAAACCATTCTGAGATGCTCCAGTACTATTTACATAAGGCACAACAAACGGGGTTTAAATTCTTCAGATTTGAATAGCATTTTTCCATAAGTCATTTTGTCAGCTAGGAATATGTTTGCAGCTGGCACTTAACAAGTCTTTTCACTCTCATGCATGCTATAAAACACCAAAGATCCTAATTTTTGTTTGTCTTTTTTTCACCTTCCTAATATTATCTAATAGACCAGAAATCTCAACTACTTTCATATGCTTAAAGCTATGGATCTCAGCTTAAATGTTAATTCCTCAGAGAAATTTTTCCTAACCTTATAGCACTCTGCATTTTGCTGTCATGTTTGTTAAATTCTGTTTTTCTATTTAGCGTGTAAGCTGCATGAGCGGAGTATATGTCTATTTTGTCCACCATCACATTTTCAGCATCCATAACAGCTCCTGGCTCATACTAGGTGCTCAATGAAAAGTTGATGAATGAACAGGGAAGTTAGGTATTAGGGCTGTTTGAGAAGAGGCACGAGTGAGGCAGACTGTGGAAAATGAGGATAAGGGGTATCTCAGAAGCAACACACTGGATGGCCTTACTGACAGGTTCATATTTAGAGTGATGGGGCTCACAGTTGTTCTTCAAATTTGGAGATTAATTTATATATTCATTACAATATAAGGAAATGCCATTTTAGGTCCGGAAACTGCTGAGAATGGATTAGATGCTCCAGGAAAATTTTGTGATTAAATAACTAATTGTTGAACAATTTGTTGATCATCTCATCTGTACTTAGTCCAGACATGAGGTGTTGAAAAAAAAGATATGATACCTGCAATGATTTCTACAAAAATATGTTATTAAAACTCATGGCTTGATAGAAGTTGTATTAATAAATACATCCTTGGCTGGGCATGGTGGCTCACGCCTGTAATCCCAGCACTTTGGGAGGCCGAGGCAGGCAGATCACCTGAGGTCTGGCCAACATGGTGAAACCCCGTCTCGACTAAAAATACAAAAAAAAGACCCGAGTGTGGTGGCGGGCACCTGTAATCCCAGCTACACGGAAGGCTGAGGCAGGAGAATTGCTTGAACCCAGGAGGCTGAGGTTGCAGTGAGCCAAGATTGCGGCACTGCACTCCAGCCTGGGTGACAGAACAAGACTGTCTCAAAACAAATACACCCTCAAAGGACCAATGACAAAAAATATTGATTTGTTCAAAATATATATAAATTAGCTTGGGTAACATGGTGAAACCTTGTGTCTACAAACAAAAAACAAAAATTAGCCAGGCATGGTGGTACATGCCTGTAGCCCCAGCTATTCTGGTGGCTGAGGCAGGAGGATTGCTTGAGCCCAGGAGGTTGAAGCTGCTGTGAGCCGTGATTGGACCACTGCACTCCAGCCTGGGGGACAGAGTGAAACTGTGTCTCAAAAAAAAAAAAAAAAAAAAAAAAACAACTATATAAATCTTTGAAATTGAAAATATCTCACACAAATATAGACTAAATATTACAGTGGTCTAGCAAAATACTAACTTTCCCCTAAGGAATGCAATTTTGTTAGTACATAATAATGAATTAATATAATATATTTATATGGGACTTCAGAGGTTACCGATAATGGTAAATGCCTCACCTTTTTTTAACTCTCGTAATAGTCCTGGAAGATGGAACAGATGGTTTTTTATCATGCCTTGTTTCCAGTGAGGCACTGAGGGGTTGAAGGGCCTGACAAATCTGAATCCAGATGATTAATATAATATGGTCACTAATAAGATGGCCATTAACAGATGGAACAGTTACAGATAAAAAACCCTGGACAAAGATCCGTAGGATGGTTAGTGGCTGAGCAAGAATAGAAAATCTGTGAGGCTGGGCGCAGTGGCTCATGCCTTATCTCAACACTTTAAGAGGCTGAGGCGAGCAGACTGCTTGAACCTGAGTTTGAGACCAGCCTGGGCAGCATGGCGAAATCTCGTCTCTACAAAAAATACAAAAAATAGCTGTGTGTGGTGGCATGCACCTATAGTTCCAGCTACTTGGGAAGCTGAGGCAGGAGGATTGCTTGGGCCTGGGAGATCAAGGCTGCAGTGAGCCGTGATGACACCATTGTACTTCAGCATGGGTGACACAGAACTAGACCCTTTCTAAAAAAAAAAAAAGGAAGAGAAAAGAAAAAAACCCTTGAGCTCATTACTATAGTTAATCTGTCTAATTTATCCTTGCATTTAGAGTAGATTTTTTTAAGGTTAGCAAGAGTGTTATAGTATATTATATTCTCAAATCCAGTAGATTATTTTCTGGCATAGGTACAAGGAGACACATTTGAAAAGACAGTATGCAATGCCTTAATAAAAATATTCTCTGTTAAAATAGTAATATTCATGTGGCAATGGATGACCAAACTTCTTTCTATATAAGTATACTCATAAAGGAAAACATCTTGTTCATACATCATTCTGGAAAACATGGACCATTGCCAAACTGAGAAATTGAGGAGGTATTCTGTGAGTATTAATGAGAGTATTATCTCAATTACTTTAAAAAATCCATAGTATTTTTGGCCGGGCGCGGTGGCTCATGCCTGTAATCCCAGCACTTTGGGAGGCCGAGGCAGGCGGATCACAAGGTCAGGAGATCGAGACCATCCTGGCTAACATGGTGAAACCCCGTCTCTACTAAAAATACAAAAAAATTAGCCGGGCATGGTAGCGGGTGCCTGTAGTCCCAGCTACTCGGGAGGCCGAGGCAGGAGAATGGCGTGAACCTGGGAGGCGGAGCTTGCAGTGATCCCAGATCGTGCCACTGCATTCTGGCCTGGGCGAGAGGGAGACTCTGTCTCAAAAAAAAAAAAGAAAAAAAAATCCATAGTATTTTCTCAATTAAGTTTTTTTGTCTGTAAAGCTTTGGTGTGCTGTTATTGTTCATTGACGTATTATAAGTGCCCAGAGAGTGCACTCAGGCACTCAAGAAATATTTATTGAAATGAAATGAAATTGCTTGTCAATAAAAAGTCAAAATGGCTTTTTTTTAAAAAAACCCCTGGACTTTTGTTTGAGGGCTTTGGGGGGTGGTATTTACTAGTGCATGGATATAATAGCTAAGTTTTCTGTTAATAAAAATTATTACTAATTGTTAAGGTAGTGTGTTAAATTACTGTTTTACCATGTTCTACAGAAACCATGAAATCTAGGCATTTCATGGCTTGAACAAGCCAGGGAGACTCTGCTAGAAGGAGGAAAGAAATGAAAAAGGGAAGGAAGATGAGTGGACTTCCATGCCAGTGGCTTGGTTAGATGCTTGACATCCACAAACTCATAGAATTTCATGAAAGCCTGTGTGAGGTTAGACCCCTTCCAGGACAGGAAGCAGAATACAGAGGGGTTTGACAGCCCACCTTCCAATTCCATAGTCCCACAGTTTGGAAGTTAGGAGGTAATGTTTATAACTAGGACTATGTTGCTGCTTCCAAGATCTGTTTGTTTTGCGGCCAGATTCCTGACAGAAAACCTGGAATTGCCAGTCTAATAGGCTCAAGCAAGAACCACTCTTTGACAACAATTAAAGGGATTTTTAGTTGGCTTTTATAGAGCAAACTAAATATTAGTTGAACATGAGTGAACCCAGATTTTTCAAATAAGCTATATGAAAAGAAATATGCAAATGTGCATGTATAACTTAGATCAGGTTTTTGTTCTTATCGCTGAACTAAATCTACCTTTTTCAAGGTCACCAGTGACCTTCCTGTTGCTAAGTTCAGTGGCAATTTTCAGCTGTTGTCTTACTTAATCTATCAATAGCATTTGATGTAATTTTTTTCTTTTCTTCTTGAGACACTATTTTTTTTTTAACTTGGACAATTCTTAGACCTCTTCTCTTTTCCATCTGCACTCATTCACCATCCAGTCTCCTGACTTTAAATACCCATGCTGATCACTCTCTATTTTCTATCTCCAGGAAAGACCAACTCCCTGACTGCATAGTCATATATTCACTTGCCTACTTGATATTGCCACCTGGGTATCTAAAGGACATCATGCACTTGACATATTTAAGATTGAACTCCAAATCATTCCCCAGAAACCTGCTCCTCCTGTAGTCTTCCATATGTTGGTAAATGGCAAGTCTATCTCTACAGTTGTTCAAGGCAGAACTCTTGGCATCATCGCTGATTTCTGTCTTTTTCTCTTGCCCTGTTTTCATTGTATCAGCAAATCCAGGCAGCTCTTTCTCCAGAATATATCCAGCTTCTGGCTACTTCTCACTACCCCTAGTGATGGTGATAGGGGTAGTGAGAAGTAGCCAGATTCTGGACATATTCTGGAGTCACCAAAGTGACCAAGAGTCACCAAAATCTCTTATAAAAGACTCCTATCTGCTCTCTCTTTCTGCCCATGACATTCTACAGCCTGTTCTCATAGCAGTATAGTGATTGCTCCAAAATATGTCATAATGTCACTCCTTTGCACACCCAACATTGACTTGATTCTCATCTTAGAATAAAAACCTATGTCTTTACAATACCCTATAAGGCCCTGCAGAATGTATTTCCCAACCTCCCTAATAGTCTACTCTCTGATATCCTTCCTACTTCTCCCTCCCTCTTCTGCTTCGCTTCTTCATCTCCAGACACAACAGGCTCTTTGCTCCCCCTTTCCCATCCCAGGAATGTTTTCTCCTTAGGGTCTCTGCACCAGGGGTTCCCACAGAGATCTGTGAGGCTCACTACCTCATCTCCTGCAGGAATTTGCTCACAAATTGAACTCCTCCCTGATCACCCTATTAAAATTGCAGTTCCTGGGGCCAGGTGCGGTGGCTCGCTCCTGTAATCCCAGCACTTTGGGAGGAAGAGGTAAGCTGATCACCTGAAGTCAGGAGTTTGAGATTAGCCTAGCCAACATGGTGAAACCCCATCTCTACTAAAAAAAAAAAAAAAAAAAAAAAAATTAGCTGGGCATGGTAACGTGTACCTGTAATCCTAGCTACTCAAGGGGCTGAGGCAGGAGAATCGCTTGAATCCCGGAGGTGGGAGTTGCAGTGAGCCGAGATCATGCCACTGTACTCCAGCCTGGGTGACTAAGTGAGACTGTGTCTCAAAAGACAATAATAATAATAATAATTGCAGTTCCTCTCTGAAAGCATCTCCTAATCCTTTCATGGCAATGCTTTCTTTCTTTCCAAAGCTCGTGTCACCATCTGACCCACTGCTCATGTTACTCATTTATCTTTACTTATCATCTGTTTTCCACACTAGAATATAACCTCTGGGAACAGAAATTTTTACTTATGTCCCTGTCACCCAGGGCAGTGCCTGACGCATAGTAGGCACTTTGTAAATACTTGTGGAATAAACAAACAGCTACTTTGAATGTAAGTATTTAAATCTTCATCTGACAAATTATAGCTCTAACTGATGTTTTTCTAGTGTTGATTCCAAGCCCTCTGTTTCTTGCCCGTCTCTTCTCTCTGGATCTGCTCTGATGTTTGTTGGGCTGGTCTCTGGTGTAGTAATGCAGGAAATTCTTAACTCTCTGCTGGCAAATGCTTAGACATTACACTTTAAGTACTGTATTTTTATCAACAATATTTCCATAGCTCTGGCTGTTCCTTTGACAACTAGAAATCAAAGGAATAAAATCCTCTTCTTATGCTGCATTAAGTGGCCACCTCAGTTACCAATGAATACAGAAACTCCTGGAATTTTATTTCTGGTTTAACTACTTCCTGCCTATATGAGGCCCTTACAGTGTATATTCATATACTTATTGGATTTGTTCTTTTGGTATTCCATATTATTTGCTTGAGATTCATGTAGGGTGGTTATTTTTGATGTCAGTTGTGTTTATGAAAGGTCTTCCCCTAAAGAACTCCAGCTGCTCTGCGTCGTTTCAGCAAGCAGGAAATTCTGTACCTGGCAGTTCTTGCTGACCCAGCTAGAAGTGGCCGAATGACGCATTTCACTTTCAGGGGCTATTGCTGGGTTTTCATATTCATACTATAAATAGCACTTCAGGGAACACTCAGATACACTGAACATTTTCTTTGCAGTCCAGTTCAGTATTGGCAGAAAGAAAGTCACATGCTGTGTGGTTCTACACAAGTCACTTGCCCCTTAGTGGGTCCTAAGCTCTAGACAGACCCACCTAGAGTGTTCATTTGCTCATAAACACAGCATTACTCTCAGCAAATACTTCTGTGTCGTTGTTTACGCTGCTTTCTGTGCCTGGAGGAATCCTACGTATTCTTTAAGGTTCATCCCAAGTGAGAAAGCTTTCCCCGAGTTGGCTCAGCAGAAATGCCTTCTTCCTCCTTGTGGATTGCCCCATAGCATTCGGTGTGCATCTCTTTGGCAGCAACTTCAGCATTATAATAGAGTTTGTTACCTAGGTATATGTTTTCACACTCTCATCATCCCTTTCTTTCCTCACATCCCAAATTGTGAACCCTCAGGCCTGTGACTTCTGTCCACATGTATCTCTCCCAACAGTTAGCAAAGGAAATGTTCAGAAACATTTATCAAGTGAATGGCTGATTGTATGAATGAATGAGATTGCAATCACATAGGAGAATGGAGCTCATTTGTTTCCAGCTTAATGGCTTTAAAAATAATCCTGTGTTTACTTCGTATTTTTTTTTTAATTTTCCCTAGCAAACACCTTCTACTATGTGCATGGCCAATTGGAGAGGAAAAAAATAAATGTTGTTATATTTAAATACACTTCAGGGAGGCTTTTTAAAAATTTTGCTTTTTAAATTTCAAGGCAACAGACTAGTTTGTTCCTTACAAACTTCTTGGCATCTTTCTTTTCACATGCTCTTTTTTGCTGGACCCAGTCTTCAGTCAAATTCCTCCAAAGGGTCTGCTGTAAACAATGATTTTGTGAGCGGTTGTGTGTTCTTTGCAGTGAAAACCCGCCTTGTTTTCTGTTGCTAGGCAACCCCATTCCAGCTGCCATTGAAGAAATGCGCGGTGGTGGGAAATGGTGGGATTCTGAAGAAGAGTGGCTGTGGCCGTCAAATAGATGAAGCAAATTTTGTCATGCGGTAAGAGAGAGCACCCACAGCGCGGCCTCTGCCTTCTCTCCTTTTCCCCACCCCTCCCATGAGCCCTGGGGCTTTTCAAAACTAGTCACTTGTGATTAATCAGTTGTAGCACGCTCCTTAGCTTCACTTCCAGCTCATAGACAAGCGAGTTTAGGAGAGGGGTAAGGGGAGCAAGGGAACATGCCCCGAGAAAGTACAAAGCCAAGAAGGCTCAGGTGGAGCAGAGATACCCACTCTGCTGTGAATAAAGGGAGCAGGGGAAAGTGGAAAATCTCACATCTCATTTTAGATTGTACAGTCAGGTGATTCTGGCTTTTTAAATTGTTCTTTTCCTTAAGGACCACTCTCTATGAATAAATGCTTTAATGGATTCATTTTATTCTATACCTTATTCTTCTTAGTTTTTGATCAAATCATGTGTAAGTAGCAAGTGGGATCTGAAGACAGATTAAATCTTTGAGTGAGTGGGAAAACTGGAACAAAGGAGCAGGGGTAAATTTCAAACAAGGAGGACGCTTGGTAAAGGGACTGAGCAGAGTGGTGATGTGCACGTCAGTTCCAGGAAAAACAGGAGGCCCCTGCGGGAGCATGAAAAGGAATTGCTGAGACATATTCAGCCAGGGACAGAGACTGCCAAATTGTAGGGGCAGCAGCCTGCACTGCTGGGTGATTCTGCCCAGACATGCTTACCAGCCACGTATAGAAGGAAAGACAGCAAGTGATTGGATAAGGACAGGTTTGGGATTATCTGGGTGAGAGGGAAGAAGGACAAAGAGTGACAACTTGGAGGGCTCTGGCTAGAGAGGGTGTAAAGTAACACACCTTGAAATCAGGGCTGGGCAGGAAGAGCGCTCTGAGATGAGTGAAGGAGAGAGGATGGGGTCAGATGATGGGGTCATTCAGAGCAGGGGTGAGGGAAGTTGTGGCTCCTGGCTATGAATGAAGGAGACGTGGAATAAGAAGAAGCTAAAGTCAAAGAATGGCTTTCTGGAGGACAAGATTTCAGAGCTCAGGGTATCTCGGGGATGAGTGGATATGTTGTAGAAAAAGAAAACATTTGTTATGGAGCAAATAAAGGAGCCTTGAGGATAGACTCTGAGGGACCTTTCAGGTGGACCCTCAAGCCTCACTGAGGTGGAAATGACTATGAACCAAGTGCCAGCAGACTCTGTGGCCAGGAAGGGTGAAGACTGCAGCAACATCAAGGACAGAATGCTGAGCGAGATTTTGTATTCCTGTTTATTTTTAAGTATAAACGAGTAACAGTCTAGGAGTGGAAAAAAGGTAGCCAAGAAGATGCTAAGCCACCTCTGAGCCCTGAGCTAAGTGGGAGAGGGAAGAGTAAAAACTTTATTTGAGAGAGTTTCAAGAGAAGCCATGTACTTGTGGGGGCTAAGTTCCCTCTCAGAGTTGGTCTCCTTGAAGGACATTTTTTTTTTTTCACTTGGTGAAGCCTGCAGGAGAGTCTAGATCCTTCTATACCCACCTTTCCTTCATGCAGGTACCCTCAGCATAGTTTTTCCTCTGTATTGCAGTTTTTCTTTTCAACATGAACAAACAACAGAAAAGTGGAAAAAGCACAAATGTAGTTCTTTTAGTTCCAGTCAATGCAACACCTGCTCATTGAGCACCCATGACATATGGGCCTTGAGCTGGCTCTGGGAATGGTGCGTTGAACAATTCTATAGTGGATTTATATCCTAGAGATGTGTTTGCTACCGTGGGGAGTTCAGACACACGGGAGCTTCTCAAGAGAAGTGGCGTGTGAGCTGAGTCTTCTCTTCGTTTCACCCTAAGCAGAGAAACAACCTTTCCCAAGAGTCCAAGGTGGGAAAGATAGCAAGTGCTGTTGCAGTGTCATGAACAGTGGGGAAAATGGCTTGAGATGGAGCCAGAGAGCTATTTAAGGCATTGGAGTGGAGAAAATTACCTAGAGAGCATGAATAGGTGAGAGGAGCAGGGAGTCCTGAACCACCTTCAGGCACCCTCTCCAGTATTTTGGCATTAGGTGAGGCTGAGGAGCCAGCAAAGAACACAGTGAGATAGGAGACAAGTCCTTGCTGTTGTTGACTAGGTCTGTGACCTACAGTGCATTATTTTACCCTTGCTGGGGCCCAGCTTTCTAATTTGTAGGAGGAAGCGGGAGTAGGCAATTCCTCAGGCCCTTCCCATTGTGGCAACTCTTATTCTATCTATTACTGTATGAATACCGTATCATTGTGACACCGTTTATGTAGTTTAGTTTAAATTTTCAAATTGCTCTTGAGTATTATTAGTTTTTGTGCTCTTCCCAAAAATTATGTAAGGAAGAAGGAATACATAGTATTCAACTCACAGATTCAAAGAAGTTAAGTGATTTCAAGTGGCCTTGATACACGTAGAAATGTAAATGCACTTCGTGCAGTACAATAAGTGTATTTTTGTATTCATGAGTGTGTATGTGTGTGTGTCATCCATTTGTGAAGATGGACGTTTACTAATGTGTAGAAGACTAGGCTTAGGCACCATAGAATGTTATCTGTTGTTTCCAGTGGGCCATATTTATCACAAGTAAACAAGACTTTTTTGGCCTTATATGCAATCTGGTGTTAATATAGTCAAGTTCAGAATTAATGAGCGCTTCTGATTAGAGTGCCTGGCACAGTATTAAGCATAAAGTTTCTAAAATATGGGGAGATGAGGGTTGAAAGAACTCAAAGAAGGTAGCACCATAACTAGAACTATGTATTCAGATGCCTTTGATTTAATTTCAAGAATAGTGCTGTTTTATGACACATTTTAATGTTTAAAAGCCTTATGTATGTTTTAAATTATAGGAGTAATAAAAGTTGATAAATTATTTTAAAATTGTTTGACCATTTGCAGATCTATTAATAAGTCATTGCTTAATATGCATTTTGGGGCATGCTTAATGTATCGAGATATTATATATTCAAAATTAAACATTTAATGAATAAACGTAGATTAGAAAGCATGTCGTATGTCTGGTCCTAGACTGTAGGGTGTGTAATGGACAGATACAGTGAGAGAGAACATCCAAAAATAGCGCTGCCTGTACACAGTGATATACCAGATTACAGTTCAAAGTGTCTTCTAGGACTAGGATATAACAATTTCATAATTTTCTTTGCTTAAATGTTTTCAAACACATCTTCTAGTGCTGAAAATCAATTTCCCATTTCTCAAAGTAAACATTTGCTCTGTAGCCAAAAGCAGTACTTTAAAAAATAATATCGTTGAATTCAATTTATTGGGAAGATTTGCCAGACAAAAGTTAACAGGGATTGCATCCTCAAAAGGAACTGGTTGGCTTGGGGACATCAATGAGGGAACATAATTTTGGTGCCTTTTGAATTATGCTCAAATGTATGTTTTGCGTACTCACATATACAAAAAAAATTAAAGTAATTTTGTGATTTTTCTGCTTTAAGATTTCTATCAAGCCCATTTCCCACTTACTTCCACATCCCAATTCAAAGAATATTCATTTCTCATTAATTCTCTGATCAGATCTCTTTTAGGATCATGAGCACAGTTGCTAAGACACTTTAGTCATTAATATTTGTTAATTGTGCCAACAGCGATAATGCAAACTTTGAAACATTTTACACCACAATTATGCCTTATTAAAACAATTTGACTGTATTAAATGTGCCTTTTGTGTACATCTTTGTAATTATCAATTTATGAGTTGAGGAACTAAAATTATTGGTGTGCTTTTCCTGCGAGAAGAGATACAGGAAAGTGTCACAGATATTTGCACTTAGAGAAAAAGTTTACCCAAAAGAACTTACACCAAAATGTATTGTCATTATTTTCTGGAAATACATCAAAATTCATATAAAATGTTATCTTTATGGTTTTAAGCATTCACCTCTGTTCTAGAAGATAATAAATACCTGCAAGTTTTTATTGGGCTATTACTCTGTGGCAGTAAATATGAAAAGACCCAGACACATGAGCCATGGAACACACAGGAAAACAAAGTATTTACTCATGAAAACCAGTTTGTTTAATAATGACAAAACATGTTGACAGTACTCTCCAGCAATACTCAGAATTTACAGTTTTAGCGTAACATAGCTGATTCTCACATGCTTCCAAGGGCAATTAAGATCAAAGCTTCTTTAAGAGATAAGTATCCAAATTTTAGTCTGTGTTTTATCCTGGAAGTCATCTTCCTCTTTGCAGAGATCAATTAAATCACAAGACCACAATCAGTTACCACAGCCGGATGAGCCTGGCTCTTAATGCATAAACTCACTCCCTCATGAGAATCCTCAGGAAACCACATGGGATATGGGGCAACCACTTGACTGTGGATACTTCAAGAGTAGGTTCTCTGACTTGGGCTCCACCCCCAAGGCCCCCATAATGCCCGCTGTGTTTGCTTTCAGTGGGCATTCAGCAAAAGCCACTGACTGGTTAACTGACCTGTTGGTAGCTACCAGAAAAACCAGTATCTTATCACCAAAGAGCAGATAAAAAGAAGATTCTAAATCAACTGAGACAAGTTTCTGCCTAGGATGCCTTGATGTGTTGATACTCACAGGGTAAATAAGAGACAAAATCAGAGAACTTGAGCTGATCAGCTGAGTGGGTGCCTGGATACTGAGGGTAATTTGTAGGGAAAATTTAGTAGTTGGGGAACTAGCAGAGACTGCAATATTTGTAAGATATCTTTACCTACAAGTAAATGATGCTTTGGTTTACTGAAGTAATAAAAAGTTACAGATGCCCTAATGTGGTAGGAATCAAGTTAGACATACGGTTGAAGAGGAGAAATGAGGACTCAGTAGTAAAAGAAAGCATAATGGAAACTATAGGCCCATTTGGCATTTTCATAGATAATACATACATATTTAATTATTTTTGTATGCTATTTCTGACCTGTGATATTTTTGAATATTTACTAAGTGTACACATCAAGGTTAGGGAATTTTTATATTACATACCTTTTTTAGTCCTTAACAACAATTCAAGAAAAGAGGAAAAATCATTATCCTCATTTTGTATAATGGAGAAACTGAAGTTAGGCAAATGAATTAACTTGCCTAATGTTCCACAGGCAGAAAGCCATGGGATTTGAATTCGCAGTGGTCGTATTTCCCATTGTAAGCATTCATAAGACATGGTGGCCAAGGAGAGCAACTGGGGCAGGGTGGGGTTTTGGGAGTGGGAGTGGGGTGGCTGTTCCCATCACCAGGGAAACATCACCTGTACTCTTTCCTTTGGCTGAACTGGGATGGTGGATCACTGCATTTCTTTGGATGATGAGCCATTATACCTTCACCAGTAATCAGCCTACCCATTGGCCACACACACACAAGTCAGACATGCTGTGATTTAAGTGAATAGTACATGGCCCTGAATGCACTCTTATAATTTTGATTTTGGAAAAAGAAAGAAAAACACAAGGAAATATATTAATTCCTCCTTGTCTTTTGAGATTTATGGGTGTGCAGAGGTACTGTAGGTCCCATGTCCTCTAGTGTACCACACTGTCCTGAGCTTTAATTCAGGTCTAAGAATGTCTGTCCTACCCTCTCAAAAATATTTTGAATGGAATAAATACCTCCTAGTTAGTGTCTCTTTCTTTTTGTAGATAATTTGCCCCTTTGGCTGACATTATCTTTCTTACTAACAGGAGTAGTTTTTATGACAGCATTTGGAAGATGCTGATAGTTAATTATTCATCCAATGTCTATTAAAAGGGAGAGGTGGTAAAAAAAAAAAAAAAAAAAAACAGTTACTGGCTGGGCGCGGTGGCTCACGCCTGTAATCCCAGTACTTTGGGAGGCCAAGGCAGGCAGATCACAAGGTCAGGAGATCGAGACCATCCTGGATAACACGGTGAAACTCCGTCTCTACTAAAAATACAAAAAAAATTAGCCGGGTGTGGTGGCAGGTGCCTGTAGTCCCAGCTACTCGGGAGGCTGAGGCAGGAGAATGGCGTGAACCCGGCAGGTGGAGCTTGCGGTGAGTGGAGATCACACCACTGTACTCCAGCCTGGGCGACAGAGCGAGACTCCATCTCAAAAAAAAACAAAAAACAAAAAACAAAACAGTTACTCGTGAATTCAGCTAGAATTAATAACATTTCTATTTGTATTATTCTAACTGATGATTTAAAACTATGCAAATTGTTCCAAAATGTTTGTTCTTGTTTCTCTAGATGCAATCTCCCTCCTTTGTCAAGTGAATACACTAAGGATGTTGGATCCAAAAGTCAGTTAGTGACAGCTAATCCCAGCATAATTCGGCAAAGGTAAGAGTTTATGACTTCTGTTTGTGACGAACGAAGATGAAGTCTTCTCAAGTACTTAGCATCTCAAAGGCAGCGAGCATAATTCAGTTTGGGAAATCAAGAGGAAAACCATCTGGACAGGCAGGAAGGATGAAGAAGGGAATTGTAAATAAAGAAAACGGGATTATGGGAATCCAAACAATATTTTATGCTTCCTCTGGGATTCTGTTTCTTGCCTTTAGAGATGATAGAAATAACAAGAAGATCAATTGTTTTGCTCAAAGAACAGCACAATACTCTGTTTACTCATTACTGCTACTTTTCAATTTGTTGGCTTCAGTCCCAATTTATTGATTGGCAACTGTGAACTGAATTAATATCAAAAATAAAAACAAAGCAATGGCCAATCCATTACATTGCTTTGGCCAATTCATACATGCATTAAAATAGCAATATTGTCAGAATGGACAAGAATATGTGGTTATAGTATACTGTATTACATTACATTATATTATATTCAATCATATTTGGGAGAGCAGATGTAAAATTCTTGTTCTAGGATCAATTCCAGAAATCTTGAAATTGCCTGGAATCTTGGAAGCTGCTGTGGGAGCTTCGGGGGCGGGGGAGGGGGTCAGTCTCTGATTGATGAAGTACATCAGCGAGCTATCAGCTGTTTCTCCAAGGACTGTTCATTGTAGAGAAGGAGTCCGTCTCCAAGGAAAGAGGAATCAAGCATTGCTTTAGGTCCTCCTGTGTCCCTGGCAATTAGGAGGGAAACATCCAGATGTTCTGGGCCCAGGCACTTGTCATCTAAGTCCCGTCCAAGTGAACAGCATGTGTTCACTTATTCACAACGTGGCACTACTTGTTTTGGTTCATAAGTATTCCCATAAAATAGATATCTAGAAATGCAATCAGCTTTTAATTTTGGGAGATATTGTTAAATTACCCTCCCCAAATGTACCATTTATCTTCAATAATGGATAAGACTGCTTGTTACCCATATGTAAAACAATACTATTTGTGGAAAAAAAGGATACATTATATTCTACTTAATTTGCATTTTTCTGAATATAATAAGAGCTGAGTGGTATTGACTATTAGTATTTTTCTTCTGCTCCTTTGTATTTTTTGCCTACTTTCGACTTGCTTTAAAAAATATTTTTCTATTGATTTATAGGAACTCTATATTATGGATATTAAGTCTTTGTATCAAATATTTTATTCTAGCCTGTCACATATATTTTAATTTATATTCTATTGCAATTTAAAATTTTTTATGCGATGAGACTTGTTAGTATTTTCCTTTATGGCTTCTTTTATAAAAACAATCTTTCTTTGGATGATCTTTCTTACTCTGATGAAGAGTAAGTCTCCTTCCCTCCCTTCCCTGAAAAAAATATCCTGAATGTTTCTAATGCATTCATAGTTTATATTTAAAAATGTAATCCATGTAAATGTATTTATTTTTGTTCTTATAAGAGTAATTTTATTATTTTTCAACACAAATGTATGTTCATTATAATAACTCAAACAGAAAAGTACAAAGAAGAAATAAGAGAACACTTACAAGAAATTTTTTTATTAAAACAATTTATTTTTAAATACCTATAGATTCACAGAAAATTGCAAAAAACAATTTACAAGAAGGCTCTTCATAATCTTTACCCAGTTTCCCCCAAAGGTGACATCTTTGACTATTATTTTGATTTAGGAATAAAATAACTTTTAAGAAGGAACACATGTTCCTTTGGAGGGAAATGAAACATTCAATGTATTGTATCGAGGACCAGAAGATTCTGTTTTTCTACCTGAATATGTGGAGCTGATGTAAGATTTAAAAAGGAATGTGAAAAAGAATGTTCAGAGCAAGATTTAGAACAAGCTGAGGGAGAGAGGGAGGGAAGGAAATGAGGGAGGGAGGGAAAGAGACGAGGGAGGGAGGGAAGGAGATGAGGGAGGGAGGGAGGGAAGGAGATGAGGGAGGGAGGGAGGGAAGGAGATGAGGGAGGGAGGGAGGGAAGGAGATGAGGGAGAGAGGGAGGGAAGGAGATGAGGGAGGGAAGGAGATGAGGGAGGGAGGGAAAGAGACGAGGGAGGGAGGGAAGGAGATGAGGGAGGGAGGGAGGGAAGGAGATGAGGGAGGGAGGGAGGGAAGGAGATGAGGGAGGGAGGGAAGGAGATGAGGGAGAGAGGGAGGGAAGGAGATGAGGGAGGGAAGGAGATGAGGGAGGGAGGGAGAGACTGTTTTGGGGGAAAAATATAAATACAAATGGAGGAAGGACAGGGTCAAAAATTAAATTTTGAAGAGGAAAGTAGAACTGTTGGTTAAGACTTAAGCTCACTATGAAGAAAACACGCATGGACAAGCAAGAATCATTATTACTAACATTGGTAAGTATTTAGTTCACATTGCTGTGTGCCAGGTTCTGTGCCCTTATAGGCAGTTCCTCACTTCATCCTTGAAACAATCCTAATAGACAGAAGCTATTTTAATTTATGCATTTGACAGAAGAAGAAACCTGTGATGTGGTGAATCTAGGAACCTGCTCATGTGCACAGCTGCTAATAATTGCCTGGGACTTCACCAGGCCTCTCTTATTCCAAAGCCCGTGCTCTCAACCAGTGACCATCTCTGAGAGAAAAAAAACCCAAACTGCTTTTTCCTCTGTTCTCACACTACAACACAGAAGACTGTGACAAAGAACCAGGGTTGGGGGGTCTGGCTCTTTCCAGTGACCGGCCCCCGGCCCCCACCCTGAAGCTGCATAGGGCCTCAATCAACTCATTAACATGCGAAAAGATAGCACTGTGGAGTTTCTAAAGATTTTAGGCATTGTACGCTACGGAATGAGATCAAAGATCTCAAATATCTATTTCATAATATTGCACCATCACACCCTCTGATCTTTTTCCAAAATCCATGTGTCACACAAGGAGACAATATAGTTTTCCCAGAATAATCAACATAGAAAACTTCTGCCACCAAATGTGTTTGTGTTTTTCCCCCACACACCAAGCAAGCAATCAATTCTGCAGCAGACACCAGCGGGGTATCTCCAACTCAATTCCAACACTATCTACAGATAGTGTCAGATCCCACAGATTGAGGGCTCAGTCCCACAAGACTACCCCCCACCCCCACCAGTCACAAGTCTAGGCCTCTGGAGCTTCTGACTGACTGGCTTCAAGTTGGGGTTCCCCCAACTCTCTTTATGGGTTTGATTAATTTGCTAGGGCAGCTCACAGAACTCAAGGAAACGCTTATTTACGTTTACTGGTTTATTATGTTACAAAGGATTCAGATGAAGGAGTGCATAGGATGAGGGATGGGGGAAGGGACATGGAGCTTCCATGCCCTCCCTGGGCACACCACCCCCCAGAAACCTCCACCTTCTTATCTGGAAGCTCTCCAAGCCCTGTCCTTTCGGATATTTATGGAGGCTTCATTAGCAGGCATGGTTGATGAAACCATTAACCACTGGTGATCAACTTAACCTGTAACCCTTTTCTCCTCCCCAGAGGTCAGGGAGTGGGGCTGAAGTCCCAGTCCTAGAATCCTGCCTTGATTCTTTCCAGTGACCAGCCCCCCACTCTGAAGCTGCATAGGGCTGCCAGCCGTCAGTCAACTCCTTAAGATGCAAAAAGGTATCACTTGGAGTTGCTAAAGATTTTAGGAGTTACGAAGTCGAAGATCAAATATATATTTCACAACATTACACTATCACACCTTCTGATCTTTCTCCATGATTCATGTGTTGCACAAGGAGACAGTAGCATTTTCACAGGTTATAAATAATTTTGTAAAAGTGAATGAAAGTTTCTTCATTTTAAAAAATGTATTCAATGTAACAAGGTTTCTGTTCAAATCAATATGTGTACACCAATTCCATTTTGTGACATTAAGAAAAAATTACATTTACAATAGCATCAAATAATGTGATACACTTAATTAAACAAGAAAGCAAGTCCTCTTTGGAAAAAATATGAAATTTTATTGAGAGACTCTTTAGACAACCTGATTAGATGTACTGATAATACCATGTGCATGATTGAAAGACTCAGTATTTAAAGGCACCAGGTCTACCCAAATCTATCTACAGATTCATTGAAATTCCAATAGAAATCCTAATGATGCATGCATGTGTATGTGTGTGTTAAACTTAAAAAGTTATGTAGAAATATGCCGAGAATAGCAAAGAAGCTTTTGAAGAAAAAATGATGGGCAGAGTTGCTCTATAAGATGTTAAGACTTATTAAAAAGCTAGTGTAATTAAGACAATGTGGCTCTCGTGCAAGGATAAACCAACTGAGCAGTGAAAGAGAATAGGATACTCCCAAATATTTCCACATAGATATAAACCAGTATATATGACAGATGTCATATTTATATGAGTGATATAAATATGAAGAGCCGAGAATAGCAAAGAAGTATAAACTTTTCAAAATGATGTTGGGATAATTAGATTACACATGGGAAAAAAATAAATTAAACCTCTACCTCATAACTTATACCAAAAATTATTTTCAGGTGGTTAAGACCTAAAAATGAAGTTGCTGGGCCTGGTGGCTCATGCCTGTAATCTCAGCACTTTGGGAGGCCGAGGCTGGTGGACTGGCTGAGGAGTTGAGACCAGTCCGGACAACATGGCAAAACCTCGTCTCTACCAAAAAATACAAAAGTTAGCCAGGTATGGTGGCACGTGGCTGTAGTCCCAGCTACTTGGGAGGCTGAGGCAGGAGAATTGCTTGAGTACAGGAGGTCGAGGCTGCAGTGAGCCATGTTTGTGCCACTGAACCGAAGTCTGTCGAGTGAGACAGTAAAATAATAATAATTATTTAAAATAAAAAATAAAACCAACTAACAATATGGCTAGGGACAAAGATGTAGCAAGTAAAACTATAAGGAACAATAAGTAGTCACTTCTCAGAGTAGGAAGAGTATTGGTTCAGGTGTGGAATAATGGGACCTCTGGATTGCTAGAAGTGTTCTTTTTCTTGGCCAGGCTGGTGTAACATGGATATACACTTTATAATGATTGCTTAGGCTGCACATGTATGTTAGATGAACTCTTCAATAGATATACTTTACTAAAAACATAAGAAAAAAGTATGCTAAGTGATGGAGGACTATACAACTTATAGTTAATTTTAAAGGTTCTCAGTTTGCTTTTTTGACAAAATTGAGTTCCAGAGACGTATACTAGAGTGTAAGTTCTATATAAAAAGGATCTCAGTGTCTTGAACATAAGGATTGATAAAAACATTTTTTTTTTTTTTGAGACAAAATTTCCCTCTTTTTGCCCGGGCTGGAGTACAGTGGTGCGATCTTGGCTCACTGCAACCTTTGCCTCCCGGTTCAAGAGATTCTCCTGCTTCAACCTCCCAAGTAGCTGGGATTACAGGCGTGTGCCACCACACCCGGCTGATTTTGTTTTTTTTGTAGAGACGGGGTTTCACCATGTTGGCCAGGCTGGTCTTGAACTCCTGACCTCAGGTGATCCACCTGCCTCATCCTCCCAAAGTGCTGGCATTCCAGGTGTGAGCCACCGCACCCGGCCAATACAAATATTTGAATAGAAATATAGTTAAAGCCTTATCAGCACCACTGTCAGTGTTGTGAAGCTCTGTGCTCAAATTGGAATACAATGTTTTAAGCCATCAATTATCAACTTTCCGTTTTATAGAAGGGATCAAACAGGTAGCAAGTGCTGGAAACTTTTGGTTAAATACAGCTGAGACTGCATTCATAGCATCTTGTTCATGTGGCTAGCAGTATATGCAAACAGGGTGGTAAACAAAGTGCAAACACTTGTATATAGGGATTAAAATATAGATGATGCTATACTCTCATGGCACAGTAAAATGGAGGAAATAATATTGAAGTGAGAAAGGCAGTATGTATTTCTATATTAGAAGATTATCCTATTTATATTAGATATTTTATTCATATCTCGTAGTCTTCTCTCAAAGCTGTGCAAATCCAAGACATCAGTAGTTATCTTGTACTTTCATGTGATGAAAAATTAAACTCGTTGGGCAAAGATGTGCAGTGGAAATGCTAATTTTCATAGCTGTCTCCAAAACCTTGATTCTCCTAAAAATATTCTATCAGAAGTTATAAGCATTAAGGGTTTTCACTATAAAATTCTGTTAGAAAATATCAGTAACAAGATAAAACAGGTTTTAGAAAAATTAAGCATACATATGTGAGAGGCACTCATAATTATAGTGAAAAAAAGAAAGTTAGAGAAGGCAATACTTATTACTCTATCTAAAAGAAATTCTCAGTAAGAAGGAGCTTTGCTACAGTAAGAAGGAGCTTTGCTACAGCCTTTGTTAGGATATCTTGTTTGGAGTGCATTCTTCTTGACAGTACCCAGAACAAAAAGATTAGTTAGGGTGCCTGAGACATAAGATTAGAAAGGGCTTTGCAGTCACATTCATCCTCTGATTGAATTTTTATGGGCAGAAGAGAGGTGGTTTTAATCTGGCAGCTGGATGTTTAAACTCCTTACTATTATCCTTTTTCTTCCTTTGCTGGCCTTTGCAGGTGGAAGGCAGAGGATTCATACATATCATTACCCTTCATCAATGCACCATCTGTAGCCCTTGTTCTTAAAACATTTTGGTTCAAATACTCTTTTTTTTATTTGTATGAATTTAAGGGATATAGTGCCATTTTGTTACATGGCTATATTGTGTAGTGGTGAAGTTAGTGTTCAAATATCCTTTAAAAGATTTTTTAAATCCATCATTCCCTTGATTATTTTTAATTAACCTAATTTTTGTGGCATAGGTTAAATTGTTGCCAAGTATGGACTTTTCAGGGCATTATATACATATGCTTTAAATATATATATTGTCAGAATTTCAGAAGTGCAGATCTAGTTCTTCCAATGTTACATGTCCTCGTGGCAAAATCAGTCTCTTTGTCAAATTAATTTATTAACTTTTTGTCAGAAAAGATGGACGATGGACTACTTTAATTCAAATAAGTGTTACAGTATAACCCAATATAATGATTGGGTTTAATTATATTGGATTTAATATAAACCCACTTCTCAGGTTTAATTATTCAACATATACAGTATGGGGAACTGTCAAGAGTTTGTCCCCTGGATAAAATAAGACACAGCTCCTTTCTATTTCTTCTAAATACATTTTTGCTTTTGTTCAGGGGATATTCCCTCAGAAGGTATGTATTTTGGAAATGTTTCTTTGTTTGGTGGCCTAGTGGCTTTTATCCTTTGGGGCAATGAATCATTATAATATTTGGGATAATAGGAGGCATGACTTTCTTTTATGAAATAGAAAAAGAAAAATTATGGAAATAGAATTTGGAAAAGAGAGTTCTTTAGACTATCAGATTGGTCTTGAGCAAATATATTTGAGAAAAGTATACATATGGAGTTTGAAGGTCTGGAAGTTTATGGGGGGGAGGAGGAATAAAATGAGAGCCAACAAATATTTCTTGAAATCTACTCTGGGACATGACATACAAAGTTGAATGAGATGGCCTCAAACCCTGAAGTTGCTCACAGAAGCAGACATGTCCATGGTTGTAGTGTCCATGGAAGGGATTTTATAAATTTGAGGGAATCCTTCTATATTAGTCCATTCCCACATTGCTTGCAGTGAGCAGAGATCGCGTCACTGCACTCCAGCCTGGGTGACAGAGCGAGACTCCATCTCAAAAAAAAAAAAAAAGAAAAGAAAAGAAATGCCAGAGACTGGATAATTCTTAAAGAAAAGAGGTTTAATTGGCTCATGGTTCTGCAGACTTTACAGGAAGCATGATGTCGGCATCTGCCCAGCAACTGGGGAGGCCTCTGTATACTCACAATCATGGCAGAAGGCAAAGGGGGAGCAGGCATGTCACATGGCCTGAGCAGGAGCAGGAGCAAGAGACAGCGAGCGAGCTGCCACACTTAAACAGCCAGGTATCATGATAAGTCACTTACTATTGCAAGGACAGCACCAAGGGGATGGTACGAAGCCACTGATGAGAAATCGTCCCCATAATCCAATCACCTCCCATTAGGCCCCACCTCCAACATTGGGGATTACAATTCAATATGAGATTTGGGTGTGGACACAGATACAAAACATATTACCTTCTGAAATTATACAAAATGTTCTCTACAGAAAATAATAAAAACTTGGCTGGGCATGGTGGCGTGTTCTTGTAGTCCCAGGTACTCAGGAGGCTGAGGTGAGAGGATTGCTTGAGCCCAGAAGGTTGCGTTAGGGTTAGGGTTAGGGTTAGGCTTAGGGTTAAGGTTAGCCATGATTGCACTCTTGCCTGGGCAACAGAGCAAGACCCTGTCTCAAAAAAAAAAAAAAAAAAAAAAGAGTTGGCATGAACTAGGAAACAGAAATGTATTTAGAACAAATGTAGTAAAAATCATGGTGGAGTTAAACTTTTAAAATTTGTAAATGCGTAACTTTTAATTCAATAAGGGGACTTGATATGAGACCTCAATATTTATTTTGAGGTATAACCTGAGGAATATCTTCCCATACAAGTAGAAGAGATTTTATCCAATGGTTAGTGCCTCTAAGTTTAATAAAGGGAATTGAGAATGTAGAGATAATCGCAGGGGGAATAATTGTTTATGTTATTAATGTGCTTTTTAAATAATAACTTGAGCTTTGAGGAAAATAACTTGGGTCCAAGATTACAGCAATTTATCTTTAAAATTGTGTACAACTCAATGTACACAAACTGTACATGCATGTTTCAAACTGTGTTCCTAAAACTTCCATATCTCTTTTGCTGTCTGACTTCTTTTTTTTTGTTTCCTCCAAACTCAGAGCAGCTTATCATTGTTTGTATCAAGGCTTCAAAGTCATTAATAGCTATTTATTCTAACATCTGTTCTGAAATAAGGGAATTAGAAGGCAGATAATAAAACTGAAACTAGAGATAGCAAGTAGGAGATAGAAAAGAAAAGCCCCTAAAAATATGAATACATGGAGTTGGTATCTGAGAGGCAATATTATATAGCAGTGAAGAACACAAGTTTTGATTAGAACGGATTTGTTTTCAAATTATAGTGCTAGTGCTAGTAAGTGTTTCTGCCTACTAGCTATGTAACCTTAGTTACTTAATGTACCATATGTCAATTGAGTATAAATATTATTTACCTTGGGGACTGTTGAGAGATATAAATGAGACAATGTAACTGCATCTAGTAGAAGCTATTCTGACTGATATCCAAATTAGCTACTCAAGAGGACTCTCCAGTTGCAATACATTTTGTTCTTGGATAAAACATATTATTTAATACATTATTGTACTCATCAGATTTAGAGAAATCTCCAAGAATATCTGCATGCCCACCTTCCCCACAAAAAAACAAAAACAGAAAATGAGGGAACAAAAACCAGACCAAATGGTGTGAATTATAAAAGTCAGGTACCAAAACTTAGAAAAGAGACAAATCTCTGGACTCACCATGTTGATGGGTGTCCCATATTAAGTCCTGAGAAGGAGCCTATTGTGGTTCCAGGTCAGTAGCAGCCCCTGGCTTCCAACAGAAGCAAACAAATTTCTTCTGGAAGAAAGCTCATAGAATTCTCATATACTATGTTCAAACAAATGATAGCTCAAAAGCAAACACTCAAAATGCACACAAGCCATCAATAGTGTAAATTCTCAGAGACAAAAATCAAACAAAAAGTACCAGATGAATTTAATGCCTGAGAACTTATTGGAATTTTCAGATGCAGTAGATTACTAAATATGTAATCTTTATAGAAAATAAAAAGAATGAGAAGCAAATAAGAGAATATCCAAATTAAATAGGTAGACTTGAAAAAGAACTAAATTGAACTTTTAGAAATGAGAAATATAATTGTTGAAATGGAAAGACATCAAATTAGACATAACTGAAGAGAGAATTTGTGAACTGGAAGACAGAGCAAATAATTTTCCAGATAATGAGGCTATGGAAAATATAAAGGCAAGACAAAGAAACATGGAGGATAGAATGAGAAGGAGTATGTTAAAGTGGAATTGTGGAAGTGTAAAATAGGGATAAGAACTCTTTTTCAGAATTCATGATTAATGTGATCCATAAGTAAAAAGTAATGTGATCCAAAACACAAAGTATCAAGCAGATCAATTAAAATTTTTAAAAATGCAAACAGACAATTTTAGTGAAACAGAGCTAAAGATAATAAGAAGCTTATAAAAGCAGACAGAAAGAAAAGACAGATCACCTGCAAAAGAATAATTATACTAAAAACGAACTTCCTCTAACAGTAAAAATGGACGTCAGGAAGCAGTGAAAGAGTATCTTCAAAGTGCTGAGAGAGAAACTATCAACATAGAAATGTATATTCTGCAATCTATTTCTTCAATAGTTGTTTCAATAGAAAATGTTTTCTGAAAAACAGACACAGATTTTTTACCTCCAAAGATCCTTCATTGAGAGAAAATCTGAAGAATATACCTCAGAAAAAGAGTATGTTACTACAGAAAAAAACCTTGGATGCAAATGAATTGCTAAACATATCAATAAATCTAAACAATTTTATCTGTATAAAACAATAATTATTATCATACATTATTTTTGCAGATGATTTGTGTGATCAAAACAAAAGACAACTAAAATACTGGAAAATGACATTGCATAAGTTAGGAGGGGGAGATTGAAGTGTTTTTAGCTCTTCTTTTAGTTTTTTACTCTTAGTGACAGGTCATCCTTTTGTCTTAAGCAGCAACAGCAATAATTTTAGTATCTTTCACGTTTCTGTGGGTCAGGAATTCAGGAAGAACTAGGCTGAACAGATCTGTCTCATGATCTCTCACATGGTGGCTGGAGTTGAAATAGCAAAGGCTTGGAGCAGCCGGGGCTGGCCAAACATCTCCCTTCCTGTAGTCTCAGGGCTTTCTGTGTGGTTTCTCCTTGTGAATTAGTGTGGGCACCCTCACAGCATGATTGACTCCAGAAATTTGGACTGTTTACATGGCAGCTGGCTTTCCCCAAAGCTAGTGTCCATAGAGAACAATTGGAATTGCGTGACGTTTTAATAGCCTTACATGGGAAGTGTGCTAGCATCACTTTCATCATACTCTATTGGTTGAAGCGATCACAAAGTCCCACCCAGGTACAAGAGAGAAGAGTTCTAGCACAGATCCACCTCTTGTTGGGGGGAGTTTTCAAGTCACATTATTAGAGTATGCATGGTAGGAGAGTTTTTGTGGCCATCTCTGGAAAATATAATCTGCCACAGTCTGCCCTTGGGTCACAACAATTTATATCCCTCACATATGCAAAATAAACTCATTGCCTTCCTGAAGATCCTCAAGATCTATTCCATTACAGCATCAATTTAAAATCCAGGATCTCCAAAAGGTTGAAAGAGGAACAGCAACAACAACAAAAACCAGAAAAGAATAAACTGAAAACAAAAATACAACAGAGTGGGTCCAAAAAGCCAAAGTTGATACTTTGAAAAGTCTACCACAATTAACGAACCTTCAGTAAAGTTGATAAATAAATAATAATTATTTTAAAATAGACTTTTCATGATTTTTCTACAAATCCATACTAAAAAAACAAGAAAAAACTCTATTGTACACAAATATATTACGTACATAATAAATGGATAATGAGAACAAAATGGTATCTCCAAACCTAAAAAAAAAGCCAGTGATTTTGTAACTTATGATATATCCATATTGATGGTATACTATACAAGGATATTATGGATTAATATACATAAATGGTTTCAATAAATGGTGAAATGCTCATGTTCTAATATTAAGTAAAAAAATAAATATGTAAATGTGTAAATATATAAAATTATATATATAGTTATGTTCAGAGAAAATCTCTAAGGAAAAAAAATCAACATTTTCCAAAGTTGCAAAATTTTATAATGGGGAAAAAAATTATTTAAAAAGCAGACCTTGGCTGGGCACAGTGGCTCACACCTGCAATCCCAGCTCTTTGGGAGGTAGGAGGCTGAGGTGGGAGGACTGCTTGAGGCCAGGGGTTTGAGACCAGCCTGGGCCATATAGTGAGACCTTATCACTACAAATATAAAAAATAAAACATTAGCCAGACATGGTGTCTATAGTGCTAGTTGCTTAGGAAGCTGACACAGGAGGATTACTTGAGCCTAGGAGTTCAAGGCTGCAGTGAGCTGTGATCATGCCACTGTACTCCAGCCTGGATGACAGAGTGAGGCCCCATCTCTTTAAAAAAAGGCCTTGTTATTTTATAATTTTTCCTAATGTTAACTTATTTTGACAATACCACAGCCCTGTGAGTTGGAGGGGCAAACAATATGAATAAAGCCCTGATTTTGTGTGTGGGTTCCTGCCCTTCCAGATTTAAGTGAGATTAACTTGAACTCCAAATTTTATATACTTAATTCAGAGTCAGAACGTTCTCCACATCTTTCTGGTAACCTTGTCCTGAGAGCAGCTAAGGTGAGCATAGCACCAAGAACACAGGACCTGACACACAGGAGTTACTGCGTAAATGTCCATTTATCTTCTTTCTTTCTTTCCCTCTGTGAAGCTCTAGTCTTCAGTGTTAATAGCAGATCAGATCAAACATTACTCTAAAAGCAAAATTAGCACATAATTAGTAAATAAATATTTGAATAGCCCAAGTTCTCATGGCATTTTCATGCAGGCCCACTGAGAGTGGGTTGCACCCAGTGGAGAAACATTAGGGGAGGACCCAGCAAGGGTACCAGGTGGAGAATCTTTACCCAGGATTTATATTGATATGCCACTGGGCCAATTTGTACCAGCTTTCTCCCATCCACCCCTCCTCAGCCCTCTTTTTAAAGTGTGCTTCAGTTAAATATTTTTTCAAATCAGTAAAATGTCAGTGAGTTGCAATTTCAGTGAAAGAATGTGCGGAGGGGTTTCTGTCAGCTAATAGAACAGCATTGGCTGTGTGATGAAAGATGAGTTGTTCAACCACTCTCTGCATGGAATGTGGCAGAAAACATTTAAGTCAGCACCAGAATTTTGTTTTGAAGGTGTGCTGTCTGTATATGGAACTGTTTCTTGCTGAATTCTAGGGATCAGGGAGAAACTCAAGGGCCTGTGTTGGTTCGGGAGTGGAATCTGAGTAATAGGTGAGTGTGGAATTGTTGGGATAAGCAAAAGAGAGGGGTTGAGGAAGAAAGAAGGTCTAGAGAAGGGAGACGTGGTGAAGGAGCAGGAGAGAAATCTTTGGGAAACTTAGGCATGTTGGCTAGAAACAAACTGAAATGTCTAAAATCAATTGTAAAGTGTGTGTCCTGAAATTATTTCCCCTTAATTCTCTCTTAAGTTCTATGACTCTTCAGATTTCTGATGTAGGCATGCATTTTTGTCAGTTTTGTATGTGACATTAGCGTGTGTATGTGCACGTGTGTGTGTGTGTGTGTGTGTGTGTGTGTGTGTGTGGTGAAGGGAATGTGCTTCATTCATTTGGGATCAACATGGTTTGTCCTCCTGGGTAATGGCACTGAGGGGACAGAGAGGACCTGGAGAATATAACCCTCCTAGGGATGTTCAGATGCAAATCCTGGGAAACGCCACTTTAGTAGTTGACTGCATACCCCTTTTGGAACGTACAGAAAACCTTTTGACTTACAAAGCTATTTCATTACAGCCAAGGCATTTGTGCCCCAGCTTAACTGTGGAAGGCAAACTTTAAGTGTAAAGTGTGAAACTGGCTAATTATCTTACCAATTCCATATATGCCAAGAGCCTCTTTGAGCAAGATGGTAGGGGTCCATCTGTGAACAATTCATTGCACAGAGTTGATTATGTATTCGGTGATTTCAGATTGTCCAGCTACTAATGAACTTTCTTCATTATCCTCATGAAAACGGATGACAGTAACATTTATTAGTATGTGAATATTTCTATTACTTTATTAAAATAAAAATGACTTTATTGCTAAATTTATATTTGTAATTCATTTTATTGGAGAATAGAAACCCTGTAGATTAAATAGAATATAGTCTCAATGATTACTAATTGTATTGCATTGGATTATATATTGTTTAAAACAATATTTTTATTTTAAAAAAGTTTTCTTTCCAACTGGAATTATAAGAACATATCTGTATAAGTTTCTGTTACTAAGTTGCTTTAATTTGTTTAATAGAATTTTAAAAATCAGAGCTTTAGTGTTATTGCATTTATAAATCATGATATGCATTTTTAACCGAAGTTTCCACTGTAGCTTTCATATCTGAATCTCTTTGGACACATACACCCTGCGCACACACACAATACATGCGCTCACACACGTGCACATACACACACTAATGAGACAAAGGAGAATCAGAATCACAATGCAAATTGTTGACAAGGGCAGAATATAAATTAGTGGGACAGATATCATATTTGTTAAATATTATTGCAAATACAAATGAAGGGAAAGGCAGAAAAAGGAAGTGCTACCCACATGGTTAAATTACCATATTTTATTGATTGTGAGATGCACAGTTTTTAATATTTTAACATCTGTGAAACAGCTGCTTCTTACAGCCTCTGTTGTCCAGTTGGAAGCTGAGGCATAGTTGGCACTGGGAGTACATAGTTGTCACCTTGCTCATAGCTGCTCCTATGCTGTCCTCCTAATTAAATTATGCACATTGTTGTACTGCACATGTTGAGTTTGATTGGCATTTAAAATATCTCCAAAAAGATTGAATATCTATTGTGTATAAAGACGGAAACAAAGCCTGGGATGTAAATTTGATTTGTAAGCAAATTACTTCAGAGAAATAATGGAAGCAATTTTATATTTTCTTGTAAAGCAACATAAAAAAGGAAGAAGAAAATAACCACCAGCGGATGATGGTTTATTTTAAGTAGTTACTAAGATGTGTGCAAAATGATTGTCTAGACAATGCAGATGAAAGTAGGAAAAATTGTTATGTTCCTTAGAATGGATGAAAAATGCCAACGCAAGAAGAGACTAGTACAGGACTATTCACAATACTATTATAGAAACACTGAGGCATGGTTTTATTGGCAGTGTTTTTTTCTTTATAGTTGGTAAATAATATCATTTTTTTTTTTTTTTGAGACAGAGTCTTGATCTGTCACTCAGGCTGGAGTGCAGTGGTGCGATCTCAGCTCACTGTAACCTCTGCCTCCTGGGTTCAAGTGATTCTCCTACCTCAGCCTCCCGAGTAGCTGGAATTACAGGCACCCACCACCACGCCTGGCTAATTTTTGCATTTTTAGTAGAGACAGGGTTTCACCATGTTGGCCAGACTGGTGTCGAACTCCTGACCTGAAGTGATCTGCCCACCTTGGCCTCTCAAAGTGTTGGGATTAAAGGCGTGAGCCACTGCACCCAGCCAAATAATATATTATATTTGATAAAATATAATTTGTTTTAAACAAAAAATATCTGCCAATTCCTCTGAAATACAAATGATTAGATAGAAAATAAAACAGGGAATATTTGGAGGAAGCATGGCACATAAAAGAAAATACCAAGCACCGCACAACCATGAGGCACATAGAACTGATATGCTGAGAGGTAAGTAATGCATGTATTAGCATTATCCTGATTTTTCAGTGAAAACTTTTGTGACAGACAAGTTAGGTGATTTGCTTCAATCAGCTATTAAGTGGCAGATTAGGCACTTGAACCTAGGTCTTTGGACCCTTTGTTTTTTTTTTGAGAAGTAATTCAAGAGATACTGTGGAGGGGTTTATGGTTGGCATCGCAGCTTACCCGTGTTTTACTGGGAGAGAAGAGAAAACAAGAAAATTTCAAGAGGTCAATAATGAGTTTACCATTTAAAAGAGAAAAGGAGGATTTATTGACTTGAGATACTTGAGTGAAACTCCTGGGGAGACAAAAGAGGGTGATTTATGATTCTGTACTCTGTATTTCAAAGATTCTGACAGTAACAGAATTTATGAAAGGTGAAAGAATGCATGCTCAGTAAATGTTAAAAAAAAAATACACCACCACAGTACTCTACTCTTAAACTTGATTGATATTTTTGCTGGGATTTTATTTCTACTTTGGAAATCCTTTTAGCATTTCGAAGATGTTCCTCCAATGTTTATTCCTAGATTCAGTGTTGCTTCTGAGAAAACTGATGTCATTGTGATTCCTGATCTTTTGTGTATGACCTGTACGTCTACTTACCCCTGCATTCTAATCTGGTCTTCTTCCTCGCCTCATATTTTGAAATTTCACAGTGATACGCCTAGTGATTGGCTTAATTTCATTCATTGTGCTGGCACGCAGTGGACCTTTTCAATCTGCAAGGTTATGTCCTTTCATTTTGGATATTTTTCTTGAGTTATTGCCTTAATTCTGCTTTGCCAATTGCAGTAGTCAGTTGTTAGTTCTCTTATTTGACCCACCGGGAACATGTGACACATTGATTTTTCTCTCCTTAAACCACTTACTTCACTTAGTTTCCAAGTCAATGCTGTTTAGATTCTCTTGCCATTTTATTTTTTATTTATTTTTATTTTTATTTTTTTGAGGCAGAGTCTCTGTCACCTGGCTGGAGTGCAGTGGCGAGATCTTGGCTCACTGCAACCTCCGCCTCCCAGGTTCAAACCATTCTCCTGCCTCAGCCTCCTGAGTAGCTGGGATTACAGGCATGCACCACCATGTCCGGCCTATTTTATTCACTTTCTACAGGATTTTATCCAGTCTCAGAGCTTAAATACTATATGTATATCCTCTGATGACTCTTAAATTTGTACTCTGAGACCTATTCTTTCATCTCCAGACTCATATACCTAACTCCCAGCTTGGCTAATCTATTTGGATATGTAATATGAATATCAAACTTAAAATAACCAGTACAGAACTCCTAATTCCCCCTTTTCTGCAAACCTGTGTATTCTGTCATTTTCCCCATCTCAAAGAAATGGAAACTCCATTTTTCATTTGCTCAGCTCAAAAACCTTGAATTGGAGTCCCCCTTGGCTTATTTTATTAAATCCACTGCTAAATTACGGTGGCTCTACTTTCATATTTTATGACCATTATTCACCTCCTCCACTGTCATGACCTTGGTCCATGTGTCTCCCGAATAATTGCAGTCATCTCCCAATAAGTTTTTATGCTTCCAGCCTCACCACTGTGCTATTTAGTAACTTATTGCCTCTCAGCTGCAAAACCACTTTCGTATACCCTGGTTTGTGTTGCTGAAACCATGATTTTACAAATCACGTTTCCCCCTTGCCAGCTAGTTTCCAGTTGGGGGCACTAGAGGGACACTATGGGAGGCTGAAAGGGGAAAGAGATTTGTTCCTTCCTGCTGGTGTCCTTTGGGTCTCCTGTCTCCTTGTGGTTCCTATGAGAATAACCCTAGCAACCATTCTTTTCCATAGCAGTAGCTAAATTCAAGTGGCAGCATTTCTCAGCAGTTTAAACTTAGTCAACACACATGTAAGAGATTCTTATTCTTGTCTTTTAAACTTTGACATTTGTAAAACCACAACAACCCAGTCTAAGAATAAAGCAATTCTTTGGGAGGCTGAGGCGGGCGGATCACGAGGTCAGGAGATCGAGACCATCCTGGCTAACACGGTGAAACCCCGTCTGTACTAAAAAATACAAAAAATTAGCCGGGCGTGGTGGTGGGTGCCTGTAGTCCCAGCTACTCGGGAGGCTGAGGCAGGAGAATGGCGTGAACCCAGGAGGCGGAGCTTGCAGTGAGCCAAGATCGCACAACTGCACTCTAGCCTGGGTGACAGAGCAAGACTCCATCTCAAAAAAAAAAAAAATAAACAAAAATAAAAATAAAAATAAAAGCTTATTGCATTAGCACAAAGTAGAAGAATTAGTTTATCCTTGGCCATCCCAAACTCTTATGCTTCTTTATTCTAGCCAGGCATTTTCTTCCCACATGGGCTGGTTTTTCTACTTTAAATTATCATTTCATCTTACAATTGTATCCTGTGGTACTCTTCACAGCTCAGAAAAAAAAAAGCTTATTCTAATTAATTTGATAAAATTATTAGTCTCTTACCTGTTTTGGAGTGAAGGTGTTAGTGATAGGGTGGTGATCGTGGAACAGTTGGAATGTCAAGTCAGGATTTCCAGCAGGACATGGGTCTTTGGAAAATCACGTGCAACATTGTTCATTTAATTCATTTGGAAATTCATTAAATTTTCCAAATACGAGTATTTAAATATATAATATTATATATGTATTATTATGTACATTATATATTTATATATGTATAATTATATCTATAAAGTATATAATTATATATTTAAATACTCATGCTCACTTATTTTCACAACTCAACTTACAAAACATCAAGCTCACCAACATATTTCTAGTTGTTTGGGATATGCAGAGATGTGATTCTTAGAAGAGGCCTCACTTTCCCTGGGAAGTGCATCAGAATCGGCAGAGGCAGTGGCCCAAGAGATCTTAATGTTTATTAAAGATAAATGTGGGTTAGAAACAACAGCCTGGGGACTGCTGCTTTCCATTACCCCCTCCCCAGTTGTGGTATCCTTGCTCCCATTCCCAGTGATGTGGTGTTCCTTGGTTCCAAGAGCCCCGTCCCCCAGCAATGCCCTGTGATTCAGATCTTCTCAACTCAATGTCTAGTCTCTACTCTATTCAAGATGATAGTGAGTCATTTGATAAACATATCTTTGTTGAAATGTTAGTAGTTTATAAGGGGTAATGTTTTACTTCTCTCTGTGGTTTTACATTTTAACTGGAGCCACCCTGAGGAAACTAAATGCTTTAAAGAAATAGAATAATTCTTTAACTGGAGAAACTGCAGACACTTTGACTGTCTTGGGAGTGGGGGCTGGGCAGGGGATTTTAGACGGGGGATTGGAAAGGAATCCTTCATGTTCTTTACATCATTCCATTTATACAGCTAGTTATTCCTAGGGCTGACCTTGCTACCACAAGATTAATGATGGCTTTTGGAGAACTAATGGGAAACAGACTCTACTCTTTTGTATTACAGAGCCCCAGAGAGGGCAGGATTCAGAGTCTATAGCTGTGCTCTAAGACTAGAGGCTCTTAGAAGGTTGCCTTTTTCATGGTTTACATCTCATGGCAACAAATTCTGTGAAAAAAGAGATTTCATTCCTCAGATATATGCTAGATCATAACATGTGCCTAATATCACTAAAACCCCAGAAGGCAAAGATTTCATAACCTTTAGATGGAAAGGTTTTCTGATTTTTGTGTAAGAGCATTATTTTGTAAGAGCTTGACACTATTTGTTTGAACAATTGTTAAATAAATATTTTGAAACAGAGATTTAAAGTCCTGGACGAATGAAACTAGTGGTTACCGGTACTTACATTACTTGATCTCTGCTGCACTTAACACATGTTTCTGCATTCTTGATATTCTTTCCACCCTATGTCCCAACACAGCTCTCTTTACTGTTTCTTGTTAGCTTCCTTTGTTGGTTTTCCTTTCATCTGCTACCTTAATGTTGGTGTTCCCAAGTGTTGAACTACCACTAGTTCAGACCTGTCCCAGGCCTTGAATCTCTTCTGTGCTTCAGACAGCTATGTGTCTACTGGCCAACTCCACTTAGAAATCCCCAAGTACCTCATGTTTCATATGTCCTTAAAGTGAATAATTTTTCTCCCATCAAACCATCCTTGATCCTGTAGTTATCATCACAGTTATTGGCACCATCTTTCAAGCCATCATGGTGGATAACCTTGAAGTTATTCTTTTTTTTTTTTTTTTTTTTGAAACCCGGTCTTGCTCTGTTACTCAGGCTGGAGTGCAGTGGTGCCATCACAGCTGACTGCAGACTCGACCGCCTGGGCTCAAGCAATCCTCCCACTTTGGCCTCTCAAGTAGCTGGGACTACAGGTGCATGCCACCATGCCCAGTGAATTTTTTAATTTTTGTAGAGACAAGTTCTCCCTATGTTGCCCAGGCTGGTCTCAAATCCCTGGCCTGGAGTGATCCTCCCACCTCAGCCTCCCAAAGTTTTGGGATTACAGGCATGAGCCACCATGCTCAGCCATTGAAGTCATTCTTGTACATCCTCGCTGTCATCATCCCTATCTATTAATCTACAAACACTGTTAATATCACTTTTACATTATCCATGAACTCTGTTGCTGTCTCATTATTTCCACTGCCATTGTCTTTGTTCAGGCTGTTCTAATCCCTTGCTGAAAATAGTGTCCTAAGATCTTCCTTCAACACCCCTCCCCTGTTTTTTTACAGTATAGATTTGTCTTTAAAATCCAGAGTCAATATTCTTCACTGGCTCCCCATTACTTTTTTTTTTTTTTTTTTTTTTGGAGATGGAGTCTTGCTCTGTCACCCAGGCTGGAGTGCAGTGGTGCGATCTCAGCTTACTGCAACCTCCGCCTCCCGGGTTCAAATGATTCTCCTGCCTCATCCTCCTGAGTAGCTGGGATTACAAATGCCCACCACCATGCCCAGCTAATTTTTGTATTTTTAGATGAGATGGGGTTTCACCATGTTGGCCAGGCTGGTCTTGAACTCCTGACCTCATGATCCACCCGCCTTGGCCTCCCAAAGTGCCAGGATTACAGGCATGAGCCACCTTGCCCAGCCCCCATTAATTTTTAAATGGAATCTCGGGTCATCATCCCCACCACTGTCTCCTACTTTCTTCAGATGCCAGTATCACTTGTCACTCTCCAGGGACCACACTCACCAGTAGCTCTGCACACATGCAATGTCCTCTGCCTAGAGAGTCTTTCTTTGTATTGTCCCTTACAAGGATTAGCTCTCCAATGGCAATGACTCTGTCTCTTTTTATCTTTTTATTCTCAGTATCTAGCAGAGTGTTTAACACAGTGAGTCATTAGCAAGTATCTGGGTTAGTATGTGCCATTCTGGTGAAATGTTATATTCCAACTTTTAAATTAAATTAGCATAAATAAACACATAGACAAAAAAATCTACAAGAGAACTGAAAAATAGGGATAAGAGAAAAATAAAATGCTAGAATCTGCAGGGAATTTCCACTAACTGCAGCAAGGAGAGGGTTGAGTTGAGAGTCATAATCCTAAACTAAGCCTGCTGAACCAGAATAGCACAGAAATCTGGGAAGAAGATGGGAAAAGACTGTGACTCAACCCCACTCTATCCACTGGCAAAGAAACACAGAAAATCCCAAAGCTGTGTGAATTCTTTTCTTAGCTGGCTAGGGCCATGCCCTTTCTGCTGTTAATCAGTTCTTCTCTTTCCTCATCCACTTGACAACCATACTTCACAATACACAAAACTGCCATGGGTAGAGAGGGAAAAGTAGAGGCAGTATCACTTTGCAGGCTGAGCTGTGTAAAGACTTTAGGAAACCATTCAAGGAGGGAAGATGAGAAGAAGAGCCCTTAGAACAGTGCAGCTGGAGGTGCAATTTTTATCTCTATCACTAAAGGAAGAATTAAATTCTGCGTATGACTCCCTAACCATCATCAGACAACCTGTCAGTTGGAGTAGAAGATCTTCCCTCAGTTTAGCAAAAATTTTAGATGATTGTTTGCTAGACATGAGAAACCAGGCTCAGGACTTGGCACTGTGGCATTCTTTGTATGTCTAGGTCTAAGAAAGAAAATGCACAAATACTCAAATGATTAGTGCCTGAAGATAAAAGGATACCATATATACCGTTTTGAAACAAATATGGTTCTGGAATAAGTTTCTTGCTTTATGTTTGTTTTTCTACTATTTAAGAGAAATAATAGAAAAAAAAATTTGGTATAGAACACCTCAAAACATTTTTTTTGTGTGTTTTTGTTTTGTTTTGTTTTTTGAGATGGAGTCTTGCTCTGTCGTCCAGGCTGGAGTGCAATGGCACGATCTCGGCTCACTGCAACCTCAACCTCCCGGGTTCAGCGATTCTCCTGCCTCAGCCTCCCGAGCAGCTGGGATTACAGGCGCCTGCCACCATGCCTGGCTGATTTTTATATTTTTAGTAGAGATGGGGTTTCACCGAGTTGGCCAGGCTGGTCTCGAACTGATGACCTCGTGATCTGCCTGCCTCAGCCTTCCAATAGTGCTGGGATTACAGGTATGAGCCACCACACCTGGCCTCAAAACATTTTGTAACACAGAAAATGTGACTTAAAGACTCAGAGGAAAGGTCAGGTGCGGTGGCTCACACCAGTAATCCCAGCACTTTAAGAGGCCGAGGCAGGTGGATCATAAGGTCAAGAGATCTAGACCATTCTGGCCAACATAGTGAAACCCCGTCTCTACTAAAAATACAAAAATTAGCCAGGTGTGGTGGTGGGCGCCTGTAATCCCAGTTACTTGGGAGGCCGAGACAGGAGAATCATTGAACCCGGGAGGCAGAGATTGCAGTTAGCCAAGATCATGCCACTGCACTCCAGCCTGGCAACAGAGCCAGACTCCATCTCAAAACAACAACAACAAACAAACAAACAAACAAACAAAAAAGACTCAGAGGAAAAACACGCATATAAACATGCTTTCCCAGAGGAAATAGAAAAAATTTCAAAGCCTTAGCTTGGTGACTTAATAAGAATTGACCCATTAGGTGCACAGAGTGGTTAGGAGAACAAAGGATGAGCTGAAAGTTGAGATGAAAAGAGAGATGGCTGAGAGCAGGCAGAATTGCAAAGAAAGCAATAAAGTTCATGTTGGATGTTGCAAAGAGCAGAGTTACAGTGCAGAAAGTAAACCCCATAATATTTCCATTTTAAGAATGTCGAGGAAAAAAACTCAGAGAGATGAATATAATGAGAAAAAAAAGATGAAGGAAAGGGAAAGGAGATTCATCCTAAAGATGACAAGTTTTCTGAAGAAGAATGAAGAAAGAATTAAAAAAAGTAATCATCAGACCCAACAAGGGAAAAAAAAAAAGTTTTAACAGCCAAAAGGCTTTCCAGAGCTGAAACAGGACTGGTTCCACAGACAGAAGTACTTAGTTACATTCCAGGTAAAATTAATGCAAAAAGACCCACATTTAGACATATTGTGATGAATTTTTACACTTCAAAGATAAAGAGAAAAACTCTACAAGCATCCAATCAGAAAAATGTGATTTACCTACAATGGAGTTAAGGGTCAAGGTAGCTTCAAACTTTTCCCTATCACTAAATTTCAGGACAGATGTCATGGTAAGTACCAAGATGTGAATGATTCTTTAAAAAGTCTAGCCAAGTTGTCATACATATAATACGAGGGCTCAGAAAGGTTATTTCTCGAATACTCTTCTTGAATGTTTTGAATATCAAATATGTACTATATACATATGTATTATGAATATGCACTACAGCTGAGAGCCAAATATTCAAGAATAAGAAATTTGCAGTATAAGATACTGATAGTAATTCAAAAGCAATTAAAAGTATACAGATTGAAACGGTGTGCTGGTAAATGTTCCAAAACCAGCTCTGGGGTGGGGAAGAAAGCCTTCATGTTTAGTGTTTGCTGATATACATGGTGTAAGTGCCGCCCCCACGGCCAATTCAAGCTGCCATTGTGATGTTAATGTGGAGTTGGGGAATGATAAAAGGTAAATTGAGGTACACTAAAATTTTAAAGAGTTTATTTGAGCAAACAGTGGTTCTTGTTTCACAAAGCACCAAACCAAAGGTGGTTTCAGGCTTTGCAGAGGGAATGCAAGGAGAAGGCTTTTTATGGGGTGAACGCTGAAATAAAGCAAGAAAACATTTGATTGGTAACAGTTATAGATTTGCCTTATTTGGTCTGTCCTGTGGAAAAGTGTTTAGTTACATAACCATAAGTTTGTTCGTTGGTGGCTTCTGATAAATTGAGCTTAAAAAGTTTCATTTTTCTTTAACATAGGTGTTTAGAAGAAATATTAATAGCTCAAGTTTTGTTTCACTTACGTTTGCAAATCAAGCAAGGTTAAGGCCACTTATGAGCTCTGACTGGCTTTGTCTGCTCAGGAATTCCTCAGCCCTGGTCTCCATTTTAATTTACTTTAATAGGAGAAATGTGAGCAATTGGTCCTCACATGCCTACTAGGATCCAGCTACTAGTAGGATCCAGATCCTAATAATTAGGATCTGGACCTATTAGTTCACTCTTTGAGCACAAAATAACTTAAATCTTCATCAGAGGCCATATATCAAAATTAACTGTATAATCATTTTATTAGTTTCTTAGGGCTGCTACCACAAATTACCACAAACCACAAAAACAACAGAAATTTGTTTTCTCAGAATTTTGGAGGCTAGAATTTTGAAATCAAGGTGTCAGCAAGGTCACGCTCTCTGTGAAGTTTCCGGGGCTCTAGAGGAGGGTCCTTCCTTACATCGTCCTAGCTTCTGGTGCTGTCTAACAATCTGTAGCTTTCCTGGCTGATAGACTCAGCACTCCATCTCTGCCTCTGTCCTCACACAGCATTCTTCCTATGTATGATCTATGTCACTGTTTTTTCTTTTTATAAGGCTGCCAGTCATTGGATCAGGGCTCACCCTAATGTGCTATGGCCTCATTTTAACTTAACTATTACATCTACAAAGATCCTATTTCTAAATAAAGTCACATTCTGAAGTTCTGAGTGGGTGTGAACTTTCTGGGGATCAGTACAAGGATTTGACCCAAGAGAAAGATTCACACATTAAATGTAAGAAACAGACTACAAAAATTAAAAGCATTAGTGTGAATACTTATTTGTCTTGAGGGTAGAGTACTTTCTGCTGACAGAAATCAAAGAAAAATGATTTATACATTTGACTCCAAAAATTTAAAATTTGTTCTTGTCAAAAACATAAAATCTAAAAACCAACAATTATTTGGGAAAAAATTGCATCAGAGATACCAAGATAAAGTATAAATAGGCCAGGCGCAGTGGCTCATGCTTATAATCCCAGCACTTTGAGTGGCCAAGGTGGGCAAAACCCTGTCTCTACTAAAAAATACAAAAATGAGCCAGGCCTGGTGGTGTGCATCTGTAATCCCAGCTACTCAGGAGGCTGAGGCAGGATAATCGCTTGAACCCAAGAGGAGGAAGTTGCAGTGACCAGAGATTGTGCCATTGCACTCCAGCCTGGGCGCAGAGTAAGACTCCATGTAAAAAAAAAAAGTATAAATATATTTTTATATATTTATAAAGATGATATGTAAACAGGTATGAAAAATATTGTAGTCTCAGGAGATAATTGGATGTAGAGGTAGAAAAGTCACAAAGGAGTAAATACAGATGGCTTGTAAAATAAGTATTCAGTCATATTAATAAATATATCACATTAGAGCTGGAAGCAAATTATCTATTTTTAACAACCAAAGTAGAAAAATAAAGAGAAATGATAACAATGCTGCTGTATATTCTCATGCACTGCTAGTGGGAGTATAAATTAGTACAACCTTTCTTTTAGGAAAACAAAAGAATTGACATGTATCAAGAATCTTGAAAATGTTCCTACCTTTTGAATTCATAATAACACTTCTAAAAAAGTCAGAAAGTAATAATCTAGCAATGTATAAAGGATAAAGATGTAGAAAGCAAAAGAAGATACAACAGAATTAAGTATTGTTTTGCACAATTAGAAACATTCTATTGTTAAGGATATTGCAGGGAATAGAATTCATTCTAACTAGCCTAAGCATAAATGGGTTTATTTAAAGGGATTTTACAGCTGTCGAGAGGGTGAAGAAATAGATTCTTGATTAAGGAAATGGAAAACAGCTCCAAAAGCCAAATGACAGAACGTCTCCAGCAATCAATAGACTGCAGAATCAGAATCAGAATCCCTGCCACGTTGAGAAGCCACAACTTCAGCTGCTCACTCCAGACTCATGCTGCTTGAATCAGAATCTGGCTTGAAAAATGGGCCCCTGTCTCCTCATTTAACCCAGTTCAGAAGTCAGGACTCACACAGGTACATGACATTGGCTGCGCCAGCATCACAGCTGGAATCCCGGCTATAAAGAAGTCTGAGAAAGGCAGTTCTTAGCTTTTCCACTTTGGACTACAGGAAGATACAGAAGGAGGTTGAAATGATTATTTTGTGATCCAGTCCATATATGCACCACACTCTAAACATTCAAATTATAAGAAATGTATTCAATGGCTTTAAATGACTCTGAAATACTTTTGATTAAACATTTTTTAAAAAGCATGAAATAGAAGCATATATAATGCATGATCTCATCTATGTAAAATATAGAGGACAAAACACCTGAGAAATATGTCAGTGCATTAAACACTTGCATGAAACTGTAGGAGTTGTTCTTTTTCTTAATTATACCTTTTCTGTTTCCTAAAATGAACATAAATTAATTTTATAATTCTCATTTCCCATCAAAACAAGCAAACATATGTTTGTTAAATAAATGAAGGAAGTATTGAGGACATGAATGAAAAGAAAATAAATATATCCATGGCTGTTTCTTTCGCTGTTTTAGGGTTTGAAGAGATCCCAAAAAGGCTTGTTAATTTCCCTCTAAATTTGGCTCTTTCACATCAGGCATGAGTTGTAGCTGCTGATGAAATACTAGAGGTAGCACAGGCTAGTCATTTAGACTTGAATTTAGGGGTATTTGTGTATTTATGTGTTTCTCTTGGGTAATATATAAATATATGTGTGTATATATAATATTTGGGTTAAAGTATATGACTATTTAGAATCTTAATATTAAAATGTAAAGAAACTTTTATTTATCAATCATAAATAAATCAATGAGTACAGTGATTGCTTCCAAAGAAAACAAAAACCTAGAGATACAGTATATATAAGTATATGTATATATGTATATGTGTATATATATATATATATATATATATGGTCTTTTTCTAGTTAACTGTCAATAAGATTACTTACACTTCTTTCACATAGAGTGCTACTTTTAATTAAAATATTATTGGTATTTTGAATGAATACTTTTTACTGCTTGTTAACTGTGATAAAAATAATAAGATCTTCAATGTCTTTTCTCTCACTTCTTTAAGTATTAGAGATTTTCTTTCTGGAAAATTAGAGATTTTCTAATGTAAATCCACTACCAAAATAAAAATACTCGAGTAGAGCAAAAAGTTACTGTCTACAGTTTTTCCCTCGTGAGGCAGCTTCTCTTGCTGAACATGTTTGGACCAAGCTTTCCAACTTAGCATGTGATCTAGCACAACGATTCCCTTGGAGATTCTGAGGGATGATTTGACTGCCCTACCTCATTACAAGGAATTCCTTCAGTGTGATGTTAAAAGGTGTGGACTAATGTGTTAAAATTAACCCAATAATAAAACAAGTTAAATAAGTTTGTTTACTTAAGTTTGTTAAATGTTAATAAACTTTTTTTGAAATTTATTCTTAATATAAATATATTTGGTTTCTTATCCTAATACATTGCAATTATAAGATGTACTATTAAGAAGATTCCAAAGTTCACTGTATTGTGCAGTTTTTTTAACTTTCTTTTCCATTTTTGAAAATGGGTGAAGAATGGTGGTATTAGCCATATTTTAGAGACAGAGGAGAATGACTGCTGTATATACATGTAACATATGCAATTCGTTATTCAAAATACTTTTTAGGCTAGGCAGACAGTAACTGAGGACACGTAGAAATGGAAGAAATTACTATTTGCCCTAAATCTAATATAGGTATAAGCAAGGAAAAGGTTTATTTTTTAAAAGCTAATCCACTAACACTTGAATCACAACGTGAAATGAAAATAGATGTTCTGTTTTCAACAACTGTAATATAATTAACTCTTAGGCTCTGCTTTTACTTAGCCACTGAATCAACTGTTTTGCAGTCTACTGTGGTTTGTTTGGGGCTGTTTGCAGCACATGATTTAAAGAATTGGAGGTGAAATGAAATGAGTGTATAATTTAGTCCTTGAAATTGAAGAGAGCAAGTGAGACATTTCTTCTCACCTCCTCTTCTTTGTTATTTTCTACACTTTGCTATTTCTCTCTTCGTCTTTATTCATTGTGGCAGATAAATAATGGGATGAGTGATAGGAAGGAAAATGATTTTTGTTCTTTTTCTCTTTTTGCATCTCAACCTCTTTAATCATACAAGTTTTTGATTGCCTATTTTATCTTTGCTGTTGTTTTTGGTAATACCTCTTTATTTACCTCCTCTTCCTCTTGTCCTTTTGCTTCCCATTCTTCTGTTCTCTTTTTTCCTTTTCTTCTCCATCTGTCTCCACTCATCATTTTTTTTCTTTCCAGGTGATGATGTAAATTGGAAAGTTAGGGTAGTGGTATTGCTGGTGGGCAAGGTAGGTGTCTGAAATAACTGCATGCTTCTCCAAGGAGACTGGTGGCCTAGGAGGGAGCCATCTTGGCGCTAGGAGAGAATGAAAAATGGCTGAAGGGAATGCCCAGGGATGGACTTGAGATGCTACCTCCAGTTCTCCATAGCCTGCATGTGATATTTTGGGAATCATGACATTTCCACACTGCCAATATGTAGAAAAGCACTAAAAGTACTGATGGAGCAAAAAGGGCTGAAGGCAGAGAAAAGGCAGGCACGGATTACTGGGACAGCAGAGAAGGTTAGAGACTTGAGTTCTGGTTGTCAGCTTGGTGTCCAGAAAAACCAGACATACCAGCCATGCAGACACCACCAGTGCCAGGTCCCAAGGACAAGCTCAGATCAACTTCACCACATTGGAGACAGCATAAGGATCTACTATTTCCGTGAGGATCCTGGGACGGAAAAATTAGCTCTGAAGGAGTTTTGCGTTTTAAATGAATGAAATATTTGCCCCCAACACTATTTTTACTTTGAAAGACACTTAATTGCTTTTAATTGGCAAATTTAAGGGTTTTTCTTCCACCGTCAGTGAGAATGGGAACATCAGAGTAAGATGAAGGCAATTGCAGGGGGAAAAAAGTTAGACTTTTGCACATGTGAGTTGTGCATAAATTTTCAATTCTGCTATTAGGGGTGTATATGAAAGACAAAAATCAGTATGTTAATTGAGGTCAACTCTGAATGGTAGAATTGTTAGGTGGTTATTGTTTTCCTTCTCTCTCTCTCTCATTCAATATGCATTTATTAAACACTGTCCCTCTGCCAAACATACTCCTTTGTGCTTATCTTTATTTCTAAATTTCTCTACAAATAAAATATTTCTGTTTTACTTTTGTGAAGAGGAAGACATAATTCACTATTATTTAAAAATAAACCTATCCAATTCACTCACTGTAGTATTTGAGTGCTCGTGTCTCATCATGTGAGTTGAAAACAAGGCCTTGGAGTTGACTGTTCTGTTCCTCAGTATATGTTTTTGAGGTTAGTTAAATATAAGTTCCAAGGTTTGCAGGAATCATTTTGCTGGGCTTATATAGAGTTTAATTCCCATGCAAACCTTTTCATTCACTATTTTAGGCTATGTTGTGATTACATACAAACTAGAACTCTGTTTTGATCTTCAGAAGTGGAGGAAGTTTGTAGAGTGTTATGATACTCTGGTACTCAAGTGATCTTACTGAAAATGGATTAAAAAGGTTCATGTGAAAGTCAAATCTGGTAGTTGGTTCTTTTTTAAATATAATGATTCCTCTATGTGGGTCAAGTTTTTATCACACCATATACAATGGAAATTCATTGCAGATGGGTCATGCATACTCTGGCATGATGTCTTATAGCAGCCTCCTAACATAGTCATTGCAAGGTGTAGATGGCAGACACGTACCAGTGAGAAATTTCCATTTGCTTTCCCAGAACTAGCAAATACACTGTCTAGCAGCTTTAAAGATCCTGTAAATGATTTGTTCATGATAATTTCATTTTTAAAAATCCTCCATAACAAGGTTCCCCAAATTAATTATCTTGTGGTTTGTGGTAGACAACAATCAACCTGCCAGGTCACCTAACCAAAGGCAAGGTGTGTGGAATATTAAGTCCTCTCTTGCTTCTTCAGATGTAGTCTGAGGCCTGGGAAATGGTTTCAAGTGCCCTCGCCTCCACCCTATCCTGGCTCTGAAGTGCAGCTGATGCTCCCTTCCACTGCTGCATCCCAAGAGAAGGATCCCTGTCTTCACACCCTTCTCAGATTTTCAGTTTGAGTTTATGACACAAAGGGAAATTCCAAATTACTTCTTAACTTTTAAATTGAAGGATAATCAAAGAGATTATACAGATATCCTGTCCATGTAACTATAGAAATATAATAAAATTAAAACACAGTGTAATTTACATTTGTGGTATGTTATTGGCAAGAACTTTTAATAAAATAATAATTGAATAATGAAATTCATCATTAAATAAATGTGATACCTATAATAAATGTGTAATATATTAAAGCTTTCAATGCTAATGCAAATAGTTCTATCAGTTGTTTTAAATTAGAGTATAGAGAGGGCATAGCCAAGTTCTTTGTCATAAAATAAAGATGATACATTTTATAATATTTTGGTGGGATTCCATTCTCTTATAAAACTTTGCTTACATTTAGCTTGTTTCTTTTGGATTATAGAAAAGAGATTCTTTGGTATTCCCTTTCTGCTCTGACAAAGAACATGAAATTCACCATTTTCACTGATCCCTGCACTTATTATTCCTTGCTATTTCTTTTTTATTTTATTTTATTTATTTATTTTTTTGAGACCAAGTCTCACTCTGTTGCCCAGGCTAGGGTGCAGTGGCTCAATCTCAGCTCACTGCAACCTCCGCCTCCCAGGTTCAAGCAATTCTTTTGTCTCAGCCTCCCGAGTAGATTCTCCTGCCTCGGCCTCTTGAGTAGCTGGGATTATAGGCGCCTGCCACCAGGCCTGGCTACTTTTTGTATTTATTTATTTATTTATTTATTTTGAGTCTCGCTCTGTCACCCAGACTGGAGTGCAATGGCATGATCTCGGCCCACTGCAACCTCTGCCTCCCAGGTTCAAGCGATTCTTGTGTCTCAGCTTCCCGAGTAGCTGGGATTATGGGTGCCTGCCACCATGCCTGGCTAATTTTTGTATTTTTTGTAGAGACGGGGTTTTGCCATGTTGGTCAGGCTTGTCTGGAACTCCTGACCTCAAGTGATCCTCCCATCTTGGCCTCCCAAAGTGCTGAGTTTACAGGCATGAGCCACTGTGCCTGGTCTATTTTATTTTTTTGAGAGAGTCTCGCTCTGTTGCCCAGACTGGAGTGCTATGGCATAATCTCGGCCCACTGCAACCTCTGCCTCCCAGGTTCAAGCAATTCTTGTGTCTCAGCCTCCTGAGTAGCTGGGATTACAGGCACCCACCACCACACCTGGCTAATGTTTGTATTTTTTGTAGAGATGGGGTTTTGCCATGTTGGCCAGGCTGGTCTCGAACTCCTGGCCTCAAGTGATCTGCCCCCCTCAGACTCCCAAAGTCCTGGGATTACAGGCATGAATCACCGGGCCTATTTCTTGTTATTTCTAAGTGTTCACTGACAGTTTGGAATGTCAGTCACATGTTTAAATTTTATTTCACAAAACAATGAGACATGAGAAATGAACAGTTATTTACATTCATCTCATTATTCTGATAATGCCTATATAAACAAATGCACAGCCATACCAAGGCTAGGAAGTGGTTTCCTATTAATTTATAACTTGTGTCCTTGGAGATAATGCTTATTTCTTCGGAAGAGTTCTTTTAAGATTCAAATTTTCATCACTTGCTTTTGCAAAGAGGAGAGTAATGATGATGATGATAATGATGATGTGATGATGATGATGAAAGCTAGTAAGACTTATTATGTGCCAGGCACTATTCTAAGTGTGTTATACATATGAACTCATCTAGTCCTCACAACAGCCCTATGAAATACACGCTATTATTATTTTTTTCAAATGAGAAAATTGAGGCATAAAGAAATGAAGTAACCAGCTTAAGGTTGTGCAGTTTGCCTGTGGAAAAGGTGGAACGTACAGGCTTCTCAAAATACCTTCCCTAAAATTAGAAACCACATTTGAGACCATCATCTATATTAGACACAGATATGAACATGAAAATCAATGGGTTTTCCAAGATACAGTCTATTTTTAAAATATAAGGTGTTGCTTTACGCCATCATCTCCATTTTTTTACTTAACTGGTGATGGTCTATAGATTAGAATATACTTCACTTAATATTATGTCTCAAAATAAATTAATATCTGTTTTTAAAGTTTAGTATGGCCTTAATTTCATATAAAGAAACTTAAACAAATAAATTGCTCTTCTGAGAAGTTCAAAAGTGAGAGACCATAAGAGATGAACACCTATGGTCAAAACAACAGCAAGTACAATTTTATTTGTCCTGGAAAAAAAATGAGATTTTTCTAAAAGATTCCTGATATTAAAAATGGTTGTGTGATTTGTGGAAAGGTTGATGTTTCTCAGAAATTACCATATTCTGTTTACAAGAAAATGAACTAGTGCCTAATGAGAGATTTGTATTTAAGGGTGCTATTCAGTTCCTAATTACCCATTTTCTGGCTTCAGGCAGGAAAATAGCTTGCATAAAAGCCAGTGATAGAAAATGTTGCATGACAAATGTGAAGGCAATCAAAGTATCTCTTATGTTATCTTGGTATTCCTTAAAAAAGAAATAGCATATTTTGCTTTTTGTATAGCATATTTTGGTAAGAATTAAATGCACTTTGCGACAAAGATACAAAAATGCTTAGAAATTCACTCATTTCATTATGCATTTATTTGTTCAACAAATATTTATTAGATACTGCATTATGTCAGGCATAGCGTTAGCCTTAGGGAACAGCACGATAAAGGACATTAGTCTTTTCTGAAGGAATTCCATAAAGGAGATCTAAAAATTAAGATATAAAGACATGGCAAGGTGACAAGTACCTTGATAAAAATAAAGTGATAAGAGAACACAAAGTTAGATACCTAATCCAGGCTCAGGGTCATGGAAAACTTTTTATAGTAGATACCATGAGTTGAGTTCTGAAAGATTAGTAGGAATTAGCAGGGCAAAGGGGGCATTCACTTTAGACAGAACAAGTAGCACGTGCAACAGCTTAGAGGCTTCAGCGAGCATGACCCTTTTGATGAACACCAAGTAATTGGGCAGGGCAAGGGTAGGGAGTGCTGACAAGCAGTGGCAAGAAAAGAGGCTGAAGGTGTAGGCAGGGGTTATATCACGCTTAGACTATCTGAAGACGAGGAGAAGCCCTTGAAGAATGCCCCCTTGACAGGAAGTGACATGGTCAAATTGGACTTGGGACAATTACTTGGGGAGGATTGAGAATTATGCGTTAGAGACCGATCTGTTAAAATAAGAAGAAGGAGGCTTGAAGGTAACCTGAAATTAAACTGTGGTACTGAGGATATGCATTAGTTAGGGTTGGCCAACTGCCATGATAAACTACCCCAAACTTTCATGACGTAATACAGCAAAGCGTTCTTTCTCATCCAGACACAATTTGAGGGTGCACAGAAAAGGGGAATGGTTCTATTCTACACTGTCATTTATGGACCCCAAATTATTCCATCTCTGGTTCCACCATTCCCTTAGGGCTATAGAGTCCTTGAGTAGATCCTGTTGTTGCTGAAAGGATTCTATTGTTGCTGGCAGAGGAAACAACTGTCTTTGACCTGCATAATGGCCATTTTATGTGGCTCAGCCTGTAACACTGTAATAGATAGAGAGATGGAAAGGTAAACTTAAGAGATGCTATGAAAATGGAACTTAGTGACCAACTGGATGTAGAAGTTACAGAAAAGGGAAGAATATATGTTTTTAGTTTGGTTGAGTCACTGGTGGATGGTTGTGCAATCTTTTCATGCAAGGAATATGGTTGTCACAATAGATATTGGAGGAATGATGTGAGTTTGAGATGCTTCCCACAGATCTCCACAGGGCTGACTCCCTAACTTTCTTTGAACTTGTGTTAAAATGTCACCCTAAACAAAACAGCAACACTCTCACTCTCTCTTTTCTTATTATCCCACTTTATTCTCTTCATAGCTCTTCCCAAATATTGTTCATTTTTTGGTTTACTGGTTGTCTCTTCTTACTTGAATGAAAGCTCCATGACAGCAGAGACTTTGTTAGCATTGTTCATTGCTACATCCCTCAGTGCATAGAACAGCACCTGGTACATGATAGGTACTCAATAAATAATTGCTAGGAGTGTGAATGAATCCAAATGGAAATGGTCAGTGGAATGAGGCTTTCCAGAGAGTATGGGTGACACAAGAGAAGAAATCAGTCATTGAGAGAAGGAAACAGATTGGGAAGTACCTAGAGAAAGATGCACTTTTGAGCAAATTTTTGTTTGTTACGTTAGTTTTCAGTTGGGGGAGACTTGGAAAAGAGTCTATATGGAGGAAGGGGCCAATGACGTGGAGTAGGCAAAGAGAATGATGTGGACCAGGTCCTGCAGAAGGTGAGAAGGAACCCAGACTACTGGGGAATGAATTCACAGGACAGGAGGGCTATGTCTTCTACTCAGGGAAAAGCTACACAATATAATTCAGAGCATAGAATCAAGTGTCAGGCTGATCTGAGTTGGAAGCCAGAGTCCACTACATTCTTGCTATGAAATTTTGCTAGAATACTTAACTGCCCCGATCCTTAATTTTCTCAACAGCAGAAAAGGGATAATGCCTTCCTCATAGAGTTACTGCAAGGCTTAAATGACATGACATGCATTAAGCAAGAATCTTGTGATGGAATTTGTTGATTATTTCTGTAATTTAATTATAGATCTTTTGATTTTTATCTCAAATTATTACTAGTGTCAGAAATAAACGAGGCCCTATCTATTATATGTTTTTTTTGTTTCATTTGCTCCAAAAGGATTTGGGATTTCATGTCCTTTGGAATTTTGAATAAGTTTTGAGGGTTAACATCAAACTTGTTGCCAACAAGCCAAATCCGGCCTGCAGAGTTATTTCACTTGGCTATAACATTTTTTTTTTCTTTTTAACTTGAAATCCTTAAATGGGACATGCAACAATCCATTTCCATGTCTACTCCCTCTTGTCTTTTGCCTAGGCTTTTCATATATTTTCCTAATTTACTTGGCCTTTGTAGACAACCCATGATCTAGACTGATTTCTACTATGAAATCAATTTCATAGTAATTTCTACTATTGATTTCTACTATAAAATATCTCATACCTTTAATGACTCTCATATTGCAAAATCCCCACAGACCACTTTCTGTCTTTATTTTATTGATCTCGCCTCAGCATTTGCCACTGTTGATAAACTTTTGAAACTCTTTTTTCCTCTATTTTCTGTCACCTTCCTTTTTTGTCTACTCTTTGCTGCAGCTCTGTCTCCTTTGCCCACCATTTAAGTGCGATAATTTGTCAGTGTTTTTATTTTAGCTCACTGTTCTTCTTGTTGGCTCATGTCTGTGGCTCAGCATGTTCAAATTTGGATAATAGTCTTTCTCTTCAAACCATTTTCTCCTATTGTGTTACATATCACAATGAAAGCAGTCGCCGGAAATCCAAGCCATTCAATCCCCCAAACTGAAACCACTTTCACATCTAGAAATAATAAATATTCAACAACTGGCACAGTGTAGACATTAAATAAGACTGGACAGTGCCCTGTACACCTCACTGTTGCTTCCTAGCTAAAGATCAGCCCTCCACACTCAGTTACCCAAGCCAGCTCCTACTGCCTCTATGGTAACATCATTTTACCATGGACTATTCACATGCTAATGTGTTTTCATTTTCCTTGTAGGTAAAATCTCAACCTTGAGTGGAATAGATCCTTCCTTTTTTCTGTCCTGTGCATCAAGCTAGCTACACCTCTAGCTGCTCCCAAGGCTCTCAACTTTACCATATTAAATTGTTTGCATTTCCCCAGGTACTACTCGCTCTTACCACATGCCCTTGCCCATGCTGGTCTTTCAGCAAAGAGTGCTCTTCTCCTTCAACTCCGTTTGCATAGCTACTTTTTACTCATTCTTCAAAATTCTTTTCAGATATATGCATATCTGAAAGGCCTGCCCTAACTTTCTTCTCTCTTAGCAACATCGCCAGTCTAGGTTTGGAACCCCCATGCTGCAAGTATTTTAAAAGCTTGCATTTGTAAGTCATATTTTATTATTGTTATAGCCCAACAAATTCTTCTTGCCTGCTGCACAGAAAAAGCAAATACATGGAAACATCAGGTATTATAGTAGAGAAAGAATTTAATCATTGTGGGGTGTGAAGCAAGTAGGATGGGAGATATTTCTCAAATTCACTTCCTTGAGAACTGAGAGGCTGGGGTTTTTAAGGATAATTTGGTGGGCAGGGGGCCAGGGAATGGGTGTGGCTGATTGGTTGGGAATGAAATCATAGGGATGTTGAAACTATCTTCATGTCCTGAGTCAGTTTCTGGCTGGCAGGGGTGGGTAACAGGACCTGTGGACCTGTCGAGTCAGTTCTTTGGTATGGGTCATGGATTCAGGTGGCATGAGTTGGTCTACCTGAATGCAAAAGTTTGAAAATGATCTCAAAGACCAGTCTTAGGTTTTACAATAGTGATGAATATACAGGAGCAATTGAGAAAGTTACAAATCTTGTGACTTCTGGCTATATGATTCCTGAGCAGTGAGCAGTTATAGAAAAGCAATCTAGGGAACAATGGCTGGTTAGTGTTTAACTATGCCTACCTCTTAGCAGAATTGAGGCCCCACTGTAGTCTTACAAAGATGGTGTCAGTCCCCAGGGATCAGTTTGGGAAAGGGACTATTATCATCCTTGCTTCAAAGTTAAACTGTAAGCTAAATTCTTCCTTTAGTTAGCTTAACCTGTGCTCAGGCATGAGCAAGGGCAGTTAGCTTGCGAGGTGAAGAGCAAGATGGAGTCAGTTTATGTTAGATTTCTCTCACTGTTAACAATTTTTTTTAAAGGCAGTTCATGTCTTATCTATCAATGGAATAGCTTGACCTAGAATGTTCATTGCAATCTGGCAAAGTACTTTCCTGTGGAAGAAACACACCCATAAAATGAGAAGGTACGGAGGAGGAAAGTATTGTAAATCAACATAAAATTAACATTCATTGACAGAAGGAAAGGAAGTAACAGCTGGGTAAACAAACAGCTGCTCAGAGACAGAAAAATGACAGTAAGCAGCCATGAACATGGAAAATGGTCCCCAAATATTAGAAAAGCAAGTAAATAATATGAGGAAATGAATTAACCCATTGGAAAATTGCTGAAGCATTTGAAGAAGAAGTAAATAAAGGAAGTGTTCAAATTAAAGTTATTATACAGAGAAAAAGTAGAATAAATATTGTGTGTAAAAGAAGTGGACTTTTAAAATGCAATATGCTCAGGAGATAAATTAACTTGAACATTTATATGAGTTACTTTTTATAAATGTGTTTTATACTGCACAGACAACATTATAAGAATATTAAAAAAATCAAAAGAATAAAAGTACGCCATAATCCTCACTTATCATTGTGTTGAAAATAGTTAAGTTAGGGCCGGGCGCAGTGGCTCATGCCTGTAATCCCAGTACTTTGGGAGGCCGAGGTGCGTGGATCACCTGTGGTCAGGAGTTCGAGATCAGCCTGGCCAACTTGGCGAAACCCTGTCTCTACTAAAAATACAAAATTAGCTGGGCATGGTGGCAGGCACCTGAAGTCCCAGCTACTCGGGAGGCTGATGCAGGAGAATCACTTGCACCCAGGAGATGGAGGTTGCAGTGAACCGACATCGCACCACTGCACTCCAGTCTGGGCGACAGAGTGAGTGAGACGCCATCTCAAAAAAAAGAAAATAGTAAATTAGAAAATCACAACTGGTTTACTTTGCATTTATAGGATTACTAAAGAGCCTAACCTTTTAAAAGGACATATTTAATAACACAAGTAACATACATATATTCACCTTCTAAAAAATTAAAAGCATTACAGATAAGGCTTTGACCTTGTGAAATACATATTTGATCTTCAACCTATTTCATCACATACAACCCCTAAAATCCTTAGAATCTCCACAAGGTGATGTATTTTGTATGCTAATGATTAGCCAATCGTTAGCATGCAATCATGGTTGACAGCCCCTAGGTAGCTTCAGGCTGGGAGCTGATCACAGGAAAGACCAAGGCATGATTAGAGGATTGAGACTTTTAGCCCCGCCCCCCAGTCTCCAGGGAGGAGAGAGGGGCTGAAGGTTGAGGTGATCACCAGTGGCCAGCGGTTCAATCAATCATGGCTATGTAATGAAGCTTCCATAAAAACCTAACAGGACAGGGTTTGGAGAGCTTCTGGATAGCTGAACATGTGAAAGTTCCTGGAGGGTTGCACATTCCTTCCTCCATACATTGCCCTATGCATCTCTCCCTCTGTATCCTTTGTAATATTAAAAGGAAAACTTTAGACAAATTAAATTTAACAGAGTTTAATTGAGCAAAGACTCATGAATCAGGCAGCCCCTAGAATCAGAAGTGGTTCAGAGAAACTCCAAGCTGCTGTGTTTTCTGAGAGAATTTATGGACAGAAAAAAGAAAATGACATGCAGAAAGTGGAACTGAGGTACAGAAACAGCACGATTGGTTACAGCTTGGTGTTTGTCTTACTTGAACACAGCTGGAACAGTTGGCCACCTTTGGCTGAAACTTGGTGATTGGTACAAGAGTAGGTTATGGTCTTTTTACACATCCTGTTAAGTTACAGTTCACTGTGTATAGAGAAAACTTTAGGCTGAACCTAAAATATGTAAAGAGGCAGCTTTAGACTAAACTTAACAGTAATATTCTTTATAATAAACCAGTAAATGTGAACGTTTGCCTGAGATTTGTGAGTTACTGTAGCAAATTAATCCAACATGAAGAAGGGATTGCAGGAACCCCAGCGTGCAGCCAGCTGGTCAGAAGTTCTGGAGGCCCAGACTTGCAACTGATGTCTAAGGGGTTGAAGGGTGTCTTGTGGGGTCTGACGCTATCTCTAGGTAGATAGTGTTGGAATTGAAGTGGAGGACCCCCAGCTGGTGTCTGCTGTAAAACTGATTGCTTGTTTGATGTGTGGGGGAAAAAACCCACATATAGGTCACAGAATTTTTCTGTGTTGATTAGTGTTGAGTGAGCGAACAGAAAAATCACTTTGAATTTGTTTTTTCTACACAGAGACCCTTACCGCTTCCTCCATACCACTGCTATCCCTGGAGGTAACCATTTTTTTTTCAGCTTTATGTGTATCCTTTCAACATTTTCCCATGCACTTACATATGTATATGTAACTATAGAAAATTTCTATCTTTATCTTTTATGATATGTATATATGATAATCCACTATACAAACTGCAGTCGTAATTCTGCAACTTCTTCATGTTTCTATATAACATTTGTCTTGGAAATATTTCCATTTCAATGTAAATTAGAGTTATGTCATTTAAAAAAATTGCCATGTATCATAATATGGATATAACATAATTTATTTGGCATTCTGTTAGTGATGGCATTTAGGTGGTTTCTAATTTCCTGCATCCTCCAGCAGACATTCATGGATATTTACTTAGTGCCACGTGCCAGGCACCCTTCCTGGTTTGGAGGATTTAATAGTAAACAAAATAATACTTCTTATGGGCATGTAAGAGGAGACAAATATAAATGAAGACATGTATATGTAATAAAATATTATGTTGTATGATAGAAGAAATACAACAGAGACAGTAAAGATGTATATTAAAATACATCTGAGAAAGAAAATATAAAAAGAATACAACAAAGATGTTGTAAAAAAACATACAGAAAGAAAACAAAGATGAGAGAGTAGGTGGCAGTAAAGGCTTCTATGAGGAGCTTTCATTTGAGCCAAGACCTAAAAGAAGTGATGGATGGTGCCCTGCAAATATCAAAGGCACCAGCTGAGAACTGGAAATGCAGGGTCAATAGGTGTGCATATTTGAAATGCAAAATCACTTTCCAAGCTGTCATTGGCAATTCATACTCCCATTTGAAGCATAAAAGTGTACTGTTTCTCACAGATTTCTTTGTTATTATCAATTTCCTTAATTTGCACCAGTCAGATGTGTGGAAGACTGTTAGTTTGCTATAGTTTTGTTATAACTTGAATGTGAGTGAGGTCGTGCTTATTTTAATATGCATATTGGCCCTTTGAATTTCCTCATCTCGGATTTGGCAGTTCTACATCGTTGTTCATTTACCCATTGTGATATTTGCATGTTTGTTATTAATTTTTATTGTTTGTGTTCTGGATACTACTGTTTTGTTATGTTGTGCTATTTGCTGTATTTGTTATTGATTTTTATCATTTGTATCCTTGATACTAATCCCTTGTCATGTATGTTGTAAATATTTTCATCCCAATCTGCTGCTTGTCTCTTTAAAAATATGTTTGTAGAAGACTTTCATTTTAAAGCAGTCATGTTTAACAATTTTTTATGGATTTTGCTAAGGAATTGCCTCATGTTTACATTGTCTTTTGTGTCCTAAAGGTCTTAAAGATATTTTCTCATATTTTCTTTTAATTTTATGGTATATGATTATTCCATCTGGAGCTTAATTTTTGGGACAATGTGAGGTAGGAATTTATCTTATTTTCTATTACTGGCTAGCCAGTAGACCCAGTACAATGTATGGAATAGTAGATTTTTATGAATTGGTTTGAAATGTTACTTTTGGCATAAAGGAAATCTCCAAAAATGCTTAGGTACATTTTTAGACTCATTCTCCTGTTTCATCATACATGGTTTATTCTTGTGTGAGTTCCATAGTGTTTTTATTACTATAGTTTTATAATCAGTTTTGACATTGGTAAGTTAAGTTTTCTCTGTTATTCTTTTGTCCAAAATTATTGTCAGTATACATACTAATTTATACCTCTCATATGATGTTTAGAATTATCTTATCAAATTTTACTTTAAAATAATGTTGGGATTTTTGTTGAGATTGCATTTGAACCTACAAATTTATCTGGGGAGGCATCTTTCAATATTCCTTATTGTCCACATAAAAATGTTGTATTTATTTTTAGGCTTATTTCAAAGTGTTTGGGGGCTTTGTTGCTATTAACAATGAAATTTTTGTTTTATTGTATTATTTTAATATATGATTCCTGCTGTATAGGGAAGCTAAGACTCTATTGGTTCCAATAAATATTTTTTTCAGTTGATTATTTTGTATATTCTAGATAGGTAATTATAACATCTTCAAATATTGACAGATTTCCACTTATATACATAATTGAAATATGTTTAAAAATTTTTTCTAATGCAGTGTGTGTGTATTTTTATGTTGTTGACTTCTCATTTTTTTACATTTTCGATCAGACAGTGTGAACCGTATGATGATAATTGTTTTATTATTGATTTTGCTTCTTTTTTTTTTTTTTTTTTTTGTGAGACAGACACTGTCACCCAGGCTGGAGTGCAGTGGCACGATTTTGGCTCACTGCAACCTCCACCTCCTGGGTTCAAGCAATTCTTCTGCCTCAGCCTCCTGAGCTGAGATTACAGGCACCTGCCACCACACCCAGCTAATTTTTGTATTTTTAGTAGAAATGGGGTTTCGCTATATTGGCCAGGCTGGTCTCGAACTCCTGACCTCATGATCTGTCCACATTGGCCTCCCAAAGTGCTGGGATTACAGGCGTGAGCCACCGTGCCTGGCTAGAAATTTTCTATTTTATGTGTTTTAAATAATATATTTTAAAATTGAAAACTCATTATGATTGTGGACTTGTGAATTTACTGTAGTTTTTATTGGTTTATGCTATATATTTTTCAGAAGCTATCATGTTAGGTATTTAACGTTTCTTGACTATTATTATTTTGGTAGTCTTGTGAACTTGGTCAATATAAATTGTTTTATCTTTTTTATAATTTTAAACATTAAATTTCTGTTTTTACCAAAATAATACACGTACGTGGAAAAATTAACTTGTATGACAGAGCTCAAACTGAAAAGCAGCAATCTCCTGTCTCAGACCGCCTCCCACTCCCCCAAGTTATGCTCCAAGAAATCTATACCTTTCAACTTCCTCAGCTGATTTTTTTGTCACATGTGAAAACAACATGCTTAATTACAGTTCTTAAAATTTCAACTTGTCTATTGATTTCTTATGGAAAAATATACTGAGTTCTCTGCATGTGCTCCTCACAGCACGGCTGTCTACCCTATACACTTATACTTTCTTGACCTCTCAATCCAGACATATCACAATCAAATTGATAGTCAGTGTCTACCTAAGTGTAGTTCACATCTGAGATAAAAAGTTTATTACAGGAATTGATATCCTGTCCACATTTAAATTTTCTCCCAGAGTGCATAAAGCCCTTCCATGCAGCAGTCGCGAATCCATCTCTGGAATCCTTTGAAAGTGCAGCTCTTCCATCCCTGCTGCACATTGGCCTATCTGGGACACTGTTTGTTTCTGTGGAGACATTCATCTGGAGCTGTATTTTTCTCTTACTTGAACCTGATTGATGGCTTTCTAGGCCTACTGTATAGCTATTTTTCTGGAGCTTTCCTTTACCCAAATCCATCATTTGTTATATTTTTTAAATTGCCAGCAGCACTTTCTTATTACCTAAATGCCTTTTCTTTTTATATCATCCTAGCCCAGATGTGGTAGCCATGAACATGAGTAAACAAACTAATTATAGATGTTTAAGAGGTTTCCTCTGCCCCTTGAATGATTTTGGTTTCCTCTGAGTCCCTCTGCTCTGACTCTTGTGTTGGACACTATCCATCAGTGTCTTCTGAGCTTGGCTGTGTGTTCTTGTTTGGTGACTGGAAGCTCTGTGCAGAGACTGCACCTGTCAACAGGTGGGTTTTACTCTGGGTTGAGATGGTGGCAACGTTGCTTTCTCTTGGGCAGTTCCCAAATGTTACTGCTTGTAGGTCTTCTCCTTGGGCTACTCAGTGTCAGTATTCCACTTGGGAACTACAAGCCTGACTGCTGATATCGTATGAGTCGAGAATTCCATTTCCCTGGGCTGAACCAGCTTTCTGGACACATACCCACTCTTCCTACCTGGAAACTGACGCGTCCTTCCACATACACGGTGATAATTGATCGGTGCAGGATTTTAGGGTTCAGCCCACGTGGGTGTCTCTGCTACCCCATAATCTGAACAATAACCTTGCTGATTGCTGTTAGACACCACTTTCCCTAGTATCTCCTGCCTCCAGGTATAGGGCACTGCTACTGCTGCCTTTCAGAGGAATGCTCAACAAGTTCCTTCATGCTCTGGTTTCCTTTGGTAGACTGTCTGTTTTTTTGAGGTAACCTAGATTCAGGATCCACTGAGGTTTGCTTTCTTTTTTATTTTCGGAATGGAGATAGATTTTTAAAAACTTATTTTCTCCTGTTTCTAGAGATTTGTCATAGGAGGTGAGAGCTTTATTCACCCTTTATTGTGTTCCTTTCTATTCTATTAATATTCCTTTTTGTATTAATTTGCGTCTTGTAACTGTAACTGAATGCTTTAACATTTTTAATTGAAATTCCTTCAAGATTAATTGTCCATTTTCATATCAATGTATCCATATATTCAGACTCTACAATTTATCAATACCAATTTATGTTTGTTATATTTGCTGTAAATATTTCTCGGAGTAATTCCCTTTTTACTTTAGTTATCTTATTCTTCATGGTAATGAAATTTTACAACATGACATAATCAATTTTGTTAATATTTTCCTTTGTTGAAGTATATTTTGCAAATGTCTGATAAGTTCATGATTTTTTTTTTAGTTTTTGTAACATAGATTTTATTTATTTATTTATTGAGATGGTTGCCCAGGCTGGTCTCGAACTCCTGGCCTCAAGTGATCCTCCCACCTCAGCTGCCTAAAGTGCTAGGATTGTAGACTTGGGTCACTGTGCCAGCTAGATTTTAAATATCTATCTTACTTATCTTAAAATTATTTGGTAATTGTCTCGTGAAGTATGAATCTGTTCCCTCTCAGATTTCCAAATTGTTAGCTAACTATCTCAATATTGTTTATTAAGTAATTTTAAAAATCTTATTGGTTTTGTCCCCATTATCATGTATTCTATTCCTTTATAAAATGTGCTATACTTTTGTCCTTTCCACTCTGTTTTTGTTTTTCCTTTTATGCTCATATTGATTATAAATTAATCATTTCTATTTTAATAATTCATGGGCTGATCTTCATTTTTATTTTTAATTCATAGGCTGGTCTGATTTCTTTTTTTATTTTTAAAAATTGCTGTTTAGTAGTTTTTTATTCATATACTACACAAATATTCTGAGCTACGTTATAAAAATTAAAGGATGAATAGAACTTGTCCTTTGTTTTCAAGGAGTACATAGTCTTAGAGAGTATGAGCAATTATTATTCAGGAATTCAAAGAAGACTTTTGAAAGCTTAAGTTGGAAGGAAGGAATAAGCCTAATAAAGGAAAGCTTAAGTTGAGTTTTGATTTATAGGCACAACTTCACCAGGGCAATGACTAGATCAGCAAAAATGAATATATGCAATAAAAATTGTGGACAGGTACACACACAGGGATGGCTGGAGCATAGGGTGAGGACATAAGGAGTAGTTGAGTATGAGGCTGGAGAGACAAACTGGAGCACCCCTCTTTTCTAATTCCAGCTTAATTTTGTAATAATGTAATAAAATTCAATACCAACCCCATTAAACTCTTGATCAGGATAATATTAAACATATTCAGTATACCGTAACAATTATTGAATTGAATCTAATTCTTAAATAATAATGTCATTTGTCGCAGAATGGGAGAGGTAAAAATAATAACTGTCAATAAAATTAGGACTATAGTAAATTCAAGCTGTGTGCTCCTTTTCAAAGTGAAAACACAGAAAGGGAAAACTACTCCCTTCAAGACTAATCAGTTGGCTTTAAGACAGGAAACACAAAATCAATCATCTTGACTTTATTGAAGCAGTGTGTAATTCTCCGCTAGTATGTAGTCCACAGAGACAGAGATCAGTTCCATCAGCCAGCAGGGCCCTGTGAAATGGGAGCCATTCTGTACAGGAATAAGGAGGAATGGAAGGAAGCAAGGAAAGCAATAGAGGTATCCTAACTGCTCTAGAAGGTTGATGGTGAAATGACAGAACGAGAATGTAGCACTGGGAACGGTGTGAGCATATTAAGAAGAGTTTTTTAAAGTTTTAACCTGCTTGTTGTAATCATTTCACAATGTATGTGCGTATCAAAACACCACATTACACACCTTAAATATACACGATTTTTATTTGTAAAATACACCTTAGTAGAGTTGAAGGGGAAAGTTCTAACCGTATTTAGAAGACAGAGGAAATAATTCAGTTGAGATGGAGAGGTTGATTTTTTTTTTTAAAGAGGAGAGATCCACTTTGGAACATGAGTTCTTTAGGATATGTGAAACAGCTTGTCTCAAGATACAGAGGGGAAGATGGAGCACTTCTTAGAATGGCAGCAAGGATGTGATTAGAAGATGTAAAGAAAAAGATGGTGAGGGATGGATGCAGAAAGACAGACAGCTTACACTGATGCTTTGATCTTCTAAATAAGTATGTCCCACCTGTGTCAGATTACCCAGGAGTACTGGGTAAAAATTCAGCCCCTGGATCACTCTCATCAGAACCCAGGAAGCTGTGATATTAGTGAACTCTCTGGGTTATTCTAACTAAAGTGTGAGAACCAATGGCTCAAATGGAGTAGCAGGTTATCTATACAGTGTGTCTATATGATTGGGAAAGCATTAGTGCCACCCATATTAGAAGATATGGGTGGGCAATGGAAGAAAGGAATTGCTAAGCAGAGCCCATTTGGAAGTTGGGAAGCAGGAATTTGTATTGGAGAGGCTGGCCCAGCTCCAGATATGGTTGAATGTGCTTCCATGGCTTCTTCTAAGTTAAAGTGAATCTACCTAAAGACCCTGTTATTACTTCTGTATCAGGACCCAGGGAAAAATTGATAAAGCAGGCTACTGGATCAAGAAAGCAGGCTACTGGATCAAGGACATGAAGACAACTTGAGAGATTTCCCTTCCTTCTGGCCTTGAGAAACATACCTTTCTGGGCAGGCAGAGTCAATAACGCTGATTGCTACATACAATCCTGTGGATTTGTGTATTCAGAACTTTAATTTCACATAATTATGATGAGCCTGCCAACAGGTCAGGCCAGACTTTCCTCTGCTAGTTGTGGCTCAGTTTATTCTTTGATGCTGCTGCTCCACCTGCATATAACCCAAGATGGGCAGCTCCCATGGTGAAGGGAATTAAAAGTTGCAAGACCCTAATCTAGTTCATTGCTTTTCTCTCTCTCTACCCTTCTCTCTCCCTCTCTTTCTCTCTCTCTCTTTTTTTTAACTTGAATGTATTAGCAGCCTCTTACCTTGTCTCCAGGCTACCAGCCTCTTCCTTCCAAGGTAATCTTCTATTCTATTAGAGTACCTTTTTTTTACACAGACTGACAGTTGCCATAAGTGCTGTAAGCAGTCACTGCTGTGAAGATTTCCTGTCACTACAGAGTGATGTTCTAACAAACAAAACAGATATAAGACGTTTTTCGAAGAATGCCTTGTCTTCAGCCACTGCTGCCGCCATTAGCACCTCTTACATTCTAGGGACAGGGAATCCTTGTCATTGCCTCAGTATATTGCGTACTCTTGCCTATAACCAAAGTATCCCTTCGAGTTTAGTTGCTGTTCTTTCTGTTGTTTCCCTATAAGAAGTGTATTTAAATGTTATTCCCACTCTGTAGCTTTCTTGGACCACGCTCCCTCTTTCCAGGCAGAATTATTTTTTTCATCTGTATTCCTTAGTACTTTATACAAGTATCAACATTGTATTTAGAACATTCTATTGTACTTATTTGTATCTTTGTTTCTACAACTGCACTAGAATTTCATGTAATCCAAACTGAAGGAACATAGGAAAGTAGAGTTCTTTGGAGCAAGCAATATGGGCAACTCCCTGCATCATTTTGTAATAGTAACAAGCTTTCCTTTTTCCATGTAATATTATAGTTGTAACATTGATGAATCTGAATATTTATAGAATCATAGAATTTCAGTGGAGAGAGGTATCTTAGAAGCGATTCCTTTGATTTGCAGATGAAGAAACCAGTCTTGTGGTTATGTTAGACCACCTAAGTACCTTTCATCAAAATCCCAGCCAACAACCTTTAGGAATTTATGAGAATTAAACCGTTTTCCATTTCAGGCAAAAACGTTCTGGAAGAGAACAAATGTATAATGCATTTTAGTTCAGAGGGAGCCCCATTAACAAATGTTAACTGCGTTTTAAGAAGTTGGGGTCAGGGAAAAAGTCAGGCTATTTGATGAGAGATAATTGATAAGTTCAAGGAGGATTTTAAATACAAATAAAGTGTTTTTCATGTGTTTCATTGAGATGATTTGAGGTATCAGGGCCACCAGAAGACAACAGAGTGGGTTTTGGTGAGTTTCTTTTTCTCTAGGTTTAATTGAACAGTTTTTTTTTTCTTTAATAGGTTTCAGAACCTTCTGTGGTCCAGAAAGACATTTGTGGACAACATGAAAATCTATAACCACAGTTACATCTACATGCCTGCCTTTTCTATGAAGACAGGAACAGAGCCATCTTTGAGGGTTTATTATACACTGTCAGATGTTGGTGCCAATCAAACAGTGCTGTTTGCCAACCCCAACTTTCTGCGTAGCATTGGAAAGTTCTGGAAAAGTAGAGGAATCCATGCCAAGCGCCTGTCCACAGGACTTTTTCTGGTGAGCGCAGCTCTGGGTCTCTGTGAAGAGGTGGCCATCTATGGCTTCTGGCCCTTCTCTGTGAATATGCATGAGCAGCCCATCAGCCACCACTACTATGACAACGTCTTACCCTTTTCTGGCTTCCATGCCATGCCCGAGGAATTTCTCCAACTCTGGTATCTTCATAAAATCGGTGCACTGAGAATGCAGCTGGACCCATGTGAAGATACCTCACTCCAGCCCACTTCCTAGGGACAATGGAAGAAGAAAGGACTGAACCAGGGTATTTTTGTTAGGTTTTCTATGTGACTCCAAGAGGGAATGGTCAAGTTGTTTCATGAGTTTGCATGGGCCCTTGGAAAAACAGGAAAGGAGCAATGAAGATCCAAGCAAAACTTTACTTTCAGCGTTGGCTTGGAGGACAAATAAGAAATGAAACATCCTATGAAATACTTTATAGCACATGGCAGATTTGCAACTAGTAAAATGCTGGTGAAATGCTGTTGGTAAAGCACATGGTTCAAATCTAGAAGATGCAGTTCAAAAACAAGACAGACTCGAGTTGTTAGGGCTGAGGAACCAATCAAGGTAGAACAAAGAAAATGTTGGGGTAAAAGTGTTGCTGATTGTCAACACAAACTGGCTTAATAATATTAATAAGAACCTGTCTTATTAAGACTGGCTTTAGAACCGTAGGTTTTTTAAAAATTATTATTTATTTTTGCCCTCTTTGGGGAAGTGGGTGGGTAGATTTAAAAAATCCCTTCCTGAGTAATAAAGATACAAAATGTTACTGCTGATAATTGTGATTTGGTGAGCCACGTCTATATTAACTATAGCTCCCCTCTATTTTTAAAATTTTACATAAGAATTGCTTCTTCCTCTTTTGTCAAGTCCACAGAGACAATGTGAAGCATTATTGAATTTAGACTGTGTTGCTTCATAGTCTGGATAACAGGAGCCACTTTCCTTCCTCAGAATTTAGGACATAAACCCAATTTTAGGTCTGCATTATGTAAGCCTGTTTGCATTGTCATTTTTATTTTAGTGCAAAAGACTACCAATATGAGTGAATTATTTGTTTGCAAATTGGCATAATTGTCTTCGTAATTTAATGTTCAGAAATGCAGGAAAGCACATTGATGAAAAGCTTAGTCTCTGTGGAAGACAGACCAGAAGACAAATCCCTTTTCTATCTACTGTGGCATATTCACTGCAAGGTAAAGGACATGTATGCATACATGCAAGAATGAATTGAGCGAAACTTTGAATATGTTTCCTCTTTTGAGCTGTTGTTATTTAGTAGTTACCTAAAAAAGAATACATTTTTACTAGTATACCATTAAAAATGTAAAAGGCTTAACATGTATGCATACATGTAGACACACATACACACACACAAAGTTAAACAAAGCTCATTACTGTGCAACTATGAAAGCTGAACTCATATGACCTGGTATGGCAAAAATTTGTAACCAGTGTTGGAGAATCACAAATGTGTTATGCACTATCCATTACATGTTGATATAAGACAACCGAGCTCACTGGTTGCTGCACATAATACCCATAACAGCACAAGATGCAAGTCTTACCCCCAAATGCTTACCCGGAATGAGCAGAATTGTTTTACTTATCCTGATTTTACCCAAAATCTCATGAATGGGCTTGCTGTTGAGCGTGGTCACACAAGGTATAGTTTGTACAAGTAAAGAAATGTGAATTCGTAGCTATTTATTTCCTTAGTAGCAGGTAGGACTACTTAGCTTGTTACAACAGCTTTGATACACAGTAAGAAAACTCTACTGACAGATTACAAGCAGCCAAATGTGTTTACATTTCAGAGAAGGGTAAGGGAAGCCTCTCGTTGTCTTCATACTTTGGAATGTCTTAAGCTAAAATGAGACACTAGAGTTCAATTTCTTTTTTATTTTAAATGTCACTAAATTGTAGGTAAACTGTACCAAAAAGTTCTAGTTTAATTTTAACAGTAAAAACTTAGCATACCATGTTACCATGTAAACAATAATGGCTGGTATCTTCTGTGGGTTAATTTAACATGACATAAACATAGGAAAGCCCTTGGCAAAATTCTACATCATTGAAGTAGACCATTTCTAAATGCAATTAAATAGTGAGGTTATTATAAAAATTAGAATTTAAAATATGACTTGTTGATAATGCAGATTATATTGTTACTTAGAAAGTTAGGAATTCGAGAGTAATGATTCTATTGGAGAACTGGTTTGCTATACGGCAGCAAAAACATAATGAGAATGTACCATGAAGAAATTGTGTTAAATATTCACTTTGAGTGAAACTTTAAATATGTTTCCTCTTTTGAGCTATTGTTATTTAGCAGTTACCTAAAAAAGAATACATTTTTACTAGTATACCATTAAAAATATAAAAGGCTTAACAAAAACGCATATAAAAGTTAATAAAATGTTACTCAGATTAGTACTTTAATTGTTAAAATGTAATTAATGAGCTCCATAGAGCCCATACATCACAGTTCCATTGAAAATATCATCTGGACTAGAATCTCTTAAACCCAGGAAGTGGAGGTTGCAGTGAGCCAAGATGGTGCCACTGCACTCCAGCCTGGGTGACAGGGCAAGACCCTGTCTCAAAAAAAAAAAAAAAGAAAAAGAAAGAAAATATTATGTGGAAATTTTTCATCTTTTTATGATGCCTGGGATAGATTTATGCAGTAGATTTATATATAATGTTTAGTTTACAAACTTGTGAAACTATTTCATGTGGGTTCTGAAAGGCAAAACAGAAATGGCCAGTGCTGGTGATGTTTGATTAGACCAGTTCTTCTCAGCTGGGGTGATTCATTATCCCTCTCTGGTGACATTTGGCAATGTCTGGAGACCAGAGACATTTTTTATTTTCATGACTCAAGGGTGCTAATAGCATGTACTTAGTAGAGGTTAGGGATCCTGCTAAAGATCTTACAATGCACAAGTCAGCCTCTCACAGCAAAATAATTATCCAGGCTGAGATGTCAGTAGTATCAAGGTTGACATCTCAGACCTGGATTAGACCTGGATTAGACCAAAATGAAATTTTGATTGTTCCACCTTGTCTTCACTTAAAGATAGATATACATGCTCACAGCATTCAAAATATGACTACAATTTAATGAAAATATTTTCTTATGGTAGATTACAACTCACTAGATACACCATACATATGCCTTTTGGACATAATTGGTTAGATAGGAGTGTGTGTGCGTGTGTGTGTGTGTGTGTAGCATGAAGTTAGGCATCTCTATCCTTAACTGTGCTATGTGTTCCTAAGTAAGGACCTCGCTAGAATCATCCTGTAGAGTGCTCTGGAATACTGTATTATTAAGATCTTCAATTCTAAGCTCCCATTATCTTTCTTTGTTTATCTGAAATTAAGACCTTCAGAATTAGGCCTGGTACTTTTCCAGATTTGATCAGTTACATTTTGATATAACTGACTCTTAAAATTCAGCTTAGAAGACATTCAATAAGAAAATCTTTAATCACTTTTGGTGATGCACCTGCCAAGAGGGGGCATCACTTTGTACCATCAGACTAATTAAAAAAATTGTTGTGTAGTCATAAAAATTAGGCTGATCCATAGGGGCAAAAGGAAGGGTGAAGAGACTAAAAACTAGTACCCTGATAGAATTTTAGTTTTTATTAGCCTCGATTTGAGAACTGCATTGATTCCAAAGATCATGACTAAGGATGCCCTCTGTTTAATTTTAATCACACTTCAGTAAAATTAAGGTAGGTGAAGGATTAAGTCATTCCATAATTAAGAAAAGTAATGTTTATTTGAAAGATTTTTATATGGACAATGACTCACAGACACATATGCTTTGTATAGAGGATTTTGCCAAAAGTTTATACAAAATTGCACATCTAAACTGCATAATTCTCATACAAGAAGTTAAGGAAGTGCTCACTGGATTTTGCTTCTGTACAGTTCACTTTTATCTGTCTTCACAAGGGTAGGAAGTAAATGATCTCAAATGGCACATGTTCAGACAATACTGTGTTTGGCTTTGTGATGTCTCATGTCTTTCTCTTGGCTAAAAAAAATTGTTTAGGCTATATATAACTTGCACCTGAAGCAATCTGGACAACATGGCTTAAAATGGAAAATAACTGAAAAAATCCTGGGATTTTAAATTTGCCAAAAATACCCTTGGATTAGTCAAAGGCTTTACAAGAGTGTTATAGATGATCCAAAATGGAAACAATATTGATAACATTTCTTTTCGTCAGCAGCTACATATTCCAGTTTTATAACTTTATTATATACATTTTTTGATTATTAATAGAAAGTCAGCCATCCAGAGTTTTAACTTCTGTGTTTGAAATACTGACTTTGTGAAATTTTTCACTGACAAATACTTGTTAGGAGGGACCTAAGGGGGAGGGGAATATTACCAGTCCACTGAAAACTTTAGGAAATGTTCATTGTGTTGTGTAAATACTTTCCCACCAGCACCAGGTAATATATTCTCTATGTTTGTAGAATTCCAAAGATCAAAAGCTATAAGGACATTTATGTGAACTTGACGGCAAGCTTGTGGAGGAATAAGGACTGAGAGTAATGTTGTGCTTTTTCTTTCTTTATCTTCCCATCGTATAGGTCGACTCTCAGGTTATATGACTTTTATTGGGCACACATCAGGGGTGGAAGTGATAGAAGTGGGTTAACAATTTCAAGGCCTGGCAACCTAGGTCAAAACCTCTAATAAAGTCAGCAGTAAACATAACTAGCAACTTCATTCCACTATGTGCTAGGAGGAGGGTGAGGCAAGTTGAAAGGAGATGACCCTATCCCCACACTCTCAGGATGTAAAAGGGCAGAGTGCTCTCTACCCTTAACCTTGGCTTTTTAGCATCGTCAGTCTCTGTCCTCTCCCAGGAGAGCTGCCTTGGCTCCAGAGTTGAGCTAGTAACATTGTGACTAGAGAGGTAATGTGGAAATTCGCTGAGGACCTCAAAATTTTACACTGCCTTAAACTGTTTTGTTTTTGCTTGAACTCGTGCTGTCTAAATTTGGGTGTTTTGTGGCAGAGTCTGATCACCCCGACCTAGTTATAGCCCTGCCAGTGATTCTAAAGTGGAACTTTCCCCCCTCATTCGTATGGATAGTCTGAGTCCTTGAAGCTAGGGAGATATCAAATATTCTACCAGTTCCTACATAGCTTCTTTAAAAGTCCTAGAGACTAACTCACAGGAATTCTGAAGCCCAGAGCGTCTGTTTATAAACTCCTAAATATGAGGCCACAATATTTAGGTTGAGCACTAGAAAATTTCTATTTTGCAAGTGGAAGGAGACTTGAATCTATAATTGCTGTAGCTTTTTTTCCCTTCTATCATAAGAAAATGGATACCATCTGCTTTACCCTCAGCCCAGACTTGTCTTTTGAATTTTTTACATACATCTTAGGGGTGAGAGATTGAAACAAGTGCATGAATGAAAAGCTTATTGAAACATAACACAGCCCCTGCTCACCATTTCAATAAGGGAAAATACATGTTTCTGTTTCCCTCTAATTTGTTTTCTCTGGTGCCAACATTTCTGATTTCTTCTGTCTCTAATACATAAGGAATAAATACCATATTTTAAATTGACTTACATGCCTGCGAGCATTTGCCAGATAGTCAAAGCCTATGACTCTAAGTTTTTAAAGCACAGAAGAGGAATTATATTTTATGGTCACTCCTCTGTGTTTCTATTGATCTCTATATTGTGCTAAAATTCTTTCAGATAATTTTTTTCTTGTTGAAGCTGTGGGATATAATCAATGATGCCAAGCTGTCTGAGAATTTTATGGAATAATATCCAAATATATTGATCCTGCCTCTTTCTGCTTCTATGTAATTAAACTTTCTTTTGATGTTTATTTTTAAAATGTATGCTTCACACAACACCAATAAACATCTAAGAGATGTGATATAATCCAAGGCAAACAAAAGTAAGAATCAGTTAATGTCTATTTTATCTGCACAGTATCACGAACAGAAAATTGTAATAAAAAAAGGTTTAACCAAACTGAAAAAAAGAGAGACAAAATCTTGGTTTTAATTTGAAAAGATGATTGGGAGTGATCTCAGAAGAGAGTTCAGCAGGAAGCAAGGAAGAGGCTGTTGACCTTGAGTGCAGCCTCAAGAATGGAACCTTTTTGAAATATTTTAAAGGAAATATCTTGTCATCCAGCTGTTATGGTTAATAATGAATAGTTTTCTCTGGGTGAAGCTTATCCATTGCACACCTGATGTGCTGGCCCCTGCGATTCCCCCAAATGTTGGAATGTTGCCTGCATAATTTGTGGTAATGGGGGACTGTGTTCCTGCTTTTACCTGGTTACAAAAAACAAAACAAAACAACAAACAGAAAAAAAAAGAGAGAAAAGATGCTAGAGGAAGCAGTGTGACAGACAGATCATGAGATGCTGACGGAGAGAACAGAGTGGTACCTGTTTACCCACTTGGACCATGACAGTCTCAAGGCTCCACCCCTTGCTGTCCCTTCCCAAGAGGTGCTCTCCTGGGAGTTTGATCGCAGTGAAACAACACTCCCGTTTTCTTTTTTCTTTCTTTCTTTCTTTCTTTTTTTTTTTTTTTTTTGTTGAGACAGAGTTTTTTGCTCTTGTTGCCCAGGCTGGAGTGCAATGGCATGATCTCGGCTCACCACAACCTCCGCCTCCCAGGTTCAAGCGATTCTCCTGCCTCAGCCTCTGGAGTAGCTGGGATTACAGGCATGCGCCACCACACCCGGCTAATTTTGTACTTTTAGTAGAGATGGGGTTTCTCCATATTGGTTAGGCTGGTCCCGAACTCCTGACCTCAGGTGATCTGCCCGCCTCAGTCTCCCAAAGTGCTGGGATTACAGGCATAAGCCACCGAGCCCAGCCCCACACTCCTGTTTTCATAGCCCTTTTTTGTCTGTACTTTGGTACATATTCCCCAAATAAGATTATTATTTACATCTGTCATGATGAGGCAGTGATAGCAGGAAGTGTCACTTTGACCCTCACCCTTGGAAAGTGGGCTATGCATAGCTAGAGTTAGAACAGGAGGTTCTAACCCTGCTTCTACAATTACTTCAGTAACAGGCTTTTGTATCCATGATTACTTAAGCTGACTTAGATGCATTTTCTACCCTGTATTCTAGTGTACACAACACAAACACACATAAGCCCTTTACCTGTGGAGAAGAGGGAGATGGTTGATTCAGTGGGAGTGGGGAGTGGCAGAGGGTGCCTTAACTTTTTCTGGCTTGACCCCTACTTCCTTATATGTTTCCTTCATATACCTCTGTCACTTTAGAGATGTAATCATGTCTGTTCCAAGTTGTATCGTTATTATCAAGAAGTCCTATAAATGTAGCAAATGTGACTATTTTATAGAAATGCACAATAGTTTATAGGCCTTGGAGAAGTCTGATAATAGTATGTAAATATCCTTCATTGAAGTCATAGAACCTTCTAGTAGGAAGCTCCATAGGTGATAACTGCAAGAGGATTAATGTTTGTTTCTCCAGTAAACACCGGAAGCAAGGAATCAATCTGTCACTGTTTTTCATTCAGTCTTGAGCACCGTTGGGTGTTGATAGGTTACTATAGACACTCCCCTTATAATTAATATACAGGACTCACAATTTAGGATGTCTGATGGCCACTAGGGTATATCATAGAGACACTAGAGAGAAGAGAACAAATATAGCTCCATCAAAAAGCCTGCTTAATCTTTAACAAGTCTGAAATATTACTAGAATTCCAGTTACCGTGCAGCATAGTCAGTCTAAAAAGCACTGGGGAAAAAGGTGTCTTTTTGGTCTCTTTAATTCTATTATGGCACATTTTAATATTGTTCCACATGTGTGCAAACTATTTCTCAAGAGCAAAGTTTGAGGCTGGAGATAAGAAAATAGAAAAATTAAAACATTATTTTTTCTCATATAATATAATCTGACTACTAGTTCATGGATATAATAATTCTGGGAAAAAATTTTAGATTAAACTATAAAATTGAAATCACCTTTGAAGAGTATATGGAATTGCTTCTTTCTATTAAAGCCAACCTACATTGGCAAAAAGTGTGGAGAAAATCAGTGTGCTCAATTGTTTTTGTAGAGTTTCATCTAAAATGTTGCAGGTAAAAAAGAAAACTTTAATTGGTACTTTCTACGGTGTGATTAGAAAAATTAGTATCTATCTCTGTTGGTTCTGCTGACTTGCTTCTTTCCACCGAATCTAAATGCAATGTCATAGGAGGAGTTTTGCTGTAAAAACATGTCTTTTTCTTTGGTGTATTCATTGTAATTAAGGCTGGTAGTGAGAAGGTTCAGTAAGTCTCAATTTCTCTACCTCCCTTACTTGGAGAAAATTTGTAAATGTACCCTGTGAATAAAATGATTTTTTATAGCTTGTGAAGTCTTTTCATTTTCCAGAATTAAATGGGTGATGCTCTTTCATCTTCTATTCCTGCTTTGTTTTGTATCCATATCAGCTACACTGATATTTTTTTCTTACAGATGAAAAGTCATGAGACTTAGTGAGGAAATCATTTTAGAAATCCTGAATTATAATTGCTAGAATATAAGAACACTATTGGTACTTCTTATGTGGATGAAGGGACTATCTATAGGGCAAACTAGAAAGAAAACTGAGCATTTATTTAATATGATTAATGTAGACAAGCCTAGTTTTTCCAGTGATAAAACTTCTCCTTTTCGTCAATATCAGTATGTGTGTCCAAGAGATACTTTAATACATTCCTAACAAGATGCAATACATTTAGATTCCCCTTCTGCACATATGGGTGACTTTCAAAACCCAAGTGTGCCTTTTTGTCTGAATTATTTAGATAATTGCTTCAAACTCCAATTCCCCTTGGGCGCTGTTGGCCCAGTTCTGCCAAACTCTTCCTCAGAGGGAGTGACATCAGGAAAAGTGACCTTGATTCATCCTTTATTATACATTTCTCCTCAGAAATTGATCAAGGTACTCTGTACAGATCTCCTTATTAATTCTCTGACTGCATTCTCACACGACATAGCTTTTTGGGCTACAGCTATTTTAAGAAAGGACATTCTATTACCTAATAGAAAATCTACATGGTGTTTAGCTGAATCACTTGGAAACAAATGCAATACTCTAGTATAAATGTGGGTTACCCTAACCTATTCTCAGACAATATAAGGAAAACAGACTTAACTTGTTTTCACCAACTATCATTAAGTCCCCAAATCTAGATTTGACAGAGTCCTGCTCTTCTACTTTGTTTTAATTTGAGCATTCAAAAACAGATATTAAGACCCCAAAGGCATTAATTACTCAAGAATTCCCCCTAAACCTAAAAGGAGGATAATTATAAATCATAGACTATATTTTTACTTGAAAACTTATTATTTTGGATATACAGTTAGATTCCTGATGATATGAACAATTATAGATGTAGGAGGATTGACTTCATTTATAATTTATATTATTCCATTTTATGAGCTTTTAAAAGTATAAGAAAACAAGTTCTTTGTTTCATTTATATAGATAGAGTAAAAGTTATTTCTTTCCTTCTCAATAGTCATGAATTCTGGGCCAGAATTAAAAAGTCAGCCTCAATACTTGGGAACTTTTTCATGGTAAACAGTGCAATCAAATGTTAGGTTAAAAGGCAATCAAGAATTTGTGAGTCTCATGATAGATGCCAATTGAGATTCCAACCTTTGCATATGGAGGCAAGGGAGACAGTAGGAATAAGGTACAAGTGTTCATTGGGTGGGACCACTATAATCAATTTCCTACCAGGCAGATTACTGATCTCTACAAAGAGAATGCTTTTCTACCAAGGGTTTAACATTAGCCTTTGCTATTGTTGGTTGGGCACTTGGCAGTGGTGGAAGCCAGATTATCATTAGTCTTTGATATTAATTCCATGCATAACCTCCATGCCTGTTACCAAAACCACTTTGTATAGAAGTCCATTGAGAAAGTAGTGGAGTAATTGAGAAAAGAGACCAGCTGTTACCCACTCAACACATTGTTTAGTCTGGGCCTCTTATAAAGGTTATGACTGCAGTAGTGAGGTTAATTTCTGGAGTGGTTATCAATGTGTTCTATCCTGGAGCACATAACAATTTATTCTAACTGAACTAGACATGTATTCCAGATTTGCCTTTCCTGTCCTCAATGCTTCTGCCAGCATGGCTATCTATGAACTTACAGAGTGACTCATTTACCGTATTGACATCATGTACAACATATAACATCCTTTTGACCAAGGGACACACACTTTATGGCTAAAGAAATGTAGCAAGGAACTAATTCTCATGGAACTAGCTTGTATTAGTATTACTCTTTACCATATCATATAGAACATACATTATCAACAGGAGAGATACTGCCCCCTAAAGAGGAAAAAATTGGTTTTAGGGGGTGTGATCTGAGAGACCAAGTTAGACCAAGTTAGATGCCTTTTTATCAATCAGAACAGGCCTAAAGATTAAGGAAACAAAGTTAACCTATGGGTGGAGGATTCAGGGTCTGGCTGGCATGACACATTTCTAAATCCCTACAAGACAAACCACACTCTCACCAACCTCCTTAACAATAAGAGCTTTCAGGCAAGTTATCCTAACTCTGATTTACAACCCAGCCACTGCAACTCTGATTGGATAGGGAATCAGCCTTATAAACATTCTCTTCTGATAAACTACTGCAGACCTTAAGCCATTTTCAGCAGCTTATATAGGCTACACACAAACACTTTGCATCCTATACTTCAACTTCTGATGTAAAGAGCCAAATTCCACCTCATTTTAATGCTAAAACTCAGCCCAAAAGTGAACATGGCTCTATGTTATGTGGATGTTTGTCCATCGTGCATGCACTCTGCTCCCCTCATAAATATGTATAGCTTTCCCTTCAAACCTGCTGAATATTTATGACTTCACAAACCTTGCCAGGCATATAACCCAACCTGTCTTTCCCCTCTACAAAGACAGAGCACCTTTGGTCTATGCTGGAGACATTCTTTTCCTGGCTTGCAAACCAATATTGCTAATAAAACTCTCCTTTCTACTATCTAGCCATCCGGGTATCTTTTGAATGACAGAGGTAAAAAAAAAATTAGGTACTATAATGGTTAGGAAAAAATATCTTAAAAGTTTGTTTAGGGGATAATTAAAAAAAGTTTGAGGAACACTGATCTAGAAGTGTCTGCCTTACACAAAGTTGGCATGGCCTAATAAAGACTCATTTCGAGGACCATCTGAGAGACAATGTTGGGAGTATGGGGTATCATCTTATAGGATGTGGTATATGTTTTGCACAGTGACTAGTTTCTCCCATTATATGTTTGGGCTCTATTAAGAATATCTGGATCTGGGAACCAAGGGATGGAAGTAGAAGTTGCTCCACAAGTTGTGATGCATTGTGCTTTTGTCAGTTTTTAAATCAGAATATTATCTAATTGTCTTGTGATTTTTCTTTAAATCAACTGTCACTTAGTATATTTTAAATTTCCAAATATATGGAAGATTTCCTAGTATCTTTTTGTTATCTCTTTGTCATTTAATTCTGGCACGACCAGAGAATATATTATGTGTGATTTTATTTTCTAAAATTTATTAAGAATTATTTTACGGCACAGGCTCCATGAGTACTTTAAAGGAACATCCATTCTGCAGTTGTTGGCAATAGTGTACTGAAAGCATTTATTAGGTCAAGTAGAGATGATCCTTGAACAATGTAAAGGTTAGGGGTGCCGACCCCAATGCATTTGAAAATCTGCATGTATCTTTTGATTCCCCCAAAATTTAACTACTGATAGCCTACTGTTGACCAGAGACCTTACCAATAACATAAACAGTTGATTAACAAATATTTTGCATGATATATATATAAATAATATGCTGTATTCCTACAATAAAGTAAGCTAGAGAATAGGAAATGTTATTAAGAAAATTATAAAAAAGAGAAAACATATTTACTATCCATTAAGTGGATTGTCATAAAGGTCTTCCTCCTCATCACCTTAATGTTGGGTAGAATGAGGAGGACAAGGAAAAGGAAGGATTGATCTTGCTGTTTCCAGGTTGCAAAGATGGAAGAAAATCCTCATATAAGTGGATCTGTGCTGTTCAAACTTCTGTTGTTCAAGGGTAACTGTACACTCTTACTGATATATTTTATCTATTCTATCAACTATAGCAAAAAAGTATATTAAAGTCTCTAAGTATGATGTGCCAATTTCTCCTTTTAGTTCCATACATTTTAGCTTTATTGAATTTACTTTGAAATTTATTATAAGTTTCATTCATTGAGGAGTCTGACTTCCAGACCAAAGTCCTATCTGTAATTCTTCCTGTCTGACCACAGGCAATTATAAGGCTTTGTCTGGCAGGCCTAATGGAGAGAAGCTGCTCTCCTGTATTATTTTGTTCTTGAATCACTATAAAGAAATATCTGAGGCTGGGTCATTTATTGAGAAAAGAAGTTTAATTGGCTCATTGTTCTGCAAACTGTACAAGCAGGGCACCAACATCTGCTTGGCTTCTGGTGAAGGCCTCAGGAAGCTTATAATCATGTTGAAAGGCAAAGCACAAAGCAGGAGCAAGCCCATCACATGGCAAGAGTGGGAGCAGGGTGGGAGGTACCACACACTTTTAAACAACCAGATGTGGTGTGAACTTGGAGTGAGAACTCACTTATTACCAAGGGGACGGTGCCAAATAATTCATGTGAGTTTTGCCCCCATCAAACAATCACCACCCACCAGGCCCCACCTCCAAAATTGGGAGTTACATTTCAACATGAGATTTGGAGGTGACAAACATCCAAACCATATCACCTCCTCACACCTTGGTGCATAGCCAATTATCAGTTTTCTAGAATGAGTTGCAGTCAAGGACTTAGGACTCTTAGGAGAGCCATGTTCATATGCATATTGGCATTCCTAACTCAACACCTTCATGTAGAGGCCTTTTTATCAGGGGCCTTTGTTGAGACACTTTTCCACTTTGACTCAGTATCTTTCCACTGCTAGAAGACCTGCCCTCTCTTCTTCCCCCTGGCCCATAGGTCCACAGAGAGAGAAAGAGCCTTTTGTTTAGGATTCCTTGTCATTGAGACAATTCTCCCATCGACACTGCATTCAGTTAACTCTCGCCCAGTATCGTTCCATGGGGAAAAACTACACCCTAGGAAACTGGTGCCTCCTCCTTGCAGTGTCATAGTAAGTAAATAAAGGCTTGATTGTTGCTTTCAGTTGGCTTATTGTCCTAATTGACCAACACCTGATTGCTTGAAATACACATTGAAGACTGTGATATTTTCTTTATGAATTGACCCTTTTATTCTTAACTTTTATAACAATATAAGTATTACAATATGAATAAGTATCAAAATAATTACATAAATTTTTCTTTTTTCTTTTTTTGTAATACCCTGTTTTGAAATCTACATCGACATTAATGAAAACTTACAAAATTTTTTACGGTTAATATTTACCTGGTATATCTTTTTCTATCCTTTTACTTTCAGCTTATTGTAGTTATTATATCTTTGCAATGTGTCTCTCGTAAACAACATACTTAGGTCTCATTTTGCTTTTTTATCTATTTCAACAATCTTTGCCCTTTAACGGAGGCATTTATCACTATTATATTTAATGCAGTTGTTGATATCGATGGGTTTAAGTCTATCATCTTATTACAGTCATGTGTCTCTTAATGGTGGGATACATTCTGAGAAATGAGTTATGTGATTTCATCATTGTGCAAGCATCATAGCGTGTACTTATGCAAACCTAGATGCTATAGCCGACTACACACCTGTGCTATAATGGTATAGCCGATTGCTCCTTGGCTACAAACCTACACAGAATGATACTGTATTAAATACTGTAGGCAATGGGAAGATAATGGTAAGTATTTGTGTATCTACACATAGAAAAGATACAGTAAATATATGGTATAAAAGGTTAAAAAATGGTATATCTATATAGGGCATTTACCATGTGAAACTTACAGGAACGGAAGTTGCTCTGGGTGCATCAATAAGTGAATGTGAAGGCCTAGGACATTATTGTCCACTGCTGTAGACTTTATAAACAATGTACACTTAGGCTGTACTAAATTTACAATTTTATGGGACCAATGTCATATATGCAGTTCATCATTGATAGAAATATTGTTGTATGGTGCAGAACTTTGTTTTTTATTGGTTTTCTCTGTTCTTTTTGCCTTTCATGCTGCTTTCTTGCCTTTTTTAGATTAATCATTTTTTTACTATACTTTTATCTGTTGCTCTAGGGATTATAATATGCATCTTCAATCACAGTATAACTTGAATTAATATTATACTACTTCACAAATAAGAAGGTTATATTAGTATGTCACATTACTCTGTCTCCCGATCCTTTTTCCTATTGCCATGTGTATTACTACTGTATATTTGATTAATTCCATAATACAACATTGTTGTTTTTTGTTTTAAAAACATAGATGACTTTCAAAGAAATTAGAATATGAAAATACACTTTTGTTTATATACCCCTTTATGTACAGATCTATTGCTTTTAATCCTTTCTGTAGAAATGATACCATTTCTCAATAGCCTAAGAATTTCCTTTAGCTTTTCTTGTAGTGCTAGTAACAAGTTCTCTCTGCTTTCATTCTTTTCTTTTTTTTTTTTTTGAGACAGGGTTTCCCTATGTTGTCTAGGCTGGTCTCAAACTCCTGGGTGCAAGTGATCCTCCCACCTTAGCCTCCCATATTGCATGGATTACAGGCATGAGCTCCCACACCTGGCCTCTCTCAGCTTTTATTTACCTGAAAATGTCTATAGTTCACTTTCATTTTGGAAGTATATTTTTATTGGCTATAGAATTCTAGCTTGACAGATTTTCTTTCAGCTTTTTAAATATATCATCCCATTGTTTTCCAGTTTACCATGTTTCTGAAGATTTTGCTAGAATTATCACCATTGAATTACAGGTGATGTTTGCTTTTCCTTTCACCCTCTAACTTCTTTTAAGGATTTTTCCCCCCAGCAGACTAGAGCCCCTGCTTTATTGAAGTAAATACAAAATAGTTAAAGCATGGTCTTTTTCAGATGAACTCACTGTAGCCACCAATAATGTCATTTTGTCTCTTTCTCTTTTCTTTGGGTAGAAGGGAAAGAGTTCTGAAATGCTCAGTGAGCCAACTAATGCTGCTGATGTATTCAATTAGATTTGAAGTAAGGACAAAACACTAGAAACATAAAACCTATGATTCTTTGCAAATTCATAGAGATTCAAAGGAAAAGAAACACTGCCATTTGCTTTTGAACAAAACCAAGGGTTATTTCAGAGATGATCTGATCAAAACATTCTACATTACAGATGAGTCAATTTCAAATCACAGAGGCACAAGTGACTTCTGAAGTACAGTCGCCAGATTCATATTTTAAAAAGAAAACGTTTAGTTTTGCAGATGAAAAATGTGTGCATAGATAATTTAATAAAAGAAAATTTATAAATCATTAGAGGAAATTGCTTTACTATTATTATTCCTAGTTTATTAATAATTTTTTTGTAGTACTGAACTATACAGATTGAGGCCCTGTATTTTAGGGTGCTTTTTTTCATTTAGGTTTCAGCACTTTGATAAAGATTTAACAATAGCATCCGCAGTTCCAGGTATCACTAGAATGTGCAAAACCATGTAATTCCTTTGTGTGTGTGGGTGGGCGGGGGGAGGTGATACCCTATTTTTTAGAGCCGTTTTAGGTTCACAAAAAAATTGAGGAGAAAGTACAGAGATTTCCCAAATACTCTCTGTCCCCACACATGCAGACCTTCCCCCATTATCAACATCTCCCACCAGAGTTGTACATTTGTTACAAGTAGCGAGCCTACATTGACTAAGTTATCACCCAACATCCATAGTTTACATTATGGTTCACTCTTAGTGTTGTAAAATTCTTTGGGTTTGGACAAATGTATAAGGACATGTTTCCACCATTGTCATTACCCTTTATCATATGTTACTCTGTGTCATAAAGAGTAGGTTCACTGCCCTATACGATTTTTGTGTTCTGTCTATTCTTTCCTCCCTCCCACCTACTCTCTGGCAACCACTGATCTTTTTACTATCTCAGTAGTTTTGACTTCTCCAGAATGTCATATAGTGAATCATAGCGTATATCCTTTTCAGACTGGCTTTCGTCACTCAGCAATATGCATTTAAGGTTGCCTCCGTGTCTTTTAATGGCTTGATCACTCATTTCTTTTTAGTACTTAATAGTATTCTATTGTCTGAATATACCACAGTTTATTTATTCATTTACCTACTGAAGGACATCTTTGTTGCTTCTAAGTTTTGGTAATGAATTAATAATAAACACTTAAATATAAATAAAGCTGGTATAAACATCTGAGTTCAGGTTTTTGTGTAGACATAAGTTTTCAACTATTTTGGATAAATATCAAGGAGCACAATGACTATATTGTATGGTAAGAGTATATTTAATTTTGTAAGAAACTGGAAAATTGTATTCCAAAGTGGCTGTACTATTTTATAGTCATTTCCACCAGCACTGAATGAAAGCTCCTGTTGCTCCACATCCTCACCAGCATTAATGTTAGTGCTTTAGATTTTGGCCATTCTATAAGTGTGTAGTGATATCTCATTGTTATTTTAATTTGCACTTCTCTGATGAAAAATGATGTGGAGCATCTTTTCACGTGCTGCTTGTCATCTGTATATTCTATTTGGTGAAATGTCTGTTAAGGTCTTTGGTCCATTTTTTAACTGGGCTATTGGTGTTATTGTTGAGTTTTAAGATTTTGTACATTTTGAATAACACTCCTTTATTGGGTATGTCTTTTTGCAATTATTTTCTCTCAAGCTCTTTCAAGTTTCCTATGGGGGAAGCTTAACTCATTGATTTTAGATCTTTCTTCTTTCCTTTTCCTTTCCATTTCTTTTTTTTTTTTTTAAGACAGGGTTTCCCTTTGTCACCCCGTTTGGAGGACAGTGGCGCAGTCTTCACTCACTGCACCCTCCGCCTCCCAAGCTCAAGTGATCCTCCCACCTCAGCCTCCCAAGCAGCTGGGAGTACAGGTTTGCGCCACTATGCCGGGCTAATTTTTGTATTTTTTGTAGAGATGGAGTTTCGCCTTGTTGCTCAGGATGGTCTCGAACTCCTGAGCTCAAGCCATCTGCTCACCTTGGTCTCCCAAAGTGCTAGGATTACAAGTGTGAGCCACTGCACCTGGCCCTTCTCTTCTAATGTATGCATTCAATGCTATAAATATCCTTCTAAGCACTACTTTTACTTCATCCCATAAATTTTGATACATTGTGTTTTCATTTCCATTTAGCTTAAAATATTTTTGAATTTCCCCTTGCAATTTCTTCTTTGACCCATGTGTTATTTAAAAGTATGCACCTAACAATATAGCATCAAAATAAGTGAGGCAAAAATGAGTAGAGCAGTCCAGACATTTTAATCTGCAAGTATTTGGGTGATTTCTCAGCTAGCTTTCTATTATTGATTTCTAGTTTAATTCCACTGTGGTCTGAGAGAAGACATTGTATAATTTCTGTGCTTTTAAAATTTGTTAAGGTATGATTTATGGCCCAAAATGTAGTATATCTTGGTGAATCTTCCATAGGAACTTGAGAGAATGTGTATTCTGCTGTTAGATGAAGCAATCTGTAAATACCTATATATCCAGGTGATTGATTGTGTTGAGTTCAACTGTGTCCTTACTTGATTTCTGCCTGCTAGATCTGCCATTTCTGATACAGGAATATTGAAATCTTTAACTAAAATAATAGATTCATCTATTTTTCCTTGCTGTTTGATTAGCTTTTAAAAAATTATTTATTTATCTCTTTAGAGACAGGGTCTTGCTCTGTCACCCAAGCTGGAGTGCAGTAGTACAATCATAGTTCACTGCAGCCTCTATCTCTTGGGCTCCAGTGATCCTCCTGCCTCAACCTCCTGAGTAGCTGGTACTACAGGCACACACTACCATGCCCAACTAATTAAAAAAACTTTTTTGTATAGATGGCATCTTATGTTTGCCCAGCCTGGCCTCAAACTCCTGACCCCAAGTGACCCTTCCGCCTTGGTCTCCCAAAGTGCTAGGATTAGGGGCGTGAGCCACCATATCTGGACTGCTCTATTAATTTTTGCCTCACTTATTTTGATGCCATATTGTTAGGTGCATACACATTAAAGATTACCATGTCTTCTTGAATAATTGACCTATTTTTTCATTATGTAATGCCCTTCTTTATCCGTGATAACTTTCCTTGCACTGAACTCTGCCTTGTCTGAAATTAATATAGTTATTCCTGCTTTCTTTTGATTAGTGTTAGGACAATAAATCTTTCTCCACCCATTTACTTTTATCTATATGTCTTTAAAGTAAATTTCTTATAGACAACATACAATTGGGTTTTATTTTTGATCCTTTCTTACATTCTCTGTATTTTAATTGGTGTATCAACATTCAAAGAGATTACTGATATGGGTCAGATTAATATCTACCACATTTTCTAGTGTTTTCCATTGTTGTCCCTGTTCTTTGTTCCTATTTTTGTCTTCCATTATTTTTCTGCCTTTTATGGCTTTGATTGAACATTTCACGTTATTCCATTTTCTCTTTTCTTCTTAGTATATCAGTTGTATTTTTTAATTTTTTTAATGGTTGCTCTAGAGTTTGCAATATACAGTTACAACTAATTCAACTCCACTTTCAAATAAAACTATACTTACTTCACAAATAGTGCCTTATAATAAAATATTCCTAATTCCTTCCTCACATCACTTGTATTATTTCTGCCATTTATTTCACATATACATAGCGTATATATGCAAATAATAAAATACATTGTTGCTATCATAATTTTGAACAAACTTTATTAGGTCGATTAAGAATAAGAAACAAAATAATTTTTATTTTGCTTTCATCTATTTCTTCTTTGATGTTTTTCCTTTCTTTATGTAGGTCTGAGTTTCTGACGGATATGGTTGGCTGCACACCCACCCAAATCTCGTCTTGAATTGTAGTTCCCATAATCCCCACATACCATGGGAGGGACCTGGCGGGAGGTAATTGAATCATGAGGGCAGTGACCTCCATGCTGTTCTCGTGATCGTGAGTTCTCATGAGATCTGATGGTTTTATAAAGGGCTTTTCCCTCTTTACTGGGCACTTCGTCCTGCCTCAATGTGAAGAAGGTGCCTCGTTCTCCTTGCCTTCTTCCGTGATTGTAAGTTTCCTGAGGCCTCCCCAGCCCTGAGGAACCATGGGTCAGTTGAACCTCTTTGCTTTATAGAGGCCAGTCTTGGGTATTTCTTCATAGCAGAGTGCGAATGGACTAACACACTGACCTATATAACCCTTATCTCTGAATAGCTTATTTTAATTTTTATTACAAAATAGGTCTACTAGCAACAAATACCCTCAATTTTTATTTGTCTGGGAAAGTCTTTATTTCTTCTTAACTTTTGAGGAATGATTTTCTAGAAAACAGAGTTCCAGATTGGTGGGTTGTTTTCCTCATGACATTTCAAATATTTCATTTCACTTTCCTTGCTTGCATAGTTTGTGAGAAAACAGATGAAATTGCTTCTCTATAGATAAGGATTTTTTTCTCTCCGGCTTTTTTCAAATTTTTTTTATCCTTGATTTTCTGCAGTTTGAATATTATATGTCTAGATATAGTTTTTTTTCTGGCATTTATTCTGCTTATTGGTTTATGAGTTTCCTGAGTCTGTAGTTCGTTATTAGACATTCATTTGGGGGAAATTTTCAGTCATTATTGTTTTAAATATTTCTCTGTCCCTTTCTCTCCTTTCTACTTCTGATATTTCCATTATGTATTATATATATGTTACAACTTTTGTAGTCATCCCACAGTTCTTGGATATTCTATTCTGTTTTTTTCCCCCAGTCTCTTTTCTGTTTGCTTTTTCAGTTTTGGAGGTTTCCACTGACATATCCTCAAGCTCAGAGATTCTTTCCTCAGCCGTGTCCTGTGTACTTATAAGCACGTCAAAGACATTCTGCATTTCTATTGCACTGTTTTGATACCTAGCACTTCTTTTTGATTCTTTCTTAGTATTTTCATATCTCTGCCTTCATGGCCCATTTATTATTGTACACTGTCTGCTTTATCCATTATTCATGTCTACTTTAGCATATTAGTTATCGTTGTTTTAAATTCCTGGTCTGATAATCTCAACATCTCTGCCATATCTGAATCTGGTTCTGAGGCTTGCTTTGTCTCCTCAATCTGTGCTTTTTGCCTCTAGCACATCTTGTAATTTTTTTCTTAATAGCCAGACTGAGCAAATTATTTTATTCAGTCTAATGTAAATTAGTATATTATTTTCTTGATAATGTACTGAGTAAAAGGAACTTCTGTAAATAATCCTTTATTCGTGTGGTTGTAAGGTGGTAGGGGAGGGGAATATCTTACAGTTCTATGGTTAGGTCTCAGTCCTCAGAAAGCCTGTGCCTCTGGACTGTCACAAATGCTTCCCATTTTTTCTCCCTAAAAGCAACAACAACAACAAAAGCAACTGGAACAGAATTGGTTAAGTGGGTTGGAGTTAGGCATTTCTCTTCTCCCATGTGGAAGACTACAGCTGCCTACAGTTAAGATTTCTCTTCCCCCAGGTCATTAAGGCTCAGATAAAACCCCAGTAGGTTAGGCTCTGGTTAGTTTCTCCTGAGGGCAGACCTTGTTAAGAAGAATGAAGTGCTCTGGCCTATTTCAAAATAGTTCCTTTTTGCCTTTCCTTGCCAGAAGTACATGGGGATTTTTCTCTGATAGTCACTGTGAGGACCCAGTTGATTTCCTGGAGGTAAAACTCACGAAAGTGTTGGGGGCTTTCCTATGACTGGGTCTCCCTGAAGTTTTTAACTCTCAGAATTCTCCACACTGAGCTCCCCACAATTCATTCATTACCATTTAAAGAGCTGTTGAATGTTCACTTTGTTTAGATTTTTACCTGTTGTTAGAACAGTGGTGATTTCCAAGTTTCTTCTGAGCCAGACTAAAAACCATTCTTCTCTGTGTTTTTCAGGTCTAACTTAACTAACCTTTTCATATCAAAATGGTTGGTGGTGTTGGTTTGGTAGAGAAGGAGATGTCAGGTCAAGGCAATCATTGTTGCATCTGAGATTTTCCCAGACTCCAGTCAGCCCTTTCTGCTCCAAGTACCAATAGCTTGATTGGCTTATGATTGTTATTATTATTGTGTAACAGACAAACTACCCAAGATGTGTGTGAAAGATGAATATTATATTTTACTTAAAACTAAATTGGGTTTCTAATAAATTTTTAACAACTTTATTTAGGGATAGTTTATATACCATACAATTTACATTATAAATGTACAGTTTGATTATTTTTAGTAAAATTTATAGTTGTTCAACCATTACCACAGTTCAGTTTTATAACACTTCTGTCCCCCGCAAAAGTTTTCTAGTTACAGTTTGGAGTCAATCCCTGCTCCCAGCTCTGACCCCAGACAACCATGGATATTCTTTTGGTCTCTACATCTTTGTCTTTTCTGGAAACTTCATATACACGGAATAAGACAATATGCATTATATACGTAGTCATCTGTGTCTGGCTTCTTCACTTAGCATAATGTTTTCAAGGTTCATCTATGTTGCATATATCAGTGGTTTGTTGCTTCTGATTGCAGAATAATATTACATCGTATGCATTTACCACATTTTATTCATCCACTCATTGGCTGATATACATTTGGATTTGTTTTCAGTCCCTGGCTGTTTTGAATAATGCTGCTGCAAACGTTTGTATACAGATTGCTGGTTCTCATGGTAAAATTTTCATCTTAAGAAACTTCTAAACTGTTTTCCAAAGTAGCTCTACCATTTTACACCAGCCAACATCAATCTATGATTGTTTTGGTTTCCTCACATACTCAGCAACGCTTGTTATTGGTGGTCTTTTTAAAAATAACTACTATTGGAGATTGTGTGATGATATCATTTGTAGTTTTAACTTTCATTTCCCTAATGACTAATGATGTTGAGCGAGTATTTATAAAAACAAACAAATGAAAACAAAGAAAAAAACCTTTAATAAAGCTAGTTGTATATCTGCTTTGTTGAAGTATTAAAATCTTTTACATTGAACATTTGGGGGAAATGGTTGTAAGATTATAAAAATATATAATCTGTATACAAGTCCTTTTTCAGATATAACATTTGCATTTTTTGTCTGTAAATTATTTATTCTTTTTCTTAATTGTGTCTCAAGATCAGAGGTCTTTCTTTTTTAAAAATGTCATTTTTAATTTTTGTGGGTACATAGGTGTATATATTTATGGGGTACACAAGACATTTTGATACAGGCATGCAATATGAAGTAATCACATCATGGGCAAATGGGGTATCCATCCCCTCAAGCATTTATCCCTTGAGTTACAAACAATCCAATTACACTCTTTTAGTTATTTTATTTTATTTTTTTATTTTTTAAAAAATTTTATTATTATTATACTTTAAGTTTTAGGGTACATGTGCACAATGTGCAGGTTTGTTACATATGTATACATGTGCCATGTTGGTGTGCTGCACCCATTAACTCATCATTTAGCATTAGGTATATATCCTAATGGTATCCCTCCCCCCTCCCCCCACCCCACAACAGTCCCCAGAGTGTGATGTTCCCCTTCCTGTGTCCATGTGTTCTCATTGTTCAATTCCCACCTATGAGTGAGAACATGCGGTGTTTGGTTTTTTGCCCTTGCGATAGTTTGCTGAGAATGATGGTTTCCAGTTTCATCCATGTTGCTACCAAGGACATGAACTCATCCTTTTTTATGGCTGCATAGTATTCCATGGTGTATATGTGCCACATTTTCTTAATTCAGTCTATCATTGTTGGACATTTGGGTTGGTTCCAAGTCTTTGCTATTGTGAATAGTGCCGCAATAAACATACGTGTGCATGTGTCTTTATAGCAGCATGATTTATAATCCTTGGGGTATATACCCAGTAATGGGATTGCTGGGTCAAATGGTATTTCTAGTTCTAGATCCCTGAGGAATCGCCACACTGACTTCCACAATGGTTGAACTAGTTTACAGTCCCACCAACAGTGTAAAAGCATCCCTATTTCTCCACATCTTCTCCAGCACCTGTTGTTTCCTGACTTTTTAATGATCGCCATTCTAACTGGTGTGAGATGGTATCTCATTGTGGTTTTGGATTTGTATTTCTCTGGTGGCCAGTGACGATGAGCATTTTTTCATGTGTTTTTTGGCTGCATAAATGTCTTCTTTTGAGAAGTGTCTGTTCATATCCTTGGCCCACTGTTTGATGGGGTTGTTTGTTTTTTTCTTGTAAATTTGTTTGAGTTCATTGTAGATTCTGGATATTAGCCCTTTGTCAGATGAGTAGCTTGCAAAAATTTTCTCCCATTTTGTAGGTTGCCTGTTCACTCTGATGGTAGTTTCTTTTGCTGTGCAGAAGCTCTTTAGTTTAATTAGATCCCATTTGTCAATTTTGTCTTTTGTTGCCATTGCTTTTGGTGTTTTAGACATGAAGTCCTTGCCCATGCCTATGTCCTGAATAGTATTGCCTAGGTTTTCTTCTAGGGTTTTTATGGTTTTAGGTCTAACATGTAAGTCTTTAATCCATCTTGAATTAAGTTTTGTATAAGGTGTAAGGAAGGGATCCAGTTTCAGCTTTCTACATATGGCTAGCCAGTTTTCCCATCAGCATTTATTAAATAGGGAATCCTTTCCCCATTTCTTGTTTTTCTCAGGTTTGTCAAAGATCAGATGGTTGTAGACGTGCGGCATTATTTATGAGTTATTTTAAAATGTACAATTAAGTTGTTGTTGACTATAGTCACCCTGTTGTGCTATCAAATAGTAGATCTTATTCATTTTTTCTAACCATTTTTTTTGTGCCCATTAACCATGCCACCATTCTTCCCAGGGATTTTCATTTTGATGAAGACCATTTTGTATTTTTGCATAAAGAGAGTGCCTTTGGTGTCTTCTGCAAATAAAGACACATTTCTGTCTTTTCATTATACATGCATTTAGCTTTTTATTCTTGGTTTAATAAACTAGCTAAAACTGCAAACACAATGTTGAATACAAATCCTGAAAATGGACATATTTGCCTCGCTCCTGATATTAGGTGAAGTTTCATCTTTCAAGATTAATAGCATACCAACTGAAGTTTTTTAAAGAGATGCCCTTTATCAGAATGAGGAATTTGATTTCTCTTCCTATTTTCTTGAGAATTATTATGATTAATGATTCTTTACTACTTACAAATGTATTTTTGTATATCTATTGAGATGATTGTTCTTGTTTTCTTTATTCTATCACTGTGGTGTATTAAATTAATCAGTTAATATGTTAAGCCAATCTTGCATTTCTGTGATAAACTCCACGTTCTCATGGTGTATAAAGATTTTGTGTGTTTCAGGATTTGGTTTGCTAATATTTTAATAAGGATTTTGTGTGCTATGAGGTGTATTGGTCTATATTTTTCTTTTCTTGTGATGTCTTTCTCTGGCTTTGGCATCAGGTTAAAACTGACTCTAGAAAATAAATTGGGGAGTGTTTCTCTTCTTTCTGAAAGTTTGCATGGGATTTGTGTTATTTCTTCATTACATTGTTGATAGAATCATAGTAAAACCAGCTAGGGATTGGCTTTCCTTTATGGGAAGAATTTTAATTGCTAATTCAAATATCTTCCCTGTATATAGATCTATTTTGAATTCCCATAAGTCAGTATTACTAATTTGTGTAGTTTGTCTAATCTCTTGGCATAAAATTATTAATAATATTGTTATTTTGTTTGTTTGTTTTTTGAGATGGAGTCCTCTTCTGTCGTCTAGGCTGGAGTGCAGTGGTGTGATCTTGGCCTTCCAGATTCAAGGGATTCTCATACCTCAGCCTCCCAAGTAGCTGGAACTACAGGCATGCATCACCACATTGGCTAATTTTTACTTTTAAAAATTTTTTTAGTAGAGTTAGGGTTTCACCATGTTGGCCTGGCTGGTCTCAAACTCCTGCCCTCAAATGATCCACTTGCCTCAGCCTCCCAAAGTACTGGGATTACCAGTATGAGCCCCCGTGCCTGGCCATTATTATTTTAATTTCTCTAAGATCTGCAATGATGTCTCCTATTTTATTTCTGAATTGTAGTTTGTGTCTTTCTATTTTATTCACAGTAATTCTCACTAAAGATTTATCAGTTGTTTTGCTTTCGCAAAAAAACAAAACAAACCCCAAAACACCAACTTTTGGGGTCATCGTACATTTTCTTTTTTGTTTTTCATGTCATTGATTTCTGCTATGAGCTTTATTATTTCTTTTCTTCTACTTCCTTTCAGTTTGCTTTGCTCCTGGAGAGGTAACGATAATGTATTATAGGAGTTTAAAGAATGATTACTCCCCATTCTTGAATCAGGAAATTCTTTGAGGATAATGAGCCTTGAAGAGTAGATTGTGATGGAGTGAGAAAGATAAGAGATAGTAGGGAAGACCTTCCCAGAAGAGGGAATAAGACAAGCAAAGGCAAGCAAGTACAGAGCGTATGGGACACAACGAATTGATCACTTTGTTAACTAGAGACCAAATACATCAGCAAGCACAATTAATTTAAATATACTCAAGTCTCCAATTGAAAGACAAATGTTCTACCTTTATGGTGGATTTGTCAAATTGGACTTTTGTCTAATTTTGTTTAATATATTTTAAAGTTATGCTATTAGGTACAGTTTTAAGACTTTCATCTTTCTGGTTATTGAATAGGTTAGATTTATCTCAGAATAGAAGGAGGCTTCAACATTAGAGAACATATTAACATAGTTAGCCATATTAACCAGGTTAAAAAAATCTTATGTTCATATCAATAGATAAGGAAGGTCATGAGAAAAAAATTAAGTTATTTTCGATTTTAAAAAATCTTAGATAACTTTCCTAACTTTATAATAATATGTACCTGAAAAATGTATAGTAAACATCATTCTTAGCAGTGAAACATTAGAATATACCCTTAAAAATAAAGGATAAGAGGGCCGGTCGCTGTGGCTCATGCCTGTAATCCCAGCACTTTGGGAGGTCAAGGCGGGTGGATCTTGAGGTCAGGAGATCGAGACCATCCTGGCTAACACGGTGAAACCCAGTCTCTACTAAATATACAAAAAATTAGCCGGGCGTGGCGGCGGGTGCCTGTAGTCTCAGCTACTTGGGAGGCTGAGGCAGGAGAATGGCGTGAACCCGGGAGGCATAGCTTGCAGTGAGCCGAGATCGTGCCACTGCACTCCAGCTTGGGCAACAGAGCAAAACTCCGTCAAGAAAGAAAGAAAGAAAGAATGCGAGAGAGAGAGAGAGGAAGGAAGGAAGGAAGGAAAAGAGTAGGATATCTTATCATTCAACATTTTCTCTGGGCGCCTAGATGACACATACCCAAAAATAGAAAGAAATAAAAACATGAAAATTTGAAGGAAAAACACAACTCTTCTTTTTAAAAGATAGAAAAACCAAAATTATCTATAATTTCACCTATCAAAATTTGAAAAGTTTGTAATATTAATGCACAAATTTGATAAGGTTACCAAATACAAGATCAGCATATAAAAGTAAATTTCATTTTTACAGTGCTAGTAATAAACAGCTAGAAAATGCAATTTGAATAATGAAACTATTTACTATGGCAGCAATAATAATGAAATGCTAAGACCTAATAAACACAACAAAAAGTGTACATGTCTCTTAGGGAATAATTATGAAATTTATTGAAAGACAATGAAAAAGACCTGAATTAATTGAGAAATATTCATAGACAGAAAGACTCAACATTTTAAAGATGTCTTTGCTGCTAAAATTGATCTAGACCCATAGAATTTGTTGTAAAACTTAATTTATAATTTATATAGAAAAGCAAGGATTTATAATTGCCAAGACACTCCACTTCGATATAGATTTTGGTAAGCATTTTCTTTAACTGTTAAGATACATGGAACATGAAATGAATTGAAAACCAAACTTTTGTATGTGTTGCATGAAGCTCTTAGGTATCAATTCCAAATGACTTTTAGCCAGTCTATCATTAGTTCATCCATCCAATTATTTTGAAATTTATAGGCACTGGCATACTTGGAGCTCTCATTCTTAGATTTCATGCTGTGCCTTAAAATGAAATATGTGAAAATAATTTTTGATCTTCAGTAATTATGCATATTATCAGCAATATACTGATTTTTATAGCTTGTGGTCACCATCTTGGTCTCCTTAATAACTTTAACATTGTCCATATGACTTTGAGGAATGTTTCCACCTTAGGATTTCACTAGGATGTCTAATTTACCATTTTCACGTTTTCCCTGAATGAATCATGTATCACTAAAGTAATCAGCTTCTATTCAAAATTATCAGGCAGATGCTCAAAAATTGACATTTTATTGATAGTCTTGCATAACGAATGAATAGTTCACATCAGTATCTCATTCTTTTGAAGTTTAATCTATTTGGAGTTACCATTGCAAAGTTTTCTGCCTTTAGTTGGATTGCATGGCACACAATAAGCAATATTTTTGCATGAATCTCAGCAATAAAATATAATCCAGCTTTATTCATTTCTGAGTATCTTTCCTTCTTAGGTCTTATAGAAAGCTTGGTTGTTGTGTTGCAGCATAATCTGGAAATGTAGTCATTCTTCCAAAAAATAGTCAACTTACAGTAATCAATTTACATCTCACTACATAATTTTCCTGCCATTTTACACATACTATAGCTTTGTGTCTTAATGCCCAATTATGACTCATTCTATAGACTACATGTATATGTATACGTAATTGTTGGTTCATCATATCTTTTTAAAGATATTTAACTGGCAGTTAAATTAAACAAAAATGACACAAACAATGCCCATTAGTCAACTAATGTGAGATTGAGAAGTGCTGTAACAGAGTTTGTATATGCATAGGAAATGACGGTTATGTCATCAGACTGCATACCTAACAGTAATAGTGACAGCATCAATTGTAAGATACAGTTTGATCTCAGAAATGTTAAAATGTGAAAAAAGTGTATCTTAGAATCAACAAATACTTTTATCTTCCATCATTGGGATGAAAGAAAAGGCATATTGGAAGGAGGATGAAGCACAAGTCAGGGATGCAGTCATGGAGAATGGAAGTGTTATAACATTCTAAAACTGGCCGTTCCCCTCAGAAGAATAAATCAGGCTGATAAGAAAACAAAGGAATCTTGAATTAAAGGAGTGAATCAGAGATCATTCCCTTGGCAATTTGTTCAAATTCCAGTTAATTCAGGCTCCTCTAGACAGATGTTTCTGTACACTAGGGGGCTGTAACACACAACATGTTAAAAAAATTATTGATAGCTTGTTTGTTTTTAAATTTTGTTTCCTCAACAAACATTTATTGAACATGAATTGTTAGGCATTATGCTGAACATTGTAAGGAATATTAAATGACTACATTCTGTACTCAGCCTATAAGAGATTTATAATTTGGTAAGGGAGACAAAGCATGGATAAAAGTTAAAATAAAGTGAGGCATAAAACTGGACCAAAGAATTACAAAAATTCAAAAGAGTAGTGAATCTTTGTCTAGATAAGCTTGTCCAACCCACAGCCCACGGGATGCAGGCAGCCAAGGATGGCTTTGAATGTGGCCCAACACAAATTCATAAACTTTCTCAAAACATTATGAGATTTATTTTGTGTGTGTGTGTTTTTGTTTGTTTGTTTGTTTTTAGCTTATCAGCTATCTCTAGTGTTAGTGTATTTTACTTGTGGCCCAAGACAATTCTTCTTCTTCCAGTGTGGCCCAGGGAAGCCAAAAGATTGGACACCCCTGGCCTAGGTCATCAGTTGACATTCGTTTGAGTTGGAAAAAATTTAACCGTATCCTTAATGACTGACCAGACTGTGTATTTCAGGGGATCCTCCTGACCACAGTTTGTGGGCAGCGTAAGAACAGAAGCAGCTGCCTCTTGCAAATATCCTTGAGGGGCAGCTGGGTAATACCGGGGCACATGCTTATTCCACATCTTAGTCACTATGTTCCTCCTCTTGTCCTCCTCTCCTTCCTTCCTGTTTTCCGACTTCCCTCCTTTGGCTTCTTCCTTGGGGTACTCCAGACCATAATCACCTGGCAGTGACTGTAAGATATAGTTGTAATCTTTCAGGTGGCATTCTGGACTAAAGAAGTTGCTCACCCCAGCTCCCAGGTAAATTCTGGGACATCTTTTTTCCTCAAAAATTACTGTGGCCACAAACACCGTTTGCTGATATAATGGTTTGTGCATTTTCAAATGTTGCCAGGATTGCAAGAGAATGTTTATAGCCCTTTGAATTAGGGAGGCAAAGTGGCAGAGCAGGTGCAGGAGCAGAGCTGTGGCCCTCCTTCCTTTACCATCATGCACACACCCTCTTGCCCACTTTCTAACCAGGCTATACAAGTGAAGTTATAAATCCATTATGAATTCTTTACAAGAACCAAGGTCTACACTGTTCAGGAGCCCATGGCAAAAAAATACCCTGCTTTCTCACTTTGGCTTTCCGTCGTATGTTTGGTAGTTGAGAAAGATCTATTTAAATATTTGTTTCATTTATTTTTTAAATGTTTAATTTAAAAGAACTATCAGGCTGGGTGTAGAGGCTCACACCTGTAATCCCAGCACTTTGGGAGGCCAAGACGGGAAGATCACTTGAGCGTAGGAGTTCAAGTCCAGCCTGAGCAACATGGTGAAATCCCGTCTCTACGAAAAATACAAAAATTAGCTGGGCATGATGGCACACACCTGTAGTCCTAGCTACCGGAAAGGCTGAGGTGGGAGGAGCACTTGAACCTGTGAGGCCGAGGTTGCAGCGAGCTGTGATTTTGCTGCTGCATTCCATTCTGAGTAACAGAGTAAAACTACGTCAAAAAAAAACAAACCATCAATTTTAAAAGTTGCAAATATAGTACACCCATATAATCTTTACTCATTACAATCATTAATGTTTTTGCCATATTTGCTTTTTAAAATCTAATTATTATTCTTATTCTTGTTGCTGAAAATTAGAAAGTAAGTTGCAGATACCATAATCCTTTACTTCCAAACTATTTCAATGTATATACCCTAACAAGGACATTTTCCTAGATAACAAAAGTATAATAATAAGGTAAGAAATTTGATGCTGATATAATATTGTCTAATATACAGTTCCTATTCAGATTTTACCAATTTTCTCATTAATGTCCTTTTTGGTGATTTTTTTTTTCCCATTCCAGGATCGGATCTAGAATCACACATTGCATCATTGTCATGTTTCTTTAGTCTCCTTTCATCTGGAACTATTCTTCTATCTTTCATCATCTTTAACATTGATTTTTATTTATTATTATTATTATTATTATTATTATTATTATTTTGAGACAGAGTCTCGCTCTGTCGCCCAGGCTGGAGAGCAGTGGCGCGATCTCGGCTCACTGCAAGCTCCGCCTCCTGGGTTCACGCCATTCTCCTGCCTCAGCCTCCCAAGTAGCTGGGACTACAGGCGCCCACCACCACGCCCGGCTAATTTTTTTGTATTTTTAGTAGAGAAGGGGTTTCACCGTGTTAGCCAGGATGGTCTCGATCTCCTGACCTCGTGATCCGCCTGCCTTGGCTTCTCAAAGTGCTGGGATTACCGGCGTGCGCCACTGCTCCCGGCCCCAGCATTGATTTTTTTAGAAATTCAAGCCAATTACATGTCTCTGAATTTGGGTTTGTCTGATGTCTTCACATGATTTCATTCCATTAATACATTTTTGGCAGGAATTTAGCATATTTTGAGACTATTATATTAGGAGGTCTGAGATTCCCCTTGTTAGGGGTTAAACCATTTTTTTTAAATTCCCCAAGCAATGTAAGAGTACTGATTTCCCCACAGCCTCACCAACAGAGTGTGTTGTCAAGTTTTGCATTAACTGCCAATATGATTGATGAATAATATGATATATTGATGCAGTTTTTAAGAAATAAACTTCATGGAAGTAGAATTAGAAAGCAATAAAATGGATCCATTTTAAGCACACAATGTGATGAATTTCAACAACACTTACAAGATACAGACTATGTTCATCACTTTAAAAAGTTTCTCATTGGCTGGGCGCGGTGGCTCACGCTTGTAATCCCAGCACTTTGGGAGGCTGAGGCGGGCGGATTCTCTACTAAAAATACAAAAAATTAGCCGGGCGTGGTGGCGGGCGCCTGTAGTCCTAGCTACTCAGAGAGGCTGAGGCAGGAGAATGGCATGAACCCGGGAGGCCGAGCTTGCAGTGAGCTGAGATCACACCACTGCACTCCATCCTGGGTGACAGAGCGAGACTTCGTCTCAAAAAAAAAGTTTATCATTTTGTTTCAGTTAAATCCCCCCAAATTCTTGCCCCAAAAAAACACTGATCTGCTTTCTGACACTATTGATTATATTTGTGGAGGCTAGAATTTCATATAAATGGAATCATAAGGCGCTATAGTTTTTCTTTTTCCTATTTTATTTATTTATTTATTTATTTATTTATTTATTTATTTATTTATTTGAGATGGAGTCTCGCTCTGTCACCTAGGCTGGAGTGCAGTGCTGTGATCTCGGTTCACTGTAACCTCTGTCTCCCGGGTTCAAGTGATTTTCCCTCCTCAGCCTCCTGAGTAGCTGGGGTTATAGGGCGCGCCACCATGCCCAGCTAATTTTTGTATTTTTAGTAGAGACAAGATTTCACCATGTTGGCCAGGCTGGTCTTGAACTCCTGACCTCAAGTGATCCATCTGCCTCAGCCTCCCAAAGTGCTGGGATTACAGGCGTGAGCCATTGCGCCCGGCCAATGCTATAGTTTAGATGTTTGTCTCCTCAAACCTCATGTTAAAGTCTGATTCCAATGTTGGTGGTGGGGCCTAATATGAGGTGTTAGGTCATGCTCTATGGCTGAACTACTCCATCCTATTCATATCCCTCATGAATACACTAATGCCTGCAAGAGTGAGTTCTCACTCTTACTAGTTCCTGAGAGATCTGGTTGTTAAAAAAAAAAAAAAACAGCCTGGCACCTGCCTCTCCTCTCTCTTGCTTCCTCTCTCACCATGTGATCTCTAACACATCAGCTCTCCTTCACCTTCTGCCATGTGTGGAAGCAGCCTGAGGCACTCAGACTGCAGAACCACAAGACCAATAATCCTCCTTTCTTTATAAATTACCCAGCCTCAGGTATTCCTTTATAGCAACACAAACAAGCTAAGACATAAGGCATGCACACATTGTGTCTGCCCTGGCTTCTGTTTCTCTGCATAACACTTTTGCAACCCACCCACATTGCTGCATATACCAGCAAATTACTTTTCTTATTACTGAGTAGTATCCCATTGTGTGACTATGCCACAATTTATTTATCCATTGTCTTTTTTATGGTGTTTTGTTTCCAATTCGTGGCTGTTATAAATAATTTATGAGCATTTATGAACAAGTCTTTGTGTTGACTTATGATTTTATTTCTTTTAGGTAAATATGTAGGAATGAGGTTATCAGGTCCTATTGTAGGTGTCTATCTAACTTGATAAGAACTTTCCAAACTGCTTTCCATAGAGGTTGTACCATTTTACATTCCTGCTAGCAATGTTTGAGAGTTCCAATTTCTTTGCATTCTCACCAACAGCTGGTATGATTATTTTTAATTTAGAATTAGTGGGTGTGTAATGGTATCCCATTGTGGTTTAAATTGCATGTTTATGTTAACTAATGATTTTGAGCATCTTTTTATGTGCTATTTGTATATCTTGTATTGTGAAGTCTCTTTTCAAATGTTTTGCCTGTTTATTATTTGGTTGTTTGTCTATTACTGAGTTTAAGAAATACTTAGATGTACACATCGCAAATATTTTCTCCGTTTGTGCCTGTCTTTTCATTTTCTTAAGTATATTTTGAAGAGAAGTTTTAATTTTGACAAAATGAAACCTATCATTTTTCTTCTTTTATGGTGTGCATTTTGTGTGATATCTAAGAAAACATGCCATAAGCGTGGGTTGATTTTCTCATGTTTTCTTCTAGAATATTTATAGTTTTATCACAATGTAGACATATATCAAAACTTCACATTGTGCCCCATAAACATATATAATTTTTATTTGTCAATTAAAAACAAGAACAAAGAATAATAGAATAAAAATTAAAAAATAAATTACATTGAGATTTAAAAAATATGTGTGTATGTTTATAGTATATATGTATGTATATAGTTTTAGCTTTACATTTAGGTCTGTGATCTATTTTGAGAATCTCAAATCTTTTGTCACTCTAGCTTCATGAAAATCTCTTTTTTTCCTCCCACCACTTTGTTTCTCAAGAAAATTTTTCTCTCAGGGGACAAGCCTGATTTTTTTCACCCTGGCAGTGCCCAGAATCAGCAAATGCCTTTATGAATAGTTGCAGATCTTCTACTTCCTTCTGAAGGATTTTCCTTCTTTGAAATTTTTCTCCAAGTCATTGTTGCTTTCACCCCTCTCTGATGCTCTTAAATATATGACTGATGTAATTTACCTGGATTTTCTGTTTATTTGTTTGGTGTCCCTGGCCTGTTGTGAACTACTTTATCCTGTTAGAAGTGGGTCACCTTTTCTGACTGCTTTTAATATTTTTTAAAAATTTGTCCCTAATTTTTAACAGTGTGCCTATGTGTAGTTTTCTTTGTATTTATCTTGCTTGTCGCTGTAGCCCTTCTTAAATTGGAAGCTTGATGTCATTCATAAACTTTGAAAAATTATTGCCTATTAGCTCTTCAAAATGCTCTGCCCATCTTTTCTAACCTTTTCTCCTGAGATTTGAATTTTACATACTTTAGATCTTTTCACTCTATGGCATATATCTCTTATGTTCTTTCCTGTGTATTTCCATCCTTTGGTTTCTGTGATTTAGTTTGTATAATTTCTTCTGCCCTTTCTCCCAATTTATTAATTCTTTCTTTAGCTCTGTGTGATTTGACTTTAAATGTATTCACTGAGGTCTGAATTCCATTTAAAAAATTTTAAGCTCTAAAATTTCTCTTTTTTTTTTTCTTTTGGCAGAGTTTCGCTTTTGTTGCCCAGGCTGGAGTGCAATGGTGCAATCTCGGCTCACTGCAACCTCTGCCTCCTGGGTTCAAGAAATTCTACCTCAGCCTCCCAAGTAGCTGGGTTTACAGGCATGCGCCACCACGCCTGACTAATTTTTTGTTTTTAGTAGAGACGGGGTTTCCCCATGTTCATCAGGCTGGTTTCGAAGTCCTGACCTCAGGTGATCCACCTGCCTCAGCCTCCCAAAGTGCTGTGATTACAGGTGTGAGCCACCACACCTGGCCTGGTTTTTTATATAAATTATATTCAATTTTTGTTGAAATTCTTCATTCTTTCATTTATTTTCTTGAATATATTGTCATACTTATTTAAATTATGTGTCTGGCAGCTTTAATGTTTAGGTCACCTATATATCTGATTCTTTTGTCTGCTTTTTCTCTGGCATTTGACTCAAAATTTTTAATATGTCAATTTTGGATTGAGTGCAGGAAATTGCATATTAAAAACCTTCAAGATAACTGGGTGCTCTTAATTATTGTATCTTCCTTCCTGAATAATTTATTTTGCTTTGACAGAAGGTTAGGATAGAGGTGGGTCACCTTAAATTTTTTAAAGACTTAGTTGATATAAAGACTTCAGTCTCTGTGAGTATATTCCACTTCCAGGTCACCCTTATTTCTATGTCAGGGATCTTTACCAAAAGCCCCTCCTCCTTGAAGAGTCCTAACCTGCCATTTTTGTTCTTTAACTCTCCTGAGACTGCAGAAGTTCTGCCTAATTTTTAGGTTTTCAGCTATGCCTTTTGCTTTTGAAATTACCAAGTAAATTGAAGTAAAATTTCAACTCAAATGCTCTGTTCATCTCTTATTCTCTCTTCTTCTAGACTTTCACCTTTAAAATTCTCACCATTTCTTATGTCTTCAAATGGATTTTTTAAAAATTTGTCTATTTTTTATTGTTTTCAATAGGGAAGTTGGTCTAAGGCAACCTAGTCATCAATACTAGGGATGAAAACTATGAGTATCGTATTTAATTTCCATGTGTATCATTCAGTACTTGCTAATAATCTTCCCACATCATGCTAAGCCAAAAGAGTAGCTTTTACAGTATTGTAGGGAACTGGGTGGAGAGGCAGGTTGGGTGAATGAGAATTTTCCCCAAGCTGTCCTCTGTCACATCTGTGGCCTCAGAACAATCATCTGTAGTGGTAATTGCAAAGTGTATTGCAGGGCATACACGTGGCTGGTGAGGGAAAATTGGACTGCCCATGAAATGATGTATCTGGTAGACTTTGGATGGTAGGTGAGCTGAATTAGTCATGACTGCTTGGGATCATGCCATGGAAACCCTCAGAAACTATCAAAAGGAGGTTATTTGTATCCTCAGTTTAGGTGGCCTGAATACACAGACTATATTTAAAATGGAATTCCTCTAATTTAAATAAAAATACAGTCTTCATTCTGAATTTTCTTATGCATCTTGTTACTGTGTCAATTCACTAAGCCTTCAAAGGATGGCAGAAGTATAATATCTGTGGAAATCTCAAGAGGTCATTTTTATGAGTTCTAACTTTATTATCAAATAATGTTTTATAAACCTTCTGTGATAGGATTTTGTATCTTCCAAAGACATTATTCTCCATTGTAGAGAAATCTTCTTTTTCATTTAGAAAACTGTATACTGGGATCAGTGGTTAGGTCTTAAGAAGAAAGGGACTGAGCTAAAAGTTTAATTCTACCCCTGTAAATTGTTCACTGGAACCTTTCCAATTCATTCGGAACAATCAAGTATTGTAAGGGTTATGGGTGGAGGGAAGAGGAAAGAAATTGCTCTTATTGATTAAATTTTCTTTTCTTTCTGAGTTCTTGATTTGTCAGAGTCCTCTGAGTTCTTGTTTGCACCAACCTTTGAGTTCTTGTTTGCACCAACCTCTGAGTTCTTGTTTGCACCAACCTTTGAGTTCTTGTTTGCACCAACCTCTGAGTTCTTGTTTGCACCAACCTTTGAGTTCTTGTTTGCACCAACCTCTGAGTTCTTGTTTGCACCAACCTTTGAGTTCTTGTTTGTTTGCACCAATGATTTTTTCCGATAGTTGATCCCAAATCATCTTAACTTTTCATAGGTCACCCTTCCAAGGTTCATGAGAAAAAAGTGAAAGTTTGCCTCTTTGGTACTTCAATTAACACTGACTTCACTTGGTATTAGTGCTACTTTTAGCAACTGTATTAGTGTATCCTCACACTGCTTATAAAGAAATACCAAAGACTGGGTAATTTATAAAGGGAAGAGGTGTAATTGACTCACAGTTCAGCATGGCTTGGGAGGCCTCAGGAAACTTAAAATCATGGCAGAAGGGGAAGCAAACGCATTCTTTTTTACACAGCGGCAGCAAGGAGAAGTGCCTGGCAAAAGGGAGAAAAGCCCTTTGTAAAACCATCAGCTCTCCTGAGAACTCACTTATTATTACCAGAACAGAAGCAGGGGAATAACCACCCCCATGATTCAATTACCTTCCACCAGGCCTCTCCCACAACTTGTAGGAATAATGGGAATAACAATTCAAGATGATATTTGGGTGGGGACAGAGCCAAACCATATCATTTCATCCCTGTCCCCTCCCAAATCGCATGTGCTCACATTTCAAAACACGACGATGCCTTTCCAGCAGTCCCCCAAGATCTTAACTCATTACAGCATTAACCTGAAAGTCCAAGTCCAAAGTATCATAAATTGACACTCAATATTAACCATTGGCCAGATGTGGTGGGTCACACCTATAATCCCAGCACTTTGGGAGGCCGAGGCAGGAGGATCACTTGAGTTCAGGAATTCGAGACCAGCCTGGCCAATATGGCAAAACCCCAGCTCTACTAAAAATACAAAAATTAGCTGGGTGTGTTGGTGGGCACCTGTGATCCTAGCTACTTGGGACGCTGAGACAGGAGAATAGCTTTAACCCAGGAGGCAGAGGCTGCAGTGAGCTGAGATCGCACCACTGCACTCCGGCCTGGGCGTCAGAGTGAGACTTTGTCTCAAAAAAAAAAAAAAAAATTAACCATCACAGCAACCTTTCAGAATTCATATGTACCTGTGAGCATGGTGTATAAACTGAGCTGAATCAATAAACAAGACCTACTTGATGGAAAAACCCTAATAACTCCTCCCATAACAATCTCTACAGTACACCTATTTATTCATCGCTAAGCTCCTTGGTAACTATGGATCAAAACCTGTGTGAAACTTAAAAGAAGAAAAGCAATTAATCTTCTGAACTACAGAAAAACAGCCACAATCCAGGTATAAGATAGTTCCCCAATCTGAGCCTCATCTGCATAAAGTGTGTCGGAATCAGCAGCTAAATGAGGAAATAAAGCCCTGATATTTAAAGTCTGTAATGCTTTGGTTCATTTGCCTTTTGATGTAGTATATTTTTATGGCTGAGAGGTAACACACTGAAAAGGACAGAGGAGAGGAGGAGGAAGTGGCAGGCAGTGAGGGTGGAGAAAATAAGGGCAGAGCCACTGAGAAGAAAAACATTAAAAAGCAATAACTTTAGCGAGAAAGACACCAAAATGATTACATGATATCTCCAATAGATTTTACATTAATAAAAAAACTACTGATCGCATTTCTAATGAAAAAGACTTCGAACAGTTGATAAAAAATGATTTATCAGATAATTTCAGTAATAAATTTCAAGACCCACTTTATAGTGAACACATGACACACATCACATGGAGTGTTACGGCCATCTTCTGATTGTTGGGCTTTAATTATGTAAATATTTTCTTCAATCATTTAATTGCTTCATTCAGGTATAATTAGTATGCAACAAACTACATATTTAAAGTGTGCAACTGACATATGTACACACTTGTGAAGCCATCACCACAATCAACATATTGAGCAGATCAATCACACCCAAAAGATTTCTCATGCCTCATGCCCCTTTGTGTCCCTGCCTCCTGCCTCTGCCCACTTCCTTCCTACCCTGAGGAACCAGTGATCTGCATTCTTTTATTACAGACAAGTTTGCAGTTTTCGGATTTTTTTTTTGTTTTCGACAGTGTTTCGCTCTGTCACCCAGGCTGGAGTGCAGTGGCACGATCTTGGCTTACTGCAGCCTTCACCTCCTGGGTTCAAGTGATTCTCCTGCCTCAGCCTCCTGAGTAGCTGGGATTACAGGCACCTACCACCACACCTAGCTAATTTTTGTATTTTTAATGGAGATGGGGTTAGGCCATCTTGGCCAGGCTGGTCTCAAACTCCTGACTTCAAGTGATTTGCCTGCCTCAGCTTCCCAAAGTGCTGGGATTACAGGCATGAGCCACCATGCCTGGCAGTTTTCAGATTTTTATATCAATAAAATCACGCTACATGTACCCTTTGTCTGGCTTTTCTTAACCCAGCAAAATTATTTTGAGATGCATCCATGTAGAGCACATATCAACTGTTTCTTTCTTGTTATTGGTGAATATGATATATATCATACATTGTTTTTTCATTCACTTGCTGATGGACCTTTTTGTTTGTTGCTATTGCAAATCAAATTGCTGTGAGCGTTTATGTACAGGTCTTTTTGTGGAGGTTTGTTCTTATTTCTGTTAGGTAAATACCTAAGAGTAGAATGGCTAAATCATGCAGCAGAAATATGTTTAACATCTCAAGAAATTCTCAAACTGTTTTACAAAGTAGGGAGTTCTAGTTCTTCCATGTTCTCACCAAAACTTGGTGTGGTCAGTCTTTCTAATTTTAGCTCTTTTTATTTCATACAACAAGACATGCTTAAGATTCTAGAGGATCACCCTTTGAATACAGAAAATAAAGACCAGCCCCTCATCAGAGAAGCTTTCCATGACCACCCAAATTAAAGTAGCATCCCCCAATTATTCCATACTGTATCACCCTCGTTTTGTTTTTTGTATTGTACTCATTGCTACTTGATATTTTCTTGTTAATTTGTCAATTAAAAATAATTCTCTATCCTGTGAGCTAAAATTCTCTCCATAAAAACATACACCTTTAAATCTCATTCAGGGCATATTTCCCATAGCCAGAATAATATCTGGCACATTTTAAGTGCTGAAATGCTGAAAGAGTATTTTCCAGCTCTGGCCTGACAGCGTTGCTCCAATGGAAAGAATTTCAAATGAAAAATCAACTTGTCTTAAAAAGTGGAAGACAGTGTGGTGATTCCTCAAGGATCTAGAACTAGAAATACTATTTGACCCAGCAATCCTATTCCCAGGTATATATCCAAAGGATTATAAATCATGCTGCTATAAAGACACATGCACACGTATGTTTATTGCAGCACTATTCACAATAGCAAAGACTTGGAACCAACCCAAATGTCCAACAATGATAGACTGAATTAAGAAAATGTGGCACATATACACCATGGAATACTATACAGCCATAAAAAAGGATGAGTTCATGTCCTTTGTAGGGACATGGATGAAGCTGGAAACCATCATTCTCAGCAAACTATCACAAGGACAAAAAACCAAACACCGCATGTTCTCACTCATAGGTGGGAAGTGAACAATGAGAACACTCCGGACACAGGAAGGGGAACATCACACACCGGGGCCTGTTGTGGGGTAGGGGAAGGGGGGAGGGATAGCATTAGGAGATATACCTAATGTAAATGACGAGTTAACGGGTGCAGCACATCAACATGGCACATGTATACATATGTAACAAACCTGCATGTTATGCACATGTACCCTAGAACTTAAAGTATAATAAAAATATATATATATATAAAGAAAAAAAATAGCACCACAATGAAGCTCCAAGCTCACTGACATCTACACTCCATCTCTACTTATGACTTCTTTGTTCATGTCACCAGTGATTTCGTTCTACCAGTTGTGATTCCTGTTGCTTAACATTTCCTGTTCTGGAATCTGTTTTATCCTGACCTCAAAGTCATCATCATACCTATCTCTGGTGCCAAAGCAATGGGAGAAAGAAAAATAACTTCCTTCCTGAGTTTATTATTTCTGTAAGCAATCACTCCACTTTTTTTGGTGTTTGTTGCTGTTTGTTTGTTTTATATACCCTCCATCCTGCTGCCGCATCCCAGACTTTCTTTCTTCATAGTCCTACACCTGAAAATACCTTTCATTTCCTTGGCTACCTAGTCAGTTCAAGCCAAGATTTTTGCCTATCCTGACTGAGTTGCCTGCTTCCAATTTCCCCTTTTGCTTTCATTCGCTTTACACACAGCATCTAGATAACATTCCCAAAGTAAATTCTCACCTTTTATTCTATCAAAAAAAAGCCTGAATGACGTTCTAGGCAAAGGTTGCAAATGAGCCACCTATGGTTCTAATTTCGATGGAATATATGTTTTGTTTGTTTGGGTTTCTCAGTTTTAAAACAAAATTTTTACCCATTTGTTAAATAGTTAAGGGATTTTATATATAAATCTGATTTCTCATAAAAACTAAAAGTTCTGCAAACAGTGACCTAGGCTCTCATGAGACAGTAAACAGCTGAGTATTGGCTGCTCCCTATAAACAAAGTAAATACTCTCCAGTTTGCCAGAGTCCCCAACACTCCCTGTTATCTCCCTGCTGGAGCCAAGCATAAGTTGTTATTTATGTTACTGTTGTGCTGTTGTTTTTCTTAGAGTGGAGAAATATTTCTCTAACCTTGTCTGTTTTTCAAACATAAGAAAATGAAAACCTGAGAAGGCTACATATTTGCTTATGGGAATGCAGACCATTTCTAAGTATATAATATGGAAAAACTTGAATATGTCTTCATCATACATTTAGCACTATTTACTCTCTTCCACTTCCTACCCAGCCTCTGTGGAGAAGAGAATTTGTGACCCCATGTGATTATACCCCAGAATGGGAGCAGATCCCTCACTCAGACATTCAGCACTTTCCACGGCAGAGGCCCAGGTGGACTTTTTAACCTCACTACTGCTGCACCTATTCTATCTTCAACCAAGATTGTTGTGGCTGAAACTTCTTTTGCACTGTCCTGCAGGCCTAAACTCTTTCTCCTATAGCCCCACTCTTTTCAGACTTCACAGCCTACCCACACTTTTCCTGTGAAAAGCCTTTCCATCTTCAAATTGGCCCTTGTCAAAGGCGACTGTCCCTAGTAATCGTTACTGATCTGTCTACCAGATGTGGCTTCCTTCCTCTCAGCTTCCATAGCTTTGTTCTTCTACTGCACTTATGGGGCCTATATTCTGCTTTAAGTTTTAATATCTCACTAGGTATTATGTCTAGGGTTCTGGAAAGCTCCAAAGACGCAAAGAATATTTTTAGATCTGGAAGAGAATAAAAAAAGCTTAGGACAATAAACAGCAGATATAAACATCTGACATTTAAAGATTTATTACTCAGGACATTTTACTTATACATGCATACACACACATTCTTGCACAAACACTTCTAGGAAGAATATCACAGTGATTTGGAGAATGGGTTTTCAGGTTAGTCATATGTACCAATAGCAGTGATATTCTAGCTAAATTTATTCTGCGGTGAAGTACTTAATCCCACTGAATCTGTTATCACTAAAAAACTACAGGTTTAATATTTCTTTCATAGTGTTGTTAAAAAGATTAAATGAACATAAAACACTTATCACAATGCTTGGTGTGATACAATAAGCACATTATAAATGGTACCTGTTGTGACAATGGTAATAATTTTAAAATAATTAATGTACTTTCCTCTTGTGACTTTTCAGGTGTAAAAACTTTACCCCAGTACTACTAGAGATGGGCAAAGGAAATTAGCAGTGTTACAAAAGAAAAATAATGAAAATATTATCTTTCATATTTGACACTGAAAGTCGAATTTATGCATCAAGACAATAGCCTAGGCCAGGCATGGTGGCTCATGCCTGTAATCTCAGTACTTTGGGAGACTGAGGCGGGTAGATCGCTTGAGGTCAGGAGTTCAAGACCAGCCTGGCCAACATGGTGAAACCCTGTCTCTACTAAAAATACAAAAGTTAGCCATTGTGCACCTATAGTCCCAGCTACTCGGGTGGCTGAGGCAAGAGAATCACTTAAACCTGGGAAGCAAAGGTTGCAGTGAGCTGAGATCGCACCGCTGCACTCCAGCCTGGGCAATGAAGTGAGATTCTATCTCTAGAAAAAAAAAAAAAAAGACAATAGCCTGGTAAAACAGATTATCATTTTGAGAGAAGATTTTAAAATTTCCTTAATATTCTCCCCAACTCTTATTTTTTAGCATATCAAGATAAGCATATTTAGCCTCATAACTAGATTCTTGAGGTTAGAGTTTTCCGTAAGGAGTCCCAGACAGCAAGATTCAAGTAGAGAGCCTGCACTTTTCTGGCCGCCAGGGGTTACAGGAGGAGAGAGAGGGAGGGAGAGAACCACACAGGTGTTGCTCTTGCTAGTTGTCCGCTAGCACACACCTCCATCACCCACACTGATGCTCTTTCTCTCATTCCAAGACTGCTATTGGCTCAGTCACCACACCCAGGAGGATACGGAACCCTTTCTCAGAAAAGAAGGAAGCACTCCTGTGAATATGATGCTGGAAGGGGTTTTCCTGCCCATACAATTAGAGCTATCTTGGCTTTTTTTGCAGGATCACCCAGGGTTGCATCTAAACACATTTCTTGCTCATGATCAACCAGTCATCCCTTCATTCCTCTTCTATATCCAGGCGTGTTTGCTCCAAAAGTTTATCTAGCCCTCATCTGTCCTCTTCCTTTTAATTTAAAATGAAAACAATTTCACTTCTTGAGAAGTTGGATAATATATGCTCCCTGTAAAAAACTACAAACAATATATGAAGAAGAAATAAACTGATTCTTGAAATCCACTTATCCTGTGATAACCACCGTTAATATGTAGTGACTCTCCTTTTATATATCTCATCATGCAAATAGACAAATATTATGTGTATATATTTTCACATAGTTTATATCATATGCTTGCTGTTCTTGTCAGAAACAATGTTCTAGTTCTTTAAAAAATTACGTCTTTCCTCATATGCATTTTCATAAGACTATAATATCTATGTATTGTAAATTTTCATATCTTTCTACTGCTCACATCATTATATATACACAAATACAAAGGAAAGAAGGAAGATAAGTAGGAAGGAAAGTTACCTGGTAAACATTCAGATGAGCTCCCAAATGATAGCCAGCATGAACTCCTTGCCATGTAGGTGAGCCATCTGCATGACCAGGTCAGCCTTCAGGTGACTTCAGTCCCAGCTACCATGAAAGACTCCAGATGAGAATTGCCCTGCTGAGCCTAGTAACACCATAAAGCCATGAAAGATAATAAACTGTTGTTCTAAGGCACCACATTTGGGGGTGGTTTGTTACATAGCAAATAGATAATGGAACAGAAATTGGTACCTGTATGTGAGGTGTTTTTGTAACAAACAGCTAAAACATGTAATATTGACTTTGGGATTGAACAGTTGAGTGGAACCTTAGCAGTTGGGGAAAATGTTGGCAAACTCTTGAAGAACAATAAGGAAGTTATTATTAGTTGCTGGATGGAAAAGGCTGGGAGTTATATATAGCAGAACAATTAGCAACACTATCTCCTGAGTTCCTGTGGAATACAAAAAGGGTACTTAACAAACACTTGGCTTTGCAAAGAAAATATCCAGGCAGAATGTTGAAAGTGCTGACTGGCTTCTTCTAGTGTCTATGATGAAATAGAAGAAAGGTTAAAATAAAGATGAAACTGCCCAGTTTTTATTAAAATTTATTGGAAAATAGGATCCATGCCAGTCTTTCTAGCTAGCAAAATCTTCTCAAAGTAAGAAATTGGCTCAGAGCAAAGATTATACCCATGGCACTACCAGCGACACATAGTTTCAGGGTACAGATTAAATAAAAAATATGGCCCTTATAGATATCTCAGAAAAGTTAAAATTAATGTCCTCATAGACCTCTGAGGTAGACAAGAAAGCATTTAGCAATCTTAAGGGCGTATCACTCAGTCCTAATCTGCTGGGCAAAAAGTTTCTGAGAACCTTGGCATCATCTCAAAGCACCTGATGCTCATTACAAAGGAGAATGTGGCCTATCCTGAAGATATTCATGTGTGTGGATTTGTCTCATGGAAATAGCACCAGTAATATTCATTGGGAACCTTAAAGAGCACTGTGTTGGAGAAACATACAAACACACATACAACTCACCTACTTGGACTTAAAGGAACACAGGCAATTCAAAAGGAAAAGAGCTCACAGAGGCCCCAACCGTCTTCGGTCCTGAATAAATCTATGAAATCAGCTCAGCTGTTAACAGTGCTATCTCTTATGGAAAGGAAAGATGTCCTGGAGTGCAGAATCAAGAGCTCAAAAGACAGAGCCTAGAACCACAGAGAATTGGCATGGTGCAGTGGCTCACGCCTGTAATCCCAGCACTCTGGGAGGCTGAGGCTGGTGGATCAACTGAGGTCAGAATTTCTAGACCAGCCTGGCCAACATGGTGAAACACTGTCTCTACTGAAAATACAAAAAATTAGCTGGGCGTGGTGGAGTGTGCCAGAAATCCCAGTTATTTGGGAGGCTGAGACAAGAGAATCACTTGAACCCAGGAGGCAGAGGTTGCAGTGAGCTGAGATTACGCCATTGCACTCCAGCCTGGGTTACAGAGCAAGACTCTGTCTCAAAAAAAAAATCCCACAGAGAATTACCTGTAGGGTGGAGAATGGACTCAGCACTATTTCTACAGTCCACCGACAGTGATGTGCCTCCTGATCTTCCCCCTTTTTAAGTGGAAGTGTTTCATACAGTTCTCTCATCCCTGTCTCACCGTTGTACTTGGGTGTGTAAGGGCAGATAACTTGTTTCTTGAATTCACAAGTCTTCAGATTGAGAGGGATCATACTCCAAGAGTGCATTCAAGGTGCTTCAGCAAAGAACTGGCCCCAAGGAGCCCCATTCATACCTGGACCTGCTTTAGGTGAAATCACAGACTTACAACCTGACCCTCGTGACTTAATACAGTGAGACTTTCGGGGTTTGAGAAGGCTGTGAGAGCAATTTGCTGGTAGAATGAAAATAAATCATTAGAAGTAAAAGGAAGACTTCAAGACCTAGTTTCCCATGATGGCCCCAGTGAACTACACTTCCCTTTATTCGTGCCTTTGTGTAGTTCCTGCACACACTGAATCTGGACTAGCCCTGTATAACCAATAACATATGACTGATGTGATGCTGTGTGACTCCCCGGGCTAGGTCATAAGAAGGCTTGAAGTTTCTGCTTAAGTCTCCTGGCATATTTACCCTTGGAACATTCCCTTTCAAAATCCAGCTGCCATACTGTAAAAAGCCCAAACCACATGGAAAAGCTACATATAAGGACCCAGCTAAACTCACAGTCAGCAGCCATAATCAACTGTAAGCTACATGAGTGAGCCATCTTCTATGTCACGTCCAATCAAATTTTCAGATGAATATGGTACTTACTGCCACCTGCCATCAGCTGCTTGAGAGATCTGAAGCAAGAGCTACTCAGCTAAAGTACCCAGAGAACAGTGAAAGATAACACATTGTTGTATTTAAGTCACTAAACTTTATGGTGGTTAGTAGCAATAGAAAAATAGGATACTGCCAAATACTTTTCCAAAATATTGTAGCCAATTTACACTCCTGTCAGTAAAGTATGACAATATCATATGTTGGTAAGGATTTGAATCAACTAGAATTCTTATATTTTGTTGGTGAGAGATTCTGGTGGATGTATAGTGTTAGATGGTTGATTTTTTTTAATATGACAGATTTATTTTATGTATCACATACTATGCAATTCAATCATTTAAATAGAATATTCAATGGTTTTTAGCATATATTTACAGAGTTATGAAAGAATCAGCACAATCAATTTTGGAACATTTAATCACCTTGAACACAAGAAACTCCATACCCATTAGCAGTTACTGTGAATTTTCCTTCAACTCCTCGGACAGTAGGCAACCACTACCCTGCTTTCTGGCTTCATAGGTTTGCATATTCTGGACATTTAATATAAATTGAATCTTAAAATATGTGGTTTTTTGTGACTAGCTTCTTTCACTTAGCATAATGTTGTCAATGTTTGTCCATGTTGAAATATCTACCGGTAATTCGTTCCTTTTTATTGCTGAATAAGTTTCCATTTTATGGTGTGGTAGACAGAATAATAGCTCCCCAGAAGATGTCAATATACTAATTCTCAGAACCTGTGAATATGTTACCTTATATAGCAAAAGAGGCTTTGAAGATCTGATTAAGTTAATAGTGTAGAGATGGGGAGACTATCCTAAAGTGTTTGGGTGGGCTCAGTGTAATCACAGGGGCTTTATAAGAGGGACACAAGACAGTCAAAGTTAAGGAGAAGGTGATGTGACTACAGAAACAGAGAGGAAAAAAGAGGCTATGTCTTGCAGAACCATGAAACAATGAATGAGGGAAGCCTTTAGAAGCTGAAGAAGTCAAGAAAATAATTCCCAGAACGAACCTCCAGAAGGAACATAGCCCTGCAAACACTCATTTTAAAATCTCTGACTTCTAGGATTATAATATAGTAAACTAGCATTGCTTTATGCCATCAAATTGTGGTAATTTGTTACAGAAGCAATAGGAAATTAAGACATATTGATGTGCCACATCATATATGTGTGTGTGTGTATGTATATATGCGTGTATATATACACACACATGTGCTCCAGTTAATGGATATTTAAGTTGTTTTTACTTTTTTACTATTATGAATAATGCTTCTGTGAACATTTGTGTGTAATTTTTTGTGTAAACCTGTGTTTTCATTTCTCTTGGGCATAGGGCTAGGAGAAAGATTGCTGCATCAGATGGTAACTATGTTTAACCTTTTGTGGAAATACCAGAGTGTTTTCCAAAGCAATTCTGCCATTTTATAATCCCACCAGCAGTGTCTGAGGGTTCAACTTTCTCCACAACTTGTCATCATTTTTTATCTGTCTTGTTATTACAGCCATCCTAGTGGTGTGAAAGCTCTCTGATTGTGGTTTTGATTTGCATTTCACTGCTGGTTAACGTTGCTGAGCCACTTTTCATGTGTTTATTGGTCATTTGAATATCTTCTTTGGAGAAATGTCTGTTCAGATACTTTGAACATTTTTCTAATTGGATTTTATTTTATTACTGAATTATAAGTGTTTCCTACATATTCTGGGCACAAGTTCCTTATCAGGTATATAATTTGCGAATATTTTCTCCCATTCCACGGGTTGTATTTTCACTCTCTTGATGGTATCTTGAAGGAGAAGTTTTAATTTTAATGAGGTCCAATATATATTTCTTTCTTTCTTTTTTTTTCATGTGCCTTTGGTATCAGATCTGAGACAACGTTGTCTAGTCCAAGGCTGTGAAGATTTCCTTAGATGTTTTCTCAAAAAATTTTACAGTTTTAGCTCTTATATTTAGGACTACAGTGCATTTTAGTTAATTTTTAGATACAGCTTGAGAAAGAGATCTAACTTTATCCTTTTATATGTGGATACTCACTCATCCCAACAATATTTATTAAAAACACTATTCTTTTGCCCTTGAATAGTCTTGAGATCCTTATAAAGAATCAATTGACCATTAACATGAGGGTTTATTTCCAGATTCTATATGTTTGTCCTTATACCAGTACCATACTATCTTGATGATTTTGCTTTATTGTGTGTCTTGAAATCCAGAAGTGTGCGTCCTGCATCTCTTTTCCTTTTCAAGAATCATCTGGCTATTTTAGGTCACTTGTATTTCCATATGAATTACAGGATCAACTTCTCAATTTCTTTACAGAAATCAGCTGGAAATTTAATACAGATTTCATGGAATCTCTGCATCAATTTGGAGAGTATTGCCATTTAAAAAGATTAGTTCTTCCAAATCATGAACATATGGAATGTGTTTCCACTGTTTTAGATCTTCTTTAGTTTTTTTCAACAATATGTTATAGTATTCAGGATGTAAACTTTGTTAAATTTATTCTGAAATAATTTATTCTTTTCATGCTATTATAAGTAGAATTTTCTCAATTTCATTTTTGAGTTATTCTTTGTTAATGTATAGAAACAGAATTGTTTTCATATGTTGATCTTTTTCATGCAACTTGCTGGATTAGTTTATTAGTTCTCCTACATTTTAGTGGATTCTTCAAGATTTTCTACATACAAGATTGTGTCATCTGTATATATAAATAGTTTTACTTCTTCCTTTTCAATATAGATAGCTTTTTACCCCCCATTTTCTTACCCGATTACTCTGGCAAGAAACTCAGTACAAAATTGAATAGAAGTGATGAGAGCAGATATTCTTGTTTTGTTGCTTACTGGAAAAGCATTAAGTCTTTTATCATTATCTATGATGTCAGCTGTTGGTTTTTTGTAGATGACCTTTATTAGTTCTGTTCTATTCTTGGTTTATTGAATGTTTCTGTCTTGAAGGGCTGTTTAAATTTTCAAGTTTATTTCTGTATCTATTGCAATGATTATTTGATTTTTGTCATTACTTTTAAGTAGTGTATTACATTAGTTTATTTTCAGTTAAAATTGTTTTGTCATGGTACACAATCCTTTGTATATGTTGCTGGATTTAGTTTTAGCATTCCACTGAACATTTGTGCCAAAGATATTAGTATGTAGTTTTCTTGTAACCTTTGTCTGGCTTTAGTATCACCCTGATACCAAGGCCAGAATAAAATTTTGATTATGTTGAGGAGTGTTCTCCCCTCTTCTATTCTTTAGAAGAGTTTGTGAAGAATTGTTAACTCTTCTTTCAATGTTTGGTAGAGTTTACCACTGAAGCCATTTGGACCTGGACTTTTACTTCTGAAATAATTTTGATTACAAATTTAATCTATTAACTTTTTAAAGTTTGTTCAGTTTTTCTATTACTTCTTAAGTCGGTTTTGATGATTTGTATCTTCCCAGGGTTAGTTCATTTTATCTAAGTTATCTAATTTGATTTAATATAATTGTTCACAGTATTCACCTATAATCTTTTTAAATTTTTTTTATTATTATACTTTAAGTTCTGGGGTACATGTGCAGAATGTGCAGGTTTGTTACATAGGTATACACGTACCATGGTGGTTTGCTGCACTCAGCAACCCATCATCAACATTAGGTATTTCTCCTAATCCTATCCCTCCACTAGCCCCTCATCCCCTCAACAGGCCCAGGTATGTGATGTTTCCCTTCCTGTGTCCATGTGTTCTCATTGTTCAACTCCCACTTGTGAGTGAGAACATACGGTGTTTAGTTTTCTGTTCTTGTGTTAGTTTGCTGAGAATGATGGTTTCCAGCTTCATCCATGTCCCTGCAAAGGACGAGACTCATCCTTTTTTACGGCTGCATAGTATTCCATGGTGTATATTGGCCACATTTTCTTTATCCAGTCTAACATTGATGGGCATTTGGGTTGGTTCCAAGTCTTTGCTATTGTGTACAGTGCCACAATAAACAAACATGTTTATGTGTCTTTATAGTAAAATGATTTAGAATCCTTTGGGTATATACCAAGTAATGGGATTGCTGGGTCAAATGGTATTTCTGGTTCGAGATCCTTGAGGAATCGCCACACTGTCTTCCACAATGGTTGAACTAATTTACACTCCCATGAACAGTGTAAAAGCATTCCTGTTTCTCCACATCCTCTCCAGCATCTGTTGTTTCCTGATTTTTTAATGATAGTCGTTCTAACTGGTGTGAGATGGTATCTCATTGTGGTTTTGATTTCATTTCTCTAATGACCAGTGATGATGAGCTTTTTTTCATGTTTGTTGGCTGCATAAATGTCTTTTTTAGAGAAGTGTCTCTTGATATCCTTTGCCCAGTTTTTGATGGGGTTGTTTTTTTCTTGTAAATTTGTTTAAGTTCTTTGTAGATTCTGGCTATTAGACCTTTGTCAGATGGATAGATTGCACAATTTTTCTCCCATTCTGTAGGTTGCCTGTTCACTCTAATGATAATTTATTTTGCTGTATAGATTTTTTTTAGTTTAATTAGATACCATTTGTCAATTTCGGCTTTTGTTGCCATTGCTTTTGGTGTTTTAGTCATGAAGTCTTAGTGCATGCCTATGTCCTGAATGGTATTGCCTAGGTTTTCTTCTAGGGTTTTATGGTTTTAGGTCTTATGTTTAAGTCTTTAATTCATCTTGAGTTAATTTTTGTATAAGGTGTAAGGAAGGGGTCCAGTTTCAGTTTTCTGCATATGGCTAGCCAGTTTTCCCAGCACCATTTATTAAATAGGGAATCCTTTTCCCCATTGCTTGTTTTTGTCAGGTTTGTCAAAGATCAGATGGTTGTAGATGTGTGGTGTTATTTCTGAGGCCTCTGTTCTCTTCCATTGGTCTAGAGATCTGCTTTTGTACCAATACCATGCTGTTTTGGTTACTGTGGCTTTGTAGTATAGTTTGAAGTCAAGTAGCATGATGCCTCCTGATTTGTTCTTTTTACTTAGGATTGTCTTGGCTATGTGGGCTCTTTTTTGGTTCCATATAAAATTTAAAGTAGTTTTTTTCTAATTCTGTGGAAGAAAGTCAATGGTAGCTTGATGGGGATAGCATTGAATCTATAAATTACTTCAGGCAGTATGGCCATTTTCATGATATTGATTTTTCCTATCAATGAGCATGGAATGTTTTTGCATTTCTTTGTGTCTTCTCTTATTTCCTTGAGTAGTGGTTTGTAGTTCTCCTTGAAGAGGTCTTTCATACCCTTTGTAAGTTGTATTCCTAAGTATTTAATTATCTTTGTAGTAATTGTGAATGGGAGTTCACTCACAAATTGGCTGTTTGTCTGTTATTGGTGTATAGGAATGCTTGCGATTTTTGCACATTGATTTTGTATTCTGAGACTTTGCTGAAGTTGCTTATCAGCTTAAGGAGATTTGGGGCTGAGACAATGGGGTTTTCTAAATATACAATCATGTCATCTGCAAACAGGGGCAATTTGAATACCCTTTATTTGAATACCCTTTGAATACCCTTTATTTGTTTCTCTTGCCTGATTGCCCTGGCCAGAACTTCCAATACTATGTTGAATAGGAGTGGTGAGAGAGGGCATCTTGTGCCAGTTTTCAAAAGGAATGGTTCCAGCTTTTGCCTATTCAGTATGGTATTGGCTGTGGGTTTGTCATAAATAGCTTTTATTATTTTGAGATATATTCCATCAATATCGAGTTTGTTGAGAGTTTTTAGCATGAAGCAGTGTTGAATTTTATCTAAGGCTTTTTCTGCATCTATTGAGATAATCATGTGGTTTTTGTCATGGGTTCTGTTTATGTGATGGATTACATTTTTAAATTTGCATGTGCTGAACCACCCTTGCATCCCAGGGATGAAACAGACTTGGTCATGGTGGATAAACATTTTGATGTGCTGCTGGATTCAGTTTGCCAGTATTTTATTGAGGATTTTCGCATCGATGTTCGTCAGGGATATTGACCTGAAATTTTCTTTTTTTGTTGTGTCTTTGCCAGGTTTTGGTATCAGGATGATGCTGGCCTCATAAAATGAATAAGTAAGGAAGGAGTCCTTCTTTTTCTATTGTTTGGAATAGTTTCAGAAGAAATGGTACCAGCTCCTTTTTGTACCTCTGGTAGAATTCGGCTGTGAATCTATCTGGTTCTGGACTTTTTTTGGTTGGTAGGCCATTAATTATGGCCTCAATTTCAGAATTATTTATTGGTCTATTCAGGGATTCAAATTATTCCTTGTTTAGACTTGGGAGGGTGTATGTGTCCAGGAATTTATCCATTTCTTCTAGATTTTCTAGTTCATTTGCATAGAGGTGTTTATAATATTCTCTGATGGTAGTTTTTATTTCTGTGGGATCGGTGATGACATACGCTTTATCATTTTGTATTGTGTCTATTTGATTCTTCTCTCTTTTCTTCTTTATTAGTCTGGCTAGCAGTCTATCTATTTTGTTGACCTTTTCAAAAAAACAGCTGCTGGATCATTGATTTTTTGAAGAGTTTTTGGTGTTTCTATCTCCTTCAGTTCTGCTCTGCTCTTAGTTATTTGCTGACTTCTGCTAGCTTTTGAATTCGTTTGCTCTTGCTTCTCTAGTTCTTTTATTTGTGAAGCTAGAGTGTCGATTTTAGATCTTTCCTGCTTTCTCTTCTGGGCATTTAGTGCTATAAATTTCCCTCTACACACTGCTTTAATGTGTCCCGGAGATTCTGGTACACAGTGTCTTTGTTCTCCTTGGTTTCAAAGAACTTCTTTATTTCTGCCTTCATTTCGTTATTTACCCAGTAGTCATTCAGGACCAGGTTGTTCAGTTTCCATGTAGTCCTTCATTTCGTTATTTACCCAGTAGTCATTCAAGAACAGGTTGTTCAGTTTCCATGTAGTTGTGCCGTTTCTTAATCCTGAGTTCTAATTTGATTACACTGTAGTAAGAGAGACTGTTTGTTATGATCTCTGTTCTTTTGCATTTGCTGAGAAGTGTTTTACTTCCAATTACGTGGTCAATTTTAGAATAAGTGTGATGTGGTGCTGAGAAGAATGTATAGTCTGTTGATTTGTGGTGGAGAGTTCTGTAGATGTCTATTAGGTTCACTTGGTTCAGAGCTGAGTTCAAGTCCTGAATATCTTTGTTAATATTCTGTCTCATTGATATTTCTAATATCGACAGTGGGGTGTTAAAGCCTCCCACTATTATTGTGTGGGAGTCTAAGTCTCTTTGTAGGTTTCTAAGAACTTGCTTTATGAATCTGGGTGCTCCTGTATTGGGTGCATACATATTTAGGATAGGTAGCTCTTCTTGTTGCATTGATCCCTTTACCATTATGTAACGCCCTACTTTGTTTCTTTTGATCTTTGTTGGTTTAAAGTCTGTTTTATCAGAAACTAGGATTGCAACCCCTGCTTTCTTTTGTTTCTTTCCATTTGCTTGGTAGATCTTCCTCCATCCCTTTATTTTGAGCCTATGTGTGTCTTTGAACATGAGATGGGTCTCCTGAATACAGAACACCGATGGGTCTTAACTCCTTATCCAATTTGTCACTCTGTGTCTTTTAATTGGGTCATTTCGCCCATTTACATTTAAGGTTAATATTATTATGTGTGAATTTGATCCTGTCATTATGATGCTAGCTGTTTATTTTGTTCGTTAGTTGATGTAGCTTCTTCATAGTGTCGATGGTCTTATAATTTGGTATGTTTTTGCAGTGACTGGTACCAATTGTTCCTTTCCATGTTTAGTGCTTCCTTCAGGAGTTCTTGTAAGGCAGGCCTGATGGTGACAAAATCTCTCAACATTTGCTTGTCTGTAAAGGATTTTATTTCTCCTTCGCTTATGAAGCTTAGTTTGGATGGATATGAAATTCTGGGTTGAAAATTATTTTCTTTAAGAATGTTGAATATTGGCCCCCACTCTCTTCTGGCTTGTAGGGTTTCTGCAGGGAGATATGCTGTTTGTCTGATGGGCTTCCCTTTGTGGGTAACCTGACTTTTCTCTCTGGCTGCCCTTAACATTTTTTCATTCATTTCAATCTTGGTGAATCTGACGAATATGTGTCTTGGGGTTGCTCTTCTCAAGGAGTATCTTTGTGGTTTTCTCTGTATTTTCTGAATTTGCATGCTGGCCTGTCTTGCTAGGTTGGGGAAATTCTCCTGGATAATATCCTGAAGAGTGTTTTCCAACTTGGTTTTATTCTCCCCGTCACTTTCAGGTACACCAGTCAAACGTCGGTTTGGTCTATTCACATAGTCCCATATTTCTTGGAGTCTTTGTTCGTTCCTTTTTATTCTCTTTTTCTCTAATCTTGTCTTCTCACTTTATTTCATTAAGTTCTGCAATCTCTAATATCCTTTCTTCCACTTGTTCAATTCGGGTATTGATATTTGTGTATGGTTAACAAAGTTCTCGTGCTGTGTTTTTCAGCTCCCTCAGGTCATTTATGTTCTTCTCTAAACTGGTTATTCTAGTTACCAATTTCTCTGGCCTTTTTTCAAGGTTCTTAGCTTCCTTGCATTGGGTTAGAATATGCTCTTTTAGCTCGGAGGAGGTTGTTATTACCCAGCTTCTGAAGGCTACTTCTGTCAATTTGTCAAAACTCATTCCCTGTCCAGTTTCATTCTCTTGCTGGTGAGGAGTTGTGATCCTTTGGAGGAGAAGAGGCATTCTGGTTTTGGGAATTTTCAGCCTTTTTGCACTAGCTTCTCCCCATCTTCATGGATTTATCTACCTTTGGTTTTTGATGTTGGTGACTTTCAGATGGGGTTTCTGAGTATACATCCTTCTTGTTGATGTTGATGTTGATGTTGATGCTATTCCTTTCTGTTTGTTAGTTTTCCTTCTAACAGTCAAGCCCTTTTGCTGCAGATCTGCTGGAGTTTGCTGGAGGTGCACTCCAGACCCTGTTTGCTGGGGTATCACCCATGAAGGCTAAAAAACCACAAAGATTGCTACCTATTCCTTCCTCTGGAAGCTTTGTCCCAGAGGGGTATCCACCAGATGCCAGCCAGAGCTCTCCTGTATGAGGTGTCTGTTGGCCCCTACTTGGAGGAGGTGTCTCCCAGTCTGGAGACATGGGGGTCAGGGACCCACTTGAGGAGGCAGTCTGACCCATAGCAGAGCTTGAATGCTGTGCTGGGAGATCCGCTGCACAGAGTCGGCAGGCAGGGACATTTAACTCTGCTGAAGCTGTGCCCACAGCCTCCCCTTCCCCCAGGTGGTCTGTCCCAGGGAGATGCGAGTTTTATCTATAAGCCCTTGGCTGGGGCTGCTGCCTTTTTTTCAGAGATGCCCTGCCCAGAGAGGAGGATTCTAGACAGGCACTCTGGCTGCAGTGGCTTTGATGATCTGTGGAGGGCTCCGCCCTGTTGGAACTTCCCCACAGCTTTGTTTACACTGTGAGGGGAAAACCACCTACTCAAGCCTCAGTAATGGCAGACGCCCCTTCCCCAACCAAGCTCGAGTGTCCCAGGTTGACTTTAGACTGCCGTGCTGGCAGAGAGAATTTCAAGCCAGTGGATCTTAGCTTGCTGGGCTCTGTGGGGGTGGGATCCACTGAGCCCCACCACTTGGCTTCCTGGCTTTAGTCCCCTTTCCAGGGGAATGAACAGTTCTGTCTCACTGGTGTTCCAGGCACCACTGGGATATGGAAAAACTCCTGCAGCTAGCTCGGTGTCTGCAGAAATGCCTGCCCAATTTTGTGCTTGAAATCCAGGGCCCTGGTGGCATAGGCACCCGAGGGGAACTCCTGGTCTGTGGGTTGTGAAGACCATGAGGAAAGCCGACTATCTGGGCCAGGATGCACTGTTCCTCATGGCACAGTCCCTCATAGCTTTCCTTGACTAGGGGAGGGAGTTCCCTGACCCCTTGCACTTCCCAGGTGAGGCAATGCGGCATCCTGCTTTGGCTTGCCCTCTGTGGGCTGCACCCACTGTCTAACCAGTCCCAATGAGATGAGCTGGGTACGTCAATTGGGAATGCAGCAATCACCTGCCTTCTGCATAGATCTCATTGGGAGTGGCAGACCAGAGCTGTTCCTATTCGGCCATCTTGCTAGGTCTCTCTGTTTCTATTTATATCTTACTGTACTGTCTGTGTCTTGAAGATTTGTTATTATTATTAATTAATTAATTAATTTTGAGATGGAATCGTGCTCTGTCACCCAGGCTGGAGTGGATTGGCACAATCTTGGCTCACTGCCACTTTGCCTACCCATTTTAAAGCAACTCTCCTGCCTCAGCCTCCCAAGTAGCTGGGACTACAGGCATGTGCCACCATGCCTGGCTAATTTTTGTATTTTTAGTAGAGACAGGGTTTCACCATGTTGGTCAGGCTGGTCTCGAATTCCTGAGCTCAGGTGATCTGCCTGCCTCAGCTTCCCAAAGTGCTAGGATTACAGGCATGAGCCATTGTGCCCGGCCTTTATTATTTTTGATTAGTTCATCTTTTACTCTTTCTGCTTAAGATATAAGTAGTTAACAAACCACAATTAAATGATAATCATATTCTGTGTTTTCTTTTTTTTTCTTTTGTTTTTTTGAGACGGTGTCTCACTGTCACCCAGGCTGGAGTGCAGTGGCGCGATCTTGGCTCACTGCAGGCTCTGCCCCCCAGGTTCACACCATTCTCCTGCCTCAGCCTCCCGAGTAGCTGGGACTACAGGCGCTCGCCACCTCGCCCGGCTAATTTTTTGTATTTTTAGTAGAGATGGGGTTTCACCGTGTTAGCCAGGATGGTCTCAATCTCCTGACCTCGTGATCTGCCTGCCTCGGTCTCCCAAAGTGCTGGGATTACAGGCATAAGCCACTGCGCCCGGCCATATTCTGTGTTTTCTGTGTACTTACCATTACCAGTGAGTTTTGTACCTTCAGATGATTTCTTATAGCTCATTAATATGTCCTTTTCTTTCAGATTGAAGAACTTCCTTTAGCACTTCTTGTAGGGCAAGTCTAGTGTTGATGAAATCCCTCTGCTTTTCTTTTTAATCTGTGAAAGCCTTTATTTCTCCTGCATGTTTAAAGAAAATTTTTGCCAAATATACTATTCTAGGGTAAAAACGTTTTCTTCCTTCGGCACCTTAAATATCATGCTAATCACTCATGGTTTCCACTGAAAAGTCTGCCGCCAAAGGTATTGGCGCTCCATTGTATGTTATTTGTTTCTTTTCTCTTGCTGCTTTTAGTGTCCTTTCTTCTATCCCTGACTTTTGGGAGTTTGATTATTAAATGTCTTGAGGTAGTCTTCTTTGGGTTAAATCTTCTTGGTGTTCTATAACCTTCTAGTACTTGAATACTGGTATATTTCTCTAGGTTGGGAAAGTTTCCTGTTATTTGCCCTTTGAATAAACTTTCCACTTTTATCTTTCTCTCCACCTCCTCTTTAAGGCCAGTAACTCTTAGATTTGTCCTTTCGAGGCTATTTTTCTAGATCTTCACTGTTTTTTATTTTTTTCTTTTGTCTCTTCTATGTATTTTCAAATAGCCTGTCTTCAAGCTCACTAATTCTTTCTTCTGCTTGATCAATTCTGCTATTAAGAGACTCTGACACATTCTTCAGTATGTCAATTGCATTCTTCAACTCCAGAATTTCTGCTTGATTCTTTTATGTCATTCTAATGTCTTCTTTAAAGATATCTGATAAATTCTGAATTCTTTCTTTGTGTTATTTGGAATTTCATTGACTTCACTCAGAACAGATATTTGGCCAGCTGCAGTGGCTCACATCTGTAATCCCAGCACTTTGGGAAGCCGAGGCTAGTGGATCACCTGAGGTCAGGAGTTTGAGACCAGCCTGACCAATATGGTGAAACCGTATCTCTACTAAAAATACAAAAAAATTAGCTGGGTGTGGTGGCAGGCACCCTTAATCCCAGCTACTAGGGAGGCTGAGGCAGGAGAAGCGCTTGAACCTGGGAGGTGGAGGTTGCAGTGAGCCGAGATCATGCCATTGCACTCCAGCTTGGGTGACAGAGCGAGACTCCATCTCAAAAAACAAACAAACAAACAAAAAAGCAAAAAAACACAGCTATTGACTTCTCTGTTTGAAAGGTCACATACCTCTGTCTTTCTAGGATGGGTCTCTGGTGCCTTATTTAGTTCATTTGGTGAGGACTTCTCCTCAAGCAGAAGGAAGGAGGGCTCTTTTGGAGCTGTGAGCTATGCTGCCTGGGATTGAGGGAGGGGTGGTGCAACACTCCCTTGTCTGCCCTGGCTGGCGTTTCAGTAGGTCATGTGCCCACCAAGTCCCCTAGCTCTGAGCCCAGCACAGCAGTAGAACTTGCCTAGGAGTTGCAAGTTTTGTACCCTAGACTGCCTGACAAGGTAATTTAGGACCTCAAAGCACTTTAGCCCATGGAGGCAAGGCTTGCTGGAACTGAAATTACAACCTCTGGATAAACAATTCCCCTCTGCCTATGCCTGGTCTAAATGCTCCCTCTGCGGGTGTCAGCAGAGTTCTGTCCAGTCTGGAAAGCACTGTAGGCCATACAAACTCCTACTGGCTGTGCCCTCCCTCCCTCAAGTGCACAGATTCTCTGTGCTACATGACACTGCCAGGGTATGAGGGAGGGGTGGCATCAGCAAGTGAAGACTGTCTTTCTTACCCTCTTCATTGCCTCTTTCAGTGATATAAAGTTAAAACCAGTTATTGTGATTGTTCACCTGATTTTTGGTGATTTTCTTGAAAGGTCCTTTTTGTGTGTGTAGATAGCTGTTAAATTTGGTGTTTCTGCTAGGCGGTGGATGATTGATAGGGGCTTCTATTTGGCCTCTTGTTCCACCTCCTCCAGCTAGTTTTTATTTAATGACAAATAATGTTAAATACCTTTTCGAAGGCTTATTTATGTCTTTTGCTCTTTTTAGTTGTTGAGATTTTTTATTTTTAAATTATTGATTGGTAAGAGTTTATTAAAGGGTCTGGAAATGCATACAGTATTGAATATATTAATATGTATTACCCTATTTTCTTCTAGACTGTGGTTTATTTTTCACTCTCTAAATGATGACTTTTAGTCAACAGAGGTTCTCAATTTAATGAAATTTAATTGTAATTTCTTTCCTTAATGCTTAGGGCTTTCGTGTATCCTGTTTAAGCAATCTTTACCTTTCCAAGGATTATAAAAATATTCTCCCATGTTTTCATCTAGAAGCTTTTTATTTTTTAAATTTAATTATCTGATCCATTTTTATTTTTTCTTTGTATATAGTATAAAGTAGAATTCATTTTACTTCCCAGATGGATCAAAAAAATAAGTGCCACTCATTTTATTTTATTTTTATTATTTTATTTAATATACTTTAAGTTCTAGGGTACATGTGCACAACGTGCACGTTTGTTACATATGTATACATGTGCCATGTTGGTGTGCTACACCCATTAACTCGTCATTTACATTAGGTATATCTTCTACTGCTATCACTCCCCCCTCCCCCACCCCACGACAGGCCCCAGTGTGTGATGTTCCCCTTGCTGTGTCCAAGTGCTCTCATTGTTCAATTCCCACCTATGAGTGAGAACATGTGGTGCTTGGTTTTTTGTCCTTGTGATAGTTTGCTGATAATGATGGTTTCCAGCTTCATCCATGTCCCTACAAAGGACATGAACTCATCCCTTTTTATGGCTGCATAGTATTCCATGGTGTATATGTGCCACATTTTCTTAATCCAGTCTATCATTGTTGGACATTTGGGTTGGTTCCAAGTCTTTGCTATTGTGAATAGTGCCGCAATAAACATACGTGTGCAGGTGTCTTTATAGCAGCATGATTTATAGTCCTTTGGGTATATACCCAGTAATGAGATGGCTGGCTCAAATGGTATTTCTAGTTCTAGATCCCTGAGGAATCGCCACACTGACTTCCACAATGGTTGAACTAGTTTACAGTCCCACCAACAGTGTAAAAGTGTTCCTATTTCTCCACATCCTCTCCAGCACCTGTTGTTTCCTGACTTTTTAATGATTGCCATTCTAACTGGTGTGAGATGGTATCTCATTGTGGTTTTGATTTGCATTTCTCTGATGGCCAGTGATGATGAGCATTTTTTCATGTGTTTTTTGGCTGCATAAATGTCTTCTTTTGAGAAGTGTCTGTTCATGTCCTTTGCCCACTTTTTGATGGGGTTGTTTGTTTTTCTCTTGTAAATTTGTTTGAGTTCATTGTAGATTCTTGATATTAGCCCTTTGTCAGATGAGGAGGTTGTGAAAATTTTCTCCCATTTTGTAGGTTGCCTGTTTACTCTGATGGTAGTTTCTTTTGCTGTACAGAAGCTCTTTAGTTTAATTAGATCCCATTTGTCAATTTTGTCTTTTGTTGCCATTGCTTTTGGTGTTTTAGACATGAAGTCCTTGCCCATGCCTATGTCCTGAATGGTATTGCCTAGGTTTTCTTCTAGGGTTTTTATGGTTTTAGGTCTAACGTTTAAGTCTTTAATCCATCTTGAATTGATTTTTGTATAAGGTGTAAGGAAGGGATCCAGTTTCAGCTTTCTACATATGGCTAGCCAGTTTTCCCAGCACCATTTATTAAATAGGGAATCCTTTCCTCATTGCTTGTTTTTGTCAGGTTTGTCAAAGATCAGATAGTTGTAGATATGTGGCGTTATTTCTGAGGGCTCTGTTCTGTTCCATTGATCTATATCTCTGTTTTGGTACCAGTACCATGCTGTTTTGGTTACTGTAGCCTTGTAGTATAGTTTGAAGTCAGGTAGTGTGATGCCTCCGGCTTTGTTCTTTTGGCTTAGGATTGACTTGGCGATGCGGGCTCTTTTTTGGTTCCATATGAACTTTAAAGTAGTTTTTTCCAATTCTGTGAAGAAAGGCATTGGTAGCTTGATGGGGATGGCATTGAATCTGTAAATTACCTTGGGCAGTATGGCCATTTTCATGATATTGATTCTTCCTACCCATGAGCATGGAATGTTCTTCCATTTGTTTGTATCCTCTTTTATTTCCTTGAGCAGTGGTTTGTAGTTCTCCTTGAAGAGGTCCTTCACATCCCTTGTAAGTTGGATTCCTAGGTATTTTATTCTCTTTGAAGCAATTGTGAATTGGAGTTCATGCATGATTTGGCTCTTTGTTTGTCTGTTATTGGTGTATAAGAATGCTTGTGATTTTTGTACATTGATTTTGTATCCTGAGACTTTGCTGAAGTTGCTTATCAGCTTAAGGAGATTTTGGGCTGAGACAATGGGGTTTTCTAGATATACAATCATGTCGTCTGCAAAGAGGGACAATTTGACTTCCTCTTTTCCTAACTGAATACCCTTTATTTCCTTCTCCTGCCTAATTGCCCTGGCCAGAACTTCCAACACTATGTTGAATAGGAGTGGTGAGAGAGGGCATCCCTGTCTTGTGCCAGTTTTCAAAGGGAATGCTTCCAGTTTTTGCCCATTCAGTATGATATTGGCTGTGGGTTTGTCATAGATAGCTCTTATTATTTTGAAATATGTCCCATCAATACCTAATTTATTGAGAGTTTTTAGCATGAAGGGTTGTTGAATTTTGTCAAAGGCCTTTTCTGCATCTATTGAGATAATCATGTGGTTTTTGTCTTTGGCTCTGTTTATATGCTGGATTACATTTCTTGATTTGCATATATTGAACCAGCCTTGCATCCCAGGGATGAAGCCCACTTGATCATGGTGGATAAGCTTTTTGATGTGCTGCTGGATTCGTTTTGCCAGTATTTTATTGAGGATTTTTGCATCAATGTTCATCAAGGATATTGGTCTAAAATTCTCCTTTTTGGTTGTGTCTCTGCCAGGCTTTGGTATCAGAATGATGCTGGCCTCATAAAATGAGTTAGGGAGGATTCCCTCTTTTTCTATTGATTGGAATTGTTTCAGAAGGAGCGTACCAGTTCCTCCTTGTACCTCTGGTAGAATTCGGCTGTGAAACTATCTGGTCCTGGACTCTTTTTCGTTGGTAAGCTATTGGTTATTGCCACAATTTCAGATCCTGTTATTGGTCTATTCAGAGATTCAACTTATTCCTGGTTTAGTCTTGGGAGAGTGTATGTGTCCAGGAATTTATCCATTTCTTCTAGATTTTCTAGTTTATTTGTGTAGAGGTGTTTGTAGTATTCTGTGATGGTAGTTTGTATTTCTGTGGGATCGGTGGTGATATCCCCTTTATCATTTTTTATTGCGTCTATTTGATTCTTCTCTCTTTTTTTCTTTATTAGTCTTGCTAGCGGTCTATCAATTTTGTTGATCCTTTCAAAAAACCAGCTCCTGGATTCATTAATTTTTTGAAGGGTTTTTTGTGTCTCTATTTCCTTCAGTTCTGCTCTGATTTTAGTTATTTCTTGCCTTCTGCTAGCTTTTGAATGTGTTTGCTCTTGCTTTTCTAGTTCTTTTAATTGTGATGTTAGGGTGTCAGTTTTGGATCTTTCCTGCTTTCTCTTGTGGGCATTTAGTGCCATAAATTTCCCTCTACACACTGCTTTTAATGCGTCCCAGAGATTCTGGTATGTTGTGTCTTTGTTCTTGTTGGTTTCAAAGAACATCTTTATTTCTGCCTTCATTTCATTATGTACCCAGTAGTCATTCAGGAGCAGGTTGTTCAGTTTCCATGTAGTTGAGTGGTTTTGAGTGAGTTTCTTAATCCTGGGTTCTAGTTTGATTGCACTGTGGTCTGAGAGATAGTTTGTTATAATTTCTGTTCTTTTACATTTGCTGAGGAGAGCTTTACTTCCAAGTATGTGGTCAGTTTTGGAATAGGTGTGGTGTGGTGCTGAAAAAAATGTATATTCTGTTGATTTGGGGTGGAGAGTTCTGTAGATGTCTATTAGGTCTACTTGGTGCAGAGCTGAGTTCAATTCCTGGGTATCCTTGTTGACTTTCTGTCTCGTTGATCTGTCTAATGTTGACAGTGGGGTGTTAAAATCTCCCATTATTAATGTGTGGGAGTCTAAGTCTCTTTGTAGGTCACTCAGGACTTGCTTTATGAATCTGGGTGCTCTTGTATTGGGTGCATATATATTTAGGATAGTTAGCTCTTCTTGTTGAATTGATCCCTTTAGCATTATGTAATGGCCTTCTTTGTCTCTTTTGATCTTTGTTGGTTTAAAGTCTGTTTTATCAGAGACTAGGATTGCAACCCCTGCCTTTTTTTGTTTTCCATTTGCTTGGTAGATCTTCCTCCATCCTTTTATTTTGAGCCTATGTGTGTCTCTGCACGTGAGATGGGTTTCCTGAATACAGCACACTGATGGGTCTTGACTCTTTATCCAATTTGCCACTCTGTGTCTTTTAATTGGAGCATTTAGCACATTTACATTTAAAGTTAATATTGTTATGTGTGAATTTGATCCTGTCATTATGATGTTAGCTGGTTATTTTACTCATTAGTTGATGCAGTTTCTTCCTAGTCTCGATGGTCTTTACATTTTGGCATGATTTTGCAGCGGCTGGTACCAGTTGTTCCTTTCCATGTTTAGCGCTTCCTTCAGGAGCTCTTTTTGGGCAGGTCTGGTGGTGACAAAATCTCTCAGCATTTGCTTATCTGTAAAGTATTTTATTTCTCCTTCACTATTGAAGCTTAGTTTGGCTGGATATGAAATTCTGGGTTGAAAATTCTTTTCTTTAAGAATGTTGAATATTGGCCCCCACTCTCTTCTGGCTTGTGGGGTTTCTGCTGAGAGATCTGCTGTTAGTCTGATGGGCTTCCCTTTGAGGGTAACCCGACCTTTCTCTCTGGCTGCCCTTAACATTTTTTCCTTCATTTCAACTTTGGTGAATCTGACAATTATGTGTCTTGGAGTTGCTCTTCTCGAGGAGTATCTTTGTGGCGGTCTCTGTATTTCCTGAATCTGAACGTTGGCCTGCCTTGTTAGATTGGGGAAGTTCTCCTGGATAATATCCTGCAGAGTGTTTTCCAACTTGGTTCCATTCTCCCCGTCACTTTCAGGTACACCAATCAGACGTAGATTTGGTCTTTTCACATAGTCCCATATTTCTTGGAGGCTTTGCTCATTTCTTTTTATTCTTTTTTCTCTAAACTTCCCTTCTCGCTTCATTTCATTCATTTCATCTTCCGTTGCTGATACCCTTTCTTCCAGTTGATCGCATCAGCTCCTGAGGCTTCTGCATTCTTCACGTAGTTCTCGAGCCTTGGCTTTCAGCTCCATCAGCTCCTTTAAGTACTTCTCTGTATTGGTTATTCTAGTTATACATTCTTCTAAATTTTTTTCAAAGTTTTCAACTTCTTTGCCTTTGGTTTGAATGTCCTCCCGTAGCTCAGAGTAATTTGATCGTCTGAAGCCTTCTTCTCTCAGCTCGTCAAAGTCGTTCTCCGTCCAGCTTTGTTCCGTTGCTGGTGAGGAACTGCGTTCCTTTGGAGGAGGAGAGGCGCTCTGCTTTTTAGAGTTTCCAGTTTTTCGGTTCTGTTTTTTCCCCATCTTTGTGGTTTTTTCTACTTTTGGTCTGTGATGATGGTGATGTACAGATGGGTTTTTGGTGTGGATGTCCTTTCTGTTTGTTAGTTTTCCTTCTAACAGACAGGACCCTCAGCTGCAAGTCTGTTGGAGTACCCTGCCATGTGAGGTGTCAGTGTGCCCCTGCTGGGGGGTGCCTCCCAGTTAGGCTGCTCGGGGGTCAGGGGTCAGGGACCCACTTGAGGAGGCAGTCTGCCCGTTCTCAGATCTCCAGCTGCGTACTGGGAGAACCACTGCTCTCTTCAAAGCTGTCAGACAGGGACATTTAAGTCTGCAGAGGTTACTGCTGTCTTTTTGTTTGTCTGTGCCCTGCCCCCAGAGGTGGAGCCTACAGAGGCAGGCAGGCCTCCTTGAGCTGTGGTGGGCTCCACCCAGTTCGAGCTTCCAGGCTGCTTTGTTTACCTAAGCAAGCCTGGGCAATGGCGGGCGCCCCTCCCCCAGCCTCGCTGCCGCCTTGCAGTTTGATCTCAGACTGCTGTGCTAGCAATCAGGGAGACTCCGTGGGCCTAGGACCCTCCGAGCCAGTTGCGGGATATAATCTCGTGCTGCGCCGTTTTTTAAGCCCGTCGGAAAAGCGCAGTATTTGGGTGGGAGTGACCCGATTTTCCAGGTGCCCTCGGTCACCCCTTTCTTTGACTAGGACAGGGAACTCCCTGACCCCTTGCGCTTCCCGAGTGAGGCAATGCCTCACCCTGCTTCAGCTCGCACACGGTGTGTGCACCCACTGACCTGTGCCCACTGTCTGGCACTCCCTAGTGAGATGAACCCGGTACCTCAGACAGAAATGCAGAAATCACCCGTCTTCTGCGTCGCTCACACTGGGAGCTGTACACTGGAGCTGTTCCTATTCGGCCATCTTGGCTCCTCCCCACCATGTGCCACTCATTTTAAAAGACAACTTTCTTCACTAAAGTTTACCTTTGCCATGAATCAAATGACCATTTCTGTGTGTGTCTTTCTCTACACTCTTTATTCTGTTCCGTCATTCTATATGTGTAGCCTTGAGCTCAGGTCATGCTATCTTAACTACATTTGCTTTGTGGTAAATCTTGAAATCTGATAGTATAAGTCATACAGAATTTTTTCTTCTTTCAGATTTTCTTGGCCTTTTCATTTTCATATAAATGATTGCTTGTCAATTTACACACACACACGCATGCACATGTTGAGATTCTGACCAAGTTAAATTGACTTTTATAAATCAGTAAGGTGAATTTTGTCATTTTAATAATATTAACTCATCTGGTACGTGGACATAGTATATGTTTCTCTTTATTTATTTCTATTTCTTCATTTAACTAGTCTTAGTAATACTTTCTGGTTTTCAGTGTCTTTCAGTAGCAGATTTATTTTCAGAAAATTTATTTTTTATATTATTGTAAATAGTATCATTTTTCAAATTTTATTTTTCAGTTGATTGTTGCCAGAACACAGAAATACAATTTATTTTCATGTATTGACTCATAATCTAACAGTCATGTTCAATTTATATTTCATTCTAATTGAGATTCTTTGGATTTTCTGTATACATGATGATTCTGAACTTTATTTTTGCCACTGGTGTGAATATTTCTCTTCATTTCTCCCACAGTAGACCTTTATATTTTTTTTTTGCTCAATTAAAATGTTGGTCAGTCCTTTGTTGGTCTACAATCATTTTAAGGGTTTGACCAGCAAAGATTCAACTCTGGTTCACTGAAATAATTGGGCACTTTGTTGCCATATCTAACCGAATCCAGAATGTCACAATATTAGTGACAAAAGCTACAGATGACTCAGACAAGGGTTTATACACATTAGCCTAAAAATTTATGTCTACAGGAAAGCTCAAGATATTTATTTTCTGGCTTAGGTGTCCTGATTCCCGTGTTAGCTAAAGTACTGCTTGTAAGGTTTGTATTTAGTCATAGATTTATTTGCCAATTTCCAGAAAAAATTATATTTATCTTTTCTCATTCTATGATTCTGTTTTTGTGAAATGCAATACTAGCTACTTCCTCATCTCTGTGTTAATATGAATAAGAAGAAATCTAATTTTTCGAATCATTTCCACAGTGACAGAAGCCATTACAGCCACTAATAGCCTTTCCTTATCTAGGCCAAAGAATTTGATTAATTTTGTTCCTTAATATAATGATTACATTGTGATAGTTTGGTAGCTTTTTATGCAAACCATCCTGAGTGTCCAGTTAGAGGAAATATTTTGTAATGTGTATTATCAAAATTCAGATATCATTTTCACAGTAGACCTTGGTTTGGTTATGGTTTAAAAACTACTTGCGAAGAATTGCAAAGGGTTCCCCGGTTCGAATGTTAGCTTAGTTATTCTAAGGTTACTTTCACATTGAGCTAGGGCTAAGATTAAAGACCATACTTGCTCTATGTCTTGTGTAATATCAGTGTTTAGTAAGTACTTTTTGATAGATTTGATGAAAGGTGCCATCCCAGGACCAGTTAAGTATTCTTCATAACTTCAAGGAGGTCCTCTTTTCCACCATGTCTTCGGAAGAACTTCTAAATTCCCTGGTTTTGTTTGTTTTGTTTTGTTTTGTTTTGTTTGTGCAGAAGAAAATGATGTCTTTCTGGTTTCCTATCCAAACTCTGGTACATTTGTTTTAATGCATTTTAAAAAATATAGAAATGCTGTTTTGGTTACTGTAGCCTTGTAGTATAGTTTGAAGTCAAGTAGCGTGATGCTTCCAGCTTTGTTCTTTTTGCTTAGAGTTGTCTTGGCTATGGAGGGCTCTTTTTTGGTTCCATATAAAATTTAAAGTAGTTTTCTTCTAATTCTGTGAAGTAAGTCAATGGTAGCTTGATGGGGATAGCATTGAATCGATAAATTGCTTTGGGCAGTATGGCCATTTTCACGATATTGATTCCTCCTATCCATGAGCGTGGAATGTTTTTGCAGTTGTTTGTGTCTTCTCTTATTTCCTTGAGCAGTGGTTTGTAGTTCTCCTTGAAGAGGTCTTTCACATCCCTTGTAAATTGGATTTCTAGGTATTTTATTCTCTTTGTAGCAATTGTGAATGGGAGTTCACTCATGATTTGTCTCTCTGTTTGTCTATTATTGATATATAGGAATGCTTGTAATTTTTGCACATTGATTTTGTATCCTGAGACTTTGCTGAAGTTGCTTATCAGCTTAAGGAGATTTTGGGCTGAGACGATGGGATTCTCTAAATATACAATCATTTCATCTGCAAACAGGGACAACTTGACTTCCTCTCTTCCTATTTGAATACCCTTTATTTGTTTCTCGTGCCTGATTGCTCTGGCCAGAACTTCCAATAATATGTTGAATAGGAGTGATGAGGGAGGGCATCCTTGTCTTGTGCCAGTTTTCAAAGGGAATGCTTCCAGCTTTTGCCCATTCAGTATGACACTGACTGTGGGTTTGTCATAAATGCCTCTTATTATTTTGAGATACATTCCATCAATACCAAAACACATATATAGACCAATGGAACAGAACAGAGGCCTCAGAAATAATGCCACACATCTCCAACCACCTGATCTTTGACAAACCTGACAAAAACAAGCAATGGGGAAAGGATTCCCTATTTAATCAATGGTGTTGGAAAAATTGGCTAGCCATATGCAGAAAACTGAAAGAAAACCCTTACTTACACCTTGTACAAAAATTAACTCAGATGGATTAAAGACTTAAATGTAAGACCTAACGTCATAAAAACCCTAGAAGAAAACCTAGGCAATACCATTCAGGACATAGGCATGGGCAAAGACTTCATGATTAAAACACAAAAGCAATGGCAACAAAAGCCAAAATTGACAAATGGGATCTAATTAAACTAAAGAGCTTCTGCACAGCAAAAGAAAGTATCATCAGAGTGGACAGGCAACCTACAGAATGGGAGAACATTTTTGCAATCTACCCATCTGACAAAGGGCTAGTATCCAGAATCTACAAATAACTTAAACAAATTTACAAGAAAAAAACAAACAAACCCATTAAAAAGTGGGTGAAGGATATGAACAGACACTTCTCAAAAGAAGACATTTATGCATCCAAACAACCTATGAAAACAAGCTCATCATCACTGATCATTAGAGAAATGCAAATCAAAACCACAGTAAGATACCATCTCATGCCAGTTAGAATGGTGATCATTAAAAAGTCAGGAAATAACAGATGCTGGAGAGGATGTGGAGAAATAGGAATGCTTTTACACCGTTGGTGGGAGTGTAAATTAGTTCAACCTTTGTGGAAGACAGTGTGGTGCTTCCTCAAGGATCTCGAACCAGAAATACCATTTGACCCAGCAATCCCATTACTGGGTATATAGCCAAAGGATTATAAATCATCCTACTACAAAGACACATGCGCACATGTGTTTATTGCAGCACTATTCAAATAGCAAAGACTTGGAACCAACCCAAATGCCCATCAATGATAGACTGAATAAAGAAAATGTGGCATATATACACCATGGAATACTATGTAGCCATAAAAAAGGATGAGTTCATGTCCTTTGCAGGGACATGGATGAAGCTGGAAACCATTATTCTCAGCAAACTAACACAGGATCAGAAAACCAAACACCACATGTTCTCACTCATAAATGGGAGCTGAACAATGGGAACACATGGACACAGGGAGGGGAACATCACACACAGGGGCCTGTCAGGGGGTGGGGGGTTAGGGGAGGGATAGCATTAGGAGAAATACCTAATGTAGATGACGGGTTGTTGGGTGCAGCAAACCACCATGGCACATGTATACCTGTGTAACAAACCTGCACGTTCTCCACATGTATCCCAGAACTTAAAGTATAATAATAAAAAAAAGAAATGCAATACAAAGAAATATAATAATTTTTATAAAACATTGATTTTAAAAATGTTCCCACTGCTGATTCTAATTTACAACCTTGATATTAGAGAGATAAACAGTGTGCCTTGTTGAAAATTTAACTGGAAAAATTCAAGCTTACTATACTCTTGTTTCTATTTTATTCATGAAGACATACAGACAATATACAATAAGCATAATAGCTATAACATTATAGAGTTCTCATCATGCTTTGTACAAGTCATAATGATAACTAAATAGTGTTTGTTCAATTCACACTTATTAATTGATGTATAAATAATTTTTTTCTTCTGGGTGAATACAAACCATGTATATTCTTATTGTCAAAGTTTGTTCTTTCATATAGGTATATGCCCATGAAGGGAAAGAATAATTATTTTGAATAATATCATTTCAGAGAGAATCAAAATTAGTTCTATGTTACTTTTGTTTTAGAGAAATGACCAAGTTATGTAATATCCTGTTTGCTCTTTCCAGAAGAGCAGGCATAGGGGATGGGCATGTAACTGCTGGCATGAGTAACTAAGAGCCAAGCTCCCTTTGAGTTGATGTGCATTATAGTTTCTTTATCTGAGGACCAAGAGAACCTACCTAAGGAAAGATGCAGGGCTCACATTGGGCCAGATCTACCAGATGCTTTTTGAGAATAAATGTAAACCGTATAACTATGTTTGTTGATAAATATGAAAATGTTGTTGCAAATGGATATTAAATGATTGCCCTTAAAATACTTTAAGGTAAAGTTGAAACATATTAGTGTGCTCTGTGAATAAATATATCTTACCTAAAATTGATCTGTTAGTTTAGAAAGTAACTTATGATACTTTAAATGTTCCTAGAGAAGGTGGCTAACTTATACCATATGAAAGCAACCAATATAGGTTTTCACTGTATAATTTCACTGACTATAATTTAACATCTTCTGCCGTCTAAAGCATCAAGTACCAGGAGGTCCTCATTAATAGCACAAAGCCATGTATATTCTCTCTCCCTCATCAAAATAAATCAATATGTTTTATTAGAATAATGCAGCTATCACTATTAGTCACATTTGTATGAATATTACAATTATAAATACTTAAGACTTATTAACGTAATTTAAAATAGTCTTAATATTAAAACATAACAGGCAAATGAGTACCTTGTTTAAACTCTAAATATTTGTTTAACTGTAAGTTTGTTAATATTGTATCTCATTGAAAATACAATGAGATAAATGAAGGCTAGGCCTGATTTAAAGTCTTTGAGAACATTGCTTTCATATTAGTAAGACATCTGCCCTACTTCCTGCAAACTTCTATTTCCCTGCCCCAATTTACTGTTGTCTACCACACTGGAGCATATCCACCATTTGCTTCGTGTAAATATAAAGTTGAATTCCTTCCAGGTCCCATGGTAGCAGGCTTGTACGTCAATGATGTTTGAATATAGCATACGTTCTTTGTTCAGATGCTTTTTAGCACAACTGCTATGTATCTACGCACAAACAAAACCAAGATACAATGGCTATCTTCAAGTGGAGAGTGGGAAGATAGGCAAGGACATGAGCTATGCAACTATCCTCTGGTGTGTGCTCCAGTGGAGAGAGGAGCTGGGTACACTGTGGGAAGACAAAGAGGCATGAGCAACGCTGCCCAGGGGTGGGGACTCAGGAGACAGTTTATACAAGAGGAAGATGCCTGAGCTTGTAGGACCAGTAGGAATCCTACATGGAAAGATCTGTGTGAACTTGTGATATGAAGGGCCTAGGGATGAGTCATAGCATAGAAGAGTATTTCAAGCTGAGGAAACAGCATGCGGTTTTCATACCTTTTCACACTCTTTAGAATGTGATTCCACCTATAAAATGAGTTAGCATCTCAAGTGTTTCCGCAGGTTTTGACGGGTTTCAGGAGGTAATAATAACTATTTACAATAAAACTAATGTATGAATCACTTTTATAATATGCTAATTTTCTACATCCATTTCGTCAGGAGTGACATGTCATGAAAATTGTTTTATTTTTGCATGAAGGCATTCACTGGGATGCAGACGTCATTGCGAACATTCCCAACATAGAATTACTCTAACATCTCCTATTGAATTGGGAGACATTTCTAAATTTGAAGAGCTAAAATTGTATTGTAACAGAAGAATAATTCCAATGCCTTTGAGCTATGACATATGCCACCCAGGAATATTAAACAAATGGAATGCAAGGTAAGTTCTATGGGATAAAGACAGAGGTTTGGAGATCTGACAAAACCGGGCTTGGATGCTTGGTCTGTTATGCAGCTTGAAAGGCAGAGCAAATGCCATTTAAATTTTAATAATTTTATCTGTCATCCTTGCATGGGATTATATAGGAAAATAAATAAATAAATTGTAATAAAAATGCAAAGAATAGTTACCTCTAGCCATTTTAAAAATGAACGTTATTATTTTTATTTTTTATTTTTGAGACAGGATCTCGCTCCTTCACCCAGGCTGGAGTGCAGTGGCACAATCTTGGCTCACTGTAACCTCTGCCTCCCGGGCTCAAGCAATTCTCCCACAGCAGCCTCCCAAGTAGCTGGGACCACAGGTGTGTGCCACCATGCCTGGCTAATATTTTGTATTTTTTTTTCTTTTGTAGAGATGGGGTTTCACTGTGTTGCCCAGGCTGGTCTCAAAATCTTGGGCTCAAATGACCCTCCCACCTCAGCCTCTCAAAGTGTCTGGGATTGCAGGTGTGAGCCACTGCATCCAGTTAAAGTGCACACATTATTATTTTAAAAGTGAATTGTAATTTAAAAGAATGCTTTCTATTTTCAAAACTTTCTTATTCCAATTTAAGTTTTCATGGAGAAATGCATATGGGTTAAGGTTAAGTAGAAACTATGTTTTAAAATTCATATATATAAAATAATTTCAATTTAGTTAAAATATACACATACATGCATTAAAAAAGAGTAGATATAAGTATATCAATGTGCCAAGTGACTTTCTACAGTATGGCATTAGCGTTGAATTTTATTTTCTTTAGAGATATATGTACGAGGAATATTTTAAAATTCTATTTTGATCAGAAAAAAAAGAATATTTGAAAAGCAAAATCAGGATACATTGCAAGTTCCCAGTAATAAAGCCTCTTTCAAACGATGTCAGCCATAATCTAAACATAAAAACAGAAACAATCTACCAGTCATATATGTAACTGATTGTAACTCTGTGACCACAGTGCCTCTGCCCACACCATCTACTCTTGAGCCCCAAAGAAAGTAAACACAATCAACCAGAGGCGAAATGTCAGAGAGTTTGCCTTTGTCCCCAGTGAATCTGTCAGAACAGGGAAGATGTATTAACTGGATTACAGTTTCATTGAATAAATCATTTTCGTTTCCAGCAGATGATTTCTCAGATGGGTGGGAAGGAGGGAGAGAGAGAGACAGAGAAGAGAGAGAGATTTGAGGAGAAAAGAAGTCCGGTAAGCTAAGAAACACTTAGGGTAATGCAATAACGTTGAAAACAAATGGCTGCCAGAAAGTAAGCTATGTGTTTTGTATACATTACAACAATGACAAGTGTATGTATTTCTCCTTTTATGAGTAAAGAAACTGAAGCTCAGAAGGATTGGAGTACTTTTAAACTATCACAGTGAAAGAAGGTACAGCCTTAAGATACAGTACTTTCAGTGTGTCCCATACTGGGAACTGAGACCTTCCAGTTCTCTCTCCTGAGAAGATAACCTGTCCACTGTTACTGATGGCTTGGTCCCTGAGAGCTCCCAAATTGGACAAGCTTCTTTTGCCCTAAAAGGACCTGCCAAATAGGAGCTTCCTCCCCTAGTCTTTCCCTCCCCGTTCTCAACCCTACTTTGCCTTCTATATTTTCTTCCTAATCCTTGTTTTTCCTTTTTTATGTTTCTAAACTCTCTGATGTGAAAGGTATGCTTCCCAGCACATTTCATAATGTTTTGTTTAATATTTGATCCCCTGTCACTTCCAGAGTCCTGTTCCACCTTCCCTGTATGTCCCCTAACCTCCTCCAATAATTCTTCTGATTTCATAGAATACAGTCTTTGGCAAAATAGGCATTAATGGGTTGCATTGTCTTTCCCAGAAGATAATACAGACATGTAACTTTGGGTGTTCTCCAAAGGCCCTAAAATCTCTCTTCTTTGTCAAAACAAATACATCTAACTAAATGGATGAGGCTTAAAGTTCTGCCATTTTATTCCTTTTTATTAAGAAGTAGATTTTTAAAATTGTGCTCCCTGAGCCTTGGGGTTCTGTGAGTCTGCTGAGAAAATCTAGAGCAGTTAGAGAAAGCATGACATGTTGGCTCACTCCACAATTCCTTCCTGGGATAAAGAGAGGATATTGTGGTATTGGAGATGAGTGAGGGGGTCGGTGACTATTTATTCTTGTACACAGTGGCCTTTATACATCTCTCAATTAAAAATAAGCAGGTGCTATTCATGTGGACTCACACAATACCTGGACTATAATTGAAACTACCTTTAGAAAATTATTACAGCAAGACAAATCTGACACAGTTGACTCCATGTTGCTTCTAACCTCTAAGCTGTCTTTGGTCATTTCTGGGTGTAGACCAAGTTGACTTTGGCAGAAATGTAGTTTATACTTTAACCTTAAAGCAAGGGTAAAAATAGCCCTTCCCAAAACTAAACCACCTTTGTAAAACTAATGTAACACCATCATATGGTTTGGCTGTGTCCCCACCCAAATCTCATCTTGAATTGTAACTTCCACAATCCCTACATGCCATGGGAGGAACCTGGTGGGAGGTAACTGAATCACAGGGGCAGATCTTTCTCATGCTATTCTCGTAATACTTAATAAGTCTCATGAGATCTAATGGTTTTAAAAATGGGAGTTTCCCTGCACAAGCTCTCTCTCTTTGCCTGCTGCCATCCACATAAGATGTCACTTGCTCCTCCTTGCCTTCTGCCATGATTGTGAGGCCTCCCTAGCCGTGTGGAACTGTAAGTCCATTAAACCTCTTTCTTTTGTAAATTGGCCAGTCTCTGGTATGTCTTTATCAGCAGCATGAAAATGGACTAATACACACCACAATGTTAGGATTATGAGAGGGGCCTAAATTCTGATAAGATGTAGGTATAGTTTCCATAATCCCTTACTGCTCAGGAGTCATGTGGCCAAATGTCATAAGATTTGTGTCTTCCCCAATTACTCCTATAAATAACATCACTATTATAGAACCTAAGATTGGATTTTTGAGATATTTTTCAGGCTGACTCCACCGAGACACTTAACTCATGACTCAACTGATCCCGTGGTCCCACCCAGAGGTGGACTTAGTGCACAAGGACTGTTTTCCACACTCCTATGATTCCATCTGTAAACAATCAATATTCCCCATTCCCTAGTCCCCTGCTCACCAAACTTCCTGGAAAACTCCTAGCCTTTGAGCCTTTGAGATTGATTTGAGGCTTGTCTCACATCAATTAAACCATTTCTCTACTGCAATGCCATGGTCTCAGTCAATTGATTTTGCCTGTGCAGCAAGGAGAAAAAACCCATCAGGTGATGATATAAACATGACACAGAAAGAGAGTTATGTATTAAAAGTGACTCAGCAAATGCTTTCTTACCTAAGTAAAATGTGCCTGTTCTGATTGTCAATTAAAAACCAAGTACAGCATGCAATGTTGAGCATGATTGAAAATATTACTATCACATCCACCTTCTAATACTGTGTTTAATCATCAGCTGAAGCTGCCCAAAACAACTGTGACTTACACAGGTGAATTTAAATGCTACTTTCTTATAGAAATGTTTTGTACTGGGGTTATTTGCATCCAAGAATAAATGAATCTAACAGATTTTCTACATCATTAGGAATCCAAAAGACACAGCTCTTTATTTATGCCACTACTACAGAGATAACCCTAATCTCACCTGCATTAAAACATGGGCTACAATTCTAAAGCCATTCCTAAGAGGAAATAGTAAGTATAACAATAATTTTTATTTTTAATTTACATGAACTTTCTCACTCAAAATGTAAGCATTTTCCAAAAGTTTAAGTGGATCATAACCATTTTTAGAAATACACTGAATATATTATTCTTATATTCTTTCTAAGCAAATTATTTTTCAGTTTGCTTCTTCACAGTTGTGTTAATCCATTTTCACACTGCTATAAAGACATAACCAAGACTGGGAAGAAAAATAGGTTTAATGGACTCACAGTTTCACATGGCTGGGGAGGCCTCACAATAATGGCAGAAATGAAAGGCACTTCTTACTTGGTGGCAGCAAGAGAGAATAAGAGCCAAGCAAGAGGGGTTTCCCCTTATAAAACCATCAGATTTCATGAGACTTACTCACTATCATGAGAACAGCATAGGGGAAACTGCCCCTATGATTCAAATTATCTCCCACTGGGTCCCTCCCACAACACGTGGGAATTATGGGAACTACAATTCAAGATGAGATTTGGATGAGGACACAGCCAACTCATATTATTCCCTGGCCCCTCCCAAATCTCATATTCTCACATTTCAAAACCAATCATGCCTTCCCAACAGTCCCCCAAAGTCTTAACTTATTTCAGCATTAACTCAAAAGTCCACAATCCAAAGTCTCACCTGAGACAAGGCAAGTCCCTTTCACCTATGAGCCTGTAAAATCAAAAGCAAGTTATTCACTTCATAGATACAATGGGTATACAGGCATTGGGTAATACAGCTGTTCCAAGTGGGAGAAATTGGCCAAAACAAAGGGGCTACCAGCCCCATGCAAGTCCAAAATCTAGTGGGGTGGTCAAATCTTAAAGCTCCAAAATAATCTCCTTTGACTCCATGTCTCACATCCAGGTCATGCTGATGCAAGAGGTAGGTTCCCATGGTCTTGGGCAGCTCCACTCCTGTGGCTTTGCAGAGTACAGCTCCCCTCCAGGGTGTGTTCACAGGCTGGCATTGAGTATCTATGGCTTTTCCAGGTGCATGGTGCAAGCTGTCGGTGGATCTACCATTCTAGGGTCTGGAGGATGGTGGCCCTATTCTCACAGTTCCACTGGGTGGCGCCCCAGTAGGGACTCTGTGTGAGGGCTCCAACCCCACATTTCCCTTCTCCACTGCCCTAGTTCTCCACGAGGGCCCCGCACCTGCAGCAAACTTCTGTCTGGGCATCTGGACGTTTCCATACATCCTCTGAAATCTAGGCGGAGGTTCCCAAATCCCAGTTCTTGACTTCTGTGCACTCACAGGCTCAACACCATATGGAAGCTGCCAAGTCTTGGGGCTTGCACTCTCTGAAGCCATGGCTTGAGCCCTATGTTGACCCCTTTCAGCCATAGGAGTGCCTGGGAGGCAGGGCACCAAGTCCCTAGGCTGCACACAGCACGGGGACCCTGGGCTCAGCCCACAAGACCATTTTTCCTCCTAAGCCTCCGGGCCTGTGATGGGAGGGGCTGCCGTGAAGACAGCCCAAATGTCAAGTTCCTCATCTCCATCTGAGTCTATCTCAGCCTGCACTTTATTGTCCATATCACTATCAGCATTTTGGACAAAGCCATTCAATAAGTCTCTAGGAAGTTCCAAACTTTCTGACATTTTTCTGTCTTCTTCCAAACCTTCCAAACTGTACCAACCTCTTCCTGTTACCCAGTTCCAAAGTTGCTTCCACATTTTTGCATATTTTTCCAGCAGTGCCCCACTCTACTGGTATCAGTTTACTGTATTAGTTTATTTTCATGCTGCTAATAAAGACATATGAGCCAAGTGAGAGGGATTTCCCCTTATAAAACCATCAGATCTTGTGAGACTTATTCACTACCATGAGAATATTATGGGGGAAATCCACCCCCCTGATTCAATTATCTCCCACTGGGTCCTCTCACAACACTTGGGAATTATGGGAGCTACAATTCAAGATGAGATTTGGGTAGGGACACAGCCAAACCATATCAACAATCTTTCTTATAACATGTGGGTAGCACATATTAGTGATTACCTATTGAGCTAGTGTGTTCAAAACAAAGATTAATTCTGTACAAGCACCTTTTGTTTTCATATACCACCAACCTTTTTAGTGAAATAATTATGCACTGATTGAAGTACATAGACATATAGCTGAAACCTGAAGAGGTAGTCTGAAATGTGCCCTATATATATACCTGCCTAGAAAATAAAACAACACAAATAAAAAAATACATACACTCACACAAGTAAGTTCCTCAAACAAACAGTGAGAGAATTGGTTTTATAAAAACTAATAAAAGCCAGGTGCAGTAGCTCACACCTGTAATCCCAACACTTTGGGAGGCCATTGCAGACGGATCACATGAGCCCAGGAGTTTGAGGTCAGGTTGGGCAACATGGAGAAAACCTGTCTCCATTATTTAAAAATGTATTTGTTTAAAAAAAAAACTAACGGAAAGTAATTTATCCTGAAAACATCACAATGAAATGTGATTTGATTAAGCTGTACAGCACACATTGGTCCTGCCACTGTGCACTACCCTTGACCCCAACCCTTTCTCCTTGACTCATTGGTGTCTGAAGCACTTAAAAAAACTATTCTGAATTCCCAAGGCTTTCACTGAACAAAAATAAATATACCAAGATGATACAGAATTTGGAAAACAAATCATTTAGGAATGCTGCACACCCAAAGAATCCTGTCTCTTATTGGACTTAGAGTAGATCTTTTTAATTGTTATATGTTGTTATTTTGCTTGAAAATTGTTATACTTTTATATTTTCATTTCAGGAAAGTCACAGCAAGTGTAGCTTTAACATAAGGACATTGGTAACTCACCAGCAAATAGGTTTGCTATTCCCTATAGAAGAATATGCAATGCTCACACTATTTCAACTCCTGTTTTTCATCATCTATTTTCCTCTTTAACTAATGGCACACACTTAGTGGAATCATAAAGTTTCAGGAAGGACAGGTACCTTAATGTTTATCTGGTCAAAACATCCACCCAATGTTTGAATTACCCTTACAAAGCAACACATTCTATGTGGGAACTGCTGAGATGTTTTAAAAAAAATCTCTTGGCCAGGCACGGTGCCTCACACCTGTAATCCCAGCACTTTGGGAGGCCGAGGCAGGTGGATCACCTGAGGTCAGGAGTTTGAGACCAGCCTGGCCAATATGGTGAAACCCTGTCTCAACTAAAAATATAAAAATTAGCTGCGTGTGGTGGTGCATGCCTGTAATTCCAGCTACTCTGGAGGCTGAGGCAGGAGAATCACTTGAACCCAGGGGCAGATGTTGCAGTGAGCCGAGATTGTGCCACTGCACTCCAGCCTGGGCCACAGAATGAGATTCCATCTCGAAAAAAAAAAAATTAGCCAGGCTTGGTGGCATACACCTGAAATCCCAGCTACTCAGGAGGCTGAGGCAGGAGGATCACTTGAACCTGGGAGATGGACGTTGCAGTGAGTCGAGATCATGCCACTGCACTCCAGCCTGGGTGACAGAGTGAGACTCCAACTCAAAAAAAAAAATCTTAACAATTTACTGTTTGCTAACCATGTGCTACAGACACTTATCTAAGTGTCATGCTATCATTATCTCATGTCTTCCTTATTAGAACACTATGAAGTAGATGTCCTTATCCTTATTTTACAGAGGAGGAAAATGCAAACCTTTGGAGGCCAAATAACTTGTCCACAGATGTGTAACTAATAAGGAAAACAGTCAAGATATAAATTCAAGTAGCAGCTCGAAAATCTTTGCCCTTACCACAGTGTCATAATTTGTCCTAAAACAAAACAAAACAAAAAGCCAGTCCTCCTCGTTATTAATTCCTCCTCCACATGAAAGGCTTCTAAATATTTGAAGATAGTTTGCATGCCTCACTCCACCTCAATTCCATTTTTGGATTAAGCAGTGCTGAAATACATATATTTTAAAAAAAAGATTGGGTCTGCTATTCCTCAAGAAAAGAAATACTGTTTTTGTCTACTGTCATTACACACTGCGGTTCACCACCTCTCTCTCCTGGCTGCATGAGCTCTGATTTGGTCACATCTCTATTATAGTGCAGTGCTTAGAAGGAAACGCACACCGTAGATATGGTCTGACTAGGGCAGGGTAGAGCAGACCTAGCACTGCTTCTGTTCTAGAGATTATTTTTCTGTGACTGCAGCTACAAAAATGCCAGCCCAGACCAGAACTCAGTGAAGCTCACTTGCTTTCAGGGAACATCTGCCTTTGTTGTCACCACGTTAATCAGGACTCATAGCAGAATATCTAGGAGGGGCAGAGTGTGGTTGGAAAAATATTCCACATGATTCTTTTACACCTTCTTAGGTGTGAAGAGATTTTACTTGTAAGTATTCTACATCAGGATGTTCCAGCCTGTGCAAACCCTGTCACCACCAGGAATAGTCACTGAATCACTAGAGCTTTTAAAAGAAATCTGTATGAATGGAAGCAGTAGCTTCACTTTTCTTTACTTATAATGATATGGGGGCGGGGGGGCGTTAGGGAAGTGCTGGGTAGAGAAGGGTGGGATCCCTGGCGAGGGCTTCACCCTCGGGCCTGTGCCCGCGGACCTAAGTGAGAATGAGCACTCCTGTTTTCACACCTGAGTATTGCATTTTCCAAGACCACTCTGGCCCACCATGCCCCCATCCTGCGCCCATATATTCCTGAGATTTTAGCAGGCACACACGCAAGTGGCTGAATGTCGAGACCAGCAGACCAGAGATGGTGGAATGACACACAGCAGAGAAAGAGGGAAGATGGGGGATGTCTGGAAGCTGAGGGGAGTTTGGCGGGGAGTGGTCAGAGAAGAATCCGGCCGCTGGGCAGCCCAACTCCAGGGGAATACCACCTTCCCACTCCACCCCCACTTCTAGCTCTCCATCCATCTCAATGAGAGCCACCTCTACCACTTGATAAAACCTTGAACTTATCCTTTGAGCCCATGTGTGATCTGATTCTTCCAGGATACTGGGCAAGAGCTTAGAGTCCAGAAGGCTCTCACACTGGCCCTCTGCCCTTGCAATAAGGAAGAGGGTCGATTGAGCTGATTAACACACAAGCCATCTGCAGGTGGCAAATTTGAAAGACCTTTGTAACACACGCCCACTTGGGCTTTGGGAGTCACGGACACCCACACCTAGATGCTGCTGTGGGGCCAGAGCCCAAAAGTGCACAGGTGGCCTCCGCACCTGCCCATCTGCCTGCTCCCCCTAGGGGTTTGAGCTTTGGGGTGACCAAGCAGATGAGCCACACCCTGGCACATGTCCTGTGAGGGGAACTGGGGAACTCTCCCATTTCAATAAGATAGGGCTGTTTGTCTTTCTGAGTGTATGCATGTATGGATGTATTATATGTATGTGACTGTGTTTCAGGGATGTTCTTCAATGACTTTCCTTTATTTTTCTTTTGTTTTTGAGACAGGGTTTCCCTCTGTCACCCGGGCTGGAGTGCAGTGGTGCGACCACAGCTCACCACACCCTTGATCTCCTGTCCCCAAGCAATCCTCCCACCTCAACCTCCTGAGTAGCTGGGACTACAGGTACACAGCAACATGCCCAGATAATTTTTGTATTTTTTATACAGATGGGGTTTCTCCATATGGCTCAGGCTGGTCTTGAACTCCTGAGCTCAAGCGATCCACCTGCCTCAGCCTCTCAAAGTGCTGGGATTATAGGCATGAGCCACTGCACCTGGCCTTCAATGGCTTTTTGAGGGGAGGCTTATTCTCTTGCAAATGAAAACATAATGTAGTAGAAAGAAAAGGCGATGGACGTAGAAGACTTGGCATCAAGTTCTGACTATAATTTATTCCCTGTATGACTTTGGATGAGCAGAGTAGCCATTCTGAGTTCTACATTTCTAATATAAAATAAGACCAATAAATCTATTCTGTAGGATTATTTAGAGATTCAAATTAAGTAATGGCTAAAATATGCTATAGAAATCTATTCATTATTCTACTAGACACAGAAGACTTTTAAGTAGTTTTATATCAACATGAAAATATTGCAGGTAGGTATTTTTCTAAAGAGATTGTTTTACAACTGAGGCATCATGATATTCTGTATTCATCTTCAAATGTAGTCATAGACATGAGTTATATGACAAGACAGTATAATAAAGAGACAGCAGGTTGGGCACGGTGGCTCACTCCTGTAATCCCAGTGCTTTGGGAGGCCGAGGCTAATGAAACACCTGAGGTCAGGAGTTTGAGACCAGCATGGCCAACATGGCAAAATCCCATCTCTACTAAAAAAAATACAAAAATTAGCTGGGCATGTGCCTGTAATCCCAGCTGCTTGGGAGTCTGAGGCAGGAGAATCACTTGAACCCAGGAGGCGGAGGTTGCAGTGAGCTGAGATTGCACCACTGCACTCCAGCCCGGGTGACAGAGCAAGGCTCTGTCTTAAAAAAAAAAAAAGACAGCTACATTTATCTAATCTTGTAATTTACCTTTTAGATAGTATATAAATATGCTTTATTTTTTCAAGTTAAACAATAACTGTAAATTGTGTTCTAGTAATATTTTGACAGGTTAGTATTTTGATGAAATTAATATATTAGCATTTTTTTTCCTTGTAGCTCTATCTCCAGTCTTACATTATTACTCTATATTTCCTAGGCCAATTCATCCTAGAGAATTTATATTTTCTGTACGATTATCTTATCCTCAAAGTACTTTCTAGAAATTCAAGACTAAGATGCTCATTATAATGAGATATAAGTGTGGGGCAGAAGGTTTGCAGAAAGTGTGGAAGGTTTGAAATAGCTGATGTAAAGAATAGAATGTGTTAATGTAGGACAAGTAGGTTTGGTAGGTGGCCTTGGTGTGAATAGAGTTGTGTAAATTTCTCCAGCAGCACTCTGTAGCAATGGAGAGAAGAAAAGATGGTAAAGTGTTTTGATTCAATACTGGGCACATTTTTAGGTGATTGAAATAAGCAATAAGGGGCAAGGAAGTTGAAGGTTTTGGAAAGAAAACTGTTGAGAGGATGAACAAGGGAAAGAAAGTGAAGATAGAAAGGGACAAAAGTGGTCAGAGTAGGGATTGTAGAAACTATTTATTAAAGTCACTCCAGCTGATGGTGAGACTTGAGATGACACAGAAAATGTTCTAAAGTCAGAATCTTCTGTGAATGTAGGGGAGAGACCAGGAGGTCAACTTATGGCTGAAATACTGAAGGAAAGAGTGGCAGATTCCCATGACTCTCAAAGAAGCCTGGTTTCTATAGGAGGAGGGAGTTCTGGAAGTTTCTAGGAAGCAGTGAGATTGTTGACTCACTCTTCAGACCCTAAGACATAGGTTGGGTGAGAGTGAGCAACCTCTATTCAGGAGCACACAGGGGTAGGAGCCATTTGGACCACAGAGAAAGGGCAGTCCAGGTATATGTTAAGGCCAAGAGGTGGTAGGATAATTCTGTAATTAACCAAAGAAAAGTATTTCCTGGAAAAAGATTTCAAATCTCTATTTTGGAAGCTACATTTTCTTTAAAGCCACAGATCTATTAATAACCTGCACAATGAGGATTCTGATTTAAAAATTATCTAAAATGCTTTTTTAAAAATTCTAACTTTTGGCAGGGTGTGGTGGCTCACACCTGTAATCTCAGCATTTGGGAGGCCTAGGCAGGTGGACTGCTTGAGCCCAAGAGTTCGAGACCAGCTTGGCCAACATGGTGAAACCCTGTCTCTACCGAAAATACAAAAATTAGCCAGACGTGGTGGCGTGCACCTGTGATCTCAGCTACTCAGGAGGCTGAGGCACGAGAATAGCTTGAACCTGGGAGGCGGAGGTTGCAATGAGCAGAGATTACACCATTGTACTCCAGTCTGGGTGACAAAATGAGACTCAAAAAAGTTAAAAATAAAAAAATAAAATATTAACTCTTTAGAAAAAGGCTTTAAATATATTAATACATTCACTTTCCTATAGTAGTAAGGAAGACACAGGCAGCCAATTCTTTGCATTCTTTTGGCTGACTTAAGTCTTTTTGGAACAAGGTGGGGTATAAATTAATTAGTAACAGAACAGCTTGTTGTCAAATTGCAATCAGGCTATGCTCCAAAAGTTCTTTTTTAAATCTATTTTGAGGCATGTTGCAATATATTTTCAACTGAAAAAACATAATGGGCAGAGTCAATTACACCTGACCTTGGAGTGTGACACTGAGTCTCTAACCCTGCACAGCCTCCTGGGCATGAGAGCTTGAGCTTCACTGACAGTCTCAAGGGCTTCTGCAACCTCAGCAACCCTGGGCAGTGACATCATCCAGGAGGCCTGGGCTGTGGCTGTTGGTGCGAGGTGGGGAGGCAGGTAATATTTTTGAACATTGTTTGGGTGCTAGGGACTAGTTAATTTCCCAAATGTGCATCAGAGATCAGTTTTTCTATCATCCAGTTTTTGTGTCTGGGGAAAGATTGGCTATTCTTAGAGGGCAAACCCCTTATCGCTGACATGGTAATTTGAGTAATTCTAAGATAATGTTTTTTGTAAGTCATTGGAGCCTGAGATTGCTAATAACTAAAGACTGTATCAGGACAGCTTTTTCTAAGCACCAATTCTTATTACATATATAACCTTGTGGGTCCCAGGGACAGAAAATGGTACTGATTTTTTAATGACACTACAGTCATCCTGGAAATTCTTGTTCTAAAAATACATTATGGTTATTTTCTTGCCTTTAATTTCCTCAAGAACTGAAAACATGAAAAACTGCATTTAGTTTGGAGTTAATTATACTTCAATTTAATCAAAGCTTTAATGTTCAGAATGTCTAGCACAATGTCTGGCAGACACTAATGGCTTTAATAAATGTTTATTCAATGAATCAAAAGTCAGCAGATCTTCAGGAAATCACTAGCAGAGTAGCTCTTTTATGCTTGGGCATTAGCTAGAATTTAAACTTTGGATGATGAGTGCACGGAATGATGGATTATAGTACTTTCAATTACTATGTTTTGTGCTTGAGATTTTCATACTATTTGGCTTCTTGTAAGGACAAGAAGTTGCTCACATTTTGTTTTTAATCATCACTGCTGAAGAGATTATTTTGCACGACAATATTTTACTTTTAAACCCTAGAGGTTTTTTAAGGCTGTCCTTTACCAACAAGAAAGAGATAAAATCAGCTACAGATAAATCCCTAGGACTGTATTTTTCAGCCTTGAACTGAGATAAGTGAATAGAATCTTTTATTTGAAGTCTGTAAACTTTTTGTGGTGAGCCTACAATTATGAAAAGCACGTCACTTTCAGAAAGAAAATGATAAATTCTCAATGTTTGTCTATTTCTCTCAAAAACTAAAGCAGTAATCAGAACACAGTTATTAGGAAAAATGTGTAGCTCTGTATTTCTGTTGCCACTTTTGCTTACAATAAGATAATATTAACTAGAAATAGAAAAAAACACTAATAGCCTTAATAAAAGATATGGCCATCTGGTTTCATATCGCAACATTGTATTTAGTTGAAACAATAGTGAAATTGAGCTCTTCTAAGGAAACTGTCTCACTTTGCGCTGAAGTGGGAAGAACTCAGGGATGCAAACCCATAATGTTTAATATGAACAATTCACTTTTCTTCCAGTTGTATATGGATCCTGGTTTGATCATATTTAAGGAAAGAGTACAAGAGTGACAAAAAAATTATATTTCATGAAGAAATGAAAAAAAGTAAGTCCTTCCCAATGTTCCAACAACCAAAATTTAAATCAAATTAAGTTAAAACACAAAATTTGTCAATGAATTTAGGTTTCAGGGAATTAATTTGGCATTTTGACAAGAGTTGCACTTACTGTTTTAATTCAATTATTGCTCAGGATCTTTCTGAAAGCATAAAGAAAATAACTGCTTTCCTCAGTATAAACGTGAAATTAATAAAATTGCTTAGAAAATATCATTCAGTGAAATGAGAAATGACGCAGCCAAGGAAAATTGTGATCCAAATCATACCATCTGTGCCTCACATCTAGCAGGAACCTGGTATTTAGGAAAGGTAAGCCAGAAAGCCATGTGGTGCTTTGTCTGCAGCCTATATTTGGAAGCAGTTCTGATATGGACAGGAGACAGGGAGATACTGGGTAGAAGAGGGTGGTTCCCTGGCAAACGCCCCATCCTCAAGCTTGAAGATCTGCAGCCCTAAGTGAGAACAGGCATTGTTGTTTTCGTGCCCAAAAAGTTGCCTTTTAGCCCACCATGCCCCCACTATCCCGTACCCATATAAACCCCAAGGCTCCAGAAGCAGACGAGGAGACAAGGAGACAAGCAGGCAAGCAGATGGATAGCAGAACGGCATGGCAGAGAAAGGGAGAAGAGAAGGAATGTCTGAAGGCAAAGAGGAATTCGGCTGGGGACAGTCGGAGGGGAGTTCGGCAGCTGGATGGCCAAAGTCCAGGGGAAGATCATTTTCCCACTCCATCCCCCTGCCAACTCGTCATCCATCCCGCTGAGCAACCTCCACCACTCAATAAAACCTCACATTCATCCTTCAAGCCCGTCCATTACCCGATTCTTCCGGGATGCTGGGCAAGAGCTCGGGATACAGAAAACTGTCACACTAGCCCCCCACCCTTGTGAAAAGACAGAGGGTCCGTTGGGCTGGTTAAAACTTAAGCCATCTACAGACGGCAGAGCTAAAAGAGCATTGTAACACTGGGGCTGCAGGCACCCACCCTTAGACACTACCATGGGGCTGGAGCCCACAGCACTTGCCTTGGCTTCTGCACCTGCCTATCTATGTGTTCTCTCTCCTGTTGGAGGTTTGAGCAGCAGAGGCAACTGAACAAGCAAGCCACACCCCTGCTGCATGTCCTGCAAAGGGGATAAGGGAACTCTCCCATTTCAGTTCCAGAGTTTTGCCCTTTTTAATTTCTCGTTTCATCTTCATACACCCCATATCTTGTGCAATGGATTCCACATTGTCACCCTTCAGTGAATGTTTATTAAATGAAATTCTTGAGTTGCATTCTTTCCAGAGTTGAGATTTCTATGCCCAGTTAGAAACCAATTGAGAGGGAGGCACAGGAGTCAAAAAGATGGAAATGATAAAGCTATTGAATTCTATGCCTCAAGTCTGCAGCCTAGTGTGTTTGCTTATCGTTTACCCTGAATTTTACAAACATATCCACTTAGTTACAGTCAATTGAATGCAGGCCTTTCTCCCACTGGGGCCAGTCACCAGACTGTGGTAGGGAGCCCTATAAGACACTTGTTTTTCAGGAGACAGAAGGGAGCTGAGGAGTATGAATGGTACATTTCCCTCAACTCACCAACTTGCAAAATTACCCTCCAGAAATAAGTAGAGGTTAGGAGAAAAGCTGGGATTGCTATCTAGGGAAGTTCCTCTGCATGAAAACACAAAGAGAAGGAAATAAATCGTTCTCACTAATTCCTGAGGTTTAACTAATTCCTGAGATTACACTAATTACCACGCCTGTAATCTCAGCACTTTGGGAGGCTAAGGTGGGTGGATCACCTGAGGTCAGGAGTTCAAGACCTGCCTGGCCAACATGGCAAAATCCTGTCTCTACTAAAAATACAAAAAAATTAGCCGGGCATGGTGGCAGATGCTTGTAGTCCCAGCTACTCGGGAGGCTGAGGCAGGAGAATGGCTTGAACCAGGGAGGTGGAGGTTGCAGTGAGCCAAGATTGTGCCACTGCACTCCAGCCTGGGCAACAGAGCGAGACTCCGTCTCAAAAAAAAAAAAAAAAAAAGGAAGTTGGATACATCTGAATATAGAATTGTTTTAAAGTCTGTGAATTTTTATCTAGATGTGGAGGCAAATATTTTAATATAATCACAAAGGCAAACTGGGTTTCTTACCAGAAAATACACATTTATTTCCCTTCTTTGCCCCAACTGGATTGAATTCACTCCAAAGCATATATTTGCCAACTCATGTAGAACAGATATTGTCTTAATTTTGCAAATTACGATTTTCCCTTTTGGCGCTCATTTTTTATTTCCTTATGGTTGCAAAAGGGCTAGAGGGACTTGAGAATTCAATTCAACCAATATTTATTAGTTCATGATTACTTCTAGGAACTACCATTCAAAAATTGAACAAAACACAGCCCATTGCTTCAGAGGATCATAATCTACATAGTAATACAAGATGATAATACAAGTAATAAAAGGCGGTATGAGCAAATGTGGATGGGAACATGGGTAAAAGAGAGATCATTTTACCCCAGCAAAGTAGGGTGATGAGATCATATTGGATCTCAAACTGAAAGAATGAGCAGGATTTTACTAGGAAAATGATGGGGAAGAAATACATTCCAGCAAGAGCTAATAGAAAGAAGAAAAGCTCAATGGCATTTTCTAGAAATAGCAGGTAGTCTCGTGGGCTGGAGTGTTATATGATGTGTGAAACAGAATGAGGTAGATAAAGACTGATGCCTGAGAGCTTTGGTGGACAGCATGAGGAGCTCTTTTCTCCCCTTGGTTTGTTGCTAAAAGAAGGGACCTGACATGACCAAAACTATGTGCTGGAAAAGAATAGAGTCAGGGTAGAAAACTGATTAGAAGAGGGTGAAAGCCAAAGCAGAACGTCTGATTAAGATGTTGTTGTAATAGTTTTGGGTGGGAAACATCGAGGGTCATAATTAGAGCAGTGACAGTGGAATCACTGTTGGGTGGAGCTCAGCTGAAAAGTGAATTTAGGAGCCATCAGCTTGTCGTGGAATTAGGTAAAATTGTCAAGGCAAGTGGGAAGAGCTAGTGAAGAATGTGATAGAAGATGGAGCGCTGGAGACCCTAACGTCAATGGGAATGAAACAGTCCAAGAAAAGCTTCAAGAAGAAAAGATCAGCCAGAATTAGGAGGAAAACCAGGATCACATATGGCTATTGGTTTATCATTCCTGAATTCTGAGAGCACAGCATCTACAGCAATAGAGATGGAAGCCAGGTTGAGGAGTTTGAAGAGATGAGATGTGAAGAGGGGAGCAGCAATAAGGACTGCTCTTCCAAGTAGTTGTTTCTTTGTTTGATTTTACGGCAGAGTGGAGTTTTATTATTACTCAAATCAGTCTCCCTGAAAATTTGGGAATTAAAGTTTTAAAGGTAATTTGGTGGGTTGGGGGAAAGCCAGTGAGTCGAGAGTGCTGAATGGATGCATCTTGCAATATTGCTCTTAACAATGAAAACCTAGAATGCACTTAAATGACCATTAATCAAAAACTGTTAAGACACAACCATATAGGGACTCAGTATGAAGTCATGCAAATTGGGTCAGAGATGAAATCATAGGGAATTGAATCTGTCCTCTTGCACTGAATCAGTTCCTGGGTGGGGGGCACAAGATCAGATGAGCCAGTTATCGATCTGGGTGGTGCCAGCTGACCCGTCAATGCAGCGTCTGCATAATATCTCAAGTACTGACCTTAGGAGCAATTTAGGAAGGGTCAGAATATTGTAGCCTCCAGCTGCATTATATAAAAAAGATAATACAGATGAAGAGTTGCTTCTTATGGATGAGAAAAAAAGAGGTTTTTCCTGGTGAAGATGTTGTGAACATTGTTTAAATGACAACCAAGAATTTAGAATATTACATATACTTAGCTGACAAATCACTAGCAGGGCTTAAGAGAATTGACTCCAGTTTTGAAAGTTCTACTGTGGATAAAATGCTATTGGATAGCATTGCATGCCTCAGAGAAATCTTTACTGAAAGGATGAGTCAATTGATGTGTAAACTCAGTGTTTTATTTTAAGAAAATGCCACTGCTATTTCAACTTCAGCAATTACCACTCTGTTCAGTTAACAGCCATCAACATGGAGTCAAAACCCTCTATCAGTGAAAAGATTACAACTTGCTGAAGGCCCAGGTGTTTGTTAGTAATTTTTAGCAATAAAGTATTTTTAATTAAGGTATGTTCATGGTTTATTATTAGACAAAATGCTATTGCACACTTAATAGACTATAGTATAGTGTAAATATAACTTTTTATACACTGGGAAACAAAACAATTCAAGTGACTCACTCTATTGTAATATTCACTTTATTGGGGTGGTCTGGGACTGAACCTGCCATATCTCTGAAGTATGCCTTTGACATTAATATTAATCTTCTATGGGCCAGGCACTTTGACCTCATGAAGTTGGCCTTGTCTCCCAATTCGTGCATTTTAGGAGCAATGTCACTTCCTTACTCTGAGATCTCTCTGGTACTACTTTTTGTCATTTCTCTCTGCTTCTTCTTAAACTCAGTTTTTTGAACCCGGAATCAACGACATCAAAAATTCCTAGATTTTACTGTATTTTTTTGCTGTGGGAAATTGTCTGACACTCAGTCAAAACACAGGTATTTACTGAGGACCGGCTGGCTGCTGGTCAGCACTGGATGAGAGGTTCTGCAGGATTACACACGAACAGCACATCACAGTTCCTAACATGAATGAACGTATAAGCTATTTGGAAAGAAAAGATGATAGAGAACAACAGAAGATGTTCTGTAATGGATGGATAAAACGTATCACTGGCTCCAGTACAGGTAGACCCCAGAGATGAAGTTTGAGGCTAGAAGTGGCAAAAGACCATTGTGGGCAAGATCCAGGGTTGGGGTTTGGCATTGTGCGCATAATGGGGGCAAAAAAGGCAGTCCTGTGTGGTTGACCCTGTGGCCAAGGCTGAGAGAGATGATTTGTATGATCAAGAGAGGCTGATGGACTATGTGAAGTGTATATCTTATCTCAATCACCCAACACCTTATATTGAAAGTGAGGATATCACACAAGTAAATTTTGTTTGTGTTTATATAACTTGGCACTTATGTTTTCAATATCATGTTGTAAAATAAATGTCTTTAAAATTAGACTAATTACCGCCACCCTCCAGTCATCAGCACAGCTTCTGCTGTGGAGATGTGCAAGTTGGGAAATAAACGAAACATCATTATGTCCATATTGCCCGCTTTATGATTTTATTAAGTTTAGGTGAGAAACTTTGCCTGCTAGAGTAAAACCTATGACATTCATGTATTTTTAATCCGCCTTTTTTTCCAGAAATAACTTTTTAAACTGCATAATATACAACCATTACAGAAGAAATTAGAAACAACAGATAAGTAAATAAAGAATAATCCCCTATCATCTTGGCACCAAGAGATACAAGATGTTCACATTTTATTTTAAAACTGGCAGATTTCTTTTGTGAATACAATACATTTAAATTGGTTCTTGTCTAATACATTTCCAATCTATCCAGGAGCGGTGGATGATTGGATAAACTACTTCAGAGCAGAAGAGTATTTAATGAACTATTCACAGAGAAGATGAAACACAGTGAACTGGTAAGACACTTTGAAGATCACTCAGTACAAATGGGAAATGAAACCAATTTTTATTTTATGCAGTGCAGTGCTTGGGGAAAACATAAATATTTTTCACCATTATAGAAAGCAGATTTTTTTTCAGTGCAAAACAGACACTTTATAAATGTGTCAAAAATGTCATGTGTGATATACTATTTCATATTTTGTGATAGCAGAGAATTATTAGTAAAAAAAAAGTGGTGGTGAGGGGGTTAGCCAAGATGACTGACTAGAAGCAGCTACGTTGTGCCAATCTAAGAGAAATAGAAGGGGTGAGTAAATACAGCACATTGTACTTCCGGTACAATGTGTACACCAGAAGCATCCAGGTACACACATTGGGATTCGTCAAGGAAACAATTTGACTCATGAAGAATGGAGAAAAGCAAGGCAGGGTAACTGCCCACCCAGGAGTGCCATGGAACCAGGGGAGCCTCCCTTGCCTAGAGAAGTGTTGACTGAATGAGGAAGTGACTGCAGAGACCCACTGTTCTACCACAGATCTTTGCAACCCTCAGGTCAGGAGATCCCTTCATGGACCCACTCTACCCAAACCTTCAGTTTGACATGCAGAGCTACATAATGTCTCTGCAGAGTAGCCACTCAGGCACATGTGGAGCCCTGGGAGACTTAGATATCCAGCTTCCTGTCAAAAATTAGCTGCAGCTCTTTCAAAGTGAGAGATTAGATCCTCGTACCTACCCGTAGGAAAGGGGCTGAATCCAGGGGAGTGAGCAGCGATGGACTACAGGCACCTCACGGGATAAGACCCACCGGCTTGGGAACCCAGCCAGTCACCAATAACAACAGTTACACCTCCCTGAGATGAAGCTCCCAGAGGGCGGGGTGGGCCACATCTTTGCTGTTTTACAGCCTTAGCAATTGTTGCCTTTGGACTCTAGGGAGTCTGAAGTGACTGGAGGCTGGAGCGGACCCCCAGTCCAGCATAGCAACTCTGCAAAGCAGCAGCCGACTGCTTTTCATGTGGATCCCAAATCCCATTTCTCTTCACTGGGTAGAATCTCCTGACCAGGACCTCCTGTCACCCCCACTGGTGTTTTCTGGCTGACAGCAGTTCCAACCCCTCCCTGAGATGTAGCTCCCAAAGGGAGGGGCAGGCCATCATCTTTGCTCTTTAGCAGCCTTAGCCATTGCTGCCTTCAGGCATTAGAGAGTCCATGGTGACCAGGGGCTGTAGTGGATCCCCAGAAAAGCACAACTATCCTGAGGAAAAGCAGCCAGGCTGCTTTTTTACATGGGTCCCTGATCCTATACCTCCTTACTGGGTGGGATCTCCCGATTGGGGTCTCCAATCACTTCTTGCAGGTGTGTTCAGGTTGGTAACAGGTCCGACCTCCCTGGGATGGAGCTCCCAGAGGGAGGGGCAGGCCACCTTTTTGCTGTTTTGCAGCCTTCACTGTTGATATCTTTAGATACTGGAAAATTCAAGGCCACTGGGGACTGGAGTGGACCCCCAGCATACTGCAGCAGCCCTGTGGAAAAGTGACCAGACTGTTATGTGGGTCCCCAATCATGTAGCTCCTCACTGGGCAGGTCCTCTTGGCTTGGGTCTCCAACTACCCTCTGCTGAGGCTATAGAGCCAATAGCAGCTGTGTAACTCCCTGGGCAGAGCTCCCCATGGTAGGGGCAGGTTGCCATGGTGGCTGTCTTGCAGCCCTTGCCCTTGGTGTCTCCAGGCTCTGGAGAGTCTGCGAGGATCAGGGACTGGTCCAGACCCCCAGCACAGAGCACCAACCCCATGGAAAAATGATCAGATTGTTCCCCATACAGGTGCCAGTCCTCGCTTCTCACTGGGCAGGTCTATCCAACCCCCAACACAACCACCCTGACCCTGCCTGATCACTTCAATCAGAGCCAGCTCAGCACTTCTCCCAGGAGGAAATCCCAGAGCCAACCCACAAACCCTCCTTCGCTGCAGCTGCAGTGGTACAGTTCCAACAGCCCTTGTGCTTGGAAAGGAACAAGGGGCTTAGTCATTATGCTGGCACTTCCAGCACACCACAGCCACGCTATAGAGAGGAGCCCAGCCCCTCTTCCAGGGGAACCCCCACCCCACACTCTTCACCAGGCAGGGCCCCTGGCTCATGACTGCAGAACAGCCACTCCACCCATGGCTGAACATATCCACTGGTAGTGGCCTGAGGAGAGGCTTGTGGAGACATGTTACAGCCCCTTTGTCACTGGTTCTATCCCTGCTGCCCTCAGTCTGAAGAAGAAACAAAGAACCTGAGGGCTACATCTGAGCTTACAGCATGCCACAGTCATATGGAGAGGAAACCAGTCTCTCCTCCCCCTGAACCGTTGACCCCCTGCTGCCAAACAAGCAGAGCCTCAAGCTCATGTGCCAGCACTGCACCTGCCCCTCCCCACTGGCTGAACACTCCCAATAAGAGCAGCTCTGCTTCACAGAGGTGGAACCCCCAGGGGCAACCAAAAACCTCTCTGCCACTGCCTCTGCAGTGGTATTACCCCTGCCACTCTCAGAGTAACAAAGGCAGAAGCAGTGGCAGAGAGGCTTTGGTTGCCCCTGGGGGTTCCACCTACAAGAAAGATGGAGTGCAGGAAAGGGAACTCCAGGCTTGGGCCCACAGCACAGACCCATCCTAGGCTGATTGCACTGAGCGATTGCTGACCTGCATTTCTCTGGGGTGGAGTCCCTAGGATACAAATAAAAGACCATCAGCTACAACCACTGCTAAGGTTCCTTCCTCTGCTGCCTCTAAGTTGGGGAGGAAACATAAACCTTGAGTTCACCCCAGAGCTCTGGTGGACAGCCCGGGAGTGCCAAGCCACAATTTACAGCCAGCGCTCAAGTGGAAGAGGAGCCCACGATTTCAGAGCATTGAGAGGGAACATGGCTGCAACTGTGAGGAAATACAGGGGAACCACACAACTGAGCAAGAGCCTACCAACTGAACACTATGCCTAAGCGCCACCTACTGGATCACACCCCAAAGCTTCAACACCAAAAATGTCTAGGTAACATACTCCCCTGTAAAACCAAAGACAATAAGTTAGCCACAAATAAAAACCCTGCACAAAGCTTCAGCCCTGTGAAAACATCCAGAAGAGAAGTCTATTGACTATACTCAACCTACGCTGCAGTTAAAGGAACACCCACATGCAGAGATGAGAAGGAATGCAATACAAGAACTCCAGTAACTCAATGGCCAGAGTGCCATATGTCCTCCAAATGACCACACTAATTTTCCAACAAGGATTCTTAACCAGACTGATCTGGCTGAAATGACAAAAATAGAATTCAGAATATAGGAAAAACAAAGATAATTAAAATTAAAATTCAGGAGGATGGCAAACCCCAATCCAAGGAAAATAAGAACCACAATAAAACTATACAGGAGCTGACAGACAAAATAGCCAGCATAAAAAAGAACCTAACTGATCTGACAGAGCTGAAAAACACACTACAAGAATTTCACAATGCAGTTGCAAGTGTTAACAGCAGAATACACCAAGCTGAGGAAAGAATCTCAGAACTTGAAGACTGGTTCTCTGAAATAGGACAGTCAGGCAAAAATTAAAAGAAAATAAAAAGGAATGAATAAACCTCCAAGAAATGTGGGATTATGTAAACACGCCAAATATAAAAATGATTGGCATCCTGAAAAGGGATGGGGAGAAAGCAGACAACATGGAAAACATATTTCAGGATATCATCCATGAAAATGTCCCCAACCTCACTATAGAGGCTGAGAGTGAAATTCTGGAAATACGGAGAGCCCTGCAAGATTCTGTACAAGAAGATCATCCCCAAAAAACACAATCAGATTTTCCAAGGTTGAAATGAAAAAATGTTAAAGGCAGCTAGAGAGAAAGAGCATGTCACCTACAAAGGGAACCCCATCAGGCTAACAGCAGACCTCTCAGCAGAAACACTACAAGCCAGTAGAGATTGGGGGCCTATATTCAACATTCTTAAGGAAAAAATAATCTTCAACCAAGCATATTATATCCAGCCAAACTAAGCTTCTTCTAAGTAAAAAAGAAAGAAGAACCTTTTCAGATAAGCAAATGCTGAGGGAGTTCATTGCCACCAGATGTGTCTAAGAAGAGATCTTGAAAGGAGCACTAAATATGGAAAAGAAAGACCATTACCAGCCAATAGAAAAACACACTTAAGGACACAGACCAATGACACTATACAGCAACCACACAAACAAGCTGGCACAATAACCAGATAGCAACACAATGACAAGATCAAATTCACACATATCAGTACTAACCTTGAAGGTAAACAGGCTAAATGCCCCATTTAAAAGGCTCAGAATGGTCAGCTGGATAATAAAGCAAAACCCAGATATGCTGTCTTCAAGAGACCCATCTCATACACGATGACACCCATAGGCTCAAAATAAAGGGATAGAGGAAAATATACCAAGCAAATGGAAACCAGCAAAAAGCATGAGTTGTAATCCTAATTTCAGGCAAAACAGACTTTAAACCAACAAAAATCCAAACAGACAAAGAAGGGCATTACATAATCATAAAGGGTTCAATTCGACAAGAAGACTTAACTATCCTAAATATATATGCACCCAATACAGGAGCACTCAGATTCAAAAAGCAAGTTCTTAGAGACCTACAAAGAGACTTAGACTTCCACACAATAATAGTGGAAAACTTCCTTACTCCACTGACAGTATCAGATAGATCATTGAGGCAGAAAATTAACAACAACATTTCAGGACCTGGACTCAATATTGGACCAATGGATCTGATAGACCTTTACAGAACTCTGTACCCAAAAACCAAATATACACTTTTCTTATCACCACATGGCACATATTCTAAAACTGGCCACACAGTTGGACATAAAACAATCCTCAGCAAATGCAAAGAAACTGAAATAATACCAAACACACTCTCAGACCACAGTACAAAATAGAAGTAAAGACTTAAAAATAAATCACTCAAAACCATGCAATTACATGGAAATTAACCTGCTCCTAAACAAGTTTTGGGTAAATAATGAAATTAAGTGAGAAATCAAGAAATTCTTTGAAACTAATGAGAACAAAGATACCAGAATCTCTGGGACACAGCTAAAGCAGTGTTAAGAGGGAAATTTATATCACTGAATGCCCATATCAAAAAGTTAGAAAGATCTCAAATTAACAACCTACCATTACAACTAAATAACTAGAGAAGCAAGAACAAACCAATCCCAAAACTAGCAGAAGAGAAGAAATAATGAAAATCAGAGCTGAACTGAAGGAGATTGAGACACAAAAAAACATTCAAAGGATCATCAAATCCAAGAGTAGGCTTTTTGAAAAAATTTAATAAGATCAGCCACTAGCTAGATTAATAAAGAAGAAAAGAGAGGAGGTCCAAATAAGCATAATTAGAAATGACAAAGGGGATATTACCACTGACCCCACAAAAATACAAATAACCATCAGAGACTGCTACAAACACCTCCATGCACACCAACTAGAAAGCCTAGAAGAGATTTATAAATTCCTGGACACATACACCCTCCTAGAACTGAACCAGGAAGAAGTTGATTCCCTGAGCAGACCAATAACAAGTCCCAAAATTGAATCTGTAATAAACAGCCTACTAACCAAAAAAGCCCAGGACCAGACAGATCCACAGCCAAATTCTACCAGATGGAGAAAGAAGTCTGGTACTGTTCCCACTAAAACTATTCCAAAATATTGAGGAGGAAGAATTCCTCCCTAACTCATTCTGTGAGGCCAGTATCATCCTGATACCAAAACTTACCAGAGATCCAACAAAAAAAAAGGAAATTTCAGGCCAATATGCCTAATGAACACGGATGTAAAAATCCTCAACAAAATACTTGCAAACCTATTCTAGCAGCACACCAAAAACCTAAACCACCATGATCAAGTAGGCTTTATCCTAGGGATGCAAGGTTGGTTTAACATATGCAAATTAATGTGATTCATCACATAAACAGAGCTAAAGACAAAATCCACATGATTATCTCGATACAGAAAAGGGTTTTGATAAAATTCAACATCCCTTAAAACCTCTCAGTGAATTAAATATTGTAAGAACATACCTCAATATAATAAGAGCCATCTATGACAAACCCACAGCCAACATCATACTGAGTTAGCAAAAGCTGGAAGTATTCCCATTGAAAAGCGGCACAAGACAAGATGCCCTCTCTCACTACTGTTATTCAACATAGCATTGGAAGTCCTGGCCAGAACAATTAGGCAAGAGAAAGAAATAAAGCACATCCAAATAGAAAGAGGGAAAGTCAAACTATTCCTTTTTGCAGACTACATGATTCTATGTCTAGAAAACCCCATAGTCTCAGTCTGAATGCTCCTTCAGCTGATAAACAACTTCAGCAAAGTCTCAGGATACAAAATTAATGCACAAAAATCACTAACATTTCTATACACCGACAACAACCTAACTCAGAACCAAATCAGAAAGGCAATCCCATTCGCAATTGCCACAAAAAGAATAAAATACTGAGGAATACGGCTAACCAGGGAGGTGAAAGGTCTCTGCAATGAGAATGACAAAACACTGCTCAAAGAAATCAGAGATGACACAAACAAATGGAAAAACATCTCATGCTCATGGATAGGAATAATAAATAAAAGTCATACTGCCCAAAGCAATTTACAAATTCAATAACATTCTTCACAGAACTAGAAAAAACTATTTTAAAATTCATATGGAACCAAAATAAGCCTGAATAGCCAAGGCAATCCTAAGCAAAAAGAACAAAGCTGATAGTATCTTGTTACCCAACTTCAAGCTATACTACAGGGCTACAGTAACTAAAACAGCATGGTACTGTTACAAAAACAGAAATGTAGATAAATGGAACAGAATAGTGAGCCCAGATATAAGAACACACACCTATGACCATCTGATCTTTGACAAAGCTGACAAGAAAAAGCAATGGGGAAAGACTCCCTATTCAATAAATGGTGCCTGGATAACAGGGTAATCATATAAAGAATACCAAAATGGGACCCCTTCTTTATACCATATACAAAAAAATCAATTCAAGATGAATTGAAGACTTAAATGTTAAACCTAAAATTATAAAACCCCTGGAAGACAATGGAATAGGCAATACCATTCAGGGCATAGGAACTGGCAAAGATTTCATGAAGGCACCAGAATTAATTGCAACAAAAACAAAAATTGAAAAATGGAATCTAATTAAACTTAAGAGCATCTGCAAAGAAATTATCAACAGAGTAAACAGCCAGCCTACAGAAGGGGAGAAAATATTTGCAAACTGTGCTTCTGACAAAGTTCTAACATTCAGCATCAATAAGGAACTTAAATTTAAAAGAAAAAAACAACCCCATTAAAAAGTGGGCCAAGGACATGAACAGTCACTTTTCAGAATAAGATGTACATGTGACCAACAAGCATATGAAAAAAAGTTCAACATTACTGATCATTAGAAAAATGCAAATCAAAACCACAACAAGATACTGTCTCACACCAGTCAGGATAGCTATTATTAAAAAGTCAAGAAATAACAGATGCTGGTGAGGTTGCAGAGAAGAAAAAAACACATGTACACTGTTAGTGGGGGTGTAAGTTATTTCAACAATTGTGGAAAGCAGTGTGGCAATTCCTCAAAGAGCTAAAAACAGAACTACTATTTGACCCAGCAATCTCATTACTGAGTATATACCCAAAGAAATAAAAATCATTCTATCATGGAGATAGATGCATGCATATGTTCATTGCAGCACTGTTCACAATAGTGAAGACATAGAGTCAACCTAAATGACCATCGATGACAGACTGGATAAAGGAAATGTGATACATATACACCATGGAATACCATGCAATCATATAAAAGAATAAGATCATGTCCTTTGAAGAAACATGGATGAAGCCGGAGACCATTTTCCTTAGCAAACTAATGCAGGAACAGAAAACCAAATGCCACATTCTCACTTATAAGTGGGAGCTAAATGATGAGAACACATGGACACAAAGAAGGAAACAACAGACACTAGTGCCTAGTTGAAAGTGAAGAGCAGGAGAAAAGAGAGGATCAGAAAAAATAATTATTGAGTACTAGGTTTTATACCTGGATGTCAAAATAATCTGTACACAAACCCTTATGACATGAGTTTACCTATATAAGTAACCTGCACACATACCCCTAAACCCTGAACCTAAAATAAAATAAAAGTTAAAAAAAAATAGAAACTTATAAAGATGGCAACACTACACCAAAATGCAAACTGTGAGACTCTTGGCCCTTCTATTCAAAGCTCTATAAATGTTAGGTGTCACTTTTCTCTCGTTTTAATTGTAAATGCAAGCAATCCTAGAAGAATAAGTATCTTCAATGATTTATATAGAAATAGGTTACATCAACTTCTTATCTCTGAAGAAAGAAACCAAATGTAACTCACTTTTTTGGAGAGTAAGTGAGTGAATTGTTTGTGCTTGCTTTAATGAAAAAGATGATCTTATTGGGATCAGAAAAAAAAATTCAAGAAGCATTGAGTGTCATCAATGAAGAAGCCACATATGGCAATAGACTAGTAGATAATTTTGGTTATTATTGCAAAGCTATTTTTACATGAGAAGATGAATATGGCCAAATGAGTTTCCCCATAAATGTCCAATTTACTTCTTTTTATATAACTAATTTTGTTTATACTTGCATGCCTCTTACTGATAATGAGTCTCTAATAGACTGGTTTATGATTCTAATAAATTAATCCCCATGCATTTGTGTAGCCAGTTTATCTCCACCCCCACACTCCTTTTGTTTTTAAGTGGCGGGGAAAAAACCCAGTCATGTAAAGAAAATCTTTTATAATTGTTAAAATGTATTATTTATCAATAATGAAGTAATGTGGGTAGTTTTTTTATAGTTTTTGGCAGATGATTCACATTTGTGCTGTGTCTAGGTTGACAAAGAAACCCATTATTAATGGGCAAGAAGTGATAGGGTCTAGCAGAATAATACATTTTGAATGAGACCGGTGGTCTTTCCCTGCTTTTCTTCTTTTCTCTGGGCCTCAGTTTCTATATTTTTAAATCAATTAAAATTGCCTTTATTTTGAGCAAAAGAAGGTAATAGCCAGGGTACCATTGATCAATTGATAACACCACTTCACTGAAAATTATTTTTCTCTTGTAATTAACTGTTGACACTTCTATTTGAATGCGTTTCCATTCTGCGGTTAAAAGATATATTAGTCGGCCGGGCGCGGTGGCTCACGCCTGTAATCCCAGCATTTTGGGAGGCCAAGGCGGGCAGATCACTAGGTCAGGAGATCAAGACCATCCTGGCTAACAAGGTGAGACCCCGTCTCTACTAAAAATACAAAAAATTAGCTGGGCGTGGTAGCGGGCCCCTGTAGTCCCAGCTACTCGGGAGGCTGAAGCAGGAGAATGGTGTGAACCCGGGAGACGGAGCTTGCAGTGAGCCGAGATCGCCCCACTGCACTCCAGCCTGGGCAACAGAGCGAGACTCCGTCTCGAAAAAAAAAAAAAACAAAAAACGATATATTAGTCGAATTTTTTTTCTGTTGTTTCTCTTCTTCTAACAAATCAAAGGCACACTACTACATATGGGTGAAGCGCTATGAACAAGACGTATTAGTTGAGAGATTTTCTGTTTGAATCACCATAATTATTCATTTATTCATTCAGCAGATATTAGTATGCCTACCATAGACAAGACATGATGCCAGGTGCTATGAGTCTTATCACGATGAAAAAGGCCAAAATGCTATGTGTCCAGAAAAATAAGAGATCATACTTTACTGGGTAAGCCTCAAAGTCAAGGAATACTTTACAGAGTAAAAGACATTTGAGTTGTGCCTTAGAATAAGGTGGGTAAGATTTTTAACAAGTGCAGTGTGCCCATGGGGAGGCCTTTCTGGGAGGGAGGAAGAGCATAGACAAATGCATCAGTGCTGGAAAGCAGTCTGCTTGGCTTGCAGCCCTTGCTGCAATGTTTTGGTTGTAAAGCAGCAGGTTGAAAATCTTTCTCTCTCTTCCTCATGCTAATCAGGAGGTCTAGTCTGACTGAAATTTTGAGTGCACATAGAACAATGTAGGCTTAGACCTGAGCATAAGGCCAGATTATTGAATGCCTCAAATGTTGGCAGTCCAAAGAGTTTAGAAAGATGTCTACCTATCCATGTGAGATTTCTCCTTACATTCTGAGTTTGAAAACAGTATACTGTGTTAAACCAGATGCATGAGCTAATCTAATTATACATATTTTTGAGATTTGTCTTTAGATCTTCTAAACTTATTTTAGGTTTGCAAAAAGACCATACGAAGAAATGCAATATGCAAATACGACTAATTTCAGCAAATCTTATACAATTTGAAATTAAATTTCCATCTTTTGCTCGTATTCATGGCAGTCATGCTGAGAAATATCACTAATGATTTTAATGAATGAATTCTTTTAATAAAAAATAAATACATCTTTTAAATTAAAAAAAAGAACACATAAATTTTTTGAATGGCCAAATTGTTCAGGATATTCAATAAGGCAAGAATACTTCTATTCAGGAAGAGCATATCACTGTGGGTGTTCAAGCTGCATTAATGTCCAACAAAAAACGTGAAGGATTTTCTAAAATAACAAATATCTGACAATTTATTTTCTGCCTATTTGGATGATTATGACCTCTAGACAAATATTTTTACTTCAACATTCCCTGACGTTTGTGTAGAAATAGCCTCCAGTGTCATAACAATGACAAACATAATCTTACTAACGTGGAAACACTTAATAGATTATATCAAATAACTATATTCCAGTACAGAGGTGAGAATAAAATATGAAAAAATAGTCTACGCCAGGCAAAGTGGCTCACGCCTGTAGTCCCAACACTTTGGGAGGCTGAGGCAGTTGGTTTGCTTGAGCCCAGCAGTTTGAGACCAGTTGGCAATATGGCGAAACCCCATCTCTACAAAAATTAACTGGGCATGGTGGCATGCGCCTGTGGTCCCAACTACTCAGGAGGCTGAGGTGGGAAGATCACTTGTGCCCAGGAGGTCAATGCTGCAGTGAGCCATGATCGTGCCACTGCACTCCAGCCTGGGCAACAGAGCTTGACCCTGTAATAACAACAACAACAACAACAACAACAACAACAACAAAAAGAAGCCAGGCATGGCGGCTCACGCCTGTAATCCCAGAACTTTGGGAGGCCAAGGCGGGTGAATCACGAGGTCAGGAGATAAAGACCATCCTGGCCAAAATGGTTAAACCCTGTCTCTACTAAAAATACAAAAATTAGCTGGGCGTGGTGGCACATGCCTGTAGTCCCAGCTACTCAGGAGGCTGAGGCAGGAGAATCACTTGAACCTAGGAGGCAGAGGTTGCAGTGAGCCAAGATCACATTACTGCACTCCCACCTGGTGACAGAGCAAGACTCAGTCTCAAAAAAAAAAAAAAAAAAAAAAAAGTCTCGGCTTGGCATTCCAGCAGTATTTTCTTTATTTTTAATGACATTAGTTCAATCACAAAATTTCCTATTTTCCAGTTTTGAAAAGCGCAATTTTTCTTGAGATGTTTATGATTCTTTACAGTATTTTGAATATGTGTGCTTTTCTCCAAAACAATTCCCAACATTAATCTAATTTCTAGAATTCTCTCTCTCCTGTAATCAATACTTTTCTATTGCATTAGTGTTAGCCTAGAGGACCTTGTAATGAAAACACTTATTTTAGGGTTATTTATTACCTAGATGACAATATAAAAATTATGTCAGATTGTTTCCATATGTCATAGCTAACTCAAGGCTTAATGGGAAATCAAAATTGTATTTTGTATATAACACTGAGCTCTGAACTCAAAGCAATGGGCTGAATTAGTTAATTCAGTCAAACACTTTGGTTTTGTATCTTAATGCATGGTGAAATTTATGTTTAGTAACAAATCTATTGGAGTCTTTTGTATCGAGTTCACAATTCAATAAGCAATTAGATCCTTGTAAATCTTATATGTATATTTTGTTATAAATAAAGTGTTCTCCTATTGACTTCATGCAATTCAGTTTTTTCCCTTCAAAATTAACATTCATAGAGATTTGCTTAGACATCTCCCTTCCCAAATAAATGAGGTTAGTAGATGAGAAAGGTAATCAAATGTGATCTGGTGAAGTCTTCATGTTGGAGCTGAAATCACACCTGACGTTGGTGTTCAGAGAATGACAAAGCCATCCGAGTAAGGCAAAGGAGATCTAATGAGGCTGGCAAGTAAAAAAAAATGAAAGTAGTGTTAAAGGAACCAAATCCTATGAGTCTATATCATCTTCTCTCAACATTATAATAATTTTGAAATTGAAAAAACTGAAATAGGACTATATTTGATGACATTATAGTATTTTAGATCTGTAAGGTAACTTTGAGATGTTGTAATCCAATTTTGATAAAAAATTGCTTAAGGTAAAAAATATAAAGGTGTAGCCAAGAACCTTAATTTCCAGTACATTATCCATGAGTCAAAAATATTGTTGAGCACATTTTATGTTCCAGGCTCTATTTTAGATTGTATGGGCACATGAAAAACTTGGAGTCTCTGCTGTCAAGATGCTTACATTCTAGAGGAGGTAGATATGTAGTTGTTTTTTTAAAAAGTAAACGTATGAGACTGGACATGGTGTCTCAGGCCTGTAATCCCAGCACTTTGGGAGGCTGAGGTGGGTGGATCACTTGAGGTCAGGAGTTCCAGACCAGCCTGGCCAATATGGCAAAATCTTGTCTCTACTAAAACTACAAAAATTAGTCAGGCATGGTGGCATGTGCCCATAGTCCCAGCTACTCAGGAGGCTGAGGCATGAGACTTATTTGAACCCAGGAAGCAAAGGTTTCAGTGAGCTGAGATCATGCCACTGCACTCCAGCCTGGGTGATAGAGTGAGACTCTGTCTCAAAAAATAAAAATAATTTTTAAAAGTAGACATATGAGATATGCTAGGTACCAATATGTGCTATAAAGAAGATAAAATAAGGTTAATGCAGTAGACAGTGACCGCTTTAGCTGGTGTGTTTGGCCAAAGACCTTAAGGTGACCTAGGAAATCCAATGTGGATGATAAATGGGTCTGGATGAGCTTGGAGGCGTGGCAAAGAGTTTGGATTTTATTCTAGGTGGAGGATTTTCCGCAAGGGAGTGAGACATTCTAATAGACACTTTTGAAAGATTAATCAACGGCTAGATGGAAGATGGACCTAAGGGGTCAAGGGCAGTGGTGCAGGGATAAAAGCCTATTGCAATGGTATAGGTGAGAGAAGAGGCATCTTGGGCTATTAGAGCAGTGGAGATGGTGAGAAATGGACATTTTCAGGATATAATATGGATATTGAGCTGGTGAACCTATAATAGATGTAAGAGACAGAAAGAAATAGATGATAAAGACTAGATTTTTGGCTCATCAACTGAATATCTGAGGATGGCACTTATTTAGGTGTGAAGGTGTATTAGTCCATTTTCACACTACTATGAAGAACTACCTGAGACTGGGTAACTTGTATAGAAAAGAGGTTTAATTGACTCACAGTTCCACATGACTGGGGAAGCCTCAGGAAACTTGTAATCATGGCGGAAGGGGAAGCAAGGCACATCTTACCATGGTGGAGCAGGAGAGAGAGAGTGAAGAGGGAAGTGCCACACTTTTAAATCATCAGATCTCATGAGAACTCACTATCACAAGAACAGCAAGGGAGATATTCATCCCCATGATCCAATCACCTCTCACCAGACCCCCCTTCTGACATGTGGGGATTACAATTCAAGGTGAGATTTGGGTGGGGACACAGAGCCAGACCATATCAGAAGGCTTGATAGCAGAATGATTTTAGTGGGTGGGTAGGAAGCAAGTGATTAAAGACTTCTGTTTTGGCTATGCTCTTTGAAGTGTCTATTAGACACCAGATAGTTTGTTGTATATAAGAATCTTTCTGACTGCTGCAGTTTTTGCTGGGTTCCAGTGGGAAGTTGCATCAGATTAGAAGATTTATAGAAGATTATGGTAATGAGCATCTGTATGATGATGAATGACCTGGGAATCTTGGACTTCTGATAGTGGCTGACATAGCTTAGGATATAAATTAAGACATATTGATCCTGCAAGTCAGAGCATACAATAGATGTAGATGCTGGTCCTTACTTGGCTTGCTTCCATTGAGACAGTTTAATGATACCCAACTGTATATGATGTCGAGAATTATCTTTAGCTTTTTCTTTTTCATAAAAAATTTTAATAACCAGTTTTAAAATCATTTTCGTGGTTAATCTTTCTAAAATGAAACTTTGGAAGAATCATTTTGTCAAAGTTTATTCTGTACCCATGAGTTCAATACTTCAATAATAAACACCACCCAGGAGTTGTGTCTTAGTGCACACAAATACAACAATATAAATTGTAAATTGTTGGTTCTTTCATTAAAGAGGCCAAATAAAGCTAAAATATCCTAAGGGGTCACTTATTTTTTTTCTTTACTTGTAGATATCAGGTACAAGGTACCTAGTCACTGGGTATCTAGATTCTAGTGAGAATGCCATCTTCCCTAACTTTAACTTACACCCATTGGGAAGGGGAGGGGCTCTGCTTTTGGAGGGCAGAGCAAGGTCCGAGAATGTACAAATAGACTTGGGTAAGTTCTTTCAAGTCTTACTACTCATCCTTCATTCATCTCCTGGATCATTGCCCAGAGAATGAAAGAAATTGCCAGTCAAGCCAGCCAGGTAGGTTAAATCTATCCTGGCAGTCCTGGAGACTGCTGCAGACTGACTTCCTGATGTCCGTGCCCACTGGGGTTTTTCCCTTTTCAGAAAGGATTTCTCCCTGATCTCTCCCCACAAACTCTGGCTTTGCTTTTTCATTTCCTAAGAGCAACTCAATATGCATTTCCCCATCCAAGCTACCTTCCACTATTCCCCTACTGATTCTCTCTGTCATTTATATGTTCCACTCTTCTCTTCCTTTCTCTGCTCTACCCTTGCCCCTTTGTTGTCAATGAGTAACTGCTAAATGTGAATGATTCTTCTAAGTTTTATCAACCAGCACTTTCTCCCACCCAAGCATTTGTTTGTGGCTCACAGGCATTTCATCCCATAGTAGATTAACACCAGTTCTATGACAACCTGCTCTGATAGTCCCCAGTCCTTGCCCCTGTTATTTTTCATTTCTTCCTCATTGACTCTCCATAGACTCTTCGCTTATATTTTACTTTTCATATTTTATCATTTGAGCCTGTGTTATTAAGTAAATGTCCACCTGCCATTCCAGTTTGTAAAGTTCTTGCCAATCAGAGTTCACGTGCTGTTCATTTTTGCATCCTTCAGCACACCTAGCCAAGCACAGCACTCATAATAGATGTTTAACAAATGTTCATTGTGAATGAGCTCATGGACCAACTTAAATTCTATGTCTTCTGGAAAAACTCAGTTCCAATACTGCAACCCACATTGATCCTATTTTTGTATTCTCCTAGTACTTCATGTCTGCATTAGTCAATTCTTTGTTTTTAACCTAATCATATGTTCTCTTCCATTATCATTTAGCTGTTTCACATTGTGTAAACCTTTTTTCCCTCATTTTATTGTAAACATACAGAGAGCTCATAACCAGCCTCTTCGGGGACTGATGCAGTGTATTTTCCACAGAAATTGTTCAATAAATGTGTGTTGCATGGAAGAATGAATGAATTAATGCATGATTTGAAGAATGAATAAACACACTCCTGTCTTTTTATCTACTGTGCAGCTTCCTGATCCTGTAGGCATGAATGCTTAGTGTCACCTAATTCTTTGCTTTTCCTCCACTTTCCAAATCAAACCAGTCACAATATGTTATTGATTCTTGCCTTTCAGTGCCTCTTAATCCATTCTGAGTGTAATAAGAAATTTTACCCATCCTCCTTCAAACATAAAGGTAAGCAAAAATCAGTTATAAGTTATAAAACTAGCCTGTAGCTACTACCTATATGATAAACACATCTGGCAGAGAGGTTGGTGGGTTTCATTCAATGTATTTTAGCCTTTTCTCTTTGATAATTTCTCCTTGTAATGTGTAAGACTATAGAACAGAACCTCTTTCTGCCTTTAAGCAGCTCATTCACAGATTTATAAGATACCAATTAAAGTTAGGTGTATTAGTCGTTTTCACGCTGCTATAAAGAACTACCTGAGACTGGGTAATTTATAAAGAAAAGAGGTTTAATGGACTCACGGTTCCACAGGTTTAACAGGAAGCATTACTGGGAGGCCTCAGGAAACTTACAATCATGGCGGAGAGCAAAAGGGAAGCAAGCACGTCTTATGCTTGACAGAGTGAGCGAGGGGGGAAGTGCCATACTTTTAAACCATCAGATCTCATGAGAACTCACTCACTATTATGAGAACAGCATGGGGGAAATCCGCCCCCATAATCCAGTCACTTCCCACCAGATGCCTCCCCTGACACATGAGGATTACAATTTGACATGAGATTTGGGTGGGGACACAGAGCCAAACCATATCATGTAGTTGGAAATCAGTGTTAAAGAAGGATAATGTAGCATTTAAACAATGTTCACATTGGTTTTATTTATTTTTATACTTTAGTTTAATAAAAGAATTGTTGGTTTTTTTCCTAGATGCACAGGTACAGGCCTAGGTGGAATTTCCATTTAGCAGAGGAAATGGCCCTTGTGGCCACTTTCGATGAAAAGCAACATGACACTTGATAAATAAGGAGTCATCCACACACCTAGCCCCATGAGTAACCAGTTAGGAAACTAATTACAGGCAAATGCTGTGCCCCATTTAGATAAGAAGAGTGGATTGCCACATTTCCAAAGTATGAGGAACACAAGGTATAACTAAACAGATTTTTAGGTAAATAAATTTGAGCAGTTTTGGTTCAATTGCAATATAATCATTAGTAATTTTAAATAATCATGACTCTTGCTGTGTAGCTATGAGAGTTTACTCATCCCTAATTGTTGACTGGCTGTATATTATTGTTGGGATGAAAAGGAAATTCTCAAGCTGCAATTAGTAACTGCAGTACACATCTGAGACAATTTGTATCTACGATAAACACGTATTTGTATGTATATTTCTAAAAATGTCCTCTTACTCAATTCAAATTTGCTATTTCTTTCAATGGATCATATCAGTTTACAGTATCAATTTGACTTAATAGAGATGAGAAGACATAGGTCTTTAGATGTTCTCCATTAGTTAGATTGCTCCTTCATTTTGTGAAAGTTTCACAGTCTACCGGGTCTGCATAAATGACAGCCGAAGGGAGATTCAGGCAGGTAGGGAGAGAACATCCTAGTGATGACTAACTGGGTTTTAGAAAGAGAGCATACTTCTGAGTAATTGGTCCAAGGGAATTTTAATTAAAGTAAATTAGTGTGACCAGCTAAATCTTGCTAGGTAGTATACAGCTGAGCTGGAAAATGATATAGAGAAGTTTATTTGCTCCAGACAGAAATATTTTAAAGGCATCGGGTAAATATATAAACTAATAATGTTAATTTTGCTTCAAAAGGCAGTTCTAGACAATTCAATAAATATTTCATTCTTTTGCTCATACAATAAAGGCCAACTATCCCATCTTATGAGAGTTCAGCTTCTAATTTCAACTGAGGTTATAATGCTTCTGTACCTAATGGATATCCTCCCTGAGATTCATAAAACCTAAATAGGAATTCCTTGAGTCCTCTACAAAATGTAAATAAAGCTGAGGCCCAAAGAGTAATGAGGCTGTAGTGACAGCCCTTGCCACAGTACTCCTTCTAGGATGCCAATCAGCAAAGGGACAAGTATGGCAGGAAGGACACCTAGTCAGTGGGCTAGTCGGGCCTCATTTGATATACGAAGGGTAATCTGTAGGCTCATGTGAACTCTTGGCCTCATTCATAAAGTGTTGGCTCTACAAAGGCTTTTCTAGGCCTGGGTTTCTGCTATAAAATACAAGACATGAAACTTGAAGTAAACTTAAGAAGTAATATATTTATTTCCATAAAATGAGGAAGTAGTACAGAAAGACCCCTTGAGGGCCCATCCAGGTCAGTACCATTTCCATGCCCTGAAATGCCTCCCTCAGGGACACCACCCCTTGGAAACACAGAGAATAAGGAATGCGGTGCAAGTGTATGGAACAGGATAAAGAGATGTGAGGTCACTCCCCAGCCACAGTCATCTACTCTGGCTCTCATAGGTACTTCAGGTTTTCTGCTAAGCAGGCACAAAGGGGTTTCATTTTGAAGAATTATCCCACTATTTTTTACAGTGATGAAGGAAGGATAGGAAGTCCTTTAGAAGGGACTCCAGGAGCTGTACCAAACTCTGAAAATACTGATGATTAAGCCAGATGGGGTCATCTCTTCTGAGCCTCCATACAGAAGTGAAGGGTGACAATTAAATAAGAAAAGTGTGACGATAGAGGTCTGCAGATATGAATCTGTGTGTTGGGGCACCCAGGAATGGGGCTCAAAATGAAGCCTCAGAGGCTGCAATAGGTAAGCAATGTTCCCTCGGACACAATAGGTACACCTAATGTACAGTTGTTCTGGTGGGCATGTGTCCAGCATGCCCACATAGCCAGCTGGGTCTCATCTTTTGCAAAATATGACCCTCTGGCCAGGTGGGTCAGGCATGAGCAGAGAGACTATGGCTGAACTTGATGGCTCCTTGACAGACCCCTCATCCTCTTTATGGTCCAAAGCTGCCCAGTCTCCAGAGCAACAAAACCAGCCTTAGTTTAATGTTGCCTAGAGGGGTCATAGTCCAACATTTTTAACTTCATTGGCATTATTTTCCCAGTTGTACATTCGTATTCTTTTAGACCGTTTCTCAAAGCACATTTTGCAAAATATCAGCATGCTAATTACCTCTGAAGTAATTATTTAAAATTCCATTTGGGAATTGTTGCTCAAGAAGAGTAGTAGTCAACTCCGGCTGCACATGAGAATCACAGGGGAAAAATATTTTTAATAGCAATTATCTGGGCCTCATACCAAAAGACACTGGTTTGATTGGTCTGGGTTATTCTAGGCATCTGAATGTGCTGGAAGCTCCCCACAGTGACTTGAGTGAGTTAGAGTCTCTACCAACGAACAGGTGTATGTCTGGAGGCAGGTGGGTGGGATGAGGCCACCTGAGGCCTGTTGGTAATCAGGAAGAAGGTCTCCAATGCACACGGAGTATCTATTAAAGAGACTATAGGATGGTTCCTGAGCCTGGATTCCATTCTGCTGTGCTTTCAGAGGGCTGCTCTCTCTCCTTCCTTTCCAGAAAAGGGGGCCTTCACAATTTCATTCCTCTAATAGATTCTCACAATTCAGTGTGCATAAAAGTCATCTGATGGAATTTTACTAACATGCCAATTCCCAGACGTTATCCCAGAAGTTCTGATTTAGTAGCACTGGGAAGGTGCTGGAATATATATTTTAGCAATTACTATATGATTTTGATGAAAGTGGTTGAGGGACCATCTTTGAGGAAACACTGCCTAAGCCTTCGCCAAGGTATAATCTGCTACACTTGGGAATGTTCCCTGTCTTAAATTTTGGATCTAGCACCTAGTGTCTGGCCCTGGGCATAATCATTAACCTTTCTGTGCCTCAATTTCCACATCCATAAAATAAATGAAATAAAAGTGCTTTATAGAGGTTGTGAGGATTAAAAGAAATTAAGATAGAGGTCATGGTAATGGCCTGAGGTAACCAGGTGATAGATCTGGGTAGCTTAGGGAATACATGTGTGTGCGTGTGTCTGTGTGTGTGTGTGTGTGTGTGTGTTTTGAGACAGTCTTGCTCTGTTACCCAGGCTGGAGTGCAGTGGCACGATCTCGGCTCACTGCAACCTCTCTCTCCCGGATTCAAGCGATTCTTGTGCCTCAGACTCCCAAGCAGCTGAGATTAGAGGCGTGCGCCACCATGCCTGGCTAATTGTTTTTGTATTTTTAGTAGAGATGGGGTTTCATCATGTTGGCCAGGCTGGTCTCACAGCCCTGGCCTTAAGTGATCCACCTGCCTTGGCCTCCCAAAGCGCTGGGATTACAGGCTTGAGCCACCGTGCCAGGCTGGGAATACATCTTTCTTTTCGGTTGGTGCTTGTCCTCTAGTAAGGCAGTAGCTTAATCATTTATGTGTCCTCTTTCTATCTCAGCCTTCCCACCACACTTCCCCACTCAAGGCTCACTCCAGACATTGTTAGAAGTTTTCCTTCTATCCATGTGCTTTGTTGTAAAGAAAGACTAAAAAGTATCCAAATTGTACTTTATAAACAATTTCCTATAGTGGAGATTGACACTCGATATATGAAGGTCAAACGATGAAGATGTACCGTTAAGTGTCATCAGACTCTATTAATTTCAGTTAGCAAGTGACAACTGCACATTTTAAAACCTAGATCTGTGATGACACCCAGTGGCCAAAATGTCAACCACTGAAATTTTAAAAATACATCAAGTATTTTCATCAGCATACAAATAATATTGCATCAACTTTAAATTTTGAGAGCTATTCAATAACAAAGCATGAAAAGGTTCTACACTTGGAATGTCACCAATGAAATGTGGACAAACCAACTTTCTTTAGTACTGTATTTAGTAGAACTTTCCCAACCAGTTCAGGCAGATAAAAGCACCAGGTTATCAAAGGTGACATATTCCTAAAAAAAAAAAAAAAAAAAAAAAAAAAAAAAAAAAAAAAGCTTTTAAACTTGGAAAAAGTAATTTGGATCAGTATATAGCAAAGAACCAATGACCAAATGCAGGAGAGTACAACAGACATTATTAAGACTTCACACATGGTCCTTTAAATAATTAGAAAATCATTAACATGCTTAGCTTGGCAATTCAGATAACAGTAATTACTTTAGCCAGTACCCATCCCAAAAGGTATAGGGTATTTTGGACATTCTTTCACTTGCTCATTCAAAAATATTTCCTGGTGTCCTGGGTTGAGAAGCAGACTTGGGGAGGGAGATTAATGTCCATGATGTTTGTGAAGGCAGGCTCCTGGGATCGCACTTGTAGATGGAAAACGAAGGAGGAGGATTGTGGAGAGAGAGGAGATGGTTCCTATACAGCCTCAGTTGACTCACAGAGAGCGCTGAAGCTAGCCTGGCCTCTCAGCTGTTGTCCATTCTTGGGGTAATGAAGCAGGGCTTTTATCCTCTGCCTCCATCCAGTCATTGGATGTGGGCTACTCCCAGAAAGGGAGTAACCTTAGGTGAGGCAGCGCTGAAGAGGTCTGACAGCTGAGGCTTGTCTACTGACAACACTCCCAGCAGCTGAGGGGGATAAGACCTCCAGGCTCAAGGGTGAGCTCTACGGCCCAACATAGCGTCCACCACGCTGACGCAATATGATGCCGACAAAATAAACAGGCTTTTCGATCTTCTGTAACTTGAAGGTAAGTATTAAGCCAATGAACACTTCGATATATACTTAAGGCTGTGAAGGAAGAGAGGGCTTTAAGAGAAGAAAGGGCAGGGGTTGGGGGAAGGAGAGGAGGGCTAACGCCTGGCTGTCTGCTGGTTTCATAATCAGGGCGGAGTGGCAGGAAGGATACAAAAGAGAACTATAACACTTGGACTGGGAATTGTTTACCTTATTCTGTGGGCAGCATGGAGTCACTGAGAGTTTTACAAAGGGAACAGAAAGCATAAAGTAGACAAGTAAAGTGGTAGTGGAATAGATTGGATTAGAAGGAAATTAAGCATTTCAAAGTCAACACAGGAATCAAGCATTTTCTTTTGAAGGTCATCTCCAATTTGGTCCTGTGTTTCTGGTCTCATTTCTTACCATTACCTTGTAGATCCTTTCAGGCCTATACAGATAACGACCTCTTCCATTATCTGAACACAAACGTTAACTCCATTTTTTTTGATATTGTCCTTTGACACCAATGAAATTTTCTAGTTTAAGATCCAGCTCAAATTTCACCTCCACTTGAAAAGATTTTTCTGCTTCAAGCCCTTTAAGGGTCTCTCTCTACCCTTATTTTCAGGATAAAGCAAAAATGTCTTAATGTAACTCACAAAAACCAGTACAATCTGGCCTCTGTTTATTCACCTCGCCAGACTCATATCATCCCATTCCCCTATGTTTGTTTGCCGAGGTGGTGAGCTTGTGCCTTATTTGGCTTTTTATTAGGTTGGGGCAAAAGTAATTGTGGTTTTTGCCATTAACCACAATTACATTTGCACCAACCTAACAATTTCAGGAAATATAATAATCTTTGACATGCTAAATGCTATTCATTGTTAAATTGAGAAAAGGTAAACAATCTTCACAAATAAAATTACTTACTTTTGATAGCTCTTCCCCTTCAAAGAATCATGGTTTAATACAGAGTATTGGCTGGGTGCAGTGGCTCATGCCTCTGCTCCCAGCTCCTCAGGAGGCCAAGGCGGATGGATGGCTCCAGCACAGGAGTTCAAGACCAGCCTGGTAATGTAGTGAGACCTCATCTCTACAAATAAATACATACATAATAATAAAGAATATTTCTTTTCTAAGTTCACTGATTACTAAGAAATTTAAGACTTCTGCACTATAATTTGTAGCCAATCATCCCCAGAGCCTTAAATGCCCATGTTAATCATAAATATGACATATGTTTCTTCTATGTGAAATATTTCTTCTAAGTAAAACATTAGTACATTTACATCTGTAGAATTAGAAGGGACAATTAAAAGGGACAATAGAGATCATCTATTTTAAGCGCCTCAGATTATAGTCACATAAACTGGCTTGGGGGTGTTAAATGTCTTGAAAAGCATACCTTAGCTAGTTCGTGACAATGTTGAAGCTAGAAACTAAGTTCATTTATTGCCAATAATAATAAACATTTAGAGGCCCTACATGAGCCAGGTACTCCTCTAGACATGCTATGTATATTATCTCATTGAATCTTCACAATCCTGTGAGGTGATACTGTTATTATCTTCAGTTAGAGCAAAGAAGCTTAGCCACGGAAAGGTTGGCTAAACTTGTCCAAATTCCAAAATGCAAAATAATTATAATAAAAACCCTCAAAAAGATCTTTCTCTTTTCACCTTCTCAAATTTCCAAACCCAGATGTATCAACATATATAATGCATTAAAAATTAAACTCCTTCCATTAGAAAGTAGACTCCATCTTCTGACCCCTTGATCTGAGCTGGATGGTCAGTAACTTGACTCACTTTGACCAGTAAAATTGAGGCTGAAGTAACATTGTGTGACTTCTGGGGAAGTTATCAAAAAGTGTTGCAGCATCCAATCTCACCTTCCAGCTGCTCAGAGACTGTCATGTTAAGACACTCAAACTAGTTTCCTTAAAGTTGAAAGACTGCAAGAAGAGAACAGCCCAGACACCAGTAGATATATGTGAGGGAAATTGACTTGGACTGTTCATCGATTCCCACCATCAACTGACTGCAACCACAGAGTGAGACCATGAAAACAACTCTACTTACCTTAGCCCAAATTGCTGATCCACAGAATTATGAAAAAGTAGTTAGTTTTTCAAGTAAACATGCTTTGAAGCTATTTGTTATATAGTAATTGATAACTGACAGAGCATATGATATTGTTGTTTGATCGATTTACCGTGGAATTTCTCTTCCTATCATTTTGTTTTTAACTTTTCTGAGTCTTTAAATTTAAAGTAGGTTTGTGGTAGCCAGCACACAGGTAAGTCTAGTTTTTTTTTTTTATTTAATTCAACTGACAGTCTCTGGTGTGTTTAGAACATTCATATTTAAAGTGATTATTGATATAGTTGCATTAAAATTTACCATCTTTGTAATTGTTTTCTATTCATTGCATTTGTTCTTTATTTCTTTCTCCTGCTGTTTTTCTGACTTCTCTGGGGTTAATTAAGCATTTTTATGATTTGATTTTATATCTTTACTTGGTATATCATATATCTTTTATAAAAAATTTAGTAATATCCCTAGGGTTTACAATATATATTTTAAAATAAGTCCACCTTCAAATAACATTATATAACTTTATAAGACTGTACTCCCGATTCATTCCTCCCATTCCTTGTGACATTGGTGTCAATTATTTCACTTGTCCATATGCTATAGTCACCCTATACATTGTTACTATTATTACTTTAAATAGCTATCTTTTAGATCAATTAAAAATATTATTTTAATTTCACTTGTTCCTTTTCTAATGCTTTTCTTTGTATAATTTTTGACCTATATCATTTTTTTTTCTCTCTGAAGAATATCTTTAACATTTTTGCAGGGCAGGTCTGCTGGCAATGAAATCCCTCAGTTTTCTCCACAAAAGGCTTTATTTTTCACCGTTGAAGGAAAATTTTGCTGAATATAGAAATATAGATTGACAGGGTTTGTTTCAGCATTTCAAAGATTTCACCTCACTCTTCTTGCTCACATGGTTTCTGAAGCCAAATCTGATATAATCTGTATCCTTACTTCTGGTTGTTTTTTTTTTTTTTTTCCTTCTGGCTTCCTTCAAGATTTTCTTTGTCTTTGATTTGCTGCAGTTTGAATATGAAATGCCTGGTTGTAGGATTTTATTTTTAATTGTTTGTTTTGGACTTCTCTGAGCTTCCTGGATTTGTAGTTTGATGATACCGTTATTATCTTCAATTAGAGCCAGGAAGCTTAGCCACAGAAAGGTTGGCTTTGGTGTTTGTCATTAGTTTTGGGAGTTCTTAGCCATGTATTATTTCAAATATTTCTTCTGTCCTGTTCTATTTCTTATCCTTCTGGTATTCAGTTATACCTTTTGATATTGGCCCACAGTTCTTGCATATTCTATTCTTTTTTAAAATTTATTTTCCTTCTGTTTTTCAGTTTGGGAACTTTTAAAATTGAGCAATATTCTGGCCGGGCGCAGTGGCTCATGCCTGTAACCCCAGCACTTTGGGAGGCCGAGGCGGGTGGATCACGAGGTCAGGAGTTCGAGACCAGCTGACCAACATGGTGAAACCCCGTCTCTACTAAAAATACAAAAATTAGCCGGGCATGGTGGTGCGTACCTGTAATCCCAGTTACTTGGGAGGCTGAGGCAGGAGAATCACTTGAACCTGGGAGGTGGAGGTTGCAGTGAGCCAAGATCACGCCACTGCACTCCAGCCTGGGCAACAGAGTGAGACCCCGTTTCAGGAAAAAAAAAAAAAAATTGACCAATATTCAAGTTTACCTATTCTTTCCTTAGCTATCTCAAGTCTACTGATAAACCACCAAAAGGCATTCCTCATTTCTGCTACTGTTTCTTTGATTTCTAGCATTTCCTTTTGATTCTTTTAGTTTCTGTCTGTATTGACATTATCTATCTGATTTTGCATGTTGTGTACTTTTTTCCATCCTTTTTTTATTAATCATAGTGTAACTGTGTACCCTCATTTTTCTAAGAGATAGTTTTTTACTATCTTTCTTCTTCTCGCTCTCCTTCTTTTCCCCACTTCCTACTTAGGTCTTTAGAAATGCAGTTATAGCCTTTACCTTCTCTTCACCAGACACTCCCTAGAGGGCAAGTTTATTTAATTAGGTTGTTAGAAGCTCCAGAGTGAAACTCTCCTACCAGGAGGCTGCCTAAAGAAACAACAGTCCATCTACTACCTAAAGTATTTCCACTGTGAAACTCTCTCCCACCTGGAGAATTTTCTGCTGCTTTTACAACCTAGTCTTGTCCACAAAGGGACCAGCAGTTACCAGCTTGACCACCCGGTAGATAAGGCACCGAGGCTAGTATGCAGACCCCCTACCTGCTCACTGCCTCCTCTGCATGTCATTCATGCCAGCATGCTGGGCCCCCTTTAAAAGCACCCCACTTTCTGCTCCAAAAGTGAAGTGGTACCCATAAAGACAAGATCCTGCTCCGCTTCCCCTAAGCAAGCTTTGGAATAAAATGTCACTTTCTTTATATCTTGCTCCTGTTAATTGGAGTGACTGGACTTGTGTTTTGGTTACAAAATGTGGAGTGGGGAGTGACTGGACTTGTGTTTTGGTTACAATTTTTGTGGGTCATATGGGGAAGTACTTCATGCCCTGGGTGAGCTAACTTTGTCAGCCCAGTTTCACTACCAGGTGAGGTGTGGGGTCACCTGTGAGTGCCAGCTGCTCATGGCTAGCAGACCCCATAATGGGAACATTAGGAAACTTCCCAGAAGCTGCCAAAAATGAATTTGTTTTGGGGGAAGCTACCTTTTGACTCATGGCATGACAACTGCTGCCTTTGGTGCTTCACTGGTACAAGCAAAATGGCCTCTTAAGACGCTGACAAACTTTGAAATTGAGTGAGTAGTTGGAGTGTACCCAAACTGGGTGGCCTTGCCCTATTTAAGACTTGGCTCTTTTGGGGTGTCACTGGGGCCCTGCTATATATATATATTATTATTTTTTGAGATGGAGTCTTGCTCAGCTGCCCAGGCTGGAGTGCAGTGGCCCAATCTCGGCTCACTGCAACCACCATCTCCCAGGTTCAAGCGATTCTCCTGTCTCAGCCTCCCAAGTAGCTGGGATTACAGGCACCCGCCATCATGCCCCACTAATTTTTGTATTTTAGAAGAGATGGGGTTTCTCCATGTTGATGAGGCTGGTCTTGAACTCCTGACCTCAGGTGATCCGCCCACCTTGGCCTCCCAAAGTGCTAGGATTACAGGCATGAGCCACTGCGCCTGGCCCAAGGCCCTACTGTATTTAAGACTTGGCTGCTAGTGATAGCATTTGAGCATTTTATGCATTTGTATTTATTTGAATATGAAGTTCCATAGGAACTTGGCTCAGACTCAGCTTCCTGAGGAGCCATTTGGAACTGGGGCGGGGGATTCAGGACTTCACCCAGACCCTTGACTGGGGACTCATTTGGAAGCACATCATTTGCGTGTGTGAATGAATGACTTTTTGTATGGGCCCTATTACCTTTCTTTGCTCTCTACCTCCCATTTCACCCTCCTGACTATCTCGGAGAGCTGCCCACCTAGGGTGCTGAGACTCTCCCTGATAAATGAGAAGGGTGGGCCTGGTGCCCCCACACTGTGTAATAGTTGGAAGGTTCCCAAGTTTCCATCTGGTCACTTTACCTTTTTTTTTCTTCTCCTCCTTTCTTTCTCACACCCCACTTGTGAAACCTGGCTCTTATGCCCAGTACGAACTTCATAGGGGCATAGGCCTGGCTCCTGTGCAGGCTGTCTTTCCCTCTCTCTTCTTTTCTCCCTACTTTAAATATGCTGTTACTAAGCTGCTGGTGCTGAGATAGGACTCATGTGGTCTAACTAGAATGTAAACGTTGGAAACTGTTTTGAAACTGAGGGAAGAAAAGATGAGTTTGGGTTTTCTTCTTCTTTTTTATAAGGAAGGGGTTTCTTTTGGAGCCAGGAGCTATGCAACCACCTGGGGTTAGGGGAGCGGGGATGCCAGAACTCCTTTAGCCGCCCCAGCTGGTGTCTAGTAGGTCACGTGCCCCTCCAGTCCACTGTCTCTTGATCGAGTCCAGCACTAGGACTCTCCTAGGTGTTGCAGTCCTTGTGGCCTCAACTGCCTTTCACGTTTATTTAGAGCCTCAGAACACTTTAGCTCGTGGTGGCAAGGCTTGTAGGAACTCAAGGTCTGACAATTGGGATCAGTGATTTCCCTCTGGCTAGGGCTGGTTTAAATGCTCCCTCCATAGACAGGCATCAGCTGAATTTGCTCTGATTTTTTTCTTTCTGCTATAACAGGGCAGCACTGAGTTCAATGCCTTACAATTGGAATGCTCTCCCTCCCCCAGGACTCAGAGACACTCTTTGCCCCACACTGCTGCTGCCACAGTGGGTCAGGGCAGGGGGCAAGGGGTGGCATTGGTGATTCAAGAGTGTTTTTTCTACCTGTTCAGTTCCTTTTTCAGTGATACAAAGTTAAAACCAGGTACTGTGAGTGCTCACCTGATGCTAGATGCTTTAAGGTCATAAAATACTTTTATGAGTTATAATAATAATTTGACTTGCCTGTTTTACAGCTATTAGATTCTAGGTAAGGTCTAAGGACATACTGAGTTAGGTAGGTTCCCTACCTAGGCTGGAAGAGTCAGACGGTTGTCTGCAGCTCTGTCCCTTGTCCTGGGCTTTACAATCCAATATATGGTTAAAATTACTTACTTACCAGATTTTTCACAAAAAATAAAAGTTGCTGAGAGTTAACATTGTAACATGTAATTGAGACTACTGGAGAAACAGTTTCATACGCAAGATATACAAGGAAAGTAGAATGTGGTTTTGGTAAAAGGTTATAAGAAGGCATATAAGTATGATATGGTTTTTGTTAAAGGGAATGTAATTTTGTCTAATTCCGAGGTTTTTAAGGATTGGCCTAAGCTAAAAGAACGATAGAACAAAACTGAAAATTTAAACAAATTGTGAAAGATTTGTGAGAGATTAATCTTGTAAAAGAAGTTCTACGAGTGTGAGAAAGCTGGCTAAAATTTGAAAGGGATTATTTAGTTTTTCCATAAATCAAACATTAAAATAAAAGCACACTGATGCAGGACCAGAATCTGGGCCCATGTGTCTGAATAATAAGGCTTTCTTAGAAAGTTGATCTGCTCTTTAACACAACATTGTAAAGGATTATAAAAAATTTATGAAAATTTTACTTTATGGTCAAATTAATTAAGATTGGATAGATTTGTTTATAAGGTTTTATTGAAAATTGGGTTTAACATTAATAGTACACTAATGCAAAGGTGAAATTTGGCTTTCTCTTTTGAGTAAATTTTTGTGTAATATTAAAAAATAATAAAAATATTTTGTTTGCCTTTTGAATAAATGACAGAAAAAAGAAAGGAAAGAAGAGACAGATTCAGTTGGCCTCATACTGTCTTTACTGGGTTTTATTTGAAAAGCTGTCTATCCTCTATCAATAAGTAAAGATTTTTCCCTTTTACTTATAGTGACATGAGATTTTATTTTGTAATACCAAGTGTTTAAACCTTTGATATTTGACAAACTTTCAAAAGTCAAATTCTAAATTAAGTTCTTTTTTTTTTTTTTAACCTGTTTAACCTTTTCAGATATCAGGTCCCTTAAAGTCTAAAAGAGACATATTTGGCTTATTTGGTATATAAAAACCATGCAGGAAACATTGTCAAATATAAAATGGTGTTTACAGTTCTTTGAGTTATAGTCATATAAATATGTTTTGAGCATGTGTTCCAAAATTGTATAAGATTCCTGTAATTATGATATGTCTTAACATATGTTATCAGTAATAATTATGATAGTTATGCTAAATTACTATGTGCCACATAGCCAGATTTCCTTGTTGATTGTGTCTTTGTGGCTATTCTGAGACTTTTGTCATCCATAATTGTTATTTTACTCTGATTCTTTTCAAAGGTGGTTTTATAACCAGCTATAGGACTCTGAGAGGTGCTCTTGAAGGCAGGTTTCTAATAACTGGAGATTTTGACATTAGAATAAAGAAAAAAAAACTTCCAAAACTCCCATAAAAAGCTAATGCATTTATGAATATCAAACAGAACAGGAATAAATTACATAGACTGAACTAATGGAAGACTGAAATAATCTTTATGACACTTTGTTTGAAACACTGCTAATTCTTTGATTTTTTCAGAGTCCAAAAATCCTTTTTCCTTTTGAGCTATTTACAGCTTTTAACAGTTGAGTAAAGTACACTCCCCTGAGCAAAATTCGGATAATTTTTCTTTGTTTTTACCTGATTTCTCCAGAATTTGAAAACTATTTGTAAGTATACTTAATTTATGGCAGTATAGTTACCTGCATATGTTCAAGAAGAATCTGTTTTCTTCTGTGAAAGGACACCATTGGAGACACCAGTTATTTTACCAAGGCTTTGACTGAAATGGCATACTTCCAGGTATAAATAGACTGCTTTAAGGAATCAAAGTTGACTTATAGAGCCAATTAAAGCCTCTTGGAAAAAACTGGCCTCATACCTTGTCCATGCAGTCCCTGCACAGGATTTCCTGACCTGTAGTAAGTAAGAATGTCACTTTGTGACACGCCCAAGAGCCCCAAATTATCTTGAGACCTCAAGAAGAGGAATTCACCCAATTCATACAAGTATTTGCAAGTACAGATGAGTCTGTGGCTGTGCTCAAGGTTTTAAAAGGTCAATTTAAGATTTCTTATAAGTAAAAATTTCAGCAAAGCCAGTTTTAAAAGGAGCAAATATGACAAATAATTATTCTTGCTGCACTTTCTGCAAATAATCAGGCCAAGTATAAATAAGACTAAAACTTATTTTGCAAATAAATTTGTCCTATTATGATTTGTCTTTAGTATAACAGGAACTGGAGAGAGAAAAAATTATATTTCAGAAAAAACTATAGTACACCTGTTGTTTGATTCTAGTTTTGTCCTTTGTTTTAGAGTTTGTATTATTTTCTGCAATTTGGACTAAATCCTGAATTCTTTCTGGGTTACAGGTCCCTAAACGAATGCTTTCAAATTCCTTTTCCATTTTTTTTTTAAGACAAACTCTCACTTTGTTACCCAGGCTGGAGTAACAAAGTGATCTTTGGCATGATCTTGGCTCACTGCAAACTCTACCTCCCAGGTTCAAGCAATTCTCCTACCTCAACCTCCTGAGTAGCTGGGACAACAGGTGAGCACCAATGTACCTAGCTAACTTTTGTATTTTTAGTAGAGACAGAGTTTCACCATGTTGGCCAGGCTGGTCTTGAACTCCTGACCTCAAGTGGTCACCTGCCTCAGCCTCCCAAATTGCTGGGATTACAGGTGTAAGACTGTGCCTGGCCTTCTTCCATTTTTCTGATTTGGACTTGGTGAAATCACTACTACCTTATTCCTCATAATACAGGAGAGAAAAATGTGTCAGCCTGCTACCGCCCTCCTCTGTAACTAAAGATGCTTTGAGTCTAACATCTAGATAAATTGTGCCCAACATTAACCTTTGTTTTTCTTCTGTTTCTATAGAAATGCCTCTTATTAAAAATATGTTTGCCTTCATCACATACAGAGGACTAACCCATCTGCAATGCCACCTCCTAGATGAGACACAGCTAGCTAACTAAACTGATTCATTCTCAGAAACTAGACAGGATTTATGATCACTTTTGTGAATATTCACAGCTCTTCCTATAATCCGTTGAACACATATTTAACCAACCTGTTAACATATCTGGTTATAATTGGCAGTGGGGAATCTGCATGACAATTAAGACTAAATGCTACATAAAGATCCAAGATAATACAGGAAATGTCTTGATAGCCTGCAAGACACAAACCAACAAATCAAAGCTATTTCTAACCCCACATATTGCTAGATCAATAGTTAGCATTCAGTTTCAGGTCAGGATTGTCCTGGTGGTGGAAGCTACTTATCAGTTTAGCCCTGGCTGCAAGAATAGGCATACTTCTCTGCTTTGGATTTTACTACTGTTGCACCCTGTGTAGAGAAATGCAAGACAGGATTTTTCATATACTTTCCAGACCTCACAGTATAATGTTCCAACCAATATCGTCTGTAAATCCGGGTACTCATGAATATTTCCAGTTCCAAATAGATCAGTTCCATTCTGATGCACAATGACTATGCCCCTTTCAGCAGGAAGCAGCCAGAATGAATATGGCACCTAAATCCCATAGAAATGAAATGGAACTTGGCAGTGGGGAATCGTAACCCAATACTCCCATTTTTCTTTTCTTTTTTCTTTTTTTTTTTTTTGAGATGGAGCCTAGCTCTGTCGCCCAGGCTGGAGTGCAATGGCACGATCTCGGCTAACTGCAACTTCTGCCTCCCGGGTTCAAGTGATTCTCCTGCCTCAGCCTCCCAAGTAGCTGGGATTACAAGCGCCCACCACCACGCCCAGCTAATTTCTATATTTTTAGTAGAGATGGGGTTTCACTGTGTTGGTCAGGCTGGTCTAGAACTCCTGACCTCATGATCCGCCCACCTTGGCCTCCCAAAGTGCTGGGATTACGAGCGTGAGCCACCACGCCCAGCTATACTCCCATTTTTCTAAGAGATAGTTTATTTTCTCACTCTCTTCTCTTTCTTCCATTTCCCCATTTCTCTAGTTAACTCTTTAGAAATGGAAGTATAGTCTTTACAACCACTTCATCAGATACTCCCTACAGGGCACGTTCATTTAACTATGTGCTCAGAAGCTCAAGAGCAGAACTCTCCACCAGGAGGCTGCCTCGAAAAACAGTCCATCTACAATCCAAAGTGTGCCTGCTGCAAAACTCTCTCTCACCTGGAGAATTTTCAAAAGCTTTTACTACCTAGATCTTCCCATGAAGGGGCCAGCAGCCACCTGCTAAACTGCCCAGGGGTCAATAAGCCGCTGAAACTAATACACACCTGCTCCTTCTCCTCTGGATGCCATTCATGCTAGCATGCCAGGCCCCCTTTAAAACCACTTGCTTTCTGCTCCAAAAGCAAAGCAGTACTCTTAAAGGCAAGAGCCTATACTTCTTCCCCTAAGCAAGTTTTGGAATAAAAAGTCACTTTCTTTATACCAGAAGTTGCTTTTGTTAATTGGACTCTGCACGTGGCAAGTGGCTGAACCTGTGTTTTGGTTACCATGGCATTTTAAATTGCCTGCCTGATAGTACCAGAATCTGTGTCATATCTGAGTCTGAACCTGACGACTATTTTGTCTCTTCAGACCCTGCTTTTTCTTGTTTTTGGTATATCTTACAATTTCTGTTGTTATTGTTGTTGAAAACCAGATATATTGCCTAAGGTAATAGGTACCAAGAGAAGTCTTTAGTGTGAAAAATTATATTAATCTTGCTCGGAGTTAAAATGCGATTTAATCTTTCTTATAGCTATAGATACCAGAGATTTCAAATTCTTTCAGTGTCCTTGTTTTTGGCTTTAAGACTTCCTTTTGTATTTTTTCCTTAGAGAAAATCTGTGTCTTGTAGCTTTTTTGGCTGAAATCCACTTTTATTACATTGGAGACTTATTGGTGTAGTGTATGGTGTGGAACAGAGGGAGCACTCTAAAATCATCTGTGTCTTGGTCTTTTAGTGGGCTTGTGTCTTGGGAGATGACCTTCGCAAGTGTTTCAATTTCTCCTCCAGGGGGATAGTTTTTTTTCTCATTGCTCCCCATTTTCCCTGGCTGTGGCATTCTCAATCGACTTCCTTGCCGCCTTCTCCCCTGCTGACTATGGATTTTTTTTGTCCCTTAGGTGAGACGGGAAAGTGGGCTGGAGTTGAGCAGAGTTCAGAGTTCTCCTAGCTAGGTGAGTTTTCAGTATTGCCCTCTGGGGAGAAGTCCTTTCTACTGGAGACAAGTTCTTTGTGAGGGAGAAGGGGCTGGCAGGATTTAACAACGACTATTCTTTACCTCCTCCTACCAGGGCCGTTGGAAGATTATTCTTGAATCCTCAGAACCTCCCTGTGAGAACCCACTGGTATTTCTGGAAATACCAGTATTTCCAGTATTTCCACGCCTGCCCCCTGCATGACAGCAACCACGAGGAGTTTCTCACTCTCACATTAGACCATACTCAGGGTCTAGCAATTCATGAAAATTACTAGTTAAGTGTTCCTATCAGCTTAGGGCATCCAGGAGCTTCTGCTGGATGTGTGGCAAAAGTAAGCAAGTATCAGATGCTCTTGTATCTCACTGGATGTGCATATCTCTCCAGATGGGTGGCTGTTTGCCCTGAGTCCTTGGTTCTCTGGTAGGTCCAAAAGCCATTGATTTTTGGACTTACCAAAATCCAGTTTTTCTGGATGTAAGGATGGGACAAAATCCAGTTTGTCCAGTTTTTCTGGATGTAAGGATGGGAATGGCAACTTCTAAGTTCCTTACATATTGGAGCTGAACATGTGATATTTTCTTGAGTAAGATTTCCTACTACTAGGAACACAGGAAGTAGTTGTAACAGTGAGAACTGAATTATCTCCTTGTACTTGGCTTGGAGTCATTGAAACGAAACAAGGACTCCAATATGGTTTATACTCATACAGAGAAATTGATTTCGGAGGTATTTTAGCAGAAGTTTTTTGAGGAATGAATTGTTCATGCTGATAAAGGTAGGACTTGAGAATAAGCTATGACTGGGGTGAAGAGGCCCACAATAACTTGTAGGAACGACGGCTGGAAATATTAGGTTGTGACCAGGCTACAGTGTTTCGTTTGAAGTATGTTTTATTCTGTGGTCGTCAGCATGGAGTCACTAAAAGATCTCAAAAAGGTTAACAACTAGCAAAAATCTGAACAAGTAATCTGGTGACAGTACTGAATAAATTGAAAGGACACTGGGTTAGTAGTATCAAACTCAAGCTTTGGTATCTGAATAGAGATAAAAAGGAGAAACTGAAAAGCTATAAGATTTTAATAATGATAAAATCAGAAACTTGAGGGATGAAGTCCAGGAGCCTGGCCTACAATATGAAGAATTTGAGATGTGACTAGAACTCACAACAGAGTATTGGGGTTGAAGATTATATTTGAGTTTCGTCTGCATGGAGATTGTAGCTGAAACCTTGAATAAAGATGTGATACCTGGGAAAGAACAAGAAGTGGGGTTAGAACCTTTGTGGATGTGTAAATGTAAAGGGGTGGGAAAAAATAAACTTAATAGCAGGAAAACCGGAAGGATGAGAGTAAAACTAGGACAAGATGTAAAGAAAATTAATAAGCCATTAATTTATTTTAATAGCTTTAAAATAAATAAACCATTAATTTTGGTTTAATGGTTTAATTTAAAATAAACCATTAATTTAAAGTTTTTAAAATAAATTGGTGTTTTTTTTTTTTTTTTCTCCAACTTATGTCTGTTCTACAGGGGCATACTCTGGAGTACCCAAATCCAACAGTCCTGACAGAGGAAAGCAGCTTCCTGTATAGTTGACCTGGAAGGTCAACTTCTTGTCAGAGTTTTACATGAATTATTTTTATGGTGGAAATAGATGTAAATGTTCCACCAAAAATGATTTTTATCAGGTAAATATCCACATTTATGAGATAATGCTCCACTATTAGAATCTAATCAGGTAGAAGAGTGATTTATGTCAGCTGTAAAGTTGTGACGATAACCATATATAATACAGGCATACCATGTTTTATTGAGCTTTGCTTTATTGTACTTCACAGATACTGTTTATTAGAAATTGAAGGTTTGTGGCAACTTTGCATCAAGCAAGTCTATTGGCACAATTTGTCCAACAGCATTTACTGATTTCATGTCTTTGTGTCACAATTTAGTAATTCTCACAATAGTTCAAACTTTTTCATTATTATTATATCTGTTATGATGGTCTGTGAATCTGTGATCTTTCATGTTACTGTTGTAATTGTTTTGGGGGTTGTGAACTATGCTCATAGAGACAGAAAACTTAATCCATAAATATTGTGTGTGTTCTGACTGCTCCACCAACCACCTGCTCCCTCATCTCTCTTCCTCTTCTTGGGCCTCCCTATTCCCCGAGACACAACAATATTGAAATTAGGTCAATTAATAAGCTTACAATGGCCCCTAAGTACTCATGTGAAAGGAAGAGTCACACATCACTCACTGTAAATCAAAAGCTAGCAATGATTAAGCTTAGTGAGGAAAGCATGTCAAAAGCCAAAATAGGCTGAAAGCTGGGCCTCTTGTGCCAAATGGTCAGCAAAGTTTTAAATACAAAGAAAAAGTTATAGAAGGAAACTCAAAGTGCTACTTAAGTGAACACACAAATAATAAGAAAGTCAAACAGCCTTCTTTCTGAGATGAAGACAGTTCAAGTGGTCTGGAAAGAAGATCAAACAGGCCACAACACTACCTTAAGCCAAAGCCTAATCCAGAGCAAGGCCCTAACTCACTTCAATTCTATGAAGGCTGAGAGAGATGGAGAAGCTACAGGAGAAAAGCAGGTAGCTAGCAGATGTTGGTTCATGAGGTTTAAGGAATGAAGCATCTCCATTACATAAAAATGCAAGGTGAAAAGCAGCAAGTGCTGTTGTACAAGCTGCAGCATGTTATCCAGAAGATCTAGCTAAGATGATTGACGAAGGTGGCTACACTCAACAACAGATTTTCAGTGTTGACCAAACAGCCTTCTGTTGGAAGATGCCATCTAGGATTTTCATAGCTAGAAAAAAGTCAGTGTCTGGCTTCAAATCTTCAAAGGACAGGCTGATCCTTTTGTTAGAATGTTAAAGCAGCCATGATTTTACATTGAAGCTGATCCTCAATACCATTCTAAAAACCCTAGGACCCTTAAGAATAATGCTAAATCTACCACGCCTGTGCAGTATAAATGAAACAGAAAAGCCTGGGTGATAGCACAACCGTTTATAACATGGTTTACTGGATATTTTAAGCCAACTGTTGAAACCTACTGCTCAGAAAAAGAGATTCCTTCAAAATGTTACTGCTTATGAACAATGCACCCGGTCACCCACGTGTTCTGATGGAGATGTACTAGGAGATTCATGTTGTTTTCATGCCTGCTAATACAACATCCATTCTGAAGCCATGGATCAATGCATAATTTCAACTTTCAAGTCTTGTTATTTAAAAAATACAGTTCTAGGGGTATTGCTGCCATCAATAGTGATTCCTCTGTTGGAAATAGGTAAATCGAAAACTTTCTGGAAAGTATTCACTATTCTAGATGCCATTAAGAACATTCATGATTCTGGGAGGCCAAGGCGGGTGGATCACGAGGTCAGGAGATCGAGACCATCCTGGCTAACATGGTGAAACCCCGTCTCTACTGAAAATACCAAAAATGAGCTGGGTATGGTGGTGGGCGCCTGTAGTCCCAGCTACTTGGGAGGCTGAGGCAGGAGAATGGCGTGAACCCAGGAGGTGGAGCTTGCAGTGAGCCAAGATTGCATCACTGCACTCCAGCCTGGGCGACAGAGCGAGACTCCATCTCAAAACAAACAAACAAACAAAAAAACAGAATTCATGATTCATAGAAGGAGGTCAAAATATCAACATTAATGAGAGTTTGGAAGTTGATTCCAAACCCTCATGGATGACTTTGAGGGGCTCAAGATTTCAGTGGAGGAAGTAACTGTAGATACGGTATAAATAGTAAGAGAATGAAGTTAGATGTGGAGCCTGAAGATGTAACTGAATCACTGCAATCTCATGATAAACTTGAATAGATGAGGAGTTGCTTCTTACGGATAAGCAAAAAATGTGGTTTCATGAGATAGAATCTACTCTTGGTAAAGATGCTATGAACACAAAGTGACAACCAATAATTTAGAAAATTACATAAATGTAGCTGATAAAACAGTGGCTTGAGAGAACTGACTTCAATTTTGAAAGATGTTCAATTGTGAGTAAAATGCTATCAAACAGCATCACACACTAGAGAGAAATCTTTCATGAGTCAATTGATGTGGTAAACTTCATTGTTGTCTTATTTTAAGGAACCGTCACAGCCACCTCAACCTTCAGCAACCACCACTGTTCAAGGCAACATCCTTCAGCAGCAGAAAGATTGACTCGCTGTAGGCTCAGGTAATTGTTAGCATTTTTAAGCAATATTTTTAAATTAAGGTATATACATTGTTTATCTGGGCATAATGCTACTGCACACTTAATAGACTACAGTTTACTTTAAACATAACATTTTATGTACCTGGCATCCAAAAAATTCCTATGACTCGCTTTATTGCAACGGTCTGGAACCAAACCCGTAATATCTCTAAGATATTCCTGTATGCAAAATTACCATTATCTCTCAGGGGTAACTGCAAATAATTTGCTTCCTCCAAATAAATACATAATCTTCATAATATATAAATTTATTTGGATATTTGTCTTTGTGTATACTGCTGATCCTTGAACAACATGGGTTTGAATTGTGTGGTCCACTTTTACGTGAATTTTTTTAACCATGTGCAGATCAAAAATGCATGTGAATCATGCAGTATATGGAGGGCCCACTTTTTGTATATGTGGGTTCAACAGTGTTGACTGTGGTACTTGAGTATGCACAGATTTTGGTATATGTGGGTGGTCCTGGAACCAACCCCCACATAGACCATATGCTGTTACGTATACATATGTGAAGTACAATCAGATGCTCTACCCCGGCATCAAGTGGCTTGTTTCTCACTAAGATTGGTTAATGTTTAAAGGAAAGAAAGAAAATGCATGGTAAATTTCTTCTAGAGCAACAAGGCAGTTTTCATCAAGTTTGAGAAATGTAATTTTATTAATAGAAGGGCATGTCTTACCATACACACTGTCCCCAGATAAATAAAATCCCAACATCTTTGAAAGCACACAAACACACAGTTTTACAGGGTACAATACAAAGTGAATTTTGATGATGTTCTTACTTGCATTTACTAAAAATCTGAGAAAGACTGTAATCAGTCTCTAAATAATTATCTTGCGTAAAGAGAAAAGTAGAGCACAATATATATATATCACAAACCAAATCACACTCTCTGTAACATTACAACATGGAATTTACTTAATCAAAAATAAAAGCAAACTGGCTGAAGAAGGCTGTATCATTTTTTTCTCAATATTACGCTAATTTCTATTTTTGGCATGAATTATTAACCTTTTCCATTAGTAGGAAAATGTGCTCTGCAAATTCTCGGATGGCACCACGGCCACCATTACATTTGCAAATGTATCCAACAGCCTTCTGGGCAGTAGAACAGGCATCAGCAGGAGCGCCACTTAGGCCCACTCTCTTCAAGCACTCTTCATCAGACACTTCATTTCCTATCAAGTAAAATAAATACTGAGCAAACATTTAAAGAGACAATATTCTAGCTAAATAATGCAGACAGCAACCAACAGGTAACTCTGGCAACTTCAGTAAGACCTAGGGGCACTGCATATAAGAATACTAAAGATTAGATGGAACAAAAATATTTTACAGTATAATTGAGGTCCAGGGTTTTCCCTAAGCAATCAAAAATAAACTCTTATGAGCTAGAGAAGAAGAATGGAGCATAATTGCTACCTGCCATGCATATTACAAATGTTAGAAATTTTATATATGAATTCTAAGTTATTTAAATTTTTCATTAAGCAAAATTTCAAACATATGCGAGAACCCCAATTTTATATTGAAAAATTATCAGAATTTAAAATCACTTAGTAATATTGTTTTCTATGCACTGCCCCCTGGTTTATTTGGGGAAAGGGAGAAGAAGGAATTCCCAGACATAATATTTTATCCAAAAACTCTTCAATATTTATCTCTGATAAATATAATTTTTTATCTGACAGAATATCATTAAACCCACAAAATCAGTAATAGTTCCTTAATATCCTCTAATAACCTAGTATATGTTGAGATACCCCCAGCTGTCTCAAAATTGTCCTTTTATAGCTGATTTATTTGAATCAGGAATGAAATAAGGTTAACATATGGTCTTTTGTTTATATATATATATATATATATATATATCTCTCTTAAATCTCTTTTAATCTGTAATGGTTCTGATTGGTATGCCATTTATTAATATTTGCTGAAAAATTACCATTTTTAAAGAATAAAAATAGATACTAAATCATACTGACATAACGATATCCTTTTCCTCCCTCTCTGTTAACCCCTTTTTTGGAATAGGATGCATTTCAGAAGCTCCCAGTATCTTTAATTCACCATTCTGAGTAAAACTATTACTATACTTTAGACCACATACAATAATACAATCTTGGTTGAAGAGAGTTTCTTTTACATTTGTTCTATGCTTATCTACTGAAATTTTCTCATTTATTATTAAATGTGTTGAAATTTGAATCGTTTTCACTAAAATAAAAAAAATTAGTATTTGCATAATCCAGCCTTTAAGCTCTATTTACTAAATTTTACTTATAAAAGTATTGATTTTTTTAAGAAATACATTTTTATACACTTATGTCACCCATATAAAACATTGGTGAGTTATTATTATTATTTTTTTTTGTAGACATGGGGCCTCACTATGTTTCACAGGCTGGTCTAAAACTCCTGAGCTCCAGGGATCTGCCTGCCTCCGCTTCCCAAAGTGGTGGGATTGTAGGCATGAGCCATCATGCCTGGCCTGCTGTGAGTTTTAAATAAAAATGTAAATGCTCTTCTCCATTTTCTTACCTCTCCTTTTAAAGTGTGTGTGTGTGTTTTTTTTAATGTCATATAAGTAATGCGTATTCGTGGTAGAAATATTTTTTTAAAAAATAGAAGCAAAAAAGTCACAATCATCCTAATTATCACTATTTGTAATCACTACATTTTGACACATATAATTCTAGAGTTTTACCTATATAAATGATACACTTATTACTATCTGTAGGCACTATGTTAAGCATTTTATATTATCTTTGTTTTTCTTTCTAATGGCTTTATAAAATTTGGTTTGTGTTTATATTCTAAGTAGAAAACTAAGGTATACAGAAGCTTGCTTAACATCCCAAAGATAATAAGTATAGTTGGAATTTGTTATACATTCCATTAAAATTTTCTTCTAATAAAAATTGGATCTGTCTTTAACAAACATTCTGCAGCATTTATGTCCATTAAATCTTCATGTGTGGTTTAAGGGTTATTCCTGAAGTCTCTAGATCACATGCTCCCAAAGTTTTTCCTGTGCTTCTTATTTTGAGGCTCATATTACCCTTGTAAATACTGCTTTCATACATGATTTATAGTTATTATGCATCTTAATAACTTATCAATTTTAAAATGTTGACATCATCAGACTGTAAGCTCTGCAAGCAGAAAGCCTACAGTTCCCACAACCAGTTCCATGCTGCGTATCATCATAGGTACCTGGTAAGTGTATTGCTTAATATCAAAGTGAAAAACATTGTTATATTTGCTCATGCAAATAAATACAGGTCACAGCACTGTTTGTAATGGTTGCATAGTAATCCTTTTTAGGGATATTCTATTTTTCACAGGACATTTAAGTGGGTTCTTTTAACTTCACTATTGGCCCATTTGTCTCATTTCTTTCCTGGAATTGGAATTTGGAGGAAAAAGTATGTACATTCAATTAGCAGCAAAAAAATATTCAGAGTGTAATTCCTATGTACTAGAAATTCTGCTAAGTGCTTTACTCATATTATTTTATTAATCCCTTCCAGAGCCCTACGGTAATAGGTACTCTTGATATCTCCAGTTTACAGATGAGGAAACAACATTCATCTTTTCACAACTGGCTAATCAGTGGTACAGTCTGACTTCACAGCTTGTGCTAATAATCATTCTACATTTGATACCTATTATCAAACTAACCTCCAGAAAGACTGTCCCAGTTTAACAGTTTGATCAGCAGTGTTAAGAGAGTTCCTATTTCCCTACAATCATACCCATTTGGAGGATGTGCTTTGTCATTTATGTATTTCTTTAAAAATAAGTAAATAAATCCTGGTCCATTTTACTATGGGTGAATAAAAAGATACCAACCAAGATATGCCACTTCTTTCCAGCACAGGCCCATTTCTTTTCTCCATTCATCTACAACTGCTAGCTTGTCTGATACACTGACTTCCATTTTGCAATCCAGTTTTAAAGAAGACAGCGTCTGCTTTGAACAGGCCCTTTCTGAGATTAGCCTCACCTTAAAAAAAAAAAAAAAGGATTGGAGGAAGAAGGGAAAACTTAAAAAGTGAAGAAAACAGAAATCTTTCATAATAATTGACCTTGTAGACAGTCCAAATCACAAACGAGTCATCTTTTGACCTTCTGAAGGTCCAAGTAAGAAAACTGACTGTCGTTTTAAAATCACGATGCTTTAAAACAAAGCTCATTTTATTTCTCATAGCCCAATAAAGGTGAGACACAGTATTTTATTTTCTACAATAGAAAGGATTCTATCTACAGGTAAAAATTACAACATATATTGTCTGATACTACTCTAAGATTCTCCTATAATTCAATTTATCCAGAGGAAAGTCTATAACCTCTCTCTTGTGCTGCTTAGCAATACATATTTAGGATTTCTGGTAAATTATAATTATCTTAGCTAGCTTTCATTTAAAAAAATACACTTAAACGTTAAGTTATTTTGAATCAAAAATGTCATTCATAAGAATAAGCTAGATTTTAAAAATCCACAGGATATCGTCCTTTTCTAAAATGGTACACCTATTATCTAGGGAATCTTTCTTGCTGCAAGATCCTTTGGGAAACACTAGATAGCTCCCATTTAAAAGTAGTTATGTTTATATTTACTGAGTAAACAAGAAATATTATTTGCTGATTAACAAATTCCTAATTCTACTCATCTAAAACTAAATAGTATAATAATTTTCTAGGCGTATGAAGGCCAGATTTCAGATATTTTAAGAGTTAATACTAAAAATTTAAATCTCTTAATTCCTTGCATGTTCTTTGACCCTGAATCAAAATATTATAAAATACTGCTATATTCAGGGAGCACATACCTCAATACCACTTTTCTTTAATAAACTTATCCCAATAGCATCTTTTACATCATAAGATATTATTTCTTTTTGGTCTCCTGATACATAAATGTGGCCATTGGTGAGACATCCATCAATATTGCAAACCAAAAGTTTTATTTCCTTAAGCTTCTCTTTGCCAAAATAGCCATATCTAAAAGAAACCAAAATAGACCTTTGAGTACAAGTGCAGTACTAATCACTCCCTCTCATCTGGCTAAACCAATACATGAAATGTCACCCTCCATTCAATTATTCAAACATTACTCTCCAAATTTACTTCACATATATATTTTAACATATAGTACAGTAAGTAAAAGTAGTGTGGTCTAACCAGATGTTTCTCACTTCATTGAAGCCATGTAAACACATATTTTACATATGTCTTCCTCACATGAACAAAGTAATTACAAAGATCCTAAGATGTTTGAAGTATCAGAAATCAGTATCTAGAAATATAATTAAGATTTAGTACAAAGGTTATAAAGGTTTGTTTTTACCTTAATACTCTTTGCTCTGCAATAGGCCAATCAATATCCACATCTATATCCACACTATGTTCAGCTCGCATTTCGTAGTATGCCATTTTTCCACCCTAAAGGTAGTAGAAATGTCATGAATACTGTTTTTAATATTCATTCACATATATCAAAACTTTATTATAATACAGAACAATGAATTCATTTCTACAGTACTGAGAAAAATGAATAACCCAGTAAAAATCAGTCACATAAAAATGATTTTTAAATTTATTTTTACTTTTTTATTTTTTCGAGTCAGGGTTTCGCTCTGCCTCCCGGGCTGGAGTGCAATGGTGCAATCATAGCTCATTATAACCTTGAAATCTTAGGCTCAAGCAATCCTCCCACCTCAGCCTCCTAAGGATCTGGTACTACAGGTATACAGCACCATGTCCGGCTAAATTTTTAAAGTTTTTTGTAGATATAAAATCTTGCTATGTTGCCAAGGCTGGTCTTGGAAACCTGGCCTCAAGCTATCCCCTTGAGGCCTCAAGCTGGCCTCTCAAATTGCTGGGATGACATGCTTCAGCCACCATGCCCAGCTTTTTTTTTTTTTTTTTAAGGAGAAAGCTCACACAAAAGAAATAACCTTAACATTTTTCAAATTCTTTCTAAACAGTTCAAGTTCCCTATTTAAGAAAATTTCTATTTTACTATTGAAAAAAGCAGAAATATTACATCCTCCAGGTTTCTGACCACAAGGGATTTTGTGGGAATCCCTTAATCATATCCTCCTTTTTTTCAAGAAGTCTCTCCTGTCATCATCCAAAAGCAGTATAAAGGTTTTTGGAACTTCTGTTCTAATTTGCAACTAACAGGCAACACAGGGGAGGAAAAATAACTGTAGCATCTGTTGTACAGAGTTTTCTTAGATCTCTGAGCTACTGATGAAAATGACTAATAGTCATCCAAGTCACATGCGGGCAAAGGCAAGGGCAGTCTCTTGATTCTAGGCAAGGGTCAGCAAGAGAAAGGGTCTTTCTTCTGATAGTAATTATTTGAATGACAAGATCAATTACTGGACAATTTCAATTTCATTTTTTTTTTCAGAATTGTCAGTCTCTTCATAAACCTTGTGTTAATGAGAAACATTTTTCTCCACACTTTAGGAATGGGTTAATCATGGTCCTCCTTAGAAAAAAGCTTAAAAATGGTAATATCTATGTGTGTCAAATCTAATTTGTCTGAACACTTAAATTTAACTAAACAGCTAGTCTATAGTTTGCCTATACATTGACCAGAAGATTTGTAAAAATGTTTTTCTCTCTTTTGCTCAGAATAATAGTCCCATTAGAATTTTTATTACACAATGGAGAGGTTTCTCTCTCTCTCTCTTTAAAACCGCTATTTCTTGAGTAACATAAGAACCTGAATCCAAATCCTGACAGTACCATTTATTAGCTGTTTTTGCCTTGAGTCAATTACTTCATATTTCAGTGAGGCAGTTTTCCTCCTCTGTAAAACTGGGTAGAAATGTCCATTCATTCGCTATGCAGATTACATAACATATGCAAAGTGTTTCACCTACTCTGCAGTACACAGTAAATAATAAATAATAATGATAACTAAAATTAACAAGTTAAGAAATATATGATGCAACCATGTTGCAGGCTCTAAAATGAGAGAGACATTGAATCTGTTATTTGAAAATGAGAGAAATGAGAGTCAGGACAGATAAAATGATACATATTCAAGCTTACATAGTAAGAGGCAGTTGACTTAAAGTATAATAAATATATATATATATATATATATATATAAAGATTCCGGGTTTCCTGACACCCAGGTCGTAACTCTTTTCACCTCTATGAAATTATTTGTCTTTTTAAAGCAATAGAAGTTATTCAACCCTACAGCCACAATATAACTATAACACAAACATGGATTACATAGTTTTGAGTGGAATAATATGAGTACCAGGACATGTGTAGACACGCAGTACTTGATTCATTTTTTTATCGTTGTAGCAGAATTCCTTGCATATTTACTGAATGGATTCCAAAGATCACTTTGGGGTAAACCTGCAGGATAAATGCCTCAGATAGCAAATGTTGTTAGCTATTACCTTTCCTCTATAGGTTGATACTTTTCTTCATCATAAAGAAATTGTACCATACTTCTTCCCTAGAACTCAAAGTATGCCTACAAAAGCGCTTAAAAGGGTTATGCAAAATGAAGGTACAAACCTGCAAGTAACCCATCTCTATCAAATGTCTTTTAGCAAAATAAAATGAGCCATTTTCATATAATTCTCCATCCCAGTCTTGTCGACGAGGCCGTTTAGCTGGATTTAAATTCAGAGGTTCGGTCACTTCACGAACTAAAAGCAAAAAGTTAGAGTAAGTCCACGTTGCCCTGAATATAGAAAGTGTTAATTTAGTAACTAAAAAAGTTAATAAAAATGAACTCAGAATGCAGAGCATTTCTTTATCTAGATAAAGAACTTTTTTTTTTTTTTTTTGAGACAGAGTCTCGCTCTGTCACCCAGGCTGGAGTGCAATGGTGCGATCTTGGCTCACTGCAACCTCCGCCTCCTGGGTTCAAGCGATTCTCCTGCCTCAGCCTCCCAAGTAGCTGGGACTACAGGCATGCACCACCACACCTGGCTAATTTTTGTATTTTTAGTGGAGATGGAGTTTCACCATGTTGTCCGGGCTGGTCTCGAACTCCTGACCTCGTGATCTGCCCACCTCGGCCTCCCAAAGTGCTGGAATTACAGGCATGAGCCACTGCGCCCGGCCTGATAAAGAACTTTTTTTAGGCTGAATGTGGTGATTCACGCCTGTAATCCCAGCACTGTGGAGGCCAAGGCGGGCGGATCACTTGAGGTCAGGAGTTCGAGAGCAGCCCAGCCAACATAGTGAAACGCCATCTCCACTAAAAACACAAATTGAGCCAGGCATGGTGGTGGGTACCTGTAATCCCAGCTACTTGGGAGGCTGAGGCAGGAGAATCGCTTGAACCCGGGGGGTGGAGATTGCAGTGAGCCGAGATTGCACCACTGTACTCCATCCAGCCTGGGCAACAGAGTGAGACTCTGTCTCAAAAAAAAGAAAAGAACTTTTTTAAAGGAATAAAATCTGTAATAATTCTGATGATTTATCTTTGCTTTCCAATAGCTACTAGAAAACTAAAGTATTTTATAATGAAATGTGGAACAATTAAGGTATTCATACAAATATTATGCTTTGGGAGGACATCAAGACAACCTTAAAGTAGCTTTAAAAGAACTGAATTTGTCATAAAATACCTATATTAATATTTGGGCCCTTTAATCTAGTTCTCATTGTTTGCATATACAGAAATAAGTTTTATTTATCTAATGTGGTTGAGAAGTTTTTATACAATTATTGCTGAAAAGTAAAGATTTCTCCATTAAATTATTGAAGATTTTATATTGATGAAAATGTTTATGTAACATATTATACATTCTTACCATTAGTTAAAAATATACTAAACATAATAATAAATTATGTTTATGAGTATACCTGATAATAAAGGCTCAGCAATGTCAACATTAATGAATAGAACATAATGTAATCAATGAAGACTTTGGTACTGTCATGTAGAGATTCCTTTGCCTTTCCACTGAGTTTTCCTCAAATGTGTGTATGTGTATGTGTGTGTGTGTGTGTGTGTGTGTGTGTGTAATAGCTGGTTACTCTCCAGAATCTTTCTTCACTTTTTGCTGCCATTTCTGTGTTTATACAGGCTTCTAGGAATAACCTCTACTTACTTGTTTAACGAAACCATCCCCTGTTCAATTCCACCCCAGTGTTTGAAATAACCCAGGAAAAAACCTTAGCAAATACAAATTAAATAGCTAGAGATAACATAGCTTTATGGGCACTGGCTACAGAGTAGTGACCAGAACTCTCTCTACTCTCAAAAAGTATACAATCTAGGGGTAGAGACAGGTAATAAACCAACTAGATAATTCAAGTGGTACTTTGAAGAAAAGAGAGGGACAAATCTTTCCTAGTATCAGTGGCTGCTTTCTCCCTGGGCATATCTGCTGAGTATGAGGAGAAGGTACAAGAAAGATCAAGCTTTGCATAATCAGAGGGACTCTGCTGAGGTAGGCAAAAACTAGAAGGGCTTTCAATGACCCTGTGGACTTGAGTTACAGATTGTCATCTGTAGGAACCACAAACATATAGCTAGTTTTTCCCCACCTAATGCTTCCCCCCTACAAGACTTTGGCTGAGTGTACTGTGTGGGAAGCTGGGAATGGGCTGGAAAGCAGGGAGACATCATAATAGTATTGTGGTCATTAGATCCCTTGGTCTTGTTAGCAAGAGTAGGGTATGGATGTGAGTGTCAGTAACACATACAAGATGTATCTTCTAATAAGACACCTATACTAAGAGGTGAGATGAAATTAAAGTTTCAACCCAGCCCAACTCCTAATTGAATCAAAGTGATCAGCCCCTTATCCTATCTTCCTGATAGAAGAAAAGGTGTACCCTCTCTGGAGGAAAATATGTACTCAAGTGTCTATGCCAGATATACAATTAAACATGAGCCAAATGAGGCAGAAATAGGTGACTCACAATCAAGAGAGAAGCAGAGTACAGAACTGTAAGTGACTAGATGTTGAAATCTGCAATCGAGGACTTTCAAATAGCTATCAAAAATATGTTAAATTAGAGGAAATGACCTTTTTTTAAAATGGATAAAAAAATGGAAAATTTCAACAGAAAATGGAATTCCTAAGAAACAACTAAAATGTACATTACTGAATGGAAAAACACAGTGTTTATAACAATTCTCCGGATAAGATTTATAGCACACTGGACATGGCAGGCAAAATGCCTAGTAAACCCTAGGGAACCCTTCTTATATATGGAGTTAGGAATTTGGGGAAGAACTTCAAAATGTCATTCTTGAGATCCTTCAGAACACTTTGGTGGATGCTTTCTATCTCCATATGATTTGTATGGAGTTCATCAAACATGTCTAGAACAAACATAAAAGTATTTCATCTAGAAAAACAGCATATCTGCCTCGAAAGGCAAATAGAAATAAGAGGATTAGAATGTCCCTTTGTAAAGAGTAAAGCAAAGAATTAATTTGGTCTAGCTGTGTTGGCTCGACAACAGATTTACAGCTGATTGTAAATGTCATTACCTACTAAAGTAATGAGTCAAATACTCTCTTTTACAGCTCCCCTTTTACTCTCCTCATGCCTAAAGGATATTTATATACAAAAAAATTGATTCTCAATAAAATGAGCTAAAATAAAGACTGAAAAGGGATTACCTCCTTTCTGAATTTCACTCCATCGAAACTGATGGCGTCTCACAACAGAGAAAACAGAATCATATCCTTCTTCTCGAATCATTTCTGCAACTTTTTGAAGATCAGTAGGATGTAAACATGGAGAAGTAGCTTGAATATTTCCTACAATGTCAACCTCTTAAAAAGACAAGAGAAATGAAAAGGATATTAAAAAAAAAAGTTCCTTGCAAGCAAGTAATATTAAGGTTTGGAATTCAAATGTTAAAACAAGTCTTATAAGATAATAAAGGAAGTAGAAAAGTACATAAGGGTTTGAAAAAACTATTAATCAAATTCATACCATTATGATAATTAAGAAATTCTATGATGGCATCTAGTGAGGTAGAGCTGTCTTTTGAAACTTCAGAACTTCTTCGATGAACTTGTGCACCAAATTGTTTGGCCACATTCTCAATTTCATCATGGTCTGTCGAAACCCATACACTGTTCAGATATCAAAAGAAATTAACAGCCAAATCAAAAGAAATCATTAACAATAAAATGGAGCTCTGTAACCATAAAATACAGCTTATATAATGTGAGAATATTTTTTGCACAATGATAATGTTACAGATCCAAAGGAGTATAAAATGTAAGAAATTATAAAGTATTTTGTATATAAATATATTAATGAATAAAAATGCAGTCCTAGATATGCTTTATATAAAGAAAGGAACAACAGACACTGGGGCCTACTTGAGGGTAGAGGGTGGGAGGAGGGTGAGGATCAAAAAACTACCTATCAGGTACTATGCTTACTACCTGGATGACGAAATAATCTGTACACCGAACCCCTGCAACATGCAACTTACCTCTGTAACAAGCCTGCCATGTACCCCTGAACCTAAAATAAACGTTTTTTAAAAGGCACTAGAAGTCAAATCTAAAGAAAATTAAAGATCTTGCCTATTCTCCATCCAAATCCAAAATATTGTATAAAATATTTTAATATGCTTGCTAAAAAAAAAAAAATGGACTTGGCTTAGCCAAACCCTAAAGGTGAAACAGTTTCAAGCTTCGAAGATAATAAATGCCCAAGTCTGGGCTCAAAAAAAATCAGATGAAACAACTCTTTCTTTTTTAAACAACAAACAATGGGTATATAGATGTAGAATCAGCTGGGTTATAGCCATTGATAACAACAAACATGAAGAACATGACTTCATTGGCTCAAAAGAATTTAACTTAATACTCTATTAACCGCAGGTTACAAGGTTGCCTATTTAGCCTTTACAAAATGATGAGTAGGCAAAATGCTGTTTTGGAGAGGGGTACCAGTTTCTATTGAAGTTTTGTTTCCTGGACAGTCACAAATTCCCACTGCTAGATGCAGAAGATGTAAATACTACTCTAGCCACAATGTTTGGTCAGGCCTGGAGTCTCACACCTGTAATCCCAACACTTTGGGAAGCCGAGGCGGGTGGATCACCTGAGGTCATGAGATGGAGACCAGCCTGGCCAACACGGTGAAACCCAGACTCTACTAAACATACAAAAATTAGCTGGGCATGGTGATGCACACCTGTAATCCCAGCTACTAGAGAGGCTGAGACAGGAGGATCGCTTGAACCTGGGAGGCAGAGGTTGCAGTGAGCCGAGATCGCGCCACTGCACTCCAGCCTGAGAGACACAGCAAGACCCTGTCTCAAAAAAAAGACAAAAAACAACAACAAAACCCCACCATGTTTTAATAGTGATTTATGCAAAGATATCTTAATGACTTATAGTCTTTGGTGTACGTGTGTGTATATATATATACTTGGTATATATATATATATATATACACACACACAAACATATATACACATTATTTTATATACATACAAAATTATATACAACGTATATACATAATGTGTATATGTGTGTGTGTATATGTATACATATACACACACACATATATATTTTTCCTTTTATCCCACTCTTTCGATATCTACTGAGGGAAAGATGAACTGCATGTTTTGTTTGTTTGTTTTTTTGACAGAGTCTTGCTCTATCACCCAGGCTGGAAGTACAGTGGCCCATTATCTGCTCACTGCAACCTCCACCTCCCAGGTTCAAGCAATTCTCATGCCTTAGGCTCCTGAGTAGCTGGGATTACAGGCATTTGTCACCACACCCGACCAATTTTTAGTAAAGATGGGGTTTTGCCATGTTGGCCAGGATGGTCTCAAACTCCTGACCTCAAGTGACCCTCCCACCTCAGCCTCCCAAAATGCTAGGATTACAGGTGTAAGCCACCACGCTCGGCTGAACTGCATGTTTGTCTATGCTCAATTATCATGAGTGGAAAGAAAGTGAAAAACTAAAGAAAATCTTCTAACATCCCTGGATTTCATTTATTTATTTCGTTTATTCCCTTTAATATTTATAGAAGGATTTAAATCAAGGGATAAAGTCAGTAAGAAAAAATAATCAAAGAAAGCCTAGCAAACAAGATGAGCCACTGGCTAGGGGTCAAGAATCCCGTGATATCTACTTATGTCACTCTATGCAGGGCGAACGCAGGAGCCCCCATTTTCCTCCATCTTGAAATCTGAAATAGTGGGAAAAAAATGTTCTCTTGGGAAATGTCATAGTCAAAGGTATATAACAAAGTAAAGTAGCAATGAAAACCTAGTGCATTTTTAAAATAGAGGTGACGAGAGGATAAGATGAAATTAGAATACAATAAAAAATAAACAGGGCAAAAGACATGGTAATTTGGCATCTAATTTACATTAATTGAAATAAATTGCTGAAGCCATTTACTTCATTATCCTGATTTTTACTGCAATGAAAATTCAATACCAGAGGGTTCAGTGGTCTTTAAGTAATGTTTACAAAGCAAGAAAAAAAAAATAGAATTTTGGAGGAGGTTTGCTTTTCTTCCTTCCTTCCTTCCTTCTTTCATTCATTCATCCTTAATTTATGAACTATTTACTAAGTGCTTATTCTGTCCCACGCACGATTCTGGACACTAGGGATGTAATAACATATAGAGCATAGTTTATTTTCTTGAGAAAGTCTTGGCCTATTGACAGAGACTGAGGCCAATATAGCGGTGTAATTCTCTTTAAACCATTAGGAAAAGAGAAGCGAGGGATCAATTAAGTAACTACGCTCTTTTCAGTGCTTTACTTTTTACAAAGTACTTTCACAGTGCCTGCTACATATCAGGTGCTCAATATAGATCTGTTGAATGAATGAAACAGTAAGGGATTAAAAGGATGGTTTCTGAAGGAAGAGGTTCAATTCTGGCTCCACCACATGCTAGCTATATGACCATGGGAAAAATCCATATCTCCCTATGCCTCAATTTTCAGTAAAATGGAGGTAAGTAATAATAGTGGGTACCTCATATGGTTTAGAGGATTAAATATAAACCATTTACTACAGAATAAACATTTAATAAATGTTAGCTATTCAAAATACCAAAATAGGAATGGTAATAAAGTAACATCTACTCTGTCTCATTTAATCCTCACACTCAATCTTCAGAAGTTCTGCTTCCAGACCTTCAAAGGTCCAAATGTCTAATTTGTATGTTATGTTAAGCAATTACACCGTGAAAAAAATATGAAAACAGTATCCCATATGTACACTTAAAATACTATGATCATAACCTATGAAAGAGACTGAGTAGATAATTTTCCTTTGGTTTAGGGACATAAGATGGGGCTAGGCAAAAGAGAAAATGAGCAAGTGAACAAACAGGCCAGTCAAGCAGAGTGAATGTCAAAGTCTAATGCCAATGGCTTTAGCCTCAAATGAAGTCACACCACATCTAACAGGACCAACAGGAATATCAACCATGGTGCCTGTGATAACTATTTTAAATCAGAAGCTGCCATTTTAGGGATAATAACAGCATAGGCCTTTCATTAATCAAAAGTCTATACCCTAAGCATAAAACTAAAACATGTTTACTTTTCCTAAGTATGTTAGGCAACACTTACAAATCAATTTGTTCTGAGGTTTACTTACACAGCACGGAACCACTGTTGAAAATTAAGCTCTTACAAAATCAACTCTGGCAATAACTCTTTACTAAAGGAAAAAAAATTATCTCAGCATTTTTCTTAACTACTAACTAGCCTAGTTAGTATGCAAAGTTAGCAACCTTGAAAAGTACTGTTAGCTTTGATTCTGAGCTGGCCAGAGAAATCTGCCTCAATTAAGTCAAATCGTGGTTTTGAACAAAATAATCTCAAAGGTATCTTTGAGCCCTGAAAAACACAAATCAGACAGCTGCAATTTTCTTCAGCTCTCTCCTAAGGTAAACATTTTTTGAAGAAACAAAAGAGAGGGTAGGAGGCAGGAAGGGTGCTCCAAAGTCCTCTTACAGCTTCATAGTAAGTCAATTGAATATAAGTCAACACATTTTAATGGTCTAGTATATAAAGCATACCATGATGAATAAGAGGGTACCTGCTCATAAGAAGCTTAGCTTCTCACCTAGTATGGCAGGAGTCTCCCCAGGCCAAATTCTGCCCACTCCTCAGCCTGTTTCTGTAACATTTTATTGGAATACAGCCACACTCTTTCATTTATGTATTGTCATGGCCACCTTCACAACATACACAACAGCAGAGCTGAGTGGTTGCAACAAAGACCATCTGGCTTACAAAACCTAAAATATTTACTATCTGGCCCTTTACAGAAAAAGTCTGCTCTGGCCACTGAAACTGAAAAAGAGAATAAAGACATCTTTCCACTAACTCTTCAAAGTCAAAGAATGTTAGCACCAGAAATAATTTTAAAGATCATTACAACTTTCCCGTTTTACAAGCAATGGGAGAGTTTCCCATTTTACAAGCATGGAAGATAGTAAAAACCTTCTACATAGGAGGAAAATGTCAATAACAGATACATACTATGTGCCAGGCACTATTCTAAGGGCTGCACATACATTATCTCACTTAATTCCCTCCACAAGCCTGTGAGGCAGACACTTCAGTACATTTTGCAGATGAAGAGACTGAGGCACAGAGAGGTTAAGCGATTTACCCAAGTTTGCACAGTTAACACATGGTGATGCTGGAATTCAAATCCACAGTTTGATTTCAGAGTCTGTGATCTTATCTCCCTGCATAGGGCATGCACTAAATGAAGGTACAAACGACGTAGCTATGTATGGGAAAACAAAGGCACAATTACTTTTCACTGAGGGGATCAGTAAAGGCTTCATGGAGGAAGAAGTGCTGGTCCCTTCTATTACCTTTTGACCTAATCTCTCCAGATGCCTGGAAAGGATGACAAATAGCACATAGCCACAAAACTTGAACAGAGTAAATTCACATTGTTACATGATACTGTTAAGTTAGAAATACATTCATTTTGCTAGTTTAGAAAAAATATATATATATATATATTTTAAGACAGAGTCTTGCTCTGTTGCCCAGGCTAGAGTGCAGTGGTCCAATCTCGGCTCACTGCAACCTCCGCCTCCCGGGTTCAGGTGATTCCCCTGCCTCAGCCTCCTGAGTAGCTGGGATTACATGCATACACCACCACAACTGGCTAATTTTTGTATTTTTGGTAGAGATGGGGTTTCGCCATGTTGGCCAGGCTGGTCTTCAACTCCTGGCCTCCGCCTGCCTTCGGCCTCCTAAAGTGCTGGGATTACAGGTGTGAGCCGTCGTGCCCAGCCAATTTTATTTCTTCTAATCGCCACCACTGATATAGTGACAGATACCATAGGTGGCTTGAAGAAGTATAAAACATTATCCCTGTGGTCAATGAGTTTACACTCTAGTCTAGAAGTATTAAATAAAACTACTTGATACAGAAAAGGTTGATACTAGAGTCTTTTTTTTAAAAGAAGTTTTGTACAAATGCTAAAATGTGGAAATGGGAAAATCATTGGTCAATATATATATATATTTTCCAATCATTTCATAGCAAAATCCCCAATGCCTGCTGTAATGGTTGGTTGTTGGGTTCTGACCAACAGAATCTATTCCCCCTCACTTTTGGTAATTGTACTCCAATTTTCCGCTTGATGAACCTGTCATGTTTTTCAGTGGGGGCTCCATCGCTGGTTTCAAGAGTGGAAGATGAAGCTATACTGTAGCAATACAAGCACTATGTTCCTCTTGCCATAGTGACTGGTTGAAGAATGAGCAAGGCACCCAATGAGGCACAATGAAACTTCCAGCTTCGAGGAGAACACTCCTTCTGACTTACATTTAAACCTGTAAGAATATGAGGACTGCTATCAAAGACACACAAAATCGGCGACTAAAGTGTTAAGGACAGATTGTATTCTGTTACTACTGCAATAGGGAAAAGAGTCCAACGTGAATTGCATTCACAGCCCCAGAAAACGAAAGGCTGGAGACTTTAAAGGCTGAGTTGTGCTAAGGGAAAGGCACTGAGGGGTGCTAACAGGGCTTAGTCCGTGTGACTAGGCCATATGGATTTGTTAACTGGTGCTTATCTGAAGAGAAACAATCTTCTATCTTTATGAGACAAGGCAACTGAGCAAGTTGAAGCAAGGTGTCCACTGAACTTTGCCCTTTATCTTCCCAGAGGGACTGGGAAGGAGAGTAAGAGTTATTTCCTAGAATGTTTGCATTTCACTGACAGGGTTCTGGGGCTCTCAGGTCCTTGAGGAAACAGTTTTGTGTGGTAGATTTACATCTCAAAAGGCAGGGAAAGTTTTTATAATTGCAAGCTTTCTAAACTAATTGCTCTAAAAGAGGGTTCAGGGGCCTATCACCAGGTTTTTCCTGGAACAATCAGGAAATGCTGGCAGCTTTGAGCCTCTTCAGGAAGCCATTTTAAGGGAACCTGAGATCATCCTAGGGACATGGCCTTAAGCTGCTAGAAGCCATGCTAGGGCTTGGTCAAGTCTCTTGGAGCAGAGGTTTGGAGCAAGTCATTAGGTACCCTGAGAGTTCTACAGTTCTCAGTACAACCACCTTGAAACCATAAAGGGTCTATCCAGAGCTAAGAAATTGAGGATTCTGGCAACAAAGTGCACCATCCTCTTATCCTGCTTTACTTTTTCTTAAAAACATTTATCATAACGTGATACAACACACATTAATGTTCTTGTATACTGCATGTCTTTCCTTATTATAACGTAAGCTCTATGAGACTAAGGGCTGTCTCTACTGCTACTACACCTGGTTCGGTACATACAACAGTGCCTGTTACATAGTAGGGAGGCAGTAAGTATGCTGAATGAATGAATCATTTTTTTGTCCTTGAATCTGACTGTACCTTAATAAGCCTTTCCCTCTTTTATTATGCCAGTTTGAACAGGGTTTCCTGATATATACAACCTAAGAGTTGTAAATGGTATTAACAGTTTTGTTCTCCATTTACTGTGAATATGATTTTGATCTCTAGTTCATTTCACAAAAATGATATTTCACTATATTACTGCAGGCTGGATGCACCTACTTCTCTCAGTCCTTTTTAGTTTGTACCCTAAGAATGTAAAAATATCCTAAAGTCTGTGAGCTTCACAAGGACAAAAACTGTGTCCCAATCATCTTGGTATTCCCTTGGACATGTATAGCAGAAATTAGGGCTCAGTAAATAGCTACTGAATTGAACAAAATCCCCAGGTCCTTCCCTATCTCTCCTTCGCACACTTCCTATTGCACTAGTGTTATCTTCTGAGTGGTGGCTCCTATTTGCCTTGGTCCATCCAGGACTTCTTTTGGGTTGAAACATTAAAAAAATTCGTATATTTATACTTTTTTGGCATCTCCCTTTTTTGAACAAGACTGGTTAAATGAAAATCATTTACCCATATATTAATATGGGTAAGCAAATACAGGTTCAAAAAGAAAAAGAGATGACTTCAAAAACAGTCCTCTCTTTAAAAATCGAAACATCAAAAGGTTAACATAAATTAATTTCCACAATAACGACACATTCAAATGTAGTTAGGTTGAAGCTATATGTGTAAATTCATTCTTGGCACAGAATTCGATCTCCCTTCTTTTATGAATGACATCAGCTTGTAACTCCTGACCAATTTGGCAATGTATCTAAATTATGCATAATTAAAACTGTCCTTAGGGCAGGTGAGGTTCCAAAGGTATGATTAAATGATTTATAAGTATTAATATATCATAAAACAGTCAGTTGTACACCTTCCCACTGAGTCTCACGTATTTATAAATGTAGGGAGTTTTCTAGATTGTGCTGACTCACAGGCAGATAGCTAGAGTATTTTTCAAAGGTTAGGAAAAGATCTCCAAGCTGAGCTTGAAATTCAGCTCTGACACCCCGACACTCAACTCCATTCATGAACCTGATGCCTCCCTAATCGAGCAGGACCAAGCAGTTCAGAGGCTGAGCAACAGGGGAGCTTCGATGGCCCCCATCCAAAGAAGTTCACATATTATCACAGATGTTGCACCGGGGTGGCCTCCTTTACTTTTCCCCGTAAGGTCAACCCGGGAGGAGAGGACGGTTGGGGAGGTGTAATCTCCCCTTTTACGGATGATTCTCAAGGGCGGAGACAGAAACTGTCCCAGGTTATGACCATTGGCAGCTACGGAACAAGGAAGGAGCTGGAGCCCTTCCTCCTGGGCTCTCAGCCCGGCCCCAGGCACCCCGGATCTTGCACATCCCTGGCATGAGAGATGGCCCCCTTCCAAGAGCGGTGGCCCCGGAGGCCCCAGCCCCTCCAGCAGCCCGACTCCCTCTCCCGACCCCCGCCCAGGCCGCGCCGCCCACTCTCGCACATGCGCACCTCTGGAAGGCCCCTGAATCCAGGGCCGCACGCAGGACCCAGCCAATGAGCGGGACCCCCGCCAGGTGCTTAATGTTCTTCAGGGGGATGCCTTTGCTGCCTCCCCGGGCCAGAATTAGGGCTGCCAGGTGCGGCGGCTTCTCCACACCTCGGCCCTGGCCGCCGCGAGAGTTGCGCTGGAGCTTCGGCGGCCGGCCCCGGGACGGTCGCCCCCGCGGGTTGGAGACGGAGGTGGCGGCCCCCTTCTCCACCGAGTCCATCTTCCTCCCACGCCTTCTCCCCAGCTTCTCCACATCCGGGAGCTAGTCCCTCACCACCTCAGCTCGGCGCCGCCCGATCCCCGCCTGGCAGCTGGCGCGCGCGGCCGTCCCTCGCCCCGCCCCCTCCCCGCCCCTCGCGGTGCTCGCTGGGAATTGTAGTCCGCGGCCGCCTCGTCTGGGGCCAGTAGGCCAAGTAGGCTCTGATGAGGTGACCCCAAAACTAAGTCAAGCAGTGGGAGTCCAGAGATATTTGGAGGAAGTGCGGCTTTTGGGGTGCTTGCAAGTGTCTGTAAATTTCTAAAATTAAAAAAAATTATTTATAATTGCTAAAGAACTTCCCCACTTTAGAATTGTGGTGGGTTTCCCGTTGCATACCTTGATGCACACTGACACGAATCCATTTTATATTTTAAAATGTACATTTTAAACATACACCTTTTTTTAATGCCCCTGGGTCATTTTTTCCAAGAAATTACTGACCAGCTCATTCAAATATCCTACAGGCGCCTTAAACTCAACGTTTTAAAAACTCCATTTTTCATATGCTCTCTGCACTTTGATCAATCAGCATTCCCTAGCAGCAGAAATTTGGAAGTCAGCTTTACTGGTCACCTCTAGTGTAGCCGACACTTGGTTTTTTGGTTTTGTTTTGTTGTCTGCTAAAAATCTTTTCCTTTTAGGAATTGATCCCTCTCTCATCCGGTGAGGGTTTCCCTCACATTCTCTGCACTGTGTGTGACCCAAGCTGGTCCATCTAAGCACCCCATTTTCCTTAACACAGCTGTGGTCTAGGGACAGGCATATGACCAAGCAGAGCCCACTGGAGTCCTTTCCAGAGAGTCTTGGAAAGAAAGGACTGGGTGCTAAGGACCTTGTTAACCTGAAGCCTCAGGGCAAGGGTAGGGTAGGGTGGCAGGGGGGCTTTGCTGTTCTGAAATGGGCTGGAAGACTGATGTTCTCCCTGAGGAAGCAGAACAATGACATGTAGGGATTAAAGAGAAAGAACTCTGGAGGCATCATTTAAACTCTTTTTTTTTTTTTTTTTTTGAGACAGATTCTCACTGTGTCCCCCAGGAGGCTGGAGTACAGTGGCACAATCTCAGCTCACTGCAACCCTCTGCCACCCATTCTCAAGCGTCCTGAGTAGCTGGGATTACAGAGGGGCACCACCACACCCAGATAATTTTTGTATTTTTAGTTGAGTTGGGGGTTTCACCAGGTTGGCCAGGCTGGTCTTGAACTCCTGACCTCAAGTGATCTGCCCGCCTCAGCCTCTCAAAGTGCTGGGATTATAGGCATGAGCCACCACGCCTGAGCATTTAAACCCTGATCCAGCCAAGAGGCTCAAAGACATATACACCCACACACACCTCTCTTAGGAAAAAAAAAAAAAAAAAAAAAAAAGACTTTAAAGCAGGCATCTCTGACCTAGCATGCATTTTGTCTTTCAGCATGTTTGCAAGCCTATATTTGGAAGTAGAGTCTTTTACATTTCTGAGATGGAGGCTGATACAAACAGAAGGAATGGATTGTAGTGTGTCGGCTTGCCTTCTCCCAGAGGGTAAAAGGATTTTGTACTTCTCAGGTCTTGGCCATTTTTGAGGGGAGAGAAGAAGTCTTTGATGTTTTGGGTCCTATGAGAGGTACTGGATACTTTACATCTCTTAGTCTGTGAATTAACTGAGGGCCCAGCCCTTCCTGGGACTGGTGCTGGAAGAAGGTGCTTCATGCAGACACAGATAAGGGAGGCTGTGAACAGACATCAATGCCATGCCTGGGAAAGGGGCAGGCTCTATGAGCCATTCCAGCACTGAAGGGCAAGGGGACAACTTGCCCCCATACACTGGCTGTTTGAGTAGGGCCTTTGCAGTTGCTGTGCTTCAGAGACACCAGCACTGAGCTTTTGGTAATCATGTGAGGACCCCTACTACACCCCAATAACAATCTTGATTCCTATTAATGTTTTAGTTGCCCTTCTCCACAGTAATTCCCTACAGGCCCATAAATCCTAGTGGACCACAGACACCTGAGTAGTTTTGACTGCTGGGGCATATTGGTGTCCTCTAAGCTGGGAACAGAGCAAGTGGCACCACTGTTACTTATCAAATGACATTATAGCAATTTACATAAATACCAAGAGACTTTGAACTCTTCCAGGAGAGGGACTGTTCCTTCTTTGTAATCTTCTCATCCAGAACAATGCATGGGTCACAGTACTGCTCAGTAAACATTGGTGAACTGCCTCTCATATTACTTTTTCAGTCTCTGCCCACGCATGCTTTTTAAAATATAGTTGCAAACTTATGATAATAAAGCATTTTATATCCTTTGTATGGTTATAGCACAATTTTGATTAGACCTGACACTTGGCTACTCCCAATCTTGAGAGAGGGAGACAAAGGAAGAGAGAGAGGTGGTGGTAGTAAAAGGGGAAGGTGATGAATCTAGTTCAGCATATGGCACACAGAAATTTGATGAATTTTAAAAAATGAAATTAGAGTTTACTCTTTTACAATATTTTTACTTAGTCCAAAGAGAGAATGATTGTTCCAGGAAGAGGAAGAGGATGGGTTATCCTGTCTTTTTCTTTGGATTCGTTTTGAGGAATAAAATAAACTACTCTCAAAGCAAATATTCGGTCATCTTTCCTTTAAAGATCAGTATGAAGTGTTGCTGCTGAAGAATAATTCATTCGTATTTATTGTGAAAGAATATATCCTTATATTATCTCTTGTTTTATGATTTTATATGTAAACAAACTTTGTACACAGAGGAGTCCTTTGACTCACTCATTTGTTCACATTCACTGCATTCCAAAAGCCAGGCTCTGTGCTACACATTAGAAATACCAAACCAAGAGGTGAAAGGCAGCGAACTTAGCATTATGACAGGGAAACAGGCACACCCCAGTAGAGTGTGATTTGTGCTGTGAAAGAGTGTACATGAGGTAGGCAAGCACAGAGGGAGGTATTTCGGCTAGAGTAAGACTCTTCTTTGCTGAGATGACTCTTGAAAGATTGTTAAAGTACAAAAAAGACCTCAGCTGAGGGAATGGCATTGTGCAAGGTGCAGAGGAATGAGACTACATGATGATTTAGGAAACTTGAAGTGAGTCACTATGACTGAAGCAGAATATACTGGTTGGTTAGTGGCGGAAGATGAAAATAGAGAGGAACGCGTGGGCCAGATTACAGCACATAAAGACCTTATGTGTTCAGCTTTGTTAAGGAAGTTACAGATAGAAGGGATATAACTTGATTCACGCCATTCTTTCAACAAATCGTTATTGCATGACAACTGTGTCAGGCACTTTGCTGGGCACTGAAAATATACTGAGGTGATGAAAAGTGCTCAGATTTTCCGGATATATCTTAAAAGTATAGCTAACAGGATTTTCTGACAGACTAGGTGAAATGCATGAGAGAAACAGGAAAATTGGTGTGATTCCAGGATCTTTGGCCTGACCATTAATAGGAGGGAGTTGCTATTAACCGAGATGGAAAAGATAAGAAGGACTAAGGTTTGGAGACAAAATTATGAATTCTGTTTTATAAATGCCATGTGTGAAATATCTATTAGCTATCCAAAGGGAAATAAACAGTGGGCTATTGAATATGTTAGCCTAGAGTTCATAGGAGGGGTCTAGGATATGAATATAGCTTGGGAGTCATCAGCATATGGGTACTATTCTCAGCCATAGGACTAGATGAGAAAGAGAGGTGATGGCAGACAGAAAAGAGAAGAAACTAGATGAGATCAGCTAAGATTGAAAAGTTAACAGAAGAGAAAACAAGTCCGAAGACTGCGCCCTGGGGGTCTCCAACACTTAGAGGTTAACGAAATGAGAAGACATGGCAAAAGAGACTGAGACAGAATGCAAAACAGAAGCCAATAGGGTACCCTGAAATCTATGCGAATAAAAGTAATGGAAGGAGGGAAAAGTGATCAATTATATCAAATGCTGTGATTGTCACTGTGAAAGTTATCAATACCAAAATGAAGTTGCTTATGTCTAACCCTAAGATAATAGAGCCAGAAGGCCATGAGGGAGGGGCACTCATGCACTATGCTTCCACCAAAAAAATACCACAGGAAATTTTTTCAAAGTGCAGCTTGCTACATGAGTCATACAATGAGAGCTAGCAGCCACACAAGGACACAAAGCTAGCCACACAAGGACAGCTAGCTGCTTGCATAAGAACACTTGCCTGTCTCCACTAATAAACAGATGTCAGTTTCTGCCGTAAGACTCTGTAACCAATGTTTTCTGTTTCGAAACAACTTATATGTACTTCTTTCTCTCTCTCTGTCTTTTTTTTTTTTTTTTGAGACAGGGTCTTGCTCTGTCACCCAGGCTGGAGTGCAGTGGCACGATCTCGGCTCACTGCAACCTCCGCCTCCCGGGTTCAAGCAGTTCTCCTGCCTCAGCCTCTCAAGTAGCTGGGATTACAGGTGCCCACCACTGCACCTGGCTAATTTTTGTATTTTTAGTAGAGACAGTGTTTCACCATGTTGGCCAGGCTGGTCTCGAACTCTTGACCTCGTGATCTGCCCACCTTGGCCTCCCAAAGTGCTGGGATTACAGGCCAGAGTCACCGTGCCTGGCCTTCTTTCTCTCTTTTGTCTTTAGAACCTTACCCTTACCACAATATTGGATGTGCCTATGAACCACCATAAGTTGCATATCCTGACTTGTAATTCTCTCCTAATACCAAGTAAGCTCTTTCTTTTGGCACCCATTTAATCCCTCAACTACTATCCCTTTTCTCTTTTTTCTTTACACCAAAAAAACTCTTTAGTTGTCTATAATCATGATTCCACATTCTCTCCTCACATTCCCTCCTTAATCCACTCTAATCAGGTTTTTTGGCCACCACAAAACCAGTGGACTTACTTTTCTTAACAGCAACAGTGAGTCCACATTCCTAAACACAACAGCACATGGCAATATATTCTCCCTCTTACATGGTGTCAACCTAAAAAGGAACAATCTATTGTCATGTGTTGTTGTATTTAGGAACGAGGACTCATTGTTGATCTTAAGAAAAGTAAGTCCACTGGTTTTGTGGTGGCCAAAAACCTGATTAGAATGGATTAAGGAGGGAAAAAGAGGAGGGAATGAGAAGAGAGAATGTGGAGATCAGGAGTATAGACAACTGAAGAGTTTTGGTTAAAAGAGGAAAGGGATAGTAGTTGAAGGATTAAATGGGTGTCAAAAGAGTTGTTTTTTTTTAAGAGGTGGGAAATGATACTATCTTTGTGTGTTGATAAAAGTAATCCAATAGAGAGGGGGAAAATTAATGATAACAGAGAAGAGAAGGAAGAACTGCTGAAGCAATTTCCTTGATTAGACCATAGGGGATGTAATCTAATTCTAGGTGGAAGGACTGGCTTTGGCTAGTAATAGAAAAGATGAACTTTCTGGGCATGAAGCTATAGAACCGAGCCCTCAAACTGATTTAAGACCACCAAAACCAGAAAAAGTTCTGCCTAGCAGCCCTGGAAAAAGAATGCCTCCAGAACAATACCCTGCGATACGATGAATGAAAAATGCTCACTGCTTTGATAATATTAATGGAGAAAGGTCATTTTCTAGAGATACCTAAACATTTTCAGTTTACCTTTATGGAGAACTTATATGGCATTCAGACTGCTCAGTGTTTACATGCATTGTCTCATTTTATCCCTGTAACAACTCTTAACCACTTAACTTCATCCCCAATTACAGATAAAAAACCGAGCCTCATTTCGAGATGTTTAACTCCTATTCAAATCCCCACAGCTGGCAAGTGGTCAAGGGAATATTTTTTTTTTTTTGAGACAGAGTTTCTCTCTTGTTGCCCAGGCTGAAGTGCAATGGCGTGGTCTCTGCTCAATGCAACCTCCGCCTCCTGGGTTCAAGCGATTCTCCTGCCTCAGCCTCCAGGTAGCTAGGATTACAAGCACTTGCCATCATACTCGGTTAATTTTTGTATTTTTAGTAGAGACGGGGTTTCATTTGAATGTAGTCTTAAGCCCTAGACGCAGCATTCTAAGCCCTTATGCTATGAAAACCAGCTTGAATGATTTAGTAAAGTTGAATTTGATGGGGAGAGAAAAAAATAGAGGCATCTAGCATCTACCCAGACTCAGAATAGATATAATCTACTGAGAGATATCTTTATAGCATGTTCTCTTCTTTTAGATAGATGGGGCCCTTGGGCAAGATAGTAGATGAGATTTCAGGAGTGAGGCCAAGAAGAGAGTTGGTACTGTTAATATCAAATATCCTCCCAGGTTACTTCCTAGAAGGGTGCTGATGGAGAATTCCACTGTTCACCACACACACACTAGAGAGGCATTAAGGCTGGAGTAGGGTAGGAAGGAATTGTTCCAATTGGAACCACCAAGGATGTAAAGACAAAAGTGTAACCCCTCATCGAAGGATGAAGAGGGTGGGTCATCTTACCAGATCTATGTCCCCAGATGTCTTGAGCAGAAGACAGCTACTAGCCCCAAGTCACACAGAAACATATCAACAGAGGCCAGCCCCATTGCTGAAGGAGCCCATGTTGGGGAAAAGGAGGCTCTAGACAAAGGTGAATTATCTATAGGAAATGTCACAAAGTTGCCCCGTGTCCCTGCCTACTTGTGCTGCTGCTTGTCAACGTGGGAATGGGACTGGATAGCATTGCTCCTTTCAAATAAGTAGGAATCTGTGACCCTGGGAAGAAGCCAGAAATACCAGATTGTCCTAGTTAACACATTGTCCATTTCTCCAACTGCCACGATGTGACGTGTGCATGCATTGTGCTCAATGGCCTATGTGTTCAGATCTTTCCTTAACCACTTATGAGTGAACTGACCTTGGGAAAATTACTTATCCTCTATGAGTCTAAATTTTCTCATCTGTCTCATAGATATGATAATAATAATGATCACATCATAAGGTTGTTTCGAAGACTAAGTGACAATGCATAAAAAGGATTTAGCACAGTGAATAGCATATAATAAGAGTCCAACAAATGGAGTTATTAAAATATTTGTATGTCAACAAAGTGTAGTTTATAAGCAGAGCAAAATAACATATTTCATAAGAAAATAATTGAAGTGCTTGATTTTCTTAAAGCATAATACCAAGAGAGGCTCCATATAAAAGAGGTGGAGGGCATGGCCAGGATGAGCTAGAATTAGGGCATTTTAAGATGTTTGCTGTGTTCCTGCTGTGCTTTGCTGTAAACACCTTCTGTGCCTTCCTGTTTCAACTAGAATCAGCTATCCAGATAGCCTCTGTCTGGATTAGGGTCAGGGTTAAGGAAATACAGTCCTCAGGGCTATGTCCAGCATGTGGGAGAGCATGTTAAAGGGGCATAGAAAGCACAGGATACCAGATGTGAGTAGGATTGTGAATACTGCAAAAGCAAGAAGTCAGAACTACTGATGAGCAGAAGAGCAAGCCTCCCAAGTGCTCTGAGAAACATGGAGAGATAATGGCTACCCAATTATATGTAACGCAGGAGTTGGAGGAAATTTTCTTTAAATCTTTTAGTAAAATTGTACTTCAGTTGTAACCACACCAGGCTCAAGGACTCTGAGGACTTATACACAACTGATACTTAGGTTACAATTATTACTAGTTTGATTCCAAACTTAATAATGTTGGCAAATGATTGGCAAACATGGTGATGGGTCTTGAATTACTCAATTACCTTTGTTTTCATGAAGGCTGAAGGACAGTACAGTAGGCTGAATATTGGCTCTCCAAAAATCTCCAAATTTGAATCCCTAGAACCTGTGACTGTGTTACCTTACATGGTAAAAGGGGCTTCGCAGAGGCATTTAAGTTAGGGATCTTGAGATGACAAGATGACCCTGGGTTTTATCCAGGTGAGGACAATGTACTCAGTGTAATCACAAAGGCCCTTAAAGAGGGAGACAGTAGGGTCAGAATCAGAGACCTTGTAAAAATGGAAAGCAGGGGTCATGGAGGAGAGAAGATGCTGGCTTTGAAGACAGAGAAAGGGGCCATTAGCCAAAGGATGCAGGCAGCCTCTAAAAGCTTGAAAAGGGAAGGATATAATTTCCCCCTGGAGCCTCCAGAAGGAACTCAGGACTGTGGATGCCTTGATTTGAGCCCTGGGGGCTGGCTTCAGCCTATTGCACATCGCTATGGTATGCCAGAGCAATAACCTGAGCACTTATAGTCTGTGGGTACTATTTTCGTTTGTTTGTTTTACAGGGTTAGATTAATGCACAAGCTCCTGTTTTTCACTCTCTTTTACTTACAAGTGTTTGGTCACTTGCACGATGAACAGGAACTTCTTATCTATGAAGTCATATCATTCTATGTTACCTAGTAGGCTTGAAATGTAGGAGGGAAAAACACTGAAATTAATCTTGTTTCAAATGTTTAATTTCTTTCTCCTTTTGAGAAGGATAGAAGGATAGAATACAAATGAATTTAACTGTTTTTCACTTTAAATGTTGTTAACAACGATATATTCATCCATCTCTTCATCAAACAAACATTTATTGAAGGCCTATTCTGAGCAAAACACATTCACTAAGTATTGTGCTAGGTTATATACATTCTTTTTGAAAACCCACAGCTCTAACTGTAAAGAACCTTAAGATTTCATGGAAGAAAACAGATATGTAAATTATTAAATATGACATATGGGAAATAAAATATATAATATAAGCTGTCTTCAATCTTCATGCATTCAACTGTCAGACATTCTTTATTTTTATACTTGATACATTGCCACTTCCTTTCACTAACATTTATAATATTATGACACTAGGAAAATGTGTTTGAGCTTCCAAACAACTGACAAAAAATAAAATCTTGAAACACAGCCATTATAAATTCAGCATTCATATCCCTAGACCTAAGAGAAATGACAAGTATCCATAAAATTGATCTGAAATCATTAGAAAGTCCAGGAAATGGGAAAAATAGAGAATTTTACTTTGTTCTCTAAATGACCAATCAAAAATGAAATGGAAACAAGTAAAAATATTGTAGTAGAATAATATTTTGAAATACTAATAATATTTGAAAAATACTAATGTATTCTCCCTATTACCTGGTTGTCCTTTTCACTGTTTGGGCAGCAGGTTTTGTTTTGTTTCCTAAGTTAAGGTGATGAGATTTGAGATAACCGTCTTGTTTATTACATTCTGTTATTGTGATCTCGGTTCACTGCAAGCTCCGCCTCCCCGGTTTGCGCCATTCTCCTGCCTCAGGCTCCTGAGCAGCTGGGACTACAAGAGCCTGCCACCACGCCCGGCTAATTTTTTGTATTTTTAGTGGAGACGGGGTTTTACCGTGTTAGCCAGGATGGTCTCGATCTCCTGACCTCCTGATCTGCCCGCCTCGGCCTCGCAAAGTGCTGGGATTACAGGCATGAGCCACCGCGTCCGGCCTTCCCTTTCATTCTTACTCGCCACTAACTTTCTCTTCCTGTTCACAGACACTTACCCTATTATGATTCATATATGTCTTTGGTTACGCATGTATATGTGTACATATACATGTACACATGTACGTGTGTACGGATGTAGCTTTGGTTCGTGTATTTTAAAAGTACTATGTACTAAAAGAAAACTCCTCTTTTCACTTAAGTGTGTCCAGAATATATACCAGGCTACTGGTATAAGGAGGGGAGCAAAAATACCAGGTAACCTTGAAGACTCCGAAAGCAGAAGAGACCAATGCCCTGTTCCTAAGCAGAGACTGGGGAAATGGTAAGGCTTCAGAGCTAGGGTTGATTGCTTCCCTGAAGAGATTCATACCCACTTTTATTTCAGGAAATTTTGTTAGTATACAGTTGACCTTTGAACAACGTTGGGGTTAGGAGTGCTAACCCCTTGTGCAGTCAAAAATCTGTGTATAAATTTTTGCTCCCCCAAAACTTAACTACTTAACAGCCTACTGTTGACTGGAAGACTCACTGATAACGTCAACCACCTATTAACATTTATTTTGTATGTTCCATGTGTTTACAGTGTATTCTTACAATAAAGTAAGCTAGAGAAAAGACAATGTTGTTAAGAAAATCGTAACAGAAAACTATATTTACCTTTTATTAAGTGAAAGTGGATCATTGTAAAGGTCTTTATCCTCATTGTCTTCACACTGAGTAGACTGAGGAGGAGGAGAAAGAAGAACAGTTGATCTTCTGTTTCAGGGGTGGCAGAGGTGGAAGAAAGTCTGCATATAAGTGGACTTCGCAGTTCAAACGTGTTGTTCAAGGGTCATCTGTCACTTCAAATGCATCTTCTGTCCTATTATTGAAGTTTTATTTAACATGGGAATTTTGGTGACGTGTGTTATCTGTCTTTGCCTTTTGTCAATTTCTACTACTTTTTCTCTAATTATTTGTAACTCTTCATTTTTATTTAATTTTGTGAGCTCACTTGATTTTTATCTTTGATGTCACTTGCTGTACTTTCACCAGTACCTGTTTCCCCGTGTCTCTTCCACCTCATATTTGTTCTGTAATGATTCTATGTATTCCCCTCATTTCTGATTCCTCCCAGCTTTTATTTCATCTCATTCTATTTTCTCACTAAATCTTTGCTGAGTTGGTGGATCTTTGCTGCTGCTGCTGCTGCTTTTTTTTTTTTTTCCCACAGAGGCAATTGCTACATTAAGATTTTCTCATTTATATCAAACATCCGGCAAGAATTTTTATTTAATCCTTTGCAAAATTATTCTGCTGAGTGTCCCTAATGTGTCAGTTGATTTTCCTGTTTCTTCCTATTCCCCCGCCCCATTCTTATTTTCCCCCTCCTTCTAGAATCTTTATGTGGGTTCTGAACAGACTTCCTTCTTATTATTTATCACTGAAACAAGTACATTCCTCCAGATAGCTACAGGAATTTGTGGGTGTGAGGGAGCACCAAGGTCTTGTGTCAGAATAGCTGGATAGGCAAGCTAAGTTTTGTTTGTTTCTTTAACAAGGCAAAGTCTCTCCTCTACTGCCACAGAGAAGGCCTGCTTCAACCAAAATGGCCCCTGTGTGTGGTTCCTCATGTGGCCTAGCCTGCACCATTTGAAAACAAACTGACTTCTTATATTTAGTGCATGCTTTTTCTTCCTACCATTGTGGACCAGGGACATAGATTTTTGCACTTTAGGGTGTCACCGTGTTTCATGAAATGTCCTTTCATTCTGGCTCCTTCTGAGGTGAACAGCAGCAGCATGTTTTTTCTCTGCTTCCTTGTAAGAATTTGCTGTTTGAACTTCGTTTCACCTATATTATGGTGAAGTTTTAACTGACTTCTCGTCTTGCCAAAAATAGCTTTAGTCTTTTATTCTTCTTTTTCCTCATTGCTTTTGGATGAGTTCCAGGAAAAGTCAGAAATGCCAACTCGACGCTACTGTTTTGAAACAAATGTCTCTTTCTTGAATTTGTACATTTCTTGCACTTGCTTTTCTTCCCCGTCTTCTTTCACTTTATACTCTTCTTTGTAGTTTCATCTGTGCTCACAGTTTCATCTAAATGAAATAACTATTGAATCACCATCTTTTTCTTGCTTTTCTCCTATTGGTTAGTCTCTTTTTTGGCCTACTATCAGTTTCACATGGATATTCCCAAGAGACTTCCATTATTGTCATTCTCTATATCAATGGCATCACAGGTTCTCCCAGCTAACCTGGCTGAAACGACTGGAATCCTATTTGGTGCCATTTTTCTGTTCATTCTGTTTTCAAAATATCTCTTGCCTCATTGTCTCCTTTTTATTTGTGCTAATAAGACCCTAGTCTGGACCCCGCATCTGGATACCATACCTAATATTCTTGGTTGTCTTATCTAGTTAGCCTGCTTATTGTACCATGTCAACTTCCTTAAATATATCCGATCCGGCTGGGCGTGGTGGCTCACGCCTGTAATCCCAGCACTCTGGGAGGCTGAGACGGGTGGATCACAAGGTTAGGAGTTTAAGACCAGCCTGGCCAACATAGTGAAACCCCAACTCCACCAAAAATACAAAAACTTAGCTGGGCATGGTGGCAGGTGCCTGTAATCCTGGCTACTTGGGAGGCTGAGGCAGGAGAATCGCTTGAACCTGGGAGGCAGAGGTTGCAGTAAGCCAAGATCATGCCATTGCACTCTAGCCTGGATGACAGAAAAAATATATGTATATATTTATATTATATACAATATAAATATATTATATATTATATACAATATGAATATATTATATATTATATACAATATGAATATATTATATATTATATACAATATGAATATATTATATATTATATACAATATGAATATATAAATATATAATATATACAATATAAATATATAGTATATATTATATACAATATAAATCTATAATATATTATATACATAAAATATATAATATATATTATATATATAAAATATATAATATATATATGATCATGTTACTGCTTTCCCAACACAAACAGAATAATCTCTTTAACCTTCCATAAACTGACATCCAAATTCTCTACTAACATAGAATTATTGGTTGTTTTCTACCCTTCATTCATTGATTGCCATAGCTTTTTTATTTTTCATTCTTTTCCTGATAGGACTATTTATTCATCCCCATTTGCTGATGTTATGATTAGCTGCCAAGGATCTTCTTTTTAAAAACAATTATTTTTATTTTTTTGATAAATTATAATTGCATATAAATATGGGCTATGCAAGGATATTATGACATGTGTGTACAATACAGAATGATTGAATCAAGCTAATTCAAGGTTCTGCTTAAAGAGGACCTTTCAAAATATCCATTTGCTAGTCACTCCTTTCCTCACACTCTCCTTCCTTTCCTTCCTTCTTTCTTTCCTTCCTTCCTTCTTTCCTTCCTTCCTTCCTTCCTTTCCTCCCTTCCTCCTCTTTCTTTGTTTTTTTCTTTTCTTTTCTTTCTTTCTTTCTTTCTTTCTTTCTTTCTTTCTTTCTTTCTTTCCTTCCTTCCTTCCTTCCTTCTCTCTTTCTCTCTCTCTCCCTCTCTTCCCTTCCCTTTCCTTCCCTTCTCTTTCCTTCCTTCCTTTCTCTCTCTCTCTCTTTCTTTTCTTTCCTTTTTCTTTCTTTTTTTTTTTTTTTGTGACAGGTTCTTACTCTGTTGCCAAGGCTGAAGTGCAATGGTGTGATCTTGGCTGGCTGCAACATTTGTATCCCGGGCTCAAGCGATTCTGTCACGTCAGCCTCTGGAGTCACTGGGACCACAGGCGTGCACCACCACACCTGGCTAATTTTTGGCATTTTTAGTAGAGATGGGGGTCTCACCATGTTGCTCAGGCTGGTCTCGAAATTCTGAGCTCGAGTGATCTGCCTGCCTCGGCCTCTCAAAGGCCTAGGATTACAGGTGTGAGCCACCGCATCTGGAATTCTTCTTTTTCCTTTTCTCAACTTATGTGTTATACCCATCTATGCATGCCATGTATGTGTCTGCCTTCCTCATTACTTTTGGATTTCCTGAAGCACAGGAGCCATGCCTTTTTCAGCTTATATTAACCACATTACATAACACAGGTTCTTGCAGAGTGTATACGATTCTTTGATTTGAATTTAAGTAAGTTGTGCTAATATATATTTGTAGTGTATCCTACTGATTGTATTTGACTTTGAATATATATATATATATATAAATAAATATATAAATATTTTGGATATATATCCAAAATATATATCCAAAATATTCAAGTATTTTATATATATAGTGTGAATATATATCTCAAATCATGTAAAATTGTTTCATATATATATAACTGACCAATTTTATATATACATATAAAACCAAATAATTTTATTATATTGCTATTTTATAGTAGCTCTAATAAAATGAAACAAATATAAAGTACTTTTTTTAGAGCTGCTATAATAAAATGCAATACATCAAGAAAATGGAAATTTATTTTTGATAGTTCTGGAGGCTGGAAGTTTGAGATCAAGGAGTCCGTGGATTTGGTGTCTGGTGAGGACCATCTGGCTCAGAGAAGAAGTCTTCTCGCCTCACCCTCATATGGTGGAAGGGACTAGCTATAAGTGCACCAATCCCATTCATGAAGACAGAAGCCTCACAACCTAGTCATCTCTCAAAGGCTCGACCTTCTAATACCATCAACTTGGTGATTAGAATTTCAATATATAGATTTAAAAAATATATTTGAAGAAATGTATTCTGAACCAAATATGGCCACCCAATGGCTTGTGACATAGCCCTCAGGAGATCCTGAGAACATGTGCCCACGGAGGTCAGGCTACAGCTTGGTTTTATGCATTTTAGGGAAACATAAGACATCAATCAATACATGTAAGATGTATATTGGTTTGATCTGAAAAGGCGGGACAACTTGAAGTGGGAGTTTCCAGGTGGATTCACAGGGCAATTGGTAGAGAGAGTTTATCTAAAGACCTGGAATCAATAGTGTTGAGTGTCTATGTTAAGATAAGGGCTTGTAGAGACCAAGAGTTTTTTTATGCAAATTAAGACTCCAGGTAGCAGGCTTCAGAGAGAATAAATTGTGTTTCTTATCAGACTTAAAAGGGAGCCAAACTCTTAGTTAATTTTCTCCTGAATCAGGGAAAAAGACCTCAAAAAAAAGGGGATTCTCTTCAGATTGTAGATTTTCTCCACAAGAGACAGCTTGGCAGGAATTCAATATATGGATTTTGAGGGGACATAAACATTTAATTAAGCCATAGCAATATTTAATTTATAGTAATTGTAGTCTTTGAAAGCAACAAATCTATATTTATTGTTTTATTTTTTGAGACAGGGTCTCACTCTGTCACCCAGGCTGGAGTGCACTAGCATGATCTCAGCTCACTGCAGCCTCGGCCTCAGGTTGGGGTGATCCTCCCACCTCAGTCTCCTGAGTGGCTGGGACTACAGGCACGCACCACCACACCCTACTAATTTTTTTGTATTTTTGAAACAGAAGAGATTTTTATTCCCCTCTCAGGGCATGTGACAGGGGTGTGGCTCACCTGCTTGGTTGCCCCAAAGCTCAAACCCGTAGCGGGTAGGGAGAGCATGCAGACAGGCAGGTGCAGAGGCCAGGGCAAGTGCTTTTGGGCTCTGGCCCCATGGCAGTGTCTAGGGGTGGGTGTCTGCAATTCCAGAAGCCCAAGTGGGCATGGGCATGGCTCTTTCAGATTTCCTGTCTGCAGACAGCCTGTATGTTAATCAGCTCAATGGACCTTCTGCCTTATCACAAGGGCAGAGGGCCAGTGTGACAGCCTTCGGTATCCTGAGCTCTTGCCCAGTGTCCCAAAAGAATTGGATCATACATGGGCTTAAAGGATGAGTGCAAGGCTTTATTGAGTAGTGGAGGTGGCTCTCAATGAGAAGGATGGGAAGCCAGAAGCAGGGGTGGAGTGGGATGGTGGTCTTTCCTTGGAGTCGGGCTGCCCAGTGGCCAGACTCTTCTATGAACGCCCCCAGCCAAACTCCCCTCAGCATCCAGACATCCCTCCTCTTCTCTCTTTCTTGTCATGTCATTCTGCCATGTCTGGTCTGCTGGCCTGCTGGTCTCGACGTTCAGCCACTTGCATGTGTGCCCACTAAGGTCTTGGGTTTATATGGGCATAGGATGGGGGGCATGGTAGGCCAGAATGGTCTTGGAAAATGCAACATTTGGGCATGAAATCAGGAGTGCCTGTTCTCACTTAAGTCTGTTGGCACAGGCCCAAGTGTGGACTGCTTGCCAGAGACCTCACCCTCTCTACCCAGCACTTCCCTGACCCCCTTCTGTATCATTTTTTTTTTTTGTAGAGATGGGGTTTCACCATGATATCCAGGTGTCTTGAACTCCTGGAGTCAAGTGATCTGCCTGCCTTGGCCTCCAAGTGTTGGAATTACAGGTATGAGCCACCATGCCTGGCTTTAATCTGTATTTATTTAAAGATTTTTGTAATTTTGATTTTACTAATAAAATATTTTTAAGTATTCCATTGAATTTCAGTTTATAATGCATAATAACATAACCAAGTAACTTAGCTTCATAATTCATTTTAAAATGCTTCTTTTCTTCTCTCTGGCCTTGGAATGTTCTTTGAAGCCTTTTATTTCCCTCCCCTCCCACTGGGTACTTTTTGCACTGGGCTAGTTTATCTAATTATGTACTTGTTTAGAAATGACAGGGGCTAATCTTGAAATAAACCCAGCATGGAGATCCGGCTGTGGAATCCTCCCCATCTAGAGATTACCTCAGGCTGGTTCATTAACAACACAGCCATTGTCAAGATGATACAAGTGTGTACCAGACTGACGATAACTCAAGATAGCCATTGGAACAAGACATGCAGACTCCGTCCCTTATGCTACTCTTGCATGTTTATCATACCAAGTTTTCCTTCTTAATTCCCTTACCCAGACCCAAATTTGATGAATATGTTAATTTGCTTTATTGCAGTAATCATTTCACAGTGTATACATATATCAAAGCATCATTTTGTACACTTTGAATATATGTCATTTTCATTTGTCAATTACACCTTAATAAAACTGGTTAAAAAAGAGAACTTAAAACTCAGTCAAATGTCATATTTTAGCTTCATCACCTCAATATCAATTCAATACTTTGTCCTGGTTCTTAACTTACCCAGCTTTGATAATTTGGCCAAGTCTCTTTCTCTTTTTAAAAAAAATTTTGATAGCTTTAGGGGTACAGTGGCTTTTGGTTACATGGATGAATTATACAGTGGTAAAGTCCGTGATTTTACTGCACTAGTTACCTGAGTAGTCTACATTGTACCCAATATATGTTTTTTTTAATTCCTCACCCACTCCTCTTCTCCCCCTTTCTGAGTCTCCAATGTCCATTATACCACTCTGTATGCCTCTGCATTCCCACTTATAGTGAAAATATAATGTGATTCTTTTTATGGCTGACTAGTATTCCATGGTGTCTATACACCACATTTTATTTATGCACTCACTGGTTGATGGGCACTTAGCTTGGTTCAACATCTTTGCTATTGTGGATTGTGCTGTGATGAATATGTGCATATAGGTGTCCTCTTGATGTAATGACTTCTTTTCTTTTTCCTTTGATACTGCTGGATAAAATGGTAGATCTACTTTTAGTTCTTCAAGAAACCTCCATACTGCTTTTTGTTGCGGAGTTTGTACTAATCTGCATTCCTACCAGCAGAGCATAAGTGTTCCATTTTTTTTTTTTTTTACCACATCCATGCCAACATCTCTTATTTTTTGACTTTTTATTAATAGCCATTCTGGCTGGAGTAAGGTGGCATCTCGTTGGGTTTTTAATTTGCATTTCCCTGATAATTAGTAATGTTGATTTTTTTATATGTTTTTCGGCCATTTGTATGTCTTATTTTGAGAAATATTTATTCATATGATTTGCCCACTTTTTGATGGGATTTTTTCCTTGCTAATTTGTTCGAGTTCCTTGTAGATTTTAAATATTAGTCCTTTGCCAGATGTATAGTTTGCAAATATTTTCTCCCATTCTGTGGGTTGTCTGTATACTTTGATGATTATTTCTTTTCCTGTGCAGAAGCATTTTCATTTAATCAGATCACATTTATTTATTTTTATTTTTGTTGTCTTGCTTTTGGGGTCTTAGTAATAAATTCTTGCTCTAGGCCAATGTCCAGAAGAGTTTTTTTGATTTTCTTCTAGAATTTTTATGGTGTCAGGTCTTAGATTTAAATCTTTTATCAATCTTGAGTTAACTTTTGTATATGGTGATAGATAGGGATCTAGTTTAATTCTTCTACAGATGGCTATCCAGTTTTCCCAAAACCATTTATTGAATAGGGTGTCGTTTCCCCAATTTATGTTTCTGCATGCTTTGTCAAAGATCTGTTGGTTATAAGTATTTGGCTCTATTTCTGCATTCTCTTTTTTCTGTTCCATTGGTCTGTGTATCTACATTTATACCAGTATCATGTTGATTTGGTTACTATAGCCTTATAGTATAATTTGTAGTTGGGTAATGTGACGCCTCCAAGTTTGTTCTTTTTGCTTAGGATTGCTTTGGCTATCTGGGCTCTTTTTTGGGGTTCCATATAAATTTTTGGATTGTTTTTTCTAATTTCAAGAAAAATGATTTTGGTAGTTTGCTAGGAATTGCATTGAATCCATAGGTTGCTTTGGGCAGCATGGTCATTTTTGTAATATTGATCCTTCTAATCCATGAGCATGGTATGTATTTCCATTTGTTTGTGTCATCTGTGATTTCTTTTGGCAGTGTTTTGTAGTTTTGCTTGTAAAGATCTTTTACCTCCTTGACTTAGTATATTCCTAGGTATTCTGTTTTATTTTATTTTTCCAGCTATTGTAAAAGGAGCTAAGTTTTTTATTTGATTCTCAGCTTGGTCATTATTGATGTATTGCAGTGCTACTAATTTGCGTACATTGATTTTGTAATCTGGTACTTTATTGAATCCCTTTATCAAATCTAGGAGTCTTTTGGAAGAGTTTTTAGGATTCTATAGGTATATGATCATATCATCAGCAAACATATAATTTGACTTCATCTTTTCCAACTTAGATTCCATTTATTTCTTTCTCTTGCCCAATTCCCTGGCTAAGACTTCCAGTAATATATTGAAAATAAGTGGTAAAAGTGGGCATCCTTGTCTTGTTCCAGTTTTTAGGGGGAATGCTTTCAACCTTTCCCCACTCAGTATGATGTTGGTTGTGAGTCTGTCATACATGGCTTTTATTATTTTGAGTTATTTTCCTCCTATTCCTAGTTTGTTGAGGTTTTTTTTTAATCATAAAATGAAACCAGATTTTATTGAATACTTTTTCTGCATCTATTGAGATGATTATACGGTTTCTGTTTTTACTTCTGTTTATGTGATGAATCATATTTATTGAGCTGAATATGTTGAACCCTCCCTGCATTCCTGGGATGAAACCCACTTGATCATGTTGTATTATCTTGTTGATGTGCTGTTGGATTCAGTTTGCTAGTATTTTATTGAAGATTTTTTCATCCATGTTCATCGGGGATATTAGTGTGTTCTGTAGCTTTCTTTTTTTTTTTTTTTTTTTTTTTTTGTTGTTATGTCCTTTCCTGGCTTTGGTATCAGAGTAAAACTTCATAGAATGAGTTAGAGAGGATTCTCTTTTTCTCAGTCTTTTGGAATAGTTTCAGTAAGATCAGTACCAATTTTTCTTAAACGTCTGGTAGAGTTTGGCTGTGAATCTGTATGGCCCTAGACTTTTTTAGTTGTTGTGACAATTTTTAAATTACTGATTCAATCTCATTGCTTGTTACTGGTCTGTTCAAGGTTTTTATTTCTTCCTGATTCAAGGTAGGAGGGTTGTATGTTTCCAGGAATTTATCCATTTCCTCTAGATTTTTCAGTTTGTATGCATAGAGGTATTCATAGTAGGCTCGAATGATATTTTGTATGTCTGTAGTGTTGGTCATAATGTCTACATTTTCATTTCTAATTGAACTTATTTGAAACTTCTCTCTTCTTTTCTTGGTTAATCTAGCTAATGGTCTGTCAGTTTGTTTATCTTTTCAAGGAATAAACTCCTTGCTTCATTAATCTTTTGTATTATTTCTTGGTTACAATTTCATTGAGTTCTGCTCTGATATTTTTTATTTCTTTCCTTCTACTAGCTTTGGGTTTCGGTTTGTTCTCGTTTTTCTAGTTCCTTGAGGTATGCTGTTAGGTTGTCAGTTTGTGATTTGTCAGACTTTTTTTTTTTTTTTTAATTATACTTTAAGTTTTAGGGTACATGTGCACATTGTGCAGGTTAGTCAGACTTTTTGATGTGGGCATTTAGCACTATAAACTTTTCCTTCAGCATTTGCATGAAAGTTTCCTCATGTGTTTGCTGATATATAAAATAACTGCTTGCTCTAAAATTATAATCCTCTGCAAGTTGATGAGGTATAGAAAAACCTTGTATTACTTGAGAATGTTTATTCTGCCTGGCCTATTTAATTTTGGCTTACTTAGACCCATAATAATAAAATATAATCTTTAATTAAACATGCAAATACTTAATAATGCTAATAACTTCAAGTATTCATTATATAACAGAATGGTTTGCATTTATTTTTAATATTTTTCAATGTGAATATATTTTAGTATCATATCAGTGTTTTTAAACGCTTTAATGAGGTATATTTGATATACAAAAAATGCACATATTTAATGTATACGATTTGATGAATGTGAATGTATGCATAAACCTGTGATATCATCACCACAACCAAGGTACTGAATATATCCATCACCTCCAAAAGTGTGTGTGTGTGTGTGTGTGTGTGTGTGTGTGTTTTGGTAAGAACACTTAACATAAGATCTATCCTCAACACATTTTAAAGTGCACAATACTGTATTGTTAACTATGGCACTATGTTGTACACAAGATCTCTAGGACTTATTTATCTAGCATGACTAAAACTTTATACCTATTACAACTTTGTACCTTTATACCTATTGAAAATAATTTCCCATTTTCCCTTTCCCCCACCCCCTGGCAATCACCACTTATTCTTTGCTTTTATGAGTTTGATTATTTCAGGTACCCTATATAAGTGAAATCATGAGCATTTGTCTTTTTGTGACTGGCTTATTTCATGTAGTGTAATAACCTCTAGGTTTTTCTGTGATGTCACAAATGGTAGGATTCCCTCCTTTTTTAAAAAGGCTGATTAACATTCCATTGCAGTGTATACTACATTTTCTCTATCCAGTGAACTCTTCATGAACATTTGTTTTGTTTCCATGTCTTTACTATTATAAATATTGCTACCATAAGAAATAGAAAAATACTTATTATGAGGAATTGGCCTATATTACTATGGAGTCTGAAAAGTCCATCTGATATCTGTAAGCTGGAGACCCTGAAAAACCTGTGATTTTGTCTCTGTCCAAACACAAAGGCCTGAGAATGGAGCCAATAGTTTAAGTCCCAGGAGCACTGATGTCTGAAAAGAGGATGTCCCAGCTGAAGCAGAGGGAAAATTAACCCTGCTTCTGCTTTTTTGTTCTGTTTGTAGGCCCTAAAAAAATTAGATGATGCCCACCCACATTAGTGAGGGTGATCTTTATTCAGTCTATTGATTCAAATTCTAATCTTTTCTAGAAATGCTTTCACAGACAAGCCCAGGAATAATGTTTTACAAGCTATCTGAGCATTCCTTAGCCCAGTTAACGCATAAAATTAACCATCACATAGCCAGGCATGGTGGCTCATGCCTGTAATCTCAGGACATTGGGAGGCAGAGGTGGGCAGATTACTTGAAGTCAGGAGTTCAAGACCTGCCTGGCTATATTAGTGCATTTTTATGCTGCTGATCAGGACATACCTGAGACTGGGTAATTTATAAAGAAAAAGAGGTTTAATGGACTCACAATTCCACGTGGCTGAGGATGCCTCACAATCATGGTGGGAGGCAAAAGTCACATCTAACATGCTGGCAGGCAAGAGACAGAATGAGATCCTAGTGAAAAAGGTTTCCCCTTATAAAATCATCAGATCTCATGAGACTTATTCACTACCACTAGAACAGTATGGGGAAACTGCCCCCATGATTCAATTATCTCCCACCAGGTCCCTCCCACAACACATGGGAATTCTGGAAGCTACAATTAAAGATGAGATTTAGGTGGGGACAGAGCCAGACCACATCATTCCATCCTTGGCCCCTCACAAATCTCATATCCTCACATTTCAAAACCAATCATGCCTTCCCAACAGTCCCCCAATGTCTTAACTCATTTCAGTATTAACTCAAAGTTCACAGCCCAAAGTCTCATCTTAGACAAGGCAAGTCCTTTCCACCTATGAGCCTGTAAAATCAAAAGCAAGTTAGTTACTTCCTAGGTACAATGGAGGTACAGGCATAAATACAGCTGTTCCAAATGGGAGAAACTGGCCAAAACAAAGGGACAACAGGCCCCATGTAAGTCTGAAATCCAGCAAGGCAGTCAAATCTTAAAGCTCCAAAATGATCTCCTTTGACTCCATGTCTCACATCCAGGTCACATTGCTGCAAGATGTGGGTTCCCGTGGTCTTGGGCAGCACCTCCCATGGCTTTGCAGAATGCAACCTCCCTCCTGGCTGCTTTCATGGGCTGGCATTGAGTGTCTGCTGCTTTCCCAGGCGCACAGTGCAAGCTCTTGGCAGATCTACCATACTAGGATCTGGAGGACAGTGGCCCTCTTTTCACAGCTCTATTAGGCAGTGCCCCAGTGGGGACTCTGTGTGGGGGTGCCCACTCCACATTTCTCTTCTGCCCTCCCCTATCAGAGGTTCTCCATGAGGGACCCACCCCTGCAGCAAACTTCTGTCTGGACATCCAGGCATTTCCATACATCCTCTGAAATCTTGGCAGAGGTTCCCAAATCCCAATTCTTGACTTCTGTGCACCTACAGGCTTAACACCACATGGAAGCTGCCAAGGTTTGGGGCTTGCACCCTCTGAAGCCATGGCCCAAGCTGTACCTTGATCCCTTTTAGCCATGGCTAGAGTGGCTAGGATGCAGGGCACTAAGTCTCTATGCTGCACACAGCAAGGGGGCCAACAAAACCATTTTTTTCCTTCTCGGCCTCCAGGCCTGCAATGGGAGGGGCAGCTGCAAAGATCTGTGACATGCCCTGGAGACATTTTCCCCACTTTCTTGATGATTAACACTTGGCTCCTCATTACTTATACAGATTTCTGTAGCTGCAACATTAAATGCAGAATCTGCTTAGTGGGCCCATATCAATAAACTTGATCTGGTCCAACTTTATGTTGTATTCAGGCCCTCAATGGATTGGATGATAACCCCCACATTGCTAAGGGTGATCTTTATTCAGTCTGCTGATTCAGATTATCCCAGAAGTATCCTCACAGACACACAGATAATATTTTACCAGCTGTTTGAGCACCACTTAGCCCCATTATATTGACAAATAAAATTAACAATCATGCTACTATTTTGCCTTAATTTACTACCTACATGCTAAACTACTCTTATCAGTTATTTGTAATAATCTTTTAATGAAGATTAAAAATCCTAACAAAAACTATTGCTTGAGTAGATGTTTGTCTCCACTATAGAGGTGAATCAAAGGAGTACCTGTAGGAAGCATTTGTTCTGGTGTCATATTTTATATGTCTGGTACCTTAGTCGCCATGATTCTAATTCTAAATCTATTTTGAACCTTTTGGGTTCTAGCACTAAGCATCTTAATGGTTCTTCTAATAGCCTGGACTGTTTCTCTGGCTACCTACATTGTAACCTGCTACTTTCTTTTGGGTCTGTGTTAAATTAATTCATAGGCATTTTATTTTCAGAAAATTTGGAAAGAAGCCTTCCCCGGAGATGACTACAAAACGTCATTATTGCATTATGCTCAATTCCTGAATGACATGACAGATTTTGTAACATTGTTCACTTTGCTAAGTAAACAAAATTGTGTAAATGTTACTTTTACCTTTGTTGTCTCCTTTTGATTTGATCTTTCAATCACAAATACTCTTTTGTAGACCTCACACAGTGTTGGGGGGTTATATCCTACGAGGTTTCAAATGAACAAAGAATTTTTATCATAACTTTTACTTTCATATAAAAGGTTACGAATTGAAGATGAAAAATAGCTCAGTAACCTGGAAAATGATTTTATTTATTTAAAAGAGATCAGTTTGGAAGTGCTGAAGAAGTAACCTTTCAAATTTAAAGAGATCCCTTAGGAAATGCAATAGAATAGCATATAGACTGAAACATTTCACTAAATAAATACAAATATATAATTTTATAAATATATGTGACCATATATGTATATATGTGTGTGAGTGTACACAGTTTTGAAATGAGGACGTTTACATTCCAAGCTGTGTGATGACAATAGGTGGTAAACAAGTCAGTTTGCTTTGAGTAACGTGCTTATAGGCAGATGAATTATAACTTTTTAAGGTTCAATCAAATCAACATTTATTAAGCTCATGTTATGTAGAAGACACTAGCGTGAATAAGAGACAGTTTCTCTACTAAAGGAATTATTGAAGGGCATTATACAAACAGATTTAACAGAAGATAAGCGGAGAAACCTAAGTACCAAAAGACGAATAATAGAGTTTGGCTGTTTAAAGGGAGAAACAAATTACATCGAGTTCAGAGAAATTACATCAAGTTTGGAGGATCAGAAAAGACTTCAAGGATTATATGGGCTTTTGAAATAAGCCCTACAAAGATATGGCAATTTTAACAGATATTGATGGGATGGGACAGGAAAATTTATGCTATCAGATACTACAGGTGTTTTTATTTCTCTCTCATCACTACCCTTTTCTCTCTCTGGCCCTCTTCCTTCAAGGCCTCTTTTTCTTTGCCTACTAAGTGAATTTGAGGACACAGTGAATTTGAGAGTTCATCTTTCTTTTTAACACAATGGAGTATTACTATGGGCCGAAGAATAACTGGTTAAAATAAAATGAAAACCTGCTGAGACCTTCTGCATGTATACTTTCTGTCTTTGTTTCCTCCTTGCCATTTCTATTCCTATGATTCACACTTCGTTTCATGGCACCAAGGTTTGCTCACCACTGCACACCCAGAGCTTGCATGTGTCACCACTGCACACCCAGAGCCTGCATGTGTCACCATTGCACACCCAGAGCCTGCATGTAGCAGGAATTCAATAAATATTTGCTGAATGACTAAACAAATGCAAGTATAGAGGCGAGGAAGGAACAGAGGAAAGCCTAAAGGTTTTTTGTTTGTTTGTTTTGAGACAAGAGTCTCGCTCTGTCGCCCAGGCTGGAGTGCTGTAGCATGATTTCGGCTCACTGTAACCTCCATCTCCTGGGTTCAGGTGATTTTCCTTCCTCAGCTTCTGGAGTAGCCAGGATTACAGACAGGCACCACCATACCTGGCTAATTTTTCTATTAGTAGAGACGGGGTTTCACCACGTTGGCCAGACTGGTCTTGAACTCCTGACCTCAAGCGATCTGTCTGCCTCAGCCTCCCAAAGTGCTAGGACTACAGGCATGAGCCACCGCATTCAGCTGCATAAAGATATTTTACTAACTTCACATCTTTAATGTTTACCAGTTATTCTGTAAACTTATTGTAGAATAATTAGAATGTTGACAGGTAAAATGGCACTTAACTTCGTTGTAGATGCAGAGCACTTAAAACCCAGAGAAAAATAAAAGAGCCAAACAATGACCTTGTATTATGAAAACACAAAGATTTATATCCTAGTAGTTTAAAAATTAAAGTCATCTTATCAAACAAAATATCTTTGTGTAATTTTAAAGGGAATTTTAAAAAGGGAGCATAAGGTGAGAAAATGTTGAATATAAAATTTTGTTAAAGCTTGTGAATATCTGAAATTAGGTGATAATATTTGAATCCAGGTCAGGTTGTTGTCTATCAAAGATGTGACAAGTCTGTGCAACATACAGACATTAGTTAATAGAAATTTAGTCCTTACTCTTCTCAATGTGCCAAAGTCCACAGGCCCCCACAGAACTCTCCCTATTCAACAATTTCCTATTAAAAATGGCTGTTGGTGTTTCATACCCTAACTTCATAGAACATATTTATTCCTTATTGCAATATTTTTCTGCTAGTTTATATATTTTCTATTTACATTGCTAAAACCCCATACAGCTTTTAATTTCTTTCATTGTATTTAATTGAATTGCTTGTCCTATTTAATCGTGCTTTATAATTATGTAGTTGAATCTACTAAGCAAGGTATATTTAAGGAAGCCTTGTTTCAATTTTTTTTTTCTCTGCTCGAGTCTCCTTATCCTTCTATGGGATACCACTTAACACACATATAACTATATATACTTACGTATTTATATAACTATATATAGATAATTGACCCTTGCACAATGTGGGGGTTAGGAATGCAGATCCCCCATGCAGTCAGAAGTCCAAGCATAATTTTTGTCTCCTTCAAAACTTAATTACTAATAGCCTACTGTTGACCAGAAGCCTTAAACCATCAAGAACACAGATGGCTGATTAACACATATTTTGTATATTCTATATATTGTATATTGTAATCTTACAAAAAAGTAAGCAAGAGAAAAGGAAATGTGAAAGAAAATCATAAGGAAGAGAAAATACATTTACTGTTTATTAAGTGAAAGTGGATCAGCAGAAAGGTCTTAATCCTCATTGTCTTTATGTTGAGTAGACTGAGGAGGAACAGGAAGAGAAAGGGCTGGTTTTGCTGTCTCAGAAATGGCAGGGGAAGAGAAAATCCATGCATTAAGTGGATTCCTGCAGTTCAAACACATGCTGCTCAAAGGTCACTGTATATTATAATATTTCCCCCTTTTTCTTAAATAAATGATAGATTATAGCCAATGTTTTCTACCTTACATTTTTAAGTGTAATGATAGACCCTACAGGTAACTCTATAGTATTATAGTAGATATAAATATTTAACAAAATGATCAGGGAAAATGCCTAAAGTAACATCACAAATAAAATTGCAATCACTGGTAGACTTTTGGAATATATGTCAATGGTCAACAAATGTTACCACACACTACGAAACAGCTGTTTACTAAAAACTATCGTAATTGGTAATCAAAAAGTAATGTTTTAAGCATTTACATCCTAACGTAATGATTCGTTATGTGTGTGTGTGTGTGTGTGTGTGTGTGTGTGTGTGTGTGTATGCTTTAGTGGGCTTTCATATATTTTATAAAATTGGTAGGAGTTGCAGGTTGATAAGTAATGTATTAGTTATACTTTTTCCTCATTGAAATAATGTGATATGTTCTCTAAGTTAGTGTTGTCGCACAGAATGTCTGATTTCCAAAAAGAGATTACTGATAATAAGAGGATTATGTATTTTATTTCTTTATCTTAATTCACCTGTATGGATGATTGATGTTATAATTTTACTACCAGACAGTAGGTGGCACTATAAGTAAGCATTTGTTAGAGACCAAATTAATTTATAATAAACTCCGACATGTAATTTGTATTTAATACTTGAAGATGTTGCGCTTAATGTTGTTCGAAAAATGGACCATTGTCTAATGCCTAGAAATACATTTCTGATATATTTAGAATGTATATCCAAAATTTATTTGAAATACTTTCAGTTATAGCTATTAAGGGTGTGTGCGTGTCTGTCTGTGAGACAGTAGAAAAATATTATGTTACTGATACTCCAATACCAAATTATTGTTTAATTTAGTATAGTGAATAATTTTAATGAGTCAATCATTTCAGTATTACATTATCCAAAATAAAGACTGAGTATATTCCTTAGGCACTGACAAATGAGCTACCTTTCCCTCAATTTTTAAATACTGATTTTTTTAAAAGGAAATCAGGCCAGGCATGGTGGCACATGCCCATAAGCTATGCAGTTTGGGAGGCCAAGGCAGGAGGATAGCTTGAGGTCAGAAGTCCGAGACCAGCCTGGGAAACATAATGGGATCCAATCACTACAAAAAAATAAAAATAAATAAATTAGTCAGGTGTGGTGACATGTGTCTGTAGTCCCTAGGAGCCTAGGAGCTCAATCGCTAGTCATGATGATGCCACTTACTCCAGCCTAGGTGATAGAGTGAGACAGTCTCAAAAAAAAGAAAGAAAGAAAGAAAAAAAACAAAGTAGATTTAATGTCAAAATCAGAATTTTGTTGGTCTTCCTAACTTTTATTATGATTTGTTTTTACTTTGAATTTTTAATCGTGCTTTAAAAAAATGTTACCAGTGACCTCCATGTTGCTAAATCCAGTTTTCAATTCTCAGGCCTCATGATGTTTGACATATCAACAGTATTTCACACACAGCAGATTACTCTTTTTTTTTTTTTTTTTTTTTTTTTTGAGACAGTCTCTATTTTCCAGACTGGAATGCAGTGGCACGATCTTGGCTCACTGCAACCTCCGCCTCCCAGGCCCAAGTGATCCTTCCACCTCTTCCTCTGCAGTAGCTGGGACTACAGGTGCCCGCCACCACACTTGGCTAATTTTTTCTATTTTTAGTAAAGACAGGGTTTCACCATGTTGGCCAAGCTGGTCTTGAACTGCTGACCTCAAGTGATCCACCTGCCTCGGCCTCCCAAAGTGCTGGGATTACAGGTGTGAGCGATTGCTCCCGGCCCTACTCTTTTCTCCTGAAAACATCTTTTTTTTCCTCCCTTAGCTTTTAGGACACCACACCCTTCTAGTATTCATTCTACATCACTGACTGGTCCTTCTCTGTTTTCTTTGCTTTTTTGACTTCCCCTGAATCTTCTAATGTTGAATGCCCCAGAGATCGGTTCTTGGTCAACTTTTTTCTTATCCATACTCATTGCCTCACTGATATCATCCAGATTTATGGTTTTAAATATAAGTAAAATTTTCATATTTTAAGTGGAGTTCAAAAGCTTCAGTTGTGTGAAAGGAGCTATTACAGTATTTTAAGGAGAATCTGATTGCAAATCAAGTCACATTTAAGTTCCACAAAATCATGAGATGTGTTATGGTAGCCTCTGTGTACCATCATTCTTATGGCAAAGATTCCCAAATGTATATCTCTAGCCTAGACCTCCTCTCTGAATTCCAGACATAAATTCAACTGCCTACTTGGCAATTCTACTTGGATACCTAATTAACATCTCAAATTAAATGTGCCCAGATTTTTTTCCCCACCACCAAACCTCCTCCACCTCAGTCTTATTCAGCTCAGGTAATGTTAACTACATATATTTTCCATTGCTCAGGCCAAAACCATTGAAAGCATTCTTGACTCTTATTTTCAACCTGCCAGGAAGTCCTGTTGACTGTACCTTCCACATATACCCAGAATCTGACCACTTCTCACTATCTCCACTGTTCCTACCATCCAATCAATTATCACATTTCACTTGAGTCATTGCACTAGCCCTCCAACTAGCCTCTCAACCTCCATCCTGACTGCCTTACAATCCACTTTCAACACAGCAGCCAGAGTTGCTCTCAAAGTGGAAGTCAGTTTATTTCATCCTTGCTCAAAATTCTGTAGTGACTCCACTTTTCATGCAGAATAAAAATCAAAGTCCTTGGAATATACTCTAAGGTCTAACATGACCTAGTCCTCATTACCTCTTTAAGCTCATCTCTTACTGCTCTTCCCTTCTCTCACTCCATTTCATCCACTTAAACTATACTGGCCTCTCTTATTGTTCCACAAACACGGCAGGTGCACTCCTATCTCAGGGCCTTTGTACGAAGTGTCTCCTTTACCTGAAAGGCTTTCCTCTTATTCTTATTTATTTATTTTATTTTTGATAGAGTCTCACTCACTCTGTTGCCCAGGCTGGAGTGCAGTGGTACAATCTCAGGCACTGCAACCTCTGCCTCCCAGGTTCAAGTGATCCTCCTGCCTCAGCCTCCCGAGTAGCTCGGATTACAGGCCACCACGCCTGGCTAATTTTTGTATTTTTAGTAGAAACGGCGTTTTACCATGTTGGCCAGGCTGATCTCGACCTCCTGACCTCAGGTGATCTGCCCACCTTCGCATCCCAAAGGGCTGGGATTACAGGCGTGAGCCACTGTGCGTGGCCATCCTCTTACTCTTTCTGTGGCTTGCTCTCTCCCTTCCTTGTTCTCTTCTCCTCTCACATTGAGGGGTACAGTGAAGTTACTACTTACAGTTTCAAACTTTGTCACTGGCCCCAGCATCCCATCTCTCTTACCCTACTCTCTATTTTCTCCAAATAATATATCATCTTTGGTATAATGTATATATCATTTTTATATAGTATATAAAAATATAAATATATTTTAGAAATAATATAGATACATTTATAGCTAATATAGGAATTATATAATGGCTTATTATATTTATTATTTTCTGCACTAAAATATAAGCTTCATATGAACAGAGATTGTCTTTTTGAATCACTCCTCTGTTAGCGATTAGAACAACGCCTAATTATAGGTAATCAATAAATATTGTAGGTAATCAATAAATACTTATTAAATTATGAATAAATGAATGAATGGTGGGAAGATAGTGCACCATACATTTTCAGTATTCAGGGTCTTTAAAGATTGCTTAGATTGTTAATTTAGAAATGATCACTCGGATTTTTAAGGATGATTCACTGATATAATAGTTGTTTTTTCCTTTAAAGCTGATTGAACCAGTGGTGGACTTAACTAGAATGAAATTTCAAAATATGATACAGCTGGCCTAGTTAAAAATATAATTCACACAGTTTAAGGTATAATAAGAAAGTGTCTAAGATTTGAGAAATATTTAATATATTGAATATCTAGATTGCCCAGTAAGAAAGGAAATTGACATTAATCAGGCTATTAACATACAAGTCTTTCACATACATATTATCATTTACTCCTTGCAACTCTGGGATGTAGGTATTGCCCTAATTTTCCTGACTTGGAGGTTTTGGCTTGGGAACATATAATTACTTGGCCACCGTCACATACTACTTGGGAGCACAGTTGGGATTCAAATCCAGTTTTGATTCCTAAGCTCATGGTCATTAATGACATGATTCTGCCTCACTATTCTTTAAGAGGAAATATATTTAAATCTTTAACAGAATGTATTTGTTGTGCCAAGGCCAAGTACAGGTAAATAAAAAATCAGATAGACAAACCGGTGATTTATGAACATTTATAGCCCAGAGAGACCTCAACTTCTAGACCCACCTCCAATTTCAACCTTGGTCCAGGATCAATTTTATTTTATTTTATTTTGATTTAGATAAGAGATAGATTAAAAAGAAACACTGATGTTAGGTCCCTTCATACTCTATATCTGGATAACTGAAGATAGTGTTTTTCAAGTCTTATTGTACATTCACCTCTTTAGTTCCATCATTAAGGACAAAGCAAAGTAATCTATATAATAAAATCAACCTGACCGGGACATAGCCAATTTGATTATTCTGACCACTCTGGCAGCCAAGCTAGATTTTGGGTTGATTCCCATAAAAAATTAACCTATCTATCTCCTCTCCTAAACTTGGATGGGAAAAAAAAAATAGAACAAAGTTCTTCTGTCTGAAGTAGATTCTGCTTCCGGTCCCAGCCTCCGGATGATAATGACTCAAAGGGCAAAACATAAGTAAAGTGCATGCAAGGGTCATCTGTTGTTTTGAAATGAAATGAAGTCGCCTAACTCACACATTTGCTCCCCACCCCTGCTTTCTGGAGACGGCTAATGATCAAACGGAGCCCAGATTCTCCCCATACCCGTTTTGTGGAAATACCACCAGGGAAAGTGTTCCCTTGGCACTTAAGCTATAACTCAGAGTCTCAGAAAGTTCTTTTCTCTCTCATGCCCCAGTGTTAGTCGAGTGACTTTTGAGGCTGGAGGATGTTCTGCATGACTTTTATTTTGAGATCACATGTCTTGACACAGCTGGTGAGTGTTAATGACCAGGCCACAGCGCTCAGGTCTGCACGTCCACTCTCCCCATTTCCCAACAAGGGAAACATCCTGGGTTGTGGTTCTCACAACACAAAGGAGACACTAAAGCCTTAGAATAATCCTCAGTGGGAGAGGAGCTATTTTTCAATTTGGCTCAGGACCAAGTGCCAAAAAAACGTAAAACCATTGATTACATATTACTCCTTTTGGCCAAAAAGCAGAAATTATACAAACATGCAGGAACAATTTACTATATTTCTTTCCCACATTCTTTATTTTCCCCAGATATATTGTTTAAATTTGAACAGTTCTGCAAAAGATCCCATGGGAATAACACTTCCCACGTGAACAGCTTCCTTGCTTATGAGAGTCAATTCGGTTCTCTGGTAGCCTGAAGGGCCAATTTAAGGTTATGTAAAGTAGCTGAGTAGCTGAGGTAATATAACACCAGACGTCCTCATATGCCATTCTGTGGGGGAAGGAGAGGGAGAATCGTAAACCCCCAATATCTATGAGTTAATAAAAGACCATTCTCTGTGGCTTTGGGCTTAGTGTTACCTTCATACTATTCTTGCTCATGCCAACACAAAGCCCTGGTGATACAACAGAAAAGACAAGGAGGAGGACTGAGATATGATGTGGTGCAGCTCAGATCAACAACCACATATCATGATTGATATGCTAGGAATTAAACTGAAGGTTCAAAGGCAAGTTACATTCAATCTTTGCCATGAGCGTCCAGCAGAAAGAAAGGGCTATAATTTAAACCTGGTACCTCACAAACCAAAAGCAAGAATCTCAACTACAGCAAGGGGATATTATCTATCACTTTACAATTTCTTTCAACACAGTGATACTACTCTTGTTGGCCACTACCAATCACAGGGATAAAATGAATTAGCAGTTTCAGCCCCATATTAATGAAGCATCCAAAGCAATTGAAATAGAGCAGCAGTTTACCTAACAGCAGGAAGTCATTTATTTTGTTATGTAGTTCTGTTATACTCCTGTGAAATTCAAATTATGTTCCCTGCCAAACAGAAAAAAATTTGGTGTATGGATAAAGTTGGAAAGGTTTGGGGAGGTTTTCTGTTTCTTTGTTAAGTGTTGTCTTAGTTATTATATTATCAAAGTCCAGTAGGGCTCCCCAGCCCTCGTATTTCTAAGACTGAGGAAGAACTGATTCTTATGCTACGAGGAATAACTTTACTTCGCATAAAACCTTGATTAGCTATCTTTTGAGCAGACTTCAACCTATAGCAAAGCCTACTGAAGAATTTATTGAATGTTACTATATGCCAGGTTCTATATTAAGTGCTTTCTATATCCCATCTCTTTTATTCTTTGTAACAATTCTGAGAAAGTTAATATTATTTCTGTTATTCTGGAGGAAGAAATTGCTAGAGGTTACATAACTTGCTGAAGATTACTCATCAATTAACCTGTGATGGAGTGGTGGAGCCAGAATTCAGAGCCAAAGTGTTGTAAATAATGGCCAAATACAATGAAATAGTATTGTGCTCAAATTTTAAAAATTCATCAAAAATATAATTTGTTAACAATAAAGATTTTTTACATACATGTAATTGCTGAGAATATATTTGCATTTTCCAGAGTAGCCTTGAATTTTGCAAAGCTTTTTTTTTTTTTTTTTTTTTTGAGACAGGGTCTCTCTCTGTTGCCCAGGCTGGAGTACAGTGGTGTGATTTCAGCTCACTGCAACTTTGGCCCCGCCAGGTTCAAGTGATTCTCCTGCCTCAGCCTCCTGAGTAGCTGAGATTAGAGGCATGAACTCCTGACTTCAAGCTATCCACCCACCTTGGCCTCCCAAAGTGCTGGGATTACAGGCATGAGCCACTGTGCCTGGACAAACTTTGCAAACTTTAATTCCACTTGAAAGAACAAGATTTTGACAACGTCAGGTGAAATATTTTTCTCAAACAAATGATTTGGGGAAAAAAGCTGGATAGTTAAGAACAATCTGTGTTTTTTTTTTATCTTTCTTTTTCTGGAAATTAACCAGTACATTCTCATTGACATGATTTCTGCCAAGATATTTAAAAGTACCATAAATATAGAACAGGTATGCTCAGTGGAACAGACAGGGAAAAGAGAGATGTTTAAGTAGTGCTGTTTGAATGGAAAATAGAAACTAGGCATGCATGTAGAGTTAGGTTGTATGATTCAATTAGCCTCAAAACATAAAACATGCTTTTTCTCTTGTTATGGCTTAATAACCTTCTTTATTCTTGTTCTAGTTCATAATTTGCTTTTGCATTGTAAAGAAAGTATTTTTGTAGAAATGCAGGTAAGAATTATTTATGCAGTAATAAAATTCTACAGAACAAAATTTATAACACACACATACAAATATATACACACACATGCATATATATATACATACATACACATATATATCATTTGAAAAGCATATAATGTCAAACAAATCAGCTTTGTACATGACCTGAATTATCACCGTTTTTTTCTTTCTTTTTTTTTTTTTTTTTTTTGGGATGTTTTTTGTTGTTGTTGTTGTTTTTGAGACAGGGTCTTGCTCTGTCACCCAGGCTGGAGTGCGGTGATGTGATCATGGCTCACTGCAACCTCTACCTTGTAGGCTCAAACGATCCTCCCACCTCAGCCTCCCGAGTAGCTGGGACTACAGGCATGCCACCATGCTTGGCTAATTTTTGTATTTTTTGTAGAGATGGGGTTTTACCATGTTACCCAGGCTGGTCTTGAACTTTTGGGCTCAAGCAATCTACCCACTTCAGCCTCCCAACGTTCTGGGATTACAGGTATGAGCCACCACACCCAGCTTGTTTGTTCTGTTTTTAATACCTACTGATGTTGGAATGGGAATGGCTGCAAACAAACTCAGTCTCAAAGTTTGTTTTGGGAGGTCTATTTAGTTGTGTGTCACTTGGTTTATCATCTCATTTCAAAGCTTTCATAACATTAAAAAACACAAAAACTAAACTTCATTTTGAGGTTCTATAGCTATGAATACCTGTGTGATTCCAAAGTATAGGGAAAGTGTATGTTTATTTTTATTTATTTATTTATTTATTTTTTGAGACAGGGTCTCACTTCTGTCACCCAGGCTGGAGTGCAGTGGCATGACCATGGCTCACTGCGGCCTCAACCTCCTGGGCTCAAATGATCCTACCACCTCAGCCTCCCGAGTAGCTGGGACTACAGACATTCAACACCACACCCGGCTAATTTTTGTATTTTTTATAGAGATGGGGTTTCACCATGTTGCCTAGGCTGGTCTTGAACTCCTGGGCTCAAGTGATCCACCCGCTTTGGTCTCCCAAAGTGCTAGAATTACAGGCATAAGCCACAGCGCTCAGCCTGTTTATTGTCATTTTAATGGTAATGGTATCAATGACCTTGTAATGTAGTTAGGTGTTTTATCTCTGAGGAGATGCTCCTGTGATATTTAAACTGAGATTAGAAGGAAAGTCCTCAGCAAAATACTAGCAAGTCAAATTCAGCAGCACAATGAAAAAGATAATATGACATGGTCAAGTGGGATTTATTCCAGGAATGCAAGGATGCACAACATATGCAAATAAATAAACATGATATATCACATCAACAGAATAAAGGACAAAAACTATATGATCATCTCAATAGACACATAAAAAGCATTTGATAAAATTCAGAAAACCTTCATAATAAAACCTCTCAACAAACTCACAATAGAAGAAACATACCTCAACAGAGTGAAGGCCATCTATGACCAACCCACAGCTAAAGGTAAAATCATACCAAGTGGGGAAAAGCTGAAAGCCTTTCCTCTAAGAACTGGCACAAGACAAGGATGCCCACTTTCACTACTACTATTCAACACAATACTGGAAGTTTTAGCCAGAGCAATCAGGCAAGACAAAATGAAAGACATCTGTACTTGTCTGTTTTCAACTGCTGACAAAGATATACCTGAGACTGGGTAATTTATAAAGAAAAAGAGGCTTAATGAACCCACAGTTCCACGTGGTTGGGGAGGCCTCACAATCATGGCAGAAGGTGAAAGTCATGTCTTACATGGCAGCAGACAAGAGAGAAAATAAGAACCAAGTGAAAGGGTTTTCCCCTTATAAAACCATCAGATCTCATGAGACTTATTCACTCCCATTGGGTACCTCCCACAACACATGGAAATTATAAGAACTAAAATTCAAGATGAGATTTGGGTGGGGACACGGCCAAACAATATCATTCTGCTTCTGGCTCCTCCCAAATCTCATGTCCTCACATTTCAAAACCAATTATGCCTTCCCAACAGTCCCCCAAACTCTTAACTCACTTCAGCATTAACTCAAAGTCCACAGTCCAAGGTCTCATCTGAGACAAGGCAAGTCTCTTCCACCTATAAGCCTGAAAAATCAAAAACAAGTTAGTTACTTCCTAGACACAATGGAGATAGAGGCATTGGATAAATACAGCAATTCCAAATGGGAGAAATTGGCCAAAATGAAGGGGCTATAGGCCCTGTGCAAATCCGAAAACCAATAGGGCAGTTATTAAACCATAAAGTTCCAAAATGATCTCTTTTGACTCCATGTCTCACATCCAGGTTATGCTGATGCAAGAGGTGGTTTCCCATGGTCTTGGGCAGCTCTACCCCTGTGACTTTTCAGGGTTCAGTCTGTCTCCTGGCTGCTTTCATGGGCTGGCATTCAGTTTCTGTGGCTTTTCCAGGTGCACAGTGCAAGCTAGCAGTGGATCTATCATTCTGGGGTCTGGAGGACGATGACTCTCTTCTCACAGCTCCAGTAAGCAGTGCCCCAGTGGGGACTCTGTGTAGGGGCTTCAACTCCACATTTCCCTTCTGCACTGCCTAAGCAGAGGTTCTCAATAAGGGCCTGACCCCTGCAGCAAACTTCTGCCTGGACAACCAGGTATTTTTTTTTTTTTTAAATGGCACAGTGGTTTAATCTCTAGAATCCCAGACAACAGATTTGAGGTATTCATTCCTATAGGATCTGGCTGTGCCTCCTACTCTGATCAAAAAGATTCATGTGTTCAGATACAACAAAGCTAGCTTTCTAACTTACTAACTTACAATGTATATGCATATGCACATGCCTGTGTGTTCCCCGCCATGTATTTATTCTTCATGCTTGGTTTTCTGGCATTTTGAAGTTTGCAGTAAAAGTTTCAATACACATTTATTTCTCTAGTCCGCAGTTGAGCAGGTAACATATCCTAAGGAGACAGAGTTTTTTTTGTTTTGTTGTTTTTTTTGAGATGGGTTCTTGTTCTGTTGCCCAGGCTGGAGTGATGTGGCATGATCTTGGCTCACTGCAACCTCTGCCTCCCGGGTTCAAGCAATTCTCCTGCCTCAGCCTCCTGAGTAGCTGGGACTACAGGCGCACGCCCCATGCCCAGCTAATTTTTTGTATTTTAGTAGAGATGGGGTTTCATCGTGTTGCCCAGACTGATCTTGAACTCCTGAGCTCAGGCAATCCGCCTGCCTCGGCCTCCTAAAGTGCTGGGATTATAGGTGTGAGCCATAGTGCCCAGCCTAAGAGTTGTTGATATGCTCGCAGGAAGTGTTTCTGTGTTAAAAAGTTGAGAAGATGGAAAGTGAATCCTCGTATTCAGAAGGCTGTTTCAGAAGGTCACTGTTGGCAGGCTTCTCCCTACAGGGATTCAGCAGTGAGGGAGCAGAGTATTCAGGGGACAACTGCTTCTTCTGGAGGGGAGAGAATGAGATGGAGTTCACCAGCAGCTCTTTATGTCAGACTTTTAGCAGGATTCAGCTTTATAAATAAGCTTGTTGCCTCTGAGTATGAGGTCTTCTCATCAACACTCTGAACATTACAGGAAACAAAAAATTTTCTTCCTTCAACTTTATCAAGTTGGCAATTTATCATAACAACAGAACAAAGAGGGATAGGTCTTTTGTAATTGATGTTGAGATTGGCAGTCATGACAATTCCCCCAGCCATCATTGCACACATACCAACAGTAGCATCAATCGTCGTTGCAATGGCATCTCCATGAACGAATCCAGGTGGTCCTTCCAGGTAAGGGCCTCCTTGAAATAAGCAAACCATCCTTTTCTCAACGTCATTGTAGAACATCATGTATTCAAAGCCCAGGCCATCATCAAAGTTTCTGGTGAAGAGCTGGGCCTGTGACATCTGTTCTTCTTTCATAAGCTTTGGGTCAGCGCAGGTCACGGCTCACTACCTGGCAGGGGCAGGCCTACCGGTGGTGGGCGCAGGGACCCCAGCATGCGGAGGCACGCAGCACAGCTCCTCAGCATGGCTCTGGGCCACGAGGGCCGGGGGGCCGCACTTACTCTAGCCCTGGACAGTGAACACTACCCGACATCCAGGTATTTCTATAAATCCTCTGAAATCTAGGCAGAGGTTCCCAAACCTCAATTCTTGACCTCTGTGCACCCACAGAACAACACCACATGGAAGCTGCCAAGGCTTGGGGCTTGTACCCTCTGAAGCAACAGCCCAAGCTGTATCTTGGCCCCTTTTAGCCATGGCTAGAGCAGTTGGGATGCAGGGCACCAAGTCTGTAGGCTGCAAACAGCAAGGGGGCCCTGGGCCCAGCCCTGGAAACCATTTCTTCCTCCTAGGCCTCTGGTCTGTGATGGGAGGGGCTGGCTCAAAGGTCTCTGAAATGCCCTGGAGACATTTTTCCCGTTGTCTTGGCGATTAACATTTGGCTCCTCGTTACTTGTGCAATTTTCTGCACCTGGCTTGAATTTCTCCTTAGAAAATGGGTTTTTCTTTTCTATCACATCATCAGGCTGCAAATTTTTCAAACTTTTATGCTCTGTTTCCCTTTTGAAAACTGAATACCTTTAACAGCACCCAAGTCATATCTTGACTGCTTTGTTACTTAGAAATTTCTTCCACCAGATACCCTAAATCATCTCCCTCAAATTCCAAGTTCCACGAATCTATAGGTCAGGGGCAAAATGCCACCAGTCTCTTTGCTAAAATAAAGCAAGAGTCACTTTTACTCCAATTCCCAACAAATTCCTTATCTCCATCTGAGACCACCACAGCCTGGATTTCATTGTCCATGTCATTATCAGCATTTTAGTGAAATGCTGATTTGACCAAGTTCTCTAGGAAGTTCTACACTTTCCCACATTTTTCTGTCTTCTTCTGAGCCTTCCAAACTGTTCCAACCTCTGCCTACTACCCAGTTCCAAAGTCACTTCCACATTTGTGTATATCTTTACCACAGTGCCCCACTCTACTGGTATCGATTTACTGTATTTGTCTGTTTTCATGCTGCTTTTAAAGACCTACCCAATCTGGGTAATTTATGACAAAAAAAGAGGCTTCATGAACTCACAGTTCCACGTGGCTAGGGAAGCCTCACAGTCATGGCAGAAAGTGAAAGGCACATCTTACATGGCAACAGACAAGAGAGAAAATAAGAACCAGGCAAAAGGAGTTTCCCCCTTATAAAACCATCAGATCTCATGAGACTTATTCACTACCATGAGAACAGTATGAGGAGAACTGCCGCCATGATTCAATTACCTCCCACCAGGTCCCTCCCACAACACATAAGAATTATGGAAGCTATAATTCAAGATGAGATTTGGGTGGGGACACAGCCAAACCATGTCAACATCCAACTTGGAAAAGAGGAACTAGAATTGTCCCTCTTTGTAGATGACATGATCTTATATTTAGGAAAACCAAAAGACTACTCCAAAAAACTCTTAGAACTGGTTAAAAAATTCTGCAAAGGTGCACAACACAAAATCAACATACACAAATTAGTAGTATTTCTTTACACCAATGATGAGCTATCTGAAAAAGAAATCAAGAAGACAATTCTATTTACAATAGCCAAAAAATGTAAAATACCTATGAATAAATTTAAACAAGGAGGTGAAAGACCTTTACAAAAACAAAAACAAAAAACAAAATACACCAAAAAACAAAACCACAAAACGCAGATGAAATAAATTGAAGAAGACACACACACACACACATACACACACACACACACACACAAACATGAAAAGAAGCCTGGGCATGGTGGTTCATGCCTGTAATCCCAGCACTTTGGGAGGTCGAGTCAGGCAGATCACTTGAGGTCAGGAATTCAAGACCAGCCTGACCAACGTGATGAAACCCCGTCTCTACTAAAAATACAAAAATTAGTTGGGTGTGGTGGCATGTGCCTACAATCCCAGCTACTCAGGAGGCTGAGGCAGGAGAATCACTTGAAGCTGGGAGGTGGAGGTTGCAGTGCAGTGACCCGACATTGTACCACTGTGCCACTGCACTCCAGCCTGGGCAACAGAGTGAGACTCTGTCTCAGAAAAAAAAAAGGAAAGAGCATGCTCATGGATTAGAATAATTAATACTGTTGAAATGACCATACTACCCAAAGCAATCTACAGATTCAATGCAATCTCTATCAAAATATCAATGCCATTTCTCACAGAAATAGTAAATATCCTAAACCATAAAAGAGCTTGAATAGTCAAAGCAATTCTGAGCAAAAAGAATAAAGCTGGAGGCATCATACTACCAGAATTCAAAATATATTACAGGGCTATGATAACCAAAACATCATGGTATTGGTATAAAAATACACACATAGGCCGGGCATGGTGGCTTATGCCTGTAATCCCAGCACTTTGGGAGGTAGAGGTGGGCGGATCACGCACTCTGCCCTATTTTATGCTTGGTTATGTTTTGTCATCTTTCCCTTGCAGTACTATATCTATTGCGTCAAGATACAATTTCTATCACCTATACTTTATTTGGGTAAATGATTTAGAGGTCAGGAGATTGAGACCATCCTGGCCAGCATGCCGAAACCCTGTCTCTACTAAAAATCCAAAAAAATTAGCTGGGTGTGGTGGTGCATGCCTGTAATCACAGCTACTCTGCAGGCTGAGGCACGAGAATCGCTTGAACTCAGGAGGCGAAGGTCGCAGTGAGCCAAGATCATGCTCCTGCACTCTAGCCTGGCGACAGAGCAAGACTCCTTCTCAAAAAAAAAAAAAAAAAAAAAAAAAAAAAAAAAAAAAAAAATAGACACATAGATCAATGGAATATAATAGAGAACCCAGACATAAATCCACATATTTACAACCAACTAATTTCTGACAAAGGCACCAAGAATATGCACTGTGGAAAAGACATCGTCTTCAATAAATGGTGCTGGAAAAACTGAATATCTATATGCAGAACAATGAAACTGGATCTCTATCTCTCACCATATACAAAAATCAACTCAAAATGGATTAAAAGTTTAAATGTAAGACTAGAAACTATAAAAGAAAGTTATACTAGAAGAAAACATAAAGGAAATACTTCAGGACGTTGGTCTAGACAAAAATTTTATGGCTAAGATCTCAAAAACACAGGCATCAGAAACAAAAATAGACAGATGAGACTATGTCAATTTAAAAAGGTTTTGCACAGCAAAGGAAACAGTCAACAGAATGAAGGGACAATATGTAGAATGGGAGAAAATACTTGTAAACTATTCATCTGACAAGGGACTAATGTTCAGAATACACAAGGAACTCAAACATCACAATAGTAAGAAAACAACCCTTTTAAAATTGGACAAAAGATAGCCTTGTATATAGTGAGACCCTGTCTTGGCAAAAATAAAATAAAAAGATTAACCAGGTGTGGCAGTACATGCCTGCAGTCCCAGCTACTTGGGAGACTGAGGTGGCAGGATTGCTTGATCCTGGGAGATGGAGGCTGCAGTGAGCCATGATTGTGCCACTGCACTCCAGCCTGGGTGACAGAATGAGACCATGTCTTGAAAAAAGAAAAGTGGGCAAAGAAAATAAATAGACATTTCTCAAAAGAAGACATACAAATGGCCAACAGACAGATGAAAAAAAATGCTCAGCATCACTAATCATTAGGAAAAAGCAAATCAAAACCACAATGAGATGTCATTTTACCCCATTTAGAATGGATATTAAAGAGACAAAAAAAATAACAGATGTTGGCAAGGATGCAGAGAAAAGGGAACTCTTATACACTGTTGGTGGGAATGTAAATTACTACAACCAGTATGGAAAACGGTGTGGAGATTTCTGAAGAAACTAAAACTAGAACTACCATATGATCCCACAATCCCACTACTGGGTATTTATACAAAGGAAAGGATATCAACATACCAAAGGGATACCTGCGTCCTCATGTTTATTGCAGCACTATTTACAATAGCAAAGATACAGAATCAACCCAAGCATCCACCAACATATGAATGAATAAGGAAAATGTGGTATATATGCACAATTGAATATTATTCAGCTATAAGAACAATAAAACTATGTCATTAGCAAAAATATGGAGGGAACTGCAGGTCATTAGGTTAAGTAAAATAAACTAGGGACAGAAAGACAAATGCAAAAAGTCGATTTCATGAGGTAGAGGGTAGAAAGATAGATACCAGAGGCAGGGAGGATGTAAGGGTGGGAGGGGCAAATGAAGAGAGCTCGGTTAATGGGTAAGAACATATAGTTCGATAGAAGGAATAAGTTCTAAAGTCCAACAGTAGAGTAGGGTGACTATAGTTAACAATAACATAATGTATATTTAAAAATAACTAAAAGAGAGGATTTGAAGTGTTCCCAACACATAGAAAGGATAAATACTCAAGGCCATGGATACCCTAAATACTGTGACTTGATCACTACACACTTTATGCATGTAACAAAATATCATGTGCACCCCATAAATATGTACAAATATTATGTATCAATAAAAAGACATAAAAAATAAATTAGGCGAGAAGATTTTTTGCTTTCGTAGTACAGCAGCCACAGGCTATGACTCAACCATATGGCCATGTGAAAAGAACTGGTTCACAGGTGGGGGAAATAAACCCAACACACAGAAAGATGAAAAAGTGTGTGTGTGTGTGTGTGTGTGTGTGTTTCTGTAAGAGAGAGAGAGAGAATTAATGTGCCCTTAATTCCTGGTTCTATTCCCTGAGGGACCTGAGGCTGCTCTGATGCCTACAACAAAATACCATAAACTGGATAGCTTATAAAAAGCAGAAATTTATTTCTTAAAGTTCTGGAAGCTGGGAATTCTACCATCAAGGTGCCAGCAGATTTGACATCTGGCAAGAGCCTGCTTTCTGATTCATTGATGGTGCCCTCTTGCTGTGTCCTCACATGGCAAAAGGGGTGATCAAGCTCTCTGAGGCCTTTTTTATGAGGACACTAGTCTAGTCCTGTTCATAAGGTCTCTGTCCTTAAGACCTAATCATCTCCCAAAAGCCCCATCTTTTAATACCATCACTTTGGGAGTTAGGATTTCAATGTACGAATTTGAGGGACATAAACACTAGTCCAGTGCAGAGTCCTTTTACATACAGTGATCTTTTCATCTCAAAGGCTGAAGGACAGTCTGAAACCCACATTCTATAACCAAGAAGCAAAAGACTACACACAGGGTATTGCCCCTAGCCTACGAAATAGTTTTCAGGTGCATATTAAATGGCTGAGGAGAGGCCATGATAATAATGTTAACTAAGAGGTAAAGGCCATATATTCTAGTTTGCCCAGAAAATCTCAGATTATACCATCTGTCCTAATCTCCTGTCTGGCTTAGCATTTGTCTCAGTTTTTATTTTCCAATTAAGCATTATTATTAATAGTTGCAGTAAAATAATCCAGCATGGATCTGATAGAGCTCCACTTTTTATTTCTATTTTCTGCACTGGTCCTAGGTAGTGTGTGAGAAGTATAAGCAGTGAAGATTCTATTTCACATGGGATTAAGTGTGAAAGACAGCAAGCAACACGCTCTCTCTTTTGTAACCCTTCTCACATGCAGTGTAACTAACACTTCTCTTTAAATGGCAGTATACAGAATGCCTAAAGGTGTATATAAAGACAGAAAAATCCTGCAAGTCTTCGGCGGTGGTAGAGAAGTGTTCACACTCACTGCTCTTGCCACCACTAAAGGACCCACCAGTCTATGCCACAGTCTGCAAGAGGCAGGAAGCTGCCAGACCACCAGTTGCTAGGGTTAGGGTGAATTGTAGGAAATCACAGCTTAGGTCTATATGAAATATATACAGGAAATTGTAATTGGGCAGTCTTCAGTCATACATAATGCACTGTTTCTTATAGTTTTTTTGGTCATTTGTTGTATAGTAGAAATTTGCAACTATTTATATATTATTGTTTGGTAGTGTTTTTATATTTTGTCATAATTTTAGGCAATAGGGAGCTCCAAAAGACAAAAGTGCCTATCTTTTGAAAAATTAAATACTTAATTTCTAATTATTAAGAAAGTTCACAAAGGACATGTAATTTTGAAAAAGATGTTAGTTGACATTTACCATCACTGACTACCTGAAACCCGAAAGACACAATCTATGAAAGGAGAATCAGCATCTACTTCGAAATTGAGTCATTATTTTAAGAGTAATGTGCCTGAAAGCAACCATTTCATAAATTCAGCTGTAATATGTGTATTTTATATCACTTATGCAGATCATATAACTTCTTGTTTGTTGTGTTTTTGGCTTGGAATTTTTGTTGTGCATATTTGAAAATGGAAAAGATAGTAGGTGCTAAAATATACATACATATATTTTTAAGTGAATAATTTATTTGTTGACAAATAAGAACAAAGCAGAATGGAACATTCCATATGAGATAATTATAGGTATCTTTGGAGAAACTAAACCTTAAATACCTTCTATATACAAAATGTTTAATAAATAAATAGATACTCAAAATGCAAAGCTAATTCCTTATATTTCCTCCTGTCAATCCTATCCTCTCATTGACTTGAAAAAATTTTTTAAATACTGAAAGATCTTCAGAATTTTTAAAAGAGATGATACAAGTTAAGTACGCCAATAATTTTCTAATTTAATTTTATGGGTTGAATTCTTTATATATATAGATATTTTTCCTGGCATTAAGCAAGGAATCTAGATAGAATTTATCTTTTAAAGAAGTGAAGGACTGTATAGAGGCTTACTTTTTAATCCTAGTTTCAAAATGTCTCTGTCTCTGTGTATGTATACACTCAGGTACCACCTAACAATTTTTCGGTCAATGATGGACCACATATAAGATGGTAGTCCTATAAGAATACAATGGAGCTGAACATTTTCTATCACCTTGTGACTCTGTAGCTGTCCTAACATTGTAGTACAATGCATTACTCACATGTTTGTGGTAGTGCTGGTATAAGCAAACCTACTGTGCTGTTGATAGTATAAAAGTATAGCACATATAATTATGTATAATACATAATACTTGATAATGATCATAAACAACTATGTTACTGTTTTATATATATATATTTATATATATATATATACACACTGTACTTTTTATCATTATTTTAGAGCATATTCTTTCTACTTGTTAAAAAGGAAAGTTAAATGTAGACAGTCTCAGGCGGGTCCTTCAGGAGGTATTCCAGAAAAAGGCATTGTTGTCACAGGAGGTGACAGCTCCATGCATGTTATTGCCTCTGAAGACCTTCCAGTGGGACAAGATGTGGAAGTGGAAAACAGTGATATTGATGATCCTGACCCTGTGTAGGCCTAGCCTAATGTGCATTTTTGTGTCCCAGTTTTTAACAAAAAGTTTTAAAAGTAAAAACAGAAACAAAAATATTTTTAATAAAAAAGCTTATAGAAAGAGGATATAAAGGAAGAAAATATTTTTGTACAGCTGTACAATGTGTTTGTGTTTTAAGTGTTATTACAAAAGAATTTTAAAAGGTAAAAAATTAAAAACTTTATAAAACAAAAATTTAAAGTAAGCTGAGGTTAATTTATTATTGAAGAAAGGGTGTTTTTTTAAAATTTAGTGTGGCCTAAGTGTACAATGTTTATAATGTCTACAGCAGCGTACAGTAATGTCCTAGGCCTTCACATTCATTCACCACTCACAGACTCATTCAAAGTAACTTCCAGTCCTCCAAAGTTCATTCATGGTAAGTGCCCTCTACAGGTGTAACATTTTAATCTTTTATATCATATTTCTATGATATAAAAGATCATCGATGATTGTACCTTTTCTATGTTTAAATATGTTTAGATACACAAAACTTAATATTGCCTACAATATTTGATAGAACAACACGCTGTGCCGTGTAGTAGCCTAGGAGCAATACACTACACCGTATAACCTAGGCTTGTAGTAGGCTGTATCGTTTACATTTGTGTAAGTGCACTTGATAATGTTCACACAATGGTGAAATTGCCTAATGATGCATTTCTCAGAATGTATTCCTCTTGTTATGTGATGCATGGCTGTATGTATGTGTGTGTGTGTGTGTGTGTGTGTGTTTAAAATCAGACTTTTAAATTATGAATCACATTCGAATTCTTTGGAAATCCAAATGAAGCAAGCTAATTTTAAAAAGAAACATCAGGAAACTTTTTCATGAATTTAACCAAAGGAAATAGCTAAGGCTGCTAATTACATCTAGTTTATTCATTGCCTAAGCTCAAATAATAATTGCTCATATTTTTATTTTTCCTTGCTTACATAGTATAGATTTGACTGAAGTGTGCCAAAATATGTTGCTGAAGAGGAGCATGTCAAACACCTAGCATACAAACTTGCTCTTATGTTTCCTCTTTTATTTAAGGATCAGTGATTAACAAGACATGGACTTAGTCACCTCAGTTTGTCATCTTATTAAAGAAGATAATCTGTCCAGATAGATTATCAATGGGTCCTGGTTCTTTCTGCATCCCCTAGTTAAGTCTCCCCACAAAGTTCAGATTTCTTGCATGCTATGTGTTAAGCGGAAACATTTGCAAGTTAGGATAGCATAGTGCTATAGTGGCCTAAAATCTCCCCAGTACCCAATGAAAGTAGGCAACAATAATAACCACGTTAAGCAAAGCTAAGAATTCACCAGAAGAAACCAATGAAGGAATAGAGAATGACATCAGGACACACATTTCAAATTCTTTTTTTTTTAATAACAGAAATTGAAGTTTCTGATGCTGCGACATTTTTTTCCCAGCACCCTCATCCAAGAGCAGTACTGAGGACAAAAGAGGAACTGATAAGATCCTAAGAAGCATCACCAACATCCTTCACTTTGAAGAGAAGCTGGCTAATGCAGTCAGAAGGCAAGAGAACAGTGCAAGGAAAGAATCCATGAATACATCAAGCTAAAGCAAGAATAGAAACCCCTGCATCCCATCTGAAGTCCACAGTAGAGGCCCTAGGTAATTGAGCAGAGATGGAGCAAATGAGTTATAGTTCACAAGAGTCACACACTGATTGGAAATAAGGGCCTCTGATATAGCATAATTAACAACATCTCAGAAGACAAAACAGAATCTATGTCCTGAGCAGGTATTTCATTCAGCCCCATCTGGGTTCTCCCCCTTCTTTATTCCACACCTTCATGCTAGAGCAAGTACAGAGACCACCTGGTACTTCAGTTGTTGATACAAGGAGGTGGGGTGGGGGTGAGCGGGGAGAAATAGTGTGGGATAACTAGGAAGAATATTTTTACTATTCCTCTCCAGAAAAATTTCAAAACTAATCATTTAGGAAAATGTCTCTTGAGTGGAGAAACCTTCGAGGTTGGCTTACAAATCTGTTTCACATGAACAAATAACCAAAAAAAGAATTGTGACATTAGTCCTCCAAGTGTGTCAATACAACATGGAGATATTTTCTTAACCCCAGAGAGTGTTAACACTCTTTCCCACAGTCACTTTGACTTTTCTGACATCTCATTCTAATCAAATTGTCATTAACATCTGTTTTAAGCAATAAGACATTCCCACGGTAGCAAAAAGTATAATGAGTTTTTCATATGGAGAATGTAATGGAAACAAATGAATTGAGGAAAACAATCTAACAACTTGAAAATTCTTGGGTTTAGAGAAAAGAAATACTTTGATCAATGAACATAAACCTTATTTTGTAAAGAGGAATGTGAAAGGAAAAAGAACCAACCAGTAGCAACACTTCAGTTATTTTGAGACAAGCCTCAACTAATGCTTCTTCCTTATTGCCCTTTCCAGAAACTTTCTCAAAATGGAGGGAGCTTTTTAGACTTACTCTTTATTGTCATTAGTGGGTTTTTATTGCCAGAAGTAATGTGGCAAGACAAAAAAAATTCCTTAGTAGAGGATAAACGTAGGTGTCAAAAACTATTGGACAATAACCAGTGTCTCCCTCCTGTCTTCTGTCTTTGCTGTTATAACCACTCAAGGGCTAACACTGTGTGTACCTCCCGTCATCACTTGTGTAAAATTTTAGCCATTCCCATCACCACAAGAAGAACTGAAAGAGGACAATAACCAAAAGACTGTCAGTATGTTCTTTTTAGATCAGGTTTTTGATGACTTTCTACAGATAAGAGCTCTCCTCAGGCCAACTCAAACCTATGTTATTTTGGCTCCTTTAAAAACCATCCTGTAATATTGTACCCAAAATAATTATGCCCCCAAAAAAGACAAAGGAAGAACTGGTTTAGCAAAAGGCCTTTTAAAAAGCAAAAGCATTCTCTTTAAATGCTCTGAGATGTTGACTAACACTATAGAAAAATTTTGTGGAATCAAGATTTAAAAATTAAAATGTCAGAGGTGGAAAAATATCTCAAAGATATCTTGCATATCTCTAGTCTACTTATGTGAAATATAATTTCTCTTAATTACATTCCTTAATTTATTTGCTTAGCTGATATTTAGAAGTCTATTAATTTCTGGTAAGCACTGGGTGTGGAGTTCTGAACAAAATATATGGTCTCTGACCTCAAACAGCTTCAAATCTACTGACAGAGAATAAAACATTGTTATGCAAATAACTATGTAATCTGAATTTTGTAATATTCAGTTATTCCAGTTGCATGGAATTTATTATTTTTATAGGTAGCCATACCATTTATATAGTTCTATGGGAACTAATAATTCTAAGTCTATTTTTACCTCGTGTACTTTGGGCCATCACTTTTCCTATGCTTCTAGGAACCATCTTAACATCATGTTTACACCATCTCCTTAGGTCTTTGCCAGAATTTGAAAGCATGTATGTCAGGAGAATGCTCTCTCTTATTCAAATTTATGTTCTACCCCTCTTGATCTAGCACTCTCAGAATCCAGCACCATGTGAATTTTCCCAGCCTCTGCCAGTATATGTTGGCTAGGTCCTACAGCTCCTTTGGGGTAGAGTCCGTTTTCTTCTTTATCAGGATGTTCCATCATGTTCCAGCAGGGCCATTATTGTCCCAGTGACAAGGAGGGGAAGTTGCGGAGATCCTGGTTGTAGCTTCTACTGTGCTGCAAGGGATGACCTGTCTGCATTATCTTCAAGTAAAGGGGAAATTCAGACTTTTAATAGAAAGGAGTAGACCACTTCTGAGGCTCTCAAAGAAGGGGAATCTGGGGATTCAAGGATTTTGGATGTCACGATTCCGTGAGTCAGGACCCCATTCTTTCCCATGCAAGGCCTGATCTTGGCACAGCAGGCATAGCAGCAGAACCTGAAGTTCCACTACTCTTACTATGTGCTGGGCTTGGTCTTCAGCTTTTATTGCCCACTAACTGTAGAAGATCAAAATATATTTTGCGTGGTACAAAGGAGGTACCCTGGCTAACAAACTTAACTTTTAATTGCCTATTAATCACCCTCATCATTTAATTTTTTCCTAAAGTGCCCATAGAATATAGCATCCAATTGTTCTGTCCTTATAGCTATTACTTACCCAGTATTTTTCAAATACCAGAAACATCACACATGCTAGTGTACTTTCTTTCACCAAAATATCATTGCAGTTCACCATCGATGAGTTTTAGCAGTAGCATGGAGACTTTATGCCAGGGACTATCTGTATTACTTCTCAGCCTTTTGGCTAAGATCAAGTGCAGGGACCATCTGTGTTTCAACTATTACCAGTGCTGAAATCCTCATTACCAGCTGAGTGGTGGGTAATTCAACTTCAAAAGTCCATTTTAATGTCTGCTTTCTTGACTCCACTTCTGGTACTATTGGTACTGGTACTATGCTTCTGGTAATATTGCATGGTTAGTTCCCTATGAAGCAGACTCAGAGATTGCAGAGCAGGAAGTTCCTTTGGAAATGCGCTTGGAATCAGTATGTGTGGAATGGAAAAGCAAGACAGGAGACAGGATTGGGCAGAGGAATAAATTGGGCTGCAACATAGTCTCAACAGAGGCCTCAACTGACTCCATGGGGAGTTCTGAAACTGGGACAGATAGCCCTTTAGAGTTGTCTCAACTTAGGGCAAAGGGACAGATATTTATGTCCCTGAATCAATCAGTGAATATAGACCACGCTTGGAAGAAATCATGACCATCGGGGAGCTGGGACTCTTCAGCAGAGGAACTCACTAAACAGAATGGATAGCTGGGCTATCTGCTGGGAATCCTTCCAGCAGTTAGGAAAATAAATTTTTTATTCATGAAGGATATATTGGTGGTACACTGTGTCCATTACTGACAGCATGAGGAAACTTCTGGAAATATCCCATTTCAGCCAGGAATGTGGGTCTCATAGTCATTTGAACTGCGGTAACAAAATACTGTAAACTAGGTATCTTATAAAGGCCAGAAATGTATTTCTCACATTTCGGGAGATTGGGAATTCCAAGATCAAGGTACAGGTAGATCCAGTGTCTGGTGGGGGTCTACTTTCCGGTTTATAGATGGCACCTTCTTGCTGAGTTCTTACATGGTAGAAGGGATGAGTAGCTCTCTGGGGTTTATTTTACAAGGGCACTACTCCCATTCATGAGGGCTCCATCTTTATATCCTAATCACTCCAAAAGGCCCTACCTTCTAACACCGTCACATTGGGAGGTTAGGATTACAGACATTCAGACCATAGCAGTGGGCAAAGGCATGTGGGGTGGCTGGGGCTATCTCTAGTACTCTCTTCTTACACATGCTTTAATATCATTCTCCTTTGCAGTAAATGCATTGTGATGGCAAAACGGTATCTATTTCTATGAAACGATCTCCTGTCGGAGCACCAAGAGGATCTGCTTTGGCTCCCTTATTGACATGCTTACTTTTTTTTTTTTTTTTTTACTATCTCAAGAACACTTTAAAATATTTCAATCTTGAGAAAAGGAGTAGGACCCCTTGAGTCTAACTTCTTCCTCCACCCCACCTGCATCTTGCCTTCCTATCGAGTTGATAGCATTACTAATGCCATGTTCTCTGAGCACTCTTCACTCTGAATTGTAGAATAGCTCCACTGTCAAAGTCCACGAGATTTGCCTTGTAATTTGTAAATGGCGTTTTGGAGTTTAGGAATGCCCTTTCTCTTTATATAGTCTGGCTCTTAAATCAAGTCTCTCTCTAAAGAGTAAATAATAAAAAAATCTAATGAGATAATCAAAGCTGATTAGGAAGTGCATGGTTCCCTAATCATGCACATAATTTAAAGGATGAAGAATCACAAAGAATCACAGTGTAAATGAAATGAGTGTACTTGTGCTTAAAGTTTTCCAGATATTATACCTGATATAATAGTAGTTTTCCTAACTTTGTAGATATATTGGTATAATAGACTTAAAATTTTTAAATTATTTGCACCCTCCCCCTATCTTTGCATTTATTGTTATCCTCCAAGTGCTAAAAACAGCTTTCTATATGCACCACCCTCGAGGGTTGGGTAGATAGGACAGTGTACAGCAAATAAGCTAATTAAAATTCTAAATGAGACTTATAAATCTATAGCAGAAACAAATAATCTCGAAAACATAGCTTTCATTTGTGAGAGCAAGGCTCTATTGAGAGAAAAAAGGTAAGTGAATTCTGACATGACTGAGCCATTGTGACTTGAAGAAGATTATTGTATATACGACATGACACCAAAGAATAAGTTATATTACCCACAGGAAAAGAGAGAGATGAGTTTGACCAAATGAAAGAAGAAAATAGAGGTGATGTATTGAGAGGTTAGAACAAGCTGGTTTCTAAGAAACATCCTTTCCTACCCACTCCTGGAAAGAAAGAATTGAAATCCCAGATACATTTGAAAGTATTAAAGAGCAAATGTTAACCATTTTCTGGACTCTGGAAAGTGGCCTAGGAGACCACAAACTTCACAGAGAAGTTCCATGTCAAACACTGTGCCTTACAGGTAGATCAGCAGTGATCGAGTGAGTTGACTAGACTGAGGGGCCTGAGGGTGGACTTACAGAGTCATAGTCAGCTCGAGAGATAGATAGACATTATCAATTCTATCCATTACTCCTTTCTTCTTTCTTCACAGGCATTGAAAGAAACATTTTCCTCTACTCTTGCAATTAGGTGGACCATATCTTAATTTGATCAATAAAATGAGATTGGAAGTGTCTTAGTCAGTTTGGCTGCTATAATAGAATACTGTATATTGGTGGCTTGAACAACAAGCATTTATTTCTCACAGTTCTCAGGCTGGAAGGTCCAAGATCAAGGTGCAAGCATATTTGGTGTCTGGTGAGAGCCCTCTTTCTGGTTTGCAGATGGCCACCATTCTGCTGTATCCTCACATGGCAGAGGCAGAGAGGAAGTTGGCTCTGGTCTCTTCTTATAAAGACATCAATCCCATCATGAGGACCCCAGCTTCGTGGCCTCATCTAGATATAATTAGCCTCCATAGTCCTCACTTCTAAATATTATCACTTTAGGGGGGAGGGTTCCAACATATGAATGTTGGGGGACACAAACATTCAATCCCTGGCAGGAAGTGATGCTGTATCAATTAGCGAGCTGATAGCAAAAACCCAAGGTGATTCTCCAGTCTCTCTTCCCCTACCATAGTGACAGAGAAGACCACATGGTCTAGATAAGATGACTACAAGTTGGTTGGCAGAATCTTCCTCAGCATGGCCTCTGAGTGACTGCATAGTCACTCAAAGACCCCACTACAGCAGAGGCCATGCTGAGGAAGGTTCTACAAACCAACTGAGTGACTATGCACAGTGACTAGGCTTCTGAGTGACTATACAGAGGCTTCCAGAAACCTCGACAGACATGCAGTGTGAGTTAGAAATAAACTTTTGTGTGTTCAATCACTAAGATTTGGGGATAGTCTCCCTTCCCTTCCCTTCCTTTCCCTTCCCTTCCCTCCCCTCCCCTCCCCTCCCTCCCTCCCTTTCTTTTCTCTTTTCTTTTCTTTTCTTTTCTTTTCTTTTCTTTTCTTTTCTTTTCTCTGCAGCATAGCCTGTCCTATCCTAACCATGGGCAAGGGCAGAATCTCCAACCTTACAAACGGCAGAAGATTGGAGGCCCTAAAGAGACCTGAGGTTGGAATGAGTAGGATTTGGAGTGTATGAACTTCACGACCAAGGACCACAGAGAAAGCATAGACTCAGCAGTAATACCGGCCTCATGATGGCAATAAAAAGTCTTGCTGTGATCAGCAACACTATAGCTAAGGCAGAGACCCTTCTTCTGATTGCAGCATAATATGTAAGTTCTCTGGAAATTTAAGTTTACTTTAAGAAAAGGGAGGAAAAGTAAAGATACAAAGGAAAATCTTGAGTGATTGAATTTAAATACTAAGTTGATTGCTTTAAAATCAGAAAAGATGATATGCTGTGTCATCGTCATGTTCTGCTACAGAGACTGTTGTTTGTCTGCCCCTATATCTTTCTCTTTCCTTATGCCTTGATCTTATTCAGCACCATCAATGAAGTGGAAGTGGAAGTGTGTAACTTCTGAGAAATTTTCATAAAAGACAGCTGGAGGGTGCCCTTTGGCCTCTCTGCTACTTCCTCCTTCCTGCTGCTTAAGATGCAGATGCAATGCATTTGTAAGCACTGTGGATGGGAGAGCTCAGAGATCTCTGTGGGCCCCTACGACTCTAGGAAGCCACTGTATCAGGCCCCAGCTGCATTCTCTAATCTTCATTAAACTTGAGAGCATAAACCTGCGCATTTAAGCTTCCATAGTAGGGTCTCTGTTCTATGAAGCTGAACCAAATCCTAACTGATACGCTTTCCTTCTCTTGGTTATATGGCAAGCAATTTCAAGAATCAGAAGCCACAGGAAAGTAGCAGCAGAATTCTAGGTAGAAACCACATTCTGAAGAAGGATCTCAAAGATAACAGTGGGAAAGATTCTTTGTCCTGTGCATTGGAAAAGACAAATTCTCTAAGACAAACATTCACTGTGTTTTATTACTATATTCTTATAAATAGGAAAATTATCCTTTCCAAACCAGTTGCTTGCATCCTAAGAAATGTAGGGCTCCTTATGCTAGCATAGAATGGTGCATTAGTAAACCAAAATTATCCAGCATCAACTAATATGATAGTTGGACTTGCAATCCAGGAAGCACATTTGATGAAGTGTTAACTGTCTAAACAACAGTGAGGCACAGGTAAGTATGGGATTCCCAAATGTGCTTCAGCAATATTTTTGAAATTTTGCATTATTTAACACTGGAAATAATCTTATCTAATTCTTCTATATAGGTTACTAGCCTGCTAGGTAGGAATCTGTATTACACTAGAATCTTGTCTTATCTTTTTGCATACTCCTGTGGTTAAAGCGATAATAAAATTTCCTAACTCTAAACCAATTGCTCATGCAATTGGTTTAATGCAATTGGTTTAAAGCAAGTTAACAGCTTCTAGGAGACTGTAGCTTTCCCTCAAAGGAGTCTTTGTGAAATTTACAAGAAAGCTAAGAATCAGCTACTTGCTTCCATAATTTAGAGAGGCATTGAGAGTCTCTTTAAACCTTATTTAAACATTCAGTGAATAATCAGAATAGAAATGACCAGAGGTATTTTGTTTCCTCCATCGTGTAAGAGACAGAAATGCGTCTTTCCATCTTTTTTTTGTCCTCACCCCCAATTCACACACATTTATGTGATGGGTCAAAACATTTTAACATATGTGCAAATATGTGTGTGTGTTCTTAACCTTTTTTTTTTTTTTAACTTTTGCTGACCTAAGAGATTCTAACTGTCTACCAATCTGCCAAGTCTTCTTTCCTTCACCTTCTGTGAATAGTTCTGCTTTTTGCCATCTGGGTTCTTCTGAGCTTTGCAGAATAAGGAAAAAAGTGACAGGCGCAGGACAAATAATATGAAAGACTGTGGAATGGAGGAAAGAAAGATGGAAAAGAAGAGAGGTCTATGTATAAACTTCACAGTGTTTGTGAAATAAAAGTAAAGATATTGAGTTATTCTGAAATTACTTTTTGGTAGCTGGATTGTGTAATTGTGAGCAATCAGTCTTAGAGTTTAATAAGGTCATAGACTTAAACCTTCATACCTCTTTAGACAGTCCCCTCTAAATTAGACCCATACTTCTCAACTATTGAAAACCCATGGATTAACACGAAAATTTTATGACCATCCACTTTCAGGGATTTTGACATGGCCCTTGAGGGCATAGTTGAAAGTCACTGGGGAATCTATGTTTTCTCACCAGCGAAGGCAATTTTGTTAAATTTACTTTCTGTAGACTGTATTATAAAAATCAATAGAATGCCTGTTAGATGTATATAGGTATCTTATAACATATTGAATAGTATATGACCTGTCATGCAAAACGTGGATGTCTTCCTGCCCCTGTTGCTTTAAATGGAGAATCCTGCTCCAAATCTGAAGTGAGTATTGTAGAGAGGATCCTAGCCAACAACCTGCAGGTTAAAGAGTAAAGTGAGTAAAGTATGCTCAGCTGTAAAATGGAGCTGTTTGGATTTGGGAGCATTAAGCAGGAGAGGTGAAAAGTAAAGACAATACTGGAAGCAAATGGCTGACTATTGAGACAAGAGTTGAAGATAACTCTGATTCGGTAGATCGCATTGAGTGAAGTAAGCTTTGCCAGCAGCTATCCCCAACAACAGACTGTGGGATTCACAGAAGTTTAGTAGCTCTAGCTTGTGGTATGCAGAAGAATTCCTCAAAAGTCTGTGTTCACAACGTCCAAATGTCAGAATTCCCGCTAAGTTAGAAACTGCTAAGTTGCTTCTTTCTACATATATTTGAATCACATACCTTATTCTTACGACAAATATTCTGAAGAATTACTTATTTCATTTTTCTTTTTCTTTTGAGATGGAGTCTCACTCTGTCACCCAGGCTGGAGTACAGTGGCGCGATCTCGGCTCACTGCAACCTCTGCCTCCCAGGTTCAAGCAGTTCTCCTGCCTCAGCCTCCTGAGTAGCTGGGATTACAGGCGCATGCCACCACGCCCGGCTAATTTTTGTATTTTTAGTAGAGACAGGGTTTCACCATGTTGGGCAGGCTGGTCTTGAGCTCCTGACTTTGTGTTCTGCCTGCCTCGGTCTCCCAAAGTGCTAGGATTACAGGTGTGAGCCACTGTGCCTGGCATTATTTCATTTTTCATAGCTAGCTAAATAATGCTGTTCTATGATAAGATCTTTCTAAAACTTTAGGTGTCACTATAAAAGGCACATCTTGAATTAAAAAAGTTAAGATAGAGATAGAGTCTTAATTTTTTTTCCATCCTATGTATTCTTTCAGCAGTTTGGTTCAAAGCATATTTGTTAGGAGTCAATGCTGCACTGGCTGCTGGAGATATGGTAACGAATAGTACCCTAGCCCTGGCATGTAGAAATACTTTCAATGTGTTAATAACATATTTTTTTTTCCACAGTTAACTTTTCTATTAGTTAAATTAGGAAAATTTTTACATTGTCTTACGAATATCCAGTCTCTCAACTCAGCACTAGAGGGAGCAACAGTGCAGAAGAAAAGCTATGAAAATGTGAGCTTCACTATTATTATAGCAATATTGAAAATCACAAAATTTCAGAAAAAAAATATGGCTGAAAGGAGGTAGAATGTCTAACAGTGTGTGGAGGTGAGTGGCTAACCCGTCAGTAAAGCACATTTTAAGTGAAGCTAGGGAAAGCTGGAGATACCGCTTTGGAGATCTGAAATCTTTTTGAGGGATTTTTTTCCAAGAATAGGGCTTGAAATCTACATTAAACAGTATCTAGGAGACTAGGAGACATCACTCTCAAAGACTTTACTGCCAATATTTATTGACAAGTGCCACCAATCAGCAAGGATAAGACAAGAATAAGTGGGTAGAAACATATTTGGCCACAAGCAATACAATTTTGACCTGGTCAATGACCAGACCCTTGAAAACACAGTACTTTTAGAATGAATAACTATATAATGCACAGGACATGCTGTGTTATTTTCTGATAAGAATTTTTTGAAAAATTCAAAGAATTTTGAATGGAAGACAAAGAATTATGCAAAAATTTCAGTACTGAGGACAGAATGATAACTACCATGTACTAAGTGCCTGTCCTTGGCTTTAAATATATTGTTATGTACAGTTTATTATGACCCTAATGAGGTAGGTAGTTCCAACTGTATTTCTCATATTGGAAAATAGGCTTAATATAAGCCAAGTGTTAAAGAAATAATTACTGGATCATCACACTATATTTATGTAATATATAATACTGAAAATAAGTAAGATTAACATTCATATTGGTAGTCAGGAATATGATTAGGATTGATACAAAGTATGGCTAAAAATTTATTATTTGATTTAATATAAAGACCTAAAAATGTGTATTATCTAAGAAAAATTTGTAGCTTTTGGCTTTTGACATTTAGTAGAAATATTAATCATTCAGAAGTAAACTATATATCTTATTACCAAAATAAAAGGCCTAGGTCATATTGTTCTTGAATTTTAAGTGATGGTTTAAATCTTAACATATTTGAGCTAATACATAGAAGTGCTTATTGTCAGAAGTCACTTAAACTCTATAAAGTCCTTGTAATTCCTTATACTGATTCAAGTGGTGTTGATATCACTTTCTTTGCAAGGTTTTATGTCATGAGTGTGTTGATGTGGACAATGGGATGTGATGTACCAACTTAGATTCTTTCCAGCTCCCTGGTGTTACTGCTTTTGTGTAGGACTTGCTAAACTAATAGCTGAGAACAAAATGCACTGGGAGTTCACCTTTTAACATGAACAATGTCTACTGTTCCCCACTCCCGTAGTATGAGATACCCACCATTGCGTTCATAAAATGGTGGGTTCTCACAGCACCCTGAAGGGTAAAAATTGTCACTTTCTTCTTTTTTTTTTGAGGTGGAGTCTTGCGATCACTTTCTTGAGAACACAATTTCTAAAGCATTTAACTTCTCCCCCAACCCCTAGATTGAAGGAGGCACTAGATTTATATATTCTAAAATATGAAGGGTTCTAAAAATTGGAGAATGCCACTGACTTTTCATCTGGAGACTCGTGAAGGCAGAAACCCCACTGCCGAGGAGATCCTCTGATGCCAGAAGCCAGCAGAGCATGAGAGTATCACAGTGTTCCTATGAAGATGAGAGCTGAGGGCCACTATATCCCAGTTCCCAGAGTTCACGGAGGCTAGTTCTCAGGATTCCACATGAGAGAGCCAAGAGTTGAACAGAGGGACAGGAGCCACTCAGATTGCTCAGGAGAATGTACACAGAGGAAGGTGTGTGCACCACTGATGAGGGGTCAGGGGAAGATAAACATTGATTAGAAAATTCCATATGCCACCTACATGAAGATCCCACATCCCTAGAGACAACTGACAGACTGAATCTGATTGAGAACACAGACTCCCATCCCTTTGAAAGCACCCGACTATGACTTTTGTCTTTCACCAGGACCTTCCATTCCAGGGGTCAGACCAGGGATGGCATCAGTGGCAGAAGCTTGTGAGGAGGAACAGGATTGGAGGTAGGCAAAGAAAATCAGTGAGGCGGAGAAGGAGGGCATGGGAAGATGACCTAAATCTGCAGAGTACATGTTTCCATAAGATTAGGTGACAAAACTCAGTGGGTGGGATGGAATTCAGGAAGGACGGAAGCAGTGGGGAATAAGGGTTAAGAGCACAGGCTGCAGAGCTGAACTACCACATTTTGAATCCTGCTTACTCCATGTGCTAGCTATGGGACTTAGAGCAACTCATTGTCCCTGCACCGAGAGTTTTTGAGAAAATTAAATGGATTAGAACAGTGTCTTGAATATAAGAGCCATGCAATCCATGTGAGATCTGATGTTGATGGTGATGATGGCACAAGTGGGCACACTGAAAGTAAACTTGACACCAGTTATGGGAAAATACATTCTAAGTTTGTACATAACTAAGTTCCAGTGCTTGATCTACACCTATTTCAGTGTTCCAATAAAGCACCATGTAAAGTTGATTATTAATGAAATGTCCTTTATCAACTGTATAGTGTTTGCAGTTATATATTATATGTTAACTAAAACTGAGCTCATAAAAATAATTACAACCAAAGAGTTGTTGTTTTCAAACCAAATAGAAACATTCTTTACTTTTAAAATTAAATCCCCAAAGGAGATTTAAATTTCCCATCTTGTGTTGAAACAAATGGCCATCATGCGCACTGTTATTTGTAAGATGAAATGTCCACTCTTTTTGCATAGCAACCAGACTATTTGCATCTGGTCCCTGCCTGCCCATCTAACCTCTCATTCTAATGCCACAGTATCCATTCTCTTGAGTTTACACAGCATCTTTGTTCTGCTTGGTGACACACACACACACACACACACACACACACCCCTTTGCTTCAGGCAAATGTTTTCCTCAAATATAATTGAGGAGACACCTTCCATGAATCCCCTATTCATGCATTCATTCTTTCACCTAATAGCTCTTGAACACATAATTGTTTTAGGTATCATTCCATGCCCTCAGAGTAAAGTGACAAACAAGATAGACAAGGTCTCTTCTCTCAAAGATGTGGCGCACTAGTGCAAAGAAACATAATAAATAGGAAAACAGGAAAATAAGTAACATTGACATTGATATTGGCGGTCAGGGAAGACCTTACTGAGTGAAAATTTGCCAGCTACTAGAACATACATTCCATAATTACAGATATTTTTGTTTATTCTGTTCACTGCTGTATGCCTACTGTCAGGAACATCACTGATTTTCAGTAAACACTTTTTTGATGCAAATGTGAATGCAACAAAGAAGTTTGGGATGAATGCAAAAACAGAGCAGAGTGCTCCAGGCAGAGAAAAGAGCAAGTGCAAAGGTCTTAAATAGGTGGAAGGAGGTTGGCATGTTTGAGGAAAAGAAAGAGAAGAGGAGAGAGAGAGGAAGAGTAGAAGGAAGTGGGGTTAGACAGGGAGACAGGACTCGGCACGAAGGACTCTAGGAAGCCGCTGCGCACAGGAGGAAACTTGCACATACTTTCCTCATAAGTTATCATGTTGTGCTATAATTTCTTGATCTACCCTGTTGAGTCTGTTTTTTTTCACTGTTATTATTATTTGCTCTTTATTTTTTTTTGTAAGCCGCTTTCGTTGGGTTTACATTTTTTTCACTCCTGATTTTGATGTTTAGATAACCCATTTTTAATATTTCCTCATCTGTAATATGTGAATATACACTATAAAATTCATCTAAGGATTGCTTCAACTTTATTCTGTGTTTTGACGTGCAGTGTTTTTGTAAAACATGAAGTATGTTTTTATCATAATTAAGATTTCTTCTTTGAGGTTGGGCATGGTGGCTCACACCGGTAATCTCAGCACTTTGAGAGGTCAAGGTGGGAGGATCATTTGAGTCCAGGAGTTTGAGACCAGCCTGAGCAACATAGAAAGACCATGTCTCTACAAAAAAAACCTTAAAAATTAGCCAGGTGTGGTGGTATGCCTGTAGTCCTAGCTACTTGGGGGACTGAAGCAGGAGGATCACTTGAGCCCAGGAGTTCAAAGTGGCAGTGAACTATGATCACACCAGTGCACTCCAGGCTGGGTGACAGAGTGAGATGCAGACTCTAGGGGGAAAAAAAAAAAAAAGATTTCTTTGACAATTGAAGTTTTAAAAGTGTACTTTTAAATCTCCAAGTATATGGACTCTTAATTACCTCGGTTTAATTTTTAATTTTGTTATGGTAAGAAAATGTGCTTCTGCAAGATATATAAATTCTGTGGCACTTGTTAAGATTTGCTTTGTAGCCTAATACGAAGTCAACTTTTATACAGTCATGCTTTACTTAACAATAGAGATACATTCTGAGAAATTCATCCGTAGGTGATTTTCTAATTGTGTGAACATCGTAGAGTGATCTTCCACAAACCTAGATAGTGTAGCGTCTTACACACCTAAGCTATATGGTATAGTCTATTTCTCCTAGGCTACAAATCTGTACAGCATATTATTATACTGAATACTGTAGGTAATTGTAACACAATGGTAAGTACTAATGTATGTAAACATATCTAAAATAGAAAAAGTACAGTAAAAATACAGTATAAAAGATAAAAAACGGTAGACCTCTTTAGGGCACTTATCATGAATGGAGCTTGCAGGACTGGATTTGCTCTGGGTGAGTCAGTGAGTGAGTGATGAGTGAATGTGAAAGCCTAGGACATTATTGTATACTACTGCAGACTTTATAAACACTGTACATTTAGGCTGTACTAAATTTATTTTTGAAATTGTTTCTTCAATAGTAAATTAATCTTAGCTGACTTTTTTACTTTTACAAACGTTTCAATCTTTTTTTAACTTTTTGACTCTTTTGCAATGATATTTAAAACACATTGTATAGCTATACAAAACTATTTTCTTTCTTTATACCTGTAAAAGCTTTTCCTATTTTAAAATTTATTTTACTTTTAAAACTTTTTGGCTAAAAACTAAGACAAAAACACACACATTAGCCTAGGCCTACACAGCATCAGGAGCATCAATATAACTGTCTGCCACCTCCACATCGTGCCCCACTGGAAGACCCATTGGAAGGTCTTTAGGAGCAATAACACCCATGTCATCTTCTATGATAACAATGGCTGCTTCTGGAATAAGAAGGAAGTTCTGAAGGAATTGCCTAAGGATATTTTACAATTAGCTTTTTTTTTTTTTAATAAGAAGAAGTACACTTTGAAGTAACTATAAAAAGTATAGTAAATATATAAACCAGCAAGTCATTTATTATCACTATCAACTATTATGTACTGTACATAATTGTATGTGCTATACTTTTATAGGACTGGCAGTGCAGTAGGTTTACACCAGTATCACCACAAACAGGTCAGTAATGCCTTGTGTTATGATGTTACAATGGCTTCAGTGTCACAAGGTGTCACTAGGTGATAGTAATTTTTCAGCCGTATTCTAATCTTATGAAACCATCTTCAAATATGCAATCTATCATTGACCAAAATGTTGTTATGTGGAGTATGACTGTATATATTCTTTCTGTACTTCAAATAATGTTTCTTTATGTGCAATATAGAAATCAAGTATGTGAACTGTTGTTCAAATCACCTCTTGACTCATTTTTTATCTGTTCTATCAATTACTGAAGGAACTGTTCTAGAGTTTATAATCATGATTGTAGACTTGTCACTTTCTCCTGGTAATTGTGTCAGTTTTTGCTTTTCATATTATTGTAATTTATATATTGTCAGGTGCATATACAGATTTAGAATTAACGTATTTTTCTAATGAATAGCTCCTTTTATCATGGTGTAACAACCCTGTTTACAAATAACAATGCTTCCTCCCACCCAATTGTCTATTTTGTCGCTGCCACTATCACCTGATTAGCTGGCCCACACATATCATTCTGTTTTTCTACTTCCTGTATTTTACTTTGTGTCCTTTCTTCTCTCTTCCTATTGGATAAATGATGATTTTTCAAAATCTCCTTTTATTGTAATTGTACAGTGAGAATGTCAGAGACGTCTAAACCAGAGTGACCCCATCTTGAATAAAGTCTGGAGAAAGCAATACCTGCTGGGTTACATTCCCAGAAAGTTAGGCAGTCTTGATCACAAGATGCTTCTGGTTGAAGAAACGAGTTAATGGAAAAAGGCACTCTCAGTTTAAAATAAGTTTTGCTCGGCCTGGAGCAGTGGCTCATGCCTGTAATCCCAGCACTTCGGGAGGCCAAGGTGGGTGGATCACGAGGTCAGGAGATTGAGACCGTCGTGGCTAACATGGTGAAACCCTGTCTCTACAAAAAATATAAAAAATTAGCCGGGCGTGGTGGTGGGCGCCTGTAGTCCCAGCTACTCAGGAGGCTGAGGCAGGAGAATGGCATCAACCCAGGAGGTTCTTGCCTTGCAGTGAGCCGAGATTGCGCCACTGCACTCCAGCCTGGGTGACAGAGCTAGACTCCGTCTCAAAAAATAAATAAATAAAAAATAACTTTGGCTCTAAAGATAATAGTACACTCATAAATTCTTCCTGAAATTAATAATTACAAAAGAGAAAACAATACTAACAGTCTGTCACAAGCTAATCACAAGCGTTTATAATAAAGTACACTGTTCTTATCTGTAATATCCGATATAAGCAAGAGTTACATTTGAGGTAGGGGCATTCCTCCTCTTGCTTTCTGAGGACACTCTACTCTGTATTGGAGTAGTTTCTAACAAGCTATTTTAACTTTATTGTACACTGTGACTCACCCTGAATTCTTTCCTGCACAAAATCCAAGAACCTGCCCTTGGGATCTAGGACGAGGCCTCTTTTCCAGAAGTAAGAATAGCTTAAGTCATTATGCTTCAAGTAGATAAATCTGTAATGTTCATATATTATGTGCAGAGGATAAAGATAAGTGGTATCTTTACTCTCCTCTCAGACAATATCTAATTGGTAGAATGCATTAGCTCTCATCTCTGCATTCTACTCACATGTCATTGCTTCTAAATTTAATCTTGCTTTTAAGCACCCATGTTTCCAAATTAACCATTTTTGTTACGGGGATTGTTATTTTTTTTAGAGTTGATGCTAATTTAGTTGAGCCCACATATGTTACCCATTGTTGGTTTATTCCACCTTGTTTCTTGCCTCTCACTTCTTCCTTCTGAGGTCAATTTCTTTCTTCAGTGAAAATTTATTATATTATGAAATCTCACAGTTATCAACTAAAAATGTCTTTATTTTATCCTCCTTCCTGAGTAATATTTTAGTTAATTTACTTTATGTTGACAGTTATTTTTCCCTTCGAAGACATTATCTTGCCATCTTCTGGTATCTGCTGTTACTATTGATAATATATTCCTAGTAGTTTAATTCTTGTTTCTTTACAGGTTATCTGTCTTTTCTCTCCGGTTGCTTTCAAGATGTTTTCTCTACTTTTGTGTTGTGCAACCTTTCTTTCATGTGGATTTAATTTTTATTTACTCTACTTAGGAATTGTATGTTTGCTTGTATTTCATAATTTCTGTGAACTCCTTATACATATTGCCTCAGAGAGTCCCTTTCCATTTCTTTCTTCTCTCTTCTTAGGAACTACTGTTAGATCTATGTCAAACCTTATCATTACATCCCTGTATATATTAAACTCTCTGTCAAACTTTCCATTTTTGGTTCTCTCCATCTGTATCCTGGATAATTTATACATTTTGTCAAGTTATTTTTCTACTACATGAAGTTCTTGGTTGCATTAATACAGCTTATTGTTTCTGCAGACTGTCTTAGATGAATTTTTTCCCTTGTACATATTGCAATTATTTTCTTGAGTTTATCTTTAGAGGTGCTTGTTTATTTTCCTGCGGGAATCCCACAGCAATGTGTTGGGTCCCGGTCCTTTGAAGCAGACATGTGAGATGAGGATTCAGAGATAGTTTCTATGAAGGAGGTTCTCTAGAGGAAATTGGCAACAGAGTGGGGGAAGACTGAACAGAGAAGTGGAGGAAGCCAAGCAAGGGTATGAGCTCAGGCAAAATCCCACAGAAAGTGATCTCAGGCTTAACCTGCAGGGGACTCTGGTAAGTTATGCCTTAGAGTTATGAAAACAGGGGCAAGAGAGCTGCTGAAAAACTTAGGATGGGGGATGTGTCTTGGAGGGCAGTCCTCTGCAAAAGGAGACTCAGTAGATGCTGGCTGTTGGATGGGAAAACACACCATAAAGGGAGTCCCCTGCCCAGCCCCCCCACCAAAATAGTAAAAATGGGCCCAGGGGATCTGGGTGAAGCATTGGACATTGACATTATCCACGACAATGACTCCCAAGGGCAATTTTGCATTCGATTCTGCCAGGCACTGAAGAATGTCACTGGCTAAGAATCAACATTGATGTTTGTTTTCTCAGCTTGGGGATTCTCGGATACCATGTAGGTTTCTATTCTTAACCTGTGAAAAGTGCAGGCCAAAGGAGCTGATTTCTTATTTACGATTTGTTTTCACCAAACAAATGAAGCCAAGTAGAAGCCAAGGCAAGCTTGAAGGTTAGGTCCCTGGGCTGCCAAGCCATTTTTTTCCTTCCTAGCTTCTCTTTATATTGAGGATACAGCTCTTCTGGGAAAGGCCATTAAGCAAAGTTTCAGTTCCAAACCCTAATCCCCTGTCCTATGCAAGGGTTAAAATCCAACCCAGGTATTAGCTAATTTAATTATCCCTCCTCCTCCCTCTGTATCACCCCCTAGGGCTATCATAGTATAAACTCTATACTTACAACCCTTTGATTCTGATATCTCGCTATTTCTTTTTCTTTTGAGGGAGCTCAGCTATGCATCAACATCTTCTGTAAATCCAGATTTTCTAGGAGTTCATAGTGTGAATGATTTTTCCGCGTTACTGAAATCCAGAGTCCTAATAAACGTTTGCCTGTTCATTATAAGAATATAAGCGCCTTGAGGGTAGGTACTATGTGTTTTTCTCTCCATAACTTGGACCACGTAAATTGTAAACCTTTGATAAAGATTTGTCAAACAAATGACTGTCTAAGAAAATATCTTCCTTGAAGAAACAAACATTATTTTGTTAATAGTCCATATGTGAGACCACAAAAATTTGAATATAGATATGTGAAAGAATGGTGCCAGGCACATATTTGTAATAGTGGCATAATTTCTTATACAGAATAAGAACTCAGTGATCATTATTATTTCTCAGTCACTAGTTATAAAATGAGTTGAAAGTAAAAATGTCTTGAAACTTTGCTGTACACATTTATTGCTAAATATGTTCACTTTCTTATAAACTCCTCAGTCATCAATGTTATTTTAAACAGTCTCATGGAGTGCTTACATTTTTCAGAAACTACATTGTTGTAGTAATAGCCCCATTTCAGAAATTTTGGTCTAAAACCTGAAATACCTTTTATTCCTTTTCTCTGATATCTCACATTCCAATAAAACATGAGATTCTGATGTAGAGAGGGTGAAAAAAAAGATCTCATTATTTTGATGTTAATGGTATGCAGACACTTCTTGATTACAGTATGTATCACTGACTATAGCAAAACCAATGGAGCTTCAATGACATCAACTATTATTTCCCAAATCATGTTATTTTACTTTAATGAGTTCTCCCCTTTAGTCTCTTATCTCTACCCTTATTGTCATTACTCTGGTCCATGAAAATGAAGCAACAATCTCATAGCTGTGAGATGTCTCTACCTCGAGTAGGTCTCTATTCCAGCATCCAATCTGCAGGTCACAGTCAACTTAATCTATCTAAAAAACAGTTTTAATTATGTATTTTTCCTGTCTAGAAATCTTCAATTTTTTTTTCCTATTTCCTCATGAAATAATGAATTCTTTAATCTGTCAACTAAAGTTTTCCTTGATTGCAATCTAACCTATTTCCTTTCTTTTTTTTTTTTTTTCTCTTCAGATCCTCCCTGAACTCTGGTCAAACTGAATCTATTGCTATTTTGATTCTACTACAGATTCTTTACCTTTGCTTATGTTAGTTTTTTTGTCTTGAATGCTCTTAACCAAATATTTCAGTTATGCTCAGTTTTGTAATGGTGGGAGCTCAATAAATATGTGTGGTATCCATTGTTTCTTGAATTAAGTGCAAACCCTTAACTGCATATGGTCCTTAGCTCAATTTGCCTAGCATTTAAATAATGAAATAATTGAAGCTCCTATGGTTTTGCTACATTCAGTGATAGTCACTGTAACCAAAGAGTGTGAAATGCCTTTAACTCCAAAAAAATGAGCTCCTTTTTTCATGCTTTCTACCTTAGAAAAAGCTCAGGAAACTATGAATCTATGACTGTACATGTTTGCACACTATTCTGCTTACAAACTTTGCACTAGGTCTGTGATGTCTGTGAAAGGGCTCTTCTTACTGTTATGTTGGTTTTCTGCTTACTTAGTCCTTCAACTTTGGATCTTTTATCTTGTCTCTCTTTCAAACGGTTTTTTGTTGTTGTTGTTGTTTTGTGGGAGTGTCTTCAAATTCAAACTGGAAGTAAGATTCTTATCCTTTTAGTCTTGGTTTGGACTCTGGCAGTCTTGAGTGAACCCTAAATGGCCCTGATGTTGAGATCAGTGATGGAGGAACACTGGAGAGAGGGTGTAGAGAACACTGTGAGATTAAAGAGTTCTGAGAATGGAAGTGGAGAAAAGTTGATATCCTCAAGAAAGATAAACAGGAAGAACATATCACCACTATAGCCAGAGGATGAGGTGAACATATTTGTATGCTCTATGGCCTACAAATGTATTTTATTTTGGTAGCATGAGAGGAATTGGCAAGGGAAGTCTCTCTTTTACACTCTTTTTTCCTGGAAAATAATATATGATTTCTAGAATAACTGAACAACCGAAACACAGCTTTCCTTGGTTTTCATTTTATTCCATAGAAATTGGAAATTCCTATTTGCAGAATGAATGACTGAAAAGTAGAATAATGTCTTGAATTCTGATTTTTTTTTTTCTGTAGTGCTATCCTAAAAGTACTGACACAATTTTGCCCCTTCTAATTGTTAGTGAAAATTACCATTGTCCTACCTGGTAACAGCCCATATAAAGCCATGTGAGAAGAAAGTAGGCTTCCTGCAAGAAAAACTTTTAACAAATCATTCAAATGCAAAGCTGCAGGACCAATACTGACCTCTTCAAGCTATAGTTCCAAAATACAAAGCATGATTTTGACTTTCTTAAACGTAACTTGCTGGACTGAAAATATTCTAGGGTGGTATTAGTGTAACACATAACAAAATCAGAGAGAAGCCTCAAGACTATTTATAAGGAGTGTTGCATGTTGATTCTGACCAGTTGGGAAACAGACTTATAGCAATAATGGCCACGTGCGGCCCACCATCCTGCCAGGAAGAGTTCTTTAACACTTTATAAAGACAGGAAAAGGATTTGTTGAGAATAACTCTATTTACACTGCTAGTGATAATTGTAGTCAGTGTCTTATAGAGATAGTTATGATTATGCTATATAAAAAGTATCAGCTATTCAGTTAATTTCTGATATTAATTTCCCATTCCTTAGAAATCAGAGAAAACTCTTAGGCAAATGTAGCAGGTATCTCAGCTTGCCCTTACGTGAAGCCATGACCATCCTAGGATATAAGAATATCTGCATAGATCTGAAATACTAGAGGGCCAACACAACAGCCTGTTTTTCCACTAAGAAAGAACTCATTCTATAAAAAAAGGAGAAAGTGGAAATACAGAAACTTGGAGAAGTCCAATACGTTACTGTCACTAGATTATCAATTAGACCAGCCATTCTCAATCTGAGAGCAAGAAAGCTGCAACAAAAAAGTAAGTAAAATCTCAAAAAGCTGTTGTTCTATAACCTTCATGAGACATTGAGTCCTCTTAGAAGTGATGATATTGATGACACAGGGACAGAATGTTAGCAATGTTGATGAGTTGTGTTATTGATAAAATGATAAAATACTGATTTCAGTGCCTTGTATTCTCTGGATATAAAACATCAGAACCCCTGAATAGAAGTCAGAACCCTCAGTCTTGGGCTATGTAGCATCCTCAGGAGTAGTGTCTGGGAAGTGAAACTGCCAATGGTTTGGCATAGCTACCACTCTTAACTTAGGAGCAATTAGACACATTATCCAGTGATCTAAATTAGGAGATAGGAAAACTGGTAGAATCCCCGATGGTAGTCAACAGCATGTTATTAGAACTCTTGTGAGACACCCACTGGATATTCATAAATTTACTCGAGAAGAACTTCTGGGGGTTATATTGTTTGAGGAGTAAGTAGGATTACAGATCTTTTTTTCTTAACTAGTTGTTTTTATAACTTTGTTCTTAAATTTGAAGTACTGCGCCTCAGGGAATGAGGGTTACATATTTAGAATCAGAAGAATTATTTCTCTTTTTCTTTTTTTGAGTCATCCAAGCTCTGTGTGTCTGTGACAGACACTAAGATGTACTGCTCAGATCTTCCTTCAAGAGGGCTTTCTACCCAGCTATGAGGAATATAGTAGCTGACAATCTCCCACAATTGGCTCTCTTAGGATCGGCCTTAGCTATTAATTAGAGGTCAAGTTCTTCACAGTATGCCCCTGCGGCCAACGACTGAGCAAAGTAGTGTTACAAGGTGGTATGAACAAGGGCTTAACTTTGGACACACTGCTCTGGAGCTCCCTGTTGCGTTGGCAGAAACCTCGTCATGTTCATGTCATGGTTTGAAAGCTCCAAATTCTACTTTCTACAGTTTCTTTTTAAGATATTACTTCTCCAATAAACTGTTTGCATTGTTAACTCATGTTGACATTTGCTTCCTAGAGAATCTAACAATGAAGAAGACTGAAAAAACATGTAATGGAATGTGAAAACAAAAGTCTTTCAGTAGAGCTCAGTGATACCAGGCACCTACCAGGCAGTCCTCTCCCCACTTCTGGGTGGGTGGGAGACTTCGGAGCAGTCACACACAGAGTGGAACAAGCACAAAGGATGGCTCTGTCGCCCAGGCTGGAGTGCAGTGGCACGATCTCAGGTCGCTGCAACCTCTGTCTCCTGGGTTCAGGCAATTCTCTTGCCTCAGTCTCCTGAGTAGCTGGGATTATAGGCACCCACCACCACGCCCTGCTAATTTTTGTATTTTTAGTAGAGATGTGGTTTCACTATGTTGGCCAGGCTGGTCTTGAACTTCTGACCTCAAGTCATCCACCAGCTTCAGCCTCCCAGAGTGCTGGGATTACAGGAATGAGCCACTGTTCCCTGCCAACTCTCTGTCTTTTGGGGTATTGATTCTGCACTCTACAACAAATACAAAAAAAAAAAAAAAGAAAGCAATGCATAAGGGCCCACTTCAAATGCTGGTACTACTTTGAGCATGGTCTCTCCCTTTACTTCAACTCAGAATTAAAACTTTTGATTTTAAGAATTATCTAAATGGTTTTAGCCACATTATTTTTGCAAGTCCAAAAATAAAATGCATTGAAATGAATTTAAATGCATTAAATTTGTATTAAACTAAGAAGCATTCATAGTTTAATACATATTTAAAGTAAATCATCCTGCAATGTTCTGAGAGAATCTTAAGAGTTTGGTTATAGACCACTAGTACAAAACATAGACTGTTTTCAGATAACTTCTACAGTGAAAACTACTTCTGGGTCTGGAATATAAATCAAAAGTCTTAATTCTGAGTTAAAGCAAAGGGAAAGACCATGCTGAAAGTAGTACCAGTATTTGAAGTGGGTCCTTATGCATTTCGTCACCTACAAACAGCAATACTTAACTCTGGAAGGGAGTTGCAAAAGAATAAAAAGAGACTAACACAGTTGGAAAAAAAGTTTTGTATATTTTCCCATCCTTTGACTAGGTTTTGTTGTTATTGCTTTTGTTTCCTAATGAGGACAGGTATCAGATCCTCACCTTTATAATTAATATGTCAATTTTCAGACATGGGTTATGTCCATTGTACTATTTGCTGTTTTCTTAAATGGAGTAAGAGAGATCTTACTCCACTTAACTTCCTCTTTGTCTTTTAAAATAATGACTTGAAATATTTTCCCTGGTGTTTTTTTCAGGGAAACAAAAAATTGAGGGAGAGATGGAAAGAGAAAGAAAATTGTGGAAAATGTTTTAAGTGAACTTAATGTTTTTTTTTAATGCTTTTTACTTTCCTTGCCAAGTTTAAGCCCATGACATCTTGACTAGAGACTAAATATAAGAAAGCTCCAAACAAATGGAGTCTGGTTAAAATATGGTCACATATGCCTATATTATGTTTTGAGAAGGGATTTTTTCAGTGCAACAAGTATGTATGATAAATAAGCACAAAATAATAATGTCTTATAATTTTATGGTGTTTTACAGTTTGCCAAGGGCTTCCACTTTAATTTATTTTAACCTTTTGTAAAAATACCCAAAAGGCTGAACTGTTGCTTTCGGAGTTTTCAGAGGCTTCAGCAAATGAAGCAGACTGAAAAAACATGTAATGGAATGTGGAAACAAAAGTCTTTCTTGAGACCTTAAGACAGTAGATCTCAGAGATACCAGACACTTACCAGGCAGCCCTCTCCTCACTTCTGGGTGGGTGGCAGACTTCAGAGCAGTCACACACACAGTGGAACAAGCACAAAGGATGGGAGTGAAGTTATAGCACTTCCCAAACTTCACCTCCTGATCTTGCCTCTCCCCCTTTAAATTTATCAGGCATGATGCCATATTGTCCACTTTGTCTTTCAAACTGTGGGAGACATGTATTAAGCCCACAAACTGATCTCCTTAAGTCCCTTCTCTAACAACATGGGGTTGGGAGGAAACTTCCCTGACTCTTCCTTTTTGGGAGAGTTCTATTTAAAGACTCTTCTTCAAAAGTCCCCTTCAAAAATCATCTTCTGCATGCTAATCCTTGACTCCTTCTTTGCCCTTGTGGGCAAGGACATTTTAAGAATTATCTAATTGGTTTTAGCCACATTATTTTTGCAAGTCCTGCAGGGTGTTCTGCCTCAGTTTGATATATGGTATCTGTTAGTCTCAGTCAAAACTTCTATTTTGATAGCTTATTTCAAATAAATTTTTGAAAACCTAGTGGCACCCATGCACTGCTTACACAGAAGTAAATGCCATGAGATCTGGTTCTCTATCAAAATTGATGGTCCCCACTTCAAAATTCATCCTCGATATTAAATACATGGCTTCACATCTCAGAAGATCATCACCCAACATTTTTGAGCATCGACTTTGTATAAGCTAATATAAAATTCTACATTCACTTCTGATCTTCTAGATGCTAAGCCCAGACAAAACAAAAATATTTAAAATAATTTCAAATACTTGAAAAACATTGAAAAGTCACATTTAACAGTCATTAAAAAACGGGACAAAATTTATAGCAACACATAAGGTCTTTTAATACTTTCTTAAAGACATAAGGTCTTTTAATACTTTCTTAAATACTTTCTAAAGGCCTTTAGCTGTTCCCTTGTCTTTTGGGCATACAGCTAGATTATATTTTCCAGCCCCATTTGCAGATATGCATGACTGTGTACCTAGCTCTAACCAACAGAATATGTGTCCCTTCTGAGACAAGGCATTTAGGGAGACTGTGCCTTTTTCACACTCTCTTTTCCCAGTCACTCTCTGAATGCCTTACTACCATGCCCCAGACATTCTGATTTAATTCATATGGGGTGTAATCTTGATATCAAAAAACTTAAAACCTCCCAAGTAATTCTAATTGCAAAGCTTGGGAATGACTGTCTTAGGGGACAGCAGACCCACCAGCTAGGGGAGTCACATGGAGGAAAGTCACATCAAGTCACATGGAGGAAACCCAGCTGTTCATCAGAAACATAAACCTTGATCTACAGTAAGAAGACTTTTGAGGTCTCTGAGAGAGTATTGTACTGATTCATGTACTTAGTAAATCAGCAAAAGGTACAAGAGGAAAATCATAATGCTAAAGATTACAGGTAGGTAAATGATATGCAGTTGCTTGTATTGCTTTTGCTTTTAAAAAAAACTTTATATTAACATATAGTATGAGAAATAAAGACATTTCTACCATTTAATTAGTAAGTCTATTCGTAGTCATGTGTCAAAAAATAACACAAAGAAGCAGATGAATATAAAAGATCTCTATATAGGCTTATGCAAAATAGGAAAAAAAGTAAACAATTTAAATGTTCACCTGTTGGCTGGCTTTCTACTGATCTTAGAATAAAATCCAAGATCTTTATTATGACCAAGGCCCTGACTGTTCTGTCTCGTATCACCTCACTTTTCCTTGCACTAACTATATTTCAACTACAGGCCTTCTATTGGTTCCTCAAAGGTACCTCCTTCCTCTGCAGGGCCTTTGCATATGCTCTTTTGGTTTAGAACATGAGTATCTTCCCAAAACTGTCTTAGCCTTCACCTGGCTTACTCCTTCTCATCCTCCAAGCTGCAGCTCCAATGTCATTTCTATAGGGAAACTTCTCTGATTAGATCTAGTCTTGGAATAATACAATCTCATCCCATTCTGTACTTTCCTTTTTTAGTACTTACCATGATTTTAATTTTAAAAGTCTTTGGTATTATTTATTTAATGGTTTTCTCCCTTGTTAGACTTAAGGCTCTAGAAAGACAAGAGGTATGTCTAAGTTGCTTCATGCTATTTTCTTCTACCACATGTGAGTCACATGGTGGGCACTCAGTAAATATTTGTGAAAAGAATACATTAACCCAAGTCTTAATACTCTTTGTTTCAAGAAACAAATGATTTCTGAGGTTTGTGGCTGATAGAACCAAGAATATAAACCTGTTGATTTTCACTACTTTCTTTTCATCAAGATCTGATGAACTGTACTTTCTCAGGCTTAAGACCGATATCTGTTTCCCCAAATGAATCATTAGAGAAGGAAATGCACTGTTTAAATGGTTTACATTTGTAATAAAATAAAAAATTGTTATTACGTGACCAAACTACTGTAATCGCTAGTGCTTATCTAAGCGTATTAAATGCCCTCAGGATCTGGTTCCCAGATTGGTCTCTGTGATCTGCTATTCCAGGAACGACATCAAGTTTTTTTTGTTTTTCTGACTTTAACCTTTTATAGCATTTCCTAAGGAAGTTCATCTGTATTCACATCCTCAACAGAAATTTTGAATATTAAGTATTAAAAGCATGTGTATGAGTTGGTATTCCAAAATTATAAGATACATAATAATAGAGATATACATCTTAATTATGCTTTTGTTTTGTACAAGTGAGTATCTTTTTGTTTTGTACAAGTTAGTATTCCCACAAACTGTCATCTTTGGGGAAAACTGCTCTCTAGTTTCTATTGCTTGACTCCTGTTAATGTAGCATGATTTAGAACAAAGTTCATTGCTTCAAAAACAATTTGTCTGTCTCAGGATCCTGTTGGGCTCACATCTACAAGTGTCCTCACTGATATCTCTCCAGAAACACAGCTCATTACTCTTAAGCTGGATAGTTATCTTCACTTGAATCTCTGCTCTCATTCTAAAGAGTTATGGATGGAACACTACCAAGTTTTCCATGAAAGTTGCTATGGGGCAGTGGGAGTTGAGGTGTAGGCTTGCTTGATTTGAGCCTGCTGGCTTTTTCTCCTTTGTCCTCTGGGTAATCTATGTTTGCACTTGGGAGAAGAGAAGGAAGGAGTAGCAGCCACTAAGACTGCTGCCTCTAGGCTGTCTTTATTTGGTGAGGATTCTGCTGCTGTAACCGGAGCCTATGCTCAGTGGGGGAAACACTGCAAAAGCCATATCAAAGGTGGTGCTACTACTGCAGTTACAGGAAGAACGGGTTTTAGCACCAATTTAATACCTAGTATGTGTGGCAGACACTGCTAGACCCAGAGTTAGGTGACACAGAAAATGAGATATCTGGGAAGAGTGTTGAAACAGGACAGAATTCTTCAGAAAGGAAAAGTAGAAAAGGATTACTTAGGCAGTTGGATGAGACAAAGTAAGGACACTGAAGTGGTTAGAGCAGGGGTGTGCCGGGGCTGTAAGTGGTAGAGTTTGGTTGGAATATAAGGAATCAGTGAAGATGGGCAAGCTTTGTGAAGACTTTAAATGACAGAGTGACAACATCAGTGAGTCATGGGAGGTTTGTGTGTGTGGTAAAGCTGTAATTGGAGATATATTCTGGAAAGATTAACATGATATGTATGTGTAAAATGGTTCAGGTGGGAGAGGCCAATTAGAAGACTGATACAATAATTAATGATTGATATAATAACTAATAACTATTGATACAATAACATTACTAATACAATAACTAATCTAAAGGAGAAAAGAGACAGAAAAGAAGAGATGGAGGCCAGTCATTGCTGAGTGTATCGTAAATGATTGAATATCTGTATAAGAATGGAAGGGAACAGAGTAAGAGACAGTCAGTGATGAATTCAAGACTAACTCCAAGCAAGGCTTTAAGTCAGAGGCACCAGTGCAATACATAGGAAAGTTGGAGGTGGAATTAGTTTAGGAGCAGGGAAAGAGAAGAAATAGACTATGGGTAGTTTAAATTTTTATTATGCCTCCAAGGCACTCTAATATTATGAATTTTATTTAAGAAAAAAGTTTAGATTTTACCAAAGTCCTAATGATATGTAGAAATTTTTCTTGACCAATATCAGTATTCTAGGTTTTTCCTACTGTCCTCCAAAATAATGTCTAACCCTCACTGTATTTGTGAAGCAGACATATTCTAATTACCTGCCTATTTATCTCCACTCCATAATGTTCTTTATGCTCCTTGCTCCTGGAAGGCAGCAGGAAAAATTCTACCATATCTGCAGTGCCACTAAGTTGGTGGTGGGGGTGGAGAGGAATGTAATTATTTATCTTTTGTTAGTTTCTTCACCAATGTCACAGGAATTATTAAAAACTTAGCTTATAGAATGGAAGTGAGGTTTGCTTACCTAGTGCTAGGCCCATGGTAATTGCTCAAATTAGCGGTCGTTATTGTGACTTTTCATGAATAAAGTAGTAAATCCTTGTGACTTCCAAGTAGAATCATAAAGATAGGATGGTTTTTTACTCTTCTTTTCTGGCTCCTTCTCCAACCAGGTTATCCATAAAATTGTGTCATTTCCCAACTCAGTCAATTTTTACCTAAGTGATGAGGATGATTGCTTCCACTTTCTTCTTCACAGAATCTGGACAAAGAAATTGCTGAAACAATCTGCTGAAGGAAGAGAGGCACTAACTACTTGTGTGGTGAAAAGTTTGATTTTGACTGTTTAAATGGCTATTTCTCTAGTGCATAGCTAACTCAGTAAGGAAACAAAGATCAAGATTAAATTATATTTTCTGTGGCCCAAGAACTATGTTTGGCATAATGATTCTCCACGATTGCCTGTATTTAAAAGTATTTCTGGGAGCTATCGTGGTAAAGAATCAGTTATGAGACCATTATACCACCATGTTTCTAAACTGTGATATGTGCCTTTGATACTTGACGCAACAGAGTAATCATGAAGTGTATTCCTGGTGCACTGATTTTACTTGAAAATATAGGAAGATATACCTTTTTCCACTAAAGTCAACTCGGATGTATAATTTAGTAATTAAATAAATATTTATTGCATTCAGGCAGAATGTCAGATGCTACAAAATTCTGATTTAGAAAATGGACATGGCTCTTTATTGGTGGTAGTGGTGGAGTTATAGGATAAAGGGCCAAATTTGAATCTACTTTTGAGTTGAAACACAAGATGATAAGAAACATTGATCTTGAGATGGGTTTCTTTGGATTAAACTGTCAGGTTCATGAAGATATACATTTGTTCTCAAATGTTGAGGGTAGCTCTGTGGAACAGCTTTGGAGAAACATATGTAAAGCTGGAGAAGCATGAGAGAAATATGATCTGAACTTTTGTTGAGCAGATGTAGAGTTTTTGAGGTTCCTACTCTGCCTGTGAGCTGCCCTGGCTGTTAGTGGTTGGTTGTCTTTAACAAACAGATAGTGTCTTCACTGAAACTAGTGATTAGCTCCTGGCCCAAAGAATACTCTTTGCCTGTGGCCTTTGAACACTGGCAGAGCATGAATAACTTTCTCCCTCTTTTTTTCTTCACATCTGGTAATCTCTCTTTTTTTTTCCTTTTTACTTGACATGTAATGATTGTAGGTATTTATGGGATACTGAATGGTACTTTGATACATGTATATAAGGTATAATGATCAAATCAGGGTAATTAGCATATCCGTCACCTCAAATGTTTATCATTTCTTGGTTTAGGGAACTTTCAAAATCTATCTTTTTGAAAATATAAAAGAAAATTAATTATGTCAAACTACAGTCATTCTACAGTGCTATCAAATGCTAGAACTTATTCCTCCTATCTACCTGTAGCTTTGTATTTTCTAACCAATCTTTCCCTATTTCTCCCCCAGCTGCCCTTCCCAACCTCTGGTAACCACAATTCTTATCTCCACTTCTATGATTGCAACTTATTTTTAGCTCTTACATATGAGGGCTATGATTGCAACTTGTTTTTAGCTCTTACATATGAGGGATAACAGTATTTATCTTTCTAGGCCTGACATTTCATTTCACATAAGGTCCTCCAGGATCAACCATGTTGCTGCAAATGAACAGATTTCATTCTTTTTTATGACTGAATAGTATTCCATTCTCTACATGAACCAAATGTTCTTTATCTATTCATCTGTTGATGGGCATTCAGGTTGCTTCCATATCTTGGCTATTGTGAATAGTGTTATAATAATAAACATGGGAGTGCTGATATCTCTTCAATATACTAATTTTCTTTCTTTTGCTTAAATACTCGGTAGTGGGATTGCTGAACCATAACTAAACTAGTTATAGTTTTAGTTTTTTTGCAAAACTTCCATACTGTTTTTTAATTACTATTATACCTTAAGTTCTAGGGTACATGTGCACAATGTGCAGGTTTATTACATAGGTATACATGTGCCATGTTGGTTTGCTGCACCCATCAACTCATCATTTACATTAGGTATTTCTCCCAACGTTATCCCTCCCCCAGCCCCCCACCCCCTAACAGGCCCCAGTGTGGGATGTTCCTCTCCCTGTGTCCATGTGTTCTCATTGTTCAACTCCCACTTATGAGTGAGAACATACAGTGTTTAATTTTCTGTCCTGTGACAGTTTGCTAAGAATGATGGTTTCCAGCTTCATCCATGTCCCTGCAAAGGACATGAACTCATCCTTTTTTATGGCTGCATAGTACTCCATGGTGTATATGTGCCACATTTTCTTTATCTAATCTATTATTGGTGGACATTTGGGTTGGTTCCAAGTCTTTGCTATTGTGAATAGTGCCGCCATAAACTTACGTGTGCATGTGTCTTTATAGTAGCATAATTTATAAGCCTTTGGGTATATACCCAGTCATGGGATTATTGGGTCAAATGGTATTTATAGTTCTAGATCCTTGAGGAATCACCACACTGTCTTCCACAATGGTTGAACTAATTTACACTCCCACCAACAGTGTAAAAGTGTTCCTATTTCTCCACATCCTCTCCAGCATCTGTTGTTTCCTGACTTTTTAATGATCACCATTCTAACTGGCGTGAGATGGTATCTCATTGTGGTTTTGATTTGCATTTCTCTGATGACCAGTAATGATGAGCATTTTTTCATATGTCTGTTGGCTGCAAATGTCTTCTTTTGAGAAGTGTCGTTTCATATCCTTTGCCCAATTTTGGTGGAGTTGTTTGCTTTTTTCTTGTAAATTTGTTTAAGTTCTTTGTAGATTCTGGATATTAGTCCTTTGTCAGATGGATAGATTGCCAAATTTTTCTCCCATTCTGTAGGTTGCCTGTTCAATCTGATGATAGTTGCTTTTTCTGGGCAGAAGCTCTTTAGTTTAATTAGATCCCATTTGTCTATTTTGGCTTTTGTTGCCGCTGCTTTTAGTGTTTTAGTCATGAAGACTTTGCCCATGCCTATGTCCTGAATGGTATTGCCTAGGTTTTCTTCTAGGGTTTTTATGGTTTTAGGTCTTACATTTTAAGTCTTTAATCCATCTTGAGTTAATTTTTGTGTAAGGTGTAAGGAAGGGATCCAGTTTCAGCTTTCTACATGTGGCTAGCCAGTTTTCCCAGCACCATTTATTAAATAGAGAATCCTTTCCCCATTTCTTGTTTTTGTCAGGTTTGTCAAAGATCAGATGGTTGTAGATGTGTGGTGTTATTTCTGAGGCCTCTGTTCTGTTCCATTGGTCTATATGTCTGTTTTGGTACCAGCACCATGCTGCTTTGGTTACTGTAACCTGATAGTAAAGTTTGAAGTCAGGTAGCGTGATGCCTCCAGCTTTGTTCTTTTTGCTTAGGATTGTCTTGGTTATATGGCTTTTTTTGGGTCCATATGAAATTTAAAGTAGTTTTTCCAATTCTATGAAGAAAGTCAGTGGTAGCTTGATGGGGATAGCATTGAATCTATAAATTACTTTGGGCAGTGTGGCCATTTTCACAAGATTGGTTCTTCCTATCCATGAGCGTGGAATATTCTTCCATTTGTTTGTGTCCTCTTTTATTTCAGTGAGCAGTGGTTTGTAGTTCTCCTTGAAAAGGTCCTTCACATCCCTTGTAAGTTGGATTCCTAGGTATTTTATTCTCTTTGTAGTAATTGTGAATGGAACTTCACTCAGGATTTGGCTCTCTGTCTGTTATTGGTGTATAGAAAGGCTTGTGATTTTTGCACAATGATTTTGTATCCTGAGACTTTGCAGAAGTTGCTTATCAGCTTAAGGAGATTTTGGGCTGAGACTATGGGGTTTTCTAAATATACAATCATGTCATCTGCAAACAGGGGCAATTTGACTTCCTCTTTTCCTAATTGAATAGCCTTTATTTCTTTCTCCTGCCTGATTGCCCTGGCCAGAACTTCCAATACTATGTTGAATAGGAGTGGTGAGAGAGGGCATCCTTGTCTGTTGCTGGTTTTCAAAGGAAATTATTCCAGTTTTTGCCCATTCAGTATGATATTGGCTGTGGGTTTGTCATAAACAGCTTTTATTATTTTGATATACATCCCACCAATACCTAGTTTATTGAGAGTTTTTAGCATGAAGGGCTGTTGAATTTTGTCAAAGGCCTTTTCTGCATCTATTGAGATAATCATGTGGTTTTTGTTGTTGGTTCTCTTTATGTAAGGGATTACATTTATTGATTTGTGTTTGTTGAACCAGCCTTGCATCCCAGGGATGAAGCCCACTTGATCATGGTGGATAAGCTTTTTGATGTGCTGCTTGATTTGGTTTGCCAGTATTTTATTGACGATTTTCGCATCAATGTACATCAGGGATATTGACCTAAAATTCTCTTTTTCTGTTGTGTCTCTGCCAGGTTTTGGTATCAGGATGATGCTGGCCTCATAAAATGAGTTAGGGAGGATTCCCTCTTTTTCTGTTGATTGGAATAGTTTCAGAAGGAATGGCACCAGCTCCTCTTTGTACTTCTGGTAGAATTTGGCTGTGAATCATCTGGTCCTGGACTTTTTTTTGGTTGGTAGGCTATTAACTATTGCCTCAATTTCAGAACCTGTTATTGGTCTATTCAGAGATTCAACTTCTTCCTGGTTTAGTCTTGGAAGGGTTTATGTGTCTAGGAACTTATCCATTTCTTCTAGATTTTCTAGTTGATTTGCATAGAGGTGTTTATAGTATTCTCTGATGGTAGTTTGTATTTCTGTGGGATCAGTGGTGATATCCCCTTTATCATTTTTTATTGCGTCTATTTGATTCTTCTGTCTTTTCTTCTTTGTTACTCTTGCTAGTGTTCTATCTATTTTGTTGATCTTTTCAAAAAATCAGCTTCTGGATTCATTGATTTTTTGAAGGGTTTTTGTGTCTCTATTTCCTTCAAGTTCTGCTCTGATCTTAGTTATTTATTGTCTTCTGCTAGCTTTTGAATATTTTTGCTCTTGCTTCTCTAGTTCTTTTCATTGTGATGTTAGGGTGTCCATTTTAGATCTTTCCTGCTTTCTCTTGTGGGCATTTAGTGCTATAAATTTCCCTCTACATACTGCTTTAAATGTGTCCCAGAGAGTCTGGTATGTTGTGTCTTTGTTCTCATTGGTTTTGAAGAACATCTTTATTTCTGCCTTCATTTCGTTATTTACCCAGTAGTTATTCAGGAGCAGGTTGTTCAGTTTCCATGTGGTTGTGAGGTTTTGAGTGAGTTTCTTATCCTGAGTTCTAATTTGATTGCACTGTTGTCTGAGAGACAGTTTGTTGTGATTTCTGTTCTTTTACATTTGCTAAGGAGTGTTTTACTTCCAATTCTGTGGTCAATTTCAGAATAAGTGTAATGTGGTGCTGAGAAGAATGTATATTCTGTTGTTTTGGGGTGCAGAGTTCTGTAGATGTCTATTAGGTCCACTTGGTCCAGAGCTGAGTTCAAGTCCTGGATATCCTTGTTAATTTTCTGTCTTGTTGATCTGTCTAATATGGAAAGTGGGGTGTTAAAATCTCCCATTATTGTTATGTGGGAGTCTAAGTCTCTTTGTAGGTATCTAAGAACTTGTTTTATGAATCTGGGTGCTCCTGTATTGGGTGCATATATATTTAGGATAGTTAGCTCTTCTTGTTGAATTGATCCCTTTACCATTATGTAATGGCCTTCTTTGTCTCTTTTGATCTTTGTTGGTTTAAAGTCTGTTTTATCAGAGACCAGGATTGCAACCCCTGCTTTTTGTTTGCTTTCCATTTGCTTAGTAGATCTTCCTCCATCCCTTTATTTTGAGCTTATGTGTGTCTTTGCACGTGAGATGTGTCTCCTGTATATAGCACACCAATGGGTCTTGACTATCCAATTTGCCAATCTGTGTCTTTTAGTTGGGATATTTAGACCATTTACATTTAAGGTTAATATTTTATGTGTGAATTTGATCCTGTCATTATGATGCTAGCTGGTTATTTCTCCTGTTAATTGATGCCGTTTCTTCATCACGTTGATAGTCTTTACAATTTGGCATGTTTTTGCAGTGGCTGGTACCAGTTTTTCCTTTCCGTATTTAGTGCTTCCTTCAGGAGCTCTTGTAAGGCAGGCCTGGTGGTGACAAAGTCTCTCAGCATTTGCTTGTCTGTAAAGGATTTTATTTCTCCTTCACTTATGAAGCTAAGTTTGGCTGGATATGAAATTCTGGGTTGAAAATTTTTTTCTTTAAGAATGTTGAATATTGGCTCCTACTCTCTTCGGGCTTGTAGGGTTTTTGCCAAGAGATCTGCTATTAGTCTGATGGGCTTCCCTTTGTGGGTAACCTGACGTTTCTCTCTGGCTGCCCTTAACATTTTTTCCTTATTTCAACCTTAGTGAATCTGACAATTATGTGTCTTGGGGTTGCTCTTCTCAAGGAGTATCTTTGTGGTGTTCTCTGAATTTCCTGAATTTGAATGTTGGCCTGCCTTCCCAGGTTGGGGAAGTTCTCCTGAATAACATCCTGAAGAGTGTTTTCTAACTTGGTTCCATTCTCCCCGTCAGTTTCAGGTACACCAATCAAACGTAGACTTGGTCTTTTCACATAGTTGCATATTTCTTGGAGGCTTTGTTAATTTCTTTTCACTCTTTTTTTCTCTAATCTTGTCTTCTCGCTTTATTTAATTAATTTGACTTTCAATCACTGATATCCTTTCTTCTGCTTGATCGAATTGGCTATTGAAGCTTGTGTATGCTTCATGCAGTTCTTGTACCGTGGTTTTCAGCTCCATCAGGTCATTTAAGCTGTTCTCTACACTGTTTATTCTAGTTAGCCATTCGTCTAACCTTTTTTCAAAGTTTTTAGTTTCTTTGTGATGGGTTAGAACATGCTCCTTTAGCTCAGAGAAGTTTGTTATTACCAACTTTCTGAAGCCTGTCAACTCGTCAAACTCATTCTTTGTCCAGTTTTGTTCCCTTGTTTGGCGAGGAGTTGTGTTCCTTTGGAGGATAAGAGGCATTCTGGAGTTTGGAATTTTCAGCCTTTCTACTCTGGTTTCTCCCCATCTTAGTAGTTTAATCTATCTTTGGTCTTTGAGGTTGGTGACCTATCGATGCGGTTTTGATGTGGATGTCCTTTTTGTTGATGTTGATGCTATTTTTTTCTGTTTGTTATTTTTCCTTCTAACAGACAGACCCCTCAGCTGCATGTCTGTTGAAGTTTGCTGGAGTTCTACTGCAGACCTTGTTTGCCTGGGTGTCACCAGCAGAGGCTGCCGAACAGCAAATATTACTGCCTGACTCTTCCTCTGGAAGCTTCATCCCAAAGGGGCACCTGCCTCTGTGAGGTGTCTTTCCGCCTCTGGTGGGAGGTGTCTCCCAGTCAGGCTACACAAGGGTCAAGGACGCACTTGAGGAGGCAGTCTGTCTGTTAACAGATCTCGAACACTGTGCTGGGAGAACCACTGCTCTCTTCAGAGCTGTCAGGCAGGGATGTTTAAGTCTGTATAAGCTGTCTGCTGCCTTTTTTTCAGATATGCCCTGCCCCAGAGATGGAATCTAGAAAGGCAGTAGGCCTTGTTGAGCTGCAGTGGGCTCCGCCCAGTTCAAGCTTCCCTGCTGCTTTGTTTACGCTGTGGGCATAGAACCACCCTGTGCAAGCTTCAGCAATGGCAGACGCCCCTCCCCCTGCCATGCTCCAGTGTCCCAGGTCCATCTCAGACTGCTGTGCTAGCAGCGAGCAAGGCTCTGTGGGTGTAGGACCCACCAAGCCAGGCATAGGAGGGAATCTCGTGGTCTGCCAGTTGTGAAGACTGTGGGAAAAGCACAGTATTTGGGCAGGAGTGTGCCGTTCCTCCAAGTACAGTCACTCATGGCTTCCCTTGGTTAGGAAAGGGAAATCCCCCGACCCCTTGTGCTCCCTGGGTGAGGCAATGCCCCGCCCTGCTTTGGCTCACCCTCCGTGGGCTGCACCCACTATCCAACAAGTCCCAATGAGATGAATCAGGTACTTCAGTTGGAAATGCAGAAATCACACGTCTTCTGCATCAGTCTCACTGGGAGCTGTAGACTGGAGCTGTTCCTATTCTGCCATCTTGGAAATGCCTCTCCATATATTTTTTTTAATGGCTGTACTAATTTACATTTCCACCAACAGTGTATAAGAGTTGCTTTTTCTCAGCATCTGCTGCAGCACTTATTATTTTTGTTCTTTTTGATAGTAGCCATTCTAAGTGGTATAAAATGATATCTCATTTTTGTTTTGATTAGCATTTCTCTGATAACTAGTGATGTTAAGCATTTGTCATATACTTGGCCATTTGTATGTCTTCTTTTGAGAAATGTCTATTCAGGTTTTCCCCAAATTTCTAATTGGATTTTTTGTTTTTCTACTGTTGAGTTGTTTGAGTTCCTTGTATATTCTGAATATTAGTCTCTTGTTGGATGAATAGTTTGCAAATATTTTCTCCCATTCTACAGGTTGTCTCTTTACTCTGTTGATTGTTTCCATTGCTGTGCAGAAGCCATTTAGTTTAATATAGTCCCGTTTGTCTTTTTGCTTTTGTTGCCTATGTATTTGAAATCTTAGTCTTAAAATCTTTGTTGAGATCTGAAGTATTTTCTCTATGTTTTCTTCCAGTAGTTTCATAGTTTTGGGTCTTACACTTAAGTCTTTAGACAATTTATTTTTGTACATGACAAGAGACTAGTTTTATTCTTCTCCATATGTATATCCAGCTTCCCCAGCATCATTTATTGAAGAGGATATCCTTTTCCCAATGTATATTCTTGGCTCCTTTGTCAAAATTCAATTGACCATAAATATGTTTATTTATTTCTGGATTATCTAATTCATTTTGTTGGTCTACGAGTCTGTTTTTATACTAATACCATGCAGTTTTGGTTACTATAGCTTTGCAATATACGTTGACATCTGGTAGTGTGATGTCTCCAGCTGTGTGTGTGTGTGTGTGTGTGTGTGTGTGTGTGTGTTTGAGATGGTGTCTGACTCTGTCACTCAGGCTGTAGTGCAGTGGCACAATCTTGGCTCACTGCAATCTCTGCCTTCCAAGTTTGAGCGATTTTCCCACGTCAGCCTCCCAAATAGCTGGGACTACAGATGTATGCCACCACATTCAGCTAATTTTTGTATTTTTTAGTAGAGACAGGATTTCACCATGTTGGCCAGGCTGATCTTGAACTCCTGACCTCAGATGATCCACCCACCTTGGCTTCCCAAAGTGCTGGAATTACAGGTGTGAGCCACTGTGCCCAGCCAAGCTTTGTTCTTTTTGCTCAGTTTTGCTTTGGCTATTCAAGGTATCTTGTAATTACCTATGAATTTTAGGATAGGGTTTTCTGTTTCTATGAAGAATGTCATTTGTATTTTCATAGGAATTACATTGAATCTGTAGATTGCTTTGGGTAGTATGGTCATTTTAATGATATTAATTCTTCCAATCCATGAGCATAGGATGTCTTTCCATTTTGTGTGTGTGTGTGTCCTTTTTGATTTATTTCATCAATGTTTTGTAGTTTTCATTGTAGAGATTTTTCATTTCCTTGGTTAAATTTATTCCTAGGTATTTTATTATTTTGTAGCTATTGTAAATGGGTTTGCTTTCTTGATTTCTTTTTCAGGTAGTTCATTATTTGTATATAGAAAGCTACAAATAATGTAATTTTTGTACATTGACTTTGTATCCTGCAGTTTTATGGGATTTGTTTATTAATTCTAAGAGATTTTGGTAGAGTCTAGGATTTTCTATATATAAGATCATGTTGTCTGTAAGGAAGAACAATTTGACATCCTCATTTCCAATTTGGATACCCTTTATTTTGTTTCTCTTGCCTAATTGCTCTGGCTATGACTTCCAGTACTTTTGAAAACTGAATTCCCATTGTGTTGGTATTAAGAGATGGGGCCTTTTAGGATGGTCATGGGTGCTCCACTCTCATGAATGGATCAGTACCTTATAAAAGAGCTGGAGGCAACTAGCATAGGCCCTTATGTAATGAACACCCTTGAAATGTTTACAATATTAATCTGATAAGCTATTGTCAGAAATACTACAAACGTAAATAATCTAATCAAAATTACTATTATACCAAAGTGAAAATAATTTTACTATTTTCTGTTCAAATAAATAAAAAAATATAGTTTCTGAAATATTAACTGAACAAAAGTATGAGTCACTAATTGTGTGGATGTTTAGATTTTCTGAAATCAATATTTTTAGTAAATTTGAGCAATGTTAGAGACAGCCTAGCCCCCTTTATTTTACAACTAAGGACTGGAAATTCCCATCCTATTTTCCAACTATATTACTTTTAATACTTGGTATCATTTATGTTCATGGTTTCCCACTCCTCTTTTTTATTGTTTCACCATGTCAGTGTTTAATTTGCACAAAGAAATAAACAGCGTATCTGGAGTTGGCTGGGCCAATTCAAAGAAACCAGTGCTCATGAAGTTAATATCACTAAGATTTATTAACAAAGCAATGAAAAGACAGTGTCATAGATAAGCTCTAGATAAGAATACTAGCAGGCAAGTGGATGCTATTGCTTCCTAATGCCTCTTGATTGTTTACAGAAATGCATCTGAAATCTGGTGATGAATATAGCCTACTTGGAATGAGGAACCAACCCTCCAGTTTGGAGGAGTCTTAGTTTCCAAGGCTTATTGTCATTAAGCCCAGGGAGGGCTCGATAGAGCCAAGCAAGGTAGTTCTTTGCTATACCACAGGGACATACTTCTGCATTCTATTCCTTTCTGCATCACTTGGCCTATAACAACACCACAGAAAAATAAAGTGTAAAAAAAGACAATTGTGGAGATAACTCAGATTTCACTCATCACATATTCATTGATTGTCTGTTGTTTTCCAGATAATGTAATTGATATTGAAGTTACAGGGTTGAAGACGATGTGGTTCCAGCTTTTAAAAAGTTTAAAACTTCATGCGAAAAAAGACACATAAATAAATACGATATAATGTCCAGTTCAATAAAAGACATAACTACCAGCAATCACGGGAGCATAAAGAATATAATTAACAAACTGGATTCAATAGCTGGACAAGGAATTGAAAAGCATTTCAGACAAGTGGAGCAAATGCATGAACAAAGATTTAGGTGACATAAAAATATAATTCATGGACAGTAGGCATGAAGTGTGCCTAGAACATAAGGTAGCTGGATGATCTTAAAAATATGACTGAAAAATTATAGTGAAAACTAAAGCATTGAGCTTTTATTGAGTAGATCAATCTTTCTTCAAATTTAACAGTGCTAAAAATCACCTAGGATTCCTGTAAAACATATTGATATTTGGTAGGAGAGCTCCTTCTCCTGATCAGTAGATCTAGGCAGCATTGGGCCAAGGAATTGGCATTTTTGGACAAACATATAGGCAGATTCTGGTGCTTCTGATGAAGGTCTTTGGTGGACCACACTTTGAAGGATTGGGGCAGAGTGTTATGATGAGATTTGTGTATATGACGATGATTCTGGATCTTGTGGAAGAAAGGCAAAGGAGGACAGTTCAGCCATGGAAATGCCAGTTTGAGGTGTAAAATATTCTCATCAAGAAATAAGAGCATGAATTAAGGCAGCAGCATCAGGGATGGGGAAGGAAAAGAGAAGTGATAGGTAAATCTCAGAGGCATTTATGTTCAATTGGATGTGGGTGCTGCAAAACTGATTCTGAGGTGTCTAAATTGTATGACTACCACAATTGTATGACTATTACAGGGCTAGTGGCAGCATGGACAGAGATAGGAAATTAGAGTAGTTTGGAGTGGTAGGAATAATAAGCTCAATTATAGACTAGAGAATTTAAGGTACTATATTAGGACATTTTTCTCCTAACACAGAGTTCCTCTTTGGTGAGCTGAAGCAAAATGAGGAATCCACAGGGATCTTGGCACAGCTGAAGGGAAGACATAAGCTGCTGGCCTAGATTACGGGACACCAGTGCCATCTAGACTCTTTTGGCTCTCTGCAGATCTCCTATATTCTCTTTCTATTTCTGTCAGGTTCAGTCACCTAGGGAGAAACTGAGCTCTCTTTATCTTTTCTATTTTCTTTTCAGTTCCAATTTCACAATATTAAGGAAAGACCCTGACGGTCTAACTTTGGCTGTGCACCCATTACATGTCAAATGAGCTGTATTTAGGTGTCCGGGGTAACAGACTAACATTGTAGCTCCTACAGAAACCATGTATTAGGTTGGTGCAAAAGCAATGCCATTTTGGACTGTGAATTTTAAATCATAATTAGGCTCAAACACATCTTTATTAATCAGAATTGGAACAATTGCAATCAACACATTTTTGCCAACGAGAAATAAGTTTGTTTATTCCTGTAGCATAAAAATCCACGTTTCGGGATTCAACAAACTCTTGGAAAGCGTTTTCTGCCTCCTGCTGGTTGTAGAAGCGTTTTCTCTGTGAAAAGTTGAGATGCTTGAAGAAGTGTTAGTTGGTTGGTGAAAGGTCAGGTGAATATAGCGGATGAGGCAAAACTTCATAGCCCCATTTGTTCAACTTTTGAAGTGTTGGTTGTGGGACGTGCGGTCGGGCATTGCCCTGAAGAATTAGGCCCTTTCTGTTGACCAATGCCAGCTGCAGGTGTTGCCATTTCTGGTGCATCTCACTGATTTGCTGAGCATACTTATCAGATGTAATGGTTTCACTGGGATTCAGAAAGCTGTAGGGGATCAGACCAGCAGCAGACCACCAAACAGTGACAATGACTTTTCTGGTGCAAGTTTGGCTTTAGAGATTGCTTTGGAGCTTCTTCTCAGTCCAACCACTGAGCTGGTCATCGCTGGTTGTCATATAAAATCCACTTTTCATTGCACGTCACAATCTGATTGAGAAATGGCTCGTTGTTGTGTAAAATAAGAGAAGACACTTCAAAACGACAATTTTTTTTATTTTTACTCAGCTCATTAGGCATCCATGTATTGAGCTTTTTCACCTTTCCAATTTGCTTCAAATGCCAGACCATCATAGAATGGCCGACTTTGATTTCTTCAGCAACTTCTCTTGTAGTTGTGAGAGGATCAGCTTTAATGATTGCTCTCAATTTTTCATTGTCAACTTCCAATGGCCGACCACTATGCTCTTCATGTTCCAGGCTTTTGTCTCCTTTGCAAAACTTCTTGAACCACCACTGCAATGTACGTTCATTAGAAGTTCTTGCACCAAATGCGTTGTTAATGTTGCGAGTTGTCTCTGCGGCTTTATGGCCCATTTTGAACTCAAATAAGAAAATTGCTCGAATTTGCTTTTTGCCAAACATCATTTCCATAGTCTAAACATAAAATAAACAGTAAGTAATAAATCATGAGAAAAAATGACGTATAACATAACTACATTTATTTAAGAATGTATTCCAATATCAGATGGCAAATTCCAACAATGCAAAAACTGCAATTACGTTTGCACCAACCTAATAGCTCGAGAGAGGGACAAAATACTAGCAGAAAGATGCTGGATAGATAATATTATAGTATTTACCAAAGTGCCTATAGGACTTCCATTTATAGAAGTTGATCTTGAGAGAAGAATAACTAAGGGAAATATTATTTGTTGAATACCTTCTGTATGGCAAACATTTTATGTGGTACATAGTTCATTAAGTCATCTAAACAATCCTCTTAGGGAGACAACATTATCATACCCATTTTCAGCTGGAGAAATTGAGCCTTTGAGAGCAGGTAGTGACAAAATTTTCAGGAAAGTCTATACTTTTAACCATTTAACCATATTAGCTAAAGCCATGGGGGTGAATAAGTTCTCTTCTGGAAAGTATATAAGGTGATTTTCTTTTGAAAGAGAATGCGATGGCTCGCACCTCTAATCCCAACACTTTGGGAGGCCAAGATGGGTGGATCATTTGAGGTCAGGAGTTTGAGACCAGCCTGGCCAACATGGTGAAACACTATCTCTACTAAAAATACAAAAGTTAGCCAGACATGGTGGTGTGCACCTGTAATCCCAGCTACTTGGGAGGCTGAGGCAGGAAAATTGCTTGAGTCTGGGAGGCAGAGATTGCAGTGAGCCAAGATCGTGCCTCTGTACTCCAGTCTGGGTGACATAGTGAGACCCTGTCTCAAAAAAAAAAAAAAAAAAAATAGAGTCTAGAATGGAGCCAATATTTAGGAATAAGTACTGAAAGAGGAGTCACTGAAAGCAAATGAAAACAGGTAAACTATGACAAGGGAAGAAAAATTTGATGTGTTCAAACTGAAGGAAGCAAAACTTTTAAAAAGGAAGAGTTAACCAAGAAATTATCAAAGTGGTAGAGAGAAGCCAGGCCAAAGGAGGCTGCAGCATTTGGCAATTAAGGAACTATTTAGTACAGTTACACTTACATAATAATCTTGTTCGCTGTCCTGCTGTGACTGTGACGATTTAGGCACCCACCATCTCTCACCTGGACTACTGAACATGCTTTCTGTTTTGTATGCTTGTCTCTATTCTTATCTCCACCAATTCATCTTTCACATTGAATGAAAAATAATCTTTTAAAAGCAGGGAACTGATCATAACACTTCCCACTTCCTTGGAAAACCTAAGAAGATATTCCACATTGTTTAGCTTGAAATATATGCCCATCACAATCTCCTAGCAATCTTTCTATTAATAGCTCACTCTAGCAATCTTTCTATTAATAGCTCACTCTATCTTTATTTATGCCACATTAAACTACTCAAAGTTCTCTAAGCATGCAAGATTGTTTCAGCTTCTGTGCTTTGGCACATGCTCTTCTTCCTGCTAGAGAGACTTGTTGAGCCTCCTTCCCCAACATTGGCTGGTGATGAAAAGATTCTATATCTTGATTATGGTGGTAGTTACATGGCAGTATACAATTGCCAAAACTTAAAGAACTGCTACCCTAAAAAGGTTATATTTTATTGCATATAAACTTTAACTAAATAAACCTTAGCTAAATAAATGTTTAAAAAGGATATACTGATAATCTCCAAATATATAGCAATTAAAACAAACATTTCTAAATAACCAATGAGCCAAATAAAAAATTTCAAAGAAAACTGGTAAATATAAAGTCAATGAAACCAAAAGTATTTTTAAAGCTAAATAAACTGGATAAATCTTCAACTAAACTTATCAATAAAAAAGATTGAAACTATAACTTAGCAATATTAGGAATGAAAGAAGGGATATCAATAAAAATTCTATATACATCAAAAGGATACTAAGGAAACAGTGTAAACAACTTTATGCCATGGCATTCAATAAATTAGAAAAAATGTACAAATTCTTTAAAAGTCACAGGTTATCTAAACTGACAGAAGAAGAAATAGAAAATCTGAGTACCATCATGTCTAGTAAAGAAATTAATAGCCATTTTACAAGGAAAATTCCAGGCTCTCATGATCTCAACTTTTAATTCTACCAAAAATTTAAGGAAGAAATAATAATTAAATAAAATTCTTTCAGAAAATGGACGAGGAGGGAAGACCTCCAGATTTATTTTATGAGACTAGCAGAATCCTAATATCAAAATGGAATGTAGACATTGCTGATAAAACAACAAAAAACAACCCCTAAACCACAAAAAAAGAAAGAAAGAAAAGAAAAGGAAAAAATGTTCTTCATGAAGATAGATGAAGAAATTATAAATAAGATATAAGTAAATTGAATCCAGGAATATAGAGATGATATCATGACCAGGGAAAACTTATCCTTGGAATTCAAGGTTGGTTTAATACTCAACAATCAAACAATTCATTTTGGCCTATTAACAGAATAAAGGGGAAAGAGCTTAAGATTATCACAATATATGCAGAAAAAATTTTTTGACAAAATTGAATAACAATTCATAATAAACTCAGCAAACTATGAATAACAGGAAATGTCCCTGATATGACAAAGTAATCTATAAAAATCCTAACCATAATGTAATATTTAATAGTGAAAGACTGAATCCTTTTTCCTCTCATACTGATACCAAGTCAATGATGTCCACTCTCATTATTCCTATTCAACATCATACTTGAGGTGATACCTAGTGTAACAAGACAAGAAAAAAATACTGATGGAAAAGAAGCAAATCTGTCTTTATTTGTAGATCATACCATCATGAACATAGAAAATCTTAAGGAATCTACAACAGTACTAGAATTTATAAAGTGAAGTTAGCAATGTTGCAGGATACAAAGACATTTCCATACTAATAATGAACAATTAGAAAATGATATTTAAAAATACCATTTACAGTACTATCAAAATCACAAAATATTTTGAGATAGATTTAGTGAGCTATGGTATATACAGGATATATACACTGAACACAGTTGGAAACATAGCTGAGAGATAAAGGAAGACCTAGCTAAATAGAGTGACATGTTGTATTCATGGATTGGAAGACTCAAGGTTGTTAAGATGTAAATCTCCCTAAAGTGATCTATAGATCCAATACAATCATAATCAAAATATTAGTGGAATTTTGTAGAAATTGACAAGCCAATTAATTTCAAAATTTATACGGAAATGAAAGGTGCATTGAATAACTCAAGTAATCTTGAAAATGAAGAATAAATTTGGAGAACTTATTCTACATTATTTCAAAATTTACTAAAAATCTACAGTATAAAGCAGAATGGCATAGGCAAAAGAATAGACATGGATAAATGATACAGAACAGAAAGTTCAAGAGGAGATTTACATGTACGGTCAAGTTATTTTCAAAAAATATACCAAGGTAATTTGATGGGGGAACAGATTGCTTTTTCAAAAATGAATTTTGTCCACACACAAAAAAATGAGAAAATGAGCCTCAATGCCTACCTTATACTTTACACAGAAGTAAACCAAAACTATAACACAGAACCAACATAAAAGCTGTGACCATATAATTCCTAAAAATAAATTTAGGAGAATATATTTATGATCTTAAGCTGGACAAAAATTTCTTAGAGAGGAAAGTCAATGCATTAAGCTATTGAATAAACAAAAATTGCTAATTTGAATTGATCAAAATTAAAATATTCCTTAAAAACACCAAGAGCAAGTCACCAATGGGCAACAAATGTTCTCAATACATATAGCTGACAAATAACATATGCATAATACATTTTTTAAAAGTAATAGAAAGAATGAATAAGACCTAGTATTTGATAGCACAGTGGGATGACTGTAGTCAATAATAATTTAATTGCATATTTACAAATGACTAAGAGTATAGTTGTTTTGTTTGCAATACAAAGGATCAGTGCTTAAGGGGATGGATTTTCCATGATGTGATTATTATGCATTGTATGCTCATATCAAAACATCTCATGTACCCCATAAAGATATACACCTACTGTGTACTCACAAAAATTAAAAATTAAAATTAAATATATAGATATATTTTCAAAGTTACAGTTCAATAATAAAAAGATAACCCAATTAAAACAAGATGGGCAAAAGTGTGAACAGATGCTTTACAGAAGAAGTGCATTAGTTTTCTATTGCTGTGTAAGATACTGCCACAAACTTAAGCGACTTCTAACAATGCCCATTTATTTTCTCATAGTTCTCTTGGTCCAGGTGGGCTTGATGGGGTGTTTTGCTTAGAGTCTCTCGAGCAAAAATCAAGGTATTGACCAGGCTGGGCTCTTATTAGGAGGGTCCAATTTTTATTTGGAGAATTCACTTTTAGGTTCATTCAGGTTGTTGGAAGAATTTCATTCCTCATGGCTATAAGAATTTCACTCACTTCATTGCTGCTTGTTGGCTGGGGACTATGTGCAGGTCTTGAGGCCACTCAGATCCTTGACCCATGGCCCTCTTCATCTAAGGAACAGAGAACCTCCCTCACATCAAATACTTCTCATTCTTCAGCTCTATCCGAATTTCTCTTCTACCACCAGCCTGAGAAAACACTGATTTTAAAAGGGTTTATGTGATTAAATTAGGCATGGATAATCTGCCTACTTTTTTCTTTTTTTGGCTTTATCAAAGTATAACTGACAAATAAAATTTTATATATTTAAGCTGTACAACATGATGATTTGATACACATTGCAAAATGATTATCACACTCAAGTTAATTAATGCATCAATCACCTCACATAATTGCTTTTTTAAAATGTGAGAACACTTAAAGTCTACACTTTCAGCAAATTTCAAGTATACAATGCAGTATTATTAGCTATAGTTATATTGTACATTAGATACTCAGAACATACTCATCTTATAACTGCATGTTTGTACCATCTAGCCAACTTCTTCCCCACCTCCCCTGCTCCCTAGCCCTTGGCAACCACCATTCTACTTCCACTTTCTATGAGTTTGAACTTTTCTTGTTCTTTTTAGATTCCACACAAAAGTATTTGTCTTTCTCTGCCTGGATTATTTTACTTAGCATCATGCCATCCAGGTCCACCCATATTGTTCCCACGAATGGTAAGATTTTCTCCTTTTTTATGTCTGAATAATATTTCATTCTATATGTATATGAAATGTATTTACATACATATATAATATATATAAGTATACATGTATATGTTTTATTTATCCATTTATTCATCAATAGACAGGTTGTTTCCATAGCTTGATCATTGTGAATAATATCGTAAAGAACATGGGAGTACAGATATGTTCTCCTTGAGAACTGATTTTTGTTTCCTTTGGACATATACTCAGAATTGGTATCGCTGGATGGTGTGGTAGTTCTGCTTTTAATTTTTTGAGGAACCTCCACACTGTTTTATGTAATGGCTGTACCAATTTACATTTCCACTAACAGTGCTCAAGTGTTCCCTTTTCCCTACATCCTTATCAATACTGATCTTATAATTTCAATAACAGCCACCCTAACGGATGTGAGGTGATATATCATGGAGGTTTTAATTTGCATTTTCTGATGATTAGTAATGTTCGCCACATTTTCATGTACCTATTGGCCATGTGTATGTCTTCTTTGGCAAAATGTGTATTCAAGTCCTTGGATTGTGTTTTTTAAATGATATTGAGCTGTATGAATTCCTTATATACTTTAGATATTAACCCCTTATCATATATATGGTTTGCAAATATTTTCTCCTATTCTGTAGTTTGCCTTTCCATTTTGTTGTTTCCTTTTTTGTGTGCAGAAGCTTTTTAGTTTCATGTGGTCCCGTTTGTTTATTTTTGGTTTAGTTGCCTGTGCTTTTGGTGTTAAATCTAAGGAATCATTGCCAAGATCAATGTCAATAAGATTTTCCCCTATCGTTTCTTTGAAAATTTTTATAGGTTCAGATATGACATTTAGTTTTTAATAAATTTGAGTTTATTTTTGTGTATTATGTATAATAGGAGTCCAATGTCATTCTTTTTGTTTGTGAATATCCAGTTTTTCCAACACCAATTGTTGAAATGACTATTCTTTCCTCATTATGTGATACTGACACCTTTGTTGAAGATCAGTTGACTATATATCTATGGGTTTATTTCTGGGTTCTGTCTTCTGTTTCATTGGTCTTTGTATCTGTTTTTATGCCAGTGCCATACTGTTTTGATTACTGTAGCTTTGTAATATATTTTGAAATCAAGACGTGTGATGTCTCCAGCTTTGTTCTTGTTTCTCAAGATTGCATTGGCTATTTAGGGTCTTATTGTGGTTCCATATGAATTTTAGGATTTTTTTCCATTTCTGTAAAAAATGCCATTGGGGTTTTAATCAGGATTACGTTGAATCTGTAGTTCGCTTTGGGTAGTATGTCATTTCAACAGTATTTATTCCTCCAATCCATGAACATAGGATGACTTTTTATTTATATATATCTTCAAATCTTCTTGCTTTTAAAAATTGATACATAATAATTGTCATATTTATGGGGTACATGTGACATTTTGATACATGCACACAATATGTAATATTCAAATGTGATTAGGATAATCTATCACCTCAAATAGTTGCCATTTCTCTGTGTTGGGAATATTTAAAATCTTTTAATTATTTTGAAATACACAATAAATTATAGTTAACTATAGTCACTCTATTGTGCTATTGAACACTAGAACTCATTCTATCTAACTGTATTTTTGTGGTCGTTAACTAACCTCTCTTAATTCTCCCCTGGCAACTCCCACCTGGTTTCCAGCCTCTGGCTACCATTATTCTATTCTCTCTCTACATGAGATCAACTTTTTTAGTTTCCGCATATGAATGAGAACGTACTATATTTCTCTTTCTGTGCCTGGCTTATTGTAGCTAACATATTAATCTCCAGTTCCATCTATGTTGCTGCAAATGTATGTTTTCAGTTTATTTCATCAATGTCTTATAGTTTTCATTGTACAAATCTTTTGGTTCTTAGTTAAATTTATTCCTGAGTATTTTTTTTTAATGTTACCAAAATTGGGTTGCTTTCATCATTTCTCTTTTAGGTTGTTGTTAGGGCATTGGCCACAACTGATTTTTGTATGTTGATTTTATATCCTGCAACTTTATGAACTTTTTAATTTGTTTTAACAGTTTTTTTTTGGTGCAGCTTTTAGAGTTTTCTGCATATAAGTTCATGTCATCTGTAAATTATACTACTTCATTTCCAATTTGACTGTTTTTTAAATTTCTTTTTCTAGTCTAATTATTCTGGCTAAGACTTTCAGTAGTATGTTGAATAGAGTGATGAGAGTGGTCACCCTTGTCTTCTTCCTGACTTCAAAGGAAGTGCTTTCCAACTTTTCATGATGAATACGTTGTTAGCCATGGGTTGGCCATATATGACATTTATTATGTTGAGGGGCATTCCTTCTAAATATCAAATTTGTTGAGAATTTTTATTACAAAATATGTTGAATATTTTGCAAACATTTTGTATCTATTGAAATGATCATAGGATTTTCACCCCTCATTCTGTTAATATGGTTTTTCACATTCATTGATTTGCATATGTTGAATCATCCCTGGGATAAATCACTGTTGGATTTGGTTTGCTAGTATTTTGTTGAGAATTTTATATCTATGTTCAGCAGGAATATTGGCTGGTATTTTCTTTTCTTGTAGTTTTCTTGTCTGGCTTTGGTATCACGGAAATTCTGGCCTCATAAAATGAATTTGGAAGTGTTCCATTCTCTTCAATTTTTGGAAGCGGTTGAGAATAATTAGTATTAATTTTTCTTTAAATGTTTGGCAGAATTCCCTTGTGAAGCCATCTGGTAGTGACTTTCCGTTGTAGGGAGACTTTTGATTACTGATTCAATCTCCTGACTAGTTTTAGGCCTCTTCAGATTTTCTATTTCTTCATGATTCAATTTTGGTAGGTTTTGTGTTTCTAGGAATTTATCCTTCTTTTGGGGGTTATCCAATTTATTGGCATATAATTTTTTATAGTAATCTGTTACGATCCTTTGTATTCTGTCACATCAGTTATAATGTCTTCTTTTTCACTTTTGAGTCTTCTCTCTTTTTTCTTAGTATAGCTAAGGATTTCAAATTTTGTTTATCTTTTCAAGAAATCAGCTCTTCATTTTATTGGTCTTTTCTTTTGTTTCTCTTGTCTCTATTTTATGTATTTCTTCTCTGAGCATAGTTATTTTCTCTTTTCTGCTAATTGTGGGCTTAGATTGTTCTTTTTCTAGTTTCTTGAGGTGTAACATTAGGGCTTTTTTATTTGAGATCTTTCATTTTTCTTAATGTAGGCATTTATTGTTACCAAATTCCCCCTGTACTGCTTTTGCTGCATCCCATAAGTTTTGAGAGGCTGTGTTTCCATTTTCACTGGTCTCAAGATTTAAAAAAAAATTCTCCTTTGATTTCTTCTTTGATACATTAATTGTTCAGGAGTATGTTCTTTAGTTTCCACATATTTGTGACTTTTTCAAGATTCCTCCTGTTATTCATTTCTAATTTTACACCATTGTGGCTGGAAAAGATAGTTGGTATGATTTCAGTCTTCTTAAACTTATTAAGACATGTTTTGTGACCTAACATATAATCCATCCTACAGAATATTCTGTGTGCACATGAGAAGAATTTGCATTCTATTATTGTTGGATGGAGTGCTCTGTACATGTCTGTTAGATCCATTTGGCCTAAGATGTCAATTCCAGTGTTTCCTTATTGATTTTCTGTCTGAATTATCTATCTATTGCTGAAAGTGGGGTGTTAAAATTCCTTAAAGTTGTTACATTGCTGATTATTTCTTTTTTAGTTGGGTTAATATGTGCTTAATATGCTTAGATGCTGTAATGTTGGATACATATATATTTACAGTTGTTATATGACCCCCTTATTAATTATATAATTAATTAAATAATTATATTTGTTCTCTTGTTGCATTTTTGAGGTAAAGTCTATTTTGTGTGATAAAAGTATAGCTACCCATCCCTGCCCTATTTTAGTTTTCCTTTGCATGGAATATATTTTTCATCCCTTCATTTTCAGCCTATATGTTTCCTGAAAACTGAAGTGAGTATTTCACAGGCAGCAAATAGTTGGGCCCTTTAAAACATCTATTTAGCCATTTAACGAAGTATTTATTGAAGAATTTAATCAATTTACATGTAAACTAATGATTGCTATATAAAAACTTACTATTGTCAACTCATTGTTTTCTAACTGTTTTATAGTTTTTCTTTCTTGATGTCTTTCTTTGAGATTTAATAGTTTTCTGTAGTGGTATGCTTTGTTTTTTTTCTCTTTATCTTTTGTGAGTCTACAGGTTTTTGCTTGGTAGTTACCATGAGGCATACATAAAACATCTTGTAGTTATAATAGTCTATTTTAAGCTGACAACAACCTAATTGCAATTGCTTAGAAAAACCTCTACCCTTTTACTCTCATGACAATTTGTGTTTTGATGTTATATTTTTATATTGTATATTCATTAGCAAATTTTTTACATTTAGTTATTTTAAAATATTTTTGTCTTTTAACCATTATACTAGAGTTAAATGATTTACACACCACCACTGGAGTATTAGAGTATTCTAAATTCGACTATATGCTTTCCTTTACTAGTGAGTTTTATGTGTTCATATATTTTCATGTTACTAATTAGTCTTTTTTCATTTCAGCTTGAAGAATTTCCTCATAGCTTAGCTCCCACTTATGAGTGAGAACAAGTGATGTTTGGTTTTTCATTCCTGAGCTACTTCACTTAGAATGACTAGATAATTTCAAATGATCTGTCTTACAGTTCACAGATTTTTGGTCTACTTGATTAAGCCTGCTATTGATGCTCTCTATTGCATTTTTCATTTTATTCATTGTATTCTTTAGCTCCAGAAGTTCTTTTTTATTATTTATCTCCATTGAGCTGCTAGTTTGTATGTTTTCCTTATTTCAGAGTTATCTATGTTCTCTTTGAACTCACTGAGCTTCCTTAAGACATTTATTTTAAATTCGTTGCCCAGCAATTTACAGATCTCTATTTCTTTTAGATCAGTTCCTGGAAAATTGTGTTCCTCTGATGGTATGTTTCCTTGACTTCGCATGTATCTTATAGTTTTGAATTGGTATCTGAGCAATTGATGGAGCAGTTATTCCTTCTAGACTTTATAGACTAGCTTCACGGGAAAAGACATTCACCTGCAGGTTGGTGTGAGGGCACTGACTGGATGGAGTGTGGAAATTATGGCTTTGGGGAAGGCCCAGTATAATCTCCACATGGCTTCATCTGCTGAGGTTAACATTGGCAAAGATTGCAGGATTCTTTAATGGCCAAGGCAATGCATGTCTGCAGCGGTGATGAAAGCAGTTGGGATCTTTGGTGGCTGCTAGGAAACTCTTGATCTCTTTTTCTCCCACAGGGGATGTCACAGTTGAGGGGATCCCTCTTGGTGCCAAGCCCAGCACATAGGCACCCTCACAGTGGCAGTGACAATGGTGTCTGATGCACAAGTGGGCATCTGCAGAGCAGCCACAGAGACAGGGTCTGGAGTGCAGGCACTGTGGACAGACAGCAGCTCCAGGGTCCAGGGCTCTGGCTAGCCCACAGTGACAGGAGTTCCAATGTTTGAGATGCAGGAGCCTGCCAAGTGACCATATAGCCAGGGTCCAGAGTATGAACACATGCAGATAGACAGTGGCTCTGTGTCCAGGGCACTGGCTATACTTTGACAGCTGTGGCTCTAGTGCCTGAGACACTATGTATGTGCAACAGCCATAGAGCTAGGTATGGAGTGTGGGCATGTGCAGAGTGTTCACAGAACTGGGGTCCGAGGTGCATGTGTGTGCAGAGAAATTGTGGCTCTGGGTTCCAGAGCAGGCATGGGGTTGGGGGTAGGGGTGGCAGCCCTGGTCTCTGGCCAACACAAAAGCACATCCTTTTAGACAGTGTGCAGCAATGTTTCCCTCTCCTGGAGATCTATGGTGGGATGGCTGTTGGTTACTTCAGTGGCAAAAGCTACTGATGTCCTCTGTAGAGTAGGCCAATAGGGTCAGTGCCAACAAACACTATGGGGTTTTCTGCTGTGGGGGTTGTTGAGGTCCTCAGTGGCTAAGACTACCAAGGTCCTTTAGAGGATAGGCCACTGTGGATCATGATGGGACCCAACATATGGCTGATACACATAACTCATCCCTGTTTGTTTAATCTTTGTTTATGGCCATCTGCAGACATTGCTAAGCCAATCTCCCAAGTGACTTTTTTTTTTTCCACTGTGTTCTTGCTTACTGGATTTTTGAGCCCTCCTAGGTCTATTTTTGTTTGTGGATAGCTGTCTAATTGTTGTGTTTTGTGGAAGTATAAAGGCTGGCATCTCCTACTTTGTCATCTTGCTGATGTCACCCCTAATATGCCTATTTTAAAGTCAACTAGTTAGTAACCCTAATTATATCTATAAAATCCCTTTTGTCATGTAACATAATGTAATCACAGGAGTAACACCAGGAGTAAATGTCGTGGGAGCCACCTTAGAGTTGTGCCTACCATGAAAAAATATATAAATGACCAGTAACACCATGAAAATATGTGTTCAAAATCATTTGTTATAAGGTAGATGCAAATTAAAACCACAATCAAGAACCAGTCGACTCACATGCAATATAAGGGCTAAAATTTAGAAAAAGAACAAGATAATACTAAATATTGGCAAGATTGTGAAGCAAGTGCCATACTTTTCTGAAGGGAATGTAAAATGTTTCAATCACTTTGAAGAACATTTTGGTAATTTCTGTAAAGTTAAATGTATAGTTACCATATGACTCAGCAAATCTACTGCTTAATATTTACCCAAGAGGAAAACAAAAAAAACAAAACACCTATGTTTACAAAACGGTTCACCGAAACTTCATTCATCACTGCCCAAAACTGGAAATAACCCAAACGTATACAGATAGGTGAATGAATAAACAAACTGCATATTCATACAGTGAAATTCTACTCAGCAATAAAAGGAATAAACTATTCATATATACAACAACATGGATGAATCTCAAAAATATTATGCTTACCTAAAGAAGCCAGACACAAGGGAGTATGTACTGTATGACTCCTTTTATATGACATTTGTGAACTAATCTCCAGTGATAGACTTCAGGTCACTTGTTACCCAAAGTGAGAGATAGTTAGACTGACTAGTTAAAGGCACAAGATAACTTCCTCGGGAGATAGAAATACTTTGTATCTTTTTGGGATGATGGTTATTTCAAAAGACTTTGGATTTTACATGTATCATGGATACTTTTTATTTCATGAAAATTATACTTACAATGTTGATTTAAAAATATATTGTATATATTTCTGAAAGAAACAATGATTTATATTCTTGTATTATTTAACACTTCTGGAATGTAGCTAATGAAAATTAGAGATAAAATGCAAACAAGCTGTAAGTATTTTAAAAAGGAAGGGTACCACTATTTGCAGATGAAATCATATTTCCGGAAAGTCAAGGTAACAGGGTGAAATAGCTCTGGGATTACTGAGAAGTCTTAATAAAGTGTCTGGATATAAGATAAATATACTTTTTTGGGACAAAATAAATAGTACATCCTTAATAGCAGTACAAAATATTAAAACAAAAATATGAAATTTGTATGATCTTTACAAAATATGCACAGACCTCTATAAATTTAATATTGAGATAAAAGGAAGACAAATAAATGGGAAACTACATTTCTGGGTGAAGAGACAAAGCACTAAAAATATGTTCCTTATAAATTACTTCCTAGTTTTAATAAATTCCAATAAAATCCCCCAAAGAGAGGAGCTTTGAAAATTTTGAAAAGAGTGAAAAGGGGACTGGCACTGTCAGGGTTACAATATAATTTAATCTCTGATAATCAAATCAGTCTAATCATAGCAATATAATAAAAAATTGAAACAGATCAATTGAACAGAATAGGTAGCCCGGAAACAGATCTTTTTATGAACTAATTATGTGTATATGACAAAAGTGGTATTACACCACAATGCAGAAGAAAAAGATTATTCAGTAAATGGTGTTGGTGTAACAAATAAAGTATTAATGCAGATTTTCATCCCATAGTGTATGCCAAAATAAATTCCAAAATCAAATTTTTACTAAAGCCTTTAAACAAATATAAATGAAGGTAAATATTTATTAACTAAAGTGTTCTAATACATTGCAAAGGCAACAAGCAGCAAATTTGCCTACATAAAATTTCCCTTAGAAGAAAGTTCAATGAAGTGCAATAGACCCTAGAGATCTGACTCATCACTAGCTTCTATGTCTAGCACATAGTGTGTGCTCTAATAAATCTTTACAGAACACATGAAAACTTTTTTCTTACTTTTTTGAAAGGCAGCAGCACTATCATTTTTTAACAATATGACAAATTGGGAAAAATGTGTCATATATGAAGCAGGATTAGTATCCTCTTATTAAACATTTGATTAGTATACTCTTATTAAACATTTATACAAATGGTAAACTTCATTAAGACCCATGAGGTACACAAGTATGTGAACAAACTGCCACAAAAGGGGGGATACAAAGATTAATCAATATTGGGGAAATGTTGAATGTGAATAACAGAATTGAATATTATCTGTCAAGTTGAAATATTTTTTTAAAATAAAAAATAGCAATATCCAATGCTGGTTTGAGTATAAGTGTAATAGGTCATCTCATACAATTTGGGGGACTTAATACGAACTTCATAGAAGGGTGATTTTGCATTCTATGTTGACGGCCTTAAAAATATCTACCACTTTTGATCCTGTAATTATTTTTCAGATAATTTATCTTAAAACATTACTTGTTAGAAAGAAAAAAAGTTTATGAAAAAAGGTCATCATATGATCACAGATATTAGTAAAATTGGGCAAATAGATGTCAAACAACGGGAAAATGAATCTTATGGTATAGACTTTCAATGGAATAGTATATAGCCATTGAAATTATTTTAAAAATTATTCTATATTTATTTAAATTATTTACCTTTATTGTCCCATTAAACAGAGGAGGAAGCTGATACACAGAGGGTTTATGTGACTTGTTCAGTCTCTGAACTAACTAGCAGGATGTGATATAGAGCAGGCTGCCTTCCTAGTCCACACTCTTAATCAATGCACCATACCGCCTGTGTTTGTTAAAACATAAAAAAAAAATGTTTTCAGTAGTTTTATGGGTGTGTGTGCACAGGTGCATCTATGGGGGGCTCCTTGATCTCCTCTGTACACTTTCACATCTTCCAAAGTTTCTACAATAAGCATGATTTTTAAACATTGTAAATGACCTTAATGAATTGTAATATTCTTTTATAATCCTCAAGTAAACTTCATTTTGTGTAGTCACACTCAGAGTTTTCATCTTGGGATTATTGGCACCCCCTATTTCCAGTTCTCTCTCCACAGATGCCCTGGAGAGCCTCTGGCCTCGCGTCCAGCTTGCTCACCCGGCCTCCCTGGGCTGCATCCATAGTACCAGGGTCCTCACTGTTGAAACGCTCTCTTATTTCCCTGCGCCGCTGCAGACAGCTCCAGGGTAAAGTTGTCAAGCGTTCAAAGGCCACAGGAACGGAGTCTTCGGACCCTCCCAGGTTTCGGCCCCATGTGGCCTCGCAGATTCCTAGCGGCCGCGGGTTCAAGTCCCAGCCGCTGACGCAGGCCAGGCACTCACCCGGAAACGCAGCGACCTTCCCAAGAGTGGGGCGCCCGCGGAGAAATCCCCTGGGACTGGCAGGGCTGGAGTCGGCCTGCGTCGCACAGGCCAGGAGGCCACCGGTGTTTAGGATTCAGATCTGGGGACCAGCGCCAGCAGACCGCAGTCCTGCAGCGGCGCCCCTTGAGGACGGCACGCGGAGCCTCAGGGGCAGCAGTCCGCCCGGCTGACCATCCTTTATTAAAATAGGACAGTTCCTGAAAACAATGCTTATCTCAAGCTGAGTCAAAACTGGCTCTTGAGAAAATCCGGTGTTAATTAAAGAGGGTTGTCGGGGACAAAATTCACGGCTTGTGTTTTGCGGGGGAGTGGTTGTGGGGTGATCTTAATATAAACACGTTATCTCGAGAGTTAATTATGTCTCTGGTTGGAAATAGGAGAAGAGGGTGACTGTTTACGCAGTCCATGGGAACCAGCGTCTCACTTTCGGGGACCGTGGGCAAGGGTCGCCCTTCGATAGCGCGGCGGCTGGTCCACCAGAGAAACCAAGTTTTCTAGGTCGCCGGGGAAAAGCGGAAAATTAAGACTTGAGCCAGCCTTGCTCCTGTGAGACATTCGTGCACTCATAACCCAGCAGTGGGTGCCTCTACCTAGAATGAGCCCTTCATTTCCCGGATCCCTTCAGGGGGAAGCAGCGAAATCCCCAAATCCGCTTCCTTACGTGGCTAATAAAGGGGTGCTTACAGAGCATAGAAAAACAAAACAAAGAAACAAGAATACCTTGAGTGTTTTGACGTTTGAAAACCCGACTCCGGAGAATCATGGAATCATATTCCAAGTTTCAGTGTCTAATGAAGTTTAGGGGACGCCTATTACTTGGGGTTGTAAAATCGCGGCGTCGCGCGCGCCCCAAGTCAAAGCTGAGCAGAGCAGGGATGGGGAGGGTCTGCGGCCCCAGGCGCGGCGCGCGGGGCTTCTGCCCAGTTTCCTGCCTCACAGCCGCGGTGTCCGCCCCGGCCCAGAGCAGTTTGAGCAATTTAGAAACTCGATAGGAGGCAGCAGCTGGTCTCCCACCACCCTAAAAATAATCCGCTCCGGCGCACTGCGTGCTTCGCTTAGGGGAGGAAAACTGTCATCGGAGTAAGTGAATCCGTGTCTTTTACATGAATGCCATTTAAACATTTTTAGGAATAACTGTAAGTTGTCGATTTTGAGCTAACATTTCTGCTATCCAAAAACGCCCTCGCACTCTCTCGCACTCTCTCGGCACTTAGCTTTCGCGATCGCTATTTCTAGAATTAAGGGACGAGGCCCGGCTCGAGAAGTGAAGGGGTGGGGATCAGGTTTCCAGTTTTACTTCAAAACTGCCGTCTCCTACTCAAATCAACTGGAAACAGTGAAAGGAGTTATTATTAGGAGTTATTATTACCGCCTTTCTTGTAGACAATTCTTGTATGTTCAAGAAGTAGTTTTCTATCTGCTTAATTTTTGTTACTCTTTGCTTTTTTTTAGGAGTTCTGCGTCCGGGTTTGAAATTTACATCTTAAGACAGTGTAGGAAGTCGGTGTTTTGAAGGTAGCTCAAGTGCACCGGCAGGGGTTTGAAGCAGCGTGAAGCTATTGCCCAAGGTATTTATTTTTTGCTTTATTTGTTCAGTTTGGGATTTTTTTAAAAAATCTCATTGCAGTATCTAAGGAATACCTACTGAGTAATTTCAACATTTCTTTTGGTGTGGGATGGTACTTCACAGCCACTGAAGAGTAAATGGGTGGATTCAGATCAGGCACTAAGTCAGAAGTCAGTGGTCATTTTTGCCAGTGATTTTCCCACTTGGATCTGTCATAGTTATAGCCATGGTAGCTAACTAGCTATACATCTTCTAGTTTTTATTTCATGAACTAGGGACTGAATAACTTCAAAGAAGTGATTACAGCATTTGTTTTTGCAAGTGACATCCATCCTGAAAATGCTCTAGATGATGATAAAGCCCTAAGTTCTTTAAAATGTCCTGCTTCTCTTTCATAACAGAATTTGGTTAATCTCTAAACGATTAAAGAATGAATCCTTTTATATGTAAGAATGAAAACTTTTATTTAAATTTAGCATGTTTTCTCCAGGTGTTTCCAGCATTTTAAACTCTCTGCAATTGCTATTCGATCAGAACTAACGCTTTCTGCTAAGTGAACAGGAAGGAAGACAAGTTTTCACTTGCTTTACTTGTAGTCTGGAAAAGGACAGGGCTGGCCAAAATAAATGGTGTACCTTATATGCCTCAGCACTTAAATGTGTTTTTAGAATTAAATCAGATAACTACTGCTCGTGTCTTGCAGAGGAACCAACAGACTGGATAGGTCAGGTATTATATTCACCAACTAAATCCAAAATGTATATGTTCTAGATGTGTGGAATTTCATGTAATGCATTTCGAGGAATAAAAACACTGAGGGTGCGATTCTTGCCATGAAATCATAAGTTAGATAATTAGGAGTATTTCTATTTTATGTTTTCTGCTCCGTAGACATACGTTAGAAGCAAAATTTCACTTTGATCTTTGTTTTTAAAGTTTATTCAGTCAAGTTCTTCAACTCTATCACCTCTCATAAACAACTGAGCATATTTCGATGGCTTATGCTTGTGGAAAGGGAAACACTATATCTCCCCATCTGCTCTCCCTTCTCTCTCTCCTTGATGCTTGGGCCTCCCTCAGTGCTTAGCTGAATCTAAACAGCTCCAGAAGGGGTGGAGCTGAAGGATGTCAGGTGACAGAGGTTAGCCAGCAAGAACAGCGATTTATACCCTTCCCCAAACATTCCCAATTGAACCTGGTGTCTGGGAGGGAAACATTAAATGACAATTGGAAATTTAAGAATTAGAAACGTAGATTGAATAAAATGCCTTTGATAAACACAATAATTATCAATATATCAGCAATAAGTTTACTGCCTCCCTCTTTTTGTCCATGTTGGGTTGTAATGGAGGCTGGCTGTTAGAGTGCCACATGGACTCTGGATGTTGGATAAGGAGACTACGGGTTAAAGGGAAAGGATAAATGAGGAGTCAAAAGAAAAGGTGAAAGGAGACATGCGGTAAGGTAATGGACAGGTTCAGAGCCGGCCGGAAATGTGAAGTTAGAGTTTATGGCAGACAGAAAAATCGTTCTAAAGCGTTTACTGTACCAACTTGAAGTTTACACTTTTGTTTGATTGCATGATTGCTTATTTTCCTATCTTTTAGATCATATACCCCTACAATATACCCACAGCTACTAAGACTACTGTAATCTGATTCATATAGTCTAAAACCACAGGCACTGTTTCTGACGTGCACCATTGGATTCCTAGTAACTAGCACGTGGTTAGCATCAATAAGTGTTTTTACAGTTAATTAGTTAATGGCATAGAATTCCAGATATCTGGTGTATGTCTGAAAATGTTCTTAAATTTTTCAGGTGATTGCACTTCTCTGAGATTTTTTTTCCAGTTACACACAACATTTATCCAAAGGCGATTTAATTGGTAGATTTCAGGATTGATTAAACACCAGGCAAGCAATGCTTATAGCTAATGAAGGGTGTAATTTGCAAAGCAGCAGGTTATATTTTAGCATCTACCTCAATGATACTAGTTTATAAATGTGGCCAACTGGAATATTATAATTTTGGATAAGATTATAAAAGTTGCTAAAGTAAAAATCATTTTCTAGTTTGTGCGAGGAAAGTTTATATATGTCTTTCAATTAAGAGTGGGCTTTAAGTTTTCTTTTTATCATTTCTACTAAATAAAGGAAGTAGTCTAAAAAATTTCATTACTAGCTATTAGTTTTCAGTTTTGTTTTTGTCTGTCTTTGCCAGAAATACATCTAACATACACCTATAAATTAATAACTTCCATTTTGCTGTTTTTTAAAAACTTCAAGTCCCTTTTATTCTTTTATCCAGATTAAAACCTTAATAGCTTGTTAGAATTTACCAAGTGTATAACTTCACCTTGAGGTTTTAAAAATACAACTTTTTAAAAAAAGATGAGGGAAAGACTCAACTAGAGAGCATATCAATTATTTATTATAAAAAGAGCTTATCAGGAACAATATGTGAGACGCATTCTTTATAAGTATCTAAGATTGTAAATACACAGACTCTTTAGCTGAGGCATTCATATAATGCTTTATAAAACCTTTGCTTGAAATTTGATTTCTCTAATAATTTACCTACCATTGACAATCTTTTCTGTATAACACTCTGTTTTTTCCTGGGAAAAGTATTGTTTGTGACCATTGTTAAATCAATTATCAATGAAAGGAAAGAAAGAAAAGGTACTATGCTAGTTAATAAAATTTTTGCCAGCCTTTTGTAATGCAACTCAGAATCCAGTGTGACATAAATATAGAAAGGAAACTAGGTCTAGTGAGGTTAAAATCTTAAACTGCTACTTGTTTTAAAGAATAGATACGATACTTTCTTTAAAAAGCAGGTTGGAGGGTGTGTAATACAGTGGGAAGAAATAGTTTATAAGTCAGACATTTGGGTGTGGACATGACCGCTTTACTGGTTGGCAAGTTACTGAACTTATCTGGACCTCAGTATCCTCCATTGTAAAAGATGAATTACAAGGTTGTTCTGAGGATTTAAGATATGCGAAGTGCCCAGAACTTAAATAAGTAGTAGGCATTATAAAATAAGTTTTCAGAATGTCAAAGCTTTTCCTGGAATTTCACAGCAGTATTTTGATGGAGCAGACCTTTGCTCATCTCCCATCTGTTTGGGCACAGCAATAATAGAGAACCATTTAACATGTAAGTGACAGCACGTCACTCCTCTGCCCAGGAATCCCCAGTGGCCCACTTCACTAAGAGTAGAAGCCGCAATCCTGACGATGACTTACAAAGCACAGTGTGACCTTGTCCTCTGTTTCCTCTCTAAACTCATCTACTTCTACTCATGGAGTACCAATTTCCAGTTAAAAGACATCCTGCGTTTCAAACTTGCGCAGAGTGTATTTCATGTGAGAATATTCTAACTATGGAATCTGAGTAGTTTCATTGACTTGTCATTTGAGTTAGGTTTAATTCATCTTGAGCATTTGATTTTTAATATTCTTCAGGGAAAGACTGATTACTGTTAGCCATTACCGCAGGCACACTTGTTTCTGTATATTAGTATTTCCCACAACTAGTGAAATGTTTCAGCAAACTCTGTCACAGTTTACTGAACAACTTTTGTTGTTTATTAGTACATTTTCAGTGAGTATGGGAAAATATTTGAAATTATACCATTTTGACTTTTTAGTCATTGGTTCAATTTTTTTTCTCCTTTTTCTTAATATATGACCATTTTTGTTCTTTGAAAGCATTTTAGTCAGACACTCATTTGAGGTACTACTATAGGTAGATATTAATTATAATACATTTTCCACATGAAAGCATTTTTCTCTGGAAGTAAAAGCTATGGAAAAGAAGATCTCATAGGACGTATTTTATAAGAAACCTTCAAGTTGCTTTGGCACAGAGTTTCTTATTTCCTCAGCTATCAAAATAAAAGGGATTAATTTTATGATATAGCCCCCTATTCAAGGCTTTAATAACTTTATGAACAAGAGTTTACTAACAAGAGGATTTTTCTTTCTCATTTCTCTCCCTTTTAGAGTAAACCATATAAGAAGAAATGAGCCTTTCATTTTGTGGTAACAACATTTCTTCATATAATATCAACGATGGTGTACTACAAAATTCCTGCTTTGTGGATGCCCTCAACCTGGTCCCTCATGTCTTTCTGTTGTTTATCACTTTTCCAATATTGTTTATTGGTAAGTAATCTAGTATCTTATGTTATACCATTTGATGTTTATATATCTCGCTAATGGCTGAGATTTGGGATAATGTTGACTTAATTTCTGTAACATGGAAGCTGATGGCTGTGAGAAATGAACAAGCAAGTATTTTGTGTTTTTCAAACATATATTTTTGACAGGTGATCTTCCGTAGGTGAAATCGAGGTCACATGCTTGCTTAGGCATGGCCTTCAGGTAGCAGCAGCAGTTTTTTAAAAAGAAGGAAAGAGAAATATATGAGATAGATCTACAGCATTAGTTGAGCACTTACTTTGGGTTAGGTAAAGGGAATGGAAAATGAATAAAAGAGTACTTGCCTTCAGGGAATAGTCCAGTGGGGCAGATGTGTTAAAGTCATGAGAAATGACTATGCCACATTGTAAGCCTATTTACAAGCACAGGAACAAATTAACCTGCTGAAACAACTCACTCTTTGGAGGTGGTGGGGAAGATAGTGAGTGACATGTCTGGGGAACTGGAAGATGCCAAGCATGCAAGTTACAGTGGGAGTGATGAGGTTGTGTTTTATGTAGAAAGAGGACATTCACAAAGAATTTGGAAAGAAGTTAATAATACAGTTTTGTCTATTATTTTACAGTTTACATATGTAAAAAATCTGATAATTAGGGGCAATTATGAATAATTTGTATAACTTACCCAAACAGACCCTTTAACTTTTTAAAAATTATGAAGTATTTTGATACCTAAAATGATGGACATTAATATAATAAATATCCATTGAGCCTACCAACGCTCATCTAAAGAATATAGAAATAAGAATGAAAGGACCTCTCTCTGCACACCATTTCCTGGTTTTGTGACTCTTTCCATATCCTACGTTCCTATCTTTTCACAGGAGACAACCACTATTTTGAGTTGATTGTGTTCAATTTTTTCATGTATGGTATCTTTCCAATTAAATAAGTGAAAAAGTTTTCAGATGCATTTTCTTAAGAAAACTAGCAACATTTAATGATCTACTTTAAGGGAATGTTTGAAAATCATTCATACACTTTTATTTATTCATTTAACAAATATCAATTGAGAGGATACTATGTGCTTGGCATTATTCTAAGGGGGATTAAAGAACTCATCATATGGTATATACACAGGCCAACATAATTCTTGGTACATAGTTATGTTGAACAAATGTACAGATGCTAAATATATTGAGACCAGAATGGCCATATGTAGAAACATCAGTCTTTGTTTATGTAGTATTATTTGTAGGCCATGAAGAATGCCCTTTGGCCAAAAGTAGAAAAACGGATTTTTTAGCTGTAATTCCACAACTAATAAAATTCCCCAATTATTGACATCTAGTTAACTTTTTGAGAGCAAGAACAGGGACATTCCATTTTGTATCCCTAGCATCCAGCACAGAGGCTGGCACCAGGGTATTTGAATAGAAGAGAATTTGAGGGGACATTGTTAAAGGGAAATAGAAAAAATTCAGACTTTTCATTTATGACATTGGCTGCTTGAATTAGTGAAGGATCATAAATCAATCTTAAAAACTATCAGGTACTAGGAAAATCATAAGGTTGCAAAAAAAGACATAGAACTTGCCTATGGGAGTTTACAGCATAAGTTCTAGTAGAATATATTAAATATAACTAACCTTCCAATGATGAATAAATTGAAAACAACTAAGACATGAATATTCATTTCAAATAAAAGGGGCATCTGCTGCCTATACAGAAATTCTTTCCTGCAGTATTTCAAGCCCAAACCCCCATTTGTTCTTGAAGTAGGTGGGGCTTTTTTTCTACAGTCAAAAAATGAGAAAAAAGAACAAAACAAGACAAAAGTGGGGCCTACTAGCACACCACATGTGACCTAGTATTACTCTACATAGTAACTAAACTATATAGTACTTTAGGGAGAAAACGATCAGAATTTTACTAACATATAACCTTGAATTTTTTTCTTCAGTGGCAAGCTAACGGTGGACCTATAATGGTTTTGAGCTTGCTTAAAAGCTCATCATCAAGAACTTTAGCTTTCTTTGAGAAAAGTATCAGTACTACTTGTTGAATAATAGTGCCTGCCTAGTCATACATAACAATTTTTCTCATATGATGTGCATATGATTAAGAGTTGACTCAGCTAATGAGTCCTGTATTTTGTAACCAAATATGTCTTTTCTTGATTTAGCCCCTTATAGATTTCATGTCTTCAAAGATTTTCTACACCAAATTTCATGTATTATTATCATCAACTTATTTCCTTTTGAATTAATCAGAAAGCTGTCAGGAAGAGCTTCTGATTAGCATGAGGTAGAACCATGTTGTCATCCAGAGTTGGTATTATTCCTGAGTAATGCCACAAATGTTAATGTGTTAGCCTGAGTAGTCTTGTAAAAGTTAATTGTAATTCTTTTCAATAATGAAAATAGACTAGGATTTCCATTGCTACTCTAGAAAGTGTTAAGGTTTCAGGACCCCCCCACCCCCGCCTTAAAGCTTATCATAATTTAAATTATGTTTATTACAATTGAGCCTTCGGTTTATGTCTTTTTGTTTTTAACTTTTCTCTCTTTTTTTCCAGGGTGGGGGAGCCAAAGCTCAAAAGTACAAATTCACCACAACACATGGCTTCATTTTCCGGGACATAACCTGAGATGGATTCTTACATTCGCTCTCCTGTTTGTGCATGTCTGTGAAATAGCAGAAGGCATTGTTTCAGACTCGTAAGTGATCTAAGTTAAATAATACCACTGCAGTATACCAGTGGGTATATTGATTACACAAGTTCACATCTTTGTAACTTGTGCCCATAAATGTGCTTTATATTTTTTGCTCTCTGATCCATGTAGCTCTTGCAGGAAGTTCTTATGTCTTTTTGAAATTTTTAATGTTAAAAATAGGTATAAATGGAAAGATTGTCTACATTTACACATAGGTCTAATAGCTATATACTTATGTTAATATATTAATTATTTCTCAGATTTTTCCATTTATTTTGTAAAGAAGCAAAGATAGATGAGTCAGGATGAATGAGTCTGAGAATCAGTGAGGATAGAGCCATAAATTGATGCAAAGCACAAAACTGTTTTAAAATCAAGATTTGTAATAAAACCAATTTTTTAAACTTTTATTTTAAGTTCAGGGGTACAAGTGCGTGTTTATTATGCAGGTAAACTTGAGTCACGGAGGTTTGTTGTACAGATTATTTCATCACCCTGGTATTAATCCTAGTACCCATTAGTTGTTTTTCCTGATCCTCTCCCTCCTCCCACCCTCCACCCTCTGAAAAGCAAAAGCCCCAGTGTGTGTTGTTTCCCTCTGTGTGTCCATGTGTTCTCATCATTTACCAAGTGAGAACACGTGGTATTTGGTTTTCTATTCCTGTGTTAGTTTGCTAAGAATAATGGCCTCCAGCTCCATCCATGTCCCTGCAAAGGAAATTATCTTGTTTTTTTTTGGCTGCATAGTATTCCATAGTGTATATGTACCACATTTTCTTTATCCAGTCTATCATTGATGGACATTTAGGTTGATTCCATGTCTTTGCTATTGTGAATAGTGCTGCAATGAACATATGCACGCATGCCTGTGTCTTTATAATAGAATGATTTATATTCCCATTACCCAATAATGGGATTGCTGTGTCAAATGGTATTTCTGTTTTTTGGTCTTTGAGGAATCACCACACTGTCTTCTTCAATGGCTAAACTAATTTACACTCCAACAAACGGTGCATAAGTATTCTATTTTCTCCACAGCCTCACCAGCATCTGTTATTTTTTGACTTCTTAATTGTAGCCGTTTGACTGGTATGAGATGGTATTTCATTGTGGTTTATATTTTCATTTCTCTAATGATCAAGGATGTTGAGCTTTTTTTCATACACGTGTCTGTTCATGTCCTTTGCCCACTTTTTTTATGAGGTTGTTTGTTTTTTTCTTGTAAATTTGTGTAAGTTCCTTATAGATGCTGGATATTACATCTTTGTTGGATGCATAGTTTGCAAAAATTTTCTTCCATTTTGTAGGTTGTCTTTTTACTCTGTTGATAGTTTCTTTTGCTGTGCAGGAGCTCTTTAGTTTAATTAGATGCAATTTGTCAATTTTTGCTTTTGTTGCAATTGTTTTTGGCATCTTTGTCATGGAATCTTTGCTCATACCTATGTCCTGAATGGTATTGCTTAGGTTGTCTTCCAGGGTTTTATAGTTTTGAAAACCCATATTTTTAAAGGAATTTTGTTATTTTTATAAAATAAGATGTTTCATTAGACAGTTAAAATATAATGAATTATATTTATAAACTTGAACATAATCTGGTGAAAATATTTTTCTTATATAGTAACAAAATAAACTCAAGAATAGGAAAATTTTGATTATGAAATTATGCTAAATGGTGTAACTTTCATTGAGGAGTTAATATTAGAAGGCCTTTAAATTTTTTGATAGGAAAGTCTAAAATTTATTTTCTTCTTATTGAACTGGAACCTCCCTGACATCTGTTTGTGTTTTCTGTTGCAATTAACAAGGAATGAAACTTCTAAGCATTTGTCATGGAACCAACTATTTTGTAATGTTTTATGAGGGCTTTTTGCAGGTATGTGCATGTCTTAATTTCTGATAAAAAGAAAAATTAGAGACTCTAATAGATGCCATCCCTCCAGACATTTAGAAGCTTAATTGGATATTATCTTGTTGGTAACTGTTTAAAATGCTGGTATATTTATTTATACTAGCATAGCCAATTCTAGGCTTAATTTTTATACAGTAGCATTTAGGCTACTGTATCTGTTTATATGCGTATGTATAAAGTAGAAGATAGATCATCCAATATTTTTTTGAAACTTGACATCATGTGGACAAGAAGAACTCCTCTGGTTGATATGTAGATTCAGTCAGGTCCTCACAAAACACAGACTGAACTCAAAATAATAATGATATATCCTAATGGTAGAAACTTGTTTGTAGTGGTCATGATAAAAGAGGTCCTAAAAACAGGTAAAAATACAGCCTTGATTCTGTGTTATGCTCTTCTACTCTTCAGGTATAGACTTCTCCTTACCCTTTTTATTCAGGCTTTTCGAAACATCATCTTCTAGTTACTTCTTTTTTTTTTAATAAAGTAAAAAGGTTTAATTGACTCATAATTCCACATGGCTGGGGAGAACTTAGGAAACTTAAAATCACGGCAGAAAGGGAAGCAAACAATTCCTTCTTCATATGGTGGCAGGAGAGAGAAGTGCAGAGCAAAGGGGAAAAAGACCCTTAAAAAACCATCAGATCTCGTGAGAACTCACTGATAATGTTGAGAACAGCATGAGGGAATTGTTGCCATTATCTAATCACCTCCCGTGAGGTCCCTCCCCCAACACATGGGGATTACAATTCGGATTACAATTCAAGTTGAGATTTAGGGTGGGAACACAGCCAAACCATATCATAGCTCAATTTAATTTTTAAATTTAAATGTGCTTCTATATTTTTAGCAAATAAAGCTTACATTTTCTGAACTCAGGTACTTTAAAAAATATGAACGAATTTTTCTAGAGCAGTTTTAGGTTTACAGCAAAATTGAGTAGAAAATAGATTCCCTATATACATCTTTCCCCCACATATGCCCAATCTTCCCTGCTATCAAAACCCCACAGTATATATCCCATATAATTTCATAGTAATCTGCATTTAAGGTGCCTTTAAGTTTTTTCATGGCCAAATAGATCATTTCATTTTAGTGCTGAATGATATTCTATTGTCTGGATATACCACCATTTATTTATCCATTTGCCCACTGAAGGGCATCTGGATTGCTTCTAAGTTTTGGCCATTATCAAAAAAAATGCTATAAACATTTCTGTGCACGTTTGCACATATTGTGTAGACATAAATTTTCAACTCATTTGTGCTGGAGAGTCCTATTCCACCTTTCTGCTCCACTGGCCTGTAATTCTGTGACATTATCTACGCTGAGAGGATCTTGTCTTAGTTTTACAGATGAGACCTAAGATTATCTGTGTATAACATGACCTCCCCAGGTATGCCAATCATTTAACTTCTTTCCTTCCTCCTTTCAGAGGTCTGCTTTTTTGAAAACCTCATTTGTAAAAAAAAATTTGAATTTTTATAGTGCTATATAGATCTGTTTATTGACTACTTGGGCAGTGTTACACTTTTATAATTATCCTAACTTTACAATACATATCAGAAGAATGCTATGGTCCCATATTATATAGAAATATGACATCAATAACCTGTAGAATAAAGATAATTTTCAAAACTTTCTGTCACTTATCTGGATTAAGAAAATGTGGCACAAATACACCGTGGAATACTATGCAGCCATAAAAAAGGATGAGTTCATGTCCTTTGTAGGGACATGGATGAAGCTGGAAACATCATTCTCAGCAAACTATTGCAAAGACAAAAAAAAACAAACACCGCATGTTCTCACTCATAGGTGGGACTTGAACAATGAAAACACTTGGACCCCTCACATCACACACCGGGGCCTGTCGTGGGGTGTGGGGAGAGGGGAGGGATAGCATTAGGAGATATACCTAATGTAAATGATGAGTTAATGGGTGCAGCACACCAACATGGCACATGTATACATATGTAACAAAACTGCACGTTGTGCACATGTAACCTAGAATTTAAAGTATAATAAAAAATATATATATAAAATTAATACCCAGTACAAAACCAATTGACAATATCTAAAATTTTATAATGAAGAAAGAGGAATGATAACACACTCTTCTAGTTACTTCTAAATCCAAATATTTAGTTTTGCTTTTTCTCTTGCCCCACCTTATTCTGGAAACTGCTTCTGTAAGAATCTTCATGATTATTAATGACAACTAATGGAGACTCTTTTATCTTTATCATAATTATGACTTATGACACTGCTGATCACTCCATCTTTCTTTTTTTAAATAAAACCTTTATGAATTATTTACTTAATATCTGACAAATGCTCATTACAATTAGAAAAACAGTGCAAAGTCTTTCCTAATAGAATATTTGATTTTTTTTTTTTTTAGTAATAGAAGCATTTAAAGCTAGTAATTTTTCTTTTGGAACATCCTTTGTTCTGCATTAGTTTTTGTTCGCCTTTTTATTTCTACCTGTGATTCCGGTTTACTCTCCTAGGTTTAGGAATCCTTTTTAGTTTGCTCTTTTGTTTAATTTGATTGGTTTATTATTAAAGCGTGTAGTTTGTAAAATGATTACTCTTTGCGGTTTATTAACATTTTTATTATAGTCAAATACTTCATTATTTTATAAATATTTAATTAGTATTAGAAAGTAATATATACACTTTGTAGGAGACAAAATTTTATTGCGTTTACTGATTGTATTACTGAAGTTCTATATGTTGCTTGTTTTTATACCATTTAATCTGTCAAATTCTAAAAGCAGTGTATTAAAATCTTCACTATTACTGTGTTTTTATTAGGTTTTTATTTTTATCATTTTCTGTCTTTCAAAATGATTTCTTTCACCTTTGCAATATAATACTTTAAAAATTTCTTTCCAATGTTCTGACTAAAGACTTTCTGCTGTAATGGGACATAAGTGCTCCTACCAAGCCATCGAGGTGTGCAAATCATACTCTAAAAAGAACATAGCTTAAGGGAAAAAATTAGCATTTGAAGACCATTCAAAACCTACGCAGCTTTGTAAATAGAGAACTAACAAAATAACAGCAATCCTATAAAAATACTAGCATGGTTAAAAGACATATTAAATCCCTAATAAAGGAGTGCCACAATAAGTACAAAACTTAATTGTAGCTGCTATTATCTTTACTAAATATTTGTTATTGCTTCCTTTAATAATGGTTTGTCATTCTTTTTCTAAAATCTTAAATTGACTTTTAATTTATTTATTATAATTATTTCTTATCAAACCTGTTTAAGGTTATAAACTTTCTTGTGAGTATGGTTGTGACCACATTTTACAGGATTGGATAGGGAGTGTGCTCACTTTAAAATTTCCTAAATAATATTAGTAAGTGAATTTTGGTTTCCTTCCTTCCTTCCCTTCCTTCCTTCCTTCCTTCCTTCCTTCCTTCCTTCCTTCCTTCCTTCCTTCCTTCCTTTGCCCCTTCCATCCTCTCCCCTCCCCTCCCCTCCCCTTCCTTTCCTTTGCTTCTTTTTTTGAGACAGAGTCTTGCTCTGTTGCCCAGGCTGGAGTGCAGCCGCGTGATCTCGGTTCACTGCAATGTCTGCCTCCCAGGTCCAAGCGATCCTCCTGCCTCAGTCCCCCAAGTAGCTGGGGTCACAGGCATGCGGCACCACACATGGCTAATTTTTGTATTTTTAATAGAGATAGAGTTTCACCATGTTGCCCAGGCTGGTTTCAAACTCCCGGCCTCGAGTGATCCGCCCACCTCGGCCTTGCTAAATGCAGGGATTGCAAGCGTAAGCCACCATGTCCAGCCAGATTCTTTCTTTGATTCAATAGTCAGAGAATATTAGAAGCATTTCCTAATTTCTGTACTGACAAAATAGTTATCTATTTTTTCCTCTGATGATTTTGATCTATTTACAGGAGGTGGTAGGTGGTTTTTAAGCGCTACCATACTACTTTCACATTTTTATTACCATGTCTATATTAATGATTCCAAATTATATCACTGACCATGTTCCAAATGTCTACAGACACTTAAATTCCATTTGCATGCTTATTGGACACCTTCACAATCCATAAATGTCTAGCGAAACTTATTAGCTCCTCTTTCCAATCTGCTCATCCTCTTAAAATCTTATTTGGTCACACGGCCATCCACACAGACACCCTAGGAATTATCTTCTACTTCTCTATTGCCATCACCCTCATACCCTAATGTTAGTAAACTCCTGTCTATTTCACCAATCAGTCTTTTCCAAATGTATTATTTCCTTCATGTTACTGCTGCCAAAGCTGAAGTCAGACCTTTATCATCTGTCACCTGACTTTATACCCATAGTTTCCTAACTGCTTTTCTTCCTTCCATTTCTCTCCCTCCACTACAAACTCGTGTATTACCAACCAACTTCCTTATCCACATGACTGCTAGAGCTATCCGTTTAAAACAAATCTGATCATACCGCTTACCTATTCAAGTGTTTCAGTTTTCCATGGGTTGAGATGCCAGCCTCTTACCATGGCATACAAAGCCTTCCATGATACATTCTATCTTAAACTTTCTGTTTCAAGAACATTAAACTACTTGGAATTTTGAACATGTTGTATTGTTTCATGCTTCTATGTATTTGCACATTCTGTTCCTTTTTTAAAATGACCCTTTTCCTGACCAGTGGATTCCTTTCCATATTTCAGTTCCCATTGTCAACCATAACTCTCCTGGAATGACTTTCTCAGTGTTCTCCTATCCCCTAATCTTGAACTAGTCACTCTCTTCTCTATACCATTTATGTACTAATATCTTCAAGTAATTTGAGAAAAGCAAAATGTTTCACTCTGTGGCATTATTAATGCCAATGGAGTTGAGGGCTGTCTACTATGCACATCTGGTCTGGAATCACTGGTTCACCTGGTGATCTCTGTTGCCTTCAGAGTGAAGTCTGTTCTTCTTGCAGTCATGCTGAATTGCTTGCAATACCCTTGAACACATTGGCCCCTCTGCCTGGAACTGTCTTCCTCTCTTCTTCCTCTGAGTAGCCATTCCTGTTTCTTGAAGTGTCAGTTTGGAAGTCACTTCCTTCTCAAAGCTTTCTTTGTCCCAGACGTGCACTCTATGTTCTCACACTGTCCCTTCAGCTGTGTTGTAATTTCCTATTTGCTATTGGTATCCTCAATATACTAGATTTTTTGACTACAGATGTTACGTCTTGTTTTCTTCATGGTTGCATCCAAGTAGCTGGACCAGCAATCACAGATGCATTGAATGAATTAATGAGAATGGAGAAATCACTGAAGACTATCAAGTTGGGAGTGCTGTCAAAGGAACAAACACACTTTTCACACACATTGGAATTCAGATTGAGTTAACTGTTTTCACTTGCTTTAGTTGTTAAATTATTTCAGCAGCTCTGCCCTACAGTATAGGAGTAGCTATACATTTGTTTCTTTGTAAGCATTTTGAGGTATAGTTTGGTTGTTTACTTGGCCCTTCATGTTAAGATAAATCGTTTCCGCAGAACGATATCTTTCAATATATTCTTCCCTTATGTATTATCTTGGAAACTACTATTGCATTCTGTATTTTAAACATCTTATTGCTAAGATAGAGTTCTTATGAAAAAATTTGAAAAAAAAATAAGAAATTATCTGGAACCATCAGCTTTAGGCGTTGACATACTGCTCTTTCTAGGCGGCGGGAATCAAGGCACCTCCACCTCTTTATGCCAGCCGTGATGGGATTCGTTGCCACTACAACATCGATAGTGTATTATCATAATATCGAAACATCAAATTTTCCTAAATTACTTTTAGGTAAGTATGATCACTTTTGTTGTTTCTCCTTAAAGAGCTATTTGTTTTTCCCCCCAAAGGGTTATTTTTCTTTTTCCTCAGGGTAAATAGTATCAGAGTGTGTGGGGAGTAGAAAGTATGGGAAAACCAGTGATTAATTCTCCTGTAGCTGCCCAGTAAATGTGGGGTTGAAGATAAGCTGAGTTGCTCTAGGCTGTGAAAATTCCTTACCCCCAGGTCATCTCTTCTGCAATAAATGCTCTCTGTGGTGTAGGGGGGTGGGGGGGTGGGGGGAAGGAAGTGGAGGAAATATGGCTGGCCTTCTGGCTTGCGGAAGTTGTATTTTAAGAATCAGAGCTCTTGTGAGGAGCTGCGGCACCATGCTGCCCTGTGAACAAGTCATCTCCTCTAGTTCCAGGTGTTTCTGTCTCTGGCTTGGAGTCCAAGGACATTTTCCCAAGGTTCAAGCCTTTCACTGATGCTGTGGGAATGCTACATTTTACTAGAATTACTATGTAGCAGAGTATGTTTCTAGCATAATGAAAAGTATGCTGTCCTGAGGAGCAGCTGCCATTACATCACGGCCTTTCACACCTGCATTGTGACTAAAATTGTTTTATTAGCCTCTCTTGCCTCCTTGTTCTGTGGAAATCAGAGGCTGTCTAAAATATTCCTAATTTTATTTTTGCCTTGGGTCAAAATTATATAACGCATCTATATGAGTTATGTTCAATACTCTGACCCGTCACTGTATTCCTTGGAGTATACTTTCTTTCTTAAAGAGATAAAGATATGGAACAAGGATCACAGATGGGCTATGAACCTCCTGAAATTGTAGTTCGAATTATGTGTTTGTGTGAATGATGCTTACTGTTTCTGATTTTGATTGTTGTATAATGAAAATGATGTTGACTAATGATATAGAAATTAGGAGAAGAAATATTGAAAACACACACACAGTATTTTATTCATTTGTCCAGAGGACACGAAAATTGAAAATGGATGCATGAAAGATACTGATTATTTAATTATATGTTGTGTCACATTATATGATTGTTAAAGGCAATCTAATAAAAAAGGTAGAGAGGGTTAAATATTAATTTAAAAGGCTGTCACATTTTGAATTATCTTAGTAGAAAGGTCTTTTGTGCAAAATGAGAGGCAGACATTATTGCAGAAAATGCCAAAAAAAAGAAAGAAATTTCCAACAAGTAGCTGCAAAAAAATATGTGAAATTGAGAATTTAATAAGCTAAATATCTATTTTTGAAAAGTTGATGGTAAAAAGAAAGGAATTTAGATATTAATAATGTTTTGATGGAAATGCAATCAGAAGAGGCCTATTGTTATTTAGGTGCAAGACAGCACAATTTGATCATATTGCTGGAAGGACATGGAGATAAAATATAATATTTCTTGTTATTTTAACAGAGAAAAATTTGGACCTAGGAAAGTTACTCATTTTAAGACCACAAAGATAGTAATTTTGTCTCAACATTTCATTATGAAAATCACCAAATGTACAGAAAGTTGAAAGAATCATGTGAATTCCCACTTACCCAACATCTGAATTCTTCAAATTACATTTTTTCTGTTTGTTTTATCACATATCTACATCTTTTCATCCTTCTATTCATACCTCTCTCCATCTTAGTTTTGATGCATTTTAAGGTAAGTTGTAGACATTAGTATACTTTACCTCTGAACGCTTCATGCGTATCTTTTTGTGAGACAAAATTTATATACATGAAACACAGCGATCTTAATTTGCTAAATGCATGTACCTATATAACACTATCATGACATAACTATCATCCATGCAAATTTTCTTATACTCAATTTCACCTTTACAGAAGCAATATCTGTTCTGATTTTTACCCCCACCATGGATTAGGTTTGCCTGTTCTAGAACTTCATGTAAATTGAATGACACGGTATAGACTTTTAAGTAAGGCTTCTTTTTCTAAGCATGATTTTTTGATGCTCATCTGTAATGTAGCATAGATCAATATTTTGTTATTGTTGCATTTCATTGTATAACTATATCATAGTTTTTTCAATCCCTTGTTAATAGACATCTGTACTATTTCCAGGTTTTAGCCATCATGAGAGTAAAAGCTGCTATCAACATTCTTAAGTATTTTGTGGCTATATGCATTTATTTCTCCTAGGTAAATACCTAAGAGTGAAATCTCTGGGTCATACGATAAGTGGGTAAATGTTCATATTTTAAGAAACTGACATCTTTTCCCAAAATGGTTGTATCATTTTTTATACTCACTAACAAGGTGTAAGAGTTCCAGTTCCACATGTTCATCATTTGGTGATCTTGGTCTAATTTCGTCATGCTAGTGGGTGTGTACTGGTAATATATTGCGGTTTTAATTTGCATTTATCTGATTGCTAATTATGTTGAACACTCTTTGATGAGTTTATTGGCCATTTTTAATCTTTGGGATGTGGCTATTCATATCTTTTGCCCATGTTTCATTGGGTTGCACTTTTATTATTGCGTTGTAGGAATATTTTGCGCATACTAGGTATTAGTATGTCATCAGTTACATGTTTTGATAATGTTTTCCTTCTAGTCTGTGGCATACATATTCATTTATTTAATAGGGCCTTTTAATGAGCAGAAGATTTTAAATTTTGATGTAGTATAATTTATCATTTCTTCTAGTCCTTAGTTACTGCTTTCTGTGTCTTAAGACATCTTTGTCTTCCCTCTAAATATGTTTTCCTCTTATTCTCCTGTTTGCTTTTAGATGCTTTATGGTTTCCATTTTTATTTTTAGGACTACGATTCTGTCTAAATTAATTGTGTATATGGTATAAGATAGGTGTCAAAGTTCTTTTTTTTTTTTCCAAGTGGATATCAATGTGTTCCAGCACCATTTGTGGGATAGACTTTCTGTTTCTCACGAGATTGCATTGGCACTTCTGTAAAAAAAAATAAATCAAATGACTGTTTAAATTTAATCTATTTTGGCTCTATTTTCTGTTTCTTTGATGTATTCATAGATTTTTATGCTACTAACATTTTCTCTTGCTTTGGAGTCCTTGAAGTCATAAATTATAAGTCACACAACATTTTCTTTGTTTTCCTCCGAAGTTTGCTTTGCCTATTCTAGTTCTTTTGGGTTTCTATATACAGTTTAGAATCAGGTTTACAATTTCTCCAAAAGAAAAAAGAAAAAAAAAGCTTGATAGGACCATTATGGGGATTGCATTGAATTTATAAAACAATTCAGGAGATAATTGGCATCTTCACACTATTGGGTTTCACAATCCAGTCTTCATTTATTCAGGTCTTTTGTTTCCCTTTGCAGTGTTTTGTAGTTTTCAGTGTAGAGGTCTTTCATGTCTTGTTAACTTTATTTCAAGTATTTTTCTTTGCTTTCCTTTTATTGTATGTGAAATTTATTTCATATTTCATTTTTCAATTGTTTCTTCCATTATGTGAAATGCAATTAAGTATTGATGCAAAAATTCTCAACAAAATACTAGCAAATCAAATTCAACAACACATTAAAAAGATCATTCATCATGATCAAGTGGGATTTATCCCTAGAATGCAAGCATGGTTCAACATTTGCAAATCAATTAATATTATGTGTCATATTAACAAAATGAAGGACGAAAAACCATACAGTCATTTCAATTGATGCTGAAAAAGCATTTGATAAAACTCAACATCCCTTTATGAAAAAAATGCTAAAGAAGTTGGGTATAGAAGCAACATACCTCAACATAATAACAGCCACATGTGACAGACCCATAGCTAGACTCATATTGAATGCAAAAAAATTGAAAGCCTTTCCTCTTAGATAAAAAACACAACAAGAATGCCCACTTTCACCACTGTTATTAAACATAGTACTGGAAGTCCTACCTAGAGCAATCAGATAATATAAATAAAGAACATTTAAATTGGAAATGAAGAAGTCAAATTGTCCTTGTTTGCAGATGATATGATCTTATATTTGGAAAAACCTGAAGATTGCACCAAAAAAACTATTAGAACTAATAAATATTTTCAGTAAAGTTATAGGATACAAAATCAACATACAAAGATCAGTAGCATTTATATACGCCAACACTGAACAATCTGAAAAAGAAATCAAGAAAGTAATCCTGTTTACAATAGCTACAAATAAAATAAAATACCTAGGAATTAACCAAAGAAGTGAAAGATCTCTGTAACAAAAACTATCAAACATTGGTGCATGAAATTGAAGAAGATACAAATAAATGGAAAGATATTCCATATTCATGGACTGGAAAAATAAGCATTGTTAAAATGCCCTTACTACTCAAAGCAATCTACAGATTTAATGCAATCCCTATCAAAATACCAATGACATTTTTCACAGAAATAGAAAAAACAATTCTAAAATTTATAGGCAGCCACAAAAGACCTAGAATAGTCAAAGCTATCCTAAGCCAATAGTACAAAACCAGAGGAATCACATTACCTGATTTCATACTACAAAGCTGTAGTAATCAAAATGGCATGGTACTGGCATAAAAACAGACACATAGATAAGTGGAACAGAATATAGAATCCAGAGATAAATCCATACATCTATAGTGAAGTTATCTTTTAAAAAGGGCCAAGAACATACACTGAGGAAAGGACAGTCACTTCAATAAATGGTTCTGGGAAAACTGGATATCCAAATGCAGAAGAACAAAACTAGACCCTTGTCTCTCACCATGTACAAAAACAAAATCAAAATGGATTAAAGACTTAAGTCTAAAATCTTAAACTGTGAAACTACTACAAGAAAATATTGGGAAACTCTCTAGGACATTGGACCGGGCAAAGATTTCTTGAGCAATACCCCTCAAGCACAGGCAACCAGAGCAATAATGAACAAATGGGATCACATCAAGTTAAAAAGCTTCTGCACAGCAAAGGAAAAAGTCAACAAAGTGAAGACACAATCTACAGAATGGGAGAAAATATTTGCAAACTGCCTGTCTGACAAGGGATTAATGAGCAGAATATATAAGGAGCTCAAACAACTCTATAAGAAAAAAATAACTAATAATCCAATAAAAAAGGGGCAAAAGATCTGAATAGACATTTGTCAAAAGAAGACACACGAATGGCAAACGTGTATGAAAAGGTGCTCAATATCACTGATCATCGGAGAAATGCATATCAAAACTACAATGAGATATCATCTCACTCCAGTTAAAATGGCTTGTATACAAAAGTCAGGCAATAAGTAATGCTGGCAAGAATGAGGAGAAAAGGAAACCCTTGTACACTATTGGTGGAAATGTAAATTAGTACAACCACTATGAAGAACAGTTTGTAGGTTCCTTAAAAAACAAAAAGTTGAGCTACCATACAATTCAGTAACCCCACTCCTAGGTCTATACCCAAAAGAAAGGAAATCAGTATATCGAACAGACATCTGCACTCCCATTTTATTGCAACACTGTTCACAATAGCTAAGATTTTGAAGCAACCTAAGTGTCCATAAACAGATGAATGGATAAAGAAACTGTGATACATGTACCACAATGGAGTCCTATTTAGCCATAAAATAAGAATAAGATCCTGTCATTTGCAACCACATGGATGGAACTTGAGGTCATTGTTTAAGTGAAATAAGACAGGCACAGAAAGACAGACATCTCATATTCTCACTTATTTGTGGGAGCAAAAAAATAAAAACAATTGAACTCATGGAGATAGAGAGTAGAATGATGGATACCAGAGGCTGGGAAGGGTCGTGGGGTGCTGGGAGAGGCAAATGGGGGTGTTTAATGGGTACAAAAATTAGGAAAAATGAATAAGACCTAGTATTTGATAGCAAAACAGGATGACTACAGTCAATAATAATTTAATTGTACATTTAAAAAAGAACTAAAAGAGTACAATTGGATTATTTTTAACAGAAAGAATAAATGCTTGAGGTGATCAATGCCATATTTACTCTGATGTGATTATTACTCATTGCATACCTGTATCAAATCATTTCATGTAACCCATAAATATATACCTACAAATAAAAAATAAAATAAAATAAAATGATAAGCAAACATGCCATCTGCAAAGAGAGACACTTATTTTCTTTCAACCTTCTTCATGCCTTCTTTTTTCTTTTTATTTTTTCTTGTCTTATTGCTGTAGCTAAGATGTCCAGTAAAATGCCAAATAGACATAAGACTGAAATCCTCTCTGGTTCCTGATTTTAGGGGAAAATGGTCAGTCTTTCATAATTAATTGTAATGTTAGTTATAGGTTTTTCATAGCAGACCTTTATTTGCCTAATAAGTTTTCTTTTATTTAAAGCTTACTCAGGGTGTTATTAAAGTCTTGAATGGGTGTTGAATTTTATTAAAGTTTTTTTCCTGTATCCATTAGGAAAATTGTATTTCTGTTAGTATGCTAAATTGCATTGATCTGTTTTTCAAATAAAGTAACAATGCATTTCTGAGAAGAACCACACGTAGTCATAATATATTATGCATGCTTGATATCACTAGATTTTATTTGTTAAGGCTTTTTACATCTATGTAATGAAGGATATTCATCTGTTATTTTCTTGTAATTCCTTTCTTCAGGCTTATACAGGCTGCATTAAACTGGCTTCCTAAATGAGTTGGAAAGTGTTTTCTCTCTATTTTTCTGAAAGACTTTGTATAAGGTTAATTTTATCTCTTTCTTAAATGTTGAATAGAAATCACTAGTAAAGTCATCTGGACCTGGAATTTGGGCTAAGGGAGGATTTAAAATTATAAATTTATTTCTGTATTAGACAGAGTGTTATGTCTAATACTTTTTTATATCTAGTAAAATTTTAGGTCTAAATTTTATTATAATTTAGTAAATATATTGTCTAATTTCCTTAGTGACTATATAGAATTTTCAGAGTATCTACTTCTTTTTATATTACTTTTGATAAGGTACATTTTAAAGTAATTTTCCATTTCATGTAAATTTTTGGATATATTGTCATAATGTTATTCATGATATTTCCTGATTCTCCTTTTAAAGTATGTAGGGTATGCAGGGATAGTGCCTCTTTCATTCCTAGTATTGGTTTTTGTGTTCTTCTTTTCTTGAACTGTCTAGCTAGGGACTTATCAATTTTATTAGTCTTTTCAAAGAATGGCATTATAGATTTTGTCCATTTTATCAATTGTTCATTTTTCTATTTTATTGCTTTCTACTCATCTCTATTGTTTTCATCTTTTTTGGGGGATCCTTTTTTATTCTTTCCTGAGCTTTAAAGGTAGCTATGCAGTTTTGAACCTTATACTGTAAAATAAATATCTAAAGCTGTAAATTTTCCTCTGAGTCTTATTTTAGTTGTACTTCTTGAATTTTAAATATGTAGTATTTTTATTATAGTTAATGTATTTTAATATTATCTGACCTCTTTAGTGATTTCTTCTTTAACATGTGGATTATTAGTAATGTGTTGTTTAATTTCCAAATATTTTGAAGCTTTTAGATATCTTACTGCATGAAAAGATCAAAGGTTACTTCCTTATCTCTGTGTCTGATGTTCCTGCCCTTTATGACTCTCTTGCCTTGAGTGTGAGTAGGACCTGTGCCTGGGTTCTAGCCAATAGACTGTGGCCTGGAGGAAGGTCTCAAATCAGTAGAGTCTTTATTGAGCCAGCAGACCCACTCAATACCTAGAACCTGGTGAGAACCTGGAGCAGAGAACCCAGCCTCATGAGAACCTGGAATAGAGAACCCAATTGACCCTGGCTCAAAGTCCTGAATCCTAGAAACCATGAGATAATAAATGTGTGCAGTTTTAAGCTGCTCAGTTTGTTATAGTTTGTTAAGTAGCGATAGAAAATCAATAGTCTGACTGTTCTTGATTTTTTAAATTTAATTTTATTGTGGTCAGAAAACATACTCTATGTGATTTCTGTTATTTCAAATTCATTTCTCTTTGTTTTCTGGCTAAACATATAATCTATACCAGTACCATATTCAGTTAATACGAAGGTACAATCTGAAGATGTTAGAAGTATTTTTAGAGTACCAAATCTCAAATAGTTTTATAAATATCAAATAGTATGAGGTATTTGATAGTGTTCTAATACATCTTCTAAATCTTCATTGGTCATATGTCTATTTTTTAATGTATCTTTCTAAAAACTGGACACTTTCATTATTATTAAAAGTCTTTTTTTATTTCTGATAATAATTGTCTTGAAGTCGGCTTTGTTTGACATTAATATAGCAACTCCAAATTTCTTATGCTTAATTGTTTTCATTGTATATCTTTCCCATCTACTTACTTTTAAGCTACTCTAATACTTAAGGTGAATCTCTTTAGATAGCATATAATTTGGTCTGTTTTTTTTTAATGAATCCATTCTGACTCTACATTTAAGCTAAAACAAGATACACATTGAGTTCATATGCCAATGATCAGTATTTTTCACTAATGAAGTGATCACTCAACTTTTCTGGTTCTGATAAATGTTGTCCAAGCTGGATTGTCTTATGTGTGTCTTAGATTTCTTCTTTCTTAGACCATATTCATTTGTACTTACATTTATTCAAAGTTCAAAGTAGATTGTATCCTTGCCAAAATATTTCTAGGAAAGTCTCTGCTTCTATCTCATATTGGCTGCAAAATGCTGATTGTAGTTTTGCGGCAGTGTAATCCTCGCCTTTCTGGTCCTAGTACTTGACGTTTCAGTTCGCTCTATAAGACCATTGTTCTTTGTGCTATGTGAATGTGCGTGGTGTTTTAAACCATTTGACTAAGGAAAGTCACTTACTACTTGAATAAGAATCTGTAAGGCAGAAACTCAATTACATAGATACATGAATTCCATGATAATTCCAGGGTAATACCATGAGACATATCCTTGGGTTTGCAACACACCTATGAAGTAGGTTATACAGATACCAACTTGTGAATTATTCATATAATTAAGGCTCTTTGAAAACAGGACCAGAAGATAAAGCTACTTTTTAAAATTTATAGACTTACACGTACATTTTGAAGAGTCTAGTTTATCCTATTATATATCTCTTTACATCCTCCCATCTATCATGTACGGTCAGGATGGACACACTCAACATTTTCAAGTTATTACTCCTTCAACTCAAAACTCCAGAAGTACACTAAATCATATATGTTGTTTTCTTACCAAGTAAAACCATGTGGAAATATAGTACATAAAATTGCCTTTGTTATTAAAAAGCATCATAATTGGCCGGGCGCGGTGGCTCACGCCTGTAATCCCAGCACTTTGGGAGGCCGAGGCGGGTGGATCACGAGGTCAGGAGATCGAGACCATCCTGGCTAACACGGTGAAACCCCGTCTCTACTAAAAATACAAAAAATTAGCCGGGCGTGGTAGCGGGCGCCTGTAGTCCCAGCTACTCGGGAGGCTGAGGCAGGAGAATGGCGTGAACCCGGGAGGCGGAGCTTGCAGTGAGCCGAGATCGCGCCACTGCACTCCAGCCTGGGCGACAGAGCCAGACTCCGTCTCAAAAAAAAAAAAAAAAAAAAAAAAAGCATCATAATTACATTCAAATGCTAGTGATGTTTAAGAAAAGATTGTATCTTTCTCTTTTTGTCTTTTTCTTTTCAGCCCTGTTCCTGTATTGGGTAATGGCCTTTATTACAAAAACAATAAAATTGGTTAAGTACTGTCAGTCTGGCTTGGACATATCAAACCTGCGTTTCTGCATCACAGGCATGATGGTCATCTTGAATGGGCTCTTGATGGCTGTGGAGATCAATGTCATTCGAGTCAGGGTAGGTAGCTAATGGCTTTTGTTTAGTTACTTGGATTCAAGACCCCAATATGAAAGATTACAGTTAGCTAGAAATCATTAGTATTGACAAGGATGAACACATGTATTTGATTTATATATAAATATAAAGTTGAACTAATCACTAAATTCAGGCCATTAATGTTTCAGAAATCTCAGTATGACCCTAGAAACTATTTATTCATTCACAAATATTGATTGATCAAATGCTTGCTATGTGTCAGATATTATGCTCAGTTTATATTACAGAAGAAATTGTTTTTAGGAGAAAGTTCAATCATCCATGATTGGTCTCAAAGCACACCTGGGTTAAGCAAAATACTGCATTCTCAGAAATTTAAAACTGAAAAGAAAATAATCTAATCCAGTTTGCTCATTTTGCTGATGAAGAAACATGTAGAGATAGCTTTGGCTATATATCCAAAGTAATATGGTCAAGACACACACCTGGTTTGTAATTGCATATCGATTGTACTTTCCACCACTTAATACTGGCAGTTATGTTGTGTGAGATACTAGAGATAGATTTTCCAGTATTCATTTTTTATCAGAGAACTTTGAACTTGATCTGTGAGTAGAAAGATATATGCTGCAATGCATGTGGAGAGTAGTCAGTTAACATCAGGAAACCATAGATCAAGAGACTCAATAATGGTGTTGATAATACATTTTAAAATCTAAACAAAGTAAAAACCTTCATTTGGTAGACCCTATCATAGGATATCATGAAACACTGACTCTTAGTAAAAACTATCTTTTAAAAGGTTAAGTGATCTTTTAGAATTGACCCCAAGAGGATTACATGCAAAATTCTGGCATTAACTAGTTAATCTAGTCACAACAGAAGGAAATATCTCAAAGAATATTTCAGAAAGGGATGGAAGGAGGCATTAAAATATAAATTTTGGTCACCTGAAATGAAAATGTAGAAAAGGTTGAAATTTTATTTTTAATATGTGGAAAATAATTGGACTAATTGTTATACTGTGGAATTTTTCTTGCCACAGAGATATGTATTTTTCATGAATCCTCAGAAAGTAAAGCCTCCTGAAGACCTCCAGGATCTGGGAGTGAGATTTCTTCAACCATTTGTGAATTTGCTGTCAAAAGCAACATACTGGTGGATGAACACACTTATTATATCTGCTCACAAAAAGCCTATTGATCTGAAGGCAATTGGAAAATTGCCAATAGCAATGAGAGCAGTAACAAATTATGTTTGCCTGAAAGATGCATATGAAGAACAAAAGGTGATTTAGTGTCTGTCTTCCATGTGCTTAATTACAGAGAATGGTCCTGTTGGCATGAACCTGGGAGGCAGAGCTTGCAGTGAGCCAGGATTGGGCCACTGGACTCCAGCCGGGGTGACACAGTGAGACTCTGTCTCAAAAAAAAAAAAAAAATATATATATATATACACACACACACACACACACATACATATATACACATATATATACACACATATATACACGTGTATATATACACATACATATATACACATGTATATATACACACACATATATACACATTATATATACATACACATGTATATATATACACACATATATACACACATGTATATATATACACACATATATATACACATTCTATACACACACACACACACACACACACACACACACACACACATATATATAAAGACACAAAGCTTAGGCCAGGCACGATGGCTCATGCCTATAATCCCAGCACTTTGGGAGGCCGAGGCAGATGGATCACCTGAGGTCAGGAGTTTGAGACCAGCCTGACCAACATGGAGAAACCCCATCTTTACTAAAAATACAAAAATTAGCCGGGCATGGTGACGCATGCCTGTAATCCCAGCTACTTGGGAGGCTGAGGCAGGAGAATTGCTTGAACCCAGGAGGCGAAAGTTGTGGTGAGCCGAGATTGCACCATTGCACTCCAGCCTGGGCAACAAGAGTGAAACTCTGTCTCAAAAAAAAAAAAAAAAAAAAAGACACAAAGCTTAAATCATATCTATGGTTGAGGAAGAGCAGATTTCCTTCATCTGCCCTCCTCTGTACTTTTGAATCATGTAAATTGGGCCTGGAAGACTGGAAGAGCCAATGAAGTATACTTATATTAGTTGCTCCATTAATACATGAGGAAGGATAGAGTGAGTACTGTCTTTTCTCTGGGACATGTCACCAAGTGGAAAGTAAGAATTAAGTTCAATGATCATGTATAACTAATCCATTACCACGTAATATTAATAACTCATGAAATTTTTGTTATTGTCTTTTCACAAGCATAATACGTTTGTTATATAAAGAGGTAAAATAGATACCAACTAATAATCACTTTTGAGAAATCAAAAACCTTACATTAATTAGTGACTAAAATTTAGCTTCTATAGTTCAAAATGAGAGACTAAATTAAATAAAAGGGCATTGTCTTCCTCTTCCATGTATCATCCTATATGGCTGTCAAAATTGGCTTCCTCTGGCACTTTTCCTAAGTATTCATTATTGTTTTAAAAAATTTAAAGATGAGAGTCTTTGGATATTTTCATTTTGTCTTTTATCATTCTAAATAGTCATGCATGCTACCCACAGTGGTAGATGTGTTTTCTATTGCCATCATCTACAAATATCATTGCCATTTAAAATATTAGGATTCTCAACAACACTGGAAGGAAATAGAGTATGGTAAAACAGCTAATGAGTTTTTGGCTGTTCTAAATGAAGATCAATGAAGCATTTATGGTAAATGATGAAAATAATCTCTGTTTTGTGTCAGAAATATGTGTTATGAAATTAAATGGCAGGAAAAGGTTACAACAAATGAATCTGAGTCATTTCTCTGGTTTCACCTCTGGGAAAAGTATTGCATAAAAATTTTAAAACTGCTAAAGTAAAGATGTTTGCAGTCTAGCCTAAGCATAGCTTAATTTTTCTGAGTTCTCTTTACAACAGAGATTAGCTTGAACTTGGTGTGTTAACGTCTACATAAACTTTGGAAAACAAATTATTTATTTAACAGGGGGTTGTATAGGGAACATAATTGAGCTCTATTCTAGTGAGTTGACTTCCTTGTCACAATGAAAAAACTTTATCTACCTCCTCCCTAAATTTTAATTATGATGATTGCTCAGGTCTTAAAATTTTATTTACAACAAACAACTATAGCTGTGTGAAGCCATGAGTTGACTTAAGTATAAATGCTGGTCTTCATTTTGCATTTCTTTGAGGAATACCTAGGAAACACAAGTCTACCATAATTTTTTAAAGTATTGACTGCCATTCAGGGAGATAAGAAATACGATGGAGGAGAAACAACTTGAAGTTGGGATAATCTGTTTTGTTTAGTTGGTAATTACTGGATAGGCAAACCTGTGGTGATGTAGTAACTCCAAAAGTCTTGACTAGTCTGCCTATAACCTTGATCTTTGTGCTTTACTCTTTTGCTTGCTATGCAATGCTATTTGGCAATTTTCATGATAAATATATATTTTCCCAATCAAAGAAAACTGAAAATGAATTAGGCTTTAAGAATCCTGTGTCATCCTTTGATAAGTAAAATAATACAGAGTCTTAGAAAAACTGTCTTGCTTACTTCTCATTCTCTCTATTTTATTAAAATGCATTCAGTAGCTACTATTTTCATAGAAGGCAAGGATATAGAATTATGCATGCTATGCTGAAAGGCACACATTAACATCAATTTTTAAACCCTTAAAGTATTTTTTGAAGTATAAGAAGGAATTTCCATACATGAGATTAGTTACTGCTCTAAGCAGTTTTATTTTGTTACATCTGGTTTTTTTTTCTTTTTTTTTCTTCAGAAAAAAGTTGCAGATCATCCAAATCGGACTCCATCTATATGGCTTGCAATGTACAGAGCTTTTGGGCGACCAATTCTACTTAGTAGCACATTCCGCTATCTGGCTGATTTACTGGGTTTTGCTGGACCTCTTTGTATTTCTGGAATAGTTCAGCGTGTGAATGAAACCCAGAATGGGACAAATAACACAACTGGAGTAAGTTCCTGGTGATTTTCAACGGAAACATATTATTGATGGATTTCATTGTAATTGTCACTTTTTATTAATGCAGTTTTATGAGTTGTTCAAATAGGCTTTTTTTTTTCAGAGAATTGAATGCTTTCTAAAAGAAAGAAAACAGTAATTTTCCTTTTAGAAAAAAATCACGTGTTTATGTATTTATTCATTGAATGAATCTGGCCACCAAAATTATTTCTCAGATTCAGAGCCTATAAACATTTAACAAGCATTTATGGTATGCCAGAAACTTTGTGTAGAAATTGTGCATTGATTGTTTTAATCTTTATAGGAATTCTTTAAAGAATTTTTATACATGACGGGTGGCTGAGTCACTTCTTTAGAGGTCTGTGACCAATAATACTAGCAATGTGATTTGTAATATTGTACATTTCTCTTTTCTTATATAATAAAAACCCACCACCCTGTTTCACAACGTTCAGGGCAAGTCACATTATGATATTTTATTAGACATTATGTTGTTATATTGGAGCTATATAGTTAAAATACTGCGTGTTTACGATCATAAATATATAATTTTTATTTTCTATTTTTAATAAAGACTGCATTGTGAACTTCCTACTTTCTTTCTAAGTATTGATTTTTGTAGTTCCACATATAGAAACTATCGCCAGATGAATCCATTTTCCTTTTCTATTCTCTCAATCTGATTTCCTGTCCTCTTTCCATCACGTATAAAAATGTTATGCAATATGAGAACTGACCTTAAATGTTGCCTCTTCGGTGAAGCTTTTTCTGATCATCCTAGTTGGAATCTGACTCTCCTTGATAGTCCCTTAACACACTCTTTACTTTATGTTGGCACTTACTGAAGCCTGTTACTTAGAGATATGTTTATCTTCCTAGGTTGTAAGCTTATGAAACAATTACGGTGAGCCATTCATATTTGTGTTCACAATGCTTAGCCCAGATCCTTGCATACATTAGTGTTCAATTATAATGGAAATGAACCAGATATTTTCACCACTGAATACACTTTGGTGATGTTTTGTCCCTACTAGCCTAATTACATACGGATATCTAAATTCCACAGAGTTTATCCATTATCCTTCTCCCTTGCATATATTAACCACGTTTTGCTAAGAAAGAATAGGACTTGCACATTTGTATATATTCCCACAAAAAAGGAGGAAGGGACCACAAGTAGAATTCTACTAGGTCTAAATCATAGAAAATAGTGTCCAAACTGATGTAATGTACTTAGTCAAATGTTATCTTTCCTTCTTTTCTAACAAACAAGTTACCATATGCTATTGTTACAAACAAAAATCAATTTTGGATATCCTTATGCTGAATTCAGTCGTATTCCTACTAAAACAAAATTTTGTAAGTCATGTTTTGTTACTGGTAGTGTTGCATGGGTGATATAGCCAAATTACCTATTTTATAATTTATTATTTATCTTATTAGCATAAATTAAGATATCTGAGAATCAGAAAAAGGCAACTGAGTGGAATTATTTTAAACTAATAAGGCTACCAAAATTGTATATTTCTTCCATTGGTCTTGCTGGCCAACTATCAATTTTATAGCTTCTACTTCCAAATTAGAGTGTAAACTAACTTGTCTTTTTATTTGCTGCTTACCATTTTACTAAGGTTGGATATACCTTTGCAGGAAATGCATTCTAATTTTTTTAAAATAAATTCTACCTTTTTTTTTCTTCAATTAGGCATTTCCATGACTCATTAATCAGTTAGGGATTTTATGGATTTACCTGGTTTGCATTGTATTTCACTGCTGTATAATAAATACATTGATTTTTTGTATTTAAATATTATGTATCTTTTAATAAATGCAAACTGTACACCTGGTCTATAAAAAGACGAGTTTTAATATGGCACTTTTTTTCTTTGGGGACCAGATTTCAGAAACCCTCTCATCAAAGGAATTTCTTGAAAACGCGTACGTTCTAGCAGTTCTTCTCTTCTTGGCTCTTATTCTGCAAAGGACATTTTTGCAGGCTTCCTACTATGTAACCATAGAGACTGGCATTAACCTCCGTGGAGCTCTGCTGGTATGTAAAGGCTGTGAATACTATTTGTTTCCTAAGAATGCTATATACCATTCAGTGAAAAGAATAGCGGTAGCTTCAGTTTTGTTTTTTCATTCCCTTTTCATTTTGGTATTACAACAACGTTTCTATAATCTACTTAATGAAAGAAACAGAGCTAATTAATAAACCTATTGAATTAAAAATAACTTTCAAATAATGTTAAGAAAAATATTTTGAAATCTTACATTTATTTATCTCTTTCTGTTTGTTCTAGAGCTTATGCTTTAAGTTTAATGCATGTTTTTATTATATCACTAGAAAAAAGGAAGTCTGTATTTGGTTAAGGACTGAAAATAACTATACTGAAGTAGAAATAACTGTAGTGGTTGATTTAAGAAGATGATCCTATAGAATTTTTCTTTTTTCTCAAAAAAATTAAATGCTTGTTATTTATTTTCAGTGAAAATAATCATAGTGTAAATTTTAAGTTTAGAGCTTTATGTACTCTTTTTTTTTTTTTTTTTTGGTAGGCCATGATTTATAATAAAATCCTTAGGCTCTCTACGTCTAACTTATCCATGGGGGAGATGACTCTGGGGCAGATCAACAACTTAGTCGCCATTGAAACTAATCAACTCATGTGGTTTTTGTTCCTGTGTCCCAATCTATGGGCTATGCCTGTTCAGGTAGGTAGATAAATATAAGTAAGATTTTTGTCTGCAGAGGAAATAAAACAAAAAAAGCAGTAATGTATTTAGCTCTGTAAAAGGTGTATAGTTTTTGAATGTGCAAATATTACACTCTTTCATAGAAAAGGAAGCTGAGACTCAGAAATGTTATAGCATAGGTTAAGCAAGAGAAGTTTGAAATTATACTGCTCGGGTTCAAATATCTGCCCTACCCCCTCATTTACACAAGTGCTTAACTCCTCAAAGTCCTAGTTTTCTTAACTGTAAATGAGAATAATAATAGTACTTCTCATAAAGTTGTGGGAATTGTCAAGGTTAAATAGATTAATATGTCTATAACATCTAGCGTAGTGCCCAGCATTTCCTGGGCATCCAGTAACTGTTAGTTGTTAATATTATTGCCTCGATTCATGTAAGTCACAGAGCCATGGTTTGACCCCTTTTATTTTGGCAAGCTCTCTTATAGCATTTCTAAATGAGAGCAATTGCTTTAATCAATCCCATAGTTTCAATAGTTAGTATATTGCAAAATGTCAAACTGCATAAAATGGTAGGAACAGTGACAAACTGGAGTGCTATTTAGCTATTTCCTATGTAAAATAACATTTTAGTAAAGACACATTTTCTTCTTCCCCTAGCTGGGTAAAAATGGCAAAAGAAATATACTCAGTTTTTTCCTCTGTATAAACTGGACATTTTTAATTATCTCAAGTTTTGCATTCTGTAGATGAAGCTTAAGTGCTAGATCTTATTTGAAAAAATCTATCATCTAAGTCCCTGTGTCCCACATTTATTCAAGTGCATAAAGTAATAAAGAAGATGCTAGTTTTTAACTTACTGTTTGCCTTTTCATTTTTTAATAGAAAACCAAGGCAAATAAAAGTGTATATTATGCACAGTGCTTGGCACAAAGTAGGATTTGAGATGTACTTTGTCTCATTTTATCAAAATATACTTATATAAAGGTGAATTAGGTAGCTGCCTAGGTGGTGTAATTTCAAGTGCACCAAAAGTCTCTGAATGACTGCATCATGGGTGACCTTAAGGAATTTTTTGTTTTTATTGGATATCTCAAACTACCTAATTAGTTAGGCAGTAAACGTGTCATTGGCCCCAGGCAGCTGCTATTAAGCTATTATCATTGGCATATAGGCATAAATTATATACTTGAACTGCATGGATACAGTTCATTAATTGATGTTTTGAGCCTTGATAAATCAGAGAGAGAGAGAATAGGATAGCAGGGGTAAATTCTGAGTTTTAAAGGAAAAAGAAGACAGTAGCAAACCAGAGAGGACAGGTCTGAATGGTTTTGCCTTTGGTTTGGGGAAAGAGAAGTATATTAAGATAGGACACCAGCTTTAGCTTTTTAACAGTTTTAATTACCGTCTGCCTTCTTGTCAGTAAGTGATTTCTGAAGTCATAAGAAGGTGAGGAGCTCAGCTCATTCCTTTAGTCCACAGACAACCATCCTCTACTCACATGATGCTGCCCCTACTTTTCATCCTCTCAGCCTTGAAAAGCTAGTACAATTCCAAAAGAATATAGAATGTCAAATTTATGGTGGGTGACAGCGTTTTCAAGAAAAAATTTATGCCCTTTTAAAAATCTGAAGACTACTTAAAAGGTTGGAAGCGTCATGGGACCACTTTGCGAATTCATGCAATAAATTGGCTTGACATCAGTTGTACAGATTATCATACTAAAAATACATTCCTAGCACTTAGCCTTCCCCAAATAAATCAGAGTAAAACCCAACTGTCACAGCTGGGTTGACTTGATGGTTAATTCTGTCCCTCTAGAGAACCCTAATACCGTTGACTTCCAAATAAACAATATAATAATTAAGAAATACTACGTTTGCACTAAAAATTATGTCCTTTCATGCAATGGCTTCCACATCCCATTCATTTTCTCTTTTCCATGTGTTTTTCTCTCTAGATCATAATGGGCGTGATTCTGCTCTATAATTTACTTGGATCAAGTGCATTGGTCGGTGCAGCTGTCATTGTGCTCCTTGCGCCAATTCAGTACTTTATTGCTACAAAGTTGGCAGAGGCTCAGAAAAGTACACTTGTAAGTAACATCTTTTGGAAACTTAATTACAAAAATGAGCAATGCTGTTTTAATTTTATAATATAGGAAATTAATACATACCACTAAAGATAATTTGGAAACAATTCTATTTCACTTCAGTTCTTCAGCAGCAAATGTGTATTTTCCATGTTGCAAAAACAATTTTTAAAAGTGGATTGGAAATTTAAAACTTGATGATCTTAGACTCAAAATACTAGAATCACCGTTCCCCATGTTTTAAAGTACCATGAGGTGATAAGGCTTTCAGTCTTCTTAGATCACTTGTCTGAAGAATCTTAAGCGTACGTTGAGGCTAGTGAATGTCAGTTATTGACACGCAAGAAATGGATCAAGGTGCAAGTGAAGGGTCAAGTTTGCTGCTTCTGAAATTATATTTCCCTAGGGTAGACTCAAAGCATGTGAGGATCTATGGAGTCACATTGACATGTTTCAGTGGCAGCTGCTCTTGCTGAATATATTTCTGGTCAATTTGGCAAGCAAGAAAAAGCCCAATTATTGACCTTTTCTGGCTTCAATTTGCCATGAAATCATTTCATTTGAGCACGAATTTGCTGCTTTTAGAGAAATCTTTGCAAATAATAAAATTGTTGACAGCATGTTTACAAATAAAGTTTGATTAAATATGAGCAAGGCTGTCTGTAAATCAGGCATAAAATGTGAAGATGCTGCCACTGACAGGATTGTTTCTCAAGTTCGTGTTTCTACTATGACAAGCGAGTTGCATGTCACGCAAGCGGTGTTTATCACTTGTTTTTCTGCTCCTTTAGGTAGGTTACTCATTATTTCTGTCTGAGCCAGCTATCCTTTTTACTCCAGCACACAAATACAGAAAGGTGTGGAAGGGGAGCTTAGGAGAGATATGATGATTCCCAAACATCTGTCTTTCATTTAGCTATTCATACCATATTCATTCACTCATTGAACAATCATTTGATAGGCATTTAAACACCCTGTAAAGACAAAACGTTGAACAAAAACCAGGCTGTTTGCTACTTTTGCTTTCTCCTATCTGTCTTTTGACCACTCTACTGCCCCTTTTGATAGTTAATTAGTCATATATTACCTTGTTAGTAATTCTAGTATGACATGTGGTGATGAAGGAAGCTGAAACAGCTGGCTAAAATGAAGCTTTCATATCTGCTACAAATCTCTCTATGATTATTCCAAGTTGTTAGTAAATCTAACTTAGGCCTTACCCAAGAACTTACAAAGAAGTATGTGGAAATCTCTTGATAGCTAAGATAATAGGCTTAGTTTCAATAACTGTATTATGAAGATGCAATATGAATGCACAGAACACTGTACCCTCATATTTTCAAATAAGAAGCCCACTAACTTTTCTTAAATTTATTATTTTTCTTCTTGTAAGTATGAGTGATAGAGTTGACTGCAGAAGAAATTAAGTTAGATGTTAGGAGTCATTATAAGTCTCCTTATTATTTAAATTTATGTCTATATTATCTGCAGACATGATTCAAGGAAATCATGTGAAACTTTAGAAAATTGTTTTTAGCTTTGATGTAAACCAAAGCAACAGAGACATACATGTTTTTAGGTGGGAAGAAATGTTGAGGCCATCTCATTAAACTCTTTATTTCATGAAGCACAAAGGGTTTAACTGCTTCTCCTGGGAACTTCACAACCTAATTAGTGAGTGGCAGGGCCAGTCTGAAATCAAGGTCTCCTCAATCCCTGTCCATTACATGGTTCTGCCTTTCTGATTCACTTGGATGCAGCTGGTATTATTTTTCTTCCTTTGTTTTATAGGATTATTCCACTGAGAGACTCAAGAAAACAAATGAAATATTGAAAGGCATCAAACTTCTAAAATTGTATGCCTGGGAACACATTTTCTGCAAAAGTGTGGAGGAAACAAGAATGAAAGAACTATCTAGTCTCAAAACCTTTGCACTATATACATCACTCTCCAGTAAGTTGCTGTTGCTCTAAGAACAGGCGACTTTAAGGGCAACCAGAATAACCAATAGTCTATTCAGTTTAGATTGTGATCAATGAAACATTCTAGTTCTTCAAGAACACCTATTTATTTTCTAAACACGTGCTGTCCAATAGCCACCAGCCACACGAGGCTATCTATTTACATTTAAATTAAAGACCAAAGTAAGCACAGGTTTAGAGTCAAGTAGACCTGAATTTGATTCCTCACAACTAGTGTGCCCTTGGCCATGTTACTCTACAAACTGAAATCGTTGGTTTTCTTCATCAGTAAAATGAAGATGGTGATAATAGTAACTGTAATTAAAACCCTCGTTATCAGTTCAGTTAGGATAAATAGTTGGTTTTTAGTAAAAAAGTAAAACTTTGTTTACTGAAATTGATTTGACTACATTACGATTGATTTTCTTATCCCCAAAGATCCTTTAACTATTTTTCCATTTGTCTCAGAATACTCATGGGTAGCACTTGTGGCTGCAGCTTTTACTCCGAGAAAACTTTGCCACAAAATATCTTGCTTTTATTATTATTTTGTATCACTCTAGGATATCGACTTTGGAAACAAAAGACATCGTTCTATTTGTAGCATTCTGTTTTTAGTAGTGGTGTTTCCATTTACAAAATATAGTAACTCTCAATCGCTAAAAATGTCAAATCCTAGAAATCATAGCATTCTTTTTTTTAATTATACTTTAAGTTCTAGGGTACATGTGCACAATGTGCAGGTTTGTTACATATATATACATGTGTCATGTTGGTGTCCTGCACCCATTAACTTGTCATTTACATTAGGTATATCTCCTAATGCTATCCCTCCCCTCTCCCCACACCCCATGACAGGCCCCGGTGTGTGATGTGAGGGGTCCAAGTGTTTTCATTGTTCAGTTCCCACCTATGAGTGAGAACATGTGGTGTTTGGTTTTTTGTCCCTGCAATAGTTTGCTGAGAATGATGGTTTCCAGCTTCATCCATGTCCCTACATGAACTCATCCTTTTTTATGGCTGCATAGTATTCCATGGTATATATGTGCCACATTTTCTTAATCCAGTCTATCATTGTTGGACATTTGGGTTGGTCCAAGTCTTTGCTATTGTGAATAGTGCTGCAATAAACACACGTGTGAATGTGTCTTTATAGCAGCATGATTTTTAATCCTTTGGGTATATACCCAGTAATGGGATTGCTGGGCCAAATGGTATTTCTAGTTCTAGATCCTTGAGGAATCACCACACTGTCTTCCACAACGGTTGAACCAGTTTATAGTCCCACGAACAGTGTAAAAGTGTTCCTATTTCTCCACATCCTCTCCAGCACCTGTTGTTTCCTGACTTTTTAATGATCGCCATTCTGGTATGAGATGGTATCTCATTGTGGTTTTAATTTGCATTTCTCTGATGGCCAGTGCTGATGAGCATTTTTTCATGTGTCTGTTGGCTGCATAAATGTCTTCTTTTGAGAAGTGTCTGTTCAGACCCTTTGCCCACTTTTTGATGGGGTTATTTGTTTTTTTCTTGTAAATTTGAGTTCTTTGTAGATTCTGGATATTAGCCCTTTGTCAGATGAGTAGATTGCAAACATTTTCTCCCATTCTGTGGGTTGCCTGTTTGCTTTGATGGTAGTTTCTTTTGCTGTGCAGAAGCTGTTTAGTTTAGTTAGATCCCATTTGTCAATTTTGGCTTTTGTTGCCATTGCTTTTGGTGTTTTAGTCATGAAGTCCTTGCCCATGCCAATGTCCTGAATGGTATTGCCTAGGTTTTCTTCTAGGGTTTTTATGGTTTTAGGTCTAACATTTAAGTCTTTAATCCATTTTGAATTATTTTTTGTATAAGGTGTAAAGAAGGGATCCACTTTCAGCTTTCTACATATGGCTAGCCAGTTTTCCCAGCACCATTTATTAAATAGAGAATCATTTCACCATTTCTTGTTTTTGTCAGGTTTGTCAAAGATCAGATGGTTGTAGATGTGTGGTATTATTTCTGAGGGCTCTGTTCTGTTCCATTGGTCTATATCTCTGTTTTGGTACCAGTACCATGCTGTTTTGGTTACTGTAGCCTTGTAGTATGGTTTGAAGTCAGGTAGCATGATGCCTCCAGGTGTTCTTTTGGCTTAGGATTGTCTTGGCAATGTGGGCTCTTTTTTGGTTCCATATGAACTTTAAAGTAGTTTTTTTCAATTCTGTGAAGAAAGTCATTGGTAGCTTGATGGGGATAGCATTGAATCTATAAATTACCTTGGGCAGTATGCCCATTTTCATGATATTGATTCTTCCTATCGATGAGCATGGAATGTTCTTCCATTTGTTTGTGTCCTCTTTTATTTCATTGAGCAGTGGTTTGTAGTTCTCCTTGAAGAGGTCCTTCATATCCCTTGTAGGTTGTATTTCTAGGTATTTTATTCTCTTTGTAGCAATTGTGAATGGGAGTTCACTCATGATTTGGCTCTCTGTTTGTCTACTATTGGTGTATAGGAATGTTTGTGATTTTTGCACATTGATTTTGTATCCTGAGACTTTGCTGAAGTTGCTTATCAGCTGAAGGAGATTTGGGGCTGAGACATTGGGGTTTTCTAGATATACAATCATGTCATCTGCAAACAGGGATAATTTGACTTCCTCTTTTCCTAGTTGAATACCCTTTATTTCTTTCTCCTGCCTGATTGTCCTGGCCAGTACTTCCAACACTATGCTGAATAGGAGTGGTGAGAGAGGGCATCCCTGTCTTGTGCCAGTTTTCAAAGGGAATGCTTCCAGTTTTTGCCTATTCGGTATGATACTGGCTGTGGGTTTGTTATAAATAGCTCTTATTATTTTGAGATACGTCCCATCAAAACCAATTTATTGAGAGTTTTTAGCATGAAGGGCTGTTGAATTTTGTCAAAGGCCTTTTCTGCATCTACTGAGATAATCATGTGGTTTTTGTCTTTGGTTCTGTTTATATGCTGTATTTGCGTATGTTGAATGAGGCTTTGCATCCCAGGGATGAAGCCCACTTGATCATGGTGGATAAGATTTTTGATGTGCTGCTGGATTCAGTTTACCAGTATTTTATTGAGGATTTTTGCATCTATGTTCATCAGGGATATTGGTCTAAAATTCTCTTTTTTTTGTTGTGTCTCTGCCAGGCTTTGGTATCAGGATGATGCTGGCCTCATAAAATGAATTAGCAAGGATTCCCTCTTTTTCTGTTGATTGGAATAGTTTCAGAAGGATGGTACCAGCTCCTCCTTGTACCTCTCGTAGAATTCAGCTGTGAATCCATCTGTTCCTGGACTGTTTTTGGTTGGTAGGCTATTAATTATTGCTTCATTTCAGAGCCTGTTATTGGTCTATTCAGGGATTCAACTTCTTCCTGGTTTAGTCTTGGGAGGGTGTATGTGTCCAGGAATGTATCCATTTCTTCTAGATTTTCTAGTTTATTTGCATAGAGGTGTTTATAGTATTCTCTGATGGTAGTTTGTATTTCTGTGGGATCAGTGGTGATATCCCCTTTATCATTATTTTTGCGTCTATTTGATTCTTCTCTCTTTTCTCATTAGTCTTGCTAGTGGTCTATCTATTTTGTTGATCTTTTCAAAAAACCAGTTCCTGGATTCATTTATTTTTTGAAGGGTTTTTTGTGTCTCTATTTCCTTCAGTTCTGCTCTGATCTAAGTTATTTCTGGCCTTCTGCTAGCTTTTGAATTTGTTTGCTCTTGCTTCTCTAGTTCTTTTAATTGTGATGTTAGGGTGTCCGTTTTAGATCTTTCCTGCTTTCTCTTGTGGGCATTTAGTGCTATAAATTTCCCTCTACACACTGCTTTAAATGTGTCCCAGAGATTCTGGTATGTTGTGTCTTTGTTCTCGTTGGTTTCAAAGAACATCTTTATTTCTGCCTTCATTTTGTTATGTACCCAGTAGTCATTCAGGAGCAGGTTGTTCAGTTTCCATGTAGTTGAGCGGTTTTGAGTGAGTTTCTTAATCCTGATTTCTAGTTTGATTGCACTGTGGTCTGAGAGACAGTTTGTTATAATTTCTGTTCTTTTACATTTGCTGAGGAGTGCTTTACTTCCAACTATGTGGTCAATTTTGGAATAGGTGTGACTCAGAAGGATGTATATTCTGTTGATTTGGGGTGGAGAGTTCTGTAGATGTCTATTTGTTCTGCTTGGTGCAGAGCTGAGTTCAATTCCTGGATATCCTTGTTAACTTTCTGTCTCGTTGATCTGTCTAATGTTGACAGTGGGGTGTTAAAGTCTCCCATTATTATTGTGTGGAACTCTAAGTCTCTTTGTAGGTCTCTAAGGACTTGCTTTATGAATCTGGGGGCTCCTGTATTGGGTGCATATATATTTAGGATAGTTAGCTCTTCTTGTTGAGTTGATCCCTTTACCATTGTATAATGGCCTTCTTTGTCTCTTTTGATCTTGTTGGTTTAAAGTCTGTTTTATCTGAGACTAGGATTGCAACCTCTGCCTTTTTTTGTTTTCCATTTGCTTGGTAGATCTTCCTCCATCCCTTTATTTTGAGCCTATGTGCGTCTCTACACGTGAGATGGTTTTCCTGAATACAGCACACTGATGGGTCATGACTCTTTATCCAATTTGCCAGTGTGTGTCTTCTAATTGGAGCATTTAGCCCATTTACTTTTAAGGTTAATATTGTTATGTGTAAATTTGATCCTGTCATTATGATGTTAGCTGGTTATTTTGCTCGTTAGTTGATGCAGTTTCTTCCTAGCATCGATGGGCTTTAAAATTTGGCATGTTTTTGCAGTGGCTGGTACCAGTTGTTCCCTTCCATGTTTATTGCTTCCTTCAGGAGCTCTTGTAGGGCAGGTCTGGTGGTGACAAAATCTCTCAGCATTTGCTTATCTGTAAAGTATTTTATTTCTCCTTCACTTATGAAGCTTAGTTTGGCTGGATATGAAATTCTGGGTTGAAAATTCTTTACTTTAAGAATGTCAAATATTGGTCCCCACTCTCTTCTGGCTTGTAGAGTTTCTGTCAAGAGATCCCCTGTTAGTCTGATGGGCTTCTCTTTGTGGGTAACCCGACCTTTCTCTCTGGCTGCCCTTAACATTTTTTCCTTCATTTCAACTTTGGTGAATCTGACAATTACGTGTCTTGGAGTTGCTCTTCTCGAGGATTATCTTTGTGGCGTTCTCTGTATTTCCTGCATTTGAATGTTGGCCTGCCTTGCTAGGTTGGGGAAGTCCTCCTGGATAATATCCTGCAGAGTGTTTTCCAGCTTGGTTCCATTCTCCCTGTCACTTTCAGGTACCCCAATCAGACATAGATTTGGTCTTTTCATATAGTCCCATATTTCTTGGAGGCTTGTTCTTTTCTTTTTATTCTTTTTTCTCTAAAGTTCTCACTTCATTTCATTCATTTGATCTTCCGTCACTGATATCCTTTCCTCCAGTTGATCAAATCAGCTACTGACGCTTGTGCATGTGTCATGTAGTTCTGGTGCCATGGTTTTCAGATCCATCAGGTCATTTAAGGACTTCTCTACACTGGTTATTCTAGTTACTCATTTGTCTAATCTTTTTTCAAGGTTTTTAGCTTGTTTGTGATGGGTTTGAACTTCCTCCTTTAGCTCAGAGAAGTTTGATCGTCTGAAGCCTTCTTCTATCAACTCGTCAAAGTCATTCTCCGTCCTGCTTTGTTCCGTTGCTGGCGAGGAGCTGCATTCTTTTGGAGGGGGAGAGGCGCTCTGATTTTTAGAATTTTCAGTTTTTCTGCTCTGTTTTTTTCCCCATCTTTGTGGTTTTATCTACCTTTGGTCTTTGATGATGGTGATGTAAAGATGGGGTTTTGGTGTGGATGTCTTTTCTGTTTGTTACTTTTCCTTCTAATAATCAGGACCCTCAGCTGCAGGTCTGCTGGAGTTTGATGGAGGTCCACTCCAGACCCTGTTTGCCTGGGTATCAGCAGCGGAGGCTGCAGAACAGAGAATATTGCTGAACAGCAAATGTTGCTGCCTGATCGTTCCTCTGGAAGCTTCGTCTCAGAGGGGTACTCGGCCGTGTGAGGTGTCAGTCTGCCCCTACTGGGGGTGCCTCCCAGTTAGGCTACTTGGGGGTCAGGGACCCACTTGAGGAGGCAGTCTCTCCATTCTCAGATCCCAAACTCCATGCTAGGAGAACCACTACTCTCTTCAAAGCTGTCAGACAGGGACATTTAAGTCTGCAGAGGTTTTTTCTGCCTTCTGTTTGGCTATGCCCTGCCCCCAGAGGTGGAGTCTACAGAGGCCTCCTTGAGCTGCGGTGGGTTCCACCCAGTTTGAGCTTCCCGGCTGCTCTGTTTACCTACTCAAGCCTCAGCAATGGCGGGTGCCCCTCCCCCAGCCTCGCTGCCACCTTGCAGTTCGATCTCAGACTGCTGTGCTAGCAATAAGTGAGGCTCCATGGGTGTGGGACCCTCCGAGCCAGGCGCGGGATATGATCTCCTGGTGTGCTGTTTGCTAAGACCGTTGGAAAAGCACAGTATTAGAGTGGGAGTGACCCGATTTTCCAGGTGCCGTCTGTCACAGCCTCCCTTGGCTAGGAAAGGGAATTCCCTGACCCCTTGTGCTTCCTGGGTGAGGCGATGCCTCGCCCTGCTTTGGCTCATGCTCGGTGGGCTGCACCCACTGTCCTGCACCCACTGTCCAACAAGCCCCAGTGACATGAACCTGGTACCTCAGTTGGAAATGCAGAAATCACCCGTCTTCTGCGTCGTTCACACTGGTAGCTGCAGACTGGAGCTGTTCCTATTTGGCCATCTTGGAACCCCCTCGAAATCATTGCATTCTTATGTGTGATGTTAACATCTTTCTCAAACAGCATTGGCCGAAGATTCATTTGATGAATTCGGTTTTTTCCTAAATAGATGATTCAGATGATTGCAACGATTCTCTTGTTAGTTCTGTTTAGAAATAACTCCAAGAACAGTTTTTACATTTTATTTTCACATTAAAAATCAATCAGATTTGCTTCAGCCTCAAAGAGTGTGTTTATGTAAAACTAAATGAGTACTGGCAGTGAGATACACTTTGTTTTTTCTAAACGGGAAAAGGGTTAAAAATATTTGCAGTTTTTTAACTTGTCTCCTTGGGAGCTTATGATGTGATATTTTCTTGAAGACTGTCAAGAAAACTTAGCCATTTTTGAAAACTGAGGAGAAAAAAATACCATTTTCAGGTAAAAGAAGCCAAACTTCGTTCACATAAAACCCTTTTTTCCAATATATTTTCAAAAATTTCAAAATAGAGACTTCTTTCATCCTCAACTCTAACTTTAAAAGCAACTGTTACAAAAATATTGTTTTTTCCCTCAAAGTATGACTGAGTATTCTCATGAATAACAGGGTTTATGTTAGTATACTTTACACAAACTTAGCAAAACTACTCCCACTAATATTTGATTTGATTTATGTGTCAGTTTTGCTCATCTTTGTTGCTCCCAAGACCTTTAACAAATTAAAATTTTGGAAGTTTATATATTGTTTCCTCTTGAATTATAAACTCCTTTAGAGTTTAAAGATTATAAACATTTCTTTTTTGAAATAGATTTAGAGAAAATATTTGGCTTATATAGCCCCTTTATTCTAGCCCTAATGCTTGATACATTAGACATAAAGTTGGAAGGAGTTTTATCTTCCAGCAATGCACCACTAACATAGTGTCAAAATGCTAGAAGACAGGATGATCAAGATTCACTTGCTTATATTGTACTACTCTAAGTTGGTGACCCCTTCAATACATCCTTCTCTTCAGGGGACTGAAATTCTCATAAGAAGGATGGATGCAGCCAAGAATAATAACAATAACAACAACAACAACAAAGATATATTGAGAGTATACTTAGCCAATTATTGCCATAAGTGGTTTTTCATATACCATCTCATTTAATTATTACAACAGCCCAGTGGTTTTGAATCTATTATTTATTTTTATATATTGTTTGAGACAAGGTCTCACTCTATCACCCAGGCCAGAGTGCAGCAGTGCAAGCATAGCTCACTGCAGCCTTTAATTGCTGGGCTCAAGTGCTTCCGCCTCACAAAGTGGTGGGATTACAGGCATGAGCCACAATGCCTGGCCTAGATTTTATTATTAACTCCACTTTAGAATTAAAAGATTGACATATAAAGAACTTAGGTAACCTGAACTTCTTTCAAATCATCCAGCTACTAAAGGGCTGAGGTGAGATGTGAATTCAGCTTGTGTGTCTCTAGAGATGAGAGTTGTGTTGGTATTTGAGTCAAATACAAGAAGAGAGAGGGTAGAGGAGGTCATCCTAGGGGAGAGCAGTAAGAAGTCATGAGGGGGAAAATACATTATCCTGTGTTCTTGATAGGCAGCTGGGATTCTTGAATCAATGGAGCAAAATTCCAGTTTGACCACTTCAAGTTTTATTATTTTGTTCAGTACAATCTTGTTGGTGGTGAGTTGAACAGAGCTGGCTATAAATCCTAGCTCTGACACTGTGTAGTAGAATGGCCTTGAGAAAATTACTTATATCCTCCTAGCCTCAGTTTCTTCAACTGTAACATGAGCTATTAATAATATCTACCATGTAGGATTGTAAAGATTAAAGAAGATAATGGATAATACAAACATTTATTGAGTGCACACTCCATCTCTGGCACTATGTCAAGTGCTTCATACTCATCTGCTACCAAGCAGGTTAAACGAAAAGAATACACTTAGAATATAGGGTGAAAATACAGCAAAAGAAACTATCATCAGAGTGAACAAACTACACAATGGGAGGAAATGTTTGCGATCTATCCATCTAAAAAATGTCTAATATCCAGAATCTACAAGGAACTTAAACAAATTTATGAGGAAAAAAAACCCTCTTAAAAAGTGGGCAAAGGACATGAACAGACACTTCTCAAAGGAAGACATTTATGTGGCCAACAAACATGAAATAAAGCTCAACATCACTCATCATTAGAGAAATGCAAATCAAAACCACAATGAGACACCATCTCACGCCAGTCAGAATAGCAATTATTAAAAAGTCAAGAAACAACAGATGCTGGTGAGGCTGTGGAGAAACAGGAATGCTTTTACACTGTTGATGGGAATGTAAATTAGTTCAACCATTGTGGAAGACCAGTGTGATGATTTCTCAAAAACCTAGAACCAGAAATACCATTTGACCCAGCAATCTCATTACTGGGTATATACCCAAAGGAATGTAAATCATACTATTTTAAAGATACATGCATGTGTATGTTTATTGCAGCACTATTCACAATAGCAAAGACATGGAATCAATCCAAATGTCCATCAGTGATAGACTGGATAAAGAAAATGTGGTATATACACCATGGAATACTATGCAGCCATAAAAAGGAATAGGATGATGTCCTTTTCAGGGACATGAATGGAGCTGGAAGCATTATCCTAACCAAGGAACAGAAACTAACCCAGGAACAGAAAACCAAACACCACATGCTCTCACCTATAAGTGGGAGTTGAATAATGAGAACACACGGACACAGGGAGAACAACACACACTGGGGCCTATGAGGAGGGCAGTGGGAAGGAAAGTAGCTAATGCATCTGGGCTTAATAGGTGTAGCAAACCACCATGGCACATGTTTATCTATGTAACAAGCCTGCATATCCTGCACATGTATCCCGGAACTTAAAATAAAATATAATAGGGTGACAATGGTCAGAGAAAGAAGGTTGAGGCAGAAATGTGGCTTCTCATCTGTGTTATTACAAAACTCAGATCAGTGTTTGGATTCACGGTACTGTACAAGAGTCTATGTTTGACAACTAAGTCATATCTGGACTTGCAAAAGCACAGTCTGATTCTGTTCTATGTACGGTGGTAAGGATAATCCCTGAGAGCGGATGATTTTTAAAACTTGAGTCCTCTACTGTTAAGAAAATTAGATTCTAGCTTCTCACTCTGCTGTTGCCTGGCTCTGTTACCAACAATTCACTTTATCTTTGGTTTCTTGGTTCCTAAAATTCTATAGTTTATGACTGTATGACTATAAATCATCAACTTGGCTTTTTATTTTTACTGTTACTTCCAAACACTAGTATTTCAGGCTAAAATGTGAGTTTTTCTTATTTCAACTAGGCATATCATGCTGATCCAATGACAGTTAAATATATTCCAGGAGAGATATTTAGACACGCAGAGAGTCCAGGATATGGAGTTGTTTTATTAACTGAAAGGGCCATAAATGAATATTAATATCACTGCTGGAAAGAGAACTCGAAGTGATGTCAAATTCTTGTTTTTAATCTGTGTAATAACCTGATTTCACATATTTAAATTAGTGGACTAAACAAAAGATAGACTGTAACCCCTCTGTAGAATATACATTTGTTAATTTCTAATAATTTTTATCATTAAAGGATGATTTTATATGAATTCTTTTGTTTGTAACATTTCATAAGAAAAAAATTCAATAAAGAAAAACAGATACTAGTTAAGACTAATGTATGGGAGCTCATAAAACTGCACACAAGTAGATATTAACTGGGAAATGTTTGTGGACTCCAGACAAAATGACATTTAATACTCTTTGTCCGTCCTGTCTTCAAAGAAAGTTAAAGCAATAATAGATGATTAAAGTTACTGAAAATGTTTTCACAGTTCAATGAAACTAATGCATTTTATTTCTTTCCACAGTCTTCATGAATGCAGCAATTCCCATAGCAGCTGTTCTTGCTGTAAGACACTTTTTCTCGCTTTTAGAAATGAAACCAAGTCAGTGTTTATAAATGATTTATGAGCAAGAATGTGTGGGTAGTAATATATATTACCTCACCTCTGTGACTTCTCTCTGTTGCAGTCTCCATTGCAAGAGTTCTAATCCAGGGTTTCTCAATAAAGACACTATGGACATTTTAATCCAAATAAATTTTGTTCTAGGGGCTGCCCTCTGTGTTAGGAGGTTTAGCAGCATCCCTGGCTTCTAGCTACCAGGTGCCAGTAGCAACCTCAGTTACGACAATCAAAACATTGCCAAATGTATACTGGTACATTTGCAAACATTGCAAAATGAACAGTGGTTGGGAATTAACTGTTCTAATCTCAATGATCTTGTTCCCAGACACTCTTACAACAGGATGGAGCTAGATCAATAACCAGAAAATCTTAAATAATTGCATTATATTTCATACTAAAATGACAAAATCGGCAACTGGTATTATTTGTAGAAATGTAATTAGCTGAGCATGATGGCGCATGCCTGTAGTCCCGGCTAACTGGGAGGCTGAGGTGGGAGGATCACCTGAGCCTGGGGAGGTCGAGGCTGCAGTGAGCCACGATTACGCTACTGCACTCTAGCCTGGGCAATGAAGTGATACCGTGTCTCAAAAAAAAAATGGAAATAAGTCTTCTTTGGATATTAATGCTGACAGTTTTAGTAAAGATCCACAGTGAGGACCCCAAAACAACAGAACATTCTTTTTCTCCCGGAGTATTTAGTATTGCTTGGAAAGGGCTTGACTGGTTGTTGAAAACTCTGGGTTCTCCATCCCTTTATTCTCCCAACTTAGCAATCTGACAGGGTCAATTACCTAACCTGTAAGTAGAATTTTTTTCTAACTTTCTCGTAAGTTTGCCACTATAATTGCAGGTAAGCCTTTCAGGACTCACCAAAAGCAAGTATTGTTTTAATTAGGGAGTTTTGGATGAAGTCATTGTTATCATAGTTACAATGGACATACTGGCATAGCAGAATATGTTAGGTTTCTAAGACTGAATGTACGCATGTGTGAAACTTTTTCCAGCTTTCTCTAAAGAACTCCTTTCTTTGCACAGACATTTGTGACCCATGCGTATGCCAGTGGAAACAATCTGAAACCTGCAGAGGCCTTTGCTTCACTGTCTCTCTTCCATATCCTGGTCACACCACTGTTCCTGCTCTCCACGGTGGTCAGATTTGCAGTCAAAGCCATCATAAGGTATGCACTGAAGTGTCTGACATGTTTTGCTTATTGATAATAGAAATGATGTGTGCTAATAGGAGTATTTGAAAAAATATAAAAAAGAACATTAAAATCACTGCCAGGAGACAACCATTGTTAAAATTGTGGTATGCTACTTTTCAGTATTTTATTTATTTCATGTAAAAATAATTTTTCAAAACAAAAATTTTAAATTTATCTAGCATTTGTCTCCTGATTACACTTTTTTTTATTATTCTCCCTTCATTTAAGTTTTATAATGCCCCATGTTTACTGACTATGTAATATTCTATGTTGGAAATATTCTAATTTATTTAACAATTACCTTTTTATTGAACATTTAGAATGTTTCTATTTTCTCCCTAACATAAATAACATTGAAGTTCACGCATCTCTGTTTATCTGTAAACTTTTCTCTGATGATTTTCTCAGGTTGGATTTCTAGAAGTGGGGATACTAGTTCTAATAATATGCACATCTTTGAGGTCCTTGATGAGTATGTTGCTTTCCACTGAAGTGGTGGTAGGTCAAAGAGGGCACACATTTTTAAGATTTTTAAAAATGAATACAGCCATAATGTTTTCCACTAAAGCTGTGCCAGTTTATATTGGCAACAATAGTGACAGAGAATGTTCACATCATCACATTTACTATTTTAATTTTAGTTTAATCTGGAAAAAAATCCAGGCTTAAAGTCTCTGAAAATGGTTAAGAATTGTAAAACCATTTTGTATTTTGCTCATTTAAATATGCTTCTATAGTGTTTCCAACCAGTGCAGATTTTGTCTCTTTATAATTTCTCATAATGCACAGCTATAAAAATAGATGTGATATGATAAGACCATTTTTCCACCATTTTTACTTATAAAAATGTGTTACCAAACTAGATGATACACTGCCTATACGATAGTCTATATGTCTTATGCTCCCATAAATAAGACACTCTTAAAAAGGAATTTTTCTTTTTAGATATATGCTCTTTATAAACCTATAAAACCTCAGAATGCTTTGTAAACAATCATTATCATATTTATATCTGGCTTTTGAAAGAAGTGTCAAGATGTCGCAATATTGAAGAAAAATTGGAAAATTGAGCCTTTAAATATATGAAGTATCATGTTGCAATTGACGGAAACATAGAACATCATTTGTAAGACTTTTAAAATGAGATAATTGTGCTGGTGTCTATATCTTACTGAGAAAACTAGAATTTATTATTCAAAATACCAGAATTTTCAGTTTTAAGCCAATAGTTTGCATTGGCTTAACAATCACTTAATGCCCAATAAAATTAAAATGCATATAAATCATCTTATAAACCAAATTCTTACAGAATATGATAGTGTAACATAGTTTCAAAGTTAACCTCTGAGACATTCATTAACAACCAGTTCTAGAGCTGTTAGTGTCTGGAGCTCAAGCCTTCTGGCCACATCTGCCCTCATTTTCTTATTGTTCTGCCTTCTGAAACACTTGTCCAGATCACTGACTACTTTTTGTAGCACCACTTCCAAATTAGGCAGTGCTCTGGAAGGGAAGCTACTTCAAACAATAAAATTGATAAATGGCCAGAGTCTGCTATTTTGGTCCTTATTTTCATTTTCTCCACTCAGCAACTGTCCCTTTCATGGTTACACTTTTATTTGGAATTTGACTTTGTACTACAAGTGGAGATAGAAAAGCAGTTGATAACTTGCAATAGATAACACCTCTGAAATCAGGAGGTTACCAAATATTAAAAGGACTTTGACTTGATTAAAAAAAAATGAAAACAATCTAGGGATGTCCCTCCAATCCATGGTATACAATTCTGTGGTAATAAATCCTAGTACAGTGGAGGATGGATATCCCTGTATATTTCTGCATAGCACTCTCCCTTCTGCACATCTCATGGAAAAGACATTTGCCAGTTTGATAAAGACCAGTCTTTCTTCAGGGCTCAGTTCCAGATTTCCCAAGCCATAGGCCAAACAGAATCTGCTTATAAAAGGCTGATTGTCTCAAATGAGTTTCAGTGGTTGAATTGCAGGTCCTACAGAGATGACTGGTAAGCAGAGAACATTAATCCTTTTTCCCACTGTGTGCTAGTTCTGGGAACCCAAATAAGTGCTCTCCCAGTGTTGACTGGACTTAGAGCATTTTCTTCTGTGCCTGGGAACCCGTGACCAACCTTTAGTGCCAGTTGGCCCACAGTGAGTTGAGCAGCCTGTTTATAATCGGAGACTTTGGTCAGCTGATTTTGAAATCTCCTCTTCAGGAACTGTGGAAATTCTAAATCCCTCACTGCACTCTTAAATACATTTAGAAACTTGGTGGGTTAGAATGGGATAAAGCACACTGTCAAACTTGTGCTATACATGCATGTAAGAGACTTGTAAACTTCTCTACCGGAGGAGAATTCCATACCATGTTCAATTCTTGGTTCCAAAACAATTCTATGCTTTCTTTTAATAAGGTTTGGCTTATTAGCCAAAGTGGTCTTCATGGCATTCAATGGCTGAGACCTGTATACACCTCATAAAATGGAAGAATGAGGCAGGTGTGATTCAGATTGTCTCCTCACACCCCCCAGCACCCAACACCATTTGATTTTTCTGGACATTTTATGATGAAGTGTTCTTGTCTACTTTCACAAAACAGAATAATGAAAAGTAACTATTATCTAAAATAATAAAATGCTCGAAGAAGAGTGATTTTTTAGAATGCTTGCCTCACTTCTCCACTTTGTATGTTACAAATCTCCATTTCACCATCTTACCACCATTTTACTCATCTCTACCCCAAGCCTCAGAGCATCTTCTGTGGATATGCATTCATTTATTGATACAGGTACATTGCTAGGCATTAAGAATTCCAAAGATAAAAGACTGAAATCTGCAGGGAGTCCACAGCCTAGTTACAGAGACCAGGAAGGGAAACTAATTACTGTATGGTGGGTTATGGTGTTATAAAGCTATACACAGAATGCTATGGCCCATAATGGCCATCCTTGAAGTTTTTGAGAGAGAAGGGAAACTATCTGGTCAGTAAAGATTTTTTTTTTAAATTTTATTATTATTATACTTTAAGTTTTAGGGTACACGTGCACAACGTGCAAGTTTGTTACATATGTATACATGTGCCATGTTGGTGTGCTTCACCCATTAACTCATCATTTAGCATTAGGTATATCTCCTAATGCTATCCCCCCATCCCCCCACCCCACAACAGTCCCCGGTGTGTGATGTTCCCCTTCCTGTGTCCATGTGTTCTCATTGTTCAATTCCCACGTATGAGTGAGAACATGCGGTGTTTCGTTTTTTGTCCTTGTGATAGTTTGCTGAGAATGATGGTTTCCTGTTTCATCCATGTCCCTACAAAGGACATGAACTCATCATTTTTTATGGCTGCATAGTATTCCATGGTGTATATGTGCCACATTTTCTTAATCCAGTCTATTGTTGTTGGACATTTAGGTTGGTAAAGATTTAAAGGAGGTAGTGACTCTTTCATAGAATCCTTAAAAATAGGTAAGACTTGGCAAGTTGGAGAAAACATGTAAAACATGTTTTAACAGCAGGAGCAGTATATTCATGGGGAAGAAGTGGGTAAGTAGGTGAGAAATCTTGGTATCTTCAGGAGATTAAAAGTAGTTCAGTGTCATTGGAGGAAGCGTTCTGATGTGGGAAGTATCAAGGCATGAAGCTCGAGAGTAAACTCCTGAGCAGCTTTTAGATGATGCTAAAGATGCTGAAAGGCAACCGGATGCCAGTTGTCACTTTAAGAAGTGGGTCATTACATGCACAGATTTGCATTTTAAAAATATAAACCTGGAAGCATGGTGGAAATTACTTCACCCTTGGTCAGGATTTGTGCATTTTCCATAATTGTTTTACCTCTGTGATTTCTGAAAGGACCTCGTATGAATAGAAAATGCTTTTTGTATTACCCATTTATTATTTCATCAGACATTTCTTTAGGAATTACCATGCTATATTTTAGGCATTGGGATAGATTCTAAAGATGAAAATCTTTGCTGCTAACGAGTTCACAGTCTAGTGGGAGAGATAGACATGGAACAAACAACAACAATGACAAAGTAGCAGTGCTGGAGATCCTCAGCCAGAGAGCCTAGAATGACTGGGGACATGGGAGGGGAAGGGAAGTAAGAGGTTCACAGATAGGTTAGTATTGGCATCCATTGATGGTCCTTGTCATTGATGTTTCAAAGTGGGGTGTTAAGAAGAGAGAATGTTGTCCCCATTCTCAATCAAGGTCAGGGACCATTGCTTCCAATGCTCAGGAAGAGTGGGGCTCATTTATTCCATAAAAGCTTTGAGTCTATACTGGAAAGATTCGTGATTTGTATCTATACTAGAAATGGGAATGGAGAATTGAACCAACCAACTTTACTTAATGTCAGAATCATTGATTTATTCCTTCTTTGATTTATTGAACAAACATTCCTTGAATGACATGTGCCAGGCATTGCTATATTTGGAATTATAAAGGCAGATGAGACTGGCTTCTCCACTTTGTTTTTTTGTGCAGAGACATAGTGTGAGATTGTTTAAAGGTATTCCTTTGATTGACAGAGCTGCGCTTCTTAAAATCAAATCTTTTCAAAACATAAGAACAGAATGACAATTACAATCTGTAAAAGTGAAGAAGAATAACTGCCATTTAAGAGGAATAAAATAATGTTTCATAAGGCATTTATAACACTGTTTTTCAAGTCTATGTGGTCAGACTTTGCTATCAAAGACTCAAAGAAAGTGTATGAACTGAAGCTCTTCCTAAATAATTACCTCTTTTAGTTCTCTGCAAGTGCAATTTGACAGCTAATAGATTGCCTCAATGGATTTTCGTCTTCCATCATGTTTCTATGGCATGCAAAGCCAAAACACTTAAAGATCATGGGCAACAGACTATATTAAATTTACCTTTTTCTCATTTTGTTATTGTGTCACAAAAAACAAGTTCTGAAGACTTGTCTGGAGGAACTTGACTATAAGTTCAAATAAAATTTTTAAAAAAGAAACCATTTATTTCCTACATACATTTTCTAGTTTCCTATCAAAGGCAATACCTCCCCTGTAGTTGCTGCTGCATGTGCCAAGCAAGTTTTCCCACTTGCTGCATCCTAGCTTGCCAAAAGGAGCACTTCTTTTCCTTTGCAACTTCACTGAATTTCCTTTTGTATATTATTTTATTTCTAGGATGATGTTTACAAAGCATATTATCATTTTCTTTGTTTTACTTATTTATTTTTGCTCCTGATCCTATGACACTGGTTTGAGAAAATTAGAATGGGTAGAGTAGATGAGCCAAGGAGTCTTGTGCCCAGCCTAAGGAGGTCACATTAAAGAATGTTGGCAAACCAGTCTTCTAGAGCAGGGCCTCTCAAATGGTAACGTGTTTATGAAGCGCCTCTGAGTATTGGTCAAATGCATAATGTGATTCGTATTTGGAGGCAGGGCTGAGATTTTCTGTTTTTAATAAGCTCCCAGTTGATGCTGATGCTGGTGGTCCTTGGCTGAAACTTTTGAGCAGCAAGACTCTAGAGGCCCCTCTCCTTGCCAGGTTCAGAAAATGTGAATCATGCATAGTGCTTAAGCAAGATACACAGTGGCCAAGGATTCCAGATCCTTGCATATTACATGCTAAATGGTTTTAGGCAGGTTACTTAGCTTCTCTGTACGTCACCTCCCCATCATTTGTAAAACTAGAATACTAAGAGGACTTTCCTCATTAGTGTTGTTTTTAACCACCCTGTTCCAAGTTCCTAAACAACTTCACTATTTTTGACAAGGAATATAATTGCAAAAAAATGCAAAGAAGGTTCTGTTGAATTTAGGGTGACAAGTGGTCCTGATTTTTCTGACATTTTTCTGGTTTTAGCACTGAAAGTCCCATGTCCTGGAAACCCCTCTGTCCTCAGCAATTTAGGATGTTTGGTTGATCTAGCTGAATTCCCAGTTGGTCTTGAAAAATGACTCTCACAGGCATCCTACTCACCATAATAATGTGTGTTAAAGTCGTTATTTAGGTAGCACTTTGTTGGTGGTGGTTTTATTGTTAACTCTTATTCTGTGTTTATTGCTTTTTGCAGTGTTCAAAAGCTGAATGAGTTTCTCTTGAGTGATGAGATTGGTGACGACAGTTGGCGAACTGGTGAAAGTTCGCTTCCTTTTGAGTCCTGTAAGAAGCACACTGGAGTTGTAAGTGCTTTATTTTTGTTTTGGAAGTTGTGAATAGAGGACAGTCTCAGCAGAATGGACAGATTAATACAAGTGAGTTAGAAGAGATTATAAGCTTTATTTTTTAACCTATGTGAAGAAAAATTACCACTTGCTTCTCTACAGCCTCACAAGTCTAAAATCAATAGACGAATGTATAAGGCTTGTCTTTATAAATTCAGAAAAAATTATCCTAGGAGACAAGACGTGTTTAATTCAAAAGGAAATTGAGAGTTTGCTTACTCCAAATGTATATAAAAATAACACCAAATAAGCTTACTACTCATGCACCATCTTCTTATAATACCATTTAGCTATACTACACTTTATAGTTTAAAACATATTTTCTGATGCATTTTACCTTTTGATCCACTTAATATATTACATTGTCTCTTTTTATTTCCCAGTTGAATTACATTACATTGTCTCTTTTTTTATTTTCTAGCTCTTTTTATTTTGCATGTCATGAGGCTCAAATAAAGTCATAAGATTACTAAGTGGTAGAGCTAGAATTAAAACTTGAATCTTGTAAGTTATAGACCAGTTCATTTATTCATGATACAAATATTTACTTAGTATCTACATAAAATCTAGAAACATAGTCAATATTATTTTGTCATGCATTACATGTAATATGAATAAGCTTTATTTAAATATATGACTGTGTTTTTGATTTTTTGGCTGCCCTGTGCTTTGTGCCAAGATTTAGGGTTGTAGCAATAAACAAGACATGTGATATCCTTCCTGTCACAGAATTCGCTTTCTTGAGGCAGGAATTGATAAGCAAATTAAAACAGTAACATAGTTTCACTGTGTGAAGAAAATGAAAGAGGGTATTAGAGAGTGAATTGGGTACTTGAAGCAGGGTGGTCATTTCCAAGAAGGCCCTTCTGGAGAGCCAGCATTTGAGCTAAGACCTGAATAAAAAATAGGTACCTTTCCTGAAAACTTATGGGAAAAGAGCATTCCATGCAAGAAAACTAGTAGATGCAAAGATCTTGAGGTAGGAATTAATTTGGTGTGTTCAAGGAACAGAGGGGCACTGTGGTTGGAGCCTGGTGAAGAAGAGAAAGATGACATGATGCGAGAACAATGATTGAGGGCCCTCGTAAGCCATGGAAAGAGTTTGGATTTTATTGACATGCAATAGGAAATTATTGGAAGGTTTCAAAGTAGGGAGTAATATAATTTTTGTTTATATTTTTAAAAGATTATGTTGTTGTTTTCTGTGTAGAGGGAAGTCAGTGGAGGACAAAGAGTAAAACACGTAGATCAGTAAAGAAGTCATTATAATAATATAGGCAGGAGAGGATGATGGTTAGAATTAGAGCTTTTGGTCCAGTTGCAGTGGATATTGTGAAAAAAGGAGATCAAATTCAGTGTACACTTTAGACATTGAGCTGATAAAGACCTGTGATAGATTGGATGGAGGAGATGAGGGAGAAAGAGGACTCAAGGAAGAATCCTAGGTTATTGGCTTGACTTCTGGGTAGATGATATAGCCATTAACTGAAATAGGGAGGCTGAGAAATGAGGAGATGGTGTTGAGGTAGAATCAAGAGGTACATTTTGCACATGCAAGTTTTGAGATACTTCTTAACCCAAGAAGAGACATAAGCATTGGAGATATAAATTTAAGAGCCATTAGCCATTAGATAATATTTAAATCAATGACTGGATTATACCACTTTCTTGAAGTGTCTAAAAAATTTTGAAGAAATTCTTAAAAATTAATATATTTCACAAAGTAGAAAAGCATTATTCCACCGTGAGTCATAAGTTAATGTTAGTTATAATTGTTACTATTAGAAAAAATATGAATATATTTACCATTTATGTGAACCAACACAATCAGTCTCCTGACTGGAACTGATTGGAACTTGGAAAGCTTTTCCCAGGAAATCAATCTATATTATATATTTTTAAATCATGTTTAAAACTGCTAAAAAAGGCAATCTTGTGGTTATATTTAGACTCGTTTCCTTCTGTTGTTCTGGAGGTGTTTGTTTTTGTTTTTGTTTTTTCACTTTCTGTTAAGTTGTTTTACTGAATGGGTGTGATTTTGTCTGAGAAGGGACCACCAGCCATGTTTATATGTGCTGGAGGAACAACACCTCAAAATGCTTGTTTGTTAGTGTGTGGACATGGACACAAAGACAAAAATGCATTAAAGAGTGTCTAAACTTTTAGGCAGTAGGGGATCAAATATTTGATTAGAACCAGTCTCGTCACTCTTGGGATGGTCGTAGACTACCAAGGAACTTGTCTTTCAGAGATAGGGGGATAAGCAGAGTGAGATGACCTCAAGAAACGGCATATAGGAGGTCAAGTTCATGGAGTTAGGGAAATCTGAAGAATTTTTTTGTATGAGATGTGGCATAGAAGAAAAATTGAACTGAGAAAAGGTTTTGGAAAGAAAAAAAGAATCCCCTTCAAATGCATCCAATATCTTCAGGGTTATTGAAACCAGACTGGACTTCTTGATGTCTTTCAGGGTCATTCATCACTGCTGATGGGCCAAACCACAAATGACAAACTTTTTAAAATGGAGTGAAAAAAGCTGTGTATTTGAAAATAACACTAATGGAAACTCCTTCTTGAGAGTGCTTAAGATACTATGTATTCTGTAAAAGCTTAGAGTTAAGTGGTTTTGGCTGTAGAATCTCCATGGAGAATTAGTGACAGTCTAGGGCCAAAGTCTCTTCATATTACATCTGTGGAACTTCGACTCAAATCTCTGTCAACACATCTACTCTTCCCACCCTGTTCTTAGTTTTGCGAAGGGCATGAAGTCATTTCTTTTGGACCTGTGGGGGCAATAATGTTACAGAATTAAAGACTCTAGAAGACAGTACATTTTATATGTAGGTGTAGACCTGTTTTGTATGGAAAATATACTTAGCCTAAAGGATAGTGGCTTTCTACAACCTCTCATGCAGTGTACTTCCAGGAGTATTTGTGAGGGCTGTAGGAAGGAAAAACAAAACTAAAATAAAGTTCATGAACATACTCTCCTCCTCTCTCTCTTTAAGTCAAAATATATTAGTATTTTCTGTGTGACAGAACCACTGCTAGTGTCTTACTTTCTAATCTTTTCAGTGGCTTTTTAATTTGTGTATTTATTTGCATGTAGCCTAGCAATGTACTATTTGACAGTTTGGGTGTTCTCTTGATACACCAGTTGATGGAAATTGGAAGAGCAATATCTTGTTTGGATTAAATTACTGATTATTTGAGTACATTCCTAATTCCCATAGTAGAACCCAATGGATTTTTAAAAAAGCTAAACCTGCAGTTCCAGGCCAAAAAATAATCCCCCAAAACCAACAACTTTCACAATTCTAGAATCGTTTCCTTTCTAGGTAACTTAACAGTTTAAAGTGTATTATTACTTAGCCTTCATAGTCTCTATAAGGTATTTGAGTAGGAAGATAATTATGGCTGAGTGCATTGGTTCATACCTATAGTCCCAGCACTTCGGGAAGCTGAGATGGGCGGATAGCTTGTATCCAGGTGTTTGAGACCACCTGGGCAACATAGGCAGAACCTGTCTCTACAAACAGCAAATAAGTTAGCCAGGCATGGTTGCAAATGCACCTGTAGTCTCAGCTTCTCAGGAGGCTGAGGTGGGAGGATCACTTGAGCCTCGGTGGTCAAGGCTGCAGTGAGCTGTGTTCATGCCACTGCACTCCAGCCTGGGGGACAGAGTGAGACTCTGTTTCAAAAAAATAAAAGTTAATTATTTATGTTGAAATACTGACTCAATATGTTTCTGGAAGAAATTTTGAGCTTTAAAATTTTTCCAGATTAGAAGGTTTATGAGCTAAATATTCTACTTTCTCTTTAGCCATTTATCTCTGTGTGAAACTGAACCAAAAAATTAGAGAATGACAAATTTCTAGATATGACTTACATTCACCTTAAATATGTGAAGACTGTCACAACTCAGCTGGCATCCTCTTTATAAAGGATGTTTTAGTCCATTGACTAGGAATAGGGCTATAACATTTGAGATAGACTAGATCATTCTATAAGACTTATGGATCTCCTGATGAAACACTGTAATATCTTTGGACAAAAAAAAATCTAGATCTTTATGCTTTTGTCAATCCATAGCAGAAGCTGGGTGCCGTGTAGCTCAATCTGATTTATGTGAGTGTATCAGATTAAAAATCCTCATGATTCAGAGAATTATCAATAATGTACGGGTGGAATGTTTACAAGCCTGATAACTGTATTAGTCTATTCTCACACTGCTAATAAAGACATACCTGAGACTGGGTAATTTATAAAGGAAAGAGGTTTAATGGACTCACAGTTCCACATGGCTGGGGAGGCCTCACAAACATGGTGGAAGGCAAAGGAGAAGCAAAGGCACATCTTACATGGTGGCAGGCATGAGAGCATGTGCAGGGGAACTCCCCTATGTAAAACCATCAGATCTCCTGAGACTTAGTCACTATCACGAGAACAACACGGGAAAAGATCCCCACACCCATGATTCAATTACCTCCCACTAGGTCCCTCCCACAACAGCCAAACCATATCATAGCCTAACAGATGGATTCTAGTTTGACCTGAGTTAATCTGATCACCTTTTAACACCATGCAGTTGTTTTTATTGCCTGGGCATAATCCATCCATATCATTGGAGAAAGATTATCCAAAACTTAGTTTGGGACTCTGTACTTTAACTTCCATCATTTGCAAGTATCCTATTTTCATATTTTCATTTTTTCTCAAGAGGCATGTGAATGAGGTTTAACTATAGCTTAAGAATTTTTCATTTTTTTTTATGAAGGAGTCACTGAAATAATTAAAATATAACATCCACTTCTTTTTCTTGGAACTTAGGTAGCAATGTGAGTAAATGTTCAGTAAACCTTCTTTTTTTAATAAAGCCTCAACTTGTGTTCTTTTCCATTTGGAATGCAGCAGCCAAAAACTATAAACAGGAAACAGCCTGGAAGATATCACCTGGACAGCTATGAGCAATCAACACGGCGTCTACGTCCCGCAGAAACAGAGGACATTGCAATAAAGGTTATTTTTATTTCCTGGATTCTTACATGAATAGAAACATTTATGTTACTATTTTATGGTGAAGTTCTGCGAAAGTGTCCCAAATTGTGCCTTTAAATTGTTTTTACAGTTGTCATTAACCCTAATAACATTTATTAAAAAATTCTGAGTTTTAATTGTCAGTTCTTCCTCATCTCCCAACCACAATTTTTGCTCCAGCAGCACATTTCAATAACCAGAAAATGTGACTTTCTTCTGAATCTGCTTTAGAAGCTAGTGTCACATGTATTTTTTCTGGTATTCCTATGTTTATCAACCAAATAAATTGATTCATGAGAATACCAATATTATAAGTTCAAATTTCAGGAATATAAATTAGATAGTCATTGTTTTCAATCAGGGGAGACTCAGACTAGTGTATGCATTCACCAGTTTCCCGGTACTGCCCTTGATCTCATTTCAAACTTGGCTATTTGGACTCTCCCCAGGCATTGTGCTTAAGTTAAGGCAGAACAGGCAACCGAGAGTTGGGGATAAGAGGGAGTAATCAGTGTTGTGCAGGAATTGGAAGAGCTGCCGGCAGCAGTCAAAGGCCTCCATCCATGGGAGCTGCCAGAGTCCTGGAAACTTAGCAAACTGGCTGCATTGGCTACTGGAGGATATCCAATTCTCCTGCACAGCCTAGGCCAGTCAGAGAGAGGGGGAGGCTCAGTATGGGGTTTATAGTAGAGCCAAGAGCTATGTTTAGGTCTCTCTCTCCTTGACACCTGACACAATACCTTCCCACAATAGCCACTTCATAATCAGAACAAACATGTGATTGAGTGGAACAAGCTAGTGCTAGCCCTCCCTTTTCCACTAATTTGATGCATGATATTTGGGCAAATTACTATGCCTCATTGAGCCATGGTTTGCCCATCTTGAGGTGGACATGCCATTTTAGTGTGGTTGTTTTGGGGTTAAAAGGATATGTCACATATGAATTTTAAAGAGAGCTCTAGTGATTCTTGACTTTGGCTATGCATTAGAATCACCTACAAAGCTTTAAAAAATGTGTGTGTGTGTGTGTGTGTGTGTGTGTGTGTTGTTCCCTAGGCGATTATAATGTTCAGGCAGTGTGTGAACTAGGGGCTATGAAAAGATAAGGAATGAGAGATTGGAAATGGTCCTCTATGCTGTTGTTTCCCCACTATGCCCAGATAACAACTAATGTGTTGGTGAATAAAAAACAGGGCCAGTTTTTAATTGACATTTTCTGTTCACTATAGTAGGAATCTAAAAATATGTCTTTTCCATGTGTTTCATTAATTTTCTTTTTGAAAGAAAAGAGAGACTATTATGAATTTTTTTTCCAAAATTGACCATTCATGCATTAAGAAAAATAGCTGCTTATCAATGGTTTTGACTTTGCTGTGCTTCTGAATGGCCTCCGCAGTTTCAGTCTCACTTTCAAGCCCAAATTAATTTTTTATTTATGGTGAAAGCTCACAAATTGGTAATAATATATTTTTTGAAATATTTTTATTGTGAAATACAACATACTGCAGAGAAGTACATATTTATATCAGCAGCTCCCTCAGAAAATGCTCCAACACATATATCTGCTGTCTTCTTATATTTTTCCCTGAGATATAATTGTCACCCTGTCTTTTATAGTCATCATTTCCTTGATTATTCTTGCTATGCTTGCCTCCCTAATAACATATTTTTAGTTTCTTAAAAGTTTAAATATGTGTATATGTGTGTGTGTGTTGCTTCTTTTGCTCAACATTATGTATGTGTAATTCACCTATATTTTGTAAATGTAATCCATTCACTCTCATTGCTGTTCTAGTGTACAAATTGTTCAATTCTATAAATATACCAGAATTTAATTATCTGTTCTACTTTTGATGGTCTGTTGGGTATTTTTCAGTTTTGGGCTATTGTGAACAGTTGCTGAGTTATACGGTATGTGCATCCTCAACCTTCCTAGATAATGGCAAACTGCTTTCCAAAGTGATGGTGCCAATTTACACTTTCACCAGAAGTGACTGAGAGTTCCTGTTGCTCTACATCTTCACCAAAAAAATGCTTCTCATTTTTTTGCCAAGTGTTGTGTGCTGGGAGAGGTGTAACTGTATCTTGCTGTGGTTTTTATTTGCATTTTTCTGATTACAAATGAGGTCAAGCAACTTTCGATATAAGATATATTTATGAAAATGGCCATTGGGGTTTGGGTTTGGATTTCTCTTTTGTGAATTACCAGGTTGTTTGTCCTTCTCCTCTTTAAAAATTTTTGGTACTACTTTGACAGTCACATATGTTGCAAAATCCTTCTCCCACTCTGTGTAACTTGGCTTTCCACTCTATGATATCTTTCATTGAACAGAAGTTCTTAATTTTAATATAGTCTAGGATACAACTTTTCCTTTATGGTTAATGCTTTGGTTTTTCATCTTATTTAAGAAAACTTTTCCCACCCAGAGGCCATGAAGATTTTCCATATTAGCTCCTAAAAGCTTTGAAGCTACACTTTTTAACTTTAGTCCTTTAATACACATAAGTCCAATTTTTGTGTTTAGTATGAAGTAGGGATGTGATTTAGTAGGTAAATCAGTGATGAATAATTTATTAGTAAATCATAAATGTAGCAGTAGTACATTTAGTAGTAGTCATTTTCCCAAATTTAGTAGTAAATCAGTAAGGTCTGATTTAATGTTTTCAAGCGTGATATCTAGTTGCCTAGCCCCATGTATTATTGATCACTGTCCCCACTGATCTTCAGTGTGATATCAGTTACACATCAAGGATCTATATGTGTGTGAATCAATTGATAGCCTTCATTTATTTTTCTCAGATTTATTTGTGTGTTCAGTACTCCGCTGTAATGATTACTATAGCTTTCTAATGAACATTGACACCTTTTAGAACAAGTCTTTATAACTGGATTTTTTTTCCTTCTTAGCTATACTTGGCCCCTTGGGGGAAAGAGGCTTAGGTGTTCTGGGGCTCACACCTTTGAATTTGTATTTTTTCCTTATATTTTGACTTGGAATTTCCTAACTGCTTCTTTTAGTGAGATTTTTTACAAACCAAATTTTGTTCAGCATTGTTACTTATTTTCAGCAGGAGAAAATGGACAATGGTCTGTGTGTGCCCTGCCTTTAAATTTAAAAAAAAAATTCTTTTCATTGAGGTGAAATTCACTCAGCAGACAACCATTTCAAAGTCAACAATCCAGTGGCATTTAGTACATTCACAATGTTGTGCAACCACCACCTTTACCTAGTTCCAAAACTATTTCATCACCCCAAGAGGAAATCTCAAATCCATTAAGCAATTGCTCCCCATTTCCCACTCCCCTTGCCCCAGGCAGCAACCAATGGATTTGCCTATTCTAGATATTTCATATAAATGCAATCATATACTAGGTGACATTTTGTGTCTATCTGGCTCCCGCTTTTAAATTTTAATTCATTCTTTCCCTGTATGCCTGATACTCCTTCCTATCAAAGTCACCTCATCCCCAATATACATACCTCCTACCCCCATCATTATAGAACCAGCTCTAATGTGCTTGATGTGCTTAGGCATGCCCATATCTTTGTAAAATATGTAGTGTTGTCATAAGTGTCTGTGTGCTCTCAATTTACTTAAATGTTTTCTTGATCGTTTGCTTCTGCTAAGTGCACCATTGTATCTTGTAGAATGTGTCGCTGCATTTTACTTATCCCCTAGTGATGTACACTGAGCTTGCCTCCATCTTTCCTGTATCATAAACCCTGTTATGATGATCATCATTGTACCTATCCTTACATGATCCTTTGCAAAGACTGATTTATATATTAGCTGATTTTCCAAGTTCAGATATCTAGTTGGGGAAGTCAGGATTTTAACCCTGCTGGTGGGGAATTTAGTGCATTTTGTAAAAGGCAGGAGGGAATGGAAGTGTAAATGGCAGCAGGAGAAATTAACTTTAGCCTTCCTCCTCTTCTATCTTTCTTGTATGGATGTTGTTCCTTCTTTTACTTCAATGTAGCACCAAATCAGAAGGTGACATTGCATTCTTTTAGTTCTTTCCTGCTACTTTCAGACCATAACCTTTCCCTGTCACACTCATAAAGCTATGGTATTTTCTACCTGTTTTCACATCTATTATCAGAGGACCTCATAATCACTCTTCCACCTTCACTGTAGATGTGAGTATGTTTCCTAGTCCACCATTCTGTCTTTGTATGTGCCACACATAGTTAGGATTTACACTTCCAAGGGCACAGTCTATCCAGTATCCCAGCCTGAAAATCCCCTAATCTACTGTCACTCCATTTACACAACCTCACCTGTATCACTGTGTCACCTTCTCCACAGCATTCAGCAGCCTGGTTATACATGTGTAGAAGGCATGAGGTTGGACTGCTGCAGAAAGATACTAAAGGATTTTTAGCATTCTTCATAATATCACGAATTGAAAGACCCTCCTTTCACTTTCACTCTTTTTAATTTTTCATTTATACCACTGAATAGCCATAACTCTAAATCAGAATTTCACCATTGTGTGTTCTACCTTGGGTTGAGTCTTTTAGCACTTACAAATTTTTATTTTAATTAGAAATTATTCATTGATACCACACATATAATTTAATTTCACACTCATATAATTTGGATTCACATTTGGTCACCACCTGGAACTGCATCCCCTCTATCTTACTCTATTAGACTAGTCAGTCACTGACAACAAAATCCTGGTACCCAAGTTTTCTCAAGCCTTTAATTTCATGGTCATTGTTTTTTTTTAACACCATTGAAACCTTCAATATCTTGAACTCCTTCTTTTTCTCCCAGTCCTTTAGTACCTTTCTGCAGCAATCCAACCTTATGCCTTCTACACATCTATAACCAGGCTGCTGAGTGCTATGGAGAAGGTGACACAATGATATAGGCCAGCATGGCCACAGAGTTATTATCTCCAACCTCAGCTGACTCCCCTCCCCCAATAGCTATCTGCCATCCTTTTACATGTCTCTTAGCAGCATTATTTTCCAAACCTACAGTAGCTATGCAGCTGTCACCACTCTATTCCCACCTCCTTCTCTCTCCTTTTGTCTCCTCTTTCTCCAGATCACCTTAGCTCCCAATTTGCTGAGAACATCAACGGTGTTATGTAGGGTCTCTCTCAGTTTCATGCTGGCCCTTGTCCACAAGCATCTATTTTTGTGCCTCTTTTAGCCTCCTCACCTACCCTAGGAGAGAAAATGGAATCTTCAGCCTCTGAGGCTGTATAATTTCTTTGCATGCCATTTGTCATTTAACCATAATGACAGCCCCAGCCACCTCTGCCCCAGCTAGCTCTATTCATCATTTCCTCTGACATATTTTACGGTTTTTTGATCTTCAGCCTATTCTCACTATAGTTCTTTACCTACAAATGCTTTCATTGACATTCGGTATATCTTACAAAACTAGTTAAAAGGCCTCTTTTTCCAAAAAGTTTTTTGACTCATCCCAGATGTAAATGATTTTCTTTATGAGCTGCTATTGTACTTAGTGTCTGTGTGTCCCCTCTCTTTGGTACTTAGCCCATAATGTCGTGTCTTGTACTCACTTCTTTCCATGGTTTACTTACTCAACTGATTGCAAGCTTCAAGAGAGCAGGGAGGATGCATTATGCCTTCTTTGTAATCTATGCCAGCCTAACACAGTCCCTCAAACAGAGTGAGGATGATCAGCCATATTTATAAAGCAATCAGTAATTCGAATCCAGCCCTTCCATGCGACCCTCCTTCCATGACTAATTTCACACATAACTATGTGATGGATATTACTAAATGTTGTGCCATATATATTACAAGCTAGAGAAAACCTGCATGGACAAACATAAGCTAGCCTTTTCAAGCAGTTTTTCACTCTTTAAGTTATTCATTTTATGAAGGGTTTTGGGGGTTATATGTAGTTATAATTCAGATATCACAAATCCATTCTGCAAAATTCCTAAACGATAGTGTGCTTAGAAATTTCATTTATGGTTTTGAAATAAAACATTAGTTTATGAGCAAAGTGTATCTTCAATTTCTCCTGATTTTTGGAGCCTTTCCTCCCCTCATCTGTGTCTACTTCATCCTTCTAATTCCTGGGTTCTGTTACTGTTTTCTTTCCTATTTGTATAACTGGTAAAACTATTAAGTCCACTTGAAGCTTGTTAAAACAAATAGATTGTGTGGGATGAATAGAAGGTATTGTGATTTTTCCTGATTGTTGGCGTTTATACCACAAGCAATGTTGCCTCACTTCTTTTATTATTCTTTACTCTTTTTTTTAACTTCAGTGAATAGTTGGCCTACACAGTTCAGGAAACTCATTAATTACAGAATTTTCCTCCTCAGTTAATGAAGTCATTTTGCTGGAATAATTTGTGGTTATTTCTCTGCTTTATTTTAATCACTAGGATTTGGGGAATTGTCTGGCAGTGAGAAAATAATTAATGTGGAGATTTCATTGGAAAATGTTTGGGATAATTGTCTTTTAAGAATGTCCATATGTAAACGATCTGGTAATCCCAAATTTTCAGAGATTTTAGCATTCTTCATAATATCGCAAATTTAAAGACCCTCCTTTCACTTTCATTCTTTCTAATTTTTCATTTATACCACTAAATAGCCGTAACTCTAAATCAGAATTTCACCATTGTGTGTTCTACCTTGGGTTGAGTCTTTTAGTATTTACACATTTTTATTTTATTTTATTTTATTTTATTTTTCCAAGATGGAGTCTTGCTCTGTCACCCAGCCTGGAGTGCAGTGGCGCGATCTCGGCTCACTGCAGCCTCAGCCTCCCGAGTAGCTGGGACTACAGGCACCTGCTACCACGCCTGGCTAATTTTTTGTATTTTTAGTAGAGACGGGGTTTCACCGTGTTAGCCAGGATGGTCTCGATCTCCTGACCTTGTGATCCACCCGCCTTGGTCTCCCAAAGTGCTGTGATTACAGGCGTGAGCCACTGCGCCCGGCCTACAAATTATTATTTTAATTAGAATTATTCATTGATACCACACATATAATTTAATTTCTATATTTTTATTTTGTAGGTCACAAATGGATACTTTTCATGGGGCAGTGGTTTAGCTACATTATCCAATATAGATATCCGAATTCCAACAGGTAAGAGTTATTTGTTATGAATTTTTGTAATTGTTCATGACCGTAACCATAGTTTTCCAAGATAATTGAGCCTAATAAAAAGATACTTTTTAAAGACATAAATATTATTTATGATTACCTATTTGCACTATTGTGCTTGCGAGCCACTGTGTCACTGTGGGAATGGCTGGAAATGATAAGACCTGACTTTCACAGTGGAGTTTATACCTTTGGACAATTATTTACTGTTCATTTGCTGATTTGGGCAATTTAAACAGTGGGGTGGTTGATTTCACTTTTTGTTTGAGAAACACTTTAAAGAAAGAGTATATGAGAAACTTATTTTCTGTTTGTGACAAATACTGATGAAGTTTTCAAGATAACATTTAAATATCCAATAATTATATGTATTTAATATTTTAAAAAAGTTTTATTGAAGTGTAATTGATCCATAAAAATTGCACATATTTAATGCTTACATTTTGATGAGTTTGAGCATATGTGTATACCTGTGAAAACCATCACCACAATAAAGGTATTCAATATGCAATCGCTACCAAAAATTTCCTTGTGTTCTTCTGTTTTTATTTTATTTTTTGTGGGAAGAACACTTAACATGAGACTTATCCTCTTGACACATTTTAAAGTACACAGTACTATATTGTTAATTGTATGTACTATATTGACCAGCAGATTTCTAGAACTTATTCATCTCACATAACTGAAATTCAATAATAACCATTGAACAACAATTTCCCATTTTCCCTTTCCCCCATCTCCTGGAACCCACAATTCTATTTTCTGTCTCTGTGAGAAGAAGTGTCTAAAATTTTGACTAAATTAGTTAAAATACCTAAAAGAGTCAAAATTTTAGATACCTCCTAGAAGTAGAATCATACAGTATTTCTCCTTCTGTGACTGTGGTGTCCTCTAGGTGGTGTCCTTCTGTGATGTCCTCTAGGTTCATCCATGTTGTTGTGAATGGCAGGATTTCCTTCTTTTTATAAGACTGAATAATATCCCATTGCATGTATATACCACATTTTCTTTATTTATTCATCTGTCAATGGACATTTGGGTTGTTTCAGTATCTTGGTTATTATGAATGATGCTACAATGAAGATGGGGGAGCAGATATCTCTTTGAGACCCTAATTCTGGTTCGCTTGCATAAATACGCAGAAGTGGGATTGCTGGATCATATGGCAATTCTATTTCTAGTTTTTCGAGGAACCTCTATACTGTTTTCCATTGTTGGCTGCACAATTCTACATTACCAGCAACAGTGTGTAAGGGTTCCAGTTTCTCCACATCCTCACTAACACTTGTTATCTTTCATGTTTTTTTATTACAGCCATCCTAACAGGTGTGAGGTGATATCTCATTATGGTTTTGATTTGCATTTCCCTGATGTTTAGTGTTGTTGAATGCCATTTTATATATACCTGGTGGCCATTTGTACTTCTTATTTGAAGAAATATCTCTATTCGGGTTCTCTGCCCATTTTTTAATTGGATTATTTGTTTCATTTCTTTTTTTTTTTTGTATTTTATATTTTGGATATTAACCTCTTATCAGATAGATAGTTTGCAAATATTTTCTCTCATCCCGTAGGTCTCCTTTTCATTCTGTTGTTTCCTTTGCTGTGCAGAAGCTCTTTAGTTTGATGTGGTTCTACTTATCTATTTTTGGTTTTATTGCCTGTGCTTTAGTGTGAAATCCAAGAAATCACTGCCAAGTTCAATGCCAAGAAGTTCTTTCTTTAAGGATTTTTATAGTTTCAGGTCTGACATTTAAGTTTTAAATCCATTTTGAGTTGATTTTTGTGTATGGTGTAGTATAGGCTCCAATTTTATTCTTTTGCATGTAGATATCCAGTTCGTTGAAACCCCTTGCTGAAGATCAGTTGACTGTATATGTATGGGTTTATTTATGGTCTCTCTCTTCTGTTCCATTGATATATGCATCTGTCTTTATGCAAGTACCGTACTGTTTTGATTACTGTAGGTTTGTAATATATTTTGCAAGCAAAAAGTGTGATACCTCCAGCTTTGCTCTGCTTTCTTAAGATAGCTTTGGCTATTTGGGGTCTACTGTTTCCACGTGAATTTTGGAATTGATTTTTCTATTTCTGTAAAAAATGCTGTAGGGATTATGATAAGGATTACATTGAATCTGTAGATTGCTTTGGGTAGTATGGACATTTTAACAATATTAATTCTTCCAGTCCCTAAGCCCAGATGTCTTTTCATTTTTTTTGTTTGTGTTAATTTCACCAATGTCATAGTTTTCAGTGTATATGTTTTTCACCTCCTTGGTTAGTTTTATTTCCAAGTACTTATATGCTAACAACAAACTATCTCAAATTAAGAAAACAATACTATCCACAATAGCATCAAAAAGAATAAAATATTTAGGAATAAACCCAGTAATTTTTCCTTAAAATGTCTCTATAATTGAATAGAAATATTTTTGACCTGGCCTTATGCCAGGTCATTAGGTGAAGATTTTTCTATTATAAATGCAAAACAAATTTATAGTAGGAACAGATTTTTCTATTATAAATGCAAAGACACTCTCTTCTTCAAATAGAAATTGGAGAGTTATTGCAATTATTTATTTTCATCAAAACTGCCCTTTTTATTCTGAATGAATTGAACATTAAAGTTAAAACTAATCTCGATAATCTAGGCAATTATTTCATTACTCTCTTTACTGATATCAGCTATTCTCATAGTTTTAAAAATAATAAATCATTATATATATATTTTTTTCCTTTTCCAAAAAGACGTATCAGAGAAAGGAGCTGTTTAGAATACCTTACTGCTGGAGATCAAAACTGGGCCATTGATTGTAAAACATTAGCTTTTTCTAAATGTGTTTTGATGTTATTTCACTAAGAATCCATCTCATTCTGTAGTTATCCTTTGTTTTGCTTTCCTAGGTCAGTTAACCATGATTGTGGGCCAAGTAGGATGTGGGAAGTCCTCTCTTCTCCTTGCCATCCTCGGTGAGATGCAGACATTGGAAGGAAAAGTTCACTGGAGCAAGTATGTATATTTTTAGTTGGCTTCCGCTGCTATGTCATACATCTGATAATCTTCCAAGGAAAGAACTTAGACAAATACATTTACATGTTCTGACTCTGAAGACCACTCAGAAATAAGCACAGCTTTAAAAAAAAATTGATGGAAACCTTAAAAGTCATAAATAAAAAGTTACAAAACAATTTATTACAAAGGTTGTTTATAATAGTATAAACTAGTATATTGCTGAGACAAAAGTAAGGATGGGATTGTAAAGATAGGTTTTTAAAGTTAAATGGGTAACACTTCAAGAAATAACTTAAAAGTTTATTCTATAATAAAATAAGTTATGGAAAATGTGCATTATTTATAAGGCTTAAATAAAAACAGTGCCTTAAAGTTTCAATGTTCAGAGAAGAAATATCAAATGATCTTTTCCAAAATCTGTATAAGAAAGTGAAAATCAACTATTTATCCTTATACTTAAACTAGATACTAGAAGTGTCTAGTTGGAGATATGAATAGGTTTGATTAGTGCAATTCTAAAGACATGGAAAAGAAAGTGCATCTTCCAGACATTTGAATGACTGCTTCCAGCATGATGTTTCTTCTAGATATTTGAATGGTGGTCAAAGCACACTGTGGTAATAAAGTGATTCAGAAATATGTTACATAATTGGTTAATAAAGAGTAAATTATACTTATTTAGTTTGGCCTACTTAGTAGACTCCTTATAAGTAGTTTATGGATACATTGGCTACAGCTGATCTAAGAAATTAGGCTATAGACCAGTGGTTCTCAAACGGGTGTGATTTTTGTCCCCAGGGACATTTGGCAATGTCTGGAGACATTTTTGGTTTTACACTGAAGCATTAGGTTGCTACTGGCCTGGTGGATAGAGGCCAGGGATGCTGCTAAACATCCTACAGTGCACATGACAGCTCCCATACCAAGGGATTCGCTTGTCCCAAATATCAATTGTGCTGAGGTTGGGAAACCCACAGATGTTCTTTCATATCATTTTGTATCTACTGTCATGAATTCCACCGTGGCTGAGTTTGCTGTTTACATACACAGACATCTCTCAAGAATGAGAAGACTACGGGCCTTTTAAGAGTAGATTTTATTTTAAACTCCAATTAAGAAACAAAATTCTTGGTTGTGAAATTCAGACTAAAATTAGAAGTGTAAATCCTGTTTTCAGTGTCATTGGCAAAAGAAGAAGACTGAGAATTGTTGAGTGTACATTATATCCCTGTTGAGCAAATCTAGCAGATAGCCTTGCAACTGTTTAGTGCATACCCAGCAGAGAGCTCAGTGAAACATTGCTACCTCAGTTTGCTTCACGGCACTAGACTAGGTTTCCCCTGCCACTATCCTCAGGCAGTAGATGGTGTCAGTCACTAACCTCAGGCACTAGATGATGTTCCCCTAGCCACCGTCACTTCTATCTTGGATGAAGAAGTAGATCCCACTGGATTTAATTACATTGTGTAGCTTGTACAACCATAATTAAGTTATTTGGGTTTTGTTTTTATCCTGATTTACCATCATTAAAACAGAAAGAAAGAATGACAGTGACAGAAAAGGCTTGAGATTTTATTTTCATGCTACCAGGAAGATCTCCTAATCTGGCCTGTTCCAAGTGTAATTTAACTTTCCAGGCCCCAGCTCCACTTGAGCTAAATTGACCCCCAATATTATCATTCATAATTATCATTGTGTTAATGAATAAAGAAATGATGTGAGGATGCAGAAAATATTCTTTATAACCTATTTATTTTCTTGCTTTCCTAAGCATGTATACGATTTATATTGTATCTTATTTCATAAAGTTTTGTATTGTTTTATTTAAAATAACATAGTAGAGTTTGAAAGATAAAGAAAATTTTTAAATATTGTTTAAATAATCATCTGAAGTAGTAATAGACAGAAATGCATGTACTGAAGTCCTGTATAATTATAAAATATGGGCCACAAATTTCTGAACTTCATGAAAGCTAGGCAAAGAAGGAAATGTGAGGAAAAAAAACAGCATACATTTACTCAGTAGAGATTGATTTTCTCTTTTTGGAGAGAACTGTGAAAGAAATCTGCCCAGCTGTGGTTTATGCCTGTAATCCCAGCACTTTGGGATGCTGAGGCAGGAGTATCACTTGAAACCAGCAGTTCAAGACCAGCCTGGGCAACATAGTGAGACCCTATCAGTACAAAAAAATTTAAAAATAGGCAGGTCATGGTGATGCATGCCTGTAGTCCTAGTTACTTGAGAGACTGAGGCAGGAAGATCTCTTAAGCCTAGGAGTTTGAGTCTGTAGTGAGCTGTGAATGTGCCACCACACTCCCGCCTGGGCGACAGAGTGAGACCATTTCTCTTAAAAAAAAAAAAAAAAAAAAAACTAAAGAAATATCTTCCATATACCTTATAAAAAGTCAATAAAAGGTTAATTCTTAATGTCTTCAATATTCCTAAAATTTATTCAAAAGTAAATTCCATGTGCCAATTATTACAAATAATATTCAGAATATAATACTAGATTATAGATTATATAATAAATGTTATGTGAAGGTTTAGAGGGCAGGCAGGAGGGGGTGAAGGATGTGGTATGGGTAGTATCAGAACAACACAGTCTAAGTATGCAGATCTTCAACATCTAGTTTGATCCAGGAATGAAATTAACTACATTTGGAAAAATACATAAATTGTACATCAGTTGGACCATCTTCCATGTTTAGTATGGAATACAGATATTTTATTTCTTAGTCCTTTTTTTTTCATTCAACATTTACTGAGTACCTCCTTCATGCCAAACACTGATTTAGGTATCAAGGATATAGAAGTGAACAAGACAAGACAAGTCTCTATCTCATGCGGTTACAGTCTAGAATGTGGCCTGTGTATAAGTAATCAACAAGAAAAAGACATAATATTAGACTTTGATAAATGCTGTGACAATGATAAAACAAGGCAATATAGTAAAGGTACTATACCTGTGAGGTGTGTTTGAGGATCCTAAAAGGGTCTAGAATGGCTGGTAAATACTGACTGATGCAGGTGCAAGCTGAGGCTACCTGGAAAAGGAGGAAAGCATTCTGGGTATGCTATGGAGTTAAGATTTTGTTCTAAGTTCAGTGGCAAAATATTGTAGAAGTTTAAGTAGAGGAGTGATTTACATTTTTGCGAAGATATGATGTACAATTTGAAAAGATGATTCGGACTTGTGGTGTGAAGAATGAATTACAGAGGCAAGAGGGAAAGTGCGGGAAACCATTTAAGAGTTCATTTCACTAATTCAGATGAGAGATGAAGGTAGTTTGATGTAACATGGTAGCTGTGGAATGAACCAAAGTGAATAGATTCAGCATATACTTTGGAGTCAGCCAGCAGGATGAAAGTGTAAGAAGGAAATTGAGATAATTCTAAGTATTTATAAAATTCCTGTAACCTAAAAATTATCTTTTTATGAGCATTTGCCTTACTAGACAACAATGCTATCTCTTCACTGCAGAAAGGACCGAAGTTTTCTTCAAAAATGTTTAAGTTGGTTCAACACACAAACAAATGAAAATGTAATATTCTAATAGATTGAATAAGTTAATGCAAATTCTATTTTTATTTAATTAAAAGAATTACTTATTTTTTTCATGATATCCTTAATATCTGATAAAACATATTTTAGGATCAAGAAGATTCAGAGGATACTGACATTCTTTTAAAGAGTTATTTGTAATTACTCTTTTCATTCCAGAAACAAAAGCTGTATGCCCAGTCCAATAAAGGCATATAACTATTAATTAAAGCTAAGCTAATTTAGAAATTATTGATATTCATAAGCTGCTGCTGTGTAAATGCTTAGAAGTCCTTTACTTCAACAGACTGAATTCGTTTTTTTTAAGGCTCAAAACAAACCAAAACAATAAACTAAATGATATGGTAAGACACCAAATACTTTGCTATCATTCTTTCACCATTACATGTGTCTCTGATTGCATAAATTTTATTTATTTATTTATTGAGACAGAGTCTCACTCTGTTGCCCAGGCTGGAGTGCAGTGGCACGATCTTGGCTCACTGCAAGCTCGGCCTCCTGGGTTTACACCATTCTCCTGCCTCAGCCTCCTGAGTAGCTGAGACTACAGGCGCCCACCACCATGCCTGGCTAATTTTTTGTATTTTTAGTAGAGACAGGGCTTCACCGTGTTTGCCAGGATGGTCTCGATCTCCTGACCTCATAATCCGCCTGCCTCGGCCTCCCAAAGTGTTGGGATTACAGGCGTGAGCCACCGTGCCCGGCCATAAATTTTATTTTTGAATGTGTCCTCATGCACAGGCATGAACAAAATCGAGTAAAGTACTCTGACCTACTGCAGGAGGAAATATTTACTTTGGGCCGGAGAAAAGGCATTGTTGTTCATCCAGCACACACCTGTGTGGGTAGAACGTGGAACACACAGATCCCGATAGTTGTTTCCTTGGGAATTGCTTCCTTTGACCTAGTCTGACATATTGTAGACCCAGAAGAGAAAAGATGAGAGAGAGGAGAGAGGAATGAAAAAAATTCTCCAAAATTGTCAGAATGCCAATGTGCACATCAATCTTGCATCCAAGTGTGCTTCATATTTGTTGAAAAACAAATGTTCTGCCTGACTGAAGTCCTTTCCTGGTTATGATGGTAAACAACAATTTCTACTGATATCTTAGGAGCCAGAACTAAAATGCCTTATCTGATGAATAGTTTCAGTGAGAGAGTCCAGAATGCTTTTTAATTGTGGTGGTAATGATGTGAGAAACAGCTTGTCATTTATCTTTGTTTTCCTTTTTTTTTTTTTTCTTTTCCCTCTCACCCATGCCATCAACCATCCTACTCTTCAGGCCCCTTCTGTCCTGACATTCTATCTCCCAACATCTTAGTGTAATCAGCTTTGTAACAGTGCTTCAATTATTTTCAGACAAATGGAGGAAATATTTCTTTTCATGTGACTTTGGCTGGCATGAAGGAATAATAATATTAAATCAGCTTTCCTGGGTCAGATGTAATATATCATGTTTGTGCCAGCATCTAGTTTCCCTTCTTCCAAATGTCATTCCTGATTTAAATTTGCAAAAGTCACTCTCCCATTCCATAATATTAACCATAATACTTGGAAGTTGCTAATACACTGTGTCGACTTTAACTTTTACTCTGGGAGGAAAATACACACAAATTCTACATGGAGAGGTTTTCAGAAGTGAAACTTTATTCTGTTTTCTAGAAGGGGATTTTCTATATGACCTCTTTGCATTCTCCTGTTGTCTTGAGTGCTGTTGAGTACCACATTGAATGGTGGAGGATGAGTCTAGACAGAGCTAAATCTACTTCTTTATTTTGGAAGAGGAATTATATAACCTTCCACAATTGAATTTGATTAAACATATTGATATGTGAGAGGGCCGGAATAGGTAGTCTCTGGAAGTTAAGGATTATAACATTATTCATAAAAATGTTAGTGAAATAATGGGTTAATTTGCTCTTGGAAGATGATTACCTACAAATGAGTCTAAATTCACCTCTTTTTTTTTTTCTCTGAAAGAAAAGGAAAATATATGTAAATCCTTCAAGGAGAGGTTTTCAGAAGTGAAGATCCCCTATGTGCTGTTTTGCTTTTTTCAGGACCTTACTGCATTAATTAACCCTTTTCTCTTATAAATGTCTTTATTTATTGCTCTTCACACTCGATTATCCCCCACCCGTTTTTTAAATAATGGTCTTGCTTATCTCTCAATCAGCTGGAACATTTCTCTTTTTAACGACCTAGTCCACCCACACTTAACCTCTGTTCTTCTCTTTTACTCTGTGCATTGCAACCTGGATGAGAGGGTCACACCAATGACTGCCTAAGTGCTAACTCCCAATAATTTGTCCTCAGTCCTACTTCTCCATAGATTTTGAAACTCTTCACCCATCGACGACTCCTTGAAATCAACGTGGCTTCTTGGTTTCCGTGACCCTTGCATTTATTAATTTGTTAAAAAATATTTGTTGCACACCATTTATATGCAAATCATTGTATTAGTTCTAAGTTGGGGGGAGAAATAAGTGAACAAGAGAGGGCAGGCCCCTATTTTCACGAAGCTTACTGTTTAGCAGGGGAAACCAAGAGGAAGTAAGCAAATAATTTTATAGTTATTGGATTAATGTTTTATAAAGACTAGGAAGAAGTACAGTGTTTTATAAGAACGATTATAGGTGACTTGACTGAGTCAAATCTGTGAGGTTGGCAAAGGATTTCTTTTATGATCTCCAGTCTTGTTCCCTCTAGTTCAGTTGTTACATTCTGTGATCACAGTGATATTTCTAAATTGAACCTGTATCTCTCTCTTGTTTCAACCTTTTTCAGTAGTTTTCTTTTACTTTCAGGAAAAGTTCAAGCTCTATAAAATGGTTTATGAGCCCCTTCATTATCTGGCTGTGCTTACTTTTTTAAGTTCATTGCCATTTACACACCTACATTTCAGCCATGCTGAATATACATCACTTCTTTGTGTAATCAGGATACCTCATGGCCTTCTAATACATATTTTCTCTGGTCTGAAGTACTCTTGGCTTTTTTTTTTTTTTTCATCTAGCACACTCTTAATTTTCCCTGTGACGTCAACTCTATTGTTTACTCTGATTTGCTAAAAGTGGCTTGGTTCTCTGGTTCTTTGCTTCTTTATTTTTGGTTCTTGGTTCTTGATCAGTGCCCTACTACCATCTTTTACCCCACCTGTCTCAGCCCTTATTCCCTTATTATGCTCCCACAAAAGTGAAAGTGGTGTGAAAGGAGTGGATCTTTCTTGTTTGCTGTATCTCTAGCATGTGTGGCACTAGGAAGTGATCAATTCATATTTTTTAACTGATACTGAATAAATAGAGTCGGAATTTAACCAACCTTTATTGAATAGATTGATGAATTCTTAATCCATATCTCTACCTTGGGCTGACATTCTCAAATGTCCAACAGGTATTTACACATGTCTAATGGGCATTTCCACTTGAATGGCCAGAATACAAATTAACACATTCATTTCTGCCACATACTCACTCTTCCCTCTTCCCTCTCTTCCTCAAATTAGTTAAAACTAGTGAGGTCACCCATTAGATTTATACCACAGAAAACAAAGTCCAAATTTCTTGTTATCTAAAGCATATTGTGTGGAAAATATTATTCATAAAAATGATCATTTCCCTATTTTTTTATCAGTAACTTAAATCAGGGAACAATTATTATTGGGAGGAAATTTTTAGTCTGAGGTTGCCTTTTTTGCCTCTATCAGCCATCCCAAGATGTCATTAGCAGTGTGCAGTAGTGAAAATGATCCTTAGTAACTCTAAACCAAATATCATTAGGTAGCATAATTAGGTAAATTTTCTCCACAAAAACATACAACATTTTGCAAAGTCAAATAGAATCAATTTTTGGAGTTTCTGTAGGCTTTAATTATTTGTATGGTTATTGAATTCACGTCTGTAATGTGTATGTTATTGAATTCAACTAACCCTAAATTATAAAAAATTAGAACAATAAAAGAAATAGGTCTTCAGGTGTCTTTCCTCATAATGCAGGCATAACAAATTGTGACCAAAGCCCACTTTTTACATAAATCATATCAATAATTGATTCTACTTAGATGTAGTTTGGTTTCTGGTGCATGTCTGTTTTTGTTACAAGCTCCTGAGGGGCCAGTGTGTTTTGTGTATCTTTCATGTTTAGCGCCCAAAAAGTATTTCTGCTGCTACCTTAGGGTAGCTAATTTGGAATTTAAATTTACTGAATTCAAATTTTAAAGGTTGGAAGGCCTTGGAAATACAGAGTCCTTATGAAACGGGAAACTGTATTCTAGAGGGATTCCCCAAGTTTACAGCTGTTTGGAGCAGGGTTAGCACTAGAACCCAGTCATTGTATGAACCAAAATTTTTATGAAAGAGAACAGTGCTATCTATGTTTTAGAAGCTTACTAAGCAATTATTTCCTAGCTGATGAAGACATAAAGAAGAATACTACTTATCTGGTTTGTCTTTGAAATTAATATCAGAAACCATTTGGGAAATGTACTCTTTAATATGTCCAGTGTTTATTGTATCTCTTACCTGACGTGTATGCACATTGGTTCTATATTTCTACTTCATAATTAATGAACATTGTTTGCCATACTTGCAGTGTAAATGAATCTGAGCCTTCTTTTGAAGCAACCAGAAGGTATTATTTCTATTTTAACCTGAGTTTAATAAGAATAACTTCCTTCCTCAGACTTTAATCTCTTTAATCTCATTTTGCTTATTCTGATAATGTATAGTTATTAAAGTGTGCTAGCATATTTCCAACAGCAGTGGTTCGCAACCTTGACAAGCTGCTAAAAGAACTAATTTACCAAACAAAGTGGCTCCTTGTGTCAACTGTTTTCCTCTCACTGAGTCACACGTGTCCCAACTTTGGCTGAAACTCAAACTATCCTCAGTAAACTGGGTTTGGGATTTCATAAAATAAAAATGTAAGAATTAATACATATATTGATTATGAGTTAAACAGTGATGGGATCCATCTGTAAGGTAGAGATGAAGAGCCAAGTGCTTTATCTACTTAAAAGGAAAAACAAAAACAAAAACCTTAAAGAGCTGAGTGGGTTGGGGGGGAAAGCAGGCATGTCAGAGGTTGGGAACCATTGTTTTACTCTACATATGATTATCTCAGAGACTGCTAGCATACTATATAGTATCATGTCTTCTACACTCCTAAGACGTAATGTTTTAGAAAGATCATTGAACATTTCTAACTACTCTCTTTTTTAACCTTGCTCTCTTTTAACCCTATTTCCTTCATTAGTACTTTACAGATCATGAACTAACTGTGGAAATCTGACTTTTAAACTGACCTGCCCTTCCCATCATTCTCTTCAGCTCACATGTATTTTCCTAACTATTGGAAATTAAAGTCTGATGTATAGACATCTGGTAGAATTTGCAAGTCAAAAGGGGGGAGGGAGTTATTTTTAAAATATAAGCGATTTCAATATATTTTGAAATATGCAGTTTTTACATGCACGATTTCAATATTGAAAGTTTCAGGGACTCCTTAAGATATTCTTTGTTTTGAAATATTTACATATTATCTATTACCATAAAATATGTTAATGTGATTAAGCCACAAAGCCATACAATAATTACAGTATCAATTAACATCTTAAAGTTTGCACGTAGAATTTATAGTTAATAAAGTGCTATTAGTATAAAGTAAAATGTCTGTAGCTATAATCTTTTAATTATTTTTTAAAAATTATAGTCATTTTAGAAAAGGGAATTTCAATTAGTTGTTTAGACCATAAAACACTTCTTCAGTGTTGAAAACCAAATTTTATACATGTGACATTTTGATTAAATCCTAATCCCTTTAATTTAGGTGGCATATTTAATCATTTCTTAATAAGGTTGGTGGTCTTTAAATTTTTCTCTTTTAGAAGTTTTCCATTTCTGTATCTGAGATAGTTTACTAATTTTATTTCCCCTATTTATAGTAAAATACATACACGCACAGTACCTTTGCATAATCCTGGTGTTTTTTTTTTCTTTTTCATTTTTCAGTAGGAACAGGTACTCTGTGGCATATGCAGCTCAAAAGCCTTGGCTATTAAATGCTACAGTAGAAGAAAATATTACTTTTGGAAGTCCTTTTAACAAACAGAGGTAATTTTGAGCATATAAAATTTAGAACCAAAATGGCAACTCTTTCTGACTCGTGTGTTTGGGAATGAACAATGGTTTCTGGAACCTTTACATCTGGTATTTTCTTTCCTGCTGGCCCCGTTTTCATCCTCATCACCAAGGTCTTTGGAATCAATTCTTTGAAGAGAAGCCTCACTGGAAGTTCCAGCCCATCTTGGACCCTTATTGAGAACAATTTGTACACCAAAACTAAACAGCAATTGAAGTGTGTATGTGTGTGGGGTGGGGAGGGTAAGAGTGAGGATGTGTTGCTTAGGTTGTTGGTGAGAAGATAGAGAAGGAAAAATTCAAGTAAATTTCACAAAGGAAGTTTAATTGTGAAAAGAAGAAGAATATAGGACCTGAGGGGTCTGGTGACTGGGAACAGCCAGAATACACCATCTTTCAAGCATCTTTTAAATACCACCACCACATAAGAAGGTATGACCCTTTCCCTGAGCCACTCTTTCAAGCGTGGGTCTTAGGACCATAAGCTGGGTCTTGAAAATTAAGGAGAATAAAGTAAGTGGAGAGGCAAGAGGAAGGGGGAGGGAGAAGAAAAGTAGACCATATGAAAGACAAAACCTTTAGGACCTGGAGCAAACCAGACAGAAAGATTCAGGAGGCTGAGACCAGATAGCTGGGGGGCCTAAAAGCCAATTGGCTACAATGATGTGCATTCTATATATACAGATTCACATATGTGCATATATACATATATATGGAGACATTTAGGAGTCAGTAGGAATAATTATCCAGGCATGCAGTGTGTGTTGCCTACACTTAGGAATGACGGTAGAAATGTAAAAGAAGGGATGGTTGAGAAAAAAAAAATTGAAGAACAACAATGGACAGATATCAACAGGAAGAAGAAGAGGGAAGAATGAAGAATGACTCTACTATATTAAGATGAACTGATTAAGAAAATAAAATCATTGCCATTTCCCCCAGCATCTTCAATCCCCATGCTTCCTTGTACTTCCAGTTCATCTGATTTCCAGTCCCAGCCTTATATGAACTTGAGGACTGTCAGTCCTATCTCCCTTGTCTCCTCTCTTCAGCATGCATGACAGTGTGGAAGGGCGCCCACTCACAACCTCTGCTTTAGCCATAATGAACCTCCTGCAGTCCCTTACATTCATCATGAACTTTTTTACTTTCTCAAGTTCCTTAAACTTCGTTACTCATTTTCTTCCTGAAAACTTACTACTCAACTTTCTGAACACAGTTTAAGCTTTGCCTCCTCTGATACTTCTCAGAATGGTCAGTCATTTCTTCATCTGTGTTCTAGGAGTGCTTTATACTCACTTCCACTATAATACCTAACAAGGTAAACTTTCATCGTATATTTTTGTATCAGTCTTCTGCTCCGTGAACTAGCTTTTTAAGAGTGGGAACCCAGCTGGGCGTAGTGGTTCACGCCTGTAATCCTAGCACTTTGGGAGGCTGAGGCAGGCTGATTGCCTAAGTTCAGATGTTCGAAACCACCCCGGGCAACATGGTGAAACCCTGTCTCTACTAAAATACAAAAAAATTAGCTGGGTATGGTGGCGCACATCTCTAATCCCAGCTATTCAGGAGGCTGAGGCGGGAGAATCACTTGAGCCCAGGTGACAGGGGTTGCAGTGAACCAAGATCGTGCCACTGAACTCCAGCTTGGGTGACAGAGTAAGACTCTGTCTTCAAAAAAAAAAAAAGAGTGGGAAGTAGTACTTATGTATCTTTGTATCCAGAAATGTAGAGCAGAGGCTGGCATATAATAAGTGATTCAGCAAATGTTTTATTTCAACTTCCAAAGTATTGAATTTGGCACTTAGTTTATGGACAATGTATTAATTGAGATCTAAAAATTCAAAATCATTTCTCCCAAAGGTACAAAGCTGTCACAGATGCCTGTTCTCTTCAGCCAGATATTGACTTATTACCATTTGGAGATCAAACTGAAATTGGAGAGAGGGTGAGCTATATATAGTTTCATTAAGCAATGAACAAAAATCTAGAAAAGTCTTCTGGTTGTCTTTAATCATTAATAGAGAATCATGAAATTTGAGAGCTTAGGAGTTGTATGTTGTCCCAGTAAGAAGTTCCAGAAAACCAAGGATGGGAGTCCTTTGATGCCACTCTTTCTTACATATTAATATTTATTGAGTAATCACTGTATACTTAACATGGTACTAGTCACTTAAGAGTTCTCAAAGAAAAGTGAAACATAGTTCCTGGCTTTGACCAAATGCATTTTTGCTTACGTGGAGCTTGCTGTAATGGGTTTGAAACTAAGATTACTTTCCATAGCTTCTCCCAACCTTGTTGAAAATCTGTTTATTCTTATTAAAGTGCTCTTTTTTCTTTGTGTAACCATGTTTTGCATTGATGTCATATTATTCAGACAAGCTGAAAAATATTTATACCTAAAATCTTTAGAACAACAACGTCTACAATGTTTTAATCGTTGTAAGTCCTGGGCACAAACTTTATATGCATTATCTACTTTCACAACAAATCTGTGTTATGGGTGTTATCGTTTTCTGCATATGAAGCTGCAAAAATCAAGGCTGAGAGAGGTTAAGGAACTTGCACAGTTGCCAAGGTAGTGGTGTAGCCAGGATTAGTCTGGCTCTGTGGCCTTTGTTCTTAATGGCTGTTCTTTTTCGCTACATACCGCAGTGTGTATGAGAATGAACCTAAGTTCTGTGAGCCTCAGTTTCCACATGTGTAAAATTAAAACAATACCTACATCTTGGAATTGCTATGAAGAATAAGAGAAATTTAAAAATGTAAAGCCATTTACACAAGTCTGGCACATACTAAGAGGTCAATTAACACTAGTTTTTTTTTTAAAGTGTAAGTGGTACTTTATTATGAAAGCATACTCTTGGATAGTACTGTTTCACATAACTCATAATATCAAATTTGGGTTGTATGTTAAGTAAACTACAGACACAACTCAGTAAACAAGAAAAAATCTTGGAATTGCTCGCATTTCCTAGCAAGTGTTTTGGTTATTAATGCTTCTGTACAGCAGAGATCTCTATTAGAGTGAAAGGAAGATTAACCATATCAGCCTGAAGCCATCTTGATTATTTTGAGAATCGTTGGCCAGTAGACAGTTTCCATGTTTTCTTACCAATGTTACTACAATTTAATTAACAAGTTACTATCAATCTAAGATTTTTAAAAAGACGTTTGTAATTTAAGGTCATATTACCAAAAGATCATTTACTAACATTAAAAAATGGGTATTTGGGGGTGTCTCTTCTCTAGGGCATCAACCTGAGTGGGGGACAGAGGCAGAGAATCTGTGTGGCACGAGCGCTGTATCAAAACACCAACATTGTCTTTTTGGTAAGAATATGGCCTTCCCTTTTATTTCTATTTCATTCTTCCATCTGGACAAATGAGTCTTTAAAAAGGTGTAAGTCAAGTAACTCAAGGAAAGATGGTTTAACTTGTGAAATCGTAAAGTATATAGGAGAAATAAATCCTTGCAGTACAGATCAGTAGATCAGTAGAAGAGCAACGTATCTTGAGAGTTGGGAGGATCCAGATTGGTGTCCAAGAGACTTAGATGCCCTAAGTGGTTGCTTATCTGAGTTTCTTAACCAGGAAAGGATTTGGATGGTATTGGATGAACGAGGCAGGATCATAAGGCTTCTTATTTATATTTGATGGCAAAGAAAAAAAGCCAGAAAATATACTCTTGGTAGACACAGGGCTAAGTAAGCATAGTACCCCATTCCAGTGCTGTGCAACTCGGGCTGTGGATAAGCTTTATCTGTGATGCTCCCTACAACTGTAGAAATCTTGGTTTTGCTCTAGACCTGTGGCATAATCTGCAAAGGTAGAATCTAAAATTTATGTCTTTAAAAACGTCATGAATGATTTTCGTGATATCCATCTTGGACTAATAATTTATTTCTAGCTGTGGATCTAGAAATAAAATTTGACAGTTACGTTGATTATAATTTTGGTCTATTTTGGTCTCTCCAGCAGGAGGTACCTAAAATAGCTTACAAGTAGACAATGGGGAGATGCTGGCAGAGTATGTAAATGCATCCCTGCCTTCTCCTTCTGTACAATTATTAACCACTTATCAATCTGGTTCCCAGAACATTTTTAGAGTCTTCACTGCATCTAATCTCTAGAGCCTCTTGAAAAAGTAAGTTGGTTTTGGAGTTTCCCACTGAATTTGGATCTGTCATTGGGGATGGTAGCAGAATTTGGACATACTAATTCATCCTCCTAAGAATACCTGTCTCCAAAGTTATTCCCCCCAAAACCTAAAAACACCATGAAAGCCATTGCAGGATCTAACAGTAGCCTATGTAATTGTAAATTTTTGTTTTGAGATGGATTCTTGCTCTGTTGCCCAGACTGGACTGCAATGGCACCATCTCAGCTCACTGCAACCTCCACCTCCCAAGTTCAAGTAATTCTCCCACCTCCTGAGTAGCTGGGATTACAGGTGCATGCCACCACACTTGGCTTTTTTTTTTTTAATTTTTAGTAGAGACCAGGTTTCACCATATTGGTCAGGCTGGTCTCGAACTCCTGACCTCAAGTGATCCGCCTGCCTCTACCTCCCAAAGTGCTGGGATTACAGTTGTGAGCCACCGTGCCCAGCCGTAAATTCTTTTTATAATAATGGATGGATCCACAACTAGAAATGACTTCTTGAACCTTGGGATCAATTACTGACTGAACCTGAGGAACTGCCTTGGAAATCTGAAAGGGACTGAGGTCCCCTGGGTGTGGCTTTCTTCCTCAGTTCATTTTACTGCCTGCTATGATTCAGTGACTCCGACCTACTTCAATTGTAGAATCATGGAAATCAAAGAAGTTGTAGGACTAAATTATTGTCAATTCCCACCCTTTCATTACAAGATGACTTTTAGCATTAACTCTAACAGCTTCTTGATGACTCTCCCTGAAGATACATTGCTCACCTTTAAGGCAGCTTTTCCTGGTTGGACAGTATATAAATTTCCTGTTACTGCTATAAAAAATTGCCATAATTGGTGACTTAATCAATGCAGATTTATTATATTATCTTATACTTCTATAGATTAGAAGTCCATCAAAGTGTCAGCAGGGCTGTGTTCCCTTCTGGGGAAGGGAATAGTCAATATTCTTGCTTTTTCCAGCGTTTACAAGCTGCCTACATTCTTTGTCTCACGCCTGCCTTCCTCCACCTTTGAAGCCAGCAACATGATGTCTCTCTGACTATTTTTACATAGTCACGTCTTCCTCTCTTCACAGCCGGGAAAGTTTTCTGCTTTTAAGGATGCATATAGTTAGTTTAAGCCTGTCTGGATAAGCTCCTCATCTCAAGGTCTTTAGTCTTAATTACATCTGCAAAATCCTGCTGGACATATAAGGTAACACAGTCACAGGTTCTGGGGATTAGGACCAGGGCATCTTTAGGGGCCATTATTCTTTCTACCACAGACAGCTCTTATTATTGGAAAGTTATTACGGTATTGAGATCTGCTTCTGAGTACTATCTGTTCATCAGCCTGCACTCTACTTCTGCAGCAAAATATATATATATAGTTCAACATTCTAATATTAGTGTCGTAACTTGTCTAAATTTACATTTCTCTAGGCCAAGCAAGCATAGTATTTTCAATTCTTCCACAAATAACATATTCTGTATAACTTTTCTTAATCCCCGATGTATAGTGTTTATATAAGTGTCCCTTTGAAAAAATCTGTGCTAGATGCACACTGCTCAGCTCAGATAACCTTAAAACTATTGGGTCTTATGATCTTGGTCTTATTACTCCATTGCAACTTACTGAAAAACATTTTAGCAGCAATGGAATGCTGCTGATGTGTTTTAAAAATTCCTCAAAAATAATAATATCTCACATTTCCATTGTTTAAAAATTCACAAGGTACAGTATTATCCCATTTGATTCTCATCACAGTGCTGAGAGAGGGTAGATGGTATCCTAAAGCTAAATGCGGAAACTTATCCAAGGACTGATGTCTAGTGAATGACAGAGTTTGTGCTAGAAATGCATGTCTTTTGAGTATTGGCTATGTAATCAGCAAAGATCCTCTGGCATTTTCTGAAATTATTGCTGTATTTTCCTTTTCTCTCCTTTCCTTTTACCATTTCTTCTTTACTCACTCACTCCCTGTTATCCTTTCTTTATTCCTCCCTCCCTTTCTTCTTTCCTCCTTTCTATCTACTAAAATTCAGTGAACATCCCCAATGCCATCTGTTGTGCTGGGTAAAGAAAATAGAGTTGAGAAAAAGGCATTACTTATATCTTTAAGGATTTTACTTGTACATGTCACTTGAATAGTTTCACATTTTGCTCTAAATAAATTTTTATCATGTTAGCCTTGACGCAGTATAAAAGTTAGATGAAAATGTCTTAATTATGTATCAAAAATATTATTTTTGAAAACTTCATTGCATCTGCAAATGTGCTGTATCAATGAATATATTAAATTATTTCCAAAAATACATCCATATAAAGAATATACTATTTAAGCACATTTATTGAATATATAAGAGAATATATTAATGAAGACTGTACATATATATATTAGAATAAATAACATAAGCTTGTAAACAAAGAATTGACCATTCATTGAATTGGCCATTTGGCAATTGTCTTGCTTTCTTTAAAGGAATTATTTCCCCATAATCTTATTATATACATTGAATCTGGAGATATGTTTCTCAAGCCATTAAGCCTCAATTTTTAGTAAGTTGTAGAAAAGGTTTTATTTGACAAAAAAACATCACAAATCCCCACCATGAAGCTATGGCATATAAATGATAGTTCTGTGACCTAGGCATGATTCTAAGTACTTTATACACATTGGCTCACTTAATTCTCATAATAACTCTCCTAGGTTTGACATTATTGTTGTTATTACTATTATTATTGTTATTACTGCTGTTCACAGATGAATGTACTGAGGCTTTTGGGGATAACTTATCCAACATCACACAGATAGTAACAGTGAAGCAGGGATAGAAAGTCAGATGGCTGGATTCCAGAGCTTGTGTTCTTAGTCACCACACTCTTCCTTATTAAGAGATGCTTGGAAGATGCTAAACTCTCACTGTGATACATTGAAGGGGTAAACACAATATTAATCCACCATGGCTTTATTTATAAGAAAATAATAATAAAGCAACACTTTTGAAATGATTTACAGACTTTGACTACATTATTTTGTTGCATCTTTGCAGCAATCCAAGGTGCTTTCTGTCAGGCCTCTTTATTATCCCCATTTTACAAATGAAGTGACTGAGTTTGAAACATTGGCCAGCCTCCAAGAGTGGTCATAACTACAATTTGGATCTTTTAATTTAGAGATAATGGACTTTCAATTATGCCTTAGTAACTTCTAACATGTAAAATCAGAATTTAGGCTGGGTGCGGTGGCTCACACCTGTAATCCTAGCACTTTGGGAGGCTGAGGCAGGCAGACCAGTTGAGATCAGGAGTACGAAACCAGCCTGGCCAACATGGTGAAACCCCATCTCTACTGAAAATACAAAAAAATTAGCGGGGCGTGGTGGCGTGTGCCTGTAATCCCAGTAAGTTGGGAGGCTGAGGCAGAAGAATTGCTTGAACCCAGGAGGCAGAGGTTGCAGTGAGCTGAGATCATGCCATTGCACTCCAGCCTGGGTGACAGAGTGAGACTCCATCTCAAAATAAATAAATAAATAAATAAATAAATAAATAAATAAATATCAGAATTTTATGGACAAATTGAATTATTATAAAAATTTATTTTCAATTCATGTCTTATTTTTCCTGTGAAAAATTCCCAGGAAGAATCATTTGGGATAGTTTGGTCTATGTCACAAATTATTCTTGGGGTTTTAATGGAATCAGAAGCAGAAAGTTATTTCAAAGGCAATCAGATTCCCCCTGTGAAAATCATCTGCTTTTCTAAAACCAATAATTTGCTGATATCAAGATTTGCTAAATCTTGCTAATTATATCCTTGCTGCATTGTTGGTGATGGAAATGGAGACACTTTTGTCAGTGTAATCCTGATATTTTTCCATTGCTGTGGAGATATCACTTTATATTGGTTCTTTGACTTTCATTTTTAAGTAACTGCAAAGTTACATTATAACTTCTATGTTAAAAGAAATTTCATATATTAGTGGTAGAATTTTCTACCAGTTATCAAAATCTAATAATTTTAAAATGCAAGTAAGAATATTTTTTTCTTGTTATTAAAAGGAGCTAAATGACAAGGGGCTAGTGTCTGTGATGATTTTGAAAAGCAACTCACTGGGCAGTTGAAAGCCAATTCCTATACACAGTACTTATTGCAACATCTCAGAAATAATTGATGTGCATTAAGATGATCCAGAGGGTCTGAAAGATTTGAAATATTTCCCTTGTCATCCAAAGAAATTTCAGGACAATCAAGATAATTGTGTCTAATTCTATAAAAGTCATTTGAGGACACTGATTATATCACCCATTTATTCACAATTACAATATCCAGCAGACTGATTTTTTAAAGGCTCCTATAATTCTTAATTACCCTTTAACTATCAAAATGCTTTGTTAATATTTCTTTTGCATAAGGATTCTCCTAAATGCTTTAATAAGGTCAAATTGCTTATAGTTTCTATCTATGCAGACAAATAGATGGAAAGTTGAAAAATTACTGAGCTAATCATATGACAATCTATAATGATTATACATCAATTTATTCTAACTTCCAAACTTCAGTTTCTCTCTAAATAGCAATTACTTTTGTTTTGTTCATTATTCAGATTATTAAGCAATGCAATCTATCTGTAGAGAGACTATGACTGTGCTCAACTGAAAATTTTGCAGAATTGTTATTTTTAGATATCTCAACATGTAGCCTGTGTGTAGTAGCATGAGAAACCAGCTCCTTCTTTTCTTGGGCCCACAAGACAAAGTAGAAGTTTGTTTGCATATTACCTATTGGAGAAGCAACAAAGAAAGAAGGGTAATGAAGAAGACCTTCATTAACTTTTTTTCCCACTGTTCCGTTAACTCTTCCCAGTTTTTACCTGAAACATCCACCATTTTTTACTGCTTTGTCCCTTCAGTGCTCCCTCAGTTTCTTTCATTCCCTGCCATCCCTGGTCCTTCTAAGGAGTGATTATATTCCTGCTGCACCTCCTCCCTTCAGGTCACTTTGCTTTCTAACTCATAGTTTGAGGATACATTCCAGTTTTCTTCAGTTGTTTCTAGCTCTCCTATTTTTAAGATCCAAAATGTGAAACATGTAGTTTGATGCTCTATATAACATTTTAGGAATGAAATATATATGAAAATAATTTATAGTGATATCATGAACAAAAAAAGACAATTAATGTGAGTTCTTAAATTATTTTCTAAATATCTTAATCACTTGGTGGATAAAAACATTCTCCCTAGAACAACTGTCATCAGGAAGTGTTAGGCATGCTATTCTTATATATAATAATAATAATAATAGCTAACAATGTAAATTATATACCCAGTACCCTACTAAGCACTTCATGTATATTAACTCATTTAATTCTGAAAATATCCCCATTAAGTAAGTCCTGTTATGATCCAGTTAACATTTTCTTTTTTCTTTCTTTTTTGACAGAGTCTCGTTCTGTCACCAGGCTGGAGTGCAGTGGCGCAATCTTGGCTCACTGCCTCTTCCTCCTCCAGGAACCTCTTCCTCCTGGGTTCAGGCGATTCTCCGGTCTCAACCTCCCAAGTAGCTGGGATTACAAGCCCACGACACCATGCCCGGCTAATTTTTGTGTTTTTAGTAGGACAGGGCTTCACCATGTTGGCCAGGCTGGTCTCGAACTCCTGACCTCAGGTGATCTGCCTGCCTTGGCCTCCCAAAATGCTGGGATTACAGACGTGAGCCACCATGCCTGGCCCAATTAACATTTTCTATACCTAGTTTTGTTATCTAGAATTCAAGTACAATTATCTTTTTCATTCTTTGTTTTGCCCTATTATTATAGATTGCTGAGTAATACGGTTTTTGAACTTGCAGATTCTATAAGAATTCAAAACATTTTGAATAGCGTTATTTACTTTTAAAATAATTTTACAAAGTCTGTTTTTCTTTTCACCTGCAGGCACTTCTAACTTTATTTCATTGTTTGTTTTTCTCCTGGCCCTTTTTTATTTTCTTTTCTTTAATTTTTATTTTAGGTTAAGAGGTACATGTGCAGGCTTGTTATATAAATTGTGTGTCATGGGGGTTTGGTGTACAGATTATTCTGTCACCCAGGTAATAAGCATGGTACCTGACAGGTAGTTTTTCTTTATCCTTTTTTAAAATAAATTAGATTTGGGGGATGATTTGCCCTTAGTTATTTGTATTACTACTTTCGAGAGGAATTGAGTTATGTAACAAGTACAGAAAACGTCCATCTTTCCTCCATTTTACTGATTGCAGGATGATCCATTCTCAGCCCTGGACATTCACTTGAGTGATCACTTAATGCAGGAGGGGATTTTGAAATTCCTGCAAGATGACAAAAGGACACTCGTTCTTGTGACTCACAAATTACAGTATCTGACGCATGCTGACTGGGTAAGAGTTTAGAAGAGAATTTTGCTCATTTTTATATTATAGTCATATAAATAGAGACAGTAAAAAATGCTTTCTGAAATAAAGGTAGTTCATTTTGCCAATCAAGGCTTTTCATCACATTTCTGGGAATATCTGCTTTCCTTAGATCATAGCCATGAAAGATGGAAGTGTCCTAAGAGAAGGAACTTTGAAGGACATTCAAACCAAAGATGTTGAGCTTTATGAACACTGGAAAACACTTATGAATCGGCAAGATCAAGAATTAGAAAAGGTAAGTGCTCATAGTTCAGAAGAGTTCAGAGCCCAATTCAGAAGAGTTAGAAGTTTACTAATTACTAAGAATGCTTTTTAAAAAATTACCATTTAATGCTTTGTAATATAATGGTCTTTATCTGAAATCCAAAGCAATTGTATCTTTGCATATTATTAATGAACAGGGTACTTTGAACCTATAAAATTCTAATGCCATCTTTGGATGAGGTGCAGTCAGGTTTTTAGAGGCTGTTTGTTTACATTTCAACCATAGTGCAATTATATGTGTGTTTAAAACTTACAGAAACTACTTAACTGAAGCATGGCGTTTCCTTATTTTTTCTTATTTATACCTCATTTTTCTCATCTATAAAAGTAGAATATTTTCAATAACCACCTACAAATAGAGGGTCATTGGAAAGTCAAAAGCCAAGGTGATCTTGAAGGAGGAGCTCTGAGTGGTGGGCAAAGTTGTAAGGCATGTCTGGTATAAGGCTTCTGGGGTGAAAGAAGGTAATCAGAAGGAAATAAAAATAAAATTTTACATTTGTACTTTTTTTGAAGTCCACAAAGCCCTTTTTACATGATGTGTTTTAATTCTCACAAACTCCTGACAAATAAGCAAAGAAAATATTATCTTACTTTAGACAGATGAGAAAGCTGAGGCTCAGAGAAGTTAAGTAACTTACCTAAAGTTGTACAGCATATATAATAAGTGGTACCAATGGGATTTAAACACAAGTGCATATCCGGTGTAATTACACTATAATGTTATGGATGATGTAAGTATAACATTGAATGAGGTCATCACAGAGTTGGATACCAGACTGAGTACAACAAAAGAGGAAAAACTTTGATAGACAAGTGAAATTGTAAATTAAATTTGCAAATTTTTGAAATGTTTTGTTCTTGAGTTGGGAGTACAAAGTGTCCAGCACTTGGTATTCTTATCCAGGAATGAGCATTTACAAAATGAAATATTTGTACCAGTGAATTTCTTTAAAATATTAGGAAATTTAAATATATTATTTTAGAAAAGAAAATAAAGGATCTGTCTCCACAGAGAGAGGAAGATACAAAGTCAGATAAACCCTAGGATTTCTCTACCTTCTTTGGATTTGCTAAAGATCTCAAAAGCAAACCACACAAAGAAGAAAAGATATATGCAAAAATATACAAGCAGAATAGGACAAATCACAGAACCATTGAAATGAGGATATTTAGCAAAAAAAAAAAAAAAAAGCAATAAACAAACAACAAACCCCAAAACAGTATCAGGTACAGTTGACAAGTGCCTGCTTAGGAATTGTGCTGTGGGAAGCTTGATTCTAAACGTACCGGGGATAACTCCAAATGACATTTTTTTCAGTGATCTAAATGCCAGGGACAAAAGAAGATGACGTAAACTTAAGGAGTGGGTCAATTTATGGTTTACTTTGGAAAGAAGAACTGGAAAATAAAGAGAGCTGTTGGCTCAATATTATAGTAATACTGTTAAGCAAGCCAGGAAGAAAGTCCATTAAGTTGTATTTAGAAATGAAGTGATCACTTGAGATAGCATAGCTGTATAATTAAAGACACATTACAGGGTTATGTATGAACTGAAGGAGGTGTGGAGCAAGTTAGGATATGGACAGGGTAAATCCAGTTACAAGGTAGAATGGTAGCCAGTAGAAGCCAGAATGAATCACGCACCTGCCCAGAATCCTTATCTCAGGATGGAGGGAGATTACTGCCACGTAACAAAAGGCAGGCACCTGAATTCATCTGCAGCCAGAAAGAATCACACTGTGAACAAGACCACTGCGATACCTTGGGGAAGTTTTTGTACAAACAGATTTCTGTTTAGTTTGTTATAGGACAGGACAGGGTGTTTCCTATCAACCTGGGCCAATTTTCCCTCCTAGAGGACATTTGGCAACATTTGGAGACATTTTTGTTGTCACAAACTGGGGCGGGGGATGCTATTAGCATCTCGTGTGCTCAACATTCTGCAATGCTCAGGGCAGACCCTGCAACAGTGCGTTGTCCAGCTCAAATGTCAACTGTGTCAAGGCTGAGAAAGTCTGGCCTAGAGCCAGAACAGATCAAGCAAGTGGAGAAGGAAGGTGAAACCGAAGGATGCACAAAATTTCCTAATGCAGTGCTTGAAAAAGAGCTGTCAGTTTAAGGATTAAGGAGTAAACAGGAAAGAATATGATTAAAAGATAGTAATGAAAACTACAAAGAAGGAGAGGGAGTTAACACTTTTAGCTGATTTAAATATTAGCTTAAATGACATGAACCATTATCTTCTTAATGCTGTTAAGCAGAATAAACTGGTAGTATTTAACACTCCTCACTTCCCTCTCTGCTGTCCTCACCTGGCCTGGCCCAGTGAATATTTATTGGATAAATGAAACTAAATTTTTATTTACTTAGTCCAAGTATCATCACTATTTAAAACATTTAACCTATAATGAGCTTAATATGAGCATTTACTCTTAGGAAAAATTGCTTTAAAGTTTGTTTGGGGTTTTTTGTTTGTTTATTTGTTTTTTTAAGTCTCCAAGGTCTTAAACCTTTTGGTCACAGCATGGGGAATCGAACTGGAATCAAATCTACTTTTCACTATGAAGGTTTATTTTATTTCATTATATGATATGCACAAGACAGGGATCCTCTTTAATTTTGAGTTTAATTTAGCTTCATTTATAAATGTTGGTCTTCATATTGTTATGCAAAATTTAAAACTGGGGTCAAACTGTCTCTGTAAAAATGGGATTCAGGAGACATTTTTGTTTTCACTCTTTTAACCAAGAATCTGAAGTAGTACAACCTTCTAGAATAGAAAGTTTCCTAAATCAGACATGTTGTATGAGGCCAAAAAAAATCAACCAAGGTCACTACCTAGCGACTAATCACAAAAGGTTTATTGGTTTATTGATGTAACAGAAAAACCGTGTAGGTTTTTTTTTTCTTTGTATTGGCATATACAGGAAGCTCCCAATTTGCCATAGATTCCAAAATTTGTGGGTTAGTTGTTTAGAATTCAGAATACATTTCCCCACAGAAAAGGGGAAATGGTTGGTTTTCCAGAATAGCCGGTAGAACCTGATTTAACCCACAATGTAACTGAACTGATACTACTACTGCAGTCCTGAGGTCAGGGGAGCTGGTGTGTTGGAAGCCAGGGCATGGAGAAAATGAAACGATTCTACCCTTCTTAACTACAGGATAAAGTTCACAGCAATTCTTAAAAATCTGCAAAGTTTGTTTTTGGCACGTTTCCCTTCTCTTTCTGCATACTTTCTCCTCCTAGGGCTTTCTCTTACACTGCTAGGCACCTAGAATCCTCATTGCCTATTTTCTTCAACGTTCTCTACCTTCTTTCAGATCCTATTGAATTCCCTTTCTTTTGTGCAGCTCCCTTAGTGAGATGCTAAAGAAACTCGTTCTGATTTAATAATTCATAATAGTAGATGACTGACAGCAGTTTAACCAACTTGGAACCATGTGCTCTTTTGAAGGAAGATATGTATTAACATGAATGAATCCTTAATTAGAAAAATTACAAGGATAGTCTGAAGGTGATGTAAAAATAAGTAGCAATGGTAGAACTATGCTTTAGGGCTCAGGGAGATATCACCCTGCTTCTGGAGTCAGTTGCATCTCGTTCTTGCTTTTCCTGGTCTCGTGTGCTGCTCCATACCTTTGAGCACTGCAGCACTTACTACAAGTCTAAGGTTCTGCTCCCACAGCTGCTTCTGTGACAGGAGTTGTGGATCTCCAGAGTGAGCACAGAGCGCTTGAGACTGGTAAAGGTAACTAACCATTTACACGTGTGAGTCATTCATTGATAAGTCACAACCTATTGGTGTTAGCTCCTTGCATGATAGTACAATGTTTACTGCAGGATATGGAAGCTGACCAAACTACTTTAGAGAGGAAAACTCTCCGACGGGCCATGTATTCAAGAGAAGCCAAAGCCCAGATGGAGGACGAAGACGAAGGTAGATCTTTTTTCTTTTATCTGGAACATTCTAATGGGATAACAGGATGTGAGGGTTTTTTTATGTGTGAGTGTCTCCATGAGGAATAATAAGCCACTTTGCCAGGGGAAAAAGTTAAATCAAGTAATACTGAAAATGGAAACAATAGGAGTCAAGGAAAGGTGGAAGTAATCCATCAACAGTCATCTTGAGGGCCTCCACAGAATGTGTCTTACTACAGTTGTTATGTGTGAGAAAGGCTTGAAAGGAAATGGCAGTGGATTCTAAGTAGATCTAGACTTTTGTTCAGAAAAATTGAAATTGTCTAGTATAATGACCAAATCTGCTTAAGAAAATTTCAATCCTTCAGAAATAAGTAATAAAGGGGAAATATGGCATTTTGAAGTAGCTGTATTTGATTCATTCAGTTCGTCTTCATGAGGTTTTCATGACAATATAGCCATGAAGGATAAGAAAATTAGAATGCCATTTGTTATGTTTCAGTTTTCCAGATCTGATAAGGTATACTGGGAAAAAAAGATTGACTGGAAATGTGAGGAATGAGATGAAATAATTACACTGCTTTGACATTCATTGCCAAGAATGTTGTGAGATAAACCACCTTTTAAGTCAATAGAGTAAATGCTTTATGACTCATTTCCCTTTGTAATTTTTGCTTACGCCTGCATTTCTACCAACCAATTAAAAAAAAACAGAGAAAATGTTCAAGTCAAATAGCACCAAAATGTGCTACTTTTATATTTCTGTATTTCAACAAATATTCATTGAGTGAATGAATTAATGAATGAAGGCTAAATTTTACTTTCAATTTCTATGATTAAAAATGTTCTTAAAGAATTTTTGGTGCTGTAAACAGACATCAGCTTCTAGAACTCTACACAAATTATTTCTAATGGGCTATAAGAGTGGAGTTGTACCCAATTATTCTGTTCAGTGTTTCAGTGGGGATGCTGACTGTGCCCTTGGCTTGCTGTGTTAATCCATATTCTCAGGTATAAAATAAGGTAATAGCACTTTGCTTACAGGGTAAATGAAGTAATATATGTTGAAGAGCCAATTACAGTACATATTACTTATTAGTTTGTTGCTGCAGGTCCTATCAGAATGCTCAAGCCAACAGTAGGGGAAGAAAAGAAGTAGAGGGTACTTCCTTTCTCTTAAGAGAAAGGAGTTGAGTCTTAAGAGACTCAACTCAAGTCTTAAGAGACTTGGAGTTGCACGTATTGTTTCTGTTTACTTATTATTGGCTCTGTCATTGCTTGGAAAGATTAAGTACTAGGAATGTGAGGAAATGCTGTCTTTAGCTGGGCAGCCATGGACAACTTTAAATTTCAATTAATATAGAAGCAAAGAATGGGTATTGGGGAGACAGCTAGCAAAGTGCAAGTGTCCACCTCTTTGATCATGCGAATTTCTAGTCTGTTCTTCTCACACAAAGGACATACCCCTACCAAAGGGGAGATCCTCTGAGACGTAGTCATTTACTGCATCCAGCTCAAATATCAGGATCTTTGGTGATGCTCAGTCTTCTCATCATAAACATATTTGGATCCCTGTGGTCTAATAACCTAAAAAGTAAAGACAAGTCCTTCCTCCCCACAACCTGATATGTATATAGTATAGTAGTGAAGTACATACAGGGTAACTTTAATGAATAAAGTTCCTTTGGAAAAGCAAAAGATGGGAACACAGTCACTGGACCATAGAAATGATCAAATTTTGATTGTCAGGAAATGCAAAACCTGCTTTAGCAGTGGAGTCATTCTTAAGGAAGCCCATCTTGGAGTTTCTAGATGGTTTAAACATCTGAGAGGAATTCCTGGCCCATTATCCTTTGTGTCCCCTGGCTTTGCCCACTGGAAGTCCTCCTTGGGGCCATAGACAGCATGGAGTATGCCCTCTTGTGCTATGCACAGATTTCAGAGCTTATTCCCTCCTGGTGCAGCTTTATAAATTCAGAAATTTGCAGGTCACAATATTGTAGATGTTTGTAAGCCAGGTATGTGGTTTTTGTTGGCAACACAATTCCTTCAATAACTTTGTAAGTTTCTTCCAGTCAATTTGATGTGCAGTAAATCAGCAAATAGTCTCATCCAGACGTAGATTTTACATTTATCACTCATTCATTCATTCATTTTTCACCTATTTTCAGAAAGAAATAACGTTTGCCCTGCTAAAAGCATTTAAAACTTCAATACTAATGCTTACATTTTTATAAATGTATGAATGTTTATATACTATTTGTGGTGCAATAAAAATTATATCTAGCTGGTGCCCATCTGAAGCTTAAACAAAAGTTTTTTGTATGTAGAGGAAGAAGAGGAGGAAGATGAGGATGATAACATGTCCACTGTAATGAGGCTCAGGACTAAAATGCCATGGAAAACCTGCTGGCGCTACCTGACATCTGGAGGATTCTTCCTGCTCATCCTGATGATTTTCTCTAAGCTTTTGAAGCATTCGGTCATTGTAGCTATAGACTATTGGCTGGCCACATGGACATCGGAGTACAGTATAAACAATACTGGAAAAGCTGATCAGGTACAATTGGTTCGGTTTTGTTTTTAAATCATCAAGGAAATATTGAGATTAACAGTGATACCTTCTTATCTAGTTAGATGCTTATATCCCAAATACCATAGGACTTCTGTGATAATTTAATAAGTTAATAATTACAACAGGACCTGAAATAGAATAAACTATCAAAAATGTTAAAATAGAAGCTATTATTAATACTTTTAAAGTTTATCATAAGAAATATTTAAATATAATGTTTAGACTTGTATTTGAGAGAGTCTATACATATATTTTTATATATGTTATACATATATACACACAGAGGACCTTTTTGTATTTGTTCTTATGGTATTTGATGTTAACTACCTACATCAGTGTATTAGCGGGTCATTTTGAGACTAGGAATGAGAAAAGTGAGCTCTACAACATAGAAAGCCAAGAATATGCCGCAAACCTGAAAACAAACTCTTTCTCTTCATCTGCTTTTAAGCAAGCCTTGAAGGAGAGTGAAGGGAGCAGGTGGAGGCTTGGCCTGTGGAATTATGGTGGGGATACTACCCTGGGCCTCAAAAAATTGCATTCCTTCAACCGTCTAAATGCATGCAAAATAATGAAGAAAACAATCTTGTCTGACATTGACATTTGGTTTTCTAGTAAGAAAGAACTCCATTGATAATTTCCTATGTGCTTTTTGTGTTGGTTGCTTTTTAGACCTACTATGTGGCTGGCTTTAGCATACTCTGTGGAGCAGGCATTTTCCTTTGCCTTGTTACATCCCTCACTGTAGAATGGATGGGTCTCACAGCTGCCAAAAATCTTCACCACAACCTTCTCAATAAGATAATCCTTGGACCAATAAGGTAAAACAGTGGTTATTTATCACTCCCACACATAAAATAATAAAAATATGCATTTTTCAATTTAAGTGGAATGTGAAAGTTAGAAGAATTTCTTTAGTCCTTGAGCAAATGAATAGGGAGCTTCTCATTTTCATGACACTAAGATGCCCATTAGCAATGCCCAGGTTCCAAATAGTTTAGTATTATCATATACTTCCATCTGTTTATTGCCTAGGTTTTTTGATACCACACCCCTGGGACTGATTCTCAATCGCTTTTCAGCTGATACTAATATCATTGATCAGGTGAGTAACTGGGTTACTTCCAAGTTCAAAAATTAGTTTCACAATGTAAGCTAAATAGCATTTTAAGATAAAGTATAATTCTTATTAACAATAGAGGATTTCTGAAATTTAAATAAAGGCCCATTTGTATTTGTATCAATATAATACATGCAAATGATATCTAGAATGAAATCTTAAAGGAAAATCTTAACTCAGACTAATTTGTACATGTAGAAGAAGAAACTTGGAGAACCATCATGAAGTAAAGAATGATTGAATATTTAAAATTTTTGATTATAAAAAATTGTTTTGATTAAAGTCATATCAGCATTCACAGTATAAAGTTCTTAAAAGTTTAGTATTCATGCAGAATTTCTCTCAGAAGTGAAGGATGGGATGCCAAGCTGTCTTAAAGTCCTTTACTTTTATTAGATTGGTTCTTGAAGCTTCAGATGGTGTGATACTTTAGGAAAAATTCCAGGAATGCCAAGTTTAGCCTAAGATCCTTAGGAATCTAAAAGTTTGTTTGAAATAAAAGACATCACACTCTGAAATTATATCACTCTATAAGTGGAACCCTTTGGATGACTGAGAAAGGAATTCATCATATCCAGCCCTTGCCTTTTCTGACTTTCCAGAGTAGCATTCGGAATACCGAAATGGCCCTCAATTTAGAAAGAGGGTTGATGCATGCAGCTGACTGCAGAGTATGATGAGAAGTTTTGATGTTTTCATGGCATTGGTGTTAGGTCAGACTGCACCTAAAACCTTTCTAAGGAATACACATTAGAAAAGAAGAAATGAAACACTCATTATTTAGAAGATGACATGATTGTCACTTAGAGAATTCAAAATAATTAGTAAAATAACCAATTAGAAAAGTCAGCAGAGTATCTACATAAGATATATCATATGAAAAGCAGCAACTTCCTCTATACCAATTTAAGAAAATAGTGAAAAACAAACTCCATAACAATAAAACCTATAAAAACAGAAATAAACTTAATGTGAAGAAAATATGTTCAACAATCCCAGAAGTCATAACAATCCTGTATAGAGAAAGAATTTCCCTATTAGATATTTTTTAAATACTACAAAATTCAAGCACTCTGTTAATTGCAGAAGACAAGTAGGTCAAAAGAGCAGCATGGAGAATTAAAAAACTCCATCTTATGTAGAAATTTAACAGTATAAATGTGGCATCTTAATAAGGAAAGGATTAATTTTTCAATAAAGGATATTGGGATAATTAGCTATCCAAAAAATACAAAGCAAATGCATATAGCATAGAGGTGGTCATATTAAAACATAAAGCTATAAACTAATGTAGGAAAATAGTTTTAGAATCTTGGGGTGGGAAAGGTCTTTCTCAGTAAGACAAAGAACTCAGAAACAACAAGGAAAATAGGTTACTTTTGAGCCCACAAGTCAACAGAAATGACTATAAAAAACTTTAAATTGTGATTGAGCTAAAAGCACCAAAGATAAATTTAAATACAATAGATAACTGGGAACAAAAATTTGCAAATATTTTTTAAATAAACATAATATATACAGAGCATCTAAAAATCAATAAGGAAAAATTAATTCACTCAAAAAAGCCCAAAGGATACGAGGAAGCAATTACAGAAAATTAATTTAAATGTATTACAGTAGAGGAATAGCTAAATAAGCTAATACTATGCAACCATTAAAAAGAAATAGATTTGTATACACTGCCATGGGAAGATTTACAGTCTGTCTTGCTCAGTAAACAAACACATGAATGAATAATATTTATAGTACAGTGTCATTTACATAAAACACCCAAGGTAAATAGGTAGATAGACAACTAATCAACAACATGTTGATAGATAAATAGACAGACACAATAAACTATGGGATTTGAGTGAAGAATTGCTTAGGGTGAACATGCTTATACACTACTTTGGTAGTTAACTGTATAACTATCAACATAAGAATAGGTATTTTTGTTACATTGTAGCCAATATTTCACTGGGCTAATCATATTTTCCTTTTAAACTACCCTAATAGCACATCCCTCCAACCTTGGAATCTCTAACTCGCTCAACACTGCTCTGCCTGTCTGCCATTGGGATGATTTCTTATGCTACTCCTGTGTTCCTGGTTGCTCTCCTGCCCCTTGGTGTTGCCTTTTATTTTATCCAGAAATACTTTCGGGTTGCCTCTAAGTAAGTAAAACAGCGTCCCACTCATTTTCAAAAGCTTATCTACAGTCAGCCCTCTCTATTTATGGGTTCTGCCAACAACGGATCAAAAATATTTGGAAAGAAAACATCCCACGAAGTTCCAAAACACAAAACTTGAATTTGTCATGTGCCGAGTACTACATTGAATACACACTGATGAAGCGATGTGTGATGTGTTGCCATTGAATTAGGTAGAATAAGTAACATACAGATGATTTAAAGTATATGGGATGATGTATGTAGGTTATATGCAAATGCCACCCATTTTATATAAGGGACTTGAGCATCTGCAGATTTTGGTATCCATGGGAGGTCCTGGAATCACTTCCCCATGGGGACAATTGTATTCGATTTACTGTGATCTACATTTGCTGTAGTGTTTTTCAAGATAAGATGTGGAATTTAGAAATGCAACCTATATGAAACATAATGAAATCTATCCTGACATTATGATTCATTTAGGTATCAATTAATATTATAATTATACCTATAATTGGTTGTCTGGGCCTTACCTAGTCCTGGACATATATTAACATGTGGATTGATCTATTGAGTTTTGAGTTCTAAGACTGACAAATTTTTCACTCCATGGTCCTTTTTCTGAACATGACATTGATAGAAAACAAAAAATCAAACATAGTCCGGGCGTGATGGCCCATGCCTGTAATCTCAGCACTTTGGGGCTCTGAGGCGGGCGGATCATGAGGTCAGGAGTTTGAGACCAGCCTGACCAACATGGTGAAACCCCGTCTCTACTAAAAATACAAAAATTAGCCAGGTGTGGTGGCACCCGCCTGTAATCCCAGCTACTCAGGAGGCTGAGGCAGTAGAATCGCTTGAACCCGGGAGGCAGAGCTTGCAGTGAGCTGAGATCACGCCACTGCACTCTAGCCTGGGTGACAGAGTGAGACTCTGTCTCAAAAAAAAAAAAACCAAAAAAAAAAAAACAGAAAACCAGAAACATAATCCCAAAGAGTAAGTGATTTAATATTATTATACTCTACAAATGGGAAAAAAAATATTCGTTTAGGATTTGTCATTTACTGAGATGTTGAATAAATGAAATATAATACCAGCTGTTTTAAAATTTCCAGTTTAACTTTGAAACCCCGCTATATATAGTATAGTAAAGTTTGTTATTTCAACAAATACTAAGCACTCATTGTGTCGCAAATAGCTGTGTTAAGCCATGTGACAGGTGAAGAGATCGATATGACAGGGACCTGTTCTCAAAAAATGTATAGTCTCTAAGGAAGATAAAACATATACAAAGTAATCCTAATATGTGGATAAGTGCTAGAATAAGAAGGTAGGTATTGAGTTTATTCAGGAAATTGAAAATGTTAATATGACTTGTGTGCAAGGAAGGTGAAAGAAAGTAGGAGGAGATAAGAAGAAAAGAAGAATTGTAGATGGGAACCTCCGAATGTATCATACAACATTTCATAATTTGAAGAAATAGTTGTTTCTCCCTCTTAGCTATGAATTAGGGTCCTTTAAATGTCAGGGATCCACATTTAGTCTGTTTTTCATCCCTAGACTCATCGTCTTTGCTTGCAGCAAATTCTGATCAAAATGGAGAAGCTAGTAATCAACTTCACATTTCTTTTCTTCTGATAATATTGCTGGTCTACTTGCTGGTGGGGCAAAGAAGTTCAGAGTTATTTCATTACTGCTGATGGTTTCCAAATCTGTCCTTGCCTTCTCAACACTGATATCAGTCATGTCTTACTTTAATCACATACTCATTTGGTCCTATTATTGCCCTTTATCAATACAAATGGAGTGCAAAGTTTGGGAAAATATTCCTAGTCCATCACAAATTTGAATTGTGAATTCTGTTCATCATCAGAATAATCTGTTAGAGACTAAAGTATGGAGAGGATGGTTATTTTAAAGAATTAATATTGACAATGGATTGTACACTATTCTTGTTTGAAATTGTCTGAAAGTTAGCAAATATAACCATATGATATTAAACCTCACAAACAAGGATCCTTCTAGATGTTGAGGTTCTTTAGAACTCATCCATGTTGAAAAGCTCAGGCAGCTTAACACGCCATTTTTGTATACACTAAAGAGAACTTAAGTGGGAAACTAGCTACAGGAAATGCTCTGAAAAAATGAATATTTAAAATCATGGATCAAATGCTTGCTTAGCTTTGTAAGTAACTGTTTCCTTCTTGCAAGAATACAAGATCAAGCTGTGCCCTCACCTCTTTGGTTTTATCAAACACAGTTTTATAAACAAAGCTTCCTCCTTCCACAGTATTTTTCCTTCACTCCAAACCTCAATGTAGTGACCACCTGTTGCTCGTGTCAGATTTACAAATAGCCATTTGGTTTTATGTTTAAAAATAACAGACTATTCACATTCCTTCATATTCCTTCTCCCACTTCCTTCTATCTTTCTCTCCCCCAATTCCCATGTGAAAATTCTGAATGAGGGAATCCATTTTAGAAACTCCATTTTGAAAAGACTTGCATTTGTTTTGGCAACTAGACTACATTGGCAGCCAGGAATGGCATAAGTTAATTGTTGAAGATTATGGAACCATGTTCATCCGTTCAGTTGACCCTCACAGGTGAATGCCAACACTACTTCTCTAATCTTCTCAACCCCAAAAACCTAGAGAAGGGCAGGAAAAAAGGTCTGAAAAGTAAAAAATGGAATGCATTGAAACATGTGATATAACTGTTAGCCTATCTTCTATAAATTCTAGCTCATGTGGTTTAAAGAAAAGTTGTCATGAATATATCTTTATCAAAATGGTCAGATTCAGCATTTCCATTCATTCAGTATATGTCTGTGTTTTATGTACATGTGGTTCCTTAGAGAAACTGTGAATGGAAGTTCCATGAAGGCAAGGATTCAAACTCACTGTGTCCAATACTAAACTCATTATCTTTTCCCTCCAAATGTCTTCTTTCTGTGCCCCTGACCACCACTCTGGTAAACAGCACTGTCACTTTTCAAGTCTGTTAAACTAGAAATAGCCAAGCTATATGTGACTCTTGTTTACCCTGTGAAAACTAATTGATCATCACAGCAAATAGGGCTTCTTCTGACTGTCTCACATTCCCCTACTTCTTATTTTAAACTTGACCAGCATCACATTAATTCTGAACATTTTTTTAAAAACCTCTTATATGGACTATATTAACTGATCTTCCTCACTCACCCATTCTCTTTCATCCTGTACACTGTCTCCCAAGTTATGTTGATTAAAGGATCAAACGACAGCTCTGATTACCTTCTTTCTGTTTTATTTTTGAGACAGCGTCGGGCTTTGTCACCCAGGCTGGAGTGCAGTGGAGTGATCTTAGCTCACTTCAACCTCTGCCTCCTGGGTTCAAGTGATTCTCCTGCCTCAGCCTCCTGAGTAGCTGGGATTACTGGTGTGCACCACCATGGCTGGCTAATTTTTTGGTAGAGACAGGGTTATGCCATGTTGGCCAGGCTGGTCTCAAACTCCTGGCCTCAAGTGTCCACCTGCCTCAGCCTCTCAAAGTGCTGGGATTACAGGTATGAGCCACCGCACCTGGCCAGATTACCTTATTTCTAGTCTTCAGCGATTTTTTTCAGCCCATTAAGGATGTTTCTACAATCCACTGTCACCCTTACAAGGCCATATCCTTTACATAGCCTCTTCCTACTACAACAGCCCTAAAGGACTCTGGGCACCAGACAGATTGAACTTGCAAGATTCTCCAGACACCAGTGCTTGTTCTTGTTATTTTTCTTCTTGTCTATTTTGTAGAAGCCCTCATCAAGCTTAAGGTCTCGCCTAAATTCTACCTGCTTAAGGAAAATCCCACCAATGTCCTAGGTATGAATTAAGTGCTCATTCCATTGAATCCTGTAGCAGTTTACTTTGGCTGTTACACAGAGATGATAGTTTTGTACAACACATTATGTTCAGCCTCTACCTGTATTCATTATATACCCATCTTTCTCTTCCTCTTTAGATTGTAAGCTGTTGAAGTTTTTGTTGAGTGCTAGGGGAAAAAAATTCAATGAGGAAAACAAATACAGTGACAAAATAACTTTCTCTTAAAGAATAAACATGGTAGTCTTTGAGTCTGGATGCACATGAAGTTTATTTTTGCCCCTCTCTCTACTAGGGACCTCCAGGAACTTGACGATAGTACCCAGCTCCCTCTGCTCTGTCACTTCTCAGAAACAGCAGAAGGACTCACCACCATTCGGGCTTTTAGGTGAGTAAACACATTTTTATATTAGCTGACTAGGCAATTACATCATCAACAAATATTTTTCTACAAATAACTGATCATTGCTTTCATTTTGTTTGATATCCCCATTGTGTGCCTGATGGTGTACTAAACCAAGAATAAGAAAAATGTGGTGTAAATGATCAGAGTTAGAGTTTACTCATCCAAAATGCTAACTATAATAAAGGATGAAGCAACAGATAGGAAAAATACTAGCTATGTGACTAGGATAAGGCATCTGAATTCTCTAACCTTGGTTTCCTCATCTATTAAATGGAGAAAGTCAATTTTGCTTCTTAGGGTCATTGGACTAGTTAATATTATCCCTGCGAAGTATTAACCACACTGACTATTGAAGAAGCATCCAATAAACAAGTTAAAATAAATGTATAAATAATAATAGTAATAATAATTCTCACAAAAGAAATACTATTACACCAAAGTTGTTTTAGAATTTAATCCTTTTTCTTCAAGGTTTGTAAACAGAGTAATAACCTAAACTTTTGATCAAGAGTGTTTACTTTCAAAAAATTACCTATCCCAATTTTCCTGTTCAAGTCAGATTAGCAAAGAAGGTGATATTACTGAATATTTCATTTAATCTAGAAAATTGATATTTTAGTGTTATAACTTTCTGAAATCCTAATCGCAAGTATATATAGATTTTAACCAGAGATTTTTCTAACCTACGAAATTTATTTTTAAATATAGAATTGGGTCACAGAGTAGAATATAGAGAGACAACTATCCACAACATTATGTTCCACAGCACGTGTACATAATCTATGTAGGCGGCATCATGAAGCATTCATGCTTTCTGCACTGGTATGTTTTTCCATCATAATGTGCAATTCCTTTTATTGGAGATGTCAAAATTATTTATTGGCATTGAATGTAGATATTAACATGAAATTTATATTCTAACAACCAGCAATGATCACTGGTATTAATATGTACACCATATTAAAGATTACTTTTTTCACCAAATAAGTCCTTTCAATTCAATTTATTTAAGAAACATTTGAGTACCGAACATATGCCAGGTACTATTCTTGCTGTAGATATATAAAGACTAAAAAGACATGGCCTTTCATTTCCAACCAGCAAAAAGTGGCACTGTTGCCCTCCCTCCCCACATCCTCCCCACATACACCTGCCATGTTATCCTTTTTATTTCCTTTGTGATATTTATCTGAGTGTTTTAAATCATCTTTTTTATTTGTTTACAAGTTATCTGTCCTTTCCAACTGGAATGTAAGCCCTATCAGTTCATCCCCCACTTTTTCTTTTTTTGTTGTTGTTGTGGCATCATTAGCTGGGAAAAGTGCCTGGGACTAAGTAAGTGCTCAATAAATATATATTGACTAAGTAGCTAACATGGGCTGTGTTAAGGAGCTCACAGCCTAGTAGGAGAGAGGGCTTAAGAAAAAAAATAGCAACACAGCATGATACATAGTCTAATATCACAAGAAACAACTGTGTCAGAGAGCAGGGTAGCACTCTGTCTAGAAGGAATGGGGAGATAATTATTGAATAACAAATTTTTGAATGAGGAATAATTGACCTGGCAGATACAGGAGATAGAATATTGAAAGAAGATATAACAGATGTGTGAAAATATAAAGATTTCTATTTTATATGGAAATCAAAAGAGTCCAGTACTGTTGGAACATAGATTAAGTACAGAGAAGCTGTCTGTGGCGATGAGGCTTGAAACCATAGTAGAGGCCAGTACACAAAGGGCATTGATAAGTATCTTTAAATAACTTAGACTGGATCCTTTCAATGTGTGGTAGTCACTGAAGAATTTTGAGCAGGAAAGTGATATGATCAGAGTTGTGTTCATCACAATAACTCTGGGATACTACTATGAACTGGGGATGGTTAATGCCCAAGACAAGGAGACTCCAGGAGGCTGTTGCAGTGGTCCACATGAGAGATTACAAAGGCAGGATAAGGAACTAAGGACCGGGAGAGAAAGCACAGATTTAAGGAATATTTAGGAAGTGGGAACAATGAGATTTAGGAGAAAATTGAATGTGAAGAGTAAGGTTGAGGGAGAAGTTGAAGGTGATTCCTTCTAAGTTTCTGATTCCATGAGTAGGTAGTTTTCCAAGTTAGGAAACTGAAGATGATGTGGAGGATTGGAGAAGGAGTTCATGAGTCTGGTTATGAACATGTATAGGTAGTAATGAGATATCCAGCTGGACTGTTTTTGATCATTTTGGTATACAGGTCTGATGTCTAAGAGATATCTAAGGGCAGAAGATACAGGTTTGAGTATCATTCTTTTATGGATAATAGTTAAAGTTTTGGCCATGGATTTGATTGCTGAGGGAGATGGTGCAGACTAAGAAAAGAGGAGCTTGCAGAAAAATTTCAGACTACCAGCACTTAAAGAAAAAGTAGATAAAAAAGATCCTGTGGAAAATATGATCTGCCAATTGCTGCCTCATTAAACAAAGCTGGTCCTCTTAGGTTAAGAGTAAGATAGGTTATATTACTTGTCCCTCCAAATATCCTTTTATATTTGGCTAACCAGTGCCTATCTCATTGCTGAAATATCAGTCCATGATTATCATCTACTGTGGTAAGCCTTCTCTGAATGTTAGAATGTAGAGTCCATGTCCTTCTTAGATCTCTATGTTAAGTTGTATCCTAAACTTAGCACACTGCATCATAATCAACTGTTTGTGTGTTTGCATTCCTCTACAAGATTGGGAGCTACTTAAGAGCTGTAATGTGTCCTTCATCTTAATCTTTAGAATATTGACAGAGTCAGTTACATACTAGGTGTCCAAATGTTTTGTGAATAAATTAAAGGACACTTCATTGCTCAACCTACTACTTTCTGTTAATATCTCCATGGCTCTTTACTTCAACATCTATCTGCTTCCAGCCCTCCTAATTTGGACAGACTGTTTGAATTATGTTCCCAGTCAGCTTGCTCAATAAAGGGGAAGGGTTGATGTTGCCCCTTGTCATGGTCTCAGTCTTTCAACTAAAAATCCTATTGAGCTCCTCCTGCTCCTGGCCAACCCCAACATAGGCCAGCCTGATGCCATCAAATCCAAACCAATGCCTTGTTTATGGGAGGAGGATCTACGTCTTGGCAACCTTGATGTTGTGACTACTAGTTTAGCAAGTTGGTCCCTGTAAAGATCAACTATCCTATGAGTGAGAAGTTAATGGTGGGAAAGATCAGTTCACTGGGCTCCCTCCTCATGTGCGCACTGCGTGTGTGTGTGTGTGTGTGTGTGTGTATGTATATAATGTTATATATGCTATATGTATAAGTCATATATATATATCATTTTCAGCCCCTCTTTTATTCTTCTGGATATATATATATATATATATATATGAAAGGAACAGATGGATGGAAAAAGACACATTCGATTCCTGACCACAAGTACCAAATGGATATACATATACATATATATATCCAGATAGGAGAGGCCAGCACCCAAGCACTTTGCCTCCCTAGAGGCCATTAAAGGCCCTTAAGTGGTCAGCTGAAATTTTTGATAGCCCTTTATCCAAATGGCACCTTCTGGTAAGTAAACCTTTACCTGTAGCAGCTCTACCCAGGTCAAGGACAGGTCTGGAAAGCCTAAGGGACTGCACTACCTGTGTTTGATGCATATTACCCTAGGAAACACCACTGTAATGCACCTCAATTCAGTCTTGTCCATTTCCTTCCAAGACCTCAATGACATATAAGTGCCAAATGTTAATACTTAATAGGGCAGAACCCATCTTCCTACTAAGGGAGAGGAATTCAGACCAGTTGGGAAAATAAGCCATCTAAGTAGTAGGCAAAAAATCAGGATAGTCGCATCATTGGAGTTAATCAAGTGAGCATTTAAAAAAGAAATTGAATGGTCAATAGTAATAACAACATAAAAGAAGAATAAAAAAGAATTAAAAGTGTCCATTGGATATGGCAACCATGAAGCTATTGATAACCTTAGCAAGAACAGTAATGATAAAGTGGAGAGAATCGAAGGCAAAATTCAGAGGGTTAAAAAATTAATTGGAAATCAGAACATGGACATGGCAAGGAAAAACTACTTTTTGAAAGAGTTTTACTGAGGTGGGAAGGAGTTTAGGAGAGCTAACTAAAAGAAGGAGCTTTTTTACTATTGCGTTTTCATTTTTAAGAGGATAATGAACTAGACATTTTCAAAGACTGAAGGGAAGAAGTGGAGATATAGGCGGGATGGGACAGTTAACGGAGAAGATTATTACAGCAGATTAGCAGGAGTATGTTAAGTGCCCAAGTGTGAAGACCACTTCAGCTTGAGGAGTATTTGGTACATAGCTCCTCTATGAAGGTATGAAAAGGATCTGAATAGATTCAGGAAAACTGGCAGGTGAAACAACAGGAAGTTGATGAGTTCAACATATAACAGCCTCTGTTTTCTCCTTGAAGGACAGGGGAAGTCATCTTCTGAGAGGGATGGGGACAAGAACAAGGCAGAGCATCGTGAAGGGAATGAGGAAGATTTAGAATGAAAGAGGAAATTGACCAAGAGTCAAGATTCAGATTTTTCATTTACCTTCTTCTCTAGACACATGAGCATAATTTAGCATTACTATCCTTAATTTTACATTAGGAAAACTTCTAGGTAGCTTTAAGTAGAACAAAATATTATGTTAAATTTCAATGCTTGAATTAGAGTTGGAAGAAACAAAAGACAACTCAACTTCTATCTGGAAGTACCTGCATGATACTAATCCAGGTTTAGATCCTCCAGAGTTCATTTTTTAATGTTTTATTTTAGTTTATTTATTTCAATAGGTTTTTTGGGAACAGGCAATTTTTTGTTACATGGATAAGTTATTTACTGATAATTTCTGAGATTTTGGTACACCTGTCACCCAAGCAGTGTACATTGTACCTAATGTGTAGTCTTTTATTCCTCACCCCTCTTCCATCCTTCACCCCAAGTCCCCAGAGTCTATCATATCATTCTTATGCCTTTGCATCCTCATAGCTTAGCTCCCACTTATAAGTGAGAACATATGATATTTGGTTTTCTATTCTTGAGTCACTTCTCTTAGAGTAATGGTCTCCAATTCCATCCAGGTTGCTGAGAATGCCATTATTTCGTTCCTTGTTATGGCTGAGTAGTATTCCATGATGTATATATACCACATTTTCTTTACCCACTCACTGGTTAATGGGCATTTAGGCTGGTTCCATATTTTTGCAGTTGCAAATTGTGCTGCTATAACCATGTGTGTGCAACTGTCTTTTTCATATAATGACTTCTTTTCCTCTGGGTAGATACCCACTAGTGGGTTTGCTGCATCAAATAGCAGTAATACTTTTAGTTTTTTAGGGAATCTCCATACTGTCTTCCATAGTGATTGCACTGGTTTACATTGCCACTAGCAGTGTAAATGTGTTCCCTTTTCACTACGTCAATATCTATTTTTTATTTTTATTTTTAAACTATGGCCATTCTTGCAGGGGTAAGGTGGTGTCTCATTGTGGTTTTACTTTGCATTTCTCTGATGATTAGGGACGTAAAGCATTTTTATTAACTATCATAAATATCAGCATTTTTAAACCCAAAAGAAGTCTTGAAAATGGGATGGCCCTGCTGCCATGGATAAAATTCTAGAATCCTTACATTTGGTACTTGTGGTCAGGAATTGATTGTGTCTTTTTCCATCCATCTGTTCCTTTCTTTCAAGCTATCTGGAGTCCCCAGAGTCTTGAACTCTTTGGAAAGTTAATATTTACTGATGAGGCTGCTTTTCCTCCCCTGCATTGAGGGTTCGTGGTGTACTCACATGAAGCAATGAACTCCCTCAAGTAGTTTACCACGAAAGCATCACAGTTAAATTAGACTGAGATTTTAGTGACCTTTCCTATTTTTTTCTTGTCTGACAGAATAAAGGTCTAAGAATGTTCAGAAGATGAGCTGGATATGGATGAAAAGATACAGGCTGAGTGTGTCAAAGTTTCCATTAGGAAAACAGAAGGTTTCTTGCCAAATAGAAACACGCAGAAAGAATGTTCACTGCATTTTCACCCCTCCCCTCTCACTGCTGCCTCAGACTATTGCCAGCTCCATTTACAAACTCTTTAAGAGTGGATCTGAAACAATATCCCAAAACTAGAGGAAGAGTCAAAAGTGTTCCAGATAAAGCACTTTGTCAGAATCAAGTGTTTGAGGTTCATCTCAAATGTAGTCCACTGGCTTTGGTCCACCTGGCCTCATCTCCAATCTCTCCATCACACAGTCCTCTAGGGAGAAGAACCTGTCTCAAGCCCCAGAACATGTGGCGCTTTCTCATTTCTGTGCCTTTTCTCACATTGTTCCTGCTGCGTAGAATGCCTTGTTCACCAAAAACATTCTGCTTATCCTTTAAAAACCTCACTCAGATTATCTTCCTTGTCCTTTGTGATACCTTGCTTAACCCTTCCTCTCTCTCCACCCTTCACTCCATTTCCTACCGTGCTGATCCTCTGCTTGGTGCAAATCATGCCCTTCCTTTATGTTCGTGTAGCATTTTGTGCATAAGATCCTTATAGCTAGACAGTGTGTTGCACCATTTTTACTTGCTAGTGCTGTGTTTCCTCCCTTCACTAGACAGTTGACCCTTCAAGGGAGTAGGTCATGTCTTGTTCCTATATCCTCAGTGGCTAGCATAATGTCTTGCTTAGAGTGGATGATTGTTAAATGCTCCCGAATGAATGGATGAAAATCTACCAAACATGTACCTAGCAAGTACAAAAAAGAATGAGCCAAGGTGGATGGATCACCTGAGGTCAGGAGTTCAAGACCATCCTGGCCAACATGGTGAAACCCCATCTCTACTAAAAATACAAAAATTAGCTGGACATGGTGGCACATACCTGTAGTCCCAGCTACTGGGGAGGCTGAAGCAGGAGAATCGCTTGACCCTGGGAGGCGGAGGTTGCAGTGAGCTGAGATCGCGCCACTGCACTCCACCCTGGGCGACAGAGTGAGACTGTCTCAAAAAAAAAAAAAAAAAAATGAGCCTTGCGTGTGTGTATATAGAGAGATGATAGATTGATGATAGATAGATAGATAGATAGATAGATAATCTTTATGGTTCATGTTCATTGTTTCAGTAAATCCTATAACCCTTTGAACATCCCCCCTACCCTTTAGTTGTTCTCTATATTCATCCCTAAAAAGGTCAGCTGGAGGGTAAGCTTGGACTGCTTAGTCCCACAGCATGAGTGCTGCCATTCAGGCCAGGTCCTCCTGTGCATGGCAGCATGGCATTTGGGTCATGGATACTCAACTCAACGTGAGGTAACTATTTAGCTATGATTGCTGAGTTCTCTGATTATTGTAGATTAGAGCTGACTGTCCGACTGAATTATCTATCTTTTTTGACATATTGGAATGATCAGATTGATTGGATAGATATCAAGCGTCTGCTTTATATTGGCCTGTATGGATTACTTCAGTGGGCCAAATGAACACCCCACCCAGGATATCTTCATTCTTTGACATATGATGATTTATTATACATTTTTACAATTTTACTTAAAAATTGGGGAGGTGAGTGGGGGAAGTGTTTTATCAAGAAGGAATCACTGCCATTTTGTCAGATGAAGTTTGCTTATTTCTTGCAAACATAACCCATAGATGGGAGGTCTCTATAAGACAAGCCGTGGCTGCAGAAAGTGAATAAATCACATTTTGATTTGGTATTTTCCCTACCTTCAAACCAGTTATTTTTATTCTATTATCCAGCCTTCCAATGTTTCTGTTATTCAGGAAAAATAATTGAGAAATAAAAAGAGACTATTGTTGTGATTTAGAGAAGATTTTTTCTACCATGTAACATGAATTTCTTTGAGATATTGGCTCAGATGTTTAAATGGATAGGGCTTTTAGTAACAGTTTTATTTATAAAATAGGTTACACAGAATTTGGTGTGATTTTATTGAGCACCAAGAATTAACTTAATCTGCGGAAGATCAATATCCAAACGATATATATCATAGAACCCTGAAAGTACACAGACCAAATTCCTTTTATGCAATGACCATCCTTACAAATACTTCAGAATTTGGGGGTGTAGAACATTTGCCATCATCTCTAGTGTCCCCCATCCTCTACTTGTTGCCACCCCAGTTTTTTTTTCTTTGGTTCCCAGAAATATTAGGCAAAAAGATAATTTTAAAAGTATATTTTTGCCAATTGCAAATGCATAGTTTTCTGTCTTCCCTGGTTCTGATCCAGCACTTCCCACCCAACTCTGTGTTGTTTGGAAAAGTAAAATAAATGCCACAAAATATCGGTAGAGTTGCATTTCTACACAATTTATCTTGGATTTTGTAAGTCCCTTTTAATATAGTAGGCTATGCTTTATTCTCATGGCTACAATAATTATGTGGAAATTTATGAACTGATCTTTAATACAATGTTGTTATTAGAAGGACTCTTTTTCCTAGTAAGGGTATAAGAAAGGAAATAAACACCTGACCACACCATCTCTACTAAGAATGCAAAGAGCAGTAGTAGCTGGTCTTTATTTTGAAGTAGAAGTCTATTTACTGGGCCGGGTGCGGTGGCACACGCCTGTAATCCCAGCACTTTGGGAGGCCAAGGCGGGCGGATCACAAGGTCAGGAGATTGAGACCATCCCGGCTAACACGGTGAAACCTCGTCTCTACTAAAAATACAAAAAATTAGCTGGGCATGGTGGCGGGCGCCTGTAGTCCCAGCTACTCAGGAGGCTGAGGCAGGAGAATGGTGTGAGCCCGGGAGGCGGAGCTTGCAGTGAGCCGAGATAGCGCCACTGCACTCTAGCCTGGGCAACAGAGCGAGACTCCATCTGGAAAAAAAAAAAAAAAAAAAAAAAAAGAAATCTATTTACTGACATTCCATGCCATCAGTTTGTCACTGTGTTGAGTAAATAGTGTAGTAGTAAGTGTGACTGCTTCTTATTACCTCTCCTGTTGTGTGGTTAACATCGTGTTTTTGTTTTCTGCAGGCATGAAACCAGATTTAAACAACGTATGCTGGAACTGACGGATACAAACAACATTGCCTACTTATTTCTCTCAGCTGCCAACAGATGGCTGGAGGTCAGGACGGTACGTTCATTTCATGATTTCGAAATGGAAACCAAATAGAGAAGACGCCTGCTGCAAAGAGGCAGACAGTTGTAAAAATTAGTCTTCCACTGAGATTCGGCACTAGCTTCACATTTTCTGGACTTTAAAATAGCTCAGATTTGTTTATGTTACAGATGAAGTTTGTCATAATGTTTTAGCTAATGACAAGACAAATAGCCCAAAAAGCAAAAATTCATTTTGTGTTCATTAGTTTCTAGATCACATAAGTTAATGGAATGGCAAATATTTGTATAACTTCAAATTTTTTTTTCCAAAAGAGCACATTTGGCAAGTGAACAGATGTACTCATTTCCTTCACTGAGTTGGTCCTGCCTGGAAGGATGGCAACTTTCTACATTTTAAGCCAGTGGAGGGTCATGTTAGTGCAAAATGTAGAAAACTACAGTTAATCATCTGTTGCCTTCTGTCTTGCATAATGTAGAAGAACAAGCACAAGCTTTGGCATCACACAGACTTGGTCTAGCAAGTTAATTTTAGTCCCAGTTCCTCATCTGTAAAATAAGAATGTGTACCTTGTACCTTGTGTGGGCATTGGATTAAAAGTAACATAAATCCCCTACTACACTGATTGGCAAATGCATTCAAGAAATGTCTTTCGAATGCATGCATGAATGAATAATGAATCGTACCTGCCCTGGTAGGGGGTTCATAAGCCAATGAGCTGGAGTATCAAGTAGGAGAGATGAGAAAGACATTCCAGAAGGCAAGGAATATAGTTTACAGTCTGTGCGATCCGGAACATGGATAAGCCACTTTGATGGTAATGTTGAGTTGAGTGTAATTTTTTAAATAGGTATTTGCCGGTTTTGAAAAGAAAAAGCATGTTTATCTCTACTATTGGGAGAATCTTATTTCCACTAATTGCGTTTCACTAACATATAGGCTTTCTTTCAAAACACAACAGAAAAGAGAAGGAAGATGGTAAAGGGAATTTAATAGGGTAGAAATGAGGGAGCCCAAATTAAAATCTGAGTAGTTGATTGATGGATACAGATTAAACAAGAATCTTGGACATCCTTGTGAGCTTTTATTATCATGATTTCTCACTGGTTTACAGAGATTCTCCTCAACTATATTAGTCATTATGTAGAAATTATTCAACAGCACAGCATAGTTATTTTTCACAAAGTTTTGACAGAAGTATTGGTTGCTGATAAATTCCCTCCAGGTAGCTGTGACAGTTGGAAGAAGGCAGGACAGAGTTTCTTGGGAATTACGTATAGATAAATAAAGGCAAGTGAAGTGTTACTTAGGATTTATCACAAAACCAAAACATTATTCCCAAACCCTATACAAACCATAATTCCATAATTCCTTGCTTTAATTCCTTGTTTTGATATGTGAGTGTGTGTGTGTGTGTGTGTGTGTGTGTTGTTCTATAAGGGAAAAAATCATATATGAATAATATAATTACTGATGAAATAGCTTAGTGAAAGAATGTCCCGAAATCATAAGGGAGAAATGTTAGCAGTTACCTTTGTATCTGGTTTTCCTGAACTTGAAGATCAAGTATGTCTTTTAGGGGCAAGCATATTTGCCTTGGACTTGAGGTGAGAGTCTGACCAACTCCTGTTTCTGCTCTTTAACACTTCCTGCTGTCAGATTAATGGATAAGTGTTGAACAAGAATCTTCAAGCAAACCATATGCTCTGCTCTCATAGCCAGAAGACAAGATATTAGAGCCTTAAGACTGCCAAGAAAGGGAAGGTCAGGAAAAATTAGAAAGGAACAGCAGCCAAACTCAAAATGGTTTAGTTTAGTTTGACTCATAACCCAATACTTTAACCCCCACGTGAAAAAGCAGTTGAACCTGTCTAAATATAATAGACTCTGTATCTTGAATTCCACCTGCAAAAAACAAAATACTGACACCTGAAACAGGAAGGGCAGAATAGGCCATTCATTTGGTTACTTTGTAATGCATTTGTTACTATGTCTTCTCCTTGCTTTCTGTGTATTAGAATCCTTCCAAGATTTGCAATCTAGTCTTATTACTAGAACTCTCCCTTAAAAATTAATACAAAATATTAAGGAGTATTTTATTTTCATTTCCAATGGGCAAAGATATATTTTGGCAAGAAACGTTTGTTGATTTATTGCAAGGTTCCAGGCATATCTGCTGACAGAAGTCAAGGTTCAAGGTCCTTTGTGTATGCTTTGCCTCCATCCATTGTATTTATATGTTAGTAACTTTAAATGGATAAACACGTGTACACACGCACACATGCACACCCCTCTAGACAATCTCAGAGATCCATTGTGAGACCAGTCGGATTCACTGTCGCTCTGCTCTTCTGAGTGAACTGAGAGTTTTCATTGGAACCAGGTGTATTTAAACATAAATACTATAATCCAAGAACATATGCCACAGTAGGAGTGTTAAATAAGGTAAATGACTTCTCCTGGGAAATAACCTTTTCTCTCAATTGTGCACATATAAATGACCTCATTACTACTGTGTTTCTGTGGGCATGTCCACATCACTGGAGACAGAATTTTAGTTTGGAATAACTGGATCTTGCGTGAGAAAAATGAAGTTGAGATATAGTACCTTGGAGAGTAGGGTGTGAACTGTTCTCTACACCCCATAGCTGGATATATTCTGTATTCTGCCTTGTAAGTCTTTTTTTTTTTTAAGTAATGAAAATTTCTAATTGGCCCAGTACATCTGCATTGATCTTATCTATGGTATCAACACAACCCCCTCTTTTTTGTATTACTCAGTAAGTTCACGTAAATATCTGCTTCTAGCAAATATTCTTAGAGTTCCCAGAGCAGGAATGCAACCAAAATGATATAAAGAAGGTCACTTCATTGGGCATAAATTAGAAGAGGCAAGCAGGATTTCTTCACACGGATTTCACCAACTCTAATTCATGGACTCAGAGCCATAATGGAAACGGGAGAAAACATGATATCATTGCTTTCTGTGGCTATCTTTCCCCTCCCTTCCTCTTTATGCCTAGTTTTAACTTTCCAAAACCATGTCACTGCTATTGACAGAAAATCTCAAGAAAGAAGAGAGAGAAACCAGAGTAGAAACACCTTTTGTTGAATTTGGGACGTTCTCCGAACCTCATCCAATTTTTGTTTATCTTTTTTTTTTTAATTATACTTTAAGTTCTGGGATACATACGCAGAACATGCATGTTTGTAACATAGGTATACGCATGCCATGGTGGTTTGCTGCACCCATCAACCCGTGATCCACATTGGGTATTTCTCCTAATGCTATCCCTCCCCTAGCCCCCCACCCCCTGACAGATCCCAATGTATAATGTTCCCCTCCCTGTGTCCATGTGTTCTCATTGTCTAACTCCCACTTATGAGTGAGAACATGCGGTGTTTGGTTTTCTGTTCCTGTGTTAGCTTGCTGAGGATGATGGTTTCCAGCTTCATCCATGTCCCTACAAAGGACATAAACTCATCCTATTTTATGGTTGCATAGTATTCCATGGTGTATATGTGCCATGTTTTCTTTATCCAGTCTATCATTGATGGGCATTTGGGTTGGTTCCAAGTCTCTGCTATTGTGAGCAGTGCTGCAATAAACATATGTGTGCATGTATCGTTATAGTAGAATGATTTATAATCCTTTGAGTATATACCCAGTAATGGGATTGCTGGGTCAAATGGTATTTCTGGTTCTAGATCCTTGAGGAGTGGCCACACTGTCTTCCACAATGGTTGAACTAATTTACCCTCCCACTAACAGTGTAAAAGCGTTCCTATTTCTCCACATCGTGTCTAGCATCTGTTGTTTCCTGACTTTTTAATGATTGCCATTCTAACTGGCATAAGATGGTATCTCATTGTGGTTTTGATTTGCATTTCTGTAATGACCAGTGATGATGAGCTTTTTTTCATATGTTGAGATAGAGACATGAAAAACCCTTCAAAAAATCAGTGAATCCAGAAGCTGGTTTTTTGAAAAGATCAACAAAATAGATAGACTGCTAGCCAGACTAATAAAGAAGAAAAGAGAAAAGAATCAAATAGATGCAATAAAAAATGATAAAGGGGATATCACCACTAATCCCACATCAATACAAACTACCATCAGAAAATGCAATAAACACCTCTATGCAAATAAACTAGAAAATCTAGAAGAAATGAATAAATTTCTGGACACATACACCCTCCCAAGACTAAACTAGGAAGAAGTCGAATCCCTGAATAGACCAATAACAAGTTCTGAAATTGAGGCAATAATTAGTAGCCTACCAACCAAAAAAAGCCCAGGGTCAGATGGATTCACAGCCAAATTCTACTGGAGGTACAAAGAGATGCTGGTATCATTCATTCTGAAACTATTCCAAACAACTGAAAAAGAGGGACTCCTCCCTAACTCATTTTATGAGGCCAGCATCATCCTGATGCCAAAACCTAGTAGAGACACAACAGAAAAGGAAAATTTCAGACCAATATCCCTGATGAACATCATTGCAGAAATCCTCCATAAAATACTGGCAAACCGAATCCAGCAGCACATCAAAAAGCTTATCCACCACCATCAAGTCGGCATCATCCCTGGGATGCAAGGCTGGTTCAACATACGCAAATCAATAAACGTAATCCATCACATCAACAGAACCAATGACAAAAACCACATGGTTATCTTAATAGGTGCAGAAAAGGCCTTCGATAAAATTCAACACCTCTTCATGCTAAAAACTCTCAAAAAACTAGATATTGATGGAACGTATCTCAAAATAATTGTTTATGTTTTTTAAAAAATACAGCGCTTTCTTTTCTTTTCCAAGTCATGTTAAATAAGAGTTAAGACAATCATGATTTTTCCTCTTTGTCTATGCAGACAGTTTTCCCTATGGAAGATCTAGCCTTGCCCACTGTATTCATGTCATATTCATTTTGAATTGGGAAAAAAATAAAGGCCATAACACACTCAAATCATAAAAGGACAAGAGACTAGAAGAATAAAATAATTTGGCTGGTAGAAAGCGGCTAGACTGTGGCTGGCCACCGGACTTGCTTTGGCAGCAGAGCGGACTGTTTTTCCTCTGGGTGCCAAGTGAAGCCGGCCGCGGTTGAGTGCAATGTGTCACTACAGCCTAACCTCTGATTGCTGCTTGCGTCCTCTCGTTCAGCACAGTATTTTCTCTTCATCCCTTTGGACTAAACAATTCCAGTTCTTTGGCATTGGTGTTTTCAGTTGCAAAAATGGTGTAACTTTATCTAAAGGCTGTCTTTCCAAGGCTTTGTCTTGCTGTGTGGTGGAAGGATAAAAGAAAATTCACATGAAGAAGCCAAAAATAAATACTTTAGAGTCAACAGGCTAAAGTGAAAATGGTCTTCAGGGTGAGCTTGCACAAGAGTCTATTTTGTGAGACAACACTGCTTTTTTGTGTGTTCACAATTCAACGACAGACAGGGATGCAGTGATCTCATAATTTGGAGACCCTAATATATTCTTGCAGACACCCAGTGGTACAATAATGTGCTCCTGAGTGCTATATGAAGGAGAGGGATCACATACTTTTGGGTTGCTATTAACTATTTACAAGGCTGCCTTATAGAGAATTACAGTTTTCATTATAATTCCAAATATAGATAGATATCTTTGAATCACTAGAAATCTGAAAAGAGACCTCTCTTTCGACATGGGAATCTTCTGGTGGGGAGTATTGAATTCACAGAATTGATGGAAGCTGTAATTTACTATTCTACAGATAAAAGCCCTCTTTTGAATGTAGATAATTCATCTGTGTTGTAACTTCCTTTTCCTAAGTTGAATCTCCCATTTCATTGTATCATTTGGATGGAAGGTGGTTTTCACTGAGTAGATTGCTTAAGATGTGTAAGGCTATAGCAGTAGAATAAATGCTATTAGTGATCCCCAAGTATTAGCTGTCTTCTGTGAAAGTTATGCAGACCATCTGCTTCTCCTTTCTTAGTTTATTGCCTCTAAGCCATTTGCTTCTCACGTATTTGCAGAGGAATGGAAAGATGTAACCGTAGGGTCACTTTGTGAATCATTAAACTTGTTAAGTTTAACAGTAAAAGAAGTGAACATCGGAGACCTAACAAAAGCTTTTTTTTTTTTTTTTTTTTTTGAGACGGAGTCTCACTCTGTCGCCCAGGCTAGAGTGCAGTGGCATGATCTCAGCTCACTGCAACCTCTGCGTCCCGGGTTCAAGTGATTCTTCTGCCTCAGCCTCCCGAGTAGCTGGGACTACAGGTGCCTGCCATCACACCCAGCTAATTTTTTGTGTTTTTAGTAGAGATGGGGTTTCACCGTGTTAGCCAGGATGGTCTCGATCTCCTGACCTCGTGATCTGACCGCCTTGGCCTCCCAAAGTGCTGGGATTACAGGAATGAGCCACTACACCTGGCCACAAAAGCTTTTATGTTAGCTATTAATTTCACATTTCTATACTACTGTAATATTTGAAGAGAAGTGATTGAAATTTGGTGATTTTGCTGTATATTTTTTGAAAAGTGTAGTACACAAAGGAGCTTCATCCCTTATGCAAATCAAGATAAAATTCTGATCAGTAGTCTCTAAAATATTTCCAGTACTTTAGAAAAAAAAAAACAGTTTTTAGCAGTGGTAGTAATCCAGCAGTGAGCTGGAGAGTATCTAGTTAGTAAAATTAAAAGACAGCCTGAATGACTTTTTCTTTAAAAAGAAAGTTTAAAAATATTTTTATAATAAAATAACTTTGTTATACATACTAAACTATAGATATATTGGCTTTCAAGCTATAGTATCTATTTGAATTTAGTTGATTGTAGATTTTGAAAATCAGTTCCTCTTCTGAAAATTTTTGCTATAAAATGTACCTCAAAAAGCTATGCCTTTCTTTTGCTGAAGGGTCAAAAATAATATTTCTAAAACATTTTAATATATGAATTTGAGCATATTTGGATTGCTGGCCTAATAACTAATAATATCTAGTGATCGTATTGAAAATTATACAAGTAGTTCTGAAAACATTAACCACGTGAAAGGGGCCCAGAAAATATATATTGACTACAACTTATTGATGAGTCTTCTTTTTCTCCCATCATCTGTTTTCACTTCTTTTGCTGGCCCTTTTGCCAGAATAAGACTACCTACCTGTTACCAGAATTATCATTTTAATTCAATAGAAAATAGTTTAAATTATCTTCTAATCAAATCTACCATGTCATTCTTTACAGTGGGTGAATTCAGGAGCCCAATATAGAATACAAAGATTTCCATAGTAAAGTAAACTCAATAGCGAGAAATTGACTGCATAATGTTTTACATTTCCTTTATTATATTTATATTCATATTACTCCTACTGTTGAATTTCCATTTATTTAGACCCAGTGATTTTTGATATTTCAGTCAGCTATGACCTTGTTCTATTTTGTCCAAATCTGTTCTTTATAAAAAACACAGCAACAGCATTTTGTGAGTTTTTTCCCACAATTAAAATAGTAAAATATATACATATATATAATAATTTGGAACTGAATGATGAAATTCATGGCTTAGGTAAAAGTACTTTTTACTTTAGAAAAGGAAATAACTCATAACACTTAAACATAGCAAAGCTTTTTAAGAGACAGTCATATTACAGTTCTAAATGGACATGGGAGTTAAAAGATTATAAAACTCGGTGTTGGACTTTCCACTTTATCAAAAAATGTACGCTTGTAGTATCTTTACATGTTCAGCTCTTAAAATCTGGAAATGAGATTGGTAGAGACTTAAATGATTCATACAAATCCTAAAAGAAAAGTCGGGAGAAGTCCTAAGTTGGAAAATAGTCAGCTCATAGAAAAACTCAGTGAATGTTTTATGAAGGGGTGAATTTATCTAGTCATTTACTCCACAAACAAGTACTGAAGCTTTACAATCAATGTATTTAGCATTATTCCTATTGCTGGAGATAATAATGGTAAAAATTCAAAGACCCTGTCCTCATGGAACGTAGATTCTAATGAGAGTAGATAGACAATAACCATGTAAACAAATAAGCAAATAAGATAATTTCATACACTTCGGAGTGCTTTGAGGAAAATAAAACAGGACAATGGGAAAGAGAAGAGCCACAGGGCTGGAGTTAGGAACCAAGAAAGGAAGACTTTTCCAAGGAGGTGATGTTTGAGTTGAACCTCAAATGATGGGAAGGAGCCAGGTATCAGAGACCTACTGACAAGCATTTCAGGCAGTCACTGGCAGAAACAAAGTTGATGTATTCCCAAGAATAGGAAAAAGGCTAGTGTGGTTGGAGTATAGTGAAGGAGCAGGAAAGTAATCTCAGATGAGGTCAGAGTAGACAGGGTGCAAAATCTAGACATATAGTCTGGATAAGGCTATATATATAGAAAGAGCCTATATATAAGGTTTTATATATATATATATAGGCTATATATATAAGGCTTTGTTACCCATCTGAGTTTGAATGTATTATAAGTATAACAGGAAGGCACTGTTAATTCTAAACAAGGGAGTGATATGACCTGACTTACATTTTTTAAAGAATGTATGAATGAATGGATGAAGTCAGCGGGCAGGAGGTAGAGAATAGAAGTTAATGAAAGAAGTACCTTGCCTCAAACTCTTAACATATACACCAGTCACAGAAATTTCTCAGAAGCCAGATGACATATTTTTTTTTAATGTCAAGCCAGACATACCTTGCTGGAAGGATTTTCTGGTACTAATTTACTTTCTGCAACTTATTACAGAAACTCTGTGAGACTTTTAGAAAAAATAATATGGAAATAAAAATGTATAACATAAATTTGAAAGTATTAACTTTACACAAAATGGCTGAAAGGAAAAAATTCATATTGCTGTAAATATTTTAGAAGTATTTGGGAGCACTTTGGCATGTATAAACTGCAGAAGAACAGCCCAGACTGGTTATTCTCTGCATCCATGTAGTTAATTCAAATAAAGAGGAAAAGAGAAAGAACAGTCTAGTAGGGGTGTGGCAAGTTGTTAACAAAAGGATACATCAGAAGAGGCAATCAAAAAAGTATTTACTACCTCTGTGGAATTTATTGCCTCAAAGGATTAACTCTATGTGATTTTTTTTCCTTTAATCTTTGTAAAGATCATGAGCATCAATATGGAATTAAATTTTAGTGCCTGCTTTAACCTTTGATGTTTTATGATGCATACACATTTTTAAGTTTGCTTTAAACATCTGAAAATTATCCAAAGGGAAAAAAAAAGACATTCTGGTATGTGGAGATGGAGAAATCTAACTGGTATTTAACGTTTTTATTCCTTTAAAAATCCTTGTGAATTAAATATCATTTCTATTTTTCAAGGAAGAAATTGAGTCTCAGAGGGTTTTAAGTTGCTTGTCTAAGCTCATTAACTAGTAATGGGCAAGGTCAGTGTCTGAACCCAGATTTTGATTCCAAGGCTGGGATCATTGGTTCTCCAACAGTTTGATCTTTCGAGCTGTTTTTAAAAGAGACAGGAATGTACACATGTGAGGTCATTTGAGAAACATCTTCATTCTTTGACTTCAGCATGTTCAACATTCCATTATTGTCATTAATGTGTTATCATCTAGTTGTGAGATTTTTTTTGAGGCACCAGAGACAAATCTATCTAGAGAAGGAGTTTGTCAGTGGAATGAGACTTGAGATAATTCTAGAAAGTGAGCATATCTGAAATTCTACCTGCTTTGGGGATGTGTGACATGTTAACATGAGAAGTTTTTAGAATTTCTTTTTTGAATGATGAGACAGAACAATACCTAAGAACGCTGGGAAATGAGATAAAAAGAAAGCGTTAGGAAATGGACAGATGTTCCCATCTTTTATTTGAATCTACGGCTGTTATTAAAGAATTGTTTTAATTTTGGGAAAGAGTTTATAATTGAATCATACACTATTTAAATACATTAAGACATGTCCATACTTGTATTGTCTGAGCAAGCATAGTGCTTATTCTTATTTACATGAAATCTGTAGGTTTAGTGTCCCAGACTCTGAGCCAGGTAGTTGACAAAAAGTTCAAATACTAGGTTGGAGCCAAAGTAATTGTGGGTTTTGCTATTACTGTTGCATCAACCTAATACAAATCCCAACAAGTTAACCACAGACAAATTTCTGCAAGGGCCTCACTACACGACACAAAGGAGCTAATCACAATCCTGACATAAGCACACATGAAATCTGAGCTAGAAAACCAGGTCCAAAAGTAACTGCTTGTCTGGCAACATAATGCAGTAGAAAGTCGGAAAAAAAAAAAAAAAAAAAAAGTAAACCCTACATCTGATCCTTGTTGTGCCACCAATTGTAGCTTAACTTCTGGCAAGATGTGTAACTTCTCTGAACCCATATCTCACACACACACACACACACACACACACACATATATATATCCATATAGTTATATATAGATATATAGATATAGATATAGATATATATAGTGAGAGCATGGACTCACTCTCCATTCCAGCTCTAATATTGCAAGCTATTATTCTTCTACATCTTAGGTATTCTTCCTCTGAAACTTAACAGGACACACATGGAATGATGTGTATTCTCTTAGTGATCACCTCTGTAAATTGATTGAACTTGGTTTAAGAACTTGGGAGTAACCTTTTAACATTTTCTCTTGCTTTTTCAAAGGATTATCTGGGAGCTTGCATTGTCCTCACTGCATCTATAGCATCCATTAGTGGGTCTTCGAATTCTGGATTGGTAGGCTTGGGTCTTCTGTATGCACTTACGGTAGGTATGGATAAAAATATTACAGGAACAGATAACCAAACACCGCATGTTCTCACTCATAAATGGGAATTGAATGTTGAGAACACATGAGCACAGAGAGGGGAATTACACATACCAGGGCCTATTGGGGGGTGGGGGGTGAGGGGAGGGAACTTAGAGGGTGGGTCAATAGGTGCAGCAAACCATCATTGCACATGTATACCTATGTAACAAACCTGCATGTTCTGCATATGTATCCATTTTTTTTAGAAGAAATAAAGGGAAAAAAATCTCATTTTGTGCAGTGTTGGAGGGTCTACTACAGTTATTATCAACTCTTATTCATGGACGTTAGAGGAAAGGTTTAAATTCATAACAAGATTACATCTTGCAAATAATAGTAGATTGGGGCCCAAACCCAGCTTTATAGGACAGTTTGGATTCACTTCTAGCATTGTGAACCAATTTTTAAGAACTTCTCAGATCTTGTGGTCAGAGTACTCTCCAAGCTGTTTGGGATCCCTGTCCTGAGTTGTACACAACCCAGCTGGGGACTAGCCTACAATGAATGTGAATATACATGAGATAAGTACAAACAGAAGAGTATACCACTATCCATCATGCAGGGAAATCAGGACAGTTCACAAAATAGTGACAGTTATGGACCCTTGAAGGAACCAGACACCTTCTTTGCTGATAAATCGCATGACATTCTCCTTGGTCTCTAATATTCTGTAGCACTTATGAGTTGTATCACACATGTACACTAATGGTCCAAGTTATTTCGTTCCAAAATTTCCGGTGATTAACCAGAACTTCTTACTTTAATTTATTTAAAAAAATTTTTTTAATCACCTGACACAGATAACCAATTATTTGAATTGGGTTGTGAGGAACTTGGCTGACCTGGAGGTCCAGATGGGTGCAGTGAAGAAGGTGAACAGTTTCCTGACTATGGAGTCAGAGAACTATGAAGGCACAATGGGTATTGCTCTAAATATTGTTGTCTCACTTAAATATTTATTTTAAACAAATATTAGTGTTTGTTGGGCACATTGTTGTTTCTGCTTTTGCTTTCCACTTCAATATCCAGAAAACTCTCTCTCATCTTGGCTTTGCTTGTTTATGTACACCGGAAAAGATGTGACTATTTAGTCCTGAAAAGTCTTGGATAAAACCAGAGTCCAAACAGATATTTATTTAATGATATTTAAAGAGAAAATATTTGGGATTTATTACATTAATTGCTGACCTAAACTATAAACTACTATATTCCCTTTCTCAAGACGTTATTAACTTAGATGTCAAGAAATTTGGATCTTAAAATACGGACTGAGATTCCCAACTTTGCTAGGATAATACTGTCAGGAAATTCAACACTGAGGACAGAATAATCTTCATTAAATGCATATCTCCAAGCTTAAAAGGCATTCCTTTACCTAAATTTTTCAACAGCCATCTAGCTCTTCAAGGACAAAATCCAGAAAACTTAGCTAAGACCATGAGCCCCTTCATTAGCCAACCCTTGCCCATCTTTCATGTCTCATTTCTTGTCATCCACCTGCACCACTTTTACTCTGGCCACACTAACATGCTAGGCTTTCTTTTCCTCTTTATTCTCCTATGTACATATATTTAAAATAAATTTCCCCATCTCCCATCCTTTAAGATTCATCTCAGGCACTATTTCCTCTTGGAGCCCTCCTGGACCTCCAAGGTTAGCACTATCCATGCTCCCAGAGCACCATAGGTTTGCCTTCATCATGGGGCCTCCATGTAGTACTGTAGGTGCTGACCTACTGGACACTTCCCCAAGGACACAGAAAGCACCTCGAGCTGTGTCTTTCGTCTCCATATTCCCAGCACCTTGTACAGCACCTCTCACATTTAAAGCACCTAAGTGTTTAATGACCAACTGACTGAACAAATAAATCAATTCAGAAATGAACTATCTCTGTCCACTTTGAATAGAATTGAGTGATGGAATGCTAAGGAGAGATGATGATGGTTAAGGCTCCAAAAACAAACACGAAAAAAACTGTCTTAAAAGTGCTTAATCAAAAGGTGTTTATTTGAATGTGATTTAAACTAAAAAAAAAAAAAAACCTGCCACATATTTTGGTTCAGTATTACTTTAAATTTAGAAAAATATATATATATGTATAAATGTATTTAAGTATGTATACATTTCTTTCTACATCAATCTCTATCTGCCTATTATCTGTCTATTTCCCCATCCCATCCTCCAGATCCTTCTCAAGTTCCAGAACATTGGCCACAAGAAGGGGAGATCAAGATACATGATCTGTGTGTCAGATATGAAAATAATCTGAAACCTGTTCTTAAGCACGTCAAGGCTTACATCAAACCTGGACAAAAGGTATGAAATCACTGCATTTGATATGTTGTATACTTAAAACCTCTGAGGGAGTCTGCTTTTTTACTACCTAAGCTCTTCATACTTCCCAGCCAAGTAAGTATATTCCCTACCTGGTGTAGGTCAAATTATCTGCATAAAAGAAAAAAGGGAGAGATAGGATCAGACTACAGTACATGTTCTCCAAGTCATATTGTAATTCACTAGTCTCCCATGGAGATCAGAAAAGTCAACAATAGGCATGTTTTTAAAAATTTCTGTCTTCTGACTCCTGGCCATAATAGCCATCCCCTTGGGAACCTTTGCATTCATAATAACTCTAGTCCCCAAATGACTTCTTTTAGTTATTGTAAAAAGAACAAGTGGGCAGAAGAAAATGGAATCATTCTACTTTTTGTTATAAAACTATCACTTCTTAGATAACATGGAATAATTATTTGTTAGTCCAACAATATACTAAATGCAAAAAAAAAACCATGAAGAAAAAACAAGGCAATCACATGAAAATAAAAATAAATAGAATGAAATCATTGGAGATTTGGTGAGAACTGTTTTTATATTTTTATTTTTTATTTTTTGAGACAGGGTCTTGTTCTTTCACCAAGGGTGGAGTGCAGTGGTGTGATCACGGCTCACTGCAGCCTCGACCTCCTGGGCTCCAGCTATCCTCCCACTTGAGCCTTCTGAGCAGCTGGGACTACAGGCACACACCACCACACCCAGCTAATTTGTGTATTTTTTGTAGAGACAGGTTTTTGCAATATTGCCCAGGCTGGTCTCAAACTCCTGGCCTCAAGTGACCTACCCGCCTCAGCCTCCCAAAGTGTTGGGTTTACAGGTGTGAGCCATTGTGCCCAGCCTGTTTTTATCTTGAGAATAATTCATAATGTAGACCTAAGAAAAAATGATAACTATAATGTAATTATTTAAACATAATTGCAGTTTTATCATAATATCTTAAGTTAAAAAACAAAACTTAAGCTAATCTTCTGTCCTTTTCTGAGTCCTCTTCTCTTTGAGTGACAGCTGTTTTCCTAGGTGGGCATATGTGGTCGCACTGGCAGTGGGAAATCATCGTTATCTCTGGCTTTCTTCAGAATGGTTGATATATTTGATGGTGAGTTGCTAACTAAATTTTTTAAGTGGCCACTTGGTGCTTTCCTTTAAAAAACATCAATTTACCTAATCCTGCAGAAATCAAAAGCAAATATTTATAAGGACTTTGTGCTCTACACATGGTTCAAGGCAGATATCCCAAATAAACAGCTCAAAAGTAAATAAAAGACATAGAATTGGGGAAATAGAATGATGAGCCTTAAACTCATGTCTATACATTATTGCTAAAGCATTTTAATAAACTTGTAAAATGAAAACAAGGCCACCCACTTTGAATAGCAGTAGGTGGAGGTGGAATTTCAAGAGAAAGAAAGAGGGAGGACAACTGCCTTGCTTCCTTTAGACTAAATGTATGTCTCTTTCCAACAAAGGAAAAAAGTACAAGGAGATAAGTAATCTGCATTTTAAATTTTGGTACATGACTCTTACCATCATCTGCTTAATAACATTGCTTAATGACATTGAACGTTTTGTGAGGAGGCAACCTTTGCTGCAAAGTGATAAAGCTCATGATAACAACATACACAAAACATACACATTCATCCACCATAGTATTAATAATATGATACACAAGAGCATAGAAATAACATAATCTTTTTTTAAAAAAAAGTCACATTATTTAGTCTATCAAGTGGCCTATAAATAGGCCAGCACATAAAGTATCTTGAATGAAAGAGGATCCAGCAATGAATTTGACCGAACTTATTGTACTTGACAGTACAAGGAGTGCTTACTATTATTATCTGTAATGATTATGATGACTATAGTACTTTGCATGTTTATTGTACTTGACAGTTTATATTATTGAATTTAATCTACACAACAGCTCTGTGAGATAAAGAGGTCAGTTTATGAACAACAACATGGAACTATAGTAAATGTAGTTTTTTTGGGGTTCAGATTCAGGAACAAGGTAAACTTCTGTCACTAAGTTAGCAGCTTATTTTTTCCATGGCTAGTAATAATGCACAGATACTTTAAGGACTTTCAGTGGGATTAAAGTTATAAGGCAATTAAGTGATCAAAAATCAACTGACATTTTTCATTAAAACACTATGTTTATGACTGATCATGTTAGGTTAGCCTGATCCTTATGAGTTCAGACACACGATTTCAGGTCCCATGTGAACTATCAGTGATTTATTCTCTTTTTAATAGCCATAGGCTATTAAGATTTTAATTCATAATTTATTATTTCTGATCTATTATTCCTGAAAGACATAGGTTAAGCTAATCACCCTTGCCTGCTCTAAATCTATCTGGTAAAAGGACTGCAGCTGCCATTCTGAGCCTGACATCTTATCTCACAGGGCAATATGGTCTCTGCACAAAAGTGATAGGATTAACTGCATATATCATGGTGGAGAACACATCAACACTGCACAAACCTCTATAAGTCCATATGCAGTATGGAGAAATTTATTAAAACTTGATAGTCATATCACAGAATTTACTTCTCTATTTGTAATGCATTGTATTATTAAATCAATACAGGAGTGAATGACAAAGATCCTGGTTTTTAAAGAGCTTGTATTCTAGTTGGGGAACAGACAATAAAAAAAGATAAGTAAAAGTGTATAGAATATCAGATTCTGATAAATCCCATGGAGAGAAATAAAGTGAGAAGGATAAAGGGAATACTAGAAGGAAAAGTACTCAGTAAGGGATAAAAATACTTTTTGGTTGGTATGATCACATAAACAGAATAAAAACTCTGAATTCCCTTAGGAGAAATATATAAGAAAGAAAAATCACCACCAAATATGTATATTTTTTAGAGACACAAGATTTTTTTTAATTATACTTTAAGTTCTGGGGTACATGTGCAGAACATGCAGGTTTGTTACATAGGTATACATGTGCCATGGTGGTTTGCTGCACCCATCAACCCATCATCTACATTAGGTATTTCTCCTAATGCTATCCCTCCCCTAACCCCCTGCCCCTCGAGAGGCCCCAGTGTGTGATGTTCCCCTCCCTGTGTCCATGTGTTCTCATTGTTCAACTCCCACTTATGAGTGAGAACATGCAGTATTTGGTTTTCTGTTCCTGTGTTAGTTTGCTGAGAATGATGGTTTCCAGCTTCATCCATTTCCCTGCAAAGGACATTAGCTCATCCTTTTCGATGGCTGCATAGTATTCCATGGTGTATATGTGCCATATTTTCTTTATCCACTCTATCATTGATGGGCATTTGGGTTGGTTCCAAGTCTTTGCTATTGTGAACAGTGCTGCCATAAACATAAGTGTGCATGTGTCTTTAAAGTAGAATGATTTATAATCCTTTGGGTATATACCCAGTAATGGGATTGCTGAGTCAAACGGTGTTTCTAGTTCTAGATACTTGAGGAATCACCACATGCTTAAATGGAAAAGTGGGTCTCCTGAATTTCAACCCCTAACTAAGAAATAACTTTCAATTTGTAAACAAATATTATTTTACTTGTGGTTTTACTATGTGTGTGTAACTTCTGTTTCTCCTTAACAGGAAAAATTGTCATTGATGGGATAGACATTTCCAAATTACCACTGCACACACTACGTTCTAGACTTTCAATCATTCTGCAGGATCCAATACTATTCAGTGGTTCCATTAGGTAGGTAACGTATTTAGCAACACCTGTATGCCTTAGGATTTAGCCTTTGACTCATAGAAAGGTTTTACTCAGAGTCATTTTTCAGGTATGAGTGAACTGATATCAAGACAATAAAATCAAATATACCATCCAACAATTTGGATTGGAAAAGCCTAGAGTTGTAAATTAACCTATAAAATTATGTTTCCAGGAGATCTTCATCCCTTTCAGTTTGATTCTATAAAAGCCACTTTTTCCACTATACTTGAGAATGGTGATGCTTGGCAGACATTTCTAAGGTGTTCTATCTTACAGATATCCAGTCTAACTTGTGTGTCTGGCCTGACCTCAGCAGATATTCTGACTTTGGTTAATCCCTTTATCTATCCCTCCACCCCTTACAACTTTACTTCAGCCAAAATTGCTATGAATAAAGCTGCTACAGTCTTCATACCTGGTTCAGGGTTTCCCACCAAAAAAAAAAAAGGGCGGGGGGGGGATATCAACCATCTGCTAGGTGCTTTAAATATATTATCTGATTAAATTCTCAAACCGTTACTCTAGGGTAGATATTTATTATCTCCATTTTATAGATGAGGGTTTTGAAACTCAAAGAAGCTGTAACTTAAACCAAGTTTGTACACCTAGTAAGTGGAAGAACTGCTATTCCAACTGAAGTTTGCCTGATTCCAAAGTCCATGTTGGCATCTGTATTAGTCTGTTTTCACACTGCTGTAAAGAATGATGTGAGACTAGGTAATTTATAAAGGAAAGAGGTTTAATTGACTCACAGCTCTTCATGGCTGGGGAGGCCTCAGGAAACTTAAATCATGGCGGAAGGCAAAGGGGAAGCAAGGCACATCTTCTCATGGTGCCAGGAAAGAGGGAGAGTGAAGGGGGAACTGCCACACTTTAAAACCATCGAATCTCATAAGAACTCACTCACTGTCATGAGAACAGGATGGGGGAAACTGCCCCAATGATCTAATCAGCTCCCACCAGGTCCCTCCCTGGACACGTGAAGATTGCTATTCGAGATGAGATTTGGGTGGGGACACAGAGCAAAACGGTATCAGCATCATTCCCCAGATCACACCTCTCATTTGACCATATTTTGTTATATTTTGCTCCTAACCTCCATCTACTTAATTACAAAGAAGTGTTTGCCACCTCCTTTTACTAATTACTCTTTATTGTAAAGAAAAAATGTATGTAAGATTGCCTAGTATTTAGTTGTAAAACTACTTTAAAACTTCTGGATGTGTCAAGTAATTTAGCAATACCATAGTGAATTTATATCTCCAAATATATTTATTATGAGTACTACTTGATATGGTTTGGCTATGTCCCCACCAAAACCTCATCTTGAATTGTAGTTGCCATAATCCTCAAGTGTCATGGGAGGGACCCAGTAGGAGGTAATTGAATCATGGGGGCGGTTACCCCCATGCTGTTCTCATAATAGTGAGTGAGTTCTCATGAGATCTGATGGTTTTATAAGGGGCTTTTCCCACTTTGCTTAATACTTCTCTCTCCTGCCACCATGTGAAGAAGGACATGTTTGCTTCCCCTTCTACCATGATTGTAAGTTTCCTGAGACCTCCCCAGCCCTGCAGAACTGCAAGTCAATTAAACCTCTTTCTTTATAAATTACCCAGTCTTGGGTATGTCCTTATAGCAGCATGAGAATGGACCAGTACACTACTATTGTTGGTGATGCAGCACAGCTTATCTAAAATAGTGTCATATGCTCCCATAGAGATGTATGTATGTAGCATCAGTCCTGCAGGAATATTTTGCTAGATACTATTTGGGTTATACTAAGCATAGTTTGGAGCCAATGGAGCTAGGTAACAAACTTGATAATATGGTATAATGTATACAAAGTTTTATAATGATATCATCAAGACAATTTTTTATACTATTAAGATCATGCATTCATTCATCAAGCATGAATTCAGTGCTTGCACTGCTCTGAGCACTGTTCTAGGTGCTGAATATACAGCAGTAACCAAAACAAACGGAACTTACATTGTAAAGAAAGAAAAGCAATAAGCAAATATACATAAAAGTTTCTCTATTTTCACTTATTGACTAATTAACTAATTTTTCCCTACAGATTTAATTTAGATCCAGAGTGCAAATGCACAGATGACAGACTCTGGGAAGCCTTAGAAATTGCTCAGCTGAAGAATATGGTCAAATCTCTACCAGGAGGTCTAGGTATATTTTCTAAATAGCATATTTATTTTTTATATATGCCGTTAATCCTACATATGTCTATCTACATTTTATGCTATAATCACATAACTTTAGTGTTAAATCCCCTTATATTTAAAATAATATCCTAAAAGTCATTAGAATATTTCAAAATCTAATGTTTTTGCATGGGGTACAAGAGGGTGAACCCGATAAATTCTGTTCTATGTGACTACTCCAAAATATTCCAATTAATACATTTATCTCTGCCATCTTTTCACAATTGGTGGGTACAGGTCATTGTAATGGATGTTTCCCTGTAGTTACTCTTTCTCAGTTGACCTGTCTGATCACCTACCATCAGGAAATGAATGGGAGGATTGCAGGAGCTGTTAGGTTTAAGTCTTTGGCACCACTTAGGGAAAGACAATTTTGCCGCATTAGTAGCCATTTTCTCTGCTGCCAGGAGGGAAAATTCTTTTTATTTATATAACATAATTTTCTTTGTGTTTGAAGACATTGTTTTGTATTGCCTTGAGGCAGTATCAATTTTAAACACTTGTGTAAAGAACACAACATGTACTCAATCACTGATAAAAATTCAGTCCTAGGGGTTGTACAATGTCTGACAAATAAATGATGACAGCATGAATGTGATTATTGAAACCACAGAGAGTTCATACTATCTTTAACTCATTAAAAGGAACATGTATAATTTTTGACTTTGCTTCCTTAACATCTTAACTCATCTAAGAAAGCAATAGGAAAGATAATAGTTGATTGATATTCTAAATTTAATATACAATATATAGTTGCCAAATTGTGGTGTTTGGCATCTAGTTTTTAAAAAGTCAACCTACAAAATAAAATTATGTTTATCTGTTAGTCTATTTGAAAAGCAGGGCCAACTCAAAAACACTACATTTTATTATTTTAATTAAGTTCCAAGGAGAAAGTATGCCACAAACAAAAGTTAAGACAGCATGTCTTTAAGGAATGTTTTATTGACTTGCCAGGGTCAGGTTGTGAAAGTAATTCCAGAACTCTGGATGAACTTTCCATAATGATTTTTTCTTTTTTTTGAGACAAGTTCTTGCTATGTTACCCAGACTTGAGTGCAGTGGCTATTCACAGGCATGATTATTGCATGCTATACCCTCTAATCCCTGGGGTCAACTGATCCTCCTACCTCAGCCTCCTGAGTAGCTGGGACTATAGGTGCCCCACTATGCCTAGCTCTCATAATAGTTTTTTGATGTCTCCTGTGGAAAGCCCAGCAAGTCTACTTGAGAAATTAATACATGCTTATAGAACTTTCTCTCTTGGCATTTAGAGATCCCCTCTCTCACCATTAATATTTGGAAAAGACAGTTGCATCTTTCTAGTCCTCTTCATTAACATGAGAGCTGCATGCACCTGTTTAGATTGTGGGCATAGTGTTTTGGGGTTATGGTACAGTACAGGCAACAGGGGATTGTATTTACATTATGTAGCCGACTGAATATGGTGCTCATCATCTTAGTAAAGATGACCAGGGCTTAATGAAGATTTGGTTCAGGCCAGCTTTGGTGGAAACATTCCTTATGTCCAGCATCCTCTTATATGTAAATCAGAATTTGGAGAATAAATACCTATTTTCCAATCATGACAAATTATAAGACTTTGATACCATTAGAATATAATCAATAGAAATTTCCCCCAGGACATTAGGGAAAGGTGTTTGAATTCTAATAAAAAAGACATTTGGAAACAGAATTTTTCTTAAACTCACAATAGTACAGTTTATGAAATGCAGATGGAAACCAAAAAAAAAAGAAAAGGATAATGAGGACATATTCATTTATCCATACAACAGTGTGTTATTCAGCTCCTGTGTAAGATACCGCAGTACTAGGGACATTCTGACAAACAAAAACAAACCCGGTCCTTATCCACTTGGTACTTACAGTACAGAAAGATGGTATAATGAAAAGAGAAGTGGAATTAGAGTTGAGAATATTCTGTATCTTATCAAGTTAGCTAAATGTGACTTTAGGCAAGCCATTTCATCTCTCTGGGCCTTAGGTAATTATATTAAGTAATCTCCTTAGAGAATTGTATTAAATAATTAAATAATTTCCAAGATCTTTCTGTCTTCAAAATGTTTTATATCCTCCTATCAGAGGTAATTCACTATCTGTTGTCATAAATGAGATAATTTAGGGACATCTTCATTTTCCCAAAGTGGAGTTCCTCTTTGTGTTCCAGTATGAAGTCCTTGCACCAGCACTAAGTGATATCCATCATGCTGTCATACAACGTAATGTGTTTTTCATGATTTTGTCCAAGGTAAATGTTAGTAGCATTTCTTTAGTGAAATCCTTGCTTCTTTCTCTGATTTAGATGCGGTTGTCACTGAAGGTGGGGAGAATTTTAGCGTTGGACAGAGACAGCTATTTTGCCTTGCCAGGGCCTTTGTCCGCAAAAGCAGCATTCTTATTATGGATGAGGCAACAGCTTCCATTGACATGGCCACAGTGAGTGCATTATCTAAGCTTTTAAAATTGACGAATTGGAGAAATGTGCATGAAAATCACAATTTATTATTTCCTGATTGGGTTCTGAATCCTCAGTACTATTGTTTTGAGAATCTGCTCAATCATCTACTGGATGAACTGATGATAGCACATTGAGAATTACAATAAATAGGGCCCAACATATGGTTGAAAGGCATTCCTATTACCAATCAACATAAAATAAATTTGCCACAACTTTTTGAAAAATTTTCAGAACAGTAAATTTCCAGGGCTTAGTTGATGAGAGGTACTGTACTATATTCAAGTACTACTCCAGAAAAGTTCTGAAATGCAGTACGAAAATCTCTGTTTAATAGAATCTATTACTAACAAACACCACTCATTATTTCCCAAAGCAATTTGAAGAAGAATGATTCACTGGGATTAACAATGGCTAGAATTAATAACAGTCTTCTCTATGTGTTTATGGTAAAAAGCCATAAATTTTGCCTTTTGAAAGATATTATTTGAAATTGTCAAATGTGTCCAAGAAAGATCTGTCCAGAAGGCTGTGATTGAGTAGGGAAAATGTTTAATTAAATCACAAACTGCATATGAGCTAGCAATTAATATTCTTCTGAAAGTTAACTTGATATTAAAATTTGACTTCAGAAAGGACACATTGAGGGTTATTATAACAGTAATACTGCCTCAACAGAGAAGAGAGAGAGAATATGAATTAAATGATTGAAAGAAAGAACTCCTTCACTTTAAAAATTGAACCAAGATTTCCTCTAGGACAGAGATGGAATCTGCACCCAGAACAGCCTTTAAAATATAATTATAACAGTGCTTTGTGGTGGAGATAAAAACAGTTGCTGCCTAGAATGTCCATTTATGTGTCAAAGTCCAAATTTTTGGCATCAATTTTAGTTTTTCCCTTTTTTGACTCAAAGGTTAACATCATTACAGAATTTTGCTGGTTTCAAATACATACTTTTTGTGGTATAACTCAAGTGAGCATTTTGATACCCATTTAATTGCATTTTCTTCTTTGCATTTCCTGGAAATAAATCTATCACCCACTTCTGGCTGATCACTGACTGACTTTCATTTGTGTTTTGAAGACACGTACAGAATCCAGCATGAACCTGCTGCTGGGGACTGCCCCTTCTTATGACTTCCACAGAAAATGAGGGATTGAGAATGCTCACAAGGGATTCAGTGGAATATTGATTGTTCTTGGGGCAAAATATTATGATGACAAAGTAATCCTGAGAAAATTTACACTTTATTTTTTTTGCAGGAGAATATTTTGCAAAAAGTAGTAATGACAGCCTTTGCAGACCGGACTGTGGTGACAATAGCTGTAAGTATGAGAAGACGGAGTTGGTATACCTCTTTGGTTTTTGTTCTAACATGTTATCATCTTTAGGTTTTAGCAAAATATACTTGTGTTGAATTATGTATTTCTCTGCTAATGTTTCTGTATCTGTCCAAAAAAGAAAAAAAAATACGAAGATGTTTTGAAAGCATTGTTCTTTTCCAAACTGTCTGCTCTACCTAACTGACTTCCCTAAGTTAGAATGATAGGACATCCTAAATCTAAGGATTCCAGCAGGTCATGGCCTCTGCTTGTTCACCAGATAAAATGGTAGTTCATATAAAATAATTCTCTTTTCTATAATCTGATGCTCTGATGAGCAGTTTCAGGAAGAAAATTCCTAAATTTCATTGCTTATTCTGCTACTATCCATACCTAATTTCTATGTTTCCATTCATTAATCTACTAAAAAATAGACAATGAGATATCTCACAGTAGGGTCAGGTAATTTTTTCTATTTTAGATAGCACCAATCAAATAGAAGAAGTGCTTAAATATTTGTAATTCACGTTATAGCTGACTTACAGTAGTCCACAGTTTTCTGCCTTTTCCTCTTTGCAAGTGGATTCTTGCTCATATTTAGGCTTACTGCTTAATAAAAACTATTTTTTAATGAGTCACTTGGACATTTTTCCTTCTGCTGATTCTCTTCTTTTCTATTTTTCTCTCCAGCACCGTGTCTCTTCTATTATGGATGCAGGCCTTGTTTTAGTCTTTTCTGAGGGTATTTTAGTGGAGTGTGATACTGTCCCAAATTTGCTCGCCCACAAGAATGGCCTCTTTTCCACTTTGGTGATGACCAACAAGTAGACCATCATGATCTATTGCACCAAGTCTGTCATTCTCCGGTAGTTATCTTAGCAGTATCCTCTCAGTAAGGCATGGCTAATGCTGTGAATAAAGGGAAGGGCTGAGATGAGGGAACTAACTGCAGGGTGTTATTACAAAATCAGCTCAACCAAGTGCTTTCGTCATGCTCACTACCGAATGGAGCTCATGCATGTGTTTTCAAATATATACATGCAAAAGAGAGTATTTATGAAACCTATTAACTGAATTTACCTCTTATTCTAAGGACCAACTTCACTAGTCCTTAGGGATGTTTTGTAAGCATCCATAAAAATGCCATACACATTTCTTACCTGCCCTGGAGAATGCATTGTTTTATTTACATGGTTACTTGAGTTTCACTGGTGAGTAATGGGAGTTGTGTATGGAGTGCTTGCTATGCTTCCACTTTCTTGGATGATGCATGGGAGAAACAGAACCCTTTGGAGTGCAGCTTTTTTCAAGATGGCAGGAAATGACGTCCCATCAGGGCCTACTTCCTGCAAACTGCCTAAGTAAAGAAAAATCTACTTTCTCGAATTTTTCCAGTGAACTCTGTGGTTCCTCTTTCCCAGAGGAGAGTCACCCAATTAACTCAATTCATATTAAGGTGTGAATGATTTAAGGGGTAGGAGAACTGGTTAACTTGAAAAAGAATTAGTCAGTATTTTCAAGAATTTTCTTGCTGGAAAAGGTAGGGAGATATTTTGGAAGAGAGAGAATTCCCTGTTGCCCCAAAATGGGTGGAGAGAGGGAGAGAAAACAGACCATTGCCTATTCAAAAGAAGAATTTTCCCTACTCTGCATGAAGCATGGCGTTGTTGGATGGTTCTATTTAGTCTGTATCTGGAAGATTACTTGAGCATAATTTGTATTTTTAACAAAATGTTAGGTTTCCTAATTAGGTTACCTCTTACCTAATTTCTCTTCTACATTCACTGAATACTTTTCTATAGACTTATATTTCTTTCACTCATTCTTCATTTCAAAACCACTCATGTGAACGTGGCCACTAGGATACCTAGAATTCCCTGCTCCCACCCGCCCCTAATATACATGAAGCTGTCATGGAAGAATCACTGTAAGATTTTTTAGAGGACCAACTCCTCATAACAGGCCCATAAAAGGGAGAGCACCACCATGCTTGTGGTAGACTCCTTATAGAATTAACTTAAACTCTTAAAATTAACTGTTTTTCCTTTCCTGCCTAAGAGCTTATTACTTTGGTTAGCTGCCACTAAAATTGTGGAATGCCTTAACAAGATAATTTTCTCCAGCTTCTGAAAGGAAGCACTCACACACCAAAATAGTCCATGGTATTTATTTCTGAAAGTGATTACACGATTAATTTCTCTGGAATATTTTGAAAATTTTATCAACACAATTACAATTGACACCACACTTTGTCAAGGAAAAGTTATTTGGATTAATGGAATAAAAACCAACTATATTTATTTCTGTTGACCAAGATTTTTCAATGTTTTTTTTTTTTTTTTTTTTTTTGGAGACGGAGTTTCACTCTTGTTGCCCAGGCTGGAGTGCAATGGCTCGATCTCAGCTCACCACAACCTCCGCCTTCTGGGTTCAAACGATTCTCCTGTGTCAGCCTCCTGAGTAGCTGGGGTTGCAGGCATGTACCACCATGCCCGGCTAATTTTGTATTTTTAGTAGAGATGGGGTTTCTCCATTTTGGTCAGGCTGGTCTTGAACTCCTGACCTTGTGATCCGCCTGCCTCGCCCTCCCAAAGAGCTGGGATTACAGGTGTGAGCCACTGCGCCTGGCCTAATGTTTTTATTTTTATTTTTTTCTAGTAAATATTATTTTAGAATATCAATGCAATGTTTATAATATTATATTTATGGGTTTAGAGGCCAAATTCTTTTTTTAGACATCCATGATATGGCTATTGAACAGCTAATATTTTTCTGGAAGGAAAATGCACAGCAGATATTATTGGATAGCTTGTTAAGTTTCTTTTTCTAAATGCATGGGTGTGCAAATGGCTCTGGTCCTTTCTCAAAGATAAATAAATATTAGCCTCCAAAATCTTGTTAATTCATCAATGTATTAGGTTGGTGCAAAAGTAATCGTGGTCTTTGACATGATTACTTTTGCACCAACCTAATACATAATTTGTTACCAATATTCAGCGAATGATAGGCTTGTCATGGGTGTTGAAAACTGGCACATGTTCTAAGCTGGCATCATTATCACATTTCATATATGTTTCTTTTCCCCTCAAGTCATGAGTCACAACTATAACTGCTGGCTTTTCTGAAAGCATAAACACTGAGTCCACCCTATCTACATGGCCCAGGGCAGAATGTAGGCCCTCAACTCTGGGGATGGTTTTAGGTAGGACTTTGGAATGTTCAGAGAAGCACTTTGGAAGACTGTGTATCAGCTAAACAGATGGCATTTCTAGGTTTAGAACTCTGGACAGGGACTCCCATCAGCACACTAATATTTTGACCTGCATAGTTCAGGTTCCGTATGGTAGCCCCTGGCCACATGTGGCTATTATTTGAAATGTTGATAGTTTGAATTGAGAAGTGCCATAAGTGTAAAATCTGTACTGGATTCCAAGACTTAATACTAATAGAAGCATGTAAAAGTTACCATGAATCATTTTTATATTGGTTACATATTGAAATGATAACATCTGAATAGATTGGGTTAAAATGTATTAAAGTTGCTTTCATTTGTTTATTTCTACTTTGAAAATGTAGCTCCTAGAAAATTTAAAATTACTTGTGGCTCCCATTATATTTCTATTGAACAATACTGATCTTAGCAAGAGTAAAAGCCCATCACACAGATATTTCCTTTCTAATTTATAAGCATAAAAAATAATAGTAGTTGACATTTATTATTTGTTTGTATATGTCAGACAAAGTGCTGAATTTTTTATATGGATTATCTCATTTGAACCTCATCACCCTTCTCTGAGGCAGGTACTATACCATAATTTTACAGATGTGAAACTGGAACTATACAATGTTAAGTATATTGCTCAAGATTGCACTACTAACAGGTGGTAAAGCCAAAATACACAAGCCCAGTTTATCTTCAGAGCCTGTTCTCTTAACCATAACACTGACATGGCAGGTGAATGCTCCTCTAAGGTATCAGAGAGCCTTATGAAACAGTTAGATGACAGGATGGAAATAGCTCACATTTTGAAATTAGTAAACCTAATTTTGATACTGGTTCTGCTACTTATTATCTATGTGACCTCCTGATTTTGCTTTATCTCTGTGAATGGTCTCCCCTATAAAGTGGAGAGACATAACACCCACAGCTGAGGAATGCTCTAATGATTCACAAGAATGTGTGTGGAGCACTTAATATATGGCATATGCTCAGAAAGTGGTAGCTTTTATCATTGTTAGTTACTAATTAATCCAAAGGGCATCATGTGGAAAGAAGGAATGGGTCAGTGGCAGTGATCTCCAAAGACTGAGACTGCATGTCTAAAGGCCTGAGTAATCCATTCTATTACTGCATGCCAGAATGGACTTCCCCATATTGTCATCCCGGAACTAAACCACTTTCCAGGGTTCTTCAAATTGTGTTATAGCCCAAATAATTAGTGACTCTACACAAGAGATAATTATTGTTGACATTAAAGTATAACCCAACTGGTTTACAATGGCCTCTCTTAATTTAATTACTCGATAAACAATTTTACCCTACTTAAACTTAAGGTTTCATGAAAATGATGACGCTGATATATTAGCTACACTCAAGTTAGTACAGCCCATAGAAAACCCAGCCATATTGGCCATTGCTTAAAAATATGTAAATAAATGATAATTTAAATAAGGAAAAAAGGGGAGGTGTCTGTGATCCCTACATCTTGTCACTCACCAAGATAAACAAACGTCCCAGAATAATTCATGAAATATACATATTCCATTGTTTTGGCTTGTGCCCTGAAATGTGTAACAAATACATGTTTTCTTTTCACTCACAGCATCGAGTACACACTATTCTGACGGCAGACCTGGTTATAGTGATGAAGCGAGGAAATATTTTAGAATATGACACTCCAGAAAGCCTCTTGGCTCAGGAAGATGGAGTATTTGCTTCTTTTGTTCGCGCAGACATGTGAAGGAGTGTCTTAAAACAATACATGTATTTAAAATAATGCAGTCATAACCTAATTAATGGATCATCAGCTTGACCTCTGTAAAGTGGCATCTTAAAACTTTTACAGATTTTTGCACGAAAAGTGGACATTTATTTTTCCTGTTTTTAAAAGTTTTTCAAGATATTATTGCTCAATATGTTCATTATTGATGTTTTTATAGTGATCCAGCCACTCTAGCTTTAAGAATAGCTAGGTTGTATTAAAACATGTAAGCTACTTTAAGTGGTAAATCAATAGCTAAAGTTTTCTCCTAACTTTAAGTCTGGCAAATATCTCTCAGGAATGGAAGTTTCAATGAGTAGTCAGTATTACTATACTCTTGTTTGTAAGAATATATTTTCCTTATTGTTGGAGTCTCCAGAGGTTATTGGAAGGAATAAAAAAGGACATGTTTTCTAACGAAACTCTCAAATTCATTATCTACTTCATGAGAATTTATTTGTATTCATTAACATTAGTAATACCTATTTTTCTTAAGAGCCTTCTTTTTTCCCTTTTGTTTCTTGTCACCAAGAAGTTATCACACTTATACTTATTCTATAAGGCCAAAGCCTTATCTAGAAAGATCATGAAGAGTTTGGATACTTTAAAAACTATACTCAAATTTTCATTTTTTCCTGTCCTGTAAAGAGAGAATTCTTAAGATATCAGGCATAATGTACCTTTTCCAGACTGAAGTTCAAAGAATGATTAGGTTCAATCTTTCAGTGGCAGGCCAGCTAAACTTTCTATAGTTTAATGATTAGCTGTGGTTATGATCTTGAGCCCTAACATGCCACATTACTCAAGATTTACACAGGCAAGTGACTTCATTTGGCACTGTTAATAATGGCAGGTGAACATTCCTCTCAGGTGTGAGATATTTCCTATGAAACAGTCCACTGGCAGGCTGGAGATATCTTACACTTTGAAGTTATATATATATAAAACAAGTGTCTATTTCTAGCTGAAAGAGTTTACCTCTTCTAGACATTTATGCCCAATGGTGTCACACATGATCATTTGCTCCTGCTCTAATTTTAATGTGCATACAAAAAATATACCAAAAATGTTATTGTAATTTTAATGAGCATATAAAGAGTATATCAAAAATTGATGGGATATTAGTGTTAGGTTTTGCTTAAATGAAAATTAATAAATTCAAAAATACTAAAAGTCACCTTCTTTGTCACGTTAGCAACCAGTTTCTACTATTCTGTGCCCATCCAGTGTCAATATCATTGATTTCTTTTTCATATGAAGATCCACATGCATTGTAAGATTGTGAAGATTTATAAAATTGATGAATTAAGAGAAATTATGCTGCTTTCCTATAGTTTCTGTGTTCTGTTTATTGTATGGTGTATTCACTCTTGGAAAATATGTAATAGTTGTGTATCCAGAATATGTGTCTTCACCTGAATATTTAATCTTTATATTTACAAAAAAATAAGTTCCACAAGATGGACAAAAATGGTCCATGATATTTAGCTTAAATTGTAACCTTTTGTTGTGTATATAAAACTTCATTGGAAGAAAATAACCTTATTGTTTTCTTAAAGCTAAACAGAATAGGATTGGTACTCATTAATTATGTCTTGCAAATATTTTCTAAAAATTCAACCACTCTCCTAAAATGGTGTTTAAATATTTTGTAGGGCAGAATATGCATATTGCCTGTTAGCAAGTAATAATTCATTCTCATAGAGAAATGGGTTTTTACCCATGGAAGTAATCTTTTAATGATATTTTCTTATTATATTGCTACAGGCAACATCAGTAGAAGCCTATCTAGTTACACTAAACTAAAGATCACATTCATCATTCTTACAGCCAAGTGGTTGCTGGTCCCCTCATAACTTTTAGTTACTTAAGTTGAGTAAATGTCTAATTGTTTACAAACTAAATTGACTAAATAAGGTCAAGGATAATGTTTTTCATTGATTAACCATTTATTATACATATAATCTATTGAATATAAAAAGATTCACCTTGAAATAATATTTGACTATATAGGTACATATCTGTAAAAGATGACCACCTTAACTAAATCAGATTTTACATTTATAAATTTTATATTTAATTAGTCAAATCAATTTTTAAATCATAACTCCTTAATCTCATAAGAAGCAATAAATGCATAAAGCATTATATTAAAATACCAGGGTTACTTATGTCATTGACAGGGAAAAGACTTTGTATAAACAATTGTGCACCATCTATTTTTGTACTCTTACTCATGATCCATTTAAAAGTCTACTCAGCTCTAGATTAGATACCAGAAGACCCTCTAAGTAACTGATAACTGAGATTCGGGACCATGTCTTGTTTGCCATTGTGCCCTTGGAATTTAATACAAGTGCCTAACCCACAGTAGGGTTGATTGATTCACTGATTAGTTTTACTGCCATGTGCCTATAACTATAGGTTATTCTCTTTCCTTTTCTATGTTGTGTTTATTCTATTTATTCTCTACAATATATAAAATGTATTTGTTCTCTACAATAAATGTGTTTATTCTCTACAATATATAAAAACATATTGGACTACTATTACATAATTAAATTACTCTTTTATTTGCTTAAAGAGGGTGATTATTTTTTCACTTACCGTTCCACTGAGCAGCAACTGGGACTGGTCAATAGATGGAAATCAATCCCAATTTAGAGACAATACCTGGCCCTGCTTTGACAATCCTGTTTCACGTTTGCCAGAGTCATGCACTTCCTTACTTTTGTATATAGGCTCCAGAGAAGTTTCCATTAAGTGAAACAGCTATATTAATTTTTTAAATATATCTTTATTTAAATAATTGGATGTCTGGACTTTATCCCAACGTTTATTGATCAATTTTTATAGTTGTCTTCCAATATATCTTTTATCATTTATTTTGTAACACATTCTTTGGAGGTCTGTGATTTATAGTACTATGATAATTCCCTTATTGACTCATTATTCAAAGTTAGATGCAGTCTTCTAATCTTAGCTATTTGGCATAAGAAGCAATAGCCAAGGGGATGTATCCTGTACTTTATGTTTAATTTGTTCTTCAGTAACTACATATCATTTATATCAGATTATCTTAAGTATTAACAGGATTCACCTGGATCAAATTCTCCAGTGAAAGAGCTTGTATCGGTATTTCTAGTAAGTGCCGACAAATGAGATTCATAATTAACCAAGTTTGGGAATCACTGAGCTACATCAATCATTACACTAGTTTCCCTTTGTTGTGCTGAACATAGAATCATAAAATACTAAAGGTAATTTTCACATGCTTCCTTTCCCTGCTGACATTGCCTTATCCTGAATTGCTAAAACAAGCCTCTCGATGTCACGGAATTAATTGCCTTAGTTCATCATAAAGGAAACATTGTTTAACGAACTGAATCTTAGCTGAGAAGTTACCACAACAGGGACTCAAAGACTTATTTTCTTTAGTTTTGTTGTGTAATCAGCAACAAAGGATCTGAAGATAAAACTTTTTCCACAAAGATGCAAAGTGTTTCAAACATTAATTGTATGTGCATGTGACCAATTCGAGATTTCACTATTGATGTTTCACAATATGGAAGGAAGGTAAATTATCTGTGATGATTATTCTCTTTCCCATCTTATGTTTTTTGCAAGTGTCATCATTGCTGATATATAAAGGCTGATATATTCATTTTACATATCTAATAAATGGGATTTAAGTTATTTTTTTCCTATGGACAGTAGCAAATTGCCCTTAGCCAGTCACACTATGGTTACCAGTGCCCTACTTCTAAAATGACAAAGGGAGCCATATCTGGCTAAATAAGTTAATTAGCCATAAGGAATGGACTCTATGACTCAGTGCCACCAACCATCACAGACCATCACCAATTACACACTCCATATTCATGACCAAGAGTTTCGTTTTCAGGCCATTATTTTTGCTAATCTGCCCACTGTGTAAAATAAGTAGCTTGGTGGCTGGCAAGATGGCCAAATAGGAACAGCTCCGGTCTGCAGCTCCCAGCAAGATCAATACAGAAGGGGGATGATTTCTGCATTTCCAAGTGAAGTTCCTGGTTCATCTCACTGAGACTAGTTAGACAGTGGGTGCGGCCTACAGAGGGCAAGCCAAAGAAGGGTGGGGCGTCACCTCACCAGGGAAGCTCAAGGGGTGGGGGAACTCCCTCCCCAGCCAAGGGAAGCCATGAGGGACCATGCCGTGAGGGATGGTGCACTTTGGCCCATATACTATGCTTTTCCCATGGTCTTCGCAACCCGCAAACCAGGAGATTCCCTCGGGTGCCTATGCCACCAGGGCCCTGGGTTTCAAGCACAAAACTGGGCAGCCGTTTGGGCAGACACCAAGCTTAGCTACAGGAGTTTTTCTCATACCCCAGTGGTGCCTGGAACGCCAGTGAGACAGAACTGTTCACTTCCCTGGAAAGGGAGCTGAAGCCAGGGAGCCAAGTGGTCTAGCTTAGCAGATCCCACCCCAACAGAGCCCAGCAAGCTAAGATCCACTGGCTTGAAATTCTCGCTGCCAGCACAGCAGTCTGAAGTTGAGCTGGGACACTCCAGCTTGGTGGGAGGAGGGGCGTCCACCATTACTGAGGCTTGAGTAGGTGGTTTTCCCCTCACAGTGTAAACAAAGCTGCTGGAAAGTTCCAACTGGGCGGAGCCCACCGCAGTTCAGCAAAGCCTCTGTAGCCAGACTGCCTCTCCAGATTCCTCCTTTCTGGGCAGGGCATCTCTGAAAGAAAGGCAGCAGCTCCAGTCAGGGGCTTATAGATAAAACTCCCATCTCCCTGGGACAGAGCACCTGGGGGAAGGGGCAGCTGTCGCACAGCTTCAGCAGACTTAAACGTTCCTGCCTGCCAGCTCTGAAGAGAGCAGTGGATCTTCCAGCACAGCGCTCGGGCTCTGCTAAGAGACAGACTGCCTCCTCAAATGGGTCCCTGACCCCTGTGCCTCCTGACTGGGAGACACCTCCCAGCAGGGGTCAACAGACATCTCATACAGGAGAGCTGCAGCTGGCATCTGGTGGTGCCCCTCTGGGATGAAGCTTCCAGAGAAAGGAACAGGCAGCATTCTTAGCTGTCCTGCAGCCTCCACTGGTGATACCCAGGCAAACAGGGTCTGGAGTGGACCTCCACCAAACTTCAGCAGACTGCAGCTGAGGGGCCTGACTGTTAAAAGGAAAACTAACAAACAGAAAGCAAAAGCATCAACATCAACAAAAAGGATGTCCACACAGAAACCCCATCTGAAGGTCACCAACATCAAATACCAAAGGTAGATAAATCCACGAAGATGAGGAAAAAACAGCACAAAAAGGCTGAAAATTCCAAAATCCAGAACGTCTCTTTTCCTCCAAAGGATCACAATTCCTCACCAGCAAGGGAACAAAACTGGACAGACAGAGAATGAGTTTGACAAATCGACAGAAGTAGGCTTCAGAAGGTGGGTAATAACAAACTCCTCCGAGCTAAAGGAGCATGTTCCAACAAAATGCAAGGAAGCTAAGAACCTTGAAAAAAGGTTAGACGAATGGCTGACTAGAATAACCAGTTTAGAGAACATAAATGACTTAATGGAGCTGAAAAACACACAAGAGAACTTCGTGAAACATACACAAGTATCAATAGCTGAATTGATCAAGTGGAAGAAAGGATATCAGAGATTGAAGATGAACTTAATGAAATAAAGTGTGAATACAAGATTAGAGAAAAAAGAATGAAAAGGAATGATCAAAGCCTCCAAGAAATATGGGACTACGTGAAAATACCAAACCTACATTTGATTAGTGTACCTGAAAGTGACAGGGAGAATGGAACCAAGTTAGAAAACACTCTTCAAGGTATTATCCAGGAGAACTTGCCCGACTTAGAAAGACAGGCCAACATTCAAATTCAGGAAATACAGAGAACACCACAAAGATACTCCTTGAGAAGAGCAACCCCAAGACACATAATCATCAGATTGAACCAAGGTTGAAATGAAGGAAAAAATGTTAAGGGCAGCCAGAGAGAAAGGTCGGGTTACCCACAAAGGGAAGCCCATCAGACAAACAGCGGATCTCTCTGCAGAAACCCTACAAGCCAGAAGAGAGTTGGGGGCAATATTCAACATTCTTAAGGAAAAACAACCCAGAATTTCATATCCAGCCAAACTAAGCCTCATAAGCAAAGGAGAAATAAAATCCTTTACAGACAAGCACATGCTGAGAGATTTTGTCACTACCAGGCCTGCCTTACAAGAGCTCCTGAAGGAACCACTAAATATGGAAAGGAAAAACCAGTACCAGCCACTTCAAAAACATACCAAATTGTAAAGACCATTGACAGTATGAAGAAACTGCATCAACTAACAGCCAAAATAACCAGCTAGCATCATAATGACAGGATCAAATTCACACATAACAATATTAACCATAAATGTAAACAGGCTAAATGCCCCAATTAAAAGACATAGACTGGCAAATTGGATGAAGAGTCAAGACTCATCAGTGTGCTGTATTTAGGAGACCCATTTCACATGCAAAGACACACATAGGCTCAAAATAAAGGGATGGAGGAATATTTACCAAGCAAATTGAAAGGAAAAAAGCAAGGGTTGCAACCTTCGTCTCTGATAAAACAGACTTTAAACCAAAAAAGATTAAAAAAAAGATAAAGAAGGGCATTACATAATGGTAAAGGGATCAATGCAACATGAAGAGCTAACTATCCTAACTATATATATATGCACCAAACACAGGAGCACCCAGATTCACAAAGTAAGTTCTTAGAGACCTACAAAGTGAGTTAGACTCCCATACAATAATAGTGGGAGACTTTAACACCCCACTGTCAATACTAGATCAACGAGACAGAAAATTAACAAGAATATTCAGGACTTGAACTCAGCTCTGGACCAAGCAGACGTAATAGACATCTACAGAACTCTCCACCCCAAATCAACAGAATATACATTCTTCTCAGCATTACATCACACTTACCCTAAAATTGAGCACATAATTAGAAGTAAAACACTCCGCAGCAAATGCAGAAGAATGGAAATCATAACAAACAGTCTCCCAGACCACAGTGCAATAAAATTACAACTCAGGATTAGGAAACTCACTCAAAACCACACAACTACATGGAAACTAAACAACCTGCTCCTGAATGACTACTAGGTAAATAACGAAATTAAGGTAGAAATAAATGAGTTCTTTGAAACCAATGAGAACGATGACACAACGTACCAGAATCCCTGGGACACAGCTAAAGCAGTGTTTAGAGGGAAACTGATAGCACTAAATGCCCACAAGAGAAAGCAGGAAAGATCTAAAATTGACACCCTAACATCACAATTAAAAGAACCAGAGAAGCAAGAGCAAAAAACTTCAAAAGCTAGCAGAAGACAAGAAATAACTAAGATCAGAGCAGAACTGAAGGAGAGAGAGACACAAAAAAAAAACCCTTCAAAAAAATAAATGAATCCAGGAGCTGGTTTTTTGAAAAGATTAACAAAATAGACCACTAGCCAGCTAATGAAGAAGAAAGGAGAGAAGAATCAAATAGACACAATAAAAAATGATAAAGGGGATATCATCACTGATCCCACAGAAATACAAACTACCATCAGAGAATACTATAAACACTTCTACACAAATAAACTAGAAAATCTAGAAGAAATGGATAAATTCCTGGACACAAATACCCTCCCAAGACTAAACCAGGAAGAAGATGAATCTCTGAATAGACCAATAAAAAGTTCTGAAATTGAGGCAGGAATTAATAGCCTACCAACCAAAAAAAGCCCAGGACCAGACAGATTCACAGCTGAATTCTACCAGACGTGCAAAGAAGAGCTGGTACCATTCCTTCTGAAAGTATTCCAAATAATAGAAAAAGAGGGACTCCTCCCTAACTCATTTTATGAAACCAGCATCATCCTGATATCAAAACCTGGCAGAGACACAACAAAAAAAGAAAATTTCAGGCCAATATCCCTGATGAACATCAATGTGAAAATCCTCAATAAAATCTGGCAAACCGAATCCAGTAGCACATCAAAAAGCTTATCCACCATGATCAAGTCAGCTTCATCCCTGGGATGCAAGGCTGGTTCAACATATGTACATCAATAAACATGATCCATCAAATAAACAGAACCAATGACAAAAACGACATAATTATCTCAATAGATGCAGAAAAGGCCTTCGATGAAATTCAATACCCTTTCATGCTAAAAACTCTCAATAAACTATGTATTGAAGGAATGTATCTCAGAATAATAAGACCTATTTATGACAAACCCACAGCCAATATCATACTGAATGGGCAAAAGCTGGAAGCATTCCCTTTGAAAACTTGCACAAGACAAGGATGCCCTCTCTCACCACTCCTATTCAGTACAGTATTGGAAATTCTGGCCAGGGCAATCAGGCAAGAGAAAGAAATAAATGGTATTTAAATAGGAAGAAAGAAAATAAAATTGCTTCTGCTTGCAGATGACCTGATTGTATATTTAGAAAACCCCATCATCTCAGCCCAAAATCTTCTTAAGCTGATAAGCAACTTCAACAAAGTTGCAGGATACAAAATCAACGTGCAAAAATCACAAACATTCCTATACACCAATAATAGACAAACAGAGAGCCAAATCATGAGTGAACTCCCATTCACAATTGCTGCAAAGAGAATAAAACACCTAGGAACACAACTTACAAGGGAGGTGAAGGACTTCTTCAAGGAGAACTACAAACCACTGCTAAAAGAAATAAGAGAGGACACAAACAAATGGAAAAATATTCCATGCTCATGGATAGGAAGAATCAATATCGTGAAAATGACCATACTGCCCAAGGTAATTTATAGATTCAGTGCCATCCCCATCAAGCTACCATTGACTTTCTTCACAGAATTAGAAAAAACTACTTTAAAGTTCATATGGAACCAAAAAAAAAAAAGCTCGTATAGCTAAGACAATCTTAAGCAAAAAGAACAAAGCTGTAGGCATCACACTACCTGTCTTCACACTATACTACAAGGCTACAGAAACCAGAACAGCAAGGTACTGGTACCAAAACAGATATAGACCAATGCAACGGAACAGAGGCCTCAGAAATAATGCCACACATCTACAACCATCTGATCTTTGACAAACCTGACGAAAACAAGAAATGGGGAAGGATTCCCTATTTAATAAATGGTGTTGGGAAAACTGGTTTGCCATATGCAGAAAACTGAAACTGGATCCCTTCCTTACACCTTATAAAAAAAATTAACTCAAGATGGATTAAAGACTTACATGTAAGATCTAAAACCATAAAAATCCTAGAAGAAAACCTAGGCGATACCATGCAGGACATAGGCACGGGCAAAGACTTCATGACTAAAACACCAAAAGCAATGGCAGCAAAAGCCAAAATAGACAAATGGGATCTAATTAAACTAAAGAGCTTCTGCACAGCAAAAGAAACTATCATCAGAGTAAACAGGCAACCTACAGAATGGGAGAAAAATTTTGCAATCTATCCCTCTGACAAAGGGCTAATATCCAGAATCTACAAGGAACTTAAACAAATGTACAAGAAAAAAACAAACAACCCTATCAAAAAGTGGGCAAAGGATATGAACAGACACTTCTCAAAAGAAGACATTTACGTGGCCAACAAACATGAAAAAAAGGTCATCATCACTAGCGATTAGAGAAATGCAACTCAAAATGACAATGCCATAGCATCTCATGCCAGTTAGAATGGCAATAATTAAAAATTCAGGAAACAACAGATGCTGGAGAGGATGTGGAGAAATAGGAATGCTTTTACACTGTTGGTGGGAGTGTAAATTAGTTCAACCACTGCAGACAACAACATGGTGATTCCTCAAGGATCTAGATCCAGAAATACCATTTGACCCAGCAATCCCACTAATGGGTATATACCCAAAAGATTATAAATCGTTCTGCTATAAAGACACATGCACCCGTATGTTTATTGCAGCACTGTTCACAATAGCAAAGACTTGGAACCAACCCAAATGCCCATCAATGATAGACTGGATAAAGAAAATTTGGCACATATACACCATGGAATACTATGCAGCCATCAAAAAGGATGAGTTCATGTCCATTGCAGGGACGTGGGTGAAGCTGGAAACCATCATTCTCAGCAAACTAACACAAGAACAGAAAACCAAACACCGCGCGTTCTCACTCATAAGTGGGAGCTGGACAATGAGAACACATGGACACAGGAAGGGGAACATCACACCCCGGGGCCTGTTGGGGTGTGGGGGTTAGGGGAGGGATAGCATTAGGAGAAATACCTAATGTAGATGAGGTGTCGATGGGTGCAGCAAACCACCATGGCACATGTATACCTATGTAACAAACCTGCATGTTCTGCACATGTATCCTGGAACTTAAAGTTAAAAAAAAAAAAAAAAAAAAAAAGAATTAAAGGTCATCAGTGTACAATGAAAAAAGAGATGGTGGAGAAATAGTTTCCACCTCTTAATGGGAGAATAGTAAGCACATGCAGGAATTGAAGGAATTGATGGCAGCCATTTTGATTTTGCAGGCAAGCTACCACAACTACTATGGACTGGGAGATTTGAGGGAAGTAGCAAGAAACATTATTTTCTAACCACCTAAAAGGTACAAACGACCACTGAGGGTTCACTTTTTGTTCATTCCTCAATGCTTCTTTTCAGATCCTCTCTACTGCATAGAGACAAATGTAAGTTTTGAAGTCCAAAATAATTGAGTTGCTTAATGCTATAAGAAGTTGCATTTATTCAAAATACAAACATAATTCAGTTTTGGTGGGATTTTTTATTTTTTTCTGTTTGATTATTCACTTTTTACCTACAAAATTGCAAAACTTAAAAATCATATTCAAAATTGAAGAGCGTACTATAAAGGAGATATTTTCATATTTTATAATTGGAAATGTAAATCAACAATACTGCAATGTGACAGTGAGTGTAAGTGACATTAACTAGGCCAAGCACGGTGGCTCATATCTACAGTCGTAGCACTTTGGGAGGCTGCAGTGGAAGGATTGCTTGAAACCAGAAGTTCAAGACTAACCTAGGCAAAAAGGCAAGACCTTGTCTCTACAAAAATAAAAATTTTTAAATAAAAAATTAGCTGGGCTGGGTGGTGCACACCTGTAGTTCCAGCTATTCAGGCAGCTCAGGCAAAAGGATCCCTTGAGCGCAGGAGTTAGAGACTGCAGTGAGCCATAATGGTGCCTGGACTCCAGAACAAGACTCTATCTCTAAAAAAATAAATAAATAAAAGAAAGATATCAACTAAAAAAAAATAAGTAACTCGTTCGTATATATCAACAGTGCAACTTTGATGCAGTAGCTTAATGCTATTTCATTCCCATCTTTCTCTAAGAGAATGATTAAAGTATGTACTGTTTATACAACATTATCAGTTATTATTAAGTGAAAGGCCATTGACCTTTAACATTATCAGAGCCAAGTGGATTTAGGCCAGCTCTTTGATATCTAGGCCAGCTCCTTGACTCACAGTAGTTTGAGTTTTCTGTTTCAACACTCATGAAGTAAAAAGTAATTTTTAAAATTCTTAAACTTTTTCAGACAGCCAAAATGTTCATCAGTTATTTGAACTTGGACGTAAACAGAATTTCCAGCTATTTGAATCAATTAAACTGTCTGTTAAATCTATTTTATAGGTTACAACCTAAACCTATCCTCCAACCCCTCAGTACGTGTGTGTGCACTGCATGCACACATATATACACTCACATTTTAGCTTAACTTGCTGCCTTAAATAAAGCTATAGTTGGTATGAAACTTTATATCACTAATGCATAGATAAATGCAGGTAGTTAAAATAGATGGCATAAAGAGAAATATTCTTACAGTAATCTGTAAGTGTATCTTTCAGACCTAAATCACCTTAGAAAGAAATTTCACTTCTAAATAGATCATAAAATGTGTTTCCAGTGATATGAGATTCAGCCCTTCTTCTTTATTTTATTTATGTATTTTGAGACAGAGTCTTGCTCTGTCGCCCAGGCTGGAGTGCAATGGCACGATCTCAGCTCACTGCAACCTCAGCCTCCCAGGTTCAAATAATTCTCCTGCCTCAGCCTCCCAAGTAGCTGGGACTACAGGCATGTGCCACCATACCCAGCTAATTTTTGTATTTTTAGTAGAGATGGGGTTTCGCCATGTTGGCCAGGTTGGTCTCAAACTCCTGACCTCAGGTAATCCACCCGCCTCGGGTGTAATCCCTCCCAAAGTGCTGGGATTACAGGCGTGAGCCACCGCACTCGGTCAACCTTTCTTTTTAAACTACCCTTTAAGATAGCACTGGCAACATATTGCTGGGTTACAGTGAAGAGGCTCTTTTTAGTTCAATGAAGGGATGATAATGATTGTCATGAAAGCTGTTGAACTGGGCATCTATGAAAGGTGGTTGTCTCCCTACTAGGGGATGCTGTGTGAAAATAAACTTTGGTTATTTCATCTTGATTGATAATTTGTTGAATATCTGCTGTGTTCATCTTTGAGTAACAAAATATAATTCAGGGATATTATTTGTTGGTGTAGTGCATAGCTATGTAGTATATTTAAAATAATATAAAATCTTAAGAAATAAGTATCTTTATTATACTTGCTTTACAGATGAGAAACTGAGGCTAGGATTTAAATGATTTATCCCCAAATCACTGATTTAAATTCTGACCATCTGACTCTAGAAACTATCCTTTTAAACAGCATGGGGTAGGTGTGGAGAGGAGGTTGGTATTGAAATGTTATATCTGCACTGGAATCTAGGAAAAGCAGAATTATGAGATCTCAGGGAAAGTGAGGACTGGGACCTGTCTAGGGACAGTCCACTCCCTCACTTCCAACTCCCTGTCTCTAGTTTCTCGTTTTTCTTCTGCCCCATTCTTATCCCTGCCTACTTCTTTCTCACCTTTATGAACCATTCCTATCCCTAAGACTAAATCTTCTGGCTTCTCAGTCCACAACTATCTCCATTTCTCAGATTGTCTATTTCAAAGTATCAAGCAAGGAATCTACCTTGTGCAGCTCATCTTTTAATCTTATACATGACAAAGACAACTGTGCATTACACATCACTTTGGGTCAGGAGTCTACCTCTGACCTAAGAAGCTGTGGTCAGGTAGTATATGCCGGTTGGGAGTAATGAGGAGAAACTAGCACAGTCTAGAGAGTGATGTGAAAGCAAGTAGGCAAACACAAATCACAACCAGTAGTTCCAAAAAAAGACTAATGAGACTGGGCTGGCTACTGATTATTTTCCTTTGGGGGGGAAAAATAAAAGAGATTGAGAGAGGAAAAACCTTTCCTCTATCACATAAGCACTAAAATGAGCTGTTGTCTAAAACCCTTGGCCTTTCGTCTCATGTTCTCTCAACCTATCTTTGTTCCAGAGAAAGGGAAAGTCTAAAGAAAGCTGTACTTTTCTTTTAAAACATGAAAACAAAACAAAATCTCTTGCCATAAGACTCCAAATATTGACTTTTTAAGCCCAAGTTTCATTTCTCTATGGGAATTACTGCATAACACATAGCTTACGAGACATTTTCTCACAACTTCCCACTCAAAACAAGCAGTAACACCCCACCACCACCACCACAGAATTGCACTATCCCTAACACATATGATCATTACAAGCACATTTTGGACAGAAGCAGCCATTTTTCCCAGTGACCTATCACTTGTGGACACTTATATGTGCCAAGCGCTTGGCCCAGGCAGCACAATTCCTATGTCCTTGGCAAACAGGAAGGAGAAGAGGGCAAAAGGCAGTGATTTGGGGTGACAAGTTTTCACTAGAAAATAGGAGCGTCTCTTCTTTATTCCCACTTGACTGAACTTCCAGCATATATTCAATGTAACAAAAACATTATATTGGAAACACAAGGCATCCAGGCCTTTGGCCAAAAATGTAGGGGAAAAAAATAGAAAGCCTAATATTTCATGGGAAATTCTTGGCTTAAATAATATTTTAATAAAGCTTAGCTACATATGCCAATAAAGCATAGAGATGACATACTGATTTATGATTTAAATATCATTATAGTCTCTGTGATGCCGGTATCATTTTGTATCAAACAATATGAAAGAGGAAAAATCACTGGGGAAAAGAAGAGAAGAGCAACATGAAATCAACTGAGATATCAGTAGAATGTTTATTGCATATACCATCTAATTAAAAATTTGCTGTAAGGGTAATAATAGTTAACATACATTGAGCAGATATGATATAAGCCTTACAAGTATAATCTCTTTTGATCTTGAAAAACTTTCCCTGAGGTAGATATTATTATTTCCATTTAATAATTGAGATTCATAAAGGCTAACTTGAGCAAGGTTTAGCGGAACTCAGAGGCAAACTCGAGCAATCCGACTTCAAGGCCACACTCTTAGTCGTGTGCTATACTAGAATAAAGATTAATTTAGTGAAGTCAATTATTTGTTTTGGGAATAAATGATTTATACTGTATGTGTTAATACTGAGTGTCAACTTGATTGGATTGAAGGATGCAAAGTATTATTCCTGGGTATGTCTGTGAGGGTGTTGCCAAAGGAAATTAACATCTGAGTCAGTGGGCTGGGAAAGGTAGACCCACCCTTAACCTGGGTGGGCACCATCTAATCAGTTGCTACCACGGCCAGAATATAAAGCAGGCAGAGAAATGTGAAAAGGCTGGACTGGATTAGCCTCCCAGCCTACATCTTTCTCCCGTGCTGGATGCTTCCTGCCCTCGAACATTGGACCCCAGTTTCTTCAGCTTTGGGACTTGGACTGGCTCCTTGCTCCTCAGCTTGCACATGGCCTATTGTGGAACCTCACCTTGTGATTGTGTGAGTTAATAGTCCTTAACAAACTCCCCTTTATATATACATCTATCCTAATAGCTCTGTTCTCTAAAGAACCCTGACTAATACAGTATGTGACATATAATAAAGAATAATTATGTGAATCTATGTAGAATACTATTGAAAAGAGAAATGGACCAGGAGACCTGACTTCTAGTCTTGATTCTATCAATTGAATATATGGCCTTGGATTCATCATTTAAAGTCTGGGTCCCCATTTCCTCATTTGCAAAAGGAAAACCAAAAGACATGACAATAACTACCCTGTTGGCCTCACTGAGTTTTTATTAATCTCAAATAAAATGATGGGAAAATAACTTTATAAGTTGAAAAGCACATTCCAATATGGAATGTTAGTATGAGAGCCCACTACATTGACCATACCTTAATGAGCACTACATGAGATTTTTAAAATCACAGAATAAGTGTTTTATTTCCTCTAAAAACAAATTGACTATCCAACTTTGCAAAGGTGAGATTGTATATTCAAGATAAGAAATTGAATAAAAATAGCTCCAGAATATTGATACCCTAGAGGTCCTGGAAAGGGAAAATCCAAAATCAGTCTGCTGGGGTACAATCTAGATCCCATAGGGAGGAAAAAAAACCAAGAAAATTAACTCACATTCAAAATTAAAACCACATGAGAAAACACATACCAAGATTGGAACCCAGACACAACCAATAGGAATATTAGCACAATAACTAGAAATCATTATAAAACAATCTATAAGAAGTTTTAAAGTATGTATGTTTGCCAGTAAGCATGTGAAAATGTGTTCAACATCATTCCTCACTGGGAATGCAAATTTAAAAAACTATCCCCTAAAATGGCTGAAATGACAAGGACTGGCAATACCAAGTGGGGTGAGGTTGGAACTCTCATATAACCGCAGAAGGGAGCGTGCATGGCACAACCAGTATGGAATACTGGCAGTTTCTACTAAGGCTAAATAGGTACCTATACCAGGACCCAACAATTTCATGCTAGGGCATGTATCCAGGTGAAATGAATGCTTATGCCCACAATAGATCTTGTACAGAAATGTTCCATAGCAGCTTTATTTATAATAGTCAAATTTATAATAGTCAAACAAACATAAATAACCCATATGCCTGTCAATAGGAGAATGGATAAATAAACGGTGTTATATTCACAAAATGAAATACTATTACTGGAATATAAAACAACCTGGCCACATTTCACAGACACTCTGTTGAGTGAAAGAAGCAGGTACTAAAGAGTACCTACTGTGTTATTCCATGCATACAAAGCTCAACAACAAACAAAACAAACTGCTGATGAAATGCCATAAAAAGGTGAGCTCTGCTAGGGAGCAACTACAGTCTAAAAAGGGCAGAAAGAAATCTTCTAGGGTGATAGATATGCTTTATATCTTAATATCTGATCCATGTGGTAGTTAATTAGTTGTACATATAGGTTTTTAAAAGGTGGTTAAAAAAATAGAACTTCTAGGAAAAAAACCTCTAAAATTATTATTAAAATTCAGTGGATATATCAAACCATAATTAAGCTTAGATGATGAGAGAATTATTTCCATTGGAAACAGATCTAGAATGCAGTGCAGAATAAGTAGATAAAAACCATGGAAGAACAACCAGAAGATATGGAGGATAAAATGAAAAGGTCTGAACTAGGGATCTCAGAGGAGAGAAAGAGAAAATGAGGAGGGTTCAAAGAGCCAAAAACTATTCCCAAAAGAAGACATTTATGCAGCCAATAAACATATGAAAAAAAGCTCATCATCACTGGTCATTACAGAAATGAAAATCAAAACCACAATGAGATACCATCTCATGCCAGTTAGAATGGCGATCATTATAAAGTCAGGAAACAACAGATACTGGAGAGGATGTGGAGAAATAGGAACTTTTACACTGTTGGTGGGAGTGTAAATTAGTTCAACCATTGTGGAAGACAGTGTGGTGATTCCTCAAGGATCTAGATCCAGAAATACCATTGACCCAGCAATCCCATTACTGGGTATAGACCCAAAGGATTATAAATCATTCTACTATAAAGACACATGCACACATATGTTTATTGCAGCACTGTTAACAATAGCAAAGACTTGGAACCAACCCAAATGCCCATCAATGATAGACTGGATAGAGAAAATATGGCACATATACACCATGGAATACTATGCAGCCATCAAAAAGGATGAGTTCATGTCCTTTGCAGAGAAATGGATGAAGCTGCAAACCATCATTCTCAGCAAACTAACACATGAACAGAAAAGCAAACACCGCATGTTCTCACTCATAAGTGGGAGTTGGACAATGAGAACACATGGACACAGGGAGGGCAACATCACACACTGGGGCCTGTCAGGGGGTGGCGGTTAGGGGAGGGATAGCATTAGGAGAAATACCTAATGTGTAGATGACGGGTTGATGAGTGCAGCAAAACCACCAAGGCATGTGTATGCCTATGTAACAAACCTGCACGTTCTGTACATGTATCCCAGAACTTAAAGTATAATAATAATAATAAAGAAATTCAGACTCAGATGATTTCAAAATTATTCTAAGCTTTCAAGAAGCAGCTAATCCCTACTCTATATACATTATTTCAACCGATGGAGAAAGAATACACACCAATTCTTTTTACAAAGACTCATAACATTTACCCAAAACCAGACAGAGATAACACAGAAAAAAATAATACAGACCAATCTCATTCACAAATATTTATGCAAAAGTCCTAAGTAAATTGTTTAACAAACATGATCCAGCATTATATTAAAATAACAGTTCACAGTGACCAATTGGAGTTTAATCTCAGGAATGTAAAAATAGTTTAATTTTTTTTAATCTAGTGACTTAATTCACCATATTAACTGGTCAAAGAAGAAAAAAATAGATAAACTTGGTAGATGCTAAAAAGGCATTTTGTCTAATTCTTTATCCATCACTGATTTAAAAAACAGAAAAGTAGTAAAAACATACCACCTTAAAGTGATAAATACATAAATTATATATTCTGGAAGCATTTTGTTAAAATCACTAAGAAGAGAAAGCATGCCTGTTATCACCATTTTTGTTTATCAATAATCTAACAATACTAACAAATTCAGGCTAAGAAAAAATAAAATAATAAATAATGAATTACATCCTAATTATTAAGGATGCTGTATCCAAGTTATAATTATTTTTAAAAATATTGCTTTAGGGCCAGGCGAGGTGGCTCATGCCTGTAATCCCAGCACTTTAGGACAAGGCAGGTGGATCAGCCTGGCCAACATGGTGAAACCCCGTCTCTACTAAAAAAAAACACAGAAATTAGCCGGGCTTGGTGGCAGGTGCCTATAATTCCAGCTACTTGGGAGGCTGAGGCAGGAGAATTGCTTGAACCTGGGAGGCAAAGGTTGCAGTGAGTTGAGATCGCGCCACTGCACTCCAGCCTGGGCGACAGAGCAAGACTCCATCTCAGAAAACAACAACAACAACAACAACAACAACAACAACAAAATATATATATATATATATATATATATATATATATATATATATATATATATATGTAGTTTTAGGTGTCCTGGGCCTGTGCTAAATCCTTTCCATACTCAACTCATTTAATCTATACAACTCTGAGAGGTAGATGTTAGTCCATTTTGCAGAAGAGGAGATTGAGGCTCAGAGTCGTTAAGTATGTTATTCAAAGTCATCAACCAAGTCAATGGCAGAACTGGCACCTGATCTCGTCTTTCTGACTGTAAACCTCTGTGAACTTAAATGGAAGGTTATACTATAGCTCATGCATCTCCCATAATTTCTCAATTTTTTAAAGAAAGATTGACTTTCAAATCCATAATAAATTTCAAGAGGAGATCATTTTATTATCCCATCAATTCTAACAAAAAATGAGGTAATTTGACATTTTAAATTAGACACAACTCTCAAACATGTAATTCCAGTGTGAACCTGTTTAGAAAAAATGACCTGGTGAAAGTTTTTCTGGCACAGAACATTTTTACCTTAAAAAAAATCATTTAACAGCAGAAAAAATATCCTGGCTTCATTGGGCCCAACAAGTCTAAATATCACTTTAAAACTTTCAACCTCTATAATCCTTTCTATAGCTGACAGTTTTGAAAGGTGGCAATAAGGAGCTGCTCTATAGAGAGTTCTGGAAAACGTCAGGTTTCTCTTTCCAAGCATTGCGTGAGTCACTAATTTTGGCAAAACATAATGACATGAAAGCATAGCAATGGATCAGGTGATCCTTGGGAATTGCTTTTTCCCTGAGTTTCAGAAATCCTGTGAAGAGTTCCTGTGAAGAATTCCTATGGCAGGACAGATCCCAGGCTCACGCGAACTTGCCTTTCTTTGGCATGAGAACATGAAAGCATAATTTCAGGCCCTGAAAAAAATCAACAGTGACAGCCACTATTTCTCATCTTCTCTTGGGAGAGAGGCCCTACTAGCTTTATTTATAACTAGTATTTTGTAGCCTACCAGTAGAACATAATCAGCATGGGTACTGTTTCTTTGACGGAAGGAACTACTTTTCTCTTGGAGACACTATTACAGTAAAACACATGTGTTGATTTCTGAGTCCTTATTTTATTACCAGTATCTTGGTTGGCTCCTTTTTAGTCCCCAGTGTCTTAATTAAGTTCAAGAGTTGAGGAGATGGTAGTACAAGTATTGGTTAGTTATAATAGCACTCTGAGGATTGGTAAGATCTCAAAAATATTCAGGTCTATAAAATGATAAAATAAATCTGTGAGCTATAGCTTTTCCTTCCTACCCCCACAGCCTGCTCTGAGACCTTCTTGATCATCACCAAACTAAAACCAGCCCTAAGATATTAATGAATTGATATTTATTAAGTACTTATCACAGGCCAGGAACTATCCTAAGCATCTTATATTATCTCATCTTGCCCTAAAAATAATTCTATGAGATTCTAATACCTGGCTGGGCAAGAGAATCTCCAGGATAACTTTTAAATGTGCTTTATTAGAAGTGTTTATACCTTTTCATTAAAGATATTTTAATTTCTGGGCCAAAGATCATACTTCTTATTCTATCTTTGCTCAGTAGAAGTCTGGTGGGGCATGAAATCATATTACCAGGTGTTTCTCGTGCAGCTGGACCACAGTTGGACAATCATCTCCTTGAGATATTGTCTAGTAAGAAAAGCATAGGATTTGGAATCAGATGTTCTGAGTTTGTCATAGCTTTCTACTTGCTTGGTAAGTGACTTTGGAAAGTCATTTTGCTAAATTCTAATCAACTCGTGTGCAAAATGAGGAAAATAACCTAATTCTCATGCAACTGTCTCAAGGATTAGGGTCAGTGATTTTCATAACCTAGTTACCTGGCAGACTCCCAATCCTTATTCACTGGGTAAATGGAGAGAACAGTGAAGGCACTTCCCAGTTTTCCCAGCTCTTCTTCTGCCTTTCCTCTTACCCATCTGCTATACTGATTTTCTTATTGTTCTTCAAGCACATCAAACTATTTCCTGCCTCAAAGCTTTTACACTTGCTCTTGGGCTGCCTGAAGCACTCTTTCCCAAGTTGATCATACAGTTGATTCTTTATTCAAATGTCACTGTTTTAAAGAGGTCTTTTTTGAACCCTATCTAAAACTGTCATCTCTGGCCCTAGTTACTTTTGATCCTTATCTCAATTTATTTTCTTTATATATTTTACCACTATTAATAATTATGTAATGTATTACTTGTTTGCTAACAGCTTTCTCCCCAAGAATGCCTTGGAGCAGGGATGTTGTTTTGCTCACCTAGATGCAAATCAAAGGGTAGTTATTGTTTTGAGTGCCTCCTTTCCTGACCTTTCTGATTCACACCTGTGAGCTTGCTAAAGTATGAGGAGCTGAGCTTGCAAAGAAGAAATGGGGTGACCTTATTTAAAACAGAGTGATGCTTTTCTGCACATAAATAGATACATATCTCAAAAAGAAATGTTCTCCGAATTCAGTGGAACAAATAACTGAGAAGAGTTATACTGTCATTCCCATTCCATGATGACTCCAAAAAAGTAAGTTTATAACATGCTGTTTTGATTACTAGTTTATGTAACAATTTTATTAAGTTGATTCCAAAGCAATATGTTCCAAAGTGGTTTATATGAGGACACTAGTAAAGCAGCATACTAAGCAAACAGACCAACCATTATTTGGTCAGCTAACATGACTCGTTTCCATTGCCATTTTGAAGACCCTCCAAATTTTTAAGTCTAATATGGCTCAGGAAATCCAAGAGTTTGAAGTCTACAAGTCATGTCAAAGGCAAAGTCAACAACTGCAAGAATTTCACCCTTGCTCTCAAGGGTACTTTCAGAAACTTCACTGATTTGCATTTAGTAATCAAAGCAGCAGACAATTAGGAAAAGCATCAACCTAATATTTTCTCTACTTGTCTGAAGGCACTTGACAAGCTTTGTTTCTTAAGAGAATGAGAATGTCAGAAACCCAAAGAAAATGCTCATAGGGTCTAAAAGGAACCTGGCAGATGCTGACTTACAACTGAACCAATATCTTTTAATTGCTTTTTAATTGCATAAATTTCTGCAACATGAGTAAATTCTAACAGGATTCCTGCATACTCAAGAAAATTATAATAGTAAATAAAATTAGCTGTGTTCTAAACTTATTACTGATCTCCTCTGGTAGTGTGCAAATTAGTCTTCACTCCTGAAAGAACAATTAAGGAAATTATTGAACAGTTAAGAAAATATACCTAACTTTTAGTGGACAACAGCATATAGTGATTGAATAAGCAGATGAATAAAATAAGCCCTAAGTAGTAAATGTGCTCTTGAAAATTAATTGATTTTTTTTTGCCAATTTCTCAGCCAGAGGCAAATTTAAATGTTCACTGTTTGGACCATAATATGAGGGAGAGCTAGAGGTCAGTCAATAATAAATATTTATTGAGCAGCTACTATGTGTCCAGAAAGACTTTTGGGGGATAGAGGTATATGTCAGTTAAGCTTAAAATCAAGTTGTAAAGAGAAACTTAGCTAGCAAATGCCAGACAAGTTTAAGTATTGCTGACTTAGAGCAATTAGGGAAGTTAGGGAAGTTGCTAAAGAAGGGAGAAATGGATAATTTTGCAGGAGTGTCCAATTTTTTGGCTTCCCTGGGCCATATTGGAAGAAGAATTGTCTTGGGTCACACATAATGTACAATAACACTAACGATAGCTGATAAGCTAAAAATCACAAAAAAACTCATAATTTTAAGAAAGTTTACGAATTTGTGTTGGGCAGCATTCAAAGCTCTCCTGGGTTGCATGCAGCTCGCGGGCCACGTGTTGGACAAGCTTGATTTAAAGGTAGAGCAATATAGTAAAGAGAAAAGTGAGAATAAGAAAATTTTTGCAGACAGCTATAGAAACAGACTGCAAAGTGAATTCCAAAAGTTCACATTTCCTATGTGGGTTCTGAGAAATAGTTGCAAAACCATGAAGGGTAGAGAGAGATGAGAGAGAAAATGCAAGAGAGAGAAATACCATGTTTTGAACACTATTCCTACTTCTTTTCATTTGACAAGTATTTATTGAGTACCTATTCTTGGGATCTCGGAACAATTTGAGACCCTGGGTGTGTGGTGATAATAAACAATGTGCTCTCATGCAGCTTCCACTTAGGGCAGAAAAACTAGTTGAAGGACAAAGACATACACTGCTTAAGGAAACAATGTAGAAAGGGAATACAAAGAAAAATATATATCTGTAATATTCTTATAGCACACATTCTTTACCATTTAAAAATGATTACTATTTGTTCTTAGGCCTACTATTGTCAAACATTTACTTATTAATTTCTTCAAATTTGATCTTTATTATGTGCCGATTTTGAATCAATCAAGTTAAATTACTAATAAAAATATGACATTCTGTTATGAAAGCAAGTCAAAACAATTTAAAATTGCGTATTTGGAAGAATACATCTCACTGAAAAAAAAAAAGAGTCTGAAATATGTATTATACCAAAAGAACGGAATTTTCAGAGAATTCAGATATGGATTTTTTTTTGTTGCAAATCTTCTCATAAATTCTCCACAGTACTTCAGCTCTTCTCATTCCATTTTTCTTACTATTTTTCTGTTACTATGATAAACATCACAGTCACCTCTGACTTTTCCCTTTTCCAATATTGACTCTGTATAACATTCCTTTTGTATGTATTTGTATAGTGCCCACTGATGTTACCTATTAGCCCAAGACCTCATTCCTTCTCGAAGTAATGTAACAGTTTCCAGCACCCTCTTCTGCCAGTTACAGAATTTTGGAGCCCAGAGGGACTATACTCAAGAAATGCAACCCTTAAAGCCATTATATTCTCTGCTTCTGGATCAATCCTCTTAAAACAGGCTCTTATTGTGTAGTTTTCTGATCCAAATCTTTCCATGGCTTACCACTACATACTGAGGACTCCTCAGCTTCTTTTGTTGAGCATTTAAGGCTGTCTATGCATTTTTTAAGGCCCCAATATGCTTTTTCAACTTTGTATTTTTCATTCATTGATTCAAAAATATTTTTTGAGCCCATTTATAATTTAAATGGTGCTAGGGCCTTGCTACAAAGATGAACAAGTCACAGCCTTGCCCTCTAGCAGTCCCCAGTTTAAGGGAGGGGGTACAGGAGTGGTGGGAATGGGAGTGACGAGTACATGAAAATCTCATTAAGTATTGAGAGTAGGTGGTAACAGTGCCTGCTCAGGGAGCACTGAACTCAAGTGTCCAATCCTGCTGTGTAGCCAACTTGGCTTCATCAGTGCTGACGTGGGCTGTCTTTTCTCTGCTTTTCTGTATACCCTAAATATATCTAGGCTTACAAAGCCTAGATCAGATGCCAAATAATCCATGGATTTTTCCTTAGTCTCCTACTCTTAAATATCTCTCATTTGAATTCCCATGGCATTTTAAAATTTCCTTTCCTATTCTAATCACATCCCTGCTTGTATTAGAGAATCTCTCTCTTACTACAACTGCCTCTTAAAAGCAACAACTATGACATATATTTATATATCACTAGACATATAAACCTAAAACAAGCTTACAAAGGTGTTCAGTAAATGTTCCCCAGGCTAAAATAATGAATAATAATGTGTACAAAGTCAAAGGTAAAATAGAACAATGGCGGGAATTGACTATACAAACTGATTCTTCACACACTTGTAAAACTATTATACTACATAAATTACTGCAAAAATTAATGACAGTAGAAAAGAGGACTACCACTAACAAACCAGGATCCTGGGCTTACAGGGGTTAAGGAGATCTAACCACAAGGAGAAAAAAAAAGTTCTAAATTTGCCTTCATTAAAGACTAATTTTAGGTCTTTGGCTAATTAAATGAATACATTGTTTATGCTCCATACACTTTCGGCCCGAGTCTTGGAAAATACGTGAAACTTCCAAGAATTAAAGTTTCCATTAACGCAAGTGCCAAAATCAGGAGGCTTGACCTGTGGGAAAAAGCACATTTGTCTTCGCTGGCTCCTTTTCAAAAAGCTATAGATGTTTATTGTATAACCTTTTTTGTGCGCAAATGCTGTTTTATCATTCAGACCCATCTAGACAGAGGAAGAAGCTGCAACATTTCAGAAAGCAACCAATTACTGAGGACCGAATGACCTGGCCTTATCAGCGCTGAAGTGTTAACGGCCGTCCCTGTTTGGGGTAAAATTTCTTCATTGGGAGCCAGTCAGTGGTTCTTTTTTTCTTTCTTTTCCTTAAGGGGCCGGGGGTGGTGGGGGGCAGTCGCTGTTTTGAGGTGTGTGTGTGTTTAATTCCCTGAGAACTGGCTTTGGCTGGTGAAGAAATAGTTTACTATAGTGGGTTTCAGAACATCTTCCACCTGTATCTCTCCTAGCAGGTGTAAATTTAATGTAAATAATTGTGTGTGCCCACAGCTTGAACGCTTTGGAAGAATATTTTCTGACCTCTCTGCTTTTATTCAGTCCGAAGTAGCCCAGTTATCATGAAGTAGCCCAGTTATCTACCTAGATTACAAAATAAAATTAAAATTAAATCTCCTTACGTCAGTGAACTTGGACTCAGAAAGTTCTCTCCCCTGAGCAGAGAGCCTTTTAAAGACTTGTGTGTCACGCTGGCGGCAGGGGGTCGCGGCTACTGGAAAGGAGCTGGCTCTGCAGGTCCCGCCCTCCCCCGGGTCGTCCCTCCCTCTGGCCTGCTCCCTACCTCCCGGGGACTTGCGCTCGCCCCCTCCCCGCCCGCCCCCTACTCCGCGACAACGTCGGCTTCCGAGGTCTGGCGTGCGTCAAAGCCCTAACTGGGAGGCTGATTTGTGGAGCATCGCCCCCCCCCGCCCCCCCAGTTCCTCCTCCTTCCACTGAAGTGGCCAAGGGAGTTGAGCTGAGCAGGGGGAGGGGAAGATCTACACCCATCCCCCTTCCTCTAGCCCTCCCTGCGTTTAGATTCAGTTGCACCTTTTATTATTTTAACTCTTCTCCTTAGGACACGCAGCCCCCAATTTGTCCCTCCGGCCTGGGCGGCCCCTGGTCCCGCGCGCCAGCATGGGAGAGCGAGGGACCTGCCCGCGGCCCGCCGGCGTGTGCAAGGAGGTCCAGCCGCCGCGCCCGCTACCCGGAGTCTGTAAGTTTCAAAGCCGCTCCGGGGGAGGGGAGGGGGGAGGCTGTCCGTGTTCCCGTAAATGATTTAAAATGCAAAACACCGCAGAGGCTTGCAGTGATGGATGGACTTTTCGGGGCACACTCCCTACTGCAACCCGCAGGCTGTTGTCTTGGGTTTTTTCCCCCCCGCACCTTGTATATTTGATTCCTTCGTTGTAAAAAAAAAAAAAAAAAAAAAAAAAAAAAGTTTTCAATTTATATTATGATTTCCACAGGAACCTTTTTAACTCTTTTTAGATGCAACTCATACTTCTTTCGCATTTAAAATAATTCTTATAACTTATAAATTCTATAGCACACCACTAATTATAATTTTGTCAGAGTACACGTTATTTAGACTGCGCAAGGAGTCATGGCCTTTGCTTACTTCTAAAAATAACGGAGGAAGAATTTTCTCTCTTTACTTTTAATATTGCTACATCATCTAAGTACTTTAATAAGTAGATCGTGCACCCAACTGGTCTTAATCTTCATGACTGACGCCACGTGCTGTAGCCTTGCACTAATTTACAGACGCGGTTAATCGCAGAGAATTATCTTTGAGCCTGCTGTTTACCGGAAGGCTCCTGGTTTTGTTTAACTAAGGCTATGTCCATATGTACTCAGAATAAGAAAAATTGAAACAGTTCTTTTTATTAAAACCAAGTAATTTTTCTGAGATCCCAGAACTGAAGCACAAGCTAGATTCATGTTTGGGTTAGTAAAAATCACATTTTTGGTTTTGCATGTCACCTCGCACATGTACAGACATATCCTTGAATACAAGGACCCAAGAGATGAGGATAGGGTGGGTTTTTAAGTTTTTAATGAATGTTTCCCTCGTGCAGGAGGACGGGTGTCCAGGGACGGAGAGGCAGGTGAGAGGGAGGTGGCTAAGCTGGCTATGGTGACAGGACGATGTTGGCCAGAAAGAGTATCATCCCGGAGGAGTATGTGCTGGCGCGCATCGCCGCAGAGAACCTGCGCAAGCCGCGCATCCGAGACCGCCTCCCCAAAGCCCGCTTCATCGCCAAGAGCGGGGCCTGCAACCTGGCGCATAAGAACATCCGTGAGCAAGGACGCTTTCTACAGGACATCTTCACCACCTTGGTGGACCTGAAATGGCGCCACACGCTGGTCATCTTTACCATGTCCTTCCTCTGCAGCTGGCTGCTCTTCGCTATCATGTGGTGGCTGGTGGCCTTTGCCCATGGGGACATCTATGCTTACATGGAGAAAAGTGGAATGGAGAAAAGTGGTTTGGAGTCCACTGTGTGTGTGACTAATGTCAGGTAAGAATGTAGTGGGATGAGGCAGGGGTTGAAAACAGTAGAGAAAAAATGTCAAAATGCCCTTTCTCTTATCATTCTGTTATTTAATTGAAAGTGAAATAAAGGGTTTGTTTTAGAATCTTCAGAAACAAAAAAGCACAATAAAGAACAAAACCTAACACAGTAAGTATTTTTTAAATGCAGCTTTATGGAGAAGAGTCTCTGAAAACCTGAGCTTCAGTCCTTTGGACTAGCCTTGAAAATGTTATACCAGTTATCAAAAAAAAATTGTAATTCAAAGGATTACACAGAGTGCTTTACTCCAAAAGCGCACACATTGAGTTCAGTATGATAAAGCTGTTGTCCATAGTTTCAGTGCCCACAGGTAAATATCTCTGATCAACAAAAAATATTGTGCTAGTGGACATTTTTCTATGACTCTTCTAACCCATGACATTTTCAGAAATAATAAGAAAAAAATGGGAAGGCCCTAGGGGGAGAGTGTCCTAGATTAAAAATCTACTAAAAAATGAAATAAATATCATCCCTTCTTTATCAAGATTATCACAACATAGCTGATTGCTTGCACTGGATTCAGAAATTAAAAGTTATGCTAAGATTCAGAACTAGAAATTGCTAATTTTTAATGACAATTAGTCCAAAATTTTATGGAAGGGGTTATATAGAAGCAATTTAATTTTGTACACTTCTTTCAAAGTTTAAATAGAATAGGGACAAGATAGTTCTTAGATTACCTAACTTTGGCTTCTTTCTCATATCATAAGTATCTCAAAGACAGGTAAATTGAATTTGATTTCAGTGATTCACCTCTCTTACTTTCACATGGTTTAAGAACATTTAGTTGAGGTGATTTGTTTCTTTGTTTTTTTCGGGGGGAGGTGGAAAGAGATAAATTATATCAATTACCAAGATGTTCACTGTGAAGCAAAAGAGTAGTAATAATACTGGAAAATTTTCCAAAACATTTTTAAAAGAACATTTTAAATTCACATAATTCACAAAGCAAAGAAACTTGAAAAAGCATTATGATACCGGGAAACTGTAAAGAATGGGACCTCTAGTGACCCTGAAACCTTATTAAGCTAGCATATCACTGCAGAAAGTGGACCCCAGACTGTGAACTTGTCCACCCTTCCATTTGCTAAGTAACTACAATGCCAGCCTTTCAAGGAGGAAGGCAGCATTAGTGCGCAGAGATCACACACCACAGATTTCAGCTCAAATTCTGAGCAGCAAAAACTGTATTGAATTGATCTATTGCTTTTAATATTGATTAGATATTATTTTCTTTTTTCAAACTTCTCACAAACTGTTGTCTCAAAGAAAATGCAGCTGGAAAACATAGATCATCAGTATACCAGATATAAAGAAAACACAATACTTAAAATATCCATTAAAACGTTCAATAGATACTCTAAGAACAAATATCATTATCTATAATATATATCTTTAAGAAACTTACTGGCACTGATAATTGGTGAATCATTTTCATATCAAAATAAATTTTTAATCTAAATTATATGATACTGATAAAAAGCGAAAAAAGAAATGGTAACAGCAAACCTTAAAAATCTTCATTCTCTCCCAATGAGAATGTAAAAGGTGACTAATAATAATTCTAATTCTTTGCATTTTTCCCTTTGTGAATTCAATGTCCAACCATATCACTAAAATTGGAAACAACATTTTTCATTGAATATTCACCAGTATTTCCAAATAATGTTTGACCATTCTTCTTTTAGGGTGACTCATTTTCTCCTCCATGTATTTTCTCCTGCAAGGAGTCTCTTTGACTCCATTTAATATGAGTCAAAAAATAGACCAATATATTTCCTCTTTCTCGATATTATCCAGCCTACCTCTTTCTGTAACAGAACAAAGAAACAGCTAAACACTTTTATCTCTTGAGATTGTTTAGCATAGCAAGTGTCAGTAAAAAGCTGGGTCTTGTACCATATGTAATATTTAGAATTCATCAACAATATACAAAATGTGGCTCATGAATAGTCTCTTAAACCATTAAAACAAACTATTTGGGATATTTATCATTAGACTGCTCTCTGAGGTATGGATACATTATCAGAAATCAGTGTTGTATCCATACCCCTTCTCTGGGGTCCATTTTTATTCTTGCCATGTTTTGGGGCTATACCAGATATCTTTTTGTGGGTAGTTAGTGCAATAGGCAATTACTGTAGTTTTCCATGAATCATTTTAGCAACAAAAGAGAAAGGCAACTTTCGCACTTCACTTAAAAGCTAATCAAAAGAATAATCCATGTATTCTTGCTTATCCCTCATAATTTTCTACCAAAGTGCACTGTATATACCAAGTACTCAAATGTTTAAACATTTTTCTCACCTGCTGTCTGTAGCATTAATAAATAGGTAATACTTTGAGAGATTGCTAATGTGTAGGCTTGTCTTCTATAAAGTTAGAGAAGTTTGAAATTGGGGTTGGGGGCAAAGATAGAACTAATATTGTTTCCATGAAGAAGCCACAGCAGTACTCGTTGTGAAATTAAGTGTTATAAATTGATAATAACAAATGTGGTGCTTCCCATATGGGAGTAAATCAGAATCCCCTGAGAACTTTTCAAAAGCATCTTACCCAGATCCAACCTCAGCCTACCAAATCAATGTCTATTCACTAAGATAGGGAGTAGATGTGCAATTTGAAAAAGCTTCCCAAGAAAATCCTACAACTTCTTGGTTCCTTCCCTCTGCTTCTTTCTCAGGATTAGGCCAAAGTGAGAAAATTCAAGTTAGTATAATATTAATTACAGGTATACCTTAGAGATATTGCAGTTTTGGTTCCAGACCATTGCAATAAAGCAAATATCACAATAAAGACAGTTACACAAACCTTTTGTTTCCCAGTGCATATAAAACATTTATATTATATTGTAATCTAGTAAGTGTGTAATACCATTATGGCTGAAAAATGTACATATCTCAATTCAAAAAATATTTTAATGCTAAAAAATGCTAATGATCTTCTGAGCCTTCTGCAAGATGTGGTCTTTTTGCTGGTGGAGGGGCTAGCCTCGATATTGATGGCTGCTGATTGATCTGGGTAGTGGTTGCTCAAGGTTGGGGTGGCTGTGGCAACTTCTTAAAATATGACAATGAAGAGTTTGCTGCATCAATTGACTTTTCTTTTCACAAAAGATTTATCTGTAATGTGTGATGCTGTTTGATAACATTTTACCCACAGTAGAACTTCTTTCAAAACTGGAGTTAATCTTCTCAAAACCTGCCACTGCTTTATCAACTAAATTTATGTAATCTTCTGAATTCTTTGTTGTCATTTCAACAGTGTTCACAGCATCTTCACCAAGAGTAGATTCCATCTCAAGAAACCACTTTCGTTGCTTGTCCAGAAGAAGCAACTCCTCATTCATCCAAGTTTTATCATGAGATTGCAGCAATTCAGTCACATCTTCAGAATGCCCTTGTAATTCTAATTCTCTTGCTATTTCTACCACATGTGCAGTGACTCCCTCCACTGAAGTATTGAACCCCTCAAACTCATTCATGAGAATTAGAATCAACTTCTTCCCAACTCCTGTTAATGTTAATATTCTGACCTCCTCCCATGAATCACAAATGTTCTTAATGGCATCTAGAATGGTGAATCCTTTCCAGATGGTTTTAAATTTACTTTGCCCAGCTCCATCACAGGACTCACTATCTATGTCAGCAATAGCCTTATGAAATGTAAATTTCTTAATAGGCCTTGAAAGTCGAAATTACTCCCTGACTCATGGCTGTAGAATGGATGTTGTGTTAATAGGCATAAAAACAGCAATTAACTCCTTCTACATCTCCATCAGAGCACTTGAGTGACTAGGAGCATTGTCAATGGGCAGTAATATTTTGGAGGAATCTTTTTTTCTGAGCAGTAAGTCTCAGCAGTGGGCTTCAAATATTTAATAAATCATGCTGCAGACAGATATGCTGTCCTCTAGCCTTTATAGTTCTACTTATAGAGCATAGGCAGAGTCAATTTAGCATAGTACTTTGGGGCTCTAGGATTTTCAGAGTGATCAATGACCATTGGCTTCAACTTGATGTTACCAGCTGCATTAGTTCCTAACAAGAGTTAGCCTGAACTTTGATGCTTTGAAGCCAGGCATTGACTTCTATCTAGCTATGAAAGTCCTGGGTAACATCTTCTTCCAATAGAAGGCTGTTTCATTTTCAACACTGAAAATCTGTTGTTTAGTGCAGCCACCTTTACTAATTTTCTTAGCTGGATCTTTTGGATAACTTGCTGCAGCTCCTCCATCAGTACTTGGTGCTTCACCTAGCACTTTTCTGTTTTGAAGGTGGCTTCTTTTCTTAAGCCTCCTGAACCAATCTCTTCTAGCTTTAAACTTTTCTTTTGCAGCTTCCTCACCTCTCATCCTTCATAGAATTGAAGAGAGTTAGGGCCTTGCTCTAATTCAGGCTTTGGCTTAGGGGAATGTTGTGACCTAGTTGGTCTTTTATCCAGACCACTCAAATTTTCTGCATCTCAGCAATGAGGCTATTTTGCTGTCTTATCATTTGTGTCTTCACTGGAGTAGCACTTTGAATTTTTTTCAAAATTTTTTCTTTCCATTGTTCACAACTTGGCTGTTTGGCACAACAGGCCTAAACTTTGGCCTATCGTGGCTTTTGACTTGCCTTCCTCACCAGCTTAATCATTTTTGCTTTTGATTTAAAGTGAGAGACAGCGAATATTTCCTTTACTCGAACACTTAGTGTTCTTTGTAGGGCTATTAACTGACCTAATTTCAATAGTGCTGTGTCTCAGGGAATAGGAAATCCTGATGAAAGGGGAAGAAACAAGGGAACAGCTGGTCAGTGGAGGACTCAGAACACACATTTATCGATTGTTTGCCATCTTATATGGGCATGGCTCATGGTGCCCCAAACTGGGGGTTCCCAATCCTTGGGCTGCAGACCAGTACTAGTCTGTGGCCTGTTAGAAAGCAGGCCACATAGCAGGAGGTGAGCAGCGGGGGAGCAAACATTACCTCCTGAGCTCTGCCTCCTGTCACATCAGTGGGGGCATTCGATTCTCATAGGAGTGTGAACCCTACGGTGAACTGCGAAGGTGAGGGATCTAGGCCGCGGGCTCCTTGTAAGAATCTAATTCCTGATGATCTGAGGTGGAACAGTTTCATCTCGAAACCATTTCCCCCCCAACACACCCCCCAGTATTGTCTTCTACAAAACCAGTCCCTGTTGCCAAAAAGGCTGGGGACTGCTGCCCTAAACAATTACAATAATGACATCAAATATCACTAATCACACATCATGGTAACTGATGTAATAATAATGAAAAAGTTTGAAATCTTGTGAGAATTACCAAAATGTGACACACAGACACAAAGTGAGCACATGTTTTGAAAAAATTGTGCTAATAGACTGGCTGGATGAAGGTTGCCACAGACCTTCAATTTATAAAAATGCGGTATCTGCAAAATACATTACAGCAGAGTAGAATAAAATAAGGCATATCTGTATGTGACCTTGACACAGTCATTTACTAGTTTCTGCCCCTAGTTCTCCCTTTAATCATTTCAGTATTCTCCAGAACACCTAGAGTAGTGCTCCCCAACCTTTTTGGAGCCAGGGACTGGTTTTGCGGAACGCCAATTTTTCCACTGAGGGGGGTGGGGGATGGGGATGGTGTGGGGATAAAACTGTCCCACCTCAGATCATGAGGCATTAGATTCTCATAAGGAGGGATAACCTATATCTCCCACATGTGCAATTCACAATAAGGTTCGCTATACTATGAGAATCCAGTGCCTCCACTAACCTGACTGGAGGCAGAGCTCTGGCGGTAATGCTGGCTTACCCACTACTCACCTCCTGCTGTGTGGCCTGGTTCCTGACAAGCCATGGACCAGCACTGGTCCCTGGCCTGGCCGGGGGGCGGGGGTTGGGGACCCCTGACTTAACAAAATTAGATCATTAAGACACTTTTCTTTCCAAATGGAAAACCACTCCCTTCTATTGAAAATACTAGTTGTTTGGAATAATGTGTTTTATACTAGTTTTTTTTAGCACTGTGCTATTTCTATATGAGACACAAAATAAGTATTAGCTAGTGAATATGATTTTAAAGATTATAAATAATAAATTCACTCAGTACTCAGTACCTTCCATATGACTCAAGTCTCCTAAACATAGATACGCAATAAATAATAAACATCTACCTGGTAGAAAGTTTTACAAAGTAAACTGTGCCTTTGTGAAAGTGAAGTATTTCACAAGGTAAAATATGCATATATATGAAAATATATTAATCTTTTACACAATTAGGCCCATCACTATGTGACCTATGAAACATTAATAGAATGTTAATAGAATTAGGCCTTAGCTTAAAGGAACTTAATTAATAGAATGTTAATCTCCAGAAGTCTGGAGGTAGATGCATGCAAGAGAGAGAGAGACTGTTCTAAACACAGTTTAGAATTAGGCATTTTACAAGTTTAAGTTGGCTAGTCTTTCTGCAAGCATTTAATAGTCTTTGGCGGAAGAAAATGAAAAGCTCAGCTTGGCATATTTCATTATTCAAAATGTGACCTGATGGTGTTCTTTTCTGATATCATTCCTCACAGGTCTTTCACTTCTGCTTTTCTCTTCTCCATTGAAGTTCAAGTTACCATTGGGTTTGGAGGGAGGATGATGACAGAGGAATGCCCTTTGGCCATCACGGTTTTGATTCTCCAGAATATTGTGGGTTTGATCATCAATGCAGTCATGTTAGGCTGCATTTTCATGAAAACAGCTCAGGCTCACAGAAGGGCAGAAACTTTGATTTTCAGCCGCCATGCTGTGATTGCCGTCCGAAATGGCAAGCTGTGCTTCATGTTCCGAGTGGGTGACCTGAGGAAAAGCATGATCATTAGTGCCTCTGTGCGCATCCAGGTGGTCAAGAAAACAACTACACCTGAAGGGGAGGTGGTTCCTATTCACCAACTGGACATTCCTGTTGATAACCCAATCGAGAGCAATAACATTTTTCTGGTGGCCCCTTTGATCATCTGCCATGTGATTGACAAGCGCAGTCCCCTGTATGACATCTCAGCAACTGACCTGGCCAACCAAGACTTGGAGGTCATAGTTATTCTGGAAGGAGTGGTTGAAACTACTGGCATCACCACACAAGCACGAACCTCCTACATTGCTGAGGAGATCCAATGGGGCCACCGCTTTGTGTCCATTGTGACTGAGGAAGAAGGAGTGTATTCTGTGGATTACTCCAAATTTGGCAACACTGTTAAAGTAGCTGCTCCACGGTGCAGTGCCCGAGAGCTGGATGAGAAACCTTCCATCCTTATTCAGACCCTCCAAAAGAGTGAACTGTCTCATCAAAATTCTCTGAGGAAGCGCAACTCCATGAGAAGAAACAATTCCATGAGGAGGAACAATTCTATCCGAAGGAACAATTCTTCCCTCATGGTACCAAAGGTGCAATTTATGACTCCAGAAGGAAATCAAAACACATCGGAATCATGACAACAAGATAACCCCAAGACAGTCTTTTATCAAGTTTTGATGGTTTATGCCAGGCACTGCCAGACTGAACCAGAGCTGGAACACAATAATGTGTCCTTCTACATTTTATTACACTAAATGATATTCATATTCAAGCAACAGCACTTTCTGTAGTAATAAAAAGTAACACACCAAGTGGAGGATTCATGGCTTACGCTTGTTTCATACATGTAGAATTCGCAGTGACATACTTAAGTTATGTGCAGGGGTGGGTATGCTCTTGTTTCTCTCAATTTGAAACACAAGAATTACACTAATAGTAACAGGCCTTGAGCACAAAATTTGGTCAAGAAATGAGTCTGTTTGAAATGCTTAGTTGGTGAAACCCAGATCGCTGTGTTACTAATGATCACTCTGGAAATGCAAATAGAATAGGAGGGGAAAAAACAAAATCATGTTAATGCGTTTTGTACATCAGCCTTCTCCTCTCTCCATGATAACTGCATTTGGTAGGAAGCCTGAGGCAAAAACTGCGTAAGTGGATCTGTTTGTAAGTGGATTCAGTTCATTCGTTTTGTCTGTCGGTGACTCCTGAAGGTTTCCTGGTCCATCTCATTGCAGCCTGTTGGGCAGAGCTGGACAAGGTGTCTTTGGAGGAAAGCTAAGTCTTGTCTCATTTAGGACTGGGTTCCCCACAGTGACAGTCACTTCCTTCAGCATCTCACTTCTTCTTTTAGAATCCCCACAGGGAAATACTGTATTGAATATTTTATTAAAACATTTTCTTTGTACTCACTGTAGTTTTGTGATTCCTCTTTCACAAAATCATCCCAAGTTAAAACTCAAGATGTTTTTAGAGCCATGTAAAAGAGATGTCAAAGTGATAACACTCACTCTGAGATTCCTCTCTCTCAAGTCTGTTTGCTCCAAAACTAGCTTTTTTTTGCTTTGTTTTGATTTTATTTCAGGTTTTAAAATGTCCTCTTGGTTTTTCAATCTAAGCCTGACATACCATAAAAATCCTATAAGCTTTTTTTTTTAATCTTCAATCTCCCATCTTAAAACTATACTTCCTTCCCAGTAGTATCTGAATTTAGGCTTGGCATTTATAGATTTAGCATCATCTCATTTGCTAAAGTGAGATTTTCTATCAAAGCTTCATTTAAGCATATTTAGTGTCTGCTTCTTCCAGGAAGGGATGAGACAGGAGAGAGAAGTACTAGGTTAATAAACTATATATGGTTTTATTCTTACATTTTATAGCTAAACATCAGAAAGCTGAGCTATTGTGAAATCTTTCACACAGATTTGGGGGTTTGTATTTATGAACATTGAAATAGGTAATTATGAAATGTTCTATCTTAAGACTCATGATTCCAACCAGGTGAACAGAAACTGTTTATCAGGTCATTGAGTTAATCATTCCTGAAAGGGTTCTAACTGTTCCTCTGAACTCCAGACTCACAGATCAAACAGGCATCTGAGGCTCCACTTGGAGATTGAACAAGCATTTCAAACTTACTAGGTCTAAAACCAAATACTTCATTCTCACTCACAAAAGCTGCCCTCCTCCCAGTCTTTCTTCCAATCACTCAGGCATCAAGCCATGACCTGGAAGTCATTCTTGCTGCCTCTTTCATACCCTACATGCCATCCATTAGCAATTACCTCTCGGCTCTGCCTTCAAAATATATCCAGAATATGACCAATTCTCTTTACTCCACCACTTCCTTCATAGTCCAAGCAAGGATACTGTATATATGCATGCATCTGTACCAATTGTTTGAATATTAAAACATTTCTGTCTAGGTTGCTGAAGACTATCTTAATAAAACTTAACCCAACAGCAACTACGGGGGTGGATATCGGACCTCAAAGTAGTAGCCCAACTTTGTAGAGGTGACACAGGCTGTGCAGCAGGTGATGTCAGGACATAGTGGAGCTGAGATGCAAAATTTTTGAGTCCAGGGTCTAGAGAATTCCCTGGCACCAGGGGCAAAGCTAGCTATGGAGTACGGGAAGTTCCCCCAGCCACCTTCCAGCTGCAACTAAACGCTGAGTGTCAAGGACCTAATGACTGTCAATACAATGGGCATGTCAATGAAAGGTTATGAGGGGCTCCCTATGTCAAGCTGTGGCTCAGACAGGGACATCATTTAGCTAGAGACAGCCACACCAAACAAAAGGTTCTATCAACAATTTCTAAAAGTCTGAAAATGTTTTAGAGAGTATTAAAATGATTTTCTGACCTATTTTTGCTAAAACATATTTCACTGGGTAAGCAATTTTGAGAACTACATAGTTTTAGAAGATAAGACGGACTCTGTACATATATATGTGTACATGTATGATTTTGACTCACATATTGTGTTTAAATATTATTTTATATTCAGTATTTTGGTTCTCTGCTTCTACCCTTTCTTCCACCTCCATAATTCATACAGCAGCCACAATATTTTTTTAAATCACAAGTCAAACTACATGACACCTCTTCTTAAAGCCCTCTTCTGCCTTTTTCATTTTCTCTTTTTTTTTTTCTTTTTTGCAGACAGAGTCTCACTCTGTCGCCCAGGCTGGAGTGCAGTGCCACGATCTCAGCTCACTGCAACCTCTGCTTCCCAGGTTCAACAGATTCTCGTGCCTCAGCCTCCTGAGTAGCTGGGATTACAGGCGCGTGCCACCATGCCTGGCTAATTTTTTGTATTTTTAGTAGAGCCGGGGTCTTACCATGTAGCCCAGGCTGGTCTCAAACTCCTGAGCTCAGACAATCTGCCCACCTCGGCCTCCCAAAGTGCTAGGATTACAGGTGTGAACCACCGTGCCCAGCCCTTTTTATTTTTCTTAAAATGCAAATCAAAATCCTTACCAAGGCCAACAAGCCACTACATCTCATTGTTAGCGCTCTTCCCCTCAGAGACTCCTACACTTTACCACACTGGCCTTTCTGCTCTTTGAGAAAGAGACATATGGCTCCTGCATCATAGATTTGCTTCTACCTGGAGAGTTTTCCCTCAGAAAGCCTCATGAGTCTCCCCTGTCATTATTTAGTCTCTGCTCCAGTGTCACCTTGTGAGGAAGTACAGTGTAATAGTTATAAAAACAGACCCAGAAGCCAGACTCCCTAGGGTCAATTTCAATGTTAACATTTAGCATCTGTAAGGCCTTGACAAAATTAACTTCTTTGTGCCTCAGTTTCCCCATATATAAAATCAGAATGATTATAGTATCTACCTCACAAATTTGTTGTGAGGATTAAGTGAGTTAACATATATAAAGGGCTTAAAAGAGTATAATTCATTGGCCCAGGACAAACACTTGAAATAAACGATTTCCTTTATTTCAAAAAGGGCAAAAGGCAATAAAAGAAAAAAAAAAGGATTACCTTCAACTAATTTGCTTCTTAGTAAATGACTGAGTCAATGCATTACTCTTCTTCTCTAGGACAGAGATAAAAGCACTTTGCAACATGAATCTGATCTCTTAAAACCTCTGCAGCAGAGGCCCTTATATCTGCCCACTCCCAGTTGCTTTTCCTGATCCTTTGACACCTTTAACAGACACTTGCCTGTCCTCAAACATTGTCATGTGTAAAATACTACAACGTGTAAAAAGGAAACATTTTGCATACAGAGATTTCTGCTTGCACTTGTCTATCATTTATTTATTCATTTAGTAATATATATTGAATGTCTGCCATGTCTGACATTTATCATCTGGCAAAAATAACTAGGTGTGTCTATTTTCTTTAAGGAGAAGCAGAAATTGATAGCCCGAGTACATGCTGATTCTGGTAGTAAGTAATCAGAGATGGAAAGTATCAGGTAAGAAAAACTGGAATACATGCCAGAATTTGAAAAGAGACACTTTCATCTCAAAATCAAAATCAAAACATACTGCTAGTTACTGAGCAGGCATGGGAAGACAACGGAAGACCTAGAACTGTCGCACATACAGCTTTGCTGAGAGCTGGATGAGAAAATAGAAAATTGTCCTTAGAACTATCATTTTTCCTGCTTTATCCCCATACCATAGTTTTATTCGACAATTCCTTATTGTTTGCATCTCAGCTCAAGACTCTCTCTAAAGAAAATCATTGTTTCCCTTGCTCACAGACATTTCTAAATATCCCTGGCCAAAATGTTCTGACACATAAGTGTGTCTCAGAACCAACAGCTTCCCAGCAGCTGAAGGAAATGACCTTAGTTCCCAAAGAAAGTCTAACTTGCAGAAAAGTTACTCGCTTAATGAACATAGGGCAGCATTTTCTCCCCTCCAATATTTGGATTCATTTTGTTGTTGTTGTTTAGCGACTTGGCATTCATGGAGCCAGAAGTTTTCCCTTTGATAATAAATCAATTGCAGATAAAGAAGAAAGAATGAAAAGATATCTACATCTCCTGGGGCTCCCACTCCCAACTTTTGTTATTTTCAGCATGGAAGGTAGAGGCAGAACTGTAGTTAGTGTCTCCAAGGACCAGTGCATTAAAGTAACCATAACAAATCCTACAGGCTGTTTAAGAGGAAACCCAAGGGCCATGCTCTTCCCATGATCTTTATGCACAATTCTCATCAATGGTGATGGGAATTTCCCTACAGACCTAGAAAGGATGTGACTCTTAATTACGCCCCTTGATAATCGCACTGATTCAAGTTTAAGTTCAAGAAAATCTTAATCAGTCTTTAACTTCAGATCAAAATATTACGTTGGAGCCCACTTTCATTTTAGGTTATTTACATCTTCATGAATACTCTTTTCAAGAAGTGTTCCAGTTCTCATGAAGATTTTCTTGGCTGTACCATATGGCACTCCTTCCTCCACTCCAATACTCCCTGGGGTAGTTGGAATGAAACTATTGCCTTACATTGAGTTTATCTTAATTATTTGAAGGAACAAAAATATTAAAGCTAGATTTCCACATACTATTGGATTGCTTCAGTGGGTATGGAAAAGTGGAGGCTAAAACAGTTGTCTGTAAAACTGAAGTTTATAGTACTTCAAAACGCTTTACTTATTTGCCATTGATTGTTGAAGAAAGTTCACATTCTTTACACATGATAGTCAAGACTCTTTGTGGTTTGATTCCAACACACCTTTCCTGCCTGGTTTTCTAACCCTGCCCACAACACCTTATGAAGCTTCAAGTTTATTGAATGCTTCACTCACATTCTGCAAGTTGCTGAGATTGAAATTCTGTGCTTTCTCTATCACCACAAACTACTATTTTTACAAAACCTTCTCAAATTCTCCACCTAAATCACTCCTTTTTTTAATCCCTACAACGTTTACCTCTATTTATTGGTTATTTCATAATAACTAGTATTATATAGCTTTTGAATATCCTAGACATCTCTCTCCACTGGATTGTAAGTCCTTTCCCCAAATTACTTATCACTGTGCTTGCCTAAAATAGATGGCGATAGTAGCCTGATAGTTACCACCCCAAAATCCATTATTCATTTTCCTTCATAGAAACAGAGTTTAAGCTGGGCATATGAATATCCAGCGAGAGATTACACATTCCCAGTAGCTGTGTCAGTTACTTACGGTCATGTGCCAAATCTGGGGCTCAATGTCCTATGAACAGAAGCTAGTGGACCACTTTCAATTCTTCATTTTAAAAACTCTGAGTTTGTGTGTCTTGACCTTTTGCACATTCCGTGGAGTGAGCACATGTGTGATGGAAATCCAGCTTTGACCAGGCTGATGAAGATAAAACCTGTGGAGTAAATAAGATGGAAGTAACCTGGCACAGCAAATCACTTTGTGCAACAGGGCCTTGCAAGCCTGGGCTTCCTAATTTTAGCCAGTTACACAGATGAGAATAAACATCTACTTTATTTTGGTAGGTTTTTGGCTTTTTTTTTTTTTTTGACTGCTTGTTTGCATGTTTTCTTACTACACTGCAGTTTGGCCTCTATTCTGAATAATAAAAATGCTAAATTATCAAATGCAAAGGTAACCCACAGAATGGCAGAAGATATCTTCAATTTCATATTCTACAAAAATTCATCTCTAGAATGTATAAAAAACTCTTAGAAATCAGTAAGATAAACTTGGGCACCCAAATAGAAATAATTGACAAACAACAAGAAAAAATTACATCACAAAAAAGAGAATCCAGAAAGCCAACACACATATCCAAAGGTGCTTGATCTCAGTAGTAATCTAATGCAAATGAAAAGCACAATGTAATGCCATTACACACTACCAGAATGGTTAAACTGAAAAAGATAAAGGCAAGTGTTGAAAAGGATGAGGAGCAACTGGAACTTAAACATACTACAAGCAGGAGAGTGTATTGTCATAACCGCTCTGAAAAACTGTATGGCAGAGTCTTGTAAAATAAAAAACAACAAATGCTATGACTTAGCAGTTCCACTTTAGGTACATACTACAGAGACTTATATAAAAAATTTTTATAGTATCACTGTTACTATAGGTCCAAACTGGGAGCAACCCAAATGTCCATTTACAATAAAATGGATATGTAAGTATCAATATGTTTATACAATGGACTACTACAGAACGAAGAGAATGAATAATTTATAATGACTCACAATAATATCCATATATCTCACAGACACAGTACTGTGCAAATCAAAAGCATATCTTTATGGTTCCATGTATATAAAATTAAAAACAGCCAACATGACTCTTGGGTGTTTATAAGTCAGCACATCGTTTATCATCAGAGGCAAAGGGATAGGAGCTGGAAGACAGCATGAGGAAGCTTCTGGGTCTCTGTGAATGTTCTGTTTTTTGAACTGTGTGCTAATTACATAGGTGCATTCACCTGGGGAAAATTCATTGAGCTGTACATTATAATTTGTGCACTTTTTTATATGCACAGTTCCCTTTAATAAAATTCAAAATAATTTAATCATCAAAATACTTTAAAGAGAAGAAAAAAAATGAAAAGTAAAAAATGAATCTCTGGCCAGACTCAATGGCTCACCCCTGTAATTCCAGCATTTTGGAAGGCCAAGGTAGGCAAATTGCTTGAGCCCCAGAGTTCAAGACCAGCCTGGGCAACATGGAGAAACCCTGTCTCTACTAAAAATACAAAAATGAGCCAGACATGGTGGCTTGCACCTGTAGTCCCAGGCTACTTGGGACGGTTAGGTGGGAGGATTGCTTGAACTCAGGAGGCTGAGGTTGCAATGAGCCAAGATCGTGACACTGCACTCCATCCTGGGAGACACAGCAAGACCCTGTCTCAAAACAACAATAATAACAAAAAAGAATCACTTAAAACTAATCAACATTGATGAAAATCTACTCTCTTGTGTGGTAAATGCACTGAAATTTTTTGGATTAACTATCTAAAGACCCTATAAAATTTGTACCTCATTTAAAAATACATTTATCTCCATAAGTGCCATGGTCTGTTAGATGTATAACTCATGCTGGAGTGTGAATATGATCATTCATTTAACAATTATTTATTTAGTAACTGCTCTGTACCAGGCATTGTGATAAAACCTGGGGATACAAATTATAAACCAAGTCACCACAAGGTGCCTATAGGCTATAGCCTAACAAAGACATTTACCAAAAAGTGCCTGCAAAGGTATATTACAAGACAGTGGTTACACGCGGGAACTTTGGAGTCAGGCAGCCCTGGCTTCTCTGCCACTTACAGTAGTGGGACCCTGAACAAGTTCCCCTGAGCCTCAATTTACTTAATATATTGAGTAAATTAGTATTATAGTACTTAGTTTATATTAATATATTATATATACTATATGGTATGCTATATATTATATATAATATACATATACTTATTATACTATATGTGTATATATATAGTTATTTTGAAGTATTGATGAGAATTTGTGTTCAGCACAGTGTCTGGAATATAGTAAGTGCTCAATAAATCTTAACTAGTATGATTACTATTATTACTATTTTAGCAGGAGCAGCAGTAGTAGTATGGTGGTGCTCCTAAGGTAGTGCCAATTAAAGGGCAGGAAATAAAGAGACTCTCTAACAGAGAGGGCAATAAAGAACGAATGAAAAGGAAAGAACCAGTGAATTTATTCTATATGGTCCTAAAATAACCATCGTGACTACACGGGAAAACAATAAGGGATGGGCCCCATCTTCTACCAAAAATGTTAACTCCTACCCAGCCTTCAACTCATAAGGTACCACTTCCTCAAGTCATGTGTCTAATTTCACAAACAACATGAATATCTTAGAGCTCAGTATTAAGCCAGGAAAAGAGATAACAAGAGTGGCTATCAAACCCCTTTCCCTGATTCTCTGATATTCCTCTGCTTTATAGCAGAGGCTATAAAGGTACACTCAGAGGTTAAGTAATTTAGAACCAGAGAATCATTACAAAACAGAGAGAGCCTGAGAAGGATTTTTAGCCCAAAATGGTAAGCTATCCCTTCAGCTGATCCCCTTATCTTTGAAATAACCCAAAAAAAAAAAAATTAAAATCACACTTAATCTACTGCAGCCTGGGTAAACAAGAAAGACTTATCAGTGGGAGAGAAATTTTTAGAAATTCCTGGAAAAGATAAAGAGGATAGAATGGAGTTGCTGGGAAAACCAATCACAGCTGAGACCTATTACCCAGATTCACTCAAAAGAAGGTATAGAGTCGCTAAACAAGGGGTTTTGCAACAAAAGTCAGGAACTATCCAAAGTTCAGAGGTGGTAGCTAGTGGCTGGGAACAGAAGCCAGAGCAGACAGCAATTTCGGGACATTGCAGAGCTGTAGTAGATCTGTACTGGTCTGCAGACAGACAATAATTTGCACTGTAAGTAACTGGGGAACTAGTGCCTGAGACTTCTAGGAATGCCAGTGGTACTTTGGGCCCTCAGATAACTTGGGCTACCACAAGTGATAGACAAAGACGACGGATGGAGTTGAGCATTTGAATTAAAGTTTTATTCAACACGCTTTGAAGTTTCTTAACATTTGGTTGCAATTTACGTTTATAATTATATTATATGAATATATTTCTTTGACAGGTCACAATTTGGGCACTCTCTAAAGGGCCTAATTTGACATGCACCATAAATCTTTTTTAAAAAATCACCCAGACACATAATTCAACTTACAGTATTTCCATTTTAGGTGGAACTACTCGTAAGCAGAAAGGATTTCTAGCATGACTTTTGTCTTTGTAGCTCAATAGTATTACCCTGGATTTGAGAGAGAAGGTGAACTCATTTCAAGAACGGGGAACTAGGTTTTTCAGAACACTGCAGTAGCTGTAGAAATGTGTGTTGTAATGGAGGCAAGCTACAGGGAAACATATAGAAAGCTTGATCCGGAATGCTGGAATGGTGAATATGGTAAATATAACTAAGAAACAAGAGGGAACTTATCAAATTTAAATGAAATTTTTGACATTTGAATAAAATATTTCCTGTGTGGTTATTCAGAGTAAAATTATTCTGCCCCAGAATTCCTTTTGCAAATTACCCTTTAAACCAATTGTGTTTTATTGAGGAAAAATGTGATTCTTTTCTCTTTTTAGCCTTTTGTTATAGAAAATTTCAAACATATACAAAAGTGGAGAGCTTAGTATAATGAACTGCACATAGTAATCACCCCCTCAATAATGACCACATTAGGGCCAATCCTTTTTCAATTTATCAGCTGTTGACTCAACTATACTTTTCTTCTCATAGTAATGGAAGCAATAATGGAAGTTTAAAAATAACGAAGCAGAACCTGGCAAAGGCCGTACCAGGTGTTGTGCAAACAAAAGACTATGTGAACATTTTTAATGTGAGAATAGCTTTTAGAGAGTAAGTCCAAAGAATGAAAAGACTTTGAGATGGGTCTTGAATGATGGACACTATTTCAACAGGCAGAGATGGGCAAGGAGGGTAACCAAAGCATAAGATTACAAGTTCCATGAGGCCAGGAACATTTTCTATCTTGCTTACTATTGTGTTTCCAATATTTAACAGTTCCAATCCTTGCTTGATAAATATATGAATTAATTAATCAATACCATTTATTCTGCTTTGGTTACCTGGCCCTTGCCAGGTTCTGCTTTGTTATTTTTAACCTTCCCTTATCGCTTAGACTACAATTTTCTCTAGCAATGGGTTTTTTTACATTCATCTTATATTTCACTACTGTGACAAGAAAAGTGTAGTTGAGTCAACAGCTGATACATTGAATTAAAAGGCAAGAAATATCACAAGAATTAATGCTAAGATTTTACGAAGGAATTCACAGTTCTGTTGGATTTAGGGTTTAAAGGATGTCTTTATGGAGCTAATCATTGATATAAGAATTTATTTTGTGATAGTCAATGGTACCAATCAGTAGTTGAAAAGGCAGATAAATCACATAATTCTAAGAGAAAAATCAGTGACAAAGATTTTTTTTCTTTTTGTTTTTTGAGTAAAATAAATGGTTCCATGTATATGGGCATCTAATAGGTCTAAGGGAACCATACTATGAATTTGACTTGAATTTTAAAAGTAGATGTAAATAAATAGCTTGACTATTCTACCTAAAATTGACCAAATACCAAAACTATATTTAACTTTAATTTGCTAGAATCCCTATAGTGCACATTTCAAGAGGTGTCTCTCTTTTGTTGTTGGCATGATTCAACTTAATTATGTGATTTTCCACCCCGTTTTATGTATTTGTTTTATTTTTACCTTTCTTGCCTTTAACTGGATTTATTGACTAGTTTTTACCTCCATATACATAGGAAATGCTTGGAGAAAAATCAATGTGTTTTATGTATACAATCCACCAAATTTAAACTCTTCAATTAATAAGTCACATATGAGTGCAGCCAAAAAGAAGATTAAGGCTCTGAAATCAGGATTTTGAATCATCTTAAAACATAATTTGAAACTGAACACAATGTCTTAGTGTTCTTTACCACTTAATACTACTGATCACTCTCATCCTTTGGGAAGTTCTTATCTTTTAGGGCTTCAGTGATCTACTTTGCAGGGTGTTCTCCTGCCCTTTCTGACCCTCTCACAGGCCATCTATTTCTGTGGTTTCATCTGAGTTGTCTATTTAGATGCCACTCCACACACATACATTTATTCCTCTAACTCAATACCTACTGTAAACATTCTGCTGGAGAGCATGCTCAACATAGCAAAAAACAAATTCTGTGTATTTTCTAGGAGTCACCCCCTCATCTGTAATCTTTTGATGGTGAGAAGCAGTGTTGAATTATAGTTGCTTTTTCTTATCCCCTAAATTATCCCTGGCCTTCTTAATAAATCAGTCTCCAAATATCACAGATTTCCTCTAGCACAATGTCCCGTGCATCTGTCTCTTTTTACACTCTCTTTATTCTTGTCCAGGCCCTCATTACCTGCTGCCTGGGCTATTGCAATGAACTCTGATCTGATCTTCAACCCTTTTTTCCCACTCATTCAACATACTAGCAATGAAATTTTCATAGAAGTGAAACTACGATATTTTTTCTTCAAAAAACTCCAAGGTGTTCTCTTTCCTTCTTAGTTAAATTCAGATTCCTCACTTTGACACTCACTAATCTGCCTTCTGAATCCATCAGTCTCCCTCCTCCTGTCATTTATTTCCTTTATACAGGCTAAATCTTACCCCTCTTGCTGTTCTCTAGAAAGACCTTTTCTTTTTCCACCTTGCCATGACTCAAAATCCTGATTTGACTCAGGTATATATAATTCAAGAAACCTTCTAGACAGGCTTCCTTAGAGTCTATGTACAGGTATGGACAAACTGCTGTCAAACATTTGAGAATTTCCATGTTATATTAATTGGTTGTGTTGGAGGACAAAGGCAGTTCTTGGTGCATCTCAAATGTTGAAGCATTTTGTCACAGCTCAGAGTCTAAAGCCTCTTCCCAAAGCATCTTCCCGTTTTCAGAGCCTTAAACTTCTTTTTGGCTGCACTCATATGTGACTTGTTAATTGAAGAGTTTAAATTTGGTGGATTATATATATAAAACACATTGATTTTTCTCCAAGCATTTCCTGTGTATATGCTATGTCAAATTTCTTCCCAGGTTGGGCAGAAAAATCTCTGGACTTCCAAAAACTTTGTCTACTTAAAAATTCCAATAATATATCAGATGGAAAACTTTTACTCCCCTATCACTGGAAAGGCTGTGGCCCAAAAGATTTGAAGTGAATGGGTGGGGTGGGAGTAGTCTGCTCTTTTTATCCCTCTCCCCTTCTCTCACCTTGGAGGAACAGCCTATTGCTAGAACATCGCTTTCCTCTTCCTTTTTGACACCCTGGGTGTTAAGGAGAGAAGAGGGAATAAAAGAGCTGGTAGAAAATATATTATGTAACTGGTACCCAATATGTTTCCATCTGTTTCTAGTGGCGTCTGCCAATGTCGTGCTCTCTACCCACAAGATGTGTATGTATTTTTCTTGGGATGACTTAGCATTGTTATTACATTACTAAGCACCCCATCAGCGAGGGGCTTCCTACTCTCTATTTTTTGCCAGTGGCCATGCCTTCACTGTCTCTGTACTAGTTATCTATTGCTATATAACAAATTACCACAATGCAATGGTTTAAAACAGGAAACATTTATTATCTTGCAGTTTCTGAGGTTCAGAAATTTAGGCATGGTGCAACTGGATCCTCTGATGCAGGCTCTCTCATCAGGCTCAAACAAGGTGTCAGCCAGGGTCTCTCATGAGGCTTAATTAAGCAAGTCTCATCTAAACACTTGGCTAGGAAAGGATTTGCTTCTAAGCTCATGTGGTTGTGGGCAAAATTCAAGTTCTTGGCACCTATTGGACTGAGGACCAGTTTCTAGCTGATTGTTGGCCAGAGGCCACCTGCAATTCCTTGCTGCAAGAGCCTCCCCCAACAGGGATGCTTGCTTCATCAAAGCATGCAAGCCAAGAAAGCAATGGAGAGAGTTTCCTAGCAAGGTGCAAATTATGATCTTGATAATGAAATACTGGAGGTGACATTCCATCATCTTTACTATATTCTGTTGGATAGAAGAGAGTAACAGGTTGTAAATACAGGGAAGCTGAGGTCACTAGGGGCCATCTTAGATTCCAATCTGTAACAGTCTCCTTTGGGTAAGCCTGGACCACTCCCATCCTCCTACCTTATTCTCTATCTTCCTTCACTTCGTTCTTCATGTGGAGCTTCAAAAGAATTCAAGTTCTCTTCTGCATCTTGCAATGGCCACAAAGAACCTGTCTGGGGTGAGGGGTCATTCCCACTTTCCCAGGGGCACTATACCACTGTTTCTTCTCTCTGTTGTCACAATCAATTCCAGCAAGCCTTATACCTTCTCCAAATGACAAGCTGACGCTAGAGTTTATATTCATGTACTCCTTGCAGATTCTAGGGAACACAAGTAAAGCCTTGTCAAAAAGTGGACCACCCTCTCCATCTGAGAGGACCTGTAAGTTCTGCGAGTTAGGAAACATCCTTCAGAGCATGTGATGGCAGTCTTCATATTTTACAGACACCCCTAAGCTTCATGAATGATTCTGTTAAACTGGTCTCATAGAGAGTAGGAGGAAAAACCACAGAACTTCCCACCAATCTGATGCTACTTGACTTTAACCACTATCCCTCATCTCACAGTCTTCTTGTACAAGCACAGAAAGTGCAGGAAGGTTTGAGGGCTGTGACTAATGGCCAGAGGCAGGTTTTGTCATCTATTGTAAGTGCTAAGGGGTTCAGGGTAAAGAGGATATAAGTTTTCCCTTGCTTAATAGGACATAGTGGGATGTAATACTCTTTGACCCCAGGAGTAGAGCCCTAGTTGCCAATTCTGAGAAAAATCTCCCTAAGCATCCTCTTTTATGTGCAAGTCTAAGAAGAACTCTAGGTGTTAGGCTACCAGAGCCTCCTCTACACCATTAACCTGTAATCCTGGATCCTTGTAGCCAATCTAAGTACTGGTCCCATAGTCTCACTTCATCTACTTCCTGCCATATCTTATATTTAGTTGACATTTTTAAAAAAGTGGTCACTTTGTCCATTGTCCTAGTGATATTTAGGTTTTGCACTCTTAGTTATTGCCTCTCTATCCTGTGTCTTTTCATTCTCCCAAAACAAGACAATCTCATTCATTCCAAAGCTTCAATTATTCAGTAACTGTGAAATCTGAGCCTCAAGCCCCAATCACATCTTCATTTGTGCATCCCTATATTTAAATGCACGTTAGTAGAGCATGCGTAGAAGAGCTGAGGTTCCTTAGAAATGCTAAGTCATTTCTCATCTTGTAGAGAAGAATGAACAACTATAGATTCTTTGACTGTTACAATTAGAAGGAAACTCTGAGATTGTCAGCCCTCTTCATTTATCAGATTAGGATCCTAAAGGAAAAGTTGTTTAGGAGAAGGTCAAATTAGTTTGCTTTACTCAAAGTACACTGCTTTTTCTATGTATAATACAGTTGTTTGGAAAAAAATATTAAGATCATACCGTATTTACCAAAATTGCATATATTACAGGTATTATACAATTAAAATCACATACTATATATATGGTGGGATTTTAACTGAGAGTTGCTACATTATTAAAAAAAAAAAAAAAAAACTTGTTTGGAAGTCTGTCCTAAGCTTGCATATTATAAATGAATTGTGCTTCTTTGTTTTATGAGAGTTGAAATCAGACCTCTTAAACAATGCTTACAGAAAGTACTGCTTCTCTTGCTACAACTGGTAGTGACCCATGTTGGGGGTGACAGTACAATTGAGTCTACCAGAATGTGAGAAAAGGAGTTTTTATATTGCATCTACCAAAAAGGAAACTCCATTTTAGTTAGAAAGAAGCTTGCATTAATTCAACATTTGGATGAGGTCCAAAGTCAGTTGCAGTAAATCTTGATAACTACTGCTTGTTTCAAGCTAGAGCCAAGCCGTTTGTTTATTTTAAACGCTTGCTGGATGGGTTACTCCCCTGGGAAAATGACCTTGTTTTCATCTCAGGCCCAAGGGAAGCTTCTTATGCTGTGGAATCTTATTCCAGAATGTGTCTGGAATGAAGAAAGTTGCAGCCCATACTCAGCTAGCATGATCATCTCATTCACTTCATCGACAAAGCTTTTGACTTTCTAAAATAAAAGTAGGAAGACTTGGAAATTTTAACGCTTCCCTTCATCCTCCAACACCCTCATCCCCACCATCCAAAATCACAGCTGAGAACTGCTCAGTGCTACCTAAGTTACTTAGTTCTCTTTTACTTTTGGTGCCCCAGAGGTGATAGAAGTAACAACCCCCATACAGTCAGAGGAAACCCAGATGATTCTACGGATGCTCTGTGAGTATGAAGCAACTTGACAAATAGGCCAACTGCAAATAACATGGGCATCTGGAAGGAGCAGAAAGCAGGTTTGGGTTGACATGTAAATGTGGAGCCTGTGGTCACTCTAGAGTAACACCCTTTCCTTCTTTATCTCCCACCCCAACACACAGTTAGGAAGGCATCTGCAACACAGACATTGGTTAGGTACCAGGCCTCTCCTGTACACACTTCTAACTTGTAAATATTCCTCAAGGTGATAGTACCTTTTGATATCTCAATCATTAACTTGTTAATTTGATGATTGTTTTTCTTTTATTATTATACTTTAAGTTCTAGGGTACATGTGCACAATGTGCAGGTTTGTTACACAGGTATGCATGTGCCGTCTTGGTTTGCCACACCCATTAACTCATCATTTACATTAGGTATTTCTAATGCTATCCCTCCCCCATTTCCCCACCAACTGACAGGCCCCGGTGTGTGATGTTCCCCTCCTTGTGTCCAAGTGTTCTCATTGTTCAATTCCCACCTGTGAGTGAGAACATGTGGGGTTTGGTTTTCTGTCCTTGTGATAGTTTGCTGAGAATGATGGTTTCTAGCTTCATCCATGTCCCTGCAAAGGACATGAACTCAACTTTTTTATGGCTGCATAGTATTCCATGGTGTATATGTACCACATTTTTTTAATCCAGTCTATCAATGATGGACATTTGGGTTGCTTCCAAGTCTTGCTATTGTGAATAGTGCCACAATAAACATACATGTGCATGTGTCTTTATAGCAGCATGATTTATAATCCTTTGGGTATATACCCAGTAATGGCATGGCTGGGTCAAATGGTATTTCTAGTTCTAGATCCTTGAGGAATTGCCACACTGTCTTGCACAATGGTTGCACTAATTTACACTCCCGTCAACAGTGTAAAAACATTCCTATTTCTCCACATCCTCTCCAGCATAAGTTTTTTCCTGACTTTCTAATGATTGCCATTCTAACAGGCATGAGATGGTATCTTACTGTGGTTTTGATTTGCATTTCTCTGATGACTAGTGATGATGAGCATGTTTTCATGTGTCTGTTGGCTGCATAAATGTCTTCTTTTGAGAAGTGTCTGTTCATATCCTTTGCCCACTTTTTGATGGGATTGTTTGGTTTTTTCTTGTAAATTTGTTTAAGTTCTCTGTAGATTCTGGATATTAGCCCTTTGTCAGAGGGATAGATTGCAAAATTTTTCTCCCATTCTGTAGGTTGCCTGTTCACTCTGATGGTAGTTTCTTTTGCCACGCAGAAGCTCTTTAGTTTAATTAGATCCCATTTGTCAATTTTGGCTTTTGCTGCCATTGCTTTTGGTGTTTTAGTCATGAAGTCCTTGCCCATGCTTATGTCCTGAATGGTGTTGTCTAGGTTTTCCTCTAGGGTTTTTATGGTTTTAAGTCTAAAGTCTTTAATCCATCTTGAATTAATTTTTGTATAAGGTATAAGGAAGGGATCCAGTTTCAGCTTTCTACATATGGCTAGCCAGTTTTCCCAGCACCATTTATTAAATAGGGAATCCTTTCCCCATTTCTTGTTTTTGTCAGGTTTGTCAAAGATCAGATGGTTGTAGATGTGTGGTGTTATTTCTGAAGCCTCTGTTCTGTTCCATTGGTCTATATATCTGTTTTGGTACCAGTACCATGCTCTTTTGGTTACTGTAGCCTTGTAGTATAGCTTGAAGTCAGGTAGTGTGATGCCTCCAGCGTTGTTCTTTTTGCTTAGGATTGTCTTGGCAATGCAGGCTCTTTTTTGGTTCCATATGAACTTTAAAGTAGTTTTTTCCAATTCTGTGAAGAAAGTCATTGGTAGCTTGATGGGGATGGCATTGAATCTATAAATTACCTTGGGCAGTATGGCCATTTTCATGATATTGATTCTTCCTACCCATGAGCATGGAATGTTCTTCCATTTGTTTGTGTCCTCTTTTATTTCATTGAGCAGTGGTTTGTAGTTCTCCTTGAAGAGGTCCTTCACATCCCTTGTAAGTTGGATTCCTAGGTACTTTATTCTCTTTGTAACCATTGTGAATGGGAGTACACTCATGATTTGGTTCTCTGTTGTCTATTATTGGTGTATAGGAATGCTTGTGATTTTTGCACAATGATTTTGTATCCTGAGACTTTGCTGAAGTTGCTTATCAGCTTAAGGAGATTTTGGGCTGAGACTATGGGGTTTTCTAAATATACAATTATGTCATCTGCAAACAGGGACAATTTGACTTCCTCTTTTCCTCATTGAAAACCCTTAATTTCTTTCTCCTGCCTGATTGCCCTGGCCAGAACTTCCAACACTCTGTTGAATAGGAGTGGTGAGAGAGGGCATCCTTGTCTTGTGCCGGTTTTCAAAGGGAATGATTCCAGTTTTTGCCCATTCAGTATGATATTGGCTGTGGGTTTGTCATAAGTAGCTCTTTATTATTTTGAGATACATTCCATCAATACCTAGTTTATTGAGAGTTTTTAGCATGAAAGGCTGTTGAATTTTGTCAAAGGCATTTTCTGCACCTATTGAGATAATCATGTGGTTTTTGTCATTGGTTCTGTTTATGTGATGGATTACGTTTATTGATTTGCGTATGTTGAACCAGCCTTGCATCCCAGGGATGAAGGCAACTTGATCATGATGAGCAAACTTTTTGATGTGCTGCTGGATTCAGTTTGCCAGTATTTTATTGAGTATTTTTGCATTGATGTTCATCAGGGTTATTGGTCTAAAATTCTCTTTTTTGTTGTTGTTGTGTCTCTGACAGGCTTTGGTATCAGGATGATGCTGGCCTCATAAAAGGAGTTAGGGAGGATTCCCTCTTTTTCTGTTGATTAGAATAGTTTCAGAAGGAATGGTACCAGCTCCTCTCTGTACTTCTGGTAGAATTCAGCTGTGAATCCGTTCTGTCCTGAACTTTTTTTGGTTGGTAGGCTATTAATTATTGCTCAATTTCAGAGCCTGTTATTGGTCTATCAGAGATTCAGCTTCTTCCTGGTTTAGTCTTGGGAGGGTGTATGTGTCTAGGAACTTATCCATTTCTTCTAGATTTTCTAGTTTATTTGCATAGAGGTGTTTATAGTATTATCTGATGGTAGTTTGTATTTCTGTGGTGATATCCCCTTTATCATTTTTTTATTGCATCGATTTGATTCTTCTTTCTTTTCTTCTTTATTAGTCTTGCTGGTGGTCTATCAATTTTGTTCATCTCTTCAAAAAACCAGCTCCTGGATTCATTGATTTTTTGAAGGGTTTTTTGTGTCTCTGTCTCCTTCAGGTTTGCTCTGATCTAAGTTATTTCTTGACTTCTGCTACCTTTTGAATTTGTTTGCTCTTGCTTCTCTAGTTCTTTTAATTGTGATGTTAGGGTGTCGATTTTAGATTTTTCCTGCTTTCTCTTGTGGGCATTTAGTGCTACAAATTTCCCTCTACACACTGCTTTAAATGTGTCCCAGAGATTCTGTTACATTGTGACTTCGTTCTCATTGGTTTCAAAGAACATCTTTACTTCTGCCTTTGTTTCCTTATTTATCCAGTAGTCATTCAGGAGCAGGTTGTTCAGTTTCCATGTAGTTGTGCCATTCTTAGTGAGTTTCCTAATCCTGAGTTCCAATTTGATTGCACTGTGGTCTGAGAGACAGTTTGTTGTGATTTCTGTTCTTTTACATTTGCTGAGGAGTGCTTTACTTCCAATTATGTGGTCAATTTTAGAATAAGTGTGATGCAGTGCTGAGAAAAATTTACATTCTGTTGATCTGGGGTGGAGAATTCTGTAGATATCTATTACGTCTACTTGTTGCAGAGCTGAGTTCAAGTCCTGGATATACTTGTTAACCTTCTGTTGATCTGTCCAATATTTACAGTGGAGTGTTACAGTCTCCCATTATTATTGTGTGGGAGTCTAAGTCTCTCTGGAGGCCTCTAACGACTTGCTTTATGAATCTGGGTGCTGCTGTATTGGGTGCATATATATTTAGGATAGTTAGCTCTTCTTGTTGAATTGGTCCCTTTACCATTATGTAATGGCCTTCTTTGTCTCTTTTGATCTGTGTTGGTTTAAAGTCTGTTTTATCAGAGACTAAGATTGCAAACCCTGCTTTTTTTTTTTTGCTTTCCATTTGCTTGGGATATTCCTCCATCCCTTTATTTTGAGCCTATGTGTGTCTCTGCATGTGAGATGGGCCTCCTGAATACAGCACACTGATGGATCTTGACTCTTTATCCAATTTGCCAGTCTGTGTCTTTTAATGGGGACATTTAGCCCATTTACATTTAAGGTAAATATTGTTATGTGTGAATTTAATCCTGTCATTATGATGTTAGCTGGTTGTTCCTTTCCATGTTTAGTGCTTCCTTCAGGAGCTCTTGTAAGGCGGGCCTGGTGGTGACAAAATCTCTCAGCATTTGCTTGTCTGTAAAGGCTTTTATTTCTCATTTACTTATGAAGCTTAGTTTGGCTGGATATGAAATTCTGGGTTGAAAATTCTTTTCTTTAAGAATGTTGAATATCGGCCCCCACTCTCTTCTGCCTTGTAGGGTTTCTGCCAAGAGATCCACTGTTAGTCTGATGGGCTTCCCTTTGTGGGTAACCCGACCTTTCTCTCTGGCTGCCCTTAACATTTTTTCCTTCACTTCAACCTTGGTGAATCTGACAATTATGTGTCTTGGGGTTGCTCTTCTCAAGGAGTATCTTTGTGGTGTTCTCTGAAAAGCTGAAAATTCTAAAAACCAGAGTGCCTCTTCTCTTCCAAAGGATCATAGCTCCTTGCCAGCAACAGAACAAAGCTGGATGGAGAATGACTTTGACGAGTTGACAGAAGTAGGCTTCAGAAGGTCAGTAGTAACAAACTTCTCCGAGCTAAAGGAGCATGTTCTAACCAATCGCAAGGAAGTTAAAAACCTTGAAAAAAGGTTAGGTGAATGGCTAACTAGAATAAACAGTGTAGAGAAGCCCTTAAATGCCTTAATGGAGCTGAAAACAATGGCATGAGAACTTCGTGATGCATTGTGCAACCTTCAATAGGTGATTCGATCAAGTGGAAGAAACGATATCAGTGATTGAAGATCAAATTTATGAAATAAAATGAGAAGACAAGTTTAGAGAAAAAAGAGTAAAAAGAAACGAACACAGCCTCCAAGAAATATGAGACTATGTGAAAAGACCACATCTACGTTTGATTGGTGTACCTGAAAGTGACGCGGAGAATGGAACCAAGTGGGAAAACACTCTTCAAGATACTACCCAGGAGAACTTCCCCAACCCAGCAAGGCAGGCCAACATTCAAATTCGGGAAATATGGAGACCCCCACAATGATGATTGTTTTTCTTAGCTAAAGAAAGAAAACTGCAGAAGAAGAGCTTTGTGACTGGGAGGAAGATACCACAGGGACAATTTTGGTGCAGCTGGTTTTAGCCCTTGAAAAAGCTTAGAAGGAGGGTTATTTGAACATGGCTGTAAACCATGATCTTACTATCCCTGGAAATCTTTGTGTCTGGAGAGCAGAGGAGAGAAAAAGAAAGATAAGGTAAGAAAATAAAAAGGGACAAAAGTGAGTAATAAACAATACAGACAAAATTAGGCTGGGGCACACCTGGTAGGCCATCCAGTTGACACATTATAAATAGTCAATTTCTAGGAGCCAGACTTCCACTGCTCGTTTCTGCAAATACAGTCTTGTCTTCCATTTGACGTCATGTAAAAATTGCTTTGACCAGGAGGCTTACTGAAGATACATTAAGATAGCAACAGCTTGTCTGGAAACAGTATAAGAATAGGCTCCTTAGTGAAGATCTCAAGATGATTCTATTTTTGTGTCAGGTGAAGCAGCCGAGGCTAGAAACGGTAATCTGTGCAAAACAGAATCTGTCAGATACATCAGACCAGCACTGCTGCTTCTGCTATTGTTAGTTATAGGGCAGAAGTTGCAAAAGCGAAACGAGGAATGAGAGGCAACATAAACTCAATGCTCAGATTCATAGACTAATCTCCCAAATAATTTTTCAGCTATCTCAGACACAATCTCTAAAAAAAAATGAAACAAACAAAAACCCCAAATCTGAATGGAAAAATAATCTGCTAGTGTTTCACTCTCTTGGAAAGTTTACTTGAGGCATTCTGACTGAAATGACAATTCAATGGGGGAAGGAATAAGTGCAAGTCCCGTCTTCCAATAACCAAAAACGAAAAGTTGCTTACCCACACAAAAACTGTAGCACCTCCCCAACTATATTGGAGCAGGCCAAGAGGGAGGTGGTGTTTTCTTGGCAGTTCAGATTTTCAAAAATGAAAATTGTCCTATCTCATGTTCTATACTCACAGCACTCAGTGTTTATTAGTGGTAAGGTATTAATAAAAGCAGCATACTAGAAAATAGCTTCCTTAGAGAGGTACTCAAATTTTTATCAGGGTCTGTGGAAACCATTTAGTGCCCTGCAATTCACCAACTAATAGCTGAGATACAAAATAAGTTTTGGCAAGAATCTACGAACCAGGAATCTCTTGTTTAGGCCATGATTGAATCTGCTTATAAAGTAATAGTAAAACACAGGTGACTTGTTCATTCACAATGCTTGGATCATAAAATTCAATTCTTGGATTCGAAAAGCCCAATAAGAAATATGTTGGCATTTAAGAAATTGGTTAAAAACATATTTTGCAGCTATAACTTTAATGAAAATAATGTTTTCCCAAACAGGTAGAATGAATAGCTTGACACAGAAGACACTGGCTGGCAACTTCACTTACAGTTTGTAATATGTAAAGGGAAGAGACAAATGTACTGGGAAGGTAGTGTGTTAAAACACTACTAGTAATACAAGCATAGGTTCTCCAAGAAAGATGAAGAGCAAGAAGTAGTGAGAATCTTATGGTAGTGTATTCAATTTTAAGAAAAAATCACTTATAACAATAGAGATTTAAAAAACACATAAATTTGAGGTAGTCATTTACTTTATAGAATACAGTTTCATAGAGTGATGTCAACAAAATAAATGACAGACTAGGAATCTTTACGCTCTCTTTCCCTGACAGAGACACTGAGTTAACAACAAGGTTTCGTTGGAAACATAAGAATAGACCGTGTATCTACATTCTAGCTTGTTTGGGGGCTACACAAAAGACTAGTTTCTGTCTCTCCTAACTCCAGGTGCTGACAGGACCAGTGGCATAACATGAAAGCCACTGAAAACAGAGGATAACACTGCAGCATATTAGAGCTATAGTTCTCTGAGCAGATGCCAGCAGGAGCAAGAGATAAGAAAAGTTTTGAGAGGTCCTAGGACCTCTGAGTTTATTAGTGAAGATATTCCCCTGCACAAGGCTAGCATGCAAAGTCTCAGAAAGGTGGTCATGTATTTCAAATGCCCAAATCTCAACAAAAAAATTACAACAATGACGTCTTCTGTGGAACCCCTCTAGTGAATTTTTCAGTCCTGTTATTGTATTTTTCAGCTCCAGAAATTTGTTTTTTTTATAATTTACAAAAAAATTACTTTACAATTTACAAAAGATTACAATGCATATGAAGAAACAGGAAAACATGGTACAAAGGACTAAAATTAAACTCCAGAAACCTACCCTAAAGAAATACATATCTATGCACTGAAATAAATAATTTAAAATAACTATTATAAAGATGCTTATAAAACTGAAAAAGAACCCAGATATACAACTAAGTAAAATCAGAAAAATAACAAATGAACAAAATGAGAATATTAACAAAGGGTTAGAAATTGATTTTTAAATACCAAACAAATTTTTGGAGCAGAAAAACACAATAATTAGATAGAAAAAATCACTAGAGGGATTCAACAGAGACTTGATCAGGCAGAAGACAGAATCCGTGACTTTGAAGGTAGATCATTTGAAATAATTGATTCAAATGAGGAAAAAGGAAAGAAGGAAAGTAAAGAAACCCTAAGGGATGTATGAAACACTATATGCTTGATCTGTACAGGCCAATCTATACATTATGGGAACGTCAGAAGGAGAAAATAGAAAAAAAGGGGCACAGAGATTATTTGAAAAAATAATGGTTGAAAAACTTGCTACATCTGAGCAGAAAATGGGCAGACAAATTCAAGAAACTCAAAGAAATACAACCAGGATAAACCCAAGATAACCATCCCAAGACACAAGACACAACATAATCAAACTGTCTAAAATCAAAGAAAAATAAATAATTTGGAAAGAAGCAAAAGAAAAGTGACTTATTGCAAGCTAGGAAATTTTAATAAGAATATCAGTGGATTTCTCAGCAGAAGCCTTGCAGGTCTGAGGGAGTGTGATGATATATTCAAGATGCTAAAAGAAAAAAAAATTGTTAAGGAAGAATATTGTTTTCAGCAAAACTATACTTCAGATATAAAGATAAAGGAGAAATAAAGACTTTTCCAGATTAAAAAAAAAGCTGAAGGAGTTTATTACCACTAGACATGCTCTATAAGAAATGCCAAAAGGAATCCTTCAAGTTGAAACAAAGGGACAGTAGATAGCAATATTAAGCCATACAAAAATATAAGGCTCTCTAGTAATCTAAATACATGGACTAATACAGTAACCTGTATTATAGTAATTCTGGTGCATGAAATTTAAAAACATTAAAAATAATTGTAAATCTATGTTAATGGGTGTATAATATGTAAAAATGTATTTTGTAACATTAATGATAGAAAGTCAGGGATGGAGCTGTAAAGCAGCAGTTTTTTGATGTGATTGAAAGTAACTTGTTTCAATTTAAAATAGAATGCCATACCTTTCAGATGTTGTATGTAATTGAAATAGTACCCACAAAAATACCTATAGAATACACACGAAAGGAAATAAAAAAGGAGTCAAAACTTGTTGCTACAAAAAATTAATGAAACACAAAGGAAGCCAGTAAGAGATGAAAGGAAGGACAAAAAGGTATAAAATAGGGGTACCTAATTTTTTGGCTACCTTGGGCTACACTGGAAGAAGAAAAATTGTCTTGGACCACACATAAAATACACTTAACACAATAGCTAATGAGCTTTAAAAAAAACAAATCACAAAAAACAGCCTCATAATGTTTTCAAAAAGATTACGAATTTGTCTTGGGCCACATCCAAACCCATCCTGGGCTACACTCAGCCTGCAAGCTGCAGGTTGGACAAGCTTGGTATAAGATACAGAAAACAAAATGACAATATCAAGTCTTCCCTTATCAGTAATTACTTTAAATGTAAATGAATTAAACTCTCCAATCAGAAGACATAGATTGGCTGAATGGATTAAAAAAAAAAAACATGATCCAACTACATGCTCTCTAAAAGAGATTCACTTTTTAGATGTACAAATACACATAGGCTGAAACTGAAAGGATGGAAAAAGATACTGCATGCAAATAGTAACCAAAAGGAAGCAGAGGTTGCTATACTAATATCAGACAAAATAAGCTTTAAGTCAAAAATGTTACAAAAAGTAAAAGGGGACATTATATATTAATGAAAGACTTAATTTATGAAGAAGATATAATATTTATAAATATTTATGCACCAAGCCTCAAAACTCCTAAATATGTAAATAAAATTTTGACAGAATTGAGGAAACAAATATCAACACTGTAGTTGTAGGAAACTTTCATTTCTTCATTTTCAGTAATAGATAGAATAACCAGACTGAAGATCAATAAGAAAATAAAGAACTCAGACAATACGATAGACTAATTGGATCTATCAGACATATACAGAGCACTTCACCCAACAATAGCAGAATATATATTTTTCTCAAGTGTACATGGAAGATCTTTCAAGATACAACAAGTTAGGCCATAAAACAAGTCTAACAAATTCTAGAAGATTAAAGCTATACAAAGTATCTTTTCTAGTCACAATGGAATAAAACTAGAAATCAATAGCAAAATGAAAAAATGCACAAATAAATGTAAATTAAACAACAAATTCTTATATAACAAACAGGTCACAGAAGAAGTCACAAGGAAAATTAGAAAATATATTGGGACAAATGGAAATGAAAACACAACAAACCAAAACTTATGAGATGCAATGAAAGCAGTGCTAAAAGGAAGATTTATACATGTAAATTTGTAAACTAAAAAAAAAGATCTTAAATCAACAACCTAACTCAAGAAACTAGAAAAAGAAGAACAAACTAAACCCAAAGTTCTAACAAAACTTAGAGCAGAGATAAATGAAATCAGAAACAGAAAAACAACAGAAAGAAATCAACTAAACCAAGAATTGGTTTTTTTGAAGAGATAATGAGAATTGACAAATCCTTAGCTAGATTAGCTAAGAAAAAAAGAGAAGATTCAAATAAATCGGAAATAAAAGACTGTACATTACAACCAATGTCACAAAAATAAGAATAATAACAGAATATTATGAGCAATTTTATGTCAACAAATTGTATAACTTAGGAGAAATGGATGAATTCCTAGCAACACACAACTTATCAAGACTGAATCATGAAGAAACAGAATATCTAAACAGACCAATAATTAGAAAGGAGATCGAATCAAAAATCAAAAACCTCCCAACAAAGAAAAGTATATGACCAGATGGTTTTACTGGAAAATTCTATGAAATATTATAAGAATCAACACAAATCCTGTTGAAACTCTTCTAAAAAATTAAAGAGAAGTGAACACATTCAAATTCATTCTATAAGATCAGCATTACTCTGATACCAAGGCCAGACAAAGCTCAAGAAAACTACAGACCAATATCTCTGATTAATATTGATGAGAAAATCCTCAACAAAATACTAGAAAACTGAATTCAACAGCACATTAAAAGAATTTTACACCATGACCAAGTGGAATTTATTCATGGAATGCAAGAATGTTTTGACATGTAAAAATCAATCAAATTAATATACTGCATTAACAGAATGAAGACCAAAAGTCACATGATCATTGATATAGTAAAAGTATGTGACAGCATTTAATACCCTTTCAATAAAGTATTCAACAAACTAGAAATAGAAGGAAACTACCTCAACATAATAGAGGCCTTATATGAAACATCCACAGCTAACATCACATTCAATAGTGGAAAACTGAAAACTTTTTCTTTAAGATTGAAAGCAGGGTAAGGATCCCAGCACTTGTCACTTCTATTTAATAGAATATTGAAAGTCCTAGTCAGATCAATCAGGCAAAAATAAATAAATAAATAAAAGGTATCCAAATTGGAAAGGAAGAAATAAAATTATTTCTATTCACAGATGACATAATCTTATATGTAGAAAACCTAAACATTCTGCAAAAATAAAAACTATTAAAACCAATAAATGAATTGAGCAAATTTACTGGGTATAAAATCAACACACAAAATGAGTTGTATTTCTGTATATTAACAATGAGCAAACCAAAACAAAATTAAAACAATTCCATTTGTAATGGCATCAAAAAGAAGAAAATACTTTGGAATAAGCCTAACCAAGAGGAGAAAGACATGTCAAAAACTACAAAACATTGCTGAAAACAATAAAACATTGCTGAAAAAAGTTAAAGAGGACACAAATAAATTGAACAATATTCTGTGTTCATGGATTGGAAGGCAATATTGTTAAAATGTCTATATTACCAAAAGTGATATACAGGTTCAATGGAATCCCTATTATTAATAAAATCCCAGTGGCATTTTATTGCAGAAATAGAAAAATTTGTACTAAAATTTATTTTAGAATTAGGAAATTTCATACTAAAATTTCAAAGGACAGCAAATAATCAGAACAATTTTGAAAAAGAACAAAGTTGTAGAACTCACACTTACCAATTTCAAAACATATAAAGCCACAATAATCAAAGTGTGGTATTAACATAACAACAAATATAAACCAGTGGAATAGAAGAGATGACCCAGAAATAAACCCTCATTTGTATCATCAAACAATGTTCAACAAGGATGTCAAAACCACTCAATGAGGAAAAACACCACCATTCAACAAATAGTGCTGGAAAACTAGATATTCGCTTGCAAAAGAATGATGCACTGTGTCTTCTACTATATACAAAAATTAACTCAAAATGAATAAAAAGTCAAAATGTAAGACCCCCAAACTCTAAAGCTCCTAGAAGAAACTACATGGAAAAACCTTTATGACATTGGAATTCGCAATGTTTTCTCTCAGGTATGAAAACTAAAGAACAGGCAACAAAAGCAAAAATAAACAAATGAGACTACATCAAACTTTAACCCTTTTGTACATCAAAGGACACAATCAACAGAGTGAAAGGGCAACCTACAGCATGGGAGACAATATTTTCAAATCATACATCTGATAAGGAGTTGATATCCAGAATACATAAAAACTCTTACAACACAACAACAAAATCAAATAACCCTATTTTTAAAATTGGCAAAGATTTTGAATAGACATTCAAATATCTATTTATCTCCAAAGATGATATACAAATGGCCAACAAGCATTTGAGAAGATGGCCAACATCACTAATCACTAGGGAAATGCAAATCAAAATCACAATGAGATACTAACTCATACCCATTAGAGTGGCTACTATCAGAACAACAGAAAATAACATGCATTGGTGAGAATGTCGATAAATTGAAACCTTGTGCACTGTTGGTGGGATTGTAAAATAGTCCAACTGCTATGGAAAACAATATGGAGGTCCCTCAAAAATTAAAAGTAGAGCTACCATATTATCCAGCAATTCAACTTCTAACCATATATCTAAAAAAATTGAAAGCAGAGTCCTGCAGAGATATTTGCACACCCATGTTCACACAGCATTATCCACAAAGCTGAGAGGCAGAAGAAATGTAAATGTTCATCAGATGACAAATGGATAAATGAAATGTGGTACATACATACAGTGGAATATTAATCAACCTTAAAAGGAAATTCTGATACACACACTACAACATTGATAAATCTTGAGAAAATTATGCTAAGTGAAATAATCCAGTCATAAAAACACAAATACTATATGATACCCCTAGTCAAATTCATAGAAACAGTAGAATAATTGTTACTAGGGTTGGGAGGAGGGGGAAAGGAGCAGTCGTTGTTTGATAGGTATAGAGTTTCAGTTTTACAAGATAAAAAAGTTCTGAAGATCTGTTTCACAACAATGTAAATATACTTAACACTACTAAACTGTATATTTAAGAATGGTAAGCTAGTAAATTTTTTTGTTTTTCACCGTGAAAAAAAGACAATTTCATAAAGTATACTCAGTAGAATTTTAAAAATATTTGATATACTTTTTTCTCTTTGTAGATCCTCCATGACCTTTCTCTCAGTATCTACACATTTTAATATTAACAATAGTTCTAATTATTATTCAGAATACTAGTAATTAATAGAACCAAAATAGATATGAAGCCAGATCTGTATAACTCCAAATCTGTGCACATTTTACCATACAAACGTAACTTTTTCTTTGCAGCTTAGTTTTACGTTGTTTTTCTAATACATGATCTAAAGGAAAAGGAGAATGTTCATCTGAGAAATCCTCAAAAGATTTGTATTTTTACTTAAGGAGAAGGAAAAGGAAGGAAAGTAATTAATCTTCTCTTCCATAGAAGACCAGGAAGACGTTCTGTGAGGAAGACATAGGTGGAAATACGGAAAGCAGAAAAGACAACTTGGGGGTGGCCGGGAGATAACAGAAGGTAACCAGAAAATGAGAAATTATAAGAATAGTTCTGACTCTCAACTCCTCACAAACAGCCCACAACTCATTATTCTCTGGCTCCCTAACGAGTCTCACCTTTCTATTACCTCCATCTAAGACACTGTCTCTGCCAGGCTACTGGAGCTGCCACCATGACTTATTTCTGAAGAAATCCCTATTTCTCTGTCTGGCAGTTGGGAAGTCTGGGAGAGTTATTCAGACCTCAGTAGAGACAGAAAAGTATTCCAAGTATAATATCTAAATGCATATTCTCAAACACTATCATTCTTAGAAATTAAATTCCATAGTATTAAAAATACTGCCTTATACATTAGATGGCTTATGGGATTGCTGTTGATGCCCTGCCTAGGTCCCCTTTACTATGAGGGGGCACCAACCTACCGTGAGCTGGCTGCAAAAAGGATACAGCTCCACTTTTCTCCTAGAACTGTTGTGAGCTGACAGGAATTGCCTTGTATAAAAATGCCTGACCAGCATGGCCAACATGGCGAAACCCCCTCTCTACTAAAATATAAAAATTAGCTGGGCATGGTGGTGGGCACCTGTAATCTCGGATACTTGGGAGGCTGAGGCAGGAGCATCGCTTGAACCCAGGAGGGGGAGGTTGCCGTGAGCTGAGATTGAGCCACTGCACTCCAGCCTGGGCGACACAGCGAGACTCCGTTGAGGAAGGGAGGAAGGGAGGGAGGAAGGAAAAGAGGGAGGAAGGGAGGAAGGGAGGGAGGGAGGGAGGGAGGAAGGGAGGAAGGGAGGAAGGGAGGAAGGAAGGAAGGAAGGAAGGAAGGAAGGAAGGAAGGGAGGGAGGGAGGGAGGGAAGGAAGCCTGCGAAGTTATAAGCATAGCTTGTGGTTGATGATTCAATAATTCAGGGCTACAAAAGCTCAACCCCTTTTCCTCAATTTGGGATAATACTGTGGTATTATTTTATGCTCTAGAGCTTCTCATGTGATGGGTGAAGCCAGACTTTATCCGAAGCCTATTTTCGTTTGGCCTTCCCCTCTGCCCTATCCTGCTGTCGGTAGTTTTTCACAGCTTTTTCCCATGTCAGCACTCCCTCAATAAACAACTTGCAAAAAAAATCCTGGTATCAGACTGTTCTAGGGAACCAAACCTAAGACATGGAGAAAATAGATTTCTAAATCTAATTGCCTGGGAATCTAATTGGTATATAGGTTTTGTTATTTTTTGTGTGTGTGTGATAGAGTCTTGCTCTTTTGCCCAGGCTGGAGTGCAGTGGCGCGATCTCAGCTCACTGCAAACTCCACCTCCCGGGTTCACGCTATTCTCCTGCCTCAGCCTCCCGAGTAGCTGGGACTACAGGCGCCCGCCAGCACGCTCGTTTTTTTTGTTCTGTTTGTTTGTTTGTTTTTGTATTTTCAGTAGATGGGGTTTCACCGTGTTAGCCAGGATGGTCTCAATCTCCTGACCTCGTGATCCGCCCGCCTTGGCCTCCCGAAGTGCTGGGATTACAGGCGTGAGCCACCGTGCTCGGCCAGTATATAGGTGTTTTTATAGAAAAATGCATTTCAAATTCTAACAACCAATCTATTAAACACTTTTGAGAATAAGCCTGTGTATGCATCTAAAACTAAGAAACATTTTTTTTCAGGTTTTACTATTAAGTAGCCCAGGTAAACACATATGCAGAGAAATAACTAAAGTCTCCTTCTTCCAGGTAATAGCAGACTAAATAACTCAGAACTAACCTCCTGCTGAAGGCAATAGGAAGTCTGGCAAAGTATTTTTTAATTCTGCTTAAAAATGTCAGAGAACTAATAAAATAGTAAAGAATTATGAGACAAGATCCATGGAAAGATGGAGGCTTAAGGAGGTGAGCTAGAATTTGGAGGGACTTTTCTCCTGGGAGAAATTCACCTACTCTATCCAGGGGCTCCCAAATTAAGTGCACTTTTAATAGCCTCTGGGAGATAAGGGTTCAGATAATTAACTCCAGAGCCTGCTGAAAAGAAAAGGATTTATGTGAACATTTTGGGAGTCAGCATGAACCAAAAATAGGCCCTCATAGAGATGGTAGCTTAGCTACCAATATTTTCTCTTTTTTTGTTGACTTTTATATGAAGTTCAGAGGTACATATGCAGGTTTGTTATGAAGGTAAAATTGTGTCATGGAGGTTTGTTGTACAGATTATTTTATCACCCAGGCATTAAGCCTAGTACCCCTTAGTTATTTTTCCTGATCCTCTCCCTCCTCCCATCCCCCACCCTCAAAAGGGCCCTAGTGTGTGCTGTTCACCTCTATGTATCCACGTGTTCTCATCAGTTAGCTCCATTTATAAGTGAAAACATGCAGTATTTGGTTTTCTGTTCCTGTGTCAGTTTGCTAAGAATAATGGCCTCCAGCTCCATCCATGTCTTTGCAAAGGAAATGATCTCATTCTTTTTTATGGCTGCATAGTATTCCATGGTGTATATGTACAACATTTTCATTATCAAGTCTGTCGTTGGTGGGCATCTAGGTTGATTCCATGTCTTTGCTATTGCGAATAATGCTGCAATGAACAAAAATGGGCATATGTCTTAGTAATCAAATGATTTACATTCCTTTGGGTATATACCCAGTAATGAGATTGCTGGGTCAAATGGTATTTCTGTTTTTAGGTCTTTAAGGAATTGCCACACTGTCTCCACCATGGTTGAACTAATTTACACTCACACCAACAGTGTATAAGCATTCGTTTTTCTCCACAACTTGGCCAGCATCTGTTATTTTTTTTTTTTTTACTTTTTAATAGCCATTTTAACTGGTGTGAGATGGTTTCTCATTGTGGTTTTCATTTGCATTTCTCTAATAATCAGTGATGTTGAGCTTTTTTTCATATGATTGTTGGTCACATGTATGTCTTCTTTTGAGAAGCGTCTGTTCATGTCCTTTGCCCACTTTTTAATGGGGTTGTCTGTTTTTTCTCAAATTTGTTAAGTTCCTTATACATGCTGGATATTAGACTCTCATTAGATGTATAGTTTACAATTTTTTTTTCATTCTGTAGGTTTTCTGTTCACTTGCTTGATAGTTTCTTTTGCTATGCAGAAACTCTGTAGTTTAATTAGATTCCATTTGTCAATTTTTTCTTTTGTTGGAATTGCTTTGGGGGTCTTTGACATGAAATCCTTGCCTGTTCCTGTGTCCTGAATGGTATCCTATGTTGTCTTCCAGGGATTTTATAGTTTGGGGTTTTACGTATAAATCTTTTATCCATCTTGAGTTAATTTTTTTATATGGTGTAAGGAAGGGGTCCGGTTTCAGTCTTCTGCATATGACTAGCCAGTTATCCCAGCACCATTTATTGAATAGGGAATCCTTTCCCTGCTTCTCATTTTTCTTAGGTTTGTCGAAGATCAGATAGTTGTAGGCCTGTGGCTTTATTTCTGGGTTCTCTATTCTGTTCCATTGGTCTGTGTGTCTATTTTTGTACCAGACAGATTCACAGCTGAAATCTACTAGATGTACAAAGAGGAGCTGGTCCCTACCATTTGTATTGAAACTATTCCAAAAAATTGAGGAGGAGGGACTCCTGCCTAACTCATTCTATGAGGCCAGCATCATCTTGACACCAAAATCTCACAGATGCAACAAAAAATGCAAACTTCAGGCCAATATCCTTGATGAATCAATGCAAAAATCCTCAACAAAATACTGGCAAACTGAATCCAGCAGTACATCAAAAAGCTTATCCACCACAATAAAGTAGGCTTTATCCTTGAGATGCAAGTTGGGTCAACATACACAAATCAATAAATGTGATTCATCACATAAACAGAACTAAAGACAAAAATCACATGATTATCTCAATAGATACAGAGAAGGCTTTTGCTAAAATCCAACACCCCTTCATGTTAAAACTCTCAATAAACTAGGTGTTGAAGGAACACACCTCAAAATAATAAGAGCCATCTCTATGACAAACCAACAGCCAACATCATACTGAATGGGCAAAAGCTGGAAGCATTTTCCTTGAAAACCAGCATAAGACAAAGATGCCCTCTCTCATCACTCCCATTCAACATAGCATTGGAAGTCCTGGCCAGAGCAATCAGGCAAGAAAAAGAAATAAAGGGCATCCAAATAGGAAGAGAGAAAGTCAAACTATTCCTGTATCTAGCAAACCTCATAGTCTCAGCCCAAAAGCTTCTTAAGCTGATAAGCGACTTCAGCAAAGTCTCAGGATATAAAATCAGTGTGCAAAAATCACTAGCAGTCCTATACACCAACAACAGACAGGCTGAGATCCAAATCAGACACATAATCCCATTCACAACTGCCACAAAAAGAATAAAACGCCTAGGAATACAGCTAACTAAAGAGGTGAAGTATCTCTATAAGGACAACTACAAAACACTGCTCAACGAAATCAGAAATGACACAAACAAACTGAAAAACATTCCATGTTCATGAATAGAGGGAATCAATATCATAAAAATGGCCATATTGTCCAAAGCAATTTATAGATTCAATGCTATGCCTATTAAACTACCATTTGGGTTCTTTACAAAAATAGAAGAAAACTATTTTAAAATTCACATGAAACAAAAAATGATCTTGAATGGTCAAGATAATCCTAAGCAAAAAGAACAAAACTGGAGGCATCATGCTACCTAACTTCAAACTATACTACAGAATTACAGTAACCAAAACAGCATGGTACTGGTACAATACTTTCAATATTTCAAATTGAACAAATATAATCCTACATTGCTAGTAACCCTAGTCATCTACCAGAAATAAAAGTAAGTCCTTCCTGGAGTAAAATAATTTCATCCTAGGCCTCCAGTTATTTCTATAAGTAATTTACAAAGTATCTCAGTCAGTTTGGGCTCCATTCTTATGACCTAATTACCTCCCAAAGGCCCACCTTTTATTATCATCCATTATGGATTACAGTTTCAACACATGAATTTTGGGAAAAAATATGCAGTTTATAATGCAAAGTCTGACATACAATATAGTAATCAGACCCAGCAGTAGATAAAATGACATGAACAAATCAGCAGGAACAACAGACAGTAGAGATGAACCAACAAAAACTCCACACAGCGGAGTTAGTAGAGAGGCACTTTAAAATAACAATAGTCATTATGTTCAAGAAAATGACAAAAATTTCAGCAACATATTGGAAATGGAAATATATAATCACAGATTAGAACTCAATAGATAACATGATGAAAGGGTATAGCAGCAGGTAAAAAGTGGTGAGGAGAGAATTACTGAATTGAAGGAGAGATCAGAAGAAAAAAATCCATAATGAAACCACAAACAAATGCGGGGAAAACCTAGAAGAGAAGGTAGAAGACACAGAGGATAGAGTAAGAATCTAATAAGTAACAAGACATGGAGTCTCACAGAGAGAGGAAAGAGAGAAAATGGTCAAAAGCAATATTTAAAGAGATAATAACTAAGAATATCTCAATGTGAATAAAACCACAGATTCTAAAATCTCTTACAAAAACCCAGAGTTAACTAATCAATTTCAGCTTTCTAAGGATAAAATTTTTTAAATTTAAGCATACTTTTAGAAATGTTATCTATAGAACAGAAATAATAGTCATACCACCAGGATTACTGTAAGATCATATACGGTAGCATATTTGGACACTATATAGAAATTAATTGTGATCTCGAGTGTTTTGTGTTTTATTTTAATATAATTCTAAATTAATTAATTTACTAAGAGTTAAACATCCTGTAAAAGTCTTGACACAATAATAAGTCTTAAAAATGTTAGGTAAAAATACTCCACAAAATTAGTGGGTTTAACTCATATAATAAACACTCATCACAATATATTAGTTATAATTTATTAATTGTTCTCCCTCTTAGTCTTTATAGTCTTTGTCTGTGATATTTATTAATCTTAAGAAGCTGTTGGAATACTCTGGAATAACTGGAGCCAAGTAGGATTTTTCTGGCATCAAGGAAGGAACGTGGAAGAAAATCAGCAGACTAAATTTACAACCAAAATTCAATAGTCCCTAGATGATTGTGATATGAGATCAATATTCATTTATATGCATGTGAAGATAAATATCATGAAAGTTCCAGTATTTATATGATGCTCAAATAAGTCTTTTTTTAAAAAACCCATATCCGATTTTCAAAAACTGCCATTAGATAATTATAGAAAGTTATAGTGCCAGAAAGTTAGGAAAGCAGAAAACTTGAAACTAGCTCATAAACATTTCAAGAACCTAATGAGGGTTATTTTCACCTACAAATACTGATCAAACTCCAGAAGAGGACAGAGTAGTCAGCCAAATTTACTATCCTCACATGACCTTTCTTGGTTGTTTATCTTTTTTGTCCTCTGCTGAATTTCAAATCCAGTGTCTCATGTTAAAGCAGAAGAAAATTTTACTAAGTGAATTAAAGGAACTGGCTTCCAGAGCCAAGTGAGCAAGGAAGCACCAAAATGATTTTTCCCCCTGACACATTAACTTTCAAAATTTTAACTGTAGGTAGTTGGAATTAGGGATTCTTCAACCAATAAAAAATAGTCTACCTGTACTCCACTATCATAGTAGCTTCCACTCAGTACAATACTAGATGATTTTCTTTTCACGTTAAATTTCATTACAATGTTTTCAGCAGGAGCCAAGTTTCCAAGAATGAAACACAATTATAGGTAAACAATTATAACCATATAAAATTAACAATAGATTTAAATTCGTGTCAATAAATTTTGAGTTAATTTGCTTACTAAATATGTATTTAGTGATCACTTACAGAAAGACAAGCACAGAGATAGAAAGATGAAAAGATACAAATCTAACTTGAAGGAGGTTATACTTTAGAGGTGGACATTTATGCAATCCACAATTACAGAATTGTTCCATAACTGCTGAGATGCACAACTCTTAATATATTTTGGAACTACATGCAGTTGTTTCTAAGTATTGTTGGGAAAATTGGGGAAAACTTCAGAGAGGTGCGTCAAAGAGCTACGAGAGAGAAGCATCAAAAGGACCAGGCATTCTAGTCTACAAGAATAACTTATGCAATTGACTTACAACATGCAAAAAAAAAAGTGGATACTAGAAATTACAATATTCATGTTGCTGAAGCATGAAAAAAAGGAAAAGTAGAAAATTAGGTTATTTAGATTGGTATGGACCAGATAATAAACGAACCAAGATTTCATTCAATAGGCTGATTGTTTTCAAAAGAACCCAATGGATTTTCAAGCACCCCTGCAGAATCCAAAGAGAGACAAATAGATGAAGATCCAGGCCATTTCTCTTCCAGTAGACTGACTTCATTTTATCCATTTTATATTTTGGGGATTCAGGCAATATTTTATTGAAAATCACTTTTATAAGCAATGAGAGCCACCAGGGAATGCTAGCGAGGTTTTCCCAAGAGCTGAATTCATCAGAATGTGTTTCACAGCATTAGTTTCAAACATTTTCTATATATTTCCATTTTCAAAGCCATATTGTCTATTTTTAAAAGACAAGGAGATATGAAAGTAAAATAGAGGTAGGCATACAAAAGATGACTGAGGGCACCAATTGGGTTCTAATAAATAGTATTTTTGCTGTTTTGGATCATCTTTAAGCAGATGACAACATACTATATATAGCATGCATAATCCTGTTCCTCTTGAAGTTACCAGGTCTTGTTTGACAGTCTCAGATCTGTCTTTTAATGAACAATATTGTTACATCTTATAGCCCTTCTTAAATATACTTCAACATATATGAATAATAAATAAATTACTGGTAGCAGAGCTCCCCACCTTAGGAAATATGAATCCATAATTCTGAATTCTAACATTACACAAAACTAATTTGTGTGACCTTTAATGAAAACTGAATTCTTGTTTACATAATGGAGAATTCATTATGTAGGAGTAGTCCAGGCATTAATCATTAAGCAGAGCCAAAAAGGAGAGAAATAGTAAATGCTTATCTTCAGATCTCTACACCATAAAATCTCTATTTGGTAAAATCTAATTGGTATGAAAATGACTCTTTAAACCTTCCAAAGTAATTAGAGCATTTTCAAAAATGTTTTCTTATAAAATATGGCTCCCAAAATAGTTCATACTGGTTATTTTGAGAAGGTGCGATTTTTTAAAAATCTACATATAAACCTCAGAATTCATTCTGCCATTATTGATGAAAACATGGAAACAAGAACAACTGCACCATATGGAAGACTGTCTAGACAAGAATGTTAGGGGTTATGACTGAAATAATTTATTGTTTGCTGAGAGCCAACAGTATGCTTAGCATTAGACAACACATCAAAAGAATAGGACTGTAGCCATTGAACTCACAATTTAAGCCAGACACACAAACAATGAAATCATAAATCATAACAGCTAAGAAAATTGTGTGAATTTCACAGGAATGAATTTGGGTGTTGATTTACTTTCTTAGCAATAAAAAATTAAGAGATGCCAGAAATAATCATCATAAAGACTGTCAATGCGTGTTATTAATCTAGCCCCAGAATTAGCTACCTGGCTGAATTTTAAAAAGCAAATTTGTGACATTTAACAATCATGGGAATGAGTATTTTTTGCAGCAGCATTTATAAAACATTTTATCACATGCTGATGTTATGAAAAGCAAATTACGCTTAATGTTCATACCTTCTTTGTGTGCATACATTTACTATCACCCATTTTTTCATTCTTTCTTGCCTTCATGATCACTGGTCTTTTAATAAACAAAAAGAGTAAACCAGTCAGATTAATTTTCTGTTTTTTATTTAAGGGCACATTTTTATATGCAATCATATGGATGTAAATGTCACCCATGCTCAAGAAACCTCAAATATTTTTATTGTTGTCAGCCTTCCAAAGAGTGCTAAAAGTATTAAACAATAGTCAGCTTTGAGATTAGAAACCTATGCTAGGGTTTAATTCATAAATATTCTGTGTTACACTGCTGTGGAAATTAGGTGGTTTTAGATGGTGGTTTTTAGGCTTTGACTAATGTAACATCTCCGGACCTTTGTTCCTTTACCTAAAATATGGGTAATACACAGAGTTTTATAAGAATTAAATATGGGAAATCTATAAAACAGGTGGCCTTGGTAAAAATAACAGTGAGCAAGTATCTATTATTTAAATAACATAATAATAATGTTTCTGCATGTATGTGTTTATCATGCTAGAAAAATATAACAAAAACCAGAGCTAACAGAAACAGAATTATTTACAGTAAAACCCCAAGGAAAGGAAAGTATGTGCTTTACGTTTTTGGAGAAATAGAAGATTAAGAATTAGGGGAGAAATCTCCAAGAGACACAATTGTTTCATTTAAGAACAATTCTATATAAAGTTCATAGCTGTTTAACAGGAGTGACTGCAAGTTTAAGGTTAGTGCTTTGAAAGTGAGTTGTTGAAACCCATGAGCGTGAAGTCACATTTATGTAGATAACGGCAGGATGTCCAACCAAGAAGACCCACGTGTGTGTCCAGAGAATGTAATACAGATACCTACATATAGTTAGAATAAGATCCTAGTAAGATCACATTCTATAAAATGTGCTGCTTAGCTGGTTTTACTTACCAATGGCCTTAGTATCAAGACTAAGGTCAAAAGTAGGGTACACATTGTCCAGACACACAGAATAATCCCTGCACAGGTTGTTTAATACTGGAGTTAATGTAGATTACAAGGGGATTTGTCTAGATTCTATTTATTTCATTCCACAAATACTTCTTGAAAACTTATTATGTGCCAGGGATTCATAGGCACCGGGAATACAAAAGAAACAGAGTAGGCGAAACAATAAAAACAAATAAGACAAAGACTTTTACTATGCTTACCTTCTATTCAGAGAACACAGAAAATACACACACAAGTGAGTAAGTCTCCTAATATACTCAAAGGTGGTGTGAGGTATGGAATACAAAGTAGGGAAGGGGGAGGGAATGAGCTGGAGAAATGAAGGATGCAACTCTAAAGATCTAGACCAGAAAAGACCTCACTGTGAATATGATATTGAAATCAAATATCTGAAGAAGCAAAATCTTAAACTAGCAATCCATGCATATGTCCATGGAACAAACATGCCAAGAAGAGGGAAGAGCAAGTTCAAATTGCCTAGAACAGTGCCTGGCATAGAGCAAGTATCTCCAATATTTCTTCAATGAAAAGGAAAATTGTGTTGGGCTAAGCAAGATGAGTTTTGGGGAATGACAAGAGGAGGAGAGTTATTCTCTTCTTCTTTTGGTGATGGGACACTCAACAAACAACAGAAGAGCAGATGCATCTTCCAGAGAGGTGATCTGGTTCTGCAACGCCAGATGCCACCATGACCACTGAAAGCCACTGTGGCATTTACTTGGGATGGGGCATCTGATCCCTTGGTCCTGTCCTGCCCACTCAACATAACTTTGACTTTGTTCTCTTCAGTTACTAAATCCATGGCTCAGCAATGAACTTCCTACTCCCAGCAACTCTAAGAGGCTGCTCCTGAGGTGTCTCCCAGCCCATGAGCTCTGATGCAGTGCATTCCTGCCAGGAACTTCATTTCAGCCTCAGGTGCAGGTGCAGGTACCGCAACTTACATCTCTTTACATGACCAGCTCTACAGAGTCCACAGTAATGGCACTGTCATTTTATAATGACAATTGGCACAAATCAGTTAGTCTACACTGGACAAATATAAGGACAAATATAGCACTTATTTTTCCTATTTTTCATATTATCAAGCAACAGTCATAAAGCAGTCAATTAAGTTAATTGAATTGGAATAAGGAGAAAATTGTTTATAATTACCTAGAAACTCACCTTCTATATTTCACAAGGAAGAGAATGCAATTCAGAGTCTCAACAGTTTACGGCATGCATGTTACAAAAGTGTATCTCTTCTATGTACATTTCATGAGTTATAGTTCATTTACATTGGCTCACATAAACACTCAAGTCTCTAAAATTGAGTAGTGTGAACAGTGCCCAGGTTAAAAGTAGACTGGAAAGAATTTGCTAATATATACAACTATAATAATTTGTGAGGCTGTAATGAGCTGTGGGTTAGCCCGTCATTTATTCCTGCATCTCACTATGATCCTTTCCTGCAGCTGTTCTGCAAACATCCATTCCTTCCCTTCCCTGGGACAGATCTCAGCGATGAAAACTCTAAGTCTCTAATTTATTGAATGTTCACTCTATGCTAGGCCCTGAAGGAAGGGTGCCACATACAGTGCCTCTTTTAAAATCACCAATAACCTGGGAAAGAAGGTAATCTTATTATCCCTGTTTTATGAAAATTAAAGCTCAGATATGTCAAATAATTTGTTCAGAGTTACATAGCTTAAGTTCCCAAAGCAGGATTAAACTGTGGGGCTTAAACTGTAGGATACAGAATTAAACTGTAGGATACGAGAACTTGAGATTTTTGTTATATTCTCCACATGCCTAAGTATTAATCCTGATAGGAGAGCAGGATCAGGCAGGGGCTGGTAGTGTCAGCCTGACAATATTAAACAGCTTCCCAAGGGGCCCCCTGAGGCAGAAAATCTTATATATCTCCCCTCTCTCTTGGGAAAAAAAAAAAAAGTCTGATTTTATTTGAGATAGGAATGTACCTAGCTAAATACTTTTCTTATCATCCCTTCCAGCTGGAGTTGGCTATGTGACACATGACTAATAATATTTAAATAAAAGGCTGAAAGAAATTCTGGGAAAGGCTATGTTTACCTAATAAATGGGGACGAGTTGGACCAGAATATTCCCTCCTTTATTCCTTTCTCAAATGTAGACAAGAAGCTGGTAGAACTGCAGGCGCCATCTTAAAGCCATAAGGAAAATCACAGAGATCTTGGCAGTGAATTTGAACTGCTGAACCCACAGCAGACCACCTACCCTCAGACATCTTATCACAAAAAGAAAATATAGGCATACCTTGGAGTTATCACACGTTCCCTTCCAAACCACTGCAATAGACTGAGTATTGCAATACAGCCAGTTACACATTTTTTGGATTCCTAGTACCTATAAAAGTTACATTTACAGTATACTGTAGTCTACTAAGTGTGCAATAGCATTACGTCTAAATAAATAGTGTATATACCTTAATTTTAAATACTTTATTGCTAATGATCATCTAAGCTTACAGCAAGTCATAATCTTTTTGCTTGTTGAGGGTCTTACCTTGATGTTGACAGCTGCTGACTGATCAAGGTGGTGGTTGCTGAAGGTTGGGGTGGCTGTGGCAACGTCACAAAATAAGACAGCAATGAAGTTTGCCATATTGATTGACTCTTCATGAAAGATTTCTCTATAGCATGGGGTGCTGTTTGATTTAATAGCAACAGGGTCTCACTATGTTGCCCAGGCTAATCTCCAATGCCTGGCCTCAAGCGATCATCCTGCCCCAGCCTCCCGAAGTGCTCGGATTAGACATGAATCACTGAAACCAGCCTAGAACTTCTTTCAAAATTAGAGTCAATCCTCTCAAACCCCACCGCTTTTTCAACTCGGTTTATTTAATCTTCTAAATCCTTTGTTGTCATTTCAACAATGTTCACGTTGTCTTCATCAAGAGTAGATGCTATCTCAAGAAACCACTTTCTTTGCTCATCCATATGAAATAACTCCTCGTCTGTTCAAGTTTTATCATGAGATTGTAGCAATTTAGTCACATCTTCAGGCTCCACTGCTAATTCTAGTTATTTTGCTGTTTCCTCCTAAGTCACCTACAGTGACTTCCTCCACTGAAGTCTTGAACCTCTCGAAGTCATCCATTAGGGTTGGAATCAACTTCTTCCAAACTCATATTAATGTTGATATTTTCACTTGTTCCCATGAAGCATGAATGTTCTTAATGACATCTAGAATTGTGAATATTTTTCAGAAGATTTTTCATTTACTTTGCCCAGCTCCATCAGAGAAATCAGTATTTATGGCAATGATAACCTTACAAAGTGCATTTCTTAAGTAATACAACTAGAAACCAGCAAGCCAGAATGATTCCTGGATCCATGGACTTCAGAATGGATGTTGTGTTAGCAGGAATGAAAACAACATTCATCTCTTTGTACATCTTCATCAGAGCTCTTGGGTGATCAGGTGTGTTGTCAATGAGCAGCAATATTTTTCTCAGAGCAGTATGTCTCAATAGTGGGCTTGAAATATTCAGTAAACCATGCTATAAACAGATGGGCTGTCATTCAGGTTTTGTTCTTTTTATAGAGCACAAGCTGAGTCCATTTAGCATAATTCTTTTTTTTTTTTTTTTTTTTTTTGAGACGGAGTCTCACTCTGCCCCCCAGGCTGGAGTGCAGTGGCACAATCTCGGCTCACTGCAACCTCCGCCTCCCAGGTTCAAGCAATTCTCGTGCATCAGCCTCCCGAGTAGCTGGTATTACAGGCACCTGCCACCACACCCGGCTAATTTTTGCATTTTTAGTAGAGACGAGGTTTCACCATGTTGGCCAGGCTGGTCTCAAACTCCTGACCCCAGGTGAGGCCACCCGCCTCAGCCTCCCAAAGTGCTAGGATTACAGGAATCAGCCACTACGCCCAGCCCATTTAGCATAATTCTTAAAGAATTTTCAGAACAGCCAATGAGCATTGACTTTAAATTAAAGTCACCAGCTGCACTAGCCCCTAACAAGAGTCACTCTTGGTGAAGTTCGTGACACTCCCAGACAATTACAATAGTGACATCAAAATATCACTGATCACAGACCACCATAACAAATATACTAATAATGAAAAAGTTTGAAATATTGTGAGAATTGGCTGGGAGTGGTGGCTTACGCCTGTAATCCCAGCACTTTGGGAGGCCACGGTGGGCGGATCACGAGGTCAGGAGTTCAAGACCAGCCTGGCCAACACGGTGAAACCCCATCTCTACTAAAAATACAAAAATTAGCCAGGTGTGGTGGCGCGTGCCTGTAATCCCAGCTACTAGGGAGGCTGAGGCAGGAGAATCGCTTGAACCCAGGAGGTGGAGGTTGCAGTGAGCCGAGACTGCGCCACTGCACTCCAGCCTGGCAACAGAGTGACACCGTCTCAAAAAAAAAAAAAAAAAAGAAAAAAGAAATATTTTGAGAATTGCCAAAATGTGGCCCAGAGACAAAGAGAGAACCTGCTTTCGGGAAAATGGCACCAATTGACTTGCTTGATGCAGGGTGGTCACAAACTTCAATTTGAAAAAAAAAAAAAAAAAAGTCTATGAAGCTCAATAAAGCAGAGTGCAATAAAATGGGGTTTGCCTAGAAGTCTTTACTTATTTAAGCTATTTTTGACTGGATATTCTGTTACTTGTAGATAGTCTTACTAGTAGCTGACACAGGAGAACTCACCTTATCTTGGGGTCCATTCTCCTCCATCTGTTCACTCTTACATCCCAAACACCATCAACCAAAGACTTAAATATTGCACAAAATAAAGAATTAATGTTGAGCTTGGCACTCTGATGCCAGCTGTTTCCATACTTCACCAAAAATGCAATGTTTTCCCTTTCTGCCCTTTGTTCACTCTCTTTTATATATTTGTTTCTTCCACTAATTTTTTTATGCTTTCCAGAACAAGAAAGTACTCTGCATATGCTAGGAATGTTTAAGTACTTCCTAAATAAAATACAATAAATCCAAGAGTAACCTGAACACTGAGAGACATTTTTGGTGGCTTTTGCTAGCTATTTAATGTTCAACACTTGCTTTCAAGATGTTTTTCTAAATAGTAAAATATACCATAAGAGTTATATCAAGTGTTAGTCAGTACTATCAAGTGGCAGACTAATATAAAAATCATGTAATGATCTCTAGATTATCACTATCTTCCCTTGCTTCTCATATAACTAATTAAATCAAGGAATATGTTATGATTTGGTTTTATGTAAGTCCTAATCAAAAAAGGGCCATGTCCTGATGAAACATTTTCAAAATGGCCAGGGTAGAGGATAAAATTCAGTCTTGTGAAAAGAAACGTTCTTTCTCAAAGTTACTGGAGTTTTCTGCACCTGCTCTTGTGACATCAATAGAGGAATTAAATCACCTGACAATTAAAGTGGTCATCAGAGATGTGTTGTGTTGTAACTTACAGCCATGGTTCTCAAAGTGTGGTACCCAGACTTACAACATCAGTGTCATCTGAGAACTTAACAATAAAAATTCTCAGCCCCTGGAAATCTGTTTTAACAAATCCTCTAGGTGATCGTGATAATGCTAACATTTGAGAACAACTCAACTTTCTGAAGTAAACATATTTGCTAAAGTACTTTTTACTAGATTAACAATGATAGAAGGAAATAATGGAAGTTTCTGGGGAAAATCTGGAAGGAGAGAGAACAAAGGAAGAGGACAAGGGGAGAGGAAGGAGCAGCACGATGGCTGCTTGAAGAGGAACACTTTTTTATGATTAATTCCCAACATAACCTTTACAAAGTTTTCTATAAATCTATAAAAGACATAACAAACTTGTTACAAATAGCTTTTTAAAGAAATATATATGATTGAATTTTTTTGTGTGTAGAAATTTCCTTAACTGAACACTTTTGCCAATTTCACTCCTTCCTCTCAGGTCTTGATGTAACATCCTGATATTGTTTTTTCTCCCTGTATACCCATCAGATTCGATGTTCTTCCTGGAAGTGGATTTCCTGTTATCTTTAGGGAATCTTTGCAGGAAAATACTCTTTTGAAAGCAGTTACTGAAATCCTTCTTCAAAACTTATGTCATTTGTTTGGAAGTTTAACCTTTCACTTACATAAAATTTTCACTCTTGCATGTGCTTGTGACTCTTGCCACGTAACGTGTGACCTCCTTTATTCTAGGGACTTGGTGCCATTAATTGTTGTCCTCTCAATGACAAGTAATAGAACTTGACAAATAATAAATACTCAGTATATGTTTGATAAATCAACAGTGTTATCAAGATATATTAATCTTTTCAAGACCTCCACTTCTCCACCTCTGCTCTTCTACTGGATATCTTCTCTCTGCTCCCCCTTCTTGGCCCCAGTCTACCTCCTTGTACTTGACTTCTTCTTAGGTTTGGCCAATGGAGAGCTATTATAGCAGACTGGAGGGAGACAGAAGAGTGAGTTCAGAGTGTACATGCCCCTGCTGCCTCCCTCCCTGTGTGGTCACCTTGAATTGGCTGTGTCCCTTGGCCTAAGGTCACTAATTCTTTCAAGGTGGCTGTGTGCAGGCAGCTCTTCTTTTCCACTCTAGTAACCAATTCTTCCCCTCGTTCTTTTGGGAGAAAGGATAATAACAGCTCTGCTGACACTAGCCACATGACTGCACCATCCTTTGTGGTTCCTATACACCCCGCCCATACCCATGTAAATAGATCCATTATTAAACCATCTTGAAATTATCCTAATCTAGATGTGTCATTGTTTACTGTGAGAACACTAACTTTTATAACCGCCAGATTTTAAAAGTATAAGTAAAACTTTACATATTTTACAATATTCATCAACAACTAAGTTCTCAGTACATGTGATTTTTTACATAAATATGCTATTTTTAATATTCAGCAAGTCTAATATCTTACATTTGGGGATTTTAAAACTCACCCCCTCCCTACTCTACTGTGGAGGTGGTGCAGAAGGACTCTAAGTCAATCTGTGTCTGTCTGTAAAATGCTCTGTTAGAGGCAGGATTCCTGCAAATAACTTCACACATGCAAATGACTTCAGAGAAGGCACAAATATACATCTAAAACACATTCCATTTGGGTTTTTTTTGTTTTTGTTGTTGTTTGTTTGTTTTTTTGAGATGGAGTCTCGCTCTGTTGTCCAGGCGAGAGTGCATTGACACACTCTTGGCTCACTTTAACCTCCACCTCCTGGGTTCAAACGATTCTCCTGTCTCAGCCTCCCAAGTAACTGGGACTACAGGCATGCACCACCATGCCTGGCTAATTTTTGTATTTTTAGTTGAAACGGACTATTGCCATGTCAATCAGGCTGTTCTTGAACTCCTGACCTCAGGTGATCCACCCGCCTCGCCTCCCAAAGTGCTGGGATTACAGGCGTGAGCCACCGTGCCCAGCCTCCATTTGCTTTTTGCAAGCATAATAAAATTTTTCCTGTGGGTATAATATCCTTGATTTATTACTTACACTTTTTGATCTGTTAGGTTTACGTTTTAAACCATTTTTTTTTCAGCAACAAAACCACTTGTAGACCTTTAAAAATATACTTTTAAGTCTATATTTTTTAAAAAGCCCTTCCAATGGTTCCAATTAGGAGCCAGGGTGAAGCCCAGTGTGTATCCTAGTGGCATAGGATTAACATTAAGTATTTTTACCTATTTAATTTTTTTATGTTTCATCTATCATGCAGCACATATAATAGATTAGAAAAAGTTCCCACCATTAGATGAACAGTAATCTAGAGGGAAAATCCACCTTCAGTGAAGAAGACCTCAGCTTTCCATCTTAAGTATAGCTTTTTGAAAAAGAAATGGGATAAGCAGATTATATGTCAAATAAAGTGAGCAAACTGATTCAGCAAGGTGCCTGTGCTCTTCTAGTCATCGTGAATCCTACAAGGCCTATATTTAGTGATGAGGAATAAGCACTTGTTGAATGACTATTAAGTACTAGGCATTTTATCCACATTATTTCATTTAGTCTTTATAGTTAACTCCAAAAAGACTAATATCTCAAAGCGTTAAGGTAACTTGCCAAATATCACACCATTAATACATAAGTTAAAAATAATAGGACTTGAAATGCTGCAAAAAATAAACAGATGTTAAGTTCTTCATTCTTTAAACAAGCAAATATTTAACTTAAATTTTTCCTTCCATCATGAGTCTTTAATACAAGATTTTTAAAAGGTTATATGCTGTAATTAAAGTGAAGACCATCTTGCTGAGTTTGTCTTCTTTCAAAGCCATGCTAGAAACTCCTACTAACTCTTCATTAGATTTAGAGGGAAATAAGCCCTTCCTGCTCTTGGTCTTTTATACACTCAGCAGAACAAGACCTTCACAAGCAAGCATTACCCCTTTCTGATGACGACAATGCATTAATCCACCAAGAATATGCTAGTATTGATATATACCAAGTAATTTTGTAAATATAAGGCCTTTTCATTTAGGAAAAATTTTTAAAAAGGCATTAAATCATCCTTTTCCCTAAGAAGATATCCTTCTCAGGCTGAATTTGTCAAAGACCACCCCGAAAATAAGCTATATAAATTCCTGTGAAGGCCTGTTTAATTTATGGCCCAGGGAAATGTGTAAGTATTAGAGAATCATGCCAAGAGACTGCTTAACTGGGTTAACTGACCTGAAATTTTCTGGGCCTTTACAAGACTTGAAATTTTCAACCGGGATTTATATATGCTTATTATATAATAGCCAGAAAAATAAAAGTGAAAGGAACTAAATAGACCTTTGGAGTGAAGGCCTCTTTCTCATGTAGACAGTTTAATAGCTTTTTGTAAAATAATACCATGCTATTAAAGATACTTCTGGAGGACTTTTTTCATCCATAAAGCAGTGATTTCCTGTGAGCACTGCAGTATGTTGCCATTGGCTCATCACCACTGAAAGGCTGCTTCTGGAATCCAACACAACTGGATCTCTGTGATTACTCTTCAGCAAATTCACATTCAGCAAATTATAAAAAGGGACAATAGGTCATTATCTCATTTTAAAAATACCATTTCCGTAGACAGGTCTCTGTCATAGTGATATTCATGTCTTAACTTTGAGCACTTATGAAGCAATTCATCTTTTCCATTTTTTCAACTTCCTGCCAGACACTTTATCAGAGGAAATTAAATAAGTTCCCTTGAAATCTTTATGTCCTGAGTAAACAAAGTGTAAGAAAAACTTTCAGAAATCATCAAATACCGAATTTTTTAAATATTAGGAATTTTTATATTTTTTCACACACTACTTTTAGTGCTCTTAATGGTATTACTAACTTGCAAAACTGTAAATGGCCTCAATTAAAGTGGCTATAAATAAATAGTGACAGCAACAATTCATTGAACACACACATACTATGAGCCACTTACTAATTTATACGGTTGGCACATATATGCTCTCAACAGCTCCAACAAGAGATCCAGAGAAGTTAGATTAAAAGCAATACAATTAAAATTCAGTACCATGTCTGACTCACTCTACATTGTGATTTTAATCATGCAACAGTACAGCCTTCCCAGAATGAATCTAGAAGGTGAGCAATAACCAATTTCCCCTCTCCTTTCTCCAAAGATATTATTTATAATCCTCTTACAAGGCAAGAGAAGACAAGGAGCTTGATATGGTCATATTTTGTCATACAGTGGTTTTAAGGGAAGAGCAATGAACCTGACTTCAGACTGACAAACTGTTACACACCAGGCACATCACTTGTTGTCTTGTGATTTTTTTTGTATAAATTATATATAACATAAAAATTACATATAAATATATGAAAAGTATATAAAAATTATGTAACAAAGGAACATTATATAAACATTTGTGGGGAAGGTACAAAAATGTTTTCATTGGAAGAATTTACATTTATTAAGGGCACTCTGTGGACATTCACATTCTGTCAGTATTTGAAAGGTATATATTTTGATCCTTTTTTTAAAATAAAGAGACTAAAGATAAAGTTAAGTACCTGGAGCAAGGCCACATGGCTATTAAAGTTATCATCTAAACTAAAGCACCCCCTCAAATTCTCAAATTGTGAACTTATCGTAATAACCTCGCCATTTCCGGTTGATTTCCAACAGCTGTTTTTGTTATTGTTCTCGATGTTGTTTTCATTTCCTGCACCCCATTTACAGAGAGTTGGTTTCAGAATAAATCTTTCCTTCAGCAAATTAATTTGTCCTGCTTTAATTCTCACCAAACGGTTCATCAAAATGTATAAGGTGGACTCTGTGGCAGTGGTTCCCAAACTTTGCTGATGTTGAAATCATCTAGGGATCTTACACTATTCGAATCCTGTTTCTACGCCCCCCCCAGAAATTCTGATTTAGTTGGTATGGGCTGTGAACTGGAATGCCAGGTGTTTTAAAGCTCCTCAGATTATTCTAATGTACAGTAAAATTTGGTTACCACTGTCCTAGTAATTGTTTAGACTTCTCTTGGACTGAATCTCCAAAACTCCCCAGCTCCTGCTGTCAGACTATATTACTCACCATCCCTGCTTATTCCATCATCCGAGGACCTCCAAGACCTTCCTCCTATTCTTTGAAGATGTTAGCAGTGGTAACTCCAGAGTGACTGCTGCCATAATTCTTGGCGATTTCCATGTCCAGGCACATAATCCTTTCAACATTTTATCCTTTCAGATTCTTGACTCCTCTTTTGAACTGTGGTTATCTTTCATTCTACCAAAGTCACCTCTCAAAACATATCTCTGTATGTTTTACCAATAACTGCATTATTCCCAACCTCAAGTTCAATCAGGCCTCTCTCCAGCCACCACATTATATCTTTCTAGATCATTTGTCTTGTCCCTTACTCAAAAAATTACTTGACTTTGGACCTCCTCCTATTATTCTATCACCTTTTTACTGTGCCTTACCCAATCATATTCTCACCTTCTTCTTATCCAGATTAGATTCTAGAAGTCACCAGTGTAAACACTCCCTTACATACACTCTTGACTCCTTAGCCGATTTTCCCCTCCATCGTAGTCCTCTGGAAAAACTCTAAACCTAGCTAGATAGCATTCTCTATGTAGTTCTCACATGCACCAATGGAGGAGCACAGAGCTGAAAAAAGAAATGCACTCAACCATGCTCACCGGGCTCATTTTTATGACCATTAACCTCAAGTGGGCCCTCAGTGCTGCTAGGCAATTCGATTCATTTTCCTAATTCGTTCACTTACTCACTTTCAGAGTGGTGATTCTTCACTCTGAGTTGATGACCTAGATTATTATTCTGCTGAAAACTATGAATCAGTTGGGAGAGAACATTCATATGGGTCTACCCCAAACCTATTATGCCATCTTCATCTGAGCTTACATACTCCATTTTCCCTCATGCTCTGTGGATAAATCCTCTGTGTTCTTATTTAACACCACTTCTTCCACTGCACACTGGATTCTACCCCTCTCACTTAAGGTAATATTTATCTCCTTCTCCAGACATCTTTTCCATTAGTATACAAATATACTCTAATAGTGCCTATTTAAAGAAAAAAGTCCTTCTTTGACCCCATATCTTCCCCTAGCTACTGCCTGATTTCCCTGATTGTCTTTACTGAAAAAGTTCTCATAGGAGTTATCTATCCTTAGTCTTTCAATTTGCTCCACAGTTATATTATTTCCCTGAATATCCTATTTTTGTTGAACCCACTCTGTAACAACTATGAAACTCTTCCATTGTAGTGCAAAAGCAATCATAGATAATATACAAAAAACTTGCAAGGCTGTGTTCTAATAAACTATATGCACACCAATAGGCATGGGCCAAATTTGCTCTGTGAGCTGTAGTTTGTAGCAACTTGCATTATACAGCTCCTGTTTCTTTCCTGAACCTAGTCTGTAGAATGTAAACACTTGATGGCAAAGATTTTTATTAATAGTAGATCATCAATTAACAGGCATAGTATATAGTGAATTAACATTTTTAAATAAATATTGAATGTTGCATAAATCTATTTCTCTTTTAGTCTTATTTTTGTAATTGTTACTTTTTTCTGTGATATTCTGAATGGGTTGAGCAGTACCAAATGATATTTTTCGTTGTTCAAGAAGTAATTGTGTATGTTTTAGTTGAAGAAAGAAAAATCCAGCTAGTGGACTTTTTTAGATTCTCTTTATGAAAAAATAAAATCAATCCTCTGCATGTTTTATGGTTAGGCACATTATTATTATTGTTTGGTACCTTTGAATTGCATTTTCTTAAAAATTAAAAATGGAATTGAATCTGAATCAAATTGGATAATAACTGTGTTAGTCCATTTTGTGTTGCCATAACAGAATATATGAGGCTGGCTAATTTACAAAGGAAAGAGGTTTACTTAGTTCATGGTTCTGCAGGCTGGGTAGTATGATAAGCATGGAGCCAGCATCTGTTTAGCTTCTGGTGAAGGCCATGAGCGAGGTCAAAACGTGGCAGGGAAAGTCAAAGGGGAAATGGACAGGCACGAAGAGGAACCAAACAGAAGGAGGAAGCTCGCTTTATAACAACCCACTCTCAAAGGAACTATTCCATTCTCAAAAGAGTGAGAACTCACTACCAGCAGAGCAGGAGAGTGACACCAAGAAATCTGTAAGAGATCCACCCCCATGACCCAAACACCTCTTATTAGGCCCAGCATCACCAAATTGGACCACATTTCAACATGAGTTATTGTTGGGACAAACCATATTCAAGCCATGCAATAATCAAATCTATGTTTAATGTTTTAAAATAAAGTAAAATTAAATATTGACAATCACAATCCATTTTTCTGAGAGAAGTTGTTTTACTGCTACACAAGGAAAATGGTCATTTCACAAACCATGAAAGATGCATATGTGCTCAGGCTCTCGAATATACATCATGCTGGGAAACCCACATGACTCCTTGTATAGTTGTTTCCAGTGGAAGATTGCCCCAATACCATCAGAATCCCACTGCCATGAAACTCTACATTTGTTAACTCAAAAATAGATGAAAAATGTCTGACTCTCAGCAGCCCATCTTACTGGCAATTGTCTATATCTACTCTGATTGCTTCCAGGATATGTTCAGGCTGAAGTATCAGTGTCTATAATTTACCTATTTATTTTTCCAGCCATATGAAAATTTTCAATTTTACGATTTATATTGAAATTAAAGAAAATATTGTCTTCCTGAAGTTTTTTGATCTCCTCTGTTGTGTTCCCAAATTACATCGTAAAAGCATCATCCTAGTGCTCCTGAAAGAAGTCATTATGGGAAAATAGCAAGGCCTCTCCTTTTCCTAGTGTCACAGAAAATGCGGGAAATGTTCAAAGACTGCAATGAGTTCCCCAAACACAAAATGTTTCTGCACTCAACACTTTCCTAGCATTTGCAGCCACATACATTTAGACATTTGTGATTCATTACTAGACCACTATTCTCATAAGAACATAAAATAAGAATTAAGAAAATGATCATCATTCTTAACAGAAAATCTGCTCTTCAAAATTGCTGACAGAAAGCCAAATTAATAAATAGTATTAATCAAACTAATTGAATTTATTTATTATCTAAAGATGCTCTTCCACACAGACAGTCTTGGAAAATAAGGCTACACTTCTTGTATTTACTCTGAAAGCAAAAATCTTGTCTGTATAGACCTTGAATTATCACTTTGTACTTTTCTAAAAACAAAAGTGCACTCAATTTACAATATGTGTTTCTAAATGAAAATAAACGACTTTCATTCAGATGTTTGTGAAACCAAACACAGACACTATCATTTGAGAAGCAGAATTTATGGGAAAAGAAAGAGAGAAAAGATGGTTCTGGGATAGTTCAAATCCCAAAGGAAGAGAAGGACACATATCACTTAGCAAGAATTCCCATCAGAAACAGGACACATGCATTTCAGACAACAAAAAAACTGAACGGGACCCAAAAACAATAGACAGATAAGGAGGTTTAAATGAGTGAAAACTACTTTTTGTTGTTTATGTAGTAGTCTTACAAATAGATTTTAGAACAATTTTCCAGCGATAAATTTTTTAATTTTACTCAAATAAGAAAGTTGTTTAAGATATTTACTTTAATATTTTAATAAACATGGCTTTTAAAGGGCCATCCGTGTGCTAAAAAGTATCAGAATTAAAATATTTGCTTGAGGTTTACTAATGACAAAAATCTCGTGTCAGTATTTTAAAGAAAGGTAACAGATTAATAATACAGAAGCTGTGAGAGCTACTTTGGAAAGTCTCTTCTTAAAATGTTCTTTGTAGAAGTAAGTTACCATCAGTTGAACACCCTACCTTTTACACCATTAGACTAGTGCATAGCCTGGAAGTCAGTTATCTTCCAGCATGGGAGGAGTGTTAGTCCAATTGAGAATATACTAAATGCTATCAACTATTTTTGTTATTGCATCTCAAAGAATATTAAGGTTTAGTGCAATTCTGTGCAGAATCCCAAGCAGACATGTTTAACTTGGCAAATAATTCTAAACTTCTGTAAGATAAAATGAGCAAGACAAACGAGTAGATTTTTGTGAGGAACAAAATCGTAACATGAGGAATTTGTCTTACTAGATGTTAAAATTTACTATAAAGGTACAATAATCAAAACTGTGAAACTTAAACAGGAATGAATAGATCAAAGGAGTATAATCAAGACCCCAAGAATACTCACATACAAAAAACTAGGATGTGCTACAGGTATGATCAGTAAGAAAATACATAACCAGCAAAAAAAATGCGTAATACGTAAGAAAATATCTGATAAGCAGAAAAAGAACTATTCCATAATGATCCTGGAAAATTTATCAATTATTTGAGAGTAAAAAAACAAATAATTCCAAGTGTATCATAAAGTTAAAAATTAAAAATTTGGGGGATTCCTCTTTCAGTTTTGGAGGCCCCCCCTCTCTGTCTCTGCACGGGGGAGCTTCTTCCTCCTGCCTTCTCCCTTGTTTTTTGTCTACTAAACTCTCTACTCCTTAAAACCAAAATAAATAAATAAATAAATAAAAATTCAAAGCAGAAAAATAAAAACCAGGAGAAAATATAAACAAACATTTTCAAAGCTTTATATGGAAAAGTTAAGCTTTAAGAAATGGACAACTCACAAAGAAAACAATTACTAGATTTAATTATTTGTAAATACTATCAGGAACTGCCAGTATCAAAATTAAAGGTAAACTCTAAAATGGAAAAATACTTCCAATAAATATGGATTCAGATAATGTCTTTAAGACATAATTAATTCTTATGAACCTGAGAGCAACATATCACACAACAAATTAAATTGAGAAGAATCACAAATGAGCAGTTCACCAAAGAAAGAATTTAAATGTTTATTAAACATATTAAATTGATCATCTCCCTAAGAAACAAAGAATGTAATTAAAAATAAGACAACTTTTGCCTATAAATGGAATGAAAAGAGCGCTGTGATCTATTGGGGGAATTATAAATTGGTAAAAGTTTCCTGGGAGAAAGATACACAGATATTTGCCAAAACATTTTTAATAATAAAGTCAAAACTGAAACAACTTAAATATCTAACAATAGGGGAATAGTTAAATAAATTACGGTTAGTAAGATTATGCACTTGGATAATATTCATAATCGGTTACTTTAAAAAAAAATCCAGTAACAAAACTGTATATTGAATAATCCAGGTTTGATATCACACTCTCACACAAATCCACATACACATTTTTGTAGGAAAAAAAAAACAGAAAATAGGCAAATACATTGTTTGCGATCTTTTGATCATTCAGATTTGCCTTATTGTCTTGGTATTTCTTAGAATAACTGCAAGGGGTATGTATTGTTATTTTTAGAAATTATTATTTAAAATAACATGTGCATGCAGTAACCATGCATATGTCTGATCTTCAGCAGAATTGCAGGAGATAGTCCCCATCTTCAAGAAGCTTATAGTTCCACTCACAAATGTGCATACACATAAAAGACAAATCACATGTAGATGACAAGGTATATTCAAGTATCAGCCCATGGAATAATTTGTATTTTGGAAATCTGAGGCATTGTGGATTAGAGTAGTCAAGGGGGCTGAGTCTTGAAGGAAGTTAGTCTGATAAGAACAGGTAAGTGATCAAGACTTGAGAGCAGATAGGACAGGACATGACACATCCTGAAGACAATGACAAAGCATGTCTGGCAATATATCACATGTTTGTACGCTTTTGATGGGTATTTTAAAGTTGAAAGGTATCTGGAAAACCAACATAAAGGTACTACTGTACTAACACATCAGAGTATTTACAACTGTCATTTTCTTGCAGAGATTCTATAATAGCTTGCCTCTCTGAGAAAAGAGGTAAAACTCATTTTTAACAGTGACCAATGAGTTAATTAAGTGTATGAGCATTCTAAAGTTTATCACAATTGTAGATAGGCAACATTTTGTCATTGTGACTACATCTCAACTCCTTAGGGACAAATAGAACTGTCCACTAACAGTGGCTGTGGTGAGCAGGGCTCATATATGTGCTATGCAGGAAAGACAGAACTTTCCCATGACCTAAAGAGACTCTGCAAAGTGACCACAGATGGTTTATACCAGAAAAGCTGGAAAAATTATATGAAGTCCTGTGAAAAACCTTAGTTTGGAAAAAAAAAATAAGAGGAAGCAAATAAATAGGAGGTCACCAGCAAGCTCCAAATTAAAGGAGGTCTCTCTGAATCACCCTTTCTGAGATTTTAGCATATGGACTTTCTAAGTCACAAAGGCCTGGAGAGAAGATGAGAACCACAGTAAATTCCAAATCCCGGAGTTTTATTATCCCATTGTTACACACTAGAGAGATTTATGGAGCCGCTCCCAAAAATGTTGTAAGTGTGCTACAGAAATGGCTTGTTCTCCCTGAGCCTTTTAATAAAGAAGTAAGGCAGTGTGCCAGGAAGAGTACAGAGTGAAGAGTGGGTGACTAGAACTTCAGCTATCCTGATAATTCTCTGAGGGAAATGGCACATCATACTTAACCTCACAGGGTTTTCACTTTCATTATCTGCAATATGAAGACAGTGTTCGAAATCAAAAAGGCACAACCAGTCCTGAGCAAGCTGAGAAGATTGCTGCTCAGGAGGACTATCCAGAATGTTCAAAAATAGAAGATGCCAGCTGATTCCATACAAATTCCAAATAGTGTCAGGTACACTATAGGCCGCAGGGGAAAAGTCTAGTGTCTCTGGGCTCAGAGTTTCTAGACCAGGAGAGCTCTTGGCCTGCCACTCTCACTTTACAGAAATAATACCTGACATTTGAATGCAAGCTAGCCTAAGAGTTGAAGTAAACAATACTTTATTTATAAGATAAATAATAATTGCAGGTAAATAATATATCTAGGAGAAACATAATATTTTACAGATGCAAAAACTGGAAGCATAGAGAAATTAAGCCACTTGGCAGAGACGAGACAGCTGTCATGGCAAAGTCCTCAAGACAGGGTCACCCATTCCAGCAGCACCCTCTTAAGCATTTGGCTCTGTCTTCCTTCAATAGAAAAGAGCTGGGACTTGGCTGAGATTAAAAATAGTTAAGCATTTTGCAAATAAGTGCTTAGAAAGATCTATTTAATATCATAAAAAATAGAAAATAAGCACATTGACTTGCCTATCAGAAAGACGTGTGGAAATTGAGACATGACCAAAAACAACTTACTAGAAAACAGCTATACTTTAACACTGTTTTTAAATTTCATCGAGATGTTTTGAATAATCAAAGATGTAACCTCCAGATATCAATGTTTGTTACTTTTAGGCTAAGTGTTTGTGGGAAATCAATCCTACAACTTTTTCTCTCACCATTAATCAAAAAATAATGATAGTTTCCTGTAGAGGAAAGTTTTGAGAGGTAGTGATTAAGAGAGTCAACCCTGGAGGTAGCTGGCTTGGGTTAAATCCTGGTCCCAACACTTAATGGCTATGGCACGTTGCCTTAGTCACTGCTGCATCCTGAATGCCAACCAAAGGGTCTGACACTTAAGAAACTGGTAATAAAAGTGTAATGAATTTTTAACACTTAATTTATTTTTGAAGAAAATGGGGACTTGGCTCTCTCTCTCTCTCTCCCAGCCCCCCAACCACCACACAATCAAGACATGTTTTGAAAGGATGGTATAGCATACCATTTGTTTTTTTCTTTCTCTTTATCACTTGTGAGAATAGCTGCTTCTCCTAGGACAGTGACATTTGTAGAACAGCAGCATGAATGTTATGTTATGAATATATTAACCATGGATTAAAATAGTTCTAACAGGCACAAATAAGACATTTACATTTGGAGCCTAAAATAGCCAGTTTGTCTACTTTGGTCACATTAGAGGAAAGCTTTCACACCACTTGCCCTCCCATGGACCTATCTGATTGGAGCCTTTGGCTAGCATTTATTTTTTTTGAAAGAAGCAAAAAAAAGTTGAGGAAGGGTTCAGATGGTATCTCAAACTACCTAAGAAACACAACGCCCTTTAGCTAGGCTTTGAAGTTTGTTCCTCTGAGCTTGTGGGCAAACAAAAAGCATTAGCAGCATTCAATGAAAAATAAAAAATCATGCAAGAAGAAACTAAATATTTTAAAGCACCCGTAACCATTAAAATAAATAGCTAATGTAATGCCATGTGTAATCTGGAAAACAAGAAATGAGTAATTAGGGGGAAAGTTCATTTCAGTGGACCATGAATTGCCCTTAAGGTTTCTGACTGCCTACTTTAAATTACTATAATATTTACATTGTAAATTCAGTTATAATTAGACTACCCAATTCCTCTCAAACAATACAGACTAAGAGGCTTTGGTTAACATCCTAGCTTTATTACTAGCAAGTTGGATAATTAAAACAAATAATTTGACCTTCTTCAACTTTAGTTTCCACAAGTTTAACTAAGACAATTGAAACAGATCATTTCCAAAGTTCTTTTTTAGTTCCAAAACACTATGAATTATCAGGCTAATAACAAAAATGCGATGTAGAAGATGAACTGCATTATAAATGTCTATTTAATGTTTTAATTCAGTAATTCAATAATAATGGTCAACATGTATAGAGCCAGGCATTTTTTGACACTTTACATGTATAAATACATTTAATCCATCTAAAATTTCCATGAAATAAGTCCTAATATTACCCCAGTTTTGTAACTGAGAAGACAAAGAAAAAGCACACTGATTATAAAGCTAGTGGTCAAGCAATGTAGCTGGGATTCAAACTTCAAGCAATCTGGCTCAGAATCCCTGTGTTCAATTCATCACTCTGCAATTCTGCTAGTGCAAATTTCAAAATGCAGATCCAGAGGAGAAAAGACCCTGCCCCTGGCTATTATAGCAGTTGGTAACGATTCCGTTCATGCAAAATGTCATGTCTTCCTAGATGTGCTTTTTCAGGTAGAAAAAAGAATTTTGAAGACTACAATTTATTTTTTTCCCAGAGAACTATTAATTACATATCCCCAGGCCCTCCCATCTTTTAAATATTTTCCCTAGTTATAAAATTACTTCATCTGATTGCTGGGATTTAAAAGTAATGCTGATTGGCCAGGCGCAGGCGCAGTGGCTCACGCCTGTAATCCCAGCACTCTGGGAGGCCGAGGTGGGCAGATCACCTGAGGTCGGGAGTTTGAGACCAGCCTGGCCAACATGGAGACACCCTGTCTCTACTAAAAAATACAAAATTAGCCAGGTATGGTGGTGCATGTCTGTAATCCCAGCTACTCGGGAGGCTGAGGCAGGAGAATCGCTTGAACCTGGGAGGCAGAGGTTGTGGTGAGCCGAGATCGTGCCATTGCACTCCAGCCTGGGCAAAAAGAGCAAAACTCCATCTTAAAAAAAAACAAAAAAAAGTAATGCTGATTTATTAATATTTTATTACTTTTGTCAAAACATGTAGAAGTGAATACTGCATAAATACCTCGATCCTATAAAGATATCATTAGCAGACGCCTTTGTTAAATATGAGTACTGGTTTCTTAAAATATAATTACTATTTGTTCTGGCCAAGACTATCATAAAATATGGAATAGATGAAGGATAAAACTTACACAAATGGTAACTTACCTATGCCTGTAAGTCTTATGTGAATGCGTATGTGTGTATGAGTTACTAAATACAAAGGAAGTCAGGTAAAATTACAGCCTATTATCTGCAATTCCTGAAGAAAAAAATACAGCAGTAAAGTTTTAGGTATTATGTGTTGGTAAATTTGCATAGACCTACTAAGTTGAGTTGATATGGTCTAATTCAGATTAATTCAAGAGCATGTGATGAACTGGAACTTATTTATTTCATAATAGCAAACATAGGCTTCTGCCATTCTGACACAAAACAAAAGTAATGGAAAGAACAGGTATGGTAGCACTTCTCTGGAGAAAACTCCACATGGAAATTAAAAAGCTGCCTAATCTCTCTTTACCACCTCCATTGTGGGAAATGCGTCAGCTGCTGATGCACGGAGGCCACATATGATGGGAATACGGGAGCTTCAGGTGATGAGGGAATGGATTCCTCTACCCTATACTTCCCAAAAGGGGAAAAATACATTTTTGACTGGAAAAAAAAACCTGTAAAAAGCACACAATAAACCAGATAAATTACGAAACATAATTATGCCATGGTCATGTTGCTCAATAAAAATCACTATTAAAGAAATGAAGATTAAAAAGAAAGCCTTGGCAATATTAAGCCCCATAATCTGCTTCCTCTTTCGATATTTCAGTAGCACAACACTTATCACTATCTTAATGGATGTGCACAATATGTAGGGTATGCACTTAATAACTATAAATACATATGTAAAATAAAATACTATCAATGGCAATTTATCTTAATGCTTTCATTCTCCTGGGTTATTTCCTTCTGACCAACATTCTAAGAGGGGTAAGAGAAAATACCAGTGGGCTTGAGACCATAAACTGCATGATTTCATTTATATTACATAGAAAAAAGCAAAGTTAATCAACGTTATTCAAAGTTAAAATAGATTTGGAAGGATAGGTAATGAATGAAAGGGAGCATAGAAGAGGTTTTTACGTGGCCGGGCACGGTGGCTCACGCCTGTAATCCCACCACTTTGGGAGGTCAAGGTGGGTGGATCACGAGGTCAGGAGATGGAGACCATCCTGGCCAACACGGTGAAACCCCGTCTCTACTAAAACTATAAAAAAATTAGCCGGGCGTGGTGGCAGGCTCCTGTAGTCCCAGCTACTCGGGAGGCTGAGGCAGCAGAATGGCGTGAACCGGGGAGGCGGAGCTTGCAGTGAGCCGAGATTGCGCCACTGCACTCCAGCCTGGGTGATAGAGCAAGACTGCGTCTCAAAAAAAAAAAAAAGAGGATTTTTAGGGTTCTTGTGATGATCTGTCTTTTGATCTGGTTACTAGCTACAAGGATGTGTTTAATTCATCAAGGTGTCATAATAAATATGCTTTCAGTATATATATTTTAATTTTTAACACTTGTAAAAAATACTCTTATTTTATGTCTTTAAATTATATTCTTATGCACTAACAAACAACTATCAGAAAATGTAATTTTAAAAAATAAAGTATTCAAATCTATTAGAATGACTGTTGAAAAAAGTTGACCACACCAAGTGCTGGTGAGGATATAGAGTAGCCGGAACTCTAATGCATGTTGCTGGGAAAGCAAGATGGTACAGTTTGGCGGTTTCTCATAAAGTCATGCACATGTGATGAGATCCAGAAATCTCACTCCTAAGTATTTTCACTAGAGAAATAAAAACTTATGTTTAGACAAAAACATGCACAAAAATGTTTGTAGCAGCATTACTCAAAATTACTCAAAACTGGAATCAATCAAAATCTCTCTCAAGGAGTGAATGCATAAGTAAACTGGTACATCCATATAATGGAAAACTCCTCCCCAATAAAAAGGAACAAACTATTGATACACAAAACAACATAGATAAATCCCAAATGCATTATGCTAGGTGAAAGAAGTCAGTCTCAGATTGCATACTAAGATTACATCCATTTGAAATTCTGGTAAAGAGAAAACTACAGAGATGAAGAACAGATCAGTTCAGAGTTAGGAGTAGTGGGGACAATTTTACCTCAAAGGGGTAGTGTCTTAGTCCATTTAGTGTTGCTATAAAGACCCTGGGTAATTTACAAAGAAGAGTTTTACTTGGCTCACAATTCTGTGGGTTGTACAAGACGCATGGCACCAGCATCTGCTTGTGGTGAGGGCTTCAGGCTGCTTCCACTCGTGGTGGAAGGTGAAGGGCAGCTGGTGTGTGCAGAGATCACATGGCAAGAGAGGAAGCAAGATGCAGGGAGGGAAGTTCCAGGCTCTTTTTAATAACCAGCTCTCAGAGGAAGAGACACAGAAAGACAAACATCACATATTCTGACTTATATGTGGGAGCTATAAAAGTAGATCTCATGGAGATAAATAGTAGAATAATCCCAGAGGCTGGGAAGAGTGTGTGTGTTGTGCAGGGGTTGAGGGGATCAACGAAGAAAAGTTGGTTAATGGGTACAGACAGATAAAAGGAATGAATTGTAATGTTTGATAACAAAGTAGAGTGACTACAGTTAACAACAATATATTGTATATTTCAAAATAGCCTAGAAGAGACAGCTTGGAATGTTTCCTACATGTAGAAATGATAAATACTTGAGGTGATAGATATCCCAAATACCCTGACTTGATTATTACACTTTATATGCATGTAACAAAGTATCACATGTACCTCATAATTATGTACAGATATTATGTATTAACTTAAAAATGAACTTCAATACATATTTTGCACCATGTAAAAAATTAACTCAAAATGGATCACAGAGCTAAATGCAAAACCTAAAACTTCTATGAAAAAAATAGGAGAAAAATCTTTGTAACTTTGGATTAGTTAATAATTTATTTGATATGATATCAAGTGTACAATACACAAAAGAACAAATTGATAAATTGGACTTCATCAAAATTAAAAACTTCTGTTCTTTGAAATATCGTTTCATAGAGAGGATACTTTTTATTATCACTGCTAACCTGCGGAGGTAGCAGTGACCCGAGATTGCGCCACTGTACTCTAGCCTGGGCTACAGAGCAAGACTCTGTCTCAAAGAAAAGAAAGAAAATCACATAATCTTTATATAGTATATATTTTAAAATTATCAAAACCCAGTAATAAAAATATAAATAACCCAATTTAAAATATGGGCAAAATATACTTGTAGAAAAATGAAATTGGATCCCTATCTCTCACCATATACAAAAATTAACTCAAGATGGATTAACGACTTAAATCTAAGACCTGAAACCATAACAATTCTAGAAGAACACCTAGGGAAAATTCTTCTGGACATTGGCCTAGGCAAAGAATTTATGACTAAGACCCCAAAAGCAAATGCAACAAAAACAAAAATAAATAAATACCTAATTAAACTAAAAAGCTTCTACACAGCAAAAACAACCAAGAGTAAACAGATAGCCTACAGAATGTGAGAAAATACTTGCAAACTATACTTCTGATAGAGGACTAATATCCAGAATCTACAGGAAACTCAAACAAATCAGCAAGAAAAAAATAATAATAATCTTTTTTTTTTTGAGAGAGAGTCACGCTCTGTCGCCCTGGTTGGAGTGCAGTGGCATGATCTGGGCTCACTGCAAGCTCCACCTCCCAGGTTCACGCCATTCTCCTGCCTCAGCCTCCCGAGTAGCTGGGACTACAGGTGCCCCCCACCATGCCCAGCTAATTTTTTGTGTTTTTAGTAGAGACGGGGTTTCACCATGTTAGCCAGGATGGTCTCGATCTCCTGACCTCGTGATCCACCTGCCTTGGCCTCCTAAAGTGCTGAGATTACAGGCCTGAGCCACCACACCCAGCCAAATAACCTTATTTTTAAATGAGCAAATGGCATGAGCAGACATTTATCAAAAAAAGATATACAAATGGCCAACAAACATATGAAAAAAATGTTCAACATCACTAATTATCAGGGAAATGCAAAATAAAACCATAAGAAGATACCACCATACTCCAGCCAGAATGGCCATTTTAAAAACTTGAAAACCAATAGGTGTTTGCATAGATGTGGGGAAAAGGGAACACTTGTACACTACTGGTGGGAATGTAAATTAGTACAGCCACTATAGAAAACAGTATAGAGAGTCGTAAAGAACTAAAGGTAGATCTGCCATTCAATTCAGCAATCTCACTACTGGGTATCTACCCACAGGAAAAAAAGTCATTATATAAAAAAAAAAAACCACCTATGTGTATATGTTTATCATAGCACAAATCACAATTGCAAAGATATAAAATCAACCTAACTGTCCACCAGCCAATGAGTGGGTAATAAAAATGTGGTTTATATATGCCATGGAATTCTACTCAGCCATAAAAAACAAAGAATGTCTTTTGCAGCAACTTGGATGGAACTGGAGGCCATTATTCTAAGTGAAGGAACTCAAGAGTAGAAAACCAATTACTGCATGTTCTCACTCATAAGCTAAGATGGCTACTCAAAGGCATACAGAGTGGTATAATGGACATTGGAGACTCAGAGGTGGAAGGGTAGGAGGTGGGTGAGGGATGAAAAATTACCTAGTATGTAAAATGTACACTGTTAGGGTGATGGGTACACTAAAAGCCCAGACTTCACCACTATACAGTTCATCCACGTAACCAAAAAAATGGCTGAACCCCTAAAAGCTGTTGAAATAATTTGTTTTAATGGGCAAAATATGTAAAGAGATATGTCACCAAAAAGAAGATATACATATGTCAAATAAACACATAAAATGGTGATCAATATTACTACCCATTAGGGGCATAGAGATTAAAGTCATGCTGGGATAACATTACACACCTATTAAAATACCTAAAATTTAAAAAAACTAATCATGTCAAGTGTTGGCAAGGAAGTGGAGCATCTGGAACTCTCATTAACTTTTGCTGACAATATAAAGCTGTAAAACCACTTTGAAAAAAAATTTAGGCACTTAAAAAATTGAAATACACATCTATCATATGATGAAGACATTGCATTTCTAGGTCTTTACCCAAGAGAATTGAAAGTACATGTCTAAAAAATGTATACACAAATGTTTGTAGCATCTTTATTTGTTATCACTGAGAACTGGAAACAACACAAATGTGCATCAACAGTTGAATGAATTAATAAAGTTTGGTAAATAGAGACAATTGAATACTAATCAGCTATAAAAAGGAATGAACTACTGGTATACATAATAACACAGATAAGTGTCAAAATACTATTCTTTAAGAGAAAAGCCAAACAAATACATACTGTATGATTCCATTTATAAAAAAGACTAGAAAATACAAACTAATTTACAGTGAAGGAAATCAGATCAATACTTTCCTGGAAATACGGTAGGTTGAGGTGGGACTGGAATGAGGGATTATAAAAGAACATGAGGAAATCTAAGGGAGTAATAAGTATGTTTATTATCTGAATTTTGTTTATGGTTTTCTATACATATGCATATATCAAAACTTATCAAATTGCACCCTGTATTAGTTTTTTATTACTGCATAACAAATTATTGCAAACCTAGTGACTTAAAACTAACCTATCATCTTACCATTTCTGTGGGCCAGAAATACAAGCATGAGCTAACTGGATCCTGTACTTGGGATCTCACTAGACTGAAATCAAGGTGTCAGCCAGGGCTGTGATCACATCTGAGACTTAGGGGTCTCAGAATTCAATGACTTGTGGTTGTAGGACTAAGATCCCCATTATCTTGCTGGCTGCTGGCTAGGGATTCTCTCAGTTCCTAGAGCTTGCCCCCAGGTTCTTGTCACGTAGCCATCTCACAACATGGAAATTGACTTCATCAAAGCAACAGAAGATTCTCTTTCTAGTGTGCTATGATCAAATATATAACCTAATCATGGGAGTGAAGATCCTATTCCTAAGGCCTACGCATACTCAGAGGAGTCTGCTTGGGCTGCCATAACAAGATTCCATAGACTGGGTGGCTTAAGCAATACAAATGTATTCTCCCACAGTTCTGGAGGCTGAGAAGTTTAAGACCACAGGCCAGCATTGCAGTTTCCAGTGAGGGCGCTCTTCCTGGCTTGCAGATGGCTGCTCTATGACTTCACATGGCTTTTCCTCAGTGCATACGTATGGAAGGGAAAAAGTGATTTATTTCTTGTCTTTTTTTTTTGTTTTTGAGATGGAGTTTCACTCTTGTTGCCTAAGCTGGAGTGCAATAGCGGGATCTCAGCTCATCACAACCTCTGCCTCCCGGATTCAAGTGATTCTCCTGCCTCAGCCTCCCAAGTAGCTGGGATTACAGGCGCCTGCCACCATGCCTGTCTAATTTTTGTATGTTTAGTAGAGACATGGTTTCTCCATGTTGGTCAGGCTGGTCTTGAACTCCCAACCGCAGGTGATCCGCCTGCCTCAGCCTCCCAAAGTGCTGGGATTACAGGCGTGAGCCACTGCGCCCAGCCGATTTGTGGCTTTTATAAAAAGACAAGAAATATGGCCGGGCGTGCAGTGGCTCACGCCTGTAATCCCAGTACTTTGGGAGGCTGGGGCATGCAGATCACCTGAGGTCGGGAGTTCGAGACTAGCCTGACCAACATGGAGAAACCCCGTCTCTACTAAAAATACAAAAAAAATCAGCCAGGTGTGGTGCTGCATGCCTGTAATCCCAGCTACTCGGGAGGCTGAGGCAGGAGAATCGCTTAACCCAGGAGGCGGAGGTTGTGGTGAGCCGAGATCGTGGCATTGCATAAAGGCCCTACCCTCATAACCTAATCTAATCCTAATTATCTCCCAGAGGCTCTGTCTCCAAATATTATCACATTGGGGGTTAGGGCTTCAATGTTTGAATTGGAACAGGAGGGCCACAAACATTCAGTCCATAACAGAGAGGATTATACAGGGTGTACACTCTCAGGAGTAGAAATTTGGGGGACTATCGTAGAATGCTGCCTACCACATACCTTTTAAACATGTGCAGTTTATGTCCACACAAAACATCAATGTACAAAAAAGTCAAAATGACATAAGGGAAAGAAAATTATATTATCATCAGACTTCTGGACAGCAATGTTTTATCCCAGAAAAAAAGTAGAATAAACTTGAAGATACACACATATGTATGTATGCCGTGGATTTTATGTCCAACAAAATTTACCGTCAAGTATAAAGGGCACACATGAATTTTTATCAGCATGCAAAAACTGAAGGAATGTTGTTTCTATTTTCCTCCTTAGGAATCTACTATGGTAGGTACTTTAGACAACCAAAATGAATAGAAAATTATCGATATGAGGACTGAAGAGGAGCATTAAACATATAGTTACTTGTAGAGCCAGATGAAGTGAAGATTAAAGGAAGAGAGTATAATATATAATGGTTTAAAATTTAAGCAAAGTAGTGAAGTTATAAAAAAATTGATATAATGTGTAGAATATGCAAAATATATTTGAACAATTCTCAGTAATTTTTCATGGTGGAGATTTTGGTATGGTTATTTTAAGACTATTCTGTTTATAACATGGGATAAAGTAATAATTACGGGAAATTCTAATTTTATTATCTCCTGCATTCATGGGAACCAAGATTCTTGATACAGAAGAAAGTAGTTGTAGTTAAAGTAAAAACAATCCCTGACACACACATCTCTTTCCCTAATTTTAATTGGAAATATATCAGTAAGATCTGATAAACTATTTTGTATGTACATACGGATATGCCTATGGTATATGTATATGTGTGTCTACATTCATATCTATCAGTATTTTCTCTCTTGCGCATCTCTTCCCACAGGAGTCTCTGGCTATATGCTCCTGACAAGACAATCACAAATGTCAATTGCACATAACTCCTTGCGAAGGACAAATGTTAAGGTTCTTTTCCACTAAGCCCAGTCCATCTCATTTCTCTGGCTTCCCTCATAAAATGATGAACAGTCTTTGCAACTGTCAGTGATAACAGAGTCTCAGCTTCCCATCTCCTGTGAATAAATTCTTGGGGGAGGGAAGCATCTACACACCTATCTAAAACAAAGAGGCCCTAGGCTACATAAATCAAAATATGGGGTAGGGAGGATTTCTAACTTTGCAGAAACAAAGTTCAGCCAATAGATACAATTACTATTACTAAATAGTACACTTAATGCTTCAGTCTGAAGGTACAGTCAATCCTCCATAGCCATGGGTTCCAATGTCTCAGATTCAACCAACCTCAGATTGAAAATATCGTGGACAAAAATATAAAAAATAACAATACAATAATAAAATAATACAAATTTTTAAAACAACATAGTATAACAACTATGTATACAGCATTTACATGATATTAAGTATTATAAGTAATCTAGAGATGATTTAAAATATACAAGAGGATGTGCACAGTTGTATGCAAATACTATGCCATTTTGTATAAGGGACTTGAGCATCCACAGATTTTGTTATCCACAAGGGGTGGAGGGTACTGGAACCAACCCCCTTTAGCTACTAGGGAAGAACTGTACTGCATTTTGGTTCCTTCACTGGATTTCAGAGCTTCTCATCCAACATTAGCATCGGGAAACTCCTGGATGAAAGGGAAGATCTCCCATAAAAACAAATTCCTGTACCACCATTGCAAGATAGAAAGTGATTACTACTCCCCACATGAAAAATTCTCCAACTTCACCACATCAAAGTCAGGAAGCTATTGAGCATTCAACATTCTAGAATAAGGCAACCCAAAGCTTTCATTGAACAAATATGGGTTTGATTGCACAGGTTTGTCAAAGTGCCATGTGGTTTTTGAGTTCCTAAATACCACAATGTCCCCAAGCAAATTTTTAAAACACAAGTTATTCCTTCAGGATGCCAAGATTCCATAGGAACATTATCCTCTATTTCAAAAATAAAGTATAAAGCTATTTGAAAATAAAATATCAATCAGTCAATGCCGAAACTGTAGGAGAGACTGAATGTTGCCTGCCTTTGGAAATCTGTGTCATTCCAGAACATAAAGGCCAATTACCATATCTGCTCAGAAATATATATCAGAAATATATATCAGAGTTGGAAGCTCTTTAGTGGAGATGGATCTTAGAGGCCCCTTTAAGACATAGGCTTTTAGAAACCTTCTATATTAAAGCATGCTCTTACATCCTTCCAATCCTATAACAGAATATAACGTTTCAAAGCACCGACCTGTTAATTACCTTATTTAATCTTCACTATGTTGCATTCATTTGTAATGTTGTTTCTTATTCAATTAAGTAAAGAAGCTTAACTTCTAGATGCATATGTATGTGTTTTAAAAGGCTGCAAAAAGCATAAGAATAAAAAATTATTTTCCCCATTAGCTTATCATTAGGAAAATTCCAGACCAAAGAAAGGCATGGAAGTGGATGTTTATGGAGTAAACTTCTGGAAGAAACAAATGTGGAAGACACAGCTTTTCCTGTTTGTAACTTAAGCCAGAATCAACCTACTTTTATCCAGGGGGTAAACTGAGAGAGAAAGAAAACTCTCTATTGACTATTGCGTGCATGCCAAAAAATCATAGACTTTATCTCAATGAACCCCATACAGGCGTTATTATCCCCATTTTATAGATCATGATAAAAACATGCCCACAGCCATATGTGTGGTCTTTGAAAGTACACCATCAAACCCAGACCTATTGATTATAATTATAAGGCCTCTTTTCCTTTCCATGGTATCTCACTGACAAAACCTGTGTTGCCTGGTCTGTGACCACATCTTGGTTAACTGAAGGAGACCAGAAAATTGTCCTTTACAGCTGAAACTAAAACCAGATCAACTGACAACTCCAAGATGTTAAAAAATGGTCCAGATAATCCTGACTAAAAATACAATGGACAAACAACTTTATCAATTTCAGGCTATTTTTCCCGGTCTCTTGAATTTTGCATGTGAATGTTTCATTTAAAAACAGCCTCATCAAGCAAAGTTTAAAGAAGTGTGTCCAAAAAAATTATAGGTTTTTTCCCCCAATCTTTAGAAGATTTTCATTGCTATTGCTAAGAAATACAAAAAGTTAAACAAAAAATTTTGTTTTCCAAGCTGAAACATGTACTTGTAAATCCAGGATAGTTAAACAAGAAAACTATTCTTGCAGAAAATATCTGAAAAATGAAATAAGCAATATTAAGACAAACTGAGTAAGGAAGTGGTGATTAAGTGGAGTAAAGACCAAGGTCATGTACATCTGTGCTGTGTAAGGGCCCACTTCATTTTTTGATAACTTCACTTTTTCACCCTTAATAGGGTTAACCCTAGAATGTGACAAGGGTAGCCTATGACAGGCGATATTTTGAAGTCACATTTATACAACCTCTACCCCAAACCCAAAGACCTCTCTCTCTCTGACACAAACACACACGGAGATTTATATACTTTTAATATACACAACCCAAGGTAGTCTTTTACAATTTACCAGAGTCATTTACTACTTAGTGGCATTCCAGCTCTCACACAAAATCACGATATTTCCTGTGCTTCCCTCCATGCACGTTTTGTTCACTTCTTTGCACAAGGGAACTGTGACTCTAGCATGCTGACTTGTCGTAGAAAATAGAGTGGGAATTTTTGGCCATCACTTTTAATTTAGAGCTACTGGTTCATTTCTAGAATAACATTAAACAAGAGAACGATTTAAAAAAAAGAAAAAAAAAGAGAGAGAAATGAATGAATAGGTTATCACTGCCATCTGGTGGTGAAAATGCAAGAAAACAGGATATACATTCTGATAGCTCAAAATAGAATTAGTTTGGGAAAAGCATTGTTTTATAAAATGTCAAAAAATGTTCAGAAGTTTAATTAAGAAATGATTATCAAATGTTTGTGTTACTGATATGACTCAGAGTAGTCGCAATACGGAATAGATGATCTCTTCTGATTCACATTTTTTTTTTCTCAATTTCCAGGAACATAGAGGTGTTCCTACTTTTCAGGCCCAAGAACCATAGAAAAAGTTAAATGATCATTGCATCCGTTTCACCTCCCCATGGCACTCCTCCTTCACAGTTGTTATTTCAAGAGAACTAAGTATTTACAATCATGCTATGTGGTGGGCACAGCATACAAAACGGACATCTCATCACCTGCTTGCCTCTATCAGGCTCTGAAGGTGTCTTTCCTAGGAAGTTGTCAACATAATTAAATCAGACAAACTTCAAGATACCATTGCTTTTGACAGTGTGGAGTTTCAACGTGACAGACTTTGACTCTGCAGGGGGATTCCACAGCAGCTCCCATCATATCTAAGCTTCTATTATACCCAAGCTTCTATCACACACTAAGCAATGTGATCTCACATTACACAGCATACTAAACTCTCTATATAGGAAATCAAACTTTCTTACGTTGCACACACACACACACACACACCATTTGTTTGTTTCTGCTTTCAAGTCTTTATGCTTTCTTTTATTTTCACTTGTATTGCCTATCATATTATCCTCTTCAACTACCCAGGTCCTTGCCAAACGTAAAAATTCACTGACTTGAAAATGCCTCAAAGGTTATCTATATATTACTTTTTAGGGTTTGCTTTCTATATGTCAGACACTGTTTCAATCATTTTATGCACATATTAGTATTTCCAAATTCTCAAAAAAACTTTGGAGAATTATTATTCCTATTTAAGCGTGGAGAAAACTTGGCTCAGAGCAATGAATAACTCATCTAAGTCTGCACTGGGAGTGAGTGGAGAAACCAAGTTTTGAAGCAAGGTCAGTCTAATTTAAAGGTTAAACTCATTCCTTCCTTGCTCATCATTCTATCAGGGCTTTAGTACACACACATATATGATGTAAGAACAATACATATATGTTCTTACATCCCTTTCCTGTGCAATATGATCCATTTCTCTCAAGAAAGTATGAATGACATTTCCTTTAGCAACTCCAGAGAACCCTCATTAGCTAATGAAGTGGTCTCTTGGTTAACAGTGTGGATTTCAAAATCAGAAAGCATTCTACCAATAGCAACTTTACAGTATTGCAAAAGTACTAGGCTTCAGATCTTCAGTTTTGCCCCTCTGAAATACTAATAAACCTTTTTGAAAATTAGGTGAGATAATCCATGAAAAGAGCTTAACTAGCATCATGCCTGTGACATGTTAAGCACTCAATAAAAGTTGGCGTTTATTATTTCAGTCTCTTTTATATACTGGATATTCAATGCAGATTGATGATTAACTGTTTTCAGCGATATGAAAAGGCTTTTATGAAAGGAAAAGAGCTCTTATCTTCAGAATATTGGATGACTCTGAATGGTGACTCTAGAATAACAGGGCAAGACTCTATATGGGCTGTAGAATCGATCATATGAGAGATCTGGGTAGAACATCTTCAGATATTGGAAAATGTAGGGGACACCACGCTCCTGGGGTTTCTAGGCTGGCAGTGAACACATGGAAAATTCTAAATGTGAAAATGACAGCTTTGTCAGTTTGCTCCTCGAGGCCTGCCAAAGACTGCCACAGTCCCTGTCCATCTCTAGTAAATCACAGTAACTAATTCAGCTCCTACACCAAATTTGGCTTCTTCTATGACTTTTCCTAACATAAAAACACAAAAAAAAGAATAGCAGCACAAAAACCACATAAGTCCCAGAAATCATTTCCAGATGAAATTTTATATGTTCTGCTTTCTAGTTTTGGCAAGTCATTGAAAAGTAAAATAGCAACCACTGTGAGAGAATTCTTATATTTCTGGAAAATGATGTTCGAATGTTATTTTTAAGGAAAGGAATGTTTATCCTTCGTTCCGAGGAATGATAAAAATGTTCCCAAATTACCCTTTAAAAAGGCAGTGATTTTACAAAATATATATATACAAACACACACACAAATTCCTCACTTTATATCTTCAATAGGTTCTTTGAACCTATTGCTTGTTAAACAAAAGTTTAAACAAAACGACACATAACAAAACCAATTTTACCACCAGCTACTTGATATAAATAAGATTCAGTTCCTACAACAAATTTCTGGTCACAAAAACATCACCAGACTTCTAAATAAAGAGCCAAAGCACTTCTAATATTAAACATAGAAAAATATTTGAGCTATATATACATTTTTTAACTATTAATATACTCAAGCAGGATAATTATCTACCCATTTATTCCAGCTCGGGGTTGTAGGTGGGTGAGTCTGTCTCAGCAGTTCAGGGCACCAGTCAGAAACCCACCCTGGATAGGCCGCCATCCCATCACAGGGCACACTCAGGCACACACACTCACACTCACTCAGACAGGGGCCATTTAGACACGCTAATTCACTGAATGTGCCTATCTTTGGGATGTGGGAGGAAATTTGAGTACCCAGAGAAAACCCATGCAGACATGGGGAGAACACGCAAGGTTCACACAGACAGTGGCCGTAGAAAGAAGCGATATTTTTTCTCATCAATGCTATGAGAAAACAAGGTTGAACGAAACATTATTCACTTACCTGCTGCTTGAGTGTGTGGTATGTGTGTGTATGTGTCTATCTCCAAAGATAATATTATTTATTACACCACTGTCCCACTCCCGTGAGCACTGATATCCTAAGAATCCCACCCCTGCTATTGATACGGAAGTGGGGAAGGGAAGTGCTGGGAAGGGAAGGGTGTGGTCCCTTTAAATGATACGGAAATGGGGAAGGGCGTGGTCCCTGACTAGGACTCCACCACCTGCCTTGTGACCAGGGACCTAGGTGAGGACAGGCATTTTTGTTTTCCTGCCCAAATGTTGCATTTTGCAAGACCACCCTGGCGTGCCACTCCCCCATCCTGTGCCTATGAAAACCCCCAACACCCTAACAGGCAGACACACAAACGGCTGGACATCGAGAGGAGCACATCACTGGAGGAACATGCAGGTGGCTGGACATTGAGAGGAACGCACCGACAAGCACCAGCAGGCCAACAAGCCACCAACCGACTGGCAGACTGACACGGAGTTTGGCTGGGGCAGTCGGAGGAGAGCGCCCAGGCCATCCAGCAGCCCAACTCCAGAGGAAAACCATCTCCCTTCTGGCTCCCTCATCTGCTGAGAGCTACTTCCACTCAGTAAAACCTTGCACTCATTCTTCAAGCCCACGTGTGAACCGATTCTTCAGGCACACCAAGGCAAGAACCCGGGATACAGAAAGCCCTCTGTCCTTGCCACGAGGCAGAGTGTCTAATTGAGCTGATTAACACAAGCTGCCTATGGACAGCAAAACTAACAGCCCCCAGTAGCACACACTCACTGGGGCTTCAGGAGCTGTAAAAATTCACCCCTAGACACTGCCATGGGGTCGAAGCCCCACATCCTGCCCATCTGTATGCTCCCCCAGAGATGTGAGCAGCGAAACACTGAAGAAGCTAGCCACTCCCTCTCTCGCATGCCCTGCGAAGGGGACAAGGGAACTTTTCCAGTTTCACTATGACCATGGCAAAAGCTACATACCTCAAGACTGCCCATTGAGATTAGAAAACAATACAAAATCCTGACCCTTAATCCAGCAGTCTTACTTCTAGGAATCAACCCAAAGATACATTAGTAAAAACAGAAATATACCTGCTTAATACTGGTTTTTTTTTCTTTGCAACTTTTATTTTAGGTTCGGGGGGGTACGTGTGCAGGTTTGTTACATGGCTAAATTGTGTGTCATGGGATTACTTAGTCACCCAGATAATAAGCATAGGACTTGATAGGTAGTTTTTTGGTCCTCACCCTCCTCCTACCCTCCACCACCAAGTAGGCCTTGGTGTCTATGGTTCTCTTCTTTGCGTCCATGTGTACTCAGTGTTTATCTCCCAGGTGAGAGAATATGCAGTATTTACTTTTCTGCTCCTGCATTAATTTGCTTAGGATAATGGCCTCCAACTCCATCGTGTTACTGCAAAGGGCATGATTTCCTTCTTTTTATGGCTACATAGTATTCCATGGTATATACATACCACATTTTCTCTATCCAGTCCATCATTGATGGGCATTTAGGCTGGTTTCACATCTTTGCTATTGTAAATAGTGCTACGATGAACACATGCGTGTATGTGTCTTTATGGTAGAACAATTTACATTCGTTTGGGTATATACCTAGTAACGGGATTGCTGGGTTGAATGGTAGTTCTGTTTTAAGTCCTGTGAAAAATCTCCAAACTGACTTCCACAGAGGATGAACTAATTTACATTCCTACCAGCGGTGTGTAAGTGTTCCCTTTTCTCCACAACCTCACATGCATCGGTTATTTTTTGACCTTTTAATAATAGCCATTCCGATTGGTGTGAGATAGTATCTCATTATGGTTTTGGTTTGCATTTTTCTAACGATTAGTAATGTTGAGCTTCTTTTCATGTGTTTGTTGGCTACATGTATGTCTTCTTTTGAGAAGTGTCTTCATATCCTTTGTCCATTTTTTAATGGGGTTGTTTGGTTTTTGCTTGTTAATTTGTCTAAGTTCCTTATAGATTATGTATATTAGACCTTTGTTGGGTGCATAGTTTGCAAATATTTTCCCCCATTATGTATGTAGGTTTTCTGTTTACTCTGTTAATAGTTTCTTTCAACTATGCAGAAGCTCTTTAGTTTAATTAGGTACCATTTGTCGAGTTTTATTGTTGCTGCAATTGCTTTTGAAGTCTTCATCATGAAATCTTTGCCAGGGCCTATGTCCAGAATGGGATTTCCTAGGGTTTCTTCTAAAATTTTTATAGTTTTGGGTTTTACATGCAAGTCTTTAATTCATCTTGAGTTGATTTTTATAAATGGTGAAAGTAAGGGGTCCAGTTTAAATCTTCTGCATATGGCAAGCCAGTTATCCCAGCCCCATTTATTAAATAAGGAGTTCTTTCCCCATTGCTTGTTTTTTGTCAATTTTGTTGAAGATCAGATAGTTGTAGATGTGTGGTTTTATTTCTGGGTTCTCCAACCTGTTCCCTTAGTCGATGTGTCTGTTTTTGTACCAGCACTATGCTGTTTTGGCTACAATAGCCTTGTAGTATAGTTTGAAATTGGGTAGTAAAGTGCCTCTAGCTTTGCTTTTTTGCTTAGGGTTGCCATGGCTATTCAGGCTTTTTTTTTTTTTTTTTTGGTTCTACATGAATTTTAGAATACTTTTTTCTAATTCTGTGAAAAAATGTCATTGAGGTAGTTTGATAAGAATAGCATTGAATCTGCACATTGCTTTGGGCAGCGTGGCCAATCTAATACTAATTCTTCCTATCCATGAACATGGAATATTTTTCCATTTGTTAGTGTCACCCCTAATTTCTTCCAGCAGTTTTTTAATTCTCATTGTAGAGATTGTTCACCTTCCTGGTTAGCTGTATTTCTATATATGTCATTATTTTTTTGGCTACTGTGAATAGGAATAAGTTTTTTTATTTGGCTCTCAGCTTGGATGTTGCTGGCGTATAGGAGTGCTAGCGATTTTCGTGCATTGATTTTGTATCCTGAAACTTTGCTGAAGTTGTTTATCAGATCTGGGAGTTTTGGGGAAGAGACTATGGGATTTTCTAGGTATAGAATCGTATCATCTGCAAAGATAGTTTGACCTCCTTTCTTCCTATTTGGATGCCTTTTATTTCTTTCTCTTCCCTGGTTGCTCTGGTTCTCAAGGGGAATACTTCCAGCTTTTGCCCATTCAGTATGATGTTGACTGTGAGTTTGTCATAGATGGCTCTTACTGTTTTGAGGTACATTCCTTCAACGCCTAGTTTGTTGTGCATTTTTAACATGAAGAGATGTTGAATTTTATTGAAAGCCTTTTTGTGTCTATTGAGATGATTGTGTAGTTTTTGCTTTTAGTTATTTTCATATGATGAATATTTATTGATTTGTGTGTGTTGAACCAATCTTTCACATCAATAAAGCCTAGTTAATCATGGTGGATTAGCTTTCTGATATGCTGCTGGATTTGCTTTTCTAGTATTTTGTTGAGGGTTGTTGCACCTATGGTAATCAGAGATATTGGCCTGAAGTTTTACTTTGTGGTTGTTGTGTGTTTGGCAGGTTTTGCTATCAGAATGATACCAGCCTCATAGAATGAGTTAGAGAGGAGTTTGTCATCCTCAATTTTTAAAAACAGTTTCAGTAGGATTGGTACCAGCTCTTCTTTATACACCTGGTAGAATACAGCTGTGAGTCCATCTACTTCAGGACTTTTTCTTAGTAGGCTTTTATTACTGATTCAATTTTGGAACTCATTTTTGGTTTGTTCAAAGTTTCAATTTCTTCCTGGTCCAATCTTTACCAGGTTGTATATTTCCAGGAATGTATTCATTTCTTCTAGGTTTCCTAGTTGGTTTGCACAGAGGTGTTCATAATAGTCTCTGAATGATACTGTGTTCCATTTCTGTGGGGTCAATGATAATCAATCATTTTTGATTGTGTTTATTTGGATTGTCTCTTTTTTCTTTATTAGTCTAACTAGTGGTTTATCAATCTTAATTATTCTTTCAAAGAACCAATTTTTGTTTCATTGATTTTTTTTTTTTTTTTTTGAGACAGATCTCAGTCTGTCACCCAGGCTAGAGTGCAGTAGCATGATCTTGGCTCACTGCATCCTCCACCTACTGGCCTCAAGCGATCCTCCCATCTCACCCTTCTGAGTAGCTGGGACTATGGACATGTGCCACCACACTCAGCTAATTTTTATATTTTTAGTAGAAACAGAGTTTCTCCATGTTGCCCAGACAGGTCTTAAACTTCTGGGCTCAAGTTATCCACCCACCTCTGCCTCACAAAGTGCAGGGGTTACAGACGTGAACCACTATGCCTGGCCTTGTATGGTTTTTTGCATCTCAGTTTGATTCAGTTCAGCTCAGATTTTGGGTATTTGTTTTTTTCTGCTAGCTTTGAGGTTGGTTTGCTCTTGTTTTTCTAGTTCTTCTTGGTGTGATGTTAGGTTGTCAGTTTGAGATCTTTCTAACTTTTTGATGTGGTGATTTAGCACTGTAAACTTCCCTTTTTGCACTGTTTTAGCTGTGTTCCAGATATTCTGGTATGTTGTATGTTTGTTTTCATTCGTTTTAAAGAATTTCTTGATTTCTGCCTTAATTTCACTGTTTAAAAGAATTTCTTGATTTCTGCCTTAATTTCATTGTTTATCCAACAGTCATTCAGGAGTAGGTTGTTTAATCTCCATATAATTGTATAGTTCTGAGAGACCCTCTTAATATTGATTCTTATTTTTATTGTGCTGTGGTTCAAGAGTGTGGTTGATATGTTTTTGGTTTCTTTGAATTTGTCAAGAATTGTTTTATGGCTAAGCATATACTTAATTTTAGAGCATGTGCCATGTGCAGATGAGAAGAATGTATATTCAGTTGTTGCTGGGTGGAATGTTCTATAAATGCCCATTAGGCCCATCTGGTAAAGTATCGTGCTTAGGTCCTGAATCTCTTTGTCAGTTTTCTGCTTTGATGATCTGTCTAACACTGTCAGTGGGGTGTTGAAGTCTCCCGCTATTATTGTGTTGTTATCTAAGTCTCTTTGTAGGTCTTGAAGAACTTGTTTTATCAATCTGGGTGCTCCTGCGTTGGTGTATATATATTTAGAATAGTTAAGTCTTTTGTTAAATTGAACTCTTTATCATTATGCAATGTCCCTCTTTGGTTCTTTTTTGATTATTGGTTTGAAGTCTGTTTTGTCTGAAATTAGAAAAGCAACCCCTGATCTTTTTCATTTTCCATTTGCTTGGTAGATTTTTTTACATCTCTTTACTTTGAGCCTATGGGTGTCATTGCATGTAAGATGGATCTCTTGAAGACAGTGTACATATGGGTCTTGCTTCTTTACCCAACTTGCCATTCTGTGTTTTTGTAAGTGGAGTGTTTAGCTTATTTACATTCAAGGTTAATATTGTTATGAGCAGATTTGATCATATCATCCTGTTGTTAGCTAGTTGTTATGCAGGCTTGTGTGGTTGCTTTATAGGGTCAATGGTCTATGTACTTAAGTGTGTTTTTGTGGTGGCCAGTAACAGTCTTTTGTTTCCATGTTTAGCATTCCTTTAAGGACCTCTTGTAAGGCAAGTCTGGTGGTAATTAATTCCCTTAGCATTTGCTTTTCTGAAGAGGATTTTGTTTCTTTCACTTACGAAGCTTAGTTTGACTGGATATAAAATTCTTGGTTGGAATTTCTTTTCTTTAAGAATGCTGCATATAGGCCTCCAATCTCTTCTGGCTTGTGGGTTTCTGCTAAAAGGTCCACTGTTAGCTGGATGGGGTTCCCTTTGCAGGTGACCTGCCCCTTATCTCTAGCTGCCTTTAATATTTTTTCCTTTGCATTGACCTTGGAGAATCTAATGAGTATGTATGTGTCTTGGGGATGGTCATCTTGTATAGTATCTCACAGGGGTTCTCTGAATTTCCTGAAATTGAATGTCAACCTCTCTAGTGAGGTTAGGGACATTTTGTGGAAATGTTGTGGACAATATGTTCAAATATGTTTTCCAAGTTGTTTGCTCTCTTTCCCTCTCTCTCAAGGACACCAATGAGTCATAGCCTTGGTCTGTTCACATAATCCCATATTTCTTGGAGGTTTTGTTTATTGTTTTTTGTTCTTTTTTATTTTTGTCTAAGTTGATTAGAAGAACCAGTCTTCATGGTTCATGCCTGTAATCCCAGTACTTTGGGAGGCAGAGGAGGGCAGATCACGAGGTCAGGAGATCGAGAACATCCTGGCTAACACAGTGAAACCCCGTCTCTACTAAAAAAAAAATACAAAAAATTAGCTGGGTGTTGTGGCGGGTGCCTGTAGTCCCAGCTACAAGGGAGGCTGAGGCAGGAGAATGGCGTGAACTGTGGAGGTGGAGATTGCAGTGAGCGGAGATGCGCCACTGCACTCCAGCCTGGGTGACAAAGTGAGACTCTGTCAAAAAAAAAAAAAAAAACGATTGTTTTCCTTAGCTTGGTCTATTCTGTTGTTAATACTTATGATTGTATTATGACATTCTTACAGTGTGTTTTCCAGCTCTATCAGATCAGTTTGTTTCTTTCTTAAAATAGCTATTGCATCTTTCAAGTCTTGTGTTCTTTTATTGGATTCCTTAGGTTTCTTGGGTTGGGTTTCAACTTTTTCCTGAATCTAGATGATCTTCATTATTATCCAAATTATGAATTCTATGTCTGTCATTTCAGCCATGGCAGTCTGGTTAAGAACCATTGCTGGGAAGCCAGTGTAATCATTTTGAGATAAGAAGACACTCTGGCTTTCTGAGTTGCTAGAGTTCTTGTGCTGGTTCTTTCTCATCTATGCAGGCTGATGTTCCTTTAACATTTAAAGTTGGTAAACTTTGGATGGAGCTTTTTGCTTTTATATTCTCTGAAGACCTTGAAGTTTTGACTGTGGTATAAGTTGAGTTCAGTCAGCCGGCTTCATTTCTGGATGATTTCAGATGGCCAACGCTCAGCTCAGCAACTGTGGGCTGCATGTTCTAACCCTGGGGGGCTGGTAGCAGGCCCACAGCTTTGTTCTCTGTCCACTTGAGGTTAAGCACCTGCTATGCAGGAGGGGCTGAAGTGCTCTGGTCTGCTGACAACACTCTGATGGGGGGTGCCAGCAAAAGCACATCATCAGGCTGGTGGCAGCAGAGTATGCATGCACTGCCAGCAGCATCAGCATGATGGGGTATACATGTGCTCACAAGGGTGGGGAGATAGCATCCTTTCATGAGTGCTCACAAAGGTGGCTGCAATGAGGCAGTGTCCACACATGCCAGAGGGAGCAGGGCAGCAGCAGTGAGGTCCACACACACGCCAGTGACAACTGAGCAGTGAAGTCTGTGCATGTGCACACTGCCAAAGGGGTGAGGGAAGGTTGTAGGTGGGTGCGCACCAGCAGGGCCCATCTGCTGAAGCTCCCTGATTTTTAGGTGGGGTCTGCTGGTGAAGTAGCTATGGCAGCTGCCACCAGGAAGCACCCTAGTTGGGCATCCAAGGCTGTGCTGCAAATGGGCGCGGCCAGGCAGGCACACTGGGAGAGACTGGGAGGCAAGGGAGTGCACAGATCATACTAGCCTCATCCCATGGGCAAAACCGTGCCACTCTGTCCAGGTATGACAGGCAACAAAGGCCAAAGCCACCTAGGGGAGTGTAGTGAGCCTTGGGGATGAGTGCCCCTGGCCGTGCTCCACTGCCTCTATTCCTATGCCAACCCCCCTTGGCTCTGCACAGGCTGGAATACTGTCCCTGCCACCTCTCCAAGTAGCTCTCCTATCAGCTCAAGTTTCTGTGGGGGTCATAGAGTCTCCTGAAGCTAGGAGTCTGGAGGTCCATGGCAAGAGTGGGCCACTGCTTACCTATTTAACTTATCTCTTCCCCCAGGAACTGCAGAGGGCCAGGAGCAAGCCTTGGTGTTTGACTGCCCTGGGCAAGGTTTCCAGCTTCCTCCCGCTTCAGCCCAGGGTCTGCGTCTTCCTTCCTTCCTTCCACTCTTAATGTCTTCCCTTCAAAGATCTGCTCAGAGTGTGCTGGTAGTCCCTCTATGGGAGATGCTCTTCCTGGTTGCATCTAGTCAACTATCTTAGGTCTTCTCCAAGATTCTTCATTGAATCATTATTTATAATATTAAAATACTAGAAAGAAGTCAAATGTCCATCAAGAGGGGACTGGACTGATTAAATAATGTATCCTTACACAATGGAATACTCTGAAGATGTGAAAAAGGCGTAAGCCATATCTCTATAAATCTATTAATTATGTAGGATATATTATGAAGTAAAAACAAAGTAATGAAAAGCTTGTACACTATGCTACCATTATCTGAAAACAGAATATGTGTTTGTGTCTAGTTATATTTAAAAAAAAAAAAATCAATGGAATGCTAAATTACAAAGTTTTTTTTCTGGGGGGGTGGGGACAGAGCCTTGCTCTGTCACCAAGTGGGAGTGCAGTGGCGCGATCTCGGCTCACTGCAACTTCCGCCTCCCAAGTTCAGGCAATTCTCCTGCCTCAGCCTCCTGAGTAGCTGGGACTACAGGCACGTGCCACCATGCCCAGCTAATTTTTGTATTTTTAGTAGAGACAGGGTTTCACCATGTTGGCCAGGATGGTCTCGATCTCTTGACCTCGTGATCCACCCCACTCAGCCTCCCAAAGTGCTGGGATTACAGCTGTGAGCCACCGCACCTGGCCAGTGAATGCTTTAAATGTTTTATACATACATAAATATTATATATTAGTTATATGAATAGGTACAAGTAATTTTCGAACACAGTAATCTTTTCTGAACATCCTTAATGACAAATAGTCTAAAGACAAATAAAACCTGAAAAAACACATTAACTATTCTCTGTAATTCTTATTGTTGATGGTAGTGGTGATATTGTCATTCTGAAACCATTGAGTGTGTCATATAGGATAAAGCAAATATATTTGTGTCATTAACAAATAGGAATTTCAACATGAAAAAAAGTAGCTACGAACATAAGGTTAATTAAGTAAAATTAAAGTTCTGTCTTCCTGAATATTAATTGAAAATACTGGTGTGAACCTATGATGAATTTTACCCTAACACAAATTATTTCAAGGGTTCCTTAACTCTGTCCTCAGCAAAGGCCTAGAACTAATGACCAACCTAGTAGTAATGAGTACTTTAGTGCCCATGTTGTGGTCTCTAAAGATGATTTTCCACTATATGGAAAGTGGGGTTCCTGGAGAAAGGACTGATTCCAAAGCTAGAGCAAGAAATTTAAAAAATAAACTTGAACTATCTTGTTGAATCAGAAAAGAAGGAATGCCAAGATCATGCCAAAGGACTCATTGGCCAACCTGAAGAGATTCCCACTGCCCTGAAATTAGACAATTAGAGCATCAATAGAACAATAAATACAATCACATCACATGTATTAAACCTATGGTTTATAATAATATTCAAACAAACAAGCAAACTCATTGGCCAACTTTGGAGGATAATATGCAACAAAGTCATTATTTTGAAAACAAGTACATAAAGGGAAAAAAATCAAATTTTATCCTGCTTTTTCTATATAAATTATACTTTAAGGTAACTAAATGATGAATGAGGATAGGTTTCTCTGTGTAGAAATACAGAAATATTCCAGCTAATAAAACAGAAAGGAATGATAGAATTTTTTTTATAAACTATAATGAATTAATGGATTTAGGTAATGATTAATAAGGGCTTCTAAAATCACAAATAAGAGAACTAACCAGGCAAGATATACCTTTCTATGGAAGTGCAAAAAATCTATCAAGTATGCTTGACAAAATAATAATAATAAACTTATTATTATTATTCCAAATCGACTCTAAATCTAACTACCAATTTACTGAAATTACAGAAATATATAAAATGACACCATAGAGATGCAATCAGCAAAATTCAGTTTCTACAACAAATAAATTGCAAGAGTGGGAAAAAAGTAATGGAGAGAAGCCCTATAGATTAAAAAATATTTGAGAAACATAGTAACCAGTGGCAATGTTGTATGAAGCTTATTTCTAATGTGATGCAAAACAAAAACACACTGAAAATAAATTACGAGACAACTGGGAAAATTTGAACACTGACAATACTTGATGATATTTAAAAATTATTGTTAATATTTTAACAATATTAATGCTAAGTGTAATAATGAAATTGTAGTTATATTAAGAATTCCTGGTCAGGCGTGGTGGCTCACACCTGTAATCCCAGCACTTTGGGAGTCTGAGGCAGGCAGACAGCTTGAGCTCAGGAGTTCAAGACCAGCCTGGGCAACATGGTGAAACCCTATCTCTACTGAAAATACAAAAATTAGCCGGGTGTGGTGGTATATGCCTGTAATCCCAGCTACTTGGGAGCTGAGGCAGGAGACTCGTTTGAACCCAAGAGGTGGGATTTACAGTGAGCCGCAAGATGGTTCCACCGCACTCCAGCCTGGGCACTGGGAAACAGAGTGAGACTCCGTCAAAAAAAAAAAAAAAAAGAATTCCTATCTTTCAATGATACTAACATATTTACAAATAAAACTATGTCTTTATTTTGCTATTAAATGACCTAGTATGTTGGAGGAAAGTAAATAAAGGCAGAAAGGAAAAAGGTAACTGGAACTGGTGATGTATATATTGGAAGTAGTTACATAACTCTATTTTGGTGTACATTTGAAAATTTCCATAATAAAAAGGACAAATAACATTGAAATCTTTACTATTAGCCTTCAAGGACCTGTATAACCTGGTCCATGCCCACCCTCCTCATCTCATCACTCTTCCCTTGCTCATTCTGTACCAGTGACTTTGACAGCCTTTCTGTTCTATGAATATGCCAAGCTCTTTGTCTAGAGAAATATGTAAAGAAATAATAACAGAATTTTCCAAAAATTTTGAAAGACATCAAACAAAGATACAAGAAGTGAAAGGAGGCAGTAATTATTTGCCACTTTTCAATTAATTCTAATATCCTTAGCTTGTTAAGGCACTCCATTCTGTGAAGACCTTCCACTCCAAACCCAACCTAAATCTGCAGTTGACCACCTGGGTGGACTTCAATGGAGAATAATCTCCTCAATCCCATCCTGACTGACTGGGTTTTGCATCATCTGTGTGACCCCAGAGACCAGCATTAGCAAGCCTCAAGTTAGAAGTTTTTAGCAAATGTAGGTTCTGTGATGCCTTTGAGCTAAGGTGCACTAGATGATAGGGGAATAATAGTTGTTTCTTATTTAATTTGATGTGGAAATAAGAATGGAATGAAATGGCTATCAATACAATTTCAGAAGTCTTCTAAAGGCACTGTCTTCCTTGATGGTTCTTATTGCAAGGCAACTGATCTGAAGTAGACTGAAGAGGGAGGCTGGCTTTAGAAACAGAGACTAAAAAGTGGGGACACCGGGCCAGGTGCGGTGGCTTATGCCTGTAATCCCAGCACTTTGGGAGGCCAAGGCAGGCTGATCACAAAGTCAGGGGTTCAAAACCAGCCTGCCCAGCATGGTGAAACCCCATCTCTACTAAAAATACAAAAAATTAGGCTGGCATTGTGGTACACGCCTGTAGTCCCAGCTAGTTGGGAGGCTAAGGCAAGAGAATTGCTTGAACCCAGCAGGCAGTGGTTGCAGTGAGCCAAGATTGTGCCACTGCACTCCAGCCTGGGTGACAGAGCATCTCAAAAAAAAAAAAAAAAAAAAGTGGGGACATCTGAGTTACTTAAGAGTGAAGAATCAAGAGAACTTAAGTAAAGAACAAAAGAACAACAAAACAAAACAAAAATAAGAATAGGAAACAGAGAAGAAAATGACTGCAAACTAGATTCTTTAATCCCCAAAGATTCATTTATAGGAACACAAAACAAATTTTACTTTTGTGTTCAGGGCCAGCCATAAAGATCCGTCCTTAAAGAGAGTGAGACGAAGGGCACATTGCAACAGAAAGGTGGATGCATACAGAGTTATATAATTTTGCAGCCATTCCACACACCTTGGCAAGGGCCGATGGTTTCAAAATCCAAGAATAGCTCCACATGTGATCTCTGACTGATTGGGAAGAGGAATATGCCTGGCATGGCAAGAGAAGTGCACTCCCAAAAATGATGAGCAAGAAAATCATTTTCTCTGCTAGAAATAGGTCAGAGAACTTTCCAGTGATGAGATCTGGAGATTCAGAAATCAATGGTGGTCACTATTTTGCTGCTTCTTAAAAGGCAGAGGGGTGTTAATACCATTCATCTCATTTATTCAAACAAACACATTATTTGAAAATACATTGTTTTCCAAGCCCTGTACTAAACACAGAGAATACACTACTGGGCAAAAGAAGAATGGATTCTGAGGACAGGTAGTGTCCCTTCTTTCTCTGTCAGTAAGTCAGTTCTCCAGACCTATTTACTGAGAGGCCAGACAAAGGATTTTTCTAGGCTCACCTTTCTTAGCTGCCTTCTCTAACAATCCCTGTGAAGTAGAGTTTAAAGTTGACTGAGTCCATAAGAGATTAATGTACAGTAATTAAGGATGTAAAACAATGTTCTCCAATGGCCAGAACTCTTTACTCTGCAGAATTTATGATATATGGCAATGAAAATAACTAAAACCTTCAAAAATTTAGTACTCAAAACAGGACAAAAGAGCTAGATGAAACTTGTCTGCTTTACCACCACTACTATAGTCACTTTAATCCCAAGATAGATAACTCAAGATTGGCTTCAGCTGTTTTGTCTAGGCTGAAGGGCAATTTATATTATTAAAAAAAAATGACAGTACCAAAGAATAAGTTCAATTGTCTGCTTTATTCCATAAATATAAATTAAGCCATTAAAAGTAAGTTAGCTCCTAGAAAATGAGAAGCTTTTTGTCTGTGAAAACTGGTATCAAAATTAAAGAAACAGGAAAAAACAGCCCCACTTAACAAAAAAAGATACAATATCCAAGAACCATTAAATGCTCAGATTATGAGTAGATACTTTTCATCCAGAACTGATGACCAAGCATGGGTCAGGCCAGTCAAATACTCCTGAGGTTCCCAGAACATATCTGGGAGCAGAATATCCCAGGTAAGTGTGAAAGCAATGTGCCAACAAAGACTTTCGTTCCTCAAATGCCCCAGCACTTTAATGTTGAATTGTGATTGTTTTCTACTCTCAGCTTTGGCCTTGTTTTTGTGCCTGTACCTGCTTCAGACAGATCTTCACAAATAGTGCGCCTTTGGTCAGTTAACCATAGGTGGTATGAGGTCTAGACTGCGCAAAACTAACAAGAACTTGAAGACAACTATCTTATAAAACTGAAATCAAAGGGCTTAAAGGACATTCAGTTTGTTGATAAAGTAGATATCACCTTGTAGAAACTCAAAAGGCCATATATAAGGAACATGAATAAACATTTTTATTTATTTATTATTTTTGTTTTTTGAGATAAAGTCTCACTTACTCTGTCACCCAGGCTGGAGTACAGTGGCTCAACTCACTACAACCTCCACCTCCCCAATTCAAGCGATTCTCCTGTCTCAGCCTCCCAAGTAGCTGGGATTACAGGCACCCGCCACCACGCCTGGCTAATTTTTTTTTTTTTTTTTTTTTTTTGAGACAGGGTTTCACTCTGTCGTCCGGACTGGAGTGCAGTGGTGTGATCTCGGCTCACTGAAACCTCTGCCTCCCAGGTTCAAGCAATTCTCCTGCCTCAGGCCTCCCAAGTAGCAGGGACTAAAGACGTATGCCACTATGCCCAGCTAATTTTTGTATTTTTAGTAGAGAAGGGGTTTCACCATGGTGGCCAGGTTGATCTTAAACTCCTGACTTCAAGTGATCTGCCCACCTTGGCCTCCCAAAGTGCTGGGATTTAGGCGTGAACCACCGACCATGCCTGGCCTGATTTGTTTGTTTTTTGTCATTGAGATTGGGAGGGGGGATAGGAGTTGGTGTTTAAAGATATCACCTAATCATTTCCTTGCATACACAGGAAACATAAAACACAATTTTCCCTCATGTTGGAAGTTGAGTGCTCTCAGGGCATAGAGTGAAGGAAAGTCCTCATTTTGCCCTAAGCAAATGTTTCCTGGGTATGTGGCTCCAAGGGAAGATGCCAATGCTAAGTTCTCTAAGAGTACTAGCAAAATACTTCTTGCACATCATAACTGCTTCATAGCTATCTCTTCAGTACTTTTTCCCTGGTGATCCCTAACCAAGGCTCCCATAATGGGAGCATCAGAGCTTGCACATTGGCCTTGCAGAAGCTATACCACCACCACCACACAAAAGACTTGGATTAAGATCCCAAATGCCTCCCCAAATAAGAGCTGTTTCAAATCTCCAAACTATTGTCTTTATTATCATAGTTTCCATAAACAACTGTAATTAAATGCATACTATGTACTAGTGTTTTACATTTAGTAACGCTAATCTTCAGAATTTTCCAGTTTATAAAAGAGTTAACTGAGGCTTAGAAGGTTTAAGCAATTTACCTAAAACTACAAAGTTAGCAAGTAGTGGAGTCTTGGTTGAACTATATGTCTCAGTCTTAAACTTATCTTCTTAGTAACTCGACGTCTAATGAGAAGATAAGCAAAACAACAATTTTAAGCTTATGAAAAGCAATAAAAAATCATAAATTAACAGAAAAATGCAAATTTTCAGCACTGCTGCTACATTTTCCAGTTCCCTTTGTCTCTAGCTGTGAATGATTTCACGGGAAGAATAGAGATGAATACGTTCAGACTGAAATAGAAAATGTTGGAAGCACTCATTTAACATTGTGCACAGTATTTCTAGAGAATTTCCAGCAGGTGGCAGTATTTAAGAACATTACTGGTAGTCACAACTTTGGCAGCTATTGCTGCAAAGAGAGATTGGGTGTCAAACAAAAGTCTTTAAACTTCGGCCCAAACTTGAATTTCCAGTTATTTTATTCATTGTCCTTGGAAAGTTTCAAGAGCTAAAACATTACCTTTTTCTTATAATTGTTTAATTTGAGGTTCACTTTAACTTGCAGATATGGAACAGTGGTTTCAATAAATTACAGTACATTTAGTTAATCTTACTTTGGAAATTGTGTAAGGTCTTTGATGTTGTTCCAAATATCAGTTCCTTCCCTGGAATTTTGTGGCCTAAGCCTCAGAGCAGTATTCAAATGGCTGTTATTTTGTATTGTTTCTTAAATATCTAGAAAACATGTGAAATACAGGGTCAGGCTCTGTTGACAATGCACAGGAATCGTTCAAAAGGCTTACATTATATGCTTGGCCTAGAAACAAACAGAGCAGTTTGCCACATTTTCCTAACAGTTAAAACCTCTTGCAAACTATTCCACATTCAGCATTTCTCTCTGCTCTGCAACACTCATCCCTCAGTCCTGTTTAGCAAACCATATACCTTCTGTGATCATCACTGTTGTTCCCACTTCCATCCATTACACTATTCTCCCATTAAAAAAAATTTCTTGCTTTACTCTTTTTCAATCCATGTACACACTTTGCTTCAACATACTTTTTACGAAACATTCCCTAGGCATCATTCCTTGACTGCTTCTGTGTTCTTCTTTTGCAACTGTGTATTTTCTTGGAATGTATAAAATCAATTTTCCCATAATGTACATGTTGTATATGTTTATCTTGCAATTTTCAGTTGAACATGTGTCATAAATATAGGTAAGCAAGAAGGAAGATTTTACCAAAGAAGAGAAAGTTGTCAGTTCATTAAGACAAAGTCCATTATGTTTTCTTTTCTGTATGGTATCTCTCAGAATTAAACTCATCCATTGTATTATTTTCTTCCTGTCAGTTTCATTGCCAGAGTCATAATAAACTTGAAATGCTCTGACATAATTAACTAGCGGGGGAAAGGAAGAACATAACTGTCAGGTAATTTAGGAAATGACTATGCTTATCATTGCTCAGATTATGCGTTTGTGTCTCACACACATTCTCATTTCCCTTTCCTTGTAGGTACATCGTGACAGGCAGAAAAAAATCAATCTTCTGTTAGAAATAGTTCTGTAACTTATTTTTCAAACAAACTAAAAGGACTTTAAAAAAACAGCATTGAAAGAAACTAAGTGTGGTTTAGGAAGAAAGGAAATACATTTCTAACTCAATTTATGCAGTATAGTTTTCTCCCAAGATTACCTATTTACTGTCAAATACATGCTAACAGGCTGTGTTTATACAGCCCACACATAGATGAGGAAAGCTTACACAGTAAACTCCCCAGCTTCTGGGAGAACTTTGTGGCTCAGTAAAAATGACAGGATTCCATGGAATGATACAGCTCTATATCCTAAACACCTTTAATCCAAGGGTTTATATGAATTTGTACAATAGCTACTAGGTATAAAAATAGCGCAGTCTATGCGTCCTGGAATAATCAACCAATATGAAGCCACCAGAAATGTATTCAGCTGGTAAATGTATTACCCTTCAGATGGGTAAAGTGTTTCTCATGCATTGGCAGTGGAATGCTCAGTGTTTGGGAATGGCTGGAATAAATAAGAGGTTTTTTTAATCCTTCCAGAGTTATCTGTATTTTAAAAGTTTATAACTAATGAAGTGTCCATGTCTTGAGTTTGTGTGTGTGCACGCGCACGTGTGTGTGTGAGAGAGAGAAAGAGTGAAAGCAAGAAAGAGAGAGAGGGAAAGAGAAAGAAAGAGAGAGAGAGAGATCCTTTTTGGGAAACCACTGATGAGGCTATCTGGACTCTCACCCTGGGAAAATGTCCACATGCATATACGCACAATTTTACATAAAATTCAGAGGTTTTATGGGTTTACTGAAAGGTTAGAAAGACTTACATCAATTGACATGATTTTAGGCAGTGCAAAAGTTAAACTAAATCTCTTCAGGAAATAAAAATATTAGGCACATAAGACATTCCCTGGTTTAAACACATACATACACACACACCCACCACACACACACAGCCAGAGTTCTTGAATTCAGTTAGGAAGATGACGCATCTAAAGTCATCATTAGCTACCTCACACAAGCTCTGACAACTCCAAATTGCTCCTCTCCCTAGTTTACAGTTCGCCATTCCAGATCTCAGTGTTTTTGCTCCTGCTCACCTCCTCTCTCTCCTAATTCAGCTCCACCTTAAGAGCACAGACCCTGTCTTTCAGAAAGCCTCACCTGGCTGCCTAAACCCATTCTGTTCACAGCAAGGCCAGATGCCCCAGATATCGCCTGCACAATAACACATCATTTCATGTTGAAACCGGAAAAGTTCCCTTGTCCCCCATGCAGGGCATGAGATGGGGGTGTGGCTCACTTTTTCAGGTGCTCTTTTATTTTAGCCATCTGTAGGCAGCCTGTGTTAGCTCAATTAGACTCCCTGCCTTATCTCAAGGACAGAAGGCTTTCTGTACCCTGGGGTTTCTTGCCTTGGTGTACCCGAAGAATTGGATCTCACGTGGGCTTGGAGAATGAATGCAAGGTTTTATTGAGTGGAAGTAGCTCTCAGCAGATGGGGGAGCCAGAAGGGAGACAGAGTAGGAAGATGGTTTTCCTGCTGGAGTCAGGTCACTCAGCAGCCGGCCTCTCCTCTGACCACCCCGTCCAAACCCCACGTTGTTCCACCGGTCGATGGCCTGCTGGTGCCTGTCGATGTGCTCTCGACGTCCAGCTGCTTGTGTGTTCCTCCGCCAGTGTGTTCCTCTTGACGTCCAGCTGCTTGTGTCTCTGCCTGGTAGGGTCTCAGGGGGTTTTATAGGCACAGGATGGGGACGTGGCCGGCCAGGGTGGTCTTGGGAAATGCAACATTTGGGCAGGAAAACATAAGTGCCTGTCCTCACCTACGTCTGTGAGCGCAGGCCTGGGGATGGAACCCTAGCCGGGAACGGAACCCTAGCCGGGGACCATAGCCCTCCTCTACCTAGCACCTCCCTGCTGGCCTTCCGTATCAATAGGGCCTCTAAACTGTGAGCGATTTGAGTACAGGAACTCTGAGTTATTTAATTCTGTGTCCTCAGATCTTAACTCAGTGCCTGGCACTGAGAAATGTTTTTGAATGAATAACAGTGCACATATGCATGTGATACATGCACTCAGTATTTAAATTCAGGTGGCTTAAAGTTCACAACCCTTGACTTTGTGTTCAAGAGAACTTGAAACAATACCACAGCCTTTGAACAAGCTTGTTTAAAAGGAGCAAGTACTCATGAATAAATTATCTTCTGTCTCACTTTCAGCAAAGTATACTTTGAAAGGAAATGGGCCAGTTCCCTTATAGGTGAGTTCTCAAGTGGTCAGTTTTTGGTATGTGAATTTTTATGATAAATATTTCCCTTTCCTTTTCATTACACTGTTAATTATCATTGTATAAAGAAGTGTACCTGTCTGTGGCATAAAATTTAAAAGATATCAAAAGATAAACAACACAAAGTAACCTTTCTTCTTCCCCAGAAGCAACCATTTGTAGTATTCATTAACCTTTCACAGAGTCTAGGCATATTAAAAAATAAATGATATCTTTTGTTACATTTTAAGACATACATTCAGAGAAATTTCTCTCAATATTTGACGGCTGCCATAAGGAAGAAATAGCATGTAGAGGTGCTTCTTCAGAGACAGGCTGAGTCTAAGGTGCCTGTAAGGATTCCAGGCAAATGTATCCAGAAGATAGCTAAAATAGAGGTCTGAGACTCAGGAGAAAGGTCAGGTGGTAGCCATCAAGGGTAACAAATTGTTGATGCCACTGGAATGATGTAATAGCTCAAGCACCATAGACTGTGGGTGAGATGCTGGCATCACACTAAATCCTAGGAACCACCAATATTTAGGACAGATGCAAGAAGAGCTAATAACCAAACCCAGGAAGTCTAAGTTAGGGTCACCCTAACGGCAGATTTAATAGCAGTAGATTTTCAAAATCAAAGGAAGAGAAAATTTTACACTCTACTCTTTAAATTACACTGATATGCACTAAAAAGGCCAGTATTGTGAATACTGAAAAGAGAAAGTATCAGTAGTTCAGTGAGAGATGAAAAAAAAAGTATCCATCAAATACCTATTGACGATTACTGTGTGCTAGGAATGTGGGAATATAATACTGAATGGTACCATCCTTTTACAGGTTCGAATTTCTGTGAAATTGTAAGTCTGCAGGCATGCCCTAAGATGATCTTTCTTCCACATGGCTGGTGGAACATTCAAAGTGGAGAGATCAGTCTCAGGTTGCCCTGATGTGAATCATCCACTTACACTCAGGAAGATTTTGAAAGCCTCGTAATCATGTATTTTCTAACGTGTTCAAACTTGGGTCTAGGAAGAGAGGTCAGGAATCCATCAAGGTAAACATGCAAAACATATCAAAGAATAGGAGGAAGAGAAGGAGGAGGGGGAGAAGGAGCATTGCCAAGGGGTCTGAGGCTTCCATGTTCTCATATCATCTTCATTCATTGGTCTGTTTAACAAAAAAGGAAGCCATTGTAAAGATATAGAAAAACCGAAACATTTTTCCTACTCTCTACTGTCCACAACACAATCCACATGGAACACTTCTGTGACCTCTGGTCTGGTCTCCAAAATGTGTGAGGATTTCTCTTAACCAGCAATGAAGCAATTCTGACACCAGGTATGTGTAGATTTTCCCCACGCCACAAGCAAACAAGCAACTCTGCAGCAGAAACCAGCTGAGTGTCCTTTAATTATATTCAATTCTGAGACTACTTGCCCAGAGATAGCATCAGATCCCACAGAATGAGGGCTCAGTCCCACAAGACCGCCCTCCCACTTCCGATGCCAATCAAAAGCCCCAGGTTATTTTACCTGTGCTTCTGAGCAACTGGCTATAAATCAGGATTCCCACGCTCCCTCCTCAGGTTTGATTAATTCGTTAGAGCAGCTCACAGAACTCAGGTTTATTTACCAGTTTGTTATTAAGGATATTACAAAGGATATGGATGAAGAGATACATAAAACAAGCCATGTGGGAAGGAGAGTGGAGCTTCTATGTCCTCCACAGTCATGCCACCCTCCAAGAACCTGGAAAGTCTCAGAACCCAGTCCTTTTTTGTTTTTATGGAGCCTTCATTACAGAGTCATGACTGATGAAACTATTGGTGATCAACTAAACCTTCAGCCCCTGTCCCCTCCCTGGAGGTGGCAGGGTGTGGGGAGAAGGCTGAAAAATTCCAGCCCTCTAATCCTGCCTTGGTCCTGAAACTACCTAGGACCACCAGCCACCAATCAACTCATTAGCAAACAAAAGGATACATCACTTTGGAGATTCCATGGATTTTAGGGGTTGTATACCAGGAAACGGGGAAGAAGACCAAATATACACTTCACAATATCACAACCATTAAATTATTTCCTGTAATATGTCTTGAACTCTTTCACACACTGAAGATACAGAGATGACAGATGAGCCTCTAGAAGTTTGCAGTGTACAAGTAAATTGGCAGACTATACCTGCTGATATTGACAGGTGACAGCATGCTGGCAGCCCTCACAGACCTCACTCGCTCTCGGTGCCTCCTCGGCCTTGGTGCGCCCACTCTGGCCATGCTTGAGGAGCCCTTCAGCCCACCGCTGCACTGTGGGAGCCCCTTTCTGGGCTGGAGCCGGCTCCCTCAGCTTGCAGGGAGGTGTGGAGCGAGAGGCGCGAGCAGAACTGGGGCTGCGCGGGGTGCTTAAGGGCCAGCGCGAGTTCCGGGTGGGCGTGGGCTGGGCGGGCCTGCACTCCGAGCGGCTGGCCGGCCGTGCTGGCCCCTGGCAGTGAGGGGCTTAGCACCCGGGCCAGCGGCTGCGGAGGGTGTGCTGGGTCCCCCAGCAGTGCCGGCCCACTGGCGCTGCGCTCGATTTCTCCCTGGGCCTTAGCTGCCTCCCCAAGGGGCAGGGGCAGGGCTTAAGACCTACAGCCCACCATGCCTGAGCCGCCTCCCCCACCCCCACCCCCCAGCTCTGTGGGCTCCTGTGCGGCCCAAGCCTCCCCGATGAGCACCGCCCCCTGCTCCACTGCGCCCTGTCCCATCGGCCACCCAAGGGCTGAGGCGTGCAGGCACACGGGGCGGGACTGGCAGGCAGCTCCACCTGCCGCCCAGGTGCGGGATCCACTGGGTGAAGCCAGCTGGGCTCCTGAGTCTGGTGGGGACTTGGAGAACCTTTATGTCTAGCTAGGGGATTGTAAATACACCAATTCGCACTCTGTATCTAGCTCAAGGTTTGTAAACACACCAATCAGCACCCTGTGTCTAGCTCAGGGTTTGTGAATGCACCAATCAACACTCTAGCTACTCTGGTGGGGACTTGGAGAACCTTTGTGTGGACACTCTGTATCTAGCTAATCTAGTGGGGACATGGAGAACTTTGGGTCTAGCTCACCGATTGTAAACGCACCAATCAGCGCCGTGTCAAAACAGACCACGCTGGCTCTCTGTAAAATGGACCAATCAGCAGGATGTGGGTGGGGCCAGATAAGAGAATAAAAGCAGGCTGCCCAAGCCAGCAGTGGCAATTCGCTCCGACCCCTTCCACACTGTGGAAGCTTTGTTCTTTCGCTCTTTGCAATAAATCTTGCTGCTGCTCGGTCTTTGGGTCCACATTGCCTTCATGAGCTGTAACACTCACTGCAAAGGTCTGCAGCTTCACTCCTGAGCCATCGAGACCACGAACCCACCAGAAGGAAGAAACTCTGAACACATCCAAACATCAGAAGGAACAAACTCTGGACACGCCGCCTTTAAGAACTGTAACACTCACCGCGAAGGTCCGCAGCTTCATTCTTAAAGTCAGTCAGACCAAGAACCCCCCAATTCCGGACACAGTATGAGTAGGTGTAGTGTGTCCCACCGCTCCCAGGGGCCCCTTTTACATGCACAAGTGCACAGGCCATGGCCCAGACAGATATATGTAGAGGCAATAAAGGGGACCCTTCCCCATTTTGGGGTAAAGAAATGATATAGGGAATTTTACACTAGGAACTATTAGTCCTTTCTTGGTTGCAGTTATAGGGCATATCCTGCCACTTTATCTAATCTGAGCTCTACAACAATCCATTGCTATGTGTAGAGAGGAGGAAGGTTAAGAAAGATGGCACCGTCTATTCACTGTGACATAGCTAATCATGGGAAAGCCTGAATTTGACCCCAGACACTCTAACAGAGAACATATACTTGTCATCATCACCCTTGCTGCTTCCTATAGTTGCCTATCACCTTGACCAAAGCATTTCGGATTAAACAATATGATTCTTATTTATGGGGTGGAGTGAAGGCAGTGAGGGTAGAGAGCCAAAGATAAGGTTTGAGACTCTTTAGAAACTTAGAACAGTTTTCCACAAAATGTGTACTTTGGAAACCTGTATCAGAATCACTTGGATATTTATTAAACACACAGTCTCCTGAACTCCACCCCATACCCACTGATTCAGAATCTTTATAGGGTATTTAAGAAATATTAGTTTGAACTGTGATACAATAGTATTTAAAATTCCACTACTATAATTGCAAAATATTGAATGTAGTACAGTTTAAAGGAAAATTCAGAATTTATGAAAATGCTTCTAAATATGCAAGACCATGCAGTCAGCCTGCATCTTCACCATCTAAAGCACCTATTTTATATAGGGAATTGAGAATTATTCACAAGGCTTGATTATGTAAAAAGGCTCTGGGGCCACCATAGAGTAAACAATTCTGGGCTTGCCAATGTAAACAACTAGAAAACTGAACAAGACGGGAGAAACAGGTTTTTAGACATTATAAAATAGGCACAAGAATGTGATCCTTGAAAAATAGGAAAGAAGATGATCATTATAATTGCCTTGACTTTCTTCCTGAAGGGATTTTTTTGGGACCACATTGGAGGTATAAGTCCAAGCAGAACACTGCAGTGTCATTGAGTTGAAAAGACAGGGACTAGAGTTCAGAAAAGCTCAGGCAGCTGGAATGTGTGGGGTGCACATAAGACAGGAGGGCAGCAAAGAACCACTGAGAGGAGCTGTAAACAAAATGTTTCTAGAACCCAAAGGGAATCCAGAGATATTCAAACTCGGGTCAGCCATTAGTGTACAGATCCTGTTGAAGACCCAGGGTTTCAGTACATCACCCAGAAGTGTAAACCTTGATAATACGTATAAGCCAGTCATAGAGCAAGACCCCTCTAGACCTGCTTTCTAACAGTTTAAAAACAAGCCTCCACAGCATCAAGCTGATCCACAAGTAATTTAAATGTCTGTCAAACAAACTTCCACACTCTTTATAAAATACAGTAAAATCTAGATACTTAACTTTCAGAAAACGGATGAGAAGGATATACTTTCCAACTCGTCTTCTAAGGCCAGCATTAGCCTGATAACAAAATCATCAAGAAGTTACCAGAAAACTATAGATTAATTCTAGAGATCTAAGATGTAAAAATTCTCAGCAAAATATTAACAAGTGAAATCCAACAATATACTAAAATACTACCACCACGTGGCTCCACAAGTAGGGTTTATTCCAAGAATGCAAGGTTGTTTAATATTTGAAAATAAGTCAGTGTAATCAAAGATAAATACTAAATCACCATATTAATAGATACATATAAGATGTTTGCTAAATTCAGCACCTATTCTTAATAAACAAAAATAAAAACAAAAACAAAAGCACCCCCACTGAATTTAGTATCATACTTAATACTGACTTAAGGGCTTTCTCCTTAGATTGGGAACAAGAGATAGATGTCTACTCTCCTAACTGCTACTCAATAAAAGTGCCAGTGCAATAAAGGAACAACAAAAAAATTAAAAAGCATCTAAACAAGTCTGGATTGTTGAAGTTACACATGGAGTCACATAAGACCAAACAATGGCATGCTTAAGGAATGCACTGTTGCATCTCAGTGGTCTGGGGATTCCTAAGAGCAAGTCCATACCCCTATAAGTGTGGGGATGAGGTGAGGGCTCTCTGTCAACGAATGAGACTTTATCCCCACCTGCAATTATTCCCTAAATAATCGGGGCAGGAAATGGGGATTTTAGGGGCTCAGCTTAGACAGTGTAGAAGAGGAAACATCTTCCTTTCTCTGGAGTTTGTGAATCAGTGGCCTGGTTGTGTTCAAGGCTACTCCTTTTTGGAGGGAAGCAGTACCCTACAATTTGTAGTTGGGTCCAAAGCTAAGAGTGACATCTGCAGAGGAGCTTGCATCTGTGGACTCCGGTGTGGCTAACTATAGGTTCCAGTTTTAGGCTTTCTGTGTTATAATTCCCTTCTGTTCTTCTTAAACTATCTGATAAATTTTAATAAACATTATAGCCTAATGTCTGCTCCCACTGGAGAGAATGATCTGTTATCATGCTTGAGGTGAAACAGGCCAAGGAAAAGCAAGTGGCACTTGGGAGAAGCTGGTCTCAAAATGGAAGAGGGGACCTGCAGGAGAATGAAGCAATGGACTGAAGCCCTACCACTGATGGAGACAGGGAGCGATAACCAGGACTGATTTGAGAAACACTGTGCACATTACCCAGGAGTTCCCAAACACAGCTGGAAAGCAGAAAAGTGGAAAAATGACTAAAATGTCTTTGGTCTTATGGGATAGAGGCTCTAACTGTTGAAACTAGACATTAAATGGAAATGTGACGTAATAAGCTAATGAAGGCTAAAACTCTTGGGCCATGAGATATAATTCTGGAGATTCCATGCATAGATACCACTAAGAGAGACAAAAGGGCTTGTTTTTGTTTTTGCTTTGCCAAAGGCCAAAAGGAGAGGGAAAAAAAACCATAAAAGTTATGGATAAAGGGAGCCTATAATAATCCTGAAAGAAACAATCCCACATACCATAATTCCAAGTGTTGAAATCTTTAAAAAGATCAAAATCTTGAAAATATAATTCTGGTAAAGATAATTTAACATTCTTTAAATAACATTTATTTATATTTTAAAAGGATATTTGAGAAAAAAAGAATATTTCATAGACCTCTTTACATAATAAAATATTTTTATTATGTAAAGGTCTATTGTAATTATTTTATTGTGCAAAGATCTATTGTCATAGACCACTTTACACAATAAGATATGTAAAATATACATATTTTTGCAAGCATAAACACTCAGCTATAGAGTCTCACGGGTACAATAGTTATCAGCAGAAAAACCATATTCATAAAGAAACAGGTCAAAAAGCAAAATGTATAAATGCATGTCACCATGGTTGGTAATTGTGTGCACTTAGTTTTGTAACTACAGTCATCTGAAGTACCGTGAAGGACAACATAAGTCTTTTGACAAGACGAATCAAAGATTGTGATGGGTTGCCACTGCATTTGCAGTCTCCCAAAGAGCCGAGACCTTGTGAAATTGTATCTTTCACAAATGCAGATGTACAAAAAGGACATCTTTTCATTTATAGAGGAAGCTTCAATGTTTATATGTTGAGAACCAGGGAAGCAAATGTACCTCTCAGTCCAAGAGCGTCAGGACCTGGGGGACAACTGATGTAAGTTCTGGAGTCCAAGAGCCAGCAAGTTAGGGGTTCTGATGTCCAAGGCAGAAAAAGAAAAGTCTCTACTCTCAAAGATCCCAATTTGCTTTCTCTATCTATTCTCTCCAAGTCCCTAGCTGATTGGATGGAACCGCCAACATTGAGGGCAGATCTTCCCCACCTACACCACACAGGCTCACACAGCAATCTCCTCTCGAAACATACTTGCAGATACGCCCCCAGGAAATTCTTTACCAGGTTTTTTTTGGTATTCCTTAATTTGGTCAAGTTGACTCCCAAAATTGAGTCCACAAGTTCACCCCTTGTCGACTTGGCACCCACATGCATCTCCTTAATCACCCACACTTAATTTTTTTTTTTTTGAGACAGAGTCTCACTCTGTCACCCAGACTAGAGTGCAGTGGTACGATCTCAGCTCACTGCAAACTCCACCTCCTCGGTTCAAGCGATTCTCCTGCCTCAGCCTCCCGAGTAGCTGGGATTACAAGGCACCAGCCACCACACCCAGCTGATTTTTGTATTTTTAGTAGAGATGAGGTTTCACCACGTTGGCCAGGCTGGTCTCAAACTCCTGACCTTGTGATCCACCCGCCTCAGCCTTCCAAAGTGCTGGGATTACAGGCATGAGCCACCACGCCCGGCCACTTAATTTTCAAATAAGAAAATAACAAGATAATAATTCCACCAAACATGATGTCATTATAATGTGATCGTGATTTTGGGGAGATTTTAGACTTCAGGGATTTGGACTTTAGGGATTTTGATTTTTCGGGATTTCAACATTCAGGATTATGGTATTCAAGTCTTTCAGGATTATGATCCAAACTCATGAGAAAACATCAAATTTATTAGTTCAGAACAACAATAATACAGGCACACTTGGTTTCTCAAGTCACCTGCTTGGTCCTCTTCCAAGTGTGCTTTTCTTCCTTTCTTTCTTTCCTTTTCTTACTGTTCTAAAGGTTTCTGATAAAATTCCACTCCTGCTCTAAAACTTGCTTTGGTCTCTTTTTTTGCCTTGTGACCCTCAGTCAAATTCTTTCTAAAACTCCCCACAAAAAAACAAACAATATATTTTTTCATAGAAAGTAGAAAATCTCCTTGTCCTGGTAGCAAAACTGTGATTTCTAGGTTATTACCAGCTGTGTGTGTGTGTATTGACCATGCTCTTTCACTAGCTCATTATCTTCAGTACTGCATAGTGGTTAAGAGTTCTGGTTCTGGGATCTTGGAACCTGACTTTTGGGTTTGAATTTTAACATCACCACTTAGTAGCTTTGTGGTCTTAGCCAATTTATTTGACCTCTCGGTGCCTAAAATTTACCAACTGTCCAATAGGGAGAGTTTTAGCACCTAGTTTAAAAGGTTCTCATGAAGATTAAACACGTTATCATATGCTAATTTAGGCAAAGCACCTAGCACACAGTAATAAACTTTAGTAACTTTTAAACTCAGTAAATTTTAACAATTTTTATTAAATTCTAAACCAGTAAGAAAAATATACATATAATGCTATATTATTCCTCACATGATCTAAGAGACTCAATATTTGAAATTAGGAAATATAATTTGCCAAAAGTAAAGCTATCATTATGAACAGTAAGTTATTTACATCTGAAAAGGATTGGTTAGAATCTTATTGTTTACTAACAAAATTTCAACTATATCTTTTATTTTTAGGTTGTGGGAGACAGAAAGGATGCATATTAATATGTTAAAGACAATTACCCCTAGAGAGAGGAATCGAAGTATGGGGAAAGTAAGGACTTTTGCTTTCTTACACCTTCCCGTATTTTTTCAATTCTTTATAAAAGATCATGAATTATTTAGAGAATAAAATTAAGATAATTAAAGTGAGAGGATCTGACAATACAGTATCACTTAATTAGCCAGAAGTTAGATTGTACCTTCTGCCTCTGGCTTTACAATGCTTCTTTTGCCCCGTTACACTGTAATCCCTATTCATTAAATACTATTAGACATTTGCCTCAAGGTCAACATCATGAGTACACTTTTGACTACACCACCAAGATTAAACAGAGCCATTCAAAGCACCTAGTATGGCATCTAGCCATAGTAGATGTCAATAAATATTAGCTCCCTTATGTTCTACTCCCCAGTGGCACCTATTTTTTATTTAACAAATTTCATTCAAGTTATATCAGGGCTGGGAGTGATGGCTCATGCCTGTTATCCCAGAACTTTGGAAGACCATGCCAGGAAAATGGCTTGAGGCCAGGAGTTTGAGATCAGCTTGGACAACACAGAGAGACCCCCATCCCTAAAACAAAAAACAGGAAACAAAAAAATCAACTACAACATCAGAACTCTGGATTTTAGGGGTTACTTTTGGTTCACCTCTCTGTTTTCAAATTGTTTTTTGTTTGTTATCGCTTTTTATTTTCTTTTTTGCCATAGGCCAAAATCAGAGAAAACAAAAAGAGACACTAAACTTTTATATTTATATACACAAGGCTTTTATATTTAAATACAGATGAGTGAAGTGTTCCTTGTCATATTTCTGCTTAGGAAGCCCCAATGAACATTTGGAGAGAAGCGTAAACACAGCTGCCTGGAAATGGCTTTTAGAAACCCATTAAGCTGACTGATTTCAACCACTGGTGATGGATGAGGGTAGGAACAAATTCCTTCGTGGTACACGAGAACACTGCAAGAAGTTACATTTTAACCTGTCTTAAATAATGAGTAAGACATAATAATTAACCTAAATGCTCAATCCACTCTCAGAATGCCTGAGGCAAATGTTCTCTCCAACGTTTTCTACTCTAAAAGTAAAATAAGCTCCTGAGTCCACTGATATTGCCTAAAAACCTAGGTAGTGCTTGATATATTTTTAAGTATTTCTAATATTTACTTTCTAGTTAGAAAAACAATCTATCCACAATGCACAAATTGCTTAACATGAATAAATGTGTTTTTAAAAAAATACTCATATTAATATTAAAATTGGTAAAATTTGAATAAGGTCCCTAGTTTAGCTTACAGTAGTGTACCAGTGTTCATTTTCTGATATTAACAAGCTCAATGATAAAGTAAGTTGTTATTATGGGAGGAAGCTGAGTGATGGATACATGGGAACTCACCAAACAGTTTTGGCAACTTATTGTGAGTTTAAAATTAACACAAAATAAAACGTTTTTTAAAATCACCCTTACTTTTAGTATTTTGATATTATTAAAGCAAACTAAATATGGCCGGAGAAAGGCTCCATACTTCTATATTTGAGTCCTTGTGGATGAACTGTAATCTAGCTTAGTAGTCAGACAAAATTGAAAATGTAACTTCAGAGTATGCATCTGTAACTATAGCTAAGTCTTGGCCATTCCAGAGGCCATACTTCAACCATTCATACACTGATGAGTATTAAAACTGTGTTCAAATAAGGCAAACACCGAGCTGTAACCAATCCAGCCATTCTGTACCTCACTTCCAATTTCTGTCGTCATTTCCTTTTTTTTTGTCTGTAAGTCTTCTTCCACCACATGGCTGCGCTGGAGTCTCTGTGAATCTGCTGAGATTTGGGGGGGCTGCCCGATTCGCAAAACATTCATTGCTCAATTCAACTCCTTTAAATTTAATTTGGCTGAGTTTTTCTTTTATCAGTATTGAAATAACAATGACATTGTAATTTCAAAGCGGTCAAAATAATACATCAGTTAGGACCTTTTATCGTCAGTGAGGTTTGCTTACCTAAACTAGCCTAGGAACGAGGCTGGATTATGTTGCTTTTTTTTTTTTTTTTTTTTTGTGAGAGAGTTTTGCTCTGTCACCCAGGCGGGAGTGCTGGAGTGCAGTGGCGCGATCTTGGCTCACTGCAACCTCCGCCTCCCAGGTTCAAGCGATTCTCCTGCCTCAGCCTCCCGAGTAGCTGGCACTACAGGTGCCCACCACCACCCACCATGCCTGGCTAATTTTTATATTTTTAGTAGAGACAGGGTTTCACCATATTGGCCAGGCTGGTCTTGAACTGACCTTGTGATCTGCCCGCCTCGGCCTCCCAAACTGCTGGGATTACAGGCCTGAGCCACTGCGCCCGGCTTACGTTGCTCTTGATGCAGAAACTCGAATGCGATCACTGGCTTCTCTTTTGCTGTCTCTCGTCTTGAACTCCCCTTGTTTGGCTCCAGTTTTAGATAGGTTTTTCCTTTGGGAAGCTTTGATGTATTTAAGGGGAGGAAGAGATGAGAGGATAGAAAACCCCGTGGCTGTTTTTAGAAGTAAAGTGAATAGTTGCTAAGTAGAGAAACAAAACAAGAAGAATGCTCACTTTGGTAGATGAGCAGATAATGGAAAGTTTAAAAAATGTGAAAGTATACACAACCAATAATCATAGTTACACAAATTTATAACAAAACATCACTTTTTTTCCTACTGCCTCTATAATTGCAGAAGAGAACCAAATACCCTTTTCATCTGACAAACTGGACAAATAAAATTTAATAATATGCAATATGATGACGGTATAGTAAGACATATGCAGATGGGGTTTGGAATCAAAGGGTACAGCGCTTCCAAAAAACTGTTCTACTCTTTTACCCAGGAATTTCACTTTCAGAGACCTACCCAAGCAATGACAAATACAGATGACTACAATGTACAATGATATCTATACAACGTTATTTATCATAGTAAAAAGCATAATGTCTCAAAATATGGGAACAGTTAAATACATCATGGTGTTTCTGAATGACTGAATATTTAGTAACCATTTTTTAAAAGGAAACAAATCTGTATAAATCTGTATGTTAAGAATGATCCGGCGGGGTGCAGTGGCTCACACCTGTAATGCCAGCACTTTGGGAGGCTGAGGCGGGAGGATAATGAGGTCAGGAGTTTGAGGTCAGGAGTTTGAGACCAGCCTGGTCAACATGGTGAAACCCTGTCTCTACTATAAATACAAAAATTAGCTGGGCATGGTGGTGGGTGCCTGTAATCCCAGCTACTCAGAAGGCTAAGGCAGGAGAATCACTTGAACCCAGGAAACGGAGGTTGCAGTGAGCACAGATTGCACCACTGCACTCCAGCCTGGGTGAGAGTGCAAGACCCTGTCTCAGAAAAAAAAAAAAAAAAAAAAAAAGAATAATCCCAAAATTTAAAGAGAGAGAGAGAGAGAGGGAGAGAGTCTGCTTACTAGTTGTGTGATCTTGGTCAGGTTATTGATCTTCTGTGATTCAGTTTCCCCATATCCTTAAAATAAGAAAAATAAAAGTACCCACCATATAGGGTTGAAATGAGGATTACCTAAGTTAATATAAGTAAAGTAAGCATTACTTATACTTGGTTCATGTGAGCACATTATTACATGCAGTTAATGCATTGCATGCCTGGCACATAGTACTATTTTCAATAAATGAAAGCTTTACACAAATCATATAATACAAATTCCTGGATGTGTATTGCTTTGCAGGACTCTAACAAAACTTTAGTCAAGTGAACTGTAGGGTTTTCTAGCAAAAAAATCTCAGTAATAACACTTCCCACCTCACAAATTAATGTATATTTAAAGAACTATATACTCATGCATATTTTAAATGAGCACAGGGAGAGAAAGGAAACAGCAGCTGGACTTTCGGACTACAATTCAAGAAGTCAGAAAGAATGGTTGCTGTGAGGATCAGGACTGGGGATGAGAAAGAGGCAGTGGACTGTTTTTTTTTTTTTTTTTTCCTTTATTTATTTAATTTATTTTGATACAGAGTCTCACTCTGTCACCCATGCTGGAATGCAGTGGCGTGATCTCAGCTCACTGCAACCTCCACCTCCTGAGTTCAAGCGATTCTCCTGCCTCAGCCTCCTGAGTAGCTAAGGACTACAGGCAAATGCCACCATGCCTGGCTAATTTTTTTTTTTTTTTTTTTTTTTTTTGAGACAAAGTCTTGCTCTGTTGCCCAGGCTAGAGTGCAGTGGCATGATCTCGGCTCACTGCAACCTCTGCCTCGGGAGTTCAAGTGATTCTCCTGCCTCAGCCTCCCGAGTAGCTGGAATTACAGGCGCCCACCACCGTGCTTGGCTAATTTTTGTATTTTTAGTAGACATGCGGTTTCACCAGCTTGGCCAGGCTGGTCTCAAACTCCTGACCTTGTGATCCACCTGCCTCGGCCTCCCAAAGTTCTGGGATTACAGGCATGAGCCACCGCGCCCCGCCCATGCCCGGCTAATTTTTTGTATTTTTAGTAAAGACGGGGTTTCACCATGTTAGCCAGGATGGTCTCCATCTCCTGACCTCGTGATCCACCTGCCTTGGCCTCCCAAAGTGCTGGGATTACAAGCTGGCCAGGACTGTTTGTTTTACTACCAGCATTTGCATTCTGATTCTTAACCTTTTATTTGCTAAAACATTAAATAAATAAATAAAATAATCTGTGTTTTGAAATGTGTACAGCTAGAGCATAGAAAAGCTACTATCTCCTTCAGGATCTCTGATATAAGAAAATAAGTATTTGCAACTGCAGTCCTTGGCACCAGAAAGGGTAACAGGTTATGGTTCCAGGAAGGGGAAATATAGATGGCATCAGACGACTTCACACAATGCCCAGAGAATGTAGACTAGGTGCTTCTGTTCCCAGAAGCAGCACCCAGACAATGTGAAGAACACCATGTGGAAAGCAGTGGGGCAGTTCTGGTTTCTAATGGGCTCTGCTGATCTTTCAGCTCATCTGCCTGAAAGGTCATGTTCAGGCAAAAACTGTGAACTTCAATCTGGTGTATAATTCACTATACATGCATATTTTATTCTCTGTATAACTCTAGCAAGGCTGAACCCTTAGCAAGTCAAAGGCTTACCTGAGGTGCCCTTCCCAGATTTATCATGTCCCCCGATGGTGTGTCCGGAATTGGTAGGTTCTTGGTCTGACTGACTTCAAGAACGAAGCCGCGGACCGTCGCGGTGAGTGTTACAGTTCTTAAAGGAGGCGCGTTCGGAGTTTGTTCCTTCTCATGTTCGGATGCGTTCGGAGTTTTTTCCTTCTGGTGAGTTCGTGGTCACGCTAGCTCAGGAGTGAAGCTGCGGACCTTCGCGGTGAGTGTTACAGCTCTTAAGGCCCCGCGTCTGGAGTTGTTTGTTCGTTCCTCCTGGTGGGTTAGTGGTCTCCCTGGCTTAAGGAGTGTAGCTGCAAACCTTCGCGGTGAATGTCACAGCTCATAAAGGCAGTGTGAACTTAAAGAGTGAGCAGCAACAAGATCTATTGCAAAGAGCGAAAGAACAAACCCCCACAGCGTGGAAGGGGACGTAGCCGCTTGCTACTGTTGGCTCCGGCAGCCTGCTTTTATTCTCTTCTCCGGCCCCACCCACATCCTGCTGATTGGTAGAGCCCAGTGGTCTGTTTTGTCAGGGCACTGATTGGTGCGTTTACAATCCCTGAGCTAGACACAAATGTTCTCCACGTCCCCACCTGAGTAGCTGGATGCAGAGTGTGGATTGGTGCATTCACAAACCCTGAGCTAGACACAGGGTGCTGATTGGTGTGTTTACAAACATTGAGCTAGATACAGAGTGCCGATTGGTGTATTTACAATCCCTTAGCTAGACATAAAGGTTCTCCCAAGTCCCCACCAGAGTCAGGAGCTCAGCTGGCTTCACCCAGTGGATCCCGCCCGCCGGCACCGGGCCGCAGGTGGAGCTGTTTGCCAGTCCTGCGCCGTGGGCCCGCACTCCCCAGCCCTTGGGTGGTAGATGGGACTGGCCGCAGTGGAGCAGGGGGCGGCGCTCGTCCGGGAGGCTTGAGCCGCACAGGAGCCCAGGGAGCGGGGGAGGCCCAGGCATGGCGGGCTGCAGGTCCCGAGCCCTGCCCCGCGGGGAGGCAGCTAAGGCCCAGCGAGAAATGGAGCGCAGCACCAGTGGGCCGGCGCTGCTGGGGGACCTAGTACACCCTCCGCAGCCGCTGGCCCGGGTGCTAAGCCCCTCATTGCCTGGGGCCGGCAGGGCCGGCTGGCTGCTCAGAGTGCGGGGCCTGCCAAGCCCACGCCCACCTGGAACTCCAGCTGGCCCGCAAGCGCAGCGCGCAGCCCCGGTTCCCGCTGGCGCCTCTCCCTCCACACCCCCTGGAAGCTGAGGGAGCCAGCTCCGGCCTTGGCCAGCCCAGAAAGGGGCTCCCACAGTGCAGCGGTGGGCTGAAGGGCTCCTCAAGTGCCACCAAAGTGGGAGCCCAGGCAGAAGAGGCGCCGAGATCCAGGGAGGGCTGTGAGGACTGCCAGCACGCTGTCACCTTTCAGTAGGAGACAGCAAGAAGGCATTTTTCCATAAGTAGAATAAATATAGTCAAAGTTTTTCCATGACGTTTTTCAGATACCCAGAGAAAACAGCTTGCAAGAGATAAAAATCTATGCATATTCATACCTTTGAGCCTAGGTATTTTTTACCGATAAACTACTTCTAAACATCTGTCATTCAAGCACATTAGGGACGTACTGCTTAGCACAAACTAGTCTATATCCAAGTAGACACCACAATGAGTCAATTCACAGTTACTAGTATGATTTAGAATTTAACTACCTGTCTTCTAAAAAGAACAGCTAACATGTAAATGGAAAAAGGTACTCTATGTTACAACTATCTAATGAAGGGCTAGACAATTAGAATCGAATTATTTTGCTTTTTGAGACATTAAACCCTCAGTTCTCCTTTTTCCCCACTAGTATTATTTTCTCTCCCTGGATCCTTTTTCTTGTTGTTGTTAGAGATACCCACCAAGGCCAGTTGCTGTCCATTTACAAGCATATATTGCTATTATAGTGATACCTCACCTACCTGAAGCTCAGCTTCAAGGAACTTCAGCTCCTCAAACTATTCCGAAGAACTAGGAAATAAGGAAAATTACAAGGAAAATGATGTAAAAGAATCTACGTATCAATGAATGTCTTTCAAATCCTAACTCAGGGTTCATCTACTCATACTGTGCCTCAGGTTTAATAGGTATCTGCTGGGAGATATAAATGTATCTTGTCAGAAATACTATGCTACTTGGAGATATAAAAGTGAATAAAGTACCCTCAAAGAACTTACAGTCCTAATAACATTAGCTAATCTGGTTTTGTGGCTACTGAAGAATAAAGACAGCAAAATAGAATTTACAAAGAATCCCACAGAAAGGCGCACAGATAGCCGCAAGACCAAAACTATTTTTGGTTCTATTCTTAAATCACAGAGTAATTTGAGGCCAGTCACTCAAACTCTAGGCATTCATTTGGATTAGATTATTTTAAAGTTCCTATTTTGTTCTCCAATTCTATGAATACAGTTTTAAAACAGTTCACAATCTGACAACAGGAGACTTTTTTTTTTAAGGCACGAGAAGTCAAAAAACACAGCAGTATGGAGTCATTTACTATAGGAGTGAATTACTCCATCTTCTGCAACATCATAAATATTGTTGACAACAGCCCACAGGCTGGAAAAGCCCACATGGGCAACTTGTATGTTGTTATGTTTACATCCTTTATCTAATCATTTTAAAATTCATTGAGTTGTTTATTATCTATGATCCTCCACCAGAATATATGTTCCTCATGAGCAGGCATTTTATCTGTCTTGATCACTGAAACAGTGCCTGTCACAGAGGAAGTCCTCAATATTTTTTGAAAGAAAAATATTCTCCTTTTGACAAATATTGTTTTGACAATTTTGGACATTAACATTCAATTTTATAACTACGTTTCTGGGAATTACTTGTCCTTCTCTCTAAATTAATTGGTTTAGCCATCATTGCCTGTATTTTTATGCCATAATTCCCCCCTTTCTTGGATTCCTAATTTTGCTTATTTTTCAATATGTTGGCATATAGTTTCCCAATGATTTTTTTCAAAATAGAATGGTATGGGGAATATATTTTCTGGATCATTGTATATATAAAATTGTGTTTTACACATAAAAGATAACTTGCCAGGGTATACAATTCTCAACTGTTTGAGAGGGGTAGTATGCTCTCCTGGCATTTAGAGTTACATACTAGAGCATTCACTTTGTTCAATCAGATTAGAACACCTTGTGGCGAGGAATGGAAATGAGGGTAGAGGAAGGAAATAGATACCTCTTTTCATTTTTTCCTACCTCATCTCCAAAGCTACACAGTAATGGGGATGGCAAGAAGAGGAATAAGTGGAAAGATATTTAGAAGTAAAGTCTAAATATCTGACTTGCAAAGTAGGTGAAAAAGAAATCTAGGGTGGCTTCTAGATAACTTGCTAGGCTGACTTGGCTATTCTTGCTTCAAACTTGGATTTAGGGTTAATGTAATACTTTTGAGATTATCTCCAAGCTCTTTTCCTCACCATCACATTTTAATTTGTAATTGGACTGTATCTTCAGTCAAAGTCCCCACTAGCTGAATGATTTATGCTAGGAGAGTTTGAGGCTTATGAATTCTTCTCAACAAACCCTTCTCTTAGTGATTCTTTACTCTGAATTTTTATTGTACTTTAACCAAATTTCTATTGCCACTTATCACATTGTAATTGAAATAGGTTGCCTACTTGTCTGTCTCCAATGGACTAGGAACACCTCAAAGGGCATAGTCTTATATTTATGTTTTTTACCAATGCTTGGCACTGAGAATAAACTGAAGCAGTAATTATAGAATTAGTGGTCATATACAAGAAATATGCATTTACAAAAAAAAACACTTATTTTCACATACAGGGAGTTTGTGAGATGGCTATATTTGAAAGCATTTTAATTATAAGAAAACAGAACTGAAGCCAGACTCTTCAGAATTCCTCCAATTTATCATTCATTCATTTATTCATCAATGCTATATTTAGGTACCAAGCACTGGCTGAGTGTTGAAGACAGAATGAATGACAACATCCAGCTTTGGAGTCGATTAGGGACTAAAAAAGAAAGTGCATCTCACTTAGTGGTCCCACATTTCCCCTAGAGGGCAAAGCCTGACCTTGAGACCAGGTGGAATTGTAGGGGAACTTCAGAAGGCAGGGACAAAGCCTCATTGGTCTTGTCAGGCAATGAGTAAGCAATCATTGCGTGTTTATCGAAACAGGTTGAAAAAAATAGTCATTTTCATCAAATGAACTTTAAAACGGAGATGATCTAAATTCAGATGTATTTTTTTAAGTCCTTTAAAGTTTTACTGAAATGCAACATAGAAATTTATTTCTGGCCGGGCGCGGTGGCTCAGGCCTGTAATCCCAGCACTTTGGGAGGCTGAGGCGGGCGGATCACGAGGTCAGGAGATCGAGACCATCCTGGCTAACACGGTGAAAACCCATCTCTACTAAAAATACAAAAAATTAGCCGGGCGAGGTGGCGGGCGCCTATAGTCCCAGCTACTCGGGAGGCTGAGGCAGGAGAATGTCGTGAGCCCGGGAGGCGGAGCTTGCAGTGAGCCGAGATCGCGCCACTGCACTCCAGCCTGGGCAACAGAGCGAGACTCCGTCTCAAAATAAAAAAAAAAAAGAAAAGAAATTTATTTCAATTTGTACTAAATCTAATAGAACAAGAGCGTTAAAGTCCGGAAGAGTCGGGGATGGGCAAGTTTTATAAATAACTTGGCCTCCGCATTGAAGAGCCTGCGAGATGTGAGACCAGCTGAGAGCGGAAGCGTCTGGAAGGAGACCTCCTCATCTGGAGGGTGGGGGAGGGAGTGTGCACACTTGAGCCCTTGTCCTTGAAGGGGATTGAGCGAGCCGAGGGGAGGGGTAGGCGGTACTCGGAGTTCCAATCACAATGGAGAAACCTAAGAGGCTGCGGTGGTTGTGGGGCCCCGCCCCCTCCTCCCTCCTTGCAGAGCCGGCGCCCGAGGAGACGCACGCCGCTGACATTGTCTTCTCCGCACGACTGTTACAGAGGTCTCCAGAGCCTTCTCTCTCCTGGTAGGTTTCGGCTCAGGACCCTAAATCCTGGCCCACAGACAAGCCTGATGGGACGTGCGGGGTAGTACTTGTGTGGGGAGACGCGGGAAGGAGGAAGAAGCACATCTGTCCTCCGCGGCCTTTAGCTCTGAGCATCCGGCCTCGGGCCCTGACTCTGCCGCTCAGTTTGGGGCGCAGGGCGGGCCGTGCCCTGGCGGAGGAGCAGAAGGCAGAGGGTAGCAGCTGCGGCTCAGGGGAGAGACTTGTTGCATTTGCAGCTAAAACCAGGCCCTATTTGTCCTTGGTGGGTTCATGGCGGCCACATCACCCCCACGGCCTGCTGGCGGGAGTCGGGACACGTGCCCGAGTAGCTGGGGGAGGGGGACGGAACGAGGTGGCCTATGAAGGCTGGACGATCTTTACCTCGAATATTTGAACATATTGCCACGGTAATAGAGAAATGCCCTTGCACTCGCTGGGATGAGGAGAAAGGCATCTAGATGACCAGCACCTTTGGCGCTGCACTTATTTTTACCCGGCTCTGACGGTCTTTCCAGGAGCTATGCGCCAGTTCTTTTCTGCAGGGCCTCTTTTCTGGATGCTTAGGGGCTTCGTTTACTTTACCAGCCTTGGGTGCTCCGAGTAAGGAAGTCCTAGACTTGTCCCCACAGACCTTACTCGGGGACATATCTAGCTTCTGCATGCCCTCGTGATCTGCTGTTCTTTGCTGCCGGTGCCCTGAGGAAAAGATGGTTTGTGCGCACCGCGAGCAGTACAAGCTGCAGTAAGGTCCTGGGGAATGGGGGGAGGGGAGGAATTCAAAAGCAAAACCTGAATTTTTAAAAGATTACGGTGAGAAAGATTCTGCAAAGAAGATCTTTGTTCCTGAAATTAAGGCACTCGTTTATTTCTAATGATTTATATCCACAGCAGTGAGGAGACATAAGGGACCAAGACTCAGAGATTTTTACCGTTTGTCGTTCTTGTTCCTTACAGCCTGCACTCTGATGTTGGCACAGGCCTGTATATCATGCAGACCATTTTCTTCTCATTTCTTAAAACTCCTTTTAAGGAAAAATTGAAGAAAAGCACTTTCTCCAGAAATATCTGAAAGAAAATCTGGTTCGAGCCTTTAAATTGTACTTCCTGAAGTTTTCTAAATTAAAAGGTCTATCAGAACAACGAATCTGTATTTATATAGCCACTGTTTCTGCATTTTCATTTTCCACTGCTTCCTGGGCCCCCTGTATACCAAAATGGTCGTAAACAGACCATCTAACAACAATAAACTTAAGTGCAGAACAACTATTCATGTGTGTCGTCCTTCAAAAAGAGATGCAGCATTCTTTCTTCTGAGCCTGTTTAAAATGCAGGCCATGTCTGAATTTATTTCATTTTAAGGTCATCTATTTGTGGAGGCACTTGCACAACATTGCATCTTCTCTCTTTAACGTCCACTAGGAAACTGTAAATGTGATCTGTAAAGGCGAAAGAATCTCCTTTTAATTTATCCTTACAGATGGGAGGAAATATTTTTTGGAAAAAAAGCTATCAGATAAAATAGTTGTTACACAGTTGTCTCCAAATTCAGATACTTTATTCCAACTTAGAGTCCTGCTAACTCTTACTTTACGTAGACAGTTAATAGACTAGGCTTATTGCTTAGTCCATTGCAGATTAGAATTAAAAACTAGACTGGGAAGCTCTGGTACAGTTTGAGACAGGTATGGTGGCCTCAGATGCGACATAAAAAGTAAAAAACAAGTGAAAATCATGGACATTACAATGGGCTACTACAATTATAAGTAATAATTATGAAGAAAAGGCTTATTTGCCATCTGTATTCTCTGTTCAAGAAGACAGGGTGGTATATATTTAGTGTACTATAAATTGCCATGGAATTGATGTTTATATCGATAAGTTTTGCTCTTTTTTTCAGTTATCTAGAAAACACATCTGGTTATCTGATGGCACAAGTACATTTGGTGTTACTGTACAGGTCATTTTCCAACAGGTTTCGGTTTTGTTTGTTTTTTTTTTTACATTTTAGGGGTCTTTAGTTTGGATGGTTAGACAGAAACTGTTTCAGAGACTGATAGTCTCCTAATGTGATCCCCTGAAAGGACAATGTATTAAGTGTCTATCTACTTTCCAAGAAGCTTCTTAGGTGCCCTAAAAGGAATTCAGGTTGATATTTTTGCAGACTTTGAATAAAAATTATTCATTGCCATTATATTGTCACTATGTATTAAGTATGCATTCTATGTCCAGTACACTGTAACACATTTTATGTGAGACAGAGTAGAAGAATCAGTCCCTATCTTCCAAGAATGATAATAACCATTAGTAGTAGAAATTATGTTCATAATTGGCCATTTATTCTTTTTATCCAAGCTTAAATATGAGTCAATACTAGACCCAAACTTAGTTTACATAGTTACATATACATTCTTAATAGGGGAAACAAACAAATTAGCTAATTTAAACAAATGTTCACAGGTTTTTAGCCAGAAATATTAACAACCTACTAAATACTCACATGGAATCATAGGCTGAAGGAAGAAATCCAATTCTAATGGGCTTCATGAAAGTTTTTACCTTAATGAATTCTTCCATTAAATGGGTCTCATGGTTCTTTTTTTTCTTTTTTTCCTTTTGAGATGGAATCGCTCTGTTGCCAGGCTGGGGTGCAGTGGTGAGATCTAAGCTCACTGCAACCTCCACTTCCTGGGTTCAAGTGATTCTCCTTCCTTAGCCTCCTGAGTAGTTAGGACTACAGGCTTGCACCATCATGCCCAGCTAATTTTCTTTTTTTTAGTAGAGACGGGGTTTCACCATGTTGGCCAGGATGGTCTCAATCTCTTGCCCTCGTGATCCACCCGCCTCTGCCTCCCAAAGTGTTGGGATTACAGGCATGAGCCACCACGCCCAGCCGGGTCTCATGGTTCTTTAAAATATATTCTGCTTTCTAGAATATCATTAGGCTCATTTTAAGTTGTACTTGAGTTCAAAATTGCAACAGTAACATTTTAAGGATGATTTCTATTTGGATTTCATATGCAGATATATGTGTAATGTTTTGATTCTTTCCTTGCAGTGCAAAATGGCAACTCTTAAGGAAAAACTCATTGCACCAGTTGCGGAAGAAGAGGCAACAGTTCCAAACAATAAGATCACTGTAGTGGGTGTTGGACAAGTTGGTATGGCGTGTGCTATCAGCATTCTGGGAAAGGTACATTTCAAGAACACCATAGATGATAGAGAAGTTCAGCATGTGTACACAGTTTCTTTGGGCACCTTGGAATTCTATTATATCTTTAAAAGATTTCTTTTTTTCCTGAGCAATTTGAAGTTGTAGATGTAATCCCACTTCACTTTCAAATATTTAAGCATCTATCTCCTAAAAGAATTATATTCTCCCTATGTGACCATAAATAGTTACTACACTTAGAGCATTTAACACTGAGCAATACTATCATCTAGTATACACTATTAACATTTAAAATTCTCCATGTTGTCAAAATCATGCCGTTTATAGCTATTTTCACCTCAGTCCAAGATCATGTGTCTCATATACTTATGTCTCTTCATTCTTTAAGCTGGAACTGTTACTCAACCTTTCTTTGTTTCTTGTGTCATTGACATTTTTCTAGCATCCAGGTGAGTTCTGCAGAATGTCCCTCAATTTGTCTGTCTGATGTTTTCTTGTAATTCAGCTCGGGTTGAATTTTTTGGGTGGGATTGGAACTAGGTGATGTCATGTCCTTCTTTGTGCAGACCATCAGGAGACACATGATGTTCAACTTGTCTCATTACTGCTGAACTTAATCCCCTGGTTCAAGTGGTCACAGCAAGCCTTCTCCACTGCGAAGATCCCTTTCCCTCCTTTAATTAATAAGTAATCTGTGCCGTGCATGGCTTTGTGAGGTTGTGGGAATATTCTGTTATGCCCCTGAAACTTTTACCTAATGGTTTTATTTTGAAATGATTTCAGATTTACAGAAAATTTTTAAGTATGGCAAGAAAATAAAACTTTCATAAATACTTCACCTACATTTACCAATTCTTAACATGTTGTTATTTATACTCTCTCACCATATATACATATATACATACATATATGTGTGTATTATATGTGTATGTTCATAGGTAGATTTATAGATACAGAGATCTATAGAAATACATAGATGTCCATGACATATTTGTCTATATCTATCTAGATGGCTGGAACCATTTGAGAATAAATTGCAGATATTATGCCCTTTACTTACACGTCCTTTAGAGCAGCAGTCCCCAACCTTTCTGGCACTAGGGAACCATTTTTGTGGGAAACAATTTTTCCACAGATGTGGTGTGAGTGGATAGTTTCGGGATGAAATTGTTCCAGTTCAGATCATCAGGCATTAGCTAGATTCTCTAGATTCAGTACTGGCTCGTGACCTGGGTGTTGGGGACCCCTGTTTTAGAGTACATTTCCTAAGAATAGGACATATTCTGAGATCATCAGTGCAATTATCAACATCAGGAGATTTAACACTAATACCATTCTATTATCACCTTCCACTTCAATTTTTCTTACATACCTCCATAGGCTTTTTGCCTTACCTCATATGTATCCTTTGTAGTTCAAACCACAGTTAAGCTTTCTTTAGTTCTCGAAGACTTGAGGAAAGAAGCCCTTTTGTTATTTATGTCACTGAATGGATTCCTTATTTCTTCTGATGGCTGCCTTAAATGTAGGAACAACAACAAAAATGCTGCCTTGCCTTCAGGAGAACACACTGTCCCTTTGTATCATATGTAAAGGCTGCCTGAATAACCCCTAACCAAGCCATGTCTTTTTTCAAAATTTAAATTCTAAAGCAGCAAACTGAGTCTTTACTGAGAAACAGTTATCAAAAAAATAAACTAAAAAACGTAGTGCACACCCGTGAACATTTTATCCTTTTGCATTTGCTTCTAGCTAGTTTCAATTGACTAGGTAACTATCATTTAGGATAGCAGCTCCCTATCCTTTTGCATTTCCTTCTAGCTAGTTTCAATAGACTAGGTAACTACCATTTAAGATGGCAGCTCCCTAGATTACAGGGAATTGAAGTAACCACAATTTCACGCTCACTGTTCATGCCAATAAAAACAAAAAGTATTCCAGCTTACATCGTTTTGAAAAAGACATTGAGTATGTGCCATGTTCAAAGATAAAATACTTTATTTTAAACAACCTTAGGAGATAGGAACTGTTCATATACTTGCTGTTGGATGAGATGGCTGATGCTTAAAGAGCCTGTCCACAGTCTCACATGTGGCAGTGGTGGAGCTGTATTTTGAACCCAGGGCTCTGAACTCTTCACCATAGTGACTTTTCAATTTTCTTTTTATTCAATGCTACTATTTAAGCATTTAGAAAAAAATAAATGTATTAATTAAATACTAGCTAGAGATTTTTCTTACCTTCTGTTAATCTCAAAATTTGAGCCTTTCAGGAAACTATATCTGAGCTATCATGATTCTATAAGAAGTACCTCTATGATGTTGTAATCATAAATTTTAAATCTTCTTCAGTAGGTAGTTTAATTGAGACTGTGCCTGGAGTTATATAACACTTTGGCTCAACTCACGGGCTTGAGAGAATAGCCCCTGCTGCTACCACAGTTGGAATCTTCAGATTCAGAGACTATGATTTCTGTTTTTCAATCTAGCGTTCTTTTCCCTTTATCTTTTGCAAAATGGAGTACATTTTCTTAGAAATTATGTGGAGACTATCTAATGAATATTTTTGAAAAAATAAATACAGGAAAGAATGACTGACTTGTTGAAAGATGATTTTACCAATTAAGAATGTCTAAATATTATTTTAATGGTTAAAGATAAAAGTGGTTCCAAATTGTGTTAATACATGGTAAAGATTAGAAATCCCACTAGCTTAATAGAGAAAGGAATATAACTGCATGTTGGTGTTTGTATATTACTTCATTTATTCCTTTCTGTAACTTGTCAGAGGACATTGTCATCTATATCACATGGCTGAAATCGACAAAAACCAAACAGCTAAGATCACACAGATAGTAAGTGCCAGATCTGGCCTTTTTGAGCTCATAGATGATGTACTTTGCCCCCAGAAGTTAAATAAAAGTATAGCATCGGAGAGGTTGAGGAGGGACATGCGTTAGCCAGATTCGCAAAGCCCACTAAGGCTCCCTCGTACAGTGTCCCACCATATGAAGACTTGATTATTTTTGGCTTCTACTTTTGCCCACTCTCTGCAGCCCATTGCTTATATAATAACCATAGAGAGCTTTTGTAAAACTAGTGGCTCCGCTACTTAAAACTCTCCAGTCATTTTACAGTGCACATATGCTACACACATACATAAAATCCCATGAGACCTCACAAATCCCTCCCTGCCTGTTTCTCAGAGCAGAGCAATGGAGCACACAACTGCAGGGGCACCATACACACCAAGGCAGCAGACCTGCCAGTGCAACATGATGGTACCATCTCTGACTTCATCTCTTCTATTTGCTTTCTGCCTCCCAAATGCCAATCTCATTTTTGCTTAAACTCTTTTGCTTGCATTTCCCTTCACCTGGAATGTTCTTCTCTAGGCCACAGGGTTGACCCCTTCTTATCATTCAGATCTTACTGCAAATGCATGCCTTTGCAGGCAGGCCTTCCCTGCCTTCCGATATAAAATAAACTTCCTTCCCAGTAGCTTCAACATCTCCTTGTCTTATGCCCTTCAGAGCACTTCTGCCTTCAGAGATTAGCCTGATTTGTTGTTTGTTTAATTCCTATTTCCTTCCTGATATGTTCCATGGCAGCCAGAGACTTTATCGTAACTGTATACCTGAGTAGGAGGATAATGCCAGGCACTTATATGATAAATAAATGAATACTCCTGCTATTACTTGTAAGCTGCACTCATGTTTTGTCAAACTTTGGTCATGGCTTCTGATTTTTTTACATCTTCTACTACCAGACTTTACTTTTATCCCATTATCCATCTCAGACTCTGCATTTTAACTACCAAGAGGAGGATCTGAATGTCGAACTCATCATGTTGTAAGGGTCATGAAGAGCTTTGAGGCAAGATTATCATAAATCCTTAGCTTCTAAGTCTGTCTTTGGTTTGAGTGTTTATCTTTGCTTCAGTCAACTGTAGCCATGTTCTTGTGGACAAACGCAGTATATAACAAAGCTCTTAGGAGGAGCAAGGTAGGTACAACGACAAATTGCAAAGTAGTTTTTGCAGTGCAAGACTGGGCTTAAAAGTAAAACATAATGAAAATTTGGTATTTGTACAAGCCACCTTTGGTATTTCAGCCAGAAACATGCTCAAATAGTATTTAATAATAATGTAGAAGTAGCATTTCAGAGGGGAAGGAACACAAACTATTGAATAAATGGCACTTATCCATTTAGTTAATTATTTGAGAAAGGTTATACCTTTCCCTCCCGCAAAATTTTATGCATACTAAACACTTGGAGATATATATGTGTGTGTGTGTGTGTGTGTGTTTGTGTGTGTGTGTGTGTGTGTATATATATATATATATATATATATATTTTTTTTTTTTTTTTTCTCTTGAGAGAGAGAGTCTTACTGTCACCCAGGCTGGAGCACAGTGGCAGAATCTCTGCTCACTGCAACCTCTGCCTCTCGGATTCAAGTGATTCTCCTGCCTCAGCCTCCTGAGTAGCTGGGATTACAGGTGCATGCCACCATGCCTGGCTAATTTTTGTATTTTTAGTAGAGACAGGGTTTCACTATGTTGGCCAGGCTGGTCTCAAACTCCTGACCTCAGGTGATCTGCCTGCCTCAGCCCCCCAAAATGCTGGGATTACAGGCGTGAGCCACCACGCCTGGCCAACACTTGGATATAAAAATGAAACCATCAAATATTAAGGCACTGGTGGTAGTAATTTATTACTTAGGAGGAGGAAGAGGCAGAATATATGGCTGTGTCTGGTCCACACAGGACTTTAGATTAAAAGCCTTTTTTTTAAGTCTGTCACAGGAGTAGAGTAAAAATAAATAGGTTTTTAAAAGCAATTTTAGTGATACATTAAGCAAGCTTTCAACAGTGGTATTCTTGGTATCTAAGTGACCCTGATCCATAATAAGAATACTGCTTTTGCAGTTAATCTAAACCTTGCTGTTTCAAACATTTTAAACATACTTACAGCTTAAGTGAAATATATATATGGTAAATTCATTGTATAAAATATGTGAATACAGAGGGAGATTTATTTAAGCCAAACAATAGCACCAGTACTTAGTCACACATCACGCCTCTCCATTTGGGGGATATTCAGTGCTGCGGATGCAGCTAAATTCAGTGTTACAATTATTATTATTTAAGTGTTGGATCTCTTCCTTCCTTTTCAGCCGAATATGCACTTCTCAGGCAATTCTCTACACCCACTGAACCAGAGACAGGATCTGACATCCTGTGACATCCTTTTCTACTTAAGCACTAAATTGTTTTGCCCTGTGGATTTCAGCAGCACACATGTGATGTTACTAAAATAAGAGTGATATTCCCAGTGCTCAGTACCTTAATAGAACCATTATAGCTATTGTTAAGTTATGTTGCATTAATTTAGGACTTAAAAAATACAAATGAGAATTTTGTGTGTTCTTATCAGAGATTGCAAAGAACAAAAGCAGCCTTAAAGGTGTCAAAACGTGTTTAAGGAAAAATGGATAAAAATTAATGCCAGTATTTGATACACATGGAAATGAGGAAATGTTTTGTACGTGATCCCCAACTCACAGAATGATCGTTTCAAAAATCTGCAAGTCATTTGGTTGCTCAGAGCTAAGGACACATTCAGTCATCGGGAAGCTTCAGTCTTAGAGAAACCCTCACAAGCAAGCCCACTGTAACTCACTTCATGAGACCAGGCAGCCACTTAGATTTTAGCAACAGAGGACAGTGTTTATTCATTGTATTCCAGGGAGGAGACTTGCTTTATCTAACAAGCTGAGTAGGTCAACTTTTCTTATTGACTGTCTCCCAGCTCTTTGCTGCATCTCCCTCTGGTGGCCCCTGCTGCCTGGGCTACTCCACCTTATTTCACCTTATTCTTCAAAGTGCTTCCTGAACTCCAGTTACTTACCTGGCCCGCCCCCGCCCCCACCCCATTAATACCCTTCACCTGTGTAGCTGATCACACTACTATTCTTAGAAGAGGTTGACCCTTGAACAACATGGGCTGGTTCACTTACAGGCAGATTTTTTTTTTCAACCAAAAGTATATTGAAATTACAGTATTCAGGGGATGCGAAACCCACATATATGGAGAGTCTTTTGCATCCGGTGAATACTGTCATTTCTGTATACTTGATTATGCCCAGATTTTGGTACACTCAGAGGTCCTAGAACCAATCCCTTGAGTATCGTATATTGAGGAATGACTGTATTGGCATTTTTAACTGGGCCCCAGTATTGATGTATTCTACTTAGCTGATATTTTTGCTAACAGCCATAAAAACAGTAAGAGCAAGGACTCTGGTGATGTTTCAATAGGAGGGATAACCACTTTATAAACAGTTTATAAATTATGACTTCCATAAGATAATGGAATTTCATAGCTGAAAGGTTGCTTAGATGCATGTAGACCAACCACCTTTTTTTTTCCTTTCTTTCACTTTTATGTAGATATTGAGAACATTTAAAAAATTATGATTCCAGGCCCAGCACTGCCTATTCCAGGCCAGGCTCATGCGTGTAATCCCAGCATTTTGGGAGGCCGGGGCGGGTGGATCACCTGAGGTCAGGATTTCGATACCAGCCTTGGCAACATGGCAAAACCCCATCTCTACTAAAAATACAAAAATTAGCTGGGTGTGGTGGCATGTACCTGTAATCCCAGCTACTCAGGAGGCTGAGGCTGGAAAATCACTTGAACCCGGGAGGTGGAGATTGCAGTGGGCGGAGGCTGCAGTGAGCCGAGATTGCACCACTACACTCCAGCCTCGGCAATGGAGCGAGACTCCGTCTCAAAAAAAATATGACTCCAGATCAAGATTAAATAGTATATTCATTACTTTAGATTGTATTTTGAATGGGGGACAGAGAATGACAATTGGAATAGAAAACAAAAGAAATCTGAGACTGGGCAAGTCTCAGGCACAGATTTGGAGTGATCACATGAAAAAACCTCCCAATCCTAGATTCCTCTGTCCATAAAACGCATCTTCCTTTCCCCACCAAGACATTTGAGTGGATCAGAGCCACCCTGAAGATTCCAAGCTTCAACCTGGGTTTCAAATCCTACTCTAAAGTAAACTCACACTCCTGGTGATTTAAGCCAAATCTACCATCTCAGAAAGCCTCCAAATTGGGGTGACCTCAAGGATGGACACATTGCCCAAGGTTGTTTCTGGGCCTGAGTGTATTTTTGTTTTCACCATTCCCTCCCCATTAATATAGACTTGTTTCACTAAGCCTACTCTTGAACTAAGCTGGTTTCCTAATGAATCTTTAAGAGTCTACATGTTCTTAAAGTATAGTTTGTATCATGTGAACTGAATCCTCATTGAGTAACTCCATGGTAAAATTCTCAAGATGTTTAGATCTTTGGTGCTTAGCCATGTTAAAGATCTCTCTTTGGGTTAGATTGTGAGCTGAGGCATCCTAGAGTGGCTTAGGGTTCTAATGCCTGTTTTTGCATTTACAGTCTCTGGCTGATGAACTTGCTCTTGTGGATGTTTTGGAAGATAAGCTTAAAGGAGAAATGATGGATCTGCAGCATGGGAGCTTATTTCTTCAGACACCTAAAATTGTGGCAGATAAAGGTAATTTCACTTAATGCCCAAAGTGATCTAATATTTTTTTCATGGCCCCAAAACACATTTGGAATGCATCTTACAGCATAATAGATTTATTTGTAAGTAGGAAAGGTTGAAGTTTGGGAACAGTTATTTCAATAACTGTTAATAAGATATTTATAATGTAGTTTAGCAAATTCAGATTATTGCAAAATTGTTATATAATTATAAAATGTTTCCCTCTTTTTCCTCATTTTATAAAAAGCTCTTATTTCTCTACTGTATTCTACTTTTTATTTCTCAAATATTTTATATTCGCTTATTAATGGACAGCTACCTAAAATGAGTTTGCTAGCCGTAAGTGATCACTGATATGTCACTAACAGGAAATAACAAATTGGATTTATTGCATTGTTTGGCTTATTTTACCACGTTTCTTCTATAGGCCAGTTTTCTTTCATCCATTTCTAGAAACTCACTTGCTACTGCTAAAATGTACACATAGAAAATTGACATTTTCCCATTGGAAGTGTATGTAGAAAATGGTTATGTATTCCACACTCCACACTGCCACACTAGTTATCTTTATCCTAAAACAGATGCTTTCCCTAAAATGAAAGTTTGAATGCATTCTTTTCTTTAAAGATTTCTTATCTTTTTATAAACCTTTGTCTGTATTCTAAAACCTCTAGCAGGACCTGCACAGCTCTCAATTTGGATATAACCTGCATTTCCTCATGGCTCATCATTCTCCTCTCCTCCCTCAGTCTCTGTTATAAAATTAGTCTTCCCATCCTGGTGAATCTGGTGTTGGCAGTTTCTTTTCATCTGGGTCCAGTTTATCCTTAAGGTTAAACTCAAGTATCACTTATATTAACCCTCTCCCACATACCTTCTACACATTTGATATGTAACATTTTGGGCTATTGTATTATAATGCCTTGTTTATATGTATCTGAGAACTAGCATGTTTTAGACCCCAAAAGTATTGGTACAATGAAGGGGTGGCCTGCCCCTCCACACTTGTGGGCATTTCTCGTCGGGTGGAACGAGAGACTTGAGGAAAGAGACACGGAGACAAAGTATAGAGAAAGAAAAGTGGGCCGAGGGAACCAGCTCTCAGCATACGGAGGACCCACGCCGGCACCAGTCTCTTGAGTTCCCTTAGTATTTATTGATCATTATCGGGCGTATCTCGGAGAAGGGGATGTGGCTGGACAATAGGGTAATAGTGGAGAGAAGGTCAGCAGGAAAACATGTGAACAAATGTCTCTGCATCATAAACAAGGTAAAGAAAAAAGTGCTGTGCTTTTGATGTGCATATACATAAACATCTCAATGCCTTAAAGAGCAGTATTGCTGCCAGCATGTCCCACCTCCAGCCCTAAGGCGGTGTTCTCCTATCTCAGTAGATGGAATATACAGTCGGGTTTTACACTGAGACATTCCATTGCCCAGGGACGAGCAGGAGACAGATGCCTTCCTCTTATCTCAACTGCAAAGAGGCCTTCCTCTTTTACTAATCCTCCTCAGCACAGACCCTTTACCGGTGTCGGGCTGGGGGACAGTCAGGTCTTTCCCTTCCCACAGTCAAGTCTTTCCCTTCCCACGAGGCCATATTTCAGAGTATCACGTGGGGAGAAACCTTGGACAATACCTGGCTTTCCTAGGCAGAGGTCCCTGCGGCCTTCCGTAGTGTACTGTGTCTCTGGGTACTTGAGATTAGGGAGTGGTGATGACTCTTAACAAGCATGTGCCTTCAAGCATTTGTTTAACAAAGCACATCCTGCACAGCCCTTAATCCATTTAACCCTGAGTTGACACAGCACAGGTTTCAGGGAGCACAGGGGTGGGGGTAGGGTTACAGATTAACAGCATCTCAAGGCAGAAGAATTTTTCTTAGTACAGAACAAAATGGAGTCTCTTAATGTCTACTTCTTTCTACACAGACACAGTAACAGTCTGATCTCTCTTTCTTTTCCCCACAGTACAAAGTAATTTCAGTGCCTTGAAGAAACTAAATAATAGCTATTATTTATAAATTTGTAACATTCTGGGTACTGTGTGAAACATTTTGCACATATTATTTCATCTGACTTCATCTTTGCAACAACCTTATGAAATGTAGGGACTATAATTACTGCCATTTTATGGGAGAGGAACCTTACAAAGTATTACCAATCATCAAAAGCCGCACTGTAACCCAGTTTAATTATGTGAATCATCCATAGCTGTTGAGTCAAATGATCACATCAAATCGCAATATCCGTATATTTCGAAAAAGGACATACTTCCTTAAGAAAAAAATCAAATCTCCAGGGAAACTTGCAGCGCTAAAAAGCAAATAAGCTTCCTAAAAATATTGAATATTAGAAATCCAAGTTTTAGTTTCCAGACAAAACCAAACACTTCACTGCCTTCCTTCCCTTCCTAAATTTTAACTTTTTAAGATAAAAGTAACTTAAAATTGGTTTTTTGTTTTTGTTTTTGTTTTTTTTGATGTCTACCTATTGAAGTCACTGTTTACACTTCATTTTATTCCTGACAATTCATTGAATTCATAGCCAAAAACATACTTTCGGGTCATCTTTATTTTCTGAGGCAGTTTGATGTTTGAATTATTGCAGTGTAGCTCAAGGGAGAGAAAAGAAGCCACAGGAACATTGAACTTCAAGCCCTTACAATACAGAAAACTTAATTCACGTATATGTTCTAGAAGCTTATGTATGGTTAGGCTTTTAGAGCATGTCATATAGGTTATGTTATAATGAAGAGTTGCATTTAAAGTACCTGTTTTTGCTTTTCTTTTTAAAGATTATTCTGTGACCGCCAATTCTAAGATTGTAGTGGTAACTGCAGGAGTCCGTCAGCAAGAAGGGGAGAGTCGGCTCAATCTGGTGCAGAGAAATGTTAATGTCTTCAAATTCATTATTCCTCAGATCGTCAAGTACAGTCCTGATTGCATCATAATTGTGGTTTCCAACCCAGGTATTATTGTATACTTTAAGTCTCTGTTCTGTTAAGTTCAGTGTTTTGTTGTTTTTGTTGTTATTGTTTTGGACTAAAATCAGTCCCAGTATTCATTTACAGAAGCAGTTTACATGTCTTCTTTCATTGGCCCTAAATAGTGGTGTTTGCAAAACAAATGCCTCTGTCCCAGGCCAGATGTTCAAAAAATGTGACAACAGTTTTAGCTAAAGCAATTTCATGTTTTTGCTTCATCTGGCTTGGTTATAGATTCTGAAGGCTTCTAAAACTTTTTTATAAAGATTATCCTGGGATGGAGAATGAAGCATTCGAACATAGTTTCAATTTGTAAGAAACATTTTGACATATTTGACCTTTTATTTTCCGGAAAATCCCATTATACAGAATTGAAACAGATCAACTTTGAAAAGAAGCATATAAGAAAGCCATTAAACAATTCTGTTTTAAAGATAGAAATAGACTGAATTGATGGGCAAATATATGCTAACACCAAGTGCTCTGACTTAAAAATTGCTTTCCTTGCTAACTTGACATCTACAGGATGAACATTAAACCTTCTGACTAGAAAGAATGCACTTTTTTAGCCTTAACAGCTAAAATATGCTCTATTTGATATACTGCTTTTATCTATAGTTTGCCACCAAAATTACTGCATGTTGGTGAGCATAGCAGGTACATTGAGAAAATAGTAAAGAAACTGGACTGATTATCTCTCACACTTCACATAGAGAAACATTGTGAATAAGAGCTAGGGGAATCCCCACAGTATCTTGGGTATTGAGAGTTGAGAGCCAGCAAGGACAGGTTATTTCCATATTTTTACTTTCTGCAAACCAAGATTGGAGTTTATTAAATGGTTCAGTCTTACATATAAAACTTCTCATAAATATATATGTGCCAGATAGATGTAGACTAGGAATGACAAGTAGCTAGCACATAGTAAGTTACTGCATCCTGTGCCTCAGGCAGGCATCACTAAATGATTATGCAACTTTCTACATATAGCTTCACAGCTGGATTTTCCAGGGAGTCACTTCCACTGAATCAAAGTTGGCAAGGAAAAGTTATCCAGTCCCAAATGTCCTTGAATTATCTTAGCCATTGTCTACAGATTAGTGTGGGGGTGGAGGCTGCAGGATTAACTTTCAGCTCTTCACCTTCCTTGTGTGCACATTTTTTACTTTTTACAGCTTAGCCTGCAAGTGCTGTGATCCTATCTGGATCAGCAAAAGTTTTATCTCTGTGGTTTTAAGGCTATGCCACGCTGGAGCAAAGGTTCTGACATGGATGTTCTTTTATGAAATAGAAATTTTTAATACTACGTATTATCACAGTTGTTTACTGAAGAATACCTCATGCCCAGAAAAATTTGTGGTAGCAAGATTTGGTAGTTTAGTAATCAAAGGCTTCTTGGTTTATGATGACAATCATTGTAATTATGGAATGTTACAACTGGGGGAAACTTAACTGACAACCTGGTTCAACCTGTTTTGTTTTTTTCAACTTTAAGTTAATTAATCTGCAAGGTTCTTATATATTCTTGTTTCACATAATCAAATGTAAAAGCACAGTATTGCATTTTTCATGTCTTGTAATCTTCATATAAGGCTTAAAAGTTTGTTTTTGTCACTGTCATTCCTGGTATCTCTAACAATGAAAAGTTAAAGTATTTACTTTAATCTTTCTGGCCACATCTCATTTGGGGAGTGGGGAAGTGGGAAAAGGGAAGCCAGGGCACCCCAAGCTGCCTAACAGTTGAAGTTGGTTTTGGTTTACTTACATATATTATTTCCAAAATTTTTAGTGGACATTCTTACGTATGTTACCTGGAAACTAAGTGGATTACCCAAACACCGCGTGATTGGAAGTGGATGTAATCTGGATTCTGCTAGATTTCGCTACCTTATGGCTGAAAAACTTGGCATTCATCCCAGCAGCTGCCATGGATGGATTTTGGGGGAACATGGCGACTCAAGTGGTAAAGAAAAAAAAAGAAAAAATTACTTGTGATGTTGGTTTTGCCATTTCGAATTTTTCATTGTATTTTAAATTTTATTTTTATAGACTTTGATGTACTTAAGAACAGTTGCAAAAATAGTAGTTACTTTTCTATTCTATTCCATTTTGCTTTATCATTTAACTCTCTCATCTCTATCTACCTATCATCTATCTTTACCTTGATCAATTAAGCATAAATCAATTCCCTCACCTTTTTCTCCTTAAGTTCTTTACTGTGTATTTCCTCAAAACAAAGATTTTCTTTTTCATAACCACAGTACACTTCCCAAAATCAGGAAATGTAACCCTGAAACAATATTATCTAATCCAGAGTCCATTATTCACAAGTTATCAACTGTCTCAATAGTGTCCTCTAAAGCTTTTTTCCTAATTCAGAATCCATTCTAGGCTCACACATTACATCTACTATATATCCTTAGCCTCCTTCATTCTGGAACAGTTTCTCAGTCTATCTCTGTTTCTCATGATCTTGACATTTTTGAAAAGTGAGGTGAGTTATTTTGTGGAATGCCCATCATTTTAGACTTGTCTGATTGTTTCTTTATCATTAGGTTGAGCTATGAACTTTTGGTGCAAATACCACAGAAAATGACCCTATAGTTTTCTCATGGCATCACATCCAAAGGCATGTAATGTCAGTGTGGCCAACAATTGGTGACACTAACTGTGATAACTCAGTTAAGGTTGTATTTTGCCAGGTTACTCTGTGTGAAGTTACTGCTTTTCCTTTGTAATTTATGAGTAATTTGTGGGAAGATGTTTTGATGCTGACTAGGAAAATGTCTGACTCCTCATCAATTTTTCTCTGCTAAATTTAGCATCTATTAATGATTTGTGGTTGAATAAATTACCATGATAGTTGTCAAACATGATCTACTAATTCCATCATTTATTCTGTATTAGTTGCATTCCACTGTAAGACAGAAATTTTTCATCTTCCCTCTTTATTTATTTGTTGATATCAATGTGGCCTCGGATTTTTATCTCATGCCCAAAATATTGTGTCACTATCATTTGTAATGCTCAAGTTGTCCCAGGCTTTTCAAACTGACTCTTATGCCTTTTTTTTTAACATGTCCCATCATTTTTGAGCACTGTCTTGCACAATAAGTTGCACCAGCCTCATTTTGAACTTTCCCCTTCCCAGCACTAGAATCAGCTGTTTCCCTAATGAGCCCTGTTTCCTTTTAGTGAGGAATGGTAGTTAGAAACCAGGATCAGGGCATAGGTGTGCTTGTGCTACTGGTATATCTTTGCTTCTAGGCCCTTTGAGTAGACAGAGCTATTACATCCATTGTATTTGCTGAAAGAGGAATGAGTTAGGTAACAAAAGCTTATAAATAACTTGTGTCTACTCTTCTATAGTGTAAAATAAACCTTACCTCAAATGAAATCTTATTTTTAATAAACTATTAATTATAACTATCAATTATTTAAGTAGTAAGAGACTGTATGATAAAACTAAATATTTTCTTTAGGAACTTAAATTGAAGTAAAGAATTGTACATAAATTAGTAATTCAAAAAGAGCAACATTAAAATCACATTACACTTTTTTTTAGTGCGTGTTGAGACAATTAAAAACTATATTATAAATGTTTTATTTTAAATTAATATTTTTCTCATTTAAATTAATTATACTTTGAACAATTTTATGTAAAACTGTTTTTGAACAATTTTGATTCTGTTTCATAGATCTAAATCTATTTATTAAACCACAATATATTGAATAAGCTCATGGCAAAAAAAATAATAAAATAAACCAATATTGAAACTAATAATTTAAAATATTTTATTAATAATAATGATGATAAATAATATTTTTATTTTACTAAATTCATTTCTGCCACCTGTGTAAAGGACTATTTTCTCCCAATAAGCTCAGAGTATAAATCTTCCTTTGAATTCAGTGGGAGTTTGAAATGCAATTTTACTAAAGGGTTTATCTTGGTGCTATAAGAATTTGTTCTTGAAGTTGTAGCATAATTTATTTGTGATTTTTTTATATAAGAATGCTGACTTTTTTCTGACACATATCACTTTATTCAAGAATTGTTTACCTCCAGGGACTCGTCTGAATTTTTGTCTGGTTAATTGTAATGGTCCTATGTGTCTCTCTTGATCAGATTAATTTGAGCATGGAAAGTTTTTAGCAAGTCAACTCCACAACTTTAAGCTCGGCTCTCCCTTCTTAACAAGATAATGTGACTAGCAAGTTCTTAACTTCTCTGAACCTGTTTCCTCATCTATAAAATAAAGATAATTATGCCACCTATGTACTATATAAAAAGTACTTAGTACAATGTCAGGTGTACAGTAAAAGTTCAGTAAATGCTAGGTGTAGTTATACATTGCTAGGTGATAGAAGTGATATTACATGTCCTCTAGTTCAGGACTTTAATTTTAGTGAGAAAAAAAAATAAGGCAAAGTAGGTGAAGTAGCTATTGAAGAACTTTTAGTTAGTTAATGCCATAGCTACAACTAGAATTATGTCTTCTGATTCCCGTCCAATGTTCTATTCTATTATGGCTGTTATTTTTCCCAGAACATCTTTTAAAAAATTTTCATGTTGATCTATATTGTGTACGTAAAATTAAAGAGAATTAAACCATGCTCACTAGACATGATTATGCAGATTTCATAATTTTCATCAAAATTGTAAAAATATCCAATTACCCTAACTTGCCAGAAGTTGTGGACTAATAGGGGATCTTATTTGGCTTTAAGTAGCTTTTTCTTCATATCTGTTTCAGTCATAGTAGATTCTACCCCACACTTTTGCTCCTATTTCCAGAGTCTACAATGTTCTCCTCCAAAGGTCTCCAAGGAACATATAACTTAGGTTTTAAGGCCCAATTCAAAGGCCTGTTTTGTGTAGTTCTTTCTGATACTCTTCTCCTTTAAATTAAGTAGACCCTTATTTATAATGTTTACCCCACTTTCATAATTATGCTTTATTTGGGTCTTATTCTAGGATTTTTTTTCTTTACTGTAGAATAAAGGAGCATATATTAGAAAAATATGGAGGAGAAAAGTTAAACATTCCTCAAACCAAAAGTTTAGCATAGTCCCCAACTAGAATCCCTGTGATTTCACACACTAGAGAGAAGCATTTTATTTTCTCTGTAACTATGACACAGCAATTCTGCTTTGCACTAAAATTCTTGAAAGTTAAAAGGTCAGACATGTTGCTATTTGAAGGCAAATGTCAGCCTTTTGGGGGAACTATACTGGAATCTACTGGAGAGTCACTTATTGGAGCAGTTCCAGTTGGTATTCAGTAATTTGCATCATAGGTTAAATTGCACTAAAAGAAGAAAATATTTTTAAAAATAATGTAAGAAATAACTGCAATGTCTTTTTTTTTCTTTTTAAACAGTGGCTGTGTGGAGTGGTGTGAATGTGGCAGGTGTTTCTCTCCAGGAATTGAATCCAGAAATGGGAACTGACAATGATAGTGAAAATTGGAAGGAAGTGCATAAGATGGTGGTTGAAAGGTGAGTGAAAGGGAGCTTGATTTTAGATGATTAATTTCAACTCTACTTAAATAAAATTATAAACATTTTCCATGGCTGTCTGCTCAGATAAACTCTTAATGTAGTAATTATGCAGCTGTTATCTTTTGAAACTGATAAGACTTTTACACTGGTCAAACTTGCTATGCCAGTCTCCCTAGGGAAAGTAAATATTTTCTCTAGAGAAACTCTATTGTAGAGGTAACAGGAGCAAAATGTGGAATTAACAAGTGAGAAGAGTCTTCAAATTGCCACCTCTCAACAAATAAGGTTGATTTATTTAGAAAAGTAAACTTAGAAACTGTTGGTTTCATAATTGCCCAAAATAAATAAACTTGCTTGCTGATTGCTAACAGTGTTTAAGTTTTAATAATAAGACTAACTGATGTCTCAAATATAGAATCATTTTGTTCAATTTTAGTAATTTTTTTTTCAGGAATTTGACCTATATGTGGAGAAAAGGAACCTTAAAAAAGTTGAAAGAGTCTTTATAATTTCAATTAACATATACCTTTATTTTACAAGTGAGAAAACTGTGGCTCACCCAGATAGTGTAACTGGTCCAAGGTCTTCTAATGATTGGGTGTCAATTGCATTAAATCCTAATTTTCTGATACTCAGCTAGAGTTATTCCTGCTGCTTCTCAAGTACCAGGGCCTTTATGGGTTTTAAGAGCTACAATTTGTGCTGAAAAAACTGCCAGGCAAGATACTGTTATCCCTTTTATTAGTTAGTTGATTATGTTAGGTGACAATGGCAAGTGGGACCTCACAATTGAGATATATTTTGTTCTTTCACTTTTATTGTTTCCTGATTTTATGTGTTTGGAAATATGTTTACAAATTTGTTACAATGATTGGAAAATGTATATTGTTGCCACAGTGACTTTATAAATCTTAACTTATACAATAAACTAAAGTTATCAAGCATTTATATAGTGTTTACTGTGTAGTGCTTACAGTTTTAAGCATTTTACATATATATTAATTCATTTAACACTCAAAAAGGGAACACTAAGGCAATAAAGGGTAAATAATTTGCCCAAGATTATAGTTAGAGACAGAGCAGTAGTCAAAGTCAGGTCTGGTTTCAATAATGATTGAGTCTTATTTCAGTGATGTCTTTTATAATTTTTTTAAGTGCCTATGAAGTCATCAAGCTAAAAGGATATACCAACTGGGCTATTGGATTAAGTGTGGCTGATCTTATTGAATCCATGTTGAAAAATCTATCCAGGATTCATCCCGTGTCAACAATGGTAAAGGTAAGACAAACTACCACAAAATATAATATGATTTCTAGCATTGTATTCTACAAAAAGATTCATTTAAAGAGGCTCAGACCAGATAAAATCATAGTTCAAGGTTATTTCTGTCTCTCAAAGTTTTATGTAAACTATTCTGATTTTCCAACGGAAGTCTTGGACAACAAGGGCAGAAAACTTAGAGAATCTAAGACATTCAATAGATTGTTGTCATTCTTTATATAATTTTGCAAATTAAATATTAACTCTGAATCTTAGCACATTCTTAAAGTATTGATCATTTGAATAAGTGTAATAGAGTTTCATTTAAAGTTGGTGTACTAAACTCTAGATTGCCTTTCATATAGCACTTGATACCTTAGCAAATACAGTTTAATTCAAAAGCTATGGAGCGAATGCACAAAACAGGTAGAAATTAATGATTTTTTAAACAAAACTAAAATTATATTAAAATATTTTGTAAGACAACTGACTCATTTTCCACAAGTCAGTGTAAATCAAGTGTGTCAATAATTGGGTAATTACTGAGTCTTTGGGTACATACATAGGAATTTGTTTATTCTATCTACTTTTGTGTATGTATAAAATTTTTGAAATTAAAAGTTTAAAAACTGACATTAAGGTATGTTTAATATAATTAGTTATATAGTTAAATTGACCCTGTGAATAAATTACCCACACGAACTGGTAAAGTGTTTTGGAAATTGTATTTTTTTTTTTTTTTTAGCAATTCTTGGGTATTCCAAGCATCTTGCCTTTTAATGGTCTCTAACTATTACCCAGGACCTCATAAGTTGGCTGCCACCTGAAATTTCTTCCTAACTAAAAGTCTTTAAGCAACTTAAAATTTCATAGAAAGTAATCCATTAAGAACCACAATTAAAAGCAATTTAATTTGAAGACTCATATATCAAAATTTATTAAAGTGTATTTAAATAGAAGAGCAGTGTTCAATAAAATACGTATATAATAAAATTAAATAAGTACTTGTTACTTACAAATATCTAATTTTCTCATAGTGTATGTTTGCATATTCTATGTATAAAACCTAATTCAAAACATAAGTATAGGGGAAATGTGGACCTGTAAGTGATGAAAATTAGATTAGGGAATGAGTTCATGCCTACCAAGTTTCCTACAATTCTTTCTATTGAAACATCGGACTTTTGATTATTCTCTTTTTTCCCCCCTTTAGAGATTAGTTCTTGCTCTATCACCCAGGCTGGAGAGTAGTACCGCTGTCATAGCTCACTGAAGCTTCAAACTCCTGGGCTCAAACAATCCTCCCACCTCAGCCTCCTGTCTTTGATCATTTTTACTTACAGTTTCATGTCTTAATCTCGATGCTTTGTTGTTCTGGCAGGGGATGTATGGCATTGAGAATGAAGTCTTCCTGAGCCTTCCATGTATCCTCAATGCCCGGGGATTAACCAGCGTTATCAACCAGAAGCTAAAGGATGATGAGGTTGCTCAGCTCAAGAAAAGTGCAGATACCCTGTGGGACATCCAGAAGGACCTAAAAGACCTGTGACTAGTGAGCTCTAGGCTGTAGAAATTTAAAAACTATAATGTGATTAACTCAAGCCTTTAGTTTTCATCCATGTACATGGATCACAGTTTGCTTTGATCTTCAATATGTGAATTTGGGCTCACAGAATCAAAGCCTATGCTTGGTTTAATGCTTGCAATCTGAGCTCTTGAACAAATAAAGTTAACTATTGTAGTGTGCTTCTGTTTCTGGGATTCCTTCCTTAATGATTCCTGAAAGATTTCAGTCAATCTGCCAAGTCATTCTTACCACACATCATAAATGTCCCTAAATTCCAACATCATCTACACTCCTCCCTCTGGATAAGACAAAAATTCTTTTTTGCAACTGGTGCCACGGTTTGTTGTTGTTGTCCTGAGAATATGATTGTCTTTTTAAGGTTATAACTGAAGAAGTTGTAACAGATGTCAATGTATATGACATTTACAAGGAAGCCCATTTTAAAAGGGAGAACCCCTAAAATGGAAACTTTGTTAGAATTCTATTTAATAATGAAGGAAAATGAAAGTTTGGTCTGAATTATTCAAATTCAGGCTACTTGGAGATAGCATAACATGTGAATTTACAGGGAAACTTAGGTAGACTTCCTTTAACAAAGAGTTCCAAATTTACATGTCATATGTAGGGGTCAATTTAGGTAGTGTCATGAGTTTTGGTGTCATATATACCTGGACTTGAGTGCTGGCCTTATCATTGATTAACTGTGATCTTAGTCAAGTTAACTACTTAATCACTCCTAGTTCTCATTTTCCTCACCTATAAAACAGTGATGATAACAATACCTCTTCAGTATGGGTTGTTTAAATGAGAAAATTATGTAAAACTCTTAGCACATAGCTTGGTCATCATGGTAGCTAACATTTAAGTAGTGCTTACTGTTCCAAGTGCTTCATAGATGTTAACTTATCTAAATCATCCCAACTATCCTATAAGGTAGTGTTTCTTAACCTCAACACTATTGACCTTTTGGGTTGAATGTTTCTATGTAGTAGGGGCTGAACTGCGCATTGTAGGCTGTTTAGCAGCATCCCTGATCTACCCAACCAATGCTAGTCACACACCTCTGCCCACAAGGTGTAGCCAAACATGTCTGCAGACCTTGCCAAATATCCCCTGGGAAGGAGTGAGGAGAATCACCCTTGATTGAGAACCACTGCTCTAAAGTATGTATCCTCATTTTACAGATGAGGAAACTGAGACATAAAGAGGCACACAGGTAATAGCCACCAAATAACAGAATCAGGATTCAACCTAGGCAATTAGCTTTAAAATCCTTTCTCTTTGCCGGGCGCAGTGGCTCATGCCTGTAATCCCAGCACTTTGGGAGGCAGAGGTGGGTGGATCAAGAGGTCAAGAGATCGAGACCATCCTGGCCAACATGGTGAAACCCCATCTCTACTAGAATTACAAAAATGAGCTGGGCATGGTGGCATGCCCCTGTAGTCCCAGCTACTCAGGAGGCTAAGGAGAATCTCTCTAATCCAGGAGACAAAGGTTGCAGTGAGCTGAGATTGCACCATTGCACTCCAGCCTGGTGACAGAGCGAGACCCCGTCTTGGGGGAAAAAAAATCCTTTCTCTTAAGCACAGTGTACTATAATGCAGAAAAACCTACTGTCAAATTTTTGTATCTTTTTAGAATAATATTGAAATTTTTTAATGCTCCAGCATATTATGAGGGTACTATTATTTCTATATTACAGAATGGGAGATGGATACATTTATTAAATTCCTTTTTTATATCATATTTCCAAAGTTACTATCTAGATGTAAGGAGGAGGGTTAATTTAATATATGCTTCTAGTTCATTGTTTCAGTTTCTACGTGAATGTTGAATTTACCATAAGCCAATAGTTTCCAACCTTGAATTTCATGGATCAGTTTAGAATTATTTAAACTGTTTAAAAGGGGGAATAGACGTGTGGAGGTTAAGAAGCACAAACACAACTTTGCCAACTTTTCATTTTACCAAATAAGCACATGGAGAAAAAACTACCCATTTTCTACTATCATACAAAAGAAAAGACATTTTAATGCCAAAATAATGGGAAGACCACAGTCTCAAATGTATCAGCTATCCTGGACCATGGACAGAAATGCAGAACCCATGGGATGGCAGAGCCAAGAGCTGGAAGAAGGCTGGGCTTTCAGTTTGCATGCAGCTGCCTGTACCAGCTATTGACTGCCTGCCTCCTAATTGCTTTTTATATTAGGAGGAAATAAACTGCTATCACTGTTATTTTAGGTATCTGTCTCAACTAACCAATTAATTCTAAATGATATACTCCCAACTATATGGCACAGTACCTGTTAGATAACTTTTTATCTAATTGAGGGCATATACTTGAACGATAAATAACAAAATAAGATGCTATAAAATCAAGAAAAAAAAAGACTTGAATCCTCACACATTCAGTTGGAACACTTGTATTTTCTTACCGTCTGGGGAAACATGAAAAATGGAATTAATAACATTCCTTAGGAATAGAGCAGACGCCTAGTAACACCTGGCTAGTCAATACATGGATCCAGATATTCCATGGGTCAATATCCAAAATGCAAACACGATGTACTGAATGAGACAGACATTGATAGTTTATCCATGAAGGTACTTTGATCTCATATGATTTTAGAATTGGAAGTGACTTTTGTCCAAGTTATTTTACAGAAGAGAAATTGATACCCAAGTACTTTTGTGGATCTATTGCTGAGTATTCCTGCAAAGTGGCTAAAACAAAGAAAGGTGGAATTTAGTGGTGCAACTAGCTGAAAAGCTTAGGAATGGAACTGACATTAACCAACACCGTATTCAAGGATAAAACAATCAATGTCGTCAGAAGTATGCAGTTTTTCTCCAACTCTAACTTTTTTCCTCTGTACCTTTATTTAATTCTCAGGTTCTATATAGTAGCAACTTGTCTATAGCAATTCCCGAATTGTATCTTCTCTTGTTCAGATCTAATAGAATCCAGAAAATATCTCACTGCATCTTACTGGCTCTGACTGAATAAGATGTACATCATTGAACCTATGTCAATGGCCTGAGCAATGCATTGCTCTCATTGATAGATGACTTGTTTTTTCTGGAGCCAAAGCCCATGAATTGAGAGTGGTGGAAGGGATGAAACCCACAAGAAAGTAAAGGCATTTCCAGACATTGAAGGGGAAATAGAACTGGGTGATTTTTAAAGACAGATAGGTAGGTAGATAGATAGATAGATAGATAGATAGATAGATAGATAGATAGATAGATGATAGATGATAGATGTCATCTCTCATGGCTGAGCTGGAACTGGAATTCTCAAATCCTGACACCAAATCAGTAGTCTTTTCCACGACCTGTTTTACTCCCTGGCATCAGTGTCTTCCAACAGCTATATAATAAACGCCTCCAGTTGTATCTGAGTTGTGACACAGTGAAGTGTTTTTAGGTGTAATGTGGACCTTTCAAGGGAAAATCTCTATCTTTTCCATTCTAGTATCTGGCTCAACCTGATTCCTGTTATTATTGGAGCTCCCACATAGAAATACTAGTCATTGCATTAGAAAACTGAGAGATGAATAGAAAGCAGGAATTCTTATCCCATTTTGGAACAAAGAGGTCTATATGAGTAAAATTAAGCAGACAATTATTAGAGGAAGCCATAACACATTAAATTAGCCAATAAACAAATGCTTATTGAGTATCTGTTTGGTATAAGTAACTCTTCTAGTTGTTATGGTGGGAAGACAGCAGACATAGTCCAGGTCTTCACAGCAACAAAACATATTAATGTCACTATAATTTGGATATTCATCTCCACCCAAATCTAATGCTGAAATATAATCTCCAATGTTAGAGGTGGGGCCTGCTGGGAGGTGATTGGATCACAGGGTCAGATCCCTTATGAATAGCTTGGGTCATCCCCTTGGTGATAAGTGAGCTTTCACTCTGAGTTCATGAGATCTGGCGATTTGAAAGTGTGTGGCACTTCCCCCTGCCAGTCTCTGTCTTGCTCCTTCTCTGGCCATGTGACATGCCTTCTTCCTCATTGCCTTCCAACACGATTATAAGCTTCCTGAGGCCTCCCCAGAAGCTGAGCAGATGCCAACACCATGCTTCCTGTAAAGCCTGCAGAACTGTGAGCCAATTAAACCTCTTTTCTTTATACATTACCTTTATAATGTATATAAAGGTATTTCTTTACAGCAATGCAAGAATGACCTACTACACATGTGTACCAACATGGCATTTATACGTCTAGTATAGGAGGCAGAGTGCTATACTTGTGTTCAAATGTTACATTTCTAATGTCATAGCTCTTTTTCTCCAAATCCAAGTGATCAGAGTGTCAGATTCTTTACTTCAAAATGTAATAAGTAAGGATATAAATGAGATAATATGTAGAAAATGTCTTCATAAGTTGTCAAGCCCTACACACATACGTTATTATCATAAAAACAATATGGTAGTAAAATTCAAAGTGCCTAAGTTTTCTGAAAAGTCAGTCTTTGTGAACTGACAGACATTTCATGGAGACAATTTAGAAGACAGGATTTAAGTGGAAATGATTATAAATAACCCAAATTCATGACTAGAAAAAAATGTAATACACACATCCATACCCTAAACCAGGACAAATCTAAATAGATCAAGGATTTACATGCAGAAAAAAACCTGTATAAATTCTAAAAGAAAATATGTACATTTTTGTCATTACCTCGATGTTATGAGGAGCTTTTTTCTCCATATCTAGAGCCATTAAAGAAAGGATTGGTTCAATTTAACCACTGAAAAAGAGAACTTCTTACCTGAAAATATAACACAAGCAAAGTCAACAGATGACAACAAATTGGAGAAAAAACATCAACTTATATTTCAGGCTAAGGGTGAGCCTCCCTGTTGTATAAAGAATTCTTAGATTCTTAAATTTATCATTATTATTATTTAATCTGAAGAGAGTTTCACTCTGTCACCCAGGCTGGAGTGCAGTGGCTCGATTCATAACCCACTGAAGCCTCAACTTCAGGGCTCAAGTTATTCTCCCACTTTACCCTCCCAAGTTGCTGGGACCACAGGTGTGTGCCACTATGCCCAGCTAATTTTACTTTTGTAGAGATAAGGTCTTGTTATGTTGCCCAGGCTGCTCTCAAACTCCTGGGTTCAAGCCATCCTCCCTCCTCAGTCTCCCAAAGTGCTGGGATTATAGGCGTGAGCCACTGTGACTGGCCTTGATTTATTTATTTATTTGAGACAGAGTCTCACTCTGTCACCCAGGTTAGAGTGCCATGAATGTCATGATCTCAGCTCAATGCAACCTCTGTCTCCCAGGTTCAAGCGATTCTCCTGTCTCAGCCTCCCGAGTAGCTGGGATTACAAGCTGCGCCAACACACCCAGCTAATATCTGTATTTTTAGTAGACATGGGGTTTCACCATGTTGGCCAGGTGGGTCTCAAACTCCTGGCCTCAAGTGATCTGACCACCTCGGCCTCCCAAAGTGCTGGGATTATAGGCATCAGCCACCGCACCTGGCCCCAGCCTTGATTTTTTAAATGTCACAGAAAAAAAAAATCAGAGAGATAAATAGACATTCATTGAATATGAAGCAAATTGTTATTAAATATATAAAAGATTCTTAAATGTGAAAAATCCTTAACTCCATTTATAAGAAGTGAAAATTAAAAGGATATACTGATATACCATTTTTCACCAAAGAGAATAGGAAAAATATATATATGTTTGATAATGCACTCCATTCATTGTGGGGTAATAGAACTCATATATTTCTGGAAAGAGCATAAATTGGTCTAACCCTCATGGATGGGAATTTTGCCACATCTATCAAAATGAAAAGGTACATGGCTTTTGACTCAGAAATTCCATTTTTGAGAATTAATCCTACCACTAGCACAAGAACAACTTGATGTATGTTCTACTTTAGTCAGACCACATTGCTTACAACAGCAAAAGACAGTAAACAATGGAAATGTCTATCCATAGAAGACTGTTAAAAAGTATACTTATTCATTTAATGGCATGCTACTCCATTGTATAAAAGAATGAGCATGCTCTCCACATATCATTACAGAAAGATGTATTGGCCCATGAAAAGAGCAGCATGCAGAAAAATGGAGGGAGAAAAATTATATACTTTATATTTTATTGTATAAACAACAAGAAACGATAAGACAGCAAAAAAGTCTGGGGACTTTTTTAGAGTTAAGGGGGTGGTGGTTGGTGGGAGGAAGCATGGTAAAACCTAAGCAGATGCAAGAGAACATTTTAGGATATACTTTTTATAATTTATGGCTTTTGGATCCGCTGAACAAATTGTTCATTAAACTTTTTATAAAAATAAATGTCAGAAATTCCATTCAAAGTCAAAAATTATAGCAAGGACCTTGAAATCTTCAGTAATTCTGGTAGATTAATTTTGTCACCTTGTTTCTTTGTTTTTTTCATCTTTCTACATTGTGGAAAAATAACAACCACAACTTTATTCTTTTATGAAATGTCCTTTACAAGCACTCTTAATGTTCTGGTGATGATTTTTTTTCCCCCAAAGTTCCTGACTAGATCACAATGTAAAGAAACCTATGCTGATCAGGTCATTAGATTATAAGATCTATTTACTGTTGTTTGTACAAGTTAAGAGTTCACAAAGCTTCTTCAAGATCAAGTAATTTTCCCTTTGGAAAGTTTGAGATTCTATTAAATGTTACACTATATAAGACATTTTCATTGTGTAACACATAATAAGTGTTAGTTGTAGTAAATAATTCTGCTTCCCATTAAAAGCCCTTGGAACAGGCTGTTTCTGACTAGATATTGTGTTTCAGGATAATTGAGTCTAGCATTGAGACATAGGTTTCTTGATTTCTAAACTATATACCTGAAACCCATAGAAGTTAGTGATGGAAGGGCCATCATTCTCTTTAAATGATCTGTATTAATTTATCTATGCCCGTAGAATAAAAGACAGATTTCACAATGTCAAAACCAATAAATTTAGCTGAGTAATATGGAGGAAAAACAAAATCTTGCATCCCTAGAAAATAGATTTAATTAAACCTATTTTTAAATAGCCAATAAATTTTATTACTGGGGATCAGAGAAGAACAAACATAAAGGTGATAAGATTATTCTGAGATGAATATAGTTTGGGGTAAAAGCAATGTTCTAATAAATGTAGAAAACCCTAAGGTGTAGAAGGGTTGCATAATACAGAAATTTTTTCTCCTGAAAGAAAAAATAAATAATCAGAAGGTGATGAAAATTCATTTCCCAAGCTATGTCTTGTTTGTTCTATTGACATTGTATTTGGCTTCTCGCATCTCAAAACACTGATGGTTGCTGGGCACACCCTTGTAGCAGTGAGAAACTTGATGGCCACCTGGAAATTGTGACTCTCACCTGACACTAGGCAGCTGGTGCTTTCAAGTCATGCTGAAAACTTAATGGTCATTTCTAATCAGCTACGTAATTCTTAGAACAATGCCCAGGATATTTTTAACAGTGACAAAAATAACACATATAGATTAGCCAAGGGCTTTGCAAGGAGACATTGCCAGCTGCTTACTTAAAATTTAAAAATTTATTACACTTTGTTTCTGTCCCTAATATTAGTAAGTGGTGGGGATGGGAGAGAAGGTTGCTAGCACAGTGCTTGATGCAAGCAGACTTTTAATAAATTGTATATTAACAGAACATATTTTGATATTAAAAAGTCAATATTAAGCCTAAGTATTATATTTAGGTAATATCCATATAGATATATAAGAAGACTTTTTTACTGTATGTTAATTTTGAGTATGTTGTAAGCTCAATAGTGTATTTATGGTTCCAAGATGGCCAAATAGGAACAGCTCCAGTCTGCAGCTCCCAGGGGGATCTACACAGAAGACAGGTGATTTCTGCATTTCCAATTGAGGTACCTGGTTCATCTCACTGGGACTGGTTGGACAGTGGGTGCAGCCGAAGAAGGGCGAGCCAAAGCAGGGTGGGGTGTCACCTCACCCGGGAAGTGCAAGGGGTCAGGGGATTTCCCTTCCCTAGCCTAGGTAAGCCATGATAGACTGTACCAGGAAAATTGGGACACTGCCCCCTAAACACTGTGCTTTTCCAATGGTCTTAGCAAATGGCACACCAGGAGATTATATCCCATGCCTGGCTCAGTGGGTCCCATGCTCACAGAGCCTTGCTCATTGCTAGTCCAAGATCCAACGGCGAGGCAGCAAGCCTCCTGGGGGAGGGGCATCCGCCATTGCTGAGGCTTGGGTAGGTAAACAAAGCAGCCAGGAAGCTCGAACTGGGTGAAGCCCACCGCAGCTCAAGGAGGCTTGCCTGCCTCTGTAGACTCCACCACTGGGGTCAGGGCATAGCTGAACAAAAGGCAGCAGAAACTTCTGCAGACTTAAACATCCCTGTCTGACAGCTCTGAAGAGAGCAGTGGTTCTCCCAGTATGGTGTTTGAGCTCTGAGAACAGACAGACTGCCTCCTCAAGTGAGTCCCTGACCCCTGTGTAGCATAACTGGGAGACACCTCCCAGTAGGGGCCAACTGACACCTCATACAGCTGGATGCCCCTCTGAGATGAAGTTTTCAGAGGAAGGATCAGTCAGTAATATTTGCTGTTCTGCAGTATTTGCTGCTCTACAGCCTCCCCTGGTGATACCCAGACAAACAGGGTCTGGAGTGGACCTCCAGCAAACTCCAACAGACCTGCAACTGAGGGACCTGACTGTTAGAAGGAAAACTAACAAACAGAAAGGAATAGCATCAACAAAAAGGACATCCACACCAAAACCCCATCTGTAGGTCACCAAAGACCAAAGGTAGATAAAACCACAAAGATGGGGAGAAACCAGAGCAGAAAAGCTGAAAATTCTAAAAACCAGAGCGCCCCTTCTCCTCCAAAGGCTCACAGCTCCTCGCCAGCAAAGGAACAAAGCTGGACGGAGAATGACATTGACGAGTGGACAGAAGTAGGCTTCAGAAAGTCAGTAATAACAAACTTCTCTGAGCTAAAGGAGGATGTTTGAACCCATCACAAGGAAGCTAAAAACCTTGAAAGAAAGATTAGACGAATGGCTACCTGGAATGAACAGTGTAGAGAAGCCTTTAAATGACTTGATGGAGCTGAAAACCATGGCAAGAGAACTACGTGACGCATGCACAAGCTTTGGTAACGGATTTGATCAAGTGGAAGAACGGGTATCAGTGATTGAAGATCAAATTAATGAAATGAAGTGAGAAGAGCAGTTTAGAGAAAAAAGAGTAAAAAGAAACAAACAAAGCCTCCAAGAAATATGGGACTATGTGACAAGACCAAATCTACGTTTGATTGGTGTACCTGAAAGTGACAGGGAGAGTGGAACCAAGCTGGAAAACACTCTTTAGGATATTATCCAGGAGAACTTCCCAACCTAGCAAGGCAGGCCAACATTCAAATTCAGGAAATACAGAGAGCACCACAAAGATACTCCTCGAGAGGAGCAACCCCAAGACACATAATTATCAGATTCACCAAAGTTGAAATGAAGGAAAAAATGTTAAGGGCAACCAGAGAGAAAGGTTGGGTTACCCACAAAGGGAAACCCATCAGACTAACAGCGGATCTCTTGGCAGAAACTCTACAAGCAAGAAGAGAGCGGGGGCCTATATTCAACATTCTTAAAGAAAAGAATTTTCAATCCAGAATTTCATATCCAGCCAAACTAAGCTTCATAAGTGAAGGAGAAATAAAATACTTCATAGACAAACAAATGCTGAGAGATTTTGTCACCACCAGGCCTGCCTTACAACAGCTCCTGAAGGAATCATTAAACATGGAAAGGAACAACCAGTACCAGCCACTGCAAAAACATGCCAAATTGTAAAGACCATCAATGCTAGGAAGAAACTGCATCAACTAATGGGCAAAATAACCAGCTAACATCATAATGACAAGATCAAATTCACACGTAACAATATTAACCTTATATGTAAATGGGCTAAATGCCCCAATTAAAAGACACAGACTGGCAAATTGGATAAAGAGTCAAGACCCATCAGTGTGCAGTATTCAGGAGACCCATCTCATGTGCAGAGACACACATAGGCTCAAAATAAAGGGATGGAGGAAGATCTACCAAGCAAATGCAAAGCAAAAAAAAAGCAGAGGTTGCAATCCTAGTCTCTGATAAAACAGACTTTAAACCAATAAAGATCAAAAGAGACAAAGAAGGCCATTACATAATGGTAAAGGGATCAATTCAACAAGAAGAGCTAACTATCCTAAATATGTATGCACCCAATACAGAAGCATCCAGATTCATAAAGTAAGTCCTTAGAGACCTAAAAAGAGACTTAGATTCCCACACAATAATAATGGGAGACCTTAACATCCCACTGTCAATATTAGACAGATCAACGAGACAGAAGGTTAACAAAGACATCCAGGACTTGAACTCAGCTCTGCACCAAGCAGACCTAATATACATCTACAGAGCTCTCCACCACAAATCAACAGAATATACATTCTTCTCAGCACCACATCACACTTATTCCAAAATTGACCACATAGTTGGAAGTAAAGCACTCCTCAGCAAATGTAAAAGAATAGAAATTATAACAAACTGTCTCTCAGACCACAGTGCAACCAAATTAGAACTCAGGATTAAGAAACTCACTCAAAACCGCACAACTACATGGAAACTGAACAACCTGCTCCTGAATGACTACTGGGTAAATAAGGAAATGAAGGCAGAAATAAAGATGTTCTTTGAAACCAATGAGAACAAAGACACAACGTACCAGAATCTCTGGGACACATTTAAAGCAGTGTGTAGAGGGAAATTTATAGCACTAAATGCCCACAAGAGAAAGCAGGAAAGATCTAAAATTGACACCCTAACATCACAATTGAAAGAACTAGAGAAGCAAGAGCAAACACATTCAAAAGCTAGCAGAAGGCAAGAAATAACTAACATCAGAGCAGAACGGAAAGATATAGAGACATAAAAACCCTTGAAAAAAATCAATGAATCCAGAAGCTGGTTTTTTGAAAAAATGAACAAAATTGATAGACCGCTAGCAAGACTAATAAAGAAGAAAAGAGAGAAGACTCAAATAGACGCAATAAAAAATGATACAGGGGATATCACCACCGATCCCACAGAAATACAAACTACCATCAGAGAATACTATAAACACCTCTATGCATATAAACTCGAAAATCCAGAAGAAATGGATAAATTCCTGGACACATACACCCTCCCAAGACTAAACCAGGAAGAAGTTGAATCGCTGAATAGACCAATAACAGGCTCTGAAATTGAGGCAATAATTAACAGCCTACCAACCAAAAAAAGTCCAGGACCAGATGGATCCACAGCTGAATTCTGCCAGAGGTACAAAGAGGAGCTGGTACCATTCCTTCTGAAACTATTCCAATCAATAGAAAAAGAGGGAATCCTCTCTAATTCATTTTATGAGGCCAGCATCATCCTGATACCAAAGCCTGGCAGCAACACAACCAAAAAAAAAGAGAGAGAATTTTAGACCAACATCCCTGATGAACATCGATGCAAAAATCCTCAATAAAATACTGGCAAACCGAATCCAGCAGCACATCAAAAAGCTTATCCATCAAGATCAAGTTGGCTTCATCCCTGGGATGCGAGGCTAGTTCAACATACACAAATCAATAAACGTAATCCATCATATAAACAGAACCAAAGACAAAAACCACATGATTGAATAGATGCAGAAAAGGCCTTCACCAAAATTGAACAGCCCTTCATACTAAAAACTCAATAAACCAGGTAGTGACAGAATGTATCTCAAAATAATAAGAGCATTTGTGACAAACCCACAGCCAGTATCATACTGAATGGGCAAAAACTGGAAGCATTCCTTTGAAAACTGGCACAAGACAGGGATGCCCTCTCTCACCACTATTCAACATAGTGTTGGAAGTTCTGGCCAGGGCAATCAGGGAAGAGAAAGAAATAAAGTGTATTCAATCAGGAAAAGAGGAAGTCAAATTGTCCCTGTTTGCAGATGACAGGATTGTATATTTAGAAAACTCCATTGTCTCAGCCCCAAATCTCCTTAAGCTGATAAGCAACTTCAGCAAAGTCTCAGGATACAAAATCAATGTGCAAAAATCACAAGCATTCTTATACACCAATAACAGACAAACAGAGAGCCAAATCATGAGTGAACTCCCATTCACAATTGCTACAAAGAGAATAAAATACCTAGGAATCCAACTTACAAGGATGTGAAGGACCTCTTCAAGGAGAACTACAAACCACTGCTCAGTGAAATAAAAGAGGACACAAACAATGGAAGAACATTCCATGCTCATGGGTAGGAAGAATCAATATCATGAAAATGGCCATACTGCCCAAGGTAATTTATAGATTCAATGCCATCCCCATCAAACTACCAATGACTTTCTTCACAGAATTGGAAAAAACTGCTTTAAAGTTCATATGGAACCAAAAAAGGGCCTGCATTGCCAAGACAATCCTAAGCAAAAAGAACAAAGCTGGAGGCATCACACTACCTGACTTCAAACTATACTACAAGTCTACAGTAACCAAACAGCATGGGACTGGTACCAGAAGAGAGATATAGACCAACGGAACAAAACAGAGGCCTCAGAAATAACACCACACATCTACAACTATCTGATCTTTGACAAACCTGAGAAAAACAAGCAACGGGGAAAGGATTCCCTATTTAATAAATGGTGCTGGGAAAACTGGCTAGCCATATGCAGAAAGCTGAAACGGGATCCCTTCCTTACATCTTAGACAAAAATTAATTCAAGATGGATTAAAGACTTACATGTTAGACCTAAAACCATAAAAACCCTAGAAGAAAACCTAGGCAATACCATTCAGGACATAGGCATGGGCAAGGACTTCATGAGTAAAACACCAAAAGCAATGGCAACAAAAGCCAAAATAGACAAATGGGATTTAATTAAACTAAAGAGCTTCTGCACAGCAAAAGAAACTACCGTAAAGGTGAACAGGCAACCTACAGAATGGGAGAAAATTTTTGCAATCTACCCATCTGACAAAGGGCTAATATCCAGAATCTACAAAGAACTTAAACAAATTTACAAAAAAAACAAACAAAATAAAACCAGAAAAACAACTCCATCAAAAGTGGGCAAAGGATATGAACAGACACTTCTCAAAAGAAGACAATTATGCAGCCAACAGACACCTGAAAAAATGATCATCATCACTGGTCATCAGAGAAATGCAAAACCACAATGAGATATCATCTCACACCAGTTAGAATGGCAATCATTAAAAAGTCAGGAAACAACAGGTGCTGGAGAGGATGTGGAGAAATAGGAACACTCTTACGCTGTTGTTGGGAGTGTAAACTAGTTCAACCATTGTGGAAGACAGTGTGGCAATTCCTCAAGGATCTAGAACTAGAAATACCATTTGATCCATCGATCCCTTTACTGGGTACATACCCAAAGGATTATAAATCATGCTACTATAAAGACACATACATATGTATGTTTATTGCGGCACTGCTCACAATAGCAAAGACTTAGAACTAACCCAAATGTCCATCAGTGATAGACTGGATTAAGAAAATGTGGCACATATACATTATGGAATACTCTGCAGCCATAAAAAAGGATGAGTTCATGTCCTTTGTAGCGACATGGATAAGCTGGAAACCATCATTCTGAGCAAAATATTGCAAGGACAGAAAACCAAACACCACATATTCTCACTTATAGGTGGGAATTGAACAATGACAACACTTGGACACAGGGTGGGGAACATCACACACTGGGGCCTGTCATGGGGTTGAGGGATGGGGGAGGTATAGCATTAGGAGAAATACCTAATGTAAATGATGAGTTAACGGGTGCAGCAAACCAACATGGCACATGTATACATATTTAACAAACCTGCACATTGTGCACATGTACCCTAGAACTTAAAGTATAATTTAAAAAATAGTGTATTTATATATCACCTTAAAATTAAATGGCTTTTAGGCCAGGCGTGGTGCACACACCTGTAATCCCAGCACTTTGGGAGGCCAAGGCAGGTGAATTGCTTGAGCTCAGGAGTTCAAGACCATCCTCGGCAACATGGTGAAACCCTGTCTCTACAAAAAATACAAAAATTAGCTAGGCATGGTGGCACGTGCCTGTATTCCCAGCTACCTGGGAGGTGGAGGCAGGAGAATCACTTGAGTCTGGGAGGTCAAGGCTGCAGTTGAACCACTGCACTCAAGCCTGGGCAACAGAACAAGACCCTGTCTCAAAAAATAATTAAAATTAAATGACTTTTAAACACTTTCCTCAGGTGCCTCAAACTGAGTAATAAATAGTAAGGTCATCTGAATTTTAGTAATAAAAATGCATCTGGACACCCAAAATTCTGTTTAAAAAAACAGTATCTACTAAGCAGGTAAAAGCAATATCTACTAAGAAACTGATTTTATTGGTGAACATTGAGAATGGAATAAAATAAATAATATCTTGTTTCACGTGGACTAATAGAAAATTAGGAGCAAATTTTGAGGCTGATTTTTAAGGAATTTTAGCTAAATTCATATTCAGCTTCAACCTCATGCTTGGTTAAGTTTTATCCCTGTTCTTGTTCTTCTTTTTTTTTTTTAACCTTACTTCAGAATTGTGCTATCATCTCACTAACCTGTGGATAGCTGTAAATAGTTTCAAATAATGTCTAAAAAAGGTGGACTCTAAGTAAATAAAACTACACAAAAGCGGCAGCAAGCAAAACCTGCAGACTTTTATTGAGTGTTGATGGCCAAACAGTGTGCTAGGGCCTGGAGCTCAAAGATGAAAACAACACAATTCCACTTTAATCAGGCTGTGTAGAGAGGAGAAACAGATGCAAACACAGAAAATTATTATGAAATGAAGTATGACAAATGTAGTCATAAATATACATAGGGCATTCAAGGAGAATTAAGGAGAAATATCTAACACGACCTAGGAGGGTGGGAGCTTAAGAATCCTTGGCATGATGACACCTGATTGAGTCATAGAGGAGGAGAGAGGAGTTGCCCAAGTACAGAATAAGCAACAGACTATTCCTGGAAGAAGGGACAATATCAGCACTGGAAGAGAAGCAAATCACAGCATGGTGTGGGGGCTGTGATGCCACTGGAGCATAACATTTTGGTTCTGAGGGTTAGATGATAAGGCTGGGTCAGGTGGCAAGGACCTACTTCCGCAGAGTCTGTTTCAGAGGCAAAGTTGTGACGGTGCAACAAAAGTTGTTTTGGCGCCTCAAAAGCTGCAGTGAATGCTAACAATATTAGACTGCTTGAAAATCACGATTTTTCGGGAATTATTAACTTTCCGAAAAATGGCCGACCTATAAACTCTTTTTTTTTTGAGACGGAGTCTCACTCTGTCATCCAGGCTGGAGTGCAGTGGCGTGATCTCCGCTCACTGCAAGCTCCGCCTCCCGGGTTCACGCCGTTCTCCTCCCTCAGCCTCCCGAGTAGCTGGGACTACAGGCGCCCGCCACCGCGCCTGGCTAATTTTTTGTATTTTTAGTAGAGACGGGGTTTCACCGTGTTAGCTAGGGTGGTCTCTATCTCCTGACCTCGTGATCCGCCCGCCTTCCAAAGTGCTGGGATTACAGGCGTGAGCCACCGCACCCGGCCTAGACCTAGTAAACTCTTAAACAAGACACATTAATTGAAAAATAGATTTCATTATAACACTTAATCTTGTCTCTCCTCTTCCTCAATTCCTTAACTTGAAAATTAACTGCTAATGATACTGTTACCTATGGAGATGCTTGACTCAAGATAGAAATGCATCAGCTCCAGAAGGAAGGGATTTCTCTTGGAAGGAAGAGATTGTCCTGACAAAATGTTTTCAACCGTCTTACATGCTACGGGGTGGATGCAAAGCACTGAATGTGTCTCTGCATTGTCCTTTTCCTTCTTCTCTTTTCCCTCCTTAATTCTTTCCAAATATTCTCTCTTTCCTCTTATAAGAAAACTCCATTATTTTTTAAACTGTGACATTTCAACATTTTACTCATGCTTAATCATTTAAATTTGCCTGATACTGCTTTTAAGTACGTAAGTATGGAGAATTCTGCCTATACTTCCAGAAACAGATTTTTTTCATTCATGAATCTAGTAATTAATTCTGATTGAGTGTTGGGACATGTGATAGGTGTCAGTGAAAGAGTGGAAGGCAAGGAGACGTGAAGAGCAGTGGGGAAAAAGACACTGGTGAAATTATCACACAGCAGGGTATACATGATTACAAACTGTGTTAAGTTTATGAGGGAAAAATGCAGGGTGCTAACAAGAACCTTTAATAGATGAACTTGCCCTATTTTGGGGAATCATGGAAGGCTTCCCACTGGGAGCATTACATTTGATCTGAAGGTGAAAAAGTGGAGGAGCTTTCAAAGCAGAATTCACAGCATGTGCAAAGGCTCTGTGGTGGAAAGGTCTATGGTCTAATCAAGAAACTGAAAGAAAGACAGTGTGGTTGGGGCTCAGAGGAGAAAAAAGGAGAGTGAAGAAGAAGCTGCAGACATAAACAGGTACTGTATTCTGCAATATCTTGTAAGCCAGCCTAAGAAAATTTGGAGGCAATTGGGTATTCTGAGTTTGAGTATGACTTGATCAGATTTGTATTTTTCAAAAAGCACTTTATTTGTCAAGTGGCAAGAGTGGATCCATGGAAACCATTATCCAGCTCAGGCAAGAGGTGATTGTAATGTAGACTAGGGTGGTGGTAGCAGAGAAGTAGAGAAACAGGAAAATTCTAGAGATATTTATGGAGCTAAATTAATAAGACCTAAGTGTAAACATTGTGGTTAGGCCACAGCAGTTAGGAGTGCAGCTTCTAGAGTCAGACCCTCTGGTATAAGTCATGGCCCTGACCCTCGTTAGCTGTGTGACTTTGAACCTGTCCATTAACCTTTGCCTTGGTTTTATCATCTGTAAAATGGACATAATAGTGGTACTTTCCTCCCAGGATTGTTGTGAGGACTAAATACTTAATAGACTTACAGCACCTGGTACATTGCCTGGCACACGTGAGTGCTCTAGAAATGTTGGATGCTGTTAGATTGGAATATGAAGAGCATAGATGGAGAAGAAGGAGGAGTCAGGGAGGACTGTCAGGAATTATATCCATTGTACTCAAACATGGCTGAAATCCATTTAAAATTATTCGTTTAAGGACAAGAAATGATTACACTCTAAACTAGTAAAATCTGCAGGAAGAGATTATGTTCTTGCCCAATAGGAAAATCTTTTTTTCGGGTCAGATCTGAATGAGTAAATTACTCTCCCTTCAAAAAGTAATAAAAAACAAAAGAATGGGCCGGGCATGGTGGCTCACGTCTGTAATCCCAGCATTTTGGGAGGTCGAGGCGGGTAGATCACCTGTGGTCAGGAGTTTGAGACCAACCTGACCAACATGGTGAAACCCTGTCTCTACTAAAAACACAAAATTAGCCGAGCGTGGTGGTGCACGCCTGTAGTCCCAGCTACTCCAGAGGCTGAGGCAGAAGAATCGCTTGAAACCAGGAGGCAGAGGTTGCAGTGAGCCAAGACCTTGCCACCCACAGCACGCCAGCCTGGGCAACAAGAGCCAAACTCCATCTTAAAAAAAAAAAAAAAAAACAACGCCAACCCCAATCCTGTCAAGGACTGCTGAGCACCAAATAGCAGCCTGGATACCACAGAGCACATACATTAAAATGAGATTAGAAACTGTTTCTTGGACAATAAGGAATGAGCAGCAACCCCTTTAGGAAGTTACTGAGACACGCTCATCCATTCTTTCACCATGTATTTGTGGAGTGCCTGTAATTTGTCAGGCAATTCGTTAGGTGCAGGAATATCAAGTGATCAAGACACATACAGTTTCCCTCTGCCTAAGGGTTCATGTAGGAGATTGATGTAAAAAGGAAGACAGAAAAGAAGAAAGAAAGAGAGAAAGAGAGAGAACGAAAGAAAGAGAGAGAACGAAAGAAAGAGAGAAAGAAAGAGAGAAAGAAAGGCAGAAAGGGAGGATGGGAGGAAGGAAGGAAGGGAGGAAGAGAGGGAGGGAGGGAGGGAAGGAAGGAAGGAAAGAAGGAAGGAATGAAGGAGCCAAGAAATTTTTGAAAATTAAACTCTACATCTGAGGTTAGCAAATAGAAAAAATGAATACAATTGAAAAAGTAAAAATAGGAGAAAAATAAGAAAAATTACTAAACACGACAACAGTTGTTTTAGGGGTCAATAGCACACATCATACTAAAATATTAATACTAAAAACAGTCTCATTAAAGCCAGGAAACTTTTATGAGTGCTTATCATTATTATTTGGTAATGTTTGGTATATTCTAGTTATTGCAATCAAACAAAAATGAAACACGTTATAAACATTGAGAAAGAATCACTACTTTTAGATGATTGCCTACCTAAAAAAAAAATCTGGCTGGGCGCAGTGGCTCATGCCTGTAATCCCAGCACTTTGGGAGGCCGAGGTGGGTGGATCAGGAGGTCAGGACTTCAAGACCAGCCTGGCCAAGATGGTGAAACCCTGTCTCTACTAAAAATACAAAAATTAGCTGGGCACGGTGGCAGGCGCCTATAATCCCTGTTACTAGAGAGACCTAGGTAGGAGAATCGCTTGAACCCGGGGGGCAGTGGTTGCAATGAGCCGAGATCATGCCACTGCACTCCAGACTGGGCGACAGAGTGAGGCTTCATCTCAAAAAAAAAAAAAATCCAGGAAACATTATTAAAAATCTATCAGTGCTAACAAGACAATACAATAAGATGGCAGATACAAGATAACTATGTATATATCAACAACTTTCCTTTTACAAAGAGAAATTAAAAATTGAAATATAAAAAATCTCATTTTGGGTCTGGGGTGGTGACTCACACCTATTACCCCAGCACTTTGGAAGGCTGAGGCAGGAGGATCACTTGAGGCTAGGAATTCCAGACCAGCCTGGGCAGCATGGTGAGACCCTGTCTCCGTCAGAAAACAAAAACAAAAACAAATTAGCTGGGCATAATGTTGTGAGCCTGTAGTCCTAGCTACTCAGACAGAGGCTGAGGCTGATGGATTGCTTGAGCCCAGGAGTTCAAGGCTGTAGTAAATTATGAATGTGCCACTGCACTCCAGCCTGGGCAACAGAGCAAGACCCTGTTTCTTGAAAAAAAAAAATCTCATTTCACATATTACACTAATGAAAAAAGCTCTAAAATATCTATGAACAAATTAAATAATAAAAGTGAAATCTTATATGAAGAAAATAATAAAAACTAACTAAGGCAATAATAAATAGATATTTCATATTCCTGGGTGGAAGGATAATGTCATAAAGATATCCATTCTTTCCAGTATAAAATTGCTTGAATTGCCAAGCAGAATTGATGTTTTGGGCTTTTCTTTGGGTAGGGTGGAAAGGGTGGTGGTGGTCGTTTTGGTGGTGTTGGACTTATCCAAGAGTGATGGAATTAGATGAGATGTTTTAAGTACAGTAGAAATATGGTCATAGTTTCCTATGAAATGATTACATTGGCTACCATGTGGGAAATGACTGTGTGTGTTTGTGGCAGGGAGAGCTAAGAAAAAGGGGGAAGTCTAGTTAGAATGAGTCAGAAGGCTAAGGCTGCCTTATAAATAAGGTTACAGATGATAGGTTATAGATAAAGGTGGCTGGATCATGGTGGCAGAACAGGTAGTGGGGGAAAATGCACTCCTTTGAGATATATTTAAGAGAAAATCAGTACAACTCAGAGCATAAACTGTGAACATTTCCAGATGCAGAATGAAAAAACTGGAAGTACTAATAAAGGACTCTGACACAAAAATAACAATTCCCAGGGCAGTGTGGCATGAGACAGACAGATTGCCAGGAAACATTAGGAAAAGCATCAGTAAAATCCGGGCAACTCCAAAAACAGAGAGGTTCAGAAATGGTGTGAAGAAAGATCTTCTCTCAGTTGTTTCTAGGTCAGGGCTTTCAGCAATTCCTTGCAAGGAAGAAACTAGGAATGAATAATGGAACTATCTTTTGTGTTTTGCTGCATAGATTATGCCTAAATTAACTTTTTAAAACTTGTTCATGTTATTCAATGTGAATTCACTCTTACGTAACTAATCCTGTAGTCTTCCTAAAATTCTGAATTAGCAAAATTCTCCAAAGATTATTATGCATTAAATATGTTAACTGGGCGAAAGTCTCCTGAACTACACTCAAACCTCTGCTGTCTGGAGTTTTCACCAATAAACTGGATGAGCAGTATTCCTCATAGAATTTTGTTTTAATGAGTCCAATTTCTGTCTGCTACACTGACTCTAGAGAATGAATTAATTGCACCAGAAGATGATCAGTTTCTGGTCAGATATAAGGAGGCCAATTTTCCATGAGGAAATTTTTCAAAAATATCATTTGGTAAATAATTACCATCATAAGAAGAGTAAAATTCTAGTCATTACAATCTTCTGAAGCCCTCAGAAAAAAAATCCAAAGAGAATGAAACAGATATCTAGAACAGATAACTACTTCCTCTTCCTGTTATTCTGCAAACTGCACTACTCTTCCCCAAAGGAGACAAAAATACTTATTTTAAGTGTGCATTTTGGTGGAGGTGATGTCTAATATTTTACACAATCAATATAAAATTCCTAATTTCATATGTATGTTCTAACACCTCCCCAAAGCACCTGTGGCGTAATGAACTGTGGCAGGTATTGAACTAGTAATTCGTAAAAACTTAAAAAGCCATTCTTCATCATTTGTAGAATTCACCCAGTTTCAAATGTGTAGACTTTTTTCTCTTATAAAACTATTTGGATATTTTAAAACTCATAATTAAGATTTATATGGTTGAAGACAAAATAAACCTTAAAGACTATTTTCGAGGTCTTTTCCTATTTTTCCACAAGTAATATTGTGAAAACTATATGTCCTATTTCTCAACAATGCCTAATTTTAACCAGTAGCAAAGTTGATGCAATAAATGCTTTCAGAACAAACAGTATTTTTGACTTCAATCCGGAAGTTAATTTGTCCTAGGACTTAAAGACTCATAAAATCAGTTTTTAATGACATAGCTGCTGTCTACATGTATTTGTCAATCTTTCCCCTGAAGATGAGAACTGCTAGGCTAATTGCCAAATAGATAACACTAATATATTGCTCATACTTTTAACTCTTCCTTGGTTGTTTTGGAAGAGATTGCATGCTTTACATCTGGAGTGTTGATTACCCGAGCGGTATCTGCTTGTATTGCAGCTCAATCATTTTTGACTGGGTCAAGCCTCAGGAATAACCTTCCCTTTCTTATCAATTACTTTTTAGCTAATTATGATGTTATAAAATATATTTTCAGGAAGAAATCTTTTTTTATAAGTCATGAGGTTTTGGGGGAAAGCAAAGTAAGGTCATGAATCAATTCTGCTCACATTGCTTTGGTGAAAATTAGTTGCATGCCTATACCTGATCTCCAGAAATCTGTGGTATTTTTGTTCTCCAGCCAGGTGACCATGTTTCCAGGATGAATGGGAAACCAGCTTAGTTCATAATCCAAAAAGTAAGCATTCTTAAGGTTTACCTTCATTCATAGAATACATTTCAGTTTATTAGCAAAACCAAAGGTTCTAAATATTATGTCTTAAAAAATAAAGAAAACCTTTTTTTGCCATAAAAATGTTAATATGCCTTGTGGGTAGGATAAATAGCAGCATTACTTTCATCTCTAATTCATTAATTCATCATTGATTTATTAATTCAATTGTGGTTTTAACTAGGCAGCTATGCATACATTTAGCGAAAAGCTGATTTCATTTAAAGAAACTTGCTGGAGATCACACATCTAAAAACAGGCAACTCCCCAAATTAAACCAATGCTCTTATTTCTTAAGATATTCTATGTTGAAGCATGTATTTACACCCACACCTGTTTTCCTCATACTGTGTTAGAAAGACTTCTTAAAACAAATAGAACATATTTGGCATCTGTGGGCTAGCATATAAACTTAGAAAAAAAATCTCTTCACAGTTTCTAATATCCCTCTACTTTTTATCAACTTTCCACCCTAAATCAACATCAAAGGGTTTTATTATCTCTTATCAGGAAAGTGATTCCACAATATTCCTTGGAAACCATTTAAGTGTTACAGGAACCATTTGTTTTCTAGTCAAAGTGCATATGGAACAGCCAATCACATAAAGTATAGTGACTGAGAACCCAGTACTGGTCTTGTGGAAGATATAATCTTACAAAAACATTAAATGTGAGTATAACTTAGCATTAAATCTTAATATCTAATTTTCCCTCAAAATCGTGATAATAATAGGGCTGGGTAATGTTATGACTGTTAGGACTTCTCCTCTTGGTCTGACACTACCACATCCAGAATTTGCGTTTAGTGAGAATGTGCTTTTATGCCTTCTCCATATGCAAATAGAGATTAGGTTGACAGAAACAGCTAAATTTTAAAAAAAATGTGTTCTCAAGGAGATATTTGACTTGTTTTGATGGTAAAGGAGTTACTTGGGATCTCATGTGTTGTGGGTTTCATCAAGGTGGGGTAGGACTGATTCTCAGGTTTGCCTAACTACACTGAGCATTAACACAGAAGGTAAAAAAGGTAACTACCAAAAGGCATTCCACCTGACAGAAACTAATTTAGTGCCACACCTGTACTAACATTAGAATTTTCCTCTTTATATTAAAAAAAATTTTCATCGACTCTTTCTTTCTTTCTTTCTCTCTTTTTCTTTCTTTCTTTCTCTCTCTTTCTTTCTCTCTCTCTCTCTTTTTTGAGACAGAGTTTCACTCTTGTTGCCCAGGCTAGAGTGCAATGGCGTGATCTCAGCTCACTGCAACCTCTGCCTCCTGAGTTCAAGCCATTCTCCTGCCTCAGCCTCTCGAGTAGCTGGGATTACAGGCATGCACCACCATACTTGGCTAATTTTGTATTTTTAGTAGAGACGGGGTTTCTCCATTTTGGTCAGGCTGGTCTCGAACTCCTGGCCTCAAGTGGTCCACCTGCCTTGGCCTCCCAAAGTGTTGGGATTACAAGCATGAGCCACCGCGCCCGGCTTTGTCAACTATTTTCATGACACCATTTTGGAAAAAAAAGTTTAACATTGCCACTTATATTACTTGACTTGTTTATCTTTGTAATACTTGGCATTTACTCATATGTATATACCACTGTATATTTTATAAGCCTCTGCATAGTATATATGCTTCTGCTTCATACAAAATCACCATGTAAATAATATTTGACAATATTTCATATCTTAAATTTGGTTGAGAATGTCAGAAAAGTAAGCCTGTTGTTCAGTATTCCTAGCCTTCATATCAGCATCTCTCACCTGAGCAGAGCGTGGAGAAAAGAGAGCCTAGATGGCAGCCAACTGATGGTCTCCTGCAGGAGGCAGATGAGCAGCTTGAGCTGGCTGGCCATCAGGTTGACTCCATGCATCTGGCTTGGAATCCCTGATCTCTGAGCCGATGCAGGCTTTGGCAGACACTGTGCAAAGGGCATTCATACATGCTCATTTAATCCCCACAACAACCTCATGAAGTGAATATCATCACCCCCATTTCACAGTCTACTAAGTAGTCCACTTCTAAATGAGATTGGCTTGACTCCAAAGCCCTAGTTTTTAACAATTTTACTCTGCTCCCTCTTTCCTGGTAAACTCAAAGTGTCATCGAGCCTTGGCTTCCACTCTTGGCACGTAAGCTCTTATCATTGCACATTTTCTCTCCAGCTCTGTTTTTGTAAACTTTTATTTAAAAATATTTCTTATATTGATTTTATTAAAAATTCCTTGGGAGAACAGAGGACCGTACATGGATGTCACAGAACGAGATAAGGACGAAAGCAACACATTTGATTAAACGTCACTGGATGACTTGATCTCTTCCCAGAGAGATATTATCCCTCTGCTTTCTCTCTTACCCAAAATCTTATTTGTTTACTTCTTTATCCATAGGGGCTATAGCTACCTTTCCTACATTTGATTTTAGCCAAAAGGCCGAGAAGCAATAGCTACCTTTCCTAATCCCTTCATCTTGTGTAGCAAAAGAGTTTAAAATAAAATTAGAGAAGAGGGATCACAAACCAAAAGCTCTATTCCAAAAACAAGTTCTGAGTATACGGGTAAAATTCAGTCTATACTAAGGTAATCTCAACAGTCAAGGTCAAAAATCTCTCTCACAATCTTCAGTGTGATGGATGGGCATTGTCAGCTTAGATTGTAAGTTTAATTTAAGGATAATTTCTTGCTTTGCCTTTGGCTGCTTGCTGATCAGCAACTCCAAATGCACATGGAAAAAAAAATTAACTCAGGAGCTTAAGTGTTTCTAGAAACCTGACTGTTAATGTAGGCCCATGGAGACTGAGATGACTGTGATGATTTCAGGAGAGATTTACCCAGCTCCAGCTGATTATTTCATGAAGCCATGCAAATAGAATCCAGAGTGGCCAGATCTGATTTTTGAAGAGAAATCCAAAGGTTTATGTGAAATCTCTTTTGAAAGATGTTTGACTCTTTTGTGGCAACACTGCATGTACCAATCTAAACTCATCGCACCATATTGCGGCCTCTGCCTTAAAAGTTGACCCTTCTGGAGCTCTGCTTCATGTAGTTTACCCTATCCACCCTGCACCTCCTCTTCCTCAGAACCTACCACTCCCATGGCTTCAGTTACCAACTGTGCCCCAGATCTCTCATCTCAGGTTCTTAGTAGGCATAATATTTAACTTCTTTCTGAGCATCTGGCTGGTGTCTCAAACTCACCACATCGGAAAGAGAAGTCATTCTCTAATGTCTCAAGCAAATCTATTTCCCTCCCACACTCAATATTTCTTATTGTGGTACACTGCATGACCATCCACTTGGTTGTCCAAACTAGAAACCTAGGCATTGACCCTTCCCCACAACCAATCAACTCCACAAACTGTTACCTCAAACATATCACTACATCACTCTAGTGCAACCAGCCACCTTCTCTAGTCTAGACACACTGGAGTCATTTTAACTGATGCTGGGTTCTAAAGCCAGCATATAAGGTAGGGATTCTGGTCAAAATGTGTGTGCCAACCCTTCACCACATTCAGCCAGTGAGACACTCAGATTCTGAAAAGACTGACTGTAAAAAACACAGTCTCCCAGCGGCTCCTCAGTCTGGGTCATCCTGTCTCTTCATTGAGTAAATTATTCCAGGCTATGTAAGGTGTTATTTCTTGTTTTTTTCTATCTTCTGTTTGTCTAGCTGATATAATTAAATGTTCAGGAGTTAAATGTTCACATAATACATCTCCATAATGCTACAAACACATCACCTTAAGTTTCATCCCTCCTTTAACTCATTCTCAGTTATGCAGTGAGAATGATCTTTGGAAAATGCAAATCTGTAGAATGATCCACTATTTGAAATATGTCATACCATGGAATCAGTTCTCTGAAAAAAATTCACTCTGGTATTGTTTGTTCCAATTTTTTATTGAATAGTTACACAAAAGTGTTTGCTTCGTATTAACTCACTGGGCTATAATTTCTACACTATGCTATTTATGTGTTCCACTTCCATTTAAAAGTTAAAACTATAAAGAAATAAAATAATGCAAATCCTATCATGGCTTTTCCTTATTATTAAGATAAATTCAAAATTCTTAGCCCCTTCCCACTTCTCCAGGTTCATTCCTATATCACTTTCTACCTCAAGTTTGCTGAATCTAAATATATTGATCTTTCAGTTTTTTGAATTTACCACATTCTTTATTTCTATTGGTCTTTGCATGCACTAGCTTGTCTGCTAGAAACACCTCTTCCTTAGCTTTTCCCATTTTCGATCTCAATTTAAATATTATTTTCTCAGGGACATCATTCTTAGTACTCCATATCGAGTTAATTCTATTGTTACATGCTCTCACAGATTCTGTATTCCATTCACCACCCTCAAAGTCCTTTAGCTACTTGTTTAATACATACTTTCTCTGCTAGAGTGTAAACTTCATGAGAGCAAGAATCATGATCATAGTACCTGACATATGGCTTTTAATTCTCCAGTTTCTGTAGTAACAACATCACTACACACATAATAAAGTACATACAAGCAATGTACAGATAAGAACATAAAATTATATAGAGATACTATGTGGGAAAACAAAGGTACTCTCTCTAACCTTAAAAGGCAAAGACTAAATGCTAAATAACTAACTTTCATTTCTGCTTTTATGACATTCAGAAGATAATTCAGGGATTATCTACCAAATGAATAAAGTTTTACATTCTAGAATTTATGAGTGATATGCAGGCTTCATAACCTCAGTCTCCAAGCCTCCTCCCGTATACTTCTCAACATTCCATTTTTTGTAGCAAAAAGTTCCCCGCTTAAAACCTCCCAATGACTTCCTACTACAACCAAAATAAGATCCAAGCTCTTGACCAGCTTCTCTATGATCCATTTCCTACTTTCCTCTGACCTCATCCCCTCCAGGCTTCCCCTCATTTGTTATGCTTTTGGCTTCAGCCACATTGGTCTTCTTTCTGTTTCTGTAAGAGTTAAAGGCTTTGCAATCACTTCTCTCAGATCTTCAAATGTGGCCACTTTCTCATCATTTATATCCTAATTCAAATATCACTTCCTCACAAGGGTCTTTCTTGACCTCCCCACCTAAAGCACTCATTTCTATCCAATAGCACTCACTATTGTTTGCAGTTTTTCTTCTCCAGAAATTTAGCAGAACCTGAAATAACATAATTTGTTTACAAGATTAATGTCTATGTGTCCACATGGAGGCAAAGACTTATCTACCGTTTATCGAAAATATTCTCAGTGATGAGAATAGTAGCACATAGTAGGTGATCCATAAATATGTTAACTAAGTTATTCTGGATATGCAGCTGCAGGCAAGTCAAGCCTTGGAAGTCTAAAGGCTTTTTGGAAGACTTCTAAGAAGATTCCAAAAAGTCAAAGCAAATGTGTGGTTTTCTAAATGTATTTAGTGACCTCTGCTGGAATACTTACCAAAGGAACCAAATACAAGTCTTCATTTGTTCCTACTTGCCCTCTCACTTCTTTTCATTGGGTGATAAAATGTTAGCATAAGTATAAAATTTGGTATCAGGGACTTTTGTGAGGGCTTCTCCCAACTTGGAGAAAACCCATCTCCCTTTCTGTCTGGATGACTGTTCTCTTTCTGCTCTCATTTCATCAATTTGTGCTTTTAGCACAAACATTATACGAGAATGTTCAGGGATATGGGAGGAAGAGAACTTTCCCTGATTCCTCTTCAAATCTTTTTGCACAAATGACTGCCTTTCTCTGCACAAATACCTGAACGAAGGGAATTCATCCAGATACTATGGATAGATGAAGATATATCCATCTCATGGATATACTTCATATGGTTCCATTTATTTTACCTCTCTTAACCCAATGAACAACTTTGAATATGATATTTACCATTAACAAGCAAAGAATTGGCAAAGGATGTTCTCATGTTGAGAATAACAGGATCAAGAGAATAAGTCTACTATGAGGGATCATTAGGAGATGACGTGTGGCTGAGAGTGCTGGTACTTGACACAAAAACGCCAAATGGGAACTAAAGACTAGAAATTTCGAAAAATCAGAATAATGAGTGTGAGTGTGTGAAACAATCATGTGTATTTAATTCATTTATATGATTAAACTTTTGAAAACTGTGTTACTCATCCTATATATGGTATATATATATATATATATATGTATACGTTTATTGCAGAAAATGTGTAGAACACAAATAAAAATACCACACAAATATCAATCATAATTACAACCAGTTAAAGACAACTATTGTAAGAGTTTTTACATGTAGCCTCCCGTCTTTTGTTTATGTCTATTCCAGCCTTCTATTACATATACTTCATGAACAGAGGTATAGAGTACATTTTCACAAAATTAAATCAATCAATCATACTACTTATTTTATCTTATATCCTACTTATTTTCATTTAGGATGTTATAAAATATACTCATTGATCTTAAGATCATTTTTCTGAAAAAAATGTTTTCTGTAATTAGGCATTTGATCAGGTAATATATACAGGTGGTACAACTTCAAAAAAATGAAAGAAAAGTAAAGCCTTCTTTTTACCCCTTTCCTTTTCAATGGTAACCTCTGCCATTATGGAAAGCTTTTACTAAACCATCATATGTGTTATAAAAAAGGCTAAGATTACTAAAGTGGTTGGCATAGTACCAGGCACAATGTTAAGTGACTTATATAGATTATCTCATCCCCATTTTATCAAGAAAACAAAAACTTAGGTAAGAAATTGGCTCAAGTTTACACAGCAGATAAGTGATGCCACAAGTGCCTAACTCACAACTAAGCAGTTGATACCTGGAACAGATTGCAAATAAATAATTCAGCCTTATCATGTAAGCTGGAGAATATGGATCATTGTGCTCCTGTGGCCTGTGTGACACTGGATGAACCAATCTCAAGGCTCCTGGGACAGAAAACTGCAAACGTGAAACTCTATCACTGTCATCCCATTCTCACTCCTGTCAACATGTCCTTAGATTTGGTTTTACTGGAATGTGCACTTGCAGGACTCTCAGAGGTTATGTGAACATAAGCAAACCATTTTGTAAAGGAGACAATCATTTTGATCATTTGGGATCATATGTTTTCTATCTTAGTACTTGATTTTTTTTATTAGCCATATAATCTTTTTCTCACAACGCAAACAAATGGATAACAAACTATGTACTTAAATGTACTTTTCTGGACAAAGATAAGAATCAACTGTGTCACAAAATCATAGAAGACATTTATTTATTTTTGTTTTAATTAGTTGTTTTTTATTTTATTTTTTAAGAGAGTGGTTGTTCAGGTTGGCCTTAAACTCCTGGGCTCAAGTGATTCTTCCCCCTCAGCCTCCTGAGTAGCTGGAAAAACAGGTGTGTACTACCACATCAAGCTGACATATTTAATCTATTTGGCTTACATAGATTTATTAATGTAATATAATGAAATGTGGTTCTGCCCATCTTGAGTCATTAAAATAAGTGTAAGTCTATAAGACCAAGTATATAGAAAATAATTTAAAACCTAATAAAAGGTGCTAAAATAGTATTATCAAGTAACAAATTACAATTCTGATTGTAATTCTAACTTGAAGGATATTTTGTATGAGCTTCAGTTCTGCTGCTTTAGAGAATAATAATGTAAAAATATTGATTTTAGCTACATCTGTAAAGATGGCTCAAAATTAAGCTTGCTTGTGAATGCACCAACTCTCTGTAGGTACAATATAGGATATATGTGTATGGGTGTGTAAATAAATTGGAACATATATATTTACAAACATAGAAACACAAGGGAAAAGCAAACATATGCCATTTATCTGCAGTCTGATCCTGATGATTTTTCTTCCCATGTTTGAACATTTACATTGACTGAATTATTCTTTATCAATTTGATAATATTTGAAGGAAATGTACAAACACGACAAAGATTTATTTTTACTACCTCATTAAAATTATTGACTGATGATTATTGACCAGTCAAAATTACGTTTTTTTTCATGTTACACCCAAAGACATACTCAAATTTATGCTTTTTTTATACGGAAAGTTTTAAGAAAAGTAATTGAGAAAAGGGGGATCAAGATCTCTGGCTATCACCAAAATTCAATTTGTAAGTGTAGAATAAAATAACCAGGAATATTTTTTAAAAGCTCTAGAAATAGGAATCAAAAGAAAGAAGAATATTTAGGAAATCCAAAGGGATTTAAAGCATAAAAATATGTCCCAATCAGTCTACATGTAATCTAAGGAGGCCTGCAAACCTAATGAGGGAAGTTGCCAATATTGTATCACTTTGGAAATGATGAAATAAGCATTGGTAACTGTATGAATCTAGGAGTCTGGTCAAAAGGACAAGGGCTAAAAGGCTGAACTTGGGTCATGCCCTGCCTATCCCAGGAAGTGCTCACCTATGTCCTGAATCAGAGGATTTTTCTGTTGACAGCTCTGGATTGTTTGGGTAGATACTGACAGGGCAGATACCGTCCTCACAATACCTGCCCAGAAAGACGAGAAAGAGGAGGAAGAATTCCTCCTTCCACCAGGAATTCTGTGGGAAGCACATAAGATTTCATGCTACTAATTTATTCCCAAGAGAAGCTACCAAAGCCTGGTAACTCTACCAACTCTAACTTTTGTGTCTGTAAGTGCTCTTCTCCTGGGATTACAACTAATTGAAACAGGAATTCAAAGGAGTCTCAGAGGACTGTAAGAAGAATGCTTCGAGGCCGATCCCTGTCTGTAACATCCCTGGGTGGGCTTCCCCAGTGGGAAGTCGAAGAACTTCCTGTGGAGGAGTTACTGCTCTTTGAAGTTGCTTGGGAAGTGACCAATAAAGGTTTGTACTGCTCCTGAAGGTGGATCAGTACACCTTCACTAGGTGACTGAGGAATGTAGAGTAAGATTTCACAGATAACTCTCTAGTGATAACCAATTGCTAGTGAGTGAGGAAAGCATTTAAACGGAATATACATTTAGGCTACATTTAACCTTGTCTATTACAACAGGCTATGAATACAGACTTGTGTATGTGTTGAAGAGGGAGAAAGTTGAAAATATTAGCCATTGCCATGGAATGTGCATTTAAATTAAAATTTAAAATCCATATTATGATAACATAGAAATAAAAAGTTAATATTTACATTTTTTGTTTTAAAATTTTTCTTAGCAAAATAGTATAATTAAACATTTTATTTTAGGAAGATGTATATGTGATTAGAACCAGTTGGAAACCTCAACTCTACATTCTGTTAGTGATTATATGAAATGCTTAAGAATGTTTCATATTCACAATTAGCTTGGAATTAATGTTTTAACTCAGGAGCTTCTCAAAAGGCAAAATACTGTGCTCCTTTCAGAATGAAAGTAATTTTTTTCTTCAATGCTATGCTTATGCAGGAATTATAAAATAAAGAAAATCAAATTGATAAAACAATTTGCGAGTGAGGTATAACCTCATTTGTACTGGGTAAGAGAAGGCAAGGTAGAGAACCACCATGTAAATGATTTTGAAAATAAAGACATCAGTAAAATTATAAAACAATTCCTTGTGGGTTTATACTCTCTAGTTTAAAAGTGTCAAGACTACTGAAGGAACATTAGCAAAGAAAAAGTAATGGTTTTGAAGGCTGAGTTCCTCAAGATCTTGAAGAATCAAGCCAACTGATTGCTGGGTAAATGGCAGTGATGACTTGTGTGATTTAAACGATCTGAAATTATGTCATGTGTTGTGATATATAACACGTTTATTTTTCATTGTGTGTTTACTATTTCATGTCTATTACAGTAATCTAAAGGATCTGAAATAATAACCAGAATGTGATATATTACTTCCTTCTTTTGGCTAATCAGAGCCAGCATAATCTCAAAATTAAATGCATTATATATGGCATGCATTCTGAAAAATCAGAATTCACCTTATACTAACTGTTCAAAGTTCTCGTGTGTATGCATTCATAAAATCAAAATTAAAAGTCAATTTTGCCTATGTAGAAGTGGACAGAATGCATATAAGAGAACAAAGCACGGTCTTATTCTCTGTAGTTTAGTGAGAAAGAATCTAGGATGACAGAAACCTTATTACAGAGAAGTGAAGTATTTTATGTGTACCTGTTTCTGTTGTTTCTTTTAAAATTATTTTGTATTCTTTTCCTCAGAGATCTTTATCCTGACATGAGCATGTGTTTTTAATGTCCTTTTTCTAGTCACAAATTTTTCCAGTCCAGTTTTTAAATATGCCCAAAGTTCCTGGGAACAGAACCATCTCTATCACATGTGAATCCCGGAGTATGCCTTGAAATAAAAGTTTTCTCTAGAGAGTGGGCAGGAGCTCAAGGACATAGCTTATTGGTAGATAAAACTGGAAGGGACTTGTTAGCACTGGGAATCAGTCCAGAAGATCTCTGCACAAGTTCCTGCACCTGAGCAGAGCCCCTTCTGCTTTCCTCTTTTCTCATCATTTAACAAACATTAATGGAGCACTGTTTCCTGGGCACTGGGAACACGCCAGTGAAACTAAGTTATTTTATGGATCTTATAATCAGTAGCATGTGTGTTGATCTCAGGGTCTAGAACAGTGCCTGGTACATAGAAAATGCTCAATGGATTTTTTTTTTGAAAAAATTTGTTTTTCAACCCCTAAGCTGCCTTTAATACTTATTTTCTATCATTTCCCTTTCAAGGGTAAGGGAAGTGTGTTTGTGGAGCGGTCCCCACAATGTGATTTACCCAAGTTGATATCATCTTCAATATATCTTTATTTTAATATTATCATAGCCTGGTATGGTTAGAGATTTTCATACAGATGGATAATTATTGTGTTTATTCCTAAGAATACATTGCCACTACAGTTTCTTTAAATTTAATGATTTGAATTTTTACTTCCCTGCATTTCATAGTAGTGATATGAAGTATCTTAGAGATCATGAATCCCACTCCTCCAGTTCATAGAGCAAATTGATTCGTAGAGGCATTTAATGATCAAGCAAATGGCAGAGTCAGGACCAGGATTTAGGTCTTTTCCAAGGCCAATTCACTTTTTTACTATTATGTAAGAATTAAATATTAAAACCTCAGTTTTCAAAGGAAATATCCTATAGATGAAAGAACACAGTACTTGCAGTCAAAGGTCGTGGATTTCTGAAACTTTCTGAAAAAGAACCCCTTAAACTGAATAACAGTTTCTTCATGAATAAAATGAATGTTATACTCTCCAGTTATCTTACCATGTTTTCTGGCAAACAAGGAAATGTATTCACATCCAAGAAAACAAAAGGTTTCTTAGGAGAAAAATCCCTTGCTGCCAGAATTTTGCCCATGAACAATGGAAATGTGAAAAACATAACAGATGAGAGAGTCACAGTTAGTTTTGGGTACTAATTCTCAGACTTCGAAATAACCTTTTTAATTTGTTAATATTAACCTTGAAATTTATTGCTTTTATTCATTAATCCATTTTATTATTTGGTAAGGATTCATCAAGTGTCTATTAGGTATCAGGCACTGAGAGGCGAGAGAGATAGAGTTAAGAATACAGAACTGATTCTTAATCTTCAAGAATTGACAAATTTGTAGAAGGTAGACATTGAACATACAATACAGTCAAATGTGATGAGTGTGAGACTAAGGGAACCAGGTGTCCTAAGACTATACAGTGTACCGTGGAATGGGGAGTGGTTTCTAACCTAGTTACCTAGAGGTTTGGAAAAAACCTCTCTAATGATGAGATGTTTGAGCTGACACTTGAAGGATAAATAGCTAAAGGGGGGAAAGTGTTCTATGTGAGAGAACTATATATGCCAAGATGCAGAAGTGTTCTCTGTTCGAAGATCTGAGGGGGGCTCAGAGAGGGAAAAGGAGAGGAGTATGACAGAAGATGGGAGAGACCTGCAGGGACTAGATTGTGAAGCTCAGGGGGAGTTAATAGCCTTAAGGAGTTTTGTCTCCAGGCTATGAACAATGAATGAGGAGTCACTGAAATTCTATACACAGTAGTGGGAAGTGCTAAGTAGTCAGGTATGTTTTGGAAGAAGCACTGTTACCAGTTGAGGGAGAGGAGAGGAGGGAAATTAGACTGTGGTGTGACCCAGGATGGAAAGTTTTGCCCAAATGTGGGGGAAAAATGTTTACTCTCTCCTTTGCCCAGGTCTTACTACAATCATTTCTTCTGCACACACTTGCTCAGAACATTACAAACTCTGGAGAAATTAACATGTTAAGGATATTTAGGATCATTAAAAAAGTTTAATAAATGTTGTCACACATAATGAAAGTTAATTTAAGAGTTGTAAAGACTTGTGCGATGTAGTCCCTAAATAAATGCTTCCCTCTTAAAATGGACTAGAAACAATTTGTTTTTGCCTAAGCCAACGTATTGCTGGACATAATTTACCTGCTTCCTCCTCAGTCTTGACACTACGCCTCTGAATTACATGGTACAAGTGGCACAGGGAAGAATTCAGAAAACTATAGTCAAAGTGGTTATGGAAGAAATTATAATAATGAGTCCACTCTTCTAGGACAGGAGTTCTAAAGGTGAGGACTTTGATATAAGTGAACTCAAGGAGTTTCTAAACCTTCAGAAATTATATCTAAAAATTAGGTGCACGTGTATAGAAGTACTTTTCTCTGAGAAGAGGACTTCACACTTCCATCAGCTTCCTGAAGGCCCCTGTAATTGCCGTAAAGAACAACTGCTCTAAAGTTTAATACTAGGCTACTCGGCTGTTTTTTGTTAACACGGAAGTTTTCCAAATGGCTTTTCTCTAGAGCAAAATAAAAAGGATCCCATCCTTCCCAAGACCTAATGATGTTTATCTTTTGCGATACTGTTTTTGTTCTTCCTCTTTTTCTCCCACCCCCCACCACTTTTAAAGATCCATCAAGGCCCAGCATGGTGATTCACACCTGTAATCTCAACACTTTTCAAGGCTGAGGTGGGAGAATTGTTTGAGACCAAGAGTTGGATACCAGCCTGGGGAACATAGGGAGACCCTGTTTCTACAGAAATTTAAAAAATTTCTCTAGCTGGCCATGGAGGCTCACACCTGTAGTCCTAGCTACCTGAGAGGCTAAAGCAGGAGGATCACTTGAGTCCAGGCGTTCTAGTGAGGCTTCAGTGAGCAAGATTGCGCCATTGCACTCCAGCCAGGGTGACAGAGTGAGACCCTGTTTCAAACAAGCAAAAGCAAAAGCAAAAAGATCCAACAATTTGTTGCTCCATTCCTTTACTTACTATCTTGCTGTCTACAGCTAAAGTCAGACTGCATGATTTGGAATTCCAACTCTACCGTCACCTGGGTAATGTTGAGATTTATTACACAGCATCTCTGTGCCTCAGTTTCTCCATCTATAAAATAAAGATAACAGCATCTACCTGTAATAATGTTGTGAAAATTAAAAGAAATACCAGTTGTAAATCACTCAGAACTGTGCCTAGCATTTAATATTTTCTCTGTAGGTATTAGCTTATTTCTTTATAAAATTTTTTCATAAAATGAGGAAGTTAGCTCATGTATTGTCATACCAGCTTTCACTTTGAATGAGTCCATAATTGCATTTTTAAACACAAAAAGAGAAAGAATAGGAAAAAATATGTATACATCAATGTTACTTCAATCACGGGATGCATAGTAATTAGGATTTCTTTGCCCTAATTACTGATGTGGATAAGCCGGTGGGCCATGTCAATGGCATCTCAAGCTGTTATCACACCATGTGAAACACACAATCTATGTAAAAACTATGCTTGGTTGCACAGCTTCAAGGAAAGCACCAGTCTACTCACTTCCTTTTCATTCAGCATGCTATGTCTAGGCCCCTTTCATATAAAATATTTGGAGCTGCCATTGTAGGTAGTGCAGGTGGTCTTGTTCAAAGTGTGAGTATCACCTCCCACTGCCAAGACTGCAGCTGCTTTGATTTTAACTGAGGATCTAGAAAAGTGCTGGGAACACAAATATTTGCTGAACTTTGTCACAAGTAGCACCTAATCTCCTTCCTACCAGACCTGCTGCCTTATAAAATGATGTTCTAAGTGTATAATGACTTCCTCTGCTTCTGCAACTGTGTTTTGGAACAGGAGGGTCAGATTAGTAGCCACACACACTGAAATAGTCATATGAATTCCAAAGTCTGTAATTTTTAAGCATATACAAAATAGTGAAATTTCTCCATATGTGTATAATATGTATATATGTGTGTATACATATATAGAGAGAGAGACAGAGATGGAGAGAGATGGGGGAGAGAGAGAGAGAGCGAGAGAGAGGCAGAGAGAGAGATCCTTATTTTGGCTGATATCTATTCTATACTTCTTTGAAATAGTGATTTTTAGTAAATTGGCAGTGTTGCCAGATGACGACTTAGAGTTTTAACCACCTCATTGTTATATGTACCATGGTAGCTCATCTTTTCTTTCAGGTGAAAGTTGTGATACTTTGTCCTCACGCTAAACATAGCCCCCATGTTGTTCCAGGAAAATAGAGATCAATAAAATACAAAGTGCTTGTTTGAAAGTGAAGGTTAAGTTCAAATTCAATGACCTACGCTGTGGTAAAACGATCATTCATTAATGATATTAAGTATTTTCTTTTTTAATGTCAGAATAAAACCATTTATTTGCAGACTTAAAAATATATATGTGTATGTAAATCTCCTTGGTTTATACCTCAAATATGAAAATAGGAATGACCCTGTCTCTATGCTATTGCATTCACTTATATTCTAGCTTGCTAAGAGAGAAGTTTGGGGCAAAATGTGCTTTATAAATAGTAAGAACTGAGGTAAACTATAGCACAAAGTGTGCTATATAAACAGTAAAAACCGAGGTAAAAATATGGGGAGGACAAAAAAGGGCTAAAATGGTGTTGGAATATAAGAAATAGCAGTAAAAGAAGCTCCTCACAGCAAGACCGTACAGGGAAATGTCTGGAGGGACAAAGATTTACTTACAATCAGGCCTCGACCAATATGAGATCGACTTTCTTTTATTGATATATGACGTGTTTATATGTATCAGGTACATGTGACATTTTGTTACATGCATATAATGTATAATGATCAAGTCAGGTATTTGGGGTATTCATCACCTCAAGTATTTATCATTTCTATGTGTTAGGAACATTTCAAGACCTTTCTTCTACTATTTTGAAATATACAATATATTGTTGTTAACTATAATCACCCTACTTTGCTATTGAACATCAGAACATATTCCTTCTATCTAACTGCCTGTTTCCATTAACCAACTTCTCTTCGTCTCCCTTCCTCCCATAACGTACACACCCTTCTCTACCTCTGGTATCTGTTATTCTACTCTCTACCTACATGATATTAACCTTTTTAGCTCCCACATATCAGTGAGAACATGCAAAATTTGTCTTTCTATGCCTGGCTTATTTCGTTTAACATAATGACTTCCAGTTTCATCCATGTTGCTGCAAATGAAATGATTTTATATTTGTATGGTTGAATAATATTCAATTGTGTGTATACACCACATTTTCTTCATTCATCCATTGATGGACACTTAGGTTGATTCCATATCTTTGCTAATGTGAATCGTGCTGCAATAAACAGTGTGGTACCAGTATCTGTTTATTATTCTGAATTCTTTTCCTTTGGATAAATACCCAGTAATAGGATTGCTGGATCTTATGATAGTTCAATTTTTAGCTTTTTGGTAAATCTACATATTGTTTTCCATAGTGGCTATACTAATTTGCATGCTTACCAATAGTGCCTAAGAGTGCCTTTTCCTTCACATCCTTGCCAGCATGTGTTATTTATTTATTAATTTATTTAAATCATGATGATTCTAACTGGCATAAGATGATATCTCATTGTGGTTTTGATTTGCATTTCTCTGATGATTAGTAATGTTGAGCATTTTCCCCATACCCATTGTGCATTTGTATGTCTTCTTTTGAAAAATATCCTTTGCCAATTTTTTAATGAGATTATTTGTTTTTCCACTGTTGAGTTGTTTGAGTTTCTTATATATTCTGGAGATTAATTCCTTGTCAAATGTATGCAAATATTTTCTCGCATTCAACAGCTTGTCTCTTCACTGTGTTGATTGTTTCCTTTACTGTGCAGATGTATTTTAGCTTAATATAGTCCCATTTGTCTATTTTTGCTTTTGTTGCCTGTGCTTTTGAGGTCTTGGCCATAAAATCTTTGCCCAAAGCCATGTCTTGAAGTGTCTCCCTTATGTTTTCTTTTAGTAGTTTTATAGTTTTAAGTTTTATATTTAAGTCTTTAATCCATCTTGAGTGTACGTTTTATATGGCAAGAAATAGGGGTTGTATTAGGCCATTTTTGCATCTATTGTACAAGGGGTTGAGTTCTTGATTTGATTCTCCATTTGGTTGCTGTTGGTGTATAGAAGAGTTACTGATTTGTGTGCATTCATCTTGTATCTGGAAACTTTGCTGAATTCTTTTATCAGTTCTAGGAGCTTTCTGGAGGAGTCTTTAGGGTTTTAAAGGTAAATGATCATATCATCAGCAAACAGTGACAGTTTGACTTCCTCTTTACTGATTTGAATGCCCTTTATTTCTTTGTTTTGTCTGATTGCCCTGGCTAGGACTTCCAGTACTATGTTGAAGAGGAGTGGTGAGAGTGGGCATCCTTGTCTTGTTCCAGTTCTCAGAGGGAATGCTTTCAACTTTTCCCCATTCAATATTATGTTGGCTGTGGGTTTGTTATAGATGGCTTTTATTACACTGAGGTATGTCTCTTGTATGCTGATTTTGCTGAGCATTTTAATCATAAAGGTATGCTGGATTTTGTTGAATGCTTTTTCTGCATCTATTGAGATGATCATGTAATTTTTGTTTTTAAATCTGTTTATGTGGTGTATCACACTTATTGACTTGCAGATGTCAAACCAACCCTGCATCCCTGGCATGGAACCTGCTTGATCATGGTGGATTATCTTTTTGTTACGTTGTTGAATTTGGTTATCTAGTATTTTGTTAAGGATTTTAGCATCTATGTTCATCAAGGCTATCAGTCTGTAGTTTTCTTTTTTGGTTATGTCCTTCCCTGGTTTTGGTGTGATGCTGGCTTCATAGAATGAATTAGGGCAGGTTCCTTCTTTATCTGTCTTGTAGAATAGTGTCAAAAAGATGGGTACCAATTCCTCTTTGAATGTCTAGTAGAATTCTGCTGTGAATCCATCTGGTCCTGAACTTTTTTTTGGTTGGTAATTTTTTAATTACCAATTAAATCTCACTGCTTGTTATTGGTCTGTTAGTATATTTATTGAGGCTCATTTCATGGCCTATCGTATGGTCTACCTTGGAGAAATTTCCACGCGCTGTTGAATAGAATGTGTGTTCTGTGGTTATTGGATGAAATGTTCTGTATATATCTGTTAAGTCCATTTGTTCTAAGGTATAATTTAAATCCATTATTTTTTTGTTGACTTTCTGTCTTGATGAACTGTCTAGTGCTGTCAATGAAGTATTGAAGTCCCCCACTATTATTGTGTTGCTGTCTATCTCATTTCTTAGGTCTATTAGTAATTGTTCTATAAATTTGGGAGCTCCAGTGTTAGGTGCATATATGTTTAAGATTGTGATATTTTCCTGTTGGACAAGGCCTTTTACCATTATATAATGTCCCTCTTTGTCTCTTTTAACTGCTGTTGCTTTAAAGTTTGTTTTGCCTACTCACTTTGGTGGCCATTTGCATGAAATACCTTTTTCACCCTTTTAAGTGGAGCATTTAGGCCATTTACATTCAATGTTAGTAATGTAAATGCCTGGCTATGCCAGGCAGGAATGGCCTGCTCAGGGACCCAGTGAGCTCCCAGGGCCTTTCTCACTGCTTCCTCTACACCTGTATTTTGCTCAGCTCTCTAAGTTAACTCAACTCCAGGTAAGGTCAGAAACTTCTCCCACAAACAGACCTTCAGTTTCTCTAGTGGGGGTGTGTGTTTAGGAGAGGAGGATCTCCCTTTCCCACTTCCACAGTTGGGGCACTCACAGTATTTGGGGTGTCTCCTGGGCCCTGCAGGAGCAATCTACTTCCTTCAGAGGGTCTGTGGGTCCTCTCAGGATTGCTGGTTTGTTCTTGCAGTCTATCTGGAACTAAAATTCACAATGCGAGCCTCCACATGCTGCTCTGTCCATCTGAGTTGGAGCTGCAATCTAGGCCTACCTCCCATCCGCCAAGATCCTGAGAAGTTGGGGATTATATTTCAACATGAGATTTGGAGGGAACAAACATCCAAACCATATCAGGAGTCCAGTTTTATTCTTTTGTACATGGATATCCAATGGATATCCATTTTTTTCAGCACCATTTCTTGAACACTGTGTCCTTTCCTCAATGTATATTCTTGTCACCTTTGTTGAAAATCTGTTGGCTATAAATATGTGGATGCATTTCTAGGTTCTCTATTCTCTTCCATTGGTCTAAGTGTCTGTTCTAATGTCAGTATCATGCTGTTTAGGTTCCTATACTTTTGTAATATACTTTGAAATCAGGTAGTATGATACCTCTAGCATTGTTCTTTTTTCACAGGATGACTTTGGCTACTGGAGCTATTTTTTAATTTCATACAAATTTTAGATTGGTTTTTCCATTTCTGTGAAAAATGACATTGCTATTTTGATAGCGGTCATATAGAATCTGTAGATTGCTTTGGGTAGTATGGCCATTTTAACAATGTTAATTTTTCTAATCCATGAGCATGGGATATCTCTCCATTTGTTTCTGTCCTTTTCAATTCTTTTATCAGTGTTTTGTAGTTTTCCGAATAGAGGTTTTTCAGTTCCTTGGTTAAATTTATCCCTAAATATTTTATTTTTTAGCTATTGTAAATGGGATTGCCTTCTTAATTTCCTTCTCAGCTAGTTTATTATTGGTGTGTAGAAACATTGCTTGTTTCATATGCTGATTTTGTCTCCTGTAACTTTACTGAATTTATTTTTCAGCGCTAAGAGTGCTTTGGTGGAGTCTTGGTTTTTCTAGGTATAAAATCATGTCATCTGGAAAGATGGACAATTTGACTTTATCTTTTCCTATTTGCATGCCTTTTCTTTCTTTCTTTCTCTGACCTGAAAGCTGTGGCTAGGACTTCCAGTATTATATTGAATAGGAGTGATGGAAGTGGGCATCCTTATTTTGTTTCAGTTCTTAGAGGAAAGGCTTCCAGCTTTTCCCAATTCAGTATGATGTTAGCTGTGGGTTTGTCATATATGACTTTTATTATATTGAGATATGTTCCTTCTATGATTGGCTGCAGATAGTTTTTATCATGAAGGAATGTTAAATTTTATCAAATACTTTTTCTGTATCTATTGAGATGATCATATGGTTTTTGTTCTTTTTGTTGATGTGATGTATCACATTTATTGATTTGAACTGTTCTTGCAACCCTAGTATAAATCCCACTTGATCATGGTGTATTATCTTTTGGATGTACTGTTGGATTCAGTTTGCTAGTATTTTGTCGAGGATTTTCACACCTATGTTCCATCAGGGATATTGACCTGTAGTTTTATTTTTACTTGCATCCTTGTCTGGTTATGGAATCAGGATAATACTGGCCTCAGAGAATGAGTTAGGGAGAATTCCTTCCTGTTTAATTTTTAAAAGAATTTAAGGAGACTTGTTAGTTTTCTTTGAAAGTTTGGTAAAATTTGACAGTAAAGCCATCTGGTCTTGAAATTTTCTTTGTTGGGAGACTTTTTACTACTGATTCAATTTCATTATTCATTACTGGTCTGTTCAGGTTTTCTATTATTTCTTAATTCAATCTTGGTAGGTGGTATGTGTCCAGAAATTTATTAATTTCCTCTAGATTTTTCAGTTTTTTAGTGTATGGTTGTTCATAATAGTCTCTGATAATCTTTTCTATTTCTGTGGTATTGGTTGTAATATATTTTCTTTTTTATTTCTGATTTTCTTTATTTCAGTCTCTTCTCTTTTTCTTGGTTAGTCTAGCTAGAGCTATATCCATTTTATCTTTTTTAAATAACAACTTTTCATTTTGCTAATCCCTTGTTGTTGTTTTTCTCTATTTCATTAAGTTCTTCTGTTCTTCATTTTTTCTTTCCTTCTGCTAGTTTTGGGTTTTGTTCTTGCTTTTCTAGTTTGTTGAGGTACATGATTAGATTATATATTTGAAATCTTTCTACATTTTTAATTTAAGTGTTTATTGATAAGCTTCTCTCTTAGCACTGCTTTTGCTGTATCCCATGGCTTTTCCTATGTTGTATTTCAATTTTCATTTGTTTCAAAACATTTTTGATTTCCTTCTTAATTTTCTTCTTGACATAACGTTCATTCAGGAGCATGTTGTTTAATTTCCATGTATTTGTATAGGTTTTAAAGTTTTTCTTGTTATTGATTTCTAGTTTTATTCCATTGTGGTCTGAGAAGATGCTTAATATGATTTCAAATATTTCAAATTAGTTGAGACTTCTTTTGTGTTCTAACATATGGTGTATCCTGGGGAATGCGTCATGTGCTGATGAGATAAATATATTCTGTAGCTGTTGGATGAAATATTGTGTAAATGTTAGATCCATTTGGTCTAAAGTCAAGTTTAAATCCAATGTTTCTTTGTTAATTTTCTGTCTAGATGATCTATCTGATGCTGAGATTAGAATGTTGAAATCCCCAACTATTATTGTATTGGATTCTATTTCACCCTTTATATCTAATAACATTTGCTTTACATATCTGGATGCTCTGGTGTTGAGTGTGAATGTTTAGAATTGTTATATACTCTTGCTAAATTGTTCCTTTTATCATTATGTAATGACTTTTGTCTCTTAGTGTTTTTTATTTAAAGTCAATTTTATCTGTTATAGGTATAACTACTTTTGCTCATTTTTGGTTTCTCTTTGTATGGAAGATCTTTCATCTTTTTACTTTCAGTCTATATTTATCTTTACAAGTGAGATAAGTTTCTTATAGGCAGCTTACAACTGGGTCATATTTTTGTTTTAAATCTATTTAGCCAGTCTATATCTTTCAAGTAACAATTTAATCCATTTACATGCAAGGCTATTATTGACATGTGAGAGCTTATTCCTGCCATTTTGTTAATTGATTCCTGGTTGTTTTGTTTTTGTTTGTTTGTTTGTTTTGTGTTTTTTTCTTCCTTTTCTTTCTTTCTTTCATTCTCTCTCTTTCTTTCTTTCTTTCTCTTTTTCTTTCTTATTGTTTATGATTGTGGTTTGGTGATTTTCTGTAGTGGTAACGTTTGAGTTCTTTCTCTTCTTTATTTGTGTTTTGCTCTACCAGTTAGTTGTATACCTTTGTGTGTCTTCATAATGGCAGTGTCCTGTCACTTTCATATGTAGGACTCCCTTAAATATTTCTTGTAAAGCCAGTCTAGTGATAGTGAATTCCTTCAAATTTTTCTTGCCCAGAAAAGATTTTATTTATCCTTCATTTTTGAAGAACAATGTTGCTGGGTATAACATCCTTGGTGTCATTTTTTTCTTTCACTATTTTGAATATATCATCCCATCTTCTCCTGGCCTGTGAGGTTTCTGCTGAGAAATCTGCTGTTAATCTGTTAATGTTGTGGAAGTTCCCTTATAAGTGACTAGACATTTTGCTTGCTGTTTTAGAATTCTTACTCTTTGGCTTCTGACAGTTTGACTATAATGTGCTGTGGAGAAGAGCTTTTTGCATTATATTATTTGGGAATTTCTGATTTTCATGTGTCTGGATGTCTACATTTCTTGCTAGACTTGACAAATTTTCAGCTATTGTGTTGTTTCGTAGGTTTCCTACACCTTTCATGTTCTCTTTACCTTCTGGGAAACTGCAAATTTGAATATTTGTTCACTTTATAGTGCCTCATATGTCACATACACTTTGTTCATTCTTTTTTTTTCCTTTCTATCATTTGACCAGGTAATTTTAAAAGACCTGTCTTCAAGTTCTGAAATTTTTCTTCTGCTTGATCTGATCTATTGTTGAAGTTTTTGAATGTATTTTGTATTTCTTTCAATAAACTCTTCAGTTACAGAATTTCTGTTTGGTTCATTCTTATCGTATCTATCTCTTGGGTAAATTTCTCATTCATATCCTGAATTGTTTTTCTGATTTCTTTTTATTGTTTATCTGAGTTCTCTTGTATCTCACTGAGCTTCCTTAATATCAACATTTTGGATTCTTTTTTCCAGAATTTTATAAATATCTTTTTTTCCACTGGCATATGTTGCTGAAGAATTATTAAATTCCTTTGGAAGTGTCATATTTCTTCACCTTTTTATGTTTATTTTGTTCTTGCATTGATATCTATGCATCTGGTGTAATGATTGCTGCTTCCAGTTTTGTAAATTAGTTTTTGTAGGGGAAGACTTTTTTCTGAAGATGTATCTTGGTGTTGATTGAGTAGGGCACTTTGATTTTGATTTCTAGGTGCATACAGCAGCATAGTCTTCATATTATTTTTTTCAGCTGCCAACAGTATCATCAGTGTCTGTGATTTTTTCAGTGGCTTAGGGTGCATTTGTTAGTGAAAATGGTGATGAGGTTGTGCTGGAGACAAGAATATCAAGTGGGCCAGTCCTTGGCCCCAGTGGTTGTGGTGGGCCTAGCATTCCTGTCCTTGGGCCCCATGGCTGTGTACATTGGCACTGATGGTAATGAGTCTAGTTGGGTTGATTCTTTGGCCTTCAGGCAGTTTGCTTGGGTGTCAGTAGTGGCCATAGTAGACTGGGCTGGTGTGTGGGTCCTCAGGCTTCTGGGCAGTGGGTGTGGTGTGGGTGATGGCTGTAGCAACTGCAGGACAACCCTCTGGCTCCCAAGCAGTCTGCACTGGTGTTGGTGGTGGCTGCAAGGGCTGAATGAGCCAGTCTTCAGACCCACAGGTGGCACATGCAGGAGGTGCCAGTTGTGATGGCAGTGGCAGATTGGGTAGGCCCATCATCAGGCTTCTGGGAGGGTTGCTTAGGTACCAGTCATGGTCGATGGCACAAGGCTGTCTCTGGGTTCCCAGACAACTTGCTTAGGCATTGAGGAAGGCAAAGCCAGGCTGGGTGTTCCTGACCTCAGGCCACTCAGTGGTGTGTGTGGACACCGGCTATCATAGGCTGGAGTGGAGTGATCCTCATGCCCCCAGCAGAATGCCTGAGTGAATTAGCAGCTACTGCATTGCTGCCCTGCTCTTGAAGGGGTGCGGGGTGTGTTGCTTTCAGTGGCAGCAGCTATAAATGGGTTGCTGGTGGGCATGTGTTTCAGCCCCAGATGGTGGCTGCAAGTGGGGTAGCATTTTCTTAGGGAGCTTATAAATGTGTAGCAGCCCTGCTACTGGGGGTGGGGGAGTCCACTTCTAATGACACACTTTATCCCTGGTGACAGCAGCCAGCAGTAGCACTCAGCTGTGGGTGGGGGATGTCAGCAGAGCTTCAGGGATGTAGAGATGCAGACGATGTTGGGGTCTGAGGAACGATGTCATCTGGTGGGTGTTGGGCTCTCAAAATGGCACCTTGCTGCTCAGTAATGGGGATGGCAGGGGTGGGACCCAGTGAGAGCTCCTTCTCTGGAGCAATGCCTTTGTGCGATCGCTGGGCAGTTCCTTATGCTAGTCTCAAGGCCTGCATGGTCAAGGGACTCTCCTGTGGCTAGGATTCCTGGAGTCCATAATGCAGATGTGGACCACTGGGAGTCAGTCACTTACCTTTCGATGCACTGGGGAGCCTCTCTGGCCTCACAGAGGATCCCTACTGGGTAGGCTTCCTTGCTTCCCTCCCCTTCATTGCCTTAGATGCTTCCTGTCACTTCTCTGTTGAATTCCAGAATTCTCTCTTATGTGGGATTTTCTACTTACTATTTTGGTTCTTTGTGGAGGAGGTGAGTGTCAGCTGCCCTTAGTCAGTAATCTTCAAGCCCCTTCCCTTGAAATTTTTTAAGCTTTATGTTTTTATTTCTAATAGACTGAAAGAGCATAATCATATTTTAAACACTCTAAGGCTATATGGGGGACTATCTGAAGGCCTCAGATGAGTAAAAGAAGTAGCGAATTAGTTAACTATGTTTTTCTTTTCATTTCATTTCCCAAATCAAATCATTTGTTTCTTCAAATAAAGAATTTCTATTTCCCCCTTATGTTCTTCAGCAAATAAAAATGTTTGCATCTACCAAAGTGTATATGAATTTGAAATACGTAATCTAACAAACAAGGATGTTTTAAGATCTCTGAGCAAGATGCATAGTTGCAAATAAAAAGAGTTTTCAAGGATAAAAAATGTAAATAAAACATCTAATAAATGTGTACCATCAGAAACTTACGGTATATTCTCCTGGAAAAGATGAAGATGAAGAAAATAAGTCTACAGAAGAGGAGAAATTCTTTGGAAATTTTGCATTTTTGTGGATAGTGGTTTTGAAGAAAGCTTAGATATATTTAAATATGTTGCTAAGATGTGACTCCCACACTTTAAAGAAAAGTTCTTCATTTTAGTTGCCCTTGCAAATTGGCTAAGTTTATTTTTCCTCAACAAATAATTTTGATGGTTTCTAAAATTGTCCAGAATTTGAGGAAATACTTAGATGTAGTAGATGACATCAAATTTATGTTAACTTCGATTTATTGTTGGATGGTTAAGTTAATCATGTCTGTTCTTGTCCAGTCTAGAAGTTTCTGCTTCCTCCTCATGTGTTCTATTCTGTCCTCATCACATAACATCTGAACTGTGATTTGACAGTGTCCTTATTATCAGACTCTGCTCAATGACAGTTTAAACTTCTTTTTGATACAGTAAAAAACTTTTCCTTAAAGATGAAATTCTTAAGGACAATTAGCTTGTGTAGACTCATATGAAAATTGCTTGCATTTTGGAGTTACATTAGCTCTTCTCCTTTATAAATTAATGAATCCTATTGGTACCATATAATAGCATCAACATTTGCCTTTTGTGTCTCACCTTTCAAAGGGCAATTTTCCAAAAAGTATATTTTGCATGGCTCAGGCTAAAAGTAATGTCTCCAGATGAAGTTCTACTTTGTGACCATTGATTGTGACTATTGATAAGATTTACTATGTAAAGTATAAGTTACTGGAATAATACATTTAAGAAATATAGTAGCTATCAAAACCTGTAGTCTGATGAAATGGAATATGTTTTGAAAGACAGCAGTGAAAAATGAGAAATAATATATAAGTAATAAAATTGCTTTTTGCAATTGAGTTGAAGATTGATGCCAGGATCTTATTACCTCCAGGATTTCACAAAGGATTTCTTGAGTCATCCCCTTGCTCTAGCTCATGAGCAAAGTATTGCTCAAGTAATCGACAGATTATTTGTGTATTCTCACATGTGATTATTGTTTAGCGCTGTCACAGGAAATATCCTGCCTAAGTTTACTGGAGGTCTTCCTCCCCTTACCCCTCCCTATGTCCTCCTACCTGGTTATCCTTTTCAATCCTATTACTCTTTCCTTGCACACTCTACTCCAGCTTAGGGCCTGGGCTCTGACCATTACCTCTGCCTAAAAATTCCTCCTCATGACATCCATTTGCCCAATTTCTTCACCCTTTTAATTACCCCATTAAGTGATATTTTGCTTGCTCAATTTTTGCCTTTTCAATCAGATCTAATTTATTTTATATTTTTAAAATTTATTTATATATATTTAGAAGGTATGTACTAGTTCGTTATCATGCTGCTTATAAAGACATACTTGAGACTGGATAATTTATAAGGAAAAAACGTTTAATTGTCTCACAGTTCCACAGGGCTGGGGAGGCCTCGCGAAACTTACAATCATGGCAGAAGAAGAAACAAACATGTCCTTCTTCACATGGCAGCAGCAAGTAGAAGTGCCAAGCAAAAGGGGGAAAAGCCGCTTATAAAACCATCAGATCTTGTAAGAACTCACTATCACGAGAAGAGCATGAGAGTAACCTCCTCTATGATTCAATTACCTCCCTCCAAATCCCTCCCACAACACGTGAGGATTATGGGAACTACAATTCAAGATGAGATTTGGGTGGGGACACAGTCAAGCTGTATCAGGGTACAAGCTCGGGTTTCTTACATATATATGTTGCATAGTGGTGAAGTCTGAGCTTTTAGTGGACCATCACCTGAAAAGTGAACGTTGTATCCAATCCATAGTTTTTCAGTCCTCACCATACTCCTATCCTCCCACCTTTCTCTAGTCTCAAGTGTCTATTATTTCATTCTATATGTCTATGCATACTCATCGTTTAGCTCCCACTTGGCTCTCACTAAATGAGAACATATCGTGTTTGACTTTCTGTTTCTGAGTTATTTCACTGAGGATAATGTCCTCCAGTTCTAACCATGTTTCTAGAGAAGACATGATTTCATTCTTTTTTATGGCTGAGTAATATATATTTATATAAATATATATACACCACATTTTCTTTATCCAATAGTCCATTGGTAGACATTTAGGTTGATTCCATATCTTTGCTATTGGGAACAGTGCTACTTTGAACATACTAATGCAGATACCTTTTTTAATATGATCTCTTTCACTTTGGGTCCATACCCAGTAGTGGGATTGCAGGATTGAATGGTAGTTCTGTTTCTAGTTCTTTAAGAAATCTTCATGCTGTCTTTCATAAAGTTTGTACTAATTTACATTCTTACCAACAGTGTATGAGCATTTTCTTGTCTCCACATCCTCACCAACATCTGCTGTTTTTGAACTTTATAATGATAGCCATTCTGACTGGCATAAGGAGGTATCATATGGTGGTTATAATTTGCATTCTCTGATTATTAGTGATGTTGAACTTTTTTTGACATTTATTGGCCACTTGTATGTCTTCTTTTGGAAAATGTCTGCTCAGGACCTGAGCTCACTGTATTTGTCAGGGTTCCCTAGAGAGACAGAACTAATAGGAGATAGATAGATAGATAGATAGATAGATAGATAGATAGATGATAGATAGATAGATATAGATTTAGATATAAAAGGGAGTTTATTAAGTAGTGTTAACTTACACAATCACAAGGTCCCACAATAGGCCATCTGCAAGCAGAGGAGCAAGGAAGCCAGTCCAAGTCCCAAAGCTGAAGGACTTGGAGTCCAATGTTTGAGGGCAGGAAGCATCCAGCATGGGAGAAAGATGTAGGCTTGGAGGTTAAGCCAGTCCAGCATTATCACATGTTTTTTTTCTGCCTGCTTTATATCCTGGCCACACTGGCAACTGATTAGATGGTGCCCACCCAGATTAAGGGTGGGTCTGCCTTTCCCAGCCCACTGACTAAAATGTTAATCTCCTTTGGCAATACCCTCACAGACACACTCAGGATCAATACTTTGCACCCTTCAATCCAATCAAGTTGACACTCAGTATTAACCATCACAAGTCCATCGCTTGTCAACTTGAGCTTATACACATCCCCTGAGGTCATACATTATCTTCAAATAAAGACAACAATAAGTCATAATTATGCCTAACATACTAAAACTATCCTTTGTGCAATTGAAAATGCACCAATCCCCATTGCAAATGCTATTACATAAACTTAACAATACTTAAATGCTGATATGAAGTCAATAAATCTTATGTCACATGATAAAGGAAAAAGGAAGTAAGATGAATATATTTTCTTAGTACAAGTGTATACAGACATGAAGATGTTTTTAACAAAAGAAGGAGGAAATACTCATGACAATTACAGTCCTTGTATCTGCAATTGGTCACGTGATCGTAGCTGGTATTGATGACTACCTTCTTCTGCTACATATTCTGTATTCCCTTTGCCTTCAGCAAGCACCTCAGCAGGTCTTGTCTTTTTTTTTTTTTTTCCCTGGTGGAGTGACCCAAACCTTTATTTCTAGTCCTTCCTTGAATGGCCTCTAGTAGTTTCCCACTGACCTTAATTCCAGGACATGGTAAAACTAAGAGACACCCTAATGGATCTCCTATATTCCATGCATACGCTTCCTTACCTCCATTGTGGAGTCGTAGACTGATTTCATCTTGATAGTCCGGGTTAATCACCCCAGCCAACACTGTAACTCTCTTCTTAGCCTGTTGACTTAAAGGTGGGAGGAGCCCAAGTGTCCAGGTGGCAATCTTAATTTGCAGTTTAATGGAATCATTATTGTGTCACCTGGCGGCAGTGTTCCTCCCTCTGGAACTAAGACCTCTAAGCCAGCAGAACATAATGCCATGGGAACAGGAAGCAAAAATTTTGCTAGTGGAACACTAGGGGTGATGGGGAATGGTGCCACTTCCACTTCCACCCTTTGATTCCTGGACCCGTGAATCCTGTCTATGAGAGAAACAGTACCATATATTGGACACTGATTCAGAGCATACACAGCCTTCTGGAGAACTTTGCCCCAGGCCTGCAAAGTATTGTCACCTAGTTGGCATTGTAATCGTGACTTCAAAAGGCCATTCAAAAGCTGCTTCAGGATGATAGGGATCATGGTAAGACCAGTAAATTCCATGAGCATGAGCCCACTGTCACACTTCTTTAGCAATAAAGTGAGTGGCTTGGTCAGAAGCAATGCTGTGTGGAATACCATGACAGTGGATACGGCATTCTGTGAGTCCACGGATGGTAGTCTTGGCATAAGCATTGAGTTCAGGATTGGGAAACCCATATCCAGAGTAAGTGTCTATTCCAGTGAGGACAAGCCTCTGCCCTTTCCATGATGGAAGAGGTCCAATATAATCAACCTGCCACCAGGTAGCTGGCTGATCACCCTGAGGAATGGTGCCATATCAAGGGCTTAGTGTTGGTCTCTGCTGCTGGCAAGCAGTGGCTGTAGCCAGGTCAGCTTTGGTGAGTGGAAGTCCATGTTGCTGAGCCCATGCATAACTTCCATCCCTGCAACTGTGGCCACTTTGTTCATGGGTCCATTGGACGATGACATAAGTGGCCTGGGAAAAGGCTGAGTGGTGTCCACAGAATGGATCATCCTATCCACTTGATTATTAAAATCCTCTTCTGCTGAGATCACCCATTGGTGAGCACTCACATGGGATGAAAATATCTTTGTAGTTTTTGACTAGTCATAGAGGTCCATCCACATACCTCTTCCCCAAATTTCTTTGTCATCAATTTTCCAATCATGCTTTTTCCATGTCCCTGACCATCTAGCCAAACCTTTGGCTACAGCCCATGAATAAGTATATAATCGCAAATCTGGCCATTTCTCCTTCCGTGCAAAGTGCACAACCAGGCACACTGCTCAAAGTTCTGCCAACTGGGAAGATTTCCCTTCACCATTGTCCTTCAGGGATGTCCTAGAAAGGGGCTGTAGTGCTGCGGCTGTCCACTTTTGGGTGGTGCCTGCATATCGTGCAGAACCATCTGTGAACCAGGACCTAGTCTTCTCTTCCTCTGTCAGCTGATCATAGGGAACTCCCCATGAGACCATCGGTGCAGTCTCAGGGAGAGAAAGCAGTGTGTCAGGAGTGGAGACCATGGGCATTTGAGCCCCTTTCTCATGTAACTTACTAGTGCCTTCAGGATCTGCTCAAGCCCAGTCGCATATATACCACTTCTATTTGCTGATGCAATGCTGCTGTGCACAGCCCACTTTATGGCTAGATGGATCAGAAAGCACTCAGTTCATGACAGGCAGTTCAGGTCACATGGTGACTTGATGACTCATAGTCAAATATTTAGTTTCCACCAAAGCTCAGTAACAGGCCAAGAGCTTTCTCCCTAAAGGAGAGTAGTTATCTGCAGAAGATGGCAGGGCCTTGCTCCAAAATCCTAGAGGCCTCCGCTGTGATTCAGCCTGCCAAAGGCTCCAAACAGCATCCCTATCTGGCACTGACACCTCAAGCATCATTGGACCTGCTGGGTCATATGGCCCAAGTGGCATAGCAGCTTGCACAGCTGCCTGGACCTGTGGCAGAGCCTTTTGTTCTGGACTCCACTCAAAACTGGCAGCCTTTTGGATCACTCGATAAATGGGCCAGAGTAACACACCCAAATCAGGAGTATGTTGCCTCCAAAATCCAAATAGGCCCACTAGGCATTGTGCCTCTTTCTTGGATGTAAGAGTAGCCAAATGCAGCAAATTATCCTTCACCTTAGAAGGAATATCTCAAAGAGCCCCACACCATTGGACCCCTATAAATTTTACTGAGGTAGAAGGTCCCTGAATTTAATCAGATTTATTTCCCATCCTCTGTCCCGCAAATGTCTTATCAATAATTCCAGTGTGTTTGCTACTTCTTGCTCACTAGTTCCAGTCAGCATGTCATCAATGTAGTGGACCAGTGTGATATCTTGTGGAAGTGAAAGGTGAGCAAGTTCTCTCCAAATAAGATTATGGCACAAAGCTGGAGAGTTGATATACTCCTGAGTTCATTGTTTTCTTTCATCACTTTGTCCAGCGAACTTACAAGCAACCAACCAACTTCACTATGTTCCTTGATTCTCCACATATAGTCAAAAGTATTATGTATACAGTCACTAAATTCCTTGCCTCTCACAAGCGTTGAATCAAGAGTGTCAAATGCATTTATTTTGCATAACTCTCTAAACAATTGATGCCAAGGATTATCAGTGTTCTCCATACTGTTATAAGAAGAGTCCTTAGCATATTTGGGTCTAATCATATTAAGCAGCCAACTCCAGAAACCCCAAAACCAATGAAAGAACTCCATCCTTAATATTATGTTCCTCTAGAACCACTCCTGGTACCAAAATCTGTATTAGGGTTCTACAGAGAAACAGAATTAATAGGAGATCTATATCTATATCTATATCTATATCTATATGGGAGTTTATTAAGTAGTATTTACTCACATGTTCACAAGGTCCCAAAACAGGCCATCTGCCAGCTGAGGAACAAGGAAGCTAGTCAGAGTCCCAAAGCTGAAGAACCTGGAGTTCGATGTTCCAGGGCAGGAAGAATCCAGCATGGGAGAAAAATGTAGGCTGGGATGCCAAGCCAATCTAGCCTTTTCACATTTTTCTGCCTGCTTTATATCCTGGCTGTGCTGGCAACTGATTAGATGGTGCCCACCCAGATTAAGGGTGGGTCTGCCTTCCCCAGCCCACTGACTCAAATATTAATCTCCTTTGGTAACACCCTCACGGACACACCCAAGATCATTACTTTGCATCCTTCAGTCCAATCAAGTTGACACTCAGTATTAACCATCACAGTCACTTTCTAACGGGGTTGGTTTTTTTGTTGTTGAGTTCCTTGTAGATTCTGTATATTAGCCTTTTGTTGCATTCATAGTTTGCGATTTTTTTTTCTCATTCTGTAGGTTATCCGTTTACTCTGTTGATTCGGTCTTTTGTGGTGCAGAAGCATTTTAGTTTAATTAAGTCCCATTTGTCTGTTTTTGTTTTTGTTGTGTTTAGTTTTGAGGACTTGGTCATAAATTCTTTGCCTAGGCCAGGTCTAATTTTTAATCCTCTTTTAGAGCCTGTCTTTCCCTCCAAACTAAATATTATTTTACCCCCATTTGACACATGAGCTAATTGAGCCTTCTGTCAGTTAAGTAAGTTGACTAGTTCAGTGTAAGTTGTTTCTAATTTTTTGCCATCATAATGCTTTAGTAAACATCCTTTTCATACTCTCCTTAATTTTCCCACAGGATGGTTTTCTGGATGTGGACTTGCTGGATCCAAAGTGTGCATATTTTCCAAATGTATCCATATATTGTGGCTTTGTGTTTTAATAGAGGTAGCAGCAATATTAGAGGAGAGAATTAAGCAATGATTCTAGTGTAGCAGGACAAGCTGCATACAAAACCCCTCAGACACCGAGTTAAAGAAGGAAGGGCTTTATTCGGCTGGGAACTTGGGCAAGACTCACGTCTCCAACAACCGAGCTCTCAGAGTGAGCAATTCCTGTCCCTTTTAAGGGCTTACAACTCTAAGGGGGTACATGACTGGGGGCTGCATGCACTCGTAATCAGAATGGAACAGAACAGGACAGGGATTTTCACACTGCTTTTCCATACAATGTCTGGAATCTATAGATAACATAACTGGCCAGGTCAGGGGTCTATCTTTAACCAGGCCCAGGAAGTGGTCTCAGGCTGTTTGCCTGTGGATTTCATTTCTGCCTTTTAGTTTTTACTTCTTCTTTCTTTGGAGGCAGAAATTGGGCATAAAACAATATGAAGGGTGGTCTCCTCCCTTACTAGGAAGAGAGAAATACCATGTGAGAATGAAATACATATTTGTGTTATTGGATTTGACATCGGGGTTGGACCAAGCATCTTCTATGAACATCTATAAGCACATTCTCCTTATCAAAGGTACTTTGCTTGGTGCTTTAAAAGATAAATGACTATTTAGCTTAGGAGATTTCCTCATAATTGAAAACCACAGCAGCTGTTATTTGAACATACCTGAGCCCCTTCTGGACCACTGTAGGAGAAGGAGGAAGAGGGGTGAAAGTGATTTCTGCTGCTGAGGGCATGTATGATGACAATGGGTATTTGTCCTAACTTTGACACTACAAAGTGACTGGAGCTTTAGGCAAGTAGTGTTTTACTCCAGTTGTCTTTTCAGACTTTTTTTTTGAAGTATTTGACCTCTTTGCGGCACCAGCCTGCTGCTATTTCACATGCACCTAGAAGGGACTTAAAACATGCACAGAATTGAACAAAGCAGTAACCATTCGTTGGTGTCCCTTAATAATATGTTAAATACTATTATTTTGGAAAGGTAAATAAATCCTTGGGCTTAGTGGATCCTAAATGCTAATTTAAAAATCTGAACTCATTTCCATCCCTTATTACTTTAAACGAATTGCTAACCTGAATGATAATAGAAACTTTTTTTCTTTTAACAGTTGGAGGCATCTATACTGTGATTCAGACAAAGGCCAAAACAACAGCAGATGAATGGGGAGAGAACTATTTTCTGATAGGTCCATATTTTGAGCATAATATGAAGACTCAGGTGGAACAGTGTGAACCTGTAAATGATGCTGTCAGAAGAGCAGTGGATGCAATGAATAAGCATGGCTGCCAGGTAAAGGAACTGACACTTCACTTGGCAATTCTCAGTAAACTTATGGGAAAAAAGACTGTAACTAACATGAACTCACAAGAGAAGACCATTCACTTACTTAAGGAAAACTTTCAGGTTTGTGAGAAAGATGATGAACTTGCTTTTAAATGGATTGCATTTGAGACACCTTGTGAAAACCGAGGAGGAAGGATAATTGGTTTGGAGTTCAGCAGAAGCTACAGAGTAAACATATTTTTGAGGAAGTCATTTGTACATAAACTGAAGTCATGAGTGTTGTTAAAAATTATTCAGTGGAAATGTTTAGACTTGGAGTAAAGGTTTTCAACCAAACCTTGTGGAATGTCAGCATGTTAGGGCATCTACATTAAAAGAAGCTAGAGATTGCAAATGTAGAAGCCAAGCTAATGATGTAGAACCAAGGATGTTCAAGTCTTAATCCTCAGAAGCTGTGAATATGTTACCTTTTATAGCAAATGGAATATGGCAGATGTGATTAAGTTAAAGATTTTGAGAAGGGGAGATAATCCTGAATTATCTAGGTGGGTCCTCCTAAGAGGGAGGCCATAGAATTAGAATCAGGCAGGAGATGTGCCAATGAAAGCAGAGGTTGAAGGGAGCTACTTTGCAGATGGAGGAAGAGGCCACAAGGAATATAGGTGGCCTATAGAAGTAAGAAAAAGCGGCCAGGCACGGTGGCTCACGCCTATAATCCCAGCACTTTGGGAGGCCAAGATGGATGGATCACCTGAGGTCAGAAGTTCAAGACCAGCCTGGTCAATGTGGTGAAACCCCTGTCTCTACTAGATATACAAAAATTAGCCAGGTGTGGTTTTGCAGGCACCTGTAGTCCCAGCTACTCAGGAGGCTGAGGCAGGAGAACCACTTGAACCCAGGAGGCAGAGGTTGCAATGAGCCGAGATCATGCCACTGCTCGCCTGCTTGGGCAATAAGAGTGAAACTTCATCTCAAAAAAAAAAAAAAAAAAAAAAAAAAGAAGAAGAAAATAAATTCTTCCCTGGAAACTACACATGGAATGTGGCTCTGTCAACACAATGATTTTAGTCTATTTTGGACTACTGACTTCAATATCTGTAAGATAATAAATTTATTTTAAGCCACTAGGCTTTTGGTAATTTGTTACAGCTCCAACAGGAATCGTGATGTCAAGTCAAGGGAGGAGAGAATTTTAAGTATGAAGAAGGGATTAAGTCAGCAAAGGACTGATCCAGGGTCTGTTGGGTTTGGTAATATTTGGGCCATTGGTAACATGGATAAGTACAGTTTCAGAGGAGAAAGGAAGGTTAAATCTCATTTCAGTGGGTTAAGGAATAAATAAGTGGTAAGAAAAAAGACACGGAAGTTGTGATTATGAGATTTTTCTATGAATATAAAATATAATAATGTAGTTGCAGAATGACATGGTTTTGAGAATTGGTGTGTTATTAAATATGGGTAAGACCTGAGCATGTTTATTTGCAAAAAGGAAATACCTAGCAGACAGGGAAAAGCTAAAAGCTCAGAATAAATGGAGGATTGAAGAGAATAAAGTCGCTGAGAATGGGGAAGGGAACAAGATCCAAAGCAATACTGAAAGAATCATTTTTCACTTGTCTCACTCAAAAAAGGAAAAAAGGATAAATGCAAATACTAGATACAAGTTAATGAAGAATTCAGGACAATCTTACCCAATGTTTTTGATGATCTCACTGAAGCAGGTGTTAAAGGTCATTTTATGACAATTAAAAGGCAAGTGTAGAAACTAGGGAAGTTCAAGAAAGAAGTTCTGAAAAAGTGTTCAAGGAAGTTTTGGACATGTTTGAGATGTAGTCATGACTTTATAGTGGCACAAATACACACGGCTGTGACTTTGTCCAGGAGCAGTCTGCAGTCTGAGTGATGGTGCAGGAAGTTGAATAGATGAAGATCCAGTGTTGTTTAATTTGACCATTCATGCAATGGGTCAAGGTGGCCCAAGAATTGAAGGTAATTGTAAAAGTGATTGAATTAATAGTTTAATTCATGGGCCATTGAATTGGAATAGATAGAAAAGGAAGAAATTAAATAAGGAATAGACAGGAAAGAAAGTAAGCAAAGCCAGAAAGAAGATGATAATGTAGGACAAAATGGAGGGTTATAGGAACTGGAGGTCTTAAAGGGGAGAAAGAAAGAATATATACACTGGCAGAAACACAGTGACAGAAATGGAAGTACAAGAGTTGTAACTGGGTAACAGAATGCCGAAGTGGAATATTTTAGAGAAGAAATCATTTGGGATTTGACAAGGAAAGAATGCAGTCATGATCCTGAGTAGCTGAAATCAGGTGGACATGAAAGTCTTTTAAGTCCATAAGGTCAAGTAACCATGAGGTTAATTGTGCAGGATAAAAAATCTGGACTTTGAAGTTGCTTAGGGTAAGGTCAAAAAGTAACCTTATCTTTGCTGAGAAAGGAAAGGTAATATTTTTGGATAGCAAACATTTCAAAGGTGTTTTATATGTAAATAAAGAATAAGGCTTTAAAAGTTTCAGTAGAATTTTAAAAATCAGTAACTTTCCTTCCTACTCATCCCAGGAATATAGTTTCTGGGGGTGAAAAAATGCAAAGTCTTCACTTGAGATGCTGTGTGGGTAGTGGTGTCTAGGAGGTGCATGCAAGGTTTAAGGAGTGGAATGCATAATTTACAAGGGAACTTGAGATCCCAAAGAGTACCGGAAAACATTTCTTAGTGAAGGCAGCATAGAGAATGTTAGAAATGTGATAGAACAATGCCTATTGTACTATCAGGATGCAAATAAATGAAATGTTAGAAAGGGCTTGCATTTGAAGTTCTGGTGAAGGAAGAGTTAGATGAGAAACACAATGGAACTGACTGGTCTCAAGACTTCATGGCTTTCTAGTGTAGGGATATTTTCATGTTGCAGCCAAGAACTGACTGGAGGTCAATGCCAATTGGCTTACATTCTCTATTTATGTAATAGTTTCAGCTCTTCTTTACGATCTTAGCTTATGTATCATGTGGCACATATTAGGCAGTCAGTAAATATTATATAGTAATATTACATGTTATTCACAGTGTATAAATACATGAAGCAATGAATTTCCCAAGGAGAAAAACTATTGAAAAGTGGTTTGGGGCTCAGGAAAATTTCATCTTAAAAGGAAACAGTGGCATGATAAACACTAAATTATAATGGAAACAACTGAAACATAATGAGGGTCTTTCAAGGTTGACCAAGGAACAGATGGGTGAGAAGCATCCCCACACATGCCTGGGTCCCCTGGTAGGAAATGATCAAATTGGGCTTTGAAGTCCTGCAAAATTCAGCCATAGGTGGAGTCATAAGTGTCAATATGTAAGCAATATTAATATATTTTATTTTCTAGAGAAGCCTGGATCCACATTCAAAAAGACTCGTAGCCTCTGCTGAGTTCCAGAAAGGGTTTGAAGTGGTTTATGAGGTTGTATATCATGTAATAGGAGAATAAACATAAAATGAAAATTAAGACAAAAGAACAAGTAAATTACTATAGAAATATGGAGACAAAAAAGGAAGTTAAAACTTGGATATGCAAGTGATGATATACATACAACTGGAAAAAAATGAGAGAGCTAATTCATTAAAACTTGCAGAAGATAAAACATTTAGGAATCAACGTCAATTTGAAGAATGTAATAGAATTATACTTTGAGTTACTAGATTAAAGAGATAATGTATCTAGGGCAATGTGTTAAACCTCTGGCAGCAACCATACTGGGAAACATTTTGCATCACTTCTTTTGATAGGAATAGTAAGATAAATCACACATATTGGACTACAGAAATAGCTTTTTCTTCTAGCAGGAAATATTGTTAGTCCTGTTCCATAAAAGAAAATAAGCGACACTGGAGCCATTATATCCAACTACCCAGGTTTTCAGAGATACAAAGCATTTCATGGCTCTGTCATAAAAGCAGACACTATAATATTAATCCCTGTGAGTTCATGGTCACAAGAGAGTAACTAGAGACAGATGAACAGAGATTACATGATTTAGATACATTGTTTTTAAATTTAATGAAGAGCAAGAATTTGGAGGTTCTAGATGAATGGATTTATGCCCATTCCAGCTTGAAGCTCAAACAGCAGAGGCTATATGTTATCAATATTCTTTTCTAAGTAGCTTGTTTAATCTGCTATTGAGTACTACATAAAGTTTATATCCTCACAGTGCAAATACATTGTCCTGTCTTGCATGACTTAATATCACTACATGGCTGTGTGTTCTTCATATGACAGGTGCATTTTGGAAGATGGCTGATAGAAGGAAGTCCTTATGTGGTGCTTTTTGACATAGGCTATTCAGCTTGGAATCTGGACAGGTGGAAGGGTGACCTCTGGGAAGCATGCAGTGTCGGCATTCCTTATCATGACAGAGAAGCCAATGATATGCTGATATTTGGATCTTTAACTGCCTGGTTCTTAAAAGAGGTATGGTTTATTATATAGTGATACAACAGAGGAGCAGCACAACTGCTTTCAGTGCCCAAGAATGATCCCATGATCTTTAAATGAGGCAGATTTTGAGATGATGCCATTATGGCTTGTCCTAATACAATTGAAAGAAATCTGAGGAAATGTTGAGCATTCTGCAAATTAAATGGAACAGCGTAATAATGATGCTTATTACTATTTACCTCATGTCAAATTTAAATGGCATGATGTGTATCAAACACCCAATTATATTGCCCCATATATAGATGATACTTTATATATATATATAAGAAAAACATGAAGTATAGAATCTTAAGAGTAGCAAATAGCTTAATAAGCTATTTGTTTAATAAGCTTTCCAGGTGATCCTGATGTACACTACATGTGATAACCACTGTTTTAAGTTTACTCTCCAAATTTCCCAATTCTCTGCTCAGCCTTCTTCAATGCCGGTGTTTTGCTATTGTCTCTATTAAGGAAATGAACTCTCATTGTGGAGTCAGTGTGAATGTTAATATTTTGTAAGGGCAAACAAGATAAGTTGTCTCTTTGTAAGGCAAAGATACGGATGCCCACCTGATTTGGAACTAGGCCCTGGGGTGGAATTAGACCCCGATCTTCAGTGTGTTACAAAGCTGCTATTTGATTCTAGGCATGTTTTTTATTAGCCTCTTTCTCTCTAATTCCATATTCTTAATAATATATCAGTTAAATTTTGTTGGCTTCAAGAAAAAGAAAACCCAAATAAGATAAATTTAAAACATGGAATCATTTATTATTTATTATAAAATGATGTAACGGCATTTTATCTTTGTTTCTCAAAATCAAATATGCAAATATATACATGAAAATCATTGTATGCTTTTAGAGTTTTCAAGTCATTGAAAATCCAAGTAATTATCTATTAGAAAAAATGATATTGTAAAAGTCACTTTTTCTTCATATGCATTTTTTTTCATTATGATTGTTATATAGTTTTAGGCAACATTTGCTTCTCCATAATTGGGCCACTACAAATATACAAGGCATTTTCAAGTCTCTTCCTGGCCATTTCTTTAGCAAATATCAAAATATATACTATAAATAAACACAAGTCTAGTCAATTAAAAAAAATTTAAGTAGTTTTTTAAAAATAAGCTTGTAAGTCAGTGGTCCCAATTGATTCAGCTGTTCAGTGATATCTTTAAGAATTTATTTATTCTTAAATAAATATTTTTTGAGTGCCTACTTTGCATTTATTCCATTTATTTATTAATATTCATTACCTGTTATTAATATTAGTATTTATTCTTCTGTGGATACCAAAAATCTGCTCCATCACTGAAAGGGAGGATTAAGACCTAAAAATATATGGGGTTAATGAACATGCCACTGAATCCTGTATTATCCTTGCTAAATATTCATGCTTTATGTTTCGACTCCTTTAAATTGCAAAATAATTTATAGACACCATAACTCCACTTATGATGTGGACCATGATCACAATCAAGCTTCATCAACAACTTTTCTGAATGCTTTTTTTTTCCTAATGTAGGTGACAGATCATGCAGATGGTAAACATGTCGTTGCCCAATTCCATGAATGGCAGGCTGGAATTGGACTGATCCTTTCTCGAGCCAGGAAACTTCCTATTGCCACAATATTTACAACCCACGCTACACTACTTGGGAGGTATCTCTGTGCAGCAAATATTGATTTCTACAACCATCTTGATAAGGTAAATATTCCTTCCTCCCTCCCTGTTACTCACCCTTCTTTCAGATTGCTGAAGCTGAAAGATAAGTATTGATCTGTACATTTCATCTGCCAACCAGATGGCAGAAATGCCCTTTTAGCTAATCAATATTCATGACAAAGCTTCCCTTGGGTTGAAAGACAGCTCATATAGTTCAACTTTGTTCAGAGTACACTAGAGTATAGAGGTGAGAGGACTGATTTCTGTCCCACTTTGGAACAATAGTTCCAGAGGGATATGGTAGGAGTAAAGACATGGTGTAGGTGCAAGGTTGGGCCTTTGTTCTAGCCTAAGGCTATGGAAGTGCTGTGAACACCCTGGATCCACACGCAGCTCTGAGTGGCAGGTAGATAATTGAGAATTGAGACATACAAACTTGCACTATGAGACTTACTTCCTCTATTTCTTCTATCCTCCAAGTAAACAATTGATTAAAAGCCACATTATAGGTTGATAGGTTCAGTTTTCCCTGCAACTTTGCAATGCACAGGGGGCATTTTTGTGGGATCAAGTAAAACAGAAGTTATTGCAAACAGGGATATGGGTCCTTGGTGAACAAGAAGTTATTTTTGCTCATCTTAGCAGGTTACCTGAGTCTATGACCTGCCAAAGTCATTCAGTTTTGATTTATTTCTTCTATTTTTCATGTCAATTTAGATTAATGAAAGTATATATTTTATATCATCATGTTAATAATATTAACAAAATGTTTGAGTAGTATAAATTCAGAGGTTTTGCAGATTTGGTGTCTATATTAACAATCAAATCTATTTAGTACTCTAGGGTTCAGTTTTGCTATCAGGAAAATTAGGAAGTTAGAAAGCTGATTTTTAAAAATTTCCCAGCTTAAAGAGTTCTAGGATTCTATAAAACAGAATGTGTATGTGTGTGTAATACACAAATAATACTCAAATAATGCGACTGAAAAGTTATTCTACTGTCTCAAAGACACTTAGAGCGCAAGAAAGTTCTTTCTGAAAAACTTTAACATCTGTAAAGCAATGAGTGGTCCTGATGAGCCCTTCCCTATAAAAAGGTCAGCCTAATCTAAAGGGCAAACTAGAAACACAAGCTGTACATTTAAAATAAAATCACCAAGGAATTCAGAAAGCCTGGAGATCTGGGAGGTTCTTAGCGGTATATAGTAATGGTGGACTAATAAGGGCAAACCAGTGATCTGTGATAAGCTGATAAGCTCAACAACCATGCTTCCTGGAGAGGAGTGCACTTTGACTTCAGTGAAGGAGAAAATATTAGAGTGACAGATTGAATATTTCACTTCAGAATTCTTGAATCTTGTATAGTAATAATTCATTTTAAAAGCTACTAATAATATACATAGGATATTTTTCTTTGGTTTTAAGGAAGAAATGCATTATAGTATATAGTTATATATTACAATTTTACCCTTTTGATGAAAGGGCAGTATTTTTCATACTGTCTTTAGATATAATCATACATCTCTCTAGTTTAAAGCCCTTCACTGGTTGAGATACTTAAGTTTAGTCAGATCCCTGCCCATCTTTCTAGTAAAATGTTCTATCTAGCAAAATGACTAGTAGACAACAAACAGTCAAGAACTAGCTTTTGGGTTAAATTCATAGTCATTTTACACAGCAGAAGCCCCCATGCTCACACTAAATTTAGAATTTGGGTGACACATAAGAATACCAAATTATATACATGAAAGGTTTTTAAAATTTCAGTATAAGGAAGAAGTCATAGTTTAATCTTTGATGCAGGAACCAGGATCAGCTTCAGTAAATTCTGACTCAGACAAATGAAAATAGGGCAAATATGAGAACAAGAAAAAGATAATTAAACTTTTGTAAAATCAGAAAGATTAGAACGATTTTACTCAAATTACTGCTAACTGAAAACAATTTTTGTTAGTAGCCAATTACAAAAACTCTAACGCTGGTTTAAGTTTTTAGTAAAACTCATTATTTAAAATAAGATTTTAACCATTTTCAGCCAGCGTATGAAATTTCTGAGAATATGTCTCCAAACTCATTTTTTAAAGTCCAATCATTGATCAATTATCCTCTCGACTCTAATGACTACATAATAAATTCTTTTTTTTCCTCTAAAGCCTTTAGTTTTCTTGTTTTGCCCCCCGCCCCACCCCCCCATTTTATGTTGTTTGTTTGTTTTTGTTTTTGACACGGAGTCTTGCTCTGTCGCCAGGCTAGAGTGCCGTAGCGTGATCTCGGCTCACTGCAACCTCCACCTCCCGGGTTCAAGCGATTCCCCTGCCTCAGCCTCCTGAGTAGCTGGGACTACAGGCACACACAATCATGGCCAGCTAATTTTTTGTATTTTTAGTAGAGACGGGTTTTCACCATATTGGCCAGGATCGCCTCGATCTCCTGACCTCGTCATCCGCCCGCCTCAGCCTCCCAAAGTGCTGGGATTACAGGCGTGAGCCACCACTCCCGGCCTTTTTTTTCTTAATTGTAACAGAATTTCCTAGATGGAAATCTGAGGACAGTGCCGTTTGGGATTGGAAAATGGGGAAGGAAGCCATGGACAATTATTTGGTGGATTTAAACTCTTTCTTCTGATCAAGCTTTGAGCTAGTCAACTTCAATTACAGGGTTATCCACATGTGTCACTGGACTGTGTTTTATTGATTAATATGTACTTTACCCATTTTTTGTTTTTCTATACACATTATCCAGAATTCAATAAAAAATTATGAGATATATTAAAATGCAAGAAAGTAAAAACCCATTGTCAGAAAGACCAGTTCCAGATATGTCCTATGTTGGAATTATTGTACAGAGATTTTAAGATATAATCATAAATGTGTGGAAGAATGGACAACATGTGTAAACGGATAAGGTTCCTGTAAAGCCACAGGAGTGGCCACGCGTACTACAGACCTAAAAGATAAGCGTGCCCCATGGGAGGAGGGAAAGGCAGAAGCATGTACACCCGCCTGACTTCCCCAAGGCCTCTCACGGGGTCTCCAGGCTCTTGCTATCCTGCCTCTGTATTTGTGCATACTCAGCCTGCTCATTTAGAAAATCTATCTTCCCATCTCTAAATGTCCAAATGTTAAATGCTGTCTTATCTGTGACATGTGATTCTCTACAACAATAATAATAATTAATAATAACAATGGCTAAATTTATTGAGCACTTTCCATATACCAGGCACTTTTCTAAACATTTGACATTTGTTGTCTCATTTGAAATTCACAAAATACTCAATGGGATAGAAAACATTCTTTACTTCTTTCCAGAGTTATTTTTCTTAAACACTGGCTCTGTCTTTACCACACCTCTAAATAAACACTTTCAGAGTGGCTTTTCTTGTTTACAGGACAAAGGCAAAATTCCTAGGCTCATCTTCAGGGATTTCAGTGATCTGGCCCTATTGTATCCGACCAGCCTCTGTCTCTTACATTCTACATCCAGTGCTACAGTCACATCAGATGTCCTGCTATTTTCTGCACATGCCATAGCATTTTCTATACTTGTTCTTTAGGGCAGCTAGCATTTCAGCTAAAAATAACTTTCCCAGAATTAAACTTTCATATCCTGGTCCAAATGCCATTTTATTCATCCAACCAATTTGGAGATAGAAAGATGAATAAGTCTTCATCTTTGCACTTGAAAGTCTTACATTTGTAGAGTTGATACTGACTACGCTTACTGCGTAGTAAGAGATAATTTTGCCTACCTTCAGCCAGAGTGAATCAGTGCTGCTTTGATCCTATAACTTATTCAGACACATACTCATTTCATTTCTACCTGTTTTTAATCCATTTTCCATTAATTTATAAGTTTCTTAAAGTTAATAGATACACATAAATTGCTCAAAAAAGTTGATTAAATGAGAGATTTGGTTTCATTAATTAGGCTGGCCACACAGAGCTTTTAAGAAAACTTCTGCTGATCCAAGCATGTCATATACAACCTGATTCAAACATTTTCAGAGAGATGATTCCAAATGTTACAGTCATGAAAGAATGCTCTAGGAGTTTTCTTGTTCTAATCATGAGATTCCTCTAATGGGTCTCTGTTTAGTATTTTTCTCTATATGATGCCATAATTATTGGGACTAACTTGTTGATAGAGTTGAAGTCTCAATGATATAAAAACAGATGAATACAAGACTGTATTCATTAATCAGTCAGGCTGATTAGGGATCAAATTAGGGTTCTACCAAGATTCTTAATAGCAATGTGACCTTCGACAAGTTTCTTGACCTCTAAAAGGTTCAATTTCCTTCTCCATAAAATGAAGACAAAATATGTGTCTCAGTAGTTTATAAGAATTAAATATGTTATTGTGCTTAGTGGAGTGCCTGACACTAGTGCTGAAGAGCTACTAAAAATCTTCATTATGAAAAGCACCCTACTTACATAATGTCAGAAACTTTACATATTCTTTTTGTCTTAGACACTGCTAGTTTCATACGGAGCTGTGTGAGACACTACACTCAGTAACTAAGTGAAATGGCAAAAGCCCACACTGTTGCCAGTTATTTAAGTGATTGTTGGGAATTTGACTTTTTTTAAGTTAAACTACCCAGAAGTATAGATAATTGCATAATCTAGCACAATATCTAACTAGACTAACTATACACTCTTTGCAATTATAAAGGGGAAGTTCTATAACCAAGGAAAAGCGTTTGTCTTTCTCTTTTTCAGGTTCCCTTTCAGTGAATTAAGCATTATAATAATTATTCTTATTTTCGATGTCAACTTTAATGTCAACTTTGTTTCATTGTTTATGGGAAAATATATAAAAGACTTTGGAGAAAGGCATTAGCTCAGTATTCCAAGATGTAGAATAAGTAAAAGTGAAATTAAAATGTCAAAAATTCAAGAATTCTATGTGATTACAGTAAGGTAGAAACATCATTTACTTAGGGAGTTAAACTGCAGTTTAGAGGGAGAAATGGAATAAACAATGTCTTTTAAAGTGTAAGTCCTTATGTATATTGTAGTAATGGGTTTAATTCAAGTTTTTATTACTTTTTTGTGGTCATAAAATTTTACACAGCCTTGAGGTAAGCCAATTGGTGAAATGTGTGATTTTGTTTAGCTTGTGTAGAAGGGCCATTGTTAGCAAATGTGTGTTTTATTTTTGTTTCTAACAGTTTAACATTGACAAAGAGGCTGGGGAAAGGCAGATTTACCACCGGTACTGCATGGAGCGAGCTTCCGTTCATTGCGCTCACGTGTTCACCACGGTTTCTGAAATAACAGCAATAGAGGCTGAACATATGCTGAAGAGAAAGCCTGGTAATTATTATCCCTGGATCACCTATCTTTCAGTTCCGAATGATGTTAGACTATGAGGATTTTGTTTTCCATCGTGAAGTAGTAGTTTGAGGAAAAATTGCATTCAGTTACCACGCAGCTCTTTTTATGTATTTTAATTCTCAATTTCAGTAGGTTTGCAGGGAAACCAACTCAAAGCTATATCTGGAACATGGCTAAGTGTTCAATCTGTGCTTGTTGAATAAATGAGCTATGCTTGAAATAACCTCGGTATGACCTGGGTTGTCACAATGAGTTGGTATGTGTAAGGAAGTTCGGTTGACTCTTGTCTTTTGAGAAAATGAAAGCCAAGAAAACAGAAATTTGTGTGAGACTATCCCAGTCCTACATCTTGTAATATTGCCTCATTGGTGCTGTGTTGGTAGAAACGTTTTATATTACCTATCCCCAGATTCCTTGGAAATTTTTCCAGGAACTATCTACAGACCCAACCAGAGCTTGCAATGTGAAGAACTCATGCTCATAAGACATGGCCCTGTCACCCGGCCATGGCTGATTGGCCCAAAGGAAGACATCTGACATAAGCTGGGCCAATCAGAATGCTCCCATTCAAACGAGTCTCTCAATGCACTGTCATACAATGAAACACTACCAATAACTCAAAGCTATTGGTAGTGTTCATTTTTCTACTTTGTTGCACTGGATGCAAAGAAGATTAAACTACACTGAATTGTTATAAGAAGCAAAAACAGACTGAGAGAGAGAACTGGAGGCTCTCCACAGTGATTTCGACCCCTTTTTCTTTTTTTCTTTTTTTTCTTTTTTTTGAGATGGAGTCTTGCTCCATTGCCCAGGCTGGAGTGCAGTGGCGTGATCTCGGCTCACTGCAGCTTCTGCCTCCCGGGTTCAAGCAATTCTCTGCCTCAGCCTCTCGAGTAGCTGGGATTACAGGCACCTGCCACCATGCCCAGCTAATTTTTGTATTTTTAGTAGAGAGGGGGTTTCACTATCTTGGCCAGGCTGGTCTTGAACTCCTGACCTCGTGATCCACCCGCCTTGGCCTCCCAAAGTGCTGGGATTACAGGTGTGAGCTACCGCGGCCAGCCAGTTTTGACCACTTTTAAAAATCATTCCTAAGGCTCAGCTAAATATTTGCCATGAGACACTCTGGCATCCTATTAATAAATTCCTTGTTATTATACTTAAGCCAGCATTAGTAGGTTTATATTACTTGCAACGAAATCATCCTAATTAATATATCCTCCTTGCTTAATTTCTGTGGTCTTGTCTCTAGTTGTCCTTCTTTCAGATAGCAGAATGTGTAGAAGAGGTATTTCAAGGTGCTAGATTAAAAAAAAAAAACAAGATAGAACAAGAACCCAACTAATTTGAATAGTGGCAGCATTAAGAACCTATAGTAGCCTTTTTTCTTTCCAAGGATTCTCTTGGATTCGCTTGGATTCTTACTCTCATTCTTCTTTTGGGAGTTTATTCCATCAATATGCTCATTTCTCTCTTGGATCTTCCTTTTTCCTGTCTACAGTTATCTTTCTCTGAGCTCACAAAAATGCTTTCTTTGTTTTTGCCTATTCTAAAATGAAAATTTCTCTTGAGGTTTCTACCCTGCCAAATATCATACCATCTCCTCCTTTCTCCTGCTGCCAAATATCTTATAAGAGTAAACCATAATTGCTAGGTTCACTTACTTATTAGCCCCTGGGACTCTGGCTTCCTACCTCCAACTCTGGCCTAAAATTGTGTTTCCAAAAATCATCGAATTCAGGGTCATCTAATGTTTTTTATTTTTCTTCATATTCTCTAGCATTTAAAGGCGGTGAACATCTGTTTCCATTATTTTTCATGACACTGCACATTCTGCTTTCTTTCCAGTATAATCTTTTCTGGTGCCTCTAATCATTTTTCTACTTTCTTTTACTTTTCAAAGTGGACATTCTCCAAGATTCTATTCTAGGTCCTGCTTTCTCTATATACTATTTTCTTAAATTTTTGTTTTCTTAAGAATATAGCTACAGAGTAGTGGTCAAAGCATGAGCTTTTTGCCAAACTGCCTGTATTCAGTACCAAAAATGGTTTTATGTTGAGTATACGTTACTAGCTGTGTGACATTATAAAAGTTACTTAAGCTCTCTGTGTCTTATCTGCATAATGTGGATAATCCTTTCTCTTATCTAGAATCATTGCAATGATTCAAACGTTAACATATGGAAAAAACTCAGCTCAGTGCCTGGTACATTGTAAAGATTTAGAAAATATCGATTATTATTTTGTGTGGATCACTGTCTAGATTTTCCCCAAGTTCTCATCTATTACTGAGTGCCCACAGCTAGCTTTCTCTGGAAGTTCTACCAGAAACCATAAACACTGCAATCTGGGCTTCTTCAGACTTGCAGTAGAATCATGTGGTGCCTCTGATGGAAATTGTGAAATCTCTGAACATTTTGTGGCTCAAGAAGGTCAATGTACTTTTAGTAGATCATTAAACATATAAACCTTCCCAAGAGCATTCTGAAAAAAAAAAAAGGATCACATAGTGTAACTATGACTTTGTATTCCTTGATTTTTCTTGAAGTCTTCCCCGATTAAAAGTTTCACTACAGCCATTACTTTTAACGCTGAGGGTGCAACTACAGAGCAAGAGGAAAATTGGCTGGGTGAAAAACATGCATGGGACCAGATATTTTTCAAAATATCACTATATAATAATAATTGGCAAAAGCTTATATTTATTACTATATCATTATGCTTTTGCCATAAATTTGACTCAAAATAATTTAAGATGTTGAAAAGGTGATATTTTCTTAAAAATATTGGAGAGAAGGCAGTATGATAAATTTACCAATTACAGATACAAAACTGAATACAACATATGCCTTAAATATCTTATGTTGCTTTAAAAAATTTTGTCATTTTCCCTTTAATATAGTCATTAATAGTGTTGCAATTATTGATTTTGGAGCCCATGCTAATACCTTACTATGAACTCTAGCTAATACCATCCTTTAGTCAACGTTTTTCTTTTGTGTTGGCGTTGTTAACATCAGAAAGGTGGGTAACATTGACATTGTCTTCTACTTGGGAACAATAGCAAGAAATTAGTGACCAATGTTGCTTCCAGGGAAAGGAAAAAATTATGGAATGGAAGTGAAAAGGAGATTTTTCAAGGTCAATATCTTGATTTTTTAAAAATTTAAATGATATGAGCATATAACATATACACTAATTTATTATGTAATAATATATGTATTTATATGAACTAATTAAATTAAATTAATCAAATTAATTTAACATCATTTCCTGGTTATTTTACTACATTTTACTATGATTTTAGGTTATTTGTATATAGTAGTGCAGTAATACCATTATATGTTACTGTGCACCATTACATACAAATAACCTAAAACCTATAACCTATATAATGGTGCAGTAACATCTATATATCTATATATATATATGTATATATATATGTATATATATATATATATTTCATGGATGGAAATAGTATAATGGTGTTACTGCACTTTTCTTCCCAACTCTGCATTGACATTGGTAGCTTGAAATCAGTCATGATGGGAATATTTACACCTTGGAGAAAGGCAAACACTAGAATTATCTCTCTCTCTTTCTCTTTTTCTCTCTTTTTCCTGGAGTACTCTTTGTTAAATTTTACCAGCATATGACTGCACATAGGCCTGTGCATGTGAGATTATTCTGTTATAAATATGGATATTAGAAGACCTCATTGGCCTAACACTTTAGGCTAATGAACAGACAATTTCAGGACACAGATCTTTTTTTTATAATTGTTTGTGAAACAATTTGGAAAACTGCTGAGGATTACAATGCATAATAAGCTGGTATCCACATACATTCTTGCCTTCTATAGCTTTTGTATGGTACAGTTGTATGACACCACTGCATCAAAAGGGTGGAAACTCCTGAGCCAGGCTGCTTTGGTTCTAAATCCAGCCTCTGTTACTTTGTGCTTACTTGACATTGGGCAAATGACTTAATATTCTGCAGGCCAGTTTCGTTATTTGTAAAATGGGGACAGTGAAAACAATTTACCTCATAGGGATTTTTAAAAATTATTATATATCAAATATAGTAGGGCCTGGCACAAAGTGAGCCCTACATAATTGCTGTAGAAAGATAAATACATTTTAAGATGTAATTATCATACTATACGAATCACATTATATAGTTCATTTAGGAATTATTCACATGAAAGCTTTCACTGGAAATCTTGGCTACTTAAAATTGATTCTACTGTGGCCATGTATGTAAAAGAGTGTAACAAATGTCAGATTACTTAATAAAAACTCATAAAAATCAGTAAGTTTTTATTTTCCACAAAAAATGACCAAAAAGCCTGGATTGATTTTGTGGAACCATGTCAAGAAAATAGCCAGTTAACTGTAAAAGATTCTTTTTTTTTTTCTTTTGAGATGGAGTCTCACTCTGTCACCCAGGCTGAAGTGCAGTGGCGTGATTTCAGCTCACTGCAACCTCCACCTCCTGGGTTGAAGCAATTCTCCTGGCTCAGCCTCCCCAGTAGCTGGGACTACAGGCGCACACCACCATGCCTGACTAATTTTTGTATTTTTAGTAGAGATGGGGTTTCACCATGTTGGCCAGGCTGGAAAAGATTCTCAAAATTACAAAAACCTTCATAGCCCTATGCCACATTTTTTTTTAATATAGCTTCTTTTTTCTTGTTTTTGCTTTATGCTGCTAAATCTGATAACCCATGTATTCAACTCAGTAGGTAGTTTCCGTCATATGCTCTGAGTGGTCCCTCTCTTTCTTGTCACAGACCAATGTTTGGAAAACCAAGAATGTCTTCCTGCCTGAGCAACAAAATCTCCTGGGAAGAATGAATCAGTTGTGTTAGAAATAAGAGATGGAAATAAGAATAGAAATTAGAAGTAAGAGGTTTCCTTTTCCAATTTTCCAAATGCACAAAAGGTGTGGAAAACAAGATGGCAGGAGGTAGTTTAGTGCAGGGTTAAGGAAACAGTATGTGGGGTCAGACTGCATGGATTCTGCTTCGACTCATCAGCTGTGTGTTCTTGGACGGCGTCTTTAAACAACTCTGTGCCTGAGTTTCCACCTCTGAAAATGCAGATAAGAGCACTCACTCCCTTGGTTTGTTGAAGAGATTGAGTTACACTCTAAGCCTTTAGAGCAACACCTGGTACACATTAAATAATCAATAAATGAGTACTATAATAACCATTATTATTGTTATTGATTAACTTGTTTCATTGTACCAGTGCTTCATTGTTATTTTGGTCAGGCATTTCTGATTTCCTATTTCAATCAGTAGACCAAATTTGTTGTGAATTTTTATGAATTTTTTATGAACTGGAAGTTTTATAAATTTTAAATTTTATGGTAGTCAGAAAGTAGAATGTCAATAAACATCTAACTTTATAGTTTTAAAGATACTTTTTTCTACAATGGTACCCTCTTTGAAAAGAGAATTTTCATAATAATTTTGTTTTGCCTTTCTAGATGTAGTTACTCCAAACGGCTTGAATGTTAAGAAATTTTCAGCAGTGCATGAGTTTCAAAATCTACATGCCATGTACAAGGCCAGAATCCAAGATTTTGTTCGAGGTCATTTCTATGGGTATGATTTTCTTTATTAAAAAAAAAAAAGAAGTATCAGATATGAGTGATCTTAGGTAGAGAGAAAACAGAATTGTAATAATAAATGTTTATCTTTCCCAGCCCCCTTTGTACATTAACAGAATTCATGTGTACATTTTGTTACTGTTGCTGTATTTCATTTGAAACTGTTTGGTTTTGTTTTGTTTTAGTCATCTCGACTTTGATCTTGAAAAGACTTTGTTCCTTTTCATTGCTGGGAGGTATGAGTTTTCAAACAAAGGAGCTGACATCTTCCTAGAATCCTTATCCAGGCTAAATTTCCTGCTGAGGGTAAGAAAGCTCTAGGACATGGTATAACACTCTTGTAGGGAGAACTTTCTTCTGTGGGAAGTGAAGAATTTTTTGGCTTCTTAAATAGTTTTCAAGAGAATAAACGATAATCGTATTCTAAAAATTGCTTCAGCCTTTCAATTTACATATTGGAGTTACCACACTGTTGACTTGTGTGTTTGTCTATAATGTCATCTTTTTTTTTTTTTTTTGGAGAATCTTAAGCTTATCCCATTATATGTCTCATTAAGCTTATCCCATTCTCCCCTTCTATGTTTTAATAAGTCATTATAACATTTCTTTTCCCTCACATGAGTTTGTAATCAATTGAAAAGTAAATATAGAGAAATCCAGTAAATGGAGAGCAAAATATCAATTTTCAGAAAATCAGTGAAGACTATAATGGAAGATGTGGCTTATGCACATGACAATACGCATCCTAATACTGAACCTTGTTATGACTCTTAGCCATTTAATCATAGGAAGCTCTGACCATCACTCTCCTCTCCCGACTGAAGCAGGCCTTTAGAGTAGCACGTGCCACATAACTGGCAGCCAAACCCGACAGCACGAACTCTCTATAGAACAGGGCAGACACATACACACTCGGTTCACTCACCTCCCCAGCCACACCACCTCCCTGCGACTAAGTCTTAAAGTCTTGAACTAGTGGATGTCACACCACATGAAAGCATGAAGGAGGAAAAAGAAGGTTCTTACTCCCAACAATGTGAAATCATTTTTTTACTCAGGAAGGTGGGATACAAAGTGGGTTCTCAACTAACCGAGCAATACAATATGCATAAATAGAAGCAACTATAAAAAAAGATACCATGTCATAGCTATTGATGGCAGCTATTGGTTTATATTCCAATCCCATTACATAAAAATATAGAATAAGTAATAGGAAAATATTCACAGGAGAAGAGTGTAGAATTTCAATCTTAATGAGATAATGAGAAAATCTAAACTTTCCTTAGTTCTGTACTACCCTCCAGTTAAATTTTTATTTCTTGGACATAAATTTTTTGCTTTAGAGCAGACATTATACCAAATATGCTAAAAAAATTTACTAAAGCCACATTAATAAGCAAGCGATTCATTAATAAAATCCAACTATGCAAAACAAAACTGAAGACTAAAAAGATTATTCTTAAATAACCTTACTTCATATTTCCTAGTATATATTCATTCAACAAGCTTTATAATGGACTCACAACTATATCACATATACAATCTTTAGGGACATTATTAATAAATGCATTTATATAGTTATTAAATATTCACTTTATTTATAGATATGAAGAAAAGACTGATTACTATTATACTAGACATAAAAGATAACTGCAATACTTGGAGAAGTTAAAAGAAGGAATTCTCTTTCCACATAGTACATTTATTCTTTGATAGCACATTGGCTGTTCCTAGGGTGAGTTTCCTATTGTATGCCTTCAGTAGCTTTCCCTAATAAAATGTCAGGCCCCAGAGGGCCGAGGCTGCGTACTAGACGGTAAAGTGCCCCACACTCTGGAGCTAGTCAGTCATTTCCAGAACACATAAACCTTCATAGAGGTTCATGATTTTAAGTGAGTTTATGCTTTCATTCTTATAGCTTCTTAACAAGTCATTTCCTTTTGAGAGATGCTAAGCCAGCAGTTTAAATGTCAGCTTTGGCACTAACCTGTTATAGGAACTCAGAGAAAATATTTAACCTCTCATTCCTTTCTTTTGACATTAATAAAATAGAGAAATGCCTATTATACATGATTATTAGTAGTACATTTAAAGCACCCAGCACAGTGTCTGCTATCCCAAAAGTGCTCATCATGTGCTTGTTTCTTTGCTTTAGGGCTAAAAACCAAAATACAACATCATGAGAATCAAGACATTTAGCGGAAGAGTAAAAATAATCTATCTGTCATCAATCAACATGAATAAGCAAAAAAATTGAAATATTATTTTAGCTTTTACCAAAGCTTAAATCTTCATTAAACTTCCAATCTGAAATTTTAAAGAACTAATTTTGGTCTTGTAATATTAGCTCTCATTCATGCTATTTTTTTAACCACAGAAAAGCACAGTGTCATCAATAGCAATTGTTATCTATTCTAGATGGTCAAAGGCACGAAAATATTTTGTTTGAATTTTCAAATTGTTAATTGACAAATACTGATTGAAAGTCAATTTGTTCATTGACAAGCACTGACTGAAAATTTAAAATTTATTTTGATTTTAATTAAAATTTCTGAAAAAGTCTCAGGAAGGTGAATATAATCTCTCTGTGAAACATAAATAACTATACCTTTTATCTACTGATATTTTAAAACTCTACTTTTCAATGTTTAAGTTCCATCAATCATACTTTTAAAAAATCTTCGATAGTTGACTCTGTTGTGTTTTCTAATTCCTCATCAGATGCATAAAAGTGACATCACAGTGGTGGTGTTTTTCATTATGCCTGCCAAGACAAATAATTTCAACGTGGAAACCCTGAAAGGACAAGCAGTGCGAAAACAGCTGTGGTAATCTCACATCCTGTGAATGTTCTCTAGCAATAAATGTGAAAAGATTTCTTTTAAGTGACTGACATCTCATGTATCACCTTGAACTTTGTTTTTTCCTTAAGATTATTACAGGCAAATAATACTTGACTCTCTTTTCATCGTGCTACTATTTTAGATTATTGTAATGTTTATAACATTATAGGTGTTATACAAATTTTGGAATGAGCTACCATTGAAGGAACAAGGCCCTGTAGAAATCTTTAAAGATGAGTCAAACATTTTTTAACTTTTTATTGTGAAATTCTAAGAACATGTCAAGTAAAAACTTAGTAATATGACTCCCTGTATACTCATAGTTCAGATTCAACAATGATCAACGAATTCCCGTCTTGTTACTCCTATACCTCCATCTACTCCCCCTCTCTGCTCTCTATCCTGTTCCAATCATCATGAAGCAAAAAAATTTTAAGCTCTTTGTGCTGGCCATGGTGTTCTGTTGCCTCAGCTCTGGAGATGTCAACTTAAGCCGAATTGGCAAGTAGTAAAATAATAGAAGAGACTATAAAAAAGATACCTTAATTTCAAAGAATGTAATTTCAAAGAATGTCAACAAAACAATAGCATTATCATGACAAATAAAGATTAAACATTGTCATAGTGTTTAAATGATAAATCTTTCTGTTTCAAACAGGGATGTTGCACATTCTGTGAAGGAAAAGTTTGGGAAAAAACTCTATGATGCATTATTAAGGTAGATGCTTGAAATGCTTTCTACTTCAATCACTTAAGGCTTCACTATTCAAACTTAACAATTTAGACATCATAACTTATTAATTTTGTTCCAAATATCAAGGAATTAATAACCTTTGAAAATGTGTTATGTTATGTGAACAGTGTTTTACCCTTCATTTGACAAAACTTGTAAACAGCTGTACAAATAAGAATACATTTATATGCAGGCAAGTTCTAATTCAATGATGAACTCATTAAGGGTTGATATGTCAATCTGAAGCTGAGAGAGACTTCATGAGATTTTAATTCAAAATATATATTGACAATGTGTATTAAATATGTACTTAAATATTAAGTCTATGTGAACACATTTACTTAATAGAATAATCAACATTATTTATTAAAATACATGAAATATATAATATATAATCTGATGCTTAGGAATCACTGAATTAGTGCCAGCTGTTTTTATTTTTGTTATTAACATTTTTTCCCTGCAGAGGAGAAATTCCTGACCTGAACGATATTTTAGATCGAGATGATCTAACAATTATGAAAAGAGCCATCTTTTCAACTCAGGTAATAAGGAAAAAAGCACCCACCATGTCCCATAGTTATTAAATTCTATCTAATCAGTATTTTAATTTATTGGAATGTGCTAATTTGGAACATTTTTAGACCTGAGGCTAGAAAAGACATTCTTACGTAGTCACTTAAATGATTACTTTGGACATTTTTTCATTAGTGGTTTTAAGAGCTCCTTTAAAAAATCTCATGAAACTTGTCCTTCCACTTGCTTATGAAATTATTTTTGAATTAATATATTCAATATAAAAATTGTGTATAGTTTAGTAACTACAAAAAAGTTCTAAATATTTCCAAAACATAGAATTTGAGTCACATTAGAGAAAAGAATATTTCTTAGTCGAGTGGAATTATTACAAAAGAGATAAAACAAATGTGTTAGGCTTGCATCAAAATGCTTGTTATAATAGGGAAGAATCAGGTACTGGAGGACAGCCTTGCTAAAAGAAATCAGTAAAGTTCATCTTAAGTCAAGACTTCAGGACACCTTTATATTCCAAATAAGTCCTGGAGGCAATCAAGAAGTCCAGGTCTCTCATATAGTAGCTGCAGGCGGAAAACAAAAGCTTCATGTATTCATAGTATGCAAAGGAGATTCTTCAACCCATATCTTCCTTTGACACACACACAAGACTTAGTCATCATCATTAGTGCCATCTCAAAAGACTGAAGGTGTGAAGGTTGGATGAAATGTCAATGACCTATTGTTGAAATTAGTCACCCTTATTAATTCTTTCCGCAATTGACATTTCCTTCCCTCTCATACTTCAGCGACAGTCATTGCCCCCAGTGACCACGCACAACATGATTGATGACTCCACCGACCCCATCCTCAGCACCATTAGACGGATTGGACTTTTCAACAACCGCACAGATAGAGTCAAGGTAGAACAAATTGTTCATGTGGGGAACTTTAAACTTACTTAAAATATATTTTCTGAGAATTTATTAGCTTTCCTTAGTTGTTTTTACATCTACAAGAAATATTTTAAGTATTTTAAAGGAAAATTGGTTCAGTTTCTTGTCTTGGATAACTAAAGTATAATGAATATTTTGGTATAATTCTTGAAAATTGAAGCATATTCATAGCTTTGAGCTATAATTCTAGCATTTATTTCCACTGTACAATACTGCTAATAAGCATAAGGAAATTACTTACTTTTTTGTTTCGTTTTTTTCTTTTTTTGAGATGGAGTCTCGCTCTGTCGCCCAGGCTGGAATGCAGTGGTGCCATCTCGGCTCACTGCAAGCTCCGCCTCCCGGGTTCACACCATTCTCCTGCCTCAGGCTCCCGAGTAGCTGGGACTACAGGCGCCCGCAACCATGCCCGGCTAATTTTTTGTATTTTTAGTAGAGACGGGGTTTCACCGTGTAAGCCAGGATGGTCTCGATCTCCTGACCTCGTGATCCACCCTCCTCGGCCTCCCAAAGTGCTGGGATTACAGGCGTGAGCCACCGCACCTGGCCAGAAATTAGTTACTTTTTAATGATACCAATTATTCTAAGAATTATTTGAATGAAAGAATCGTTGATATTAACATGAATAGTGTTTGTTTCTTTCTAATAAAGTTCAACTTCAGGGGATAATATGAGGAACTTCCAGTTTCAGAGAATGTGGCTGATAATGTTTTTATAAAATTTTCTATAGAGCAATTCATTCTTTTGACTTGAGTTTCTACAATGACTAGGCACAATGTTACTTGCTGAGGGCATTTATATGAATAAGAGCTGGTTTCTGCCACTGTGGACCTTAAACTATATGATGTTTACTGAGGGCCTGCTGTATTCCAGGCATGGTTTTGGATATTGAAGACAAAGATGAACATGCAAACAGATAATTGCTTACCTCTACTAAGCTCCATCCACTAATGTTCAAGATCAAATGGCCACAACAAATCTTTTCAAATGACCCCATTTTCACTTCTTTCTTTCATTTTTAGCAGATGACCTAATTGATAATTAAATAAATTATGAACTCCTTCAGTGTCCCCCCATGCTGGCCCCAAATGTAGATTTTGACCTATCCTTACATTTTTTCCTTCAGGTTCTTACAACTATTCTAAGATTTCAGTCCCCACATTCTTAGGAAACTTGCCTTATCTTTTTTCCTTCTGTTGTATTGTACATTTCATTCTTGTCACTAGCTTCTTCTCTTGCTATCTATAAATATTCCTTAAATTTCTCCATGTTAAAAAAATCAAACAAATAAATTTGGCCTTCACCCTCTTTCCCTCTGATGTTTTTACAAAACCATGGGAGAGATGGTTGCATGTAGAAAAGGTCATCCTTAGTGACTGGTGGATACTGGGAGTAAGAAAGAGGGAAAATTCAAGAATAATAGCCTCTTGGCTTTAGTATTTAACCAATGCTTCCTAAAAATCAAAACAAGTCTTTCGCAGAAACTGGTTTGAGGGTCATGTCATGAACTGAGTTCGGTTTCTGATGAATTGAGTTTGAGTTACATGTGAGATATAGAACTTGAGATGTTTAATGGGCACTGAGAAAACATAGGCCTGGAGCTTATGAGGGCAAACTTGAAGGAGAGACATTGGTGCATGGGCAGCAGTGGACATCAATGAATGATGACCCTGACACACTCAAAACCAGGTTGAGGGCTGGGTGCGGTGCTTCACACCTATAATTCCAGCCCTTTGGGAGGTTGCAGTAGGTGGATCGCTTGAGGCCAGGAGTTCAAGACCAGCCTGGGCAACATGGTGAAACCCTGTCTCTACAAAAAATACAAAGAAATTAGCCAGGTGTGGTGGTACACGCCTGTAGTACCAGCTACTAGGGAGGCATAAGCGGGAGGATTGCTTGGGCCCTGGTGGTAGAGGCTGCGATTGTGCCACTGCCCTCCAGCATGGGTGACAGAGTGAAACTCCGCCTCACAAAAAACACAAAAACAAAAATTAAAAAGACTAGGTTGAATGAGTAGAGAAAAATGTCAATCCAAGGAAACTTCAAGATTTAAGAGAAAATTAGAGGAAGAAAAGTCAGGGAAAGAAAGAGCAGAAAATAAAAAGAAAAATATTTCAGAAATTGAGGTAGGAGAAACTTTCTTAATTGTAGGAAGACCTCATGATACAGCATTAAGTAACACAAGCAGTTTATAAAATGTTCCATACTGTGGAACATTTATATCAAACATATCCACATGCACATAGATGGCCCTAGGCCATAGAATTGTTACTGAGATGCCATGTTTTTGATCTGGGTCCCCTTGCTGGTGGGGCAGAAAGCCAGTTACTGAAAAAATGAGTATTGCCAGGGAAGAAGGCTTTTTCGGGTGCTGCAGCCTAGGAGAATGAGAGATCAGCCTCATACTCATCTCCCCATCTGACTAAAATTGGGGGATTTATATAAACAGGGAAGGAATGTAAAACAGGAATTAGGAAAGGATAAAGAAGCAATCATGAGGAATGAGGGGTCTGGCATCTCATTGTCTGGATGTGATGATCTGGTGAGCTTCAGTCCCTTACCTGAAGATCAGTTTCCTGAGGGAGGAACTCAGATGAGACAAATGTAAATTTCAAGTTTTAAGATCAGAAGTGTCAATTTCTATGTTTATTTAAAAACCAATAAGTATTATTTCTATAGGACAATGGGGCCCCTTTCATTATAAGTGGTTTTTATTTTCTCATTTGTGTTTCTGTATTTCTGAAATATCTACACCTAGCACACCTCCTATAATAAGTGAGCTACATCCCTGGGAATGCAGGAATGTATCCATCAAAGTGAAAATAATACTAAGGGACAGAAATAATTTCTAAGAGATAGAAAAATCTATCCCTTAGATTTTTTAGTATTATTATATCCACAGAGACTTATACTTCATTGCAGAGTATGTCAGTACTAACTAGGCCTCATTCTCATATAGTTTAACTTAAGCTGGTCTTTCTGTCTCTGTCTCCTGGAAAGGAAATAGTAGAGGCAGGGAAAGTTTATTTCCCTGTAGACTTCTGTTTTTCTCAGAACATTTTGTGTCACACTTTTATCTAAATCTATAGGTCTTTTTCTGAGGATCTGTCTGCTGCCTGGCACATGTTACGTACAATACATGCAGACAGAAGGGAGGGATGAGGAAAAGTGGGAAAAGGAGGGATGGGTCATGCAGCTGGCAATAGTTCATGCTTCCCTTGCCCTTGGGAAGACTGAGGCTGGAAGGTTCATTGAAATTGGAAGCTCTAAATGAAGAATGCCTTGCTGATCCGTGTTTTAAAAGTGTTTTGCATCAGTGAAACAATTTTCCAGGAATGGAAAAGTACCTTATTTCCTAAACATACGTAACACTTTCATACCTCTGTGTCCTTCCTGATGTTATCATCTCTTTCTGAAATACTCTTATCTGTTATTCTAACAATTCTTCTGTGTTCCAACCTAAAAGTCGTTATTTCCTTGCACCTTTCCCTAACACACATTCCTCTACTCCAGACAGGAACGGTGTTTCCTTATCTGTATTCTCGAGACACTTTATATCTGCTATAGTTATAGGAGTGGTTACGATAAATTGTGTTTTTAAAAATGTTATGTGTCCGTTTTTCTAGAAGAACTCAGTTATTTGAGGCAGCAATCATTCTCATATGTATTGTCTCTGTTTAGGTTCTTTGAGAAGCAGATACCAAGGTGAGATTAGATATGCGAAGGACTAATTAGAGAAAGCCCTGTGAAGGATGAAGGGGTCGAAAGCAAGTACAGGCAGGGAGATGCAGGTCATGCAGGTCAATATACCCATGAGGAGACAGCAGGAAGGAAGGATGATGTAGGAAGAGCCAGAGACTGCAGCCCAGATTTAAAAATGCCTCAGTCTGTCCTTCCTCCCTCCCTCCCTCCTTCCCTGCCTCTATCCTTCCCTTCCTTCCTCACTTCCTTCCTTCCTTGCTCACTTCCTTCCTTCCTTCCTCACTTCCTTTTTTCCTTCCCTCCCTCCTTCCTTCCTTCTTCCTTTCTTCCTCGCTTCCTTCCTTCCATTCTTCTTTCCTTCCTAGAAAGGAAAGTCAATGTATGTAATTAAAAAACAAGAATTAATAAAAATTGGCTAATATACAAAAAATATACACACAGCAGCAGCACTTGTGCCTCACACAGGGGAAAAGCAGTGGTCGAAGACCACTCAACATAGCTTTTTAGTTAATGGAAGAGAAAAAGGAATACATACATACACATGTACACAGACAAATAGGAAAAATAGTTTTCAATAGTGTAATCTACAGCTAACACAAATTCAGAACTATTTTACAGTGCTTCATTTCTTAATACAAAAGAAGCCTATTTTATGTGTGTGTGTGTATTATGTGTGTGTATAAATTTGTTTACTGTTAACTTATTTTAAATATATTAGTGTTAATGTTACTACATACCACTTTTTCCTGTATTCAGCAACCTTTCCATTCTGTTTTACCTTTATATGTACCTCCCACTTACCAGAATAGTTTCAGATTGGCAGACAGATAGGTGTCTGATTCTATGAGCAATTGAATACAGATTCCTATTAATAGGGATAGGGATTCCCCAAACAAAAATTGCCCATTAAAGGCACCTGTTGGGCAGAAATGACTTCACACTGGTACCAGTTTCTGCCAGTCCTGTAAGTTAGGAGCAGCTGCTGCAGTAGATCCAGAGGGAAGGCAATTGGTGCTGTCAGTCAAGATTCCTGGGGCTAAGATCTCTAGAAGTAAAGCTGAGATATATTTCCAGGGTTGGCAGATCTATAAAGAAGGCAGCAGACTAAGTCCATGAAGACTGTATTTAAATCCCTGACACTTATCAATTTTGTAAATTCACTTAATCTCTTTGCACCTCAGTCTTCTCATCTGTGAATGGTGATAAAATAACCCAACACTCATAGAACTGTAAGGATTAAATTAGACATAGGCCAAGCGCAGTGGTTCCTGTCTGTAATCCCAGTTACTCAGAAGACTGAGGCGGGGGGATCACTTGAGGCCAGGAGTTTGAGGATGCAATGACCTATGAATGTGCCACTGCACTCTAGCCTGGGCGACAGAGTGGGACCCCATCTCAAAAAGAATTCATAAATAGGTGCTGCATTTAACAGCTTGGCACATAGTAAATACATAATAAGTATTAGCTTCTTTTAGTTCTTAGCCCAGAATCTGACACATGATGGGAACTCATTATTTTTAGGAGAGACGTGAATAGGGTTTGGTGAGAGGTGAAGAAAGCGGATTTATCTTCTCCTGCAGGATTTGGTAAGACGTTTTATAAAAGAGATGACGTGTTAGCTAGATCTTGATTAATGATCTGGAATTTGTCATGCAAATAACAGGAGAGGGGACTCACCAGGCAGAGAAAAAAAGTAGAGGAGAAGGCACAGAGATATCAAAGCACATGACTTTCATAGGGTGAGTGGAGATGAAAGTTTGTCTCATAATTTATGTCTACACAGTTAAACTCATATTTTGAGATGCTCATTTATTATCATAAGGCAGCCACAGACACACACACAAAATAAATGTACAGCACCTTCCTAACATTTGCTACATACTCAAAGCACTGAGAGAAACTCCCATCAATGCAGAATTAGGTATTATATTTTATTAACAATTCTTCAAAAATTTGGCAATAACTTAGGCCTGTGCTGATTTAAGTGCCTATTTAATCACCTGCTTAAAGAACTCTGTAGAATGGTTCTAAACTCTCAGAGTGCATTGATAAGTTTTTGATATGAATGTCATATTTGATTCAGCAAACATTGCAGATCATTTTGAATTTGAATTTATTTATCATTTTGCCTTAGCTACGTAGTGTGGTGAGGAAAGCCCAGGCTGAAGATTTCATGTCTCAGCTCTGGGCTGCCACGGTGTAAAAATAAACTAACTTCCTGAGACCTTACTTCTGTCCTGGAATAAATAAAGAGTCAGACAAGCCTTTGTCTCTGTTTCTTGTTTTGTTTTTCCTACTGATCTAGGTAGGGTCTGCTGTGAGCCAGGAGCTTTCCTGGGCACTATTTATACAGGATCTCATTTAATCCTCTTTATAACCTTCAGCTGACCTCTAATATCCCTTCCTCATCCCTGGGCTTCTGCAGTTGGCTGGTTTAGAGCCAGAGCAGCTGTTTTCTTATTTTAGTTATGCTGTCATTCTGTTTGGCTGGGAGCAAAACAAATGAACCATGGTGTTTTCATGTTCCAAAATGGGCTTTGGAGAGGGCAACTTTTCCTAAGCTTGGAAACGCTAAAGTAGACACAATGCTTTTCAAATCCCCCTTTCTTGTTCTTTGCCAAGAGAGTACAACGGGTTGCCAGTTTGATGATTGCCCAGATACAGTATCTGTGTCTTTTGTCTTTTTTTGTAGTGAGCTACTTTGCACATAATAGGAACTCAAACCATGTTCTATGAATGAAAATATTGTATTCACTTTTACTTTGCCATTTTGTAATTTCTGTGATTGAATTCTTAAGTACTGGGGTTTGCATATCATTTTATTCTTAAGTTTAACTTATCTCCTACTTATGGATCTGCTGAGATATAATTAATGTTTGTAATGTCCTTGAGGATCCAAGGGGTAAATCCCTCCAATAAAACAAAGACTTCAGACTTTTTTTTTTACTTTAATCCTTGGCATATGATAAGATTATAAAGTGATAAAATCAATTTAAAATTGATAATTCAACAGCCCTCTTTATGTCTTATCTTCTTTACCAATTGCACAAGGTCACTAAGATTAAATGAGGTAATATGTATATTTATAGTATATAAAATGTTATACAAATATAATGATAATTGTTACATACCCAAGTTAGGGTTTTTCTTCAAAGTAATCTCTTCTGAAGAATGCATACTTATTATTTCGTGAATAAACATGAAAAGTGTCTATTCTCACTCATAGGTGGGAATTGAACAATGAGATCATATGGACACAGGAAAGGGAACATCGCTCTCTGGGGACTGTTGTGGGGTGGCGGGAGGGGGGAGGGATAGCATTGGGAGATATACCTAATGCTAGATGACGAGTTAGTGGGTGCAGCACACCAGCATGGCACATGTATACGTATTTAACTAACCTGCACAATGTGCACATGTACCCTAAAACTTAAAGTATAATAAAAAAAAATTTAAAAAAAAAGAAAAGTGTAGAGTACTTGTGTAAAAATAGTTTGTCTTCTTTCTCTCTCTTTCTGTTTTTGAAATGGAGTCTCGCTCTGTCGCCCAGGCTGGAGTGCAGTGGCACGATCTCCGTTCACTGCAACCTCCGCCTCCCAGGTTCAAGGCGATTCTCCTGCTCCAACCTCCTGAGTAGCTGGGACTACAGGTGCATGCCACCACACCCAGCTGATTTTTGTATTTTTAGTAGAGATGGGGTTTCATCATGTTGGCCAGGCTGGTCTCGAACTCCTGACCTCAGGTGATCTACCTGCCTCCGCTTCCCAAAGTGCTGGGATTACAGCAGTGAGCCACGGCACCCGGCCTGTCTCCTTTTTCTTTGTCTTTCCTTTTCCTTCCAGAACAATTCAGTTCTAAAGCCATTTGGTGGGCAACATAAGGTAGGTATCTGCACTAGAACAGGGAGGGTGCTGTGGAAGTCCAGAGAAAGGCATCAGAGTCCAAGCAGTTTGAGAAATGTCTACACAAAGAGGAGCAGCCTAAAGCAGTGTCAGAGCCAGAATGGAGAGAGGAGGGCATCCGTGCATGTGAGGGAGTGTATGGAGAAAGATTAGTTACACAGAAGAAGATTGACCCAATATGTAGCAAATTAAAGGTAGCAAAAACCAGGGGTGTGTGTGTGTGTGTGTGTGTTCTTTCTGTCTACTCAGAGCACTTGGGGGAAGTAATAGGCCACTGACAATAAGCACACCTAGTAGCCACGTCTTGATTGCTAAATGCCATTTGCTACTAAAGGGAACCAGGGCTGCCTTTAGAATTGGCTGATTTTAGAACTGTGACAGGTAAAGTACAAGTTGAGCCTGGAACTTCTTGTGTCAAAAATCAAAGAAATGCTCAAGGAACAATGAAGTTTTGTTAAATATATACAGAAACAAACTTGAAGGAGCTCCCACTGGCCAAATCATGGACAATTTGAGTGTCAAAATAAATAAAGATAGTAAGGAATTAGGATGCATTGAATGACATAAGGAATCAGAAGTCCAATACAAATATTAATTAAAAGTTTAATTAGGAATGAGAGATTTACACAGCTTCCAAATAACTGCCTCAATACTTGTTAATAACAAAGAGTAAAAAGAATAACTTTATAGTGGAGAAGCCAAAAAGGCTTGGCCTTAATCAAGAGATCAAAATAAACATCATCATTAATGAAAAAAATAGAAAACCTTTACCACCTGATTAAAATGCAATGAAAAGAACACAGCACCACTTCTGTGATATATCTGCCAAAGATGTGTGAACTAAATCTAATTATGAAGAAGCGTAAGACAAACCCGCATTGAGGGACATACATCAAAATAAATATAGTCTTCAAAAATACCAAAGTCAGAAAAGCCAAAAAAGCCCATGAACTCTTCCAAATTGAAGGACTCTAAAGGGATGTGACAACTAAATGTAATATGTAATTCTGAACTGGATCCTTTGGTTTAAAAATCACTATTTGAATCATCAGAAACACTTAAATGGGGTTTAAGAATTATACGGTAGTGATGCATCAATGTTAATTTCCTGACTTTTATGTTTGTGTAAGATTATGTAAAAATGCTCTTGTTTGTGTATTTCCCACAGTACAGTTTATGAATGGTTCTGAAAATATATGAATTCTCTTCATATTGTACTTGGAACTTTCTGTAAATGTGGGATTCCCAGTACTTTTATATCAGATGTCACTTATTTTCAATAACCCCTTAGGTATGGGTGAGGCTGAGAGATAATCTAATAATAGCTCAGTGATAACTGTAGTAAGTGGGAGAAATAGGATAATTCATTCACAGAGTTAGCAAGTTAAATAGCTATTCTAGTCACAACTTTCCAATTATAGCCATGCTCTCGTCATTAGTAATATTTTGTGCCACTCACAATATAATGGCTACAGATACAACACATTTTAAGGCTAAACCTGAACTATTAATATTTTTCCATTACTTTCTTGAGTCCAGAAATCAATACACAGTAAATCAAGCCATGATTTGTAGTATTTGCCTGTTTTCATTCTATGAAAACTCTCACTGCCACCAAGGCCATTGTCAAGCTACCAATGCGATGTCACTGAATTAAGAGAAAATAGTAGGAAACAGAAGGAGAAAATAGCATGTTGGGCAAAATACGTGCCCCCCACCAAAAAAAAGTGCTGGGAAAAATAGCACATTGTGCAAATTAATTGACTATATAGAATTGACAATATGGAGTACTGTATATATACATTTTTAATAGACTTTATTTTTAGAGCAGTTTTAGGTTCACAGCAAAATTGAACAGAAAGTACAGAATATCGATGCTCTTGTTTCTGCCTTTCCAGTGTGGGCCCAGAACTGGCTCATACAAGTGCACAAGAGCCAGTAGTTAAATGTTCAGAAGCTTTGTGAACCAGTTTTAAACAAAGCTATTGCTAAAATTAAATTATATAAATTTTAAAATAAGTCAACTATATTAAATGAAAGGTAATTCTCAAAATTCATCACATCCTAATTATTTACTTCATATTACTATGACCTATGCAGTTGAGACTCTATGTCTGTCAGATCTTCGTGGTGCAAATGCTTTAAAATGATGTGCTACTGCTTTCCCTGTCTCTGAATTCAGCAACATCATATTGGTAGCTTAAAAATGGCCTTGGTGGTAGTGGGAGTATTTATAGAATGAAAATAGGCAAACACTACGAATCATGGCTTCATTTACTGCGTATTGATTTCTGGATCTGTAGCCTGTACATTGTGAGTGGCAAAAAAAATATTTTCTCCATGTTCAAAAACTAATATCTGACCCATCAAAGAAGTCACTTGCATTACTGATGAACTCATGAAGTTCCAACAAATGTCTCTGTTATTTCAGCTCCTTCTACTCATTAACAAAGGAAATCAACCAACATTTATGTCAGAGCTATATTCAGCCATCAATTGAAACCATAAATTGGTTATGAATACAAAATTTTGGAAAAATAAAAACAGCAAGTTGTGAGAATTAATTGACTATATAGAATTCACAATAAGGATTATTGTATATATCCACTTTTAATAGAGTTTGCTTTTTAGAACAGTTTTAGGTTCACAGAAAAATTGAACAGAAAGTACAGTGTCCATTTGCTCTCTGGCCCTTCCCATGCATAGACTCCCCCATTATCAGCATCCCCCAAAGTGGTATATTTGTTCCAGTAGATGAACCTACATTGGCACATAATTACCACCCAAGATCCATAGTTTACATTAGGATTCACTCTTGGTGTTATACATTCTATGGGTTTTGACAAATGTATTCATCATCATAGTGTGACACAGAATAGTTTCACTGCCCTAAAAATTGTCTATACTCTGCCTACTCATCCCTCCCTCACCCCTGACGCCTGGAAACCACAGATATTTTCACTGGTTCCATAGTTTTACTTTTTCCAGATTGTCACACAGTTGAAATCATACATCATGTAGCATTTTCAGATGAGCTTCTTTCACTTAGTAGTATGCATTTATGTTTCCTCTATTTATTTTCATGGCTTGACAGCTCATTTCTTTTTAGCACTAAATAATATTCCATTGTCTGGATGTACCACAATTTATGTATTCATTCACCTACTGAAGGACATCTGTGTTGCTTCCAAGTTTTGGCAATTATGAACAAAGTTGTTATAAACATCTACATGTTATAACATCTTTTGTCATTTGGTAACTGTATATACATCATTTATCTCATTTAAAATTACACCAAATTTATGTATTAATATATATTTATACTTCAGTGTCTCAGTTCTTAAATATTTACCAGCACACCACTGCTTAGAAGCCATGGTAAACACTTTGGCTTTTACTCTGAGTAAAATGGGAAGCCACTGAACAACTTTGAGCAAGGGAATGACTGACATTTTTAAAGGATCAATCTAGTTGTGTTGAATAGAGACCCCAGTGGGACAGAAAGAAGCAGGCAAGTATGTTAGGAGGTGATGGTCTCTAGTTGAGAGAGGATGGAGGTTTGCATGAAGTCTTCTAGCATGATTTAATCTAGATGGCATTCCTAGAACATCTTCCCTGTCCCTCAGTTCCATTTCACTTGAATAACTCATGCTTAAGGCATGTAAGAGTGGTCTGTTACACAGCCCCCTCTTCCCTGCTCAAGTTGGGAACAAATAGATAAAAAGACAAGAGCAATTAGATAACCAAATATAAGGTTTATTGCATGTCAAAGCTGGACTGGAGGATATAGTGTAGTGTGAGAGCAAAAATGAGCACGCTAACTCCTTATCCTTCAACCTAAGCCTTGGAACCTGAGGGAAAGTTAAATATGCAGCATAGACACTTTTACAGAATGGAGAGAGGAGAACAAACCACCACGGCTTTTTTCTTTTTCTTTTGTCTTATCTCTTTTTTTCTTTCTGAATCTAGAACATAAGGATTCTATAGTACAGTACTGAAATAACCAAATTGTAGGAGATTTTTCACTTTACTCGCTCCTTTTTTTTTTAAATTAGAATTTTCCTTTTTTAGGTGATTTTGCACCCAGAGTTTCTATCCTCCACCAGTCCCTTACTACCCATGGACTATGAAGAGTTTGTTAGAGGTTGTCATCTTGGAGTATTTCCATCATACTATGAACCCTGGGGTTATACTCCAGGTATGTGTCATGTATAGAGTGTGGAATGTTTTGGATTTTGTTAGTATATTATTTTATGTGCATACATATGATATTCAAAGTTGATATTAAATTTCTAATAAGATTTCAATTCTTCAGTTTTAAAAAATTTTGGTTGGATTTATCACAGGGATTAATTTATGGTTTGTAGATAATTACTTAAGAATAAGGATGAAGATTATATAAGTATACCACGGTTTGGGCATATTTTAGGAGGTATGTGAGGTATTGCCTCATTGAATTCCAAAGAAAAAGGAATATGATATAAAGGTTGTATGTTATTTGGCTATCTCCATCTGCCCCATTTATTAGTGGGAAGGAGAAATTGACTGTAAGTAGGATTAATATAATGAATAATAGTCTAGCAATGTTATTCTTCAAAAATTATTTTAGAATAATTCTTTTTAAAATTTAATGAACATATTTAATATGTAATGGGTAACACAGTCACATGGTTAGGGAAATAAATATAAAAAGGTGTACAGTGAAAAGTGTTCTTCACATTCTTGTGCCTCAAAATAAAAGGTACTAAGAGAGATTAGCAATTCAGTGGTATTGTCAACAATGACATCATTCCATTCAGAAACTCCTCCTTCTTCACCCTCCTTTGTTATTTTATTTTATTTTATTTTTTAACAGATGGTAGTTTCTCAGGTTTACTATGTATTTTTCTTTTCTGGACCGAACTGGCATGGTTGCCATTAGCATCAAGAGCAACCAATTTGTACTTGTACTGAAATGTCTAATTAAAAGGGAAACAAATACTTTAAATACATGCCAATGCAAAGAATACAACAATAACTTTTCCATCTCTTATTAATAATCGGATATTTTTCTGCCCAATGTAAATAAAGTTTCACTTGTGATTTTATTATTATTTCTTTGAGACGGAGTCTCACTCTGTCAGCCAGGCTGGAGTGCAGTGGCACGATCTTGGCTCACTGCAACCTTCGCCTCCTGGGTTCAAGAGATTCTCGTGCCTCAGCCTCCCGAGTAGCTGGGATTACAGGCACACACCACCACGCCTGGCTAATTTTTGTGTTTTTAGTAGAGACGGATTTCATCATGTTGGCCAGGCTGGTCTCAAACTGTTGGCCTCAACTGATCCAACTGCCTCGGCTTCCCAAGGTGCTGGGATTATAGACATGAGCCATCATACCCGGCCTCTTCACTTGTGACTTTTAAAAGTTCAGAAAACATTTTTATTTATAATTGAGATAGTAAATGTTGCCTTTTGTATCTCAATGTTATCATTGATATAAAGCTCACGTAAGGAGCAGCAGAGGCCAAGGTGAAAGGGAATAATAGGCTGAATTATGAAGAGGAAGAATTTTTTCTATTATTTGCATCTTTATCCTAGAATTAAAATACAGAATTTAAAAGTCTACAAAAATAGGATCCCATATTATTTACAGCAGGAACAACATGAGGGCTGGGCCTGTTTGGTCATAAGGTCCTATTCTATTGTTCTAGCTTCACCAAGTATAATTTGCCAGCAGCTATAAAAACTTTAAAATTTCTTGGGGAAAATAGACAAAGGATTATCTTGAAACATGACATAGAAAATATTTGTATCTAAATCTTCTGGGTATCTCTCTTGCAGATCTAAAAATGGCCTACTTTTGTGAAGGTGGTGTCTTCTTACTTAGGAAATGTCCACATAAATATTTCAAATTGCTTGCGATACACTATCTTTTGAGATACATAAAGCACACGTTTCACTGATGAACTTAACACTTTGTTTTTGACCTTGTTCTTATTATTTCTAGTAAAACAATTTACTATTGGAAGTATCATGGATAGAAGAGTATACAACCAAATGCATGAGTGACTGAGGCAATGTGGGAAGTCCTTTCTGTCAGGTCAAGAAAATGTTATAGAACTAACAGCTGACTGTCCACCAAAGTGTCATTTTATAGGGCAAAGTTAAACTTAACAACCCAAAATGATAGAGGAGATATATCTACTGTTTTAAGATAAAGGCCAAAGAAGATGTTACAAAGGATATTATAAATAGACAAATAAGGGAGTTTGTGGAATAGTCCATAGTGAATGAGTCATGCTGTGTTTTACATTAACCAAAGGGAGCTGGTCACTCTTCCCCTAACCTATAGTTACAGGAAGAATGCGACTTCTGGTGGTATACATTTAACATTAGCATATTAGATAACTCGCTAATGTTTTTAGAATAATCTTTTTACGTGTTACTAGACTTAACTCACTCTAGAAATGATTCATCCAAATGTGTTTTCAGAGAGCCAAATAAATATAAGCACTTATTTCATTAAATTAATTCAATGAACATATACTAAACTTCATGGGTGCCTGGAATATTACTACATAGTGAATTGATGGCCATTTAATAAACATTAAGGATCTGTGAACTTTCATGGCATTGTAGACAAAATTTTGTATACATATGTATATAAGAATACTTCTCTTCATCATCCTCAGCAAACTAACACTGGAACAGAAAACCAAACACCGCATGTTCTTGCTCATAAGTGGGAGTTGAACAATGAGAACACATGGACACAGGGAGGGGAACATCACACATCGGGGCCTGTCGGGTTGCGGGGCGAGGTGAGGGAGAGCATTAGGACAAATACCTAATGCATGCAGGGCTTAAAACCTAGACGATGGGTTGATAGGTGCAGCAAACCACCATAGCACATGTATACCTATGTAACGAACCTGCACGTTCAGCACATGTGTCCCAGAACTTAAAGTAAAATTTTTTAAAAAAGAAAATAAGAGATACTCTCCAACTCCCAACTCCCATAGAAGGTGGAGCTGAGTCCAGGAGGAAGTCTGAGGAAATAAAAGTGTGTAAAAAGAAAAAAAAGAAGAATATTTCTGGAGAGGAGTTCCAAAATGTTCATCAGACTCTCAAAAGGACTGATAGTCCCCATCCCACTTTCCTCCTCTGCACCACCCACCACTAAAATTAGAGAACAACAACTCCATAGCTATACAGCTAAACCAAGAGGAAACATTTGCAGAGCAAGAGATAAGGTTGCTGTCTAAATTGTGTTACTTCATGGGTAATGGGAAGATCTTTTTTTCATCTATCTCCACTCACCAACCAAGGGTAATTCCATTATCAAATATAAATTGCTAAAAATGCAGACATCCTTGAGACTAGTAAAATTTTTAAGACATATCAGTTATTTCCTGGAAAACAGATTTTTATTAAAAGGTGAGGGAGGACTGAAAGAGATCATCCATTTATTGAGCTCCTGAGACAGTGGAAGGAATATGTGCCAAGGGAGATTTAAATGGGGGAAGAAGCTGGTCGCATCCAAAACATATTTAACCTACCCCATAAACTTGCCAAGTACTTAGAAACACAGGTTAGAAAGAAGCAAAAAACAAAACCAGCTGGGATTGAAGCTGCAGTGGAGCCCGGCAGTTCCGCACAAGGATTCTGCAGCCGGGTGCCTGACTTCAAATCCCAGCTATACCACGAACCCTGGCTTTGTGAAGGTGGGAAAGTTATTAATTTCTCTGTGCCTCATTTCTTCAGCTGTAAGATGGGGATAATGATGGCCCCACTTCACAGGGTTGTTGAGAGATTAAATAAGTTAGTGAGACATGTAAAGAGTTTAGTGTTGTGACTGACACAAAGTGAACATTGCTATTATTAGGAGGACTAGGGCCTTTTCCTCCTCTGAGTGCATACAAGGATATAGGCGCTGGTCTGAAGCCAAGCTTTGGTCTATTTCCCCTGGCAGCTGAATGCACTGTGATGGGTATCCCCAGTGTGACCACGAATCTCTCCGGGTTTGGCTGTTTCATGCAGGAGCACGTGGCTGATCCTACTGCTTACGGTGAGGGTTTTCATCATTAACCCATCCTGGGGAGACATGACCTCTAACCAAACAAAGCACAGGGTCTTTACAGAGCCTAACCCTAAAGCTGTCCTGATAATTAAACTAATGTTTTTATATTTCTTGTTTAATTAAAAGTCAATTTAGGCTGGACACGGTGGCTCATGCCTGTAATCCCAGTACTTTGGGAGGCCAAGGTGGGTGGATCACTTGAGGTCAGGGGTTCGAGACCAGCATGGCCAACATGGCAAAATCACATCTCTACTAAAAATACAAAAAAATTAGCCAAGTATGGTGGTGCACGCCTGTAATTCCAGCTACTCCAGAAGCTGAGGCACGATAATCACTTGAGCCTGGGAGGCAGAGGAGGCAGTGAGCTGAGATCGTGCCACTGCACACCTGCCTGGGTGACAGAGCCTCAGGCTGTCTCAAAAAAAAAAAAAGTAGATTTATAAATAGAATTATGTCCTTTGCAGCAACATGGATGCAGCTGGAGGTCATTATCTTAAGTGAATTAATGCGGGAACAGATAACCAAATACTGCATGTTCCCACTTATAAGTGGGAGCTAAACATTGAATACACATAGACACAAATGGGAACAATAGACATCTGGGGACTGCTTGAGTGGGGAGTGGGGGAAGGGGCGTGGGTTGAAAGACTACCTACCAGGCACTATGTTAATCACCTGGGCGATGGGATCATTTGTACACCAAGCCTCAGCAATATGAAATGTACCCATCTAACAAATGTGCACATGTACCCCCTGAACCTAAACTAAAAGTGGAGAAGAAAAAGTAGCTTTAAATATGTGGCCCACAGATAACATAAGAATGCTATTAATATTAATATATTGCCCATGAGACAAACTGCAAAAAGAGTGCAAAACTTGGACAAACTTTGTCGTTTACCTTTTTTCCCCCCTGAATTTTGATCCCTTCTGCTGCCTAGAAATGATATGACAATAACCATGGTCTTAGAGTGCATATATTGGTCATTAGATAGTACATATATTATTATTATTGTTATTATTTTAAAGGCCCGTGACAACTTAGCAAAGTTCACCTAAATTGTTTAAGATGGCAGAATAATTTGCATACCATTATCTGTCTGTTCATATTCCCTAGCAGCAAGAAAAGTTAAAATGGGATATATCGTCTGCCAATACATTGCGATTTCCCTGGGTCTTTTTTTTTTTTTTTGGAAACATGGTCTCACTCTGTTGCCCAGGCTGGAGTGCAGTGGCCTGATCCTGGCTCACTGCAGTCTCTACATTTCTGGCTCAGGAGATTCTCCTGCCCCAACCTCCCGAGTAGCTGGGGCTACAGGCGCACACCACCACGCCTGGCTAAATTTTGTATGTAGAGATGGGATTTCCCCAGGTTGCCCAGGTTAGTCTTGAACTCCTGGGCTCAAGGAATCCACCCACCTCTGCCTCCCAAACTGCTGGGATTACAGGTGTGAGCTACCAAGCCCCGGCCTTCCCTCAGTCTTTTATGGGTGTACTGTGGCTCTTTCCTCAGGCTAGATCTGGGGTTTTCAGCCTCGGCTGAACAGTGGGAACACTGGGGAACATAAAAGGCACAGATATCCAGGCCCTGCCCTGGAAATTCTGGTTAGTGAGCAACCCCACGGAGGATCACTGATCCAGCGTATCCCTAGACTGCCAGAGTTTTTTTCAGCAAGATCCACTTCGTTGGCTGTGTGTCAGTGATGGTTGTAAACCATTAGAAGGGAATTAGGGCCTTAGAAAAGAATAAAGTAGGGGTAATTCCTGAGTCAGGGGGTAGATAATGCATAGGTTTTTGATGGAACCAAAGAGTTAGTAAATCACAGGGAACAAATGTTTAAGGTTAGTCCTACTTTTACTTGTGCTTTGGCTTTTGTGTTCTTCAGGTATTTACATCGTTGACAGGCGGTTCCGTTCTCCAGATGATTCTTGCAATCAGCTGACTAAGTTTCTCTATGGATTTTGCAAACAGTCACGCCGCCAAAGGATTATCCAGAGGAACAGAACTGAGAGGCTCTCAGATCTTCTGGATTGGAGATACTTAGGCAGAGTAAGCAAGTTTTGATAAACACAGCAGACCACTTAAAAAATTCCACTGGACTATAAACATATTGATTCTAGTCATAATCTCTAAAGTTAATCCAATATTATAATTGTTAAAATCTCAGTGTCTCCATGTACTTTTTAAAATTTAATAAGTTTACAAAGTCCTATATGTATTTCTTCATGTTTCGTTTGAGTCTATTCATAATAGCAAGTCCATCAGGATCTAGCACTGATCTTACTAGCTATTCCATTGTCAGTGCCTCACTTGATGTGTTACTGGTATAAGGAAACATTTTATGAAGTTGAAGAAAACATCAAGAGAAAAGTCCCTACTTTGTTTCTCTCTAGAGAAATAGTGTAGTCATATTTCTCAACTGTAGTGAGTAATGGGTATAATACGGTTTTTCAAAATGATGAGTACAGGAAATACCTCCTTTCAATCATGCAATAGGTTTATAAACACCTGGATGCTCACACAGCTTAGCAGTGGTGATTTAATAATAAATGAATTGACTTTGCCTTCACATAATGTGTCTGTTTGCACAGTGCTGAACACTCTTGGCTGAATGACAGATGCTGCCATTTGCTGAGTATCTGCACACACAAATGCCAGTGCTCATTACAACCTGGATGATTAATTTTACTATCTCCATCTTGCAATGAAGATAGATACACTAGGCTTTTAGAAGTGATGTTTCTTGCCTAAGGTCTGAAGCAGGATTTACACCCAATTTATCTGAATATTCAGGCCCTATCTTTTTTCCATGCCACACTGCTTCTCTGTGGAATGAAACCAGTGTTTTCAGTCACCTTAATGCTCAATTCAGAGCTCAATATGACCAGTATGGGCATTCTTCCCCAGCATTTTATAGTATTACTTTGCCTATGGGTTGAAAAATAGTAAAACTATAAACTGTAATTTCTTTCCTGAGTCTCAAACTTAGACTGCATAGATTCTGTCACTTTAAAAAATACATATGTTTCAGAACTAGGAGAATAAGGCCTTATTTAATAACTTGATTATTGAGATATCTAAGGGTTTTTATTAACCTGTGATTTGGCTTTCTATCAATAGTATTATCAGCATGCCAGACACCTGACATTAAGCAGAGCTTTTCCAGATAAATTCCATGTGGAACTAACATCACCACCAACGGTAAATATTCAATGTTTTTTTTTGAAAGCTATATTTTTTATAAGTTTAAATAATACATTTAAATTTGGAAGTAGCTATGCACACAAGCTATGACACTTTTTCATAATGTTGAATCAAACCAAAGGAGAGAGAGGGGAACTCACAAATCAGACTGTCTTAAAGCTCTCAAGACAGTTAATTCATCTCACTGGAGAAGCATCTCTGAATTAAAACTTTCTCTGCCTTAATGCTTGAAATGGTTCTGATGGACATTTATTCTTTGGGGAGTTGTTCAAAAACAAACTGGACTGCTTTAATCGAAAGTGAATTTGCTCTCCAAGGAAGTGTTTAAATATAGGGTGACCGCTTGGCAAGAGTAAAATAGAGTAAGTTCAGCACTCCAGGAGGAATTGAACTAGATGAGCATTTATGGTCCATTCATCAGTGCCCACCAGGGTGTCTTCTTCTAAAATCCAACTAGACGTTTATGTTCATAAGACTGCTATAGGCCACATTTGTAATCAGATTCACTTAGCAGGGAGAAGATATGAGGTGCCACTTGAAGCAGGGGAGCGTCAGGCATTTCTCTTTAGTGGGATCAGTCCTTGCAGTAGTCTACACAGCGATCCAAGAGCTAAACATCTTTGGCCGCCTACACAATAGGTGACAGCTTAGGTGCAAGAAGATAAGACCCATACCATTGCAAATGAGATCACCTTAGCTTAGGAGCTCCGTGCCCCACAGGAGCCTCTATCTCATGTAAATCCCTGCAAACCAGCTTTCATGCTCCCTGCAAGGAATATGCCCAATTATGAGTCGTCTTATAAGAGTCATTCAGAGATTCCCAAAAACTCTGGCTCCTTATCAAGTATTTATAGATTTTTCAGTTCAGATATAATTTCTCAATCAGGGGTCACTGTTACCATAAACAACTACCCCTAATAACATGACTTATATTCCACCTATATCAGGTTTCCAGAGGAACAGATGTAGAAAGTTAACCTGAAGTAAAATTTGCCCATAAAAAAGGTGATAAGGTTTTCTTAAACCCTCAGGCTACAAATTCTGACTTTCATGTTTATGATTCTAGCATTCAGAGTTGGTTGCTTAGCTTATTCAGAGGTGGTCATTCCACTTAATGATAATTCAGCAATATTCATCCATTTATCTGCTTATCTACTTATTTATCCAGTTATTATATCTAATAAGCATTGAGCACCTACTTCAAGCTAGGTCTCAAGTGCAGAACTCAGTTCTTTTGTTGTATTGCTGACAGGTAAAGTGTCTGAACCTTAAAATGACTGTACATGTATGACATGATATAATGTATAAAGTAATTGAAATACAGAGTGACGAGCGCTATAACACTTTTACACATCTGTCTCCCCATTCAATCATATGCACTCCAATCATGTTTTTTCATCTGGTTTCTTTAGTGGCATTGTTGTGCCTGTTACATAATTCATGCTCAGTGTGTGTTTATCAAATAAGTTATCTCAGTATCTCAAGTAGAAGGGCAAATTAATTAAAGTCTAGTGATATTTTCTCATTAACTGAAATAACAGCAACTAGTGGAATTGTAGAGTCAATTAAGTGACCTGACTTCCAGGATGCCTTCTAGTGGTGGCCATCCATGGCATTTCCAGGCTATCCACATCCAAAAGCTTTGTTGAACAAATTTGAGACTTAGAGACTAACAGTATCAGCAGTGTAAGGTGGCAGTTGACATTAAAGTTTCTGGAGTCATCACAGACCTTGTACAAACCTTTGCTCTACCATTTATGTGCTGAGTGATGTTGGGCAAGTTACTTGACCCCTCTAACCCTCCATTTTCTTCTGTACTGAAAAAAACATATTTATCAGAGTGTTGTTAAAAGATAAGATGATAATAATATGTATATAACACTTAGCACATTTCAGTACTTAATAAAGAATAGCGGTATATTGAATGAATCCCTCTTGAGATTGGTGGTATCAAAATCAAAATGAATCAAAGTTTAATAGCACCCAGACTACAAAAGATAGATAACTACTTAAAAAATTGATAGTGCATGCATAGTATTTACATCGTTGAAAGCCAAGAAATTGTTGTGATGTTTATGTCTTATTTTTGTCTTTGGCAGACAGAAGGATTTAAATATCCCAGGCCTTCCTCAGTACCACCTTCTCCTTCAGGGTCTCAGGCCTCCAGTCCTCAGAGCAGTGATGTGGAAGATGAAGTGGAGGATGAGAGATACGATGAGGAAGAGGAGGCTGAAAGGGATCGGTTAAATATCAAGTCACCATTTTCACTGAGCCACGTTCCTCATGGGAAGAAAAAGCTGCATGGTGAATATAAGAACTGAATTCTACATGTGCTGCATGAAGAGCTAATTTAAAAAAGCAAAGTAAGACTAATTATTTAAAATAAAAATGCCACAAATTTCATTTTCTCCTTCTAAGTATTACAATGAAGTTTATTCTCTGCCTAAAAAGTGGAAGAAATTGAGTGAATGGCAATTTTGTAATTTAGGATAAGATCCAAGTTATTTTCCCCAACTCTTGTTTCCCCCATAAAGTTAGGCATGAGGAGGAGCACTCATTAAAGGCAGAAGACGGAAAAGTGTTTTTAAAATGGTGAATTTAAGTGGTAAGGATTTTCTCTTACTCTGTTTATTTTTAAATGATCATCATAATCCTTTGCTTATCATTTATGCAGCTTCTCTACCCCACCACACAAATTTCCCATTTCCCCCCTGAAAACCTTGATCTTACCCATGAATGTGCACTACCTACATATTTTAAATAGCTAGGTTTTTACTGATTATTTTCATTTTTCACTTGCATCAGAACCATGATTTAGATGTAGTTTTGCAGAGACAAAAATCCATGAGTGAATAACTATCCTAAGTCCATATTTTGATGCATATTAATGGACATTTATGTCACTTTTGAAATCTAGAATTGATGTTGTAATTAATGCAAGATATTACCATGTACATGGTACCACCATCTTACTGTAACATTTTTCTATTGTTTAAATAGAAAGCCTTTTTAAAATTTAGTCAATCTTCATAGATGATAACTTGTAAAATCCAAGTAAATAAATACATTAATATTTAATAACTTAACTTTCACTGATAATGCCTTGCTTCTTCATAGATGATAAGTTGTTAAATCCAAGTAAATAAACACATTAATATTGAATAACAACTTTCACTGATAATGCCTTCTTTAAAAATTGTTTAGACATTTGAATAACATGTGGGAAGCAGCTGTTATGAATAATTCCTAGAGAAGCTATCTTTTTAAAAAATAGTTAGAAAAAATAGAACATCTATTCAGTTGTAATAATGACAATGTCTCAACATATTCTGTGATGTGCATAGAGTCATAGATGAATGATTATTAATTTAGCCGATTTATGTTTTAAGTGTAATTAAGTCTAAATTGGCAACAAAACAAAAACAACAATCACACTCTTGGATTGCTTTTTTTCTAACTAAGTAGTTATTCACTGTGAGTTCCACTTAACTCACAGTGAGTTCCTTTATTGACATATCAATTGGCCTTGTTCTGAAGAGGCTCTAAAAAAGTTTTGGTCTTCTCAGTGCTGGATTATTGATCACAAAAATGGAATAGCAGCAACGACAAGGTGTCAGATGGTTCAAGACCATTGGAAAACTGTAATCCAGCCCTCCTATTGCTGCATTAGCTAGAAAAAAGTAGAAAACTGTTGGATACAAGCAGCAAATCAGACCAAAATGGAAGATAGCTGGAAATTTACTTTACTTAGATGTCCAGAAAGAAGAGAAATAATTGACCTAAAATCTAACCTTTGACAAATGCCCTGTGGATGCCAATTAACCGAGCATCTGCAGAGCAATTTGAAATGCTCTGTACTGGAAAGTAGAAAAAATATGAGAAGGACTTATATTATAGGCTCATTCCCTGAAGTACCAGAAAGATACTGTGATAAACTAGGGTTCACTGTTACAATAACCATGAAAATGTAACCCCAGTAAACTAGCTTAACGTGTCTATTCAAATGATACTCTTGATTGGTAACTGGTTGCTTGACTGTTATTGAAAACATGCCTACACAGTAAAATACCTGAAGATATAAGTGCTTTTTGTTCAATGAAATAATAATTTGATGATAATAAGTGTGTACAAATGATAGGGCACATGGAATTTAGCTGACTTACAAATACCTGGCTTTGGCAGTATGTGTAGGAATCACCTTCTATCCTGTACTCAGTCCCCTATTCAGACAGCTGCTGCCAGGTGACTCCATCCCTCCACTCTAGTCATTTCTTCATCCTTTTCCCCAAGACCGACAAAAGCTGGTGAGGAGAAGCAAATATGATTTTTAGTAGAAGGCTCTGTGTCTAGTACAGTGCCTTGTACATAATAGTTGCATAGATAAATGGTCTTATTGGGAGACATAGAGGTTCAAAAAATTTTGCTTTTAAAGAATGTATGTATTCATAAGTTGAAGGACAGGAACTATAGAAAAAGTGTGTGGTGCCTGATCAGCTGAGAGAAAGACCCATTTTATGGATTGTACCACCTGCTATGGTTTGAATGTTTGTGTGCCCCCCAAATTCATATATAGGTGCTCCTCAACTTACAATGGGATTATGTTTGGATAAACCCACTGATATTTTTTCTTTCTTTCTTCCTTTTTCTTTCTTTCTTTCTTTTTTTCTTTCTTCTTTCCTTTTTCTTTTCTTTCTTTTTCCTTTCTCTCTTTATTTCTTTCTTTCTTTTTCTTTTTCTTTTTGACAAGAGTCTTGCTCTGTCACCCAGGCTGGAGTGTGGTGGTGTGATCTTGGCTCACTGCAACCTCACTTCCCAGGCTCAAGCAATTCTTGTGCTGTAGCCTCCCAAGTATCTCAGACCACAGGCATGTGCCACCACAGCTGGCTAATTTTTGTATTTTCTTTTTAGTAGAGACAGGGTGTTGGCATATTGGTCAGGCTGGTCTTTGAACTTCTGGCCTCAAGTGATGTGCCCACCTTGGCCTCCCAAAGTGCTGGGATTACAGGCATGAGCCACCATGCCTGGCCAACCCACTGATATTTTTAATTTATAATGGGCCTATCAGAATGTAAATCCATGGTAAGTCAAGGAGTGTACTGTGTGTTGCTTTCATCCCATCATAAAGTTGAAAAATCATAAATCGAACCATCATAAGTTGGGCCCGTCTGTATTGAAATCCTAATCCCCAATGTGATGGTATCCACAAAGGAGGCAGAGCCTTTGGGAAGTGATTAGATCATGTGGTCAGAGCCCTCATGAATAGGATTACTGCCCTTATAAAAGAGGCCCCAGAGAGCTGCCTTGCCCTTTCCACCACGTGAGGACACAGCAAGAAAGCGCCATCTATGAGAAATGGGCCTTCTACCAGACACTGATTCTGTTGACAACTTGATCTTGAACTTCTCAGCCTCCAGAATTGTGAGAAATAAATTTCTGTTGTTTATAAGCCACACAGTTTGTGGTATTTTGTTTTAGCAGCTTGAACTGATCAAGATACTACTGTCTCTTCCATGGTAAGAGTTAGAGTGAACAGAACTGGTTTTATATATGCAGATGAGAACATAAATGTTACAGGTGTTATAATAATAGTTTTCCAGGGTACAAGGAAGACTCAGGAGGGGGACTAGTTAAGTCTACTTAGGGAGGTCGGAAGAGTCTTCACTGAATGAGCCCAAATTTCTATGAGTAATAAGGGCAATAAAATGGCCCATTTCACACAGTGGTTGTGAGGATCAAATCAAATTAAAAATGAGCTCTTTCTAAAGGAATTTACAGCCCAGTATGAAGCGACCGAACAGAATGAAGTTACATTCCCAACTTCCCTTTCTTTGTGGTCAAGATAAAATAATGTAATTCAGGATTGTAAGATACACATTTTCATTTATCATAACCAGGTAAAGAAGAAATGCAAGCTGGAGGCTAATCTGAACAAGCCAGGGCCACTTCGCCTTCTTCTCTCCTCTCTTAGGAACACAATGATGGTACTGAGGGAGCGAAGGCAACTACTGGAAAACAAAGAATAATTAAGAGCCCAGGATGGAGGCCAGATAGCCGAGGTAGGCTATAGAGGCAAAAAAGAGAAGGGCAATGAGAACTGTGCAGAAAGTGGCTGAAAGCCCTCCCTGCAGATCAAGGTATTCTAGTGCATGTATCTGTGTTGAAGGCAGAAAATTCCCAATTTTAAAACACGAGCCATATAATGTGAAGGTTTTCTGATCTATGATCACTTGTTCATTTTGGTTTTTTAAAAATCTAGAAATAAACAGAATATAGACACCATAAGAGAGTTGGAAAGTTATAGAAAATTGGGAAGAGGGACCTTTTAATTAATCAGCATATTTGTACATAAGAACATTCAAGGAATTTGAGTACTTAGAATACTTGGAGCTATATTTTAACAGCTATTGATCACTGAGACAGCTTTTAAAACAATGGTTAGTATGACATTTTTGAGATTGTTCTGGTTAGTTGTAGGAAGAATTATTTCATAAGATAGATGTTAAAAGTGTTCTTTGAATACACATACTATTTTGAAGAGTCAATTTGTACAATTTTATGTCTGATGGGTAAATAATTTTTAATGTCCCACCCCTCCTAATGGTGAAGTGGTTAGGACTGTATAAATAAAAAACAATGCTTTTGGAAAAAATTTTCAATAAATCAGATGTAAGCACTACCTAGTAAGTCTACTTTCAAATCAAATCATAATTAATGACAGGTGCCTATTATAATGCCATACAGATATTTTAATGCTCACAAGTTATTTTTCAACAGAGATCAACATTACATTAACTTGAATTTAGTTTCATTATTAAATTATGAAACAAGATACAGATAAATCTTATAAGCAGAGTTCTGATTACTTAACACAGTGAAATTGCAATTCCAAGTTACTGAGACATTCACATAAAGATATTCTTGAGCTACTAAATAATGGCTAAATACTGATGACAATAAGAATTAATACTTTCCACTTATGACATTTGTCAATAACAACTCTGATTAGGTAAAAAATAATTAACATGATGGTCATATTATAATTCTAAATAAATACATTATTATGTTTGCCACAGGAGTATGTGTGTATGCGTGTGTGGGTATATGTGCATGTGTGTGTATTCAGATGGTACTGAACTCAAGTTGGCTTTTAAAAAGGAAGAGATCAGGCATATTATTGTGCACTTACATTATCAGAGTGATTTATGTAATGCTATGATGTCAAATAAAACCTAGAGTCTAGTCAATTAGAGTAAGCAGAGTACTTGAATCTGTTGAGTCTGTTTGGTCATGGAAAATGAGTTACCTCTAACAAAACTGGCTTGTTCCCTTCTTTCAATACATAAACAACAGAGTGTGTCTCCATCTGCTTATTTCCCAGTAACTTTTAGATCCATGTTTCTAAATTGAATGCAAGGTAATTCCCAAAGAGCACAAAGGGAGCTCTGAGCTCTGGATCTTTGGCAAACCTTCTACCTCAATGACTGTCTCCTCTCAGCAACCACACTGAAGCGTTCCTATCACAGAGCTTCTCCACAGTCATCCAATTTATCTTCTTAATTGATTACTCCTGGATGAGCTATAGAGAGTCATACTCTCCTATTTCCCATCCTGCCATGTTTCTCACCTTCCTCCCACCTTCTTGGGGATGGGATAAAAGGAAAACAGAGAAGGAGAATTTCTGCTGAGTGAAAACAAAATGCAAGTGGGTAACAAAATGAAAAAAAAACACACACAACTAAGATCAAGACAGGTACTGGCTATAGTTAAAAGGAAAGAACACTTTAGTCTTCAGCCTTATAATTATAAATATTCTAAGAAACTCAAGAGTAAGACACAAGGTGATCTGAAAACATTTTTGGTCATCTAAACAGGACCTGAAGCAATGAAAGAAGATGATGTTCTCAGCTAAGCATCCTACATATATTTTGTTTCTGAAAGAATAAAACTATCTGTGTGTGTTCTTAAGATTACAAATGGAATAAAAGGGTCCAAAGGTTTTATTCACATGGTTCATGTTTTCAAAGAGAATAGAACTATAATTAAACATAATCCAGTATATTTTCACCAGTTAAGCAGACTGTCTTCCAGGAATCTGGTTTGATCAAAGTTTTTTTCTTCATCTGTAAGAAAAAAAATTCTTTAAAATAAATATACACTCTGTTTTAATAGAGGAAAAGGTAAGACAAAGAGAATCTCAGGAAATAAACATTTAGCCTTCTAAGCTATGTTAACTTACGGACTCTGCTACTGAAAATTTAAACAATATGGGCTTTGATTTGCTCAGTTTAAAATCTTTTCTTCTCAGCTTGGGACACATTGGGGAATTCATATTTTACATCTGAACCTCTATAATGACTGAAACTACAGTATGGTATATCTGGTAAAAATCTCAAAAGTCACGTGTCTTGCTCTCACAGATTGACTTATGTCTAAAATACCCACCATTAAAATAATTCACTTGCATCAAAGGACTGTCTCTTTATATTTCCTGTTAAAATGGATCTTGCTCGGGAAAGATGACATGGGAACACATTTGCAAATGTTCTTTTATTAGGGGAGCTAGAGTTCTGGGGAGGAAATGAGACAAAAAGAAGAGGCACTCGTTTGCTGGCTGGGATCCCGAAACTTTAGAGCATGAGGTATCACTTCTGAGGTGGGGATACTTAAAGAGTTAGACAATAGCAGGTTCCTGGGACTCTAAAAATAGGATAGAATGACTAAAAGTTACAATACGGTAGGGAGAAGCAGTGGCCAGGGGCAAAGTGCATCTACTAATTTCTTCTAAGATCACCTCTAGATAAAAGCACATTCTTTCAGTTAGTTGCAATATAATTTGAATGTTTGGGTTACATCTTAACCTGAATTTCTAGCACACTTTAAACCATTGCAGAAAATGGGCTTCTCTTTAAAGGGAAGGAAGAAAACAAAACAAAACAAAACAAAACAAAACCAGAACGGCGTCCCTGTATAAATTCCACTGAAACCATAATTCACTAAATAAGAGCCTTCTAAACAATAATGAGGTAGTATAGAATAAAAATACTAAAGAAGACTAGTGATTAATTTATCATATGGGAATCAAAAACTTTTCTATCAATTTAGACTAATAAAATTAGTCATTTCATCTTCAGAGACAATCCACTTACAAAACTTCAATAATTAAAAAAATACATATTTATTTTCCAAAAAAGACTTGAGATGGGGACCTATAATCACATCCTTTCCTCAAATTGCTAATGAAGATACCTCTCCTCTTTAAAATTAGCTCTCTCTTGTCCATTATAAGTCACTTTCCTTTCTGGCTCTGCACATTTTCCCAACAATCAAATCTAAAACGTCACTATCAACCAATCTCCATCAGAGCTCTTTTCGTACTGAATTCAAAAATCGCTGGGTTCCATGTCTTGGGTTTTAAAAAGAACACCTTGGATACAGCATCCTCTACCCGTTATTCAACTATTTCACACCTTTTCACTGCAAGAGTTCTGAGGGTCATGCCAGCTCTCCAGAGCCTCAGACCTGCTTTCTCTTAACTTTGCAGTTTACTTTCTTGTATCACATTCTGTAAACAAAGTTTCAGATATGGAATAGCAGCAGCAAGCTGTGTCACTGGGCAGGAGGTGGGGGGAAGTCCTGTGACACACTGTTTAATGTCCCTTGAGTTCTGTATTCTTACTAACCATTCTGCTATAGTAACCATTCTGATAGTTTCCATCCCTGGAAAGTTTCAAGAGGAGCGGGATCAGTAGCATCAGCTACTGAATGAATTCTGGGATACTCTCTTATTCTGATTTTCCTCTTATCTTTCTGCTTGCTCCTTTTAATGTCCCTTCACTGGTACTATTTCCCCCCATTTCCCTTGATTTTTGGGTGTTTTATTGTCTTCCCTTTTCCCACTACATCTAAGCCCTAGAAGGTATCTCCATTCTCATGATTTCAACCTTTATTAACGGGCTCTGAAGTTCCTGTTTTCAAACCTGACCAATCATCAGAATAATGTGGAAGAACTTAAGGACAGAGATTCTTGGGCCTCACTCAAGCAGTACAGAATTAGAATTTCTGGGCCTAAGGCCAAGAAATTCTGGGGGAGGGGTGTTGCACTCAACACAGAATCCCGAAAGTAAGCAAAGCTGTTCTGTTATGCAGGTGAAAGAGGCCACTATGCTAGTACCTTCTGGTGATTTCTGAAGGGACGCCAGTAAGATGGTTGCTGCCTCCGGAATAGTTAGTAGTCGGGGATTTGGGCTTCGTCTTTCTGCAGAAACAAAAATGTATACAGATTCTCTTAGCATTTATATATTGATGTAGATAAGTCCTATTCTAACATGCAGCAATACTAGAAAAACCTCTATGAAATAGATTTTGACCCCTCAACAAAGGACTACTTACACAGAAGACTAATTTTTTAACATGTCACAATTGCCTTGGAAATGACTTACAATTGGTTATGTCAAGTTTACAAACAGGGTATGGAAGAGAATTTTAAACTATATGCCAAAGAGAATTTTAGATAATAATTTAACCTTTGCGGCCGAATATAAGGTAATTATTTGACTGAAGGAGTATCTGCTAAGAATTCAAAGTTATTTCAAATCTAAGTTGAAAAAAGACAAATTGTTCTGATTCAGCACAAAACATGATTTCTAATTTGGGGCAACTGAAGTTGAGAAACAAATCTTAACCTCATAAAATAAATAAGCTCAATTACACAGCATGTTTGAAGAGCCTAAACAAAAATTTAAGCACCTACTATGTGTTCAACAGTGTTTGGTATTTTTCCAAGTAAGTATACTTTTTAATTTTAGCATTTCAATCTTTACAATTTCATCAAATTGTATTGTTATTTGTTAATACAATACGATGGAAAGGTTTATCATGAAAAAGAACAGTCCCTGGTCCCATCCTTAACTGCCCGCATGTTACTCTTTTGATTTTGAACCTTTGATAGTTCTTTCTAGTAAAACAAAAGCATACATTTGAAGTTCCTAGGTAAGTTCTTATTCTAATAATAACAGCGTTTAAGAGGAGGCTGAGTAAAGTTCCTGCATAAACGCGCAGATACATTTCTAGAAGCATTTGCATAGTTCTTCCTATCTCGCCTTACCCCGCTGAGCTGAACCTCAGGCCCTAACTCCCTGGGGACCTCTGCACACCCTGGCAGCCAGAGGGCTGGCTGAACAGCCGCAAGCCAATAAGGCTTGGGGAGCCGCAGCGCCAGCCTCGGCCGCCCTTGCCACCATTGGCGCGGGGCTGGACGCGCGAGCTCCCAGCTCCGGCGCTCGGCATCCAGCTGCTGCTGCTGCCAACCTGGGCTGCCCTCGGGCTGACTGTATCTGAGGGCGCCTCAGAGCCGCGTCTTTCCGGTGAGGAGACGCTTTCTTTCGGCACCAGCGCGGAGCAAGCCCTGCCCGCCCCATCCTATTCCAAAAGCGCAGGACTAGCGCCCTTGCACCCTTGGTCACTCACCCGGCAGTGGCCGGTCGGAGAGGTCCTTTCTCCGGCTCTGGTCGGAGATGAAGCGTCGACCCTCTGCAAAAACGAGACCCAGGGCTCAGCGACAGCCTGGCCCGGGACAACCCGGGCTTAAACCTCAGCTCCTCCCGGCACAGCGCAGTCCCCGGGCGTGGGGAGGGGGCAGGTTGCTCCAGGATAGGGTCGCGCGGGGCTGCCGAGTTTCCAGCGCTCCCAGCGCAACCCCGGGCTGAGCCAGGAGCCCTGGAGCTTTGGAGGAAAGCCCCGCGCCTGACCGGACGCCGCAAGGGCGCTTTGGAGCGGAGGTCGGGTTACTGCGATATTTCCCAGGCAACCCGAGTCCCCATTTGGACCAAGAGAAGCAACCCTCCAGTTTTGGATGGAGAATTTCTAATAAGGATGGAGGATTGCCAATAATCAGGGACTCTTCCCCCCTCCCACCCCTCCCTCACCTACCGGTCTCTTTGATGGCCTCGATGATTTAAGGGAATAAACTCGACATTATTCTCTCTCCATAACTCTCCATCTATCTGTTCATGACTCCTAAGGGTCTTCCATTATTGTAGGAAGAGCAAAATATTTGGAACTTACGTGCCCCTTTCAGGTAGAGCATAGCTTGAGGAGTCCAGTTCCTTCTCTCCAACAGTCTCTATAGCCCGGGAGAAGGGAAGAGCAGTTAATTAAACATTGCAGCTCAGTCCTCTATTATAGCAAAATAAAGGAAAAAGAAGAGAATAAAACAAGAAGGAAGAAAGAAAGAGCAGAGTGGACACACAGTGCGCATTGTTTTAAAATTTTTTATTTTGCATTTGATTACCTGCGGAGCGCAGCTGGAGTTTCCCAGGAAAACAAACACCAGGAAAAGAGCCAAGGTTGTTGCTGCCAGACTTCTGAGTCCCTATATGAAGCGATCAACCAGAAAGGGTCATTTCTGTGCCAATAGGATCTTCTGCTTCCTTCCTTGACGCCTGGACAATTATAAACCCCCTTACTTCTCGCAATATTCTGTTTTAATACTCAGTTTTCTGGAGGTGTTTCCCTTCTACCTTCTAGTTAATTCACAAAGAGTCCACTTGAAAAAACGTATTTAGAAACATATTATTTGTATTACTTCACCCAAATGAAGAATAAGTAAATACGTGAATTTTTTTCTTAGTAAAATCAAATGATTCTGTTCAAAGGCATATCGTTCAAATATCCTTTAAACTCTAAAATCCTTATTAATCATGAAATAGGTAAAATGCTATAAGACGTTTTAAAAAATAGCTAAGAAGTCTCAAGTTAATAAAGCCTTTACTTACCTTCATGTTCTGCGTCTTTTCAGAACCCTGAAATAACTATAACTTTATCTGTGAGTTTTCGACTCTTGCTCTGAAATTGGAGCTTTTAAAATCTTGGTGTTAAGGGCACCTCCCCATCTGGAGTAGAGTTTGGGAGTCCACAGGGACATCTTGTCAGCCTTCAAGCAAGATTGAGAATCTGATGACTCCTCCAGGGAGCTTCATTGCAGGAAGTAGAGGAATGATTGATGGGCAGAAATTATTTGTTTAAATACTGATTGCATCACCCAGGAGGCATTCAGAATGTGTCAGCATCATTGGCCTTGCTTTTCCTACTAGCTGCCCAAAGTAATGTGTTATTATTATTATTAATGAAAACAATCAATAGTCCAAGGCAGAATCAAAAGTAAAAGAATAAATAAGAAAACTTTTCTTGGGTAACTAGCCATCAGTCTATCACTGATGGCTAAAGATGTATGAAAAGGTTTGGGAATCTCAATGGAATTTGACATCAGTCATTCACTTAATTATCAATTCATTCTGTTGTTTAGCAAATATTTATTGAGTGCCTACTATGAGACACACAATCCTTGTATTTCAAGGGACACAGCCATGCACTGAAAAGACATGGTCTCTGCTTTGATCTAAGTTACCTACTAGTTAAGGTACACAGTAAACTGATGAATAGATAAATAAGACACAGTAGTTACCCCTTAATCATAGGTGTGTGTGGGGTGGGGGAGCATGTTTCAAGACCCACAGTGGATGCCTGAAACCACTGATACGTATATGCCTTATTATACTATTTTTTTTTATCTGTTCACCAAGATGGTTACTAACTGATTAATGGGAGAGTGGTGTTTACGTATGGACATGCTGGACAAAAAGATGGTTCATGTCTTGGGTGGGCTGGAGCTGGACAGTGAGAGATTTCAACACCCTACTCAGATTTAAAACTCACAATTTAAACTTATTAATTCTGGAATTTCCCATTTAATATTTTCAGACTGTAGTTGACCATGGGTAACCGAAACCATGGAAAGTGAAACCGTGGATAAGCAGGGACTACTGTAACTACAGAATGTTTTAAATTGTTAAGTAAAAGTAAGCAAGGTGATGTGATAGGATAAGTGGTGGGCTACTTTAGGGAAGGTTAAAAACAGAGGGTAGTCTTGAAGGATAAGGTGAAGTAATGGGAGAAGCTGGGGCAGGAATTAGTATTCCAGGCATTCTCAATAGAAGAAAGAAAAGCAAAATCTGTGGACAGCAAAGAGCATGGCTTGCTTGGGGACTAGGAAAGAGGCCAATGGAGGCAGCGTTGTGTGGGTGAACGGGGGAGGTGCTTTGAAATGAGATTGGAGAAGAAGAAATGGGCCAGTTGATGTGGAAATACGATTATAAGCAAAAGATGATGATGGCTTACACTGGGATGGTACACACAGGGAAAGAAGAGCTGTAAATGAATTTGGAATACATGTTGTGGAGGTAGAAAATATAGAACTTGTATATAAAAGGGATATGAAAGTGTGAGAAAAATAAATCAAGGATGATTCTTAGGTTTACGGATAAAACTGTGGGTAAATTATGAAGTAATTTACTGAAATTAGAGAAACTTCTTAAGAAGCAAGTTAAGAGAGGGAAGTTAACACTTGCCATGTAGGCATATTCAAATTAAAATGTATATTAAAAATATCCAAGTACAAGTACAAAATAGGAGGTTGGAAATGCAAAACTTGATAGAGGCCAGCAAAGAGGTCAGCAGCCTACAGATTTTCTTTTTGGTGGGGGGCAGAAGTGATTAGCTTTAAGAATTTTAAGAAATCTAAGAATTTTAAAACCAGTAAAGGGATGAGATTAAACTCAACACCTAGGGAGTGAATAGGGCTAAAGAAGAGCGGCAGGGACAGAGCTATGAAAACAAACGCAGAGAGAATGAGCAGAGGAAGAGCCAGAAAAGGAGGTTGAGGTAGAGTCAGAAAGAAAGGAGAAATTCCAGGGGACCCTGATACCATGGAAGCCAAGTGAAGATCCAGTAGTATCGGGAGGTCAAGCAACATGAGCTCTAAGAAACATCCACTGGATTTGGAATATGATGGTTTTGAGTATAGAAGCAAGATTGGAGTTGGTTGAATAGTGAATAAGATGATAAATTAAAGCCAAGAATAAACAATCTCTTTTACAGATGTCACAAAAGAAGGGAAAGGAAAAAATGAGAATTTTTTTTTACTGTTATTATTATTGTTATTGTTATTTTAAAGACAGGGTCTCACTATGTTGTTCAGGCTGGGTTGAAACTCCTGTCCTCAACTGGTCCTCCCACATCAGGCTCCCAAACCTCTGGGATTATAGGCATGCTCGACCTGTGAAATCTTTTTTTTTTTTAAAGATAAGATATAAGCTTTGTTATACTTTTTGGGCTTAAGGTAACATCTGAAAACTTTCATTTCTAAGAAATTCCTAAAATTCCCTGAATTATGAATTATGAAATTATGAATCTTTTTGGGAGGCAGAGTGTTTCTTCTATTGTACAAACTGAAAATGCCAGATAGTCAGTTTTCTAGCCTCCCTATCAGGGAGAATGTGGGCATATGACACGGGCTTCACCAATCAGATGAGCATGCTCAGATGGGGAATCTCATGCCAGGATGGAAGAAGTGCTCGGGTGAAGCAGGGGTTGTAGTAAGATTGAGTTTCTGGAGTAGTCTTAGCTACAGTGCTAGTGGCAAGTTCCAGCATCCAGTGGTCTAGCAGTGGTGATGCCAGCTGCAGTGTCCTTCTAATAAAATCTTTGTTTTGCCCAAATCAGCCATGTTTGTTGGTTTCTGTTGATGTGACAACTAAGAAACAATTTGTAAGACATGTATATTGATGGGGATGATCAGTAGGGAAGGAGAAATTCATGATGTAGAAGAAAGGGAAGATAACAGCAAAAGGAAATTCTTAGAAGGCAAGAGGGATAGGATTCCAAGTATATCAATATTCAGTTAAAAGATCTATATACATAGGCAGATATTGAACAAGGACCTGAGTATCCACCACATACTAAGTTACCATGAAAGAAAGAGATGGTCCTTCTCTTAGTCCATTCAGGCTGCTATAGCAAAATACAACAAACTGGGTAGCTTACTCAATGGAAATTCCTTACTCAACTCTGAAAGCTGGGAAGTCCAAGATCGAAGTCCAGTCAGCATGGTTGGGTTCTGGTGAGGGCCCTTTTCTGGGGTGCAGACTGTTGTCTTCTCTGCTGTGTTCTTACATGGGTGGGAGGGGAAAACAAACTCCTTGGAATGCTTTTATAAGGACTTTCATCCCATTTATGAGGGCTCCACCCTTATGACCTAGTCATGTCCCAAAGGCCCTACCATCATATTGAGGTTTAGGATTTTAGCATATGAATTTTGGTAGGACACAAACATTTAGGTCATAGCAGTTCCTTTTCAGTTAGGGCAGTGGTTTTCAGGTATTAATGTGCACGGGAATCACCTGAGAATTTGTTAAAATGCAGATTCTGATTCAGTATACCTGGAGTGGGGCCTGAAATTCTGCATTTGTAATAGACTCCCAGGTGATGGTGATAGATGCTATTGACCCTTGGACATTTTGAGTAACAAAGATTTAGGGGTATAAGAAGTGATGAAAACTAAACCTCAGAGTTTGTGTGGCTGGAAGAATGGCTAGACAGAAATAGCAGGGACTCTGAGGAGAGAACCAGTAAGTTTCATTTGGGATTGAAGTTTAAAAGGCTCATGCTATCTGCCTGCAAATACTTGGAAAAGAGATTGGAGTTTGGGCACTGATATTTAGACTTGACACTGATATGCAGACAGGAAAACTGAGGTTTGGTTAGTAAATGAGAATGGAATATAGAAAGTAGTATGTGAGTAGAAACTTGAGAACTATTTACTGTCTTCAAGGAAAACAGCAAAGCAGGAAAAAACTAGAGGCATTAGTGTAATGTTCTATTTCCACTGTCGTAGGAGAGGAGAAAGATAAAAACTGACTAAAAGGTTATCTGGATGCTATTTTAATAATGCTTCAAATGTGAGATTTTAGGATTTTCATTTCTAAGGATTGTAGCAATTTCCTTCAAAAAAGAGCGATAAAAGAAGTGAAATATGCTGTGTTTATATTTTAAATAGTCACACATGAAACCTGATTACTAGGTTACCTGAAAAATAAGTCAAATGCCTTTTTGTTCCCAAAACACAAAGGTTTTGGGAAGAGGAGCAGGAAAATGAATCACCAATAAAATGTGCTTTGAACTTACAATTTTAAGAATAAATAAATGTGCTTTGCTGATAATAGTTTAGCTAATGAATTCACAAGCAGATGTCTTACGTCAAAGCTGCCATTTTCAGTTTAATGTGCACAAAAGAAGGGAATGGTTTTGACATATTATCAATATTGCAGTCTTATCAAGAGTAACATGCTAGAATGTGTTACTTCTAAAAGGATTTCCAAAGGGCACTGAACCCCAATAGAATGTTTTTGTTAAATCACAAAGCTTTTAGGGTTTTTACAGGTCCAAAACAAGACATGGGTTAAGTTACAATATTTGGTATAAAACAAAACAAAACACACAACAACAAAAATCCAAGATAAGTAAAGCCCTGGAATTTTATTCTCCTGACAGTATGAGCAAGCAGTAGATGTTGAACAAATGGTCTGTTAAGCCTTTTTTAAAGGCACATTCAATGAAGACTGTTTTGAATTCATCACTGTTACCTGGATTCTTGTAGTCGACTGTAGAGTGCCCAGAACCTATTTAACCAGTGATCACCTGTCACTGTTTAAATGACATTCTTTCAAGGTCAGTGATTATTGTGTTCACAAGGAAAACAGCTGCTATCTTGGATAAGGTTATCTGGACAATATGGCTATTATGGCACAAAATGCCTAAATTACTTTTTGATGACAGCATAGAGAGAATTTGGGTTGGATAACATGAATAAAGATATGGGTTCAATCTTCTGTGGGGCTTGTATTCAGCCCCTTAGGCCAGCTGTCTCATCATCAGATGAAAGAAGTCATTTCCCCAAAGGGTTACCAGTTTTAGGAGGGGCTTTAGGGGCATTAAGAAGGCCTGCTATCCAAAATAAAACTTCCCATTAATTGGCCAATGTCTTAACCTGGGTTTCCTTTTACTTAACACGTTAATTCCCGATGAGCTCATACCCTGAAGCAGATAATATTGCAATTCTTTGTTTACAAACTGTTTCAGATCCTTTCTCCAGAACTACGGATAGGGAGAAGAAGGAGAAAATATGAAGATATTGGTTTTCTGAGGAGAGTTAAGGTAAGTACTGTTTAGGGGGAGTTGGGGTAGATACAAGTGAAGCAGGGAAGACTCAAGTTCACCAATTTCATACTAACTTCTGGATTAAAATGTTTTACCATTCATTTCCAAAATGACAGAATAGTGCATATGAATTAATATACACCCACCATTACTACAGGATAATTCATAAGACATGGCTACTAATGGTGTATGCTATGTAGGAGCAGCACAAAGACAGAGGACAAATATAGCAAAAAGGTCTTGGATCAAGATGCAAGCAACAAAACACTAATACTCAACATTTTGGAAATGTTGAGCCATATAAACACTGGTAGCTCAGAAATGTGAATAATAATCCCATAATCCTACAATGTGAATTAGGTTGAATACCAGCTGTTGCCAGGTGTGATCAATAGGAAGATGGGATAGTTAGTTGTCCTACTTCTAATCTATATCACTGGGCCAGAAATACTCTCAGGACAATAACACATGTTATTTTCACACTTTAAATTTGAGAAAGCCCTTTGACACCCGTTGTTACATTCATTTTTCATACCAAATTCATGCAATAGATCCTGAATTTCACTTAGGAGCATACTCATAGAGTTTGACTTGACATGACACTAAATGGTAGAGTTAGCGTTTTAGCACCAAGACTGGTCCTTATACCGCCACAGAACTCATAGACACCTCACGGGATCACATCACATCAGATGAGTCTTCTTCAGGGATTCAATTACCCATTATTATCGGTATTAATTCACATATGTAAAAAGACCATCGTGCAAGTGATCCCTCTTGTCATAGGGTATTATTTCTGGCTTTTGTCACTTAAGGAATAAACTTCATTTTCTCTTTGGGATAATTTTACTTCGTAATACCAGCTCCAGTGACAAACAAAACCCAAGAAACTCTTCATTTCATATTGGAAAGAAAGGAAAACCGAGTATCAGTGATTCACACCAGCCTCAAAACTTTAGGAGTAGCTTCTGGTTTCCCCAGTGCCCTCCCTTTTTTGTGAAGAAGCGCAGCCAATCTGGAGGCATGGTCTTTCTTTTATCTATGATCCCTCTCTCCATTGACGAGCTACTGGGTACAGTAAAGTCCTAAGGAATGTGAAGTAGAAAGGTGGACTTCAGCGGGGGCCAGATCATTAGATTTAACTTTACGGCTGATAGAGGCTGATTTCAATATATTAGAAGTGATCAGGCCAGGCACGGTGGCTCAAGCCTGTAATCCCAGCACTTTGGGAGGCCGAGGTGGGCAGATCACGAGGTCAGGAGTTCGGGATCAGCCTGGCTAACATGGCAAAACCCCATCTCTACTAGAAATACAAAAATTAGCCAGGTGTGGTGGCGGGCGCCTGTAATCCCAGCTACTCAGGACGCTGAGGCAGGAGAATCACTTGAACCCAGAAGGTGAAGGCTGCAGTGAGCCAAGATCATGCCACTGCACTCCAGCCTGGGTGACAAGAGCAAGTCTCCGTCTCAAGAAACAAAAACGAACAAACAAAAAAAAGAAGTGATCAATGGGGCCAGCACCAGAAGAGCTGGAAGAATGAACTTTCACTCATTAAACCATTTATTGGGCACCTACTAAATGCCAGGAACTGGAGATACAAATCAAAGAGGAGATTTTGAACCTCAAGAATCTTTTCCATAACCAAATCAATACAAAGCAAGTGGAAAGTTGTATGAGAGGACAGGGAAGGAGCAACTGTTTGGGCCTAGCTGGTAAGGAAAGATATGATAGCAGTGACATTTTAATCAGGCCTTGAGAATTGAGTAAAGCTAAGGTCATGGAAACGCATGTTAGTCAATGAAGAATTTTGGGCATGCTGCTAGTGTCCAATCTCCTACATGGATACAGGTAACAGAAGAACTGAGGTTGGGGCCTTTTGGCTCAGGTCAAGATTAGAGAAATATGCTGGATATTTAATAACAGATTCAAGATTTCCCTTCACCCAACAATAGTCTGGATTTGCAGCTTAATTAGTGAATTCAACAAATACTTACTGGGTATGTTAAGTGGTAGACTTGGCTAGTGTTTTTTTTTTCGGCCTTAATAAAATTTACAGTTAAAACACTGTAGGTGTTGTGGTCTTATTTAGGTGACAAAAACTTAAGATCCTTTCCATCCTGAGAAAAAATATATAAGCATTTCTCCTCTAATTTCTAAATTCCCTGACCACTTTTTAAATTTTGCAATTAATGGTAGCAATCATAGCAGCTTTCAGAAAACTGCCCCAACTGCCTGTGGCAATACAGATTTGGTGGCAGGCTTCCAGACAACACAAATAGCAGTGACAGTTCTAAATCCCTAGGCCTACATTAAAAACAATTCTCTTCCCCCTGCCACAAAGAAACCAAAAACATACGCTACATTAAGTTGAATACATATACAGACTTGCAAAAGAAATTACATCTCAAAACAAACCTCCCAGAGTTAAAGCTGGTATTATTTTTTTCCTCCAGACATCTTTTGAAAATGCGAACCAATCACACAGCTTTTGTCCCAGTCAAGAGTTACTAAAACTATTCAACATAGCTGAAGGTTGAATAGTTTTAGTAACTCTTGACTGGGAGAAAAATAAGAGGTTGGGGTGTTTTGACCGCAAATTCTTCTACCACCATTTGTTTGCAGTGTAAGTCAGGACAAGTTATTTGGAAATACGGCTAAGAATTTAAAAGCAATGTTAATATTCTAAGCACTTAATGAGCAGATGGCACATATCTTGTTCTCCTGGGTCTCCCACATTCAACACAGGACTTTTAGTATTCAAGGGGTACTCAGAAAATGTCTATTGAATAACATAATATACAAACTGGGAGTCTGATTTTTAAAAAATAGCATATTGCTCAAGGTAAGTGACTTTATTTTACAGTTTTCAAAATTAAGAACGTTTTTGCTTACTTGAAGTCTATTTGTATTCATTAGTACATTTCAACAATTTGGAAATGAAAGATGTGAAGATCATTTGATAAATAAAACATTGCATATAAGGCTAATTTTTTTTAAAATGAGGTTATTTTGCAATGCTAAATTAGCTTTTAGAACTTCATAACACAGATATACTTGACCACCAATTAATAGAAAAGTACCCTTTTATTGAGAGGTAAGACAAGTATATTTACAATATTCAATTGTTAGATAATATAATCTGACAGTGAAACTTTTTAAAGCAGCAGTATTTCAGGAATTACAATTTATAAGGGGAAAAGAAAAACATTCCAAATATGTTTCTGTTACAGAAAATACACTTGAACAATGACAGAAACACTTAAGGCTATGTAGTATTAGACCTTTTCCTCCATCTCTATAAAGTACATTTTTGTTACAGACAGAAGGCTGATTTTGGAAAGAAAGAAACAATAGGATGTATAGCGCTTTCTATCAGCAGACTAGTATGTTTAAAAATAGTCTCATCAAGGGTTCTGAATAAGAAATATAAGTGTTGCCAGGCAGTCCCAAACTCACATTTGATATTAACTGCAGACTCATTTAAAACTGAAAACTGCTCCAGCCTCTCTCAATCTTTACTAAGGACTGGGAGATTATCAAACCCTTTCAAGTCTAATAATGCTTTTGAATTAAGATTATTGAAAAAAGGAATCTCTGTTACAGTGCAAAGAACATTTTGATAGAAATTCATGTCTACAAAGGAGTTAAATACAGATGTCCCTTACATTAGCAGATACTATTCTTGCTCTAAAAAGGTAGAATTATCAAGACATTGTAAATAATATGGGTCAAAAATATGTGTAACAGAGTTCTACAGGGCACCTTATATGAAGTCAATCCTCAAAGTATGTATTTGACACTCTCCAAGTGAGGATATTACTTTTTTGAAGAACATTAGACACAACAGTAGGCTCTTATTATTCCATTAACTATTGAGGTAGGAGTCTCCATTTGTCAATATCATCCCATTTTCACAGATACATCGTAAGTCAAATGCAAGTACCAAAAATGTCAGTAATCCTTAAGACTAAACCATCACACTATACACCAAGTCTTTCCTTATTTAGATGAGCAAGACTGGGAGTTCTCTGTGTATCAAGAGATTTAACTAAAAATAAAATAAGCTGTAATCTATTTTTGTAGACATGTTTGTAAATAAATACCACAGATTTCAATTATACTTTTATGCATTAAAAAGCTTTGCAACTGTTAAAAAAACAAAACAGTGCAATCAGTGGTAAAACAAATAGTACTATGGCTGTTGAAATGTTTCCCTACATCTACCACTAAAGCTGTCACATCTTGTAAAACTAAAGAAAACAGCTATTTCCTACTGTCTAATAATCAGCAACGGTGGAAAAAAAACACTTTTTTTTTAGTGTCATGTTCTTAAGAAACCATAGTCAGTTTATTACAGTGAAATGACTTTAGCACGTGAACTCAGGTATTTTCTAATTAACTCAAGATGAGTGATCATATGAAGGATATGTCATGCTTAATGACTATTATATGCTAGGAAAAAGCTGAAAATAAGGGAAAACTCAGATTAAATGAATAGCCCTTTAAAAATAGCCATAAGTTTAACCTTTTAACATGTTACATGTCTTAAAGTAAACATTATCAAAAGTTATTTTAATTTATGAAAAACAAATAATAAGCCACTGCTAAAATTTAAAAAAAAGAAAGAAGAAAGAAAAATTACATCATGACATGGAAAAAATCCATTTGGTTTGCATCATTTAGTATCTTCAATAATACTATTCAATGAGACAAGCTATAAAACAAACTACTTCATTCATGGTCAAGAATGCTTTTTTGTTAAATACTTACACGTAATGACAGATACTTAGGAGGGCAGACTCTCAAGAAGTATGAGACTTTCCGGAGTATGTTGCTGACAAAACTTAGCTATAATTTAGTAACTAAAAGTTAGTAAAGAATGACCTTTGCATATTCCAACAAAGAATATCTAGTTCAGATTTTCACCTGGCTTTGAAATATTAAGATTCAGAAGAACCACAAAAGTTTTATTTTAACCATGTTTACAAAAAAAAGTAATCCATACATCAAAATTGGGGTTTCCTTGGTTTTAATACTTTAAAATGACACAATCCAATCGAATTCATGCATCACTTCCAGAGATACAGTGCAACTGGAAATATTTTTGCCATTGCAGTGGACATTTCTAAAAAGCAAATGCCTATGGATGCTCCTGAGCCTTCAAAATAAAAAGAAAAGAAACAGGCACCACAGTTCTCTAAGGATGGCTGAGTTTCGCACATTGTGGAAAAACAATACAAATAGCCTTCAAGAGTTTCTTAAGCATCATTAACATGGATTTCACCTCTCTCAGTTTGCTTGCTGACTTCTTCTTAGTTCACTTGAGTAGAAGCCTGTTTTCACTGCTTCTTTGCTAATTTGCTGCTGGTACTTTGTAGGCTATACGTTTTAAACTCCTGTAAAGAACATTACAAGCTATTTCATGTAATTTAATTTTGTGCTGAATATTCTTCAAATGACTTTATAAATAACACAATATTTTAAATGAGTCTTCAAATTCACTTGTTGTTATACCATATTGTTGCTTTCTCCAACTTTATCTACAAACTGTAAGGAGAAGAAAAACAGAGAATTAAAGAAAGCCCAGAACATTATAAAACATTATATCAATATTTAAAATGTTGATTTTAAAAACCCAGCCTTACAAGAAGAGTTGTGGAAATTTAAGGTATGACTGACAATGACTAATCCAGTACTACTCACCATCATCTTCTGATACATAAACGTGTATAAATTTTTTTTTTCTAAAAGTTGTTTTTTGCATGACATGTTATACATATGAATTTAAGGGTGCAACATGAAAAATGCAACACAATGAATAAAGAAATTGTATAAGATGAAGATAACACTGCTAGCTTAACAAAAAATAAAAAATAAAAACATAAAAAAAACTGAAATGTCAGCCATTCATGCATTAATGAACCCAATAAGATATTTCAACTGACCATTACTGTGGATCTCTTCTGGGCCTATGTAGTCTTTGGACAAACAGATTTAACTCCATTAAGTTCAATAGTTAACAACAGTTATTGACTAAAAATACTTTAAATGTGTATTCTGGACTTTGGATTGAAAGTGGTAATGACATTAAAGATAGATTTAATGATGTAAGCATAAATTTATAATTATTGAATATAAATTTTAACACACATTACTGTAAGTGGTTATTTACTTTGGTTACTCCACCCCAAACATAAAGCAGTTGGGCTTTTTTTTTTTTTTTTTTTTAACATTCCAGATGGTGATGTAAAGACTGATATTGTATATAATTGGTAGAGACATTAAAAGTTATATAACCCAGGTGGTTATACTATCAAATTCTAGCAATCATCTGATCATTTATTTTATTTCACGATTCACATTTTTACATAAGCACTTATCATGATGAATAACGATAAGAAACATATTCTATTGTATTGGGTGTCCATTTATGCAAATTCTTGAGAATCCTTAAATTAAGGGCACAAATAATGATTACAACTCTGTAACTAGAAGTTTCAGTACATTCAAAAGCCATTCTAGGTATAAATAACACTGACCACTGTATGAATTTGCAGATTAATGCAAATGAAATCAGAGTATACCCCTATAAGCCTACATTCCAACATTTTGTTATATTATCACAAACAGGTGGCTGGCCACTGAAACTAAAAGTTGCTCTCAAAGAATTCATGGATTTATTAGAATTTTAAGGTAAATTTAAGTGGAGAGAAAGCACAATATTCTCTCTCCAAAGGTAACTTGAAATATTTAGATTGTCTTGGCTGTAAGGTTCTGACCCTAAAATTACCCTGGGGATGGCAATGGGATTAGGCTTATAGTGGTACTTATTCTTCCATAGGTAAGCCATTCTTTAGCTCTTTGAGCATTCAATAAAATGCTATGAACTTTCTCTCTAGAAACATCTATAAAAATCTGTGAACAACTTTAGAAAGTTGATTAACTTCCCTGAACCTAACTGGAACTTGTAGTCTTTTAAGTTTTCCTATAAAGCTAGTTTATCCTAGTTATTTAGGACAGAGTTGGATCTATGAAACCAATCCAAAGAAGGATATGAATACTTCTGATATGGGTCTGACCTAGAGCCAAAAGGATTGTAGCCAACTCAGCTGAATTCTAGATCACCTAGATTCCTTTAGAAATTAAGGATTTTGTTTAGTTTTGAAACTGAGGAGGTAGGCTAAGAGACAGTCATCTGGTCTTGTCTTGAAATTGAGCAAGTTCCCTGAGGTCAACAAAATGCCATCCTTCACTCACTTGCTTAGCAGAAAATATTTTGAGTTTCCATTATATGCCAGATATTATGCTGGTCACTGGGGATAGAACAATGAATAAAATACAACCTGTCTCTGCCCTCAAGGACTGTAGTTTTACATGGAAGTGCCTCCCTTTCTCCTTTCCTTTCTCTTTTTTCTTTTTTGTTTGAGACAAGGTTTTGCTCTATTGCCCAGGCTATAGTGCGGCGGTGTGAGCATCGCTTAACACAGCCTTGATCTCCTGGTTCAAGCAATCCTTCCACCTTGGCCTCCCAAAGTGCTGGAATTACAGGAGTGAACCACCATGCATGGCCTGAAGCCTTTTTTTTTTGACAATTAAATGAGAGGTAAGGCTGGGTGTGGTGGCTCACACCTGTAATCCCAGCACTTTGGGAGGCTGAGGTGGGGGCATTGCTTGAGCCCAAGAGTTTGAGACTCTCTCTAAGAAAAAACAAAAACAAAGAAAAAAACAGAGGTAAATGCTATGATAGAGTTGTGCACAGGAATGTTATAGAAGCACACCCCGAGTCAGCCACAGGGAGTCAGGAAAGCTTTTCCCAAGGTGGCAAAAAATAAGCTGAATTCTGAATGGCCTTCTAAGGCTCCACCAAAAGATGTTACAACCTTCAAGGTAGCAGTTTAGTACGAAACATTTGTTGAATGAATATTGAATAAAAGGAAGAAACTCTATTTGTTAACTTTGAAAACATTCTCTTTAACCCTTGTCTGATTTGATTCCCTTTATTTTATCAAGGTGGAAACCAAGGCACACACTGGAAAACAAATTTGACAAGCTTGTTCAAACTGTAAACAGAGCTGGGAATAGATTCTTACCATCTGAATCCCAGTATAATAGTGCTTTATTCAACTCTTTTTTTTTTTTTTTTTGAGACAGGGTCTTACTGTGTCACCCACCCAGGCTAAAGTGCAGTGGCACAATCATGGCTCACTGCAGCCTTGACCTCCTAGGCCCAAGCCAATCCTCTCACCTCAATCTCTCGAGTAGCTGGGACTACAGGCACATACCATCACACCCAGCTAATTTTTGTATTTGCGGGGGTAGAGATGGGGTTTCACCATGTTGCCCAGGCTGGTCTCGAACTCCTAGGCTCAAGCAATTCACCCACCTCAGCCTCCCAAAGTGCAGGGTGTGAGCCACCACACTCGGCCTTATTTAATTGTCTGAATCTAGTCTATTGGTGATACAGTCTGAGAAACAAAATATTTGTAGGAAATAATGGTTTCCTTTTTACATTATTGCTTCTAAAATTAGAGATTATATAAAAGTTAAATGAAAAATGCCCTGAACTCTCAAAGAGAAAGGTAGCATAGCATATCAAATCTGAGTAACATTAAAAAATAGAGAATATGGATCCAGAAATGGATACGGTAAAACAAAATTTCATATTTTATAGGTTTAGCAATAATTATTTTTTGGTCTTCATGGTACTCATGATCTATGTGAAGTAACTATATCATACTACAAAACTCAGCAATTAACCAAGTATCAATTACTCAAATTTCTAGAAGTAAAAAGCATCAAAATACGTATTTTGTTGGCCTAAAATATACATGATTACTTACTGATCTAATTCCAGGTAAATTTAGGAGGGATCCAAGGACTGGCACTCTTCTAATAAAGCCAACAACGACAGGAAAGAAGCCCCTGGGAGAGGGAAAAAAAAGGTTCTTAATATTTACACATTTTCTATTTTCAAAATAATTGCTAACCAAGGAAAAAGAAAGTATCCTGTTAAAATTCTGAATAATTGAGGGTCTTCAAACTTAGAAATAACTACAAACTTAATTAAAAATTTTGTGATTGTCGGTAAAAATGTGGGAAGTACATGAGGCCTAGCTATATATAACTCAGATTATGAGTTAGCTCAACTGCTGAAGATTTCTCCAACTATGAGTTGTATGGGGTGAAACTGATAAAAAGGAAGGGGCTGTTGAGACCATATGTGTAGAACCATGAAAATAATAATAGCTATCATTTACTAAGTAAGTACTAAGGGTCAAAACATTTAGTTAACACTAAGAGACTACCTGCCAGATACTGATCCTCACAGTATGTCTCATTCTTTCTTGGTAGAAATACAAGTCTACAGAAGTTAAACAGCTTCTAACCAGTTTAAAATTGACAGTAGATCAGTTAAGCTACCTCAGTATAGGAAGAGAATGAAATAGTTTATTTTAAAAATGCAAAGAAACTAAACTTTTCCTGGGTCTTAAAATATGTAGTGATATTGTGAAATATATATTTGGTCTTTGACCTCATTTTCTGGCTTACAACTCCTAAAATACTTAAGAGTCTCTACAAGGTGATGTCTTTTTGTATACTAATGAGTTATCATCAATGGTTGGCAGCCCCTAGGCAGCTTCAGGATGGGGGCTGGTCACCAGAAAGACCAAGGCAAGATTAGAGGGCTGGAAATCTGAGCCCTACCTCCTAACCTCCACGAAGGGGAGAGGGGCTGTGAAGCTGATCACCCATGGCCAATAATTTAATCAATCATGCCTAGTAATGAAGCCTCCATAAAAACCCAAAAGGACAGTGGTCAGGGAGCTTCCGGATAGCTGAATACAAGGATGTTCTTGGAGGATGGTGGGTTGGGGAGGGTGAGGGGGGATCTGCGACCCTCCCCCCTTTCCTTGCCCTATGCATCTCTTTATTTGTATCCTTTGTAATATCCTTTATAATAAACTAGTAAACATCAGTGTTTCCTTGAGCTCTGTGAGCCTCTCTAGTAAATTAGTCTGATCCAAACAGGGGATCGTGGGAACCCCAACTTACAGCTGATCAGTCAGAAGCATGGGTAAAACAACCTGGGGCTTGTGGCTGGCGTCATTGGGAGTGGAGGACAGTTGTGGGACTGAGCCCTCAACCTGTGTGATCTGGAGCTATCTCCATGTAGACAGTATCAGAACTATATTGGGAGGACACCCAGCTGTTGTCTGTTGCAGACAACTAACTGTTTGATTGCGATATCAGGAAAACCCCCCACTCATTTGGTCACAGCAGTCTTCTGTGTTGATTGTGGTAAGACGAGTACAGAAAAAAAGCTGTTTTCTTCACAGAGTTAGATAGGGATGAAAATACTACAATGAATAGAGTTCAGAAGTTAAGCAATAAGATTCTGTTATGGATCTGCAGAAGTCAAAATAAAGAATTAAACAGAAAGCAGAATTTTTTAAATTAGACAAGTATTTATGTTGATGGTGTATGTGCGTGTTTCAAAGAAAATCACAATCATTTTCTAGTAGTAATGAATTCAAAAGATCATTTATTTTAAGTATTGTTTTAAAACATAAAAATGTGTGATTTCAAATGCCATTATTTAGGATTATAAATATCTAGAAAAACAACATCAAAGACCCTTGGCACTAAATCTCCAGCTCAGAATATCTCAGAACACAACAAAACCCAAAAACAAAAACTAGTATTTATACCACAAAGCTCTCTAAACCACGAAACCTGTGTATTACTCCAAGCTTGTCAATGATACTAAGACTTCCCATTTTTTATTCATCTCAAAGATCAGCTTTGGCTTTTAACCATTATTACTAAAACCCCCACATAACTGGGAAAGCCAATGATTTTCTTACTTCTTAAGGTGCTTAAGTTTTCTGCTGCAAGATACATCTGCCAAAACAAACTCTTCTTCATTCTTTTCTCTCTTAGCCACCATGAGCTTTACTCCTAGTTCTTCTCCCACCTCTTTTCCTAGTCTCTTCTAGTGTTTTCTTCTTTTTCTCCACCTACCCTAAAATGTCAAAAGTACTCCAAGATTCCAGTCTTATCACTGTATATTCTGTACTGTATTAACAGCCTCTTGACTGGCTCCCCTGACTTCAGTTTTTCTCTTTAATACCTACTTTATCCTGATATCAGAACAACCTTCCTAAAACATCTACCCTGTTGTACCACCTCTGGCTTAAAAACCTCTGTGCCCCACTCCCCCGACCTTCTCCAAACACCGCTCCCCCAGCCCAAATTTGGTTACAGGATAAGGTATACTTTTCTTAACAAGTCATCAAAGAAAGTCTGTAACCTGGCTCCAGGCTTCATTTTCAGTTTCATTACCAACCATTTCCTTCAACTGATCACATGCTCCTGTTCTATAAGAGTATTCATTCTTTTCAGAACAAGCTGTGTGTTTTTATGGCCCTGTCTGTTTCTTCTGTTAACTGTCGTTCCCTTTCTCGTTCATAGGATAAATTCTTACCCATTCTTCAAAGCCCAGTTTATCAGTTAACATTTCTCACCTCTCCTTGAATTTACTAATTTTTTAATCATGCTTCCACAATATTCTGCATATACATTTATAATGGCATTATGACTATATCCTATTGGTATTTTTAGAGTCTACTTTCCATAATAGAAATGAGAGATTTTCTAAAGCAGATTTGGTACTTAATTTATTTTTATGTCTCCTGTGGGTAATACAGTGCCTGGCAGACAGAAGACAAAGGATATGCATTTCTGGAATAAATAATTAAGCTCAACCCTACTTAAAGTTATTTTCTTTTCTGTTTTTTTTTTTTGAGACAGAGTCTCGCTCTATTGCCTAGGCTGGAGTGCAATGGTGTGATCGGCTCACTGCAACTTCCGCCTCCCAGGTTCAAACAATTCTCCTGCCTCAGCCTCCCGAGTAGCTAGGATTACAGGCACCTGCCAGCATGGCCAGCTAATTTTTGAATTTTTAGTAGAGATGGGGTTTCATCATGTTGGCCAGGCTGGTCTTGACCTCCTGACCTCAGGTGATCCGCCCACCTCGGCCTCCCAAAGTGCTGGGATTACAGGTGTGAGCCACCGCACCTGGCCAAAGGTATTTTCATATAGATATATACACATACTATTGTTTACCTGCTAACTGGCATTTACAAAATATTACCTGCTCAAAATCTCCCATAGTGGTGTATTTGGTAAACAATCTTCTAATATGTATATGTGCTAAATAAATTTGCATCAAGTAGCAGTAGCTATGAAGTATAAGATTCTACACACCAAAATGCTGGATCGATCTATCTATCTATCTATCTATCTATCTATCTATCTATCTATCTACCTACCGACCGATCGATCGACCGACCTACCTACCTACCTACCACTATTTAGTTGATACAAATATCAAACATAAAGATGGTGCCTTAAAATGCCAATAAAATAAACTTTATTGTGCTGACAAAACAAGATAATTTATACCATTAGGCAATCATTTACATGTGATAAAACATTTTTATAGTTGCTTCATCTAAATCTATAAGATTCAACCTAAATAAAATTCCATTTAAGGAAATGATCATCATCTTACTCCAACTGATGCAAATATCTGAGTTTTTGTACTAACTATCTGACACACTGATTTACTGAAAGAGACAATAATATGCCTTACCTGAACAAGAGAAAAAATCCATAAATTTCGAAGATCATGCCTATCAAAGGCCAACCAATAAGGACTACAAATACACCACCCAGAAAAAAACCTGTAGCTTTCATTTTATGTTTTTGGAAGAAGAATCTGAATGTTCTTTCTAAACCAATTACAAAAGCCAAGCCGGCTACAAATAAAACCTAAAAGAGAAAGAAAATACAACACGGAAAAGGTAGTTAAACACAATGCATAAATTTTAAACGTAAAGTCAAAGCTAAATATAAAAAAAGAAGCACATTTGTTTGGCTTTTAATGTGGGCAACTGGCCAGACAGAACTGTAATGTACAACCAAGCAGCAGAACCAAGGAGTGCGTTATGCATGTTAAAGTTGTAGCTTTGTTCCACTTGTCTCATTCCTCTTCTATCTTGATTAAATGGAGAAAAAGAGAAACAAAGAAAGATTAGACGTTACCAAGGGGCATCTGTGTCTGCAGTAGTTTTCCTAGTTTTAGCTGGATGAGGAAGGCTTAGTCAAGCAGATGAGTTGGCAAGGCATAAAGAGGAAAGCTGCCCATAAATATGTCACCCAAGGGTATTCCTCTTGGTTCTGAAATATTCATCATAGGCTACAGGAGTTTCTATGGATGGGAGAAATATTGACATGGCTAAGTTGATAGCAGAAGAAACAACGTGAAGCCAAGAAGATTCTAGTTTTATAAATTCTAGAATATCTGGTGGCAGCAGAAATAAAAATACAACCATGTGTTTTCAAATATTTTGAATGTATTCTGTGGACAAGAAATGGTGATGGATTAAGAGCTTGCTTTCCCCAGGTTTTCTTTCCAAATACTTGCCCTCCCCATTAACATTCTTTAGTGAAAAATATTTCGCACAAATACATATTAAGCCTAATGGTTAAGCTTCATATTCTAGGATACTAATGCTATTATCATTTATTAAGACATCAATTTTGAACAATTTTGCTATCCTTTATCTTTTCCCATTTCCAGTTAAAAGCCCAAATATATATGTGTGTGTGTATACACACACACACACACACACACACACACACACACACACACACACACACAGTGTCTTCACTACCTTAGAAGGGTTATTATTTATTTCTGGATCATAACCTCCACACATGAATAGCATAGTACACATTCCAAATAAACAACATAGATCCCTTTCTAAGCAAGTCAACCATTAACACAGAAATATATATTTTTAAAAAGGTTAAAAAAATCTATCTTATGCAGCTGAATCAAATGTGAAGTCTTGGATGTTTAAAGTAAAAATACTTTAGTGATTTATCAAGACATGAAACTATCAAGTCATCTATTTTGAACTCCTATTTAGAGGCAGCCTTCATTTAATCTATTGTAAATCTCATGACAAACACTTAACAGAGTAGTTATGGAATTAGAAAACCTCATTAAGTGTTTACCTTTTATTTAAACAGAAAGCTGACAGGTTTCATTCCTGATGGAAATAGAGAATGTAACAGGAATTACTTATGAGTAATAGTGAATTATTTTCCCCAAATTTAATAGCAGATAATAATTCATTCGTAGTTAAAATTTCCTTATAAATTTAGTTAAAATATATATTTAAAAACTCACATTTCCAATAGCCAGTAGTGCTTTGTCAAAAAAGAGAATCATTCCAAAGAACAGGAAAAACACTCCAAATCCTGTTAATCCCATTCCAATTTCTGCAATATAAGGTATATGGTTAAGGGCAGAGAAAAATTAAAGTCACATTAACATCACTGTAAACCAAGAAAATTTTCCAGTTTTCCTTTCATAGGTATAAGAAAACAGGTACCCAACATTGCAGGTTAACTTCATAATGACATTTATTTAGCTCTTATAACAAATTAATTATCAGCAAATTATTTCAAAATTTAAAACATGAATGAAAATTTCTAAGCCTTATATGGGAGATAGCATTTCTCAGGCATAGCTATAATAAAAAAGATAAATCGGGATTCTAAACCTTTGGTTTTAATATGTAATTTGTTTTTTTCCTCCTGAAAAGCTCTCTCACATCAGACATAAATGTATAGGTTTCCTTAATTACTTATCTCCCTTCACATTCTATAATTATTATTTAAATGCACAATATCTGTAGTTCTTTCTTCCTCTTAAAATTGATTCCTTCTTTATTCCATTAGAAATGTTATGGTAGGTCCGCACAATCAATATCCTTTATCCAATTATATACTGCTTGTCACAATGGCAACAAGAAATATTTCGAAAATCATGGTACCAGTATTCTCAAAACCAAATTTTCAGAAGGTCAGGCATCACTTTTAATTTCTTGATTACTTATTATGGACTTATCTACAAATTTACCTAAACTATAAATCTACTTAAATATTTGGTCTAGAGTCCTAAAATCACCTCTCCGAAGTTTCAAAGAATACTGTTTTACCTAATATTAATATTCTAGGTTTTTCATGTTTCATTAGTTTCATTAAAAAACAAAGAATTGTTGATCAACTGCCAGATGCAAGGAACTGTTCCAGGTACTGAATATACAGTGGTAGACGAGGTGTAAGCTTTAAAGTCTATGTTTATCTTGTATATAAAATTAATACTTTTATTGATTGTGCATTCTCTAGGTCTTATTTTTTTAGTATGAAAAGTCTTAACTTCTAAGGTGACAGACGTACTCTTCTATTAATGTTATAAAGCACAATTCACTAAGTTACCTCCTGGATCATTTTAGTTTTGATTCTAGAAAATAGCCATTAATCCGTAGTTTAGTTAGAAGCACAATCTGCATACAGATGAGTCAGAGTAGAAGCCACCATATTTTTAGAAGCACAATTTAAAATACCCTATCACTGATTTCTGATCTATTGCTTAACTTTTTTGCCTCAGCTCCAGAAAGCTAAAATCTAGGTCACAGCTACTTTAAAAAATCTTAAGTCATATAAAATGTTCTGATAACTTGAAAACTTTTATCAACTTTAGCTTTTTCTACATTCCCCACCTGCTCAATTTCCTGATAACTAGTGTCTTCCATTGCAGACACCTTTTGTTCCCAAAGTTAGTCTAAAATAATTCAGGTACCTGGTCTATAAATACACCAGTTAAGTGAATTCAACACACATTCCTATGAAAATTTGAGGCTGATACTTTCATGATCAAAGGCCTTAAGAGAATTTACCAAATTAACTATTTGGATAGTGGACATAATTTCATAGAGGAAAATATGGACAAAAGAGCAAGTAAAATTCTATTAAATAACTATTTAGTAGTTAGGATTAAACATCGGCAGCTTTGTTAGTTGAAGATGACTAATTTCTATCATTTCACAAATAACCTTGATGATTACATAAAAATTCTGAGATGTTTTTAGAAAGGAAGGTATATGGAAAGACACCTACTATGTACTGAGAATTTACCACGAATTAGGCCTTGTGAAGTGCTTCACATACCTTATATAAAACTTAATACTTCCAATACTACTGGAATGCAGGTATAATTACATCTTTTTAAAGATGGAGGAAATTGAAATTTAGAGAGTTGACTTAAGTTGCCCAAAGCCACACTTCTAGATAAGCATTCAAACCAAGGTCTTTTGAATCCAAAGCTCATGTGCTTAACCATTAATGCCATACCTCTTCCCACAGAATTTTTATTTTTTAGGTTAAAGGTGTTTGGTTACGTGAAACTCAAGGACACTGGAGTATTCTGAACTTCTGGGGGACGCATCTTTTAGGGGATTCAAGTTTAATATTAGCTTGTTATCTAACATAGCCAAGTAGAACTATTAAAAATTAACTGCGGTCAAAAAGGCCAATCTCTGAGTATGGTTTACCATGTCATGAAGTGTTTATACAAAAATTTTATAATTTCTTTAACAAAATTGTGAGGTGAAAGGTAGCACTGGTCCTATGGTTCATATGTGCAACCATGGACCTAGAGGTATTCAGTAACTTGTTCTTGATCATAGAAGCAGCAAAAATGTGTGTGTGGGTGCTGGTGGTATGGAGGCAGGTACAACAGTCTGTGAAGTCACCATTCAACCAGTCTTCTCACTCCACAGACAATGGTCCTACAACTACAACATGGGAACCAAAATATTCCACTACTTTATCCAGTACAGTCCAGCGGGAGACATTGCCCAAAACATCTTTGCCACAACTGGTACTGGCAATGACATTGCCAAGTAGCTCCTGATCCACACTGGTCAAAAGTCTCAAATTGGCCTCATTGTGCCTTTTTCTCACCTCCAGGATCCCCCTTTTCCCTATCCGTATACATTCATAAGCCCTCTGGCTATCAAAAGCCTTGCATAGAGCTGCCTTCTTCCCATCGGAATCATATCCAGTAAAACAAACTTATCTTCCTTCACTCCTCCCACATGTTTAAAAAACTGTCCACAAGTTTAAAAAAATATAAAAACAATTTAATAAAACGAATCTGTCTAACATAAGGAGCATACTGTGGAAATTGTATAAGGAAAGACACGCATAATCTAATGGCAAACACTGTTAGCATTTTGATATCTTATTCACAATTTTTTAAAAGCAGCATTGTCTCTCTTACCATACCCTTTGAAAAACAGAAGTCAAGCAAGAATTCAATTGAACATTAACTGTACTGGAGAATGCAATTATCACACTAGACTTTTAGACAATGTGATGAAATGAAGATTTAGAGGCAGCATGCCCCTCCTCCGCCCCTCTGAATAAGTCTTGTCTTTTTTTGGGGCGGTGAGGGAAGTCCTAGAATGCCTTAAAATAATCATGAATTTCCATTTATTCTACTCTGAGCAGTGCTTGGCCACTCTCTAAAAACCAAAATCCTAGAATAATCCTGACAAATCACTTGAATGATGGCCAATCCCTGCAGTTAAACACACTCACACACAAACACAATTTGAAATCCAAAATGCATTTGGTTCACTAATCGTTTTATGTTTCAATCCACTGTTTCACCTAAAACATGTGACAAGTGAACAGCAAAGAGTAAAATTTCATCGCCCTCACAAAATTTAATGAAGTGAGGAGAATGCTTCTCAGGGAGAATGCCCATAGTCCAAACCCACTCTCTTGTTTTTATAAAGCAGGCACTCATCACTATATTAAGTCTTCAAAAATATAATTTCTATGCACAGATTATTCTCAGATCTCAAATAAAGTTTATATCAAGTCTTCTTAGGTGATAGTGGGGTACAGTGCAAAAGGTTTCTGAGCCAGCACACCTGGGATCATGTTTTGTTTCTGTCACTTTTTCTTTGACCACGCACTCAATTTCTTTTGTGCCTCATTTAACTTATGAAAGGGGCATGCTTCTGTGAGCCTTACAGGGCTCTTATAAGAATTATGCATAATGATTCACATGAAAGCACATGGTAAACTGAAAGAAAATACCTTTATATAATTGCCAGTAATTATTATTACACTAGATTCCTACCCCCTCAAGACTACACTTTTATTTTCTTTGATCAGAACAGGCCAGGCCAATGGACCAAAGTGGGCGGCAACCTTGGGGCAGGTGGCCCCAAGAGGCAGCCCCAGTCCAGCCTCAGGAGGGAAGACAGACTGATTGGGGGGTGGCAGTTTGTGTAGGAGGCCTTAGAAGCTCTGTGAAGTTGGTCTGCCATGACTTGAATCTCCACAAGAAGACTCCACTTTAAAATAGGGCATTTTAAATAAACTTCTATTTTTCACTTCAATTCACTGTTTAAGTCTTAAAATATTGAAAATCTGAGTTAACTGGAGTGAAATGAAAGGCATGGCAGATAAAGCAAAGTGAGACAAAAAGAGACTCTTATGAACATCAAAATATGAGGTACAGAGCTTGGGCAGACATAAATACAAAAATTATTAATATTAACAAAAAGCAGTAGGAAAAGTGGAAATATTATAATGAAAGAAAAGGAAACCGATATCAATGCTAGCTTTAGAGATGAAATAGGCCTGGAGAACTCTGTGGCAGGCAGAGAGTGATGCTAAAATAATAAAACAAGCCACAAAGCACAATATACAATACTAACGAAATATATCCTTTAATGGCACACAAAGTGGTTTTTCTCTACTGCTTGAAACTTTAGCAGGTAGAAAAGTGAGAATGTTTCAAGAGATTTCTAAAAGGCTGCTTACAGTACTGGCAAAAAGCGAATATTCAAAATGCCACATTTAAGCGTAAGGACATTTTCAAAAAGAGCCTACTGTAGGTGACATTTAAAATACCGCCTCCCAAATAACCAGCCAGCCAGGGACTTGTAGAGGTCCCGAAGTGTGTCATGCGCATAAACGATCCCGAGAGTGGGCCGCGGGCACCACGCAAACTTTCTCTTGTGGCAAGCCCCTAGAACAAAGCGCCCATCTCACTGGGGATGAGGAGATCAGCGCGACCCTGGAATGAGACAGACTCTCGGCTAAAGCTCCCCTCCCAACATAGGGCGTCCCACCCTGCCCCACAGACTCTTCTCCCAGGTCAGGTCCGCCAGTGCAAGTCTAGCCCCGGCATCCCGAAGGCAGCCCCTTAGGGTCCCAGCAGCCCTAGCTCTGTCTCGCAGGCCACCGCCCCCAACCCAGAGCTTCATTCATTGACCCCGGCGGAGGGGCGAGACCCAGCCGGGCGATGGGTGTGCGCGGCTCGAGGCGGGGGCCCCGGAGCAGGTGCTTACTCTGCGTGTCCGTTAAGGAGATCATGGCTGCAGTGGTGGGGACAGCGGCGACAGCACCTCGGAAAGCCCAGGGTGGGAAGCTGAGTCGGGAGAAATGAAGCCGGGAAACAGCCCAGGCGAGAGCCGCCACGTCTTCCGGAAACACGCAGCCACCCTCACTGCCGCTTTAAGACCGCTTCCTATTGGCGAAACCTGCTTCCAATCTCAACCAATAACTCGTAATGTTGTTCGGTGACGCGCATGGTGACCACACCCCTTGACCAATTAGAGAAGGGAGTTATCTGTGATTGGCTGAACGGACCGACCCGGAAGGGTGGATGCTCTCAGCTGGCTGGCGGGAAGATTTTACTCCCGAGTGGCGGAAAGATTTGCTCGAGGCCTGGGTGCTTTGGTGTCGGAGATCCGAGAGTCGGAGATCGGAGAGTCGGACACAGGACAGTCGGACACCGGAGAGTCAAACACCGGAGAGTTAGACTGGGCTTCTCGGTGGGGAGAGGCTCTGGGATAACTACTGTTACAGCTTTGAAGGGTCAAGGGTGTGCGCTTTTTGTTTCATCCTTCCCTTTCCGGCTGCAGGGCGAGGCCGGTCTGTAGCGGATCACTTCCTTTCGCCCACACATTGGCGGAGGAGAAACCGGAAAGTTAATCACTGCCCTGCTCTGAGAACTCGGGCCTTTAGGGGCACGTTCGCCTGCTGACCGGTCTTCTGATCTCCCCATTCTTTTCCATGCAGGAGGATTGGCCACCAAAGCCTGTTTATTAGCAGCTGCCATTTGTTGGTAAATACTACTGGGGATGCTTCTTCCACCCCCTGCTTCACAGTAGCGGAAGGGCGGGCGTTATTAATATTAAATTACTATTGCCTCTAAATGAAGGTGGCGGGGAGAGAGAGGATTTAGCCTATGGTATCTCAGTGGCGTTTCCTCCAACATTGATGACTGGCTGTCACCCTGTAACATTTTTCCTGTGGATGCCTAGCTTATACTGCTGAGTGACAGACCTGCTGTAGTTCAATTTCTGGATACATTTTATGTTGAGATATCTTTTGCTGTTAAATCACATCATTTTGGGAAGGAGCAGTCTTTTAACCGCATAATCAAAGGAGTCATTTAAAATCGTGTGGGAGAATTGGATATAGACTGTGTCTTTTCATAAGGGTAGAAACAGCCCCTGCTACCTTAGCAAACCTGAGCCCTCACTATATCAAGGCATTTTCCTGGGCTGTGCGGATACAAAGGTGAAGAGATTGAACCCCAGCCCTGCTAAAGGACCTTACAGTCTATGGAAGGAATGTTACATTTTCATTACGTGAAGAGATGTTTGTATAGATCAAGAATTAGAAATCCTTGGTTTACTCTCCTATTTAGCCTTCTTTTAATGGTGTGGTTATTCCACATTCTTTAGCAAGGCAAAAAAGAGTCAGCCTATCTTTCCGGCCTAGTGGTGGCTTCAGAATTCTGTGTAGAAAGGGCGTAAGGTCAGCAGTCTAAGGATAGGTGTTGCAGAAGTGACTTTTGGAGAGCATCTTAGTTTTAGAAAATGTCCATATTAGAGAGATAGAAGAGGTGTTTTTAGGATTATGGGGAATTTAAAGTTTCTACTCTCCAGCCCCATTTTCCACTTGTCCATATGCATGCTTAGGTTTTAGTCATTCATAGATACTTAGAAATCATTAATACAAACCATTTTCCCCTCCCCCCACCTCTAACCTAGAAAATCTAGCTTTTCTGTAGAACACCAATTTCTCTTTTAAGATTGGGCTTATATTGTAATTCTTTAACGCAAGGGCTCAATAAAATGTTAGATGATTAATTTTATTATTTATGTTGATGTATTTTGCTTAATCTGGTACATTTGAATCTATCCAAATTATAAGATTGCCATCCTCCCAGTTTTACAGGTAGGGAAAGAGGCTTGGAGGAACAGCATATGCAACTTTGCCTAACATAGTAATTTAGTCACATAGCAATTGGTGCTACTAGACCTGTTGAATGTTTGCTGTTTTTTGTTACATCACTTTGTATCTTGTGGATGTTTGCTGAGTGTTATTGCTACTGTATTTGTCATGTATACGTTTATGTGACTTGGGACACTTCTCTGAAATCTAGAGTTAGTCGTTCTGAGTGTTGTGGGTTATTAAGCTGAAATATAGAGTTTTCCATAAAAAATTAGTGTCAAAAGAACCATGCGGTTCTTATTTGAAAGGTCACTGCAATATATAATTTACTTTCTAACATTTTCCGTGCTTAGGAATGACAGATTACTGTTGAGTGAACATCATTAATAGTACTATTTTTAAAAACTTGTCACTGTTGTGCTTTTATTTTTAGAAAGAAATTTGGATTATTTTAGAAACAAATTTGGAAAGAAAAAGAATGGCGTCCGTTTCAGGTTAGTAGCAATGATTACATTTTCTTCTTCCTTCTGTTCTATTTCTGTTTGTATGATATTTGAAAAAGTTTGTTTTAAAAATTCTGATTATAGAAATGATTTTTTTCAGGTTTTTTATTGAGGTAAAATACACATTACAAACTTTGCCATGCTAACCATTATTAAGTGGATAATTCATTGGCATTAAATGCATTTAGACTGTTGTGCAGTCGTCACCACTATCCATCTCCAGAGCTTTTTCATCTATCCAAACTAAAATTCTATACTCATTAATCCGTAACTTTCCATTACTTCTCTTCTCCTTATCCCTGATAGCCACTATTCTACTTTCTGTTTCTTGACTATTTTAGGTACCTCATATAAATGGAATCATATAACATTTGTCCTTTTGTGTCTAATTTTTACCTTATTTGTGTCCAAATAAAGGCAATAGCGGAATCATGCTTTTGCCTATTTCTCTTACTGCTGAGTATACACTGACCCCTTCCCCAAAAGAGCAGGTACAAATTATCTTTATTTGTCTTTGGGTGATGCTCATTTCTCTTCTTGCTGAATCATGTCCTCCTTGGTAATACTGTAATGTATCGGAGAGGGACCAAATAAAAGGAAAAACCCAAACTTGGTTTATATACAAATTTTAAAAAGCAAGAAAGACTTATAGCTATTACAGTTCTTGTTTTTCAATTGGTAATGTGATCATAGCTTGTACTTTATAACTGCCTTCTTCAACTACCCATTCTGTATTCCTTGGTTCTCAGTTGGTAATGGGTCTTTGCTTGGTGGGGACTACTTGCCTTAGTAGTTTCCTATATTTGGTTATTATAGTTTTCAATTAACTTTAATCACAAGATAAGGGAATACTGAGAGGTGCACTAGAGGATCTTCTGCTTTCCAGACATACTCCTCCTTATCCCTATAGTGTAGTAGCTATCTGATTTCCCCTTAATAGGCAGGATCACTTACCCCAGCAAGTATAGTAATCGCCTTCTTTGCCTGTTCATTTGTTGGCATGAGGAACCCAAAGTGGCCAAGTGGCAGTCAACTTCCAGTTTAATGGAACTATTGCTTTTTCCCCTGGTACAAGCATTTCTTTCTTGGTAACCAAGACCTCTAGGCCAGCAAGAGTCCGATGTTTCAAGGATGGGAAGCAAAAATTTCACTAGCGGATCACTAAGGGTAATAGAAGAGCCACTTCCATTTCCACCGCTGATTCCCGTGAATCGTGGCAATGGGAGAAACAGCACTATTCACTGATGTATAGCATGCCATATCCTGGAGGCCCTTAAAGTGCTGATACCCAGCTGGCAGCATAATTGAGTCTGCAAAATGCCACTCCATTATTTTCTCAGGCTAGCTGCTGCAGGTTGTTGGTGAACATAGTTAGACCAGTTAATATCTTGAACATTAGCCTTCTGTTGTGCTTTGTTTGCTATAAATGAGTTCTTTGGTCAGAAGTAATTTGGTGGGGAATACGATGACAATCAGTAGGAATTCCGTGAATTCCTGGATGGTGGACATGATAGAGCACTGCAGGCAGGTATGGTAAATTCATATCCGGAGTAAGCATCTGTATCAGTGAGAACAAAGTGCTGCCTCTTTCATTATAGACGGTTCCAATGCAGTCACTTTGCCATCAAGCATCTGTCTGTCCCCACAGAGAATGGTGCCTCCATTGGAACTCAAGGTTGGTATGAGCTGTTTGCAGGTTGAGCACTTAGCTCTGGATGTAGCCAGATGGGTCTTCCTGAGTGGCAGTCCATGTTGCAGAAGGCACTTTGTTCTTGACTTCGTTGTGCAAGGACAAGTGTGGTCAATGTCCAGGTCATCTTGTCTACCTGATTAATTATGATTATACTTTGTGGAAGTTGTTTTTAGTGAGCATTCACATGGGACACAAATACCTTCACACTCTGACCATTCAGAGAGGTCTATACATATATCTCTTCCTCAGACCTCACTGCCACCTATTTGCTAACCTTTTCCTATTTGCTACCTTCCAAGTTGCTAACCATCCTGCTAATCATTAACCATTGCCTATAATAGTGTGGATGTATTCCTCTGGCAAAATGAATAACTATGTGGACTGCTTACTGCTGACTGGGAGAATTTTCCATCTCCAATGTTTTTCAGGATCACTCTGGAGAGATGCTAGAGTGCTTTAGTTGTTCACTTTCAGGTAGTGACAATGTATCATGCAGAATCTTTTGTAAATTAGGTCTGCATTTTTTTTTTTCCTTAGTAACACTGAATCCCACCATGAGGTTATAGCTACAGGTTGAGGAGGAGGAGGCAAAGGGGAGGATGGTGCATGAGCATTCAGACTTCTTGTTCATGCCTTCACTTAGAACCTGCTCACTTTTGCACATACCACTTCCATTGTGATGATGGAGGCCTGCCTTATGAATTGATGGGTCGGATGACACCTGGTTGATGATAGGCAGCACAGGTCACATAGTAACTTCTTACAAGAGACTTCTTGTAAGACCCAGGAGCAACCCAGAAGTTGTTTCTGAAAGGGTAATAGTTCTCTGTAGATAATGGCAAAGAGCTTTGCTCTAAAATCCTTATCATCTTTGTTGTGACTCATCTATAGGCCAAAGGTGTCATATAACATCTGCATTCATCACAAACTTACAGCACCATCAAATCTGTTGGGTCATATGGCTCAATGGTAAGAGAAGATTGTATCATGGCGTTACCTCTTGTTCGAGGTCCTACTCAAAACCGGCAAGTTTTGGGGTTACTTGGTAAATTAGGTGTATGTTGCCTCCCAAATCCAAGTAGTCCATTAGGCTCTGTGCTGCTCTCTTAGTAATAGGAGGGGCCAGATATAGAAACTTATCCTTCACTTTAGAAGAGATATCTCAACATGCCCCATACCCTTTGACTCTCACCAAGGTGTCAGGCCTCTGAATTTTTATGGGATTTATCTTCTATCCTCTGGCAAGTGTCTCTCTTAGCAGTTTGTCTATAGTAGCTGCTACTGCTGCTTCTTGCTCAGCAGGTCAGACAAGCATGATATCATCAATGCAGAGAGCTAGTGTAATGTCTGGTGGAATGAAAAGGGAATCAGGATCCCTGCAGCCTAGATTAGGGCTAGAGAGTAGATATAGCTCTGAGGTGGGAGAATAAAGATACATTGCTGGCTCAGCAAACTGCTTTTACTGTGCTATACTATTCCCCTATGCTATAATAACAGGTACATGGGTATGGAGAATAAAACATTCAACAGATCAATAGCTGAAGCCAGATGCCAGGGCATGTGTTCTGTCTTATTAATGAAATTACAGCTGGAAGCATGGCTGCTGTTGGAGCCACAGCCTTATTAATTTTGGCGTAATCCATTCTCAATCTCCAGAATCCATTGTCTTCTGCATACACCACATAGGTGAGTTGAATGCGACATGGAAGTCATCATTACCCTCACATCTTTCATGCCCTTGATGTAGGCAGTAATCTCTGCAATCCCTCCAGGAATACAGTAATATTTTTGGTTTGCTGTATTGGTTGGTAAAGGCAGTTTTGCTGGCTTCTATTTGATCTTTCCTATAATAATAATCCTTAGTTACTTTGCCAGGAGACCAATGTGTGGATTCTGCCACTTGCTGAATATATCTGCTCTCGGTATACATTCTGAAACTGAGGAAATAACTACACAGCAGATTAGAAGGCCCACTGTATATCACTAGCAACCGCTGGACTTGAACCTGCTGCTGCCCCATGCCAAGGAGATCACCAACCCTGCCCTTACACTGACTTTCTTAAATACAGAAAATATGTCTACTGCTTCATTTCTACCTTTTAAATCTCTGGAAACCAAAGCTGCATTGATCACCTCACTTAAGTCGAGTCTATGCTCTGACTGGTGGATCACCATGGCATTTTGGTTTTCTAAGAATTAGCATCAGTTCAGAGCTAATGTCCAGTAGTTTCTGAGAAGTGATTTCTCTTTTTCTTTCTTTTTTTTTTGGACGGAGTCTCACTCTGTCACCCAGGCTGGAGTACAGTGCTGTGATCTCGGCTCACTCCAAGCTCCGCCTCCCGGGTTCACACCATTCTCCTGCCTCAGCCTCCCAAGTAGCTAGGACTACAGGCGCCCGCCACCACGCCTGGCTAAATTTTTGTAATTTTAGTAGAGACAGGGTTTCACCATGTTAGCCAGGATGGTCTCGATCTCCTGATCTCATGATCCACCCACCTCGGCCTCCCAAAGTGCTGGGATTACAGGCGTGAGCCACCGTGCCCGGCCGATTTCTCTTTTTTTCTAATGCACAGTTACCCTAATAAACTTCTCTGGTGAAGAGTAGTAGGAAGATTCATTACATACATTTTTAGCTGTGTGGTTGAGTCCTTCCCCAACAGGCTCCAACCTCTGCCTTATTCAAGGGCCTCTGGTTCTATAAGGTGGTTCAATTCTGGAAATTTGTCGAAGGATGGTCTCTCTGTTGTGTTTCTGGTTCTGTTTACCAGAATCAGAGCTTTTTATTCTGCGTATTACAAATCAAGTAATCTATTTCCATTTCAGGGACTTCACAGTCAACTAGTCAATCCAAGATCTTGTCGGTCAGACTATTCTGATTGCTGCCTCAGCTCTGTTGCCCTTCATGGCAACCACATCTACTTTATTTCTGGTCATAAATTCAATTGCCAATGGTTAGCCCCCGTACCTTGGAATCCATCATTGTCGTTGAATCAGGTGGTCTACTTGGAAGATGATATTTCCCACTGTCATTCCTAGATTACAGAGAACAGCCAGGGGAGCCCCAGCATCCCTGAAGAGCTCCGCTGATGCTGGCGCTCTGCTCATGACTGTATTTTTCACAGTCTTGGTGAAAGAAGTGTCCTCTGGATTCTCCTGGGGAGCAAGGGAGTGGATTTTCTATCTATTTGATCTTCCACTCTGGCACTGCTCTCTCTCTAAGCCTCTGAATACCTTCCTTTAGAGCATACCCAGGAAATTCCAGAGCTCCAGCCTCACTGGACTCTATACCTGTTTTATTCCATCCCAATTTTCTGACATTCATCTCTGAGGCCAGGTTTCAGGCAATGAGCCAAGCAAATTACTAGAGCCACTCCTGGCCACTATCTAGGACATTAAATCCAGAATTTCTTAGTGAGCCCGTATCAATAAACTTAGCTTAATTCGACATTGTATTCCATAAACCCTGTTTCAGTACCTTTATGATCTATTCCCATATACATTCTCTAGGTTTCTGATGTAGTTTGGATATAGTTTGGATGTAGTTCTGATGTAGTTTGGATGTAGTTTCTGATGTAGTTTGTAGTGTCTCCTCCTAATCTCATGTTGAAATGTGACCTCCAGTGTTGGAGGTGGGCCTAGTGGGAGGTGTTTGGGTCATGGAGCAGGATCCCTCATGAATGGTTTGGTGCCCTCCCTATGGTAATGACTGAGTTCTTGCTCTGTTAGTTCACATGAGAGCTGGTTGTTTCAAGGAGCCTGGCACTGCCTCTTCTCTTTCTTACTCTATCTCCCACTGTGTGACACACCTGCCCCCCTTTGCCTTCTGTCATGATTGGAAGCTTCCTGAGGTCCTCACAAGAAGCAGATGCCAGTGCTATGCTCCTTGTATAGCTTACAGAACCATAAGCAAAATAAACTTCTTTTCTTTTATAAATTACCCAGCCTCGGATACGCCTTTATATCGATGCAAAATGGATGAACACAGTTTCTATTGATATATTTTGGCACATGCAGCTCTTTTGGTGCATATCATGTCTTTTGACAGGTTACATCTTTGTGTTTTATCCTCTAGGACTTCTGGATCTTAAAGCACTGAAAGATGGTAGAGGCTGATTCTTAGGAGGCTTAGCAGTCCCATACAAGGCAACGAGGACCATTGTGGGGACTTCAGTTAGGAGGACATTGTTTCAGAAAGGGGAGGCAGGGTAGAAGAGACTTGGCATAATTTAGTGGTTTAAGGTAACCTGCTTCATTGGAATCTGCCCTTATGTTCCCCTCCAAATTTCAGAGTCTCCTTCCCAGTCAGTGTGCTGACTTTATCATAAGAGTCCCTGCAAGGTTGGGAATTCAGTTTGTATTGAAATTCAGCCATCTGCAGGATTTAGACTTACAGCTATTTTTCCAAAATATTGGCCCTGTACCTATAGAGGATAAGGTTTTTTTAAGGACAATCATAGAAACTTTGAGGTCCCTTAATGCAGATCCTACATTTTTCCCCTGAGTTCTTTGCACACTTAGAAGCAACCAGTCAACCCCATTATTCTCACCAAAACATTTGTAACAGCAAACACTTTGTCACCCACAGCCTTGCCTTCTCTAGTTATTTTTCTACTGGTGTCTATGGATGATGATTTAAATAACTTTTTTCACTGCATGATGACATAGAATAGTTATGTTCCCTTTATCAGTGGAAACAGGGTTATTAATGCCTTGAAATCTAATCAGATCAGAAAGCCAGTTCTATGTGGCCCAGAAACAATTCAGAGAACCTGTTAAGTTTCTGTTCTTCCGGATCAAAATTCTGTATTGGTTAGGGTTCAGTCAGGTAAGCTGAACCATTATGAGTGCTGTAAGTTTTATTATGGGGATTAAAACTTATGTGATCATGGGAGCTGGTTAAGCAGCTATCCCTGAGTCAGCTTCTGGTCCTGAAGTCAGCAGTACCAGCAGTGAGAAAGCAAGATGGGTGTGAAGTATGGGAGGGTATGGATGAGCTGGAAGCTGCAAGGATAAGTTGAAATTCATGAGGACAAAGTTAGGATGCTGGTGCCCTGCTGAAAAGCTGGTGCACTTGTCACAGAAGGTTGGTCAGCAACATGACCAAGAAGCCAAAGAATCTGTGGGCCAAGTTGTTCCACCAAGAAGATTTAGCAGGAGCTGGGGGAACTGGCTTCTGCCCCACGTCAACAAAGTGAGGCAGCAGTTTCCTAATATCATGAGTGAGCTCCAGAAGCACCTGGCCATAGGCCAACCATCCCAATGTAAAACTGGCTGCTGCTTTATTTCTGCCTTGTAAATCTCATGCAGAGTTCACTTGTGGCCAAACCTAACCCAAAGTCATGTAGGGAAGGGTTGATACAAGGGATGATGGCAGTTGGTACAATAAAAAGGTACCCCAACATCCTATTTTAAATCACAGCCATAAATTATATCTCATGAAGAAGCACATTAAACCTGTATACTGATTAATGCAGGCAGTATATGAAAATGCCCCAAGAACATCTTTAAGATTTTTCTAGCTTCCATCGATGTGGTATCAAAAAGCATCTCACTTTTTGACTTTAATACTTAGATTGATTAGAATCATACACTGGGGTTTCTTTATAGATTAGTAACAAAGGAGATAAAATGCCAATTCCAATAGTACACTTGATTTCTCTTACTTGTTACATCCTCTTGTTGATAATTACCAACTCCTTATACCATCAAGTGAGCCCAAATAGGAATACCTTCATAAAGTAATAGCAAAGTAATTAGGGAATTAGCTTCCTTTTGCTTCAAAGTCTGACTACTTTAGTTAAATGATTTAGGAGATTGTTAGACCACTTCTCTACAACATAATAATAATAATTATCATATATTAAATATTTGTGTACCAGGTACTGCGTCTAGAACTCCTAATATATTATCTCACTAGCTCTTCATAAAAATACTATGAAAGTTAGATATTGTCCCCATTTTACAGGAAGGGAAATGGGGATGCAGGTAAGTATCTTGTCTGAGGTCACTCAGCAGGTAAAAGGAGGACCTGAGATTTAACTTAGGTCTATATGACTCAAAAACATGCTCTTAACCATTCTGCTATACTGCTTCAAGTTTGTCTGTAATTGATATGGCGGGCAACACCCAGAAATCAATCTGGAAACCTAAAGTTGTAATTTACTCTGTCTAATCATTGTATCCCCGCTGCCTCCCATAGCTCTAACTGAGGAACTGGATTCTATAACCAGTGAGCTACATGCAGTAGAAATTCAAATTCAAGAACTTACGGAAAGGCAACAAGAGCTTATTCAGAAAAAAAAAGTCCTGACAAAGAAAATAAAGCAGTGTTTAGAGGATTCTGATGCCGGGGCAAGCAATGAATATGATTCTTCACCTGCCGCTTGGAATAAAGAAGGTTAACTTTTTTTTTTTTTTTTGCTAGTTTTATTTCTTCTCATATTTTAAAAAACTAGAATGAATTCTTGATGGGACAGTGCTTTCCAGTAGGCTTAGAGGTGAAACTGGCCATTTCTCCAGTGGAATGGGAAACTTGCAGGTGGATCATTCTTTCCCTATGTTCTGTAGTCTTTAAATTAAACTTTTATTATTCAGACATTTTTTTCCAATTATTGTTATAGCAACATTGATCATGTTTAGAAAATGAGATACTTCCTTTACCTACATTAACAAACAGTTAAGAAAAAAAATTCAAACTCCTTGCCAAAGGTTAGATCATTTTCCTGCCCTAGTGAACAAACCTTTCATGATTCAAGACCTTATCAAACATCATGTTTATCAATTATAAATAGAATACTATAATAGAATAATTAGAATAACTCTAGAACGGATTGTGCTTTTTGTGGATGTTGCTTTTCAATGATTCACGTCTGAACAAGATATTTACACCAAAAATTCCAGATAATTGTTAACTTTGTTCATGATATTTGAGTACTTTATGATGCTGTGAATTCCCTGATCAACATTCAGACAATTTTTTAAATACCTGATCAAACACCTTCCTTTCTTGTGTGGGTTAATTCTCAACTGGCAAATGTTTACATTTGTTACTTTTTTTTTTGTTTTTGAGATAGGGTCTTGCTTTGTTGCCCAGGCTGGAGTGCAGTGGCACAACCACAACTCACTGCAGCCTCAAACTCCCAGCCTCAAGCAATCCTCCCTCCTCAGCCTCCTTAGTAGCTGGGACTACAGGTGCACAGCACCGCACCTGGCTACTTTAAAAAAAAATTTTTATAGGGATAGAGTCTTGCCATCGCTTGAGCTCAGGCTGGTCTCGAACTCCTGAGCTCAAGTAATCCTCCTGCCTTGGCCTCCCAAAACTGTTGAGATTATAGGCATGAGCCACCATGCCTACTATGTCTTATAATACATCATTTAACTTGTTTTTGCTTTGCTTAGCTAGTGAGTTAATCTCAAAACTATTATCATAAAAGTTTAATGGTCTATAAGTATTAGAAGTCTTATATATGTTTGTCTCATTCTTATCAAACTTCTATAATAGTCTTACATGTTTGTCTGATTCTTAACTTTCTTTTCCTAGATTTTCCATGGTCTGGTAAAGTTAAAGATATTCTGCAAAATGTCTTTAAACTGCAAAAGTTCAGACCACTTCAGCTTGAAACTATTAACGTAACAATGGCTGGAAAGGAGGTATTTCTTGTTATGCCTACAGGAGGTGGAAAGAGCTTATGTTACCAGTTACCAGCATTATGTTCAGATGGTATGTACTAAAAAAATTAATTTTGAGTTGAAGAAGTGCTTTGTCATCATACCTTTTTAATTCTTTTAAAAAATAATTTATAATCTTACATATGTAAAAATCAAGTGCATTTTTGTTTGATTTCTTCTATATTAATAGAAATGTAAAGTTTCACCTAAAGGAGGAATTTTATTTATTTTTCATTTTAGATTCAGGGGTATATGTGCAGGTTTGTTACATGGGTATATTGTGTGATGCTGAGATTTGGACTTGTAATGATCCATCATCCAAGTAGTAAACATAGTACCTGCTAGGTAGTTTTTCAGCCCTTGCCCTCCTCTCTCCCTAAAGGGAGAGTTTTAAAAACTTCTGAGATTGGTTCCTGAAACATAAATTTAAAAACATATTGTACTGAACATTCAAAATCCTCTCTTCTAGCTTTTCGAAACCCTATCTAAATTATTATTAACCATATTCACCCTACAGTGCTATAGAACACTTGAACAGAAGATACAAGGGGCAAAAAAACCCAAAAATGTTGTAGGAGAAGCAGCTCTGGAAGAAGAATCAGTAGACCTGAATTCTAGTCCCAGATCTTTACTGAGTGTCTGCCATGGTGCTAGGCACTGGGAGACACAGTAGTGAGCAAAATGGGCGTGGTCTTAGTTTTCACAGAACTCATAGTGTAGAGTAGCACTTTCTCAGACTTTAGTGTACGTAAGAATCACCTGAGAATTTGATTATGTGCAGATTCTGATTTTATGTGAGACCAAAGATCCTGCATTTCTAACAAGCTCGCTAGTGCTACTGATATTACTGATTGGGTAGTAGCAAGGGATCAGCAAGCTTTTTCTTGAAAGGGTAGATAGTAAATAGTATAGGCTTGTGGTCCATATGGTCTCCTTGGCAGCTCTTCAACCCTGCCATTGTAGCACAAAAGCAGCCACAGATAATGTGTAAACACATGGGTGTAGCTGTGTTCCATTAAAATAACTTAAAAAATAGGCAACCAGCCCTTACTTTGTTGATCCCTGGTTTAGAGAATACAGGTAATTGCAAGCAATTGCAATAAGAATTTTGGGATAAAGGTTTTAATAGGGAATTAAGTCTGTACAAAGATCTGGTCTAGGGGCTGTCAGGGAAAGCTGTTCTGAGGAAGTGGCATTTAAGCTAAAGTTTAAAGGGTGAGTAGGCAGAAGGGACACGAAGGAAGAGTGTTCATTCAGAAAAGCAATGCGTGAGATCTAAAAGCAAGAGAGAACCTTCACATTATGATGTATTCAGTAACCTGGAGGAATTCCTATGTGGCAGTCAGTGGTAAGACATGTGGAAAGAGTCTTTTCCTTATTTTAGCAAGAAGCCATTGAAGAGTTTTACACAGATAAGACTCATTATTTCATGGTTTAGAAGGATAATTCTAGCAGTTAGATGAATTCCAGATACATCTGGAAGATAGATTCAATGGGACTTGGTATTTATTGCTTGGGGGGAAAGGAGAAAGAATAGTCAAGAATGATACTCAAATTTTAGGCTTGGACAAATGGTGAGGTTCTTCACTGAAATGGGGTACATTGGAGAAAGAACTCTTGGGAATGGAGAGGGGAAAGATGATGAATTTATTTGGGACATGTTGAATTTACGATGCCTTTAAGACATCCAGGTGGAATTGTCCTATGAGTAGGAGGATGTTTGTGTCTAAAGCCTGGTGTTAGAGGTCTGAGTTGGAGGTTGTTAGTGTGGAGATGGCCACTGAAGCCATTGGAATGAATTTCAGAGCAGCATAAGAAGAAAAGAAGGCCTAGAACAGAAACCAGAACACCAAGAGTTTAGGGATAAACAGAGAAAAAGGGCTTTCAGACAAGGCTGAGAAAGAGTAGCAACATATAGGATAACCAGGATTGTATGATGTTATTAGAAGGCTAGGGAAGGGTGTGTTTGAATGAGGGAGTAGTTAATAGTGATGTCTTTTAGCAAAATGTCAAATACGTAAGGATGTAAGTTTCAATGAGTTTAATGACAGAGGACTCATCTATAACCTTAGCTAGAGCAATTTTATTGAAATGGTTGGGTGGAGACCAAATAGCAATGGTTTGAAGTAGGTAGGAATTGAGGAAGTGGAACTGGTGAGTATGGGATTCTCTTTGGAAAAGAATGACTATGAAGGGAAGAAGAGAGTGGGCCATAAATGAGATGTTATCTTAGTCTATTCCAGCTGCTGTAACAGAATACTTTATATCAGTTAATTAACAAACAACAGAAGTTTACTGTTTGCAGTTCTGGAGGCTGGGAAGTCCAAGATCAAGATGCTAATAGATTTCGGTGTCTAGAGAGGGGGTGTTTCTCATAGATGGCACCTTCTTGCTACACCCTCACATGGCGGCAAAGAAAGGGCACTCCCTTCAACTTTTTGTAAAATGGCATTAATCCCACTTATGAAAGCAGAGCCCTCATTACTTAATCACTTCTGTGGGGATACCAACTTTCAGACCATAGTGGGTGTTTTCCAAGATGAGAGGGACTTGACCATGTTTAAATGTAATGAGTAGGTGCTAGTAAGGAAAAGTGAAAATAATAGGAGAGAGAATAATTGACTGGGAAAAATCCCTAATAAGGTCTTAATTTGATTATGTTTTTTAAACATGTCTGCTCTTTGCCAAAGGTTGTTGTAAGAAACAAACTACAGAAACGTAAAGCCATATATAATTTTAACTGTAGAATAGCTTTTGGACTTTAAACAGTTTCAATTATAAGGAAGGGGGCATATTACTATAACTTCATTCAGACAGTAAACTGTTCACTGATTTCTACTCAGCATAAATGAATCTCGTACAAAAAGTAAAAGAATGCTTATGCAACTATCATGTTTAATTATACACACTACTGTATAATTAAAAATCTGGTTTTTTTGGAAAGCTTTATAGTGATTTTTCCCTGATGAAACTGTTTAGTGTTTGAACTGATATATGTTGTCTTACTGAAATTACCAATAGTGATTATTTAAAATGATAGCAAATTAAACATTTGACATGATAAAATCTGTCTTTATTTTTATAAGGATAGAGTTCTGTTTAGTTGTATGTTTGTTTATTTGGCTTCTACTTACCTTGTTTGGTCATTTATTCATATCTAATTAATGAGAGTAAGAAGTAAGCTTTACTAAAGCTGCATTAAAAATTAATCTGAATTGATGGCCAGTGCCCACAAGTTAAGAAGGTGAATGGGCCGGGCGTGGTAGCTCATGCCTGTAATCCTAGCACTTTGGGAGGCCAAGGTGGGCAGATTGCCTGAGCTCAGGAGTTCGAGACCAGCCTGGGCAACACAGTGAAACCCTGTCCCTACTAAAATACAAAAGAAATTAGCCAGGCATGGCAGCAGGTGCCTGTAGTCCCAGCTACTCGGGAGGCTGAGGCAGGAGAATTGCTTGAACCCGGGAGGCGGAGGTTGCAATGAGCCAAGATCGCACCACTGCACTCTAACCTAGGCAACAGAGTGAGGCTCCATCTCTAAAAAAAAAAAAAAAAAAAAAAAAGAAGGTGAATGGTTTGCATCTGATTCTGAGGGTGGTGTAAAGTTTAAGGTAGATTTTTTTTTTCTCTCTCTTTTAGGTTTTACACTCGTCATTTGCCCATTAATCTCTCTTATGGAAGACCAATTAATGGTTTTAAAACAATTAGGAATTTCAGCAACCATGTTAAATGCTTCTAGTTCTAAGGTATGTTTCAGTGGCTTTTTTTTTTAATGTAAACTATTCACTGAAATAGGAGCTTTACCTGCAGTTGAGTTGCTTATAAAATTATAAACTGTTAACTATTTATATCAGGAGTTACAAACTACTGCTCTTGGCCAGTTCTGGCCCACTGTCTATTTTTGTATGTCCCAGGAGTTAAGAATGGTTTTTATATTTTTAAATGGCTAAAAAAAATCTAAAAAGAATATTTTGTGAAATGGGAAAATTATTTGCAATTCAAGTTTCAGTATCCATAAATAAAGTTTTATTGAAACACCACCATGCTCATTTGTTGACATGTTGTCTATGGCTGCTTTTACAGTATAATGGCACAGTGGAGTAGTTGTGATAGAGACCTTATAGCCCATAAAACCTAATATTTTTGTCTGGTACTTTACAGGAAACATTTGCTGACCTGTTTTGTATTATCCATTCTAAAATAGTAAGGGAGAATTTCTAATTATGCAGTGTAATTAAATATGAAATATGAATTATTAAGAAGTTACCCTATACCTGTGGAATTTCTTGTATTTAGGAATGGATTGTCTTACCCTCATCTGTAGAATAAAGCATTTCCCAGCTATTCTTTTTAAAAAAGCATATTACTGAAATCTTCAAAAGGAGAGAGAATAGCATAAAAACTGCCATGTAGCCATTTCCCCCTTCAACAGTTATCAACATACGGCTAATCTTTTTTTTAATCTGTATACCTCCAGTTTTCCCTACCCCTTTCCCCTTAGTTTATTTATTCAGAACAAATTCCAGACATCATATATTAATTGTAAATTCTTCAGTACGTATCTCTAACTTTAAAGAAAAGTGCTATGCCATCATCACATCTAAGAAGTTTAATCAATTCTTTAGAATTATAAAAAAATTCAGATTTCTATCTCATTTTTATGTTTTTTTTTTTTTAAAATATAGCCCAGATAATATTCATGCATTGTATTGTATTTGGTTGATATACCCATAGGTTCTCTTTATATCTTTTATATTTCCCATGGAAATTCTTTGTTGAAGAAACTGGGTTAACTGTCCTGTATCTTTCTGCATTTTCCTGATTGCGTCCTTGTGGTGTTCTTTCTTTCTCTCTCTTTTCTTTTCTTTTCTTTCTCTTTCTTTTTTTTTTTCAGTTCTGGGGTACATGTGCAGGATGTGCAGGTTTGTTACATAGGTAACTGGCTCCTTTTAGTTAGATCTAAAAGCCTGATTGTATTTGGAATTTTTCTTTAACTTTTTTTTTTTTGCAAGAGTATACTTACTGTGGTATTACTCAAGTGGTACATAGTACCTGGTTATCTTTTTGTGATGCTAAGCGTCAGTGGGTTCAAGTGATGTCTGCCTGATCTCTGGTTATCAGTTTTTCATCTAATGGTTTTAGCAGCCACTGAGTGGCACCGTGAGAGCCATGATTTCATTAGGGAGGTGCAAAATGGTGATATCTAATTCTGTCACTCTTTCTTCATGTATTAGTTATACTTTTTCTACAAAAATAAACTTTTTCCTCATTAACTCTGCATGATGAAAATGCTTGATTTTTTTTTTCCCTTTCTTTACGAGTTTTCAGAAAGAGTTGGTTTTCTAGCATTCTCCAAAGGTGGTCAACAAGATTTTTAAGGTTTTCTTTCCCCAAGTATCACTATAAACTTACAAGCTTTGACGTATAATATGATTCACCTTTGGAATCATATATATATATATATATCAATATGTATATATGTAATGCTGAAATAGTCCTGTCCTTGGGCAGTGAGAGCCTCTTTAAGTTGGTTCCTGAATCCTTTCTCTTAACCCCATTGCTTCTGTTCCTTGCTTTCTTTTGCAGTAAGATAATCCATGTTCATTTTATGCATTTCCTGCCCAGACCTAGAGTCAGCCATACCTCTAAGAAGCCCTGGTTCCTTTAGTTTACCCATATATTTTTGTTTTATTTAAACTCCATGTCATTCTATTATAACTGCTCCTTCCTCCAACAAAATCAATCTGTGGAGAAAACTGCCTTCTAATAATGTACTTTCTTAAAATTGAAAAAGAACATAATAGTAATAGAAAGTAATTTAGAAAGTTGCAGATAATTACAAGTTCATGATATATCCCTACTCTTGAAAGTTGGAGAGAGAAAAAAAGAACATCTGTATCCTAGAATATATCTAGGAGTTAACAAACTGCTTCTTTGCTGGGATGATGAAAGTAGTTTGACTGTCTCTTTCTATCTCATTCACTGGCATGTTTTTATACTTTTTTGGTCCTCTTTAGATTAGAAGGAAAAAAAATGACATCTAACGTGCTAAGTATTGTATAGAATTGTATTAGAGTACTAAGAATCTAATAACTGTTACCTTTTAGGATTTATTATTATTATCTTAATTTAATGAGTGATACTTTGTGAAACCCCATGGTCTTTATATTTAAATAAAGAGATTAAAAGATTTGATGGTATCATTTAAGAAGTTAATAAATAATAAATTTTGTTCACATACATAAAGGGATTATAAATATAATGTTAAAATTAATAAAACCCACCTTTATAACCATAACAATTGCATCTAGCTCACATTTTAGAATATATTATGAACAATTTAGGATTATGCCTTCATAGAATAAATGCTCTTCATTGGAGTATCTGTTGGTGTTCTTTTTTGTCAAGTGAGTTTTTTTTAGTCATCAACAATGTAGACGTTAGTAAATAACTAGAATGCTATTTACACAGCTGCCATGATGTTTCGTACTGAGACATGGTTTCAGTTTTAATGAACTAAACATCTGCTCCTAGAAAAGCCGAAGCCTATTATTGCTTTGGAGAAATGAACGTTTTCATTTACCACCTAGTATTTCAGTCTGCTAGCTTAGTTTTACTATCATTGTGTCTATTTTTTCTTTTAATAGGAGCATGTTAAATGGGTTCATGCTGAAATGGTAAATAAAAACTCCGAGTTAAAGCTGATTTATGTGACTCCAGAGAAAATTGCAAAAAGCAAAATGTTTATGTCAAGACTAGAGAAAGCCTATGAAGCAAGGAGATTTACTCGAATTGCTGTGGATGAAGTTCACTGCTGTAGTCAGTGGGGACATGATTTCAGACCTGGTATGTATGTTTTATCTAGAAAACTTTTTGATGTCATAGACCGTGTCCTTACTCAGCTTGGCATGATGGAAATCTCTGCTTCTATTAAAATCATCCTCAAGTAGTTACACATTGAATATCCCTCATCCAGAATGTTCGGAACCAAAAGGGTTTTAAATTTTGGATTTTTTTGGATTTGGGATGATCAACCTGTATTACTTATTTTATCTTGCCTCATTATGAGGAGGACTGAGAGGCAGAATCTTTAGTTTCATTCCCCACTGTAGTCTGTAGTTTAATTGCCCGTGTCAATTATGGACAAATATGGACACATATGTTTACTAACCAATAGTGGACATCTTTGTGGCATTTATGACATCTAGGTATTCCTTCACATTTGTTGAAGAATTTGCATCTGTTTCAAAGTTGTCATCTTTAGTCATCATTCTGGGGGTCTTTTCAGCACCCACATACAACTCCTCAGCATTAAACTTTGATGAGATATTTTTAGTGACCTTTTTCTTCACCCCACCACCTAATCCTACAGTCATAGCCTAAAGTAAGTTACTCAGAATTGTTATATGCAAAAAAATCTTAAATTCAAAAATCCAACTCCCTGGCTTCAACCTGTTTTCCTTCTGAAGCTTTTCACACTCATTAGGATTTGCTGGATCCCTCTTTTAATGCCTGCGTATTTATCCAGGCTCCTGTCCCTACATAGCAATCACTCTGTTTCCCGTCCAGACACTGTGCTGTTGCCCCTTACTTCTGTTATATTTGCCCTGGACTGCCTGGCCATTCTGCCAGCCTGCTTCAGGCATTGTGCCTGAGATGCTGGATTCATCTAGACTTTTGCTTTTCCCATTCCTGCTGCTTGGCTACTAAACATTGTCAAAAAAACAAAAATTGCATAACTCCATTCAGCTTTTCATTATCCTCAGCTGTCCTTATACTTGTCCCTATTTCAACTCCTTTATACATTTCTTCCAACAAATGTCTCATATCATTAACTTTCTATTCAGGCCCTAACTTGTACTTAGCAGATGCTTTCTGCCTCACAGAAAATAGATGCCATCAGGTATGAACAGCTCCTCTTTCTACTTTCAAACATTAGTAATCTTTTTTTTTTCTTTTGTTAAGGCAGAAAAGACCACTGCTTTATAAGGCTAACCATGACCACTCCCGTTTCATCCTTTCCTGCCTTCTTAAGATCTTGCACTGCCAAGTTCCTCACTCCTTCACCTTCAGTCTCTTTTGTCCTCTCCCTAAAAACAGAAACTAAAACACCCTTCTGACCTTTTAATGTTATTGTCCTCTTTCTGTTCTTTCTGTCACCATCAGACTTCTCAGCTTACCATCTCCATTTGTCACCTTTAACCCATTCTGAACTCATTGAATCATGCTTCTGCCACCACCATACTACTGAAACAGGTCATCGGTGACCCACCCCCAGATGAGACCACAGGTCTCATCTTCATTCCTCTTCCCACTTCACTTCAGTAACATTTTATATATTTACCTCTCACCTTGCCACATTCTACTCCCTTGGTTACTGTACAGCAATGCTGTTCATTGTCTTCCTTTCCATTCTCACCTCCTTCGCTCTTCCTGTCTTCTTTTTAAATATTAGTGTTCCCTAGGGTTCTGACCTCAGTCTTTACCCTTTCTTACATTTCTCCAGGGATAGTGAGCTTGTAGCCCGAAGACTGCATTCTCTACCTACAGAATTATTATGGGCATTGTTTTTATTTATTTATATATTTTAAATGGATTTAAATGCCTTAAATGGGATGTATACTCCTTTCTATTAAGGACCCCTCTTTTCTTAACCAGAGAGCGCCACATAGTTGTTACCTGGTGGCCACTGAAGTTACCTGATTTGTGACTCTTGCCCTATTTTCAACCTAAATGGTGTGATTCCTTATGATTATCACCCTTGCTTAAGTATTACCATGACTTATGTTGTCTCTGTGGATCTGCTGCCGAAGTGTAAAACATTATTCCCATATCTAATTATCTAACTGCTAAACTTTAAATTTATACTCCTAATTGTTTATCAGAAATGTGTATCTAAATTAGCATGACCAAAACTAAATTCCCCCAAAAGAACTGCTCTTTTTCTTCTCAACTGGGAATATTTTCCCTATAACTCTACTCGACATTCTAACCAAAAACTTTTTGTTTTCTTCACCTTTCCTTTCTCCCTTCTCCTCTCTACTCCCAAGCAATTTCCCCTTCAGTCTTCTCTGTCTTAGAAAATCATCCACTCATTCATGTTTGCCGAAGCCAAAATTTTAGCAGTTATCTTTATCATTTAGGTTCCAGTCAGAAGACAGTTATTTGAACAGAGAGAATTTTTTAGAAAGAATTGTAAACTAGGTAAAAAGTAGCTAAATAGATAACTGAAAAAGTAAAAAGAAAACTAAGATGTCATGGAGTTAAAAATTGGAAGAAGCAACAACCACCTGTAGGGCTGGGAGAACAGGAGGAAAAGATTGGAACAAATAAGACTTAGAAACTTAATGAAGAGGGCTTGTGGAACTGAGCTCCCTGGTGCTGGAGTCTCTTGGTAGAGGCAGAGGTGGGGTACATCTGTGATAAAGCTGGTTCTCCAAAGGCTGAAAAAAGTGCCAACTGTATTTAGTTGCTCTTAAGGAAAGAAGTGCTGCTGCATGGATGAGAAGCCTTGCAGGGGTGACGGTCACAGGAACACAAGCAAGCCCACAGGAAGCAGTTAGGGAGGAAGCAGCCATGGTGTCTTCCATCCAGGGCCAGCAGGCAAAGCTGATGCGTAGTGTGCAGAGTCCTTGGTGCAGCATCCCAAAGCACAGTATAGAAGGGTGGGGTTACAGATGCCAAAAAAAAAAAAGGATGACACACCGTCCTTGATTTACCCTCCCTTTGCAGATCCAGTCCACCACTAGGTGTTGTCAGCTCTGCCTCTAGAATGAATCTCAAGTTTGTCTACTCTCTGTGCACCTACGTCTTACATACAGTTGAGCTCCCTTCTGGTCTACTGCAGCAGCTTCCTAAGTAGTCTTTGATTCCGGTCTTACCCTTTTTGTTCATTCTCCACAGAGCAACCAGTGATATTTTCTAAATACACATCAAATCATATTACTTCCCTACCTAAACTACCCAGTAGCTACTGTGTACTTAGAATAAAACCCAGCGTTCTTAACTGGGGCCCATAGGGTAATATGTGATCTGCCCCCATCTGTCTACCTGATTTCCTACTCTTCCTCTCTTCTTAAGCCCCAGCATACTGGGCTTATCATTATGAGCACTTACCACTCTCTAATGGCATATTTATTGGTTTACTCTTTGTATTGTCTTGTTTCTTTGCTTGAATTGTAGACACATTTGCATAGCATTTTTGTCTTGTTTATCACTTTATCTTCAGTGCCTAGGGAAATGCTTGGCACACAATTAAAAAGGTGTTCCACATTTATCTATTGATGAATGGGTAAATCCAGCACTGTCTCCCTCCTCCCTGCCACCTCCATATCCCAGTAGTCACTAGGACCTGTAGGTTCATATATGTCTCTTTACTCTTTTTGATTTATCCTTAATGTCATGTCTCATTTTATATTCTGTATTATTTGTTTTCTGGTCTGTTACTGCCATCTTTTAACTGGTTTTCCTTCAGTGTTTTGTCTATTCCAGTCTATATTTTGCACTGTCACCAAAAGATGATTTATGAAGCATAGGTCTTTAAAAATTACACGATGGGCTCGGTGCGGTGGCTCACGCCTGTAATCCCAGCACTTTGGGAGGCCGAGGCGGGCGGATCACCTGAGGTCAGGAATTCAAGACCAGCCTGGCCAACGTGGTGAAACCCCGTCTCTACTAAAAATATAAAAATTAGCCAGGTGTGGTGGTGTATGCCTGTAATCCCAGCTACTCGAAAGGCTAAGGCGGGAGAATGGCGTGAACCCGGGAGGTGGAGCTTGCAGTGAGCCAAGATCGTGTCACTGCACTCCAGCCTGGGTGACAGAGCGAGACTCCATCTCAAAAAAAAAAAAAAAAAAAAAAAAAAAAAAATTACATGATGATTCCTCATTTCCTGTAGGATAAAGTCTCAGCTTAGAATCAACTGGTTGAATTGTTCATAGCTTTTCTTAAACCTGCCTTGTACATAACAGTGTCAGTCAGGGTTCAGGCAGAGAAGCAGAGTCACGATGAATGTTATGGGATAACGGTTTTACTGTAGGAAGTAGATCTTGAACAATTATGGGAGGAACTGGGGAAGTGAAGGTCTGAAGAGGGGAGTTGGAGGATTAGAGAAAAGTAATGGATTGATACCTAAGCACTGGTGCAGGACGACGAGGCAGAGCTTGTAGGGAAATCTGCAGCTGGCATGTACAGTGGCAAAGGGGACCCCTAAAGGGAAGTTCGTGGAAAGGTCTCTGGTAAGCTACTTCCTGTGAGTAGCTACCGCCTCTGTGGGTCTGCTGTTGATTGGCAAGACCTGCAGTTGGGAGGAACAGCTGAATGAGGAATGGAAAAGAACTAGGATGACCTAGAACTGGCTTGAACACTTCTGCGTCTGTCCATCATCCTCTCTGCGTGTAAAGACCTTGAAGGAGTGATGTTAGCTGGTTCACTTCTGCCACCAAATCTTGCACAAGTCCCTCTTTTGGGTCAGCTCTAACTTGGAACAGAAAAGAGATTCTGGGACATGTAATTCACAGCTTAATGGATTGGACAGTAAATCCATCCACCACAAGACTCTGTGACTTAGCCCCAGTGAACTGCTTACTGTTATCTGAACATACTAATTTCATGTCAGTGTATTTGCAGTGTATATGCTGTTTCCTCTGCGTGATGTTCGTCTCTTCCTAGTGAACTTCTGCTCATTCTCTTAAGACACAACTCAAGTATTATCTCCTTGAAATCTTCACTTCCCAAGCAGCTGCTCTGTCCTCTGTGTTTTCATAGTAGTCCTCTAGTTAGCATGTAAGCAATTTCTACCACATTTTTTTCACTTTCCTCCAAATAGTTTAAGTACTTAAGGGAGATTAAGGACAATTTATCTAGTGATTTAGATGCTTATAACACGTTTGAGCCTAGAATGGTTTCCGAGAAATAGATTATATACAAAGCAGTGCCGCCCTTACCAAGCTTTTTTTGGTCTGATGACACTAGGTGGTAGCAGGGGTTTGTCTGATGGCCTGTTTTATCTTTTGTTAGTTGTAATAAATTAAAACACTGTGGCTATACCCACTGTCTCTTGAGTCCACCGTGACCAAGAGTAATGTCTGAAATAAACATAATAAAGCCTGCCCATCAAAGAAGCTAACACAGAACTGCAAATTTACTGCTATAGATGGCTGTGGAAACAAAATCATAGTAGTCATCGATTATCTGCATAATGTTAAAAGATATAATTTACTCTAACTCTTAAAGGATAGAAAAAGGGCCACTTTGTTTGTTTTTTCAGATTATAAGGCACTTGGTATCTTAAAGCGGCAGTTCCCTAACGCATCACTAATTGGGCTGACTGCAACTGCAACAAATCATGTTTTGACGGATGCTCAGAAAATTTTGTGCGTTGAAAAGTGTTTTACTTTTACAGCTTCTTTTAATAGGCCAAATCTATATTATGAGGTATGTAATTTTTATGTCAATTCCTTACTTTTGTGAAGAATTACGCAGAGGGGATCTGCCTTTTTATTATGTTTATTTACATGAGCAGCAGTTAAGTACTTACAAAAATTTTTAACATTAGGAGGTAATTATAAGTAGATTCTGTAATTAGGGCTTCATTCATGTATCTTTTGCTACATAAACCTTTGTTAGATTAAACGGAAGACACTTGCTAGGTGATACTTTTTATAAAATATATGAGTAAGTCATATATCTTTGTTAAATTTCTGTATGTTCTTTTTTGTATAAAGATGGGGAGAAAGGATGGAGTGATACTAAGGACCCTAATAACATCTCTGTTCAAATTAATTACTAAGTGATAGAAGTATTCATATGCCATTAAAGATTTGCCAATTCTATTTGAATTTTATTTGATAAACTTGAAAATCAAATAACCTAACAGCTGTCTTTTCTTTCTTTCTAAACCCTTTTAAGAATAGATTTAATATTTTTCTGAGTTTTCATTAAAGAGTTATTTATGTTACGGTTTGTTTTTATAAAAGTAGCATCGCAAAATAAAAAAGTCTGCATCCTTACAAGTTATTCATTGCTCATGTGCTTGCTCTTCTCTGGTAAATTAAAAAAATAAAGATCAAGAAGAGTCTGGGAGGAGGAACAGATGAGTCAGATGGGTTGAATCCTATGAGTAAGTGAAAGAGTAATAGAAAAAAAACACTATGGTCATGAAAGAACTGCGTCCTGAAAGTTGTAAGTAGACAGCCACTTGGATGGTACTCATTCATTTACTTTTTAATAAGTTAAGTTTTTTTTAGGTTCGGCAGAAGCCCTCAAACACTGAAGATTTTATTGAGGATATTGTAAAGCTCATTAATGGGAGATACAAAGGGCAATCAGGTAATGTAAAAACAAACCAACTTTGGAGACAGAGATAACTTTCAAAAAGTGACTTCATATCATATTGATAATTATACTGATAACTGAATAACACCAAAAAAAATTAATGTATAGCAGAAGATACTTGAAAATACGTGATAAAATTAATTCACTTGATCTTAGAAATTGGGTGTGACATTTGCTTATACCATAGATTATGAGTCGTCAAATTGCCTGATTTACTTTTGCTTATTTACACTTGCTTTAGAATAGACCTGATGACTTAATGTTAATTATCAACAGCACATATTTAGTATGTATCCACTGTGTACAAAATAGTGGATTAAGCAACTGATATTCTAAAGGGATAGAAAATATACTCCCTTATAGTAAAGGACACGTTAAAGCAATAAATAAATCCAGTAGTACATACTGAATAGATTAAGCACAGATCGAGTTGTGAGTATATATACATGGTTTTCTGGGTTTAATGACTAAGCAAATGTTACTGAAGCAAAGAATTTGTGTAAAAGTAGCATTTTAAACTGTTCTATAGATTTTCAGGAGGTAGTCCTGGGTAAAAGGAGTTCTAGGGTCAAATGAATTTGAGAAAGGTTGCAGGTATTTATTCTGCCTGGATGTTCACAGGGTGTATCAGCAAACTAGAAGCTCTGACCATCCCTGAAAATAAAGAGAGACACCCATTTAACTTTGTTGAATGCAATGTTCTCCAAATTAATTTGCATGCAAATTAATCTAAATTAACCCAAAATTAATCTGGAGAACACTGCATTCATAGCACATTTGTTAGCATCTTACAGACATCAGTTTGAGAAATACTGTTTAGTGGGAGATAAAGTTAAAGAGAGAAAAGAGATAACAGGAACAAAAACTGATGGCTCAGGCTCATTTCTGCTTTAAAGGAAGCTGGTGCTCAAATCTGGAATTATACCAAAATGTCAATATATGCACAAGGCCTTGAAATTTTTCATAATTCTTTTTTTCCTTCTGTGCATTGTATTAATCAATGTCCTGAATGTGTGTGTTGAAAACTATCTTCCAGGAATATGCCATATCTATCTAACAAATGCACATATTTTACTGCAGGAATCATATATTGTTTTTCTCAGAAAGACTCTGAACAAGTTACGGTTAGTTTGCAGAATCTGGGAATTCATGCAGGTGCTTACCATGCCAATTTGGAGCCAGAAGATAAGACCACAGTTCATAGAAAATGGTCAGCCAATGAAATTCAGGTTAGGTATATATCTTCCATAGAAGCCTAATTTACCTTTAAAATATTTAAACTTGATTTAATTAACTGATAAAATGTTAAAATATTTCAGGTAGTAGTGGCAACTGTTGCATTTGGTATGGGAATTGATAAGCCAGATGTGAGGTTTGTTATCCATCATTCAATGAGTAAATCCATGGAAAATTATTACCAAGAGAGTGGACGTGCAGGTATGTAGGACTCAAATCCAGAAGTAAATTTTTAGAAAGCTTTTCCCAAAAATACATTATAAATGTTTAATAAGTCTGTATATTTTATCTTTATTGGATAGTATTTTTAGAACAATGTATTTTTAGCAGTTTGACACTTACTTGCATATGGAGAAATTTTTACTTATGTTCTGTTATCTGAATTGTTTCTTTTTATGTGTGTTAAGATAATTTGATGTTCATCTTTGCCTCCTGAATTTTTAATGAGTGATTTCAAATCTATAACTTAACTGGATTATAGACACATTTTTTAACTTAGTAAAGCTGATTATTGATGTCTCTAGAGTTTTTTTTGAGGGTACCCATTACAAATTAACTTCCACATCTCTAAAATTTCTAGATGTAGTATAAAACATTGCCTGCTAATTTTACCATATGTCATTTTTACATATTTTGAATTTGTAAATGTAATTCTGCAGTCTTAAGGTTTCTTACACCACAGGTCGAGATGACATGAAAGCAGACTGTATTTTGTACTATGGCTTTGGAGATATATTCAGAATAAGTTCAATGGTGGTGATGGAAAATGTGGGACAGCAGAAGCTTTATGAGATGGTATCATACTGTCAAAACATAAGCAAGTAAGCCACATACCTTTTTATAACTTTTATCAATTAAAGCAAATAGGAAAGTATATGACATCGTTTTTAAGTTCTTACTAAATACATTGGTGTAACACCAAAGTGCAGATCCATAAAAGCAGATGTTGGAGGGTAGGAACCAGTACATCAACCTGTATGATCTGCCTTAATTCAAGAAAAGATGCCCTATCTTTGAGATAATCCTCCAAAACTACTTTTTTAATTGAAGGTTTTTGAGACACATTGATAGCAACTTGAAGGCTTTTTCCCTCTGGCACTGCTGTACAGTTACATGCTTTAATAATTTTGAAAAGGTCTATGGTTAAAATAGGCATTTTAAGAGTCAAGCTCAGTAACATGTGCCATCTTGCCAGCTCATGTGTCAATGAAATACCAAGTTTCTCCTGAAGAAGTAAGTTTAAATCTACTTAGGGTGGCTTTAGACTAGATAGCTTCCTGAAAGCTTTCTGTCATAGTTATCTTTGTGCTCTTATTGCCTATCACATAAGAAGTGCTCAGAAATGTCAAGGTGGTAAATAGCAGCCAGACAGTGATAGAAATGTTCTTTCTTTCCAATAGATACTACAATAATCTAGTTAAAAGAAATGAGAAAATGAAAATGTCTTCAAAAGGCCAGTAGATTCTCATGAAGCATATTTTAAGGTTTCGACTCAAATGTTGCTACTTTATTAAAATATAAGAAACTATTTTACTGTCAAGAATATTCTCCTAATAGTTGCAAAACATTGAATTTAAAAATGGAACTCAGACAATTTTTTAAACAGTGTTTATCAAGAATATGTGGGGGAAAAAGTCCTATGTTGGGGGCACAATGGCCCCCCAAAGATGTTCACGTCCTAATTCCTAACCTGTATGTTACCTCACATGGCAAAAGGAAAGTAGCATTGCACATGGAATTAAGACTGTTCATTAGCTGACCTTAAAATAGGGAGATTATTTTAGATTGTGTGATGTGAGAAGAACCTGACACTCTGATTTTGATCCAGTGAAACCCACAGTACACTTCTAAATCTAAACCACAGAAATGTAAGAATAAATTTGTGTTTAAAGCCACTAAGTTTATGGTAATATTATGGCAGTTATAGGAAGCTAATACAGTATATAACTGTGTAAGCTGAAATAGAGATTCTTAAAACTTTATTATATCCTTTAATAATTTGTGTCTTTAAATGTGTTTGCAGATGTCGTCGTGTGTTGATGGCTCAACATTTTGATGAAGTATGGAACTCAGAAGCATGTAACAAAATGTGCGATAACTGCTGTAAAGACAGTGGTGAGTTTGTTGTTTTGTAAACCTTTATAGGCTAATACAGTCATAATGCCTAGTGACAGAGATACGTTCTGAGAAATGCATCACTAGGTGATTTTGTCATTGTGCAAACATCAAAGTGTACTTACATAAACCTAGATGGTATAGTCTCCTAGGTTATATGGTATAGCCTATTGATCCTAGGCTACCAATCTGTACAGCGTGTTGCTGTACTGCATACTGCAGGCAGCTGTAACACATGGTTAAGTATTTGTGTATCTAAACATAGAGTAAGTACAGTAAAAATATGGTATTATAACCTGGGTGACAGTGAGACTCCGTCTCAAAAAAAAAAAATATGGTATTATAATCTCTTGGGACCACTAGCATGTACGTGGTCCATCACCGACCAAAATATTATGTGGCACAAAACTGTATATACAGCTGGGACATGAGAGAAGTATTAGACTTCCAAATGGATTTAAAAGATTAAAGTGTGAATCAGATTTTCCAGAATTAAAACTATCAACATGAAGTTTTGAAACAAAGGTGAATAAAAGGAAAAGTCTTATGTGTATGCACACATTTTATATTGCTATACTGAGGATGTGAAATTTTTAATAAATGAAGGAAAATATTTGAATTTTTCTGAATAGAAATGCTATTCTATAAGAAAAGGGTAACCATGTGATAACCTCTAATACTTTATAGTCACTAATTGAGAAGAAAATGTAGTGCAAAATAGAGATTATAGAGAATCACTTTTGATCCAGTTAATGGCTAGTCATAGGAGATTTACTTAAAATTCTTTTAAATGTAGATCAGCAGGATTTGTTTTCTGAGCATTGGTCACAACCCTGCTGATCAAAACAGGATCTGGTCAAAACAAGATATAGCAAAGAAACTGGCCCAAACCAGTTAGAACTAGAAAATACAATGTATTTGCATGATGTAAGACACTCCCACTAGCACCATGACAGTTTACAAATGCCATGACAATGCCCGAAAGTTACATGGTTCTAGGAACTCCCTAACCTTTTCTAGAAGATTCATGAATAATCTGCCCCTTATTCAGCATATAACTAAGGAGTGGCTATAAATATCACTAGTGAGCAATGTACAGTGCCACTCTGCCTTTGGGGTAGCCCTGCTCTGTCTATGGAGCCGCCATTTTCCTATACTCTATTGCTAATAAACTTACTTTGCTTTCACTTTACTCTGTTGGCTTGCTCTCAGATTGTTTATTGCATGAAACTGGGAACCCTCCTGGGCTGAGTCCCAATTTTCGGATTTGCCTGCAGCATTTTGGCACTGTATTTTAACTTTTTTTCATCCGTGTGTTGTATTTCAAGATCTGGACTAGCCAGTACCTCATGGTAAGACCTTACTGAGTTCTGATGCCTTGTTAGGTGGAAGCCACTGTATTTTTAACTTTGCAGACAGAGAAATTTATGAGTTTATTAGACCATCTTATAAAATAACAAGAGTGTTATATATAAATCAGAGTACTGGTCTCTTAATAATTGGGTTATCAGTTGAGGACATTCTTGTTGCTAAATCAGAGTTCACTCAGGAGCCTATACTAGAACAGACAGGGTCTCCTATAAAGCACACCTCTTAGTAACTTAGTAATCATGTCTGGCAGACACTTTCTGATTTCTAGAGTATATGGCAGGGCTTCTGATAACCAATTTTTTTTTATATATCACTGTAAACCCCACAATGCTTACAGAGACCATAACTTGGTCTAGTGACAGAGACTTGAGGAATAGCCTAGTCTTAATTCAGAATACATTTAAAAATCAATGTTTAGGGTGGCTCACATTGATAACCAGCTTTAAACCAGTTTAACTACTTAAGATAGCCTATCTTTGCCCTCATTTCTAAATCCTAATTACCTGCTACCATATTTGTTTTATTACAGCGTTTGAAAGAAAGAATATAACAGAGTACTGCAGAGATCTAGTCAAGATCCTGAAGCAGGCAGAGGAACTGAATGAAAAACTCACTCCACTGAAACTGATTGATTCTTGGATGGGAAAGGGTGCAGCAAAACTCAGAGTAGCAGGTGTTGTGGCTCCCACACTTCCTCGTGAAGACCTGGAGAAGATTATTGCACACTTTCTAATACAGCAGTATCTTAAGTATGTACAAACTCATTCATTATTCTTTCAGGTTGTCTTTATGGTTTTTTTTTTTAAAATTGCAACAGAATAAACGGTTTTGCAGTTATTTTATGTGAACTTTTAAATGCTATAGAAAGTAATTTACCTAAAACACTCAAACTTTAATCACTATAAAAAAAGTAACGAAAATATTTTCTTTAAAGACTTTATTTGCATTCTTGTAAATTTTATTATTTCAAGTCAATGTGTTAAAAATTACTGCGCATATAGTTATTTCTTTTATAAATTTGTTTTCTGATGCCTTCAAAAGCTTTCTTATTGTTGGCCTTTATTTTCTGCAGAGAAGACTACAGTTTTACAGCTTATGCTACCATTTCGTATTTGAAAATAGGACCTAAAGCTAATCTTCTGAACAATGAGGCACATGCTATTACTATGCAAGTGACAAAGTCCACGCAGAACTCCTTCAGGGTAAATGGCTATTAATTTTGTTTTATATATTTTAAAAAGTATATTAAAGCCTATGGGATGCTTTTCTGTCATATTCCCCTAGGTCCAGTTGAACATGAGGAAAGTCAGTTTTCTGATTAGATTTCTGGGTATGGAAGAGAGAAAATATAGTTTTCTGTAAAGATATAAGTGAAAGAATTTAGACTGGCCTTTTAACATAAACCAGGGGTTTCCAGTTTCTTGGAGTGGGAGGACTCCGTTTGAATATCTAATTTTGTTATGCACTCTGCTCTTATTTGGTTGTGATTACTAATAGTTGAGAAGTCTGTTTCTGCTGTTCCAGTGGTTAGAAACCACTGTTTTAAACCAAATACTATCAAGTCTGCAAAAGCATGTCAAGTGCCATTGTGTCTAAGGACATTTGAGGTCTTTAGAACTTCTCTCACAACGTAGCCCCTTTTATTCAAAATAGAGCTCATATTTGAATAGAAATTTGTAGATAAAAAACTAGACCCCTGTATACTTAAAAAGCCAACTGATACAGAAAGAATATTTTGAAATATTTAATCTCATGAGAAAACTGAATAGCTGGATTTTTACCAAGGTGCTTGCTTTGTTATTTTTTTTTTTGTAGGCTGAATCGTCTCAAACTTGTCATTCTGAACAAGGTGATAAAAAGATGGAGGAAAAAAATTCAGGCAACTTCCAGAAGAAGGCTGCAAACATGCTTCAGCAATCTGGTTCTAAGAATACAGGAGCTAAGAAAAGAAAAATCGATGATGCCTGACATGAATGTTACTAAATTTTCTAATTAAAGATGGTTTATGCATGTATATGCCATTATTTTTGTAGTTAGACAAGTTTTTAAAAGAATTTCATAGATATTTTATATGTATGGATCTATATTTTCAGAGCTTATCTCTGAAGATCTAAACTTTTGAGAATGTTTGAAAATTAGAGATCATGAATTATATAATTTTCCAGTATAAAACAAGGGAAAAATTTTTATGTAAAACCTTTTAAATGTAAAATATTTGAGAATAAGTTCATATAATCGTCTTAAGTTTTTTATGCCTTTATATACTTAGCTATATTTTTTCTTTTCACATAACTATCTTTTTGAAAGCAATATTATACTGACAAGGCTCACTGAGTGATACTTTAAGTTAAATATGTAGATCAGGGATGTCCAATCTTTTGGCTTCCCTGAGCCACATTGGAAGAAGAATTGTCTTGGGCCGCACATAAAATATGCTAACACTGATGATAGCTGATGAGCTTAAAAAAAAAAAATTGCAAGAAAAATCTCATGTTTTAAGAAAGTTTACAAAAAATGTAAAATATTTGAGAGTAAGTTCATATAATTGTCTTAAGTTTTTTATGCCTTTATATACTTAGCTGTATTTTTTCTTTTGACATAACCATCTTTTTGAAAGCAATATTACACTGACAGAAGTTCACTGAGTGATACTTTAAGTTAAATATGTAGATCAGGGATGTCCAATCTTTTGGCTTCCCTGAGCCACATTGGAAGAAGAATTGTCTTGGGCCGCACATAAAATATGCTAACACTGACGATAGCTGATGAGCTTAAAAAAAAAAAAATTGCAAGAAAAATCTCATGTTTTAAGAAAGTTTACAGATTTGTGTTGGGCTGCACTCAAAGCTGTTCTGGGCTGCATTAGACCCGTGGGCTACAGTTGGACAAGCTTGTAGATGATTTCAGGTTATAAAACCAGAAGTACAATTCAACAAAAAAGGAGTAAGTCATCAATATAAATATTAGCAAACGAGATATTGCTACATCTCTATTTAAAGTAAAATACAACCGATTTTAAAGTTCCTGAAACCATAGCCATATTTTGACGTTTCACAAAGAATGGTTCTAGTCTACTAGAGTACATTTGGCTAAGTAGATAACTTACCTAAATTTGCTCCAAAGCTAAATCACAAGTAAACATATTTATGTTTAAAACACAGAAATAAATAACTTAAGATTTTTATCTAAGCGGTCAGTGTTGTATTGGAAAGATATATCTATAAATAAACTTTGAACTGATTTCAAACTTAGAATTTATGTTTTTATATTTTTCCACTAATATCATTATCACTTCTGTAATTTTCAGTGTGGTCATCATTAACTCAATACAGTCATTCATTTTATTGACTTGTGATTTTTCTGGTGTCATTTGGAACTTTATATGATTCCTGAAGAAATTCCATTTTTAGTCAAAATAATCTTCTATATCAATATTTGGATCTAGCAGATCTTCTCCATATGATGAAAGATTCATTTGGTTTAAGATTAGGTTTTCAAATGTTTCTTCTAAATCAGTTTCACCAATTAAGACAGCTCCCATCATTCGTCCATTTTGCATGACGACTTTGATGTATTCTTGTCCTTTGGTACATCTCAGCATTAATTCATGATCTGAACCTAAGCCCTGTGCATTGTATTTTCCCAGCAGTACAACCTATATTTAGAGATAAAAAGGTTATTGTCATGAGTATCAAAAAGAAAATGTAATGGGTAGTTATTTTGTGTCAAGTTTGAATAGCCGCAGAAAACTTATGCCACAAAATTTCATAACTAAAAATGTTATTGGGGAGAGTCCCAAAGAAAATGTTTCAACAGCATGCGTTAATTCTACAGATGACACTACCACACACTCTACACTGACATTAAAAAATTCTGGTGAATATAGTCAAATGTTAATGTTTAATATTTTAACACTAAAAATATCTAGTGAATATAGGTAGGTGATTCTACCAATCTATATGAACATTAAAACTATACAGTAAATATATAAATATGTAGGATGTGGATACATTAAACCATGTGGAGTCGTGGTTTAAAGATTTGGCAAGGAACTGAATTAGAGCTTTCATGGAAAAGTTTCTTAATTTCCCTGAGGCTTTTGAATATGTTTCTCCTTCTCTGTAAATTAGGGAAAAAAAAAAACCCAAAACAACCTTTGTCAGAGTAATGTGAAGAGGACTGAATAAGATAATAGATACAGGAAAGCTCTTGGTTTATTTTTGAGTACAATAGCAGTTAGTTCCCCTCACAAAGAAAGGATGAATCACAAGTAAAAGTTAAAAATGCACCAACAAGTAACAGATCTAGAGAGAAATTTTTTTCCCTCTTAACTAAAATAGAATAGTGGTAAGGTGGATAATTATCAGATGATTAGGGATTAAGACTAGCAATAATACCAGGTATTGGTTTGTAAGAAATGAAAAATGTCATTTTTTTGTAGATGACTAAAACTATGTACGTTTTTATTCAAGCAAGAAAATCACATGATTTATCATAGTCATAAGACTAACAAGCAGAGAAGGCATTAATATGCTTAACTATCTTACCTTATAGTTAAAAAATTTTGTCACATGAGCAAACAGTTCAAAGCTGAAATCCATGTCAATAGAGTCTCCTGAACTCGCTGCAGCCATGCACTTTGCTGCATACCATCCCATCTGTCTAGCCTGGGTCCACAGCCTCATCTGAAATGATGAAAAAATGTTACACAATGTCATTTTTCATGATCATTATCTGAAAAATGTTAACCTTGTAAATTCACTTAAAGGAGTTCAATGTTTGACAGTCTTTCTGTCATCTTTGCCACAGAAGCAGTCACCAATGGATAACTAATCAGACTGATTTTTGGTATTTGTTAATTCTATCTAAATTACTGCCTCTAAAATTAAAAGATGATACCAATCACACCTGTTTTAGTAGCATTTCTATTAAATATTATGACTATATTAAGCTATACCAGGTGAGAAAAATGTTTTAATTAACCAGTCCCTTCTTCAAAAATTTGTCATCACCATTAACAGAGATGTCAAATTATCACTGAAGAATTTGTTCTCTTTTCCAGCAACCTTCATTTTTATGCACTAGTTAAGGTCTGCTGTGCTGTTAACCTCAGTGGTTAGACAGACTCTTGGTGCCTCACCAAGACAACATAAATATCTCAGCAACTGATTCTGGGAAGTCATTTAAATTGTTTTGTATGACCGTATTAATTCATCTATTGTATTTTTATTTTATTTCTATGAAGTTTTGAGACTCCCTGGTATAAAAGAACACGGCCTTTGACAAAATTCAACAACCCTTCATGCTAAAAACTCTCAATAAGGTATTGATGGGACGTATCTCAAAATAATAAGATCTATGACAAACCCACAGCCAATATCATACTGAATGGACAAAAACTGGAAGCATTCCCTTTGAAAACTGGCATAAGACAGGGATGCCCTCTCTCACCACTCCTATTCAACATAGTGTTGGAAGTTCTGGCCAGGGCAATCAGGCAGGAGAAGGGAATAAAGGGCATTCAATTAGGAAAAGAGGAAGTCAAATTGTCCCTGTTTGCAGATGACATGATTGTATATCTAGAAAACCCCATCATCTCAGCCCAAAATCTTAAGCTGATAAGCAACTTCAGCAAAGTCTCAGGATACAAAATCAATGTGCAAAAATCACAAGCATTCTTATACACCAATAACAGACAAACAGAGCCAAATCATGAGTGAATTCCCATTCACAATTGCTTCAAAGAGAATAAAATACCTAGGAATCCAACTTACAAGGGATGTGAAGGACCTCTTCAAGGAGAACTACAAACCACTGCTCAAGGAAATAAAAGAGGATACAAACAAATGGAAGAACATTCCATGCTCACGGGTAGGAAGAATCAATATCGTGAAAATGGCCATACTGCCCAAGGTAATTTATAGATTCAATGCCATCCCCATCAAGCTACCAATGACTTTCTTCACAGAATTGGAAAAAACTACTTTAAAGTTCATATGGAACCAAAAAAGAGCCCGCATCGCCAAGTCAATCCTAAGCCAAAAGAACAAAGCTGGAGGCATCACGCTACCTGACTTCAAACTGTACTACAAGGCTACAGTAACCAAGACAGCATGGTACTGGTACCAAAACAGAGATATAGACCAATCGAGCAGAACAGAACCCTCAGAAATAATGCCTCATATCTACAACTATCTGATCTTTCACAAACCTGACAAAAAGAAGAAATGGGGAAGGGATTCCCTATTTAATAAATGGTGCTGGGAAAACTGGCTAGCCATATGTAGAAAGCTGAAACGGGATCCCTTCCTTACACCTTATACAAAAATTAATTCAAGATGGATTAAAGACTTACATGTTAGACCTAAAACCATAAAAACCCTAGAAGAAAACCTAGGCAATACCATTCAGGACATAGGCATGGGCAAGGACTTCATGTCTAAAACACCAAAAGCAATGGCAACAAAAGCCAAAATTAACAAATGGGATCTAATTACACTAAAGAGCTTCTGCACAGTAAAAGAAACCACCATCAGAGTGAACAGGCAACCTACAAAATGGGAGAAAATTTTTGCAACCTACTCATCTGACAAATGGCTAATATCCAGAATCTACAATGAACTCAAACAAATTTACAAGAAAAAAACAACCCCATCAAAAAGTTGGCGAAGGATATGAACAGACACTTCTCAAAAGAAGATATTTATGCAGCCAAAAGACAAATGAAAAAATGCTCATCATCACTGGCCATCAGAGAAATGCAAATCAAAACCACAGTGAGATACCATCTCACACCAGTTAGAATGGTGATCATTAAAAAGTCAGGAAACAACAGGTGCTGGAGAGGATGTGGAGAAATAGGAACACTTTTACACTGTTGGTGGGACTGTAAACTAGTTCAACCATTGTGGAAGTCGGTGTGGCGATTCCTCAGGGATCTAGAACTAGAAATACCATTTGACTCAGCCATCCCAGTACTGCGTATATACCCAAAGGATTATAAATCATGCTGCTATAAAGACACATGCACACGTATGTTTATAGTGGCACTATTCACAATAGCAAAGACTTGGAACCAACCCAAATGTCCAACAATGATAGACTGGATTAAGAAAATGTGGCACATATACACCATGGAATACTATGCAGCCATAAAAAATGATGAGTTCATGTCCTTTGTAGGGACATGGATGAAGCTGGAAACCATTATTCCCAGCAAACTATTGCAAGGACAAAACACCAAAAACCACATGTTCTCACTCATAGGTGGGAATTGAACAATGAGAACACATGGACACAGGAAGGGGAACATCACACACCGGGGACTCTTGTGGGGTGGGGGTGCAGCACACCAACATGGCACATGTATACATATGTAACAAACCTGCACGTTGTGTACGTGTATCCTAAAACTTAAATATAATTAAAAAAAAAAACAAAACACTGACCTTGGGAGTCACAGTGGATTTTAATATCAACAGATCTACATATATATTTAACTTTTCTGAGCCTCGGTTCATTTACCTGAAACGTAAACATAACACTACCTACTCTGTAACTATTGAGAGGTTAGCGTATAATAAGCACTTGGTTTCCTTCTACCTCCCTGTATGTGCATATGTACTTAATGCTGTCTTTTGTTTGCAGAAATAATATCATAATCATAGACATGAGTTTTAAGCATTTCTAGCAGAAGTGATAGATTTTTTTTTTCAATCTCCTCTGTAAACAAGGTATTATAGATTTGATGAAGTGAAAGGCAGTTTATGGCTGGGGGTCAGAATAAACTGAGCACAGTAACAACTAGAGAACAGCTAATACAAGTGGCCGGAAAATTTGCATCTTGAACTGCATAAATTAGTATCCTTATTGCTTGTGTAAGCCAAGAAATGGGGCCTATAAGGTGCACTCAAAACAAGGCCATCTGTTTATTTTCGGATTTTTCCCCCTTTCAGATTATAACACATTAAGATATAATTTACCCTAGAGAATTAAAAATGTTAAAAAAAAAACCCATAAACTCCAACTCTAAGAATTTGTGATAGTCTTGCCACAGAAATGACATAGAATGAGGCAGGTTAGAAACAAAAAGGCTGGAACCATTCTTACTGATGTCTCTACTGTCTGTAAGAACACAAAATGATGGTGCTGCCTCTTGAAATACTTTTAGCTCTTCTCCTACTTCACACTGCATAATCTGAATGAATAATGTCCCTAACTGTGGAGCTGGTCTTTAACAAAGATAAATGTTGCCTGGTTCCTTTATCTCAAACATCCACCTAGGTCTCTACCCCTCTGCACACCTCTGGTCACTGTCTTTATCTTCCTCTAGTATTTTTGTTCCACCGTTAGGAGGAGGTAGGTAAAGCTGTGAGGGTAGGAAAAAGTCTAGATCCAGTTGGGACTTGTTAAGCCTCAGGAAAGGTGTTTACTACAGGAATTTTTTTTTTTTTTTTTGAGACGGAGTTTTGCTCTTGTTGCCCAGGCTGGGGTGCAGTGGTGCGATCTCAGCTCACTGCAACCTCTGCCTCCCAGGTTCAAGGGATTCTTGTGCCTCAGCCTCCTGAATAGCTGGGATTACAGACGCACACCATCATGCTCAGCTAATTTTTTGTATTTTTAGTAAAGATGGGGTTTCATCATGTTGTTCAGGCTGGTCTCAAACTCCTGACTTCAGATGATACACCTGCCTCACCCTCCCAAAGTGCTGGGATTACAGGCGTGAGCCACTGCGCCCAGAACATTTTTTAGTAATAATTACCACAGGGACAGAATAGGATCATCCAGGAATAGAATGCTTTTCTATATAATTTACAATCTTAGTAGTTTTTTTAATCTAAAGTTGTGCTGTCCAACATCGTAGCCACATATAGCTATTTAAAGTTAATGAAAAGTAAGTAAAAATAAAATTCAGTTCCTCAGTCACATTAACCACATTTCAAGTGCTCATGTGACATACTGCTGGCTACCTGACTAGATGGTGAGGAATTAAACATTTCCATCATCATAGAAAGTTCTCCTGGACAGTGCTGATAAGCAGGTAAGAATAAAAAACAGTAATAGCCCATAATTTCTTTTAAATTAAAAGATGTCCCAGTCTACCATCATAATGATAACTTACCAAACAGGGAAATATTCTAGTATTTTTTTAAATATATATAACAACTCTGTGCTAGCTTCCTACTTAAGCAGAAAAGTTGGAAAACCAGAAGTTGGATTTGTTGGTAACAACCGCTTTATTTTCAGACAGAATCTCTGATAAAAACATATGATCATATATGCTAGCTTACCTGCTGCCAGACTGGGCTCAGCTGCCAGGATGTAGTACAGATGTCACCGGCAGCATAGATATCAGGAAGGGATGTGTGCATATGATCATCCACTTTCAGGCCACCATCTTCTCCTAGATCAAACTAAACAACGTTCCTCATAAGCGTTAAGTGTTAAGAAAAATGAAACGACTTTTTCCATTTTAAAGTAAAAGAACAAATTAAATTGTTACACTTTGCATGCTCATCTTTAATGAGAAAATGAAAAATATCAGCAAAGTTTAGACACCTGAGCTGAATTTCCATGGATCAAATTCCAGCTAAGACTGATCCATAAAACTGTCAGAATTTCAACATGAAAAGTATCCAATAACCATGTGACTACCTTATCCATAACTACAAGAATATTCTTTTTTTTTTTGTAAGCTTCAAGTGCTGAAAAGCAAAAAATACAAGATGGTTTCTCTAAAAGAATCATTTTTGAGAAGTCACGGGAGGTGTCAGTCTCTTACCAACATTTAGATAAATAAATTGTACATTATAAGCCATTACTGATGACGCTTATGCCAGGATATAACTATGTAAGGATCTTAAGCAGTAAAAAATACTGTAAATCAAGACAATGTTTTAACCAAACTGTTTACAACCATGTTAAGTTACAGTTGTACACTAAAATAATAATTATTCATGTTTGAGAATTAGAGATCTTCACAAAAATACTTCAAATATATTCACAGCTGGACAAAAAAATTTCACCTTACACTGTTACCATGGAGAAAAGGTTCTACATTTGGTGTAACTCCTGTAGCACTGACAATGAAATCGCAGCCATATATCTTTTCATTGGTCAATTCCACATAGACAGGCCACATCTCTTTAAGAAAAAAAAACAAAAAAACAGACCTTATTTGCAAATGGAACCATCACCACAGCAGTGTATGTGACTACAATGACTAGAAACAAAGAAAGAAAAAGAAAGGCAAGAGATAACTTTGTAACACACTCCTTAGCAATTATTATGAGGCATATTTGCTAAAGCAATTTTAATGCAATTAGCATCATCTCCTTTGGGTATAATTTTAAAACCATGGCATTTTAAATGTTTTTCCTTCAAATTTGGACACATAAATTTTGACAAAGTACATTTAAATTATTTCTAAATTATTTCTCTAAAAATCTTTTGTAATACTTTACACTCAAGTGTTTAGTTCAACTAGGTGTCTTCCCTCACTACTCATATTCAAATTCCCCTTTCCTATGGAAAAATTCAAAGAATTCAGAACAGTAGAATATTTCATATGCTAGTTAACTGAGTGTATTTCTTCAAATCATGGCAATTCTCAGAGGAGTTGTGGAACTGGAGTTAGGAGAGCTGCATCTTAGTCCCAAAAATATACATTTTCAATCTGATTTGGGTGAAATCATGTCACCTTTAAGAGCTCTAGGTTTTTGTTTTATTTTGATTTATAATATATTCTGATTGTTGGTCAAAACACTCAGCTCTATGTAAGATGTAATGCCCTATACGATTTAATTTACTAGAAAATAACAGATAGTGAAATGAAGTGAGTTAATGTTATTAAATTATGGTTTTATTTTTACTTTTCATGTTTAAATTTTATATGGAAATACAAAGTTATTTTTAATAGAACACAGCAGGATTAAATTGTTTTCCTTTTAATTAAGTGGTTATATATATTTTTTCTTATTTCATTACTTGCCTGTATCAGCTGTAACTGACTTATGGTCTCCTGGAAAAGTGAAGGACTTTTTCTTCAAAATTCTAAACTCATCCTGAAGGTAGATTTTCTTTACTTCACACATAGTTTCAAGGTGAATCTTATGAGAAAACTAAAATTAAGAAAATACTGGTTAGCATAATACTTGCAGAAAGAATAACCCGGGTTACTAATGATGAAGAAAAAACGTATACTTGTAGAAACGTATAGAAAACATAATTCTTATAATATAAATGAAACCACATTGGGTGCCCTAAAATAAGTCTCTCTATGCACATGAAAGGAGTGAACAAAAATTCATTCAGTAACTTAAGAGATCTGGTAGCTGCATTAGCAGATAGCATCGAGGGAATGCTTTTTAGCCTAGGCCTCATTGATAATTACAAATGCATTTTTAAAAAATTACAGTAGTTGTTGGGCACAGTGGCTCATGCCTGTAATCCCAGCACTCTGGGAGGCCGAGGCGCAGGTGGATCACCTGAGGTCAGGAGTTCAAGACCAGCCTGGCCTATATGGTGAAACCCTGTCTCTACCAAAATTAAAAAATTAGCCGGGCCTGGTGGTGTGCGCCTGTAGTCCCAGCTACTCGGGAGGCTGAGGCAGGAGACTCGCTTGAACCCGGGAGGCAGAGGTTGCAGCGAGCCAAGATCATACCACAGTACTCCAGCTTGGGTGACAGAGCGAGACTCTGTGTCAAAAATAAATAAATAAATAAATAAATAAATTTAAAAATGACAATAGTTATGGACTATAAAATTTTTTTCAGGTCAGTTCTGACTTATTGTCGTATCCCTGAACATTAATAAAGTCCCACGTAGGTAGTAAATACTCAATAAATGCTTATTGAATTAAACTGTTGAAGTTCTCAGGTTAAAAATATAATTAATATTAGGATCTGAAGGTGCAAAAAGAAGGGACTTTGTATAATTTCCATCACAAAAATTAGATACACCGTGCAGCCAGCTCCCCTCCTACCTAACGAAAGCCAAAAACCAATGCTCTAAAGAAATCACAAAAAGTAACGAAGGACTGCATGCATGCTTCTTACAGCATTTAGATTTCACAGCCCTTTAACAACTATTAAAAAATCAAAATATCTAACAAAATGAGGAAAAGCAAATCATCTCCTTATCCAATTAGGATATTAAGTGTGTATTTCTAATCCATCTAATAACTTTTGTAAGTTTACTGCATGCATCTGAAGTGACCTTTGAGAAAAGATTAATTTAAAATAGGACAGGAGTATTCACTGTAGTCTGGGTATAGAAAGCTCTATCCCTGATCTGAGGATATAGGAAAAAACAAACTCAGTTTCTCCTACTATAGTCTCACAACACAGAATACTTCTGCGACCAAATGTGTGTGGGGTGTTTTCTACACACTAAGCAAGCAATTAATTCTGCACAGGACACCATCTGGCTGTCCTCTAATTCAATTCAGTTCTGATGTTATTATCTACCTGGAGATAGCATCAGGTCCCACATGTTGAGGGATCAATCTCACAAGACTGTCTTCCACTTCCAATACCAATTGCAAGCCCCGGGTGTTTTACCAGTTGGCCTGACTAACCAACCATAAATCGAGGGGCTCCCATGCGCCCCTTTCTTAGGTTCAATTAATTTATTAGAATATCTCACAGAATTTGGGGAAACACTTTACTTACATTTACTGGTTTATTATCAAGGATGTCACGAAGAAACAGACGAAGAAATACATAGGGCAAAGCATATAAGAAGGGGCATGAAGCTTCTATGCCCTCTCCAGATAGACCACCCTCTAGCAACTTCCACATGTTCAGCTATCCAGAAGCTCTCCAAACCCAGTCCTTTTGGGTTTTCATGGAAACTGTGTTATGTAGGTGACTGATTAAATCACTGGCTGCTAGTGATTGGCTTAACCTTCAACCTCTTTCCCTTCCTGTAGGTTGGAAAGTCTAAACTCTAATCATGCCTTGGTCTTTCCTGTGACCAGTCCCCATTCTGAAGCCACCTAGGGGCTAACCAGTCAACTCGTTAGCATACAAAAGGACACATCACTTTGGAGATGCCAAAAATTTTAGGAGTTGTGTGCCAGAAAACTGCAGACACAACATTTTATTGTGCTTCACTACTGTTTTGCAGATAGTGTGTTTTTTACAAATTGAAGGTTTGTGACAACCCCACATCAAGCAAGTCTTATCAGTGCCATTTTTCCAATAGCATGTGCTCACTTTGTGTCTCTGTCACATTTTGGTAATTCTTGCAATATTTCAGTTTTCATCATTATTAGATCTTTTACGGTGATCTGTGATTAGTAATCTTTGATGTACTACTGTAATTGTCTTGGGGTGTCATGAACCACACCCATCTAACACAGTGAACTTAATCGATAAATGTTCTGTGTTCTGACTGCTCCATCAACCAGCTGTTGTCCTACGTCTCTCCCTCTCCTTGGGCCTCCTTATTCCCGGAGACACAAGAATATTGAAACCAGGGCAATCAGTTACTCTGTAGTGGCCTCTAAGTGTTCAAGTGAAAGTAAGGATCACACATCTCTCACTTTAAATCAAAAGGTAGCAATGATTATTAGGGTTATTGAGGAAGGCACGTTTGGAAAGCCAGGCCTCTTGCCCTGAACAGATGGCCAAATTGTGAATGCAAAGGAAACATTCTTGAAGTAAATCTAAAGTGGTATTCCAATGAACACATGAATGATGAGAAAGCGAAACAGTCTTCTTGCTGACATGGAGAAAGTTTTAGTGGTGTGGAGAGAAGATCAAATCAGCCACAACATTCCCTTAGGCAAAAGCCTAACCCAGAGTTAGCCCCTAACTGTTTTCAATTCTGTAAAGGCTGAGAGAAGTGAGGAAGCTGCAGAAGAAAAGGCTGAAGCTAGTAGAGGTTGGTTCATGATGTTTAAGGAAAGAAGCCATCTCTACAACAAAAAAATACAATTGATAACTGATGAATGTGGCTACACTAAACAGTAGATTTTCAGTGTACATGAAACAGCCTTCCAGTGGAAAAAGATGCTATCTAGGACCTTCACAACTATAGAGGAGAAGTCAATGCCTGGCTTCAAAGGACAGGCAGACTCTCTTGTTAGGGGATAATGTAACTGGTGACTTGAAGTTGAAGCCAATGCCTATTTACCACTGTGAAAGTTCTAGGGCCCTTAAGAACTATACTACATCTACCCTGCCTGTCCTCTGTAAATGGAACAACAAAGCCTGGATGAGAGCATGATATGGTTTGGGCCTGGTTCTCCACCCAAATCTCATATCAAATTGTAATCCCCAATGTTGGAGGTACGGCCTGGTGGGAGGTGACTGGATCATGGGGACAGTTTCTAATAGTTTAGCACCATCCTTAGTGCTGTTTTCATGATAGAGTTCTCATGAGATCTGGTTGTTTAAAGGTGTGTGGCACCAGCCCCCTTCTCTCTCTTCCTCTTGCTCTGGCCATGTAAGAAGTGCATAATTCCCCTTCCCCCGTGATTGAAAGTTTCCTGAGGCCTCCCCAGTCATGCTTCCTGTACAGCCCGTGGGACCATGAGCCAATTAAACTTCTTTTCTTTATAAATATTACCTACTCTCAGGTATTTCTTTATATACTGTGAGAATGGAGTAATACACAGCACATCTGTTTACATAGTTTACTGAATATTTGAAGCCCACCGTTGAGACCTACTGCTCAGAAAAAAAAAAAAAAGATTCCTTTCAAAATACTACACTCATTGACAAGGCATTTGGTCACCCAAGAACTCAGACAGAGATGCACAAGGAGATGAATGTTGTTTTCATGCCTGCTAATACAATATCCATTCTGCAGCCCGTGGATCCAGGAGTAATTCTTACTTTCAAGTCTTATTAAAGAAATGCATTTCATAAGGCTATAGCTGCCACAGATAGTGATGCATCTGATGGATCTGGGAAAAGTACATTGAAAACCTTCTGGAAAGAATTCACCATTCTAGATGTTATTAAGAACATTCATGATTCAAGGGAGTAAGTCAAAATATCAACATTAACAAAAGCTTGAAAGAAGTTTATTCCAACCTTCATGGATGACTTTGAGGGATTCAAGATTTCAATGGAGAAAGGCAGATATGGTGGAAATAACAAAAGAACTATAATTAGAAATGAATCCTGAAGATGAGACTACATTGCTGCAATCTCATGATAAAATTTGAAAAGATGAGTTGTTGTTTCTCATGGATGAGCAAAGAACGTAGTTATCTGAGATGGAGTTTACTTCTGGTGAGGATGCTGTGAGTATTGTTGAAATGATGAAGGATTTAAAATATTACATATACTTAGTTGGTAAAGCAGTAGCAGAGTTTGAGAGAATTGACTTTTGAAAGAACTTCTACTCTGGGCAAAATGCTATAAAACAGCTTCACACGCTACAGAGAAGTCTTTCACGAGAGGAAGAGTCAATTGATGGGGCAAACTTGTTATTTTAAGAAATTGCCACAGCCACCCAAACCTTCAGCAAGCACCACCCTGATGAGTCATCAGCCACCAATACTGAGGCAAAACTTTCCACCAAAAAAAGATTATGATTTGCTGAAGGCTCAGATGATAAAAGCATATTAAGCAATAAAGTATCTTTAAATTAACGTATGTGCATTGTATTTTTAGACGCAATGCTAATGCACATTTAATAGACTGCAGTATGTTATAAACATAACTTTTGTAGGCACTGGGAAACTGAAAAATTCGTGTGGCTCACTTTATTGTGGTATATCATTTCCTGTGATGGTCTGGGACTGAACCTGCAATACTCCAAGGTATGACTGTATATATATTACAGTATCACACCTCAAGAGTTAAAACGTAGGCTGAAATCCAGTCTTAGATGCTTTGACATTCAGTTTTCTTTGGTGGCCAAATGGACCAACTGCATTGGAGGTCTTTTCCTAACACTATGGATTTTAAGTAAAGTGACCTAGCAGTTCGTTGACTATATATTTATTACCAGTCTTTAATAAATGGTTCAAGAATTTAAAATTACATTTAGACATGACCAATTAGTATATGAAAAGATACCTCTTTTGTTCCTTTAAGATTCAAGCCCTCATGCCAATCTGGTCCCAATGCGCTGCCTACATTATCTGCTTTAGATTTGCTTCTAGCTTCATTTTTCCTTCCTAAAGAGATGAAATTAAATAATATAAAAATTACCAGGTAGAGAAATATGTTAGTGTTCTGAAGTTTTTTATTTAGGCAATGTAATGATTCATATATATACATACATTACAGAATGACTAACCTATGTTATCTATATTAATCATTTTAGTCATTATTTTAATATTTTTCTGATGTAGAGTTACAAAACAGATAATCTTTCAATTGTGTGTTCAGTATGAACACACTCAACTTACGTTTTGGATGTTACACGGTTAACTGGAAGGGTAAGAAAATTAGCCTTCAAATTTTTATAATTTTGTTTATTTTTAGCACCTCCAAAATGTACAAAACTCTTGTTTAATTTTATAATCTAAAAGTTTTTCAAAGCTATCAAACTTAAAAAAATGTGAAGTTTGTATTAGTTTTTCAACTCATTGCATTTTTTACAAAACTTCTTCAGGTATTGCCCAAATGTAGTATCTGTTTGCAAAGATGCAGATGGGCTGAGTTATTCAATTTATTTTAAATTTCTTGTTTTAATTATATATATATATATATATATAAAATAGAAAATCTGAAAACTTCATGTAAAGATACATAAATATCCATATTACTATTTCCAAAATTTATTTTATTAAATTTTCTTGTAGCCCTTTTCTATATGGTTTTAAAAAAGTTTTGTATGAGAATTAATGAGCTAGGTGCTACACTTACCTTCAGTTGTATATCTGGTTCTTTTATGTGCAATTTTAGCCTCTGATTTTTCAGCAATGAGCTTTGAAGTCAAGAATTCAGCTGCTCCTGCATCGAAGAAAGTATTCCCTATAGCTTTATCTTTAATGGCCCAAATCACTTCACAGCCTTCAATTTCATACCTAAAAACAATGTTAAAGTTACTAAGAGTGATTTCAAAAGTCTAAGTAAAAAATCTTTGCATTTGCAAATAGTGATCTCCTGAAGAAAAAGTAGGGAATACATTTTTAAGGCTAACTGGGAAAGATTGATTATAAAGAGGAATATTAACATTCTTTACAGATATTAAGAATTAAAAATTGAATAGTAAAAGAATCTGAAGCAGTTTACAGAAAGAACCTTTAAGTGACAAATACATGCACTGAATATCAAGTAAAATTTCACTACAATGTACATCATTAGAAAATGTTCAATTTCTACAATACACTTATTATATGAATGGCCCCCAGGGGTAAGCAGTGCTTTTTAAAAAATCTGGTTATAGTGTAATCAAGTAATGGATGGATGGTACATAGCTATAATATTGAGAATCAGTCACTTATTTGGTAACAACTTTTTATGTCTTCAAAGCACATTATGGAAAGGGATAGAAAATGGAAAGAATCAGAGTCATAAGCTAAAAATCTTAAGGATCAAGATCAAGGATCAAGGATCTTAGAGGAAGGAAAGAATGGACATGGTATATATAAGCCACCTTCTATTACTATTTACCACTAATGTAAGGTAATGGGCATGTGATATTTTATTCTAGGTTTAGATACTAAGAAGTGGTTTTCCTAACAATATTCATTTCACAAAGTCCCTGAAGTGCATTATAATTAAGGTGATCACATAATTTATCACCTAACCTGGGATACTATCTGCTACTAATAATCATTTTTGGTACAACTGGTGGAAATGGAGACAATCCCAGACAAACAAGATATATGGCCATCCTAACTATAATAGGATTTTATCTAAACTTGCGATACTAATAAAATACTGTAAAAAGTTAAGGTATTAATTTTTCACATTTCTTTATGGTACAAAGTATTGCCATCTTTATTTCACAGACTGATATAACATAGTTAGGTTACACGACTTTTCAAGACTAATCAATAAACAGATTACGAAAAAAGGTTTAGTACATCTGAATCCAGGTCACTTGATATTCATACTTTTCAACATATGGTGATAAGGAACTCCTTGCTTCATCTAATAAGTCTTCGTTTTTCCAGCTCTTCTATGTCAGTAAACATAGAAGATTATTGGGTGAACATTCTATTTTATGTTACTCTTGTCATATAGCATTACTGACCAGCAGAAAGTGGAATACACACAAATTTGGTAATAAAGTTTGTATTTCAATTTACATACAGGCATACAGTTATCATGTAATGCTTTCTTTTTGAAAAACTGGGAATTTCTCTATATTACCATTTTTAAATTTAAAGTAATATTACACTATAACACCTATCAGTGCACTTTAACATACTGATGACTGACTAGCAGACAAAGCTATTACAAGTAACCACAAGAAACTTCAGTACTTGCTCTACCTCCTAGGACACCTTCTAATCCTCTTTTCCTGACTTGAACTATGTTCTCAGCAAGATGCACAAGTTTGACGATTATCATCACACAGAGGGGAAATACTGCTTTCATTTTGAAAATGACTCTACAAAAGCAGACAATGAGATATTGCGGTTTTGTGAAGTTATGAAAAACAGTATCTGTTTGAAAAGGAAAGGAGTAACTTACACTTAGAAAGGAGAAAACAGATAATAACTGAAATAAATGTATAATGAAGAACATTAGTATTAGTTTCACTGAAACACAGTGTAGAAAGGGTATGAGTACGCCAAGTTTCACGAGAGACAAAGACCTAATCATGCAGCAGACCTGAAGTCAGAGAATAACATTATGTGGGTCCATTTTTAATTACCAAAGAAGAGCTTACTAAATACAAAACTATGAGTTTTATCCAATTATACAGTCTTCAATCTCCAACTTAAAGAAAATGATGAATAGGATTAAATGTAAGACTCTGAACATTTTTGAACATAAAATTTTTAAATGTAAGTAACAATTATAATAATAGTAAGTGATACTTTGGTGATAGCTGATAGAGAAAATCTGGCATGTATATATTATACACAAGGATTTGAAGCCCCATTTACAATAAATCTATACCTCTTCCCTCTTGGCCCACATTTTGGTTTTGACCCTTTCTCTGTATTTCTCCATACAATGCCACAAACTTCATAATAACAATAATGACTGTTACCCATAGTACTCAGGCAATTTAAGAACTCTTACAGGCTTCCACTGGGTGAGATCATCCTCTAAAAGAGGGGCAAAAACCTAGTCTGAGAGTTGGATTGAATGCAAGTGAGCAAAGATATGGCTTTGGCAGAGTCCTTATTTTGATTCAAATTTGTCCTCTTTGTGGTTTGACCCAACTTTATGGCCTGAAAAAATCCAGACTATTTCATGTCAATCATCTGCTAGAGGATAAAATCATGAAGTGAATCAATCTTCTGCAGGACACAGCAGGATATTTCTCAATGGTTTTTGAACTTGTAATATCGTCTTAAGATGAAAATTAATTAATGTGTTCACATTTCCCAAGCTACCAAAAAAAGAGCTGCAAGAACCACATATCCTAAAACAGGAGTCACAAACATTTTGGGTTACACTGGCCAGACAGGTAACACAAATGAGTGAAGCAGGATTTATCATATAAGCAATAAAAAGTGGTGAGGGCTATCACTAGAATCTCAAAAGGTGTAAATATTTGAATTATTTTTAAACATAAAATATACTTATAAAACACATTTATGGGCCAAATTTGGCCAATCACCTTGAGACCTAAAGCATTCCCAAAACATATATATTTTATAATAAAATTTCTACAATTACAGATTCCACAAGAGCTAAAAAAATATGGCGGATTTTTCCCCTTGAAAACATATGAAAATTATATTTATCTTTGATTTTCAGAATAAAGAACATTTTCCAGTCTGCCAACAAATCACAAGAATCACAAAGCAATTGTTTAATTTAAAAACAAATTACTTTTAAACAATTTAAATATGTTATCATATTTAAAAATATATACTTACACTAACTCAAGTGCAATACCACCGTTCCCTATGATCATTATTCTTTTAGCTTTAGTAAGCTGTTTCTGAAATTCCTATGTTAAAAAGAAAATAATGAGGTAGTATTTTGTAATAGTGGGCAATAATCTGAAATTTGAGGCTTCGATAATATTCTAAAAATGTAAATATTTTATTGAATTTGTAAAGGAAAAAAAATGAATCTCACTTTCCCACTGTATCAGGGTACATCCTCTCAATTAATATAACAAAAGTCCCCCTTTATGCTTTAACCCAAGCTGCCTTTATAGCAATGCCTCTCCTGATTTTCCTTTCCTTTTAGGTCATTACATTTACAGTACTTCAGAATTTCAGCAGGAGGCACTATTAACTTACCACATTCCCAATTATTTGACCAAATCAATTATTCGTTCTTTTCACCTAGACTCTCAGTTTCCCTAGAGTTACTCAACACTTAAAACTTCTAGGAATGAGAAGCTCAGCAGTATAGTGGTTAGGAGCACAGACTCTGGAAGCACTGGCTCTAGCAATTACTAGCTGAATGACTTTGGGCAAGTTGCTTACCCTATCTGCACCTCAGGTCCTTCAACTATAAATGGAAATAAGGGACTATATATCCTAATGTTTCTGTAAGGATTATGTGAGATGACACAGACAAAGCTGGTAGGAGTAGCACGCACTCAATAATGTCAAACTTTTACTAAAAAAAAAATGTTATTAACATTCTAAGACAGATACATTGATGCCTCCACCCCCCAGAAAAAAAAGATTACAATCAGCTTAGAGAAGCCAGTGGTAAATGTAAATGACGAGTTAAAGGGTGCATCACACCAACATGGCACATGTATACATATGTAACAAACCTGCACTTGGTGCACATGTACCCTAGAACTTAAAGTATAATCTATATATATATATTAAAAAAAAAAAAGAGAGAACCCAGTGGTAATTCTTTGGGCACTTTCAAAAGTATAGAATAGTCTCATTGCTTCAGAATGACATCTGGCCCTCCTACTAAGTTTATATTAAATTTATCTCCAAACTTATAATATTCACTGAAGTTGACATCTTTAAAATTCTCCAAGAAAAAAAACAACCGAAGTTTATTTTGGTTTGTCCTTCACTGAGGATACTGCAATTTAAGAAACATCTGCAAGAGCACTGGACCTAGAGGTGAAAAGCACAATTTTAAATTGTGTATCTGATAAACTTAATAGCTAAATTAGTATAGATACATACTTAATCTCTCGACCTCAGTTTCCTATTTGTAAAGTGGGAGTAATAATCGATTATCATGAGGATTCAATGAGTTCATGTATGTAGAGGACCGAGCTGAAACAGTTATGAGCTCAATCTCTGATAATATGAACTTAAATTGTTTACAAGAAGATAATCAAGTTCCTTTAATTTTCTCTCAATTCCTAATTATTTAATTAAGAGAATAGGCTGAAAGAAAATATTATTAAATTTTCAGAATGTAAATTATATTAATGCAAAATCATCATGTCATGAGACAGAACAACAAACTTGAGGTTAGACATAGTATTGTGAAACCAGGAAGAGCTTCTTGGCAATAAGGGTTAATAAGCCCTGAATTAAATTAAATTACCAAAAGGAATTTGTATAATGCTCCAAAAACAGATGTTTCACCTTATTGGGATAGTTTATCTAGGGCAGAACAATAAGCCAAAGTGACATTTTCTGTTCTATGATTCTATCATGATTTTGTACCATAAAGATCTTTTGAATTTTTTTTGCTGGAGAATAAGATCAGTAAATTTTGAATATGCTTTACCTTTTTGGAAAAAATTGTTATATTATTTAGGTTGCAAATCACATATTCTCCAAGTAGAGTAATGAATGTGTGTGTAATGTAAGTTGTTAATATTCAGCACAGTCATTATATCTGGGTTATCTCACGCTGATAACACATCAGCATGAACTTAAAAACATAGTATCAACTAAAAATAAAAAATTGGCAGGAATAGGCCAGGCACGTTGGCTCACGCCTGTAATCCCTGCACTTTGGGAGGCCTAGGCGGGTGGATCACGAAGTCAAGGAGATCGAGACCATCCTGGCTAACATGGTGAAACCCTGTCTCTACTAAAAATACAAAAAAAAAAAAAAATTAGCCAGGCGTGGTGGCAGGTGCCTGTAGTCCCAGCTTCTCGGGAGGCTGAGGCAGGAGAATGGCGTGAAACTGGGAGGCGGAGCTTGCAGTGAGCCGAGACTGCGCCACTGCACTCCAGCCTGGGCAACAGAGCAAGACTCCGTTTCAAAAAAAAAAATTGGCAGGAATAAAACATAACCACTCTGTGGTTTACTGGTCATGAAACAAAAATTTCCCTTCTGCCCTTACAGTTTCGGAATTGTAAGTGGAACACTTTAATTCAAATGTAGAAAATTCTTTTATTTTCCTTCTCACGGTCCAACCTTAAAATGTTACCTGAGCACTGTCTGTATCACGGATTCCTAATACATAAGGATTTCCTTCACATATCAACTTTGGTTTAGCTCCAGCACACAGACAGAGTTTCTTATATACGTGCTGATTGCCATCTTCTGTTACAATGCACTGTAAATACATCAAACAATGAAAGAAAACGGAGACACATAATCAACATGGATACAACTTCACTTTAAACTAAAAATTCAATAAGGCAAAAGCAAAACATAATATATTAAGGTTGCCTCTTGGTGGCACTCAGTTCTTTGTTATAGGAATTACAAAACTAAGCATGAGAATACATGTACTAATCCAGTTATTCTTAATCATTTTAAGCTCATGAACCATTTTGAGATCTCCTGAAAACTAGTCTTTCTCCCCTGGCATAAAAAGGTACATTCACACAAAGTTTTGTATTAAACTTCAGGGAATCCCATGTTGGTTGAAAAGGTATGTTGACCCCACATTAAAAACAAAACTTCAAGAAATTTTTAAATTAAGCATTCTCATTATACCTGTGACAGGCCTTGATGAAGATTTCTGATCTCAAGGGAAGTTACTGTAAGAAGACCTAGTAATTCTAACCATATCCTACCTTCATATCTATTATGAGTACAGAAAAGCAGTGAGTGGAACAAGAGGTTATGGTATGTCTTCTTAATCTAAAAAGACTAGAAGTGCTTAAAAAAAAAGTACTCATATTCTTAAGTACAAATAATGACTTTATGAGCAAACCAAATGCTTTTGGGGTATATTTTAGTATAAGTAAAAAATATGATAATCTTTAATCCTAGCATGTATTGGCTTTAAATTTATATTAATTAATAAATGGGTCTAAAACTACATATCAGAGATCTATTGCTTTTGTTCTTTAATACTGAATGAAAAACCACATATAAATAGTAGCCTTTAGAAAACATTTAAACATAAATGCATGCTACTATGAGAGATGCTCAACTTTGTTCGAATGATTTAGGGGTTAATGTTTGTGCCAAGTGTTTGACTTACAAACCTTGTTAAACTGTATCATAGCACTTAACATCCAATGAGACATTTATAACTCAAATTAATTATTCAGTTCCATAACAAATACATAAAACCAGTAATCCAGCATAGCATAATCCATATAGAAATTTTATACAAGTCTTCTTTTAAATAATCTGGTTAGAATTTCAACTGACAAGAACAAAAGTTAATTATAGGCACTGACAAAACTTAAAAAATAATTTGCATTTAGCTGCTGTAAAAACAAATAGCACAAACAAACACAAAAACTCTTTCCATTAGCTACTGCTAAATTTTTGGCAAGAGACGTGAAAGTAAAACATACTATCTCTAATTCACTAAAAAATGTAAAGGACACTTCTCCAGACGGAAGTGAGCCACACACTCTGCGTCCTCGCCTCACTAGGAAACTACTGAAGTTCCTGGGGAAGCACAGTAGCATTTCATAAGAACAAAATGGATGGGGAAGAGAAAACCTATGGTGGCTGTGAAGGCCCTGATGCCAGGTATGTGAAATTGATATCATCTGATGGCCATGAATTTACTGTAAAAAGAGAACATGCATTAACATCAGACATGATAAAAGCCATGTTGAGTGGCCCAGCTCAGTTTGCTGAGAATGAAACCAATGAGGTCAATTTTAGAGAGATACCTTCACATGTGCTATCAAAAGTACGCATGTGTTTTTTTTTTTCTTTAGATGGAGTCTCGCTCTGTCACCCAGGCTGGAGTGCAGCGGTGTGATCTCGGCTCACTGCAAGCTCCCGGGTTCACGCCATTCTCCTGCCTCAGCCTCCCAAGTAGCTGGGACTACAGGCGCCCGCCCCCACGCCTGGCTAATTTTTTTTTGTATTTTTAGTAGAGACGGGATTTCACCGTGTTAGCCAGGATGGTCTCGACCTCCTGACCTCGTGATCCACCCGCCAAGGCCTCCCAAAGTGCTGGGATTACAGGTGTGAGCCACCGCGCCTGGCTGTATGCATGTATTTTACATACAAAGTTCGCTACACTAACAGCTCCACTGAGTTCCTGAATTCCCAACTGCACCTGAAATAGCACTAGAACTGCTGATGGCTGCCAACTTCCTAGATTGTTAAATAAAAGAAATTATAATAAACTGTTAAAAAAACAAAAATGTAAAGGACAATGGATAAGAGAAGGCAGACATGCACTGCATGTGGGATATTTTTCAAATGGTAACGGGAAGCACTCTGATTCATTCAAATGCCCTAACACATAAATTCCCTGACAATCCATTTAGCATATTTTGAGAGCCCACCTCAATTTACAAATAAATTGACAAATATATTACTTGGAATATGTAATACCACTATAAGTATTAGAAACTTATCTGGTTTGGGGATTCAGATTTTTTATTTTTTCCTGATAAAATTCAATACTTTTCTCTCTCAAATTACTTGTGTTTCAAATGTGGTATATATGTGTTTTATCCCTAAAGGAGATAAAACACATCTCTAATTTATGAGCTAGAACTCATAAATTAGAACTGCTTATAGAAACAACTACAAATCTACTTCTCATCTTACCTGAAGCGCATCTGGGATACTGTAAATCATCTTACAACATCCTTTCCTGAGACTGCCTTCTTCATTCTCATGTAAAGGGTTATTGAGTCCTGCCAAAGTTACAGCAGAAATCTCACTCAAATCTGGGATATTTTTTACAACTACATTGTCCCTGTCTCAGTTCAGACCTTACATCATTTTTCAAATCAATTTTTTAAAAATTATTATTATCCTTTTTGAGACAGGGTCTCACTCTGTTGCCCAGGCTGGAGTGCAGTGGCGCAATCACAGCTAACTGCAGCCTTGAACTCCCAGGCTCAGGTGATCTTCCCACCTCAGTCACCAAAGTAGCTGGGACTACAAGTGCACGCCACCATGCCTGATTAACTTTTTGTATATTTTTTGTAGATACAGGGTTTTGCTATGTTGCCCAGGCTAGAGTCGAACTTCTAGGCTAAAGCCATCCGTCTGCCTTGGCCTCACAAAGTGCTGGGGATTATAGGCATGAGCCTGTACATAATTTCCTGACTCTTCACATAATTTTTGACTATCATAACCACCTTCTAGTTTGGTTGGCTACTAGCCACTTGTTCATGCTCAACACTCCTATCAGATGTATCTTCCTAAAAAAAAAAAAAAAATCTATTTTATCATTGATGCCCCAGCTCTTTAAATCACCTTACAATTTCTCCCAAATATAAAACAAACTCAACTTCTCTCTTTTTTTTGAGAAGGAGTCTCACTCTGTCGCCCAGGCTGGAGTGCAGTGGTGCGATCTGGGCTCACTGCAAGCTCCGCCTCCCGGGTTCACGCCATTCTCCTGCCTCAGTCTCCCGAGTAGCTGGGACTACAGGTGCCCGCCACCACACCCGGCTAATTTTTTGTATTTTTAGTAGAGACAGGGTTTCACCATGTTAGCCAGGATGGTCTCAATCTCCTGACCTCATGATCCGCCTGCCTCAGCCTCCTAAAGTGCTGGGATTACAGGCATGAGCCAACACACCGGCCCAAACTCAACTTCTTATAGTGTGACATTAAAAACCCCTCAGGTTCTCACTTACTTATCTTCTAGCCTTGATTGCCAATCTCCTTTACTTAACCACACCCTAATCCCTTTGACATCTCTATTCTTCATATTTCTTTTCCTTTCTTTGGGTCTTTGAACATTCAATCTCCCCTTCCTGGAATGCCTCTTTCCACCTGGGGAACTCTTAATTTCACTCATCTGTTAATACCCAGCTCATTTTACTCTCTCTGTAAAGTCTTCCTTAATCCCTGATATCAGAGCTTTGATAGTATTTCAGTGACTGTGTTTTTTATATGTCAATATAATTATAGTATGCATGTTCATATTCCCTTTGACACTGACAGTTCCTAAGAGCCGACACCTCGTATTAACCCTACTGCATCCCAGCACCTAATGCAGTATCCAGAACACAGTGGACACTTTATAAACATTAATGTAATTTGAAATGTGAAGACTAAAATCCCAAATCTAATTATATAATTCCAATAAACTTACAAAAACTGTATTTTTTCTAATAATACTGGAAATCAATGTCACTAAACTTTACATGTTAAAAACTTAAATGGTGGTGGTAGTAGAGCTGGAGTGAAAAGAGGCAGGCAAAACTTCATCAAGATTCAACAATGGAAAATGTTATTAAGAAAACAATTATCTTACGTGTTCTTCACTCTTCAGTTGCTTTACGCCAGATTCTATAACCTTAATGTTGGGAAAGCGTTTTCCTAACATGGTACTTGATTGTTCTTCAACATCAAATTCTTCCAATATTTTAGAAATCTGTATAGATCAAAGAGATTAAAAATGTATATTTTTAAAGTATTTTCTTTCAAGAACCTTAAATAATAAAAATACTTTGCTTTTATACACTATTTTGTGTTTATAAAACAAACAAATTAGCCAACTGCACTATATAGAGTGGAAAGAGGACCAGACTCAGCATTTAGAGACTTAAATATTTGCTTGGCCGCTCCTGGGCAAGTCAGGTGTCACAAGCCATAGTTTCCTGGCTAATAAAATGAGAACTGACCTGTAAAATGAGGGGTAACACCACTTACATTTCTACAGTTTAGCCAAATAGCTTATTTATTTCCTTATCCTTCAAGCTTTCTCTATTTACTAGCAGACCTTATGGTCATCTAGTCTTTGCACTCTTCTTTCCTGTTCTATAAAACCATCAGTATTCTAGACTCACTTTCCTTTCTGTCCAGCTAAAGTTCAATTGTGAATCAATTCACCTTTTCCCTAAATCCTTTACTTCCTTGCTCTCTTATCCTAAACTGTTAACCTGAAAACCCTCAACCCTATAAACTATCTGCTTGCTCTAGTCCTAAGCCCAGTTTGCTGCAGAAAGACCACACAGCCTTACAGATTGATATTCAACCTCAGCTGCTCTTTAAAAACTGCATGGAAATCTTACTGCATGGCCCTGACAGTTCTCAAACCTTTTGGTCTCGTGACCCCTTTACAGTCTTACAAATTATGTAAGAACCTACTTCTAGGGTTATTTAAGGATCATAGAATAGATCTGAAACCTTTAGAAGGCTACTTGATGCATGGTAAGCACTTAATAAATGTGAATTATTAGCAGTAATCTTTTTTCTCCTTTAAAAATTATACAAGTCATGAATCATGCTCTTTGTAACACTAAACAAACAATACATAATAGAGAGTAAATGTTAAAGTCTCTATCACTCTTCAAATCTCATCCTTAATCCCTCAGGATAAGCACTAGTGACTTTTTGGTGTTATGTTCTATACTTTTAATCTCCTTATCTTATGTGCCTAGCACATTGGTTAATATATAATATAGGTACTCAATAAGTCATAAAGATAATGCCATTTCCTACTGCTGTACACAGAATAGCTGATATTTGTATATTTGTTATTGGCACATTTAAGTTCACAACCCTGTGAAGTAAGCAAGGGAAGTATTAACCTAATACTACAGGTGAAGCAGCTTACAGAGATCTTCCAAGGCTACCCGACCAGTAAACAAGAGGCCTAGAAACCAAGCTTTTTCCTTCTGTTGTATATAACTTACAAAACTGGCAAAAACTGAATTCAAGTCTCACAACTCTTGGATTATTATACTGAATTAGGTCTTCTGGAAAGATACTTATGAGACCCAGCTATACATCTTTCTCTTATGTATACAGTCTTAGCTTGTCATTAAATATGTACTTTTACCTTTTAAAGATTAATAGCTATAATTTTTCCTCTATTTCTCCCTAACTCCATAACTCTTTGGCTATACCTAAGTACTAAGATATCATATGTATCTCTATTTAGGTTATAAAGGGACAACATGGTATATGCCACTAAACTACCCTTGGTCTTACGGATTTACAACATGAGAAAATTATATTCCATTATCAGGATATTACCAGAGACATCGTATTAAATGAAGGGCTATGGTAGTAGTCTTCACTGAAGGGTGGGAAGAAAGATCAGAATGTACGTTTTTCGACATTTTAGAAATTTTATTTTGCATAGGCTTTATAACATTTATAATTGTAGTTCTGTAGCTCATACACATAACTTATTAGTATACATATATTGGGATGTCAGGGCAAAACTTTTTAACCGTTGAGCTACAGGAAAAAAAAAGTTTGGAGATGACTTTTCTATGATACTATTACCCAACTGTTCTTAGACTCCTACTATAATGTGAATATAAATTAATGGAATACAAAGTATTCTGAGACACTAATTATCTGTAAGTATAAACTTGGCTTGGAAGCACTTTTCTGATGTGTAAACACACACACACACCCCTACCCATATTGATAATAAATATCATGTATATTTGTACCCATTTTAGATTTGCAGAGCATCTTTCCTGAAAAAATTTTTTATTGGAAACTTTCTCAAAAGTAATTCTAAGTGGAAGGAAAATGGAGAAAAAGAATAGAAGATTAAAAATTTAGTATCATTCTGGGAGCTTTTGGTATTCTATCTGAATAATTCTCAACTCGAGCTTTTTTAAAATAACTGTCAAAAGAATATTTGTAATTTTAAACAATTAAAACACTCCAGAATACATGGAGGTATTGTCATCAAGATGGCTAAGTAGGAGATATCAGCCTTCATTCCCCCATGAAAAAAAACAAATATAGACAAATCTTCACAAGCCAAAATAGCCCAAAGAGGGCTCAACAGCCCATTAAACAATCTGCAGCAACACAGTGGAGCATGAAAATGGAGAATAACCACATAAAAGAATCAATAATGACCCTGGCATACCTGAGAAACCAGGAGATAGCTAGGAGCAAAGAAAGGCAGAGGCTATCAGTATCAGCCACATGGTGGGGACCACTGTGGTAAATGGTGGCCTGCACTGCGGAGGAAACTAGCATCCCTTGCTACTGTGAGGGGACCAACAACCATTCCTGCCAGGGAACCCTAGAGTGGGAGACATGGCGGCATATCTTGTCTCCACAAAGAAGTGGCCAATGTCAAGATGCTTTGGCAAAGGAGTCACTTTGTCCTCAACCCTGTGAGTGTTCCAACCCCAGGGCCATGGTCACTCTGAGAATGCCTACACCTCAGACCCAGGTTCTACGGCCCGTACTGGGCCCACCTACATCTCAGACACCAGAGCCATCACCATAGTAAGCTAGTTTGCACTTTGGGGCCTGCAACCAAGCCTCACTGCACATGTCTGCAATCCAGGCACTGGCTCAGCTGCCACTGAAAGCTAGGCCCTGCCCTGACACTGAAGCTGCTGTAACTCTGAGCACACATGTGTTCCCATTCTTGGTTTCCCTGGCTGCCTCACAAGCATCCTCACCTCATATTCTATTACCAATATAGCAGTACGGGTACCTGCACCCTAGGCACCAATATCATTACAGTCCCAGATCCCAGAACTTTAATTCCTCCGTGTATGCCTGTGTTTTGGGCCTCAGCTCTATCTGCTCCATAGGCACCACTTATCAGACACCAGCGCTGCTGCCACTGAACCCAGAAGGCAGACTCAGTGCCAACAGGGATCCCCTAAGCCACAACTTCCTTTGTGGGAGAAGAAAAGATTGGGAGGCTCTTAGCAGCTATTGACATTGAAAACCCCAACAACCCTCACTACCACTGCAGACATCCAGAGTTGGATGCTGAGGATCCCTGCAATCTTCAACAACAATTAACTCAGCTGACGGAGCTGCACAGACTACAAAGTGGGCACCCTCACTGGTGCCAGAACTGCTACATCCCATCTAGCAAGCAGCCCTCCCCATAGGGGAAGGTCTTTCCACAGCAAAACTAGCCCATACTTCTGAAAACAGCAAGTGTGTCATCAAATGTGCAAACATCAACATAAGGCAGTAAGAAACATGATAAACCAAGAAGATATGCCACCAAAAGAACACAAATGTCAGAACTGCCTGACAAAGAATTCAAAATAATTGTTTAAAGAAGCTGAAGGAACTTCAAGAAGTTACAAACAATTCAATTAAATCAGAAAAACAATAAGCAACCAAAACAAAAAATTTAAAAAGTTATTTAAAAACTAAAGCAGAAATTCTGACGATGAAAGATGCAATGAATGAAACAAAAAAAAAATGCAACAGACTATGTCAACAAGAGAACTGATCACACAGAAGAAAACATCTGTGAATCTGAAGACAGATTATTTGAAAATATACAGTCAGAAGGGAAGAAGAAGAAAAAAGAATGAAAAAGAATGTAGAAGTAGGGAATTAAAGGATGGCATCAAATAAGCAAATCTTTGAATTATAGGAGTTATAGAAGGAGACAAGAAAGACAAAGGAGTAGAACATGTATTTAAAGAAATAACAACAGAAAACTTTCAGGCTGGGCGCGGTGGCTCACACCTGTAATCCCAGCACTTTGGGAGGCCGAGGTGGATGGATCACAAGGTCAGGAGTTCCAGACCAGCCTGGCCAATATGGTGAAACCCCGTCTCTACTAAAAAATACAAAAAATTAGCTGGGCATGGTTGCGGGCGCCTGTAGTCCTAGCTACTTGGGAGGCTGAGGCAGGAGAATGGCGTGAACCCAGGAGGCGGAGCTTGCAGTGAGCCAAGATCGTGCCACTGCACTCCAGTCTGGGCAACAGGGTGAGACTCCATCTCAAAAAAAAGCAATCAATTCACCATAATCAAGTGGGATTTATTCAGGGATGCAAAGATGGCTTAAAATATGCAAATCGGTAAATATGATATACCACATTAACAGAACAAAGGACAAAAATCATGACCATCTCTACAGATATAGAAAAAATATTCAACAAAATTAAACGTCTTTTCATAATAAAAACCCAACAATTAGGTATGGAAGGAATGTACCACAACAAAAAAATGGTCATATACAAGCCTATAGCTAATAATATATTGAATGGAGAAAAGCTGAAAGCTTTTCCAAGATCAAGAACAACACAAGGATGCCCACTCTCACAACTTCTATTCAACACAGTACTAAAGTCCTAGCTAGAGCAATTAAATTAGGTGACAGAAAGAAATAAAAGGCATCCAAATTGGAAAGATTTTAAATAGCTTGACTTAGCCATTCCACAGTGTATACATATATCAAAACATCATGTTGTATAGCATATAACTGTACTTGTCAATTTTTAAGAAAGAAAAAAATACACAATTACCCTAACTGCTATGCAAGTTATTGCGATTTTTTCAAATTAATATTAAGAAGTTATACAAAGGTTCTTACCTGCTTGAAATTTGTAACTGCTTTAATAACAGGAGAAGCTGTTACCAAGAGAATATCTTCTGATGGAAAGTGAGTAGCCAACTTATTTTTAAAAAGAGAGAAAAAAAAATTAGGACAAATTACCTTAAGTACTGGTATATATGGTTTGGGGTTGAGGATAATGCAATTTTGATAAAGTAATTAATCTAGAAAATTAAAAACCCACTGTTCCTCATCTAAAGGTCTCCATTATCCTTGGTCTTGATGGGGCAATGGTGAATAATGTTAAATTCTGATACTGAGAAAATAATATTTACAGTAAACACTAACAAAGAACTCCTGAACAAAAGTGATATAAAGAAATATCCTTTATTTACTTCAACTATTTTGTATACCAATTTAGTTATAATGCAGAGGATGAGAATAAACTATCTTCCTAATTACCAGTTAAACTAACTTCTATTTATCTTAAAATAATATTTCATTTGTCTTCAATGGGATGAAATTAAAGCAAACCCTCAATATTAAACACTTAGAATATTGGTCTAACTTTCCCCAGGTGCTCTGGCACTCCTATTCTGCCTCTTCCAGTAGTACATATTGTGGGATGATAAAGCCATTTTAATAATAGCTTCAACAAAATTTAGAGGTATGACTTGTTAATGTTTCATTATTTTCCTTTAGCTATAACCTCTGTCTTCTTCACTCTGTACTTGAAAGCATTTTCTTATCTCAAAGTCTGGTTCCTCGACACTGCCACCCTCAATAATCTGGCTTCTATTCCTATTCCATCACTAAAACAGCATGTTTGAGGGATCTATGAATCCTTAAAATCCAAGGGATTATTTATTTTCTTTCTTTTTTTTTTTATGGAGATGGGATCTTGCCATGTTGCCCAGTCTGGCTTCAAACTCCTGGCCTCATGCAATCCTCCCACTTTGGCCTCCCAAAGTTCTAAGATTACAAGTGCGAGCTATCGTGCCCAACACCCGTGTGATTCTTCTTAGTCTCATTTTATTTGAACTTTCTATATTTGACAATATTATTACTCTCTCCATCTTTCTTTCCTCTGTATATTCTGTAATTTATATCTCTGCTGTTTCCATTGCTAAATGAGGTCCTCAAAACTTCTTTATACTACTGAAATCGCCTTCGAATTGGCTCTCCAGTTTCACGTATAAACCAGCTGCCTCTGCCACAAATACATTGTAACTAATCATCTTTCAAGCCTTTTCATATGATCAAGTTACTCCACTGCTCAAAAACATTTGACTACTTGTAAATTCTTGTTAAGTTCTTAGCATGATAAGACTCCTTATGATCTATGCTTTAAGCTTTACTGCTCCCTGATGATCCATGCTTTTCCACTGGAGATGACATTCTTTTCTCGAATACTTGGTGAACTTTCACTCATTCTTTCATAATGAGATTTTAAAAATACCTCCTTTGATTAAAAAAAAATTCCTCTTCCCTAATTCAGTCCCTACCTACTCCACAGGCACCCCTAAGATAACCGTTGATATCTCTTGCATAGACATACAATATTGTAATACTGTCTCTTCCAGCAGGCTGTGAGTCCCTAGCATGGTATACCATGCTGTTCATAGTTGAACACTCAGCCCTTAATACGGTGCCTGCATCATATATGTTTACTTAGTGAATAAACGGAAAATACGCATCCAACGATGAAAACACTTGAGTTTCTTCCACTATTTCTTATGACTTCAGTGATTGCTCATGTTTACTTTGTATCAACAAAATAATGTAGAACTTTTTGGAATACACACATGTATCTGAATATATATGCTCTGGCTATTCAGTATAATCAAGAAAGCAAGCCCTACATGCATTTAATCCCTCGCTGATTGTTTTACAAAACTTTACTAGAAATAAAGTTTCTTCTATCTTGGGAGTTCGAAGTATAGAAAACTTACGTATGGGATTCTTTATTAATTAGTTAAGATGCACTAAAGACTTGGCAACTATCTGGAAACTAAACTCAATCACCTACGATAATTAACAAAGGGGGCTGAGGGCCGGGTGCTGTGGCTCAGGCCTGTAATGCCAGCACTTCGGTAGGCGGAAGCGGGCAGACTGCTTGAGCCCAGGAGTTCGAGACCAGCCTGGCCAACATGGTGAAAGCCCGTCTGTACTAAAAATACAAACATTAGCGGGGCGTGGTGGCTGGCGCCTGTAATCCCAGCTACAGGCTGACGCAACAGAAGAATCGCTTGAACCCGGGAAGCAAAGCTTGCATTAAGCCAAGATCGCACCACTGCCCTCCAGTCTGGGCGACAGAGTGAGACTCCGTCTCAAAGAAAAAGAAAAAAAAAGAAAAAAAAAAAGAAAGGGGGCTGAATTTTTTGTCTAAATACAAAGTCCTCATGTCTGCTCTGACATTACAAGGATCTGAGCACGGATCAGCCAGCTTTGGTTTCTCGGCTATAATTTGCCTCCCACTCCTCCCTGCGCTTAAGAGAAAGCTAGTGAGGTCATCTGAGGACCACCAAGCAGTTTCTAAAATCTGGGAGCAATAAGTGCGGAAAAGGGCGCAGCAAAAAAGGAACCCGGAAGAAGAAAAAGGGAGGGGGTGGGAGGAAGGCCTCCAGTGCTATCCCCTTTGGGGTCGGGGAAAGAGGCGGAACCGCCTGAGCACCGCCCTACCTGCTCCGCACAAGTGACGCCCGCGATGCCGCCGCCGACCACCACGAACTTCCCTGCCGTCGGGGGAGGGCGCGCTGCCTCCATGCTGCCGGACTCCCAGTGGTTTACTGAATATCGCGGCGGAGCAGCGGGACTCTGGACTCCAGGAGAGGAAGCAGCCGCGAGGCGGTCACTTCCGGTGCCTTATCCAGAGAATCCGACCTACGGGTGCTCGGGAGCTCACACTACTCATCTCGAGTACCTGCTGCCGGCTGCGTTTCGGAAGCAACGAATTGTCTCCTGGTGTTCAGAGCTTTGCGTTACTATTACTACACCTGAATGTAGTTATTCCATGAAAATTTGACAAAGAGAAGACCAAAAAATTAAAAATAAAAAAGTAAAGAAGATGGGTTGCCCAAAGAAGTTTGATAAATTACATATCTAAAGATAGACCAGTGTTCTCACGGGACAAAACATTCATATAATAAATGAATTGGTGTGAAGTTCTCATTATTTGTTTCTGCGAGAAATTAGAGGCACAGATCTTATGCTTTTATTAGTAGAAGGAGCCTTCGGGAACATCCTGACCCCACTCCTGTCATTTTTGTAGATGAAGAAACTTGAGTCTTCTGAAAACCACTTGATTGCCACCGTTCACCTAACAATCCAAGATTTTTGTTTGTGGAAGCACAAAAATTCTCCATGACAAGGCAAAACAATACTACTGAATTGTTCTCTAAAAAATCATCCTTTTCATTTACAACTTTGACCTCAGCTAAAGTTTCCAGGAAGAATGTACAGTTGCTTTCCATTTTGTCAAAACAAATGAACATTTCTTAAATTTCCAGTCAATAGCAGCATGTGTGAGGGTTGAATGAAATATTCCCAGTCTCGGTTTTACTGTGAATTTTTTTCGTGGTCAATTGTTTTTAAGAAATTGCTAAATCATTTTTAACTCTTTTTACTATATTATTCACTATTCATATTATTTTACTATTTACTATTACCATTGCTGTCTCATATAACTTTCCCTAGGAGTTGTTTTGTAATGGTAAGGTATTATCTCTCAAATGATTCACTCTAAAACTGGTAATTACCCGAGTCCCTTTAATTCTTTAAACACTGAGAATAACCATTATATATTAACAGGAAAGCCTACCACGTATCTAATTACGGGTATTTACTGATACCTTTAAAAATCATTGTTCTTTGATTTACCAAGTTAAATGGTAAGCGGTTTAATAAACGTGTCTAATTCCTGTTACTAGTATAGCAACCAAACAAAGCATTCATTTCTAGGAGGAGGAAATACATTCCTTACGCTCATTTAGATCTAATCTTGCTTCAACTTATTTTCACATTATCTCATTCACACTGTGTTCCATTCAGGCCACACTACACTTCCAGATCCCAGGATATGCCATTTTCTTTCTGAGCGTTTGCACACATCTTTTTCCCAACTACTTTTCCCTGGCTAACTCATCAGCCTTTGGTTTCATCAAGCCATTGCTTCCCCTTTAAGATACTTTATCTAACATCCTCAAGACAGCTAGGTGTCCTCTCTGTGTGTTCCTATAGCACTTTGTCATCCTCTAAATTTAGACTTATCCCACTTTATTGTAAATTCTTACTGCCTGACCCCACCACCACCATAAACTGCTTACATAATCTCAGGGATTATTTTTGTCTCCCTTTGTATCTCCAATGTTTAGTAGGTAGTATGTATTCAACAAAAATGTGCTGAACGAAATAGGAAGTTGGTGGAGCATGAAACTCCCCTGAAGTCCTTCTAAAGATTTTTAGATTCATTGTCCAGGGTCAGGATCCTCTTGTATATTGTGACAGGGGTTTCCTCTTTATGGAAGTTGGAAGGAAGAATAGAGTGGAATTTAAGCTCCCAGGGGAAATGGAAGGAGATCATCGTCTATGGGAGGGGAAGCAAAGTAGTAGGAGGCTCCTCAGATGTAAAGGGGTAATGACTCCACACTCTCCTTTTTTCTTCCCCTTGTGAAGGCTGGCTTTTTTGTCAAGTTGATGTAGGGATAAGACCTAGCTGCCTGCCACACTGGCATGAATATCCAACTTTTAGAAATGTCTAAGGGTTAAAGAACTTTCAGTGCATCTCACCTTAATGTTGATTAAATTAGATACATATACTGGATGTAAGGTGGGTTAAAAGTAAGATGTAGCTAACTTGAAACATGTTATCCACAGGGAGGGCAGCAATAGGTACAGGTTAGGAGAAAGGGCAACTGCAAAGAAAACTGGGCACCTAGAAATAAGGGAGGCCCAATGCCAGGAAGCAGCAGAGAAGCAGAAAAGACAGAACTTCAGCTCCCCTTTAGCTCTGGTCAGCAAGCTTAGGAGTGACCTGGTGACTGTTTCTGAGAAGTCAAAGAAATACCAGTGTGTTGCTAAATATTATGGTGTATGTTTATGGGTGGAAAAGAATAGCAGGACTGGAGTTGGCAAAGAAAGGTTCAGAGAAGAAGTGGAATTTATATTGAACATCAAAGGCCCATAGCATTTGGATAGGTTCAGAAGAAGATGTGGCAAGTCATGTGGGAAATATCCCAAGAACCAAAGGCTTAGCAGCAGGAATGAGCATGGGAAATACAGGAGATGGTAAAAGGAAAGAAAGAAAAGTGGTTGGGGAGTTCAAGATTCATGTGGAAAAACTGAAGGAGATAAAGCTATCTTCTTCTATTTCTCTCCATAATGTTGTGACATCCGATTCCCATACCCACCTAATCTCTTGAAGGCCATCCCCAACTTTCAAACTACCATCAAAATCTAGTCTTCCATTCTTCTTCAAGTTGATATCAGAAATGTCTAGAATAGGAGTACTGAGGTTAATTTTCAACTGCAAAAATTGGGAATGAATAACGACATTTCATAGTTAGTGATTAATAGCTTTTGAGTCAGATGACCTAGGTTCAAATGTGGCACCAGCATTTCTTTGTTGTGTGACCATTCAGTGAGTTATTTACCTCATCTGAACCCTAGTTTCCTCATTGGCAAGACGGGTATAAGATCTACTTTGTAGAGTTGTTTTGATGCATGTGTGAGGCAACATATTTAAACTTCCTAGCATAGTGTGTGCCTCTTAGTAGGATTAATGGTTAAGTTGCCTGCCTGTGCCCTGTTGAATAGACTATGTTTCTCTGTCTAAAGGATTTTATCTATGATCATAACCTTAACAAGCCTATTATGCTTTTAACTCCCAAATGTCTATCTCTCATGCCATCTACCCTAAATCTTCAAGCCTGAAATTTCTGAAACATCTTGGATATCTTCTCATTTTTATCTTGGTTTTTGCCAATTCGCTATGAGTACAGCCTGGATTCATCTTGCACTCGAAACCTCTTCTTCGTTTTGTTAGTTCATATAACTGATTTACTGAACAAGCTGGACTTTATAGGGAAGAAATTAAAGCAAACATTTTTATTTCTCAACACTTTTCCTGTGAATGTATTTTTCTCCTCTAAATTCTTATTAATTTAGCTTATCTGATCATTCTCAGGTAATAAAAAGTCTGGTACTACCTATTATCAAAACTCCAGACACGCATCCAATTAAAGCCTCACCTAACTACGGGCAACGCAAATTGATTTCTTGTTGCTTTTTTGCTCCAGCTCTTCTAACCAAGAGCTGATGTTTTCAGGGGCTTTAAGATTGGAGGGTGGGTAAGGAGTAAGGAGAGGAAAGAGCCTCACTGTTGTTCCTGTATGAGCATATATATGCAAACCTACCCCCAAAGGCTGAGAGAGCTGAGAGGCCAAAGAAAAACTGACAAATCCAGTTTCTCAGAAAAAGGTATTTAATAGGGACTTACACACAGAAATGATGATTCTGTTACAGTGGATCCCCACACCTGCCCTCCAGAAATTATGTAAGCTTTTAGGATAAAAGATGTACAGCTGATCATGTCTCAGACTTTCTTGCAAAACTCATGAACACTGGGGAGTCTAGATAAGAATCTTAATGAGAGAATTATCTAAGTTACATGCTTTGTTTCTTTTGAAGGCTTATCTATGCTATGAGCATTGTTTAAGGACCTTGCTGCAGAACACCTTAGTATGCAGGAATCCAACAACAGTCATCATGGCCGTGGCGTCATTCTTGCCATACCGCAGGCTGTCTTCCTGTATCTATGAATCAGTGGTGTGGTACAACTGTGAATCTGTGAGAGCTGATTGTTAAAATTCTAGGATTTGTGTGAGCTGATTGTTAACACAGCTATTGTTAAACACTAAATTGTATAAACATAATCAAATAAGTTATATTAAGACAAAGGTAATAAATATTCAAAACTTCTTATTTCCTAACTCTTTTGCTATTATCTCTACTCTTGAGGTTATTTACATCTATTGTATCTACAGGTAAAAATATAATGGTGGGCTACTATACATTTCTTCCTACTGCCTCATTCAGCGATGTCATGTTGATCTTGAAATCGGCCGTAATAGGAGTATTTACACCATGGAAAATGGCAGATTATACAAATCAGAGTTTGATTTATTTTATTGTTGATTTTTTAGACTTAAAAAGGTGGTGGACAATAGCAAAGACATGGGATCAACCCAAATGCCCATCAATGATAGACTGGATAAAGACAATGTGGTACATATACACCATGGAATACTATGCAGCCATAAAAAGGAATCAAATTATGCCCTTTACACTGACATGGATGGAGCTGGAGGCCATTATCCTTAGCAAACTAACACAGGAACAGAAAACCAAATACCGTTATGTTCTCACTTATAAGTGGGAGCTAAATGATGAGAACAGCATGGACACATAGAGGGAAACATCACACACTGGGCCTGTCTGAGGGTGGAGGTAGGAGGAGGGAGAGGATCAGGAAAAGTAATTAATGGATACTGGGCTTAATACCTGGGTGATGAAATAATCAGTACAACAAACCCCCATGACACATGTTTACCTATGTAACAAACCTTCACATCCTGTACATGTACCCCTGAACTTAAAAGTTAAAGAAACACAAAATAGATGGAGACTCATTTAAAAAAAGTGATGGAGAGAATGTTAATAATGAAATTAAAAGAGTGTCATGTCTGTTGTGGTAGATTGTAGTACACTGTGAATAGCACAAAAAAACTGAAGAAATTCTTTTTTCAGAGAGCTGCTATTCAATTTAGCAAAGAACTCACTAATATCAGACAAACAAGTGAAATTGCAACCTATTGTTCCTTTGTTTCACTTCCATCTTACTAGTTAATGTAAATAGAAAAGTCAAGCAACATTCAAACTACACTCATCAATTGCTGTTATAGTTTGGGTAATACAAGCAAAAATCAATGAAAGGATTCTGTAGAATCAGTTGACTATATGGAATTTGCAATAAAGAGTATTGCATATTATTATTTGTAAAATATTTGCTATACACCTTTCAATAAAATTTATAATAAACCTTAGTATATATACACACACACACACACACACACATATATTTATACATGCAGTTTTTTCAGACAGCCAGTTGTTCAACATTTGCTGGCACAAACATTAGTTATAATCTAACATCGCTGTTTTCATGGTGTGGCTGATTCCAAATGTTGATTCTCTGCTGGGGTGCTTTTATGGGTACATCAGAATCTCCACATCACTGGGGATCTCTCACCTGCAGGTTCTGGGCCTTTCCTTCTCCAGATTCAGTCCCTTTTAAGATGAAACAGGGTCCACAATGGGCTTCTGGGAAACTCACTCATCCTTTGTCCCCACTAGACTCTGAAAGTGCACATCAAGCCAACAACATCTCTCTTCTCTTCTGCTGTCCGAATGTCTACCTAGTCACACCTCTGTGTCTTCAGTGGAATGAAGTATCAGTTTCTGCATCATTTGGACTCCAGGGGCTACCTGTAAAGCTCTCTAAATGGTTCCCTTAACGTCCTCCTCACTTGTGCTGCGGACAGGGGATTGGTGGTGGTGGGGTGAAACACTTTCCCTTCCTCTTCCCCATATGCTTCGTGAACATATTGGAGCAGGGAGTGAATGTGATGCACTAATGCCAGCAGAACCAATTTTATAGTCTTTTAGCATGTGTTGCCTATGTGGTCTAGTACCTTGCGTTGAAGGCATTGGGCAACTTGACGCCTATTATACTGTTCTTAAGCTTTTGGAGCTTAATTAACCAGAAAAATCACATTTAACCCCATGATATACCATATTTGTTTTATAAATATTAAACTTATACCATTTAGAAAACTGAATGCATTTCTTACATGATATTCCCTCAACTTCAAAGTGTAGTTTCTCAAGTCTTACCAATTCTGAAGTGTTTCCCAGTTCCTTCATTTCAGTTTGACTGTTACTGCGCTATTTTTGGTCTTCTTCGCCCACTTAGACTATTAAAATGAGTTCCTGATTGGTCTTTGTTCCTCCATTCACTGTCTTTAAACTTATCCTCCATGCTGCCGTAAGAGTTATCTTATAAAAGGGAGATGTGGTTCCTCTGCCTTTCTACCACTTCTGCTTCTGGAACATTCCCAGTTCCCTGAATGCATCAAAAATTCTTGTCTCAGGCAGGGCTTGGTTGCTCACGCCTGTAATCCCGGGACTTTGAGAGGCTGAGGTGGACAGATCGCCTGAGCCCAGAAGTTCAAGACCAGCCTGGGCCACATGACCAAACCTCATCTCTACAAAAAATACAAAAATTAGCTGGGCATGGTGGCAAACACCTGTGGTCCTAGCTACTCCAGAGGCTGAGGTAGAAGGATCACCTGGGACTGGGGAGGTTGAGGCTGCAGTGAGCCTTGATCGCACCACTGCTCTCCAGCCTGAAAGGGTAAAACCTTGTCTCAAAAAAAAAAAAAAAAAAAAAAGAATTTTGGTTTCCTTCATTACAGGCTTTCTTGCTCAGCCTATAGAAATCTATGGGTCTAAGAATGGTAAGCTCAGATGCCACCCACCATTCTCAGGGAGAAATGGCCAAATCTGTAGTACTTTACTGCATTGAGCAGTGTTTCTTGTGTTAAAGTTGGTGTGTCCTTATTAGGCTTCTTTGAGAAAGGGAATGTATTTTATTCACCTTTGATTTTCTTGCTTGTGCCCCTAATCCCAGCACTCAGCACAGCAATTTAAGTAATATTTATTCAATAAATGTTTCTTAAGTCTTTATAATTAGCATAGTAAGCACAATCTTATAAAGACCGAGGCTTCATAGTATGGCTGAATCTACAATTGTGAAACATGAATTTGCCTTATGAGATACTGCTGTTCCTTTCTCAATAGTTTGATATGATATTTTGAGACCAGGTTGTTCTGTTGTTCTAGGTAGATAAATGTTACAGTCACCCTACAGTATCAGGAAGGAACTCACAGTATCAGGAAGGAACCCCCATCCAAAATTTGATTTGGATGTGAAGATTAATGATCACACACACATACATACACACACACACACACACACACACACTCACCCCATGAGGGAATGAAAAGGCTTATTACTTACATAATGAGGCTTTCTGGGGAGAATAGGACAGGATTATAAGCTGATCCAAAAATGGCTTGGAGAGCAGAGAAGGGTGACAGGCCCTGTTTTTAATGAGATTAGGTGATCAAGCTGGGGTGAGAGTTCTGGCACATACAGGCCAGTCCTTGTATGGCTTGAAAATCACGTGGGCACCAAGGGAGGGGCATACTGAAACCTTCTCAACCTGCCCAGATGTGGGGCAGCAAGGGACAGGGGAGTTGTGAGGCCTGAAAGCTTCCAGCAGTCAAACATCAACAATGGAATCAGGCTCTTTATTACAATAAGAGGCTTTCCTCCTGGGTTTCCAATGCTGTTTACTCGGTTTATAAAATTTCTAAGCTCTTCACAAGCGGTACCATGGAGCTTCATATTTCAATTTAAGTTTCAAACCGTATCAACAGGAAATACTCTTATTAAGTTGTAAGTACACAAATTCCAAAGCCAAATATAAAACCTTTTTTATTATCCACACCTCGTTTCTATAACTTTTGAATCATGATGAAAACTTCTAAAAGATGTCCTTCATAGTATGAAATAGTATAATTTGCACGTACTTTTCTGTATCCTTTATAAAGAAATAGATTTATAACTTTCATGCTGTTTTTGAATAAAACATTAGTACTTATGTTTCATGGCATTCATTCATTAATTGCTATGCTTTCCATATATAAAATAATTGTGACCGCAGTTGAAAGAATTATTATTTAATGATCTGAGGCTTAATTATTTTCTATTTAATACATCAGGTAACATTTTAACATCAGTTACATTGAAGATCAGGGAAATTCAGATTTTTTTTTCATAATTAAATAAAATCAGGCCAGATATGGTGGTTCACACCTGTAATTTCAACACTTTGGGAGGGAGGCTGAGACTGGTGGATCGCTTGAGTCCAGGAGTTTGAGACCAAACTGGGCAATATGGCAAAAGTTCGTCTCTATAAAAAACACAAAATTAGCCAGGCATGGTGGTGCATGCCTGTGGTCTCAGCTACTCCAGAAGCTGAGATGGGAGGATCACCTCAGCCCAGGAGGGCAAGGCTGCAGTGAGCTCTGATTGTACCATTTCACTCCAGCTTAGGTGACAGAGTGAGACCCTGTCTCAAAAAAAATTAAAAAAAAAAAAAACTGTTTTCAGGCTAGTTATTATACTAAAGAAAAAGGAAGAAGCAACATTTTCTACTCCTATTTTTGTTGATTAAAATAACTTGTGATTTCTAAAAAATAAATTAAGATGCAAAGAAAGTAGAGCATAATTTATTCGTAATGAGTAAAATGTTAAATTATGGTATCAAATGAATGTGGCTAATTTATTTCAGTTGACGGACAGTACCGAAATTAAAGATTTTTTATCTCTTAATTTTACTTCTTTTAGAAAGAAAAATGAAACACATTTGTTGTTTCAAATATTATTGCAGTACACATTAATTTTTTTAAGTTTAAATTAACCCCAAACACATGTATATGAACATTTAAGTAAATTTTCCCTTTTAATTTTGAAAATATATTCAAGTTTACACGAGATTTTAAAGTTTTAGCTATCAAAATATCTTTACTCAGTTTATTTATGCTAACAAAGGTGCACATTGAGAATGCTTGACCAAAAGCAGCAAGCTACAAAGGAAAAGAAACATTCTCATTTCATCTTCAAACTTTGGAGATACAAGTCTAAAAAATTTCTGGCTTGATTCAAGTCAGGTCATTTAGTGCGTAGATTACATTTAGCAAAAGAGCAGTTAAGAAAACATATTTGATATAACAACAAAAATAGTTATTCTTTTGGCCGTGAAATTGCATTCACAAAGGAAAAAGCTTTTTTTTTCTCAATAAGAAGAAATATTTATTTAAATGGACACATCAGCTGGCTGTGTTGTGATTTGAAATTATCTAAATTTTTGTCAGTTGACTAATAGTTACAGCATCAGATGTCTGTAAAGAACTTTCTTTTGCCCCAGCCGTCTGCCTCAGGAACGGACACTATGCTTTTCTGTATTTATTAATGTAACCTGTTGAAGAGGAATGTTAATGTCAATTGTCAGATGGTCATGACTTATGGATTCATAATGTAATTACCTTCCTTATATTTAAAGGTAATTGAGAAATAAGTCAAAACATTTTACAGATCTAATTATATTGCAAAAACATGAATAACTTTTTGACAATATTCCTATTTTTGTTTTACTTCTTTGGTTACTTTTTTTCTCTTTCCTGTGATTATTCTTTTTTTTTTTACCTGCCCCTAAATGTAGTTGTTTCTCAAAGCCATCTTCTTTACCAAATTTTCTTCTCTTTCTATATGTTCTTTATCAGTACATTTACTCCTACTTGCCTATCAAATATTCATTATTCCCTGCTTCCTTACTAAAGGAACCCCAATTTTGTTTGAATTGACAATGTGCCATCCAAAAACACTTGTTTTTCTAGACTCTTTTAGCTAAGGTAGCCATGGTACACAGTTCTAGCCAATGAATAATGGATGGTCAGCCAGGGATTTGGGGAAAGCTTTTGCTCTTTTGAGGCTTTTAGTTCTACCTCTTCTCTTCCTCCTTCTTCCTGTCTGGAATGTGGATGTGAGGTTAGGGTAGAGCAGTCATCTTACAACCAGGAGATGGCAAGCATGAAGATAAAGGCACATATGCTAATGATGTCAAGAAAAGAGATACAGCGATCCTTCTCTAAAGGCTTCACTGAACCACTTTTACAAATCTGGATTGTCTACCTCCAGGACTCTTGTTCCCTGAGACAAATTGCTATGTGTTTAATCCACTCTTCCTTGTCTGTTGTGATCACTGAACATAATACTGAGTCTGCTTTTATTTAATTGCCTAAGGACACCTACACTTGATCAAGCCATATTTATTTCTATTGCTCATCTCTGCTTTCTCTTCAATGTACTATTTGAAAATATGAAAAACTGAAGGCTACATTCTGTATCATTTGCAAAGTCAAATAAATTACTTTTGGTTCAAAAGAGTTCAATTATTTATTCTGACATTTCTCAGTGTGATTTATCTGCAAACTTTTGCTGTTGGCATGATGTGATTTATAATTTGGGAACCTTGACGACAGTTTGATTTCCTTGTACCATTACTTGACCACATTAGTGTCAATTCATGTTAATTGTTCCTACAAACTTGGTCCAAATTAATTTTTAAAAAAATTTAGGCATGATATATTTCATCAGATGTAGATTCCAATTTGCCACCTTTTCTCTATTGAGGTTGCTTAGCAGAGAGCAGGAAGCAGGCCACTGTGCAAATTAACTTATATTTAACTACCTGTGTGTATCTATAGGCATATATACACCTATGTCTACATCTGCATTTATATCTATGTATGTGATTGAGATATCAAATAGTTACATGAACGTAACTTTTTCCAAGGCAATAGCTTTGTTTTATTCCCAACCACCATGGATTTCTATTTAATGATTTAATATGGTAAATTTCTAAGTCTGAATATATTTCTCAGTTTCTTAGAAGTTTGTATTAATGAAAATTAATCAAATATGCTCAATAAGCATGTTTTAATTTTGTAATAAAAAACTAATAAAATGAATTAAGAGAATTATATTTGGGCCGTGCAAATGCAAATCAGTAAGGCTATTCTAATGTTATTTGAAAGTTTTAAAATTGTTACCTTTTCACTCATTAATTCATTCAACATATGTTTATTGAGTACCTGCTATGTGCACCTAGGATATATCAGTTAATAAAACAAAGAAATTTCTGCTGTACAAGGGAAAGGCAGTCGATTAAAAAAAAATTAATGAATACACAGGGTTGTATGTCAAAAAGTGCTAAGAGTATGGAAAACAATTTTAAAAAGGAAAGTGGGATCAATATGTGCAGAGTTGAAAATTTTAAGTAAGGTCAATAGGTAGATTTTAATGAAAAGATGATATTTGAGCTATGACATGATGGAGGTGAGAAAGCCATGTGGAGTCTGGGGGAAGAGCTTTATAGATGGTGAGTAGGAGTGGGGTGGTGGGCAAATAGTTAAAAAAATGATAGCATTTCTCACATGGAGGAGGCCAATCTTGTTGGACCAGAATGTATGACGGGGAAAGAAGTATGATACGACGTCAGAGAAGATCAGGGAAGGAGTGGACAGATTAAATAGACATTTCTAGGCCATGTAAGAATTTTGGCACTTATTGGGTGAAACAAGGAGTCACTGTAGGACTTTGAGTGGAAGAGTGACATGCTCAGAAGAGTGTAACACAACAAAAAAAAGAGAGACAAGATGCAGCAGGTGAGACGAGATGGTGGCTTGGCCAAGTGACAAGCACTTAGATTCTGAATCTGTTTTGAAGAAAAAATCAATCAACAAGATTTGAGGAGGTTGACAATACAATTTTTATCATCCGTACTAGATAGTTCTAAGACTATCTAGGGATGCTATTAAGTATTATGCCAAGAGAGGAGACATAAACCAGAATTGTCCTGGACATAAACCCATTGTATTCATTTGTGCCCTTGAAAAGAGCATTTTTTCCTCTTTGCAAAACAACTTCTAGTATCCTTCTCTCTTAAATCCATTTCCGTCAGGCTTTGCCTCCACAAGGCATATAAATAGATTGTTTTGCAGTTATTTGTACTAGGGCAGAAAAATGTCCTCTGGTCAAATGAAGCATTGCATTCTGGAAGAAAAAATGCTGAGAGATAAAGAAAAGTAAGTATTGTCCCAATGTTTCTGGTTAAGAAGGCAGAGAGATAATATGCCATCTAGTGAGATAAGGAAAACTGCAAGTTGAACAGGGAACAGGGTCTTCTTTTTGGGGGAAAGGGTCAGCGGGGAGAGGGAAGAAGGGGGAAAACAGCCTTGTTTTATGTATGTTGAGTTTGATATATTCATTAGAGATCTCGTGGAGCTATTGAGTAAGCATGTGATTGAAGTTCCGTAATAATGTCTGGACTGGATTTATTGATTTGGGAATGGTCACCCTATAGGACATATTCAAATGTCATTAGACTGGATGAGATCACTGAAGATCTTGTGGAAGAGAAGGGTACACCAAAAGACACTTCAGGAGGAGTAGAGAGTTTTTTTTTTTTTTAATTAAACTTTAAGTTTTAGGGTACATGTGCACATTGTGCAGGTTAGTTAAATATGTATACATGTGCCATACTGGTGCACTGGACCCACTAACTCGTCATCTAGCATTAGGTATATCTCCCACTGCTATCGCTCCCCCCTCCCCCCACCCCACAACAGTCCCCAGAGTGTAATATTCCCCTTCCTGTTTCCATGTGATCTCATTGTTCAATTCCCACCTATGAGTGAGAATATGCGGTGTTTGGTTTTTTGTTCTTGCGATAGTTTACTGAGAATGATGATTTCCAATTTCATCCATGTCCCTACAAAGGACATGAACTCATCATTTTTTATGGCTGCATAGTATTCCATGGTGTATATCTGCCACATTTTCTTAATCCAGTCTATCATTGTTGGACATTTGGGTTGGTTCCAAGTCTTTGCTATTGTGAATAATGCCGCAATAAACATACGTGTGCATGTGTCTTTATAGCAGCATGATTTATAGTCCTTTGGGTATATACTCAGTAATGGGATGGCTGGGTCAAATGGTATTTCCAGTTCTAGATCCCTGAGGAATCACCACACTGACTTCCACAATGGTTGAACTAGTTTACAGTCCCACCAACAGTGTAAAAGTGTTCCTATTTCTCCACATCCTCTCCAGCACCTGTTGTTTCCTGACTTTTTAATGATCACCATTCTAACTGGTGTGAGATGGTATCTCACTGTGGTTTTGATTTGCATTTCTCTGATGGCCAGTGATGATGAGCATTTTTTCATGTGTTTTTTGGCTGCATAAATGTCGTCTTTTGAGAAGTGTCTGTTCATGTCCTTCGCCCACTTTTTGATGGGGTTGTTTGTTTTTTTCTTGTAAATTTGTTTGAGTTCATTGTAGATTCTGGATATTAGCCCTTTGTCAGATGAGTAGGTTGCGAAAATTTTCTCCCATTTTGTAGGTTGCCTGTTCACTCTGATGGTAGTTTCTTTTGCTGTGCAGAAGCTCTTTAGTTTAATTAGATCCCATTTGTCAATTTTGTCTTTTCTTGCCATTGCTTTTGGTGTTTTAGACATGAAGTCCTTGCCCATGCCTATGTCCTGAATGGTAATGCCTAACTTTTCTTCTAGGGTTTTTATGGTTTTAAGTCTAACATTTAAGTCTTTAATCCATCTTGAATTGATTTTTGCATAAGGTGTAAGGAAGGGATCCAGTTTCAGCTTTCTACATATGGCTAGCCAGTTTTCCCAGCACCATTTATTAAATAGGGAATCCTTTCCCCATTGCTTGTTTTTCTCAGGTTTGTCAAAGATCAGATAGTTGTAGATATGCGGCATTATTTCTGAGGGCTCTGTTCTGTTCCATTGATCTATATCTCTGTTTTGGTACTAGTAGCATGCTGTTTTGGTTACTGTAGCCTTCTAGCATAGTTTGAAGTCAGGTAGTGTGATGCCTCCAGCTTTGTTCTTTTGGCTTAGGATTGACTTGGCAATGCGGGCTCTTTTTTGGTTCCATATGAGCTTTAAAGTAGTTTTTTCCAATTCTGTGAAGAAAGTCATTGGTAGCTTGATGGGGATGGCATTGAATCTGTAAATTACCTTGGGCAGTATGGCCATTTTCACGATATTGATTCTTCCTACCCATGAGCATGGAATGTTCTTCCATCTGTTTGTATCCTCTTTTATTTCCTTGAGCAGTGGTTTGTAGTTCTCCTTGAAGAGGTCCTTCACATCCTTTGTAAGTTGGATTCCTAGGTATTTTATTCTCTTTGAAGCAATTGTGAATGGGAGTTCACTCATGATTTGGCTCTCTGTTTGTCTGTTGTTGGTGTATAAGAATGCTTGTGATTTTTGTACATTGATTTTGTATCCTGAGACTTTGCTGAAGTTGCTTATCAGCTTAAGGAGATTTTGGGCTGAGACAATGGGGTTTTCTAGATATACAATCATTTCATCTGCAAACAGGGACAATTTGACTTCCTCTTTTCCTAATTGAACACCCTTTATTTCCTTCTCCTGCCTAATTGCCCTGGCCAGAACTTCCAACACTCTGTTGAATAGGAGTGGTGAGAGAGGGCATCCCTGTCTTGTGCCAGGTTTCAAAGGGAATGCTTCCAGTTTTTGCCCATTCAGTATGACATTGGCTGTGGGTTTGTCATAGATAGCTCTTATTATTTTGAAATACGTCCCATCAATACCTAATTTATTGAGAGTTTTTAGCATGAAGGGTTGTTGAATTTGGTCAAAGGCCTTTTCTGCATCTATTGAGATAATCATGTGGTTTTTGTCTTTGGCTCTGTTTATATGCTGGATTACATTTATTGATTTGCGTATATTGAACCAGCCTTGCATCCCAGGGATGAAGCCCACTTGATCATGGTGGATAAGCTTTTTGATGTGCTGCTGGATTCGTTTTGCCAGTATTTTATTGAGGATTTTTGCATCAATGTTCATCAAGGATATTGGTCTAAAATTCCCTTTTTTTGTTGTGTCTCTGCCTGGCTTTGGTATCAGAATGATGCTGGCCTCATAAAATGAGTTAGGGAGGATTCCCTCTTTTTCTATTGATTGGAATAGTTTCAGAAGGAATGGTACCAGTTCCTCCTTGTACCTCTGGTAGAATTCGGCTGTGAATCCATCTGGTCCTGGACTCTTTTTGGTTGGTAAGCTATTGATTATTGCCACAATTTCAGCTCCTGTTATTGGTCTATTCAGAGATTCAACTTCTTCCTGGTTTAGTCTTGGGAGGGTGTATGTGTCCAGGATTTTATCCATTTCTTCTAGATTTTCTAGTTTATTTGCATAGAGGTGTTTGTAGTATTCTCCGATGGTAGTTTGTATTTCTGTGGGATCGGTGGTGATAACCCCTTTATCATTTTTTATTGTGTCTATTTGATTCTTCTCTCTTTTTTTCTTTATTAGTCTTGCTAGCGGTCTATCAGTTTTGTTGATCCTTTCAAAAAACCAGCTCCTGGATTCATTAATTTTTTGAAGGGTTTTTTGTGTCTCTATTTCCTTCAGTTCTGCTCTGATTTTAGTTATTTCTTGCCTTCTGCTAGCTTTTGAATGTGTTTGCTCTTGCTTTTCTAGTTCTTTTAATTGTGATGTTAGGGTGTCCATTTTGGATCTTTCCTGCTTTCTTTTGTGAGCATTTAGTGCTATAAATTTCCCTCTACACACCGCTTTGAATGCGTCCCAGAGATTCTGGTATGTTGTGTCTTTGTTCTCGTTGGTTTCAAAGAACATCTTTATTTCTGCCTTCATTTCCTTATGTACCCAGTAGTCATTCAGGAGCAGGTTGTTCAGTTTCCATGTAGTTGAGCGGTTTTGAGTGAGTTTCCTAATCCTGAGTTGTAGTTTGATTGCACTGTGGTCTGAGAGACAGTTCATTATAATTTCTGTTCTTTTACATTTGCTGAGGAGTGTTTTACTTCCAACTATGTGGTCAATTTTGGAATAGGTGTGGTGTGGTGCTGAAAAATATGTATATTCTGTTGATTTGGGGTGGAGAGTTCTGTAGATGTCTATTAGGTCCGCTTGGTGCAGAGCTGAGTTCAATTCCTGGGTATCCTTGTTGACTTTCTGTCTCATTGATCTGTCTAATGTTGACAGTGGGGTGTTAAAGTCTCCCATTATTAATGTGTGGGAGTCTAAGTCTCTTTGTAGGTCACTCAGGACTTGCTTTATGAATCTGGGTGCTCCTGTATTGGGTGCATATATATTTAGGATAGTTAGCTCTTCTTGTTGAATTGATCCCTTTACCATTATGTAATGGCCTTCTTTGTCTCTTTTGATCTGTGTTGGGTTAAAGTCTGTTTTATCAGAGACTAGGATTGCAACCCCTGCCTTTTTTTGTTTTCCATTTGCTTGGTAGATCTTCCTTCATCCTTTTATTTTGAGCCTATGTGTGTCTCTGCATGTGAGATGGGTTTCCTGAATACAGCACACTGATGGGTCTTGACTCTTTATCCAATTTGCCAGTCTGTGTCTTTTAATTGGAGCATTTAGTCCATTTACATTTAAAGTTAATATTGTTATGTGTGAATTTGATCCTGTCATTATGATGTTAGCTGGTTATTTTGCTCGTTAGTTGATGCAGTTTCTTCCTAGTCTCGATGGTCTTTACATTTTGGCATGATTTTGCAGTGGCTGGTACCGGTTGTTCCTTTCCATGTTTAGTGCTTCCTTCAGGAGCTCTTGTAAGGCAGGCCTGGTGGTGACAAAATCTCTCAGCATTTGCTTGTCTGTAAAGGATTTTATTTCTCCTTCACTTATGAAGCTTAGTTTGGCTGGATATGAAATTCTGGGTTGAAAATTCTTGTCTTTAAGAATGTTGAATATTGGCCCCCACTCTCTTCTGGCTTGTAGGGTTTCTGCTGAGAGATCCGCTGTTAGTCTGATGGGCTTCCCTTTGAGGGTAACCCAACCTTTCTCTCTGGCTGCCCTTAACATTTTTTCCTTCATTTCAACTTTGGTGAATCTGACAATTATGTGTCTTGGAGTTGCTCTTCTCAAGGAGTATCTTTGTGGCGTTCTCTGTATTTCCTGAATCTGAACGTTGGTCTGCCTTGCTAGATTGGGGAAGTTCTCCTGGATAATATCCTGCAGAGTGTTTTCCAACTTGGTTCCATTCTCCGCATCACTTTCAGGTACACCAATCAGACGTAGATTTGGTCTTTTCACATAGTCCCATATTTCTTGGAGGCTTTGCTCATTTCTTTTTATTCTTTTTTCTCTAAACTTCCCTTCTCGCTTCGTTTCATTCATTTCATCTTCCATCGCTGATACCCCTTCTTCCAGTTGATCGCATCGGCTCCTGAGGCTTCTGCATTCTTCACATAGTTCTCAAGCCTTGGTTTTCAGCTCCATCAGCTCCTTTAAGCACTTCTCTGTATTGGTTATTCTAGTTATACATTCTTCTAAAATTTTTCAAAGTTTTCAACTTCTTTGCCTTTGGTTTGAATGTCCTCCCGTAGCTCAGAGTAATTTGATCGTCTGAAGCCTTCTTCTCTCAGCTCGTCAAAGTCATTCTCCATCCAGCTTTGTTCCGTTGCTGGTGAGGAGCTGCGTTCCTTTGGAGGAGGAGAGGCACTCTGCGTTTTAGAGTTTCCAGTTTTTCTGTTCTGTTTTTTCCCCATCTTTGTGGTTTTATCTACTTTTGGTCTTTGATGATGGTGATGTACAGATGGGTTTTTGGTGTGGATGTCCTTTCTGTTTGTTAGTTTTCCTTCTAACAGAGAGGACCCTCAGCTGCAGGTCTGTTGGAGTACCCTGCCATGTGAGGTGTCAGTGTGCCCCTGCTGGGGGGGTGCCTCCCAGTTAGGCTGCCTGGGGGTCAGGGGTCAGGGACCCACTTGAGGAGGCAGTGTGCCCATTCTCAGATCTCCAGCTGCGTGCTGGGAGAACCACTGCTCTCTTCGAAGCTGTCAGACAGGGACATTTAAGTCTGCAGAGGTTACTGCTGTCTTTTTGTTTGTCTGTGCCCTGCCCCTAGAGGTGGAGCCTACAGAGGCAGGCAGGCCTCCTTGAGCTGTGGTGGGCTCCACCCAGTTGGAGCTTCCAGGCTGCTTTGTTTACCTAATGAAGCCTGGGCAATGGCGGGCGCCCCTCCCCCAGCCTCGCTGCCGCCTTGCAGTTTGATCTCAGACTGCTGTGCTAGCAATCAGCGAGACTCCATGGGCGTAGGACCCTCAGAGCCAGGTGCGGGATATAATCTTGTGCTGCACCATTTTTTAAGCCCGTCGGAAAAGCGCAGTATTCGGGTGGGAGTGGCCCGATTTCCCAGGTGCTGTCCGTCACCCCTTTCTTTGACTCAGAAAGGGAACTCGCTGACCCCTTGCGCTTCCCAAGTGAGGCAATGCCTCACCCTGCTTCTGCTCGCGCATGGTGCACGCACCCACTGACCTGCGCCCACTATCTGGCACTCCCTAGTGAGATGAACCCGGTACCTCAGATGGAAATGCAGAAATCACCCGTCTTCTGCGTCGCTCACGCTGGGAGCTGTAGACCGGAGGTGTTCCTATTCGGCCATCTTGGGGGAGCTCGAGATTATTAACCAAAACATTTCCTGTCCAAGTAAGCTGCTCTTTCCTGGTCCTTTGGCTGAAGAAACCAAAGAGGCTTTATTTGTCTGTGCCTATTGGTATTTCTGTGTTAAATAGTAACCAGAGTCTTCCTATGTTTAATTTTATATGTAATACCCTGAATTATTAGCCTCACATAGTGGGAGAAATAGGGAAAAGTATATCTATTTCATCTTCCCAGAGCTGGAACACATTGTATATTATACAATTTTTGTGTGCTACTAAATATTGTTCTTAATTTTTTTCAATAATTTAAAAATATAAAAACTATTCTTAGTTCACAGGCCATACAAAAATAGATCATAAGCCAAATTTTGCCTACAGGTGGTAGTTTGCTAATCCCCTGTTCTAGACCATCACTACTAATAGTAGAAACCCCCTTACTTCTTTAAGTTTGTATACATGACTGATATGGTTTGGCTGTGTCTGCATCCAAATCTCGTCTTGAGTTGTAGCTCCCATAATTCCCACACATTGTTGGAGGGACCCAGTGGGAGATAATTGAATCACGGGGCAGTTTCCATCATACTGTTCTTGTGGTAGTGAATAAGTCTCATGAGATCTGATGGTTTTATAAGGGGTTTTCCCTTTCACTTGGCTCTCATTCTCTCTTGTCTGCCGCAATCTAAGACATGCCTTTTGCCTTCCATCATGATTATGAGGCTTCCCTAGCCACATGTAACTGTGAATTCACTAAACCTCTTTTTCTTTATAACCTACCCAATCTCAGGTATGTCATTATCAGCAGTGTGAAAATGAACTAATACAATGACTGTTCAATACTCTGTGCCTGAGGTTTCTAACAACTGCAGTTCTCAGTAATCTGATTCTGTTTGTTATTTATTTCTCTCAAAAGATTTGTCTTTCCATTGTGTTGGAGCTGATTATTTGATCTTAATCATATACGTAAATTGAGGAACATTTTTCTCCAGACAGGAAGAATTTTCTTCTGCTTCTATTGATATCCAGGGGCACCACTAACATGGAATCTTTTCTCTAGATTTTGGCTCAGTGCCGAAGTCTCATGTTTAGCTTCCCTTTGTTGCCTCTGGCCTAAGGTGTAGTATCCAAATACTAGTATTGCTCTCTTGTCTTCATCCTTCAGAGCAACCCAGGTGCAGGTCAGGTGTGGGGATGAGGATATAAAGTTTTAGGATATTTTTAGACCTCCCCTACCTCAATAGAGACCCATGGTGTGTTGTAAAAGTGTGTTTTCTTTACAGAAGCTGTGTTCTTTAGTGGGAAAGTCTTGCAGAACTCCCCTCTGAACTAATACTGGAAGCAAAGGTCAGTGTTCTATTTCTACAATTCTATTTGACTCTCCTTACATTTTAATATATATGTACATTATATTTTTCTAACGGGATCTAAAGTTTGTCAGTGTTTTGACCATTCTCCCAAACAGTTTAGGAAACTTCGTGATTTAACTTTTTGACATCCACCAAATCCCATCTTCTACATAATTTTTGTCATCGAGTCTATTAGTTCCATATAGGTTTAATTTTTTATGTTTTATTTTAAATTGACTTTTAATAAATTATTCATGTATAAATTGCCTGCAAATAGTTTTATAAGATTTACAACAAAAATAATAATCCCCTTTGTCACTTTTTCCCATTTCCAAATTCCCCTCTTTTAAGGCAATTATTTCCAATATTTTTCATTTCTTCTGGTATTGCCTCTTTTTAAAAGAAAATCTAAGTAATGGCCTTCTGCTTTTTATCTAGTATGAAATATTAATTTTAAAAATCTACTATGAAAGATGTAACTTAAAAAAATAGCTTTCTTAAATAACATATTTCCCCATATATTCATTACTCCTTTTGAAAACATCTCGGAGAAGCGCTTGAACCCAGGAGGCGGAGGTTGCAGTGAGTGAGCCAAGATTATGCTACTGCACTCCAGCCTGGGGCAACAGAGTGAGTCTCTGTCTCAAAAAAAAAAAAAAAGAAAAGAAAAGCCGATATTCAGAGAAGGACTGTGTGGTAGATAGAGCTCCCTCTCCCCTCTCCCCTCTCCCCTCTCCCCTCTCCCCTCCCCCCTCCCCCGTCTCCCCTCTCCCCTCTCCCCTCTCCCCTCTTTCCACGGTCTCCCTCTGATGCCGAGCCGAAGCTGGACGGTACTGCTGCCATCTCAGCTCACTGCAACCTCCCTGCCCGATTCTCCTGCCTCAGCCTGCCGAGTGCCTGCGATTGCAGGCGTGCGCCGCCACGCCTGACTGGTTTTCGAATTTTTTTGGTGGAGACGGGGTTTCGATGTGTCAGCTGGGCTGGTCTCCAGCTCCTAACCGCGAGTGATCCGCCAGCCTCGGCCTCCCGAGGTGCCGGGATTGCAGACGGAGTCTCGTTAACTCAGTGCTCAATGGCGCCCAGGCTGGAGTGCAGTGGCGTGATCTCGGCTCGCTACAACCACCTCCCAGCCGCCTGCCTTGGCCTCCCTAAGTGCCGAGATTGCAGCCTCTGCCTGGCAGCCACCCCGTCTGGGAAGTGAGGAGCGTCTCCGCCTGACTGCCCATCGTCTGGGATGTGAGGAGCCCCTCTGCCTGGCTGCCCAGTCTGGAAAGTGAGGAGCGTCTCTGCCCGGCCGCCATCCCATCTAGGAAGTGAGGAGCGCCTCTTCCCGGCCGCCATCACATCTGGGAAGTGAGGAGCGTCTCTGCCCGGCCGCCCATCGTCTGAGATGTGGGGAGCACCTCTGCCCTGCCGCCCCGTCCGGGATGTGAGGAGTGTCTCTGCCCGGCCGCCCTGTCTGAGAAGTGAGGAGACCCTCTGCCTGGCAACCGCCCCGTCTGAGAAGTGAGGAGCCCCTCCGCCCGGCAGCCACCCCGTCTGAGAAGTGAGGAGCGTCCTCCCTCCTCATCTGGGAGGGAGGTGGGGGGGTCAGCCCCCCGCCTGGCCAGCCGCCCCGTCCGGGAGGTGAGGGGCACCTCTGCCCGGCTGCCCCTACCGGGAAGTGAGGAGCCCCTCTGCCCGGCCAGCCGCCTCGTCCGGGAGGGAGGTGGGGGGGTCAGCCCCCCGCCTGGCCAGCCGCCCCGTCCGGGAGGCGAGGGGTGCCTCTGCCCGGCCGCCCCTACTGGGAAGTGAGGAGCCCCTCTGCCCGGCCAGCCGCCCCGTCCGGGAGGGAGGTGGGGGGGTCAGCCCCCCTCCCGGCCAGCCGCCCCATCCGGGAGGGAGGTGGGGGGGTCAGCCCCCCGCCCGGCCAGCCGCCCCGTCCGGGAGGGAGGTGGGGGGATCAGCCCCCTGCCCGGCCAGCCGCCCTGTCCAGGAGGTGGGGGGGGCGCCTCTGCCCGGCCGCCCCTACTGGGAAGTGAGGAGCCCCTCTGCCCGGCCAGCCGCTCTGTCTGGGAGGGAGGTGGGGGGGTCAGCCCCCAGCCCGGCCAGCCGCCCCGTCCGGGAGGGAGGTGGGGGGGTTAGCCCCCCGCCTGGCCAGCCGCCCCATCCGGGAGGTGAGGGGCGCCTCTGCCCGGCCGCCCCTTCTGGGAAGTGAGGAGCCCCTCTGCCTGGCCAGCCGCCCCGTCCGGGAGGGAGGTGGGGGGGTCAGCCCCCCGCCCGGCCAGCCGCCCCGTCCGGGAGGGAGGTGGGGGGTCAGCCCCCCGCCCGGCCAGCCGCCCCGTCCGGGAGGGAGGTGGGGGGGTCAGCCCCCCGCCCGGCCAGCCGCCCCGTCCGGGAGGGAGGTGGGGGGGTCAGCCCCCCGCCCGGCCAGCCGCCCCGTCCGGGAGGGAGGTGGGGGGGTCAGCCCCCCGCCCGGCCAGCCGCCCCGTCCGGGAGGGAGGTGGGGGGGTCAGCCCCCAGCCCGGCCAGCCGCCCCGTCCGGGAGGGAGGTGGGGGGTCAGCCCCCCGCCCGGCCAGCCGCCCCGTCCGGGAGGGAGGTGGGGGGTCAGCCCCCCGCCCGGCCAGCCACCCCGTCCGGGAGGGAGGTGGGGGGGTCAGCCCCCCGCCCGGCCAGCCGCCCCGTCCGGGAGGGAGGTGGGGGGATCAGCCCCCCGCCCGGCCAGCCGCCCTGTCCGGGAGGTGAGGGGCACCTCTGCCCGGCCGCCCCTACTGGGAAGTGAGGAGCCCCTCTGCCCGGCCAGCCGCCCTGTCCGGGAGGGAGGTGGGGGGTCAGCCCCCCGCCCGGCCAGCCGCCCCGTCTGGGAGGGAGGTGGGGGGGGTCAGCCCCCCGCCCGGCCAGCCGCCCCGTCCGGGAGGTGAGGAGCGCTTCTGCCCGGCCGCCCCTACTGGGAAGTGAGGAGCTCCTCTGCCCGGCCACCACCCCATCTGGGAGGTGTACTCAACAGCTCATTGAGAACGGGCCATGAAGACAATGGCGGTTTTGTGGAATAGAAAGGGGGGAAAGGTGGGGAAAAGATTGAGAAATCGGATGGTTGCTGTGTCTGTGTAGAAAGAGGTAGACATGGGAGACTTTTCATTTTGTTCTGTACTAAGAAAAATTCTTCTGCCTTGGGATCCTGTTGCTCTGTGACCTTACCCCCAACCATGTGCTCTCTGAAACATGTGCTGTATCCACTCAGGGTTGAATGGATTAAGGGCGGTGCAAGATGTGCTTTGTTAAACAGATGCTTGAAGGCAGCATGTTCGTTAAGAGTCATCACCACTCCTTAATCTCAAGTACCCAGGGACACAAACACTGCGGAAGGCCGCAGGGTCCTCTGCCTAGGAAAACCAGAGAACTTTGTTCACTTGTTTATCTGCTGACCTTCCCTCCACTATTGTCCTGTGACCCTGCCAAATCCCCCTCTGCGAGAAACACCCAAGAATGATCAATAAAAAAGAAAAAAAAAAAAAAAAAAAAAAAAAAAAGAAAACATCTCAATATAGTCCCTTATAATTTTGATTAAATCAGTATTCAATGTTTATATAATTATGACTATGTAAATATTATTCTTAGCTGATTCATATATTGTGGTATAATTACATTTCTTGTACAACTTTTTGTTTTTCCTGTAATTAAAATTGCCTTGCTTTTTTTCTTTGCTTAGTTTTCTTTGTTTCTTTCACTAGTTTCTTCCCAAATCTGCCAGAAAAAGTGAAGTCATATCAGGAATACTGAAAAAGAATACATTGAGTACCACTGTGTGCTACTTACTGCATTCATGGAGCTTACATTCTAGATCAGTAGGTTCAAAGACTCAACATTCTCAATCACTGAGTTCAAATACTTAACATTCCAGCTTAATACATTCAACAAATACTAGGTTTGATTTTTTCCTTGGAAATTTCCTTTTGAGAGACATTTATCCTCCTGATCCAATTAAACTGTTGCTCCCCATTTTTGCTGCACAGTAATTTCTTTTCATTCTCATTCCAGAAATTCTATTCATTTGAGTAAGATACTTTGTTTCCTGAACCCAATGATGTATTTTTTTTCTTGGTTGACTCCTTCATTTGTGATGAGGATGCCCAGCCAAATAAAAATGTGGGGCCCTTTGTTCAAAACTCCTGTGTTAATCAGTAGTAGAATTGCTCCTGTGAATAGTCAGTGCCCTTTAGCCTGTCCAGTGTCATGAGACCCTGTCTCTTAAAAAAAAAAAAGTTAAACAAGACCAGCCTGCAGACAATTAAACCAAGCATGACACCCTCAGTGAGCATGAGCAGGTCACACATACCCACGAAGCTAGCTCGGTTCTCAAGTTTGGGGAATTACAATGTTAAAAAAAAATCCTCCTAATGATATAATGTTTATACTTGGGGAACAAATAATTGAAATATAAACTTGATCTGTGGAGTTATTTGGGAGAGCGAGTGATTTATTGTCTTTTGTGTGTGTGTGTGTGTGTGTGTGTGTGTGTGTGTGTGTGCCCGAGATTCTATAGTGAATCTTCATTCATTATTTCCCTTTCCTGATTTAATTGTGACTGACAGAAAATGAAGTCTGGTCTTCCTTCCCAGCATTGCCTGACAGATTAGCCAATATTTCCAAGGTAAAATGAGCTCCCAGACTCAAATAATAAGACATTTGAGAGCACAGCCATTTGAATTAAAAAATAACAGATTAGGTTACAGATACAAACAGAATCGGAATATTAGAAGTTACAAAAAATTAAAGTAATAAACATAATAAAAAAGAAAAAGTATAGTTACTAACAATATGAGATAAGAACAATAAAACACCAAAAGAACAGAGGATACTACGTATAAAAAGTAATTGCATAATGAACACAGCAGATGGGATCAGTAGCAGAATGGATGAAGTTTGAGAAAGAGGTATTGAAAGAGAATATCAGATGGAGAAAATCCTCCAGATGGAAGAAGCCAAGGACAAAAAGTAGGAAAATATAAAAGAGGAGCCAAGAGATGAGGAGGGTAATGGAAAAGTGCTAACTTTCTAGAATTAAAATATTTTACAAGTCTTTGTATTGAAAGAGCTTACAGAATGTTAAAAAAGAGAAATATTGAAAAGCACATACACAAATACTATAGTGAAATTCAAGACTAACAAAGACAAAGAAAAAATATAAAAACTTCCCAAGAGAATAAAAAAATTGACATGCAAAAAGACAAGAAAATATCAGTCTCAGGTTCCACAGTTGCAACACTGGGGTCCACAATAAATGAAGCAATATTTTAAAATCATCACAGAAAAACATCTTAAATTTAATGTGAGCCAAATTGTTCTTCAGAAATGAGAGTATAATATAAAAATAATATTCTCAGGCAGACAAGATCTCAGGTTTGCCACACAAAAGCTCCTACTAAAAACAGTTTTAGATAAAATACTTAAATAAAAAGGAAGAAAAATCCAGGAAATATATGAAATGTATGAGGTAAATATGATTAAAAGAATAAACATTTGTTGCTGCTTTAAAAATTGCTAACGGCCCTTCTCCCCAAATATATTCACGAAAACCCAGATGCAAAGTTGAAAGTCTAGATAATGGTAATATGGTAGGAATCAAGAGGATAGTTCTGGTCTCATTAAGGGGAAATAGAGATATAAATTTTAAAATAAAGTAAGAAAGAATATAAAACAAAAAGTGGGACAAACTGAAATAATGAATTAAGATAATAACAGCAGGTCTAAGTATATCAATAATTAAAAAAAATAAGATTAGACTGAACTCACCAGTTAAAAGATACGGTTTGATAAGTAAATAATCCAAATGTGTACCAAAAAGATAAGAACGTTTAAAGATTAAAAGTAAAAATATGAAGAAAAGATACATCAGGCAAATGTTAGCCAAGTGAAAATTAGTGTAGTTATTCATATCCGATAAAATAGACTTTAAGGTACAAAATAATGATTAGGAATACAATATATCATCAAATAATAATAAGGATTCAATGCACTATGGAGGTGTAGGAATTTTAAGCCTTAAAATACTTGAATGCAAATTAATAATATGAGAGAAATGTTTATAAATCCAGGATTATACTAAAATTTCAGTACATCCTTTCATTATTGGTAAGTTAAATATATAAAAGTTTGGAAATATTGAAAATATCTAAACACTAAAATATCTAAACAATTCTTGCAACGAACTTGATGTGATAGACAGGTATAGCATTTTTCTGCATCTAACATTTAGAGATGGCACATTTCTCTGAAGAAAATGTGAGACATTTACAAAAGCTGATCAGAATCCAGGCAATAAAATAAGTTTGATAAATTAAAAAAAATCAAGCATCATTCAGATCCCAGTCTTTGAGCACAATGCAATTAAGTTAGTTAATGGCAAAACATAAATACAAAATTCCACATATTTGGAAATTAAAAAAAAGTAGTAAATAACTCACAGGTTAAGGAAAACATGATATGAAAATTAAAAATTATCTAGAACTAAATTGTAAGAAAACACTACTTAGCAACATGTATTGTACTTCGAGAGAAACTTGTAACTTTAAGAGCTTACATTGGAAAAGAAGAAATTAAAAAAAAAAAAAAAGAGGCTGTACGCAGTGGCTCAATCCTGTAATTCCAGCACTTTTGTTCCCAGAACAGAGCTGGGTCTGGCTGCGTTTTCTCCTGGCCCAATAACGAGAAGCAGACAAACTAGGAAAGAACGGAATTTATTGCTATTGCTGGATACAGGGGGAAGGTTGGAGATAGTTCCGCCAGACCAACTCAAAGTGTTACAGTTTTCTTAGTGCTTATATAAGTTGGAGATATGTGCCTATGTGCAGTACAGCATTCGCCTAAATCTATAGGTAACTAATTTTGTTTCAACTAGAAGGTCAGAGGGAAACAAACAAACAAACAAAAAGCTTGCTAAATCCAGTGAAGCTGTGAGGGCCCCTGTACTTTCAAGGCCTGTCTGCTGTGGTACCGGAGTGATTATTTCTAGCTTATCTTCTTTACAGCTTGGTCCGGAGAGCTGTCTTAGACTCTCCAGTAAATCTATTCAAACAGCCGCCTCTGTTACCGTGACTCATCTCAAATATTGTCGACCCGAGATGGGTCCTGGCGCCAGGAATGTAAGGCTGTCTCTATTATTTTGACTTGCTCCAGCAAGGGAGAAGGCTATGCAAAGCTCCTGATAACCATGTTTTCATTTCTAGCTTTGATGTCTGGGCACTGATTTCCCTAGGTTTAACTATTTGCTCAATGTTAAGGCAGCTCTGTGGAAATTTGTCTATGTAACTGGAGTGCTATGCAGGCCTGTCTGTGTGACTGTCATGCAGACCTGTCTGTGGGATTGTCAGGGAGAATTGGACTGCCACGCTTTGGGAGGCCGGGGCAGGTGGATTGCTTGAGGCCAGGAGTTGGAGACCAGCCTGGCCAACATGGAGAAACCCTGTCTGTACTAAAAATACAAAAATTAGCCAGGCATGGTGGCGCGCACCTGTAGTCCCACCTACTCAGGAGGCTGAGGCAGGAGAATTACTTGAACCCAGGAGGAGGTGGAGGTTGCAGTGAACAGAGAATGTGCCACTGCATTCCAGCCTGGGAGACAGAGGGAGGGTCCTTCTCAAAAAAAAAAAAAAAAAAAAAAAAGAAAAAGAAAAAGAAAAGAAGAAAGTATTACAATCAGTTAACTAGGTATCTATCTTAAGAAGTCATAAACACAAAACGATAGCACAAATAATATAGGAAGAAAGGAATATGTGCACATATATACCAAAATCAACAAAAAATAATACAAAAATAAAATTAAGAGGCACACAAATATTTCTGGAACATCATTTATTGGAGTATACTTTGGTGGATAGAAATTCTAACAGATGAGCAGGTCCCCTATCGTCTAGGCATTCTACACATATCTGGCAGAACTGGGTACCAGATTTGGGGAGAGGACTTCTGGCTTTGGACTGCCAAGGAAGCACAAGTCCCTTTCCTGATTTATTGAAGTGATGGAGTCTAAGTGTACAGGTCGTAGCACCGTGACCTGGCAGCATTTTAATCTATATCCTTATTCCTTGATCATGGCATTTATTAATGAGGGAACACCAGTACTTCCTTTGTCATGGTGAGGGGCTAAGATTCAAACCTTCTAGAACCTGAGGCCTTCACTTTAACACTCTACAAGATTGATTGCCTTAAGTACTAAACAGTAGCTAGTTTCCAGTGGAGCATTGCGGGAGGTACCTTGCAGGGAGTCAGTCTTGGACAAATTTACTCTTACCTTTCAAAGGTGAAGAAAGGCAAATATTTGGTCTTTTAAAAACCTAACAAAATAGACAAATTCATAAGTGCAATTAATCACATTAATAGACTACAAATATCATTTCATAAACATTTGATACAATTTAATAACTAATCATGATAAACATTTAAAGTAACTTAGAAGGAAAAGGATCTTGACCTGAGAAGTCTCTATGAAATGATACTTCATAGATATACCTTTTTTTTCTCTTGAGATGGAGTCTCACTCTATCACTAGGCTGGAGTGTAGTGGTGCAATCTCGGCTCACTGCAACCTCTGCCTCCCAGGTTCAAGCGATTCTCCTACCTCAGCCTCCCAAGTAGCAGGGACTACAGGCGCCCGCCACCATGCCCAGCTAATTTTTGTATTTGTAGTAGGAATGGGGTTTCTCCATGTTGGTTAGGCTGGTCTCAAACTCCTGACCTCAGGTGATCCGCCCGCCTTGGCCTCCCAAAGTGCTGGGATTACAGGCATAAGCCACTGCGCCCTGTCTTCATAGATATTACAAAACATATTTGATATCTCTATAGGTAACATTATAATACTTTTTAAAACATATTAAGAAAATACTAAATCCTAAATAGATATATCATGTTCGTGGATGAAACTTAGTATCATCCTGATGGCCAGGCACAGTGGCTCACACCTACAGTCCCAGCACTTTGGGAGGCCAAGGTGGGCTGATCTCTTGAGCTCAGGCAATATGGCAAAACCCCGTCTCTACAAAAAAATGCAAAAAATCAGCTGGGCGTGGTGGAGTGTGCCTGTAGTCCCAGCTACTTGGGTGGCTGAGGTGAGAGGATCACCTGAGCCCAGGAGGTTCTCAAAGCTGCAGTGAGCTGACTGTGCCACTGCACTCTAGTCTGGGCAATGGAGTGAAACCTTGTCTCAAAAAAAAAAAAAAAATTATACTGATGACATTTCTCCCCAGATTTATCTGTAGGTTCAATGTAAGTAACAGTCATAAAATTTGATAAGATTATTCCCACTTTACACAGTTAAGTAAAAGGTCACAAACAGAACACTTCTAAAGGGAAGTCTGTGAGGGGTGGATTGGGATTATACCTACTGGATTCTAATGCTTATGATAAAGCCATAACAATTAACACAGTGTGAGGATAGATAAATTGACACAGTGTAATAGAATGAGCCCAGAAACAGGTCGAAATATGTTTGGGATTTTGGTATATGATCACAGTCACATGAGAGATCAAGGAGGAAAAGAGATTGGAGCTGGAAAAAGCATATCTATATGGAAAAAGATAATATTGAATTACTATTTCATATCATATACAAAAAATAAACTCCAGGTAGATTAAAGATTTACATATCAAAAAAAATTTTCAAACATCTTTTAAAAATTTAGAGTTCTGTTTTTTAACAACTTTAGGCAGGGTAAGATTTCTTAAACCAGTAACAAATAAGCATTGGCTACAAGAGAAAAAATTTAAAATTTTGACTGTACTAAAAGCAAGGATTTTTTTTTCTTCCTCAGGCCCAAGATGGCTACTGAAAAAGCAAGAATTTTTGTTTATCAAAAGCCAACATAAAGAATGAAATTACAAATAACACAGTGGGAGAAAGTATTTACAATGCACAAAACTAACAGGTTACAATTAATAATACACAAAGAATCTTTACTCGTTAATAAAAAGAGGACAATTAACCCAATAGAAGAACAGACAAGATAAATGAACAGGCACATCAGAGAGAAGAAATGCAAATAGCCAATAAACATATGAAGAAAATGTTTACTCTCTTTAATGATCAGAGAAATACACATTGAAATAATGAGATATAATTTTATACTTAACCATTTGACAAAAATAAAACCTTGAAAATATCAGTATATTTAAATAACACCGACACATTACTGCTGAGAGCATAAACTGGTATCACTACTAGAATACAGTTTGGATTTGCCTCTTAGAGTTGAGCATTAACACACCATTTGATGCACCATTTCACAGGCAAGTCTATTCCCAAAAGAAACTTTTGCACTTACATAGTAGGAGCTGTTCTAAATAGCAAAACCCAAAGAACAATCCAAAAGCTCATTAAAGGGAAAATTAGATGACTACATTGTGGTGCATTTGCCCAGTATACTATTCTACAGCTATAACAATAAATTAATGAGAATTATATAATAATGTGGATGAATGGATAGTTACAATGTGGATGAATGATAGCAATGAGTGAGAAAAATGTTCCCTCAAGTTATATATAGCCTCGATCTCTCTATATATAAAGTTTAAAGCAATTAAACACACATACACACAGGCACACATGCATTCTCTCTCTCTCTCTCTCTCTCTCTCTCTCTCTTTAGGAATATGCATAAATGCAATTGCAAAACTATATAAAATTGAAAGTAAGGGAATGATAAGCAGAAGATTAGTGATGGACTCAAGATTGAGCTAGAGGTTTCCTCAGACTGGAGGAGATAGGTGGTGGGTTAGTGGGGGAAGCCAGACTCTTAGATTTAGTTTATTGACAAAGTTTTAAATTTCATAAATAAAAGTATACCATGCCTGAAAAAGAGCAAGGGGGTGATCCAAGGATTATGATTAATTCAATGTTATGTTCCTGAGAGCCCTTAAATAAAATATTCTCCAAATGAAGGATTTCCTGGAGGGCTTACTTTCCACATTTTAAAAATAGAGCACAAAAAAATAGAGGACAGGAAAAAATGTATGGGACACCACACCTGACTAATTAATGCTCATTGAGACGAAAGAACTTGTGTAATGGGGTGAAGAGAACACACATAATGTGTTTGATGTTTAGAGTGATATAGCAGGATGTGCAGACTCTGAAGGAAGACTGTGTACCATACAGCTCAAATATAAGACTGTGATCTCAGAGGTTGTTTTCAAAGACAAGAATGGTAGATGTGTCACCATAGACATGTGAATTCATCTTAATACTTTGCATTGGGATTTATCCGTTTAGCCATAGGTCCCAATTTTGACTAGAGCTTCTGCAGTCACTACCACAAACTGGCCACTACTGCTACCAGAAGCATTGTTTTGCACCAGAGATCAGCAAATTTTTCCATAAAGGTCTAAATATAATATTATTATATTACAAATATTTTAGGCTTTGTTAGATGTAATATCACTGTTTCAAATATCCAAATCTACCTTGTATTTGTGAAAGGAGCCATAGATAAAATTTGAATGATTGAACGTGGCTGTGTTACAGTAAAACTCTAATTACAAAATCAGGTGGCAGGCCAGATTCTACCCACAGGCTGACCCTAGTTTTATACTATCTATCCAATAGTTGGTCTTTGTATCTTATAGAGACGGAATATGAATACGACATGTTGCCAATATGATGAGATGGTCTTTATCCCATGTCTCAGAGTTTAATGAGTTATACCACAACAGTTGCTTCATCTTCCAATATGAAAAGAAGCAAAACCTCAGGATCCACCCTACAGGAGTCCCTCCAACAGAATTATCATCAAGTGACACTATCTCCAGAGTTACGAATTTGAGATGAGAAGCAAACAGTAATAGAATTTGAAAAGAAGATTCTCAGTTTTCTTTGGGAACTAAAACTTGGTTGCTTTTAGAACCCAGGATACCTTTCTGAGGGTGATCCACAAACTCTGTCTACCTCTGCCGCCTGTCTTTTTATAAGTTTGGGACAATTTGAAAGTTTTATTCTACCAGCCTTTAAAAAGTTTTATTCTACCAGCCTTTAAAAAGTTTTATTCTACCAGTTATTTGGAAGTTGTTTTAGAAGAGCGTTGGGGATGTTTGGTGGTCTTTGGACATAATTTTCTCCATCCTATTTGTTAGGATGGACAACAAGCTCACTTTTTGCCGTGACTATTCTCTGTCTTATCTATAAGTGCGTGTGTGCGGGAGCACGTACACACACACACGCGCGCGCGTGCGCTGAGGCAGCCAAACATCTTCATAGCTGCTTCCCTGATGTATATGCTTGCCTAGAACTTTTACTTGCCAGCTTACAGGACCAGTATCTTCAACATGATACTGAGTTTCATCAACAGAGAAGGGGACTGGGACACTTTTCGTTGGGCAGTTGTGGATTTCTGGTAGACTCACTGGCAAATTGAAGAGGAGTATGAGCACAGGTCTTTAAGTACAACATTATGTGTGGTAAAGTAGTACTGAAAGTTAAGAAATCGCATTGAATATTGGGAGTAGAGTGAGGGTCAACGGTGACAACTTAAAGGACTCTATGTTTCACTGTTGCTGAGGGAGGGATGATGACCTTGGGTAGATATTTATTCAAAGAAGAGTATTGTTTCTGATTAAAAAAAAGAGGGAGGTTGATAGACACAAAGAAGCAAGGAAAGAATGTGTTTTTATGACTAAGGGACATTATCAGTGTTTTAGAAACACTTTATGCATGGTTAATAAATTCGTTTGTCATATAAAACAGGCATTTTTGTGTATTTTGGACAGGCCCATCTAAGTCACAGGAACATTATTTTGTGTAAAAATTTACCAGAGTAACTAAGGTACTAGAGAAAATAGTTTGGTGCCTTAACAACTCCTTATCTGAGGAGTTGCCACAGAATTTTCTAAACATTCCCCCTATAGAAAGCCTTCCAGAAAAGCTCAGTCAGTAAACCTTTCAGGCTCTATCCCAAATATGTTCTGAATGTGTGCAGAGTTTTACTGTCAGTTGCACCAAACTTATACCCATTGACCATATCTTGCCTGGGCTTTTGCAGTAGCGATTTGGCTCTACTCTTCCTTCCCCTGGCCAGTCCTGTCTCCACAGAGCAGCCAAAGGCTTTTTTTTTTTTTTAATTTATTTTTATTTTCATTAGACAGGGTCTCTGTCACCCAGGTTGGGGTACAGTAGCACAATCTTGGCTCACTGCAGTCTTGACTTCCCAGGCTCAAGTGATCCTCCAGCTCAGCCTCCTGAGTAGGGAGTAGCTGGGACTACAGGCACGCACTACCATGCCTGGCTAATTTTTGTGTTTTTTGTAGACACAGGATTTCGCCGTGTTGCTCAGGCTAGTCTTGAACTCCTGAGCTCAAGTGATTCGTCTGCCTTGGCCTCCCAAAGTGCTTGGATTATAGGCATATGCCACTGCACCTGGCCCAAATAGGCCTTTTGAAAACACAAATTTGATCAAGTAATTTTTCTGCTTCACACCCTCCTATGGATTCCCATTTCCAATAGAATATAATCCTAACTCCTTGCTGGGCATAGTGCAGTACATGACCTGGCCTCTGCTCAACGCTCCAACTGCATCTTGTTCCTCTTTCCCCTCGGTGAGAATAACTCTCTTTCTCCAACTACACCAACCTTTTTATCAAATATGCCAAGCTTGTTTCCTTCCATCCTAAGGCTTTTGCATTTGCTGATCCCCACGCTTGAAGGGCTCTGTCTCTAGATATTCACGTATTTTTTCCTTCTTATGCTTTGAATTTCATTTCAAGCATTATTTCATCAAGGATCTTTCCAGTCCACTCCCCAAAAATGTAAACCCTTGGGCACTCCCAAGCCCATCATTCTGTTTGATTTTCTTCAGAGCACTTTTGCCTTCCTGAAATTATTTTGTTAAATTGTTTCGTAAAAGCCTTGGATGATCTTGACAGAAGATGAAAAAGTGAAACAAAGAGGTAGGTATGGGTGGGAGCCAGGCATGGGGCCAGGGTGCTTTTGAACATAGGCAATGTGTCTATGTTTTCTTTTGAGAAAAGATGGGATATATAAACTACCATATATTTTCTGTGGTTTGGTTCTTCACTGCTTTGAACATTCTAAGAGTTTATACATATTTCAACAAAAGAAAGAGAAAGAACATGCATCTGTCTCCAAAATTATTTTCTCTTTCACATCTATTTGCTAATCTAATATCAACTACTGAGAGGCAGTATAGTGTAGTGTTCTGAAGCTGACTGAATCCCCATTCTTCTGCTTACCAGCTGTGAAATCTTGGGGATGATAAAGCCTATCTGTACCTGTGTCCTATCTGTAAAAGTGGGATAACAATAGTACTTATCTTAAACATTTGTTGAGAGGATTACATTAGTTAACAGCCCTGTGTTCCTAGAATGACCTGTGGCACATCATAAATATTCAACAACTGTTAACTCTAATTTTTACCAGAGAATAGAAAACAATCCTGCCGCTTGAAGCTTCTCAAGAGAAATGAAAGGTTGAAATTTCCATTTCCACTCCAGATGAGGTGGCAGGAGTGATCAGGGCTCCTCCCCTTACTTTCGAAGCCATTCCCAGGTTTTGTCCATAGAGCTTCACTACTGGCAGATGTTTTTCTGTCTGTCCTTCTTCAAACTACTTAAATAGTTGGAAATAGTGAAAGAAGTCTCATCATCAGCAACTGAGAAGCAGTACAAGTAACATCTGAGAAATTCTAAAAGGGATTTTAGAAAAAAATGTTCTGACTTGGTTACCAAGTGTTGTGCATGCATGCACGCATACACACACACACAGACACACAGACACACACACAACATTTTAAATATATCTACTCATTCAACCTAGCAAAAGAAAAGGATTCCCTCTTAATCTTAATTGTTGACTTATTTTCTTTCTTCCTTCAACCAGACAAAATCCATGAGTAGTAATTTAGACTGTTTTGCTTATAACAATATCTCTAGGACCTAGAAATATTTGGCATGGAGTAGGTGCTCAATAAATATTTCTTGAATGAAATAACAACATCAGCAACTCTTTGAGGTAGGTGCTATGATTATCCTGTGGTATATGTTTAAAAATGAGGTTAATTAACTTGTCCAAGATAACAGCTACTCATGCTAGTGCTGGGTTCAGCTAGTGCTTTTAAACATTCCATAGCATTGCATCTTGTTTCTCCCTTTAAAATATCAATCCACTTAAGTCTTTAGTCCATCTGGAGTTAATTTTTGTATAAGGTGTAAGGAAGGGGTCCAGTTTAAATTTTCTGCATATGGCTAGCCAGTTCTCCCAGCACCATTTATTAAATAGGAAATCATTTCAGGTTTGTCAAAGATCAGATGGTTGTAGATGTGCGGTCTTGTTTCTGAGATCTCTTTTCTGTTCCTTGGTCGATGTGTCTGTTTTTGTACCAGTACCATGCTGTTTTGGTTACTGTAGCCTTGTAGCATAGTTTGAAGTTTGGGTATCATGATGCCTGAAGCTTTGTTCTTTTTGCTTAGGATTATCTTGGCTATATGTGTCTATACTTGTCTTTTTGGTTCCATATGAATTTTGAAGTAGTTTTTTTTCAAATTCTGTGAAAAATGTTAATGATAGTTTAAGACTCAAATGTAAAACCCAAAACTATAAAAACCCTAGGGGAAAATCTAGGCAATATTATTCAGGATATAGGCAAGGGTAAAGATTTCATGATTAAAATGTCATAAGAAATTGCAACAAAAGCAAAAATTGACAAATGAGATTTAATTAAACTAAAGAGCTTCTGCACAGCAAAAGAAACTATCATCCGAGTGAACAGACAACCTACAGAATGGGAGAAAATTTTTGCAATCTATGCATCTTACAAAGGTCTAATATCCAGACTCTACAAGGAACTTAAATTTACAAAACAAAAAAAAAGCCATTAAAAAGTGACCCAAGGACATGAACAGACACTTCTCGAAAGAAGATGTTTATGCGGCCAACAAACATTTTAAAAAGTTCAACATCGCTGATCATTAGAGAAATGCAAATCAAAACCACATTGAGATATAATCTCATGCCAGTCATAATGGTGATTATTAAAAAGTCAAGAAACAACAGATGCTGGAGAGGTTGTGGACAAATAGGAATGCTTTTACACTGTTGGTGGGAATGTAAATTGGTTCAATTATTGTAGAAGACACGGTGATAATTCCTCAAAGATCTAGAACCAGAAATACTATTTGAGCCAGCAATCCCTTTAGTGGGTATATACCCAAACAAACATAAATCATTCTGTTATAAAGATATATCCATGTGTGTGTTCATTGCAGGACTATTCACAATAGCAAAGACATGGAATCAACCCAAATGCCCATCAATGATAGACTGGATAAAGAAAATGTGGTATATATACATCATGTAATACTACACAGCCATGAAAAGGAATGAGATCATGTCCTTTGCAGGGACATGGATGGAGCTGGAAGCCATTATCCTCAGCAAACTAACGCAGGAACAGAAAACTAAACACCACATGTTTCTCACTAATAGTGGGAGCTGAACAATGAGAATACATGGACACAGGGAGGGGACCAACACAAACTTGAGCCTGTCAGGGAGCGGGGAGGGAGAGCATCAGGATAAATAGCTAATGCATGTGGGGCTTAATACCTAGGTGACGGGTTGATAGGTGCAGCAAATCATCATGGCACATTTTTACCTATGTAACAAACCTGCATGCCCTGCACATGTATCCTGGAATAGAAAATAAAATAAAATAAAATAAATCAATCCAACTATCTTATCCACTCCATTACAAATTACACCTGGATATGACCACCTAATTACTTTACATAGCCCCTAATCTTTTACTCATCCCATCCAGCTAGAAAGTTACTGATACAATAATCTGTAGACACTGGTTTTCGCATCTCAGTCTATTGTTCAAAAATGTCAGTGGCATCCCATAGAAATGAATATCCTTGTCTGCATCAACTCTGTTTTCAAGCTTATTCCCGTTTTGGTGTCATTTTTTCTTAGATATCCAGCTACACTGAAAGTTGAACTCATGCTCAAATATATGTGTGTCAGTTTACTCAATGAGTAAATTAACATATTATCTTTGATTTACAAGAGACTTGTTAAAGGTGCCTTAATCACGAAAGAAAAAATCTGAGAAAATTGAGGCTCAGCAAAGTTTAGTGCCATTAACTGAGGTTTTTCAACAGGTTATTGGAGCCAAAGCCATGTAAGAGTTAACTGTTTGAAAAAACAACCACCAAAAAAAAAAAAAAAAAAGCAAGGAGGAGCCTCTGGTTCCAAGTGAGTACAGTAATCTTAGAACCTGTTCCCAAGATTATAACCTGCTTTATGCAACCATCAGAGCCAAAGAAACTTAACCAAAGGTTTAAAACTTACATAAACAAAGATTCTTTTATTTGCAACTCTGCTTCTCTGATGAACAAGAAGCTGCAGCTTACACGTTTGAGGTGCCTTATTCATACTGGCTACTCAATATGTAATTTTTAAAAAATCTGTTGGTCTTACAGTATGGAAGCAAAAATGAATGGTGATGTTGGTGAATGCTAAGGTAAAAGTCCTTCATTTATTTGGGTTGTTGTGGGTTGCAATTTAGTCATTTGTACTTGGGAAAATATAAGGAGATTTAATGCTTAGTTATAAGTATAAGATTCTTTGGGTTTTCTAATTATCTTGTTTATACATTCCTGACAGCAATGACAATTGTATTTAATGCAGGATTTGTTTTGTGCGGTAGTAATAATATTGTTTGTTTATGCATGCACAGATACAGATTTACATTTTGAGTTTTCAAATATGTAGTTACAAGTGGCTTGGAGCGTTAGAAGTACATTTAAATGATTCCGGATAATGTTGTTTTCCTCCTGCCTTGTCATTGGCCTGGAAAGTCCCTTTTTGTTTATCCAGTTCTTCCACAACCATTGTTCAAATTCTGATCAAGCCCCGTGTTCTTCACATGTCTCTCTCTCTCTGGAAATCTCAGAACATTAGTTGTCTATAACATACATATCTACACACTTAACACTCACATATACACATTTTACTGGAGTTTTCTTTTAAAATTCAAAAATGAGAACATTATTTTTTCAACGCTAAGTAACAGAAGAGTATATAAAAAAGTCAATTTTGGGCGTATCTTTTTACATTTCTTTCTATGCTCATGTAAAACATACATGATTTATGTAATTATACACATATGCTCCCCCACAACTTTTACTCACAAATACAGGATCATCATTACCTACATATGTGGACTTGTTGCTGTAATCATTTAACTATGAACTATGGACATCCCTCTAGGTCAGCATGTATATCTAAATCGTGGTTAGTCCCTAAATCCTTAGATAAGAATACCTATTTCTGCAGAATGGATTTCCAAAAGTGGAATGCCAGAAACATTGTGTACTGCAATATGCAATCCCATCACTTCTCCACCCCATTCCATTGTATGTGATAAATCTTTCAAAAAAATTTTAATTAACTGTATGCAAAAATAAGGGTATTGTGCTACTTTTCAATCGCATTTCCTTAAATACCAGTGAGATTTAGCATCTTTTATAAAAAGGTTATAATAATTTTTGTCTATTTGCATTTTCCTCTCTTATAAACCCCAGTTCATACAATTTACCCATGTTTGCTTTTTCTTTTCAATTTGCAGAAGTTCTCTATTTTACATTAGAGTTATAAAGCTCACCTCTCATACACGTTTCAAACATGTTCTCTATTTTTTAAAAACTTATTTATGGTACTTTTTGCCTTTGTATAAATCTGTACTATTAAAGAAGTAGACTCCACAATTTTTTTCCATTATAGTTTCTTGGGTTTTTTTTTTTGTCTTTTTTAAAAAAGTTTTTCTTTAACCTAACATTACTCTTATTTTTCACATAATTTTTACATTTTATTTTAACATTAAAATCCCTAATCCATTGCTCTTTTTCATCTTTAAACATGGCATTATGCAGGAATATTACTATTTTCTTGCTGAATGAAGATCTAATTATAATTATAAAATCATTTATTAAAGAAGCTATACTTTCTCTGCTGAGCTATTATATATTTATTATGTATATGTATATTTCTGCTGAAGTGTTTATCATATAATACATTTTCATTTATATTTATATTGGATACAGTTATAAACTCAGTTTTGTACAGTAACTAGTACATTGTTTGTGGTCATGTTATTGTAATCAAATTAATATCACAGAAGGCTTTAGTATCCTATGTCAGGTATCGATCATCTTTTTCAATATTTTTAGGTAAATCTTACATATTTATTCTTCCATATAAAATTTTAAGTCAAACAAAAAAGTAGAAATAAACAAAATAAAAAATGATTAAAATTAAAAATCATTTAAAATTATAAAGGAAAATTCAAATAAAAATTAGTATCTCAATAAAATTATGATTAAAATTGCATTACATATTTATACTTATTTAGGAAAGATAAAGGTTTTAATAATATTATGGAGGTTTTTTGGTACAGTAGGCATGATAGTTTTTCTTAATTCATGCAAGATGACCTTCAATATAAAATTTTGTATTCTTCTTCATACAATTGCACATTTTTGTTAAAGTTTTCTGGGGTACTTTATAGTTCGATCGTTATTGTGAATGATATTTTATTTTTATTTTAATTTTTGTATTATACTGCCAGTATAAAGAAAAGCCTTTGGTTTTATATATTTTGTATCATGTTGCTGTATCAAATTGTTTATTAATTACAATATTGGAACTTTTTTGTGATTTACAAGTTTTAGTAATTGTCTATAATTAAATATATTTTGTTTTTAAATTTAGTATATTTATGTATTATTTTCATTTTCTCATTTTCTTGTATTAGCTAATGCAAGAAATACCAAAACAGTGATGAATAATAATGATATTAGCTGGGAACCTTTATTTGTTCCTAATTTTTTTTTTATTATACTTTAAGTTTTAGGGTACATGTGCACATTGTGCAGGTTAGTTACATATGTATACATGTGCCATGCTGGTGAGCTGCACCCACTAACTCGTCATCTAGCATTAGGTATATCTCCTAATGCTATCCCTCCCCCCTCCCCCCACCCCACAACAGTCCCCAGAGTGTGATATTCCCCTTACTGTGTCCATGTGATCTCATTGTTCAATTCCCACCTATGAGTGAGAATATGCGGTGTTTGGTTTTTTGTTCTTGTGATAGTTTACTGAGAATGATGATTTCCAATTTCATCCATGTCCCTACAAAGGACATGAACTCATAAGTTTTTATGGCTGCATAGTATTCCATGGTGTCTAGGTGCCACATTTTCTTAATCCAGTCTATCATTGTTGGACATTTGGGTTGGTTCCAAGTCTTTGCTATTGTGAATAGAGCAGCAATAAACATACGTGTGCATGTATCTTTATAGCAGCATGATTTATAGTCCTTTGGGTATATACCCAGTAATGGGATGGCTGGGTCAAATGGTATTTCCAGTTCTAGATCCCTGAGGAATCACCACACTGAGCTCCACAATGGTTGAACTAGTTTACAGTCCCACCAACAGTGTAAAAGTGTTCCTATTTCTCCACATCCTCTCCAGCACCTGTTGTTTCCTGACTTTTTAATGATTGCCATTCTAACTGGTGTGAGATGGTATCTCATTGTGGTTTTGATTTGCATTTCTCTGATGCCAGTGATGATGAGCATTTTTTCATGTGTCTTTTGGCTGCATAAGTGTCTTCTTTTGAGAAGTGTCTGTTCATGTCCTTTGCCCACTTTTTGATGTTTTTTTTTTTTTCTTGTAAATTTGTTTGAGTTCATTGTAGATTCTGGATATTAGCCCTTTGTCAGATGAGTAGGTTGCGAAAATTTTCTCCCATTTTGTAGGTTGCCTGTTCACTCTGATGGTAGTTTCTTTTGCTGTGCAGAAGCTCTTTAGTTTAATTAGATCCCATTTGTCAATTTTGTCTTTTGTTGCCATTGCTTTTGGTGTTTTAGACATGAATTCCTTGCCCATGCCTATGTCCTGAATGGTAATGCCTAGCTTTTCTTCTAGGGTTTTTATGGTGTTAGGTCTAACATTTAAGTCTTTAATCCATCTTGAATTGATTTTTGTATAAGGTGTAAGGAAGGGATCCAGTTTCAGCTTTCTACATATGGCTAGCCAGTTTTCCCAGCACCATTTATTAAATAGGGAATCCTTTCCCCATTGCTTGTTTTTCTCAGGTTTGTCAAAGATCAGATAGTTGTAGATATGCAGCGTTATTTCTGAGGGCTCTGTTCTGTTCCATTGATCTATATCTCTGTTTTGGTACCAGTACCATGCTGTTTTCGTTACTGTAGCCTTGTAGTATAGTTTGAAGTCAGGTAGTGTGATGCCTCCAGCTTTGTTCTTTTGGCTTAGGATTGACTTGGCGATGCGGGCTCTTTTTTGGTTCCATATGAACTTTAAAGTAGTTTTTTCCAATTCTGTGAAGAAAGTCATTGGTAGCTTGATGGGGATGGCATTGAATCTGTAAATTACCTTGGGCAGTATGGCCATTTTCACGATATTGATTCTTCCTACCCATGAGCATGGAATGTTCTTCCATCTGTTTGTATCCTCTTTTATTTCCTTGAGCAGTGGTTTGTAGTTCTCCTTGAAGAGGGCCTTCACATCCCTTGTAAGTTGGATTCCTAGGTATTTTATTCTCTTTGAAGCAATTGTGAATGGGAGTTCACTCATGATTTGGCTCTCTGTTTGTCTGTTGTTGGTGTATAAGAATGCTTGTGATTTTTGTACATTGATTTTGTATCCTGAGACTTTGCTGAAGTTGCTTATCAGCTTAAGGAGATTTTGGGCTGAGACAATGGGGTTTTCTAGATATACAATCATGTCATCTGCAAACAGGGACAATTTGACTTCCTCTTTTCCTAATTGAATACTCTTTATTTCCTTCTCCTGCCTAACTGCCCTGGCCAGAACTTCCAACACTATGTTGAATAGGAGTGGTGAGAGAGGGCATCCCTGTCTTGTGCCAGGTTTCAAAGGGAATGCTTCCAGTTTTTGCCCATTCAGTATGACATTGGCTGTGGGTTTGTCATAGATAGCTCTTATTATTTTGAAATACGTCCCATCAATACCTAATTTATTGAGAGTTTTTAGCATGAAGGGTTGTTGAATTTGGTCAAAGGCTTTTTCTGCATCTATTGAGATAATCATGTGGTTTTTGTCTTTGGCTCTGTTTATATGCTGGATTACATTTATTGATTTGTGTATATTAAACCAGCCTTGCATCCCAGGGATGAAGCCCACTTGATCATGGTGGATAAGCTTTTTGATGTGCTGCTGGATTCGTTTTGCCAGTATTTTATTGAGGATTTTTGCATCAATGTTCATCATGGATATTGGTCTAAAATTCCCTTTTTTTGTTGTGTCTCTGCCTGGCTTTGGTATCAGAATGATGCTGGCCTCATAAAATGATGGAGGGAGGATTCCCTCTTTTTCTATTGATTGGAATAGTTTCAGAAGGAATGGTACCAGTTCCTCCTTGTACCTCTGGTAGAATTTGGCTGTGAATCCATCTGGTCCTGGACTCTTTTTCGTTGGTAAGCTATGGATTATTGCCACAATTTCAGCTCCTGTTATTGGTCTATTCAGAGATTCAACTTCTTCCTGGTTTAGTCTTGGGAGAGTGTATGTGTCCAGGAATTTATCCATTTCTTCTTGATTTTCTAGTTTATTTGCGTAGAGGTGTTTGTAGTATTCTCTGATGGTAGTTTGTATTTCTGTGGGATCGGTGGTGACATCCCCTTTATCATTTTTTATTGCGTCTATTTGATTCTTCTCTCTTTTTTTCTTTATTAGTCTTGCTAGCAGTCTATCAATTTTGTTGATCCTTTCAAAAAACCAGCTCCTGGCTTAATTGATTTTTTGAAGGGTTTTTTGTGTCTCTATTTCCTTCAGTTCTGCTCTGATTTTAGTTATTTCTTGCCTTCTGCTAGCTTTTGAATGTGTTTGCTCTTGCTTTTCTAGTTCTTTTAATTGTGATGTTAGGGTGTCCATTTTGGATCTTTCCTGCTTTCTCTTGTGGGCATTTAGTGCTATAAATTTCCCTCTACACACTGCTTTGAATGTGTCCCAGAGATTCTGGTATGTTGTGTCTTTGTTCTCGTTGGTTTCAAAGAACATCTTTATTTCTGCCTTCATTTCGTTATGTATCCAGTAGTCATTCAGGAGCAGGTTGTTCAGTTTCCATGTAGTTGAGCGGTTTTGAGTGAGATTCTTAATCCTGAGTTCTAGTTTGATTGCACTGTGGTCTGGGAGATAGTTTGTTATAATTTCTCTTCTTTTCCATTTGCTGAGGAGAGCTTTACTTCCCAGTATGTGGTCAGTTTTGGAATAGGTGTGGTGTGGTGCTGAAAAATATGTATATTCTGTTGATTTGGGGTGGAGAGTTCTGTAGATGTCTATTAGGTCCGCTTGGTGCAGAGCTGAGTTCAATTCCTGGGTATCCTTGTTAACTTTCTGTCTCGTTGATCTGTCTAATGTTGACAGTGGGGTGTTAAAGTCTCCCATTATTAATGTGTGGGAGTCTAAGTCTCTTTGTAGGTCACTCAGGACTTGCTTTATGAATCTGGGTGCTCCTGTATTGGGTGCATATATATTTAGGATAGTTAGCTCTTCTTGTTGAATTGATCCCTTTACCATTATGTAATGGCCTTCTTTGTCTCTTTTGATGTTTATTGGTTTAAAGTCTGTTTTATCAGAGACTAGGATTGCAACCCCTGCCTTTTTTTGTTTTCCATTGGCTTGGTAGATCTTCCTCCATCCTCTTATTTTGAGCCTATGTGTGTCTCTGCACGTGAGATGGGTTTCCTGAATACAGCACACTGATGGGTCTTGACTCTTTATCCAATTTGCCAGTCTGTGTCTTTTAATTGGAGCATTTAGTCCATTTACATTTAAAGTTAATATTGTTATGTGTGAATCTGATCCTGTCATTATGATGTTAGCTGGTTATTTTGCTCGTTAGTTGATGCAGTTTCTTCCTAGTCTCGATGGTCTTTACATTTTGGCATGATTTTGCAGTGGCTGGTACCGGTTGTTCCTTTCCATGTTTAGTGCTTCCTTCAGGAGCTCTTGTAAGGCAGGCCTGGTGGTGACAAAATCTCTCAGCATTTGCTTGTCTGTAAAGGATTTTATTTCTCCTTCACTTATGAAGCTTAGTTTGGCTGGATATGAAATTCTGGGTTGAAAATTCTTTTCTTTAAGAATGTTGAATATTGGCCCCCACTCTCTTCTTGCTTGTAGGGTTTCTGCTGAGAGATCCGCTGTTAGTCTGATGGGCTTCCCTTTGCGGGTAACCCAACCTTTCTCTCTGGCTGCCCTTAACATTTTTTCCTTCATTTCAACTTTGGTGAATCTGACAATTATGTGTCTTGGAGTTGCTCTTCTCGAGGAGTATCTTTGTGGCGTTCTCTGTATTTCCTGAATCTGAACGTTGGCCTGCCTTGCTAGATTGGGGAAGTTCTCCTGGATAATATCCTGCAGAGTGTTTTCCAACTTGGTTCCATTCTCCCCATCACTTTCAGATACACCAATCAGATGTAGATTTGGTCTTTTCACATAGTCCCATATTTCTTGGAGGCTTTGCTCATTTCTTTTTATTCTTTTTTCTCTAAACTTCCCTTCTCGCTTCATTTCATTCATTTCATCTTCTATTGCTGATACCCTTTCTTCCAGTTGATCGCATTGGCTCCTGAGGCTTCTGCATTCTTCACGTAGCTCTCAAGCCTTGGTTTTCAGCTCCATCAGCTCCTTTAAGCACTTCTCTGTATTGGTTATTCTAGTTATACATTCTTCTAAATTTTTTTCAGAGTTTTCAACTTCTTTGCCTTTGGTTTGAATGTCCTCCCATAGCTCAGAGTAATTTGATCGTCTGAAGCCTTCTTCTCTCAGCTCGTCAAAGTCATTCTCCATCCAGCTTTGTTCCATTGCTGGTGAGGAACTGCGTTCCTTTGGAGGAGAGGCGCTCTGCTTTTTAGAGTTTCCAGTTTTTCTGTTCTGTTTTTTCCCCATCTTTGTGGTTTTATCTACTTTTGGTCTTTGATGATGGTGATGTACAGATGGGTTTTTGGTGTGGATGTCCTTTCTGTTTGTTAGTTTTCCTTCTAATAGAGAGGACCCTCAGCTGCAGGTCTGTTGGAGTACCCTGCCGTGTGAGGTGTCAGTGTGCCCCTGCTGGGGGGTGCCTCCCAGTTAGGCTGCTCAGGGGTCAGGGACCCACTTGAGGAGGCAGTCTGCCCGTTCTCAGATCTCCAGCTGTGTGCTGGGAGAACCACTGCTCTCTTCAAAGCTGTCAGACAGGGACACTTAAGTCTGCAGCGGTTACTGCTGTCTTTTTGTTTGTCTGTGCCCTGCCCCCAGAGGTGGAGCCTACAGAGGCAGGCAGGCCTCCTTGAGCTGTGGTGGGCTCCACCCAGTTGGAGCTTCCAGGCTGCTTTGTTTACCTAATGAAGCCTGGGCAATGGCGGGCGCCCCTCCCCCAGCCTCGCTGCCGCCTTGCAGTTTGATCTCAGACTGCTGTGCTAGCAATCAGCGAGACTCCGTGGGCGTAGGACCCTCAGAGCCAGGTGCCGGATATAATCTCGTCGTGCGCCGTTTTTTAAGCCCGTCGGAAAAGCGCAGTATTCGGGTGGGAGTGACCCGATTTTCCAGGTGCCGTCCATCACCCCTTTCTTTGACTCAGAAAGGGAACTCCCTGACCCCTTGCGCTTCCCAAGTGAGGCAATGCCTCGCCCTGCTTCTGCTCGCGCATGGTGCGCGCACCCACTGACCTGCGCCCACTGTCTGGCACTCCCTAGTGAGATGAACGCGGCACCTCAGATGGAAATGCAGAAATCACCTGTCTTCTGCGTCGCTCACGGTGGGAGCTGTAGACCGGAGCTGCTTCTATTCGGCCATCTTGGCTCCTCTCCCCTTGTTCCTGATTTTAATCGGACTAGCTTGGTTATTTCACAGCACACTTACGGTGCTTTGTGAAGTGCCTGCTATGTTACTATCATCATCTTCCTGACAAGATGGTAAGCAATTGTTAGTGAAATACTAGTGGAAGGATCTGTTATTTTATGTGAATTAATCTTTTTAGCAATTGATATTATTGTCTTGAGTGGACCACCCACTCCCAGGTGTTGAGAAATATCTAAATATCTGAAGAAAAAAACTGTTATACAAGCCTCTTGATGGGATAATTTACTATTCCCCAGGACCAGCATTCTAAGCACTTTTTCTTCTCTGTGCACAGTAGATTTTGTGGAGGTGGCCGTATCACCTTGTTCAGGAATAGCTTGCTCTAACTGCAGTATGTCTCGCTGCACTTTTCTTTTTCTTTTTTTTTTTTTTTTTTGTTGTGTGTGTGTGTGTGTGTGTGCGTGTGTTATTTTTGAGACAGTGTCTCTCTCTGTCACCCAGGCTGGAGTGTGGTGGTACGATCACAGCTCACTTGCAGCCTCTACCTCCTGAGCTAAAGAGATCCTCCCATCTCAGCCTCCCCAGTATCTGGGACTACAGGCATGCACTACCGCTTCTGGCTAGTGTGTGTGTGTGTGTGTGTGTGTGTGTGTGTGTGTGTGTGTGTGTAAAGATGCGGTTTCATCATGTTGCCAAGGCTGGTCTCAAACTCCTGGACTTAAATAATCTGCCCACCTTGGCCTACCAAAATGCTGGGATCACAGCCCACTGCACTGACCCAACATTTCATATTGTTGCTGAGCCACTAAGGCAAGCTGACCAGAGTGGGAAGAAAGACATACATAGACAGTGTCTTTTGAAGCACTGTCTTGTGCATGGGCCCGTGTTTCTTTCTTGAAATCTATTAGCACCTGATCTGGAAAGGCAGTTTTCACTTACAGAAACCCTAGTTTTATCTTGTCTCTATGAAGGTCACTGTGCAATATTGAACCATGGCTGTGCTCTGCTTATTGCTAGATTGATACAAGGTTTATTATCAGTTCTGTTATTGTTTTATAGAGGTAAGCACTAGGAAATATGTTTACATGAAGATGTTGTTGAAGGAAGACATTTTACTACAGTAATGTTACTTGGTTATTTGAACCCTCTATAGTTACATGTCAAAATTCAAATTGTGTTGCAATATCAAAAATTACTGTCAATTGATAAGTTGGTTTCCTTTCGAGTTTGTTGAAAACAATCAAAATTTTTACAGAAGAATATGTTATTAGAATCTTTCATTTTGCCAATTTCTGAGATATATACCTTACAATTTTATCTAGATTGAAAAAAGGATTACTAACCGTATCTGTTTATCTCTTACAGTCACCTGGTTTTTGAAGCTACAAGTAGATTATATCAGCCTAAAAAAAATTAAATTGGGCATTGTCTATTGCAGAATTTTCTTTGATAAGCTGAGCAAAGATTTATTTATCTTTGCCAAATTAAAAATTTTTAATCTGGCTGGTCTCTAAGCAGCTTCAAAAATCTTGACAGAGCAACAGAAATAAATATTTTTGAGAATTTTATATCTATATTGATTAGAATTTCTTTCACAATTGAAAATGGTTATGTTTCTTATTATGCATCTAATAGAATCAGAGTATATCATTCTCTGAACAGGAGTAATTAATCTTAAATAAAGGAAACTGGTTTTCTAAGGTTTAGTGCATTGTTACCTAGATTGCTTTTGGGGAAGCAATGAAAATCACCGTGCAGTGTGAACCATGGCTGTGTTCTACTTATTGCTAGATTGATAGAAGGTTTATTATCGGTTCTGTTCTTATTATGTGATCTTGATCTTTATCTGCATATACATATATATAAATATTCTGATTTTAAATGTACAATGAAATCTTCTGTTAGAAAATTAACTACAAAACATAAGGTATTTGGCCAGTGCTAAACAAGAGACTTAGAGAAATATGGTGTCATGTGATTCTGCCCCAGGAGGCATGAATTATTTGATAATAGGAGAGGAGGATGAAATGTGCCACAGTAAGATTTAGAATAGGTGAGAGATAAGTCCTTCCTTTTGTAACATTTGGAAAGGAAATTATGCAGGGGTCAAGGGTTGGGAAAGAAGGACTAGCATGATGACTAAACTTAAGATACATTTTCAGAGAGGTTGGCTTTTCAAAAGGGTCTACATGGAAAATGAAGAATTGAAAGTGACTTCTCTTAAAACTATTCATGTTCATGTATCCCTTGGAAAATTTTATGCATTCTAAATATTCATATACCTTGGTTTGGAGAACCTGTTTTAGACCACCTAGGGAACTTGTAAAAGAAATGTACAAGAATAGGTTTTATGAAAACTCTCATTGCCAGCATGTGTAACAGTTTGTAGAGGTAGAGAGGTGCACTAGAGATCAAAGGGTAGAGATAAAAATAAAAGTCGTTTCTGTAGAGAGAGTTGTGCTGTGTGTCCCACTTTCACTTCTGTTAGGGAGAGGTAAGCTATTCTTTCTTCTGATTTAAAGCCTAGTGAGCATGACTTTAAGTTTGCTCAGAGTGCTTTATATTTGTCCTCTGCAGTTTGGGAGACACAAGGGACTGGTGTCCAATTCGTACTTAGGAAATTTAAGAAGCCTAAAAGGCAAAAAGGCTGTGGCTGGATCCACCTGCCAGGAGGTGAATTGAAGAGAGGGCTACATTTGAAAAGGAGCTTCACCCCAGCCAGCGATGGGTTACCCAGAGCTACTTTGGGGCTCTTACATCTAGAATGATTGGATCATATGGAGTGGTGATGAGAGTTTAGTAGAAAGAGGCTAAAACTGTATGTTGAATATCTAAAGTTGCAGGGAGAAATTGTATGTGACTAGTCAGAGGAGATGCATTGACCCCACCAAAGATACTGCAGATGTCAGACCATGAATGAGGGGTGAAATCTCCAAAGAATCCAAGAAAGTGGCCTTAAGAGAAAGAGTCAGTTTTAAATACTGCCCTGGGCAAAGGAATCAAGGAAGACATTTCTTCCTTCATTAACTCTTCCCCTTTAAATTTCAACTCTAGAGGAGATAGAGCAGCTTTGTTCAATTGTGGGAGAAAAAGGAAGGCAGAAGGAGAGAAACTAGGATAAAAAACAGAGAAATAACCTAGACCCTCTTTCTCAAATGTAGGCTTTGGACCTGATGTAGTGGGAGGGAAGGAGATTTGGTTTATGTAAAGTGCAAAGTGAACTAGACATATTAATCCAGAACTGTGCCTTTTGGGGGAACTAAAAGTGACCAGAGGGTGTTTTGCTTTTTTTTTTTTTCTTTTGAATGTCAGCGGAAAGTAGTGCAGCCTGTTCGAGATTACAGTGTCAGTGGAATTTAAAAAAAAGGACCTATAAATGAATTTGATAGGCAGTGGAGGAAGAACTAGCTTCTTTTCTGATGTCACCACATAAATCCCATTTGTTCAAGGTACCTGCACTTACTATCCTTTTCAAATGTAAATATTGCTTGGGAGTACAACAGTACATTATCGCAACTTTTGAGTATTTTTCAATAATACATTATGCTCAGAAACACACCAGGATTATAATTTTTCCTTCCTGCAACTCTCCTTTCACTTCAGCATGCTGTTACTAGTTTTTCAGCTTATATATATATTTTGCCATTTAACTAACAGACAACTTCATGAATCACACAATAGATTTTGTTTCAGAGGCATGTCATCAGCTCCACGAGATTGAAATTGATAAGGACAGTCAAAGCATTTGAATCAAATTTGGGCTCCTCTATAAATGGGTATTTTTAAAGAAGAATTCATCACTTATTATAATGCTGTAAATCTTGGTGTTAAAATCCATGCTAAATGGGACTTATTGGTAGGGCTGTCTAATATCTAAATTCAGTATGAACTATAATGTCAGAAAAATCTTTGATTTTGCTGTGATATGTTGTTACATTTACATGGAAAATTTCAGAAATTTACACATTTTAAATCTCTCAAAATAGTTATTTCTTGTAAGACAGAAAACAAGTAAGTGTTCAAAGACATGTCCCACCTTTGAAATGAGGACGGAAAATAGAATGTGGCTTAGGGGTTACTTCATACAGCTACTCAGAGGCAGAACAAAGACAAGACAGAGCTGAAGGCTGACAACTTTTCAGTGAATTTGTCTAGCAGCAGGAGCTACCAATTATTGAAATTTATAACATTTCAGGCTAAGAGGGACTTTACATAATTTATCTCTTTTTTTATATGCTATGTGGATATCTAATCTTTTTAGGATTCAGCAAAAGAAGATTTAGATATCTCCTATTTGAGTCAATTCTAGGAAGCCTAAGAGATCTACCAAGATGGCCCCTTGGCAATCACCAAAGCATCAGAAATATTTCTCTTATTTGGGTTTAAAAGTTAGTATCAATTCCATTGTTGCAGTAGCAGCTTGGGTGTTCCAAAATGTCATCCAAGTACAGTATATGATGTAAATGTTTGCAAGACAGGAAAAAAAATAGGAAAATGTAGACTAGGAAATGTGTTGGGGGGATTGAGAAGTTGAGGGACAAGAAAATAGTATCTTTATTCTTCCACAACCACATTTTACAAACCTTATCATCATTTTAACTATAAATATATTTGTATTTCAGATTTTTAAAAGGCTATCTTTCAAAAGTTTACCTTCTTTTCCTTTTTGTGGACATTAGACACTGTTTAAGGTCCATATGACAATGTTCGTTGAGTAAAATAAAGTATGCAACAGTAATTTAGAAACTCATATCTATGTAAGTTTATTTAAGTTTGGCCATATGGTCAGATGCCTCCTGACACTACAAATATCTTTCTGTTATTTAAAATTTTCTATAAAACTCTAGCAGTAAATAGTTGGTAATGTGAACATAGTTCACCAACATTTTTGTCTTACAAGTTACACATTTTTGATAGTAACTGTGTAATTCCATCTATTTTTATAAGAATATAACATGGTGATCTAGCGTAACGGTATACATTTATTTGCATTTTAAAATGAAGAAGCAGTATGTAAGTATTAGGCTAGTGCAAAAGTAATTGTGTCTTTTTGCCATTAAAAGTAATTTAATTTTAACATAAAAGTATATTAGTAATATACTATAATTATATAATATAATTAGTAATATAATAGAATTATATAATAAAAACCCATAGGAAGCATTTTATTTTGAAGAAGAAACCAGATAGTTTATTTTTCCTACTCATTTTCTTTCTTGTATCTCTGTGGGTGCATGAGTCTTTTTCTTCATTTCTTAGTGGCACTTATGCCATTTGTGATTTGTATGTGTGTGCCTACTCTTTATGCTGTAAATCTTGGTGTTAAAATCCATCCTAGATGGGACCCATTGGTTGGTCTGTCTAATATCTAAATTCAATATGAACTATAATGTCATGTCAAAAAATCTTTGATTTTGCTATATTTTGTTCCATTTACATGAAAAAATAAGTTCTTCATATGGATACATAAGAGTGCAGAGGTTAGACTGTATTTTGAGTTTCTGGTTTCCAGTTGGGACATTGATCATTTGTTAACTTAAGATCTTAGCTTGTGAATAAGTCTTATCTGCATTGGATAAGACTTAATAAGTCTTATCTGCATCTGGATCTTAGCTTGTTAATAAGTCTTATCTGCATAACATTTTGACCATATTTGTGGGTATTTCTACAGACTAAATTAAGTTTTAAATATATATTTCTAAGAAAAGTGAGAAAAACGTGTAGGCAGTAATAACATAAGCTTTGCAGAGGCTAATTTCCAGATACAAACATATAGTACAATGTACCTGTAATAATTATAACTATTTTTGACAAGTAAATTGATATCTTGTTGCCTTCCTTTATTATAGATGAAAAAACAATTTACCTCAGATTACTGGTCACAATGACCCTAACTCATATTTGGTTGTAAGGTAGTACATTACCCATTTTAGGTTATTCAGCTCCTAAACTCGCAAATATTGACAGGGCAACGTGTACCACAGATGTGTGAGATTTTAAAGCTATTGAAGAGGCTCAGTACATTGTGTCTTAAAAATAGTCACATTTAAGCATCCATTGGATTGCTGTATTATGGTATTTACAATGATGAGGTACAAAAGGGTCTAGGTCTATGTTTGCATATACTCTGGAAGACAAATCCTACCTTTGCAGCATTTTACCAGTTGCAGCTATTAGAATCTCCTAAATATCTTAACCTGTGGGCTTACATATTTTCTTATTTTTTTTTCAGAAGTCTTAGAATCAAGAAAGGGCCATATATGAAAGTAGTGAAGTGGCATAATATTTTTAAATATTTCATGCTTTGGTCAATGCCACAGTACCCTAGAATTTTAGTAATGATTACGGTTAAAAATTAGTGTTGTATTGCTAGATGTATTAGTCCATTTTCATACTGCTATAAAGAAATACCCAAGACTGGGCATTTATAAATAAAGAGAGATTTAAGGGACTCATAGTTCCACATGGCTGGGGAGGCCTCACAATCATGGCAGAAGAAGGAGGAGCAAAGGACATCTTACATGGTGGCAGGCAAGAGAAAAGTACAAAGGAACTGCCCTTTATACAATCATCAGATCTTGTGAAAGGTCACTATCACAAGAACGGCATGGGAAAAACCGCCCCCATGATTCAATTACCTCCCACTGGGTCCCTTCCATGACACATGGGGATTATGGGAGCTACAATTCAAAATGAGATTTGGGTGGAGACACAGCCAAATCATATCATTCTGCCCCTGGTCCCTCCCAAATCTTATGTCCTCACATTTCAAAACACAATGTGCCCTTCCAACAGTCCCCCAAAGTCTTAACTCATTTCAGCATTAACTCAAAAGTCCAAGTCCAAAGTCTTATCAGAGATAAGGCAAATCCCTTTTGTCTATGAGCCTGCAAAATCAAAAGCAAGTTACTTCCTAGATACAATAGGGGTACAGACATTGGGTAAATATACCCATTCCAAATGGGAGAAATTGGCGAAAACAAAGAGGCTACAGGCCCAACATAAGTCCAAAATCCAATGGGCAGTCATTAAACCTTAACATTCCAAAACGATCTCCTTTGACTCCATGTCTCACATACAGGTCGTGCTGATGCAAGAGGTGGGCTTCCATGGCCTTGGGCATCTTCACCTCTGTGGTTTTGTAGGATACAGTGCTCTTTCTGGCTGATTTTATGGGCTGGTGTTGCGTGTCTATGGCTTTTCCAGGTGCACGGTGCAAGCTGTCGGTGGATCTACCATTCTGGGGTCTGGAGGACAGTGGCCCTCTTCTCACAGCTCCACTAGGCAGTATCCCATTGGGGACTCTGTGGGGGCGCTCCAACCCCACATGTCCCTTCTGCACTGCGCTAGCAGGGGTCCATGAGGGCCCTGCCCTTACAACAAACCTCTGCCTGGACATCCAGGTGTTTCCACACATCTTCTGAAATCTAGGTGGAGGTTCCCAAACCTCAATTCTTGACTTCTGTGCCCTGTAGGGTCAATACCATATGGAAGCTGCCAAGGCTTGGAGTTTGCATCTTCTGAAGCCAAGCTTGAGCTGTACCTTGGCCCCTTTTAGCCATGATTGGAGTGCCTGGGATGTAGGGCACCAAGTTCCAAGGGTGTACACAGCATGAGGGCCCTGGACCTGGCCCAGGAAATCATTTTTCCTCCCTGGGCCTTAGGGCCTGGGATGGGAGGGGCTGCTGTGAAGGTCTCTGACATGTCCTGGAGACATTTTCTCCATCATCTTGGTGATTAGCATTTGGCTTCTTGTTACTTACGCAAATTTCTGCAGCTGGCTTGAATTTGTCCCCAGAAAATGGGTTTTTCTTTTCTACTGCAATGTCAGGCTGCAAGTTTTCCAAACTTTTATGCTCTGTCATCTCTTGAAGCTTTGCTGCTTAGAAATTTTTTCCACCAGATACCCTAAATCATCTCTCTCAAGTTCAAAATTTTCTAGGGCAGGGGCAAAAAGCCAGCAGTCTCTTTGCTAAAGCATGGCAAGAGTCACCTTTGCTCTGGTTCCCAAGAAGTTCCTCTTCTCCATCTGAGACCACCTCAGCCTGGACTTCATTGTCCATATCATATCAGTGTTTTGATCAAAGCCATTCAACAAGTCTCTAGGAAGTTCCAAACTTTCCAACATTTTCCTGTCTCCAAAGCCCTGCAAGTCTCTAGGAAGTTCCAAACATTCTCACATTTTCCTGTCTTCTCTTCAACCCACCAAACTATTCCAACCTCTGCTTGTTACCCAGTTCCAAAGTTGCTTCCACATTTTTAGGTATATTTACAGCAGTGCCCCATTAATCCCGGTACCAATTTACTGCTTTAGTCCATTTTCATACTGCTGTGAAGAAATACCTGAGACTGGGTAATTTATAAAGAAAAAGAGATTTAATGGACTCACAGTTCCACATGGCTGGGGAGGCCTCACAATCATGGTGGAAGGTGAAGGAGAAGCAAACACACGTCTTACATGGCAAAAGGCAAGAGAGAAGTGCAGGGTAATTGCCCTTTATAAAACCATCAGATCTCGTGAGACTTACTCACTATCATGAGAACAGTGTGGGAATAACCCACCTCCATGATTCAATCACCTCCCACCTGGCCCCTCCCGCAATATGTGGGGATTATGGGAGCGACAATTCAAGATGAGATTTTGGTGGGGACACAGCCAAACCATATCACTAGGGATTGTTATATGCTAAGGGCTTTTTACACATTATTTCATCCTCATATCTTTGCAAGGCAGATATTGTTTTTTTAATATATAAATAAGAAAACTGAAGCAAAAATAAGCCAAGAACTGTATTCAAAGTTTTAAAAAAGTATCCTAACAAAGGTCTGCCTGATTCCAAAAATCCTGTCTTTCCCATTGCACCAATGACCCTACTATAGTATCTTTCAGTATCCTATTGACTTTTTGCTCTTCAGCAACACAGCAGGACATTCTTTACATTTTAAATTTTACTTCAATATGAAAGTTGAAAACACTTAGACAATATCTCTTGGCATAGCCAGATAATAATCATAAACTTGAAATCAAATGAAGCTCTGAAAACTGAGTTTGAATATCTGGGTACTCCAAGGGCTTGGTTCTGGTTCATATCCTCTCTTATTTTCCAGTGGCTTTTCTGCAGGAGGGGTTCTGGAAAAATATGGTTTCTAAGCACCTCGTAAGGATCAAATACTGTTTTCAGAAGGCTGATGAAGCTTCAGAAAAACAAATCTGTTTCTGTTGTCTTGCTCCTTTCCCTGTCTTGTCATGCCAGCCTCCTCTACCCATCCTCCAGGTTAACAAATTAGGATTTCAAAACCAGAGTGGAATAGATGCTTTAAATCCTTATCACACCCAGTTGTGTGAAGAAAAGTGATTGCAAATGTATATGGGTCTCAAAGCCCAACCAGAGACATTGTACGGTAATAGGACTCCTTCATGCTCTTCTCTTTTGCTCTTTTTCCGTTTTGCTTTCCTCACAGTTTACCCCTACCAGTCCTCTACCAATGTTCTTGCTTAAGGTGCCTATCCTGTTCTCTTAGAGCTTTGCTCTTAACCAGCTGTTAGCTAACTTCAACTGTTAGTTGATATTGATGAGAGTTTTTATTTCAAGAAGGATTTGTCTTTTAATGGAGATTCTTCAACTAAAAAGCACTTATGCACAAGAATGAATTTCAAATTATAGAAGGTTATGGAGTAAATTCTGGACAGAGTTTCTGCTCAAGATCTGTTGCTTGATCAGGTTATTTGTATTTACAAAGTGGAAGCATGGAGTCAATACAAAGAAGTGAGTGATCAGAAACCAGAAGAGAGTTTTATAACAATTATAGCTGTATGTGGGACCACAGCCTCCTAGCTTTCACGTAAACTTATACTAAATTTTCAGCATTTCAATTGCAGAGGTTTCATATTTATATATTTATATGATAATCAGGGCATTATGTCCATGAAGGTAAAAAAGAGTTTTTAAAAAAAATCTGGCCGGGCGAAGTGGTTCACGCCTGTAATCCCAGCACTTTGGGAGGCCGAGACGGACGGATCATGAGGTCAGGAGATCGAGACCATCCTGGCTAACAAGGTGAAACCCCGTCTCTACTAAAAATACAAAAAATTAGCCCGGCATGGTGGCAGGAGCCTGTAGTCCCAGCTACTCGGGAGGCCGAGGCTGGAGAATGGCGTGAACCTGGGAGGCGGAGCTTGAAGTGAGCCGAGATCTCGCCACTGCACTCCAGCCTGAGCGACAGAACGAGACTCCGACTCAAAAGAAAAAAAAGAAAGAAAAACTAAGTGGACATATTTTTTGATATATTAAATTTTTCTTTTTATAATGCCTTTCCATGATTTCAAGTTTTAAAAAGTTTATTAATGCAGTTTGTTATCTATGTGGTAAGATTTCTAACTACTTAAATTATACCGTTTTAGTATTTTAGATTTTCTTCCTGCTATTCTAATCTACTTACAACTCTGATAAACTTACCAGATATGCTGTTTCTATATTGTCTGTGATATCCTTTTAAGGGTTTGTGTGCCGCTTCTTACTGATGATAACCTTTGTTCTAAATACCATAAGGAATGTTCCCACAGAGAAGTGGTGGATTTTCAGAGCCAGTATCTTTATGGTTCTTTAAGCATTTCGTAATTCTAGATGTGGTTGTGCGGTACAAGTTTCTTTGTGTCATTTTGTTATTGGAGCAGGGAAGGTATCTACTTATGCAAATCTCATTTAGGATTTGGGTAGATTAATTTCATTATTCTATTTCCCTTTTTGTTCATCTTTGAAGCTTTCTCTGCATTGTTTTGTACCCGCTTTTGTGACTGACTTTTTTTCTTCTGTGTCTCTTTTAAAATTCTTAATAAAATGAATTTAAAAAGTACCCACTGTAATACCATACGGTTCTTTGGTTTGTGTAGTTATCATTGTTAATTCAGTTATCACTGATTGGACATTAAAGATATACCAGATACTTTACATATTTTATTTCTAATCTTCAAGAAAACTATTCAAGATAGATATTACTATCCCTGTTTTACAAAGGGAGTATAAGATGCCACACTCTATCAACTTAATCACACTGTATTAAATTATAAATTTATATTAAAATAATTTGTTTTTTCATTATTCCTAGAGTAAATGTATTCAACCAATATGTATTGTGCATCTGTTATAGGCACATAATGGGCTTAAATGTTGTGGGGATTACAGAGATGACTCATACATCCTTCACCTCAGTTAGTTTACAGGCTGGATGGGGAAATAACACTTGAGCATACATAACCAAAAAATAAGGTAGAACCTGTGAACTTCTTCTAGGTGGTCTCAAAATCCCAACCACTAATATCATATCAAATATAAAAATAAGCTCACTAAACATGTTCAGTGACTGAGGGAATGTCTATGTAAATTCAGAACCTGTATTTACATAGACTCTTATCTGTGTGAGACTCTTATCTATGTATGACGGAAAGAATCATGATAGGCTCCATGGACAGTGTGGTCTTTGAGCAGAACCAGGGTACAGTGTAGATCCCAGAGGTGAGGAAAGGATATTTCAAGGCAGCAAGTTGTATAAAGCAGGAACGTGGAGGCAGGTGAGTGTGGGGTATGGGATGGTTAATGCACAAGGGAAGCAGTAATGAGGCAGATGAAAATATAGACCAAAATTCCATGGGGAGGACGTTAAGGGACCAGCTATAGGATGTGGGTCTATTTAGTCGGCAAAGGTTTTATTGAACCATAGAAGAAAATGTTCTTAGTTGTATATGGAACAAAGAAAATAGGACAATCCCATTTGGATTTTGGAAGAAAAAAAAGATGTGCTACCAGCAATCTTTCAGTGTTGGAAATATTTAATAAGTGTATTGAATTTTTTTTTAACTTTCTTCCAGTTAAAACCTTAAAAAACAAAATAAAACAAAGCAAAAGTATCTCATAATGGGTAGGGTAAAGATTGTTATTCTCAATATCAGACAAAGTGAATAACTATTTTAGTCCCATTCTTCTTTTGCCTGACCTGTGTGTCCAGTTTCAAGACAGACTGATTTGGCATGGTCTGACATTTAATAAAACACAGTGCAAAGTGGGAGTAAAAGAAAAATATTTTTATTTGGACATGATGTAGAGAAATTGTCTGCACTTCAGAGTCAATATTCAGTTTCAATCCTGAATCCATCCTGACTATGTGATCTTAGATAAGTCAGCTCATTTTCTTTCTTTCTTTTTTCGTTTCTTTTCTTTCTTTTTTTTTTTTGAGACGGAGTTTCTTCTGTCGCCCAGGCTGGAGTGTAGTGGCATGATCTTGGCTCACTGCAACCTCTGCCTCCCAGGTTCAAGCGACTCTCCCGTCTCAGCCTCCCAAGTATCTGGGATTAGAGGCTTCCGCCATCATTCCCGGCTAATTTTTGTATTTTTGTAGAGACGGGGTTTCACCATGTTGTCCAGGCTTGTCTTGAACTCCTGACCCACCTCGGCCTCCCGAAGTGCTGGGATTACAGGTGTGAACCACCGCATCAGCCATTTTCTTTCTTAAAAATTTATTATCATTTCTTTATTTCAATAGCTTTTGGGGTACAAGTGGTTTTTGGTTACACCGATGAATTATATAGTGGTGAATTTTAACATTTTAGTGTACCTGTCACCCAAGAAGCGTACATTATATCTGACTGATGGTTCTTTATTCCTGGCCCCCTCTTACCCTCCCCCTTCTGAATCTCTAAAGTCCATTATATCACTCTGTGTGCCTTTGCATAACTGATAGCTTAGCTCCCCCTTGTAAGTGAGAACATACAGTTTTTGGTTTTCCACTCTTGTTGTTACTTCGCTTAGAATAATGGTCTCCAGCTCCATCCAAGTTGCTGCAAAAGACATTATTTCATTCCTTTTAATGGCTGAGTAGTATCCCATAGTGGGTAAATACCATATTTTCTTTATCCACTCATTAGTTGATGGGCACTTAGGTTGGCTTCACACTTTGCAACTGTGAATTGTACTGCTATAAACATATGTGTGCAAGTGTGTTTTTCATATAATGACTGCTCTTCCTTTGGTTAGATACTCAATACTGGGATTACTGTATCAAATTGTAGATGTACTTTTAGCTCTTTAAGGAATCTCCATATTCTTTTCCAGAGAGGTTGTACTAATTTACATTCTCACTAGCATTGTGTAAGCATTTCTTTTTCCCCACATTTACACGAATATCTATTGTTTTTCTACTTTTTTCTTTTTTTTCTTTTTGAGACGGAGTCTCGCTCTGTAGCCAGGCTGGAGTGCAGTGGCGTGATCTTGGCTCACTGCAACCTCTGCCTCCCGGGTTCAAGCGATTCTCTTGCCTCAGCCTCCCAAGTAGCTGGGACTACAGGCACATGCCACCATGCCCGGCTAATTTTTTGTATTTTAGTAGAGATGGGATTTCACCATGTTGGCCAGAATGGTCTCCATCTCCTGACCTCATGATCTGCCTGCCTCAGCCTCCCAAAGTGCTGGGATTACAGCTGTGAGCCACCACGCCCGGCCTGTTTTTTGACTTTTTAATAATGGACATTCTTGCAGGAGTAAGGTGGTATCTCACTGTGGTTTTGATTTGCATTTCCCTGATGATTAGTGATGTTGCGCATTTTTTTCATGTTTGTTGGCCATTTGTATATCTTTTTTTAAGTAAATGTCTATTCATGTCCTTTGCCCACTTTTCAATGGGATTATTTATTTTTTTCTTGCTGATTTGTTCGAGTTCCTTTTAGATTCTGGATACTAGTTCTTTATCGGATGGGTAGTTTGCAAATATTTTCTCCGATTCTGTGGGTTGTCTGTTTACTCTGTTTATTATTTCTCCAGCTGTGCAGAAGCTTTTTAGTTTAATTACATCCCATTTATTTATTTTTGTTTTTGTTGCATTTATTTTTGGGATCATATACCAGTTAAACTCTGTCATTTTTTCTCTTAGTGTACATACTTAAGCCCACTCACCCAACTTCTGAGATCTTATCTGGAAGCTGCCGATCATCAGTTTTAGGTGTTTTCTACCTATTGGGAGTCTACCTTTCTCTGGTGCTGGCTACGACCAGTTATTATTTTAGAGAGACAATTTAACAATCACCTGACCATCAGCTGATAGTCGCCTGATAATTCTTGGTCGGGGGCTGGGGCAGTGGGGGAATGGGGGTGTGGGTTGGGTTGGGGGGCCCTCTCTTCCCTGCTCATGGTTGCCTAGCTACCCATTCTAGCACTTGGAAGCCTAACTCACTCAGGTTACTCAAGGGTACCTATGATTTCATGTACCTAGACACCATGAGAAAGGTTAAGATAAACGTAGTCACCAAAATTTTACTGTTGGTACCTCCAATTACAATAATTTAGTTATTCTCATTATTTTTTTCCCAAAGTAGTTGTGAGAAACCAGAGAATACACTCAGTAAGCTCCCTGGCAGTAAGGTATTCTCAGTCTTTACGTATTTGATTCCTTACTGAGCTGCAAATACCAACCTAACTAAGGAAATAAAGCTGAATTTGTTTAAATGTTTCACTTTCGTAAGAAATTGAATGAATAAACTTCAGAATAAAATCTTCGATTAATATCTGCTGTATCCATATAATAACCTTTGTGTTATAGAGTCACTCTAACTATGTTTTAGTCCCTAGCACCAGAGGTTGTTGGGTTACTATTCATAATTCTTCTTGTTTAATTCCTGGGAATTGTATGCTACCATAGGCAATGTCCTTGAACATGATATGCACTCATTAAAATTTTGTTAACACTAGAAAGAGAGATGGGGGAATTGAAATAAATTATAATGTTAAATAACAAATCCATATATGTAATATTTATAAACCTAAATATAATGTTGATATTATAAATTGACATATTATAAATTACATATTTTGTTGTACATATTTATATCATATATAGGTGTGATATGCAATAAAACTGTAGACTATTGTGGGAAATTTTTCAAATAAGTTTGAGAGATTATAATTTAATTGTACCTTATTCAATTTGAAATGTTGGGTTTGAGGCCACTTTGAAAGAAGGACCAACAATTGAGCATCACAAATATAAATTTGTATATTCACCTATTTATTTCAATATGTAATTCATGACATAGAATTTATTATAAATATATTTCCCTGCCTCTATACACTCACTACCACTACCACTTACCACCACCAACGAAAGCCTCTACAATTTGGTAACCTAAGGCACACTTCATAAAGGGAAATTTTAACGTAGAAATGTAAGTCAATGAGTCAAATTTCCACTTAGATTGAAATGCTTATGTTTTCTATTTTTTTAAAAGTACAAGTTGAGTGTCTTTAGAAATGGCATAATGCAGCATGATGGCAGTTTATCTGAATTAATGCTACTTCCAAAGCTACCTAACTCAAAGTCAGGGAAAAGCAGATATTCATAAGAATCTGACTCAAAGCAAAGCATTTCATCTTCTGTCCAACATTGCAGCTGCTATCAAAAAAAGTGTATCATATACATAACCTCTGCCAGGAATGTCTAATTTGTTAAACAAAAGAAATAATTCTTATACAGCAAAGAGTTTCCAGAAATCTGTGGTCTTTTAATTGAAGACACGATTAATAGAACACAAGTTGTTTTGCAATACCCTGCATAAGAATATGACTGAGGTTTGCTGAAAGCCACTTAAACAAAATAAACGACATATACATTTAATAGAAGCTCACTGCTGCTAACACACAATGAAACCCTCATGGATACAAAGCAGTTTTATACTTTTAAATAGCCTCTTAGTACCAGCAAGCACAACAAACAATAGACTTTAAAAAATATTTTGACCGAGTCAGGAGCAGGATTTTATTTCTTTGTTTTTAAAACAGCATTCTGTCATTTCAGAAATATACTGCAAAAAGGAATTGCTTAACAGGGGTACTGACAATTACTAATTTGCTTATCAGGGGTACTTACAATTACTAATTTTCTTTCTTTTTTTTGAGACGAGTCTCACTCTGCCACCCAGGCTGGAGTGCAGTGGTGCAATCTCAGCTCACTGCAACCTCCGCCTCCTGGGTTCAAGCGATTCTCCTGCCTTAGCCTCCTGAGTAGCTGGGATTACAGGCACGTGTCACCACCCCCAGCTAATTTTTGTATTTTTAGTAGAGACAGGGTTTCACCATGTTGGTCAGGCTGGTCTCGAACTCCTGACCTTGTGATCTGCCTGCCTCGGCCTCCCAAAGTGCTGGGATTACAGGCAAGAGCCACCGCGCCTGGTCCAATTACTGATTTTCTAATGTCAAGAATAACTTCATTATTAGCTGTTTACAATTTACCAAGGTTCAAACTACCTTTTTCTCCTTCGTTCTTAAACCTGTGCCACTGAGATATAGGTCCCAAAATGACGTTCTTATGTTTTAAAATACAAATCTATAGCAAAAACATTTCATTTTAAAAGATACTATCTTTTTATTATGGGACCTTAGTTAGTACTACATATAAAACAATCTTTTGAGAAGGTATATGTCCTAGCAACAAACATCAGACACACAGACCATATATTCACACTGGAGATGAAAAGGGCACTGTTAAATTATACAGGAAATCACTAGAACATAAAACAATAACTATAGAGTTACATTGTCCTCTAAAGGGGCAAGTAATTCAGTGGCTCTCTCTTTAAAACCTCTACTGCATTCCTCTTGCCATATGTATTGGATCCCACGTTGGTAGATGAGAGAATGGCACCAAAGTTGTTGCTGGAACGAACTAAAAAATTTGCCAGGCGCTGCGTTGCACATGTGGCAGTGTTGCATTTCCGCTTTTCCACCTGATGACTGGTAACATGGAACAAATGTGAAAAGTTAGAGCCTTAGAATTTTAGCTGGATCCAGCCATGTGACATCAAATATCTTGTATTGATGAAAACCAAAGAAACAATTTTCACATAAGTAACTCAGTGTTTTGGTTTGCAAACACCTAGATGGCTGAGATTTTTTTTTTGACATCTTGAAATAACAATTGAAAACCATATAACATCTTTCATTACAGTCAATGTTGCATTTCTCCGTTAAAAGTCTTCCTTTGGAAATTCAGAATATATTACATATAATCAAAATAACAGTGTCTTTGTCTTACATTTTTAAAAATCTTGAAGAATTTATTTTTAATATATAAAAAGAATTTAGAAGGTAAAATTTATATGTAATCTGAAATATGAAGAAATTTAAAAATAATTATTTCTACATCTTTCCAATAAGAATAAAGCAGCATTACTTAGTCTTTAAGTTCCTTGAGATAATTGAATCAGGAGTGTTATGCAAGAAATGTCATAAGGGAATTCTGCAATATGCAACACACGGATGAACCTTGAGGACATTAGGTTGAGTGAAAGAAGCTAGTCATAGAAAGATAAATACCACTTGGTTCCATGTATATGAAGTATTTAAAATAGTCAAATTCATGAGTTAAAGAGTGGAATGGTGGTTATCAGGGGCAAGGGAGAGGGGGAAATAGGGAGTTACTAACCATTGGGCGTACAGCTTCAGTCAAGCAAGATGACTAAGCTCTAGAGATCTGCTGCCCAACATTTTGCACATAATCCAGAATAATGTATTGCATGCTTAAAAATTAAAAGGGTAGATATCATGCTTTGTTCTTAAAACAATAAAATGAAATATAATAAAATAAAAAATAATGTCATAAAAAGTATGTCAAAAAAAGAGAATATCATAAAGTCTCCAAAAGAATCAAATCTATCACCTGTTCAGGTACTCTATTGCAATGTGAGAGTTTTATTACTTTTAGCATAAATACATTTTCCTGCTTGGATCTTATGCTTTCAAGAATTTTAATGATAAGACTAGGTTAAATGTTAAAACCAAAAGACTTTTTATGTCAATGGTATTAATATTCATCACATTTTTCTAGCCACCTGGAGGAAGTGCATAATAATACTTATAAACTCAGAAATCATAACCACACATTAAATAATGCATTTAATTTTAACTTATGTTTTTATTTAAGACATTTATTTGTATACCAGCTCTATTTTTTTGACAGCCTTTTGCTTCAATGTGCTTTTAAAACGATATCGGAAATGGATGCAGAATAATAACATTGCTTCCTCTTTGCTGATTATTAGGAAAGTTAGAGAAATGTTTTAGTTTTCAGCTCCATAGAAATCAAAATATTGGTGAAACTTAGGGTAAATGGAAAATGAAATAGTTATAGGGCTAAAAACTCAATGTCCAGGAGCCAGTGGATATGCATAATCTGGGACTCAAATGCAATGGATTTATCTCATTGTGTTTACCTTGTGTGGGGAGTATTTCATTATCTCTATCTGTAAGTAGAGATAGCCTAAGAGTAAATATTTAATAATCTTATGTGAAACTGTTTGTTTTTTTAATTTTACTCCCATATTTCTTCCTAAGTACAGAAAACTTCTTACAGCATTAGGTGAACTGGATACTTGTTAAATGTAAGTGTATGCTGACAAATGTTTGAACAAATTATCTGGGCAAAGAAAACCACTTTGGGATCTAATTATTTAACCTATATCAATCTCATTCACACTATCTGTTCAATTATTTATTTTTGAAGGTACCATAAATATGACCAATGTACATTTCAAAAGAGTGATTTATGCTTTAAGGATTGAACTAGTAATTTCATACATTTGCATTGAATTCTAAAATACTTACTTTTCTTGAAAAACAGTAAAAATTGGAATTTGGTCCAAACATCTCAAAAAAAGTAATAAAGGAAAATTATGGGTCAAATTGAGAAGGTTCAAAGGTAAATATCTGTTCCAAGATATGTTTAGCATATGACCGAAGCACAGTGTGAAATACTTTATATGCTAAATGCTGAGTGGTATTTTGATAATTGGTTGGAAGGTCAATAATATAATTTAAAATTGTTCTAAATAAAATGTTACCTTATTTGAGTTAGCTAGATGGGCCATCATTCTACTTAGAAGAAATAGTAAAAGCATTTATGTTTTTATCATATTTGTGAAATTGCTTTTCTAAAAAAGACTTTTCATCTAAATATACTGTTCAGTATATATAAGATTCTATCTAAAGCAATCTTTAGGATGGAAAAAGTTGTCTGAAATGGTTAATAAAAGGCATTACCTCCCTGGTTTCAGGCATTTTTTTCTCATTGACTACCTGGACAGGTAACATACGAGCTAGTAACAAACATTAAAGCTGTTGACCACTTACAGGCACATACACACATGGAAATTCTTGACTTTAAGAGAGTTTAAACAGAGATGACAATAAGCCAAAGTATAACTCTTAAATTGCCTCTCTTTTAAATTGTCTCTCCAGAGTTTTCAAAATGACTTTAAAGTGAGTCCCTGCTCTCAGCTCTTAACATTCATCTGTGGAAGTATGTGAGCTCCTGCAGGGAGATCCTAGTGATTGCATCTTGGCATCTATGTAATTATATTTTTAACTATCCTTTGATTACCTGCCAGGCAGATATTTACAAGGGAGTGTAAAAAAGTTGGTGGGAAAGTATGTGATCCTTTTATCCTATTTCATACATTTACAAATTGAAAAAATCTCAAATGAGATGATTAAATTTTGTGAGGAAAATGACATTGAATAATGTTAGTTTTATTTTTTAAAAAGAGTTTAAAATTTGACACATTTTCCACATAGATTTTCCTAGCTTTCTGTGAGATATGTAGAATAGTACATGATTTAACATCTCAGCATGACAAATCATACTCCCTTTAACAAATGTTCAAACATACTCATTTCAGGCAACGTATTAAAAAGCAATTTGAAGAATGTTTTACAAGATTTCTAATAATTCAAAGTTAAAGATTGTGAGACTAACATCAAAATAATTTTATAATAAGTAATATTATATTACATATTGCTCTATTTCTAAGTGAAGTTTCTCTCATAATAAACAAACATCTATAAAAACATAATGGTCTGGGTTCAGTGGCTCACTCTTATAATCCCAGAACTTTGGAAGACTGAGGCAGGAGGAAGGCTTGAGCCCAGGAGTTTGAAACCAGCCTGGGCAACATAGGGAGACCCTTTCCCTATAAAATAAAGATAAAACAATTAGCTGGGTATGGTGGCAGGTGCCTGTGGTCCCAGCTACTTGGGAGGCTGAGGTGGGAGGATCACCTGAGCCTAGAAGGTCAAGGCTACAGTGAGCCATGATTGTACCACTGTGCTCCAGCAGCCTGGGTGACAGAGACAGAGAGAGAGAGAGAGAGAGAGAGAGAGACCCTGTCTCAAAATGAAATAAAAAAAGAGAGGGTAAAAGTGCTTAGTAAATTTCTATATCTATTGAAAGAAAGTATCAAGATATAAACAGATATACTAGGAAATACTACTGATTTTCCTGTCATCATTCAGATATTCTGCTTATCAGAAACTTCATGTCATTTTAAAAGTTATTTTTATCCAAGAAAAAGCAAATAGAAAATTACAGTCAGTTCTGAGAAGAACACCCTGTAAACTAAATAAGCCTTGAAATGACAAAAAGCCTCTGATAATGATTCTTGCTATTTATTATACGTAGGTGCTGTAGAAATCTTTGCATATTGCTATGGGCTTCCAAGAAAAACTACCTCGAAGGAAAACAAAGACAAGATGACGATCATTCTAATGAGAAGAATTATAATATGACATGCACACTCTTTACAAAGGTAAACTTAATTCTCCTTGGTGTTAAAGAGTGTGTAAGTTCAGTCCCATAAGACTATATGGAGCAAAACTAATTTAGGCACAAACAAATCCTCACTATGTTATTTATGACTTATGCACATATTTGAACTTAATAACCCTTTAAATAAATTACAGTTTTAAAATCTCAGTTTGAAAATTTTAACTACTCTAAGAGTTTTACGTGACATAGTTGTTAGATGTCCTTAATTACCATTTAAATGACATGAAACCTTTCGTAATAAGACTTCCCAGGAAATCCTGACATACATGCTACCTACTGAAAGTAATTTTAAAAAGTATTAAGTTTATAGCAGCTTAGAAGTAATATGAAGAATAACTTTTTATAAATCTGTTTCACTCACAGAATAGCTAGCTAGCAATATAGAATAAATCCCCCAACAGCAAATGGCTTTTTAACTACTTCTTTTAGGTTTCATTTCTTAAAAACATTAATTTGCTCCTGATTATTTCTATACATTTTCATTTCCACAAGATGTAAAAGTTTTTAACATTTCCAGAGACATCTGAGGAAAACAAAAATCTAAGTAATATATACAAAAAGAATCCACTTGGTATAAAAATATATGCTTTAGTTAAGTTTCTCTGGTTTGTTTCAGTATCAGGTTAATATAGAAGAAATTACTACCTTTTGATTTTTTTCCTGCTTCATGTTCTGGCTTTGCCCCTCTAAGTTCCAAGAGTATATTTCTTGACAAAACTGGAATTATCCATTCCTGTCTGTCAGAAGTTCCATCAAAGATATTTATTTGCCACTGGTGTTATTCTTTAAAGAACACAGAATTCAAGGAACAATGGAATAGCTGAAGGTACTGTTCTTAAGCATGATATAGTCAGAAATCTAAGGCTGTAGTTATTTGACAGTATTTAATTCTAATTTTCTCACACTTTACAAAAGTTACAAAGAAACAGGATTTTAAAGTTACCAACCTTTCAATGGGTGTAGCTTTCAGATGGTTCAATGCAACAGAGAGCACAATGAGAAATACTTGCAGCTTCAGGATGCACATTGCTTCTCAAATTTTCTGCAAAGAATAATCCAGCACTGAAATCAAGAGATTTCTTACAGTTCTAATTGATGTAATTTTAAATTAGAGCTTAGTTTTTAAAAGAAACATCTTTTTAAAACATAATTTACAAGGATCAAAATTTTTATTGATACAGTCCCTTAATACTGTCCACTTTTCAAGTAATTTCGAGATTTTTACTTTCCCAATTTCCTTCTCTAAGCAATCTGAACATTTATATTGTAACACATTCTCCCTTTAGCCTCTCTTTGAAATAAACCATGAATTTAACACCAAGTGTGCATTTCTCTAAATAAATAAAACTTTCCCAGAAATAGGAAATTCTTTACCTTTTAATGTTTCAATGTCAGCAATATCAGCAAATGCTTCTGATAGAAAGAAAGCTTCAAGAAAAGAGTCCAAGCTTGTATCCACTGGAATATTTACCCCCTCATTTGCTAACTAGTAATCCAGCTCTTATAGACCCCTCACACCTTTCTCAGCTCTGACATCAGGCAGCTCAGAGAGCCTCTGTCATTAATTTCCATCCCTATAGATAGAAAGTACCTCACAGGCAGCAGAAGCAGATGGGCCATTATTACATTAACTCATCAGTAAATATTAACATAGCAAATACATAGTGTCCTTGTGCAGTTAATGGTGTGTCATACACAGCAGAAGTTTGAATTTGCCATCTTTGTAAGACATGAGTGAATTTCCAAGAATTAAGTGTATGTTATGATAAGGAACTGATAGAAAAGGGTAAGGATAACAACAAATGTGCATATATGCAAACAGAGAAATCACAGACTTTTGGTATATCTAAACCCAAGTGACCTCAATGGCTGAATCCCATGAAGCTTCAGGAATAAATGGAGATATAAGGGGAAGGTGTATAAAAAGGCATAAAAGAGAAATCAAAAGTCATTTACAATGAGGTGAGGGGAGATTTAAAAGCATGAGTAATGGAAGACCTACTCTGTGGTAGGGATTATTCTAGGTACCAGAGATATGACAGGGAACAAAACAAAATTAGAATGAACAACTGCTGCGTAACCAAATGAATAAAAAAATTCATTTTTCAGCACTTAGATAGAGATCCATAGGTATATGTAGTCAAGTAGTTTTTGGATGACCTTTTCCATTCATTCTTACACAGAAATTTTACAATTATTTTGAAAGAACAGATTTGTTTCCCGTTAGCTCCATGAGAACATTATGAATGGCTTAGCTCACACAGTACTTTGTAGTTTGTCTTTTAAAATGATTTGCTTTTTAAAATTTTCTCCAAATTGCTTTTTCTTTTTTTTGTATTTCTTTCTCTCTTTTTTTTTTTTTCTTTTTTTTTGAGATGGAGTTTCACTCTTTGTTGCCCAGGCTGGAGTGCAAGGGTGCGATCTCGGCTCACTGTAACCTGTGCCTCCCGGGTTCAAGTGATTCTCCTGCCTCAGCCTACAGAGTAGCTGGGATTACAGGCATGCATCACCATGTATGGCTAATTTTGTATTTTTAGTGGAGACGGGGATTCTCTATGTTGGTCAGGCTGGTCTCGAACTCCCGACCTCAGGTGATCCGCCCACTTCTGCCTCCCAAAGTGCTGGGATTACAGGCGTCAGCCACCGCACCCAGCCTCTTTTTTTGTATTTCTAAATTATATTTGGTATCTTAGTTATTAATAGAACAACTTAGTGTCATGTAAAGCAAATAAAAGAAATTTCAATTGTCAGTGAAAATGTGCATGCCTGTGTAATCTTAAAAAAATTGAAGTTCTCTAACTAGAAACATTAGTCATTGATTTCATATACTTCTTAAAAGCTTTGTAACATTGTTTGAAGGTGTTTGGTAGAGATTTCAGGAGGAAAGAAACTTGTTTAGAATCCTTGTTCTAATTATTCAATGATTCTACAATTTTAATATTTCTGTGAAATTTGCTGATATTCCAAAAGAAAAAAAAATCAAAAGAAATGGAAGGATAATGCATTTCCGTAAGAAGATAATGTACTTAACAAGGTGAATATGAGGTAGGAGGCAGGACTAGACTCCAGAGGCAGGGCTTGAACACCAGACCAAATTGAGAACTAGCTAAAACAGGGCCAATGGAAAGCAGCTTTCCATAAGACACGCCCCCTAGTGTGCCATGTCAGTTTACCATTGCTATAACAACACCCAGGAGTTACTGCCTCTTTCCAGGGCAATGACTGGATGACCCAAAAGTTACTACCACTTCCCTTGAAATTTCTGCATAAACCACCCCTTAATCTGCATGTAGTTAAAAGTGGGTATAAATATGACTGCAAAACCGCCGTAAGCTGCTACTCTCTGCATATGGGTTAGCCCTGCCCTGCAGAAGCAGTCACAGAGTTATAAATGCCAGAGCTGTAACACCGCCTCTTCAATAAAGCTGTTTTCTTCTACCTCCAACTTGCCCCTGAACTCTTTCATGAACAAAGCCAAGAACCCTTGAGGGCTAAGCCCCAGTTTGGGTCTCACCTGTTCTGCATTAAATACAGTGATGTAGAAAGCATACCAGGGCCAGTGACATTAAATAAAGTTCAACATCAAACATCTAGTTAATGCTGAATCCTGGACCAAAGCTTAGCTTTATGATTCATGGTCTAGTGTTCATTTAGACAAAAATACTTGCTTATTACCTACATTGTTATTTATTCTATTTTCATAACCTTTTTTTTTTTCTCTAAGATGTTAAGGGTGCCAAACATAACATTCAAAATGGATCCTCTCTTACCCTAATGTTATAAGGAAAATCTTCTATCGAAACACCGCACGTTCTCACTCATAGGTGGGAATTGAACAATGAGAACACATGGACACAGGAAGGGGAACATCACACACCAGGGCCTGTTGTGGGGTCGGGGGAGGGGGGAGGGATAGCATTAGGAGATATACCTAATGTTAAATGACGAGTTGATGGGTGCAGCACACCAACATGGCACATGTATATATATGTAACAAACCTGCACGTTGTGCACATGTACCCTAAAACTTAAAGTATAATAAAAAAAAAAGAAAAGGAAGACCTGGTATTTTATAAGGACTACCATATGTCAGGCACAGTCATAAAATTGATATGCGATATCCCACTTCATCTTTGCACCTCTTTGGTGGTTATTATTTGCCCTAATTTATAGATAATGAAAATGAGATTCAAAGAATATAAGTGACTTGCTTAAGGTTACAGAGCTACTCAGGAGCAGAATGAAAGACAAATTCTTATCTGTCTGATCCAGGATATTTGTTTTTTTGTTAAAAATGATCTATATTTTCATATTCTAAATTGCTAATTGCTTTCTCTAAGTTGTATATCTTGTTACAACACCTTGAATGATTTTGTTATAGCCAGATGTGACCTTATGCTGGTCTGTCTCATATAATGTTTAGTAAAATCAACATCTATCCCAATCTCAAATAGCTTCAGAGTTTACATGCTCCCTGTAGCACTAATGAAAGTGAAGGTATGTGGATATTTAGATTATCTTTACAAGGGCATAATCTCCTTTCTAAAGGACAAGCATCACTGTCACTTATCTTGGTATCCCCTCTAGCCTTGCTAAGTCAAAGTGTGAATGAGGTGCTGGCAGCTTTTGCATCACCTGGGAGCTTATTAGAAATGCAGAATCTCAGGCCCCGCCTTGGGTCCACTCTATCAAAATCTGCATTTCAAAAATGATCTTTCCTTAGCAATTGCATACACACTACAGTTGGAGAAAAACTGTCCCGCAACTTTAAAACATCAGTCTGGATGTGGAATAATATGTGATATCTCACTTCATCTTCACACCTCTACGGTGGTTATCATCTGCTCTAATTTATAGATAGTGAAACTGAGATTCAAAGAACATAAGTGACTTGCTTAAGGTGAAAGAGCTATTAAGTGTAGAGTGAAAGACAAATTCTCATCTGCCTGTCCCAGGATATTTGTGGAATGAATTAGAGGGTGGCAAGAGTAAAAACAGGAAATCTATTAGCAGATGATGTCAGTGAGATCATGAGGCCTTAGACCAGGGTGGTTGCTGAGGAGTTAGAGAAGTAAATGACTGCAAGTCATATTCATAATCATAACATGCTTTGACAATGACATGAATAAAGGGAAGAAATGAGAAGAGATTGAAGATAAACATGAGTGTCAGGTTAGGATATAATTCATAATATGTATTAATCTTCTTCCTATCACATTTTAAAAGTAAAAGATGTTTTATATATCATTTTAAAAATAATTTTTACATTTTATCAAATTTGTATGTGTTCAAATGGTATTAGAAGACTAATAATAAACACAATAGTTCCTTGCCTTAATTCTGCCCACCCATAAATTTTGCTCTCCACACAGTTTTAACTATTTTAGGTGTTTCTACATTTCTTTATTTTAGCTGTTTCTACATTTCAAAAATATTTACTTCTCTGGACACTGTTGATTTATTAAATTTACATTTTGTATGTTGATATCCCATATTAGAAGAAGAAGATTCAGCTCTCCTCACTTTTCTTCTCTACCACTATCGTAAAATAGTTTAATAAATTTTTTGAATTATATCAATATTAGGTGTACATCTTTTTTCTATTTACATTTTAAAGTGTTTCTTTTGGGAACTTTCAAATGTATATAAAATTAGAGCAATTATCAACAAATGATCTATCTTGCTCACTCTATATTCCTACCTACTTTCCTCCCACCTCCCACTGTATTATTTAAAACAAATCCTAGAGATCACATAATTTTAACTGTACATTTTTTAGTGCTATAAAAGATAAGGACATTTTATAGAACATAGCTATGAAACCATTATCCCATCTAAACATACAATTTATGGGAATTCCTTAATATAAATATTCATTCAGCATTCACGTTTTCCAGTTGTCTACAAAAAAAAATTTAACTGGTTTGTTGGATTCAGGATCTAAACAAGATTGCATTTGGTTGCTCTGTGTGACTCTTTAATTTACAATTTTCTGTCCGTTATTTTTCTCATTACTGATATTTAAAAAATGGGGGCATTTGTTGTGTAGAATTTCCCACATCCTGGATTTTGCTGATGGCATACGTGTGGTATCATTTAACACGTTCCTTTCTCATTTGCATTTCCTCTATACTTGTAGTTTGGTCTAGAGGCTTGATATGATTCGGCTTCCATTATTTTGGTAAGAATATGTCTCACGTGATGCTGTTTATTTCCTATTGCATTATATCAAGGGGTACATAATATCTTTTATGAGGTTAAAAATGATCAGTGGGTTCAGATAGCAGGCAAGTTGTTCATTCTGAGTTCTCTATCAGCCTTTCATTTACTGGTTTTAGCAATCTTTGCAGATAATTGCCAGAAATCCTTTTTATTAGGGGTTGAAAAATAGTGCTAGTCTAATTCTGTCATTCATTTGTCATTTATTAGTTGAAATTCTTCAATGAAAGAGAACATCTCTTGTTAACTATTTGATTACCTTGAGGTAGTTTTAAATGAAAGGCAAGATATATGATTTTTCTTTTTCATTTTTTTGAAATATACTTTATATGTATTTTGATTTCCTTTGTCTTTTTCATATTAAAATTATCCCATGTTGGATCAACAGGAATCCCTTCCAGTTGCCTTCTATGTCTTGTAGTCTCGGTACTTTGATAGCTTTATTAATTTCTGATGAATGGCGTGATTTTATAACAACCTAAATGCTGATTACTATTGAACTGAGTAATATGCTGTGAGTATTGTCCTTTCTTATTTAACCTTTCGTTTTTCTTCTAATTAACATTTGCCTCTTTTTCGATTGTTCAGTTTTAGGCTTGCAAATTGTCTCAGAGAATGATAAAATATGATATGACCACTCTTCATATGATAATATTTCCTTCTTATTTCCAACTTCCCCTCTCACTGCCCATTCTCATGGAAGTCTTTCTCCTATAGCCTCTGACCTTCTGCTTTTCTCCAAACTGATTGCTTTCCAGGATTGCTACGTAGTTGTTTTTATCCTTTTGCTTTCATATTGAGAAATACTCCCATCATTCTTCCATTTTAAAAATACTGTTCTAGTTTCCTTGATTTACGTCCTTATTTTGATGGAACATATACTGCAGTAGCTTCCTGAGAATGGACACATGAAAGACTGAGGCCTTTTGTTTCTGAGCATAGTTCTAAACACATTATTTTTATTCAGAATTATAAAGGCATTATTTCATTGTATTCTAACCACTAATGTGGCTAAAAGAAAAGCAGTTTTTGATTTTTTATATTTCATTGTTTAAAACCTCTCTGTAGAAGTCCTTAGGATCTTTTCTGTATTCCTGATATATTTAAATTCAGGCTGATATGCTTTGGTGTGGATCTTTTTTTATTGACTGAGCTGGAAACTCAGTGTATCTTTTAATATATAAATTTGTGTTATTTAGTTCTGAAAAGTACTTTTGAATTTTTTCTTGATATTTGTCTCCTCTCCATTTTCTCTGCTTTCCTCCCCCAAAACACTTTTATTAATCTTGTGTTTATTTATATATATTTTCACTATTTTTTAATCTCTTTAATTCTTTAACTTCTATGAAATTTCCTAAACTTAATCTACGAACTTTTCCATAAAAAAAAACTTCTACAATCATATTTTTAATTTTCAAGAGATCTTGCTTTCTGAATCTTCTTTTATAGCATCCTGCTTTTGTTTCATTGATGTAATATCCATCCTTATCTCTGAGGATGCTATTTACAGCTTTCTCTTTTCTGGTTTCTTTTCAAAATTCTCCTTCTGTTGTGGTCTTCATTTCCTTCAGATCCCTTTTGTTAAAAAATATCTTTTAATGTTTATATTTCTTTTTTATTTTTATTTTATTATTTTACTTAAAGTTCTAGGGTACATGTGCACAACGTGCAGGTTTGTTACATAGGAATACGTGCGCCATGTTGGTGTGCTGCACCCGTCAACTCGTCATTTACATTAGGTATATCTCCTAATGCTATCCCTCCCCCGCCCATCCCCCGGCAGGCCCGTGTGTGTGATGTTCCCCACCCTGTGTCCCTGTGTTCTCATTGTTCAATTCTCACCTATGAGTGAGAACATGCGGTGCTTGGTTTTTTGTCCTTGTGATACTTTGCCCAGAATGATGGTTTCCAGCTTCCTCCATGTCTCTATAAAGGATATGAACTCATCCTTTTTTATGGCTGCATAGGATTCCATGGTGTATATGTGCCACATTTTCTTAATCCAGTCTATCATTGATGGACATTTGGGTTGGTTCCAAGTCTTTGCTGTTGTGAATAGTGCTGCAATAAACATACGTATGCATGTGTCTTTATAGCAGCATGATTTATACTCCTTTGGGTATATGCCCAGTAATGGGATGGCTGGGTCAAATGGTATTTCTAGTTCTAGATACTTGAGGAATTGCCCCACTGTCTTCCACAATGGTTGAACTACTTTACAGTCCCACCAACAGTGTAAAAGTGTTCCTATTTCTCCACATCCTCTCCAGCACCTGTTGTTTCCTGACTTTTTAATGATCGCCAGTCTAACTGGCATGAGATGGTATCTCATTGTGGTTTTGATTTGCATTTCTCTGATGGCCAGTGATGATGAGCATTTTTTCATGTGTCTGTTGGCTGCATAAATGTCTTCTTTTGAGAAGTGTCTGTTCATATCCTTCACCCACTTTTTAATGGGGTTGTTTGTTTTTTTTCTTGTAAATTTGTTTACGTTCTTTGTAGATTCTGGATATTAGCCCTTTGTCACATTGGTAGATTGTAAAAATTTTCTCCCATTCTGTAGGTTGCCTGTTCACTCTGATGGTAGTTTCTTTTGATGTGCAGAAGCTCTTTAGTTCAATTAGTTCCCATTTGTCAATTTTGGCTTTTGTTGCCATTGCTTTTGGTGTTTTAGTCATAAAGTCCTTGCCAATGCCTATGTCCTGAATGGTATTGCCTAGGTTTTCTTCTAGGGTTTTTATGGTTTTAGGTATAACATTTAAGTCTTTAATCCCACTTGAACTGATTTTTGTATAAGGTATAAGGAAGGGATCCAGTTTCAGCTTTCTACATATGGCTAGCCAGGTTTCCCAGCACCGTTTATTAAATAGGGAATCCTTTCCCCATTTCTTGTTTTTGTCAGGTTTGTCAAAGATCAGATGGTTGTAGATGTGTGGTATTATTTCTGAGGGTTCTATTCTGTTCCATTGGTCTATATCTCTGTTTTGGTACTAGTACCATGCTGTTTTGGTTACTGTAGCCTTGTAGTATAGTTTGAAGTCAGGTAGTGTGATGCCTCCAGCTTTGTTCTTTTGGCTTAGGATCGTCTTGGCAATGAGAGCTCTTTTTGGGTTCCATGTGAACTTTAAAGTAGTTTTTTCCAATTCTGTGAAGAAAGTCATTGGTAGCTTGATGGGGATGGCATTGAATCTATAAATTACCTTGGGCAGTATGGCCATTTTCATGATATTGATTTTTCCTATCCATGAGCATGAAATGTTCTTCCATTTGTTTGTGTCCTGTTTTATTTTGCTGAGCAGTGGTTTGTAGTTCTCCTTGAAGAGGTCCTTCACATCCCTTGTAAGTTGGATTCCTAGGTATTTTATTCTCTTTGAAGCAACTGTGAATGGAGTTCACTCATGATTTGGCTCTCTGTTTGTCTGTTATTGGTGTATAGGAATGCTTGTGAATTTTGCACACTGAGTTTGTATCCTGAGATTTTGCTGAAGTTGCTTATCAGCTTAAGGAGATTTTGGGCTGAGACGATGGGGTTTTCTAAATATAAAATCATGTCCTCTGCAACAGGGACAATTTGACTTCCTCTTTACCTAATTGAATACCTTTTATTTCTTTCTCTTCCCTGATTGCCCTGGCCAGAACTTCCAACACTATGTTGAATAGGAGTGGTGAGAGAGGGCATCCCTATCTTGTGCCCGTTTTCAAAGGGAATGCTTCCAGTTTTTGCCCATTCAGTATGATATTGGCTGTGGGTTTGTCATAGATAGCTCTTATTATTTTGAAATATGTCCCATCAATACCTAATTTATTGAGAGTTTTTAGCATGAAGGGTTGTTGAATTTTGTCAGAGGCCTTTTCTGCATCTATTGAGATAATCATGTGGTTTTTGTCTTTGGCTCTGTTTATATGCTGCATTACATTTCTTGATTTGCATATATTGAAGCAGCCTTGCATCCCAGGGATGAAGCCCCCTTGATCATGGTGGATAAGCTTTTTGATGTGCTGCTGGATTCGGTTTGCCAGTATTTTACTGAGGATTTTTGCATCGATGTTCATCAGGGATATTGGTCTAAAATTCTCTTTTTTTGTTGTGTCTCTGCCAGGCTTTGGTATCAGGATGATGCTGGCCTCATAAAATGATGGAGGGAGGATTCCCTCTTTTTCTATTGATTGGAATAGTTTCAGAAGGAATGGTACCAGCTCCTCTTTTTACTTCTGGTAGAATTCGGCTGTGAATCCATCTGGTCCTGGACTTTTTTTGGTTGGTAGGCTATTAATTATTGCCTCAATTTCAGAACCTGTTATTGGTTTATTCAGGGATTCAACTTCTTCCTGGTTTAGTCTTGGGAGGGTGTATAAGTCCAGGAATTTATCCATTTCTTCTAGATTTTCTAGTTGATTTGCATAGAGGTGTTTATAGTGTTCTCTGATGGTAGTTTGTATTTCTGTGGGATCGATGGTGATATCCCCTTTATCATTTTTTATTGCTTCTGTTTGACTCTTCTCTCTTTTCTTCTTTATTAGTCTTGCTAGCAGTCTATCAATTTTGTTCATCTTTTCCAAAAACCAGCTCCTGGCTTAATTGATTTTTTGAAGGGTTTTTTTGTGTCTCTATCTACTTCACTTCTGCTCTGATTTTAGTTATTTCTTGCCTTCTGCTAGCTTTTGAATGTGTTTGCTCTTGCTTCTGTAGTTCTTTTAATTGTGATGTTAGGGTGTCAATTTAAGATCTCTCCTGCTTTCTCTTGTGGGCATTTAGTGCTATAAATTTCCATCTACACACTGCTTTAAATGTGTCCCAGAGATTCTGGTATGTTGTGTCTTTGTTCTCATTGGTTCCAAAGAACATCTTTATTTCTGCCTTCATTTCGTTATGTACCCAGTAGTCATTCAGGAGCAGGTTGTTCAGTTTCCATGTAGTTGAGCGGTTTTGAGTGAGTTTCTTAATCCTGAGTTCTAGTTTGACTGCACTGTGGTCTGAGAGACAGTTTGTTATAATTTCTGTTCTTTTACATTTGCTGAGTAGTGCTTTACTTCCAACTATGTGGTCCATTTTGGAATAAATGTGATGTGTTGCTGAGAAGAATGTATATTCTGTTGTTTTTGGGTGGAGAGTTCTGTACATGTCTATTAGGTCCGCTTGGTGCAGAGCTGAGTTTAATTCCTGGATATCCTTGTTAACTTTCTGTCTTGTCGATCTGTCTAATGTTCACAGTGGGGTGTTATTGTCTCCCATTATTATTGTGTGGGAGTCTAAGTCTCTTTGTAGGTCTCTAAAGACTTGCTTTATGAATCTGGGTGCTCCTGTATTGGATGCGTATATATTTAAGATAGGTAGCTCTTCTTGTTGAATTGATCCTGTTACCATTATGTAATGGCCTTGTCTCTTTTGATCTTCGTTGGTTTAAAGTCTGTTTTATCAGAGACTAGGATTGCAACCCCTGCCTTTTTTTGTTTTCCATTTGCTTGGTAGATCTTCCTCCATCCCTTTATTTTGAGCCTATGTGTGTCTCTGCATGTGAGATGGGTCTCCTGAATACCACACACTGATGTGTCTTGACTCTTTATCCGATCTGCCAGTCTGTGTCTTCTAATTGGAGCATTTAGCCCATTTACCTTTAAGGTTAATATTGTTATGTGTGAATTTGATCCTGTCATTATGATGTTAGCTAGTTATTTTGCTCATTAGTTGATGCAGTTTCCTCCTAGTATCAATGGTCTTTACAATTTGGCATGTTTTTGCAGTGGCTGGTACCGCTTGTTCCTTTCCATGTTTAGTGCTTCCTTAAGGAGCTCTTGTAAGTCAGGCATGGTGGTGACAAAATCTCTCAGCTTTTGTTTGTCTGTAAAGCATTTTATTTCTCCATCACATATGAAGCTTAGTTTGACTGGGTATGAAATTCTGGGTTGAAAATTCTTTTCTTTAAGAATGTTGAATGTTGGCCCCCACTCTCTACTGGCTTGTAGAGTTTCTCCCGAGAGAGCCGCTCGCTGTTAGTGTAATGGGCTTCCCTTTGTGGGTAACCTGACCTTTCTCTCTGGCTGCCCTTAACATTTTTTCCTTCATTTCAACTTTGGTGAATCTGACAATTATGTGTCTTGGAGTTTCTCTTCTCAAGGAGTATCTTTGTGGCATTCTCTGTATTTTCTGAATTTGAATGTTGGCCTGCCTCACTAGGTTGGGGAAGTTCTCCTGCATGATATCCTGAAGAGTGTTTTCCAACTTGGTTCCATTCTCCCCATCACTTTCAGGTACACCAATCAGACGTAGATTTGGTCTTTTCACATAGTCCCATATTTCTTGGAGGCTTTGTTCATTTCTTTTTACTCTTTTTTCTCTGAACTTCTCTTCTCCCTGCATTTCATTCATTTGATCTTCAATCACTGATACCCTTTCTTCCATTTGATCAAATCGGCTACTGAAGCTTGTACATGTGTCACGTAGTTCTTGTGCCATGGTTTTCAGCTCCATCAGGTCATTTAAGGACTTCTCTACACTGTCTATTCTCTACACTGCCATTTGTCTACTCTTTTTTCAAGGTTTTTAGCTTCTTTGTGATAGGTTCGAACATCCTCCTTTTGCTCGGAGAAGTTTGTTATTACCAATCTTCTGAAGCCTTCTTCTGTCAACTCGTCAAAGTCATTCTCTGTCCAGCTTTGTTCCATTACTGGCAAGGAGCTCTGATCCTTTGGAGGAGAAGAGGTGCGCTAATTTTTAGAATTTTCAGCTTTTCTGCTCTGGTTTCTCCCCATCTTTGTGGTTTTATCTACATTTCGTCTCTGATGATGGTGACCTACAGATGGGCTTTTGGTGCAGATGTCCTTTCTGTTAGTTTTCCTTCTAACAGTCAGGACCCTCAACTGCAGGTCTGTTGGAGTTTGCTGGAGGTCCGCTCCAGACCCTGTTTGCCTGGGTATCACCAGCGGAGGCTGAAGAACAGCTAATATTGCAGAACAGCAGATGTTGCTGTCTGATCCTTCCTCTGGAAGCTTTGTCTCAGAGGGGCACCCCCCTGTATGAGGTGTCTGTCGGCCCCTACTGGGAGGTGCCTCCCAGTTAGGCTACTCGGGGGTCAGGGACCCACTTGAGGAGGCAGTCTTTCCTTTCTCAGATCTCAAACTCCGTGCTGGGAGAACCACAACTCTCTTCAAAGCTGTCAGACAGGGACGTTTAAGTCTGCAGAAGTTTCTGCTGCCTTTTGTTCAGCTATGCCCTGCCCCTAGAGGTGGAGTCTACAGAGGCAGGCAGGCCTCCTTGAGCTGCGGTGGGCTTCACCGAGTTCGAGTTCCTAGCTGCTTTGTTTATCTTCTCAAGCCTCAGCAATGGTGGACGCCCCTCCCCCAGCCTTGCTGCTGCCTTGCAGTTCAATCTCAGACTGCTGTGCTAGCAGTGAGCTAGGCTCCATGGGTGTGGGACCCTCTGAGCCAGCCGCGGGATATAATCTCCTGGTGTGCCATTTGCTAAGGCTGTTGGAAAAGAGCAGTATTAGGGTGGGAGTGTCCCGATTTTCCAGGTGCTGTCTGTCATGGCTTCCCTTTGCTAGGAAAGGGAATTCCCCCACCCCTTGTGCTTCCTGGGTGAGGCAATGCCCCGCCCAGCTCTGTGGGCTGCACCCACTTGTCTGGCAAGCCCCAGTGAGATGAACCTGGTACCTCAGTTGGAAATGCAGAAATCGCCAGTCTTCTGCATCCTTCACACTGGGAGCTGCAGACTGGAGCTGTTCCTATTCGGCCATCTTGGCACCACCTTCTGGTGTTTATATTTCTTATTGGAGCTTTCTTTAAATATCTGATGATCCTTATTGGCCCATTTATTTATTTTTATTTTGGTGTCATTTTACACCTTCATTTAGGGATTATCAAAATGCAATAAACTGCACATATTTAAAATGTATAATTTGACTGGTTTTGGCCAATGCACACACTCCTGAAACCATCACCACAATCAATGTAACAGACATTTCCATCCTCCTAAAATGTTGTCTTGTAACCTTTTTTAGTTTATCTCTTGTTACACTTCCTCATTTCCTTCCACTCCCCAACCCACTCCTCAGGTAACTGCTGCTGTGTGTTTTGTTCCTATGGATTTGTTGGCATTTTCCAGAATTCTATACAGATGAGATAGTATAGCATGTATTCCTTTTTGCCTGACTTTTTTTTTTTTACATAGCATAATGATTTTGAAATTTATCTGCATTCCGTATCCATGTGCATATTTTAAATTGTGGAGTAGTATTTCATTGTGTGAATATATTACAAAATGTTTAGCCGTTTTGTTAATGGACTTTGGGTTGTTTCTAGTTTGAGGCTATTACAAATAAAGCTGCTACAAATATTCATGTACAAGTCTTTGTGTTGACACATGCTTCTTTTCTCTTGTTTAAGTATGTAAGGAGAGGTAAGAAGTCCATTGATTTTTTTTTTTTTTTTTTTTTAAGACGGAGTCTCGCTCTGTCGCCCAGGCTGGAGTGCAGTGGCACCATCTCAGCTGACTGCAAGCTCTGCCTCCTGGGTTCACGCCATTCTCCTACCTCAGCCTCCCAAGTAGCTGGGACCACAGGCGCCCGCCACCATGCCTGGCTAATTAGAAGTCCATTGATATTTATTAGTGAGACACTACAATGTTGATTGGGTGTTACATGCATGGACATGGCTTGCCAAATGGTGGATTTCATTGCAAGGTTATTGGGTAGGAAGAAGGCCATTTATCTGGGAGACTCCCAAATATCAGTATTTGTGGTTCTTTTAGCCAGGCGATTTCAGGTTTGTGGGTTTTTTTTTTTTTTTTTTAAATTTCACTAATGTTTTACACAAGGAGTGAATAGTCAAGTTGAGGAAGAGGGTTTATAATTTAGTTGATTTTCCCTGTTTTTAAACTAGTGTTTTTCTTCTTCCCTTTATGGTGATTGGTTTCCACAGACCTAGAGTCTATCAAGTTTAATTTATCCAGAAATTAAACTGTTGTTAGGGTTAGAGAAGGTTGTTACCTGGATGCTTGGAAGGAAGTATGTGGGGATGGTCTTTCTTAAAGTCCATAGTCTTAAAGTATATAAAAAAGTTCTAGCTTTCAGTCTTATCCCATGGCCTTGCTTCTGAGTTTTCTGGGGTCTAAAATTCCCTAGACTTGCAGGGACACTGGAGTAGCAGCTTGCTTCCTGTTAACATTGCTTTCTTAGCTAAGCGTAGGATTCTGAAGATAAGTCATTATCTCTCCTCAGTCTTTTGCCACCTTCCAAATATATGTGAATATCTTCAGCCTGTTATTGTTTCCTCTCTCATGTGTTCTTTTTATTTCTTTGTTTTCATTTTAATATTGCCATGGTTAAATGAAGTATAGATTACATGTTTATTCCTTCAGGAATCTCTTTGTGGCTTTGGTAGGTATTTAGACTTATGTATTAGAATTCAGTATTTAATGGTTTGCATCTTTATGTTTTAAAAGTATCTCCAACAAACCGCTTTTTATTTTTCTTTTAATTTTTTCAGTATTGTTCATTTATTGTTTGTAGACTTCTTTTCATGTTTCAAAGTTAATTTTTAATTATAAAAAATTAAAAAGGAACTAAAAATTGAAAAGTATTAACTAGTGATAAAATATAAGACACAAAATTATCTATATATGATGATAGAACTATACACAATATTTGCATACAATAAAATAAAACAAAAATATTATAATACTTTTTGTGTTAGTACTAAGCCATGGATGACGTTTCTCTAGGCATTTTTAATGTTGCTACATAGTTTTAAAACCATCTCGTTAATGGATTGCCACATAGTTTAAAAGTAGTATTGCTCGAAACATTTTTTGGAGAGGGAAAATATGTGTTTTAAAATCTGTGCTGGTTGGTATCAAACAATACTTTTTCTATTTCATTCCACTAAGAATGCTTAAAGAACACTATTTTCTATGTAAAAAGCTGCAAATTAGCAAGCTTAATGATTTTTTCCAGCATACTTTCATCTCTTTGTATCACAGATTCACTTTGCTAGAGAACAATCTAGAGTTGTCTTTTAAAAAATTATTCTTTCTACCATCCTTTAAAATGTAGCACAGACATTTTTAAGTTTATTAAGTGAAAAATGCCTATTCCAACACTCTTTTCATATCTCCTTTTACCAGATTCAAAACATGTGAGTAAAGTTTTGAAAAGAGACAGGAGACCAACTCACTCCACCCTGCCACACCTCATGCCACCCACCCACCAAAGTCTGAGTAAGAGTGAGCAGTGCCCTCTCACTTAGAGCTTAATTTTCTTTGTGTGCTTTTATGGAGAATTCGGTATTTAATGGTTTGCATGTTTATATTTTAAAAACTTCTCAATAAATTTTCTTAAGCAAGAACATGTGTTTTCTAATACTGTTTTCATATTTTAAAAGAAAATGCATTTTTTAAAGACTCCTGAGATCTTGTTTCAGACATACAGATTAGGAGCTTTAGAAAGGCTTGATGATTCCTCCAGATAAAAACAAAAAAATAAACACAGAAACAAATGAAAAATAATCGCTGAGTTAGAAGAAACCTTAAGAATAATTTAACTCTCCCATAATGCTTGAATTATTCATTCAATAATACTTAGAGCATCTATTGGACGCTAAATCCTTACATATAGTCCAGTTGGAGATTTGGTCAACAAATGGGAAAATAACAATGACATTTCCAACCAGTTGGGACAAAAAGTGCTGCAACACCATGTGGCTTAAACAACAGAAATTTATAGTTTCACAGTTCTGGAGGCAAGAAGTCTAAGATTAGGTGTCAGCAGGGTTGGTTCTATCTGAGGGCCGTTCCATGCCTCTTTCTAGCTTCTGGTAGTTTGCTGGCAATCTTGTTGGTTTGGAGAAGCAGCATCACCTGATTTTTGTCTTCATTCCCATGAGGCATTATCCCTGTGTGTGTGTCTCTGTGACCAAACTTCCCCTTTTTATACGTCCACCAGTTATATTATACTAGGGTCTCAAAGTATCTCAGTATGACTTCATCTTAACAATTACTTTGGAAATAACTCTGTTTACAAATGTGGTTTCATTCTGAGGTACTATTTGGACTTCAACAGATGCATTTTGCAGGGACACAGTTCAACCCATAAAGGTTTTCTGGACATTCTATAGTGTTTGTTTGTTTTTATCCTTTCTTTAGCTCAATAGATTTTGTTCGTAAATCTTTCTCAGTGAAATTATTTCTTTTACTATTTTGTGGTCAATATTTTCTGTATTATTGCTATTTGAGACTTTATTATATTTATATTTGTAATCTAGTATATAATCTATTTTAGTAAAGTTTCCACGAGCACTGGAAAGGGCATATTTTCTGTTTAAGATACAAAAGTTCTCACCACTCTATAGATCTCCATACAATCTACTTTATTAAAAATGTAATTTAAGTCTTACAAATCCTTCTTTATACTTTTTACCTTGCTAGAACTTGGACTGCATGAGAATTAAGCTACTATTATTTAAATGTTTCTGCCTGTTTGTCTTTGCATCTCCTGTGTTTTCTGCTTCATGAAGTTGTTTTACTCATTGGGTGCATAGAAATGTATAACATTCATATCTTTACTGTGAATTGTTCCCTTTAGTATATTTAAACTACTTTTCTATGTCACATTTAATGCTTTTTCAAAAGCTCTGAATGTTACCTTTTCAAATATTATGATCATGACTCATTTTTTTCTTACCTCTCTCCTTCCTTTTTCTCACTCCCTTTTTTTCTTTTGTATCCCACTGTGCCCGTTCTTCTATTGTTATCTTTAGGTATAAATTTGTATTTAGTGTGTCTCTGTCATACACAGCATATAATAGAGATAAGTTTTGGGACTTAATCTGAAAAGTTCTTTCTTTTAGGAGGTAAATTAAGCCTGCATATTTCTTAATATCATACATATGTTTGGGCTTACTTCTGTCATATTAATAATGACAATTATTCCATAGTGCTTAATATTACCAGACTTTATTCAAGAATTATATATAAATATTTTAAATTTAATTCTTACATAAACCATCATTTAAAAATATATGGTGAAACTGAGGCACAGAGATGGTAGTAACATACTCAAAGTCACAGTGCTAGTTACTTATAGAGCTGTGATTCAAATTTATTCTGATTCTTGAATTTTTTTCTCTATCACTACATTATACAGGGTCTTTATTTGATGCCTTTTGTGATAATCCTGTGTAATTTCTTAAAATCTATTTTCAAGTTCCCAAATCATCCCTTTCATCTGTATCTGATATGCTGTTACTCATTCAATACTATTTTAATATCAAAGATTAAGTTAGTTTAGTTCTAAATACTTCTTGGCCATTTTAAGTAGCCTTTTTTGGTTAACTAGAAATAATCAGTTTTAAAATCTTTTAACCATTTTATATATGGTTGGTTTATACTGTGTATCTGATAATTTCAGCATACAAATTTTCTTTTAAACTTAATCTGTATTTTGTTCCTGAGAACTCTCAGTTACAGTAGTTTGATTTTTGTTTATAAGATCATCTGTTTTTTAACTTAATCTGTAAGAATCCTAAGTGTTTATGTTGGAAATATTCCCTGAGAAAAGATTTGGTTGCACTGCCACTATACAGAATTCCCTAACATCTAGGATCACTTTAGCTCCATGGGGGATTAAGGGTAATATAGGAAACTCACATCAGCTCCCTAACCTTGAGACAGACTCAAAGTTTAGGTATCCCAGATCCTAGGCCTTGTATCAGTATTTTCTCCCAGAACAACTTCCTCTCACTTATTGATTACTCACGGCTCTCTGCTCAGATTTTAGCTCATTGCCTACCCCCTCACACTTTGAGATTTCTTTTCCTTTCTGTGAGCTTAGCCATAAAAATATGTTTGTCTTAACTTATCTAAGTTCTAGTTGTCTTTTAGTGGGAGGACTCTTCAGGATAAAGTCATACTTCAGGAAATAGAGATGTGTATGCACATTTTAAAGACTTCTGAGCTATATAGACAAATTCTACTCTATAAAGGTCGTAATAATCCATACTCTTCTAGAAATGATTTAGTGGCTCTGGTCTTCTTAAAATTGCTAACACAGGAAATTATAATAAAATAATATACATGGATCATATGATAAAGAAAAGTAGTATCTTTGTGTTAAGTTGATTTTTTTATAGTAGTGATTTAAAGTGTATTTTTGAACATATGTGCCATTTACTTTCTAGTTACCTGGAAATGTAGATATTAGGATAGGTCTGACCTGGAGATGTGCAAAGCTTTGCCCATAGAGTATATAATCCAAGGAGTGCATGTGCAACAACAGTAAATTAAGACAAAGAGTATCCCAGGAAACATCAGAATTCATGAGTCATACTGAGAAGTAGGAGCCAAAGAAAGATATGGAAGTGCTCAAAGATGACTTATTGGGAGATATCAGTAGTGTCAGCAATCAAATGAAGAAAAAATTCAAAGAAAGAAAGGTTGTTATGAGTGTTACATGATAAAGATAAATAACATAGGATGAAGGCTAAAAAACAGAAATTTGAATTTAAAAGCAAAAGTTTCCCTACGACCATAGCTACACTGCTTTCAGGTAAGGACAGAAACAGATACAATGGAATAGCAGGACAGTCCTGAACAACTACTAATGTAGATTCAATGTATCATAACATATTGAGAGTCAGGGATCTTTTGAGACTATGATGGAAAAAATTGATTTTTTTTTCTGGAAAATACATGCACACACAATCTAAATATTGAATGCAATATCTAGATATTCACATTTCCTCTGACAACTATCTTTATCTGGCTTCTCTTATTGTCACCTAATTTAAGAGGTTTCATCACAGCAGAAAGGAGAAATACCAATACTTTCAGGAGAGGACAGGGGTAGGTTAAGGTAACATGTAAAAAAATACCTGGCTCTTACTAAACACATGTTCATTGAATGCTTGTTGATTTTTCAGTAGCCACCAGGAAAGAAGAGGAAAAATATAATTGTTGGCACAGTGTCCCCAGAGGACTGAGAGGTACTGGGATCATGAGTGTAGTGGAGACATTAGTGTTTTAGGGAAGAGGGACGTGGACTTTGGAAATATCAGTTTATTCAGAATCTGTTTTATGTCATGAATTGTGTTAGAATATTCTTATGCAATATCTCCCATAATCTTCAAACAACCCTAATGTTACCTTTTACAGTGAGCATTTGAGTGTTTAGAGAGGTTAAGTAACTTTTTCAAATTTATGTTCGAAAGTGGTAAGCAGGAGAATCTAACCTCCATTTGTCACACACCAAAGCTGCCACACTGCTGGGAGAGTTATAAAGAAGTTAAAAAATTACTTACTGTAAGAAATATTGAAGTTCTAGGGAAGGTAAATTAGGGAAATTTAAGTTTCAATTTTCACTGGCAAATAGCTGTGAATGACCACTTGAGAATAGCCATTAGCCTGGCTTTCTCCTCTCTACTGACTTGTCAGCAATGTCCCTTTCATCACCTGAAGCAGTATCCACGCAGATCTGCACCTGCTTGGCCCTGCTGCCTGGTCCCTTTCATGCTGACAGCATTGGAAGCAGGGATTGGACCAAGCTTCTGGGAAAAAACCAAGTTGACCACAGGAGATCTTCACATATGAGCTAAACCAAAAGGGAGAACAAACGGGATATAATCAGGTGCATCACAGCAATCTGCTATCTCCTACCAAAGCCACTGAGCCTTGCCTTTTTGTTTCTTTTCTTTTCTTTCTTTCTTTTTTTTTTCTGAGCACCATCCAAAAAATAAAGAAAGAAGCTACGAACCTTCCATATAGTAGAAGTCTTAGGATTAAGCATTTTTTCCCTCTATGCACTATTACTGTTCATGTTGGTTCAGAAGATCTTTAGCTCTTTGAAACTCTGTTTTTATATATTTTGTTTTGCTCCATATTTAGGAACATTTTAAAAATACTATTACTTTCTGTTGTTTATGTTTGAATTGTATTGCAATTTGATCTCCTGCTAAGTAACTTCCAACTTAAGTAGATATGATAAAATTAATGGGCTCCAAATATTTATTTCTCTTAGTTATAAATTCTTGGTAATGAATACTGTGTTTGGTTAAAATTATAATAGGGGTTTTAAGCAGTAATGTGTATAGTCAAAGGAATTCTGATTCGAATTTGAATGTTTAAACAGACCTTATAATTATTTAAGGGGGAATATTCTGTTATTTTGTTGTAGCACTGCTCAGAGAGGTAGCATATAATTAAAGTTGAAATCTAACTATTTTATAACCACTGTTCGAAAGTTTAATAACTTGTGCCAAAAGTTTCTTTGAAGATCAGTGGTTTCACTTTAAATGTAAATTGAGCGGGACAAACTGGCCAAGCTTACTGAGATATTTTTGCATACACCTTATGTACTTCCCCCAATTCCTACAAGAACAATCAACCAAACAATGAACTAAACAAACATGTAAAGCAACAAGGAAAAAACATTTTTTAGTTTAATGTTTCAGCATAAGTGGATTGAAGATATTTCTCGCATTATGCTTTTGGCTGTGGATGGAAGAGCCAACACTTGTGTATTCTGAACAAATATTTTGAGTTTCAGAGGCTCAGAGCAACAAAGTTTTGTCTATAAACAACAGATGACAGGTATTAATTAATAAAGAGTGTGTTCATATGTAGGCAGCCTTGACGGACTCTTGATTCATGGCTGGTATTTTCAGACACAACCACACATAGCTGTAGTAGCACTATTAATAGGAAGTTTCAAATAAATGTTCAATTAGAGGATTCCCTTGATCAGATGATCTTATTGAAATCAGGTGAAGGGAGGAACTATGGTAATAAGCCAGTTACTGCAAAAATAGAATGAGATTAATTGAGATTTTACAGACACTATGACATTGGAGTTGTAAGACTAAAGCCCTATAGGGCTTTTAATGGCTCAAACCTCATAGAATTTTGTCTAACTGCTGCCATCCACCTGTCCTAGTTTTTCCTCTCTTCGCATTTCCAGAGATCAGTTCAGTTTAGGGGACGTTGGTCTGTAGTGAAATGCTTGGTGAGATCCAATTCTAACCTTTCAACCTATGAAATAAAATAGCAGACCTTTTGAGTGAGTATGGGGGTGATGCAATTGGGTGTTTGATATTTTCCAGGAGAGTATGAGACCCTGGAGGCATCTTGAATTCCTTTCAATCTGTCCTTCAGATTTTATCCCGAGATTTCGTTTATGCCACACACTGTTAACCTTCTTTGAAATTCAGGAAAAGTCCTCCTAAGGGCAATTTCAAGTCAGTCTAAACTGGGACCCAAAGGATTAGGGGATGTTGGTGAGCTTCTGTAGTATTTATCTGACCTCAGATATTTGGAAACATAACAAAGCCTGGTCTTGGCACACTGTATATTCCCTTCAATAATGGTCTATTCCTAAACTTTCATTTTTGTTTTTATGATTTTTTTTTTTGAGACAGAATTTTGCTCTTGTTGCCCAGGCTGGAGTGCAATGGCGTGATCTCAGCTCACTGCAACCTCTGCCTCCTGGGTTCAAGCGATTCTCCTGCCTCAGCCTCCTGAGTCACTGGGATTACAGGCGCCCACCACCATGCCCGGCTAATTTTTTGTATTTTTTAGTAGAGATGGTGTTTCACCATTTTGGCCAGGCTTGTCTCGAACTCCTGACCTCAGGTGATCCACCTGCCTTGGCTTCCCAAAGTGTTGGGATTACAGGCACGAGCCACTGCACCTGTCCTAAAATTTTACTAGTAGTAATTATAAGTATTGTAAGGCATCTAAAAAAATGCAAGGCACCAAATGTATGATGCTCCTGGAGGTAATTTGAACTTTCTTGAGCTGCATGGAGATTTTTCTTTAACAGGTCTGTTTAGGAATATGTTGCAGGTGGACTATAGACCACACTTGAAGAAACTGCACTAGTAAAACAGGACAACTGACCTGTTTTTTATTCCAAGCAAACATTGAACTTTGTGACCTCCAGGCTTGTACCTCTCAGGTTACAAAACATTTTGCCATGTCACATATTTGTCTATATTTCTTATCTATTGGCTTCCAAGCTGCTAACTTCTTATTTACTCAGTGCCTCCCCATAGTGCCTTGTACACATTTAGGCACCGTGTTATTACAGTGTGATGGTTAAGAGCCAGGGCTTTAGAGACTGACAAACTGGGTTGGAATACAGGCTGTGCTGTTGCTGTGAGCAAATTAATATATCTGAATCTCTAGTTCCTCATTTATAACACTAAGTAACAAGAGATTTTAAGTTACCCAGTATATGCTTATTAAAAAAACCCAGAAATATATGTAAGAAAACTATTAAAATAAAAATCAATCTAATTTCACCTCCTAGAGAAACATGACTTTTTTTTTTTTTTTGAGACGGAGTCTTGCTCTGTCACCAGGCTGGAGTACAGCGGCACCATCTCGGCTCACTACAACCCCTGCCTCCTGGGTTCAAGTGATTCCCCTGCCTCGGCCTTCTGAGTAGCTGGGACTACAGGTGCGTGCCACCACGCCCGGCTACTTTTTTTTGTATTTTAGTAGAGACAGGGTTTCACCATGTTGGCCAGGATGGTCTCGATCTTCTGACCTCGTGATCCACCCGCCTCGGCCTCCCAAAGTGCTGGGATTACAGGCGCGAGCCACTGTGCCCGGCCTGAAACATTAATTTTTAATTTATATTTATTTGCATGTCAATTTAAAGTAATGTGCCATTCAGATCATTTTTGTGTGTGCCTTTTTTTAAAGAACATGCTATGAATACTTTTCCATATTAATAATGTTTTACCTTGTAACTTTAAATAACCATATTTTATTCTTATTGTATTTGTATAAAATAAACAATTCCATAATATTGGACGTTTAATTTTTTCTCTTTTTTTTGTACTTTACTAAAACAAAGCTGCGGTGAATATTCCTTTGTACAATCTCTTGTCAATTTTTTTCTTAAGTTATTCTAAAAAGAATAACTTAAGACTTTATAGTCTTAAGACTATATACATAAGTCTTAAGACTATATACATAAGTCTTAAGACTATATACATTATTAAAGATTTTATGCTTACTACTTAATTGCCATTGAAATATTTATACTTTCATCATCAGTGAGCGAAAGATCTCTACCAATGTTACCTATCATAATAAAGAACACTTTGACAATTTGATAATTGGAAAATGGCAACTAATTGGTATTTCAAAATTTATTTTTAATTCAGCAAATACTAATGTGCATCTCCTCTGTTCCAGTCACTGAATGTTGGGAAGGGGAAGTGATTCAGAGGTGAGCAAGGCAGATCAAGTTTCTACTTTGATGGAACTTAAAGTCTAACAACTTTAAACAAGTAGCAATTAAAGGTGTGATGATAAGGAGCATTTAAGGTTAGGTTCTAGGTTCAGGGTGTTAGATTAGGCCTCCTAAAGTGGCACTTACAGATGAATCGAAGTTAGCCAAGGTGGGAAAGGAGGGCAATGCAGGGAGGCACGGAAGTAAAATCTTTCTGGACTGGCCGATGCTGGAGAAACGGAAGAAAACAGTTTGGTTAGTGCGTGGAGTATAACAGAATGATTCAAAATGAAGTTTGAGAGGTAGTTAGGGGTCAGATCCCATAAGGCCTTGGAAGGTATGTTAAGATTGAGGACTTCATTTTGAGGGTTAGATGTTTCATTTTTAGAAGATAATTCTGATTGAAGTTTGAGAATTGAGTGAAAGAGAGCAAGGATACGTATGGGGAGCCCAGATGGAAGGCAACAGTGTGGACCACAACGGCTTGCAGTGTATGTTATTCAGAACTCCTTGGTTGCAAGTGATAGAAATTTAACTCAAGCCAGCTTGAGCAAAATGGAGAATTTGTTGATTCTTATAACCAAAACATGAAAAGTAGAAGTTTCATCTGGGCCTCTCAGCAGAATAGAAACCCAGGACTCCAGTGCTCTTAATAGTCTCTATCTTTCCCCCTCCCCAACTTTCCTGTTCTCTTCTCTTATTCATCTTTTTTCTATCCTTCTCTTTATATCTCAAACTAATTATCTCAGACTGACTTCCTCCACATGGCTGAAAACAAGGCCAGAGGTGACTCTTGTAATACAAATATTATTGCCTCACCATCTGGAAAGGGACAGATCTTCTCTCCTCCCTTTTTAAAAAATAGATCTTAATTTTTACAGGAATTTTAGGTTTACATCAAATAGACTGGAGGTACACAGATTTCCCATATGCCTCCTACCCCCACAGCTGTATATACTCCTCCATTAACATACTCTACCAGAGTAGTACATTTGTTGTGACTGGTGAACCCACACTGACCCATCATTACCACCCGAAGGCCGTAGTTTACATAAGTTGTTCATTTTGGTGTTGTATAGTCTGTGGGTTTGGACAAATGTATAATGACATGTGCTCACTATTGTATTATTCAGAGTAGCTGCACTGCCCTAAAAATCCCCTGTGCTCCATGGAAGATAGTATGACTATTAATAACAAATGGCTGAATTGAATAGATATTAAATTTAAATGATAAAGATGTCTTCTGGCTTTTATTCCTTGTGGTGGATAAATGGCTCAAAGTGCAATGGAAAATGAGGGTGAGGATGATACAGAATGTGGTGTTATAGAAGCCAAGGGAAGAGAACCCTTTTTAAAAAAGAGAGTAAAAAAAGAATGAGATCAAGTCATTTGCAACATGAATGGAACTGAAGATTATTATGTTAAGTGAAATAAGCCTGTCACAGAATGGCAAACATCACATATTCTTCCACTTATTTGTGGGATCTAAAAATCAAAACAGTAGAACTCATGGACATAGATAGTAGAAGGATGGTTACCAGAGGCTGTTAAGTGTCATGGGGGGCTGTGAGGGAGAGGTGAGGATGGTTAATGGTTACAAAAATAGACAGAATGAATAAGATCCACTATTTGATAGTACAACAGAGTGACTATAGTCAAAAATGACAACCATACATTTTAAAATAACTTAAAGAGTGTAACTGGATGGTTTGCAACTCAATGGTTAAATGCTTGAGGGGATGGATACGCCATTCTTCATGATGTGCTTATTTTAGGTTACATGCCTGTACCCCTTCTCATGTACCCCATAAACATATACCTACTATGTACTCACAAAAATGTTTTAAAAAAGGGAATGGTCCTTATTGTCCACTATTGCTAAAATATGGAAAAAGAGAAAGACTAAAAGGTGGATGTTGAATTTAGCAACACTAAAGTTCATTGGACTTCCTGTTGAAGAAAGCATAGCACAATGGTTTGGCTGGAAGCCACAGGGGTCGAGTAATGAGATGAAGAATTAAAGATGGCAATTACAGGCATTTCTATTAAAAGCTCTTTGAAGTTTATTATTTTAAAATACATTAATTGGTTTGCTATTTATTCTTTGTAAATCTGTTTCTATTTTTTGTCCATATTTCCATTGGTGGTATCTTTTACTTTTTGACATATAAGTGCTATTTATATAACGCTATTAAGTTTGTTCTATATGATTCAGTTTTCCCCAGCTTCCCTCTTCCTTCCTTTTTTCTCTTTCTTTCTTTCTTTCTTTCTTTCTTTCTTTCTTTCTTTCTTTCTTTCTTTCTTTCTTTCCTTCTTTCCTTCTTTCCTCCTTTCCTTCTTTCCTTCTTTCCAGAATTGGAATTGCTCTTTCACCCAGGCTGCAGTGCAGTGGCACGATATTGGCTCACTGCAACCTCTGCCTCCTGGGTTCAAGAAATTCTCCTGTCTCAGCCTCTGAGTAGCTGGGATTACAGACATGCACCACCATGCCTGGCTAATTTTTGTATTTTTAGTAGAGAGGGGGTTTCACCATGTTGGCTAGGCTGGTCTTGAACTCCTGACCTCAGGTGATCCACCCCCCTTGGCCTCCCAAAGTGCTGGGATTACAGGCATGAGCCACCGCACCTGGCCCTCAGATTCTTAATTTACTATTAATAGACTTTATTTTATTTTCTTGGTTGTTGTTTCTCTAAATTTTAACTTTTTGATATAGGCATTCTGCCTCTGGTTTTGTGTTTAGAGAGGCTTATAAATAGGCCTCCATCATAGCCTATAAATAGTTACAACATTTTTGTCCAGAACTTTTTTGGAATTTCCTTTGGGGTATGGAAGGAAGTAGAAATTTAATCTTTTTTCTAATTTTTTCTCAGCAAGTTTTATTTAAAGTTGTTTCACTTTAAACAATAAGTTTCTTTTTAATTCAACTTATCAAAAGAATGACTCCTCTGTATGTTAAAACGCACTTCATCTTACAAAACAATGCAGTCTTGACAGATGGGCTATAAATAGTGGCTTTTTTTTTTTTTTTTTTTGGTTGTTTGAAACAAATCCGAACATAGACTCAGTCATGTTACTAAGAGCTTTCACAAGGAGTGAAGGAAATGTTCTTCTTTATGTAGGTGGATTTTCATTGGAAATTACTGTTAAATACAAATGAGCCTACTATTAATGGCACCAATGGTGTATGTATGGCTTGTAATTCATCTTGTTTCCAAATGAAGTACATGGGAAGTGTGAGTGTTACTTTTATGGGGGAGTAGAGCAGACAGTCTCAGTTATGTCTGCAAATTCAAGATATGTAGTATCTGATGATGTTGGAGGTTGGGTCACACAACATGTCAAACTCCAATCAAAGGAAAATTACTTGGGAATCTGTAACTTGGTACTTATCATTGCTGGGAAGGTGGCTATGCCAGGGGCTTTTGCTGAAGCAAGGACAAAAGTCATTTTCCTAGTCATTGTTCCACATATGTTTTCTTTTTGCGAACATATCTTCTAAAAATAAAGTCACATAGTTCACAATTATGGCTTGATTTGAACTGTACACACTACCAATGGACATTTTTCTGAACACAAAAATCCATCATGGATCTGTATCCTGTGCTCAGTAAAAATATATCCGTGTTTGCTCTTCAGCACAACTCTCTCACCGACAGTTCTGCAGAAGTGGGTGAATTCTTCGAAGATCAAGACACTGAAAGCCACCTCTGGAATAGTGAATTAAGTAAATTTACTAGTTTACCAAGAATATTGTTTTACGGATTAATCTGCATGATCATATTGAGTGATTTTGTATATGGCTTCTCTTAAACATACGTTATCTACTATATTAAATGAGTATGATTTTTTTCTTGAATATATTTAATCATCTACTGAAGAACATATTCAGCATGAATATATTCTTCATAAATGCATTCTTCCTAATTGTAGTGTTTAGAGTATATTTTTCACATATAAGAATATATTCATTAATTTATTCTTCTTGATTATGTTTGTAGAACTGCTTTATTGGAACATGCTCTTTATTAACATATTTATACTCGACTATATTAAGATATATACATGTTATATATTCTATATATTTGTTAACAATATTCACAAAAAAGCAATAAGCCTAGGATCCAGCTTCTGGCAAACTGAACATTATTTAAAATGTATTTAATGAGAATGTGTATATTTAAAAATAATATTTCTTATACTAAATTTTAGTAAATTTGCAAATTTGGTGAATTTGGCAAGTTTGTCACTTGGTGAATTGATGCTGTTACTGACCTCGGGTTTAATTCTGTTATCAATTTACTTACTTAAGAAAGCATAATTTGTGATTGTTTTTCAAGACTTAAAATGGAAAAAATACATTTTTGTTTCATAGCTTTCATTCAGCCGTTTCAACTTGGCTTCTATGATGATGTAATAAAAACCAATTTAAAATCAATTATAATTTTCAACAAGATACTGTAAACCTATTCCTAGAACTGATAATGATTTGATTTTTTTAGGATTTAGTTATTTATCTAAGATGAATGAGCAGAGTTACTGTCTTTGCCCAAAGGAAAAACAAAAGATGTAACCCTGCATGCCAACGAACCCATCACTCTTTCTCTGGTTCTAACATTTTAGAATAGCCTGGACCATTCTTAGTTCAAGACTACTATGCTTACATCATAAGAATTGAGTCACAGATTTATAATGATTTGCTGTTTCTACTGCAAGGAGAAAGCAGATTCCATCTGAACATGCTACTTTCACATGTATTTAGCCCTTATTTTCTGAGATTTACAGAAGAATGAACTGAATTTGCACCATAAACGTCAGAAGTATAAAAAAAATCTGCAATTTTACTTAGCAAAACCAAGCAGGAAACAAAAAGAGATCAAAATCAAAACAAAGCCCTCCAATGCTTGATCTTTTATTGTGTTATTATGGCTTTTAGTATTTTTGTGATAACGAAAAGTAACATATACCCACTCTTTCCTATGGAGTTTATATGAATAAACTCCTTGGGTTTATATAAATATGGAATAGGAGATTTTTGGGAAAGAACCTTTATTATTAACAGTGATTTTATCAAGAAAAGGTAGAAGCAGTATTGCAATTAGTTATTTAAGAAATAGGGCTAGGATTTACTAACATTTGAATTCAATGTAAAGAAAAAAACCCATTCTAAATCTAAAATCCCAAACTGTTACCTTTTCTTTTTTTTAAATCTCATTTGTCTGTAACTTGATGAATCAAATGCATTGTTAAATTGAATAGAGCAGGACTTTAATTCGTATGTTTCCTTTATCTTGTCTTTCTCTTATGCATATAATTTTCTGCTACATTCATTCAGATAAGAAATTCACAGCATTATATGAAGAGTCCTAAAAGGTCTCCCAGACTACATATATGTGCCTCTTTGGCTTCAAGTGTGCTAAAATTTCTAACATGTGAGCCAGTCTCCTTAATTAAAAAACTAACAAAAGGCCCCTATTAAAATATATATCTAACTGGGAGGGGCATATCAAATTCAAAAGTAAGAAGTGGTAATTTATTGTTATGAATTTATTAATTGGATTAGCTTTCTGGCAACTAGAATAGAACCAAGGTATGGAACACTATGGAAAGTGAGTCAGGTGAACTACTGTAACTTAGGCCTCCATGAACCGAGTATCAGAAACATAGGTTTCTGGTATGGTGGATTAAGGAGAGAGGGCTGTTCCTTGGATTATATTGTCTCTCAGCTTCTTATTATGCTAAAATTTTATGATTCTGTCATTGTAGAAGTCCCCAAAAGGCAGGAAATATAGTTTTTTAATAGATACAACTGATAGCTCATAAAGTTGCTTAATGTACCTGTAACATCAATGCTACATGCAAATGGTCACTCAGTAAACAAGATTTATCTAATTTTTGAAGATTCATGAATTCACTTATGAAAGTTCAAGTTTTCACTGCTCATCAGTAATTTTATCATATTTAAAGGACACTATTTATCAGGCAAAAGGAATATGTTGGACCCATATGATTCTTTTGCTTTTCTTCAGCCACTAATAGGCATTCTTCACACTTTCTGCATAACAACTGATCTTGAGGGTAGACACAGTAAGTGTCCATCTAATGGGTGTGATTTGAAAGGTATTGCAAAATTTTGTTCTGCTCTGCCCTATTTCCATTCCAGTGCAAATGTCCATTATTAACATTTTCCCTTTGCATGAGGTAAGCAAGGGGAGAGTCTTCTCCTGTGTTTTATAAACATACATATTTTTTTTTTCTGGAAAGGAGGATGAGGATTAGTTATCCCTTAATCAGAATGTTCTTTGGTTAGCTGATGTCATGCTGAAAAGTAGCAAAATGAGGTACTCAAGGGATATCTAAGATAAGAAATAGATGTTCACAAATCCTGCAATAAGCAATTTGTGGTGATAAGGCAAACATTCAATCTTGATGAATGGAAGACAACTACCTACTAAGAACAGCCCACTTGCATTTAACCTTGAAGTTGTCTTAGAAAGCTGTAAGAAGTTACACTTGAGAAGCAAGAAAGAAGGTCCTGCAAGAAAAAAGGGGCCAATTTTGTACATGAAGAGCCAGATGAATATAAGCAATAAGAACAAACATTTATTGATCACCTACTATGTACAAGACCTTGCCATGAGTGCTATATGTGAAGAGATATTAAGTGTCATTTGTAATTAGTTCTCAGCGCAAGTAGAAATGATCATAGGACTGGGAATATTTAGTTCTGAAAATGTTCTAAGGAGATGTCAGAGAAAATGGGCAACCATGTCTCCGTGGCCCAAGAAAATATGAACCTAATGGCATGACAAGTTTGTATCTACAGAGTCCCAAAGCAACAGGTCAATTAAGTAAGTCTCTCTCTCTGCCTTTCCACATCTGGTGCCACAGTCCTCTGCTAAACTGAAGATTCCAAAATGTGTAACTCTAGCCTTTTGCCTGAGCTTCAGACTCATGTCCTACTGCCCACAGGACATACCCACCTGGATGTGACGCACAGGTCATGTCTGAGCATAAGTATGAGCATATGTTCATGTTGAAATTGAGTGTACTTTTCCCCCTAGAGCTGCTCTCTGTCCTAATTTTTTATCGCAAGTACTGGTACTATCAAGCTAGAAACCTAGGAATCATCTTTGGTACTTCCTCCTCCTCTTTCATCCCATATATTCAGTAATCACTAAAGATGTTAGTTACAAATATTAATTAATTCTCAAAAAAGGTTTTATTTTTTATGAATAGATGATTCTATCTAAAATTTAATTTTAGATCGATATGCTTGTAGATAATTATAAAATTTACTTATTTATGACATTTGGTAATATTAAACATGAAGATAATATTCTTTGTCTTATATATCGTGCTATTTAATTTGTGACATACACCCCTTATGTTAAATTAATGTTGAGAGAAAAAGCGTGGCCTGTTAAGAAATAAATTTATAGATGACATTATGTCATATTTGTAGATTGGAGTTTACTATATGTTTTAATTTGTTAAAATAAGAGGAAGCTGATTTTTTATGTTTGGAATTTTTATACTTAAAATATTTTAAAAGTGTAATATATTAATACACTTGTTTAATGATGTTGGAGTTTAAAATGGAAGAAATAAGAGTAGGTTTTATATAAGCATATTTCTCTAAATATGAAAAGCCTGCTTATGTAAAATTCTCCATCCTATTACTCTTTTTTCAAAAATAGGTCTTGAAGCCCTGGAAAAATAACATGAGGTAGCAGGTAAATATTTTGAATAGGTGAATGAAATTTACTGATCAGATGAAGGCAATCTTGAGGGAAATGTATAACATTATCATTTTATGCTCCTCATTAGGTTATATTTTGAGACCAGTGTTCTTTATGCTTCCTGCCTTTAGCCATGGTCCATTAGAGGTATAAATAAAACAGCATATAACCACAAATAAAGATCATTTAAAATTGTCTAATGATCCAAACCACCATGCTGACAAACGGTATTCAGCTGAGTGGCAAAGCGAAGGAGAGGTGAGTCATATGCACATGCTCATCGATTAAACCTCATCCCATGCCTCATTTATACATACACAGAGCTCCAAACTGTTCCCTTTACATGATTTAAATCATCATTTTATTTACTCATCCCAAAGTAGAAATCTGGACACTATCCTGACCTTGAACCATTTTATACATACATAGAGCTCCAAACTGTTTCCTTTATATGATTTAAATGATTATTGGCTCATCCCGAAGTAGAAATCTGAATGGATACTATCCCGACCTTGAACCACATGCAGCCAGTTGAGAAGTTCTGGGAATCAACGCTGGATGCGTCCTAGCTCTAACTAATATTTCCTGACTCCAGTCAGGAACATTATGGCTGCCTCAGGCCAGTTTTCTAAATTACACTCTAAGTGATAAAAAAAGGCAGAAAAATTGGAGACTGACAGAGGTTCTTGGAGGACACAAAATACAATAATTAGAGAAACAAGAAAACATACCAAAACCTGAAGTAGTCAAGAACACAGCATTAACATGGATCAAAGTGTTCTATATTCTTATTACATTTTTAAAGAATCAATTCCAATGATTTTTAATGACTTTTTAACTGGTGAAAACATAATGATCCTTGTGGAAAGCAGCATAGAAATTCCTAAAGGAAAAATAAAATCAACCATAGGATTATCCAATTTCTGGATAACTATAGATTATACAGAAATAACCACTTTTTAAATTCTGGTTTAGGTCCTCCAGTGTTTTATCTAAGTTAATACATCAATAGGCATACCCACACCCACACACACCTGTGGAGAGGTAGCTTAGGGTAGTTAAGATTCTCTAGGGCCAGACTTCCTGAGTCTGAATCCTGGCTCTGCCACTTATAAGGTGTGTGACTTTGTACAAGTTACTTGACCTCTCTGTGCTTTAATTTTTACATCTTTAAAGTTGGTAATAATACTTATGTCATAAGATTTTAGAAGAATTAAATGGATTGACATCTGCAATGCCCCTAGAACAGTGCTTGGAATATAGAAAGCAGTATATAATATTTATATTTTTATTATTATCTCTAATTGTATATAGTTTTACAAAAAGCAACATCACACTGTATGTTATATTAAAGCTTGTGTCTTTCCAACTTGGTGGTAGCCCTTTAGGAACATCTGCCTCTTCATGCTTTTCTTATATGTTGGGGTCTTTGAAAGTGCTCAATAAATACCAACTTTCTTTCTCTATCTTAACTGTAAATCAATTTAAACCCGAGACAGACAAGTATTGCACATGGAGTCCAAAGTGTCAATTTTAGCACTAGGCAAGCTCATAATAGGAAATGTGGCTTATTAGGGGATCCAATGGCAAGTATATTTCCTCATAGTGAAACTCCAAATAGAAGGACTTTCCATGTGGTCACTGGATTACGTCAGTGTTACCCACATGAGTGATTGGGGTATGGAGACGAAAGGCGTGCTGTGCTAATGGAGCTAAATCTACACAGAGGCAAATACTAAAAATGAGAAACAATATTAATCTTTTCCTTTTCTCTTTTTTTTCTTCCACCGTGGAAACATTTTACTATTGATTTTTATATGCCTTACAAAATTATGTACTGTTTGTAATCTGGCTGCTGAAGCATTGGTAAAAAAGCAATGGTAACAAATACGGTGTATGTATCATCAAGTCAGTCCTTGGACATTTTCCCCACACACATAACCTAAATAAGCAAACTGTATATATTTTGCTATGTGAAGACTTGGTGACTATGGCTGTGTTTACATGATGCAACAGTGATTAGTTAATGTATGCAGGTTGGTTAAAAATCAGTTGATTTGACAACAACATTTTGTTTTATTTGGTATGACATAGAAATTGCAATGCCTGCATATGTAAAGTGGGGAGCTGACCAATTATGCACATTGTAAATCTCCTGAATTTTTTTCTTACTGAGAATCAGAAGAGCATTGAGGACTGAAATTATGTTGTTAAATATGAATAGCGACCCTTCATTCAATGTTGATTGCATGCTAGTTTTATATTATACGTTTATATACCATACATCTTTCGTCTAACTCTATTGCAATGATTATGGTTGTGTTGGTCATTTGTTTATCTGGCCTCACACCCATTCTCTCCTATCCTCTGATCCTCTCTGTATCCCAAGAGAATAACTCCTGCAAACTAAGTTTTCCACTCCAATGCCACCTGACTTCCTTTTATGTATGTCAGTGGGAAGTACTGGTGTGAGACTGGGGTTGTGGAGAAGGGGAAAGCAAGGTATTTCTGCCTCTCACAGCTTCCTGCATGTCAGCCCTTCCCTTTTCTGATATAGCCTTTGGAGTGGGAGTGACTTTCCACTGCTGTAAATCTCTGAGTTGCCCACAATCCCACAATTTTTTTTTAGCTCTTCTTATATCATTATAACTAGTTTTCCATATAATATCCCTCTATTAAATTATCTATTGTGAGTTCTATTTTCCTATCAGGACCTTGACAAAGATAGAGACTGTCTTCATTTTGTAGAAATATTAAGTAACTTGTACAAAAACACACGGCTAGTTTAAAAACAGGCTTTCAAACCAGTTGTACCTAATTTCAAAGCCCAAGTATTTGAACTACTATGCTGCATTCAAGTGATAGTTCAAATGAATACCCAAATGAATAGTTTTCATTAATCACCTCTTTCTATTACTTAGCTCAAATTGTCTGCATTATGGCACTAACTAGCTATCATCATCACTTAACTATCTATCTCTCCCAATTGTTTATAAGGTCACTTGAGAGCAGGCACATTTTATTCATCTTTGTATCCCCAGTACCTACTACTGTGCTTGGAATGTAGTGGAGTCTTAATAAATATTTGTAGAATAAATGAGTAGTAATCACTGTCATTGACAGAGTGACTATTTCAGCAGCCCTGCAAGGAGACTTATGTAAATTTTATAACTCAATCTTCATGACAATCTTGCAAAGTAGTCATAAATATTTCAATATCAGAGATGAGGAATAGACTCAAAGAGTTTAAACAGCTCACAATTAATCTGCTATTAATGCTAGGCTAAGTGGATTACAAGGTCTGCTATTTTGACTATGTCTAGCTGCCTCCCTACATAAATTTATGTGAAAAAATACATAAACAAATGTGTTGGAAAAAACTCAAAGCATTTTATTGAATTTTCAGAGCCTTATAAACAGATAAAGTCTTGTCTCTATGAGAAAAAGGAGCAGCTCAGTGTTTACATGCCATATATTGGCACGTAATGGAAATACATATGTTTGTACTTACCTAGTCTACGCAGATAAAAGGAAAATAAGAATTGGGATAATAATCTGAAGAAATGACATAGTTGATATTGCTGCCAAACTAAAATCAGAGCTGGACAGTAAAGTGGTAAAAGGTTTCATTAAGGGACTACTGCGATAGGAGAAAAGAGACCTCAGTGTAGTACTGGGCTCAATTCCGAATATAGCTTGGACAGATGGAGATTTTTAGCCAAGGAGCAGGGTGGGGGCCAGGGGATGGAAAATTACTTAAGAGGAAACATCGGGAGTGAGGATGGATTGTGGCTAAACCAATGTGACAGGATTTTTAATGACTGAAGGCCAGGATGATCAGATATCGCCTGGGGGGTTCCGGGGGATGTAGAATTTGATCAAATATCAAGATGATCAGATATCAAGAGTGAGGGATTCTCTCCAAACAGACTTAGCAAGATTCTCACTACAATTAGGCAGTAGAGGGTTGGACACCAAGACTGAGGCCTAGAGCACATAGAGGAGTCAGAACTAGACTTAGGTAAAGGAGTTCATCCTATTATCCTATTATCAAGTGTGGGAAATGCTGGTTATCCACATGATTATCTACTCATTCTCTAGAATTACTTGGTATGGTGTGTGACATTGATGATATTTACAACCAATTCCCCTAAACACAGAATTCAGGTTTCAACTTTACTTTTCTGTTGCTTGGTCTATTATCTAGAGTTAGTACATTATCTAAAGTAATAGGGTAGGTATTTTTACTGATGGATTGTTGATGAAAGTGTTTACTTGTGTTTTTGTGAGTTCCAGTCTTTGCTTTGCATGGTGAAATCACATGTATGGATAACATTTTATGGCTCAGTTAAGTTTCTCCCATAGTTTTTCCAAGCAATACATTCTTAGTACCTCCTCTGAATCTAGGAAGTAAAATAATACTTATATTTATAAGACTGAATTGCAGAATTCATTATTTTATTCTTTAGTTTCTGGTGAAAATGAACCAATAGAAGTAAAATAATTTGGTAGACAAAATACAAAAAGCCATTGTTGATTCTACATGTAATTCATTGGCACGTACTTGCTTGGATTAGCATTGGTTGAAATTGTTTCAGCTGGATACCACCCAAGAGGCTGTTCTTGTCTCACAGAGCTAGGAGCCATTTCAAGATCCTGGAAATAAGTGATTTTCGTAAGATTTTTGCTGGTGTAAATTTTTTTTTCCCCAGGGAAAGGATGATCTCCTAAGTCTTCTTCATGTATGTACTACTAGCTTTGCTGTAAAGTAAGGCCTTTATTTCATTAATTCGAGAGTAGAGAATAATGTAAAATTAAACACAAGCATTTTTTCCCAGTTGATTTCTAACAATCACAAACTATATCAATTTGTTTAATACTGCAAGAGCACAAACAAGATTTGTTTATATTTGTTTCATAAAACTTTGTATTATTGTTTTATAAAACTTTGTATTATCTTGTGATTGAGACACATCATTAGGGGCTGGAAGCCAACAGGTGTCAAAAGCCCCAGTGTTGCTGTTCAATGGATATAGAATTACAGTCGTGCAAGATGAACAAGTTCCAGAGATCTGCTACATAACAATGTGTATATAGTTAACAATTCTGTACTGTGCACTTAAAAATGTAAGAGAGTAGAGTTCCTCTTATTTGTGTGTTTTTTAAAATCCCAATCAAACAAAAAAACAACACAACACAGAGCTATGACCAGCAGGCATGGAAGAAATCCAACGTTTGTGTGAGAAAGCATACTGAAGCATTACCTGTTCCCATTTGAATGCTGAGAAAGAGTTAGGGAAATAACATGATTCTCCACTTAATAAAACTTCAGCACGTCTTTTTCATTAGAAGTGATGATTGACAGGGATTTGTTGGTGACACTGTGTGGTCCTGGGAGCAGAAGTCACTGTGTAAACAACGCTGTGCTAACAAAAGAGGACTGTTCACATGGCTGGCACTAGCACAACCTCGAGAAGATGAAAAGACGGCACACGGAATTTCCTGATTTGGGGCCAAGATGGACAACAATGACTATGATATTAACTGTTGGATTTTATGGATTTTTATTGAATAAATGGAATAGATTTTGTTAATTTGTTTATCTTCCTCCATGAAAATGTTTGAAATGTATCTGTAAATAGAAAATATTTTCATCATATAAGTTGGAAAACTAGGGAAAGTTTAGGGTTAATTTAATCCCATGTAATTCTTTTCAAGTGCTTAGCCTTAAATATTACCTCTTACTTCAGTTAAGATAATAGTTTTTTAACCCTTTTTTTCAATATGTTAAAACATTTTGAAACAAATCTTCCAGACATGGTGAAAAAACCTGCTTTTGATGGTTACTTAGTGTCACAATTCATGGAGGGAACTATATAGAATTCCCCTATATGGTGATTTTCTGTGGCACTACCTCCAGCTTTTATGCCCTCTGGCTATATATGAAAAAATAGACATTTAATATAGTAATGTTTTTAGCCACAAAGAAGAGTGAAGGCAGTTTTGACGTGGGAGAAGAATAAGTTCTCTCCCTTAGTGTTTGATACGGTGACTATATTGGGCTAAGATAATGGTTAGGAGAGAGAGAAGAGAAAAGGGGAGAGAGATTGGGTTCTAAATGCACGAGAAGAAAGAAATGAGGGCAGTTCAGAACAATAACCTATGAATTTTTTCACCACTTACATACCAAGCAAATTGCATTTCCTTCTACACTGTCTGGTTCTATTCCAATGTGTTTTATTTAAAAGTTTTATCTTCCCCAATGAAAGTTTAAGTTCCTTGGAATCTGGGTCCAAGTATCTTCCACAGAAACATACTTCTCTCGCTAGTTTATACTCTCTGTAGGCACGTACTTGGCTTTCTTGCTCACTGCTGAATGCTGGTGCGTAGCACCATGACTGGCACAGAGTAGATGTTCAATAAATATTTGTTGTATCTGTGAGAGAATGTGTTAAAATAACAAAACTCAAACATAATAGTGTAGCGACTATGCCTTAATGTGTGTGTGTTTGGGATTCAGCACATTTGTAGAGGTAAAGCAGTTGGTTTTTTAAAAAATTAGTGCCATTCAGGATCACTTGTTAAATGGATATTGTTTAAAGGACTTAATTAATTAATGCTGGGGATACTGTTAAGAAATCATTCTAGAAACTAGAATAAATATTGCCAGAGTGAAACACTTTGGTTTTGATACAAATTATTGCCTTAGTTTCAAGATGTAAAACAAACAAAATCTTTGATGGGATTAGTAGAATTTATTTGAGTTTAATTCAACTTTTTGTTTTACATATAAAAATGCGTGCCTGTATGTTATACATCTGTACATATATTTCCACATATATCTATACCTATTACGTATAGCTACATATAGATACCCATTTATATGTTTAATCTCCTAAGTCTTACATCTTAGTTTGCAATCGTGGGATTATTTTCCAGATCATAGAATTGTTTGTTATTTTTACTAGGTTGTTTTCATGATTAAAATTCCATGTCTCCCCAGGTTTCCATGTATCAGCAGTGCCCCAGAAAGTGTTTCCCTTCCTGAGACTCTAGGGAAGCCTTGGAATGCAAATAACTTGAAAAGAGAGCCTGGCCAAAAAAAGATTTTTGAGCCTTGGTAGGGTTACTGAAGCAGGTTTTTAGCACAAACACAACTCAAAGTATGTGTGTTATTAAAAGCAGCTATTTTCATGGAAGTCTTTTGGTACTATTTGTTTTGGCTAGAGAAGTGAAAAGCTTTCTTTTAACCATGTGACCATTATTTTGCAAGATCATAACAAACAATTCTAATATCTTTAATCTCACTAAAGAGTCACTAAAGTTATTTGATGTACCTTTTGAAATAGAAAACCAACAACTAAATCTTCTCTAACACCATGATTTTCTAATTTGTATTAAAAGCGTTCCAGGTATTTTTGTAATGCAATGGATTTCAATTATGTTGTTCATTTTCAGCACTTACTTCAAAAGAATGATGCTTTACAATTTTGTAGTTAATTTAACATATTTTTTTGTTTGCTTAAAAGGGTAGAAGTAAGACATATCAAGATTTAAAACATAAATAGCTTGGAACACCCTGAAGAGCAACATGGGAGAAACTGAGAAAAGAATTGAAACCCATAGAATAAGATGTCTTTCCAAGTTGAAGGTATGGAATTTTTGTATGTGGATATATGTGCATGTACACTAGTTTTTAAAATACGACAGTCCTGGTAAAATTGCTCCTATCTGCATGAAGTGATCTAATATTAATGCCATATTGCCTGTTCTATTGATAATTTCTTGCTTTAAAGAAGTTGGTTTTATAACTGAGGGTGCGTCTACACAGGATTATTGATTCAGGCAAGTTAGTCCTAAATGGCTTTGAGGGACTTAAATGGAAGACAGGATCCTAAAAATTTCCAGGCACACCTACTGTGGCAGGATTTATTTTTCTGGATCAAAGGCCATGCTCACTCTTGCAGGGTTTCTAACCCAGAGAAATGTGGGAGTCACTCTCGGAAAATGGCTCATTGCACAGAAATGCTTTGTTGATTTGTATGCAAAGATTTGTATGCAATTACCCAGCAAAACAAATGTTTTCTTTAAGCCTCGGCAACATAACAATAATTTCCTATAAGAAAAATGGCCATTTTGTCAGCTGTTCTGATGTTTTTTTTCTATTTCAGAGAAAATTCTGTTTTCTAGCTTCAAAGTCATTTATATTCAAACAAAATTTGAATTTATTATAAACCAAGGGATCTGGACATTTTTCCTGATTCTATAGCTAGTGCCTGCAAGTGGTTTCAAAACTAAGACACTGTCACTCATTTTCTCCCTATCAGAAGTTTGTTTTCTATTTATATATGTGTTGGGGAAATTTAAACATGTATACAAAATTGGAGAATTATGATATAAATCTAAAAAAAATAGACTTGCCTGAAATGTTATGTTAATTAAGAAAAACTTTTTGTGCTTCAGTTTTCTCATCTGAAAAGGGTAATAGCAACATTCCCACCTTATAGGATTCTTTTATGTTTGAAACAATGACTGGAATATTGTAAACTTTTAATAAATATTAGCTATTAATATTAACAGCATTTGTGGAGGAAAGTCAAGTAGTATTTATAAACAAGAGGGCTTTAATTTTTGATTGCTTTGGAGTTTAGCAAGGTTAGATGTTGATGTGGATGTTATGACAAAATGCTGTAAGCACAAGTTTATCAGGTAAAAGTGAGAGGCAATTGCTTAATAGCAAGTTAGGTTTCTCTGTTTCTCTGAACTTAGAAATATACTCATTAAGCAAAATTCATTAGGAAGCATGAAAGAACTATTTTCAACAAATTTGCTTTAAACTTTATTGTTGAAATAAGTTGAAAGGGCATTACTGCTAAAAGCTAGTAGGACTAGCTTTATAAATACAGAGATTATTTAGCACTAGACATGAGTCAGAATAGCCACTGATTTCTTTCACTCTGTGAATAAAACCAAATAGTTAGGCAACCCATGTGTTTTAGGGAAAAAGCAATGAGGTCATGATCCATCTAATTTCCTTTCTTAACACGTTAAGTAGAATAAATTATTTTTCCAAATTTGATTTGTACTTGATTCAGTAGGACTTGCTTTTAAATATAAAATCTGATTTATAAAACTAGGTGAAAATAGTTTACTCTTAAGAATATACTCTGAGAAGGTTTATAGTGGGAAGAGAGAATATCCACAAATGGTATTTAATATAAAAAATAGCTAGAGATATGGCCATACTATGCTGTAGTCAATCACAGTTTTGATTCATATTAAGAATGCTATTCAAATTTCTAGGTCCTTTTCACATAAATTTCTATTTAGGTTTCACAAAAATAATTGATAAATTTTGGCTTAGATGTATTGTGTGGTGTGAATGTGTCCCATCCAAATTCCCATGTTGAAATCCTAATTTCTAAGGTGATGGCAGTAGGAAGTGGGGCCTTCGAGAGATGATTAGGTCACAAAGGTAAAGCCTTTATGAATGGGTTCAGTGGCTTTATAATAGAGGACTAAGAGAGGTTCACTGCATTTTCTGCCATGTGAAGACACAGTGAGAAAGATGGTAGTTTATGAATCAGTATATGGAGCCTCTAAGCCAAAAATAAAATTCAACCCTCCCACCCCCTGCTCCCAGCACTGAATGGACCTCCTCTTGGTCAAGAGCCTTCCAAAGTTAACCTAAAAAACAAGTTTAGGCTGTGAGGGGAAGGAGGTGTTGGACATGCCTCTTTATACCCTCCTCTCTTTTGGAATTCAGGAATAACCAACCATCATTAACATCAACACAGACCTTAAGTCTGATAAGAAACATTTATATCCATTTTCTATGAAGCCTGCGTATCTAGAGGCTTTATCTACATGATAAAACCTTGGTCTCCACAAGCCCTGATTGTAAACAGGAAATAATTTTTTATTATTGATAATAACTCTTCCAACCAATTGCCAATCAGAACATTTTAAAATCTACCTGTGACCTGCAAGTTCCTGCTTTGAGTTATCTTGCCCTTCCCAATTGAACCAATGTAAATCTTACGTGTATTGATTGATGCATTATGTCTTCCTAAAATATATAAGAGCAAGCTGTACTCCACCTTGAACACATGTTTTTCGGACCTCTCTGAGGCTATACTGTAGGCATGCCTTAACTTTGGCAAAATAAACTTTCTAAATTGATTGAGACCTGTCTCAGATACTTTTGGGTTCACAAATTAGCAGCCATGAAAGGATTCTGAGTGGAGGTGCCCCTGACCTTTGATGAATCTCCTGTGGGTACTTGGTACCAGCCTGAGCTATCCTTATGGCTCAAACTGATAGGACAATTTGCTGAGGCCTGGGAGCCCCCACCCACTCCAGAGAATCCCCAATCCCCTAAATTTGGTTAAGATCTAAAATTTATTTTTCTCTACAACTCCTATTTTTGAGTTTTACTTGTGTCCAACAAAGAAGGCAAGTTTTCATGCTTCCATGACAATGGAGCGTGGGCAACTCCTTTCTGGAGGTTCAGCTAATTTCCAACAGGGAAGGCAAGTTTGAGCTTTTTTTTTCCTGCCTGTAAGATGGTAAACAGCAGTCTTGAGCCAGGGTCTCATTCCTAGATAAGTAGCTGAGTTGGGTTTTTTTTGTCTCAGGGATTCTCCTTAATGACTAAAAATTAGAATTGACAGCCAGCTAGTCTTAATTTCTCCTTAGCATTAGAGTGCTCAGTAATCATATTGTTGGGGTTTTTTGTTGTTCTGGTGTTTCTCCCTTCAGATTTGACCAACTCTACCCAACTTGGCCAAATTCAAATGAGAATTCCAAATTATGAGCAGCCAGACCTCTGAAGTTGCTAAAATTCCTCATAGCTGAAAAAAAGAAAAAAACAAATTATGCGCTTGGTTTCTGTTGCAGCTTCCTGCCTAAAAAACACAATTGTTCTTTCATTTTCTTTTCTTCCACACTATTTCTCCTTCCCCCTTCACTGTCTGGTACCAAAAAAAATCTAGAGAAGCCATCAAATGACTTGAACCCCTTAAAACACTCAGAACAAAGGCATCACTCACCCTTTCTTTCTCTATGGAGTTTCAAGAGTCATGGGCAGATTCTTCTTAAGGTCTAAAGTGTTCTTATTCAAAGGTAAATAATTTTTGTCTAATTCAGAGGTTATTTAAGGGTTATATATAAAATGAGGTAAAAAGGACCAGGAAATAAGAGATGTAAAGAAAGTTATAAAGAGGTATTTTTGGTAAGAAAGCTTAAAAGAAAAGTAATTTTATATGAGAAAGAATCTTGCATGATGAATTTTTGTCCTAAGATAAAATGACTCATTCAAGAAAGAGAAATATTTATGTCAAACCAGAGAGTCTAAGCATGTTGTAAATGGTCTGTGTAAGTTGTAATAAGGTTAGTAAAACAGGAATTTATTAAAATGTTATGTGATTCAGTTGGCTACAATTAAAGGAAATTATAATAGTTTTTCTAAAAATTGAACTTTGATATTAAAAGTACACTCATGCAACACTAAAGAACTGGTTAGAACAAGATTTATTAAAAATGTTGAGTTACTCTTAATGCAAGAACTTTAAAATTTTTGAATTCTATAATCTGTTTCTTTTTAAAATTATTTAGATTGATATCTCAGAACCTGTGCCCTACTGCTTCAGTTTTTTTTCTCTTTTGAGAAGGCCTGGAATGGTAACTCTCTCCTTCAACTTTTTTTGGCTCCTGTAACTTTTTACTTTTATTTTTTTATTTTATTTTTTTGAGGCAGGGCCTCACTCTGTCACCCAGGCTGGAGTGCAGTGGCACAATCTCAGTTCACTGCACCCTCAACCTTCCAGGCTCAAGAAATCCTCCCCTCAGCCTTCTGAGTAGCTGGAACTACAAGTGTGCACCACAAAGCCAAGCTTTTTTATTGATTGATTGATTGATTGATTGATTTTGTATTATTTATAGAGATGGAGTGTCACATGTTGCCCAGGCTGGTCTCGAACACCTAGACTCAAATGATCTGTCTGCCTTAGTCTCCCAAAGTGCTAGGATTACAGGCATGAGCCATGGTGTCTGGCCTTTTTAAGTTAATAGTTGAAACTAAGAAACAGAATTTTTGAAAATAGGCAAATGAAAAATATTTTGAATCTGCTTTTGTCTGTATGTCTGTTATAGCTATATGTTTATATGTGTCACGTAGAAGTAATATTTCACTACCAAATTATATTAAAGACCTCTAATCACTTGGCTAAAAGAAAAGTAAGTGCTTTTCAGACTGAAGGAAGCTACCAAAGATGCCTTTTAATTCATATGACCTTAGTAGTTTTGGGTAAGACTAATTTGGTAAATTTAATCTCAAAATTACCTCCAGTAGTTTAACATCTTAAAGTCATGTTATGTTAAATTAAATAACTCCTATTTTATTCAATGGGAATCTGGGTTACTAAGAGTTAAAATAGTAGGAGAGTAAATAGTGTTTTTGGTAAAATTTATAAAAATACAATGATGTAGCTTTTGCTAAAGAATTTTTTTTCTATGAGTTATTTTAAATAAAGATAAAAATATTATATAGCTAAAACTAAATGGATAAAGAGAGAAATTAAAAGATGAGTGAGGAGAAACCTTGACTCCAGGGTGGCCATGTGGTTACCTATGGTAGGGAGATGCAGCTGAGCTACATTCAATTACAAAAGGTAAAATTCATTAGAATTTAGAGATGGATTATGCTCCCGAGGAGTTAGCTCTCTAAATGCATAAGGAGATGCAAGCTAATAAAAAAAAAAGCAAAAACATTCAATCTCTTGGTTATTGTTATCTGTAATTGCTAAATGAATGTACAAGAATGCTGGGTTGATCCTTAAGGCTGGATCAGGCCCAGAGGTGGGTCTGTCCCAGCTCAGGCCACTAGACTCCAAGCTACCCACAGAAAGAAAAATTAAACCAGGGCAACAAAAGTTACCTCTGAGAGCTGTGGTTACCAAGAAGATAGTCAACATGTGGGAAGGGCAAAACCAAGTAACTATTAAAACCAGAGGGTATAATGCAAAGTAATTGTTCCATTTTGTAGATCAATATAATCAGCTTCTTGAGAAACCTTAACTACTTTAAGGAAAGAATCCTTTATTTTGAAGGCTACAAAATGAAAGAGCTTGTTTGGCTTGATGCAGGATTCACAAATCACTATTAAATTGCTGATGAGTATATGTGATCCAAATGTGTAGGAGGTTATTCATAAGAGAACAACCTGCCTAACTGACTGGATAATTGCTACTGTAAGGTCTGTTTACTCTGGAAATGGGACTTCCCAACCATCCCTATAAAATGCCAAGTGGAGCATCCCAGATAATGTAGTTGATATGCTTCATATGCAAGCCATGTGAAACTGTCTTTATAACTGGGATATTCTCCCATTGAATATGACTAGTATCCAGTTCAGTGCCCTGTGACCTCTCCCCTCCCCTTTGCTCACTGTCCTGGAGTGGCATGGCCTCTGAAGTAATTCTTTTTTGGTCTTGGGACTAGTTCAGGGGAAACTGGGTGGGGGAAATCCCTCCTGCCCTAAGTGCAGTTGGACTGTACAGAATACTCCAAAGGCCAATGGTAGTTCAGCACAGAAAGAGGGAAGGCCCCCAAGTCAGAAAGAGCTCCAGAGACCTCATGGTATTGTAGGGCAGGGTGGTGGGCCAAGGTTAGGACACTGCATAAAACAGGCAATCCCACCACCTCTACCTGCTCATGCCAGGAGAATCCATAACTGCCTAGAGGCCTGAGACCCCTACAAGTAGTAAGGTGAATAGGCATCTATCCAGCCTAGCAGTAGGATTGATGTCTGTCCAGCCTGGAAGAGGGGCACTAGGTGACTCCCTCCCCTTCTGTTGTAAATACTGTAATTATCAGATAATTTAAGTTATTCTCATTTGTAACTGCATTTCTGGTTCAGGCCAGAGTCATTTGGTATTAAAAAAAAAAGACTGAGTCCTTTCCCCATTTCTCTTCTCTTTCCCATAGATTCCCCCACCTTTCAAACTGTTTTGTATCTATTTCAAAGGAAGATATCCCTGAGACTGGGTAATTTATAAAGAAAAAGGGGTTTAATGGACTCACAGTTCCACATGGCTGGGGAGGCCTCACAATTACGATGGAAGGTAAAGGAGGAGCAAAGGCATATCTTACACGGTGGCAGGCGAGAGAGCATGTGCAGGGGAACTGCCTTTTATAAAACCATTAGATCTTGTGAGACTTATTCACTATCATGAGAAAAACACAGAAAAACTCACCCCCATGTTTCAATTGCCTCCCACAAGTGCCCTCCCATGACACATGGGGATTATGGGAGCCACAATTAAAGATGAGATTTTGGTGGGGACACAGCCCAACCATATAATTCTGCCCATGGCTGCTGCCAAATCTCATGTCCGCACATTTCAAAACCAATCATGCCTTCCCAACAGTCCCCCAAAGTCTTAACTCATTTCAGTATTAACCCAAAAGTCCTAATTTAGGAGCCAGCAAAAAAAATCAAAAGCAAGTCAGTTACTTCCTAGATACAATGGGGGTACAGGCATTGAGTAAATAAACCCATTCCAAATGTGAAAAATTAACCAAAATGAAGAAGATGGAGGCCCCATGCAAGTTTGAAATCCAGTGCGCGGTCAAACCTTAAAGCTCCAAAATGATCTCCTTTGACTGCGTGTCTCACATCCAGGTCACACTGATGCAAGAGGTGGGTTCCCATGGACTTGGGAAGATCCACCCCTGGGACTTTGCAGGGTACAGTGCCCCTCTCCTGGCTGCTTTCATGGGATGGTGTTGAGTGTTCTGTGGCTTTTCCAAGTGCACGGTTCAAGTTGTTGATGGATCTACCATTCTGGGATCTGGAGGATGGTGGCCCTCTTCTCACAGCTCCACTAGGCAGTTCCCCAGTGGAGACTCTGTGTGGGGGCTTCAACCCTACATTTCCCTTCAACACTGCCCTAGCAGAGGTTCTCCATGAGGGTCCTGCCCCTGCAGCACGCCTCTGCCTGGACATCCAGGTGTTTCCATACATCCTCTGAAATCTAGGCAGAGGTTCCCAAACCTCAATTCTTTACTTTTATGCACCTGCAGGCCCAACCAAAGCTTGAGACTTGCATCCTCTGAAGCAGTGGCCTGAGTGTACATTGGCTCCTTCTGGGTCCCATGGCTGGGACCCAGAGCACCAAGTCCACAGACTGCATAAGAAAACCATTTTTTTTCCTCCTAGGCCTCTGGGCCTGTGATGGGAGGGGCTACTGTGGAGACTTCTGACGTGTCTGGGAGACATTTTCCCCATTGTCTGGGTGATTAACATTTGGCTTCTCATTACTTATGCAAGTTTCTGCAGCCAGCTTGAATTTCTCCTCAGAAAATGGGTTTTTCTTTTTTATCGCATCATCAGTCTCCAAATTTTCCTAACTTTCATGCTTTGCTTCCCTTTTAAACGTAAGTTCCAATTTCAAACCATATCTTTGTGAATTAATAAAACTGAATGCTCTTAAGAGCACCCAAGTCACTTCTTGAAAGCTTTAGTTTGAAATTTCTTCCACCAGATACCTTAAATGATGTCTCTTAAGTTCAAAGTTCCACTGATCTCTAGTGCAGGGGCAAAATGCTGCCAGTCTTTTTACTAAAGCATAGCAAGAATCACCTTTGCTCCAGTTCCCAATAAGTTCCTCATCTCCATCTGAGACCACATCAGCCTGGACTTTATTGTCCATATCATTATCAGCATTTTGGTCAAAGCCATTCAACAAGTCTCTAGGAAGTTTCAAACTTTCCCACATCTTCCTGTCTTCTGAGCCCTTCAAGCCTGTAGGAAGCTCCAAACTTTCCTACATTTTCCTATTTTCTTCTGAGCCCTCCACACTGTTCTAACCTCTGCCTGTTACCCAGTTCCAAAGTCATTTCCACATTTTTGGGTATCTTTACAGCAGCACTCCACTCTCTGTACCAATTTACTGCATTAGTCCATTTCATACTGCTGTGAAAAAATACCTGAGACTGGGTAATTTATAAAGAAAAAGAGGTTTAATGAACTCACAGTTCCACATGGCTGGGGAAGCCTCACAATCATGATGGAAGATGAAGGAGGAGCAAAGGCATGTCTTACATGGTGGCAAGAGAGCATGTGCCAGGGAACTGCCCTTTATAAAACCATCAGATCTTGTGAGACTTATTCACTATCACAGAACAGCATGGGAAAACCCACCCCCATGATCCAATTACTTCCCAGTGGGTCCCTCTCACGGCATGTGGGGATTATGGGAGCTACTATTCAAGATGAGATTTTGGTGGGGACACAGCCAAACCATATCACATGGTAAATTTGGAGGTTAAGTGCTACATGGGCACTCCAGGTGACATTACTACCACAGAATCACAGACTGATCAAATTTGCTGTCCTCATGGGTCTTACAGATGCTTAATAAAATATTGGGGTAATTAACAAAGAATAATGAGAAAGGCAAAAGGGAGTCAGAGGACTCACCCCAGAGGGTGATTAAAATATTTGGACGTTTTATAAGAAGTGAAATAAATAAAATGAAAATTGATGGGGTTGAAACAAAGGTCTTTACAACACTATCAAAGGTTGAGTGGACCAAAGGGAACCCCTACTGATCCTCCAACATTAAAGGGCCCCATATCAGTTTTCTGCATTTGCCCCAGATTGGGGAAATTGAAGAAACAGCAAAAGGCAAAGGTTATAATGAGGGAGCTGAAATTGCCTGGGGCAAATCTGAAGCAAATTAAGATGAAGATTGAAAAAAGAGCCCAAGTCCCTTGGCTCAATCCCTTGCTGGGAACTCAAACCATTTTTCACCAGAAAAAGTAAAATGGTCTGGGGGTAGAAAAGAAAAGTTCTCAAACCAGAACATAAAAATGTACAGGTTGATAAGATTATGAAATTTGAGATGTCTAAACAGCCTTTATGTAAGGTAATTTTAACTTCTTCACCTAAATGTCTTGTGAAAATTGGTACTGTATCTGATTGGGGGATATTTCTCCTATCAAGTACTATGAAACTGAAGTCATGTAAATGTGCCCTTTGAGGAATGTTAATTGGACACACTAAATGGAAACTAGTAAGATTGCCTGAGCCTACACAATGTAGGGTAGAAGCTGAAGGGCTAGTAGGGACAAATTCTCCACTTCATATCCGTTTGTGGAGCATTTATTAGGGCTTATGGTAAAAGACTGGGAGCACTTCCCAATGACAAATACTAGACTAGAGAATTTCCAGTTGAGGGACGTTTACTGCCTTGTTATGGAATGTTAACTGAAGCTACCCCTTTGCTAAAGGAAATAATGGTACCCCAAAGAGTTCCATAATAAAATAAAAATTGTTTGCATAGGATCTTGCTACCTGAGGATGCGAAGAGGAGATACTTATGAGCAGAGAGCATTCTTTTTCCCCTAGGGCTGACTCTGACTCTGTAAGGAGCTGCTAGATTCTACAGTGCCTGATAAACAGCTCTCATATAACAAGAACTGCTTAGCATGTGAATGGCAATTCAAGGTGAACAAAGGACATGTTGTTTGGAAGGCTGATGCTCCGGTTAAAGAGTCCAGAGAATCTTTTTCTTTTAAATTATTTATTCTTTAGAGCAATTGGGTGAAGTATGTTTTTATGAGCAAATTTACCTTTCTCTCCAAGTTCTCCCAAATTTGGAAACCGTGAGTATTCTGGTTTTATGACAATATAGTTATTTGCATAAGTTTAGTAAGAGTCTTTTGTTTTAAAACAGGACAATTGGAGACACTGGTTATTTTACCAAGTCTTTGACTAGAATAACATATTTGCAGGTAAATTTCCAGCAAAGCCAACTTAAAAAGAGCCTATATGGTCAGTCAATTTCTTGCTGCACTTTATGCAAATAATCAGGCCAAGTATAATAAGCCTAAAACTTATTTTTACACACAAACTGATCTTACTATAATTTCTCTTTAATAGAAAAGGAGGGCTAGAGAGAGAAAAAAATTGTTTCAAAGGAAAAGTTTAACACTGGTTACGAGATTTCAGCCCTGACTTTTGTTTTTGAATGCAGATTGAATCATGAATTATTTCTTGGCTATAATAATCCTCTAAAGAGATAGCAGATTATAGTTTTTCTTTATATTTTTAGTTGAATCCCTAAGGAGATAGCTTCCATTTTCCATTCTGACACACAAATACTCTTTTGATTGTCAAAATATTAATGTTATTTATCTCTCCTTGGTTTACTTCCAAGGAAACTGGAATGATGGTATTCTCAAGACTAGAGATGCAAATCTCTCTCATTTGTCATCCCACTGAGCCCGATCTGTTTTTCACTGCAAATGCCTTTCTGTTAAGACTATACAAGCACCCTCCCTCTAGGCCTAAGGACTGTTGCGGAAGAGGTGGGTGTGTGAGATTATAAGGGCTAGGTTTGAGGAAGTGAATTAGTTCAGATCATCCAAATCAAGGATGGATACACGATGCCTAAACAGCTGGTAAAACAAAGTTTTTTGCCTTCTGAGCTACTATGTGGCATCTTTTCATCCAGCCCAACCATGAAGAATGTCATGCTATTTGTAGAATTAAAAGAAAATAACTACTGAGAGGATAAAGATACCTTGTGACAAAGCCTTCTGGATATAAGACTCCCAGTTATGAGCTGTGCAGATAGATAGATATGTATTTTTAAATTTTATTTTCATTTATTTATTTCTTTTTTGAGACTCACTCAGGGTCTTACTCTGTCACCCAGGCTGGAGTGTAGTGGTGCCATCATGGCTTACTGCAGCCTTGACCTTCTGGGCTCAGGTGATCCTCACACCTCAGCCTCCCATGTAGCTGGCACTACAGGCATGCACCACCATACCTGGCTAGCTTTTTGTCTTTTTGTATTTTTTTAGAGACAGGGTTTTGCCATATTGCCCAGGCTGGTCTCAAACTCCTGGGCTCAAGTCATGAACACACCTTGGCCTTCCAAAATCCTGGGAATATAGATGTGAGCCACGGTGCCTGGTCAGTATATATTAAAAAATTATTTTTCAGAGCAATGCTTATGTTTTGTGTAGCTAATTGCTATAAGTTCATAACTAAAACCAAGATTATAGTAGCTCAATGCATAGAAGTTAAAGATAAGTCAGTTTTGTAACCTGGCCTTTGGCTGTTTGTTGACTTTTTACTGAAAAAAATTTAAGGGGTAATGAATGCTTGTCCATGTCCATTCCTATCTGGCCTAGAACATTTAATTTGCTATAAGTCTTTTGACTCTAAGTCCCTTGGCCATAGGGGGTCCACTGAGGGACAGGATGGATCTCAAGCAGGCAGCCATGCCACCCCAACAATGGTATGAGACAAAATAAAAATTTGGTAGACATTGCTGTTGCCTCTGGCAAATCTTAGGTGGAAGAAGGAGAATGTAAAGCAAAAATAAAATTCTGAGGACCCCAACCATCTGAATGGACCCTTCCTCTCAGCCAAAGGCATTCCAAAATTAACCGAAAAGCAAGTTTAGGCCATGATGGGAAGTGGGGGTGGGCCAGACACGCCTCATTGTACGCTCTTCCCTTTTGGAATTCAGGAAAAAACCAACCAGAACTAACATCAACACAGACTTTAAGTCTGACAAGAAACATTTACATCTGTTGTTTCTGAAGCCTGCTACCTAGAGGCTTTATCTGCGTGATAGAACCTTGGTCCCCACAAGCCCTTATTATAACGATATTATTTTCTATTGATAATAACTCTTCCAACCAATTGCCAATCAGCACATTTTAAAACTTTAAAACTACCTATGACTGGGAACCCCCTGCTTCGGGTTGTCCCGCCCTTCCAGATTAAACCAATGTAAATCTTACATGTACTGACCGACGTATTATGTCTCCCTAAAATGTATAAAAGCAAGCTGTGCCCTGACCATCTTGGGCACATGTTGTCAGGACCTCCTGAGGCTGTGTTATGGCCACATCCTTAACCCTGGCAAAATAAACTTTCTAAATTGATTGAGAACTGTCTCAGATACTTTTGGGTTCACAGGCATCAGCCAACCCAAATTTGTTAGTGCCTTGCTCTTGGACTTTCCAGTCTTTGGAACTATGAGAATTACATTTCTGTTGTTTATAAGCTACTCAGCTTAGGGTATTTTGTTGTAGCAGCCCAGATGGATGAAAACAGTATATTTAATCTTATTCGATTTTATTTTACTTTCAGCTCTGATTTCTTCAAGATGTTTTTGATACTTATTCTGTCATTTATTCAATAAACTTGTATTGGGTGCCTGCTATTTGTCAGGCACTTAGTAGGCACCAGGGCCACAAGGGTAAATAACATATGGCTCCTGTCTCTGACTTGCTCTCAGAATAATGAGAGAGGAACTTATAGACATCTAAATCCATAAATAAAGTACACTGTAATAGAGGTTGTAATCAAGTTAGGCACACAGTAGGGTGGGAAGATAAAGAATGAATGAATGGTTAGGGCTTACCTGGGGAGCACAGAGGCAAAAGAGGCCTCACAATGGAAGTAATAAAATACCTGAGTCTTGAGAATGAATTATATGTTTACCAGATGAACAAAGGGAAGAAAGGCATTAAAACTGGAGGAATATTATACAAAAGCACTGACCTATAAAATGGCAGGGTTACTTAACACAGCTACCTGTAGAACACTGTGTCTAAGGACAAGCAACAGGAGATGATACTGAAATATAGATGAGGCTTTGTTTACCATCTTAAAAATGAGAGATTTTTGTTTATGGGAATTACTGAAAAGTTTTAAGAAGTAAAATTTGCTAACTATGTATTTTATTAATTTATTTGACAAAAAATTATGATCCAAATTAGTGGAGGTGGCATGTGAAAGAGAGGTTGGAGGTAGACAAGGCTAGAGGAGAGTAAACAGGATTTCAATTGTCTGAGCTAAACTGTTCATACATATGAGAGATTTCATCATACGTGTGGTAGTTAAAATCATGGATGGGCATGAACTTCCTAAAGACAGCATGCATAGCAAAAGGGTAGGGAGTACAAGACAGAGGCCTGAAAGAGTTGACCAAAGAAGAGAGAAAGTATCGAGCAGTTAGTCAGAGATATAGGTATGCATGGGGGAGGGAATTTCAGGAAGAAAAGAGAGATCAATAGTATCAAATGACTGAGAGTCATGAAGTAAGATGATAATTCAGACATAGCTTGTGGATTTGGGATATTTGGGAATCAGGAAGTTGTTTATGACCTTTTATGGAGGTAGTTTCAAGAAACACCAGCCTGTAGCAGACTATAGGGTGGATGGAAGGTTAAACAGTCTAGAGTCTAGACCATTCTTCTAAACAGCTTTGTGGTAGCTAGAGTAGCTAACCATCAAGGCTGAGGGAAGGTGTTTTGTTTTGTTTCATTTTGTTTTTTTCTCAAAAGGCAAGAAATGCCTTGGATATATTAATAAGCTAGTGGGGAAACAAGCAATAAAGGGTGTGAGGTTGAAAATAGAGAGAAAAGCCTGGGCACGGTGGCTCATGCTTTTAATTCCAGTACTTTGGGAGGCCAAGGTGGGCGGATCACCTGAGGTCAGGAGTTCGAGACCAGCCTGGCCAACATGGTGAAACCCTGTCTGTACTAAAAATACAAAACTAACCGGTCATGGTGGTACACACTTTTAGCCCCAGCTACTTGGGAGCCTGAGGTGGGAAAATTGCTTGAACCCGGGAGGTGGAGGTTGCAGTGAGCCAAGATTATGCCACTGTACTCCAGCCTGGGTGACAGAGTAAGACTCTGTCTCAAACAAAACAAAACAAAACAAAACAAAATAAAACAAAACAAAAAAATAGAGAGAGAGAGAAAAGAGCAATAACGGATGAATTAGAATCTCAAAAATGGGAAGAATGGATTCAAGAGCAAGATTGGAGGGATTCTATGTACAGGAAAGGGACACCAATCTTTCTAAAGACATAGGCAAATTAGGGAAGGTAGGGATAGAGGTAAGTTTGCAGGTGAAGTTGCTGATATCATTTGCTGATCATGAAGAAAGAGAATGTGGCTGGGTTGGAGACTGAGAAACAGAAAAGGTTGTGAGTTAACTTGAAAGGAATATGTGAGGTAGAAAATAAGTTGTGTGATTGGCTCAAGACTGGAGGTGTGGAAGGTGGAAGGTGCGAGAATTTTAAGAATTTGAGTGTGCTAGGTAAATAGTAGGTCAAATGGTCTCCCAGGTTGCAAGTGTCATCAGAAACTGTCTTTAATAGGAGCAAGCAAAAATCTGTATGGCATGTGACTGAAGACCACCATTCAAGTTGATGTAAATCTATCTATAATATGTTCATTTTGAAGCAGTAATTAATCTACCTAACTATACTATTACCAGTATACAGTGCTCCTGTTTTAAAACCTCTTACTAAAAGCTATCTTTTTAAATTTAATTTTAAGATATGAATTTTAACTTTTCATATTTTCAGTAAAACCATAGTAGCTCCTGGTGATTACAGTGGTTCTATCTGTGAACTCATCCCTGATGTTGTTATGGATTGCATCAACCTCACTGTTTCCTGGAACTATACCAATAATAGGAAGTATGATTGATAAAACCTATGGAAATTTATAGTATATATATTAGGCAGGCAGTAAGGATAAACAGAAGCCAATGGTCCAGGTGAGCTGATTCTCCAAGGTTCAGGAAAGCTTCCCAAAATAAATGGAGTCTCATTTTTATGTGGTCCTCCATTTACACTGCAGCTGAGAAACCCTGAAAACACTCTGTCCTGGGCTTATATGCCTTAGACACAACTAGGATTGCTGAGCTCAAGGGTTGCAGAGCATCCTACTATGGGAAGAATGAGGACATAACTCAGATTGTTCTGGATATTTCCCTCATTGCTGAGAATGCAGAATGTTTCTGACCAAGAATTGCAAGCAAGAACAGGAAAGAGTGGAGTCGGCCAAGGTAATCTGGGGACCTGTTGTCCTGCAGAGAGAACTTAAGCATATTTGCTACCGAAATAATGTCTTTGTATAATTCTGCATTCTTTCTTTTCATTACAGTATATGTATGAATTCTTTTGTACTTTAGATATCATTGTAGCTCTGAAGACATGTTTAAGTCATCAGCTATGTATTACTTAGAATGACTGTTTGTTTCTATGTATGTACCAGTATGTTATACAATATTGAGGCTGCAACTGCCTACAAAATTAGTCTCACTTTGAGTTTTCAGAGAGAAATCACAGTATGACAGACAAAAGGAACAGACTACATTTTACAGTTTCTTGCAAATTCAAAGGTTACTTAAGTTGGAGACAATCAGTCTTATGGTGGAAGGCATTTTGTCAACAGACGGCAAGTATACAATTTAAAAATAATTTTTTCTACATTTTCTTATATTTTTTTCCTAGATGTTTCTGTTGGCAATAACATGTGCATTTGTATCCAAAACACTATCTGGATCTTATATGAATTCCATGCTCACACAAATAGAGAGACAGTTCAACATCCCAACATCTCTAGTTGGATTTATTAATGGAAGCTTTGAGATTGGTAATGAATTATTTTTGCATTTCTTCTTTTTGTATTTTGTCTTATCTGTGGAGCTAGTCTGAATTTTATTCTCCTTATTTGCTGTTTTAGGTCATTTAATCTGACTGAGTTATAAGTTTTCTAAAACTAATTGATTAGCTAAGCTTAGAATGCTCGGAAATAATTCATTTAAATATTACCTCATATTAACACCTAAATATTGCCACATATCCTACCATTGTTCTTTTTATTCTAATAGTTTCTTAGTTATGTAGCTTGAGTAGCAGAGTATTTACAGTATTTATATTTAAATATCATTTGATAACCCTAAGGGATACTAAGGGTTCCATCTTTGTATTTAGAAGGTACAAAGGTAGAAGACCGCAGGGCGAGGTGGCTCATGCCTGTACTCCCAGCACTTTGGGAGGCGGAGATGGGTGGATCACGAGGTCAGGAGATCGAGACCATCCTGGCTAACATGGTGAAACCCCGTCTCTGCTAAAAATACAAACAAATTGTCCGGGCATGGTGGCGGGCGCCTGTAGTCCCAGCTACTTGGGAGGCTGAAGCAGGAGAATGGTGTGAACCCGAGAGGCGGAGCTTGCAGTGAGCTGAGATTGCCACTGCACTCCAGCCTGGGTGACAGAGTGAGACTCCATCTCAAAAAAAAAAAAAAAAAAAGGTAGAAGACCTAGAAGATGTAGAAGATATTGTTGGAGATCAAGGAAATTGCCTTACAAATGAAAATGCAAATATTTTTCTGCTATTTGGTCTGGGAGATTGACAATTTTTTTTTCTAAGTACAGAGAGAAGAAAAGACTGCTTTTATAGCTCTCTGAATTCATTTCAGAGGCAGCCTCTAGAGAAAAATAAAGTCTACTCATAGGTTCTGATTTTTGTGGATGACTGGGAATATGTGACCATAGAGAGGAGAATGAGGGAAAGAAAGATTTCTTCCATGAAAAAAGTTATATAGAAATATGAGTGTCACTCCTTTCTAGTTTTATAATAGATTCCACTTTCTTCAAGGTGATAATTTCCTTTAATATAAATGTATTTAAAAAATCAGGATTGAGGAGAAGCAAAACTGAAACAAGTGATTCTTGATCTTGTCTATTAGTGTTCAACTCCCTTAGATCTTAGCCTGTATCACCTGTGTGCTGATCCCAGTGAGACAGTTAGAACTAACTCCATGTATAGCCCACAAATTGACTCAGCTCATAATCTAACAGAAGGTAGAGATGCAGATAATAATAGTATTAATTGAATGAAGTAAGTTTGGTAGCATAGATGTATACAAGTCTTACAGGGACAGAAGAAACACAGACTCATTTAGGGAAGCCAGACTCTCGGAGGATAACTAAAATTTTCTAGGAGAAGAAATGAGGTTAAGCAAGTGTGAGGAAAATTCCACCAGAAGAAGCCTAAGAAGCATGCAGCGCAGTAGCCTATGTGAGAAGCAACATTCAGCTTGATAATATTGGCTAGCCAAGATAAAGTTGGAAACGATTAGGATGTGAGCCTGCAGAAATGGGCAGGGGTGAGAAATGGGTTAATGAGAGCTTTGTGTGCCTGCTATGGCATTTACTTTTTAATTTTCTAGATGAGGGAGTGTCACTGAGGACTGGAAGGGATTATTAACCTTTCTGTGCCCAGGACCCTTTTAGCATTCTAACACCATATGATCCCGGAGTAATAATTTTAATTGCATAAAAAAAACTATATGGGTGCAAAGGAAGCCAATTATATTGAAGTAGAATTATCAAAATATTAAAACAAATTTTTATATAGTAATATTTGTACTTTTAATCAACCCATTAAATTAAAAAGTTACTAATTTTAAAGTAATTATTGTGTCAATGTTTTGAATTGTTTGCAACAGCCATATTGTCATCTGAACATACCTGTAACTTCTACTGGTGACAATTGGTGACAAAGTTATATGTTCACATTGCAGTTATGTGAGTCTGAAGCACTGGGGAACTATCTGGGCTGGAGCTATTGATTAGCAAGTAAGTAGGCGTTTGCTAAAACTACAGAGAGAATTTATGAGGTTATTCAGGGAGAGGATATAGGGTGATAATTACAATGGACAAAGAATAGATCTTGAGCTGCACAAACATTTAAGGCACAGGTAGAAGAAAAGGAGTCTATGTTAAGAGAAGGAATGGTCAGAGAAACAAGAGGGGGAACTAGGAGAAAATGGTATTATGAAAAACAAAGGAGTAGAAATTTGAAAAAAAAAAGTATCAGCAGTGTGAAAAGCATTAGAAATATCCAGTTAGACAAGGATGAAGAACTATTCCCTGGGTTTCATAATATGGAGATAACTGATGATCTTTGCCAGGGCACTAACAAATTTAGACGCTAGGAAGCAGTGAAGGTAGGAGCGACGATAGGGGATTAGGGAGGGGGGAAAAGCGGAATCTATGAATATGGATGAATGTTCTGGGAAGTTTGGAGAGAAACTAGAGAATATGTGTAGGCTAAAGTCTAGTTGAGAGAGAGAGAGAGGCTTAAAATACATATGAGAGATTTTAATTACTAGAGTAAGTGGCTGAAGAAAATAGCAGTGCCCTGGTGATGTGTTTAGTGTTGGGTGGTCAGATGGGCACCACAACTTATCAAACTGAAGGAACGTGGTAAGGCCATCAAGTGGAAAACTCAAATGCCTTCATGTTTGATTGCCCCAAATTTCATGATAAAGTAGAATATATTAACAATTTCTACCACTAGTGGGTGGTGATAGGTAGCTTGAGGAGAATGATGATTAGAAATAGTGTGAAATTTACAAATGGCAATAAATGTATCACTTAGCTTATATTTCCCCAGTCAGTTTTACAGGCAGCATTCTCCATACCTTTGAAAAAAATTACTTACCCTTTCCCATGCTTTCTCATTGCAATTATTTCCTGATAGAGCAAGGCAGTTTAAAACATGAACTCACTCTTACGTGAAGAAGGAAAGTTCTTCCTTTCTTCTCCTTTCAAAAAATAGATATGGATTTCAAACAATGGCCTCTGGAGACACTACCTTTAACACGGATGGCCTTGGTGATGAGATTTTAGAAAACTAGAGAGGTCAATGTGGCTGATATAGTTATTGCGGTGGGGCGCTCTCCATATAAAATAATGGACAAATGGACATATCTTCTACACACAAGGCAGACTAGAGAAAAATACAGGTGGAAAGAAAACTTTTCAAAATATACACCACTTAGAAAATTATTAACTCCTTGGGGAAAAAAATTTTGAAATTTTTATAATCTTGAGTCATTGCAGAGGCATTCTTTATATATAGTGGGGGCAAGGTAGATATTATTTACTGAATTAAAAATGTATGGTTTGCAAAAAACTTACTCGTATATTTGTTTTTTTCAAATCTTCATTCCACACTCTTCAAGGATCTGTCCATCAGATGGGCCTTCCCCCATTAGTTTCTTTATTCTAAAGCTTCGTCCTAAGACACGCGGATACATTTTTCATTGCCATTTTTATTCCTCAAATCCAGACTCACTGAAGACTGAGTAGAAATGGGGGTCTACTAATTTTTACTTCACTGCATTGTCTGATCTAGGGAAAGAAGTAGAAAAAAAATAGCTCCCTGTCTTGGTCATGTTGACCAAAATGAAGATATTTTTAAACAATGAGTTACAAAACATTCAGCTACCTAAATTTGACTTTTGCTTCTCTTTCTGGGCATAGGAAAACATGATAATGTTCTATGGAGTAGGCATTGAGAGAGAGGCCAGAGGTCACATGCAGGCTGACACCTTCTTTTGAACCTCATTTCCCAAGTCTAGATAGTCACAAATAGAGCCTTCCAAATTTCCCAGAACCATTCTTTAGTCCCTTTCACCGGCTTCTCTTCTTCTCCCCTCTGTAAATGTTGGTGTTTCAGAGATATCTGTTTCTGTATCTGTCTACATTGCAAAACAGAACCCTTCTTCAGGGCAGGGATTGTGTTATATTCATTTATTATTTAATGCAACCCTAGCACAAATCCAAGTATTTAAGATAGTTGTTATGCAGTAAATACTAGAATGTAAATGATTGGGTGAGGCTCTTAATTAAGACTTTGTTCATACTTTTAAAAATGATTATTCTCAATTTTTTCCTAGGAAATCTTTTGTTGATTATATTTGTGAGTTATTTTGGAACCAAACTGCATAGACCTATAATGATTGGCATTGGATGTGTGGTTATGGGCTTAGGCTGTTTCTTAAAATCACTACCTCATTTCCTCATGAACCAGTAAGTACTCCAGTCTGATAATTTTGGGTGGTCAAATTTCACTTGCAGGAAATGAAGTTGCACTTTCCTCTCTAGGAGCAATGCTTTCCAACAGCATAGGGCACTGTAATGGGAAGGGGAAGATGCACATTCTGTTCCATCTGTCTATTTGGTGATCTTGGCTGCCTCACTTCCACTTAAGTGGTCAGTTTTGTCAATTTACACAATGGGGATTTGGAACCTTTTCTTGTGGAGTTGAGTCTGGTGAAAAGATTCTCAGGACCAGCCCAAACTTGGGATTATTCCCTTCTCAGGACCATGTAAATACTTCTAATTAATAATGAGATTCTGCTTAATTGCAGATCACCAAGAGACAGAGCAGTCTGAAGGCTGATTTTTCTTTTAATTTTTACCGAAGTAACTATGTACAAAGTCATAAAAATAAAAACTATTACAAAAAAGCTTACATTGACAAAAAGTTCTCCCTTGTCACTTATTACTGCTTTCCAGAGGCAAGCGCTTATAACTTTTAGCTCTTTGTTGTATTTGCCACCAATTTCTTTCTTTTTTTTCTGTTTTTTTTTTATTATTTATTATTATTTTTTTGAGACAGTCTTGCTCTGTCACCCAGGCTGGAGTGCAGTGGTGTGATCTCGGGTCACTGCAACCTCCACCTCCCAGGTTCAAGCAACTCTCCTGTCTCAAGCCTCCTGAGTAGCTGGGACTACAGGTACCATGCCTGGCTAATTTTTTGCATTTTTAGTAGAGACGGGGTTTCACTGTGTTAGCCAGGATGGTCTCGATCTCCTAACCTCTTGACCCACCCGCCTCGGCCTCTGTTTTTATTTTTGTTGAGACAGTCTCACTCACTCTGTCGCCCAGGCTGGAGTGCAGTGGCGCCATCTCCCGGTTCACTGAAACCTCTGCCTCCTGGGTTCAAGTGATTCTCCTGCCTCAGCCTCCCGAGTAGCTGGGATTATAGGTGCATGCCACTACACTCAGTTAATTTTTGTATTTTTAGTAGAGATGGGGTTTCCCCAAGTTGGCCAGGCTGGTCTGGAACACCTGGGTTCAAGCAATCCGCCCACCTCGGCCTCCCAAAGTGCGGGATTACAGGCATGAGCCACCTGGCCCAGCCTTGCCTCTGTATTTCTAACTAAATGTTATTCTATTAGTTTTGAATCCTGGCATACCCTGCTTTACTGCATTTCACTTTATTGCACTTTGCAGATATTGCATTTCTCACAAATTGAAGGTTTATTGCAACCCTACGTTGAAGATTAGAATCATTTTTCCAACAGCATGTGCTCACTTTGTGTCTGGGTCATATTTGATAATTATTGCAATATTTCAAACTTTTGCATTATTTTTATATCTGTTATGGCGATCTGTGATTAGTGATCATTGATATTACTAATGTAATTGTTTTGATGTGCCACTAACTTATGCCCATTTAAGATGGTGATTTATTTATTTATGTATTTCTTTTTAGAGATACAGTGACGCCCAAGGTGGGGTGTAGTGGTGCGATCTCACTCACTGTAGCTTTGACCTCCACAGGCTCAGGTGATCCTCTCACTTCAGCCTCTCCAGTGGCTGAAACTACAGGCACGTGCCACCATGCCTGGCTAATTTTTGTATATATATATATTTTTTTTTGGTAGAGACAGGATTTCACCATATTGCCCTGGCTGGTCCTGAACTCCTGGGTTCAAGCAATGCGCCTGCCTCAGACTCTCAAAATGTTGGGATTACAGGTGTGAGCCACCGTGCTGGTCTTAAGATGGTGAACGTAATCAACAAATGTTGTGTGTGTTCTGACTGCTCCACTGACCAGCCATTGCCCCATTTTTTGCCCTTTCCTTGGGCCCCCTTATAACCCTAGATACAAAAATATTGAAATTAGGCCAATTATTATAATAACCCTATTGTGGCCTTCAGGTGTTGAAGTGAAAGAAAGAGTTGCACATTTCTCACTTTAAATCAAAAGCTAGAAATCATTAAGCTCAGCGAGGAGGGCAAGTTGAAAGCCAAAATAGGCCCAAAGCTAAGCCACTTGCACCAAATAGCCAAGCTGTGAACACAAGGAAAAAGTGCTATTTCAAGGAAGACACAAATGATTAGAAAGTGAAACAGTCTTATTGCTGAGACGGAGAAAGTTTGAGTAGTCTGAACAGAAGATTAAGCCAGCCACAATATTCCCTTGAGCCAGAAGAGCAAGACTCTCTCTTCTATTCTACGAAAGTTAAGAGAGATTAGGAAGCTGCAGAAGGAAATTTTTAAGCCAAGAGAGGTGGGTTCATGAGGTTTAAGGAAAGAAGCTGTCTTTATAACATAAAAGTGCAAGGTGAAGCAGCAAGTGCTGATGGAGAAGCTGCAGCAAGTTATCCAGAAGATCTAGCTAAGTTAATTGATGAAGGTGGCTGCACTAAATAACAGATTTTCAATGTGGATGAAACAGCCGCCTTCTTCTTCTCCTTCCTCCTCCTCCTCTTCTTCTTCCTCTTCTTCTTCTTCTCCTCCTTCCTCCTCTTCTTCTCCTTCTCCTCCTCTTCCTCCTCCTCCTCCTTCTTCTTCTCCTTCTCCTTCTCCCTCTCCTTCTTCTTTCTTCTTTTTGAGATGGAGTCTCATGCTGTTGCTCAGGCTGGAGTGCAGTGGCGTGATCTCAGCTCACTGCAACCTTTGACTCCTGGGTTGAAGCGATTCTCCTGCCTCAGCCTCCTAAGTAGCTGGGATTACGGGCGTCTACCACCACGCCCGGCTAGCATGATCTCAGCTCACTGCAACCGTTGCCTCCTGGGTTCAAGTGATTCTCCTGCCTCAGCCTCCCAAGTAGCTGGGATCACAGGCACCTACCACCACGCCCAGTTAATTTTTGTATTTTTTGTAGTGACGGAGTTTCACCATGTTGGTCAGGCTGGTCTCAAATTTCAGACCTCAGGTGATCTGTCTGCCTCGGCCTCCCGAAGTGGAAACAGCCTTCTTTTGAAAGAAGATGCCATCTCGGACTTTCAGAGATAGGGAGGAGAAGTCTTTTCAAAATATTACTGCTAATTGACAATGCATCTAGTTGCCCAGGAGCTCTGATGGAGATGTACATGGAGATGAATGTTGTTTTCATGCCTGCTAACACAACATCCATTGTGTGGCCATAAATCAGGAGTAACTTGGACTTTCAAGTCTTATTATGTAAGACACACAGTTTGTAAGGATATTGCTGTTATAAATAGTGATTCTTCTGATGGATCTAAGTAACATAAATTGAAAACCTTCTCGAAAGAATTCACTATTCTACATTCCACTAGGAAAAGGAGAGGAGGGCAAAATCTCAACATTAACAGGAATTTTGAAAAGTTGACTCAAATCCTCTTGGATAACCCTGAGGGGTTCAAGATTTCAGTGAAGGAAGTCACAAGACTTTAGTGGAGGAAGTCACTGCAGATGTGGAAAGAGAAAGAGAACTAGAATTTAAGATGGAACCTGAAGATGTGACTTAATTGCTGCAATCTCATAATAAAACTTGAATAAATGAAGACTTTCTGTTTATGGACAAGCAAATAATGTGGCTTCCTGTGATGGAATCTACTACTGATGAAGAGCCTGTGAAAACTGTTGAAATGACAACTAATGTTTTAGAACATTACACAAAGTTAGGTGATAAGGCAGCAGTAGGGCTTGCAAGGATTGACTCCAATTTTGGAAGAAGTTCTACTGTGGGTAAAATGCTATCAAACAGCATTATGTGTGGCTGGGCGCGGTGGCTCACGCCTATAATCCTAGCACTTTGAAAGGCCAAGGCGGGCGGATCACGAGGTCAGGAGATCAAGACCATCCTGGCTAACACGGTGAAACCCCGTCTCTACTAAAAACACAAAAAAATTAGCCAGGCGTGGTGGTGGGCACCTGTAGTCCCAGCTACTCAGGAGGCTGAGGCAGGAGAATGGCGTGAACCCGGGAGGCAGAGCTTGCAGTGCGCCGAGATCGTGCCACTTGCACTCCAGCCTGGGCGACATAGCGAGACTCCGTCTCAAAAACAAACAACAACAACAAAACAGCATTATGTGCTACAGAAAAAACTTTTGTGAAAGGAAGAGTCAATTGCCACAGGAAACTTCATCACTGTCTTATTTTAAGAAATTTCCACAGCTCTCCCAACCTTCAGCAGCCGCTACCCTGATCAGCCAGCAGCCATCAACGTGGAGGCTAAAGCCTCTACCAGCAGAAGATTATGACTCGCTGAAGGCCCAGATGATTGTTAGCATCTTTTAGCAATAAAACATTTTCAATTACTGTGTGTACATTGTGTTTCAGACATAATGCTATTGCACACTTAATAGGCTACAATATAGTGCAAACATAACTTTTATATGCATTAGAAAATTTAAAAAATTCATGTGAGTTGCTTTATTGTGTTATTCACTTTATTGTGGCAATCTGGAACCAAACGTGCAATGTCTCTGAGATATGTCTATACATTAGTGTTACACAATATGTATTGAATTCCTACTATAAAATCATTTTTACTATTTACATTTGTATAATTATGTAAATCTTTTTTACCACTGAACCATGCGCTTATCATTCTTTACTTATATAACTTTTTATTTTCCCTAGATTTAATAATTACCTCATTATATCATATGGTTAGCTTTCTTTGTATTGTTCACGAATTCATCACCAAATTCTCCACTGGTAGGGCAAATGTCTCCTCAATATTCTTATCCATATCACAGTGTATTATTTTTGTCTTGGAGATTCCTCACATATCACTTTCAATTCTCCATCTGCAATCTGAACTTGGAATTCTCTAGGCCTGCTGCATTGCTATTTCCTTGGTATTTTCTCTCATTATTATCCTTGAGAATTTGCTTTTTACCTGTTTCATACATTCAGTTATTCATTTTCTGGGATGTCATGTCTCCTGCTTTCCTCTTTCCTCTTCACTTGTTTTTGTGAAGAAAATAATCTAGTAGCTTTCCAAGAAAGTATACAAGAGAAATATAAAATGTAAGACTTTGTATATCTGAAAATACTCCTATTTTACTCCCATATTTGATTGTTACTTTGGCTTGGATAAAATTCTAGATTGGAAATATTTTCCCTAGGGATTTTGAAGACATTTCCCCCAATGTTTTCTAGCTCTATCTAACACTTGTAATCAAGTGTTATTATTCAGAATCCTATGCCGTTCTAATCTCTGTGATCAGTTTTCTTTCAGTGGAAACTATTGGAATTTTCTTTTAAGCTCCAAGTCCAAAATTCATGATAATTGTCTTGGTATAAATCTGTCTCCTCCATTGTGCCAGGAGCCTTCAATCTGGACATTTGGAAAAGTTACTTTTGTTATTTCTTTGATAATATCTCCCCTATACCTTCTTTCATAACACTGTTTTCTCTTTCTAGATCTTCTATTACTTGAATATTGGACATCCTGTATTAACCTTATGTTTTTCTCATCTTTTATCCCTACTTTTTTGTCCTCTTGTCTTCTTGTTACTTTCTGGGAGATTTAACTTTATTTTCCATGCCTTTGAATGGCTTTCTAGCTTATGCTACCACATTTTTAATTTTCAAGGGCTCTTATTCTTTGAATGCCCCTTTTTAAGGAACATACTATTCTTTCAAGAATGCATTATCTCTTCCCATCTAAATTTTGTTCATCTTTCTTCTTGGTCTCTGGCTCCTCCAAGTGTACCATTTTTTTATTTGTTTGTAGCTGTCTTTACTGTTACAGACTTCTCTCATATATCTGGTGGTTGTTTGTTATCTATTCACATTTAAGAGGGAAGAATAACAACAACAAGAAGCCAGCTGGAAGTTCTGTAAATATGTGTAGGACTTGGTTAAAGGAGGACTTCTTTGTAGAGTGATTATGCAGGGACTGGCTGTTTCGCACATGGCTCAGAATTGCAGATAACCTGTTATCCTAGACAGGAATTCATCAATCTGTTCCTTGGGAGGCAGAAGCTTAGCTACCAGCCAAATGGAAGTTGGAATCTCACTGTTTAATATGTAGATATGTAGTTTTTTTTAACTTAATACCCCCAATTTTTTTGTATTGCCTTTCTATGCTCAGTGTGCCTCTCCAGACTCTGGAGTCAATGAACATTTTCAGTTGGAGTGGCAGGGGATGTCTCTGGGAGTTGAATGTTTCTTAAACAAACTTTAAACCAAAATGTTTGCACTCTTATTGTTTTGGATCATACTCACTTTTGCATTTAAGTATCTTGCCTGAATGTTCCTGGGCTTTGCAGCATTGCTTCCTTGCAGGCACTTACAGTTGCACTTCTCATATCTTTTATTTCAGTGACCACTCAGTTACCTGCTTTTCCATTTTGAAAATCTTGTTGAGCTCTCTTTTATTGTAAAATTCCCTATTTTTTTTATCCTTGTGGAATCATGCCTTTTCCCATTCTGTTTGAAAATCTATTTATCGTCATTTTGCTGATGCTTTGGGAATGAATAGACTTTGAGTTATTGGATTTTTAGTGGATAAATTAACAAAACATATTTTCTCTTTTAAAGCATTTTTGAAGGGATCAGAGTTTCTAAGCAGAGTCTTTCCTTTTCTTTTATTTCTTAGCCTATCCAAAACAAAGTCAAGTAATATTCAGCTACTGTATACATTTCTTTCTACCACCTGCCAAAGGTGTTATTTCCTTGAGGTTGTCATGTCTCATAGGATTGTGAGTATGGAGACAGAAGCCTTTGTCTATAGTTCACAGCCAAACTCTTTGGGCATCACTGAGCAATTGTTCTAAGGGGAAGGTATTTTGAGCCTTTTTATTATATCCTATAGCACAGAAATTAAGACTATCGGTGGCATCCAAGCATAACACTCTAGCTTTTGTAGAACTCAGAAGGGCAAGTTTTCTTCTGGCTACCTTATTTAATAGAAACACAGAAAACAATCCAGCATTATTTCTAACAAAGAGAGACTTCACTGAACATACTTTGAACATACTTTTCTTTTTCCATCTTACAGCATGTAATTTACTTTCTGAGGAAAAGCATGTGGATCTTGTGGTAATTTGCTTAAATTAAATGGTCATAGTTTATTAATCCATTTGTTCTTATGAGAAGAGAAAAAGTCTACATTATGTGTCATGGTGATTGAGATTCTCTTAAGGCCTCTCATTATGATGGACAAATATTTTGGTTTTTTTAGGGGTTTATGAAACGCATGGAGGAATTATTGTAGGGTTTCTCAGAAACTGGAGGTTTCGCTTCTTCTGAGCAAACTTTAGAGAATGCCAAGTTGAAGGCTTGTTTTGTTGTTATTCCTTCCAAAGCATTTATCTTCTTAATTATGCATTATTGAATGTCACATTTTTTAAAGTTTGTGTTCCTTATCTCATAATAATTATATCCAGGAAATCATAACCTAAAAATCAAAGAAGGTTGATATTTGATAATCTAAAGGTAGATCATCCACAGGCAGATTATTGAAAGCTAAGTATAAAACGATTGTACATTTACTGAAAGTGGCAAGTTTTTTGATGATATTAACTTATGATAACTTGGATGCCAAGGATGAAAAGCCATTTTTACTGGATTTGGATATTGTGTTGTATGGGAAGCAGAAGGTAACAATCTGCACATTGCCCACATTGTCCTCATTACTTTCTTAAAATAAACTCATTTTCCCTGTGTTTATACAGATATGAATATGAATCTACAGTTTCAGTTTCAGGCAACTTGTCCTCAAACAGTTTCTTGTGTATGGAAAATGGAACCCAGATTTTAAGACCAACGCAGGATCCATCAGGTTGTCTACTTCATTGTATTGACTTTTGTTCAGCGAACTTATAACTAAACACTTTCTGCTGAGGGGCTTGAATGAGATATTGATTGAGTTAGATAAATAAACAAAGGTATGTTCTCTCTCCAGGAACTTCCAAAGGAGTTACAATGGGCAATAAGAATAGCTAATAATAAAGAATGTTATTTTTCTTATATTTGAATGTATTTATTGAGAGTTCCTTGTTTATTTATTAACATGTTATCTAAAAATGAGTCAAAGGGCCGGGTGCAGTGGCTCACGCCTGTAATCCCAGCACTTTGGGAGGCTGAGACGGATGGATCACCTGAGGTCAGGAGTTCGAGACCAGCCTGGCCAACATGGTGAAACCCCACCTCTATTAAAAAATACAAAAATTAGCCAAGCATGGTAGCAGGCACCTGTAATCCCAGCTACTCAGGAGGCCGAGGCTGGAGAATCGCTTAAACCCAGGTGGCGGAGGTTGCAGTGATCCAAGATTGCGCCATTGCACTCCAGCCTGGGCAACAGAGTGAGACTCTGTCTCAAAAAAAAAAAAAGTCAAAGACATCTATCCAAGGACCACTGTTAAGTTCATCCCACAGAGGAAAACATCTTAGAAGGATGGATTTATGCTGATGATTTGGTGTATATGATTATGTAAATAGGAACTAGAGACAGAAACAAAATTCAAGAGATTTGTGTTCTATCACTGATCTTTAATAGCAGGGAAAACAGGCAAGTACGCTATAGTTCTGACTTACTCTATTCCCTTTCTATTGACTTAGGAACTTGTCTTTCTGCTCTTTTTTTTCCCCCTCTACTGGAGACAGTGCTTTAAAATTCTACACAATAGCAGTGCTTCTTTCAGCTTCTGGTAGCCCTAGGCACCAATGTACTGGCTTCTGCCCCTTCTGTCCCTTCTGCTAAGAGACTTGTATAATCTTCTGGTTATACTTGGTCTGGAGATGACTCTGATGAGTCAACATTTTTACGGGGACATTTTTATTCTGGATTCATGTTCGTGGAAATTGCAGTAGTCCACAAGGGCAGGAATTTCATGACCATCATTGAGTCAGGAAACCAAAACAGTTTCAAAAAGTTGAAAAATATCTGTCTCAGAAGAAGCCAAAGAACCCCCATGGGGGAAACAAAGGAAAACAATGGCATTAACAGTGGCCTGTGTTCTCTTCCTGAGCTGGCTATTGCCAAAGACTGACCCAGGTGCTAGTCGGCTTCATTGTGGATATAGCAAAACCTTCCCATTCTGGTACATCTCCAGGAAGGTGGATTGATGCTTTCAATTTTGCCCTAGAATAGGCCTAGAGTTTGCCTGTGATCTCTAGACACAAATCACTTTGTGCATCACACAAAAAATCTGAATACCTAGAAATAGAGACTATTATTTTCTGACTGGAAATAACAGAGAGATAGCACTCACAAGAAATTCCTGGACCCAGCTGTGGTCAGGACCTCACAGTCTCACCTGGCCAATTTATAGGAGGTGAGAGTGCATTGTCCTTCACGTCCCTGAAAACGGGACTCCACAGAGCTTCCTCACAGCTTACCAGCTATTTTGGCTTAGAACATAGATGGCAAAGAGATTTACAGAATCCTTCAGAGATCTCCCTATCTTTCTCAGTTTCTATTCCCTTTGGTCTAGTCTTTGTTACTCTACTAAGCAGCTGCGGCTCCAAAGATTGGGGTGGATTTCTGTATTGAAAGTTATTTGGTGGTTACAGTATACAACATGCTCTATAGAGAACCTATGATGATTACCCAGTTAAATATTTTTAGTTTCTATGAAATAATTAGAGCTGTAGAGAATTCACACTTTAGCGAACTTTTGTTTAAATCTTATAAATATAGTACCAATTCTAGAGAAATATATTTTTGTCTCCCCAAAGTTGGGTAGGAATGGGGAAGCACTTGTAGCAGCTGAATGAGTCCAGGAGTTGTGGAGAAACTGAATCTTTTTGATTTTTAATGTTTGCCAATTTCTGTGGTGTAACACTGCTATGAAACTACCAATGAGGTGTCGCTGAACACTGAGTTGGGAGGAGGTGTGTATACTCATCTCTCCCAACTCAGTAGGGACTGGCTCCAGCATATCACTTACACTTGTCCATAGTCAAGTCCACTGTCAGAAAATGCACTAGGGGTGCCCTGAGAAGTCATTTTTGGAATAGTAATATAAATCATTGACAAGGGGCCATGGTCATGTAACTGTGAAATGCCTACAGAAAACATAGAATTAATATTACTGACACTTTATTGTCAAAGCGCTAATGTCATGTCTTTTTTTTTTAAATGCAGAGTGTACAAAGGAAGTTAAATCATTAATGTGGGTGTACGTGCTAGTAGGCAATATTGTACGTGGAATGGGTGAAACTCCCATCCTGCCTTTGGGTATTTCCTATATAGAAGATTTTGCCAAATTTGAAAATTCTCCTTTATATATTGGTAAGTATGGAAATCTACCTTAGCTTCTTTTCAGGGCAATATGTTCCTTGAGGTTAGAAATTAGTTATATTTTTGTAGTCTTAGTGATTTCCACAATGATGAGTAGAGTGTCTTGGCACAGTTGGCCTTCCATAAAAGTTTGTTGAATGGAGATGAGATATGCTAAATGACAATGAGCCACTTTGTTAATAAATCTACTTTCTACTATTGGAAATACCACAAGTCTAGTGCCCCTGGAGGTGACCCTTTCATTTGCTTGGCACCACACTACATCCAATCTGTTAAGAGATTTGCAAATGTTTTCTCTAAAATGTTCTGTGCATTCAAAACCTTTCTCGCTATTTTCACTACCTCTGTTTTTGTTGAGGTTCTCATTACTTTGTCTGTAGGTTCTCTTTATTAATTATTTTCTCTTCAGAATTTTATTTTCTCAGTTTTTAAGAAACATTCTTGCAATATAATTTTTCTCAAGCATTGTTTTAATCATGTCTTCTCTACTATATTTATGACACAAATAAGCTCCTCATTTATTAAATCTGATCTGTCCACTTATTACTCATGGCTGTGCATGACATTCACTTACTTAGTTTCTATACAGTTTCTCTTCTTAATGATCTCTCCATATAATCAGGCTTCTTCATATTTTTCACAAATACATCTTCATCTTTTTGTTTATGTTTCTTGAAATTACCATTTTAAAATCCATGTAGGTCACCTGGAACAATAGCCAACTTAAGACCCACTTTCTTGTGCTGCCTTCCAATCTCTGAAATATTCTTAATTTATTATGCATGACTTGCTTATATTTTTTGTTATTCTATCAATAGTTGGTCATAAACTCATAACGTTTAGTATAGGGACATTTTGCCATTAATGTATGTAGGCATATCTTTTAAAAACTAAAAAAGTCAAAGAGGGTGAGAGAAGATGGAAATGATTACACATAATCCAGATGGATGAAAATATTGAGGGATCATTAACCCAAGTGACTTTTCACACATTTTGGCAACTCATTAATTTTGCAATAATCTTTTTCAGTGATTTTCTAGTCAGTCCTTTTAACTTCCTTCACGAACTTATATTAAAAGAATGCAAACACTCTCCTACAATAAATTAACAAACACCTTGCTATGATGTCTATTTCTTTATTCAACAAATACTAGGGTGTATTATATGTAAATGTAGCTGTGATAATCTCTATACATATTAAAATGAGGATGATGTGGTCCACACAAGGTTAGTAAATAAAGAACTACATAATTATTAGTACTATATATATATAGTGTGTGTATATATATGTATATACATATATAGTGTGTGTTCATGTGTGTATCCATAACCAAATAACTATAAATCAAATAGCTCTACACCAAGAAAACAGTTCCATGTGTGGCTCTGGAGTTTAGAAGAGAATATAAAAACTAGGTTAAAAGTTGGAGAATTGACCAGGTGTGGTGGCTCATGCCTGTAATCCCAGCACTTTGGGAGGCTGAGGCGGACAAATCATCTGCGGTCAGGAGTTCGAGACCAGCCTGATCAATATGATGAAACCCCGTCTCTACTAAAAACACAAAAATTAGCCGAGTGTGGTGGTATGCGCCTGTAATCCCAGCTACTCAGGAGGCTGAGGCAGGCAGATCATCTGAGGTCAGGAGTTCAAGACCAGCCTGTCCAATATGATAAAACCCCATCTCTACTAAAAGTACAAAAATTGGCCAGGTGTGGTGGCATGTGCCTATAATCCCAGCTACTCAGTAGGCTGAGACAGGAGAATCACTTGAACCCGGGAGGTGGAGGTTGCAGTGAGCACTCCAGCCTGAGCAATAAGAGTGAAACTCCATCTCAAAAAAAAAAAAAAAAAAATGGAGAGTTAATAAATGAAATCAAGAGGGAGAAATAAGGTTGCTTTGGAAGAACATATATATACTGAGAGATATTAGGATAAAATACTGGGAAAGACTTTTACTTAGTAAATAGAATAGGAGAAAGGAAAATCAAAGAAGGAATACTCATAAGAGCACAATGAAACAGTACATGTATAGTTTAATGAAACTCTTAGGAAGAAATGTAAAAAGAGGAGTTGGCCAGCAATGTCAAATAACCTAGAAAGCTAGGAAGATGAAGACCAAAAAAGGACACTAAATTAGTGACAAAGAGATCACTGGGGCTACCTGAGAGTATTTGGAGGAGAATGTAAAAGGATTTGAGTAAAGTGAGTGAGAGGTGAGGAAGCAGAGGCAGAGAGTATAGTGAAAGGAGAGAAAGCAGGGTGGATTTGAGATTTTGTAGAATCATTGGCTATGGGGAAATTGAACGCGCACGAGAGGGAGTATTTGGTAGAGCAAAACCTTAGAGAAGATAGAAGGGGTTGGAACCAAGAAGTTAGGTGTGTATAGGGTGGGTTCTCCAAGAACCATGGAGAAGGCAGAGATAATAGGCAAAGCCAAATTTTGAAGTGAACAGGAAGAATGTTGAAGAAGCTCATGTCTGGATTTTCAGAGATCAGGGAGAGTTCAGCATAGGTTCTGAATTGTAGACAAGTGATGAGACAGCTGATGATGAAATTTTAATGGATAAGAATTCAAGTGAAGACAGATAGGACTGATGGACATGGAAAATAAAACTGTGGAAGTAAAGGAAGGAGAACATGATAAAATCAAAGGCTTGTATCATATAATAATAATGAGGACATAGCCAGAAGGAAGTTTCAAGTTGCAGATCTGAGAGTGAAACTTGAGGAATGTGCCATGAGAAATCCATTATAAGATGGTATTGCTTTAGAATTCCTCCCAAAACATGCCTGTGGGATGAATTAACAGGACCTTGGTTATATCACGACCTAGTCAACGGCATGATCCCAGCTGGGACTGCCTGTGCTACTACAGCAAATCTCTACCTGTGACCCAGCATGAAAGGGAATTTGGAGGCCGGGGAAAGTGGCTTTAAATTATGAGGCTTCTTTTTCAACATTTACAGAAACAACCATCATTTATATGTACATCAAGCTTAACTTTCATATAAATTGTATATCTAGTCAAAAGTATCCAAGGCAAAAATATTCAATCTTCAGGCTTTTCATAGACCTAGAACTCTTTATGTGGGCATATAACTGTACTATAACCTTATACTTTTATTTATTTTTAGGGCTTGTAGAAACAGGAGCTATTATTGGTCCTTTGATTGGACTTTTGCTGGCATCATTCTGTGCAAATGTTTATGTTGACACTGGATCTGTGAACACAGGTAATTCAATAAAATCTATTTGTACAGTGTCTAGACTATACAAAGCATCTCAGGTATGTTATCATATATAATCATGGCCTTACTTGACCTTCAATTTGATAAATGATCTCTACTTTAAAAGTGAGAAACTCTAGTGGAGGAATTTAAATAACTTTTCAAATATTCCAAACCAGAAAGCAGTAGAGCAAAATAAAATGCTAATCTGACACAGAATCACATGCTATTTCTAGTGCACTTCAACTATATTTCTTGGTTTTACAAAATTTAAGCATGTAGGTTTGAATTTATTTCAATTAAGCAATCATTTGTTGATGACAAAATAGAACTTTAAGCAATCATTTCTTGATGATGAAGTAGAACTTGTAGCTGTTTAGTTAATACCTGCTTTTAAATCCCTTACATGATAGACAGATAACCAGCCTAATTTATTACTAGACAATATTATAACACCACATATTATTAGAAAAATTTTATCAGTGTCTGAATTATAAGCCAATTTTATAGTTGGTTGGGACCCGATAATTCTAATTTTAATAATTTTCTATAGTTCATACAGAAAATACTGACTTAAGCTAATAACAGTGTGTGTATTTTTTTACAGATGATCTGATCATAACTCCCACTGACACTCGTTGGGTTGGTGCATGGTGGTTTGGCTTTCTGATTTGTGCAGGAGTTAACGTGCTCACTGCCATTCCTTTTTTCTTTTTGCCCAACACACTTCCAAAGGAAGGACTAGAGAATAATGCTGACATCATTAAAAATGAAAATGAAGACAAACAAAAAGAAGAGGTCAAGAAGGAAAAATATGGAATCACTAAAGGCAAATATACATATTCTAAATACTATGAAATTGACCTTTTATTTCATATAGATATGTCTGTATTTTAGTCTAACACTATGATATGCTATGCTGTGTTGAGACAATTTGTCATCAACAGTCACCAGTCAAGAATACCTAACTAGTCTGATTCTTCCTATGGTACTACTTGAAAATAAATATTATAATTTGGAAGCTGAAATATTTCAGATCAGCATTTGTGTAAACTTTTATGTCAGTCTTGGCATTCTCCTCTCTCTCTCTCTCTTTCATATATATATACACACACATATATATGTACACACACACATATATATACACACATATATGTACACACACATATATACACACACATATATGTACACACACATATATACACACATATATACACACATATATGTACACACACATATATACACATATATATGTACACACACATATATACACATATATGTACACACACATATATATGAGAGAGAGGAGAGAAAGGATCATGTATATATATACACACGTGTATATATATATACACATATATGTGTGCATATATATGTGTGTATATATGTGTGTGTGTGTATATATATGTGTGTGTGTATATATATATATATACACACACACATATATATATGGTCCCATTTGCTCAAAAAACCGATTTTACAGAGAACATAGGTTGAATTGAAACAAAATGAACAAGCAAATTTAAACTAAGAACAAAAGTAGGAAAAAGTATACTCTAATCTTAATAGGTAGTAGAGTTTTGTAACCAATGTGTTAGTTTAACGAAGAGCTTCCTGGAAGTCCTGGAAGTTAAATCAGAAAGAAAAAAAAAAAACCATGATCAGTGACCCACCTCTCTACACTTGGTAGAGAGAAGAATAATAATTTATAAACAGAAGCAGTTCTCCAAGGAAGAAATTGTAAAACAATTTAAAAATGATCATAAGATATATGATACAGGTAATATTGAGCCACATAGTGGTTTTCCAGCAAATGAAAGGGTAAATTGCATGTAACATTTTTTTTGGTACAGAACCTCAATAAAAGCTCAAAGTATAATTTACAGAAGGTTTTTCTGTGGGAAACTAAACTAAGATAGCCTAAGTATTTAGTACTCAAGAGCACTGATGCTCAAACTTGGCTGCACATTGGAATCACCTAGGAAATTTTAAAAATGATTGATGGCTGAAAGTTCTGTAGTATTCCCAAAAGGCCAGATTTAATTAGTGTGGATGTGTGGCCTGGCTATTGGAACTTAAAAATGTTTATTTGATGGATGGTGAGGGTCTCAGTTTTCTGTCAAATGGGGATAATAATAGTACTTACTATAGAATTGTTGTGTGAAGGTAAAAGACATTCTAGCACACATTATTATTAATACTGATACTAGTGTTAGTACTTTTATGTTGTCATTGTTGTTTCTATCATCACCCATAAGTTACAATGTCAATTTGCATAGAATTTTTCTTAACAATTGTAAATTCTCTTAAATCATAATTGAGCATAATTTAATACATCTTTGGTCATTAGGAGCCAACTCAGAATCTTGCAAATTCTCAGAATCATTCTGATGATATTAAAAACTCTTCTTAAAGGATTGTTATGGACTGATAGACCTCTTGCGGTCTGCAAGATCAGTTCTATTTTCAAAATTAGGAAAGAGCTTAGCTTGTTGCAAGACATAGAAAAGAAACTTGTGCTACTGAAACTCATCTATTAGGACAGGGATGTCAACAAACATGGGTGACTTAAAAATCTTCAGATAACTCTCTCTCTCCTGTCAGGTACCCTATTCATAAATATAAATTTTACAATTATAACTCATTTATTTGCATTAATCTGTGTGTCCTCCTCTTCTAAATTGTTTATTTATTGAAATTTTGTTCCAGAATGAATTGTGAGCAGTTTATTAAGCAAACCAAGATTGTGCAAAATAAGAAAGTCAAGACAGAGAACATGTGGACAGGAAAAGTGAAAGGAAATTAAAAGTGAGAACTTGAGCCTGAATGGTAGCAGTGTGACCAAGAACATTTACTAGAAGCAGGCCACACATTACTAGAGGCAGGCCACACATTACTAGAGGCAGGCCACACATTACTAGAGGCAGGCCACACATTTGGCTCTGTGCTTTTTCTAACAGGAATCATTTTTTATTAAATCATTTACATAGTCCTTAGAATGTACCAAATGAATCAGCATCTCTGAGGGTGGGACCTGGATGTTGGTATTTTAAAAAATATCTCCAGGTAGATCTTGCTGAGAACCAATGGCAGAACCACTGAAACTGTTGTTCTGAAGAAGCAAAAAAAAATTCCAGATACTTGAGAACATTCATATCTCATTAATTCCCACATATCTTTATTTCAAATGTTCAGGGAGTGATAAAATAAATATTTGTGTGAAATCTTCTTTATCAACTTGATTTTCCTCCAGACTTTACAGAACAAGCATCTTTCATTCTAATGAGCTGTAGAAAAAAGAATATATTAATAGAAGAACAAAAGGTTAGTAATAAAATGCTGTGGACGTAGACAATATTTTGGTCACTTTGTAGTTTTGCTTACTGATCTTTAAGACTCAACAGTGACTTATTGAGGGCAAAACTATTGTGTTCTGATCCCTACCCAGTCAGCTACATCACTGACTTCCAGAAGCCACCAAAACATTGCTATGACTTCAGCTTTCAAGGGGAAAAAAGAATTAGCAAACAATACATATTACAAAATAGTAAAAAACATAATTTGTTGAGGAGGTGGATGTTTCAGGAAAAGCCAGTCACAAAATGCAAAGCCAAGTTCGTTTGACACAGTTGTCATTCTTTCATTTCAGATTTTCTACCATTCATGAAAAGTCTTTCCTGCAATCCAATTTATATGCTTTTCATACTTGTAAGTGTGATACAGTTCAATGCATTCGTTAACATGATCTCCTTCATGCCTAAATACCTAGAACAGCAATATGGAATATCATCTTCAGATGCAATCTTTCTAATGGGTATGTTTGTTTTTCTCTGCCTTACTAGCACACTTTTCCCCCCACGAACAGTGTGATGGCGGGTGTAGCAAACTCCTAAGTTGAAGTCTTTTAGGATATTTTTTGTCTCTGGTGGATTTCTTCCTTCTAATCTCAAAAAGAAAGAAAGAAAGGGTAGGGAAGGGAAGAGGTCAGAAATTCCTTGATTTTCTTCTCTCTGAAGTCAGAATGTGAATTCATAATATTAATGCAAATATTTGGGAGTGCAAAAATTACATATTTTCAGATAGGATTCTGCATTTTACTACCAAATTTTACTCTTTTTGGTTCCAGTTCAAGGATTCTATGTTCCTCCTAATTTAATTTTTTGGTCCCCCTAGTGGTTTTAGGTGTCTCTGCAGCCACACACATTCGGCTTTTCCTGCAACCACACTAACCTCAGTGGTTTTAGCCTAACTTGGGTTTTTCCTGGGATCTTTCCACTGTTTTGAAAAGTCAGTATCCCAGGCTACTTGTATCCACACTACCTAAAGTGCTTGTGAAAGCTTCAAATACCTGGGGTTCCCCCTCACACACACTGAATCAGACTCTAGGGCGTGGGGCTCTGGAATGGATTTTTAACAAGCTCTCTCAATAATATGATTCGGGGAGCCAGATGCTCACATTGTATAGATGGAACCTAGGGCTATCTTCTCCTTTTTCTATTCTTTTTTTTCACTTATTGGGAAGGGTTCGGAGAGGAAGAGTGCTGGCCAGTAGCAGCAAGACATGAAATGTAAATACACCTGACAGCAACAGGCTCAGCAAAGTGACTCTCTAAAGTACCTTGAACTGGGTGTGGTGGCTCATGCCTTTAATTCCAGCACTTTGGGATGCTGAGGACTGAGGATCACTTGAGGCCAGGAGTTCAAGACCAGCCTGGACAACATAGCAAGACTTTGTCTCTGCAATTTTTCTTTTTAAATTAGCCAGGTGTGGTGTTGTGCACCTGTAGTCCCAGCTACTTAGAGGGCTGAGGTGGGAGCATCTCTTAAGCCCAGGAGGCTGAGGCTCCAGTCAGCTATGATCATATCACTGCACTCCAGCCTGGGCAATAAAGCAAGATTCTGTCTCTAAAAAAAGAAAAGAAAAAGCACTTTGAAAGGAGTCTAATTCTTCACAACCAAAGTGAGGATAGGTAACTGAAAAATTGTATATATATATTCTCACTACACAGAATAGAGGGTAATAAATGAATAAATTACTGGCCAATTTTGACTTGCCACTTCTACCTGGATCCTAAGAAAAGAGATTTTTTTCATGATCTCTGCCTATAAGAAATTCACAAGCTACTGCAATGAGTTAAATGAATGATAATATAATAACAAGAGTCTCCCAAAATATACTTCCCCATTATGGGGGCATTTCAAAATCTCCCTGTGGGTAATGTGTAACTAAGTGGGGATAAAATTAAATCATTCTTCTTCACTATGAGTTGGACCTAATAGTTACTTATATAAGGCATATTACATAAAAGTGATAACATATTTGTTCCTTTGGTAAGTCATTTTGTAAATAATATTTTATTTGCATTTATAGGTATTTATAACTTACCTCCAATATGTATTGGATATATAATTGGTGGTTTAATTATGAAGAAGTTCAAGATTACTGTCAAACAAGCTGCCCACATAGGATGTTGGTTATCCTTACTTGAGTATCTTCTCTATTTTTTATCTTTTCTCATGACTTGTGAAAATTCTTCAGTTGTTGGAATAAATACCTCTTATGAAGGGTATGTTGTTTTCTAATGAATGTGAGAATCTTTCAACAAATGCTTAATATGATATTTTTTACAATGGCAGTGCATGATCAGATCATTTTCTTATTGGAGTTAATGATAGTAATCCATGCTTTTCTTGTATCTTTCCTCCATCTGTCAATCAAAAGCCAATCTATCCAAGCTCTAGGCTTATTAATGAGGTTGGGAACATATCACAGGGTGAGTGAATTTATGATTGTATGTGCATGTGAGTGTGTGTGCATGATTGTCTTTGTGATATCCGAGTAGACATTATCCTATGAAAGAAACTACCTACAGTTTCAGGTTGTATTAAAATACGTTATCCATATATCTTATACTCCCATAACTGAGTAAAACTAAGAGTTGATTATACAGTCAAAATGGCCTTTATATGTTCCCCCAATGGGCTTAAGTTTGGCATAACTAAATCATAATACATGATAAATTAATTAATACATAATTCATATATTTCATTTATATTGCTATGTCTAAAATATTGAATAGTTTCATATTTTGTATTTTAAAGGTTATCTGGGTTTTACTGAAATGTTTTCCATAGTGATGTACATTAAAAGAATTCACCTGTAGGGCGTATTTTGACAATCAAGCTATCAGTTAAAATGAAATAAAGAACATCCTAAAATGTTTTTTCAAAATTATCAAGGTTTATTAGATTAATTTCAAATGTAAAATTGTAATATAATTTTACATATGCTATTTGATTTGAGACTCATAAGCTTCATTTAAGATAAGCGTTATTATCTCCACTTTACAGATTAAATTGAGATTCAGAGAGATTTAATGATAAAAGCAGTTCATTTCAAATCTCTTCAACCACATCAATATAGAAATGGATTTTAAAATTGGAATAAATTGTAAAGATTGCCTCCATCTCCAATGATGATGATTCCCAGACAGAATGTGTAGAAAGTCGCACTGTGATCTAGTCTGAATGTAGTCTCTAAACTGCTATGCAAGTGCTCTTTCAATCATATTACAAGCACTGGTCACTTTTTATATTAGTAGAATGTATTTCTTTAATTCGAATACCTATGTTTCTGGAGCTAAATGTATTATCTATATTACAAATGGAACTTTCAGATTTTTATCTTCATGCTAGTCCTGTCTTGCTATTTGCTACCTAATGGATGAATCACAGAGATTAGTTCATCTTCATCTTTCGAGATCTAATAGTATGTGAAAACATGACTCCACATGGTAGGCACTCAATTAATGCTTGTTTATTGCCTATATATTCTTCTGAGATAAATCATTGAAAGAGTGGCTATGTGGTCATCAAAGCAGGTCTCTTTTTATACCAAAGCTATAGTAAACAGGTCACACATTGATGACTGGAAAATTTCTCTTTCTATTCATGGGAGGAGAGGAAATCTAACTGGGGATTGAGATGAAAAGAAGAAAAAAAGGATTGAATCCTCTTTTAATATCTATGGCATTATTTTAAATCACTTCAGAATTCCACAAGATTTATATGTGGAAAATGACATCTTTGCTGATTGCAATGTGGATTGCAACTGTCCATCTAAAATATGGGATCCTGTGTGTGGAAACAATGGCTTGTCATATCTGTCAGCTTGTCTTGCTGGTTGTGAGACATCCACTGGAACGGGAATAAACATGGTAAGACATCCTACTTGACAGAACTTTTTTGAGTTGCATTGGTACTTCCCAACTATGAACTGGGGCTATATTTAATAAAAGTAAAATTAGTGTTTCCTCAAAACCAAATTACTTTTTTTGTATGTGGAAAAATAACTCTATGATGATCACTTGATTACCTTTTATTTCCCAGATCTTATGTGAAACCTCCATAGCATCTGAACAGTGATCTGAAATTTCCAAGAAGTTTATATTATTACTCAAATAATTTGGGTTGTAAATACTCTGGACTAAAAAAATTTTATCATTGAAATAAAGTTGGTGGTTTTGATTTCAATTGTCCAGCTAATTGCTTTGCTATATACATATATATACATATTTTTTTCTGTGTATATGTATGGATGTGCTTTCTGTGTTTTTCACATTCTGACAGTTCTTTGAGAATTTAGAATTAGGAATGTTCTCTCGCCTCTAAGATATCGCAATATAATATAACAACAATTGTAATCTTAATATGATATTTGTTGGTGATCAAAGTAAACTATAAATTTTGATTCTTATTAAGACCTGGAAACATGTAACAATTCAAAAAAGGTTGACAATTCTTTTTTTGAAAGAAACTATTTCTTTTCTTTTCTTTTCTTTTTTTTGAGATGGAGTCTCACTCTGTCGCCTAGGCTGGAGTGCAGTGGCATGATCTCGGCTCACTGCAACCTCCACCTCCCAGGTTCAAGCGATTCTCCTGCCTCAGCCTCCTGAGTAGCTAGGATTACAGGCACACGCCACCATGCCCGGGTAATTTTTGTATTTTTAGTAGAGACGGGATTTCACCATGTTGGTCAGGCTGGTCTCGAACTCCTGACCTTGTGATCCGCCTGCCTTGGCCCCCCAAAGTGCTGGGATTACAGGCGTAAGCCACTGCGCCCTGCTGAAATAAACTATTTCTTTTGAAGCAAAGCTTTGTTTATTTGTAAGCATCTAAATATTTCAGTTGAGCACTCTGAAACAGATTTTGTTTGTCCAATGTAGTGTTGTATCAAAACACTGTTTTAAAAAGTGTATTAGCTGGGCGCAGTGTCTCACACCTAGGAATCCCAGCACTTTGGAAGGCAGAGACCGGTGGATCATCTGAGGTCAGGAGTTCAAGACCAGTTGGCCAACATGGTGAAATCCATCTCTGCTAAAAATACAAAATGTAGCTGGGAATGGTGGCAGGCGCCTGTAGTCCCAGCTACCCCAGAGGCTGGGGCAGGAGAATCACTTGAACCTGGGAGGCAGAGGTTGCAGTGAGCCGAGATCGCACCACTGCACTCCAGCCTGGGCGACAGGGTGAGCTTCTGTTTCGAAAAAATAAATAAATAAATAAAATAATAAAAAAGTGTGTCTTTAGGGTAACTTATTAGCTATTACAAATTTACTATTCATATTTAGAAAAATATACCGTTTTTCTGAAATCACCCTTCCAGTTTTGTTATATGCTGTAATCTTGAGAGACATCATAATGGAGATGGAGTAAAGGGAACAAGCAGTCTCCATCTTGATCCAACTGGCTGTGTAGAAAATGTTTAAAATTTGTGTTCAAGATTTTTATTTATTAGTATAATATGTTCTTTTTTGGCAGGTGTTCCAAAATTGCAGCTGTATTCAAACATCAGGAAATTCATCTGCAGTTCTTGGGCTGTGCGACAAAGGACGTGACTGTTCCTTGATGCTCCAGTACTTCCTAATCTTGTCAGCGATGAGCAGTTTCATTTATTCTTTGGCTGCCATACCTGGATACATGGTTCTCTTGAGGTACAAAATTATTTTCTTTATTTAGATTTTTTTGGGGTCATTTATTAAGGTAGCTTGTTCTAAGAAAGTCACTCAGGACTCAGTATCTAAGAACTCAGTGCTCTAACGTACCATTTATTAAGGGTTTTGTATTAAGCATTGTTGAATTTCACAAAATTTTAAAGTTAGCAATGCACATGTTCATCTGCTGGCATTTCACTCCTATTCCTCACTATTTTTCTTCCTTATTTCTTAGAGTTAAATGAGTGGACCGCTCATTTTGTGACAAAAGAGACACATTTATATCTTAGGGTAGGCCGTATAAAATGGCCATTTTGATAGGTAAAGAGTGGGTGCCTAGCAGCCATTTCCTAGGGTTCAACCTATAGGACAGCAGTGCAAAGCTGTCAGAAGCCCCCATCTCGCTAAGGTCACTTGATCTTTCTGAGCTCCATTTTTCTTTAATAATAATGGGCATAATAATAAATACTTGGCTCTCTTACAAGGCTACTGTGAGACATCAATGCTGAAAGACTTTCTAAAACTAGGAAATTGCAGAGCTAGTTTTCAAATTTAGGTATATTAAATAAATCTTCTTTCAACTACACCAGTCTTTGTGCCTAGTAAACAATCCTGAACATAGTTTGCATTTTTTCTCTCTTTTTCTTCTTCTTTTGGAGCTCGAAAGTAGAGTTAAGTTAATCACAATGCTCAAGTCATAACACATTATCATCATAGGCCAGTGCAAGGATTCTCTCTTATTTTACTTCATTTATTTATTTATTTATTTATTTATTTATTTATTTATTTCTATTCAATTCCCTACTTCCAGTCACCATAGCTGCTCACTTAAGTATGAGAGATAGATGTCATAAATATGTATTTCCTTTGTAAAATATTAAAATTTTTTGTGTGCATATGTTTTTATATTCACACCAATGGTGGTGTGGTATTAAGTCTTGTTCTGATTCATAAGGTAGATGCATAGATAAATTCACCAGTCCTATTTAGAGTAATTTTTATATCATCACTGCATGAGAGTTGGAATTATCTAACTTTGTGATGTTGACTAATCCAATGGGTGTAAAATACTAATGATAGCTCATTGACGTGTCAATATGTGATGTCCTGATATACTGAGCTTAAGCATCTCTTCAAATAACTTTGTAGCTAAAAGTTATTCATGATGCTTATTCAATTTATTTTACCCATTTTACTCATTATATTTCCTGCATCCTATGTTTTTCTTGATGAATTTGATGATTACTATGTAAACTACAGATATTAATGTAATACTGTTTATATGATACAATTATCTTCACTTAGTCTGTCTTCTTTCTTTTAACTTTTACAGTGCCATTTATGAAATGAAATCCTAAATTTTGTTGTACTAAAATCTAACAAGTTATCTTAGTGTTTGTGTATTTGGAAGAGAGGTCACATTTTTAAAATTGCTTCCACATTTCTAACTTATTAAAATATTCCCTTAAATTTTATTCCCCCCTAGCTTTCCAGCTTTACCTTTTGCATAGTTTTTTAAGCCATCTCAAATCTATTTTTATATGTGGTTTAAGGGACATAGATATCCAGTGTTATTTTTCTCCGAATAATAAAGTTGTTTTCCAAAATCATAGCGTATATAATACGTCCTTTTTCCTTTGATTTGTGGTGCCACCATCTCAAGTTTTTATATAACATGAGTCTATTTTTCATCCTTATTCTGCTCCACAGATTTATTTGCCTGTTCTCATACCAGCGTCACCTTGATTTAATTACTTTGGCCTTGCAAATGTTAATATCTCATATGGTAACTTTTCCTCACCCACCTGCCATCTTCACTTTTCCTTTATTCTTTCATTCTCAAACTGATTTTGCTGTCTGTGGATCTTTATATCTTCATAAGAATTTTGACTGAGTTTGTGTAGATTCCATAGATTACTTGGAGAAAATCTGACATCAAATATTTTTGAACATGTAATATCCTCTCATTTGCTTAAATATTCCTTTGTATCCTTAAAGTTCTTAAAAATTTTTCATAAAGGTGATGTGCCATTAGATTTCTTCTTAAGTACTATATATAAATATATAAATTATATATGCACATATATATACATATACATGTCTCTATATGCACACACACATATGTACATACAGCCACACAGATACATACACACACGCATACATACACACACACCGAGAAAAACGAATGGTTTCTCTATTCAAACAGAACACTTCTGATAGCCAGATGTGTGTATTATTTTCCTACACTGTTCAGTTCTGCAACACCAACTGGATGTTCTACTGTTCCATGCAATTCTGGTGCTATCTGCATAGACTTTGCATCAGATGGCAAAGGTTAAACGGTTCAGTCCTACAAGACTGCCCCCACTTTAGATGTCAATCACAAAATCACAAGTCCAGACACCCTGGGCTGCTTTTTTTTTTTTTTACCCTGGGCTTCTGACTGACAAACTATGCATTAAGGTTGATGCCTCCATTTTCTAGAATGGTTCACAGAACTCAGGGAAGAAACACTTTTCTTACATTTACTGGTTTATTATGAAGGTTATTATAAAAGACACAAATGGAAACCAGGGTGGAGTTGGGGTGTGCCACTCTCCTGGCATGTGGATATGTTTACCAACTCAGAAGCTCATCAAATCTCCTAGTTCAAGAGCTTTTAGGGAGCTTGATCTTCAGCACACACATCCCACTCCATTCTCCTGGAGGTCTGAGTGTGGGGCTGAGAATTCCAATCTTCTAATAACTTGGTCTTTCTGGTGACCAGTCCCAACCTCAGTCTGGGAGCCCACCCTGTTGTCTCATTACTGTAGACTCAGGTGTGATCAAAACAATCTCCTTAAGAATGACAAAATACAATCCTATCACTCAGGACGTTCCAAGGGAATTCCAAGAACTCCAAGGACACGTGTCAGGAGCTAGGGACAAAGACCAAATATATTTCTAGTGATGCCATACACACACACACACACACACACACACACACACACACACACACAGAATGTTACCATTACCATCACAAATGTACAATATACATATATATCCATCTACATGTAAATATTTGTGATTGCAAATATATAGAGATATGAATATGTATATGTGATTTTAAACTGATTTATATTTGTATTGATTTTAAATATATTTAAATTTATATTTGTATTGCTTGTAAATAATTGTTATTATCAATGTGATTGTACATAGTATTTTGTATGTATATGTATATATGTGTATCATTTCCCCATATACAAATATAAATTTTATATCTAGATTATAATTACATAGCATATAATTAAAATTATACATAAAATAAATCAGAAGTAAAAATTAGATTTAAAAAATTATATAATCATATATAAATATAGTTTTTTTAATTTTAAATTTTTATGGGTATATAGTAGGTGTATATATTTATGGGTTACGTGAGATATTCTGATACAGGCATGCAGTGTGTAATAACCATATTAGGGTAGATGGGGTATCCATTCCCTCAAGCATTTATCCTTTGTGTTACAAGCAATTCATTTATACTCTTTTAGTTATTTTAAAATGTACGAGTAAATTATTTTCCACTATAGTCACTCTGATACACTATCAAATAGTAGGTTTAATTCATTCTTTCCATTTTTTCGTACCTATTAACTATCTCTACTTCCCCACCACACCCAGGCTACCCTTTCCAGCCTCTGGTAACAACCCTTCTGCTCTCTATCTCCATGAGTTCAATTGTTTTCATTTTTTCTTTTTTTTCTCAGATGGAGTCTCACTCTGTTGTCCAGGCTGGAGTGCAGTGGCACAATCTTGGCTCACTGCAACCTCCGCCTCCCTGGCTCAAGCAATCCTCTGCTTCAGCCTCCTGAGTAGCAGGGACTACAGGCATGCACCACCACACCCGCTAATTTTTGTATTTTTAGTAGAAACAGTGTTTTATTATGTTGGCCCGGCTGGTCTTGAAGTCCTGATCTCAGATGATCCATCTGCTTTGGCCTTCCAAAGTGCTGGGATTACAGGCATGAGCTATCGTGCCCAGCCTGTTCTCATTTTTAGCTCCCACAAGTAAGTGAGGACATGCAAAGTTTGTCTTTTGGTGCCTGCCCTACTTTACTTAACGTTATGACCTCCAGTTCCATTCATGTTGTTGCAAATGAAAGGGTCTCATTCTTTTTTTTTATGGCTGAATATTACTCCATCATGTATATGTACCACATTTTCTTTATCCATTCATCTATTGCTGGACACTTAGGTTGCTTCCAAATCTTGACTATTGTGAATAGTGCTGCAATAAACATGGGAGTGCAGATATCTCTTCGATACACTGACTTCCTTTCTTTTGGGTATATATTAATACCTAGAAGTGGGATTGCTGGATCATATGGTAGCTCTATTTTGAGTTTTTTCAGGAACCTCCAAACTGTTCTGCATAGTAGTTGTACTAATTTACATTCCCACCAACAGTGTAGGAGGGTTCCCTTTACTCCACATCCTCACCAGTATTTGTTATTGCCTGTTTTTGTATAAAAGTCATTTTAGCTGGGGTGAGATGATATCTCATTGCAGTTTTGATTTGCATTCCTCTCTTGATCATTGATGCTGAGCACCTTTTCATAAAATTGCCATTTGTATTTATTCTTCTGAGAAATGTCTCAAATTTTGCTCATTTGTTAATTGGATTATTAGATTTTTTTCTATAGAGTTGTTTGAGCTCCTTACATATTCTGGTTATTAATCCCTTGTCAGATGGGTAGCTTGCAAATAATTTCTCTCATTCTGTGAGTTGTCTCTTCATCTTGTTGTTTCCTTTGCTGTGCAGAAGCTTCTTAACTTGATGTGATCCCATTTATCCATTTTCTTTTCATTAGTTATCTGTGCCTGTGGTGTATTACTCAAGAAATCTTTGTTCAGTCCAATGTCCTGGAGAGTTTCCTGAATGTTTTCTTGCAGTAGTTTGATAGTTGGAGGTCTTAGATTTAAGTCTTTCATTGATTTTGATTGATTTTTGAATATGGCAAGAAATATGGGTCTAGTTTCACTCTTCTGCTTATGGATATTCCATTTTCCCTGCACCATTTATTGAAGAGACTGTCTTTTCCCCAATGTACATTCTTGGCATCTTTGTCAAAAATGAGTTCACCGTAGATGAATGGATTTTTTTTCAGAGTTCTCTATTCTGCTCCATTGGCCTATGTGTCTGTTTTATGCCAGTACCATGCTGTTTTGGTTACTATAGGTCTGTGATATAAATTGAAGTCAAGTAATGTGATTCCTCCAGTTTTGTTCTTTTTGCTTTGGATAGCTTTGGCTATCCTGGATCTTTCGTGGTTCCATATTAGGATTACCTTTTCTATTTCTGTGGGGAATGTCATTGGTTTATTGATAGAAATAGCATCAAATCTGTAGATTGCAGATTCCTTTGTTTGGTTTTAGCCATATTGTTTCTTTCAATTTATGAGCATATAATATATTTTCATTTATTTGTATCCTCTTCAATTTCTTGCACCAATGTTTTACAGTTTTTATTGTAGAGATCTTTCACTTCTTTAAGGTAATTCTTAGTGATTTTATTGCATTTGTAGCTATTGTAAATAGAATTACTTTTTTTTAGACTGTTTGCTGTTGGCATATACAAACACTACTGATTTTTTATGTTGATTTTGTATCCTGCAACTTTACTGAATTTGTTTATCATTTTGAATGGCTTTTTGGTGGAGTCTTTAGGCTTTTCAAAATAGAAGATCATATCATCTATGAACAATGATAATTTGACTTCTTAATTTCAAGTTTGGATGCTCTTTGTTTATATTTCTTGTCTGATTGCTCTAGCTCAGACTTCTAGCAGTATCTTGAATAACAATGGTGAAAGTGGGCATCCTTGTTATGTCCCAGATTACAGAAGAAGGGCTTTCAGTTTTTCCCCACTCAGTATGATACTTACTATAGGTCTCTCATATATGGCCTTTATTATGTTGAGCCGTGTTCCTTTTATATCCAGTTTTTTGAGAGTTTTTTTTTTTTTACCATAAAGCGATGCTGAATCTTATCAAATTTTTTTCCACATTAATTGAAATGATCATATGGTTTTATTCGTTTGTTCTTTTGGTATGATGTATCATATAGATTGATTTGCATATGTTGAACTATTCTTGCATCTCTGGGATAAATCCCATTTGGTCATGATGAATGATCTTCTTAATGTGTTGTTGAATTTGGTTTGATAGTATTTTGTTGAGGATTTTTGCATCAGTATTCATCAGTGATATTAGCCTTTAGTTTTCCTTTTTTTTTTTTTTTTCTTATGTGTCTTTTTCTGGTTTTGGTATCAGGATAATACTGGCCTCATAGAATGAGTTTGGAAGGCTTCTCTCCTCTTCTGTTTTTCAGAATAGTTTGAGTATATTGATATTATTTCCTTTTTAAATGTTTGGTAGAATTAGGCAGTGAAGCCATTGGGTCATTTCTTTGCTGGAGACTTTTTATTACAGCTTCAATCTCATTACTTTTTATTGATCTGTTCAGGTTTTGGATTTCTTCATAGTTTAATCTTGATGGGTTGTATGTGTCTAGGATTTCATCCATTTCTTCTAGGTTTTCCAAGTTATTGGCATATAGTTGTTCATAATAGCCTTGAGTTTAACATAGTTTAACAATTATGTCTTAAAATCCTTTGGATGTCTGTGGTATCAGTTGTAATGTTTTCTTTTTCATATATGATTTTATTTATTTGAGTCTTCTCTCTTTTTTCCTAGTTATTTTGGCTAAAGGGTCATCAGTTTTGTTTTTCTTTTCAAATAACTATTTCTTTTGTTTTGTTGATCTTTTGTATTGTTTTCTTCATTTCAATTTCATTTATTTCTACTCCGATCTTTATTATTTCTTTTCTTCTACTAATTTTGTGTTTGGTTTGCTCTTGCTTTTCTAATTCTTTAATATGCATTATTGGGTTTTTTTCTTTTCTTTTTTTTTTTTTTGAGACGGAGTCTCACTCTGTCGCTCAAGTTGGAGTGCAGTGGCGCGATCTTGGCTCACTGCAACCTCTGCCTCATGGGTTTAAGCAATTCTTCTGCCTCAGCCTCCTGAGAAGTTGGGACTACAGTCTCACACCACCACACCCAGCTAATTTTTGTATTTTTAGTAGAGATGGGATTTCACCATGTTGGCCAAGATGGTCTTGATCTCCTGACCTTGTGATCCACCCACCTCAGCCTCCCAAAGTGCTGGGATTACAAGTGTGAGCCACCACGCCTGGCCCATTGGGTTGTTTATTTGAAGTTTTTCTTCTTTTTTGATGTAGGCATTTATAGTTATAAACTTCCTTCTTAGTACTGCTTTCACTGTATCCCATGAGTTTTGGTATGTTGTGTTTCTGTTATTATTTGTTTTAAGAAATTTTTAAATTTTCTTCTTAATTTTCTCATCGACCCACTGGTCATTCAGGAGCATATTGCTCAATTTCCACGTATTTGTATAGTTTTCAAATTTCCTCTTGTTATTGATTTGTAGTTTTATTTCCTTATGGTCAGAGAAGATACTTGATATTATTTCAATTTTTTTTGGATGTTATAAGACTTGTTTTGTGAGCTAACATATGGTCTATCCTTGAGAATGATCCATGTGCTGGATTCATATTTGTATTCTGTAGCCATTGGATAAAATGTTCTGTAAGTATTTGTTAGGTTCATTTGGTTTATAATTTGGATGAAATACAATGTTTCTTTGTTGATTTTTTTTTTTTTTTTTTTTTTTGGTCTGGAAGATCTGTCCAATGCTGAAAGTGAGGTGTTGAATTCTTCAGCTATTATTGTATTAGGCTCTATCTCTCTCTTTAGCTATAATAATATTTGCTTTATATATCTGGGTGCTTCAATGTTGGGTGAATACATATTTATAACTAACTTTTATGTCCTCTTGCTTAATTAATCCTTTTATCCTTATATAATGATCTTCTTCATCTCTTCTTACAGTTTTTTTCTTAAAATCTATTTTGTCTGATATAAGTAATGCTACTCCTGCTCTTTTTTGGTTTCTATTGGCATGGAATATCTTTTTCATCCCTTTATTTTCTGTGTCTGTCTTTATGAGTGACATGTGTTTCTAGTAGACAACAGATTATTGGGTATTTTTTTTTAAATCCATTCAGCTACTTTATGTCATTGTATTGGAGAGCTTAGTCTATTTACATTAAATCATCTTATTTGTAAGAAAGGTCTTACTGCTGCCATTTTGTTATTTGTTTTCTGGTTTTCTCTTGTTCCTTTTTTTCTTCCTTTCAGTGAAGGTGATTATCTCTAGTGGTATGCTTTAATTTCTTGCTTTTTTATTTTTTGTGTATCCATTGTATGTTTTTTGATTTGAGGTTACCATGAGGCTTGCAAATGCTATCTTATAGCCCATTTTTTTAGGTGATAATATGTTAAAATTGCTTGCATAAAGAAACTAATAAGCAAAAAGAAAACTAAAAAAAAAACTCTACATTTTAACTTTGTCCTCCTAATTTTTAACATTTTGTTATTTCTATTTCCATTTTATTTTACTGTCTATGTCTTGAAAAGTTGTTAATATTTTTGATTGGTTCATCTTTTAGTCTTCCTAGTTAAGAGTAGTTTATACATCACAGTTACAGTGTTATAATATTCTGCATTTTTCTGCTTACTTACTATTTCCAGTGATCTTTGTACCTTCAGATGAATTCTCATTGCTCATCAACATCCTTTCCTTTCTGATTGAAGTACTCCCTTTAGCATTTCTTATAGCATGGGCTGGTATTGATGAAATCCCTCAGTGTTTGCTTGTCTGGGAAAATCTTTATTTCTTCTTTATGTTTGGAGGATATTTTCACCAGATATAAAGGTAAAAGTTTTTTTCCTTCAGCACTTTAAATATGTCATGCCACTCTCTCTTGGCCTGTAAGGTTTCCACCGAAAAGTCTGCTGCCAGTTGTATTGGCGTTCCATTGTATGTTAGTCACTTCGTTTCTCTTGCTGCTTTTAGAATTGTTTATTTATACATGACCTTGGGGGGTTTATTGAATTCCTTGAGGTAATCTTTGGGTTAAATCTGCTTGGTATTCTATAACCTTCTTGCACTTGGAAACAATACCTTTCTGTAGGTTTGGGAAGTTCTCTGCTATTATCCCTTTGAATAATCTTTCTACTCTTATCTCTTTCTCTACCTTTTCTTTAAGGCAAATAGCTCTTAGATTTGCCCTTTAGAGACTATTTTGTAGATCGTGTAGGTGCACTTCACTTTTTTTTATTCTTTTTTTCTTTTGTATCCCTTACTGTGTATTTTCAAATAGCCTATCTTCAAGCTCACTAAATCTTTCTTCTGCTTGATAAATTCTGCTATTAAGAGATTCTGAGGCATTCTTTAGTATGTCATTGCATTTTTTTAACTGTAGAATTTCTGCTTGATTCTTTTTATTTATGTCAACCTCTTTGTAAAATTCATCTAATAGTGTTCTGCATTTTTTCTCTGTATTATCTTGAATTTCTTTGAGTTTCCTCAAAATAGCCATTTTGAATTCTCCATCTGAAAAGTCACATATCTCTCTTTCTCCAGGATTGGTCCCTGCTGCCTTGTTTAGTTCCTTTGGTGAGGTCATGTTTTCCTGTATGTTCTTTATGCTTGTCAATGTTTGTTGATGTCTGGGCATTGAAGAGTTAGGCATTTATTGTAGTCTTCACAGTCTGGGTTTGTTTGTGCCATCCTTCTTGAGCAGGCTTTCCAGGTATTCAAAAGGACTTGGGCCCGCAAGCCCAATAATGCTGTGGTTCATGTAGACTCACAGAGTTACCACTTTGGAGGTCTTGGATAAGATCCAAAAGAATTCTCTGGATTACCAGGCAGAGATTCTTGTTCTTTTGCCTTAATTTCTCCCAAACAAGTGGAGTCTCTCTGTGCTAAGTTGCCCGGAACTGGGGGTAGGGTGATGCACCCCTGTGGCCACCACCACTGGGACTGTGCTGGGTTAGATTGGAATCCAGCACAGCACTAGTCTCACCCAAGGCCCACTGTTACCTCTACCTGGCTGCCACCTATGTTTGTTCAAGACCCAACTCTACAATCATCCAGTGGTAATCCAGCCATGTTTTTGTCTTTCCCTTCAGAGCTGTGAGTTTTCCCAGTCCCCAGGAAGGTCCAGAGATGCCATCCAGGAGCCTGGGATGGGTAAAAAATCATACAAATCTACCTTATGTTCTATGCTAGTGTGGCTGAGGTGGCACTCAGACTATGAGAAACACCTTTTTACTCTTCTCTCCCCTTTCCAAAGTCAGAGGAGCCCCACCCCATGGCCACCACCACCACCACAGGCCCACAGGGAATACTGCCAGGCCACCACTGATGTTTACTTAAGGCACAAGAGTTCTTTAGCCAGCCTGTGAATGCTGCTAGGCCAGGACTCACCCTTCAGGGCAGTTAGCTCTCCTCTGGCCCAGGAGGGCAGGTTCAGAAATGCCATCCAAGACCCAAGGCCCAGAATCTGGAACTGCAAAAACATGCTTGGTGCTCTACCCCTGGGGTCCCTACCCACACTGGGCCACAGAATATTACCAGACCCTGGCCTGGTAGGAATCTGGCCTCACAGCAGGAGGGAGCAGCGAGCATTACCCCCTGAGTTCTGCCTCCTGTCAGATCAGCTGTAGCATTAAATTCTCATAGGAGCGTGAACCCTATTGTGAACTGCTCATGTGAGGGATCTAGGCTGCTCACTCCTTATCGAGATCTAACTAATGCCTGATGATCTGAGGTGGAACATTTTCATCCAAAATCATCCCCAACTGCTGCCTGGTCAGTGGAAAAATTGTGTTCCATGAAACCAGTCCCTGGTGCAAAATGTTTGGGAACCGCTGCTCTACCGCATTGTCGCTGAGCTGTTACCTAAGATGCAAGACAGAATTCCCTTTGCTTCCTGTGCCTGTGCTTTTCTCAAACAGAAAGAGTCTCTCCCCACAGCTGCCACAGCTCTGAATGTGCTGAGTCTCACCTCAATACAGCACACCTGAGTCTCACCTGGGGCCCATAACATACTACCTGCGTATAGCTGTTGGTTATTCAGGCCCCAAGGGCTCTTTAGCCAGCATGTGATGTATCCTGCCAGTACTGAGTCCTTCTCTTCAAGACAGCAGGTTCCCTTCTGATCCAGGGTATGTCTAGAAATGCCAGCCAGGAGCTAGGGCCTGGAATGGGCACCTCATGACCCTTACCAGTGCCCTATCCTACTGTGGCTGAGCTGGTATCACAGATGCAAGACAAAGTCCTCTTTACTCATTTCTCCCCTCTCCTCAAGTGGAAGGAAGGAATCTCTTTTGGAGCCACAAGCTGTGCTGCCTGGGCTTGGGTGAAGGGTGGCACAAGCACTTCCTTAGCTTCCCTGGCTGGTGTCTCAGTAGGGAAGTGACTCCCAAGTCCATTGGCTCTGAGCCCAGCTCAGCACTAGAACGTGCCTAGGAGTTGTAGTCCTTGCAACCTAGACTGCCTTTCAAGTTTATTTAGGGAGAGCACGTTTGCCCATGGTGGCGAGGCTTGCTGGAACTCAAGTTCTAACTGTGGGGCTGGGTGATTACTTTCTGGTGATAGCTAGTCTAAATGCTCCCTCCATGGGTAAGAATCAGCTGAGTTTAGCTTGGTTTTGCTTTCCACTGTGACAGGGCAGCACAGGATTTAATAAAGTCTCAGAATCACTGCATTCTCCCTCTCCCAAGTGCTCAGATTCCTTCTCCATGCCATGAGGCCACTGCTGGGGGATGGGAGGGCTGGCGTTGGCAATTCAAGACTATTTTTCCTGCTCTCTTCAGTGCCTCTTTCTGTGATATGAAGTTAAAACCAGGTATTGTGAGTGCTCACCTGATTTTTCATTCTTACAAAGGTTTTTTTTTTTTTTTTGTATGTAGATAGTTGTTAAATTTGGTGTTCTTTCAGGAGGGATGATTGGTGGAGACTTCTATTTAGCTCCTTGCTCTACCCCTCCCTTATAAATATAAATTATTGCACTATTTTGGACAGATAGGTCTGTGTGTGTGTGTGTGTGTGTGTGTGTGTGTCCATAATTATCTCTATCATCTCTACGCATAAGTAAAGAGGTATATATGTATATGTGTGGTACTGTTCTCTTATATTTTCTAGTTGGTTATTGCTGGTTTAGAGGAACGCTGCTGTTTTTAAAAATTTACTTTTTATACAGCATCCTTTCTTATTTGTTCTCATAATTTGTTGATTTTGTTAGGTTTTCTATGTAGGTTTTTCAATGTGCAAATATGACAAGTTTTGTCTTTTCACTTCCAAACCTTACACATCTGAGACTTCTAAAATTCTCTTATAGCATAAATTAAAACCTCCAAGATTTATTTAACTGTAGTTGTGATAGTGAGTATTCTTGTTCTTTTCTAATCTTAGTAAGAACTATATAAAATTTATTTATTGTTATTCTTACTGCAGATTTTTAGTGTATCTAGTTTCTGTGTTATTAAAAACAATTTTTTTTTTTTGAGATGGAGTGTAGCTCTATCACCCAGGCTGGAGTGCAGTGGCGCAATTTCAGCTCATTGCAACCTCTGCCTCCCAGGTTCAAGTGATTCTCCTGCCTCAGCCTCCCAGGTAGCTGGGATTACAGGCACCCACCACCACACCCAGCTAATTTTTTGTATTTTTAGTAGAGACAGGGTTTCACCATGTTGACCAGGCTGGGCTCGAACTCCTGACCTCAGGTGATCCGTCTGCCTTGGCCTCCCAATGTGCTGGGATTACAGGGGTGAGCCACTGCGCCTGACCAATAAAATAGGTATTAATAAGAAAAAGTGATGAGTAAAGTGCCAGTGACCAGAAATGGGCTCCTGTGTAGGCTGCCAGCTGGATAATAAAGCCCTGAATAACCAATAAGTGAGCATGAAAGTAAAATTTTGAATGTTCATTATGTGTGACTAGCTTACAACTGGCCTTTTCAAGACAATATGATAGTTTTAAATCTTTATTTTTCTTTTATTTACAAACTTATTTACTTTTCAGGTGTATGAAATCTGAAGAGAAGTCCCTTGGTGTGGGATTACATACATTTTGCACAAGAGTATTTGGTAAAAATAGTTATTTTTTCCCACATCCTATCAGAACAATATTATTATTATTATTTTTTATTATACTTTAAGTTTTAGGGTACATGTGCACAACGTGCAGGTTTGTTACATATGTATACATGTGCCATGTTGGTGTGCTGCACCCATTAACTCATCATTTAACATTAGGTGAATCTCCTAATGCTATCCCTCCCCCCTTCCCCCACCCCACAACAGGCCCTGGTGTGTGATGTTCCCCTTCCTGTGTCCATGTGCAGAACAATATTAAATACTAGATAAACAAGGTAATTATTTCAGAAAAACAGTCTAGCAAATGTCCCTTCTGTATGTAAAAAGCACGTTATAAATATGAGAATGCAGCACACAAAGAGATAGAGAATCTCTTTTACTTGAAAAGGCCCTGTCTGACCTTAATTATACTATTCTTTATTTGAAGATTTGAAAATAAAATGAAAGAAAATGCTCTGCCCAAATAAAATGTACATATAACTGGCCCAAAACATTTAAGAAAATATATAAAGTTCAGAATCTTTAATTCATTGTTTTACTCTACTAATAATTATGTTGCATTTGACCATAAGATTACTTATCTTTTAATAATTTAGAAACTTTACAGTAAAAGTAACTCATCATTTCTAAAAATAAAATTTAGACCATTAGATTTATGTTTTGATAAACTTTGCAGTACAAATAAAGAAAATTGAAATATTTCCGAATAAATCAAGTATCTTAATTCTTGTTGATAGATTTTTCTTTCCCTGTTAATTATAGCTGGCATTCCTGCACCTATATATTTTGGCGCTTTAATGGATTCCACATGTTTACACTGGGGAACTTTGAAATGTGGTGAGTCAGGGGCATGCAGGATATATGATTCCACCACCTTCAGGTAAAGATAATAATTTGTTTAAAATTGTTTTATAAGCATAGACTGTGCATAACGCAAAACCATTCATACATAACTTTTTCTTTGTCAAGTGAAAAGAATACTTTTGTGTTTATTTCCAGCAGAGATACTGTTGTTATATCTCCATTCCTTATTTGCATACTAGAATTGTATTTTCCCATTATTTCTCAAGTGCTTGGTAAATATAAGCATACATGGCTTTCCTAACCTTGGCTTTCAAAGTGTTGTTTGTTAAATTCTTAGCAGTCAACACAATATTGAAGGTAATGGTTGTACACTGATACCTATCCAATTTATATTGCTCTCTAAAGGCTCTTGTTTTATCCTGCATGATTTCATCATCTCACGAGTCTGAAGCCTCACTTCCTCTCACCACCAGTCTCTGGTCTCCAAAATCATATTTTTTCTCCCTCTTTAAATTTTGCTGAAACAATCTTCTTCATGTCTCCTAATGCCTTCTCTTTGGTAAATACAAATCTAATTTTGAATAAAACTCTTTGTTATTTCTATTTTCATTCGGAAATTTGAGTTTTGTTTAAATTTGAATTTACTTCTCTTGATGGGGCAATAGTAAAGCTACTTCATTCAATATAAAACAATTTACCATTGCTTAAAGCATTCTAAGATATTGGTGTTGATCAGCAAAAGGACACATATCGAGAAGTATGGGGAGAGCAGACAGCAGGAGATTCATCTCTGCATCTATTCCCCTTTCCCCCAGAGCTCCCCAGGAGTGATGCTGAGGGAAGCTCAGCTACATGCTATGTATGCGGTGGATTTCTACCACAGTTGAGGAACCCCAAGGGTCACTATTGAGGGTTGGCCTCATCCTGCTACTTGGATTCTTGTTGATAGTCTCCTGAATTAAATGGTGCTTAAGACACATTAAACGGACTTGGCTCCATTCTCTGTTAGTCAGACCAATTAGACTGGTCAATGAAATGGTGTATCCATGAGAAAAATCTACCAGAAGCCAAGATATTCTAGAAATAAGGGTAAATATTGTTGGTAGACAATTCTCCATGGATCCCTACATTTCTGCTTTTCTTGTTAGCAGGGACACTGAGAGCATTTTTTCTGGACTATATTTTCAAGGATGTTGGAACAGTAAATGACCTTGGAAGATATAAATAGTGTCTCTCTCAAGGACAGAGGGCAGGTAGCTTGTTGTCCATGATGATAAGAAAATGTCTCCCTTTGGGGCAAAGTTTGGGCAGATTTTTTTGAAGCCCATTTAAAAGATTGGGATTTCCTAAACTCAGGACTTTCTAACTGCAGCCCAAATTCACTGTGTGTACAATGTTTACCTGGGTTCTCCCTCTGTGTCACCACTTTGGGACTTGGAGGGTAAGGAAAATCAACTTGAACATGAAGCTTGTGCTGACTGCTGTGTTGTGAGTAAAAAAAGTCCTTTGTCCCTGACCTATGAGTCTTGTATCTTCTGTTAGCATCCTTGAAACTGTGGCAGGCTAGCCTGTTAGCTTACAAATGAAGTAAAATCTTAGACTCTTTTACAGTTCTTGAGAACAAACTTCTGATTACCTTTCAATTTTCCTAAAAATGTGAAAATGATTAATTAGATTTATTCCAACCAATAGAAGGGGAGAAAATGCAGTAGTGGTAATTCATAAGAAAAAAACCCCACACAAATAAGTTAAAAAATAAGCCTAAGTGGTTTTGCAAATTGGTTAAACTTGCTGGTTAAAAGATAGTAATTTTTATATTGGACTTTTCAAAATTTGAACTAAATGTTGTTTGTAAGAGATAGATCAAAAATATAAAATGATTGAAGATAAGGTTTTGAAAAGATCTACCAGACACATACTAAATCAACTTCTGTAGTTATATTAATGATTTCAACAAAATATAGTTAAAGGGAAAAAATTAATAGGGTTAACCAGAGATATTACTTAATAATAAAAGGAAAACACTATAAAAATATAGAAAAATTATGAACCTATGTAAATCTATCAACATAACCTCAAATACACAAAACAAAAATTTATAAAATTATAAGAATAAATCTACAGAATGGAAAATTTCAGTATACTTGTCCCACAAATGAATATTAAATACAGACAAAAATGAGTGATAATATAGAATATTTCAACTTCAAATTGTACGAGTAATTGAATATACAGATAAATGTATATTCTGTATAAACATATATAATCTGTATGAATCTATAATACATCTATATCTATTTCTACATGAATACATGGATAATTGTTAACCAAAATACCAGCACCTATGCCACTAAAAAGTTAAAAAAAAGTATTGATACCACATAAATCCTGTTTTCTGTTCACAATGCAATGGAGATGAAAGTCTACAATAAAAAATTCCCAAACCCCAAATGTTTGAAAAGTGGAAAAAAATGCAGTCTTAAATTACTCATGGTTAAAAGAATAAATTACAGTAAACATAATTAAATAATTAGAACTGTATGTCAATGAAAGCACTGAATAAGAAAACTTGTGGGATGAAGCTAAGCCAACCAGTAATCAAAGGGATTTTTAGAGCTTTAAATGTATAAATATATATACACATATGTATATGTTTGCATATGTACAAATATATGTATATAAATATGTATATTAATATATACATATAAGTACATATATACATATTTATTTACATATGTATATAAATGTATATTTACATATGTATAGCTATATTACATATGTAAATATACATATGCAATATATATTCACATGTATATACACATAGGTATATATGTTTATATACACATATGTATATAAAGATGTATATATTTATACATTTAAAACATAATATGTATAAAAATATATACATATATACATTTACACATAAAAGGCTGAAAATTAATGAACTCAGAATTTAGAAAAAGAACAATGAAATATGTACAAATGACATAGAATGACCTGATAAATGACTCAAAAATTTACATATTGATATATTTCCTATCTCAAATAAGAATAATTGAAACAATATATTTTTAAAATTCAAAAGGGACTTTTCTTGATTAAAAGACAATATAAATATCATCCTAAACATCTGGTTTTTCAGAAATTAAACAGAAACATAAAGGAGTAAACAAAGCTGAATTCACAGGCTCTATGTCTCAAAATGAGCATTGGTTTCTGATATCAGCTTCCAAGGAAGAATAAGGTACTTCTAAGTCAAGAGACTAAATTCAGATTCAATGCTTTAATCCAATTAATGAGGTAAAACACCTTTTACAAGACTTAGTGTTCCTCAAAATGTGATATTCACTCAGAACTTCACAATGTGACCTTATTTGCAAATAGAGCATTTACAAGTAGAGTTAGTTAAGTTAAATGTGGTTATACTGGATTACCGTAGGCTTAAATCCAATCACTGGTGTCCATTTTTTTCTGAATCCTAGTAATGTTTCATAATAAAAGAAAATTTTAGAAGTAGAAAGATAAAAATAGATGAAGAAATTAATAAATAGACTATATACCGTAGAGGGAATAAGAAAGTAAAGAGCTATGTTTTGGTAAAGGTGCAAAGATATTACTAATAACAATACTGTGGAAAGGCAAATAAAGAGAGGAGGCACAAATAAAACATCATTAAGGATGAAAAAGCTAATATAAGTACAGATATTATAACACTTACATAGGGATTTTAGATATAACAATTTAGAAACATATTAAATAGATATTTTTCTAGACAATTATATATTACCAGATTTTATTATAAATCTATAGAAACATGAATATTTTTATAGTTACTTAAAAATGTAAAACTTTCAAAAGTGCTCATCCCCCAAGGTACCAAGTTCAGATAGTTTTCAGGAAAGTCTGAAAAAACCTACAATGAACCAATGATTAATTCGTAAATTATGCAAGTTATTCTCAGAAACAGAAAAAGGGAAAATTTTGTAATTCATTTCACAAAGCTAGTACAATCTTAATAATCACACTGGACAAGTTCAGTACAAGAAAAAAATTTGTAGGCTAATCTTATACATGCAAAAATTCTACATAAAAATTGATAAATTGAATCTAGTAATGTATAAAAATTACAAATACAGTTTATTTTAAGCATGCAAGGATGGGTCAACATCAGAAAATCTATTGGTGTAATAGATGCTATTAACACAATAAAGGTAGAAAACTTTGCATATTCTTCCGACTACAAGCAGAAAAGTTATTTGGTTATATTATGCACATTCATGATTAAAACTTTGAGCAAGCTCGCAATAGAAAATAACTTCCTTAATCTGATCAAGGTCATCTAAAGAAACTCTCACAAGAGTATATATTATAATTCATGATGATTCTTTGGAAGCATTCTTACTAAATACTAGAATAAAACTGCTATCACTACCAGTATTCATTTTGAGGTGAAGATCCTACTCAATGAAAAACTAGTTATAACAACAATAATAAAACATTAGAAAAGATGAAAATAAATTTGGATTTTCTCAGTGGGAAAATTAAAAAAACATAAAATATTTTAACAAATACTGAAATCAATAAGAGAGTTTAGCAAAGTTGCTTATATAAGATCAGCATGCAAAACCATCAGCTGCTGTTTTTATCAGAATAAAATACAAAGATATACAAATTTAGTTTGCACTAACCACACTATGTAATATTTAATATGTTTTAACTTTTAAAAAAATAGATACATCTACCTCGGATTGCCGGCAGCACTAAGAGGATCAAGCTTTGTTCCAGCCTTAATCATCTTAATTCTTTTGAGGAAGTGTCATCTACCTGGTGAAAATGCCTCTTCAGGAACTGAGCTTATAGAGACAAAAGTCAAAGGGAAGGAAAATGAGTGCAAAGATATATACCAAAAGTCCACGGTTTTGAAAGATGATGAATTGAAAACTAAATTGTAATTGTCCTATTATATTACTTTTTTCAGAATTAGAGAACATGCTGTACAACTTAATTGTTTTAAAAATCAGTAGAGATACAATAGATAACTTTTTCTTGTCTTTAAGAACCTAAAAAAACTCTTAACTCAAAATAATAAAATGTTCACTAATGATATTTCTAAGGTATCAATGACACTTGAGTTTTCCTAGGAGGGACATCAATAACAGCCCCCTAAAGAAGATTCTTAGAGCCAGCTTTATTTTTATGTTGAAACAGCAATTTCCCTTAATTTATCGAAGTAAGGGTGTACTTCCTACATCTCCTTCTACTAATACTTCTAAAAATTTTCTGTTATGAAAACCTATTTAATTCCACTAAATTTGTTCTTTGATATTGGAATTATTCAGATGCCTAAATTCTCATTCTGTTATGTGAAGATTTAAATATTTTATTCAAGTTTATCGCTTCCATGTGAGAGAAGCCTACATCTTCTTATTCTATTTAGGAATCGTTCTTTAACTCTTCTTATTCATTCTAGGCATGACTCCTATATAATAGATTACTCATAAATATACCCTCCTACTTTCAATTTTTTCTTTTCTTTATTACTCATACATTTGCTCAATTTGTACAGAATACTGAAAAACTTAAGCAGGTTATTAAACATCATGAGGCAAAGATTGTTGGATTTTTTTTCGGTAATTCAAATCCGGTGACTAAAGTTTTTCTTAAAAACAAGTGTCTGAATCAAAGGATGAAAGGACAATATTATAAAAACTCCAGTTCTTAAAGGCTGTTTGTAATGTCAGATATTGTCAAAGAACCACTTTCTAAGATTCAGGACTCTTTAGACCGATGTTTATAGCACCCATTGTGTCCTAAGGTAGAACACAAACACTAACTTTCCAAAAATAATCTTAGACAATAGCTTCTGTTATGAAACCGAGGTTAGTAAAGGCTAAGGTACATATTAAAAGCTAAATCTACTTATATTATTATTTTGTAAATTATGGATAAAATTAAAAATTGAAGGATTTTAGACATAGAAGAGGACTCATTGATTAATATAGGGCTTCTGGTAAAAGAGAATAGAATGAACAGACAAATAACTGTTTGTCTACTCCTTACTCTCCTTCCTGTTGAAATGACAGTCAATATATAAGAATGACATAAATCCCTAATGGATGAAGAGAATGGAGTAAGGAAGGGTGGGAGAAGTGGGTGTCAATACACTATGGTTATTTATGTGTACCATAAATGGAGTGAGAGTGTCTGCAGGGATACAACAGAGTGGAGGAAGCTGAAATACAGAATATACCTAGAAGGAGCCTGGAATGGAAGTGTGAAACTGAGTTGCCAGTTCAAAGTGTGAGTTGGTAGCTGGACAGAAAGCAGGCCAGTTAACTGAAGGACTTTGTACAGATGCTTTACAGGTTAATATGATTTCCTAAATGATCAGATGCATCATATGAAAAAAGAAAGCAAATGAGAAGAGAAAGGCTGTATAGAACAGGTTTAGGGGGAAGGATGAAAAGTTAAGTTTCAGTTTCATGAAGTTTGAGACTTCAACTCAGGGCATATAAAAAATAACCAAGGTTCAAACCAAGACTGGCTTTGAAACGAGAGAGAGGAACTAAAATCATTGGAAAGGGGGAGTTTAACTTTGATGTAGGTATGACTGCAGCAGTGAGATATCGTATTAAGATCTGATGACATGAAATTTGGAGCCACTTCCTTTGTGGTGGGAGGAAGTGAGGAGAATGGCCTGGAAACTAAAAGAAGGAGAAGAGACTTACCTATATTCACAGAGCAGCAAGAAAAAGTAAACAGCCACTGCATGAGAAGGTTTCAGGGGAATCAGATTTTGCTGAGTGTGCGATGGTGAAGAGAATGCTCATTTCTGAACTGGAATCTGAGCTAAAAAGAAGCAAATAGGATATATATGGAAGTTAGACTTATGGAAATTAGAAGAAGGGGAATGAGAGATAGTTTGGAATTCTGTGGCTATTTAGGTGACTGACATAAATGGGAGCAGAGGACATAATGAGGTTAGTTCTTACGGATTCAAGGCAGATAGTGTTGGTGAAACCGTGAGTGTCAAAATTAGGCGAGGTGGTGACTGGGCTCCCTGATGACCTCTTGTCGAGCAAAACTGAATAAGCAAAAACTTACTCAAGCTCCTGAGGCCCATTCATCATCCGTATTGATAGATTTGAGGTGATCTGAGAAAGCTGAGTCTTGCTTTGTGGACAATTCACCCACTTGAACTCCCTCAATGGAGCATCATAGGCCCAGAGAGACATGGCTATGGACTTAGTACCTTGGCATCACTTTTATCCCCTCATGGAGGAGATGGCATTTTACTCTGAAAACATAGGGTTCTCCTTTGACACTTCTTGGTGGGAGAAAGCAGGTCAGAGAAAGTGGGTGTTGGAGTGCTTTGGGATCCCTCATGACCTCTTTTGTTGGTATACATGAAGCCTGGGAGTTTAGTTCTTATTCTGAGCACTTGTACTACTCTCATGAGGGTAGAGATAATGGCATAGCGGACAGACATGGAGAAGAGAAACAAGAGAACAGGTAGTGAGAAGTCGAGAGTCAGTAATTTTCTTACTTAATATTGTGGGGATCTTACTTAATACATAAAGTTAATGAAACTAGAAATAGTGGTTTAATATATTACTTATAATTCAAAAATTAACCTATATTTACAGATGCTTACACAGTTTCTTTGTGAATCCACCTATGGTTTTATTTTAATTAATTTTTTATTGCAAAGCAATGAAATGTTGCTTTGTGGAGCCAGATAGCATTACAGCAGGTAAATGGGTTTCTGCTAGATCTCCACATTACTGGGGAGATGCTCGAACACCTCAGAATATACACACCCTTAAGGTTCAAGGGCTGGGGTTGAGCTCTCCATAAGGAACTTTTCCTCCTCCCAGAAGGGCGATCATTGTGTATATAGACATGGAGACAGAACCAGAACGACTTCCGTGGGTGGAAATAGTGCCATCAGAATCATTTATTATTATGAAATAAATATTATTTATCTACATTGAAAAAATACTACTCCTCCTAAAATCATTAACTTCTCCTCAGACGATTTTAAGAAATTTGAGTAATAGCACACGAAGTGGTAAAGACCCTTAGTCTTTCTGGTATATTAGAAAAGCCTTTTAATCAGTCTCTGGAAGGACACTAGGGATTGCAGCTGAATAAATATATTAAGAATAACAAATCAGTTCAACAACGAGTAGAGTCTGAGGTGGGATTTTCCGTGGAAATTCTCTTATGTCTGTACTAACAATAAGAAAGACAAGACAAAGACTAAGTAATTAAAGAAAAGCTCGAAATGTTTTGTAACCAAAAGCTTGAAATGTTATGTAACCAGAATGTTATGTAACCAGAGCTGTTAGATCAGATACTGGCTGATTCATAGGTGAACGTCCTCTTTGTGGGTCCTCTCATGCATCCCCATTTTCAGAATGTAAATAATTTGACTTTGTAGCCCTTCCAAAAAGGGTACTATCCCACTTCTCGTGGCATAAATCATACATTGACTGAGCATTCACCATCTAAAAATCACTCATGCTCCTTGAACCAAGGTGATTATCAGAGACAGCTCCTGGTAGAAGAGGTTGTAGATGTTAAAAGAGTATGATTTCTATATAAGAAAATATAGAAATTGACAGAATGGTTCTTATTTACTGGGCCTGGAGAATTCCTGTTCTGGCATTCTTAGATCCCTCAAATTTATTACCAAGGGGAAAAGGAAAAAGAGGCAAGCAGGCAGTAGGGTAAGCTGTTGTTTGCTTGCCAAGGAACTGGAGAGTGCAGGTTTCAAGACACCTTGAGGAAATTCTCCTGAGCCCTTAGCCAGGAGAAGAGAGCAGAAAACGCTTTTCTGTAGAATCCCAAGAGGCATAAAAGAGGATGAGTAACTGGGTCCTGTGCCAAGTTCCCAACCCCTAAGCCTTCCCAACATGGAGAAACTACACCAGTGTTGAAAAGTTTCTAGGTTGGAGGAACAAACTTGAGCATCAAGGGCAGATGCTTTGTTAACACAGTCCTGTGCAGAGGGCTCCTTCAGAAGGCATCCCCTGTGACCCAAACACCGCACCTTCTACTTTCTGGCCTTATGCCATCAATGCATCCAGCTGCAATCCATCCTCAAACCTGGAATCCATCTCTTGACTTCCCAGCCAGACCACATTCCATCCCTTCACTGTGTCCCACCCTGCCCAGAATGCATGCTGTTCTCCCAGAGTCTCATGGAAATAAGGCCTTGCACTGAAATAGGCTGTGGGAAACAAAAGGATAAGCAGGTCTGGACCAGGCTGTAATGGTAGCAGGTGAAAACAACTTATGGAAAAACACATGAATTCATTAGGAAATAAGGTGACAGATCCCCAGCTGCTGAAGAACTAGAATGTCTATTACACTCATACAATTGATGTTTTATTTTAATACACCAGAGCTACCACACAAAACTTCCCTCCATGTGAAAGGTTCCAGATAAAATTCTGCCATCCCTCCTCTCCTCATGTCCTCCTGCTCAGACCCACCTTCATGCCCCTAAACCAATCTGCATCATGCCTGTTTCAGAGAGTCATGGCAAGATGGGCAGTGCCTCCATTGTCACCATTCCCCACACCTCTGCACACTTCTGCCCCTTCCCCTCTAGACTCCACAACTTCACAGTCTTACTGTTGTAAATATTCCTGTACAGTTAGTAATGATCAAATGATCCTGTGGTCAGAGGCCTCTTTGGCAGTGTCTTCTTACCCTTAAGAAAGGTCATGAAATCCAGAAGGGGCAACCTTTCCAGGAGAGCTTTGGAGTCATTTCTGTGTGAGACACTATTGCATAATCCTGTAAGATTGCTTTTATATTTAAGGAATGATGTTACTTAACAAATAAACAAAAAAATTGCAAATAAATTTTTTAACAATGTTTACATTGGCTTAATCATATCTTCTCTCTTCCATGTCCCTTCCTTTCTCCTCTTCCCTAGAGGTCACAAAAATATACTCCACTTTCAGTTATCTAAGTTGTCTCCCCTCCTTCAAAGGGGAGAAAGGCTGGAGAGAACATGGGAAACATGAATCCAGTGATAATAACCTCAGTCAGCAATTAATCTCATCATCCAGTTTCTTCCAATGGAAGGGTTAACAGGAAAATGGTCAAAGGTTGACAAGAAGAAAGAATTGGAGGAATTAAATGGTTAATTCACCAAATGTAAAATGCCCCCAAACTGGAAAAGCACTAAATTAGTTTTGAAGGAAGAACAGAAGGGAGGAGTGAGAGAATATAGGACCAAAGAAAGGAGAGGAGAAAATAAAATAAGATATAAACTACTTTGAAGATTATAAAAATGCAAGATTTTGTTTCTCTTTTTTATTGTAACCAGATGAAGCTTCCAAAAACAATTATCTATGTAAAAATAATTTGTCCTAGAGGATTCTGGGAGGATAGCAGAGTAGGGAGCACCAGAAATCTGTCTTCCTACTTAGACAACAAATTCATTGGCAGATTATGTCTTATGTAACTATTTTGAAACTCTGGAGCCTATTGAAGGCTTACAACTTCCAAGGGAAGGCTTAGACATAAATTGAGGTTAATTTTGGTCAATTTCAGCCATTAGTAGAGTAGCAACTACCCATCCCTCACTGCCAGTTCCATGGCAGGCAGCTGAGCACTTGTTCCAGGAGCAGCTTGCATGCAGTGTGTGGGGGCCAGGGCGGGCAAAATCATCCTGTTCTTCAAATTTCAGGTAGCTGTTCTCAGAATGCTGGTTGCTGCTTCTAACCACAAAGATGCAAACACATAAATGGGCAGCCATTGTTTTTGCACCTCCCCTCGTTGTTGCAATCCCCTCCCTCATCAATTGAAGTGATTTCCAGAGGATTTAAAGAGCCAGCACTACTGTTCCCCCTTTCATTTTTTAAATTTTTCTCCCTTTGGGAGCCAGACATTAAAGACTAAGATATTTAATAGCAACTCTATATATAGGGAAAATTAGAAAGGTACTGCACATGGCCAGGAAAAGACACAGGCTCAGAAAAGACCAGAGATGTCAAGTTTACACTTTATGCTGATCCCTGGCACAGAGGCAGCATATAAGTATTAAAAACAACAACAGCAAACCCTAAGGAAGGGAAAATAACTGATTTATAGTTACAATATTTTTAGATTCAAATGTCCAGCTTCCAACAAAAAGTCACAAGGCATATAAAGAAATAGAAAAGCATGGCCTATTCAAAGGAAGAAAATAAATCAACAGGAGTTGTTCCTAGAAAAGACCTGATGGTAGATCTACTAGACAAAGACTTTAAAACAACTCTCTTAAATATGCTAAGGAAAGATGTGGAGGAAGTCAAAAAAATCATGTGCAAACAAAATGGAAATATCAACAAAGAAATAGAACACTTGAAACATTTCTGAAGCTGAAAATACAACATCTGGAATGAAAAATATACTAGAGGGATTCAAAGGCAGGTTCAAGCAGGTAGAAGAATCAGTACACTTAAAGACAGGACAATGGAAATTATTGAGTCTGAGGAACAGAAGAGTAGAAGATTGAGAAAAAGTAGAGAGATCCTAATGGAATTGTGGGACACCATTCATCAGACCAACATGCACATTGTGGAAGTCCAAGAAGGAGAAGAGTGAGAGGAAGAGGAAGAGAGAATATTTGAAGAAACAGTAGCTGAAAACTCCCTGTATTTGATTAATAATATGAATATAAACATCCAAGCTCAACAAACTCCAAGTAAGATGAACTAAAAGAGATCCATACTTTGTCTTTTGAAAGACAAAGACAAAGAGAACATTTTAAGAGCAGCAAGAGAGAAGTGACTCATCACGTATCAGGGATTCTCAATGAGAGTAACAGGAGAATTCTCACCAGAAACTTTGGAGGCAAGAAGGCAGTGGGCCAGTACATTCAAAATGCTGAGAGAGAGAAAACAATCAATCTGTGAATTGATAATTCTACATCTGGCAAAATCATCCTTCAAAAGTGAAGGAGAAATTAAGACATTCCTATATAAACAAAAGCTGAGCAAGTTCATTAACACTAGACCTTCCCTGAAAGAAATGTTCACAGGAGTCTTGCAGGGTGAAATAAAAAGACACTGGACAGTAAACTGAAGCTGTATGAAGAAATAAAGATCTCAATAAAGGTAAATATATGGGCAATCATAAAAGCTAGCATTATTATAACAATGGTTTATAACTCTATTTTTAACTTTCTACATTTTTTAAGAGATTAATATTATACAAAAATTATATTGACACTTTCGTTTGTAACTCCACATTTTGTTTTAAATTTAAAAGATTAATGTATTCAAAATAATTATTGGCCAGATGGGGTGGCTAACACCTGTAATCCCAGCACTTTGGGAGGCTGAGGCGGGCAGATCACTTGAGCTCATGAGTTTGAGACCAGCCTGGGAAACATGGCAAAACCCTGTCTCTACAAAAAAATACAGAAATTAGCTGGGCATGTCAGTGCACACTTGTGGTCTCAGCTACTGAGAAGGCTGAGGTGAGAGCATGGCTTGAGTCCAGGAGGCAGAGGTTTCAGTGAACTGAGATTGTGCCACTGCACTTCAGCCTGGGTGATAGAGCCAGACCTTGTCTTAAAAAAATATATATTAGTTTATGTTTTGGGCACACAGTGTACACAATGCCTAATAAGGATGTAATTTTGTGGTCAACAACCAAAAGAGTTGGGGATGGAGTTGTAAAAGAGCAGAGTTGTGTATGTTATTGAAGTTAAACTGGTATAAATTCAAATTAAACTGTTATAATTCTAAGATTTTTAAATGTAATCCCCATAGTAACCACACCAAAAAAGCTATACAGTATACACAAAAAGAAATGAGAAAGAAATATAAATATTTAATTACTAAAAAAATTAAACACAAAAGAAGACAGTAATTCAGAAAAGGAGGGACAAAAAAAGCAACATAGAAAACAATATAAAACAAGTAAGAAGATGACAGAAATAAGTCTTTCCTTATCAGTAATTACTTTAAATTTAAATAGATCAAACTCCCCAATCAAAAGACAGAGATTGGCAGAATGGATTAAAAAAAATGAACCAACTCTGTGTTGTCTACAAAAAACTCACATAAGATGCAAAGACACAAATAGACTGAAAGTGAGTGATAGGTAAACAATAACCAAAAGAGAGCAGGAATGGCTATACTAATATGAGAACAAATAGACTTTTAATTTTAAAAGGTTAAAAAAGATGAAGACATTTCATATTAATAAAAGGCTCAATAGAGCAAGATGATATAACAATTATAAACTGTTACCCACCTAATAGCAGATCATCAATATATATGAAACAAAAACTTTGGATAGAATTGAATGGAGAAATAGACTATTCTACAATAATAGTTGGAGACTTCAATACCCTACTCTCAATAATAAATAGAATGACCAGACAAAAGTTATGTAAGAAAATAGAGAACTTAAACAATGTAATAAACCAACTATATCTAACATATATCTAATAACAGCATACATATTCTTCTTAAGTGCACATGAGACATCTTTCAGGACAGAACATATGTTATACCACAAATTAAGTCTCCACAGATTTAAAATGATTGACATCATATGAAGTATCTTCTCCAATGAAAACAAGATGAAGTTAGAAATCAATAACAGAGGAAAGGTTGGAAAATGTATAAATTTGTAGAGATTAAGCAACATACTCTTAAACAACAAATAGACAAGCTAAAATTTTTAAACAAAAATTAGAAAATACTTAGAGAAAAATGAAAACAAAAACAGAATATATAAAAATGTTTGAAATGCTGTGAAAGCAGTGCTAAGGGGAAAATTTATAGCTATAAATTCTTACATGAAAACATTTTAAATTGACAATCTAACTTTTCAAATTAAGAAATAAGAAAAGGAAAGAAACTAAACCCATAGTTAGAAGAAAAAAGAAAATAATAAAAATAAGAGCAGCAATAAATGAAATACAGAATGGAAACACAATAGAGAAAATCAATGACAGCAAAAGTTGATTCTTTGAGAATATCAACAAAAATAATGCTTTAGCTAGATGGACAAGGAAAAACAGAAAGCAGACTCAGATTGCTAAAATCAGAAATGAAGGTGGAGACATTACTATTAATCCTAATTCCACAGAAATAAAAAAGATTATAAGAGAGTACTATGAACAGTTGCACAGCAACAAATTGGATATTCTAGATGAAATGAACAAATTCCTAGAAAAACAAAACTTATCAGGACCAACTTACGAGGAAATAGAAAATGTGAATCAACCTATAAATAGTAAGGAGATTAAATCAGTAATCAAAAATTTTTAAATAAAGAAAAACCCTGGACCTGATGGCATCACTGGTGAATTTTACCAAACATTTAAAGAACTAACATTAATCCTTCCAAAACTTTTCAAAAAAGTTTGAAGGAGAGAATACTTTCTAACTCATTCTATGAGACCAGCCTCACCCTGCTACCAAATCCAGACAAAAACACTACAAGCAAAGAAAACTAAAGACCAACGGCCTTTATGAACATTGAGGCAAAAATCTTCAACTAAATACTAGTGAACAAAATTTATCAGCATTTAATATTAAAATGATTAGAAACCATAACCAAGTGGAAGTTATTCCTGGAATGCAAAGATAGTTCAACATATGAAAACTGATGGAAAAAAACCCCACCACATTAACAGAATGAAGGAAAAAAGACCACATGAACATCTTAATTGATGCAGAAGAAAATATTTGACAACATTCAACACACTTTCACAATAGAGACATTCAACACACTAGAGAAAATGGAAACTACCTCAACATAATTAAAGCCATATATGAAAAGCCCATAGCAATCATCATACTCAATGGTGAAATATTGAAATCCTTTTCTCTAAGGTCAGGAACATGGCAAGGATGCCCGCTTTTACTACATTTATTCAACATAGTGCTGAGAGTTTTAGCCAGAGCAATTAAATAAGAAAAAGAAATAAAGGGCATCTAAGTTGGAAAGTAAGAAGTAAAATTTCTCTGTTCACAGATGATATTATCTTTTATGTAGAAAACCATAGGAATTCTGGATGCAAAAATCTTCAACAAAATACTTGCAAACGGAATCCAGCAGCACATCAAAAAGTGTATCTACCACAATCAAGTTGGCTTCATCCATGGGATGCAAGGTTGGTTCAACATATGCAAATCAACAAAGGTGATTTATCATATAAACAGAACTAAAGACAAAAACCACATGATTATCTCAATAGATGCAGAAAAGGCCTTTGATAAAATTCAACATCTCTTCATGTTAAGAACTCTCAATAAACTAGGTGTTGAAGGAACATACCTCAAAATAATAAGAGCCATCTATGACAAACATACAGCCAATATCATATTGAATGGGGAAAAGCTGGAAGCATTCTCCTTGAAAGCCAGCACAAGACAAGGATGCCCTCTCTCACCACTCCTATTGAACATAGTATTAGAAGTTCTGGCCAGGGCAATCAAGCAAGAGAAAGAAATAAAGGGAATTCAAATAGGAAGAGAGGAAGTCAAATAATCTTCACTTGCAGGTGCCATGGTTCTTTATCTAGAAAACCCCATTGTCTAGGCCAAAAAGCTTCTTAAACTGATAAGCAACTTCAGCAAAGGCTCAGGATACAAAATCAATGTGCAAAAATCACTAGCATTCCTATACACGAATGACAGGCAAGCTGAGAGTTAAATCACGAATGAACTCCCATTCACAATTGCCACAAAAAACAATAAAATACCTAAGAATACAGCTAACAAGGGAAGTGAAGGATGTCTTCAAGGAGAACTACAAACCACTGCTCAAAGAAATCAGAGAGGACACAAACTAATGAAAAGCTATTCCATGCTCATAGATAGAAAGAATCAATATTGTTAAAATGGCCATACTGCCCAAAGCAATTTATAGATTCAATGCTATTCACATTAAACTGCCATTGACACTCTTTACATAATTAGAAAAAAAAATTGGAAAATTCATATGGAACCAAAAGGAGCCAAAATAGCCAAGGCAATCCTAAGCAAAAAGAACAAAGCTAGAGGCATCACATTTCCCAACTTCAAATTATACTACGAGGCTATAGTAACCAAAATAGAATAATACTGGTACAAAAATAGGCACATAGAACAGCAGAACAGAATAGAGAACCAAGAAATAAGACTGCACACCTACACCCATCTGATCTTTGACAAACCTGACAAAAATAAGCAATGGGGAAAGGCTTTCCTATTTAATAAATGGTGCTGGGAGAACTGGCTAGCCATATGCAGAAAATTGAACCTGGATCTTTTCTTACACCTTATACAAAAATTAAGTCAAGATGGATTAAATATTTAAATATAAAACCCAAAACCATAGAAACCCTCAACGAAAACCTGGGCAATACCATTCAAGACATAGGCACAGGGGAAGATTTCGTAATGAAGATGCCAAAAGTGATTGCAACAAAAGCAAAAATTGACAAATGGGATCTAATTAAACTAAAGAGCTTCTGCACAGCAAAAGAAACTATCAACAGAGTAAACACACAACCTGCAGAATGGGAGAAAATATTTGCAATCTCTCCATCTGACAATGTTCTAATATCCCACATCTATAAGGAACTTAAATTTACAAGAAAAAAGAAACCATTAAAAAGTGAGCAAAAGACATGAGCAGACACTCCTTAAAAGCATATATACATGCAACCAACAAAGGATATGAAAAAAGCCCAACATCACTGATCATTAGAGAAATGCAAATGAAAACCACAATGAGATACCATCTCACATCCATCAGAATAACTATTATCAAAAAGTCAAAAACTAACAAATGCTAGTGAGGTTGTGCAGAACAAGGGAGACTTTTACACTGTTGGCAGAAGTGTAAATTAGTTCCACTGTGGTGATTCCTCAAAGACTTAGAGGCAGAAATACCATTTGACCCAGCAATCCCATTATTGGGAAAATACCCAGAGAAATATAAATCATTCTATTGTAAAATACATAGATGTGTATGTTTACTGCAGCACTATTCGTAATAGCAAAGACATGGAATCAACCTAAATGCCCATCAGTGATAGACTGGATAAAGTAAATGTGGTACATATACACTATGGAATACTATGCAGCCAGGAAAAGGAATGATATCATATCCTTTGCAGGGACATGGATGGAGTTGCAACCCATTATTCTCAGCAAACTAATGCAGGAACAGAAAACCAATACCACGTGTCCTCACTTATAAGTGGGAGCTAAATGATGAGAGCACATGGACACATGGGGAGAAACAACACACACTGGGGCCTGTCGGAGGGTTGTGGGTGGGAGGAGTGAGAACATCAGGAAGAATAACGAACGTATCAAAATATGTCACATACTGCATAAATATATATACCTACTATGTATCCATAAAAATTAAAAATTTAAAACACTAATAAAAGAAATAAAACATTAGTAAGTGGGAAAACATTCTGTGTTCATGGATTGAAAGACTTAATATTGTTTAAAAAAATCCATGCTATCCAAAGCCATGTGTAGATTTAACACAATTTCTATGAAAATTTCAATGACATTTTATACAAAGATAGGAAAACCCCATTTAAAATTTATATAAAATCCTAATACACCCTGGATGGCTAAAAAAAAAAAAAAAAATCTTGAAGAACACAATTGGATGCTTCACAACTCCTGATTTCAAAACATACTGCAAAGTAACTGTAATTAAGATGGTGTTGTACTGGCATGAATATATATTTATATAAACCAATGAAACAGAATAGAGAGCTCAGATACAATCTTTTGAATATACAAACGATTTTCAACAAGGGTGCCAAGATTACACAATAGGGAAAGGAGAGTCTCTTCAACAAATGGTGTTAGGAAAATGGAATACCCACATGCAAAGCAATGAAGTTGGGCCCTTACCTTATCCTATATGCAAAAATTAACTCAAAATGTATTAAATTCCTAAATATAAGACCTTAAACTTCAGAATAAAATGAAGGAGAAAGTTTTAGGGCATTGAATTTGGCAATAACTTTTAAAATATGATACCAAAAACACAGGCAGTGAAATAAAAAATACACAAATGGGGCTACATAAAACTTAAAAATCCCAAAACAACAAAATGTAAAAAATAGAATTATTATATGCACCATTAATCCTTCTTCTGAGTGTATATTCAAAATAATTCAAAATGAGATCTTGAACAGATATTTATTTGCACATTCATGTTCATTGCAGCATTATTTACAATAGGCAAGATGTAGAAGAAACCCAAATGGCTAGTGATGAATGAATAAAGAAAACATTATATATATATATATATATGTATGTATATATATATTTTAATATACATGGTGTGTGTATATATAGAGAGAGACAACACACACACACACACACACACACACGATAAAATATTATTCAGCCTTAAAAAAAACTTCCTGTTTGAGGGTCTTCACAAGCCAAACCGAGCCCTTATTTTTAGTCAATTTCTCAATTCACCTGTAAGTACCTGCAGACTTATGGAACCAGTGTTCCAGGAAAAAAGCTCTCTGCCCTGCTGTATGATTTTTCTCAAGCTGGAATGTCCTCCCTCATCTCTAGGTCATAAGAGTTGGCTTATTCCAAATAATATCATTTTGATATTTTCTCAGATACCCCCACTTTAAATAATTTCTCCCACCCTGCTGTACCACTGGAGAATATATGTGTATAGTGATAACTGATAACTCTTCCCTATATTTCCCCTAGTCTTCTAGATAACTATTCCACATCTCTCTTCTAGATCTTAGGATAAAATACTAAGGACTCAGAACACAAGTGTGTAGAAAACACAGAACATAAAATATATATTTATCATGACCATCAAAACATTTCTCCCTGAAATTTGTAAACATTTTGTATATAAAAGAAATATTGATACTACAGAATCTCAGTGGTTCTTACCTGGATTTAGACATGCTGACATTAGAGAATCTCCATAGTTCCTACCTGGATTTAGAACCTACAGCAACTGCAGCAAGTCTATCCATTTTCTGTTGTTAAAGTCTCTTTTTAAAGAGTTAGCATTTTTTTTTGAGTCCAATGATGATTACCCAATTAGGTCGTTGTACTAGGTAAACAGAAAACAGAATATTTAGCTAATTCTAGGAATTCACTCTAGGCTTCTATATTTTAAAGGTTATGTTACTAATTTCTCAGAATTAACATATCATTTTATGTTAATGTTAAAAATAAATTTTGTTTCTGGGAATGACTTGTATTATATTGTTTATTAAATTGTTATTGTTATTAAATTAAGCATAAGATTCTTTTTTCTTTAGAAATACAAATACAACAGATTATTCAAGGTATTTAAACTCTGCCAACTAGTAGAGAAGAAGAATCAAATAGATGCAATAAAAAATGATAAAGGGGATATCACCACCGATTACACAGAAATACAAACCACCATCAGAGAATATAAACACCTCTACACAAATAAACTAGGAAATCTAGAAGAGATATATAAATTCCTGGACACATACACTGTCTCAAGACTAAAGCAGGAAGAAGTTGGATATCTGAATAGACCAATAACAGGCTCTGAAATTGAGGCAATAATTAATAGCCTACCAACCAAAAAAAGTCCAGACCAGACAGATTCACAGCCTAATTCTACCAGAGGTACAAAGAGGAGCTGGTACCATTCCTTCTGAAACTATTCCGATCAATAGAAAAAGAGAGATTCTTCCCTAACTTATTTTATGAGGCCAGCATTATCCTGATACCAAAGCCTGGCAGAGACACAACAAAAAAAGAGAATTTTAGGCCAATATCCCTGATGAACATCGATGCGAAAATCCTCAATAAAATACTGGCAAACCAAATCCCGAAGCACATCAAAAAGCTTATCCACCACAACCAAGTCAGCCTCATCCCTGGGATGCAAGGCTGGTTCAACATACGCAAATCAATAAATGAAATCCATCACATAAACAGATCCAACAACAAAAACCACATGATTATCTCAATAGATGCAGAAAAGGCCTTTGACAAAATTCAACAGCCTTTCATGCTAAAAACTCTCAATAAACTAGGTAATGATGGAACATATCTCAAAATAATAAGAGCTATTTATGACAAACCCACAGCCAATATCATACTGAATGGGCAAAAACTGGAAGCATTCCCTTTGAAAACTGGCACAAGACAGGGATGCCCCCTCTTACCACTCCTATTCAGCATAGTGTTGGAAGTTCTGGCCAGGGCAATCAGGCAAGAGAAAGAAATAAAAGTATTAAATTAGGAAAACAGGAAGTCAAATTGTCTCTGTTTGCAGATGACATGATTGTACATTTAGAAAACCCCATTGTCTCAGCTCAAAATCTCCTTAAGCTGATAAGCAACTTTAGCAAAGTCTCAGGATACAAAATCAATATGCAAAAATCACAAGCATTCCTATACACAAATAACAGACAAACAGCCAAATCATGAGTGAACTCCCATTCACAATTGCTACAAAGAGAATAAAATACCTAGGAATCCAACTTACAAGGGATGCGAAGGACCTCTTCAAGGAGAACTACAAACCACTGCTCAATGAAATAAAAGAGGACACAAACAAATGGAAGAACATTTCCATGCTCATGGATAGGAAGGGTCTCGAACTCCTAACTTCAGGCGATTCACCCACTTTGGCCCCTCAAAGTGCTGGGATTACAGGCGTGAGTCACCGCACCCAGCCTAGCATAGGTAATCTTAACCAAAATTTTAGGGACATGACAGTGGAGAGCTGTCCTTCAGATGGTGTCACTGAAGTATTCATGACTATTTTGGTTTTTTTTTGTGTTGTGATGAGTACTTTTATTTTGTCACCTAAAAATCATAGTGATCCATATATCACAATTTTTTTTGAGATGGAGTATCGCTCTGCTTATATCACAATTTTACTAATTCCATTTACTTTTAATGGTTTTAATTTTCTGAGAGTGAGAAATCTTAGAATGACAATGAATTGAGGCCAGTGAATATAAAGAAAACTGGTACTAAGAAAATGGGTGAGAAATTTGCAGTTATCAAAAAATCACAGCCATCCTTAAAAACTGAAAAATATATGCCAACAATTTATTACTTCAATTTAAAAACTTCTCATAACCCACTTTATAAATAACTTTTTCAGTTTAATACACTATAGGCCTTCCACAATTTACACATATATTGTATTCAAGACAATTATTTGTGAATTGGAAGTTTGGTGCTCTGTGTATTTTTCCTGTAGAAGCATTTAGAGTCCGTTCTGCCATATACTGAGCACATCAAAATAGGATGCTCATAATTAGAATGGTAAAATTCATTTTTTTCTATTTTATATTGCTAAAAATATTGCTCCTACTATTATTTCCACATATCAGAAAGAGTGCTAACTACCCAGATTCTATATTCAGCTTCTGTGGCCCAGCTGCTAGGAGTGAGGTATCTCCATTGAATCTGGAGGTAGAGAATTGCCAGGATACACAGAAGCTGGATTAGATTAGATTAGAGACACAGAAAAGAGAATACAAGGAAGAGAACCAATGGAACACTGCATCATCTCCATCTCCTCCCTCCTATTCCCTTTATATTTCTTTCTTTTTTTTTTTTTCCGAACCTTTGAGGATTTGTGACCTTCTCATCAAATATACTTCTTGGACAACTTATCCATTGTAATTTGGCCATCACAGAGTTATACTTTTTTCCTTTACTTGCAAAGGTTGCAGAAATCAACCCCTCCCATTTTCTTTTCCTTCTGCTATCAAAGGTTGCCAGGATCAGTCCTCTGCACCAATCCCTAGATGAATGATGCCCTTTTTCTACTTCCCAGGAATAAGCACATAACATTTATAGTTCTTACAAAGGTGCAATCACAAAGATTAGACTAGATATTACTTAACAATAACAGGCACCAGTGTGCCAAAAATGGTAAATGGCAACAAGAAAAATAGTAATATCCTAAATATTTTTCTCATCACCTTTAAATATTTATAAACAAGCCTTTAGCCTCTAGAGTCTACATTCTTACTCTTTGCCAAGCGAAACACGATTCCTTAGCTTTCCTTTATTCAGAACCCTCTCTTAATCAAAATTCCCCAGTTCTAGAGTCTGAGTTCTCATTCCCTTTTGCATTAACTGCTGCTAAAGCTTAGCTGCCCAGCCTTATAGGACCAGGCAGTGGGAAGTGGCACAGTTAATGTTAGCTCCTGTTGTTTTGCACAACCTTAGCCTGGCCAGATTCCCAGCCCTCCCAAGCTGCTTTAGGCCTTCCCTAAATAATGTTTCAGTTTAGAAGGAAGGTCCTCCACTCTGCCTACCTGGGGTAAATATTCTTAACTTTCTGAAAGAAGGAAACTTTGAGAACCACCTGTCTTTCGGTGGTTTAGACTGTAACCAAAATACAATAATTCCTTATTCTTAACATAGAATAGGAGAGAGAGAGACTCGGTTAGTGAGACTGTAATAAAAATATGATAATTCCTTATTCTTAACAGATAGATTTGAACTAGAAATAACAATTAAAATGCTCTTTTAGGTAACACTTTTCCTCTGTCTCTTCTTATTTTCATTGATTGCAAAAAATAATGGACCTTACTTATTCCTTTTTTAACTTTCCCATAATTGAAAATTAATTACATTTGGTCTTTATTCTTTGATATGAATATTTATATCTTAAATTTATATTCTATGTATTCATCATACCTATGATCGTATTACCATTGAATGGAAACCCACTGCAAGTGATTTCAATTCAGGTTGAACAATCCTGAAATAATACAAAGTCAAAGAAACATTAAACATCATTAAAATATTAAACTAAGCATCAAAACATTTCTCAGTATCCTTAATCTTCATGATAGAATACAATCCTTCAAGTGAATGGCCCACATTACATAAAGTTATATTATCGGTTGTTTTAAAAGGCAAACACTAGAATGATAATAATAACAATTATTACTTCTTTCTTTATTGAACGCATTATGATTTCAAGACAGTTGAATGAATATTTTCACATTTCCTTATGAAAATCTTATCTGTAAGCTTAGAACAGACTTTCTTATGTCCATTAAAAACACTGATTTTGTATGGTCTATTCAGTCCCAATAGCTCATATGAAAAGACCAGATATGTGTTCTCAGGGTAGATCTTACCAGACCTCTTTTTGCCACCTTATTTCTGTTATCAATGTTAATGTAAAAGCTTACTAATATGATTCATAAATTACACAATATATCCAGAGGAGTCAAAAACGTTTTCTGTATTCTAGTGTCTAGTGTATTACTGCCATCTTAAAGGTAAGGAACACATTTATTTATTTATTTTGAGACGGAGTTTCGCTCTTGTTGCCCGAGCTGGAGTGCAATGGCGCCATCTTGGCTCACTACAACCTCCGCCTTTCGGGTTCAAGCAATTCTCCTGCCGCAGCCTCCTGAGTAGCTGGGATTACAGGCACGAGCCACCACACCCGGTTTTTTTTTTTTTTTGTATTTTTAGTAGAAAGGGGGTTTCACCATGTTAACCAGGCTGGTCTCAAACTCCTGACCTCAGGTGATCTGCCCACCTCGGCCTCCGAAAGTGCTGGGATTACAGGTATGAGCCACCGCGCCCGGCCAGGAACACATTTATATCCTTGCTTAGAAATTCACTCACTCTTGCATTTAGAAAGCTATTTCCACAATTTTGTTTTTCTGTGGTCAGTGAAGGTCGCTACCATCCCTGGTATAACACCTACCAAGTGAAATGAAATTATAGTGCAGTAGTGGAGGAGATAGTTTGGGGTAGGGGAGATGACCAAGATTTAAAATTCCATTTTTACTGAAATATTGAAGTAACTGATGAAAAGGTGTTTTTCCCCTTGAACTGTTTGATGACTGTATTTTTTTCAGAGCTAAGTAGCTGGCATCATTCAACAGTTACTAAGCACCTCCCAGGAGATGCTATGCTAGTCATGTTCTTCAGCGTAAAGAAATAAATGATACTTCCTCTCAACTGAGTGACTAGAAGAAGTAAGTCATTTAACCTTTCTTAGCCTCACTTTCCTTGTTTGCTAAGTGAGGATAATAATATTCATCTCATATGTTATGAAAATCTTCAACACAATGAACTAGCACTGTAAACCTCAATTTTATTTACACGTAGTTTCCCCTTAAAGATTGTAGGAGAGTTACCATTTATTAAGGTTCTCAAAAGTATTCAAGAGCACTTATAAGATTAAAAGGGGTGGCTGGGCGCAGTGGCTCACGCCTGTAATCCCAGCACTTTGGGAGGCCGAGACGGGCAGATCGCGAGGTCAGGAGATTGAGACTATCCTGGCTAACACGGTGAAACCCCGTTTCTACTAAACAAAATACAAAAAGTTAGCCGGGCATGGTGGTGGGCGCCTGTAGTCCCAGCTACTTGGGAAGCTGAGGCAGGAGAATGGTGTGAACCCAGGAGGCAGAGCTTGCAGTGAGCCGAGATCCCACCACTGCACTCCAGCCTGGGCGACAGAGCGAGACTCCGTCTCAAAAAAAAAAAAAAAAAAAAAGACTAAAAGGGACAAAAAATTAAGTTAACCTTAATATAATAAAAGTTAAACATATAGTTATTTTTTAGGAGACCAAAAAAAAAAAAAAAAAAAAAAAAGGAAACTCTTTTAGCTGTGCTTTTGCAAAGGACAGTAACAATTTGTTAGCCCGGTAGAGGGCACTGAGGACAGTGAAGCCATGTCTACTATTTAAGGAAGAAGATTCTTTCATAAGGAGATTGTCAAGAGGAAATCATCAGGAAGGGGAAGTTAACTTATCTAAGGGAGATTTTGGGAAGGGAGAGGTTGCAGTTCATTCCTGGTTGTGTTATCTGATAAGTGCCTGACATGTATTTGTCATTGTAATTGATTTTCAGTGGTGGTTGTACCCTGTCTGCAAACTACACACACAAGAGGCAAGCTCACATTTGTTATCAACTTCTATTTTTACCCAGGGAAAAGGTTAGCATGCAGGAGAATTGGGGGACTTGCAGGTAGGGATAGTATTTTCCTAAAAGTTGGCTTAAAATCTTCAACAATTCAGTGGAAATGATGGATGTGTGTGATATAGTAACATACATATACAATAACAATCACACACTCACTTCTACATTCACATGGATGTACACTCACACTATTCTCCTCATGCTAATACTCAAATGCCCACTCACATGCACACACCCATGCATCGTTATCATGTAAGATGTTTATCATTGTAATGTGACTCCTGCTTTACATGTGATATTGAGCAGCTCTGTATTTTGATAGAACTCTCACAGGATGAATTCATCACTAAAGCACCCTGTGAAGCTAAATGTGCTATTTCATTTAACTACTGAAGGATATATTCTTAATACAACAGATGTAATTTAAATTGATACTCTGTTGTTCTCATTAATGACAATAACCCATCAGGACCTGCTGTTTCTTGAGATGATTTTCAGTTAGAGCTAATAAAAACCTATCAATAGGCAGTATAGATAGGGAATGCTTGTCTTACTGTTTGCAAAAGATGGACAAAAACTCTAAGTCATTTCACAGCTGACCCAGATCATTGAAATGTAAATTTTTAAAAAGTTTTAAAACACTGCCCTCTTTAGGACTATTTAAGATTAACATTTTGTTAGTCATAAGCTTACATGATGCCCACATCTCTGTGAACAGCAAGATCCCAAGATTTGGGATGGAGCAACTCAAGCTAAGGGCCCACATACACGCTAAAAGGATGGAGTGGAGCTACCATAAAGTTATGCCTTATGCAAATAAGATGCCCACCCCTCATTTGTTTTTTTTATAAAAGCCTTTGCATTCAACTGTAAAAACGGCAACACTCTTCCAGGCCCCCTCTCCACAGTGGAGGGCCTTCTGCTTTAGCTTATTAAGCTTTCACTCCAACATCACCCTTGGTGTCTGCACTTCTTAACTTTCCTGGTCGTGAGACAAAGAACTCCTGGGTACTACCTTAGGCAACAAGAGACTGCTACATTGTGGTGCATTGACGAGACTGTAACAATGTGATTTTCAATGTTGCAGGTGGGGACTGGTTGGAGGTGATTAGATCATGGAATTTGATCCGTCATAAATAGATTAGCACCATCACTTAGTAATCAGTGAATTCTCACACAGTTAGTTTACATCAGATCTGGTTGCTTAAAAGAATGGGATTTCCCCTCTTCTCTCCCTTTTGCACCTGCTCTCACCGTGTGACATGCAGGCTTCTTCTGTCACCTTCCACCATGATTGTAAGCTTCCTGAGGCCTCATTAGAAGCAGACGCCACTATCATGCTTTCTGTAAAGTCTGCAGAACCATGAGCCGATTAAACCTCTTTTCTTCATAAATTACATAGTGTCAGATATTTATTCATAGAAAAGCAATTACACTAATACTTGAAGTATGTTATTTCAATGAATAATTTCAACTGTAATGGGAATGGGAAGATGCAAGTTCTATTCCATCAGTCTGTTTTGTGCTTGTGGCTCTCTCACTTCCACTCACAGAGTCATTATTGTCAATTTTTTTCAATAGGAATTTTGGACATTCTTTCCAAGGAGTTGAGTCTCATGTAAATATTCTCAGGACCAGGCAAAATTTGAGATTATTTCCTTCTTAGGATTATTTAGACACTTTTAATCAATGAGATTGTGTTGTTTTTAATTATTTTATTTTATTCGTGGTTACATAGTAGACATATATATTAATGGGGTATATGAAATATTTTGATACAGGCATGCAATGTAAAATAAGCACATCATGGAGAATGTTTTATTTATTCCCTCAAACGTTTGTCCTTTGGTTTATAAATAATCCAATTACACTCTTTTGATTGTTTTAAAATGTAAAATTAAGTTATTATTGACTATAATCATCCTGTTGTGCTATAAAATATTAGTTCTTATTTATTCTTTCTGTTTTTATTTGTATTCATTAACCATCCCCATCCACCCCCTACTCCCACTACCTTTCCCAGCCTCTGGTAAACATTCGTCTACTGTCTGTGTCCGACTGTTTTGATTTTTAGATACCACAAATAAATAAGAACATGTGATATATCTCTTTCTATGCTTGGCCTATTTCACATAACACAATAATCTCCAGTTCCATCCATGTTGTTGCATATTACTGAATCTCATTTGTTTATGGCTAAATAGTAATCCATTGTGTACATGTACCACATTTTCTTTATTCATTATCTGTTGATGGATACTTAGTTTGCTTTCAAATCTTAGCTATTGTAAACAGTGCCACAACAAACATAAAAGTGGAGATATCTCTTAGATGTACTGATTTCCACTCTTTTGGGTATACACCTAGCAGTGAGATTGCTGGATCATATGGTAGCTCAATTTTTAATTTTTTCAGGAACCTCTAAACTGTTCTCCATAGTGATGGTACTAATTTACTTTCTCACCAATAGTGTACAAGTGTTCCCTTTACTCCACATCGTCACCTGCATTTGCTATTGCCTGTCTTTTGGATTTAAGCCATTTTAACTGGGGTGAGATAATATTGTAATTCTGATTTGCATTTCTCTGACGATCAATGATGTTGAACACCTTTTCATATGTCTCTTTTCCATTTTCATGTCTTCTTTTGAGAAATGTCTATTCAGAAATTTTGCCCATTTTTGGATTGGATTGTAATAATAAAAAAAAGTGTAATACTTTTTCTTATAGTTGTTTGAGCTCCTTATATATTCTGATTATTAATCTTTTGTCAGTGGGTAGTTTGCAAATATTTTTCTGCCATTCTGTGGATTGTCTTTTTGCTTTGTTGATTATATCCTTTGCTGTGCAGAAGCTTTTTAACTTGATGTGATCTCATTTGTCCCCTATTACTTTGGTTACCTGTGCTTGTGTGGTGTTTCTCAAGAAATTTTTGCCCAGACAAATGTTCTGGAAACTTTAAATCTACGAATCTACAAAACTATGAAATTACGAACCTCAAACTATGAAACTACAAAAAATTGCATGACATGTCATGAAATAAAAAGTTTCATAGTTTGATGTCATAGATTTAAGTCTTTAATTCATTTTGATTTGATTTTAGTTAGTTGATATTGTGAGAAATAGGGATCTAGTTTCATTCTTCTGCATATAGATATCTAGTTTTCCTAATTCCTGAAGAGACTGTCTTTTCTGCAGTGTATGTTCTTGGCATCTTTGTCAAAATCAATTCACTGTAGGTGTGCAGATTTGTTTTTGAATTCTGTTTTATGTTCCATTTGTGTATGTGCCTATTGTTATGCCAGTGCCCTGCTGTTTTGCCTGCTACGTTCTATAATATAATTTGAAGTCAAGTAATGTGATTTCTCCAGTTTGTTCTTTTTGCTCAGGATGGCTTTGGCTCTTCTGAGTCTTTTGTGGTTTCAGATAAATTATAGGGTTGTTTTTTCTATGTCTGTGAAGAACATTGTTGAGATTTTGACAGAGATTGCATTGGATGTGTATATTGCTTTGAGCAGCATAAATATTTAACAATATTGATTCTTTTAATCCATTAACATGGAATATCTTTATTTGGTATCCACTTCAATTTCTTTCATCAGTATTTTATATTTTTCAGTATACAGATCTTTTACTGTTATGGTTAAGTTATTCCTAGTATTTTATTTATATATATGTGTGGCTATTTTAAATGGTATTACTTTTTAAATTTTTTTCACATTGTTTACTGTTGACATATGGAAATGTTAGTGATTTTTTATATGTTGATTTGTTATCCTATAACTTTACTGAATTTGTTTATCACTTTTAACAATTTTCTTGTGGAGTCTTTAAGTTTTTTAAAATATAGGATTTTGTTATCTGCAAACAAGTAAAATTTGACTTTTTTTCTTTCCAATTTGGATGTTCTTTATATCTTTCTTTTATTTAATTGCTCTAGCTAGGACTTCCATTATTATGTTGAACAACAGTGAGGGAAAGTGGGTGTTCTTGTTGTGTTCCAGATCTCAGGAAAAGAGACTTGCAGGTTTTCCCCATTCAGTATGATACTAGCTGTGGGTCTGTTGTATATGCCTTTTATTATGTTGAAATATGTTCCTTCTATAACAAGCTTTTTTTCAGAGCTTTTAATCATAAAAGAAATGTTTAATATTACCAAATGCTTTTTAATTATCAAGTGAAATAATCATATGTTTTTTATCCTTTATTCTGTTGATATGATGTAATACATTGATTGATTTGTGTATGTTTAAACATCCTTACATCCCAGGGATACATTCTACTTGGTCATAATAAATGGATATTTCAAATCTATTGTTGAATTTGGTGTTCTAGTATTTAATTGAGAATTTTTGCATTGATATTTATCAGAGATATTGGCCTGCAGTTTTTGTTTTTGATGTGTCTTTGTCTCATTTTTGACATCAGTAATACTAGCTTTGTAGAGTGAGCTTGGAAGTATTTCCTTCTCTTCTATTATATGAAATAATTTGAATAGGATTGCTATTAATTCTTCTTTAAACATTTGGTAGAATTCAGCCATTAAACCATTGGATCCTGCACTTTTCTTTACTGGGAGCCTTTTTGTTATGGCTTTGATCTTGTTACTTGTTTTTGCCCTGTTCAGTTTTTGGATTTCTTCTTGGTTCAGTCTTGGTAGTTTGTATGTATCTAGAAATTTGTCCATTTCTTCTAAATTTTCCAATTTATTGGCATATAGTTGCTCATAGTAGCAAATAATGATCCTTGGAATTCCTGCAGTATCAGTTTTAATATATTTTTTCATTTCTGATTATATTTATTTAGATATTCTTTTTTACTCTGAACATCTGTCAATTTTGTTTAACTTTTCAAAAAACTTTTTGTTTTATCTTTTGTATAGTTTTTTATAATTTCAATTTTATTAATTTCTGCTCTGACCTTTATTATCTTTTTTCTTCTACTAATTTTGGGTGTAGTTTACTCTTGTTTTTCTAGTTGTTTAAGATGCATTGTTAGATAGTTTCTTTGAAGTTTTTTCTCCTGTGGCGTAGGCACTTATAACTATAAACTTCCCTGTTAGTACTGCTTTTCCTCTATCCCATAGATTTTGGTATGTTGTGTTTCCATTACCATTTGTTTAAGAGTTTTTTCAAGATTATTTTTAATTCCTTCAAAGCCCACTGGTCATACAGGAGCATATTGTTTAATTTCCATGTAAATTGTATTGTTTCCAAAATTTCCATTGTTATTGATTTCTAGTTATTTTATTTTGTCCAGAGAAGATGCTTGACATTATTTCATATTCTTTCAATGTTTTAAGATTTGTTTTATGACTTAACATATGGTCTACCCTTGAGAATAATTCATGTGTTGAGAAAAATAATGTATCCTGCAGCTCTGGGATGAAATTTTCTGTGAATATCTATTAGATTCATTTGGACTATAGTAGAGATTAAGTCTGATGTTGATTTTTTGTCTGGAAGATTTGTCCATAATGAAAGTGAGGTGTTGAAGTCTCAAACTATTATTGTATTAGGGCCTATATCTCTCTTTAGCTCTAATAATAGTTCCTTTATATATTGGAGTGCTCCAGTGTTGGGTGCGTATGTTTTCAAAATTCTTATATCTTCTTGCTGAGTTGGCCGCTTTGTCATTATGCAATGACCTTGTTTTTGTCTTCTTACAGTGTTTGTCTTACAATCTATTTTGTCTGATATAATTATAGTGACTCCTGCTCTTTTTTAGTTTCCCTTTGCATGGAATATGTTTTCCCATCCCTTTATTTTTAGTCTATGTGTGTCTTTTTAAGTGAAGTGTGTTTCTTAAAGACAATAGATCATCCTATACAGCCCATGAAACCATGAACCAATTAAACCTCTTTTCTTTATAAATTACCCCATCTTTGGTTCTTTTTTATAGCAGTGAGATAACTGAATAAAAAAGACAATTTAATCCATTTACATTTAGTGCTATTATTGATTAGTAGAGACATACTCCCACCATTTTGTTATTTGTTTTCTGGTTGTTCTGTGGTCTTTTCATCCTTCTTTCTTTCTTCTGGTCTTCTCAAGTGAAGGTGATTTTCTCTGGTGTTGTAACTTATTTTTTGCTTTTTATTTTTTGTGTATCTATTGTATGCTTTTTGGTTTGAGGTTACCATGAGGCTTGCAAATACTATCTTATAGCTCATTATTTTTAACCTAATAACAATTTAACACTACTTACATGAACAAACAAGCAAAAATCAAAGTAATAAATAATCTATGCCTTAACTTTATCTCCATGCTTTTTCACTTTTTGTTGTTTCTATTTATAGCTTACTGTACCATGTCTTGAAAAGTTGTTGAAGTTATTATTTTTGATTGGTTCATCATTTAGTGTTTCTACTTAGAATAATAGTTCACATACCACAGTTAAGGGGTTATGACATTGTGTTATGCTGCATGCTTACTATTACCAGTGAGTCTTGTACCTTTAGGTGATTATTTATTGTTCAATAATGTTCTTTTCTTTCCATTTGAAGCACTTCCTTTAGCATGTCTTGTAGGATGGGTCTGGTATTGATGAAATTCCTTAGCTTTTGTTTGTCTCACTGAGTCTCCATTTCTTCTTCATGTTTGAAAGATATTTTTCTTGGATGTACTATTCTAGGGTAAAAGCGTTTTTGTTTGTTTGTTTTGTTTTGTTTTGTTTTTACTTCAGCACTTTCAATATGTCATGCCATTCGTGCCTGTAAGGTTTCCAGTAAAAATTCTGTTGCCAGAATTTTGGAGCACCACTCTATCTTAATTGTTTCTATTATCTTGCTGCTTTTTGGATCATTTTTTAAATTTTGACCTTTGAGAGTCTGATCATTAAATGCTTTGAGGTAGTCTTCTTTGGATTAAATCTGCTTGGTGTTCTATAACCTTCTTGTACTTGGATATATCTCTCTCTAAGTTTGAGAAGTTCTCTGGTATTATCCCTTTGAATACACTTTCTACCCCATCTCTTTCTCTACCTCCTCTTTAGGGCCCATAACAGATATGCTCTTTTGGGTCTATTTTCCACTTTCTGTAGGCTTGTTTTATTGTTTTATATTCTTTTTTTCATCTCCTCTGACTATGTATTTTCAAAAAACCTGTCTTCAAATTCATTAATTCTTTGTTTTGCTTGATAAATTCTGCTATTAAAGGATTCTTATTCATTCTTCAGTATACCAATTGTATTTCTCAGCTACAGAATTTCTGCTTCATTCTTTTCAATTATTTCAATGTCCTTGTTAAATTTATCTGATAAAATTCTGAATTCCTTCTTTGTGTTATCTTGAATTTCTATGAGTTTCCTCAAAATAGCTATTTTGAATTCTCTCTCTGAAAGGTCACATATCTCTGTTTCTCCAGGAATGGTTCCTGGTGCCTTATTTAGTTCATTTGGTGAGGTCATGTTTTCCAGGATGGTGTTGATGCTAGTAGATATTTGTTGTCTGGGCATTGAAGAGCAAAATATTTATTGTAGCCTTGGCTGTTTGGGCTTATTTGCAGCCATCCTTCTTGGGAAGGGTTTCCAGGCATTTGAAATAACTTGATTATTGTGAAATAAGCTGTGTCTGCTTTAGGGAGCATCCCAAGCCCAGTAATGCTGAGGTTTTTGCAGACTCGTAGAGGTACCGCCTTGATGGTCTTGAACAACATCCAGGAGAATTCTCTGGATTTCCAGGCAGAGATTCTTGTTCTCTTGCTTAATGTCTCCCAAACATACAGTCTCTCTCTCTATTATGAGCCAACTAAATCTAGGTTTGGAGTGGCATAAGCACCTCTGTGGCATCCAGAACTATGACTACATTGGGTTACACCTGAAGCCAGCACATTTATGAGTCTTGCCCAAGGTCTGCTGTAATTACTCCCTGACTACTGCCGATGTTTGCTCAAGGCCATGGGGCTCTACATTCAGCAGGCAGAAAAGCCAGCAAGGCCTGTGTCCTTCCTTTCAGGGTGGCGAGGTCCCCCAGGTCCCATGTGGGTCCAGAGATGCCATCCAGGAGTCAGAGACTAGAGCCAAAACTCGTAAAGTCTACCTGGTGTTCTATCATATTGTGGCTGAGGTGGCACTCAAACCACAAGACCGTCTTTCCCACTCTTCCCTCGCATTTCCAAATACAAAGGAGCCTCAACCCATAGCCACAACACTTCAGGCCCACAGGGAGTACTGCTAGACTACTGCCAATGTTTCCTTAAGGCCCAAGGGCACTTTAATCAGCTTCTATTGAATTCTGCCTGACGTGGGATTCAACCTTCAGGACAATGGGCTCCCCTCTGGCCGAGGGCAGGTTCAGAAATGCTATCCCAGAGTCAAGTCCTGGAATCAGGGACCTCAAGAGTCTGCTTAGTGCATTGTGATCTTTCTGGTATCTGAAGCCAGCAAGACTTGGAGGCTCACCCAAGGCTCTCAGTGTAGTACCTGGGTATCAATATTATTGTTTATTGTTGATTAATAAGAGACATACCAGTCTGATGATTGATTTTTAATTTTTACCAAAGCCATTTATGCACAAAGTTGTAAAAATAATATTATATCAAAAATCTCATATTGAAAATGAGTTTTTCTCTGCTTGTTATTACTCCTTTCCAGACGCAAGCATTTACAACTCTTTTTAGCTATTTCTTCTATTTACCTCCATATTTCTAATACTTTTAAGTAGAGGTTGATCCTGTGATCCTGTTAGCTTTTATTCCTGGCATACTTCATTTTATTGAACTTCACTTTATTGCACTTCACATATTTTGGTGTTTTTTTTTGTTTGTTTTTTGTTTTCAAATTGAAAGTTAGTGGCAATCCTGCATCAAACAAGTCTATTGACATCATTTTTTCAAAAATATGTGCTCACTTTATGTCTCTGTGTCACATTTTACTAATTCTCACAATATTTCAGACTTATTCATTGTTATTGTATCTGTGATAGTGACCTGTGGTTAGTGATCTTTGATGTTACTATTGTAATTGATTTGACTTGCCACTATCCATACCCATATAATACGTGGAACTTAATCAATAAAATTGTGTGTGTTCTGAATGCTCCACCAACCAGCTATTGCTACATCTCTCTCCATCCCCTTGGGCCTTCCTATGTCCTGAGACAGAACAACATAGAAATTAAGCCAAATAATAACCTTACAATGACCTCTAGGTGTTTGAGTGAAAGAAAGAGTCACACATCTCTCATTTTAAGTCAAATTTTAGAAATGATTAAGTTTAGTGAGGAAGGCATATCAAGAGCCAAGGTAAGTCAAAACTAAGCATCTTGCATTCAGCAGTTAGCCAAGTTGTGAATGCAAAAATAAAGTACTTGAAGATAATTAAGAGTCCTACTTCAGTGAACACACAAATAATAACAAAGTGAAACAGACTTATGGCTAATATGGAGAAAACTGCAGTAGCCTGGATTGAAGAACAAAGCAGCCACAATGTTCCCGTAGGCCAAATCTAATCTAGAGCAAGGACCTAACTCTCTGTCATTCTACGATGACTAAGAGACGTGGGAAAGCTGCAAAAGAAAAAAAGCTGTAGAATTTGTTTCATGGGGTTTAAAAAAAGAAGCTGGTTTCATTATCTAAGTACAAAGTGAAGAAGCAAGTGCTGATGTAGAAGGTGCGGCAAATGATCTAGGAAATCTAGCTAAGATAAGTATGACAGTGGCTACATTAGTCAAAGTCAATTTTCCCTAATACATTACTGTGGGCCCACTGGAAACTTAACACATAATGTAATATGTTGTTTGACAATCACAGCTCGCAAATATTGGAATGTCTTTATTTCTTCCACAATACTTAAATGTATTCTAAATTTACTTAAACAAGATAATTGTTAATTATACATTGATAAAGTCTGTGAAATATATAATTTTATGTGAGTAACAGATATTATTGTAGCATACATCCAAGCTAGACTTCAGGCCTTAGTATTATAGTTCAAACTCTGTGTTTGTTTGTTTAATAAAATAGACACTAGGCATTTCTCTTTACTTAGGATATGAATCTAGCTCCTCCTTTTTAACCTCTACCTGTATGATACTCATTTGTTTTATTAAGAATTACAATTACCTGAACAAGTATTTTTTCTTTTATTACACAGTAACCATGTCTCTCACTTTAATTTGTATGGATCATATAGTCTAACCTTAACCACAAATACTTAGCTATAATGTAACAATGAGTACTCTCATTTTTTCTACCTACAGTTTGTTTTATTATAAGTTCATAGGCTTATTTATACTTCCACCATAAAAGATGTGGAAATTCTTAGTGAAAGGACCAGGAACTCCTCAAAAATAACATCTTACTGAATCAATGCAATGCTGTTTGGAAACACAGAAGCAGAAGTGGCTTTTTTTCTCCCCTTAATAATGTGTTTCACTATCTGCCCCAGCAGAAGGGACAAAATGTTTATTGTTATTTAAGGATTCTAAGTTTGCTTCATCCATGACACTTCCATTTTCTGATGCATTGATATCTTTCTCTTGATATTTTTTCTTCATGGCATAAATTAATATAATATATAAAACAAGTGATGAGACTCTTAACATTGAAGACAAGCCCAAGTAGACCCTTCTGTAGAAATAGAGAAAATAAAACAATAAATCAGTTTAAATTGTGTGTAATAACTTAAAACATTTTCTCCAGTATCCAGATCCTAAAGAAAAAAATTATAAATAAAATATTAAGACAATAATTCTAATAATTCTTTTTATTGGGGCATAATGATAGATATTTTATTATTGTAATAGGGTTATGAAGCCATAGAAACTATACTCTAGTTGCCTCTGGCCTTCTTCATAGAACGAGAAAAATATACAACTCAAGCCCTGTTAAGCCATCCTGCGCCACCTACAGCTGGGAGGAGAAACTGAGAAGTATGTTGAAATTTATAATCCAGAGGTTACTGGATTATAACTAAAATAATAAAACCTAAATGTAGGCCTGTAGAATGCTACCCCTCCTCCAGCACCTTACACCATATTAATAAAGGCTTATCAAAGCAGTTCCTTTTACCCAATGCATTATGCTTAACTGTAATGAAAAAAATTGCCAGTCATACCAAAAGTGAAAAAAAAAAACATAGATTGAAAAGAATAAGTAAGCTTTAAACCAGACCTAGATATGTCCGGGACGTGGAAATTTTCAAAATGGAATTTAAAACAACTATGATTAATATGTTAAGTGTTCTAATCAAAAGGTAGACAGCATTCAATAACAGATGGACAATGTAAGTATAAAAATAAAAATTTTAAGAACCCAAGAAAATGCTAAAAATAAAAAATTCTGTAGCAGAAATAAAGAATGCCTTTGATGGGCTTATTAGTAGATAGAACACAACTGATGAAGACTCTCTAATTTGAGGATGTATCAATGAAAACCTCCAAAACTGAAAAGCAAAGAGAAACAAGACTAAAAAGTAAATCAATTGAAATCATATAAAAATTTTGAGACAATTATATAAGTGTGTGTAATGGAAAGGTTAGAAGGAAAACAAAGAGAAAAGGAGCAAAAGAAACATTTTTAAAAAATAATTACTGGCCAGGTGCAGTGGCTCACGCCTGTAATCCCAGCACTTTGGGAGGCTGAGGCAGGGAGATCACGAGATCAGGAGTTAGAGACCAGCCTGACCAACACGGTGAAACCCCGTCTACACCAAAAATACAAAAACTAGCTGGGCATGGTGGCGGGCGCCTGTTATCCCAGCTACTCAGGAGGCTGAGGCAGGAGAATCACTTGAACTCAGGAGGCGGGGGGGTGCAGTGAGCCAAGATCATGCCATTGCACTCCAGCCTGGGCAACAGAGTGAGACTCCAACTCAAAAAAAAAAAAAAATTACTAAGAATTTCTCTCAGGAGGAGCCAAGATGGCCAAATAGGAACAGCTCCGGTCTACAGCTCCCAGCCTGAGCGACGCAAAAGACGGGTGATTTCTGCACTTCCATCTGAGGTACTGGGTTCATCTCACTAGGGAGTGCCAGAGAGTGCGTGCAGGTCAGTGGGTGAGCACACCGTGCGCGAGCCTAAGCAGGGCGAGGCATTGCCTCACTTGGGAAGCGCAAGGGGTCAGGGAGTTCCCTTTCCTAATCAAAGAAAGGGGTGACGGACGGCACCTGGAAAATCGGGTCACTCCCACCCGAATACTGCGCTTTTCCGACGGGCTTAAAAAACGGCGCACCACGCGATTATATCTGGCACCTGGCTCGGAGGGTCCTACACCCACGGAGTCTCGCTGATTGCTAGCACAGCAGTCTGAGATCAAACTGCAAGGCGGCAGCGAGGCTGGGGGAGGGGCGCCCGCCATTGCCCAGGCTTGATTAGGTAAACAAAGCAGCCGGGAAGCTCGAACTGGGTGGAGCCCACCACAGCTCAAGGAGGCCTGCCTGCCTCTGTAGGCTCCACCTCTGGGGGCAGGGCACAGACAAACAAAAAGACTGCAGTAACCGCTGCAGACTTAAATGTCCCTGTCTGACAGCTTTGAAGAGAGCAGTAGTTCTCCCAGCACGCAGCTGGACATCTGAGAACGGGCAGACTGCCTGCTCAAGTGGGTCCCTGACCCCTGACCCCCGAGCAGCCTAACTGGGAGGCACCCCCCAGCAGGGGCACACTGACACCTCACACTGCAGGGTATTCCAACAGACCTGCAGCTGAGGGTCCTGTCTGTTAGAAGGAAAACTAACAAACAGAAAGGACATCCACACCAAAAACCCATCTGTACATCACCATCATCAAAGACCAAAAGTAGACAAAACCACAAAGATGGGGAAAAAACAGAACAGAAAAACTGGAAACTCTAAAACGCAGAGCGCCTCTCCTCCTCCAAAGGAACGCAGCTCCTCACCAGCAATGGAACAAAGCTGGACAGAGAATGACTTTGATGAGCTGAGAGAAGAAGGCTTCAGACGATCAAATTACTCTGAGCTACGGGAGGACATTCAAACCAAAGGCAAAGAAGTTGAAAACTCTGAAAAAAATTTAGAAGAATGTATAACTAGAATAACCAATACAGAGAAGTGCTTAAAGGAGCTGGTGGAGCTGAAAACCAAGGCTCGAGAACTACGTGAAGAATGCAGAAGCCTCAGTAGCTGATGCGATCAACTGGAAGAAGGGGTATCAGCAATGGAAGATGAAATGAATGAAATGAACCGAGAAGGAAAGTTTAGAGAAAAAAGAATAAAAAGAAATGAACAAAGCCTCCAAGAAATATGGGACTATGTGAAAAGACCAAATCTACGTCTGATTGGTGTACCTGAAAGTGATGGGGAGAATGGAACCAAGTTGGAAAACACTTTGCAGGATATTATCCAGGAGAAATTCCCCAATCCAGCAAGGCAGGCCAATGTTCAGATTCAGCAAATACAGAGAACGCCACAAAGATACTCCTCGAGAAGAGCAACTCCAAGACACATAATTGTCAGATTCACCAAAGTTGACATGAAGGAAAAAATGTTAAAGGCAGCCAGAGAGAAAGGTCAGGTTACCCTCAAAGGGAAGCCCATCAGACTAACAGCGGATCTCTCGGCAGAAACCTTACAAGCCAGAAGAGCGTGGGGGCCAATATTCAACATTCTTAAAGACAAGAATTTTCAACCCAGAATTTCATATCCAGCCAAACTAAGCTTCATAAGTGAAGGAGAAATAAAATACTTTACAGATAAGCAAATGCTGAGAGATTTTGTCAACATCAGGCCTGCCCTAAAAGAGCTCCTGAAGGAAGCGCTAAACATGGAAAAGAACAACCAGTACCAGCCGCTGCAAAATCATGCCAAAATGTAAAGACCATCCAGATTAGGAAGAAACTGCATCAACTAACGAGCAAAATAACCAGCTAACATCATAATGATAGATCAAATTCACACATAACACTAATAACTTTAAATGTAAATGGACTAAATGCTCCAATTAAAAGACACAGACTGGCAAATTGGATAAAGAGTCAAGACCCATCAATGTGCTGTATTCAGGAAACCCATCTCACGTGCAGAGACACACATAGGCTCAAAATAAAAGGATGGAGGAAGATCTACCAAGCCAATGGAAAACAAAAAAAGGCAGGGGTTGCAATCCTAGTCTCTGATAAAACAGACTTTAAACCAACAAAGATCAAAAGAGACAAAGAAGGTCATTATGTAATGGTAAAGGGATCAATTCAACAAGAAGAGCTAACTATCCTAAATATATATGCACCCAATACAGGAGCACCCAGATTCATAAAGAAAGTCCTGAGTGACCTACAAAGAGACTTAGACTCCCACACATTAATAATGGGAGACTTTAACACCCCACTGTCAACATTAGACAGATCAACGAGACAGAAAGTCAACAAGGATACCCAGGAATTGAACTCAGCTCTGCACCAAGCGGACCTAATAGACATCTACAGAACTCTCCACCCCAAATCAACAGAATATACATTTTTTTCAGCACCACACCACACCTATTCCAAAATTGACCACATACTTGGAAGTAAAGCTCTCCTCAACAAATGTAAAAGAACAGAAATTATAACAAACTATCTCTCAGACCACAGTGCAATCAAACTAGAACTCAGGATTAAGAATCTCACTCAAAACCGCTCAACTACATGGAAACTGAACAACCTGCTCCTGAATGACTACTGGGTACATAATGAAATGAAGGCAGAAATAAAGATGTTCTTTGAAACCAATGAGAACAAAGACACAACATACCAGAATCTCTAGGACACATTCAAAGCAGTGTGTAGAGGGAAATTTATAGCACTAAATGGCACAAGAGAAAGCAGGAAAGATCCAAAATTGACACCCTAACATCACAATTGAAAGAACTAGAAAAGCAAGAGCAAACACATTCAAAAGCTAGCAGAAGGCAAGAAATAACTAAAATCAGAGCAGAACTGAAGGAAATAGAGACACAAAAAACCCTTCAAAAAATTAATGAATCCAGGAGCTGGTTTTTTGAAAGGATCAACAAAATTGATAGACTGCTGGCAAGACTAATAAAGAAAAAAAGAGAGAAGAATCAAATAGATGTAATAAAAAGTGATAAAGGGGATATCACCACCGATCCCAAAGAAATACAAACTACCATCAGAGAATACTACAAACACCTCTATGCAAATAAACTAGAAAATCTAGAAGAAATGGATAAATTCCTTGTCATATACACTCTCCCAAGACTAAACCAGGAAGAAGTTGAATCTCTGAATAGACCAATAACAGGATCTGAAATTGTGGCAATAATCAATAGCTTACCAACGAAAAAGAGTCCAGGACCAGATGGATTTACAGCCAAATTCTACCAGAGGTACAAGGAGGAACTGGTACCAATACTTCTGAAACTATTCCAATCAATAGAAAAAGAGGGAATCCTCCCTAACTCATTTTATGAGGCCAGCATCATTCTGATACCAAAGCCTGGCAGAGACACAACAAAAAAAGAGAATTTTAGACCAATATCCTTGATGAACATTGATGCAAAAATCCTCAATAAAATACTGGCAAAATGAATCCAGCAGCACATCCAAAAGCTTATCCACCATGATCAAGTGGGCTTCATCCCTGGGATGCAAGGCTGGTTCAATATACACAAATCAATAAATGTAATCCAGCATATAAACAGAGCCAAAGACAAAAACCACATGATTATCTCAATAGATGCAGAAAAGGCCTTTGACAAAATTCAACAACCCTTCATGCTCAAAACTCTCAATAAATTAGGTATTGATGGGACATATTTCAAAATAATAAGAGCTATCTATGACAAACCCACAGCCAATATGATACTGAATGGGCAAAAACTGGAAGCATTCCCTTTGAAAACGGGCACAAGACAGGGATGCCCTCTCTCACCACTCCTATTCAACAGAGTGTTGGAAGTTCTGGCCAGGGCAATTAGGCAGGAGAAGGAAATAAAGGGTGTTCAATTAGGAAAAGGGGAAGTCAAATTGTCCCTGTTTGCAGATGACATGATTGTATATCTAGAAAACCCCATTGTCTCAGCCCAAAATCTCCTTAAGCTGATAAGCAACTTCAGCAAAGTCTCAGGATACAAAATCAATGTGCAAAAATCACAAGCATTCCTATACACCAACAACAGACAAACAGAGAGCCAAATCATGAGTGAACTCCCATTCACAATTGCTTCAAAGAGTATAAAATACCTAGGAATCCAACTTACAAGGGATGTGAAGGACCTCTTCAAGGAGAACTACAAACCACTGCTCAAGGAAATAAAAGAGGATACAAACAAATGGAAGAACATTCCATGCTCATGGGTAGGAAGAATCAATATCGTGAAAATGGCCATACTGCCCAAGGTAATTTACAGATTCAATGCCATCCCCATCAAGCTACCAATGACTTTCTTCACAGAATTGGAAAAAACTACTTTAAAGTTCATATGGAACCAAAAAAGAGCCCGCATTGCCAAGTCAATCTTAATCCAAAAGAACAAAGTTGGAGGCATCACACTACCTGACTTCAAACTATACTACAAGGCTACAGTAACCAAAACAGCATGGTACTGGTACCAAAACAGAGATATAGATCAATGGAACAGAACAGAGCCCTCAGAAATAACACTGCATATCTACAACTATCTGATCTTTGACAAACCTGAGAAAAAGAAGCAATGGGGAAAGGATACCCTATTTAATAAATGGTGCTGGGAAAACTGGCTAGCCATATGTAGAAAACTGAAACTGGATCCCTTCCTTACACCTTATACAAAAATCAATTCAAGATGGATTAAAGACTTAAACGTTAGATCTAAAACCATAAAAACCCTAGAAGAAAAGCTAGGGTTTACCATTCAGGACATAGGCATGGGCAAGGAATTCATGTCTAAAACACCAAAAGCAATGGCAACAAAAGCCAAAATTGACAAATGGGATCTCATTAAACTAAGGAGCTTCTGCACAGCAAAAGAAACTACCATCAGAGTGAACAGGCAACCTATAAAATGGGAGAAAATTTTTGCAACCTACTCATCTGACAAAGGGCTAATATCCAGAATCTACAATGAACTCCAACAAATTTACAAGAAAAAAACAAACAACCCCATCAAAAAGTGGGCGAAGGACATGAACAGACACTTCTCAAAAGAAGACATTTATGCAGCCATAAAACATATGAAAAAATGCTCACCATCACTGGCCATCAGAGAAATGCAAATCAAAACCACAATGAGATACCATCTCACACCAATTGGAATGGCAATCATTAAAAAGTCAGGAAACAACAGGTGCTGGAGAGGATGTGGAGAAATAGGAACACTTTTACACTGTTGGTGGGACTGTAAACTAGTTCAACCATTGTGGAAGTCAGTGTGGCGATTCCTCAGGGATCTAGAACTAGAAATACCATTTGACCCAGCCATCCCATTACTGGGTATATACCCAAAGGACTATAAATCATGCTGCTATAAAGACACATGCCCACGTATGTTTATTGCGGCATTATTCACAATAGCAAAGACTTGGAACCAACCCAAATGTCCAACAATGATAGACTGGATTAAGAAAATGTGGCACATATACACCATGGAATACTATGCAGCCATAAAAAATGATGAGTTCATGTCCTTTGTAGGGACATGGATGAAATTGGAAATCATCATTCTCAGTAAATTATCGCAAGAACAAAAAACCAAACACCGTATATTCTCAGTCATAGGTGGGAATTGAACAATGAGATCACATGGACACAGGAAGGGGAACATCACACTCTGGGGACTGTTGTGGGGTGGGGGGGGGGGAGCGATAGCAGTGGGAGATATACCTAATGCTAGATGACGAGTTAATGGGTGCAGCACACCAGCATGGCACATGTATACATATGTAACTAACCTGCACAATGTGCACATGTACCCTAAAACTTAAAGTATAATAATAATTAAAAAAAAACAAAAAAAAAACAAAAAAACAAAAAGAAAAGTTCTTCAATTAAACAAAAAAAGAATTTCTCTCAAATTAATGTCAGACATTATATCACAGATTCAGGAAACTTAGAAAATGCTAAGGATTTGTCCTTTGTGTTACAAACAATTCAACTACACTTCCTAAGTTATTTTTAAATATACAAATAAGTCATTATTGACCAGAAAAAGTACATGTAGGTGTGTTATTTTCAAATTATACAAAGTCAAAGATAAAGAAAACTTTATCCTGAAACTAACCAGAAAGAAAAACAAATTTTATCTATAGGGGAGAAAATATATCAGACTTCTCTTCAGAAACCATGCAAGCAAGAGAGTGGAGTGAAATATTTAAAGTCTTAAGAGAAAAAAATCACCAACTTAAAATTCTGTACTCTGTGAAATTATTTTAAGAGTAAAGTAGAAATAAACACATTCTCAGACAAACAACAATTGAAGAAATATTTTTCCAGTACATCTTCCTTGTAAGAAATGTTAAGAGAAGTTTTTAGAGAGACTCATATAGGTCAGAAACTTGATATACATAAAGAAAGGTAACATAAAAATTTATGATTATATAGTCATATAAAATCAGAGTCATATAGACTAGTTAAGAACACAATAGAAGAAAAAAGAATAGAAGACAAAAATAGGATCAAAGAACAAGTATAACAAATAGACAATAGTAAAATTATAATCAACATTAGTCTTACAACATCAGTAGTCACTTTTAATGTCAATGATCTAAATCCACCAATTAAAAGACTGAGTTTGTTAAAGGATTAAAAAGAAGAAACAAACTATATGTAGTCTCTAAGAGATCTACTTTAAAGATGTATAGATTAAAAGTAATTAGATGGAGGAAGATATATCATGCTGCCACTGATAAAAAAAATAAGTCAAGTTCTTTTCAAGATGGCTGACCAGGGACATCAAATTACAGTTCTCCTCAGAAAGAAGATCAAAGTTACTGGTGAATAAAGATGTACCAAATAAAAAACTGAGAAAGAGAGCCAGGAACTGTTATAGTGCCCATAAGAAGCAGCTGTGGTGTAGTAAAGAAAAGCGGTAAAAGCCTGGTAATAATCAACCCCCAGAGAACCCTGTGAAAATGTAGCTAAAAGTGCTTCTCTGCTCCCCTCACATCTCTGATAATCTGCTGACCACCAAATTGTTAGGAATTTCCTCTGCCCTCTTGACACAGGGTAATGCTATTGGTGGCAATTTGGAAACTCCCCAGGGATAGACAACTAGGTGGCCAGCCTGCACAGGTACAGCTGCACCACCTTTCTATCTAAAGGAAGGATGTGCCATACTGTTTGTACATCTATGGTATGCCACTGCCCTGCCTGAGGATTCTCCATCTTTGAGTCACCACACCACCAAATTCCTGGCAAACCTCTGGAGATCTAACCCTCAATGTGTTCTTCCCCTAAAAGAGTGGGGACTGTAGCCCACTATAGCTTCCCCTGGGACAAAGAGAACATGGGCACAGCACCAATTACTAAAGGAGGCAGTACCAACACTCAGGAATGAATCTGGATAGAGGGTAATTTCCCACTCTCTCCACCGTACACTGTTGTGGATGCAACAGTGTATGAGATACTATACAAAACATACTATAGTATGAAATACTATACAAAACAACCATTCAGATACTATATGAATATAGTCATCAGATTGCCTAAGTTCAACATGAAAAAACAAATCTTAAAGGCAGCTAGAGAAAAGGGCCAAATTATTTATGAGGAAATACCATTAGACTAAAGGTGAACTTCCCAGCAGATACATTACAAGAGATTGGGGGCCTATTGTTAGACTTACAAAAGAAAAATAATAATAATGACAGCCAAGAACTTCATAACTTCCCAAATGAAGATTTGTGAATAAAGTAGAAATAAAATATTTCCCAGACCAGTAAACACTAAGGAAATATGTCACCACCGATCGGTTTTAGAAAAAATGCTAAAAGGAGTTCAAAACAGGAAAAAACAGACCAATACTTGCTACCATAAAAGCACACATAATTACAAAGCCTATAGATCCTATTAAGTAACTACACAATTGCAACTATAAAGCAACTAGCTAACAACAGTATGAGAGGTACAAAATCTCACATATCATATTAACTTTGAATGTAAATTGCCTAAATGCTTCATATAAAAGACATAGAGTAGCACAGTGGATTAAAAAAAAAAAAAAAAGGCAACCTTCTGCTGCCCTTAAGGAATCCATCTCGTATGTAAGGACATCCATAGACTTAAAGTAAAAGGATGAAGAAAGATCTATCTTTCAACGGAAAGCAAAAATAAGCTGAAATTCCTCTCTTTGTATCAAATAAAACAGACCTTAAACAAACAACAGTTTAAAAAAAACCAAGTAAGTGCATTACATAATGATAAAGCATTTAATTCAATAAGATTTAACTAATCTAAATATATACACACTCAATACTGAAGCAATCATATTTATAAAATAAATACTACCAGACCTAAGCAAAGAGATAGAAAGTAATACAATGAGTAATAAGCTTCGACACCAGACTGACAGCACTAGGCAGGCACATCATCAAGGCCAAAAGCTAAAAAAAAAAAAAAAAAAAAAATTGACTTGAACTAGACCCTTTACCAAGTGGATCTAATAGATATCTAGAGAATACTTCACCTAAAAATCAGAGAAAATGCATTTTTTATCTGTCCATAAAACATTCTCTAAAACTAACCACATTCTAAGTCATAAGTCACAATAAATTTTTTAAAAAATCAGAGTTATAACAAACATCTTCATGAACTACAGCAGAATAAAAATAGAAATCAGTATCAAGAGCAACTCTCGAAACTACACAATTACAAGAAATCTGTATAACTTGGTCCTGAATTACTTTTGGGTAAATAACAAAATTAGAGCAGAACACAATTTTTTTGTTTTAAACAAATGAAAATCGAGACAAAGTATTTTAAAACCTCTAGGATACAGCTTCAACAGCATAAAGTGGAAAGTTTATTGCACTAAATGCTTATGAAATTTTCACTGCAAAACTATAACCAAGACTGAAAGAGAGCTGACCTAACCAACTCCATCTTGCTTCTATCCTCCAAGCTGTTCTTCTTGATTTCTGGGTGTAAGCCGAAATAATTCTGGGAGAAATTTAGTTTATAGCTTCGAGTTTAAAACCAAGACAGTAACAGTCCTTTCCCAAAACAAACCAGCTTCTTGCCTGGGAAACAGACTACCTTTGTAGGACTAACGAATTAGCCAAAAGATTAGAAATTATGATTTAGGAGTAATGCATCTGGAGGCTACAAGATTCTGACTCTAACCAAATTGCTCCTGAGGATAACAGCACTATTGTAAAACCTAAGATCAATACTTGATATATTTTGCAGATCCTGAACTTCACAGATGAGCTCACACCACCCAGATTGATAAACTGGCCTATCTCATCCTGTGGCCCCCTCCCAGGAAGTGACTCAGCACAAGAGGACAGTATCAACTCCCTGTGATTTCATCTCTCACCTGACCAATCAGAACTCTTGACTCACTGGCCCCCCTACCCACCAAATTATCTTTAAAAACTCCAGTCCTCAAATTCTCAGAGAGACTGATTTGAATAAAAACAAAACTCTGGTGTCCTGCACAGCTGGCTCTGCATGAATTACTCTTTATTGCAATTTCTCTGTTTTGATAAGTAAGATCTTTCTTGATAAATAAGCTCTGTCTAGGCAGTGGGCAAGGTGAACCCGTTAGGTGGTTACACACTAGGGGTCTCATCTGGGATTGCCCTTGTGCCTACCTGCCCATGGTTCAGTAGCCCTGCTCTGGTGATGGATCCAGAGGCCAGCCCAAGTGGCTGCCTAGTTCTCTTGGACTGTGGGCTGACTCTGGCACTGTCTCTACTGGCAGGGTGCTGCTGACCCAATGTGCATGGATTTAATTGCAACGGAGAAATAGTTCCTGGAAATGATGTCTGTCTCCAAACTAATTTGGTGAGTATTCTAGGCACTGCCAACACCTCCTTTCTTCTCCCAGTTGGTTTGGCTCCTTTGGGGATCATGATTTGGCTCTTTAGGGGCCTTGGTTTGGCTCCTTTGGGGCTCTTTTTTTTTTTTTTTTTGAGGTCTCAGTTCAGCTCCTTTGGAGGTGTTGGTTTGCTCTCTCTAATTAGTAGGAAGTCTTGGTTCAGGAGATTTCTCTTCAATCAAGAAGATTTCAGGGAGAATTCTCAGGTGGAGAATAGAAGGTTCGTTTGGGAGGAAGACTCGCAATTCTTGGTTAGAAGTCGTGGTTTGGAAGGCCTTCTGTCTGTCTTGTCTTTGTTGTGTGTATTTGTATATGTGGAGGAGACCTCTAAAGGAACTGCTGATGGAAGTCTAGGACACCTAACTCAGAAAACCCTCATTATTTGTCTGGTCACATTCAGTGAGTCCTGAAGGAAGCTCAAAAGGCCTGAGTTGGGGTGACTGTCCACTTCTTCATCTTGCCCAGAGACCTGAATTCTCAGTTGGAGGTTAGCCCTCCAAATCTTGAGTGGATCAGAGATGATAGGGACCAATGAAAGAAAGTTTGAGCCTCGCCAGGTCAATATTGGGTGCTGAATGAGGTGACAAATGTCTGTTTTGTTATGTGTATTTTGCTAGGCTGGGGTGGAGAATGTTAATTTGATTCCTCATGCAGCCCATTGGGCAGCATCTTGCAAAAATGAGAAGCTTTTGCCTATAGTTTTATAAAACAGAAAAGGATAATTTTCTTTTGTAAAGTGGCTTGGCCCCCAAAGCTATGGTGCAATGAGCAGGGTCATCAAAAGCCACTTCATTCTTCTGGAAGCTGCAGAGGAAGGGAACCCGGAAACGTGGTATGCTGGCAAAAGGGGTAAGAATTTGTTACCAGCCAAGCTTCTGGTCTCTGTCTGTCTCTGTCTCTGTCTTTCTCTGTCTCTTTCTCTCTCTCTCTCTCTCTCTCTCTCTCTCTCTCTCTCTCTGTGTGTGTGTGTGTGTGGTCTGATTAATAGAAAAATGAATTTTTGAGACTAGTCTTAGGCTTTAGCAAATCTGGTGTACTTTGTGCTAAGAATTTGTCTTTTAGTGTTGTTCTGTAATGGAGAGGGGTGTCATAGGAAAGAATGTAGAAAGTAGGCTTAGGATTCCTATAAGCCTACTTTTTAAGCCAGCCTCTTGGGCTGGTCGGTTACAAACTTTGCTGTGTGTTCCTGAAACCTATACTGGATGAGGTTTCCCTCTCATCTTGTTTTATGTCCTTGGGAGCTTGATCTTGTAACCATGTGGCAGTACTTACTCTTGGTCTCTGCCATCTAGAGGATGGGAATTTTGTAGTTAATGTCATAGTTAGCTCTAAAAATTATCTCGAGCAGTTAAAAGCCTTTGCAAGCTTGAAATTGGTTGCACTGGAATCCTTCTGGGAAAGGTAATGAAGACTATCCAATGCTGTAGCTCAGAAGCTAAGGGTTTGTCTTTTCACAATGGTGGCCTGGGACTCAATTCTTGGCCCAGGGAATGAATGCTTTCTGATTTGATATGCTTGTGGCTTTTTCCATTTGTTGATTCTCTGCTCCTCCATGACCAACTTCTGGCTTCCCTTCTTGAATTTTCGTTTCTCTGAGTTACCTTTGAAGATTCTAGATCTTGTAAAAACTGCTCACCACCTATTTGAAAATACCTCATACACTCATGGTTAAGTTACAACCTTAGTTAAGGCTTGTTTATTTCACCTAGGAGATTCCTATTTCTAAAGAAGTTCAAAAGCCAGAAATACTGGCTGTTTGGCCTTGCTAAAGTCAGATAATAAGAGATATAAAGGATTTTTTTTTAAAGGGCACTGTAGCTAAAAGTCAGCTTAATTAAAAATGGATATCCAAGTGCTCTCCCATACTCTCTCTCGCTCTCCCTCTCTCTTTCTCTCTCTCTCTTTACAGACACACATATACGTTTGTGTGTGTATATATATACACATATATACATGTATATATAGCATATACATATATACACACATATATACATATATGTATATATATGTGTGTGTGTCTGTGTGTGTATATATCTATATACAAGACCTTTGTGCTTTTTCTCTTCTTGGATCTTGTTTTTTTGAGAAGAAGTTTTTATTTATTTATTTTTCTCACTTGAGTGAATTATTTCCTCAGTCTGTCTTTTTGCCCCTCTTGATGACCACATGGAAGGAACTAAGTTCATTTCTAACAGACGAGGAGTCCTTGGGAAAAATAGGAGGTACCATTTTTGGGAAAAAGCTCTGATTTCCTCCTGGAACCCCAGGCATTGAAGGAGGATAGAACTCTGTAAAAACGAATCCATATTTAATAACCTTCTAAAACACAAAGCATCCAACTAAACTGAAAAGAACAGATACTATACTTGATCTTAGCCAAAAAGCCAAGTTTGTTTATTGCTGCACTATTCACAATAGCAAAGACTTGGAACCAACCCAAATGTCCATCAGTGATAGACTGGATTAAGAAAATGTGGCACATATAAACCATGGAATACTATGCAGCCATAAAAAAGGATGAGTTCATGTCCTTTGTAGGGACATGGATGAAGCTGGAAACCACCATTCTCAGCAAACTATCACAAGGACAAAAAAACCAAATGCCACATGTTCTCACTCATAGGTGGGAATTGAACAGTGAGAACACTTGGACACAGGAAGGGGAACATCACACACTGGGGCCTGTCGTGGGGTGGGGGGAGGGGGGAGGGATAGCATTGAGAGATATACCTAATGTAAATGACTAGTTAATGGGTGCAGTACACCAACATGGCACATGTATACCTATGTAACAAACCAGCACATTGTGCACATGTACCCTAGAACTCAAAGCATAATAATAATAATAAAAAAGAAAGCATCAAATTAAGATAGGTTCATTGGTGAATTCTATCAAACACTTAAGTAAGAAATTATACCAAATGATTACAATCTTCTTCAGATGATAGCAGCAGCAGAAGTACTTCCTATTTCATTATGTGAGGCTAGCATTATCCTAGTACCAAAATCAGACAAAGACATTACATGAAAAGAACACTACAGAGGGCTCGGCATGGTGACTCACACCTGCAATGCCAGCACTTTGAGAGGCCGAGGCGGGCGGATCACCTGAGGTCAGGAGTTCGAGACCAGCCTGACCAACATGGAGAAACCCTGTCTCTACTAAAAGTACAAAATTAGCCAGGTATGGTGGTGTATGCCTGTAATCCCAGCTACTCGGGAGGCTGAGGCAGGAGAATCGCTTGAACCTGGGAGGCGGAGGTTGCGGTGAGCCATGATTGCACCATTGCCCTCCAGCCTGGGTAACAAGAGCAAAACTATGTCTCAAAAAAAAAAAAAAAAAAAAAAAAAGAATACTACAGAGCAACTTCTCTCATGAACATAGATGCAAAAATTCTCAAAAAATATCAGATTGAATCCAACAATGTATAAATATAGTATACATCATGACTAAGTGGGATTTCCCTCAGGTTTCCAAGACTGGTTCAACATTCAAAATGAATTCTTACAGTTCATTACATTAACAGGCTAAAGAAGAATAATAAAATGACATGATCACATCAATAGATCTAGAAAAGTGAATTTGCAAAATCAAACACTCATTTATAATAAAAACTCCCATTAAACTTGGAATAGGGGAGAACCTCCTCAACTTGATCAAAAATATGTGCCAAAACCCAACATCTAACTTCATACTTAATAGTGAGAAACTCAAAGTCTTCCCACTAAGGTCAGGAACAAGTCAAAAACGTCCCCTCTCACCACTGTTTTTCAACATGGTACTGGGAGTCGTAATTAATGTAATTTTAAAAAAGAAAAGAAAATGAAATGTATATAGATTGAAAAGAAAGAAATTGTCTTTGTTTGCAATATGACATAATTGTCTAAGTAGAAAGTTTAAAATAACAGACAAAAACACACTTGGAACTAATAAGCAATTATTGCAAGGTTTCAGGACACAGGATCCAGGGTTAATATAACAAAATCAAACATCTTCATATATATCATCAGAGAAACATGAAACTTGGAAGCCATCAAGATGCCCTCAGTAGGTGAATATATAAATAATCGGTTATACATCTAGACAATGGAATATTATTCAGCAGTAAAAAGAAATGAGCTATCAAGCAATTGAAACACCTGGAGGAAATTTAAATGCATGTGATTAAGTTAAATAAGCTAGTCTAAAAATGCTACATACTGTATGATTCTGGAAAAGGCAAAACTATGAAAACAGTAAAAAGCACAGTGGTCTCCAGGGTTTTAGAGGAGGAAGGAATGAATAGACAGAGCTGAGGATTTTTAGGGTAGAGAAACTACTTTGTATAATACTGTAATGGTGGATATATGTCATTACGCATTTGTCCAAACCCATAGAAAGTACAATGTCAAGAGTGAAACCTAATGTAAACTGTGGACTCTGGGAGATAAAGATGTGTTAATGTTGTTTCATCATTTGTAACAACTGTATCACCCTTTGTTGGGAGACATTGATGGTAGGATAGGCTATGCATGTGTGGGGCAGGTGGTATGTGGGAAATCTCTGTAATTTCTCCTCAATTTTACTGTGATCCTAAAACTGCTCTAAAAATGAGTTTATTTAAAAAATTCTTAAGGTAACAATTTAACTTTTTATGTATTCATTGGTAAATGCACCGCTCTTTTTTTTTTTTTTAAATTCCACTTTACACAATCAAGCAAAGAACACAAGTGACCAAAAGGAAAGTGATAAGGGCCATGAGTTAGCTACAATGTGGTAAGTCCCAAAGAGGGTTGGTCATTTCCAGCTGGTTGGAATGGTGTGAACTTTATGAAAGAAAAGGGTGTGTGAGCTAAGCCCGGAGCATTTCCTGGCAGTTAGAAGCCTAATACTTGTCTTAGTTGGCTAAAATCAAGGTATCAGCAGGGCTGTATTCCTTTCTGGGACCTCCAGGAAATAAGCTGTTCCTTCGCTTTGTCTCACTTCTAGAGGCCACCTACATTCCTCGGCTCCTGGCCCCTTTCTTCCGTCTTCAAGCCCAGCAACAATAGACTGAGTCTTTCTCACATCACATCCTTCTGACCTCCTCTTTTTATTTTTTAGGATATTTGTGGTTATATTAGGCCCAACCAAATAATTTTCTTATCTTGAGTTCAGCTAATTAGCAAACTTATTCAATCTGCAACCTGAACATAGTGTAATTACAGATTCCAGGGATTAAGACAAGATATTTAAAGAATCCACAGAGGAGTGAGGTTACCTTAAAGGAACAAGAAAACAGACAACAGCTTACTTATCAAGAGTAAAATGGAACTTAGAAGACAATAGAGTAATATCTTCAATCTGACAAGAGAAAATAATTGTCAATTTAGAATTCTATACCTTGTACATTTCTTTTAAGTATACAGTTGAACTAAAGTTCCTTCCAGAGAAATTTAAATTGGCAATTTGCCACTAAAGAGCTCACTGAAAGACATTTTTAAAAATTGACTTTAATCAGAAGGAAAATGACCCTAGATAGAATCTGACATTCAAGAAGAAATCAGAGAAAAGAAAATGATAAATATGTGGGGATGTACAAAGACTGACCCCTTAAATCATAATGTCTTGGGATGAGCATAAATTAAAGTACACAAGAATAACATATATATAATATGTCTGTCTTATATATGCATATATATGCATATTAAATATATATAGTACACATATACACTATATAATGTTATCACAATGGTCTTTGCAGTATATTAAAAATTTGGATACTATAACAGTTGTTCAACAAGAAGAATGCATTAATAAATCAATTAACATAAAATATTTTTAAATTCCATTTTAGTTCTAACTAAACCTTCACTGAACAAAAACGAACTAGTATGGCTTAAAAATAGTTTTAGGGTCTTTTTATACTCAAACCATTATAAAGCCATCTCAAAATGTTACATTAATACTTGAAGTTGTGGTCATTGCTTTGGGGAAATTCTGAGGAGCATCTTGCCAGATGTCCTGGAAATACATGATGATTTCAATAAAAAATGAACACATTCTTAAATAAAGTCATTAAGATAAATTTATGAAGTTTTCATTTGTAATTTCTTTTCATTTCTTTCTCCCATTTTGTGAGACATTTTCTGTCATTAATATTTAAATAAATTTGTGAGAATGTCTGTGGGGTACAATTCTGGAAAAAGCTGGATCATTTTATCTGCTGGGGATTTTAGATAGTGAATTTACACATTAAATGGAAGAAAGTCTGTTTGGTAAATTTGATCCTAGGTCTTTACTCCAGAGATGTATCCTGAACTAATAAACCTCCTCCACTTTCATATAAATGATAGCATGCTCCATACACATTCTTCATGGTTCTTTTTTTTTCATATAAAAATATGTCTTGAAGAAGTTTCCATATTAGTAAACAAATAATTTTTTCTTCTTTTTTCAAGACATCAGACTATTCATTTTCCTGCAGGTAGAACTTTTATCTAATTACTCCCTTATCAAGAGATATTTAAGTTGCTTCCAATATTTTGCCTTCATAAACAATGTTGCCATACACATGTATGTAATCTTATATATGTGCCATTTTATCTATTTGGGAGTATAGCTATCTGTAGGATAAATTTCTAGAAGTTTGCTGCTGTCTCAAAGTTCTGTACTTTTGCCAAGACAATGTCTACTTAACATTTTTGATGGTTGACAATCTGGGTGAGTTTTAATTGCAATCCTGTCATTATCAATTAATTTGAGCATCTTTTTATATATTTAATAGCCATTAGTGATTTTTTCTTTGGGAGATATTTGATTTTTTTTAATAGAACTTACTTTTTACAGAAATTTTAGATTTACAGAAAAACTGTACAGAAAGTATGAAGTCCCATATACTCCCCGCCCCACACATACAGTTTCCCCTATCGTTAACAGTTTGTATTAGTGTGGTAACTTTGTTACAATTGATGAACCGATATGAATGCATTATTATTAAATTCATATTTTAGATTAGAGTTTGCTTTTTATGTGGTTTGTATGTTGTATGGGTATGGGTCCATAGGTTTGACAAATACATAACATCATGTATCCAACATGATAATATCATATAAAATCATTTCACCACCCTTAAAATGCCCTGTGCTCCACCTACTCATCCTTATCTTCTCCCCACTGAGCTCCTAGCAACCACTGATGTTTCATTGTCTTCATAGTTTGGCCCTTTTACAAAAGGTCATACAGTTAGAATAATATAGTCAGAAGCTTCTTTAATTTTTTTTAATGTTCTTTTTTTTTCCTTTTTTGAGACAGAGTCTCGCTCTGTCAGCCAGGCTGGAGAGCAGTGCCATGAGCTTGGCTTACTGCAACCTCCGCCTCCTGGGTTCAAGGGATTCTTGTGCTTTAGCCTCCCAAGTAGCTGAAATTACAGATGTGCACCACCGTGCCTGGCTAATTTTTGTATTTTTAGTAGAGACAGGGTTTTGCCATGTTGTCCAGGCTGGTCTTGAAATCCAGTCCTCATGAATCCTCCCACCTTGGCCTCCCAAAGTGCCTAGATTACAGGCATGGGCCACTGCACCAGGCCCAGAAGCTTCTTTAGACTGCCTTCTTTCACTTAGCTACGTGCATTTAGTTTCTTTCTTGTCTTTGTGTGAGTTGATAGGTCACTTCTTTTTATTGCTGAATAATTTTCTATTGTATGAATATACCCCAGTTTGGCTATCCATTCACCTATTGAAAGACATCTTGTTTGCTTCCATTTTTTCATATGCAAGTGCAGGTTTTTGTGGGGTCATGTTTTCATCTAACTTAGGTAAATACCTAGGTGCATGATTACTTAACAGTATCATAAGCCTGTGTTTTTCTTTGTAAGAAACTTCCAGACTGTCTTCTACCATGGCTGTACTATTTTTTACATATCCACCAGCAATGAAAGAAAAATTAAAGGAAATTCCTGTTGTTTTGCATCCTTGCCAGCATTGGATGTTTTTTTTGCTGATGTTTAAGAGTTCCGTATATATTCAGGATATTTGCCTGTGTCTGTGTTACAAGTTGCAAATTCTTCTCCTAATTTATACTTTCACTTTGAAATTTCCTTTTCAAAGTTTAATGATGCAGATTTTATAAATATTTTGTCTTTTTTTCTATTATGATTTTGGGCATTTGGGTCATACTTAGTTTCTGCTTCGTACATAATTGAAAGAAATTATACTATGAGTTTTAATACACGTAGTTTCACATTTCAAAGTGTATAATTTGTCAATATATGAATTTGAAATTAGTTTTTTTTTAACGAGGTAAAGTATAATTGTAGCTTTTTGTTTTTCCAGATGCCCATGCAGTTATCTTCATGTCACTTATGGAATATCTCTCCCCATGAATAGAGTAATATAGAAACATATTTTCCTGTTTTTTCTTAATTGACATATGACCAGAGCCCCAGCTAGTCATTCTGTTTCTTTCTAGAGAAGTCAGAGGCAATCGAATACACACACACGCATATATATATATGTCTGTGTCTATATTTACATGTGTATATTTATCCTTATATATACTAACATGAGGAGAGTTTTGGAAACAAAAAAGATTCACATACAAATCCTAGCCATTTTCTATTATCTCTGATTTTTGACAAGTTGGTTATTATCCTTGAATCACAGTTTCTTCGTATATAACAGAATAGAAGAAAATATCCATTTCCTATAGTTTCTATGAGTACTAAAATGAGATACCAGATTGCTTGATACCATACTGCATGCAAAATCAGTTTTCATTAAATGGTGGCTATCATTATTAATATTATTATATAATGAAAATGATATTTTTTAGGAATTAATATAGTCAAAGAAAAAATAATGAAATATATTTATGACAACTTACGAAAATGATGTGGAATTATATGTCCTACATGACCCACGTGTGCCACAGTTGTTGGTGGACCACTTTATACACGTTGTATCAATCAGAGCCCCAAAATATATTGGAGCTAGAATTCCTCCTGTCATAGGAGAAGAGAAGATGTCAGTTTAGGGAACATATTTTAAATGTAACTGCGTGATATTCCACATTGATATATTTTGATTAAATAAAAGTTCAAAAATTTGGAGGATTCGTTTATTATTTTGTTCTGCATCTACCCAATAATAAAGATTATTAGAAATCTCAAAGACCCAAATCATGTAGTAATGTCACTGACACCTTTTACCTACTCGTACCCTCCCTACATACATGCATATATACTCTGTTCTTCTTATGATAGCAATTAACTTAAGCCTGAATGGTAAAAAGGAGAATGTTGTTAGTAAAACTTGGAAGTTATGTTGGTTAATATGGGATTTTTCTTAGGCAAAGAAACCTGAAATGGAGTAGAATTACAATTTTATGGGGAAAGGAAAAAGATCTTGGCTCAACTGCTCTAAAGGCAGACTTTTTTTTTTTTTTTTAACATTATTTTAAGAGAATTTAAAAGTGAGTGCTTCATCAGAACTCCCTCCCCAGGTAAGTATAGGCTGAGCTTCAGAGAGTGCTTAGCTTTCGGCAGGTTGTACTTTTTTCTGGGCTCAGACATCTACTTCCCACTTATTGATGTCATTAGAGCTCACAGTCCAGTGATTTTCTACAATTGATTTTGTGCATTTGTAAATACCTCCTGAAGCAGCTTAGGCTAAGTTAGGGCTTGTGGTACTAAATTTTGTTTGTGTTAGTGTTCTGATCACAATCATGAGTAAGTTTTCAGTGGTCTTTTTCTTAGTTAATTTTTATTTGTAGCTCATGATTTAGCAGAATGCAAGGCTTTTCACAGACAGATATATTGTTTACATAATAAGTGTCCATCTGCTTCCACTGCTGTTTTAATAAACTCTGAGATTCACTCCTGGTTCTAGGCAAAGGTAATTTGATAAAGAATTTTAGGGACACGCCAGTAGAGAACTATCCTTAAGATGGTGCAACTAAAGTGTTCATAACTTTACTTTGTTCTTTTTTGTATTGTGGTGAATAATTTTCAGAATTTATTTTGCCATGGATAAAATGATAGTGATTGATATATCACAATTTTACTTATTCCATTTAGTTTTCCTCAGTCTCAATTTTTTGAGAGTGAGAAATATTAAAATGACAAGGGACTGAGGCCAATGTATCTGAGAAAACCCGGTACTGAGGAAATGAGTGAGAAATTTTCAGGTTTCAAAAATCACAGCCACCCTTTGAAAAATGAAAAATATATGCTAACAATTTATTTTCCCCACATAATGCCACTGATTTGAACAAATGTAATGGATTGTTTTAAGTAATAAACTTTGTCTTAATCACTACAATTTTAAAACTCATAACCTATTTTCTAAATGACTTTTTCAGGTTAATATATAGGCCTTCCACAATTTACACGTTTATTGTATTCAAGACAATTGTTTGTGAATTGAAAGTTTTATACTAAATGTGTATTTTTTCCATAGGTGCATTTAGGTTCCATCGTGCCACAGATTGGATACATCGAAATAGGATACTCAGAATTGGAATGGTGAAACTCATTTTTTTTCCTATTTTCTATTGCTAAAAAAAATTTTACTCCATTCTCATGGTCTCATGAGAATAGTACTACCTATCAGAAGGAGTACTAACAACCCAGATGTTACTTTAAGCTTTTGTCACCCAGGTTCTAGCAGAGAGGTATCTCCACTGAAACTGAAGGTAGAAACCTGCCAGAATGTACAGAGTCTGGGAGATTAGAGACACACAAAACGGAATGGAGGGAAGAAAAGCAACGGAATACTATAGCATCTCATTTCCTCTCTTCTATTCCCTTTATATTTCTTCTTTTTAACTTTGAGGATTTGTGACTTTATCATCAAATACGCTTCTTAGACAATTTCTTCATTGTAATTTGGCCATAGCCTGGCCAGATATTCTGACCAGATTCCCACGCTTCCCAAGCTAGCTTTAGGCCTTGCCTAAATCATGCCACAGTTTAGAAGTTAGGCCCTTCACTCTGCCTACTGGGAGGAAATATTCTTATTTTTCTGAAAAAAAAGAAAAATTTGGAGGACCATCTATCTTTGTGTTTGAAAGAGTGTAATACAAATACAATAATTCCTTAGTCTTAACAGATTGACTTTACGTATAATTAACAATCGAATTCTCCTTTAGGTCGATCACTCAATTTTACTCTGTCTCTTATTGTTTTTATTTATCACAGAAATAGAAATGATACTAATTTTATTTACAATCATAATTAAAGATTCATTAGTCTTTAATCCTTGACATTAATATTTATAACTTAAATTTAATATATGTATGTGTATATATATATATATATATTTTTTTTTCATCATACCTAGTGCTCGTATAACCATTGAGTGGAAACCCAGTGCAAGTGATTTCAATTCAGGTTGAACAATTCTGAAACAAGACAAAGGCAAAGAAACATTAAATATCATTAAAATATCAAAACGAAACAACATTAAACCTTCTCCTGTGTTGTTTTTCTCCATGATAGAATTAAGCTCACAGTTGAAAGGCCCCATTATATAAAATTATATTTTAATTGTTTTAAAAGGCAAACACTTGAGCAATAATAATAATTATTCCCTTATTTATTCAATGCATCATGATTTCAAGATGGCTTAAAAATATTTTCTCATATGGTACTTATGAAAATCCTATGAGGAAGTGGTTAGAACAGACTTTATTATGCCTCTGAAGATACTGATTTTTTGTGGTCTAGTCAGTGTTATAATAAGTGTGAAAGAGCATGAGTCTTTTTCATAAAATGATTTACTTTCCTTTTGGTAGATACCCAATAGTTGGATTGCTGGGTCAAATGGTACTTCTATTTTCAGATATTTGAAAAATCTCCACATTGTTTTTCATAAAGGTTGTACTAATTTATATTCTCAACAGTATATAAGCATTCCTTTTCCTCAACATTCTTACCAGTATCTTGCTTTTTGACTTTTTAGTAATGGCCGTTCTGACTGGCATAAAATGGAATCTCACTGTAGCTTTAATTTTCATTTCTCTGATGATTAGTGATATTGAGCATTTTGTCATATGTTTGTTGTTTGTTGACTGTCTTTTGAAACATGCTGGTCATATCATTTACCCTATTTTTAATAATTTTTTTCTTGATGAGTTTTTTTTTGTATTTCTTATAGATTAAGGATATTAGCCCTTTGTCAGATGTATTGTTTGTAAATATTTTTTCCCTTCCTGTAGGTTGTCTGTTTACTCTGTTGATTATTTCCATTGCTGTGCAGGAAATTTTTAGTTTAAGTCCCATTAGTCTATTTTTGTTGTTATTGTTGCATATCATCAGTGAACAGAGTTTATTTGAGTTCCTCTTTTCTAATTTGGATACCTTTTCTTTCTTTCTATTGCCTGATTGCTCTAGCTAGGACTTCCCATACTATGTGCAGTAGGAGTGGTGAAAATAGACACACTTGTCTTGTTTCAGGTCTCAGAAGAATGCTTTCAACTTTTTTCCTTTCAGTATGAAGTTGGCAGTGGGTTTGTCATACATAGCTTTTATTATTTTGAGGTATGTTCCTTTGATGCCCAGATTGTTGAGGATTTTTGTCATGAAAGATGTTAAATTTTATCAAATAATTTTTCTGCATCTATTGAGATGATCATATGGTTTTTGTTTTTAATTTTGTCTTATCAAGTGGTTTTGGTTTTTAGTTTATTCTATGTGGCAAATCACATTTATTGATTTATATATGTTGAACCAACCCTTCATCCCTAGAATAAAAACAACTTGATCATGTTATAAAATTTTTCTTATGTGCCATCGGATTTGATTTGCTAGTGTTTTATTGATAATTTTTTCATATGTTCATCAGGGATATTGGTTTGTGGTTTTCTTTTCTTTTTTTTTTTTTTTTTAGACCAGTCTTGCTCTGTCTCCCAGGCTGGAGTGCAGTGGAGCGATCTTGGCTCACTGCAGCCTCCGCCTCCCAGGTTCAACTCCTGTGAACTCTCAGCAGCCCTCGACACAGTTACTTATGCTCTTTTTGACATACGCTTTATTAGTTTGAGGACAATGCTCTTTCCTAGTTTTTCTCATGAAACCTCCTCAGTTTTCTTTATTGGTTTCTCCTATTAGTGATCTTTAAATTAGAGTGATTGAGAACTGATCCTAGGGTCTTGTTTCTATCTGTACTCAGTCCCTAGAAGATCTCATTAGTTCCATGGATTTTAATACCGCCTTGGGGGATTGCTTGAATACAGGCATTCAAGGTTATAGCGAGCTATAATCATGCCATTATACTTCAGCCTGGACAACAAAATGAGACCTTGTCTCTAAATAAATAAATAAGTAAAAATAAAAATAAATACCATCTGTACGTTGCTGACTCTAAAATGTATGGCTCTGGCATCAAGGTTTCTCCTGTTGGATTGCATATATGACATTGCCAGATATTGAACAGGCTGCTCAGCTTTATAGAGATAGAACAAATTCTTGCTTTTTCACTTTCCCAATCTACCCTTTCTTAGTCTTTCCCATTTTGTTCAATAGTACCACCATCCTTCCAGAACTCAAGCCAGAACTTTGGGATTATCCTTAAATTATCTTTCTCACATGCCACATTCAATGTCTCAGCAAACCCTACTGGCTTTGCATTAAAAAATAAAACAAAGGCCAGGTGCTGTGGCTCAGGCCTGTAATCCCAGCACTTTGAGAGGCAGAGGCTAGCAGATCACTTGAGGTCAGGAGTTTGAGACCAGCCTGGCCAACGTGGTAAAACCAGGTCCTACTAAAAATACAAAAATTAGTCAGGCACGGTGGCGTGCACCTGTAATTCCAGCTACTTAGGAGGTTGAGGCAGGAGCATCGCTTGAACCTGGGAGGCGGAGGTTGCAGCAATCCAAGGTTGTGCTACTGCACTCCAGCCTGGGTGACAGAGCAAGACTGTCTCTCAAAAATAAATAAATCAATATAATAAAATAAAGCAAAACAACGAGACTCATATTTGTTTCATTTACTCATTTCATTTACTTCATATTTTCCTACTCTCAGCATTCTCAATCAAGCTTCCATCTTGAGAAGAACAATTCGAGCCTTCTGTTTTCCCTGACTTCACTATTGTTTTCACAAAACACACTTTCCACCCACAGCCAGAGTGATCTTCTAGTTACGTAAGGCATCTTTGCAAATACTAATGCTTAAATCCCCTTGGGCTTTCAACACATTTAGAATATATTTCAAAGTCTTTCCTGTGACCCACAGGATCTGAACTAGGCTAGCTCTCTTGCTGCACTTGTCACCTCTCTCCTCCTTACACACGTTTTTGGACCTTGTACATGTCAACTATACTTCACACCAGGACGCTGACCTTTCTTCTACCTTGCCTGGATTGTTCCTCCTATGTCTCCATTTAGCATGGCTTGTACCTTTATTTTCTATCTCTTCATTCAGGTCTTTACTCAAAGGACTTCCAAAGCACAATATCTGAACTAGTATCTCTTGCCTATTTTCTCATTTTTTTCTATTTTCTTAACTCCGATTTATTTATCTTTCTAGTGCTTCACACTTACTCTATTTTAGATATTTACTCACTTATTTGTTTACTGTTTTTTTCTGCTACACACATTCATTCCTTCATTCCCCACCCACACTAAAAGCTTATAAAGTTCTATCACTTTTGTTCACAGTTGCATCCTCAGTGCATACAACTATGCCTGACATAAAAAATTAATACATATTGAATAAATGGATGTCCTTCTGCCCACTTAATCAAGTTTAAAAAATAGCTTCATAGTGTAAGCATTAGAAAATTATTAACAAACTGAAATTTATATTTTTATTCTGCAGTCATATTCACAAAATGCTTATTTCAATAAAATCAAAGGCTAGCAAGAGTTAAATATTTTTGACAAGTTGTAATGCTGATTTAATCAATTTCTGAAACAGATATGATATTGTTATCATCGATGATGGAACAGTGTTTTTTCAAACTCATGAGTTTAAAATAAAAAGGTAAAACCTGTTGATATGCAGACTATTATTTAATTTTAAGGTTATTTTTAATATGTTAGTGAATTTAATTTGGCAAATATGAAAGACTTCTCCTTTTGAGTAGACAACATTTTATATTAAGATGGAGCTATATCTGTGGCATATTTAGTATAAATAATTTGATAAGATTTGCAGTCAGGGTCAAAATTAAACAACTGTAAATTCAATTTACAGGTTGATACTAATGTTAACAAATGTTAAAAATGCTTGTTTTTTTCATCTCTACCATGTCATGCTGTTGGCTGACAGTGAACTTATGATCAACAATGTAAGTTTTAAAAGTACAACTGAATGTCAACCCAGGTCACTATACTTACACATGTATATTTTTAAGATCTAAAAGCAATTATTTACATGTTACAAGTTTTAGGTGATTGAATCAACTTGGCCAGTAGGGCATGCATTACCTGCACTCTTCCTAACTCTCCAATCTTATCATGTGTCACAACCTCTCATTCAGTATGTTTCAATCTGCCAGCTTCTTTTCATTTCTCAAACACACCAGCTCTTTCCTGTATTAAGGCGTCAGCACCAAGACCCTCTCCCGGAAACCCTTTCATTTGGCTTTTTCTTTAGACCGTTAGAATAAATGTTACTTATTTTGAGATGTACTCTGAATCCTCTTCTTCACAGCCCCCCACCTCAATCCTAAATTAACTTTCCTTTTGAATCTTTCTTTTTAGGGAAATCTTTTTCCTGATGAGGAATCAGAACAATTTATAAATATGTGCTTTGATTTTAAGATTATTTATCTCACACCAGTCTTTCCTGTAATTTTGAAAGCTGTATGACAACAAGTATCTTATTGGTTTCATTTACCATGTAATATTCACCAAGCATTGTATCTTTTCTAATGAGCCAAGAAAGGAACTAATTCTTCCTGTGTATTTTTTTATTTTTCTACAAGGGTATTATAAAAGTCATGCTGTGAGTCGATTAAAAGTTTTGGAATGTTATCAAATGGAGCATATTTTATATCTAGTTTTCAAATGCTTTATTTTAGTGAAATCAATAGATTTACCCTGAGAGATGCAAGGCATCTCCCATTAGGATGTAAGGCAACTCAAAATTCAACAGGTTCTTTTAGAATCCTAGGGCGATTCTTTTACAACTGAGAGAATTGTCAGTCTGTGTCTTCAGATTCTTAGTAAGAGAAGAAACGTATGGAATCTGGACTTTTAATGGAAGAATTAGAGGCAAAATTATTAATTACGGCCTTGAGAGTTCATAGTAATTTTAATAAAATGAATTCTCAGAAAATTAAAATTTGACGAAATATGAATTTGAATTCCCAGTATATTATGTAAAAATATGCATATCATTAGGTGTGTTTATAGTCTCATGCATATGAAAATGTTTTTAAAAGTCATACTTACTTAACAATCAGCATGACATATGAGGTGCCTCCAAGTGCAGAGGAAAATAAATTCAAGACTTGTATTGCAACAAAAAAGTAAAATTTCCTTGTACAAGCATCATCTCTTGGGCATTCACCCAAATGGGCTGAGTAATTTCCGTTCTGGAGACCAGTTACTTCCAAACAACTGCAGTTGTAAAACACCTTAAGCGTTGTGTATAAAATATGACATAAGAAATTTGCAAGACCTAACAGTGCTGCAAATACATTGCATTATATTTAGTGAAGTCTCACTTGTTCAAACTAATATATTTACAGTTTAAGAAGATTCTTAAAATACAGTTGCTTAAGAGATAAAAGGTAAAATAGTTTTCTGGATTTCTTTCTATGTAAGACAATGTAATTCATGATTGACATTTAGTTCATTCTTAATTTTAAAACTAAGAAACAAAGAAATTAGTGCCTAGAACTCTGTATACAATTTTCTCATCACTATAGATTCTCTTTAATAATTATTTTCCATTCCCTTTTACCCTCTGCAGAACACATACTCTTTTGGACAATCTCTAAGTTTCAGAGACATGCCCTGAGGAGGAATTATCCAAAGAATTCAGATAATTTAGCAGTTTGGGAGTAATCAAAATTTAACTGGAGTCACCCATGAAAATGGCACTGAGTCCAGGAAAAATAGAGACAGGTAGAGATGCTAAAATTTTAATTTAGCAGGCATAAACAAAATCCAAGGATACAATGACAGATGATATTATTACCAGAGAGGTTAAACACAACAGAATGCCCCACTAGTGTTTAGAGCACAGAAGTGGAAAATGTAGAAACAAGTGATTTCAGATTTTTAATCAGTTGGACAGTTTATATAGATAGGTGGCTTTAATAAATTCTGTTCTAAATCTAGGCTAAAGTTTAAGGGAAGCTCACGTTGAATCTATTAATGCTAAAGATCAATTATTGAAGGAAGAATTGTAGAAGAATTTAAATCTATACATCTACAGTTCTGCCAAACTTACAGTTCTTACTATTTTTTTTCACTAGGAATAATATAGAAGAATTTTTTACGGAACAAGTGTATTGGTCAATAAAACTAAGCTTTGGTACAAAGAACACTATTTTAAGAAGTGATGGTTCATTACTGAGGATTTAGTAATAAATAAATAAATACACAAATAAATAAATAATAAAAACTTTGCAGTAGCCCCCAAATGGCATAGTCATTGCCAGTATAATGAAGGTTATGTCTTGTGGTAGACAGAATTCTTTTTAGGGTTCTGATATTATATCACTTTCAGGCCTTCGCTAGTGTGCAAAGAGGGAGCATGTATTAACTGGGTCATTCTTATACAACCATCCAAAATGAACCATCCAACAACCATCCAAGACGAACAAAGAGTAATTGAAACCCTGAACACTAATATAGAGTTCCAAATTTGAATCAGTACTGAAAAAACCTGCCTATCAATAAAAGCCCTAGACCAAATGCATTCACAGCCAAATTCTACTGGAAATACAAAAAAGAGTGAGTACCCACTGTACTAAATTATTCTGAAAAATTGAGGAAGAAGGACTCTTTCTTAACTCATTTTTTTGAAGCCAGGATCATCCTGGCACCAAAATATAGCAAGACACAAAAACAACAACAACATCAAAAACAAACCAACAGGGCAGTATCCCTGGTGAATATAGATGAATATAGATGCATATAGGTGCAAAATTCCTCAACAAAACACTAGCAAAAGGAATCCAGCAGCACATCAAAAAGTGAATTCATCATGACCAAGTAGGCTTTATTTTTGAGATGTTAGGATGGTCCAGTATACACAATCAATAAATGTGATTCACTACATAAATGGAATTTAGGATAAACAGTATATGAGCATTTCAATAGATGCAGAAAAAGCTTTCAATAAAATCCACTATCCTTTTATGATAAAGTTCTTCAACAAACTGGGCATTGAAGGAACATAGCTCAAAATAATAAGAGCCATCTATGATAAAACCACAGCCAACTTCATATATAATGTGCAAAAGCTGGAAGCATTCTTCTTAAGAACAGGAGCAAAGCATGAATGCCCACTCTCACCACTCCTATTCAACATAGTACTGGAAATCCTAGACAGATCAATCGGGAAAGAGACAGAAATAAAACATTGACAAATAGGAAATGAACTCACATTATCTCTCTGCACTATGATATGATTCTATATCTCAAAAACCCTGGTTGGAGGACCCAAGATGGCCGAATAGGAACAGCTCCCGTCTACAGCTCCCAGCGTGAGCGACGCAGAAGACGGGTGATTTCTGCATTTCCGTCTGAGGTACCGGGTTCATCTCACTAGGGAGTGCCAGACAGTGGGCGCAGGCCAGTGGGTGCGCGCACCGTGCGCGAGCCAAAGCAGGGCGAGGCATTGCCTCACCTGGGAAGCGCAAGGGGTCAGGGAGTTCCCTTTCCGAGTCAAAGAAAGGGGTGACGGAGGCACCTGGAAAATCGGCTCACTCCCACCCGAATATTGCGCTTTTCAGACCGGCTTAAAAAACGCGCACCACGAGACTATATCCCACACCTGGCTCGGAGGGTCCTACGCCCACGGAATCTCGCTGATTGCTAGCACAGCAGTCTGAGATCAAACTGCAAGGCGGCAGCGAGGCTGGGGGAGGGGCGCCCGCCATTGCCCAGGTTTGATTAGGTAAACAAAGCAGCCTGGAAGCTCCAACTGGGTGGAGCCCACCACAGCTCAAGGAGGCCTGCCTGCCTCTGTAGGCTCCACCTCTGGGGGCAGGGCACAGACAAACAAAAAGACAGCAGTAACCACTGCAGACTTAAATGTCCCTGTCTGACAGCTTTGAAGAGAGCAGTGGTTCTCCCAGCACGCAGCTGGAGATCTGAGAACAGGCAGACTGCCTCCTCAAGTGGGTCCCTGACCCCTGACCCCTGAGCAGCCTAACTGGGAGGCACCCCCCAGCAGGGGCACACTGACACCTCACATGGCAGGGTATTACAACAGAACTGCAGCTGAGGGTCCTGTCTGTTAGAAGGAAAACTAACAAACAGAAAGGACATCCACACCAAAAACCCATCTGTACATCACCATCATCAAAGACCAAAAGTAGATAAAACCACAAAGATGGGGAAAAAACAGAACAGAAAAACTGGAAACTATACAAAGCAGAGCGCCTCTCCTCCTCCAAAGGAACGCAGTTCCTCACCAGCAACGGAACAAAGCTGGATGGAGAATGACTTTGACGAGCTGAGAGAAGAAGGCTTCAGACGATCAAATTACTCTGAGCTACGGGAGGACATTCAAACCAAAGGCAAAGAAGTTGAAAACTTTGAAAAAAATTTAGAAGAATGTATAACTAGAATAACCAATACAGAGAAGTGCTTAAAGGAGCTGATGGAGCTGAAAACCAAGGCTCGAGAACTACGTGAAGAATGCAGAAGCCTCAGGAGCCGATGCGATCAACTGGAAGAAAGGGTATCAGCAATGGAAGATGAAATGAATGAAATGAAGCAAGAAGGGAAGTTTAGAGAGAAAAGAATAAAAAGAAATGAGCAAAGCCTCCAAAAAATATGGGACTATGTGAAAAGACCAAATCTACGTCTGATTGGTGTACCTGAAAGTGATGGGGAGAATGGAACCAAGTTGGAAAACACTCTGCAGGATATTATCCAGGAGAACTTCCCCAGTCTAGCAAGGCAGGCCAACGTTCAGATTCAGCAAATACAGAGAACACCACAAAGATACTCCTCGAGAAGAGCAACTCCAAGACACATAATTGTCAGATTCACCAAAGTTGAAATGAAGGAAAAAATGTTAAGGGCAGCCAGAGAGAAAGGTCGGGTTACCCTCAAAGGGAAGCCCATCAGACTAACAGCGGATCTCTCGGCAGAAACGCTACAAGCCAGAAGAGAGTGGGGGCCAATATTCAACATTCTTAAAGACAAGAATTTTCAACCCAGAATTTCATATCCAGCCAAACTAAGCTTCATAAGTGAAGGAGAAATAAAATACTTTACAGACAAGCAAATGCTGAGAGATTTTGTCACCACCAGGCCTGCCCTACAAGAGCTCCTGAAAGAAGTGCTAAACATGGAAAAGAACAACCAGTACCAGCCGCTGCAAAATCATGCCAAAATGTAAAGACCATCCAGACTAGGAAGAAACTGCATCAACTAACGAGCAAAATAACCAGCTAACATCATAAGGACAGGATCAAATTCACACATAACAATATTAACTTTAACTGTAAATGGACTAAATGCTCCAATTAAAAGACACAGACTGGCAAATTGGATAAAGAGTCAAGACCCATCAGTGTGCTGTATTCAGGAAACCCATCTCACGTGCAGAGACACACATAGGCTCAAAATAAAAGGATGGAGGAAGATCTACCAAGCAAATGGAAAACAAAAAAAGGCAGCGGTTGTAATCCTAGTCTCTGATAAAACAGACTTTAAACCAACAAAGATCAAAAGAGACAAAGAAGGCCATTACATAATGGTAAAGGGATCAATTCAACAAGAAGAGCTAACTATCCTAAATATATATGCACCCAATACAGGAGCACCCAGATTCATAAAGCAAGTCCTGAGTGACCTACAAAGAGACTTAGACTCCCACACATTAATAATGGGAGACTTTAACACCCCACTGTCAACATTAGACAGATCAACGAGACAGAAAGTCAACAAGGATACCCAGGAATTGAACTCAGCTCTGCACCAAGCGGACCTAATAGACATCTACAGAACTCTCCACCCCAAATCAACAGAATATACATTTTTTTCAGCACCACACCACACCTATTCCAAAATTGACCACATACTTGGAAGTAAAGCTCTCCTCAGCAAATGTAAAAGAACAGAAATTATAACAAACTATCTCTCAGACCACGGTGCAATCAAACTAGAACTCAGGATTAAGAATCTCACTCAAAACCACTCAACTACATGGAAACTGAACAACCTGCTCCTGAATGACTACTGGGTACATAATGAAATGAAGGCAGAAATAAAGATGTTCTTTGAAACCAATGAGAACAAAGACACAACATACCAGAATCTCTGGGATGCATTCAAAGCAGTGTGTAGAGGGAAATTTATAGCACTAAATGCCCACAAGAGAAAGCAGGAAAGATCCAAAATGGACACCCTAACATCACAATTAAAAGAACTAGAAAAGCAAGAGCAAACACATTCAAAAGCTAGCAGAAGGCAAGAAATAACTAAAATCAGAGCAGAACTGAAGGAAATAGAGACACAAAAAACCCTTCAAAAAATTAATGAATCCAGGAGCTTGTTTCTTGAAAGGATCAACAAAATTGATAGACCGCTAGCAAGACTAATAAAGAAAAAAAGAGAGAAGAATCTAATAGACGCAAGAAAAAATGATAAAGGGGATATCACCACTGATCCCACAGAAATACAAACTACCATCAGAGAATACTACAAACACCTCTATGCAAATAAACTAGAAAATCTAGAAGAAATGGATACATTCCTTGACATATACACTCTCCCAAGACTAAATCAGGAAGAAGTTGAATCTCTGAATAGACCAATAACAGGATCTGAAATTGTGGCAACAATCAATAGCTTACCAACCAAAAAGAGTCCAGGACCAGATGGATTCACAGCTGAATTCTACCAGAGGTACAAGGAGGAACTGGTACCATTCCTTCTGAAACTATTCCAATCAATAGAAAAAGAGGGAATCCTCCCTAACTCATTTTATGAGGCCAGCATCATTCTGATACCAAAGCCTGGCAGAGACACAACAAAAAAAGAGAATCTTAGACCAATATCCTTGATGAACACTGATGCAAAAATCCTCAATAAAATACTGGCAAAACGAATCCAGCAGCACATCAAAAAGCTTATCCACCATGATCAAGTGGGCTTCATCCCTGGGATGCAAGGCTGGTTCAATATACACAAATCAATAAATGTAATCCAGCATATAAACAGAGCCAAAGACAAAAACCACATGATTATCTCAATAGATGCAGAAAAGGCCTTTGACAAAATTCAACAACCCTTCATGCTCAAAACACTTAATAAATTAGGTATTGATGGGATGTATTTCAAAATAATAAGAGCTATCTATGACAAACCCACAGCCAATATCATACTGAATGGGCAAAAACTGGAAGCATTCCCTTTGAAAACTGGCACAAGACAGGGATGCCCTCTCTCACCACTCCTATTCAACAGAGTGTTGGAAGTTCTGGCCAGGGCAATCAGGCAGGAGAAGGAAATAAAGGGTATTCAGTTAGGTAAAGAGGAACTCAAATTGTCCCTGTTTGCAGACGACATGATGGTATATCTAGAAAACCCCATTGTCTCAGCCCAAAATCTCCTTAAGCTGATAAGCAACTTCAGCAAAGTCTCAGGATACAAAATCAATGTACAAAAATCACAAGCATTCTTATACACCAACAACAGACAAACAGAGAGCCAAATCATGAGTGAACTCCCATTCACAATTGCTTCAAAGAGAATAAAATACCTAGGAATCCAACTTACAAGGGATGTGAAGGACCTCTTCAAGGAGAACTACAAACCACTGCTCAAGGAAATAAAAGAGGATACAAACAAATGGAAGAACATTCCATGCTCATGGGTAGGAAGAATCAATATCGTGAAAATGGCCATACTGCCCAAGGTAATTTACAGATTCAATGCCATCCCCATCAAGCTACCAATGACTTTCTTCACAGAATTGGAAAAAACTACTTTAAAGTTCATATAGAACCAAAAAGGAGCCCGCATCACCAAGTCAATCCTAAGCCAAAAGAACAAAGCTGGAGGCATCACACTACCTGACTTCAAACTATACTACAAGGCTACAGTAACCAAAACAGCATGGTACTGGTACCAAAACAGAGATATAGATCAATGGAACGGAACAGAGCCCTCAGAAATAACGCTGCATATCTACAACTATCTGATCTTTGACAAACCTGAGAAAAAGAAGCAATGGGGAAAGGATTCCCTATTTAATAAATGGTGCTGGGAAAACTGGCTAGCCATATGTAGAAAGCTGAAACTGGATCCCTTCCTTACACCTTATACAAAAATCAATTCAAGATGGATTAAAGACTTAAACGTTAGACCTAAAACCATAAAAACCCTAGAAGAAAACCTAGGCATTACCATTCAGGACATAGGCATGGGCAAGGACTTCATGTCTAAAACACCAAAAGCAATGGCAACAAAAGCCAAAATTGACAAATGGGATCTAATTAAACTAAAGAGCTTCTGCACAGCAAAAAAAACTACCATCAGAGTGAACAGGCAACCTACAAAATGGGAGAAAATTTTTGCAACCTACTCATCTGACAAAGGGCTAATATCCAGAATCTACAATGAACTCCAACAAATTTACAAGAAAAAAACAAACAACCCCATCAAAAAGTGGGCGAAGGACATGAACAGACACTTCTCAAAAGAAGACACTTATGCAGCCAAAAAACACATGAAAAAATGCTCATCATCACTGGCCATCAGAGAAATGCAAATCAAAACCACAATGAGATACCATCTCACACCAGTTAGAATGGCAATCATTAAAAAGTCAGGAAACAACAGGTGCTGGAGAGGATGTGGAGAAATAGGAACACTTTTACACTGTTGGTGGGACTGCAAACTAGTTTAACCATTGTGGAAGTCAGTGTGGCGATTCCTCAGGGATCTAGAACTGGAAATACCATTTGACCCAGCCATCCCATTACTGGGTATATACCCAAAGGACTATAAATCATGCTGCTATAAAGACACATGCACACGTATGTTTACTGCGGCATTATTCACAATAGCAAAGACTTGGAACCAACCCAAATGTCCAACAGTGATAGACTGGATTAAGAAAATATGGCACATATACACCATGGAATACTATGCAGCCATAAAAAAGGATGAGTTCATGTCCTTTGTAGGGACATGGATGAAATTGGAAAACATCATTCTCAGTAAACTATCGCAAGAACAAAAAACCAAACACCGCATATTCTCACTCATAGGTGGGAATTGAACAATGAGACCACATGGACACAGGAAGGGGAATATCACACTCTGGGGACTGTTGTGGGGTGAGGGGAGGGGGGAGGGATAGCATCGGGAGATATACCTAATGCTAGATGACGAGTTAGTGGGTGCAGTGCACCAGCATGGCACATGTATATATATGTAACTAACCTGCACAATGTGCACATGTACCGTAAAACTTAAAGTATAATTAAAAATAAATAAATAAATTAATTAATTAAAAAAAAACAAACCCTAAATACTCTGCCAAAAGCCTCCTAGAACTGACAACATACTTTAATAAAGTTTCAGAGTACAAAATCAATGGAAAAAAATTAGTAGCATTTCTATACACCGATAACAGTTAAACTGATACCCAAATCAATAATGCAATTCCATTTAGAATAACTACAATAAATTAAATACCTAGGAATACATTTAAACCAAGGAAGTGAAAGATCTCTACTAGGATAAATACAAACCCTGATGAAAGAAATTATAGATGACACAAACAAGTGGAAAAACATTCTACTCTCATGGATTGGTAGAAAAATTATCATTAAACTGTCTATACTGCCCAAAGCAATCTACAGATTCAATGGTATTCTTATCAAACAACCGGCATGATTTTTCACTGAATTAGAATAAAACTATTGTAAAATTCAATACGAAAAAAGAGACTGAATAGTCAAAGCAATCCTAAGCATAAAGAACAAAGTGAGAGGCATCCCATTACCTGATATCAAACTATACTGCAAGGCCACAGTAACCAAACAGCATAGTACTGGTTCAAAAACAGACACCTAGACTAAAGGAACAGAATAGAGAACCCAGAAGCAAAGCCACACACCTAAAACCATCTGATCTTCAATGAAGTTAGCAAAAAGAATGCAATGGGGAAAGTACTCATTATTCAGTAAATGGTGCTGGAATAACTGGCTAACTGTATGCAGAGAAATGAAACTGGACCCCTTCTTTTCATATAAAAAATTTAATCAAAATGTATTACAGACTGAAATGTAAAACCTAAAACTATAAAAACCACTGAAGAAAACCTAGAAAATATTCTGGATATTGGCCTTGGCAAAAAATTTGTGACTAAGTACTCAAAAGCAATTGCAACAAAAAAAATGGACAAGTGGGATATAATTAAACTAATGAGCTTCTGCACAACAAAAGAAATAATCAACAGAGTGAAAAGACAATCTATGGAATGGGAGAAAACCTTTGCAAACCATGCATCTAACACAGGACTAATATCCAGAATCTATAAGAAACTTGAACAATTCAACAAGCAAAAAACAAAAACAATATTAAAAAGTAGACAAAGGACATGAACAGACACTTCTCAAAAGAAGACATACAAGCAGCTAACAAACACATAAAAATGTTTAACGTCACTAATCATCAGAAAAATGCAAATCAAAATCCCAAGGAGATACCATCTCACACCAGTCAGAAGGGCTGACTGGTTCAAAACATTAAAAAAACAGATGCTGGCAAGGCTGCAGAAGAAAGGGAATGCTTATCCTATGTTGGTAGGAATGTAAATTAGTTCAGTCACTGTGTAAAGTAGTTTCGAGATTTCCCAAAGAACTTAAACAGAGCTACCATTCAACTCAGCAATCCCACCACCGGGTATATACCCAAAGGAAAATAAATTCTTCTACCAAAAACACATCTACTTATATACTTATATGGTCATCACAGCTCTATTCACAATAGCAAAGACACGGTCTCAACCTGGGTGCCCGTCAACAGTGAATTAGATAAAGAAATGTGGTACATATAGACAATGGAATACTACATGGCCAAAAGAAGGATGAAATAATGTCCCTTGCAGCAACCTGGATGCAGCTGGAGGTCATTATCTTAAGTGAGTTAACATAGGAACAGAAAACCACATGCCACATGTTCTCACTTATAAATGGAAGCTAATCACTGGGTCCACACGAATATAAGGACAGGAAAAATACATATTACAGACTACTAGAGTGGAGAGATAAAAAAACAGCAAGTACTAAAAAGCTACTTATTGGGTATTATGCTCACTACCTGGGGGATGGGAATGATTGTACCCTAAACCTTAGCTTATCACAATATACCCATCTAACACAAATTCGTTTGTATCCCCTTTACCTAAAATAAGAGTTAAATTATTTTTTTTAAAAACAGCAAAATAAAAATAAACAGCAAAGGAAAAGGAAACAACTGCACAAAAGATTCATTGTTGCCATGACTAAGATGTGGGCTTTTAAGTAGTCTTTGGGCCATATTTGTGCAAGTTTATTAAAGTTGTGGCCTTTCTTCGAAAAGTCCAGGATGCTTTATTCTTTAAAGTTCTACATGCCATTCCTTATTACAATTGGTAGGTAGATCCATGGGCAAGAGTAGATGGAGAATGTTTAAAAATCAAACACAGAAGGGTGTGGCAGAGAGCAATAATTATAGTTGACTGTTTTAGTAATGTTGGTAATAGTAAAAGTTCCTAGGAAAACATTACACAACTTTGTGAGATGTTGAGTGGATTGTAGGTGTGGGAAACACCATAACCCATTCCCAGTGACAGGTAGCTACCCAGGAGATTAGAGAAAAACTGTAGTTCACATGGAAAGAAAGGTTTTGCAGGAAGGAATAAATGACATTTCTATGGGACATATTGACATTAGGTGAGCAGGATACTACATTATCTTGGGTAGAAGTGCCAGCTTTGGAAAAATCAAAATAGAAAATCAAGAATAGGGCAGTCAAGTGAGCATGAAGCCTTGATTAATTTCTTAGAAAGCAAAAAGGGTAGTGATCCCAGAGCTAAACAGATCAGAATCTGTATATAACATTGCATATTGACTGTTGTCTTAGTAAGATAGGAAGTGCTGACAATGGGTTAACTCATTTTCCTGAATTCTGAGGGATAAAGTAATTCCAACTTAATGAAAATTATAGGCTTTAGTCAAATGAGGTGCTTCTTAGATATTCTAAATGCATTCAAATTCTAAAAGGTCATAGTCTTACAATCTCAAAGGAAAAAAGTGGGGTGATCTCCAATTAGAATTCAAGTAACAGAAAAACCTGATTGTGCCCTAAGCAGACTTTTATATAAAACTTTGTTTATACAACATCACACCCATCACAATAACAGATAATACTGGAAACTTTCTCTTTTATCTTTTTAATGAAGTCCTTAGTTACAGAAATATTTGGTAAAAAATTGTTCAATCTAATCTGTGCTTTTGAATAAGGAGAGGAAAGTAAAAACTAATACTCACTATAGGCTTCTTATTGCCACTTGAAGATTTGCAACCTGCTAGACAAGGTGAGATGTAAGTTATTCCATTGTTTCCACAGACTGGTTCCCATTGACTTTCATCACAATTGCAGTCTGAGTTGCAATAAGAAAGTGGTACATCTCTATGAGATGTCACTGGATTATTTCTGGAAATATATGATAGACATATATCAAAAAGAGAGAGAGAGAAGAAAAAGACAAAGAAGGGGAGGAGAAGGAAGAAGTAAAGTGAAAGCAAAGAAAGAGGGAAAAGGAAAAGTAGATAAAGAATTTTTCTTTATATGAAGAAATTTGCTTTGATGATGATGAAATGGCAAAGTTTTTTTTTAATGCTTATTTATTTTACGCTCTCCATCTTTGCCAATACATGACTTGTGACCTAGAAAAAGCAAAATGTAAAAATAAACCAAAGATGTTAAGTAGGACTTAGACAAGAAGTTGTTATAATTCTATGAAGAAACTTCACATTAGATAAGTTACATCTTTTTTCTGAGACTGAGTTTCTCTTCAGTAAGGTGATGACATTAGACTGACATTCCTTTCAGCTCACTGTAAAGTCTTGTGAGTCTACGAATGCTATTTAACTAGGTTGAATTTAAAAATCTCTATTTTAATATGTAAGAAAAAAACAGACATGCTTAAAGCAGAACCTCTACAAAATGAAAAATCAAGAACAACACAATCAGTTGAAAAAGGCTAGAAAAGCTCAGTATATTTTTGAAATAAAACTATAGTATACTTTATACTGATTTCCTTTATGAAATGGTTATAAATTATAAAATATGATTATAACATAGCTAAAATTATAAAAAATATTTTTGTATAATTCATTTCTGCTTAAACATTTAAAAAATTATTTTCTTTCAAATGTTTAATTTGATAATAATTGAGGATTGATGTGTTATCTTTGAATGAGCACATAATTTAAATGAAAAACTAAGATTCATACTTCAGAAACTACATTATCAATAATTTTATTAAAAAGCATATTCTGCTTGAGGAAATACTACTTGGAGTGGTTAAGTAGAATGGTTTATGACTACTATAGTCAGAATGTTTGTGGCCCCCAAATTCATAAATTGAAAACTAATCTCGTATATGAAGACTTTATGAAGTCAGGCCTCTGGAAAGTGATAAGGTCATGAGGATGAGTACTCGTGAATGGAATTACTGACCCTTTGCCTGCCCCATCCACCATGCCTGGACACAATGAGAAGGTACCGTCTATAAATTAAGAAATGGGCCCTTCCTAGACACCAAACGTGCCATCACCTTGGTCTTACATGTTCCAGCCTTTAGAATCTTGAAAAATTAATTTCTGTATATTAATAAGCTACCTAGAATTTTGCAGCCTGAATGGACTAAGACAATGACCCAGTCCAGATATTGCAATCAGTCACATCTGTGTTTATATTAATTCTGGCACTTCTTTCTAAAATCAGTTTTGCCATTTGTAAGTCATAGATAATAATGCCAACCTCACAGGGTTTTTATTTTTTTTTGGAAAAAAAATTGGTTCTCAGAAGTCCTTCACACTCTTATAAAAGATTGAGGGCTTGTTCCAAAGGGATTTTGTTAAATTAAGTTGTACCTCTTGACATGTACTATATTAGAAAGTAATACTAAGAAAATTTTAATACACAAAAGTACATAAGCACACATATTTTAGCAGTCAGATTAATGAATTAATAACATACCTTGGAGCATTAGAAAATATCACTATACTGTCAGGATAGCATGAGAATAAAAAGGCAAATAATGTCTTAGTATTATTATAAAAATAGTTTTGAAGTTGTGCACCCCTTGATAAAGTCTCAGGGATCCTTAGAGATATTCAGAACGCATTCCGAGACCTCTGCAATAATTCATACTTAAAAAAAAACTTATCCCAGTCGCAGGATTTTATGAATGTTGAATCCATTAATTATATTATTTATCATTAGATTATGAGTCCCATGAGGGAACTGATGTATCCTACAAATATCCTTAATATTTACCTTTAAGGAAAGGCTTAATAAAATTTTATTAAATGAAACAAATTCTGTTCAAATCTGCTGCCATCTTTTGTATACTTTGTACAGTGACTAACCTTGTTGTCAAGAAACTGGCCTGTCCTTACAACCAAGAAGGCTTTTGAACTAAGGGTGTGACATAGGATCAGTCTAGAGTCTAAAGACATTGTGTGACTTCAACATGTTACATTTTTTCTGACTCTTCAATAATAAAGGAAAGTATAATACAAGGGTTGGATTGCATCATCTCTAAGGTTCTTTTACCTCTAAAATTCAGTATTCTAGGACAATGTACTTTAATTTACTACAGTAGGTGACGGTGGATAGGAGATACCAATAACAGTTCAGAATTAGCAGTGTGCAGGGAAACAATTTCAGATAACCTTGGCAAGCCTCCAAGAATAGCACAATGTTTAGAGAAGAAAATGTGGGAATATTTGACAAGTTAAAACCAACACCTCCTGGGATCCAGACTTTGAAAGCTCAGCACCAGTAGTAAGCAGCACTAAAGAACATGGTTACTGAATTGTGATCTGAGCATCTCTGCTTGTTGCTTGAATGTGAACCTTCCTAAGCTTAAATTGTTGGCTATATTCAGGAAATTATCAGAAAACTGCATAGGATTCTTGCCCTTGATTTGAGGTGGAGACTGTTGCACTAAAAGTACTTTGCTATACATGGTAATCATGGAAAAGTAAAGATTCTTCAATGTCTAATATGCAATTATATATAGAATATTTCTTAATGCTACTTCCAATGTAGATAATATCAGAAAAAAAACAATATTAGCTTGCAAAAAAGAAAATTCAGTACAACATTAAAAGTGTTCTTTTGTTAAGATAGTTGTTAAAACATCGATATGAACTGTAGATAAAAGTTGTTTAGTCACTTTTGGCTAATGCCATTTATGTAACTCTTATGATCCATCCAAGATTACAGTGGTGGTTAAGACTAAGAGTTTTGGACTTAAAAAACCCAAATTTGAGTTAGAATCTTAATAATGCTAGCTGTGTAATCCATGTATTTCTCTAAGCCTTACTTTTCCCATTCATAAAATAATGATAAAAGTACCCACTACTAATTGTAAGTACCACATAAATAATAGTTATTATCATTACAACCTATGTTGCTTCTCTTTAGTGGAGGAATAAAAGAATGTGTTTGAGGTCTTAAGAAACAGATATTTTAAAAATTTTAAAATTGAAATTTCTCTTAACTTAAAGAAAGTTCAGTTAAAATTGTTTTCTGCCTTATATTACTTATACAGAGACTCTTAATTTGATGGTTAACATATTATGCAATTGATATAGTGATATATACAAACCCATCATAGGTCATGGTTAGTCCGGCAACTGATTTGTTTTCACAGAGTATGAAAAAATATAATAGGTAAAAGGACAATGACATTACAGCAGTAAAACATGAGAATTTGGCAATTCCAATGGTGTTCAGTTTGAATTTTGTAATGATATATCCTCCTAAAAACATTCCACTTGCAAAAATAGGTACGGTTATGACTCCTAGAAAAAAAAGAAAAAAAGTTGTAATCATATATGAATTTTCTGATATGTCTTTATAGATGAAACACAATGTATGTCAATCAAATTTATTCAATATTATTGCTTCTTTTTAAAATTTTACTTTAAGTTCTGGGATACATGTGCAGAATGTGCATGTTTGTTACATACATATACATGTGCCATGGTGGTTTGCTGCACCTATCAACCTGTCATCTAGGTTTTAACCCCTGAATGCATTAGGTATTTGTCCTAATGTTCTTCCTCCCCTTGCTCCCCACCCGCCAACAGTCCCCGGTGTGTGATGTTCCCCTCCCTGTGTCCATGTGTTCTCATTGTTCAACTCCCACTTATGAGTGAGAACATGCAGTGTTTGGTTTTCTGTTCCTGTGTTAGTTTGCGGAGAATGATGGTTTCCAGCTTCATCCATGTCCCTGCAAAGGACATAAACTCATTCTTTTTTATGGCTGCATAGTATTCCATGGTACATATGTGCCACATTTTCTTTATCCAGTCTATCATTGGTGGTCATTTGGGTTGGTTCTAAGTCTTTGCTATTGTAAATAGTGCTGCAATAAACATATGTGTGCATGTATCTTTATAGTAGAATGCCAATCTTATTACTTTTTAAAAAGAAGAATGACATAGCAGCATGGTGGTATGGGATCTGTGTAATTTGTTCCTGCCAATGAAGACAGTTTGGTTTCCTCAATAGCAAAAGGCAGTGTGGCTGAGGATATTTGTTGGAGCAGATAATTTCTATGAGGCAATCTTGTTTTTCTGGAAATAAACAACAACAAAACACCATCTTTCTGCCTATGGAACTTCATCTAAAGCCTTTTGCCTCTCTCAGATAGAGTTCTAACCCTCAGTAACTCACACTAAATCTGCCCAGAGCTTAACAACATAAAAATTAATATATCTGTGTCATTTATTAAAAAACATACAGAACCTGAATTGACAAATCGCTCTACATGCAGGATTAATAATGTTTAATCCCTCCTATAACTTTTCCATATCTTTGTCTAGTAAGAGTTAACAAAGATGAAGTCTTCTCTAGGAAAAAGCTCAGGCTAGGTTACTGGGAGTCAAAACATTATTTTTAGATTTTAAACTTTTATTTTAAGATCAACAAAGAGATTATCTGGAAGCTTGGTCTCCTGCTTCAGTACATTCATTTTCTTGTTTACTTATGACCTAGTTACATACCACATGATAAGTTGTTTAATTCATCATATATTTATATTGAATTTCTATAATGTGTCTACAATACTAGAATTGTGGGAAGAATAGTACAAGGAAAGTTTCCTTAATAAGCACATCTAAATGTGCCATTGAAAATAGATATTGTAGCAAAAAATACTCTGTAAAATATATTTGTTTTGAATTATGCATATTTTGATGTATTTAAATTGATACTCTTTTTGGAACTATTAGTGTCATATTTTTGTAAGTAACTGAGTCTTGATTTCAAAGTCCATAAATTATAGAATTATAATGATTATAATTACAAAAGGATTTGTCTCAGATCTGAGCACTAAATTATAAGATCCAATTATACAGATACTACCTCTAAATTGTCCATTTATTTGCAACATTTTCTTCAGGAACTCATCTAAAACAAGATGCAACTTCAAATGCAGAGCAATAGTGACATCACAAGTTTTATATGTTTAATAACATTTGAGAAAGAATACAAGAAAATTATACTTATCCTGTATTACTAAAATACAAAATCACTTTCACAATAAAATATCACTTGGAATACAGTATTTAGTAGTATTTCACTTATTAAGCACACAAGTAAAAAATATGTCTTACCCAATAAGATGTTAGCCTTAGATGAAGGCTGACCATACTGTTGCTCTACATATTTGAAGACATAAGTAAAAGCACCAATATAGCTGCTTACTTGTAACAACGTCAAAAGCACAAACATAACATACAGGGGATTAGTAAGGATGCTTTTAAAAGACTGGAAAAAACCTATAAAATTGTAAAAATAAAGAAAATATTTGAATGCAACTTAAATATACATTTATATCTAAAATTTGTGAACGTAAGTCATGTAAGATTTAAAATTCTATAAACACATAACGCAAAGAGTGAGAATAGCCTGCAATACCACAGGCTGTTCACAGCTTTTAAATACATTCTTTCAATATTTTCCATACAAATATTAATATTTATTAGTTTAGTTTATTTTACCCTCAAATAGGGTCATACGTAAGTACTGTTTTGTAACTTGCTTTCTTCACTTAATATTTGGTTATCCTGGGTACTTTACAATATTATTGCAAACATATTAATTCACTTATTCATTCATTTAACAAATGTTAGGTTTTCAACTGGGTACCAGACAATATGCTAATTGTTCAAAAAACAAAAGTGAAGGCCGGGCACAGTGGCTCACTCCTGTAATCCTAGCACTTTGGGAGGCCGAGGCAGATGGATCACCTGGGGTCAGGAATTCGAGACCAGCCTGGCCAACATGGTGAAACCCCAACTCTACTAAAAATACAAAAATTGGCCAGCACGATGGCACACATCTGTAATCTTAGCTACTTGGGAGGCTGAGGCAGGAGAATTGCTTGAACTAGGGAGGCGAAGGTTGCAGTGAGCTGAGATGGTGACACTGCACTCCAGCCTAGGCAATAGAGCAACAAGACTCCATCTCAAACAAACAAAAAAAACCAAAAACAAACAAACAAAAAGTGAATAAGACATATGATGTTTCTTATTTATTAGTACTTAATGATATAAGTATTATATTAAAAATGTAACTATTAAATGGAAATGTAAAGACAGCATAATTCAAAATTCACAGAAATAAGACCATTGAGGTTCAAAATTCTAAAGATTAATTTAGTATGAGGACTCAGACCTCTTGTTTCTCTAGTATACAGCTTTTCTACCATAACAGACTTTCTCAGTAAATTTGGCAATATTATTAACCCTCTGTCTTAAGATACAAGGAAAGCAGCCAGGGGATAATATTGTGTCCCAAGTAGTATTATAATAATAATAATACAACCACCTATCCCTACAAACAGCTGTGGTAACAAACTTCTAACTTCTGTTCATGGTAGAAATTATGTCATTTGGATCTGTGATCACCAGGTCAACTAGCTGTAATAGGAGTTAAAAGTAGAAGGAACTACTTAGAAAAACAGTAGGAAGTATCACAGTTCATCAAGACAGAGCCAGGATATGGTTACTGAGAGATGGATGATACGGCCTTTGAAATATTTTTCTCTATTTAAATCTCTAAAGATTTTCATTAGATATGGTCAGAACTAAGACATCCATTTAATGTCAGCTACGAAACAGTTGCATCTGCTTGAAATAAGGAGTAGAAGGAGTTAGAGAAAAGACACAGAAAAGAAAAAAAGAAGAGATAAGAAAATGTATAGTGGGAATAAACAACATTTAAAATTCTTGGGCAAAAGTGCCACATTTCTCTCCACAGGTCTCCCCAGTCATGAGAAACTGTCCCTGATTTGTAAGTATTATAAGTGAGTTGTGGCCTTTCTTCAACAGAAATGGAGTATATACATTCACACAAGCATTGCATTTTTGAGGATGAGAAATTCAATGTCATCCAGTGTAAACTTCTGTATAGTCATGATCTACTATATATCATTAATAAGTGGATCAATAAACAACTTAAGTGGCATTAAACTAAGTACCTCAGGAAGCAATTTGCTCCACTTTTGAAAAGTTCTCATTGTTTACGCACTGTTTTTGTACTGAACTGAAATCATCTTTTCATTCTAATCAGTTTTAGTTCTATTCAAGAGCATATGGAATAAATTCAATATTTTTTATGACTATATATTCTTATTTTATCCATTCCTAATAGATACACACTTAAGATCCTCTTTATTAGGGTCACACCTACAAAAACTGTTCATAATATAGATTATGTCTACAATTGTCCTATTTTTACAACTTCATTATCCTCTCTGTTCTTTTTGGATCACAGTCAACCCCGCTCCTTATAGGTTTAGACAATCTACTATTTTTTAAAGATTTGATTTGGTACAGTAGAAACATCATATACAAAATGAAAATTATTGGTATAGTACTTTTAGTGTGAACGTTAAATTTTAAAAACATAAATGTTTAACATCTGATTCTTAGGAAAACAAACTTCTACTTGTAGTATATCCCAATTTCCATGGTAATAAATCATGGTAATTCTCTTGCCATGAACAATTTCAACCTACCAATGTAGCTGAAACTTAACAATCCTCTGCTATGAGCCAATATAAAGGTACCAGAACACCACTGCTCTTGGGTTAGTGTGATAGAAAGGAGAAAATAGCAATAAAGTAACAAGTAAAAGACCTGATGAAAGGAAGAACTTAGGCTACACTGGAGAATTTGTCATCTTACTTTAAAGAAAACTTGAAAAAGATGCTGAGGGTTTAGGTGTTGCATTGCTTTGGCTATTTCACCATTTCTCCCTAATCTGAAAACTGCTGTCAACACCTCACTGATTCACACATCTTGCTCTGGCTACTGCCAAGTCATTCTCTTTGTTTATTGACTCCCAGTTGTTCTCCATTAGTCCCAGGGTTTATATTCAAAAGAGGAGGCACTGTCAAATGCTGATGCATCCTAATTTACATTACTTACTCTAATTATCTTAACTACCACCTTTGCTTCCACTTTATTTTGAATATTTAGATAAGATAGATAGATAGATAATTACCAAAAGAAATATTACTCTAATTACGTAGGGAGAAACTTCTCCCGACTTCCTTCTCCTTAATCCATCTCTACACCTGAGAATAGTTAAGTTTAATTTCACCATAATACTTAAGGCACTATATTGCTATTGTCTATATATTTCTCAGTATCACCCACTAGGTTCTTGAAAAATAGAGGTAATGTTTTATTACCAGGGCATAGTACAGTTCCTGGTACTACTTGTTGAATAAATGAAGGAATGAAATATTATAATTCTTTGAACTCTCCCAGTTTAGACCATATAATACTAAAATTAATATTTACTATTTGGCTCATAAAAAATGGATGTTTGTAAACTTTCGTTGGTTTCTCCCTGCTAAAAAGTACAAACCTAATTCTCTTCCACTTGTTATGTGCTCAAGACATATATGTTAACTTTAATAGGAGTTTTAGAAAAATAATTTATCTAAATTTAGTGCAAAAGAAAGCCAACTCCAGATGAGTTGGGTATGCTTTATTATTTTGGAATACTGATTCTTCCTTTTCATTGAGATTAACAACTCCAAATTGACAATGAATGTTAAATACTTACCAGTCACATTTTTGGTAATATTTTTTCCTTGATTGGTCAAATTAGCTGTTTGATCCTTTTCATCATTTGTTTCCAGCACATGCAAAGATAGTGAAGCTTTTCTTTCTTTTTGTGGTTTATTTGGAGTTTGGGGCAAGAAAAAGAATGGTATGGAAGAAATAATGGAGAATAGTCCAGACACAAGGAAATTAAGCCACCAAGCTCCAACCCATCGAGAATCAGTAGGAGTTATCCTGACAGTGCCTAGAATAAATAATTAAAGAAGCCAGTCAAAAATCATTTTGAAATACAATAGGTTCAGGGAAATAATGGTATGAAGAAAGTAAACTACATTTCCTCAATTCCAAGACACGATTTTTTTCTTTTAATTTTTTGTCATCTCTGAGACTAGGATCAGTCTAACATTTGATGACATAATGCAACAGATACTGTCTAGGAATCAGTCATGATATTGTTGTCATTGCCTGAGCTTGTGTGCACTTGATGGCTTTTCTGATTACATGACTGGACAGTTTCTATCACTGGACATTTAAGCTTGCAGACCGTTTAATAACTACCTGTGGAAGAACTATGACGTCTCATTGTTGTCTGAAAATGTCTATTGGCACAAGCTAATAAAATCAAGAAAGGATCAGCAATGAAATTTTAGCAGTTTGCAAGAAATCAACTGAGTCAATAAAGGGGCTTCCCACCGTGCCTGAAATAAGCATTTCCAACTCTCCTGACAGCACAGAGGATAAGAAAATACAGTGAAAATATGAGTTTAAAAGTAACCCTGAAGAGTTAGACTCTAAATGTTAAGGATAATTTAACCATTTTATTTCAGTCATATTTTTCTTTAAATCATGAATAAGAGTATTATGTAAATGCTATATCTCAAGTGTAAATGCACTCTTTTAACAGGTATAAAATAAACAATCTAAGTAATAAAAAAGCCAATATGAGTTATCAGCAAGATAGCCTAATAGGAAGGACTGGACCCTTTTTTCTTTCAACAATATTTTATTCAACAATTATACAGCGATCAATTCCATTAGTGGAAAATCCAGAAGCTAGTTGACAGGCCATTGTACCCCAGGAAAGTGCAATATTAGCTACATTGACACTTTTAAGAAAATTGGAGACACCTCTTTGCTGTTCCTCTCCTCATTATAATACCATGCATTCAAGAGGAACTAGAAATTTGCAAGTGCCTATGAACACTTGCAATAGCTCTATTCCCTGGCTCAACATAGACTGAATGTAAGAAAACTGCATCTCCAGCTTATCCCTGTGGAGAGACAGAGTGAGACTGCGCATCCAAAATTGTAACTTTTCAGGTACTACCCTTGCGACTGTCTTCTATATCACCTATCTTGAAGTGTTGACAGGACTCAGCATATACCAGACCTTTGGAGGCTACGGAAAACAAAGAAGGCAGCTTGAACTAGTATGTAAGCATTCCCATAGCTCCTGGCCCATAGCTTAGGGCAGAATGACCAAGTTAAAAAAAATTAGAAACAAAAACTTAACTCCAGCTTCTCTATGCGGAGGGAAATATTTCGACCACAAACCTAACATTTCATCTTTTCTGTGTCCAACTCCAGCAGCTGGTCATTGTCTTGCCTATCTTGGGGCTAGGCATATGCTTGCTTCCAATGGGCTACAAAGAGCACAAAAATGGGGGCTTAAATTAGCACATGAGCACTTGCTACAGCTCCTCCCTGCTCCCAGATCTATGCAGAGTGAGGAGGTAAAAAAGAAAAGAAAAACAAACAAACAAACAAAAAACAAAGAAAACACCTCAGTTTTCAAATTCTCCTTGGGAAGGAAAAAATTGGATAGCATGTGAAATATTCAAAATTTTCTGGGAGTTGACCAAGTGACGGGCTTCTCTGTCCATTGTCTAAAAGTGCTCATGAGACCCTACATACTCTAGATTCTGAAAGTTCCTAACAAAAAGATAGCAGTTTAAAAAAGAATCAAAATTTGAGAGGCCCACAGACGCTCTGCTGGGGTTGAATGAAGAAAGTTTTCTCCTATACAATACCAGTCCATGAAGACTTGGAGGCTGATATGGTTTGGGTATTTGTCTTGTTCAAATCTCATGCTGAAATGTAATATCCAATGTTGGAGGTAGGGCCTGGTGGGAGGTGTTTGGGTCATGGGGGTTGATCCTTCATTGCTTGGTGCTGTCCTTGCAATAGTGTATGAGTTCTCAGGAGAAGATCTGATTGCTTAAAAAGTGTGTGGCACCTTGCCTCCCCCTTGCTCTTTCTCTCAACATGTGATGTGCCTGCTCCTGCTTTAACTTCTGCCAGGAGTAAAAGCTCCTTGAGGTCTCCTCAGAATCTGAGATAATGCCAGTGCCATGCCTGTACAGCTTGCAGAATCAGGAGCCAATTAAACCTCTTTACTTGATAAATTAGCCAGTCTCATGCATTCCTGTGTAAGAATGCCAGAATGGCCTAACACAGAAAATTGTTACCAAGAAGTGGGACATTGCTATAAGGATACCTGAAAATGTGGACTTGACTTTGGAACTAGGTAATGAGCAGAGCTTACAAGAGCTTGGAGGACTCAGAAGAAGATAAGAAAATGAAGGAAAGTTTGAAACTTCTTGGAAACTGATAAATGATTATGACCAAAATGCAGATCGTGACATGGACAATGAAGTTCATGCTGAAAAGCTCTCAAATGGAAATGACAGTTATTGGGAGCTAGAGCAAAAGTCACTTTTGTTATGCCTTAGCAAAACAAAACAACCCCCCCAAAAAAACAAAATTAATAATAATAATAATAAATAATTAAAATAATAAAAACAGAAGCCAGGAAGTGTGGCTCTAAAATCACTAGTCTCACCTCTGTTATGAGGCTATAGAAAATAAAATAGGCCAGGCGCGGTGGCTCACGCCTGTAATCCCAGCACTTTGGGAGGCTGAGACGGGTGGATCATCTGAGGTCGGGAGTTTGAGACCAGCCTGACCAACATGGAGAAACCCCGTCTCCACTAATAAAGTACAAAATAAGCCAGGCATGGTGTCGGGCAAAGTACTTGGCTGCATTGTGTTCATACCCTAGGGGATCTGTGGAAGTCTGAAATAAAGGGTGATGACTTGGTCGGGCACAGTGGCTCACGCCTGTAATCCCAGCACTTTGGGAGGCCAAGTTGGGTGGATCACAAGGTCAGGAGATCGAGACCAACCTGGCCAACCACGTGAAACCCCATCTCTACTAAAAATACAAAAAAATTAGCCAGGCATCGTGGTGGGCACCTGTAGTCCCAGCTACTTGGGAGGCAGGGACAGGAGAATGGTGTGAACCTGGGAGGTGGAGCTTGTAGTGAGCCGAGATCACACCACTGCACTCCAGCCTGGGCCACAGAGTGAGACTCTGTCTCCAAAATAAAAAAAAAGAGCAATGACTTAGAACATCTGATGGAAGAAATTTCTAAGCAGTAAAGCATTAAGGATATAGGTTGGCTGCTTCTAACATGCAGTGCTCAGATATGAGAGCAAAGAAATGACCTAAAGTTGAAAGTTATATTTAAAGGGGAAGCAGAGCATAAAAGTTTGGAAAATTTGCAACCTAACTATTTGTCAAAGAAAGAAAAAGAGTTTAAGTAAAAAACTGTCTCAAGTTGCAAAAAGGACATTATAAAATGATTTTTTAAGTTAATTCACCAAGAATATACAACCCAATATATTCACCCAATCTCAAAGACCCAAAAGCTATAAAGCAAACATGGACAGAACTGAAAAGAGAAATATAGAGAAATACAATAAAATCATCTCTTGGTATCTGTGAACAATGGTTCTAGGACTCCCTATGGATACCAAAATCCAAGGATGCTCCAGTCTCTTATATAAAATAGTGTATTACAGTTAGCCCTCCAAAGTAGGCTGACTTCATAATATCTCACTTTCAATTATAAATAGAATGACTAGTGAGAAAATCAATGAGGAAACAGAGGACTTCAACAACATTATAGACCAATTGAACGTAACAGACACATAGAGAATACTTCACTCAATAAAAACAGAATGTATATTCTTTTCAAATAGAAATGGAATATTTTCTAAGATAGACCACATGTTACATCATGCAACAGGTCTTGATAAATTTAAAATTAAAATCATACCAATTATCTTTTCTAACTACAATGGAATAAAACTGGAAATTAGTATCAAAAAGAAAAGTAGAAAATTTTAAAAATATGGATACTAACAAACTTTTCAATAATTAAATTGTCAAAGAAATCAAAAGGGAAATTAGAAAATATTTAGATACGAAGAGAATCAAAAACAAAACATTCTAAAATGTGAAATGCAGCAAGAACAGTAGTAAGAGGAAGTGTTCAGTAAAAAATATCTACATTTGTAGGGTAAATTTCATTTCCATATCCAAAAAACATAGGTTATTTCTCTAATTTATGGTCACTAGTAGCATCTGGCATTGTTTGCTCTCAGTACACACTGACAAATATCACATAATTATGCTAGTAAAAAGTAAGGAATTATCTTAAACTAACAACCTATTTTACACCTCACAAAATTATAAAAAGAAAAACAAACTAAGGCCAAAGTTAGCAGGAGAAAAAAAGATTAGAGAAGAAATAAATACAATAAAGAATATGGAAAAAAAAACATTAGAAAAAATATCAACACAACTAAGTGTTGATCTTTTTGAAAGAGAGGCAAAATTGACAAACTTTAAACTAGACTAAGCAAAAGAGAAAAGACTCAAACAAACAAAATAAGAGCTGAATGTAGAGACATTTAATTGATGCTAGAAAAATAAAACAATCATAAGAGATTACTATGAGAAATTATACATCAAAAATTAGATAAGAAAGAAAAAATAAATTCCTGGAGACATAAAACACAGAAAATATAGAAAATATAAAGAGATTTACAACCAGTAAAAATATTGAATTAATAATCAAATACTTCTCAACAAAAAACTTAGGACCAGATGGCTTTACTGGTGCGTGTTACTAAATAGCTAAAGAAAATATTAATGGCAATCCATTCCAATCTCTTGCCAAAAATTGAAGAGAAGAGAACATCTTCAAACTAATTTTATAAGGCCAGCATTATTCTGATACCAAAGCCAGACAAAGACACCAAAAGGAAGAAAACTACAAACCAATATATCTGATGAAGACAGAGGAGAAAATCCTCAAACAATACTAGTAAACCAAATTTAATAGCATATAAAAAGGATACTACACTATATTCAAGGGGGATTTATACCTGAAATGCTAAGTTTAACAAATATCACCAAGCATAATGTAACACATTAACAAAAAAAGGACAAAATCTACATGATCAAATATGCAGATGTTAAACAGCATTTGATAAAATCCAACAATGTTTTGTGATAAAAACTTTCAACAAGCTAGGAATAGATAAAAATTGCCTCAACAAAATGAAGTGCATATTTAAAAAGCTCACAGCTAGCATTAAATTCAAGAGTGAAAAACTGAAAGCTTGCAGGAACAAAGGAAGAATGGCCATTCTCATCACTTCTATTCAACACAGTCCTGCCATTTTATGCCAGAGCAATTAACCAAGAAAAAGAAATAAAAGACATTCAAACTTGAAAGAAAGAAGTAAAATTGCCTCTACTTGCAGATGGCATGATTTTGTATATAGAAAACCCTAAAGATGACACATGCACACACACACACACCTGTTAGAATTGAATAAACACATTCTGTAAAGTTGCAGGATACAAAATAATTATAAGATATTACTTATATTTCTATGAATTAACCAAGTACTATTTGAAAAGACATTAGGAAAGCAATTCCATTTACACTAAAATCATAAAGAATAAAACACAAAAATAAATTTAAGAAGGTGAAAGACTTGTGCATGAAATACTTCAAGACACTGAGGAAATAAAGAAGCCATAAATAATTAGAAAGACATTCTGTGTTAATTAATTGAAGGACTTATTAATAGTAAATGTCCATACTACCCAAATATATGTAAAGATTCAATACAATACCTATCAAAAGCCCAATAGTATTTTTACAAAAATATAACAAACAATCCTAAAATACATATGGAACCAAGAAGGACATCAAATAGCCAAAAAAGCATTGAGAAAGAATAAAGCTGCCTCATATTTCCTAATTACAAAATGTATTTTAAAGCTATAGTAATTAATATAATATGGTACCAGCATAAAGACAGAAATATAGACCAATGGAACAGAACAGAGACAATAAATGGGGTAAAAAAGAAATATGCAGAATAAAATAAAATATTATAAATCATTTATATATGAAAAGGGGTTAATTTCTAAAGCACACGAGGAAATCCTACAACTCAATAGCAAAAAAATAATAACGATTAAAAATTTTGCAGGAACTTGGATGGAACTGGAGGACATTATTCTAAGTGAAGTAACTCAGGAATGGAAAACCAAATACTGTATGTTCTCACTTATCATTGGGATCTAAGCCATGAAGATACAAAGACATACAGATTGATGTGGTGGATTTAGGAGGCTCAGAAGGGGAAAGATGGAAGGGGACTGAGGGATAAAAAAACTACATATTGGGTACAATGTACATTACTCAGGTATGTAAAATATCAAAATTTATCATTATAGAATTCACCCATGTAACGAAAAACAACATCTACCCCAAAAGCTATTGAAATAAAAATTAATTAGTTATTAGTGAGTAGAACGGTGGCTACCAGAAGCCAGGTGGTTGGGATAACAGTGGAGTTGAGGATGCCTGGTCCACCCTGGTAGACCCTGGCCTGTCTAAAAGGAGTACTCAGACACAGGTATGCGGTGAAAGAGTGGCTAGGGGACTGCCAAAGAGTGAGTAGCAGTCCCAACAAGCTGGAGCTGCTCACTTTTATTTAGTACAGACATAATGCCGAAAGCCTGGAGCCAACACAATCTGTGTGTAATTAACATTATTGTTCCCCCTTACTGGGAACAGTCACGTGTACGGATGGTCAAAGGTCAGTTTCTGGACAACATGGGTAGACAAGCCTATTTAGATAAATTCCCCTATACTTCCTTATACCTATTTCTTGCGCTCTGCCTCAGGGTAAGAGAACAGCTATCTTCAGCTTAGTCTCCCCTGAAGTTTTGCAGAGCCTTCTGACCTTTCTAAAGGCCTGCTTCCTTCCCTATAGCTTCTTCCACCACTCTGACTGATCTCCCACATGAGGAGATACTGGTCAAAGCATACATAATTACAATTAGGAGGAAAAACATTGCAGAGATTTATTATGCAGCAGGGTGACTATTCTTAACCACAATATGTTGTATTTTTGAAATATGCTGAGAGAGTAGATGTTAAGTGTTTCCACTACAAAAGTAACTATGTAAGATAATGCATTTGTTAATTAGCTAAATTTAACTATTCCACTTATATATGTATTTCAAAACATTAGAGTGTACATGATAAAAATACAATTTTATATATGTCAGTCGGTGGCTGATAACCTGTAATCCCAGCACTTTGGGAGGCCAAGACAAATTGGATCACCTGAGGTCAGGAGTTTGAGACCAGCCAGGCCAACATGGTGAAATCCCATCTCTACTAAAAATACAAAAATTAGCCAGGTGTGGTGGAGGCACCTGTAATCCCAGATACTCTGGAGGCTGAGGCTGGATAATCACTGGAACCTGGGAGGCAGAGATTGCAGTGAGCTGAGATCACACAACTGCACTCCAGCCTGGGTGACAGAGTGAGACTGACTCAAAAAAAAAAATTAATTTGAAAAAACAATTAGGCTACATACCTGAATAGAAATTTCTCCAAAGAAGACACACAAATGAACAACAGGTCAATAAAAAGATTTTCAACATCGCATATCAGGGAAATGCAAATCAAAAGCACAACTCCACTCTTCTCCTACACCTTACACCTGTAGAATGGCTATCATTTAAGAAAGAAAGTGTTTGCAAGAATGTGGAGATATGTGAACACGGTACACTGCTGGTAGAATACAAAAAGGTACAGCCAGTATAAAAGGTATTATAAAGATTCCTCAAAAATTAAATACAGAACTCTCATATGACCCAGCAATCCCACTTCTGGGTATATATATAAAAGAATTGAAATCATTATCTTGAAGAGACCATTTGCATTTGCACGTTAATTGCAGCACTATTCATAATAGCTAGCTGTAAAAACAACCTCATGTCTGCTGAGGGATAAATGGATAAAGAAAATATTGTATAGACATACAATGGAATATTATTCAGTCTTTAAAAAGAAGGATATTCTGCAATATGTGATAACTTGGATGAACTTTGAGGACATTAGGCAAAATGAACCAGTTACAGAAGAACATATACTACATGATTACATTCATGTGAGGAACATAAAACAGTAACACTCACAGAAGCAAAGAGTAGAATGGTTATTGCCAGTGATTAAGGGGAAGGGGAAGCAGGGAGTTGTTAGTCAATGGGTATAAAGTTTCAGTTATGCAGTTCTGCAGTCTCTACAGGAAGGAGAGAGGGGGGAGGTATTACACACTTTCGAGCAAATAAATCTTATGAGAATTCACTCAGTATCATGAGATCAACATCAAGGGGGATGGTGTTAAACTATTCATGAGAAACTACCTTTATCACCCAATCACCTCCCACCAGGCCCCACCTCCGTCACTGGGGATTACAATTCTACATGACTTTGGCGGGAACACAGATCCAAGTCATACCAGCTACTGTTGATCAGAATCCTTACCAATAACATAAACAGTTGAGTAACACATGTTTTGTATGTTATATGTATTATATATAGTATTCTTAATATAAAGTAAGCTAGAGAAAAAATGTTATAAAGAAAATCACAGGGAAGATAAAACATATTTACTATTAAGTTGAAGTGGAACATCATAAGATCTTTCTCATCTCTTCACATTGAGTAGGCTGAGGAGGAGAAGGAATGGGAGGCACTGGTCTTGCTTTCACTAGGGTAGAAGAGGTGGAAGAGGTGGAGGAGGTAGAGGGAAGGCAAAAGAGGCAAGTACACTCAGTAACTATTTCATAAATACACCATAATTTCTATTTGACTTTGTGGTTTTGTCATTTCTCTAAAAATTTTTCTAAATGGAACTAATCCTTCTTCCAACACATGCTTTAGTTTCAGTGCCCACATTAGACAAGAGTTCCTGTTATAAAAGAAGCCAAAAACAGTCTTGAATTATCAGAATCCTTCTGCTAGATTGCCTAATAACAATTTGTTTCTGGCACTGCTGCTTCTATGTCTCCTTCCCCATCATCTGACGCTAGTTTGCAGGCACTCATCTCCATCAGGTCATCTTCTGTTAACTTCCCTGATGAGGTATGAATTAGCTCTTGAATTTCTCCAATACCGATATCTTGAAATTCTTTACTCCTCACTTTTTCTTCCATATCCATAATCTCTTTCATAATTTTCTTGATTGGCCATGTTGTTAATCCTATGAATTTATGCACAACATCTGAACAAAATTTTCTCTGGTAGAAATGTATTGTTTTGCACTTAATGACTTTCACTTTTTTTTTTTCCCTATAACAATAGCATCTTAAATGGTGTAATTCTTCTAGTCTTTTATGGTGTTCTGCCTATCAGGATTTTCTTTGATAGCACTGATAATCCTTTCGTTAGAGTATCATCTGTAATGATCCTTTAAAGTTTCTTATGACTCCATGATCTAGAGGCTGAATTAGAGATGTTGTGGTGGAAGAAATAGATCACTACAATGCCTTTGGTGTTGAACTTATGGGCTTCTAGGTGACCAGGGGCATCGACTGATATGAAAAGAACTGTAAAGGCAGTCCCTTACTGTCAAGCTACTTCCTGTCTTCAGGAACAAGGCATTGATGGAAACAATTCTGAAAAAGAGTACTAATTGTTCAGACCTTCCTTTTGTATGACTGGAAGACGAGCAGTCTATTTTTATCTTTTGCCTTCAAGGTTTGGGACTTATCAACTTTGTAGATACTAGCAGTTTTGATAATAAGCCTGACCTTATTTGCACAGAATAGTAGACTTACCTCATCCCTTCCTGCCTTAAATCCTGGTGCTCACTTCTCTTCTTTATTAATAAATGTCCTTCGTGGCTTTCTTTTCCCCAGGATAGGACACTTTCATCTGCATTAAAAACCTGCTCATGCAGATATGCTTTCTCAATGATTTTCTTAGTGGAATCTGAAAACTTGTTCACTTTCTCTCATTTGGCAGAAGCTGCTGCTTCTGTTATTTTGAAAATTTTTAAACCCAAATCATTTTCTAAAATTATCAAACCATCCTTTGCTTGCATTAGTTTCTCCAGCTTTAGATCCCTCACCTTCCTTTGCTTTAAATGGTCATCTAATAACTTCACTTTTTCTCAAATCACATTAAAGTCTGTGGTTATGCCTTTCTTATAAAAGTTTGCAGCCATATAACAATTTCATTTTCAATATGAGATAAGATGGTATATTACTAAAAGTGCAAGATTTTGTGCCTGCTGGCATAGACTCAGCAATGCCATCATGAATTTCCTTTTTTTCTCCCTTTTTTTGTTTTTTACAATGATCTTTATGCTGGATTCATTTGTATTGAAACAATGGGCAGCTGAAGACCTCAATCTGCATTATATATCAAGCAATACAACTTTTTCTTGTAATGTCGTGACTTTTCTCAGTTTCTTAGAAGCAGTTTCAGCATCACTAGTGGCAATTCATATGGCTCCAACGGTGTTATTCAAAGTTGACAGTATTGCACTAAACAGTATAAAAACGCACAAGAATCACAAACAATCAGATTTTGCTGCAATCCGCAATTTACTGGAGAGAGGAACTGTTCATGTGGAGATAATTAGTGTCACATGGTGTTTTAAGCAGGTGCTTTCAACACAACCTTATTACTACAATTACAGGAGGTACTATGAAATTATTACAGCAGTAACGTATATATTACAGTCAATTTTATAAAGTTATGCTTTAATAGTACATCTTCACATTTGTTTTCACTTCTCTTGACTGTAGATGACATAATATGAGGTATATATGTGTTTCTGTGCTTAAATTTGAAGTTTAACTTTAAAAAAGCGAACTTTTATGTTAGAATAAAATTAGAATTAGTAGAATTTGGCTGAGAATCCATCTGGTCCTGGGCTTTTTTTTTGGTCAGTAGGTTTTTTATGACTAATTCAATTTGATAACTTGTTATCGATCTGTTCAGGTTTTCACTTTTTTTCTGGTTTAATCTTTGGAGATTGTTTCCAAGAATGACTCTATTTCCTCTAGATTTTCTAATTTGTGTGCAGAGGGGCATTTGTAATGCATTTCTATGGGAGTTGTAATGTGATCTTTGTCATTTCCGATTGTGCTTAATTGGGTCTCCTTTTTTTCTTTGTTAATCTAGTTAACAGTCTATTAATCTTTTTATATTCTTTCGAATAACAAACTCTTGGTTTTATTTATCTTTTGTATACATTTTGCATCACAATTTCATTCTGATTTTCGTTATTTATTTTCAGTTTGCTTTGGGGTTGTCCTTTTTTTTCTAGTTAGTGTAAGTGCAATGTTAAATTGTTAATTTGAAATCTCTCTGCCTTCTTGATGAAGGCCTTTAGCATTGTAAACTTCCTCTTAACACTGCTTTAGATAGATCCCAAAGATTTTAGTGAGGTGTGTCTCTATTTTATTTAATGTCAAAAACGGTTTTACTTTCATTCTTAAACCAAGAATTATTCAGGAAAAGTTGTTGAATTACCATGCTTTTGGGTGGTTTTAAGAAATCTTTTTGGTATTGATTTCTATTTTTATTGCACTTTTGTTCAAGAATGTACTCAAAATCTTTTAATTTTTTGAATGTATTGAGACTTTATGACTGAGCATGTGATTGATTTTAGAATACAATCCATATGCAGATGAGAAGAAAGCATATTCTGTTAGTGCTGGGTGGAGTATTCTGTAGGATGTTTTTGGATCCAGTTGGTTGAGAGTTGAGTTTAAGTCCAAAATTTACATTTTAATTTTCTGCTTCGATACCTGTCTAACACTGTCAGTAAGTTGTTGAAGTCTTCCACTATTATGGTGTGGCTGTCTGTTTTTAGTTTCCTTAGGTCTCTAAGAATCTTTTTTGTAAATCTGGGTCCTCCACTTTTGACTGCATATATATTTAGAATAGTTAAGTCTTCTCGTTAAATTGAACACTTTATCCTTATGTAATACCCTTCTTTGTCCCTCTTGATGGTTTTTGGTTTAATGTCTGTTTTATCTGATATAAGAATAGTGATTACTGCCCTGTTTTGTTTTCTGTTTGCATGGATAGATCTCTTTCCGTTCCTTTACTTTGATCCTGTGGGTATTGTACATGTAAGATGTGTCTTTTAAAGACAACAGAAGGCTAAGTTTTGTCTACTTATGAAGCTTGTCACTCAGTGTCTTTTACTTGGGGCATTTAGCCTGTTTACATTCAGGGTTATTATTGATACGTGAGATTTTGATCATGGCATCATGTTGTTAGCTGGTTGTTTCATAGACTTGGTTGTATAGTTGCTTTATGTGTCTGGGCTACCTATTTAAGTGAGTATTTGTTGTGGCAAGTATTAATCTTTTGTTTCCATGTTTAGCACTCTTCTAGAGACCTGTTATAAGGCTGGTTTAGTGATAAGAAATTTCCTCAATGTTTGCTTGTATGAGAAGGAGTTTAGTTCTCTTTCACTTACAAAATTAATTTGGTGGGATATGAAATTGTTGGTTGAAATTTCTTTTCTTTAAAGGTGCTGAAAATAGGTCCCCAATCTCTTCTGGCTTGTATGGTTTTTGCTCAAAGGCGTTCTGCAAGATTGATGGGGTTCCCCTTGACAGTGACTTGATCCATCTCTCTAGCTGCCCCCCCAAAAAATCTTAAAATATTTATTTCTTTCATGTGGACTTTGGGGAATCTAATGAGTAGATGCCTTGGGGATTGTCATCTTTATAGCATCTCAAAGGGGTTCTCTGTAATTTATGAATTTGCATATCAATCTCTCTAGCAAGTTTGAGGATATTTTCATGGACTATATCTGCAAATACGTTTTACAAGTTGTTTACTCTCTCTTTTTCTCTCTCAGGAATTCCAATGAATCATAGGCTTGGTTTCTTTACAGAAGGAAACCAAATTCCTAGAAGTTTTCTTCATTTTTATGTTTTTTTTTTTCCTTTCTTTCTTTTTGTCTGATGGAGTTGATTATAAAAACTGTTTTTTAAGCTCTGAGATTCTTTTATCTCTTTGGTATGTTCTGTTGCTAAAGGTCTGGATGTATTATCAAATCCATGTAGTATTTTTTTTAATTCCAGAAGTAGTGTTTTTTTAATGGCTATTATGTCTTTCAGCTTTTGGATCATTCTACTGGAATTATTGAATTCCTTAAATTGTGTTTCAGCACTTTCCTGAATCTCAATGAGCTTTCTTGCCATCCAGATTCCGAATTGCCTGTCTGTCATTTTAGTCATTCCAATGTGGTTAAGAACCATTGCTGGAGAGCTCAAATGCACCCATTTGAAGGTTAAGGTACATTCTTACTTTTTGAACTGCCAGATTTCTTGTTGATTCTTTTTCATCTTGAAGGACTGGTGTTCCTTTAACTGTGGTATAAGTTGAGTATGGTCAGTTGCTTTAATTTCTGGGATAAGACTCTGCACAATATTTTTATTTATAGCTATATTCTTGCTCTCAGTTTCATATGCAATGTATACTGACAAACTATTTTTGAAGTCAGGCACAGTGGCTCAAGCCTGTAATTCCAGCACTTTGCCAAGCTAAGGTGGGAGGATCACTTGAGGCCAGAAGTTTGAGATCAGCCTGGGCAACATGGAAAACCCTGTCTTTACAGAAAATAACACATATTAGCCAAGTGTAGTGGTGTGTGCCTGTAGTCCCAGCTACTCAGAAGGCTGAGGTGGGAGAATGGCTTGAGCCTAGGAGCTTGAGGCTGCAGTGAGCTACGATTGCTTCTCTGCACTCTAGCCTGGGTAACAGAGTGAGATACAGTCTCAAATATATAGATAGATGTTTTAAATTGAGCTGTGATCCAGTAAATGGTGCTTAAGAGTAATGGCTGGCAGATAAGCTGTCACTCAGGGACATAACTCTTTTGTTTTTCAGTGTGTTTACAACAGTGCTTGTGGCAGCGGGCAAGAGAGATGACCCCCTTAACAGGCCCGTGCCTGGGCCTTAGGGGACACCCCCTCAACCTCCCGCTCTGGTCACTGGTGCCACACTTGCATTTCTTTTGTTAGGAAACTGTTCTGAGCCATGGAGCTCCCTTAGGCAGAGGCAGCAGCTGGCAGACAGGACACAGCCTTCCTGGACTGGGCCTATGAAATGAGGCATGTCTCATTCTGCACTGGCCCATGAACCCGTGCATCTCACCCCTCTCAGTGTTCTGAGATTGAGAATTCTTCCTCTGCTTGAGTGCTGGGCACCAATCTCAGCTCACACTCCTAAGCTATGCACTGCAGCCCTGGGGTTTTGGGACTAGCCTGTGTCTCCACTGTCTGGCCCCTCTGGTTCAGGCAGTAGCTACACTGGGGGATCTGAAGTGCTCCAAGGATACTGAGGAAGTACTCAGGTGGGGGTCCTTGAAAAAACCCTCAGGCTGAGCAGTGGAGGCTGTGCTGTGCACATATTCTTGCAGGTGTGGCCAGGCAGGAGTACTGGGAGGGACTGGCGGGCAGAAGGGCCTACAGTACAGATGTGTCCCAGCTCACAGGAAAGTTGGCCCCGCTGTCTCTTCGCTCAGCAGTCAGGTGAGTTGAGAGCTACTTGGTGGAAGAAAGAGAGCCTTGGATGTTGGGCGCCTATGGCTGCGTTCTGCTGCAGCTACCCAACATGTAAAACCCCCTGGGTTCAAGGCTGGCTGTAGTTCTATTTCTGCCTACTCTCTGGGCAGATGCCCCTGCCTGTTCCAATGTCTCTGGGGGTCGTGGGTTCTCTTGTAGGTAGGATCCCAGATGTCGACAGTGAGAGTAGGCTGTCCCACTGCCACTTTACTCACCCCTTAGCTAGGAGCCACTCAGGGCTGGAAACTATCTCTGGTGTTCAACAACCCTGCACTGGGTTTCCAGCTTTCTCTCTCTTCAGCCTCGGTGTCTGTGTCACCTCTCTGTTGACTTTTAGTGTTTTCTCTCAAAAGATATGCTCGAAGTATGTTAGTTTATTCAATATTTTGGGCTTCCTCAGTGGAAGTGGTGCTTCCTGAGTGTGTCTAGTTGGCCATCTTGTACCCTCTAATAAGTTTAATTTCTTATAATAGATTTGTGTATATTTTATGGTAGTAAATGATAAAATAGTTGAGTATCTAAACATACTTTATGCACTCATGATACATCTTTTTCTTAGGGTTTCCTTTACTTCTACACTATGCAATTCATCTATAAATTTTCTCAAATTTTCACAAATCTCCCCAAATTTTTTCAATATATTTATTGAAAAAAGTCTGTGCATAAGTGGACGAGCATAATCTAAACCTATTGTTCATGGGTCCACTGTATGTTTGAAAACCTGTTAAGAAGGTAGATGTCATTTTAATTGTTCTTACCACAATAAAAGAAAAATAATAAGAAATAAAAAAGCATATGCATACAGAAACACACACCACAGAAGTTTGTGGCACAATTAAATGGTGCCATTACTCTAATCTATAAGAAAACTCACTAATATAAGATAACATTGACTTGATTACAAACTACCTAGAAATAATTATTTTCAAGTATGCACAGATCTGGGTTTAAATTTGATTTATATGATCATACCGTGTCATAATCAACAACTCAGACTTCAGGAAATGATTGGTTAAATCAGTGACTCCATCTACATGCAAAGTATTTATTCATCACCTGTGACAAATGTAATTTTGATGACTTTTTTTTCTGTTCTTTCACTGTTCTACACATAGTAACTAAGGGTCATAATCGTGCTAGATAGGACGTGAGAAAAAGTTTTTCTTGGCTCACTCACAGTCTTAAAAATTGAAAAATTCTACACAAAAATTTTGGTGTTCGGATTTTCTTGGAAACCAATCAGAAGTCCTTGCCAATGCAGGGCCTAAATTTGTGCATTAAAAGAATAGGCCAGAGCTGAGGAACACAAGTGCTTTTGGATGCATGGGGAGAGCAGTTCACAACCAAAAGAATTCTCCTATTCTAACCATCACACCCTAAATTCCTGTTCCTGGCACTCTTTACTCATTTATTTTTATGTCTTCAGCTCCTTTAGGCATTGGAGTTTGCCAAAGTATACTTTGTAAGTGAAGCTCATACTCATCACTGAATAAGAGAAGATATAATAATATCTGAACATTCAATGTTAGAAATTGTATGGTGATGAATTCTCAAATAATGTAATAATTTCTTATTTAGAGAGCTTATAAAATAATTAACCTAAGGACATTTACCACGTATTTCTGTACTCTTCGTGATAAAGCAGTGATGAAACTGGAGTTGAATGAGTAGAAATAATGTACATAATGTGTAGCTACTCTAAGGCATATGTCTAAAATTGAACATGTAAAATATTTTATCAAGTATTTTTTTTATAGTTTTAGATTAGCAAACACTTTCAAGTTTTTGGCTGTTGCTGGCCCACTGTGATGTCTATCCCATCTTGGAAATGAATCCTTTGATCTCTTTGGAATGATCTATTGAAGGCCTAATGAGATGGAAAATCATATTTATTTATTCACAAACTTAACTAATTATTATTTGCTAAGAACATGCCATTCTGTCATGTGGTAAAGAGATGGCAGGTAAGCACACAAATATTAATAGCTCATTGTGAGAAGGGTTACAATAAAGGCATGCTCTTGGCTATTAATTTGAGACTAATGGAAAGTGGTGAAGTAAGGCTTCTCTAAGAGGATCCACATTTTGGAAGAGACTTCAAGAACTATGCAAATGAAAAAGAGGGAAAAGTTTTACCAAGTGTAAATGCAGAGAAATGTGAGATTACAGGGCACAGTAACTCAGTCAATAATTGAATAAGGTATGGATATTCATCAAGAGGAGGAATATAGGGAATACAGTGGGGTTGGAGGTAAGGTGATGAGATCAGATTTTGACATATTGTGCTTTAGGTACTAATAAGATATCTAAGGAGGGAAAACGGATGAAGAAGCACTGGAAATATCAATTAACGCAAATGATAGAAATATACCCATTTACAAATCTATAGTAAAGTAGGTAGAAATTGATTGTGTTTCACTAATAACAGAAGCAGATTATACTGGATTTAGAAGTGGACGGGAGGTGAGAAGGTGAGATATCTTAGCTAATTTAGCTGATATTTTCCTAGGTGCTTGGCTCTAAAGAGGAATAAAAAAAGGATTCAGCTGGAAAGTTGTGTGGGGGTATAAAAAACTGTATCTACGTATAAAGATGGGAAATACTTGGGTGTGTTTGCTGAATAAAAGAGAAGATGGAGATAAAGAAGCGGGAAGGGAGAATCTAAGCTCCAGCTAGATCTATCAACATTGGATACAGATGTATATATTTTCCACTGAGCTGCAAAAAAGAAAAAGAAGATAAAGATAGATATGGTGCAAGAATATTTTTAGGGAAAAGGGCCTGAAGTTGAGACAGTTTTTATAACATGGCATCTCTTTCATCTATGAGATAAGAAGGAAAATATGCTCTGAGAATGAAGAAGAAAATCATAGATTTTATTTATGCGTCCTCTGCTTTATTCCTTTGTTCAACAAGTACTTACTGAACATTGCCATACGCCAAGCCCTCTGCTAGGACCAGGGAAAATGACCATAAAATACACAGTGAAGTCTCTCAAATGACTCCAGCCATAAATCAATGCAGCAGCCACAAGAATACTTTAGCAAAGCAAACTTTAAGTTGTACACATCAACATCCAAGCCACCATCAACTGAAAAATAAAATTTACTTGACTGGACAGTCAGTTTGGGAGGGAGACTTTTTACATTTGGTTATTTTGGACCAAGCTCATGAAAATAAATTTGTTTACATTCTCTCATTTTACACTTAGTTATAAAGATAGTATAAATAGGAGCTGGATTTTATATTTATTCTGATTAGTAATGCATTTATTTCCTACTTGTAACTTTCTAATTATATTAAGCAAAGGACTATTGAAAGAGTGAATTCAGTTATTTGAAAAAATGTTTTTCGCATGTGTGCTTAGAAAGACGTTATCATGGTACCTTGTTCTGGTTGTACTTACTTAGATCTACATATCCAATATCCACGTACATTTTAGAAAACAGAGATCCCAGGGTAAAGCCAATGATTGGACCAATCATTGCTATTGCATTCAATATACCTGAAAATATTATAAAGCAATTTTACTAGATGGCAAGAATGCATGGTTCTTATTCACCATGTTTTTAAAAGAAATATGATACAATACATATACCCAAATATATGTTCTAATAGGTAAAATAATAAGTTTAGTAACTCTACTATTTCAAAAGTAGACAAAGGGAAAGTGATCATACAATTTAATATTTTGTGTACATTACCTAAATACAAAGAAGAATGTCCTTCTTTAGCAAAATCATCAATGTAAGAAATCCCCAATGGTACTATGGGAGTCTCCCCTATTCCACGAAGCATATTACCCATGAACACATATATCCACATGTATGACCCAGATTCCTTTAAACAACCTATGTAGATAAGAGAGTATTTCATTTTAAACATTAATTTTAGCATTTCTATTACAAATTTAACTACTTGTAAACTCTTAATTATTCTACTTTTTTTTTTAATTTACAAGTACAAGTAATTTATATTCACTTTGCAAACTTTGACAATATGGTGTATTAGTCCATTCTTATGCTGCTAATAAATACATACCTGAGACTGGGTAATTTATAAAGGAAAAGGGTCTAATGGACTCATAGTTCCTCATGGCTGGGGGCCTCACAATCATGGCGGAAGATGAAGGAAGAGCAAAGCCATGTCTTACATGGTGGCAGGCAAGAGAGCTTTTGCAGGGGAACTCTCATTCATAAAATCATCAGATCTTGTGAGACTTACTCATTACCACGAGAACAGTATGGGGGAAACCGCCCCCATGATTCAATTATCTCTACCTGGCCCCACTCTTGGCATGAGGAGATTATTGCAATCAAGGTGATATTTGAGTGGGGACACAGTCAAGCCATATCATACAGAAAAGCACAAACAAGTAAAAATTATCTGTAATCACATTACACACAGAAGATCACCTCAAGCTTTTTTATGTATCTTCTAGATTTGCACAAAATATATACATTATATTCATTATGTCCATTATATATTTAAAAATCCAGTTCATATTATTAAATGGTATACACAGTTAACACCATATTATAACAATTGTTCCATGTTGTTAAGATTTTTTTAATATCAAAACTTTAATGACTGGACAGTGATGTGCTGCATAAGTTTCCAAATGTGTTTATTCAATATCTTATGTTTTAATTTCTTTTTTGTTGTTTTATTCTATTGTTGTTTTATTTTATTCATGACTATAACTGTAAATAAGTCCTTTTGTTAAGATTAATCAATAATAGCAGAATTTCAGACTAAGTAGGTAAGTATATTTTTGTTCTTAACATATATTGATAATGAATCTCCAGAAAGATTTACAAATGTATACACTTCCAGCAATATATACAATGTGAAATCCTTTTTTGCCTCTACCTCGTCTCTATGTATTTTTAATCTTTTTCTATTTAATAGGTTAAAAAAATCTTTAGCAGTACAATTTGCAATTATAATTTATAATTTGTGTTATAATAGGCAAAAAGTCTTTAACTGATATAATAGTTTGCCTTTTGCAATGAAAGCAAAGTTATATTATTTACATATTTATACCATTTCCTTCTGTTTTACTTTAATGCATATATTCTTTGTCAATTTCCTATTGAAAATATTCTCTTTTCTGATCTACTTCTAAATGCTTTTCCATATAATACAGTCATCCCTTGGTATATTAAGGAATTTGTTACAGGGCTGCCTGTGTGTTCTCAAATTCATGCACACTTAAGTTCTGCATTTGGCCCTGTTCAATCCAAATATAGAAAATGTCAGATATTCTTACCGGCAGGTTTATCATCCAGTTCAGATGGACAAAATTTGCGTAGAAGTGAAAACGCGTAGTTTAAACCTGTGTTGTTAAAGGGTGAACTGCGTATATTAACACTATAATTATGTCTGTAAGGGTCAAATGTTTTTCCCATTCATTCTTAATTAAATTTTGCTAATGAATATCACAACAATTTTTAGAGATGTAATTAAATTTATACATTTTAGAAGACTTTTTACTGTCAATATTAATTCTTACCTTTTCCCACTATCTCAGGTGATGTTCTATTGAGTGATAAAATTTGATTAATTAAACAAGTGGATAAGGTCGATGTTGAATTTTCTGATGAATCGATATTAGTTTCTTTAGAATACCTGTAACTGTAAGAACATCACTGAATTAAACATTTTGCTTATCTATTGAATATTTTCACTTTTTCTAGAAATACAGAGAAATATTCCCCTTTATTTGCACCATTATCTTCCCCAAATTACCAGAGTACTTTCTGTCAATTTCCCAGCATGTGTTTTAAGAGATGTGATGGGTAAAAGTGAAATGGAAGTGTCCAGCAAGAAAGATAATTCAGTACACCCCAGGCTAAGTGGGTTATCACCTTGCTATTATCCTAGGAGTGGTTATATCTTGGTCAAGATATGAAATATCCTGGTTTCACCTTTTTAAAAAGTAATTATTAATTGTATGTAACCATTCATCCTTTTGAATTATCTTCAAAGATGATCAGTCTGTCAGATTTTCTTTCATGGACACATATTCACACACACGCTCTAATGTATGACTCTTCAAAATGTAGTAAAAATAAAATCTAATCCATTTCAACTAGATGAGAGAAAACTTGATAGGAATAACAGAGATGTTAATATCCATAAATAATTAGGTACCACGTGAGCTCTAAAGGCAGCCTACTGTATTCCAGGCATTATGCTCAGCTTCAAAGAGCTAGAAATAAAACACACAGTTTTTGTACTTCGGGAATTTCACACTAGTATAAACATAGATGATAAAAGTTATAATAAGTTTAATATATAAGGTCCTGAGTTGTCACAAAGACAAAGGATATGATCAACTTTGCTTGGAGGTTGCGGGAATAGGTCAGAGAAGACATCAAAATGAGAATGACAGGTAAAACGAATCTGGAAGATGAATAGAAGGGTAGACAAAGAAACAAAGGTATTCGAGGCTGTAGAAATACCAGGTGCAAAGGCATCACATATTATGGCATATTTAGAGCAATGCTGATCTAGATTGTGGTCCTTAATTTTAGGGTAGAATGGAAGATGCAGCTGTGATACTTGCCTTTAAGGTTTATTTTTCATACAACTCCTGAAGAATCATAAATAAAGATTAAAAAGGAAATTAGAGGACTCTGACGGTATGGTGCCAAAAGCAGATGAAAAAAATGGAAATGATGAAGAAGACACAAAGATAGAAAATGAATCAAGAGAGTGCAGTATGATGAAAACAAGCTAGAGCAGTACCACTAAGAAGAAACTTCCTATAAGGGCCAAATATGGTGGGTGAATGGATTTAATATGGTTAGCAAATGATGTCATTGCTGGATTTGGCAATGAGTAAGTAATTGGTGTCTCTAACAGAAACTGCTCATTGTCTCCTAATATCCTCTCTTCTTTCCTTCCACAGTAATTATAGTTGGGATTTTTAACCGGGAACTTGGTATCTTGGAATAATGTCTATTTTTTTCGGCATTTATATATCTGTGTGTGAAATGTAACTAACATCTGGTAAATGTAAAGTCAGTAGAGATATTTTGCTTCTGAAAATGCTTCTTAAGCCTCAGCCTGTGTGGACTGTTTGTTTCTTCTTATTCTTTTCTTCTTCTAGCTTATTGCCTGGAAATACATTGCCACAATTTGGATCATGAAGCCAAGACCATGCAAGGCATAGCACTATGATGGAAAGAGGTAGAATCATATCATCCTTGAACTGGCTATATTAACTGTAATGTGAAAAATAAGTTCTCCCCCATGTGCCATTTTAACTTTTCTCTCAGGAGCATCTGACTGTAATTATAACTACACAGTGACCTTAGGAATAACAGCTTCAGTGAAATGATGGGAACAACTATACTTCAGTGGGTATAGGTGTAAGTGTTGAAGTCTTATAAAAAATAATCAAAATCTTATAGGCAAAGACGTACAGTATATACGTTATACTAAAAATTCATAAAAAGCCTATTTATTTCATTTGAAACTCTACAGTTTAGTCTTTTTGTTATTTCAAAGTCTATGAAAGCTATGATAAATAAAATGATTATGTAGACAAATAGACACTATTTCATTTCTATACACACTTAATGGGTATTCTTCTCAAAAGGTAACTGCCTATTTAAAGGGATAATAATAAAATTCTACTCCTAATTTACAAGGTACTGATAGTGGCACAGAGGTTTTTTTTTTTTTTTTTTAACACTTACTATCCCATGAAGAAATGTGGCAAAGCAGTCAAAACACCTCCAATTCCCATAATGAAACAACCGATTCCAATTAACTTTGGTCTATGTAGTTTGGATCCAAAGTAACTCACAAATACAATCACAAGCAAATTTCCTAGAAAGGGAACAAAATTATGTTGATACAGCTTAGTTCAATTTTGCGTCTAGAATTGAAAACCCCAGAATGGATGCAAATAGAGTCCAAGACATAATGCCTTCCCTCAAAGACAATGTGATTTAATTGAGAAGGTGAATTCACCTACATTAGACCACTCATTGAAAAGTTGTTTTAAATACAAAAAAAAGCACTTGAATTACTTGGCAATATTAGTGAAGTAAAATTTTATTGAAAAATTTGGAGTTGACTGGATTATACTGGAATGAAGAAAAATGGAGATGAATCTTCCTGATGAGGGTAAGGTGCTCCTTCATGCATTTCTTTATTTATTCTTAATATCATTTAAATTTCTAACATGAACCTGACATGAAGCTCAGAGCCAGAAATAAGAAAGTTACTTGAAAAAGAATAAACCATGGCATCTGTCTTCAAGAAGTTTCATACTAATGATAAAAATAGAGGGACAGAGGTGCTATTAAACCACAGAAAGGCGGAACTTAATTAAGAACTTCCAGAGGCCAGGCATGGTGGCTCACACCTGTAATCCCAGCACTTTAGGAGGCTGAGGTGGGTGGATCACGAGGTCAGGAAATCGAGACCATCTTGGCTAACACAGTGAAATCCTGTCTCTACTAAAAATACAAAAAATTAGCCGGGCATAGTGGCGGGTGCCTGTAGTCCCAGCTACTCGGGAGGCTGAAGCAGGAGAAAGGCAGAGCTTGCAGTGAGGGGAGATCGCACCACTGCACTCCAGCCTGGGCGACAGAGCGAGACACCGTCTCAAAAAAAAAAAAAAAAAGTCATGACCACTTCTAATCCATCTGGAGCCTCATGCATAACAATAAACAAATAGCAGTTAAGGATAACTGAGCACTTCTGAAAAAAAAATAGCATAAAAATAATTTGGAAGAAAAGCACCAAAATGAATGAGTAAATTTTTTTTTTTTACTTTATAAAAAATTTAGTACCTTTAGGGGTACAAGGGCACATTGCATCCATAAAATCAGAACTGGCAGCCTAAAAATAATAAGGGACTAATAAAGTGCTGTTGTAAATATAAAATACAGATAAATATACAAATTAGAACTTGATATGGTAAGATGGATGATGGCATCAAAGATTAATGAAACACAAAGAAAAACAATGGAAATTTAGAAGAAAAAAATTTAAAGAGAAAAATTCCCAGAAAATTTAATATTCATCTTATAAATTATCTAGAAAAAAATTACTAATAGGGAAAAACACAAATATGAACCAGAAAATGTTTTCCCTGAGCTGTTATTGGAGAAATCCAACATAAAATGAAGACAACAACATATCTTCAATATTTCAAAGGAAAGATTTTTGCGTGCTCAGTGAAACAATAGAGGTCTAACGTAGGTTGCTCTGAAAAGATTCCTTTCTCTTTAAGAATAACAGTCCTCTCCCAAAGTTTCTTCATCTTGAGAGAGGGGAGGTAACGTATGACATGGCGTTAGTTTGCAAAAAATGAATTTGTGTAGAATCAGGGTTTCTGAACATCCTCACTATCAACATTTTCAGTTACATCATTCTTTGTGCATTATAGAATATTCAGCAGTACCCCTGACCTCTACCTTTAGATACCAGTAGCACCTCCCTTGCCCCCCAACCCCTGTGCAGTTATGACAACCAAGAATGTTTTTAGTTATTGCCAAATTGCCTGTGAGAGATAAATTTACCCCAGTTGATAACCAGTGGTGTAAAGCATATATATTTTTTAACTTTGCAAGTTTGGTTATTAAAATAGAAAATAAATGTTACCAATTTCAAAGCTTCCGTCAATAAAACCAACAAGAGAAGAGGATATCTCAAATCTCCTTTCTATATGAATGATGGAACTTTTCATAATAATTGCACCTAGTGTCTTAGCAATAAAGCTGAGTGACAGAGCTGCCAAGAACATCTAAGAAAAATCAGAAGGAAAGGGGGAAAATGGTTAATCGAAGGACTATATAATGTCAATAGGCACATGGAATTATAATAGCTTTTCTTCTTTACTTAAAAACATTATTTGTATCTTAAAAACCATACTTAGTTTTCCCTTTTACCAGGTACTACTACTCAGCCATTTAAATGTTATTATCGCTACACTGATAAAGCATCATTTCTAATTTGGTTATAATATCAAAATATTAGAGCATTACAGTTAAGGTTGTTATTTTTAAATTAATCTCATTAACTGATTCATAGAAAGCTACACCATGTTCTCAGATGGCCATGATGGTGAGCTATTTTTTATTTCCATATGAATAGCATTGGCTAACTGGGAGGGGAGTGGCAGTACATTCTCAAAGGCAGCATTTCCAGGAAGCCAGCTGAAAAATAGAACTTTGCAGAGGCAAAGAAAAATTCTATGACCAACACAAGTGACCGACATCCAGTGTAAGATGCAGTGGTTATAGATGTTTTATTTGTCAATTTCATGTTAATAAAATATATCGATTAATCATTTCTATTACAGCTCACATTTATATCCATAAACAAATTTCTTTGGGCTCTCTACTATTAATATTTACCCTGTTATGTATTACATGTTTATATCCCCTACATCAAATTTATATGTTGAAACTCTAATTTCCAGTGTGTTGATGTTTGGTGATAGGGTCTTTTTGAGGCAATTAGGTCATGAGAATGGAGCCCTCTTGACAAGATCAGTGCCCTTATAAGACAAGAAATTAGGGATTCCCTCTATTTCTCTCTTTCTCTCTCTCTCTCCCCTACCCCCAAGTGATGACACAACGAGGATATGGCCTTCTGGAAACCAGGAATAGGGCCCTTATCAGAACTCAATTATGCCAGAACCCTGATATCAGAATTCTCAGCCTCCGGAAATGTGAGAGACAAACATTTGTTGTTTAAGTCACCAAGTCTATTCTATTCTGTCAGCCTGAACTGACTAAACGACCTCTTCTAATTACCTCCTATATTTCCCAGTGGTTTCCACCACCATGCCTAGCTTCAATTATTGCAAGAGCCTCCTGAGCCATGTTTCTACTTCTGTGCACATCTGCCTAACAGTCTCTTCTCAACAAAGTAGCTAAAGAAGTCCTTTACAAATCAGAAATAGACCATGCTGCCCCTCTGTCTTCCCATGTAACTTATAGTCATATCAAGTTTTTCCAATAACCTGTGAGACCATAAACAACCTATCCCCTTTTTTACACTCACCTCCCCACAAATATTCCTCTTTATCTTTCTAATCTTATACTTTGTTACTCTTGTCCTTGGTCATTCCTCTCCAGCTACATTAGACCTTGTTGCTGTATATTGAGCATTCCAGATTCATTATATTGCTCCAGGCTTTTTGTTCTTGTCTTTCACTTGACATGAAAGGCTCTTCCCCATAGTCGTATTTCTATCATTCATTCCTTCACACCCTTAAGAGTTTTGCTCAGTGGAACTTTCACAGTGAGGTTTTCCTTGACCAATCTCTTTAAAATTGCACCCCTTTCTGCTCACAATACATTTATTCCTTTATGAGTTTATTTTATATTGCCACAGCAGAATATTAGCCCCATCAAGTCATAGGTTTTTGTCTGTTTTGTTCATTGCTCCGTCCCCAGTGATTAGGACAGTGTCTGTCACAAAGATGCTTAAGAAATAATGAGTGAACATTTATATAACCAAAACCTACTCTGTGTCTGGCCCTAGGCCATGTTTGGGGGACAGAGATAAAAGGCCCAACAAAACTCTTTGATAGCCGACAAAATGTGAGTGTGTTCCTTTCTGCATAAGACACTGTCAAATGATATATGCTATCAATGAAGATAAAAGGAATTCAAAAGATTTATTAAATGATACAACTTATAGAGATAACTAAAAGTTTTAAAATAAAATGTAAAAAGTTATCTAAGAAACAGCATAAAATGTAGAAGAGTAGTATCAAAACTAGTTGTATTAAGTTGATGATGGGAAGAATAAAACAGGAGAAAGGGGCAACAGAGTTAGACAAAAATTATGAAGATTTTCTTCAAAGATAGTCAATTCTAACATCTTGTAAAAATGTATGCAGTCTTTGTGCCATAGAATAGTGATGAAAATTGTTCAGGTCCTAATCATTAAAAAATCATTTTATTAAAAAGGACTAAGAAATGTGGAAGACAGTGACATCAGCAAGAGAGCAGACCAGCCCTGGAACCTCAACAGCAAGACACAATATTAACAACGTATGTACTAAATGCCTCTGTGAGAACTTCAGAACCAATTACAAGGTTTCTGTACCTCCAGGCTATCGTGAAAACAACCTGGCAAAAAAAATCATGATTGTTTCCAGTCTCTCTCACTAGAGTCTTTCTCACTCCACCCTGTGCAATGCAATTGGAAGGAAACATTTAAATCTCCTATGTTCAATATTTTGACTTTCAGGGAGGTTGCCCAAGGACAGGCTTCTGACTTGCCTATATTCAAGTACTAATAAAAATGCGGTCTTTGCAAGCAAAGGTACACCAAAAACTGCAGTTCCAGACAGAGACACGAGGTGGAGCACCAGTACAACAATTTAATGCAGCCCCAGAAAGGCCACTGTACCTCAAGCCCCAGGGGAGGGTCTTCTATAGAAACCAACAAATCTTTTCAAACAGATCACACACACAAGCCTAAAGGAGAAAGAAAGGAACGCATACTAGAAAAAAAGCATGAGTAGGCCACAGAATCTCTATTCAGAATTAGTGAGGAGAGTTCTTATGGAAAATCATCTCACAAAATCTGGGAGAGTTGACTGATTTTTTAAATGTTAAAATCTCAACAACAAAATAATACAAAGTATAAAAAGAAAGAAAAGATTCTCACACATTAAAAGGAAAAAAAATTACATCTCCAGAAACTGACCAAAAACAAATGAAGATATAGGAATTGCCAGACATAGAACTTGAAATTAGTCAAGTATGTGCAATGAATTAAAAGAGAATATGAACAGACAATTAAATGAAATGAGGAACATAACAAATAAACAAAATAGCAATATTAACAGATTATAAACTATGAAGAACCAAATAGAAATTCTGGAGTTGAAGTATAAAGTAACTGAACTGAAAAATTCACTAGAAAGACTCAACAGGTAACTTGGCTAGGCAGAAGAAAAAATCAGGAAAATCAAAGACAGAACTTCTAAAATTAGAGTCACAGGAGCAAAAAGAAAAGAAGAACAATGAAGAGCCTAAAGAAATTATGGGACTCCATCCAGCAGGGCAACATATGCATTATGGGAATACCAGAAGAGAAGTAAATGAGAAAGGTCTGAAAACTTGTAAATTATGGCCCCCAATTTTTTAAATCTTAGGAGATAAAGGAACCTAAACATTTAAGAAGCTCAAGTAATTCCAAATAAGATAAATCTAAAAAACTCTATACCAAGACACAGTATAATCAAACTGTCAAAAGTTACACACAAACAGAGACTCTTAAAAGCAGCAGCAAAACACCATTCATTTAGTACAAGGAAGCGGACAGCCTCTTCAAATGATGTTTGGGAAACTGGATACCCACATGCAATGAAATGAAATTGGGCCCTTATCCTACACTATATGCAAAAATTAACTCAAAATGAACTAAATACCTAAATGTAAGACCTTAAACTTCCAGAAAAAAATAAAAGAAAAGCTTCAGGACATTGAATTTGGCAATTTTAAAAATGTGATACAAAAAGCACAGGCAACAAAATTAAAAATACACAAATCAGACTATATCAAACTTAAATCATCTGCACATAAAAGAAAACAACAGGTGAAAAGATGACCTATGGAATGGCACAGAATAAATGCAAATAATATAAGTGATGAGGAGTTAATATCTAGAATATATGGACTTTTCCAAGGAAACAACAACAAAGAACAACCCAATTTAAAAATGGGTCAAGGACTTACATAGACATTTCTGCAAAGAAGATATACAAAGAGCCAATAAGCACATTAAAAGATGCTCAACTTTCTAATTATCAGGGAAATGCAAATTAAAACCACAATGAGATATCACCCCACAACCCTCAGAAAAGCCACTATTTCAAGAATAGAAAATAACGAGTAAGAGAAGTTAGGAACTTCATGTTTGTTGATGGAAATATAAAATGGTTCGGCTTTCATGAAAAAGAGTTTGGAGGTTCCACAAATACTAAACAATAGAATCACCATACGAGCCATTAATTCTTCTTCTGGGTATACAGTCAAAGTAATTCAAAACAGGATCTAGCAGAGATATTTGTACATGCATATTCATGCAGCATTATTAACAACAGCCAAGATGTAGAAGCAACCCAAATGTCTATTGATGAATGAATAAAGAAAATGTGGTATACATATACAATGGAATATTATGCAGACTTAAAAAATAAGTAAATTACATCATGTGCTACAATATGGATGAACCTCAAGGACATTATACTAAGCTAAATAAGCCAGTCATGAAAGGAGAGATACTGTATGATTCTATCATATGAAATATTTAAAGTAGTCCAAGCATAGTGGCTCACACCTGTAATCCCAGCACTTGTGGAGGCCAAGGTGGGCGGATCACGAGGTCAGGAGTTTGAGACCAGCCTAGCCAACATAGTGAAACTCCATCTCTACTAAAAATACAAAAAAAAAAATTACCTGCGCATGGTGGTAGGCACCTTTAATCCCAGCTACTTGGGAGGCTGAGGCAGGAGAATCGCTTGAACCCAGGAGGTGGCGGTTGCAGTGAGACGAGATCACACCACTGCACTCCAACCTGGGTGACAGTGCGAGACTCCATCTTAAAAAAAAAAAAATAAAGAAAAGAAAGAAAAAAGAAAGAAATATTTAAAGTAGTCAAAAAATTAGAAACAGAAAGTGGAAAGGTACTTACTTAGAACTGAGGAGAAGATAGTTTAGTGGATACAAAGTTTCAGCAATGGAAAATGAAAAAGTTCAAGAGATCTGTTGTTCATCAATGTGAGTGTACTTTACACTTTTTAATTGTACACTTAAAAATTGGTTGAAAAGGTACATTTAATGTTATGTGTTTTTTACCAGCATGACAAAACGATGCATTATTTTATAGGGAAAAAAAAGTAATGTGAGTGGCCTCCTGCTGAGAGAATTAACCTCTCCTACTGGATATGTTTAAAGTGCCAGAGTGGCTGCAGATACTAATAAGAGTTCCACAACATTTTCATTTGCTTTACAATTGCTCTTCACCATACTCTTATCCACTAATTTATGAAGTTCTGTACTGATGTAGAACTTCTTGATAAACATCCCCTCCCCCATTCCTCTCTCACCATCTACTAATTTAGGTTCTTTTATACTCAGCTAAATTTTCATTGTCACATTTTATTAGATTTCATTAATTTGTAAATAAAATGTCATATCCTTGAATGTAAACTGTCAAGATTTCTTATGATATAATCTTTATCAAGAGGATTATTATAAAAAACTATAAAGATGATCTCCACCATGTTTTTTGTTTGTTTTTTGGTGGCATTCAAACATTTTTAGAATTAACTTTTGTGGTAAAGCATTTATAAAATAAAATTTGTCATATAGTTGGAATCGTATAGTAGGTAACATTTTAATATTGCGTTCTTTTACTTATAAATATACTTTTAATGTTTCATGTCTTTTCATTGGTTATGTCTCATTTCTTGTTAATCACTAAAAATATTCTTATTCTATTGCATGAATGTACCAAGGTCGCTTTACCCATTCTCATATTGAAGGACACCTTGGTTGCTTCTAACTTATGGCAATTATCAATAAGGCTGCTATAAACACCTCTTTGTAGGCTGTTGTGTAGACATGCTTTCCACTTGATACTTATTTCAGTATATACCAAGGACTACAAATGCTTGATTGTATGGTAAGCCTATCTTTACATTTGTAAGAAACTATTAGAATATTTTCCAAAGTGGCTGCACTATTTTGCATTCTCACTGGCAGTAAATAAGAGTTCTTGTTGCTCCACATTCTTGCCAGTATTTGGTATATTTTTGTGTTTGGAATTTTAGTCCTTTTAACAAGTATATAGTGACATAGCTTATTGTTTAATTTACAATTCCCTAATGATGGGATGTGGAGCATTTTTCCACATGCTCATTTGTTGTCTCTATAACTTCTTCAGTGAGGCATCTGTTCAGATCTCATCCTCATTTTATCATTGGGTTATTTTTCTAATTATTGAGTTTTAGATGTTCTTTGCATACTTTTGAATATCAGTTCTTTATTGGATATATCATTTCAATGTCTTCTGGTCTCTGATGAGAAATCAGTTGTTAATCTTATTAAGGAACTCTTGCCCATGATTATTTCCTACTCTTGTTGCTGTCAAGATTCTGAATTTATTTTTATTTTTTGGCCTTTGACAGTTTGATCATAATGTGCCTCAAAGTGGATCTCTGAGTTTATTTGGATTTTCTTATGCTTCTACGATGTTGAGATCATATATTTTATCAAATTTGGGACGTTCTCGGCCACTTTTTTTTCAAATATTATTTCTTCCCTTTTCTCTGTCTCTTCTCTTTCTGGAACTACTGTAATTGTTTTGCTGGTTCACCTGATAGTGTCCCACAGTTCCATAGGTTTTGTTAATTTTTCTTCGTTTTTTTTTTTCTTTCTGCTTCTCAGACTAATCATTTCAATTGTCTTATCTTCAAGTTTGCGGATTCTGTGTTCTAACTGCTCAAATTTGCTGTTGAACTTTTGTCTAAGTCAGTTCAGACTGCTATCACAAATTATGATGGAATGGATGGCTTAAACAACAAACATTTATTTCTCACAGTTCTGAAGGGTGAGAAGTCTGAGATAAGGGTGCCAGCATGGTCAATTTCTGGTGAGGGCCCTTTCCTAGGCTGCAAACAGCTAACTTCTCTTTGTATTCTCACATGGAGGAAAAAAATCTAGTGAGCTCTCCAGCATTTTCTTGTAAGGCACTACTCACATTATATGAGCAAATTTCTCATGATCTCTTTAGCTCCCAAAGACTCCCAAATACTATCACATTGGATTTTGAAATTCAATACACAGTTTTGGGGAGAGGGGAACAAATATTTAGTCCATAACACCTTCTTGTAAATTTTTATTTTGTTTATTGTATTTTTTTATCCCTTTGACCTTTCACTTGCCTTGTTCTAAGCTTGGGGATTAGCATTAGGTAAAAGGATACAATCTTCTCAGACGTTTTATGAGCATATGTCTTGCCTTGGACATATGTGTGGCTCCCTAAATACCTCTGTGTACATGCAGTGCTAGCTACATAATAACCTTGATAAATGTCTATTTTCATCCTCAGTTTGAGCTACCATCTCCAGCTATATGTTCTAAATTTATTTAAATAAAAACCAGAGATATAAATGTGCACAATCATCAAATAAAATGTGCATTGGCAGAAAGAGACAACTGACATTGAGATAAGAAATAAAGTCTCTACTTGCCTGCAATCATGGCAGATCGGTCATTAATTTATTATGGCAATAGTTCTAAACTTAAAGTCAGAAGACAGTTCCAAGCTTCTAATTTGTCAAACGCACAACTTGGATTAGCTTTGGAACTCAACTGATTTACTCAAGAAACATTCATTGAGCAACTGTAATATAGCAGTTAGTCTGCTAAGCTATGTAGTTGAGGCAGGTATAGAGGAACAGGAACAAGGGCAGTAAAAACAAATAAGACATAATCAATGCACTGAAAATTATAATCTCCAGCAGCAATAAACCAATAATGACAGTATAATATGGATTGAGTTCTATAATTGCCATAAGTTTATAATGTTATGAGCAGATAGGAAAAAGGGACTATTCTGACCTTACAGGTTAAAGTTCTTAAAGATGTGTTGACATTGGGGCTAAGTCTTCAGTTGATTATAGAAGCTTAGATATTGAAGACACAAAATACTTAAAACAAAATAGGAAGCACATGAAAAGCCCCTAAGAAGTGAAAGAACACGGATTATTTGAAAAACAGAAATATTATTTGTGTAGGTGAAGTGTAAGGATAGAAATATGTTCAACATTGAGGAGTCAATATGCATTTTAAAATGTTATATAACAAAATAAAATTTTAGAGGGTTAATTCTGGCAGCCATGAAGAAGAAGAATTTACAAAAAAGAGATGTTAGAAAGCTGACTTCAGAAAATAAAAAAGAGTAGAGATGAAAAGTGTATAACAGGCTCACAGACACACAAGGAGAAGTTTAAGAGGAGAACCAACAGGAGGTGGGGAAAATAGAAAATGTAAATTCTGATTTTGTTTTCTAGTTCGGATAACTGTATGTTTGTTTTATAGTTTCTGGCTTGAATAACTGTCATTTGGTGGGAAAAAGAAGACAGCATTAAAGACAATATAATCATCTTTTCACAAGTCGAATTTGACATGCCTAAAAATAAACAAGTACCCAGTAGACACAACTAAGGCAGGCCTGTTGCATAAGAGATTTGCCTGGATGCAGTTTTGAAATTTACTAAGGAATGATTGTACAATTCATCCATATTAATTTATTTTATTAGAAAAAATGGATCTGCCTCCACCTAATGCTTTCTTTTCCATAACTCTGTCTCTCATGTCTTTTCCAGTAAAAATTTAAAGAGTTTGCCTGCATGACTCAAATCCTATTTTTTGCATAATTCCTCCCAAGTATTCTTAGATCATGTTATTCTGGCTGTTACTTTTTTTTTTTCCAGTGATTTGTTTCATACCGTCTTCTCTTTTTACTCTACATACTCTTGCTGGGCAAACCCATTCATTGTCTTTGCTTCGATTACCATCTGTCATAGAATGAATGTTTGTGTCCCTCTCAAATGTGCATGTCAAATCCTAATCCCAATGTGATGGTATCAGGAGGTGAAGCTTTTGGGGGGTGATTAGATAATGGCTGTGGAACCCTCATGAATGAGATTTGTACCCTTTTAAGAAGAGAACTTACTTCCATTCTCTTTCTCTTTTAGCCATGTCAGGAAAGCAAGAAGAGAACTGTCACCAGATGCTAACCATACTGGCACCCTGATCTTGGTCTCCCAGCCTACTGAACTGTGAGAAATAAATGTTTGTTGTTTAAGCTACCCAGTCTGTGGTATTTTTGTCATAGCAGCCTGAATTGACTGAGACACCAAGAGACAGAGTTTGCAATTTCAAGCCAACAAAGTTAATTACTTTGTAAAACATCTGAACAAACAACACCCTTTGAAATAATATAACAGTGTTCAAAATTACCCACTTATGAAGATCATGAAAAATGACAATCAACCAATACTAAGTCATAGATGGTACACACGTTGTAGTCCTTTAATAAAGTATTTTAAAATAACTAGTCTAACTACTCCCTAGTTAGAATAGTTAGTTCTCTTCATAACTATTGATATAAAGAAAACAATGTCATAGTGAATGAAAATATAGGAAATGTCATTAAAAGAAAGAAGGTATAAAAAAAAGAAAAATTTGCAATATCTGAAGTAAATAAGTATAATTAAAATATTGGCTTATACCACATCTTCTGGACAGGTATTGTGTATATACTCTCTTTGTAATCTATGCCTTTCTATGATGTATATTGTGGCCATTCTTCTAATTTTCCTAGTTAATTTATTCACAAAAAGCACTAATGAGAAATATAGCTTTTGAAAAATATTTGATAACATAGATAAAAGAGAAGGATTACACCAGATATCCCACAAAAATAACTTCACACCACTTTCCTGCACTTCACATATTTCTCTCCAAATAATACAGAAAGAGCATAAGCATAAATCATGTTATCATGTGGAACCTACTATTTTTCAGGAACTATTCCAACTATTTTGTATATATTATTTCTAGTGTCTGCAAAATCTTTGCCTGGCATAAGTTACTCTCTTCATTATACAAATAAGAATAATAAAGTTTAGAGATGCAAAGTTATTTAACTAGAGAAACAAAACTGAAGTAAAGCATAAAGGGAATTGGAACAAAAGTATTATACATAAAAAAGTATTATACATCTCCTTATTATCTTGAGCCAAACCCTTATTACGTCTCACTTCATTTATCTGTGGTACACTGCTGCTTCTCTCCATTTGAAGCAATGGGAATTCTGCATGAATTTTAAAGCCCAGCTTAATGCCACCTCCTTACTGAAGCTTTATTTCCCCTAGTAGGAATTTGTTTTGTATCTCTTATACAACAAATGTATCATGTGGAATGGAAATTTTCTAGAGCAAGATACGTGATAAAAATAAGGAAGTTGAAAAATTTTTTGAAGTGTTTATCAATGAATATCTTTGTAATACAGCTTATTTACATTTTTCTCTATTTAAACTATTTAAAATATGTGTTAAAATTGTTTTCCAAATAAAAAAATATAGTCAATTAAATTGAAGAAAATATTTTTAAGTGTTGCTTTTATTGCTTACTTTAATATTATAAAATAATGGATGTGATTATTCTTGTTGGATATATTAGTGTATCTTCATGCACATCAATAAGTACACATGTATATTCATATATTTTATGCATTTCTTAAGAGTATCTGTATTATCATGACTTATTTTTCTGATTTTAAAAAATTGTTCCTAGAAATTTTAGTTTATTTATAATATTATTTAAAATTTTTATTTTATATGTATTTTTTGAGGCAGAGTCTCACTTTGTCACCCAGGCTAAAGTGCACTGTTGTGATCTCGGCTCACTGCAACCTCTGCCTCCCAGGTTCCAGAGATTTTCCTGCCTTGGCCTCCTGAATAGCTAGGACTACGGGCACATGCCATCACACCTGGCTAATTTTTATATTTTCAGTAGAGACAGGGTTTCACCATGTTGGCCAGGCTGATCTCAAACCCCCAACCTCAAGTGATTCGCCCACCTCGGCATCCCAAAGTGCTATGATTATAAGTGCGAGTCTATAATTTTTTTTTTTAATTTGACATTTATGATTACTAAATTTAAAGTTGTTAATATTTTCTTTCGAACTTTTAGGTTCAGAGGTACATGTGAAGGTTTGTTGTACAGGTAAACACGTGTCACGGGGGTTTGTGGTACAGATTATTTCATCACCCAGGTATTAAGCCTAGTACTCAATAGTTATTTTTTCTGCTTCTCTCTCTCTTCCCACCCTCCACCCTCCAACCTCAGCTAGACCCCAGTGTTTGTCATTCCCTTTTTTGTGTTTATGAGTTCTCATCATTTAGCTCCCACTTATAAGTGAGAACATGAAGTATTTGGTTTTCTCTTCCTGTGTTAGTTTGCTAAAGATGATAGCTTCCAGCTCCATCCATGTTTCCACAAAAGACATGATCTTGTTCTTTTTATGGCTGCATAGTATTCCATAGTATGTACCACATTTTCTTTATCCAATCTGTCATTGATGGGCATATAGGTTAATTCCATGTCTTTCTTTGCTATTGTGAATAATGTTGCAATGAACATTCACATGCCTGTGTCTTTATAGTAGAATGATTTATATTCCTCTGGGTGTATATACACAGTGATGAGGTTGCTGGGTTGAATGGTAGTTCTGGTTTTAGCTCTTTGAGGAATTGCCACACTGCTTTGCACATGGTTGAACCAATTTACACTCCCACCAACAGTGTATAAGTGTTCACTTTTCTCCACAACCTTGCCAGGCATCTGTTAGTTTTTTATTTTTTAATAATAATAATCTGACTAGCGTGAGATAATGTCTCATTGTGGTTTTGATTTGAATTTCTCTAATGATCAGTAATATTGGCCTTTTTTTCAAGTGCTTGTTGGCCATGTGTATGTCTTCTTTTGAAAAGTGTCTGTTCATACCCTTTGCCTACTTTTTAATGAGGCCGTTTGTTTTTCTCTTGTAAATTTAAGTTTCTTATAGATGCTGGATATTAGACCTTTGTTAGATGCATATTTGTAAATATTTTCTCCCATTCTGTAGGATGTCTGTTTATGCTGTTGAAAGTCTCTTTTTCTGTGCAGAAGCTCTTAAGTTTAATTATATCTCATTTGTCAATATTTGCTTTTGTTTTGATTGCTTTCGGTGTCATTTGTCATGAAATCTTTGCCATTCCTATGTCCAGGATGATATTGCCTAGGTTGTCTTCCAGGGTTTTTGTAGTTTGAGGTTTCAGATTTAAGTCTTTAGTCTGCCTGGAGTTGATTTTTTTTCCCTTTTTTATAATTTGAATTTTTAGAATTTTTATGTATGGTGTAAGGAAGGGGTCCAATTTCAATTTTCTGTGTATGACCAGCTAGTTATCCCAGAACCACTTATTGAACAGGGTTTTTTTTCCCCATTGCTTGTTTTTGTCAGCTTTGTTGAAGATCAAATGTTCATAGGCATGCGGCCTAATTTCTGGGCTCTCTATTTTGTTCCATTGGTTTATGTGTCTGTTTTTCTACTAGTACCATGCTGTTTTGGTTACTATAGTCCTGTAGTATAGTTTGAAATCAGATGGCATGATGTCTCTAGCTTTATTCTTTTTGCTTAGGATTGTCTTCGCTATTTGGCCATTTTGGTTCTGTATGAATTTCAAAATAGTTTTTTTTTTTTTTTTTTTTTTTTAGTTCTGTGAAGAATATTGTTGGTAGTTTAATAGGAATAGCATTGAACCTATAAATTGCTTTGGGAAGTATGACCATTCTAATTATATTGATTCTTCCTATCTATGAGCATGAGATGTTTTTCTCTTTGTTTCATCTCTAATTTCTTTGAGCAGTGTTTCATAAGTCTCATTGTAGAGATTTTTCACCTCCCTAGTTAGCTATATTTCAAAGTATTTTATTCTTTTTGTGTCAATTGTGAATGGGATTGCCTTCCTGATTTGGCTCTCTGTTTGGCTGTTGTTGGTGTATAGGAATGCTAGTGATTTTTGTACATTGATTTTGTGTCCTGTACAAGTTTTTTATCAGCTGAAGTTGTTTATCAGCTGAAGGAGCTTTTGGGGTTTTCTAGATATAGAATCATGTCACCTGCAAACAGGGATAGTTTGACTTACTTTTTGACCATAGACCATTGTTTTTAAAATGGAGAAAAACATTATCTTGGTAAACTCACAGAAAATAATGCCAAATAGGAATTTTCTCAATTTACTTTTATCTACATTAAACTATGTAAATATTTCACTTTAAATAAACTATCATATTTTCTCTCTTCAGTTTCCCCTTTTCACAAATATTTATGTAAGAAAAATTTGAATTTTTTATCATTTGCCATTTTTTATTGCTGCAAAGTCATAGGTATTTTCAATTACTCTTTATTCAGGTATAGAATATGTTTATCTAATTCAAATGAGACCTGTATTAAAATAATTTTTCTACCTGTCATGATTTTCCAAAATACAATTTTAGAATTTCAAAATTATTATTTTATGCTATTTAAACTCTAATTTGGTCAGCTCTTTTTCTTATATCTATTGGCAAGTTTTGTTTTTAATAATGAAAATATGCTAAACTGTTCAAAAACAGTTTTGGCTCTCTGTTGATTACTTTGACTACAGAACTTCAATGTATTTTGAGAAAATGCAATAACACTTTATAGAATTAATTTATGCATATGTTTACTATTGCAGAGGGACTTTTGTAATTCAGATCAGCATCTCATAACTTTTATAATTCAATTATTCATATATATGTAAATGTTGGCAAGTACTGCTTCAATTCAGTTAGTAGAATATCAAGTATTAGACAGAATTATGGATTATATGTACATTGTTGTAAAATATAGCTTTGCTCTATTAATTTCTTTTTACTTTGGAAAAGAAGAACATTATTTTCTCATATTAAGGTATGATTGACAAATAAAATTCTATGTATTTAAGGTATACATTTTTTTTTGTTTTAGTAAATTGTTTTTTACTACAACACCCAAGATCCAGTAAAATGTGTATTTGTATGAGCATCAGAAAAAAATAATTATAAATCTTGAATTTATGTTAGCTATTGTAATAGTATTTACAATAATGTGAGAATTTTTTTTTTTCTTGAGACAGACTCTTACTCTCCCCTCAAGGCTGGAGTGCAATGGCGTGGTCTTGGCTCACTGCAACCTCTGCCTCCTGGGTTCAAGCGATTCTCTCACCTCAGCCTCCTGAGTAGCTGGGACTAAAGGCAGGCACCACCACACCTGGCTAATTTTTGTATTTTTAGTAGAGATGGGGTTTCACTATGTTGGCCAGGCTCATCTTGAACTCCTGAGCTCGTGATCTGCCCGCCTTGGCCTCCCAAAGTGCTGGGATTACAGGCATGAGCCATGCACCTAGCCTAATGTGAGAAATTTTTACTTTTGAAAAATACATTTTGAAAAACTATGTTTTTATTCTATGGATTTAGTTACAAAAATTTATTGAATTAATTATTTTTTGAATTTTAAACATCTAATAACATGGATATACAACCGTCATCACTTAATCATTTGCAAAGTTATTTTTCTGCTAATGATGTCAACATATTAATAGCTATTACTTTACTTAATATACTTAGGAATGATAAGAAGTTGGATAAAACTGGAACATAGGATGGGTATACACTTGTTAAATGTTTGTTGAAATTTAAATAATCTTATTTTCACATATTATCTTAGAGAATTTAGTTTTTAAAATTTTTTTACTCTTCACATCAATTTGATGACAAAGGGCATTTCTTAGCTTGTTTTATTGAAATTCAAAACTATTTCAGTTGAATAACACAAATAATGTGACCTCTCTTTCTTTATCTTCCAATTCATCTTGAAAAATTACCACTACATTTTCCCTGCCCTTCAGGAACAAATCATACAGTCTTGGCCGGGCACAGTGGCTCACGCCTGTAATCCCAGCACTTTGGGAGGCCGAGGTGGGCAGATCACGAGGTCAGCAGATCGAGACCATCCTGGCTAACATGATGAAACCCCGTCTCTACTAAAAATACAAAAAATTAGTGGGCGTGGTGGTGGGCGCCTGTAGTCCCAGCTACTTGGGAGCCTGAGGCGGGAGAATGGCGTGAACCTGGGAGGCAGAGCTTGCAGTGAGCCAAGATCGCGCCACTGCACCCCAGCCTGGGTGACAGAGTGAGACCCTGTCTCAAAAAAAAAAAAAATTATACAGTCTTAATTAATCTTAATTTCTGAACATTTGTAATTATTTCATCTTATCTGAATTGTACAATTGCTTAGAAGATTTTCTGGTTAGAATGCTGTGTATATCATTTTATTATTAGCTCTCAGTTTCCATAGTTTTAGTTAAATTTTGAATTGAATGTATGATTATAAACTTAATACACAAGATAGGAGTACATTTTACTGGTGCATTTCAGAAAGAGTAGGCTCTCTCTATTTCATTTTATTTCATGTAGGTTTCTATACCTAATATTTTCCTTCTTTTTTCTTCTACTTTACACTCACTTTACTATATTCTTGGCTAAATCAGGAACCCATCTGTGGACTGAGATCGTATGTGATACAATAAAAGTGAATGTACTTTAAAGTCAGATCTGGGCCAAGTTTTTGTTTTTTGTTTATTTTGTTATTTGTGTGTTTTTGCTTGCTAACCTTATAAAGATGAAAAAGTTATACAATTCACAGAAATGTAGTTTCCTCATAAATGGTAGTATAATATAGAATATTTAGCTTACTTATTTTAGAAGGTCATGGTAAGATTCAAAAGAAATTATGTTCATGTGTTCATGAAGATGTTTGTGAATATCATTGCATTGTACATGTATCATATTTGGAAGACTATCGATTTATCCTTCTTTCTCTCTATTAATATAAATTTTATTTCTGAAACTTAAATTCATTCACAGTTCATTTACACAAATTATTTTAGCACTAGGAGAAGAGCAGGAAGAGAGTTGAGCACCAAGTTGCTTGTTATTACCTCTGTAAAATACATTTCAGATGAACTTAAAATATGAATTACAGAGTGAAAAATTATAAAACACTTTTCTCATGCATAAATTGGATGATGTACCCCAGCTCAAGATATAAATTTGTAATAAGCATCAGTATTATGCTTTTTTAAAGGTTCTTGTTTATAAACCTACATTGTTTTGCTTTATCTTTATATAATTTTAATAGATTAAGACAGCACTTTTTAAAATTTCTGATATTTTTTCTGTTATTAACTAACGTTAGGCAATTCTATCTTTAACAATTGTCACTTTAGCCAAATAAACTTCTTATGATTAATTCCTCTTACATCTTACAGTGTTTGTCATCTGTGCATTTCTGTGCTGATTTGATTAATTTCAGGCAAATTTTATAAGTTCACTATTAAAATCCCATTCTTTTGTGATATCCTAGCAGTTGCCTATATCATTAGATTTAGCTGCTTACGAATTTTAAGGTTCTTTTACTTAAAAGATGAACATTTGTCATAAATTCTTTGTTTAGTATCATTAATATAATATTTTCAAATATGGTAGAGTTTCAAAATCATAGACTTTGACATAATTTTTAAATCATTTACCTAATGTTGTTCTTTACAAAGGGAGGGGGTAGCTTCTAGCATTCAAAGGTCTCCATTATGAAATCACAAACCTATCTTCAAATTTACCTTTGTCTCTCGGTCACAATACTACTTGTATTGATTTTGGTTTTTCTTTTCAATTACTATATACTTTCCCTATTAAAATACATGGCTATTTTATTATTTTTTGTTGCCTTCAATACAGTTGCATGATTCAGATCAGCCTCTAGTAATCAGTGCTTTCTACCTCAATGCAGGGATTGAGTATGACTGTTCAGACATTGGTTGCATGTGTCCTCCAGAGTAAAATCAGAGTAGCTCTGAATCAGAGCAGCTGAGCAAAGGAGGAAAGGCTGACTAGCCTTGAGCATTCCCTTCTACAGGTAATCCCCTCAGTATTTCTGCAGTACTAGTTAACAATCTCCTCAAAGCAATTTCGCATTCAGGGGACTGAGGGAGCCATGGATAAAGAAATGTTTGTCAAAGGGCAGAGTGACGTGATTTATTGGTTACTGGTCATCACCTTGAGGCTCATCTCCCTCCCCTTTTTCTGAGCTTTCGGGGTTCACAATGACAGAGTTCTATCCTTTAGCTCTTCCCCTGTGCAATTACTATAAAAAAGAAACTATCATAACTAAGTAAATGTGACTTCAGGGCAAAATAGTGATGTCTTTGAGAAAACATTTCAAAAGAGAAAGAAAAAAGTAAACTGGTTTGAAGACACCATAAGGAGTAATTGTTTTACAAAACACTTAACAGGAGTTTAAGCATTACAAATACACAAAATATATAAGAAAAGAATATTAGCAAAATGAAATAAAAGCAAAATAAGATAACAAAAAAGAACAAGTAGAAAATATGGAGTACAAGATGTATAATAGTATAAAATAATATATGGGCTTAAAACAAGAAAGAATTGGAAAATAAAATTGGTTATTTCATTTAAAACATTGAAAGCATATATAGGTAAAAGGTTAAGATATACATAATTTTTAACTAAAATTGAGAATAATTTAATTATTAATGCCTTAAAATGAGAAAAAATAAGTTGAAGAGGAGAAATATTTAAAGAAATAATAAATGAAAATTTTCAAATAATTTACTAAGATTAAAAAAAACAAAAAATGCAGGTTGAGAGTGCCCATTGAATGCTCAACACAAGAGATAAGTAAGAACACAGACATATTTGGAAGAAGTATATTAAAATTTATGAATATCAAAGACAAGAAAAAAAATTGAGGCCTTTCAGGAAAGAAAGTATATCACTTTCTAACAGCAAAAGTGGGTACACAAAAGACAAAGAAATATATTTTTTAAGTACTTAAGTAAAAGAGCATTGAACCCATAATTTTACATTGAGATAAACAGCCTCTCAGCTATAAAGAGATATATGCTCAAGCATATAAGGCCTCAAAAATACTGCAACCAAACACGTACTGGAAACAATTTTGGAAGAATTGCTTAAATAAAAGAAGAATCCAATTCTGAAGGTGTTGCATGAGATTTGTAAAGCAAAGTGAATAAAATACTTGATAAATTTTCTCAATGTCTTAAAAAAAAACTAAAAACAGGAAAGGAGGTAAAATAGTCATAGTGTCTAGAATTTAAAATTTTAGATTGAAAATCCAGATAGCATCATATTGTATAGAGGGTAAAGAGGCATATAAAAGAGTCTGTGAACATATGTCTCAGTCTGTTTGGGGTGCTGTAAGAAAATATAGCAAAATATAGCATATAAGAAAACTGTGTACTTTATAAACAATAGAAATTTACTTTTTGCAGCTCTGGAGCCTGGGAAGTCTGAGTTCAAGACACCAACATATTTGGTATTTGGTGAGAACCATCTTCTCACTGTAACCTCACATGTTAGAAGAGGCAAGGAAGCTCTATTGGGTCTCTTTCATAAGGACACTAATTTTGTTCATGACTCTACCTTCATGAACTAATCACTTTCCAAAGTCTCCACCTTCTAATAGAATCACCTTGGTGATTATGACTCGACATACAAATTTGGGGGGAAACAAACATTCAGATCATAGAATCATGCTAGAATGTTTGTCTTGTTATGAGAGAGATAGGCATATACATTCAAAAAGTATAAGAAAGAATTTTAAGGGAGCATTAAAAAAGGGGAAAATCACCATAATAATATAAGATAGTAAAAGCAAGTCTAACTATATCAATAGATACAATAAACATAAGCATAGAAAATTGCTAGTTTAAAGATAGATAAATTTTAGTTTGGATTTTTCTTCAAAATTTACCTCTGTGCTTTTTATAAGAGATATTCCTAAATCATGAGGAAATTCTGATGATAGTAAAATGATAAGAAAATATAACCACTAAGAGAAAATTTTATAGGTGTATAAATAATAGCCCAAATAGACATAGAAACATCATTAAGGATAGAGAAGTCCTCCATATATTGAATTATATCATCCTAAAAGATAAAACGGTTATATAATAATGCACTTAGTAGTTGCAAAAGATATAAGCAAAAATCAATACAACTGCTTTTGTAAGAAAAAAATTCAACATCTTTCTTTCAATTATGATAAGTGAAATAGTTAAAATATTAGCAAGGACATAGAAGATCTGAATAACACAATTAACAAGACTGACCTCTCAGACACATATAAAATTATACATCCAACAATTGAAAGAATATGGAATATGCATTTTTATTAAGTACATCAGGGAGACTTACAAACATCAGTGATGTACTAGGACATAGAGAAGTCTCAACTAATTTCAAAAATTAGTTGTCATAGCTTCCACAATGCAATTATGACAAGTACTACTGGAAAAAATTTATTACGAAAAATCTCCAAATATTTGAAGAAAATGTTATTTTAAAATAACTTGTATATTAATCAAGCAATCACAACGAAATCTTAAGTAAAATGTAGAACTGTAAGACATGAGATAAGAAAATACAATAAAAAATATATGCTGGTATTTCTGGTTTCTAGGCTCTGGAAACCTTCAAGGAGCTTGGAGCTTGCCATTTTATAGTAACAACAAGAAAAACACTGAACCAATTTAAAATGCAGCAACTCTTTCTGGATCTGTAAAAGAGGTGAGGACCAATGGCAATCAACTGCCTTCAAGATTGGAGAGACAAATAGGTGATTACAAAGTGTCACAGCTTACAGCAGTAGAGACTCATGAGCAGAAACTGCACAGGAACCAGTGCCAAGGTAGAAATACCTACACTATAATTGATAAACTGCTAGAGTCTCACTCAGTGTGGTTAAGTCTGAGCACTAAACACTCCAAGGGAACCCAGTCGGTGACCTCCACATTTTGAGTTTTCCCTCCAGGAGCTTGACCAGGTTCTTATAGTAAATGTTGGAGAAAAATTATCTTGTTCTTTCAGTAGCATGAGGAGACAAGACCCATTTTTGAAATAGACTAGAGCCCTCTGTTTTTAATAGGACTTTTAGTGCTTGCCCTTAGGCAGAACTAGTTTATCAGAGCCTCATAAGATGGTGTGTTATTAGAGCCTAACTGACCAAAGGGAAAGGAAATACCCAGCTCCAGCCAATTCTAGTCTTCCATGTGACAAAAGGAAAATACCAAAATCCATCTCACTCTACCAAACCCATTCTGACTAAGAAGGAAAAAAAAAATACTAAAAAAACACTTGTGAAGGTTACAGTCCAGAGGCAAAAAAAAAAAAAAAAAAAAAAAAAAAAAAAAGACTCTCCTCTCCCACACCTTAGCAACAATTATTGAAGGCCTATGTATACCAGGTTTTACAAAACTCAATACATTATGTCTGGATATCCAGAATATATTACAAGTCATCTAAAAGAAAAAAATATATATATAATTTTGAAGAGACAGAGCAAGAATCAGAACCAAACTCAGATACAGAAAGGATGTTGGATTTATTGGACTGAGAATTTAAAACAACTGTGATTAATATGCTAAGTGTTCTAGTGGTAAAATAAAGAAGCACACAAGAACAGAGCAATGTAAGCAGACAGATAAAAATTTCATTAAAAAATTATAATGTCAAAACATTGTAGCAGAAATGAAGAATGCCTTTGGTAAACACATCAGTATACTGCACAAGACTGAAAAAAGGATATCTGAGATTCAGGATATATGAATTAAAATCTGCAAAACTAAAAAGCAAATAAAAATAACAAAGACAAAAAAATCAGAACAAAGTATCAAAAAACTGCGGGCCAACTAAAAAAGGTATAGCATATACATAATGGAATCACTAGAAGGAGAAATAGAAAGAGACTAAAGAAATATTTGAAACAATAACAACCGAGAATTTCCCCAAATTAGTATCAGACAACAAACCACAGATCCTGGAAGTCCATAGAATAACAAGTTGTATAAATGCCCAAAAAGTTACACCTAGTCATGTCATTTTAAAACTATAGAAAATCACAGACAAAGGAAAAAAATCCCAAAAGAATACAGAGGAAAAAATACTTTCCCCATACCCTGTGTATTTATCCATCCCCATACCCATGAAGGAGAAATAAAACTTCCTCTGAGAAATGAAACTGAAAGAAATGTTTTGCCTTTAGATCAGCCTTGCAAGGTGTTAAAAGGAGTTCTTTACAGAAAGATAAAATAATATAAATCAGAAACTCAGATCTACTTAAAGCAAGGAAAACATTGGAGGAGAAATAAGTGATCATAAAATATAAATTATTACTTTTCTTATTCTTAATCTAAGACATAACTGTTTTTAAAATAATATCTATAATGTATTTGATTATGTATGCTGACACAAAATTGAAATGAATGACAATAATGATACAAGAAATGGAAGGAAAGTATTAGAAATAATTTGCTATTATCAGGTACTCACACTACCCATGAAGCGGTATGACGTCACGTGAAAGTGGACTTGAATTATTTGTAAATTTATCTTGCAAACACCCAGGCAACCACTATGGTAGATACTAATCTAACTACAGTCACACATGTCATAATGACATTTAAGTCAATGTTGGAAAGCATATACAATGATGGTCCCATAAGATTATAATACCATATTTTTACTTTACCTTTTCTGTGCTCAGATATGTTTAGATACACCAATATCACTGTGTTGTAATTAGTATTTAGTAAACTACAATAAGGTACAGGTTTTGGTAGCATCAAAGTAATAGCCTATACCATAAGCTTAGGTGTGTAGTAGGCTATAATATCTAGGTTTATGTATGTACATGCTAAGATGTTTGCACAATGACAAAATTATCTAACGATGCAATTCTCATAATGCATTCCTGTTGTTAAATGACACATGACTATATATCAGTAATCACTTTTAACGCAAATGGTCTAAATGTATTAATTAAAAGATTGAAATTGACACAGTAGATCAAGTAACAAGAACCAACTATATGTTGTCTACATGAAACCCACTTTAAATATATAAACACATATAGATTAAAAGTAAACATGATCCTTTGGAGGAGATGAGGCATTCTGGGTTTTGGAATTTTCAGCCTTTTTGCACTTGTTTTTCCTCGTCTTCGTGGATTTATCTACCTTTGGTCTTTGATGTTGGTGCCTTTCAGATGGGGTTTTTGTGTGGACATCCTTTTTGTTGATGTTGATGCTATTCCTTTCTGTTTGTAGGTTTTCCTTCTAACAGTCAGGCCCCTCAGCTGCAGGTCTGCTGGAGTTTGCTGGAGGTCCACTCCAGACCCTGTTTGCCTAGGTATCACCAGCAGTGGCTGCAGAACAGCAGAGATTGCTGCCTGTTCCTTCCTCTGGAAGCTTCATTCCAGAGGGGCACCCGCCAGATGCCAGCCAGAACTCTCCTGCATGAGGTGTCTGTTGAACCCTGCTGTGAGGTGTCTCCCAGTCAGGAGGCACGGGAGACAGGGACCCACTTAAGGAGGCAGTCTGTCCCTTAGCAGAGCTTGAGAATGGTGCTAGGAGATCCACTGCTCTCTTCAGAGCCAGCAGGCAGGATAGTCTGCTGAAGCTGCGCCCACAGCTGCCCCTTCTCCCAGGTGCTCTGTCCCAGATAGAGGGAATTTTATATATAAGCCCATGACTGGGGCTGCTGCCCTTCTTTAAGAGATGCCCTGCCCAGAGAGGAGGAATCTAGAGAGGCAGTCTGGCTACAGGGGCTTTGTGGAGCTGTGGTGGGCTCCACCCAGTTCGAACTTCCTAGTGGCTTTGTTTGCATTGTGAGGGAAAATCACCTACTCAAGTCTCAGTAATGGCAGACATCCCTCCGCCTACCAAGCTCGAGCATCCCGGGTCGACTTCAGACTGCTCAGCTGGCAAGGAGAATTTCAAGCCAGTGGATCTCAGCTTGCTGGGCTCTATGGGGGTGGGATCCACTGAGCTAGACCTCTTGGCTCCCTAGCTTCAGCCCCTTCTCCAGGGGAGTGAAGGGTTCTGTCTTGCTGGTGTCCCAGGCACCACTGGGATTTAAAAAGAAAATCCTGCAGCTATCTCAGTGTCTGCCCAAACAGCCACCCAGTTTTGTGCTTGCAACCCAGGGCCCTGGTGGTGTAGGCACCCGAGGGAATCTCCTGGTCTGCCGGTGGCAAAGACTGGGAAAAGCATAGTATCTGGACCAGAATGCACTTTTCCTCAGGGCACAGTCCCTCGTGGCTTCCCTTGGCTAGGGGAGGAAGTTTCCTGACCACTTGCACTTCCCAGGTTAGGTGACACCCTGCCTTGCTTCGGCTTGCCCCCTGTTGGCTGCACCCACTGTCTGACCAGTCTCAAAGAGATGAGCTGGGTACCTCAGTTGGAAATGCAGAAATCACCCACCTTCTGCGTTGATCTTTTTGGGAGCTGCACACTGGAGCTGTGCTAAAATCTCTCAATAAACTAGGTATTGATGGAATATATCTCAAAATAATAAGAGCTATCTATGACAAACCCACAGCCAATATCATACTGAATGGGCGAAAGCTGGAAGCATTCCCTTTGAAAACCGGCACAAGACAAGGATGCCCTCTCTCACCACTCCTATTCAACATAGTATTGGAAGTTCTGGCCAGGGCAATCAGGCAAGAGAAATAAATAAAAGATACTCAAATAAGAAGAGAGGAAGTCAAATTGTCTTTGTTTGCAGATGATATGATTGTATATTTAGAAAACCCCATTGTCTCAGCCCAAAATCTCCTTAAGCTGATAAGCAACTTCAGCAAAGTCTCAGGATACAAAATCAATGTGTAAAAATCACGAGCATTCCTATACACCAATAATAGACAAACAGAGAGCCAAATCATGAGTGAACTCCCATTCACAATTGCTACAATGAGAATAAAATACCTAGGAATACAACTTACAAGGGGTGTGAAGGACCTCTTCAAGGAGAACTACAAACCACTGCTCAATGAAATAAGAGAGGACACAAATAAATGGAAAAACATTCTATGCTCATGGATAGGAAGAATCAATATTGTAAAAATGGCCATACTGCCCAAAGTAATTTATAGATTCAATGCTATCCCCATCAAGCTACCATTGACTTTCGTCACAGAATTGGAAAAAACTACTTTAAATTTCATATGGAACAACAACAACAAAAAAAAGCCCATATAGCCAAGACAATCCTAAGCAAAAAGAAGAAAGCTGGAGGCATCATGCTTCCTGACTTTAAATGATACTACAAGCCTCCAGTAACCAACACAGCATGGTACTTTTACCAAAACAGATATATAGACCAATGGAACAGAACAGAGACCTCAGAAATAATGCCACATATCTACAACCATCCGATCTTTGACAAATCTGACCAAAAAAAGCAATGGAAAAAGGATTCCCTTCTTAATATATATGATGTTGGGAAAACTGGCTAGCCATATGCAGAAAATTGAAACTGGACCCCTTTCTTACACCTTATTCAAAAATTAACTCAAGATGGATTAAAGACTTAAATGTAAGACCTAACACCATAAAAACCCTAGAAGAAAACCTAGGCAATACCATTCAGGACATAGGCATGGACAAATACTTCATGACTAAAACACAAAAAGCAATGGCAGCAAAAACCCAGATTGACAAATGGGATCTAATTAAACTAAAAAGCTCCTGCATAGCAAAAGAAACTATCATCAGAGTGAACAGGCAACCTACAGAATGGGAGAAAATTTTTACAATCTATCCATCTGACAAAGAGCTAATATCCAGAATCTACAAGGAACTTAAACAAATTTACAAGAAAAAAACAAACAATGCCATCAAAAAGTGGGCCAAGGATATGAACAGACACTTCTCAAAATAAGACATTTATGTGGCCAACAAACATATTAAAAAAGCTCATCATCACGGTCATTAGAGAATGCAAATCAAAACCGCAATGAGATACTATCTCACAGCAGTTGGAAGCGATCATTAAAAAGTCAGGAAACAACAGATGCTGGAGAGGATGTGGAGAAATAGGAATGCTTTTACCCTGTTGGTGGGAGTGTAAATTAATTCAACCATTGTTGAATGTATCCATAGGATTATAAATCATTCTACTATAAAGACACAGGCACATGTATGTTTATTGCAGCACTATTCACAATAGCAAAGGCTTGGAACCAACCCAAATGCCCATCAATAATTGAATGGATAAATAAAATGTGGCATATATACACCATGGAATACTATGCAGCCAAAAGAAAGAATGAGTTTATGTCCTTTGCAGGGACATGGATGAAGCTGGAAACCATCATTCTCAGTAAACTAACATAGGAGCAGAAATCCAAACACTGCATGTTCCCACTCATAAGTGGGAGTTGAACAATGAGAACACATGGACACAGGGAGGGGAACATTACACACCAGCACCTGTTGGGGGTTGGGGGGCTAGGGAGTAGCATTAGGAGAAATTCCTAATGTAGATGACGGGTTGATGGGTGCAGCAAACCACCATGGCATGTGTTTACCTATGTAACAAATGTGCACGTTCTGCACATGTATCCCAGAACTTAAAGTGTAATTTTTTAAAAAAGTAAAGAAGTGGAGAAAAACATTCCATGGTAACAATAACCAAAACAAAGCAAGACAATCTAAATTAATTTTGGACACAGCAGACTCTAAAGCAAGGAAATTAACAGAGGTAAAAACGGGGCATTACAAAATGTTAAAGGGGTCAATTCTTAAGAAAACATAACACTTCTTAACATAGAGGCACCAAACAACAGAGCTGCAAACTATCTGAAGTAAAAGCCAGTAGAAATACAAGGAGAAATAAAAGAATACACTATGGTATTTGGAGACTCTACATCTCTCTAGAAATGGAAAGATCCAGCAGGTAAAAACAGGAAGAACATGACTGACCTTAACAACATCATCAATTAACTGGATATAATAAACATCTATATGTTATTTCATCCAACAACAGCAGAATACACATTCTTCTTAAGCTTACATGGAATATTCACCAATATATACCACAGCCTAAGCCATAAAACACACCTTAACACATTTAAACTAATAGTGTCTTCTCTTAGATGACAATGAAATTAAGCTAGAATATAACAGAAAGATAACTGGAAAAATACCAAAATATGTGGAGATTAACTACCACACTTTTAAGTAACTTATGAGTCAAAAGAAATCTGAAGAAACATTTTAAAACATCTTGAAAAAAATAAAATTAAACATACAAGTGATCAAAATTTGTGAAAGGTAGCAAAATCAAGACTTAGAGATTTATTGCACTGAACGCATATGTTAGAAAACAAGAAAACGCTAAAATCAATATCTAAGTTTCCACCTTGGGAAAATAAAAAAGAAAAGCAAATTAAATTTTAAGTAAGCACAAGAAAAAATAGAATAAAAATTGGACCTGAAATCAATTAAATCATAAACAGGAAATCAATAGAGAAAATTGACAAAACCACAAGTTAATTCTTTAGAAAGATTAATAAAATTGACCCAGCCAGGTTACCTAAGAAAATGAGGGAAGGCACAAATTACTAATAACAGAAATAAAGGCGGGGACATAACTACAGATCCAATATACATGAAAAGGATAATAAAGAAATACTATAAGCAACACTCTGCCTACAACTATGATAACCTATATAAAATAGACCAATATATTGAAAGACACAATCTACCCAATTTTGTACAAGAATAAATAGACAATATTAAAAGGACTATTTCTGTTTAAGAAATTGAACTGATTTTAATAACTTTCCAAAACAGAAAGAAACAGGCCTACATGGTTTCACTGTTGAATTCTACCAAATACCTAAGAATTAATTTATATCAATTCTCTACAGTTTTTTTCAGAGGTTAGAAGCAGAAAGAAATACTTCCTATCTCATTTATTGAGGCCAACATTAACCTAATACCAAGACCAGACAAAGATAATACAAGTAAGTCCTTAAACTGATAAAATATATTTCAAAAATAAATGTACTAAAACTTGGAAATAGGCAAATGTAACCAGCACCACTTGCATTCAGCAATGGATTTCACAAAATATAATATTTATAAGAACCAAGGAGCACAGACAAATACCAAAACAAAGTACCATTTTATGCCTACTTAAATTACAAAAATCTAGAAGTCACATAATTCCAAATATTGGAGTGAATGTATTCTCAAATTTTCATTTACGTATTACTCGTGATCAAGTAAATTAATGTAGTCACTTTAAAAAGAAACAGCTTCCAGATGTGATGGCTCATACCTGTAATTCCAGCACTTTAGGAGGCCAAGGCGGGCTGATTGCTTGAGCCTAGGAATTTAAGACCAGCCTGGCAACAAGGTAAGACCTCATCTCTACTAAAAAAAAAAAAAAAAAAAAAAAAAGTGCTGGGTGAAGTGGCATGTGCCTGTAGTTCCAGCTACTCAGGAGGTGGGAGAATCACTTGAGCCTGGGAGGTGGAGTTTGCAGTGAGCCAAGATTATGCCACTGCACTCCAGCCTGGGTGACAGAGGCCATGTCTCAAAAAAAGTGCAGCAACTATAATGCTACTATGTTGGAACTTTCCAATTTATTGAGTTTCTATGTAACACTGTGCTAAGCACCTTATAAATATCCTGACAACTCTGAGATAAATATTATTTCAATTTATTCATTTTCTATTTTATGGATGTCATGATACGTGAGTCATGAAGACAACAAAACGGTTGGGTCTTGCTTCTTTATCCAACTTGCTATTCTATGCCTTTTAAGTGTAGGCATTTAACCCATTTACATTCAAGATTAATACTGATATGTGAGGATTTGATTCTGTCATAGTGTTGTTAGCTGGTTATTATGTTGGCTTGATTGCATAATTGCTTTATAATGTCAGTGGGCTCTGTAGTTAAGTCTATTTTTGTGGTGACAGGTATCATTCTTTCATTTCCATGTTTAGGACTCCCTTAAGCATCTCTGGTAAGGCAGGTCTAATGGTAACAAATTCTGTTAGCATTTGCTTGACCGAAAATAATATTTTTTCTTTACTTATGAATTTGGCAGAAATTAAAATTCTTAGTTGAAATTTCTTTTCTTTAAGGATGGTGAAAATAGGTCCCCAATCTCTTCTAGCTTGTAAGCTTTCTGCTGAAAGATCTATTGTTAGACTGATGGGGCTCCTTTTGTAAGTGACCTGCCCCTTCTCTCTAGCTGCCTTTAAGGTTTTTTCTTTCTTGTTTACCTTGGAGAATCTGATGATTATGTGTCTTGTGGATGACCATCTTGTATAGTATCTTGAAGGGATTCTTTGAATTTTTTGAATTTGCATATCCACCTCTCTAGCAAGACTGGGAAATTTTTCATGGACTTTATCCTCAAAGACATTTTCCAAGTTGCTTACTCTTTCTCCTCTTTCAGGAATGCCAATGAGTCACAGGCTTGGTCTCTTTACATAATCCCATATTTCTCAGAGGTTTTGTTCATTAATATTTTTCCTTTAATTTTGTCTGCTTGTGTTGATTCAAAGGGGTAATCTTCAAACTCTGAGATTCTTTCTTAAGCTTGGTCTATTTTGTTGTTAATTACTATAATTGTATTATGAAATTCCTGTAGTAAAATATTTAATTTCAGAAGTTAATTTTGGTTCTTTCTTAAAATGACTATGTCATCTTTAAACTCTTGAATTGTTTTCCTGTTTTCTTTGGATTGCATTTAAATCTTCTCCTGTATCTTGTTGGGTTTAAATTTGAAGAGAAGAAATGACAAGTGTAATGATGAAACGTATACTAGCAGGTTCTATGTAATGTAGTTAGTTCAGTACAAAAATTGAGGAGAAGGGGTAGAAAAGAATTCAAGTATTTGATTTCTCAAAGTTTTGTTTGTATTTCCATGGATATATTATCAATTTGCACTTATATATTGCCACCTGCTGTGTCTGTATATGTAAGTCAGTAACAACATGTATATTTGGGTGTGTGCATGCATGTTAGCAAGTGTTAGAATCCATGGCTGCTTGACACTCAATAATTTAACCTTAAGATAATTTTTTAGAAGTATGGAATGAGGAAAGTTATTAAAGAGACCACTTATAAAACCCTGCTTGCCATAACATCTTGAGGGTACTAACATTACAAAAATCCACATTTATTTTAGCAATATGGAATACAGTTGAGAGCATAGGATTTGGAATCAGACTGCCTGAGTGAGTTCAGACCTTCAGTGTACCAATTACCAACTTTGAGACCTAGGAGAAGACATTTGCCCTGTCTATATCTAGGTTTTTTCATCTGAAAAGGGGAGATAATACCATCCAGTTGATAGAATTATGGTAAGGAAAAAATCTGTTAGCAAAAGTAAAACACTAAATCAATGTCTGGCATATAGTAAATGCTTGATAAATGTTAGCTACTATTATTAAGGTTTCTCTCATCTTTTTTTATGCTCCTGAATTACATTTGTTTTACTATTGTTTTCATTATCTTTCTATCTACAGAGATATCTCTAAATCATAATATTTCAAATACAGAAAATTAAGAAATTAGATGATAAAATGTAATTTAATGAAAGTAAAAGTCAATATATTTTCAGCAACTTTTGTTAATTCTTTGAAGTCCCAAACTTCATAAAAAATTAAAATACCCTTTATTTAAAAAATTTTCTCCCATTATGTTTTCATTTCTCATGAATAAAAAGTAAGCTCAGAAATGCAACAAACTTCAACTACAGTCACACAAGTCTTTACAGAATTATTGTAAAATGATTTTTGAGTTTAATATTCTTTATCAACAACATATCAATGTTAACAATTTAAGTGAGTGAAAATATTATTTTAAATATCACTTGTAGACATGATTAACCAATTTAGCGATGTTTCTGAAATACCAGCATTAGGGATGCCAGTCTTATCCCAGTATCTTCCTCTAGCTCTGGTCTTCTTTATTGGGCTGCAGTTAATGTCCTTTCCACACACTGCTAATTCGCTAACTCCCAGCTTCTCCAGATATGCTACAAGGGATCACTCTGGAAATTTTATTGCTTCAGGCAGTTTGCTGCCATTTTGCTATGCACATGTCAGTGAAATTACTGTAACACTCAGTATTTAAAAATAAAAACAATTCAGTACATTATATTATCCTTAGAATATAGAACATAATTCACTTGCATTAACCAATACTTTTTCCTTATGACCGCCATTTGGCCTAAATGTTACTCAAATATTTCATCAGAGAAGGCTTTATCAGTAATCTCAGAAAACAAACAAATTTTATGTTCCCTGGAAGGAGCTAAAAGGAAACTTTTATAACATTATTGTAATTGACTCCAATCTTGGTGGCCTTTATTCAGCTGTATAAGACTACAAATTTGACTAAATAAAAAAGTTAAAACATTGATAAAAGGTGACCCTTATTTCTTGATTTCCTCAAGACTTCCGTATGGGGATTTAAAGGCTTTGTCTTGGGTTCCAGGGTTTTCAATTCACAATGTAGATGACTTCAGGAAAATTTCTTAACTTTTCTGAGTCTTGGCTTCTCATTTAGCATTGTGCTTAGGAGTACTCACTCCTGTTTATAAAAATGCCAGCATCACTTAATACCTCAACTGTATCATTTAATACAGTTTGTGCCAAAAGCAAAAGGCAGAATTTTTACTTTTACCAGCTTGCAAATGAAAACATTAAATGGCTTTTCTAAATCGTCAAACAGGTCTTTTGGCCAGGTTTTTGACTATCATAGACCTCCGTTCCATGAGCCTAAATTACTTATCAGAACTTTTTTAAATGCTGTTTTTTTTTTAAAAAAAGAATTTTTAAATAAGTCAGTATCACAAAGTGAGTCTCAAGACATTAATATTCTAAGTTTATAAGTCAATTCTAAGAATTTTAAAATATTATTCATTATGCATTTTTTATTTTAATCACATTCCTAAATATCTCGTGATCAATCCAAAACCAAAGAGAAGCTATCAAAATATTTCTAAATTTTCTACATTGATAAACTATTAAGCATCAAAAATTTCACCAAAGAAATACTTAATCAGATTAAAAGACTGGTTTAAATCAAGGTATGAATCATTATGTTAATATTTCAATATATGCTTCAATTGGAAATTATAATTTGAAATATAATGTTCTTTTTAACAACTTGCCTTTCTATACATTAAAGTTGCCTATTTACTTATTTTAGCTCAAAAACATAAAACTTATTCTACCTTCAATCCATTGCAGTATCTTGTTTTCTTATTCTCTGAAGGTTGTGCCTCTGCTGTTTTATTCAAATGTTGATTTTGGTCCATGATTGAAATATAGATATCATACAAATGTTTTTAATTGTTGTTGATGCTTAGTTTGAAACAATCACCTATTAAGGAAGAAAAAGTATAGTTTATTTTATTTTTACAATATATAATTTAGAAATAAGAAAAGCCACAAGATCATCATCAATCAATCAACCATTCACTAACATTCACTCAGGGTCTACTGTGTCTTTACCACTCTGCTAGGTCAATGCTGGACACAAAAGTAGGAAAGACAGACACAAATTCTAGCCTAAGGAGATTATAATTTAATAGAAAAATAAATTTGTGGAGAGAAATTTGAAACAAGTAAGTAATATAGAATCACACACCAGATTACATGAACATTTTAAATTATAGAAATTTAAATTATCTTTTCTACACACCTATATTGTAAAATTTATAAAAGCAAATATATGTTTTCTTTATCCTTCTAGTTTTAAAATGTGCCTATTAGCCCCTTGCACAGAGTAGATATTCAAAACAGATACAAAAATAATATAAAGAATTAAATTGAAATGGCCTGTTTTATAAAGGAGACACCACTGGAATCAGGCTCAAAAAGCAAACAGAATTTGGATTTGTTAAAAAGAGCAAAGTGTACTCCAAGTACTTCTCAGAGCATCTCTGGTATTGCTTGACCTTACCACCATCATGATGTTACTTTATTTTGATTTTGTTCATTTCTTTTCCAAGAGAAATGCATAAAGTTGAAAATGCAAATTAAAAAAATAAAACAAAGATTCTTCCTCTAACTCTTGTCCTGTTATCCAGAAATATAACGTGGATTTTTCATTAAGTACATAATATTTTTCTTTTCAATGCAAATGGTAGCATACCTTAAACATCATTCTCTACCTTTTTATCTTCTCTATATACTTAATCTTAATAAGTCTTTCTCATTTTTCTTATGGTAGCAGGGTATTAAGTTGTCCAAAATATATGCAACTGGTTCTATATTCATCAGCTTTTAGGTTGTATCTAATCATTTCATATTAAAGATGTTCTTAATATATCATATGCCATTTTGGTTTTATGTGGCCATATCTGCAGAATAAATTCAACAACTAAAGTTTTGGAGTCAATGTATAAGAGAAATTGTTATTTTGAGAGTCATTAAAGTCCTACTTTAAAGACTAGTAAAATGAGTTAACTTTTTACTTCAACTGACTCTTTTATATAGAATATAATGTGTTCTTCATGGAGTTTTAGAAATACATTCTTGCTTCTATGTATGTAAACAATACATATTTATGTATCTAAGATATCTATATAAGTAGACACAGCATAGATACACGATTTTTAATAGCGCACTAATTATACAATATGTCTAATATATATTATATGTACAGTTGATACTTGTTGCAGTAGTTATGTTTTATAAAGTTGCTGGGAACACTGAATTAGCAAATATTGAACCATTGTTCCTTGGAGAGATGTGGGGTTAGTTATGTGCCTGTCTGCCTCTGGTCACAATATTTTGGTAAATTGTTCAATATAGAACTGTGTTTTATGTATGTTTTGTTTAAAGACACTTTATTTAATACATACTATTGATTCATTAACATTGAATTAGTTGTCAACAACACTGTAGTTCAGGCCTGGAGGAAGTTTATACAGCATATGTATCTTTTCCCTCGGATACTCTCGTGCACCGGAGAGCACTTCAGCACTATCTTTGGGGCCCATTCGAAACATTCAACTCAGAAACACAAAACACAAAAATGCCAAAAATGTGGCAATAAATACAGTGTGAAAAGGGTATTTCTTTATCATATGTGAGCAGAAACAAGAAGACAGAGCTTCACTTTGTTCAACCTCAGTTGGGAACATGGCAGCTCAAATTTTTCACCACTTTGTACATGCATGTGAATGCCCATGAAAGTCCAGCAGTATTGATTTTGGTGTTACAAAGGAATTTTAGTGAATAGACAAATTTTCTTATATAGAATCTGTGAATAATGAGACTCGACTCTATATTTTATTCACTAATTTATTCAACAAGGGCTGATGGATTCTGAATAATATAAATATATACAATACATATTTAAGGGATAGTGCATAAATGTGGAAGTAATAAATAGGATATTATCACTTACATATATGTGAGTATATATCAACATATGGTTGAATACAGAAACCCATACATGTGTACCTCTAAGTGAACTCCAATTATTACATTTTGTGTGTGTACGTGTTTTATGCATGCCTCTACCTAGATATGTTGGGTTTCTGGGTTCAGTGAGGTAAGAAAAAAGTCAATGGCTGTTTAGCCTCAAGGTACTAAGCTGCCCTTTGATAAATTTCACCCCATTTTTTCCATGAATATCTGTTTCTATCTCTTTCTTTATAATTTAAATATTAGGAAATCTTTTTTTTTTAAATTATATAATAGCAAATATCTTTGTATGACTTGCAAGGTGGATAGTCTTCCCTTAGTTTTAGGCTTTGATTTTCTTTCTACTAACAAATATTCTTGATGTCTTGAAGGCTATTGTCCCACCACTCCAAACCTGGTTTATTTCAATTGATTAACTTCTGTTTGTCCTGTCTCCCACCTTTCTTTCTATCCTATGCATATCATATTTATCCTAAGAATCTTTCAAAGATCCCTTTAACGACACAAAATAAAATTCATTTGATGGTCTTCACAACCTAAACCAAGCCCCTGTTTTTAGAACCATTCTCAATATATCCATAGCACCTGCAGACACATGAAACCACAGTCCCAAGAAGAAAGCTTTCTGCCCTCTTGTATGTTTCTTTCAATCCTGAATGTCATTCTCCATCTCTTGTTTGTAATGCTGATCCAAATTGTACCTCTTCAATATTTTCATACTTACCTCCTGTTGATAATATCTCCCACCCTGCTGTACCAGTGGAGAATATACCTGAAGTCATTACTTTTCTTTGTATTTCCCCTACTTCCCCCAGAAAGCTACTATTTCACATCTCTCTCCTAGATCTTCACATAAAATATTCAGAAAAAAAAGGTGGACACTTTGTTCCTCATTTCACCAAAATGTTCAATAAGTTACTACAAAGTAACTAGAAAGTTGGAATATTAATTTATGCTTGACTAAATGCCACACTTTCTAATTCACCTTGACATTTAACATATTTTTCTCTGAACATATTTTTTTCTTAAATTTCAAATGATTTACATAAATGAATTTTGACGACACCATTTGTTTATAAGATAGAGCCATAGGCATTTGGATTTAGCATTGCAATTCTTCCCTGAAGAGGTCAGTTTTTCCAAATTTGATAGGAGTGGGGTGCAGGACAGAATCTTATCAGCCTCTACTTATCTGTGTCAAGCTTTTAATACTTATTAGGTTACAGAAAACCGGTTTAGGCAAAGTGACCCAATTTCCACCATGTACTTATGCAACTGAGGAGCAAAAAGGAAAAACAGCATTTGCTAACTTCTTAGACCTTTTATAGGAGAGACATTCCCCCATCTCCACCTTACTTTCACAATAAAAACAATTGTCTTATCAAGGCAGACAACTTTCTGAATTGGAGAAGGGAACTAATATTTATTGAGGCTTTAGTTCATGCTAAAAACTGTGCTGAGGGGAGGAGCCAAGATGGCCAAATAGGAACAGCTCTGGTCTACAGCTCCCAGCGTGAGCGACGCAGAAGACTGGTGATTTCTGCATTTCCAACTGAGGTACCGGGTTCATCTCACTGAGGAGTGCCAGATAGTAGGTGCAGGACAGTGGGTGAAGCGCACCATGCGCAAGCCAGAGCAGGGCGAGGCATTGCCTCACCCGGGAAGCACAAGGGGTCAGGGAATTCCCTTTCCTAGTCAGAGAAAGGGGTGACAGACGGCACCTGGAAAATTGGGTCACTCCCACCCTAATACTGCGCTTTCCCAAACGGCTTAAAAAACAGCACACCAGGAGATTATATCCTGCACCTGGCTTGGAGGGTCCTATGCCCACAGAGTCTCACTCATTGCAAGCACAGCCATCCAAGATCAAACTGCAAGGTGGCAGCGAGGCTGGGGGAGGGGTGCCCGCCATTGCTGAGTTACTTGTTTGATTAGGTAAACAAAGCGGCTGGGAAGCTTGAACTGGGTGGAACCCACCACAGCTCAAGGAGGCCTGCCTGCCTCTGTAGGCTTCACCTCTGGGGGCAGGGCACAGACAAACAAAAAGACAGCAGTAACCTCTGCAGACTTAAATGTCCCTCTCTGACAGCTTTGAAGAGAGCAGTGGTTCTCCCAGCATGCAGCTTGAGATCTGAGAACAGGCAGACTGCCTCCTCAAGTGGGTCCCTGACCCCCGAGTAGCCTAACTGGGAGGCACCCCCCAGTAGGGGCAGACTGACACCTCACATGGTCGGGTACTCCTCTGAGACAAAACTTCCAGAGGAACGATCAGGCAGCAGCATTTGTGGTTCACCAATATCCGCTCTTCTGCAGCCACCGCTGCTGAAACCCAGGCAAACAGGGTCTGGAGTGGACCTTTAGCAAACTCTAACAGACCTGCAGCTGAGGGTCCTGTCTGTTAGAAGGAAAACTAACAAACAGAAAGGACATCCACACCAAAAACCCATCTGTACGTCACCATCAACAAAGACCAAAGGTAGATGAAACCACAAAGATGAGAAAAAAACAGAGCAGAAAAACTGGAAACTCTAAAGATCAGAGCACCTCTCCTCCTCCAAAGGAAAGCAGCTCCTCACCAGCAATGGAACAAAGCTGGACGGAGAATGACTTTGACGAGTTGAGAGAAGAAGGCTTCAGATGATCAAACTACTCTGAGCTACAGGAGGAAATTCAAACCAATGGCAAAGAAGTTAAAAGCTTTGAAAAAAAATTAGACAAATGGATAACTAGAATAAGCAATGCAGAGAAGTTCTTAAAGGACCTGATGGAGCTGAAAACCAAGGCAAGAGAGCTACATGACGAATGCAGAAGCCTCAGTAGCTGATGCGATCAACTGGAAGAAAGGGTATCAGTGATGGAAGACAAAATGAATGAAATGAAGCGAGAAGAGAAGTTTAGAGAAAAAAGAATAAAAAGAAACGAACAAAGCCTCCAAGAAATATGGGACTATGTGAAAAGACCAAATCTATGTCTGATTGGTGTACCTGAAAGTGATGGGGAGAATGGAACCAAGTTGGAAAACACTCTGCAGGATATTATCCAGGAGAACTTCTCCAATCTAGCAAGGCAGGCCAACATTCAAATTCAGGAAATACAGAGAACACCACAAAGATAATCCTCGAGAAGAGCAACTCCAAGACACATAATTGTCAGATTCACCAAAGTTGAAATGAAGGAAAAAATGTTAAGGGCAGCCAGAGAGAAAGGTTGGGTTACCCACAAAGGGAAGCCCATCGGACTAACAGCGGATCTCTCGGCAGAAACTGTACAAGGCAGAAGAGAGTGGGAACCAATATTCAACATTCTTAAAGAAAAGAATTTTCAACCCAGAATTTCATATCCAGCCAAACTAAGCTTCATAAGTGAAGGAGAAATAAAATCCTTCACAGACAAGCAAATGCTGATTTTGTCACCACCAGGCCTGCCCTAAAAGAGCTCCTGAAGGAAACACTAAACATGGAAAGGAACAACTGGTACCAGCCACTGCAAAAACGTGCCAAATTGTAAAGACCATCAAGGCTAGGAAGAAACTGCATCAACTAATGAGCAAAATAACCAGCTAACATCACAATGACAGGATCAAATTCACACATAACAATATTAACTTTAAATGTAAATGGGCTAAATGCTCCAATTAAAAGACACAGACTGGCAAATTGGATAAAGAGTCAAGACCAATCAGTGCGCTGTAGTCAGGAGACCCATCTCACATGCAGAGACACACATAGGCTCAAAATAAAGGGATGGAGGAAGATGTACCAAGCAAATGGAAAACAAAAAAAGGCAGGGGTTGCAATCCTAGTCTCTGATAAAACAGACTTTAAACCAACAAAGATCAAAAGAGACAAAGAAGGCCATTACCTAATGGTAAAGGGATCAATTCAACAAGAAGAGCTAACTATCCTAAATATATATGCACCCAATACAGGAGCACCCAGATTCATAAAGCAAGTCCTTAGTGACCTACAAAGAGACTTAGAATCCCACTCAAAAATAATGGGAGACTTTAACACCCCACTGTCAACATTAGACACATCAACGAGACAGAAAGTTAACAAGGATACCCAGGAATTGAACTCAGCTCTGCACCAAGCGGACCTAATAGACATCTACAGAACTCTCCACCCCAAATCAACAGAATATACATTCTTTTCAGCACCACACCACACCTACTCCAAAACTGACCACATAGTTGGAAGTAAAGCACTCCTCAGCAAATGGAAAAGGACAGAAATTATAACACACTGTTTCTCAGACCACAGCGCAATCAAACTAGAACTCAGGATTAAGAAACTCACACAAAACCGCTCAACTGCATGGAAACTGAACAACCTGCTCCTGAATGACTACTGGGTACATAATGAAATGAAGGCAGAAATAAAGATGTTCTTTGAAACCAATGAGAACAAACACACAACATACCAGAATCTCTGGGACACAATTAAAGCAGGGTGTAGAGGGAAATTAATAGCACTAAATGCCCACAAGAGAAAGCAGGAAAGACCCAAAATTGACACCCTAACATCACAATTAAAAGAACTAGAAAAGCAAGAGCAAACACATTCAAAAGCTAGCAGAAGGCAAGAAATAACTAAAATCAGAACAGAACTGAAGGAAATAGAGACACAAAAAACCCTTCCAAAAATTAATGAATCCAGGAGCTGGTTTTTTGAAAGCATCAACAAAATTGATAAACCACTAGCAAGATTAATAAAGAAGAAAAGAGAGAAGAATCAAATAGATGCAATAAAAAATGATAAAGGGGATATCACCACCGATCCCACAGAAATACAAACTACCATCAGAGAATACTACAAACACCTCTATGCAAATAAACTAGAAAATCTAGCAGAAATGGATAAATTCCTCGACACATACATCCTCCCAAGATTAAACCAGGAAGAAGTTGAATCTCTGAATAGACCAATAACAGGCTCTGAAATTGAGGCAATAATCAATAGCTTACCAACCAAAAAAAGTCCAGGACCAGATGGATTCACAGCCGAATTCTACCAGAGGTACAAGGAGGAACTGGTACCAATACTTCTGAAACTATTCCAATCAATAGAAAAAGAGGGAATCTTCCCTCAGTCATTTTATGAGGCCAGCATCATCCTGATACCAAAGCCTGGCAGAGACACAACCAAAAAAGAGAATTTTAGACCAATATCCTTGATGAACATTGATGCAAAAATCCTCAATAAAATACTGGCAAACCGAATCCAACAGCACATCAAAAAGCTTATCCACCATGATCAAGTGGGCTTCATCCCTGGGATGCAAGGCTGGTTCAACATACGCAAATCAATAAATGTAATCCAGCATATAAACAGAACCAAAGACAAAAACTACATGATCATCTCAATAGATGCAGAAAAGGCCTTTGACAAAATTCAACAACCTTCATGCTAAAAACTCTCAATAAATTAGGTATTGATGGGATGTATCTCAAAATAATAAGAGCTATCTATGACAAACCCACAGCCAATATCATACTGAATGGGCAAAAACTGGAAGCATTCCCTTTGAAAATGGGCACAAGACAGGGATGCCCTCTCTCACCACTCCTATTCCACATAATGTTGGAAGTTCTGGCCAGGGCAATCAGGCAGGAGAAGGAAATAAAGGGTATTCAATTAGAAAAAGAGGAAGTCAAATTGTCCCTGTTTGCAGATGACATGATTGTATATCTAGAAAACCCCATCATCTCAGCCCAAAATCTCCTCAAGTTGATAAGCAACTTCAGCAAAGTCTCAGAATACAAAATCAATGTACAAAAATCACAAGCATTCTTATACACCAATAACAGACAAACAGAGAGCCAAATGATGAGTGAACTCCCATTCACAATTGCTTCAAAGAGAATAAAATACCTAGGAATCCAACTTACAAGGGATGTGAAGGACCTCTTCAAGGAGAACTACAAACCACTGCTCAATGAAATAAAAGAGGATATGAACAAATGGAAGAACATTCCATGCTCATAGGTAGGAAGAATCAATATCATGAAAATGGCCATACTGCCCAAGGTAATTTATAGATTCAATGCCATCCCCATCAAGCTAAAAATGACTTTCTTCACAGAATTGGAAAAAACTACTTTAAAGTTCATATGGAACCAAAAAAGAGCCCGCATACCAAGTCAATCCTAAGTCAAGAGAACAAAGCTGGAGGCATCACCCTACCTGACTTCAAACTATACTACAAGGCTACAGTAACCAAAACAGCATGGTACTGGTACCAAAACAGAGATATAGACCAATGGAACAGAACAGAGCCCTCAGAAATAGTGCCGCATATCTACAACTATCTGATCTTTGACAAACCTGACAAAAACAAGCAATGGGGAAAGGATTCCCTATTTAATAAATGGTGCTGGGAAAACTGGCAAGCCATATGTAGAAAGCTGAAACTGGATCCCTTCCTTACACCTTATACAAAAATTAATTTAAGATGGATTAAAGACTTAAATGTTAGACCTAAAACCATAAAAACCCTAAAAGAAAACCTAGGCAATACCATTCAGGACATAGGCATGGGCAAGGACTTCATGTCTAAAACATCAAAAGCAATGGCAACAAAAGCCAAAAATGACAAATGAGATCTAATTAAACTAAAGAGCTTCTGCACAGCAAAAGAAACTACCATCAGAGTGAACAGGCAACCTACAGAATGGGAGGAAATTTTTGCAACCTACTCATCTGACAAAGGGCTAATACCCAAAATCTACAATGAACTCAAACAAATTTACAAGAAAAAGATAAACAACCCCATCAAAAAGTGGGTGAAGGATATGAACAGACACTTCTCAACAGAAGACATTTATGCAGCCAAAAAACACGTGAAAAAATGCTCATCATCACTGGCCATCAGGGAAATGCAAATCAAAACCACAATGAGATACCATCTCACACCAGTTAGAATAGCGATCATTAAAAAGTCAGGAAACAACAGGTGCTGGAGAGGATGTGGAGAAATAGGAACACTTTTACACTGTTGGTGGGACTGTAAACTAGTTCAACCATTGTGGAAGACAGTGTGGCGATTCCTCAGGGATCTAGAACTGGAAATACCATTTGACCCAGCCATCCCATAAGTGGATATATACCCAAAGGATTATAAATCATGCTGCTATAAAGACACATGCACACGTATGTTTATAGCGGCACTATTCACAGTAGCAAAGACTTGGAACCAACCTAAATGTCCAACAACGATAGAGTGGATTAAGAAAATGTGGCACACATACACCATGGAATACTATGCAGCCATAAAAATGATGAGTTTATGTCCTTTGTAGGGACATGGATGAAACTGGAAACCATCATTCTCAACAAACTATCGCAAGGACAAAAAACCAAACACCGCATGTTCTCACTCATAGGTGGGAATTGAACAATGAGAACACATGGACACAGGAAGGGGAACATCACACACCGGGGACTGTTGTGGGGTGGGGGAGAGGGGAGGGATAGCATTAGGAGATATACCTAATGTTAAATGATGAGTTAATGGGTGCAGCACACCAACATGGCACATGTGTACATATGTAACAAACCTGCATGTTGTGCACATGTACCCTAAAACTTAAAGTATAATAATAATGAAATAAAAAAAAGAAAAAAACTGTACTGAGAAGACTTTTTGCTTATTTAATTGGAGATAAATTATCTAGAAAATATATTTCCTTTCACCCTGTATCAAACTTGAGTTGAAACAAGGAAATTGAGGTGGTTATGTGACTTTGAGACACCTGTTTTTTTATGTTTGCCAATTAACTCTTCCCTCTACTCCCACCCTTGGCTGCCTTCATCCAGTTAAGAAGACATCAAAGAAATAAGGAGTCTAGTGTGATCAGTCAATGTAGTTGACAAAAATAATTATCCTGTAGCATATTTTAAGAAGGTAACTAGAGCTTCATTTTTGAGACTTGATTTTTATTTGTTTGGAAATTAATAAGACCAAGATTTGAAACTTTATATTTAAATATATAAAGGTATTATTTTCTCTACTTTATTTTTAACAGTATATAAACCTGAGGCTCTTCTACTCCCAGAAGGAATATTTACTATGTTTTAAGGGCTCAGAATGTAAGCGTGTGGAAGACACAGAGCATAAAATTTGTAATATTTTTCAAGACCATCAAAATCTTCTTCCGTGAAAATTTCTTACATAAAATATATGTTAAAATTAGAGAATCTCAATGGTTCTTACCTGGATTTAGAATCCTACAGCAACTGCAACAAGTCCACCCTTTATTCCTCTTAAAGTAGTTGGCTTTTTGAAAACAAGTCCAGTGATGATTAACCACCTTATTATGTCATTGCTCTAGTCAAACATATAAAACCTAGTTAGTTTTAAGAGTTCACTCCAGTTGCCAATATTTAAAGATTATATTTCTCAGAATTCTCACATTATTTTTTGTTAATCTTAACAAGTAAACCTTACTTTTGGGAATGGCTTTTACTTGTTTATTCAATTAAGTTGGTGGCATAAGATTTTTTTCTTTAAAAATATGAGTACAATAAATTATTCCAGGTATTTAAAACTTCCAAATAGGAAATAATTTAAGACAAATAAGAAATATGCCTACAGGTTACATTGGCATTTAAAAATTAAAATATACCCTCTTTGCTTGGTACATAGGTATGGTTCTAACGTGGTATGTATGGAGACTGGAGATACCACCTGGAATAAGAGAGTCCCAATTAACTGCAAGACCATTTTTCTGAATGATGAAAATTAAGACTGCTTTATGCGATAGATTCTTTACATCAAAACAGGAGAGAATTATTAATATCACAGTTTCCTTTTATTGACTTGACTTTTGGAGAAAGGAAGAGCTTAACTCAGTTAAAAGTTTTCTTGAGTAGAGATGAAGTTTAATTAATTCAATAACTCAAATATTTTAGACTCCCAATTATACCTTGGACATTAAGCTCTCTTCTGAAATAAAGTACAGACCCTTCTCTCACATAAATATATATATTTCAGAAAAGTGTGAAGATATATGTATGTATATACACACAAACATACATGTATACATATATACACACTTTTACCTGTATACACATATGCACATATATATATGTGGTAATGTGAGGATGCATATATGAGAATATGGTTACCCTTTATCATTCATGGGACATTTGTTGATATGGTTGCAGCAAAATGTATTTGATGTCTGTGCCACAGTTATCTGATTGATTAGTTCTATTCTTGGTTAATTATTGAGAGTATTGGAATCATGAGACAAACTAAAGAGTAGTGTAGAGGGGAAGAATGACTGTGCAGAACTGAGAAATGTAGACCCAAGGCCAAAATATTAGAGTAAGGCTTCCAAATACTCTGCTGAGTAAGAATCTACTGGCGAGTTGTCAAAATAGCAATCTAGTCCCATACCCAGCAGATTCTGGCTCAGGAGACCAAAGATTATGCCTTTTAAATAAGCACTTTGAAAAATTTTCATGTACTGCCAGATTTTGATATCATAACAGGAATGCAGAACATTTTCCATCATTTTTATGGACTTCCTTTTATTCCAATGGGAATACAGTTTGGGTTTTCTCAGGCTAATGGTTTTCTCCTCAGACATCCATTTCATTGAAAACACATCAACATGTTTGGAGACTAATATATATATTATATACAATGAAGATAAAACAGTACAAACTAACTAACAACCTTTATAATCCTGAGCTAAAGGTGCCAGTTGTAAAATTCTTCAATATTTTCAGAGGTCAAAGAGCATTCTCTGTGCCCCTTTTCTCTTCCTAATTGTGTAAATAATTAGACTGCTCATTTTGTGGGATCGTGGAAAAACAAGAGTACACCAGGGGAAAGATGTTGCAAAACATCTTTCAAGATCAATATTATGCGAACAGCCACGCATCAGTTAGATGACAAAAATTGATTTAAAGAATCAGCTGATATTTTTTCAGGAACGGCTATCACAGCTCTGATGAAATATCATGGCCTTTGAAGTCTGAAAGACTTAAATGCCGATATGTCTCTGCTACCTGCCAGCAGTGTAAACATCAGTAGGTTATTTACCATTTCTGAGCATCAGTGCACTCATCTATAAAGTAAGAAGTCTATATTTGGAATAAAGATTTAGTGTATGTAAAGTGCCTTACATAATGCCTGGCACATTATCGATTCAATACCTAATTAGATTAATTGTATGATATTTGCATATTATAAATTTTAAAGCAGTTAATTTATATTAAATGAGTACAAATAAAATCTCTGAGATCTGTATCCTGTAGATCTGTAAAACCTATGTCCAATAGGTTTTAGCCCCAGAGTTCTCAGGTGTGTACCACAGGCACACCTCAAGAGGGAACCGTCAGGCTCCGAACAGATCCGCCCTCACCCGAACATTTCACTTCTGTTGGTGCTGATTAAGAGACAGCTCCAGAAAGCTACACTCTCCTGGAAAGAACCCCTATTCTACATATTATTCTCCAAACATGTTTCTATACCCACCAATGCTCAAAGCTCTGACATCATCAAGACTAATATTACCATGGCAATTATCGCTCTTATGGTAGTGACCACCATAAGAAGGTAGGGATTCCCTGATGACTCATCACCTCTTCTCTAATCCCCACAGAGCTCTGCACATTCCTATGTTTGCCCCCATCTTCTCTCTTTCTCCCAATCCTGGACTGAAATTCGTCTCTTGAGTTTTCTGGAACCCATTACTAGTCATGACTGAAACTCCCCTTACCTTTACCTCTTCTCCGAGTTATTCTGCTTCACTTCTGCCTTGAACTTAAAAATTGGTCTTCCCTGAGACACTCCCTCTCCTGCAGCAGTGATACATAGGGTTTGCCTTATCCCCCATATTGCTGCAAACCAGATGGGCTGGTTTCCAATGTGCCTCACTTTGCTAGTTTCTTTACATTTCCCCACCCTTTACACTCATAATCCATAGTTTTGGATCTCATATTGAGAGACTCTATCACTTATTCCTCTTGTTGAAATCATCTATCAAAGCTCAGTCACTCCCACTCATTTCTTGACAATTTTAGCTCTCAATCCAAAGCCATTCTCTCAAAATGCTACTACTATTTTAATTATTCATGATGGTAATGACCATGAAGAGAATCTTTTTAATTCTCTGTTTTCTTTTTATTTTCTTTTTATTTTTTAGCCTTCTCCTCAATGATCTTGGCTTCTACCTACTACTATGGGCATATCCTATGCTTTTCACACCACTGTAATCTCTCCATAATATCAAAGATTGGAGCACCACTCTTTTTTATTCCTAGCTCACACTCAGTAACACCCTAGATCCACATGCTTCCACTGACCAGGATGTATAACCTACAATTTGATTTTGCCAGAGATTTCGGTGTTCCTTATCTATACATCTGGGTTAATTTAATGGTCATGGTAATCACTCTCCTCTATATAACTTCATATAATTTTGACTGTTTTGCATTATTTTAATTGCATGTCAAAGCCACAATCTTGATTAAATTTAACTCTCAAATAACTCTGCACATTTCCCTTATGAAGCTAAATTTAACTGAGGAAAATCTCTCAACCATGCTGACTTTAAACGTATGATTAGGAAGCCCAAATGGACCTTTCATTTTGCCAAGAAATCATTCACGTCATTTTGCATTCTGAGCTTTTTGTGCCTTCATCTTTTTTTTTTTTTGAAATTCTAATACATCCCTTCCCCACCTTCAGCTGATGAATTATTTTACTGAAAAAGTAAATAAATAAAGAAGAAACTTCAAAAGCTCCCTTGACCACATTTATCTATGTAAAGCCCCAGTACCACATGGTCTGCCTTAGTGAACTACCCAAGTTTAAGCTAAGGCCAATCTCCACTTGCATATGACATTGACTCCTCTCCTTGTGTTTTTAAGGATAGGACTATCCTCTTTTTAAATGTTTCCATCAGCATGTAAGCATGCTGTCACTTTTTCATCTTCCAAAAATCTCTCTTTTGATCCTATTTTTTCCTAATATTGCCCTATTTCTGTGCTATTTTTACAGAGAAATAGCTTGTCTAATTATTGCTTTCAATCTCTCTCTCTACATTCTCTCTTGAGCACACTCTTATCAGGTTTTTGCCCCCAAATTTCCACTGAAACTACTTTTCCTAAGTCATAAATTACCTAAATGCTACATCTAATAGTCCTCATCTGACTTGAACTATTAGCAGCATTTTTCAGAACTGAGAATTCCCTCCCTAAGCAAAACTTTGCAGGACGCTACCCTTTGTGGTTTGCCTTCCAACTCACTGACTTACTTATTTACACTTCATTTACTCTAAATTCTTTATCTTTGTCTTCTAAATTGAAGCATGTCAGACAATAACCTTACTGTGTGTGTTTGTGACCTCATCTATTCTCATGTCTTTAAATCTTATCCATACGTTGATAATTCCAAAATTTTTTTCTCTAGCCAAGTTACTCATGAACTCTAGATTTATCCATTGACTTCTCACCATCTTCCTATATATCTCTAATAGGCATCTTACACTTAATATTTTCTAACATGGTATCTTTGTCTTCCCTTCCTCAACCTCTCCTCTTGTAATAATCCCCATTTCCAGGGATTATTGTCCAGGGAAGACAATAATCCCCATACTTTGTAATTCTGTCATTCCAGTTGCACACATGCGTGCACATGCACTGCCACATACAATATTAGAATCATTCTTCTCTATTTCTCACACTCACATTAGGCTCTAATTTCCAAATATACCCAGAATCTGATGATTTCTCACCTCCTCCACAACTTTCAGGCTGGTCCTGAATTATTGCAATACCCTCATACTTGTAACTCAGCTTTCCTCCTGACCACTCACAGCCCCTCTTCCCCAACCTCATTCCCCTGTGTAAATCTTAACATATAAGTGAGGGTCATACCATGTCATAGCTCTGCTCAAATCCCCCATTGGCTTCACATATCACTCAAAAATCCAAAGAACAGTTTTAAGGCCTTATAAGTTATAGATCCTCTACTGAGGATCTTTGTTCCTATTTTTCTTTCTGTCTGGAATGTTCTTTCCCTATAGCTGCATAGCTTACTCCCTCACCATATTCTAGTACCCACACAAATGACACTTTCCCAGCGAAGACTTCTCTAACAATTTTTTAATATTACTCCCTTTGACACTCAATTATTATTCTCTCACCATCATACTATAAATTTTACTCCCATATTTTGTTTACTGCCAGCCTTCCTTTGCCTCAAAAACCATGAAGTTACACTGCAGAGGAATCTCCAGAAGAACAAGGATAGGTTTTTGTTTTCTTTGTTCACTGCTGTATACTCAGTTCCAAGAATAGTGTCTCATACCTAGAAGATACTCAATAAATATTTTTTAAATAAATAAATGAAATATCTATTTTAAAAATGCATACCAATGAACTGATGTTAAAAACAAAGACTTAATCTGCAATAGTATTTTAAAATGATAAGAAAGATGACTGTAATTGTATGTAAAGCAGTTATTCAATCATCAATACATATGATAAAAATTGGAAGCAGTCAACAATTTATTTTGTTTAAAGAGTCAAACTTGACCATGGAGCAAGCTACATGATTCTTCCTTCTACTTGAAATGTTTTACCTACAGACGTCCACTTTTTATTTCAATTGTTTTTCTGCTCAATTATTACTGCTTTGCAGATGCTTTCCCTGACCTGCTTAAAAATGTAACATTTGTAAATTTCTGCCTTCTTGCTCTACTCCCCATATCTCTTAAAATTACATGATTTTATGAAATATGTTTGCACATTGTCTTTTCTCCAGTAAATATGATCAACAAAAGATCAGGAACTTCATCTTTTTGATCAGTCATCAGATTCTAGTATAGTGCTTGGCATATTATCAGAAAGAATAAATCATTATACATAGAAAATAATTTATTATAATAACCTAATATTAAAATAAATTAAGATACTTAATGTATTAAAGGAACTTAATCTTTATTAATATTAATTTATTATAATAAATTTAGCTTTATTATAATAAAGTTCATTATAACAATATTATAATAAATTATTATTATAGAAAATGAATACATTGAATAAATGAATCAACTATGCCTTCAAAAACCTCTCCATTATCAACTTCATGAATTCTGAACATGTCTGGCACATAGAAAGAGATCTGGCATCTCCTCTTCTATCTTAGCTATTAATCCTCTATCCCAGTGGCCTTCAGTGTGAGATATTCACTCAGAAATATGAGAAGGCTTTCCAAAGGATGGGAAAGCACAGATAATGGTTTTCAAATAATTCAGTTTTATCTTTTCAAAGAACCAGGCTTTTGTTTCATTTATCTTTTGTATATTTTTTGTTTCAATTTCATTTAGTTCTGCTCTGATGTTTGTTATTTCTTTTCTTCCACTGGGCTTGGGTTTGGTTTGTCCCTGTTTCTCTAGTACCTTGAGATGTGATGTTATATTGCCTATTCGTGCTCTTTCAGACTTTTTGATGTAGGCATTTAATGCTATGTGCTTTCCTCTTAACACCACTTTTGCTGTATTCCAGAGGTTTTGTTAGGTTGCATCACTATTATTACTCAGTTCAAAAATTTTTAAATTTCCATCTTAACTTCATTGTTGACCCAAAGATTATTCAGGAGCAGATTATTTAATTTCCATGTATGTGCATGGCTTTGAGAGTTCATTTTGGAGTTGATTTAGAATTGTATTCCACTGTGACCTGAGAGAGTACTTGATATAATTTTGATTTTTCTAAATTTATTGAGACTTTCTTCATTATTATTATTATACTTTAAGTTTTAGGGTACATGTGCACAATGTGCAGGTTACATATGTATACATGTGCCATGCTGGTGTGCTGCACCCATTAACTCGTCATTTAGCATTAGGTATATCTCCTAATGCTATCCCTCCCATCTCCCCCTACCCCACAACAGTACCCAGAGTGTGATGTTCCCCTTCCTGTGTCCATGTGTTCTCATTGTTCAATTCCCATCTATGAGTGAGAACATGTGGTGTTTGGTTTTTAGTCCTTGTGATAGTTTACTGAGAATGATGATTTCCAATTTCATCCATGTCCCTACAAAGGACATGAACTCATCGTTTTCTATGGCTGCATAGTATTCCATGGTGTATATGTGCCACATTTTCTTAATCCAGTCTATCATTGTTGGACATTTGGGTTGGTTCCAACTCTTTGCTATTGTGAATAGAGCCACAATAAACATACGTGTGCATGTGTCTTTATAGCAGCATGATTTATAGTCCTTTGGGTATATACCCAGTAATGGGATGGCTGGGTCAAACGGTATTTCTAGTTCTAGATCCCTGAGGAATTGCCACACTGACTTCCACAATGGTTGAACTAGTTTACAGTCCCACCAACAGTGTAAAAGTGTTCCTATTTCTCCACATCCTCTCCAGCACCTGTTGTTTCCTGACTTTTTAATGATCACCATTCTAACTGGTGTGAGATGGTATCTCATTGTGGTTTTGATTTGCATTTCTCTGATGGCCAGTGATGATGAGCATTTTTTCATGTGTCTTTTGGCTGCATAAATGTCTTCTTTTGAGAAGTGTCTGTTCATATCCTTTGCCCACTTTTTGATGGGGTTGTTTGTTTTTTTCTTGTAAATTTGTTTGAATTCATTGTAGATTCTGGATATTAGCCCTTTGTCAGATGAGTAGGTTGCGAAAATTTTCTCCCATTTTGTGGGTTGCCTGTTCACTCTGATGGTATTTTCTTTTGCTGTGCAGAAGCTCAATTTATTGAGACTCTCTTTGTGTCCTATCATATTGTCTATTTTGGAGAATGTTCCATGTGCAGAGGAATAAAATGTATATTCTGCAGTTGTTGTGTAGAATGTTCTCTAAATATGTTAAGTCCAGTTTTTAGGTTTGGTCATTTGACGTAAATATTTGTCCTAGGGTATAGTTTAAGTCCATTGTTTCTTTGTTGATTTTCTGTCTTGATGACCTGTCTAGTGCTGTCAGTGAAGTACTGAAGTCTCCCAATATTATTATATTGCTGTCCATCTCATTTCTTAGGTCTAGTAGTAATTCTTTTATAATTTTGGAAGTTCCAGTGTTAAGTGAATACATACTTCTGATTGTAATATTTTCCTGTTGGACTATTTCTTTTATCATTATATAATGTCCCTCTTTGTCTTTTTTTAACTGCAGCTGCTTTAAAGTCGGTTTTGTCTGATATAAGAATAGGCACCTCTGCTCACTTTTGGTGTTCATTTGCATGGAACATCTCTTTTCACCCTTTTACCTTAAGTTTATGTGAGTCCTTATTTGTTAGGTGAGTCTCTTGAAGACAGCAGATGCTTGGTTGGTGAATTGTTATCCATCCTGCCATTCTGCATCTTTTAAGTAGAGCATTTAGGTCATTTACATTCAACATCAGTATTAAGATGTGAGTTACTATTCTATTCATCATGCTAGTTGCTGCCTGAATACCTTATTTTTTCTTTATTGTGTATTGTTGTATAGACCCTGTGAGATTTATGCTTTAAATAGGTTCTATTTTGGTGTATTTTGAGGTTTTGTTTCAATATTTAAAACGTCTTATTGACATTTCTTGTAGAAATGGCTTGGTAGTAGCAGATTCTGTCAGCATTTGTTTGTCTAGATAAGGCTTTATCTTTTCTTTATTTATAGAGCTTTGTTTTGCTGGATACAAAATTCTAGGCTGATGATTATTTTGTTTAAAGAAGCTAAAGATAGAATCCCAATCCCTTCTAGCTTGTAGGGCTTCTGCTAAGAAATACGCCGTTAATCTGATAGGTCTTCCATTATAGGTTACCTGATGCTTTTACCTCACGGTTCTTGAGATTCTTTCCTTTGTCGTCACTTTATGTAACCTGATGACTGTGTGCCTAGGTGATGATGTTTTTGTGATACATTTCCAAGGTGTTCTTTGAGCTTTTTGTATTTGGATGTCTGGATCTCTATCAAGGCCAGGAAAGATTTCCACAATTATTTCCTCAAATAAATTTTCAAAACATTTAGATTTTCCTTCTTCCTCAGGAACACTTACTATTTTTAGGTTTGGTCATTTAACATAGTCCCAAACTTCTTGAGGGCTGTTCATTTTTTTAAGTTCTTTTTTATTTGTCTTTATCAGATTGGGTTAATTCAAAAGTCTTATTTTCAAGCTCTAAAGTTCCTTCTTTTACTTGTTTAGTTCCATTGTTGAAACTTTCCAGTGTGTTTTGCATTTCTCTGTGTCTTTAATTTTCAGAAGTTGAGATTGTTTTTTAATTTATGTTATCTATTTCTCTAGAGAGTTTTTCATCCATATCTTATAAATTTTTAAAATTTTTTAAGTTGATTTACATCTTTCTCTGGTGCCTCCTTGAGTAGCTTAATAATCAACCTTCTGAATTCTTTTTCTGGCAATTCACATTTGCTTGCTTTGGATGCTGGTGAGCTAGTGTGATCTTTTGGGTTGTTATAAAAACTTGTTTTTTATATTTAATGTGCCATAAAAATTATTAGGCAGCTATAGATATCCAGTGTGTCCAAGAGGATCTCAGAAGGCTTACAGTCCACAGAACAGGGAACACATTTTTAGAGGTCTAAGGCAGATGAGCAAGATGATCCAAGCAGGTCACAACTGGAATTTCAGGAGACACTTAATTAGCAGGAGTTGAGGACAGGAGAATGCTGTTGCTCCAAAGAAAATCCGAGGTATTTTGATTGGTCTTTGTTATATCATGTGAGAATATATGACTTCAGAATTCTATGAGAAAGTTGAAATTTTCAGAAAACAATCTCTTTATCTTGTTGTCTATATTATTGAGCATATATAAAAAAACTGAGCACTATTTAGGATTTCTATTAGAGTAAACCAATGTCACATCGGTGCTATTCAAGAGGACACACATTTTTTAGCCATTGAGTATAAAAAATATTATTCTAGACTTGAGCCCAAGAGAACTAGAAAGAGTTGAGAAAAGAAAAGTTTCTATCATGCAAAATATTTTAGAGGACTCTGTCATAAATTCCTGTCAAATTAGCATAAATGCCGTCTATAATCAGATATATATAAAAATGAATAAACAGTGAGATACCACTTTGGAATAAATTATTGAATACTGAAAAAACCTGATGTCTGATAAATATGAACAAGCAGGGGCAATCTGTCTAGAAAAACTATTTTTTGGTAAAATCTTTTTGAAAAGAAACTTGAAAAGTGAACTTCAAAAAGTTTAAATTCTTTGATCCAGTAATTTTGGTTCCAGGATGATTTTTTTTTTTTTTACTATAGAAAACTACAGATGTATTCAAATAATTACACAAAAAGATGTTTATTACAGTATTGTCTATACTTTGATAAAAACTATTATGACAGATACAATGCACTGAATAATTATAATGTTTCTGACATTGTGCTTAGTGATTGAGACTGAGAAGGGGAAATAAAGGGGAGAGAAAAGAGGGGGAAAAGATAATATAACAGAACAGAAGTAATAGAGCATTGCCTACGCCCTCTATTTCCTAAAAGCCTGATGATTTGGTACTTCAGGATTTGAAAAAAGCTAGTTTAAAAGTGAAAGAAGCTGGGCATGGAGGCTCATGCCTGTAATCCCAGCACTTTGAGAGGCCGAGGTGGGCAGATCACGAGGTCAAGAGTTCGAGGCCAGCCTGGCCAATATGGTTGAAACCTCGTCACTACTAAAAATACAAAAATTATCTGTGTGTGGTGGCGATGTCTGTAGTCCCAGCTACTCGGGAGGCTGAGGCAGAAGAATCGCTTGAACCCGGGAGTCGGAGGTTGCAGTGAGCCAAAATCATGCCACGGCACTCCAGCCTGGGTGACAGAGCGAGACTCCATCTCAAAAAAAAAAAAAAAAAAAAAGTAGAACAACCTGATAAATAATCCAACAATTACATATTGAAATATTTTCTATCTCAAATAAGAATAATTGGTACAATATGCTTTTAAAATTCCACAGGGACATATCTATGTTCAAAGACAATATAAACATTGTCCTTGACATCTGGTTTTCCACAAATTAAACAGAAACATAAAGGAGTAACAGAACTGAATTCACAGGCTGAATGCACAAGCTCTAAGTCTATAAATGGGCAATGGTTTCTGGGATATCAGTTTCCAAAGGGAAAATAACGTATCTATATGGAATGAAGAGATTAATCCAGATTCATAATTTCAATCTAATTAATGAGATAGAACACCTTGTACTGTGTTGAGTCATGTTCCTCAAAATGTTCATATTCATTCAGAAGTTCATGATATTACCTTATTTGAAAACAAGGTCTCTGCAAATGGAATTAGTTAAGTTAAAAGTTAAAATGAGGTTATGTTGGATTATAGTATGACTTAACTCTAATCACCAATGTCTTTTCTATATTACAGAAATGATTCATAATAAAATAAAATTCTAAAAATAGCAGAATTTAATAAACTACGTACAACAGAGGTAACAAAAAATAAAACACTATGTTTTTGAAAAGGTAAAACATAATAACAATAAAAATAATCTAGAAAGGCAAGTAAAGAAAGAGAGGAAGCACAAATAAACACTATTAAAATTAAAAAGGCAGGGAGGGGCCAAGATGGCCGAATAGAAACAGCTTCGGTCTGCAGCTCCCAATGAGATCAGTGCAGAAGGCAGGTGATCTCCGTATTTCCAACCGAGGTACCCAGTTCACCTCATTGCAACTGGTTGGGCAGTGGATGCAATTCACGGAGAGCGAGCAGAAGCAGGGTGGGGTGTCGCTTCACTGGGAAGTACACAGAGCTGGGGACCTCTCTCTCCCAGCCAAGGAAGCGGTTAGGGACAGTGCTACCCACCCCGGATAATACGCTTTTCCCACGGATTTTTGCAATCCGCAGATCAGGAGATTCCCTCATGAGCCCACACCACCAGGGCCCTGAGTTTCAAGCACAAAACTGGGTGGCCGTTTGGACAGGCACTGAGCTGCAAGAGTTTTTTTGTATTCCAGGGGCACCTGGAACTCCAGTGAGACAGGAGAACCATCCACTCTCTTGGAAAGGGGGCTGAAGCCAGGGAGCCAAGTGGTCTCACTCAGCAGGTTCCACTCCCATGGAGCCAGCAAGCTAAGAACCACTAGCTTGAAATTCTCACTTCCAGCTCAGCAGTCTGGAGACACCTGGGATGATAAAGCTTGGTTGAGAGTGGGATGACCATAATTACTGTGGGTTTAGTAGGTAGTTTTTCCCTGACAGTGCTAAGCGAACTGGGCGGTTTGGACTAGGCAGAATTTACCACAGCATAGCAAAGCAGTGGCGGCCAGACTGCTTCTCTAGCTTCCTCCTCACAGGGCAGGGCATCTCTGCAAGAAACGCAGCAGCTGCAGTCAGGGGCTTACAGATAAAATTAATCTTTCCTGCCTGCCAGCTCTGATCCTGACAAGGGGAATTCTCTCAGCACAGTGCACCAGCTCTGCTAACAGACATACAGCCTCCTCAACTGGGTCCCTGACGTCCGTGCCCCCTGAATGGGAGAGACCTACCAACAGGGATTGCCAGATACCTCATACAGGAGAGTTATGGCTGGCATCAGGCCAGTGCCCCTCTAGGACGAAGCTTCTGGAGGAAGCAGCAGGCAACAATCTTTGCCATTCTGCAGCCTCCGCTGGTGATACCCAGGTGAACAGGGTCTGGAGTGGACCACCACCAAACTTCAGGAGACCTGTAGAAAAGGGGCCTGTTAGAAGAAAAACTAAAAAACAGAAAGCAACAACAACAACATCTACAAAAAAGACCTGCCCACAAAAACCCCATCCAAAGGTCAACAGCCTCAAAGATCAAAGCTAAATAAATCCATGAAGATGAGGAAAAACCAGTGAAAAAACACTTATATACCCAAAGAAATATAAACCATTTTACTATAAAGACACATGCACACGTATGTTTATTGCAGCACCATTTACAATAGCAAACATATGGAACCAACCCGAATGCCCATCAATGATAGATTGGATAAAGAAAATGTTGTATATATACACCATGGAATATTATGCAGTCGTAAAAAAGAATGAGATCATGTCCTTTGCAAGGACATGGATGAAGCTGGAAGCCATCATCCTCAGCAAACTAATACAGGAACAGAAAACCACACACCACATGTTCTCACTCATAAGTGGGAGTTGAACAATGAGAACACATGGACACAGGGAGGGGAACAACACACATTCGGGCCTGTCAGGGGGTGAGAGGAAGGATGAGAGGGGGACTTAGGGCAAATACCTAATGCATGTGGGGCCTACAATCTACATGATGGGTTGATAGGTTGGCAAATCATCATGGCACATGTATACCTATGTAACAAACCTGCACATTCTGCACATGTATTTTGGAACTTAATGTAAAAAAAAAAATGAAAAGGGAGTATAAGTACAGATGCTTATAATACTTATATAGGGATTTCAGATATAACAATGTGGAAACATTATATTAAGTGGAGAATTTTGTAGACAAATATATATTGCCGATTGTTACTATAACATATAGAAATGATTGTTTTCATTGTTATTTAAACATGTAAACCTGTCAAAAATGTCCATCTCCCAAGGACACCAAGTCCATATGTTTTTAAGGCAAGTTATATCATATCTACAATGGACTGATGATTCCTATATTATACAAGTTCTTCCAAGAAATAAAATTAAAAAATTCTAATTTATTTTACAAAGATAATATGATGTTAATAATCACACTGGACAAGTTCACATATAAAAATTATCGGCTGATTTTACACACATACATGAAACATTTTTACATAAAAATCAGTGAATTGAATCTAACAATGTGTAAAAATGACTGACAAGGTTTATTTTAAGCATGCAAGGATGTTCCAACATCAGAAAAAATCTATTGGTGTATTATGTTTTATTAACACAATGAAAGTGGAAAAATATTGGATATTCTTTCAACTACATGCATAAAAGTGATTTGGTGATACTATGCAAATTTCTGATAAATACTTTAAGAAAATTCAGAGTAAAAATAATATCTTCTTTAACCTATTAAGGTTATCAAAAACCCAGAAAAGCATATATTATAATTAATGGTGATTTGTTGCAAGCATTCTTATTAAGTACTGGAATGTAACTGCTATTATTGTCAGTATTAAATTTAAGGTAAAGGTACTATTCTGTGCAGAAAATAATAAAAATAATAAAAAATATTAGAAAATATGAAAATAAATTTAGATTTTTCTCAATAGAAAATGTTTTTAAACCTAAACACATTTTAACAAACATTGGAATAAGAAAGTTCAGCAAAGGAGCTTAAAAAAGATCAATGTATAAAAAGTATTAGCTGTGTATTCCTTATGGGAATTAAACATTATAAAAGTATGCAAAGTTAGTTTGCACTAACCACATGGTTTACGTAAGATTAAATATGCTTTAACATTATAAAAAATAGATACTTCTACCTTGGATTGTCCGCAGCACTAAGAAGATCAAGTTTTATTCCAGTCTTATTGATCCTAATTCTTTTGAGAAAATGTCACCTACCTGGTGAAAATGTCTCTTCAGTAACTGAAGTTGTAGAGACAAAAATCACAGGGAAGTAAAATGAGTACAGCAAAATTCCATAGTTTTGAATGATGATGAATTGAGAATTAAACTGTAATGCCCTATTATATTACTCTTCTCAGAACTGGAAAACATGGTGCAACTTAATTGTTTTTTAAAATCAACAGAAGTACTGCAGGTAATTTTTTTGTCTTTAAGAACCTCATTTTTTTTTAACTCAAGATAAACATGTTCACCAATGGTATTTCTGAGGTATCAATGGCAGTTGAGATTTCGATAGGAGGAACATTTGAAACAACCCCCTAAAAAAACTTTTGAGCCAGCTTCATTTTTATGTTAAACAGCAATTTCTATTAATTCATGTAATGTAAGGGTATGTTTCCTACATTTTGTTTTCCAAACACTTCTAAAAATGTTTTGTTATTAAAATCTATTTAATTTCATTGAATTTGTACTTTGGTATTAGGATTATTCAGAGACTGAAATGCTCCTTCTGCTTATGTGGACATTTAAACAGTTTATTCAAATTTATCAATTGCATGTGAAAGACGCCTACAGCTCCTTATTCTATTTAGAAATTGCTCTTTAACTCTTCCTATTCATTCCAGACATGATTCTTATATAATAGATTACTCATTAATATGCCATTTCATGCTTCCAATTCTTTATTTTCTTTATTAGTCATGTCATATTTACTTATTTTTTCACAGCACTGACCAACTTAATCAGATTATTAAAAATCATGTGGCAGAGATGGTTAATTTTTTTTTCCAGCAAGTCAAACCTGGCCACTAAAATCTTTCTTAAAAACAAGTGTCTGTGTGAGGAGATGGAATAAGATGACCAAATAGGTGTCTTCACTGATTGACTTCTCCACAAGAGCAAATTTTAAAACTATCAAAAAAAAAAAAAAGCACCTTCATAAGGAACAAAAAAAATACCATAGGTACCAGCTTGGCTATAATGAGGTAGAGCACCAAGCAGGCCCTTGGGGTCCCTGATGGAGGCCTTGGTTTGTGGATAGCATTTCTGGGCCTGCCCTGAGCCAAAGGAGAGCCAACTTATCTGAAGGGAATGTCCCAGGCTGGGCAGCATTCACCACGAGCTGACTGAAAAGCCCTTATTCTTGGAGTGAACACTGGTGGTAGCCAGGTGATACTTGCTGTGGGCCTGAGATGGTGGTAGCCATGAGAAAAGAAAGGGGAGGAAGAGCAGAAATAATTTTGTCTTGTGGCTTGGGTGTCTGCTCAGCTGCAGTGGAGTAGGGAAAGAGGTAGATTTTGAAGACTTCTGACTTCAGACCCAGGTTTCTGGCTGGTATCTCTGGACCTGTCTGTGGCCAAAATGAACTCATGGCCCTAAAAGGAAGTATACAAGCTAGGCTGGCTTTGCCACCTGCTCACTGCAGAGCCCAAGGGCCTTGAGAAAACACAGGTCGTAGCCAGGTAGTTGTTAGTGCGGGTATTGGGCAAGACCTAGGGCTGCGCTGGTTTGAGTTCTCATTTAGCACAGTCCTAATGGTAGTGGACACAGGGGCGCTTGTGTTACCCATCTCCCAGCTCCAAGCAGCTTAGCACAGAGAGAGAGACTCCATTTGTTAGGGAGAAAGTAAGATGAGAGAATAAGAATCTCTCTGGTAATCCAGATAATTCTTCCAGATCTTGTCCAAGACCACCAAAATGGTACCTCTATGACACTATGAGAGCCACAGTATTACTGAGCTTGGGGTGCCTACTAATGATTTTATGGCTGCAATGACCAAAAATTTAGATCACGACACCCAAGACAGACTGTGAACACTACAATAAATACCTAACTTTTCAATGCCCAGACACTAACAAATATCCACAAGCATCAAGCCCATTCAGGAAAACATTATCTCATCAAATGAACTAAGGCACCAAAGACAAATCCCAGGGAGACAGAGATATGTGATGTTTCAGACAGAGAATTCAAAATAGCTGTTTTGAAGAAACTCAACAAAATTTAAGATAACACAGATAATAAATTCAGACTCCTATCAGGTAAATTCTTAATAGAAGTTGAAATAATTAAACATAATCAAGCAGAAATTCTGAAGTTGAAAAATTTAATTGACATATTGAAGAATGTATCAGAGTCTCTTGACAGCAGAACTATTCAAACAGATGAGACAATTAGCGAGCTTAAAGACAGGCTATTTGAAAATATATAGTCAGAGGAGACAAAAGAAAAAGAATAAAAAATGTGAAATATATCTACAAGATATAGAAAATAGCCTCACAAAGGCACACGTAAGAGTTATTGGGCTTAAAGAGGAGGTAGAGAAAGAGATAGGGTTAGAACGTTTATTCAAAGGGAAAAAACAGAGAACTTTCCAAACCTAAGGAAATATATCACATCGAAGTACAAGAAAGTTATAGAGCACCAAGCAAATTTAACTCAATGAAGACTACCCCAAGGCATTTAATAGTCAAACTCCCCAAAATCAAGGATAAAGAAAGGCTCTTAAAAGCAGCAAGATAAAAGAAATAAGACAACAATGGCACACCAATATATCTGGCAGCAGACTCTTCAGTGGAAACCTTGCTTCAAATATGGTACTTCAGGAGAGTAACATATTTAAAGTGCTAAAGGAAAAAAAAACTTTACCCTAGAATAGTATCTTTGGTGAAAATATTCTTCAAACCTGAAGAACAAATAAGGATGTTCTGAGACAAACAAAAGCTGAGGAATTTCAACATGAGACCTGTCCTACAAGGAATGGCAAAGTGAGTTATTCAATCTGAAAAAAAAAAAACCATTAATGAGCAATAATAAATCATCTGAAGGCACAAAACTCACTGGTAATAATAAGCACACAGAAAATCACAGAATATTATAACACTGTAATTGTAGTGCATAAACTACTCATATCTTTTATAGAAAAATTAAAAGATGAACTGATCAAAAATAATAACTATAACAACTTTTCAAGACATAGATGGTACAATCAGATATAAATAGGGACAACATGTGCCATGGTGGCTTGCTGCCAGAACTTAAAGTAAAATAAAAAAATAGAGAAAACAAAAATGTAAAAGTGGGAGGTAAAGTTAATGTGTAGAGCTTTTATTAGTTTTCTTTTTCCATATTTATTTGTTTATGCAATCGATGTTAAGTTCTCATCAGTTTAAAAATATTGGGTTATATTATTTGCAAGCCTCACAGTAACCTCAAATCAAAAAATATATAATGAATACACAAGAAATAAAAAGCAATAAATTAAAACATACCACCAGAAAAATCAATTCATTAAAAGGAGGACAGTAAGGAAGGAACAAAGGAGGATAAGATGACAGAACAAGCAGGAAACGAATCACAAAATGGCAGGAGTAAGTATTTTCTTATTAATAATAACTTTGAATGAAGCTGTACTAAACTCTGCAATCCAAAGTCATACAGTGTCTCCATGAATGAAAAAAATATGAGGCCCAGTGATTTGTTGCCTGTAAGAAACACTTCACCTATAAAGACCCATACAGAGTGAAAAATGAAGGGTTGGAAAAAGATATTCCATGCAAATGAAAACCAAAAAAAAAAAAAAAGTGAGAAGGAGCAGTAGAAGCTATTCTCTGTACTATAGACCAAATGGGCATAATAAATATTTACAGAAGATTTCATACTATGGCTGCAGAATACACATTCTTCTCCTTGGCATATGAACAATTCTCAAGAATGAACCATATGTCAGGTCACAAAACAAGTCTTATACAAATTTTGAAATTGTATCAAGTGTCTTCTCTGAACACAATAGAATAAAACTAGAAATCAATAAGAGGAATTTTGAAAAATATATAAACACATGGAAATTAAACGATATGGTCCTGAATGAGCAGAAAGTCAATGAAGAAATGTGAAGAAAATTGAAAAATTTCTTAAAGCAAATAGTAATGAAAATGGAACATAAGAACACCTGTGGGTTATAGCAAAAGCAACGCTAAGAGGAAAGCAACTACATTAAAAAAGTAGAAGAAATTTAAATAAACAACCTAATGATACATCTTAAAGAATTAAAAAAGTAAGAGCAAATCAAAGGCAAAATTAGTAAAAGAAATAAATAACAATATCAGAGAAGAAATAAAATTGAACTGAAGAAAACAATACAAAAGATCAACCACATGAAACTGGTTTTAAAAAAGATAAAAAAAACTGACAAAGTTTTAGCCAGACTAAGATAAAGAAAAGATCCAAATAAACAAAATCAGAGATGAAAAAGGAGATGTTACAACTGATATTGCAGAAAGCCAAAAGATCATTAGAGGCAGCTATGAGCAAATATATGCCAATAAATTAGAAAATCTAAAATAAACAAATGCATTTCTAGACACATACAACCTACCAAGATTGAACCTTGAAAAAATCCAAAATCTGAACAGATTAATAAGAAGTAAAAGGTTGAAGCCATAATAAAGTTTCCCAGCAAAGAAAAGCCTAAGACTCAATGGTTTCACTGATGGATTTTACCAAACATGTTTTTAAAATCACTCCTATTCAAACTACTCCAAAAATATACAGCAGTAGGGAATATTTTTAAAATCATTCTGTGAGGCCAGTATTATCCTGATAATCAAACCAGAAAAAGACACATTAAAAAAAGGAAACTATAAGCCAATATCCCTGATGATCATTGATGCAAAAATGCTCAACCAAGTAATAGAAGATCGAATTCAACGATACATTAAAAATATTCATCATAACCAAGTGGGATTTACTTCAGAGATGCAAGGATGGTTCGACATGTGCAAATTAATCAATGTGATATATCACATCAAGAGAATGAAGAACAAAAACCATATGATCATTTCAATTCATGCTGAAAACACATTTGATAAAATTCAACATCCCTTCATGATAAAAACTTTAAAAAGTAAGAGTATAGAAAGAATATAGTTCAACACAATAAAAGCTGTATACCAAAGCTGTATACCACAGATTCACAGCTAATATCATGCCAAATTGGGCAAAACTGAAAGCCTTTTCTCTGAGATATGAAACATGAGAAGGATAATCACTTTCACCGCTGCTATTAGACATAATATTAGAAGTCCTGTCTAGAACAGTCAGACAAGAGAAGGTAATAAAGGTCATGAAAGTTGGAAGAGAAGAAATCAAATTATCATTGCTTGCAGGTGATATGATCTATTTTTAAAAACCTGAAGACTCAACCAGAAAAACTATTAGAACAGATAAACAAATTCAGTGAAGTTTCAGGATACAAAATTAACATGCAAACATCAGTATTATTTTTACAATTCAACAATAAAAATCTGTAAAAGAAATTTTAAAAATGTCATTTACAATAGCTATAAGTAAAATTAAATATCTAGGAATTAACTTGACCAAATAAGTGAAGTGTCTTTACAACTGAAACTATAAGACACTGATGAAAACAATTGAAGAGGATACCAAAAAAAATAAAAAATAATCAAGGATTGGATTGATCAATATTGTTAAAATTTGTATATTACCCAAGGCAATCTACAGATTCAATGTAATCCTTATCAAAATACCAACGACATTCTTCACCAAAATAGGAAAAACAATCCTAAAATTTATATGAAACCGCAAAAGACCCAGAAGAGCCAAAGATATTCTGAGTAAAAAGAATGAAACTAAAGGAATCACATTACTGACTTCAAATTATACTAGAGCTAGAGTAACCAAAACAGCATGGTACTGGCATAAAAACATACATATAGACCAATGCCACAAAATAGAGAACCCAGAAACAAATCCCTACATCTACAGTGAACTCATTTTCAATGAAGTTTCCAAGAACATACATTGGAAAGGAAAGGATAGTCTCTTCAGTAAATGGTGCTTGGAAAACTGGATATCCATATGCAGAAGTGTGAAACTAGACTCCTGTCTCTTGACATCTACAAAAATGAAATACAAATACATTCAGCACTTAAATCTAAGACCTCAAACTATGAAATTACTATAAGAAAACATCATGGAAACTCTCCAGGACATTGGAGTGGTCAAAGATTTTTTGAATAGTACTCCAGAAGTACAGCCAATCAAAGTAAAAAAGGACAAATGGGATCACATCAAGTTCAAGGACTTTCATACAGAAAAAAAAGACAAAAAAACTGTAGAAACAACCAATTAAAAGGAAGAAAATATTTGCAAACTATCCATCTGACAAGGGATTAATAACAAGAATATGAGGACGTTAAATAACTCTACAGGAAAAAAATGTAACAACCTAATTAAATAATGGGCAAAATATCTGAATAGACGTTTCTCAAAAGAAGACATACAAATGGCAAATGGGCATACAAAAAAGTGCTCAACCTCACTGATCATCAGAGAAATGCACATCAAAAGTACAATGAGATATCATTTCACCCCAGTGAAAATGGCTGTTATCCAAAAGACAAGCAATAACAAATGCTGGCAAAGATGTGGAGAAAAGGGAACCTTCATATAGTGGTGGAAATGTAAATTAGTACAACCACCATGGAGAACACTTTGGAGGGTCTTCATAAAATTAAAAATAGAGCTACCATAAAATCCAGCAATTCCACTGCTGAGTATACACCCAAAAGAAAGCAGATCTGTATATTGAAGAGATGTCTATACTTCCATGCTTGTTGCAGCACTATTTACAATAGCTAAGATTTGGAAGCAACCTAAGTGTTCAGCAACAGACTAATCGTTAAAGAAAAGGTGGTACTTATACACAATAGAGTACTATTCAACTGTATAAAAGAATGAGATCCTGTCTTTTGCAACAACATGGATGGAACTGGAGGTCATCATGTTAAGTGAAATGAATGAGGCACAGAAAGACAAACTTTGTATGTCCTCACTTATTTGTGGGAGGGGAAAATAAAAAAAAATTGAACTCTTGAAATAGAGAGGATAGTTACCCAAAGCTTGAGAAGTTAGTGGGGTGCCACTAAGGGAATGTGGGGATGGCTATTGGTCACAAAAAGATAGAAGGAATAAGACCTAGCACTTTGTAGCAGAACGGAGTTACCATAGTAAGCAGTAATTTATTGTATATTTTAAAATAACTAAAAGAGTAAACCTGAATTGTTTATAACACAAAAAGGATAAATGCTTGAAGTAATGTCTACCCCACATTCTCTGATGTGATTGTTATGTGTGGTATGCCTGTATCAAAATATCTCATGTACTCCATAAAATATATATACAATTACTATGTACCTATGCAAATTTAACATAAAAATGTTTATTTTTAAAATAGACAGATGTCTATTTTAAGTTTTAAGTTCATGAAGTTTGAAACTTTATCTCTGAGTGTATTAAAAATAATCAAGATTCAAGATGAGGGTAGCCTTGAAACAAGGGAGAGGAGCTCAAATCATTGGAAAAGCGGAATGTAACTTTGACATAGGTATAGTATTAAGGTCTAAGGACATGAAATGTGAAGCTGCTTTTTGTTGGGGGCAAGGAGGGAGCGAGAATAATGTTCTGGAAGCTAAAGTGAGAAGCAAGGTTTTGCCCTTTATCCACAGAGTTGTAAGACAAAGTAAACACGCATTGTATGATAAGGTTTCAGAGGAAGCAGATTTTGCTGAGTGTGCAATGGTGAACAGAATGCTCATTTATGAACTGTAAGCTGGGAGAAAACGTGGAATATAGGAGGTATATGGAGGTTAGAGTTATGGAAATTATAAAAGAATGAAAACTAACTTGCAATTCTGGAGCTTTTCAGGTGACTGACAAATGGGAGCAAAGGACATAATGAGATTAATTCTTATGGATTCAAGGCAGTCAGTATTGGTGAGATGGTGAGTGTCAATATTGGGGTAAGTATGTCTGGACTACTTGGCAACCCCTTGCCATGGAGGCAAATTGGAAATGTAGTAACTCATTCAAGCACCTGTGGCCCTTTTATTGACCACTATTGATAGGTTTGAGGTGATTGGAGAAAGCTGAGTCTTTCTCTATGCACAATTCACCCACTTAAACTCCTCCCTCAATGCAGCAATGTAGGCCCAGAGGGACGTGATGGTGGACTTAGTACCGTGGGCTCACTCTTACTCCCTCATGGGGGAGTTGGTATTTTACTCTGAAAGCATAGGTTTCTCCTTTGACACTTCTTGGTGGGGGAAAGCAGATTAGAGAAAGTGGGTGTTGGAGCATTTTTGGATCCCTTATGATCTCTGTCATTGGCATCCATGAGGTCTGGGAGTTCAGTTCTTATTCTGAGCACTGGCACTACCCTCATGAAGGAGGAGATAATAACTGCAGACAAACGCAGAAGAGAGAAACAAAACAGGTGGTGAGAAGTTAAGGGTCAGTTTTTTTTTAAATTTAATATCATGAGAAGTCTCAAGTTAATGACATTAAAAACTGTGGTTTAACATATTATTTATATTTCCAAATGCAATCAATATTTACAGTAATTTGAAAACTACTTCAAAAAATGAAAATTGGGAAAAATATAAATAGAAGGAGAGGAATAGCGATATCTAATACTTATGGCATGGAGTTAAAAGGTGTTTTAAACTTGGTAAATTAAGATTTAGTGGTATACATATATTAGATTTATGGAGTTCACTACCAGTGGAACTAAAAACAAAACTGCTTAAAAGTGTTTGTCTGTCGGGCATTGGACTAGTCATAAGGAGGATCACAGGACAAAACATTTGTGTTTCATTTCAATTCCTTTTGTGTCATTTGATATTTTTTTCTAGTACAGAAAAAAATTATTAAAAAATAACACCTTGGCCAGATATGGTGGCTCATGTGTGTAATCTCAGCACTTTGGGAGGCCAAGGTGGGAGAATTGCTTGAGCCTAGTTGAGTCCAGGAGTTCAAGACTAGCCTGGGCAACATAATGAGACCTTATAGTTTCAGCTACTTGGAACGCTGAAGTGAGAGGATTGCTTGAGCCTAGGATACTGAGACAGCAGTGAGCCATGATTATGCCTCTGCACTCCGGCTTGGGCTAAAGAGCAATACCCTATCTCTAATAATAATAATAATAACCATGTTTATAAAGAACCTCACATCAGTAAAAATAATAATAATAAATGAAATAATGCATTTTATCAAAGGGGAAGAAACTGAGTCCCCAAATTATAAGAGTTATTGAAGATCCCCAATAGATGTTTATGGAACAACTGATTTCTCATTTCATTTCATTTCATTTCTTTATTGTAGAGGATAGGCATGTTGGTGAGGGTATGGGAGGCAGGTGGTAACTGACTAAGTTGTAAGATATAGAATTCAAGTTGATATCTTTTTATTAGGATGAATAAATATACACAGAAAAGAATTACAGAACAACAAGTAAAAGTACTAGTTAATTTCAAATCCTATGGAAATGTGGTAAGTCACTAACTAGAGTTTTTTTGCCTATGATTTTAATGCAGGTCCTGGTGAGAAATGATGACTGCAGATTGATGAAGAGGAATAACAAAATCCAGTCCTTACTGATGTAATAATAGAAGCAAATATAAGAATGTCTCCTTCGCTACTGGCTACAGTTCAGTGGTTACCCCTTAGGCCAATGAGATATTGGCAGAGGCTTGCTAATTAGGAAGGAATTTCCTTCTGAAATAAAACAACAAAGCTTTCTGAGAAGACATTTTTCTTCTTCTCTTCTGAACTGGGGATACTAACCATGGGGAGCTGTAGCCACCTTGCAATCATGAGGAAACAAGCCTAGGGAAGAAAGACAACACAGGAAGGGTAGTGGAGCTGGGAGGCTGCTGGAGGGTCGTTACCCAAGGCAGCACTGAATGTTTGCACCAACAGGGATGGGGTAGGTGTTGTGGAGTTTCACGCTTCTAGGTTTTTTTTTCTTTTTCTTTTAGAGACAAGGTCTCTCTCCAGCACCAAGGCTAGAGTGCAGTGGTATTATCCCATAGTTTATTGCAGCCTTGAACTCCTGTGCTTATAAGATTATAAAATTTAAGGGAAGGCCTTTATAAGAAAATAATCCAAAATTATACATAAAAATGAGCATATGAAGGAAATATTTACTTAGACTGAGAAAAAACTTACAGCGAATTCCATGTGATATGCTTCGGGATATGATCATGACTTTAAAAAAAAGCAAACAAACCCTACAGCAATCAGTATATTAAAATGGGAAACATTAAAAGCTTTCCTGTTGATGTCATGAGTGAGAAGATAATGTCTGCTATCACCATTTCCATTAAACATTATCCTGGATGTTCTAGTCAGAGAAATGGCAAGAAAAAGAATTTAAATTTAAGAACAAGAAAAGAAAAAAATAAAATGTCAGTGACATACAGTATAGGTAGATAATTTAAAAGTTACTACATATAAACTCTCAAAATTAATGTTAATTTTTACAAGTTATCTGGATAGAATATACACAATCAAATGTAGTGATTTATACATTAGAAACAGTAGAAAATAATGTTAGTAAAGTATACTACTTAGTGTAGTTTTAAAAAAATTGAAACCCAAGGAATCGATTTCATAATGAGTGCCCCAGACTGCTACTCCCAAACTACAAAACATTATTTAAAGACATTAAAACCTATATCATGCTCATTAGTTGAAAAACAATATTGTAAAAATGTTGGCTCTCCAAAGATACATCTATAGTTTCAGTGAAATATCGAACAAAATCCCAGTACTCTTTGAAATGTGGAAATTGACGACATAATGTTAACCTTTCCCTTAAAATGTAAAAGGCCAAGAATAATGAAAGCAATCCTGAGGAATAATGAAGGTGGAGGAAGCCAGCATGGGATATTAATTCCTATAAAGCCAAAGTAACTGAGTCAATGTGGGACTGACAACTCATCTCCTATCTTTTCCCCTGCAGATCTCTTCTTCACCTCGCTTGGGATTCCACACTAGGAACTGGGCTACTCTCCTGTCTAGCCACTAGTCTAACCTTACTAAGTTTCTAACACTTCATATCAGACCTCTCCCCTGTTCACCCCCCACCACAGTGATGTCTTCCTCATCCTATTGAGGTATTGACACCCATACTAGGATACTCCATGTATAGATATTCTCCTTGCTCTCTGTGATTTATATCTCCACTTGGCTGAGCCAGGGTACCCAGATTTTTGGTCAAACATCATTCTAGATGTTTCTGTGAATGTATATTTAGAAGATATTAACATTTAAATGAATAGACTTTGAGTAAAACATATTAACTTTCCTACTAAAAGTCTTAATAGGAAAAGATTAACCTTTCCCAAAGAAATCCTGCCAGCCCACTACCTCTGGACTTGAATTACAGCATCAGTTCTTTTCCAGGTCTCTAGTTTGCAGGACTACTTTCTCTCTCTCTGTCTGTATATGTGTGTGTGTGTGTGTGTCTGTGTATGTACAGCTGACCCTTGCACAACACAGGTTTCAACTTCACAGGTCCACTTATACGTGGATTTCTTAATAAAAGTAACACCAAGTGTGCCTGCTTCTCCTAAGCCCTCCTCCACCTCCTTCACTTCTTCTACCTCTGCCACTCCTGAGACAGCAAGACAGCCTACTCAATGTGAAGAAACAGGAATAAAGATCTTTATGATGATCCACTTCCACTTAATGAATAGTAAATATATTTTCTCTTCCTTATGATTTTCTTAATAACATTTTCTTTTCTCTAACTTTGTTGAATGAATACAGTACATAATACATACAACATACAAAATGCATGCTAATCAAATGTTAATGGTACTGGTAAGGATTCCTTTCAACAGCAGGCAATTAGTACATAAGTTGTGGTGAGTCAAAAATTAGATGTGGATTTTCAACTGTGAGGTTGGCATTTCTAACACTCATGTAGTTCAAGGGACAACTACAAGTATACACAGATACAAACACACACATACAGACTCATGCATATGTATTAAGATATAATAGAAATGTTCTTTTTCTCTGGCAAACCCTAATTGCTTTTAGTTAGTTCAGTGGGTTCTGACACACCACTGAATTCTCACTCTCCTTGGACACTCTTCTAACACCACTTGGGCCCTTGGGCTCTTACACCACACTCAGGTGCTTATAGTTTCTCTTAGAGAACCACCCCCTTTCTTACCTGATATACAGTCCCACTTGCTAGGTCCCATCTAATAGGTCAAGTTCAAATTATTCAGAAAGAAAAATGGAAAAGACGAAGAAAGGAAAAAGAAAGGGAAGGGAATGGAATGGAATGGAGAAGAAGAAAAAAACAGAATATTTAATAAATTTTGAAAGTGAATATTATAATGGATGACCCATGCCTAGAGAATAGATACATACATCTACTTATGTCTCACCCTTAGTTGAATGATGCCTAGGACTGGATTAACAAATGCCATTACACAATATCATGGCTTTAAAACTTAAATTCATTACATGTTTTCTCCTGCTCTAGGATGAATAGAAAGAAATACTTTGTTTATAATAATGGTCTATCTAAAATGTTTTTCAGTTTGTTCATACGGGCACAAGAAATGTTGGAAATAATTTTTAAATATATGGTCATTTATCTAGTTTTAAAAGATATCACTCAAGTAATTTTTAGATCCAACAAATAACTATCTGAGTAGATTATTTTTATGTTTTTGAACAATGTAGCTATGTTTCTTTTATTTTTTCTAGACATACAGGGCACCAATTACAGAAATGGTCCACGTGGTGAGGCGGCTGTTATTTCGTATCCCAACGAAAGACCTCAGAGCTTTGTTAAAAATAATTGTTAATAAAGTAAAGCTTTGTGATGATAAAAGCAAAGTGGAAAACCTTTCTATAGTTGGTCCTAAGAAAAATGTAAGAAAAATTTATGAAAAACAAAATCAAATTAAAGACTATCACAGGACTCTTCTAGCCCTCAGATGTTTATCATTACTGGTGAAGTCAATTATTGAATAAAATACTACTTCAGCCTATCTTGATAACATGAAAAGTTTGAAAAATTCAAGATACCCTTCAACAACATCATTTCTGATGACTAAATGACTGCAATAGAAGTTGAAAGAGATACATTCTTTCTGTTAGTAAAGATACACTGTGCTACTTTTTTGGAATAGCTAATATGGCAGAAAGTTATATAGGTCTTTAATATGAGTTGAAAATCTTAGTGTTTAATAATTCTGCATGTTTTCTTAAGGCCTATGAGAAAAGTAACTTGCAGATCTAGTGTAGTATATACCTAATAACATCTAACAAGTTTGCGACCCTGGAAATGTTCTTGCAGTTATTCAAAATATCAGATATATTTGCAAAATTACACTTTTTCTTCCACCTTCAATATTAATGGCATCATTTTATTTTTCTTTTTCAGTTGTTTAGAGACCTTATATTAATGAAAAGATTGGATTAGGAGTATGGGAGATATTGTGAGGGGAACATCACTAAAACTCTGAATGGAGAGATGTGAGGGATCAATCTTTTGGTAAAATAATCCAGGCTTACTTAAACTCTGATTTATCCTGTTTGTTTCAGTAAACTCTTTGTTTACTGAATGCATAATGTATGAATTATTAGAGACTCTATTAAGAAAAATCAGGTGAGGGAAAGGGAGAGAGGTACTCTCATATAATTCAAATTGGTTTTGAAAATTTATGAAGGCAATAGAAACATATTTCCCTTTATACTAAAGGAGTAAAAATGAGACTTTCACTTTCCATCCGAGATGCAGGGAGCAGGAGTGTCTCACCTACATCCTTATGATAGGAAAAAAAGATGAATAAAATATGAATAAAATGCAAATCATAACTTTTCTTGAACCCATTAGTCAGTTGAGCTTACGGGTAAACAGCTAACTTAAAATCTCGAGAGTGATGGGCTCCTGTAGGAAGAAACAGGATTTGAACACTTGTTTACCTGGGGCAGAAGTCACCCAATGCTGTATAAGTAAGGATAATGAATCAGCGAGAAAATTTTAAGAAGTTGCTAAATACCAAGGATGGGTTGACAAGAGAAAGTGAAGGCCCTGAAGGCTGCAGACATAAGGGGTTTTACGCCTCTTGCAGCTGATTTCTTTAGTAGCCTCACTATGTACTCTATATGATGATTAGAGATAATCTTTAGAGAGCCCCATTGGTACTGACTGGGGCATGAGAACAGCAACTACTCTTCAAGCCCTATTCAAGACCAATCTCTCCTTTCTCCCTTAAAGAATAAAAGTCCTTATCTTCAATAGGGAACGGCAACAAAAACTGTGATTTGAGAGTACTGGTGAAAACCCTTGCAGCTGGGAAAGGAAGCCAGGAGAAAACTCCACTCCTCAGAAAGGAATAGGTCATCCTCAAGACCAAGATTTACAGAGCTTGCCTAATATTGAGCTTCATGGGAACATCACCCTAATGCCAATGAGTATCTAGTAAAAATCAGAGTGGAATATAGCTGGGAGAGCTGCAAGATACAGATTGTTTCTGGGTAATACAGCAAAAGGGGAAACCAAATCTAGATGGGGTCAGATTCTATATACATGTTTTTCCTAAAATATTTAAAACTTTTGATATTCCCAGGGTAATCATAGCAACAACAACTTGAAACTCAGCCCTACTATTGACACAACCCCCCACAATACATGCCTAGCAGAAGGAAAGATGTGATTATCTTCATGTAAAATTAATATTTACTTCAGTATTGACATTCCTATACTCCATTTGTGGATTTCAACAAAAAATTCTGAGACATCAAAAGGCAATAAACACACATACTGAACAGATATAGCAATCATCAGAACCAAACTGCAATGTGACACAGATGTTGGAATTATCAGACAAAGGTAGATTTATTTTTAATGCATGTGAATCAAAGAAACATTTTTTGTAGAGAATTTAAATGTATATAATTTTTTTTGGTAAGATCAGTCCTAAACAAACTGGTGAATAGAGATTTTTTTTTGTATTTATAATCTCACTTTTCTGGTCTTTTCTCTCAGTTTGTGCATATCCTCATGTTCTATTTTCACTCCTATCAAAAGCCTGCTTCTTAAAAAAGAAATATATCACTCACAATACACAGTGAATGAAAACATTTCTCTTCCAACCTCGTTGGAGATTAAGTCTTAATTCAGAGGCATAAATTTATAATGATGGAACTTGGGACAACAGCAAAGTTTGCAGTGCCAATTGGCTCGTGGTTAGAGTTGTGTATGTGGATATTAAGAAGATGTTGTCTCCATGTAGACAGAGCTCTCTTGAGGATTCTGATATCCTGTCACTTTAAGGCCTTCACCAGTGGGCAGAATGGAACCATGAATTAAATGGGAGAATTCTTACTTTCCTGGAAACACACAACCTCCCAAGTTTGAACCAGGAAGAAATTGAAACCCTAAACAGATCAATATCGAGTCCTAATTTGAATCAGTGCTAGAAATCCATCCAACCAAAAAAGCCCTTGGCTGATATATTCACAGCCAAACTTTACATATGTATATATAGAGAAGTGCTGGTATGAATTCTTTTAAAACTATTCAAAAAAAGTTAAAGAGGAGGGACTCCTCCCCAATTCATTATTGAAACAAACATCATCCTGATACCAGAATCTGACAAAGACACAGGGAAAAAAGAAAACTGCTGGCTAATATCCCTGATAAACATAGATGCAAAAATCCCCAACTAAACACTAGCAAATCAAATCTGCTGTATAACACAAAATTAATTCACCATAATAAAGTGGGCTATATTATTGGGATGCAAGAGTGTTCAACATACACAAATAAATAAAGGTAATTCAGCACATAAACAAAATTAAAAACAAAACCCATAGGATTACCTCAAAAGACACAGAAAAAGCATTTGATAAAATACAACATCTCTTCATGGAAAAACCCACCCACAACTAGGCATTGAAGGAACATACCTCAAAATAATAAGTATCATCTATGACAAACCACAGGCAATACCATACGGAATGGGCAAAAAGCTGGAAGCATTCCCCTTAAGTACTGAAATAAGACAAAGCTGTCTTACTCTCACCACTCCTGTTAAACCTAGTACTGGAAGTCCTAGCCTGAGCAATCAGGCAAGATAAAGAAATAAAAGTCATTCAAATAGGAAAACAGGGAGTCAAATTATCTTTTTTGCTGATGATATGATTCTGTACCTCAAAAACACTAAAAATTCTGCCAAAAGACATTTCTACCTGATAGAAAAACTTCAGCAAAGTCTCAGGAAACAAAATCAACATACAAAAATCAGTAGCATTCTATACACCAATAATACTCAAGCTCAGAACCAAATCAAGAACTCAATCCCATTTACAATAACCATATAAAAATACCTAGGAATAAACCTAATCAAGGACGTGCAAGATCTCCATGAGGAGAACAACATAACAATGTTGCAAGAAATAAAAGATGATACAAACAAGTGAAAAAACATTTGGTCCTCATGGATGGGAAGAATAATATCATTAAAATGTCCATTCAGCCCAAAGCAATCTAAATTGCATTGAATATGCTACTCCTATCAAACTACGAACATTGTTTTTCACAGAATATAAAAAAAACGATTCCAAAATTCATATGGAATCAACAAAGAGCCCAAATAGTAAATGCAAAAAGAGCAAAGAAAGAGACATCACACTACATGACTTCATACTACACTCTAAGAATATGGTAATCAAAACAGCATGGTACTGGTACAAAATAAACACATAGACCAATGGAACAGAACAGAGATCCCTGAAATAAAGCTGCTTGTCTACAACAAATTCATCTCTGAAAAAGTTGACAAAAATCAACAATGGAGAAAGGACACCATATTCAATAAATGGTGCTGGGAAAATTGGCTAATCAGATGCAAAAGAATAGTATCGGACCCCTACCTCTCAGTATATATAAAAGTAAACTCAAGATGAATTAAATAATTAAATGCAAGACCTCAAACTTAAAATATTCTAGAAGAAAACCTAGGAAGTATTTATCTAGATACTGGATAGGAAAATAATTTATGATAAAGATCCCAAAAGCAAGTGCAACAAAATAAAAAATAAATAATTAGAATTTAAGCCAAAGAGCTCCTAAACAGTAAAAGAAACTGTATATGGAGCAAACAGGCAACCCACAAGATACGAAAAAAAATCTCCATACTACACATCCAACAAAGGACTAATATTCAGTGTTTATTAGCAACTTAAATAAATCACAACACAAAAACCCAACTGAAAAGTGAGCAAAGGATATGAGCAGACATTTTTCTAAAGAAGACATAGAAGCAGCCACTAAAAATAAAAAAATAAAAAATTATAACTAATTGCCAGAGAGATGAAAATCACAACCACAAGGAGATATCATTTCACACCTGTCAGAATTATTATTATTTAAAAGTCAAAAAATATCAGGCTTTGGTGAGGTTATGGGAGAAGGGAACACTTACACATTGTTGTTGGGATTGCAAATTAGTGCAGCCTCTGTGGAAAGCAGATCGAGTATTTCTTAAAGAACTACCAATTGGCCCAGTGATCCCATTACTAGGTATATATTCAAAGGAAAATAAATCATTCTATCAAAAAGACACAGGCACTCATGTTCCTTGCAGAACTATTCACAATAGCAGAGAATGGAATGAACTTAGGTGTCCATCAATGGTGGATTGGATAAAGAAAATGTGGTATGAATATATTATGGAATACTACACGACATATGAAAGAATAAAATCATGTACTGAGTAGCAATATGGGTGCAGCTGGAGGCTATTATCCTAAGCAAACTAAGTAAGAAACACATGTTTCCACTTATAAGTGGGAGCTAAATCTTACATTTCCACAGACATAAACATGAGAAAAATAGACAGTGGGGACTCCAAGCAGAGGGAGAGACAGATGGGGACAAGGGACAAAAAATCTTCCTTTGGGATAATATTTTCTTTATCTGGGTGACAGAATCTATAGAAGCCCAACCTTCAGCACCAGATAATACACTCTTGTAGCAAACCTACACATGTACCTCTGAATCTAAAATTTCAAAAGGAAATTAAAATAAATAAATTTCATCATAAATAAATGGTCCTACTAGATATTTACAAAAAACTTTACCCAATAGTTGAAGAATGCATATTCTTTTAATCAGTGCATGGAAAAATCTCCAGGATAGAAATATGTTAGGACACAAAACAAGTCTCAAAAATTACAAAAAATCAAATTCATGTTAGGTATCTTATCCGACCATATAAAATAAAACTAACATTATAACAAGAGTAACATTAAAAACTGTACAATAAGTGGAAAGTAAACAGCATGTTCTTGAATGACCAATGAGTGAAGAAATTAATAAAATTTTAAAAATTCTTTAAAACAAATGAAAATAGAAACACAATATACCAAAATCTATGAGACACAGTATAATCGGCATTAAAAGGCAAGTTGCAATAAAGGCCTACATCAAAAACCTAGAAAGATTTCAAATAAAAACCTGAGTGTACACCTCAATCAACTCAAAAAAAATCCAACCACACCCAAAATTAATAGAAGAAAAGAAATAATTAAGATCAGAGCAGAACTAATTGACAAAGAGTGTAAAAAAAATAGAAAAGATTAACATAAAAATGCTGGTTCTATAAAAAGAAAATGAAAATTGACAAACCATTAACTAAATTAAGAAAAAAAGACCCAAATAAATAAAATCAGAAATAAACAAGGAAACTTTATAACAGCTACCATAGAAATATGAAGAATCATTAGAAGATACTCTGAAGCACTATTTATTTCCAATAAATTTGAAAACCCAGAGAAAATTGATAAATTTTTGACTCACAACCTATCATGATTGAATGGAGAAGGAATAGAAAATCTGACAGGCCAAAAGCAAGTAACATGGTTGAATTAGTAATAAAAAGACTTTCAACAAATACAAGTTGAGGACTGTATAGCTTCACTGTTGAATTCTACTGGTTCTACTGGTACCATTCTTTTTAAGAAGAATTAACTCATTATTATCAAACTATTATAAAAATGTGAAGCCGAAGGAATTTTTCCTAACTCATTCTACGAGGTCAGCATAACACTGTAATCAAAACCCAATCAGGACACCAGGAAATAAGGAAACTACAGGCTAGTATTCCTGACAAACATAGATGCAGAAATACTCAATAAAATACTACAAAACTTAATTCAACAACACATCGAAAAATAATATAAAATGACTGTGTGAGATTTATCAAAGGAATGCAAGGATGATTCAAAATATGTGAATCAATAAGGTCTTATCAGTAGAACGAAAATCATGTGATCATCTTAATACAGAAAATGCTGTTGACTAAATTCAATATTCCTTCATGATAAAAATTCCTAATAAATTATGTGTAGAAGAAAAATACATCAATATACTAAAGGTCATATATGAAAAACCCACATCTAACTATTTCCTAAGTAATAGAAATCTGGGAGATTTTTCTCTAAGCAATGGAACGAGTATGTCCACTCTCACCATTCTTAATCAACACAATACTGGAATTTCTAGCCAGAGCAAATAAGCAAAAGAAAAAGAAGGGCATTTAAATTGGAAGAGAGGAAGTCAAGTTGTCCATTTTTGCAGATGACCTGATCTCATATATAGATAATCTAGAGACTCTACACAAAATTAATATACAAAAAATTAGTGGCATTTCTATACATGAATTTCTAGCTGAAAAAGAAATAAAAAAGATAAACCTATTTACTATAGCTCAAAAAAAGACCTATGAATAAATTTTGGCAAAGAAGTGAAAACCTCTACAGGAAAAAGTGCAAAATGCTGATGAAAAATATTGAAGAGGATACAAATAAATAGACATTCTGTGTTCATAAATCAGAAGAATCAATATTGTTAAAATGACACTACTACCCAAAGCGGTCTTCAGATTAATGCAATTTATATCAAAATACCAACAACATTCTTCACAGAAATGGAAAAAAATTCTAAAATTTTTACAGAATCACAAAGTCCTCAAATCATCAAAGCAGTATTGTGCAAAAAGTACAAAGCTAGAGTCATTAAACTATCATACCTCAAAATATACTATAAAGCTGTGGTAATCAAAACAGCACGATACACAGGCCAGTGAAACCGAATACAAAATCCAGAAATTAATTCACATATTTAAAGCCAACTGTTTTTTTTACAAAGATGCCAAGAACATTCATTGTGGCAAGGTTAGTCTGTTAGATAATAGTGCTGATAAAACTGAATATACATATGCAGAATAATGAAACAGGGCTCCCATCTCTTACTTTATACAAAAATCAATTAAGAATGGGTCATAGTACTAAATGTTATACCTGAAGGAACAAAACTACTATAAGAAATCATGGGGGAAATTTTTCAGGACATTGGTCTGGGAAAGATTTTATGAGTAAGACTTTTAAAGCACAGGCAACAAAAGCAAAGATGAATAAATGAGATTATAACAAACTAAAAAGCTTCTATACAGCAAACGAAATAATCAACAGGGTAAAGAGCCAGTCTACAAAATGTGAGAAAATATTTTCAGGCTACTGATTCAACAGGTGGTTATTATCCAGAATATACAAGGAACTCAAACAGCTCAACAGCACAGACAAGCAATTTAATTTTAAAAAGGGGGCAAAGAGTTTGTACAGACATTGCTCAAAAGAAGACATACAAATGGCTAACAAATATATCTTTTAAATGATCAACATCACTACTTAAAAGAGATGTGCAAATAAAAAACACCCAGAGGTAACATCTCACTCTAGTTAGAATGGCTATCATAAAAAAAAAAACACGCAAAAAAAAAAATGCTGGCAGGTATGCAGAGTAAAGAGAATTTTTACACACTATTGATAGTAATGTAAACTAACACAGCCACAAAGGGAACAGTATGGAGGTTCCTCAATAAACTACAACGGAAAAAACTTATGATCTAGCAACGCCCCTACTGGGAATTTATCCAAAGAAAATGAAATCACAATGTTGAGGAGACATCTGCACCTTGATATTTATCTTATTCCTATTCATAATAGCCAAAATATGGCATCAACCTCAGTGTTCGACAATAGATGAACAGATAAAGAAAATGTAAGATAGAAAGAAAGAAAAAGAAAGAAAGAAAGAAAGAGAAAGTAAGAAAGAAACAGAAAGAAAGAAAAAGAAAGAAAGAAATTAAGAAAGAAAGAGAAAGAAAGTAAGAAAGAAACAGAAAGAAAGAAAGAAAAAGAAAGAAAGAAAGAAAAGAATGTTCTTCCATTTGTTTGGGTCCTCTTTCATTTCGTTGAGCAGTGGTTTGTAGTTCTCCTTGAGGAGGTCCTTCACATCCCTTGTAAGTTGGATTCCTAGGTATTTTATTCTCTTTGAAGTAATTGTGAATGGGAGTTCACTCATCATTTGGCTCTCTGTTTGTCTGTTATTGGTGTATAGGAATGCTTGTGATTTTTGCACATTGATTTTGTATCCTGAGACTTTGCTGAAGTTGCTTATCAGCTTGAGGAGATTTTGGGCTGAGACAATGCGGTTTTCTAGATATACAATCATGTCATCTGCAAACAGAGACAATTTGACTTCCTCTTTTCCTAATTGAATACCCTTGATTTCTTTCTCCTGACTGATTGCTCTGGCCAGAACTTCCAACACTCTGTTGAATAGGAGTGGTGAGAGAGGGCAACCCTGTCTTGTGCCAGTTTTCAAAGGGAATGCTTCCAGTTTTTGCCCATTCAGTATGACATTGGCTGTGGGTTTGTCATAAATAGCTATTATTTTTAGATACGTCCCATCAATACCTAATTTATAGAGAGTTTTTAGCATGAAGGGCTGTTGAATTGTGTCGAAGGCCTTTTCTGCATCTATTGAGATAATCATGTAGTTTTTGTCTTTGGTTCTGTTTATATGCTGGATTACGTTTATTGATTTGCGTATGTTGAACCAGCCTTGCATCCCACGGATGGGAAGAATCAATATCGTGAAAATGGCCATACTGCCCAAGGTAATTTATAGATTCAATGCCATCCCCATCAAGCTACAATGACTTTCTTCACAGAATTGGAAAAAACTACTTTAAAGTTCATAAGGAACCAAAAAAGAGCCCGCATCACCAAGTCAATCCTAAGCCAAAAGAACAAAGCTGGAGGCATCACCCTACCTGACTTCAAACTATACTATAAGGCTACAGTAACCAAAACAGCATGGTACTGGTACCAAAACAGAGATATAGACCAATGGAACAGAACAGAGCCCTCAGAAATAGTGCCGCATATCTACAACTATCTGATCTTTGACAAACCTGACAAAAACAAGCAGTGGGGAAAGGATTCCCTATTTAATAAATGATGCTGGGAAAACTGGCAAGCCATATGTAGAAAGCTGAAACTGGATCCCTTCCTTACACCTTATACAAAAATTAATTCACGATGGATTAAAGACTTAAATGTTAGACCTAAAATCATAAAAACCCTAGAAGAAAACCTAGGCAATGCCATTCAGGCCATAGGCACGGGCAAGGACTTCATGACTAAAACACCAAAAGCAATGGCAACAAAAGTCAAAATTGACAAATGGGAACTAATTAAACTAAAGAACTTCTGCACAGCAAAAGAAACTACCATCAGAGTGAACAGGCAATCTACAGAATGGGAGAAAATTTTGGCAATCTACTCATTTGACAAAGGGCTAATATCCAGAATCTACAAAGAACTCAAACAAATTTACAAGAAAAAAATAAACAACCCCATCGACAAGCGGGCAAAGGATATGAACAGACTCTTCTCAAATGAAGACATTTATGTGCCAACAGACACATGAAAAAATGCTCATCATCACTGGCCATTGAGAAATGCAAATCAAAACCACAATGAGATATCATCTCACACCAGTTAGAATGGTGATCATTAAAAAGTCAGGAAACAACAGGTGCTGGAGAGGATGTGGAGAAATAAGAACACTTTTACACTGTTGATGGGACTGTAAACTAGTTCAACCATTGTGGAAGACAGTGTGGTGATTCCTCAGGGATCTAGAACTAGAAATACCATTTGACCCAGCCATCCCATTACTGGGTATATACCCAAAGGAATATAAATCATGCTGCTATAAAGACACATGCACACATATGTTTATTGTGGCACTATTCACAATAGCAAAGGAACCAACCCAAATATCCATCAATGATAGAGTGGATTAAGAAAATGTGGCACATATACACCATGGAATACTATGCAGCCATAAAAAATGATGAGTTCATGTCCTTTGTAGGGACATGGATGAAGCTGGAAACCATCATTCTCAGCAAACTATCGCAAAGACAAAAAACCAAACACTGCATGTCCTCAATCATAGGTGGGAATTGAACAATGAGAAGACTTGGACACGGGAAGGGGAACATCGCACACCAGGGCCTGTTGTGGGGTGGGGGGAGGGATAGCATTAGGAGATATACCTAATGTAAATGACGAGTTAATGGGTGCAGCACACCAACATGGCACATGTATACATATGTAACAAACCTGCACTTTGTGCACATGTACCCTAGAACTTAAAGCATAATAAAAAATATATATATAAAGAAAGAAGGAAGGAAGGAAGGAAGGAAGAAAGAAAGAAAGAAAGAAAAAATCTGCATATTTAGAGAGATGTAGAGAATACTATTTAGCTATAATAAAGAATGAAATCTTGTCATTCACAGCAACACAAATGGAATTGGACAACATTGTATTAAATGAAGTAAGCCAGGAGCAGAATGTTTTGCACCACATGTTTTCACTCATATGTAAAAGCTTAAAAAAGTTGATCTCATAAAAGTAAAAAGTAAAAAAGAGGATACTAGACTGGAAAGGGTAAGGAGAAAGGAGGAATAGGAGATTTATTAAAATATACAAAATTACAGCTCAAAAAGGAGCAGCAAACTGGCAGTAGTAGGGTCTTACTTTCAATAATCACATTGAATATATATAGACTGAATTCTGCAGTTGAAAGACATAAATTTGATGGAGTGGATAAAAATAACAAGGCTCAACTATATTTTCCCTACAAGACACTCATTTCACCTGTACAGACATGCATATACTGAAAGTGAATGAGTGAAAAAAACATACTCATACAAATAAAAACCAAAACAAAGCAAGAGTAGCTATACTTATAACAGATAAAATAAATCTCAAGTAAAAAATATATAAAGAGACAAACAAGGCTACTATATAATGATAAAAGGATTAATAAAAGCATATAACAATCATGAATCCATACACAACCAACATCCATCAAAGCATTTAAATACATGAAGGATACATTAATCAATCTAAAGGGAGAGATACACAGTAATACAATAACAGTAGGGAATTTCAACACCCTGCTTTCTGCAATGGACAGATTATTTACAGAAAACCAAGAAGAAAACATCAGATTTAAACTGCACTCTAGACCAAATGGACCTAACAGACATTAAAAGAACATTCCATCCAACAGCTGAAGAATACACATTCTTCTATACTGGACGTGGTATTTTCTACAGGACAGATCATATTTTAGTCTACTAAAAAAGTCTTAACAAATTCAAGAAATTAAAATCATATCAAATATCATTTTTCATGAAAATGAAGTAAATGAGGAATCAACAATAGGAGGAGATCTGAAATGCTACATATACATGGAAATTAAACAACATGCTTCTAAACAACCAATAAATTGATGAACAAATTGAAAGAAAAATTTAAAAAATTTCTAGAGACAGAAGAAAATAAAAACACAAAATACTAAAACTTATGAAATACAGCAAAAGCAGTCATTAGAAGGAGGTCTATAGCAATAGATATCTACATCAAAAAAAGAAAAAAGCTCTCAAATGAACCACCAAATGAGGGATCTCAAGGATAGAAAAGCAAGAATAGACTACACTCACAATTAGGAGAAGAAAAGATATAATAAAGATCAGAGTACAATAGAGACTTAAAAACAATAGAAAAGATAAACAAAATAGAAAGCTGATTTTATGAAAAGATAAATGAAATCGACAAACTTTTAGCAAGACTAACCAAGAAAAAAAGAGAGGAGTAAAATAAATAAAAGCAGAGATAAAAAAGAAGGCATTACATCTGATACCACAGAAATACAAAAGATCATAAGAAACTACTATGATATGCCAACAATATGAAAAATCTAGAAGAAATGAATAAGTTCCTAATCACAAAAACCTACCAAGGGTGGGGCAGGTTGGGAGGAGGGGTGAGAGATAAAGACTACATATTGGGTACAGTATACACAACTCAGGTGACAGGTACATGAAAATCTCAGAAATCATCACTAAAGAAATTATCCATGTAACCAAAATCTGCCTGTAACCCAAAAACTATAGAAATGCAAGCAATTTATCAAACCTGCCAAGATTGCATTAAGAAGTAGAAAATATGAACAAACAAATAATGAGTAATGAGATTTGAAGCAGTAATAAACTCTTCCATGAAAAGAAAGTCCAGGACATGATGGTGTCATTGCTAAATTCTAGAAAATATTTTTAAAAGAACTAATACAATTTTTCACAAACTGTTCCAAAAAAATTGAAAAGGCGGGAACTCTTTCAAACTTATTATATGAAGCCATAATTACACTGATTCCAAAACCAGAAAAAGACATAACAGCAATACAAATACTTGAGGTCAATATCCATGATGAATTTAAATGTAGAAATTGTCAACAAAATACTAGTAAACCAAGTTTAACATATTAAAAAAATTCAGTGGGATTCATATCAGAGATGCCATGATATTTCAACATATGTGAATCAATAAGCATGATACATTACATCAATAGAATCAGATAAAAATTATATGATCATTTCAATAAATGCAGATGCATTTGACAAAATTGAACACCTCTTCATAATAAAAACTCTCAACCAATTAGGTACAGAAATAACATACTTCAACATAACAAAGGCCATATATGACAAATCCACAGGCAGCGTAATGCTGAATGAGGAGTTGTTGAAAGGTTTTCCTCTAAGGAAACAATGTGAAGCTCCCCACTCTTACCGGACCTACTCAACATATTACTGGAGGTCCACAAAAGACTCTGAATAACTAAAGTAATTCTGAGCAAAAGGATAAAGCTATAGACATCACACTACTTGCCTTAAAAATATACTACAAAGCTATAGTAATCAAAACAGCATTGTATTGGCCAAAAAAAATTAGAAAAGACAAAAAGTTCAGTGTAACCAAACAGAGATCCCAGAAATAAATTAACGCACTGACAACCAAGATTCAAAAAAGATGCCAAAAACACAAATTGAAGAAAGCTCAGTCTCTTCAACAAATGGTGTTAGGAAAACTGAATATCCACATACAATAGAATAAAGCTAGACCTCTATTTCTCACCACATACAAAATTCCATTCAAAATAGACTAAAGAGTTAAATGTAAGATATGAAACTATGAAAGTACTAGAATAATACAAGAAGAAATGCTACATAACTTCAGTCTTGGCAAGGATTTATTAGGCGAGATCTCAGAAACACAGGCAACAAAAGCAAAAATAGAGTAATTACATCAAACTAAAAAATTTCTGCATGGCAAAGGAAGCAATCAACAGACTAAGGAGAAAACCTACAGAATGGGAGAAAATATTTGCAAATTTTACATCTGACAAGAGATTAATATAAAGAATTTATAAGGAACTCAAACAATTCAATAAGAAAAACCTAATTTAAAAATGGGCAAAGACATTTTTCCAAGGAAGATATAGAAATGGCCAACAGTTATATGAAAAAAATGCTCAATATCACTAACAATCAGCAAAATGCAAATAGAAGCCAAAATGAGATATCACCTCATCCCAGATAGAATGGATAGCATCAAAAAGGCAAAAAAAAAAAAAAAAATGCTGGCAATACTGTGGAGAATGGGAAAGTTTTATACACTGTTGTTAATGGAAATTAGTACAAGGGTTATGAAAAACAGTATGGAAGTTCCTCAAAAATTTAAAAATAGATCTATCATATGATCCAGCAATCCCACTACTGGGTATATGGCCAAAGAAAATGAAATAAATATGTTGAAGAGTCATTCTGCACTTTCATGTTTATTGCAGCACTGTTCATATTATCCAAGGCATGTATTCATATTATCCAAGGCATGTATTCATATTATCCAAGGCATGGAATCAACCTAAATGTCATCAACAGGGAAAAGGATAAAGGAAATGTGAGGTAGATATGCATAATGAACTCCATTCGGCCACAAAAAAAGATGAAATCCTGTCATTTTCAATAAAATAGTTGAGCCTGGAGAACATTGTGTCAAGGGAAATAAGCTAGGTATAGAAAGAAAAATACTGCATGGTATCATTCATGTGAAGAATCTAAACAAATTGATCTCGAAGGCATTGAGAATGGAATAGTGGTTATCAAAGATGGGAAAAACGGGAAGTGGAAGATGGGGAGAGGTTTTTAAATGGTAAAATGTTAAAGTTAGGTAGGAGGAATAAGTTGCTGTATAGTAGGGTGACTATAGCTGACAATAATGTACCTTTCAAAAAGCTAGAAGAGAGGATTTTGAATGTACTCACAATAAAGAAATGATAAATGTGTAAGGTAATCAATATGCTAATAACCATTATTTGATCATTACACAGTGTATACATGTACTGAAACATCACATTGTATTCCATAAATATGTACAATTATATGTGTATGTGTGTTTATGTGTGCATGTGTATGATCCCATCAGATTTTTTATATGACACCTACAAACCTAGCAAATGTGTGGTTTTCCTCAAGTTTCTGTTTGTGTAATTAATGTATCTTTTCTCTAGTTTACAGACTGGGGAAACATTAATACATATATTAATTATATATATTAATACTTTTTTATATAAGTGTGTATGTATATGTGTGTGTGTATCTATACATAGACACACACACTGGAAGTTACATATATATGTGTGTGTGTATATATATGTGTGTGTATATATATGAAGTTACATTTATGTGTGTGTGTATATATATAGGAAATTACATATATAGGTATTTGTGTATGTATATATATAACTTTCAGGCCATTTCCAAGATTCTAGTAATATTTATTTTGTGTGACTTTGCTATACTCAGGCATACCTTGTCTTATCACATGGCTTTCTGTCTATCAAGGAATACGAGCATCATGCGGAATTTTTTATAGATGTCCAAGCTATATCACAAATGCTTGAATTCAGAATCTCTAAAGTAGGTCTATAATTATATTTGTTGAAAATATATTTTTACACTTGACTCTGATACAAAAAAAATTTAAATCAATTAAGAATAAGAAACTACAACCTCTAGCATTCATTACAGTAGAGTTGTTCCTACTAGAAAATGCAATATTTAAATATTTGATCTCATTTTCCCTATTTCTTGCCTGGCTTGTAGAGATCTGGAAGATATCTTTTTGTGCATGATGAACCAACAAACAAGTATGCAAGAGAGTGACACAGATTTTATTTCTCCCAGAGAACAGACAGATGCAATGAAGACACATCTTATCAATGGATTTTGTTTCTCAAGTCAAAGTCAGCTTTTCTTAAACCATTTCCTTATGCAAGAAGATGGGGAGCTGAATGTGGAAAAATGCTATTCAAACAAATAATCTGATAATTGCCAATGAAGAGTGTTCTTTCTTCTCACTACAGATGAAATACAAGAGATGTATCTAAGACCAGAGCTTTTACTTTCTCTAACTGGAGTGAAATTAAAATTGATGGATATTTTATTTTTATTTTTTCTTCTTTTTTTTCTTGTGATTGTCTTTTTTATTTTAGCCATTTAAGTACATCAAAAAAAGGCAACACTTCCTCAAAGTGAGTAAAAATGGAATCAAAAATCAAAAAAAAAAAATTTCCATAGGCCTAGCAGAAACTTAACACATGCTATAATATGTTGCCTAACAATTATACCTTGCAAATATTTGACTATTTCTATTTTTTCAATAGTATCTTAATGGGAGGTTGGAAGAAAATACATCAAGGTGGCTAGCAGACACAATTTCAAATTATAAAGTAATACTTATAATTTCTGAGTAATGTACAATTTAACATGAAAAATAGATATCATTATAGCATAAATCCAGGCTAGATTTTAGGCCTAAGTAAAATGTCTCAATGGTTTTGTTTTGTTTTTAAAAAGGCATAAGTTTCTCTCCTTATTTAGGCTATTAATCTATCTCCACCTTTTTACTTCCACTTGTATTCTAGTCATTGAAGAGTTACAACTACCTGAGCAAGTACTTTTTCTTCTATTACATATTAACTATTCCTCTCACTTCAAATTTTTATGAATTATATATTCTAAACTACAAAAGCTTGTGTAGCTATGTCCTAACCATGGGTACCATTTTTTATAGTTTGTTTCATTATAAATTCATAGGCTTATTCATTGTTGCATCATAAGTGAAGAATGTGGGAATTCTCAGTGAAAAGACTCAGAACACCACAAAAATAACGTCTTACGGAATCAATACATTAGTTGGAAACAGCAGCAAAATTATTTTTTTCCTCCTCTTAATTACATGCTTTACTGTTCTTCAGCAGAAGGTACAAAATGTTCACTGTCATTTAAGAATTCTAAGTTTGCTTCATCCATTACTTGTCTTTCATTTTCTGATACTTTGGTATCCTTTCCATGGAATTTTTTCTTTACAACAAAAATAAATACAGTAAGTAAAACAAGTACTGGGAATATTAGGGCTACCTTCAAGCCGAAGAAGGCTCTTCTGTGAAAAGAGAATAAAGAAAATAGATTATTAAATTGTGTAAAATATTTTACATTTTTTTCTCCCCAGTATGCAGACCTTAAAAGAAAAAAAAAACAGAAGTTATACATACAAATATTAAGAAAGCAATTCTGTTTATTCTTTTCATTGGGGAATAAAAAACTTTCCTTTTTTTTTTTTTTTTTTTTTAAATACAAAGCTACAGAAACTAAACTCTGGCTTTCTCTAGCCTTCCTCTGGGATGGAGAAAAATATACATCTCCAGCCCCCTGAAACCCTCTCATTCTACGTAAGGGCAGGAGACAGAAACTGAGAAGCAAGTTCGAACTTCACAATCCACAGGTACAGGCTCGCTAAAAGATTGAGACCTTATCATAGAACTGTTGAATGCTACTTTTACTCCAGCACCTTACACCACATTAATAAACCCTTAAATACAGCCGTTCCTTTTACCCAGTACATTTTGTCTGGCTGTCAAGAAAAAATTGCAAGTCTCATACTAAAAGGCAATAAACACAGTCTGAAAAGAATAAGACTTAAAGCCAGATCCAGGTATATAAGGGACGTTGGAATTATCAAAATGGAAATTTAAAACAAATATTATTAATTTGCTAAGGGCTCTAATGAATAATGTAGAGAGCATGCAAGAACAGGGGAGCAATGTAAGCAAGGAGATAAAAATTCTAAGAGCCAAAAAGAATCACTGAAGATTAAAAAATACTGTAACAGATATGACAAATACCTTAATTTTTTTTATTGTTAGGTAGATTACAGCTGAGGAAACTATCTCTAAGTATATCCCAATACAAACCTCCAAAATTAAAAGCAAAGAAAAGTAAGACTAGAGGAAAAAAAAAAAAAAAGGATAGCCAAGAACTTTGTGATAACTACGTGTGTATAATGGAAATACTTGAAAGGGAGAAAGAAAGGAACAAAATAAATATTTGAACTAAAAAGCACTGAAAATTTTTCTTGAATGAATGTCAGATACTAAACTATAGACCCAGGAAGCTCAGAAAACACCAAGAAGGAAAATTGCCAGAAAAATTATGCATAGGTTTGTTATTTTCAGACTGTAGAAAATCAAAGATGAAGAAAACATCCTGTAAGAAGCCAGAAAAAAAAACAAACCTTATGTATAGAGGAGCAAAACATTACATCAGACTTCTCTTCAGAAACCATGTACTCCAGAAGAGAGTGGACTGAAATATTCAAAGTGTTGAGAGAAAAACACCTCCAACTTAAAATTCTGTACCCTGTGCAATTATCTCTCAAAAGTCAAGTTGAAATAAAGACATCGTCGGAGGGCAGCCAAGATGGCCGAATAGGAACAGCTCCAGACTACAACTCCCAGCTTGAGCGACGCAGAAGACTGGTGATTTCTGCATTTCCATCTGAGATACCGGGTTCATCTCACTAGGGAGTGCCAGACAGTGGGCACAGGACAGTGGGTGCAGCGCAAGGTGCGCGAGCCAAAGCAGGGTGAAGCATTGCCTCACTCGGGAAGGGCAAGGTATCAGGGAGCTCCCTTTCCTAGTCAAAGAAAGGGGTGACAGACGGCACCTGGAAAATCGGGTCACTCCCACCCTAATACTGCGCTTTTCTGACGGGCTTAAAAAACGGCGCACCAGGAGATTATATCCCGCACGTGGCTCAGAGGGTCCTACACCCATGGAGTCTCCCTGATTGCTAGCACAGCAGTCTGAGATCAAACTGCAAGGCGGCAGTGAGGCTGGAGGAGGGGCGCCCGCCATTGCCCCGGCTTGCTTAGGTAAACAAAGCAGCTGGGAACCTCGAACTGGGTGGAGCCCACCACAGCTCAAGGAGGCCTGCTTGCCTCTGTAGGCTCCACCTCTGGGGGCAGGGCACAGACAAACAAAAAGACAGCAGTAACCGCTGCAGACTTAAATGTCCCTGTCTGACAGCTTTGAAGAGAGCAGTGGTTCTCCCAGCATGCAGCTGGAGATCTGAGAACGGGCAGACTGCCTCCTCAAGTGGGTCCCTGACCCCTGACCCCTGAGCAGCCTAACTGGGAGGCACCCCCAGTAGGGGCAGACTGACACCTCACACGGCTGGGTACTCCTCTGAGACAAAACTTCCAGAGGAACGATCAGACAGCAGCATTCTCGGTTCACGAAAATCCACTCTTCTGCAGCCACCGCTGCTGATACCCAGGTAAACAGGGTCTGGAGTGGACCTCTAGCAAACTCTAACAGACCTGCAGCTGAGGGTCCTGTCTGTTAGAAGGAAAACTAACAAACAGAAAGGACATCCACACCAAAAACCCATCTGTACATCACCATCATCAAAGACCAAAAGTAGATAAAACCACAAAGATGGGGAAAAAACAGAGCAGAAAAACTGGAAACTCTAAAAAGCAGAGCGCCAATCCTCCTCCAAAGGAATGCAGTTCCTCACCAGCAACGGAACAAAGCTGGATGGAGAATGACTTTGACGAGTTGAGAGAAGAAGGCTTCAGATGATCAAACTACTCTGAGCTACAGGAGGAAATTCAAACCAAAGGCAAAGAAGTTGAAAACTTTGAAAAAAATTTAGAAGAATGTATAACTAGAATAACCAATACAGAGAAGTGCTTAAAGGAACTGATGGAGCTGAAAGCCAAGGCTCGAGAACCACGTGAAGAATGCAGAAGCCTCAGGAGCCGATGCGATCAACTGGAAAAAAGAGTATCAGTGATGGAAGATGAAATGAATGAAATGAAGTGAGAAAGGAAGTTTAGAGAAAAAAGAATAAAAAGAAACTAACAAAGCCTCCAAGAAATATGGGACTATGTAAAAAGACCAAATCTATGTCTGATTGGTGTACCTGAAAGTGACGGGGATAATGGAACCAAGTTGGAAAACACTCTGCAAGATATTATCCAGGAGAACTTCCCCAATCTAGCAAGGCAGGCCAACATTCAGATTCAGGAAATACAGAGAACGCCACAAAGATACTCCTCGAGAAGAGCAACACCAAGACACATAATTGTCAGATTCACCAAAGTTGAAATGAAGGAAAAAATGTTAAGGGCAGCCAGAGAGAAAGGTCAGGTTACCCACAAAGGGAAGCCCATCAGACTAACAGCTAATCTCTCAGCAGAAACTCTACAAGCCAGAAGAGAATGGGGGCCAATATTCAACATTCTTAAAGACAAGAATTTTCAACCCAGAATTTCATATCCAGCCAAACTAAGCTTCATAAGTGAAGGAGAAATAAAATACTTTACAGATAAGCAAATGCTGAGAGATTTTGTCACCACCAGGCCTGCCTTACAAGAGCTCCTGAAGGAAGCACTAAACATGGAAAGGAACAACCGGTACCAGCCACTGCAAAATCATGCCAAATTGTAAAGACCATCGAGGCTAGGAAGAAACTGCATCAACTAATGAGCAAAATAACCAGCTAACATCACAATGACAGGATCAAATTCACACATAACAATATTAACTTTAAATGTAAATGGACTAAATGCTCCAATTAAAAGGCACAGACTGGCAAATTGGATAAAGAGTCAAGACCCATCAGTGTGCTGTATTCAGGAAACCCATCTCACATGCAGAGACACACATAGGCTCAAAATAAAGGGATGGAGGAAGATCTACCAAGCAAATGGAAAACAAAAAAAGGCAGGGGTTGCAATCCTAGTCTCTGATAAAACAGACTTTAAACCAACACAGATCAAAAGAGACAAAGAAGGCCATTACATAATGGTAAAGGGATCAATTCAACAAGAAGAGCTAACTATCTTAAATATATATGCACCCAATACATGAGCACCCAGATTCATAAAGCAAGTCCTGAGTGACCTACAAAGAGACTTAGACTCCCACACAATACTGATGGGAGACTTTAACACCCCACTGTCAACATTAGACAGATCAACGAGACAGAAAGTTAACAAGGATACCCAGGAATTGAACTCAGCTCTGCACCAAGCGAACCTAATAGACATCTACAGAACTCTCCACCCCAAATCAACAGAATATACATTTTTTTCAGCACCACACCACACCTATTCCAAAATTGACCACATACTTGGAAGTAAAGCTCTCCTCAGCAAATGGAAAAGGACAGAAATTATAACAAACTGTCTCTCAGACCACAGTGCAATCAAACTAGAACTCAGGATTAAGAAACTCACTCAAAACCTCTCAACTACATGGAAACTGAACAACCTGCTCCTGAATGACTACTGGGTACATAACGAAATGAAGGCAGAAATAAAGATGTTCTTTGAAACCAAGGAAACAGAGACACAACATACCAGAATCTCTGGGACACATTCAAAGCAGTGTGTAGAGGGAAATTTATAGCACTAAATGCCCACAAGAGAAAGCAGGAAAGATCCAAAATTGACACCCTAACATCACAATTAAAAGAACTAGAAAAGCAAGAGCAAACACATTCAAAAGCTAGCAGAAGGCAAGAAATAACTAAAATCAGAACAGAACTGAAGGAAATAGAGACACAAAAAACCCTTCAAAAAATTAATGAATCCAGGAGCTGGTTTTTTGAAAGGATCAACAAAATTGATAGACTGCTAGCAAGACTAATAAAGAAGAAAAGAGAGAAGAATCAAATAGACACAATAAAAAATGATAAAGGGGATCTCACCACTGATCCCACAGAAATACAAACTACCATCAGAGAATACTACAAACACCTCTATGCAAATAAACTAGAAAATCTAGAAGAAATGGATAAATTCCTCGACACATACACTCTCCCAAAACTAAACCAGGAAGAAGTTGAATCTCTGAATAGACCAATAACAGGCTCTGAAATTGTGGCAATAATCAATAGCTTAGCAACCAAAAAGAGTCCAGGACCAGATGGATTCACAGCTGAATTCTACCAGAGGTACAAGGAGGAACTGGTACCATTCCTTCTGAAACTATTCCAATCAATAGAAAAACAGGGAATCCTCCCTAACTCATTTTATGAGGCCAGCATCATCCTGATACCAAAGCCAGGCAGAGACACAACAAAAAAAGAGAATTTTAGACCAATATCCTTGATGAACATTGATGCAAAAATCCTCAATAAAATACTGGCAAACCGAATCCAGCAGCACATCCAAAAGCTTATCCACCATGATCAAGTGGGCTTCATCCCTGGGATGCAAGGCTGGTTCAATATACGCAAATCAATAAATGTAATCCAGCATATAAACAGAACCAAAAACAAAAACCACATGATTATCTCAATAGATGCAGAAAAAGCCTTTGACAAAATTCAACAACCCTTCATGCTAAAAACTCTCAATAAATTAGGTATTGATGGGACATATCTGAAAATAATAAGAGCTATCTATGACAAACCCACAGCCAATATCATACTGAATGGGCAAAAACTGGAAGCATTCCCTTTGAAAACTGGCACAAGACAGGGATGCCCTCTCTCACCACTCCTATTCAACAGAGTGTTGGAAGTTCTGGCCAGGGCAATCAGGCAGGAGAAGGTAATAAAGGGTATTCAATTAGGAAAAGAGGAAGTCAATTTGTCTCTGTTTGCAGAAGACATGATTGTATATCTAGAAAACCCCATTGTCTCAGCCCAAAATCTCCTCAAGCTGATAAGCAACTTCAGCAAAGTCTCAGGATACAAAATCAATGTACAAAAATCACAAGCATTCTTATACACCAATAACAGACAAACAGAGAGCCAAATTATGAGTGAACTCCCATTCACAATTGCTTCAAAGAGAATAAAATACCTAGGAATCCAACTTACAAGGGATGTGAAGGACCTCTTCAAGGAGAACTACAAACCACTGCTCAATGAAATACAAGTGGATACAAACAAATGGAAGAACATTCCCTGCTTATGGGTAGGAAGAATCAATATCGTGAAAATAGCCATACTGCCCCAGGTAATTTATAGATTCAATGCCATCCCCATCAAGCTACAATGACTTTCTTCACAGAATTGGAAAAAACTACTTTAAAGTTCATTTGGAACCAAAAAAGAGCCTGCATACCAAGTCAATCCTAAGCCAAAAGAACAAAGCTGGAGGCATCACCCTACCTGACTTCAAACTATACTACAAGGCTACAGTAACCAAAACAGCATGGTACTGGTACCAAAACAGAGATATAGACCAATGGAACAGATCATGAGTGATAAAGATATGTCAATATGGGTTGTCAATTGTAACAAATCTACCACCCTGATGGGAGATGTTGATAACGGGCAAGGCTATGCATGTGTGGGAGCAGGCAGGATATGGGAAATCTCTGTGCTTTCTCCTCAATTGTACTGCGATTCGAAAACTATTCTAAAAAATAAAGTCCTTTAATAATCATAAGATAACCATTTAACTGTATTAATTGGCAAATAACTGCTCTTTTAAAAATGTCCACTTTAAACAATCCAGCAGTGAACACAGGTGACTAAAATAAAAGTAGTAAGGGCCATGTGTCAGCTACAATATGCCAGGAGAGTTGTAAAGAGGGATGGTTATTTCTAGCTGGCTGAAGTGGTGCAAACTTTTGAAGAAAGGGTGTATGAGATAAGCTTGAGGCATGCACTGGATGTCGGAAGCCTAACACTTGCCTTAATTGGCTAAAATCAAGGTATTGATAGAGCTGCATCTTTTTATTTTATTTTATTGTTTATTTATTTTTGAGATGGAGTCTCACTCTGTTGCCCATGCTAGACTACAGTGGCAAGATCTTGGCTCACTGCTACGTCCACCTCCCAGGTTCCCGTGATTCTCCTACCTCAGCATCCTGAGTAGTTGGGATTACAGGCACCTGCCACCATGCCAGGCTAATTTTTGTATTTTTTAGTAGAGATGGGGTCTCACCATGTTGGCCTAGCTGGTCTCTAACTCCTGACCTCAAGTGATCCACCTTCCTTGGCCTCCCAAAGTGCTGGGATTACAGGTATAAGCCACCGCGCCTAGCCCTGCATTTTTTTTCTGTAAGCTCTACAACCTGTTTCCTTGTCTTTTCCCACTTCTAGAGGCGACCTACATTCCTTGGCTTCTGGGCCGTTTCCTCCAACTTCAAAACCGGCAACAATATGCATAGTCATTCTCACATCACATCCCTCTGACCTCTTCTGTTGCTTCCCACTTACATACACACATACATATATATGTGTGGGTGTACACAACACACACACACACACACACACACATTTCCTTTTAGTTCTACCAAAACCTTCACTAAAGGAAAAGAAACTAATATGGGTTTTTTAAAAAATTGTTTTAGAAGTCTTTTCATACTGAAACTAAAGTAACTAAAGTAATGCTATCCTAAAATGTGATGTTAATGCTTGGACTTGGTGATCATTGCTTTGGGGAGATTCTGAGGAGCATCTTGACAGTTGTCCTAAAATGAGTTACAATTCCAAATAAAAATAAACACTTTCGGCCGGGCACAGTGGCTCACACCTCTAATCCCAGCACTCTGGGAGGCCTAGGCGGGTGTATCACGAGGTCAGGAGATTGAGACCATCCTGGCTAACACGGTGAAACCCCGTCTCTACTAAAAATACAAAAAATTAGCCAGGCCTGGTGGCAGGCGCCTGTAGTCCCAGCTACTTGGGAGGCTGAGGCAGGAGAATGGTGTGAATCCTGGAGGCCTAGCTTGCAGTGAGCTGAGATTGTGCCACTGCACTCCAGCCTGGCCAACAGAGCGAGACTCAGTCTCAAAAAGCAAACAAACAAACAAAAATAAACACTTTCTTAACATAATGTCATTAAAGTAAATTTAGTAAGTGTTGCTTTTTTATTTCTTTCCATACTTTTATTCATGGAAATAAAATCTACCATTTAGGAAGACATTTTATATAATAAGACTTAAGTTAGGAGAATGTGGGGTAGTGAATGCTGCTTTACTGCAATTCCAGGAAAAGCTGGATCATTACTTGTTGGGAATGTTTGATAGTGAATTTACACATTAAGTGAGAGAAGGTTCTAGTAAATTTGACCCAGGGCGTTTTCTCCAGGGATTTCACCTGAACTAAGAAACATTCCCCACTTTACATAAACAATAGCATGCTCCACATATTCTTCCTTTGTCTTTTTTTTAATGTAACAATATATTGTGAATAGGGTCCATATTAGAAAATACATATCTCGTTTCTTCTTTTTTTAAGAACTCAGAATATTCATTTGCCTGCATGTGTCATTATTTGATAACTTATTGATTGATATTTACATTGTTTTCAGTATTTTGGGAATATAGCTTGCTAGAGGTTAAATTCCTAGAAGTACTCCCACTGGCTCAAAGTCATTTACTTTGCAAACACAATCTCCAATCAACACCTTTGTTGACAATCTGGGTGACTTTTAATTGCAGTTCTCTTATTGTCAATGAATAAAAAAATGATGTTCATATTTTCATGTTTCATAACCTCTAGTGACTGTTTTGGAAAATGTTTGATGATTTTTTTTCTTTACTAGTTCCTATATCTTATAGCAATTTTAGTTTTACAGAAAACTGTACAGAAAGTATGGAGGGCTCCCTGCCCAACATACGCACAGTTTCTCCTATCATTAACCCCTTGTATTAGTACAGCACATTTGTTCCAAATGATGAAAGAATACCGATACATTATTAAGTCCATATTTTACATTAGAGTTCACTTTCTATGTTGTAAATTTCCAAAGGTTTGGCAAATGCATATTATGATGCAACATTATAATATCATATAGAATAGTTTCACTAGCCCAAAAAATGTCTTGTGTCAGACCTATTCAGACCTATTCATCCATTCCTTCTCCCCACTGAACCCCAAGAAACAACTGATCTTTTCATTGCCCATTATTTTGCCTTTTCTACAAAGTTATACAGTTAAAATTATACAATCTGAAGCTTTGTAGGCTGCCTTCTTTTATTTACACATTTAATTTTCCTTTCTTTTTGTAGATTGATAGCTCATTTTTTTTTAATTGATTGATGTGATTTGGATTTGTGTCTCTGCCCAAATATCATGCCAAATTGGAAGAGGGGCCTGGTGGGAGATGACTGGATTATGTGGGTGGATTTCCCCCTTTCTGGTCTCAAGATAGTGAGTGAGTTATGAGATCTGATAGTTTAGAAGTGTGTGGTACTTCCACTTTTGCGCGCTCTCTCTCTTTCTCTCCTGTTGCCATGAGAAGATACGCTTTGTTTCCCCTTTGCCTTCTGCCATGATTGTAAGTTTCCTGAGGCCTCCCAGTCATGCTTCCTCTAAAGCCTGTTGAACTGTGAATGAATTAATCCTGTTTTCTTCATAAATTACCCAGTCTCAGGTAGTTCTTTATAGCATCCTGAGAATGGACTAATACATTGATGACTAATATTCCATTGTATGAATGTACCACAGTTCAATTATTTGTTTACCTATTAAAGGACATCTTAAATGCTTCCACTTTTTAACATTCAAATGCAGGGTTTTTTTTTTTGTGGACATGTTTCCAATTAATTTAGGTAAATATCTGGGAGCATGATTGCTTAATCATACAGTAAATCTATCTTTTGCTTTTAAAAAACTTTGACTCTGTCTTCCAACATGGCTGTACCATTTTATATTACCTCCAGCAATGAAAGAAAATTCCTGTTATCTCATTCTTGCCAGCATTTGGTGGTGTTTTTGTTAATTTTTAAGAGCTTTTTATATACATAGGACATTTGCCTATGTCTGTGTCTGACTTAGAAATTCTTCTAATTTATCTTTTGTTGTTGAATTTCACTTAAAATAAGTTTTGGGGATGCAGTTTTTAAAATATTTTATTCCTTTTCTTTATCTTCTTTGTTTTAACATTTATTTTAGGTTCATGGGTACATGTGCAGGTTTGTTATATAGGTAAATTGTATGCTATGCAGGTTTGGTGTACAGACTTATTGTCACCCAGGTAATAATCATAGTCACTTATAGGTAGCTTTGTATCTTCACCCTCCTCTCACCCTCCACCCACAAGCAGACCCCAGTGTCTCTTGTTCCCTTATTTGTGTCCATATGTACTCAATGTTTAGCTCCCACTTAAAAGAGAGAACGTGTGGTATTTGATTTTCTGTTCCATAGGCTCACTTATGATTCAACATCACTAATTATTAGAGAAATACAAATCAAAACTACAATGAGACACCATCTCACACCAGTTAGAATGGCTATTGTTAGCAAGTAAAAAAATAACAGATACTGACAAGGTGGTGAAAAAAAGGGAACACTTATACATTACTGGTGGGATTGTAAATTAGTTCTGCCATTGTAGAAAGCAGTCTGGTGGTTTATCAGAGAATGTAAAACAAAATTACCATTCAGCCCATTAATTGTATTACTGGGTATAAACCCAAAGCAATAAAAATCCTTCCACCATTTTTTTTTAATTATCATTTGGGGCATTTGGGTCATACTTAGTGTTATGGGTTGGTTGTGTCCCCAGCCAAATCTCATCTTAAACTATAGTTCCCATCATCCCCAAATGTCGTGGAAGGGACCCAGTGAGAGGTAACTGAATTATGGGGATGGTTATCTCCACACTGTTCTCGTAGTGAGTGAGTTCTCATGAGATCTGATGGTTTTATAAGGTGCTTTTCTCCCTCTTTGCTTGGCACTTCTTCTTGCTGCTGCCATGTGCAGAAGGATGTGTTTGCTTTCCCTTCTGCTGTGATTTTAAGTTTCCCGAGGCCTCCCCAGCCCTCCAGAACTGCAGGTCAATTAAACCTCTTTCCTTTATAAATTACCAGTCTTGAGTATGTCTTTATTAGCAGTGTGAGACTGGACTATTACAGTAAATAGGTACCAGGTAAGGGGGCACTGCTGTAAAGATATCCCCAAATGGGGAAGCAACCTTGGAATTTGGTAACAGGCAGAGGTTGGAATTGTTTGGATGGCTCAGAAGAAGAAAGAAAAATGTGGGAAACTTTGGAACTTCCTAGAGACTTGGAGGGCTCAGAAAATAGGAAGATGTGGGAAAGTTTGAAACTTTCAAGAGTCTTGTTGAATAGCTTTGAACAAAATGCTGATAGTGATATGGATGATAAAGTCCAGGCTGACATGGTCTCAGATGGAGATGAGGAACTTGTTGGGAGCTGGAGTAAAGGTCACTGTTGCTATACAAAGAGTTGGGTGACATTTTGCCCCTACCCTGGAGATCTGTGGAACTTTGAACTTGAGAAAGATAATTTAGGGTATCTGGTGGAAGAAATTTCCACTGGCAAAGTGTTCAAGAAGAAGTGGCGCATAAAAGTTTGAAAAATTTGCAGGCTGATGATACAGTAGAAAAGAAACCCATATTCTGGGGAGAAATTCAAGCCAGCTGCAGAAATTTACATAAGTAATGAGAAGACAAATGTAATTGCCAAGATAATGGGGAGAATGTCTCCAGGGAATGTCAGAGACCTTTGTGGCAGCCCCTCCCATCACAAAACAAGAGGCCTAAGAGAAGTACTGGTTTTGTGGGCTGGGCCCAGGGACCCCTGCTGTGTGTAGCCCAGAAACTTGGTGCTACAAGTCCCAGCCACTCCAGCCATTTTTAAAAGAGGCCATGGTACAGCTTGGCCCATGGCTTTAGAGGTTGCAAGCCGCGAGCCTTGGTAGCTTCCATGTGGTGTTGAACCTGTAGATGCACAGAAGTAAAGAATTGAGGTTTGGGAACCTCCGCTAAGATTTCAGAACATGTATGGAACTTTCTAGGCAGAAGCTTGCTGCAGAGATGGGGCCCTTATGCAGAACCTCTGCTGGGACAGTGTGGAAGGGAAATGTAGGGTTGGAACCCCCACACAGAGTCCCCACTGGGGCACTCCCTAGTGTGGCTGTTAGAAGATGCCCACCATCCTCTATACCCCAGAATGGTAGACCTACCAACACCTTGCTTTGTGTGCCTGAAAAAGCTGCAGACACAATGCCAGCCCTTAAAAGCAGCCTGAAGGGAAGCTGTATCCTGCAAAGCCACAGTGGTAGAGCTGCCTAAGACCATGGGAGCCCACCTCTTGCATCTGTGTAACCTGGACGTGAGACATGGAGCCAAAGGAGGTCATTTTGGAAAAATAAGGTTTAAAGACTGCCCTATTAGATTTTCGGCTTGCATGGGGCCTGTAGCCCCTTTGTTTTGGCCAATTTCTCCCATTTGGAATGGGTGTATTAACCCAATGCCTGTACTCCCCATTGTACCTAGGAAGCAACTTATCTGCTTTGATTTTACCAGCTCATAGGCAGAAGGTACTTGCTTTGTCTCAAATGAGACTTTGGACTTGGACTTTTGAGTTAATGCTGAAATGAGTTAAGACTTTAGGGGCCTGGTAGGAAGGCATAATTGTGTTTTGAAATGTGAGGACATGAGATTTGAGAGGGGCCAGGGACAGAATGATATGGTTTGGCTGTGTCCTCACCCAAATCTCATCTTGAACTGCAGTTCCCATAATCCCCATGTGTCATGGCAGGGACCCATTGGGAGGTAATTGAATCATGGAGATGGTTACCTCCATGCTCTTCTCATGAAAGTGAATGAGTTCTCATGAGATCTGATGGTTTTATAAGGGGCTCTTCTTTTCCTTCACTCTGCACTTCTCCTTGCTGCTGCCATGTAAAGAAAGATGTGTTGACTTCCCTTTCTGCCATAACTGTAAGTTTCCTGAGGCCTCCCCAGACCTGAAGAACTGTCAGTCAATTAAACCTCTTTCATTTATAAATTACCCAGTCTCGAGTATGTCTTTATTAGCAGTGTGAGAATCGATTAATACACTTAGAAACACATTTTTTTCTTCCTAGATAATTAAAAGAAATCCTATGTGAGTAGTTCTAATACTTATAATTTCACATGTAAAATTTGTGTATTTGGTCAATATATAAATTTCAAATTAATGTTTCTATAATTAGTAAGGTACAATTGCAGCAGCTTGTTTTCCTCCAGATGATCATCCAGCTATCTTAGTGTCACTAAGAGAATACCTTTGCCTATGAAGAGTATTGAAACATTTTTTCCCATATTTTCCTCAATGACCATATAACCAGAGCCCAGCTGGTCATTCTACATCTTCCTGGAGAAGCCAGAGGAGGAGAATTTTGTAATAAAAAGAGATTCAAGTACAGATCCCAGCTGTATTTCTTTTGGACAAGTTATTCATTATTCTTGAAACCTATTTTCTTCATATTTAAAGAAGGAGAAAATAGTGATTTTCTACAGTTTCTATGATTATTAAAATGAGATACCAGAATGCCTGAAACAATACTAAATGCAAAGCAAGGGTTCACTATATGGTAGCTATCATTATTAATATTATAATCACACTAAAATAATAGACTTAGGAATTAACATAGTCAAAGAAAAAATCTATTAATAAAATATATTTATGACAACTTACCCCAAATATGTGGAATTATATATCCTACAAGCCCCTCGTGCTCCACAGCTGTTGGTGGACCACTTCATACACGTTGTATCAATCAGAGCCCCAAAATATATTGGAACTAGAATACCTCCTGCAACATGAGATAAGAAGATATCAATCCAAGGAAAATGTTTCAGATATAACTGGGTGATATTCTACACTGATATATTTTGAGTTAAAAAAGTTTACAATTTTGGAAAATTATTCCATTGTTTTGGGCTACATCTACCCAAGAATCAAAATTATTAGGAAGCTCAAAGGCTTAAGTCATATGGTAATGTCATAGACATATTTGATCTACTCTTCCCTCCCTATATTCATAGGGAAGAAGGAGGACTATATACCTATATACTCTGTTCTTCCTATAACATCGATTAACTTAAACCTGATTGGTAAAAGGGGAACGTTATTCGTGAAACATGGAAATCATATTGATTCATATACAATTTTTCTTAGGCGAGAAAGACTGGATTACTGGGAGTCAAATTACAACCTTATGGGAAAAGGAAAAAGCTCTCACCTCAACTGCTGTAAAGTCAAAGATTTTTAATACTATTTTAAGAAAATTAAAAAGTGAATGCTTACATCAGGATTCCCTCCCCCAGAGATGTTCAGGCCTGGTTTCAAAGAGTGCTCAGCTATTGGCCAGTTTTACTTCTTTCTGGGCTCAGAACCCCATTTCCTCCTTCTTGGTGCTCTTAAAGACCACAGTCCAGCATTTTCTTTCCATTGATTTAATGCTTTTCTTAATATCTCCTAAAGCAGCCTAGGCTGTACAGGTTAGGGTCGCTGATAAATTTTGTTTCTGTTAGTGGTCTTATCACAACGGTGCATACATTTCAGTGGTCTGTCTCTGAGTCAATTTTTATCTGTAGTGCATGGTTTCACGGAAGGTACAGCATTCCAGGAATACATACATTGTTTATAGGAGAAGTATACATTCTGAGATTAACTCCTAGTTTTAAGCATAGGTAATTTGGTCAAAATTTTGAAGGACATCGTAGTAGAGAGCCATCCTTCAGATGTTAGAACTGAAGCATACAAGATTTTAGTTTGTTCTTGTTCTTTTTTGTGACTCATACTTTTCAGATTTTGTCACAAAACATGACAGTGATTTATATATGGCAGTTTACTGATTCTGCTTATTTTTAATCATTCTCAATTTCTGACAGTAAGAAATATTAGAATGACAAGGGAATGGTGTCTGAGGCCAATGTATCTGAAGCAATCTAGTGCTGACAAAATGGGTGAGAAATTTGCAGATTTCAAAAACTCAGGAGCACCTTTGAAAAATAAAAAATAGATGTCAACAATTTATTTTCTTCACATTATGCCACTGGGTTTAAACAAACTTTATGAAGTAAATGTGTTAACTAACACTTAATTACTGGAATTAGAAACCTCTGATGACCTATTTTCTAAATAACTTTTTCAATTTAATACACTATATATTATAATAGGCCTTCCACAATTTACAGACATACCATATTTAAGACGATTGTTTGCGAATTGGAAGTTTGGTACTAAGTGTGCATTTTTCCCATAGAGGCATTTGAGCTTCATTGTGGCATATGGTGGACACATCGAAATTGGATGTTCACAATTAGGATGGCCAGATTTTTTTTTTTCTATTTTATGTTGCTAAAATAATTTCTATTTTCAGTCTCATTTCAACGTATCAGAAGAAATACTAACTACCCAGAACTATTTTCAGCCTCTGTGTTCAAGTTCCAGGAGTGAGGTATCTTCACTGAATCTGAAGGTAGAGAACTGCCAAGATTACAGAGGCTGGAAGATTAGGGACACAGAAAGGGAATACTGGGAAGAGAACCGATGTAACCCTGCAGCATCTCCATCTTCTCTCTCCTATTCCCTTTGCACTTCTTTTTACCTTTCAGGATCTGTGACCTTCTCACCAACTACACTTCATGACAACTCCATTGTAATTTGGCCATACTTTTTCCTTTGCTTGCAAGGGTCCCAGAAACTGACCCCTCCCACTTCCTTTCCCTTCTGCCATCAGTGGTTACCTATGGGCCATAATCAGTCCTCTGCACCAATCCCTAGATGAATGATGCCCTTTTGCTACTTCCCAGGAATAAGCATATAAGGTTTACAGTTCTTACGAAGGAGCACTCACAGGGGTTAGGCTAGACATTGTTTAACAACAGGCAGCTGTGCAGTAAAGAGGGCAAATGGCAACAAGGGAGAAAGGGTAATTTTCTAAATCTTTTCTAATCAACTTTGAATATTTAAAATATAGGCCTCTAAAAGGTGGCCGATAGGAGGCAGGACTAGCTTGCAGCTCTCACTTGGACAAACAGAGCAGCATGTGGAGACTCACACTGCAAACTTTTTCTCCAAGAACTACCATAGCAACATAGTGGGAAAGCTGAGAGAATCCACAAACCCTTTGAAGAAACGTATCACCAGCTGCAGGCTCCCTGAGATGCCAAAAAACGGAGTCAGCTTCCTTTCTCAGCAGGGAGGCTGGTGGTTAGGGGCAAGTTTTTAGCCTTCGTCACCAAATAGCTGGTAATAGACTCAGTGCTGTTGGGGGTCACAGTGGCAGTGAGATCAGCCTGTAGGACTGCATGCTAGATAGGAGCAGGGTAAGGCCTGTTACTGCCAGTCCTTCCACGCCCCCCTGCCGCTCACCTGGCCCCCCACTACTTCTTTTGAAATCTGTGTGACTCAGCAGAGGCAGCCATAATTCCCTTGGGAACATAACTTCATTGGCCTGGGAACCACACCCTCATCCCCCACAGCAGCCACAGCAAGCCCTACCCAAAGAGAGTCTGAGCTCAGACATGCCTACCTCTGCCCCCACCTGGTGATCTTTCTCTACCTGCTCTGGTTGCCGATGACAAGAACATAATCTCTTAGGAGCTCTATGGCCTTGCCCACCAACTGAGAAACCTGAATACTTAACCAGGTGATCCTAGGGCAAGTTTGCTTCCTCTCTATAGTACTGCGGCTGATGTACTCTTGAAAGCACCACTGCCTGGCTGGAGGCCAACCAACACAAAACCGGTGAACTAAACAAAAATACAACCAAGGACCCTATCACAGTCCACTTCAACCTCCTGCTACCTCCGCCAGAGCAAATGCTGGTATCTATGGCTGAAAGACCTGAAGATGGATCACATCACAGGGACTCTTTGCAGACACTCCCTAGTACCAATCCAGAGCCCAGTAGCTCCACTGGGTGGCTAGACCCAAAAGAGTAAAAACAACAACTGCAGTTCAACTATCAGGAAGCCCCACCCCTAGGGGAATGGGTAGAATGCCACATCAAAGGAGCACCCTATGGGACAAAAAAATCTGAACAGCAGCCCTTGAGCCCCAGATCTTCCCTCTGTCATAATCTACAAAATGAGCAGGAACAATAAAAACAATTCTGATAATATAACAAAACAAAGTTCTTTAACACCCTCAAGAGTCACACCAGTTCACTAGCAATGGATCTAAACCAGACAAAACCTCTGAATTGCCAGGAAAATAATTCAGAAGGTCCATTATTAAGCTAGTCAATGAGGCGCCACAGAAAGGTGAAGTCCAACTTAAGGAAATAAAAAACATGATACAAGATATGAAAGGAAAATTTCTCAGTGAAATAGATAAGCTAAATCAAAAACAATCGCAACTTCTGGAAGTCAAGGACACACTTAGAGAAATGCAAAATGCCCTGGAAAGTCTCAGCAACAGAATCTAACTAGCAGAAGAAAGACCTTCAGAGCTGGAAGACAAGGCTTTCAAACCAAATCAATTCATCAAAGAGAAAGAAAGAAGAATTTTAAAAAATAAACAAAGCCTCCAGAAAGTTTGAGACTAGGTTAAGCATCCAAACCTAAGAATAATTGGCGTTCCTAAGGAAGAAGAGAAATCTAAAAATCTGGAAAGCGTATTTAAGGGAATAAACAAGGAAAACTTTCCCAGCCTTACTACAGATCCAGACATCCAAATACAAGAAGCTCAAAGAACACCTGGGAAATTCATCACAAAAAGATTATCACCTAGGCACGTATTCATCAAGTTATTTAAAGTCACGATGAAGGAAAGAATCTTAGGAGCTGTGAGGCAAAAACATCAGCATCAGGTAACCTATAAAGGAAAACCTATCAGAATCCCAGCAGATTTCTCAGCAGAAACTGTACAAGCCAGGAGGGTTTGAGTTCCTATTTTTAGCCTCCTTAAACAAGAAAGTTATCAGCAAGAATTTTGTCCCCAGCAAAACTAAGCTTCATAAATGAAGGAAAGATACAGTATTTTCCAGACAAACAAATGCTGAGAGAATTTGCCACTACCAAGCCAGCACTACAAGAACTGCTAAAAGAGCTTTAAATCTTGAAACAAATCCTCAAAAGACACCAAAATGGAACTTCCTTGAAGCATAAATCTCACAGGACCTGTATAACAATAACACACACACACACACACACACACACACACACACACACACACACACACAACCCAAGGTATTCTGGCAGCTAGCACGATGAATAGAATAGTACCTCACATCTCAATACTAACGTTGAATGTAACTGACTTAAATGCCCCACTTAAAATATATAGAATGGCAGAATGGATAAGAATTCACTAACGAAGTTTCTGCTGTCTTCAGGAGAGACTCACCTAACACATAAGGATTCACATAAACTTAAAGGAGTGGAAATAGATATTCCACATAAATGGACACTAGAAGTGAGCAAGAGTAGCTATTCTTATATTAGACAAAACAAACTTTAAAGCAACAGCAGTTTAAAAAGACAAAGGGGCACATTATATAATGATAAAAGAACTAGTCCTATAGGAACATATCAGAATCTTAAATATATATGCACCTAACACTGGAGCTCCCAAATTTATATAAAAAACTTACTACTAGACCTAAGAAATGAGATAGACAGCAACTCAATAATAGTGGGGGACTTTAATACTCCACTCACAGTGCTAGATAGGTCATCAAGAGAGAAAGTTAGCAAAGAAACAATAGACTTAAACTACACCCTAGAATAAATGAGCTTAACAGATACTTACTGAACATTCTACCCAATGACTGTAGAATATACATTCTATTCATCAGCACATGGAACATTGTCCAAGATAGACCATATGATAGGCCACAAAACATGTTTCAGTAAATTTAAGAAAGTGGAAATTACATCAAGTACTCTCTCACAGTGAAAGAAAATTGGAAATTAGCAGAAAAAGGAACACCAAAAACCATGAAAATACATGGAAATTATATAACTGTCTCCTGAATGATTGTTGGGTCAACAATGAAATCAAAATGGAAATTTAAAAAAGTTTTGAATGGAACAAAAATGTGACAAAACTTATCAAAATTTCTGGGATACAGCAAAAGTGGTGCTAAGAGGAAAGTTCATAGCTTTAAATGCCTATATCAAAAAGTCTGAAAGAGCACAAATAGACAACATAAGGTCACATCTTATGGAACTAGAGAAACAAGAACAATCCAAACCCAAAGCCAATTGAAGAAAAGAAATAACAAAGATCAGGGCAGAACTAAGTGAAATTGAAACAACAACAACAACAAAATACAAAATATAAATGAAACAAAAATCTGGTTCTTTGAAATGATAAATGAAATTGATAGACCATTAGCAAGCTTAACCAAGAAAAGAAGAGAGAAGATCAAAATAAGCTCAATTAGAAACTAAATGGGAGATATTACTACTGATACCACAGAAATACAAAAGATTATTTGAGGCTACTATGAACACCTTTAAGTGCATAAACTAGAAAATCTAAAGGTGATGGATAAATTCCTGGAAATAAACAACCAGGAATAAATAGAAACTCTGAACAGACCAATAAAAACCAGTGAGATTGAAATGGTAATCTAAAAACTGCCAACAACAACAACAAAAAAAGTCCAGAACCAGACAGATTCACAGCTGAATTCTATCAGGAATTCAAAAAAGAGTTGTTATCAATCCTATTGACACTATTCCACAGGATAGAGAAGGAAGGTATTCCTCCTAAATTTTCTATAGAGCCACTATCACCCTAATACCCAAACCAAGAAAGGACATAACAAAAAAGAAAACTACAGACCGATATCCCTGATGAACATAGAAGCAAAAACCCTCAGCAAAATACTAGCTAACTCAATCTAACAGAAGATCAAACAGATAATACACCATGATCAAGTGGGTTTCATACCAGGGATGTAGCGATGATTTAACATCCACCAGTCAATACACCACGATACACCACAAAAACAGAATTAAAAACAAAAATCACATGATCATCTCAATAGATGCAGAAAAAGCATTTGACAAAATCAGGCATCATTTTATGATTAAAACCCTCAGTAAAACTGGCATAGAAGAGACACGCCTTAAGGTAACAAAAGCCATCTATGGCAAACCCACAGCTAATATTTTACTGAATGAGGAAAAGTTGAAAGCATTCCCCCTGAAAACTGAAACAAGATAAGGATGCCTACTTTCACCACTTCCATTAAACATAGTACTGGAAGTCCTAGCCAGAGCAATCAGACAAGAGAAAAAAATCAAGGGCATCCAAATTGGTAAAAAGGAAGCCAAACTGTCACTGGTGATGATATGATTGTAAACATAGAAAGCCCTAAGGACTCATCCAAAAAGCCCCTAGAGCTGGTGAATGAATTCAGCAAAGTTTCAGGATACAAAAATCAATGTATACAAATCAGTAGCTCTGCTATACACCAGCAGTGACTAAGTGGAGAATCAAATGAAGAACTCAACCCCTTTCACAATAGCTGCAAAAATATAAAATAATCCTTAGGAATATACCTAACAAAGGAGGTGAAAGACCTCTAAAAGAAAAACTACAAAACACTGCTGAAAGAAATCATAGATGACAAAAACAAATGGAAACACATCCCATGCTCAGGGATGGGTAGAATCAATATTGTGAAAATAACCATACTGTCACAAGCAAGCTACAAATTCAATGCAATTCCTGTCAAAATACCACCATCATTCTTCATAGAACTAGAAAAAATAATCTTAAAATTCAAGTGGAGCCACGTAAGAGCCTGCATAGCCAAAGCAAGACTAAGCAAAATGAAAAAATCTGGAGGCATCACATTACCTGACTTCAAACTATACTATAAGGCCATAGTCACTAAAACAGCATGGTACTGGTATAAAAATAGGCACATAGATCAATAGAACAAAATAGAGAACCCAGATATAAAGCCAAATACTAACAGCCAACTGATCTTTGACAAAGCAAACAAAAATATAAAGTGGAGAAAGAATACCCTAGTCAACAAATTGTGCTGGGATAATTGGCAAGTCACATGTAGAAGAATGAAACTGGATCCTCATCTCCCACCTTATATGAAAATCAACTCAAGACGAATCAAAGACTTAAATACAAGACCTGAAATCATAAAAGTTCTAGAAGATAACATCAGAAAAACCATTCTAGACATTGGCTTCAGCAAAGACTTCATGACCAAGAACCCAAAAGCAAATACAACAAAAACAAAGATAAACAGATGGGAGTTAATTAAACTTAAAAGCTTTTGCACAGTAAAAGAAATAATCAGCAGAGTTAATAGCCAATCCACACAATAGCAGAAAATCTTCACAATCTATACATCTGACAAAGGACTAATATTCTGAACCTACAAACAACTCAAACAAATCAGCAACACAAAAACCAAACAATCTCATCAAAAAGTGGGCTAAGGACATGCATAGACAATTCTCAAAAGAAGATACACAAATGGCCAACAAGCATATGAAAAAATGCTCAACATCACTAATTATCAGGGAAGTGCAAATCAAAACCACAATGCGATACCACCTCACTCCTCCAAGAATGGCCATAATCAAAAAATTAAAACATAATAAATGTTGATGTGGATATGGTGAAAAGGGAACACTTTTACACTGCTTGAGGGAAGGTACACTAGTACAACCACTATGGAAAACAATGTGGAGATTTCTTAAAGAAATAAAAGTAGATCTACCATTTGATCCAGCAATCCCATACTAGGTATATAGCCAGAGAAAAAGAAGTAATTATATGAAAAAGATACTTGCACATGCATGTTTATAGTAGCACAATTTGCAATTGCAAAAATATGGAGCCAGCCCAAATGCCCATCAATCAATAAGTGGCTAAAGGAAATGTGGTCTGTGTATATCATGGAAAACTACCCAGCCATAAAAATGAATGAAATAATGGTATTCACAGCAACCTGGATGGAATTGGACACTACTATGCTAAGAGAAGTAACTCAGGAATGGAAAACCAAACACCACATGTTCACACTCATAATTGGGAGATATGAGGATGTAAAGGCATAAGAATGATACAGTAGACTTAGGGGACTCAGGGGAAAGGGTGGGAGGTGGGTAACAGATAAATGACTACACATTGGGTACGGTGCACGCTGTTTGGTTGATGGGTGCACCAAAATCTCAGAAATCACTACTGAGAATTTATTCATGTAACCAAACATCACCTATTTCCCAAAAACCTACTGAAATAACAAAAAATAAATTTAAAAACAATTTAAAAAGGCCTTTAGCCTCTGGAGTCTATAATCTTACTCTTCGCCAATAATAAACCACAATTTTCTGATCTTTCTTTTATTCAGTACACGCTCTTAATCTAAGATGTCCAGTTCTAGAGTCTGAATTCTCATTCCCTTTTGCATTAACTTCTGCTAGTGGTTAGTTGGTCAGCCTTACAGGACCAGGTAGTGAGAAGTGGCCCAGTTACATGTTATCTCCTGTTGTTTTATACAACTTCAGCCTGACCAGATTCCTAGGGCTCCTAAGCTAATTGAGGCCTGTCCTAAATAATGCCTCCATTTAGAAGGAAGACTCTCCACTCTGCCTATACCTGGAAGAAATATTCTTATTTTTCTGAAAGAAGGAAAATTTCAAATACTACCTATCTTTCTGTTAGAAAAAGTATAATATAAATATGATGATTCCTTGCTCTTAACAGATTGGCTTTAACAAGAATTAACAATCAAATTCTCTGCTAGGCCACTCAGTTTTCCTCTTATTATTTTCATTTATCACAACAATGGAAATGATTCTTACTTATTCCTTTTTTATACATTCTCATAGTTGAAAATTAATTACATTGTCTTTAAGCCTTAACATGAATATTTACATGTTAAATTTCTAATCTGTATATTTATCATACCTAGCGATCGCATAATCATTGAATGGAAGCCGATTGCAAGTGCTTTCAATTCAGGTTGAACAATCCTGTAATATGATTAAAGCAAAGAAACAATACACATCATTAAAATATCAAACTGAGTTAATATCAAAACATTTATCAGTATCATTTTTCTTCATGATAGAATGAGAACCCTTAAGTGAATGGCCCACATTAAATATAGTTATATTTTCAATTGTTTTAAAAGGCAAACACCTGGGTGGTAGTAATAATTATTTTCATTTCTTATTTATTCTATGCTTTATGATTCCAGGACAGTTTAACAAATATTTTCATATTTGATCCTTATGAAAATCCTATAAAAAGGTGATGAACAGACTTGCCACGTTTATGAAGAAAATGATTTTGTGTGGACTATTTAGGTAGCTCATATGAAAATATTATATACCTTTATCCAAAAGTAATTCTTAGCAGTCCTCTTTTTTCCATCTTATTTCTGTCATCAGTGTTAACACGGTAGTTTACTAATATGATTCATAAATTATATAATACAACCAGAAGGGTCAAAAAACTTTTCTGTATTCTAGTGTCTTGTGTATTTAACTGTCATACTGAAGGTAAGACTATACTTGTATCCTCACTTAGAAACTAACTCACTCTTGCATTTCCCCAATTCCATTTTTCTGTGTTCAATAAACTGATTACACTACCAACCCTGTGACAACTTAGTATATATCAAGTGAAATAAAATTATTTTGCATTAGTGGAGGGGGTGGATTGGGATAAGGGAGGATGACTGCGGCTCAAAAAACCCAGTTTGACTGAAAGAGTAAATTAACTGATGAAAAAGTTGTTTTTTTCTTGAACTCTTGGATGGTTATTCTTTCAGAGAGCTATGTAGCTGTCATCAATCAACAAACATTCACTGAGCACCTAATAAGAGATATTATGCTAGTTAATATTCTTGGGAGTAAATAGACAAATTATGCTTCTTCTCATCTAAGTGACTTGGAGAAGTATATCACTTAATTTCTCTTAGCCTTAGTTTCCTTGTTGGTTAAGTGAGGATAATAATGCTTATCTCATGTTATAAGAATCCAATAAAATGAGCTAGCACTCTAAACTTCAATTTAATTTACACATAATTACCTCTATACTTTACAAAACAGCTACCATTTATTGAGATTCTGAAAAGAATTCAACAGAATTTATAAACTTTTAAAAGGCAAAAGTTAAATTAAACATAATATATTAAAAGCTAAACATAAGATAGTTATATATTAGGAGAGACAATAAATGGAAAGTGTGTTTTGGCTCTCCTTTCACCAAGTACAGCAGTACTTTGTTAGCCCAGTTGAGGGCACAACAACCACACTGAGGACAATGAATCCATGTCTGCTATATAAGGAGGAAATTTATTTCATAAAGAGATGGTCAGGAGAAAATCACCAGGAAGGGTAGGTTAGCTTTTCTATGGAGATGTTACTCTCAAATATCAGATTTCTCAAAGGAGATTTGGGGAAGCGAGAGATTGCACTTCACCCCTGGTTGAGTTCTCTGACAATTGCCTGACAGGCATTTTTCACTGTAATTCGTTTTCGAAAGTTGCAGTTTGTATACTATACGCACAAGGCAAACTGACATTTGTTATCAACTTGTATTTTACCAGGGAAAGGGTTAGCATGCAGGAGAATTGGGGGACTTGCAGATAGGGTGAATATTTTCCTAAGAGTGGGCCTGAAATCTTCAATTCAGTGGAAATGATGGATGTGTGTGATATAGTTAAATACACATACAATAACAATCATATACACTCACTCCTACATTTACATGCATGCACATTCACACTACTCCTTGCATGCTCATACTCACATGCTCACTTGCATGCACACACACACTGTTATCATGAAAGATATTTTTCACTGCAGGTTGATGCTTTGTTTGTCATCAGCTTACATCATGCCTCACACCGTTGTCACCAGCAGAATGCCAAGATTTTTAGATCTTCTCTAGGTACCAAGACTCTCATTCTACTTGGTTTAATACACATTCCTTAATCCAACTCACTCTCCTACTCTTTTCCCATCACTCAAACCCTGTTATTTTGCCCATGGAAACTCTTGTTTCTTACCAGCAAAATGTTTACTTTTTTTTTTTTTTTTTTCCCAGATGGATTCTCATTCTGTGGCCCAGGTTGGAGTTCAGTGCTGTGACCTCAGCTCACTGCAACCTCCACCTCCTGGGTTCAAGCAATTCTCCTGCCTCAGCCTCCCCAGTAGCTGGGATTACAGGCGCCCACCACCACGACTAGCTAATTTGTTTGTATTTTTAGTAGAGATGGGGCTTCACCATGTTGGCCAGCTGGTTTTGAACTCCTGACCTCAAGTGATCCGCTTGCCTCGGCTTCCCAAAGTGTTAGAATTATAGGCATGAGCCACCGTGCCTGGCCAACTTCCTACATTCTTTTTAGCTCTTTTACTTTCTTGTTCTAAATGAAATCTAACTCCCATTAACACTCTTTCCTTGCAACTCTATCAAGTTTTCCTTCCACCGCCTCCATATCAGTGGGCCTGAAATGTGGAAGTCCTTACTGATCTTTTGTTTTTACCACTTCCATACCTGAGTCTCTCCTCTGAAAGACCTCTAGATCCCAGTAAGAGGTGCACCACCCTAATATACTATTCTCTAACCTCCTTGTTGAAGTTAGCTGTAGACTGGCACACCACAACTCTCATCATTTCTTGACAATTTTCATTCTAGGCTCTCTGTCGTTTTTGTCAAAATGATTTCTGCCCCTTTTCTTAGTTATTTTAATATTCATATAGATTATGCTCCCAATGCTCTGCCCTTCCAGTTTCTTGGCCTTTTCTCTGGAAAGTCGTATTTCTTTCACCCACAATCAGTTCATCAGTACCCACTTTTAAAATTCTCCATTTTGAGCATCCCACTCCTCATGACCACCTCTCAAATTTTAAAATTACTCCGTTTCATACGTCTGCTGCAATATACCCCAGCCCTAGCTCTTCAGGCTTATGACTCCTCTGACCTCTTCACAGGCCATCCCTAGTTTCACCTCTTCATGTCCTCTCTCATCATGATCTTTTGTTATAATCAATCCTTTGCATATATCTTGAACATTTTGTCTATCTCATCCTTTATTGTATTGGACAAGCAAAAATGCTTTTATCTAAACCTCTGCCTTCTCTACACCTATGTAGTGTGCTGCATGGCTGGAGGAAATAATTCAACCATGCTGGTTGGGCTCACTTTAAATTCATAAGCCAAAATATTCAGGGGACCTCCAGTGCAATTGTCCAATATTTTACTAGTCCATTTTGCCAGTCAGTATATTTCTCCAATCTTCAAGATTACTAGGTAACATTTTCTGATATGAACACTCTTTCTTTTCTTTATCTTCCTTCTCATCTGATTACATTGCTTTTTTATAACAGAGAAAGTAGAAGCAATTAGATAAAAAAAGTTTAATACTCTTTATCACTACAGGTACACATTTACCGGCTTCTTACCCACATAGACAATTTTCCCTTCTACAGAGAAAAACTCTGTGTCCTTGTTAACATCTTTTCATCTTCCTCTGTAATTACTTTCCCTCTCTCCTGCATTATCAGTTTCCTTCATCTGTACTGCTAATTCTCATTACTATGCAAGCATGGTATGATTTCTAGCATTGAACATAAACAGAACTCTTGATGACACAATCATGCTAACTACCACATCTTTTCTCTGCTTCTTCTTATAACACTTCTCCTGAAAAGAACTTTCCATACTGACTGTTACACTTTCCTTTCTAGCATTTTTTCTTGATCCTCTTCAATATAGCCTTTCAGATTCTATGCAGCACACATTATAGTCACAGTTTCAAAGGGAGAAAAATCCTGTTAAAACAAAATAAATTCAAGATAAGGAGAGATAGCTTATTCAAATGAGGAAGAACCAGATAAACAATTCTGGAAGTATAAAGAAGAAAGAGTGTTACAACATCTCCAAAGGACCACACTAACCTCCAGCAGTGGATTCTAAACACAATAAAATCTTTTATATAGTCAATGTAGAACGCACACCTGTAGTCTCAGCTACTCAGGAGGCTGAGGTAGGAGAATCGCTTGAAGCCCGAAGGTGGAGGTTGCAGTGAGCCGAGATGGCGCACTGCACTCCAGCCTGGTGACAGAGTGAGACTCCAACTCAAAAAAAAAAAAAAAAAATCCAAAATATTGATTCTAAAGAATTCTAAAGAAGCCTCCAAGAAATAAGGCCTTTAAGAAATACAGGATTATATAAAGGTTGAGATCCAAAGTTGAAAGCCATCACAAATACACCAGAAAAATGATGTAGCATATAAAAGAAAATATAGATTTTATTGAGAAAAACAGACATGACTTCTGAAAATGAAAAATATTTTGATGGAATTGCAAAATGGTTTTGAAAGCTTTAACAATGGGCTGAACAAGCAGCATAAACCATTTAAGAGCTGGAAAACAGGTCTTTTAAGTAAACCCAGTAAGACAAATATAGAAAATTAAATTGCGAAACTTAACGATGCCTTCAAGCACTTTGTCATCATGTAAAGGTTATCATGGAAAGCATCCAAACTTATGAATTATAGGTATTCCAGGGGGAGAAGAAGAGAAAGTAAAAAGTGTGGGTAACTTGTTTGAATAAATAACTCAGGAAAACTTCCCGGGTCTTGCTGCAGACCTAGACATCCAGATATAAAAATCTGAGATGATTCCTGGGATATGTATTTCAAGAATAACCTAAGAAAAACATATAGTCCTCAGACTATCCAAAGTCAACATAAAAGAGGCAAGAGAGAAGTGTCTAATCATCTATAAAAGAAATCTCATCAAACTCATACCAGAGTTTGCAGGAACCTTGTAAGCAGGAACCTTAACAAGCCAAAATAAACTGGGGTCCTATTTTGAGTCTTCTTACAAAATAAGGCCAGACAAGAATTTTTTTTATCCCCCTTAACTAAGATTCATAATTCAAAGAGAAATAAGGTATTTCCTAGATAATAAGCAAACACTAAACATATTTGTCACAGACTGGCATTACAAGAAATACTCAAAGGTGTTCTAAACACAGAAATGAAAGAGCAATACTAATCATTATGGAAACACACAAAAGCATAAAACACACAGATCTTATAAAGAAATTACCTAATTGATGCCCCAAAGCAATTAAGAACTAATTAACAATATTATGGAAACAAAACCTCAAAAATCAATACTGACCTTAAATGTAAACAGACTAAATCCTCCACTTAAAAAATATAGGCTGGCAGAATGTTTAAAAAAAAAGATACAACTTTATGCTACATACAAGAAACCCACCTAACTGAACTAACTGGTATAGACACTTTCAGCGTCAAAGTAAAGGGGTGCAAAAAGATATCCCATGATAACATAAACCAACTGTAGCTATACTTGTGTTAGATCAAACAAACTTCCAATCAAAAACAGTCAAAAAATGAAAAAGGTTATTATATTTTATAAAGGCTCAATTCAACAAGAAGATATAACAATTCTAAAAGTATGCATCGAACATTGTAGCACTCAGATTCATAAAACAAATACTACTTGACTGAAGAAAAGAGAGAAATGCCAATACAACATTAGTAGGGTCCATAAATAACCCACTGACAGCAACAGGAAGATCATGGAGGCTAAAAATCAACAAAGAAAGCTGGTAAATTGAACACTAGACCGAATGAACCTAACAAATATTTGCAGAACATCTTATATTACTACCACAGAATATAGATTCTTCACAGATGCATGTGAAACATGCTAAAAAATTGACCATATGCCATGCCACAGGCAAGAGTGAATACATTTTTTTTAAAAATCAAAGTTACCTCAAGTACCTTTTCAGAACACAGTGAAATAAAAATAGAAATTAGCACATAGAGGAATTCTCGACACTATACAAATACATGGAAATTAAATAACTTGTTCCTGAACAATTATTGGGTCAATGATGAAATCAAGGCAGAATTATTTTTAAAAATCAAAATGAATGAAAATAAAGACAGCATGTCAAAACCTCTGAGATGCAGCAAATCAGTGCTAAGAGGGAAGTTTGTAGCATTAAATGGCTATCTAATATTATGCCTTATGGAACTAGAATATCAAGAACAACCCATACCCTAAACTGGCAGAATAAAGTAATAACAAAGAACAAAATTAAATGAAATGTGGGCAAAAAAGTTTACAAAGGATCAGTGAAAAAAAAAGTTGGTTATCTGAAAATATAAACAAGATTGCTAGACTGCTAGTAGATTAACCATTAAAAGGAAGAAGATTCAAATAAGCACAATCAGAAATGATAAAGGTGACATTAAAACTATTACCACAGAAATACAAAAGATCACCAGAGACTACTATGTACCTCTCTGCATACACAAACTAGAAAACCTAGAGAAAATTGATAAATTCCTGGAAACATACAACCTCCTGAATTTGAACCAAGAAAAAATAGAAATACTGAACAAACAAATAATGAGTAATGAAATTGAATCAGTAATAAAAAAGAAATCTCCTAACAACTATAAAAAGTGCAAGAACAGTTGGCATCACAGCCAAATTCTACCAAAGAAACAAGGAAGAAATGATACCAATTCTACCAAAACTGTTCCAAAAAATCAGGAAGGAAGGAATCCTCCCTAACTCATTCTATGAAGTCAGCATCACCCTGACACCAAAACTAGGCAAGTAAACAATAAATAAAAAAACTACAGATCAATATTCCTGATGAACATAGATCAAAATATCCTCAACAAAACAGTAGAAAATTAAAAGCACATCAAAAAATTAGTAGCACATCAAAAGGTTCATCACAAGGATGAAGTGGTCTTTATTCCTGAAATGCAAAGATGGTTCAACATATGCAAATCAATATATGTGATTCATCAAATTAACATAATTAAAACCAAAAAGCATATAAAATCAACTGATAGAAAAAAAGCACTTCATAAAATCAAGCATTCCTTTATGATAAAAACCATTACTAAACTAGGCATAGAAGAAATATACCTCAAAATAATGAAAGCCATAAAATGCAAAGCACAGCCAACAACATACTGAGGGAGGGAAAATTGTAACCATTACTTCTAAGAATGAGAACAAAGTGAGGATGCCTACTTTCAGCACTCCTGTTCAACATAGTACTGGAAGTTCTATCTAGAGCAATCAGACGAAAAAAAGGAATAAAAGGTATCCAAATTGTAAAACAAGTGTTCAAATTATTTCTGTTTATTTATGATATAATCTTATACCTAGAAAATCCTAAAGACTCCTCTGAAAGTCTCCTAGACTTGATAAACTACTCCAGTAAAGTTTCAGGATATAAAACCAATGTTCAAAAACCAGTATAATTTCCATACACCAATAATGATCTAGCTGAGAACCAAATCAACAAATGAATCCCAATACAGTTATCTATCTGATAGATAACTGATAGATAATATAGTTGTCTATAACAAGATTTTTTTACTGATACATATAATAGATAAAAAATAAAATAAATAGGAATACATTTAACCTAAGAGGTAAAAAATCTCTACAAAAAGAGCTGATGAAAAAAGTCATATATGACAAAATTGAATGGAGAAACTTCCCACACTCATAAATTGAAATAATTAATATTATGTAAAATGACCATCCTGCCCAAAGCAACCTATATTCAATGCAATTTCCATTAAATTATCAATATCATTTTTTATAGAATTAGAAAAAAAAATCCTAAAATTCATATGGAACCAAAAAAGATCCCAAAGAGCAAATTCATCCTAAGCAAAAAATAAGCTGAAGTTATTACCTTACCTGACTTTATATTATACTTCAAGTCTATAAGCCAGTATAAATAGTAATAGCATAAAAATAAATGCATAGATTAATGCAACAGACTACAGAAGCTAGAGATAAAACCACATACCTACAACATACTGATCTTTGACAAAGGCCAAAACATATATACACTGAGGAAAGGACACCCTATTCAATAAATGGTACTGGGAAAATTGGAGAGTCATATATGCAGACATAAAATTGAATCTCTATCTCTCACCATATATAAAAATTAACTCAAAATTGATTAAAGACTTAAATGTAGGTCCTGAAACTATAAAAAATCTTAGGGGAAAACCTAGGAAAAACTCTCCTGGACGTTGGTCTAGGCAAAGGATTTATGATTACGTCCTCAAAAGGAAATACAACAGCAACAACAAATATACACCGATGGAACTTAATTAAACTTAAAAACTTCTGCTAAGTAAAAGAAATAATCAACAGAGGACACAGACAACCCACCGAATGGGAGAAAATATTTGTAAACAATGGCTCTGATAAAGTGCTAATATCCATAATATATGAGGAACTCAACTCAATGAAAAAAAAAAGAAAGAACCTCATTAAAAAGTGGGCAAAGGACATGAACAGACATTTTTCAAAGGAAGACATTTTTCAAAGGAAGTGTTCAATAAACATATAAAAAATCCCCAACATCACTAATCATCAGAGATATTAAAATTAAAATCATAGTATCATCTTATATCCTTATGATAGCTATTATTACAAATTCAAAAAAACAAGAGATGTTGGTGAAGATGAGGAGAAAAGAGAATGCTTATACACTGTTGGTGGGAATGTAAATTAGTACAACCTCTATGGAAAACAGTATAGAGATTTACTGTTTTCTAAAAATTGAACTACCATTCAATCTGGTAATCCCAGTACTGGATGTCTACCTAAAGAAAAAGAAATGATTTTATTAAAAAGACAACCTGTGGCTGGGTGAAGTGGCTCACGCCTGCAATCCCAGCACTTCAGGAGGCCAAGGCAGGCAGATCACCTGAAGTTAAGAGTTTGAGACCAGTTTGGCTGACATGGTGAAACCCCATCTCCACTAAAAATAAACATAACATAACATAACATAACATAACATAACATAACATAACATAACATACAAAAAAAATCAGCCAGGTATGGTGGTGGGTGACTGAAATCCCAGCTACTCAGAAGGCTGAGGCAGGAGAATTGCTTGAACCTGGGAGGCGGAGGTTGCAGTGAGACAAGATCCTGACACTGCACTCCAGTCTTGGCAAAAAAAGTGAGACTCTGTCTCAAAACAAAAACAAACAAACAAGCAAAAAGTACCTGCACTTGTATGCTTATCACAGCTCTAATGACAAAAGCAAAGTCGTAGAATTAATCTAAATGTCCATTAACTGATAGTTAGATTAAGAATTTGATATATATGTATATACCATGGAATACTAGTCAGCCATAAAAAAATGAAGTCAAGTCATTTGCAGCATTATGGGTAGCACTGCAGGCCATTATCCTTAGTGAAATGAGGCAGAAACAGAAAGTTAAAAAATGCATGTACTCACTTTGATGTGAGAGCTAAATAGTGAGTACGCAAGGACATACAGAGTGAAATAATAGACAATTAGAGACTAAAGTTTGGGAGGTTGGGAGAGGGTGGCAGGGATGGGATGGGATGGGAGGGTGGGAGGGATGAAATACTATCTATCGGATACAATGTACACTATTCGGATGATGAGAACACAAAACCCCATACTTCACTGCACAATATATCCATGTTTCACAACTGCACTTGTACCCCTAAATCCATAAAAATGAAACACTTTTTAATAACCAAAACAGCCTTATTTTTCCCTTCCTTCTTCATGCACCAGTTTTGTTTGGGCTAACAGTGATCAGCTTATAATGAAATCCAATGGTCACTTTCTAGTCCCTAACTCCTGTGAACTCTCAGCGGCCCTTGACATAGTTGCTTTACTCACTACTTCATATAATCTTCATTATGCTTCAAGAACATGATCTTTTCTCAGTTTTTCTCATAACTCATGGGACTTCCTCAGTTTCCTTCACTGGCTTCTTCTATTATTGATCTCTAAAGTTAGAGTGCTAGGTGTTGGTCCTAGGATCTAGTTTCTATCTATACTGAGTCCCTAGAATATCTCAACAGTACATTGAATTTAAATAGCATCTGTATGTTGCTAACTCTAAAATTTATGTTTCTAACTTTAGTGTTTCTCCTGAATAGTGGATTCTGCATATGACATTGTTGGTAGATATCTAACAGGCAGCTCAGTTTTAGAGACACAAGAAGTCTTACTTGTCCACTTTCCCAAAACTTCTCTTCCTTAGTCTTTCCCATATTGTTCGATAGTACTATCATTTTTCTAGAACTCAGACCAGAACTTTCAGATCATCCTTAAATTCTCTCTCTCACCTGCTGTATTCAGTTGAGCAGCAAATCATATTGGCTTTGCCTTAAAAACAAAACAAAGACTGAGACTCAAGTCGCTTCCCACTTCCTTTATCATAACCATGCTCAATCAAGACCCCATCTTGTGAAGAATGATCATAGCCTTATGTTTTCCATGATTTCATTCTTGTCTTCCAAAAACACACTCCATCTCCATGCACAATTAGAGTGTTCTTTTCGTTAGGTAAGCCATAAGCTTTAGGTAATACTAACGCTTAAACCCTCTAGGGCATCTGAACACGTTTAGAATAAGTTCCAAAGACTTTCCTGGAACAATATAATCTGGATCATGCTAGCTCTGTCATTGTACTTCATACCTCTCTGTTCCTTACACACTTTTTTCTGACCATGTATATGTTAAGTATGTTCCATACCAGGGCCTTTACCTTTGCTCTACCTTGCCTCGATTGTTCCTTCCCTGACCCCATTTAGCATGGCTTGTAGTTTCACTCTTCATCTCTTCATTTAGGTCTCTTATCATATGATTTCCAGTGCACAATGTCTGAACTAGTGTCTCTTATCTATCCCTACTTTTTCTATTTTGTTACTCAGATTCTTCTTTCTAGTGTTGCACACTTACCCTATTTTACATATTTACTTACTTATTTGTTTATTAGTTCTTCTCCTATGCCAATCCACCCCCCATTTCCCATCCCCACTGGATGCCAATGAAGTTTTATCACTTTCATTCACATTTGCATCCTCATTGCACGGACCTGTGGCTGACACACATAATGAATATGTACTGGATGAGTAAATGCCTACACTCCTGCTTAGTCTAGTTTTAGCAATAGCCTTATGATATAAACTTTAGAAAATCATTAATAGAATGAAGTTCATATTTTATATTTGTATTCTCTTGTCAGCTTCACAAAACTTTTCTTCAAAGAAAATTAAAGGCTGGTGAGAGATTAATAAATGCTTTTGACAAGTGGTAATGTTGATTTCATAACTTTCTTAATTAGATAAATCATAACCATCATCAAGGATGAAACAGTATTTTTAAAACTCTCCTTATGAAAAAGTTTCAATTAAGAAGCTGAAACACATTGAGATGTAAACTGGTATGATATTGAGGTGAATTTTTATGTTAATGAATCTGTAATTTAGCAAATATATGCTTCTCCCTCTGAGTAGACATTTTATATTGAAGATGAAGACATATTTGTGGAATATTTACTATAAATAATTTGATAAAACTTGCAGTCAGAGTCAAAATTTAACAACTGTAAATTTAGTTTACAGGTTTATTTTCATGTTAACAAAATTTAAAAACACATTTTTTTTTCTACCACGTCATGCTGTTGGCTGACCATGACTGTGATCAAGTAGTATGTTTTAAAAGTATAATTAGATGTTAACCCAGGTCATTCTACTTATCATGTATATTTTTAACATCTACTTGCCTGTCTTTACATGTTTACAGTTTTAGGTGATTGAATTATTATATTGGCCAGTAGGGCACACATTATCTGCTTCCTCCCTAATTTTCCAAACTTCTCTTATACCACACCCCTGTCACTCAGTATGTTCCAATGAACTGGATTCTTTTTAGTCTTCAAACACACCAGCGCTTTCCTGTCTTAAGGAAGCAGCACTTAGACCCTCTCCTTGAAAGCCCTTCATTTGGCTTTTTCTGTATGCCCTTAGATAAAATATCACTTCTTTTAAGATGCGCTTTGTAAGTCCTTTCCCTCATATACCCTCATTTCACTCCCAAATTTCGTTTCTCTTTTTATTCCCTTTATTAGCAGTCTTTTTCCTTATTAAGACTAAGAGCAATTTGTAATTATGTGTTCATTTTTAAACTTATTTGTCTCATGTCACTCGTCGTTTTTCAAAGCTATGAGACAACAAGTACCTTATTGGTTTTATTTACCAAGAAATATTCTTCATTAAGCATCACATGCTGTCTAAATATCTGTTTAATGAGTGAAGAAAGGAATGAATTCTTTACATATACTTTTCTTCTGTCTACAATGGTATTAAGGGATACTAGGTCAGAAGCCATGCTGTGGGTGAATTTACAGCATTAGAATTTCATTACACACTGAAGTTTATATTTATATCTTGTTGCAAAACTTTTTCTTTCAATGAAATCAACAGATGATTTTCTCTAACTGGCCCATTAGGATCCAAGGCAACTCAAAATTAAAAGTTCTTTTTGAATCATATAGAGATTCCTTTACAATTGAGGCAATTGTCAATCAGTGTGTATCTTAAGATTCTTAATAAAAGATGAATGTATAGAGCCTAGATTTCACAATGGAAGTATTAGAGACAAAATTATATTATTAATGATAGCATTGAAATACCATAATAATTCTAAGAAAATGAATTCCCAGAAAATTAAAATGTAACAAAATATGAATTTGAGCTAAATACAGAAAATATGCATATCATTGGGTGTGTTTTTAGTTTAATATACATGATAATGTTTTAAAACATCATACTTACCTAATCACCAGCACGGAATATGAGGTAAGTCCAACTGCACAGAGGAAAGCATCTAAGACTTGAATTACAAAATAAACGTAAGATTTCCTTGTACAAGCATCATCTCTTGGACATTCACCCAAGTGCGCTGAGTAATTTTTGTTCTGGAGACCAATTACTTCCACACAGCTACAGTTATAAAACACCTAAAAATAATTTTTGAAATATTACCAAATACATTTGCCACATGCAACTGGGCTATGAATACATTCCATTATATTTAAAGAAGTCTCAAACTAAAATATTTACAGTTTTAAAAATATTATGAAAATACAGTTGCTTAATAATGAAAGGCAAAATTGCTTCCTGAATTACTTTCTGTATAAGATAATGTTATTGAATATTAACATTTAATAAATTCTTAATTTTAAAATTGGGAAATAATTTAAGAAATTAGTGTATGAAAGTGTATATAATTTTCTCATTAATATAAATTGTTTTCAATACTGCTCTTTCACCCACAGTTACTTCCTAAAATATGCATTTTTACTCACTTTGACAATCTCTACTAAGTATTAGGGACATGCCCTGGGGAAGGATTACCCCAAAACTTCAGAAAAGACAGCAGTTTGAAAGGGGCCAAAATCTGGAACTAGAGCCACTCTTGAAAATAGGACAGAGTACAGAAGAAATAGAGATGGGCATGGATGCCAGAATTCTATTTAGGCAGGCAAAAGCAGCATTCAAGACCATAATGACAGATAATAAAATAGATAATATTATTACCAGAGAGGTCCAACACAACAGAATGTCCTGACTAATGGTAACAGTACAGGAGGCGAACATTAGGATCAAATGATTTGAGAGATTTAATCAGGCAGTGTTTGTAGGTAGGTGGCTTTAAAAAAAATCTATTCTGATTCTAGGCTAAATAAAAGTTTAAGGGAAGTTTGCCTTTAACCTACTAGTGCTAAAGACTAATTATTGAAGGAAGAATTTTAAAAGAATTTAAATCTATACTTTTATGGTTCCACCAAGCTTCCTTTTATCCTCCTTTTTTCACTAAGAATAATATGGAACAATCTTTTATGGAGAAAGCACACTGGCCAATAAAACCAAACTTTGATACAGAGAACATTATTTTAAAAAGAGATTTCTTTTTTACTGAGGATTTAGTAAAGGAATTTTGCAGTAGCCCCCAGATGGTATAGCCATTGTTCACATTAAGAAGATGTCTCCATGTAGACAGAGCTCTTTTTAGGATTCTAATATTACGTTTCTTTCAGATCTTCACTACTGGGCAAAGTGAAACCAGGGATTAAATGAGGGCACCCTTACTGAAGGATATTATAGCAGATGAATATGAGATGTGGGCTTTTAAGTATAGTCTGTGGGCCATATATGTTGTGCAAGTTTATTAAAGTTATGGCCTATCTTCAAGGAACCTAGGATGCTTTGTTCGTCAAATTTCTCCATGCCTTTCCATAATATATCGGTATGACAATGGGCAAGGGAAAGATGAAAAATGTTTAAAAATGAAACACAGAAGAGTGTGGTAGAGAGTAATCACCATAGCTGACTATGTTGCTAATGTTGGTAATAGGAAAATGGCCTGAAAGATGAATACACAACTTTGTGAGATGCTGAGTGAATGGTAGGTATGGGGAATAGCATACCCAATTTCCAACTATTGGGAGTTACCCAGGATATTAGGAAAAACCCATGGCTCACATGGAAAAAAACCCATTTGAGTGAAGAAAAAAATGGAATTTCAAATGGATATGTTGGGAATAAGTGGGCAGGATACTAAATTATCCTGGGTAAGAGAAGTGCCAGCTGTGAGGAAATCAACATAGGAAATTGAGAATTTGGCAGTCAAGTGAGCATGAATCCTTGATTAATTTATTGGAAAGTCAAAAGCCCCAGTGAGCCCCTAGTTAAACTCATCAGGAGGTATATATAAAAATGCACATAGATTGTTGTCCTAGTAAAGTAGGTAGTTCTGACAACAGGTTAATCAGGACTTTCCCCTAACTTCTGATGGATAAATTAATTCCAAATTAATTGAAATCTTGTGCTTCCGTCAAATCAGATGCTTCTCAGAAATCCTAAGTGGATTAAATTCTAATAGGTCATATTCCTACACTCTCAAGAAAAAAGTGGGGTAATCTCAAATTAAAATTCAAATAACAGAAAAACTTGGTTGTGTCCTAAGCAGGACTTTATATGAAGCTTTGTTTATACTTCACAGCCATCACAATGACAGATAATACCGGAATCTTTTATCTTTATACTGGATACCTTAGCTATAGGAAGATGTGATAAACAATTATTAAAAAATCAAATCTGTGATTTTGATTAAGGAGAGAAGGAAAAACAAAAACAAATACTCACTATGGGCTCTTTATTACCACTTGAAGATTTGCATCCTGCTAGACAAGGTGACAGGTAAGTTATTCCATTGTTTCCACAGACTGGTTCCCATTGACTTTCATCACAATTGCACTCTGAGTTGCAATAAGAAAGTGGTACATCTACATGAGATCTTACTGGACTATTTCTGAAAATATATGATAGACATATATCAAAAAGAGAGAAAGAGAAGAGAGAGGAAGAAAAGAAGGAAGAGGAGGAGAGAGACAAGGGGGAAGTAGAAGGGAAATAAAGGAGGAGGGAAGGTGAGGGAAAGAAAAGAGAAATGAAATAAAGGATTTTCTTCAATTAGATCAAGAAATTTGATCTGATGATGCCAAAATAGGCTTTTAAAAATGCTTTTAATTTTTTTAATGCTTGTAACTCTCCTTCTTTACCAAAACGTGATTTGTTACTTAGAAAAAGTAAAACTTAAAAAAGAAATAAGAGATTAGATAAGACTTAGACAAGAGGTTGTTATGATTCCATCAAGAAGGTTCACATTAGAAAAGTAACTTTGTTTTTCTTTGGTGAGGTAATGGCGTTAGATTGAAGTTCCTCTCAGGTCACTATAAAGTTCTGTGAATCTATGGATGCTAGTTAATGTGGTTGAAGTTTAAAATCTGTATCTTAACTACATAAAATAAGAATTCATTGTGATTAGAGCTGAACCTCTGAAGAATGAAAAGCAAAAAATAATAGAATCAGTTGAAAAGGGCTAGAAAAGTTCTGTATATTTTTTAAGTGACAATACAATGTTTTTAAACTGATTTACTTTATAATATGGCTATAAATTGTTAAATATAATTTTAATCATGGCTAAAATTATAAAGCATATTATTTGTATAAATTTTCTGCTTCAAGATTTTAAAAGCTACTTTGTTTTGCAAAAATTTGTTAATGATTGAGGATTGATGAAGTACCTTTGAATGAGTATGTCATTTGAATTAAGAAAAAAGTAGATCGGTAATTTAGAAAACACATTATTAATAATTTTATTTAAATTCATCTAATTCTTTATTCTGCTTGAGGACATCCTACTGGGAGTAGTTATGGAGAATGGTTTATGATCACTATGGTCTAAATATTTGTGCACCCCCAAATTCATAGATTGAAATCTAATCTCCTATGTGAAGGTATTAAGAGATAGGGCTATCAGGATGTGATCTGGTCATGAGGATGAACTTCCTGAATGGAGTTAATGACCCCTTGCATATTCCACCATGACTAAACACAGCTAGAAGGCACAATCTATGAACTAGGAAGTGTCTTTACCAGATACCAAATCTCCCAGCACCTTGATCTTGTATGTTCCAGCCTCCAGAACTGTGAGAGATACATTTCTGTGTATCTACAAACTACACAAGATTTTGTTATAGCAGCTCGAATGGACTAAGATAATGACCCAGTCTAGAAATTGCAATCAGTTCCTCCTGTGTTCAGATTAGTTCTGCCATACCTTACCAATGTGACTACTCTTTGTAAAAAATGTCAACATCATAGAGACTTTTGGGGAAAAATAATTTTGGGACAGTTTTCAAACATATTTTTTCTTAGGAGTCCTTCAGAGTCTTAAAAAGCATTGAAGGACCCACAGTTTTTTGTTTTAATTAGTTATATCTATAGACACTCTATTAGAAATTAATATTAATACATTTTAATACATAAGCACACATATTTTTAGCTGTAAGACTGGTGGCATCAACACATATCATATAGTCTTAAAAATATCACTATACCTTCATGAGATAATGTGAATAAAAAAGGCAAAGTCTTTGTATCATTATAAAAATAGGTTAGAATTTGTGGACCCCTTGATAAAGTCTCAAGGACCCTTAGAGATAATCAGGGATAATTCAGAGACCTCTGCACTAATTTTACTTGTAAAACAAGTCCTAGTGACTAAGATTTCATAAATGTTGAATACATTGATTTTATTATTTGCTATCATTAGATTATGAGTTCCATGAGGGAATTGATGTTTCCCACAAATAATCACCTTTCAGGAAGGACTCAGTAAATTTAATTAAATTGAACAATTCCTGTATAACTCTTGCTTCCATCTTTTCAGTAGATGGCACAGTTACTATACTTGTTTTCAGGAAACTAGCTTTATGCTAAAGCCTGCCCTGAAAAACAGGAAGCCTTTGAAACTAATGGTGTGATATAAGATCAATAGGGAGTCGTTGTGTGTCTTTAAGCAAGTCATAATTCTGTAGGTCTCATATAATAAAGGAAGTGATATATGAAAGTTGGGCTGCATGATCTCTAAGGTTCTCTTACCTCTAAAATCCAGTATTCTAGGTACAATGTGTATTGACTTACCAAAATAGGTGATAGTTGATAGGAAAGATCAAAAACAGTTTAGATTTAGAAGCATGCAGGAAAATAATTCATGATTAGTTTAACAAGCCTCCAAGAACAGGATGTTATTTAGATAAGAAAATGAGAATATTTGACAAATTAAAGTCAACACCTCATAGAATCCAGATTTTGAAAGCTCAGAGCCAATAGTAACAGCACTAAAGAACATGGTTATTGAACTGTAATCTGAGCATCTTTGCTTGTTGCTTGACTGTGAACCTTCCTAAACTTACATTGTTGGCTATATTGAAGTGATTATTAAAAGTCTGTGTAGGAATCTTGCTCTCAATTTGGGGTAGAGACTGTAGTACTAAAAATACTTGACAAAACATGATAATAATGGAAAAGTAAAGATATCCCAAGGTCTAACCTACAATTATAAACAGAATATATCTTAATGCTATTTCCATTGTAGACTACCAGAAGAAAAAAATATTAGCTTGCAAAAAAGGAGAATTAAGTACAATGTGAAAAAGTATTATTTCATAAAGACAGTTGTTAATATCAGAAAGAACTGTAGATGAAGTTTATTCAGTCACTTTTGGAGAAGGTAATTTATATTACTATTATGATCCATCTAAAATGTTAATGGTTAAGACTAAGAGTTTTAGAGTCAAAACCCCAAAATTTGAGTCAGAATCTTAATATTGCTAGCCATATAATTTATCTATTTCTCTAAATTTTACTTTCTCATTTATAAAATGTGGGTAAAAGTACCCACCACTCATTATAATTACCCATAAATTGTAGGTATTATTACTTCAACATATGTTGCTTTTCTTTAATGAAGGAATAAAATAACTTTAAGGTCTTAAGGAGTGAACATTTTAAGAATTTCAAAAATGAAATTTCTCTCAGTGAAAAGAAAATTTAATTACAATTGCTTTCTACCCTATTTTCCTTACACATAGTCTTTTAATTGGATGGTTAACATATTATGCAATTATATATACAAACCCATCATAGGTCAAGGTTAGGCCGGCAACTGATTTGCTTTCACAGATTAGAAAGAAATATAAAACTTGAGATAAGAGATGCACTGTTGCAGAACAAAATGCCAATTTGGCAAGTCCAACTAAAGACAATTTGAATTTTTTAATGATATATCCTCCTGAAAACATGCCAATTGCAACAGCAGGTAGGGCGAGGACTCCTAGAAATAAAAGAAGAGAAAAAAGCTGTAAATATATATATATATACACACACACACACACACACACACATTTAAATATATATATTTAAATATATATACACATTTAAATATATATATAAAATATACGCATATTTAAATATATATTTAAATAAATATATATATATAAATATATATATGTTTTTTTCGGATATGTGTTTTTATATGAAACACAGTATGAGGTTGGGTGAACCAAATTCATCCCATCTTATCACTTCTTTAAAAGGAGGGTGGCAGACTAAGGTAGAGGTAGGGGACCAGTGTACCATGTAAGAGAGACAAAAATAATTTCTTCCTCCCAGTTATGAGGGTTTGGTTTCTTCAAGAGCAAAAGGCAATGGCTAAGAATATTTGTACGTCTGAACAGATTATTTCTATGTAGCACGTTCTTTTTTTCTAGAAATCAACAACAACAAAACAAAATCTTTTTTCCTATGAGATTTTGAGCCTGCCATCTAAAATCCTTTACATCTCTCACAGTAGAGTTCCAAACCTCAGTAGCTTACTTCAAATTTTCCCAGAGATTTAGAATTGAATTCCTGAAGTAATATCTCATCCTTATTCATCAAAACATATATACCCTGCTATAATAAAAAAAGATCAATATACAGGATTAAAAATGGTTAATTCCTCCTACAATTTTACCATTTCATTGTCCTGTAAGAGTTATTAAAGATGAAGTTTCCTCTAACAAAAACTTTAGATCAAGTTATTGGGAGCCAAAATTTAACTTTTAAGTTTAAACTTTTAGGTTCAACAGGGAGATCATCCAGGTGCCTGGTCTAGTGCTTCTGTACATTCATTTTCTAATTATTATTTTCTCATGTACTCATGACCTAGTCACATACCACTTGATAAATTTTTTAACTCATCACATATTTATCAAATTTCTACCATCTTTCTACAAATTGATAGATAGTTTTGTACAATAGATAGATTTGTAGAATAGTTACTACAAAGTGTTATAACTTCTTAATGGGCAGGTCTCAATATGACACTGAAAATAGATACTGTAGAAAAAAATACTCTCTATGATTTTTTTTGAATCATACATATTTTGTGAGGCATTTAAATTGATTCTTTTTTAAAAAACGCCAATATCATATGTTTTGTCAGTGGCTGAAGCCTTATTTCGGTCCATGAATTATAGGTTTATAATGGTTATATTACAAAAGGGCTAGTCTCAGGATCTCAGCACTATAAGATCCAATTATGCAGATACTACCTCTAAATGTTTTATTCAAAAGCAACTTTGGTTTTAGAACTCACCTAACATGAGATGCAACTTCAAATGCAGAACAATGGTTATATCACAATATTGACAAATGTTACAAAGTTAGAGAGATAATAAAAGTATATTTAGTAAAATGTGAAATAACCTTCACGATAAAATCTGTCTTTTAACACAAATACTCAGTAATGCTGCATTTATCAAGTAAACACAAAAAAGTATGTCTTACCCAACAAGAAGTTAGTCTTAGATGCAGACCAACCATACTGTTGCTCCACCATTTTAATGATATAAGTAAGAGAAGCAATGTAGCTGCTCATGTGTAACAATGTAAAAATTACAAATATAACATACAGGGGATTGGTAAGGATGCTTTTCAAAGACTGGAAAAAGCCTGCAGAATTATCAAAGTAAACAAAATATTTCAATGTAATTAAAATACATTAATATCTGAATTTTGAAAATATAAGTTTTATAAGATTTAAAATTACAAAACTACATAACACAGAAAGAGCACCCTTCAATCCTACTATTAACAGTTTAACTACATTCCTTCAATATTTTTCATATGCATATTATTATTTATTGGTTTAGTTCATTTTACTTCCAAATAGGATCATGCATAAATGCTGTTTTGTAACTTACTTTGTTCACTTAACATTTTATTATCCTTGGCACTCTACCATACTATTACATACAGATTAATTATTTATTCATTCCACAAATGTTTGGTTTTCAATTGGGTACTAGGCAATATACTAAGCGTCCCAGAAAAAAAAAAAAAAAACTGAATCAGAAATGTGATGTTCACAGGGTGCAGTGGCTAATGTCTGTAATCCCTACACTTTGAGTGGCAGAGGCACGCAGATTGCTTGAGCCCAGAAGTTAGAGACCAGACTGGGAAGCACGGCAAAATCACCCCTCTACAAGATATACAAAAATTAGACTGGCATGGTGGCATGCTCCCATCACTTCAGCTACTTGGAGGGCTGATGAGGGAGAATAACTTGAGCCTGGGAAATCGAGGCTGCAGCAAGTCATATACATGCCACTGCGTTTTAGCCTAGGGGACGGAGCCAGACCCTGTCACAGTGAAGGAGAAGAAGAGGAAGAGTAGGAGGAAGAGGAAGAAGGAAAAGGAGAAGGAGAAGAAGCAAGAAGGAGAAGGAGGGGAAGAAGAAGAAAAGAAAAGAAATGTGATGTCCCTTATGTATCGGCACTTAATAATATAATTATTACATTAAATTGTTAAATATAAATTTAAATTAAAGACAGCATAATCTGAGATACAGAAATAAAATCTCTGATGTTCAAAAATTTTAAAGACAAAATTAGTATGAGGGCTCAGACTTATTTTTTCCCTGGTATACAGCTTTTGTACCATAAAATACTGCCTCAGTAAATCTGGCAGTATTATAAATCACCTGTGTTAAGACGCAAGAAGGAGAGGCAGGGGATAAAAATGTTGGTCCCAAGGGACATTATGACAGTAATAGTACAACAACCTATGCCTACAAATAGGTGTGATAACAAATTTCTAACTTCTGTCCATGGCAGAAATTTTATATTCTGGGTCTGTGATTGCCAGGTCAATCAACTATAATAGAAGTTAAAAGTGGAAGGAACTACTTAGAACAAAAGGAAGTTTTAGAGTACAGCAAGACAGGCCCAGAAATGGCTATTGAGAGATGGATGATATGGGCTTTGAAAGATCTTGTTCTCTATAGGCCTCTAAAGATTTTCATTAGATATGAACAGTACTAACAGTAGTTTCTTTAAAAAATAGTTTCCTCTGATTATAATAAAACAAAATACATTTTGAGAAATGGCACAGAACAGAAAAGAGGTAAGAAAATGTATAGTAAGAATAAACAATATTTAAAATTGTTAGGCCAAAGTGCTAAACTTCCCTCTATTGGTCTCCCCTGTGAGTAAGAACCACCACTGATTTGTGAGGCATTCTAAGAGAGTCGTGATCTTTGGTCAAAAGGAATGAAACGTGTAGATTAACCAAACTGTTAAATTTTTGTGGCAGATAGCAATTTGGATGTCATCTGGTCTGAACTTCTATACAATTGTGACGTATTACTTATTTTTAATAAACAGATCAATAAACAACTCAAGTGACATGAAGCTGACTACCTGAGAGCAATTTGCTCAACTTTTGAACAGTTCTCATTGTTTAAAAATTGTCTTTGTCTTTGTAATGAACTGAAATTTTCCTTTCTTTCTAACCAATTAGTCTTAGTTTTCAACAAGAACATAGAGAATAAATCCAATATGTCTTTTCTCCTGACTATAGGTATTTAGGTATGTTATCCATTCTTAACAGGCACTTATTAATAATTAAGATTCTCTTTACTATTCACGTCACTAACTCCCCCGAAGACCAGCTCATTATATAGACAATGTTACTATTGTACCATTTTTGTATCTTCATTATCCTCTTTATTATTTCTGGATTCACAGTCAACTCTGACTCTTATAGGTTTGAAAATCCATTAATTATTATGGATTTGATTAGATAAAGCAGAAACATGGCATACACAAAACAAAAATTCCTTGATATGCTATTTTTAGAATGCTTATTAAAAAACTTTTAAAACAGTGGTGTGCTGTGTTTAACAACTGATTTGTTGGTTGGGAAACCTGATTTGTAGGATTTCTCAATTTCCATGGTAACGTATGGTGGTAAATTCTCCTACCATGGACAATTTCAAGCTACCAATGCAGTTGAAATTGAACAATCCACTCTCATAAGTGAATACACAAGGCTCCATCATCCATCCCATTGCTCTTGGGTTAGTGTGGTGGAGAGGAGAAAATAATAACAACAACAAATGGGAAGTGAAAGAATTGATGAGGAGAGCATGGGTTACCCTGGGAAATTTGTAACCTTACTTCAATAAAAACTTGAAACATTTGCTGAGTTTAGGTGTTGGTTGCACTACTTCAGGTTTTACGATTTCACCATTTTGTCCCAATCTGAAAACTGCTGTCAATACCTTACCATTTCAAATATTTTGCTCTGACTGCTGTCAGATCATTCTCTCAATTACTGCTTCTCCATGGTTCTCCATTAGCCCTCCAGGGCTTATATTCAAAAGAAGAGTCACTATCAAGTGGTAAAGGATCCTAATTCACATTACTGACTTCAATTATTTTAATAACAGCTATTGTTTCCACTTCATTTTTGAATACTTAGGTAAGCTATAATTATATACATATTAAAATTATATATATAATCTTATTAAAATTATATATAATCTTATTAAAATTATATATAATTTTAATTACCAAGAAAAATAATCTTACTCCAATTATCTACAGAGAAACCTCTCCTGAATTCCTTCTCCTTATTCTATCTCTACACTTGAGAATAGTTAAGTATAACCTTACCACTATTTAAGATACTTTACTACAATGATCTATATACTTCTCAATATTATCCACTAGGTTTTTGAAAAATAAAAGTGATGTTCTGTCACCAGGGCATAGTGTGGTGGCTGGTACCTTTTGTTGAATAAGTGAATGAATGACATATTATAATCTTTTTAACCTTCACAGTTTACACTATATAATATTAAAATGAATACATACTCTTTGGCTTATAAGGAACAAATGTTTTATTTGTAGCCTTTGATTGGTTTCTGCCTGCTAAAGAGCAAAATCCTAATCCACTTCTGCTTGTTATGTGCTCAAGAAATATTTGTTAACTTTAGTATGACTTTTAGAAAAATAATTCAGCTACATTTAGTGCAGAAGAAAGCTAACTCTTGATGAGTTGAGTATGGTTTATATTTTGGAATACTCATCACTCCCTTTCACTGAAATTAACAACTCCAAGTTGACAATGAATGTAAAATACTTACCAGTCACATTTTTGGTAATATATTTTCTTCGGTTGGTCAAATTAGCTATTTGATTCCTTTTATCATTAGTTTTTAGCACATGCAAAAATAGTGAAACTTTCCTTTCTTTCTGTGGTTTATTTGGATTTAGAGGCAAGAAAAAGAATGGTATAGAAGAAATAATGGATACTATTCCAGACACAAGGAAACCAAGCCACCAAGCTCCAACCCAACGAGAGTCCTTAGGAGTTATCCTGATAGTGCCTAGAATAAACAAAAGAAGCCAGTCAAAAATCATTTTGAAATACAGTAGTTTCTGGGAAATAATGATAATGATTGCAGTCCTCCACAGATGAATAAAGTAAAGTATATGTCATAAATTCTAAGACACTATTTTCTTCTGTTCATATTTTGTTATCTTTGAAACTAGAATCAGTCTAACATTTGATGACATCTTGCAGTTGCTGTAGGCCAGAAATCAGTCATGACGTTGTTCTCATTTCTGGAGCTTGTGTGCACTTGGTGTTTTTTCAGGTTTCATGACAGGACAGCTGTCATCATTGGAGTCTTAACCCCATAGACCATTTAATAACTACTCATGGAAAAAATATGAATCCTCATTGTTGTCTGAAAATGTGGTGGGCACAAGGGTGCTTGCATCACTGAATCTCAAATTCTAGGTAGCTCAGTACAGAAAGAGAGAGATTCCATTGTTTTGGACAATGTAGGGCAAAAGAACAAGAGTCTTTGTCTAGTAATCGAGAAAATTCTTCTGGATCTTATCTGAGGCCACCAAGACAGTACCTCTATAACACTGCACAAACCACAGTATTAATCATCATGGGGCATAAGTCACTTCAAACAACTAGGAAGCATATTCAAGATTGATGGGTAAAAGCAAACCCAGACTGCAAAAACTACAATAAATATCTAACTCATCAAGGCCCAGACAACAATGAATATTTATTGGCACCAAAGTCAGCCAGAAAAACATGACCTCATCAAATAAATTAAATAAGGCACTAGGAACCAATCCTGGTGAAACAGACATATGTGTTCTTTCAGACAGATTTCAACATAGCTGTTCTGAGGAAACTGAAAGAAATTCAAGATGACACAGAATGAATTCAGAATTCTATCAGATAAATTTAACAAAGAGAATAAAATAATGAATACCAACACTACTCAAACTATTCCAAAAGATAGAGGAAGAGGGAATACTTCGAAATTCATTCTATGAGGCCAGTATCACCCTCATACCATGACCAGACAAACACACATCAAGAAAGGAAAACTACAGGCCAATATCTGTGATGAGTAATTATGCAAAAATCCTCAACAAAATCCTAACAAACCAAATTCAACAATATATTAGAATAATCATTCACCATGATCAAGTGGGATTTATCCCAGAAAGGCAAGGATGGTTCAATATATGGAAATAAATCAACTGAACACATTGTATCAATGGAATAAAATATAAAAATCATGTGGTCATTTCAATTGATGAAAAAACATTTGATAAAATTTAACATTCCTCCATAATAAAAAAAAAAAACTTTAAAAAACTGGGGATAGAAGAAACATAGCCCAACATAGACACTGTTACTATTGTACCATTTTTGTATCTTCATTATCCTCTTATATAAAAGCCATATATGACCGACCTACAGCCATATATGGCTTTAAATAAAAGCCATATATGACAGACCTACAGCTAGTATCATACTGAAAGGCGAAAACTGAAAGCCTTTCCTCTATAATCTGTAATACTACCAGGATGGACATTGTCACCATTTTTATTCAACGTAGTACTGGAAGTCCTAGCTGGATCAATCAGACAACGAAGATACAAAAGGCATCCAAATTGGAAAGGAAGAAGTCAAATTATAGTTGTTTGTATATGATATGATCTAATATGTAGAAAAACCTAAAGATGCTACAAGGAAGCTACTCAACCTGATAAACAAATTTAGTTAAGTTGCACAGTACAAAAACAACATAGAAACCAGTACCATTTCTATATGCTAACAGTGAACAATTTGAAAAAGAAATAAAAAAGTAATCCCATTTACAATAGCCGCAAATACCTTGGAATTAACAAAAGAAGTGAAAGATCTCTATAGTGAAAATTTTAAAACATTGATGAAAGAAATTGAGGAGGGCAACAAAAATTGAAAAAATATTCTATGTCCATGGATTGGAAGATTAATGTTGTTTCAATGTCCATACTACCCAAAGCAATCTACTGATTCAATGCAATCTCTATCAAAATAACAATAATATTCTTCATAGAAATAGAAAAATCAAACCAGAAGTTCATATGCAACACAACGACACAGAATAGCCAAAGCTAACCATAAGGAAAAAAAAAAAAAATCTGGAGGAATCCTATTACCTGACTTCAAATTTTACTACAGAGCCATAGAGACCAAAACAACATGCAGTATGCTACGGGCATAGAAACAGACACATAGACCAATGGAACAAAATAGAGAACCCAGAATCCATACAACTACAGTGAACTCATTTTAGACAAAGGTGCCAAAAGCATGCACTGAGGAAAAGACAGTCTGTTTAATAAATGGTGCTAAGAAAACAGGATATCCATATGCAGAAGAATAAAACCAGGCCCCTGTCTCTCACCGTATGCAAAAATCAAATCAAAAGTGATTAAAGACATACATCTAAGACTTCAAACTATGAAACTACTACAAGAAAATATTGGTGAAAATCATCAGGACATTAGTCTGGGTGAAAAAAAAATATTGAGCAATACCTGACAAACACAAGCAACCAAAGTAAAAATACACAAATGGGATCACATCAAGTTAAAAAGCTTCACACAGCAAAAAATACAATGAGCAAAGTGAGGAGACAACTTATGCAATGGGAGAAAGTATTTCCAAACTCCCCCTCTGACAACAGATTAATAACCTGAATATATAAAGAGCTCAAACAACTCTATAGAAAAAAATCTAATAATCTGATCAAAACAAGGGCAAAACACTTGAATAGACATTTCCCAAAAGGAGACAAATAAATGACAAACATGCAAATGAAAAGGTGCTCAACATTGTTAATCATTAGAGAAATGCAATTCAAAACTACAATGAGATATCTGATGAATGATATATCTCACCCCTGTTAAAATGGCTTTTATCCCAAAGACAAGCAATAACAAACACTGGTGAGAACCTTCATACACTGTTGGTGTGAATGTAAACTAGTGCAACCACTATGGATAACAGTTTGGAGTTTCCTCAAAATACTCAAAATTGAGTTACCATATGATTTAACAATCCCACTGCTGGGTATATACCCAAAAGAAAGGGAATCAGTCTATTTAAGACATATCTGCACTTCTATGTTTGTTGTAGCACTGTTTACAATAGCTGTGATTGGGAAGGAACCTAAGTGTCCATCAATAGATGAATTCATAAAAAAGATTTGGTACATATGGAATACTATACAGCCATAAAAAAGAATGAGATCCAGTCATTCTCAAAGAATGAGATCCAGATCCAACATGGAGAGAACTGGAGATTATTGTGTTAAGCGAAGTAAGCCAGGTACAGAAAGACAAACATCACATGTTCTCACTTATTTGGGGGATCTAAAAATCAAATCAATTGAACTTGTAGGCATAATGAGAAGAAGGACGTTGCCAGAGGCTGGGAAGGGTAGTAGAGGATTGGAGGTGGGAGGTGGGGACAGTTAATGCATACAAAAAAAATAGAAAGAATAAGACCTACTATTTGATAGTGCAATAGGGTGACTATAGTAAATAATAAATTAATCGTATATTTTAAAATACCTTAAAGAATGTAATTAGATTATTTGTATCTCAAAGAATAAATGCTTGAGGGGTTAATACCCCATTATCCATGATGTGTTTATTTCATATTGCATGCCTGTATCAAAACATCTTATGTACCCCATAAATACATACACCTATTATATACTCATAAAAATTAAAAATAAAAAAATCTTAAAAACAAAGCAAAGAGACTAAAATTATTAAAATCCATCAAGCAGAAATTTAAGAGTTGAAAAATTCAGCTGACATACTAAAGAATGCTTCAGAGTCTCTTATGAGCAGAACTGATCAAGCAAAAGAAAGAATAATGTGCTTGAAGATAGGCTGTTTGAAACTGCACAGTCACAAGAGACAAAAGAATAAAGAATGATGCACACCTAAAAGATACAGAAAATAACCTCAAAAGGGCAAAACTAAGAGTTATTTGCCTTAAAAGGGAGATAGAGAAAGGGTAGAAAGTTTATTGAAAGGGATAATATTACAGAACTTTTCAAACCTAGAGAAAATATCAACATTCAAGTACAAGAATGTTAATGAAAACCAAGCAAATATAACCCGAAGAAAAGTACCTCAAGGCACTTAATAACCCAACACTCAAAGGTGAAGGATAAAGAAAAAAACTTTTTCCCTAGAATATTATGTCCAGCAAAAATATAATTCAAAGATAAATAAGAAATAAAGACCTTCCCAGATTAAAAAAAAAACTGGGGGATTTTATTTACACCAGGACTGTCCTATAAGAAATGCTAAGGGGAGTTCTAAAATCTGAAAGAAAATAATGTTACTGAGCAAGAAGAAATCATCCAAAGTTAAAAAAACTCAGTGTCAATAGTAGGCACACAGAAAAATACCAAATATTATAATACTGTAATTGTGGTGTGCAAACTACTCTTAAGTAGAAAGACTAAATGATGAAACAATAAAAAATAATAACTGCAATAACTTTTTGAGACATACACAGTAAATAAGATAAAAGGGAAAAAATATTTAAACATAAGAAGATGATGTTGCAGTACAGAGGTTTTATCAGTTTTCTTTTCTTTTTTCTTTTTTCTTTTTTTTTGAGACATAGTCTTGCTCTTATCACCAAGGCTAGAGTACAGTGGCACAATCTCAGCTCACTGTAACCTCCACCTTCACGAGATTCTCCTGACTCAGCCTCCCGAGTAGCTGGGACTACAGGCGCCTGCCCCCACACTTGGCTAATTTTGGTATTTTTAGTAGAGATGAGATTTCACCATGTTGGCAAGGCTGGTCTTGAACTTTTGACCTCTGATCACCCACCTGCCTCTGCCTCCCAAAGTGCTAGGATTACAGGCATGAGCCACTGTGCCCAGCCTGTTAGTTTTCTTTCTGCATATTTATTTTTTTATGCAATCATTTTAAGTTGTTACCAGTTTAAAATAGTGGGTTATAAGTAAGTATGTGCAAGCCTCATGGTAATCTCAAGTCAAAATACATATGACAGACCAAAAACTAAAAAATAAAAGGAAGAAATTAAATTATTCCATTAGAGAAAATGACCTTCACTAAAAGACAGACAAGAAGGGAGAAGAGAAGACCCCAACACCACAAGAAAACAAATAACAAGATGGCAGGAGTAAGTCCCTACCTATTAATAACATTGAATGTAAGTCAACTACAGTCACCAATCAAAAGAGATAGAGTGTCTGAATGGGTGATAAAACAAGACCTAATGATCTGTTGCCTACAAGAAACGCAATTCCCCATAAAGATAAACACAGGCTGAAAATGAAGGGACAGCAAAAGATATTATTACATGCCAATGAAACCAAAAGGAGTTACTATACTTACATCAGACAAAATAGATTTCAAGACAAAAACTGAAAGAAGAGACAAATAATGTCATTATGTAATAACAAATGGTTCAATTCGGCAAGGGAATAAAAGGATTGTGAATACATTTGCACCCAACACTGAAGCACCAAGAAATATAAAGCAAATATTATTAGAGTGAAAAAGAGAGACAGACTTCAATACAATAATAGCTGGAAATATCAACAACTCACTTTCAGCATTGAAAAAACCTATTAGACAGAAAATCAAGAAAGAGAAAGACTTAACCTGAGCTATGGAACAAGTGGACCTAATATATATTTACAGAATATTTTATTCAAGGGCTCCAGAATAAACATTTTCTCTCATCAGCATATGAATCATTCTTAAAGACAGATGATATATTAGGTCACAAAAGAAGTCTTAAAACATTAAGAAAAAAAAAGAAATCATATCAAGCATCTTCTCTGGCCACAATGGAATAAAACTAGAAATCAATAATAGAGGAATTTTGGAAACTATCCAAACACATGGAAATTGAACAATATGCCCCTGAATGACCAGTGGGTCAATGAACAAATTAGAAAGCAAATTGAAAATTTTCCTGAAATGAATGAAAATGGAAGCACATACCAAAACCTATGAGATAAGATACAGTAAAAGTAGTACCAAGAGGGAAATTCATAGCTTTAAGTGCTCACATCGAAAAGAAGAAAAACTTCAAATAAGTAATCTAATGATACACTTTAAAGAACTAGAGAAACAAGAACAAACTAAACCCAAAATTAGTAGAATAAATAATAAAGATGAAAGAAGAAATAAATAAATCTGAGATAAAACAGTGCAAAAGATGAATAATACAATCTGTTTTTTGAAAACATAAATACAATTGACAGAAATTTATCCAGACTAATGTGAAGAGAAAAGACCCAGATATGTAAAACCAGAGATGAAAAAGAATACATTACGAATGATATTGCTGAAATTTAAAGGTCCACTAGAGGCTACTATGAGCAAACATATGTCAATAAATTGGAAAATCAAGAGGAAATGAATAAATTCCTAAATATATAAGATTGAACTGAGATCCAAGACCTGAACAGACCAATAACAAGTAATGAAATTGAAGCTGTAATTAAAAGTCTCCCAGGAAAGAAAAGCCAAGGACCTGCTGGGTTCACTGCTGAATTCTACCAAACATTTAAAGAAGAATTAATATCAATCCTGCTCAAACTATTCTAAAATGTAGATAAGGAGAAAATATTTCTAAACTCATTCTATTAGGTTGGTGCAAAAGTAATTGCAGTATTTGCCATTGGTTTTAATGGCAAAACCAACCTAAGACAAGGTCGGAATTATCCTGCTATGCAAACCAGACAAACATACATCAAAAAAAGAAAACTACAAGCCAGTATCTCTGATGAATATTGATTCAGAAGTCCTCAACGTGGTACTAGCAAACCAAATTAAATAATACATTAAAAAGATCACTCATCATAACCAAGTTGGATTTATCCCAGGGACGTAAGAATGGTTTAACACATGCAAATCAATCAAGACACAGATATCAACAGAATGAAGGATAAAATCCATATAATCATTTCGATTAAAGCTAAAAAAATCATTTGATAAAATTCAACAATGCTTCATGGTAAAAAACATAAAAAAGCTGGGTATACAAGGAATATACCCAAATGTAATAAAAGCCACTTATAAGAGGCCCACAGAGCTAGTAGCATACCGAGTGGGCAAAAACTGAAATCTTTCTTCTAATATCTGGAATATGACCAGGACACCCAGTTTCACCACTGTTATTCCAGATAGTAGTGGAAGACCTAGCTAGAGCAATTAGACAAGTGAAAGATATAAAGGGCATCCAAAAGGAAAGGAAGTCAAATTATCCTTGTTTACAGGTGATATAATCACATATTCAGAAAAACCTAAGACCCCACCAAAAAAAAGAAAACTACTAGAACTGTTAAACAAATTTAGTCAAATTGCAGGATACAAAATCAACATATAAAAATTAGTACCATTTCTATATGTCAATAGTGAACAATCTGAATAAAATAATTAAATCCCATTTACAGTGGCCACAAAAAAATTAAATATGTGGAGGTCAACTTAACTAAAGAAGGGAAAGATATCAATAATGAAAACTTTAAAACACTGAGGATAGAAATTGAAATCAAGACACAAAAATGGAATTATATTCCATGTTCATGGATTGGAAGATTCAATGTGGTTAAAATGTCCATACTACCCAAAACAATCTACAGATTCAATGTAATCTCTATTATAATGCCGATGACATTCTTCACAGAAACAGAAAAAAAAATCTTAAAATTTGCATGGAATCACAAAAGACACAGAATAGGCAAAGCTGTCTTGAGCAGAAAAGAACAAAACTGAAGGAATCACATTATCTCACTTCAAATTATTTTACAGAGCTACACTAACCAAAACAGCATGGTACTGGCCATAAAAACAGATACATAGACCAATGGAAAAGAATAGATAACCCCGAAACAAATCCAGACACATAGAGCAAACTCATTTTTGACAAAGGTGCCAAAGAACACACACTGGGAAAAAGATAGGCTCTTCAATAATGGTGCTAGGAAAACTGCATATCTATATGCGGAAGAATGAAACTAAACCCCTATTTCTTGCCATATTAAAAAATCAAATCAAAATGCATTAAAGATGTAAATCTAAGACCTCAAACTGAAACTATTACAAGAAAATCTTAAAGACAATCTTCAGAACATTAGGCTGGGCAAAACATTTTTGAGTAATACTTCACAAGCACAGGAAATACAAGCAAAAATGGCCAAATGGGATTCTATCTAGTTAAAAGCATCTGTAAAGCAAAGAAAACTATCAATAAAGTAAAGAGACAACCCACAGAATAAGAAAAAATATTTGTACACTACCCATCTGGCAAAAGATTAATCACCAGAATATATAAGAAGTTCAAACAATGCTATAGGAAAAAATTTAATAATCCATTTAAAAATGGGCCAATTTTTAAATGTTTGAATGGACATTTCTCAAAAGAAGGCATACAAATGATAAACAAACATACGAAAAGGTACTCAACATCACTGATCATCAGATAAATGAAAATTAAAACTACAATAAGATATCTCACAGAAGTTAAAATGGCTTATATCCAAAGAAAGGCAATAACAACTGCTGATGAGCATGTGGAAAAAAGGCACACTGTTGGTGGGAATGTAAATTAGTATAACCATGCTGGAGAAGTGTTTGGAGGTTCCTCAAAAAACTAAAAATAAAGCTACCATACAATCCAGCAATTCCGTTGCTTAGAATATACCCCAAAGAAAAGAATCAATATATTGGAGAGATATCTGCACTCCTACATTTGATTTAGCACTATTTACAATAGCCAAGATTTGGAAGCAACCTGCGTCTAACACCAGATGAAGTGAAAATATTACACATATACACAATGGAGGGCTATTCAGCCATAAATATGAATGAGATCCAGTCATTTGCAACACAATGGATGGAACTAGAGGTCATTACATTAAGTAAAATACGCCAGGGACAGAAAGTCAAATATCACATTTTCTCACTTATTTGTGGGATCTCAACATCAAAACAATTCAATTCATGGAGATAGAGAGTAGAAGAATGGTTACCACAGGGTGGTAAGTGCAGTAGGGGTTTGGGGGGAAAGTGGGGATGGTTAATGGGTACAAAAATAGTATTTAGAATGGATGAATAAGATTTATTGATGGCACAGCTGGGTGACTACAGTTAACAATAAATTGTACATATTAAAATAACTAAAATAATATAACTGAATTGTTTATAACACAAAGATAAAATGCTTGAGGGGATGGATACCCCATTTTATATGATGTGATTATTACACATTACATGTCTTTATCAAAATATCTCATGTGCCCATAAATATGTACACCTACTATGTACCCATGAAAATTAAGAATTTAAAATTTAAAAAATAAAAACAATACGTACCTGTGCAATAAAAAAAAGAGACATAAAAGCCCCAGACAAACAAAAGTTGAGGGAATACTAAACCCATAAACCTGTGTAAAAATAAATAAATAAAATAAAGGAAAATTTTCTACTTAATACAAAATGATGCCAAATAGCAATATAATGGCATTAAAAGGACAAAAGTCATTGGTAAATGCAAATACATAGACAACTACAGATTAATATATTAGTATATCAATTGTGGGTAAGTTATTTTAATTAAATTATAAAAATTTAAGTGACAAAAGCATTAAAATAAGTATATATAAAATATATTTATGGTTATACAATATAAACAGATGTAAACTGTGACTTCATTAAGATAAAGTGTGAGCAGGCTAATCAATGTAGAATTTTTCTATGTAATGGAAGTTAATTTATTATCAGCTTAAAAGAGACTTTTATATTTTATGTAAGTCCCATGATACCCAGAAAATGTTTATAGAAGTAGCAAAAAAGGAAAAATAAATAAACATATTACAAAAATCAACAAACCATAAAGAAAAACAGCACCACAGGAAAAGAGGGGAAAATCACTGCAAGACATAGGAAAACAGCTTAAAAATAGCAAAGTTAATCCTTCTTTGTCAATAACTACCCTAAATATAAATGGATTAAATCTCCAAACAAAAGATACAGAGTTGCTGATTGGATAAAACTACCTGCTGTCTATAAGAGACTCACTTTAGATGTAATAACACACATAGGCTGAAAATGAAGAGTTGGAAAAAGGTATTCAATACAAATGGTAACCAAAATAAAACAAGGGTAGGTATACATATATTAGACAAAATAAACTTTACATCAAAACTGTCTCAAGAGACAAAAAATGACATTATAAAATGATTTTTAAAAGTTCATTCACCAACAAGATACAATTATGGATATATTATAGACTCAACCTCAGAGAATATAAATATATGAAGCAAACATAGACAGAACTGAAGGAAAACATACAGAGGAATAAAATACAGTCATCTCTTGGTACCTGCAAGGGATTGGTTCCAGTACCTTCCATGGATACCAAAACACAAAGACGCTCACGTCCCTTATATAAAATGGTGACATGCAGTGGCCCTCCATAATAGGCTGACTGTAATAGTAGGGGACCTTAATATGTCCACTTTTAGTTATAATAGAACAACCAGAGAGAATATCAATGAGGAAATGGAGAACATTACAGATCAACTGGACCCAATTGTCGGTGAGCACTTTATTCATTAACAGTAGAATACATATTCTTCTCTAACAGAAATGGAACAATTTTTAAGATAGATCACATGTTACAACACACAACAAGTATTAACAAATTTCAGATTAAAATCATACTAATTATCTTTTGCAACCACAATGGAATAAAACTAGAAATCAATAGCAGAAGCAAAACTGGAAAGTTCACATGAATGTGCATATTAAACAACACATCTTTGAAAAATTGATTGTTCAAATCAACCAAAAGTGTATTTAGAAAATATTTTGAGACAAACGAGACTGAAAACAGAGCATTAGAAAACATGAGATGCAACAAGAGTAGCAGTAAGAGGGAAGTTTATAATGATAAATCCTATGTTAATAGGGTGAGTTTTATTCCTGTAGACTATAATCAGAGGTTAACTTCTCGAATTTCTGGTCACTAGAAGCATCTGAGAAATTGTTTATTGTCAATAAACACCAATACATTTTACATAATTATAGCAGTAAGAAAAGAATGATGTCAAATAAACACAACTTTACACTTCAAGAAAATATAAAAAGCAAACCAAATTGAGCCCAAAGTTAGCAGAAAGAAAAGGTTAGAAAACAAACAAATAAAATAAAGAATAGAAAAAAATCAACACAACTAAGAGTTGAGATGTTTTTCGAAAAGTGAACAAAATTGATGAACTTTAATCTAGACTAAGAAAGAAGTTTCAACTAAAGTAAGAAAAGAAAGCAGAGAAATTATAACTAATACCACAGAAATAAAATAATCATAAGAGATTACTATGCACAATTATACATAAAAAATTAAATAACTGGGAAGGAATGAATAAATTCCTAGATACAAAAAAAAAAATCCACCGTGACTAATTCATGAAGAAAGTCTGAATAGACCTACTAACAGTAAAAAGATGAAATCACTAATCAACAACCTCTAAACAACAAAGAGCTGAGGATCAGATGGCTTTACTGGTGTTAGAAAACTTTTAAAGAAAAAATTAATGACAATCCTTCTCAACCTCTTGCCAAAAATTGAAGAGGAAGGAACAGCTTCAAACTCATTTTATGAGACCAGCATTACCCTGATATCAAAGCCAGACAAAATCATCAAAAGAAACCTACAAGCCAATATCCCTGATGAATACAGATGCAAAGAATCCTCAACAAAATACTACCAAACATAATTTAAGAGCACATTAAAAGGATATTATGCCATAACCAAGTGGGATTTATACCTGAAATGCAAAGTTCAACATACAAAAATCAATCAGTGTAATAAACCACATTAACAAAATAAAAGACAAAATTACACAATCATATCAGTAAATTTCAAAAAAGCACTTGATAAAATTCAACACTCTCATGACAAAAACTTCCAACAAGCTACAAATAAAGGGAAATTTGCTCAACATAATCATGGCCATACATGAGAAACCCATAGCGAACATCAAACTCAAGAGTGAAAAAAGGAAAGCTTTTAGGAAAAGGGAAAGGATGACTATTCTCACCAATTATATTCAATATAGCCCTGGAATTGTATGCCAGAGCTATTAGTCAAGAAAAAAAAATAATAAAATGCATCAAACTAGAAAGGAAGAAGTAAAATTATCTCCATTTGCAGATGATATGACCTTATACATAGAAAACCCTAGACTTCACACACACACACACACACACACACGCACACACATACACATCTGTTAAATTAAATGAACAAATTCTGGAAAGTTGCAGGATAAAAAATTCATAAGAAATGTTTGCCTTTCTATTCACTAACAAATAACTGTCTGAAAAGGCAATTGGGAAAACAATCCCATTCACAATTAAATAAAAAGAAATAAAACATGATAAATTTAAGCAGGTGAAAGACTTGTACACTGAATACTTCAAAACACTGATGAAACAAATTGAAAAAGCCACAAACAGTTAGAAAGATATATCCTGTGTCCATGGATTAATGAATCTAATAATGTTAAATGTCCATACTACCTAAATACATCTATAGATTCAATGCAATACCTATCAAAATCCCAATGACACTTTTACAAAAATATAAAAAATAATCCTAAAGTTCATGTAAACCAAAAAATGACATCAAATAGCCAAGCAACCTTGAGAAGGAAGAAAGCTGATAGCTCACACTTCCTGATTATAAATATTTTCCAAAGCTAAAGTAATTAATACACTATGGTACTGGCACAAAGCTGGATATAGAAACCAGTAGAATAGAAGAGAGAGCTCACATAAATATATACAGTCATCTGATCTTTGTCAAGGGGCTACAATGGTGAAATGATTGTTTCTCCAACAAATGGTGTTGAGAAAATTGGATATTTACATGAATTTATAGTATTATCTTACATATAACAAAAAAATTAACTCAGACTGTTTTGAAGACCAAAATTTAAAACCAGAAACTTTAAAACTCCTAGAATAAAATCTAGGGAAAGTGCTTCATTAAATTGGTCATGACAATAATTTCATGGATATAACACCAAAAGCACAGGCAACAGAGGCAAAATTAAACTAATGGAACTCCATCAAACTAAAAAGCTTCTGCCCAGCAAAAGAAACAATCAATAGAGTGAAAAGGCATACAGAATACATGAAAATTTATTTGTAAAGCATTTATGTGATAAGGGGTTAATTTCTAAAAGATACAAGACATGCTTATAACTTCATAGCAAAAAAATTAAAATAATCTGCTTTAAGAATAGGCTAAAGACCTGAATAGAAATTTCTCCCAAGAAGACACAGAAATAACAACAAGTATATGAAAAGATGTTCAACATCACTTATTATCATGGTAATGAAAATCAAAAACACAATTACATATCCCCATACACCCGTTAGGATAGGTGTTATCAAAAAAAAGAATAAGAAAAATGTTGGCATGGATGTGGAAATATCTGAACACTTACAAACTGTTGGTAGAATGCAAAATGATGCACCTAGTATAAAAAACAGTATGAAGATTCCTGAAAAAATTAAATATAGAACTACCACATGATGCAGCAACCTCACTTCTGGGTGTAGAATTAATTCAAAAGAATCAAAATCAGGATCTCAGAGATATTTGCACTTGCATGTTCATTGCAACTCTCTTCACGATAGCCTTGATGTGAAAACAACCTAATGACTACTGAAAGACGAATTAAGAAAATATGATAAATATGAACAATGGAATACTATTCAGTCTTAAAAAGAAAAGAAATTCTGCAACATGTGATAACATGTATGAACTTTGCTGACATTATGCTAAGTGAAATAAGCCCATTACAGAAGAATAAATACTGAGTGATTATATTTATGTGAGGCATATAAAAGAGTCAAACTCATGAAAGCAGAAAGTAGAATGGTGATTTACAGTGGTTGAGTAACAGGGGAAATAGGGAGTTGCTAGTCAATGGGTATAAAGTTTCAGTTATACAAAATGAATAAGTTCTAGAGATCTGCTGTACAACATTGTGCCTATAGTTAATAATACTGTGTTGTACAGTTGACCTTTGAATAACATGAGATTTAGGGTGGCTGACCCCTCACACAGTTGACAATCTGTGTATAACTTTGGTTCCCCCAAAACATAACTACTGATAGCCTACTGTTGACCAGAAACCTTACCAATAGCATAAATGGTCAACATATATTTTCCATGTTATATGTATTATAGACTGTATTCTTACTATAAAGTAAGCTAGAGAAAATGATGTTTAGAAAATCACAAGGAAATATATTTACTATTAATTAAATAGAAGTGGGTCTCATAAAGTTTTTCATCCTCATCTCTTCACATTGAGTAGGTGGAGGAGGGAGGGAAGGCATTGTTCTTGCTTTCTGTAGGGTAGTAGAGGTGGAGGCAGTGGATGGGGTAAAAAGGAAGGCAGGAAAGGCAGGTACACACAGTGCACCTTTACAGAAATACATCAAAATTGCTATTTGACTTTGATGTTTAATCATTTCTCTAGAAATGTTTCTATATGATACCAATCCTTCTTCCACTGTTTGCTTTTGTTTCAGTGCCCACATTACAGAAGGTTCCACGTTGTAAAATATACCAAAACAGTCTTGAATAATCAGAACACTTCTGCCAGATTGTCTAATGTCAATTTGTTTCTGACACTGATTCTTCTATGTTTTTTCCTCATCATCTGAGACTGGTTCAGCACTTATCTTCATCAAGTTGTCTTCTGCTGACTCCTCTGATGTGGTGCCAATTAGCTCTTGAATGTCTCCAAGATCCATATTTTGAAATTCTTCACATCTTTGTTTGCCATATCCGCAATCTCTTCGTAATTTCCTTGAATGACCATGTTGTGAATCCTGTGAAGTTATGCACTACATCAGGACAGTTTTCTCCAGTAGAAATTTGTTTCCTGCTTGACGGCTTTTTGTGGCTTTTTCTATAAAGATGATGGCAACTTCAACGGTGTAATCCTTTCAGACTTTTATAATGTTCTCTCTATAGGGGTTCTCTTCTACAGTATTGACAATCCTTTTTTTTTGTGGTTTACATAAAACAAATTTTATTTTTTTATTTTATTTTATTATTATTATACTTTAATGACAATCCTTTCTATAGCGTAACATGCAATGAGCCTTAAATGTCCTTATAACCTCAGATCTATAGGCTGAATTAGAGACATTGTGTTTGGGATAAAGCAGACCACTTCAGCACCTTCAGTATTCAATTCATGGAGTTCTGGATGACCAAGAGCATTGTCTATTACCAAAAGAACTTTTAAAAAGCAAACCCTTTCTGCCGCCATATTCCTTGTCTTGGGGAACAAACTATCAATGGAAACTGTCAGAACTTTTTAGTAAAAAAATGTTCTTATTGTTCAGTCCTTCTTGTTGTACAACCAAAACACTAAAAAGTGTTTTTTATCTTTCCCCTTTAAGGCTTAGGGATTAGCAGTTGTATAGGTAAGAACAGTTCTGATCCTAAACCCCACTGCATTTGCGTAGAACATCAGAGTTAGCCTATCCCTTTCTGCCTTAAATCCTGGTGCTCACGTGTCTTCCTTATTAATAAGCGTACTTTGTGGCATTTTTTTCCAGAATAGGGAACTTTCATCTAATTAAAAACCTGTTCGGGTAGATGTCCTTTCTTCTCAGTGATTTTCTTAATGCTATCTAGAACACTATTTCTGTTGCCTCCTGATTAGCAGAAGCTGCTTCTCCAGTTATCTTGACACTTTTCTGAGGCAAATCTCTTTCTAAAATTTTCAAATTATCCTTTAGTGACATTAAATTCTCCAGCTTTAAATCCTTCATTTTCCTTTTGCTTTAAGTTGTTATATAATGACTTCACTTTTTCTCAAATCATGTTTGAGTCTTACAGGTATGCTTTTTAAAAATTTTTTATTTAAGTTCCAGGATACATGGGCAGGGTGTGCAGATTTGTTACATAGGTAAACGTGTGCCAGGGTGGTTTGCTGCACCTATCAACCCATCACCTAGGTATTACTCCCAACATGCATCAGCTATTTTTCCTGATGCTCTCCCTCCTGCTGTGCCCACTCCCTGACAGGCCTCAGTATGTGTTGTTCCCCTCCCTGTGTCCACATATTCTCATTTTTCGGTACCCACTTATGAGTGAGAACATGTAGTGTTTGGTTTTCTCTTCCTGTTAGTTTGTTGAGGATAATGGCTTCTAGCTTCATCCACATCCCTGCAAAGGACATGATCTCTTTCCTTTTTATGGCTGCATAGTATTCCATGGTGTATATATAGCACATTTTCTTTATCCAGTCTATCCTTGATCTGCATTTGGGATGATTCCTTGTCTTTAATTTAATAGCAGTGTTGCACCTACATAAAAGCTGCATTTTCAATATGAGATAAAAACTATTTCACTAAAAGCACAGGTTTTGTGCCCACTGGTGTAGCTGCAGTGAGGCTTCATATTGCTCCATTTCTCTCTCTCTCTCTCTCTCTCTCTCTCTCTGTGTGTGTGTGTGTGTGTGTGTGTGTGTTTACAATGGTCCTTCTACTGGATACATTTATATTGAAACAGTGGCCAGCTGCAGAGCTCAAACTACGGTACATATTAAACAACTTGACTTTTTCTTGTAATGTCATGACTTTTCTGTGCTTCTGGGAGCACTTCCAGCACTTCATATGGCTCACACAGTGTTATTTAAGGTTGATGGTATTGTGCTAAACAAAATGAAAAATACACAGGAACCACAGGAGTTCACTTTTTAAAGTGATTCATCACTTACTGGAGAGTGATGAAAACCACTCACATGGAGATGATGAACGACATGTGACATTTTAAGTAAATACTCTCAACACTTGAGCTAACTGCAATTACAACAGGAGATGGTTACATAATTTTTACAGCAGTAAAATATGCACTACAGTTAATTTTATTCAGTTATGACTTAATACTGTATTGTTATATTTGGTTGCATTTCTCTTGACTGCAAATGGCATCATGTAAAATCTATAAGAGTTTTTCTGTATAAAGTTGGACAAATTTTAACTTTTAATAATAGATTTGTGCATATTTTATTATAGCAAATTATAAAATAGTTTAGCATCTATATATATTTTATTTATTCATGATATATCTGTATCTTAACATTTTCTAATTTCTAAGCTGTGTAGTTTATCTGCAGGTTTCTTCATATTGTCACAAATCTCAAAAAATACTTCCAATACATTTATTGAAAGATCTATGTGTAAGTGGATCTGCACAGTTCAAACCTGTGCTGTTCAAAGGTCAACTCTACTTTTAAAAATCTGTTAAGAAGGTAGATTTTAATTTAGCTGTTCTTACCACAATAAAATAATAAAATAATAAGAATTGAGAAAACACACACACGGAAAAACACACACCATAAAACTTCAGAGCACAATTAAATGATGCCATTACTCTGATCTATAAGGAAACTCATTGACATAAGAAAATATTGACATAAGAAAATATTGTCTTGATTTAAAACTATCTAGAAATAAATTATTTTCCATAATGAATCTGTCTCTAAAATTGATTTATGTGATCATATTGTTTTATAATCATATTGTTTTATAATCAACAACACAGACTGAATTCAGGAAATGATTGGTTAAATCAGTAACTCCATATACATGCTAAGTATTTATTTATCACCTGCCAGAAATGTAATTTTGAGGACTTTTTTGGTTCTTTCACTGGTCTTTGTATAGGAACTAAAGAACATAACCTAGCTAGATATTGTCTGACAGTGTTTCCGTTGGGTAACATACCGTGTTAAAAGGTGGAAAATTCTACCAAAAAAAAAAATGTTAGTTTCTGGATGTTCTAGAAAACCAAGCAGGAGGTCTTTTCAATGCTGGGTCCAAAATTCTGCTTGAAAAGTACAGGCCAGGGCTGGGCGGCGCCTGAGCTTTTGGGTGTGTGACGATAGCAGTTTACCAACAACAACCCTTCCCATTCTAACCATCAAACCCTAATTTCCGGTCTTTGACATTCTTTACTTATTTGTGTTATCTCTTTGGCTTGTGTAGGAGTTGAAGTTTGCCAAAGTATACTTTATAATAAGTGCACTTCATGCTTCTCACTGAGTAGAGAAGATGTGATAATATTTGAACGGCCAGGAGTAGAAATTGAATAACCATGAATTCTAAAATGCTGTAATTATTTCTGAATAGAGTAGAGAGACTGCAAAACTATTACCCTAAAGACCTAAAGCCCTTCACCACTTATTTTGTACTCAGTGATAAAAGCAATTATGAAACTGGAATCAAATGACTAAATATAATATATAATGTGTAGCTACAGTAAGTCACATTTCTAAAACGGAAGATATAAATCATCATCAAGTGTTTGCTTTCGTTTTATATTAGAAAGCACTTTCAAATTTGTTGGCCTACTGTGATGTCTATTCCTCTCAGAATGAATCCTTTGGTCTCATTGGACAGATCTATTTAAGTCCTGGTGAGATAGAAAATCATATTCGTTTATTCACAAACACTAATCAGTTATTATTTGTTAAGACAGACAACATTCTGTCATGTTCTCAAAGAGATGGTGGGTAAGTACACACATATTTACAGATTGTTGTGAGAAGGGCTACAATAAAGACATGCTCTTGGTCATTAATAGGGGCACCGAATTTGAGACCAATGGAAAATGATTAAGTAAGGGTTATCTGAGGAAAGCCACACGTTGAAAGAGACTTTAAGAACTATGAAAATAAAAGAGAGAAAAGTTTTTCCAATTTTAAATAAAGGGGAGTGTGAGATTACAGGGTACAGAAATTCAGTCAATCATTGAATTAAGGTACAGATACTCAGCAAGAGAAGGAATATAGGGAACAAAGTGGGTTTGGAAATAAGATGATAAGACCAGCATTTGACAGGTTGAGTTTTAGGTAGTTATTTTAAAAAATCTAAGAAAAAAATGAATAAATAGTAGAAGTATATATTTAAACAAATTATAGAAAAATATCTATTAGTTAGTAAATTACATAGAATTTTTTTGTGTTCCATTAGTGTAAGAAGCAGATTATAGTAGATGAGAAGTACATGGGAGATGAGACGATGAGGCACTTAGATGATTTTTTTCTAGGTACTTGGCTTTGAAGATGAATTGGGGAAACAGTTAATCAACTGGGAAGTCATTTGGGGATATAAAAAATGTATATATGTAAGTAGATGGGAGAGACTTGAGAGTGTTTGCTGAGGAAAAGAGAGGATGCAGATGAACAAGAGGCAGAAAGATGAAATCTAAACCCCAGTTGGATTGATTAATATTAGCTAAAGATAGATACTTTTTCATAAGTATGGGTAAAACAAGATAAATATTGATATAGTACAGGTACATCTGTAGGAAGGAGGGCATGAAGTCAAGGCAGATATTACAACATGGGCTCTCATTCTTCTATGAGAGGAGAAATAAAGCATGCTCCGAGAGTGAAGACAAAAGTCATAAATTTTATTTACGTGTCCTCTCCTTCATTCATTTATTCTACAAGCACTCATTAAATGTTGCCGTAGGCCAAGCCATCAGTGAAAGCCAGGAAAAATGATCATAACCAAAGTGCACTCTGTTGTCTCTTAAACCACCCACGCCATAAGCCAATAAAGCAGCCACAAGGAGATGTTAGCAAAGCAAACTCTGAGTTCTACACATCAACCAAGTCATCATCAACTGAAAAATAAAATGTACTGGACTTGGCAGTCAGTTTTCAGAGAGGGACATTTTAAGTAATCTAAAATAAGTTTGTTAAAAATCTCTATTTACATGTAGTTTTATAAGCAAAGTATAAAAAGGAGCTGAATTTCATTTTTATTCTGATTATTAATGCATTTATTTCCTACCTGTAACTTTTGGAAAATAGTAAGCAAAGTACTATTGAAAAAAGTAAATTTAATTATTTGGAAGAATGGTGTCCTGCACTTAAAAAGCACTATCATGGTACCTCGTTCCGATTGTACTTACTCAGATCCACATATCCGATATCCACATACATTTTAGCAAACAGAGATCCCAGCATAAAGGCAAAAACTAGACCAGTCATTCCCATTGCATTCACAGTACCTGTCGGTATTACAAAACAATTTAATCAGATACCGCAAATACTTGGTTTTTATTCAACATGTTTTTAAAAGTAATATTACACAATACATTTCTCCAAATATTTTTTCTAATAAAGAATACAATTAATGATACTATTATTCCAAAGGTAGACCTAAGGATTAACCATGCAATTTAATATGTTCTGTTTATTACCTAAATACAAGGAAGAATGTCCTTCCTTTGCAAAATCATCAATGTAAGAAATCCCCAATGGTACTACGGGGGTTTCCCCTATGCCACGAAGCATATTACCCATGAAGACATAGATCCACATGTGTGACCCAGATTCCTTCACACAACCTATCGAGACAAGAGAGTGTTTTATTTTAAACATTATTTTTAACATTCTTATTAGAAATTTAACTACTTTAAGCCCTTTGCTATTCTATTTTTTTCTAATTACAAGTGATCCATATTCACTTTGCAAAGTTTGAAAATAAGGAAGGGCACAAAGAAAACAAGTAAAAAATATCTATAATCACACTACACAAAGAAGATCATTGCAAATGTTACTCTAGATCTTCTACATTTTTGGTGCACAAAATATGCATAATATTCCTTATGTACAATATATAATTAAATATCTAGGTTATTTTTAAGCTGCATACATAGTTATCGCTATATTATCACAATTTCCCCACGTTGTTAAGATTTCTTCTATGTGAAAATGTTAATGACTGTACAGTAGTGTGTTGAGTAACAATTCCCTCATTTGTTTAAACAATCTCTTCTTTTTTAGTTACAAAATATTTCCATTTTTTATTCTGTTAAACACAGATGTCATGGCTATAATTGTAAATAAGTCCTTGTGCACATTCCTGATTATTTTCTTAAGATTTATCACTAAAGTAGGCAAGTATATTTTTGTTCTTTAATATATATTAAAAATTAATCTCCAGAAAAAGTTACAAATTTACACACTTTCAGAAGTATATAAAATGTGAAATCTTATATTTCCTCCTTTCCATTTCTTTTCATTAAACTTTTGGGTTATAATTATAATTTATTATTTGTGTTATAATAGGCACAAAATCTTCAAATGCTATAATATTTTGCATTTTTTTATGAAGAGCAAAGTTACACTATTCACATATTTCTGCCACTTCCTGCTTTTTAAATTTTAAATGTGTACTTTTTTGCCAGTTACCGATTAAATTTTTTCTCTTTTCTCATCTACCTAAATATATCCTTCGTATATATTACAGTCATCCCTTGACATATATAGTAGGATGTTTGTTCCAGGACAACTCATGTGTACCCAAATTCATGCATACTTAATTCCTCTGGTTGGCCCTGTGGAAACTACCTATAGAAGTAAGATCTCCATATGGGTGGGTTTCTCCTTCTGTTTGGTTGGACAAAAGCCACATATAAGTGAACAGATGCAACTACAATCTACGTTGTTCATGGGTCAACTGTGTATATTAACAGTATGATTTTGTCTGTATGTAACGGTTAAATATTTTTCCTATCTGTTCTTAAATCAATTTTGCTAAAAAATCACATTTTATAGATGTAATTAGATATACAAATTTTATACTTTTTAACTGTCAGTATTAATTCTTACCTCTTTCTATTATCTCAGGTGGTGTTCTATTGAGTGATAACATTTGATTAATTAAACAGTTTGGTAAGTTTGATGTTGAATTTTCTGATGGATCAATATTGGTTTCTTTAGAATACCTGTAACTATAAGAGTAACACTGGATTGAACATTTTGCTTATCTGCTGAATATTTTCACCTTTCCCAAAAACGCAGAAAAATTTTCCCCTTTATTGACACTGTCTTCGAATTACCGGACTTCTCTTTGTCAATTTCGCAGCATGTATGTCAGAAGAGGAGGTGATAAGTGGGGGTGGGGGTGGGGCGGGAATGGGAGCATCTACTAAAACAGATAATTCAACACACCATGGATAAAGTGGGTTATCACTTTCCTATAATCCTAGGAGTGCTTATATTCTGGTCAAGATGTAAAATACCCTGTTTCACCTGTTTTTTTTTTTTTTAGTCTGTTAACTATATCTATTTATCCCTTTGAGTTATCGCCAAAGATAGTAAGTCTGTCTGATTTTCTTTCATGGACACACACACACTAATGCTTGACTCTTCAAAACTCAATTAAAAATTTCTAACCTATTTTAACTTTATGAGGAAGAACTTAATAAGGACAAAAGAGATGGTGCTGAATTAGAGACAGATGCTGATATCCAAAAGTACTAAGGAGCTCTGTGAGCTCTGAGGGCAGCTCATAGTGTGCCAGGTATTATGTTCAGCTTCAATGAACTAGAAATAAAGCTCAATTTTTGTACTTTAGAGATTTTCACACTCTCTGAGATAAAAGCATATGATCAAAGACACAATAAGTTTAATATGCAAGGTCCCAAGTTGTCACATACACACACAGAAGAGATGATCAGCTTTGCTTGGAGGTAGTGGGTAGATCAAAGAAGACTTCGCAATGTGAGTGACAGATAAAATGAATATTGAAGATGGATAGAAGTTTAACTGGTAGACAAAGGAAGAAAAGTATTCAAGGCTGTAGAAACAACAGGTGCAAAGAGATGACATACTCTGGCACATTTAGAGAACTGTAAGCCTGGAATGTGGTCCTCAAATGTGGGGAGCAATGCAAGATGAAGCTGTGGTGGTTGCATCTAAGCATGTTCTCCTTAAAAATCATGAAGAATAAGATAGTAAGAAGATTAGAAGGAATTATGGGACACTGAAATTATGGTGTCAGAAGTAGAGAAAAAGGACGGGCATGATGAAGAGGCCACAAAGGTAGAAAAATGAATCAAGATATGGACTATGATGAGTATTAGAGCAGTACCATCAAGAAGAAAGTTCTTATAAGGGTCAAATGTAGGAAAAGAACAGAATTAATATGATGACCAAAAGGCATGATTGCTGGATATGGCAATGAGTAAGTAATTGGCATCTCTAACAGGGACTGCTCATTGTCTCTTGGTATCCTTTTTTTTCTCCTTCCATAGTAAAAGAAGTTGGGATTTTTAGCTGGAAACCGCGTCCTGGAATAAAGCCTTTTTCCCCCCAGTATCTATATATCTATGTGTAAAATGTAACCAATTTCTGGTAAATGTGAAGCCAGTGGAAACATTTTGCTTCTGAAAATGCTCCTTAAGCCTCAGTCTGTGTGCATTTTTGGTTCTTCTCCTTGTTCTTCTTCCCTTCTTCTATCCTGCTGCCAGAAAATACATTGCCACAATTTGTACCATGAGGCCAAGGCCATGCAAGGCATAGCACTATGATGAAAAGAATAGAATCATATCATCCTTGGACTAACTACATTAACTTTTATGTAAAAAATAAGCTCTGTCTTATTTAAGTTTTAGCTATTTCCAGTTTTCTCTTATGAATACCTTCCTCTAATCATAACTATGCAGTTACCTTAGAAAGAACAACTTTGGTGTAATGCTGTTGGGCAAACTTATATGCAGCGGATGAAGCTGTGAAGTCTTACTATTATTAAAATCTTACAGGCAAAGACATGAAGTACACGTGTTATACTTCATGTAATAAATAGCTCATTTATTTCATTTGAAACTTTACACCTTATGTAATATTATTCTTATTTCAAAGTCTATGAAAGCCATGATGAATAAAGCAATATACTAACTATCATATAAAAGAAATATACTCCATTTCTAGACATACTTGGTGAATATTCTCAAAAGATAACTATTTAAAGGATAAAAATAAAATTCTACTGCTAATTTTCAAGTTGCTGATAATGAATCGCTCAGTGCTGTTTAACACTTACTATCCCATGAAGAAATGTGGTAAAGCCATCAAAATACTTCCAGTTCCCATAAGAAAACAACCAATTCCAATTAACTTCGGTCTGTGTAGTTTAGATCCAAAGTAACTTACAAATACAATCACAAACAAATTTCCTAGAAAGAGAACAAAATTATGTTGACATGACTTAGTTCAATTTTGTATCTGATAGAACTGAATGCCCCAGAACGACTGCAAATAAAGTCCAAGACATCATACCTTCCCTCAAAGACAATGTAATTTAATTGTGAAGATGAGCTCTCCTGCATTAAACCACTAATTGAAATTTGTATAGTACTAATGATAAGTAGAATAGGTTTTATATGCAAACAAAACACTTAGGTAATTTGGCAATATGAGAGAAGCAAAATGTTCTTGAAAGTTTGGAGATTACTGCATTGCGTTGGGATGGAAAAATGTCTTCCTAATCTGAGAAATCTTTTTATCATCATTCAGGCATTATTAAAATTTATTTTCAGCATTCTTTAAATTTATACTATATACCTACCATGGTGCTCAGAGTCAGAAATATAAAAAAAGAATAAACCATGGTACCTGTTCTCTAGAAACACATTAGTAATAAAATAAAACAGATGAATAGAGGTACTATTAGGTTATGGAAATAGCTTAAATTAGGGGCTTTGTGAAAATCTCCTGCAGGAGACGTCATTTGAGATTTAATGTTGAGTATAAATTATTTAGATTAAAACGTGGAAGAAGAGCAATTGGAGCAGACCAATTCAGATTTATCTGTAGCCTGATATATAACAATTAACAGACAACAATCAATAATTATTGAACATTGATTGAAAATAGTAGCATGAAAGAAGAGCATCAAAACAGACCAGCAGATAAAGCAACATAAGCATAAGTACTTAAACAAGATTAAACTAAAAACAGTAAAAACATTTTTTTAAAAATTCTGTTAGCATATTTAGAGGTACAAGGGCATGTAGCATCCATAAAATCAGAATGGCAGACTAAAAGTAACAAAAGAATGATAAAGTATTGTTATAAATTTAAAATATTATTAAAAATTTACAAATTAGAACTTGATATAATAAGATGGCATCAGAGAAGATTGATGAAACATAAGGAAAATAGGTAGAAATTTAGAAGAAAAAAATTTAAAAGCAAAAATACCCAGAAAATATATTATTTACATCATATATGTTACAGAACAAAATAGAAAAAAACAAACAGAAAACAGAAAATAAACTCGCTGGTCTGGTGAGATGGCTAACGCCTATAATCCCAGCACTTTGGGAGGCCAAGGCGGGTGGATAATCTGAGGTCAGGAGTTCGAGAGCATCCTGGACAACATGGTGAAACCCCGTCTCTACTAAAAATACAAAATTAACCAGGCATGCTGGCACATGCCTGTAATTCCAGCTACTTGGGAGACTGAGGCAGGAGAATCTCTTGAACCCGGGAGGCGGAGGTTGTAGTGAGCTGAGATCACGCCATTGCACTGCAGCCTGGGTAGCAAGGGCGAAAAACTGTTTCCCCTCCTCCCCCCGCAAAAAAAAAGAAAAGAAAGAAAACATTGGGAGGCCAAGGCGGGTGGATCACGAGGTCAGGAGGTCGAGACCACGGTGAAACCCCGTCTCTACTAAAAACACAACAACAACAATAAAATTAGCCGTGCGTGGTGACGGGCGCCTGTAGTCCCAGCTACTAGGGAGGCTGAGGCAGGAGAATGGCATGAACCAGGAAGGCGAGCTTGCAGTCAGCCGAGATCGCGCCACTGCACTCCAGCCTGGGCGACAGAGCGAGACTCTGTCTCAAAAAAAAAAAAAAAAAAAAAGAAAAAAGAAAAAGAGAAGAAATTCCCTGTGTTAGAGGAAGACTTAAGATGAAAGTTTCTGCTTTTGTCCAGCAGAATTAATATAGAAAGAGACAGTCTCAGATATATGCTGGTATATTTTCAGAGATTTAGAGATAAGAGATTCATATCAGTGCATAAAAATTACAATGGCATTAATTTCTTATATACAACACTGAATGTTATAAAACAGTAGATAAATAATTTAAACGTTTTGAGAAAAAGGGATTTTGAATGTTTAATTCCATATCCAGACAATTTATCACTTAAATGTGGTAGTCAAATAAGCACATTTTCCAAGAAAATATGCTACATTTTAAATTCTTCCTAAAAAAATAATTACAGTCATCCCTTAGTGTCCATGGGGTATTGCTTCTAGGATGCTCTGTAGATACCAAGATTTGTGGATGTTCAAGTTCCTTAAGTAAAAAGGTGTAATACTGCATATAACCTATCCCCTATCCATACCCTCTTGTATACTTTATATCAAATCTAGATAACGTCTAATACTTAATATAATGTAAATACTATGTAAATAGTTGTTATTCTGTGTTGCTTTTATTTGTATTATTTTTACAATTGTATTGCTACTTTTTAATTTTTATATTTTTTGAATATATCTTGCATCCACGGTTGGCTGAATCCATGGATGTGGGAACTGTGTATACAGAAGGTCATCTACACATGAAGCTATATTCCAGAAAGACTAAAGATGAGATTTGAAGTCACAAGATTCAAGAAACAGAGGTAAGCAAAGAAACAAAACTGATAATGATGTTCAAATAAGTGCTGTTAAACAGGTGCAAAGTTTAACAAAAATATGAAGGATCAATTTCTTAACAAAAGGAGACATTCAGTGAATTAAACTTTAAAACTAATAACATTCTAATTCTAAAATCCTTGATGATTTCATTGAGCCTGAGAGGTGAAAGAGTGAAGGACATGTAACGTGTAATATCTTTGAATCACAAATATTTTGAATTGATTTAAAGAGATGTCTTCCTTTGACAATTACTTTTTAAATATTATTTAGTTAAGCATATTGTAAATACAGTTACATTAGAAACAAAAATCGTATAAAATATTTGCAGTTTATGTAACAGACAATTGGGAGGTCCCTCTAAATAATTAGAAAGTGAAAAGAAGAGGTAAATTTAGCAGAGACTGTGAGCTAGCAATACATAAGAAAAAAATTTCAATTATTATTTAAAACTTCACTATTGTTGCAGAAATACAAATTAAAATGAAGGCAACAAAGCAATATCTTCAATGTTCCCCCAAAAAGACTTTAACCCCTCAATTGTGTACCCCGTTAAACACTAGAATCTAGTGTAGGTTGCTCCTATACAGTCCCTCCCTCCTAAAACCATAAGAATTATAGTCCTCCCTCAGCCTTTCTTCACACAGGGGCCCCTTGAGGCAAGGGAGGTAAAGCTTCACAAGGCATTAATTTGCAAACAATGAGTTTGTGTAGGATTAGAGTTTTTCAACATCATCACTATAGACATTTTGGGAAGGATTGTTCTTTGTTGGTAAGTCTGTCCAGTGCATTGCACAATGTTTAGCAGCATCCCTGGCCTCTACCCCTGGGTACCAGTAGCATCCTCCCTTCCTCAGCTTATTTATGGCAACTAAAAATGCCTTCAGATATTGCCAAATTGCTCATGAGGGACAAATTTACACCTGGCTGAGAGCCAAGTGTTAAAAACAGTTTGTTTTTTTAACATATGCAAGTATGGTTACTAAAATAGAAAATAAAAAGCTACCTATTTCGAAGCTTCCATCAATTAAACCAGCAAGAGAAGAGGATATCTCAAATCTCCTTTCTATTTGAGTGCTTGATATTTTCATAAAAATTCCAGCTAGTGCTTTAGCAACATAGCTGAATGACAGGAGTGTCAAGAAGATCTGAAAAACAGCAGAAAGAAAAGAGAAAATTGATTAATTAAAGAACTATATAATGTTTATAGGTACGTGGAATTAAAATAGTTTTTTTCTTTACTTACAAACATTATTTTTATCTTAAAAAGCATACTCATCTTTTTTCCTATACAAGTTGGAACTTGTCAGCCCTATAACTTTTTTTTTAGTGATTTTTTTAGTTCATGAGTTTTGGGGGTACAGGTGGTTTTGGTTACACGGAGAGGTTCTTTAGTGGTGATTTCTGAGATTTTAGTACACTTGTCACCCAAGCAGTGTACACTGTACCCCATATGTAGTATCACCCTCATTCCCCTCCCAACCATTCCCCCGAGTCCCCAGAGTCCATTATACCACTACTATGCCTTTGCATCCTCATTGCTTAGCTCCCTGTTATAACTGAGAACATACAATATTTGGTTTCCCATTCCTGAGTTACTTCACTTAGAATAATGGTCTCCAGTTCCATCCAAGTTGCTGCAAAAGACATTATGTCATTCCTTTTTATGGCTGAGTAGTATTCCAAGGTGTATATATGCCACATTTTCTTTTCTTGTTTTTATTTTTATTATTTATTTTTTATTTTACTTTAAGTTCCAGGATACATGTGCAGAAAATGCAGGTTTGTTACATAGGTATATGTGTTCCATGGTGGTTTGCTGCACCTATTGACCCATCCTCTCAGTTCTCTCCCCTCGCCCCCCAACTCCCAACAGGCCCTGGTATGTGTTGTTCCCCTCACTGTGTCCATGTGTTCTCACTGCTCACCTCCCACTTACGAGTGAGAATATACAGTGCTTGGTTTTCTGTTCCTGTGTTAGTTTGCTGAGGATGATGGCTTCCAGCTTCATCCATGTCCCTGCAAAGGACATGATCTCATTCCTTTTTATGGCTGTGTAGTATTCCATGATGTATATGTACCACATTTTCTTTATCCAGTCTAACATTGATGGGCATTTGGGTCGGTTCCATGACTTTCCCATTGTAAATAGTGTTGTAATAAACATACTTGTGCATGTGTCTTTAGAGTAGAATGATTTATAATACTTTGGGTATATAATCAGTAATGGGATTGCTGGGTCAAATGGTATTTCTGATTCTAGATCCTTGAGGAATTGTCATACTGTCTCCCACAATGATTGAAGTAATTTACTTTCCTATCAACAGTATAAAAGCGTTCCTATTTCTCCACAGCCTCACATCTTTTGTTTCTTGACTTTTTAATAATCGCCATTCTGACTGGCATGAAATCGTATCTCATTGTGGTTTTGATATGCATTTCTCTAATGATCAGTGATGTTGAGCTTTTTATCACGTTTCTTGGCCATATAAATGTTTTCTTTTGAGAAGTGTCTTTCATATTCTTTGCTCACTTTTTGATGAGTTATTTTTTGTTGTACATTTTTGCAATCTACCAATCTGACAAATGTCTAATATCCTATAACAGTATTATCATTACACTAGTAAAGCATGATTTTCTAACTTGGTTACAATATTCGATTGTTAGAGGAGTATAATCAGGGTTGTTATTTTTAAATTAATATCATTAACTGATTTATAGGAAGCTAGACACTGTTCTCAGATGGCCACAATGGTGAGCTATTTTTTATTTCCATGTGAATAGCATAGGCTAACTGGGAGGGGGGTGGTGGTACATTCGCAAAGGTAGCATTTCCAGGAGCCAGCTAAAATATTGAACTTTGTGGAGGCAAAGAGGAATTTTATGACCAACAGAAGTGACTGTATCAATGTGAGATGTAGTGGTTATAGATGTTTTCATTTCCAATTTTATTTTAACAAAATGTATTGATTCATCCTTTCTCTTAAAGCTCACATCTACATCCTTAAGCTATTCCTTTAGCCCTACTATTAAACTATTACCCGCTTCTGAACTGCAGGTTTGTGTTCCCCCCAAATTTTTATGTTGAAACCCAAATTTCCAGTGTGGTGATAATTGGAGATGGAGCATTTTAGGGGTACTTGGTCACAAGAGTAGAACACCCTAATAATAAGAGAAATGAGAGATTCTCGCCCTCTCTCTATGCCATATGAGGACACAGTGAGAAGATAGCCATCTGCAAACCAGAAAGAGGCCCTCATCAGAATTCAGTTATGCTGGCACCCTGATCTCAGACTTCCCAGCCTTCAGAAATGTGAGAAATAAAGTTCTGTTCTTTAGTTACCAATCTTTGCTATTCCACCTTTCTAAATTAAGAGACCCTTTCTTATCACCTTCTATATTCCCAGTGGTTTGCACCACCACGTCTTGCCTCAATTACTGCAATAGCCTCTTGATACATCTTTCTAGTTCTGCACAAGTCTGCCCAATGGCATCTTCTCAAAACAGTAGCTAAAGAAATCCTTTCAAAATAATTTAAAAATAAATAGATCATGCTACCACTCAGTGTCTTCCCATGTGCCTTATAGCAATATCAAGCCTTTCCAATGACCTACAAGACCATGAATAATCTATCTTCTCATCTGAGAGGAGTCAATTCTGACAGCTTGTACATACAGAAGTACATACAGTCTTTGTGTCAGAGAATAGTAATGAAAATTGTTCAATCATAATCATTTCAGAGACTATTATGGGCACCTCTTTTCATACAAACTAGAAAATCAAAAAAAAAAACAAAACAGATGGATTCCTGGAAATATACAACCTCCCAACATTAAACCAGAAATAAATTGAAATCCTTTTTTTTTTTTGAGATGGGGTCTCGCTGTGTTGCCCAGGCTGGAGTGCAATGGCACGATCTCAGCTCCTGAACCTCCACCTCCTGGGTTCAAGCAATTCTCCTGCCTCAGCCTCCTGAGTAGCTGGGATTATAGGCATGTGCCACCACGCCCGTCTAGTTTTTGTATTTTTAGTAGAGACGGGGTTTCACCTTATTGGGCAGGCTGGTCTCGAACTTCTGACCTCATGATCCACCTGCCTCGGCCTCCCAAAGTACTGGGATTACAGGTATGAGCCACCACGCCTGGCCCTGAAATATTAAATAAGACTGATAGACAACTAGCTAGATTAATAAAAAAAGCTAAGAGGGAAGATCCAAATAAACACAATAGGAAATGACAAATGACACCAACCCCAGAGAAAAACAAAAAAGCCTCAGAGACTATTATGAGCACCTCTTTTCACACAAACTAGAAAACCAAAAAAAAAAAAAAAAAAAAAAAAGGATGGATTCCTGGAAATACACAACCTCCCAACATTGAACCAGGAGAAATCCTAAATAGACCAATAACATGGCAAATATTAAATTATTAATAAAAATCCTGCAATCTAAAATAAAAACTGGACCAGAGAGATTCACAGTCAACTTCTATCAAATGTATAAAAAAGAGCAGGTACCAATCCTACTAAAATTATTCCAAAAAATTGAGGAGCAGGGACTCCTTCCTAACCCATGCGATGATAAAATGGATGCTCGCTACGTTGTCGAGAAAAGGGAACACTTATACACTGCTGGTGAGTATGTAAATTAGTTCTTCCACTGTGGAATACGGTTTAGAGATTTCTCAAACAACTTAAAACAGAACTAGCATTTGACTCAGCAATCCCATGATTGGGTATATACCCAGAGAAATATGAATTATTCTACTCAAATGATGTATGTATTTGTATGTTCATTGCAGCTATATTCACAATAGCAAATATATAGGACCTAGAAGTCCATCAGGGGTGGACTGGATAAAGAAAATATGGTACAGACATACTATGAAATACTATGTAGCCATAATAAATAAAACAATTTTATTTGCAGCAATGTGGATTGAACTGGAGGTCATTATCCTAAGCAAATTAATGCAGCAACAGAAAAACAAATGCTGCATGCCCTCACTTACAAGTGGTGCTAAACATTAAGTACACATGGATGCAAAGAGGGAAACCATAGTCACCAGGGCCTACTTGAGGCTGGAAGTTGGGAGGAAAGTGAGGGTTAAAAGCTACCACCTATGGAGTACTGTGCTCACTACCTGGGTAATGAAATCATTTGTATATCAAACCCCAGGAACATGCAATTTACCCGTGAAGGTAAGCCGTGTATGTACACACAAACTTAGTATAAACGTTAAAAAAAAAAACTTATGAAAAAAAAAAAAGGAAAAAATGTGGGAGGGAGTGATTTCAGCCAAATGACAGAATAATAAGCCTGGGACCCTCATTCTCCCATAAGACAGATTTAACAACAAATAAACTAAATGCCTTTGTGGGAACTCCAGAAACCAATTACAAGGTTTCTGCACCAATAAGCATAAATACAACATGGAAAGAAACATCATGATTCTCATTATTCTGTCTCACTAGAGACCCTCCCATCTCACACTGTTCCATGCAGTGGGGATGAAGCATCTAAATTTCCTATGTCCAATGTTTTCACCTTTAGGGTGACTGCCAGAGGCCTAGTCTCTGTCTTGCCTATATTCAAGTACTGATAGAAATGAAGAAGCACGATGAGTATCTCTCAGAACAAAGACAATAAATGTGCATCAGAATCTGCACTACCACAGAAAGACTAGGTGCAAAGCCAGTACCATAATTTACTGTGACACTAAAGAGGTCACAGTATCACAGACATCAGAGAGATGAGAGAAGGTTTTTTTTGTTTTGTTTTTTTTGTTTTGTTTTTGTTTTTGTTTTTTTAAGACGGAGTCTCGCTCTGTCACCCAGGCTGGAGTGCAGCGGCGCGATCTCGGCTCATTGCAAGCTCCGCCTCCCGGGTTCACGCCATTCTCCTGCCTCAGCCTCCCGAGTAGCTGGGACTACAGGTGTCTGCCACCACGCCTGGCTAATTTTTGTGTGTGTTTTTTTAGTAGAGACGGGCTTTCACCATATTGGCCAGGCTGGTCTTGAACTCCTAACCTCAGGTGATCTGCCAGCCTCGACCTCCAGAAGTGCTGGGATTACAGGAGTGAGCCACCTCTCCCGGCCAGAGAGAGGGTCTTGAATAGAAACCAGCAAACCTTTTCAAATAGAAGATGATGTATGAGCCAAAGCACAGAGAGAGGAATGCATACCCAGACAAACCTGAGAGGGCTCCAGAATCTCTCTAGCCATGTAGAATGGAAAAAGTTCTCCCTATGGAAAACTGGACTACAAAGTCTGAAAAGTTGTTGGATTTATCAAATGCAGACTTTTTTCATGAAAAAATAACAAGGCATATAAAGAGAGACGCCCCCAACAAATTCAAAGGAGTAAATTAAATCTTCAGAAAATGACCTGAAAGAAATGAAGATACAGAAATTGCCATATGACAAATTCAAAATTACTGTCAGGTATGCTCAATAAATTACAAGAGAGCACATATAGACAACTAAATGAAATTAGAAAAATAACCAATAAACAAAATGAGAATATCAACAAAGATATGGTAACTACAAAGAACCAAACAGAAACTCTGGAATCAAAAATAAAATAAATGAATTGAAAAATCCACTAGAGGCTTAAACAAAAGACTTGACCAAATATAAGAATCAGTGAAACCAAAGAAAAAACTTTGAAAATTACTGTGGCAGAGAAGAAAAAAAAAAAACATGTGAAGAACTAAAGGAATGATGGAACACCATTGATCAGAACAACACATGCATTATGAGAGTATTAGAGGAGAAGAAAAAAAAGGTGCAGAGAATTTATTTGAATAAATTACATCCCCCAATTTTTCCAATCTGAGGAAAGTAATGAACCTAAAAATTTAAGAATCTCAAAAAATTCCAAATAGGATAAATCTAATGAGATCCACATCAAGACATTTTGTTGTCAAACTGTCGAAAGTCACAGACAAACAGAATCTTAAAAGCAGCAACAGAAAAGCTACCTATGAAGTATAAGAAGCTTCTTGCCAGGTGTGGTGGCTCACGCCTGTAATCCCAGCACTTTGGGAGGCCGAGGCGGGCAGATCACAAGGTCAGGAGATCGAGACCATCCTGGCTATCATGGTGAAACCCCGTCTCTACTAAAAAAAAAACAAAAAAAAAATTAGCTGGGCGTGGTGGCGGGCACCTGTAGTCCCAGCTACTCGGGAGGCTGAGGCAGGAGAATGGCATGAACCCGGGAGGCGGAGCTCGCAGTGAGCCGAGATCACGCCACTGCACTCCAGCCTGGCCGAAGCGAGACTCCGTCTCAAAAAAAAAAAAAAAAAAAAAAAAGCTTCTTGTAGAGTATCAGCAGATTTCTTATAAGAATTCTTTCAGGATACAAGCGAATGAGATAATATATTTAGTGAACTGTTGTGGGAAAATCCTACAGATCAACAATACACATTTTTGTTTGATTATTTTTTGTGTTTGCTGTTTATCATCCTTTTCCTTCAACTTTTAGTACCCACTTCAGCATTCCGTTTTTCAAATATTATTTCCCTGTCCTCTCTCTATTCTTCTTATGGAATTCCTAGAATTTGTGTGTTAGTTCACTTGATGGTATATCACAGGTGCTTAAGTTTTGTTTATTTTTCTTCATATATTTCTTTTTCTACTTATCAGACTGAAATGTTCAGTTGGCCTATCTTAAAGTTTGATGATTCTGTGTTCTGCCTGCTTAAATTTTCCACTGAACTCTTGTCTTGGTCAGTTCAGGCTGCTGTAACAGATTACCATAGACTGGATGGCTTGAAAAACAAACACGTATTTCTCATAGTTTTGAAAGCTGGGATGTCTGAGATCAGGGTGCAAACATAATTGAGTTCTGATGAAGGCCCTCTTTTAGGTCACAGGCAGCTAACTTCTCCTTGTATCTTCACAGGGAGGAAAAAGTTAGCTCTCTGGCAGTTTCTGTTTTTATTATTATTAAATGTTAAGTTTAGGGATACATGTGCAGAATGTACAGATTTGTTACATAAGTATACACGTGCCATGGTGGTTTGCTGCACCCACCAACCTATCATCTACATTAGGTATTTCTCCTAATGCTATCCCTCCCCTAGTCCCCCACTCCCCCAACAGGCACCAGTGTGTGGTGTTCCACTACCACTGTCCATGTGTTCTCATTGTCTAACTCCCACTTATGAGTGAGAACATGTGGTGTTTGGTTTTCTGTTCCTGTGTTAGTTTGCTGAGAATGACGGTTTCTAGCTTCATCCATTTCCCTGCAAAGGACATGAACTCATCCTTTTTTATGACTGCATAGTATTCTACTGTGTATATGTGTCACATTTTCTTTATCCAGTCTATCATTGATGGGCATTTGGGTTGGTTCCAAGTCTCTGCTATTGTGAATAGTGCTGCAATAAACATGCATGTGCAGTGTCTTTTAGTGGAATGGTTTATAATCCTTCGAGTATATATCCAGTAATGGGATTGCTGGGTCAAATGGTATTTCTGGTTCTAGATCCTTGAGGAATTGCCACACTATCTCCCACAATGGTTGGACTAATTTACACTCCCACCAACATGTAAAAGCATTTCCATTTCTCCACATCCTCTCCAGCATCTGTTGTTTCCTGACTTTTTAATGATCATCATTCTAACTGGCGTGAAATGGTATCTCACTGTGCTTTTGATTTGCATTTCTCTAACGACCGGTGATGATGAGCATTTTTTCATATGTTTTTTGGCCACATAAATGTCTTCTTTTGAGACATGTCTGTTCATATCCTTCACCTGCTTTTTGATAGGGTTGTTTCTTTTTTTCTTGTAAATCTGTTTAAGTTCTTTGTAGATTCTGGATATTAGCCCTTTGTCAGATGAATACATTGCAAACATTTTCTCCCATTCTGTAGGTTTCCTGTTGATAGTTTCTGATGATAGTTTCTTTTGCTGTGCAGAAGCTCTTTAGTTTAATTAAATTCCATTTGTTAATTTTGGCTTTTGTTACCATTGCTTTTGTATTTTAGTCATAAAGTCTATGCCCATGCCTATGTCCTGAATGGTATTGCCTAGGTTTTCTTCTAGGGTTTTTATAGTTTTAGGTCTTACATTTAGGTCTTAAATCAATCTTGAGTTAATTTTTGTATAAGGCATAAGGAAGGAGTCTCGTTTCAGTTTTCTGCACACGGCTAGCCAGTTTTGTCCATGTCATTTATTAAACAGGGAATTCTTTCCCCATTGCTTGTTTTTGTCAGGTTTGTCAAAGATCAGATGGTCGTAGATAAGTGACATTATTTCTGAGGCCTCTATTCTGTTCCATTAGTCTATACATCTGTTTTGGTACCAGTACCATGCTGTTTTTGGTTACTGTAGCCTTGTAGTATAGTTTGAAGTCAGGTAGCATGATGCCTCCAGCTTTGTTCTTTTTGCTTAGTTTTTCTTGGCTGTACAAGCTCTTTTTTGGTTCTATATGAAATTTAAAGTAGTGTTTTCTAATTCTGTGAAGAAAGTCAATGGTAGCTTGATGGAGATAGCATTGAATCTGTAGATTACTTTGGTCAGTATGGCCATTTTCACAATATTGAGTCTTCCTATCCATGAACATGAAATGTTTTTCTATTTGTTTGTGTCCTTTCTTATTTCCTTAAGCAGTGGTTTGTAGTTCTTCTTGAAGATGTCCTTCACATCCCTTGTAAGTTGTACTTCTAGGTATTTTATTCTCTTTGTAGCAATTGTGAATGGAAGTTCACTCATGATTTGGCTCTCTGTTTGTCTATTATTGGTGTATAGGAATGCTTGTGATTTTTGCACATTGATTTTGTGTCCTGAGACTGCTAAAGTTGCTTATCAGCTTAAGGAGATTTTGGGCTGAGATGATGGGGTTTTCTAAATATTCAATCATGTCATCTGCAAACATAGACAATTTGACTTCCTCTCTTTATATTTGAATACCCTTTATTTCTTTCTCTTGCCCGATTGCCTTGACAAGAACTTCCAATACTATGTTGAATAGGAATGGTGAGAGAGGACATGCTTGTCTTGTGCGGGTCTTCAAAGAGAATGCTTCCAGTTTTTGCCCATTCAGTATGATATTGGCTGTAGGTTTGTCACAAATAACATCTTATTATTTTGAGATATGTTCCATCAATACCTAGTTTATTGAAAGCTTTTAGCATGAAGTGGTGTTGAATTTTATTGAAGGCCTTTACTGCATCTATCGAGATAATCATATGTTTTTTGTCATTGGTTCCATTTATGTGATGGATTATGTTTATTGATTCACGTATGTTGAACCAGCCTTGCATCCCAGGGATGAAGCCAACTTGATCGTGGTTGATAAGCTTTTTGATGTGCTGCTGGATTCGGTTTGCCAGTATTTTATTGAGGATTTTCATATCAACATTTGTCAGGGATATTGGCCTGAAATTTTCTTTTTTGTTGTGTCTCTGCCGGGCTTTGGTATCAAGATATTGCTGGCCTCATAAAATGAGTTAGGAAGGATTCCCTCTTTTTCTATTGTTTGGAATAGTTTCAGAAGAAATGGTACCAGCTCCTCTTTTTACCTCTGGTAGAATTCAGCTGTGAATCTGTTCTGGTCCTGAGCTTTTTTTGGTTGGTAGGCTATTAATTACTTCCTCAATTTCAGAACTTGTTATTGTTCTATTCAGGGATTCAACTTCTTCCTGGCTTAGTCTTGAGAGGGTTTATGTGTCCAGGAATTTATCCACTTTGTCTAGATTTTCTAGTTTATTTGCATAGAGGTGTTTATAGTGTTCTTTGATGGTAGTTTGTATTTCTGTGGGATCAGTGGTGGTATCTCATTTAACATTTTTTATGATGTCTATTTGATTCTTCTCTCTTTTCTTATTAGTCTGGCTAGCGGTCTATCTATTTTGTTAATCCTTTCAAAAAACCAGCTCCTGGATTCACTGATTTTTTTGAAGGGTTTTTTGTGTTTCTATCTCCTTCAGTTCTGCTCTGATATTAGTTATGTCTTGTCTTCTGTTAAGTTTTGAATTTGTTTGCTCTTGCTTCTCTAGTTCTTTTAATTGCGATGTTAGGATGTCGATTTTAGATCTTTCCTGCTTTCTCCTGTGGACATTTAGTGCTATAAGTTTCCCTCTACACACTGCTCTAGCTGTGTCCCAGAGATTCTGGTACATTGTGTCTTTGTTCTCATTGGCTTCAAAGAAATTATTCCTGCTTTGATCTTGTTACTTACCCAGCAGTTATTCAGGAGCAGGTTGTTCAGTTTCCATATAGTTGTGGAGTTTTGAGTGAGTTTCTTAATCCTGAGTTCTAATTTGATTGCACTGTGGTCTGAGAGACTGTTTGTTATGATTTCTGTCCTTTTGCATTTGCCAAGGAGTGTTTTACTTCTTATGTGGTCAATTTTAGAATAAGTGTGATGTGGTGCTGAGAAGAATGTATATTCTGTTGATTTGGGGTGAAGAGTTCTGTAGATGTTTATTAGGTCTGCTTGGTCCAGAGCTGAATTCATGTCCTGAATATCTTTGTTAATTTTCTGTCTCATTGATCTGTCTAATATTGACAGTGGGGTGTTAAAGTCTACCACTATTATTGTGTGGGAGGCTAAGTCTCTTTGTAGGTCTTTAAGAACTTGCTTTATGAATCTGGGTGTTCCTGTATTAGGTGCATATACATTTAGGACAGTTAGCTCTTCTTGTTGCATTGATTCCTTTACCAATATGTAATGCCCTTATTTGTCTCTTTTGATCTTTGTTGGTTTAAAGTCTGTTTTATCAGAGACTAGGACTGCAACCCCTGCTTTCCATTAGTTGGTAAATATTCCTCCATCCCTTTATTTTGAGCCTATGTGTGTCTTTGCACATGAGATGGGTCGACCAAATCCAGCACACCAATGGGTCTTGACTCTTCAACCAATTTGCCAGTCTGCGTCTTTCATTGGGGCATTTAGCCTGTTTACATTTAAGGTTAGTTTTGTTATGTGTGAATTTGATCCTTTCATTATGATGATAGCTGGTTAATTTGCCCTTTAGTTGATGCAGTTTCTTCATAGTGTCAATGGTCTTTACAATTTTTTTTTTTTTTTTTTTTGCAGTGGCTGGTACCAGTTTTTCCTTTCCATATTTAGTGCTTCCTTCAGGAGCTCTTGTAAGGCAGGCCTGGTGATTACAAAATCTCTCAGCATTTGCTGGTCTGTAAAGGATTTTGTTTCTCCTTTGCTTATGAAGCTTAGTTTGGCTGGATATGAAATTTTGGGTTGAAAATTCTTTTATTTAAGAATGTTCAATATTGGCTCCCACTCTCTTCTGGCTTATAAGGTTTCTGCCAAGAGATACTAATTTATGATATAGACTGGAACAATTTTTAAAGCAAAATATGTGGTAAAAAATAATTGAGTTTAGAAAATTTTTTGAAGTATTTGTTCATCAACTAATTGAACCCTATTCACACTCTCCATTTACACATTTTTTTTTCTTGTCACTTCAGGAAGAGCAGGAACAGAATTAAGGGCCAAGGCTCTTCCCGCTGTTTCTGTAAGATACATTAAGGCTGAGTTTACATTTATGCATTATAGAGTGAAATATTATAAATCAGTTTTCTGGTACAAAAACTGGATTGCGTACCCTTGCACAGATTTAAATCTGTGTTTAACTATTAGCCTTGTTCCTTTAAAAATTAAAGTTCTTGTTTTTGTAAATCTACATTGGTTTTATTTAATTTTACTTTACATCATTTTATTACATTATGACAACCACTTTATAAAATTTTTGATTTTTTTTTTCTGTATTAGCTAATGACAATTATATGCCTGTCAGTAGTCACTCTGGCAAAATAAATTTCTTATGTTTAATTCCTTTTACATTTTTACAGTGTTTGTCATTTGTATTTTCTGTGCTTTTTAATTTGATTTATTAGGATCAAATTTACTGTCATAATCCCATCCTTTTGTGATATCCTAGCAGTTGTCTGTGTCATTAGACTTAGTTGCTGACAAAGTTTAAAGTGCTTTATTTAAAAAATACACTCTTTTGATATAAGTTGTTTTCTTAAATTATTATAATACATTGTTTTAAAGTGCGCTAGAGTTTTCAGAATGGTAGACTTTGACATAATTTTTAAATCAGTCACCTGTACTGTGCTTAAAGACGTGAGGTGTAAGCTCCTAGCACTCGAAGCACTCTGACCTGAAATCTTCACAAACATGTCTTCAACTTTACTTTTGTCTCTTGGAACCAATACTTCTGGTATTAGTCTTGGTATCCCTCTTCAGCTATTATATATTCATTCTATTAAAATTCACATTTTTTTCCCCAAAGCTTTTTTTCTTCCCCAAGATGGCAGATTAAAGGCAGTGTTAGCACGTCTCTACCACTTGGAAAGAAAAAATAGTGTATGGAGATTCACACTGCGATTTTTTTTTCCCAAAAAGCAACTCAGGAACTTAAGAGGAAAATGAAATCCACAGACCCTTTGAAAGCAGCAGCAGGCTGCAGCATGCAGCCTGGGCCAGGTAAAAATCTGTAAGTCCCCAGAGTGACACTGCCTGCAGTGTATACACTCCCACCGGGGAACCTAGAAATTCAGGGCATGCAGGAAGATCATAACTCTACACAGCACTGGAATTGATTTAGGGAGCAATGAGAAATAGAAAAGTAGGAGTGGCAGTGGAAAGTGCCTTGCATGCATTCCCAGTATCCAGTGTGTACTAAGGAAGCCATCCCACATTGTGCCTCACAGGGGACCCTGTGGAAGTCTCTTAACTAATCCAGCCAGTGGTCACAGGTTGAAAGAAGCTCCCAAATGAATTTTGTGATATACCCTCAAGTGGAGAACTCCCTGGGCCGGAATTGGGCGGCAGGGGTGGGGGCAAGTTGGAAGTGTGATGCAGCCATGAGCAAGGGAGCTGGGCTCCCTAGCTGTGTGGACAGACTGGGAGGGGCATGGCCCGAAAGCTTCAGTTGCTATCTCTGTGGGGAAAGTTTATGGTTGGAGGCAGTTTTGACAAGATGGCCTTAATTTCTGCTATCAGCAGAAAACTTTTGGTGTGAAATCTGCCTTACCAAGTGCCTGGAAGCAGGGTGGAGATTACTGCTGCCCTGCCTGCTACACCCTGCTAGCTTTGCAAACTCTTCTGTGCAGCAGAGGCAGCTACACTCCTCTCTGGAACATTATCCGAGTGGCCAAGGAACCACCCTCTTACTCTTACAATGGCTGCTGCTTGCCTAACACACCAAGAGCCGGAGTGTTAACCTGCCCCAATCAGCCCCTACCTTGCTTGGCCCCTCCACTCACCTTGGTAGCTTAACACAAAGAATAGGCACTTTTGAGAGCTTTATGGCCTCGCCTATCACATAAGAAACCAGAGTACCTTCCCTCAGTAACATAAGGCAAGTACAAATCCCACCACTACTAGCATAGCTAGTGCTTGTTTCTAAGTGCCACCTCCTGACTGGAAGCCAACCAACATAGTCCCTTACAGCATCTCCAGGCAGAATAGCACTGCACCCAGGAAGGAGAAAACTTGTGCATGACCTCAGCTATCACCATTTTCTGCACCACCCTGGCTAACCAAGAGGGCGAGTCTGTCCATGTGGCCAGCTTTTTACTACTACAACCTGCATTTGAGAAAGCCAACACAGTAAGACTACTTATAACCAAGGAATATCACAGAGTCTATGTTATTTCCCTGCACTCCCATCAGAGCTGGTGCTGGGATCCACTGCTGAGAGGCAGGTCACATTGCTGGTTCCCTTGCAGACATTCTGCAGCACCAGCCTGGAGTATGAGAGCTCCACTGGGTGGCTAGACCCAGAGGAGTTACAGCATTCACCATAGTCTGTCTCTCAAGCACTCCTCCTAGGCGAGGGGAAGTGCACCACATCAAGGGAACACCCCGTGGGACAAAAGAACCCAGACAGCAGGCCTTGAGTCCCAGATCTTTCAACTGTTGGGAAGTTTTGTTCAGCAGCAGAACATTTGCAGTGCATGGCTCGGCAGAGAAAGTCTGCAGCTCTAACCCAACAGTCAGGAAGTCCTGGTACTTGTGAAGAATCTTGGAGAAGGGACTTCTTTTGCCTCTCATCCACTACTGCAGATATAGCTAGGGCTGTTACCACAGGAGCTTGGTATGGATACACCTATAGACAGCCTTTGTGGAACACTTCAGGGTGATTGCATCCCCACAGGAGGAACACCTCCAGGCACAGGTTTGCACAAGAGGTAGAGTCACAGTTCTTCTCTATGTAGAACATCAACATTCTTGCAGATGAGAAGAGGTACCTGTCTGATATAAATAGCCATAACATTGGGTCAAGGGTGTGTCTGGAATGGGAATAGCTTTCCTGTAGACCTGAGAGAGCTGCTGAGGTAGATATGGTCCTTCTCTCTGTTAAGACCTCAGTGAATTTCACTGAGATCACCCTCATCCACCTTTGTCAAGAATAGGACCTCTGCCTACCATCGGGTATCGCAATTACCCACCCAATTTAGCCACAGCTGGTTTTTAAACATGGACACCTCCCACACTGGACTACAGCCTGAACTATTTAACCCAGTAACTAAAATACATAGGAAAAAATAAACAAAAAAGTACACACCAGAGTGGAATGAGATAAGCTTCAAGAGACCTCTGTCATTCCGACTCTATAGGAGATTGTGAACTTGCTTACACACTGGGCACATTGCTACTACAACTAGCATCAGAGAAAGCCATCATACAAAGACTCTCTATAACCAAGGAATTCATACAGAGTTTTTACCCATTAAAGTACAAAGAGCCAAATTAAGCCACAGTAAACTACAAACATTAAAGTCACATACTTGGAGGGGGGAAAGAAAATTTTTTTAAAAAGTCAAATTAAAAATGAATTCAAGAATAATTAGGCCGGGTGCAGTGGCTCACACCTGTAGTCCCAGCACTTTGGGAGGCCAAGGCGGGCGGATCATGAGGTCAGGAGATCGAAACCATCCCGGCCAACATGGTGAAACCCCGCCTCCGCTGAAAATAGAAAAATTAGCTGGGCGTGGTGGCGAGCACCTATAATCCCAGCTACTTGGGAGACTGAGGTAGGAGAATCGCTTGAACCCAGGAGGCGGAGGTTGCAGTGAACCGACATCGTGCCACTGCACTTTAGCCTGGTGACAGAGCAAAACTCCGGAAAAAAAAACAAAAAGAATAATTAGAAGAAATACTCTACCCAAATGAGAGAAAAACAAACCGAAAGACGATTTTGTTAATATGACAAAATAGGGTTCTGTAACACCCCAAAAGATTATACTAGCACTCCAGCAATTGATCCAAACCGAGATGAAATCTTTGGAATACAAAATAAAGAATTTAATAGGTTGATTATAAAGCTACTCAAAGAGATACTTGAAAAAGGTGAAAACCTACATTAAGAAATGAAAAAAAAATTCAGGATATGAAGGAAACATTTTAAAAAGTGATAGATATCTTAAAGATAAACCAATCAGAACTTTTGGAAATGAAAGACAAATTTAGAAATTACAAAATGCAGTGAAAAGTTTCCACAATAGACTAGAACATGTAGAAGAAAAAAAAAATCAAAGCTCAAAGACTAGGCTTTTAAATTTACCCAAACAGACAAAAATAAAGGAAAAGAATAAAAATAAATGAAGTTTTCAAGATCTATGGGATTATGGAAAAGGGCCAAACCTAAGAATAATTGGTGTTCCTGAGGGAGAAAACAAAAAATTCTTGGAAGCATATTTCAGGGAATAATTGAGGAAAACTTCCCTGGCCTCGCAATAAATTTAGATATTCAAATATGAGAAGCTCAAACAATTCCTGGAGATTCACTGCAAAAAGGTCATCACCAAGGTATGTAGTCATCAGGCTACATAAAGTCTATATGAAAAAAGACTTCTGAGAGCTCTAAGTCAAAAGCATTAGGTACCTATAAAGGAAAACCTATAAGACTAACAGCAGACTTCTCAGCACAAACCTTACTAGCCAGAAGGGATGAGAGTCCTATCTTCAGGCTCCTTACACAGAATAACTGTCAGGCAGAAATTTTGTATCTGGTAAAACTAAGTTATATAAACGAAGGAGAAATAAAGTCATTTTTAGACAAACAAATGATGAGAGAATTTGTTACTACCAGACCAGCCTTACAAAAATTTCTGAAAAGGGTTTTAAATCTTGAAACAAAAGCTTGATATGCACCAAAACAGAATTTGAAAGCATAAAACTCAAAGGGCCTCTAAAAGAATTACACAATTTAAAAAAAAGTATCCAAGTAACAATTCAAATGATGAGCGGGAAAATACCTTACATCTAAATATTAATGTTGAATGTAAGTGTCCATGCTTCACTTAAGAGATACTGATCAACAGAATGTATAAAGAATCACAAACCAAATATCAACTTTCTTCACATGACTCACATAATACATAAGGATTCATAAAACTCAAGGTAAAGGGGTGAAAAAAGATATTTCATGGAAATGGAAATCAAAAGTCAGCAGAAGTAGCTATTCTTATATCAAATAAATCAGACTTTAAAGCAACAGCAGTAAAAAAGACATAGAAGATTATTATATAATGAAAGAAGGATCAATCCAACAAGAAGATATTAAATTTATATGCACCAAACAATGGAGCACCTAGATTCATAAAACAATTACTACTGGACCTAAGAAATGAGATAGACAGCAACACAATAATAGTGGATGGCTTGAAAACATCACTGACAGCACTAGACAGATTATCTAGCCAGAAAAGCAATAAAAAATGGACTTAAACTACATTCTAGAACAAATGAACCTAACAGATACACATGAATCTTACAAAACATTTTGTCCAAGAACTGTGGAATAACATTCTTGTCATCAGCACTTGGAACATTCTCCAACATAGATAATACAGTAAGACAGAAAACAAGCCTCAATAAATATTTGGAAACTCAAAATCATATCAAATATTTTCTCAGACCACAGTGGAATAAAACTAGAAATGAACTCCATAAGGAATCCCCCAAATTATACAAATACATGAAAATTAGACAATATGCTCTGGAATAATTTTTGGGTTAACAATGAAATCAAGGTGGAAATTAAACTTCTTTGAAATAAACGATAATACGTCAGTTATTACGTAAACGATAATATGTCAGATAATACAAATTATCAAAACCCCATGGATACAGCAAAAGGAGCTCTAACAGAAAAGCTTATAATACTACATTCCTACATTAAAAGTCTGAAAGATCACAAATTGGCTGGGTGCAGTGACTCTCCCCTGTTAATCCCAGCACTACGGGAGATTGAGGCAGGTGGATCCCTTGAGACAGGGAGTTTGAGACAAGCCTGGCCAATGTGGTAAAACCCTGTATCTACTCAAAATACAAAAGTTAGTCCAGTGAGGTGGCAGGTGCCTGTAATCCCAGGTAATCAGGAGGCTGAGGCAGGAGAATTGCTTGAATCAAAGAGGCGTACATTGCAGTGAGCCAAGATGGTGCCATTGCACTCCAGTCTGAGCAACGGAGCGAGTCTCTGACACAATAAATAAATAAGAATAAAAATAAAAATAAAAAAATCACAAAAAGACAACCTAATGTCACACCTCAAGGAACTACAGAAACAAGAACAAACTGAACCCAAAGCTAGCAGAAGAAAAAAAAACAAAAACAAAGATAAAAGCAGGACTAAATAAAATGGAAACAAAAAAATATAAAAGATCAGTGAAACGAAAGGATGGTTCTTTGAAAAGATAAACAAATTTGATAGAACATTAACTGGATTAAACAAGAAAGGAAGACAGAAGATTCAAATTAGCTCTATTAGAAGTGAAACTGGAGACATTACAATCAATACCACAGAAATACAAAAGATCATGCAAGGCTACTATAAGCACCTCTATGCACACAAACTAGAAAACCTAGAGAAAATGGATAAATTCCAGAAAAAATACAACCATCCTAGATTAAATCAGGATAAAATACAAACCCTGAACACATTAATAACAAGCAACAAGATTGAATCAGTAATTTAAAAAATTACCAACAAAAAAAGACCAGGGCCAGATAAATTCACAGCTGAATTCTACCAGATATTCAAATAAGGATTGGTATAAACCCTACTGAAACAATTCCAAAAGACTGACAAAAGAATAAATTCTCCTTAAATCATTCTGTGAAGCCAGTGTCACCCTTACACCAAAATCAGGAAATTATATAATGAAAAAAGAAAACTACATACCAGTATCCCTGATGAATATAGATGTAAAAATTCTCAACAAAATAGTAGCTAATTGGATGCAACAGAAGATCAAAAAGATAATACACCATGATTATGTGGGTTTCATCCCAGAAATGCAGGGATGATTTAACATACCAAGTCAATAAATGTGATATATCACATTAACTGAATTAAAAATAAATATCATATAATTTATCTCAATAGATGCAGAAAGAGCATTTGATAAAATTCACCATTCCTTTATGATAAAAACCCTAGACAAACTACATGTAGAAGGGACTTGCCTCAAAATAATAAAATCCATATATCACAAACCAATAGCCAACATCGTATTGAATGGGGAAAATTCAAAAGCTTTCCCCCTAACAAGAGAAAGACGACAAGGATGCCCACAATAACCAGTCCTATTTGATATATTTCTGAAAGTCCTAGCCAGAGCAATTAGGCCAGAGAAAGAAATAAAGGAGAACCAGGTTGGAAAAGAGGAAGTCAAACTATCACTCTTCACTGGTGATATGATTGTATACCTAGGAAAACTCTAAAGTCTCCTCCAAAAAACCCCCAGACTTGATAAAACAATTCAGTCAAGTCTCAGATTACAAAATCAATGTATGCAAACCGGTAGCAGTGCTATACAGCAACAAGGACTAAGCTGAGAATCAAAGCAAGAATTAATCACTTTTACAACAGCTGCAAATATATATATATATATATACACACACATATACATAGTGTGTGTGTATATATATATACACACACATATATACACACACACACACACACATATATATAATCTAAGAATATACTTAACCAAGGAAGTAAAGATCTCTACAAGGAGAACTACAAAACACTTCTTAAAGAAATCATAGATGACACATATACATTCCATGCTCATGGATTGGAAGAATTAGTATTCTAAAAATGACCTTACTGCCCAAAGCAATCTGCAGATTCAATGCAGTTTCCAACAAAATGCTAGCATCATTTTTCACAGAATTAGAAAAAGCAATCTCAAAATTCACATGGAATCAAAAAAGAGCTCAAATAGCCAAGGCGATCCTAAGCAAACAGAAGAAATCTGGAGGCATCATATTACCAGACTTCAAGTTATACTACAAGTCAGTAATTACCAAAACAGCTTGACACTGGTATAAAAGTAAGCCTACAGAAAATGGAACAGAATAGAGAACCCAGAAATAAAGTCAAATACTTAATATCAACTGATCTTCAACAAAGCATACAAGCACATATATTGGTGAAAGTACACCCTATTTAATAATTGATGCTAGGAAAACTGGCTAGCCACATGTAGAAGAATAAAACCAGATCCCTATTCCTTACCCCACACAAACATCAACACAAGAAAAATTAGAGACTTAAATCTAAGACCTGCCTCCATAAAAATTCTAGAAGATAACTTCAGGAAACTCTTCCAGACATTGGTCTAAGTGAAGAATTCATGACTATAACCCCTAAAGTAAATGCAACAAAAACAATAAATAAATGAGACCTAATTAAACTAAAATGCCTCTGCACAAGAAAAAAATTCATCAGAGTAAACAGACAACCTACCAAAATGGAAGAAAATATTTACAAACTATGCACCTGACAAAGGACTAGTATTCACAATCTATAAGGAACTCAAACAAGTAAAAAAACACCAAATAATCCCATTGAAAAGTGGGAAAATGACATGAACAGACATTTCTCAAAAAAATATGCAAATGGAGAACAAACATATGAAAAAATGCTCAAAATCACTAATCCTGAGGGAAATGCAAATTAAATCCCAATGAAATACAATGTTACTACTGCAGGAATGTCCATTATTAAAAAGTCAAAAAACAATACATGTCAATGTGGATGTCATGAAAGGGGAATGCTTATGTGCTGGTGAGGATGTAAATTAGTACAACCTCTATGGAAAACAGTATGGAGATTCCTTAAAAAACTAAAAGGATATCTATTATTTGATCCAGCAATCCCACTATTGGGTATATACCCAAAAGAAAAGAGGTCATTATTTGAAAAACACACATGAACACATATGTTTATAGCAACACAATTCATAGTTGCAAAGATGTGGAAACAACATAAGTGCTCATAGACTAATGAATGAATAAAGAAAATGTGGTATATATACACCATGGAATACTACTCAGCCCTTAAAAGGAACAAGATAATATCTTTTTGCAGCAACTTGAATGGAGCTGGAGGCTGTTAATCTAAGTGAAGTAACTCACAAATGAAAAACCAGACACCATACATTCTCATTTATATCTGGGAGATGCAGGCATTAATACACAATGTCAGGCAGAGTTAGATAATAAACTTTGGAGACTGAAAAGGGTGAGGTTGGAAGGGGAGGGTACAACTAGTGTAAAATGTACACTAGGTGAGCAACTGCACTGAAACCTCAGAATTCACCACTATATAATTCATCCATGTAACAACAACAACAAAAAAACTTGTATCCCAGAAGCTATTGAAATTTAAAAAATCTCAAAAATAAATTAAAATTCACAGCTATTAGACTAATTTTTGTTGCCTTCAATGCAGTTACATGATCCAGGTCAGCCTCTGGTAATCACTGCTTTCTATCTCAATGTATGGATTTGGGATAACAGTTCAGCCTTCCATTCCATGTGTCCTCCAGTGTAAAGTTAGAGAAGCTCCAAAGTCCTGCTCAACAGAGCAGCTGAGTAAAAAATGTAGAGCTTATTAGCCTTGGGCATTCTCTTCCAAAGGTAATTCCCTCAATATCCCCGCAGTACTGGATCATAATCTCCCCCAAATCAGTTTCTCACTCAGTGGCTGAGGAAGTCATGGATTAAAATAATGTTTGGCAAACCACAGAGCAATATGGTTTACTGGTAGCTGGTTTTCATTTTCAGGTTCATCTTCTTCCCCTCTTTCTGACCTTCTGGGGTTTACAATAACTGAGATTCGTAAGGACGCAAAGGCAGGCAGTCCTCCCCTGTGCTCACTACTATAAAGAGTGAGTATCACAACTAGGTAAATGTGAACACACAGGACAAAATATCAAGAATATTGAGGAAAACAAATCCCTTCAAAAGAGAGAGACAGAGAGAAAATAACTGGTATGCAGACGTTATAGAAGTAGATGTTTTAGAAGACAACAGGAATTTAAAGTAAATATAATAAATACACAAAGAATATAAGGAAAAATATTAGGAAAATGAATAAACTTAAAATAAGATTTAAAAAGTACAAGTGTAAAACATGAAGTACAAAATATGTAATAGTTTAAAATAATATATGGATAAAAACAAGAAAGTATGAGTTAGAAAATGGAACAGAATTTTATTTTAAAAATTTGGAAATACATACATATACATGAAAGTGTAAAGTATATAAAGATTTTAATTAAAATTAACAATTAATAATGAATTCCTTAAAAAGAAACAAATTAATTAAAGAGGATAAATATTGAAAGAAATAATAATTGCTAATTTCCCAATATTGAACAAAAATGTAAAAACCTCAGGATGAGATTGCCCATTGAAAACCCAGTGAAAGATGTAAGCAAGAACACATACATATATGGAGAAAGTTTAGTAAAACATAATAATATCAATGGCAATAAAAAATGTTGAAATATTTAAGGAAAGAAAGCATTTTACTTTTTAACAGCAAGTGTGTATATACAAAAGATTAATAATACTCTTACAGTATTGAAGTAAGAGAACATGAAATCCATAATTTTGTATTTAGCCAAATAGTCATTCAACTATAAGAAAACATATTATCAAGCATATAAGGTCTCAAAAGTTTGGCATGAAAAGATTCACACTGAAATCCATTTTGGAAGAAATATTTAAATAAAACAAGAATCAAATACAGATGATATTGTGTGAGATTTGTAAAACAAGGTGAATAAAATACTTGGTAATTTTGTTATTGGCTTTAAAAAAATAAGACCAAAAATAGAAAAGAAGGGAAAATAGATATAGTATCCAAAATTTAAAAATTTAGATTGAAAATCCAGATAGTATTAGAGAGTATAGAGGTTAAGAAGGCATACCAAAGAACTTAAGAACTTATGTTTTAGTCTGTTTGGGACTTCTACTGAAAACACAGCAAAATATGGCATATAACGAAACTGGGACTGTTATAAACAGCAGCAATTTACTTGTCACATTTTTAGAGGCTGAAAAGTCTGTGATCATGGCACCAGCAGATTTGGTAGCTGGGGAGAGGGTCATCTTCTCACTGTAATCTCACATGCTGGAAGGGGAAAAAGAGCTCTCTGGGGCCTCTTTTATAATGACACTAAGCCAATTAATGAGGGGTCTCATTTCATGACCTAATCAATTGCCAATATCCCTACATTTGAATGGGGGGAGGGCACAATATTCAGACCATAGCAATATGGTACAGTTTGCCTTGTTATAAAAATAGATATATCAATTCAAACAGCATAAGAAAATATTAAAAGTCAACTCAGAAGGGAGTAAATTGGCATAATATTCCAAGATAGAAAAATCTGACTATATAAAATACAATAAACATAAATGGACAAAATTGCTAGTTTAAAGCTAGAGATTTTTCAGTTTGAATATTTTCCAAAAAAATCTAAATATGTGCTCTTTATAAGAGGTAATTCTAAATTGTGAGGAAGTGTTGATGATGCTAAAGGAATAAGAAATGTAACAATTAAAAGAAAATCTTATAGCTGTATAAATAATAGCCCAGACTTATAGAAACATCATAATGGATAGAGGTGTCTACATACTGATATATGTAAATCACCCTGAAGGATAAAATTATAAAATAATCGACTTAATTGCTGCAAAATATTAAACAAAAGTCAATAGAATTATTGTAATTAGAGGAAATTTCAATGTGTCTGTTTTCTCAGTTATAATAGGTCACTAGTAAAAATATTAGCAAGGACATAGAAGACCTAAATAACACAATTAACAAGACTGACAACTTAGACACATATAAAATTCTACATCCAACAATTCAAAAGACATGCATTTTTCTCAAGTACCTAAGGGAGAATTACAAAAATTGATGATATATTTGGACATAAAAAAGTCTCAACAGTACACATGGACACAAAGAAGTGAACAATAGATGCCGAGGCCTACTTAAGGGTGGAAGGTACAGGGATGTTGAGAACTGATCAACTACCTATTGGTTACTGTGCATATTACCTGAGTATTAAAGTAATCTGTCCACCAAACTCTCATGACACACAATTTACCTATGCAACAAACCTGCACATGTACCCACTGAACCTAAAATAAAAGTTAGAAAAAAAGAATTTCAACAAATTTCAAAAAGTAGGTGTCATACAGACAATATCTGCCACAATGCAACTATGGCAAACACTAGTCGAAAACATTTCTAAAGAAAAATCCCCATATATTTGAAGGAAAATCTTATTTTTAATAATTTGTGCATTAATTAAGAAATTATAATAAAATTTTAAGTAAAAGTTTAGAACCAATAAGGCATGAGATAAGTGAATACTATTTAAAAAAATATGTTGGGACTTCTGGTTTCCAGTTCTGCAGACAAGGAAGTTGGAGGGTGCCATTTTGTCCTAACAACAAGAAAAAACACTAAATTGACTGAAAAGCAACAACTCTTCCTGGATCCATAAAAGAGGTGATGACATATAGCAAACCACTGTCTCCAAGATTGAAGAGACCAACCATGTACAGGGAGTTATAAGCTGACTTCCTGGAGCAGAAACTCATAAACAGAAACAACAAAGTAAACAATGCGAAGGCAAAAAAAAAAAAAAAAAAGAAATTCTGCACTATAATTGAATTGCTGGAGTCTCAGTTGTGAACAAGTCTGAGGGCTAAACACTCCAGGGGGACTCAGTTGACGACCCCACTTTTTATGAATGTTCTCCCCAAGACCCCAACTTGGATCCTATAGTAAATATTGGAGAAAAAATTCTCTCGTTCCATCTGTGTGAAGGCAAGAGCATGCGGTTGTTAATAGGGATTACATGACTTGCCTTCAGGAGAAGTTAGTTAATTGGAATCGCATAAGCTCTGGTGTTATCTGAGCCTAAGTGACCTGAGGTAAAGGAAATATCCAACTTCAGCCAGTCCTAGACTTCCGTATGAGAGAGAAAAATACTCAGTTCCAGCCCAGTATAGCCATTCTGTTCTGCCTAAGAAGGAAAAATTAAAACAAACTAACAAAAAAAAACCACGAGAAGCATTTGTGAAATTTACAGTCCAAAGGTACAGGTTTATTCAAATATTGATACCTAAGCACAGAATTATAGGATGCCTCCTCTCCTGACCATGCCTTACCAAGACATTATTAAAGGCCTATGCATATCAGGTTTTTAAAACCCAATACATTCTGGCTCGCTATCAAGAAAATATTACAAGTCACCTGAAAGGCAAATAACACAATTAGAAGAGAGAGAGCAAGAATCAGGACCAAACTCAGGTATGGCAGAGAGGTTGGAATTATCAGACTGGGATTTTAAGACAACTGTGAGCAATATGCTAAGGGCTGTAACAGTAAAAAAAAAAAAAAAAAAGAAAAGAAAAGAAAAAAAAGAAAAAAGACAGCATGTAAGAACAGTTAAGCAATTTAAGCAGAGATAAGATAAAATTTCTAAAAAAAGAACTGGAAACAAATGTTAGAGACCAAAACATTGTGGCAGAAATGAAGAATTCCTTTGATAAGCATATTAGTATACTCGACATGCCTCACAAAAGAATATATGATCTTCAGGATGTATCAGTTAAACTCTTCAAAACTAAAAAGCAAAAAGAGTAAAGACAGAAAATAATCCAACCAAAATATCCAGAAGCTGAGGGATAACTATTAAAGGAGCAACATACATATAATGGGCACACTCAGTAAAGAAAAAAGAAAACAGGAAACAGAAGAAATAATTGATTCAATAATAACTGACTATTTCCCCAAATTTATGTCAGACATAATAAGCAACAGATCATGGAAGTTCATAGAAAAACAAGCAGGATAAATGCCCAAAAATAACCTGCCTATTAATATCATTTTCAAACTACAGAAAATAAGCAGACAAAGGAAAAAAATCCAAATAAAGCTAGAGGGGAAGAAATGCCTACCTATATAAGAACAAATATAAGAAACTGCATCTGACTTCTCAGGAGCCATGGCCGCACAAAAAGTGGAATAAAATATGTAAAGCATTGATAGAAAAGAAAAAATTATAAACCCTGTGTAATTATCCTCTAACATGAAGGAGAAATAAGGATTTCTCAGACAACAAAAATTAAAGAAGTTTTTTGTCAGTTTATTTGCCTGGCAAGATGTTGAAAGAAGTTTTTTTAGAGAAAGAAAATACTATAGATCAAAAACTCAGAACTTCACAATTAAAGGGAGATATGGCAGAAAAATAAGTTAAGGTAAAATAAAAAGTATTATTCTTATATATAATTGATCTAAGAAATAGTTATTTAAAATAATAATTCTACAATGTATTTGATTATGCATGCTTACATATAAATTTTAAAAATGTAACAATGGTACAATAAATGGGAGAGAAGAATAGAAGAATAGAATCCTTTTTTGTTTGTTTGTTATTTTGAGACAGAATCTGTCACCTAGGCTGGAGTTTCGTGGCATGATCTTGGCTCACTGAAAACTCTGCCTTTGGGGTTCCAGCAATTCTTATGCCTCAACTTCCTGAGTAGCTGAGATTACAAGCATGTACCTCCATACCTGGCTAATTTTTGTATTTTTAGTGGACCAGGCTGGTCTCAAACTCCTGGCCTCAAGTAATCCACCCGTCTCAGCCTCATAAAGTGCTGAGATTAAAGGTGTGAGCTACCACATCTGGTTAATAATTTGTTTTTATAAGCTACTCACACTACCCATGAAGCAGTATGCTGTTATGTGAAAGTAGACTTGAATTAGTTGTAAATGTATATTGGAAACATCAGGGCAACTACTATACAAGTCAAAGAAATGTAATGAATATGCCAAGAAAGGAGAAAATATAGTATCATATAAAATGCTCCTTTAAAACGACAAAAAGCATTTTATATGATACTATATTTTCTCCTTTCTTGGCATATTCATTACATTTCTTCAAACACTGTATATTCTCACTCATAGGTGGGAATTGAACAATGAGAACACATGGACACAGGAAGGGGAACATCACACTCTGGGGACTGTTGTGGGGTGGGGGGAGGGGGGAGGGATAGCATCGGGAGATATACCTAATGCTAGATGACGAGTTAGTGGGTGCAGCGCACCAACATGGCACATGTATACATATGTAACTAACCTGCACATTGTGCACATGTACCCTAAAACTTAAAGTATAATAATAATACATAAATAAATTAAAAAAAAGAAAAAAGCCAGGCACAGACAACCAAAAAAAAAAAAAAAAAAACCACAAAAAGCTCAAAAATAGTGGAAGACAAATATAGAAACAAAGATCAAGAACAGATAAAAATACAGTAAGAAATATGGCAGCTATTAATTCAACTACAGTTAAGCACCACATAATGACATTTTAGTCATCAATGGACTGCATATATGATAGTGGTCCCATTAGCTTATAACACTATATTTTACTATACCTTTTCTATGTTTAGATACAAAAATACATACCATTGTGTTACAATTCCTGCAGTATTTAGTACAGTAACGTGCTGTACAGGTTTGTAGCCTCAAAGCAATAGGCTATGCCATATAGCCTAATTGTGTAGTAGGATATACTTACTAGGTTTATGTAAGTACACTTTATGATGTGTGAAAAATTGAAAAATAAAGACTAACAATGCACTTCTCAGAATGCATTTCTGTCATTAAATGTCACATGACTGTGTATTAGTAATGAATGTTAACATCAATGATCTGAATGCAGCAATTTAAAGATTGAGAGCATCACAGTAGATCAAATAACAAGAGCTTACTATATGTTGTGTACATGACACTCACTTTGAATATAAAAACACATATAGATTAAAAGTACATAGATGGAGAAGAATATTCCATGCTAACAATAGTCACAGGAAATCAGAAGCAGCAAAACTAATTTCAGATAGAGCAAACCTCAAAGCAAGAAAAGTTATAAGAAGTTAAAAAAAGGGGGTGGGAGATATTACATTACGATAAGAAGATCAGTTCTCAAAAAATATACAATACTCCTTAACATATATGCACCCAACAATAGATCATCAAACTCTGGGAAGTAGAACTGCAAGGAGAAATGGATGAATACACTATCATGGTTGGAGACATCAACACTCCTCTAAGAGAAATGGGCAGATCCAGCAGGCAGAAACAGATAGAACACAGATGACTTTAACAACACCTTTAATCAACTGGATATAATAAACATCTGTATATTACTTCAGTAACAGCAGTAGAATAGATATTCTTCTTAAGCTCACATGGAAGGTTCACCAAAAGAGACCACATTCTAAGTCATAAAATATATCTTATTAAAAAAAAAAAAAGATGTTATAACATTTGTTCTCAGACCACAATGGAATTAAACTAGAATCAGTAACAGAAGGATAACTGGAAAATCCACAAATATGTGGAGATTAAAAAACACATTTTTAAATAACACATAGGTCAAAGGAAATCTCAAGATAAATTTTTAAATATTCTGACTAAATAAAAATAAAAACACAATTCATCAAAATGTGTGAGAGGTCACAAAAGCAATGCTTAGAGGGAAGTTTACCGCACTGAATGCATATATGAGAAAAGAGGAAAGATCTGAAATCACTGTCTAAGTTTCACCTTAGGAAACTTGAAAAAGAAGACCAAATGAAATTCAAAGCAAGAAGTAAAGAAATAATAAAAATTAGAACACAAATCAATGACATTAAAAACAGGAATTCAAGGGCTGGGTGTGGTGGCTCATGCGTGTAATCCCAGCACTTTGGGAGGCTGAGGCGGGTGGATCACGAGGCAGGGAGATAGAGACCATCATGGCTAACACAGTGAAACCCCGTCTCTACTAAAAATACAAAAAATTAGCCGGGCATGGTGGCAGGTGCCTGTAGTCCCAGTGACTTGGGAGGCTGAGGCAGGAGAATGGTGTGAACCTGGGAGATGGAGCTTACAGTGAGCCGAGATCGTGCCACTGCACTCCAGTCTGGGTGACAGAGTGAAACAACAACAACAACAACAACAACAACAAAACAAGAATTCAATAGAGAAAATATACACAACTGAAGACTGGTTCTTTACAAAGGTCCATAAAATTGCTAGGCTTCTAACCAGGTTAACTAAGGAAAAAAGAGAGAAAAAACACTAATTACTATTATTAGAAATAACAGATGGGATACCACTACAAATTCCACAAACATTAAAATGAAGGAAAGAATATTAAGAGCTGTGAGACAAAAGCCCCAGGCAATCTATAAAGGAAAATCTATCTTATTAACAGCAGATTTCTCAGCAGAAACCCTATAAGCTAGAAAGAATTAGGGTCTTATTTTAGTCTCCTCAAATAAAATGATTATCAGCCAAGAATTTTGTATCCAGTGAACCTAACCATTATATATGAGGGAAAGATACAATCTTTTTCAGACAAACAAATGCTGAGAAAATTCACCAGTGCCAGATCACCACTACCAGGTCACCGCTACAATAGCTACTAAAAGGAGCTCTAAATCTTGAAACAAATTCTGGAGACACATCAAAACAGAACCTCTTCAAAGCAAAAATCTCAGAGAACCTATAAAACAAAAATACAATTTAAAAAGAAAAAAACAAAAACCAAAAACAAAGGTACACAGGCAATAAATAGCACAATGAATGGAATGGTACCTCACATCTCAATACTAACATTGAATGTAAATGGCCTAAATTCTCCACTTAAAAGATACAGAGCTGCAGAATGTATAAGAATTCACAGACCAAGTATCTACTGCCTTCAAGAGACTCACTTAACATAAGAACTCACATAAACTTAAAGCTAAGAGGTGGAAAAAGGCATTTCATGCAAATAGGCACCAAAAGTGAGCAGCGATAGCTATTTTTTTCTTTTTTTTTTGAGACAGAGTCTCACTCTGTCACCCAGGCTGGATCTCCTGCCTCAGCCTCCTGAGTAGCTGGGACTACAGGCGCCCGCCACTGTGCCCAGCTAATTTTTTGCATTTTTAGTAGAGACAGGGTTTCACTGTGTTAGCCAGGATGGTCTCCATCTCCTGACCTCGTGATCCTCCCAAAGTGCTGGGATTACAGGCGTGAGCCACAGCGCCCGGCCAGAGATAGCTATTTTTTATATAAGACAAAACAAACCTTAAAGCAACAGCCATTAAGAAAGACAAATGGAGATATTATATAATGGTAAAGGGCATTGTCCAACAGCATAATGTCATAATCCTAAACATATATGCACCTAACACTGGAGCTCCCAAATCTATTAAACAATTACTAATAGACCTAAGAAATGAGATATACAGCAACACAATAATAGTGGGGGACTTCAGTACTCCACTGACAGCACCACTCAGGCCATCAAGACAGAAAGTCAACAAAGAAACAATGGATTCAAACTATAGCTTGGAACAAATGGACTTAACAGACATGAACAGAACATTTCATCCAACAACTGCAGAATAAACATTCTACTCAACAGTGCATAGAACTTTTTCCAAGATAGACCATATGATAGGTCACACAACAAGCCTCAATAAATTTAAGAAAATTGAAATTATATCAAGCACTTTCTGAGGATAAAGCTGGAAATCAACTCCAAAAGGAACCCACAAAACCATGCAAATGTATAGAAATTAAATAACCTGATCCTGAATAATCATTGAGTCAAAAACAAAATAAAGACGTAAATTAAAAAATTCTTCAAGCTGAATGACAATAGTGACACAACCTATCAAAACCTCTGGGATACATCAAAGGCGGTGCTAAGAGGGAAGTTCACAGCCCTAAACACCTACATCAAATAAACTGAAAGAACACAAACTGACATTCTAAGGTCACACCTCAATGAACTAGAGAAACAAGAACAAACCAAACCGAAACCAGCAGAAGAAAGGAAATAACCAAGATCAGAGCAGAACTAAATGAAATTGAAACAAAAACAAAAGATAAATGAAACAAAAACTGGTTCTTTGAAAACATAAATAAAATTGACCATTAGCAAGATTAACCATGAAAAGAAGAGAGAAAATCCAAATAACCTCAATAAGAAATGAAATTGGATATATTACAACTGACACCACAGAAATACAAAAGATCATTCAAGGCTGCTATGAACACATTTATGTATATAAACTAGAAAACCCAGAAGAGAATGATAAATTACTGAAAATGTACAACCCTCCTAGTTTAAATCAGGAATAATTAGATACCCTGAACAGACCAATAACAAGCAGTGAGTTTGAAATGGTAATTTTAAAATTACCAACAAAAAAAGTTCAGGACCAGATGGATTCACAACAGAATTCTACCAGATATTCAAAGAAGAATTGGTACCAATTCTTTGAACACTAGTCTGCAAGACAGAGAATAGGGAACCCTCCCTAATTCATTCTATGAAGCCAGCATCATCCTAATACCAAAACAAGGAAAGGACAAAAAAGAAAACTACAGACCAATATCCCTGATGAATATAGACACTAACATCCTTACCAAAATACTAACTAACCAAATCTAACAATATATCAAAGATAATCCACCATGATCAAGTGGGTTTCATACAAGAGATACAGGGATGGTTTACCATACACAAGTCAATAAATGTGATACACCACATAAACAGAATTTTTAAAAAATCACATGATTATCTCAATAGATGCAGAAAAAGCATTCAATGAAATCTAGCATCCTTTAATGATTAAAACTCTCAGCAAAATCAGCACACAAGGGACATACCTTAATGTAATAAAATCCATCTATGACAAATCCACAGCAAACATAATACTGATTGGGGTAAATTTGAAAATATTCCCTCTGAGAACTGGAACAACAGAAGGATGCCAACTCTCACCATCCCTCTTCAACATAGTACTGGAAGTCCTAGCCATAGCAATCAGACAAGACACAAGAGAAATAAATAAAGAGCTTCCAAATTGGTAAAGAGGATGTCAAACTGTCACTGTTTGCCAACAATACAACTGTTAATCTCAAAAACTTTAAAGCCTCCTCCAGAAAGCTCCTAGAACTGATGAAATAATTTAGCAAAGTTTCCAAATACAAGATTAATGCAGACAAATCAGCTCTTCTACACACCAACGGCGACCAAGCTGAAAATCAAATCAACAACTCAACCCCTTTTACAACAGATGCAAAAAAAAAATACTTAGATATATACCTAACCCAGGAGGTGAAAGACATCTACAAGAAAAACTACAAAACACTGCTGAAAGAAATCATAGATGACAAAAACAAATGGAAACACATCCCATGCTCATGGATGGGTAGAATCAATATTGAAAAATGACCATACTTTCAAAAGCAATCTACAAATCCAACGCAACCCCATCAAAATACCACCATCATTCTTCAAAGAATTAGAAAAAAACAATTTTAAAATTCATATGGAACCAAAAAAGAATCTGCATAGCAAAAGCAAGACTAAGCAAAAAGAACAAATATGGCATCGTCACACTACCTGATTTCAAACTACATTATAAGGCCATAGTCACCCAAACAGCATGGTACTGGTATAAAAATAGGCTCACAGATCAATGGAACAGAATAGAGAAACCAGAAATAAATCCAAATACTTACAGCCTACCAATCTTTGACAATGCAAACAAAAACACAAAGTGGGAAAAGGACACCCTTCTCAAAAAATGGTGCTAAGATAATTGGTTTGCCATATGTAGGAGAATAAAACTGGAGCCTCATCTTTCACCTTATAAAAAATAAACACAAGATAACATTGGAAAAACCCTTCTAGGCATTGGTTTAGGCAAGGATTTTATGACAAAGGACCCCAAAGCAAATGCAATAAAAACAAAGATAAATAGCTGGGACTTTATTAATCTAAAGAGCACTTACATGGCAAAAGGAACAGTCAGCAGAGTAAACAGACAACCCACAGAGTGGGAGAAAATCTTCACAATCTATATATCTGTCAAATGACTAATATCCAGAATCTACAATGAACTCAAACAAATCATCAAGAAAACAAAATCCCATCAAAAAGTGGGCTAAAGAAATGAATAGAAAATTCTCAAATGAAGATATACAAATGGCTGACAAACATGAAAAAATGCTCAACATCATTAATGATCAGGGAACTGCAAATCAAAACCACAATGTGATACCACCTTACTTCTGCAAGAATGGCCATAATCAAAAAATCAAAACACAGCTGGCATACATGCAGTGATCAGGGGACACTTGTACACTGCTGGTGGGAATGTAAACTAGTACAACCACTATGGAAAACAGTGTGGAGATTTCTCAAAGAACTGAAAGTAGAACTACCATTTGATCCATCAATCCCACTACTAGGTATCTCTCCAGAAAAAAGAGAATTTAATAGAAGCACAATTTACAATTGCAAAATCATGGAACCAACACAAACACCCATTGACCAACAAGTGTATAAAGAAACTGTGGTATATATACGTAAGATGGAATACTACTCAGCCACAAAAAGGAATAAATTAAGGGCATTCTCAGTGACCTGGATTAGTTTAAAGACTATTGTTCTATGTGAAGTAACTCAGAAATGGAAATGTATATTCTCATTGATATGTGGGAGCTAAGCTATGAGGATGCAAAGGCATAAGAACAATACAATGGACTTTGGCAACTTGGGGGGAAGAATGGGAGGGAAGCAAGGGATAAAAGCCTACAAATAGGGTGCAGTGTATGCTGCTCGGGTGATGGGTGCACCAAAATCTCATAAAATAAATCACTACCAAAGAACTAACTCATGTAACCAAACACCACCTGTATGCCAATAACCTATGAAACAATAAAAATAAAAATTGTAGAAACAGACAAGTGTGCATGCACATAGGGGCACACACACACACACACACACACACACACACACACAGAGTTATATAAATAAGCCAAAGATTAAAAAACAAAATAAACTCAATATTAGGCATATAGGAGAATATCTTCAAACTGATAAAATATGTTTCAAAAATAAGCATACTAAAATCTGGAACTAAGCAAATGTAATGACCATCACATGCATTCAACATATGCATGTTTTATGAAACATGAATTTTACAAAACATAACATTTTACAAAAACTTAATATTTATAAGGATTTAAATGTATTAATTATAACTATAATTTTCAAATTATATATCTACCCTCTTATGTTGTCAAACTCTTAAAGGACTACAAATTATCAGAAATTGGAGAGTTCAGCAAGGTTACTGGATATATGATATACATTTCATGATATTTCTTTTTTTTTTTTTTTTTTTGGAGATGGAGTCTCACTCTGTTACCCAGGCTGGAGTGCAATGGTGTAATCTCAGCTCACTGCAACCTCCACCTCCCAGGTTCAAGTGATTCTCCTGCCTCAGACTCCCAAGTAGCAGGGATTACAGCATTCACCACCACGCCTGGCTAATTTTGTATTTTTAGTGGAGACACAGTTTCACCATGTTGTTCAGGCTGGTCTCAAACTCCTGACCTCATGATCCACTTGCCTTGGCCTCCCAAAGTGCTGGGATTACAGGTGTGAGCCCCTGTGCCTGTTCTACATTTAATTATAGTTCTATATGCCACTAAAAAACACCAGACAACATGATTTAAAAAGAATACATTGGGGCACATTCCAAGACGGCCGAATAGGAACAGCTCTGGTCTGCAGCCCCCAGCGTGATGGATGCAGAAGATGGATGATTTCTGCATTTCCAACTGAGGTATCTGGTTCATCTCACTGGGACTGGTTGGACAGTGGGTGCAGCCCATGGAGGGCCAGCTGAAGCAGGGCGGGGCATCACCTCACCCAGGAAGCACAAGGGGTCAGGAGATTTCCCTTTCCTAGCCAAGGGAAGCCGTGACAGACTGTACCTGGAAAAACAGGACACTCCCACCCAAATACTACACTTTTCCCAAGGTCTTAGCAAACAGCAGACAAAGAGACTCTCTCCCATGCCTGGCTCAGTGGGTCCCATGACCATGTAGCCTTGCTCACTGCTAGCACAGCAGTCTGAGATCGAACTGCAAGGCAGAAGCCTGGCTGGGGGAGGGGCATCTGCCATTGCTGAGGCTTGAGTAGGTAAACAAAGTGACCAGGAAGTTCAAACTTGCTGGAGCCCACCACAGCTCAACAAGGTCTACTGCCTCTAGATGCTACCTCTGTGGGCAGGGCATAGCTGAACAAAAGGCATCAGACAACTTCTACAGACTTAAACGTCCCTGTCTGACAGCTCTGAAGAGAGCAATGGTTCTCCCAGCACAGCATTTGAGCTCTGAGAATGGACAGACTGCCTCCTCAAGTGGGTCCCTGAACCCTGTGTAGCCTAACTGGGAGACACCTCCCAGGAGGGGCCGACAGACACCTCATGTAGGTGGCTGACCCTCTGGGACGAAGTTTCCAGAGGAAGGATCAGGTTGCAATATTTGCTGTTCTGCAGCCTCCACTGGTGATACCCAGGCAAAAAGGGTCTGGACTCCAACAGACCTGTAGCTGAGGGACCTGACTGTTAGAAGGAAAACTAGCAAATGGGAGAATAGCATCAACCTCAACAAAAAGTTCATCTACACCCAAAACCCCATTTGTAGGTCAACAAATCAAAGACCAAAGGTAGATAAAACCACAAACATGGGGAGAAAACAGAGCAGAAAAGCTGGAAATTCTAAAAATCAGAGAGCCTCTTCTCCTCCAAAGGATTGCAGCTCCTTGCCAGCAATGGAACAAAGCTGGATGGAGAATGACTTTGACAAGTTGAAAGAAGTAGGCTTCAGAAGTTCATTCATAACAAACTTCTCCAAGCTAAAGGAGCACGTTCAAACGCATCACAAAGAAGCTAAAAACCTTGAAAAAAAGATTAGACAAATGGTTAACTAGAATAAACAGTGCAGCAAAGACCTTAAACGACCTGATGGAGCTGAAATCCATGGCACAAGAATTTTGTGATGCATGTACAAGCTTCAATAGCTGATTTAATCAAGTGGAAGAAAGGGTATCCGTGATTGAAGATCAAATTAAAAAAATAAAGTGAGAAGACAGGTTAGAGAAAAAAGAGTAAAAAGAAATGAACAAAGCCTCCAAGAAATATGGGACTATGTGAAAAGGCCAAATCTACATTTGATTAGTGTACCTGAAACTGATGAGGAGAATGGAACCAAGTTAGAAAACACTCTTCAGGATATTATCCAGGAGAACTTCCCCAACCTACCAATGCAGGCCAACATTCAAATTCAGGAAATACAGAGAACTGCCAAAAAGATACTCCTCGAGAAGAGCAACCCCAAGACACATAATTGTCAGATTCACCAAGGTTGAAATGAAGGAAAAAATGTTAAGGGCAGCCAGAGAGAAAGGTTGAGTTACCTACAAAAGGAAGCCCATCAGACTAACAGCAGATCTCTCTGCAGAAACCCTACAAGCTAGAAGAGAGTGGGGGCCAATATTCAACATTCTTAAAGCAAAGAATTTTCAACCCAGAATTTGATATCCAGCCAAACTAAGCTTCATAAGTGAAGGAGAAATAAAACCCTTTACAGACAAGCAAATGCTGAGAGATTTTTGTCACCACCAGGCCTGCCCTAAAAGAGCTCCTGAAGGAAGCACTAAACATGGAAAGAAACAATAACTACCAGCCACTGAAAAAACATGCAAAATTGTAAAGACCATCAATGCTATGAAGAAATTGCATCAATTAACAGGTAAAATAAACAGCTAACATTATAATGACAGGATCAAATTCACACATAATTATATTAACCCTAAATGTAAATGGGCTAAACGCCCAAATTAAAAGACAGAGACTGGCAAATTGGATAAAGAGTCAAGACCAATCAGTGTGCTGTATTCAGGAAACCCATCTCACGTGCAGAGACACACATAGGCTCAAAATAAAAGGATGGAGGAAGATCTACCAAGCAAATGGAAAACAAAAAAGGCAGGGGTTGCAATCCTAGTCTCTGATAAAACAGACTTTAAACCAACAAAGATCAAAAGAGACAAAGAAGGCCATTACATAATGGTAAAGGGATCAATTCAACAAGAAGAGCTAACTATCCTAAATATATATGCACCCAATACAGGAGCACCCAGATTCATAAAGCAAGTTCTTAGTGACCTACAAAGAGACTTAGACTCCCACAGAATAATAATGGGAGACTTTAACACCCCACTGTCAATATTAGACAGATCAGTGACACAGAAAATTAACAAGGACATCCAGGACTTGAACTCAGCTCTGCACCAAGCAGACCTAATAGACATCTACAGAACTCTCCACCCCAAATCAACAGAATATACATTCTTCTCAGCACCACATTGCACTTATTCTAAAATTGACCACATAATTGGAAGTAAAGCACTGCTCAGCAAATGTAAAACAACAGATACCACAACAAACTGTCTCTCACACCACAGTGCAATCAAATTAGAACTCAGGATTAAGAAACTCACTCAAAACCACACAACTACATGGAAACTGAACAACCGGCTCCTGAGTGACTACTGGGTAAATAACAAAATGAAGGCAGAAATAAAGATGTTCTTTGAAACCAATGAGAACAAAGACACAATGTATCAGAATTTCTGGGACACAGCTAGAGCAGTGTGTAGAGGGAAACTTATAGCACTAAATGCCCACAAAAGAAAGCAGGAAACATCTAAAATTGACACTCTAACATCACAATTAAAAGAATTAAAGAAACACGGGCAAACAAATTCAAAAGCTAGCAGAAGGCAAGAAATAACCAAGATCAGAGCAGAACTGAAAGAGATAGGGACAAAAAAACCCTTCAAAAAATCAATGAATCCAGGAGCTGTTGTTTTTTTTTTTTAACATCAACAAAATTGGTAGACCACTAGCAAGACTAATAAACAGGAAAAGGGAAAAGAATCAAATAGATGCAATAAAAAATGATAAAGGGGATATCACTACCAATCCCACAGAAATACAAACTACCATTAGAGCATATGATAAACACCTCTATGTGAATAAACCAGAAAATCTAGACAAAGTGGATAAATTCCTGGACACATACACCCTCCCAAGACTAATCCAGGAAGAAGTTGAATCTTTGAATAGACCAATAATGCTCTGAAATTGAGGCAATAATTAATAGCCTACCAACCAAAAAAAGTCCAGGAACAGACAGATTCACAGCCCAATTCTACCAGAGGTACAAAGAGGAGCTGGTACCATTCCTTCTCAAACTATTCCAATTAACAGAATAAGAGGGACTCCTCCCTAACTCATTTTATGAGGCCAACATCAGCCTCATACCAAATCCAGGCAGAGACACAACAAAAAGAGAATTTTTGACCAACATCCCTGATGAACGTCAATATGAAAATCCTCAATAAAATACTGGCAAACTGAATCCAGCAGCTTATCCACCATGATCAAGTCAGCTTCATCCCTGGGATGCAAGGCTGGTTCAACATATGCAAAACAGTAAATGTAATCCATCACATAAACAGAACCAAAGACAAAAACCACATGATTATCTCAATAGATGCAGAAAAGGCCTTTGACAAAATTCAACAGCCATTCATGCTAAAAACTCTCAATAAACTAGGTATTGATGAAACATATCTCAAAATAATAAGAGCTATTTATGACAAACCCACAGCCAATATCATACTGAATGGGCAAAAACCGGAAGCATTCCCTTTGAAAACCAGCAGAAGACAAGGATGTCCTCTTTCGTCACTCCTATTTAACATAGTGTTGGAAGTTCTGCCCAGGGCAATCAGGCAAGAGAAAGAAATAAAGGGTATTCAATTAGGAAATGAGGATGTCAAATTGTCCCTGTTTGCAGATGACATGATTGTATATCTAGAAAACCCCATTGTCTCAGCCCAAAATCTCTTTAAACCGATAAGTAACTTCAGCAAAATCTCAGGATAAAAAATCAATGTGCAAAAATCACAAGCATTCCTATACACCAATAAAAGACAAATAGAGAGCCAAATCATGAGTGAACTCCCATTTACAATTGCTACAAAGAGAATAACATACCTAGTAATCCAACTTACAAGGGATGTGAAGGACCTCTTCAAGGAGAACCACATACCACTGCTCAATGAAATAAAGGAGGACACAAACAAATGGAAGAATATTCCATGTTCATGGATAGGAAGAATCAATATTGTGAAAATGGCCATACTGCCCCAAATAATTTATAGATTCAATGCCATCCCCATCAAGCTACCAATGACTTTCTTCACAGAATTGGAAAAACCTACTTTAAATTTCACAGGGAACCAAAAAAGAGCCCGCATTGCCAAGACAATCCTAAGGAAAAAGAACAAAGCTGGAGGCATCATGCTACCTGACTTCACACTATACTACAAGGCTACAGTAACCAAAACAGCATGGTACTGGTAGCAAAACAGATATATAGACCAATGGAACAGAACAGAGGCCTCAGAAATAACATCACACATCTACAACCATCTGAACCTTGAGAAACCTGACAAAAACAAGCAATGGGGAAAGGATTCCTTATTTAATAAATGGTACTGGGAAAACTAGCTAGCCATATGTAGAAAGCAGAAACAGGATCCCTTCCTTACACCTTATACAAAAATTAATTCAAGATGGATTAAAGTCTTAAATGTTGAGTCCTAAAACCATAAAACTGTAAAAACCCTAGAGGAAAACCTAGGCAATACCATTCAGGACATAGTCTCCAACTAGGACTTATATATTTTTTATTATACTTTAAGTTCTAGGGTACATGTGCACAATGTGCGGGTTTGATAAATAGGTATACATGTGTCATGTTGGTTTGCTGCACCCATCAACTTGTCATTTACATTAGGTATTTCTCCTAATGCCATCCGCCCTACCATTTGCTTCATTAGTACTTCATGACTAAAACACCAAAAGCAATGGCAACAAAAGCCAAAATAAACAAATGGGATCTAATTAAACTAAAGAGCTTCTGCATGGTAAAAGAAATTACCATCAGAGTGAACAGGTAACCTATAAAATGGGAGAAAATTTTTGCAATCTACCCATCTGACAAAGGGCTAATATGCAGAATCTAGAAGAACTCAAACAACCCCATCAAAAAGTGGTCAAAGGATATGAACAGACACTTCTCAAAAGAAGACATCTATGCAGCCAACAGACACATGAAATAATGCTCATCATCACTGGTCATCAGAGAAACGCAAATCAAAACCAAAATGAGATGCCATCTCACGCCAGTAAGAATGGCGATCGTTAAAAAGTCAGGAAACAACAGGTGCTGGAGAGGATGTGAAGAAAAAGGAACACTTTTACACTGTTGGTGGGAGTGTAAATTAGTTCAACCATTGTGGAAGACAGTGTGGTGACTCCTCAAGGATCTAGAACTAGAATTACCATTTGACCCAGCCATCCCATTACTGGGTATATACCCAAGGGATTATAAATCATGCTGCTATAAAGCCACATGCATGCGTATGCTTATTGTGGCACTATTCAGAATAGCAAAGACTTGGAACCAACCCAAATATCCATCAATGATAGACTGGATTAGGAAAATGTGGCACGTATACACCATGGAATACTATGCAGCCATAAAAAAGGATGAGTTCATGTCCTTTGCAGGGACATGGATGAAGCTGGAAACCATCATCCTCAGCAAACTATCACAAGGATAGAAAACCAAACACCGCATGTTCTCCCTCATAGGTGGGAATTGAACAATGAGATCACTTGGACACAGGGCACGGAACATCACACACTGGAGCCTGTTGGGGAGTGGGGGGCTGGGGGGGATAGCATTAGGAGAAATACCTAATGTAAATGATGAGTTGATGGGTGCAGCAAACCAATATGACACATGTATACCTATGTATCAAAGCCTGCACGTTGATACTTTATACTTAAAGTATAATAAAAAATAAATAAAAATAAATAAATCAAAAAAATATATTGGCCAGGTTCAGTGGCTCATGCCTGTAATCTCAGCACTTTGGGAGGCCGAGGTGGGTGCATCACAAGGTCAGGAGATCGAGACCATCCTGGCCAACATGGTGAAACCCCATCTCTACTAAAAATACAAAAAATTAGCTGGGCGCGGTGACACGTGCCTGTAATCCCAGTTACTCGCGAGGCTGCGGCAGGAGAATCACTTGAACCAGGGAGTCGGAGGATGCAGTGAGCCGAGATCACACCACTGCACTCCAGCCTGGTGACAGAGCGAGACTCTGTCTCAAAAAGAAAAGAAAAAAAAAAGAATGCATTATTTACAATAGTCTTAAATAACATCAAGTATTTAGAAATAAATCTAACAAAAATATATAAATCTTTACATGGGTAATTCTAAAACATTTTTAGTGACTTTTTTTTTTTTTTTTTTTTTGAGATGGAGTCTCGCTCTGTCACCCAGGCTGGAGTGCAGTGGCACCATCTCGGCTCACTGCTCACTCTGCCTCCCAGGTTCACGCCATTCTCCTGCCTCAGCCTCCCGAGTAGCTGGGACTACAGGCGCCCGCCACCATGCCCGGCTAATTTTTTGTATTTTTAGTAGAGACAGGGTTTCACTGTGTTAGCCAGGATGGTCTCAATCTCCTGACCTTGTGATCCACCTGCCTCAGCCTCCCAAAGTGCTGGGATTATAGGTGTGAGCCACCTCTCCCAGCTGACATTTTATAAAATCTAAATAACTGGAGAGTTACATCATATTCATGGGCAGTAGACTTAATATTTGAAAAGTTTGAATTATTTCCAAATCAATCTATGAATTCAATGCGTTTAATCAAAATCTTAACAAGGTTTTCATCAAACTTAATAAGCTTATTTGAAAAGTCTATTAAAAATTTTAAAAACACCAAGAATACTGAAGTCATATCTGAAGAAAAGTAAAAAGAGATTACCTACTCTACCAAACATAATCCTTAATATGAAGCTTTAGGCAATATTAGGCAATATCTATCCTTGCCACAGGAATAAGTTAATGGCCAAACGAATAGGTAATAGAGCTCCAAACAGACTGATACATACAAACAGATTCATACCACTTTGATATAGAATAGAAGGCTCAACAGATAAATTGGAAAAATAGGGGCTAGTCAACAAACAGAGCTTAAAATAGTTATCCATATGGGGGAATGTTGGAATTAAATTTCTGCTTCATATTCCACATAAAAATTAACTTCATATAAATCAAAGATTTTAATTTCAAAAGCAACATGTGTAGATATAAATCTTTCTCACATTGGAAGAACAAGATATTCCTTAAAAAAACTTTTATTTCTTGTGTAAATGCTCAATTATAAAATTATAGACAGGCTCAAATATGTTAAAATTAAAGACTTTTTTGTCAAAAGTTCATTATGAAAAACCATTTAAAAGCCTACAAGATGTTCTTCTCACATATAATAATGAATTCATATTACAATATTTTCTTGGTATAAATAATTCATATAAATAAAAAAAGACAAGTAATCTAATATAAACATGGGCAAATATATGCACAAGTTTTCAGAGAAGAGAAAACATATATGGATAATAAACATGTGGAATGATGTTCAAACTCACTAGATATCAAAGAATACAAAGCAAGATAAAAGTGAAACGTCATTGCTTATTTAAATTGCAAGAATCAAGAAGTCAGAAAACACAAAGTGTTGGAGAGGACATACACTTAGATTTTCACTTCTATGTTGCTGGTGATCAAGTAAATTCATGTAGTCACTTTAAAAAGAAACAGCATGATCTCCTAAAATTGAACATTTATACACTCCATGTTCTAGCAATTTTGGTTGTAAGTATTATCAAGAAAAACTCTTCATACAAGGTAAAACAATGCATTAGTCCATTTAAAAGAAAGGAGGTTAAATGACTTATTTAACTGTGTTCTGTGTTCTGTGAGTTGTATGAGTGTGTGTTCTGTGAGTGTTCTGTGAGTTGTGCAGGCTTCTTCTTCTGGGGAGACGTCAGAAAACTTACAATCATGGTGGAAGGTGAAGGGTCAGGAGGCATGTATTCCTATGGCTGGCAGAAGAGAGAATGAGAGAGGAAGGAGGTACTACACACTTTTAAACAAACAGATCACAGGAGAACACTGTCAAAGAACAGCAAGGAAGAAGTCCGCCCACATGATTTAAACATCTCTCACCAGGCCCTTCCTCCAACATTGAGGATTACTTGAGATTCTGGCAGACACCAGAGAGCCAAACCATATCATTCCACCCTGGCCTCTTCCAAATCTCATGACATTGTCAAATTTCAAAACACAATCATGCCTTCCCAGCAGTCTCCCAAAGTTTTAACTCATTACAGCATTAACTCAAATGTCCAAATCCAAAGTTTTATCTGAGACAAGGCAAGTCCCTTCCACCTATGAGCCTGTAAAATTAAAAAAAAGTTATTTGCTTCCAAGATACATTGGGGGTACAGGTAAACACTCCCATTCTAAAAGGGAGAGATTGGCCAAAACAAAGGGGCTACAGGCGCCATGAGAAACCCAGCAGGGTTAAATCTTAAAGCTTAAATCTTATAGCTTAAGTCTAAAATCTTATACCTCCAAAACAATCTCCTTTTACCCCATGTTTCACATACAGGCCACACTGAACGAAGGGTTGGGCTCCCAAGGACGGTGGCAGCTCTGTACCTGTGGCTCTGCTGGGCTCAGCTTCCAGTGTTGCTCTTAAGGGCTGGCATTGAGTGCCTGTGGCTTTTCCAGGTGCATGACGCAAACTGTTGATGCATCTACCATTCTGGGGTCTGGAGAACAGTGGCCCTCTTCTCACAGCTCCACTAGGCAATGCCCCAGTGGAAACTCTCTATAGGGCCAGCAACCCCACATTTCCCCTGTACACTGCAATAGTACAGGTTCTCCTTTAAGGCTCTGCCCCTCCAGTAGACTTCTGCCTGGACATCCAGGCATTTTCGTACATCCTCTGAAATCTAGGCAGAGGTTTCCAAGCTTCAACCTTTGCCCTCTGCATACCTGCAGGCTTAACAACATGTGGAAGCCTCCAAGGCTGGGGACTTGCACCCTATGGATCAGCAGCCTTAGACATATCTGGGGCCATTTTAGCCATGGCTGAAGCTAGAGTGGTGAGGATGCCAGGTGCCATGTGCCAGGCTTCAAAGAGCAGTGGTGCCCTGAGCCTGGCCCACAACCATTTTTCTCTCCTATGCCTCCAGGCCTCTGATTGAAGGGGTTCCCATGAAGTTCTCTGAAATGCCTTGGAAGCATTTTCCCCACTGTCTTAGCTAGCAGCATTCTGCTTCTCTTTATTTATGCAAATTTCTTCAACCAGCTTGAATTCTTTCCCAGAAAATGGGTTTTTCTTTTATACTACATGGTCAGGCTGCAAATTTTTCAAACTTTAATGCTCTGCTTCCTTTTTAAATATCAATTCCAGTTTCAGATCATCTACTTGTGAACACATATGCTGTTAGAAGCAGCCAGGTCATATATTGAATGCTATACTGCTTAGAAATTTTTTCCACCAGATACCCTAAATCATCTCTCTCAAGTTCAAAATTCTACAAATCCTTAGAGCCAAGGCACAATGCTGCTAGTCCGTTTTGCTAAAACATAGTAAGTGTGACCTTTACTCCAGTTTTCAATAAGTTTCTCATCTCCATCTGAGACCTCCTCAGCCTGGACTTCATTGTTCATATCACTATCAGCCTTTTGGTCACAATCATTCAACAAGTTTCTAGGGAGCTCCAAACTTTCCCTCATCTTTCTATCTTTTTCTGAGCCTTTCAAACTGTTCTAGCTTCTACCCATTACCCAGTTCCAAAGTTGCTTGCACATTTTCTGGTATCTTTATAGCAATGCCCCACTTCTATGTACCAATTTTCTGTATTAGTCCATTCTCAAACAGCTATAAAGAACTACCTGAGACTGACTAATTTATTTTTAAAAAAACAGGTTTAATCTGCTCATGGTTTTGCAGGCTGTACAGGCATCTACTTCTGGGGAGGCCTCAGGAAACTTATACTCATGGTGGAAGGCAAAGAGGAAGCAGGCAAATCTTCACATGGTAGGCAGAAAGTGGGGGAGGTGCTGCATACTTTTAAACAAGCAGAACTCAGGATAACTGTATCACGAGAATAGAAAGGGGGATGCTTGCACCAATGATTCAGTCACCTCCCACCAGGATCCTCCTCCAGCATTGAGGATTACAATTCAACATGAGATTTGGGTAGGGATACAGGGCCAAACCATATAAATCAGAAAATATGAATGAAAATATTTACAACAAAAGTATTTAGAATAAAAAAATCTCTAAAAGCAATCCAAAAAAGAAACCCAACGTGAGTAGAGAAATAAATTAAGCTATATTAGTATAATAAAATTTTATATAGCCTTTAAAATGCATAAAGTACTATATGAAATACTATTGAGGAATCTTAACATTAAAATAACAAGTAAAATGTAACTTGATAAGCACCAAGATAGCCCTTTATGTAGCTAAAACAATTAAACAATCTAAGTTTTAAAGGAATGCATATAGATATTACCAACTTACATTAAAAAATGGTGAAACAATCATCAACACATATTTAAGTTAGTCTTCATCTCAGATGAGAAGCAGCAGAATCCAGGAAAGTAGAAAACAATGTAGGTAGATATAAATTTCTGTCTTGTTTTAGTTTCTGTGCTAAGTAGTAATTTCATGGGTGTTTGTTATGTTATTACAAATATATAAATTCATAAATGAATGAATATATAATAAACAAATACATTAACATGGCTCAGCCAGTACATCAGTGATTAAAATTGGTCATAAATCAATACTCTGGTGTCTAATGAGAAAAAATTAAATACAAAAGAACGTACAATAGGCTTTTTTAAAATTTCTTTTCCCTTTTAAAAATATTGAGTGTAGATTTGATTCACTCATTTTCATGATATGTATTAAATACATAGTAATTATACCAAAGTAATATTAACACAAGTATGAAAAGGGAAAAAGAGGAAGAAAAAGGAAAAGGAGAAGCAGCAGCAGTGGCAGACATTTCCACCAACTTGGAACAGGGTATTGGGCACAAAAATATTTATTCATCTACCCTTTCAGTCATTCAGCTAACATAAACTGACACTCATAATGTTTGACACAGAAGGCAATGAATCAAACACCTATGTTTTCATGGAGCTTATGTTATAGTACAGAGAGATAGATAATAAATTACATATATGTAATATATAATATACATATACATACATATAATATAAATTATATATATGTAATATGTAATATACATACATATATAATTTATTGTCTATCTGTACTAGAGAGAATATATGTATTCTTTATATATATATAAATATATTTACGTATATATTTATAAAAATATATATATTAGGGTTCTCTAAAGGGACAGAAGTAATACGATCAATGTATATAGGAAAGGGAGTTTATTAAGGAGAATTGACTCACACGGTTACCACATGATAGGCCTTTTGCAAGCTACGGAGCAGGGAAGCCAGTCTGAGTCCCAAAACCTCAAAAGAGGGAAAGCTGACATAGCAAATTTCAGTCTATGGCTGAAGGCCCAAGAGCCCTTGGCAAAACACTGGTGTAAGTCCAAAAGACCGAAAACTGAATAACTTGGAGTCTGATTTTCGAGGGCAGGAAGCATTCAGCATGAGAGAAAGATGAAGACCAGAAGACTCAGCAAGTCAGGTCCTTCCACTTTCTTCTGCCTGCTTTATTCTAGCACTGCTAGCAGCTGATTAGATGGTGCCCACCCAGATTGAGGGTGGGTCTGCCTCTCCCAGTCCACTGACTCAAATTTTAATCTTTATTGGCAACACCTTTGTAGACACACCCAGGAACAATAGTTTGAGTCTTTCAGTCCAATAAAGTTGACACCCAATATTAATCATATATATATATAGTTATATATGATATAACATATATATAATTATATATGGTGTTATATATAATATAATGTATATATAGTGTTGCATATAATATAACATTAGGCAGAATAATGACCCTTAAAGACATCCAGGTCCTAATCTCCACAACTTGTGAATACATTAGGTAACATGGCAAGGGGGTATTAATGTTGTAGATGGAATTAAAGTTGCTAAACAGATAACCTTAAAATAAAGAGATTGACTTTATCTGGCCTAGTGAATCCAATGTAATTACAAAGTTCCTTTAAATGTGGAAAAGGGAAGCAAAAGAGTTAGTGTCCATGTGATGTGGACATTACTAGCTTTGAACATGGAAAAGGGCCATGAGCCAAGGAATTTGGACAGCCTCTAGAAATTGGAGAAGGTAAAGAAACATATTGTCCCAAACATTTCCAGAAAGAAACATGGTCTTGCCAACACCCTAAGTTTAGTTCATTGACACCCATTTCAGACTTCTGAATTTCAGATCTCTGAGATAACACATTTGTTAAGATTCCTTAAGAAAATAGAGGTTTCCTCCCAGACTCCTTTTTGGGAGAACCCTCTGTTTTTCATTATGGAACTCTAAGAGTACAACCAGACAAATTTCTCACATCTTAAACTGCTTGCTTTTGTATTGTGTTACCCAATTTTTTTTTTTTACTAAAATAGTTATTACAACAGGTGCTACTCTTGGGTGTGTAAAATACAAAAGGGTGTGGTTTAGACATGTAGAGAAACATCTTTGTAACAAAGTGCACTGTGAAAGCATTACATGGCCTACTCTTAGGATACCTCTCTCTTTCTGGAGACCTAGGGTACAGTGTGGGCTCTGTGCAGAGCTCAGAGATCCAGTTAAAAATAGAAATTAAATTTAAAACTACCTATCTAAATACAATTGGTCTCCTAAGCAATTCTATGGTACATTTCTACAATTTTATGTTTGACTTGGCATCCATTTTTAATCTTCCTCTAGCACACCAGACTCTCTCTCTGTACCTTGAGATGTAAATTTTGCTATCTGATTTTCACTTAAGAGTTGTTCCTTTAGTATGCAAATTTAACACTATCTAGCTAACAATTGCCTAGGGTAATGAAATATTTTATAAGAAATTGAAAGTCTAAAATATCTAAATTGGAAATTTAAAATATCTAAAATATGAATCTGTAAGTTCTACTTTTATCTGCATGACTAATACATCTATGTATTTATTTGTTATGTATATAATGCTTACTACTGTTAACTACTGAAAATATATGAGTTCTAACCAATAGGATTTTAAAAAGCACTTAAATCAAATACTTTATCAGAAAACTAGAAAATAGAAAAGCCCAAATGCTTTTTCCAAGTTCACGTGACTTCAGCAAATCCTTAATCAATATTGTGTTTTTAAATTGTTGGTAAAATAAAATTAGAAATGTGTTAGAATTGTCAACACACATTATTGTTTAGATTTCTTGGCCACACAGTTTAATATTTATCTCTGCTAGATATTATAAGGTGGCCAAATTTGGCATGAGGGTTATAAAGCTTGCAGCCCAAAAGAAAATTATCTTTGTTTGTATATTTTTTTGTATACACAAGGCTTTGGATATCGTTGGTTTAATAAAATGGCTAACTTTTGAGTTATTGGCAAAACAAACAAGCAAAAACATTTATCTAACCTTAAGGTTCTTGCTTAGGTAAACACCAGAGATCACAGCCTATAAAAATGATTAACAGATAAATAACATTAAATGTTGACTATCACAGTTTTCTTGAGTAAACTAGGTAAACTATACTTTTAAAAAATTAGTGAATTAGGTAAATGTAATGGAATAAATGCTTATAAATAAACTTGTCATATGATTTTTAATTGAAAGTTATGATATTAAATAAATATTAATTAAATATCTAAGTCATTTCTAATTTCTTTTAAATTTTAGGAAAATATTCTTCTAGAAAATGTGTTATTTAAAGGAAAGTTATTTTTGACTAATGCAAAGATTATTTAAAGTTTATGAAACCAAGTGATAGGAACTAGTATAGAAATGTTTAAAAAGTTGTAGATATAAAGAGGTATTTTTGATAAGAAAAGTTAAAGAGAAAATAATTTTATAAGAGAAATAATCTCATATGATTATTTTTTTCTAAAATAAAATGAGAGAGATGTTTATGAAAAAACAGAGAGGGATGTTTAAAATAAAATAAAATAAAATGAGGGATGTTTAAGATAAAACAGAAAGTCCAAGCATGTCATAAATTATTTGTATAAGTTGTAATAAAATTTGTAAAAAGAGGATTTATGAGAAAAAAGCTACATGTTATTCAAAGGCAATTATTTATAATAGTGATTCTAGAGATTGGGCTTTGATATAAAAAAATTAATACACTAAAGAATTGGTTAGAACAACAAAATTTTCTTAAAGTATTGATTTACTCTTAATAAAATTGTGAGATATTTTAATTTTTTAAACCCAAAAGTTTGACTTTTATTGTGTCTGTTTTCAGTTTTCTCTTCCCTTTGAGAAGGACTGAGATAACTGTCTTCTTCAAGTTTTATCAGCTTCTGTAATTTTTTTCCCTCAGATTCTACTGCTATTGAGGCCCAATGCTAAAAAATGTGTAAATGAAATGTTTTCTTTTAATCTAACATTCTGTGCTCTTGGCTTTAAATTGTTCTATGAAACAAAAAAATTTCATTTATGACACAGGACACATTCTTTCTATGTCTAAGTAATTCAAGTACAGTTTACATTGGTTGACTTGCAGGTTTTTTAAATGGACTCCTCATAGGGAAAGGCAAGCATACTGCAGAAGGTCTTTCATTTATTTATTTACTTATTTATTTACTTTTTGTTTTTTGGTAACTGACCTAACAAACATGTTTTACATTTTATTTAAAAAATGCCTATGTCATTGTTATTAAGTTTTGACTTGCTTAGAAAAACAGATTTTTTTTTAATTAAGGTGGTTGCATCCATGTAACTTCCTGTATTTTTTTTAAGTCCTTATTCTGTTAAGTAGCAGGGCTTTTAATTCTGGGTCTAAAAGGGACACCAAGTCCTGCTAAATTTTAAACCCTAACAGCAGTTAAACCTTCATCTTCAGATGCAGGAAAAGATGACAATCAAAATTAACTGCATTCATTAGACATGGGGCCAGAAATTAAAGCTGTTAAACACCTCTGGGCTCAGGAACTGTCACAGAAGACATGGGTGTGTGAGATTGTAAGGGTCAATTTTGAGAGAGATAAACTTAGTTCAGAGTTTCTCTATAAATTAAACATTAATATTACAGGCACACTGATGAAAGACCAGCATCAGGGCCCATGTGTCTGATTTGTTATAACAAGTTTCTTGGGACATTAACTCATTTTTTAATATAAAAAAATTAGAACATTATAAAAAAGTGTATGAAAATTATTTCTTATGGTCAACATGATTAAAATTTAATAGATTTGTTTATAAGACTTGAGAAACACATTTAATTGGTCTCATGCTGTCTTTAGTAGGTCTTATTGTTTGGGAAATTAAGTCTTCTTAAACAATAAAGATTTTTGCCTTTATTTTTTAGATCTTTGAGTTATCAGTTTGGCTAAATGAATGGCTCATTTTACAATAACTTGCGATCCTATTTTGTGATATTAAGTATTTTAAACTTTTGATATTTGACAGACTTTCCAAAATCAAATTCTAAAATTAGTACTTTTGACTTCATCAATTTATTGATATTAGGTCTCCTGAAGTCCAGAAGAGATATATTTGGCTTGTTTGATATAATAAAGTTATACAGAAAACATTGTCAAATAAGAAATGGTGTTTAACCTTCTTTGAATTATATTATATTTCTATAAATGTGTTATTAGAATGTGTTCCAAAAATGTGTGATATTCCTGTGATTCTGATATGTCTTAGTGTTATCAGTAGTCATTATGATTATTATGTAAAATTGCTGTATGCCACAAAGGTAATCAAATTTATTTGTCAATTTTGTCTTTAACCATGGCTGTTCTAAGACTTTTGTCATCCACAACTGTTTTATTTTCATTCTTTTATAGGACAGTTTATAATCATCTATAGAACTCTGAGGACTATTCTTAAATATAGGTTTCTAACAAATTTAGATATTGTGCCATTGAAATAGAGAGAAAAATTTCCAGGACTTTCATGGAAAACTGATGTATTCATAAAGTTTGGTGATCCAATATTGAATGGAACATGGAGTTAATTGCATGAACAAAAATAATAGAAGACTGAAATAATCCTTTATGATTTTTGTTTAAAATATTTGCTGATTGTTTTTATTTTTCAGAGTCAGGAAAACTTTCCTTTTAAGCTACTTACAGCTTTAACAGTTTAGTAAAGTATACTCTTAAGAACAAAATTTAGAATGTAATTCCTTTCTCTAAACTTGGTTACTCCAAAATTTGGAAACTATTTTGTAAGTATCCTTAATTTATGAGGATATTTGCATATATTTACTGAGAACCTGTTTTCTTTTATTACCGGGAATAACTGAAGATGGTTATTTTATCAAGGCTTTCACTGAAATAACATTTTCAGATTGCCTTGAGAAAATGAGGCTGATCTGTGGAGCCAATGAAAGCCCCTTGTATAAACTAGCCCCATACCTTGTTCTTTACAGGGTCATGATCTGTGGTAATTAAAGAATGTAACTTTCTGACAGGCCCAGGAACCCCAAGTTTCCTTGGGACCTCAGAAAGAGAAGAATTCACACAGCTATTTGCAGGCACAGAGAAATCCTTGGCTAGGCTTCAAGATTTTACAAAAGTCTAATCTTAGATTCCTTGTGAAAAAGATTCCAGCAAAGCCAATTTTACAAAAAAAGAGAGACAGCCTATATGCCAAATGATTATTCTTGTTGCACTTTATGCAAATAATCAAACCAAGTGTAATAGTACTAAAAATTATTTTACAAATAAATTGGTCCTACTATAATTTTGTCTTTAATAAAACTGGAGAATTGAAGAGAGAAAAATTATTTTTTTATAAACTATAGTATGCCTGTTGTTCAATTCTATTCTTCCCTGAGGTTTATCCATTTTTATTATTTTCTACAATTTGGACTAAATTTTAAAATTATTTCTTGCTACAAGTCTCCAAAATAATGTTTTTAATTGTTTTCCCTCTTTATTTTTCTTTTTTCTCTCATGTTTCCAATTTGAAATTACTAAATATTAAGCTGTGATTTCTATTAAAGCCCTGTGGATGCAAACTAGACAACTTAAACTTCAGAAGACAATAACAAGACCCTATTTATAGACATAAATCACCTTCTAATTGCCTACTGACAATAGACTTCAGAGTAATATTGCCTATATCAGTTTACCAAGATTGTTCTCCATTTTGTTATTTCTTTGTTGTTTTTTTCTCTCTTCCTCCTCCTATTTTTTCTTCTAAAATGCTTTTTTTTATATTTGTTTACAGAAAAGGGAGCAGAAACATAAAGAAAAATAAAAACTTGGGACTCCAATTCACTACGCCCGCAGAAACAAAATTAAACTAAAAGCTGAGTCCTGCAAGAAGCAGTCTTCCTTTTGTTCCTAAGCATATAGCTACAGATAAAAGGTTAAATATTTCCACAGGTAGCTACTCTATGTTCACCTTACTTTGTGTAAAGTGCCAATTTACTGAGCCCAAGGCAAATAAATGATTGACTATTCCCTTACCTGCTTTTTCTGTGGCAACACGTGGATTCAGTAATGTGACCATACATTCCCACTTTTCCGTCCAGCTTGCTTTTCTCCTTTAAATATTGAAGCCCTCAAAATCATCTTTGGAGAAATGCCCAGGTCTGTGTCCCAGGTGCATCCTTAACCTGGGTAAGGTAAATTTCTAAATTGATTGAGACTCGGCCTCAGGTACTTTTTGGTTTACAATACAATCTCTGTGGTCTTTATTAAACTAGATAGGACTACAAATGTGACTAAATAAAAATATATATCTTGAGGAAATCAACTAATTTCTTGATTTCCTCAAGACTCTCCTATGGAGATTTAAAGGCTTTGACTTCAGTTCCAGGGTTTTCAATTCACAATGCAGGTTACTTCAGGCAAATTTCTCAAATTGGCTGAGTATTGGCTTCCCCATTTAGCACTGTGCTTAGGAGTACTTGCTCCTGTTTATAAAACTACCAGTACAATTTAATACCTCACAGTTTTGTGTCAAAAGCAAAATGCAGAATTATTACATTTACCAACTTGTAAATGGAAAAATTAAGTGGCTTTTCTACATTATCAACTAGATTTTTGTCCCAGGTCTTTTGACTATTATAGATCTCTCTTTCATCAGCCTAAATTACTTATCAGAATTATTTAAAATACTGGGTTTTTTTTAAAGGAATATTTAAATAGGTCAGTATCAGAATGTAATTTTGGCAAAACATTAATATTCTATGTTTACAGGTTAATTCTAAGTATTTTTAACATATTATTCCTTGCACATTTTTTCATTTAATCACATTCATAAGTCTCTCTTGATCTATCCAAAAACCAGACAAGCTATCAAAATATTTCTAAATTTTTCACATTGATAAACTACAAAGCATCAAGAATTTCACCAAATAAATTCTTTATCAGATTAAAAGACTGATTTAATTCAAGATATGGATCATTTCATTAATATTTTAATATATGCTTCCATTAAAAATTATAATTTGAAATATAATGTTCTTTCTAACAACTTGCCTATCTATAAAGTTCCCCATCTACTTATTTTATTTCAAAAACACAAAACTTTTCACCTTGAACCCATCACAGTGTCTTGTTTTCTTATTCTCTCAAGATTGTGCCTCTGCTGTCTTATTCAAATGTTGATTTTAGTCCATATTTGAACTACAGATATCAATGAATGTTTTTAATTGTTTTTGTTGCCTACTTTGAAACAATCACTTATTCAGCATGAAAAACTATAATTTATTTTATTTTTACAATATATAATTTAGAAATAAGAGAAGCCACAAGGTCATCATCAATCAATCAGCCATTCACTAATATTAATTCAGGGTCTACTATGGTCTGACTATTGGGCTAGGTCAATGCTGGACACAAAAAGAGAAAAGAGAGACACAAACTCTGAGCCTAAGAGCATTATAATTAAATAGAGAAATAAATTTATGGAGATAAGTTTGAACAAGTAAGTAACATAGAATCACACACTAGATTACATGAACAAACATTTAATAGTTTTAAAAAGTGCCAATTAGTCCCTTGCGCATAGTAGATACTCAAAATAGGTAGAAAAATAATGTAAAGAATTAATTTAGAATAACCTCAGAGAGTTTTATAAAGGAAATACCTCTGGAATCAGACTAAAAAAACAGATAGAATTTGGATTTGTTAAAGCACGCAAAGTGTGCTCCAAGTACCTCTCAGAGCAATTCTGGTGATGCTTGACCTTGACACCATGATGATCTTGTTTTATTTTGATGTTGTTCATTTCTTTTTCAAGAGAAAATGCATGCAGTTGAAATGTAAATTTAAAAAAAGCAAAGATTTTTTCTTTAACCATTGTCCCCTTATCCAGAAATATAATATGTATTTTAATTAAGTATATAATATTGTCTTTTTTTAACACAAGTAGCATACTATTAACACTATTCTCTATCTTTGTATTAATAAAAGTCCTCCTTATTTTTCTTATGGTAGCAGGATATTAATTTGTCCATAATATATGTTACTAGTTCTACATTGATAAGCATTTAGGTTGTATCTAATTATTTCATATTAGAAAATGTTTTTTAAATTAAGTTCTGAGATACATGTGCAGGACATGCAGTTTTGTTACACAGACAAACATGCCATGTGGGTTGTTACACCTATCAACCCATCACCTAGGTATTAGACCCCACATGGATTAGTTATTTGTCCTGATGCTCTCTCTTCCCCTGTTCCCTGACAGATCCCAGGGCGTGTTGTTCTCCTCTGTGTGCCCATGCTCATTGTTCGGTTCCCACTTACAGTGAGAACATGCGGGATTTGGTTTTCTGTTCCTGTTTCAGTTTGCTGAGGATTATAGCTTCCAGCTCCATTCATGTCCCTTCAAATGACATAATCTCATTCATTTTTATGGTGGCATAATATTCCATGGTATATATCCACCACATTTTCTTTATCCAATCTATCTTTGGTGGGCATTGGGGTTGATTACATCTTTGCTATTATGAACAGTGCTGCAATGAACATACATGAGCATGTGTCTTTGTAATAGAATGATTTATATTCCTTTGGGTATATACCCAGTAATGGGACTGCTGGATCAAATGGTATTTCTGGTTCTAGGTCTTTGAGGAATTGCCAGAGTCTTTCACAATGGTTGAACTAATTTACATTCTCCTCAACAGTGTTAAACCATTCCTAATTCTCCACAGCCTTGTCAGCATCTATTGTTTCTCAGCTTTTTAATAATTGCCATTCTGACTGGTGTGAGATGGTATCTCATTGTGGTTTTGATTTGCATATGTCTAATGATCAGTGACATTGGATTTTTTTCATGTTTGTTGGCTGCATAAAGTCTTCTTTTGAGAAGTGTCTGTTCATGTCCTTTGCCCAATTTTTTTTTTTTGTCTCATTCTGTTGCCCAGGCTGGAGTGGAGTGCGGTGGCGAGATCTCGGCTCACTGCAAGCTCCACCTCCCAGGTTCACACCATTCTCCTGCCTCAGCCTCCTGAGTAGCTGGGACTACAGGTGCCCACCACCACACCTGGCTAATTTTTTTTTTTTTTTTTTTTTTTTTTTTTTAGTAGAGACAGGGTTTCACCATGTTAGCCAGGGTGGTCTCGATCTCCTGACCTCGTGATCCACCCACCTCAGCCTGCCAAAGTGCTGGGATTACAGGTGTGAGCCACTGCACCCAGCCTCCTTTGCCCAATTTTTAATGGGGTTGTTTTTTTCTTTTAAATTTGTTTAAGTTCCTTGTTGATTCCGGATATTTGGCTTTTGTCAGATGGATGGATTGCAAAAATTTTCTCCCATTCTGTAGATTGTCTCTTCACTCTGATGATAGTTTCTTTTCTTGTGCAGAAGCTCTTTAGTTTAATTAGATTCCATTTGTCAATGTTTGCTTTTGTTGCAATTACTTTTTTTTTTTTTTTTTTTTGTCATGAAACCTTTGCCCATGCCCATTGCCTGAATTGTATTGCCTAGATTTTCTTCTAGGGTTTTTATAGTTTTGGGTTTTACATTTAAGTCTTTAATTTATCTTGAGTTAATTTTTGTATAAGGTTTAAGGAAGAGGTCCAGTTTCAATATTCTGCATATGGCTAGCTAGTTCTCCCAGCACAATTTATTAAACAGGGAATCCTTTCCCCATTTCTTGGTTTTGTCAGGTTTGTCGAAGATTAGATGGTCATAGATGTGTGGTCTTATATCTGAGATCTCTATTCTGTTCCACTGGTCTGTGTTTCTGTTTTTGTACCAGTACCATGTTGTTTGGGTTACTGTATAGCCTTGATCTACTTTGACATCAGATAGTGTGTTGCCTCCAGTTTTGTTTTTTTGCTTAGAATTATCTTGGCTATACGGACTCTTTTTTTGGTTTCATATGAATTTTAAAGTAGTTTTTTTCTAATTCTGTGAAGAATGTCAATGGTAGTTTAATGGGAATAGCATTAAATCTCTAAATTACCTTGGGCAGTATGGCCATTTTCATGCTACTGATTCTTCCTGTCCGTGAGTATAGAATGTTTTACCATTTGTTTGTGTCCTCTCTTATTTCCTTGTGCAATGGTTTGTAGTTATCCTTGAAGTGATCCTTCACTTCCCTTGTTAGCTGTATTCCTAGGTATTTTATTCTCTTTATAGCAATTCTGAATGAGGGTTTATGATTTTGCTCTCTGTCTATTCTTGGTGTATAGGAATGCTTGTGATTTTTGCACATTGATTTTGTATCCTGAGACCTTGCTAAAATTGCCTATCAGCTTAAGGAGCTTTTGGGCTAAAACGATGGGGTTTTTCAGATATAGGATTATGTCATCTGCAAATAGACAGTTTGACTTCCTCTCTTCCTATTTGAATACATCTTATTCATTTTTCTTGCCTGATTGGGTCAGAACTTCCCGTACGATGTTAAATAGGAGTGGTGAGAGGAGGCATACTTGTCTTGTTCTAGTTCAAAAGAAATGCTTCTAGATTTCACCCATTCAGTATGATATTGGCTGTGGGTTTTTCATAAATGGCTCTTATTATTTTGACATATGTTCCTTCAATACCTACTTTATTGAGAGTTTTTAACATGAAGGGATGTTGAATTTTATCTAAGGCCTTTTTTGCATCTAGTGAGATAATCATGTGGTTTTTGTCTTTGGATCTCTTTATGTGATGAATTACATTTACTGATGTTCATATGTAGAAACAGACTTTCATCCCAGGGATGAAGCCATCTTGACCACAGAGGATAAACCGTGGAGGATAGGCTGTGTGTGTTTGTGTGTGTAAAAAGCTTCATTTCCTTCTAGCGTTTAAAAAAAGTCACTGTTAATAAAAGATAAATACCATTTCCACAATTTACAGTACTTGGCTTCTGGATTCACTTTGCCTATATTTTACTGATTATTTTTGCATCAATATTTATCAGAAATATTAGCCCGAAGTTTTTATTGTTGTTGTTGTTGTGTCTCTGCCAGGTTTTGGTACCAGGATGATTCTGGCCTCATAAAATGAGTTAGGGAGGAGACTCTCCTTTTCAATTGTCTGGAATAGTTTGAATTCAGCTTTAAATGCTTCTGTTACTCGGCTTTTTTTGGTTTGTAGGCTATTTACTACTGCCTCAAATTCAGAACTTGTTATTGGTCTATTCAGGGATTCAACTTCTTTCAGATTTAGTCTTAGGAGGGCGTATATGCCCAGGAATTCATCCATTTCTTCTAGAATTTCTAGTTTATTTTCATAGAGGTGTTTATATTGTTCTCTGATGGTTTTTAGTATTACTGTGGGGTCACTGGTGATACATGTTTTATTATTTTTATTGGGCCTATTTGATTATTCCCTCTTTACTTCTTTATTAGTCTATCTAACAATCTATCTAGTTCATTTTTTTTTCAAAAAACACCTCCTGAATTTATTAATTTTTTGAATTATTTTTGGTGTTTCTATCTCCATTTCTACTGTGATCTTGGATATTTCTTGTCCTCTGCTAGCTTTTGGGTTTGTTTGCTCTCAGTTCTGTGGCTCTTTTAGTTGTGATATTAGAGTGTCAATTTGAGATCTTTCTAGCTTTTTGACGTGGGCATTTAGTGGTATAAATTTCCCTTTTAACACTGCTTTAGCTGCATCCCAAAGATTCTGGTACCTTGTCTCTTTGTTCTCATTGGTTTCAAAGAACTTCTTGATTTCTGTCTTAATTTCATTATTTATTCAGGAGTTCTTCAGAAGCAGGTTGTTCAATTTCCATGTAGTTGTGTGCTTTTGAGTGAGTTTCTTAATCTCGAGTTCTAATTTGATTGCACTGTGGTCTGAGAGAATTTGGTATGATTTCAGTGTTTTTACATTTACTGAGGAGTGTTTTAGTTCCGATTATGATATTGATTTTAGAGTAAGTGCCATGTGGTGCTGAGAAGAATGTATATTCTGTTATTTTGGGGTGAAGAGTTCTGTAGACATCAATCATGTCCACTTGATCCTGAATATCCATGTTAATTTTCTGTCTCAAAGATCTGTCTAGTATTGATATTTGAGTGTTAAAGTCTCTATTATTGTGTGGAATTTTAAGTCTGTTTGTAGGTCTCTAATAATTTTATGAATATGCGTGCTCCTGTATTGGGTGCATAGATATTTGGGATAGTTAACTCTTCTTGTTGAATTGATCCCTTTCCCATTATGTAATGCCCATTTTTTTGTCTTTTTGACTTTTGTTGATTTAAAGTCTGTCTTGTAAGAAACGAGGATTGAAACCCCTGCTGTTTTCTGTTCTTCATTTGCTTGATAAATTTTCCTCTATTTCTTTATTTTGAGCTTACCTCTGTCTTTGCATGTGAGATGTGTCTCTTGAATACAGGACACCAATGGGCTTCACTCTTTATCCAGTGTTTCATTCTGTCTTTTAATTGGGGTATTTAGCCCATTTACATTTAAGGTTAATATCCTTATGTGTTAATTTAATCCTGTCATCATGATGCTAGCTGATTATTTTGCAGACTTGTTGATGTAGTTGCTTCACACTATCATTGGTCTTTGCACTTCAGTGTGTTTTGGCAGTGGCTGGTAATTTTTTAAAACACATACAGACCTTTGTGTTTTATGTCTAATAAAACTAAAACCACATGATGTTAGAATTAGAGAGTTAATCTCATATAGCCCCATAGGTCATATTTTTAAAATCAATTTTTTAAAATATATAGCATTTAAAAAAAATTTTTTTATTGTACTTTAAATTCTAGGATAAATATGCAGAATGTGCCGGTTTGTTACATAGGTATACACGCACAATGATGGTTTGTTGCACCCATCAACCTGTCATCTACATTAGGTATTTCTCCTAATACTGTCCCTCCCCTAGCCCCTCACCCCCCAACAGGCCCCAGTGTGTGATGCCCTTCTCCCTGTGTCCATGTGTTCTCATTGTTCAACTCCCACTTGTGAGTGAGAACATGTGGTGTTTGGTTTTCTGTTCTTGTGTTAGTTTGCTGAGAATGATGGTTTCCGGTTTCATCCATGTACCTGCAAAGGACATGAACTCATCGTTTTTTATGGCTGCATAGTACTCCATGGTGTATATGTGCCACATTTTCTTCATCCAGTCTATCATTGATGGGCATTTGAGTTGGTTCCAAGTCTTTGCTATTGTAAACAGTGCTGCAATAAACATACATGTGCATTTGTCTTTATAGTAGAATGATTTATAATCCTTTGGGTATATACCCAGTAATGGGATTGCTGGGTCAAATGGTATTTCTGTTTCTAGATCCCTGAGGAATTGACACACTGTCTTCCACAATGGTTGAACTAATTTACACTCCCACCAACAGGGTAAAAGCATTCCTATTTCTCCACATCCTCTCCAGCATCTGTGGTTTCCTGACTTTTTAATGATCACCATTCTAACTGGCATGAGATGGTATCTCATTGTGCTTTTGATTTGCATTTCTCTAACAACCAGTGATGATGAGCTCTTCTTCACGTTTGTTGGGTGCATAAATGTCTTCTTTTGAGAAGTGTCTGTTCATATCCTTCATCCACTTTTTGATAGGGTTGTTTTCGTCTTGTAAATTTGTTAAAGTTCTTTGTAGATTCTGGATATTAGCCCTTTGTCAGATGGATAGATTGCAAAAATTTTCTTCCATTCTGTAAATTTCCTGTTCACTCTGATGATAGTTTCTTTTGCTGCACAGAAGCTCTTTAGTTTAATTAGATCCCATTTGTCAATTTTGGCTTTTGTTGCCATTGCTTTTAGTGTTTTAGTCATGAAATCTTTGCCTATGGCTATGTCCTGAATGGTATTGCCTAGGTTTTCTTCTAGGGTTTTTATGATTTTAGGTCTAACATTTAAGTCTTAAATCAATCTTGAGTTAATTTTTGTATAAGGCATAAGGAAGGGGTCCACTTTCTGTTCTCTGCGTATGGCTAGCCAGTTTTCCAACACCACTTATTAAATAGGGAATCTTTTCCCTATTGCTTGTTTTTGTCAGGTTCATCAAAGATCAGATGGCTGTAGATATGTGGTGTTATTTCTGAGGCCTTTGTTCATTTCCATTGGTCTATATATCTGTTTTGGTACCAGTACCATGCTGTTTTGGTTACTGTAGCCTTGTAGTATAGTTTGAAGTCAGGTAGCTTGATGCCTCCAGCTTTGTTCTTTTTGTTTTATTCTTCTTGGCTATATGGGCTCTTTTTTGGTCCCATATGAAATTTAAAGTAGTTTTTTCTAATTGTGTGAAGAAAATCAATGGTAGTTTGATGGAGATAGCATCGAATCTATAAATTACTTTGGGCAGTATGGCCATTTTCATGATATTGATTCTTCTTATCCATGAGCATGGAATGTTTTTCCATTTCTTTGTTTCCTCTCTTATTGCCTTGAGCAGTGGTTTGTAGTTCTCCTTGTAGAGGTCCTTCATATCCCTTGCAAGTTGTATTCCTATTTTATTACCTTTGTAGCAATTGTGAATGGAAGTTACTCATGATTTGGCTCTCTGTCTATTATTAGTGTATAAGATTGCTTGTGATTTTTGCACAATGATTTTTTTATCCTGAAAGTTTGCTGAAGTTGCTTATCAGTTTAAGGAGATTTTGGGCTGAGACAAGGGGGTTTGCTAAATATAAAATCATGTCATCTGCAAATAGAGACAATCTGACTTTCTCTCTTCCTATTTGAATACACTTTCTTTCTTTTGTCTGATTACCCTGGCGAGAACTTCCAATACTATGTTGAATAGGAGTGGTGAGAGAGGTCATCCTTGTCTTGTGCTGGTTTTCAAAGGGAATGCTTCCAGCTTTTGTTCATTTAGCATGATATTGTCTGTGGGTTTGTCATAAATAGCTCTTATTATTTTGAGATACATTCTATCACTACCTAGCTTACTGACAGTTTTTAGCATGAAGGGGTGTTGAATTTTGTCTAAGGCCTTTTCTGCATCTATTGAGATAATCATGTGGTTTTTGTCATTGGTTCTGTTTATGTGATGGATTACATTTAGTGATGTGCATATATTGAACAAGCCTTGCATCCCAGGGATGAAGCCGACTTGATCGTGGTGGATAAGCTTTTTGATGTGCTGCTGGATTCGTTTGCCAGTATTTTATTGAGGAGTTTCACACCAATATTCATCAGGGATATTGGCCTGAAATTTTCTTTTTTTGTTGTGTGTCTGCCAGGTTTTGGTATCAGGATGATGCTGGCCTCATAAAACGAGTTAGGGAGGAGTCCCTCTTTTCTACTGTTTAGAATAGTTTCAGAAGGAATGGTACCAGCTCCTTTTTGTACCTCTGGTAGAATTCGGCCGTGAATCCATCTGGTCCTGGGCTTTTTTTGGTTGGTAGGCTATTAATTACTACTTCAATTTCAGAATATGTTATTGTTCTATTCAGAGATTTGACTTCTTCCTGGTTTAGACTTGGGTGGGTGCCTCTGTCCAGAAATATATCCATTTCTTCTAGATTTTCTAGTTTATGTGTGTAGAAGTGTTGATAGTATTCTCTCATGGTAGTTTGTATTTCTGTGAGATCAGTGGTGATATCCCCTTTATCATTTTTTATTGTGTCTAGTTGATTCTTCTCTTTTTTCATGTTTATTAGTCTGGCAACTGGTCTATCTATTTTGTTGATCTTTTCAAAAACCAACTCCTGGATTCACTGATTTTTTGAAGGGTTTTTCATGTTTCTATCTCCTTCAGTTTTGCTCTGATCTTAGTTATTTCTTGTCTTCTGCTAGCTTTTGAATTTGTTTGCTCTTGCTTCTCAAGTTCTTTCAATCGTGGTGTTAGGGTGTGAATTTTAGATCTTTCCTGCTTTCCCTTGTGGGCATTTAGTGCGATTAATTTTCCTGTAAACACTGCTTTAGCTGTGTCCCAAGGGTTCTGGTACATTGTATCTTTCTTCTCCTTGGTTTCAAATAACTTATTTATTTCTGACTTCATTTTGTTATTTTCCCAAAATGTCATTCAGGAACATGTTGTTCAGTTTCCATGCAGTTGTGTGCTTTTGAGTGAGTTTCTTAATACTGAGTTCTAATTTGTTTGCACTGTGGTCTGAGAGACTGTTATGATTTCCATTCTTTTGCATTTGCTGAGGAGTGTTTTACTTCCAATTATGTGGTCAATTTTAGACTAAGTGCAATGTGGTGCTTAGAAGAATGTACATTCTGTTGATTTGGGATGGAGAGTTCTGTAGATGTCTATTAGGTCCACTTGGTCCAGAGCTGAGTTCAAGTCCTGAATATCCTTGTTAATTTTCTGTCTCGTTAACCTGCCTAATATTGATAGTGGGGTGTTAATGTCTCCCACTCTTATTGTGTGGGAGTCTAAGTCTCTTTGTAGTTCTCTCAGAACTTGCTTTATGAATCTGGGTGCTCCTGTATTGGGTGCATATATATATTTAGGATATCTCTTCTTTTTGCATTGATTCCTTTACCATTATGTAATGCCCTTGTCTCTCTTGATCTTTGTTGGTTTAAAGTCTATTTCATCAGAAACTAGGATTGCAACCCCTGCTTTTTTTGCTTTCCATTTGCTTGGTAGATCTTCCTCCATCCCTTTATTCTGAGCCTATGTGTGTCTTTGCACATGAGATGGTTCTCCTGAATACAGCACACCAATGGGTCTTGACTCTTTATCCAATTTGCCAGTCTATGTCTTTTAATTGGGGCATTTATCCAATTTACATTTAAAGTTAATATTGTTATGTGTGAATTTGATTCTGTCATTATGATGCTAGCTTGTGTTCTTTTGCCTGTTAGTTGATGCAGTTTCTTCATAGTGTTGATGGCTTTTACAATTTGGTATGTTTTTTCAGTGGCTGGTACTGGTTTTTCCTTTAAATACTTAGTGCTTCCTTCAAGAGCTCTTCTTTTTTTTTTTTTTTTGAGATGGAGTCTCGCTGTGTCTCCCAGGTTGGAGTGCAGTGGCGCGATCTCGGCTCACTGCAAGCTCCGCCTCCCAGGTTCATGCCATTCTCCTGCCTCAGCCTCCCAAGTAGCTGGGACTACAGGCGCCCGCCAACACGCCCGGCTAATTTTTTGTATTTTTAGTAGAAACGGGGTTTCACCGTGTTAGCCAAGATGGTCTCGATCTCCTGACCTCGTGATCCGCCCATCTCGGCCTCCCAAAGTGCTAGGATTACAGGCGTGAGCCACCGCGCCCGGCCTCAAGAGCTCTTCTAAGGCAGGCCTGGTGGTAACAATATCTCTCAGCATTTGCTTGTCTGTAAAGAATGTTATTTCTCCTTTGCTTCTGAAGCTTAGTCTGGATATGAAATTCTGGGTTGAAAATTCTTTTCTTTAAAAATGTTTAATAGTGGCCCCCACTCTCTTCTGGCTTGTAGGGTTTCTGCAGAAAGATCCACTGTTGGTCTGATGGGCTTCCCTTTGTGGGTAACCCGACCTTTCTGTCTGGCTGCCCTTAACATTTTTTCCTTCGTTTCAACTTTGGTGAATCTCAAGATTATATGTCTTGGGGTTGTTCTTCTCAAGGAGTATCTTTGTCGTGTTCTCTGTATTTCCTGAATTTGAATGTTGGCCTCTCTTGCTAGATTGGGGAAGTTCTCCTGGATAATATCCTGAAGAGTGTTTTCCAACTTGGTTCCATTCTCCCAATCACTTTCAGGTGCACCAATCAAATGTAGGTTTGGTCTTTTCACATAGTCCCATATTTCTTGGAGGATTTGTTCATTCTTGTTTATTCTATTATCTCTAATCTTGTCTTCATGCTTTATTTCATTGTTGATCTTCAATCTCTGATATCCTTTCTGCCACTTGATTGATTCAGCTATTGATACTTGTGTATGCTTCACAAAGTTCTCATGTTGTGTTTTTCAGCTCCATCTGGTCATTTATGTTCTGTAAACTGGCTATTCTAGTTAGCAATTCCTCTAACCTTTTTTCAAGGTCTTAACTTCTTTGCCACGGATTAGAACATGCTCCTTTAGCTCGGAGGAGTTTGTTATTACCCAACTTCTGAAGCCTACTTCTGTCAATTTGTCAAACTTATTCTTTGTCCAGTTTTGTTCACTTGCTGGTGAGGAGTTGTGATTCTTTGGAAGAGAAGAGGCATTCTGGCTTTTGGAATTTTCAGCCATTTTGCACTGATTTTTCAGCAACTTCATGGATTTATCTACCTTTGGTCTTTGACATTGGTGACCTTCGGATGGGGTTTCTGAGTGGATGTCCTTTTTGTTGATGTTAATGCTATTTCCTCCTGTTTGTTAGTTTTCCTTCTAACAGTCAGGCCCCTCTACTGCATGTTTGCTAGAGTTTGCTGGAGGTCTACTCCAGATCCTGTTTGCCTGGGTATCACCAGTGGAGGCTGCAGAACAGCCAAGATTGCTGCCTATTCCTTCCCTGGAAGCCTTCTTATTTGGGGCTTCCTCCAACCAAGCCATCAACTCCTCCAGTTCCACCATCTCTAAAACTTTCCACTTACCGAATTTCACTCTTACTCCTACAGGAAATGCCCAATGGAGATGATGCCACTAGGGTTCAAATTTCCTTCTCATTATAGGACCTTATGCAAATAAAGGGAGACTTGGGTCAATATTCTGATGACCCTTATAGGGATATATAAGCTTTCTAAAATTTAACTCAGGTGTTTTACCTCACATGGAGGGATGTTATGCTGTTTCTAAGCCAAACGCTAACAGCTGGTGAAAAAAAAAGGTAGCTGTGCAGGGAGCAGAGAAGTTTGGAGTGAGCAATATGTCTTCCAGAGCAGGCCAAAAAGGAAAAGAGAAAATAAGAAAGGCAAAGAAATAGAGGAATCACCATTTCCAATAAGAAAAGAGGTGGTACCTCTTGGCAACCCCAATTGGAACTCCAGTGACTCCACAAGTGAATGGAAAAACAAAACAAAACAAAAACCCTTTTTAATGTGCATATTAAAGGGCCTATGATGAACTAGGGCCAAACCTCTTAATTACTCTAAACTGTCTATGGTAGACCAGAAGTCAAATGAGAATCCCTTAGCCTTTATTGGAAGACTGAGAGAGGCACTAATAGAACACAGCTGTTTGTCTCCTGATTAATTCAAGGAATGCTCATCCTAAAGGACTTTTATTACATGGGCAGCTTGTAATATTAGAAAGAAACTACAGAAGCAGGCTACAGGAATAGACAGCACCTTGGGAAACCTCCTGAAGGTGGCCACCTTGGTCTTTTATAATAGAGACCAGGAGGAGACCCAAGAGATTAAAAAGGAAACACAAGAGAGGGACAGAGGCTCCAGTAGCTGCTTTCAAGCTTGCAAATTCCAGTATCTCTAGGGTGCATCTGCTAGTTGATACAAATATGGCAACTCAGGGCACTTTAAAAAAGATTGCACAGGCAGCAAGAGGAAGCCACCTTGATCCTGTCCAGCCTGTGGGGGCAGAAAACTGGAGATCAGACTGCCCCTGGAGATGGAGGTCACCAAGTCCAGAACTGATCATCTGACAGACGGCCCAACAGGACTGATGAGGTCACGTGGCTCAAAACCCTGGCTCCAGTTGCTCAAACTGCTATTACAGCTCAGGAGCCCTGGGTGATTTTGGAAATTGAAGGAATGAGGGTGGACCTTCTTCAGAACACTGGAACCAGTTTCACTCTTCTCTCAAATCCAGACCTCCCATCTTCCCATAGCATGACTGTGATGGGCATCTCAGAAAAGTTTCTAAATCAATATTTTTCTCAACCACGTAGTTGTAGTTTGAGGGCCCTATTATTTACGCATTCCTTTTAAATCATGTCTGAAAGTCCCACTCCTTTATTAGGTAGAGATATTTTAGCTCACATAAAGGCCAGCATCCTTATTGCCCTGGGACAATCTGTCTCCCTCTGGTGGAAGCTAATATTAATTCAGAAGCGTGTGCAACTCAAGGAAGAATAAGTCAGGCTATAACTGCTCGGCCAGTCTGGATCCATCTTAAGGATCCCACTTCTTTATCTAACCAGAGACAATATCCCCTAAATCCAGAGATTAGGAAAGGGCTAGAAGCCAATGTTAATAACCTAAAGATGCAGGGCCTCCTCAAACCCTGTAACATTTCCTGCAACACCCCAATATTAGGAGTGCAAAGACGTAATAGGGAATGGAGACTAGTTCAGGAACTCTGCCTCATTAGTCCCAGTTCATCTGATTGTCCCTAATCTCTATACCTTGCTGACTCAAATACCTGAGAAAACTAAATGGTTCACGGTCCTAGATCTAAAGGATGCCTGTTTCTATATATCATTACATCCTGACTCTCAATATTTGTTTGCCTTATAAGAGCCCTACAGCCAAATCATTCAGTTAACATGGACTATGCTGCCTCAGGGATTTCAAGACAGTCCCCACTTGTTTAGACAGGCACTGTCAAAGGACTTCTCTGAGTTTTTCCATCTGCAGGCCATGGTCTTGTAATATGTAGATGACATACTGTTCTGTGCCCCAACTGAAAAACCTTCTCAGGAAGGCACTGAAGCTCTTATTAATTTTTTAGCCAACAGAGGATATAAAGGTTCAAATTAGAAGGCCCAACTTTGCCAAACCTCAGTGAAGTGCCTGAGTTAGTGTCGTGTGAAGGGACCAGAGCATTAGGAGAAGAAAGGATTAAGCCCATTTTCTCATTTCCCCTTCCTAAAACCCTCAAAGCTTTTAACCAGCTAAAACAAGCCTTACTTGAGGTACCAGCCCTCAGCCTTCTTGTAGGGAGGGCCTGAAATCTTTATGTATCAGAAAGAAAGGGAATGGCCTTGGGAATTTTAACTGAAGCTCAAGGACCAGCTCAAAAGCCAGTGGGATACCTGAGTAAGCAAATTGATTTTGGTGGCTAAAAGATGGCCAGCATGCCTCCAAGCCATTGCTGCAGTGACTGTACTGGTACCAGAGCCACCAAATTAACCCTGGGATATGGATTAACTGTTTATACCCTACATAATGTAGCAGAATTGCTGTTTTCTAGGAAAAGGCTTTGGCCAAGAGACAGCTGGCTTTTTAAATATCAGGCTTTGCTGTTAGAAGGGTCTACAATCCAGTTCTCACCTAAACCCAGCCACTTTCCTCCCCAAGGAAACTGGAGAACCTGAAAATGACTGTGAACAAGTTATGGTACAGACCTATGGAGCAAGGGAAAATCTCAGGGAAACTCTCCTAGGAAATTCAGACTGAACATTCTTCATGGATGGAAGTTCCTTTGTAGAGCAAGGAGTCCATAAAGCAGGATATACAGTAGTCACTCTGAATGATGTTATTAAAAGTGTGCCCCTCTCACCAGGCACAAGCACTCAAATAGCTGAACTGATAGCTATTATGGAAGCACTTGAATTAAGCAAGGGAAAGGTAGCTAACATTTACACTAACTCTGAGTGGGCTTTCTTAGTCCTCTATGCTCATGCTGCCATTTGGAAGGAAAGACACTATCTTACCACTGATGGATCTCCTATAAAATACCATTATGAAATTAACAGATTATAATCCTCAGTTTTCCTCCCATGAGAGGTTGCAGTGATGCATTGTAAGGGACATCAGAAAGGAACACATGAAGTAGTCGAAGGAAACAAGTTAGCTAATCAGGCAGACAAGTAAGGGGTAAGGAAGCCTCAGGGCCTCAACACACTTAAAGCCCCTCTAACCTGGGAAGGCTCCATAAGAGAAAGTAAACCTCAGTACTCCTTTGTAGAGATAGAATGGGACATCTCTTGAGGGTACACTTTTCTGTACTCAAGAAGACTCTAATCAGAGGATAGCAAACTCCACTTGCCAGCCTCCAGCCAGTTGAAAGTCCTTAAGATTCTTCACCAAGCTCCAAACTTTTCACTTATTCAAGGATAAAACTTATCAGTGTTCTCAGAGATTGTTTTAAGGAAAGAACTTATTAAAAACAGTCAAGCAGGTTGTTAATGCTTGTGAAATCTGTCTTAAAAATAATACCCTCAACAGGTGGCTTTTTCTGCCTCAAACCCAAAGGATGGGAAGTTATCCAGGGGAGGACTAGCAGATAAAACTTCACCCACATGTCAACAACAGAGGTCATCCAATACATCCTGGTATGGGTAGACACTTTCAATAACTGGGTAGAAGCCTTTCCATGACATACTGAAAAGGGCTTTGAGGTAATAAAATTGTTAGTTAATGAAATAACTCCCTGATTTGCTCTACCTAAGTACCTCCAAAGTGGCAATGGCTCTTCTTTTAAGGCAACCATCATGCAGGGGATCTGAAAGGCACTAGGCATACAGTATCATCTCTATTGTGCTTGGAGACCCTGGTCCTCAGGAAAGGTAGAGAAGGCAAATGATATTATTAAAAGACACCTCAGAAAACTATCCCAAGAAACTCACCTTACTTCTGTCACTCCTCTTCCCATGGCTTTACTGCAGGTAAGAAATATCCCTTCAAAGTTAGGTCTGAGTCCTTTTAAAATGCTGTTTGGATGGCCTTTCCTTACAAATGATTTTCTATCAGACCAAGAGGCTGACCTTTGAAGTGGTAAACATGTAACCTCCCTAGTTCACTTCCAAACCAAATTAACACAATTAGCAAAAGCCCAACCCAAGAAATAGGGCAACCTTTATTTAACCCAGAAGATTTGGTATTGGTAAAGGCTCTCTCCTCTCTCTCTCCTTTCCTAAATCCCAACCTTGAAAGGGCGCTACACTGTTCTTCTTTCAACTACCTCAGTGGTAAAAGTTACAGGAATCAACTCCTGAATACATCACACTTGAGTCAAAACCTGGAAAGCTGACAGAGCAACTCCTGATGTCTCAAAGGAATGTTCTGGATATCAATGTGAAGAGATAGGAGATCTTAAGCTGAAATCATAAAAATTAAGTAAATGAGTGAGGGTCACTCATCCTACTCAGTCCTACCTCTACCTTACTAGATACTTTCAATCATTTCTACCTTTCCTCTAGAGATTCTCTGCCAGTTATTAGAACTTCCTTTTGATGCATATTTGCAGGGAGATTTTGATTACCCATGGGATTACATTTGTAACACCATACACCCTTAAAGGGAAATTCTATATCTTGGCAAGTAAAATTTTAGATGAAAATTATTTATTATATAACTTTTGCAGAAATTGCTATACTCAGTCTTCTATTTGCAGTAGGTAGGACTATACACTGTGGCACCCACAATGTGGAATTCTGGATGATAAATTCTAATTGCTGTAATATTCTGCCTAATTTTCATCTTTATAACGAATAATAATTACAGGAAAGATTTAGCCAAAATTAACACTAAAGTTACTCTAGCCGCTCAATCCAATGCCGCTTACATTGGATTTACATTGGAAAAATGGTGCTTCTTCATTAATGTGTCTACTAAAGTACAGCGACACCTGGTGGAGGCAAACCAGTATTATAACCCATCAAAATGGTTAACAGGTACCAAACAAAGCCTGTCGTGGTTGTGGCCTCTAATGCCCCCACTAATAATGGTTATCTTAATACTCACATCCAAACTCTGTATTCTAAACCTTGTTGTAAAATTTATCTCTTCTGACCTAGAAGCTATTAAATTCCAAATGTTGTTACAGATGAAACCATTCATGGACCCACCTTTCTTCCAAGGACCCTTAGATCCTCAGGAGGAGCCTCAACTGCTGTTCCCCACAAGATGCCCCTCTCCAGCAGGAAATAGCCAGAAGAGTAGTCATACAACACCTGCTAAGAGCAGTTCAGGTTTTCACTCCTGAGTGGGAAGATGATACAGGACATAGAAAGAAATTATTTACGCAGATACTGAGGGCAACAGAGTCTTGGCAGAGTTTCTCTTCTAAGAAAAAAGCAGCCCCCCAAATCATTTCTAATGAAGAGGAGCCTGGGAATTGAGCTTCAAACACAGATAAGCAAGTTAGAAGTTTGCACAGGGAAATGCCAGCAGCTGTGCCAATCAAAAAGGGCTACCTGCAGGTCAGGCATGTCCAAATGGAGGCTTCATCTTCTTTTTTGTTGTTGTTGTTACCACGTGTACAGTAACAGAGGAGTGGGCAACATGGTGCAGCTCAGGCAGAGAACTCGCTTGCACAATTAAAGAATAGGTTGGGGGCTACCAAAAATTTGCAACCCATGCAAATGGCACACCTGGTCTAAACAGTGTTTTGCACCCTGTGTAAACCAGGCACTGTCTCCTCACAATATCATCTATAGAACTCCCTACATTTCATTGTGCATCTGGCAACCCATTTTTCTGGGACCCCTCTCTGCAGCACAGAGCTATTCTCTTTCTTTTGCCTATTAAACTTCTACTCTCAACCTCACTCTTTGTGTGTCCATGTCCTTGCTCTCCTTGGCCAAGGAGACAATGAACCTCACATGTTACTTCTGACAATGAGACCATTTCATTATCATTCATGGGACATTTGTTGATATAGTTGCCCCAAAATATATTTGATATATGTGTCACAGTTATTTCATAGATTCAGTTTTTACGGTTTTGTTTTTTTTTTTTCCTCATTTGGGTAGACAATGTTACAGGGAAGATCAGTGACTTAAGGGCTACTATTCATATCCTTTTGTCGCATGGATTGCTTCCTTGATGTGGTGCTCTCCTGTTTCTCCTAGAAAGGGAGCTTCTTGAGAGACACCCTGCCTTGACTGTTATTTCTCATTTGGATCTAGACACTTAAAAGAGCTACTAGGCTCTGGGATGGTACTAGGGAGTGTCTACAAAGAGTCGTGTGGTGTGATCCATCTTCAGGTCTCTCAGCCATGGATACCAGCACCTGCTCCAGTGAAGGAAGCAGGGTGGTGAAGTGAACTCTGAGGGTCCTTGGTTGTATTTGTACTAAGTGTGCTGATTTTGTGTTGCTTTCTGTACAGCCAGGTGGTGGTGCTTTTAAGAGTACATCAGTTGCGTTTGTACAGGGAGGATACAAACTTGCCCTAAGGTCACCTTTGAATTAATATTCGAGATTCTCAGGCAGTGGGCATGGCCATAGAGCTCCCAGGGGATTATGCCATTTGTCTTTGGCTACCAGGCTGGGTAGAGAAAAACCATAATGAGGGGGAAGGGTTAGGAATTTCTGAGCTGAGACTCTCCTTGGTCATGGCTTGCTGTGGCTGCTGTGGGGGATGGGAGTGTGGTTCCCAAGCCAATGGAGTTATATTTCTAGGGGTAGGCTTGCTATTTTTAAACAATTTGAATTTCTCTCATTATTATTTTCTTATATTCTAATTTTTGTACATAATTCCTGGATTCCAGAAATTGGTATTCTTATCAATGCCAAGTAAGGATAAGTGCTGGAGAAAAGTTTAGAACATTTATCATTTATAAGCTATTAAAATTTTGTGCTTCTGAGAGATTGTGAAGTACTATGTTAAAGATAGAGGAGAAAAATAATATTCTTCAGTAAAATTTAAATGCCTTATTTTCTGTATTAAATGAAATTAGGTAACTAAGAGGGTCTAGGTCTCTTGGCTTTTCTATTCCTTTCTAAGTGGAATTAAGGGAGGAGACCACCTCTCATATTGTCTTATGCCCAATTTCTGCCTCCAAAGAAAGAAGAAGTGAAAACTAAAATGCAGAAATGAAATCCACAGGCAGACAGCCCAGTACTACACCTTGGGCCTGGTTAAAGATTGACCCCTGACCTAACCTGTTATGTTATCTATAGATTCCAGACATTGTATGGAAAAGCATTGTGAAAATTCCTGTCCTGTCCTGCTCTGATGATCGGTGCATGCATCCCCCAGTCATGTACCCCCTGCTTGCTCAATTGATCACAACACTCTCATGTGGACCCTGTTAGAGTTGTAAGTCCTTAAAGGGGACAGGAATTGCTCACTTGGGGAGCTTGGTTTTTACAGACATGAGTCTTGCTGAAGCTCCTGGCCGAATAAAGCCCTTCCTTCTAGAACTTGGTGTCTGAAGGATTTTGTCTGCAGCTTGTCCTGCTACATTTCTTGGTTCCCTGACTGGGAAGCGAGGTGATTAATGGATGGGTGGTTGAGGCAGCCCCTTAGGCAGCTTAGGCCTGCCCTATGGAGCATCCCTGCAGGGGACTCCAGCCAGCTTGAGAGATGTGGATCCAGACAGCACTCTCAGGTAGGCAATTGCCCCAGTGGAATGCCTTGTCAGAGCAGTGCACAGCAGGTCCCCGCAGATGATCAACTCAGTGGCTGAACACTGGGAAGGAACTGGCACTTGGAGTCTGGACATCTGAAACTTGGTAAGACTGGTCTTTGGAACTTGCCCACTCCATTTGAGTGGAAGCATGGCCTGATCACCCACAACGTGCCTGTACCGGTATTTTGGTTTTTGTTTTTGACTTGACTTGGATTGCTTGATACTTTTTGTGTTGGTTTTGACCTGGCTTGGATTTCTTGATACTCTGATTTTGGTTTTCATTCTGGTTTGGTGTAAACTGTAAACATGTGTGTGTGCCCTTTTTACTGGTTCTTTCTTTTGTGGTGTGCATGTGGTGTGAGTGTGGTGTTTTGTCTCGAGGACACATGGGTCAGGCACAAAGTAAGCCCACCCAACTAGGAACTATGTTGAAAATTTTCAGGAAAGGTCCCCTTATGGTGTTACTATGACACCAGGAAAACTTAGAACTTTGTGTGAAATGGACTGGCCAGCATTAGAGGGGGGTTGGCCATCAGAAGGAAGCCTGGACAGGTCCCTTGTTTCAAAGGTATGGCACAAGGTAACCTATAAGCCAGGGCACCCAGAACAGTTCTCATACATGGACACTTGGTTACAGCTGGTTTTAGATCCACCCCCACGCCACAGTGGTTGAGAGAACAGCAGCATAAGCAGCTGGCAGAGGCAAGGAAAGACCAGCAGAGAGAGAAAGGAAAGAGACAGAGAGAAAAAGAGACAAAGAGGGAGAGGAAGGGACAGAGAGATAAAGAGGGAGTCAAGGAGAGAAAGAAAGAAAGAGAGAAAGAGATATACAAGTAGTTAAGAAAAAAAGTGTACCCTATTCCTTTAAAAGTCAAGGTAAATTAAAAGCCTATAACTGATAATTAAAGGTATTCTCCATTATCCTATAACACTCCAATACCACTTGGTTGTCAGTGTAAACAAGGGCATATCCTGAAAGCACTGAAGCCTTCCTATCAAAAATCCTTAACCCAGTAACCTGCAGATGGCCCAAATGCATTCAATCTGTAGTGGCAACTGCTTTGCTAACACAAGAAAGTAGAAAAATAACTGTTAAAGGAAACTTCATTGTGAGCACACCTCACCAATTCAGAAGTATCAAAAAAAAATGATTTAACATTAACCACTGAAAATTCCCTTAACCCAGCAGGTTTCCTAACAGGCGATCTAAATCTTAATTACCATACAAAGGTCCAACCAGACCTAGGAGGAACTCCTTTCATGAAAGGATGATAGATGATTCCTCCTGGGTAACTGAAGGAAAAAAAAAGCCATCTATACCAATTCTAAGTTAATTTGGACTAAACAAGGTCTTATTAATAGCAAAGGATAATTGAAATCCCAAACTTACAAGGTTTTCAACAAAAGTAAAGTTTGCTAAAAGTTAACAGTGTAACATGTATTATAGTAACTTCTAATCTTGTGGCCTTAGACAGTCTAGTCCACAGACATAAAGGAAGTTCACTTTGGAAAAGAATGGTTATCATCTTCAACAAAAAAGGGGGGAAAAAGGAGGAACAGAATTTATGTAAAAAGAATGTTATATGTTAAATTCTTGTCCTAAAATAAATTAACTGGTTGTTTAAAGAAAGAAACGTTTGTAATAAGTCAGAAAGTTGAGGCATGTTGAAGAATTGTCTGTGAAAGAGAAAAAAAATTATAAAAAGAACTTATGCAAGAAATGATGCATAATTTAAAAATAATTAGGCCTCCTGAGTACTACTGAAGCAACAGTTTATGTGCAAGGTGTATAAGGAAAGTAAATTATACCTTTGGTAAAAGGGTTATAAGGAGGCATAAGAATGTAACATTTTACCTATATTAAAAGGTTAAAACATTTTTGTTTTGAAGGTTTAAGCAAGTTTTAAAAAGTTAATTGTAAAGAAAATTCTGTGTAATATGTGTAAACATATTAGCTAAAGTTGAAGGGGTATCATCCAGTTTTTCTGTGAACTGGACATTAAAGTAAAAACACAACAGGTTTTTCTTAAAGGGCTAACCTGCTCTTTAACAAAAGATTATAAAAGGTTATAAAAGGTTAAAAAGAGTCTATAAAAATCTTACCTTATGGTCTGACATTAAAAATTGAATAAATATGTCTATAAATTTTATTAAAACTAAGTTTAACATTAATGACACATTAATATAAAGGGGAAATTTAGCTTATCTGGTATAAGAATCATACAGGAAGCATTGTCAGATATAAAATGGTGTTCGGCTTCTTTGGTCTAAAAACTAATAAAAATAGGTGCTAAAGGAAATTTCTCAGTAGAAAGGCACCAAGGACTATAAAGTCCACTCTCTGGAGGGGGTTGGCACTTTCTTGACTCAGGTGTGATGAGTCCATCCTTTTTTCACTGTGCTAACAGCAGTGATTAGCAGCACAAGGTAGGGTCCTTCCTAGGCTGGCTCGAGTCCCCACATTTAAAACAAAAGGTCAATTTCTTAAAAATTGTGCACTTGGTTTATCTTCCACTTTCCTTTCCCTCAAAACTAAAAGTCTTTTAGCACATGTACCACCCCTAGAATTTCTGGTAAATCAGCACCAGCCTGAAGATCATGTTTTCATCAAAGAGTGAAAAGAAGGGAAACTTGAGCCAGCCTAGGAAGGACCCTACCTTGTGCTTCTAATCACTGCTGCTCACACAGTGAAAAAACGATGGACTTTTCATATCCAAGTCAAGAAAGCGCCACCCCGCTCCAGAGTCATGGAAAGGGTTTTCTCCAGGGGAAAACTCTACCAAACTAAAGCTAAGAAAAATTTAACTCTTTCATCTATTCTATTATTCTTTCTTTCCTCACTCTATTGCTGACCATCTAGTTATTAACATAACCAAGTCAATTTCACCTCAAACTATTGCTTTTAATGCTTGCCTTGTTATACCCTGTGGGGACTTGCCAAGTCAAAGACAGCTCTCTACTTCAGAAAAGTACCTCTGTCCCTCCTGACTCTTCTCAGACTGGGAATCAGTAAATTGGGACCATTTAATCCAGGGAGATTTCAAAAAAGACCCCAGTGACAACCAGGAATCTTGCCCCCCATTGTAGAGCATTTATGCCATAGTTGGTCCAATGTTCTGTGTACACTAAAGAGCATGGATGGACTGCACCAACTGGTTTTTGTAATTTCCTAAAATCATATACATTCACTGTACTAGAGGATCATAGAAGTTAAAGACTTAAAACAAACTTAGGCAATTAAGATAGGATACCAAGATGCAAATGCCTGGTTGGAATGGATCTAATATTCCATCCACATGTTAAACAAAAGCAATTGTTATGCTTGTGCACATGGCAGGCCAGAGGCCCAGATTGTCCCCTTTCCGCTAAGGTGGTCCTCCAGTCAACCAGGCATGGGCTGTGTGGTAGCTCTTTTCCAGCATTCTACAGCCTGGAGTAATAAGTCATGCCAAGCTCTCTCTCTGCTATATCCCAAAAGTCTGGCACTCTGCGGGACAGCCCCCGAGGGCCATCCAGCTTCTGTCTCCCACTTCGTGTCTCTCACTACAGGGAGGAAACTTAGCGTTCCTTGGAGACCTGAAGGGATGCAGTGAGCTTAAGAATTTTCAAGAGCTTATGAATCAATCAGCCCTTGTTCATCCCCGAGTGGATGTGCGGTGGTATTGTGGTGGACCTTTACTGGGCACTCTGCTGAATAACTGGAGTGGCACTTGTACTTTAGTCCAGTTGGCTATGCCTTTCACCCTGGCATTTCATCAACCAGAGGGAGGAAAAATAAGACATCGTAAAGTGAGAGAAGCCCCTTATGGGTCTTTTGACTCTCACGTCTATTTAGACACAACTGAAATCCCACAGGGAATACCAGATCAATTTAAAGCCTGAAATCAAATAGCTGTAAGATTTGAGTCAATATTTTGGTAGATGACAGTTAATAAAAATGTAGATTGGATAAACTACATCTATTACAACCAACAGCAACAACCTTTTCATGAGTTAAAAGAAAAACTCATGTCGACCCCAGCCCTGGGGCTACCTGACTTGACAAAACCCTTTACACTCTATGTGTCAGAAAGAGAAAAAATGGCAGTTGGAGTTTTCACCCAGACTGTGGGGACCTGGCCAAGGCCAGTGGCCTATCTCTCAAAATAACTAGATGGGGTTTCCAAAGGCTGGCTCCATGTCTAAGTGCCCTGGCAGCAACGGCCCTGTTAGCACAAGAAGTAGATAAACTAACACTTGGGCAAAACCTGAATATAAAGGCCCCCCCATGCTGTGGTAACTTTGATGAATACCAAAGGACATCATTGGCTAACAAATGCTAGATTAACCAAGTACCAAAGCTTGCTATGTGAAAATCCCCACATAACCATTGAAGTTTGCAACAGCCTGAACCATGCCACCTTGCCCCCAGTATCAGAGAGCCCAGTTAAACGTAACTGTGTAAAGGTATTGGACTCAGTTTATTCTAGTGGGCCCAACCTCTGAGACCATCCTTGAACATCAATAGACTTGTGAGCTGTACGTGGATGGGAGCAGCTTTGCCAACCCCTGCAAAGTGACTCTGAAGAAGATGACAAGTCTTGCTCCAGTCACTCCCGGAAGCTGACTTGTCCATGCACGGCCGAAGCATGAGAAAACTCATCGCGGGACTCATTTTCCTTAAAATCTGGACTTGTACAGTAAGGACTTCAAATGACCTTCCTCAGACTGACATCAAATCACTGAGGTAGGACAAAAAGTTTCTACAGTCTTATTATTTTATGGTTATTATAAGTGTACCAGGACTCTAAAAAGAACTTGTTTGTATAATACTATTCTATACAAGGTAGGTAGCCAAGGAAATGACCAACCTGATGTGTGTTATGATCCATCTGAGCTTCCCATGACCACAGTTTTTGAAATAAGATTAAGGACTGAGAACTGACGGGGGCTCATAAACAATACGAGTAAAGTGTTAGCCAAAACCGAAGAAAAAGGGGTGCCCAAGCAAGTCACCTTGAAATTTGATGTCTGTGCTATCATTAATAGTAATAAGTTAGGAATAGGATGTGGTTCTCTTAATTAGGAAAGAGGCTATATGGCAGAAAATAAGTACATTTGTCATGAATTAGGACTGTGTGGAAATGAATGTGGATACTGGTCTTGTGTCATTTAGGCTACTTGGATAAAAAATGAAAAGGATTCTCTCCACCTTCAGAAAGGGAAAAGCGGCCCTTCCTGTACCAGTGGTCAGTGTAAACCCTTAGAGCTAGTAATAACCAGCCCCCTTGATCCTTGCTGGAAAAAAGGGGAGCCTGTAACCCTAGGAATAGATGGGGCTGGACTGGATCCTCGAGTAAATATCATAGTTTAAGGAGAAGTTTATAAATGCTCTCCTAAGCCAGTATGATGAACCGAATGTGCCAGTACCAGAAATTCCAGGAAAAACAAGAAATTCGTTTTTGCAATTAGCTGAGCATGTAGCCCAGTCTCTCAGTGTCACTTCATGTTATGTATTTGGAGGAACTGTAATGGGAGATCAATGGCCATGGGAAGCCCAAGAATTAATACCTACAGACCCAGTTCCTGATGAATTCCTGGCTCAAAAGAATCAGCCTGATAACTTCTGGGTCCTAAAAGCCTCAATCACTAGACAAACTGTATAGCAAGAGTAGGGAAGGACTTCACCCTTCCTGTAGGAAGACTCAGCTGCCTTAGGCAAAAACCATATAATAATAGTACAAAAACAGCCACCTAATGAAGTTCAAACCACACTAAAAAAAAATCCATTTAGTAAATTCCCAGAGTTAAAAACCATGTGGACCCACCTGGAGTCCCACCGGGACTGGACAGCCCCCACTGGATTATACTGGATATGAGGGCATAGAGTTTACACCAAATTACCCGACCAGTGGGCAGGTAGTTGTGTTATTGGCACTATTAAACCATCTTTCTTCCTACTGCCCATAAAGACAGGTGAACTCCTGGGCTTCGCTATGTTTCCCACGAAAAGAGAAGCATGGCTATAGGAAATTGGAAAGATGATGAATGGCCCCCTGAAAGAATCATACAATATTATAGGCCTGCTATTTGGGCACAAGACAGCTCGTGGGAATACCAGACCACCATTTACATGATCAACTGAATCATACGGTTACAAGCTGTCTTAGAAATAATCACTAATAAGACCAGCAGAGTCTTGACTATTCTGGCCAGGCAAGAAACTCAGATGAGAAATGCTATCTATCAAAATAGATTGGCTCTTGACTACTTGCTAGCAGCTGAAGAAGGGGTCTGTGGGAAATTTAACCTTACTAACTGCTGTCTACACATAGATGATCAAGGGCAAGTAGTTGAAGACATAGTTAGAGATATGACAAAACTGGCACATGTGCCCATGCAAGTGTGGCATGGGTTTGATCCTGGGGCCATGTTTGGAAAATGGCTCCCAGCACTAGAAGGATTTAAAACTCTTATAATAGAAGTTATAATAATAATAGGAACCTGCCTACTGCTCCCTTGTTTGCTACCTGTACTTCTTCAAATGATAAAAAGCTTCATTGCTGCCTTAGTTCATCAAAATTCTTCAGCACAAGTGCACTATATGAATTACTATCGATCTATCTTGCAAGAAGACATGGGTAGTAAGAATGAAAGTGAGAACTCTGACTAATGAGTGAGGCTCTCAAAGTTGGGTGGGGGGAAAGGGTTTTTTTTTTTTTTAGTAGAGACAGGGTTTCACCATGTTAGCCAGGATGGTCTTGATCTCCTGACCTCATGATCCACCCATCTCGGCCTCCCAAAGTGGGTAAAGGTTTTTTACCTACAGTAAAAATATTCTTCAAACCTGAAGAACAAATAAGGACGTTCTCACACAAACAAAAGCTGAACAATTTCATTGACATGAGACCTGTCCTACAAGGAGTGCGAAAGTGAGTTCTTCAGTCTGAAAGATAAGACATTCATAAGCAATAGGAAATCATCTGAAGGTACAAAACTTCTGGTACCAGTAAGTACACAGACAAACACAGAAAATTATAACACTGTAATTGTGGTGTGTATATTGTGCATATTTTAAGTAGACAAACTAAAAGATGAATCAATCAAAGATAATAACTATAACAACTCTTCAAGACATAGACAGGACAATGAAATATTCATATAAATAGAGACAACAAAAATGTTAAAGTGAGGAGATGGAGATGAAGTTAAAGTGTAGAGCTTTCATTAGTTTTCTTCTTACATATTTGTTTATGCAATCAGTGTTAAGCTATCACCAGTTTAAATATTGGGTTATAAGATATTATTTGCAAGCCTCATGGTAATCTCAGATCAAAAAACATGTAACAGAGCTGGGCGCGGTGGCTCATGCCTGTAATCCCAGCACTTTGGGAGGCTGAGACGGGTGGATTACAAGGTCAAGAGTTCGAGACCAGCCTGACCAACATGGTGAAACCCTGTCTCTATTAAAAATACAAAAATTAGCCGGGCATGGTGGCGGGTGCCTGTAGTCCTAGCTACTCAGCAGGCTGAGGCTGGAGAATCGCTTGAACCCGGGAGACGGAGGTTGCAGTGAGCCGAGATTTTGCCATTGCACTCCAGCCTGTGCAATAGAGCAAGATTTTGACTCTGCCTCAAAAAAAAAAAAAAAAGTAACAGATACACAAAAAATAAAAAGCAAATAATTAAAATATACCACCACAAAAAAATCACTTGATTAAAAGGGAGACAGTAAGGAAGGAACAAAAGAGGAGAGGATGACAGAACAAGCAAGAAATACACTTCATCTATAAAGAAACATACAGACTGAAAATGAAGGGGTGATAAAAGTTATTCTATGCAAATGGAAACCAATAAAGAGCAGTAGACTCTATAGTCTGCACTATAGATCAAATGGGGATAATAAATATTTACAGAAGTTTTTATCATATGGCTGCAGAATACATATTCTTCTTCTTGGCATACAAATCATTCTTAAGGATGGACCATATGTTAGGTCACAAAAACAGTCTTAAACATTCAAAATTTGAAATCATATCAAGTATATCCTTTGAATACAATAGAATAAAGCTAGAAATCAACAAGAGGAATTTTGAAAGATATATAAACACATGGAAGTTAAACAATATGCTCCTGAATGAGCAGAGGGTCAATGAAGAAATATGAAGAAAATTAAAAAATTTCTTGAAACAAATAATAGTTGGAAACAGAACATACCATTACCTATGGGATATAGTGAAAGTAGTACTAAGAAGGAAGCTTATAGCTACAAAATGACTACATCAAAAAAGTAGAAAACTTTAAATAAACGATCTAATGATGCATCTTTAATTAGAAAAGTGAGAGCAAACCAAAGCCAAAATTAGTAGAGGAAAAGAAAGAATAAAGATCAGAGCAGAAATAAATGATACTGAAATGAAGAAAATAATACAAAAGAATAACCAAATGAAAAGCTGGTTTTTGAAAAGATAAACAAATTGACAAAGCTTTGACCAAACTAAGAAAAAAGAGACGGCCCAAATAAACAAAATTGGAGATAAAAAGAAGACATTACAACTGATACTGCAGAAAGCCAAAGGATCATTGGTGGCTACTATGAGCAAATATATGCCAATAAATTGGGAAAGCTAAAATAAACAAGTAAATTCCTGCACACATACAACTTACCAAGATTGAACCATGAAGAAACCCAAAACCTGAACAGATCAATAAGAAGTAATGAGATTGAAGCCATAATAAAAAGTCTCCCAGCAAAGAAAACTCTTAGACTCAATGGCTTCATTGCTGTATTTTACCAAACATTCAAAGAAAAATATCAATTCCACTTAAACTATTCCAAAAAACAGAGCAAAAGGGAACACTTTCACACTCATTCTATGAGTATGAGGCCAGTATTAATCCTGAGAACAAAACCAGAAAAAGACATATCTGAAGAAAAGAAGAAAAGCATAGGCCAATATCCCTGATGAATATTGATTCAAAAATGCTCAACTAAATAACAGGCAATCAAATTCAACAGTACATTAAAAAGATCATTCATCATGACCAAGTGGGATTTACTTCAGCAATGAAAGGATGGTTCAATATGTGCAAATAAATAAATGTAAAACACCATATCAACAGAATGAAGGACAAAACCATATAATTTCAATTGATGCTAAAAAAGCATTTGATAAAATTCAACGTCCCTTCATGATAAAAACTTTAAAAAGTAGTATAGAAGGAACATAGCTTAACACAATAAAAGCTATATACAACAGACTCACAGCTAATATCATACCAAATTGGGCAAAACTAAAAGCCTTTTCTCTAAGATATGGAACATGAGAAAGATAATCAGTTTCACCACTGCTATTAAACATAATATTGGAAGCTCTGGCTGTAACAATCAGACAAGGGAAAGTAATAAAAGACATACAAGTTGGAAAAGAAGTTACCAAATTATCATTACTTGCAGATGATAGAATCTTTTATTTGGAAAAACCTAAAGACTCCACCAAAAAAAAAAAAAAAACTATTAGAACAGATAAATTTAGTAAAGTTCCAGAATACAAAATCAACAGGCAAATATCAGAACTATTTTTATAAGCCAACGATGAAAATCTGAAAACAAAATTTTTAAAATCCCATTTACAATAGCTGTAAATAAAATAAAATATCTAGGGATTAACTTGACCAAGTAAGTAAAAGATTTCTACAATTGAAACTATAAAACATTGATGAAAGAAATTCAAGGGGACACCAAAAAATGAAAAACGATCAAGAATTAGATGGATCAATATTGTTAAAATGTCTATACTACCCAAAGCAATCTACAGATTCAATGCAATCTCTATCAAAATACCAATGACGTTCTTCACCAAAATAGAAAAAAATCTAAAATTTATACGGAACACAAAAGACCCGAAAGAGCCAAAGCTATTCTGAGAAAAAAGAATGAAACTGAAGGAATCACATTACCTGACTTCAAATTACGCTAGAGCTACAGTAACCAAAACCACATGGTACTGGCATAAAAATAGACATATAGACCAATGGAACAAAATAAAGAACCCAGAAACAAATCCATACGCTATAATGAACTCACTTTCAACAAAGTTTCGAAGAACATACATTGGGGAAATAACAGTCTCTTTTCAATAAATGGTGCTGAGAAAATTGGCTATCCATATGTAGGTGTGTGAAACTAGCCTCCTATATCTTGACATTTACAAAAATGCAATAAAAATAGATTAAAGACCTAAATCTAAGACCTCAAACTGTGAAACTACTAGAAATACAAGAAAACATCAGGGAAACTATCCAGGACATTGGAGTGGGCAAAGATTTCTTGAGTAATAACCCAGAAGTACAACCAACTAAAGCAAAAATGGACAAATGAGATTACATCAAGATAAAGAGCTTCTGCACAGCAAAGAAAGCAGACAAAATAGAAGAAAATATTTGCAAACTATCAATCTGCAAGGGATTAATAACCAGAATATATAAGAACCTCAAAAACTCTATAGGAAAAAAAATAATGACCTAATTAAATAATGGGTAAAGGATCTGAAAAGATATTTCTCAAAAGAAGACATGCAAATGGCAAACAGGCATTCCAAAGGTGCTCCACATTATTGTTCATCACAGGAGCACAAATCAAAACTACAATGAGATATCATCTCACCCCAGTTAAAATGGCTTTTATCCAATAGACAGGCAATAACAAATGCTGGCAAGGATGTGTAGAAAAGATAACCTTCACATTGTGTTGGTGAGGATGTAAAATAGTACAACCGCTATAGATAACAGTTTGGAGGTTCTTCATAAAACTAAAAATAGAGCTACCATTCAATCCAGCAATCCTACTGCTGAGTATATAACCAAAGAAATCAGATACTTGCACTCCCATGCACTCCCATGCTTGTTGCAATACTATATACAACGGCCAAGATTTGGAAGCAACCTAAGCATCTAGGAAAAGATGAATGGATAAAGAAAATGTGATACTTATACACAATGGAATACTATTCAGTCATAAAAAAGAATGAGGTCCTGGCTTTTCCAACAACATGGACAGAACTGGAGGTCATTATGTTAAGTGAATTCAGTGACGCACACAAACTTCATATGTTCTCATTTATGGGAGGTAAAAATCAAAACAATTGCACTCATATATAGACAGAGTAGAAGGATGGTTACCAGAGGCTAGGAATGGTTGTGGGGTGATGGTAGGGGAATGTGGGGATGGTTACTGGATGCAAAAAATAGTTACAAGTAATAAATAAGACCTAGAATTTGATAGCATAAGAGGGTTACCATAGTCAGCAGTAATTTATTGAATATTTAAAAATAGCTGAAAGAGTAAAATGGAATTGTTTTTAATACAAAGAAAGGATAAATGCTTGTAGTGATTATACCCCACATTCCCTGGTATGATTATTATGCATAATATGCCTCTATCAAAATGTCTTCTGTACCCCATAAATATATATATACTTACTATGTGCCAACAAAAATTAAACATAAAAATATTTACTTAAAAAAAAGACAAGTGTCTGCATCAAAGGATAAGAGAACAATGTTAGAAAAACTCATCTTCAAAGGGCATTTGTAGTGTCACATATTGTCAAAAGACTGCTTTCCCAGATTCAGGAGGACTCTTTTGACCATTTATGCCACCCATTGTGTCCTATTAGAACACAAACACTAAATTTCCAAAAATAATCTCAGGGAATGAAACGTTTAAAAAGTAGCTTCTGTAATGAAACTGGGTTTCATGAAGGTCATCAAGGTATATATTAAAAACTAAATATGCTCATATTATTTGTAACTTATGGATGAAATAAAAAAGGAAAGGATTTTAGAGGTAGAAGAGGACTTACTAATTAACATAGGGCTTCTAGTACAAGAGAGTAAAATGGACAGACATATTTCTATTTGTCTTTTTATTCTGCCTCCTATTGAAATGACAGTCAATATATAAAAATGATGTAAATCTCTAATGGTAAAGAGAATGGAGGAAGGAAAGGTAGGGAAACTGGGTGTAAAAACACTACGGTTATTTATGTGTACTATAAGCAGTTGTCCCCAACCCTGGGCCACAGACTTGTACTGGTTGGTGGCCTGCTAGGAACTTGGCCACACAGCAGGAGATGAGTGGCCTGTGAGCAAGCATTACCGCCTGAGCTCTGCTCCTGTCAGATCACTGGCAGCATTAGATTCTCACAGGAGCACGAATCCTATTGTGAACTGCACATGTGAGCGAACTAGGTTGTGCATTCCTTAGAAGAATCTAACTAATGCCTGATGATTTGAGGTGTAACAGCTTCAATCTGAAACCATTCCTCCCACCACCCCTGGTTTGTGGAAAAATCGGTGCCAAAAAGGTTGGGGACTGCTGCTATAAAGGGAGTGAGAATGTCTGCAGGGATACAACAGAGTGGAGGATGCTGGAATATAGAATGTGCTTAGAAGGAGGCTGGATTGGAGGTGGAAAACTGAGTTGCCAGTTCAGAGTTTGAGCTGGTAGCTGGGCAGAAAGCAGGCTAGTTAATTGAAGGACTTTGTACAGATTCTTTACAGGCTAATATGATTTCCCAAATGATTGGATGCATCATATAAAAAGGAAAGCAACTGAGAAGAGAAAGACTGTGTAGAACAGGTTTAGGGGGAAGAATTATGGATTAAGTTTTAGGTACATGAAGTTTGGAATTTTATCTCTGAGTGTATTAAAAATAACCAAGATTCAAGATGAGGGTAGCCTTGAAACAAGAGAGAGGAGCTCAAATCATTGGAAGAGAGGAGTGTAACTTTGACATAGGTATGACTGCAGCAGTGAGGGCAGCAAAGAAAAGTACTAGGTAATTTCTAACCCTATCCATATGTGATGAGTCACTAATCAGAGTTGTGTGCCTAAGCTTCTAATGCAGGTCTTGGTGAGAAATGATGACTCTAGATTGATGAAGAGGAAGAACAAAATCCAGTCCTTATTGGTGGAATAATAGAAGCAAATATAAGAATGTCTCCTTTGCTACTGGCTATACTTCAGTGGTTACAGGTTAGGCCAATGAGATATTTGGCAGAGGCTTGCAAGTTGGGAGGAGATTTCTTTCTGAAATAAAACAACAAAGCTTTCTGAGAGACATTTTCTTCTTTTCTGAACTGTGGATATTAGCCCTGGGGAGCAGTAGCCACCTTGCAACCATGAGGGAAAAAGTCTAGGGAAGAAAGACAACACAGGAAAGGTGGCAGAGCTGGGAGACTGCTGGAGGGTTGTTACCCAAGGCAGCACTTAATATATCCACCAGTTGAACAATGAGAACACTTGGACACAGGGTGGGGAACGTCACACACTCGGGCCTGTCGTGGGGTTGGGGGACGGGGGAGGGATAGCATTAGGAGACATACCTAATGTAAATGACAAGTTAATGGGTGCAGCACACCAACATGGCACATGTATACATATGTAACAAACCTGCATGTTCTGCACATGTACCCTAGAACTTAAAGTATAATAAAAAGAAAGAAAGAAAGAAAGAAGGAAAGAAAGAAAAGAAAAGGAAAGGAAAGAAAAGAAAAGAAAAGAAAAGAAAAGAAAAAAGAAAAGAAAAGAAAAAAGAAAAAGAAATATCTCCACCAACAGGGATAGGGCTACGTGCTGTGGATTTTTAAGCTTATATATATTTTTTTCTTTTGGAGACAAGGCCTCTCTCTAGCACCCAGGTAGGAGTGTAGTGGTATGATTATAGTTTTTTGTAACCTCCAACTCCTGGGCTCATAACATTATAAAACTTAAATGGAATGCTTATATAAGAAAATAATTCAAAATCATAAATACAAAATGAATGAGGGATCAATCTTTTGACAAAATAGTCCAGAGTTACTTACACTCTGGATTAAACTATTTGTTTTGGTAAACTATTTGTTTACTAGATACATAATGTATGAATTATTAGAAAATCTATTAAGAAAAATCAGATAAGGGAAATAGGTACTCTCACAATATTCAAATTGGTCTTGAAAATTTATAAAGGTAATTGAAGCACATTTTCCTTTATATCAAAGAAATAAAAATGAGACTTCCATTTTCCATCAGAGATGCAGGGAGCAGGAATGTCTCACCCACACCCTTACGATAGAAAAAGATGGATAAAATGCAAATCATAACTTTTCTTGAACCCATCAGGAGTTGAGCTTACCAGGCAAACAGCTAACTGGAAATCTAGAGAGAGATGGGCTCCTGTAAAAAGACATAGGATTTGAACACTTGTTTACTTGAAGCAGAAGTCAACCAGTGCTGTATAAGTAAAATGATTCAGCTAGAAATGTTTAATGAGATGCTAAATACCAAATGTGGCTGGACAAAAGAAAGTATGAATTCCCTGAAGTCTGCACACATCATGGGCTTTATGCTTCTTGCAGCTGATTCTTTCAGTAGCCCCACTATGCACTCTATATGAAGATTACAGATAATCTCTAGACAGCTCCATTGCTACTGGCTGGGGTATGAGAAGAGCAACTACTGTTGAAGGCCTGCTCAAGATCAATCTCTCATTTCACCTTTAAAGAATAAAAGTCTTTATCTCCAAAAGGGTAGGGCAACAAAAACTATGGTTTGAGAGTACTGGTGAAAACCCTTGCAGCTGGGAAGGGAAACTAGGAGAAAAGCTCCACTCCTTGGAGAGGAACAGGTCATCATCAAGACCAAGATTCACAGAGCTTGCCTAATATTGAGCTTCACGGCAACATCATCCCCTTGCTAATGAGTATCTGGTAACAATAAGAGTGGAATATAGCTGGGAGAGCTGCAAGAGACAGATTGTTTCTGAGTAATACAGCAAAAGGAGAAACAAAATATACTCAGAGGGCAGAATTTATATACAAATTTTTACTAAGATATTTAATGCTTTTGATGTTCCCAGGGTAATGAAAACAATAAAAAACTTCAAGCCCAGTCCTGTTACTGACGACCCCCACAATATATGCCTAGTGGCAGGAAAGATGTTATCTCCATGTAAAATAAATATTTACTTCAGTATTGACATTCCTATACTACATTTATGGATTTCAACAAAAAATTCTGAGACACCAAAAGGCAATGAAAACACACACTGAACAGATACAGCAATCATCAAAACCAAACCACAATAAGACACAGATGTTGGCATTGTCAGACAAACAAAAATTAATTTTTAATTCAAGTGACTCAAAGACACATTTTTGTAGAGAATATAAACAATATAATCTTCATTGATAAGATCAGTCCTAAACAAACTGATGGATAGACAATTTTGTTTGTATTTATACTCTCACTTTTCCACGATCTTTTCTGTTTATAAATATCTTATATTCTCTATTTTCACTACTATCAAAAGCCTGCTTCTTAAAAAAGAAATGTATTGCTCACAATGTAGTGAAGGAAAAAATTTCTCTTCCAATTTTGCTGGAGATCAAGTCTTAATTCACAGGCATAAACTTACATTGATAGAAGTTAGGACAAGTACAAATTATACAGTGGAGATTTATTGGTGGTTAGAGTTGTGTATAGGGATATTAAGAAGATGATGTCTCCATGTAGACAGAGCTCTCTTTAGGATTCTGAAATCATGTCACTTTCAAGCTTTCACTAGTGGGCAAAGTGGAACCATGAATTACATGGGGCATCCTTACTTTCCTGGAAACACCCAACCTCCCAAGTTTGAACCAGGAAGAAATCAAAACCCTAAATAGATCGATATCAAATTCTTGAATCAGTACTAGAAACCCATCCAACCAAAAAAATCCTTGAGCTGGATGGATTCACAGCCAAACTTTAACAGATATACAGAGAAGAGCTGGTAGCAATTCTATTAAAACTATTCAAAGCAAAGTCAAAGCGGAGGGACTCCTCCCTAATTCATCTATGAAACGAGCATTGCCCTGATAACCAGAATCTGACAAAGACACGGTGAATACAGAGAACTAGAAGCCAATATCTCTAATAAACATAGAGGCAAAAATCCTCAACAAAACACTAGCAAATCAATTCTTACAGCACATCAAAAGTTAATTCGCCATGATAAAGTGGGCTTTATTCCTGGGATGCAAGGATGGTTCAACATACACTAATCAATAAAGGTAATTCAGCACATAAACAAAAAAAACCCATATGATCATCTCAATAGATACAGAAAAAGCAGTTGATAAAACATACAACATCCTTTCATGATAAAAACCCTCAAGAAACTAGGCATTGAAAAAACTTACCTCAAAATAATAAGTGCCATCTATGACAAACCCACAGGTAACATCATACTGAATGGGCAAAAGCTGAAAGCATTCCCTTTAATAACTGGAATAAGACAAGAATGTCCAACTTTCACTAACCTTATTAAAGACAGTACTTGAAGCCCTAGCCAAAGAAATAAGGCAAGAGAAGGAAATAAAAGTCATCCAAATAGGAAAACAGGGAGTAAAGTTATCTCTTTTGCTGATTATATGATTGCATATCTTGAAAATGCTAAAATTTCTGCCAAAAGACACTTTACCTTGATAAATGACTTAAGCAAACTCTCAGGATACAAAATCAGCATACAAAAATTAGTGACATTTCCATATACCAATAATATCCAAGCTCAGAACCAAATCAAGAACTCAATCCCACTTACAATAAGCATATAAAAATACCTAGGAATAAACCTAATCAAGGAGGTGCAAGATCTCTATAAGAAGAACAATAAAACAATGTTGAAATAAATAAAAGCTGGCACAAACAAATGAAAAAACATTTGGTGCTCATGGGTGGAAAGAATCAATATTATTAAAGTGCTTATTCTGCCCAAGGCAACCTACAGATTCAATGCCATTCCTATCAAACTGCCAATGTTATTTTTCACATAATTAGAAAAAACACTATTCCAAAATTCATATGCAACCAAAAAAGGAGCCCAAATGGTTAATGCAATCCTGAGCAAAGAATAAAGAAAGAGACATCACTCTAAATGACTTCAAACTGTAAGAATACAGTAATCAAAAAGCATGGTACTGCTAAGTATTAGACACATAGACCAATAGAATGGAACAGAGAACCCTGAAATAAAGCTGCACATTTACAACAAACTCATCTTTGAAAAAATTGACAAAAATAAACAATGGGAAAATGACACTATATTCAACAAATGGTGCTGGGAAAATTGGCTAACCATATGCAAAAGAACAAAATTGGAACCTTACCTCTCACAATGTGTAAAAATTAACTCAAGATAGATTAAAGTCTTAAATGTAAGATCTCAAACCACAAATATTCTTGATAAAACCTAGGAAGTAGTCATCTAGACACTGGCCTAGGAAAAGAATTTATGATGAAGATCCCAAAAGCAAATGCAACAAAATGAAAAATAGACAATTAGAACTTGAGTAAACTAAAGCGCTTCCACACAATAAAAGAAACTGTGATCAGAACAGACAACCTACAAGATGTGAAAAAAAAATTGCAAACTATGGAATTTTGGATTGCATTGTTTGGATGCAAACTATGCATCCTACAAAGGACTAACATTCAGTGTCTATTAAGAACTTAAATAAATCAAAAGTAAGCAACAACCCAAGTGAAATGTGAGGAAAGGACATGAGCAAACATTTTTCAAAAGAAGACATACAAGCAGCCAATAGAAAATAAAAGATTTCTCAGCAACGCTAATCATCAGAGAAGTGAAAATCACAACCACAAGGAGATACCATCATCTCACACCCACCAGAATGGTTATATTAAATAGTCAAAAAATAACAGATGTTGATGAGGTTATGGAGAAAAGGGAATTCTTATACACTGTAGGATTGCAAATTAGTGCAGTGTCTGTGGAAAGCAGTTAGAACATTTCTTGAAGAATTAAAAACAGAACTACCAATTGACCCAGTAATCCCATTAATACGTGGATACTCAAAGGAGAATAAATCATTCTATCAAAAAGTCACATGCGTTCGTATGTTTGTGGCAGGACTATTCACAATAGCAGAGAATGGAATCAACTTAGGTGCCCATCAATGGTTGATTGTATAAAGAAAATGTGGTACATATACACCAGGGAATACTACACAGTCATAAGAAAGAATAAAATCATGTCTTTTGCAGCAACATGGATGCAGCTGGAGGCCATTGTCCTAAGCAAACTACATAAGAAACAGAAAGCCTAATATCACATGTTTTCACTTGTAAGTGGGAGCTAAATCTTGCATTACCATAGATGTAACAATGAGAACAACAGATACTGGAAACTCCAAACAAAGGGAAAGAGAGATGAAAACAAAGGACTAAAAAAAGTCTTATTGGATATTATTTTTACTATCTGGGTGACAGGATGAATAGAAGCCCAACACTCAGCACTATGCAATACACCCTTATAATAAACTACACATGTACCCTCTGAATCTAAAGTTTAAAAAAGGAAATAAATAAAAGAAATAACCTTCACTACAGATGAAGTGGACCTAATGGATATTTAAGGAACACTTCACCCAACAGTTGCTGAATGCACATACTTTTCATTAGCATGTGGAACAATCGCCAGGATAGACCATATGTTAGGACACAAAACAGGTCTCAAAAATTATTTTAAAAAAATCAAATACATGTCAGGTATCTTAACTGGCCACACGAAATAAAACTAGACATAATAAGAGTAACATTCAAAACTATACAAATACACAGAAATTAAACAACATATTCTTAAATGACCAATGAGTGAAGAAAGACATTAAGAATAAAATTTTAAAAATTATCTGAAAAACATGAAAATACAAACGCAATATGCCAAAACCTATGAGACACAGCAAAAGAAGTATTAAGAAGCAAGTTTATAGCAATAGAGGCCTATATCAAAAAAACCTAGAAAATTTAAAAATAAACAACCTGCACATGTACATCAATTAACATAAAAAATTTCAAACCTAACCCAAAATTAGTAGATAAAAGAAATAAGATCATGGCAAAACTAAATGACAAAGAGTAAAAAAAAAAAATACAAAAGATCAACAAACCAAAATGCTAGTTTTTTGAAAAGATTAACAAAATTGACAAACCATTAGCTAGACTAAGAAAAAAAAAGACCCAACTAAATAAAATCAGAAATTAACAAGGAAATTTCACAACAGCTACTACAGAAATACAAAGGATCATTAGGAGATACTCTGAACACTATTTTAAATTTGAAAACCTAGAGAAAATTGATAAATTCCTGACACACAATCTATCATGATTGAATAAAGAAGAAATAGAAAATCTGACAGACCAATAGCAAGTAACATGGTTGAAACAGTAACAAAAAGTCTTCCAACAAATACAAGTTGAGGACTGTATGGCTTCACTGTTAAATTCTATGGGTATAATTCTACTGGTACAATTCTTTTTAACAAGAATTAAAACTCATTATTCTGAAACAATTCTAAAATTGTGAAACCAAGGGAATTTTCTTAACTCATTCTACAAGGCCAGCAAAACACTGCAAAATTAAAACCAATTAGAACATGAGGAAATAAAAAGAAAAAACTACAGCCAAGTATTTCTGATAAATATAGCCGCAAAAATATGCAACAAAATAATAGCAAACTAATCCAACAACATGTCAAGCAATAATACCATGATTGAGTGAGATTCATCCAAGGAATGCAAGAATGGTTCAAAATACGTGAATCAGTAGGGTCATGCATCACATCAGTAGAATAAAAGTTATGTGACCATCTTAGTAGACACAGGAAATGCTTTTGAATAAATTTGAATATCTCTTCCTGATAAAAACTTTCAGTAAATTAGGTATAAAAGAAAAATGCATCAACATATTAAAGGTCCTATATGAAAAACACACATCTAACTATTTTCTGAATGGGGAAAATCAGAGAGCTTTTGCCCTAAGAAACAGAACAAGTTTGTCTAATCTCACAATTCCTAATCAACATAGTTCTGAATTTCTAGCCAGGGCAAATAAGAAAGAGAAATAAAGAAGAGCATTTAAATTGGAAAGGAGAAAGTCAATTTGTCCATTTTTGCAGATGACCTGATCTTATATATAGAAAAATCTAGAGACTTACAAAAAAAATTAGAAATGATTTCAATAAAGATGCTGGATGCAAAATTAATATACAAAAATCAGTAGTGTTTCTATAAATAAACAATGAATTAGCTAAAATAATCAGAAGGACAAACCTATTTACAAGAGCTCCAAAAAAAAGACCTAGGAATAAATTTTGCCAAGGAGGTAAAAACTTCTCCAAGAAAATGTACAAAATGCTGATGAAAAATACTGAAGAGGATACAAACATGTAGAAAGAAATCCTATGTTTATGAATCAGAAAAATCAGTATTGTTTAAATGACACTACTATCCAAATCAATCCACAAATTCATGCAATTCGTATCAAAATACCAATGACACTCTTCACTGAAATAGAAAATATTAGAAAATTTCTACAGAACCACAAAACTCTTCAAATCTCCAGAGCAGTTCTTATCAAAAAGACCAAAGCCAGATTCATTACACTACCAGAGGTCAGAATATACTACAAAGCTACAGTAACCAAAACAGCATGATACTAGCATAAAACAGACACACAAACTAGTTGAACAGAATAGAAAACCCAGAAATTAATCCACATATGTATAGCCAACTGTTTTTTTTGACAAAAATACCAAAAACTCTCACTGGGGCAAGCACAGCCTGTTCAATAATTGTGCTGAAGAAACTGAATATACACATGCAGAATAATGAAAAAGAGCTCCTACCTCTTATGCTATTAAAAAAAAACTCAAAATGGATCAAAGACCTAAATGTTATACCAGAAACAATAAAACTACTCTAAGAAATTGTAGGGAAAATATTACAGGACATTGGTCTGCAAAAAGATTTTATGAGTAAGACCTTAAAAACACAGGCAACAAAAGCAAAAATGAATAAATGAGATAATAACCAACTAAAATGCTCTGTATGGCAATAGAAATAATCAACAGGGTGAAGAGCCAGTATACAGAATGTGAGAAAATATTTCCAAGCTACTCATTCAACAGAAGATTAATATTCAGAGTATACAAGGAACTCAAACAGTTCAACAGCAAAAAGATCAGCAATTTAATTTTTAAAAGAATGGGCAAATAGTCTGAACAGACATTGCTCAAAAGAAGACATACAATTGGCTAACAAATACATGAAAAAAAATTGTCAACATCACTAATTAAAAGAGATATGCAAATAAAAACCACAATGAGGTATCCTCTCACCCCAGTTAGAATGGCTATCATAAAAAAAAGACAAACTATAAATGCTTGCAAGGATGCAGAATACAGAGAATTCTTACAGACAGTTGGTGGTAATATAAACTAGTATGGCCACAAAGGGAAGAGTAAAGAGGTTCCTCAATAAACTACAATGGAAATACCTTACAATCTAGCAATCACACTATTGAGAATTTATCCAAAGGAAATAAAATCACTAAATAAAAATATGTCTGCATCTAGATGTTTATCACATCCCTGTTCACAGGAGCCAAAATATAGCATTAATCTCAGTGTCCAACAACAAATAAATGGATAAAACATGAGATAGATGGATGATAGATAGACATATATCTGTATGTTTAGAGAGATACATAGAATACTAATTAGCTATAAAAAAGAATTAAATCTTGTCATTTGCATCAACATGAATAGAATTTGACAACATTATGATAAATGAAATAAGCCAGGAGCAGAATATTTTGCACTATGTGTTTTCACTCATATGTGGAAGCTTAAGAGTTGATCTCATAGAAGTAAAAAGTCAAACAGAGGATACTAGACAAGGAAGGATAAGGAGAAGAGGAGGATAGGAAGATATTTTTTTAAAAGATACAAAATCACAGCTCAAAAAAGCGCAGCAAAAAGGCAGAGGTAAGTTCTTACTTTCAAGAATCACAATGAATGTATATAGACTCAATTCTCCAGTTAAAAGAAAGTTGAATGAATGGATAAAATAACAAGACTCAACCATACGTTGCCAACAAGAGACTTACTTCACCTATACAGACATGCATAGACTGAGAGTGAATGAGTGCAAAAAGATACTCTATACAAATAAAAACCAAAACAAAACAAGAGTAGCTATACTCTCTCAGATAAACATAAATTTCAAGTTAAAACATAAAGAGACAAGGTCATTATATAATGATAAAAGGGTCAATACAACCAGAGCATATAGCAATCATGAATACCTATGCACCCAACGTCAAAGCATCTAAATACATAAAGGAAACATTAATAGATTTACAGGGAGAGATACATAGTAATACAATAATAAGGAGATTTCAACACCCTGCTTCCTGCAATGGACAGATTATTTACAGAAAACCAAGAAAAAAAAAATCAAATTTAAATTGCACTCTAGACCAAATGGACTTAACAGACATTTACAGAACATTCTATCCAACAGCTGCAGAATGCACATTCTTCTCTACTGCACATAGTATGTTCTCCAGGATAGACTATATGTTAGTTTACCAAAAAAGTCTTTAAAAATTCAAAAAAACTAAAATCATATCAAGTATCATTTTTTCACCATAATGAAATAAAACTAGAATTCAACAAAAGGAGGAGTTCTGAAATGCTGCAAGTACATGGAAATTAAACAGCATGTTTCTAAACAACCTGTAAGCCAATGAAGAAATTAAAAGAGACATTTTAAAACTTTCTAAAGACAAATGAAGATGAAAACACAACATACTAAAACTTATGGAATACAGCAAAAGTGGTCCTTAGAAGCAAGTTTATAGCAATAGATGTCTACATCAAAAAAAGCTCTCAAATGAACCACCAAATGATGGATCTCAAGGATAGAAAAGCAAGAACAAAATAAACTCACATTAGAAGGAAAATAATAAAATCAGAGTACAGTAGAGACCTAAAAACAACACAAAAGATAAATTAAATGCAGAGCTGATCTTATAAAAACATAAACAAAATTGGCAAACCTTTAGCAAGACTAACCATGAAAAAAAAGAGAGGAGTCAAATAAATAAAATCAGATTAAAAAGGAGGCATTACAACTGATGCAACCGAAATACAAATGTTCATAAGAAACTACTATGCACAATTAATGATATGCCAACAATATGAAAAATCTAGAAGAAATGGATCAGTTCCTGAACATAAAAACCCACCAAGGGTGGTTGAAGGTTGGGAGGGTGGTGAAGGATATAATGGATATAATACTACATATTGCATACAGTGTACACTTCTTAGGTGACAGGTACACAAAAGTCTCAGACATCACTAAAGAACTTATCCATGTAACCAAAAGCTGCCTGTACCCCAAAATCTATTGAAATAAAAATAATTTTAAAAATCTGCCAAGACTGAATTAAGAAGAAATAGAAAATGTGAATCAACAAATAATGAGTAATGAGATCTTAAGCAGTAATAAAATGTCTTTCATTAAAGGAAAGTCCAAGACATGACGGCTTCATGGCTAAATTCTACAAAATATCTTTAAAAGAATGAATACAATTCTTTACAAACTATCTTAATAAATTTAAAAGGAGGGAACTCTTTCAAATTTATTATGTGAAGCCATCATCACACTGATTCTAAAACCAGAGAAAGACACAACAGCAACAAAAATACTTCAGGCCAATACCCTTGATGAACTGAGATGAAAAAAAAGTCAACAAAATACCAGCAAACCAAATTTAACAACAAATTTTAAAAATCAAGTGGGATTCATCCCAGGGATGCAAGCATATTTCAACATATTTAAATCAATAAACATGATACATCACATCAATAGAGTCAGACAAAAATTATATGATCATTTTAATAGATGCAGATCCATTTGACAAAATTCAACACCTCTACATAATAAAAGCTCTCAACAATTAGGTATAGAAGGAACATACTTCAACATAACAAAGGCCATCTATGACAAATCCATAGGCAGTGTAATGCTGAATGAGGAATAGTTGAAAGCTTTTCCTCTAAGATCTGGAACAAGATAAAATTTCCCACATTTACCAGTCCTATTCAACACATGACTGGAAGTCCACAACAGACTGAATAACTAAAGCAATTCTGAGCAAACGGACAAAGCTAGAGACATCAAACAACTTGGCTTAAAAATATGCTACAAAGCTATAGTAACCAAAACTGCATTGTATTGGCTAAAAATATAGAAAAGACAAAAAGACAAATGGAACAAAACAGAAATGCCAGAAATAAATTCATGCATTTACAACCAACTGATCTGAAAAAGAGGCCAAGAACACAAATCGAGGAAAGGTCACTCTTTTCAATAAATGATGATGAAAAAACTGAATCTCTGCATACAAGAGAATAAAACTAGACCTCTATTTCTCACCATATACAAAATTCAATTCAAAATAGATTAAAGATTTAAATGTAAAACCCAAAACTATGAAACTATTAGATAATACAAGGAGAAATGCTACATAACTTCAGTCTGGGCAAGGATTTATTAGACAAGATCTTAATAACTCAGGCAACAATAGCAAAAATACAGTAATTACATCAAGTTAAAAATCTTGTGTATAGAAAAGGAAACAATCAACAGACTAAGGAGAATACCTACAGAATGAGAGAAAATATTTACAAATTATACATCTGACAAGAGGTTATTATCTAGAATTATAAGGAATTCAAACAACTCAATAGAAAAATAATGTAATTTAAAAATGGACAAAATACCTGAATAGACATTTCTCCAAGAAAGATATAGAAATGGACAACAGTTATATGAAAAAAATGCTCAATATCACTAACAATCAGGGAAATGCAAATAAAAAGCAGAATGCAATATCACCTCACCCCACTTAGAAAGGCTGTCATAAAAGACCAAAAACAAAACAAAAAAAAGAAAAGAAAAAATGCTGGCAATACTGTGGAAAAAAGGAAAGTCTTATACACTGTTGGGAATGGAAATTACTACAGCCATTATGAAAAACAGCATGGATATTCCTCAAAAAATTAAAAATAGATATACCATATGATCCAGCAATCTCACTACTGGGTATATCATCACAGAAAATGAAATGAGTATGCTGAAGAGTCATTTCGCACTCCCATGTTAATTGCAGCACTGTTGATTTTAGCCAAAACATGGAATCAACCTAAATGCCATCAACAGAGAAATGGATAAAGAAAATGTAGCATATATACAAAATTGACTACCATTCTGCCACTAAAAAAGGATGAAATCCTGTCATTTACAAAAAAATAGTTGAGCCTGGAGAACATTATGCTAAGGGAAATAAGTTAGGTACAGAAAGAAAAATACTGCATGATGTCATTCATGTGAAGAATCTAAACAAATTGATCTCATAGACATTAAGAGTAAAATTGTGGTTACCAAAGACAGGAAAAACAGGGGAAGGGGAAGATGGGGAGGAATTGGTCAATGAGTGCAATGTTCCAGTTAGGAGGAATAAGTTGTTGGTACTTACTGCATAGTAGGGTGACAATAGCTAACAATAATGCATTATATATTTCAAAAAGCTAGAAGAGAGGACTTTGAATGTACTCATAATTAAGAAATTATAAATGTATAAGGTGATGGATATGCTAATAACCATGATTTGATTATTACACAATGTATACATGTATTGAAATATCACATTGTATTCAATATATATGATTATATGTGTGTGTGTATATGTGTGTGTGCATGTGATCACATTAGATTTGTTATATGATACCTACAAACCTAGTATGTATGTGGGTTTCCTCAAATTTCTGTTTGTGTGATTAATTTTTTTTTCCTTAGGATTACAGTCTGAGAACAGGTATAAAGATATATATATATATATATACACACATACATACACACGTATATATCTATATATCTTCCAGGCCAGTTCCCATATTCTAGTAACAATTTCTTGTGACTTTACTACACTCAGGTATACCTTCTCCTATACCATGGTGGTCTATCAAGGAATCCTAGCATCATGTGGAATGTTTTAAAGATATCCAAGCGATATCACACATGTTTGAATTTGGAATCTCTACAGTAGGTATATAATTATATTTCTTTTAAAATATATTTTTACAGTTGATTCTGATACAAAACATCTTTTAACCAATAGAGAATTATAAACTACAACCTCTAGCACTCACTAAGTAGAGATGTTGCTCCTGATAGTGACAGGAGACAGCCAAATGCCTAGGCTGATAGGGGCAGGCTCCCGGTGAAACCCCACCTCCAAGCTGATGACAGTTTAAAGTCCAAAAGCCAGGCTACAAGTTAAAGCCTTAGACCAGATTGAGAAGTTGTCTTCTTATTTGGCAGGCTTTCCTCTGACTGGTCCCACCCTCCAACTATTTTAGATATAACTACTCTTTCTTAATTGGTTTTCTATACTGTCATGCCCACCTTTGAGTGGTGCCTTCACTTTAACCTTTTTTGCATACTCAGAAACCAGTCAGCACACACTCCCCATCCTGTGCCTATAAAGACTCCAGACTCAGATGGTAGACTGGGGGAGACAGCCTGAATTCGAGGAAGAGACAGCAGGACTTCGGGGAAGACAACCGGCCCTTCCCATCCCCTCTCCAGCTCCCCTCTCCACTGAGAGTCATTTTCATTACTCATTAAAACTCTCCACCTTCACCACCCTTCAACTGTCAATGTGACCTCATTCTTCTTGGACACCAGACAAGGGCCTGGAACCCACCGAATGCAGGTACCCAGAAAAATCTGTCACACTGGCCTTTGCCCTCACTGGCAGAGGGCAGCCACCCAAGGTAAAGAGACAAGGGGCCAGCTGAGCTGCTAACATGCTGCCATCTGTTAGACTGTAGACGGTGGAACTAAAGGAGTACCATAACAACCCCTCTGGGGCTTCAGGATCCTGAGCACCCTTGCACCTTGCCTGGCTGCCAGCCCTGCATGTAACTCACTTGTTTCAGTGCCTGGAGTGGTTGCCCAGGTCCAGCATTCACTCACTTGCACCTGGTCTGGCCATGAGAAACTCACAGAGCTTGTTTCTGTGTCAATGACCAGGACAGCCCACATGGTCCTGCACTTGGTCACTCACACTCTCCCTCCCACAAGGGGTTGAGCATGGCAGACCAAATAAACAGGGCACCTCTATTGTGAGTCCAGTGAAGAGGCCAAGAAATATCCTGCATCACTACCAGAAAATGCAATATTTAAATATTTGATCTCATTTTCTCTATTTCTTATCCAGCTTGTGAAGATGTGGAAGATATCTTCTTGTGCACAATGAATAAACAAACAAGTATGCAAGAAAGTAACACAGATTTTGCTTCTCCCAGAGAACAGACAGATGCAATGAAGACACATGTTATCAATGGGTTTTGCTTTCTCAAGCTAAAGTCGGTTTTTCTTAATCCACTTTCATGGGTCCAGTAGAAACTTAACACGTATTATAATATGTTGTCTCACAATTACACCTCGCAATATTTGAATATTTCTATTTCTTCTGCAGGATCTTAATGGGAGGTTGGAAGAAGATCCATCGAGGTTGTTAGTCAAACACAAATTCAAATTTTAAATTAATAATATTTATAATTTCTGAAAAATATACAACTTAACATGAAAATATATATTATAGCATAAATCCAGGCCAGATTTTGGCCTAAGTAATACATCCAAAGTGTTTCATTTTTTTTAAAGGCATCACGCTTTTCTCTTTATTTAGGCTATTAATCTATCTTCTCCTTTTTACCTCCCTTATATTCTAGTCACTGGTTTTATTAGCAGTTACAACTACCAAACAATTACTTTTTATTGTATTACACACTAACCATGCCTCTCACTTTAAATTTTTATGGATCATATATTCTAATCTTAACCATAAAGGCATAGCTATATCCTAACCATGGGTACTCCCATTTTTTATAGTTTATTATAGATGCATAGACTTATCCATTGGTCCACTGTAAGTAAAGAATGTTGGAATTGTCAGTGAAAGACGAGGAACACCTCAAAAATAACATCTTAATGAATCAATGCAATGTTAGTTGGCAGCAGCATTGTCTTGCATGTCCAAATTACGTGTTTTACTATCTGTTCCAGCAGAAGGTACAAAATGTTCACCGTTATTTAAGAATTCTAAGTTTGCTTCATCCATTACTTTTCTTTCATTGTCCGATGCCTTGGTATCTTTTCCTTGAAATTTTTTCTTCATAGCAAAAATGAAAACAATATATAAAACAAGTGCTGGGAATCTTAAAGCTATAGATAAGCCCAAGTAGACCCTTCTGTGAAAAGAGAAAATAGAGAGTCGATTATTATTTTAAATATGTAAAATATCTTACATTTTTTTCTCCCCAGTATGCATACCTTAAAAGAAAGAAAAACAAGTTACATATACAAATATTAAGAGAACAATTCTATTTATTATTTTCATTGGGGGCATAAGATATTTTTCTATTATTAAAAAAAATATGAAGCTACAGAAACTAAACCCCAGCTGTCTCTAGCCTTCCTTTGGGAGGGAGGAAAATATATAACTCCAGCCCCCTCAAGCCATCTCATTCTACCTAAGGAGTGGGAGACAGAAACTGAGAAGCAAGTTTGAAGTTCACAGTCCAGAGGTACAGACTCACTAAAAGATTGAGGCCTTATCATAGAACTACAGGATGCTACTTTGTCTTCATCGCCTTACACCACATTAATAAAGGCTTATATACAGCAATTCCTTTTACCCAATACATTTTGTCTGGCTGTCAAGAAAAATTTGCAAGTCACATACTAAAAGACAATAAACACAGTCTGAAAAGAATAAGACTTAAAACCAGACCCAGATATGTCAGGGAATATCAGGGATGGAAATTTAAAACAACTATTATTAATTTGTTAAGTGGTCTAATGGATAATGTAGACAGAATGTAAGAAAGGTTAGCAATGTAAGTAAAGAGATAAAAATTCTAAGAACCAAAATGAAAGAATACAGATAAGAAAACTGTAACAGAAATGATAAATGCCTTGATGGATTTATTATTAGATAGAGCACTGCTGAGGAAACAATCTCTAAGTTTATATCAATAAAAAAAGCAAAGAAAAATAAGACAAAAGAAAGAAAAAACAGAATAACCAAGAACATTGGAAGGACTACACAAGTGTTTATAATGAAAATACTTGAAGGGGAAAATGAAAGGAACAAAATAAATATTTCAAATAATAAGTACAGAAAATTTTTATTGAATTAATGTCAGACACCAAACCACAGATCCAGGAAGCTCAAAAAACACCAAGAAGGATAAAGGCCAGAAAAACTATGCATAGGTTTGTTATTTTCAAGCTATAGAAAATCAAAGATGAAGAAAACATCCTGAAAGAAACCAAAAGGAAAAGCAAACCTTATTTATAGAGTAGAAAAGATTACATCAGCCTTCTCTTCAGAAACCATGCAAGCAAGAAGAGAGCGAAGTGAAATATTTAACTGTTAAGAAAAATAAAACACCAACTTAAAAATTCTGTACCATATGAAATTATCTTTCAAAAGTTAAGTCGAAATAAAGACACTGTCATACAAACAAAAATTGAGGGACTGTTTTGCCAGTAGACTCTCCTTGCAAGAAATCTTAAAAGAAGTTTGTTAGACAGAAGGAAAATGATATAGGTCATAAACTCAGATATACATAAAGATGGAAGAATATCAGAGAAGAAATCAGTTAAGGTTAAATAAAAAAATTATTCTAAATTGATTTAATAGAAATCAGTTTCTTTAAAATAATAATAGAAACAATGTATTAAATTATATATAATATACATGCTTATTCATATGTGTATGTATGCTTACAGTAAGTGGAGTAAATGACAGCAATGACACAATGTGTAGGAAAGAAGAATTAGGGTTATTTTGGTATTATAAGGGTACTCATAATCTGTGAACTAATAAAGTGTTACTAAAATATAAACTTGGATTAGTTCTAAATGCATATTGCAAATTCTAGGAAAATCACTGAAATTTTTATTTAAAAAGTACAACTAATAAACTAACAAATGAGAGAAAATGAAGTTATATAAAATGCTCAATTAAAACAAAACGGGAAGACAGAGAGTGGAATACAAAAATAGGATCAAAGAACAAGGAGAGCAAATAGAAAATAGTAACAAATATCGTCAGTATTCTTTCAATTATATCAGTAATCACTTTGAATGTCAATGATATAAATACACCAATTAAAAGACAAAAATAAGCCAGGCATGGTGGCTCATGCCTGTAATCCCAGCACTCTGGGGGGCCAAGATGGGAGAATCAAGTGAGTACAGGAGTTTGAGACCAGACTGGGCAACAGAGTTGCCCATCTCTAAAAAAAAAAAAAAAAAAAAAAAAAAAATCAAAAAATTAGCTAGGCATGTTAGTTCATGCCTGTGTTCCCAGCTACATGGGAGGCTGAGGCAGAAGGATCTCTTGAGCCCAGGAGGTTGAGGCTACAGTGAGCCATGTTCAAGCCACTGCTCTACAGCCTGGGTAGCAGAGTGAGACCCCATCTCAAAAGATAACAATAAGATTGCTAGAGGATTAAAACCAAGAACCAAACTATATGTAGTCTACAAGAAACTCACTTTAAATATGAAGACATACAGATTAAAAGTAATTAGACTGAGGAAGACATACACTGATAACATTAATCAAAAGAAAATGGGAGTACCTATTTTAATTTTTTAATTTCAAACAGAGCAGACTTCAAAGCAAGGAAATTTATGAAGGATAAAAAAGTCTTTACATAATAACAAAGAAATCAGTTATCCTATTATCCTTTTACAAAACAGAACAATACTTAACATGTAAGCATGTAAAAATGGAGTGTCTAAATATGTGAGGAGAAAATGATAGAGCTGCAAAGAGAAATGCAGTAAGTCTTCACTTAACATTGTCTACAGGTTCTTGGAAATTATAATTTTAAAAGTGAATTTATGTATTGTATAATGAAACCAATTTCACCATAGATAATTGGTATAAAAAATAGTTACTATGGTACATAGTGTATTGTTTTGCTTAAAATCAGTTTCTAAGAACCTATGGACAATGTTAAGTGGATACTTAATGTAAATGAACCCACAATTATGTTGGAGACTTCAACATGCCTCTATCAGAAATGCACGGATTCACCAGGCAAAATTCAATCAGACATAGTTGAACTCAACAACACTATCAACCAACAGTATAACAGATGTAACCTACTACATCAAACAGCAACAGACTACATCTTCCCAAGCTCATATAGAATATTCACCAAGATAGACCACATTCTGGTCTATAAAAGATATCTTAAGAAATTTAAGGCCAGGCGTGGTGGCTCAGGCCTGTAATCCCAGCACTTTGGGAGGCCAAGGCAGGCAGATCACTTGAGGTCAAGAATTTGACACAAGACTGATCAACATGGTGAACAACATGGTGAAACCCCGTCTCTACAAAAATACAAAAAAAAAAAAAAGGCTGGGCGCAGTGGCTCACACCTGTAATCCCAGCACTTTGGGAGGCCAAGATGGATGGATCACGAGGTCAAGAGATTGAGACCATCCTGGCCAACATGGTGAAACCCCATCTCTACTAAAAATACAAAAATTAGCTGGGTGTGGGGGTGCAGGCCTGTAATCCCAGCTATTCAGGAGGCTGAGGTAGGAGAATCACTTGAACCTGGGAGGTGGAGGTTGTAGTGAACTGAGATTGCACCATTGCACTCCAGCCTGGGCGACAGCAGTGAAACTCCATCTAAAAAAAAAGAAAAGAAAAGAAAAAATACAAAAAAAAAAAAAAAAATTAGCCAGGCGTGATAGCACACACCTGTAATCCCCGCTACTCAGAAGGCCAAGACAAGAGAATTGTTTGAACCCAGGAAGCAGAGGTTGCAGTGAGTGACATCGTACTGCTGCACTCCAGCCTTGGTAACAGAGCAAGACGGTCTCAAAAAAAAAAAATACATAAATAAATAAAAATAAAAATAAAATAGAAGAAATTTGAAAGAACGAAAATCATGTAATATCTGTCCTTAAACCACAATGGAATTAAACTAGAAGTCAACAACAGAAAGATCATTGGAAAGTCTCAAAATCTGTGAAGATTAAGCAATACACTTCTAAGAAACATATGGGTCAAGATGAAATTTCATGAGAAATTTAAAAATATTTTGAAATAAGTGAAAATAAAATTATAACATCAAATGTTATGGATGCAGCGAAAGCAGGATTAGAGATAAATGATGAATATCTTAAATCAATCATTTAATCTTTTACCTTAGCAAACTAGAAAAAGAAGAGCAAATTAAATCCAAAGTAATCCGAAGATAATAGTAAAAGTAGGGCACAGTGAAATTTAAAATGGGACATGAGGGGAGAAAATCAACAAAAACAAAAGCTGTTTCTCAGAAAAAAATTAGTAAAATTGGAGTCCCTTGCCAGGCTAATTTAGATAAAAAGGAGGACACGATTTACTAATATCAGAAATCAAAGATGGAACATCACTGTAGACCCCATTGACCTTAAAAGGATCAAAAGGGAATGCCATAAACAACATCATGCCCCCAATTTTAATAACCTGAAAGAAATGGACCAATTCCTTGAAAGATACAATCTACCTGAATTCACACAAGAAGAAACAGACCATCTGAATAGATCTATATCTGTTTAAGAAATGAATTGATAATAACCTTCTAAAGCAGAAAACACCAAACCAAGATGGGTTCATGGGTGAATTCTATAAAACACTTAAGTAAGAATTTATACCAATTCATTACAATTTCCTACAGAGGAATAGAAGCAGCAGGAATACTTCCTGTCTCCTATGAGGTCAGCATTATCCTAATACCCAAAGCAGACAAACATTACAAGAAAAGAAAACTACAGAGCGATACATCTCACAAATACAGGTGCAGAAGTTCTCAAAAATAGCTAATTGAATTTGACATTGCATTAACAATTTAGGCACCACAACCAAGTGGAATGTATTTCAGGTTTACAAGACTGGTCCAACATTCAAAAATCAATTATATAATTTATTATATTAACATGCTAAAGAAGAAAAAATCACATGATCACATCAATAGATGCAGAAAATGCATTTGACAAAATCAAACATCCATTTGTGAACAAAAACTTTCATTAAACTAGGAATAGAGGAGAATTTTATCAACCTGATTAAAAACATATACACCAAAAATTCTACACATTTTTTACTTGATGGTGAAGAACTCAGAGCTTTCCTGATAAGGTTGGAACAAGCCAAGAATGTCCCTTTTCACCATTAATTTTCAACATGGTACACAGAAAGTCCATGTGATTTAAAAAAAAGTCAAAAGGGAATGGTATATATACAGATTGAAAGGAAGGAATAAAACTACCTTTGTTTGCATATGTATATGTAGAAAATCTCAAATAATAGACAAAAACACTACTGGAACTAATAAGCAGTTATAACAATGTTGCAGGATATAAGATTAATATGCCAAAGTGAAAAGTTTTCCTATAAATCAGCAATGAACAAGTGGAATTTGAAATTAAAAACACATTACTATTTACGTTAACACCCCCAAAAATGAAACATTGGGTATAAATTTAGCAAAATATATACAAAAGGCATAGGCAGAAAACTATAAAACTCTGATGAAAGAAATCAAAGAAGCACTAAAAAATGAAGTGATATTCCATGTTCATGTACAGTATCGTAAGACTCAATATTGTCAAGATGTCAGTTTGTCCCAACTTGATACACAGATTCAATGCAAGCCCAATCAAAATCTCTATAAGTTATTTTGTGGATATTGACAAACTAATTCTAAAGTTTATGTGAAGAGGCAAAAGATGCTAAATAGCCAAGACAATACTTAAGTATAAGAACACAATAATAGGACTGATACTACCTGACCTCAAGACTTACTATGAAGCTACAGCAACCAAGACAGTGTGACTTTGGTAAAATAATATACGAATAGGTAAGTGGAAAGAATAAATAGCCCAGAAATAGACCCACTTAAATACAGTCAATGGTTCTGTAGAAAAACATAAAGGTACTACAATGGAGAAAATATAGTATTTGCAACAAATGGTGCTGGAACAATTAGATATCCACATGCAAAATAATGAATTTAGGCTTCACAAAAATTAACTCAAAATGAATCACAAACCAAAACGTAAAATGCAAAACTATAAAACTCCTAGGACGTAACACAGGAGTAAGCAACCTAGGATTCGGTTATGACTTTTCAGATGCAACAGCAAAAGCACGATCCATGAAAGAACTTATTGACAAAGAGGACTTCATTACAATTTAAAACTTCTGAATAAAACAGTTATCCAGGCATATATTCCAGGTTTGGAAGACAGGCTCAACATTCACAAATCATTTATATAATTCATCATATTAATGGACTAACTAAGAAAAATAATCACATGATCACATCAATAGGAGGCTAAGGTGAGCGGATCCCCTGAGCCTAGGAGTGCAAGGCTACAGTGAGCTAAGAAGGTGCCACTGCACTCCTGTTTGGGCAACAGAGCGAGATCCATTTCCAAAACAAAACAAAACAAAAAAATTCTGCTCTGAGAAAGTAAGAGACACTGTCAAAAGGATAAGATGAGAGTCAGAGGCCACAGACTGAGAGAAAATATTTTCAAAAGGCATATTCAATAACTGTTTTCAAAAATATTAGGAACTGTCAAAATTCAACAATAGAAAAAACAGTTAAAAAGTAGGCCAAAGACTTTAACATATATCTCCCCACAAAAAATATAGAGGTGGCAAATAAGCATATAAGAAGATGCTTCATGACCGGGCGTGGTGGCTCACACCTGTAATCCCAGCACTTTGGGAGGCCAAGGTGGGCGGATCACAAGGTCAGGAGATCAAGACCATCCTGGCTAACATGGTGAAACCCTGTCTCTACTAAAAATACAAAAAAAAAAAAAATTAGCCAGGCATGGTGGCGGGTGCCTGTAGTCCCAGCTACTCGGGAGGCTGAGGTGGAAGAATGGCATGAACCTGGGAGGCATAGCTTGCAGTGAGCCGAGATCATGCCACTGCACTCCAGCCTGGGCGACAGAGTGATACTCTGTCTCAAAAAAAAAAAAAAAAAAAAAAAGAAAGATGCTTCACATCTTATGTCATCAAGGAAATGCAAATTTAAACAACAATGAGATACCACTACATACCTATTAGAATGGCCAAAATCCAGAACACTAGACATTAGATGTGGATAAGGAAGTGGAGCAATAGAAACTCTCATTCATTGTTGGTCAAAATGCAAAATGATACAGCCACTTTTGAAGCCAGTCTGACAATTTCTTATAAAACTATACATATTTTTATCATATGATCAAGTAATTGCACTTTGGTGTTGACACAAAGAAGTTGAGACCTGTATCTATACAAAAATTGGCACATGGATATCTTTTATTATTAACTTTTATTTATAATTGCCAAAACCTGCAAGCAATCAAGATGTCCTTCAGTAGGCAAATGTATAAACTATGGTGTATTGAGACAATCAATTATTGTTCAGTGCTAAAAAGAAATAACCCATCAAGCAATACAAACAAGTACAGGAAACTTAAATGCATATTACTGAGTTAAAGAAGCTACTCTGAAAAGGCTACAAAATGTATAATTCCAACTATATGATCTGAAGCAGACAGAATTGTGGAAGTAGTAAAGAGACTATTGGTTTCTAGGGATCCAGGGATTACTGGGAAAGGATGGATGAACAGGCAGAGCACAGAGGATTTTTAGGGCAGCAAGACTACTTTTTATGATAGTGGAGTGGTGGTTATGTATCATTTTACATTCATCCAAACCCACAGAAAGTTCAACACTAAATGTGAAACCTGATGTAAACTGTGGATCCTGAGTGATAAAGATGTGTCAATCTGGTTTGTCAATTGTAACAAATGTATCATCCTGATGGGAGATGTTGATAATGGGGAAGGCTATGCATGTATGCAGGAGCAGGCAAGATATGGGAAATCTCTGTGCTTTCTCCTCAATTTTACTGTGATTCTGAAACTATTCTAAAAAATAAAATATATTAAAAATCATAAGGTAATTATTTAACTTTCAGTGTATTAACTGGCAAATGAACTGTCCTTTAAAAATTTTTTTTATTATACTTTAAAATTCCACTTTTCATTTCCTTTTACTTTTACCTAAACCTTTACTGAAGGAAAAAGAAGTAGTACAGTTTTTAAAACAATGTTTTAGTGGCCTTTTCATACTGAAACTAATGTAACTAAAGTATCACCATTTCAAAATGTTATGCTAATGCTTGGACTTGGTGATTATTGCTTCGGGGAGATTCTGGGGAGCATCTTGCCAGTTGTCCTTAAAATGAATTATGATTTCAATTAAAATAAATATTTTCTTAAAGTAAATTTATTAAGTTTTGCTTTGTTATTTTTTTCCATACTTTTATAAATAGAAATAAAATCTCCCAGCCGGGAGCGGTGGCTCACTCCTGTAATCCCAGCACATTGGGAGACTGAGGTGGGCAGGTCACCTGAGGTCAGGAGTTTGAGACTAGCCTGGCCAACATGGCGAAACCGTGTCTAGTAGAGATACAAAAAAATTAGCCTGCCGTAATGGCGGGCGCCTGTAATCCCAGCTGCTCAGGAGGCTGAGGCAAGAGAATTGCTTGAACCCAGGAGTCAGAGGTTGCAGTGAGCCGAGATTTCGCTACTGCACTCCAGCCTGGATGACAGAGTGGGGCTGCATCTCAAAAAAAAAAAAAAAAGGAAGGGAAGGGAAGGGAGGAGAAGAGGAAGGGGAAGGGGAAGGGGAAGGGAGGGGAAGGGAGGGGAAGGGAAGGGGGGAGGAAGAAAGGAAGGGAAGAAAGGAAAGAAGGAAGGGGAGGGAGGGAGGAAAGAAATCTCCCATTTAGGGAAAGATTTTCTATAATTATTTTAAATTTAAGAGAATGTCTGTGGGCTGGTGAATGCTGCTTTACTGTAATTCCAGAAAAATCTGGATCATTACTTGTTGGGGATGTTAGACAGTGAATTTACACATTAAGTAGAAGAAAGTTCTTTTAGTAAATTAGATCCAGGGAGTTTTCACCAGAGATCTAACCTGAACTAAGAAATATTCCCCACCTTACATAAATAATAGCATATTCCGCACACATTTTTCATGTAATGCTTCCTTTTTTCACATAATATATATGTGAATATACCAATATATTGCGAATAGGCTTCCATATTAGTAAGTAAAAAGATTTTTCCTTTTTTTAAGAACTCAGAATATTCATTTGCCTGCATGCACATTATTAATTTAATTGATATCTTCTTGATTGGTTCTTACTTTGTTTTCAGTATTTTGGGAGTATAGATATCTTTAGGATAAATTCCTAGAAGTATTGCTGTTGGCTCAAAGTTATATACTTTGCCAACACAGTCTTCAAGCAACATTTTTGATTGTTGACAATCTGGGTGATTTTTAACTATAATTCTTTTATTATCAAGATGATGCTCATGTTCTTATTCATTGATAATAACAGAACTACAATTATAACACAATTGATAATAACAGAGCTGCAATCTTTTTATATGTTTCATAACCATTAGTGACTTCTTCTTTGAAAAATGTTTCGTGATTTTTTTGTCTTTATATTTTATAGCAATTTTAGTTTTACCAGAAAACTGTATGGAGATCTCCCTGCCCAACAGGTACACAGTTTCTCCTATCATTAATATCTTGTATTAGTATAGCACATTTGTTAAAATTGATGAAGGAATATTGATACATTATTAAATGCATATTTTACATTAGAGTTCACTTTTTATGTTGTAAAGTTCTATAGGTTTGGCAAATGCATAATGTCATGATCCAATATTACAATATCATATAGAATAGCTTCACTGCCCTAAAAATCCCTTGTGCTAGGCCTACTCATTCCAGCCTTCTCCACACTGAGCCCCAAGAAACTACTGATTTTGTTGCCCATTGTTTTGCTTTTTCTACAAGATCACGCAGTTAAAATTATACAATCTGAAGCTTTTTTGGACTGCCTTCTTTTATTTAGCTATATGAGTTTAAGTTTCATTTTTTTTCTTTTTGTAGGCTGATAGCTCATTTCTTTTTATTGATTGATATAGTTTGGATTTCTGTCCCTGCCCAAATCCCATGTTATATTGGAGAAGGGGCCTGGTGGTAGGTGATTGGATCATGGGGGTGGATTTCCCACTTGCTTTTCTCATGATAGTGAGTTCTCACCAGATCTGATGGTTTAGAAGTGTGTAGTCCTTCCCTTTTTACACTTTCTCTCTCCTGTTGTAATGAGAAGACATGACTTGCTTCCCCCCTTCCACCACGACTGTAAGTTTTCTGAGGCAGACTAATAGAGAATATTGGTACTGGGAGTGGGACACTGCTATAAGGATATGTGAAAATGTGGAAGCAACTTTGGAACTGAGTAATGAGCAGAGGTTGAAACAGTTAGGAGTGCTCAGAAGGAGACAGAAGATGTGGGAAAGATTGAAACTTCCTAGAGACTGTTGAATGGTTTTGACCAAAATGCTGCTAGTGATATGGACAATGAAGTTCAGGATTGTCTCAGATGGAGATGAGGAACTTATGGGGAACTGGAGTAAAGGTCACTCTTGCCATGCTTTAGCTAAGAGACTGGTGGCATTTTGTCCCTGCTCTAGAGATCTGTGGAACTTTCAACTTGAGAGAGATGATTTAGGGTGTCTAGTGGAAGAAATTTCTAAGCAGCAAAGCATTCAAGATGTGACCTGGCTGTTTCTAAAAGTGTTTACTCATATGTGTGAACAAAGAGATTATCTGAAACTGGAACTTACATTTAAAAGTTTGGAAAATATGCAACCCAGCCACGTGGTAGAAAAGAAAAACTCATTTTCTGAGAATAAAATCAAGCCAGCTGTAGAAATTTGCATAAGTAAAGAGGATCCAAATGTTAATAGCCAAGACAGTGGGGAAAATATCTCTAGGACATTTTAGAGACCTTAATGGAGGCCCCTCCTATCACCAGCCTGGAGGCCTAGGAGGGTTAAATGGTTTTGTGGGTCAGGCCCAGGGCCCTGCTGCCCTGTGCAACCTTGGGAGATGACACCTTATTTCCCACTGACTCCAGCTCCAGCCATGGCTAAAAGGAGTCAAGGTACAGCTTGGGCCATGACTTCAGAGGGTGCGAGCCCCAAGCTTTGGTGCCTTTCACATGGTGTTGGGCTTATGAGTGGGCAGAAAGCAAGAGTTGAGGTTTGAGACCTATTCCTAGTATGTATCAAAATGCCTGGATGACCAGCCTGGCCAACATGGCAAGACCCCATCTCTACTAAAGACATGAAAAGTAGTCAGGTGTGGTGGTGCATGCCTGTGGTCCCACCTACTCAGGAAGCTGAGGCACAAGAATTGATTGAACCCAGGAGGCGGTGGTTACGGGAAGCTGAGATCATGCCACTGCACTCCAGCCTGGGCATCAGAGCAAGACACTGTCTCAAGAAAAAAAAAAAAAAAAAGCCTGGATGTCCAGGCAGAAGTCTGCTGCAGGGGTGGAGCCCTCATGAAAAACCTATACTAGGGCAGTACAGAGAGAAAATGTGGGGTTGGACCTCCCACACAGAGTTCCCATTGAGGCACTACCTAGTGGAGCTATGAGAAGAGGGCCACTGTCCTCCAGACTCCAGAATGGTAGATCTACCAACATTTTGCACTGTGTGCCTGGAAAAGCTGCAGGCACTCAGCACCAGCCCATGAAAGCAGCCATGGGGACTGTACCTGCAGAGCCACAGGAATGGAGCTGCCCAAAGCCTTGGGCACAAATCTCTTGCATCATTGTGCCCTAGATGTGCGACATGGAGTCAAAGGAGATCATTTTGGAGCTTTAAGATTTAATGACTGCCCTGTTGGGTTCTGAACTTGCATGGGGCTTGTAACCCCTTTGTTTTGGCCAATTTCTCCCATTTGGAATAAGAGTATTTACCAAATGCCTGTACTCCCATTGTATCTTGGAAGTAACTAATTTTTTTTTTTTTTTTTTTTTTTTTTTGGAGACGGAGTCTCGCTCTGTCGCCCAGGCTGGAGTGCAGTGGCGCGATCTCGGCTCACTGCAAGCTCCGCCTCCCGGGTTCACGCCATTCTCCTGCCTCAGCCTCCGAGTAGCTGGGACTACAGGCGCCCGCTACCACGCCTGGCTAATTTTTTGTATTTTTAGTAGAGACGGGGTTTCACCATGTTAGCCAGGATGGTCTCGATCTCCTGACCTCATGATCCGCCCGCCTCGGCCTCCCAAAGTGCTGGGATTACAGGCGTGAGCCACCGCGCCCGGCCGGAAGTAACTAACTTTTTAAAATTTAATAGGCTCATAGGTGGAAGGGACTTACCTTGTCTCAGAAGAGACTTTGGACTGTGGGCTTTTGAGTTAATGCTGAAATGAGTTAAGACACGGGGACTGTTGAGAAGGGTAACTGTATTTTGCAATATGAGAAGAACAGGAGATTTGGGAATGACCAGGGATTGAAACATATGGTTTGGGTTTGTCTCTGCCCAAATTTCATGTTGAATTGGAGAAGGAACCTGGTTGGAGGTGACTGGATCTTGGGGGTGGATTTCTCCCTTTCTGTTCTCAAGATAGTGAGTGAGTTCTCATGAGGTCTGGTGGTTTAGAAGTGTGTGGCACTTCCCCCTTTGCTCTCTCCCTCTCTCTCTCCTGTCACTAGGAGAAGACATGCCTTGCTTCCTTTTAGGCTTCTGCCATGATTGTGAGTTTTCTGAGGCCTCCAAGTCATGCTTCTTGTTAAGCCTGTGGAACTGGGAGTTAATTAAACCTCTTTTCTTCATGAATTACCCAGTCTCAGGTAGCTCTTCATAGCAGTGTGAGAATAGACTAATACATTGATTACTAATATTCCACTATATGAATGTAACATAGTTTACTTATCCATTTACCTACCGAAGGACATCTTCAATGCTTCCACTTTTTTATATTCAAGTACAGGTTTTTTTGTGGACATGTCTCCAACTAATTTATGTAAATACCTGGGAACATGATTGCTTAATCGTACAATAACTCTATTTGCTTTGTAAGAAAATTTCACTCTGTCTTCCAACACTCCAGTACCATTTTACATCACCTCCAGCAATGACAGGAAATTCCTGTTTCCCATTCTTGCTAGCATTTGATGTTTGCATTGATTTTTTTTTTTTTTTTTTTGAGACGGAGTCCTGCTCTGTCGCCCAGGCTGGAGTGTGCAGTTGGTGATCTCAGCTCACTGCCACCTTCACCTCCCAGGTTCAAACAGTTGTCCCACCTCAGCCTCTGAAGTAACTAAGATTACAGGCATGTACCACAATGCCTGGCTAATTTTTTTTTTGTATTTTTACTAGAAATAAGGTTTCACCATGATTGTCAGGCTGGTCTCGAACTCCTGGTCTCAAGTGATCTGCCTGCCTCAGCCTCCCAAAGTGCTAGGATTACAGTTGTGAGCCACTGCATCCGGCCTGTTTTTGTGGATTTTTAAGAGATCCTTATATACATAGGACATTTGGTTGTGTCTATCTCTGAATTATAAATTCTTCTAATTTACCCCTTGCTGTTGAACTTTGCTTACAATACGTTGTGTAATGCAGTTTTTAAAATATTTTATTATCTGTTCTTGTTCTCTTTCTCTTTTTAAATAAGCATAGTCACTTACAGGTAGTTTTGTTTCTTCACCCTCCTCTCACTCTCCACCCACAAGTAGGCTCCAGTGTCTATTGTTCCCTTCTTTGTGTCCATATGTACTTAATGTTTAGCTCCCACTTACAAGGGAGAACACGCGATATTTGGTTTTCTGTTCATGCATTAGTTCAGTTAGGATTCAACATCACTAATTATTAGAGAACTACAAACCAAAACTACAATCAGATACCATCCCACACAAGTCAGAATGGCTATTTTTAGTGGGTCAAAAAATAACAGATACTGAAGACGTAGTGGAGAAAAGGGAACGCTTATACACTACTAGTGGGAATGTAAATTAGTTCTGTCATTGTAGAAAGCAGTCTGACGATTTCTCAAAGAACATAAAACAGAATTACCATTCAACCCATCAGTCCTATTATTTGGTATATACACAAAGCAATATAAATCCTTTCACCATTATTTTTCTATTATACTTTCAGGCATTTGGGTCATACTTACAAACACATTTATTCTTCCTAGATAATTAAAAGAAATTCTACTATGAGTAGTTCTAATACTTATAGTTTCAGAAATCAAATTTATATATTGATCAATATATAAATTACAAATTAATGCTCCTATAAGAGGTAAGGTACAATTGCAGCAGCTTTTTGTTTCTTCCAGATAATCTAGTTGTCTTAATGTCACTTGCAGGATACTTCTGCCTATGAATAGAAGAGTAATGAAACTTTGTTTTTCCATTTCTTTCCTCAATTACCATATAACCAGAGCTGCAGCTGGTCATTCTGTGTCTTCCTGGAGAAGCCAGTGGGAGAGAGCTTTGTAATCAAAAGAGATTCAAGTACAAATCCTAGCTGTATTTCTTTTAGTTGTGCAAGTTTTGACAAGTTACTCATTATTCTTCAATCTTGTTTTCTTCATATTTAAGGAAAAAGGAATATATACATTTCCTACAGTTTCTATGAGTATTAAAATGAGATACCAGAATGCTTGATACAATAGTGAATACAAAGTAATTGTTCACTAAATGGTAGCTATCATTAATATTACGATCACACTAAAAATGCTATATCTTAGACATTAACATAGACAAAGAAAAAATCTATTAATGAAATGTGTTTATGACAACTTACCCAAAAAATACGGAATTATATATCCTACAAGCCCCTTGTGCTCCACAGCTGTTGGTGGACCACTTCATACATGTTTTATCAATCAGAGCCCCAAAATATATTGGAGCTAGAATTCCTCCTGCAACATGAGATAAAAAGATATCAATCCAAGTGAAATGCTTCAAATGTAACTGAGCGATAGTCGATATTGATACATTTTGGATTAATACAAGTTTAAAGTTTTGGGAAATTATTCCATTGGTTTGGCCTACATCCACCAAGGAATCAAAATTGTTAGAAATCGCAAAGGCTTAAATCATATGGTAATGTCACAGATGTATTTGATCTATTCTACTCTTCTCTCCCTATATACAGGGGGAAGAAAGAGTATTATATGCCTATATACTCTGTTCTTCCTACAATACCTATTAACTTAAGTCTGATTGGTAAAAAGGGGAACGTTGTTAGTAAAACATGAAAGTTATGTTGGTTCATATGGAATTTTTCTTAGGCAAGAATGGCTGGATTACTGACAGTTAAATTATAACTTCTTGAGAAAAGGAAAAGCTCTCATCTAAACTGCTGTAAAGGCAGGAGATTTTAATACTATTTTAAGATAATTAAAAAGTAAATGCTTACACCAGGATTCCCTCCCCAGAGAAGTTCAGGCCCAGCTTCAAGGGGTGCTCAGCTATTGGCCAGTTTTACTTCCTTCTAGGCTCAGAGCCCAATTCTCTCTTTCTTAGTGCCATTAGAGCCCACAATTCAGCATTTTCTCTCCATTGATTTTATGCACTTTTTAATACCTCCTAAAGCAACCTGGGCTGCAGGTTAGGGTCTCCGTTGCTAAATTTTGTTTCTGTTAGTGGTCTGTTAGTGCACAATGGTGCATATATTTTCAGTGGTCTGTCCCAAAGTCAATTTTTATTTGTAGTGCCTGATTTCGATGACTGTGAGGCATTCCAGGGATACATATGTTGTTTATAGGAGAAGTATAAATTCTGAGATTAACTCCTAGTTTTAAGAATAGGTAATTTGTTCAAAATTTTGAGGGACATCATAGTAGAGAGCTATCATTCAGATGGCAGAACTGAAGCATACAAGATTTTACTTTGTTCCTGTTCTGTTTTGTGATTCATACTTTTCAGATTTTATTTTGTCACAAAAAATGACAGTGATTTATACATGAATGTTTTACCAATTCATTTTACTTTTAATCATTCTCAATTTTCTGAGACTGAGAAATAGTAGAATCACAAGGGAATGTTGTCTGAGGCCAATGCATCTGAAGCAAACTGGTACTGAGATAATGGGTGAGAAATTTGCAGATTTCAAAAAATCACAGCGACCCTTAGAAAAATAAAAAAAAAAAATAGATGCCAACAATTTATTTTCTTCACGTTATGCCACTGGTTTAAACAAACTTTGTGAAGTAAATGTTTTAAGTAACAAACTTTGTCTTATTAGAATTGTAAATCTTCTGATAACCTATTTTCTAAATACCTCTTTTAGTTTAATACACTATATAGGTCTTCTACCATTTACACATATATCATATTTAAGACAATTGTTCATGAATTGGAAGTTTGCTACCAAGTGTGGATGTTTCCCACAGAAGCATTTAGGGTCCATTGTGCCATATATTGGACATAACAAAATTGGATGTTCACAATTAGAATGGCAAAATTCAAATTTTTTTCTATTTTATGTTGCTTAAACAATGTCTTCTATTGTCATAGTCTCATTTCAACATATCAGAAGGAGTCCTAACTACCCAGATGCTATTTTCAGCCTCTGTGGCCCAGGTTCCAGGAGTGAGGTATCTTCTCTGAATCTGGAGGTAGAGAACTGCCAAGATTACAGAGGCTGGAAGATTAGGGACACAGAAAGGGACGGCTAGGATGGAGGCAATGCAACCCTGCAGCATCTTCATCTTCTCTCTCCTATTCCTTTTATATTTCCTTTTACATTTCAGGATCTGTGACCTTCTCACCGAATACACTTCATGTACAACTTCTTCACGGTAATTTGGCCATAGAGTTATACTTTTTCCTTTCCTTGCAAGGGTCCCAGAAACTGACCCCTCCCACTTCCTTTTCCTTCTGCCATCAGTGGTTACCTATGGACCATAATCAGTCCTCTGCACCAATCCCTAGATGAATGATGCCCTTTTCCTACTTCCCAGGAATAAGCACATAATGTTTACAATTCTTACAAAGGACCACTCACAGAGGTTAGACTAGACATTATTTAACAACAAGTATCTGTGCAGTAAAAAAGGCAAATGGCAATAAGGGACAAAGTTCATTTCCTAAATCTTTTCTCATCACTTTTGAATATTTAGAAATAGGCCTTTAGCCTCTAGAGTCTAAAATCCTACCCTTGCCACCATAAACCACAATTTTCTGAGCTTTCTTTTATTCAGGACATCCTCATAATCCAACAAGCCTAGTTCTAGAGTATGAATTTTCATTCCCTTTTGCATTAACTCCTGCTAATGGTTAGCTGCCCAGCCATAGAGGACCAGGCAGTGGGAAATGGCACAGTGAATGTCAGCTTCTGTTGTTCTAGACAACCTCAGCCTGACCAGATTCCCAGGGTTCCCAAGCTACTTTAGGGCTGTCCTAAGTAATGTCTCCATTTGGAAGGAAGGTCCTCCACTCTGCATATACCTGGGAGAAATATTCTTATTTTCCTGAAAGAAGGAAAACCTCAGAGACCACCTATCTTTCTGTTTCTGTTAGAAAGAATATAATATAAATATGATGATTCCTTGCTCTTAACAGATTGACTCTAACTAGAATTAACATCAAATTATCTTTTAGACCACTCAATTTTCCTGTTCCTTTTTATTTTCATTTATCACAAAATAGAAATGATTCTTACTTATTCTTTTTTATACAGTCTTATAGTTGAAAATTAATTGCATTCAGTCTTTAATATTTAACATTAATATTTATATGTTAAAATGTATAATCTATATATTTGTCATACCTAGTGTTCTTATAACCATTGAGTGGAAACCCATTGCAAGTGCTTTCAATTCAGGTTGAACAATCCTGAAATATGATAAAGGCAAAGAAATAATACATGTCATTAAAAAATCAAACTGAGTTAATATCAAAACATTTATCAGCATCATTCCTCTCCCTGGTAGAATGAATACTCTTAAGTGAATTTCCCACATTATATAAAGTTACATTTTCAACTGTTTTAAAAGGTAAACACCTGAGTGATAATAATAATTTCTTTATTTATTAAATGCTTTATGATTTCAAGGCAGTTTAACAAATATGTTCACATTTGATCCTTATGAAAATCCTATAAGAAAGTGCTTGGAATAGACTTTATTATGCTTATGAAGAAAATGATTTTGTGTGGACTATTTAGTCAAGGTACCTCCTATTAAAGGATTATATACTTTTATCCAGGAGTAATTCTTAGCAGACCTCTTTTTACCACCTTATTTCTGTCATCAATGTTAACAGAATAGCTTATTAATATGATTCGTAAATTATATTATACAACCAGAAGGGTCAAAAAACTTTTCTGTATTCTAGTGTCTAATGTATTTGACTGTCACATTAAAGCTACAGAGCATATTTGTATCCTCACTTGGAAATTCACTCACTCTTACATTTCTACAATTCCATTTTTCTGTGTTCAATAAACTGATGACACTACCATCCCTGTGATAACTTAGTACATACCAAGATAAATGAAATTATCTTTCATTAGTAAAGGAGGAGAGTTGGGATGAGGTGGATGACTGTGGCTCAAATAACCCACTTTTACTGAAATGTTGAATTAACTGATAAAAAGGGTTTTTTTCTTCTCGAAGTGTTGGATGGTTTTTTTCAGAGAGCTAAGTAACCACCATCAATCAAGAAACATTCACTAAGCACCTACTAAGAGATACCATGCTAGTTAATATTCTTGAAAGTAAATAGACAAATTATGCTTTCTCTCATCCAAATGACTTGTAGAAGTATATCACTTAATCTCTCTTAGCCTCAGTTTCCTTGTTTGCTAAGTGGGCATGATAATGCTTATCTCATATGTTATAAGAATCCAACGCAATGAGCTAGCACTCTAAACCTCAGTTTCATGTACACATATTTGCCTCTATACCTTGCCAGAGAACTGCCATTTATTGAGATTCTGAGAAGAATTCAATAGCGCTTATAAAATTTTAAAAGACAAAAACTAAATTAAACATAATACATTGAAAGTTAAACCTAAAATAGTTATCTATTAGGAGAGACAATAAACAGAAAGTGTGTTTTGGCCCTGCTTTGACAAAGGACAGCAGCACTTTGTTAGCACAGCTGAGGGCACAAAACTACACTGAGGACAATGAATCTGATACGATTTGGCTCTGTGTCCCTACTAAAATCTCATCTTGAATTTTACTCACATAATACCCACGTGTTGTGGGAGGGATCCGGTGGGAGATAACTGAATCATAGGGGCAGGTCTTTTCTGTGCTGTTCTCATGATAATAAGTCTCACAAGATCTGATGGCTTTGTAAGTCAGAGTTTTCCTGCACAAACTCTCTTTGCCTGCCTCATCCACATATGATGTGACTTGAGCCTCCTTGCCTTCCACCATGATTGTGAGGTTTCCCCAGCCACATGGAACTATAAGTCATATTAAACCTCTTTCTTTTGTAAATCGCCCAGTCTCAGGTATGTCTTTATCAGCAGCGTAAAAACAAACTAATACAGTAAATTGGTACCGGTAGAGTGGGACGTTGCTAAAAAGATACCTGAAAATGTGGAAGTGACCTTGGAACTGGGTAACAGGCAGAGGTTGGAACAGTTTGGAGGGCTCAGAAAAAGACAAGAAAATATGGGAAAGTTTGGAACTTCCTAGAGACTTGTTGAATAGCTTTGGCTAAAAGCCTGATAGTGATATGGACAATAAGGTCCAGGTTGAGGTGGTCTCAGATGGAGATAAGGAACTTGTTGGAAACTGGAGCAAAGATGATGCTTGTCATATTTTAGTGAAAAGACTGGCAGTATTTTGCCCCTGCCCTAGAGATTTGTGGAACTTTGAACTTGAGGGAGATGATTTAGGGTATCTGTCAGAAAAAAATTCTAAGCAGCAAAGCATTCAAGAGGTGACTTGGGTGCTGTTAAAGGCATTCAGTTTTATAAGGGAAGCAGAGCATAAAAGTTTGGAACATTTGCAGTCTGACAATGTGATAGAAAAGAAAACCCCATTTTCTGAGGAGAAATTCAAGCTGGCTGCAGAAATTTGAATACCTAAGGAGGAGCTGAATGTTAATTCCCAAGACAATGGGGAAAATGTCTTTAGGACATGTGAGAAGTCTTCATGGTAGCCCCTCCCGTCAAAGGCCTGGAATCCTAGGAGAAACGGTTTCCTGGGCCAGGCCCAGGGTCCTGTGCTATGTGCAGCCTAGGGACTTGGTGCCCTGCATCCCAGCTGCTCCAGCTGTGGCTGAAAGGGACCAATGTAGAGCTTGGGCTGTGCCTTCACATGGTGCAAGCCCCAAGCCTTGGCAGCTTCCATGTGGTGTTGAGCCTGTGGGTGCACAAAAGTCAATAATTGAGGTTTGGGAACCTCTGCCTAGATTTCAGAGGATGTATGGAAATGCCTGGATGCCCAGGAAGAAGTTTGCTGCAGGGACAAGGTGCTCATAGAGAACTTCTGCTAGGGCAGTGTGAACAGAAAATGTCAAGTCAAAGCCATCACACAGAGTCCCTACTGGGGCACTGCCTAGTGGGGCTGTGAGAAGAGGGTCACCATCCTCCAGACCCCAGAAGCTGTCAGTAGATCCACCAACAGCTTGCACCATTCACCTGGAAAAGCTGCAGACTCTCAATGCCAACCCAAGAAGGCAGCCAGGAGGGAGGCTATACCCTGCAAAGCCACAGGGATAGAGCTGCCCAAGACTACGGGAACCTACCTCTTGCATCAGTGTGACCCAGATGTGAGACATGGAGTCAAAGGAGATCATTTTGGAGCTTTAAGTTTTGACTGCCCTGCTGGATTTCAAACTTGCATAAGGCCTGTAGCCCCTTTGTTTTGGCCAATTTCTCCCATTTGGAAAGGCTGTATTTACCCAATGCCTGTACCCCCATTGTATCTAGGAAGTAACTAGCTTGCTTTTGTTTTTACAAGTGCATTGGTGGAAGGGACTTGACTTCTCTCAGATGAGACTTTGGACTGTGGACTTTTGGGTTAATGCTGAAATTAGTTAAGTTTCTGGGGGACTGTTGGGAAAGAATGATTGGTATTGAAATGTGAGGACATGAGATTTGGAGGGGACAGGGGTGGAATGAAATGGTTTGGCTCTGTGTCCCCATCAAATCTCATCTTGAATTTTACTCACATAATTCCCACATGTTGTTGGAGGGACCCAGTGGGAGATCATTGAATCATGGTCTTTCCCATGCTGTTCTCATGATAGTGAATAAGTCTCATGAGGTTTGATTGCTTTATAATGCGTACTTTTCCTACACAAGCTCCCTTTGCCTGCTGCCACCCATGTAAGATGTGACTTGCTCCTCCTTGCCTTCCACCATGATTGTGAGGCTTACCCAGCCACGTGGAACTGTAATTCCAACTAAATCCTCCCTCTTTTGTAAATTGCTCAGTCTTGGGTATGTCTTTATCAGCAGCATAAAAACAAATGAATACAGAATCCATGCCTGCTATTTAGGAGGAAGTTTATTTCATAAAGAGATGGTCAAGAAGAAATCAGTAGAAAGGGGAGTTTAACTTATCTATTTAGTTATTACTGTCAAATATCAGATTTCTCAAAGGAGATTTTGGGAAGGGAGAGATTGCACTTCAACCCTGGTTGAGTTTTTTGACAATAGCCTGACATGTATTTTTCACTGTACTTGATTTTCAGAAGTTACACTTTGTCGGTATACTACACACACAAGGTAAACTGAAATTTGTTATTGAGCTGTATTTTCACCCAGGGGAAGGGGTAGCATGCAGGAGACTTGGGGGGACTTGCAGACAGGGAGGATATTTTCCTAAGAGCTGGCCTGAAATCTTCAACAATTCAGTGGAGATGATGAATGTGTGTGATATGGTAATATTCATATACAATAACAATCACACACACTCACCCCTACATCCACATGCATGCACACTCACACTACTTCTTGCCTGCTCATACTCACATCCTCACTGATCTGCACACGCTCGCGCATGGTTATCATGTAAGTTATTTACCACTGTAGTGTGACTCCTGCTTTACATATGATATTGAGCAGCTGGCACCTCTCTCAGGATGAATTCATCACAAAAGGCACCCTAAGAAGTTAAATGTGCTATTTCATTTAATTGTTTAATTTAAGAGATTTCATTTACATTGATCCTCTGTTGTTCTTTCTAATGACAATCAACCATCATGACCTGCTGTTTCTTGAGGTAATTTCCAGTTAGACCTAATGAAACCCTAACAATAGATAGCACAGGTAGGGAATGCTTGTTTTCCTGTTTGCAAAAGACTGAAGAAAAGCTCTAATTTATTGTGTATATGAGCTAAATCTTTTCTAGCTAAGCCACTAAAATGCAGTTTTTTAAAAAAGTTCTGAAACATTACCCTCCTTTGGGCCTTTTCAATTGATGTTTTGTTTGTCATAAACTTACATCATGCCTCACATCCTGTCACCAGCAGAATGTCAAGATTTTGAGATCCTGTCTGGGTACCAAGGCTCTCATTCCACATGGTTTACTACATCTCTTAATCCCACTCACTCTCTTACTCTTTTTCCATTACTCAAACCCTTTCATTTTTCCCAGGGAAACTCATATTTGTTACCAGCAAAATATTTAGTTCCTACATTCTTTGTAGCCCTTTCACTTTCTTGTTCTAAACAAAGCCTGGCTTACTCCCAATGACACTCCATGTAACTCTCTCCTGTAGGCTTTTTCCTTCCACAACCTCCACATCAATGGGCCTGAAATGTAGAAGTTCTCATTGATCTTTCATTTTTACCACTTCCAGATCTGAGTCTTTCTTCTGACAGACCTCTAGGTCCCAAGAAGAAGTGCACCACCCTACCATACTATTCTCTAACCTCCTTGTTGAAGTTAGCTATAGAATGGCACATCACAACTCTCATCATTTCTTGACAATTTTCATTCCAAACTCCCTGTCATTTTTGTGAAAATTATTTCTGCCCTTTTTCCTAGTTATTTTAGGAAATATAGATCATATAGATTATGCTCCCAATGTTCTCTGGCCTTTCAGTTTCTTGACCTCTTTTCTGGAAAGTCTTCCACCCACAGTCAGTTCATCAGTACCCACTTTTAAAATTCTCCATTTTGGCCATCCCAGTCCTCATAACTACCTCCTAAGTTTTAAATTTACTCCCTTTAATATATCTGTTACAAGAAGCTCCAGCCCTAGCTCTTTAGGCTATGATTCCCCTAACCTCTTCACAGGTCATATCTAGTTTTACCTCTTCACTTCCTTTCTCATCATGATCTTTTGTTATAATTGCTCATCTGCATATATTCTGTAAATTTTTGTCCATCTCATCCTTTACTGTACTAGACAAGCAAAAATGCTTTCATCTAATCCTCTGCCTTCTCTGAACCTATATACAAAGAGCTGCATCCCTGGAGGAAATAATTCAAACATCTCACTGTGCTCACTTTAAATTCATAAGCACAGACATTCAGGGGGCCTCCAGGGCAATTGTCCAATATTCTACTAGTCCATTTTCCCTGTCAGTATGTTTCTTTAATCTTCAGGATTACTAGTTCACATTTTCTGATCTAAAGACTCTTTCTTTTCTTCCTCCTCTTTCTCATCTGATTACATTCCTTTTTTATAACAAAGAAAGTAGAAGCAGCAGAAAAAAGTTCAATATTCTTCATCACTACAGGTACACATTTACCTGCCTTTTACCCACATAAAAAATTTCCCTTCTTGTACAGAGAAAAACTCTGTGTCCTGGTTAATCTCTTTTCATCTTCCTCTGTAATTGCTTTCCCTCTTTTCTGCATTGTCAGTTTCCTTCATCTCTACTGATGATTCTCATCAGTATGTAAGCATGCTATTACGTCTAGCATTGAACATAAACAGAAGTTTTATTCCACAACTTTGCTATCAACCACAACTTTTGTCTGTTTCTTTTGTAGCACTACTCCTGAAAATAACTTGCTGTGCTGACTGTTGCACTTCCCTTTCTGGCATTTTCTCTCTATCCTCTTCAATATAGCCTGTTAGATCCTACATAACACACATTATAGCCACATTTTCAAATGGAAAAAAACCTAATTCAAACAAAATAAATTCAAAATAAGGAGAGATAGCCTATCTAAGTTAGAAAGAACCAGAGAAAGAATTCTGGAAGTATAAAGAAGATAGATTGTTAAAGGTCCAAAGGACCACAATGACTCTTGAGCTATTAATCCAAACCAAAATAAAATCTTTGATATGCTGATAAAGAATCCAAAAGATTGATTCTAAAGAAGTCTTCGAGAAATAAGACCTTCAAGTAATATGGGATTATGTAAAGCTTGAGATCCAAAAGAAAGTTGAAAATTACCAAAAATAAATGAAAAAAATAACATAGGGTATAAAAGAAGAGAAAGATTTTATTACGAGAAGCAGACACAACTTCTAAAAATTAAAAATGTATTGAAGGGACTGCAAAATACTTCTGAAAGCTTTAACAATAAGCCAGACCAAGCAGAATAAACAATTTCAGGGACTGCAAAATACTTCTGAAAGCTTTAACAATAAGCCAGACCAAGCAGAATAAACAATTTCAGGGACTGCAAAATACTTCTGAAAGCTTTAACAATAAGCCAGACCAAGCAGAATAAACAATTTCAGAGCTAGAAGACAGGTCTTTCAAATAAACTTGGTAGGAAAAATACATAGAAAAGTAAATTGAAAAACCTAACAGAGCCTTCAGGACATATGGGATTACGGAATGCATCCAAACTTATGAATCATTGGTATTCCAGAGGGAGAAGAAGAAAAAGTTAAAAGTGTGGGAAACTTGTTTGAAAGAATAACTCCCAAAAACTTTCCTGACTTACTACAGATCCAGACATCCAAATATAAAAAGCTCAGGTGATTCCTGTGAGACGCATTGCAAGAATAACCAGCACAAGACATATAGTCATCAGACTACTCAAAGTCAACATAAATTTAAAAATCTTAAACGTGGCAAGAGAGAGGTATCTAATTACCTGTAAAAAGAATCCTATCAGACTAACAACAGACTTCTCAGCAGGAATCTTACAAGCCAAAAGAAATTAGGGTCTTATTATCAGTCTCTTAAAGAAAAAAAAAAATGCCAGCCAAGAATTTTGTATCCTGCTCAACTAAGACTTATAATTCAAGAAGAAAAGTAGTACTTCCCAAATAAGCAAACACTAAGGGAATTTGTCGCAAACAGACTGACTCTACAAGAAAGGCTTGAAGGAGTTCTAACATATAGAAATGAAAGAGCAATACTTATCATTATGGAAACACACAAAGTATAAAACTTACAGATCTTATTTTAAAATTGCCTAATTGAGACTGCAAAGCAATTAAGAAATAATTAACAATATTATAGAAACAACCCCTCAAAAATCAATACTGACCTTATATATAAATATACTAAACACTCTTCTTAAAAAATATAGTCTGGCAGAATGAATTTTTAAAAATCCAACTATATGCTGCATACAAAAAACCCACCTAACTCAAGTAACTGGTAAAGACCTTTTCAGACTCAAACCAAAGGGGTGCAAAAAGACATTCTATGAAAATACAAACCAAATCTGAGCAGAAGTAGTTATACTGGCATTAGATAAAACAAATTTCAAATCAAAAACCATAAATAATGACAAAGAAGGTTATCATATAAAGGATCAATTAAACAAGAAGATATAACAATTCCAAACATATAAACCCAACATTGGAGCACCCCAATTCATAAAACAAACACTACTGGGCCTAGGGAAAACAAAATAGACAGCAATACAACAGTAGTGGGGTCTTTCAATAATCCACTGACAGCACTAGGCAGATCATGGCAGCCAAAAATCGACAAAGAAACTTTTACAATGGACATTAGACCCAAAGGATCTGACAAACATTTTACAGAACATTTTACAGAACATTTTACCCTACAACCTCAGAATATACATTCTTCTCATGTACACATGCAACATTTTCAAAAACTGACCACATGCTATGCCAAAAGGCAATACTCAATGATTTTTTTTAAAAATCAAAATAATATCAAGTACCTTTTCAGAGTACAGTGGAATAAAAATAGAAATTAGTACCTAGAAGAATTCTCAACACTACACAAATACATGAAAATTAAATAGCCTGTTCCTGAACAATTATTTGGTCAATAATGAAATCAAGGCAGATTTTTTTTTTAATTGAAATGAGGCTGGGTGTGGTGGCTCACACCTGTAATCCTAGCACTTTGGGAGGCTGAGGTGGGTGGATCACTTGAGATCAGGAGTTTGAGACCAGCCTGGCCAACATGGTCAAACCCCGTCTCTACTACAAATTAAAAAAATTAGCTGGGTGTGGTGGCACAGGTCTTTAATCCCAGCTACTAGGGAGGCTGAGGCCAGAGAACCGCTTGAACCCAAGAGGTAGAGGTTGCAGTGAGCCAAGATTACACCATTTCACTCCAGCCTGGGTGACAGAGTGAGATTCTGTCCCCAAAAACAAAAAAAAATTAAGAAAATGAAATGAATGAAAATAAAGACACAACATACCAAAACCTCGGAGATACAACAAATCAGTGCCAAGAGGGAAGTTTGTAGCATTAAATGCCCACAACAAAAAGACAGAAAGATATAAAATTAACAATCTAATATCACGTCTCACAGAACTAGTAAAACAAGAATAAACTGCACCCAAAGCTAGCAGAATATAGTAAATATCAAAGAAAAAATCTAAATGAAATTTGGGCAAAAAAATTACAAAGGATCAGTGAAATAAAAAGTTGTAATTTGAAAATATAAGTAAGATAGATAGCTTACTAGTAGCTTAACCAAAAAGAAAGAAGATTCAAATAAGGACAATCAGAAATATTACTGGTGTCATTAAAACCATTACCACAGAAATATAAAAGAGCATCAGAGACTACTATGACCATCTCTACATACACAAACTGGAAAACCTAGAGGAAATGGATAAATTCCTGGAAACGTACAACCTCACACGTTTGAACCAGGAAGAAACAGAAATCCTTAACAGACCAATAATGAGTAATTAAATTGAATTAGTAATAATAATTTAAAAATCTCCTGATAACAACAACAAAAAGATGAACTTACAGCCAGATTCTACCAAACCAAAAAGGAAGAAATGATACCAATTCTACTAAAACTATTCCAAAAAATCAAGTGGGAAGGAATCCTCTTCAACTAATTCTATGAAGTCAGCATCATGCTGATACCAAAGCCAGGCAAGTAAATAACAAATAAAAGAGAAAACTACACATTAATATCCCTGATGAACATAGATCCAAATATCCTAAAAAAAAAAACAAACTCTAGAAAATAAAATTCAGCAGCACATAAAAAGGTTCATCACAATGAAAAGTGGACTTTTTCCTGAAATGCAAGGATGGTTCAACATATGCGAATCAAAAATGTGATTCACAAAATTAACAGAAATCTTTTTTCAAAAAGCATATGATAAAATAAATTGATGCAGAGAAAACATTTGATAAAATCCAGCATCCCTTTATGATAAAAACACTTACCAAACTAGGCATAGAAGAAACATACTTTAAAATAATAAAAACCATGTATATGACAAACCACAGTCAATAACATACTGAATGGGGGAAAATTGTAAGCATTACTTCTAAGAATGGACCCAAGATGAGGATGCCCACTTTCACTACTCCTATTCAACACAGTATTGGAAGTCCTATCAGGAACAATCAGGTAAGATAAAGGAATAAAAGGTCTCCAAATGGGAAAAGAAGAATTTGAATTATTCCTCTTCACTTATGATATAATCTTACACCTAGAAAACCCTAAAAACTCCTCTGAAAGCCTCTTAGACTTGATAAACTACTTCAGTAAAGTTTCAGGATACAAAACCAATGTACAAAAATTAGTACCATTTCCATACAACAATAATGATCAAGCTCAAAATCAAATCAACAACTTAATCCCATTCACAATGGATATAAAAAAATAGTAATACATTTAAACTAAGAGGTAAAAAAGTCTCTACGAGGAGAACTACAAAACACTGATAAAAAAGTCATATATGTCACACAAAAAAATAGAAAAACATCCTACGCTCATGAATTGGAATAATGAATATTGTGTAAAATGATCATCCTGCCCAAAACAATCTACAGATTCAACACAATTTTTATGAGATTACCAATGTAAATCCTAAAATTCATACGGAAACAAAAAAGTCTGACTAGCAAATCCATCCTAAGCAAAAAAATGAAGCTGAAGGTATCACATTACCTGACTTCAAATTATACTACACGGCTATAAGCCAAAATAAGAGGGTACTAGTATAAAAATAGACACATAGATCAATGGAACAGAATGGAGAAGCCAGAAATAAAGCCACATACCAACAACATACTGATTTTTGACAAAGTAACAAATATATATACAGTGAGGAAAGGACATCCTATTCAATAAATGGTGCTGGGAAAATTGGAGAGCCATATACACAGACATAAAATTGAACCCGTATCTCTCACCATATATAAAAATTAACTGAAAAAGGATGAAAGACGTAATTGTAAGGCCTGAAACTATAAAAGTCCTAGGGGAAAACCTTTTCTGGACAATAGTCTAGGCAAAGAAATTATGACTACACCCTCAAAAGGAAATGCAACAAAATAATACACCAATGGAACTTAATTAAACTACAAAACTTTTGTTCAGTAAAAAAAAAATAATAATAATCAACAGAGTATACAGACAAACCACAGAATGGGAGAAAATATTTGCAAACAATGCATCTGACAAAGGGCTAATATCCAGAATCTACAAGAACTCAAACAACTCAATAAAAAAAAGAAAAAAACCTCATTAAAAAGTGGGTAAAGGACATGAACAGACACTTTGCAAAAGAAGACATACAAATGGCCAATAAATATATAAAAATGCCCAACATCACTAATCATCAGAGAAATGAAAATTAAAACCGTAATGAGATATCATCTTATACTCATCAAGATAGCTATTATTACAAGGTCAAAAGTCAAAAGATGTTGGTGAAGATGAAAAGAAAAATGAATGCTTATACACTGTTGGTGGGAATGTAAATTAGTAAAACCTCTACGGAAAACAGTATAGAGATTTCCTGATGACCTAAAAATTGAACTACCATTTAATCCAGGAATCTCACCACAGGGTGTCTACCTAAAGGAAAAGAAATCATTTTATTAAAAAGACAACTGACTTGTATGCTTATCTACAGCACTAGTGACAAAAGCAAAGTCATGGAATCACTCTAAATTTCCATTCACTGATAATTAGATTAAAAATTTTGTATATATGTATACACTATGGAATACTAGTGAGCAATTAAAAAGTGAAATCATGGATAGAATGTGGATAGCAATGTGGATAGAAATGGAGGCCATTATCCTGAGTGAAATGATTCAGAAACAAAGTAAAAAATGCATGTACTTACTTTGATGTGGGAGCTAAACAATGGGCACACAAGGACTTACAGAGTGGAATAATTGACACTGGAGACCCTAAAGTGTGGGAGGGTGGAAGGGAGTGGGAGGGAAGAAATACTATCTATTGAATATAAAGTACACTATTCGGGTGATGGGAACATTAAACCCCAGACTTTACCACTGCACAATATAATCCATGTTTCACAACTACAATTTTATCTCTAAATCCATAAAAATGAAAAAATTTAAAACAACCAAAACAGCCTTTTTTTCACCTCCCATCTTCATTCACTAGTTTTGTTTAGGTTAATAGTGATGAGCATATAATGAAATCCAATGGTCACTTTCTAGTCCATAACTCCTGTGAACTCTCAGCAGGCCTTGACATAGTTTCTTTATTCACTGCTTCTTCATATATTCTTCACTGTGCTTCAAGGACATGATCCTTTCCCAGTTTTCCTCATAACTCATGGGACCTCCTCAGTTTCCTTTAGTGTCTTCTCTTTCTATTATTAATCGCTAAAGTTAGAGTGCCTGTTGTTCCTAGGATGTAGTTTCTATCTGTACCCAGTCCCTAGAAGATCTCAATGTGGCATTGGATTTAAATAGCATCTGTGTATTGCCAACTCTAGATTTGTGTCTATGGCTTTAATGATTTTCCTAAATGGTGGATTCTACATATGGCATTGTTGGTAGATACCTAACAGGCAGCTCAGTTTTACAGGGATATAAGAAATTTTGCTTTTCCACTTCCTCCAAACTACCCTTCCTTAGTATTTCCCCTTTTGTTCAATAGTATCACCATCTTTCCAGAGCTCAGGCCAGAACCTTGGGATCATCCTTAAATTATCTTTGTCACATGCCACATTCAATCAACCAGCAAATCATATTGGCTTTGCCTTAGAAAACAAAACAAAACAAAGAATGAAGCACAAATATCTTCCCACTTCCTTTATCATAACCATGCTCAATAATACCTCATTGTGAAGAATGATCATACCCTTTTGTTTTCCCTGATTTCATTCTTGTCTTCCAAAAACACAAGTCATGCACAGTTAGAGTGATCTTCTCATTAGGTAAGCCTTAAGCATTAGGTAATACTAATGCTTAAACCCTCTGGGGCTTCTGAACACACTTAGAATAAGCTCCAAAGCCTTTCCTGTGAACAATATAATCTGGATCACGCTAGCTCTGTCACTGTACTTCGTACCTCTTTTCCTCACACACTTTTTTCTAACCTTGTATGTATCAAGTATGCTCCACCCAAGGGCCTTTGTCTTTGCTCTACCTTGCCTAGCTTGTTCCTTTCCTGTCCTCATTTAGCATGGCTTGTAGCTTCTCTCTTCATCTTTTCATTTAGGTCTCTTGTCATATAACTTTCACAATATCTGAACTAGCATCTCTTACCTATCCCCACTTTTTCTATTTTCTGACTCTGATTTATTTTTCTTTCTAGTGCTTCACATTTACCCTGTTTTACATATTTACTTGCTTATTTGTTTATTAGTTCTTCTATATATATCCACTCCCTGTACCCAATCCCCACTGGATGCTAATGAAGTTTTATCATTTTCGTTCACATTTGCATCCTCAGTGCATGGATTTGTGGCTGACACACATAATGAATATGTACTGGATGAGTAAATGTCTACACTCCTGCTGAGTCTAGTTTTAGCAATAGCCTTATGATGCAAGCATTAGAAAATCATTAATAAAATGAAGTTTGTATTTTTATTCTCCAGTCAGCTTCAGAAAACTATTCTTCAAAGGAAATCAAAGGCAGGTGAGAAATTAATAAATGCTCTGATAAGTGGTAATGTTGATTTAATCACTTTTTATTCAGATAAAATATAACTATCATCAAGGATGGAATAATGTTTTTAAAACTCTCCTTTTCTCATGAAAAGGTTTCAATTAAGAAGCTAAAACATGTTGAGAGGCAAACTAGTATGAAATTATGAAGTGAATTTTTATAAGTTAATGAATCTGTAATTTGGAAATATAGAAGCCTTCTCCTTCTGAATTGACATTTTATATTAAGATGAAACTATACTTGTGGAATATTTATGGTATGAATTTAAGAAAATTTGCAGGCAGGGTGAAAATTTAACAACTGTAAACTGACTTAGTTTACAGGTTTATATTCATATTAACAAAAGTTAAAACACATTGTTGGTTGCTTTTTTTTTTTCTACCATGTCATGCTGTTGGCTGGCCATGTACTTACGATCAACTAGTAGGTTTTAAAAGTACAATTAGGTGTTACCCCAGGTCACTCTACTTATCATGTATATTTTTAAGATCTACACGCATGTCTTTACATGTTTCCCGTTTTAGGTGATTGCGTGCTTATTTTGGCCAGTAGGGCACACATTATCTGCTTCCCCCCAACTCTCCAAACATCATCTGCCACACCCCTCTCACTCAGTGTGTTCCAATAAACTGGCTTCTTTTCATTCCTCAAAAATTCTAGCTCTTTCCTGTCTTAAGGAAACAGCACCTAGACCCTCTCCCTGAAAGCCCTTCATTTGGCTTTTTCTTTACATCTTTAGATATAATGTCACTTCTTTTGAGATGTACTCTGGGAGTCTTTCCCCTCACATCCCCTTACTTTAATCCTAAATTTAGTTTCTCTTTTTATTCCTTTAATTGGCAGTCTTTTTCCTTATTAAGACAAACAGCAATTTGTAATTATGTGTTTATTTTTATACTTATTTGTCTCACATCAGTCTTGTCATTTTCTAAGCTGTGAGAAAACAAGTACCTTATTGGTTTTACTTACTAGGAAATATTCTTCATCGAACATCATATCCTGTCTAAATAACTGTCCAATAAGTGAAAAAAGGAATGAATTATTTACACATATTTTTCTTAGGCCCTACAAGGGTATCATGAAATACCAGGTCAAAAGCCATGCTGTGGGTGAATTGAAAGCATTAGAATTTCATTACAAACTGAAGTTTGTATTTATACCTGGTTGCTAAATGTTTTCTTTCAATGAAATCAACAGATGATTTACTCTTAACTGGCTCATTAGGATGCAATGCCACTCAAAATTAAAAGTTCTTTTACAATCACACAAAGATTCTCCTACAATCAAGGCAATTGTCAATCAGTGTGTGCCTTAAGATTTTTATTAAAGAGAAGAAAGTATAGAGCCTAGATTTGACAATGGAAGTATTAGAGACAAAAATTATTAATGATGTTACTGAAAGATCAAAATAATTCTAAGAAAATGCATTCTCAAAGAATTAAAAATTGACAAAATATGAATTTGAGCTCAAAATACAGAAAAATATGCCTATCATTAGGTGTGTTTTAGTCTAATATACATGACAATGTTTTACAGGATCATACTTACTTCACAGTCAACAAGATAAATGTGGTACCTCCTATTGCAGAGAACAAAGAGTTTATGATTTGAATTGCAACATAGATGAAAAATTTCCTTGTACAAGTATTATCTCTTGGGCATTCACCCAAGTGCGCTGAATAATTTCTGTTCTGGAGACCAGTTACTTCCACACAACTACAGTTATAAAACACCTAAAAACAGTTTTTGAAATATTAACAAATACATTTGCCAAATACAACAGGGCTATGAATACATTCCATTATATTTAAAGAAGTCTCAAACTAAAATATTTACAGTTTAAAAAATGTTATAAAAATATAGTTGCTTAATAGTGAAGGCAAAATAGCTCCCTGAATTTAGGAGTTTAAGAAATTAGTATATGAAATTCTGTATATAATTTTTTCATTAATATACATTATTTAAAATATTTCTCTTCCACCCACATTTTCTTTCCAAAATACACATTCTTACTCTCTTTGGCAGGTTCTAAGTATTAGGGACTTACTCTGGGAAAGAACTACCAAAAGAATCCAGAAAATATAGTTTGAAAAGGGACAAAATCTAGCCACTCATGAAAATGGGACAGAGTGCAGAGGAAATAGAGCCAGGCAGAGGTGCCAGAATTCTATTTAAGCAGGCAAAAGCACATTCAAGACCATAATGACAGGTGACAAGATATAGTATATTATTACCAGAAAGGTTTAACACAAAAGAATGTGCTGGCTAATGGTTAGAATATAGAAGAGGAATATTAGGAAAAAGTAATTTTAGAGATCAGGCAGGCAGTGTATGTGGTCAGGTGGCTTTAATAAATTCTGCTCTGATTCTAGGCTAAAGATTTAAGTTCATCTTGAACCTACTACTGCTAAAGACTATTTACTGAAGGAGAACTTGTAAAAGAATTGGCCAGGCGTGGTCACTCGCACCTGTAATCCCAGCACTTTGGGAGGATGAGGCAGGCGTATCATGAGGTCACGAGTTTGCGACCAGCCTGGTCAACATGGTGAAACCCCGTCTCTACTAAAGATTTAAGAAAAAATTAGCCGGGTGTGGTGGTGTGAACCTGTAATCCCAGCTACTTGAGAGGCTGAGGCAGGAGAATTGCTTGAACCCAGGAGGTGGAGGTTGCAGTGAGCCGAGACCATGCCATTGCACTCCAGCCTGGGTGACAGGGCGAGACTCCATCTCAAAACAAAAAAAAAAGAATTTAAATCCATACTCGTATGGTTCAAGAGAGATTCCTTTTTTCCTTTTATTTTTTTTAATAGGAATAATATGGAGGAATCTTTTATGGAGCAAGCACATTGGCCAATGAAACCCAACTTTGATACAGAGAGCATTATTTTAACAATTTTACTGAGGATTTAGTAAAGGAACTTTGCAGTAGCCCCCACATGGCATAGCCATTGCCAATATTAAGATGATGTCTCCGTGAAGACAGAGCTCTCTTTAGGATACTAATGTCACCTCTCTTTCAGGTCTTCACTACTGGACAACACGGGACCAGGGATTAAATGGGGTACTCTTACTGAAAGATACTATAGCCGATGAATATAAGATGTGGGCTTTTAAGTATAGTCTTTGGGCCACAAATGTGCAAGTTTACTAAAGTTGTAGCCTATCTTCAAGGAAACTAGGATGTTTTATTCTTCAAATTTCTCCATGCCATTTAATAATACATTGGTAGGATATTGGGCAAGGGAAAGATAGAAAATGTTTAGAATTGAAGCATGGAAGAGTGTGGTAGAGAGTCATAATCGCAGCTGACTATATTGCTAATGTTGGTAATAGGGAAAGGGCCTGAAAAATAGTTATGCAACTTGTGAGATGTTGAATTGATTGTAGGTATGGGGAACAGCATACCTAATTTCCAATCATTGGGAGTTACCCAGGATATTGGGAAAAACAGGATATGTGTCACACGGAAAAAAAAAGCCTTTGAGTTAAGAAAGAAATGGAATTTCCAATGGATATGTTGGCAATCATTGAGTAGGATACTAAATTATACTGAGTAAAAGAAGTGCCAGCTTTGGGAACATCAAAATAGGAAATCAAGAATAGGGAATTCAAGTGAACATGAAGACTTGACTCATTTCTTGGAAAGTCCAAGGCCACAGTGAGTCCCTAGCTAAACTTATCAGTATGTATATATTAAAATGCAAATAGATTATTGTTCTCGTAAAGCAGGTAGTGCTGACAACAGGCTAACTCTGAACTTTCCCCTAACTTCCAAAGGGTAAAGTAATTCCAAATAATAAAAATCATGTGCTTTAGTCAAATGAGATGCTTCTTAGAGACCCTAAATGCATTCAAATTCTAACAGGTCATATTCTTAAAATCTCAAGAAAAAAAGTGAGTAATCTCTAATTAGAATTCAAGTAACAGAGAAGTCTGATTGTGTCCTAAGCAGAGTTTTATATGAAGCTTTGTTTATACTTCACAGCTATCACGAGGACAGATAATACTGGAATCTTTTTGTTTTATCTTTTTATTGGAGACCTTAGTTATAGGAAGATTTGATAAGTAATTATTAAATCAAATCTGTGATTTTGATTAAGGAGAGGAGAAAAAGTGAAAACTAATACTCACTGTATGCTTTTTAATACCACTTGAGGATTTGCATCCTGCTAGACAAGGTGACAGGTAAGTTATTCCATTGTTCCCACAGACTGGTTCCCACTGACTTTCATCACAATTGCACTCTGAGTTGCAATAAGAAAGTGGTACATCTACATGAGATGCCACTGAATTATTTCTGAAAATATATGATAGAAATATATCAAAAAAAGAGAAAGAGGAAGTAGAGAAAGAGCAGAAGAGGGAGACAAGGGGATAAGGAGAGGGGAAATAGAGGAGGAGGAAGAGAAGAGGAAAAGAGAAGAGAAATAAGAGAAAGGGTTTTCCTTTAATTAGATAGAGAAATTTGATTTGCTGATGTCAAAATGGCAATTTTTGTAATGCTTATTGACTTTTAACTCTCCTTCTTTACCAAGACATGACTTATGACCTAGAAAAAGTAAAACTTAAAAAAGAAATAAAAGAGGTTAGATAAGACTTAGACAAGAGGTCTTTATCATTCTATCAATGAAACTTTACATTATATAAGTAACTTCATTTTTCTGAGATTCAGTTTCTCTTCAGGGAGGTAATGGCATTAGATTGAGGTTCCTCTAAGCTCACTTTAAAATCCTCTGAATCTATGCATGTTAGTTAACATTGTTGAATTTTACAATCTATATTTTAACTACATAAAAAAAAAGATTTCAAAGCAGTTAAAACCGAACCTCTGAGGAATAAAAAATCAAGAATAATAGAATTAGTTGAAAAAGGATAAAAAATCTCTGCATATTTTCTGAATAAAACTATAATATTGTTTATACTGATTTACTTTATAATATAATTATAAATCATAAGATATAATTTTATATTATGACTAAAATTATAAAATGTTATTTGTATAATGTTTAAGCTTAAAGATTTTGTTTTGTAAAGATATGATAATTATTAAGGATTTATAAAATATCTTCAAATTAGTATAGAATTTAAATTAAAAATAAGGAGATTGATAATTTAGAAAATACATTATGAATAATTTTATTTAATGACATCTGATACCTCTAATAGCTCAAATTTGTGTCTTAATCTTAACATTGCTAGCCATATAATGTGTGTGTTTCTCTAAATCTCACTTTCCCATCTATAAAATTGGGGTAAAAGCGTCTACCACTCATTTTAATTACCCAGAAATTATAGGTATTATTATTTCAACCGATGTTGCTTTTCCTTAAGGAAGGAATAAAACAAATTTTTATTGTCTTAGGAAATGGACATTTTAAGAATTTGAAAATTGAAATTTCTCTCAATTAAAATAAAGTTTAATTACAATTGTTTTCTACCTTATTTTACTTGCACATAATCTTTTAATTTGATGGTTAACATATTACACAATTTATATAGCAATATATACAAACCCATCATAGGTCAAGGTTAGGCCGGCAACTGATTTGCTTTCACAGATTAGAGGGAAATATAGAAGTTGAAACAAGAAGGATATCATCGAAGTAAGAAATGAAAATTTGGCAATTCCAACTAAAGGCAATTTGAATTTTTTAATGATAAATCCTCCTAAAAACATTCCAGTTGCAACCGTAGGAATGGTTATGATTCCTAGAAATAAAAGAAGAGAAAAAAGCTATAACTATACGAATATGGTTTTTCTGATATGTCTTTATATATAAAACACAGTGTATATCAACCAAATTCACCCATTCTTATTTCTTTTAAGAGAAGGGTGGTGAACCTGGGAGGCGGAGCTTGCAGTGAGCCGAGATCGCGCCACTGCACTCCAGCCTGGGCAACAGAGCGAGACTCCATCTCAAAAAAAAAAAAAAAAAAAAAAAAAGAGAGAGAAGGGTGGCACACTAGGGTGGAGGTAAGGGACAAGTATACACACATGAGAGACAAAAATAATTTATTTTGGCCAATTATGAGGGCTTGGCTTCCTCACAAGGAAAAGGCAGTGGCTAAGAATGTTTATGTGTCTAAAAAGGTTATTTCTATGAGGAGCTTTCTTTTTTTCTGGCAATCAACAACAAAAACAAAATCTTTCTTTCTCTGAGATTTCTATCCTATCATCTAAAAAATCCTTTATACATTTCTCAAAACAGAGTTTCAGTCCTCAATAACTCACTCCAATTTTGCCCAAAGCTTTAGAATTAAATTCTTGAATTAATATCTCTTTATTATTCATAAAAGACATATCTACCATGATATGATAAAAATGTCTACATACAGGATTAAAAATGACTGATCCCTGTTACATTTTTTCCATTTCACAGTCCCGTAAGTGTTATTAAAGGTGAAGATTCCTCTAACAAAAAATTCAAGCCAGGTTATTGGGAGTCAAAACTGAATCTTTTAAGTTTAAATCTGTCAGTTCAACAGGGAGATCATCCAGAAGCCTGTTCCAATGCTTCAGTACATTCATTTTCTAATTATTACTTTCCTATGTACATATGACCTAGATACATACCATTTGATACACTGTTTAACTCATCAAATACTTATCAAATTTCTACAAGTTTTCTACAATACTGGAGTTGTGGGAAAAGGGATATAAGATAACCTTTCCTTAATGAGAAGGTCTCAATATGACTTTGAAAATAGGTATTGTAGCAAAATAAACCTCTCTAAAATATGACATTTGTTTTGAATCATGCATATTTTGTAATGTATTTAAATTGATTCTCCTTCTGAAAATATTAATATTATGTCTTTTGTAAGTAGCTGAGGCCTTATTTCAGTCCATGAATTATAGGATTATAATGGTTATATTATAAAAGGGTTTGTCTCAGGATCTCAGTACTATACTATAAGATCCAATTATGCAGATACCACGTCTAAATGTTTTATTCACAAGCAATTTTTTTTCTTTAGAATTTCACCTATAGAATTAGGTGAATTTCACCTATAGAATTAAATTCACCTAACATGAGATGCAACTTCAAATGCAGAACAACGATGATATCACAAGATGGAGAAATTTTGTAAAGTTTGAGACATAATAAGATTACATTTAGTAAAATATAAAATCACCTTCATAATAAAATGTGACTTGGAACACAAGTACTCAGCAGTGTTTCATTTATCAAGCAAACAGGTAAAAAATATGTCTTACCCAACAAAAAGTTAGCATGAGATGCAGACTGACCATACTGTTGCTCCATATATTTAAAGACGTAAGTAAAAGAACCAATAAAGCTGCTTACTTGTAACAATGTCAAAAGCAGAAATATAACATACAGGGGATTGGTAAGGATGCTTTTCAAAGACTGGAAAAAACCTATAGAGTTATAAAAATAACATATTTCAATAATAAAATATATATTAATATCTGAATTTTGTAAATATAAGTTATATAAGACAAATGATTTGTGAGGCTTTCTAAGAGAGTCGCGACCTTTGCTCAAAATAAATGGAACATGTGAATTAACCAAATTGTTAAATTTTTGAGGTAAATAGGAACTCAGATGTCATCTAAACTGAACTTCTATACAATCATAACTCACTACAATGTTGATCCATTAAAAAATGGATCAATAAACAATTCAAGTGACATTACGCTACTTGAGAGCAATTTGCTCAACTTTTGAACAGTTCTCATTGTTTACATGTTGTCTTTGTAATGAACTGGAATTTTCTTCGCTTTCTAATCAATTAGTCTTAGTTCTACTCAAGAATATATGGGATAAATCTAATTTTTTTTCTGACTATAGGTACTTAGTATTTTAACCATTCCTAATGAGCACCTAATTAAAATTCGCTTTACTATTCACGTCACTACCCTTAAAAAAACAGTTCATAATATAGAAAATGTTTACAGTTGCCCCTTTTTTTGCACCTTATTATCTTCTTTATTCTTTTTGGGCTCACAGTCAACCCTGGTCCTTATAGGTTTAGAAAATCCATTAATTGGCTGGGCATGGTGGCTCACGCCTGTAATCCCAGCACTTTGGGAGGCCAAGGCAGGTGGATTGTCTCAGCTCAGGAGTTCCAGACCAGCCTGGCCAACACGGTGAAACCCCGTCTCTACAAAAATACAAAAAATTAGCCGGGCATGGCAGTGTGTGCCTGTAGTCCCAGCTACTCGGGAGGGTGAGGCAGGAGAATTGCTTGAACCTGGGAGGTGGAGGTTGCAGTGAGTCAAGATTGCACCACTGCACTCCAGCCTGGGTGACAGAGCGAGACTGTCTCAAAAAAAAAAAATTCATCAATTGTTATGGATTTGATTAAAGTAGAAACATAGCATAGACAAAATAAAAAATCCTTGATACGCTGTTTTTAGTATGCATGTTAAACTACAAAAACTTATCAATGATGTGCTGGTAAATGTTTAATAACAGATTCACTGGGAAACAAACTTGATTTGTGATATTTTTCAATTTCCATGGTAATACATGATGGTAAATTCTCCTACCATGGACAATTTCAAGCTACCAATGCAGCTGAAATTGAGCAATCCACTCTCACGAGTGAATATACAAGTCTCCAGCATCCATCCCATTGCTCTTGGGTTAGTGTGGTGGAGAGGAGAAAATAACAACAACAACAAAAAAGGTAAGTGAAGGAACTGATGAGAGAAAGAACATGGGTTACTTTGGAAAGTTTTTAAGTTTACTTCAATGAAAACTTTAAAAAGTGCCAAGGGTTTAAGTGTTGGTTGCACTGCTTCAGGTTTTACTACTTCACCATTTCTCCCTAATCTGAAAACTGCTGTCAATACCTTACCATTTGATATATCTTGCTCTGACAGCTGCCAGATCATTCTCTTGATTACTGCTTCTCAATGGTACTCCATTAGCCCATATGGCTTATATTCGAAAGAGGCACCACTATCAAGTGGTAAAGAATCCTAATTCACATTATTGACTCCAAATATCTTAATTACTGATGTTGCTTTTCACTTCATTTTTGAATGCTTAGGTAAGATTATATATGTATATATATATAATTTTAATTCATATATAAAAATTAATTTAATAAGATGTAATTTTAATTACCAAGAAAAATAATCTTACTCTAATTACCTAGACAGACTCCTCTCCTGACTTCCTTCCCCTTATTTCATCTCTACACCTGAGAATAGTTAAATATAACCTACCATAGTACTTAAGATACTTTATTACAGTGATCTATATACTTAATATAATCCACTAGGTTCTCAAAAAATAAAGGCAATGTTCTATTGCCAGGGAATAGTATGATGGCTGGTATCATTTGTTAAATAAATAAATGAATGAAAAATTATAATCCTTTAAACCCTCACAGTTTATACTATATTATATTAAAATGAATATATACTCTTTGGCTTATAAGCAACAGATGTTTGTAGCCTTTGATTGGTTTCTCTCTTCTAAAGAGCAGAAACCTAATCCTCTTCCCCTTTTTATGTACTCAAGATATATTTGTTAATTTTAACAGGAGTTTTAGAAAAAATAATTCAGCTAAATTTAGCAGAGAAGAAAGCTAACTCTAGATGATTTGAGTATGCTTTATTTTTTTTTACTCACTTCTCCGTTTCATTGAGATTAACAATTCCAAGTTGACAATGAATGTTAAATACTTACCAGTCACATTTTTTGTAACATTTTTTCCTTCATTGGTCAAATTAGCTGTTTGATTTCTATCATCATTTGTTTTCAGCACATGCAATGATAGTGAATTTTTTCTTTCTTTTTGTGGTTTATTTGGATTTTGCGGCAAGAAAAAAAATGGTATGGAAGAAATAATGGAAAATAGTCCAGACACAAGGAAACCAAGCCACCAAGCTCCAACCCAACGAGAGTCCTTAGGAGTTATTCTGATAGTGCCTAGGAGAAACAGTTAAAAGAAGCCAGTCAAAAATCGTTTTGAAATACAGTAGGTTCTGGGAAATAATGATAATGATTGCAGTCCTCCATAGACGAAGAAAGTAAACCAAATGTTTACTTTCAATTCTAAAACACTATTTTCTTCTTTTCATATTTTGTTATCTCTGAAACTAGGTTGATGACATCTTGCAATTGCTATTGTCCAGGAGTCAGTCATGACACTGTTCGCATTGCCTGATCTTGTGTGCACTTGGTGGCTTTTCAGATTTCATGACTGGACAGCTGTCATCATTGGACATTTAACTCCTCAGACCATTTAATAACTATTCATGGAAGAAATATGAATCCTCACTGTTGTCTGAAAATGTTGGAATCATCTAATGAGGTCAAGAAAGCATCAGAAATAAAATTTAAGCAGCTGGCAAAAAATACTTAGAGACAATAAAGGAGCTTCCATCCACAGCACCCTAACTACCCAGGAACCTGCATTTGCAACTCTCCAGACAGCACAGAGGATGAAAAACTATGCAAAATGAAAATCTGAGTTTAAGAGTAACCCAGAAATATTGGACTCTAAATGTGAGAAATCATGTAACCATTTTATTTCAACTATATTTCCCTTAAAGTATGTATAAGAGTAATGTGTAAATGCTATATCTCAAATGTCAATGAGTTATTTTAGTAGGTAGAAAATATACAGTTTAAGTAATAGGAATGCATCCATGAGATATCAGCAAGATACCAGAATAGGAAGCACAGATACCTTTTTCTCCATGAACATACTGATTCAACAGTAATATTCAGAACAATTTCATTTGTGAGAAATACAGAAGCTAACTGAGAGATTGCTATACATCAGGAAAGTACAAAACCAGATATATAAAAACCAGTAAGATAATTGGAGACATCCTCTTGCCATTCTCCTCCTCAGTATTATACCATACAATTGGGAAAAACTAGCAGTTTAAACTGGCATGTGAACACTTGACACAGCTCTTCCCTCTGGCTTAACACAGAGCGAATGTGTGAGAGAAAAAGAAAAAAACAAAAAATGTGGCAATTCCTCAAGGATCTAGAACGAGAAATGCCATTTGATCCAGCAATCCCTTTACTGGGTATATACCCAAAGGAATATAAATCATTCTATTATAAAGATACATGCACATGTATGTTTATTGCAGCATTATTCACAATAGCAAAATCATGGAACCAACCCAAATACCCATCAATGATAGACTGTATAAAGAAAATGTGGTACATATACACCATGAAATACTATGCAGCCATAAAAAGGAAGGAGATAATGTCCTTTGCAGGGACATGTATGAAGCTGAAAGCCATTATCCTCAGCAAACTAACACAGGAACAGAAAATCAAACACTGCATGTTCTCACAAGTAGGAGCCGAACACTGAGAAGACTTAAACACAAAGCGGGGAACAATACACACTGGGGCCTGTCATGGGGGCAGAAGGAGGGAGAGCATCAGGACAAATAGCTAATGCATGTGGGACTTAATACCTAGGTGATGGGTTGATAGGTGCAGCAAACCACCATTGCACATGTTTACCTATGTAACAAATCTGTACATTCTGCACATGTATCCTGGAACTTAAGTAAAATAAAATTTTTTAAAAATGCTCCCAGTTATCCTTGGGGAGAGAAAGGGCTGGACTGCACATTCAACATTTCAACCTTTCCAAGTGCTACCCAATAGATTAGCTTCTATCTCATCTGTCTCGAAGTACTGACAGGACCCAGCATATGCCAGACACGTGGGAACTATAGAGAATAAAGATGAGCCAGTATGTGGACATTTATCACAGATCCTGCCCCCTAGGTTAGTGCAGAGTGAGCAGGCAAAAACAAACAAAAACAAAAACAACAACAACATCTCAGCTCTTAGCTCCTCCATGGGGAAACAAAGATTTGGACCACATATATAACATTTCATCTTTTCTGAGTTCTATCAAGGAAAGGTATTTTGTCTTCCTTGTCTTTAGGTTAGGCATACACTTGGCCCCTGGGTGCTATAAAGAACACAAAAATGATGATTTAAACTAGCACATGGGCACTTGCCAAGTTCTTCCTGCCCCTAGATTTAAGCAGAGTGATGAGGTAAGAAATCTCAGCTTCCAAATTCTCCATGGGAAGGGAAAGAGTTGGACAGCATGCCAAATATTCAAACTTTCCTAAGAGTTGACTAAGGACTGTCTTCTGTCTCAAATGTGTAAAGGTGCTGATAAGACCCTGCATACTCTAGATGCCTGGGGGATCCTAAGACAAAGATGTTTGGACGACCATGAAAATTTGAGAGGCCCAAGAAGATATGGCTGGGCTGATTGATGAAGGTTTTTTCCTACAATAAGGCCAGTCCATGAAGAGTTGGAGAGGTGATTCTTTTTTTTCTAAGGCATAGATTGCAAAATATTTTTTCTAATACCAGCTCAGCCACAGTAAAATAGGGCACCAGGCAGAGTTTTGAGGCCCTAACTCATGGACAACATTTCTAGGCACAACCTGGGCCAGAAAGGAATCCACTGCCTTGAAGGGAAGGACCCACTCCTGGCAGCATTTATCATCAGTTGACTAAAGAGCCCTCAGGCCCTAAATAACCAGCAGTGGTACCAAAGTAATGCACTGCGGGCCTTGGGCTCTGAGATTTGCTGACTTCAGGTGTGACCAAGCACAATCCCAGCCGTGGTGGTTACGGTGAAAGACTCCTTCTGTTTAAGAGAAGTGGTGAAAGAATAAAGGCGACTTTGTCTTGCACCTTAGGTAGCAGCTCAGCTACAGTAGAACAGAGCAACAAGAAGGCTTTTGGGGTCCCTGAGTCCAGGACTAAGCTCTTAGAAAGCATTTCTAGACCTGCCCTGGGCCAGAGGCAAGTCTAGAAATGCTGTCCAATAGCCTAGTCCTGGACTAAGAGACCCACTGCCCTGAAGGATGAGTCTCTGAGACCTGGCGGCATTCATAATAAACTTACTGAAGAGCCCTAGAGCTTTAATTGAACATGGGTGGTGGCCTGGCAGAATCTTCCTTGGGCCTGTGGTGGTGGTGGACACAGGGAGAGGCTCCTCTGCCTGTGGCAAGGGGAGAGAAGAGCAAGAAGAACTTTGTGCTGTGGTTTGGGTGCCAGCATAGCCACAGTAAAATAGAGTATCTATTACATGTAAATTGCTAAGGTTTTTTGCTCCAATCCTTGGCTCTCAGACAGCATCTGTAGGCCAGCCTGAGGCCTAGAGGAACTCACTGCATTGAAGGGAAGGATACAAACCTGGCTGGCTTGGCCAACTACTGATTGTAGAGCCCTTGAACTTGAGTTAACATAGATGGTAGCCCGACAGTAGTTAAAGAGGGCCTTGGGCAAGACCCAGTGTTGTGCTGGCTTCAGGTCTTACCCAGGACAGTCTCAGTGGTTGGGGGGCCACAAGGATGCTTGCTTGCATCAGTGAACCCCCAGTTCCTGGCAGCTCAGCACAGAAAGAGCAAGACTACATTTGCTTTGGAGAAAGCAGGGGAAGAGAACAAGAGTCTCTGCCTAATAATCCAGAGAATTCTTCCATATACTTTCCAAGGCCACCAAGGCAGTACCTCTCTAAGACTGTAAAAACCACAGTATTATTGAGGTTGTGGCCAAAGTCCCTTCATATACCTAAAAAGCCTAGTAAAGAAGGATGGGCAAAAACAAACCCAGACAACAAAGACTACAATAAATACCTAAGTCATCAATGCCCAGACACTGATGAATAACATAAGCACTAAGATGAGACAGGAAAACATGACCTCACCAAACAAATTAAATAAGGCACCAGGGAACAATCCTGGTGAAACAGACATATGTAATCTTTCAAACAGAGAATTCAACATAGCTATTCTGAAGAAACTCAGAGAAATTCAAGATAACACAGAGAAGGAATTCAGAAACTATCAGATAATTTAACAAAGAGACTGAAATAATTAATGCCAATACTATTCAAACCATTCCAAAAAATGGAGGAGCAGGGAATATTTCCAAACTCATTCTGTGAGGCCAATATTACCCTGATACCAAAATCAAAGAAACACACATCAAAAAAACTACAGGCCAATTTCTCTGATGAATATTGATGCAAATATCCTCAACAAAATAGTGACAAACCAAATTCAACAATACATTAGAATGATCCTTCATCATGACCAAGTGGGATTTATCCTGGGATCCAAAGTTAGTTCAACACATGCAAATCAATAAATCTGATACATTATATAAACAGAATGAAAGGTAAAAATCATATGATCATTTCAAATGATGCTAAAAAAGCGCTTGATAAAATTCAACATCCCTTCATAATAAAAGCCCTCAAAAACCTGGGAATAGAAGGAACATACCTACCCAAATATATCCACAGATTCAAATGCATATGAAACCCATAAATGACCTCAAATAGCCAAAGCAACCTTGAGAAAGAACAAAAGTGATGGTTCACACTTCCTGATTACAAATATATGTCAAAGCTAAAGTAATTAATACATTACAGTACTGGCATAAAGATAAATATGTAGACCAATAGAATGGAATACAGAGCCCAGAGAAATCTGTGTGTATACAGTCATCTGATCTTTGACAAGGGACCACGATAGTGAAATAACTGTTTCTCTGATAAATGGTATTGAGAAAACTGGATATTCACATACAAGAAAATGATGTTACACCCTTATCTTATATATACTGAAAAAATAAACTCAGACTATGTTGAAGACTAAAATTTAAAACTAGAAACTATAAAATTCTTAGAATAAAACTTAGAGAAAGAATTTCATTACATTTGTCTTGACAATAATTTCATGTACCACCAAAAGCACAGGCAACAAAAGCAAAATTAGACAAATGGAACTGGTCAAACTAAAAAGCTTCTACCCAGCAAAAGAAATAATCAAAAGAGTGAAAAGGCAACATATGGAATAAGAGAAAATATTCATAAAGCATATATGTGATAAGGTGTTAATTTCTAAAGTGTACAAAAAATTCCTACAACTCCATAGCAAAAAAATATAATTGCTTGATTTAAAAATAGGTGAAAGACCTGAATAGAAATTTCTCCAAAGAAGGTATAGAAATGAACAACAGGTATATGAAAAGATATCCAACATCACTTATTATGATAATAATGCAAATCAAAAGCACAATTACGTATCACCATACACCCATTAGGATGGCTATTATCAAAAATAAAGAATGAGAAAAGTGTTGGCATAGATGTGGAGATATTTGAACACTTATACACTGTTGGTAGAATGCAAAATCGTGCACCTGGTATAAAAAAATAGTATGAAGTTTCCTCAAAAAATTAAATATAGAACTACCATATGATGGAGCAATCTCACTTCTAGGTGTATATCCAAAATAATCGAAATCAGGATCTCACAGAGATATTTCCATTTGCATGTTCATTGCAGCACTCTTCACAACAGTCTAAATGTGAAAACAACCTAATATCTACAGAGAGATGAATAAACAAAGAAAATGTGATATATACATATAATGAAATACTATTCACCCTTAAACAGAAAGGACATCCTGCAATATGTGATAACGTGGTTGAACTTTGCCAACATTGTGCTAAGTGAAATAAGCCAGTCACAGAAGAACAAATACTGAGTGTGGGCAGCAAGCCACCCAGGCGCCGAGGCAAGAGACCAAGGACACGAGCTGTTCCGGTATAATAAAATATAAAACAAGAATAGTTATACCAGATATAGATCTTAGATATGATTATATATGAATATCATTAATCATTAGTTTGCAGCAATTACTCTTTATTCCAATATTATAATAATCCTCGCTCTATAATCATAACCTAGGAAAAGCCAGGCCATACAGAGATAGGAGCTGAGGGGACACAGTGAGAAGTGACCAAAAGACAAGAGTGCGAGCCTTCTGTTATGCCCACACAGGGCCACCAGAAGGGCTCCTTGGTCTAGCGGTGACGCCAGTGTCTGGGAAGACGCCCGTTGCCAGGCGGACCACGGTCTAGCAGTAGCGAAAAGTGTCAAGGAACAACACCCGCTACTTAGCAGACCGGGAAAGGGAGTCACCCTTTCCCCGGGGGAGTTGAGAAAAGACTCCGCTCCTCCACCTCTTGTGGAGGGCCTGATATTAGTCAGGCTTGCCCGCAGTTATCCGGAGGCCTAACTGTCTCCCTGTGATGCTGTGCTTCAGTGGTCACGCTCCTAGTCCGCCTTCATGTTCCATCCTGTACACCTGGCTCTGCCTTCTAGATAGCAGTAGTAAATTAGTGAAGGTACTAAAAGTCTCTGATACGCAGAAATAATGGTGTAAGTTGTCTTTCTCTTTGTCTCCTCTCTCTCTCTGCCTCGGCTGCCAGGCAGGGAAGGGCCCCCTGTCTAGTGGACATGTGACCCACATGACCTTACCTATCATTGGAGATGACTCACACTCTTTACCCTGCCCCTTTTGTTTTGTATCCAATAAATAACAGCACAGCCAGACATTCGGGGCCACTACCAGTCTCCGCGCATTGGTGGTAGTGGTCCCCCAGGCCCAGCTGTCTTTTCTTTTATCTCTGTCTTGTGTCTTTATTTCTACACTCTCTCGTCTCCACACACAGCGAGAGACCCACCGACTCTGTGGGGCTGGTCCCTACAACTGAGTGATTACATTTATGTGAGGCATACAAGAGTCAAACTCATGAAAGCAGAAAGTAGAATGGTGATTTCCAGTGGTTGTGGGAAAGGGGAAATAGGGAGTTCCCAGTCAATGGGTATAAAAAGTTTCATTTATACAAGATGAGTAAGCTCTAGAGATCTGCTGTACAACATTGTGCCTGTAGTTAATAATACTGTATTGTACAGTTGACCTTTGAATAACATGGGATTTAGGGTGGCTGACCCCCCACACAGTTGACAATCTGTCTATAACTTTTGGTTCCCCAAAAACTTAACTTGAATCTGTAGATATATTTGGGTAGGTATGTTCCTTCTATCCCCAGATTTTTGAGGGCTTTTATTATGAAGGGATGTTGAATTTTATCAAGTGCTTTTTTAGCACTAATAGTTGGCCAGAATTCTTACCAATAGCATAAACAGTCAACATATATTTTGCATGCTGTATGTATTATAAACTGTATTCTTTCTATAAAATAAGCAGGAGAAAATGACATTTAGAAAATCACAAGGAAATGTGTTTACTATTCATTAAGTGGAAGTGGGTCATCATAACGCTTTTCATCCTCATCTCTTCACACTGAATAGGTAGAGGAGGAGGAAGGGGAGGCATTGTTCTTGCTTTCTCTAGGGTAGTAGAGGCAGAGGCAGTGGAGGAGGGAGAAAGAAAGACACGAAAGGCAGGTACACACAGTGTGGCTTTACAGAAACACATCATAATTTCTACAGGAAAGACAGGTACACACAGTGTGGCTTTACAGAAATACATCATAATTTCTATTTGACTTTGTTGCTTTATCATTTCTCTGAAAATGTTTCTATATGATACCAATCCTTCTTCCACTGTTTGCTTTCATTTCAGTGCCCACATTACAGAAGCTTCCATGTTGTAAAATACATCAAAACAGTCTTGAATAATCAGAACACTTCTGCCAGACTGTCTGATGTCAATTTGTTTCTGTCACTGCTTCTTCTATGTCTTCTTCCTCATCATCTGACATTGGTTCAGAAGCACTTATCTCCATCAAGTTGTCTTCTGTTAATTCCTCTGATGTGCCTGTTACCTCTTGAATGTCTCCAAGATCCAAGTCTTGAAATTCTTCACTCCACACCTTTTTTTTTTTGGCCATATCCACAATCTCTTCATAATTTTCTTGAATGGTTATGAATTCCATGAAGCTATGCACAACATTTGGACAGTTTTCTCCAGTAGAAATTTGTTTCCTGTTTGAAGGCTTTTGTGGCTTTTTACATAACAATGATGGCGACTTCAACGGTGTAATCTTTTTAGACTTTTATAATGTTCTCTCTATTGGGGTTCTCTTCCACAGTATTTACAATCCTTTCTATAGGGTAACATGTATAATGAGCCTTAAATGTCCTTAGGACCCCACATCTAGAGGGTGAATTAGAGACATTGAGTTTGGGGTAAAGCAGACCACTTCAGCACCTTCAGTATTCAACTCATGAGGTTCTGGATGACCAAGAGCATTGCCAATTATCAAAAGGACTTTAAAAGGTAAACCCTTCCTGCCAAGGTACTTCCTGTCTTCAAGAACAAAGCATGGAAGGAAACTGTCATAACTTTTCAGAAAAAAAGTTATTGTTCAGGCCTTCTTGTCATACAACCAAAAGACTAACAACTGTTTTTTATTATTTCCCCTTCAAGGCTTAGGGATTAGCAGTTGTATAGGTAAGAACAGTTCCGATCATAAACCCCACTGCATTTGCACGGAACATCAGAGTTAGTTAGCCTATCCCTTCCTGCCTTAAATACTGGTACTCACTTATCTTCCTTATTAATAAGTGTACTTTGTGGTATTTTTTTTTCCAGAATAGGGCACTTTCATCAGATTAAAAACCTGCTCAGGTAGATGTCCTTTCTCCTCAATGACTCTCTTTATGCCATTTAGAACTTTTCTGTTATCTCCTAAGTGGCAGAAGCTGCTTCTCCTGTTATATTGACACTTTTTTGAGGCAAACCTCTTTAGAAAATTTTCAAATTATCCATTAGTGGCATGAAGTTCTCCAGCTTTAAATCATTCACTTTCCTTTTGCTTTAAGTTGTCATATAATGACTTCACTTTTTCTTGAATCATGTTTCGAGTCTACAGGTATGCCTTTCTGATAGCAATCTTGCATCTACATAAAAGTTGAATTTTCAATATGATATAAAAAGCTATTGCACTAAAAGGACAGGTTTATGTGCCCAATGTTGTAGCTGCAGTGAGGCTTCATGTTGATCCATTTTTCTGTGTGTGGGTTTTTGTTTTTGTTTTACAATGGTCCTTGTACTGGATACATTTATATTGAAACAGTGGCCAGCTGCAGAGCTCATTCTACAGTACATATTAAACAATTCAACTTTTTCTTATAATGTCATGACTTTTCTTTGCTTCTGGGAGCACTTCCAGCATCACTAGTGGTACTTCATATGGCTCACACAGTGTTACTTAAGGTTGATGTTACAGCACTAAACAGGATGAAAAATACGCAGAAAACACAAGGGTTCACTTTTTACTGTGATTCATCACTTACTGGAGAGTGATGAAAACTACTCATATGGAGATGATGAATGACACATGGCATTTTAAATAAATACTCTCAACACTTGAGCTTACTGCAATAACAACAGGAGATGGTTACAGAATTTTTACAGCAGTGAAGTACGCACTACAGTTAATTTTATGCAGTTATGATTTAATACTGTGACTGGGAATGGCATCATGTAAGGTCTATAAGAGTTTCTCTGTGTAAAGTTTAGCAAATTTTAACTTTTAATAATAGATTTGTGCATATTTTATTGTAGTAAATTATAAAATAATATTTACATATATTTTATGTATTCACAATATAACTAATTTTCTCTTAACTTTTTCTGTATTTGTAAGCTGCCTAGTTTATCTGCAAGGTTTTTCATGTCATCACAAATCTCGAAAAATGTTTCCAATACATTTATCAAAAAAACTATGTATAAGTGGACCTGCACGGTTCAAATCTGTGCTGTTCAAGGTTCAATTGTATTTTTGGGAGGTAGAGTCCATTTTAATGGTTCTTATCTCAGTAAAATAAAAATAATAAAGATTAAGAAAGCGTACACACACAGAAACACACACCATAGAAGTTTGTAGCAAACTTAACTGATGCCATTACTCTGATCTATAAGAAAAATCATTGACATGAAAAAATATTGAATTGATTTAAAACTATTTAGAAATATATTATTTGCTAGTATGGACTGATCTGGTTTTAAAATTGATTTATGTGATCATATTGTTTCATAATCAACAACTCAGGCAGACTTCAGGAAATGACTAGTTAAATCAGTAACTCCATTATCCATGCTAAGTGTTTATTTATCACCTGTCAGAAATGTAATTTTGATGACTGTTTTTGGTTCTTTCACTGGTCTATATATAGGAACTAAAGGTCATAACCAAGCTAGATATGTCCTGCTAGTGCTTCCCGTGGCTCACACACAATCTTAAAAATTGGAAAATTCTACATTAAAATCTTGGTTCCTGGATTCTCTGGAAAACCAATCAGAAAGCCTTATTAATGCCGGTGCCAAAATTCTGTATGAAAAGTATAGACCAGAGCTGGGGAGCACATGAGTTTTGGTGTGTATGGGGAGAGTAGTGCACCAGCAACAACTCTCCCCATTCTAACCATCATACCCTAATTTCCTGCCCTTGATACTCTTTACTCATTTATGTCTTTGGATCCTGTAGGAATTAAAATTTACCAAAGTATACTTTATCATAAGTTCACTTCATGCTTCTCACAGAATAAGAGAAGATGTGATAAGGTCTGAACAGTCAGGGGTAGAAGTTGAATCACCATGAATTCTAAAATGGTGTGCTTATTTCTGAATAGAGAGGCTACAAAACTACTATCCTAAAGACCTTCAACACTTACTTTGTACTCAGTGCTAAAAGCAATGATTAAAGTAGAGCAAATGAGTAAAAATGATGTACATAATGTGTAGCTACACTAAGCCACATGTCTAACATGGAAGATATAAAACATATCATCAGGTACTTGCTTTAGTTTTATAATAGAAAACACTTTATGATTTCTTGGCCTACAATAATGGCTATTCCATCTTGGAATGAATCCTTTGGTTTCTTTGGAGTGATCTATTTAAGTCCTCAAGAGATAGAAAATCATATTTGTTTATTCACAAACCCTGATGAGTTATTATATGCTAACACAGACACGATTCTGTCATGTTCTCAAAGAGATGGTGGGTAAGTATGCAAATATTTATAGATTGTTGTGAGAAGGGCTACAATAAAGGCATGCTTTTGATGATTAATAGGAGCACCGAATTTGAGACCAATGGAAATGATGAAGTAAGGGTTACATGAGAAAAGTCACATGTTGAAAGAGACTTTGAGAACCATAAAAATAAAAAAGAGAGAAAAGTTTTTCCAATTTTAAATAAAGGGAAGCGTGAGATTACAGGGCATAGTAATTCAGTCAGTCATTGAATTAAGGTACAGATATTCATCAAGAGAGGGAATACAGGAAACAAAGTGGGTTTGGAAATCAGACGATGAGACCAGCTTTTGACAGGTTGAGTTTTAGGTACTTATTTAAAAAAAAAATCTAAGAAGAAAAAAATGGAACAAGTAGTAGAAATATCCATTAAAATAAATTATAGAAAAATATCCATTACAATTAGTAAATTACATAGAAGTTGATTGTGTTATATTAGTGGTAAAGCAGATTATAGTGGATGAGGAGTAAATGGGAGGTGAGAAGGTGAGACACTTATGTTAGATGATGTTTTTCCAGGTACTTGGCTTTGAAGATAAATTGAGAAACAGTTAATCAATTGGAAAGTTGTTTGGGGATATAAAAATGTGTATGTGTACATAGATGGGAGAGACTTCAGTGTGTTTGCTGAGGAAAAGAGAGGGTGCAGATGGAGGAGAGGCAGAAAGAGGAAATCTAAACCCCAGTTGGATCTACTAATATTAGCTAAAGATAAATACTTTTTCATAAGTATGGGTTAAAAAAAGATAAATATGGATATGGTGAAGGTATATCTGTAGGAAGGAGGGCCTGAAGTCGAGGCAGATATTACAACATTGATTCTTATTCTTCTACGAGAGGAGAAATAAAGCATGCTCTGAGAGTAAAGACAAAAGTCATAAATTTTATTTATGCATCCTCTCCTTCATTCATTTGTTCTATAAGCACTCATTAAATGTTCCCATAGGCCAAGCCCTCAGTGAGAACCAGGAAAAATGACCACAACCAAAGTGCACTGTGGCCTCTCTTAACCCACCCCTGCCGTAAGTCAATGCAGCAGCCACAAGGAGGCTTTCGCAAAGCAAACATCAACAGCTGAGTTCTACACATCAACATCCAAGTCACCATCAACTGAAAAATAAAATTTACTTGACTGGGCCAGTCAGTTTTGGGAAAGGGACATTTCACGTTTGGTTATTTTGGATCAAGTAATCTAAAATAAATTTGTTAAAAATCTCTTTTTATACTTAGTTGTAAAAGCAAAGTATAAATAGGAGCTAAATTTCTTTTTTATTCTGATTATTAATGGATTTATTTCCTACTTGTAACTCTTGAAAAATAGTAAACAAAGAACTATTGAAAGACTGAATTTAATTCTTTGGAAGAATGGTGTCCTGCACTTAAAAGACACTATCATGGTACCTTGTTCTAATTGTACTTACTCAGATCTACATATCCAATATCCACGTACATTTTAGCAAACAGAGATCCCAGTGCAAAGCCAATGACTGGACCAATCATTCCTATTGCATTCAAACTACCTGTAAGTATTACAAAACAGTTTAATCAGATGTCACAAATACTTGGTTTTCATTTAACATGCTTTTAAAAGTAATATTACACAATACACTTCTGCAAATATTTTTCTAATAGGTAAAAGAAAAAAATAATGACATTATTATTTCAAGGGTAGATCCAGGGAATGTAATCATGAAATTTAATATATTCTGTACGTTACCTAAATACAAGGAAGAATGTCCTTCTTTTGCAAAATCATCAATGTATGAAATCCCCAATGGTACTATGGGGGTTTCCCCTATGCCACGAAGCATATTCCCCATGAAGACATAGATCCACATGTGTGACCCAGATTCCTTTACACAATCTATCGAGACAAGAGAGTGTTTTACTTTAAACATTAATTTTAACATTCCTATTAGAAATTTAACTACTTTAAATCCTTCATTTTTCCATTTTTTGTTTGTTTCTTTCCTAATTACAAGTGATTCATATTCACTTTACAAAGTTTGAAAATAAGGAAGGGCACAAAGAAAACAAGTAAAAATTTTCTATAATTACACTACACACAGAAGATCATTGCAAATGTTATTCTAGATCTTCTGCATTTTTAGTGCACAAAATATGCATAATATTCATTATGTACATTACATATTTAAAAATCCAGGTTATTTTTAAGGTGCATATACAATTATCACTACATTGTCACAATTTCCCCATGTTGTCAAGAGTTCTTCTATATTAAAATTTTAATTACTGCATAGTAGTGTGTTGAATAATAGTTTCCTAATTTGGTTAAACAATCTCTTCTTTTGTTGTTACAAAATATTTTTTTTTTTATTCTGTTAAACATGGATGTCATGGCTGTGATTATGAAATGTCCTTGTGAACATTACTGATGATTTCCTTAAGATTAATCAAGAAAGTAGGCAAGTATATTTTTGTTCTTTAATATGTATTGAAAATTAATCTCCAGAAAGACTTTCAAATTTATACTCTCCCAGCAATACAGAAAACTTGAAATCATTTTTTTCCTCCACTTCATTTATTTTTATTAAATTTTGGGTTTAAAATTATACTTATATTATTGTGTTTATAATAGTTACAAAGTCTTCAAATGCTATAACATTTTGCATCTTTATAAAGAGAAAGTTATATTATTCACATATTTCTACCACTTTCTGCTTTTTTATTTTAAATGTGTATGTTCTTTGCAAATTTCCTACTAAATTTGTTTTTTTTTCTTATCTACTTCTAAATGCCCTTGGTATACAATAATCCATTTGTACACTAGGAGATTTGTTCTAGGACAACTCATATGTACACAAATTTATGCAGACTTAAGTCCTCTCATTTGCCCTGTGGAAACCGCCTATAGAAGTCAGACCTCCACATCGGTGGTGGGTTTCTCCTTCTGTTTGGTTGGACAAAAGCTGCATATAAGTGAACAGGTACAGTTCAAACCTGTGTTGTTTAAGAATCGACTGCATACATTAACAGTATGATTTTGTCTGTATGTAAGGGATAAATGTTCTTCCTATTTGTTCTTAAATCAATTTTGTTAAAGAATATCACAAACTTTATAGATGTGATTAAATCTATCAATCTAGAATTTGTTTTATTGTCACTATTAATTCTTACCTTTTTCTACTATCTCAGGTGATGTTCCATTGAATGATAAGGTTTGATTAATTAAACAGGTTGATAAACTTGATGTTGAATTTTCTGATGGATTAATATGGGTTTCTTTAGAATACCTATAACTATAAGAGCAACATGAAATTGAACATTTTGCTTATCTACTGAATATTTTCAGTTTTCCCAGAAATACAGAGAAATTTTCTCCTTTATTTGAACCGCTGTCTTCTCCAAATTACCAGAATCTTGTTTGTCAACTTCCCAGCATGTATTTCAGAACAGGTGATGAGAGGGGGTGAAATGGGAGTGTCCACTAAGAAAGATACTTCAATACACCATGAACAAAGTGGGTTATCACCTTGCTTTTATCCTAAGAGTGCTTATAATCTGGTCAACATATGAAATATCATGGTTTCACCTGTTGTTTTTTTATCTGTTAACTATGTCTATTTATCCCTTTGAGTTACCGTCAAAGATGGTCAATCTGTCTGATTTTCTTTCATGTACACACACACACACACACACACACACACACACACACACAAAGTGCTTGACTTTTCAAAACTCAATAAAAACAAATTTCTAATTCATTTCAACTTTATGAGGAAAAAATAAGAACAACGGAGATGGAGCTGGATCAGGGACAGATGCTGATGCTCAAAAATACTAACCGCTCTGTGAGTTCTAAGGACAACATATAGTGTGCCAGGCATTTTGCTAAACTTCAAAGAACAAGAAATAAAACATGAAGATCAAGAAATAAAACACACAGTGTTTGTACTTTGGAAATTTCACACTCTCTAAGATAAATGTATATGATCGAAGATATAGTAAATTTAATATACAAGGTCCTGGGTTGTCACACACCCACAAAAAAGAAATGATCAGGGGCTGGGCGCGGTGGCTCACGCCTGTAATCCCAGCACTTTGGGAGGTGGAGGCGGGCAGATCACGAGGTCAGGAGATCCAGACCACCCTGGCTAACACGGTGAAACCCCGTCTCTACTAAAAATACAAAAAATTAGCCGGGCGTGGTGGCGGGCGCCTGTAGTCCCAGCTACTCGGGAGGCTGAGGCAGGAGAATGGCGTGAACCCGGGAGGCGGGGCTTGCAGTGAGCCGAGATCGCGCCACTGCACTCCAGCCTGGGCGACCAGTGAGACTCCGTCTCAAAAAAAAAAAAAAACAGAAATGATCAGCTTTTCTTGGAGGTGAGGGTAGATCAAAGAAAACTTCACAATGTGAAGGACAGATTAAATGAATATTGAAGATGGGTAGAATTCAAATTGGTAGACAAAGGAAGAAAAGTATTCAAGTATGTAGAAATAACGGATGCAAAGATATGACATATTATGGCACATTAGAGAGCTGTAAGCCTAGAATGTGGTCCTCAAATGTGGGGAGCAATGGAAGATGAAGCTGGGGTAGTTGCATTTAAGGCATATTCTCCATAAAAATCATGAAGAATAAGATATTAAGAAGATTAGAGGGAATTATGGTGTCAGAAGCAAAGGAAAAAGATGGGCATGATGAAGAAGCCACAAAAATAGAAGAATGAATCAAGATTGTGGAATATGATGAGTATTAGAGCAGTACCATTAAGAAGAAAGTTCTTATAAGGGCCAAATGTAGGGGGGGAAAAAAAACAGAATTCATATGGTGACCAAAAGGCATGATTGCTGGATTTGGCATTAAGGAATTGGTGTCTCTAACAAACTGCTCATTGTCTCTCAGTATCCTTTCTTCTCTCCTTCCATAGTAACAGAAGTTGGGTTTTTTAGCTGGAAATATGGAAGCCTGGAATAAAGTATATTTTTCCAACATCTACATATCTATGTGTAAAACGTAACTGACTTCCCGTAAATGTGAAATCAGTGAAAGTGTTTTGCTTCTGAAAATGCTCCTGGAGCTCAGCCTGTGTGCACTCTTTGTTCTTGTTCTTCTCTTCTTCTATCCTGTTACCTGGAAATACATTGCCACAATTTGTAAGAAGAGGACAAGGCCATGCAAGGCATAGCACTATGATGAAAAGTAGAATCATATCATCCTTGGACTAGTTACATTGAAAAAATGTAAAAAATAAACTTCTATCTTATTTAAGTTATTGCTATTTTCAGTTTTCTCATATGAGCTTCTTACTCTAATCATAACTACACTGTTACCTTAGAAAGAGCAGCTTCAGTGAAATGCTGATGGGAAAACCCGTACAGCAGCAGGTGAAGTTGTGAAGCCTTACTGAGGATAATCAAAATCTTACAGGCAAAAACATAAAATACATATGTTATACTAAAATTGGTAAATAAGATATTTATTTCATATAAAACTGTATACCCTATATATTATTCTTATTTAAAAGTTTATAAAAGCCATGATAAATAAAGAAATACATGATGAATAAAGCAATACATGAACTATTATATAGAAAATATACTCCATTTCTCTATGCATACCTATAGGTATTCCTCTCAAAAGGTAACTGCCCACTTAAAAGTATAAAAATGAAATTCTACTGCTAATTTACAAGTAGCTGATAATAAATGGCTCAGAGCTGTTTAACACTTACTATCCCATGAAGAAATGTGGTAAAGCTGTCAAAATACTTCCAGTTCCCATAAGGAGACAACCAATTCCAATTAACTTCGGTCTGTGTAGTTTAGATCCAAAGTAACTTACAAATACAATCACAAGCAAATTTCCTAGAAAAAAACCAAAATTATGTTGATATGACTTAGTGTAATTTTGTATCTAGTAGAACTGAATGCCCCAAATGAATGCAAATATGCCCAAGACATTGTACCTTCCCTCAAAGACCATGTAATTTAACTGTGAAGGTGAACTCTCCTACATTAAACCACTCATTGAAAAGTTGTACAGTATTAATAAGTAGAATAGGTTTTATATGCAAAGAAAGCACTTGGGTAATTTGGCTATATGAGAGAAGCAAAGTTTTTTTTGAAAATTTGGAGTTTACTGGATTGCATTGGAATGGAAAATGTCTTCCTAATCTGAGGGAAAGATAATCATTCATGCATATTTTAAACTTATTCTAGGCATTCTTTAAATTTATACTATGTACCTACCACAGTGCTCAGAGTCAGAAATATAAAAAAAAAATCGTGGTACTTGTTCTCTGGAAACACACTAGTAATAAAATAAAACAGATGGATAGATGTGCTATTAGATTATGGAAATAGGGAGCTTAAATTAATTAGGGGCTTTGTGAAAGTTTCCTGGAGGATACATTATTTGAGATGTAATGTTGAGTATAAATTATTTAGATTAAAATGTGGAAGAAGAGCAATAAGAGTAGACCAATTCAGATTTATCTGTAGCCTTATATATAACATTGAACAGACAATAATCAAGACTTATTGAACACTGATGGAAAATAGTTTCACGAAAGAAAGCACCAGAATGGACCAGCAGATAAAGCAACACAAGAATAAATACTTAAACAATATTAAACTAAAAAGAGTAGAAACTTTTAAAAAAAAAAATCCTGTTAGTATATTTAGAGGTAAAATGGCATGTTGCAGCCATAGAATCAGAACTGGCAGACTAAAAATAATAAGACAACAATAAAGTGTTGTTATAAATTTAAAATATAATAAAAAATTTACAAATTAGAACTTGATATAAAAGATGACATCACACATCAGAGAAAATTGATGAAACATAAAGAAAAGAGGTAGAAATTTAGAGGAAAAAATTTTAAAGGAAAAATATTCAGAAAATATATTATTTATCTCATACATGTTTCAGAAGAAAAGAAAGAATAAAATACAGGAAGAAACAAATAGGAAACAGAAAATAAAGTTTTTGTGTTAGAGGAAGACGTAAGCTTTCATATGAAAGTTCCTACGTTTGCCCAGCAGAAATAACGTAGAAAGAGAGAGAGTCTCGGATACATGCTGGTAAATTTTTGGATATTTAAAGATAAAAAAGAGATGCATATCAGTGCATGAAAATTACAGTGGTAATAATTTCTCATATACAACATTGAATGTTATAAAACAGTAGATGAATATTTTTAATGTTTTGAGAAAAAGTGATTTGGAAATTTTAATTCCATACCCAGACAAATTATCAATTAAATATGATACTAAAATAAATATTCCAACAGGCAAGGGCTTAGAAAATATGCCACGTTTTCAATTCTTCCTAAAAAAAATAATTACAGTCATCCCTCGTGTCCACTGGTTATTGGTTCTAAGATGCTCTGTAGACACCAAGATTTGTGGATGCTCAAGTCCTTTAGGTAAAAAGGTGTAGTATTGCCTGGATGTGGAGGGTCACGTCTGTAATCTCAGCACTCTGAAAGGCTGAGGCTAGCAGATCACTTGAGGCTAGGAGTTTGAGATCAGCCTGGCCAAATGGTGAAAACCCGTCTCCACTTAAAAATACGAAAATTAGCCGGATGTGGTGGCACACGCCTCTAATCCCAGCTACTCGGGAGGCTGAGGCAGGAGAATTGCTTAAACCCAGGAGGTGGAGGTTGCTGTGAGATGACATCAGGGCACTGCACCAGCATGGGCGACAGAGGGAGACTCTGCCTCGAAAAACAAAAACAAACAAACAAAAGATGTAGTATTTCATAAAACCTATCAACATCCTCCTGTATGCTTTATATCATCTCTAGATAACTTCTAATACTTCTAATACAATGTAAATACTATGTAAATAGTTGCTATTCTATGTTGTTTTTATTCGTATCATTTTTATTAATATATGGCCATTTTTAAGTTTTATATTTTTTGAATATGACTTGCATCCATGGGTGTGGAACCTGTGGATACAGAGGGTCATCTATACATGAAGGTATACTCCAGAAAGAGTAAAGATGAGATTTGCAGTCACAGGATTCAAGAAATAGAGGTAAGAAACCAAACTGATAATGATGTTCAAATAATTGCTGTTAAATAGCTGCAAAGTTTAACAAAAATGTTAAGGATTAATTTCATAATAAAAATAGACATACAGTGAATTAAACGTTAAAACTAATAACATTCCAATTCTAAAATTCTAGATGATTTCATTGAGCCTGGGAGGTAAACAAGTGAAGGACATGTAGAGTGTCATATCTTTGAATCACAAATATTCTGAATTTATATAAGGAGATAAATCTTCCTTTGACAATTACATTTTAGTCATTAGTTAAGCATTGTGTAAATACAGTTAGAATAGAAACATGAATTGTAGAAAATATTTGCAGTCTATATAATAGACAATTTGGTGGTCCCTCCAAATAATTAGAAAGTGAAAAGAAAAAGGGAAAATTAGCAGAGGCTATGAGCTAGCAGTTCGTAAAATAAGAAAAATTTTAATTTTTCTTTGAAAAATTATTATATTGAAAATATATTATTTTCAATTATTATATAATATTTTCAATTATTATATAAAATCTCACTATTGTTGGAGAAATCCAAATTAAAATGATTACATCAAAGCAGTATCTTCAATGTTCAAAAAAAAAAAAAGACTTTAAACCCCCAATGTTGTACACAGTTAAACAGTAGAATCTAGTGTAGGTTGCTCCTATGCAGTCCCTCCACCTAAAACCATAAGAATTATAGTCCTCCCTCAACCTTTCTTCACACTGGGGCACCTTGAGACAAGGGAGATAAAGTTTCCTAAAAAGTTAATTTGCAAACCATGAGTTTGTGTAGGACCAGAGTTTTTCACCAGCCTCACTATAGACATTTTGGGAAGGATACTTCTTTGTTGGTAAGTCTGTCTTGTGAATTGCACAGTGTTTAGCAGCATACCTGACCTCTACCCCTAGGTACCAGTGGCATCCTCCCTGCCCCAGCCCATTTATAGCAACAAAAATATCCTAACATATTGCCAAATTGCCCATGAGAGACAAATTTACACCTAGTCCAGACCCAGTGATATAAAGCATGCATGAACAGTTTGTTTTTCAACTTATGCAAGTATGGTTATCAAATAGAAAAAATAAAAGTTACCAATTTCAAAGCTTCCATCAATTAAACCAGCAAGAGAAGAGGATATGTCAAATCTCCTTTCTATTTGAGTGATGGAAATTTTCATAATGATTCCACCTAGTGCTTTAGCAATATAGCTGAATGACAGGGCTGCCAAGAACATCTAAAAACAATAGAAGAAAAAATGAAAATTGGTTAATCAAAGAACTATATAACGTTTATAGGTACATGGAACTAAAACAGTTTTTCTTCTTTACTCGAAAACATTATCATAAAAAAATACCCATTTTTCCCTATACAAGTTGAAACTTCTCAGCCCTATAATACTATCATCAGTACACTACTAAAGCATGATTTTCTAACTTGGTTACAACATTCGATTGCTAGAGGAGTATAGTTAAGGTTGCTATTTTTAAACTAATTTCATTAACTGATTTATAGGAAGCTAGACACTGTTCTCAGATGGCCATGATGGTGAGCTATTTTCTTTATTTCCGGGTGAATAGCCCTGGCTAACTGGGAGGGGAATGGCAGTGCATGCAGGGGTAGCACTTTCAGGAAGCCAGCTGAAAAATAGAACTTTGTGGAGGCAAAGAGGAATTTTATGACCAACACAAGTGACTGTATCAAGACAGACAAAGGTATCCAATGCAAACAGGAACCTAAAGAGACCAGGTATGTCCATAATTATATCAGAAAAACTAGATTTTATGACAAAATCTGTCTCAGGAGACAAAGGACATTATAGCAGCATAAAATTATCAATTCACCAGGAAGAGCCAACAATTATAAATAGATCTGCACCTAAAACTAAAGCAATGAGATATATGAAACAAACATAGATACAACTGAAGGAAAAATGGACAGTAACATAATAATAATAATGATACTTCAATATCCTGCATTCATTCATATACAGAACAACCAGGGAGACTATCATAGGAATCAAATGACTTGAACATGATAGACCAATTAACCTAACAGACAAATAGAGCACTCTCTATCAAATAACAACAGAATACATCTTTTCTCCAGCAGAAATGGAACATTCTCCAAGATAGACCACCGTGGCCCACACAACAAATCTTAACAAATTAAAAATGTTGTAATTATATTAAGTATCTTTTCTCCTACAGTGCAATGAAACTAGTATTTAAAAGCAGGAATAAAACAAGAAAATCCACAGATATGTGAAATTAAAAAATTCTTTCTTACACAACCAATGGGTCAAAGGAGGAATAACAAGAATTAATAAAATATCTGAGGAAAAATGAAAATGAAAACACAAGAAACCAAAACTTATGTGATGCAGTGGAAGCAGCACTAAAGGGAAAGTTTATAAACTGATATTAAGGAAAGAAAAATCTCAAATAAATAACATAACTGTATCCATCAAGGAACCAGGAAAACAAAAACAAACCTGAAATTAAGAGATGAAGAAAATATTAAACATTAGAGTAGAAAAAATAAAATAGAAAATAAACAAAAACAACAGAAAAAAATTAATGAACCCAAGTTGGTCTTTTGAATATATCAACAAAACTGAGAGACCTTTAGCTAAAATTAAAAAGAGAGAGAGACTTAAATAGCTAAAATTAGAACTGAAAGAGCAGGCATTACAACGGCTGTCTCAGAAATTAAAAAGAATTATAAGAGATGACTATGAAGAATTATAAGCCAACAAACTGGAAAACATAGAATAAATGAATACATTCCTAGAAACATACAACCTACTAAAATTGAATTATGATTCAATTTTAAAAATCTGAACAGAACTATAATTAGGACATTGAAGCAGTATCAAATACTTCCAAAAAAGATAAAACCAGTAACCAATGTCTTCACTAGAGAATTTTACCAAACTCCTAAAGAATAAGTAACACCAATACTTTTGAAAGAAACTCCAAAATTCACTTAATGTGGCCAGAATTACCCTAATACCAAAATAACATAAAGACAGAAAAAAAGAAAACTACAGAAAAATATTCCTGGTGAATATTGATACAAAAATCCTAAAGGTAATACTAGCAGACTGAATTCAACAGCATATTTTAAAAAATCACATCATGATCCAGCAAAATATATACCTGGAATACAAGGATGGTTTAACATACAAAATTAAATCAGCATAATACATCACATTCACAAAATGAAGGACAAAACCACATGATCATCTCAATTAATGCAGAAAAAACATTTGACAAGATGCCCACTCCTAACATTAATATTAATTCAACCTACTGCTGGAAGTTCTAGGAAAAGAAATTAAACAAAAAAAAGAAATAAAATGCATTTAGATTGGAAAAGAAATAAAATTATCTCTGTTCACAGATGACATCATCTTATATGTAAAGATTCTACCAAAAAAAATTTAGAAAAAATAAACACATTTAGCAAAGTTGCAGGACACAAATCAACATTCAAAATTAAGAAGTGTTTCTATGCACTACCAATGAACATTTCAAAAGGAAATTAAGAAAATCTCACTAGATCATAAAAAAGATAAAACACTTAGGAATAAACTTAAATGACAAAGTGAAGATTTTTACACTGAAACCTATTAAATATTACCAAAATAAATAAAATGCAAATAAATGGGAAACATTCAATTCTCATAGATTGGAAGATTTAGTATTGTTAAAACATCCATACTATCCAAACTCATCTACAGATTTTAATTTCAATGCCATTTAATTTTTTAAATTTTGAATTTTTACAGAGTCTTGCTCTGTTGCCCAGTCTGGAGTACAATGGAGTGATCATGGCTTACTGCAGTCCCAACCTCCTGGGCTCTATCAATCCTCCCACCTCAGCCTCCTCAATAGCTGGTACTACAGCTGTGCACCACTATGCCTAACTAATTTTTTTTTTTTAAAGATGTGGCATCTTGCCGTGTTGCTTGGACTAGAGCTAGTCTCAAACTTCTGGCCTCAAGTGATGCTCCAGCCTCAGACTTCCAAAGCCCTGGGGATACAGGTATGAACCACCATTCCTAGCCAGCATTTGTATAGAAATAGAAAAAACAAATATAAAATTTACAGAGAATCCAAAGGCACCCTGCGTAGCCAAAATAATCTTGAAGAATAACACAGCTGGATGCTTCATATTTCCTGTTTTCAAAATATACTGCAGAGCAACTGTAATTAAGATGGTGTGTACTGAAATAAAGATAGTCATATAAAACAATGGAATAGAATAGAGTTCAGAAATGAACTGTTGCCTATATGGACAAGTGATTTTCAACAAGGGTGCCAACACTGCATGACAGGGAGAGAACAGTCTCTTCAACAATTGATGTTGAGAAAACTGGATATCCACATACAAAGGAATGAAATTGACCCATTGTCTTACACCATATGCGAAAACTAACTCAAAACGGATTAAATGCCTAAATGTAAGACCTTACACTCTTAGAAGAAAATACAGAGAAAATGCTTCAGAACATTGGATTTGACAATAATTTCTTGAGTATGACACCCAAAGCACAGGCAACAAAATAAAAAATAGACAAATGTGACTACATCAAACTTAAAGACCTCTGCACATAAAAAGAAACAACAAGATGAAAATTTAACCTATAGAATGGCAGAAAATAATTGCAAATCCTATATTTAATAAGGAGCTAATACCCAGAATATATAAGTAACTTCTGCAACTTAACAACAACAAAAAACAAATAATGCAATTAAAAAATGGACAAAGGACTTCAATAAACATTTCTCCAAACAAGATGTATAAATGGCCAACAAACATATGAAAAGATGCTCAACATCACTAATCATAAGGGAAATGTAAATCAAAACTACCATGAGCTATCACCCCACGCTCATCAGAATACTCACTATTCAAAGAAAAAGAACAAATGTTAATAAGTATGTGAAAAAGTTGGATCCACTGTGTTTGTTGTTTGAAATGTAAAATAGTGCTGCCATCATGAAAACTAGTTTGGAGTTTTCACAAAAAAGTTACAAGCAGAATTACCATAGAAGCCATCGATCCTTCTTCTGTGTATATATTCAAAGAAATTCAAACTGGGATCTTGAAGAGATTTTCACACACCCATGTTCATCACAGCATTATTTACAATAGCCAAGAGGTAGAAGCAACTAAAATGTTCATTGACAAATGAATAGATAAATAAAATATGATAATACAAATCAAAACCATAGTGAGATATCATCTCATGCTAGTCAGAATGGCTATTATTAACAAGTCAAAAAATAACAGAAAATGGTGAAGTTGTGAAGAAAAGGGAACACTTATACCTTGATGGTGGGAGTGTAAATTAGCTCAACCACTGTGAAAAGCACTTTGGCAATTTCTCAAAGAACTTAAAATAGAATTATCATTCAACCCAGCAATTGTATTCCAGCAACATGGATGAAGCTGGTGGCCATTATCCTAAGCAAACTAACACAGGAACAGAAAATCAAATATTGCACGTTCTCACTTATAAGTGTGAACAAAAAATTAAGTACATATGGATACAAAGAAGGGAACAATAGACATTGTGGTTACCTGAGGGTGGAGGTTAGGAGAATACAGAGGATAGAAAAACTACCTATCAAGTACTATCCTTATTACTTGGCTGATAAAATAATCTGTACATCGGCCGGGCATGGTGGCTTACGCCTGTATTCCCAGCACTTTGGGAGGCTGAGGCGGGTGGATCACGAGGTCAGGAGATCGAGACCATCCTGGCTAACGCAGTGAAACCTCATCTCTACTAAAAATACAAAAAAAAATTAGCCGGGAGTGGTGGTGGGTGCCTGCAGTCCCAGCTACTCAGGAGGCTGAGGCAGAAGAATGGCGTGAACCCGGGAGGCAGAGCTTGCAATGAGCCGAGATTGCGCCATGGCACTCCAGCCTTGGCGACAGAGCAAGACTCCGTCTCAAAAATAAATAAATAAATAAATAAATAAATAAATAAATAAATAAAATAATAATAATAATAATAAAAATAATCTGTATATCAAACATCTGCAACACACAATTTACCTATATAACTAACTGGTACATGTACCCCTGAAGTTAAAATAAAAGTTTTAAAATGTTTTTTTCCAACTTTGTTATTTTTTCAATATTATTTTGGTTATTTGGGGACCCTTGCCATTTCATATGACTTTCAGTATGGATTTTTCCATGTCTGCAAGAAAAAAAGAAAAAAGGCTGTTGGGATTTAGATAGAATGTGCGGTAAATCTGTAGAGAAATCTGGGTAGTATTGTCATTTCAAAAATACTAAATTTTATAATCTATGAACACTGGATGTTTTTCCATTTATGTGGGTCTTTAATTTTTTAAGCAATGTTTTATAGTTTACAGTGTGTGATTTTTTTAACCTTTTTGTTTAAATTTGTTCCTACATATATTTTTGAGATGCTATGATAAATGGATTTACTCCTTTAATTATTTTTCAATGCTTATTCCTGGTGTACAGAAACACAAGTAATATGTGTGTGTGTGTGTGTGTGTGTGTGTGTGTGATTTTCTACTATGTAATTTTTCTTTAATTATTTATTAGCTCTAGTAGATTTCTTGTGGATTCTTTGGGCTTTTCTTTACATATAATTATGTTATCTGTAAATAAAGACAGTTTTCCTTCTTTCTAATTTGAATGCCTTTTGTTTCTTTTTCTTGTCTAATGGATCTGGCTAGAACTTATAGAACAATCTTGAATAGCGTTAGTAAAAATGAATATTCTTGTATTGTTTTTAATTACAGGGACAAAACTTTCAGTCTTTCAATATCAAATATTATGCCAGCTGAAGATTTTTCATAAATGCCCTTATCATGTTGAGAGAGGTCCCTTATATTACTAGTTTTCTGGGTGTTTGTGTTGAGAAAGGGTGTTGGATTTTTGTCAAATGCATTTAGTAAGATGGTCATGTGGCTTTTTTCTTTGCTTAATGTATTGCATTCCTTTGAGTTTCATGTATTTAATCATGCTTAAATTTCCAGGATGAATCCATCTTTGTTATGGTGTACAATCTTTTAAATGTGCTGTTGGAATTAATTGGCTAGTATTTTCTTGCAAATTTTTTAATATACTTAATAGACTTTATTTTTTAGAGCAATTTAGATTTACAAAACAAAATTTGACCATAAATTACAGAGAGCTTCCACATATTCCCTCTATCCACACATAGTTTCCCCCACTATTATGTTCACCTTCTATTGGTATGGTACATTTGTTTACACTGATGAACCAATTTTGATGCATTATTACATTAGGGTTCACTTGGTGTGTTGTACAGTCTATCGATTTTGATAAATGTATATTGATAGGTCTTCTTCATTACTGTATCATAAAGAATAGTCTCCCTTACCTAAAAATCCTCTGCACTGTGTTTCTTTCTTTCTTCCTCTCTTCCTCAAACACTTGGCAACTACTGAGCACATTCCTTTCTTTATATTTTTCTTCTCCAGAATCTCATATATTTGAAATCTTACAATATATAACATTTTAAGATTTGCTTCTTTGCTTACAGTTATGTTTTGGATGTCTTTCCATGTATTTTTATGACTTGATGTTCCATTTCTTTTTAATCACTACAAAAAATTCTATTGTTTGACTGTATCACAGTTTGTTTACCTATTCACCTATTGAAAGATATCTTGGTGGCTTTTAAGTCATGACAATCATGAATAAAGCTGCTATAACACTTGTGTGCAAGCTTTTATGTGAATATAAGTTTTCAAGTCATTTGGGTAAATACTAAGGTCTATGACTGCAGGATTGTACAGTAAGCCTGTCTTTAGATTCATAAGAAACTATCAGATTGTTTTACAAAGTGGCTCTACCATTTTGCATTCCTACCAGCAATAAATGAGAATTCTGGTTGCTCCTCATATTTGCCAGCATTTGGCATTTTTTGTGTTTGGAATGTTACTCACTCTAATAAGTATGTAATGAAAGCTCATTGTTTGAATTGGCAATTCACTATTGACATATTATGTTGAACATGTTTTCATATAGTTGTTTACCATCTGTATATGCCCATTAGTAAGGTATCTGTTCAGATCTTTTTCCCATTTCATAATTGGCTGTTTTCTTATGATTGAGTTTTAAGTGTTCTTTGTAGATTTTGAATATCAGCCCCTTATTAAATATATCATCCACTAGTCTCCATAGTTTCTGATAAGAAATCAGTTATTAATCTTATGGGACAGCACTTGTACATGATGAATCCCATTCTAGCTGCTTCCAAGATTCTGTATTATTATTATTATTTTGACTTTTAATGGTTTGATTACAAAATATCTCAAAGTGAATTTCTTTCAGTTTTTTTACTTGGAGTTCCTTAAGCTTCTAGGCTATTGAGATTTATGTCTTTCATCAAATTTGTGGTGTTCTCAGCCAGCCCATTTTTCAAATATTCTTTTTTCCCTTTTCTCTCTCTATTCTCCTTCTGAAATCCCTGTAATTTGTATCCTGGTTCACCTGATGGTATATGACAGGTCCTTAGGTTTTGTTCACTTTTCTTCATATATATATATATATTTTCTGCTTCTCAGACTGAAATTTTCAACTGGCCTATCTTAAAATTTGATGATTCTGTATTCTGCCTGCTTAAGGTTGCCACTGAATTTTGGTTTTAGTTCAGGCTGCTATAATAAATTACTATAGACTAAATGGGTTGAGAAATAAACATGTATATTTCATAATTCTGAAAGCTGGGTTGTCTGAGATCAAGGGGCCAACACAGTTGAATTCTGGTGAAGGCCCTCTTTTAGGTTGAAGACAGCTAGCTTCTACTTGTACCCTCACAGGGAGGGAAAAATTTAGTTGGCTCTCTCACGTTATCTAAGGGCACAAATCCCATCATGAAGGGTTCCTCTCTCATGATCTATTTACCTGCCAAAGGCCTCAAATACCAACACCTTGGGCTCAGGGTTTCAATATGTAATTGGCAAGGAAGGCACAAATATTCAGTCCATAACTCTTTTCTTATAAATTTTTATTTTAGCTATTTTTTTTTAAATTCTTCCACCTTTGGTAAGCCTTGGGCTGAGCCTAAGGATCAGCCTTAGGTAAAAGCTTATGGTCTTCTCAGGTGTTTTACAAGTGAGTCTACTACCCTGGGAATATGTGAGGCTTTCTAAATACCTCCAGGAACATGAAGTGCTAGCTTCACGGTAAGCTTGATAAATTTCTATTTTTATTAAAATTGTGAACTACCAACCTCCAGCTCTCTGCTTTAAGTTCATTCAAATAAAAACAAAACAGAGATACAAATGTACATAATTGTCAGAGAGATTTTAATGTGTCACTGGCAGGAAGAGACAACTGGCATCGAGATAAGAGGTAAAGTCTCTATCTACCTGCAGTCACGGCAAGCTGTTCATTAGTGTAATATGGTAAAATTTCTGGACTTACAGTCAGAAGACAGTTCTAAGCTTCTACAGTTTATTTTATTTTAAAAAATAACTCCCCTGCCCCACTGAACCTTCTCTTTCCCATAACTCTCCCTTGTGTCCTTTCCAGTAGAAGCTTAGAGTTGACTATGCCTGCATGACTCAAATCCTGTTTTTTGCATCATTCCTCACAAGTATCCGTGGATTATGTTATTCTGGTTATCCCCTGTTCTTCCAGGGATTTGTTTCAGACACTCTTCTCTTTTTACTTCATATACTTTTTCTGGGCAAACTCACTCATTGTCATTGTTTTTATTACCATCTGTTAAGGACTGAATGTTTGCATATCCTTCAAATATACATGTTGATGGCTTTTGTTTTAGCACCTGAGCTGATTAAAACACCAACACATAGTTTGCAATTCCAAGTCAACGAAGTTAAATACCTTATAAAACAAAGAAACTAACTAACTAAAGAATAACACTCTTTGGAAGAATATAACAATGTTCAAAATTATCCACATGTGAAGGTCCAGGAAAATGTGAGATATTCTCATGAGAAATGACAATCAACAAAAACCAACCCATAGATGGCACATATGTTAGAATCACTGACCAGAATTTTGAAAGAACTATTCTAACTATTCTCTTTGATATAAAGGAAAACAATGTCATAGTAAATGAAAATATAGTGAATGTTACCAAAAGAAGTAAGCTATGAAAATGAAAAAAAATTGGAATATGTGAAATAAATATGTGTAACTGTTGTTGCTTTAAAGTCTGTTTTATCTGATATAAGAATAGCTCCTGCTCACTTTTTGATTTCGATTTCCACAGAATGGAACAACAGTTAAAAAAAAAAAAGACAAGGAAGATGATTATATAATGATAGAAGAAATCAATCCAACAAAAAGAGATTAAATTTTTATGCACCTAACAATGGAGCTCCCAGATTCATAAAACAATTACTACTAGACCTAAGAAATCAGTAGACAGCAACACAATTATAGTGGAGAACTTAAAAACTTCACTGACCACACTAGACAGATGATCTAGAGAGAAAGTCAACAAAAACAATGTACTTAAACTACACTCTAGAACAAATGAGCCTAACAGATATTACAGAACATTCTACCCAAGAACTGCAGAATATACATTCTTGTCATCAACACATGAAACATTCTCAAATATAGATCATATGATACATCACAAAACAAATCTCAATTTTTTTTTCATATTCAGGCACCTCCAAACATATTTTCTTTATTTCCTCCAGAGAACAGGCTTCAGTTCTGAGGTCCTTGTAAACATTTAACACAAAAGAACAAACTGAAGCATCTATACCCTTGCTGGGGTGAGTTTACACAAGGATAAGTTGAGACAAATGCAGTAGTCACAGGTGAGCTTCTTACTCAGTTCAAAGTAGGTCTTGGGATGAGAGTCCCATATAGCCAGGACAGCTGACTTTCTGTGATTTCCAAGGGGCGCCCAAGACATTAAGGACTGATGATGTTTCTACTCATTGTTGATCAGGGTCAAACCTTTTCACTAACTGGGGCTGCTCTTTCCAAGAGGTCAGCGGTCAGAAAGCTGGTAGAATCGTACAAGACCATCTTAACAGTATGTGTAGATCTGCTTCTCCCATGTGGCTACCTTGTACATAGGGTCACAATCAGCCCGGTGAGCTCAATGACATAGTCTAAGTCTTGCTGGATAATAAAATGGCTTCCATCACCTTGGTTAGCAGTGAATCCATCTCTGAAACTTAGAGGGATAGAACTGGTGCTTTTTTTTTTTTTTTTTGAGACAGTCTTGCTCTGTCACACGGACTGGAGTGCAGTGACACAATCTTGGCTCACTGCAACTTCTGCCTCCCGGGTTCAAGCAATTCTCCTGCCTCAGCCTCCCGAGTAGCTGAGATTACAGGCATGCACCACCACACCTGGCTAATTTTTGTATTTTTAATAGAGATGTGGTTTCACCATGTTGGCCAGGCTGGTCTCGAATTCCTGACCTCAGGTGATTCACCCACCTTGGCCTCCCAAAGTGCTGGGATTACAGGCGTGAGCTACCATGCCCGGCCGAATAATTTTTTTTAATTGAAATCATATCAACTATTTTTTTCAGACCACAGTGGAATAAAACTAGAAATCAACTCCAGAAGGAACTCCTGAAACTACACAAATACATGGAAAATAAACAATCTGCTCCTGAATGATTTGGGGGTTATCAATTAATGCAAGATGGAATTTTTTTTTTCTTTGAGACAGATGCTTGCTCTGTCAACCAGGCTGGAGTGCAATGGTGTGATCTCGGCTCACTGCAACCACTGCCTCCTAGGTTCAAGTGATCCTCCTGTCTCAGCTTCCCAAGTAACTGGTACTACAGGGGTATATGCCACCATGCCTGGCTAATTTTTGTATTTTAGTAGAGAGGGGGTTTCACAACCTTGGCCAGGCTGGTCCTAAACTCCCAACCTCAAGTGATTCGCCCACCTCAGCCTTCCAAAGTGCTGGGATTACATGGAGGAGCCACTGCGCCTGGCCAGAAATTTTATTTAAAAATCTGGAAATACATACATACATATATGTAAGGTATCTTTATACACCTTACACTTATGTATATAAAAATATCTTTAAGTTTAAGGTATACAAAGTTTAAGGTGTATATATACACACACACACACACATATATATACACACAACTTATATACTATATATATATAAGTGTACAAAGATTTTAATTAAAATTAACAATAACTTAATAATGAATTCCTTAAAAGGAGTATAATAAGTTGAAGAGGAGAAAATTAAAAAAATAAAATAAATGCAAATTTTCCAATATTCAACAAAAATGTGAAAACCTCAGATTGAGAGTGCCTGTTGAACACCCAGCAAAAGACATAGGGACACACATATATATGGAGAAAGTTTAGTAAAACATAAGAATATCAATGACAAGAAAAAAATTTGAAGTCTTTCAGAAAAGAAAGCATATCAATTTTAAACAGTAAGTGTGGATGTACAAAAGATTAATAGTACTTTTTTTTTTTTTGAGACAGAGTCTCACTCTGTTGCCCAGGCTGGAGTGCAGTGACGCGATCTCAGCTCACTGCAAGCTCCGCCTCCAGGGTTCATGCCATTCTCCTGCCTCAGCCTCCTGAGTAGCTGGGACTATAGGTGCCCACCACCACACCCAGCTAATTTTTTTGTATTTTTATTAGAGACGGGGTTTCACCATGTTAGCCAGGATGGTCTCAATCTCCTGATCTTGTGATCCACCCACCTCAGCCTCCCAAAGTGCTGGGATTATAGGCATGAGCCCCGTGGATGAATAATACTTTTGAAGTATTGAGGTAAGAGAACATTAAAACTGTAATTTTATATTTAGCCATGTAGTCATTCAACTATAAGGAAATATATTATTGAGCATATAAGGTCTCAAAAGTGTGGCATGTAAAGATTCACACTGAAATCAAATTCGGAAGATATACTTCAATAAAACAAGAATTAAATACTGAAGATATTGTGTGAGATTTGTAAAACAAGGTGAATAAAACACTTGATAATTTTGTAATTGTCTTTTAAAAAATGAGATCAAAAATAGAAAAGGAAAGAAAATAGATATAATATCTAAAATTTAAAATTTTAGATGGAAAATCAAGATAGTATCAGAGAGTATAAAGGTTAAAGAGGCATATCAAAGAACATGAGAACATGTATTTTAGTATGTTTGGGGCTTCTATTAAAAATATAGCAAAATATAGCATACAACAAAACTGAGTACCTTATAAACAACAGAAATTTACTTGTCACAGTGCCAGAGGTTGAAAAGTCTGAGATCAGGACAGCAGCAGGAAGAGGGTCATCTTCTTACAGTAATCTCACAGTGGGAAGGGCAAAATAGCTCTCTGGGGTCTCTTTTATAACAACACTAAGCCCATTCATGAGGGGTCTGCTTTCATGACCTAATCACTTCTCGAAGTCTTTACCTTTGGATCAGAGACAGTACAAATATTCAGACCATAGCAATATGCTACAGTATTTGCCTTGTTGTAAGAGAGATAAATATATCAATTCAAAAAGTATAAGAAAACATTAAAAGGCAACAGGGAAGGGAGTAAATTGGCATAATATTCTAAGATAGTAGAACCAAGTCTGACTATATAAAATACAATAAACGTAAGTGGACAAAATTGCTAGTTTAAAGGCAGAGATTTTTCAGTTTGGCTATTTTTTGAAAAATCTAAATATGCGCTCTTGATAACAGGTATTCCTAATTCATGAGGAAGTGTTGATAATGGTAAAAGAATAAGAAGCAATTAAAAAAAAATCTTGTAGCTGTATAAATAATAGCCCAAATAGATTTACACAAACATCATTATGGATAGAGGTTTCTACATATTGATATAAGTATATCAACCTAAAAGATACAATGATTATAAAACAATGGATTTAATAGGTATAAAATATATAAACAAAAGTCAGTAGAATTATTGTCACTAGAGGAAATTTCAACATATCTTTGTTTCTCAATTATGATAGGTCAAGTAGTCAAAATATTAGCAGGAACATAAAAGATCTGAATAACACAATTAACAAGACTGACCTCTAAGATACATATAAAATTCATATAAAATTCTACATCTGGTTGGGCATGGTGGCTCATGCCTGTAATCCCAGCACTTTGTGAGGCCAAGGCAGGTGGATCACGAGGTCAGGAGTTCAAGACCAGCCTGACCAATACGGTGAAACCCAGTCTCTACTAAAAATACAAAAATTAGCCAGGCACAGTGGCATGTGCCTGTAATCCCAGCTACTCAGGAGGCTGAGGCAGGAAAATCACTTGAACCTCACTTGAAACTGGGTGACAGAGGCTGCAGTGAGCCGAGATTGCTCCACTGCACTCTAGCCTGGGTGAAAGAGTGAGACTCTGTCTCAAAAAAAAAAAAAAACTACATCCAACAATTCAAAGAATATGCATTTTTCTCAAGTACATGAGGGAGAATTACAAAAACTGATGATATATTCGGACATAAAAAAATCCCAACAGTACACATGGACACAAACAAGTGAACAATAGATGCTGAGGCCTACTTGAGGGTGGAGGGTAGGAGGAGGGTGAAATCTAAAAAAGTACCTGTTGGTAACTATGATTATTATCTGAGTGCTGAAATAATCTGTACACCAAACTCCCATGACACACAATTTACCTGTGTAACAAACCTGCATATGTACCCCCTGAACCTAAAATAAAAGTTGAAAAGAAAAAGAGAACTCAACAGGTTTCAAAAAGTAGGTATCATACAGACAATATCTGCCACAGTGCAATTATGGCAGGCAATGGTAGAAAACATTTTTAAATAAGAATCCCCATATATTTGGGGCAAATCTTATTTTAAATAACTTGTGTATTAATTAAGAAATTATAGTGGAATTTTAAGTAGAAGTTTAGGACTGATAAGACATGAGATAAGTGAATACAATTTAAAAAAATATACCGGGACTTCTGGGTGCTACCTTTGCAGAAAAGAAAGTTGGAGGGCGCCATTTTTTTCTAACATCAAGTAAAACACTAAACCGACTGAAAAAGCAATGATTCTTGGATCCATAAAAGAGATGAGGACATGTGGCAAACCACTGTCTCCAAGATTGGAGATGGAGAGACAAAGTAAATATAAGGAGTAACAGCTTCCTGGAGCAGAAACTCATAACAAAAACCAGAAAGGAAATAGTGCTAGGGTAAAAAAGAAAAAAAAATGTACTATAATTGAATTGCTAGAGCCTCAGGTTGGACAAGTCTGAGGGCTAATAACTCCAGGGGGACCAATTCAAGGACCCCCTTTTTTGATGATTTTCTCTTCAGGAGCTTGACCTGGATCTTATAGTAAATGTTGGAGAAAAATCTTCTCATTCTAGCAGAGTGAAAGAGAAAAGAATCATTTTGAAATAGGCCAGAGCACTTTGTTTTTAATAGGGATTATCAGACTTGCCCTCGGGAAAAACTAATTAATTGGAGCCTCATAAGCTCTGGTGTTATCTGAGCTTAACTGACCTGAGGTAAAGGAAATACCCAACTTCAGCCAGTTCTAGCCTACCATATTACAGAGAGAAATATTCAATTACAGCCCACTCTAGCCATCCTATCCTGCCTAGGGAGAAAAACATTTTTTTAAAAATTGACACTTTGGGAAGATGAAGCTGGTGGATTGTGAGGTCAGGAGTTCAAGACCAGCCTGGCCAAGATGGTGAAACCCCGTCTCTACTAAAAAATACAAAAAAATTAGCTGGGTGTGGTGTTGAGTGCCTGTAATCTCAGCTACTGGGAGGCTGAGGCAGAGAATTGCTTGAACCAGGGAGGGAGAGGCTGTAGTGAGCTACGATCACACCACTGCATTCCAGCCTGGGCAACAGAGTGAGACTCCATCTCAAAAAAAAAAAAAAATTGAGAAGCATTTGTGAAATTTATGGTCCAGAGTCAGAGGTTCATTCAAAGACTGATACCTAAGCTTAGAACTGTAGGATGCCTCTTCTCCGGACTGTGCCTTACCAACACATTGAAGGCACGTGTATGGTAGGTTTTTATCCAATACATCCTCCCTTGCTATCAAAGAGATATTACAAGTCACCTAAAAGGCAAATAACACAATTAGAAGAGACAGAGCAAGAATCAGGACCAAACTCACATATGGCAGAGATGTTGGAATTATCAGACTGGGAATTTAAAATGACTATGAGCAACATACTAAGGGCTATAAAAGTAAAAGAGACAGTATGCAAGAACAGATGAGCAATTTAAGCCGAGATAAAAATTCTAAGAAAGAACCAAAAACAAATGCTAGAGATCAAAATATTGTAGCAGAAATAAGTAATTCCTTTGACAAGCATATTAGTATACTTGGCATACCTGAGAAAAGGCTATATGAGCTTCAGAATATACCAATTAAAATCTGCAGAAGTAAAAAGCAAAATGAAAAAAAGACAGAAAAATATCAGAAGAAAATACCCAAAAGCTAAGGGATAACTACAAAAGTAGCAACATGCACATAATAGGGACACCCCAAAAATAGAATATGAAACAGAATAAATATTTGAAACAATAATAACTGAGAATTTCCCCAAATTTATGTCAGACAACATACCACAGATCTTGGAAGTTCATAGAAAAACAAGCAGAATAAATGCTTTAAAGAGTCCACCTAGGAATATCATTTTCAAACTACACAAAATCAAAGACAAGGGGAAAAAAGTCCCAAAAGAAACCAGAGGGAAAATAAAATACCTATCCTTACCTATATAGGAACAAAGATAAGAATTGCATTTGACTTCTCAGAAACCATGCCAGCACAGAAAGAGTGGAATAAAAATATGTAAAGCATTGATAGAAAACAACAACCTAAAATTATGAAACCTGTGCAATTATCTTCTAACACGAAAGAAAAATAAGGATTTCTCAGATAAACAAAAATTAAAGGAATTTCTCGTCAGAGTTGCCTTGCAAGATGTTAAGAGCAGTTTTTTAGAGAAAGAGAAAATAATATAGATCAGAAGCTCAAAACTTCATAAAAACAGAGAGACACTGCAGAAAATAAGTGAAGGTAAATTAAAAAGTTTTTTTTAATTCTTAATTGATCTAAGAAATAACAGTTATTCAAAATAATAATATCTACAATGTATTTGATTATGTATGCTTACACTAAAATAAAAAGAATGACACAATGATGCAATAAACGGGAGAGAAGAATAAAAATAATTTGTTTTGCAAGTTACACTACCCATGAAGCAGTATGGTGTAATTTGAAAGTAAACTTGAAATAGTTGTAAATATATCTTACAAGCACCAGGGCAACTACTATATAAGTCAAAGAAGAAATATAACAAATACGCTAAGAAAGGAGAAAAAATATTAATGGTATTATATAAAATGCTCATTTGAAACCACAAAAAGCACAAAAAGAGTGGAATACAAATATAGAAACGAAGAACAGATAGAAATACAGTAAGAAGTATGGTAGATATTAATTCAACTACAGTCATGTACTACATAACGACATTTTAGTTATCAGTGGACTGCATATATGATAGTGGTCCCATTAGATTTTAATACCATATTTTACTGTACTTTTTCTATGTTTAGATACAAAAATACTTATTGTGTTACAATTCCTGCAGTATTTAGTACAATAACAGGCTGTAAAGGTTTGTAGCCTCAAAGCAATAGGCTATAACATATAGCCTAGGTGTCTAGCAGGCTAATCTATCTAGGCTTGTATAAGTACAGTCTATGATGTTTGCAAAATTAAAAAATTTGTCTGACAGTGCACTTCTCAGAATGCATTCCTGTCATTTAATGTTCCATGACTGTATATTAATAATGAACTTTAACATCAGTTATCTAAATGCACCAACTAAAAGATAGAAGGTGACAGTAAATCAAGTAACAAGGCCAACTATATGTTGTGTACATGACACCCACTTTAAATATAAAAACACATATAGATTAAAAGTAAATGGATGGAGAAAAATATTCTATGCTAACAATAATCAAAAGAAATCAGGAATAGCTAAATTAATTTTAGACACAGCAAACTTCAAAGCAAGGAAAGTTACCAGAGGTTAAAAAAAGGTATACATATGTAACAAACCTGCATGTTGTGAACATGTACCCTAAAACTTAAAGTATAATAATAATAAAATTAAAAAAAAAAGAAAAGCAAAAGGAAATTGATTTAAAAAAAAAAGTGAGAGGGTGCATTACAGAATAATAAGGACATCAGTTCTCAAAAAAGATATAATACTCAACATATATGCACCCAACAACAGAGCATCAAATTCTATGAAGTAAAAACTGGTAGAACTGCAAGGAGAAATAGATGAATACACTATCATAGTTGGAGACATCAATACTCCTCTGTGGGAAGGGAACAAATCCAGCAGGCAGAAACAGATAGAAAATAGTTGACCTTAATAACACCATTAATCAACTAGATATAATTAACATCTATATATTACTTTACAACTTCATGTATTACATCCAACAACAGTAGAATAGACATTCTTAAGCTCACATGGAACATTCACCAAGAGAGACCACATTCTAAGCCATAAAATATATCTTATCCAATTTATTTTCAAAAAGAAGTGATAGCATTTGTTCTCAGACAACAATAGAATTAAAGTAGAATCAATAACAGAAATAACAGGAAAAATCCCCAAATATGTAGAGACTAAATAATACATTTTTAAGTAACACTTAGGTCAAAGGAAACCTCAAGATAAGTTTTTAAATATTTTGACTAAATAAAAATAAAAACACAATTCATCAAAATTTGTGGGAGGTAGCAAAAGCAATGCTTAGAGGAAAATTTATTGCACTGAATACATATATGAGAAAAGAGGAAACATTTAAAACCAGTATTTAAGCTTCTACCTTAGGAAACTTGGAAAAAAACAGCAAATGAAATTCAAAGCAAGAAGAAGAAAGTTAATAATAAAAATTAAAACCTAAGTCAATGACATTAAAAACAGGAATTCAATAGAGAAAATATACACAACCAAAGACTTGTTCTTTAGAAAGATCCATAAAATTTATAGGCTTCTAACCAGGTTAACTAAGGGAAAAAAAAAGAGAGTGAATACTAATTACCAATATCAAAAATAAGAGGGGATACCACTACAAATCCCACAGACATTAAAAGGATAATAATGAAATACTATGAAAAAACTATACCTGCAATTATAATAACCTAAATTAAATCGACCAATTTCCCAAAATAAACAATCTACTCAAACTCTTACAAGAAAAAACTGATGATCTGAATTAGGCCTTTATCTGTTTAAGAAATTAGATTGTCAAGTAATAACCTTCAAAAACAGAAAGAATGGGCCGAGCGCAGTGGCTCATGCCTGTAATCCCAGCACTTTGGGAGGCCAAGGTAGGCGGATCCCGAGGTCAGGAGATCGAGACCATCCTGGCTAACACAGTGAAACCCCATCTCTAGTAAAAATACAAAAAATTAGCCAGGCGTGGTGGCGGGTGCCTGTAGTCCCAGCTACTCAGGAGGCTGAGGCAGGAGAATGGCATGAACCGGGGAGGCAGAGGTTGCAGTGAGCTGAGACAGCACCACTGCACTCCAGCCTGGGTAACAGAGCGAGACTCCATCTCAAAAAAAACAAAACAAAACAAAAAACAGAAAGAATGAGGCCCAGATAGTTTCACTAGTGAATTATACCAAACATTTAAGAAACATGTTATACTAATTGTATACAACCTTCTTCACAGGATAAAAGCATCAAGAATACTTTCTATCTTATTCCATGAGGCCAGCATTACCCTGATACTAAAATCCAAGATATTACAATAACAAAAAAATGTAGACCAATATCACTCATGAACATAGATGTAAAAATCCTCAACAAATATTAGTAAAAAAATTCAATAATACACGAAACATAAAATAATTAAATACCATGATCAAATGGGATTTATTACAGGTACGCATGGCTGGTTCGATGTATGAAAATCAATTCATGTAATCTATCACATAAACTTAATTTGAAAAGAAGATATTTATAATAGTGATATGTTTTGGCTGTGTCCCCACTGAAATCTCACCTTAAATTGTAGCTCCCATAATCCCCATGTGTCATGGAAGGGACCCAGTGGGAGCTAACTTTATCATGGGGATGGGTTTTTCCTATGCTGCTCTTGTGATAGTGAATAAGTCTCAGAAGATCTGATTATTTTATAAAGCGCAGTTCTCCTGTACACACTCTTTTGCCTGCTGCCATGTAAGATGTACCTTTGCTCCTCTGCGTTTCACCATGATTGTGAGGCCTCCCTTGCCATTTGAAATTGTGAGTCCATTAAACTTCTTTTTCTTTATAAATTACCCAGTCTTCAGTGTTTCTTCCTAGCAGCATGAGAATGGAATAATACAGTAAATTGGTACTGAGGGGCATTGCTACAGGATACCTGATAATGGGGAAGCAGCTTTGGAACTGGGTAATGGGCAGACGTTGGAACAGTTTGGAGGACTCAGAAGAAGACAAGAAAATGTGGGAAAGTTTGAACTTCCTAGAGAATTGGAGGGCTCAGAAGACAGGAAGATGTGGGAAAGTTTGGTACTTCCTAGAGACTTGTTGAATGGCTTTTATCAAAACACTGATACTGATATGGACAATAAAGTCCAGGCTGAAGTGGTATCAGATAAAGATGAGAAACTTTTTGGGAACTAGAGCAAATGTGATTCTTGTTATTCTGTAGCAAAGAGACTAGCAGAATTTTGCCCCTGCCCTAGAGATCTGTGGAACTTTGAACTTGAGAGAGATGATTTAGGGTATCTGGTGGAAGATATTTCTAAGCAGCAAAGTGTACAAGAGGAAGCAGAGCATAAAAGTGTGAAAGATTTGCAGCCTGGCAATGCAGTAGGAAAGAAAAACCCATTTTCTGGGGGGATATTCAAGCAGGCAGCAGAAATTTGAATAAGTAATGAGGAGACAAATGTTAATTGCCAAGACAATGCGGAAAATGTCTCCAGGGCACATCAGAGACCTTGGGAGCAGCCACGCCCATCACAGGTCTGGAGGTCTAGAAGGGAAAAATGGTTTCCTGAGCCTGGTCCAGGGCCCCCCTGCTGTGTTCAGTCTCATGACTTGGTGCCCTGCATTCCAGCCACTCCAGCCATGGCTAAAAGGGGCCAAGGTACAGCTTGGACTGTGGCTTCAGAAGGTAAAAGCCCCATGCCTTGGCAGCTTCCACATGGTGTTGAGCTTACAGGTGCACAGAGGTCAAGAAGTGAAGTTTGGGAACCTCCACCTAGATTTCAGAGGATGTATGGAAATGCTTGGATGTCAGGCAGAGGTGTGCTTCAAGGGTGAAGCCCTCATGGAGAAATTTCAGTATGGCAGTCAGAAGGGAAATGTGGGGTAAGAGCTCCCACAAACTGTCCCCACGATCCTCCAGATCCCAGAATGGTAGATCCACTGACACCGTGGATTGCACTGTGCACATGGAAAAGCCACAGATACCCAATGCCAGCTGATGAAAGCAGCTGGGAGGAGGGTTGTTCCCTGCAAAGCCACAGGGGTGGAGCTGCCCAAGACTGAGGGACCCACCTCTTGCATCAGTCATTCAGCTTATACACACTGAGCACTGATGTTTGCCAGAGAGAACAGTGAATCAAACACCTATGTTTTCACGGAGCTTAATTTATGGTACAGAGAGATAGATGGTAAATAAATTACATATATATTATATATAAATATAGGATAAATACATGTTATATATCATAATATATAATATATATACATATATAATCATTACCCTAACTAAGGTTATATTATATATAACCTGTTACTCTACCAAAGGTTATATTATATATAACCTATATATAATTATATATATATAGTCTCCACGTATATGAAGACTACATATATAGCTTACAACCTATATATATGTATATATACAACCTATATATAATTATATATATATATTCTCCATTTATATGAAGACTACGTATATAGGTTATATATATGTTCACTATATATACACACTTTCTCCATGTATATGAATACATATATAGTTTATATGTTTACTATATACATACATATATAGTTTGATATATACATATATTTTATATGTGTATGTATGTATTATATCTATGTATGCATTTATATATTATATGTGTATATATTTATATATTTATATATTTTTATATATGCACATATATAATATATACATATATAAATATAATACATATACACATATCCACACATATAGACATGTTTACTATGTATGTATATACATATACAGCTTATATATGTATATGTGTACATATGTATGTGTACACATATATGTTAACTATATATACATGAATATATACATATATTGTATACATACACTATATATAGTATATAAAATAGAGTATATAAACTTATTTAAACACAAACTGTGTGTGTGCATATATATATACACACACTTTATAATATAGAGAGATGATAAACTACATACATGTAATACATATTACATAAATTACATATGTAAATATATGTAATATACATGTAATTTATTTATCATCTATCTCTCTATACCATAAAGTGTATGTGTATATATATGCACAGTTTGTGTGTATGTAATAGTTTACATACTCTATTTTATATACTATATATAGTGTATATATGCAATATATGTATATATTCATGTATATATAGTAAACATATGTGTACAATATACATATATAAACTATATATGTATATACATACATAGTAAACATGTATATATCTGTGTATATATTTATATATCAAACTATATGTGTATACATAGTAAACATATATAAACTATATACATGTATTCTTCATATACATGGAGAATATATAGATGTAATGTTATATATAATATAACCTTAGGTAGAGTAATGACCCTTAAAGACATCCAGGTCCTAATCTCCAGAACTTGTAAATATGTTAGGTAACATGGCAAGGAGATATTAAAATTGCACATGGAATTAAGGTTGATAAACAGATGACTTAAAACAAAGAGATTGCCTTGACCTGGCCTAGTGAATCCATTGTAATCACAAGGCTCCTTTAAATGTGAAAGAAGCATCCATGTGACGTGGGCATCACTAGCTTTGAACACGGAAAAGGGCCATGAGCCAAGGAATTCAGACAGCCTCTAGAAACTGGAGAAAACAAAGAAGTGTATTGTTCCTAGAATTTTCAGAAAGAAACATGGTCTTGCCAACCCCCTGAGTTTAGTTCACTGACACTTATTTCTGATTTCTGGATTTTAGATCTCTAAGATAATAATTTTTGTTTGTTTTAAGCCATTAAACACACATGTGCGCAAACACGCACTTCTACACAAGTGCGTTTTGTGGTCTTAGTGTCAGCTGGTGATAAGTACTATAAAAATCAAGCTGGTTAAAGAGTTATGGATAGGGAATGCTATTTTATATGGGGTGTTCAGGAGTAAAGAAATCTTTAAACAGAGATCTGAATGACATGAAAGTACAAGACATCTGGAAGAAGAACGTTTTAGAAGAGGAACAAGGAAGTGCAAAATTCCCCAAGTCAGAAGTGTGCTTGGCATGTTTGAGAAATAGCAAAAAGGCCACCATGGCTGGAGAAAAGAGACCCAGAATAAAACCTGTGGGATATGGATCTTGGTGGCAGTTACATATGCGGAGTGATTATTCCAGAAAGGGAGTGAAAATGAAGGCAGAAAGGGGAGACTTTTTCTTTTGCTCTGTTTTTTTAATAATCATTACTTTTTTGTTGTTAAAGATTTTCATTACAATATAGGGGTACAGGTAATTTGAAGAGCAGAAAAGACAAGTGTAATGAAGAAGTATACACTGGCAGATTCTGTGTAACACAGTTGGTTCAATACAAAAAACTGAGGGAAAATAATCAAATAATGGTAGAAAATAATCAAAGTATGTCGTTTTATTTAAATGGGTTTGTAATCTACTTGGGCTTTTATACATTTCCACCCACTGAGTCTGTATATGCAAGTCAGTAACAACGTGTATTAGTGTGCGCACATGCACATAAACCAAGTCCCATGGTTGTTTGATACTGAATAATATGGAACAAGGTATATTATTAAATAGGCCGCACCGCTTAAGGGTACTAATAGCACAAAAGTCCACAGTTATTTTAGCAATGTGAAACAGAGTTGAGAGCATGGAATTTGGAATCAGACTGCCTGAATTCAGACCTTGGCTCCATCTTTTACGAGCTGTGAGAACTAGGGAAATTCATTTGCCTTTTCCATACCTAGGTTTTTTTCATCTGCAAAGGGAGATAATAACATCTGGTTGATGGAACTGTGGTAAGGAAGAAAATCTATTAACACAAACAAAACACTAGCGCAATATCTCATATATAGTAAGTGCTCAACAAATGTTAGCCACTATTATTGTTTCTCTCACCATCTCTTTTTATGTTGCTGAATTAGATCTATTTTTACCACTGTTTTAATTATCTCTGTCTGTATGTGCGCATACTCCTAATTCACAAGATTTCAAAATTAATAAGATTTTTTGTAATTATTTTTACTGAAACAGCACTTTGTTGATAGTTTGATGTCCCAAACTTCATAAAAAATTAAAATACTGATTATTTAAAAATTTTATCGCATTACATTTTTATTCCTCATGAATACAAAGTAGGCACAGAAATGCAACTAAATTCAACTGCAGACACACAAGTCTTTACAAAATTGTTGTAATGCGATTGTTGAGGTTAATATTCTTTCAATGTTAACAATTTAACTTAGTGAAAAGATTCCTTTAAACATCACTTGTAGATATGATTAATCAATTTAGCAATGTTTTCGATGATGTTAACCTTATTCAAACATTTTCCCCTGGCTTTTTTTTTTTTTGATATGGCGTCTCGCTCTGTCACCCAGCTTGGAGTGGAGTGGCGGGATCTCGGCTCACTTCAACCTCTGCCTCCCGGGTACAAGTGACTCTTCTGCCTCAGCCTCCTAAGTAGCTGGAACTACAGGCGCGTGCCACCACGCCCGGATAATTTGTGTATTTTTAGTAGAGACAGGGTTTCATCACACTGGCCAGGCTGGTCTCGAACTCCTAACCTCGTGATCTGCCAGCCTCGGCCTCCCAAAGTGCTGGGATTACAGGCGTGAGCCACCGCGCCCGGCCTGGCTTCTTTATTGGACTGCAGGTAATGTGCCTTACATACACTGCTATCTTCCTAACTCCTAGCTTCTATTCTAAATATGCTTTAAGGGATTATTCTGGAAATCTTATTTCTTCCACCAGTTTGTTGTCACTTTGCTATGCACATGAAAGTGAAATCACTGTAACACTCAGTATTTAAAAGTAAAAATAATTAAGCTTAATATTACCCTTAGACAATAGAAGATAATTCACTTGCATTAGCCAATACTTTTTCCTTATGATTGCCATTCTGCTGAAATATTATTCAAATATTTCACCACAATAGACTTTTACCAGATATCTCAGAAAACAAACAAACTCTATGTTCCCTGGACAAAGTTAAAAGGAACCTTGTTTAACATTATTGCAAGTGAATTCTGTCAAAGGAAATAAATACTTGGGACCCCAATTTACTATGCCAAAAGAAACAAAATGAAGCTGAGTCACCAAAAGCGGCTTTTTCTTTTGTTCCTAAGCAGGTAGCTACCGGTAAAAGGTTAAATATCTCCAGGAGTAGGTACTCTATGTTCACTTTATCTTGTTTAAAGTGTCAGTTTACTAAGTGCAAGATGCATACATAGTTGACTATTTACCTACCTGCTCATTTTTCTCTGGCAACCTGTGGATTCAGAATTGTGACCATACCCTCACCTCTCTTTCCCCTTCAACCTATTTTTCCCCTTTAAATATTGAGGCCCTCAAAATCATCTTTTGAGAAAGGCACAGGCCTGTCTCCCCCGTGCATCCTTAACCTTTGCAAAATAAACTTCTAAATTGATTAAGACCTATCTTTCATACCTTTTGATTTACAAATTTGTAAATTGGTGACCAAGGGAAGGACTCTTAGTGGAGATGGCCCTAACCTTTGACAAGGCTCCTACGGGTGCCAGGTGCAAGCTTGAGCTATCTTCATTGCTCACACTGTCAGAGGCATGTGAACCAGAGCAACTCCATCTTGAATAGAGGCTGGATAAAATGAGGCTGAAACCTACTGGGCTGCAGTCCCCGACAATTAAGGCATTCTAAGTCACAGGATGAGACAGAAGTTCAGCACAAAATATAGGTCACAAAGACCTTGCTGATAAAACAGGTTGCAGTAAAGGAGCTGGCCAAAACCCACCAAAAGCAAATGGCCACAGAGTGACTTCTGGTCATCCTCACTGCTACACTCCCACCAGCGCCATGACAGTTTATAAATGCCATGGCCACATCAGCAAGTTACCCTATACGGTCTACAAAGGGGAGGCATGAATAATCCACCCCTTGTTTAGCATATCATCAAGAAATAACCATAAAAATGGGTAACCAGCAGCCCTTGGGGCTGCTCTCTCTATGGAATAGCTATTCTTTTATTCCTTTACTTTCTTAATAAACTTGCTTTCATTTTTCACTGTGGACTTGTCCTGAATTCCTTCTTGAGCAAGATCCAAGAACCCTCTCTTGCGGTCTGGATTGGGACCCCTTTCCTGTAACAAAACCAATTGCACATTTTGCCAAGGTCAGGGGGCTCCCACTGCAGAGAGAATGCCTGATCTCTCAAAATTTGGTTAAGATCTAAGATTTATTTTGTTGTGCAACACCTTTTCTGGAGTTTCACTTGCTTCGAACAAAGAAGGGGAGTTTTCCTGCTCCATGATGATGAAGGAGACCAACAACTCCTTTCTGAAGTTTGAGCCCACTTCCCACAGGGAAGGTGAGTTTGAGTTTTTCCCTGCTTCTAGGATGGTAGAGAGCAGTGTTCAGCCTGGGCCCCATTCCTAGGCAGTAGCTGAATTGTAGTTTTTGTCTTGGAAATTCTCCTTAATTACTAAAAGTTAAGATTAGCAACTAGCTGGCCTTAATTTCTCCATACCATTACAGCACTCAGCGATCCTATAAATTGTACAATTGTTTGTTTGTTTGACTTAACTGATTTTTGTTTGTTTGTTTTTGTTGTTTCAGTCTTTTTCCCGTTAGGTTTGACCAACTCTACTCGACACGGTCAAAGCCAAAGAAAAGTTCCAAATTATGGGGAAAAAGGCTACTGAGTTGATTAAATTCCTGCCTCTGTAAAAGGAAAGAAAAATTAAAAAACAACCAGCAAAAGGAAAAAATTATATTGATTACCTGAGGGGCTTTTATGTACATAACAGGGCCATTTATTCCTAGCCAAGCCAAGATGACAGAGCAATGGTAGTTACCACATGCTGTAGTTCAGTAGCTAAGATTCTGCCCTTTTTTCACCATGACAGCCTGGGTTTGGTTCCTAAATCCAATCTTTTCTGGGTTGATACTTGTGTTACTTTTGAAATATCAGCAGTTTGTCACAGCTAAAATATGGTAATGAAATTTAAAAGGATGTATTTAGTTCCATGGTTAAAAATCAGCTTAATTAAAAGCTAATATCCAAGATGTGTGTGTGAGTGTGAGTGTGTGTGTGTGTGTGTGTGTGTATGTGTGTGTGTGTGCCTTTATGCTTTCTTTCTCTCCTAGGATCTTGTTTTTTGAGAAAAAGTTCTTTTTTCTTCTCAGTTGGCTGAGAAGAAACAGCTCAGTTGACTGTTTCATTCATTTACTTCTATGTGTCTTTCCTTCTTCTTGCCACCCTCCACTGTGTGAGGGACCTAAAATCATTTCTAACAGCCTGGGATTCCTTAAGAAAATACAGGTTTCCTCCCAGACTCCTTTTTGGGGAGAAATCTCTGTTTTTCCTTATGGAACCCCAAGAGTGCAATCAGACAAGTTTCTCAGTTCTTAATGCTTGTTTTTGTATTGTATTACCTTTTTTTTTTTTTTTTTTTTACTAAAATAGTTGTTACAACAGGTGCTATTCATGGGTGTTTAAGATACAAAAGGGTGTGGTTTAGACACTTAGAGAAATGTCTTTGTAGCCAAGTGCACCGTAAAAGCATTACATGTCCTAGTCTCATGAATCTCTCTCCTTTTGGAGACCTAGGATTCAGTGGAGCTTTGTGCAAAGAGCTCAGAGATCCAATTAAAAGATAGAGACTAAATTTAAAACTACCTATCTAAATAAAATTGGTCTCCTATACAATCATAAGGTAGATTTCTACAATTTCATGTTTGACTTGGTATCCATTTTTAATCTCCCTCTAGCACACCACTCTCTCTCTGTACCTTGAGATGTAAATTTTGCTATCTGATTTTCACCTAAGAGTTGTTCCTTTAGTATGCAAATTTAGGGCTATCCAGTTAAACAGGTCATAAGAAATTGGAGGTTGTGCACCGTGGCTCACGCCTGTAATCCCAGCACTTTGGGAGGCCAAGGCGGGCGGATCATGAGGTCAGGAGTTCGAGAGCAGCCTGGCCAATATGGTAAACCCTGTCTCTACAAAAATACAAAAATACAGGCATGGTGGCATGTGCCTGCAGTCCCAGCTACTCGGGAGGCTGAGGCAGAAGAATCGCTTGAACCCAGGAGATAGAGATTGCAGTGAACTGAGATCGTGCCACTGCACTCCAGCCTGGGCAATGGAGTGAGACTCTGTCTTAAAACGAAAAAAAAAGAAATTGGAAGTCTGAAATATCTAAATTGGAAGTCTAAAATATCTAAAATATGAATCTTTAAGATCTACTTTTATCTTCATGACTAATAAGTCTACATATTTATGTGTCATGTACGTTTCACTACTAAAAATATATAAAGGAGCTGTAATTAATTGGATTTACAAAAGCATTTAAATCAAATACTTTATCAGAAAAACAGAAGATAGAAAAGCCCAAATGCTTTTTCAAGTTCATGTGACTTAAGAAAATCCTTAATAAATAAGTGTGTTTTAATTGCTGGTAAAATAAAATTAGAAATGTCTTTAGAATTGTCAATTCACATTATTGTTTAGATTTCTTGATCAAGCAGTTTAATATTTATCCCTGCTAAATATTATAAGGTGTCCAAATTTGGCATGAGGGTTATAAAGCTTATAACCCAAAACATAGTTATCTTTGTGTAATTTTTGTAAAAATAATGCATTGAAAATTGTTGGCTTAATAAAACAGCTAACTTTTGAGTTACTGGCAAAACAACAACAAGAAAAAAGTTATTTAACCTTAAGGTTCTTAGGTAAACATCTGAAATCACAGGCTATAAAAATGATTAACAGACAAATAACTTTAAATGATGACCATTTATAATCTAAAGTTATGTTACATTAAGTATCTGGGTTATTTCCAATTTAAAAAATATAGGGAGACATTTTTCTAAAAAATATGTTCTTATTTAAAGGAAAATAATTTTTGTCTAATACAAAGGCTAAAGTTTATGAAACAAAGTGAAAGAAACTAGTATATAAGAGAGATACACAGAAAGTTGTAGGTATAAAGAGTTATTTTTGGTAAGAAAAGTTGAAGGGAAAATAATTTTATATGAGAAAGAATCTTGTGTGATTAATTTTTTTTCTAAAATGACTGGTTATTTAAGAAAGAGGTACCTTTAGGATAACACAGAAAGTCCAAGCATATCATAAATAATTTGTATAAATTGTAATAAGGTTTGTAAGAAGAGGATTTATGAGTAAAAAAAGTGATCAAGTTTGCTATAATTAAAGGGAAATTATTTATAATAGTCATTCCAGAGATTGAGACTTGATATTAAAAAAGAATTAATTCACTAAAGAATTGGTTAGAACAACATTTTCTTAAGGTATTGATTCACTCTTAATAAAATTACAAGAGATTTTAATTTTTTAACCCAAAAGTTCAACTTTTATTGTGTCCCACTGTTTTCAGCTTTCTCTTCCCTTTGAGAAGGACTGAGATAACTTTCTCCTTCAACTTTGTCAACAGCTTCTGTAATTTTTTTCCCTCAGGTTCTGCTATTGTGGCCTGACGTTATAAAAAAAAATGTTTTACCTTAAAGGTCTAAATAAAATGTTTTCTTCTAATATAACCCTCTGTGCTCTTGGCTTTAATTGTTCTATGAAACCAAGAATTTTCATTTATCACCCGGAACACACTCTTTCTATATCTAACTAATTCAAGTACGGTTTACATTAGTTTTGATTGCATGTTATTTAAATGTACTCCTCATAGGAAAAAGCAAACACAGATCTTTTTTATTCTTTTTGTTAACTTGTCTAACAGATTTTACATTTATCAAAATAATTCCTGTTATTAAGTTTTTATTTGCTTAGAAAAATTGAGATTTACAAATTTTAAAAATTAAGGTTATTATGTCCATTTTACTTTCTGTGTTGCTTTTAAAGTCCTAATTCTATTAAGTTTTCATGGTTTTTCTTCTTTCCTTCTTTTTTTTTTTTTTTTTTTTTTTTTTTGAGACAGAATCTTGCTCTGTCACCCAGGCTGGAGTGCAGTGCCACAATCTCAACTCACTGCAACCTCTGCCTCCCAAATCCAAGCAATTCTCCTGTCTCAGCTTTCTGAGCAGCTGGGATTACAGGCGCATACCACCACGTCTGGCTAATTTTTGTATATTTATTAATAGAGTCTGGGTTTCACCATGTTGGCCAGGCTGGTCTTGAAGTCCAGACCTCAAGTGATCTGCCCGCCTTGGCCTCCCAAAGTACTTGGATTACAAGGATGAGCCACCGTGCCCAGCCTATTCTGTTAAATTAAAGGGCTTTTACTTCTGGGTCAAAAAAGCACACCAAGTCCTGCTAAATCTTAAACCGTAACACCAGTCAAACCCTCATCTTCAGACCCAGGAAAAGATGATAATCAAAATAAACTGCATTCGTGAGACACAGTGCCAGAAATTAAAACTGCTGAACCCCTCTAATCCCAGGGACTGTCACAGAAGACATGCGTCTGTGAAATTATAAGGGCCAATTTTGAGAGATAAACTTAGCTCAGAGTTTCCATATAAATTACACATTAATATTATAGGTTGATGAGAGACCAGCATCAGGGCCCCTGTGTTAGATAAACAAGGTTCTTATAGCATTAACCCATTTTTTAATTTAAAAAAACATTAAAAGGTTATTTAAACGTTTATGGAAATTATAGCTTATGGTCAAAATGATTAAAATTTAATAGATTTGTTTATAAGATTTGGGAGACAGATTTAATTGGCCTCATGCAGTCTCTCTTAGGGCTCGTTGTTTGGAAAATTAAGTCTCCTCTCTCAAAAAATAAAGATTTTTGCCTTTTTTAAAAAAACTTTGTTATCACTTTGACTAAATGAATGATTTATTTTACAATGACCTATGAGCCTATATTATCATATTAAGTATTTTAAACTTCTGACATTTGACAGACTTTCCAAAATCAAATTGTAAAATTAGTACTTGGACTTCATATATTTATTAATAATAGGTCTCCGGAAGTCCAAAAGAGACATATTTGACTTATTTGGTATGGTAAAGTCATACAGGAAGCACTGTCAAATAAACAATGACATTTAACCTTCTTTGGATTATATTATATTTACTTGAATGTGTTGTTATTATGTGTTCCAAAAATATATGCAATTCCTGTAATTCTAATATGTCTTAGTAGATGTTGTCAGTAGTAATTATGATTATTATGTAAAATTGCTGTATGCCACAGAAGAAACCAAATTTACTTGTCAATGGTGTCTTTAACCATGGCTGTTCTAAGATTTTTGTCATTCACAATAGTTGTTTTACTTTAATCCTTTCATAGGACAGTTTGTAATCTGCTATAGAACTCTGAGGAGTACTCCTAAAAAATAAGTTTTTGATAAATTTAGATATACCATCATTGGAATAGATAGGAAAATTTCCAGGCCTTTCATGGAGAGCTCATATATTAATAAGTCTTGCTGACCCAATATTGAGCAGAACATGGAGTTAATTGCATGAACCAAACTAATAGAAGACTGAAATAATCTTGTATAAGATTTTGTTTAAAACATTTGCTGATTGGTTTTATTTTTCAGAGTCAAGAAAACTTTCCTTTTAAGCTATTTACAGCTTTATCAATTTAATAAAGTGAATTTAGTAAATTCAGTAAAATTTGTTCTTATGAGCAAAATTTAAAATATAATTCCTTTCTCTCAACCTAATTTCTCCAAAATTTGAAAACTATTTTGAGAGTATTCTCAATTTATGGCAATATAATTATTTGCATAAGTTTAATAAGAATATATTTTCTTTTATCACAGGATGTAATTCGAGGCACTCGTTATTTTACCAAGTCTTTGACTGGAATGACATTTTCTGATTGCCTTGAGAAAAGGAGGCTGACCTACAGAGCCAATAGAAGCCCCTTGGAAAAACTAGCCCCATATCTTATCCTTTACAGGGTCATGACCTGTGGTAAGTAAAGAATGTCACTTTTCGACTGGTCCAGGAACTCCAAGTTTTCTTAAGACCTCAGAAAGAGAAGAATTCACCCAGTTCACATATGTATCTGCAGGCACAGATAAATCCTTGGCTAGGCTTCAGGCATTTACAAACGTCCAATCTTACATTCGTTGTGCAAAAAGATCCAGCAAAGCCAATTCACAAAAAGAGAGAGAGCTCCTATATGGTCAATGATTATTCTTGTTGCACTTTATACAAATAATTAAACCAAGTGTAAAAGTACTAAAATTTATTTTACCAATAAATTGGTCCTACTATGATTTTCTGTTTAATAAAACTGGGGAATTGAAGAGAGAAAAAATATGCTTCTATAAATTATAGTACCTGTTGTTTGATTCTAGTCTTGCCTAAGGTTTATCAGTTTTTATTATTTTCTACAATTTGAAATAAATTCTAAAATTTTTCCTGACTACAAGTCTCCAAATAATGTCTTCAATTTTTTCTTTCTTTTCTCCTTTCCTTTCATTTTCCTTTCCCCCGCATTGTCCAATTTAAAATTACTAAATATTAAGCTGTGATTTTCTTAAGCCATGGGGATGCAAACTAGACAACTTAAACTTCAGAAGAAAATAACAGAAACCGACTTATACACACAAACCATTTTCATACGTGCCTACTGACAACACACTTCAGAGTGATATGGCCTGTATCAGTTTTCCAGGATTGTTCCTTTTACTGCGTGTTTGTCTCTCTTCCTCCTCCTATTTTTTTCTTTGCAGGACATAAGATTTCACAACCTGCTAAAAATGAGCATTCCTAATAATGTGGGATCTATTGTTCTAGGAATAAACCATCACAGCCATGCGAGATCAGACAAAACTCAAGACCAAGGAGTAACTTTCTTCTAAAATGCTTTCTCCAAAAGATTTTAAAAGGAAAAAGGCAGGGGTATGAAAGGAAAATAAAAACTTGAGACCCCAATTCACTATGACATAAACAAAATTAAGCTAAAAGCTGAGTTCTGCAAAAAGATGCCTTTCCTTAAGCAGATAGCTACAGATAAAAGGCTAAATATTTCCACAGGTAGCTAGTCTATGTTCACCTTATATTGTGTAAAGTGCCGATTTACCGAGCACAAGACAAGTAAATAATTGACCATTCCCTTACCTGCTAGTTTTTCTCTTGCAACATGTGGATTCAGTAACATAACCATACATTGCCACTGTCAGGCCTCTGAGCCCAAGCCAAGTCATCCCATCCCCTGTGACTTGCACGTATAAGCCCAGATGGCCTGAAGTAACTGAAGAATCACAAAAGAAGTGAAAAGGCCCTGCCCCGCCTTAACTGATGACATTCCACCATTGTGATTTGTTCCTGCCCCACCTTAACTGAGTGATTAACCCTTTGAATTTCCTTCTCCTGGCTCAGAAGCTCCCCCACTGAGCACCTTGTGACCCCCGCCCCTGCCCACCAGAGAACAACCCCCTTTGACTGTAATTTTCCTTTACCTTCCCAAATCCTATAAAACGGCCCCACCCCTATCTCCCTTCACTTACTCTCTTTCCGGACTCAGCCCAACTGCACCCAGGTGAAATAAACAGCTTTATTGCTCACACAAAGCCTGTTTGGTGGTCTCTTCACCCGGACGCACATGAAATTTGGTGCCGTGACTCGGATCGGGGGACCTCCCTTGGGAGATCAATCCCCCGTGCTTTTCTGGGGGAGGGGCAACTACCCCAATCCCTTCTCTCCATGTCTCTACCCCTTCTCTGCTTTTCTGGGTGAGGGGCAAGTACCACCCCTCAACCCCTTCTCCTTCACCCTTAGCGGCAAGTCCCGCTTTTCTAGGGGTCAAGAACCCCCAATCCCTTATTTCCATGCCCCAACCCTTTCTCTGCTTTGCTGGAGGGCAAGAAACCCCCACCACTTCCCCGTGTCTCTACTCTTTTCTCTGGGCTTGCCTCCTTCACTATGGGCAAGCTTCCACCTTCCATTCCTCCTTCTTCTCCCTTAGCCTGTATTCTTAAGAACTTAAAACCTCTTCAACTCTCACCTGACCTAAAATCTAAGTGTCTTTTTTCTTCTGCAATGCCACTTGACCCCAATACAAACTCGATGGTAGTTCCAAATAGCCAGAAAAATGGCACTTTCAATTTTTCCATCCTACAAGACCTAAATAATTCTTGTCATAAAATGGGCAAATGGTCTGAGGTGCCTGATGTCCAGGCATTCTTTTACACATCAGTCCCTTCCTAGTCTCTGCCCAATGCAATTCATCCCAAATCTTCCTTCTTTCCCTCCCGCCTGTCCCTTCAGTCCCAGCCCCAAGCATCGCTGAGTCTTTCTAATCTTCCTTTTCTACAGACCCATCTGACCTCTCCCCTCCTCGCCAGGCCGAGCTAGGTCCCAATTCTTCCTCAGCCTCTGCTCCTCCACCCTATAAACTTTTTATCGCCTCCCCTCCTCACACCTGGTCTGGCTTACAGCTTTGTTCCGTGACTACCCCTCCCCCACCTGCCCAGCAATTTACTCTTAAAAAGGTGGCTGGAGCCAAAGGCATAGTCAAGGTTAATGCTCCTTTTTCTTTATCCCAAATCAGAAGCGTTTAGGCTCTTTTTCATCAAATATAAAAACCCAGCCCAGTTCATGGCTCATTCAGCAGCAACCCTGAGACGCTTTACAGCCCTAGACCCTAAAAGGTCAAAAGGCCATCTTATTTTCAATATACATTTTATTACCCAATCTGCTCCCGACATTAAATAAAACTCCAAAAATTGGAATCTGGCCCTCAAACCCCATAACAGGACTTAATTAACCTCACTTTCAAGGTGTACAATAATAAAACAAAGTTGCAATTCCTTGCCTCCACTGTGAGACAAACCCCAGCCACATCTCCAGCACACAAGAACTTCCAAACGCCTGAACCGCAGTGGCCAGGCATTCCTCCAGAACCTCCTCCCCCAGGAGCTTGCTACAAGTGCCAGAAATCTGACCACCAGGCCAAGGAATGCCCGCAGCCCAGGATTCCTCCTAAGCCGTGTCCCATCTGTGTGAGACCCCACTGGAAATCAGACTGTTCAACTCACCTGGCAGCCACTCCCAGAGCCCCTGGAACTCTGGCCCAAGGCTCTCTGACTGACTCCTTCTTGGCTTAGCGGCTGAAGACTGATGCTGCCTGATCGCCTCGGAAGCCCCATAGACCATCACAGACGCCGAGCTTTAGGTAACTCTCACAGTGGAGGGTAAGTCCGTCCCCTTCTTAATCAATACAGAGGCTACCCACTCCACATTACCTTCTTTTCAAGGGCCTGTTTCCCTTGCCTCCATAACTGTTGTGGGTATTGACAGCCAGGCTTCTAAACCTCTTAAAACTCCCCAACTCTGGTGCCAACTTAGACAATACTCTTTTACGCACTCTTTTTTAGTTATCCCCACCTGCCCAGTTCCCTTATTAGGCTGAGATATTTTAACCAAATTATCTGCTTCCCTGACTATTCCTGGACTACAGCCGCATCTCACTGCCACCCTTCTTCCCAATCCAAAGCCTCCTTTGCATCCTCCTCTTGTATTCCCCCACCTTAACCCACAAGTATAAGATACCTCTACTCCCTCCTTGGTGACCGATCATGCACCCCTTACCATCTCATTAAAACCTAATCACCCTTACCCCACTCAATGCCAATATCCCATCACAGCATGCTTTGAAAGGATTAAAGCCTGTTATCACTCGCCTGCTACAGCATGGCCTTTTAAAGCCTATAAACTCTCCTTACAATTCCCCCATTTTACCTGTCCTAAAACCAGACAAGCCTTACAAGTTAGTTCAGGATCTATGCCTTATCAACCAAATTGTTTTGCCTATCCACCTCATGGTACCAAACCCATATACTCTCCTATCCTCAATACCTCCCTCCACAATCCATTATTCTGTTCTGGATCTCAAACATGCTTTCTTTACTATTCTTTTGCACCAGTCATCCAAGCCTCTCTTCGCTTTCACTTGGACTGACCCTGACACCCATCAGGCTCAGCAAATTACCTGGGCTGTACTGCCGCAAGGCTTCCCAGACAGACTCCATTACTTCAGTCAAGCCCAAATTTCATCCTCATCTGTTACCTATCTCGGCATAATTCTCGTAAAAACACACATGCTCTCCCTGATGATCATGTCCGATTAATCTCCCAAACCTCAATCCTTTATAAAACAACAACTCCTTTCCTTCCTAGGCATGGTTAGTGTGGTCAGAATTCTTACACAAGAGCCAGGACTGCACCCTGTAGCCTTTCTGTCCAAACAACTTGACCTTACTGTTTTAGCCTAGCCCTCATGTCTGCGTGCAGCAGCTGCCACTGCTTTAGTACTTTTAGAGGCCCTCAAAATCACAAACTATGCTCAACTCACTCTCTACATTTCTCATAACTTCCAAAATCTATTTTCTTCCTCATACCTGACGCATATACTTTCTGCTCCCTGGCTCCTTCAGCTGTACTCACTCTTTGTTAAGTCCCACAATTACCATTGTTCCTGGCCCGGACTTCAATCCAGCCTCCCACATTATTCCAGATACCACACCTGACCCTCATGACTGCATCTCTCTGATCCACCTGATGTTCATCCCATTTCCCCACATTTCCTTCTTCCCTGTTTCTCACCCTGATCACGCTTGATTTATTGATGGCAGTTCCACCAGGCCTAATCACCACACACCAGCAAAGGCAGGCTATGCTATAGTACAAGCCACTAGCCCGCCTCTTAGAACCTTTCATTTCCTTTCCATTGTAGAAATCTATCCTCAAGGAAATAACTTCTTAGTGTTCCATCTGCTATTCTATCTGCTATTCTACTACTCCTCAAGGATTATTCAGGCCCCTTCCCTTCCCTACACAACAAGCTCGAGGATTTGCCCCCGCCCAGGACTGGCAAATTAGCTTTACTCAACATACCCCGAGTCCCAAAAACTAAAATACCTCTTTGTCTAAGTAGACACTTTCACTAGATAGGTAAAGGCCTTTCCTTTAGGGTCTGAGAAGGCCACTGCAGTCATTTCTTCCCTTCTGTCGACATAATTCCTCAGTTTAGCCTTCCCACCTCTATACAGTCTGATAAAAGACCAGCCCTTATTAGTCAAATCAGCCAAGCATTTTTTTAGGCTCTTAGTATTCAGTGACGGACTAATAGTCTATTAAAAACACACCTCACCAAGCTCAGCCACCACCTTAAAAAGGACTGGACAATACTTTTACCACTTTCCCTTCTCAGAAGTCAGACCTGTCCTCAGAATGCTACAAGGTACAGCCCATTTAAGCTCCTGTATAGACGCTCCTTTTTATTAGGCCCCAGTCTCATTCCAGACACCAGACCAACTTAGACTGTGCCCCCAAAAAAACTTGTCATCCCTACTATCTTCTGTCCAGTCACTCCTATTCACCATTCTCAACTACTCATACATGCCCTGCTCTTGTTTACACTGCTGGTTTACACAGTTTCTCCAAGCCATCACAGCTGATATCTCCTGGTGCTATCCCCAGACTGCCACTCTAGAAGAGTGACTACAGAGTGGCCAGGCACGGTGGCTCAAGCCTGTAATCCCAGCACTTTCAGAGGCCGAGGCAGGCGGATCACGAGGTCAGGAGATCGAGACCATCCTGGCTAACATGGTGAAACCCCATCTCTACTACAAATAAAAAAAAAAAATTAGCTGGGCGTGGTGGTGGGTGCCTGTAGTCCCAGCTACTCAGGAGGCTGAGGCAGGATAATGGCATGAACCCAGCAGGTAGAGCTTGCAGTGAGCCAAGATCATGCCACTGCACTCCAGCCTGGGTGACAGAGCGAGACTCCATCTCAAAAAAAATTATACTATAGAGTTATAGTAACCAAAACAGCATGGTACTAGCATATAAACAGACACATAGACCAATGAATCAGAATAGAGAACCCAGAAACAAATCCACACACCTACAGTGAGCTCATTCTTGACAAAGGTGCCAGGAACATTCAATGGGGAAAAGACAGTCACTCCAATAAATGGTGCTAGGATGAAACTAGACCCCTATTTCTAGCCATATACAAAAACGAATCAAAATGAACTAAAGACTTAAATCTAAAGACCTCAACCCATAAAACTACCTCAATAAAATATTGGGGAAACTCTCCAGGACGTTCATCTGGGCAAAAATTTCTTGAGCAAATTCCTTACCCCAGAAACACAGGCAACCAAAGAAAAATTGACAAACAGGATCACATCTAGTTAAAATGTTTCTGCATAGAAAAGGATACAACCAACAAAGTGAAGAGACAACCCACAGAGTAGGAGAAAATATTTGTAAACTACCCATCTGTCAAGGAATTAATCACCAGAATGTCTAAGTAGATCAAACAATTCTATAGGACCAAATCCAATAATCCGATCAAAAGGTAGGCAAAATATTTGAATATACATTTCTCAAAAGAAGACATACAAATAGCACACAGGCATAGGAAGAAGTGCTCAACATCACTGATCATCAGAGAAATGCAAATCAATACTACAATGAGATGCTATCTCACCCCCAGTTAAAATGGCTTATATCCCAAAGACAGGCAATAACAAATGCTGGTGAGGTTGTGGAGTAAAAGGAATTCCTTGTACACTGTTGGTGGCAATAAAAATTACTAGGACCACTATGAAGAACAGTCTGGAGGTTCCTCAAGGAACTAAAAATTGAGCTACCATGTGATCCAGCAATCCCACTGCTGGGTATATACCCAAAAGAAAGCGAATTCGTATATCTAAGATTATCTGTACTTCCATGTTTGTTGCAGCACTGTTTACAATAGCTAAGATTTGGAAGCAATGTAAGTGTGCATCAGCAGATGAATGCGTAAAAAAAAGTGGGACATATACACAATGGAGTACTATTCAGCTATAGAAAGAATGAAATCTAGTCATTTGCAACAAAATGAACTGGAGATCATTATGTTAACTGAAATAAGCCAGGCACAGAAAGACAAACATTGCATGTTCTCACTTATTTGTGGGATCTAAACATCAAAACAATTGAATTCATGGACACAGTGAGTAGAAGGATGGTTACCAGAGGCTGGAAAGGGTCATGGGGGTGTGGGGGTAGGACGATGGGGATGATTTATGGGTACAAAAATTAGTTAAAAAGAATGAATAAGACCTACTCTTTGATAGCACACAGGGTGACTATAGTCAGTTACTTAACTGTACCTTTTAAAATAAAGTATAATTGGATGGTGTGCAATTCAATGAAAAAATGCTTGAGGAAATGGATGCCGCATTGTTCATTATTTGCTTATTTCACATTGCATGCCTGTACCAAATCATCTCATGTACCCCATAAACATACATACCTACTACATACCCACAAAAATTAAAAATTAAAAAGTTAAAAATAAATAAACCTTTATTCATAAAATAATTCTAGCAAAGCAATAACTTCAATCAGATTAAAAACTGATTTAAATCAATATAGGGATTATTTTGTTAATACTTTAATGTATGCTTCAATAGAAAAATTATAATATGAGATATAATGTTCTTTTTGACAATTAGTGGCCTTTCTATACATAAAAATTTTCCATTAACTTATTTTAGTTTGAAAATATAAAACCCATTCTACCTTGAATCCATTGCAGCGTCTTGTTTTCTTTTTCTCTGAAGATTCTGACTCTGCTGTTTTATTCAAATGTTGATGTTGGTCCATTATTAAACTACAGATACCACGTGAATATTTTTAATTGTTGCTGATGCTTGGTTTGAAATGCTCACCTGTTAAAAAAGAAAAAGTATAATTTATTTTACTTTAACAATATACAATTTAAAAATAGGAAAAGCCACAAGCTCAATATCAATCAATCAATCATTCTCTAATATTCATTCAGGGCCTGCTATATCCTGACCACAGGACTAGGTCAATGCTGGACACAGAGGAGGAAAGACAGACACAAACTCCTAGCCTAAAGAGATTATAATTTACTTAGAAAAATAATTTTCATAGAGAGAAATTTGAAACAAGTAAATAATATAAAACCACACACTAGATTGTATGAACAACAATTTTAAATTATAGAAATTAAAATTTTTATATTTTCTACATATCCAGATTACAAGATTTATGAAAGGAAATTTATGTTTACGTTATCCTTATAAGTTTATAAAGTGCCAAATGATGACTTGCACACAGTGGATACTCAAAATGGGTTGAAAAATAATGTAAATAATAATGATTAGGATAGCCTCAGTCAGTTTCATAGAGGAGATGCCTATGGAACAAGGCTCAAAAAGCAGATAAAGTTTGGATTTGTTTAAAAGAGCAAAATATATTCCAAGTATCTCTCAGAGAGACTCTGGCCATGCTTGACTTTACCATCATCATGATCTTACTGTATTTAGGGTTTATCCATTTATTTTTCAAGAGAAAATACCTGCATGTAGTTAAAAATGCAAAAAAAAAAAAAAAAAAGAAAAAAAAAAAGAAAAGGCAAAGATTCTGCTTATAACCTTTGTCCCCTTATCCAGAAATCTGGTATGCATTTTTTTTTTTTTTTTTTTTTTGAGACGGAGTCTTGCTCTGTCTCCCAGGCTGGAGTGCAGTAGCGTGATCTTGGCTCACTGTAAGCTCTGCCTCCCAGGTTCACGCCATTCTCCTGCCTCAGCCTCCCGAGTAGCTGGGACCACAGGCGCAGATGTGTGCCACAACGCCCGGCTAATTTTTTTGTATTTTTAGTAGAGACGGGGTTTCACCACGTTACCCAGCATGGTCTCGATCTCCTGACCTCCTGATCCGCCTGCCTCGGCCTCCCAAAGTGCTGGGATTACAGGCGTGAACCACCGCGCCCAGCCTTAATATGCATTTTTAATTAAATACATAATATTTTCTCTTTTAATATAAATGTAAGCATACCAGTATTACTGCACTGTACCTTTTTATCTTCTGTATATACTTTATATTAATAAAAGTCCTCCTCATTTTGCTTATGGTAGCAGGGTATTCTGTTGTTCATAATATATGTAACTAGTTCTATATCGTTAACTATTTAGCTTATATCTAATTATTTCATATTAGAAAATGTTCTTAATATGTTATATGTCATTTTCTGTGTGGTCATATCTGTAGGATAAATTCCTACAAGTGAAGTTTTGAAGTCAAAGTATATGAGAAATCATAAGTTTGAGAGTTATTAAGCCCCTATTTTGAAGACCAGTAAAATGAGTCAACTTTTTATGTCAGTTGACTCTTTTATATAGAACAGTGGAATATTTATAAGGTTTAGAGATGTATTCTTGTTCATACATATATGCATAACACATATTTATGTATATAAAGTATATAAGCAGATACATAACATAGATATAGGTATACGTTATGTATATAGCATATATATGTAGATACATGCTATGTAGATACATGCTATGTAGCTGCTTATATAGATACCTTAGATATGTAAATATCTAAGTATGTAAATATCAATGTTATCTATATAAGCATCCGATTTGTAATAGGATACTGATTATATAATATGTATGATATAGGTTATATGTACAATTGATTCTCACTTTTTGCAATAATTATGTTCCATAAAGTTGCTGGGAACACTGAATTTGCAAATATTAATCCATCATTCCTAGAAGAGATACAGCGTTAGGTGACTGTGTGGCTTTGGTCACAATATTTTCATCAATGGATCAATACATAACTTAATACATAATGTTTTATGTATGTTTTTGTTTAAAGACACCTTAGTATATACTGTTGATTCATTAACATTGAATTAGTGGCCAATAGCACTGTAGTTCATGCCTGAAGGAAACTTACATAGCATATGTACCTCTTCTGTCAGGCACTCTTGGAGGTGGGAACAACGGGACAACACTTCAGGGCTATGCTTGAAGTCCATTTAAAACAGTAAACTCTGCATCGCAAAGCACAACTATGGAAACAATGTGGCGATAAATGCACTGTGAAGTTTATAGTATGGGAGCTGAGACAGGAAGGCAGAGCTTCACTTTGTTCCACTTCAACTGGAAACAGAGCAACTCAAATTTTTCGCCACTCTGCTCGTACATGCCAATGATCACAAAAGCCCAGCAGTATTAATTTTGGTGTCACAAACAAATTTTAGTGTTTAGACAAATTTTCTAATATAGAATCTGTGAATAATGAAGATCTACTGCATATTTCATGCATTAATTTACTCAACAAGGATTTGATTCTCTATATTATAAATGCATAAAAACCATAAATATATATCATGCATATTTAGTGGATAATGCATGAATATGGAAAAATCAACATCTGAAGATATTATCACTTATGTATATGCGAGTGTATATAAATACACTCATGAATGGAGAAACCCATACCTATGTATCTCTAAGAGAAGTTCAATTATTCCACTTTTTGTATGTGTTTTGTAGGTGAAGTGAGGAAAAAAATCAATAATTTGGTGGTCTCAAGGTAATAAGCAGTCCCTTAATAAATTGACACCACTTTTTCCACGAATATCTCTTTCTGTTTCTTCATAATTTAAAAGTTGGAAAATATTTATTTTTTACCAATTAATTCTATAATTGCAAATCTTTTTGAATGACTTGCAAGGTAGACAGTCTTCCTTCAGCTTTAGAGTTTTCTTTTTCTTCATACTAAACAAATATTCTTGAAGGCTTGAAGACTATTATCTCACCACTCAAGCCTTGTTTCTTTCAATTGATTAATTTCTACTTGTCCTGTCTTCCAGCTTGCTTTCTTTCCTATGCATATCATGTCCATTCTTGGAATCATTCAAAGATCCCTCTTACAACAAAAATAAAACTTACACTTCCTATTTGAGGGTCTTCACAGTCTAAATCAATCCATGTTTTTAGTCCCATTTCCCAATACAACCATAAGCACTTGCAGACGTACGGAACCACTGTCCCAAGAGAAAAGCTCTCTACCTTCATGTATATGTCTTCCATTCCTGGAATGTCCTTCCCTATCTCTTGGCTGTAATGCAGCTCCAAATCACACCACTTTAATGTTTCCCTATTTACCTCTAGTTGAAATAAACTCTCTCATCCTTCTGTACCACTGGAGAACATACCCGAATAATCATTACTTTTTTCTGTTATTTCCCCTACTTTCCAAGACAACTATTCCACACCTCTTTTATGTTCAGATAAAATACCCATCCAGAAAAATAAGAAATGTGGGCACTTGGTTCCTCATCTCTCAGAAAGGTTAAATTGTATCAAGTAGGCCGGGCGCGGTGACTCATGCCTGTAATCCCAGCACTTTGGGAGGCCAAGGCGGGCAGATCACCTGAGGTTGGGAGATCGAGACCAGCCTGACCAACACGGAGAAACCCCATTTCTGCCAAAAATACAAAATTAGCTGGGTGTGGTGGCGCATGCCTGTAATCTCAGCTACTCTGGAAGCTCAGGCAGGAGAATCACTTGAACCCAGGAGGCTGAGGTTGTGGTGAGCTGAAATCGCGCCATTGCACTCCAGCCTGGGCAACAAGAGCGAAACTCCTTCTCAAAAAAAAAAAAAAAAAAAATGTATCAAGTAAGTACAAAGTACCTAGAAAACTTGAGTATCAATTTAGCCTTGAATAAATACCACACTTTTTACTTCATTGTGGCATTTTAAGCCTTATTTAGAAGCGTTTAATATATTTTGCTCTGAACATATTATTTCTGAGTTCCAAATTATTGACATAAATAAATTTTGAGGACACAATATGTTTATAGACAGAGCCACAGGCATCTGTATGCAGCATTGCAACTCTTCCCTGAACAGAACAGGTCAGTTCTTCACAGTTTGATTGGGCTGAAGTAGAGGGCAGAATCTTACCAGCCTCTGCTTATTTCTGTTAAGCTTTTCATATTTAAGGGGTTATAGAAAACCAGTGCAGGCCAAGTGACCCAGTTTCTAGCATGTACCTATGGAACTGAGGAGGATAAAAGGGAAAACAGCATTTCCTAACTTCTTAGATTGTTGAGAGGAGAGACTTTCTGCATCCCCACCTTACTTTCACAATAAAAATAATTGTCTTATCAGGGAAGCCACCTTCCTGAATGGGTGAAGGGGACCATTATTTATTGAGCTGTTAATTCTTTCCAAGAGCTGTGCCTAGAAGACTTTTTTCTCTTATTTGAATGGAGATAAAAAAGTTATCTAGAAAATCTGTTTCCCCTCACCCTAAAACAAACTTGAGTTGAATGGAGGAAAGTGAGGTGATTAAGTGACTTTGAAACATATTTTCCACCCCTCCACCCACCCACTCCTACTTATCCAGTTAAAGTGAAATCAAAGAAATAGGGAGCCTGGTATAGTAATTCAAAACAGTTTATACAAATAATTATCTTATAGTATATTTTAAGAGAGTAACTAGAAGTCCATCCTTTCAGACTTCATGTTTCATTTGTTTAGAAAGCAATAGAAATAGGACTCCAAACTTTATTTTTCACTTTATAAAGGTATGATTTACTCTTATTTTTGAGTATATAAATCTGAGGCTCTTCTATTTCTAGAAGGGATATTTACAAAGCTTTAAGGGCTCAGAACACAAGTGTGGAGAAGACACAGAGCATTAAATCTGTAATATTTATCATAAGTACCAAAAACATTTTCACTGAAATTTGTTAAAATTTCTTACATAAAAGAAATGTTTTAATTAGACAACCTCGACGGTTCTTACCTGGACTTTGAATGCTACAGCAACTGCAACAAGTCCATCCTTTTTCTGATGTTAAAGTCTCACTTTAAATGGTTAGTTGGCTTTTTATTTGTTTGTTTTTATGAGTCCAATGATGATTAACCATCTTATTAGGTCATTGTCCTAGGCAAACAGAAAAAACATACCTAGCTAATTCTAGGAGTTCACCCCAGAAGCCTATCTTTTAAACATTTTATTAATAATTTCTCAGAATGTACACATTATGTTAACATTAGAAAATAAATTATTTCTGGGAATGATTTATTTCTTATTCAATTAAGTTGGTTGCATAAGATTTTCTTCTTTAGAAATACAAATACAACACATTATCCAAAGTGTTTAAAACTATTCCAAATAGAAAATATGTCAAGGCGATTTTTTAAAATGTCCCTACATGTTACATTAGCATTCAAAAAATAAAACATACCTTCTTTGCTTGTTACATGTATATGGATCTAATATGATGTACATGGACACTGGATATCTCACATGGAATACTAAATTGCCAATTAATTACAAGACTAGTCTTCTAAATGACAAAAATCAAGACTAGTCTGTATGATATATTCCTTACATCAATGTGTAAAGGAATAATGATCTCCTTCTATTGACTTGCTTTTTAGAGAATGGAAGACCTTCCATTCTCTAAAATGTGGGAAGAGAAAGTTCCATCTAAGAAGTGGAAGAGGAGTCAAGGCCCCTGGTCTGCCCGTGCCTGCCAGTGCTCTTGATAACACAATATGGAAAGTGCCCTTTAACAATGATTGGCAGTCAGTTAATTACTTTAGAATTTCATTCTAACCTTAGAAAATCTTCCCTCTCCTTTTCCAATAACAGATATAAAATAGAGGAACCTCATTTGTGTTGAGGACAGGAACCCGACATTTCTATCTGTGTCAATAGTCTCTGGCTCAGTGACTACCATATATGGGTGCTCAGTAAATCCGTAGGAGCCCAATACAGGACATGTTCAATCTTTATGCTAGAGGTGTCTTGGGCACAGAGGGCCAGGGTGACCTTTCCAAGATCAAACCCATGCCTCTTGGCTCAAACCCTAATCCATCTCTAGAACCTGGGGATGTATATTATATAATGTTCTATAAACTTTATATAATTTGTCCTCATGATACTTGCTTGGGTAAGTATGAGAATTATTTCCATTCACATGAAAAAAAGGTGGTCTTGGAGAAATGCTAAATGACTTGCCCAAGTTCACATAGCTAGTAAGTGGCAGAGCTAAACTTTAGACCCAGGTTTCTTTCTCCCCAGCCCCTCTGCATTTTCTCCAGCATGGTCTACCAACAAGTCAACACTGTTTACTTGGAGATTTTCAAACTGGCTGCAACGTGACTTGTTGAGGCCACACACATATAAAAGAGGGAGGGAGCTGTATTCTTTACTCTGTGCCAGAGTTTGCTCAGATACGAAAATAAAGCTACTGAAAACTGTAGAACAGAAGCTGTTGACACTTTTACCTCAAAGACTGGTAATAGGTCTTCAATAATCCAGACACATGTTGCAGTCCAGTTTATCTACAGCCAAGAGTGTATTTACAGGATAGCAATTAGCTGTGGTCTCTCCAGTCAAGGAACAGGATTAACCTAATTAGCCACTAATGTCACCAAATGCATGACCTGAAAAGGCAGGCAGGGGCTGCCCAAGCTGGAATAGCCAGCCACCAACAGTAGTTTAGAGTACCTCATACAGAGGAGGAGACTTATTTCAGTAGCATTTCAATTAAACACATCACTAAATCATACAGACACATGCAAATATAAAAATGCAAATTTGAAATACAACACTTTCTTGTAGGTGATTTTGGGACTGAAACAGGGGACTGAAACTTCACACAACCACTGTTTTGTCCCCGGTGGATTCCTAGGGAGTATCTCAGTGCCTTGCACTCAATACTGTTTACTGAGTAAAGGAATCAGTGAGTACAAACATGATCTTATGAAAGCAAAATCACTTATAAAGCTACATACATCTCTAATTCTCATTTGGTTTTAACTTCCCCATTGCAATTAAAAGTCTACCTTCATTTCCACGCATATCAACCAATATCCCCCAAAAAGAAAGTTGCATGAAAAAAGTTGCATGAAAAAAACAGAAAAGTCGCATGAAAAAAACAGAATTTCCACCGTGTCCCAGATTTTCCAAATAATCCTGCCATTCGGAAGCCTGTTCATAGCCCCAAAGTACTGAAAGGCCTTGCAAAATGCTCATAGGTGGAACAGCAGGAAGCATCTAGAGCCATCTCAGAGGGAGCCTTCTGCTTCCAGAAATAAATTCACACATTCACAGGTGCTTCCTGTTTTTTCAAACACCTTGCCCACCTTCTGCACACCAAGCGTGGATTCTGCAAAATGTGAGCCCAACAGGAAGCTGCCTGCAATTTCAGGTAGCTTTTCTGACTCTTAAAGAGATCTCAAGTATACTTTCAGAGAAATGCCAGCAAAAACTGTAGTCATTTGGGAAGGAATAAGCCTGGAAGAAAAAGATACAACGAACTAGCACAACGAGGGTGAGAACATTTTTCATGAAAATGCTGTTTGTAAATTACATTTTTAAACACATAAATGTGTTTTCTTTAGGTTTTTAGCTCCTGTGGGTGGAATTAGGAGAACCAACTGTAAGTGGGTGGTGTTTGTCATATCTCTGCTGTGAGGGAGGAAGAAGAAGGAGGAAGGCTGGGGTGGAGAGGAGGAAGGAGACCCGCATGGCTGGAATGTCTCCACTGAGCTCAGGGGGATGAATTCCTCTGAGACTTCTTCTATTTCAGGAAGCTCACAAACCCTTCCTGAGATCTCAGAATAACCTTGAAATGAACATGTAGAACATCGATTAAGTTGTGAGAGTGTTCACAGTAAGCTTTGATTGAACTATTCTAGGGAATTTCTTCTTAACATGGTCACAGGTGGATGAGTTGGGAAGAAAATGCCATGGGCGCCGTACTCAGTTTTAAAATGAATTCAGAGAAGTTGTTCAAGGTGATGAGTGCCATGTCACATATCATAGGTCTTGGATAATTTAGGGTGATTTTTTAATTGTAATTAAAACTACTAATTGCATAATTACTGCTAACACTACTGCTTCAGTTCCAAGTATGTATTCTTACATTTGCTTTTGTTTTCTTCTGTATTTTCCCAGCCATATTGCCAAATTAAGTTAAATCATGTAAATAATTTTGCTGATTAAATTGACATCTTAATGTTCTTTTTTTCTGAAATGAAACTAAAAACAATATCTACAAAGTTAAGCTTTTCAACTTAACTGGTAAAAGGGCTGCATGGGAGAATGTTTCTCAGCTGAAATTCAAAGAAATGTCTTTAACCTACAATGGTCAGAACTGGTCCATATAAATCCTCTCTGAGCTCTCCTTTGGCAGTGAATTAAGGGAACAAAGTTAAGAGCGATTAACTTTGTTTTGCTTGTAGTAACAAAAATAGAAACATCTGAACATCTTATATGACCAATAGAAGCTTTCTAATCCTTTTTTAAAGGAAACTTTATACACCTAAGGGTTTGAAATACATTAATACTTTTTTTTTTTGAGATGGAGTCTTGCACTGTCGACCGGGCTGGAGTGCAGTGGCGTGATCTCAGCTCACTGCAACCTCCGCCTCCTGACTTCAAGTGATTCTCCTGCCTCAGCCTCCCAATGGCTGGGATTACAGGTGCCTGTCACCCTGCCCAGCTAGTTTTTTGTATTTTTAGTGGAGATGGGGTTTCCCTATGTTGGCCAAGCTGGTCTCAAACTCCTGACCTCGTGATCCGCCCGCCTCGGCCTCTCAAAGTGCTGGGATTACAGGCATGAGCCACTGCTACATAAATAATTTTTTTTTATCTTTAAACTCTGTTCTACACAAGAAATTATTTATCTTCCACCTGCCCTATGTCGTTTGGTGAAGCACCATGTCACCATGTGCATATGGCTATTAAAGATCCAATATGCACATGCTGTAGTTTCAAACAAGTTGCTGTCCAGAAAGAACCTGACATCCTCTCAGGACACACACATATCACAGTAAAATGATACCAGATAATGGCAAAGGAGGGATGGAGTCTAGACTTGGTTCTATTATTTACCAAGTATCTCTAGGTTTCCATTTTCTCATTAGCAAAAAGAGGAAATTGGATTATGTGTTCTGTAAAACTGCTCCTAGCTTTAAAGTGTATTGATTATTAGGTTTTAAGAAGATCTGAAATAAAAGACGGCACATGCTAAGTGGCAGATGAGCTGCTATAATGGTTCTGAAAAGGAAACGACTGCATAGGGTTGGAGCATCTGGGAAAGCCCCCGTGGGGTTGAGAGGTGTAGTTGGCTCTAGAAAATGGGCAGAACCTAAGAAGGTAGAGATGAGGGGGAGCAGTTCACAGGGCACACTCAGGAGACCAGGGGATGCTCGACTGTGGCTAGATCCAGACAGACCCCCGATGCACATGTGAGTGCTAGAGAAAATCTTGTTCCTTGCCACCTTAATGAATGTGGCTAGATCCAGACAGACCCCCGATGCACATGTGAGTGCTAGAGAAAATCTTGTTCCTTGCCACCTTAATGAATGAGGATAATAACATCACTTGTGGGAAAGTTTTAGTAGCTAAGACTGCTGATCCAATGGGCAAAGCATCTTCAAAGGAAAGCCAGCAAGATGGGCCATGTTAAACCCAGAACTTTTGCCAAGGCTCTTTGGCTTCTCCGCACCAGGGAGGTCTCAGTCAGTACTTCGTACTGCAAGTATGCCCTCACATGACTCCTCTCTTTTAAATAGCTGGAAGTCTCTTAAACAGGTTCAAAAAACAAGACTTCCTAATACAAAACCAAACAAATTCTGCCATCTCTTAGCTCTGTGACCTTGAAAAGTTTGTTTTAAATGAAATAGCTCAAGGATAGAGAAAATTATCTAGAATGAAATAATAAGTGTCCATATGCTTGTCATCCAGCTTTGTTACATGTTATTGCTCTTAGTTATTTTCTAATAGTTATTTCAGATTTTTCACAAGGAAAGAAAGGTTAAAGTTGACGCTAATTATGTACTACCTTTCAAGCCAATTCTCTTCCTCTCTCTCTCTTTCTCTTTCTCTCTGTCTCTGTATCCAGGAGTAAACACATTTTGAATTTGATGTTTATCTTCCCGTGATGTTTCTGTATTTATGCTCCATAGACACCTACAAATAATATTGAGTATTGTTTTGTGTCCCTAGATGTTATATGAATGGTATCATACTTTGCATTTCTTTTAATATCTTGCTTTGGTAATTCACCATTAAATTGTTGAGGTTTATCCATGTTGATACACATTATTTTCACTGCTACATAGTATTCCACTGAATCATTATTCCAAAATTTATCAATCTATTTTCTTGTTAGTGGAATCTTGGGTTGTTTAAAAGATCTTTCTATCTCGAATAATGTTGCAACATAGCCCTCTCACACGTTTCCTCCACATAGGTCAAAGTTTACCTAGGAGCCATTGGAGGACACATATACTGTTAGTTTTGGAAGGTATTATATAACTGCTCTGTCCTTTTCTAACAGTGACAGCTTCCAATTCTCTACATCCTTGCCCACGTGCAACATTTTAATCCTTTTCAATTTGATAGGTATACTATTTTAATGTACGTTTACATGCTATAAAAGCCTTTTATGCTCCATTGTACAGAATACTGAAGTAAAATCTTTATTTCTCTTGCTGCATAGCCCAGTCTAGTTCCTTTTAGGACTAATCTAATTCCTTTCAGTTTATGGTATTTTGGTTACCAAATTAGACACTGTTTTTCTTTGAGTAAATATATCTCAAAGCAAGTGTTGACTTTGCACAGTAACAAAGAAAGGTAAATTGTTTGCAAAAGTAGAGATAATATCACTGTGCCAACTTTAAGGTTCAGAAAACATCCCTTGATTTTGTATCCCATTTTCTTTCTCTTTGGTCCTCCCACCAGTTGATAACCACCATGAACAGCCAAAATACTGCATGCAAAATTATATTTGTGATATTTGCAGCTTGACTTAAGAAAATGAAGTAGCCGAAAATCTGAGAAATATGTCCTCTTGTCACTTTCCTGTCCTTGTGCAGTGCTGAGGGATTTCAGACACAAACAGGTCCCCATTAGGCTCGAATCACTTTGATAAATCTCTGATAAGCATCAAGGTTCTGGGGCTTTTTACAGAAAAGAATTTCTTTTTCTTTATTTTTTAATTTCTGAATTTCATTGGGCAGATGAAAGTTCCTCTGTTTCTTTAGAAAATCACCCTCTGTTTTTTAGGCAGTTCATGATGTACTTTCTTCTTTCACTCGGACAGGATTTAGAAGAGCAATCTGGCATTCATCTCAGTGAAAGCATCAAAATATCTAACTCTGTCAGATCATTAAATAGAACACTATATAGTTATAAAATATACATCCTAAACCATTTATAAAAGGTCATTGAGGAATCTTAAGTGATCTGAAAAATGTTCATGAGATAAAGCTCAGGCAGTGGAAATAAACTATATGTATATGTGCATATCAAAAACAGTTCCATCTCTATCTTTCAATCTATTTATCATCAATCTATCTAGATAAAAGAAATATACCAAAATACTAACAGTGAATATCTTCCAGTGAAGAGATCATGAATTATTAAACACTTAAAAATATATTTCTGATTTTCCAATAGTTCTACCATGAACATATATTATTTTTATGACCTAAAATGATTAGAACAAAAGGCACTTATTAATAAAAAAGATAATGTAACAAAGTTCTAAGAAGACATAGTCTTATAGTATGGAGGCTTGATCAAGAAATTTAATATATTCAGTTACTTTTCTTTTGACTTTCCTTTTATTTTTCTTTTTGCAAACTCTTTCTGAGTTGAACATAGGTTTGGGAAAATAACAGAATTGTAACTTTCCACATATATTTCTTAAACATATGTTTAGTAAATTTAGACATGTACAAGCATGTCTAAATGGTAGCCTGCTGTGGTTTATTTGCATAAAGGGCAGAGGGTCTCAGTAATAACAAGTTATTATTTTCTTAAGGTTGATGGTTAGTACCATCATGTTCCCCCAAAAACCCCACTCATTGTGGCATGGGGAATAATTTAACCTTCCAAGCATTGGGAGGCATGTCAGTAGAGGAAGGCAGTCATCATCACAAGAGAGTTGTTGTACACAGGTTGAATTGGGGTTGTCCTTTGGCTAAAGAACTCAGTTGCACCTTCATACAGTGACAACAAGCTTCCTGCCCCTCCTTCAGAGAAGAGCCATGGCCCTCAGTAGAGGGAGCTATAACAGAGGATGAGTTAAATGAATGCTTTATTAACCAGTGTTGGTTCAAATCAATAAGTCACAGAATTCCCAGTTTCATTCATATCCATCAACGCATCGTTATATCCACATGGAGGTACAGAAAGGAAGGACAGTAGGCGGATGATGTTGTGGGGATCTCCTACCCCTCCTGAGTTCCTATTACATCTATTATAATCACAATCCTACACTTATTTCTTGAGTAAACAAATACGGAGATTTTTTAAATATGCTGCTTTATCCTAACTTGGTAAAACCCCTATATACAATTACCTAAAACTAGGGGGAGAATTTAAATACAGCTTTCAAAGCAATTTAGCAATTGTGTATGAAATGGACACACAATATGTCTGCCGCTATTCTAAACATTGTAAGGCTGAAGAAATAAGACACTCCTCCAAAAAGAACATCTAGGGATCTTATCTGGATGATGAAATAGATGTACATGAAGCACACAAACAACATTACATGTTCTAGGAGGTGCAGTAAGATGAAGCATCATAAGTGATGAAAGTGATCCACTGCAGATTTAAAGTATGGACCCTGGAATTGGCTTCCCTGAATTCCAATCTCAGTTCATTTTATTATTGGCTGTGTTTAAAGAAACTTAGGCAAGTTACCTAACCTCTTTATGCCTCAGTTTCCTCATCCAGAAAGTGGTGAAACTAATATGTTTCATAAATTGTATATAATATGCTTACAAGAGTGTCTTAATACACAGATGAAGCTCAAGAAACAATTACTTTTATTACTATCAAATGTCAAGAAAACTAGTTTAGAGACTACATATTGATACTTAGAAAATCTTTATTGCCAGGGTTGGACCAGGCTTTTGAGAGAAAGTGCCTTTTAGAAATGGCAGGGTGGGCTGAGAGTGGTGGCTCACGTCTGTAATCCCAGCACTTTGGGAGGCCAAGGTGGGAGATCATGAGGTCAAGAGATCGAGACCATCCTGGCCAACATGGTGAAACCCTGTCTCTAAAAAAATACAAAAACTAGCTGGGCATGGTGGCGCGTGCCTATAGTCCCAGCTACTCAGGAGGCTGAGGCAGGAGAATCGCTTGAACCCAGGAAGCGGAGGCTGCAGTGAGCTGAGATTGTGCCACTGCACTCCAGCCTGGTGACAGAGTGAGACTCCATTTCAAAAAAAAAAAAAAAAAAAGGGCCGCGCACTGTGGCTCACGCCTGTAATCTTAGAACTTTGGGAGGCCGAGGCAGGCAGATTACGAGGTCAGGCAATCGAGACCATCCTGAATAACATGGTGAAACCCTGTCTCTCCTAAAAATTCAAAAAATTAGCCAGGCATGGTGTCACGTGCCTGTATTCCCAGCTATTCGGAAGGCTGAGTCAGGAGAATCACTTGAACCTGGGAGTCAGAGGTTGCAGTGAGCCAAGATTGCGCCACTGCACTCCAGCCTGGGTGACAGAGTGAGACTCGGTCTCCAAAAAAAAAAAGAAAAGAAAAGAAATGGCAGGGTGAGATATTCAAATAAAACTTTCAGTTTGCCTTTTACAAAAGACTGAGGATTATTTATCCCAACAAATGCAAAATGATTTCCATAAAGAGTAGAAAATATAAGTGGTAGGAAGAAATATATCAGCTGATTATTTTCTTTAAAACAAGAATCTCAGATCACTCATTTGACATTTCTCTTCAGAGTTTGAAAAGTTCATGACAGCTCACAGCTGATGATGGTGGCAATCTTAAGGATACAGAAAGCTCATTCCTCATGCAGGGAAGAAGAAAATATTCTAAAGAACAGATAAGCATATTCCATGAAATCAAAAAAGGTAGGAAAACAATATTTATTCATTAACTCCTTCACTCACTCAACGAACATATATTTAGTGCCTACTATGTGTTAGGCATGGTACCAGAATCTGGAATCCAAAATTTAAAAAGTCTCTGTCCTGAAGAGTTTACAAGACAGGGCAGTAAGTAAGTGATCAAAATACCATATGATAGCAATTAGTACAAGGCATGGAGCTGAGCCTGGATAGTAAAGCAGAGGCCATGTGAATGAGTTTTGTCTTTATTCTGATACAAATGTGAATCCATTGAAAGATTTAAACAAAGAGAATGCCATCTAACTAGTTTCATTCTTAAAAGATCATACTTGTTGTATAGTGAGAACAAATTGAATGGTGAATCAGAGCTGAGATTTTGTTATTTTTATAACTACAAAATCTTGTATAGTTTTCTATGTCTATAAAGTACAATGAGTTCACACCCTCTTAAATCTATGTAGCTGTGGGTCCCCTCCATGCTATTATTCATCTAGCAGTCTGCCTTCTGCTCCCACTCATTTCCCTACAATGAATAACAGAACTGCAAGTAGACAAAGAAGGATGGAGAATGAACTTGGTTTCTCTCTTTCAAATGGAAGCTAGCAGAAAAGCTCAGGAACTCACACCTTGAGGAGAGGGTAATATGCAGTGGTTAATAACATAGGATATTGATTTAAAAACCAGTGTTGTCCATTGCTCATTCTATGACCTTAGGCAAACTTGTCAATATTTCTGCTCTTAATATCTTTACTTTATGATGGTAATAAAGTTATTTCTATCTTTTATTTGTCAGACTCAGCTAACTACTATAAGAAATAAATCAAATCTCAGAGGCTTAACACAATAAACATGTATTTCTGGTTCAAGTTAAGAAAAGGCATTAACTAAAACAATAAGATAAGTTATTATAATATAAAATAGCAGGATAAAAACATTACATAGATAACTTACTATTTTATATACATAAACAATGATTATTTAGGAGTTGTAATAACAGAAAAACCCTCATTTATAATAACAACAAAGAACATGAAACACTTAAATAAACTTAAAAGGAAATGTGCAAAAACTGTATGAGGAAAGCATTTCTGAAAGACATAAAACACTGAAGAAGAGCCAAGAAAACACTTAAAAAGAAAAACTAGGAGGAAGAACTAGCCCTATCACACATTAAAACATACTATAAAGTCTTCATAATTAAGAGTGTGGGATGCAGGTGCATGACTAGGCAAACGAACTGACAGAATAAATTAGAAAGCCCAGAAATCGACTCAAGTACATATGGAAATTTAGTATATGATAAGTGACATCACAAAATTGCTGGGGCAAGCAAATTTTAATAGATGGTTCTGGGACAACTGGATAGCTATTGGGAATGAAATAAGTTTAGATCCATATCTCACACCATATACAAGCATAAAGACCCAATGAAAAAGAGATATAATATAAATGTAAAACAAAAAAATTTTTTTTTAAATAGCAGAAGAAAACATGGGTGAATTTCTATTTAACGTTGGTATAGGGAAAGATTTTCTAACCATGACTCAAAATCCAGAGGCAATTAAAAAAAAAAGATTGACGAGTGGCCACATAAAAATAAAAATTTTAGTGCATGGCAAAAACACCATAAACAAAGTCAAACGACAAACAAACTTTAAAAAAATGCTTGCAACATTAATCTTTCTATAATAAAGTATATATTCTGCTAATATATTAAAAACTCCTAAAATTGAAAGAGAAGGGATTTTTTAAAAATATTGAACTAGATAAAGAAACAAGAGTAGACAATTCACAAAAAGATATATAAAAAACCTTGTAAGATAGCAAAAAATGTTTAATATCATTCATAACTAGTGAAATACAAATTAAAACTTTATAGGAATATTATTTTTCACCTATCAGATTGGCAAAAAAATTAAAAATATGGCAGTCGTCTGTAGGGAAAGAGATACCCTCACACATTGCTGGTGACAATGTCAAGTGGTACAAGCTTTTTAGAGGGAAATTTGGTAATGCCTAAGAAACTACATATACACTTATTTTTTAATTCAGCAATTCCACTTCTAGGAATTTACCCAGAAGATACACCTCCGATAAGGCAAAAATATATTTGCACAGGGTTATTAATTGTGACATTGTTGTTATTGCAAAATATTGGAAACAATGTAAATATCTGAACACAGGAGAGTAGTTAGACAAATTGTGTACCTCTACAGGCTCTAAGTGAAAATAAAATAGAAAAGGATTCCTGTGAACCTATTTGGATTGTTTTTCAGAACACAATCCAAATAGGTTTTTCTGAAGTGAAAAAGAAAAAAGACAAAGTGCAAAAGAATATCTATTATGTGTCAACTTTAATGAAAGAGAGACCAAAAAAAAAGAAAAAGAAAAAGAAAGAAAACCACAAAAAGGTTAACCCAGGAACTAAGATTGCTTATATACAGGGATAACAGGAAGGAGTCGGGGTGCAGGGGATGATGGGGGTGGGAAAGGAACACTTCTCTGAGTATAACTCTTTCTAAAGTTCTGACTTTTAGAAACCATGGTAATGTTTCATATACCAAAAATATAAATAAATGACTAAAATCAAGCAGGGTGAAGGGAGAACCCAAAATTCAATGCAAACAATAACAAATGAGCCTAACTCAATTACAAACCACACTGAAGGGGATGAGGAAGAAAAGAATGAACTGAAGACAACTTTGAAACCCAATGTATTATTATATACATGTATTATTAATACAATGTACCTATTATATACTCTAAGACCAAAGACCAACAGGAATGTACACAAACATTGTACACTAGTTTGCAAGCTCCCCAGCCCCAAAGAGGCATCCGTTAGTAATTATAAACCCAGTTAATGTTTATTTTAGGATTGTGCAAATAAGTAAATAATATTTGGATAACAAGAGGGAGATTTCTTGCTTTTAGAGAATTGAGTTACTAGTAAGGAAAGGAGGAAGGCTAGAATTAACACTGTAATACTGGACTGAAATCAAATGTATTGGTATGAACTGATGGTGATAGATAGATGATAGATAATAGATAATAGATTAGATAGATAGATAGATAGATAGATAGATAGATATAAATAGGAATCAAATGTATGAACTCGTGGTGGTAGATAAATGATAGATAGATAATAGACAGATGATACAGAGATAGAGACTTAGATTATGTGTATGTACACATGTTTATTATAAACAGATTTTCATCTAGCTTTTTCTGATGAGAGGGCCTAAAAGTAATGACACCAGTAGCAATGAACACAAAGAGCACCTAGATCTTGCTTTCTAGATGACATTATTTAATAAAAGAAACCAAGGATCCTTGAGAAATGACTGAGCTCATGGCTGGGGCAGGGAAAGTACTGTGTAAGATTATCCTGGAACATCTTGTGCCAGAAAGAAAAGAAGCAGTAAGAACAAAATGGTGGACACATGTTGAAAGGACACAGAAGCCAACTTGAAGGGGCCCCCAGTGGTCAACTGTGAGCCAATTTGAAGAACAAAGTAAATTATGGTAATAATGGAGTATAGCATTTAGAATAAAATAAGTATTCATGACTGCATACTGATATACTTCAATAATGAAATAACTAGCAAATGGGAGAGAAGGGAAAGCTCTTCTTTACAGTAGAATTATAATTAATGAGTGTCAAATAAATTATTAAAGTAAAAAAAATCACTAGTTGGCGATGAGTGGGGCAATATATAAGAAACAGGATATTTACATAGTCCTAAAGTCTCTCTCTACGAAGTCCTTATTAAATACAAAAGTAAAAACAGTTCCTTTACAGTGGAGCAGTCTGGCAGACACTACCTTAACCAAGTGTTGAAGGCTAACATCACCAATAATAAGAAGTATTCAACAAAAAGGACCCATGATATATGTACTGAGAAGCCCACAATATCGCTTCTGTGGTAGTCTTACTAAATATGTATAAGCTGAATTTAATCATTATTACCTTAATCATAATCTGGATCTTGGCTATAAAATAGGCATTAGTGTGATAATTGGCAAATGTTGAATAAGGTCTGGGGTTAGTTAATAGCATAATATCAATGTTAGTTTCTTGATTTTGAAAATTATACTGTGGTAAAGTAAAATATTAACACTGGGAGAAGTTTGGTAAAAGGTATATGGGAGTTCTGTGTACTGGCAACTTTTTTTAGTCTGAAATTATTTCAAAATAAAAAGGTAATAAAAATATTAAAAAGAAAGAAAAGGTATTTAAAAACATTTCTACCTATGATTATAAAACTTCATTTTAAAAGAGGACTTAACACCCTCTCAAAATATATTTTCTTCTCAAAATAAAAATGTTGGCCACATGCAGTGACTCATGCCTGTAATCTCGCATTTTGGGAGGCTAAGGTCAGAGGATGGAGAATAGCTTGAGGTCAGGAGTTCAAGACCAGCCTGGACAACATAGTGAGACCCTGTCTCTATAGAAATAAAAATAAAAAACTAACCAGGCATTGTGGTGCACACCTGTAAGTCCCAGATTTGAGAAGGCTGAGATGGGTGGATTGCTTGAGCCCAGGAGTTTCAGACTGCAGTGAGCTGTGATTGCACTAACGCGCTCCAGACTAGGCCACGGAACAAGGCCTTGTCTCTTAAAAAAAAAAGTTAAATACATTCTTAAAAAATACACATGGAAAAACATATTTATTCCATAAATTCTCCCCCAGATCAATATGTTCCTTTCCTCTGACCCATTGTTTTATTTTTTTCTGCTATTGTTCATATTTTCAGAGGATATGACCTGGGTAATGAAGTAATTTTTTTATAAATTAATCCTAGTTATAATTTTACCTCAGTGAATTTGAGCATCTTAGAGTCGAATTTTATGTACAGATATATGTTTTTCTAGGCAACAGATTTAGTGAACTTCATTTCTATTCAAAAAGCCTAGGTATAAAGGCCTGGCATCCTTACTCTATAAAGGATAGGCCTATTTTATAGACCACAAGACTCATCACTACTCAGTAGTTACCTCACACTCCTAGTGTCAAACCAGAGCACACACATACACACACATATATACTTGCACATACATACACACACACATATAATGTATATATATGTATGTGTATATATACATTTTCAATAACTTGCTAATCATGATGAATGCTGTCTTAACTTTTTTTTCAAACAAAAGTCCTCACATACTTGTTACTGAACCAACCTAGTGCAGGGCACAGAAACAAAGATAAAACATTTTTTCATTAAAACATGTCCCACAGTACAGACAGTGGCAACGTTTCCAAGTTGATATGGTAAGATGCCAGTGACCCCAGTACAGCATGAATCTGAGTGCCATCTCATGTGCAAGTCCTTACAGATCCAGCTGAGTCTTCTCCAATGTCTCCTCTTGGAGTCGTAGGTGCTCTTATTATCAGTTTTCATCTGATTCCACTAGGGAATGGGATGATTTTGCTTTTGTTTCTTGGCCAGAAATCGCTTGATACTGAAAACCTTGCGAGCAGACATAGTGAGGAATGGAGTCAACCGCATACACCACAATGGCAGAGAAAGGGAGAGACCCATCTTGTTTTATTTTAATGAAATATTTTGCTTTGGAGAATTCAAAGAAAAATATAGGAGGTCGCCTGATTTTACCACCAGAGGGCATAAGACATTAAGAAGTAGGGCAAACAATGTCCACTTGCTCGTGAGATTCTCTGATTTCATGGTTTGAAATCTCTAGGTGGCTATTTCAAAAAATGAACTCAAACCCTAACCTGAACCAGAACACAGACCTAAAAACAAAGGTTTAATATTCTGCTACTGAAACATACCAGGAGGGAAAGCAGTTCACAGCATGCACTGAGGGCCACAGACAAATAAGCTACCTGCAAATGAAGATAGGAAAAGGTTAGGAGGGAAAAGCTATCTTTTTAAAATCCTCAAGCATGTTCTCAAAAATGTAATTTATTTACATGTGTTAATTACGTTATTGATTTAGGTTAAACATTGAAATAAGTTGGCAGTGTTAAATTTGATGTTTCCTCTCCTGGTAATGTTTGAGAAAAATATTACCTGGTTAATGCAATCTTTATCTAGCAAAACAGGGGTGAGCTGGTCTAGAATCAATGAGACCAAGGTCTTGAGTTCAAATTGTGCGTGAGTCAGTGAACCTCTCTCTAAAACAGGGCCAAGCCCTCCTCCTAAACCAGCAAATGCACATGGTGGGTCATGGGGGGAGTGGTGAGAGAGCACACATGTGCATAGCACACACCCAGCACTGCCCTGGAGAACTCAAAATCAAACTGCACATTCTGTTGATGTTGTGTCAACGGACTCTCCCCATAAATAGTATTTGGCTCTCAGAGTCAGATAATTTAAATTTCTCCTATTCCTCTCACCACCCTCCCCTCAACTCCCACCTTTTACATTTCTATGTTCTTCCCCACGTAAGCCCCTTACCCTTTTAACAATCTTTGATAGGGTGCATACATGGAAAAGGGGGTGGATTACTTATTTTAATGATTTAAAAATTATTTTAATTCTGCCAATAGTTTTCCAAAGTAGAAGCAACTTGGATGGGCAGGAGATTTTAATCTTAGACATAGACCCAACTGGTCTATCTCTATTCTCTGCATGAGATGGCACCTTACCCATTACAAGGATATCATTTCCTGCCTGCTCCCTTGCTTAAAAATCTCTGGAGCTCATTCATAGATGAAGACTTTTGAGGAAAACTGCATCTTATTTGGAATTAACATGATATTACTATATCCAAAGGAGCCTTCCTGGGTTTGAGGATAATCATGACTGATGCTGCATTTGTGCAGCAGAAAGTAGCAGTGAGCCACATGCTGTCATGTGCTGCATTCAAGTCTCTCTAAGTAGGTAAAAGTAAACTGGAGAACTGAGATAATCATCTTGACAATTTAGTCAAAATACTCTATATTTATTCTAGATATAAGGACTAAGGGTGTGTGTTATTTAGTATGTTGCTTTACACTTCTAAAATACTTGAGATAATTGCAATGTTTCTTTTACTTTTTAATAATAGTACTAGATATAATTGCGTTACATAAATGTTCTGTTATCTTAAAATTGCTAGAGTCCATTTCTGACTAAAATATCTCATTATTTCATTTCTACTTCCTCACCTCTAGCTTTTTAATCAGTCTTTTATTGTAAGATTTCATTTTCCTCTTTAGAAATGGGTGAGGTGGAGCCCCAGTTGTGTTTAACGGGTATATGAAAACCATCTTTTGAATCTTCCTATCCAGGCTGTTCTTATTGTTGTGATACCTTTGGGAACACAAATGGAGTTGAGTGAGTCCCAGAGGAAAAGCCTACCTAGAACTTACTCAACCTGAGTTCATAGTTCATAGAAGCTAATCATATTCCCTTTTTTTTTTTTTTGCATTGAGCACCTGATTAACCTCCATGAGTCCACACTAGAAGTGACACTGAGAAAGGGCACATCTTCTCATCTCCCATGTGTCCCTCAAGGGTCCCTCATCACCTTCCCTTCCTGAACTCAGGTCAGATGGATTTCCTCCTTTCCCAAGCTTGAATGCCTCCCTTGCGCTAAAGCTTACAGAATCCGTATTAGGCCGGGCATGGTGGCTCACACCTGTAATCCCAGCACTTTGGGAGGCCGAGGCGGGCGGATCACGAGGTCAGGAGATCGAGACCATCCTGGCTAACACGGCAAAACCCCGTCTCTACTAAAAAAATTAGCCAGGCATGGTAGCGGGTGTCTGTAGTCCTAGCTACTCGGGAGGCTGAGGCAGGAGAATGCCGTGAACCTGGGAGGCGGAGCTTGCAGTGAACCGAGATCGCCCCACTGCACTCCAGCCTGGGCGAGAGTGAGACTCTGTCTCCAAAAAAAAGGAATCTGTATTAATTTGGCCACTATCCGAGGCTATGTTGGTTTGTATGTGGCAACAGTTTGTAAGCTTTGCTGACATTCAAAAACAGGACGCTTGGGTATACTGGAAAAAGCCCTGCCCTAGGGATCTGGATTGCAGTTGAAGCCATGCCCCCTCACACCTGAGTGGGCTTGGGTATGCACCTGGGGTAGTAGGGATAAAAACTTCAAATACTACTTCAAATATTTGAAGAAAATGCAGCTTCTCTGTTTTCTGTCATAGATCTACTCTTCCTCATAAACATCTACCTCACTGGGTACCAATGCATGGACAGCACTCTTTTATACTTGTCAATATTCAGTACTAAAGTCTCTTGTCTTTTAAATGGGCTCCCCCATGATGCATTTACTTTTGCATCTTCCCAGCTTCCTCTCTCTCCCCAGAGGATCTTCCAAGCTTCCTCTGGATCTTCCCAGATTCCTCTCTTGCCAATGCTGGATCTTCCCAGCTTGCTCTCTCTCCCCAGAGGCTGGGGCTGATATAATCGTGTGGTAGCAAGGGAAAGGCATGTCAGAGCCCTCTGGATCCTCCGTGCATGGCCTGGTCCCCTCCCAGCTGATGTGTCACTCAGTCCACATGGGTCTTTGGAACATTTTTCTGGCACACCCTCTGGTTCTGACCATTTGCCCCTGGTTGTGCCTTCCTTCTCTACAGCCTCTGTGCATCTTCAGGCCTCTGCCAATTCCCTGGGCTTCGTAACACCAATACGTCTGCTTGTCAAGGCTCAAAGAACTTTTCAGAACCCATAGGATCAAGACTGTCACTACCATCTCACCTCACACATTAACAAAGAGTCTTCCAATACGGTCTTTTTTCCCCAAGTGCTCCAAACAGTGATGGGGAAAAATTGGACTCTTCTCTGGACTTTTCTTAGCAGGATGCATATACTAAAAACTTGCCTCTCCAATTCTCTTTTCTGTCTCCTTTTTTGCAGTCCACTGGCACGGAAGGATAAACATCCCACTTCTTTCTAACACCTGTAAGGGACTTCTTTTTTATATCCTCTACATATCCTCTTTTCATATCCTTTCTGAGGTGACATTTATAGTCTCCTAAAGCAATCATGGTGGACAAGGTGCAAAGACAGAAATCTAGTTCACCCACAAAGCAAGATGTATCGAAATTCCAAAAATATTATCCCTCTTGCAACTAATTTTTCTAATTCTCAGTTTCCTCAGAAAAATTAAAGGGGGAGCGGGAAATAATGCCTGCACCTACTCTCCAGAGGGAAGATCTCTGTGTCCCTCTTGAAACCAATTTGAGTTAAAACTGCAGGACGTAGAATTTCTCCAGATGCATTTATTCCTTAGAGGGTTTGCACCCTCAGAAGGCCTATACTGACAGACAATCCTGTCTGCTGACTTAGCCACGATACAACATGTAGAAACGCGCACACACATGCATGCACACATGCATACACACCCACACACACAGAGCCATTCTCCCCTTACACCCTCCTCTTTGGAAATGTCCTCCAATCTGTGTTAGGCTCAAACAGCAAAAAAACCCAAAAACGAAACCAAACCAAAACAATGATCCTTAAAATCTCAATATAATTACAAATCCAATATGTTAACTTTTCTTAAATGATTCAAAAATCCTAAGAACAGACCACAGTTATTCATGTATTTATTCAATAACTTGTCCTGGATGCTTGAATACCTCAGTAATCAAAATAGATCATGACCCTTGCCCTTATACTTGACAGGATGGGAAAGAGTGGGAAGAAGGGAGGCAGATACTAAGCAATATGCTAAATAAATAAGTAAATAATAAATGTACATTAGAAGCAGAGGATGGAATAACAGGAATAGTAGAATACACAGGTTGAAAGCATTTATTATTATACCTTTGTTTCTCATATTTAAAGTAATTCATTTATTCATGTTTCTCTAGTTATTATACCTTCCCAGGGTTAAAATAACCTTTAACCTCCAAGAAATGGAATATTATCTCAAACCAGCTAAGACTGCAGATTACGGGTTACTGATCAATGAATTCTTAGGGCCTGGGGCCTGCTTGAAACTTTTGGAGGGATTCAAACTTAATCCAGTAACCATCTCTCTGCCTTTTTCCTTTCCTTCCCTTCTTCCTTTCCACTTTTTAGCATAAAACGCTGGAGGAGAAGTCAGTAGCAAGCAGCTAAGACAACATGGTACATTTGGTGAGTACATAAGAGATTTGGTTTGTCACACACTAAGGAATTTGATTTTTACCCAACAAGTGATCAAAGGACAAAAGTGACAAGGTGGTTTTAAGAAATGTCTCAGGAAACTAATCAGCAGAGTAAATTTACAAGATAATTTTCAAAAAAATTCTGAATTTATTTATGCTATCAACCTTGTATAAAGAATTCTAGAAAAAAGTTAAAGAAGGAAATTTTTATGTATAAAACATTGAAAAACAAATTCCAGATATTTTTTATAAGCTGAGATTAATGAGTCAAATTCTAATGAAACCATCAGTATTTAGCCATCTCCCTCACTCATGGAGGAAGGGATCAGACATACCCATTGCGCTATTGTCTGGGAAGAATTCTAAGACAGCCCCATGATCTCTGCCCGGGTGTTTCATCCATAATTAGGTTACATTATAGGTGAAAGTGAAGGGATTTGGCAAATATAATTAAGGCCTCAAATCAGTTGAAAAGTTCATCAAAAAGGAAGATTATACTTGCTGGATCTGACTTAATTAGCTGGAAGCCTTTTTAAAGAGGGTTTGGACTTCACTGAGTCAGAAAGAGATTCTCCTGCTGGCACTGAAAGAACAGGCTGCCATTGGTTCTGCAGCTGCAAGGAAATGAATTTTGCCATTAAGCACGTGTGCTTGGAAGAAGACTTTGAAACTCACATGAGACCCTAGTCCCAGATGATCCCTTGATGGCAGCTTTGTGAGACCATGACCTGAGGACCCAGTTAGGCCGAGCCTAGACTCCTGATCCATGGGAACTGTGAAATAATAAAAGCATGCTGTTTCAAGATTCTAAAATAGTGATAACTTGTTACAAAGCAATAGAAAAGGAATATACCCTTAGAATGATTTTTTAAAATCACATGGAAGCGTGCTTATCTATAAAAACAGTCAGTGTGTGTAGTAAAGGCACAGAGCCTAAAGCCAGACTACATGGGTTCATGTCCCAACACCACCCCTCCTTGTTGTGTGACCTTGGGCATGTTCCCCTGTGCTTCCGTGCCTCCATTTCCACATTATGAAATGAAGATAAACACAGGACTCCATTCATAGGATTATTTTGAGAATTAAAAGACTTAAGTTATGCAAAGTCCCTAGAAGGGCAACTGGCACACAGTAAGCACTCTATGAATCATTAACTATCCTTATATGCTGCAGCTCTACTAATTGTCAGTGGAGCTAGATATATCAAAGACTTTCTTCATATACCCCCTTGACAATTAAGAATGTCATCCTAATATAAACACTCAAGGCATTTGAAGAGATCAAATTTATCACTGTGTTGAGTTTCAATAATCTATTTTAGTCAGAAAAAATAAATAATGGATGAAATGATGCAAGAAATACAATCTCAATTTTAAACTGAAAAAATAGCTGGTGGAGACCTAATCATTCCTGAGAGTTTCTTAATGCCCTCTCTCCCCTAAGATTCAAATATCAGTCACAGTTTCAAAGTAATCACTATAATACATGAACAGCTGATGAAATCTCATGTCGTAATTGCCACATGTTATTTTCAAGGAATTGCACAATGCAAAACCTCTATATTTATACAATAAAATAGAAGGAAAATACTTTGGGGAAGGCTGCTTAGCCATGACAGATAGATAGAAAGACAGAAGAATAGGAGGCAGAGATAGAGAAAGACAGAGGAAGGGAGAGATGGAAGAAAGAAGGAAATAGATGACTTGGTGCCCTCGTGATGAGATGATACATCTTGAATCCCCTGGGTCAAATAGATTGAATCTTAAATAAATAAGTGAAGCTTCTTCTGAAGCAATATAAATTGTTGAGCTATAGCTTCTTTAAAAAATTAGGCAAACTAAAAATGGAAAACCATTGTCTTAAGATATCCAACTAGAATTTAGCTAGCAAAAGGAAAAAGTCAATTGTGATATGAAGTGCAATACTGCTAAAGACTAGCTACCTCAGAATTGCACGGGAGATCTTTTAAAAATTAGAGATACAGCCAGGCGCAGTGGCTCATGCCTGTAATCCCAGCACTTTGAGAGGCCGAGGCAGGCGGATCACGAGGTCAGGAGATCGAGACCATCCTGGCTAACACGGTGAAACCCCGTCTCTACTAAAAATACAAAAAATTAACCAGGCATGGTGGTGGGCGCCTGTAGTCCCAGCTACTTGGGAGGCTGAGGCAGGAGAATGGCGTGAACCCAGGAGGCAGAGGTTGCAGTGAGCCAAGACCACGCCACTGCACTCCAGTCTGGGTGACAGCACGAGACACCATCTCAAAAAAAAAAAAAAAAAAAATGTAGAGATACATAGTCTTTATCCCAGAGATTCTAATCTAGGAGTTCTGGAGTTCACAGCAGGAAACTGAATTTTTAAAAAGCTCTTTATTAGTTAAGGTAAGTTTTAGAAAGAATCAAATTCCAAGGTGTCAGTAGATTAGCACAATAGAAATTAACTTCTTGTTCATAGGATGGCTCATGGTGAGGTTGGTAGGAGGCTTGTCCACATGCAGTCATTCAGTGACCCAGACTATTTCCATCAGTGGCTCTCCCATATGCTAGGGTTTCATAGTCATCCGCATCCACCAAGTAGAAGGGGAAACAGCATGGAGGAGCACTATGGGAACTTGTAATGGACCAGACTGAAAGTAGCATGAATTTTCTTTTTTCCTCTCATTCTGTTAAGGAGATCTCAGTCACAGGGTGACAGCTACCTACAAGGGAGGAAGGGAAATACCATCCAGCTGGTGTTCCAATAAGAAGAGGCAGTAGATTTCAGTGAACAGGATGAGTCTCTGCTACAAGCACTCCATGTGATTTTATGTACAACTGGTGCATGATTGAAAGTTCACAGTTGAAAATACAACTTTTGAGTCCAAATAATCTAAATTCCAAACTTGGCCATTTGACAGCTATGTGATCTTAGGCAAAATATCTCCCCTCCTTGTGCCTTGGTTTCTTCAGTTATTCATCTTTTAAGTAAAGATTAAAAACATCCTACATTGTAAGGTTCTTGTGAGACTGAAATAAGACAATATGTTTAAAATAATTAGAACCATAACTGGCACTTAATAGTAACACATATTTTACTTAAACTGTATTGTCTAGGAATCAAGGTGTTCTGCTATTTGAGATAAGAACTCAGATGCATCAGTATCAGAATATATATTTTGTCCCAGCTGAATTATTACATTGGAACAGTTTTTTGTTTTTGTTTTGTTTTGTTTTTTGAGACAGAGTCTCGCTCTGTTGCCCAGGCTGGAGTGCAGTGACACAATCTTGGCTCACTGCAACTTCTGCATCCCAGTTCAAGCAATTCTCCTGCCTCAGCCTCCTGAGCAGCTGGGACTACAGGCGCCCGCCACCACGCCCAGCTAATTTTTTGTATTTTTAGTAGAGACGGGATTTCACTGTGTTAGCCAGGGTGGTCTCGATCTCTTGGCCTCGTGATCCACCCACCTCAGTCTCCCAAAGTGCTGGCATTATAGGCGTGAGTCATTGTGCCTGGCCTGGAACAATTTTTAAAGGTAGAATTTTAACACACCAGAAGTTGGTTTCTTGCTCTCATAAAAGTTCCTGGGCAAGTGGGCAGCTCTCCTCCATGCAGTCATTCCGAGATCTTGTCTTTTTCCATCTGGTGGCTCCCCAATCCCTAGGCTTTATCATCATCTCATCCAGTGTGTAGAGATACACCAGGGAAGCAGTACTCACTGTGGTCAGAGCTAAGAATTTGGTGCTGCAGTATTAAAATATTTGAAGCCCACTGAAAGAATAATTGATGAGTTTTAAAAATAAAATAAAAGCAACTTCCAAAATTAAGAAATTGAAAGTGTTGATAGTTGATATCTCAAGCTGATATTTACAATAATCTGATGATTTTAATTCAGAGTGTTTCAGATATTTTTGGATTTAACTTTTGCCACATATGAATGTTTACCACTACACCCAAGGGACTCCATGAACACTTCTGGAATAGGACCTAAGCTTTATGGTGCTAATCATTTGAAGCAAGTGAAACCATCATTGATAAGCTTGATGCTGTATCATTGAAAGGATTAATTTACAGAGTGGTTCTGAAGTCTGGACCACTATTAAGGCACTGTCCAATCAGTGAAGTTATCTATTTGAAGTAGAGATGACCTTTGTTCAGCATTTTTCAAAGCTGAGTAATGTATAGGCCTCTTTAAAGAAAAATAATTCTCACTAAGCCACATGAATATATCCATGGTTTTCTGGTCTTCAGACGCCAGTTTGCGGAGTACATCCCTAGTCAAAATAATTCAGAGCAAAATACGTCTCTGCATGCCTCATCTTCTTGCTTTCTCCATCATTTTCCCAGTTTCAAACCTTACTTCCCCTACCCCTTGCCACAATCACACACTTTTTGTGCTGTCCTCCCCGGTAAGCATCTCGTAACATGCTGCCTTCCATCTGACTTTCCTGATTCCATCCAAGTTTACCTTTTAGGTCTTGTTCTTGTTTAATGAACTCTTGCTGACCATAAAGCTGATCAGAGCCTGGCTCCCCATGTGCTCAATTTACAATGTGGTAGTCAATGTTCTGAACACAAGAATACAACCTCCTTCTGTGTTCTTGCCTTGGGCCGAACCACATATTAGGGAAGTGAGAGAAAAAAAATGTTTGGGATACCCTTCATGTGCCAGGCCTCATACAATCATTTCATTTTTTTACCCTCGTGCCCTTGGGAAATCACTCCAGCATTTCAGCTTCCTTTTACTCCTATGCAAAAGGAGGATGGTGACAATTTCCTAGGTTCAAATAATAGTTACTCTTTCTTTAGTTCCTTACTGCGTTCTTAGTTCTCTGTCAGGGGTTAGATGTATTATCTCGTTGAATCTTCAGACACTACTATGAGGTAGGTTTTTAGATGAGAAAACAGGCCAGAAAAGGTTTTGTAAATGGATCAGTCCATTTGGGCACAGTCCTCAGAGCTTTGGAGTTTTTCAGGTGATATTGGCTCAGCTGATAATATTTGCTTCCTAAGGCACAGTAACAACAGGAAACTGTATGACCAGAGGCATATATAAAATAAATAACCATCTCATCGTGCTCTCTGTTTAGCAGCACTTGTTTGGTGGTTCTTTGCCACATCAACCCACTTTACAAGTAGTCGAGTAAGATAAACTTAAATTTGACCTAGTTTAATCAAACTGTGGGTTGTGGTTCAATCATTCAACAATTTATTACTAAGAATTTAAACAGCTTTAACAACCACTATAAGTGCAGTCTTTCTTTTGTGGTCTCTCTCAGAAGCTAATGTTGCTATTTCTGACCACCCTGTATATACTGTAACTCCTCCAAAATAACCTGAAAATGCAAAAAGAGTTACATTTTCACAGACACCATACTTCAAAGAGCATGAATAGAAAGAAGGACCATGGAACTGATCTTGAGATGATGTTCCAGCAAATTCGAGCTCCCAATATCATCCTTGATTTTGCTCAATAATAACCTATATTGTTTACTTCCCACTTAATGAGAAAACTCAAATGCAGACTGAACTTGGGAGTGCTGGTGTCAAGAGAACCATCAGACCGCAGCATGCTGAGACCAATTGGTCTCCACTACTAGTACCAGGCAGCCAAAGCGAGAGGATCAGCAAGGGCCAAAATCAATGGTGTTGGGGCCTCACCGAGGCAGCCCAAGCTTACGAGAGCCAAAAGTCACCCCTGCTCAGCCTACAAGGCAAGAGGCACTTCTAATAGGGAAAGATTAGAGAGAATAGAGAAGCTTCTCCAGCAGATTCCAATGCTGTTGCCTTTCAGTTTCCTGTTTGGGTTTTGCAAGCCTCCTTCAGTTACCCTGGAATGTCAGAACAACCAATCTGCTTTGAGTTGGGGAAGGTTTGATGTTTTTTTCATGTGGGGGTGTTAATTTCATCAGAAAGAAAAATGGAAAAAGCCCGCCTCCTGAGCTCAGTAGTGTGGCATGGAAATGTAGCACATCCTACTCTGATGTTTCTTTCCTGCCTCCCTTAGCCCTAGTTACTAGATTGCGGTTTACAGGTTGTTTTGTTTTTTCTTTCCTTTTAATTGGTTTTACTCTTCATGCCAAGTTGCTTTAAGGATCTAAATTTTTTTAAGTACTAGGGAAAGCTTTTATCTGCCACCGGCCAGGACTGGAGAGATGAGTTTGCAAATGTTCCACCTTCATGCTTTGCCCCATATGAGGCTCTCTTCTATCCCATTTGCATTCAGGGGAGTTACTCTGAGTTTGGTCCATGACAGCCACTGGCCAGGAAAGGAAACAAGGACATGCAGCTTTGTTAGCCTCAACAAAGAAGGCAGGAATACACTATGCTCAACCAGGGGAATGCTGCCTTCACTTCTCCCTAAAATGAGGAGAGGAAAGGAGAGTAAAGGAATGAGAGGAGCACGTGCAACCAGCTTCCTTCTCCCAAACACTTTTCACAAGAATTCATGTCAAAGCCACAGACACAATCTGGGCCAGTGGTTTGAGGGGGTGAAGAATCTGGATTCCCTCAGTTGGTTTGACTTGTATGAACTCAATTCAATTCAACAAGCTTAAGTTTATATATCACTAATTATATCTATTACCATCACTTTATATCTATTATCATCACCTCACAGGCATACCATAGTTCCAGCCTGTGGGCATTTTAATTAAGGAAAGACGACTAGCGATGCATAGAGTTCAGGATGAGGAGGCCTTTGCTATCAAGTGCAGAAAGAGAACAGCATGCATTCTATAAAAACAACAACAGCTTTGCTCTTTCTGTGGTATACCTCCTTTTGCTTTTGTTTAGAGCTCCCTTGGGGATAGAGAGGAAGCATGAAGTGGCAAAAGAGGGAGGTTAAATAGCATGAAGCTGATAAATGAAGACAAAAGGGGAAAGAACTATCAAGAGAGCAAAGTGATAGAGCTGGAAAGACCAAGCCTTGTCCAGGGCATCTTAGCTCACTGCAATACAGAAGCTTTAACCATTTTGCCTGGGATTTATTCAAAAACCCGTGAACCACTGAATATATCATTATCCAATTTTATTGAATTAGTTTGCAGCACATATTTTTAGCACTTAGGCAAACATTTCTGTGCAATTTAGATCTGAAAGTCAGGGTTTAGGATTTGGGATTTATAGGGAAACAACCCTAGCCCCACTTCCTCTCAATGCATTGGTGGAGGTTGGGGCTGCAAGGTGAAGGACCACGTAATACAAGCTGCCCTGCCTTCCTCTGGCAGCAGTTACACAAAGCCAAGCAGTTGTCTTGACCTCAGAAATTCTCAAAGTCTTTAACAGATGAATGTGCAATATGGCACTCCAAGAGGGAGGTACAGTAGGTTACATGTCACAAATATATTTAATCTTTGAATTCCTCCCCTTTAATTTCACCTACTGATCTATTAATACCTTCTACAGGGTCCAATTTGAAAAACACTAAGTGGGATGGTTAATTGTATGTGTTCCCTTGGCTGGACCATGATGACAGATATTTGGTCAAACATTATTCTGGATGTTTCTGTAAAGGAGTTTTTGGGTAAGATTTGCAATTAAATTGGTGGACTTTGAGTAAAGTAGATAGCCCTCCATTTCATAGTTAGGCCTCATTCAATCGGTTGATGCCTTGATCAGAACCAAAGGTTGACTGTCTCCAAGTAAGAAGGAATTCTGCCAGCACATGGCTTTCTTTTTCCCATAGGATATTGGGGTACAGGTGGTGTTTGGTTACATGAGTAAGTTATTTAGTGGTGATTTGTGAGATTTTGGTGCACCCATCACCCGAGCAGTGTACACTGCACCCTATTTGTAGTCTTTTACCCCTCGCTCCCCTCCCACTCTTCCTCTCAAGTCCCCAAAGTCCATTGTATCATTCTTATGCCTTTGCACCCTCATAGCTTAGCTCCCACATATCAGGGAGAACATATGATGTTTAGTATTCCATTCCTCAGTTACCTCACTTAGAATAATAGTCTCCAATCTCATCCAGGTCTCTGAGAATGTCATTAATTCATTCCTTTTTATGGCTAAGTAGTTTTCCATCATAATGTATACCACAGTTTCTTTATCCATTTGTTAATGGATGGGCATTTGGGTTGGTTCCATGATTTTTGCAATTGCAAGTTGTGCTGCTATAAACGTGTGTGCAAGTATGTTTTTGTATAATGACATCTTGTCCTCTGGGTAGATACCCACTAGTGGGATTGCTGGATCAAATGGTAGTTCTACTTTTAGTTCTTCAAGGAACCTCTGTTTTCCACAGTGGCTGTACAAGTTTACATTCCCACCAGCAGTGTAGAAGTGTTCCCTGATCACTGCATCCACACCAACATCTACTGGTTTTGTTTTGTTTTTTATTATTATGGCTATTCTTGCAGGGGTAAGATGGTATCATATTGTGGATTTGATATTGCATTTCCCTGATCATTAGTGATGTTGAGCATTTTTTCATATGTTTGTTGGCCATTTGTATATCTTCTTTTGAGAATTGAGCAGACAGCTTTTGAACTTCATTTACAACATTAGCTCTTCCTGGTTTGCCAGCAGACTGCTTTTGGACTTGAACTGCAACTCTTTCCTGAGTCTTCAGTCTGCCAACCTTCTCCATCAGATTTTGAACTGGCCAAGCCTCCACAATCACATACACCAGTTCCTTAAAAGAAATGTCTTACACACACATGCACACACACACACAGACACCCTATTGGTTCTGTTTCTTTGGAGAACCCTAATACATTAAGTTAATGTAAATTTGGAAAATAGAGAGGCGTCTATTTTCAGATGGTCAGATTAATTGTAATTCTTGGTGAAAAGAGCAATGCACATTTCTAATGTACTATACAAACAGATTTTGAGATAAAGGGCAACTAAAAAACCCAGGCACCAAGATCAAATATAAAACATGTCAGAACAAACACAATTTTTGAGAAAAGCATTTTCCTAGCCCAGGGCATGGCCCAGGGCAGAGAAAAAGCACCCGGAGAAGAAGGAAGAGCTCAAAACACCAATCAAAAACACCGTAAGACCTCGTACTGAGGTCTTATCTAAAGCAAGCCAGATGGACACAAAGCTTTTAGCTGACAATGCAGGCAGGGGCTTCAACTCGGGGCTGGATTATGTGTTCACATTCTAAAAGTAAGGCCACAGAAGGAGGGATGTGGGGTCACATGCTTCTCCATAATAAAGACATAGCCAGAGGAAAGCTGCAAACAAGCCACCCCTAAAGGGTAGAGTCCACGTAAGGTTTGGAAGGGAAGGGCCGAGACAAGATCCCAGGACACTTGCTGATCTTTTCCCCTGAGGTGAGGTAAGGTGTCAGGAGCAAGCAATCCCACCCCTCTGGCAGAGGCTTCACCTTCTCATCTCCTCATATGTGCTACTTTGAAGCCTCTAAAGTTCTTGAAGCTTCTACTGGAGATTTCCCATTTCCAAGCATCCCAACCAGTGCAATTTTTCCTTAACTGTTCTTATGATCTACCCACTACCTCACATATTGACTACATTTATTTGATTTTAGTACTATATAGTCTCCTAAAAGACTTGATGTTTATAGTAAAAATAAAAGGACACATAGTAAAGAGGAGTCAAAGACCAAAGTCAACAAATAAAGGGGAAAGGAAAGGTCATAAGAACAAAGCAATAGAAAGATCAGCCAAGTTTGAAATTCAATTCAACAAGTATTGACTACAGATATCTTTCCAAATGTAACTTACCCACCAGTATAGCATGGAGGTTAAGAGGGTTGCCACTTACTAGCTGTGACCTGAGGCCAAGTTACTTCACGGTTTAGTGCCTCCATTTTCCTATCTGAAAACTAGAGACAGGGGGAAAAAAAAAAAAAACCTTTCCCAGAAATTGACACAACTTCAAATTATTGTCTATCTCTCTCATTCCTAATCTAGTAAAAGTTCTTGAAAGAGAAGTCTAGGAGAGGGGAAAGAAAGCAACATTTATTATGTACCTACTGTAGATTAACTCTATAAATTATGCATTTAGTCATCATAAACTTGTGAGAAAACATTTTTATCAATTATATAGACAAAATGGAGTCATGGAGGCTCCAAGGCTTAGATCAGAAGTTACAGGTGACCTCAGATCTCCTCTCTTGTGATGCATACCGTGGAGTCATGCTCCACATAGTGGAACTCCTAGGCTCCCTGCCTCAGAATCACTCAAAACCAATCACTTGTTAAAACCAATGATTCCCAGGCCCTCACCCAGACCTATTTAATTACAATTGCTTGATGGTAGTGGTTTTAATAAGTCACCCACCACCAAGATTCCCCTGTACACTCAAGAGCCATTGACTCAGTGGTTAGGAGAATGGACTCTGAAGTTGGGCCTGGTCCTGGTGTCGCTATGTTCGAGGTGTGTGACATTGGGCACATTACTCAACTTCTCTGAGACTCTTTACTTCATTCCAAACATGGAGATTACAGAACATCCTTCATATGGTTGCTGCAGTGATGAAATAATGAATGTCAGGTGCCAGGTTCAGAGTCTGGCACTTAGTAAGTATGATCATTTCCTTCACATGAGAATAACTTAATTTCCTCTTTGCTTTCTCATTCAACTTCACAATTCACTGTATTTGCTTTTAAGTGGAATCACTTAAATGATTCCACCATTTAAGTGAAATCAGCTGAGCAAATATGACCTCCTTGCTAAATCCAATCGCTTCTTTTCTGTTCTCATGCAGTTTTGTATCCACTCTGTCTATCACTTATTCATCAGAAATGTATTGTGGCTCTGCCCTGGGCCATGCCCTGGGCTAGGCATAAGGAATGCCATGGTGAATGCAGCAGGCATAATCCCTATCCTCATGGAACTTTCAAGCTTGTGTTGGGGACATGGATCTCTATAAGTAACCACATATAAGTGTAACAAGTTTTGATATGAAAGAAAAGAACAGAGTGCCCTACAAGCGAATGACAGAAGGGACATTTTGTCATAGAGGATCAGGGAAGGTCTGAGACCTGAGAAAGAGCCAAGTATGGAAACAGTCTTTCACACATAAGGAACAGCAGCAGGTAGGAAGACCCCTGAGGTGGAAAAGAGCTTGTCACACTGGAGGAAGCAAAAGAACATCCATATGGCAGGACAAGAGGAATGGTGGTATGAAATAAACCTGTAAATAAGCATGGGCTTAACCGTGCAGAGCCTCGTAAACCATGGTGAAGGTTTGGGTTGAATTCCAAGGGCAACTGGAGGCCATGGGAAGACTTTGAGCTGGAGTATGATCCCATCACTGTAGCAGTGATTTGGAGAAAAATTAGAAGGGGATTAGAAGGGAAGCTGAAAGATCATTTGGTTTGCAGAGGCTTGGATTTGAGTACTGGAAGCTGAGATGGGAACAAGTGAAGGGATTGGGGATGAATTTTTGGTGGAGAATTGAGAAAATTTGTAGATAAACTGGATGTGGAAGATAAAGAAGGAAGAGGTGTCAGGAATTACTCTCAGGGCTGTTTTGAACAATGAGCCATTTACCATTTTTGGTGGAGCCATTTACCAAGGGGAGGCACTAAATCCCTCTCTGGGGAATATAATATAATCTTTACATTTCTAAAATCTTCCAAATGACTCTGATGGCTGACCCTATTTAAGAAGGCTCAATCTAGAGAGGTGGCATAGAGAATAATGGTTACATTTAATGGCTAGTCATTATATCTTTCTTTGGAGGTAGCTTGTCTTGTTCAAACCTAGTCATGAACTGGCCATATCACTGGGAAAGTTAGTTTAATCATCTATAAAATGGAAATAACTGGTTCATATGGGTATTGTAAGATATTAATCTTATAAAACATTTGAAGTACTTCCCAGCTACTATTTTTAGATTATTCACTTGAATAAGCCAGGTGTTTTCACATCTGTAAGCTTTAGCTCATTCCCTGCCTTTTGCTTGATGTGTTCATCTCCCCTTGTGAAAATTTTCTATTTGTTATTCAGAGATAGCTTTCCTCTGACTGGTACCTCAAACCACCACCCATCCAAGCCAGTCATCTGGGCCATTTCTCCTGCTTGCATGGGCTCACTGTTCTCTATGGATTCTTCCACCATAGAATTTACCACATGGGTTAGAGTTATTTATTTATTTATTTTTGGTCTTCTGAACAAGACTTAGAACTTTTGGAGGTTGCTGATCTTGTCTTATACAAATTTATATCCACAGAACCTAGTCTGTTGTTGTAGCTTGAGGCACAGAATGAATTTGATGGATTTAATTGAATTTAACTAAATTAAAAGCATAATACTCTCAGGGAACTCACCTCACAATCTAAGCCTCTTGCTTAATTAAAGTAGCCTCTGAATGCAGTCATAGCAAGCTACAGCCAATGTATAGAAAACATTCACCCTACATGGCTATTTAGGCCCAAACTTAAGCCTAAACCAGTCATGCCAGGCATAACACCTTTCTTATCTGTCTCTCACCTCTGCTTTGCTCTTCCTGAGCAATGTGGGGCCCATGCCTTTCTGAGGAACAGAGGAAGGAGGAAGGTGGGGTGGGGAGGAAGAAATACTCCTACAACTTTACAAAACCTTCCTTCACCCCTCAATGCAGGAAGGAAGGTAGAGAGAGTGGCTGTATGTGCTGTATGAACAGGCATGCTCAGGCTGGTTTGAGTCCTTACTTTTTTTTTATTTTGTTTTGTTTTGTTTTTATATATATATATTTTTTATTATACTTTAAGTTCTAAGTCCTTTCTAACCACCTGACTTTGTGCGGAAGGTCCAAACACCATTAGGCAAACCCCAGTAATGTTACAATCACAGTGACCTATCCCAGAGCAACTTTTTTAAGAGGATCCGTGGTTTTTACCACGCCTTTGAGTGGAAGCAGAATTTGAACTCTCTCATACTAATTCTTGTGGAGCCTTCAACCTCCATAAAGTGTGCAGGAGGTACTCATCATACATTTGAAACTAAAATAATTTGATTAAGCGTTTGGGTCTCTGAGGGAAAAGTTGAAGAGGACTCTTCACTCTATTCTTTAATTTCGAGGCAAATGGACACAACAGGAGGTAGTCTGACATGTAAAAATAGAAACCTTTACAGCCAAGCAGATCTGGGTCTAAATCCTGACTCATTTACTCTTTAGTTCCGTGCTCATTAAAGTTAATAATGATGACAATGATGATAATCACTAACACTTACATGTGCTTACTACATGCCAGGCTCTGTTCTAAGTGCCTCGCATGTATCAACTTATTGAAGATACCACCACCATATTTTATAGTGAAGGAATCTGAGGCACAGAAAGGTTTTGTAATGGATACAAGTTACTAAAGAGCCGAGCCAGAATTCAAACCCAGGCAGCTGGGCTGCAGATATCCATGCTAATATCCACTGTGCTTCCCTGACTCCCACGTACCTCTGGAGCACAGCGTCTGGCTTTCAGAATCTGAGTTTCCTTCCCTGTAAAGTGCATATGATGAGGCCAACGTTGGTGAGGCCTGAAGGAGATAGTGTACATTGAACCCTAGACACCAGAGGGGCACCCACACTAGAGTAGGTGCCTCTAATGTCAACTTGTACACTCACAATGTCCTATCAGATTTCTAAGTAAACTCTAATAAAATTCTGAGATGTCTAGAGTGCCCAAGAACAGCAAATGTGTGGGTGGACTGAACAAATTGGGGTTTTAAAATTTACTGTTTAGAACCTTCCACTGATCCAGAAGGCAGTCATAGTCTGTGATGCCCACTATCTCAATATTTCTAAATTAACTATGTCTTTTGTTACAGGCTAGAAGCCCACCAACTGCTAACAACCAGCTGGAGGGTAAGTCAAAAGCTATGAGAGCCCAGAAGGAGAACAATTATTTAGACCTGGAGGGGCCAGTTGGGAAAGTCTTTGAAGGGTCTTCAGAAAATGGACCAAAAGAAAAGAGGAAAAGTCATTCTACTGAGAGGTGTTTGTGTAATCAAAGTAACCGAGGCCTAAGAACTCACAAAAGATTAGAAAAGGGTAAAGGATGCCTGGAAAGCCAGACTAGGAAAAGGCTGTGAAGGGCCCTGAAGGTCACATGTCACATGTTGCCTGCAGCATGCAGAATCAAAACATGATAAATCGTGTCTTGAATCATGACATATGAAGCATGACACATGAATCATGACATGTGACATGTTGAATGTCACATGTCACATGCCGTAGGCAGCCATCAAGAGTATTTGAAAGGAAAGTGTATAATCAGGCCTGTGCTTTAGTAAGACAATTTGTATAGTGTTCAGTGTGGATTAAAATGGAGAACACAGGTATCAGTTTGACATCGACAGTACAGGAAACCATTTGGGTTTCTTGTACACCAAAATATTAAAACATACACACAAACACACCAACACATTAAAATCTTGACAGAGAGGGCCAAAAGTTCTTTGTCGCTGGACTAAAAGTGGAAATAAATGTTTACAACCTCTAAGGTGGATTAAGCTAAGAATTTGGAGTTGTTGGCAAAACTGCCACATAAAATTTCAGACATGCAAAGAAATGCAATTGTAGACTTATGCACATACTTCCACCAGAGAAGGGAATCTGGGCAGAGTGTTCAAAGCTTAAGAAATTCCTTTGCTCTTCACCAAGAAGAGCCAACAGCGTTTTCTTTGAATCAACTCTTATATTCCCTTAAAAAGAAGTTGATAGTGTTGTGGAAAACTCACCCATTGAAGTGACAACAAAAACAGCAACCCAGTATGAGTTAACTGGTATTATGTTAAAGGGACAAGTAACCGCACTTTTGACACACATCCTCTAAAAGGTAGGGTGGGAGTGTTTCAAAGAATCAAGTCTGAGTAATAGAAAAGCATATACCACTTCCCCATATACACGTTCGAGCATGGGGGAGCAGGAGGCTGGGTAATTGAATGCAGTTGTGCACACTGGCAATTTTCCCGCCACATACCATTTCTTCGGTGTCTCTCCCAAAATTCTCCTCCTAAGTGGCACATCCCTTTATTGATCATCTTTCCCCATACTGATCATCCTCAGCAATCATGTGAGTTATTAGTCTAAGTATTTGTTTTTCTCAAATATGGTCTTTTAACTACTCCCTAAATATTTTATATATACATAGTTTGTTTTCCCAATTTAACTACAAGCATTTAAAAAAATGGGAATATTTGTCTATATTTCTGTAATTTTTCATCATGCCTTATATGGTATATAAAGATCAACAGCAATAAAACAACAGTAATAATAGCTAAGACCTTTTGAATACTAACTGTATGTTCAGCATTATTTCAACAGCTTTACAGGTATTAACTGACTTAATTATTACAACAACGGCATGAAGTAGATACTATTGTTGTCATCAGTTTATACTTGAGGAAACTGAGTTATGGGATGGTTAATTATCTTTTCCATGGTCACAGAGCCATTAAGTGTATGATCTCAGACAGTCTGACACCTGAGCTGTGCTTCAATGTACCTGTTAAGTTATTCTTTTTCTTGAATTCAAATTCTGAAAGGAAAACAGAGTTGAAAAATCAGAGGCCCTAGCTAATCAAGTAAAGTTTTGCTTTAAAAACAGCAAGAAACAATCTCCCTAAGGTCTCTGCAACATGTTGTGGCCCATCACAGAACAGGGTCATCTTTGACTTCTACACCAAGGAAAATGTGGCTTTTGGATTCTTGGACAGAATCTACTGCATGGCCTCTATCTTCATATGCCCTTGCTGGGATCCGAAGATAATATGAATAAAGTAGATATAGTGGCAGTGAGTAGAAGAAACATCCTGAACAAAAAACACTTGTTCCACTTGGCCAGCTACCTATATTCTCATCAAGGGAGAGTTGGCCACAGGTAATACCACATCAAAGTGCAAACTCTGGATCAACTTGCACTTTTACTTATTCCTACCTTTGACACACACATAGCATAACATGTATAATTCTTATTCTGGGCATAGTTGGTGGTAGGAAGGTTTTTATACATTTGAGATTCTATTTGGTGAGCATATGGTAACAACACAAGAAATGTGCCATCAGACTACTGTTCATCAGCTTACAAAGATGGCTACAACAATTCTTATGATTCTTGTGCACATGTTTCTTTGCCATGCAACTTTGTCACCCCTTCCCATCAAGACATAGAGTCCATTTCTTTTTCCCTTTAATTTGGCCCTGTGACTTGCCTAAAACCAACAGAAGGCTGCAGAAGGGACATCATATGACTTCAGGGTCTCAGCACCAAAAGGCCTTTCAGCTTCTGCTTTCAGGCTGTCATTGCTGTGAGATAGGAAGCCTGGGCCAGCCTCCATGAGAATGAGAGACCACACCTGGTCAACAAGGAGAGCCAACCTTCAGCCATGTGAGTGAGACCATCCAGCCCCAGTTAAGCTGCCAGATGACTGAAGCCAGATAAGTGGCCCCAGGCAAGACCAGCAAAACAGCCAACTGGCTGAGCCCAGCCCAAATTGCTAAGGCATAGCAATTTAGGACAAGATAAATTCTTGTGTTTTAAATCAGGATTTGTTATGGAGAAATGGATAACTGATAAAGCTCCAAATCCTAACTGAGACAAGAAATTCAACACCTTTTATATTACCATGATACAAACATTATTTTCTTAATAGTCATCATTAAAGCTTTGTATGTTTAACTGCCCTTCCACTACTACAACAGCTACTGTGCTGGTGCATTCACATTCATGCATACACATAAAGACACATTCTCCAGTTTCCCAACTAGTTACTCATATACTCTTTTGGGCTTTCATTTCTCAATATTGCTATATTTCCAGCTCAGTGCATTTAACTAGCTTCATTCCCATATATCCAGCTCTTCCTGTCTATGAAGAGTAGCTTACCATTACTTACTATGTGCTAGGAACTGTTTCTCACTATCACTTTATCAGGCAGATAGTTCTCTATCAATAACTACTGAACAGATGACTTCATCTAGTCAACCATGACATTAGAATCAATCGCAAGATAGAGATAGGAATCAAAGAGAAGAGATAAATATGTTACCCTTATAACTTATTTTTAAAATATTTATATTGGAAAATACGATCGCGACACCTACTAACCCACACAAACACAAGAACATTTGGGCAACCACAGGCCTCCTCCAATGCAGATTGGTGTGTGAAAAACTTACAGCATGGAGGATTAAAAAATGTATATTCTCTGAAGGCAGATATGCCCTTCCAGATACAAGAAAATGAATGAACCATTAATGCTGAGTTCTTTCTCCCAAGCTGACCAATCAGTTGTGACGATTCCTCTCCCCTAGGAATAGTCACTCTTGAGAAGTCACAATTGTAACATCGATGGAGGTTTCCTATAGAAACATAAAGACTGGGGATTATGTGTTTCCCCTATAACAAATTTTGTCCTTATCTTGTGACTTTCCATTATGTTTCCAGCCTCAACATCTTCCCTAAGCCTCAGAATTACATGTACACCTGTCTATTCAGTCTCTGCTTGGAAGCCTAATGGGTATTTTGAACTCAACATGTCGAAGAGGATACTCCTCATTTTTTTTTTTTTAACTATCTCTTCACTCCTCTTTAGTTTGCTAGGGTTGCCATAACAAAATAAGGCTGGGAAACTTAAACAGCAGAATTTTATCCTCTCACAGTTCTAGAGGCTGGAAGTCCAAGATCAAGGAGCCAGCAGTGGTTTCTCCTGGTATCTCTCTCCTTGGATACCTTCTCACTATGTCCTCACATGGCCTTTTCTTTGCACACACATATCTCTGGTGTCTCTTCCTTCTTATAAGGAATCAACCATATTGAATTAGAGACCCATTCTTATGATCTCATTTAACCTTAATTACCTCCTTAAAGGCCCTATCTCCAAATATAGTCACATTAGAGGTTAGGGCTTCAGTACAGGAATTTTAGGGGTAGGGCACAATTCAGTTCCTAACAACCCCTCTCACAATCTTTCCTATTTTAGGAAAGGCACCACCACTGATTAATTGCTTAGGCTAAATTTTAGGAATCATCTAAGATTCCTCTTCCCCTCATACCCCACACCCAATCCATTAGGAAGTTATGTGTGTTTTACCAATTTCATATCCCACCACCTCCACTATGGACTCCAGGTTTTGCCATCTTGTTCTGCCTGCTCTACTGTAATAGTCTCCTAAATGGTTATACTGGTTCCTTTCCTGCCCTGCTACAGTCCATTTCTCACACATCCACCAGAGTCAATCAGATACCATTGAAAGTAAATCAGATACCATTGCTTCCCTAATTTGCAATCTCTAGTGACTTCTCATTATGCTTAGAATAAAACTCAACTCCATTTTACAACCCACATTCATCTACCCTTGCCCACCTCACCATCCTTACTACATATCACTCTTCCCCATCATTCACTCAACTCCAGTCACTTTGGCTGCCTTGACTTTCTTCAAGCATCCAAAGCTCACTTTGGTGTCACAACCATTGCATGTGTTCATCCTTGTCCATCCACCTGGAACTCTCTGGATGCGTCTCCCCCCTTTTCATTTCACTGATATCTCTGCTCAAATGTAACTTTCTTAATAGAGCTTTCCTAACTCTATTTTAAACACACCTCATGACTTTCAACTCCTTTACCTTCCTTTATTTACTTTCAAAACGTTTACAACTGCTTGAAATTACATTGTATTTTTATTTGTTTATTGTCTAGTCTTCTCCACTAGGTTGTAAACTTCCTGAGGCTTTTTGTTTCTTGCTGTACCTGTAGCACTGAGAAGGGTCCTTGAAACAAAATAGACCCTCAACTCATATGCATTGAATGAAAATAATTTATGCAATCTAAATCATTCTGATTTGGAAATTTGATCATGCCACTTCCCATCTTAAGCTCTCCAATGGCTTCTCATTCCTCTGTGGATAGACTTGAAGCATCCAATATGGTGTATGAGACCTTCCTAATTTTCAGTTTTACCTCTAGCAACTCCCACCATGCAGCTTGAGCTCCAGTCCTCCCTAACCTTTATGAAGACTAGAACTGTGCTGCTTCATCTTGTAATCCCTGGAGTCTAGCACAATACCTGACACAAAATGGTTACAAAGCAGCTGGCATTAAGTGGCAGGAATTATGCTATAAAACAGAGAGTGTACAGAGTCTTGATTTTACATTTCACTAGCTAGTTACTTTATTGACAAAATGGTGATAATAAAATCAGCCCTAGCTATTTCTCACAGGTGATTTAAAAATCAAATTTATATGAAAATATTTAGAGAGCACCTACTATGTGCTGGGCACTGTCCTATGTGTTGAGGGTACATTAGTGAGTGAAATGGACAATGATTTCTGCCTTCATGGAATTTAAGTTCTAGTAGGTAAAAGACTACACACACACACACAGACACACACACACACACACACACACAGGTAATAAGTGCAATAGAACTAATTCAGGGAAGGAGAATGAGGAGGGCCTGGTGCAGTGCATATGCACATTTTGTACTTGGTGGTCAGGAAAGGCCTCATAGAGATGATGACATTTGAATAGAGACCCAAAGGGTTTGAGGAAATAAACCATGTAGACATAGACATTTGGGGAAAGAATATTCCAGTCAGAGGAAACAATAAATGCAAAAACCCTGAGGCAAGAACATGTCTATAGTGTTCAAGACCATATATTCTGGGCCATAAAATAAATCTCAATAAATTTAAAAGAATTCACACAATATAAAGTGTGCCCTCAGATCACAACAGAATTAAATGAAGCTCAATTTAATAAATAAAAACAAATAACAGAAAGCATCTCTGGATAATCCTCAAATATTTGGAAACTAAATAACACACCTCTGAATACCTCATGAATCACAGAATAAATCAAAAGAGAATGAATGGAATGAAATTGAAAACAGAAATTATTGAAATTTGTAAGATACATCTAAATTTATGAAACTCAAACACCCATATCAGAAAAGAAGAAAGGTTTGAAATTAACAACCTCAGCTTCTGCTTTAAGAAATTAGAAAAAGAAGAGAAAATAAAACCCGACCTAAGGAGTAGAAAGAAAATGATAAAGATCAGAGTGGGAAACAATGAAATAGAAAATAGAAAATGATAGAGAAAATCAATAAAATTAAAAACTTGTCCTTGAGAAAATCAAAACTGACAAACCTTTCATAAAACAGATCAGAAAAAGAGAAAGAGAAAACACAAGCTACCCATATTAGGAATGTGAGAAGTGACAGTCCAGATTTGACCAATAATAAAAGGAAAATAAAGAACTATTATGAACAACTTTATGCCAATAAACTTGACAACTTTGATGAAAATGTACACATATCTTTAGTAGTATAAGCTATCAATACGGTTTTGACCCACGTTCCCATCCAAATCTCAAGTTCAACTGTAATCTCCAATGTTGGAGGGAGGGCCTGGTGGGAGGTGACTGGATCATGGAGGTGGGTCCTTCATGAGTGGTTTAGCACCATCCTTTTAGTGCTGTTCTTGTGACAGTGAGTGAGTTTTCATGAGATCTCGTTGTTTAAAAGTGTGTAGCACCTCCCATTTCATCCTTTCTTGCTGCTCTGGCCATGTGATCTGCCTGCTCCCTCTTCGCCTTCCACCGTGATTCTGTTTCCTCAGGCCTCCCCGGAAGCTGAGCAGATGCCAGCACCATAATTCCAGTACAGCCTATCAAACTGTGAGCCAATTAAAACTTTTATTTATTTTATTTATTTAAAAAAATGTTTAATTTATTTATAAATTACCCAGTCTCAGGTATTTCTTTATAGCAATGGGAGAACTGACTAATACAGCTATCATAATGCATTCAAGAAGAAACAGAAGACACTAAATAGCCCTGCATCTATTAAGGAAATTAGGTTTATTTTTTAAAATTCAATTTATAAAGAAGTATATGAATGAAAATACTTTCCACGAAGTAAATCCTAGGCCTGAATTATTTCATCTGTGAATGCTAACAAACACTTAAGCATGATATAATACTCATTCTATGTGAACTCTTCTAAGAAGTTGAAGAGGAGTGAATACTTCCCAACTCATTCCACAAGGCTAGCATTACTCTGATACCAAAATCAAAGACATACGTAATGAAAACCATGGGCCAATTTCCCTTGTGAGCACAGATGAAAAATTCTTAGCAAAATTTTAGCAAGTTGAATGTGACAATACCTAAAAGAAGACCAAGTAGAGTTTATCCCAAGAGTGCAGTGTTAGAGGAAAAATGGGGACACTGTGGCTAGGCTGGAATGAGCCAGGGAAGTGAAATGAGATTTGAGAACTAAAGAGAACTAGATCATGTGGGCCAGAGGATTTGTTCCTGATCATCATGACGGTGAACTCAAACAATTAATACTAGCAGTGTGAATTTTAGGACTCTCTACTGGAGAACAGAGAAAATTGAGGGGTGGTGGAGACTGGTAAATACCACAGAGAGAATTGTCAGCCTCATTGCAAGGCCTTGATTTTTAATCTGAGTGAGATATAGGAAAACCATTGAAGAGTTTTGAGCAGAGGAGTGATATCATCATTTTACTGCATTTTAGTGATCTATTTTATTGAGAACATATTTTAGTGGAGTGAGACTGGAATCAGGAAGACCAAATAATAATATGTAAGTCAAAGTATTCAGTAAATTATAAACAACTCACATACCAATAATTACTCAAATATTGCAATAACTTCATCATTCTCTGTCATAGTTTAGTGCACCATTTCTGACAAGCAGCTTTATATATACTTACTTTTTCATTGATAACAGTCTTTTGATAAAATACATTTTGCTAGAGAGGACTCTCAGAAGAATGTGGGGAACTTTGCTTGGTTATAGGTTGATCATTGAAGCCCAGTGGAATTTTGCCCAACTCTTTTATTACACATCCCTCAGTTTTATTGTCAGAAATAAAATGTTATGCTGAATGGTAAGAGCCTAAAATAATACAACATTCCTTTATGCGATGTACTTGGTCCCAACTTGATTGTGATGCCAGAAATAAACAATATTTAATCTTTTTCCAAGGAGCTGGTCTCCCTTGAACCAGCCCCTTGCAGTCATTGTTCTCCTGACTGATGTTATCAGAGATCCTATGCAGGATCTAATTCCTACTCATGCCAGAGCAAGCCAGGAGAAGCTCTACCAACTCCTGGGAGCTACAAAGCGATAGGTTCCCAGAGTCTAAAACTATTGGAAATGATGTTTGTCTAAAATGGCCAGAGACAACTTTTATAAGCTTCCAGGAAGTGGAGAACCAGAAAAACTGAGAAAAAAAAAAAAAAGCCAAAACACACAAGGTCAAGGGAGCTGAGAATCAAAGACTGTGATGACAGGCAAGGCTGTGGATATGGAGTGCACCCGAGAGTTCTCTTTCATAAGGGATTGATGATGTGCTTGGGGCGGGGTGGCCATTTGCACTAAGTGGTTCAAAAAACGTACAAAGTCCAACCCATGCCTAAGTGAGTGTTGTAGCTCATAGCGATTTAATTTGTTTTGCCACACTTGAAAGTGCAATACGATAGTGAGAGTATTAAGTCCCTTTGAAGGCGGGCAGGGAAGATTTTTTTGAAGGAAGTAAACACCATGTAAAGAATTGTCAGCCTCATCCACATTTCAAGTCAATTCTGCTGACATGAAAATGTTTTTCACAGGTCGAGTGTGCGGTTTCCATTTAGCACACAGGCCTTCCACCCGGGAAAGTCCAGCTTGGCAGTGGCATTTCCATCCATCTCACCAAGTTACCTATCCACTGCTGTGTGCTTTCAGCGTGATGTTCCTACAGCTGAGCATTATTTAGAAAATTATGTATGTTCATCTGTACTGAAGCAATAGTGATAGATTAACTACCTGACACACGTCATCTTGAAATCTCAGGAGGAAATTACTGCCTACAACACACACACGCATGACCAGCTTTTAGAGTTTTGAGGTTTCAAAAAGTTCTATTAAATGGCTTCGGAATGTTTGAAATGTACAAAACATTTCCTAGGAACTTTTATATCAATGTTTTTCCTACAGAAATGTCTGTGAACTAGAATCGTTTTCTTCTATTCTCTATATATTCATTTGGTAAACATGTATTCAAGTCTATACTTGATACTCAGCATTCAGATATTTATAACAATGAAAAACTCAAGTCCCTGTGCTCAAGGACTTCGATTTAGCGAGGGATAGAAGTATATGCAAGTAGTTACAATTCAAAAAGGCAAGCTGATCAGAGAAATACAAATAAAGCACTAGGAGTTAAAGAGAAGGAGGTCACTAACTGCCAGGGTCATTAGAGACCAACAGAGAAAATTATATATGATCTGGATCTTGATGGACTAAAAGGAATTTATGATGGGGAGAAGCAGAAAGAGTAACATTTTAGGCAGAAAGAATAAAGCCTGGAAGTATATAATCATGCTAAGACTTATATGCTGTATTAGTCCGTTTTCATGCTGCTGATAAAGACATACCAGAGACTGGGAAGAAAAGGAGGTTTAATTGGACTTACAGTTCCACATGGCTGGGAAGACTTCAGAATCATGGCAGGAAGTGAAAGGCACTTCTTACATGGTGGCAGCAAGAGAAAATGAGGAGGCAGCAAAAGCGGAAACCCCTGATAAACTCATCAGATCTCATGAGACTTATTCACTATCACGAGAATAGCACAAGAAAGACCAGCTCCCATGATTCAGTTACCTCCCCCTAGGTCCACAACACATGAGAATTCTGGGAGATACGATTCAAGTTGAGATTTGGGTGGGGACACAGCCAAATCATATCACAGGCCATATTGAGGAAGTCTGCTTTTGATAGTCTCAATATCAAGCACCCAGCTAGTGATTAATTTTGGCCTGTTCTTTGTGGGTAAAAATGATGGGATCAGTTTATGTTCATGAAATTGATGGTGATAATAATGATTAAAAATAGGATCTTTCTATGGAACTTGGCCAATATGTCCATGTGGCTGTGCTAACCAATTATTTACTATTTTATCAACCTGCGTCCATTTTCCTATTTCTAAACCCTTTCAGTATACTTTGAGAAAGTACTATCATACATCATGACTGTTAGTAGAGCCTAGAAGATCAAAGATTTTCTCCTTTGACTATTCTAAATATAACAGTTCTTCTGAAATCAATTCATATATTCAACTTAATTCCTGCCAAAATTTCAGTGATACACACACACACACACACACACACACAGACACACACACGGCAAAATTGTTCTAAAGTAAATTCAGAAAATAATAGAGATGAGAAAATTACAAAAACTAGTGCAAATACTAAAATTTGCAGATATACTAACAGATCTAACATATTACAACATGTTATATAGCCTCTGAAATAAAAACAATTTGTTACTAGGCTAAAAATAAAATCTGCAGCCCAGAAGTAGAACATATTACATATAGCACTATAGTTTCATAAAGGAGATGGCATTGGTCAATCAGAAACCTGAAGGTTTAGTCAGTAAGTGCTCTATGAGGGATCAGTTAGCAATTTACAAAGAAAAATTAATTTAGAGCCTCATCTCATTTCATAGGCCAAAATATATTTTAGATAAAGAAGTAAACATTAAAAATTAAACAACAGAAACTAGTAAAAAAAAGTGAAATAAATATTTGTCAAATGTCTAGATTCAAAAGCACTTAGCTTAGAAATGATAAAAGGCTTAAGAGATAAAAATAAGATTGAGCCATATACAAATTTAAAACTTTAATATCTAAACTCTAAAAATCATAAGACAAGTATCAAATTGTGAAAATGGCTACAGAAAATACTAAAAGCATTAATAACTTTATTGTATTATGAGCTTGTATTAATGGACAAAAAATAAGAAAAAGGGGAAATACAAATAAATACAAAATTAACTACAAAGGGAAATTAAAAATAATTATGGTGTTTGATTATATAACTAATCAACAAACATACAAAACCTATATTCATTCTCATTTGTAATGGAAATCCAAAACAAAACAACATTAAGACACAATTTTTTTACTGGTATAAATAATATTTTTCTAATTGATAATATTCAATGTAAATGCAAAGATGGTACAGTGTAGAGTTTCTGTTTGGATAATTGGGTGGTCATTACTTTTATCTTCTTGATTTTATTTTTTTAAATGTCTTTAATGGTGATTTTTTTTACTTTTATAATTGAAAAAAATTAAAAGTGACAACATATATGTATAGTAATTAAGAAAAATATCTTCTCGAATTGGGGCGAATTTGTAATCCTATACACTGGGCCAACTGGCATCAGAACTTCCATGGACTGTTGTTAAAGAATCTGCTCAAAAACAGTGAGATTTTTCAGTGAAGAAGGGTTATTTCCATCTATCAGGATCTGCTGAGGCAGCAGAACAGAGAACTATCTGTTGTCAATCAGCTCAAAATACTTAATAACAAAATAGGTGTTATACAGCTATCATGAGTCAAAGGCAGAATTTTTTATAGAAAAGAACACACTATAATGATTGAAACATGCATATTCAGCAGAGATTTACTCCACAGAATTCTAGGCAGCAGGATTAAAAAAAAAAAAACAGCATTGCTAAATTACTAAAAGCCTAGAGGTGAGTCATGTGTGTGATAAGTGCTTCAGAAAATGTTATCATCTATTTTTCTTGTCTTTACAAAGAAACTCTCTGACTTATGATGGTTTGACTTATGATTTTTCAACTTTGCCATGAGTTTAACGGGACATAACCCCGTTGCAGATTGAGGAGCATCTGTACTTATAAAACACCTCCACCTCTACACAATTTGTTGTTGGTGGTAGTAGGGGTGGGGGCATGTTATGGGGGTGATTCTTGACAGCTCACTAATATCTATATGAAGGGGTGGATAGAATGATAAATGGTAGGTATGATGTGCTGATGGGACAAAGGGCCAAAAAGTTCAGTAGAGGAGTTGGGAAGAGAAGTGTCATGAAAGGTGACAGAAAGATCCACATGCTTATTCCTTGGGCTAAAAACCATTAATGACTTTCCCTCTGTCCTCTCAGCTTACGTAAAACACATAAGATAAAATCAAGGTCCCTCTTTTAAAATTATTTCGCTGAACTGTTGAGTCAGCAACACTGCGCGAATTTGCATCTCTACTTTTGCAAGAGCTATTTATTTACAGAGCACTGTCTTGTGAAGATGTTTTGTGGGATGTATGACCATCAAATCACTGTAATCCTGATAATAACTAGAGTCAGGAGTATGAAAGTGGGAAGGTTGGCCCCTGGGTGTATTCTGACTGCTCAAATCAGTCCTGTAAAATTGAAATAAACCTACCTGAGCCAGCTCCTATCCACCTGATAGGATACAAAGAAGACTCACTGGCCTGTGGATTCTTACGTACAAGCTGCTGTTTTTCCCCTCTACCGATCATGGGAGTTTCCAGTTCAGGAGTTTTGTTGGCATGCTGTCCTGGACAGAGTGAGAGCAGGAGGACCTGGCCACACACGTGCTTATATATCGCTTTCCTTTCTCCAGTTAGAGGTTGGAAAGGTGCTTACGGAATCACAAAAATAAAGAATAAGAATGAAACTAATTTGAACTTGGTTGTAAGAGGGTTTGTCATTTACTATATCCTTCCTGTGTCTAACTCAGAGTTAAAAGAAACCACAACATTTCCCCCCAAAACTGATGAAGACTAAATAAAACACTAAACAAGAAAAATAATCAGAAAAAATAAGAGTTGATTAAGTGGCTTGATACAAAATAAATAAAAATTGATAGTTTTCCTCTATACTAGCAATAACCAGTCAGAAAACAAATACAGAAATATTTGTTTCTATTCACCCACTCCTATTCACCCCAAAATAGGAGTAGGAGTATTGAAAACCTGTAAGAAGATTATACTGAAAGTAAGTAGAAAGACATTTTTATAAAATGATCACTCCTCCCCCAAATTAATCAATATTTAATTCAACTCAAGTCTGATACGAATGTTTTTGGTTTTTTCAAACAGACTGAAGTTGTAACATTAATGTAAAAATTGGTATGGGAGATTGCCTGGAAACTTTTACAAAAAATAAAATTGAGAAAGGTAGAATTGGGTACTTGCTATGCAGCTCTTAAAACTGTCTGTAAAGGTACTGTGTTCAGTTAATTATGATGTCACTAAAAGAAGAGTCAAATCAATAGCATTCAGAAAAAGATTCATTTAACTATGGAAACTGGATATATAGCAAAATTAACATGTTCAATTTCGTGGAGTGAATTCAGACTATTTCATAAATGATGTTAAGATTGTTGATCCATCTAGAAGAAAGCAAAATTTAATTTCTACCTCACAACTAAATAAAAAGTTTCAACTGGGCTTGTGTGTGTGTGTGTGTGTGTGTGTGTGTGTTAAAATTTGTTTTTTTCTTGTATCTTGGCTTTTTAAGTAAGTCTATATATATATCTAACTCCTTGTTTAATGGAATTTGTATATAACAATAAATTTTGAATGCAACAATTTAACTATTTTTTTGATGGACATCTGGCCTGATTCCAGTTTTTTAAGGATGCTTTCATAAAAGTACAATTACTGAAATAAAAAAAACTGAGCATTTAAAATATTACTAGTTGTTGCTATATTCCTGGCACAAAATTCTGGAAGAAATTTCTCATTTATTTATTAAGGGGTTATTCTCAGTTGATTCATGGATGTCTTAACTTGCTCACTACTGCGCTTGATCAGGATAACAAGCATTAACTGGGCACTTTCTTTGCTCCTGACAGTAAGCAAAGATCAGGAACAGGAGGCATAGGAATGGTGGAGGGGTACAGTAGAAACTACTTACCCTTATGCTATTTCAAAAAAAAGTAGGGAAAAGTGCAGATTTATAAGTACCAAGTTGGGTGATAGTACCTATTACATGTGCTTTAAAAGAACCAGAGATAAAAAAAGATAAAAGATTTTTACAAGATAAAATTTGGCTATTTTCTACAACTGTATTCCCCCAAAATGATTATGACTCCAAATCCACTTTGAATATAATATTTAGGGTGATTATTATGAATATTAATGTCCCTAATAATTAACTGGATAAAATAAATTCTTCTGCACCATAAGAAAATTCAAAATACATGAATGGTCCCAGGACAAAGCTAATGGAAGGGAAGGAAGAAATGTAACCAACACTTATTTATTATGTACTTGTACTATGTCCTAGGTGCTTTGATTACATTCTCTTCTATTTTGTCCACCTCTGGCATGACATGGAAGGACAATGTATTGCCAGGAATTCTCCAAAATGAAGGACAGTTTTAGGGGCAGGAGATTTTTTTTTTTAAAAGAGCCAGCATCTATAGAGTTCCTGCTATATGCCAAATACTGTGCCAGAACCTTGAATCACACTGCTTCTGTTTCATACATGCTCAATCCTCTAAAGTGAGTTCAAAGATGCCTTCTAACCACATGCCAAAGTAGGGAGTTCCAAGAAGAGGATGAAGTCCTCAGGCACACAGTCTTAAGGGTTGAAAGTTTTTAAGTGAGGAGTAGAAGTTAAAAGAATGTGAAAATGAACCTTGGCTGACAGAAGCCACCTCACCCAGATATGCCAAGGAGATTACCCTCCCACCGGCACAACCACCACCTGCCCCGCCACTTCCCAACAGCCAATGGCTGACTCATGAACACGGAAGTCCAGTCTGCTTCAAATCATGATAAGTCTGCTGTACTACTTATGCTCCAGAGTCCCCTATTGATCAGGCCAAGGCTAGACTTCATTAGAGGATATCCTCGTTTGGTAATTTGCACTTTCCTATGTCACTTCCCTTTTTCTGATATAGGTTTGGCCTGAAGAACACTTCCTCAATAAGTCCCTTGTCCTCAGTTTCTGACTTAGGCTCTGCTTCTGGATAACCCAACATAAAATGAAGAAAATTTGAGTTCCTGGCCATACTTCTGGTTATCACACCTAATGATTTCTGATCTTCACAATGACTCTTCGAGGTAGGGATTACTAATCCCATTTTATGAATTATTACCTTAATAATAATTCAGGTACACTGAGCCAGATTCAGCGAAAAAGGTAGGGTGCAGAAAGATAGTTCAGATAGATACTGAACTGCTTCAGTAGTTCCTAAGGAGGAACTGATCAAGGCTGCCTTTAGCAGGAAGGTATTTGGCGACCCAACTCCAGGGCCCTAGGCTCTAACTTCCCACAAACCAGTTCCTTCAGAGGGAAGGCAGAGGTGAGAGGACAGAAGCTGTAGCTTTTCTCAATCCATGTTACATGGTCACTCTTCTAAACCTTTGAAAATTAATCTTAGTCATTTCCGATGTCTGGCAGGTGGAATATGTTAAATATGTTTTCAAATTAACATATACCTAAGGAGTCCAGGGTCTAGATCGCAGTGCAATTTCTCTCGGTTTGGAGTCTTCATTATTTGTCTGTTTCCCTGGAGCTAGGATTCATCCCTGTAGTGAGCCTTCTGACTGCAGCTGATAGCATTTCTCTACCACACCTTCCGATGGGGTGGTTCAGGACCAAGAGTAGATTCATAAATACACAAGCCTGGACATCTGAATGAGTTGGGACTTTCTGGATCAATCATCCAGCCTTGAGGTAAGCTTTCAAGTGACTAACAAACATGGCAAGCATGTGCTGCATAGGAACCTACTGACCCGATGGAAGAAAACTTAATTGAATACAGAGTCCATTTTCAAAGTTTAGAATATGGTGTGTTGAGATACGTTTGTTAGTTTTCTCCTTTCTGCTAGGGGACGCTGTTGAGGAAGCATTGTTAAAGTCTCTCTTCCCACTGCTGTCGTGTCTAAGTTGGAGTCTCCTAAAGAGCCTAAATGGTTGTGGAAGCTCCTCATTGGAGGGTTGAGCTTTGAAACAACCGCTGAGAGCCTGAGGAGCCATTTTGAGTAATGGGGAAATGCTCACAAACTGTGTAGCAATGAGATCCAAACACCAAGTGCTCCAGAGCTTTTGGGATTGTCACAAATGCCACTGTGGAGGAGGCAGATGCCTCCACGCATGCATGGCCACACAAGGGGATGGAAGAGTTGTACAACCAAAGAGCTATCTCAGGAGAAGATTCTCAGAGACCAAGTGCCCACTTAGCTGTGAAAAAGATATTTGTTGGCGGCATTAAAGAAGACACTGAAGAACATCACCGAAGAGATATTTTGAACAGCATGGAAAAATTGAAGTGATTGAAACCATGACTGACCAAGGCAGTGGCAAGAAAAAGCGCTTTGCTTTTGTCACTTTTGATGGCCATGACTTCGTGGATAAGACTGTCATTCAGAAATAACACACTGGGAATGGCCACAACTGTGAAGTTAGGAAAGCCCTGTCAAAGCAAGAGGTGGCTAGTGCTTCATCCAGGCAAAGAGGCCAAAATTGTTCTGGAAACTTTGGTGGTGGTCATGGAGGCAGTTTTGGTGGGATAGACAACTTTGGTCATGGAGAAAACTTCAGTGGTCATGGTGGCTTTGGCGGCAGCTGTGATAGTAGTGGATATGGTGGCAGTGAGGATGACTATAATGGATTTGGTAATGACACTGGTTATGGAGGAGGTGGCCCTGGTTACTCTGAAGAAAGCCGAGGCTATGGAAGTGGTGGAGAGGGTTGTAGAAACAAGGGCGGTGGCTTCTGTGACAGCTATAACGACGGAAGCAGAGGGGGCTTTGGCAGTGGTAGTGGAAGCAATTGCAGAAGTGGTAGAAGATACAATGATTTTGGCAAGTACAACAATCAGTCTTCAGATTTTGAACCCATGAAGGCAGGAAACTTTGAAGGCAGAAGCTCTGACCCCTATGGTGGTGGAGGCCAATACTTTGCCAAACCACGAAACCAAGGTGGCTATGGTGGTTCCAGTAGCAACAGTAGCTACAGCAGTAGCTACTGTTTTTTGTTTTTTTTTTTTTTTTGTCATTGTTGTTTGGAGACGGAGTCTCACACTGTTGCCCCCGGGCTGGAGTGCAATGGCGTGATCTCGGCTCACTGCAACCTCTGCCTCCTGGGTTCACACAATTCTCCTGCCTCAGCCTCCCTAGTAGCTGGTGCCCACCACCACACCCAGCTAATTTTTTGTATTTTTAGTAGGGATGGGGTTTCACTATGTTGGCCAGACTGATCTCAAACTCCTGACTTCGTGATCCACCCGCCTTGGCCTCCCAAAGTGCTAGGATTATAGGCATAAGCCACTGTGCCCAGCCAGATTTTAATTACTGTCACGAGACAAAGCTTAGCAGGAGAGGACAGCTGGAAACATGACAAGGAAACTACAGGTTACAACAGATTTTTTAACTCAGCCAAGCACAGTCGTGGTAGGACCTAGCTGCTACAAAGAAGACATGTTTTTGACAATATTCATGTGTATGGGCAAAAATCTCAAGGACTGTAGTTGTGACCAACTGTACAACAGTTTATTTTAGTTTCTGTTCTGTAGAAAGTGTAAACCATGCCTATAAAGGGTTTTAATGTCAATTTTTCTTTGCACCCATGCTGTTGACTGCTCAATGTAATAGTCTGATCATGATGCTAATTAGATGTGTCCTTTAAAAAACAATATGATGTGTTGTAGTACGTTGGTTGGCTGACATTAATGAAAAGACCTACCTATTAACATTGATAACTAAATCTGGACTTCTCTCTATAAAGCTACCCAATTGGGTCCCACTGGCTGAACTTTATATGCTTCAGTGGTCTCTTAACAAAAGACTGCCTCTAAATTAGACTAAGTGTCTTAGAACCCTGTGGTCTAGAGAAATGAAGTGAAATGTAATAGCTGGGAGAAACAGGGCATTATACATCTTGAAAGAACTATCTTTCAAGATAAACTAGCACCCCACCCTAGCCCAGCTTCATGGCTGACTCTCAGAGCATCATATTTTCCACTGATGGGCTGAAGATTCATAAATGTAGTAAACCACTGAAAACAATTGCTTCATAAGACTTCTTTAGAAAATTCCTTATGGTACTACATCTACAATGTAGACGGCTTGTCTTCAGCTCCCTCAACATCTCAAATTTTTTGACACATTCAGTACATGCCTGTTATGCCTTTAATCCCGGAACACATGTATTTTCCCCTTCCAGATGATTTCTTTGCAGATTTCACAATGGAGAAGAGCTGTCAGAGGTGGAAGTAATCATGCTGTCACAAAGATATTACTTTTTTCTTCCAGTGCTGGAAGGCAGTCAGGAACAAGCCATGCATTAGTTTAAGAGCCATGAGATGTATAACTCCAGTTTTTTAAAGCTCATAGTAGAAAATGAAGAGGGGGCAATGGCAAAGCAGGTGAATGCATTTGGGGTGTGTTACAGACCAAGCAAGAATCAATCACTTATGTCTGTCAGACCAGATGGATCTGGAAACAGTTCAATCCTCAGGGCCAATGTGATATGTTGTGATATGTGATATGTCACAATAAAATGTTTTCCCCACAGGTTTCAAGCCTGTTAAAAAAATGTTTTTAAACTTGAAAGGAAGACAAGTGACCAATATTATAAGGTTAATGCAGAAAATAGTGGTCATAGTATTTAATAAACTTCAATTTATCAAATAAACCTGTATGTCAGTCTTTCTGGCTTTAGGCCTGTTTGCATCAGAATTATCCTGGAGGCTTCTTAAAACAACAAAAATGAGCACACAAACATCTATTTAATCATAAGGGAATTTTCACCTAAAATAATCTCCCCCTGTGATGTAGATTCACACTGGAGTTGAGTATAATAATTTTGCTCTCATCAAAAATAATCGGAAAGAGAGGAGCTTTGGGATATGTCATTTTGATCTAAGAAAACATATTGGCTTTCTTGCTGCTTCTTTGGATTCTTTTTTGCATATCATCTGGCAAGTGAGCAGGTGCACAGCTCTGATAAGCAGGAAGGAACCCCTGACCCCACCACCACTGCCTCAGAGCAAATACTCAATAAATGGTCACCTCATTTCCACCCCCCTCCCTACTCCCACCCACCAGGCAAGAAAGCTTAAACCTAGTAAAATCTCTGAGTGCTCAACATGGAATGGAAAACCCGGAAGAGCAAGGTTGGAAATTGTAGCTGGGAAGTCTCAAGTTCTCTGGTTCCTCCTGGAAGAGGGCATGAAGGTGGCTTTGTGTAAATATGGGCATATTAATTTTTATTTGATGAGCCATAGAAAACTAGATAGTCCAGAAATAAATAAAGGAACTGGGAATGTTGGAATCCACAAATATTGACCATCAGTTTGGGATTGGCAGCTTCTCTCCTTCCCATCTTTATTACGAGTTATAGCGCCGTTACCTTAGATGCACACATGCTTTACAATAATGTTTTTGAAGCCAAGCCCTAGAGATTTCTCAAATATGCTTCCTATGTCTTTCTAGAGGCCCAAGCACACACCTCCCTCATTTATTGCCTCCTATTCAACTTGCGCAGCTTTTATGTGGTTTACATATAAAGCTTCTGTTTAAGATTGTGTTGTCTGGGCGCGGTGGCTCCTGCCTGTAATCCCAGCACTTTGGAAGGCCGAGGCGGGCAGATCACGAGGTCAGGAGATCGAGACCATCCTGGCTAACACAGTGAAACCCCGTATCAACTAAAAACATAAAAAATTAGCCGGGCGCGGTGGCGGGCGCCTGTAGTCCCAGCTACTCCGGAGGCTAAGGCAGGAGAACGGCGTGAACCCGGGAGGCGGAGCTTGCAGTGAGCCGAGATAGCACCACTGCACTCCGGCCTGGGCGAAAGAGCGAGACTCCGTCTCAAAAAAAAAAAAAAAAAGATTGTGTTTACAGGGTTCCACTGCACATCTCATCCAGGTTTTGAAAAATATTTAGATTTTAGGAGTTGCATTCTACTCTAAGTAACAACTCCAAACCTGCACCATATTTATTGGGTGACTTTAGGCCACAGTACCATTTTGTACAGTAAGGTATCTTCTTATGAAACAGAGAAGATATGCTTACTTCCTTACAGGATAAATAATGTGATGCTGAATAAGATAAACCTAAAGTTACTAAGAGACAAACACTGTATATTAAGTGTTATAACCACACATCAGAAGACCATTTTAGATTGTGGTTTCAGGGTGCTAGAATATTTGAACCCTGTTTGCTTAGCTGACTAATCTAACTTTTTGGTAAGACTGGTTATATTTTTTTCTGTATAGAGAAGAGGTGATGAGAGAAAGTATTCTTTAGTTTTTTCATTCACAATTTTTTGAAAAGGTCACTCTGGTTACCGCATGGAGAGCAGAACTGGTGGGGAATCTGTTCATGCCTGGGGAGGCCATTTAGGCACCTGCTGCCATCATCAAGGCAAAAGATAAATACCTAAGTTTAAAAGCAAATTTATTTCTACAAGGTATAGATGTAAACAAGTCTCATATGCATGCCCAATAGATCTACTTTGTCCTACCAAAGGAGAAGGAGGATAATGCAGATATAAACTCTAGAACAAGACGGCCTTGGTTCAAATTCCAGCTTTGTCATTGTAGGACCTTGCTTAGACAAATTACTTAATTTTTTAATCTCTGTTGTCTCATCTTTAAAAGGAGGCTAATAGTAGTATCTGCCTTATAGGATTGTCAAGAATAAAGGAGTAAGTATATATGAAGTGTTTAGAATAGTTCCTTCCAGTCAATCAATGGTAACTTTTTTTTTTCCCCCAAGCATAAAGGATCTAAATGGGGCAATGTGGCTAATGGCCCCTAGAGGGCAGCAGAGGAATAAGAACAGAGTGGACGACAGGTTCAGAGAAAGATGTCCTGTCTGATGGAAAAACGGGGAGAAGGGCACTGTGAATCATACAAAATGGAGACTGAGCTCAGGGCCATTTATAGCCTGCTTTGGGGACGTTTTCTAATAGTTCAAATCACTTTGTAGACAAAAATCAAGGACTGGAATAAGTGTAGTAATGAGAAGGATCCAGTCATGCATCTGAGAGCATACGTCCAATAAACCTCACTCAAAAGCTAGCAAGAAAATCTTGACTGTTGGCAGGAAGCATAGCTGCTACCGAGGGCTGGGGCCTGGGTTCCTTTCCACTTGGCCCTTTCCATGCGACCTGGGCTTCCTCACAGCATGGTAGCTGGGTTACAGCATGAGTGTCCCAGTGAAATCAGGCTGAAGTGGGATCACGTTTTAATGACTCAGAAAAGACATGTATCACTTCTGCCATATTTTAATAGTTAAAAGTCTAACAAAAGCCCTCTTAGTTCCAAGGGGATAGGACACAGACTCCAACTCTTGATGAGGGAGTAGCAAGTTTCTGGGAAACTATATTAACAGGAAATACTGGAGTCATTTCCATAAAATACAATCGGTCACAAAGTGCTTTCCTAGAAGTTCATACTGGATTCTTTCTGCCTCATTTTCACATACAAAGCATCAGCAAATCCTAACAGACTGGGCTGCAAAATACATCCCAAACCTGATCTGATCTCACCATCTCCACTGCTCCCACCCTCGTCCAACCCAACGTGTTTCTCTACCTGGATCACAGCAAAGTCTACTGAGAGGTTCCTCATCTCCAATTTAAAACCCCATAATTTACTATTTATAGGGCAGCCAGTGAGAACTTTGAAAAAATGTAAGTCTAATCCTATCACCACTGCTCATCTTAGAACTATCCAATGGCTTTCAATTATGCTTAGAATAAAAGCCAAACTCCTAATGGTGGCCCACAAGAACCTCCATATTTTGGCCCTATTTATCTGTCTCATTTCATCTTCAGGCTTCTTTCCACCACACTCTGACCTTCTTCCTCTCACTTTAGCTCCTGGGTATGTTTTCAACTCAGGCACCTCTGATCCCAAATCTCTTCATATTACACTGTTCCATGATTCAAATCTGCTCGAACCTTCCCAGACCACTCAATATAAATGAGCATCGGTCCCATCACCATCTATTCCTTAACCCTCCTTTATTTTCCTTAATGTACTTATCACTGTCTGAGCTTACACTGTGTATGCATTTGAGTCCTTGTTCATAGTCTGCGTCTCCCTCTAGAATATTAACACTTTATGGGCAGGGCTTTGTTTACTGCTTTTTTAACAGTGCTTAGATCCACTCAAGAGTTAAGTTGAATATTGAATAAAGAATAAAAGAAGAAACAAAACAAACAGTATAGCCTTTCAAATCAGTGGTGGTGTAAACGAAGATCTATTATCACTGTCATGAAAACATGTTTGTGTTCTTTACTAGATCTGGGCTATCCTTTCTTAGTGTCCTGTGGTTTCATGGACTAGTTTAGGAATGGTTGGTTGTTTCTAATGTGTAGCACTTAAGAAACTTTCAGCTTGAGCCTAAGTGTTTCCAGTGCTGAGGTTCAGTCATGTCTGGGCATGTTTGGTGAGTTGGTGGTGACAGGCCTCAAATAATTCAATTCTAATGAAATATTTGGCTTTAAGTGGATGAGGAGGAAAGGTACTGTGGCTTTGGCGTGGGTGTAGTTGGGGGTAGGTATAGAGGAGAGGAAGAGAACCCGAGGACAGCGATGTTCAAGTGAACATGTTATCACTCGTCTGGGCTTCTCAACACAATTGAACACACTTCCTATATTTGGAGAATTCCCCACCTCCTCTGCAGCCAGTACACTGGTCTGTGACACAGACCCAGACAATCACGTGCACCTCAGCAAGTTTTCTAATCACAAGCATGTGTTGCAAAGAAACAAGTGCCACCTAGAGCCCACTCTGGTGAGAATGGCAGCTGGTGAATTCAGTTACTAGAGGGAGGGATGGCTAAGGTCACACCACGAGCTAGTACCAGCAGGAGTCTGTGCCTGGTGGAGTCAGCAGTTATTCCCACCTGGTCTGTTCTTTACTGTGACTCTGACAATTGGTGCTGGCTGGGAAGCCTCCCAGCCTGCTTTCCGGCCTCCTGGGAAATCTTATATTCTTTAATAAATTCCTTTTCTGCTACTACTAGATTTTAATTGGTGACAACTGAGAACTCTGACAGAAAAAGATGGGGTGTTTAATTCCAGTCTACTTCACTGATTAGGCCTGACACCTAGGGAGAAAAGATGTAGAAGCCAAAATGTCAGGAATTATTTTAATAAGCAATTTTGTAAGACTTGGAGTTTGAACAGCGGTACTTTGCTCCCCAGTCAACAAAGTTCTGCATCAAGCTGGAAAATGAACACTTGCCCACTTTTCCCTGAAATACAGCAGGGTCCTGGCTCCATGGAAGCTCTGGTGAAATCGTCTTCAAACATCTTTTAGAAGGCTGAATACTTTTCCATTGAGATACACAGGACCCTTTATAAAACAGATGAAAGTGGACTGCTTTGGTCAACGTGACACTTGGAGCCCCTAAACCCAGGATGGCCTCATAAACCCCTCAGTGGTGAGGCTCAGTGGCAATGCCTGGCTGCAGGCTCCCCAAGTCTGTGACACCCAGCAGGAGAGGGACAATCTCCTGAGATGACACCTGAGAGATGCATGCCAGGAAGGTAGTAGGTGCCATATGAGCAGATTTATCTCTGAGCATATGCCCTGATGGCTCCAAAAAGGCTGGTGGGGAGGCAACTTTGCAAGGACTTTGGGCTTTGTTTCAGGAATGAAGACAATTAACCACAGGATTTGAATATTCTGTAATTAATGTCTTTTCTAACATAATCTAGTGAAGCCTGGGGAATTTTTAGTTGTATACCTCTTTACTCAACTATGTCTTAGCAGTGGTACATTATGCATATTCAAGTCATTGAAGTTGCCTAAACTTTAGTAAACTTGCTTATTCATTCTGTTGCTCATTAATTTCTCCCAGCCTTGTGGGAGAGCAACTAAAGTTAATCATCACTACCTCTCCACCTGGCTCTCCAAGGGTTGTCAGTGCCTATCCCCCACCCTTCATTCATCTCTCAACACCTCCCAGAGAGCTCCGGACATCTCTGGCATAATGTTCTGATCCAATATTTGCCTATTGGACTTCATGTCCTCACATCATTTTAGCTGCCTTTGTTAACCAAATTCCCGTAGGTATTTTATATATAAAAGGCATGAGCTTCAGGAGATGAGTGAGAATCTAATGCTTGATGATCTGTCATTGTCTCCCATCACCCCCAGATGGGACCATCTAGTTGCAGGAAAACAAGCTCAGGAGGCTGGGCGCAGTGGCTCACGCCTGTAATCCCAGCACTTTGGGAGGCCGAGGCTGGCGGATCACTTGAGGTCAGGAGCTCGAGACCAGCCTGGCCAACATGGTGAAACCCCGTCTCTACCAAAAATACAAAAATTAGCCAAGTGTGGTGGCAGGCATCTGTAATCCCAGCTACTTGGGAGGCTGAGGCAGGAGAATTGCTTGAATCTGGGAGGCAGAGGTTGCAGTGAGCCGAGATCGTGCCACTGCACTCTGGCCTGAGTGACGGAGCGAGATTCCATCAAAAACAGAAAACAAAACAAAAAAAAAAAAACAAGCTCAGGGCTCCCACTGATTCTACATTATAAGTTGCATAATTATTTCATTATATATTACAATGTAGTACTAGAATAAAGTACACAATTAATGTAATGCACTTGAATCATCCTAAAACCATCCCTACTGCACAGTCCATGGAAAAATTGTCTTCCAGAAAACCAGTCCCTGGCGCCAAAAAGGTTGGGGACCACTGAGTTAAAGAAGGCTGTAACCTAGACAAAGGCTGGAAACTAGACAAAGATGTGAGATCAGGCCAGGGCATACTATACTCTAAATGCAGACATTAAAAATGAAGCAGTTTGTACCTCGGCCAGGAAGACTTTTATATGATTCCTTCAGTAGTTGAAAGTGGTAAGCTGATGAGCCACATTTCAAAAGCAAATGGTCCGGGAGACACTTAAAGAAGTGAGTGTGAGGACAGCACTAGAACTCTTATGGCTCCCCACTGCCTTATCACCAAGTCCAAACTCTATATCAAGGCATGATCCAGCTCCTGCCTACTGCTTCAACATTCCTTTAAAAATAAAATATCCCAATTATCCTGATTTGATCATTATGCATGATATGAATCTATCAAAATAGCAAATGTACCCTTCCAAATATGTACATCTATTATGTATCAATAATAAAATGTTTCTTACACATAACCAGGCACTAGCCACAAAATAATAATAATAATAATAATGCGTTTTCTCGACTGCAGCAGGCTCATGACTCATCCTCGTGTTTCCATAATTTGTATTCTTAATTCGTAAAGACCTTTTCTACTATTTCTTCTCCTGGATAACTCCTGCTTTTCAAAATTGGGATGCTCAGACATCCCAATGTCTCTCCTCCCTAAGGTCTCCGTCAGACTGGATTAGGTGCTGCTGGTCTGCACCTCTAAGCACCCTTCCTGTGATTTCCCCATCATCATGTTGGTGAGACAGCACTGTAGCTATCAGTAGCTTGATTGTTTCTCCTTTAATTGTAAGATTCTTTTATTATTATTATTATTATTATTATACTTTAAGTTCCAGGGTACATGTGCACAAAGTGCAGGTTTGTTACATAGGTATACATGTGCCATGTTGGTTTGCTGCACCCATCAACTCATCATTTATATTAGGTGTTTCTCCTAATGCTATCCCTTCCCCAGCCCCCCACCCACCAACAGGCCCCGGTGTGTAATGTTCCCTGCCCTGTGTCCAAGTGATCTCATTGTTCAATTTCCACCTATGAGTGAGAACATGTGGCATTTGGTTTTCTGTCCTTGTGATAGTTTGCTTAGAATGATGGTTTCCAGCTTCATCCATGTCCCTGCAAAGGACACGAACTCATCCTTTTTTATGGTTGCATAGTATTCCATGGTATATTTGTGCCACATTTTCTTAATCCAGTCTATCATTGATGGACATTTGGGTTGGTTCCAAGTCTTTGCTATTGTGAATAGTGCCACAATAAACACGTGTGCATGTGTCTTTATAGCAGCATGATTTATAATCCTTAGGGTATATACCCAATAATGGGATGGCTGGGTCAAATGGTATTTCTAGTGCTATATCCCTGAGGAATCACCACACTGTCTTCCACAATGGTTGAGCTAGTTTACAGTCCCACCAAAAGTGTAAAAGTGTTCCTATTTCTCCACATCCTCTCCAGCATCTGTTGTTTCCTGACTTTTTAATGATCGCCATTCTAACTGGTGTGAGATGGCATCTCACTGGGGTTTTGATTTGCATTTCTCTGATGACCAGTGATGATGAGCATTTTTTCATGTGTCTGTTGGCTGCATAAACGTCTTCTTTGAGAAGTGTCTTTTCATATCCTTTGCCCACTTTTTGTTGGGGTTGTTTGTTTTTTTCTTGTAAATTTGTTTAAATTCTTTGTAGATTCTGGATATTAGCCCTTTGTCAGATGGGTAGATTGCAAAGATTTTCTCCCATTCTGTTGCCTGTTCACTCTGATGATAGTTTTTTTGTTTGTTTGTTTGTTTGTTTGTTTTTTCTGTGCAGAAGCTCTTTAGTTTAATTACATCCCATTTGTCTATTTTGGCTTTTGTTGCCATTGCTTTTGGTGTTTTAGTCATGAAGGCTTTGCCCATGCCTATATCCTGAATGGCATTGCCTAATTTTTCTTCTAGAATTTTTATGGTGTCAGGTCTAACATTTAAGTCTTTAATCCATCTTGAATTAATTTTTTTATAAGATGTAAGGAATATGGCTAGCCAGTTTTCCCAGCACCATTTATTAAATAGGGAATTGTTTCCCCATTGCTTCTTTTTGTCAGGTTTGTCAAAGATCAGATGGTTGTAGATGTGTGGTATTATTTCTGAGGGCTCTGTTCTGTTCCATTGGTCTATATCTCTGTTTTGGTACCAGTACCATGCTATTTTGGTTACTGTAGCCTTGTAGTAGAGTTTGAAGTCAGGTAGCATGATGCCTCCAGCTTTGTTCTTTTTGCTTAGGATTGTCTTGGCTATGCAGGCTGTTTTTTGTTTCCACATGTACTTTAAAGTAGTTTTTTCCAATTCCGTGAAGAAAGTCAATGATAGCTTGATGGGGATAGCATTGAATCTATAAATTACCTTGGGCAGTACGGCCATTTTCATGATATTGATTATTCCTATTCATGAGAATGGAATGTTCTTCCATTTGTTTGTGTCCTCTTTTATTTTGTTGAGCAGTGGTTTGTAGTTCTCCTTGAAGAGGTCCTTCACATCCCTTGTAAGTTGGACTCCTAGGTATTTTATTCTCTTTGTAGTAATTGTGAGTGGGAGTTCACTCATGATTTGGCTCTCTGTTTGTCTATTATTGTTGTATAGGAATGCTTGTGATTTTTGTACATAGATTTTGTATCCTGAGACTTTGCTGAAATTGCTTATCAGGTTAAGGAGATTTTGGGCTGAGACGATGGAGTTTTCTAAATATACAATCATGTCATCTGCAAACAGAGACAATTTGACTTCCTCTTTTCCTAGTTGGATACCCTTTATTTCTTTCTCTTGCCTGATTGCCCTGGCCAGAACTTCCAACACTATGTCGAATAGGAGTGGTGAGAGAAGGCATCCTTGTCTTGTGCTGGTTTTCAAAGGGAATGCTTCCAGTAGTTGCTCATTCAGCATGATATTGGCTGTGGGTTTGTCATAAATAGCTCTTATTATTTTGAGATACATTTCATCAATACCTAGTTTATTGAGAGTTTTTAGCATGAAGAGCTGTTGAATTTTGTCAAAGGCCTTTTCTGCATCTATTGAGATAATCAGGTGGTTTTTGTCATTGGTTCTGTTTGTGTGTTGGATTACTTCCGTTGATTTGCATATATTGAACCAGCCTTGCATCCCATGGATAAAGCTGACTTGATCATGGTGGATACGTTTTTTTGATGTGTTGCTGGATTTGGTTTGCCAGTATTTTATTGAGGATTTTTGCATAAATATTCATCAGGGATATTGGCCTAAAATTCTCTTTTTTTGTTGTGTCTCTGATAAAATGAGTTAGGGAGGATTCCCTCTTTTTCTATTGATTGAAATAGTTTCAGAAGGAATGGTAGTACCAGCTCCTCTTTGTACCTCTGGTAGAATTCAACTGTGAATCCGTCTGGTCCTGGACATTTTTGGTTGGTAGGCTATTAATTATTGCCTCAATTTCAGAACCTGTTATTGGTCTGTTCAGAGATTCAACTTCTTCCTGGTTTAGTCTTGGGAGGGTGTATGTCTCTTGAAGAAACTTCAGGTCACTCTGTGTTTCATCTTTATACTCTCATTGTTTAACATATGCTATGCTTGACATGTAGTCAGTTCTCAATATATTTTTATTATTTGAATACATGATTTTGGCTCAGGCTAAAGATTCTGGAGTGATTTCTAACTTTCCAGCCCACTTAATAACCAAATACAATGACCAAAATAATTGATCAACCAAGCTCACTCCTTATTCTCCAAATTCGGATTTTAATTCAAATCTGAACTACTCTAACAGACTCCTTAATGGCTTTCACAATGTAACTCTCTACTCCTTCAAATCTATCATGCATATAAATATCATATTTCTATTCCCCAAATGCCATTTTTTTCTCAGCCATTTCTCTGTTCACAACCCTTAAAGAAGACTCAAAGTCTTAAAAACTGTAGTGGGATAATAAAATTGTAACATTCACTTTGGAAAACTATCTTGTATTATTTCATAAAGGTGAATAGCCACATACCCTATGACCTAGCAATCCCACTCCTAGATGTATAACTTAGAGAAACCCTTACATAGGGCATGAAGAGGGAAACACAAGAAGGCATATAGGAACATTTTTGCAATGTGAAGAATCTCAACAAATTTGAATGTGCTTCAATAGAGCAGAAAATAAAAAGTGGTATAGTCACAAAAGGATATATCATACAATGGTGAAAATATACTTCAGTGACACAGACATAAATATATCTTATAAAAGTAATACAAAACAAGCAAGTTCCAAAAGCCTACAAACAGTATGACATCATTTTAGTAAAGCTCAAGACAAACAAAATTTTATGGTTATATATGCATGTGTGCTAAAGTTATCAAGTAAAAGATGGAGGGGAATAATAACCCCAACTTCCAGAATAATAGTTGCCTCTTAGAGAGAGGCAGAATTAGAAAAACACATGATACAAGCAATGCATAGCTAATATGTCATTTCCCATCATTCATCATTCATTGATCATGGTGCTTTTTTCCAAGGATTGTCTCATGATCCTTCTCAAAGCACTCCACACAGCCATTGTCCATTGGGTTGGCACAGGAACTAAAAGCTATTGTTTGTAATTCTGGACTAACAGGATTACAGTCCTGTCATAAAGGCCTTCTAAAATCTGACCAAAAATTACCCTAACTCTCTCAGCTCCATTTGGAGTAGTCTCCTCACTGCTCATGAAATTTTCCATACTATTCCCACATGCTCATCTCTCTGAGCTCATTAAAGCAGCCTCTACCCATGCACACACACTCACCTACACATACCAACCTGAAATGTCCTTTATTTGTTTCTCTCTCCTGCTTGGATCCAACCATTTTCATAAAGCTTCCCTGACTCTCCCTGCCAGAACTGCTACCTCCCTCTTCTGAAGGCCTGATATTGACATGTCCTTTGGCATTCACAGTCTTGCATGAGTAGATCTATTTTTAAGTATTTCTGTGTTATAATCTATGTGTTTTTTAAGCTTCTTGAGGACAGGGCTACACTTCTTTGGAGTCTCTACAAAATTAGCATGGTTTGTCACACTGTAGATGTCCACTGATTTTTCCTGTACTTAACACTCAGCCTAAAACATAAAAAAACTCTTTAATTATAAGAAAGTCCCATGTAGTTGTCTGCTATAAAAAGAACAGACAGGAGTAAGTGAATAAAGTAGAACAGTTCAGAGTATATATGTTCTAATCACATTTTTAATTGAATTATTCATTAGTAAATTAGTGTTGGTTTTGGGAGAGAGCATGGTGGGTACCAAGTTTATTAAAGCGAGCAAGAGGATTAATGGGTGAAGTCCCAGAAAATTTTTGCATAATTTCCCCATTGTCTCTCCTACCTATATTTTGAGTGAAAACATCAGGATAAATCATATAAGAGGAATTAATGCTTATTATTTTGTATTTACAAAGATTTATTATCTTTATAGTGCTCATTATAGAAAATTTTTAAAAACAGAAAAAAATAAAGGGAAAATAAACAGGAGTCCTTGAAAATCTTATTACACAAACATAACCACCGTTTGGCATATATCCTTCCATTCTTTTCTAAATGCATGTATGTATCCACAATACATGCTACTGATATTTTATATAACAGGGTCATGTTTATTTACAACTTGCTTTTCTTCCCAGGAAATCTATCATAGGGATTTTTCTATGTCGATGAATATTACTATGCAACATCCTCTCTGATACCTAGATTGTACTCTGTTGTATGTGCATTTGGTTTCAAGGGATAGAACCCCAATATGAATGGACTTTAACAAAAAAGGAGGCAAGTCAGATTGTGAAATCCAAAAAAAAGTTTGAATAATTGAGGAAAAGATAAGAATGCAGTGGAATTTCAGGAAAAACTAGAACCAGGGACTCAGACAACATTAAGACTCTGTTCTCCTCATCTATGTTTTTCCTTGGATCCATCTCAAGTTCTTTCACTATGGTGTGGCTCTCTCCACACAGCAGGAAAAGTTTCTCTGACTGCAATGACTGTAATTTTGGGGATACAATGTTCATAATTTCAGGACACAGGCTCATTAGTTAATTCCCACACTGTGCCAATTAGCTGTTAAAGTATGGCAACTATTGTAGTACAAGAGAACATAGCTACTGGGCAGATAAAACTGTAGATGTTCACCATGATTTGCTTAATTAATATCCTATTAATAGACATAAAGGAGGTTTAAAATTTTTATTACTGAGGAGGTTTTTTTCTACTATTAATGCTTAATAAATATTTTAAGGATGCTATGAACTTTTTATACATCTAATTGTTAGCACGTATCTGACAATATTCTTATTATATATTCCTAAAAGTTGGATTCATTTAATTAATGTATTCATTTAATCAGTTTTTTAAGTATCTACTATATACCAGGCTCTAATCTAGGCCCTAGGAATACAGCCACGAATAAAATAGAGAAACCTCTACCTTTTCAGAGTTTACATGCTAGTATGTGAAAACAGACAATAAACTAAAATACATTGGGGAGGGGCAAGGATTGCTGCTTTAAATAGATTCTAAGGGAGGGCAGCATTAAAAAGAGGCATCTAACCTGTGCACTGAGGGATGTAAGGGTGAGCCATGTGACTTTCTGAGGATAATGCATCCCAAGCAGAGGAAACTGCAAGTTCAAAGCTGTGGGGTGAGGAGATACTTGGCCTGTTCAGGGAAGGGGAGAAGCCAGAGAAGACCTCAACAAGGTGAGGGGAGACCAGGCCATGGAGAGCATTTCTGGCCCCTGCAAGGCCTTTGACTGCTACCGTGCAGGGTGGAAAAGCCACTGGGAAGTTTGAGAATGGAACTGACAAGATCAGATCCAAACTAGCACTACCCAAAATATGATATGTAAGTCTACGCCAGTCCATGAGCAGTTTGTTACAGGTTCCAGACAAAACAAGTAGAGAAACTATGAACAAGCATTTAGAACATAAGAAACTTAGGTTTCTTTTCATCATTTAAACGTAATTTTCTACCTGTTGAACCTGATAATAAAATGTCTTGTATTTTGCATGTCTTTCAAACTTTAATTTTTCTAGTAATTTGTTTTGTACCATATCTTTAAAAAGATTCAATCCATGAAGGAATGGAAATTATTAAAATTGGTCTTTATCACAGATAAGTTTGAGAAGTACTGCCTTAACTTGCATTTTAAAATCATTCTGGCTTGCCCTATTGAGAACAAGCAGGGATGGAAGAAAGAAGAATAAGAAGTTGTTGTAAGTTTGGGTGGATGGTGAGGGAAGATGTTGTGTAAAAAAAAAAGAAGAAGAAGAAGTTGGCAGATGCTGTGTATATTTTGAAGGTAGAGCTTTCAGGATTTGTTAAGAAGTTGGACATTGTGTATGAGAACGAGAAGAGAGTCAGAGTAACTCAAGGGTATTTGGCTTGAGTAACGGGGAAGACCAGGAGAGGAGCAAGTTAGAGAACTTCTGTTTTGGAGATGTTAAATTTGAGATAAAGGTTAGACTGTCAAGTGGATCTTGAATTCAGGGGAGGATTCAAATACATGGAGGCTTGGAGATCAGAGCAACACAGACGATCCAGCCACAGAGCCTGAGATGGCCACAGAGGTAAGGAGAAAACCAGGTGAGTGATGCCTTCCAGGAAAGTTAAAAAAAATCAAGAAGCAAAGATAGATCAATTATGTTCAATGCTGATGATAAACAGACTGAGTATGGAGAGATGACTGTTGGATTTAGAGAAACTGGCAGTTCTTGGTGAACTTGGGAAGAGCAACTTCTGTGGCATTGGGTGGGAGGAAAACCCCATTAGAATAGGTTCAAGAAGGAATGGAAAGAAAAGAATTGGGACAACGAGCATAAACAATTCCACTAGGTTTTGCTTTCAAGGTGAACAAAGAATTGGGGCCAGTGGTAAAGGGAGAAAGGTGGTTAAGAATTTTTTTAAGATGGTAAAAATGAAATGCTTGTATGCTAGTGAGAATAATCCATTATTAAGAAAAATTGATAATGAAGGAGGATGAAACAATTGCTGGAGCATATCCTCGAGCAGGCAAGAGGGGAAGGGTTCAGAGCACAAGGTGGGTATATAGGCACAGAGGTAGATGAGTCGGGGGATAGGTGTGGGAGCAAGCAGAAGTTCACTTCTGATTCTTCAGCTTCCGCAGTGAAGTAGTAAGCAAGTTTGTGGTTGAGCGTGGTGTTTGAGGACAAGGTGTTGGAGACAGGTGAATGTGTACACTGGTCATCTAAGACAGTAGGAGAATTAATGGATTAGACAAGCGTAGTATGACTGCCAGACAGTACTAAGATCCTTTTGAGATTCGTGATCATGGACTTCAAGTGAGCCCAGCCAGCCGAGTTGTTTTTCTCCAGCAATGTTCAGCTGTGCTGGTGAAGAAGTGAAGTACAAGAGAGTAGGATTTTACCAGGGCTTTGGTTTTCTCAGGCGACAATGGTGACAGGAGAGAGAGACAAGAGAGCTGAGTGTGGATACTAGAAAGAGATTCTAGTAATGGCTCATGAACTGCTATCTCAAAGACCATGCATTTTTTTAATCTGTTTTGCAACTTATAAATATTTTGAAGTTATTGATGTATAATTTACACCAAACAAAATGCACCAATCTAGGGTTTCAGTTCGATGAATTTTGACACTGGTATACACCTATGTAAGCACCACCTCAAACAAGATGCAGAACATCTCCATCATTACTAGACATCCCCTCAGGCCTCTTTCTAGTCAAGCCCTGACTTCTGTTCCAGGGGCACCACTGTCTGACTCTATAGCCAGAGAATAGCTTTGCATGTTCTTAGATTTCAAATAAAAAGAATCACACAGAATGTATTTTCTTTGTGTCTAGCATCTGTAGCTCAACCCTATTTTTGAGATTCATCCATGTTATTGAGTGCACTAATAGTTCATTCCCCTTATTGCTGAGTAGTATTCCATTGTACAGCCATACAGCAATTTTTTGCCCATTTTTCCTGTTGATTTATATCAACATTCATGTTGTTTCCAGGCTTTGGCAAATCTGAATAAGGTTATTGTGAACATTCTTGTATAAATCCTTTTGCGGACATGCACTTTCACTTTTCTTGGATAAATACCTAGAAGTAGAATTGATTGGTTGCTGATGGGGTAAATGTAAGTTTAACTTCCCAGAAATCTTTTCAACAGTTCTCCAAAGTAGTGTTACTATTTTATAGTTCCACCAGCATAACATGAGAGTTCTGGCTATTCAATGTCCCCCTAATATTTGGTTTTGTCAGTGTTATATTTTAACCATTCTCATGAGTGTGAAATAGTGTCTATTAAAGGAATTGAAATTGTGAAAACTTCAAAACTATGAGTTCAGATGATTTCACTGATTCTATCAGAGATGTAAAGAACTCTTAAATGTTAGAAAAATGGAGGGTGAGTGAACACATCTGAGTGCATGCTGAGATCTAAGAATCAGTTACTCAACAGATTTCAAGCATTCTGCCCTCACACTGAGTCAAGAGATTCCTAGTGCCACTAATTCCCAAGACTTTGGCCAATTATGAGTTATTCATTAGTTGCAATTAGGTTCTCCACTGCTGGCTTAGTATTCAGCGTTCTTGGGTCAGCTACTTAATCCCTACTCATCCATCAGTTTTCCAACTTCCTAAATTTTGTCACTGCAATCTCATCTCTCATTTTCTCCTCTTTCTGAATTTGTATTTTTTTATTTTTTTATTATTATTATACTTTAAGTTTTAGGGTACATGTGAACAATGTGCAGGTTAGTTACATATATATACATGTGCCATGCTGGTGTGCTGCACCCATTAACTCGTCGTTTAGCATTAGGTATATCTCCTAATGCTATCCCTCCCCCCTCCCCCCACCCCATAACAGTCCCCAGAGTGTGATGTTCCCCTTCCTGTGTCCATGTGTTCTCATTGTTCAATTCCCACCTATGAGTGAGAACATGTGGTGTTTGGTTTTTTGTCCTTGCGATAGTTTACTGAGAATGATGATTTCCAATTTCATCCATGTCCCTACAAGGGACATGAACTCTTCATTTTTTATGGCTGCATAGTATTCCATGGTGTATATGTGCCACATTTTCTAAATCCAGTCTATCATTGTTGGACATTTGGGTTGGTTCCAAGTCTTTGCTATTGTGAATAGTGCCGCAATAAACATACGTGTGCGTGTGTCTTGGCCATCAGAGAAATGCAAATCAAAACCACAATGAGATATCATCTCACACCAGTTAGAATGGCAATCATTAAAAAGTCAGGAAACAACAGGTGCTGGAGAGGATGTGGAGAAATAGGAACACTTTTACATTGTTGGTGGGACTGTAAACTAGTTCAACCATTGTGGAAGTCAGTGTGGCGATTCCTCAGGGATCTCGAACTAGAAATACCATTTGACCCAGCCATCCCATTACTGGGTGTATACCCAAAAGACTGCGCATTTTTAAAGACTTTTAAAAGCTGAAATTTATCAGTTTCCCATCACTGCTGTAACAAATCATGACAAACTGAGTGGCTTAAAATGCATTAATTTATTACCTTAGAGTTTTGTAGGTTAGAAGCTGGAAACAGGTCTCACTGGGATAAAAATACTGTGTCAGCAATGCTGTGTCCTTCTCAAGAAGCTCTAGGGGAGAATCTCTTTCCATATCCTTTCCAGTTTTTGGAAACCACCTGCACTCCTTGACCCATGATCTCCTTCCCCCATCTTCAAAGCCAGCGACAACAGATCAAGTCTTTCTCATATGTAATCACTCTGGCCTCTCCTTCTGCCTCACTCTTCGACTTTTGAAAACTGCTGTGATTACATGGGCCCACCTGAGTATTCCAAAATAATTCCCCTATCTTTTAATTTTTTAATTAATTAATTGAAAAAAATTTGGATTCAGGGAGTTTGTTACATGGATATATTGCATGATGCTGAGGTTTGGGTTTATTTTATTTTATTTTTTGTTAATTGAGACAGAGTCTTGTTCTGTCACCCAGGGAGGAGTGCAGTAGCACAATCTCGGCTCACTGCAACCTCCGCCACCTGGGTTCAAGCAATTCTCATGCCTCAGCCTCCGGAGTAGCTGGGACTACAGGCATGCGCCACTACCCTGGCTAATTTTTTTGTATTTTTGGTAGAGACAGGGTTTCGCCATGTTGGCCAGGCTGGTCTTGAACTCCTGACCTTAGGTGATCCACCTGCCTCTGCCTCCCAAAGTGCTGGGATTACAGACATGAGCCACCATGCCCGGCCCAGGTTTGGGTTTCTAATGATCCCATCACCCCAGTAGTGAACATAGTATGCAACAGGTAGTTTTTCAACCCTTGCCTATTCCCTTCCCCTCTTTTGTATTCCTTAGTGTTTATTGCCTCCATCTTCATGCCCATGTGTACTCAATGACTAATAATTAGCTCCCACTTATAAGTGAGAATATGCAGTATTTGGTTTTCTGTTTCTGTGTTAATTTGCTTAGAATAATGGTCTCCAGCTGCATACATGTTGCTGCAAAGGACATGATTTCGTTCTTCTTTATGGCTAGTATATACACAATAGATAGTATTTCATGGTGTATATATACCACATTTTCTTTATCCATCCACCACTGATGGGCACCTGTGTTGATTCCATGTCTTTACAATTGTGAATAGTGCTGCAATAAACATACGAGTGCAGGTGTCTGTTTTGTAGAAAGATTTGTTTTCCTTTGGGTAGATACTCAGTAATAAGATTGCTGGATCAAATGATAAATCTATTTCTAGTTCTTTGAGAAACCTCCTAACTGCTTATCACAGGGGCTGAGCTAATTTGCATTTCCACCAACAGTGTATAGGCATTCCCTTTTCTCTGCAACCTTACCAACATCTGTTCTTTTTTGACTTTTTAATAATAGCCATTCTGACTGGTGTGAAATAGTATCCCATTGTGGTTTTGATTTGCATCTCTCTGATGATGCGTGATGTTGAGCATTTTTTCATATGTTTGTTGGCTGTCTGTATGTCTTCTTTTGAGAAGTGTCTGTTCATGCCCTTTGCCCACTTTTTAATGAGATTGTCTTTTTTCTGGTTGATTTGTTTAAGTTCCTTATAGATTCTATATATTAGTCCTTTGCCAGATGCATAGTTTGCAAATATTGTCTCCCATTCTGAAGGCTGTCTGTTTACTCTACTGATAGTTTCTTTCATTGTGCAGAAGCTCTTTTGTTTAATTAGGTCCCAATTGTCAATTTTTGTTTTTGTTGCATTTGCTTTTAAGGACTTAGTCATAAATTCTTTGTCTAGATCAATGTATAGAAGAGTATTTCCTAGGTTTTCTTTTTGGGGTTTTATACTTTGAGATCTTACATTTAAGTCTTTAATTCATCTTGAGTTAATTTTTGCATATGGTGAGAAGTAGGGATCCAGTTTCATTCTCTTGTGTAGGGTCAGCCAATTTTCTCAGAATCATCTATTGAATAGGGCATCCTTCCCCATTATTTATTTTTGTTGACGTTGTTAAAGGCCAGTTGGTTGTAGGTGTGTAGCTTTATTTATGGGTTCTCTATGCTGTTCCATTGGTCTATGTGTTTCTTTTTGTCTGAGTACCATGCTGTTCTGGTTACCGCAGCATTATAGTATAGTTTGAAGTTGGGTAATGTGATGCATCTGAGTTTACTCTTTTTGCTTAGGATTGCTTTGGCTATGTAGGCTCTTCTTTTGGTTCCACAAGCATTTTAGAATAGTTTTTTCTTATTCTATGAAAAATGACATAGGCAATTTGATAGGAATAGCCTTGATCTATAGATTGCTTTGGGCAGCATAGACATTTTAACAATATTAATTCCTCCAATCCATAAGCATAGAATGCTTTTCCATTTGTTTGTGTCATCTGTGATTTCTTTCAGCATTGTTTTGTAGTTCTCCTTGTAGAAATCTTTCACCTCCTTGGTTATATGTATTCTTAGATATCATATTTTTTGTGTGGCTATTGCAAATGGAATTGTGTTCTTGATGGGGTTCTCTGCATGCATGTTATTGGTGTATAGAACTGTTACTGATTATTTTTATACATGAATTTTGTATCCTGAAACTTTACTGAAGTCATTGATTAGGTCTAGAAGTCTTTTGGAGGAATTTTAGGGGTTTCTAGGTACAGGATTATATCATCAGTAAACAGAGATAATTTGATATCCTCTTTTCCTATTTGGATGCCTTTTATTTCTTTCTCTTGCCTAATTGCTCTGGCTAGGATTTCCATTACTATATTGTATTAGTCCATTTTCACCCTGCTGATAATGACATACCTGAGACTGGGCAATTTACAAAAGAAAAAGATTTATTGGACTTACAATTCCACATGGCTGGGGAGGCCTCACAATCATGGAGGAAGGCAAGAAGGAGCAAGTCATATCTTACATGGGTGGCTGCAGGCAAAGAGAGAACTTGTGCAGAGAAACTTCCATTCTTAAAACCATCAGATCTCCTGACACCACTCACTATCATGAGAACAGCCCAGGAAAGACCTGCCACCATGATTCAGTCATCTCCCACTGGGTCCTCCCACAACATGTGGGAATTATGGGTGCTACTAGATGAGTTTTGGGTTGGGACACAGAGCCAAACCATACCATATGTTGAATAGGAGTGGTGAGAGTGGACATCCTTGTCTTTTTCTAGTTCTCAGGGGGAATGCTTCCAACTATTGCCTATTCAGTGTGATGTTGGCTGTGGGTTTGTCATAGAATGGCAGTATATTCCTTTGATTCCTAATTTGCTGAAGGTTTTTAGCATGAAGGGATGTTGGATTTTATCAACTGCATTTTCTGCATCTATTCAGATAATCATGTGATTTTTGTTTTGAAATTCTGGTTATGTGGTGAATCATATTTATTGGTTTGAATATGTTGAGCCATCCTTGCATCCCAGTAATAAAATTCACTTGATTGTGGTGAATTAACTTTTTTATTTTAATTTTTTATTTTATTTTAAGTTCCTGGATGCATGTTCAGGACATGCAGGTTTGTTACATAAGTAAACATATGCCATGGTGGTTTGCTGCACCCATCAACCCATCAACTAGGTATTAAGGCCTGCATGGATTAGCTATTTATCCTGATGCTCTCCCTCTCCCCAGCCCTCCAGCAGGCCCTGCTATGTGTTTTTCCCCTCCCTGGATCCATGTGTTCTCATTTTTCAGCTCCCACTTATGAGTGAGAACATGTGATGTTTGGTTTTCTGTTCCTACGTTAGTTTGCTGAGGATGATGGCTTCCAGCTTTATCCATGTCCCTGCAAAGGACATGATCTTGTTCCTTTTTATGGCTGCATAGTATTCCATGGTGTATATATATTACATTTCCTTTATCCAGTCTATCATTGATGGGCATTTGAGTTGATTCCATGTCTTTGGTATTGTGAATAGTGCTGCAATAAACATACACATGCGTGTATCTTTATAATAGAATGACTTATATTCCCTTGGTTATATATCCAATAATGGGATTGCTGGGTAAAATGGTATTTCTGGTTCTAGATCCTTAAGGAATCACCACTCTGGTTTCCACAATGATTGAACAAATTTACATTCCCACCAACAGTGTAAAAGTGTTCCTATTTCTCCATGGCCTTGCCAGCATCTGTTGTTTCTTCACCTTTTAATAATTACCATTCTGACTGGTATGAGATGGTATCTCATTGTGGTTTTGATTTGCATTTCTCTAATTATCAGTGGTGTTGAGCTTTTTTTCATATGTTTGCTGGCTGCATAAATGTCTTCTTTTGAGAAGTGTCTGTTCATGTCCTTTGCCCACTTTTTGATGACATTATCTCTTTTTTCTTGTAAATTATTTTAAGTTCCTTGAAGATTCTGGATATTAGACCTTTATCAGATGAGTAGATTACAGAATTTTCTCCAATTCTGTAGGTTGCCTATTTATTCTGATGATAGTTTCTTTTGCTGCGCAGAAGCTGTTTAGTTTAATTAGATTCCATTTGTCAAGGTTTGCTTTTGTTGCAATTGCTTTTGGTGATTCCATCATAAAATCTTTGCCTATGATGTCCTGAATGATATTGCCTAGATTTTTTTCTAGGGTTTTTATGGTTTGGGGTTTTACATTTAAGTATTTAATCCATCTTGAGTTAATTTTTGTAGAAGGTGTAAGGAAGGGATCCAGTTTCAGCTTTCTGCATATGGCTAGCCAGTTTTCCCAGCACCATTTATTAAATAGGGAATCCTTTTCCCAGTGCTCGTTTTTGTCAGGTTTTTCAAAGATCAGATGGTTATATATCTGAGATCTTTATTCTGTTACATTGGTCTATGTGTCTGTTTTGGTACCAGTACCATGCTGTTTTGGTTACTTTAGCCTTGTAGTATAGTTTGAAGTTGGGTAGTATGATGGCTCCAGCTTTGTTCTTTTTGCTTAGGATTGTCTTGCATATATGAGCTCTTTTTTGGTTCCACGTGAATTTTAAAGTAGTTTTTTCTAATTCTGTGAAGAATGTCAATGATAGTTTAATGGGAATAGCATTGAATCTATAAATTACTTGGGGCAGTATGGCCGTTTTCACGATATTGATTACTCCTATTCATGAGCATGGAATGTTTTTCCATTTGTTTGTGTCCTCTCTTATTTCTTTGAGCAGTGATTTGTAGTTCTCCATGAAGAGGTCCTTCACATCCCTTGTTAACTGTATTCCTAGGTATTTTATTCTCTTTGTAGCAATTGAGAATGGGAGTTCATTCATGATTTGACTGTCTGTTTTTGGTGTATAGGAATGCTTGCGATTTTTGCACATTGATTTTGTATCCTGAGACTGCTGAAGTTGCTTATCAGCTTAAGGAGCTTTTGGGCCAAGACAATGGGGTTTTCCAGATATAGGATCATGTCATCTGCAGAGATGATTTGACTTCCTCTCTTCCTATTTGAATACCCTTTATTTCTTTCTCTTGCCTAATTGCCCTGGCCAGAACTTCCAATACTATGTCAAATAGGAGTGGTGAGAGAGGGCATCCTTGTCTTGTGCCAGTTTTCAAAGGAAATGCTTCCAGCTTTTGCCCATTCAGTATGATATTGGCTGTGGGTTTCTCATAAATGGCCCTCATTATTTTGAGATATGTTCCATCAATACCTAGTTTATTGAGAGTTTTTAACATGAAGGGATGTTGAATTTTATTGAAGGCCTTTTCTGCATCTATTGAGATAATCATGTAGTTTTTGTCACTAGTTCTGTTTATGTGATAAATTCCGTTTATTGATTTGCATATGTTGAACCAGCCTTGCATCCCAGGGATGAAGCCAACTTGATTATAGTGGATAAGCTTTTTGTTTTTTTTTTGTTTTTTTTTCTCCGTTCGTACTTCATTTCTTTTTATTGGCAAACAATACTGCATCGTATAGACATACCACATTTTATTTATCCATTCATCAGTTGATGGTTATTAGTGTTGTTTCTGCTGTTCGGCTCTTATGAATAATGCTGTCATGAATATTCATATACGAGTTTTTGTGTGAGCATATGTTTTTAATTCTCTTACAATTAGAGATTAGCTAAATAATGTAATAAAACACTATGGAACCATCAAAAAGAATAATAGAGAGTTGTATATGCTCATATGGTCAGAGTGTTAAGTGAAAATGTGAGGCACATTAAAATGTGTATTGAACAAGCTCCATTTATAATTGAAAACAAACAAATAAGTGGATAAATATGGAAAAAAGAATGAAGGAACGACTGGGAGGAAAGTGGTTGTTCCATTTTTTCTCCCCAAATGCAAGCTCTAATCTGCAGATACCTGTAGAACATTCAAAAGGGGACCTACTAGTGTGCTTGTATTATAACAAAAAGAAAACAACAGCAAAAAAACCACACAAAACCCACCAATTACGTCCCTTAAAGGTAATCTTATTTCACCTCTGGTGAGTTTTTCATGAATGTACAATTAAGGTAATTGCCAGTAACTAGGTGAGTTTAGTCAAATTAGGAAGTATTTGCTGTTCTAGAACTTGTGTAGGCACAATTAAAAAATAAAAAAGGAAAAATCATTAATGTTCTTGAAAAGCTTCCAGTGCTTTCAGTCCTACGGTGCGACTCAAAAAATTACCATAAATCTTAGTTTTGTCCCTGTGAAGCCATCTATTCATTCCCTGGGGGATCTCTCTTCTTGCCATGTCTTCCTTTCGTTTTCTGGAAATCCTTCCCAGACAAACCCCTCTCTAGTCTGTTACATTGGAGCCTTGCCTCTCAGTGTTTATACCTGTGGGGTCATGTCCCCTGGAATCTGGATTGGCCAACCAGTTTAAGCCCCAGAAGTGTTACTGTGCCAGTTCTGTCCCTAAATCTTAAAAAGGCCTGTCAGCTTCTGCTTTTGTGCATCTGGGAACCCTAAACCACTATGTAAAAAGTCTGGCTGTCCTGTTGGAAAGACACGTGGAGAGGCCCCATAACGAGGGGGAGACCCTGAGATCCCGGATATGCCAGCATCCCTCCTAACCCAGTGGCTAAATGTAGCCACACCAATGGCCTCTGACAAGAGCAGCAGGGCTGCTACCCAGGTGAACCCAGTCCAGCTACAGAATCCTGAACAACAACAACAACAACAAAAAACAGTTATTGTGTCTTAAGCCACAAAGTTTGCAATAGTTTGATATGTAGCAATAGATAACCCAAACAAATAACTGGCTCCTTTGCCTAAGAGAGAGAAGTAATAAAGTTTGAATTAAAACACCCTTACCCCAAAGGGTTAAGAACTAACTTCTTCATTTTCAACCTAGTACTTTCATAAGCAACTCTTTCAAGTCCCACTTAGAGGGAGTGAGATGGTTAAAAGCCAAGTGAACTTGAGTAGTGAACTTCAATGGAATTTGTTGTTTTTCAGCCCACATATTTTAATCAAAGAAGTGTCTCCTTCCCATTAAAGCTCCAAATCTTTCATTTTCCTCTCTGTCTGCTGTTGCTATGTGCATGTTTGCTGAGAAGTACACTCAAATACATGTTTATTCCCTCGAACATTTCTTTTTTTTTTTTTTTTTTTAGGTTTTTATGTTTAAATATGGTGATAAAACTCAAATTATAACTTTGGTCAGTGCTCAAAATTCACCACAAAAATGGCATAAACATTTAAAACTACTTTTAACTTCTTCCCTTTCATTTAGCATAGAAATTTGCTGAATTCAGTTTGAATCATGATCCTTTTTTTTTTTTAATGTTTCTTTATATTTCTGATTTTCTTTTTTTTCTTTTTTTTTTTAATTATACTTTAAGTTTTAGGGTACATGTGCACATTGTGCAGGTTAGTTACATATGCATACATGTGCCATGCTGGTGCACTGCACCCACTAACTCGTCATCTAGCATTAGGTATATCTCCCAATGCTATCCCTCCCCCCTCCCCCCTCCCCACCACAGTCCCCAGAGTGTGATATGCCCCTTCCTGTGTCCATGTGATCTCATTGTTCAATTCCCACCTATGAGTGAGAATATGCGGTGTTTGGTTTTTTGTTCTTGCGATAGTTTACTGAGAATGATGGTTTCCAGTTTCACCCATGTCCCTACAAAGGACATGAACTCATCATTTTTTATGGCTGCATAGTATTCCATGGTGTATATGTGCCACATTTTCTTAATCCATTCTATCATTGTTGGACATTTGGGTTGGTTCCAAGTCTTTGCTATTGTGAATAATGCCGCAATAAACATACGTGTGCATGTGTCTTTATAGCAGCATGATTTATAGTCATTTAGGTATATACCCAGTAATGGGATGGCTGGGTCAAATGGTATTTCTAGCTCTAGATCCCTGAGGAATCGCCACACTGACTTCCACAATGGTTGAACTAGTTTACAGTCCCACCAACAGTGTAAAAGTGTTCCTATTTCTCCACATCCTCTCCAGCACCTGTTGTTTCCTGACTCTTTAATGATTGCCATTCTAACTGGTGTGAGATGATATCTCATAGTGGTTTTGATTTGCATTTCTCTGATGGCCAGTGATAATGAGCATTTTTTCATGTGTTTTTTGGCTGCATAAATGTCTTCTTTTGAGAAGTGTCTGTTCATGTCCTTTGCCCACTTTTTGATGGGGTTGTTTGTTTTTTTCTTGTAAATTTGTTTGAGTTCATTGTAGATTCTGGATATTAGCCCTTTGTCAGAAGAGTAGGTTGCGAAAATTTTCTCCCATGTTGTAGGTTGCCTGTTCACTCTGATGGTAGTTTCTTTTGCTGTGCAGAAGCTCTTTAGTTTAATTAGATCCCATTTGTCAATTTTGGCTTTTGTTGCCATTGCTTTTGGTGTTTTGGACATGAAGTCCTTGCCCACGCCTATGTCCTGAATGGTAATGCCTAGGTTTTCTTCTAGGGTTTTTATGGTTTTAGGTCTAACGTTTAAATCTTTAATCCATCTTGAATTGATTTTTGTATAAGGTGTAAGGAAGGGATCCAGTTTCAGCTTTCTACATAGGGCTAGCCAGTTTTCCCAGCACCATTTATTAAATAGGGAATCCTTTCCCCATTGCTTGTTTTTCTCAGGTTTGTCAAAGATCAGATAGTTGTAGGTAAGTGGCGTTATTTCTGAGGGCTCTGTTCTGTTCCATTGATCTATATCTGTGTTTTGGTACCAGTACCATGCTGTTTTGGTTACTGTAGCCTTGTAGTATAGTTTGAAGTCAGGTAGCGTGATGCCTCCAGCTTTGTTCTTTTGGCTTAGGATTGACTTGGTGATGCGGGCTCTTTTTTGGTTCCATATGAACTTTAAAGTAGTTTTTTCCAATTCTGTGAAGAAAGTCATTGGTAGCTTGATGGGGATGGCATTGAATCTGTAAATTACCTTGGGCAGTATGGCCATTTTCACGATATTGATTCTTCCTACCCATGAGCATGGAATGTTCTTCCATTTGTTTGTATCCTCTTTTATTTCCTTGAGCAGTGGTTTGTAGTTCTCCTTGAAGAGGTCCTTCACATCCCTTGTAAGTTGGATTCCTAAGTATTTTATTCTCTTTGAAGCAATTGTGAATGGGAGTTCACTCATGATTTGGCTCTCTGTTTGTCTGTTGTTGGTGTATAGGAATGCTTGTGATTTTTGTACATTGATTTTGTATCCTGAGACTTTGCTGAAGTTGCTTATCAGCTTAAGGAGATTTTGGGCTGAGACGATGGGGTTTTCTAGATAAACAATCATGTCATCTGCAAACAGGGACAATTTGACTTCCTCTTTTCCTAATTGAATACCCTTTATTTCCTTCTCTTGCCTGATTGCCCTGGCCAGAACTTCCAACACTATGTTGAATAGGAGTGGTGAGAGAGGGCATCCCTGTCTTGTGCCAGTTTTCGGATAAGCTTTTTGATGTACTGCTGGATTTAGTTTGCCAGTATTTTATTGAGGACTTTCACATCGAAGTCCATCGGGGATATTGGACTGAAGTTTTCTTTTCTGGTAGTGTCTCTGCCAGATTTTGGTATCAGGATGATGTGAACCTCATAAAATGAGTTAGGGAGAAGGCCTTCATTTTCAATTGTTTGAAATAATTTTAGAAGGAAAGGTAACAGGTCCTCTTTGTACCTCTGGAAGAATCCAACTGTAAATCTGGGCTTTTTTTTGGTTGGTTAGCTATTAATTACTGCCTCAATTTCAGAACTTGTTATTGGTCTATTCAAGGGTTCCACTTATTCCTGGTTTAGTCTTGGGAGGGTATATGTGTCCAGGAATTTATCCATTTCTTCTAGATTTTCCACTTTATTTGCATACAGGTGTTTATAGTATTATCTGATGGTTGTTTGTATTTCTTTGGGGTCAGTGGTGATATCCCCTTTATCATTTTTATTGTGTCTGTTGGATACTTCTGTCTTTTCTTCTTTATTAGTCTAGCTAGCAGTCTATCTGATTTATTAATTTTTTCAGAAAACCAGCTCCTGGATTCATTGGTGTTTTGAAGGGTTTTTCGTGTCTCTCTCTCCTTCGGTTTTGCTCTAATCTTAATTATTTCTTATCTTCTGCTAGCTTTTGGATTTGTTTCCTCTTGCTTCTCTAGTTCTTTTTGTTGTGATGTTAGGGTGTCAATTTGAGATCCTTCCAGCTTTCTGACGTGGGCATTTAGTGCTATAAATTTCCCTCTTAACACTGCTTTAGCTGTGTCCCAGAGATTCTTGTACATTGTCTCTTTGCTTTCATTGGTTTCAAAGAACTTCTTGATTTCCGCCTTAATTTAATTATTTACCCAGGAGCCATTCAGGAGCAGGTTGTTCAGTTTCCATGCAGTTGTGTGGTGTTGAGTGAGTTTCTTATCTTGAGTTTTAATTTGATTTCTCTGTGGCCTGAGAGACTGTTTGTTATGATTTCAGTTATTTTGCATTTGCTGAGGAGTCTTTTACTTCCAATTATGTGATTCATTTTAGAGTAAGTGCTGAGAAGAATGTATATTCTGTTGTTTTGGGGTGGAGAGTGCTGTAGAGATCTATCAGGTCCACTTGATCCGGAGCTCAGTTAAAGTCCTGAATATTCTTGTTAATTTTCTGTCTCAATGCTCTGTCTAATACTGACAGTGGGGTGTTAAAGTCTCCCACTATTATTGTGTGGGAGTCTAAGTCTCTTTGTAGGTCTCAAAGAACTTGTTTTATGAATCTGGGTGCTCCTGTATTGGGTGCATATATATTTAGGATTGTTAGCTCTTCTTGTTGATCCCTTTACCATTATGTAATGCCCTTCTTTGTCTTTTTTGATCTTGGTTGGTTTAAAGTCTGTTTTGTCAGAGACTTGGATTGCAACCCCTGCTTTTTTTCTACTTCCCATCTGCTTGGTAAATTTTCCTCCATCCCTTTATTTTGAGCCTATGTGTGTCTTTTCACATGACATGGGTCTCTTGAATACAGCACACCGATGGGTCTTGACTCTATCCAATTTGCCAGTATGTGTCTCTTAATTGGGGCATTTAACCCATTTAGATTTAAGGTTAATATTGTTATGTGTGAATTTGATCTTTTCATCATGATGCTAGCTGGTTATTTTGCACACTAGTTGATGCAGTTTCTTCAAAGAGTCATTGGACTTTATATTTTGGTGTGTCTTTGCAGTGGCTCATACCAGTTTTTCCTTTCCATAGTTAGTGCGTCCTTTGGGTGCTCTTGCAAGGCAGGCATGGTAGAGATAAATTCCCTCAGCATTTGCTTGTCTGAAAAGGATTTTATTTCTCCTTCACTTATGAAGCTTAGTTTGGTCAGATATGAAATTCTAAGTTGGAAATTTTTTTCTGTTAAAAATGTTGAATACTGGCTCCCACTCTCTTCTGGCTTGTAGGGTTTCTGCTGAGAGGTCCATTGTTAGTCTGATGGGCTTCCCTTTGTAGGTAACCTGGCCTTTCTCTCTGGCTGCCCTTAACATTTTTTCCTTCATTTCAACCTTGGAGAATCTGATGATTATGTGTCTTGGAGTCAATTTTCTCATGGAGTATCTTACTGGGTTTCTTTGCATTTCCTGAATTTGAATGTTGGCCCATCTTGCTAGGTTGAGGAAGTTCTCCTGGATGATATCCTGAAATGTGTTTTCCAACTTAGTTCCATTCTCCCCATCTTCTTCAGGTATTCCTATCAGCCATAGGTTTGTTCTTTTTATATAGTGCCATATTTCTTGGAGGTTTTGTTAGTTCTTTTTCATTCTTTTTTCTCTAATCTTGTCTGCCTGCCTTATTTCAGCAAGATAGTCTTCAAGCTCTGATATTATTTCTCCTGCTTGATCAATTCAGCTATAGATACTTGTGTTTACATCACAAAGTTCTCATGTTGTGTTTTTCAGCTCCATCAGGTCATTTATGTTCCTCTCTAAATGGGTTATTTTAGTTAGCAGCTCCTGTAACTTTTTATCAAGGTTCTTAGCTTCTTTGCATTGGGTTAATACATGCTCCTTTAACTCAGTGAAGTTTGTTATTACCCACCTTCTGAAGCTTACTTCTGTCAATTTGTCCATCTCAGCCTCTGACCAGTTCTCTGTCCTTGCTGGAGAGGTGTTGCCATCATTTGGAGGAGAAGAGGCACTCTGACCTTTCGAGTTTTCAGTGTTTTCTCATTGATTCTTTCTCATCTTCATGAGTTTGTCTGGTTTCAATCTTTAAGGCTGCTGACTTGTGGATGGGGTTTTAGTGGGAACTTTTTTGTTGATTCTGTTGTTGTTCCTTTCTGTTTGTTTGTTTTTCTTTCAACAGTCAGGTCCCTCTTCTGTAGGGCTGCCGCAGTTTGCTGGGGGATTCACTTCAGGCCCTATTCACCTGGGTTCCTCCTGTACCTCTAGGTGTCACCTTAGGAGGCTGAAGAACAGTAAAGATGGGTGCCTACTCCTTCCTCTGGGATCTCTGTCCTCCAAGGGCCCCAACTTGCTGCCAGTAAGAACACTCCTGTATAAGGTGTCTGGCAACCCCTGCTTGGGGAGTCTCACCTAGTCAGGGTACACGGGATCCAGGACCCATTTAATGAAGCACTCTGGCTGCCCCTTGGTGGAATGGGTGTGCTGTGCTGGGGGAAACCCACTCATCTGGGATGCCCAGATTCCTCAGAACCAGCAGAGGAAATACTAAATCTGCTGATTCAGAGATCACGTCCAACATCCACCCCTCCCCTTAGGGTCTCGGGCCCAGGGAGATCAGAGTTCTGTCCCTAAGCCCCTGGCTGAAGTTGCTAGAGTTCCTTCAGAGAGTCCCCACCCAGTGAGGAGGGATGGGTCAGGGTTCAGCCTAAAAAGGCAGTCTGGCCACAATCTGCCACAGCTGGTGTCCTGTGCTGTGGGGAATACCTCTTAGGACCAAGCTGTCCAGCATCTTAGGTAGCTAGCAGCCGCAGTGATGGCTGCTGTTCTTCCCCCAGGGAGCTCAGACAGCTGCAGTGATGATGGCCGCCCCTGCCCTCAGGAACTCGGTAGTTTGGGGCAGACTCCAGCCTAGTGACTGTTGAGAATCTGTGCAGCTCTGTGGTTGGGACCCAAGGCCCTGGTGGTGTGGGCTGACAAGTGGAATCTCCTGATCTTCAGGTTGAACAAATCTGTGACAAAAGCACAATTTCTCAGGCTGGGTAGCATGCTCACTCACTGCCTCCCTTGGCTGGAGCTGGGGGTCCCCTCGCCCCGTGTGGCTCTCAGGTGGACCGATGCACCACCCTACTTTTCCTTGCTCTCCATGGGTCACACCAACTGCCTAGTCAGTCCTGATAATAGAACCTTGATACCTCGGTTGCTGGTGCAGGATTCACATGTTGTTTTGGTTCTTTTCAGTGGGAGCCTCCGACCGCAGCTGCTTCTAGTGCTGAATTAACATTTTAATGTGCTGCTGAATTCAATGTGCTAGTATTTTGTTAAGGATCTTTTGTGTCTATGTTCATCAGGGAAATTAGTCTGTAGTTTTCTTTTTCTGTTGTGACTTTGCCAGACTATCGTATCAGGATGATACTGGTTTTTTAGAATGAGTTATTCTCATTGTATCAGATAAAATAGACTTTAAATGAGTTAAGGAGAAGTTCCTCCTCCTTGATTTTTTGAAATAGTTTCAGTGGGATAGGGACCAAATCTTTGTAGATCTGGTAGAATTTGGCTATGAACCCATATAGTCCACAGCTTTTTTTTTTTTTTTTTTGATTGGTAAGTTTTTTATTACGGATTTAATTTTATTACTCATTGTTTCTCAGTTGAGGATTTCTGTTTCTTCCTGATTCAATCTTGGGAGGCTTTGTGTTTCTAGGAATTTAACCATCTCTTCTAGATTTTCTATTTTGTGTGCATAGAGTTGTTCATAGTAGTGTCTGAGAATCTTTTGTATTTCTGTGGGATTAATTATGATGTCATCTTTGTCATTTCTGATTGTGCTTATTTGGGTGTTTTCTTTTTTCCTTTGTTAATTTACTAGCTGCCTATCAATTTTATTTATTTTTTCAAAAAAATCAACTTTTTGTTTCATTGATCCTTTTGTATGTCTTTTTGAGGTCACAATTTCATTTAGTTCTGCTCTAATTTTAGTTATTTCTTTTCTTCTGCTAGCTATAGGTTTAGTTTTTTCTTGTTTTTCTAGTTTCTTTAGGTGTGAGATTAGGGATCTTTCTATCTTTGACATCTTTCTTCCTTTTTTTTCTTTCCTAGCCACTGGACAACCATTGGAACTATCTTCTTGATGTACACATTTAGCATTATAAACTTCCCTCTTAACACTGCTTTTGCCACATCTCAGAGGTTGTGGTATGTTGTGTCTGTATTTTCATTTGCTTCAAATAATTTTTGATTTCTGCCTTTTGTTGTTTACCCAAAAGGTATTCAGAAGCAGCTGTTTAGTTTCCATGTGTTTGTGGTTTTTAGAGTTCCTCCACTGTGGTCTAAGAAGATGGTTGGTATGATTGAAATTGTTACAAATTTTTTGTGACTTACTTTAGAACTGAGCATTTGGTCAATCTGATAGTATGCTCTGTGTGCAGATGAGAAGAATGTTTATTCTGTGGTTGTTGGTTGGAGTATTCTGTAGATGTCTATTAGGTCCAATTGGTCAAGGGCCGAATTTAAGTCCAGAATTTCTTTGTTAGTTTTCTGCCTTGATGATCTGTCTAATCCTGTCAGTGGGGTGCTGAAGTCCCCCATTATTATTGTGTTGCTGCCAAAGTCTTTTCTTAGGTGTAGAAGTAATTGTTGGTTTTTTTACCCTCCAAATCTCATGTTAAATAGAAGTAATAGTTTTATAAATCTGGGTACTTCAATATTTAGTGCATATATATTTAGAATAGTTAAGCCTTCCTGTTGAAATGAACCCTTTATCATTATGTAATGCCCTTCTTTGTCCATTTTTACTGTTGTTGGTTTAAAGTCTATTTTATCTGCTAAAAGAAGACTGACTTTTGCTTTTTGTTTGTTTGTTTGTTTTCCATTTGCATTATAGATCTTTCTCCATCTCTTATTTTGAGCCTATGAGTGTCATTAAATGTAAGATGGATCTCTTCAAGACAGCAGAGGATGGGTTTTGGTTTTTATCCAATTTGCCACTCTATGTCTTTTAAGTGGAGTGCTAAGGCCATTTATGTTCAAGATTAATATTGATATGTGAGGTTTTGTTCCTGTTATAGTGTTGTTGGCCAGCTCCTTTGTAGTCTCAATTATGTACTTGTTTTATAGAGCCCATGGGCTCTGTGCTTGTGTGTCCTTTTGTGGTAGCAAGTATTATTACTTTGTTCCCATGTTCTAATCTCTGTTAAGCATCTCTTGTACAGCTGGTCTGATGGTGACCAATTATCTTAGCAATTGCTTGTCTGCAAAAGATTGTATTTCTCTTTTGTTTGTGAAGCTTAGTTTGGCAGGGTATGGAATTCTTGGCTGGCATTTCTTTATTTTAAGAATGCTGAAAACAGACCCTCAATGTTTTCTGGTTTGTAAGGTTTCTGCTGAGAAGTCTGCTGTTAATCTTATGGGTTTTCCTTTATAGGTAATAATAACCCTTTTATCTGGCTGCTTTTAATATTTTTTCTTTCACACTGATCATGGATAGTGTGATGACTATGTGCCTTGGGGATGACTGCTTTGTGTAGTATCTCACAGGAGTTCTCTGGATTTTTTCTCTGTGTGCTGACATCTCTAGCAAGATTGGGAAAAATTTTCTGAATTATATCCTAAAACATGTTTTTCAAGGTGCTTACTTTCTGTTCTTCTCTCTCAGGAAGGCCAAAAAGTCATAGACTTGGTTGCTTTACATAATCCCATATTTCTTGAAGACTTTGTTCATTTTTTAAATTCTTTTTTCTTTATTTTTGTTGTTGGACTGGGTTAATTCAAAGATCTGGTCTTCAAGCTCTGAAATTATTTATTTTGCTTGGCCAGTCTGTTGTCAAAGATTTCAATTGTGTTTTCAAACACCATTAGTGAATTTTTCAATTCCAGGGGTTTTATTTGGTTCTTTCTCAATATAGCTATGATATTTTTCAAATCTTGGGTCATTTTTCTGGCTTCTTTGTGTTGGATTTGAACTTTCTCTTGAACCTTGTTGAGTTTCTTTTCCATCCATATACTGAATTCTATATCTGTCATTTTAGACATTTCATTTTCTGGTTAGGATTCATTGCTTGGGAGCTAGTGGGATATTTTGGAGATGATGAAACACTCTTGGCTTTTTGTATTGCAGGAGTTCTTATTATGATTCCTTCTCATCTGAGAGCTGACACTTCTTTTTTTCTTGAATTTGCTATTGTTTGGATGGGGATTTTTTATTTTCTTATTCTTTTTCCGCTAGGGGTATGACTGTGGTGTATATTGTGTATGATTGGTTGGCTTCATTTCTGGGTGCTTTCAGGGGCTAAGGCTCTGTATAGGTTTCTTGGCTGCAGACAGGTTTGTGCAGTGGCTTTCTCAGGCAATGCTTGTAGAGATATAATTTTGTTTTGTGGTGTAATTCAGGCTGCATTCCAGTAGATGGCACTTAAGAGCAAGAGCCTACAGGTAGGGGCAGGAGTGGGGGCAACGGACAAGTGAGAAAGGGCCCTTCTTTAGTATGCATTCATCTTCAGTGGGGGTGGAGCCTCTGGAGAAGCCCAAGAAGTGGTCTCTTTTGGCCCACACTCCCCAGGCCAGAATGGGAAGAACTTGCTGAATTCGTAACAGTGCACTGAGGAAGAGTGTGGGGAGATGAGAGATGATCCCTTTCCATGTTCATTGCTGGGCTTTTGTGGTATTGCCTTCAACAGCTGGTTCTGCCCTTATTTTCTTTGACCCTAGGGGGGCTTTGGCAGGCTGCACTCCGCACTCCCTTAGAGTGAACCACACTGAGCGTTATGTTTCCAGGGGAGTGAGGCCCACCTCCCTCTCACTCCTCAGAGTTGATGGGGCACTGTCCCCTAACTGACCAGGGGAGCAGGCCAAGGCACCCAGAAATGACACATGCAGACTGGTATCAGGTCACAAAGCTGTCCCTGGCTGAAAGTCTCACTGCCCAGGAGAAACCTAGGCTTCAACAACTCTTCTCCTGCTCCAATACTGCAATGGGAGAGAACCTAATTCCACTTCCTACTGCTAGGGCAATCTCCACACTCACTGCTCAATTCTGGCTGTGGTGGGGGTCCTTGCCCCATTCCAGAGAAAGTACTATGGTCTCTGGCCTAAAACTAAAATAGTTACTGTGGCCACCATTGCCAGGTCACCAAACAATGTCTCTAAACTCTCAAAATGGTGCCAGCTGTGGGCTTGTGACCAAAGAGGGTGAGACCTCTCTCAGATGAGCAGCATGGGTGAGAAGCTGTGAGGAGTGAGGTCTGCTCAAATCTCGGTCTCACAGTAGCTCATAGCAGGGCAATGGGTATTGACCAAGGTATATGTAGGAGAGTCTGGCTTTCCTGCGCCTCCTTGGCTGGGCGGCAGCTACAGCTGCATCAGCCCAAATTCAGGCAGAGGGTGTGGCACAGCTCAGCATTAAACTCTCAAAATGGCAAATATCTTGGGCCTGAGATCGGAGAGAGCAGGGCATCTCTTGGGTGAGTAGCATGAGCAAGATACCATGGGGAATGTGGTCCACTCATGTATCAGTCTCACAGCAGCTTACAGCAGGGCAGCAGGGACCCTCTCAGGGGTGCATGGGCATGCACATTTTCCCCTCTCCCACCTTGGGGAAATGCAGCAGTGGCTGCAGCCCTGTCCGTAGATCCCCAGTATCTGGGGTCTCAAAATGGCCCAGCTGATGCTGCTCCAGGCTCGGATGCCTGTGGAATTCTGTGTGGATTCCCTTTCTGGAGCAATGTCTCCATGCAATCTTTAGGCAGCTGTATATGTCGGGAACAATGTCCTAGTGGGTCCAAGGTTTCTCCCGTAGCCAAGATCACAAAACCCGATTTCAGAGCTTGGGGGATTTCTCTTACTGTTTCCCTGCATCCAGGGGTCTTTCCCAGCTCTTAGTCACTTCCTGCTATGTAAGCTGCCTCAAACCCTCGCTTACTTAATTCTGGTGTTTCCCATCTCTTCTCTGGTGAATCCAAGCATTCTCTCCTGTTAGAAATATGAGTATCTACTTAACGATTCTGGCTCTTCTCCATGGAGGAGTCACACACTACCTGTGTGTAGACAGCCATCTTGATCTGTTCTTGTCTTCAAGCCAGCTGATTAGCAACCTTAATTCCATCTGCAACCTTCGTTCTCCCTTGCCCTGGAGCATAACATATTCAGAGGTTTCCAGGATTAGAATGTGGACACCTTTGGGTTTAGGATTCTGCCTACTGCAATATGTGATGCCAAAGTGGCCCAAATAAGCACCACATTCCATCACAGAATGAAAGGGCCTATCACCACTGCTTTGCCAGCTCTAGGCATTGTTTTCCTTCATTTTGCCAATTTGTCAAGACAATAATATCACAGATGATCTTTATTTGTACTTATTTGATTACTAATGAGCCTGAGTAACTTTCTTATAGGTGGGAACTTTTTGTTTTGTCTTCTTTGGTGAAGAAAATCCATGACCTTTGCACAATTTTTAAAGGTCTTTTTTGCTTGTTTTTTTTTTTTTTAAGATTTAAGAGATACTAACTCTGCATATGTGCTACAAATGTGGTTTTTTTTTCAGCTCATCATTTGTCCCTCAATTCTTTTTATAGTTTTTTTACTACACCAATTTTTAATTATGATTACACGGTCAAATCTGCCAATGATTTTCTTTAGGTTCCTAGTCTTTTTCCTCTGTTTGGAAAAATATTCTGTACTCCAAAGAAAGAAAATTTCACTGGACTTTTCAGTGCTCTTGTAAAGAGTTCTAACCTCCTGAAACATAGAAATGTTTATGGTATAAAGATAGGAAATGTTTGCTTTCACTTCCCCTAGAAGGATTTCATACCATGACAATTAAATCTGTAGCTGTTTATCTAGTTAATTGCTCTGCTCCAAGAAGGCCAAACGGTTACAGTCTGCACTAGGTCCTTAAGTTACGACTCAAGGTATCCGGAAGATGGGTGCACTGTCTCCCTAAGTATTTACACTTAAAAGGGATGAAATCCAGACTTTGGACACATATCTAGGTGAAAACAGCTGGATCTTTGGTGCTTGGAAGAATATATTTACAATCAGAAGTTAAAGCAAGAACCCAGGATGCCCATCGTATGTGCATTTAAGACGAAATTAATAAAGATGAATATTGAAAACCCAACAGCCACTCCAAAGTTATATGAATATCCTATCTTTTCCTGGTAATTTATAGTTTCATTTGCTACATTTAAATATTGATCCATCTGTGTTTTATTTGGTGTATGGATGGAGTGAAATATAGATTTCGTTTTTTCCTACAAATGGCTCTCCAATGCCATAATGCCATTTCTGAAAATAAAGTTTTCCTCTATGATTTGAAGTCTCAGTGGGGTAGGAGGTATGGCAGAGACATCTTAGTTTCATTTTATAATTAGGAAATCCAAGGTCCAGAATGGTTAAATGACTTGAGTTTATTGAGAAATATTGGTGAGCCAGGACTAAAGTTTTTGTCAAAATCCTCCTTCTCGACACCCCACCTCCCCCAGAAAGAGTGTTTTTGTAGTTTCTTTCTGGAAATCAATGAAAATAATCTATAGGTGAAAATGATCATTAAGGCTATATATATAAAGTGATGATTAAGGCTCTGTATCATCTTGAACAAAACACAGTATCAGTGGCAATTTCTCCTTACTACAGATTCTCAGAATCAGTTCCAAACTGACTTTGTGTGTTTTTCCTATCAATAGGCTGTCTCTTCCAATAATCTATGGTAAAAGATTAAGAAATTTGTAAAGATATGAATAAACCACTATGCTTGCTTAAATACCAAATTAAAGAAGAAAACTGGCACTTTTGGAGGCCAAGGCAGGAGGATTGCTTGAGCCCAGGAGCTTGAGACCAGCCCGGGTAAAATAGGGAGACCCCCATCTTTACAAAAAATAAAAAAATTAGCCAGGCATACAAGCATGCACCTGTTGTCCCAGCTATTTAGGAGGCTGACACGGAGAATCACTTGGGCCTGGGAGGTCAAGGCTGCAGTGAGCTGTGATTGAGCCACTGCACTCCAGCCTGGGCCACCGAGTGAAACCCTGTCTCTGAAAAAAAAGAAAGAAAAGAAAAGAGAAGGAGAAAACTGTTGTAACTCTTGTCAAAAACAAAAACTTTGACTTCTTCCATATAAAAAAGTAAGCAATTTTAAAAATAACCTATGAATGACTTTTCTCCAAGGACCATTATTCAAACTCCCTAAGATGGAATTTTCTCTGTGACCAACTTCACACAATCACTAGCACCTTATTTTTTTATTTTTAATCTTTAAACATGTATTTAATACATCAGAGTGACTTGTTTGCATCTTTTCCTGAAGGACCACCTATGCTTTCAACTGAAATGGAAAAAAATATCTTGAAAATGTTTCTGCCTCAAGCTGAACACAAAATTTGTAGGGGGCCACTTAAGGAGCGAAAACTGAGATATGTGTGGGCTCAAAACTACCAAAATCTGGGTCACTGGTAATATGAGCTATAGATGGGTGAAGACCGCCACCCATTGATACCTCTATTCTGTCTACTTAACTTTAAGTCACAAGTACAGGCATGCTTGACGAAGTTTTTTTTCCTTTTCTATTTGTTCAGGAAACATTATAATACATTAAGAAATATTAAAGTAAATGGAAAAAGATACCTGCATGCCATCTTTATGATGTCATAAGACTTTTTTTGTTTTGTTTTTAACTCATTCAACCAGTATTATTAAATATGTTTTGAGTTTCATATTTGTTATGTATTTTATATAGTCGAAATCACAGAATACAAATAAATAAAAATGTTTTACTCATTTTCACTTAACATTACTTTGAACATTACATTTTCCGTGTAGTCAGATTTTTTATTTTATCATAAATTCAATGGTGATAAAATAGTCCATTTAGTTATAACATATAATTGGCTTAACTGTTTTCCATTTATGTTCATTTAAATTTCTGTCAGGTTTTTGCTAGTAAAAAAATGCTACAGTATGCATTAAGCATATTGGCCCATATAAATTCTTTTTAAAATAATTAACTTAGAATAAATCTCCAGAACTGATATCAAAATGTCAAAAGTTCTGCACATTTTTAGGACTCTTACTACCAAATTATTTCCCAAGGATTGCTACCTACTTATGCAGCTTTCAACAAGGTATAAATATACCCATTTCCCTGGATAATAACTGACCTTGGTTTTTAATATTAACTCTCTTGAAATTTTAAAATAATTCTTCATTGTCCAAATTAATTTTTTTTAGTGGCAAATGTGAATGCTTTCTCAAATGCTTATTATCTGAACTTCTTTTTAAGTGAATAGTTCATGTGCCTTTTTTCATGTACCTATTGGGATACTGTTGGAGTTCTTGTAAAGCTGTAAAAACTTTTTACATACCATCGAGTAGAGTTTCTCAACCTTGGCTCTACTGACATTTGGGGCCAGATAATTCTTTACTGTGGTGGGCCGTCCTGTGATTGTGGGATGTTGAGTAGGTCTCTACCTACTTAACTGGCAGCAACCCAAGTAGTGACAACCAAAAATGTCTCCAGACATTGCCAAGTGTCCTCTGGATGCAAAATTGCCCCTGGTAAAGAAGCACTATTATAGATCCCAATAACAATAATAAATAGAAACACTGCCATTGATAATAAAATAATAACTATCAATTAATTGAGCGGTTACTATATGTCAGACAATGTTCTAAGTGCTTTATTATGTATCTCATACCTACAACAATACTACAAGCTAGGTACTATTAGCCTCCCTTTACAAAAGGAGAAACTGAGGTACAGATAAGTACGCATGTTCACATATGTGGTAGAGGCAGGATTTGGACTTAGTGGCCTGACTTTAAATTCCATGCTTCAACCACCATTCCTAGAGCCCTGTTGTTCCCAGTATAGGCTGCCATTTTTGCATTCTATAGAATCCTATTTTTTGTTAGTGTTTACTTTATAAACAATTTTACCTAATAAAAACTGTCCATTTTTTTCATAATTCCTTCTATTACTTTAAGTCTCTCACAAGCATCCATCTCTGTTATATCTTGGAATTACTCTCTTTCTGCTTTAAAAATATTTAAGTTAGACCTCTATTTCAAAATAAGACACAAGAGTAAACATAAAATTTTTTCTTTATTATATTATTATAAATATAATATTTTAATGTTACATATTTATTATAATAGTTTTTAAAGTTTCCTATAATCTGATTGTATTATATATGTACTATCATAAATTGATAAGAATCTCTATTATATTGAACTAAACACTTAAATACTTTCAGTGTTTATATTACATTGTTTAAATAATAATAGCATTTGTTATTATCTGTTAGGGCCAGTTTTCTCTTATTCTTCATTTTCTTCAGAATATTCCCTGATGTTTTTCTTCTTCAATTCTCAATACAATTTAAAAACCATTTGGTCTAGTTCTGAAAAGAATGATATTAAAATTTTTTTGACATTAAAGCCATAAACTAACTTGGTTGAAAATTGTCATCTTTATAAGATTGATTTTTATTATCCAGAAAGTACTGGGTAATTTTACAAAATAAGAAGAATAAAATAATGGTGTTCACCTAACACACAAACTGAAAATAAGTACTAATATTATTCCACCTAAAAATTTAATGTGCATAGTGATTCAGTACATATAAACACCCTGACTTAGGCATCTGAATTCTAAACACTCATTTGAGAGTTGATTTTTTAGACATCAAAATTTTTGCTCTAAAGGAAGAGCATTATATAAATGTTAATTTGGTTCCTGGGTAGCCCACACAAAAACTCTCTCTTAACATAAGGAAATACCCAAACAGGTCCATTATTCTGTGAAAAGGGCACTCAGTAAAATGGGTATAGTTTGGACGTTTCCAGAAGTGAAAGTTTCTTCTTGTGACAAAGGGACACTGTGCTTTTATTGCCCCTGAGAATTCCTAAACACTACTGTAACCAGAGGCAGTTTAGATACCTCCACCCTCCAGCATCAAATCAAAGAGCAAAGTACTATAGCTCTTTTAGACTCTTGGGACCTATTAGAGCAGGACATATGACCGAGGGAAGCTTTTCAAGCCTTCATAAGCCTTTTTAATTACCTCACATTATTTTTCTTAGCCTTTGACTTTTCCCTATTGTTATTAGAATAATCTTTAAAATGAGAGATTTTCATTGGAGCAACTCTGTCCTGCTTTACCAGCATGGTGGGAAGGAGCCAAGGGGCAGGTGAAGAGGCTCTGTAGACTCAGTCAGTGATGTCTCTACCGAGGATGAAAAATTCGATGTGACCTTTGGGGTTGTGGCAAAGATAATGACACTATCCACCTCATAGGCAGGAGGCAATAGCTAAATTAGTTCATTTATGTGAACACCACTTAGGACAGAGCTTGGCACATAATTGGGGCTCTAAAAAGTTAGTTGCAGTTACTTAGGAGTAATCATGATGCTTTGAGAGCAGAAATATCTTCTTGATTTTCCCCCATAAGGTAACCGAAATTAATTTATATCACAATTCAGCTGCCTCCCTTACCATTTCTTACATATGGTAACTTTCACTTATTGTTCTCCAAGGTCTCCAGTGCCTCTCTCTCAATGTTTTATCCAGATATTACATATCTGAGGGACACCTAGTTAGAAAATCCTTAAGAGACAATTTAATATAGATTCACACTTCCTTTTCTATTAATGAAGCATTTTCTTCTATAAAATTATCTGCTGCAATTCTCGAAAGAGTCAAGTAATAGCAAATGTTGCAAAACTTTCCAGAGTGAAATGAAGGCTAGCTTGAAAACTTAATAACCATTTTGTATTTACTTGGTAAAATGTATCTTGTTACAAGTGGTAAAAATGAAATGAGGGAGTTTATGAGAAATTTCTCCCTGACACTGCTACAGCAGTTATTGGCTTCTTGGTGTAATACCTGAAATCCTCCTGTCACGGAGCTACTCTCTGTTCTAACTCTATTTCCCTTCCCAGACTGTCCTCCCCACCTCCACTCAGTAATCTTATCTACTAAAGTAAAACCAGAAAAGTAAACTGCAGTGCACCTGGACAGAAATGTGCAAACTTGGGGAAGATTCTTCACTGGGGAGACATGTGGGAGATGCCTTCCTTCCCTCCAGGTGGTCCAGGCCAAGTATTCATAACATCAGGGTTACCTGTTCATGGCTGTGTGTGTGTGTGTGTGTGTGTGTGTTTAGTCATGAACATTAAGGGGAGCAATTGGAAGCAAGTCCAGAGATTCTTACTCTTGAACTCTCAGTTGCTACACTCCCCGTAGCTCTACTAGAGTCCCCTGATATTTGGACATGTAGGCTATTTCCTAATTGTTGCTATGCAAATAATGGATATTTTGACTGTAAACTTTTTTCAGCATTTAGGAAAGCTCCCAATCATATTTTCTCAGAATGCGTATCAAAAGATATACATTATAAAAATAAGTTTTATCATGTATATTTAAGGTATGCAACATGAAGGTATAGGATACATATAAGTAGAAAAATGGTTACTATAGTAAAGAAAGTTAACATATACATATCACATAGTTACCCTTATTTTTGCAGCAACACCAGCTAAAATCTACTAAGTAAACAAAAATCCTGAATACAAAACAATATTATTAACTACAGTCCTTATGTTGTACATTAGATCTCTAGACTTGCTTATCCTCTGCATCTGCTACTTTGAATACTTTGACCTACATCTCCCATGGCCCCAAGCCCCCAGTCCTTGGCAATCACTGTTTTATTCTCTATCTCTGTGTGTTTGACTTTTTTAAAAATTTAGGTTTCACATATAAGTGAGATTATATACTTTTTTTTTATTTCTGTGCCTGGCTTGTTTCACCTAGCATAATGTCTTCCAAGTTCATTCATGTTGTAGTAAATGGCAGGATTTCCTCTTTTAAGACTGAATAATATTGTACACACACACACCCATACATCACAGTTTATTCATTTGTCCCTCAGTGGACAGATATTTATTGTGTATAATGTTGCAGTGACCATGAAAATGCAGATATTTTTACAAGGTAGTGATTTTATTTCTTTTGAATGCATACCCAGAAGAAAATTGCTGGGTCACATGGTAGTTCTAATTTTAATTTATGTGGCAACCTATGTACTATTTTTCATGACTGCACCAATCTACACGCCCATCAACAGTTCCCTTTTCTCCATATCCTCACCAACACTTGTTATCTCTCATCTTTTGATAGTAGCCAAAGGGATATACATCTTTAAGGTACTTTTTTATATTATCAACTGGCTTTCTAAGAGAATTGTACCAATACATGTTAAGACAGGATACTTTGGTTTAAGAAGGAAGCAGTGCCAGGCAGGCAAGAGATAAAGCTTATGAACCAAAGGTATAACAGTGGCTACCCTCGAAGCTAAAGTGATTTTGGATGACATTGAGAATATTCATATTCAAAACAAGGAAGATGGACTGAGCGTGGTGGCTCACACCTGCTATCCCAGCACTTTGGGAGGCTGAGGCGGGTGGATCACTTGAGGTCAGGAGTTCGAAACCAGCCTGGCCAACATGGTAAAACCCTGTCTCTACTAAAAATACAAAAAAGTTAACCAGGCATGGTGGCGGGTGCCTGTAACCCCAGATACTTGGGAGGCTGAGGCAGGAGACTCACTTGAACACCGGAGGTGGAGGTTGCAGTGAGCCGAGATCAGGGCACTGCACTCCAGCTTGGGCAACAGAGGGAGACTCCACCAAAAAAAACCACAAAAAAACAAAAAACCACACATGAAAAACAAGGGAGATGATGGATTCATATTGAGACTGGTCAGATTAGACCCAGGGTGTTAAGTTCAGTATAGGTACTTCATGGATGTAAACAAATAACACAAGTAGAGAAAAAAATCTGGATTGAGAAGAAATTTCAAACAATTCTTACTGAAAATTGTTAGCAGAATTGTGGCTTCTTAAGCTGAAGAAGATGGAAGGTAAAATGAATTCAAATGTATCGATATGTCAAGCTCTGTGGTAGTGTTGATGTGTGAAGCTCTGTCATGTCTATTAGCTTATTCATTTTCTATCACCTTATCTCCTTAAAATACCTGGTCTTTTCTGAACACTGGAGCTAAGCAGGATCAGGACTAGCTGGACCTTGATAGGAACTCTCTTTTATAAAAAGCCTGTCTAGGAGAGTGGTTAAGTGCAACTGTGTGGCCATCAGCAAGTTTCTAAGCCTCTTTGCCTCTGTTTCTTCAACTGAAAAGTGGGGATAACATTGGTATCCACTTTATGGGGTTCTTGTTAGAAGTATGTGAAACAATGTATAGACCTGACAAACAGTAATATAGCCAGTAAGAGTTAGCTATTATTTTCATTATCATCATTCTTAACAATTTCAGGAGTTGGCAATCATTATTTCCCTTTATAGTACAGGCTCAGAAAAGTTAAATAAATTCACAAAGTCACATAGCTATTGGAAAGATAAAGCTAGTCATTTGTCCCAAATCTGATTCTGAAATCCAAGGTTTGTGTTGTATTTTTCTTTTCTTTACTTGAAGCTTCATTCTCAGTAGAAGACTTTATAAGTTTCTCTTTATCATAAGGAGAAAAGAAAGATGTTCAAAAGTAGATTGGTCTCTTTGGGGAGTTAGTACGTTCTGCATCACTGTTGGTTTACAGGCAGAGATTAGACGGTGACTTGTTGAGGATATTGCAGAAGATTTATGTAATTGCCTCTAGGGTGTCCTGATTTCCTATTCTCAGCAATGTGTTAGGACAAGGGTTCTATCACACAAATACACCCTCTTTCCCCTGTTTCAAGGGGAGGTGAAATTTTTGGCCAGCATTGAGGAACAAAGATGAGCATGGCTTCCTTGGGATCTCCAGGAAAATATAAGTCTTTCTCTTTTTATCACTTCCAGGAGTATCCAAGGGAGAGAACACAGTCATGGGTTCTTAGTTTCTGTTTCTGGTTGGGCCAGTAAAGCCCCTTCCTCCTCCCTCTTTTTCGCTTATCACTAGAGACAGAAACTAAAAACTATGGCTTCAGGCTGCTGAAAGCCTAAAACAAAACAAAACAGAAGAACAATGAAATAGGGCAGGTTGGATAAGCTTGCATCATTTTTGCATATCATTTATCAAATGAATGAATTAGTTGTACCCAAATGTCCAAGAAACCCTCTGTGTCACGTATAAAAGTCTTAACGGCTCTGAGTCCCATCAGTGTTGCTTCAAGTCCTTCCCCGGTCACTGACTAGTGCTCCAACTCTTACTCCAGGAAGCCGTAGAGGAAGGAGTCTCCCAGTTCTCAGGACCGGTCTTCTGATAAACTTGTTCTCTCCAGCTCCTGCCAAGTTTCTCCTGGCTGATTCTCCTGGCTGACTCTGGCTGAATCCTGCCAGGCCAGACAGAGCCATGCTCAGGGAGTGACCATTCTGTGCTCTCAGGAAGCTGCACTATGGCCTGAGGCAGAATGAGGGGAGGGAGGGAATGACCCACTGCACATCATTTTGAAAATGTGCCTGTCATTTTCATTAGCACCTCCAAGTGACACTACTTGAGCCCAGAATCTCACAAAACCATTACATTAATATAGCATTTTATTGTTCACAACATGTTTCCCAATACGTCCTCTTTCATTTCTTTTCATCCACACAAATATCATTACAGATGATGTATCCATTGATTATGATTAGGGTGGATACATATACTTAACCAACAGTAGCTTAATCAAAATAGGGTTGTATTTTATCTCATGTGAGAAGGGAGCAGAGGAGTGCAAGCTGTTACGGTAGCTTCATCAACATCAGAGACCCACACTCCTTTTCTCTCCACTTCATCATTTTTCTTGGGTGGTTTCCATCCTCAAGGTGACTTCAAGGTCACCTTACAATTGCAGGAGTTCTAGCTACTACAATCTTGTTCTGGGTAAGAGGAGGGCTAAGAGAGAAAGACTGTATTTCCCAGCTGAGTCATTTTTATTTAGAGATTTCCCATTGGCCACTTCTATCTGCAAGGAAGCCTGGGGGGTGCACTTCGTTTGTTTTGTTTTGTTTGTTTGTTTGTTGTTTTAATCTGGACACAAATCTATTTCTGTCATTATAGGGGCTCAAAGCTAAGGAAGTAGGCAAGAATGATTATTGGGTGGGTAAAAAGTAATCTCCGACCAAGGAAATTGGGGCTAATACCGATTAAATGACTTGGGCAGTGTAATACAGTGAGTTAGTTTCTACATATGTCCTAAGAAATCTTTATGACTCTCTACTGTTGCTATACAACCCTCAGGGACATACTGATACTGTTCCTTAACAACAGAACCCTTTTACACCTTATAGGTACAGAATACAACTTGTGCCATCCTATATGGCAACCTGTCTCTTCCTTTTGCACTTGGCGGAATTTTGTGTGTAATACCTCTCTCCTCTACCACCAAGAAATCCTGCCTTTCACACTGTAACCAGTTGGAGCCTAATATTCATTTCTGCATAATTTACTGGAGGGTTTAGGTCACTGTCCATTTGTTGGGGGTTCTCTTTCTGCTCTGAGGCAATAAGTCCTCTTTAGGTTTCTACATAGTTGGTCAGGGCCTTTCCTGATTAGAAGCCATGGGAAGAGGCCACCATCCTTTTTATCTGGTAACTAGTTGAATAAATGAAATAGTTTGAACTTCAGGCCTATTTTCTTCAATTTGGGTGAAAGAAAGTATATATTAAATACAACTTTTTAAGGGCCTTAGTTGATTACTAGAATCTGTCCATCTTAGGGGTTACAGGGATTTTGCTAATATTAATAAAGCAATATTTTGATTTTCATCTAAGTATAAACAAAAGGAGTTATGTTTAGAGTCATACTTTTAAAAATTAATTATTTTTGTTTTATAACATAACACTTTAAAAGTAACTAAATATATTCCTGAAACAGTTGGTACTCTCCTCTTCCCCTAAAAGTTGATGTTAGGGGGAAAAATACTAGTTATTTAAAAATGTGGGTCAGGTGGTCTCTATTATTTGGCATGTTATTATATTAAGTCATGAATCCAATAAACTAAGATGCTGCTTTCTTGATAAAATAGGATATGGGTATATTTTCACATGCAGAAATCTATTTTTTGAAGATGTGTTCACTGCAGTGTGGTGTCAGGAAATGAAAAAAAACAACAGAGCTTTCCTCAGGTCATCTTAGGGTCTTTCAGTAAACTGAAAGTAACTAAGTTAGAAAGGAATCTCCAGGAGAGGCCAGGGGAGTACCACCAGCCCACCACTACAGAGAATTTCAAAGCTAAGCTACTCACAGAAAACAATGCTCAACCACAGGGCGGATGTGCTGTTTTTCACACCCCAAGTCATTTATCTGAAAAGCAATAGCAGTAAATTCTTGAAGTGTTTGCTGTGATAGGATTGCTCCAGAAGAAAGAAGATAAAGAATGCTAAGTTTCCCCTTCCCATGTTTGCCTCACACACCTGTTTCTCCTAGGCAGATTCTTTAAACCTTTTTTCCTCACTTTTCAACAAGAAACTATAAAATTAAAACAATTATTTTTAATCTTTGGGGTTATTCACTTAATTAATATGTTCACTGTTATATCTATTGTGATAATAGGAGGATCTCCCTGGGAAGTGAACACAATTTCCACATGGGCAAATGACAGAAGTATTAATTAGCTCAACACACCACTAAGGCTTTAACTCTAATAGTCTATCAAGTAAATGCGTAATAAAAGATTCCAAAAAGAGTTAGTTTTCAACAAGAATTAAGCTTCAAAAAGCCAAAGTAATGTAATCAATTAAGATTAAAAAATAACCCAATTAAGTGAAAAAACAAAAATATTCAAATATCCTTCAGAATATTGGCATCACCAAGTTCTCTCTCACTGGTCTCTTACTGTGCCTATAAATTAATGTAAAAAAAAAAAAACCCGTAAGGTCATCCTACACATGCTTGTTTAGGAAGGACAGAAGTTTGCCCAATTATTTACCAAGTTTGTATAAAACTTAAAACCCACTGAAAATATTTCTGTTGAAAACATACTTGAATGCAAACGTATTGGAAAAAAGTTGTTTGAATTGGCTGTTGAAGTGTATTCTATCACCAGACAGTTTTAGCACAATTCAACTCCTCCTGCAACCACATTGTTGGGTATGGAAATTCTATACATTTGGTTAAATGATTTGCATAATGGAGCAGTATGCAAATACTGGAACCCAGGCCCAGAGCTTAGGTCTCTTGCATTTCCCACACACTTCTCTGAACTCCCGTCAATACCACATAGGATACTGCTTAGTCATACAATGCTCTGTTGTTTGGGCCACCAGGCAGTTTGGAAGCTCCATATGTGACAGAGAACATTTTCATATTTACCATGTATCTCCAAAATGCCTTTTACAGAACTGGCCATGCTTGCATGCATTTATTCACCCATTTCTTTAACTAATGTGTATCAAGAGCCTATTATGTGCCAGAATCCATTATATATATACTATTCTCATATATTCTCATACACATACACACACATAAATTATACAAGGTCCCTGCTCTGTGAAAGGTCTCTGCTTAAATTTGAATGAGATAAGACAGTAACAAGAAAAATATCAGAGGTGACAAATATGATTAAAAAAACTAAAATAGGATAATATAATACAAAGGAACAAAATGGCTATATTGAATTGGGTGGTCAGAGAATACCTCTCTACGGTGATATCTAGACAGAGATCTGAATGACAAAGGACTTCTTAGTAAACTGAGTTGGCACTTACAAAGGAACCAGTAGAAGCCCTGTGTGGCCAGAGCTTAGTGAGAGAGTAGTATATGCGGGGTTCCCTCTCTCAGCTTTGGATTCCTCCTCTCTCTGTCACTGTAGGGGGGAGCTTCTTCCTTCTGCCTTCTCCCTTCTTGCCTATTAAACTCTCCACTCCTTAAACCCCCCCCCCCAAAAAAAAGAGAGAGAGGAGTATATGAAATGAGATGGGGGGATAGCAGAAAAAAGAAAAAAGTTCTTAGGGTCTTTGGAACCCACTGTTAGGCATGTAAATTTTATTCTAAATATTCAGAGTTTTAGCCAGGAAAATTAAATATTCTGATTTGCATTATTTTAAATTTGCTAGCTATTGTGTATGCAATACACAGTAAAAAAAACAAAGCAGGGAGAGTAATTACTTTATCGCAATAGTGCATGAGAAAGATTTTGTTATTTGGATGAGGGCAGTGTTAATGGAGACAGAGAAAAATAGATTAAGAAGGTGTTTTGCAGGTATAGTCAAGATTTGCTAATGAATCTGTTGTGAAGCACATTAGTCCATTTTCATATTGCTATGAAGAAATACCTGAGACTTGGTGATTCATAAAGAAAAAGAGATTTAATGGACTCACAGTTTCACATGGCTGGGGAGGCCTCACAATCATGGTGGAAGGTGAAAGAAGAGCAAAGCTATGTCTTACATGTCAGCATGCAAGAGAGCGTGTGCAGGGAACTGCCCTTTATGAAACCATCAGATCTCATGAGACTTATTCACTATTATGAGAATTGCATGGGAAAAACCTGCCCCCATGATTCAATTACCTCCTACCAGGTCCCTCCCATGACAAATGTGGATTATGGGAGCTATAATTCCAGATGAGATTTGGGTGAGGAAACAGCCAAACCATATCATTCCATTTCTGGCTCCTCCCAAATCTCATGTCTTCACATTTCAAAACACAATTATGCCCTTCCAACAGTCCCCCAAAGTCTTAATTCATTCCAGAATTCTCAAAAGTCCAAGTCCAAAGTCTCATCTGAGACAAGGCAAGTCCCTTCTGCCTATGAGCCTGCAAAAATCAAAAGCAAGTTAGCTACTTCCTAGATACAATGGGGGTGCAGTCATTGGGAAAATAGGCCCACTTTAAATGGGAGAAATTGGCCAAAACAAAGGAGCTACAGGCCCCATGCAAGTCCAAAATCCAACAGGGCAGTCATTAAACTTTAAAGTTCCAAAATGATCTCCTTTGACTCCATGTCTCACATCCAGGTCATGCTTATGCAAGAGGTAGGCACTCATGACCTTGGGGAGCTCTGCTCCTGTGGCTTTGCAGGGTATAGCCCCCTCTCCTAACTGCTTTCATGGGCTGGCATTGAGTGCCTGCAGCTTTCCCAGGCACATGGTGCAAGCTGTCGGTGGATCTACCATTCTGGGGTCTGGAGGATTGTGGCCCTCTTCTCACAGCTCCACTAGGCAGTGCCCCTGTGGGGACTCTGTGTGGGAGCTCCAACCCCAAATTTTCCTTCCACACTGCCCTAGCAGAGGTTCTCCATGAGGGCTCTGCCCCTGCAGAAAACTTCTGCCTGGACATCCAGACATTTCCATACATCGTCTGAAATCTAGGCAGATATTCCAAACCTCAATTCTTGTCTTCTGTGCATCTGCAGGCCCAACACCATATGAAAGCTGCCAAGGTTTTGGGATTGCACCCTCTGAAGTGATAGCCTAAGCTGTAGGTTGGCCTCTTTTAGCCACGGCTGGGACACAGGGCACCAAGTCCCGAGACTACACAAAGCAGCAAGGCCCTGGGCCTAGCCCATGAAACAATTTTTTCCACCTAGGCCTCCTGGCTTATGATGGGAGGGGCTGCCATGAAGGTCTCTGACATGCCCTGGAGACATTTTTCCCATTGTCTTGGTGATTAACATTTGGACACTTGTTACTTATGAAAATTTCTGCAGCCAGCTTGAATTTCTCCTCAGAAAATGGGTTTTTCTTTTCTATCACATTGTCAGGCTGCAAATTTTCTGAACTTTTATGCCCTGCTTCCCTTTTAAACATAAGTTCCAATTCCAAACTATATATTTGTTTATGCATAAAACCTAATGATTTTAAGAGCACACATCTTGGATGCTTTGCTGTTTAGAAATTTCTTCTGCCAGATACCCTAAATAGCCTCTCACAAGTTCAAAGTTCCACAGATCTCTAGGGCAAGGCAAAATGCCACCAGTCTCTTTACTAAAGCATAGCAAGAATCACCTTTGCTCCAGTTCCCAATAAATTCCTCATCTCCATCTGAGACCACCTCAGCCTGGACTTCATTGTCCATATCACTACCAGCATTTTGGCCAAAACCATTCAACAAGTCTCTAAAAAGCCCCAAACTTCCCCACATCTTCCTGTCTTCTTCGGAGCCCTCCAAACTGTTCCCACCTCTGCCTGTTATCCAGTTCCAAAGTCACTTCCACATTTTTGGGTATCTTAATAGCAGTACCCTACTCTACTACTACCAATTTACTTATTAATCCATTTTCATACTGCTGTAAAGAAATACCCGAGACTGGGTAATTTATAAAGAAAAAGAGATTTAATGGACTCACAGTTTCACATGGCTGGGGAGACTTACAACCATGGCAGAAGGCGAAAGAGGAGCAAAGGCATGTCTTATGTGGCGACAGGCAAGAGAACATTTGCAGGGGAACTGCCCTTTATGAAACCATCAGATCTCTTGAGACTTATTTACCATCACGAGAACAGCATGGAAAAAACCTGCCCCCGTGATTCAGTTACCTCCAACTGGCTCCTTCCCACAACATGTGGGGATTGTGGGAGCTACAATTCAAGATGAGATTTGGGTGAGGACACAGCCAAACCATGTCACGCAGTAATAATGAAAAGAAGGAAAGCAAGAATTGCCTAGATTGTTGGCTTAAGCAATTAATAAATAATGATGACTTTTACTGAGCTGGGGATGAGGAAGGGGTGTGCAGAAGGTGAGGGTGGACAGAGAATCCAGAATTCTCTTTAGTTTGAGATGCTAAATGAAGACATCCAGGTTGAAAGGTCAACTAGGCAGTTGAATATAGAGTCCCTAAAATAGGACTCACTGGTCCCTACATGGTATCTGACACCATGGCATTGCATGAGATCACATTGAAGAGTTAGATGGATAAGCTAAGAGGGGCCCTGCCTGTTTACATTAGTTATTAGCAGATGAGAAGGCTAAACAAATAAGAGAGCAGAGCAATACATTTTCATGGCATACACATCAGAAAGTAGAGAATAAGTATCAGATTCCCTTCCGTGTTTTAGCAGAAAAGGATACTAATTGGCAAGTGTCAATTTGATATTGTCACCAAGTCATTCAAAAGAATAGAAACCTCTAACTGAAGTTACTGAGTACTGGAAGGATGAACATTGTATATTCATTGGATTTCTGTTTTAGAAAATATTGTATGTGTTTCACATATTTTGTAAACTGACCTGTGAATGGTTACATTATTCTTATATAGAAAATTGAAATTACATCTGCCTAAGACTGCTCTGTAATTCTCCTGACCTATGAAACACAAGAATAAAAAAAGCTCACTGGCATTTCATCATGGTTCCCTTTAATAACTTTTATTTGTAATAAATATACAAATAAAACTGGAAGACAATGGGGTGGTATAATGGAGTTTCCTAGGAGGTAAGTAGGGAAGTAAAATGCTTTTTCTTAAAAAGCATATTTTCTAATTACATAAGAACGTAACATTGTGATTCTCAAACAATCAAATATAAAGCTAAAAGCCTACCTTGACAGCAACCCCTCCACTCAATCTCAGGCTTGTCCTTGTAAATAACCATTTTACTACTTTTGTGTGAATCCCTTGAGTCTTTAGCCCCCTCAAGTGTGTGCTTGTGTGCATGTTCAGGTGCACATATGTATGTAAGTGTGTGTGTGCATATGTGTGTGCATGTGCACAGGGTAGGAGAGGTGTCTCTGTGTGTGTGTGTGTGTGTGTGTGTGTGTGCAACAGATGCTGTTGCTGCCCTTTCCAGATTCCTTTTTCTGCTGCTCCTAGACTCTTGGCACTTCCCCTTTCCCTGGAGAATTGCCCCTGGCAAGAGGGAGCTGTGACTACTCCCTTGCTTTCCTGGGAGAAGGAGGCAGGACCACACTTGGTCAATAATGGGCTGACACAAGGATACAAGATGGCCTCAAGGCAGGACCCACTCTGGTGCAATTTGTGCTCCAGATCACCCCTACAAGATCAGACTCAGCAGGTCTCCAGCTCAGACCACGTTCTTGCTTAGCAATCTTCCCTTGTCCTGCCCTCTTCTCTTGTGCCCCTTGTCATGAAAGCACTTTCCCAATAAATCACTTGAGCCAGAATCACCATCCCAGACTCGAATTCCTTGGAACTCAGTTGAGTGTTTCTACATATTTATATAATGTGTATAAAAATAAATTTTATACAGATGTTAACATAATGTGTATGTTATTAGGAAGTTTTCTTAACAGTTTTCTTGGAAAGATTTTGTATCCATATGCATAGATTTATTACATTGTTTTTGACTGCAGTACAGTATTACTTTGTAGTGAAATAGAGAGGGTTTATCAAACATAAAAAATGTTCCAAGGAGGTAAATAAATGTAATTGCTGTTGATTACATTTCCTTGATTACCAGAAGAAGTAAAGTCATCTTGTAGGTTTATAGTCTATTTATAACTCCTCTTCTGTGAATTATTTTCATACCTTTTGCCTATTTTTCAATTGGACTGTTTATCTTTTCCTTATTTATTATCATTGGTTCTTTATAAATTCTGAATATTGTTCATTTGCCCTTAGTAAAAATAGTATGCTGCACATACTTTTTCCTAGTTATCGCTGTCCTTTATATGTGTTTTGATGGTCTTTTGTTATTCAGAAATTTGATAATATGTTGAATTGTTGTGGGTTTTTTTGTGTACTTCAAAAGTTCCATAGTTTGTTGACTATAAAATAGCTTTTATATTTTATACTTTATGCATTTCTAAATTTACTTTGAGAAAACCATATTCACCACAAAGTCATAAATAAATCCTCCTATATTTTTTTCTAATATATTATAGTTTTGTTTTTCATAGTTATTACTTTAATCCATCTAGATTACTTTTGGGTTAATAGCATTAGCTATTGGTATAACTTTATTGTTTTTGCCACCATGTATAGTTAGAGTCCTTTATACATGGGCTCATTCCTGGATTCTCAATCCTGTCCTATTCATCTTATTGGACTTTTCCTACTCTGATATTATATATTACTGTAGATTTATTAATAATTTGATTCCTTGTGGGGCATGATCACCATATTGGTTGATTTTGTTTGCTTATTTTTTAATTTGCTTGGTTGGCTATTGTTGCACATTTACTCTTTCATATGAACTTTATAATCAGCAGGTGAAATTCCATGAAATTTCCTTTCAAGATTTTGATTGGGATTGTATTGAATTCATAATGTAACCAGAGAGAAGTGACATCTTAAAAATCCTGAGTCTTTCCATGCTCAAATATTGTATATGTTTACTTATTTTTTGATATGTCAGGTTTTCTTTTACACTCTTCAGGAAATTTTAATTCATTTTCCGTAAACACCTTGAATATTCCTTATTGGGTTTATTCCTGGGCATTTCACAATTTTTGTAATAATAAACACAATGTTTTGAATACATTTTTAGTTGATCATTGCTGGTATTTTAATAAGCTGTTGATTTTTATATTTTGGACCCCACCCCTTCCTAATCTCCCTAGGAAGTTCTAATAATTTTTATTGGTTTTCTTGAAAATTCTACATAGGCTGTTATGCATGTTATGTAAATAACAATGTTTTGTGTCTTTCTTGATAATAATTGTATCTAATGTCTATTTTTATTTTGGTATTACACTTTATTAGCCCTCTAGTATAGCAGCAAGCAGTAACTCTGTGATACAAGACATCTTGACATTGTTTCTAACAATGAAATGCTTTGAATGTGGCACCACTAAGCATAATTCTTATTATAGATTTTTAGTGTACCTTAACTTTTTTTCTATTTCTACTTTGCTAAGAGCATTTCTTTCAAAAATTGAAGGAATGTTGAAGTTTATTAAATGCTTGTTGGGTATAACTTAAAATAGTTTTTCTTCTTCCATCTGGTTAACATAAGGTATTTCACTAGTAAACTTTTCTTCACTGGTCAAAATAATTAAATTAATTTATTAATCCATCAGCAATTTTTTCAGGAACTTAATGTGGCTCTTACGGCCTATTTAAGTGGTTAACCAAAACATTGTATTTCCAAAATGGTAAATAATTATCTAGTCCATCTAAATGTTTATGTATGGATGACTACTGGCCTTTTCTTCTTTATTGTCCCATAAATGTTTTCCAAATCTTTACTTTGGAATAGGTACACAGCTTATTATAGAAAATAATTTTCCTATAGACAAGCAATAGAAAAGATAGCTCATTAGTTAACATTTTACCTTAAGATTTTTATTTTTAGACTACCCATAAATTCATCACAAATAACTATAAATTGTATTAACTTATTTAAATAAAGCTAATGAGTAATAACACTTAAAAGAAGCATAAACATTTTGCTTATCATATTGAAGACAGCAGGTAACTGTAAGGGAGGATTAATTTCAAGATCAATTATAAGTCTACATTTTCAGCAGCTTAGCTTCTAGAAATTCACAAGTCCTATACCTGATAAAAGATTACCAGTCTCACCCAAATAAGTTGTTGTCTGAAGTATTACTGTTGGAATGCCTGCCAGCCAGACTGGGATATTCCTTTATTCCCCAATCAGCCTATTGTTCCTTCGTTTCAGATTTTCTTTGTGAGAAACAATTCTTTACTTTTTGAAATGCATTCTTTAGACATTTACTTAAGAATGATCTATTGATGGTAAATTCTCTCAGTTTTTCCTGAAAATGCCTTTATTTCACCTTAATTCTAAAAATGTAGTTTTGCTTTCTTTTTTGCAGCCCTTTAAAGACATCCCTCCATTTCTTCTGGCTTTCACTGTTGCTCATGTGAAGTCAGCTGTACATCTTATTGTTTGTTATTTATAGGTAATTTGTCTTTTTTTTCTGTGTGCCTTGAAGATATTTATTGTAAACATTGGAAATTCTGGGCTCAGACTTTAGACCCCTTCTCTTTTCACTCCCTATTTTAGATATCTCAGCCATAGCTATAAATAGTAGTTACATAACGATGGCTCCCAAAATTATATTTCCAATCCAGACCTCTGTCCCTAGTTCCAGACTGGCATACGCAACTGTCTACTGAGCAGCTCTTCTTAAAATGTTTCAAAAGTAACACATTCAAATCTGATCTCATGATTTTCACCACTTTACCTAAACATGTTCCTCTGGCAGTTTTCCCCAACTCAGTAAATAATATCACTATTTTTCCATTATCTTAGAATAAAAAGTAATCACTTTGCTTAGACATCACATTTAGTTCTTCAGAAAATTCCATCAGTTCTATATTCAAAATTTATATAAAATTCAATCACCTCTTACCACTCCCACTGCTCTAAGCTATCATTATCTTTTGATTGGCTTACTACAATGTATTTCTTGTTCTCCCTGCTTTTATACTTGGCTTCTCTCCAATTAGTCTATTCTCAACATAGTAACCAGAAAGATGCTATTATCTGTCAATCAGATTACAACACTTACCTGCTTAAAAGTCTCCAAAGATTTTTGCCCTTTGCTCTGAGTAAAAGCCAAATTAAATTCAATGGCTTGGAAGGCATTTACATGATCTGGCATCCTCTACCTGCCTGATTTAATCCCTTATTACTTTTTACCTTAATCACTTGATCTAGCCACACTGATGTCCTTGCTATTCATCCAGCACATGAAGCATATTTATGCCTTGGGTTTTTGCACCACATTTGTCCCTCAGACAATCACATGGCTCACTCCCTCATTGGGTCTTCTTGATTTTCAGATTCTCAGGAAGACTTTCCCAGACAGCCATGTTTAGAATTACAACTACTTCCTGCATTCCCTACCTCTTTTATCTGCTAAAGATTTTGTATAGCATTTGTCACCATCAGATAACATATATATTTTAATTATTTATTTATTCACTGCCTAATTGCTCCTCCTTCCTTCTGCCCCTTAGAATGTAAATTCTGTGCAGGCACAGTTTTGTTTTGTTTCTTCCTTCTGTCTTTTCATTATTGTATCCTTAATGCTATAAAGTTGCCTGGCACATAGCAAGTGTCCAGCTCCATAAATATTTGTTGAATGAATGAATATAGGGTGTTTTGCAGTTTCTCTATAATGTGTCCTATTATGGACTTTAAAAACTTAATCCTTCTTCAGATTACTCAATGTAAATCTGCATTTTATCAAGATCACTAAATGATTCATATGCACATTTAAATTTGAAAACCACTTCTGTAAGATATATGTCTATGAGTATAATTGCTGGGTCATAGAATATACCTACCTTTACAATATAATATGGAATTATTTTTTCAAAGAGATTGTGCCACTTCCTCCAATAATGTGTTAATACTCATTCCCTCTTAGTACCATCATACTTCTTAATTATTTGTCAAATTAGTAGGTATAAAATAATATCTCACTATAGTTGTAATTTGCTTTTTCAGATTATTGATGAGGTTAAACACTCATTTTTTTCATAGGTTTATTCATAGGTTTTTGATAGGTATCTTCTTTTGTAAAACATCTACTTTACTCTTGTGCCCCTTTACTATCTGGATAGTTATTTTCTTACCAATTTTAGTAACTTGTATTTGAGATGTTAATACTTTGTTGGTAATACAGTAGCTAGCAGCTGTTGCCCAGTTATAGTCTCTTCTTTTACTTTCTTTGTGGACTCTTTGAGGAATAGAAGTTCATAATTTTAATATCATCAAACACGTAATTCTATTCTTTAATATGTAATGCTTTGTTTTACAAATATGATATTTGATTTAATAAATTATTCCATACCACAAGGTGATAAAAGTTTCTCCTACATTTTCTTCTGAAAGCTTAAAACACTGTTTTTCACATTTAAGTCTTTAATTCCTCTAAAATAGAATTTTATATGTATAGTCTGAGCTAGAAGTCCAATTTCTCATTTAAGCAATTTTTCCAGCACCATTTATTGAATAGTTCCACCTCTTTCAAATGATCTGAAATGCCAACTCCATACTATATCAAGTTTCTATAAGTGCTTAGGTTTATTGCTGAACTCTCTATTCTCTGCCATGAGCCTTTTTGTTTTGCCATACACAGATACCACACTATCTTAATTACTATATATTTATAAGTCATGATCTGTTATAGGACAAGATCCTCCAGCTAGCTGATGTTCTTCAGCAGCGTTTGATTTTTCTTGGCCCTAGATTGTCATATTTATTTTAGAATTTGTCCGTCAAGATCCATTTTAAAAGAAACAACAACAACAACAACAACAACAACCTGTTGGGCTATTGATTGAAATGTCATTGATTCTATAGACTAATTAGGGAAGGATTGACAACTTTAAAACACTGAGTCTTTTTGTTTATAAGCGTTTAAGAACACTGTATATTTCTCCATTTATTTGGCTTCTTTTAACGTCTTTCAATACGTGGCTTTATGATTCTCTGTGTCTTTTTGTAACAGACTTTCAGATGGTCTCCATCCTCTGGATTTCGTGTGCTTGTCTTTCCTACTCATGAATATCCAGTCAATTTTTCTAAAGTGAATTTTACCACATTAACTCCAGGTTCAAAAATCTGTGGTAACTTCCTGTTGCCTATGGGATGAAATACGAGCTTCGCAGGCTGGGATTTAAATGGTTCTGTTTTACCAGCCAACTTCATGTCTTACTAGGGCTCTACTCCATTTGTTTATTTAGGGCAGTATTACAGCATAGAGGTAAAGAGCTCATTTAGGTAACAGAATCTAAATACAATTAGAGTCAAGCCCTGACTCTATCACTTACTGGCTTATGGCTTAGACTGAGGGACTTAGTCTACTGGCTCTTCCACTATAAAACAAAGAAAACATGCATACTCACAGCATAAGACTCTTGTAAAGAATAAATGCGACAGTGCATGTAAGTCATGTAGCACTTGTGATTTGCTAGCATGAATTGCTATTGTTGTGTTAGTATTATTATTAACATTAAAAACATAATAGAATGTCTTCTCTGAGTGAATAACCATCATCATACCTATGTTTAACTCTTTTTTGCCTATTAAAATGCCCTCCTAAAAGTGGATTTTTGAATGCTAAGCAGGACCTGGATGAGGAAATAGAGATATTCTAGGTAGGCTTTTCCCCCATGCTGGACTGGAGGTGAAGAGAAGAAACTGAGAAGAGGAGGGCCTAGGGTGTACAGACTAAGCTAGCTTATGATTGATCCCTGACATGTAAGCAGCCAGCAGTCCAAAATCATAATTACAAAGGGGCATGTATGACAAACACAGATGCAGTTTAAGCTGACCTTGACATACAAGAGAAGCCAAGAGCAATCCATTTGTCAGAAGAGAAGAGGGTTCACCTGGTAGTCATAGTGCTCCGAGCCAGGTGAGTGTCAAGATTGCTGTTCCAGGGTCTGCCTGGTTTAAAAGTATTCTGACCAGTGTTGAGGGGCTGAGGATGGCCAGACAGGTTGTCAAGCTTCATTCTAAGCATGATTGGGTTCAGAATAGAGCTCCCAAATAGGAAACGGAAGTACCAATACTATTTTAAAATGGGAATAGCACCACCGTTCAGATCTGACAACCCCAGCAGGGGTAGATAAGAGATGGTAGCTTCTGTCTGTGCCAAAGCTGGCCATTCACTTGCTTAGCATTTGGCTTATAATAAAAAGGTCAGTGAAGTCCTAACACTGTTTTATTTTTAGTTTCACCTTAGGAACATAGTATTTACTCTTTATCTTGATGATACAATGCATGTGACACATCACATGGAATGACACTATGTATGATGTGTAAGAGTTGGTCAGACAATGGTCTGCCCGGGAAATCTGACCATACGTAACAAGAATTTCCACCAGAGGTAAACCTGAATCCAGAACTAGGGAAGGAGGGCTCACAAGAACTAATGATGGCCCTAGAGCTCTGGTCTTTATTTAGAGATTTATGGTTGGTGGACTGCCAGTCATAGAAAAGGGCCCTGAGCCACCAGACAGGGAGACAAGCAGACCAGGATCGAGGAAGAAGCTTAAGTCTGCATTCTGGACCCATTTAAGAGCAAGCTAGGTAAACCCCTGACTCAAAGACTGACAGCATCTATGGCTCACATCAGACACAGTGAATATTGGGTCTGGTTAGTGAAGTAGAAACATTTTCACTCCTTAGATAATGATGTCACTGGGCTTGACATTTAGGATGCTATCATTAACCAAATATTTATAGCTATAAAGGAAAGAAGATAAAAATTTTAAGTAAGTGGTGCTGAGTGGAGGACCATTTATTTGTTTGCTTTTTCTCTGTTTGTGTTAAGATAAAGGAGCCTGGAGCATGTGTGGAGGGTCAGGAGAATGATCCATGGAGGATCCTGAGGAAGCCAGAAACGGGGCTGAGCACAGATAGGATGATGAGCCCTCAACGGAAGGGAAGAAACCTCAGTGCCACAAGGGTGAATTTAGCATCACTTCATAAATCAGAATGGTCACTAGGACTAGGGATATACAGCAGCTGAGGGAGAATTGCAGCCAGCGTTCTGTTAATACAATGGTGGTGTTCTATCCTGAGCCTGGACAATGACAATTTCTCCTATTTGTCTGGGAATCAGGATACTAAAACTCACCTGACATGGAATTTTGGTTCTTAGATGGTACTTGAAAAACAGAGGAGTTTCATATTATTTCTGCAAAGATGTCAGAAAATGAGTCCAGATCAATGGCCTAACCCTCAACAACTGGGATCAGGGATTTCCCTTCTCCACCTTATTTTGACCATTTATCAGTGATATGATAAGCCTCAACCCTCACCAAAAATGTTTTTAATGAGGTTTTAAAAGTCTCACCAGGTCTTTGATTTTCTTCTTATTTTACCTGGCCTCATATTATTTCAATGACAGCAACTCAGTGGTGATAGCTGGGGTAGTGGTTGGTAATTTTTCCCTCTTGCAACTTAAGGCCAAAGTGCTGTGGTGGGACCCAGCTGAGAAGTTTGCTTCCTGTCAGTGCACAGTTTGCTACAAGCAACTCTTTCTCTGGGCTGCCAGGGGCTGTGGTCTGAATTATGTGACACTAGCATTCAATTACGGTAAAATGTCTTTTTAATAACTGACATTTCCAGTAAACTTGTTGTGGGTTCGATGTGCTTTGAGGCTAATTAGAAAAGTTTCAGAGGATGCTAACAAATATTTTACTGACAAATAGTTTATACTCCTCCTCTGATTTATTCTGAGCTAAAATATCAAGGGTTCTCCTTAGAGCTGCTGAAGACATCACCAGAGTATGTAAAAATTTAGTGTTCGTAACCTGGGAGTTGAAGTTAGCAATATTTCCGTCAGCAAGAAATGATGTTAGCTGCTGAGTTCAGGTCCAAAGAGACATCTGTAAAGTCTTTTTAGGTTTCCCCTGGTCTGGTAACAAATATGCATCTCTCATGTTTATCCTCATTTTAACCAAACCACAGTGGTTCCAAGCAACAATCTGCGGTCCAGTCATCAGTGGAGCTCAGAGGCAAACAGAATTCTGAGCATTCTCCATTTGGTGTAATCAATGTGATCTTTTTTTTTTTGAGAACTAATGTTAAGTTTTTCCACAAACTTATTAGGTTCTAGGTATAGGTACTCATCTATTTACCAAAATAATTAGAAATATGCATCTCATAAACTGACTTTTCTTGGCTAGAAGTCTGAACCATTTCTATTAAATATTTTGGAGATGGGAAAAGTAATTTCTTCTCCTTCTTCTAGTTTTGGTGGAATCAGTCAAGGAACAAAGATTAAGTTAGAACCACCCACAGGAACCCATGAGCCTCTGTTTCAAAAAGTCAAGTGTCAAGCTGTAAAGATTTGTTGGGGGAATTCAACAAAAGCTCATAAATTTTTTTCTATTCTTCAGAGAAGTAGAGCTGATAACATTAAATGAAAAGTCCAACTGATGCATAAACTTTGTGGTTAAATCTGTGGAGTTTTAATATTGTGGTCTGATCTGTTGGGAATAGCATATTATATCATAAATCACTGTACAGCTCATCGTCAAACTCACCGTTTCATTTAATGCTCAAACATCCCTTTTAGGTAAGGTAGGCATGTATTGCTAACCCCTTGCCCAGATAGGAAAAAAATTTTGGAGAGTTTAGTGACTAGACCAAGGCCAAACAACTAGTAACTGTTAGAAGTAGCTTGTCCAAGCTCATCTGAGTATACCAAAGATGAGAAATGCAGCCTTAGAGCATTTAATACATAAAATTTGCAAAAACTTGAAATGTGTTTTTGGTGAAGTATCTTTTGTATGCAAAAACAATCACCTACATCTAATCTCTTAAAAGTACGGGCTATACTGGCCTATGCTCCACATAGCTATACAGCTAGACTTAGTCTACTCTAACAGAGCTTCAGCCCTTACACTACATTGAAATGGTCCTCAAAAAAGTTTGTGACAATCTTCTTGTAGTCCAATCCAATGAAAACTTTTCTGATCTTACCTTTCTTGAACTCTTAGTGCCATCTGTCATTCTTCATTTATGAAATTCTCTTCTTCCTTGGCACCATTGTCTTTGAGTTTTCTCAGGACAGGCAACCTGGGGCAATTGAAATGTTACTGAATTTAGGATACTACACGCATTTGGGTTACAATTACAGCTCTGCTACTTACTAGTGTGGGATCTTGAGACATTAATCTTGACAACTTTCAATAAAAATAATTAATATTACCAACATTATAGGGCAGTTTGGGAATTAGAGATAATGCAAGAAAAGCATCTCATGCTCAGCCCATTCAAAGGCATTCAATGGATGGACACTCCTTCTCTGCCTGTTTCATTGGACTCTTCTTTTTCAATAAGCACCCAGTTATCAATAACAACAGGGTCCTGATATATGTTGAACCTCTCCCTTTTCACTCTGTACCAGAGCTGTCCGATAGGACTTTCTTGGATGATGTTCTATAATCTGTGCTGTCCCATATGGTAGCTGCAAGCCATATGCAGTCTTTGAGCTCTTGAAATGTGGCTTGTGCAGCTGAGGAGCTGAATTTTTAATTTTATTTCAGTTTAATTAACTCAAGGTTAAATTGGAATAGCCACATGCAACTAGTGGCTGCTGTATTGGAGAGCGCAGCTAAGGTACTACTTGAGCACAGCTACTTTCTCTTGTAGCTTTATCCCAAACCATGGCTTCAGCTGCCACTCATACCCAAAGGGTTCCCAGCTTTATATTCCAGCCTTGATTTCCACTGCCAATTAGCTAGTACTGGGTATCCCACAGGTGATTGTAATTCATCCTGTTCAGACCTGAACTCAGAGTGTTTTCTTTAAACTTGCCCATCCTTCTAGGTCCTTATCCCAATGAATAGAACTATAGTCCACTTACATGTCCATGAACCTGGAGTTACCTTAGATAGTCCCTTTCTCTACCCAACCTCCGTGTATACTCAACCTACAATCTTTTGTACCTGTTACATACTCTTTTCTCTCAACCTGTGCTATCATAGGCTTCACACAAGCTCTCATTACCTCTCACCTGAAATAATATGATGGAGATCTAATTTGTTGACCTGCTTCTAGTCACTCCTCTCACCCTAGCCTCAATCATCTTCCATTTGGCTGCCAGAGAGTTTGCTCACTGGTTTGTTTTTGTTTCACACCTGCTCAGAATCTTTCAGTGGTTCTCAAACATCTAAGGAGATTCACAATGGCCTGCCTTCTGCCTAGCTCTCCAGGCTAATGTACCATGACACAGCCTGTGCTCTAGTTATCGAGATCTTTTTGCCATTCCTGGAGCACATCAAATTCTCTTACACCTTTATTCTTTCACACAGGCTCTTTCACCTTACTACCTACACACACCAAGGCATGTACACAAACCACAGAGAATGCCTATGCACAAATAACTAAAAGTAGGCTATAAAACTTCCTATGAGAAAACACACAAAAGAAAATAGAGAAAACACCAACAGAGCAAAATATTTCAAAAGAAAACATATACAGCAGTCCCCCCTTATCCATGGCTTTATTTTCCAAGGTTTCAGCTACTGTGTCAACCTAGGTCCAAAAATATTAAATGGAAAATTCCAGAAATAAGTAATTCCTAAGTTTTCAATTGAGCACCATTCTGAGTAGTGTGATGAAATCTTATACCATCCTGCTTCATCCTGCTCTATCCTGCCTGGAACATGAATCATCCCTTTGTCCAGCATAGTCATGTTTGATACGCTACCCACCCTCTACAATGTGATTGTATAGGAGAAATGATAGTACAGTATATATAGAGTTCAGTATTATCAGCAGTTTCAGACATCCATTGGGGATCCTGGAATGTATCCCCTGTGGAAAAGGGGTGACTACTGTAATAAAACAATTTAAGATGATATAAGAGAAACCAAACATGTATGTCAGATAAATAAAAGTCAGACACATTCACTTTTTTAAAGGACTCTAATTGGATTTTAAGAAGTCTAAACTCAAAAAAGTGATATAATATGTAAGAAAAGTTACTCAAAAAATTGGAAGTATCATTTCCATCCTTTTAGGATGGGAAAATACAGTAAGCAAACGAAAATAAAAGTAAAGCAGGGGTCAGTATATTAAGGATATTAATGATAGGCATGGTTGAATTCGAGGAATAGAACTTTATGGTAATAATAAGTAAATGCAACCCACAATGAAATTCTGAGCCTAATGCATCTACATCAAATAGCATAACATCTACATTCTTAAAGCAAAAATTATTAAAATATAAGGAAAAATAGAGAGACAGTAGCCATAAATAAGTTTATCTCTCTCAGTCTTTGATAACTCAAATAAACCAAAAATAAGAAAAGACATAGAGGACTTAACATAATTAAGAAGGTAGATCCTCACATGGAAAAATATATACCTCCCTTTCTAGCTCCTTTCATCTACAAAGTTTGGCCATGTCTTATTAGGCTACATATTAGTTGCCTAGGGCTGTCATAACAAAGAATCACAAGCTATGTGGCTTCAACCAATAGAAATTTATTCTCTCAGTGTCAGCAGGGCCGTGCTCTCTCTGAAGGCTCTAGAGGAGGACCCTTCCTTGCCTCTTCCTGGCTTCCAGTGATTGCCAGGAATCCTGGGCCTTCCTCGGTTTGTGGATACATCACTAGAATCTCTGTCTCTATTGTCACATAGTGTTTGCTGTGTGTATCTCTGTGTCCAAGTTTCCCTTTTCTTAAAAGAACACCAGTTATTGGATTAGACTAGTTATTAAATCCAATCCAGTATGGCAGTATGATATTGTGTTCCAAAAATAAAATTCTAACCCCACGCACAGACTGAATGGACCCTCGTCTCAACCAAGGGGATCCAAAGAAACCTGAAAATCTAGTTTGGATCATGATGGGATGGTGGAGTGGGGCAGGGGATGTTGAACATGACTCATTATACTCTCCTCTTTTTGGAATTCAGGCACAAAATTGACCAGCATTAACATTATAACAGAGATCCTAAGACTGACAGAACAGACTCTTTATAGCCATAAGATACCAAATTCTAACCTGTCTCTAGTAAAGCATTACATGACAGCAAAGTCCTGAAAGTAAAAACATATTTTGAAATAGCACTGCAAACCTGTCTCTTGTGGAGGAAGTTTTACACTCTATAGAGATTCTCCTTCCTTTACTAGGTCTCTCCAGAGAGCCTGACACCTTCGGTAAGAGATGTTCACATCTATTCTCTCTGAAGCCTGCTACCCAGAGGCTTCATCTACATAACAAGAACCTAGGCTTCTCTAGCCCTCCCAACTTGCCTTAACTCAGGCTAGTTTCAACTCTTCAGGCACAGCTTCACCCTTTCAACCAATTGCTAATCAGAAAATCTTTGAATCCACCTACGACCAGTAAGCCCTGCCACTTCAAGTTGTCCTGCCTTTCCTTATTAAACCAATGTATATTTCATACATATTGATTGATGTCTTACGTTCCCTAAAACATATAAAACCAAGATGTAAACCAACCACCTTCGGCCAGTGTTCCTAGGACCTCCTAATAGGTCATAATCCTTAACCTTGGCAAAATAAACTTCAAAATTGATTGAGACCTGTCTCAGTTACTTTTTGACTTACGCCATCATCTTTACTTGATTATATATGCAAAGACCTTATTTCCAAATAAGGTCATATTCACAGGTACCAAGGGATTAGAACTGTAACATATTTTACAATTCAATCCACAGCAGGCCACATAGGAAACCTCAGTTTCAAAACATAGGAATAGTATAGATCATATTCTTTGATCATAATGCATTAAAATTAGAAATTAATAACAAAAATAGGAAAACAAATCTTTGCCACATGAAAATTTTAGAATATCTCTTAACTCATGAGAAATCCAACATGGAAATTAAATCCAACACTGCAAAATCCCTAAAAACTAATGATAAATAAAATTTTAATATAACCACAAGTCAGAGGAAAATTCATAGTTTAAAACAAAAATTACTAAACAGGAAAAAAAGAGAAATAAGAATTTAGAAAGGAACTTCAAATTACTCTTAAAGAAAGTAGAAGAAAGCAAATTCTATAAATAAAATCCAATTAATGAATCAGAAACAGAAAAGTAATGGAGCTAATACATACATTAAAAGCTGGCTCTTTGAAAAATGAACACACATTAAAATGTATAATCCATGCATTAGTTACCTAGGCAAGTATAGTGAAAGAAAAAAAATGAGAAATAACCACAGTCACGAAACAGATTTATAAGATAATAATTTAGTCCACTTTGTGCATATAAATTCAATGACAAAGAAGTTTCCCCAAAAAACTAAAAAGTTCCCAGATTGATTCCAGAATTAATTTCTAGGTTTAGGTAATTATGAAAGTTCATCTCCACAGGGTACAGAGGATGAGTAAATGTTATGTGGGACCCAGGACATTTTTGCACTTTTTCATGCACTGTTCTATGCATTGCTCCATGCATGTTAGGCTTTCTAGAATTCCTGGCCAGTACTCACCAAATGCTCATCACCACCCCATTACTGTGGTGACCACACAACTTTCTAAAACAGCCTAGAGACAGACAAACCAGTTAGAAGGCTGTTCTTATAAATCAGAGGCAGGAGAGGGTAGGGCAGGAGTGAGATGAAGAGGAAACACAGGATTTTTGACACACTACAGTGATTAGAGATTGGTTTAGGAACTAATTGGAGGGTAACATGGAGAAGGGTGGTGAGAAAATCAGGCTGAGTCTGATTTAGGACACATGAAAATTTTAGAATATCTCTTATACAAAATATCTCATATACAAAAACATGAGCATTATTCAGTTGAATACGATTTTACTTTCTTACATCCAAACACATTTATTATGTTAGGTACAAGCATTTGACTGCTTCATTATGTCTAATATAGTTATTTTTAGTATTTGTAAGCTAAAATGAATATTATATTACAGGTAGATCATTATGTTAGATTTTGCAAAGTATGTGCATAGCAGGACTATACTTACCTATGAATTTCATTTCAGGAAAATAAGCGAGTTGCAAAATATAGTCCTTTTGATTGTCCCCAAACCCCTCCCCAGCCATCCTCCTGAAGGGCCTGTTGCCGACCCCAAGACACTGCTTCCAGCAGACTCAAGTCTTTGCAGAACCCATGATTATGACAGTTGTCTCTACTCTCAGTTACCAAATGCCCTGATATTTATAGGCTCTCTCTACAGACACAACTGCAACTGTCCTTCTAAGAGTGGCTACAATAAATCCTAAAGTCCTGCAGCCTCAGGGAGGGCAGGGAAATGGTGGGGGCTGGCTCATATTCCTAAATACACACACACACACACACACACACACAGACACGCCCTCTAAGGCAATACTTAGAACACATTTAGGTAGCTTACAGCACGCGAAGCAGGGAAGTAGTAACATTTTGTCTCTAATAAGCATTATGCAGCACTAAATGGAAGAAAAAACCAAATAGCGAAATCACTCTCCCTCTCCGAAAGAAAACTACTAGCAAATAAAAATACTATTGTCTGCCAGAGTCCACACGGTGCCACGTGGAAAGTTCCCCAAATTACATTTCATGGATGAAGTTTGATTTAGAAAAGCACCCCCGGCATAGTGTTCTCAAGAGCTTTCAACACAGAGCCATGCTTCAGACACGCAAAGCTTCTGCTCTCTCCTATGCTATTAACATTACATCATCGCCTTCAATTCCCTAAAAGATAGAATCTTTTTTCCCCCCACTGGCTTAAGAAAGGCTAGTCTACTAGAGAGGTTTTGTCCACCTGCTGCGGGAAAAATTGGTGAGTCACTAATAAGAAAATTTACTCACCGTTAGAGGAATTAGGAAAAGGAGGACTATTGGGTGTGAACTCAAAGAATGGGAGTCTCTACAGCCTTAAAAAGTCCAATATCAGATAGAATACATTACATTATCACATTCATTCCTTCATCCATCCACTCTGTCATCTATCCATTCACCCATTAATCAAGTATGAACTTGTCAAACAAAAACAGAACAAAACAACACCTTCCCCCCAACACACACACAAAACACACACAAGTGCCATAATACAGGGCAACAAGCACCATGATAAGAGATGAATGGATGTACCAGGTGGTATGGGACCACTCATGACAATGCACAACCAGACTTGGAGGGAGAATTTTGGGACTTCCTGAAAAGAGCAGTACTTAGGCTGAGACGTAAGGTTCAGTGGGAGCTGGCCAGGTGTAGGCAAGATAGTGATGGAGCAGAGGATAAAGGGTCTCAGAGGTATATTTGAAAAGTCCTAGGGTCAAGCCAAGAAAAGAGAAAGTTGCAGCCTTGAGTAAGAATGGGGGCAACAAGACAGAAGGCTGAAGAAACAGAGTGCCAGGATACAGGCAAGGGATTTAGACTCCCTCCTAAAGTCACAGAAATAAATGACGAATTTAAACAAAGGAGTGGTATGATCCACCTGTCCTGCTTTATTTTACAACATACAATATAAAGTATTTACAGTATTTTTTTTCTTCCTGCTTCCCATAACTTTGGACATGTGCTTCATAAGGACAAGGTCCTCAACAGCTTTGTTCACTGCTCAATCCCTAAAGCAAGAAGCAAACAAAGTCTGACATGAAGTAGACAATAAATATTTGTTGCATTAATGAAAGGAGGGATGCATGAGTGTATTCTTCTGTGTATTCTTAGTATCCAACTGAATCCCCTAGCACGTTTACTCAGAAAGTTGGTCACAGGGATATTTCTGTGCTAAATTTTTCCCATTACCCAGTTTCAAGAGACAGCTAGTTTGCATTCAAAGTACAAAATATCCTATATTTGGAAGCTCTGGCAGATAAAATGCTACTGGAAAAATTTAAGGGCTAATAAATTATGAATGAAATTAATAAAATACACTTTTTTAAAGGAATTTTAAAGTACCTGGTGAAAGCTAGATTTCTAAGGTGGTAACTTTGAGCTGTTTCAGTAGCACCGTGACAGAATAAACATCCCTTCCCTAAGAAAGCAGCTTACAGCTAGTATTTCCACAGAGTCAGTGCCTAAAGCCCAAGAGGCTCTCATGAATTTCATATGTGGTTTAACCTACAAAGATTTGCATGTTTCCTTTAACGTAAAACCAAGTCAATTGATGAGAAGCTGCTGTGTCCATCACATATCTTCTACCAATTTCCTAAGGCATGGCTTTTCTCCTTTCTAAAGAATTTTGTTTTTGGTAACTCTGGGCAACTTTTCCTCATCCAGTTGTTCACAATGAATTGATGATTAAATTGTAAGAGTGCCACGTTAGTTTGGGACTTTATTTTCTGGATTGAAAAAAGAGAGCATACAGGCATTTTTAGCAGAATGAGAGAAAACAATTCATTTACTGTTCCTCTTCTCACTCCCTTTACTTCTGCTTTCCTTACTCCTTCTTGCTTCTCTCTCACGCGTATGCACTCTCTCCTGGGTGAGACATATAGATATGGATATAGATATAGATATAGAGATAGATGTATATATTTACACACATACATACATATATAAAGACATTTTGATAAATTATATAGATAAATTTTTCATTTTATATATAATAAAAGTAAATTATATATAATATATATAATTTTTCAAAGTTACTTGATGTAATCAAGTTATTTCTAGAGGCTGGGCATGGTGGTTCATGCCTGTAATCCCAGCACTTTGGGAGGCTGAGGCGGGCAGATTGCTTGAGCTCAGGAGTTCGAGACCAGCTTGGCCAACATGGTGAAACCCCCGTCTCTACAAAAAATACAAAAATTGGCCAGGCATGGCGGTGTATGCCTGTACTCCCAGTTACTCAGGAGGCTGAGGCAGGAGAATCTCTTGAACCTTGGAGGCAGAGGTTGCAGTGAGCCAAGATCATACAACTGCACTCCAACCTGAGCAACAGAGTGAGACTCCATCTCAAAAAAAAAAAAAAAATCTAGAGATAAATTAAGCCATATTTAATGTCTGGACACCAGAGGATCTAGATTGGTGAAAACTCACATTGCATCTGAGGATAGCTAGCCTGCTGCAGTGATTGATAGAGATGTTTTAGTTAAGACCCTGAACTCCTTACCATGAGATCACAGATAGCCCTCAGGCTTGAGGATGCCCAAATTTAATAATCACAGGATGAAGATCTCATATAATGAAATTTATAAAACATCCTATTAGACCTGCGGGTATAAATATGATATCAAACTTTCTCCCAGATGTGAATTTAAAACAAGACCTATTATCCGTGGCATCAAGCTAAAATAATATGTATGGATTACATTTTTTAAATAAATTATGCTATAGTTGAAGATCAGATATATCCAAAGGGCACACTGATACATATTAAAACTTTAAACAACTTTTTATTGGAAGAAGTCTTAAAAAGCTAAAGAAATGAGTCCAATAAGCACTTTGATTTTTGTTTTTTTGAGACAGGATCTCACTCTGTGGCCCAGGCTGGAGAGCAGTGGTTTAGTCACAGCTCACTGCAGCCTTGACTTCCCGGGCACAAGCAATCCTCTCACCTCAGTCTCCCTAGTAGTTGAGCCTACAGATGCACATCACCATACCTGGCTAATTTTTCTAATTTTTGTAGAGATGGGGTTTTGCCGTGTTGCCCAGGCTGGTCTTGAACTCCTGGAGAGGAGTTAAGCAACCCACCTGAGGTTGCCCATCTAGGAAGTGGTGGAGCTGGGATCCAAATCTGTGCACATATACCCCAGACCGAGCTTGTGAGCTCAGATTGCAGCTCCTGAGTGAAGAGATGCTCTTACCACCTAAATCATAGAAAACATGGATGCTGTCAAGCTCAACTTCCTTCATCTTGGCCATATCCCCTTTTAATGTACCTACCTATATTCTCACTCATTACATATATGCCTCCTTCTCCACTTCTGTCTATAGAGCTAACCCTTAAACGTGCGATCTTCACTCATCTCCTCTACCACCTGATACTACTCATCTCCTCTCTCCATCAATCTCTTGTTCCCTTGTCTTAATTGTCTACCTCCCCAATGGCTTTCCCTTAAATTATAAAATGTGAAATCCACTGCCATCACTAGGGGAAACCTGCTTCTCTCTGTATTGACTATCCAATTTTTTTCCCTCTGTTTACAATCACATTTCTTGAATAATAACTTGCATTCATTTTCTCTCCTTTCTTACTTCACTCTCACCCTCAATACTTCCATCAGCTGCAGGCTTCACGGGCTCTCTAAAATTGTTCTTAATAAGATCCAACATTACCTTCTATCTGTTCGCTTAGTCCGATAGATCATCAGGCCTGATCTTACTTGGCTCCGTAAGATATCTGACATCACAGCCAACACCTTCCTTCTTGAAAGCCTCTCATCTCTTCACTTCAATGACATCTCTATTTCTTCCCTTCTCTGTCCTGTTACCCAGCCATTCTTCTCAAATGTTGGAGTCTCCAAGATTCTATTCTTGAACTTCTTTTCCTACTCAATGTGTTCTCCCCAGATGATCTCTTTCTTATGGCAGTTTCAGGCCTGAATTTCCAATGACAATTGTTATCAACAACATGATATTTTATCAGCCACTCAAACTGTGTAGCCCAAAATGAACTAATTGTCCCCCGACCACAAATTCTCATGCATTCCTTGCAGGTTAATTATATCACAACAAACTAACTGAAATCAAAAATTGGGAGTCAACCTCGATTCTTTCCTCTCCTTTATTTCCTACCGGTCGTGAAATCTTTGCTAATTTAAACTCCTGGATATCTTTGGAATTCATATCCTCCTTCCCTCCTCATTGTCATATCTTTCTTCAAAGTTGTGCCTGTATTATTGTGTCATTTTAAAATTTATTTTCCTGAACTTCTGCCATACCTCTTAAATCAACTCTATATGTGATCCTCAGAGTGATACTTCTAAGACACAAATTTGATCAACCATGGTAGGCTAAATAATGGCTCCCCCAAAGATATTTACATCCTACCCTGTGAATATGCTACCTTACATGGAAAAAGGGGCTTTAAAGATATGATTGAGTTGAGAATCTTGAGATGGAAAGTTATCCAGTATTATCTGAGTGGGCCCAATGTCCTCACAAGGGTCCTTATAAAGTGAGAAATAAGAGGATCAAAGTAAGTAGTAGGTGATGTGACAGCAGAAGCAAGAGGTTGGAGTGATTTAAGGAAGTGGGAGATCAGGAAGAGTTAAGCACAAAGTTAACTTATACCTTTAAAAAAAGGAAAATTAAAGACAACAAGCAGATATATACATTATATAAATAAACACAAGAACTTGTTAAACTTGTGAAACACAGGACTACCTAAGACAAATGTTTCCATTTCTACTCTAGGCTATATGAGGAATCTATTTTTCTCTTTTTCTTAGAACTCTTACTCTGCAGGATCAAAATGTCAAGCAGTGACCACATAAGTGGGAAGTAGATCAAGACATGCTTACAATTACATTCTTGTGGTTGGTATAAAATTCTGTACCACAGCCATTCCTTAGAAGCCAGCTCATGGGATCAAACAGACAAGCAAGCTCACTTCTCAAGCCCACGATGTTACGTATTAGTCCATATTGGTGAGTTCCTTTGTGCCCAAACTTAGCTGCCGCACACTACAGTGATAGGAAACTGCCAACAGTTTTTTGTCAAACCCACTACAGTGGATCCCACAATGGGCTGAGACCTCGTCTAGAGTCATCAGGTTTTCCAGGATGTGCAGATGGCCTGGAAACTTGGCCAAGAGGTAGGGATCAGCACTCTTTAGTAAGCTGTATATCCACCAAATGCTGTGACACAAGGAATGGGCCTCAAAATGTTTCAGGCCAGCACAGCTTTGTCTTTGCAAGTCATTTTTCAGTGGCAGTTAAATATTGTGGCAAAGCCAAGGTACAAACTCACATGCATTAAAATATGCTTATGAGTAATAATACCGTAAGTATTTCCATGTGCATTAGGTGTCAAGAACTTCACACACATCATTTCATTCCCTTATCATGGCACTCAGTGTGGTGGGTATTACTGTATCTGTTTCACAATAGGAAACCCAGTCTCTGAGATGTTCAGTGCCTTTCCCAGTTACCCAGCTGGTAAGTGGGAAAGTCAGGACATGAATTTTCAGTGATTTTATTAAAAAGGCAGGATGATACAGTGATTTAAAGGCCTAATTCTAGACCCAGGTTGCTTAGATTCAAGTCCCAGCTCTGCCATACTCTGTTAGTATAACTTTGGCCAAGTCACTATGCCTCAGTTTCCTCATCTGTAAAATGGGGATCATAATAGTATCTACCTTATGGTACTATTACTTTATTTATTGTTATTGTGAGGATGAAATTTGTTACTATAAATAAAATGCACTGCCTGACATATGCACTACATAAGCATTGCAATTATTATAATTGATTCCAAACTCATTGATGTCTTTATTTCAATCTTCCTCTCCACCGAGTGTGTGTGTGTGTGTGTGTGTGTGTGTGTGTGTGTGTGTGTGTGTGTGTGTGTTGAAACTTAACATCTGGAATGGAGGTGGAAGGCAAGACTGAGAGATTGGAGATGGTGTCAGAGAGCTCCTAGCAGGTATGTCAAGGCTCTGATCCAATCTCTGGGCTAGCAGAAGCCTCCAGCAGCTCTCTGGGGCAGGAGCATAAGGAAACTCTAAGCTCTGTACTTCTGCTTTAGCACTAAACCAGTACAATGTAGTCTCCCAACCAGGAAATGGATGGAGACTCCAACTCAGATGCTGTAGATCTTTGCTAAGGCCATTCAATCCATTCACAATAGAGTCAAAATGAGATCTCTGGAAGTTCTGAAAACTCTTATTGTGATTCAGGTCACAGAATTAATTTTCTGATCCTATAAGCTCAATATCTATGTCCTATCTTGAACCCTTTATCCACTTTTATGTACATAAATCTTTGTCTTTATCAGTGACTATTTTAGAGTGTACCCCTAAAAATAGCATTAAGTACAAGGATTTAACATTTTAAGGCTCATCATCCATACTGCCAAACAGCTTTCCAGAAAAGCTGTGTCAATTCGCACTGGCTCTGCCACATCTACCCACCACTAAGTATCATGATTGAAAAACGGAAATCTTTGCAGTTACAGGGACAGATAATGTCAGATTGAATTACCTTGTGTTTCTTTTATTACTACAGAGGTCAATTTTCTCATATCTGCAAACCATTTGTATTACTTATTTTTAAGGTATTTATACTTTCAGTACATTTTTTCTGTTGGGGGATCCTGCTTTATTTAATGATTTCTACAAGATCTTTTTATAGTAATAAAATTATTCTTTGGTTATTTTGATGGCAAATGCTTTCCCAGTAAGTTGTTTGCCAATTAATTTATTTACTTTAAAGTATTTTCTAATAGAATCTTTTGAAGTTTTCTCATAAAAATTCAGAAAGTATTATTTTATACTTTCCTATATCAAACTGACGTATTTAAAAAACACATCACTCTTATTTATTATCTTTTGGCTAAAATTATACATTTCTTAAAAGGTACACAGAAATTTAAGTTTTGTCAGAATTCCAGCTCTTTGAGGAAGGAGGTCTGACTATTCACTCCCCACTGTGTCCCAAAACCAAACCTACAGCTGTTCCTAGCACACAGTAGGTATACTATTTATTATACTAATAAGTTCAGTATTATTTTGGAATTTGTATGAAAGTAGCAAATCAGACTCCCAAATACTTCCCAGGAATAAAAGACAATTACTGCTGACATGCAAGCTCTCCAGTGAGATTGCCTGGTTTCCTGGTCAAGGTATATTTCATTGTTCTAATTTAAGAGCTTGTAAGCTGGGTGCTCTTGTTTTCTTTGTATTTCTAATTTTTTTACAGCATAGATAAATCAAAATTCCATGTGTTTCCCATGGTCTACCTGATAAACATACTTCAAAGATATGTCTGCCCTTGCTCTTGGTCTCCACTGTCACCACTCCAGTCTAAGCCAGCATCATGCTATCCTGACCTCCTACAGTGCCCTCCAACCTAGTCCTTTGATTCTTCTTTTGACCTCTTCCAATACCTTTCCATACACAGCTTGAAGCATGAGCATCTTAAATCATCAATCTGATGATGTCACTCCCCTACTTAAAACCTTTTGTTGTTTCCCAGTATTTTAAGGATAAAATCCAAAATCCAAAGTCCCACATGTTCTGGGTGCATCTACATTGTGAAAAGACCTTCTCCACCTTTCCTATTTACTTTCACTATGCTCAACCACACTGGCTGCATTTCAGATCCCCAAATAAGCCTCCTATTCTGCCCAGGACCACCCCATAGTCTGCTGCCTCTGTTCAGACAGCTCTGCACACCTCCTGCCTGGCCAGCTCCCTGTCATCTGGCCACTTCCTATGTATCACCTTCCCCTATAATATGCTCCTTCCCCAGGCTACCTTAGGTGCCTATCTTAGTCTTTCCAGCACCCTATGGTCCACCATACTTTTAGAGCATTTTTCACAGTTTGTAATTGTGTATTTAGTTGTATAATTCTTTGCTTTACCTTTCCCCGAAAGGACTGTAAGTTCATGGGGGCAGGAATGGGTCTGTTTTGCCCATCACATATCTCCAATACCTAGCAAAGGCCTGGTACATATTTTGCACTCAAAAAATGCAAGCTGAGAAAATGAGTGCATGAGAACAGCTCAAGGCCATCCTCTCCCAGGAAGCCTTCCTCACTTATGCCCAGGCCACTGGGTTACTTCCCTTTTCAAATACTCAGTAACATTCTTGTTTGCAATAAGACAAAATAAGCACCACTTATTTCGTTCCAGATGATGTATTGCACTGTAAGAAAAAATGCTTCTGGTTTTTATTTTTAAAGTCTTCCTTATTTTTCCCCCTACAGTGCTCATTGAGGGCAGGATTTGGCTCCCAGCTCCTTCTGGAACCCAATTTCCTTCCATGTTCCCTATCACAACCCTACAGACACTGGCCTCCTTGCTGTTCTCAAATACCCTTGACACATCCTTGCTCAGAGTCTTTGCTGTTCCCACATTTGGAATTCTCTGCCCTGAGATGTTTGAATGTCTGCCTTCCTGCTCATGCAGCTGCTGCCCAAAGGTCACCTCTTCAGATAGCCTTTGCCTCCACCTTCTCTCCCACTTATCTCAATCCTGCTCTATTGTTCTTCCCAGCTGTTGTCACTATTTACCATTACACCACACATTTACACATGTTGTTTATCATCTGGCTCCCTTGCCAGAACACAGGCCCTGTGAGGATATGGGAACTTTTCTGTTTGATTCCCACCATGTGCCTGGCATGAAGTATTTCCCTTTAAATACTTATCAAATGATGGAATTTCAACTCCAAGGAGAACCTAGAGGCCTAGTGTAGATAAAAATGAACATAGTAGATTTTAGCTGGTTTAAGAAACTAATCCAGCCTTCACTTGAGGATCGTAACTCAGAGAAGGAAGGCAGGCATTCTTTAATCAATAGATTGCTTAAGATGCAAAGAGGCAAGTAAAGGAAAGAAGTTGGTTAAAAAATAAAATAAAGTAGAGAATAGTGGAGAAGAGAAACTAAAGTGGATGAAAGACAAAAATATGAAAATTGCAAGGATCAGAAATCCTTTCAGTAGCTATGTGACAACCAGAAAGTCAAAGTCCTGACTTGCTCCTCCTCCTGACAAAGGTGGCTCTGAATGAAGGGCAACCTCTCCATGCCGGCAAATCCGCTCAATGTTCATGCATTCGATGAAGTATGCCACACAAGATAGTAATCAGAGGAAACTCCCAAAAATCAAAATAAAAAGAATTAAAACAGTGAAGAAAGAATTATGGATAATAATAAAAAAGAAATTAGATGATAATGGGGAAACATATAACAGTCTCACAATGAAAAGAATATTTCCTTTATTAAACATAACTGGTATTACATCATTACATCAAACGGGTTGACCTGTTCAGAGTTCCCAAAAAGAAAAGGGTATAAGATGTTGTCACATTGAAAACCACCCCAAATCTATAACTTGAGATTTGCATATATATATGAAAACATAAACAATTTGGGTGTGTTAAGGCCTTGTTGTAACAGAGCAGTAAGAACTGTAATAAATTGGGGTGGGTGGGAGGTTTGCTGCTGTCTGATTGTCTGACTCAGAAAACAAGCCCTTAATCAGTTATTGACCAGCCCTGTGTTTTGATTGATTGCCCAATATAAGATTAGAATTATGTTGGCAGTTTAATATTCAATTGTTGAGGAGAAAATAGCTATGTCTATAATATCACATCCGGTCTCAGAATCTGCAACCCTCTGAAACAGTCTGGCTTCTACCATTAGCCATTACTTTGACCTTAGCTGATCAAACTTCTTGTATCTCAAAAATTAACTTCTATCAGAAATGAGTTCTTAAAATTCTTATTGACTTCCTTGATAAACTAATAATTCAGACTACACAAATCTGACAATAAAATTGAGAAAAGTCCAGGCACAGTGGCTCATGCCTATAATGCCAGCACTTTGGAAGGCAGAGGAAGGAGGATTGCCGGAGGTCCGGAGCTTGAGACCAGCCTGGTCAACACAGCAAGACTCTGTCTCTACAAAAAAAAAAAAAAAATAGAAATAAGGCTGGGCGCGGTGGCTCATGCCTGTAATCCCAGCACTTTGGGAGGCCGAGGCGGGCGGATCACAAGGTCAGGAGATCGAGACCATCCTGGCTAACATGGTGAAACCCTGTCTCTACTAAAAATACAAAAAATTAGCCAGGCGTGGTAGCGGGTGCCTGTAGTCCCAGCTACTTGGGAGGCTGAGGCAGGAGAATGGCATGAACCCGGAAGGCAGAGCTTGCAGTGAGCCAAGATCAGGTCACTGCACTCCAGCCTGGGCGACAGAGCGAGACTCCTTCTCAAAAATAAAATAAAATAAAATAAAATAAAATAAATAAAAGTTTAAAAACACGTTTTAAATGGAGGAAAAAAATTTGTTAATTATGGGATTGATATTTACATTGCAAATCAAGATTTAGGGAAAAAAGAAGTATATATATAAAACTCATAACTGAAGAAAATCTAAAGTATGAGGGAAAAATGGAGTAAGCAGTATATTAAATATGATTGTCACTTGTGTATTTAACTTTTCATCTTTTTCTTTGAATAAACTAACCATTCATTAGTAATAAGTGATAGCACACATTATTTATTTGTTCTTTTCCAAAAATATTCAGTGTAAACTATAAAACCCTCATATACAATGATAAATTCAAAACACATAATTTTACTTCTGGTCCAATTTGAAAAGCCATGCAATTAGATGCAAAGTCTCTTTCATTGGTCCCTGGAGCTCCAGAAGTTATATCAGTGAGTCAGCATCTCTCCTCCTGTTTCTCCCTTGATAAAATGAAACTTACTGGGTGAAAGAAACAGAAAAGAAGGCAGGAGATCAAAGGATCAATTTCTTCTTCACTGATATTTTTAGAAGAGCTATGAAATTTTGTTTACAGATGAGCTTCATAATTCTCACCATGATTTGAAGGTGGAAAGCAAAACAGTGAAAGAAATACACAAGTGTTAGAGCCTTAAAAATGACATTGACAATTATGTTATCATTTTATTAATTATATTCTCTGAAGCAGAATTCAGCATTTCCACCCACGTTTTCGTCACTGTGAATTCTTGAAGGAGAGTGTAGCATTAGAGTATTTGAAAGACATTTATCACTTTATCATGATATGCATAAGCTTAGGTGAGAAAAATTCAAATGATTCTATGGTTGTCTGATGGTTCATTTTATAATCAATGGTTTTAGGATTCTATTCTGCACTGTATTAATCTGCTTAGGCTGCCATAACAAAACATCATAGAGTGGGTGGCTTAAACAACAGAAATATATTTCTCACAGATCTGGAAGCTGGGAAGTCCAAGATCAAGATGCTAGCAGGTGAAGTTTCATTCTGAGGCCTCCTCTCTTGGCTCATAGACAGCTACCATCTTGCCATGTGCTCACATGATCCCTTCTTTGTGTGTACAAGGGAGTGAGAGAAAGAGAGAGAGAGAGAGCAAGCTCTCTGGTGTTTCCTCTTTTAAGGTCACTAATCCCATCAGACCAAGGTCCAACGTTCATGACCTCATTTAACCCTAATTAACTCCCCAAAGTTTCATCTCCAAATACTATCACATTGGGCATTAAGGCCCATTTGAATTTCAAGGGACACAAATGTTGAGTCCACAACATGCACGATAAGGCACATATGTCACTTAGTCCTTAAGTCACTAAATAATATATATTTTAAGAATAAAAAATCTAATGTCCTAATAATTCAGGTAATCAAAAATATGAGTATATTTTATACATATAAATGTTTATTTTGCATATAAATAATATATATAATACATATACATATATACTATATATGTATATGTATATTTTATATATGTAAAATATTAAGTTCAGTTCCTTTATATAAATTAATAAGCATCAATTAAATGATGAGTCCTTTATATTCATTTTTCAGATGTCATACTTGAGAACCACAGAAATGAAATCTTGCTCCAGAACACACAGCTGGTTGGTGGCAAGGCCCCGCCAGCTGATTACCAGTCCAGTGCCCTTTCCAGCAAACCACACCAACCTTAACTGGTATGAATGCATCTCTACATATCAGTCAATAAAGCATATAATAACCTTGGGTCATATTAGAGTTTGAGGGATAAGTCCTAGGTTCTACATCACTGACCTCTAGGAGCCAACACAGATATCAGAGACCTGAGCCCTATCTCAAGACACTACAGACAGTGATGTGTTACACTGGCAGACATCCCCAATGCAATGGAAGAGGGCTTCAAGCAGGCTCTTTAAAACCTTTTCCAGACTCATAGATGCTGCTGGAAGGTTCAGGAACTAATTCACTTTGAGCAGAATAGGAAACATATAGTGATCCAAGTTCCTAAGAACCCAGTAGCCATTTTAAATGGAGACAGACACCAGAGTTTCAATGGGGGCTACCACCAGGAGGAGCTCCTGAGAGCCTCTGCCACACAAGCTGATGGTAGGAGCCCAGGTGACAAAAGAGACTGAGGGCACCTCCCAAGGACTACTGCAGAGGGTACTGTCAGACCCCATGCTGAGGGAGAGGGGCAGTGGCTGTGCCTGGCCAGGCTAGCGACCAGAGATTATGTGTGTTGGTTCTTTTCTTTCAGAGCATTTATCTCAATTGCAATCAGTTAATTACATTATTATATGGTTAAAGTCTGTCTTCTGAGCTGGATCATAACCCCCACAGTCCACAACGGTTTCTATTATCTTTACATTTCCCCCCCAACACCTTGAATAGTATCCAGCCCATAGTAACTGCTCAATAAGAAGCTGTTTAGTTGAGAAAAGGAATGTCAACTACCTTTTCTAACACCTTCGGGATGAAGAATGTACAAGGAATGAAGGTTAGAAAGAGGAAATAGAGATTGCTAGTCTTCCATTTCATTCTTCCTTGAGCAATGTGTCTCAAAATATGATGAAGTTGAAAGCTCTAAAATGGGCGGAAATTTAAGTAATAACAACAACAACAATAATACAAAACTTTAATTTGCATCTTTAATGCATTTTATTCTTCCCAAGTAATAACATATACTCATTTTCATTTGGTTTTCATGATGTAACAGTTCCTGTTTATGATAAGGAAACTGTCAGAGAGATTATAACTCCTCCAGTATCACCAAGCTATGAAAATATGAAACCAGGATTCGAATTCAGGTCTCACAGTTCCACACCCACTATTTTTTCACTTCAACTACATTAAAACAATAAAAAATATTAGTAAATGCAAATGTCTGAAATAAATTAGGAAAATCACCATTTTAAAATTAGCAAGCTGCTTCTGTCTTCTAGACTAGAGATTTGGATTTATCTTTGTGGCAGACAGTCCCGTTGTTCTGGGAAAAGGAAAAAGAAAACATATGCTTGAGAGGGGCTCTGTGGTTATGCAAGTAGAAAGCAAACATCTGCTCGCCTTTTTTGGAAAAGACTAGAATGCAGTGAAACATCCCTAATGTTCATGCGTCCTTCATTCACTCCGTATTTACTGAGTACCATGTGTGCAAGTCATTTCAGAATGAGACACTGGATGCCATATAATAAAGTCAACTAGGAAGGTCTTTGATAAACCTTTATTCTTGTGAATTATGTTTCAGAAAGAGAAATGTTTTGTTCCCAGTGAACATTTTGTCTGTTCTATTTAACCTACAACCTATGTGGACCCCCTTGCAAAGTGGGTGTATCAATGTTTGAGCTCTTTGTAGAAGCTGAGGAGTTGGGAGGAAGAGACTTCCGCAAGGAAGTACAGACTTGCACATCCTGAAGGAAAGACCAACACTCTCTCAGGGTCTGGTGCCACGCAACCCAAGCTAGTGTAAAGAATCCCACTGAAAACTTTGTTTGAGAGGAAGAGCCAGATGCCAGGAAGCGTTAATGTCTGACTTGAGTGTTCTGATGATTTGAGGGAGCTGGAGGTTAAACCTACACCCCTGCAAATAAAGGTAGAGTTTTTCCTAAAGAATGTTTATACTTCCAGTCTGTCACTGCACACAGGCAATTCTAGTACAGAGAATGCAATTGTGGCAGTGGGCGTTAGAGTATGGAGAAGTCTATTTCCCATCTCTAGGTCCTGGGGAAATTTTACAAGTTTTCCTCATAAGGCTTGGTTCCTTCTTATAAGTAGGGTGATTGGGGAGGACCAGACTTTGCCTAGGTTGAGGACCACTGGGAGCCAAGTGATTTTCACAGCTCTAAGAAAAGCCACAGTTAGAACAGGGGTGATTTCAATTCTACAATGGGCATACCTCAGAGGTACTGTGGGTTCAGTTCCAAATCACCACAATAAAGCAAATATCACAATAAAGTGAGTCACACAAATTTTTTGGTTTCCCAGTGCATATAGAAGTTATGTTTACACTATACTATAGTCTATTAAATATGCAATAATATTATGTCTAAAAAACAATGTACATATCTTAATTTAAAAATACTTTACAGGCTAGCGTTGGTGGCTCATGTCTATAATCCTAGCACTTTGAGAGGCAGTCGTGGGAGAATCACTTGAAGCCAGGAGTTCAAGACCAGACTGGGCAACATAGCAAGACCCAGTCTCTACCAAAAAAATTTAAACATTAGCTGGGCATGATGGCATGCGCCTCTAGTCCTAGAAAGTCAGGAGAATGAGGCAAGGGGATCGCTTGAGCCGAGGAGTTCGAAATTACAGTGAACTCTGATCATTTCACTGTACTCTAGTCCAGGTGACAGAGTGAGACCCTGTCTCGAAAACATAAAAGATATTTTATTGCTAAATATTGAAAATGATTATCTGAGCCTTTGGCAAGTTATAATAGTTTTTGCTGCTGGAGGGTCTTGCCTAGATGTTGATGGCTACTAGCTGATCAGGATGGTGGTTGTGGAAGGTTGGGGTGGCTATGGCAATTTGTTAAAATAAGACAACAATGTGCTTTGCTGTATTGATTGACTCTTCCTTTCATAAAAGATTTCTCTGTGGCATGCAACACTGCTTGATAGCATATTACCCACGGTAGAACTTCTTTCAAAATTGGAGCCAATCCTCTCAAATCCTGCCACTGCTCTATCAACTAAGTTTATGTAATATTCTAAATCCTTTGTCATCATTTCAACAGTGTTCACAGCATCTTCACCAAGAGTAGATTTCATCTCAAGAAATCACCTTCTCTGTTCATCTCTAAGAAGCAACTCCTCACATACTCAAATTTTATCAGGAGGTTGCAGCAATTCACTTGCAGCTTCAGGCTCCACTTCTGCTTCTTTTGCTATTTCCACCACATGTGCAGTTACTTTCTCCACTAAAGTCTTGAATCCCTCAAAGTCATCCACGAGGGTTGGAATTAACTTCTTCCAAACTCCTATTAATGTTTATATTTTAAACTCCTCTCATGAATCATGAAAGTTCTTAATGGCAGCCAGAATTGTGAATTTTTTCTGGGTGATTTTCAGTTTACTTTTCCCAGATCTATTCATGGAATCACTATCTATGGCAGCTATAGGCTTTTAAAATTTATTTCTTAAATAATACAACCTGAAAGTTGAAATTACTCCTTGATCCATGGGCTGCAAAATAAAGCCTAACACAGAAGGCATGAGCTCTTGGGTGACTAGGTGCATTGTCAATGAGAAGTGACATTTTGAAAGAAATATTTTTTTCTGAGCTGTAGGTCTCCACAGTGGGCTTAAAATATTCAGTAAACCATGCTGTAAACAGATGTGCTGTTATCCAGGCTTTGTTGTTCCATTGACAGAGCACAGGCAGAGTAGATTTAACATAATTCTTAAGGACTTTAAGATTTTGGGAAGGATAAATAAGCATGGGTTTCAACTTAAAGTCACAGCCACATTAGCCCCCCTAACAAGAGAGTCAATCTGTCCTTTAAAGCTTTGAAACCAGGCCTTGACTTCTCCTCTCTGGCTATGAAACTCCTAGATGGCATATTCTTCCAATATAAGGCTATTTCATCTGCATTTAAAATCCATTGTTTAGTGTAGCCACCTTCAACATTGAACTTAGCTACATCTTTTGGATAACTTGCTGCAACCTCTCCATCAGTACATGCAGCTTCACCTTGCACATTTGTGTTATAGAGACAGCTTCTTTCCTTAAATTTCATGAACCAACTTCTGCTTCCTTCAAACATTTCTTCTGTAGCTTCTTCACCTCTCTTAGCCTTCACAGAATTGAAGAGATTTAGGACTTTGCTCTGGTTTAGGCTTTAGCTTAAGAGAATGTTGTGGCTGGTTTGGTCTTCTACCCAGGCTACTGAAACTTTCTTCATAGCAGCAATAAGATAGTTTTACTTTCTTGTCACTAATGTGTTCATTGATGTCACACTTTTAATTTCCTTCAAGAACTTTTCCTTTGCATTCACCACTTGGCTAACTGTTTGGTGCAAGAGGACTGGTTTTCAGACCATCTCGGCTTTGGACATGCGTTTCTCACTAAGCTTAATCATTTCTAGTTTTTGATTTAAAGTGAGAAAACATGTGACTGTTCCTTTCACTTGAACACTTACGGGACATTGTAGGGTGATTAATTGTCCTGCTTTCAATATTTTTGTGTCCCAGAGAATAGGGAGGCTCAAGAAGAGGGAGAAAAACAGGGAACACCTGGTTGGTGGAGCAGTCAGAACACACACAACGTTTATCAATTAAGATCTCTGTCTTACAGGGGCACAGATCTCGGTGCCCCAAAACAATTACAATAGTGACATCAAAGATCACTGATCACAGATCACCACAACAGATATAATAATAATGAAAAGGTGTGAAACATTATGAGAATTATCAAAATGTGGCACAGAGATACAAAGCGAGCATATGCTGTTGGAAAAACAGAGCCAATAGACCAGGTGGATATAAGGGGTTACCACAAACCTTCAATTAGTAAAAACCACAATATCTGCAAAACACAGGAAAGCGAAGCGCAATAAAACAAAGTATGCCTATACTTACGTGGTTGGCCTCAGTTGTATTACGGGGAATTATGGAAGGGCCTGTGCTACATACAGTTCAGACAAGCTGGAAAACAGGAGGGCAGAGGTCTATTTCCTGAGATCAAGCAGAGGGTATGAGAGTGGTCTCTGGAAGTGGCAGGGATGATCACAGCAGCCCAGCCCTGAAGGTCATGACAGCACAGAGGAAGACAAAGAGACCTGGGGAGTGGAGGAGGGAGGAACAGTGAAACCTGACACTGAGAGCTCTCAGAATACTGAGAGAACAGTTGAGGTAGGGGGTTCCAGTTTTTAGCATTTGGGCAAGAAAAGGAGGGGAGTACACAATTTCATAATTTAGGCAATTACAAAATAAATAAATAAATGTCTCTATTCTGTAGTCATGATGAGGCCTGAGACATATGGGTCAAAGCCCTCTGTCTCTAACTGCCCCATCCCTCAGATTGTCAAGAGCAACAGGCTTCTGGAAAAAGATTCAAATGACCTTGAGATAGGGTCAACAAAAGTTATTACAGATGATTAAACGTATGTCTGAAACACTGATTTATGTCACTGGAGTAATTAACTTACCCTCAGGTATCCCCGCTTCTTAACCATGAAGAGTTCTCAATGGCCCCAGGACCCTGACTTAGGCTATGACTTAAGGGATCCCTGGGTGTTTCCAGAAGCTAGGCCCAGCCCAGCCCAGAGTGTCCCACCCAGACCTGCCTCTTGCCTGCTGGACATATCCCTGAACAGAGATCAGCCACCTGAAAGAATTAAAAAGACTTAAGAATCCATCACATGTAAAAAGATCGTTGCACCATCTTCCTACACCTAATCACAATTGAGTGCACATTTTCAGATTAAATGGACAAACTCCTGACTTCTATTTCATATATATCCATACACAAAAAAAATCAGAAAGTGGTATAGAAATTGTATTTACTGAACATTAAGCACAACCCATTTATTTCTATTTAAATAGCACCAAAACCTCAGTAACATTTAACAGGTTAACAATATAGACTTGAGTCATATTGAGTCTGACATTGAGTCAGACCTGGATTTATATCATGCTCTGCCACAGATACTCTGGTGTCTTTAAGCTAATTACACATCCCCAAGCCTCAGCTGTCCCCAACTGCAAGATGGCCATGATGACAGATGAGAACAGATAACTCAGAGTGTGGCTGTGAGGACTAAATGATTTAACGCCTGTAAAACATTTAGAAAAATGCCTAGCATGTGGTAAGTGCTCATTAAACATAGCTATATTTAAATATTTCTAAAATATTGCCAAATCCAGATGCTAATGACTAGGGCATCCTAAAAGACAGATGTAGAAAGGAAATTGCTGTCTATATTCTGAACAGTACAGTAACTGTGTTTTGACTTCGTCATTTGCCACTTCCATCCAGTGCTTTTCTGGTAGCATGCTGGAAAATGAACCACAGCACACTAACACCCACACCCCAGCAGCTCTCTAAATCAGTTGTTCTTAAATGAGTCAGCACACACCCAAGCATCTTGGTCACTAGTCGGATGTACACAGGCTGCAGGTTCCCAGACTCCAGCTGCTGCTCTGAGTAAACATTTTCTGGCAGCACACCAAGGGGGCGGGTGGGGACACAGGTATGCATCTTCTCGTGTCTAGGTTCAGATTTCATATTGAACTCAAAATGAGCTGATGAGTTCAAGGTCCCTGTTTCTGCTAAAAATAAGCCTACACAGCAAGGGTGTTGCACTAAACAGTTTGCCCAAGCTGCCTGGAGGAAGCATCTTCTGCCCACATTGCGCCTTGGTGTAACCAACATTCAGAGTCCCACAGTTTCATGACCACCAACTTCACACAATTAGCTGAGCTCTATGTAAAACTGTTTCTATCTGTTCCTACCTAGATTTTTCTCCTTGAGACATAACTCTTCTTTTTAAATTGTGAATGAGGATATCTGACGTGAGTGCTGGGAAAGTCATGGCAAAAGGCCTGGGTGGAAAATCAAAAGGTCACCATTATATTCTTTGGGTTCATAACATCCAAGGAAATAGGTACCTTATACCTTGATCTTCTTAGAAGTGAAATAAAAATAGCCCATCTACCTCACAGGGATCACAATTTCATGGTCCTTTGCAAAACTTAAAAAAAAGGTGTTAAGTATAAAATCTCAATTAATGGAATACTCAGGCAAGAAAATACCTGGATTTATGCATTTAAGTCTTTTTCTAGTCTTTTGTCAAAAGCTTTTCTAAAAATACAGTCACCCATTAACTAAGTACATTATGATGACAGTTTTTAGCTTTGAGGATTTGGAAGCTTGAAATCAATCAAGCACATTAAATAGTACATGTCTTTTGATTTGTGGTCAATTACTATTTCAAAATGCAATTCTTAAAAAACCTCTGGTCAGTTGCTTTCCAGTTAGGGTTTATATTTCAGCTAAGAAAGTTGTTGTTTCCCAGGAATGAAACTGAGCTCAATCTAGTTTTCCATGCACAAATTATAGTAACAGGAACACCGCCATCCCTAGCTTCTAAGGAAGAGAACCAGGCATCTTAAAAAGTAAGGTCCTAGGCAGGACTATAAAGCAAACAATGATGAAATTAGCTTTAGAATATGTTTGGAAAATTTGGCTTACACTAATAAGGTGCTATTTGAAAGGGATAAATGTTAAAGGCCTGCATTAAAGGTTTTAAAAATAATCGATTATGCACATTTCAGATAGAAAGACCCTGGCTTGCCAAGGTTTAAAAAAAAAGTCAGAAGATCTTAGTTGACCACAAGCTGAAACTGAGCCACCAGCATATATAATATGCTTGCTAAAAGCAGCACTTTCCTAGCAGTTCCACTGTAGTGCAACAGACTACCACATCTTAAAGAACATAGACAGATGAGATCTTTCTCCTTTCATTTCTTTACTCAGCCCACTGCTTTCTAAGTTCTGCCCCCACCCATCACCACCAACAACTCTGAAACTGTGACTGCCAAAGGTCACCAAGGACCACAGATTGGCAAATCAGTGGACTCATTTCTGGTCTAAGAACTTGCCATCTTTCAGCATCTGACATCATTGACTATACACTCTTCCTTTGGCTTCTCTGATGCCACTCTCTTGGTTCCCCTAAACCCCTGGCTAGCCCTTTCCAGTCCCCTCTTATCTTCCTGACTCTCCATGTTACTGTGACTGAAGATCCAGTCCTTACCCCTCTTTGCTCACTCTCCGACACTACTTAGTGATCTTAACTGCTCCCATAACTTCAATTGCCACCTGCAGAAGAAGCCCCAGATCTTTCAGTCTAGTCTTGACCCATCCCCTGAGCACCAAACCTATTCTCCCCAACTGTGCTTGGATCTTCTCACTTCTCCTGATCTTGCTTCTCCTCTTCTGCCTGTTTTATACAGTGCTTTTATCTTGCCAGATAACACCACTATCCATCCAGTGGCCTAAGCCAGGAACTTCAGGACTTCTTCAATTCTCCCTATCCCTTAGCTGCTATACTGAATCAGTGACAAAAATTTGGCCTCCTTTGCTTATTTTCTATTCACCTCTTCTTCCCAATAGCTCACCTCACACTATAGTTTATCTAAGAGCAGGAAGAACCCCTGGTTCTTGTCCCTGGGGGTCTAGAAAGACTATCTGTTAGGCTGCCTGCCTCAAAGCACATCATCCAATGACTCTTCTGAAAAAGTTCAACTTTCTATATGCTACTATAAAAAAAACTTTAATAAAAAACTATTTTTAAAGAATGTGAGGCTAATGCTGATAGGAAGTGAAAATAACTTCTTTTCCTTGATGTTAAGGCATCTTGTAGGAATGAACCAATATTAAGAACTTTTTCTCAATAACAAAAGAAGAATGACTATTATTTATTCTTCCAACAAATATTCATTGACTTTTCATTTTGTGCTAGGTGTTCTTATAAGTGCAGGCTGGCCAGGCTGAGGTGGGGTGGGTAATGGATGATAAGCAACTAAAGAAATGAGAACAGAAGCAGAGTATAACAGAGAGTGACTTGGACGCAGCATTGGATTGAGTCGTCAGGCAAGGTCTTGCTGAAAGGATGCCATGTAAACTGAGACCTGAGTGATTAAAAAAAGAGAGAGAGACAGCCATGGGAAGGTCAGGAGGAAGAACATTCCATACCAGGAGAGCTGTTTGTGGTAAGGCCCTAAGTCAGCTGTTTTAAAGGGATAAATGTTAAAGACCTGCATTAAGTTTCTAAAAAAAATCAATTACATATATTTAGGATAGAAAGACCTCAGTTTGCCTAGGTTTAACAACAAAAAAAAAACTCAGAAGATCTTAGTTGACCACAAGCTAAAAATAAGTTCTGCCCGTTGAAAAAATGAAAAATAGTCATGCACGGTTAGTGCAGAGTGAGCAAGGGCTGCAATTGAGTCACATACATCCTATCTATTATCAATAAATTTCAAAATAATCCTACAAGAAACATTTCATTATTCCCACTTAGAAGCTAAGAAAATGAAAGTTAAGAGAGATTAGCTTCATACGACGAGGAATAAAAACCACATTTTTCTTTAGGCTTAGTTTATTCATCTATTTCTAGTTCCTTGCAGTGTAACATTAGGCTGTTTATTTGGGATCTTTCTTCTTTTTTAATGTAGATGTTTATTGCTTTAAACTTCCCTCTTGGAACCATTTTTGCTGCATCCCATAAGTTTTGGTATGTTGTGCTTCCATTTTTATTTGTCTCAAGATTTTTAAAAAATGTCACTTTTAATTTATTTGTTGATCCATTGGTTATTTAGAAACATGTTGTTTAATTTCCACATATTTGTAAATTTTCCAAAATTCCTCCTATTACTGATTTTTAGTTTCATACCATTGTTGTTGGAAAAGATACTTGATAAGATTTCAATCTTCTTAAATTCGTTAAGACTTGTTCTGTGGTCTAACATATGATCTATCCTGGGGAATGTTGAAGCAAATGTGTATTCTGCTGCTGTTGGATAAAATGTCATGTATATGTCTGTTAGTTCCATTTGGTATATCCAATGTTTCCTTATAGATATTCTGTCAAGATAATCTGTTCATTGTTGAAATCCCCTACTATTATTGTCTTGCAGTCAATCTCTTTCTTCAGGTCTATTAATATTTGCTTTATATATCTAGGAGCTCTGACATTAGGCACATATATATTTACAATTATTATATCTTCTTGATGAATTAATCCCTTTATCATTAGATAATGAAGTTCTTTGTCACATTTCACAGTTTTTGACTTAAAGTCTATTTTTTTTTTTGACATAACCATAGCTCTCCCTGCTCTTTTTTGGTTTCCATTTGCCTGGAATATTTTTGTTCATCCTTTCATTTTCAACATATGTTTGTCCTTTAAGGTGAAGTGAGTCTCTTGAAGGCACATATTATTATTTTTTCACCCATTCAGCCATTCTGTGTGTGTCTTTGGTTAGAGAATTTAATCTATTTATATTCAAGGTAATTATTGATAGGTAAGGACTTACGCCTGTCATTTTGTTAATTGTTTTCTGATTGCTTTGTAGATTCTTTGTTTCTTTCTTTCTCACTGGCCGTCTTCCTTTCTGATTAGATAATTCTTTCTAGTATGCTTTCATTCCTTAAAGTTTTATCTGTTGTTTATCTACTATACATTTTTGCTTTGTGGTTACCCTGAGGCTAACATAAAATATCTTATAGTTATAAAAGGTTATTTTAAGCTAGCAACTTAACTTTGACCACATTAAAAAACTTAACACTATTACTCCACCATGCCTCACATGTTTTGTTTTTTATGTCACAATTTACATCTTTTTTTATTGCCTATCCCTTAACAAAGTATTGTAGCTATTATTATTTTTAGTAGTTTCATCTCATCTTCATAGTATGAATATAAGTGATCTAATCTCAACCACCATTAGATTATTGAGTATTCTGAATTTCACTGCATCTTTATTTTACCAGTGAGTTTTATACTTTGATAAATTTTCATGTTAATAATTAATATTCTTCTATTTCAGCTTGAAGAACTCCCTGTAGCATTTCTTATAAGACAGGCCTGGTGGTGATCAACTTCCTCAGCTGACGTAAGTCTGGGAAAGTCTTTCTTTCTCCTTCATTTCTGAAGGACAGCTTTACCAGGCAATATATTCTTAATTGACAGGTTTTTTTTTCCCCCTGCAGCACATTGAATACATCATCCAATTTTCTCCTGGCCTGTAAGGTTCTGCTGAGAAATCTGCTTCTAGCCTTATTGAAACTTCCTTATATGTTATTTTCTTCATTTCTCTAGCTGCTTTCAGGATCCTCTCTTTGTCTTTGATTTTTTGTGGGTTTTTTTGGCAGGGGAGGGGGTTGTTTGTTAGTTTCTCGGGTTTTTTGTTTATTTTTCCTTTTGTTTCTTTTTTGTTTATTTGTTTTGTTTTTTGAGACAGGGTTTAGCTCTGTCATCCAGGCTGGAGTGCAGGGGCACGATCTTGGCTCACCACAGCCTCAACCTCCCAGGCTCAAGTGATCCTGCCATCTCAACCCCCTGAGTAGCTGGGACTACAGGTGCATGCCACCACACCTGGCTAATTTTTGTATTTTTATATTTTCATTTTTTGTAGAGACAGGGTCTTGCCACGTTGCCCAGGTTGGTCTCAAACTCCTAGGCTCAAGTGATTTGCCTGCCTCGGCATCCCAAAGTGCTGGGATTACAGGCATGAGCCACCACACCTGGCCTTCTTTGTCTTTTGATTTTTGACAGTTTGATTACATGTCTTGGGGTAGTCTAGTTTAGATTGAATCTGATCAGAAAACTTTGACTTTCCTGTAGTTGGATATTTATCTCTTTCCCTTGATTTGGACATTTTCTGCTATTATTCTTTAAATAAGCTTTCTGCTTTTTTGTCTTTCTATTCTCCTTCTTGAACTTCTGCAACTTGAATATTTGCCATTTTGATGCTTTCCCATAAATCTCATATGCTTTCTTCTTTCCTTGTTATTCTGTATTCTTTTTCTCCTCTGATGGTATATTTTCAAATAACCTGTCTTCAACTTCACACTTTTTCTTCTGCTTAAGACTTTTTAAAAATTTTTTAATTTTAATTTGTGAGGGTATATAGTAGGTGTATATATTTATGTGGTACATGAGATGTTTTGGTATAGGCATGCAATGCATAATAATCATTTCATGGAAAATGAGGCGTCCATCCTTTCAGGCATTTATCCTCGTATTACAATCTAATTATACTTTTTAGTTACTTTTAAATGTACAATTACATTATTTCTCACTATAGTCACGCTGCTGTGCTATCACATACTAGGTCTAGTTTATTCTTTCTATTTTTTGTACCCATTAACCATCCCCACTCCCCTACCCCAAATCCCCTACTACCCTTCCCAGCCTCTGGCAACTATCCTCCTACTTTCTATCTCCATGGGTTCAATTGTTTTGATTTTTAGATTCCACAAATAAGTGAGCACATCCAATGTTTGTCTTTCTGTGCCTGACTTATTTCACTTAGCATAATGACCTCCATTTCCACCCATGTCATTTGCAAATGACAGGATCTCATACCTTTTATGGCTGAATAGTACTCCATTGTGTATAAGTACCACATTTTTTTTATCCATTCATCTGTTGATGGACACTTAGGTTGCTTCCAAGTCTTAGATTCTGAACAGTACTGCAACAAACATAGAAGTGCAGATATGTCTTTGATATACTGATTTCCTTTATTTGGGGTATATACCTAGCAGTGGGATGGCTGGATCATATGGTAGCTCAATTTTTAGTTTTCTGAGGAATCTCCAAACTGTTCTCCAAGGTAGTTGTGCTAATTTACATTCCCACCAACAGTGTACAGGGTTCCCTTTTCTCCACAACCTCGCCAGCATTGTTATTGCCTGTCTTTTGGATATAAGCCATTTTAACTGGAGTGAGATGATATCTTATTGTAGTTTTGATTTGCATTTCTCTGATGACCAGTGATGTTGAGCACCTTTTCATGTGCCTGTTTGCCATTTGTATAGCTATTCAAATCTTTTGCCCATTTTTTAATCAGATAATTAGATTTTTTCCTATAGATTTGTTTGAGTTCCTTATGTATTCTGGTTATTAATCCCTTGTCAGATGGGTAGTTTGCAAATAGTTACTCCCATTCTGTGGGTTGTCTCTTCACTTTGTTGATTGTTTCCTTTGCTGTGCAGAAGCTTTTTAACTTGTTGTGATTCTGTTTGTTCATTTTTGCTTTCATTGCCTGTGCTTATTAAGTATTATTCAAGAAATTTTTGTCAAGAACAATGTCCTGGAGTTTCCCCAATGTTTTCTTGTAGTTATTTCATAATTTCAGGTCTTATATTTAAGTCTTTAATCCACTTTGATTTGATTTTTGCATACAGTGACAGCTAGGAGTCTAGTTTTATTCTTCTGCATATGGTTATCCAGTTTTCCCAGCACCACTTATTGAAGACACTGTCTTTTCTCCAGTGTATGTTCCTGGCACCATTATCAAAAATTAGTTTATGGTAGGTGGTGGATTTCTTTCTGGGTTATCTATTCTGTTCCATTGGCCTATGTGTCTGCTTTTATGCCAGTACTGCTGTTCTGATCACTAAACCTCCATAGTATAATTTGAAATCAGGCAACATGATTCCTCTAGTTTGTTCTTTTGGATTAAGAAAGTTTTGGCTCTTGTGGTTCCATATCAATTTTAGGATTTTTTTTTCTATTTTTGTGAAGAATGTCTTTGGTATTTTGATAGGGATTGCACTGAGTCTGTGGATTGCTTTGGATAGTATGGACATTTTAATAATATCAATTCTTCCAATCCATGAACATGGAATATCTTTCCATTTTTTGGTGGCCTCTTCCATTTCTTCCAACAGTGTTTTATAGTTTTCATTATAGAGATCCTTCACTTCTTTGGTCAAGTTAATTTCTAGATATTTAATTTTATTTACGGCTATTGTAAATGGTATTACTTTTTTATTTCTTTTTTAGATTGTTCACTCTTGATATATAGAAATGCTGCTGATTTTTATATTTTGGTTTTGTATCCTGTAACTTTACTAAGTTTGTTTATCAGTTCTAACAGCTTTTCTGTGATGTCCTTAGGTTTTTCAAATAGAAGATCATACTATCTGCAAACAAGGATAATTTGACTTCTTTGTTACCAATTTGGATGCCTTTTATTTATTTTTCTTGTCTAAGTTCTCTAGCTAGAATTTCTAGTACTATGTTGAATAACAGGGATGGTGGTGGGCATCCTTGTCATGTTCCAGATCTTAGAGGAAAGGCTTTCAGTATCTCCCATTCAGTATACTAGCTATGAGTCTGTCACATATGACTTTTATTATGTTGAGGTATGTTCCTTCTCTTGCCAGTTTTTTTAGGGTTTTTATCATAAAGCAATGTGAAATTTATCAAATGCTATTTCAGCATCAATTGAAATGATTACATAGGTTTTGTCCTTTATTCTGTTTATATGATACCTCACACTGATTGATTTGTGTATGTATATTGAACCATCCTTGCATCTCAGGGATAAATCTCACTTTGTCATGAATCATCTTTTTAACATATTGCTAAATTCAGTTTGCTAGTTTTTTTTTTTTTTTTTTTTTTGAGACAGAGTCTCACTCTGTTGCTCAAGCTGCAGTGCAGTGGTACGATCTTGGCTCACTGCAACCTCTGCCTCCTGGGTTCAAGCAATTCTCCTGCCTCAGCCTCCAAAGTAACTGGAACTACAGGCATGCACCACAACACCTGGCTAATTTTTGTATTTTTAGTAGAGACAGCATTTTGCCATGTTGGCCAGGCTGGTCTCGAACTCCTGACTCAAGTGATCCACCCACCTCGGCCTCCCAAATAGCTGGCATTGCCCAGCCAGTTTGCTGGTATTTTGTTGAGGATTTTTGGATCAATATTCATTGGAGATATTGGCCTATAGTTTTCTTTTTTTTTATGTTTCTTCGTCTGGTTTTGGTATCAGGATAATACTGGCCCGGTAGAATGACTTTGGAAGTATTCCCTCCTCCTCTACTTTTTGGAATATTTTGAGTAGGATTGTTATTAGTTCTTCTTTAAATGCTTGATACAAATCAGCAGTGAAGACATCAGGTCATGGCTTTTCTTTAGTGGGAGACTTTTTATTACAGCTTTGATCTCATCACTCATTCAGGTTTTGGATTTCTTCATGGTTCAATCATGGTAGGTTGCATGTGTCTAAGAATTTGTTCATTTTTTCGAGATTTTCCAATTTATTGGCATATAATTGCTCATAGTAGCCACTGGTGATCCTTTGAATTTCTGCGGCATCATTTGTAATGTCTCTTTTTTTATCTCTGATTTTATTTCTTTGGATCTTTTCTCTTTTTTTCTAAGTTAGCCTGGCTAAAGATTTGTCAATTTTGTTTAACTTTTCAAAAAACTTTTAAAACAGTTTCAATGAAATTCTTTGTTTCATTGATCTTTTGTATTGCTTTCTTCATTTCAATTTCATTTATTTCTGCTCTGATCTTATTGTTTCTTTTCTTTTACTAATTTTGGGTATAATTTGTTCTGGCTTTTCTCATTCTTTAAGATGCATAGTTAGGCTATTTATTTGAAGCTTTTCTTCTTTGTTGATACAGACACTTATAGCTATAAACTTCCCTCTTAGTACTGTTTTTACTGTGTCCAATGGGTTTTGGTATGTTGTATTTTCATTATCATTTGTATCAAGAAATGTTTCAATTTCCTTCTTAATTTCTTCACTGGTCATTCAGGAGCATATTGCTTAATTCCATGTATTTGTATAGTTTTCAAAATCCCTCTGTTATTGATTTCTAGTTTTATTCTATTATAGTCAGAGAAGATACTTAATATTATTGCAATTTTTGAATGTTTTAAGACTTGCTTTGTGACCTAACATATGGTCTATTCTTGAGAATGATCCATGTGCTGAGGAAAAGAATGTTTATTCTGCAGTCGTTGGATGAGATGTTCTGTAAATGTCTTTTAGACCCATTTGGTCTATAATGCAGGTTAAGTCCAACATTTCTTTGTTGATTTTCTGTCTAGAAGATCTGTATAATGCTGAAAGTGGGGCATTGAAGTCTCCAGCTATTATTGTATTGGGGCCTATCACACTCTTTAGCTCTAATAATATTTGCTTTATATATCCAGGTGCTCAGTGTTGGATATGTATATATTTAAAATTGTTATATCCTCTTGCTGAATTGATTCCTTTATCATTATATAGTGACCTTCTTTGTCTCTTCTCATGATTTTTGCCTTGAAATTTATTTTGTCTGATGTAACTATAGCTACTCCTGCTCTTTTTTGGTTTCCATCAGCACAGAGAATCTTTTCCCATCTTTTTATTTTCAGTCTGTATGTGTCTGTTTTTTTGTTTGTTTGTTTGTGTTTTTGTTTTTGTTTTTGTTGTCAACTCTGTTGTTGAGACAGAGTTTCGCTCTTGTTGCCCAGGCTGGAGTGCAATGGTGTGATCTCGGCTCACCGCAACCTCCGCCTCCTGTGTTCAAGTGATTCTCCTGCCTTAGCCTCCTGAGTAGCTGGGATTACAGGCTTGTGCCACCACACCCAGCTAATTTTGTATTTTTAATACAGACGGGGTTTCTCCATGTTGGTCAGGCTGGTCTCGAACTCCCAACCTCAGGTGATCTGCCTGCCTCAGTCTCCCAAAGTGCTGAGATTACAGGCATGTGCCACCATGCCCCGCCTATATGTGTTTTTAGAGGTGAAATGTGTTTCTTGTAGGCAACAGAACACTGAGTCTTGTTTTGTTTTGTTTTTAATCTATTCAGCCACTCTGTGTTCTTTGATTGGAGAGTTTAGCCCATTTACATTTAATGTTATTATTGATAAGTAAGGACTTATTCTGCCATCTTGCTATTTGTTTTCTGGGTGTTTTGTGGTCTTCTCTTCCTTCTTTCTTTTCTTCCTGTCTTCCTTTTAGTGAAGATGATTTTCTTTGATGAATTTATTTCATTTCCTGTTTTTTATTTTTTCTGTATCTTTTGTATATTTTTTGGTTTGAAGTTACCATGAAACTTGCAAATAGTATCTTACAACCCATCATTTTAACCTGGTAACAACTTAGCACTGTTTGCATAAACAAGCAAAAAGAAAACTAATGAAGACTCTATGCCCTAACTTTATTCCTCTGCTTTTTAACTTTTTCTTGTCTCTGGTTATATCTTATTGGACTCTCTATGTCTTGAAAAGTTGTTATAGTTATTATTTTTTATTGGTCCATTGCTCAGTCTTTCTACTTAAGATAAGAGTAGTTTACATATCACAGTTACGGTGTTATAATGTTCTGTGTTTTGAGGTACTTACTATTACCAGTGAGTTTTGTACCTTCAGATGATTTTATTTTGCTCATTAATGTCCTTTTCTTTGTGACTGAAGTGCTCCCTTTAGCATTTCTTGTAGGACAGGTCTGGTGTTGTTGAAATCTCTCAGCTTTTGTTAGTCTAAGAAAGTCTTTGTTTCTCCTTTACATTTGAAGGGTATTTTCACCATATACGCTATTCCAGGGTAAAAGGTTTTTTCTTCAGCACTTTAAATATGTCATGCCGCCCTTTCCTGACCTATAAGGTTTCCACTGAAAAGTGTGTTGCCAGATGTAGTGGAGCTCCATTGTATGTTATTTGTTTCTTTTCTCTTGCTTTTCTTTTAGAATCCTTTCTCTATTCTTTACCTTTAGGAGTTTAATTACTAAATGCTTCAAGGTGGTCTTCTTTGGGTTAAATCTGCTTAGTGTTTGAGAACATTCTTGTACTTGGATATCAATATCTTTCTCTGGGTTTGAGAAGTTCTCTGTTATTATCCCTTTGAATAAGCTTTCTACCCCTACCTCTTTCTCTACTTCCTCTTTAAAGCCAATAACTCTTGATTTGCCTTTTTGAGGCTATTTTCCCAGTTTTATAGGTGTGCTTCACTGTTTTTCTTTCTTTCCTTTGACTGTGTATTTTCAAATAGCCTGTCTTCAAGCTCACTAATTCTTTCTTCTGCTTGATAAATTCTAATATTAAAGGACTCTAAAGCATTCTTCAGTAGGCCAGTTGTGTTTTTCAGCTCTCGAATTTCTGCTTGATTCTTTTTAATTATTTCAGTCTCTTTGTTAAATTTACCTGAAAGAATTGTGAATTCCTTCTCTGTGTTATCTTGAATTTCTTTGAGTTTTCTCAACACAGCTATTTTGAATTCTCTGTCTGAAAGGTCACATAGCTGTTTCTCCAGGATTGGTCTCTGGTGCCTTATTTAGTTCATTTGGTGAGGTTATGTTTTCCTGGATAGTGTTGATGCCTGTTGACATTCTTTGGTGTCTGGGCATTGAAGAGTTAGGTATTTACTGTGGTTGTCTCAGTCTGGGATTATTTGTACCTGACCTTATTGGGAAGGCTTTCCAGATATTCAGAAGGACTTGGGTGTTGTGATCTAAACTGTATCTGCTTTAGGGGGCACCCCAAGACCAGTAACATTGTGCATCTTGCAGACTCATATAGGCACCACCTTGGTAGTCTTGGACAAGATTCAGAATAATTATCTGGATCACCACGCAGAGATTCTTGTTCTCTTCCTTTACTTTCTCCCAAATGAATGAAGTCTCTCTGTTCTGAGCCACCTCGTACTGGGGATGGTGCAACACAAACACCCTATGGCTGCCACAACTGGAACTGCACTGGGTCAGACCTGAAGCCAGCACAGCACTGGGTCTCACCCAAGGCCTGCTGGAACCACTCCCTGGCTACAGCCTACACTTGCTCAAGTCCCTGGGGCTCTACAATTAGCAGGTAGCAAAGCCAGCTAGGCCTGTGTCCTTCCCTTTAGGGTGGCAAGCTCCCCAGTCCCTGGGCATGTCCAGACGTGCTGTCCAGGAACCAGGAGCTAGAGTAAAAACCTTATACGTCTACCTGGTATTCTCTTGCACTGTGTCTGAGATGGCTCTTAAATCATAAGATGTAGTCCTCCCACTCTTCCCTCCTCTTTCTAAAGCCAGAGAAGCCTCACCTCATGACCACCACCACAGACCCAAGGGAATACTGCCAGGCTATCACTGATGTTCCTTTCTGGCCCGAGGTTTCTCTGGTCAGCTCGTGGTAAATGCTGCTTGGCCTGGGACTTATCCTTCAGGGAAATGGGCTCCCCTCTGGCCCAGGGCAGGTCGAGAAATGCAGTCCAAGAGCCAAGTCTTGGAATGGGGGACCTAAAGGGTCTGCTTGGTGCTCTAACCCCTGTGGCTGAGCTGATACCTAAGGTGTGAAAAAAAATCCCTTTGTTTTCCCTCCACTTTTCTCAAGTGGAAGGAGTCTTGCCCCATAGCCATTGTATCTGGGAATGTGCTGAGTCTTGCCTGAGGCCAACAAGTCTCAGAGGTTCACCTAAGGCCTTTGATATAGTACCTGGATATCTCTGCTGGTTATTCAGAGCCCAAGGGCTCTTCAGTTGGCAGATGGTAAATCCTGCCAGGGCTGTGTTCTTCTTTTCAAGGCTGCCGATTCTCTTCTGGCCTGGGGTGTATCCAGAAATGCCATCTTGGAGCTAGGGCCTAGAAAGGGAGCCTCATGACTCAGACTGGTGCCCTATTCTGCTGTGGCTGAGCTGGTATCCAAGATGAAAGCAAAAGTCCTCCCCACTCTTCCCTCTCCTCTCCTCAAGTGAAGGGAAAAGGTCACTTTTGATGCCATGAGCTGTGCAGCCTGGTGTTAGGGGAGAGGTGAAGCTAACATTCCCTTAGCTACCCCAGCTGGTGTCTCAGTAGGTTGTGTGCCCGCCACCCAGCCACCGTCTCTGGACCCAATTTGGCACTAGAACTTGTCTAGGAGTTGCAGTCCTTGTGGTCTAGACTGCCTTTCAAGCTTATTTACAGCCCCAGAGCACTTTAGCCCATTAGCGAGGATTGCAGAAGCTCAAGTTTAGACCTCTGGGATCTGTGATTTCCCTCTGGCTAGAGCTGCTTTGAATGCTCCCTCTGTGGGTGGGTGTCAGCTGAATTTGGTCCAGTTTTGTTTTCTGTTATAATAGGGCAGCACTGTGTTCAATGCCTGACAAATGCTGTGATCTTCCTCTCTCCAGTGCACTGAAAGCCTCTCTGCACCATGCCACCCCCGCTTGGGGATTGGGCAGGAGTGGCATTGGTGATTCAAGACTGCTTTTCCTACCATCTCAATGCCTCTTTCAGTGATATAAAGTTAAAACCAGGTATTGTGAGTACTCACCTAAGTTTTGGTGTTTATGAAAGTGATTTTTTATATAGATAGTTGTTAAATTGGTGTCCTTGCAGAGGGGACAATCTATGGAGGTTTCTATTCCACCATCTTGCTCTCCTTGATTAATTCTGTTGTTGACACTCTTTGCTGCATTTTTTAATTTCATTCACTATAATTTTCAGCTCCAGAATTTGTTTGATTTTTTTTCTTGTAGTTTCAATCTCTCTCTCACATTTATAATTTTGGTCATTTATTCTTTTCCTAATTTCATTGAATTATTTTTCTCTTTTTTCTTGAAGTTCACTCAACTTCCTTTATTCAGTCATTCTGAATTCTTTGTAATGCAGTTTGCATATTTTAATTTCTTTGGGGTCAGCTACAGGAAGGTTATTGTGTTCTTTTGGTAGTGTTATATTTTCTTGGTTTTTTTATGTTTTTTGTCTCATAGTGATGTCTACACATTTGGTCAAGTGGACACCTCTTTCAGACTTTACATGATAGTTTTGCTGCAGGTAGACCGTCTCCAATGGTAGGGGGATGGTCTGAGGGCACTTGCTAGGTGGAGCACAGTAATTCTGGCACAAGTGAAGGGGAAGCTGTGTAGTCTCTGTGCAGCTTTGTCAGCTGAGGTTGGTGTTGACAAAAATTGCAGGGATCCTCAGCAGCCAATGCTCTGGATGTCTGCAGTGGGGTCCTCAGTGGCAATGGCCGCTAAGAACCTCCTGGTCTTTTTCTCTCACTGGGGATGTTGTGGCTGAGGCATCCCTCTTGGCTCTGGGTCTGGCTTGTGTACCCTCTCACAGTGGTCATGCTACCAATGACTGATAAGTGGATCATCCATGGAGCTGAGGCCTGAAGCACAGGCACATATGGAAGAATAACAGCTCCAGGATCCACAGAAGTAAAGGCATTGGTGCTTGGAGCACAGGCATCTCACTGCTGTGGTGGTAATACTATGTAAAGTACATAGCTTGTAAAGCAGCTGGGAGGCTGAGAATGGGAGGACAGGTGTGTGCAGAGTTAAAGTGGCTCCGGTATAGAGCCTAGCTCTCTACAGTGGCTGAGCCAGCACCAAGAGCATGGGCATAGATAGGAAGAACTTGGCTCCAGGGCCCAAAGTGAAAATTAATTCACTGTGGTGATGCCTCCAGTATCTGATATGTGAGCAGGCACAAAGCAGTCACAGAGCTTGGGTCTGGAGTGAAGGCAATCTCAGGGGAGCCACAGCTTGGGGGCCAGGGCCCACACAAAGTTGAAAGATGTGGCTGCTCCTTTCCCAAAGCAGCTTCATGGCAACTGCTTCTTGATGGGTGAGGCACAGGGTATAAAGCCATGTCTCCTTCTCCAGAGCTAACCGGGGGAAATGGCTGTTAGTTGCCTCAGTAGCAAGAGATATTGGTGTCCTGTGCAGAGCAGGCTGCTGTGACCATGGCGGCTTCTGCAGAGTGGCTGATACAGATAGCTTCTGCCTTTTTCTTTGTTATTGGCTGTCTTCCAGAGTCACATGTAGGCCAGTATCACCAGCAATGCTTCCTATGTGGATGGATATGCTCCATATTTTTTGCTCTACCACATTGCTACAGATTCTTTGATGAGCACTTGAGGTCTGTATTTTGGTTTGTAGATAGCTGTCTATATTTGTTTTTTTGTGTGGGGGAATGAAGGCTTGTATCTCCCACTCTGCTATCTTGGTGATGTCACCCTAGTTTACTTTCTTACAAGCCTAAATCTGGTTGGGGAATGATAGTGGCAGTTATTGAATTTAATTAAACTGAATCTGCTGAAGTTCCCTAATGGTTACCTCTTTGTAGTAAGACTGCCTGGGCTATAGGCATTTTCTGATTTTTTCCCCTAAATGAATCCTGTCATTAAGGTTTTTTTTAATCCTAAAATGAATCATCCTAGAGTGTCCACTCCCCTGCTCCCACTTGAATACACCAATGGATACTTGTTTGTTGAGTTTCTTTCCTACAGATTATGTGGTACACAAAATGCATGGTACACGAAATGCATGAGGAATTGTTCCTGTCCTAAAAACTGATCATCCGTTTGACAGACAGAATATACACATGAAACAGTTAGAGAATAGCTTAAGACAGCATGAAATAAAATGCATTACACACCATGCATCTCATTTAAAATGCTGCCAGTAGAGAACGCCCAGCTTTTTCTCACATATGCAGACTGATCAGTAATCCCCTGCAACTTACAGGATGCCCAAAAGTCCCTCCAACACTGCCACAGAACCTGAAGCCTCCCCCTGGAAACTTGATTATTTCAGAATCAAGTCATTGACATTTCAGGAATATTTATTGAAAATATCAACATCCCTAGGATAAGTCACTCAAAGATCTGTATCCAGTCTGGGTCCTTAGGTAAAATTAGCCTATCAAATTTCTTCCAGCTGGGTCAGCCAGGAGGTTAGAGTCACAGAACAAGTGAAACGTGTGATGGGAGGAACAAGGAGGGTGCATTCTGGGCTCAAGGCTTTTGGACAGAGAAAGCCAGGCCTAAGTGAACCATCACACTGAGGGGTCCAGGGTAGACAAAGAGCTTTGAGGTCCAGAATAGGTAGGAATATGAGAAGGGAGAATCACAAGAGGAAGGGAGTGGGCACAGGATATGAACTTCCTACTTTGCAAATTTATGCAAGACTCTTTCTCACCTAGGTTTGACCTTCCTCCGAGGTTCTCTGTGGCCAGGCCTATGAAGCCCGGCTTGAGACTCATGATCATTTTTCCTCTTAGAATTACGCTGATCACTTTCCTACTGCTGCGGTTGCTGCAACATCTGGCCAGGATGCTTTCTCTCATCACTTCAGGGGCACTTCCAGGAAGCTGTAGGCTTCAGGAGTGAGGGAAAGGTGAGGAGGGTTGTGTGGAGGCCACAGTCCAGCAGAATCGATGAGCTGGCTTTGCCTCTGCCCCTGCCCCTGCAGACCCTCCCTGCTACAGCTCCTGTCTGGTCTAAGGACTTCTCTGCTACACCAGAGAAATCCATCTCCTCTTCCTCACATGTATTCCCAAGATTTGCTACACAGATGGAACCCCCCAGCAGGTGTCAGAATCCTCCAGTTCCTGGCTACTGTCTCATTCTCTCAGGGGAGGTGCCCCGGTGTCTGCCTGGGGTTGAGCCCTGGCTCTGCCATTTATTACCTCAGTGATCTGAGGCCTCAGTTTCCTCATCTGTAAAAAGAATAGTACTGATGTCCCACTTACAGAGCTACATATAAAGAGTTCAGCATCTTTATTATAGTAAGTACATACATAGTCAATCCAAAATCAATGTTCACTACTATTATTACCACTGTGACTACTCCAATTAATTATCCAATTAACAAGTGCTAATTAAGAAGCTACTTTGTTCCCACCATTGGGCTGGGAATAAAACACTCCACCAAAATGAACAACGATAATGATAAAATAATGGTTTTCATTATGAGTGCTAATTTTGTGCCAGGCACTGTGCTAAAGACTTTTAGTAATTTGTATTGTCTTCTTTACTCTTCCAAACCAAAACTCTGGGGGTGACAGGTAGGGAGAGAGGAGGGAGTGGGATATAAACTTAGAATCTCCCTTTCACAGACAGCCTTTGCAGAAAGTCCAACTTACTCCCAGGAATGGCCAAGTCTTTCTCAGAGCTAGGATGCAATCTCCCTCACCCAGTCGCACGCCCCTGGGCCCTGCCTACAACAGTCCAGGGAAGCACCTTTAGCCCTCCTTTACTTCTTTTTGAATCTTCTACCAGCCTGCTTTCCTGTCTCCCCTTCCACTCCCATCTAATCAATGTAGAAATGGCCTCTCATTTCACTTCTGAGAAGCCATTTCCTGTCATCTCTTTAAAGTCTACCGCTTTCCCACTGACTGTCTCTAATAAGCAGAAAGCAAATGTCTAGCCCTCCTTGTCAGCATAATTAGGAAACTGCTTCCTCTGGACGTGCCTGAAGTCCCTATGTTGCTAAGAGCAAGACTCTTCATGTTTTGCCATTTGGGACGTAACTGTTTTGGTGAGCAGTGTGCAAATCAGTTTTTAACACCAACATTCTGGTCTAGTCTTTGAGACAGGAAAAAGATGAAAATACATATGTTTCCACATTTTAGGGTAGAAAACCCAGTCTGTGGTTTCTCTGGCACTGCTTGTGGTACCATTGAGACCTTCAAGCCATGCAGCCCCATAGGTATACTGTTCCTTATTTGCTAACCTGGTGTTCAAAATAAAAAGACTGGTTTCCTTAGTAGCATTTGATTCTGATTTTACTGAAACTTGTGTGGTTAAAAACGTTCTTATACTATTAGTATGTGACCTTTAAGATATTTGTCAGGAAAAAAAATCTCATAAGAGTAGAACCTTGTTTCCCAACTGAGTCTCTTTTCACTTCAGAAATGGAGTCCCTTAAAATGATCCCTTCCCAACTATACCCTGAAATGTTCAAACCCCTATTTTCTCCTCTTCCCACTTCAAGAGAAATTTTGGGTCACATGTCCCATTACTCCAAATGGTAGATACTGGCCAGCAACAATTTTTCTAAGTTTCATACCTTGCCTGACTTTTTTTGTGTCAACCAGCCTGAGCTCATGGGCCATGGGCATGAAATAGCAGCAGCTGTAGTAGCAGTAGCCACAAAATGTATCAATAAAAGATGAAAAATGACATTTAAACAAAGAACAAACCAGAATAAAATGATCAGTTCATTCCTGTCTGACATGCACATCAGTTAAGAATCTAATAACCTGATGCCTTTGGAAAGATGCAAAGTCTCAGATGTTGGGACCACTGTTTGAAAGTCATATGGACATTTGTCTGGGGGTGCTTGTTCAGTAATTCATGGTGTGTCCTTCTTGGTTGCTGTGTCCTTTGAGTATGTGTTTTCTGATTTACCTCTGGTAAGCCTGAGTCAGGAATTAAAGTAGAGAAAGAACTCAGGGAAACAATAATCAATTTTTAACTACATTATGACAAACTGTCTTCACTGATGTTATTCCTTCAATTGGCCAGTGTTACATTGTCTGGTGTCTTCTAGACATGGTCACACTTGCAGACTAATACAGCTATGAGGTCTGGCCCCTTCAGTTACATCCAATTCAACCCAGTATATTACCCTAGGGAAACTGACAGTGGGGATTTCCTAACTCCTGAGCCAGAGTTTCCAACATGTCATTTTCCAGTTACTCAGCATTTTCTACTCTAGTGATAGTCCCTAAACTTACTGATTAAAAACAAAAATAGCTAAGCCCCAATTACCCAGAATTCCTGGTGCCCCTAACCCACCCAAGATCAGTTACTCATATTGATGATTCTTGTTACCCCAGAGTTTTCAGTGCCTTCTACATAGTACCCTCAGTGAGAGAAAAATATTAATTTGAAAATATTTGAAAGGATCTTGTCAAACTCCTTGGAAGATTAATCATATGCCATTGATTGGAAACCAGAGAAAAGCAAGGCTGCAAAATTATGGCTTCATGCATGCACAGGTGTGGAAGTTTCCATAAAATTCAATTAGTCCAATGGTCATAGGGCTGAGTGGGTGATAGCCATCTCCCCACCCTCCAAGTAATTTTGGAAATGTACTGTGAGCAACTCTGATTGTCACAATAATTTCATAGGTTCTACTGGAATATGTGGGTGGGGAAGTCAATGAGGTTAGAACTCCTGCAATGCATGAGACAGTTTTGTGCAATGAAGAATTGCCCCATGTCTCATGCAACTTACACACATAATTTATCTTAATTTATACAGTGGCCCTGTAGGTAGTGTATTTATCTCCATCTGGCAAATTATAATGGAGGTTAATGGGGAGCCTTCATCTTCCCTACCTGCTTGAAAATCTATGTCCCTAGAATTAGTCATTTTGGTTCAACGTATGCAGACAATATTCCTCCCTCAATTTTTCTAGATTGTTCACATCTCCATGCGGCACATGCAGGGGCCTCTAGAGACCCCACTACAACATCTAAGATAATTCTCCACCTAAAGTAGTGAAAAATCATGTTGGACACCAGAAAGCTCTTAGCAAGGCTCAATAATTAATTACTGATGTTATTTTCACATGGAAAGAAATATTCTTGGTAAATCAGAATAAATTTCTTGAAACTTCATGTAAAATTCATAATTGTGTTAAGGTAATTTTGAGCCACTGTCTGTGTATGCCGTTCTGTGGGATACACAGAGTATACCTTTGTGAGGCTCCAGGGACATTCTTTCCACTTCGTACTTCTTTCTAAATCACAAGGTAAGATCTTATGAGATGCAAAGATTAATTTGTTTTCCTCCACCAACTTAAATTTTTCTCCCTTTCTTTACTACCTGTAGGATTTTAGCACTGAATAAATAATAGGCTTGAAGGTGAACTATTTTCATGAGCCCATATGCATTAGGACAAAAACTGAATTCTATGGTTTAACCAGGACATAATATACATCAATATGGTCTTTGAATGGCTTACAAAGGAAAAAAAACATTTCCTGGGTTATTGGAAGCAGCATGGTGTCAAGGTAGTTAAACAGATTCTATCTCTGTGGTCAAGTACCAGTGCTGTAAAATCACATGAGGTTGAAAAAGAGGAATAAAAATGGAATTTGCTTACCCACACATACCCTAATGACCAAACATTGTAAGTAAACTGAATTGGGCAATTACTATGTTAGTGACTGGTGAAATACTCCCATTGAATTGATTGGTCCTGTTCTTGCTCCTCCCATGGGGTACACACCTGGTTGTGTACCCCCAACTCAGAGACAAAAAAGTTTGCTTTCCCTTCAGTCAGCGTACTACACTTTCCCCTGTTTGAAACTTATTCTGCTGTGGGTTCTTTGTTTATTTCATGTCATCTGCTCTTCAAAAATAAAGACAACTCTCACTTCACCAGTCTAAGATAAAGTAGAACCACCCACACAACCATGAAACACTACAGTATATGTGTTTAGCATTTTTTCAAAAAGTGTTTTGTGACACACAATATTGGCTCTTTTTCCCTGCACCTGAAGGCCTAAATTATAGAACATTAGTTTGCTGGGTCTCTATTAGTTCACCAATGGATGCTGATGTCTCAATTTTTCAAAAGCTTTCCAGTGACTTATGCAAAGCCCTCAGGAAACCTGAGTAGCAAATAGGATTAGCATATTTGTAAAGACCCAGAAGTAATGCATTAACATGCTGAGGTGTCATAAGCCCCAATGAATATGTTGATAATTAGTGCTTCTTAGAGAGCAGCTAGATCACCTTCCTCAATGCTAATGATGTGCAAATAATCCTTGGTGAATCTGAACATCTGCTAGTGGGTGTCCCCAAGCAGGATACAATGACAGGAGACAGATTTATCAACATTGCTGTTGGATTCCACCAAAAACATACTCCAGCCCATAAAACCTTCTATCAGGCATAATCATATTCCTAGCCATAATTTTGCTATTGTTTGCAATCCTATTTTTTTTCTATCTATACTAATTAAAGTCTTGGTGCACCCAAAGTAGTTTGTATAAATTACATGAACTCATAAAAATTTCAGTGTTCATTTGACATGAATCGTTAATACCACTTTTTTGGATGGTTAAAGAGCAAGTGCATTGTTTTTTTAATTGCCACTACGGCAGTGAATGAGAGTATCAACTATATTTGTTAAAATGTAAACAGAAAAACAAAACAAAATCATATTCTAGTGTTTGGTGAGTTAATAACAGATTTTTGCAGCCTGAAATAGAGTTTGTTTCCCAGAATCTTCTGGTGAAAATGGAAGCACATGTCCCTTAGAATAATGCTCTTTGTGTCAGTCTAGGTGACACATGGTTACTTTGCTCAAGTAGAAGCTGGCTAACCTCCAGATAGCGACTCCATTATGGGACATATGATTCTCTCTGTTCCAGCTTTGTGACCCCAGAGCTCCCCAACTTATCCTCCCCCATCACCTTATTTCCAGTTTCCCCTAGTATTTTCGGCCAGAAGAGTTCTTGATTAATGTGAGGGTTAGGGTAGAACTTGCTCCTGTAGCTCAGGATGCTTTCTCTTAAATTGTTTGTCTATATCATAAGTCTTTTTTATTTTTTAACATCCTAGGCTTTTGAAAGTGGAGACCTAGTTTTTCTCCATTTTCCATTGTTACATCAGTTCTCCTTGACAACTAGCACAGAATGGCCTATTTCAATGGGAGGGATGGTCCAAGATCAAACAAATACAGAGGAAAAACAATGAGTTAAAAATTCAAAACAATTCCACTACAAATTCTTAACATGAACCACAAAATCCTTCTGAAGGCAATATTTGAGAATAAGCACTAACAAGATTTAAATTCATGAAATTAGATCTTAATTGATTATTTAAGCATCAGAGAAGTTTAAGAAACAGAAAAATCTACTACATTTCATTATCTCCTACAATTCATGAATCTGGCACCCAGAATATTACAAGGCTCCTTCCAGAAACTATGTTAGTGTCATAGCTCACATTTACACAGAACTTTGCCATTCGAAGTCACAAATATTATGTCATTTGATCCTGAGTTAGTCAAAGTCACATAGATGGTGAGAGTGACAGTGTCAGATCTCCAAAAATACTTGGTATTTCTGAAAAGCAATTGCCCTCTAAAAATCATAACCTCAATTAAATAGAGTGTTTATCCAAACATGATCACTGATTCATTTGGACTTCTTACAAATCTTTTCACAATTTGTGTACCTTTTCTTATCTAAAGCATATCATCAGGCCCCTATATGTCATTTTCCCAGCTCTCTATGGTTGTAGTCTCAGCCTGCTCAAACCCCTTTACCCCAGGTCTTGAGCAAATACTGATGATATGGGCAGGGCCCATAGCAGTCACATCAGTTTACATCCACAGCAGTTTAGCAAGGACCTGATGCAACAGAGAAGAGTCTGATGCTGTTTGGACCTCTCAAGCCCCAGGACTTCCTGCCCCTTCCTCTTCTCAAGCTGTTTCAGTGCATTTGATCAGGTATGCTGGTCAGTACTCAGATCCTCATCGCCCTTGTGTCAGTGCTTGCTCAAAAGGACTAGATGCCACCATGGGGACCCCGCTCACCAGTAGTGGCCTCGTCTTTTATAGATGGATTCCTCAAAATCACACTTGCCGCCTTTGTCTCCAAGATTTGGATCATGGTCTAGATGCTCCCACCCTTTCTCCTCAAAACTGCCACACCACAGTCTCACCAACCGCCAGGGTGCTCTGCCCTTTCGTGACCAAAACCCTGAAGCTAGGTGAGTTTTGCAAGCCCTATGCACGGCAGTCCCACTCCCTGATGATCCTAAGATGTAAGACCTCACAGAATTTACACTGGAGCCTAAGTAACAGTGCACCACGCCAAAGAAGACACAGTTAAACTAAACACAATCCAGGGATTCTGACTTACCGACTTCTTTTGCAACTTGCTTCGTCTGTCAGTTCTTCTAGAAATGGAAAATTTTTCAGATCAAGAAAAACTGAACAGAACTTGCCAGAATGACGAAGCTAATGACAATGATTCATTGATTTATTCAACAAAAATCACAATAATAATAATAGGCATTTACAGAGCATTGTCTCTCTTCCAAGCATTTTATATGCATTTTATTTAATCTTCACAACAATCTTATCAATGAGGCTTGGAGACTATAAGTAACATCCCTAAAGTTTCACAGCTAAAGAGATCTAAGTCTAACTGAATCCCAAACAAGTACAGCACGTGCTTGCTAGTTGCTCACGAGTATAATTTTACACTAGCCTATTACACATCCTTGGGGGTGGCCATAACCAAGATGTCAATGGTTCTCTGATGTAACTTTACATCGCCACGGGGAAAGATGGCAGGCTTTTTCCCATGGTGCATTTTGCCAGTCACCAGTGGAAGGTGACCTCTGAAGGTCACCTTAATTGGAAATGAACTAGACCTTGCATGTGGAGAGAGAATTCTACTGAAGAAGGTCCTGCTGGTTGGGGCAGACAACTTCACACTGCTTGGCAAGCCACTCCTCAGAAAGGATCTTGTTTGAGTAGAAGCCATAGTCATTGAAAAGACAGAATCATGGACAAGAGTCATTATGAGATTTAGGAGAAGGAAAAGCTTCAAGAAGAAATAATTCATTGTGACCCCTCAGACCGTCCTCCGGATAAACAGCATTGAGATTGCTCTGTGTCTGTTGTAGTCACCGAGTTAGTATTTGCAGAAATATAAAAATAAACTCTTGCTTTCCAAGGAAAAAAAGAATCTTGGGTATGGCCACCCCCAATAATGTGTAATGGGCTAGTGTAAAATTATACTAATGAGCAACTAGTGAGCACATGCTGTACTTAACAGCTCTTGTTCAGGATTCAGTTAGACTTAGATCTCTTTAGCTGCAAAACTTTGGGAATGTTATTTATAGTTTCCAAGCCTCATTGATAAGATTGTTGTGAAGATTAAATAGAATGCATATAAAATGCAGCTTAGTTGGTGATGGCACTTTCACCTTTGATCCTTCATCACCATCTGCCCAAAAGAAGCCCTGTCATGGAGCAGCCAGATTCTCATTTTAGGTAAACAGAAAAGGATAAGGCACTTCTGGCCTTGTATTTTCTCCCAGAGCACTCAGATGCTGATTATATTACAGACAAATCAAGATTTCTCAACCCTCTCCAATTCTTTCAATCAATTATCCATTTAGTGTAACTATGTGATAATGTCTAACACATAAAATTATCATGAAAAATGTGAAAGCTACTAAACTAAAAAAAAAAAAATTCTTTTTAGTAGCAAGGATTTTGTATGGGGAAGCCTGGCTTTGTGGGAAATGATTTGATAAACTTACACTGGAAACTGAACCTTAGGGGATGGATTCCATTCCAGTCAAATCTTCAAAGGAAGAGAGGAAGCTACTCTGGATAATAAGAGTGAAGAATTGGAAGTTCCTGGGAGGAAATCCTGGAAAGGAAAAGAAATTGGTACTGTGTAGAGGAAAGAGAAAACTCTCCCCTCTCCATGATGGTGCAGCTGAGGCAGAACTTTGGAAAAAGAAAATCTCTGGAATACTGACAATCGTGTTTCCCTGAAAAACCCTCCGACACCTTCAGAAACTATTCTGAATTGCTGAGTATTAATGCTTTTGTGTGAGTATGTTATTTTGAGGAGTTAAGCTCTACGTCTTGATAAGAATGTATCAAAAATAGACCTCGCACATCAACCCAGGAGTCAGAGGTCACAAAGGAGACTGACAAATGGGTCATGGTGAGAACTACAACCACCCGTGTCCATATAGCTTAACTAGCGGAACTGAAGCTGAATGCCACCTTGGTCAAGATGACTTAAAGAAACCAGTAAATAATTTCACTGCTTGCTTCAGAAAAGTATTGAAAATCAATTTATCTGAACAAATCATTTGCTTAACTGGACAAACGACCTCCTTCTCAGGACAGTAGATTGCTCCCCTGAGTAAACAATTATCAAATGACTACTTATATGTCAAGAATTGCTTCAAGAACCTTGCCTTACATTTCCACCAGACCTAAATCAACACACCAGATTCCCCAATCTCAGTTTCCCTTTACTAAAAGACTTTTCTCAAACCACTTGATCCCATAGCCCCAAGCCCTATAAATATCCTCCTGACCTCCTCTGAACCTCTAGGTTCTGAGACCTAGTAAGACTTTGTCAAGCTTACTATAGTAGGCTTAATACACAGCTTTGATTCATCAACAGGTGCTTTTCTTTAGGCAAGTCAACAGGGGCTAGTGCTGAGCCTGTCACAGACCACATACTATGATATTAACAATATAATAATAACAAATAAAGGCCTAGCAGAGGCTAACATAATACCAAATACTCAATAAATGAGGCGGCATAAAGCTACTTGCATAACTGTGGCAAGAAAGATGGTAATATCAATAAAATATCAGGTGACAAATAACAGGCCACAAGATATCCTGAGCTCAACTTGAACTTTTCCATTCCAAATGTGATATCAAATTTCTTTACCAAAGAAATTTTGTTTCTTTGCTTCTTTAGCAAAGAAATTCAAATCTAAGTACAAGAATACACAACGAATTGTTTTTACCTTAATAGTCAGGACAGAACAGAGTGATTTCAAATAAGTGACCCTTGTACTGAAAGCAGAATAAGTAACTACCTTTTTTTTAAGTCAATTCCATATTGATATTTCCAATATAACAAGGTTTCTTTTCTCCTTTCTCACAAATTAGTTTATAATCCTTTTTTTTTTCTAGTTTTGGTGTCCCACAATTACTTATTTTCATTTCAAGCAAAAATGAAAAATCACAGTATTATCCTTCCTGGAATCAGCTGCCAAGTCAGCTTCCATTCAGACAGTTCATCTTGTTGGCATCAGTCACAATCTTCCTCAAAGGAACATGAAAGAATGCACAAGTGTAAGTCTCCTAGCGTTCTAGCATCCCAAAAAGAGTCCCATACAATTAGTAAACAACAGCAATGCAAGGACTCAAAAATAATAAGTCCTTGGTATTTGATCTAAATTTTTTCACTAGTTTTTCATTTTTATAGCTTTAATGCCATGAGTTTTGTCTAGGATTTTTTTTTTTTTGCATATGTGCATCCAATTGTTCCAGCAACATTTGTTGAACAATCTATGCTCTCTCCATTGAATTACCTTTACTCTGTCAAAACTCAGTGGACTATATTTGTGTGAGTCTATTTCTGGGCTCTCTGTTCAGTTCTATTGATTTATATGGCTATTCTTTCACCAGTACCATTTTGTACTAATTACTGTGCCTTATAGTAGGTTTTCAAGTTAAATAGTATGAGTCCTCCAAATTTGTTCTTCTTCAGTATAGGGTTAGCTATTCTATGTTTTTTCCCTTTCCACATAAATTTCAAAATTTGTTGGTATCTACAAAATACTTGCTGGGATTTTGTTGAATCTATAGATGAAGCTAATAAGAAATAACATCTTAATGATATGGAGTCTTCCAATCCATGAACATGGAATGTTTCTCCATTTACCTAGATCTTCTTTGATGTTTTTCATCAGTGCATTGTAATTTACTACATAGAGGTCCTGTACATATTTTGTTAGATTTATACCTATTCCATGTTTTGGGTGCTATGGTAAATGATGTTTTTAACTTCAAATTTTAATTGTTCAGTGCTGGTATATTGGAAAGCAATTAACTTTTGTGTATTCGCCTTGTATCCTGTCACCTTGCAACACTCATTTATTAGTTCCAAGAACTTTTTGTCAGTTCCTTGAGATTTCCTGCACAGACAATTATGTCACTATGAACAGCTTAATTTCTTCTTTTCCAATCTGTATACCCTCTGTTTTCTTCGACCAATATGTTAGGTTAAATGGAAAAGAATTAAGGTTGAAGATGAAATTAAGGTTGGTAATCACCTGGCCTCCAGATGAGGAGATTATCCTGGATTATCTGGGTAAGCCAATATGAAAGCAAAGGTTCTTATAAATGGGTAATATAGGCAGAGAGAGAGAACCAGAGAGATGGCAGCATGAAAAGGACTCAGCTGACAAGGAGGAAGCAGACTGTGAGCCAAGTAGTGCAGGCAGCCTCTAGAAATTAAAAAAGATAAGGAAACAGATTCTCTTCTCAGAGCCTCCAGAAGGAACACAGAGCCTCCCTACACCTTAATTTTAGTCACTGAGACTGATTTTGGACTTATGACATCCGGAACTGGAAAATAACAAATTTGTGTTGTTTTAAGCCACCAAGTTTGTGGTAATTTGTTACAACAGCAATGGGAAACTAACATACATATCTTCTGAAAATAAGCCTGTTGTAATTTTTTGTTCTTCCACAGGTAAAGTGGTGTTTTTTCCCTTTGGCTCTTTCAAGATTTTCTCTTTGTTTTTCTGCCATTTGAATATGATATTCTGTCTTAGATCATTTTGTGCTGCTATTACAGAACACCTGAGACTGAGTAATCTATAATGAGCAGACATTAATTTGTCTCACAGTTCTGGAGGCTGGGAAACCTAAGGCCAAGGGGCTGCACCTGGTGAAGACCTTCTTGCTGCATCACAACCTGGCAAAAGGCATCACATGGATGAGAGAGAGCAATAGAGCTTGAGAGAGAAAGGTTCAGAGGAGGAGGAGGAGAAGGAGGCTGAATTTATTCTAAAAGTAAACCCACTCTTAGGATAACTAACCCATTCTCAATAATGACATTAATCCATTCATGAGGGCACAGCCCTCATGACCTAATCACCTCTTAAATGTCCCTGTCTCAACACTATTGTGTTGGAGATTAAGTTTACAATACCTGAACTTCTTACAAACCATAGCATATTCTTAGGGGTAGTTTTATGGCAATTTGTTCTGCCCAGTATTCTATGAGGATCTATTGTTTTGCTACATATTTTGAAATTGCCAAAAAAAAAAAAAGGAAAAAAGAAAAAAGATATTGTCCCCTCCCCAGTTCTTGGAAGTTCTTTTTTGTGTGTTTTTTTCTATTCTGTTTGTTTGCTTGTTCTTCATTTTCTCTCTCTGCATTTCAGTTTGGGAAGTTTCTATTTACCTATCTTCAAGCTCACTGATTCTCTTCAAGCTCACTGATACGTTGTGTTTACTGGAGCCTATCGAAGACAATCTTCATTTCTGTCACAGTATTTTTTAGTTATAGTATTTCTATTTGATTCTTAGAATTTCCATCTCTCTACTGACATTACCCATCTGTTCTTGCATGTTGTCTACTTTCTCCCTTAACATATTAATTTTAGTTATTTTAAATTTCTTACCTGGTAATCCCAAACTCTATGTCATATCCGAGTCTGGTTTTGATGTTTGCTGTATCACTTCAGGCTGTGTTTTCTCTCACCTTTCCGTGTGCCAGAGGCTTCAAGTTCTCTGGCATTCTTGCCTTTGTCTCCCATCTTTACCTTGTGCTTCCGTAACTACTCCTACTTAGACAGAGTCTGTGCCTTGCAGCTCTTTCACCTGTGATCCACTGTTATTGCTGGAGCCCCGTGGTATGTAGTAAAGTATGGGGAAAGGGAAGTGTTTTATAATCTTTAAATCTCAGCATTTTAGTGGGCCTGTGTCTCAGGACTGTGATCTTCACAAGTGTTTCTTCTTGTATAGCTTTAGGTGTAACAGGACAACTAGAAGGGACTCAAGTTAGAGAAACATCCTTCCCCCACAGCCCTCTCACAGGAGTCTGGTAAAGCCTTTCCCCTGGAGAGCAGACCTTTGTTTCTGGACATACTTCAGAAGGTTACTCGTCCCCTCCCCCTGCCAGAGCCACAGGGGTATCTTTGTCAGAACTTCACCAGGAGAACTTGGTGGGATTTCTGTAGGTATGCTCACGAAGACATGGAGGACCCATCACAGTTCGGCCCCCAGGTGTTTCTCACTCCCATGCTAGTCCACACTCAGCCTCCAGCAAGTCATCAAAATTACCATTTAAGTGTTTTAACAAGTTAATTACTCCAGTGGATTCAGGTCCAAGTAAGCAGATCTTGGCTGTGAATTTCTGGATTTGCCTACTCTCCAGATTTTATTGTGGCAGTTTGTCCTGCAAATTCCGTTCTATGATGGAACTAAAAAACTCGCTGATTTTATTTGTCCAGCTTTTCCTTGTTTTAAAGGCTGGAGTAACAACTTCCATGCTCTGTATATGTTGGAGCTAAAATTGGAAGTCTGTCATGATGGTTTTTTTTCTTTTTTTTCTTTTTTTTTTTTTCTGAGATGGAGTCTCCCTCTGTCACCCAGGCTAGCGTGCAGTGGCATGATCTCAGCTCACCACAACCTCCACCTCCCAGGTTCAAGCGATTCTTCTGCCTCAGCCTCCTGAGTAGCTGGAACTACAGGCATGTGCCACCATGTCCACCTAATTTTTGTATTTTTAGTAGAGACAAGGTTTTACCATGTTGGTCAGAATGGTCTCAATCTCTTCACCTCAGGTGATCCGCTCACCTCGGCCTCCCACAGTGCTGGGATTACAGGTGTAAGCCACCACACCCAGCCCATGATGGTTTTTTTCATTGAGGCCTCAGTTGGAAAATTCAAATGCTTGGAGCTACAATCATCTAAGAGCTTGCTCACACACATCTGATGATTTGTGCTGATGCTGAGTGGAAGCCTTACTGGAACTCTTGGCCAGAATATGCACACATGGTTTCCCCATGCAGCCTGAACATCTCAACATGATGTTGGGTTCTGAGGGCAAAAGTCTTGAGATGGAGAGAAGCCAGGTAGAGACTGCACCCTAGACTTCAAAGGATGTGACTTCATTTCCACTTCACTTCACTGGTAAGCAAAGTCACAAGCCCCCACCCAGTATTTAGGGGAGGAACATACCCTCATCTTTAAGTTGGGGGAGTGTCAGTCACATTACAAGAAGAGCATGGGGATGGGGTGAATATAGAGGTGTGATTACTTTTGGAAATTTCACCTTGTTGCAAGTTAAATATGCGGAATTCTGAGTCATCAAGAATTTTAGACCTCACCAGTCTGTGACTCTGAAATAATCTCAGAGTGACTTTTTCGTATTTATATTTTGAAAAAATATTGCAGGCTGGGCGCCTGCAAATCCCAGCACTTTGGGAGGCCAAGGTGGATGAATCACTGAAGTCCAGGAGTTCAAGACCAGCCTGGGCAACATGGTGAAACCACGTCTCTACAAAAAGTACAAAAATAAAAAATAAGCTGGGCATGGTGGTGCATGCCTGTGGTCCCAGCTACTCGGGAGGCTGAGGCAGGAGGATGGCTTGAGCCCAGGAGGCGGAGGTTACAGTGAGCCGTGATTGCACGAAATGCACTCTAGCCTGGGTGACAGAGTCAGATCCTGTCTTAAAAGAAAGAATAAAATTGCAAACTTACAGAAGAGTTGGAAAAGCTTTATATTTCCTGAATCATCTCAGAGTAAGTGGCTATCCTGATGCCCCTTCACCTCTGAATACATTCATGTGCATTACCTACCCACAAAGACATGTCCTGCTTAACCATGATACAAACCTCAAAATCAGGAAATTTAAATTGATACATTACTACTCTCTCATCTTCAGACCTCATTCAAGTTCACCAGTTGTTCTAAAAATGATTTCTACTGCACAAGGATTCAGTTTAGAAACTTGCATTGCATTTAGCCATCATGTCTCTATAATTCATTTCAGAACGAACTTGTTCTTCAGTCCTTAGTCTTTCCTTAACTTATACAACTTTGATACTTTGAAGACTACAGACAAGATATTTTGTAGAATGCTTCTTAGTTTGCATTTGTATGTTTTCTCATGACTAGAATAGGTTATGCATCTTTCACAGAGATATCACAAAAGGTGTGCTGTGTTCGTTTTCTTGCATCCTATCAGGTAGGATACCCTTTTCATTTATCTCATTACTAAGGATTTTCACTTTTATTCCTTGATTAAGATGATATCTGCTAAGCTTCTCTACCATAAAATTACTCCTTTCCAGTTTGTAATTAATAAATATTTTGTAGGGAGATATTTTGCAATGATGTGGCTATACCATTCCTCATCAAACTTTTGGTGTATTCATTTATATCAATATATACTCATGGTTTCCTATTATATTCAATAGGTCATAATACATTACTATCACTATTTATTTTGATGCTCAAATTTTCTCATATTTAACCAGTGGGAGTCCCTTCAAGCTGGTTTCTGTGCCTTTTAACATGTTTCCATCATCCTCTGAATACTTCTTTTTTTTCTAGCACTTCATGTACTTTCACTACCCCTGTTCTGGGATCAGCCAATTCTCCAAGGAGTTCTGGTTCATTCTAGCAAAGAATGGTATTTAGAAGTCAAGATATGGGTGATCAGTGTTCTCATTGTTATCGAGATGTTACTACTCCCAGGCCCCCTCAATGGACAGAGTTAGGGTGAACTAATATTTCTATCTATTATTTATTTCTATATCTACCTCTATATATTGAAGAGTGTAAGTTAATACTGATACATCTAATTCTAATTCAATATCATAGGGTTTATTCTAATTTTCTCCTTTTCTGTACTGTACCTTCCTTCAATAGTGAGGAAAACTGGCTCCCATTATCTTTAATATAATTACTTAATTAATTTCCCATCTGCACTGATATGTCTTCCCCTATGCAGATGCCATTCTTACTTCACTCTAACACTCATGCTGGGCCATCCTAGGACACAGATGTCCTCCTCACCTTGCCTGGACTCTGACACCCTACTCCAGGCCATTCTTCCACATGGGCACCTCCTTGCTAGGCTAAGGTTCAGAGGACCCATATCAGGCTGCCGCACTGTGATAGACTGCATAATGGACCCCCAAAGATGTCCACATCCTAGTCCCCTGAATCTGGGACTGTTGATTTATATGGCAAAAAAAAAAAAAAAAAAAAAAAAAACTTCTCAGTTAAAAATCTTAAGAAGGAGGAGACAATATCCTGAATTATTCAAGAGGTCTTAATGTAATCACAAGGGTCCTTATAAGAGGAAATCGGGAGTATCAGAGTCAGAGAGAATGAGAGAGCCTGGAAGATACTCTTCTGCTGGCTTTTAAAAAGGAAGAGGCCACTAGCTGAGGAATGAGAGTGGCCTCTAGCAGTTGGAAAAGTCAAGGAAACAGATTGTCTCCTAGAGTCTCCAGAAGGAACAAGCCCTGACGATGCCTTGATTTTAGCCCACTGAGCCTAGTTTTGGATTTCTGTCCTCCATGATGATAAGATAATAAACGTGGCTTTTTTTTTTCAGCAACTAAGTTTGTTGTCACTTATTACCAAAGCAATAGGAAACTAATATGCTCACCCACCTCTTCAAGGACCTTCTCCTCATTCTGCTCAGGTTCTGACACCTTCCACACCAGGTTTCCTCCCTACACACTGTGCCTGGAATTTGGCTGCCCATAGTGGGCAATTACAGATATCTACCTTACTCTGATGCACTTAATTGATTTAGAATAATATTGTTCAAATGGGAAGAGAGAGGAAGAGAAGAATGAAGAGAACAGGATAAGAAAGAACAGGAAAATCCATTGACACTTCATGCTCAAGTTTTAATCACCAAAAATTGCCCCACCAGCAAGCATATGCCAGCAATTTCTGAAAGTCACTAAGGGTGAAAGCTATACGATAAGGGCTCTCCCACTGCAAGCCCAGGCTGCCGTCCCAGCTGCTTACAAGATTAGGGAGATACCTGCCCCTGCTGGCATTGGGAGAGGAATCAGCCCCCAAGGTGTCTTAGTCTAAAGCATGGTCCATCCCTCCTACAAGCTCCATCACACTTCTGAAACTAGGTGTGTTCATAAGAGAAGAAACATACAACATAGAGAATAATTGACAACCACTGCATAGGCCAGTCTCAACTCAAGTTCTCTTAAAGGATCTTCTCCCTGTCTCATTCCCTGCTATAATCACAGCACCTAATACAGTTTATATCTCTTCATGTCTCACAGTCTGGGCCAAACTGAGACCAACCTCAGAGAGAGGGAATGTTTTATCCAGCCCTAGACTAAAATTTATCTCCTGGGGCTTCATTACACATGGTATGATTAATCACTGCTCAAGATGATCGATGGTGGGAATTTCCAATCCCTTCCCCAGAAGTATGGTCTAGAACTGTGGTCCAGGCAAGACAGCTTCACAGTAGCCCTCCATCTGTTTATACATCAAAGTCTGCATCAATGAATCTTAATTCAAACAAGAGTGGAGACACCAGTAGCAGATCATATTAGCTGTAGTTGTGCCAAAATTAACCAAATTTACTTCCAATCTTGCTTCATCAAAGATTCAAAAGTTTTAGCATCAGATCTCACCCACTGTCACTTAGTTACCCAATAATCAAAATAATGACCCCTGATTATTGTCAATGACTCAAATGATCCTTTGTGTGATCTATTTCACATAATCCTACTGTTGCTGTTGGCGGGTTATGTGAAATTGTTGAGAAGGAAGCCCCAGATGTCTAAACCTCTCTATCCTTGACATTCATGATCTTGCCACCACTACATGTTCCACAGCTGGTAGAACTAATCTCACTATATCCATTATCTTGTTTATGTCGGTGATCATAAGAAGTCTCAGACTCACAACACATCCCTATGCACATTCCCTTTTATGACAGCCTCTCTTACTTTGTCTCACTGGGTCTTCTGGAATTTACAGCCCAGAACTAACCAAATCCATCATATCCTCAACTTCCTCCTTCTCAAAAGATAAACTGGCCCTCCCCTAAGGACATTGCTTCCCCTGAATTCCTCTCAAGTGTGGCTGATTTTCTCTTCCGTCTTCTGGGCCCAGCACACTGGTCTGCTGGTTCTTCTACCACTCCAGGAAAATCTCTTCAGAGCCTTTACAAGGATATACCTTTTGCCTGGAATTCAAATAGCTACCTCACTTACTTCTTAAAGCGCTTCCTCAAATGGCATCTCCTCAATAAGGCCACATATAATTACCCTTTTAAACCTCTAGCCCTCCCACTCCACCATACATAGGACTCCTAATTTCCCTGTCCTGCTCTCCTTTAACTATTTTTCCATGACACCAATCACCTTAGAGAATGCCATGCAATAGACTCACATATTATGTATTTTGTTCATTGTTTATCTGTCCCTTGCTTAATTTCAAATTCCCCAGGGGCAGGGATCCTTGGCTGTTTTGCTTGAGTAAGGTATCTCAAGGTCTACAACAGCACCAGGCACATAGTAGGTACTCCAATAAATATTTCTTGAGTGAAAGAATCAATTCGTACCACAATATTATGAGGAACACACAATTATTTTTCTTTTTCAGACAATAAAGCTGAAACTTAGACAATATACATAATGTACTAAAGGTCACACTACTTGTAATGGAATAACTTGGATTCCAATCCAAGCCTTCTCCCTAGAGCTTACACCCACTACTCCACACCCACTGGTGTTTGCCAGCATTGGATGAGGGAGAGGAAGATTCTGAAATGAAGGAGGGAATAGGAAGGTGGAGAAGGGGCTAGAAATAAATCTCTGTGTGCCAAGCTAAGCAGTTTAAACTACATTCCATAGCAGAACCTCTGAATTGAATAGTGACATAATTAAATCTGTATCTTAGAAAGATAATTCAAAGAGCTGCTAACTGGAAAAGCGAAAGCCAACAAAATGCTAGTGGAAAGAAATACCACATTTAATGGAACCAAATGCAACTCTAAAATTTCCACAGCTAAGAAGACTCCCCTCCCTACTAATTCATTAATAGGTAGTTCTTTCACTCCAGTTCTCACTTAGAAAAAGTCCAACACAGCATAAGTAGTTGTGAACTTACACTTTATTCATATATATTAGATATTGATAATCTTAACAAATGAGTTACTTTCCATTTGGGTACAGTCACAGTTGTCAACAATATTTGGAAGCACCAGGCATGAAATCTCCTGAGATGCTATGTTTTCATCAGGGTCACCTGACACATTCAAGTTCTGTCTGACATGCCATTAAAGCACTGGCTCAGATTGCAGGCATATTTTCAAACCGGCAGTAACTGGATAGTATCACTTCACTTATAAGTGTTCATTGTATCATCAAGTGAAATAAACACACAACCCACGGGATCTTGCTTAGGTTGGCTGCCTAGTTGGCCCCTGAGATAAAGCCTTGTAATCACATAGCCTTGCCTAATTAGTCAGAAAACAAAGGATTAAGTGAGACAGTCACAGGATATAGGAATTATAAATAATACATATATTAATAGATATTCATTTTCATTACACAAAAGTTGCTATTATAAATACTTATTTGATTGATGAGTCTAAAAATATATTCCCCATATAAATAATGTTAAATATTAATAAATAGATTTAGATTTAAAATTCAAATATTGCAGGCAGGACAACCATTACTGGGATGCTCTTCGACCTCGAAACAGCATCTGACTCCTTTTTCGCTTCCCCGTTTTAACTGCTGGCGACAGTTCAGCCATCACTTGGATGAGTTCATGTATTGCTTTGCGTTGGACATTCAAGTCAGTTACCTATTGAGAAAGAAAAGAGCAAAATTAATTTCAGGCACATAAGCCATCAGGATATTCTGCTAATGTCATGATGGTCAGTGAAAATAAAAGTATTCCTTTAAAAAATGGACCGTATTACCTTAATATACAATATTTACTTCTTCAGCAGTTGAAGCTAAAAATTACAATTACATTTCTAGTTGTGCTATAATGTGGTGGAGTCCATCACATATCTTTAAATCTACTTCTATAGGATTCTTGAAATTATATAGTGAAAAGACTCCTGGTGTGGAGTCAGCATAAAAAGGTGGGTTTGAATCTCATGCATGCAATAATTCTGACCTTGAGCCAGCTACTTAACCTCTCTGACCTTCTATTTTCTCATCTAAAGGAGGATGAGACTGTTTCTATGACCTCTCTATCATCAATCTACCAATTATATCACTTTATACTTTAGTCTCTCCTGTATGCATCAAATGAGTAACTATAGGTCAATGATTCTCACTGTTGTGCATAGCAGATTAACCCGGAAACCTGTTAAAGACCTCAGAGATCCAGGTGCATGAAGTGGAAGGACTGTGCCCTGTGCATTCACTAAGCTCCCCAGGTGATTCTGACATCCACCTAAGTTTGAGAACCACTGATCTAGGTTAGGTACCCTAGAAAACACCAAATCCAAAACGAGTGAAAACTGTAATTTTTAATTTCTCCCAGATTAGGTCAGTCTCTCAATTTCCATAATAGATTTTAAAATAAACACCCCCAATCATATTTATATATGGCTTACTGATATATAAAGTTTAAAAGTAGGAATTGCAACAACTTTTCCAGTACCCTGCCTTCTAGGCAAGCAAATTGAACTACTTGCATTTCCTCACTCTAACCAATAGGGCCATTTAGATGATGCTTCATAAAATGTGGACCATTTACCTTCCTCTTGGCTCTGCCATTACATTTTTTCTAATCTTGGGAACACTATGGCTACCTCACCACATTTCTGAGGATGGCTGGGGGATTACAGCTAAAGACTAATTGTCAAAGGGCATAACATGCATAAAATGGCTTAGCAACTGAGCCAAAGAGAATAATAATTAATAGAGCTCACTCAAGATTGCCCATCAGGAAACAGGAGGTTTGTAGCTTCCAGAAGGAAGAAACCAACAGATTTTTTTTCATTTTTTTAAGTCCCAGTTCCTGCAGAGTAGAAAACATTTTCGACAAGCTGTGTGTTTGCAAGTGACAGATTTTACTTTCCAATGTTCAAATCATCACCAAGAAACTAAGAGACTTATCCAGGACTGAACAGTAAACCAGGGGCACCACTGGATTAGAAACAAGTGCCGAGTGTCTAGTTTATAACCAAAGGAGACCTGTTGCCATGTCTCTCCTTTCTGTTTCTGGGGGCTTACATGAGAGGAGTGAGAGGCAGGCCCAGCAATAGTGAAAGCTGAGCACAAATCCTAAGAACACAAATGCTAGCTTGAAGACCCAGTCCCTCTCATTTGAGCCCATTTGTATCAAAGTCAACCCCAAAGGAATCTAGAGGCCTTTGTCTTCTAGAAAACATTTTGAAAAACATGATTTGTCTTTATGCCTCAATGTTATCTTTCTGTTTATAGAAGCCATAACTTAAAGATACAAGTTCATGAGGTAAGACTTAGGAGTCTAAGGAGTTCTCCAGCTGAGATATTCTGAAAGTTGATAGCGAGTTGATAGAACAATCTTTTCATAAGGTATACATTCTATCTATTTTTCCCTAAAAACAAACAAACAGCAACCATTCTTGCTTCTAACTGGGCAGTACAATCTGATAGGTTGGCTAGAGACTTGCAGTGGGGTGTCCCTGGTACCTATTCAAAGACTGTAGCTTTCTTCTATCTCATTCTCATTTTCTATTCTTTGCATTGTAGAGTTTTGGAGCAAAGAAGGTCATCAAACTTATGCAGTGAACCTAACAGTTTCCTTTTAAGATGAGGAAACTGAGCCCCAGCCAGCCATGTGATTCATCACAGTTCCTTGGTGGCTGAGTTGGGAGGAGAACACACATCTTCTCAGCTCCTCCCACTGCTCTTTCCATTAAGACAGACAGCCTCTCATTCAAAGTAAGAGAATTTCCATCATATGAGCAAGGGACAATGAGAGAACTGCTTCTCAGTACTCCCCGCTGCTTCCTCACCTACTTCCTCTTCACTGGATTTGTCAACTCACCTGTCTTTACGCAATAGTTACAATGCCAGCATTTTTCTACATTACATACTTCAGCGATTCTCTTACTGGCTTTGCAAAGTCACCCAAACACGAATGGAAATAGTAAGGTAGAGTTTCAGCCATGAGTTGAGTTCATAGCTTTAGCAACTGTTAAATAGCTAATGTCTACTTTCTGGAGAATAAATGCTTTGCAAGACCCTCGGCAATGAAACCAAAGAAAGAATTTAAATAGCCTCACCGAATAATTAGTCAGCTTTTCGAAGTCATCTCGTTTCTTTTTGTTGCTATTGAAAAACTTGACATTCATGTCTTCCTTGATGGTCTCCACACTCTTTTGGATGCTCTGGTCATCTTTAAAGTTTTTAAAAAGTTTGAAGTAAAAGGAGACAATTTGGCTCTGCATTATTTTTCTGTCACTCTCCTTGGAAGGAAAGAGCACAAACAGAGGATGATGTGAATTTATCTATCAGAAAGCAAGCAACAGGAAAATTAGCCAAATGGGAATATTCAGCTTACCTCTTTCCAATTCTTCAAAATGCCTAAGAAAAGAGTTCCATTATCTGCTACATCTGAATGACCTGCATTCTAAAAAAGAAAAAGAAAAAATTGGTTTACAATTAGCCCATAAATTGCCTTAAAAATACATTTCAAGTTTCATTGAACTCAGATGTGACAATATTCACTGATTTCCTTTTCAACTCTTCCGCTTAGTTCTAACAATAAGTATTCCCAAAAGGCTTATGTGAGATATAGACAAAGACTATTATGCTCTTTTAGCTTTTTTATTTCCCAATACAGCCATTAAATTGCAATGTCACAAATGAGCTCAACAAAGCTGATGATACTCCAAAGGTCCCAAAAACTATAGTAAGCTAAAGAAAGTATTTTCAAGCTAGGCTAAAAAATACAAAAACAAAAAACAGCAAAGCCACCCCACTATAAAATACTGCCCCCCAATGGTACAGGTTTCTATTACATCTACTGTGCCTTCCTGTAGGGTATTATTATACGAGCTTTAAAAGATAGTTCCAAACATGTGCGAGTGTGTGTGTGTGTGTGTGAGATTTGATTTTGTGTTGTAAGAATAAAATCAATTGTGAATGTCTGAATATTATTATGACAGCTATAATTATAATAGCTAAGTTTTAAACAAATAATGAAATATTTAAAATGTAAAAACTTTTCATTAACCATCAATAAAATTTTAAAAGAAACTCAAAAAATTCACTTAAAATTTTTAAACATTCCTTAGCCAGAATCATAATTCTTCCAAAATCCCAGTGAGCAACGAAGTTCAGGAATACTTCACAAGTAATATAGATAGAGAAGCAGAATGTTGAAATCACTCTTTGGAGAAAATCACCTATCAGTTATTTTTTTAAGCCAAAGCTTTAAGGACCTTTTTTACTTTAATTTGTAAATGTTTCCTATTACCTTTTTAAGGCTAATCTTGACCTTAGAGTCTGAGAAGTCAAAAACTAACAACCAATCATTTTTTTCAATCTGCATACTCCTTGACTATCACAACTGAATGAGTTCCCACCACAAAATTATTAACATCATTATGCTTCATACCCATATTATGCCCATCTTTTGGAAAATTCATAAATCCCTTTTAAGTCTCTATACAAACTGAGCGGAAGGTTAAAACAATATCTAGATTATTTAGTCAAGGAACTCATCTAGTCAACAATTAACAAAATAACACCAAATCTCAAAATGACTGCCTACAAGAGATGACAGCCTATCAGAGATGCTACAGCAAGTCGATATTCAGTCATTTTCAACCACAAACAAGTACTATTAAAAAGTCATACTTACAAAATATTTCTTAAGGTTTTCTGCTTCTTTTACATATGGGTCCTGGCAGTAACAGCCAAGAGAACCCAAAACGATGCAGAGCTGAAAAGCCAAGATATAACTTGTATATTTCATCGTTTCCGAGAGAATTAAGCCAAAGAAGTTGAAATCAGTAGTTCTTGTATCAAGCTGATCAGGTCCAAAGGACTTAACTGATCTTTCTCTTCTAATAGCTGATCTTCAGATGATCAGAACAATGTGCTGCACCTCCTCTGGCTGCTGGTATTTATACCTAATTGAAGTCTCCTGAGGATTACGTATTTTCACAAGTTTTTTAAGATGAGATGGTGACAGATAGGCAGGGATGCTAGTTTGTATTAATAACTAAGGTTTTGTGGCATTTGGGTGTTGTAGTTAGAGTTTCCTTTAGACTCCTTGGGTCCTTTGACGATGAGACAGACCCATTATGCCCACCTGTGCCATTCTGGTGGGATTCTTTGAAGGCACTTTTACTTCACACCATTCAAGGACTGGAAATTTTTTTGCACCTCCCCACTTCGCCCTGGTAAAATGTTGACTCTTCATTCACAAAGCACATTGATCATTTGCTTGTGGTTGGGAACAAGTGAAAAACGAAATTCTAGGGCCTCTCAAACCTTTACAAAGGGGCAGCCTTTTAAAATTTTTCTTGCAAATGACCAGAAAGCAAGGAAAGAATGTGGTTAAAAGAACAATTTGGTGAGGAAGTCCTTCATCAGAGTTGGTTAGTAAAATATCTACCACAAGTTTCAAATTGCTCTAGATCAGCACTGCCCAGTAGAAATATAATACAAGCCACACAGGTAAATTTAAATGATCTAGTAGCCTCATTAATAAAAGATTTTTAAAAAGGTAAATATAATTTTAAAATATATTGTATGTAAACCAATATATCCCAAATATTACTTCAGTATGCATCAATATACTACATTATTAATAAGGCATTTGACATTCTTTTTGTCATATTAAATCCTTGAAATACAGTGTAGAGAATATTCCCAGAGGGAGTTCCAGACGCAGTGGCTCACACCTGTAATCCCAGCACTTTGGGAGGTCGAGGCGGGTGGATCACAAGGTCAGGAGTTCGAGACCAGCCTAGCCAATATGGTGAAACCCCATCTCTACTAAAAATACAAAAAAATTAGCCAGGCATGGTGGTGTATGCCTGTAATCTCAGCTACTAGGGAGGCTGAGGCAGGAGAATGGCTTGAACCCAGAAGGTGGAGGTTGCAGTGAGCCGAGATCGCACCACTACACTCCAGCCTAGGTGACAGAGTAAGACTCCGTCTCAAAAAAAAAAAAAAAGAAAAAAAGAAAAAAGGAAAGAAATACAGTGTATATTTTAAGCCTACGGTGCATCTCAATTTGGTCTAGTCATATTTCAAACGCTTAATGGGCACATACTGCTAGGTGCTACTATATTGAACAGCATAGCTCTAAACAATTTATTGTTCCAAATAATCAGTACTAACAGAGAATCTTTTTAACTTTTTATTTCTTTGTCTTTCAGATACAAAAAAAAATAGGATTCTTTCTCCTCCTTTGTAATTTATTTATGAAGTACAACACTTTGGGATGGCACAAAAAGCCCTCCACTCTTTGGTTCAAACCCACTTTGCATTTCTACCTGCACTGTGTACATAACAGTATTGCAGTTATGGGGCAAACTTGATTCCTGACTCCTCTACTATCTAGCTATATGATTGTGAGTTAGCTTCTTAAATCTTCTATGACTCAGTCTCCTTACCTGTAAAACTGGCTTGATAATAGTATCTTCTTCCATGCTTCAGTTGAAAATTAAATCAGGTAATCCTCATAAAGTGCTAGGAATTTTTCCTGGCATATAGTAATCACTAATAAAAGTTTATTATTATTTTGGCACATTGGATGACTAGTCATTTCTTTTTTTTTTTTTTTTTTTTTTTTTTGAGACGGAGTCTTGCTCTGTCACCCAGGCTGGAGTGCAGTGGCGCAATCTCGGCTCACTGCAAGCTCTGCCTCCCGGATTCACGCCATTCTCCTGCCTCAGCCTCCCGAGTAGCTGGGACTACAGGCACTCGCCACGCCCGGCTAATTTTTTTTGGTATTTTTAGTACAGACGGGGTTTCACTGTGTTAATCAGGATGGTCTCGATCTCCTGACCTCGTGATCCGCCCGCCTTGGCCTCCCAAAGTGCTGGGATTACAGGCGTGAGCCACCGCACCCGGCCTAGTCATTTCTTTAAAAAAAAAAAAAAAAAATACCCTGGACCTTTGCTCATGCTGTTTCTTTGGTCTTGAGTTCTTTTTCCTCTCATTTGTGCCCCTGAGAGTAGTAGCCATCCATCCAAGCCCGGCTTAAAAATTACCATCTCCCTGAGTTTTTCCAAAATTATCCTCCTTAAAATTAATCTTACATTCTCTATACAAGTCTTGGTTTATACTTTTCTAAGAGTTCTGATTCCTCAATCTTGATTGAAGATAGCTATTCGCGTGTCTTCTGCCATGTTAGATTGAGTTTCTGAAAATCAGAAATTGTTTCATTGCTTTTATGATGGCTTTCTCTTCCCTAAAATATTTTAGCATGGAGATTTGCTCATAAAGAGCACTGAATAAATGTAAATTCGAATGCTTGCCTAAGGCTCTCTTTTGAGTTATTTGCCCTCAAATTCTAATTCCGATGTTATCAGGCCTAACCTGTAAGAAACTAGTTTTTAATTAAATAATATTTATGATTAATGTTAGAAACATGATGCTGTGTCTCTTTAGCCAACACTTGCTGACTGCGACAATTTCGTGTATTCTTTTATGTGGGAAAAAAAGCCAGAAAGCTCTTTGAGGGGCGATCTTCCCAAAGAATAAATAAGATCAAAACATTTATGTGGAACCAAACCTCATGTTAAGCAAGTGAAGAATGTAAAAATTACATTGTTGCATACAAAGCTCTACTGTTGCTCTGCTCAAGAAAAATTACGTCCAGAGAACATGCTTGCAGGTGGCACAGGGATTTGGGTCAGAGCCTGAGACACTTTGCAGGTTCTCAATACCTGCCAATGCCCAACCTCTGAGTCACTGGAAGGAATGTTCCCAACCGTCTGGAAATAAGTAAAAATTAGTTCTGCCTGGTCCTTGATTGCTCCACTGGAATGTAGTACTAGGATTGAGGAGTTAAGAATAGTGGGATCCATAAGAGGGAATGATATACTGCCTAGCCACTTGTAAATTGAGAATGCCTATTCAAAATAACAGATTATATTAAGAATATGTTTACAGTGTGGCAACTGTTTACAAACAGTAATTACACGGCTAAAATCCAAGCTCTAATAACTCTTGATGGCATGGTCAAGCACAGAATTATGGAATTATAGATTATCTATGGTCAACCCCTTACCTTTTAGATTTGTAAATCCAGACCCAGAAAGACAAGTGATGTGCTTAAATTCTTTCAACTGGCTAATGCAGAACTGAGTCTAAATCCAAGATCTTCCCAAAGAGGATGGAACCCTTAGTCAATCCATCCCCCAATCTATCAATCTCCATTGAGATGATTGCATGTACCTCTACGTTAGATATGTGAATTCAAATAACTACACACTATCAGGCTTTAGTTTCTGGGATTTTTTCTTCTGTAGAATTTGTGAGATAGTAATCACACTTTAATTCCTTAAAACATAGTAAGACTGCAAATATAATTTGAAATTGTTTCTGAAATATATTTTTGAAATTTTTGCCTAGACATCCCAGCCAACCTGACTTCATGGACATGCAACCTGTGCAGTCTGACAGGACCCTGAACTTAGAACAGCCCACACTTGGTTTAATGCTTTGTTGTCACTTCCTTGAAATTTCTAATAACTCTTCAAACAAAGGACACACATTTTCGTTTTGCACTTGTTTCCACAAATTATGCAGCTGGTCCTGCATTCCAGACTGGCAGTGAAACATCTGCTATTAGATTTTCATCTTTCAACATATGATTCTTTTGTTCAGAACATTATCACTACAATAAGTATATACGTTTGTGATCTTTTCCTGTCTTGTCAACTTTGCAAACAAAGAAATTTCTCTCTCTTTTCTGCCTGTAAAACACCTTTTGTTGCACATGCAAACTAGAGGTTTCACACTTTGTTGGTTTGGCCAGTTCTGAGACTGCAGAATAAGTCACCATCAAGATATACTTTAAAAGTTTTGCAGAGCCACCAGGAGCCAAGGTGTGACCATATTACTAAAACAGAGGGGCTGAAAACTTTCTTTTTTCTTTTCAACTAGACTTTTTTTCTGAAAACTGGCTATGGTTATATATGACACGTCAGCAACATTTCAATCATATCTCATGCTATCCTCAGTCTTAACTGAGTAGGTAGTCAGTAAGCCAAAACTTACACCTTGGTTTCCCTTTTCCTCTGTCATCAGCAGTCACATCCTAGCACTCACAACCAAATTATCTCATCCAGACTTCGGCGTAGATTTCTTCCACTCAATATGAGTCAATATTGGATCCATGCCCCCACGCTATTTTGACTTCCGGAACTCCTGACATCATGCAAGCCAAACCTACGGAAGAAGCATGACATACAGAATAGAAGTCCACACGGAGTCAGATTTTCCCCGCAATTTGACTCATGAAATCCCGTAAGTTAGAGGAAGATTTTCTGAATCCCCCCTTTTCTTTTGTGCCTTCTGGCCATTTTTGAGGAGTGGTTCAAAGACTATAGAAGGTATGCTACTTACACAGTACAATCATCAGATTACAATATTCTTAATTTTATACCAGATGGGATTGTGTATTGATAATCCAGAGATTCATGGTCCTGCTTTGAAGGTTGTATTTTTGTTCCACAAGGAATTTTAATGCACCAAGTGCCAAATACTTTGATTGATATGGGGTTACCAAAGAAGGATGAAAAGTTCTATTGTGAAAATGTTGGTTTATATCCCAATTTCAATTAATTAATATGTCCTTATTGAATTGAATGCCTACTAGATATCCATAGCTTTAGGGGTTACAAAGAAGTTAGCAGTGAGACAATCTGGTAGGAGCATATGTCACCACATTGGAAGCTAGGATTGATTCCTGTTCTTGTTGCTGAATAGGTAGAATAGGTATCCATATTCCCCACCTTTTCTCCATGTACATCCTCTCCAGGTGGTTCATATCGTTAAGAGGACTTATTATTGGTCAGAGGGAAATACACACATTGACATATGTATTGTGTTTCCTCCTCCTATACCCAAGGCAGACGTCACTTATCAGTCATGGCATTCCTTTCTATTAAATCCAGATATCACTGCTGAATCCTTCTCAACACTGAAATCCAGATAGATACTGACTTATTTATATTTCATTGCTTATTTTCCCTATTAGGGCAAAGGTTTACTTGTTGTTATGCCTCTTAGTTAGATCCTCCATATGGGTTCATTCAACTTACAAAGAAGTAAAAGGCATAATCTCTTCCTCCAAGAAAATTAGTATTGGGGGAAAACGTAACAATCCATGAAGTAATATAAGGGAAAGAACTTTGGCCTAAGAGAAAGGAGTCCCAAATTCTGGTCCTGTGTCTGCAAGTGATGTGAGATTTTGAACAAAGCCTTTACCCATGCCTTATATTTAACCACATCATCTTTAAAATGAAGACTTAACTCTAAATGAACTCTAAGTTTCCTTCTATTCTTAATATCCTACATTTCTATGATTGTGATTTATGAGGAATATAAGACATTACTAAGGACTAAGGTTGCAAGAAGTAAAGACTCCAACAGACTTAGAAATTCAGAGAAATCAGCCAAGTGCAGTGGCTCATACCTGTAATCCCAGCACTTTGGGAGGCCAAGGCAGGCAGATCACCTGAGGTCAGGAGTTCGAGACCAGCCTGGCCAACATGGTGAAACCTCATCTCTACTAAAAATACAAACCCCATCTCTACTAAAAATACTAATCTCATCCCTACTAAAAATACAAAAATTAGCCGGGCATAGTGGCATGTACCTGTAATCCCAGCTATTCAGGAGGCTGAAGCAGGAGAATCACTTGAACCCAGGAGGCGGAGGTTGCAGTGAGCCGAGACTGCACCACTGCCCTCCAGCCTGGGTGACAGAGCAAGACTCTGTCTAAAACAAACAAACAAAAAAAAAAGAAAAGAAAAGAAAGAAATTAAGAAAAAATCATTGTCTGAATGGTGGAAAAGTTGGGAAATTTTACCCATCACTTGAGTTTTTAATTTAATTTGAATTTGAGCTTTGAATTGGAATTGAATTTTTAAACATATATACAATTTGTAGGACTAATACTTCACAGCTTGTACTTAAACCTTCAGGTCATGTGCTTTTTTACCCCAGTGATCTCAAGAAATGAGTTGTCCTCAGGGTAGCCCCTGAAATGGCAATGGCATGAGGCTTTGAAAACTTGTATATTTTTCCAATGGAAACTTACTCCTGTATCTCTCATGATAAAAGTTCTATACAGCAGACTGGCAGGTTCACGTTCTCTCCTATGCTACCTGGCAGAGGAATTCTGAGTCCATGATGAGCCAATAAATAAGTTTCTTTTCTCACCAGTGTTTAACCTGTCATTATTACCATGTCACCAATCCCTGAACTAATTTAAGAAGTATCAGAATTAAATTCCCATCCATTGATTTTTCAAATGGAAATATTTTTTAATGGTTGTAAAATTATGTGGGATCTTTTAAATAAAAAAAACAGACAATACAGAACAGCATAAGAAAAGAAAAAAATCACCTATTATTTCACTTTCCACAGGTAAATATAGTTAGCTTTTGGAGACAAAGTATTTCATTATTTTTTTCTACCTACATAACACAGTGCCTGGCACAAAATTTTTTCCCAATAAACTTCTGTGGATTAATGAAATATGAGCCAAAGTGATTTAATGATTAAGTTCAAAGGCTCCAGAGTCAGGCTGTGTGTGTTCAATCATGACTTTGCTCCTTACTGTCTTGTCGATTTTTAATGCATTACTTAACTTCTCTGGGTATCACTTTCCTCGTCTATAAAAAGGTGATATAAATAATAACTGTCTCAAAAGATTTCATGAGTATAAATTATGTCAACATGTGTAATAGTGCAATGCCTTGCATGTGGTAAGAGCTCATTAAATGCACAGTCATTATTGCTAGTGGCTTCCAATATTCAGATTCAGTCTCCTCCTAGCACATGGAATAAGATACTTCACAGCCTCTTTCAATTAAATGGTATCTTGTAACTTTTTTCTGGCCAATCTACTCTAAGTAATGACAGACATTACTTTGGATTAGAGTAGATTGGCCAAAAAAAGTCATGAGATACCATTCTGGGCCAAGGCCAAAGAAAGCCCCTGAGAATCCTTCCAGCTCTCTCTTCCCTTGCTGCAGTAATGATAAGGGTCACATGTTTTGAGGACACAAAACATGGCAGATAGAATACATGCTACCTCTACATTCTTTCAGAATCCGTAAGACAAAAATAATGACATAAAAGGCTATAAAGCTTCAACAACAAAAAAAGCCAAAAGCAAATGAGAAATGTCAATGAAGTTATGGAAGATGGAAAGAAGATGAGCAAGTGGTGAGTAACTTCAACTTTAGATTTCTCCACTGCGGCAAGTACCAAGTAGAGGAAATTTAGTTCACACTGCAGATTAGTAGAAAACTCAGGAATTGTGTTATTAATCACTTCTGAAGAAGGAAGTCCAGGGTGGGATTGAAAATAAGACAATTGGTTGAAAAATGTATATAAGATGTAGTTAGATCCCTCGTATCCCACTTAGCCACACCACTGCCCCCGTATACCTGTTTGAAGACTGGAAGTTTACCTTCCAGCAAGGTTCTGGATATCTTCTGGATATTTAGCATAGCTGAGAAGGAAGTAAGTACCTTCATAAGGTTTGGATTTAATTGAAAGTCATCATACTGAGCAGTGAGAACACGAGGCTTCCAGAATGCTTACTATCAGGCTTATATTCCTAGTCTCTAGGAAATTGCCAAGCCAAAAAGAAAAGATGTACTAATGTGGGGTTCCTGCCAGTGAAACCCACCAGTTTCAAGTATCACCCTACTAGGAGGCTTGTAAGTCAGGAAGTCCAATCAATATATTTAATGTACCCAATCCAACAATTTGGACTTTGTTATAAAACATAAACAACATTAATGAGCAGAAAAATACTTGAAAAAATACTTTAGGATAAAATACAAAGTCTAAAAAACAAACAGAAAAAATAAATAAAAGAAATGAAGTTTAATGCAGAGAAAAATAACAAAGAGAAAAAAATTTAAAAAGTAATAGAAGATTCATGGAACAATAACATTTAGAGAAGAAGAAGCTCTTAGAACTTAAAAGCTGGTGGTAGGGCCAGGTGCAGTGGCTCATGCCTGTAATCCCAGCACTTTGGGAGGCCACGGTGGGCAGATCACTCGAGGTCAGGAGTTCGAGACAAGCCTGGCCAACATAGTGAAACCCCGTCCCTACTAAAAATATAAAAATTAGCCAAGCATGGTGGCACACATCTGTAGTCTCAGCTATTTAGGAGGCTGAGGCAGGAGGATTACTGGAGCCCGAGAGGCAGAGGTTGCAGTGACCCAAGATCGCACCACTGAACTCCAGCCTGGGTGACAGAGTGAGACTCAGTCTCAAAAAAAATGGTGGCAGAAGTTTAAAAGCAATAGAAGGGTTGAAATATAAAGTTGAAGAAATCTCTAAGAAAGAACAAAATGACCAAGAACTGGAAAAATATAAAGAAATTCAGGAAAACTAAAGAATCTACTTAGAAATCCAACACTTAAGTAACAGGTGCTCCAGAAAGAGAAAATATGTAATTGAAGGAAGAAAATTTTCAGAAGATTATTTGTATAATTTTTCCATAGCTGAAGAATGTGAGTTTCCAAAATGAAAAACCCAACGCACGCCCAGCCCAATGAGTTTAAAAAATAAAAATAAAAAGACAGGCCTTAGAGTGCATTTTTAAATTTCAGAGAATCTTGTATGTGGAGAAGATCCTCAAAGTTCAAGAGAGAAAACATAGGTTGTAAACATTATAAATACAAAGGATGAGGAAACAGAATGTCACCGGACTTCTCAATAGCTATTCTGGAAGCTAGAGGTTGATGGAGCAATGTTTTTAAATATTGGAATAAAATAGTGTCCAAACTAGAATTTCATGCTAGCCAAACAATTAATAGTTAGGATGAGACAATTTTTTTTATTCATGGGAGATTTCATGACTTTATGTCCCATGTGCACTTTCTCATGAAGCATCTTGAGAAAGTCAAGAAAGTGTTTAACCTAAATAAAAAAATTAAATTAAGGAAGAAGACCTGGGATCCAGGAAACAAAGGATTTAACACAGGAAAAAGCTAGAGTATTTTCTAGCAGGTGGTGAGGGAAGTCCCAAGAGGATCATTGTGCAGCAGGCCTACAGAGCAACCAGCACTGGTTGGAACTAAAGGACTGGGAAGCCCAGGAGAAATGTCTCCAAGAAAAGAAATGGAATTAATATGAACATTGCGAAGAAATTTCACCCCTGACAGCGACTGGGGTAGGGGAAGGTAAATTAATGATGAGTATGTGGAAAACTAAGAAAACCAACCAAACAATGCCAATTATTAACTTCAGGAAAAGCAAATATTGTGCACGAAAAAAATGTAATATTGTACCACAAATGTCATGAACAAGAATTACCTAATCATAGTCATGTCCATTTTACCACCTAAAGTGTAATATAGCTATAATGGGAAGACAGAGGACAAAGGGGCTAAGTGTGTATGTGTATAGGGTAGAGTAAGTCATAGTCATATTACCTGAAATGGGAAAAATTCAATGTAAGAAATAGGTAGTTTTACTGGGTAAGTAGAAGTTGAGCTAAGAAATGAAGCTAAAGGAATTGAAAGTGATAGCCTCAGAGAAGTATGTTTTAGAGATGGAACTGCATGAATCAGAGTTACTGGCTTTTTGTTATAAGCCTTGTGGTATTTGGAACATCTGGGAGTCCCCAAAGCCACCTTCATTTCTGACACCAGCTGAAAGTTTGGAACCAGCCCCAGGTTCAATAATTCACTAGAAGGACTCATAGAACTAAGAAAAACCATTATACTCATGATTATGGTTTATTACAGCAAAAGAATACAGATTAAAATCAGCAGAGGAAAGAGGTCCATAGGGCAGGGCTCAGGAGCACTCCATGCTTAGAGCTTCCAGTCATTCTCTACCAGTAGAGAGGTGGTCAGTGCTAACTTTTCCCAGCCATGATGTGTGACAATATACACAGAGTACTGCAGACTAGGGGAGCTTACTTGAGTCTTGCTGTCCGGAGACTTTATTGAGCTTGGTCACATAGACAAGATTGACACCTGTATGACTGACTTTGGCCTCTAGCCCTTTCAGAGGTCAATTTGATACTTTGTGGCCCAAGGCTCCCACCATAGATCACATTGTTAGCATAGATTATGTCGCAGGGCTTAAGGCCTCTAGGAAACCAAAGACACTCTTATCAGGCAGGACATTCCAAGGGCATAGAGGTTACATCCCCAGTGTTGGAGACAAAGACCAAACCTCTCTTCGGATGAAGTTAATCCTGTACTGCATAATATTCCTTTATTTTTTCCCTTTTAAACTGTTTGTTCTGCTATAACTTTTTTATGATTACCTCATGCTCAACTGGCAAATAAGAAAATGATGTTGATAAAATGTGGAATTATTTTTGGTTTATACTAGACTTTTCCCAGCATGTTAATGTTTTAAGACAACCAAGGCTTAAATGGTGGCTAACGCCTGTAATCCCAGCAATTTGGGAGGCCGAAGTGGGTGGATCACCTGAGGTCAGGAGTTTGAGACCAGCCTGACCAACATGATGAAACCCCATCTCCACAAAAAATACAAAATTAGCCAGGCCTGGTGGTGCATGCCTGTAATCCCAGCCACTTGGGAGGCTGAGGCAGGAGAATCACTTGAACCCAGGAGGCGGAGGTTGCAGTGAGCCAAGTTCGCATCATTGTACTCCAGCCTGGGCAACAAGAGCAAAACTCCATCTCAAAAAAAAAAAAAAAAACACAACCAAACATATGTCTTCTCACATTTAGGAAAAAGCCTTAGCAATATTTGAATACCTTTTTAAAAGGTCAAAAGTTATAGAAGTGTTTTACTTTAATACCAGTAGTAATTGGTTTAGTGGATCCAAGAATTGCTAAATTTCCACTATCTGGGAAGCAGCAAGTGCAGATGAAGGAACTTTTCCTCCTGTATAAAATCAATGGATTAATGAAAATGGCTGTACCTCAGGTGGAATTTTTAATCGGGATCAAAATGTTCTCTACCAGAAACACATGTCCTCAGGCCCTACATCTCAAAAGAGGAAGCAGCAGTCCAAATTACCAGGCTGCAAAGAATGGATTCACTATGATGATTGGCGGAAATTCCCAAGAGATTTTTAAATGCCTGGTTTTGGTTAGGACTTTTGTTGCTTTTGTTAATGCTCTGATTATAAAGTTTGAGAAGTATTGAATGGAATGTCCCAACTCTAGTTGTCTCCATAGGCCTTGTTATTTTTAGTCTTAGGTTTTGCAGAACCTATATGTTATGATTTCCCAAATTAGGAAAGGCCATTATTAGTCAAGCAATATCTAAACTGAAGACCCTAACCTTAGTGTAAAGACTGCAAAAGTCAAAAAAAATTTTAATAAATCTGGATTTGGCTCCAGTAAAACAGAGCTTAGGAATAAGTGTGCAGCTCAAGATTTCTATCAGCAAAAATAATGGTGCGTCATAGTAACTAACAGCTGCCACAGTGCTTTATACGCACCATCTCATTTAATTATGACAACCATCCAAAGAAGACAAATTTATTTTTGTTTTATAGAGGAAAAAAATGAGGCTCAGAAAATAAGCAACTTATCCAAAGTCACTGGCCTAGTAAGTGATAAAGCTGGGTGTGGCTAAGTTCACTGTTGATGCTCTTAACCACTCAGCTGCAACCAGTCTAGCTACTGCTCTCTAATTTGCTCCTGAAAGCTTAACGTGCCTAATATTATATTATTAAAATTATTTGTGCACATATATGAAAAAACAAATCTGACTAATTTTAGCTGAAAGGTAACATTTAATGAAGGCATACGGAGGAGCTCATGGATGGAAGACATAGCTGAGGAACCATGTTCAATACAGACAATCTACCAGGCAATTCCAGAAGGTCTCTGCCCCAGAAACTACTCAGCCCTTCTGCAGAGCACCATGCAGGAACAAATTGGTAAATTCCAATGCTTTTGTTCTTATCTTTGTACCACTCTGCTCCAGAATCAAACCCTAGAAAGTGAGTCTAATGAACATGGATGAGTTGACTGCCTGCTGGCATTAATCCTACAGTGCTGAGTAAAAAAAAACTGGTAGAAGGACCCTCTAGGTATCCTTTGGATTTCATGATGGGGTACAGGCAACCCCATGTCCCAGATTTACCAATCCAACCTGACCAAACATATTGAAGGTAATGAGATTCAAAAAAGAAAAAAAAAAGAACAAAACAAAACAAAAAAACTAGATTGTCATTAAAATGAGGGCAGATTTTTTTTGGCAAAACAGAGAAAAAAATGACCTCAACAGGGACTTTCAGAAGCACTCTTGAAATGACAAAACCCTCAGTGGAATTTATAGCATAACTTTCTTTTTAATATTCCATTTCTGGGTCAATCCTTGATCCTGTTAACACTTTAATAAGCAGCAACAAAGAGAGGCATCACTGCAGAGACTGTGCAGATACTAAATCAGCTTATGTACATTCTGTCTAGGAAGACTTTGGGAACAGAGGCTGGCTTGCTGTTCATCAAATTTATTTGTGAGTTCTAGCCCATGGAATGTGAGTGGAAGTGATGTGTGCCATCCTCCATGGGCCATCTTCCATGTTTCTTCTCTGTTGACCAACTTGATACGAACATGCACAGTGACCTCACAGTCCAAGTATTGAAGATGGTGAAGATGGTGGAGCCACAGGATGAAAGGATCCTGGTCCTGCTTAGAGAAGAGATATCTCCTGTTCTGTTACATCTATTTTTGACTTTACATGAGCAAAAAGTTCTATTAGGTTTAAGCCATTTTACATTTTAATATAGCTACTGAAACCTCGCATCTTGACTACAGCTTTTATGTAAATAAGAAATATGGCCTGTAATCCCAGCTGTTTGGGAGGCTGAGGCAGGAGGATCACTTGAGGCCAGGAGTTAAAGGCTGCAGTGTACTATGGTCAGACCACTGCACTCCAGCTTGGATGACAGAGACCTTGTCTTTAAAAGAAAAAGAAAAATGTATATTTCATATTTTAAAATAAATTTTTGGCTGGGCACAGTGGCTCATGCCTGTAATCCCAGCGCTTCAGAAGGCCGAGGCAGGAAGATCTTTTGAAGCCAGGAATTCAAGACCAACCTAGGCAACATATTGAGACCTTGTATCAAAAAAAAATATTTTTTTTAATTAGCTGGTCATGGTGTGTTGTGCCTGTAGTCCCAACTACTCAAGAGACCAAGGTGGGAGGATCGCTTGAGCCCAAAAATTCAAGGCTGCACTGAGCTGTGATCACGTCATTGTGCTCCAGCCTGGGCAACAGCCTGAGCAACTCTGTCTCTAAAATATATACATGTATTACATATAAAGTAAATTCTTGGCTGGGCGCAGTGGCTCACGCCTGTAATCCCAGCACTTTGGGAGGCCAAGGCAGGTGAATCACGAAGTCAGGAGTCCGAGACCAGCCTGGCCAACATAGTGAAACCCCGTCTCTACTAAAAGTACAAAAAATTAGCTGGATGTGGTGGCAGGCACCCGTAATCCCAACTACTCAGGAGAATGAGGCAAGAGATTCACTTGAACCCAGGAGGCAGAGGTTGCAGTGAGCCGAGATCACGGCACTGCACTCCAGCCCAGGCAACAATGTGAGACTCTGTCTCAAAAAAAAAAAAAAAAAAAAAAAGTAAATTCTTAAATTTACTTTAATGGCTTTAGAGCAAACACTGTCACTGCCTACTCAGACTTATATTGCCCAAAAACCTATTCCTTTCATGTTTATAATACTTCCTTGTTGGGATTGCCTTCTTAAGACATTTTAAATTTGAAAAACCTATAAAGCCACTGTTTATTTGCTATTTATCGAACTTTAATTTGGGTTTTTTGTTTTGTTTTGTTTTGTTTTTTGCATTCTAATGTTTTTTTCTTTTTTGTTTTAATTTATTTGCTTGCATGATTATTTTAGCTATAATTTTAGCTATCATTTCCCTAATTCCAAAAGAATTTGTGGTAACTGGCATTTAAAGGTTTTTTCCTAATCTTTTAACTTAGAAAGACAATGGGTATCATAAAGCTAAGTAAGAAAGCTAAAGTTCTTATCTCTTTTCTTCTTCAAAGAGGGTAGCTTCTTTTAGATTGCAGCACAGATTTTTTTTTTTTTTTTTACTTCGGGCAACTCTAAACATGTGTCAGTTTCTTTAATTAAGATTTGGCATCCCCAACCATCTCATCTGACAAGAACAAGCAAGGGGGAACATATTCCCTATTTAACAAATGGTGCTGGGAGAATAGGCTAGCCATATGCAGAAAATTGAAACTGGACCCTTCCTTAAACCTTATACAAAAATTAACTCAAGATGGATAAAAGACTTAAATGTGAAACCCAAAACTATAAAAACCCTAGAAGAAAATCCAGGCAATGCCATTCAGAAGATAGGCATGGACAAAGATTTTATGACAAAAACACCAAAAGCAATTGCAACATAAGCAAAAATTGACAAATGGGATCTAATTAAAATAAAGAGCTTCTGCACAGCAAAAGAAACTATCATCAGAGTGAACAGATATCCTATAGAATGAGAGAAAATTTTTGCAATCTAGCCATCTGATAAAGGTCTGATATCCAGAGTCTACAAAGAAGTTAAACAAATTTACATTAAAAAAAAACTCAACCCCATTAAAAAGTAGGCAAAGGATATGAACAGACACTTCTCAAAAGAAGACATGCATGCAGCCAACAAACATGAAAAAAGCTCAACATTACTGGTCATTAGAGAAACGTAAAATAACAATCAGATACCATCTCATACTGGTCAGAATGGTGATTATTAAAAAGTCAAGAAAAAATGATGCTGGTGAGGTTGCAGAGAAAAAGGAATGCTTTTAGATGGTTAGTGGGAATGTAAATTAGTTCAGCCATTGTGGAAGACAGTGTAGCAATTCCTCAAAGATCTAGAAACAGAAATACCATTTGAACCAGCAATCCAATTATTGGGTGTATACCCAAAGGAATATAAATCGTTCTATTATAAAAACACATGCACACATATGTTCATTGTAGCACTATTCAAAATAACAAAGACATGGAATCAACCCAGATGCCCATCAGTGATAGACTGGATAAAGAAAATGTGGTATAAATATACACCATGGAATACTATGCAGCCATAAAAAGGAATGAGATCATGTCCTTTGCAAGAACATGGATGGAACTGTAAGCTGTTATCCTCAGCAAACTAACACAGGAACAGAAAACCAAACACCACATGTTCTCACTCACAAGTGGAAGCTGAACCATGAGATCACATGGACACATGGGGGGAACAATACGCACTGAGGCCTGTTGGGGAAGTGGGGTGAGGAAGAGCATCAGGAAGAATAGCTAATGGATGCTGGGCTTAATATCTAGGTGATGGGTTGATCTGTGCAGCAAATCACCATAGCACACATTTACCTATGTAACAAACCTGTACATCCTGTGCGTGTACCCCAGAACTTAAAATAAAAATTGATGGAATAAAAAAGATTAGGCATCCCAAAACTTAATGATATATAACTTGTCCTATTTGAAAATTAGAAACATCATTTGCTAATTAGAATCATAGATCATGACTTATATGCTGGTCATATTTATGGTTGCATTAGGAATCCTATCAACCACAAAAAAAGTATGCCCTGCACTCTGTCTTTTTTTCCTAAAAAGAAAAATAAAGCCAATCACAAGAGGGAAAATCTAAATGACATTTCACAAAGTGTTCAATCTATGCTTCCATTAGGAAAGTGAAAGAACCCAAGAATGGGAAATATTTCTTTTCACCCCAGGTGAATTTGAAGAAGTATTTTTCTGGTTGGCTTTTTCAGCAAGACTAACAACATTCTGTTCTATTGGCCTGTGGTCAGGGGTTTCCCCCAAGGTGCCTTCCATCTCTCAGCAAAGAGCAGTAACTTGGTGGGTTGTTTTCTTCTTAGTCACCTGATAGGATTTCCCAGGACAGAGGTGTCAAGCCAATTCTGACCTAACTTCCCATGTCCTTCCTGTGGGTCACCCTGAGAAAAAAGGAAATCGCTCTTCTTCCCCACCTGGTGCTGATGTCATTCCTCTCTTCAGCCCAGCGTCTCAATGCACTCAGGGACGCTTCTGCCTCTGCAAAGAGCAAAGGCTTCAAGTGATGGCCTTGCATGGTAGCATTCTCTATCACAGAGTCAGGAAGCTCTTAGACTTCCTTTTATTTGAAGAACTACAAGGAAACCACCTGCAGAGCTCCCAAGACCTCAAGAGTTTGTTTTGCACCTTCGCTCTTCTGAGGTAATCACACCTGCTGCCACAGCTTCAATAGCTGAAGCCAAGGAGTAAAAATTGCATCAACATCTATAAATCCATATGAAGCTGAGTGCTCTGAATAACCTTACCAGATGTTTTTCTCATAGAAGAAAAAAAGTTCAAGTTATCCTCATGTGCTTTTCTTCCTCACTAGGTTTTAAGGTCCTAGAGAGTATACACTGCCTCTTAGTCTTCTTCATCTATCTCAAAGTGCCTGGCTGAGTGCTTTACATGAAGTATCCAATAATTCTTGACCATCAGACCTGGGGGGTGGAACCAGCAGGGCCACTTAGCCAGGGCTGCAAGCCCAAACAGATCTCTATTCTTCAGCTGCAAGTTAGTGCCCAAGCCGCATAGGGAATAGGATGATACCTCATTACACATGCTGATGTTAGCTTTAAACTATGCCTGCCCTCTGTTTTCCTAAAAGCTGTGTTGCTGCCAATCTCAAAAGCTGCTGTTCATAGTCATTCACTGTTGGACATTAATGACAAATCACTTTCATGAACTGACATCCATTTAAAGGGATTTTTTTAAAATGTGTTTATCTCATAACTGCTCCTGTTTATATGAGGATCCTGTCTTCTTTGAGATTATAATGACATCAAATGTTATTCGTTTTCTGCACTATTCATATAAACAACGTAACTGGGCATAATACTTTCATGATATCATGTCATTACTAATAAATCACCTTTTTAAAACATCTCTATGATAGTATCATGGTTAACAAACAGCACAGACAAAGGAGCAAGACTGAGTTTGAGTCCAGGCTCCATCTTTTACCAGCTGTGTAAACTGTGTGAATCTAGGCAAGCTCCTTAAAGTCTCTGGACTCTACTTCACAGGTTTTTTGTGGCATTCAAATGAGTTATAGGTGCAGCTCTTGGAATAATACTTGGCATATAGCAAGCACAATGTGTGCTCATCATTTTTATTTCCATTTTATGGGTTTTTTCCCCTTGTAACCTGATTTAGAAGTTGTATTTGTACATTTCTTCATGTTTAACGTATTTGTTCAGGTTAAATTGAAATATTTTACATATAGAAACTGAGGTTGGGTTACCTCAGAAACAGAGCTTGAGACAAGGATTTTTTTTTTTTTTTTTTTTTTTGGTGGTGATTCTAGGAAGCACCAGTAGAAAAGAGGCAAAGAGATTCAGGGAAGGGAAGGAAGTCAGTTCAGGGTGGTTCCCAAAGGGAGCTACTGTAGTCAACTGAGACTCAGCCCACTATAGACCTCTGGGTGATGGTGTAGCCCATACTCCAAAGTTATCCTGCCCAAGGGACGAAGAAGTTGGGGTATCTATCCTGCGACTATCTTTAGCACTGTCTGAGCACTGCTCCCAGGGCATTAAACCCCTAGCTCTTCCAGTCTTCCTCATGTGCAAATAGAAAGAAGCCCTTAGGCCAAGAATAGTGAACTGTTACAGTCACAGGCAGAGGGTAAGAAGAGAGAGGGAGGCTGCTGAGAGGATGTTGGCAAGGCAGGTAGTATCTGCTATGAGAAGTTATTAATTATTCCCTCGTATTTGTTTTCAGTTTTTATTATATCCTTTATTTTTCGGCATTAGTGTCAGTATACCAACAAGTTGCATTTGCCAGGACTTTTGTGGTGACAAGTGACGAAAATTCCAGTCACACTATTTTGATCAAAGAAAGGATCTCAGAGACAGGTACTCAAGTGTTGACAGGATTTGTCTCTCTAGCTGTCACTTCTGCTTCTCTTTGTGAGACAATGTCAATCCTGCCTCCCACAGAGCAGCATTCACCAGCTGGAAGGTAAGTTAGCCATTAAGGCATTTAATTTGAAACACTGCACTAATTCATCAAATACTTGCTGAGCTACATATTTATATCATCAGGGAAATGCAAATTAAAACAACAAGATACCCACACACCAATTATGAAATGGCAAAAATCTGGAACACTGACAACACCAAATGCTGGCTGAGATGTGGAGCATCAGGAACTCTGACTGAAGGTACAGCCACTTTGGAAGACAGTTTTGCAGTTTCTTATAAAACCAACCTTACTCTCACTATACCAGCCACCAATCACAACATTCCTTTGTATTTACCCAAAGGAGTTGAAGTCTTATGTCCACACAAAAATCTGCACACAGATGTTTATAGTAGTTTTATTCATAGTTACCAAAAGTTGGAAGTAACCATGATATCCTTCAGCAGATGAATGGATTCATAACTGTGGTGTATCCATACAGTGGAATGTTATTCAGCACTAAAAAGAAGTGAGCTGTCAGGCAATAAAAAGACATGGAGGAACCTTCAATACATATCACTAAGTGAGAAAAACCAGTCTGAAGAGACTACACACTGCATGATTCAACCATATGACGGTCTGAAAAAGAAAGTTCAGTGGTTGCCAGAGGTTGGCAAGAGGAATGAAAAGGTGAACACAGAGCATTCTTAGGACATGCAAACACTTTGTGTGGGACTCAGAATGAGAGATACACATTCTGCCTTTGTTCAAACCCATAGAAGTTTCAACACTGAGAGTGTAAACCATGGACTTTGGATGATGATGATGCCATTGTAGGTTCATCAGTTGTAACAAGTGTACCTCTCTTATGGGAGATGTTGATTATGGGGAGAGGCTGTATATGTGTAGGGGACAGAGGGCATATGGAAAATCTCTGTACCCTCCTTTTAATTTTGCTGTGAACCTAAAAGTGCTCAACAAAAATAAAGCCTATTAAAAAATACTTGTTGATGTGCAAGACATTCTTCTAGGCACTGAAGAAACAGCAAGAACTAACAAAAAAGGGACAAAACTCCTGTCCCCATGGGCCTTACATTCTAGTGGAGAAGATTAACATAAACAAACACGTAATTGTGTAATACAATGTCAGGTTGTGATTATGATTTGAAAAAGGAAAGCAGGAGAATGGAATAGTGCTATTTTAGATAGGGGGGTTGGGGAAGGCTTTTCTGAGGAAAGAACATTTGAGCAGAGACCTGACTGAAGGTGGTGAGGGAGTGATGGACACGACTGGGAACCATGTCCCAGGCAGAGAAGAGCCAAATGGAAAAAGCCAAGACAGACGCCCCTTCAGCGAGGGCTGAGTCATAGCAGGGGTCATGTGTCCGGACCTGAGGAGCAGGCAGTGGGGTTGGAAAGATAACCAGGGGCCAGATCATGCCCCCAGAAAGCACTTTGGGTTTTATTCTAGAGGAAATGGGGTACTCTCTACTGGGTTTTGAACAAGAGAGTGACATGATCTGAGATATATTTTAATGGGATCACTGTGGTCAGCAAATGGAAATTTGGCTCTAATGGGACAAGGGCAGAAACTGAGAGGCCAATTTAGGAGGCTTCTGTACTCATCCAGGAAAATCCAACTGTGGGGCTCCAACAGTTCAAATGAATTCCCGCCCAAAGAGTCAGAAAAAATATGGCAACACGCCCCCTCACAAATCATGTGTACCATATAAGCCAGTTTCTATAGAGGAAGGAAAGGTACTGGATGGACAAATAACAGGGCCCATCACATAGTTGTAATTTACAAATTACCTCACAAAAAGTGGTTATTTAAAATTTAGACACACTCTATCAGGATCATATGTCATCATTCATGTATAAATGAAGCATGTCATTAGAGCTTTGAAATTTCTGCTTTTAAAGATAAGAATGTAACTTTGTCCTAAAATAAAAATAAAATGAAAGTATTGCTTTGATGAAAGCTTTATTATCATTTAAATGCACCTGCTAAAATTTAATATAACCCAGTAAATAAAAATGTATAGCAATTCTCAGAGTCAAACAAAAACTGAGCTTATTATTAGTCATACTGAAAAAGAAGCTCAAAATTAGAGTTTTTTCATTGATACCCAACTAGCATGCCAAAACTCAAAGAGTTGAAAAGCACTCCTGAAGGTAAATATACCCTTCTATAACCTTTATCAAATAAGACATAATTGTCTATATATTTGTCCATCTTATTCATCCTTCCAACTTCATTTTACACTCCAATTTTGTTTGTCGAACACCAATTGTCTTTTTTTTGTCATCAGCCCTAACATATTGTAAAGATCCATTTGTAACTACTTTAATATCCACATTATCATGCATCTTTCAGTAAAGTAAAAATTGTCCAAGTTTCTCCATTCTCAGAGTTTTGTTTTTTGTTTTTTGTTTTTTTTGAGACTGAGTCTCACTCTGTCGCCCAGGCTGGAGTGCAATGGCGCAATCTCGGCTCACTTCAAGCTCCGCCTCCCGGGTTCATGCCATTTTCCTGCCTCAGCCTCCCGAGTAGCTGGGACTACAGGCGCCCGCCACCGCGCCTGGCTAATTTTTTGTATTTTTAGTAGAGACGGGGTTTCACCGTGTTAGCCAGGATGGTCTCGATCTCCTGACCTTGTGATCCGCCCACCTTGGCCTCCCAAAATGCTGGGATTACAGGCGTGAGCCACCGCACCCGGCCCATTCTCACAGTTTTACTACTTCTGTATGCTGACAGCCTGTCCATCTCTACCTCTAGGACAGACCTCTCTCCAGAACCTCTGATCCACCCAGCCCACTGCGGTGTAGACGGCCTAGAGCAGGTGTTATCTTGCTTAAGACTCCTTTGTTTAGAAGAATTACAAATCAGCTTAAGCTATCTTAAGAAAAAAAAATTATTTAAGAACCCAGGTTTTGCTCAGAGAATCTAGAGCAGGAAGTTCAGCCATGGTTCAAGACCTTTCCCTATCTCTTTCTGGTTGTGTGCTACATAGTTGATCATCTCCACTTTCTGTGCACATTTGCCTCATTCTTTCTCCTCCTGCATCTTCCTCTGCTTCTCCTCTCACAGCTGTGGAGTTTTTACTTGTCCTATGGTTTCAACTATCTGAATCATAAATTAGAATTTCCAGTAGGAGCTGATTGATTTATCTCAGCCTTAAAGAACCCACAAGCCATTTTAAGATCTTCCCTGTGATGTGTGAAACCAGAAACTACATTTCCCAGAATCTTCTTCCTTGTATATTTCCTGGTTAGAGTTAGGCAATTGCAAGAGATTTAGAAAGTGAGATCATTATTCTCTAGAGGCAGGATCATGAACAGGTGTGAGGTTCAAAACAGCTTCCTGGCAAGCTTTTGATAATTTTCCACCTCAGTGCTACAGACTGACAGGGTGCATAGGAGCCCTGCACACAGCTCAGTGCTGTAGACTGACACTGTTGGTGGTGGCTTGCCTGACCACAGCTCCCTACAATGGTTGAATCAAGCTCTCGAGCTCTAAATCCCTACATTAAAACCTCACGCAACCTTGCAAGTGGAATAAAATACCTAAAGCAGCTTCTGTTTTCCTGGTCAAACCTTGACTGTTACACCTGAAAAAGCCAACAAACAAGGCTGCCAGGTGTGAGGTGGCTCTCAAAGCAGCTGTCTTAGTCACCCTAAACATAATCTAGCCACCCTAAGCATCCTCCTCTTGTGTTTTCTCTCCATGGTGGTGACATCAACTCTATCCAGTCCCCCGAGAGGAAACCTCTCCCACATCAGCTCAGTCTCCTCAGTTCTGCCAATTTTATCTCCTAATCTGTCTAATATTTTTAGCTTTCTGTCTGTCCCTGGAAACAGCCTTATTATCTTTCCTGAACCCTGATAGCTGCCTAACTAGCTCTTGATCTCTGCTTGTAGCCCCTTGAGCATCATTTTTTCAGGGATTCTTTCCAAAAGGAAAATCTGATTAGGGAAGGCCTTCCCTCAAATAAGAGTCACTCATACCTGAAAGTTATTTAACTTGTTGCAGGAGACCATCCCTGTGCTTCTGCCTACCCACCCATCCTCATGTCAGCATTCTCTGACTCCCATTTTAAACTCCAGCATTGCCAACTGGATTTCAGCACCAAGCTCTTGCTGAACCCACTGTCAGCTGATGGACCTGATAATTTCTACTTTTTAAGACTCAGGTTGGACATCACTTGTTCCAGGAGGCTTTTTTTTTTTTTTAAGATGGGGTCTTGCTCTGTCGCCCAGGCTGGAGTGCAGTGGTGTGCAATGGCACAATCTTGGTTCACTGCAATCTCTGCCTCTCGGGTTCAAGCAATTCTCCTGCCTCAGCCTCCTGAGTAGCTGGGATTACAGGCATGCACCATCACATAGGGCTAATTTTTGTATTTTTAGTAGAGATGGGGTTTCACCATATTGGCCAGACTGTTCTTGAACTCCTGACCTCAAGTGATCCACCTGCCTCGCCTCCCAACGTGCTGGGATTACAGGCGTGAGCCACCGCGCCCAGCCTCAGGAAGCTTTTGATGATTCACTCAGGTTGAATGCAGTTCTCATCCCCTGTGTTCCCTTAATATATTATATATAGCTCCGTCACTGTACTGATCATATTATCTTATAATTTTGTTTATATGCTTTAAGCTAGGAAGTTTTCCAGGACAAGAAATTTTGTTTTACTCATCTTTGTAATCCCAACATTTAGCACAGAGCCTAGCACATAACAGATGCAATTTATTATAAATGATTAATGAATAAAAAATATGAGATTTTTTGGGAGACCGAGGTGGGCGGCCGAGGTCAGGAGATAAAGACCATCCTGGCTGGCACAGTGAAACCCCATCTCTACCAGGTGTGGTGGCGGACGCCTGTAGTCCCAGCTACTCGGGAGGCTGAGGCAGGAGAATGGCATGAACCTGGGAGGCGGAGTTTGCAGTGAGCGGAGATCGCGCCACTGCACTCCAGCCTGGGCGACAGAGAGAGACTCCATCTCAAAAAATAAAAAAAGATAAAAAAAAAAAATAAAAAGAGGTTTTTAACAGAATGAAAAGACAAGCCACAAACTAAGAAAATATCTGCAAAACATATATTCGATGAACAACTGGTATCCAAAATATACCATGAACACATAAAGTTCAACAATAAGAAAATAAACAACTTGATTTTAAAATGGGCAGAAGATCTGAACACACATATCACCAAAGAAGATACACAGATCACAAATAAGCACAGAAAAAGATGCTCAAAATCATATATCATTAGGGAATCACAAATTAAAACAACAAGACAACCACTAGATACTTATTAGAATGGCAAAAATCCAGAACATTGACAACATTAAATGCTGGCCAGGATGTTGAGCAACAGGAATTCTCATTCACTGCTGATGGGAATGCAAAATGGTACAGCCACTTTGGAAGACAATTTGTTAGTTTCTTACAAAACTAAACATAGTTTTGCCATACAATGCAGCTATCACACTCCTTGGTATCTAAACAAATATGTTGAAAACTTATGACCACACAAAAACCTGCACAGGAGTGTTTTACTTATAGCAGTTTTATTCATAGTTGCCAAAACTTGGAAGGAACAAAGAAGTCCTTCAATAGGTAAGGGAATAAGTAAATTCTGATACATCCAGACAATGGAATGTTATGTTGTGATAAAAAAGAAATGAGCTATCAAGCCACAAAAAGACATGGAAGAAAATTTAATGCATATTACAAAGTGAAACAAGCCAATCTGGAAGGCTACTCAGGATCGCCTGAGCCCAGGAGGTGGAGACTGCAGTTAGCCATGATCGATCGCACCCCTGAACTCCAGTCTTGGCAACAGAATGAGATATTGTCTCTATAATTAATTAATTATATCAGTAGTTGTCATGGAGCTCATGGGAAAGGAGAGAGGGATGAATGGGTGGACCACAGGTGATTTTTAGGACAAATTCTATTCTGTATGTTACTGTAATAGTGGATACATGTATCAAAACCCATAGAATGTATAACACAAAGAATGAACCCTTATGTAAACGATGAACTTTCGTTAATAACATATCAAAATTGTCTCATCAAGTGTAACAAATGTTACACTAATCCAAGATGCTAGTGACAGGAGAAAATAGGGAGGGGGATATGAGAACACTACTCTGCTCAAATTTTCTATAAACATTAAAGTGCTCAAAAAATAAAAAATAAAGCACATATAATATGATTTTACCAGTGCTATCAACATGCCTTCCATAAACCTCTGGCCCCTCCAATTTGTAGTCCCTGCCCTCTCGGGATCCCGCCCACTGGTAAATCTCTAGCCCATTCACTCTTGGCCGTTGCTTCTCCTTACACTTTTCACCCACCTTTGAAGCACTCCATTTCCTCCTGTTTCTTTTGGCTGAGTTAGTCCACTTGTGGTGCATTCCATGCCCTGGATGTTTCCCCATCTGGTATCTTCCTTTCTCCCAAAGGAAACTCTTTTGGGGTCATCAGTAAAAGGATCAAAGCACACAGAACCCAAGCGGCTTATTCATTTTGGGGTGTGGACTTATCACAGATGATAAACCTACATGGTCCAGTCTAGATGAATGGGAATAATACATCTTTATTTTTGACCATCTCGCTTGTTTATTCCATAAGTAATTTCCTGAAGGTCTTAATTTTCTGGAAGCCATGCTGGAGGCAGGAGTGATTTAGAAAGATGATCTTTATTATACCTGGCTTAAAACAAAAGGATTTAAAACATGACCTTTATGTTATTTTTCCAAACGAATAATGGAAGTGGTATTAGGGTAATATATTTATAGGTGAGATTCCAGGGCTGATTTAGTAAATATTAATTTCTAATACTTTGTCATTCCCACTGCATTATTCTCCTATAGCTGTCACAACAAATCACCATAAACCGGGCAGCTTAAAACAACAGAAATTTGTTCTCTCTCAGTTCTGGAGGCTAGAAGCCTGAAACCAAGGTGTCGGTAGCACCATGATCCCATGCTTCCTTCTAGAGAAGAATGCTTCCTTACCAATTCTGGCTTCTGCCTATTCTTGGCACTCCTTGGCTTGTGGCAGCACAACTCCACTCTCTGCTTCCATCTTCACATGCCCAACTTCCTTCCATTTATGTGTATCTGTGCCAAATTTCCCTCTTCTTATAAGGACATCAGTCATTGAATTAGGGTTTACCCTAATGAATTTGGGGAGGACCCTATTCAATCCACTACAACCACCCTTCATGTACACGTAGCTGGTTTCTCTGTCAATTATATATTACAGAGTGAGGACGTTGCCTCTCCTCTAACAAGATATTATAATAACAATTATTGTCAAATTATTTAATGAATGCTTACTATATGACAGTTACATGCATTAACTCATTTAATCCTCTGACAATTCTATGAAATAGGTGCTACTTTTATTTCTATTTTGCAGATGAGCAGCCAGAGAGAGTTTACATACGGCAAATATCACCATTACCTAGCAAGAACAAAATAAGAGGAATAAGCAGTCCCCTTGTATTTTGGTTACTTAAAAGGGATGGATCTCAAGACAAAGGAAAATGGTTGGGTGCACGAGGGGCCAGATGCTGGAACCAGTTCTGAAGAAGTGTTCCCGGGGCGAAGAGGATCTGAGAGGTGGCCAGGTGTAAAGACTGAACAAGCTGAGTGTTAAGAACAGCAAAGTTGGCCAGGCATGGTGGTGCATACCTGTAGTCTCAGCTCCCTGGGAGGCTGAGGTGGGAGGAATATGAAGGCCCAGGAGTTCAAATCCAGCCTGGGCACCACAATGAGACCCTGTCTTTAAAAAAAAAAAATCAGCAAGCTGGGAAATAAACTTGGGGCACACTGGGCACTTCCTCATGAAGAAACCAAAATCTCCTGCCTTGGCAAGCTTCAGGAGCCATATAAGGACTGAGCCAGCCTCACCCATTACACTGTGTAGGGCCACTCTTCAGCAACGACATCATGTGGCAGAAGAAAACATGGCCATAGAGGATTCCTTCATTGTGCAATTACCTATAAGAAGAAGAAAAGGAAGAAAAGAGGAAGAAGAACGAGGAGGAGGAGGAGGTCTAAAAAGGAAATGCTTAAATTCTTGCTGAAAGGTGAGTGAATTTTGGAGTTCAATGTAACAACCAATAAATAACATCTCTCTTCTCTTCTTGGTTCTGTGCCCATTGAAAAATACGACAAAGAGTGAAACAAATGGAAAAGCAAAGTATTATCCTCTTTCTGATAAAGCAAATAACAGAGAATGTAGCTCTAATTTGTGGGCAAATGGGGGTCTTAATACTGAACCTCAGAATTTAATATTTAACCGACTTCTGGTGCTGGACAGGATGGACACCCTCTCCAAGATCCTGGGGGAGCAGGACAAAGCCAGTGCTCCCCAGAGGTGGTCACTCCCAGGAGGAAAAGCAGAGAGATGTGGAAGGGGCTGGGTACATGTGCCCTGTTTGTCCTCCCAAACACAGCAGGCAGAAGAGTCACTCCACCCAGGGCAAAGTGAAGGAGAGGGTGGAGGGAGATCGGGAATGCTGTGCTCGTAGATCTCTCCTGACAAGAATGGGGAGAAAAGTTCCACACCAAAGGAGGGCAAAGCCAGAGAAATAGGGAAGTCTCGGGATCTGCACAGTGAGTTTGTGGAGCATAAACTCCACATCAGTTTATGTGGCTACACATAAAGATAACTCCAAGAAACCACCTTCAGGGAGCCTGCTCGAAGTACTTGGCATGCTGGCTCCTTACACGGTTTCACTTAACATAATGTTGTTACATAAGTACATCTACCTATCTTTTTTTTCTTTTCTTTTTGTTTGATTCATGCCTTTTTTTTTTTTTTTTTTTTTTCTTGAGTGAATCCTAAGTCAGGAGGCAGTAGGGGTTAGCAATTTAAAGCCCAGACAAAAAACTCTGGTTCAAATCCTAGCTCCATCTTCACTAATTGTGTGACAATGGGCAAGTTACTTAGCTTTTTAGGATCTACTTTCCTCAATTAAAAGTAGGGAAGAAAATAGCACCTATCCCATAGAGTTGCTGTAAAGAATAAGTGTTGTTGGGTGGCTCATGCCTGTAATCCTAGCACTTTGGGAGGCCAAGGCAGGTGGATCACTTGAGCTCAGGAGTTTGAGACCAGCCTAAGCAACAAGGCAAAACTCTGTCTCAACAAAAAATGCAAAAATTAGCCAGGTGTGGTGCCTTGCACCTGTAGTCCCAGCTACTTGGGGGGCTGAGGTGGGAGGATCACTTGAGCCCAGGAAGTCGGGGCTGCAGTGAGCTGAGATGGTGAGGCTGCACTCCAGCCTGGGTAACAGAGTGAGACCCTGCCTCAAAAAATCAATCAATCAATAAAGTGTTGTTGACGTTTATGAAACACTTAGAGCTCTACCAGGCATACAGTGAACTACGATGTTGTTGATGATGATAATCATCTTTATTGGCACATGCCAGGACTTGATAACCTTAGTTTGTAATGTGAATCCTATTTAAAAGTATTTAAAAGTATTTCCACTGCAACTTAAGAAACTGTCATCCAGTGCAAAGCTCAGGGTAGACAGCAGAGAGTTGGATTTAGCCATGATTGATTGGAGTTTTTCCAGGAAAATACGATGAAGGAAGACAAGAACAAATGACAGACCATGGAATTGAGGCTCAATAACGAGAGAAGTAAAGACATAAAGTGGAGAGGAACAGTGAAAAGATGCTAGGAATAATGTTTTTTTTCAATTCCATTGGAATTTAATGACAGCTAGAGTGGGTTATAGAAAGGGCAAGCTGAAAAGTCATAGAGTAGGAGTCATGTCATTGAGATAATGTGGGGAATGGGGGCTGTTGCTATTACAATGCAAGTTCTAGGATCCTCCCAATGGGAAGAATTGGCTAAAGTAAGATAAAGGGCAAGATCTGAGTGGAAGGGAGATCAGGAATGGAGAGACCAGCGTGTTTGAAGTACCACATGTACACATATTGAAGTGTATGATATGAGGTGGTGTTGGAGAATGTGACAGTGAGCAATAGGTAAAATCTTTCTAGAATGAGGAGGAGCACCTGAGGGATCAGTACATGATGACCATGGGGATTAGTGGATAATGTAGTCTGATGATAGGATATTTAAAGCAGGAAGACACTAAAGAGTTTCAAGAAGAAGAGAGGGAGAATGGGGTGTGCCTTGATGAAACACAAGAATGGTACTTAAACGACCTTCACCTACATGCCCAAGGTGCGAAAGAAAAGGGAAAGAAAACAGATGCATCTAGAGAAATCTGCAAAGGAACCAGGTCTCCAGGGGACAGTCAGGTCAGTTACAGTAAGAAAGCAAAGTTCAGAGAAAATGTTAAAGATACAAGGGATCTTGCTGGTGACTGACAGTGAGTTCAGGGGACACACTGAAAGGGTTTCAGAAGCTGGAGATAGGTGGAAGATGAAGTGAGGGAAAAGGAAGTGCAGTGCCATCACGGAAATGAAAGCCTTGGGACGGAGGGGTCACCTGGATGTCCTGGGCTTCTTGGGCCCTCCGTCCTAAACAAGCATAAAGAGCATCACGGGATTATCCTTGGTAGTCTCAAAGCTGAGAGTCATGGGGAGGCTGTGAACATTGAAGATCCTACCAGGGACACAAAATTACGGGTCCCTTCTTCAATCCTGCCTGTGGTTAGCAGGAGGTTGAGGGAGCGATGGTCCTATTTCCCAGAGGAATAAGAGCTCTGGGCTCCTTCAGGAAACCTGGGGAAGAGGATGTCCAAGTCTGCATGAATACCAACAGATGAGGCCATCGGAAGAAGGGCTCCTAAGAAAGAGAAACCACACACAGAAAGGAAGAAGTGAATATGACCCATGCTCACACACCAACATGCCTACAGCCAGGAGGAAATATGAGAGCTAGGAGGGAATTTAGGAGTCTCTGAATTGAAGGTATTCATTTCAGTGAGGAGGAAACTGAAGTTCAGAGATGTAGAGTAAACTTATTGTAAGAGGAACCTATGTAATATGTCTTAGAAAGCTCTCCTTCAAAATCATTATCCAAAAAGGAAAGAATGGGCCACTTAAACGAGTATTGATTTATTAATCAGGAAATTTGCTTATGGAAAATAGGCAAAACTTGCTTCGAAATGCTTATCACAACCCACCTAAAATTTCTGTTGGCAGCATCATTATCTGTAGCTGCTTCAGTGGTGACACTAATAAATTCACATTACAGAATAGTAGTAAAGGATTTATTTTTCTTTTACATTTTATATTATGGTCACCAATTGTGAGCTCTGAAGTAAAACGTCCTGTTACATGACAAATTTAAAACAATACATTTTAGAATTTACCTTGACAACACTCTCAGGGAAGATTATTTTAAAAACTATTGATAAATTAAAAATCTAAGTGAATTATATGCCTAAAAGCTTTCTTTTAAGTGATACTTGAGGGGAAAAAAAGGTCATCCCAACATTTTTAGACATTGAACTTTACAAGTGTAGAAATGGTCACAGAAAGCCTATGTTATTCTGAAATATATTTTGTTTCAGCTATGTTTGTGAAAATTGACCAGCTATTAGACAAATCTAGATTTTCTTAAAGGCACTCAACTAAATGCTATTGTCTCCTAGGACTTGTCTTGGCCATTTTGATTATCATAACTCTCCAATATAGGCTTTAGGATTTCCAAATTCATACTCTGAAGCCCAAAGTTATTCCCACTATAATTTAGAGTTAGCCTTTGAAATAACTTATAGAAAGCATTAATTGATTCCATATCTAGGGGCCTTCTAGATATGAGTTGTTTATAACTTATATATATCTACATATATATTTATTGATAAAATTTTATTTTTAATATAATTTACAACCAGATTTCTCTTACAAAAAAGATTCAATCTATTTTAAAAGTATGATAATCAATTATATTATATAATTTGTGCCACAATTCATACTTATCTATTGATTTAGAAACCACATTCAAGATAATCCTCTCTACCAAGAATTGGCCCCCAGCGTAGCAGCAAAGCACCATTAACTATCATTTCCACCGACAGCTGAAGTTGTGGTTTTGCATTCAGCACTTTTTTCCTTGTGTGGAGTATAGAACAAAAGATGTTACTAATGTAGTAATGTGAGTCATCATCCAAATCTGTGGTTACTACTACCATGAAAAGTTTTCTTTCTCAGTAGGAAAGTGTCATTGGTCATTCCCAAGATGTTACAGATGAACAGAAAAAAAGTGAATATCGTTGGCACTTCCATTTTATCTAGGAAATAAAACTGAGTTCCTCACTTGTGGGTAAAGGCAAGTCACTGTGGTGACACACCATGTTTTTTCAGTAGATGAGGTGAGCAGGAAGCAGCAATCTGAGATGTCTCTTCAGTGCATTTCACACTTACGACATTCACTTTGTTTCAATAAATACAAATAGCAAACATAAAAATTATTATCTGTATGCTTATTAAAATCTCTTCTAATCTCCTCCAAACATATATATCATATCAGCATTTTGCTTCCTTAAATGTTTTTCTTATTCTTTGAAGAGAAATCCAGTAGTTGTTGTTTTTCTTCTTCTTCATTAATAATACGCTTTTCTAGCTCTGCTTCATCTCAAGATAACCATTTGTGTGAACTGGTGTTTTCCAAACTGTTTTCTAGGTAACAAAGGCATTTGATCTGACTAAGTGCCTACAAGGCCAATGTATTCTTGGAAGAAACAATCTTCTAGAAACTCATATTAAACAAAGTTAAAGAGTTGTTTTAATGTGGAACTTCTCCAACCTGTAACATTCTAATGGGCTTTATAATTCCCCATACAGAAAATATAGTTTGCACCATTTTCTTAAACTTGTTAAATAAGAAAACACTTTTGTAAGTTTAAAACAGGAAAACTAATATGTTGAGGAAATACTATATATTCCATGCAACAGAGTGAGAAAAGCTGATTTCAGTCACACATTTGTTTCTTTCTTACGGGCAAAGTACACCATTACTTTGTGGTTAGCGCTTGCTGTTATGTCCAAGGCACCTATATTATTATGATGACCAGATATTCATGGTTTGGTGCCAACTTCAATTATGTGGTCCCATTGTCCCTCTGAGCATGTTAGAACTTTTCAGAGTTAGCTGCCCAATTTTTCATTCAGAAAATATATTCTCTGCATATATGGATAAATAATTTGGTAAATCAAAAGAACATAATCTTCCATAGTTAAGAAGTTGTTTCTGCCATTTGTTAAAAGTAACCAGATAACTAAGAAGCTTACCTGAGAGAAAATAAGGCACAACAGGTGAATCAGAGAATTGTAAAATCTTCTAGATCATGGCTTTAACTTCTTTCATGATAATTATGTGATGCTACTAAAAACATTTAACATCCCCAAGCCTGTTTCTACATCTACATAAATTACAAAACCAAAATCAATAATCTTTTTACTCTCTACTCCTTAGTCATTGTAAGGATCCTTCAGGTCTGTGCAAAAATGTCACCTCATTGGTGAGCTTTTTCCTGACCAGCTCTTTTTTTTTTTTTTTTTTTTTTTCGGAGACAGAGTCTCCTCTATCACCCAGGCTATAGTGCAGTGGCGTGATCTCAGCTCACTGCAAGCTCCGCCTCCCAGATTCACACCATTCTCCTGCCTCAGCCTCCCAAGTAGCTGGGACTACAGGTGCCCGCCACCACACCCGGCTAATTTTTTTGTATTTTTAGTAGAGACAGGGTTTCACAGTGTTAGCCAGGATGGTCTCAATCTCCTGACCTCGTGATCCACCCACCTCAGCCTCCCAAAGTGCTGGGATTACAGGAATGAGCCACTGTGCCCAGCTCTGATCAGCCTTTTTTTTAAGAGCAAACCAGTCGCCACCCTTCCCCAGTCCCTGAAACCCCCCCACTCCTGCTTGTTTGTTCTGGTTATTCTGACATCCTTTATGTTTACTTCTTTGTTTATTTCTGTGTCCTCCTATCAAGAATGGTATGTTCACCTGTTTAACGTTTAGGACAGAGCCTGACATTTAATAAGTAAAACAAATAAATCTTTGTTGGCTAAATGAGTAAAATACACAATGTAGTAAAATTTGAGGAAACACTTGGAAAGTTATATCAGAATAAAACAGCAGAACCATAAATAGTTTCCACAAAATCAGGTACATAGAAAAAGCTCAGCATGTATTTATAGGCAATCTTCAATCACACTGGGGAATTAACCAAAAGGGAATATTCATTGTGGGCTACAGTGGCCATGCAAGACTTAGTAGAGCAGAGGAGATCATGAAGAAAATATGTAATTTATCTTGAAATAAAAGAGTAGAGAAGACATAGCAGATGGACAATCTGGCACACAGAAGGACATGAAAGCAGAAATAAGCTTGTCTCTTGCTGGGGGCTTTTTAAAAAAATAGACTGATCTTGAAGGAGGCATACATGTCAAAGGGTAATGAGAGATGGATTTTTAAACTTATTCAGTCATTTATTTGACAAACTCTTGTTGAACACCTACTATATGCTGAATTTTAGGTTAGGATTGATGAGAGTAAAAGGCCAGTTAAGGACTCCCTGAATGTCAGGCTAACGAGTGAGAAAATGCTCATGCTGCCTCATGGGATTATTTTAAGGATTAAGAAAACAGTGCACCCAAAGTGCCCCATAGGCCATTTTGCTCTATGATAATATAATCTGTATCATTACCCAGCTGGTGATTGGTCTGGTGAAAATGACACGTTAGGCCATGCATTTAACCAAATGGCCACAGCCAATATATTTCTGAGGATCATGGAATGTGTCAGAATTTAGAAAGCACAATTGTGGGGAAAGCAGAATAGCAACAAAATAGATTAAGCACCACCAACAAACAGAGCTGTTTTATGTTTTAAGAACAGAAATTTCTAAAAATAAGTTATAAACTCAACCTTTCCAAGAATGGAGCCAGACTCTTAAAAAAAATCTATTCTGAAACTAATAAAACATACTTCTACTGCCTCTTTTAGAAGTTGTTGACTGGAAAATTACAAGTGGTTAAAAGAAATAAATAGCTGTCTATAAGAGCTAACATCTATTCAGAGATATGGAGAAAAAGCAAACGTATGCCATGTTCCTCAAAGCAGTCTTCTGCCACAGATTAATAGCGAGAATCATCCTCAAAACATCTCCTAATATGAGAATTACTACTTTTATCCTCAAAGAACTGATAATGCCTCTTTTCATTCTGACAAACTTGACAAAACTTCTGCTGCATGTAATAAATCATGCTTAATTCATCCACTAGACTCTTTTGAGCCCCTATTGTGTTCTAAGCTGTCCTTTAAATGTTGGCAATACAAAGATCAACAAGGTATAATCCCTGCTCTCAAGGAGCCTTTGATTTGGTGGGAGCATCAGACAAGGGAGTCAAAGGTTTCAATACAGTGTGACAAGTGGCATTCTACAAGTATTAACAGGTAACATGACAGCAAGAAGAATTCAGAGAAGGAATCTCATCTGACTAGGGATGGGAGTGAGAATATGAGAGGTGGCAAAAATGAACAGATGGGTAGGGTCACAGGCAATATGCACAAGACCTCTCTTCTCATGAAGCTTACATTTTAGTAGAGTCAAAGAAAGGAAGATAATAAACAAGGCAATCAACAAAGAAACAAGATAATTTCAAAGCATGAGGATAATATGAAGGAAATAACAAAGGTGATTTGGAATTACTAGGAGTGGATGGAGATCCTTCCTCAGCTGGGTCGGGAACGTCATGTCAAAGGAAGAGACACTTGAGCTGACACGTAAATGAAAGGAACGGACTGTGGGAAGGCCTGGGGAAGGGTACTCCAGGGAGAGGAGCTAGCATCTACAAATGCCCAAGACAGAGCTGAACTTGCACTTTTCAGAAGCAGAAAGGTCAGCTAAGAGACAACACAGGCCAGGAGACAAGGTCAGAGAGAAAGGCTAGGCAATTAATGTAGGTCTTTCTTGGCCAGATAGTAAGGTTTATTCTCAGTGCAAGGGAAGCCATTGAAAGGCATCAAACAGGAAGGGATATGCTTTGATTTACACTTCTTAAGTTCTCTCTAGAAGCTCAATGAAGCTGGATTCAGGGGCAAGGTATGAGTGGAAACAATGAGACCAGTTAGAAGGAGGACTCTTCCAGTGTCCAGGTGAGACATGGCAGTGACCTGGGCCAGGGTATACTAATGGGGATAGGAGAAGCGGAAGGATTTGAGATATATTGGGGCGGTAGAACTGCAAGAATGTGCTGATGAATTTGGTTTGGGATATGAGGGAAAAGAAGAAATAAAAAATTCCTGTAATTGCAAAAATGGCCCTAAGCAATTGAGTAGGTGACAATTTATCATATAATAATAACAACTTAGGCGTATAAAGTTTTTATTATATAGCAGTCATGGCTCTAACCTCTTTACATATATTACCTCATTTGAACCCCACAACAACCCTACAAGATAGGTACTATTCTCATCCCTATTGTACAGACAAGGGAAGAGAGGGATGGACAGATTAACCTTACTTTGTTGTTAAATTACAGCCTCTATGTGAAGCCTTATCGGCTTCAGAGTCTGTGTGCTTAACCATGATATCTTTACGTTTTGTATTACCAGGTTGTGGAATACTAGAGAATGAACTGATTTTAGAAGGAGAAACAAATTTTCTGGTTTTGACATATTGTTTTTGAGATGTCTTACATGGAAATATCGAGTACATAATTGAATGTGTGAGCATGGAATTCTGGGACTAGGTCAACCCTGGAGACATTAGCACACTGATAGTATTTAAAGCCATGGGGTTGAATTAGCTGTATAGAGAACAATAGAGTACATGGAGATTACAAGAAGCCACAACTAGCCCTGAGTCCTCCAATCTGTAGTGTTCTGATAGAGAAGAAACTCACTTGCAAGATCAAGAAGCAGCAACTAAGTGAGGCAGAAAGAATCCCACAGGAGAGTGTGGATTTTCAGAACTGAGTGATTAACATGTTGGCTTGATTCTCAGCCAGTCTCTGTCCTCATGGTGGCAAGATGGCTGCAGCAATTCCAACCAATACTCTTCCAAGCTTATAGTTCATAGAAAAGAGAAAGACTCTTTTTCCAGAACTCATTTATAAATCCTGGAATCCACTCTGATTGGGCCTTGTTGGGTCATAGGCCCATTCCTGAATCTTCACCAATCATTGTGACTAGAGGACCCTAGAGTAGGCTCCCAATCACAACATATGGATGAAAGGCTGGGACTCGACCATCCTCTATGCACTGTACCTTGCAGGAAATTATTACCAAATTTTGCAAATGACTAAAAAGTACCAAAGGGACATAATTTCTGTGAAGAGAATGCTTTCTCACCAGTTCCAAAAAAAGTCTCAAAAGGTCATCTTATTATGCAAAAGTTAATGACACTTGTGGCTGTCCATGTCTAACCCCCAAATGTACCTTCTCATCTAAGCCACTCTAAGCCTAATCTAAAAGGACTAAATCATAAATGATACGGGTAAATGGAAAATAGAAAACATTAGAGCTTCATTTGAACCAACCACTTTGAAAATAGTTCTGTTTAAAGGATATGTGACCACATGGTTGGGAGCCATTTTACCTACCACTTACAAGAGTTTCTATCCTGTCATAGAGGGTGAGATTGGGAACCAGCCACGGTTGGGATTTTTAGCATCCTTGGCAACGGGGTTCTGTTGGTTCTTTCCCCTTATCTTTGAACACAGAGTCCACTCATTTACTCATTCAAGAGAAGTTTATTGAGCACATACTTGTGTAAGGCACTGTTTAGATACTAGACATACAACAGTGAACAAAACACATGAAAGTCCCTCCCCTCATGAAATTCAAACTCTAGTAGAAGAAGGCAGACAATACTAAATGGAAATAATATGTAAGTAGTTTATATAGTATGTTAGAATGTGATACATGTTTTGGAGAGGGAAAAATGAGATGTGAAATGTCATGGTAAAAGGTTTGCGATTTTAAAGAGGATAGCCACATCTCTTAGATACTTTTATCCATCTTTATTTATGAAGAATTTATTTATACCAAGTACCTTTATTTATGAAGCATTTTTTCTTAAGAAGTTAAAAACATAAAACCAGTGATACACCAAGGTATTTAATGGAGGGGGAAGAGTGGGCTCCCGAAGACACCAGGGCAACATCTCTCATCCTTAAAGGCTGCTGGGAGTTAATGGATTGAAGTTAATTAATGGGAAAGTAGCGCAAGTATTTCTCATCCCAAATCAGTAAGCTGATCTGCCCTCTTATTTTGCAGGAGTGGGAAGAAGAGGGAGCTTGGAGAAGCTTTGAGCAGGTCCTGAATAGGAAAGTGAGGGGCTTGCCTTAACCCTACAGGATTCTCAGTCTCCACGTCTACCTCCCACAACATGTGCAAATGCTTACATTCATGGTGGGTTTCTCCCTCTCCCTTGGATCCCCAAAGCAGCAAGAGCTGGTGTGGAGCACTCCCCAGTCTAGGCTTGGTGATGCAAGGAGAAGCCATCCTCACAGCAGTCTCTTCCTGAGAGATGCTAAGGCGGTGGAGAGACTGCACAATGTGCCGTTCCAGGGGGTGTTTCTCTCTATTGATTATTTGAAATGTTAAACTTGATTACATTTTACTTTAATTGTACCATTTGAAATTAGATTCAGGTAAGATTTCAAACTTATTAAATAAATGGCCCATAGGACATTTGGGGGAATGTCTCAAAAAAGAAAAATGTAAATAGAATCTACATATAAAAGTGATCAATTTAACAAGCTTTAAGGGGAAGGCAAAGTAAAACAATATGATACAATTTGCAGCCACCAGACCGGCAAAAATATTCAAATATTGATAATATCCAGTTTTAGCAAGAAAGAATGTGGGGAAAAATTAGCAATGAAATAGTTATGAAAGTACTTTGGCAATATTTGGCATATGTTCTGATCCCACAATCCTGCTTCTAGAAAGCATTTCTGTAAAAATAAGAGCACAGATTAGGACACACATTTACAGCCTGTGCTATATGAACAAAGCTGAAATTAACTGGGACTACCGAATAAATAAAATACATTATATTTGCAAAATATATAATTCATAGCTAATATGACATTTTTATTTTTATATAAAAATATATATCTGCCCATATGCATACACATGCATGCATACCCAGACATGTGTATACACACATTTACATACCAGGAAGGATGTTCCCGATGTAAATGGAAAGAGCTAGTTGAAGGGTAGAATAAATGATATGATAACATTTTTGTTTCTAGAAAAGGGAAAGATACTCTATATGAACATATATTTATATTGTTGCTGGAAAAATTTAAAAATTGTGGAAAAATCCCCACAAACTGCCATCATTGGCTCACTTGGGAAAGTAGAGGTGGAAAGGCAGTGAGCTATGATTAGTTTATATACCTTGGTGTTATTTCAGTTTTACAACAAACATATATTACTTTTTGTAATATAGGAAACTATGGGTTTGTAACTAGGAAAATATATATAAGTTTCAAGAGGACAGATTTCAGATTAATATGAATAATTTTCTAATAGGCAGGATTATTTGGATTTAGCGAGGGCTCTTCAAGAGGTCACTAGTCTTTCTTAACTGTGAGCGGTCAAGCATAAGTTAGATGAGGACAGTGTTAGGAAGGAGATTCTGGTATAAGATGCAAAGTTGGACAATGTAGCCTCATTGGTCTTTTTAAATTATGACATGCCAGGCTTCTATAAAGTCCACATTTCAAGGCGTTTCTGCGTTTGGCCAAATGAGATGCTAGACTCTCATTTCAATGCATTTTTGCATCTTTATTTACTTCAAATTAGTAAGAAATGTTGAAACCTAGAGTCATCCTAAACTATTTCTTTAGCTCTGATCCCCCCTCAAGCAGCAAACAAAATTACAACACAATGTTGTAAGTGCTATTCTGAAGATGTGCTTTGCAAGGTGCATCTAAGCCAGCCTAGAAGTGGAGGGATCAAGGAAGGGTTGCTGGAAGAGGTGACACCTGAGCTGAGTCTTAAAGGATGTTTTCTCAAGGCTCACCTCCTCTGCAGAGTGCAGACCTCCACCTCGCTGCACTTTGCACATGTCTCCATGATCGCTTGCATTGCACTAATTGTCTTTGATATGTATCTTCCTTCCTAGTTTCTAAATTGCTAGGGAGAAACTATGAGTTTTATTTATCATTACACCTCAGCCATGACTGCATGACTAGCAGAACATTCAATAAATATTTATAGAATCGATTGGTTTTCATTTTAGTTCATAACTCACAGCCGTAGTGAAGGACATCCATTCTTATGAATTCTCATGACGAACAGTAAGTAATTCACAGCACAGTTCTGCATCTGCTTTTGAGTTTATTGTTGTTGTTGTTGTTGTTGTTTTGAGACAGAGTCTCACTGTCACCCAGGTTTGAATGCCATGGCACGATCTTGGCTCACTGCAACCTCCACCTTCCGGGTTCAAGCGATTCTCCTGCCTCAGTCCCAAGTAGCTGAGATTGCAGACGTGCGCCACCAAGCTCGATTAAGTTTTGTATTTTTAGTAGAGGCAGGGTCTCACTATGTTGGCCAGGCTGGTCTCAAACTCCTGACCTCAGGTGATCGGCCCGCCTCGGCCTCCCAAAGTGCTGGGATTACAGGCATGAGCCAATACGCCCGGCCTATTTTTGAGATTTTCTGCTGCTACTCCAGCTTAGCCTGACAGAGCTTTCACTTTTTGTTCCTACCCCTTCGTGTGCATCTGAACAATCCACAAGCCTCACGAACTCCTGTAGCTTCCCTCCCTTCGAGCTGTATCCACCATGACCTCTTGACCAGGGCTGAGGGAGAAGGACGAGGGTCGTGCCACTATCCTAGCACCCTCTGTCAAGAGCCACAGTCATCAGAACCATGGAGTGACTGACTGGGTGAGTGTGCTTTCATCCTTCCATCTCCGGAAAAAATGACGGGAGCTCTGAAACCATTTTGAAACCTGAACATCGTGGCTTGACTTTTTCTAAACTGGTATCTGTGGGCAGGTTAAAATGATCTGGTTCTAATTTCATATATTTCTAAGTTTGAGGCAGAATGAGGCAGTGGAAATTCATTATAATGCAGTGTTTCCCAATGTGTGAGACACGTTCTGCCCAGAGTTTGCAAAATGATTCTATATGTACGCATATAAACGTGTTTTGGTTAGGAATGTATTTGTTTAAGTAATCTACTTTTAAAGTCACATATTTATTTACGCTTCAGTTGGGCCAAAGAAAATAACGTGTTAATTTAAATTCATTGTTACACAAATAAGAGTATAAGTGCACTTGGAGAATCAAAGTCAGGAAGCACTGATATATTCCATTCCTCAGGGTTCAGGGCCTGCTCTAGGTGCTGGGGGCCCTAGAGAGAATAAAACAGACAAAAGCCCAGCCCTCCAGAGCCAATATTCTGATGTAGTAGAGACCGTCAATAAACAAACAAAGCACGCCAGCAGGAGAGGAGTGGTTTAGAGAAAAGGGAGCAGGGGTTGGTGGGGGGCTGGGGTGTCACTGTTTTGTGCAGGTGACCTACTGATGATGCCACAGAGACCTGAAGGAAATGGGGGCTGGCCTGGTCTCTCAACCCTGCTGAGGGTTCTTTGCAACACTCCATGCTACCCACTGGTACTCAAGCTCCTTCTGCTCTACCCTGAGCTAGCCCTGATATAATGGTTGACAGACAAAACTATCTTTTAAATAATTTTTTTATGTTTCTGTCTTTTCCTGTGTCCTCACATGGCAGAGAGAAGCAGCAAGAGATGGCCAGACAAAACATCTTAATGGGATACTTAGTCTCTTTGTTTCATCCAAGAGGGATCTACCAAAAGGGATCACCTCCTACAAATGCTAAATGGGTTTAAGGTTTATACAGCAGCTCATGTGGGTTCAGGGATGCACAGGCATTTCCCAATGTGTCATCATCCCTGGTTCTGATAAAATCCAGAGTGGGGCCTGTAAATCAGAGGGCTTCACCCCTGAACCCACAGCAGCACCACCAAGACACAGTGTCCCCACTGTGCACAAGATTACAGCTTCTCTCTTGCTGCCCTTTCAATATACCAGTCCTTACTCAAGCACACAAAAACTGTGCTTTTGCCCCTGGCATTTGAGAAGTTTGTGAATAGACACCAGCACTTGGATATTGATTTTTCACACGATGGTGACTTTTAAATTCCTCTATTGCTCCTGACTGAGTTTAGCAACCTCTTGACTATTCTGGAAAACCAAAGAACTTCGGAAACAATCAAACAAATATTAAATTCAATCACCCAGCAACACTGGGGAGGCAAATGAAATTTTACTCCTAAGAATCTAAAGCCCCCATAGTAAATATTTCTTTGCTGGCTGGCAAATGAATGTTTCTCAGCCCTTCTCATGTCTGGAGACACCAAGTAATGGGACAGCTCTTAAGCTGTCCCCATGGTTTGTGACCAAGACTGGGGGCTACTTTGGCCTTCGTGGAAGTCCAGCACACTTCAACTGAGCTGCCAGTGGTGCCGAATCCTGGAAAATGCTGAGAGCCCTAAAAGTGGATCAAGGAAAGGCTGTCAGTGCATCATCTCCCCCAGTCCTTGGCAAAGCCAGGGAGCAGGTTCCTGATCCCCCAGATTCCAGCTCTTCCTAATGTTTCTCAGGAAAGAAGACTGCCCTGCTGCTGATGGCCCAGGAGCCTGCCCAGAAAGCTCTGGGTAAAAAGCAAGATGAAAAGAGTCCTCCAGTCTCCCCTCACCAATGCCCTGCAGCTCACCACACCTTTCCTGTCCTGTATACTTGTCTAGGAATGACATCCCCAGAAGAGATCAGACATGGTACCACAGTGTGTTGATGGGGAAAGGCAGAAAGGGATCACTTTGGAATATGAAATCAATCAAGAGAGGGTAGTTCCTAGGGAACAGCCTGATGACCCCATGACTGAAACGAAGAACTAGGTGGTGGGAAAGCAATGAAGAGAAAAGTTTCCAGAGACACAATCCATGAAGGCCTTGGTGAAGTCCCACCTATTAATACAAAAGGTGCCAAGCCCCAGAATTGTCAGCGTGCAGCAGGGGCACAATGAAAGCCTTGTGGGAATGAATTGGCTGGTGGCCTAGGATGTGCCATCAGAAGCTATTCCTGTTTTCCATGCTGTATGCCAATAGCACTGAGCAGAGTCCCTTTAATGCAAAACAATGGTTAGGCCATATTACTCATTTAACTGAAGGGCTAAGTATGTAGATGGGGTTTTTAGACATTATGAAAAGTTGACTGTGGTGGAATTTGAACTGCATTTAGCATTTCATTTGGCTTCTATGAACTTTCCTAGTTCTACGGCACCCTGAAGCTGTGTTATCAAGATTCAGCATCATTTGATCTTGGTTGCTTGTGGTCTTAGTGGCTTGGGTTTCCTGTCAAAGGCATTCCTGGTAAATTATTCCAAGGGTTAGTTACTTTGTGCATTTTATTTGCTGTTATCTTGTAGTTACCCCTTGCACTCCATGAAATTCTAGCATGCTGTAATGAAAAGGACACCCAGGAGAAAGAAACACAATTTATTTAATTAAAATCAAAATATGTTAAGTACTAAGTTCACACTGGGCATAATTAACAATTTTCAAACACTTAAACAGACAATCATATACATAACATCTATTTAAGTCTCAGTAACATTACATTGCATTCCAGAAATCTGTCATTCCCCCTCCACCCCCCACATCCCCCTCCACACACAAATATTACATGAGTTAATTCAGGTTACATACTTTAAATTAAGTTGACACAATGTACTTGTGAATGACAAAACATGTTCAGAATGGAAACATTATTTGAAAACACAGAAAATATGCAAATTAGTGACAACTTATGTCCAAAACGTTATTATACTAAATCCTTCTTGTCTATTCTGAATCACCTAACATGCTGTCAGTATTATGTTAAAAAGTTTTTAAAAGAAATAGACTGTTATAAACATATTTCTAGCAGTTCTTATTGTATTTCAAAATAACTGTAAAATCAATGTACTTGGCTTTGGTTTACTGACTGCTTTCCAATAATTTTTTAATCCAGGAAAGAAGAATATCCAGTTCACTGATGGCTTTGTAGATTCCTTTGTTTCCAATCTGCAGATAAAGTACAGATATAAGAGAATAAAGTTTTCATATTTTAAAAAACAAAGTTTTTTAATATAAGGATTTAGAATTCTTACCCTATAAAATATTCTTTTCATCCTGGTAATGGATTTCATCTCTCTAGCTGACGAAGCACAGGAAATCTAAGAAATCAACAGTAATTACAGATAATATTGTTGGAGAGGCATTAATGATACTCTTTCATTCATTCAACAAATATTTATAGAGCAGGTATTATGTGCTGAGCACTAGATATGCACTGGCAAAATAAATAATGCATGATCTTTTTCCTCACAGAGCTTAAAGTTTCATGAGAAAGCAGATGACAAATAAAACAAAAACAAAAATTTACAAATTACAATTAAAGCTGTGTTAGCAACTCTCGAAACTCTATGACAGGGATTCATAGGAACCACCTACCTTCAACTGGGTGGTCAAGGAGGGGTCTTTTGAAAAATGACATTTGTACTAGCCCATTTTCACACTGCTATAAATAACTACCCGAGACTGGGTAATTTATAAAGAAAAGAAGTTTAATTGACTCACAGTTCTGCATGGCTAGGGAGGCCTCAGGAAACTTACAATCACGGCAGAAGGTGAAGGGAAACCAACGCACATCTTACCTGGTGGCAGGAGAGTGAGCAGAGGGGGAAGTGCCATACTTTTAAACCATCAGGTTTCATGAGAATTCATTTACTGTCATGAGAACAGCACAGGAGAAACCTCCCCCATGATCCAATCACCTCCCGTCAGGTCCCTCCCTCCACATTTGGGGATCACAATTCAAGATGAGATTTGGGTGGGGACACAGAGCCAAACCATATCAACATTTAAGTTGAGATAACAGAAATGGGAAGGCACAGGCTATATGAGAAACTGAGGAAAGGAGAGAGGAAGTTGGGGAGAAGACACAAGAGAGTAACTCAGGCAGAGGAAAATATGCTCCTCCGAGGCAAGAGAAAGCTCAGTGCTTTCCAGAAACTGAAAGAAAGCAAGCAAGCATGGCTGCAGCAATTAAGCAAGAGAAATGTGGGAAGCATGAAAGACATGAGAATGACAAGAAAAAAAATTTACCTTTAAAAAAATCACTCTGCCTGTCATGTACAAAGCACAGAACAATGTTCAGTGTAGACTACAAGGAGAAGGCACCTAGGACATTAATATTACTTTCTAAATTAGGAGAAGCAGCAGGCTAGTATCTTGAGCAGCTGGCTTGTAGGCTGGCTGGCCAGGGGAAACTACCAGTCCGCTTTGTGCAAGTGAATTCTCAAACCCTATCTGAGCACAGGAATCACCTGGGTGTCAAACAGGAGAAAGTTAATATCCTACTCTATTCTCCCACAAATTTCTATAGGACTAATAAAAGAAAGGAAAGAAAATGTGAAAATGCCTAATTTATCTACTTAGTTTTTACTCATAAAACTTTTAGCACTGGAATAGACCAAGGAGATTGAATAAGCCGATTGTTTGCACTTTGCAGAAAGGGAGACCAAGGCCCAGGTAGTTAAGTCACTCACCTAACATCCCACAGGGAGTCCTATGCTCGTGACAAAATAGTGTCACTATCTAACAGTTAAAGATAAGAGTTAAAACTCGTGAAACGGAAGTGGGTAAATGATAACATTTAGTCTCTAAATGTCCTCTCGACAAAAGAATGTCATATCAATAAAGATAACACTTAGTTCAAACACTTGAAATGAAAGTGGCTAAATGATAACATCTATCAAAATGCATGAAACATGGCTGAGGTCAACCAACAGGTCTCTTCAGGGGTGTTCATGGTGGTGATGGTTTTCTGGCTCTGCCCAAATGGGGATGCTACCTTCAGATCAGACCTTGCATAGGAGGGAAGAGACTCTTCCTGTGAAAGGGGCTTTCATGATTAGGCACAGCAGACTGCTGTGATCAAGGGGCTGCAGACACAGACTGCTCAGCTTAAGGTACAGTTTGCAGGATTCATGAACACAGGGTTAGACCTCACTGTGATAGGAGCCCTGACTTCAGAATGCTCTTTAGGTGTATTTCATGTTACATTTGCACCAAACTATACAACATGGGATTCTTTCTCTGGGATGAGTGGAATGTTCTAATCTGTCATTAGTGTGTCTGTGAATGCTCAGTAAAACTTCATCCTAATACTTAATGCATAGAATCCTTTTTAAAAGTAGTTCCTCATGTTTCTAAAATCATGTGTTAGGATTTAAAGATTTTTTTTTTTTTTTTGAGGCAGAGTCTTGCTCTGTCTCCCAGGCTGGAGTGCAGTGGTGCAATCTTGGCTCACTGCAAGCTCCCCCCTCAGGGTTCATGCCATTCCCCTACCTCAGCCTCCCGAACAGCTGGGAATACAGGAGCTCTCCACCACGCCCAGCTGATTTTTTATATTTTTAGTAGAGACGGGGTTTCACCGTGTTAGCCAGGATGGTCTCGATCCCCTGACCTCATGATCCGCCCGCCTCGGCCTCCCAAAGTGCTGGGATTACAGGCGTGAGCTGCCGCGCCTGGCCAGGATTTAAAGATTTAACACTGAAGGTAAGAGACCAAAGAACCAACCACATTCTGGACACTACAGAAGTTAAATAAAACAGGCATTCCTGTCAACTGTGTCTTCTACCCGGGGAACTTGGATGTGCAATGCATCCCACAGCAGGTGGAAAGTGCCAGAGAGGTTTTGTCCCTCACTCACACCAAAGGCACATGCTACTCTAGGAAGAGTAATGAGAGTCAAAAAGGAGGAAAACACTGTTCAATTAAAAAAAAAAACTAACAGTGCCAGTGTTGCCACTACAACTGCACTCTGGTTGAAGGAATACTTCCTGGTGCCTTGAGCACTGCTTACTACGAGTGACCCCTAGTAAAGATCTGATCTACAGAGTTCTCATTTTCTTTATACTGTTGTAAATGTGTCCACAGGTCCAGTAGGATAGCAGATTTTACTGCCATAATTCAGATTGCTTTGCTTGGAAAGAGGAATTTATTAAAATGATGATTTCCTTTTCTTTATATTTTTGAGTCTAGTTGCAGTGGCTGAAATTACAATGTGTGATAAAAGGGTCAGCAGTTTTATCATAAGAATGGCTGAACGATTTGACAAACTCAACAGAAGCTGATATGATCTAGACCAGAGGCAATTTATTGGTAGGGCTAGAATAACTAGAAATCAGCTCTGAGAAAAATGTGAGATAATCATGTCATAGGAAACATTCATTCTTTATTATTAAGTCAATATATATTTATCACATACTTACTATATGCTAAGCATACAGCAATGCCTCTGCCATATAGCACTGATTTACAGTTGACAATGAATGATTTACAGTTGAACAATGCTGGATAACGTTAGGTGCACTGACCACCCCCCACCAATGAAGTTAAAAACCTGCATAAAACATTAGACTCCCCGCAAATTAAACTAATAGCCTACAGTTGACCAGAAGCCTTATTGATAACATGATTAATCAATTAACACATATTTTGTGAGATAGATAGATAGACTGTATTTTTATAATGAAATAAGCTGTAGAAAAGACAATGTAACTAAGAAAATCATAAGGAAGAGAAAATATATTTACTATTCATTAAGTGGAAGTGGATCATCATAAATGTCTTCATCCTTGCCATCTTCATGTTCAGCAAACTAAGGATGAGGAGGAAGTGGAGGAGTCGGTCTTGCTATCTCAGGGATGGCAGAAGCAAAAGAGGTGGAGGAAGTGGAAGGGGAGGCAGGAGAGGCAGGCACTTGGTGTAACTTTAAGGAAATACATAGTAATTTCTGTCTGACTTTTTTAATTTCTCTAAAAATATTTCTATACAGTACTAACCCTTCTTCCACCATTTGCTTTAGTTTCAGTCCTCGTATCATAGAAAAGTTTATGTCGTAAAAGAAGTTAAAACCACTCTTGAATAATTGGAACCCTTACGCCAATTGTCTAATGTCAATTTGTTTTCTGGGATTGCTTCTTCTATGTCTTCTTCCTCATCGTCTGGCACTGGTTCAGAAACACTCATCTCCTTCTGCTAATTCCTGTGGTGCAGTGTCTACTAGCTCTTGAATTTCTCCAAGATCCATATCTTGATATCTTCAACCTGCCCCTGTCCCCACCATCTTTTTGCCATAGACACAATCTATTTTGTGATTTCTTTGATTAGTTCTGTTGTAAATTCTATGAAGTTATGTACAACATCTGAACACACTTTTCTCCAGCAGGAATTTATTGTTTCAGGCTTGATGACTTTCATGTTTTTTTCTATAACAATGATAGCATCTTCAATAGTGTAATCTAAACTTTGACGATGTTCCCTCCATTGGTGTTCTCTTCCATATTGTTGACAATCCTTTTTGTAGAATACCATATGTAATGAGCCTAAAAGGTCCTTATGACCCCTTGATCTAGAGGCTGAATTAGAGATGTTGTATATGGGGGCAAGTAGATTACTTCAGTGCCTTCTGTGTTGAATTCATGGGGTTCTGGGTGGCCAGCAGCATTGCCCAATATCAAAAAAACTTCAAAAGGCAGTTGCTTACTGGCAAGGTACTTCCTGACTTCAGGAACAAAGCACCAATGGAACCAATCCATAAAAAAATGTTCTCATTGTCTGGGCCTTCATGTTGTACAATGGAAAGACTGGCAGCTGGTGTTTATCTCTTCCCTTCAAGGCTCAGAGGTTAGCAGCTTTACAAATAAGGGCAGTCCTGATCATAAACCTGACTGCATTTGCACAAAACATTAAAGTTAGCCTATTCCTTCCTGCCTTAAAATCCTGGTGCTCACTTCTTTACTGATAAATGACTGTAGCATTGTTTTCCAGAATAGGACACTTCCATCTACATCAAAAACCTGTTCAGGCAGATACCCTTCCTTCCCAGTGATTGTTTTAATGGCATCTGGGAACTTGTCTGCTGCCTCTTGGTTGGTAGAAACTGTTTCTCTTGTTATCTTGACAGTTTTTTTAAGCCAAATGTCTTTCTAAAATTTTCAAACCATCCTTTGAGGGCATTAAATTCTGCAGCTGTAGATCCTTCATCTTTCTTTTGTTTTAAATTGTCATATAATGACTTCACTTTTTCTTGAATCGTATCAGGGCCTATAGATGTGCCTTTCTTTTAGCAGTCCTACACCCACATGAAAGCTGCATTTTCAATAGGAGATTTTTAAAAAGGTGTTTCCGGAAAAGTGCAAGGCTTTCACACCTGCTGGTGTAGCTGTAGCAGGGGATTCAGAAATTTCCTTTTCTTTTTTCACAATGGTCCTTATCCTGGACTTGTCACGCAACCTCAGCTGCATACCTCACTCTGTGGTACGTATCAAGCAATTCAACTTTTTCTTGTAGTGTCATGACTTTTCTCTACTTCTCGGGAGCACTTCCAGCATCACCAGTGGCACTTTGTGTGGCACCCATGGTATTATTCAAGATTTATGATATTGCACAAAACACAGTGAAACATACACAAGAGACCACTTTTTACTGCAATGGGCAATTTACTATAGCAACAAACTGCTCACATGAAGATAATTAACATTATACAACATTTTAAGTGGATATTCACAGCACTTGAGCACACTACAATAGCAACAGGAGGTGGCTACAGAATTATTATAGTAGTACAGCATTACCACAAGTAATTTTGTGCAGCTAATTATCTTCATGTGAGCAGTTTGTCTCTACTCACATTACTCATTGGTAATGTGCAATTTACATGCAATTTGAACACATTGATTGGTAGAAGCAGTTTCTACCAACCAAAAGGCAGCAGACAAGTTCCCAGTTGCCAGATTCTTTAATATTGTATCTTTACCTTTGTTTACAAACCAAATGGCTCCATGTATGGTCTGTAAGTGTCTGTGTGTATAGGTTTTGATACATTCTAACTCTTTATAATAGATTTGTGGATCCTTCATGGTAGCAAATGATAAAATAGACTAGTAAATACATATATTTTATGCATTAATGACATATTTTTCTTAATTTTTCCATATTTCTAGGCTACACATCTCATCTGCAAGTTTGTCAAATTGTTACAAATCTCCAAAAAATTGTCTAGTGCATTTATTGAAAACAAAAAAAACCACATGTAAGTTGACCTATGCAGTTCAAACCTATATTTAATGTACAAAAGTACCCTGCATGAAAATCACCCCAGGGTACGCTTGAGGCCTCACAGTCTGCCAAGACACAGAGTGATGCACAATTACAATTCTATATGACAAATACTGTGATTAAAACAAAAACATGACTGCTCCAGGAGACAGAGGAGAGGTAACCTCTGAAGTCTTCCAGAAGAAAAAAAGTGACTTGTGTCTCGAAAGATGAGTGGAAAAAGCAGGAAGAAGAGATGAGTAGGCAGGGAAGCAAGGTGTTCAAAGGCTGGAGAGCGCAGAGAGAATTTAAACACCCTTCAGGTCTCAGCTGAAAATCTTGGACTAAATCCGAGTTATGGCCCCCAACCTCCACCTCTGCTGCAGCACATCCTCCTATGTGCTCCCTTTGCAGCACCAATCACAACTTGAGACTAGCCAAGATGGGAAGAAAGCATTTTCTTTCTTTCTTTCTTTCTTTCTTTCTTTTTTCTTGAGACAGAGTTTCACTCTTGTTGCCCAGGCTGGAGTGCAGTGGCGCGCGCAATCTCAGCTCACTGCAACCTCCGTATCCTGGGTTCAAGCAATACTCCTGCCTCAGCCTCCCAAGTAGCTGGGATTACAGGCACCCACCACCACGCCTGGCTAATTTTATATTTTAGCAAAGATAGGGTTTCACCGTGTTGGCCAGGCTGATCTCGAACTCCTGACCTCAAGTGAACAACCCGCCTCTGCCTCCCAAAGTGCTGGGATTACGGTGTGAGCCACCACGCCCAGCCAGAATTTTCAATGAGCTCTATGAGGACAGAAATATTGTCTGTCGATTTTCATTGAGTCCCCTGCATCTGGAATAGTGTTCAGCAAATACTAAATAATAAACATTTGCTGAATAAATCAATCAACAAATAAAATGCAAGCATCGACTTACTGCCTCAGGGTCCACAAGCCTACTTGTTTCTTAAAAATTTGAAGCGTGGCCTAGACATTAGTGACCCTTATAACTTTGTCTAAAACAATCAGATAAACAAGCAATACAATTCTTAGTTTTTTTCCAATTTCCTTATGTGTTCAAAAAAATCATACAAATTTGTACTGCATATGATGGCTAAAGCAAAAATGGAAAACCTCTACTGATTGTTGGGGTAATCAGACCCAACACCGGGTCGTGGGGGCAACGAAGTCCAGTGGAGTCAAAGGAATGAGAAAAGACAGTTTGAGAGAGAAAGTGAGTACAGGGGGCCAACACGAGTACGGAGGCTGCAAAGGCCCTGAGCTCTGGAAGCCCAGACTATTTATTGGTGATCCAACAAAGAAACAGGTGGTGAGAATGTGGGGTTGAAAGGGAGCATTGCATTAAGCACATGATTTACAGCTGTGACGGTTTAGCATATGCTCTGCTACTTGAGATAATGGAGAGCAGGTTCTTTTAACTCAAGATACAATCGATCCTGGGAGAGCAAGGAGCCGACAAGTCTAGACACATTCCAGAGGCCACGAGGGGTTTTATGCCCTGAGCCCTGGATGCTATCCTAGCCCCTACGGGTTTTATGCCCTAGGCTTAGATTATGGTGCGTCAGGGTAGGCTTCCACCCTTTTGCACAGAGCTTGGTGTTCCAAAAGCCATGAGGGGTTTTAGACTCTGGACCCCGGACATGTTCCAAGACTGTTTTACATTATATCAGACATGCAAGCCCCCACCTCAGCTTCTCCCAACACTCAGCTTTTCCCCCAACACCAATAATTTGAGGAAAGGAGATAGTGGGTTATGAGTCGACAGCTACATGTGTCACGGTTCCTCAGAGAATTAACTGTCCAGACTGCATTCTCATGGAGAATGGCCTCAAATCCTCTCTCGACAAAAAGGATTTTATTAGATTATACTCTATCATATTATAAATATACAGCCAGAGGGTAAGTGAAAAACCATACATAAGACCTTCATTTTTATACACCTCAATATACAACTTCAGACTGGATCATAACCACCCTTCTTGTTGTTTTTTGTTTTTTTAGTTGACCTTAATGGCTAAGATGGTTTCTACTCTGACCACAGCCTTGGTTTCTTGAAAGTTTTTCTTCTCCAAAATACAAATGATAGATAAGAGTGACAGATAAGAGATTCAACTAAAGACTAAACTTAATTTTATTGTTTTACTGCAGATACAGACTCTTAAGCAAATCTTATTCACTGACTTTTTGCACAGTTGTTCACATGGGGTCCTACAAATATTATCTGAAGTGCTTTTAAAGCCATACTTGAGAAAATTATGCTAGTATAATGTTTAAAAAATAGACTAAATAAATAAATATCAGTTTGGCAAAAAAAAAAAAAAAAACAGCACAAGCACAAGGACACCAACACAAAACTACTGACACCAGAAAGATTTATAGGAAACTTTGAAAGAAAATAACAAAATTAGCATAATTTGAAGAAAGCACGATTAGATTTACAAGCAAGTTTTCATGAAAGTAGAAAAGAGGGACTAAATTATTAGCCAAGTGTCTCTCTGCAAAACCAAATTCATAATCAGACATTTAATTTTAATAAAAAGACAAATATCCAACAACTCAGTAGATATTGAACAGAAAAGTTTACAAAACATCATTATCCAATTTCTATATTCTCTATAACTACAAAGATCATCTGATATAGGTAAGCTAGCTTACCTAGAATAATCTTAAACCCTTGTAAGACATTTCTTCATGTTCCAACCACAGAAAAAAATTAGAAAGAGTTTTTTAATACGTTAAATACAAATAGATACTATAGTAGGATAACATTAGTGCAGGTTTTTACATTTTTCAGTGTTATTATCATTCATCAGAATTAGTTCACACAATTTAGCATGTGAATTAAATTCCTAACTCAGCAATAGAGCTGCACCCCATAATTTTTTATTGAGACATAATAGATGTAAATATTTTCAGGGTACATGTGACATTTTGATGCATTCATATAATGTGTTATGATTAAATCAGGGTAACTTCCTCCCACTGTATTTTTGAGCCCATTAATCAACCTCTCTTCATCTTGCCACACCCCTACCTCTCCCAGCCTCTGCTCACACTCAGTCTATTCACTGTCTTCATGAGATCCACTTTATTAGCTCCCACAAATGGGTGAGAACAGGAAATAGTTGTCTTTCCATGCCTGGCTTACTTCACTTAACATAAAAACCTCTGTTCCATCCATGTTGCTGCAAATGACAGAATTTCATTTTTTTCATGATACCATATTTTCTTTACCCATTCATCCATTGATGAGCACTTAGATTGATTCCATATGTTGGCTACTGTGGCTAGTGCTGAATAAACATTTGAGTGCAGGTTATCTCTTCAAGAAATTGATTTCCTTTCTTTAGGATATATATCCAGTAGTGAGATTGCTGAATCACATGGTAGTTATACTTTCAGTTTTTTGAGGAGCTTCCATACTGTTTTCCATAGCGGTTATACTAGTTTACATTCCCACCAACAGTGTGCCAGGGTTCCCCTTTCTCTACCTCCTTCCCAGCATCACTACTGCCTTTTAAGTTATAGCCCTTCTAACGGGGGTGAGATGGTATCTCACTGTGGTTTTGATTTGCATTTCTCTGATTAGTGATATTGAGTATTTTGATATGCCTGTTGGCCATTTGTATGTCTATTCAGATCTTTTTCCCATTTTTAAATCAGATTATTTGCTGTTTGCTATTGAGTTCTTTGAGTTCCTCATATATTCTGATTAGTCCTTTGTCAGACAGATAGTTGCAAATATTTTTTCCCATTCTGTAGGTTGCCTTCTTACTTTGTCGATTGTTTCCTTTGCTGGGCAGAAGATTTTTAGCTTTACATAATCTCATTTGTCTATTTTTTTCTTTGGTTGTCTGTACTTTCGAGGACTAACTCAAAAAAAAATCTCTGCCCAGACCAATGTCCTGAAGTGTTTCCTCAAGTTTTCTTCCAATAGTTTCATAGTGTTAGGTCTTATATTGGGCTCCAATCCATTTTGATTTTATTTTTCTATACTGTGAGAGATAGGGGTTTAGTTTCATTTTTCTGCATATGGTTATCGAGTTTTCCCAGCATCATTTATTGAAGAGACTGTTCTTTCCCTCAATGTATATTCTTGGCACCTTTGTCAAAATATGAGTTGGCTGTAAATGTATGGATTTATTTCTGGGTTCTCTATTCTTTTCTATTGGTCTATGTTTTTTGTTTTTAATGCCAGTACCATGCTCTTCTGGTTACTATAGCTTTATAGTATGTTTTGAAGTCAGGTAGTGTGATGCTTCCAGCTTTGTTCTTTTTGCTCAGTATTGCTTTGGCTTTTGGGGGGTCTTTTGTGGTTCTGTGGTTCCATGTAAATTTTACCATGTTTTTCTATTTCTGTGAAGAATGCTAGAAGTATCTTGATAGAAATTGCATTTAATCTGTAGATAGCTTTGGGTAGTATTGATATTTTAACAGTATTATTTCTTTCAATGAAGGAGCATTGAATATCCATGTTTTGTGTGTGTGTCCTCTTCAATTTCATTGTTTTATACACAATTTCATCAATGTTTTATAGTTTTTCCTATAGAGATCCTTCACTTCCTTGGTTAAATTTATTCCTAGGTATCTTATATTTTTGTAGCTATTGTAAATGGGATTGCTTTTTTATTTCTTTTTTATATTGTTCACTGTTTGCATGCATAAATGTTATTGATTTTTGTAACTTGATTTTATATCCTGCAAATTTACGGAATTTTTTTAATCAGTTCTAACAGTTTAGGTAGAGTCTTTAGGATATTTTGAATATAAGACTATGTCATCTGTGAAAAAGCATAATTTAACTTCTTCCTTTTCAAATTGAATGCACTTTATTTCCTTCTCTTGATTATTTGCTGTGACTAGGACTTTCAGTATTATGTTGAATAAAAGTGGTGAAAGTGGTCAAACTTGTCCTGTTCCAGATGATAGAGGAAAGGCTTTCAATTTTTCCCCATTCAGTGTGATGTTAGCTCATCATATATGGCCTTTATTGTTCTGAGGTATGTCCCTTCTATATCTAGTCTGTTAAGGGTTTTTATCATAAAGGGATGTAAATTTTATTGAATACTTTTTCAATATCTATTGAAATGATCATATGGTTTTTGTTCTTGGTTCTTTTCATGTATCACATTTATTGATTTGCACATTTTGAGCCATCCTTGCATCCCTGGCATGCATCCCGCCTGATCTGGTGAATGATCTTTTAAATGTGTTGTTGAATTTGGTTTGCTAATATTTTTGTGAGGATTTTTGTGTTTGTTTTCATTAGAAACATTGGCCTGCAGTTTTCTCTTTTTTGTTGTGTCCTTGTCTGATTTATATCAAGGTACAACTGGACTCACAGAATGAGTTTGGAAATATGCTCTTCTCTTTAATTTTTTAAGAGTTTGGGTAGAATTGGAATTAATTCTTTTTAAAATGTTTGGTAGAACTCAGCACTGAATCCATTAGGTCCTGGGTTTACTTTAATACAAGACTTTTGTTACAGCTTCAATCTTGTTACTCATTATTGGTTTGTTCAGGTTGTCTTTCTTCATGGCTTAATCTTGATAGGTTGCATGTGTCTAGTAATTTATCCATTTCTTCTAAGTTTTCCAATTTGTTAACATATAATTTTCCGTAATATTCTGTAATTCTGTAATAGTTATTTGTATTTCTGTGGCATCAGTTGTTATGTCTCTTTTTTCATCTCTGATTTTATTTTGTATTTTCTCTTTTTTTCTTAACTAAATGTCCACTGTTTATCTTTTCAAAAAAACCAATTTTTTATTTTATTGCACTTCCCTATTGTTTTGTAGGCTCAATTTCATTTGTTTCTGCTCTGACATTTATTAGTTATTTCCTTCTACTAAATTTGGTTTGTTCTTACTTTCCCAGTTCCTTCAGATACATTATTAGTTGTTTATTTGAAGTCTTTCTACTTTTTTGAGGTAGGCATTTACTGCTATAAACTTCCCTCTTAGGACTGATTTTGCTGTATCCCATAGGTTTTGGTATATTGTGTTTCCACTTTTCTTTAAGACATTTTTTAATTTCCATCGTAATATATTTACTGACCCATCAATTGCTCAGGAGCATATTATTTAATTTCCATGAGTTTTCGTAGTTTCCAAGATTCCTCTTGTTGTTTATTTCTGTTTTATTCCATTGTGGTCAGAAAAGATACTTGACGTAATTATGACTTTTTGAATGTGCTGACACTTGTTTGGTAGCCTAAAATATAGTCTTTCTGGAGAATGTTCCATGTGCTGATGAAAAGAATGTGTATTCTGTAGCAGTTGGGTGAATTATTCTGTGACTGTCACATAGGCCCATTTGGTTTAATGTGTAGTTTGACTTTTTCTGTCTAAATGATCTGTCCATTACTAAGATTGGAGTGTTGAAGTCCTCTGCTATTATTGTATTGCAGTCTAGCTCTCCCTTTAGATCTATTAATGCTTGCTTTATATACTTGGGTGCTCTTATGTTGCATGCATAGATATTTATAATTGTTATATCCTCTAGCTGAATTAACCTCTTTATCATTATATAGTGACTTTCTACCCTCTTTTTAAGGACTTTGGCTTGTAGTCTATCTGATAAAAGGATAGCTAGTCCTGCTCTTTTTTTGGTTTCCATTTGCATGGAATATCTTTTATCCATTCCTTAACTTTCAGTCTATGTGAGCCTTTATAGGTGAAGCAAGTTTCTTATAGGTGGCATATTGTTTGGTCTTGTTTGTTTATCCATTCAGCCACTCTGTCATTTAATTAGAAAATTTAGTCCACTTACATTCAATGTTATCATTGATAGGTAAAAATTTACTACTGACATTTTGTTACTTGTTTTATGGTTTTTTTTTTTGTTTCATTTTGTTTTTTTTTTAACTCCTCTCTTCCTTTCTACTGTCTTCTGTGGTTATTTTCTCTGGCAGTATGTTTTATTTTGTTGCTCTTAATTTTTAGTGCATTTATTATAGTTTTTGCTTTGTGGTTACCACGAGGCTTACAAAAAACCTCTTATAAATACAACGAGTTATTTGAAACAGATGACAACTTATATTTGATCAAAATAAAAAGGGACTAGAAACAAACCAAGGAAAAACTTTTAAAAACTATACTTTAACTCCATCCCCCAACACACACACATTTTGACTTTTTGTTGAGGCAGGTATAGGTATCCTACCCAGGAGCTCAAGATGATGGGGAAGCTGATTGTCCACCTCAATCCCACATTTTCCAGTGTAGTAATTATGAGTTGGGAGAAAATTTTCCCTATGCTTGGTGCCTGGCAGATTGGGGGAGGGGCATTGTGGATGTAAAATTCCAGCTCTGTTACTATCTGCCCAAAATTTTTTCACTTCTCTGAGGCCTCAGGAACTGTCTTATCCTCATATATTAGCATTCTGGGATATTGCTGGTGATAATCATAGTGCTGTGTATTTGTTTTTGGTTTTCAGGATGCAGAAGAAGGGATAGTGAAGCCAGCTTGCTTTTTCTCCATCATTTTTCATGCCTCACAATTTTGACAGAGAAATTATATATCATTAACCAAGAAATGAATTTGTCAGCAAAACAATTCAATAACATAATTAGAAATACCTTTACCAAAATTAAAACCAATTACTCATAATTTATTTATCTTTTTTTCTTGAGACAGAATCTCCCTCTGTTGCTGAGGCTGGAGAGCAGTGGTGCAATCTTGACACACTGCAATCTCAGCCTCCTGGGTTCAAGTAATTCTCGTGCCTCAGCCTCCTGAGTAGCTGGGATTATAGGCATGCACCCCATATCCAGATAACTTTTTATTTTTATTTTTATTTTTAGTAGAGACAGGGTTTCACTATGTTGGCCAGGCTGGTCTCAAACTTATGGCCTCAAGTGATCTGCCCACCTCGGCCTCCCAAAGTGCTGGGATTACACCATGCTCAGCCTATTTATCTTTAAATTAAACTACTGCTGGCTGGGCGTGGTGGCTCACGCCTGTAATCCCAGCACTTTGGGAGGCTGAGGTGGTGGATCACAAGGTCAGAAGATCGAGACCATCCTGGCCAATATGGTGAAACCCCATCTCTACTAAAATACAAAAAATTAGCCAGGCATGCTGGCACATGCCTGTAGTCCCAACTACACAGGAGGCTGAGGCAGGGGAATCGCTTGAACCCAGGAGGTGGAGGTTGCAGTGAGCCAAGATTGCACCACTGCACTCCAGCCTGACAACACAGCAAGACTCCGTCTCATAAAAAAATAAATAAGCTACTACTATAAATTATACACATTATACAATATAATACTAATTTTAAGCACTAAAAAAGTATCTGATTACTTAAGAGAACCACTCCTTTGTAAATTGTTGAGAAAATGTAATTGGAATAAAAATTAATGTTCTGTGCATGAAAAGCAATAAGGGAAGCACTAACAATTTTGCAGAACTACTACATGCTAGGTACCTAATTCTCCCAACGACCTTAAGATGAGGTTACTGTTATTGAAGACACAAGTTTTAGACTTTGCAGCTGATGAAAAAATAAGACAGGATTGGTCTCACTCTTGCTTTATCGGTTCAACCAGTTGCAATTTTTACAATTTTAAATTACAGGGATGAATAATTGGTAATATTTTACAAGTTGATAAGCTAGTTGCAATTGATGATACAAGTTACTTATTAAACAGCCTACAAAAAATGGAAACACAATATTCCGTTTGCCAATTTTTGCCAGACTTTAAAATTAATTACATGCAACCGACATGAAGAAATGTGTCTCTCTAAATACCAATTACTGTTCAGGCTCTCAAAATGTTAATTAAAGTAGACGATGAAATCTTAAAAACTAACAGAAATTATTTTCATTTCTATTTTGATCACTAGCAATTAGGTAAATTATTTTATGAATCCAATAAGGTGACTGCTAAATTCTCTTTCAAGTCTGAGAGTATTTGAGTTCTGTAAGAATCTCTAAAATGTCTTCTTACATAAACAATTTTCCAAATATTATGGCTAGAAAAGAGTATAAACATAAAGAAGTTTACATTACACATAACTTATTTTTTGAACAATTATACTATCTGACTTACCCAAATCAAACTAATTGGAAAATATATTTTATTAGGTGCTGCAAAATGCTTAGAATGTCACCAGAAGCAATGAGAGGATGTCCAAATACAGTGGTACTGGGAATTCCAGTCCTTGGAGTCTATCATGATAATTTGTCATGCTGTTTTATCTTAAGAGTGGCTCAAGAAAATGGACTTGCAAGGAAGCCCAAAATGCAGGTACCTTAGAAAAATCAGATAAGCTTCACAAAAATAAGAAATAATTTCATGAGTTAATAATGAAACAGAGGAAATGACAACAAAATTAATAATTCATTGGTCATTATGGGAGAAAATCAGAAAACCAACCCCTTATGTTGAAAGCTAGCAAATAAAGGAAGATAATTAAGTATTTAACCTGGCTTTCTTATACGATAACTTCCTCAGAACATCCAAATAGGAGTAGATTCTATTTATTGAATTATCCCAGCTTATGAGTAAAGAAGATAAAATAGAATTTAAAAATTATTATTTTGTAGTGCCTTATGAATTAACGGATCTAGACAATAATTGTCAGTGGTTGTTATCATCGTAAAAATAAAGATCATACATCATGTGACCCAGTGAAAGCAAACAATGCTACCTATAAAGTGTTCTAGCTAAAACATCAAGCTAAATCTGATCAAGTCTCTCTGTATCATTGTTAATGTATGGTAAATAAAGAGGAGACTATATTAAATGACACTATGAAAATGCAGTCAGAAAATACAGACTATGAGAAACTCTGTAAGACAAATGGCCGAATGTCCTGAACAAATAAATCTCAAAAAGGAGGAAGAGAAGGAAAAGAAGAAAGGAAAGCGAAATCATAGGAAATATGGTAGAGTTTACAGAAATGTGTTGCTTCAATGAGTGGCAAAATCAGCACTAGACTAAACAATACTTTGGTCCTGCCTAACAAAGCTTAAAAAACAAGATCTGAAAAGATCAAACTGTTTGCAAGTAATTTAACTGTGTCCCAGAAGAAAACTCAAGAATATTTACAGAAATATAAAAATGTCTAGGATCCAACAAGGTAAAATTCATAATATTTGACATTTAATCAAAATTACCAGCCATGCAAAGATGCGTAAAATATGACCCATAACGGGGGAAAAATCAATCAATTGAAACCGACTCAGAGTGGACACAAATGTTACAATTAATCAATAAGGATATTTTAAAAGTTGCTATAACTCTATTCCATATGTTCTAGAAGTTAGAGAAAGACTGATCATGTTCAATAGAGCAATGGAAAATATTAAAAAGACTCAATTCAAACTTCTAGAGATAAAAACTACCATGTATGAGGTGAAAAATATTCTGAATGGGACTAACAGATAGGCACTACAAAAGAAACGATTAGTGATCTTGAAGATGTAGCAATAGAAACTATTCACAATGAAACACAGAAAAGACCAGGAAAAAACAACCCACAGAATCAGTGAGTTGTGGGACAACTACAAATGGGCTAATATATGTGTAATTAGCATTCCAAGAGGAGAAGAGACAGAAAGAGATACAGAAAAAAGTTTTTGAATAAATAATGCTGAACAATTTCAAATTTGATGAAAACTATATACTCACAAATACAAGATTCCCAATCAACTCCAAGCACAAGAAGCATGAAGAAAACGACATCAATTCATATCATAATCAAATTGCTTAAAACACGTAATAATGAGAAAAATAAAAGGCACAAATATGTTATGAGTAAAAGGACGGAAAAAGACATAGCACACTAACATCAATCAAAAGAAAGCTGGAGTGATTCTATTAGCATCAAAAAAGAAGTGGATTTCAGGACAAAGAATATTATTAGGGACAATAAGGGTAATTTTATAATGATAAATGTGTCAATTCATCAAGAGACTATAACAATCATAAACATTTCTGTACCTAATAACAGAACTTCAAAATACTTGAAGCAAAATCTGATAGAACTTCAAGAAGCAACAGAAGTTCACAATTAATGTCAGATACCAATAATTGATAAAATAAGTAGAAAAAAGTTAATAAAGAGAGAGAAAAAGTAAAAAGCTGTCACAACTAAATCTAATTGAAATGTATAAAATACTCAGCCCAACAATGGCAGAATACATATTCTTTTCAAATATACATAGAACATTTACCAAAATAGACCAAATTCTGGGTTATGAAACATGGATCAGCAAATATAAAGGGATTCAAGTCATACAAAGTATGGTCTCTGGCCAAAATGATATCAAATTAGAAATCAAAATTAGAAAAGTATCTGGAAAAATTCCCACATATAAAAACTAAATAACACTCTTCTAAGTAACCCATATATAAAAGAAAAAATAAAAAGGGAAATCAGCAAGTAATTTAAAGCAAATAAACATGAAAGCACAACATAGCAAAGATTTTGAAATGTAACTAAAGAAGTACTTAGAGGGAAATTTATAGTTCTAAACTCCTATAATAAAAAGTTAGAAAATCACAAATTAATAATCTCAGCTTCCAACTAAAGAAAAAAAAAATTTCAAGTTAATGACCCAAGTTTCTATCTTAAGAAACTAGAAGGAGCAGACTAAATATAAATTTAATAGGAGAAAATGAATAATAATGTTCAGAATAAAAATCACTGAAATAAAAACAGATAAGTAATGAAGAAAAATCAATGAAACTAAAAACTGGTTCTTTGAGAAATCAATAAAATTGATGAATTTTTAGCCAGACCCATGAGAAAGAAAAAATAAAGACAAAAATTACCAATATCAGAAATAAGAGAAGTGACATCATCCTGTACTATGCAGATATTAAAAGCATATTAAGGAAATATCATGAAAAATTATCTGGCTATAAATTTGGTGAATTTGATGAGATGAATAAAATCACTGAAAGACACAAACTACCAAGGTTTCTTCAAAAAGAAATAGATAATCTGAAAAAATAACCTTGCATCTACTAAAAAATAGAATACATAGTTTAAAATCTTCCCACAAAGAAAACTCTAAGCAAAAATGGCTTCACTGGTAAATCTTGCCAAACATTTAAGAAAAAATATGTCTATACTAACACTTTCTGAAAATTGAAAAGGTAAACCCTTTTCAACTTTATGAGGCCAGGATTATGCTAGTATCAAAGTGACACAGATATTACAAGAAAACCGTAGACTAACATCTAACATATGTAGATGCAAAATTTTTAAGCAAAGTTTTAGCAAATTAAATCTAGTGATGTATGAAAGAAATAATATATTATTGCCAAGTAGAGTGCATCCCAGAAATGCAAGATTGGTTTAACTTTGAAAATCAATGTAATTCATTGTTTCAATTGTCCAAAAATTAAAAATCACACAATCCTGTCAATAGATGTGTTAAAAAGGCATTGATCTAAATGTGATATTTAAAATGAGGAAACTTCTAAATGTAAAATTTTTTCATGACCTTTGTGTTAAATAAAGATTTCTTCAATATGACACCAAAACATGGTCCATTAAAGAAAAAACTATTATATTGTACTTCATAAAATGTAAAATCTCTTCAAAAGACACTAAGATAATAAGAAGGTGTCATAGATATCTGTCATCCAGGTTGGAGTGCAGTGGTGCGATCTTGGCTCACTGCAACCTCCACCTCCTGAGTTCAAGAGATTCTCCTGTCTCAGTCTCCCGAGTAGCTGGGACTACAGGCATGCGCCACCGCGCCTGGCTAATTTTTGTATTTTTTCTTGAGATGGGGTTTTGCCATGTTGGTCAGGTTGGTCTCGAACTCCTGACCTCAGGTGATCCACCCATCTCGGCCTCCCAAAGTGCTGGGATTGTAGGCGTAAGCTACCGTACCTGGCCAAATTCTTATATATTCTCCCTTGTATACAAATATATTAATGTTAAATATAGTCATAAGAATTCTGCATGCTCAGAAACATTCTGATCTTATGATTTTTATGCCCTCAAGTCTCCCCTCTCCCTGCTACTTGATCTTTATTTCCAAAAGTGGGAATTAGGAACAGAAACGAACACAACAGTCCTCAACACAAAAGCTTCTTTCTTATGAAGACAAAGCAAAGCCAGTCAACTAAAACTAAATAAATAAAAGAAAAAACTAATTCAACAACTTGGCCATTGACAAATTCATCATTTGGCAATTGTTCTGGAGCAGGCACATGGACAGTTTTTTTAAGTATATTAAAGGAAAGGAGGAATGGGGTGGGAGGAAAAAGAAAGGAATGAAGGAAGGAAAAGGAAGGAAAGCACGAGGTCTCAGCCATTTGACGAATATCCATCAAGTGCAAATCCATACCCTCAAAATGTGGCAATTATTTATTTCATCACCTTTATCAAATAGTAATGAGTGACACAATGTTGCCTATGAACAGGAATAGAAAAGAATAAATGGAAAGGAGGCGGATAGGACCAGTTGCTCACCATGAGCATTTTATTTTTATATCTGAATTTTGAACTATCTAAAACCTAGAAATGTTCAATAGTGGGCTGGTGATATGAATGTCAAAAGAGTTGTACTGTTATCTGCAGCCAGTAATCATAAAGTTCCATGCAAATGAACTGCAAGTGAAATAGTTATTGATCATCTCTAGCTGACAACATGTGATCCAGTATCTAATTCCGGGTTATACCAGAGTTCATCTTTTAAGTTTTTCTTTCTGGTGATACAAAACAACACCCACCAAGGATAACTCAAATATAATCCAGGTAATGAGATTTGGTAATATAGTACATAAGTATTCCATCATTGGAATTGCAATATTTCCCCAACCCAAATACTCCTATTAAACCTACCAGGGAAGGCTACTGTAAATTTTAAAGGAATAATTTAGTACTTTGCTCTTGATATGTGAAAATTTTCACCTAATTCAGCATGTAATCAACAAATCCAACCAGAGTCATACCCTATTTGGTAAAATATAATTATCTGAAAAAAAGTTACCATCACAAATTAAAATGTCTTTGCAACTTTAGCAGAGTAAGCATCTTTTAATAACTCTGGTATCCATTAAAAATTGTCAACAGAAATAAAACAGGTACACTGATAAGAGCATTTTAAAATCCCATGCACAAGCTAACAATTTATAAAGAGCTGTAGTAATCCTTACTATTACCTTGAATGTATTAAGATACAAAATACATAATTACTGGATTCTTCAAATGATTTAAAGCAATTGATATCATATGTTTTGCTTTTTAAAAATTATTCCCAAGGTTTGGGGCAGAGGAAACTTTCAGAAGAACACAAACCAATGTTTTATTGTTGGCATAATTTCAAATATTAAGTGCACACATTAAGCAAGTAGGCTGTGTGCCAAAATTCTGTGTAAATCAGCTGTTCAGAACACAGACCGCATTTAACTCTGCAGCAGCACTACCAATGCAGCATTCATTGCTCAATCAACCCCTCAAAATCCTGTTTAGCCTATAGCATCATACTAACCTAAGCATTATCCCAGAGTACCACCTCCAGGAAACAGAATGGGCCATTTCCTTCTGTCTCCCGATCGTGGAAGAAGCCTTGGATCAGTTTTAAAATATGTCAAGGTTCTGCAGAAAGCTTTCTAAAGCTCAGAGCGTGCAGAACGGAAGGCCCCCTCTCACAGTCCCCCCTTTCAAGAAGGGACTTGACCACTTGTGACTTGATCACTACTGCTCTGAATCCCCAGAGCTTTGTTTTATTTATTTTTCCCACAACAACCTCAATAGTACGGACGGCAGGGGAAATACGGCAAGTACAATTAGTTTCAATAGGTTGACCATTTATATATACATTGATTACATTTAGTGTCCATTTTTATTAACAAAATATCATATTTAAATTAATGTTGTTTACTTCATGTTTTATAACTTCTGTCTGCTAAGCCCTCTCCCAACCACTGATTCAGAGCTTCATAGGGTAGATGCTCAGTTAATTTGTATTAAACAGACAGATACCAGTTTCTGCTGCCAGAAATATAAAATTATGTTTGGCTGAAACATTAGACACCAGGCCAGTTACCTTTTCCCTAAATCAATGTCTGCAGTCTTTCTAACGCTCAGGCCAATCCTGCCGCTTTATGTTTCACGGGGGAGCTTGCTTTACCCCAGGGCATAAACTTCACAGCTTGTAAAACAACTGATGCTCACACTGATAGGCTTGAGGTGGGAGGAGGGAAGAAGGAAAGCGCGGAGTTACGTGTTGCCTGGCGAGATTGATGAGATGATGTGTTCGTATTTGGCCACAGGAGGGAGCCAGACCCTTTGGGAAGCAGCAACAACCAACCAGAGCGGCGCCACACTGTCCCACCCACTTTAGGAAAACTTCACCAGAAACAAACCAAGAAAAACCAGAGTTCCTAGACATATCTAGGTTTCCCAAGCTTTTCATCTAGAATATTGTTCGTTTTAGGTTATAACTGTCTCTATGTGTTCTCTAGCTATTTGGGTCAACAAAACCAAATTAGTAATGAAAACCTGACATGGATTTGGGGGTTCTGACCAGACACTCTGTACTGTATCAGGCAAGGATTTAACAATGCAACTTAAATTTAAGAGACTATTTATAGTTACACATGTACTTTCTTCATAAGGTTGTCTTATAGGTTTAAGCATAGAACAAAATTTCAGGCACCAGAACTGGCCCAGAGAATTCTCCCTGTGTTTTGCAAAGAGGTATCAGTTTGTAATTTCTTTTTATCAGTGTTGTAATTTTAATAAAATATGAGAGTTTATGAAAAAACGTGCAATCCAAACCTAAGTAAGGGTATAACAAACACAAACTAAGCAAAGAAATAGAGAACTTAAATTTGTTGGGTTTTTGTTTTTGTTTTTTTTTTTTTGCTTGTTTTTTTCTTTTTAACCTAGCTGATCTACTCACACTCATAAAATGCCTCATGTACTCTGGGCTGAAATTTGGGTTACGGAGCAATTTAGTTGACCACAAGAAAAAAACATCTTAACTCTTAAAAAATAAACACCCCCCCCCTCTAATGGCCCAGTGTTTAAGTCTCAGTGACCATGATGCCCAGGATGAAGAGCTCCTTTCCAACTGGCTTCCCAAGGATTGCAATAAGGCTCCCAACCCAACCTTTGTACCATCTGCAAGCTACAACTGCAGGAGGCTGGAGAAAGCATACTTGGACCCCAACCAAGGGCACAGAAAAGCTTCAATATTCCCCACAGAGGCAACTCGACTAACATTGCACAGATTCTGGCTCAGTGTTTTTGTTTTGTTTTGTTTTGTTTTGTTTTCTGCACTGGTCTTTATTGCTGTGGAAGTTTTCATAGAAATGTGATCACTTTTACCTTCTTAATTAATTCTCCACTGCTTGCTATGACAGTGACCATACTGAGGCATCAAATAATTTAGGTACCAAAGAAGGCATGTCTATCCCTTTTTAAGTTTTTTACTGAGATTATGCCTTAAAAGGGGCACAACTATTTTTTTAAAAACATAAGTAAATAAGAAAAAGGGCATCAGTTAGTTATTATTATTATGGGAAAGAAGGAAGGAAGGAAGGAGAGAGAGAAAGAAGGGAAAGGAAGTAAAGAAAGAAGGAAGGAAGGAAAAGAAAGAAAGAGAGAGGGAGGGAGGGTGGAGGAAGAGAAAGGGGAGAGGGAGGGAGGGAGAGGGAAGGAAGGAAGGGAGGGAGGGAGGGAAGAAGGGAGGGAGGGAGGGAGGAAGGGAGAGAAAGAGAGACTTAGAATAGTGTTTGGCACAAAGTTGGTACTCAAGAAATATTAAATGGATGAATGGATTACTTGGGAATCACATAATGAGAGAATGATTTTAAAGTATTTATTTGAAAACCATGTCATGTTACTTTAGCTCTCTTCAGTGTGTTTTATGAGCCATTCTTTAAGAAATAATAAATAGCAGCATTCTGAGTAATGTACAGTTATTTAATGCTATTTCCCTGGTGATGACCTCTCCATTTGGACTACAAGCCAACAATTACAAAGCTCGTTTTACTCACCCTTTGGTGTGAGACAGATTCTTACATGCTGACTTCTAAATAGGTTTCTAGGATCAAATGCACAGTATTTGTTGTGTATACTTACACAGTGGCTCAATTTCTGCCTAAGGCTATGAAAGTCCTCCACAAAGCGTATTTTCTTGCAGCCTTGCAATTGCAGTTGACCAAAAACGTCTTCCATGAAGAAGGACAGAAGCTGTTCTTGAAATTGACAGTTTTTCTAAAAATAAGATACAAGAAATTGCATATGGTAAATTATGAATCGTTTTTTAATGTCCCCTGATCATTACTTAATTACTCTCTGAAAAAAATTTAAATGCAGGGGGAAATAAACATCAAATAAGTGGAAATGTAAAAAAGAAGAAGACTTTCTGACTTACCATAAACTGCTTTTTTGTTTTCTTTTTTAATAATCGTATATTTTTTATGCGGTCTTCCTACAATAAAACAAAGAGAAATAAGTTGTATCCAAGATTGTAAATGTCCTTGAGGTCATGATTTTAAGCAGAGCCTAATACTTACTGGAATCGTTGCTTTGAGCCATGCTGCTTTGATATAGAGAGCGTCAACAGCTTGGGACAATGTTCCCCTTGGGTAACAACTTTTGGTGAAGGAAGATTGCTTGTGCTTGGCAATGGCAAGAGACAGAGTGACTAACAGCAACCCACACCTCAAAATGAAATTCACCAGCATTTCCCTTCACCCCACTCAGCGTGTGTCACTCACAGCAGCCCAAGAGATACTAATGCCGGTTAGATGAGAGGATAACCTACTTAATGTAGCCCTCAAAGCCACCAGTCCAATGAGGTGCTGTGAAAGATAATTTACAGTTTATATAGAGGAAGATCACTTTGGTTGTTCTATTTTTTTAAGAGCTTGCTTCATAGTCAAAAAACGCTGATCACACCATCAACTGACATTATTTAAAAGCTCAGCCTTACTGGTAAGATTGGGTTCTCATTTCCAAAAAAATTCAGAATTTCAGTTGCCTATCACAGCAGCTTGCATTATTTTAAAAGGCATGCCAATAAAAACAGGATGATTTCCAGGGGGCTGTGTCATAATTTTTTAAACCCCATGTGAAAAATCTCCTTTTCTAACCAGAATCCCAGAAAAAAATTTAACAAGGGGGTAGAAATGGGCAGCCCCAGGAAATCTGCTCACGATTCAAATGGGTCTTGTGTTTATTGCTTGCCACATCCTTCACCCAGCTTCCCCCAGAGGCCATTATTCTGCAGATAGCAGCGAGAACATTTCCAGTGCAGAAACAGTAACTCCCCTTAACATATTCAAGATATGTTTGGAACTGGACTTGGGACTATGGTCCACAATGTAATAAGTTCTCTGTCATCTCTGTCCAAATTTACCACTCAGACTTTCCTTATAACTCCCAACTTCCAGGAGAGTGCAAATTCCTTGAAGAAAGAGACCGTATATTTTCACCTTTGAATACAGCATCTACCATGGCACCTCATCTAAAGAAGTGCGTCCATTATTAATTGAGTAAATACTTTTGTCACATCATGACGTGCTACCATAACTGCTTTATTTTTTAAATTTCTTCCATTCACACATTTTTATTAAAGAAAGACTTGCCTACACAAAAACCAGTGCTAGGTATGAGGGAGCCACCAAGGAGGATTCTCCATAAACTCCCATCCTCATTTCTGTCCCAGTTCTTCCTAGACAGTAAATATGGCTCATTCTGGGTAGCAGCCCCAATATAAGAAGAGGGCAGCCCAGAGTCATATTCTGAGAAGCAGAGATAGGTCACTAAAGCCTAAAATGAATAGAGTTAATGTGTATCAGGGATAAGTCAACACTAGAAATCTGGTTGTGAGTTAAGAGAGTCATCAAAACTAGTCAGTCAATAACAAGCATCAGAACCCAAGACTAAATTCCAAATGAAAGCAAGCAGGGCTGTCAAAAAAAAAAAAAAAAAAAAAAAAAAAAAAAAAAAAAACCAGAAGAAAAAGGGAAAATAAGAAAAATGCTTGGACTGATGTCTGCTGTTTCAAAACATGAGTGGATCTCTTGGAAGAATCCAAGCCTTATTTCCCCAGGAGCAAGATCACTGGTAACGACACACCCTATCAATTGAGATGAGAACTATTCACAAAAAAACTATAGCAGAAGTCAGCTGACTGGGAGTGCCGAGTGAAGTTCACTGAAATTTTATGAAATTCAGAAAAAGAAAGAAGTTGTTTCAGTTGGGAGTGGCTGAAAGGATGTTTGAACTAGGACATGAAATACACAAAGGGATTTATTTATTTATTTATTTGAGCAGAGGAATGCCTAGTATTATAAGTTCCTTTGGAAAGAAACAGTGTGAACATGGAGGGATCAAAAGCTCAAATGCCCTTAGAGGGCGAGGATTAATACAAACACACTGGGTGGGTAGATACCAGATAATTGCGGCTAATATGCTTATATGGTCACCAGTCTTAAAGTCTGTCTAATCACGTAGCCTGTTAACACACTGTGCTATAAACACAGAGTGCAATAAAAGGATGACACAAAACACCTCCCAGAGCCATATACTGCCCTGAGCAGCCAATTTCAGATCCCTGGTGTGTACCAACAAAACTTGTGGCTAATATTGATAACTCAAGTGGCTAATATTGATAAATTAAGTTGATGTGGGTTCTGGCTATTTTTTAACTTCTGGTAGTTACATTTCCATAAATACCTTACATCCCTCAAATCATCATCACACAAGGAAAATCCATATATAGTCCTAGAATGCCTCTGCTTTGGTTTACAGCCAACTCAAGAAAACTGTGGCCATTTCTGTATGAATGACCATATCACCCACTGGATCACAGTCATCCTCCATCTTAGTCAGCAAACCTGCCTCATTAGGGTCCTTTGATAAGCAGGAAGATCTGATCTCAAAGAGTAAATAGTGGCCACTAAAAAGGACGTTCAAAACATGGGCCCTGAACACAGTTCCAAAGAGGAGCCCCCAAAGTGTCCTAAATAACAGAAGAGCCATTAGAATAAATGCATAATACTGTAGGAGCACCAATTGAAAAGATAATTCTCTGCTTCACTGAATGTATATTTATTATATTGCTTTCATGAGTATCTTTTATTTTTTTTTTTTTTTGACACGGAGTCTCGCTCTGTCACCAGGCTGGAGTGCAGTGGCACCATCTCAGCTCACTGCAATATCTGCCTCCCAGGTTCAAGTGATTCTCCTGCCTCAGCCTCCAGAGTAGCTGGGACTACAGGCACGCACCCCGATGCCCAGCTAATTTTTTGCATTTTAATAGAGACGGGGTTTCACAATGTTGGCCAGGATGGTCTCGATCTCCTGACCTCGTGATCCACCCGCCTTGGCCTCCCAAAGTGCCGGGATTACAGGCATGAGCCACCGCGCCCAACCACTTTCATAAGTAACTTATACAGAAAGTATAAAAGTTGGTATTAATTACAAAGATATTGGGTTTCAAAACTCTGATTCACTCTGATTCTGTATGGCCTTGGGGAAGTTATTAGTCCTCTCTGGGCTTCTGTTTTTGTCATCATTAAAATGGAACAATAATCACACCTAACTACAGAGGGTTGTCGTGAGCAAAAATACCGTAATCTAAATAGAATGTCTAGCACAATGACAGCTGTAGAGGCACTCTGAAAGTGGTAGCTACTGATTTATTATTTATGAAATAATAAATAAGAAATGCATGTGTAATACTCTGAATAATGTTAAAGTTTATCATGAGCCTTCAGGAGCCTTCAGAAATGGTTGAAGAAAGTGAGAAAAGTGAAGGAAATGCAACAATCTGACAATATGTCCAAAAAAATACATAGGCATGAGGAATTGAGTTAATCCCACACACATCCGGAGGGTGAACTTGGACCATTAAGAGGATATTTTAGGGAGACCTCTCTTGTGTAATGTACAGGAGAATATTCAAACAATTGATCTGCCAAAAATATAATTGACTGCCCCAATTTCCAAATGCCAGCATGGCGGTCATTTTCCTTAAAGTTTAAGTCCTCTCCCACCCAAAAGAATGCCAGCTGCCCTCTCTGATGGCCCAGTGTAGCCCATGAGCAAACTCAGCTCACCAACTCCTGTGCAGAATCTTAGCTTACTTCGAGTCTTCAGTGACACCGCTTTTTATCTGCTTTCCTCCTATGGGGAAAAAACAACAACTAATTGTTGTTACTAACCTATTTGGTTGACACTGAAACACACTTTTTTTTTTTTTTTTACATTTTAATGTCTCTTAAATGACAGTGTGCATTGTAATCCACAGTTATCCCCACCTGCACAGTCCTGAACTTGGTCACAACCACTAATGATGACATCACTTCACTTGAACTGTGTGCATGGTTGTTACTACAGGTGTTTAATTGCTACTTAAAAGGTCTTCAGAAAGATTATGATTCCGCATTAAAACAAATGTTAATATGTTCATAGAAAGACACAGAACAGCAGTGGGGCACAAATTTGATATTAGAAAAGTAAATATTTGTTTTTGGAGAAATGACCAAAATTACATATTTATTTGAAAAGCAAAAATCAAGTGCTAAATCTTAAGAAAGAAATGCATCATAGTTTAATCAGTAGCACTTTTTCCTTTATTAGTGGTAAACAAAGTAGTGGTGCAATTTCCAGTGTACAACATCTTACATTGGTTGAAATATGTTATTTAATGATCTCAGTGATTGGCATAATTTCTTAGGATCCTAAATCCTAAAATCAATGCAGCTGTGCATAAGAAGTACATGGATCTATGTTTATATAATCATACTATAAAAACTGAAATTCAATATATTTTTTCCAGAATAGAGCCAGAGGATGTAGATAAGAAACAGTGATAGATAGATAAATATGTTTGATGCAAAGATACTGTGGTTTTGTCTCTCCAGAAAAGATAGGCCCCACTGCATTGGACAATGGTAAGCCTGGTAACCAACAGAATGGTAAACCTGTTTACCATCGTGATGAGAACAGGTTAGAGAAGGAATGAGGAGTGTTGTAAATGGACTGGAGAGGAAGGAAAGGAGACATGGAAGCTGGATAAGCAGAAGGGTATGATGGGGAGGAGCACATGAACATTCCCTGAGAGCCTCCACCTGTGTGTCCTGGCCCTTGGCTAGCTGACTTGTACTCTGCAGGTTTGCACATGTCATCATTAACACAGCCATTCATCAAACTTATTGAGTATTCATTACCTTCCAGGCTGCACTAGGGCCACAGATGCATTAATAAACAAAACACACAAAATTCTTAATTTCATAAAATGTTCTAGTGGGGTGGGGGAACAGGCAGACAATAAATAAACATAACAGATGTAAGTTATATCCCTTAAGTACGATATAGACTGTTGGAAAATAATAGATGCTTTGAAAAAGTAGACTAGAGTAAGAGAGGTGGAGTTGCTGAGATAGGAGATGATTGTAAATAGATGGTCATACAAGGCCTCAATGCAAAGGGAACATTTAAGTAACATCACGAATAGAGTAAGGGAATGAGCAATGGAGTTACCTGTTTCAGCCAAAAGCAAATGTCACTGCAATAGGCTAAGGGAAACAGCGTGCTTAGCAGGTTCACTGTAGCTAGAAAGGTTGTGTGGATTGTTCTAGAGCCACGGAGGAGGACGGGGAGGATGTCAGGCCAGGGAAGAAACGGATGAAGATCATGCAGAGCCTTTTAGGCTGTTGGTAGGACTTTAGCTTCTACTCATGTTATATGGGAATTTTGAGTAGAGGAGTTCTATCATTTGACTTATATTCTTTAAAAAAGAAAATAGGATTCAAACGTCCATTAATGAATGGATGGATAAACCAGTTGTGGTATATATATAATATATATATGAAGATTATTCAAACATTTTTTAAATGAAGTACTGATACAGGCTATAACATGGATAAATCCTGAAAACACTATACTAAGTGAAGAACACTAGCCTCAACAGGTCACATATTGTGTGATTCCACTTATATGAAATATCCAGAATAAATGAGTACACAGAGACAGGTAACAGAAAGATGGTTGCCCAGGGCTGGGAGGAGTGCAGAATGGGGAGTAACTGCTTAATGGTATGGGGTTTTCTTTGAGGGTAATGAAAATATTTTGGAACTAGATAAAGGTGATGGTTGCACAACATTATGAACGTACTAAATACCAATGAATTGTTCACTTTTAAATGGTTAATTTTATGTTATGTGAATTTCATCTCAACTGTTAAAAAAGGAGGAGGAGACGAGGAAGGGAAGGAGGGAGGGAAGAAGGGAGGAAAGAGAGAGCAAGAAAGCAAGCAAGCAAGAAAACAAAAGAAAAGAAGAGCCTCACCACAGATGCAGCAGTAGAGAGAGAAGCTACACCTGAGTCATATTTCTACCAAGTCTTATCTGGTACTTCCCTTCTTCTATAATCCAGAAGAATACTTTTTCAACTATACTGTCAATGTAAGCTTTTTAGTAGCTCTAGAAAAACATGCTTAAGAAGCAGAGACTCATACCTCATCCAGCTTTTAAAACATATTTAGATCCATTTAAATGCTTTTTTAAGAGGTGAAATCATGACCTAGTCACTTGTTTGTTGAACCAGAAATTAGTGGAATTAAGAGACACCTTGAATGTCATGAGTGATGACTTAATATTCCACAGGCAGTTGGGGGGAGACAATTTTTGTTTCCTAAAATACAGGCATAACCAAAGATTTCCTATTACATTTGAGAATGTTGTTAGTTCTTAAAGCAGCTGGCATTGCTCCATTTTAGAGGAAGAATCTGAGCTGCAGGGAAGTCTCATCACACGCCCAGTGGCACACAGCTCAAAAGTGGCAGAGGATTCCAATCCATGTTCATGGAACTCCAAAGCCCACGTGTTTCCCACTGTCTGTGCAGCCTCCCACCACATTAGAGCAGTTCCCAAGGAATGTCTGAAGCTGTGGTAGGCACTACAGAAAATAAGAGATGGGACAGTAACCTAAGAAAAAAGGAAGAAATGAAAATAGGAAATACCTAAGGAATAGTAAAACTTAAATGTTTATGGTATTTTAAAGCTCTTGCATATATATTATAACAATATCTAATTGTAAATAGTACTTCCCAAAGCCACCTCTTTACTTGATCTTCCCAATCCTGCTATAAGAAGTAGAGGGGATCTTGTTTTCTCCAGTTTACAGGTGGGAAAGCCGATACTGACAGAGGTTATGTGACCTGCCTGAAGGCACAAAGCCAGGAAGTAGCAAACCTGGGCCTTGACCCATGTCTTTGAACAACAAACCCAATGGTATTCCCACAGTACCATCTTGCCTCTGGATTAATAAGTAAACATTACATATGTATCATTCCAAAATATCCTTATAGGCAGTGTGAGAATAAACCTACCTTTGAGGAAAATTTTGTATGCTCAAATAGCTATTATTGCAATATATCAATACTCTTCATAGCTATATAGGTTTGGGGTTATTTTAGCATTTTCAGATTTGACAAACTGGCATTATACATATTGGCTACTCGTTCTCTGACAATGAATAGTACACCATCTACATAATCTGCAAAGAATATGGTACCCTAACTATATTTCAAAAATAAGTCAGCAGATTGCCCATCATCGCTCACACCAAAGGTGATGGAAAATAGCTTCCCTGCTGTTTTCATCTTCACTCTTAGCCCAGCAAAAGAAAAAGGAGAAAAGAACGCACAGTGCACAAAGCCTCTCAAGTTTTATCAAAGCACAGGTGACATCAAAATAACCTTTCCATTTCATTTTCTAAGTACATCAACAAGAAGGTTCACAGTAATAACATCAAGAATTGAGGTGATGTTTAGAAGTCACAATTGTGAGAGCTCTAGAAATAGATGTATCTTTTCTGTCAAAACACATTAATTGTTGCTTCAGCTCTTTGACCCGTGTCCCTGAGGCAGTCAACATGAGCATGTGATAGACTCTGCTTGGGCTGAGCAATGAATTTGAGCCTGAACTTTCAGGGCACCAGGAATGCGATTTCTCCCTTAAGGATCCCCCTACAACCCAGAGTAAAAGCCAATATCCTTTCTGCGGCCTAAGGACCTATCCTATCTTGCCTATGCTCCTTACCCCTAACCCTCCCTGCCCCCCAACCTCTATTCCTATTCCTCCTCCTGGCTCACCTAGTCCAGCACAATAGGCTCCTCACTCTCGTGAGGCCCTTGGAGCAGGCCTGTGTCTCAGAGCATTTGCACTTGCTGTTCCCTCTGTCTGAAATGCTTTTCTGTATAGTTAGCTAGCCCTTTCAACTCTTTCAAGTCCTTGCTGAAATATCACCTTCCCAGCAATGTTTTTCCTGGATGCCTATTATAGGCCGAAGGAGGCATGGGGGGCATGTGTTGTCCTCCATGCCCTCAAATTCTTATGTTAAGGTCCTAACCCTCGGCTTCTCAGAATGTGACTGTGACTAGATTTGAAGATAGGATCTTTAAAGAGGTGATAAAGCTAAAAATGAGGTCACTAGGTTGTGCCCTAATGCAGTATGACGGGAGTCCTTATTAGAAGAGGACATGAGGGCACAGGTAGAGAGGCAAGACCAACTGAAGACGCAAGGAGGGGCCATCTACAAGCCAAGGAGAGAGGACTCAGCAGGAACCAACCCTGCCGACGCTGTGATGTCAGACTTGTAGCCTCCAGAACTGTGAGAGGATAGCTTTCTGTTATTTAAGCCACCCAGTGTGTGGGGCTTTGTGGTGGCAGCCCTAGCAAACGAATACAATGCCCTAATTAGGATTCACCCGACTCCCACTCCCTCTATCTCTTTTTTTTATTTTCTCCAAAGCCGTTATCATTATCTAACATATGACATATTTCGTTTGTGCGTTTTGTTTGCTATTTATCTCCCTTTGCTAAAATCTAAGCTCTATCGGAGCAAGGATTTTTGTCTGCTTGTTCGTTGCTGTTACCTCAGTTCCAAACAGTGACTGGTCCATGGTATGTGCCCAATAAATACCATCGGGTTACCGGAGACACCTCCCTACCATCACCACAGAATGCCCTGTGGGACGAAATAGACTATAGGACTATTTGGGCCATGAGGAGGAGGAAGAAGAAATGTGGGGACATTTGGCATAAAATGATGAGCTCTGCTTTCGGAGGGCTTCTCTGGAAGCTTCTTCTTGATCCTCTTCTGAGATTGGGCAGCCACAAATAGTTCTTTATCTCCTAATTTTGCCTTAGACATCTACAGAACCCACAGTGGGCATCCCCTCCCCTGCCTTCATCATTGTTTCCTGTCTCTCCTCTGCATTTCAAACCAAAGCAGAGGGTAGGAGGGCAGATGAGCTGAGTGTCTGGGCTAGATAGGAGCCTCTAGTGCAGCCCTGCATTGGCTGATGCCGATGACTTTTCTTCTCTCTCTCTCTCTGCATCTTTTCTCTCATAACTTCCTACACGCCATCTGTTCCCTTTACTGCAGTTAAATATGTCTGTGTTTCTTTGTATTACAGGCCTAGGTGCTCTCTGATGGTGGGAATCCACTAATAAGAGGTGTACAGTTCTTCTAGCAAACTTGTCAGTGCTCATGTCTTCCATGGGTTGTGCCCTGAATCAATGCATTTATTAATTCTTTCAAAATGCAAAATAAAAATTATGTTTTGAGCCTCTACTAGGTGCCAAGAGATATCTTGTCTATGCCCCTTACCCCCATCCCTCGCCCCCCCTACAAATTCTTACCCTTATGGAGCTTAGATTCACATAGGAAATTGGCTCAGCCCAGGTTCCCCAGAAGATAGAGCATGAGGATAAGTTTGTGTGCTGAAGCTCTATTAGGGAAGAGTGAGAGGGATGGAAAAAAGAAATTATGTCAACCAGGATGGGGAGCAAGTTCATGGCAATGCATAAGTGATCTAGCCAGTGCTTTATGAAGAGAGACAGCCAGCCTCTTGGCCATGTAGGATGTCTCCACAAAGGCTATGCAGAAGCATGCCTTGGGTCAGACCAGGGGAAGGAGAGAGGGGAATGAAAGTTAGATGCCAGCTTCCTCACCTGCTCTAGGAGGAGTTAACTTCTTCAACCTCTGGATGGTACCTGGTCTCTTTAGCAGCCAAGGGGAAGGTAAATTCCACAACCTATTCCATGGCACTTTATCTGAGTCCAGAGTGGAAGAAAGAGCCAGAGATGATCACTGCAGTGGCAACAGTGGAGCAAGACAGACCAAGAGAATCTGAGATGGTTCCCATGATGATACAGAGATTTATTGTCTATTGTAATAAAAAAAAACTTATTGTTATCAAAAATGGCTAACAGCAAGGTAGGTTCATCAATATAACAAACATATCACTCTGGTGGGAGATGCTGATCATGGGGGAGTCTATGCATCCATGGGACAGAGGATGTTTATGGGAAATCTCTGTACCTTCTGTTCAGTTTTGCTGTAAACCTAACACGCCCTATTTATAAAATGGCTAAGAAGATAAAATGCTACGATAGTCACGATTTTATTTTATTGTTCTGCAATAACAACTGTGGTTGATATGGAAATTTAATGCAATTTTTGTTAACTCTGGGTCACACCCAGTGCTGAATTTATCTGCCATCTGCCACTCATAACAGATCTTAATAGTTGCCCTCATAACAGATCTTAATAGTTGCCCACAAAACCAATGTCTTTTAATCTTAATCACGGAATTTTGTTTGGGTGTCAGTGTGTGCAGTGCCAGGAGATGAACTGTGGATGATCTAAGCCCAAAGTCAGCAAATCATGACGCAAATCTGGCCCGTAGCTGGTTTTTGTAAGGCTTATGAGCTAAGAAGGGTATTTACACTTTTAAGGGGCTGAGAAGAAGGAGAAGGAGGAAGGAAGATAAGGCGGGAGGAGAAGGAGTAGGAAGAGAAGAAGGAGTAGGGGAAAAGAAGAGGAGGAGAAGGAGGAAGAAGAGAAAGACAAGGAGGGGAAGAAGAAGAAATATACAACAGAGACCATATGTGGCCCACAAAGCCTAAAATATTTACTATTTTTCCTTTAACAAAAAAAAAACTTGTCCATTCCTAATCTAAGCCAATGATCAGAATGAACATATGAGACATATTTGACCAAACAGATTATGAGGGGATTTCTGCCTATAGGGCAGGTCCATTTGGAGGGAGGGCAAATCAGCATCTCCCTGGGCTCCCCGCCTGGGGAGAGGGAGAGGAGCTTGGTCGCGGTGCACCTTATTTTTCATTTCTGAGTATCATTAAAATTCAATTTAAACAATTATTCTTCCAGCCAAGATGGAAGTGATTTAATTTCTCCATGAGGATAGGTGTACTTCTCATTTTAAGGACAAGGAATTTTCCATGCAAAGGTTCTGGGGCAGTGAAGAGCAGATCACATGCACTCTGTAGACAAGCCCCATTGGAACAACCTTCTGAAGATGAAAGCCTGGAGAGTTTGGCAAAACCATGGGAAGAAAGCTCAAGATGATTCAACCATGGCTTTAAACCGCAGGGTTCCTAGCAGCCTTCACACGTCAGCAATTATCAATAAAAACAATCCAACTAGGCTGTAGTTGGGTCTCCTACAGTTTGAGTGTTCCCTTTGAGGGAACACCTCTTGTCTGGCTGTGTCAGAAACAACTTAATTGCTGTGTATTTAGTTTTTTGAATGGATTTTACTCCACACCATCAGTGGTACCAGTTTTCCTATCATTCTTGTGAGCACCTGGTGGTGGGAAGTTTTCATGAGTATCAGCTGCCTAAACTCACCAAAGAGAAAGTGAAAGTACACAGCGTTGATGGAATTGTCATATCAGCTGTAGCAGGTTAGGGGCTGAGGCCTGGTATGAGCCCAAATCCTGTTAGTCCACCAAGTTCCCTTTGCATAAGTCCCATCAAGAACTGCGTTTCCAGGGACTAGAAATAGAAAACTGAAGAGAATTAATGTTACCAGCTACTGGCCATTTCCCACTGCATTGCCCACACAAGCTGTGCGCTAGCCACAAGGACTTGTGGCCCTCGCCTGAGCACTCTATCCACTTTCACATCCCCAACTCTTTGCTCATCTGGGTCCTCGGGTCCAGAAAGCCATTCAATCCTTTGTGCATCCATCTCAAGCATTTACTGAGCACCTATAAAGTGCCAGGCATTTTCAGGCTATAGGGGCTTAAATGTAGGCAACAGTTTCTGTCCTTAAAAATTCTCAAGATAGACACATAACAAGGGATTAAACTACAGTGTGATAAATGCTAAGAGAGATGTAAATTATACCTTGAGAGCCCTGAAGATGGAGCAATTAACTACGGCTGGATTGCAAAGGGGAAGAAAAAAGGGAAATTTCACAGTGTTGTCATTTGAACCCATTTAAATCTTTCTTGTCCTCCAAAAGATCAGCTTAAATGCAACCTTTGGTGCCTTCCCAATGATGATTGTCATCTTGTTGGTGCCTCACTGGTAGCACATGTCAGTCCACTTGTGCCCTAGGCTGTTGCATGCCTGTCTTCCTCGCAAGACAACTGCAGACTCCTTCAGGGCAGCATCCAAATAAAATCTGACCTTGTGTTTTCAAAGCCCATCCCGCAGGATCTTGTATACCCTATGATCTAAAAAATTGTTTAGGGACTAAATTGAATTGAAATTTCTAAGGCTTTCACTGAGACAAGCAGCAATGTAAGAGTTCTAAAATTCCTGGGCAGTTACTGTGCTTAAAAATAGCATCTGTGGCGATGGCAAGATGAAAATGTCACAGATGAAAGAACAGCTCACAAAAGCACCTCACAGCCTGTGAATTTCAAATAGAAACAGTGCCTACTGGTAAGGACTCAGCTGGTCAATTTCTAGGTGCTATAGAGATTAAACTGCACACACATGGCTAACATAAGATTCAAGATGCAGAGAATGAACCCAGATGGTTAAGCCCCATAGAAACAATGAAGGGACTGTGACTAATAGAAACACGTTGGGTCACCCTGAATATTTTCAGTAGCTGTAACAAGAAAAGAGGAGGAAGATGGGCCACACACAACAGAATCAGCCAAAATGCAAGGTTAAGAGGAGTCAGAATTATTCCAGTGAAAGAATCTCTCATCCTGTAGCTTGCATAGTAGCCCAAATTAAACAAAGATTCCTATGAATGCCCTTGGATGCTGCAGAAAGGGAAGAGCAAACACAGAGAGGAGCAAGGGCACTCCTGGGACTGAGGGGGAGAAGGGAATTTTAGGCTCCTGTAGGCGATAGTGCACATTGGCCACAGCACCTCTACTTCTTTGTGGAGAAAACTGTTGGAGAAACAGGAAAACAAAATATTAAACAGTATTTAAATTTTAGAAATCAAAATACTGTTGTTTCCAAGTTTGTTTTGTTACAGGATCAAAAATTTACACACGACTCAGACATACCCAAAATTGGTTTTATTTATTGGCCATAAATGATTTCACCTAAATTCCCAGACTCCATCCTGCTGCTGGGTGGGAGTTGGGGAGGGGCGGGAAATGGAAAGCGGAAGAAGAGTAAATAGGGCAGAGTCCCAGTAGAAAATGTATGCTACGTTCAAACTGGGGAATGGATAAGAGTTTAATAATAGATTGATTTTTTAAGGCATTGTGTTAGTGTGTGCTGCTATAACAAAATACCACAGACCAGATAATTTATAAAGAACAGACATTTATTTCTCACAGTTCTGGAGGCTGGGAAGTCCAAGATCAGGGTGCCAGCAGGTTTGGTGTTTGGTGAGGGCTGGCTCTCTCTGCTTCCAAGATGGCGCCTTGTTGTTCATTCTCCAGAGAAGATGAATGCTGTGTCTTCACAGGGTGAAGGTGGAATGGAAAAAAGAGGGCCTAATGCTGTGTGGAGTTTCTTTTAAAAGGGTCTGAATCCCATTCACGAGGGAGAACCCCTCATGACTTAATCACCTCCTAAAGGTCCCACATCTTAATACTATTGCATTGGAGATAAAGTTTCAACATGAATCTTGGAGGGAACACAAACATTCAAACCATAACAGGTGTGGAAGAGCTCAAGGAAACCAACAAGAAATAGTGCAATTCCCTGAGACTAACAACAGCTAGCTGGCTGTTGAGGTAAGGGTTGAGAGTGGTTTTCAGAACTAACAAAGATATCTATATGGAGAAGGGCTGTCTGCAAGAGCTGAGGCTTTTGGTAGAAGTACATAGCCAACCAGCATGGCAGCCTGGCAGGAGAGCTCCAAGGGATTAGATACTCTGACCTTATCCTCCCCACCCCCCAGCCCACCCTTCGATCTCCCGGTACTTCTTCCATTAGCCAAATACAATCAAAAGCCAGGGAGCTTGCATGTATATGAACCAATCCATATATGTCAACCTCTTTGGGCACCAAGTAGAATGGAAAAGTACAGAATATGGATCTGGAGGGCCAGATGGACACCTTGCATCCCTTGTGTCTTCAGCATCCCCTCTTATCTTTATCCAGGTGAAAAATGTGTATTGGCAGCATAGGAAACATATAGAATCTCATCAGCTACCATATCATTATAGGATGATGTCATTGTGGTCTTATTCCCACCTGAAAACAAAAATATTAGCCACCACAAGTACTCTTCAAATAAAAGGGAGGAAAGGAGGGGAGAAGACAAACAATGAACAGAAATCCTATCTGCTACAGCTCCTGCTTTTATAGCAATTCGAAAGACCCAAGTTAACAAGTGTGGATTCTTTCTTCCACCATTGCTTTATTTTTCCCTTACCCTCTGCCTGTACCACAGTAGAATGGAGTACTTTGCCTGGTAAAGTGACTTAAACCCTCATTCCCATAGAAACGGAATGCTTAATGATTCTGTCTCTTCTGAGTTGATGCAATTTTCCAATGAAAATACTCCTGAACAAGGGGCTATTACAAGAAAAATCCAGTGAATCTCCTTGGTTCAAGCAGAAGATAAATTCACTGAGGCTGTGTTTGCCTCCGAGACTTCAGCCTTCAACCCTTGGTATTACTTCATTCTCCTCATCTAAGTGTCTTCACTCAAATCTTAAAAACTTCCTTTCAGAAAAAATCACCTGTCTTCCCTCAATTCCTATATGGAGCACTTTCTGCTAGTGAATAATATAGTATAAATGAAGAACCAGAAGAAACACTAAAGAATTACTTTTCCTGTTTGTGAATGTGATCCATACATAACTCCTATTTCCCAGGCAACCCATGCTGAGTGTCACAGTAAGAGTCACAAGCCAGATTTCTCTGGCTCTGCTCCCTTCCACTCCAAGGCAATCATTGCTTCTTTCCTAGACTCTCGTCCTGGCCTTGCTTCTATCCTTACTCCTCCTAGATTTACTCTGCATTATCAACCAGAGTGATCTTTACAAAACATGAGTCATACCAAGCCTTCCTCATGCTTGAAACCCTCTGGTGGCTTTTCCTCAGCCTTAGAACAAAATCCAAAGTCCTGCTCTAGCTTGCAAAGACGCACATACCTGGTCCTAGTCAAATCTCGGGCTCATCTTAAGCTTTGCCCTTCACCCAGGCTACTCCAGTCCCAACCTTCTTGCTACTTCTTGAATACGCCAAACTTGCCTCATCTCAAGGTGATATCCCCAGATATTCACGTGGCCCATGTCCCCAACTCATTCAGATATCTGCCCTCCAAGAGGCCTTCCCTGATCTCCTTACCTAAATTAACCCCCATTAAGTTCTAGCCCCATGCCCTACTTTGTTTTTCTTCATAGCAGATATCCATGCTTGTTATACTATATGTCCTCTGTTATATTTACATTAGAATGCAAGTTCTATGAGGACACGGGCTCTGTATGTATGATGTTTACTACCACACCCCATGGCATCAGGTTAACACCCAATAAGTACATACTGAAAATTAAATAAGTGGCCAAAGTAAATAAATAACTAATTTCATATGTGCTAAGTACAACAAAGAAAAATGAAGTGGGGTGATGGGAGGGGAGGGGAGGGTGTGGAGGGTGGTGAAGAGGTTGTGTTTGATAGGGTGGCCAGCATAGATCTTTCTGAGGCAGTAACATTTGAGCAGGACCTGAATGAAGGGAGGGAATTATCATGAAATATTAGTGGGAAGATTGTTCTGGGCTTGGGAAAACAGCCAGTGCAAAGACTCCTTGTCAGGAGCTAGACTGGTGCATGTGAGGACCAGCCGGTAGGCCTTGTGACTGCAGCAGAGAGCTCAAGGGAAGGGTGATAGCACATGAGACTGCAGAGGTGGGGTGATGATATAAACTTTCAGTTTCATTCTCACTGTGAAGGGAAGCCCTTAGGGGAAGCCAGGATGTGCCCAATCTACTGTTTTTAATTTGTAAGTTTACTTTGGCTCCTGATTTAAAAACAGACAGTAGGAGGAACTTTAGAAACTTCAATACTATGGTAATTTAGAGGAGAGATGATAGTGGCATGGATGGGCTTTAGCCAGAATGAGAAGTGAACAGATTCAGCCGTTACTTTGGAGTTAGAGCAAACAGGACTTCTGACACATTCAATGTGCAGGGTTAGGGAAGGAAAAACCAAGGTTGACTCTAGCTACTTCTGAAATATATCAGAATATAAAGTCTCTCAGTTTCTTACCTTCCAATTTTAGGGGTAAATATTCTTCCACTTATAGCTCAGTTTCCAGAAGACTGGCCAAAAACAAATATGATATAAACTTTTGCTCTGGTCATTACGTGGAGACTCATTTGGAAAAGGAAAGACTCCTTAACCTCAGCTAATCACAGAAAAAAAAATATTATAATTCTATCATCTCCTGAAAGGGAACATCAGTGCCTCTCAGCATTTGGAACCTGCCGTGGGTGAGCAGCAACTATCTGAGGCCCATGGCACAGGTGGTAAAAGAACTTACCAAGACAGTTGTAGGTAAAGAAAGGCAGATTTATTAGAGAAAGTATGATAATATGTTGCAAGAGTGCAATGGGCAAGTTAGTAAAAGAGGGGCTAACTGCCGGGAAACAAAGGCTTGCTGGGGATTTTGTAGACTGGAACGTGGGCCGAAGAGTGCTGCCTGCAGTACTGATAACGCCAAGGCTGCAGGGAGCTAACTCGCCGGTGTCTGGTGGTAAGCTGGGCGCAGGAGGGCTATATGTCCTGGACCATGAAGAAAAGCAGACGTTATAGCTTATCTACTTGCTTTTTTTGCTTTCCCTCAGTCCCACCAGCCTAACTCCTTTTCCTTAATTAGGACTTCACATTTCCCCCCTAACAGAGCAAGAATGACAAATCTTTGGCACGTGGGTGAAGGTCTCATCTTCCAACTGCTTCCTGCTGACCAGAAGTGAAGAGTTGGCCCTACCTAGGATTGCTGCTCAGTTAGGAGGCTCCATGGGTCTAAATCCCTAAGTTAGGACTTAAATTGAGCCGGGTTGCTGTGAGACTATGGGGGAACCGCATTTGCAGCCTAAAATTTTGTTCTGCTGCATCCAAAGGAGAGTCATGGAGTTCTTTTAGAAGCTGATATCCCTCGCTGCAGTAACATTTTGGTTTGAGATTATTGTATTCTAGAAGACGCAACATGAGATATTGCAGTAAAAATATGTGGTGCAAGTAAACAAACTAATATGAACATTATTATAGGGGGGAGAAGTTGGGCAACCCATGGCCAAACCCAGCTGGAGAAATTTTGAATAGTTGTGCCAAAAAAAAAAATCTTGAGGAACTCTTTTTTGAAGGCCCTCTGATACTTTGATATTCTCTTTTACCTTTTTTAAACTTTCTTCTACTTGACCTGAAGTATTGATGTAAAAGCAACAGGTTTCACTTAACAGCGCACAAGTGCCTCCTGCCTTGGTGGTAAGCACATCTAAAGCATATTGATTCTGCAGGACAACCCCTGACAATGAAATTAGGGCCTGTTTCTGGGCCTCAATGGCTGTGACTTTAGGTTTCCCAGATTGCTGGACTAAGATGGTGAGTGTATTAGTCTGTTTTCCTGCTTCTGATAAAGAGATACCTCAGACCGGGCAATTAACAAAAGAAAGAGGTTTATTGGACTCACAGTTCCATGTGGCTGTGGAGGCCTTATAACCACGGCAGAAAGTGAAAGGCACACCTCACATGGCAGCAGACAAGAGAAGAGAGCTTTTGCAGGGAAACTCCCCTTTTTAAAACCATCAGATCTTGTGAGACTTATTCTACTATCAAGAGAACAGCCCCCACGATTCAATTACCTCCCACTGGGTCCCTCCCACAACATGTGGGAATTCAAGATGAGATTTTGGTGGGGACATAGCCAAACCATATCAGTGAGATTACAAATGCTGTGCTTGAGCATGGGTATACCTGCAAACCAAGAGTCCACTGGCTATAGAATATTCTAGACCATTTCTCTCCATAATGGGATTATCAGTGGCAAGGATGCCAAATGGTGGGAGGTTAAGTTCCACTTTTGTTTTCTTTCTTCTGATGATCTTTAGAGGGCTCCACTTAGGAAGAACACCAAATTCGGAACTTGGCCAGAGGTTATGAAGTTCGAGGAGTTATATATATGCGCTCCAGGTATGGCTGCAGCTGTAGTACAGGTGCCCATCCACTTAATAGGCAAGGCTAGAAACATGATGGATACCCATAAAAAGAAGAACCCAATTCCTTTTAATGAAACTCCCAAGGAGGGACTTTGTAACCAGGCATAGGTGTGATTAGTTTGGATTCCAGTATAATTTGCATAAATAGGGGGATTTCATGGTCCCTGGGGATTAAATGTGAACGGGCAATGACCGAAAAAGTAGTTATCCACACATAAGGGAGTCAAAGTTTCACTTGTGTGTTGTGTAAATATGGGGCCTGACAGATAAGATTTCTAAATATTAATTGGTTAAAGGAAAATCAAGGAAAAGCCGTATTAGTGAGGTTAAGAAGTTGTCCAGTTTCAACCTCTATTCCTATATATTCCATCCCAGTTGCTAAACTATTTACAGGCATAAAGGAATCGTTTTAAATTTTGCTGGCATTAACTTTGTTGTTTTCCCACCATAGAGAAAACCTGTGGAGGTCCTCGGTGAACTCATCAGTCATCACACAGCTCCCATTCCTGGTGTGTCTCTTTATAGTTGAAGGTGTAATTACAATGGGCTTGTGTTAAAGCCCCTAGGAAAGGGCCAGGCCCTTCTGAGTTTCTGAAGGCTCACTTTACAGGCCATTTCTGGTGCCTTCCCTATTCACTGGGTTACAGTGGATGATTGCCATGAGAGATCAATTGGCCTAGGTGCCCCTCCTATACCTGTGTTTTTGGTGTACGTGTACATAGTGTAGTCAAATCCAGAGTATCAAGTATTGGGCTTGCGTGGTAGCCATTTTTTCTCTAGAGAGTGGGATGGCTAGGAATGTAATGTTATTCTCGACTGCCTGCCTATGTGGGCATATCCAGCAGTTAGTACGATGTGTTATGTTAGTAACCTGAGATATTACTGGGTAGAGCAGGTCCCTGGTTGCAGCCATTGAGGCAATAGTTAGCCATGATAGACACCAAAAAAACAGAGCCATATTTAAGGAAAATGACAATATATAGTAAACTTAGAAAAGAAGAAGGGCTGCAAAGAGTATGAGAAAAACAGTTAAACAAATACCTAGTATCTTAGCACATCAATGTTGTGGTTTAGGGGTAAATAACATTACTAGGACAAGTATAAAGAAATTTCGGGCCTGACACCTGTAAACCCAGCACTTTGGGAGGCTGAGGCGGGCTGATCCCTTGAGGCCAGGAGTTCAAGACCAGCCTGGCCAACATGGTGAAATCTTGTTTCTATTAAAAATATAAAAATTAGCCGGGCATGGTGGCAGGCGACTGTAGTCCCAGCTACTCAGGAGGCTGAGGTGGGAGAATCACTTGAACCCAGGTGGTGGAGGTTGCAGTGAGCCAAGATTGCGCCACTGTACTCCAGGCTGGGTGACAGAGCAAGACTCCGTCTCAAAAAAGAAAAAGAAAAAAGAAAGAAAGAAATTTCATCTGGGTAGTAGTTTTGGAAGTCTTCCTGCAAATAGCAATTTTGTACTATTTCCCTTATAAAAGCATTAATATTAAGAGCATTAAGCTGCTCAAGGGAGGCAGATGGATAATTACTGAGAGCTTGCAGTAAAATTGAGTAAAAAGAGCCGCTTTAAGAGTAATATTTAAAAGTTGGATTTATTTTCATTAACTTTTAAGGAGGTTAAAAATTCTAGGCTGCTTGATTTAACAAAACCTCTTTTACCTTTTTTCTTTAAATGAGTTTTCAATGTTTATATTCTAGTTAGACCATAAATAATGAGTCTTATCTCAGCACTAGCAGCTTAGTAACAGCAGATTTAAAGCAGGCAGAAAAAAGAGGGGGAAGACAGAACTTTAGGAGACTCTACTTAACTCTGTAGTGCAGATTGACCATTTGAGCTCTGAAGTTTTCTTGTTGTAATTTGCCCATTAGTTTAAAATGTGCACAGAAACAGGCCATAATATGTAACCAGCTGGAGATTTAAAGAGAATGACAAAATCAGGGGTTAGGACGTTGGAAACTGTCTTTCCCTTTTAAGGCTGGACCCCTGGAATGAACAGAAAAAGAGAAAAAGAAAAGCAAAGAATGGAGAGGAAAAGGTTAAGTTTTACAGGAGGGCTTGTGAGCCTTCCAGCCACTGCACAGCCTGTGGAGCAGGGCCAGCACCTCTATCACTTTCATTTATCTCCCATCAGGGAAAGCCTTAGCACCCCAGACCTTCACAGTGTGAGACGAATTTCTCCCACTTCCACCCGTCACCAGCTAAGGTGACCTGTTCCAGCCAGAGCCGAGAGCCCCTTCAGCTTAAGGCCATTAGGAGTTGGGATTTTGTTCCAGGGGCCCTTCGGCTCTCAGGGCAATCCCGTTTCCAGTGGCAGAGCTTACGGCAGAGGGGGCAAGCCATGTGGGGCTTTTTTCCTTTTATTTCATTGGGTCAGTTTGCCTTTCTTCTTGCCTGCTCTTCTGCTCCAGTGGTGGTTATCTGGAGGAGAGTGCTTAGGGCAACTTGGAGGGGGTTGGGGACTTGTAAAGCAGCCAACAGTTAAGCCTGCCTCTTGTCTCTGTCTTTTTCTTTCTTCTTAGCTTTGTTTTCTTTATTCTGCTTTTGGTTATAAAGACTAAGGAGGCTAATTTGAGGATTGCCTGCATAGGAGCCATGCTGTATTACACAAGAAAATTAGAAGCTTCTTTTTGAGAGTCTGAGGGTTAAGTTTGTTCCAATGCTTTAGAATGCAGCCTAGAGCTGGGTCTGAAAGAATAGATGGGGTTGTCCCATGGTGGGACTGGAAAACACACCACTCAGAGCCTCATGAACTGCATTTTTAGAGTTCCCAGTACTCACCACTACATCACAGAACCTCACACTGAACTGCATTTTCTCTTGGGGCATCCCACCAAGATGAAAAGCGGTCCACTTGCATCCACCAAGGGACTTGGGTGCACTTTCTCATGGGGCAGCCCACCTATTAGTAAAGACCTCTCAGCCACTTGGGGACCTTAACTTGGATGATTAGTCCAGGTACTCAACGCTAGATGATCAGCCCAGATACGAGGAAAAAGGTAAAGGAAAAACTCCACCTGGTGCCAGCCCAGGGAAGGGGCAGGGAAGGGAAGACTCACTGTTCTGAGGCTGTCTGAGTTCACCTTATTCAGCAACATCAGAACAGAATGGCTGGCTGAGTCCATGGGGGACTTCAGAATGAGAAAGAGAGGGTCTGAGGCACCCAAAACGTGTGTGAATTCGCTCTGAATGAGCCTCCGCTACCAGTCATGCCACACTTAGGGATTAGGGACTTCTGACTAAAGAAGAGAGGAAAAAGCCTTCCTCCCTAATGGGAGAGGCAGCTAACTCTGTTCACCCTCTGACCTTTAGGCAACACCAGAGAACAGCCCTGGCCAGTTACCATCAATTGCCAGAGAGATACTAGAAGCTGGCTGCTGAAAGACTGAAAAGAGAAAATAAACTTAGGTGCCTCACCTGAATGGGCATGGCAGTCAGATGCTTCCACGGGGACACCTTTCAGCCCACCAGAGTGTAGCTCTGGCCAGAGACCTACAGTTGTCTCCATGCTTAGATGCTATCCACTGAGGGTTCCAAGTTGGGAAAGAGAGAGAGGCAAGAGAGTTCCCTATGAGGAGAGAGAGCCCCCATGCAGAGAGAGTTCCCCATAAGGAGAGAGAGCTCCCCATATGGGCCACCAAAATGTTGTGGGTGAGTGACAACTATCTGAGGCTGGTGGCACAGGTGGTAAAAGAATTTACCAAGACAGTTGTGGGTAAAGAAAGGCAGATTTACTAGAGAAAGTATGAAAATATGTTGCAAGAGTGCAACGGGCAAGGTAGCAAAAGAGGGGCTGACTGCCAGGAAAAGACAAAGGCTTGCCGGGAATTTTTTCTATGTGCTCCCCTCTCACCACCAGTCTGGACCTAATCCTGCAGGAACTTGGCCAACAACTGGCAAGTGACCTGCAAAGTTGGTTCCTGATTTTTTGGAAAAGAAAATACCTTAGCAGTTCATGACTGACTTCTGATCATTGACTTTGACCTCGTATGAAAAGACCTACACAATCTTTCAAATCCCTTCCCCCAGGAACGGCTCTTCATTGCTGGCATCCTTTGTCCATTCTTCTTGGTAAAACAAATCCAACCTTTATCTCTACCTCTTTCTCTCTCTTCTCTGTAGCATTGTACACATTTTGAAGATGAACCCCTTTTCCTTTCTATGTGTGTTTCATAATATCTTGCCCATCTTCCACCTATGAGACTTCCCTATCAGTGCTAAACTTACTAGTAGGAATGACTCCCCAAAACACAGCTTTCCTTTTCCTTTAGTGTCTTACTTTCAGGGATACTGGAGAGTGCACCTTTCAGTAGGCCTGAACTAGAACTAAAACAGTTTATCTATAGCAATAGAGGCTACATGTATTTCTCTCCAGCAACATCATTCCTTTCTTTTATCCATAAATGACTAATGGTAAGTTATTTTCAATTTCTCAACTTTTTTCTTTTCAAAGGTACATGCTGAGTCAACATAATAAATCAGTATAGGCACTATAGCAGAGAGCCTTGAAATCAGATAGACCTGGCTCAATAAGGGTCAACTACTTAGAGTTATAAAATGTTTCTTAACGTGTCTCTAATGCAGCTTTCTCATTTGTAAAATTGGAATAATACTAATAGCTACCTCATTTTCTTAGAGTCAAGAATAAAATTATGGGAATGGTAACATGACAATGATGATGATGATGATGACATTAAAGGAGAAAAATCACAAAACCACAAGACTTAGGATATCCAAGTGTTTATTGAGGTCAAATAAACATGTTATAGCCTATAATTATTGTCATAAATATCAATATTAGCCTTATACTCAAGTAGCAATATCGAATGATGTTTCTATAAATAAATCCATGTTAATAAAATGATATAAATAAAATGCAGTCTTATAATAATAATAAATACATTTATAAATATAAAGTACTGATTATGGAAACATGAAGCTATTTAGGGGTTTTTTCCCCTAAAGGAATGGAAAGTAATCTTTTTTATGGAAAAAGACAATTATTTAAAAAATAAATTGTTTTCTGTGTATAGAACACCAGTTACAATGAAATGTTATCAATAAATATCTATGCTTAAAAAGTCTACCTTCTGGTCTTATAAACAAAAGTGACATTGGTTTCCTTTGTAACTAAAACAGGGGTTCATTTGGAATCCACCAATCATGATGGAGTTTGGCTTCCCATCTTCCTTTTGGTTAAAAAAAAGTCGCTTTGGGGCATCTAATTGTTATTTCTAGCAGGAAAAGGGGGTTAGTTATTCATCTTTCAGCTTTGCTCTGGTCAAATGCAGGCATTTCTCAGAGACATAAACAGCAAATCCAGTTCTCCAATTGCTTTGATCTCTCCATTCTCTCCAAGCTGTGAAAATAAGAATGCAAAAGTATTTGAGCATTTATGCCATGTTTTCTAAAGTGAACAAATTAGAAATTGCAAGATTAGGTTGATGGAGACAGAAACCGAGTTTTAAGCATTTGTAAAACATTCATAGTAATATCCCTTTAGTATTGTATGATTTGCCAAAGAGCTTAAAATGACGGCTCTCTGGACTGAGAGGCCACCAGCAGGCATCAATTTCAGGTGCACCTCACACTAATGAAGCTGTTTAAAAGCTGGGCAGAGAGTTGACCACCCCTTCTTAACCAGAGCAAGCAGACTGAAGTGAGGCTGGGATCTGGGGGATCCCGAGTGCCACCCATTATGCCTTGGCCTGTTTTGCAGCTCCAAAACTATCTATGACAGATTACTTATAAGGAGCTTGTCCAACCCGCAGCCCACAGGCCGCACATGGCCCAGGACAGCTTTGAATGCACCCTAACAGAAATTCATAAACTTTCTTAAAACAGTATGAGATTTATGCATGGACTTTTTTAGCTCATCAGCAATTAGTGTATTTTATGTGTGTACCAAGACAATTCTTTCAAGGTGGTCTAGGGAAGCCAAATGATTGGACACTCCTGATTTAAAACATCTCTACTCAAATGACTTTGAACCATGTATTCGCCAATACATTAAGGCTTTTTCTGTTTCCACCTTTTCGACAAACAGTAAAAGAAAAGTTTTCACTTTTGTGGGAAAAATACCAAATAAGTCTTTTCCACTTGCTTTAGTTAATAGAAAACCAGATATAGGTCCTAACATTCATTCTTTCTCTCTCCAAGTCAAATGCAGATGAGGATCCCAAACTTAATCGAAGAGGAAACCCAAATTCAAGTGAAAAGCATTCCCTACTGAAATTCCTCTAATCTATCATATTTGCATTATTTCAAGAAAAACCTTGTCACCATTGTCCTCTATATAATACATGGTTCTTTCTTTTCCTGCTTTTTTCCGCCCTTTCACCTTTCCATACTTCTTTTGACATAAGGCCAAAAAGATATTCTTTTCTATCTCAAAGACTCCAAGACTATAAAGAATTTTAAAGTTTATCGTCCCCTACTGTCTGTCATGCATTTTACTACCAACCTGCGTTCTGCTTTTACCCCCAACGAGAGGGAATTAATGCCTCCCAAAAACACCCTATTTCAGACAGCTCTGGCAGTTTCTCCTCCCGTTGATCTTTCTCTGAACAACATTCCTCTCCCTCCTGTGCTTTCTGAAGCTACCAGCAAAAAAGCATAATCACTCTTCCACATGGCAACCCATTGCAAATATGAAATTGATTCTTTCAAAATGGATTAAAGGCCTTGAAAATCACACAGATCACCATGAGATTTTCCTCTCTCACACTTCACTTTTCTAAAGACAACAAGCAAGATGAAATCAGTAATTTTTTAAGCAAGACGTGTAAAGCATGCCTTGTCTGTAGCATGCTAACATTCAGCCCTCCATGTCTAGATAATAGTTCTATAACAAGAGAACTGGGCTTCACAATTTAAAACTACAAAGCATTCAATTATCAAAGGAAGAAACAGTCACACTCATTAAATGATGCTCAGGAAGAAATGCTTTTTTAAAAAGTCAAGAGGGAAAAAGGGGGAATTAAGGTTAAGCTTGTTACTGAAAATTCCATCAACTGGAGCCTTCATGTTTCTGAGTATTTAGTTGTACCTGCTTGCAAGAGCATCACTTTCACTGCTCCTAATCATTCCTCTGGTTTTGGGGTGAGTCACTATTGTTAGTCTAAGCCTTCCATTGTTGTTCTTTTCACCAAATAGGCCACATGATGGTATCATTCACTATAGAAATGTACACCAGCCCACCATGGATAAATGCCCCCTAGGGATTTGTTAAGGGAGTGAAGGAAGAAACTAGAATGGAAGGTCTTGATGGGAGAGAGGAAGAAAAAAAGGCTTACCAATTCAGACTTCCATTTAACTATAATAAATCTCTTACTAATATTTTTACTCTATTTGAACCTGTATAAAAGAGATCAGGGGTTGTCTGCTCTTGCTTTTAAACTATAATCAATATCTGATAGATATTATGATAATTAAAAATAAGTATTTATTACTCCAGAAATTAGCCCTATATGCAAGTCCAGCTCTTTCCTTGTTGTTCTGAGTTTATTCTTCCAAGTTTCAAAGCAATGCATTAATGCCTTCAAAAATGACTTCAAATAAATTTGCCCATAGGCATTTTTCTGTTTTTAAACAAGTACTTCTTCAGATTACATGAGTCAATAGGAATCTGAAATTTCCCTAAGAATTAATGGTACCAAAACTAATCTGTATCACCACCGGGAAAAGTGTTGGCTTGGGATTCAGGAGACCTGCATTCTAGCCCTATCTCTGCCGCTGATCATCCCCAGAACATGAGGTTATGTGACTAGACAAGCTAAGATCCCAACCAGTTCTAGAATTCTATAATTTGCAAAATGTGGAAACTGACATCTAGATATATAGATATATCTACATACACAGACACCAAAGTAATCGCCCTGGTGGTAGGAGAATCAAGTGAAAAATCACAAAGTGATGGGAAGAAAGAAAGGAAAGAAAAACATTTGTCTCTCCTATTGCATGACTTAGCATTGACAGTTATCAGTCCTACCTTTTTCACTGTGTCCTTCAGCTTTTGCACATTCCTCTGGATATGCAGGTCATCACCTTCAATATGCTATAAAACAATAACAAGCATAACTATCTTAATGTTGTGCTGAAACTTTATGAACCTCCACACCCATGGAGGTACGGCACAATTCACCTGGAATTAAAGCTCTTAGTAATTTTGCCCACAATGACCTAGATTTCAACAGTGACCTAGATTTCCTGAGCTCTTGAATTCCCTTGGACACCAGAATCCAGTCACTTCCCTTACAAGAGACCTCTCTTCATCTTTGGGAAATCCTACTGAGGTTTGCATTTGTGGAAAGAGCGGAGTGGTTTATGCAAATTGTGTAAGGAATAAAACCTCAATCGTACCTCCAGAAAATTGCATGCTTAGAACAAGAAATGTACATAAAACATCTCATGTGAAAATTGAGCCCTCTTCAGTAAGTCCTAGGGCCTTTTACTGGGCCCACTCCACTCAAACTTTTTTTCATAGTTTCAAATGTTCAGCGGCATCAAGTTCACACGCCTCCGATTTTGTGGCTTCCCATGACATCAACAGGGCAACAGTCTGCCGACCCACCACTGACATTAAGCCTTCCCATTTCCCACTTTCTCTTCTAATTTCTCTCCATGCCATCCCCTCCCCTCAACAACTTAGACTCAATGGATCCATTTCCACATCTAGATGTTTTTCCCAACACCTTTCTCATTTTACGCAACCTGAGTTGCCTTTTTCCCGAAGACAAACCAATGCGGCTTCTATACACTTAAGTTCCAGACCCCATTCACCACTATAAACTCAAGATGTGACTCAGTCAAAGCAAAAGCAAATACTCTATGATCCCAAATGACTCCTGATAACACTGCTGCCAAGACACTTCTTCCTGCTAGCTTAGGGGTAGGGGGAAGGAGAGAGAGTTGGGGTAAGGGGGTCTCTGTGGAAGGAGGGAAGGAGGGGTAGGTGGGCATAAGCTGAGAGCTGAACTTACACATGTGCTTAGCCTGTTGCTGAGCCTGTCCAGGAAGGGCACCACCTCCTGCATATAAGGCTGGAACCTATCAGATTGAGGGAACAGCACTTCTTCAAGGGTGAAGTTCAGCACCTGCTTCATCAGATAGCAGCGCTCACTCATCTGCAGGTGGAAGGGAAACAGCAAGGGTCATAAGGGATAAGACCTAAACCATCATCACCACCACTCCAAGTACCCATGGACGGCACACGGCCCTGTTCGTCACAACTGTAGCTTACACTGACTCCGTGGAACAGTTTCTCCCCAATGAGACGAACGTCTGTGTTGTTATCAGCCAAGCTAGCCTGGAAGAGAAGAAAAGACTAAGGGTCTGGACATTGAGCAAATAGAAAAAAAATTTATACATAGACATGTGCCCCATCCCATCTCCCCAGAGCAACATCATAAAGACTAAAAGCAGAATTCAGATGTGTGCATGAGTTTAGAACAATGCACAGAGGCATAAAGGAAAAAAAAATCATCAGATGGATTACTGAATGGCCGCTCTTTGGGAAAAATTCATCATATGTATCATAAAGGCCAAAATGGAAGGAAGAAGTTCAAGAAAAAAAAAAAAAGCCAGATTCCCAAAGAGTCTCTGAAAAAACAGAAAATTTATCTACCCTCAGGGATAAACAGTGGGTTCCTAAAACTCTTAGAGATGCTCTGAAGAAAAGTTTAAGAACTATTTGGATTCCAAGTAGATCCAACGAGAAAGAGCAGGATTGAGATGTATACCTCCTTAGCCAGCATGAAGGTGCGGTTGGTGATATAGGGCTGCTGGAAGTTGGACTTGTCAAGCCTGCAGTGGGAGCTGATGGGCGCAGCTGCTCCTCCCTGTACCAAGAGGGCCAAGAGAAGGAGGCAGCTGGTGGCCAGGGTCCCCATAAGGAAAGAGCTCACAGATTTCTGCAGGGCGGCCATTGCAGACAATTCTAACTCGAGCAACTGGTGACTGGGGAAGGAGAACCTGGTCGAAGACAACGTGAAGGAACAAAATTAGTCAAGAAGTATTTCATCAAACTAACCAATTGTACCAAGTTTGCCGAAACGCTTACCTGTTCTGAAGATTCTGCTTGTGACGGGGAAAGTAGAAGCTGCTGCTTTTATAGCCCCCAGGATACTGACTTTTTTTTAATTGTGAAAAATATGACATCAGCAATTATCTAATTTCCAGTACTGTCTTCTGAGAACGACCTAACCACCACAGGAGCCCACAAAACACCACCTCTATCCTTTCCACCTTGAGATGCAAGTGTTTCCCTAAAACGTCACTATTAGAGCCCGGAGGGTATTTTACAGACAAATCCCAGAAATTTTCTAAACCCTACATATTTTTCAAAGAACACAATTGTTTTGTCTTAGTAGAGTTCAGATTTAGTATAAAATGTTTTGATCTCCTATAGTGGCTGAGTAAGCATTTTGGTCACGGACTCATTTTCCTACCAGCTTTATAGATTCTTATCTCATTGGAGGTGATCAGAAAAAAAGGACCCATGTCCTATATCCTCTGCTTTAAAGTAAATGGTAATGACAGCTAACAGATCATTCCATTATTAAAATAATTTTATCTCATTTTTAAACATGCTGAATTCTAAACCAGACTTATGTTTCAAAAATAACTGTCTTGGCTAATCTAATTATTGTTTTCTTCCCTTTCTGGAACTATTTTTAAGTGATCATAACAATTAAGGCAGAAGCAAATATATCTTAAAATTGTATTAATTGAATTATAATCAATATCAACTTAAGTTTGTAAATACTAATGCTGAAAATCTGATCTCCATTTTTCTTAACATGTAAACTTTTTTTAAAATAAAAGAATACCATGGATATAGTTCATCTTAAAATTTTACCTAATTCTAAACTTCACACAAGTCTCAACATAGGGCTAATATTTCCAAATAATCTTATAACAACTATATATGTGTGTGTATATATATTATATATGTGTGTATACTATATATATACATATATATGCAACATTTTATATATATACTTATATACACACACACGGATGTCTGAAGAAGGGAATATAGGAATATAGAGGTTCCGCATTACCTTCAAATTATTTAAAAATACACCTAAAACTAGACTGGAAATTCTCCCGCAGAGCAAGGAAGCAAATGCAAGTATCAAAATGCAAATACCTATTGCTTAGGGAAGGAATGTGAATTAGTGCAAATTTGTATAATCAGATTTTTCTCCTCACAACTAGTTAAGATCAGGAGTGTTGAAGAACTGGAAGAAGGGATGTAAATAATTGTAAAACCTAGACCACTTTTTGAGATGGCACAGACCTAAGCAAGGTGCCACTGTGAAGGGTCGGAACCACATGAGGACACTGAGCATTTGTGAAGGTGGACAGAGGAGAAAGAAGCAAAAATGAAGATTAGTGAGAGTAAAAAACACCACATGATCACACTTGCATGTGGAATCTAAAACACTTGAACTCATCGAAAGAAAGAGTAGAATGGTGGTTGCCAGGGGCTGGGTGGGCAAGGGGCAGCGAGTTGGGGAGATGTTACCCAAAGGATACAACATTTCAGTTAAAGAAGAGGAATAAGTTGAAGAGCTCTATTGTCCATCATGGTGATGATAGTTAAGAACAATATATCGTATGCTTAAAAATCACAAAGAGCATAGATTGTAAATGTTCTCATTACAAAAAAAAAATTTCAAGTATGTGAGGTAATGCATATATGTTAATTCACTCAATTTAGCCATTCCACAATGTATGCATATATCAAAACATATATGAAATCAACCTAAGTATCCACAGATGGATGGATGAATGGATAAAGAAAATGTGGTATATATACACAATGGAATACTATTCAGCCATAAAAGAAATATAATCCTGTCATTTGCAATAACGTGAATGAACCTGAAGGACACCATGTTAAGTGAAATAAATCAGATGCGGAAAAACAAATACTGCATGATCTCACTGATATGTGGAATCTAAAAAATAATAATGATAATAATAAAGTTGATATAGAAGCAGAGAATATAACAGTGGTTTACCAGAGACTGGGGGAGTAAGTGGGGAAAGGAGGATGGGGAGAGGTTGGTCAATGGGTACAACGATACAATTAGAAGGAATAATTTCGGTGTTCTATTACACAGTAGAATGACTGTATTTAACAGGAAAATATTGTATTTTACAAAATAGCTAGAAGAGAGGCTTTTGAAGATTCTCACCACAAAGTAATGATAAATGCATGAGGTGATGGATACACTAACTAACCTAATTGTATCATACAGCATACACTTATATCAAAACATCAAATTATACTCCATAAATATGTACAATTATAATGCATCAATTTAAAAAATAAGTAATTTTTAAAACATCATATTGTGTAACATAAATACTGTATATATAATTTTTATTTGTCAAATAAAAATAAGATTTTTTTTCTGAATTGAAAAAAAATAGGTGTGTTCCAAATGTTTCCTTGGGGTTGACCATGGGCCCAAGAAAAGATGATGAAACGCTTCCTTATTCAGTTTCCTACTATATATGGCCATTTTTGCCCAGAACTCCGTATAATTCTATTAGCACTAGATTTAAGCTATTCATCAATTAAATAGGCTTTTGTTGGTTTGCCTGGGAAACTGACCAGCATACATAATTTTCTTTCCATGGGAAAATAAGTTTTGACATCGTTGAATTACATGCTTTCGAGGGAAGAGTCTCTGTCTCTTTCATCTTTGTGACTCCAACACTTAGAACAGTGCTACACACATAGGAAGGACTCAATAAAAGCATATTGACAGCCTTTACGGTATTTCTAAAGTTGGTGTTTGACCCAGTCCTGCTTACCAGCTTATTGTTCCTGAATAGAAAATAAATCACTGTGAAACAGAAAGAGAATGTCAGAAAATTGCAAAGCCCTCTTTAAGAGCAGCAGTGTGTCTCTTATTCATTGTATGCCCCTGATGGACCAAGCATCAATAAGATAGTGTTAATGGAGCCTAGATCTTAAGTTTCAATGAGTTTAACTAAAACTCACTAAAGGGAAAATCTGCTCTGATATTGTATGGGGGTTTCTGAACAGTCATACTAGGAGTCTCAGAAATATTTGCTATTAGAAGAGATTGTGAGGCTGGGCGCAGTGGCTCACGCCTATAATCCCAGCACTTTGGGAGGCTGAGGTGGGCAGATCACCTGAGGTCAGGAGTTTGAGACTAGTCTGGCCAACATGGTGAAACCCTGTCTCTACTAAAAATACAAAAATTAGCCAGGGGTGGTGGTGCACCTGTAGTCCCAGCTACTCGGGAGGCTAAGGTGGGAGAATCGCTTGAACCCAGGAGGCTGAGGTTGCAGTGAGACAAGATCGCCCCACTGTGCTATAGTCTGGGTGACAGAGCAAGATTCTATCTCAAAAAAAAAAAAAAAAAATAGAAGAGATTGTGGGTATAACAAAAAGGTGATCCTGTGAAAACAGCAACCAGAGACATATGTATGCTAAATACTTTCAGATTATAATGGGCCTTTTCTGCAGTTGTTTCCTTGTGAATTTTCAAGTCTCTCCCAAAGCCACTGCAGATGAAGAGCAACCCCAATGCCCACTTCCCATGTCCCAGACAGACCATACCCATGGTTGATTTGGAATATGTAACAATTTACCTGATCTAATGCCAAGAAGGACTAATCAGAATCCTCAACCAGAAGTAGGCTTTGGCTGTCTCATTCACTATACTGTGCCTAGCACATGGAACACTGCCTGGCATATAGTGGCAAAATAAATATTCATTGATCACATACATAAAATAGTTTCCCAACTCATTGACTGATGCTAGAAAATCCATGACTGGAAATGCATTCTTTAAGACACAAATCTCCCTAGAAGAAAGAAGACTTCTGGTATCACAGGTAAAAAGATTTGTACTCATCATACTCTTCAGTCCAGTGCACATGATCATTGTTCCATACAAGTTTCTGTGTGTGTGTGTGCATACGTGCGTGGGTGTGATCCTACCCTCATCATTCTCCTTCCCTCCCCACTAAACACCTACCACCATCTCTACCATTGCCATAGGTCATGGCTCTAATGTTTCATGTGTATTTCTGAATATCGATGCATCCCTGTGCAAAAAGAAGTGTTGTTTAGTGTGTGTAGGTATTTTTATTTTACAGGAATGGCTCTCTTTCTTACCTTTTTACTGAGCGTGATGTCTTACCATCTGTCCATGTTTCTTTGTGTAGCCTCTGCTTGTAATGTGACATTCCAGAGTGTGTACCGACCACATCTTACTTATTCATTCTCCAACAGTGGGCACCTGAACTGCCTCCAATTGCCCAGACCACAGACATTGTAGCTCTAAACACCCTTAACCAAGTCATTTTTATGGTATTTTTTGAGAGTATTTTTGACATAATTTTTGAAGTATGTCCACTAAGTCATAAGGATAAGTTTATTAGCATTTACTAAATATTGCCAGATTGCTCTCCAGAAAGAGTGTTAATCTACTCTCACACCAGCAAATAAAGCTTCCTCTGTTTCCTTAAATCCCCCTCCACACTTCGTATTATCCAGCTTTAACTTGGCCAGGCTTTGGAGGTTTAAAATGGTATCTATCTTGTTACTGTTTTAATTTACATTTTTCTTCATACACTAGTAGCCACTCGGGTTTCCACCTTTTATACATTGGTTACTTACATTAGTCACTCATTTTTCTAGCGGGCTTTGCTGTTTTTCTGTTGTTGATTTGTAAGAGTTCCCTGTATATTTTTGGTTGTAGCCATAACAAACTCTCCTCCTTTTGTTTTGTTTTTGTTTTTGTTTTTGTTTTTGAGACGGAGTCTCGCTCTGTCACCTAAGCTGGAGGGCAGTGGTGCAATCTCAGCTCACTGCAACCTCCACCTCCTCGGTTCAAGCAACTCTCCCACCTCAACCTCCCAAGTAGCTGGGATTACAGGCACCCGCCACCATGCCTGGCTAATTTTTAGTAGAGATGGGGTTTCATCATATTGGCCAAGCTGGTCTCGAACTCCTGACCTCAAGAGATCCACCCACCTCGGCCTCCCAAAGTGCTGGATTACAGGCATGAGCCACCACACCTGACCTTCTCCCAATTTTTTATCTGTCAATTCACTTTGTTTATTTGGCCTTTGTTGAACAGCAAAACCTAATTTGGATGTCATCTAAGACATTATTTATAATTATATGATTTGCACTTTTCAAGGTTTGTTTGAAAAGCCTCTCTCCATCCCAAGGTCACAAAGACATTCTTCTATCTCGTCTTCTATTTATTCTATGGCTTAACCTTTCACAATCAGGTCTTTAATGCATTTTTGTATGTGATGAAAGGTAAGAAATCCGATTTTATTCTTCTCCACATAGTGAGCCAGTTTTCCCAACATAGTCCACTAAACAATGTCTTTTATCATATGTGAATTTCCCATACATCGAAATATATATCTGAGTCCTGTTTTTTGTTCCATTGGCTTATTTATTTTTCTTTTTGTTCTTAAGCCAGTTATTACTGAAGAGTGTCTTTAAAACTGAACAGGAAATTTTACATTTTTTGCTCTACTTTTTCAGGGCTGACTTAGCTATTCGTGGACTTTTCATATATATTTTATATAAAGCTTATGATAAATTTGTCAAGTTCCTGGAAAAATATGGCAGAAATTTTTACTAGGTTTTTATTTAATGTAAAGACCAGTTTAAGGAGAATTAACATCTTTATAATGTGAACTCATTACATCCAAGAGTATCGACCATGTCTCTGCCAAAGACCTTCTTTTATACCCTTTTGCTAGTCTTTCAAAAATTTTTTCACTGAGGTCTTGTGTATAAGATTTAATTCCTACTTACTTCATGGGAGAAGTAAGATGCGAAGCTGTTATTAGTCACATTTACCTTGGTGTGAATAAGTACCCAGCTGGCTTGGAGAAAGGGACTATTCAATTACTCATCTCCTGAGAACACGAAGAGCAAGTGATTCACAGCCAGTGAGGAGAAGAGGTTAGAGGTACAGCAAAAAACAAAAGCTAGAGACTGGGGTTTTCAAACATAAACTGCATTTACTTCCCACTTCTGCTCTAAGGTAACCCTGGTGGTACCCAGAGTAACTTCCTACCAGTCCCACCTCACCTGCCACAATCTGCCCACAAAGACACTTGTCAACCATAGCCACCTTTCTCTTCTTCCTGGGGACTGAGTCTTCTCAGTCAGTATTATATCTCATCTTAAAGAGAAGACTCTATCCACAGGAATGTGTCATAATGTAAACGAGCATGTTTTTCTCCCTACTAATGCTAAGTACTGAAACCAACTTAAAAGATAGAGGAAGGCAACATTTATGGAAATTCTTCACTACTCTAGTGCAAACAGAATTTGATATTAGCTTCCTAACATCTGCTCTCTACTGTCATAGATTTTTTGAAGACCACAGGTACATCCCAGTCTCTCTTTTCATTTATTATTTTGGCGAGTAAATAGGTGTAAAGAGTCATAGCCCACACTTGCTTCTGCCACCAGAGATTCAAAACACAATTAATTTACTAATATTGGTGAATATTTTATCCCAGTTCTCTAATCAGTTTTAGTTATTAACATTTTTCACATTTTGCAGACGCTACATATTATTTTAAAACATAACTTTTAAAAATTCATATTCAAAACTCTGTGATTCTTGGTGTTGTCTTACCAGATCCTCTCAGCCTTTGATGGGAACATTGTGGGCCAAGTAAACTAAACATTTGCTACACCCTCACGACCCTGTTAAACTTTTAAAAATATGAATCACAGGGTATATATTTGTTCAGTCTTAGTAGATAATGCAGAACTGTTTTCTAAAATGGTTTTTCCAATTTGTACTCTTTAGAGTAGCATATGAGAGTTTCATTTTCTATAAATGCTTGCCAACAATTGGTATTGTCTGTCCAAACACAGTTCCAAAGCCTAGGTGATTTGGTTTTAAAATATCACAAATGTCAATCCCGAGAAAATGCCCCTTTTTCCTTTTCTTTGTCACTGTTCTAATTCAGCGGCTGCATGTGTACTATAAATAGGGTAAATTATCCCAAATTTGGGTTAGTTGGACAAGATGTCGCTCTGAATCAGGGCAGATCTGAAATGTAGCCTGTTGCAAAAGAGGTGCAATCTTGTTATTCCTTTCATATTCTTACAGCCAAATAAATGAAGATAATAATATTTCAACCTGTTTAACAAATATCTGTTTTGTTGCTGTTGGAATATTTTGCCAAATAAGGAATCTTGGCTCCACATTTCTTACTTCTAAAAAAATACAAAAATAGCATTAATTATATTGTAGTAACCTCAGGATTAATCTGAAATGGACTTGCTTTTGAAAGAAAAGATTAAATGTACATAAATGCTGATTAGAGAATTAGAATTTAAACTGTATTCATATTAGTTAGTTAACATGCCTTTAGAGAAAGTAAAAGTACTCGAATGAGTTGGCAGGGGCAAGCAATTAAATATAAGAACCAAATAGAAATAGTGCATAGACTATTTGACAGGCTGGAAAAGGAAAGAGTTACAATAAATAATGTAGTCATAGACAAGTGGAATCATCCATTAAAAGGCACAGTTTGTGAATGCATGAGTATGAGAGGAAATATCTGAGCGAGGTCTGCCCAGGAAATGGAGCAGAGACAAAAAGCTACACACAAGGTGCTGCATGAGAGAAAGGGGGCAATGTGCTTTATTCCTTCATTTTCTCATTCATTCATTCACTGTAACATCAGCTCCATAAAAGCAAAGAGTTTGTATACCCGGAACAGTCCCTGGCACATCATAGACCCTCAGTAAGTTCTATGGATGACTGAATGAATTATAAGCACAGATGACCAAATGATTGTTACAGTAAATATCTTTGACTATTCCATTTACTAAGCTCCTACCATTCAGCAGGCAAGGAATATAGTAAGTGTTCAGGAAACACCAGCTATTAACTACAAGGAGCTTCTTCATGAACAACATATGTAGCAACTGAGAGAAAGACATGGAAATAGTAATGAGTGAACCACGAGTCAGGAAATAGAGATTCTGCAACTTAGCTAGATGTTTTACCTTGCACAAGTCAAATCTCTTCAATGAATTAATGAGTCTTGTTCTTGACTTAAAATCTTAGCACGAGTCTCCTTTTGCCTTCATCCTGTATGGTCAAACTGTCCTAAACCCTCTTGTGTCTTCCTTTGAAATATCTCTTTATGTAGAATCTTTTCCTCTTTCAATCAATAAATATCTACTGACACTTTCTATTTTTGGAACCACTACGAGTGAGTTGTTGTCAAAAATAATCCCAGAAAGATATTTGTAATACATCTAATAAAGGACTCAAATCCAGAATTTATAGAGTTCTTGCAAATCAATAAAAGACCACCCAGGAGAAAAAAAAATGGACAAAAGCTTGAACAGGCACTTTGCAAAAGAGATCCAATAAACACATGAAAGGGGTTTGACTTTACTAGGCAAAGGGAAATGCAAAATTAAAACCACACACCCACCAGAATGACTAAAATGAAAAAGACAGACAATACCAATTGTTGGCAAGCATTTAGAGCAAATGAAACTCTCACATGCTACTCTAAAGAGTATAAATTGGAAAAACCATTTTAGAAAACTGTTCTGCATTATCTACTAAGGCTGAACAAATACATACCCTGTGATTCAACTATTCAGTTTCTAGCCACATACCCAACAGAAATGAGCTTGTTTACCAAGAGATATGTAAGGAAATATGCATAACAACATTATTCATAATTGCCCCACACTGAAAAATTCAGAATGGATAAAGTGCAATATAGTTACATATTGGAATACTATACAGCAATAACAGTATACATTATATTGCTACATGTAACTACAAAGGAATAAATCCCATGAAAAAATGCCGAACAAAAGAAACCAAATACAGAAAAATACAAGTAATATCATTTCTTTCATATAAAATTCAAAAAACAGGCAAAACTGGTCTAATACATTGGAAGTCAGAAGAGTAGTTACTTTAAGGGGTGCTGAGACACTGGAATGGGACTTTTGGGATGCTGGTAATGTTTTTCTCTATCTGGCTGACTGTATGCGTGTGTTTATATTGTGAAAATTTATTGAATTATGCATTTATGATTTATTCACTTTTCTATATGTATTTTGTAATTTACTGAAAATGTTCTTAAAGTCATTATTCCTCAGAATCAGTTAAATCTTGTCAATTCTCATCCTGTCCCCATGTTCTCGAATTCAGGTAATAACTTCCAGGGCTTCCTTCCTCTGCTCAGTTCTGTACCTCCCAGGAGGTGGCCATGTTGGCCTTTGCTATCTGTTCAGGCCTCTCCTCTCTGTTCAGGCCTCTCCTCTTAATTTGTGGACAAAACCCAGGGCATAATTACTGATTCCTAGAACTGACCATTCACACTCTAGATTTAATCTCTGTCCTTCTTTAATGTTACCAAGCATGACAATTCCTACCTTTCTATTCTGAATGCTCAATGCAATAAAGATTGTTGAATATCTGCCATGGGCCTGGTACTGTCTTTGACTTTGGGGCATATAAAATGACTGAGACATAGCCCTGTCCTCAAGGAACTTCAGAATACAATTCATACTGTAACATTTTCAATTCAACTGCTATGTCTCAGGCACTGGGCTGGACACTAGGGATGCAAGATGAAAAAGACATGTTTCTTGCTCTTGGAGCACTCAGAGTATAGTGGAGATGACCATTATTCAAAGAAGAAAAATAACAATTCTATGTAGTATTTATTGCCCCACAAATATGAGTTAACTTTAAATGAATAAAACATCTTTACAATGAAATTACAGCCACTGCAATAGAGATCCGATGGTTGATACTGAAAACTCATTCAAGACTTTAAGACGGATGCTGGATTTGAGTAACATTTTAAATATTATTAGTACTTGGGCCAGTTGAAAGAATGGAAGAAGAACTATCCAAGAAGAGGAAGCAGCAGAAAAATAAAACTTGAACATGGGAACATAGTTCAAGATAAAGAAATGACTCTTTGGATTAGAATGGAATGTACATGTTGGGAAGTGATGGCAAAGAAGGGAAGGGAGGGAGGGTGGAAACAGCTTATGAGCATCTTTGAATACCAGCCAGATAGTCTGCACTTGATATGAAGGGCAGTAGAGACCTGTTGTGGGCAGTTAAGCATGGAAGGAACCTGCAAAAAGCAACAATCTAAGCAGAGAGCCAGAGAGTTATGAATTGGGGAGGCAGAAATTGGCATCAGTGAGACCTGCTAGGAGGCTTCTGACACCAGTGGCGGGGGTAATTTAGTACCGTTAGTGAGATAAGAAGCAATGATGACAATGACCAGTATCTAAAAACACTTGAGCCACCAATGGGTAAGATTTAGACTTAAAACTAATTTATGACTATGACAAAATATTTTCTCAAAACTTTCATTCAGGCAATTCAGTAGAAAAACAAAGTCAACTATTTTTAAATGTTTTAAGGACTAGTGATTCTTTTTTTTTTTTTTTTTTTGAGACGGAGTCTCGCTCTGTCGCCCAGGCTGGAGTGCAGTGGCGCGATCTCGGCTCACTGCAAGCTCCGCCTCCCGGGTTCACGCCATTCTCCTGCCTCAGCCTCCCGAGTAGCTGGGACTACAGGCGCCTGCTACCACGCCCGGCTAATTTTTTGTATTTTTAGTAGAGACGGGGTTTCACCGTGTTAGCCAGGATGGTCTCGATCTCCTGACCTCGTGATCCGCCCGCCTCGGCCTCCCAAAGTGCTGGGATTACAGGCGTGAGCCACCGCGCCCGGCCAGGACTAGTGATTCTTAAAGAGTGGTCCCGTACTGTACTTGTGATCAGTCAGAAAGATCTGGCAAATAATTGGCATATCCAGAATGGAAAGCTGGCATATGGAGGTCCCTGAGAAAGGTGCAGCCACTTAGGAGAAAAAGACAAATGGAATAAGAACTGTCTACTTTGAGGGGAATTTAAGCCGTATTCAAACACCTCAGGCAGAATCGCCAAACTGCTGTTGCCACTGATCATATCTGCAGGTGCCCAAATGCTTCTCAATGACTTTCTCCTCTTCATTGATTCATGGGCCCAAGAGAAATGAAGCAGTGGCCCAAAGGTCCCATCCTGTCCCCAGATGTGACTTCCCCTGCCCTATTCCAGTTGAAATAATAGGCAGGGGAACCAACTGAAGCAGAGGTCAAATACTACTTCCCCTATGGAAAGGGGTGGAGTAGCGATGAGAATGGGAGTGTGGGGTGGGTGTAAATGTGGGGTAGAGTGTAAGGTGTCTGTGGAAAGAGACAAAGGGAGTCAGTGGGTCATAGATCTTTGCCCTCATAGAGACAGCTGAGGCACCTAATCCAGAAAACTGCTAGTGAAAATAAAACAGTAAGTGGGTTGGCCAAGACTGTTTGCTTTCATCTAGTTATTTCGATGACTTCTCGACACAGCCTTAGCAAAATCATGCATTGAGTAAGACCAAAAATTTTCTATTCCTCATCAGAAACTCAGATAACAAGGGAGGCCAGTGAGTAATGAGAACTGATTTCTTTGGCTTCAGTGCCTGCTCCTCGCACCTCCACACACCGCCCACAGAGAGAGGACATGGAAAGGTGATTTATGCTGAATCTGCAAGGTAAGACTTTATCCAAAAATGTCAAGGAAATGACCAGAGATGTTCTTGCTTGGGGAAGATTTTCGGCACGATCTTTCTCTCTCTCTCTCTCTCTCTCTCTCTCTCTCACTCTAACAGCCCACTGTTGGTCTCTTCTCCCAATTCCCAATCCTCCAGCCTCACTAGAATGTCTCTTTTCAGGTTCTGTATGAGTTGAGTAAAAATTCTTCATGCTTGGCATCATCTTGGTCTCTGAATCTTGTTTGTTCTTATCACCACTTAAAAATTTTCAGGCTCTTCTCAGCCAGTTATGAAAATATACTCCTGCTGAGCTTTCTGGAACTTCATCAGTTTTTCAGGACTGAAAAAAAAAAAGACAGAAGTTAGGTGATGTCATTCTAGTTTCTGTTGGAAGAAAATGAGATGGTTTACCTATGGGCACAGCTATGACTGGCTGCATCACACGCTTTCTAGTCTTCCCTACATTTTCTCCACTATAACCAAGGTCTATTATCTGCATTTCTAAATAACTATTACCTGCACTTAAGACTGCCTTGAAGCCAGCTACAGTGGCTCACATCTGTAATCCCAGCACTTTGGGAGGCCAAGACAAGCAGATTGTTTGAACTCAGGAGATCAAGACCAGCCTGGGCAACGTGGTGAGACCCTGTCTGTACAAAAAACACAAAAAAATTAACTGGGTGTGAGGGCTCACTCCTGTAGTCCCAGCTACTCGGGAGGCTTGGGTGGGAGGATTGCTTGAGCCCAGGATGCAGAGGTGGCAGTGAGCCAAGATCACACCACCGCACTCCAGCCTGGGCGACAGAGCGAGACCCTGTCTCAAAAAAAAAAAAAAAAAAGACACAACAACAACAACAAAACTACCTTGGAGCAAAACCATGGAATAAAACAAGCATGACTTGGGGACCTTCATCTCTTCCTTTCTACCTTCTTTCACTCACCCTTTTCTCTCTCCTTCTTCTCAGCCTCCACCTTCTACCCTAGTCTATTTAATAGATCACACTGTCACAAACCATAAAACTAATACATCCATAATTTTCAAGCTGTTCCCTAGATTTTATCTCATTTCATCTTCATAGTAACCCATCAAATTCTGTTATTCCAGTTCTACAGATAAGAAATATGAGACTCTGAAAGATGAAATAACTTTCTCCAAGTCACATGGCCATAAAATGACAAATCCAGGATGAATGCAGGGCTTTTTCCATTCACCATGCTATCTCAGAGTGAAGTGTCAAGCTAAATGCATCTCTACTTGCTGGATTTCGGCTATTAGGGATCCAAGCAAGGGATATACTTGGTCATTAAAAGAGACTTTTCTGGGCCCGACGCAGTGGCTCACTCCTGTAATCTGAGCACTTTGGGAGGCCGAGGCAGGAAGATCACTTGAGGTCAGGAGTTTGAGACCAGCCTGGGCAACATGGTGAAACTCCGTCTCTACTAAAAATACAAAAATTAGCTGGGCATGGTGGTGAGTGACTGTAATCCCAGCTACTTGGGAGGCTGAGGCAGGATAATTGCTTGAACCCAGGAGATGGAGGTTGCAATGAACCAAGATCATGCTACTGCACTCCAGCCTAGGCAATGGAGCGAGACTCCATCTCAAAAAAAAAAAAAAGACTTTTCTGGAATCCATAAAACTATACCACTTCCTAACTAAAGCATACAGGACCTTGTGTTTGCTCCTATCGTGGTCATGTAAATCTGAATTAAAATGCCCAGGTTACTTTTCTATCTCCCTGACTAGATGGCCAGTTCCATTAGGGCAGGAAACAAGAACAGGTCAGATTTTTCTGGCTTCTTTCTGTAATTCCAGTAAATACCACTGTTTCTCTCTCTCTTTCTCTCTCTCTCTCTCTCTCTCACACACACACACACACACACACACAACACCAATTTATATTTGACCTGGGGATGGCCTGGGGTAAAATAAAAAGAACAGCAAGTAAGAATAGGGCTACCCTACAAAACTTCCCATAAATTACATGATTATTCAAGCAGAACGTGGGGAGGAGGTGTATAGAAAATTTCCCCCTCACTTTAGAAACCGAGGTTGGGAGAATTACTGAAATGGTGTCAAGAAAGAAGAAAGAGAGTACATGTGGGACCAAGGGAAAAGGAGGGGCAAACTGCCCACTTCCTCATGTTGTGAAGGATAAAGCCTGCCCTCATGACATCAGCAGCCTCTTTGTGCTTTATTCTTTAGGCTAAATTCGGGCCTGGGAGACCCACTCAAGGAAGGTTTGGTCATGAAGGCCGATGCCTGTGTGTCTCAAGAGAGTTGTCCAGTTCTCCCTAACACAGCTGGCATAGATGCCTCAGGGTGACCCAATGACAATTACTACGAAGTTCACCACTGAGCAGCTCCATCCACCTCAGTTGCAGGTCCATCTTGAGGGCACTCTAGATGCAAAACCACGCCCATCTTCTTTATTAGACCTGCTCTCCTCTTGTTGTTTCGCCAGCCCTGGTTGCCCTTATTTGACTCCCAGGCTATCCAGGGTCTCCAATGTTTCTCCCATGGAGGCACAACCTCCATAGAAGCACCTCATGCTCTGAATGGTACATCCTGCCCAAACTTATAAAAATTTACCTGGCCTGTGTTGCCACTACCCAAGGGGGCACCAGATCACTGAGACTATAACGGCCAACTAATGCATACCTAGGCATTAATCGCTAGAAAATCTTAAATGCAGATAGGTATTTCTGCAAGATCCTTTAACATCTTAGCCTCCTCCCAAAAAAAAAAACTAATAAAAAATGTAGACAAAATGGCTGTAAAGATTTTGGATAAGGCTGGGTGCAGTGGCTCACGTCTGTAATCCCAGCACTTTGGGAGAGCGAGGCAGGCAGATCACGAGGTCAAGAGATCGAGACCATCCTGGCCAACATGGTGAAACCCCATCTCTACTAAAAATACAAAAAATTATCTGGGCGCGGTGCTGCGTGCCTGTAGTCCCAGCTACTCAGGAGGCTGAGGCAGGAGAATTGCTTGAACCTGGGAGGCGGAGGTTGCAGTGAGCCAAGATCATGCCATTGCACTCCATCTTGGCAACAGAGTGAGATTCTGCCTAAAAAAAAAAAAAAAAAAGATTTTGGATAAGTATCTCTTAGTAACTTCTTGTGCCTCTTACACATATGCATTAGGCTCAACCCTATCCTGACCCTCTGACTTTCTCATAACATTAAAATTTCTGTAACCTCTTTGGAAATATTTGTGGTTAATTGCATTCATTGCTATTGAGAAAGAGCAGAAAGTGCTTTTGATATTTTTGTATATGACCCAAGAACAGAAAATTGCAGTAAAATTGCATCAGGTTGATTTCTGGGACATTACTGCGTACTTACTGCCAGGTATCCATGAGCTCCCCCGACCGAGATGTCCAGAAAACCTCTTTCAGAGACCCTCTCCGAAAGCATGTTCTAAAGTCATGTTCACCTGTGGGATTCCCCTGTATAGCCCTGGTGGTTTAGTATTCTCGACAATGACTTATAAACTGAGGAGGATTGGGGGAAAGAAGTGGATGCTAGCATCACTTTACCTCAAGAGCCACAAAGGCTTCCTTCTTTCATTTCTTTGTACCCACAGATGGAACCTAAACTTTACCTTGATCTTTTGAGATAATCCACCTTCCTAGATGTCTACACTTATTACACTGTATTGCTAGGCAACTTATTTCATAATTTATTAGTGAAACCACAGTTAATCTGGTGAAAACTTTATTCATAATAATAAATTAAAAGATCTGACTTTCTAAATGGAAGTTCTGTTCAGAAATCCTGATCTATCTGCAAAGAACCTTCCCATGAACCTACCAAAAGCCACCTCTCCCTACAAGTTAGTCTCTCAAAAGAACTTTTATTGCGTTTAACTGTGTACCCAGTCCTGTGCTCATCCTCTTTATGTAGGAGGAAAGAAACAGGGAAAAGTTCCTCATCTTGTAATCAAATTAGTGCCGTCAAACACAAAGGAGTGGTAATTAGGGAGCACTAAAGTGACAAACAGTGTTGACAACAAGTATAATAGAGCTTCAGAGCAGGGGAGAAACATGCACGTGTGCAAATTTCTTGTTAGAAACCCCTCTTTGTTTCAAAATCTTCCTTTTTCTATTTTTATTACAGAAGAGAAAGAATTTTGCTCTTCAGGGTCCCAAATGAAGCTAAAGGGTTATCATTGCCCATTCACAATTTCTGCTCTGAGAGATGGTAATAAAAGGAATCAGAATAAATGTAATAATATTTTGGTTAATGGTTGGTTACACTTTGGAATAACAATCCTTCTGGCTGCAGAGATTCAGACAAAAACAGGCACCCCCAGATGTCCAAGCACCAAACACTGAGTGAAAAAGCCAAGATCATTTAAAATTGGAGAGTTTGTTTTGGCAGAGAGTGGAAGCAGTACTAAGTAAGAACTGTACACTACTTTGAGCTGTCAACAGAGAATTAATAAAAAGTGAAAACCTGTTGACTGGTGACAGTAGTAAAACTGCATGCATTTGTCCAAACTCACAGAACTGCATGCCTAAAAAGGGTGAATTTTACTATAGCAAATTATACCTCAATAAACCTGATGAATAGAAGGAAGGAAAGATTTGACTAGAATTGTTCTCTTGTGTCCTAAAATATCCATCTAATTGTGAATGAAAAATCAAAATGGGCCCTAATCGGAGAAGGTATTTATCCTCAATTTGTCCAGTTTCAAGACAACAGTTTTCTCCTAATTAGAACTGCTGAACAATGGAATGGAAGGGACTGTCTTATAAGGGAACAGACTTCCTGCACTAGAATTTGACTATTGCTTCTATAGAACTTACTCTGCTACGTGACTTACATAGTGCATTTGTTATTCTCACCATAATCCTGGAAGGAGGGTATTTTAGAGATGAGGAAACTGAGACGGTGAGGGTTTGTGTGACTGCCATTCGATGGTGGAACAGAATGTCTTCATGCACTTAGGAGCTATTGACTGAGTTCCTGCCAAGTGTCAATTACTCTGCTGGCTGTGGCAGTTACAACTGCAAAAGATATGGCCCTGTCCTCACAGAGAATATAATCCCTCTAAAGGCCAAAAAAAACAAAAAAAAACAAAAGGCCATCATCCTACACTGTGTCAAGTGCTATGACTGTGAACCACAAGGAACCACGCAGAAAGGGTACTTACCCAAGGCTAGGCAGATATGAATGGCTTTCTTGAAAAAGCAGCATCTAAGCTGAGACCTGATAGATAAATGAGGAGTTAAAGAGGTGGCCAGCATTGCAAGTGAGGTGGGGTGGCAGGGAAGGGTGAGGAGGTGTGAGCTGTGAGTAGAAGAGATAACATGTGGGAAGGCCTGGAGTTAAGAAGGAAAATGGTGTGTTCCAATGACCGAGGCAAGTTCTGTATGACCACAGTGCAACAGGAAGAGTTGCAAGAAATCTTCTCCAGACGTACTCATGGCTCACTCCCTCACCTCCTTCAAGAGTTAGCTACAAGTCTCCTTCTCGGTGAGGCCTCCTGTAATTACCCTGGCAACAGCCAGCACCACCCAACATACACCTTCCCTATTTTCTTTTTGTATTAGTTACCTATCACTGTCTAACAAATTGCCCCAAAACTCAGCAGATTAAAACAAAGAACATTTGTCATCTCATATCATTTCTAAGGAATCTGGCTCAGGGTCACGCATGACATTGTAGTCAAGAGTTGGCCAAGGATGCAGTCATCTGCAGGCTTGACAGGGGCTGGGGAATCCACTTCCAAGAAAGTTCACTCAGATGGCTGCTGTCTGCAGCCTCAATTTCTCATCACACAGGGCTGTCTCTATAGGGCTGCTCACAACGTGGCAGCTAACATCTCCCAGAGAGTGTGATCTAAGAGAGAGAAGAGGAAGACATAGTGCCTTCTGTGGCCTAAGCTCCAGAGTCACACATCATTGCTTCTGATTTATTTCATTCATTTGAAGTGAGCCACTAAGTCCAGCCCAAACTAGAGGGAAAAGGATTTAGGCTCAACCTCTTGGAGGGAGAAGTATCAAAGAATGTGTGCCTGTATTTAAAATCACTACATTTTCCATGCTTTATTTTTCCCCATGGGATTCACTACTACCTGACACAACATGTTTTATTTATTTGTTTACTGTGTTTCTTTCTTTTTCTTTTTTTTTTTTTTTTTTTTTTTGAGATGGAATCTCCCTCTGTTGCTCAGGCTGGAATGCAGTGGCACAATCTCGGCCCACTGCAACCTCTGCGTCCCGGGTTGAAGCGATTCTCCTGCCTCAGCTTCCCAAGTAGTTGGGACTACAGGTGTGTGCCACCACGCCTGGCTAATTTTGTTGTATTTTTAGTAGAGATGGGGTTTCACCATGTTAGCCAGGCTAGTCGCAAACTCCTGACCTCAGGCAATCCACCCGCCTTGGCCTCCCAAAGTGCTGGGATTACAAGCATGAGCCACTGTGCCCAGCCTGTTTACTGTTTCTTAGACCGCTGGAATGAAAGCTCTAAGAGGATTTTGTCTGTTTCATTTATTGTTGTGTATTTTCAATTCCCAAAATAGTGCCTGGTACACTGTAAGCACTCAGTAAATATCTGATGCATGGGTTGATAAAGGAATTAGTAAGCAAATTGATGAATACTTAAAAACAAAATTGGAGATGTAAGTAGAGGCCAGACTGCGCAAGGCCTCCTGAAGCACGTCAAGGAGTTTGAACTTTGCCCTGTGAGCGTGGGAAGCTGTCAGAAAGTTTTAAACAGGAGTCTGGCAGTCGTGGATGTTGCAGAGGGATTCTTGCATCAGTTGGGCGTTTGAACTCCTTTCCTGAGGTCCTTTCTGACTCAGAGTGTGGCCCCTATGACAGTGGCACAAGCCCACATTAGCTTCACTGCTGGAGGCGCTCCCCATAGCAACCCCCAGAGTCTCACCCATTGTCGAAGTAGCCTCATAACCTGGAAATTACTAGCTGCACGTAATTGACAAATTTTAGCTTTTGGGAAATCATTACTCACTGAATTATAAATGTCTAAGATTTTACAGTATAATCATATGCGTATAGAATAACTTATCCCCACACATTTAAACAAAAGATACATGCTAGACTTGGCTACTTCTGAGGATGTTGCGCAGTCTCTTTTTTAAAAATTGGTAACATTTGCTTGGACAAGGGACCAAGCTAGAAAACATTCTTCCAGTGTCACAGGAAACCAAAATAATGGTAGTAACCATAGTTAACCAAATTGTTAACTGATTGGTTTAGACAGCATTTCCACTCTGAAGATGTAGAAAAGCAAAACAGCCCCCAGGATAAAGCTATAAATAAAATTCTTCCCGGAGTTTTCTGCCCTTTTTCTGCATAGCAAAACCAGAAATAAGTAATGTTAAAAGTGAAGGTCCACTATAATCATAACTTCCAGAAAAACAAAAAAAAACCCACTATTAAACAGCCAAGTGCATATTCTTTCTTTCCATTTTTTCTAAGCTATGCTAACTGGATTATTCTTGTTTTACAAAAATGGGGTCATGCTATGCATATTATTTTGTAGTTGTCTTTTTGTGTTTTATTTTTCAAGTTTCTGCTTAAATCAACTATGCTTTAAAAAAAAAAAAAGTCCTACTTAAACCTGCTTGCAACCATGTTTTAAACAATTGTACCACAAAGAAGAAATATTTTCTTTCCTTGGTGGCTTCAGATTGTCACCAAATGTCACTGGGCATTCAAGTCCTCCGACCCTATGGTTAGCTTTGCCAGGAGGAAAGAAGAATATCTAGAAGTTAAAACATAAGTCAAAAAGATGTAGCACACCATTTTTTCCATGAAAAAAAAAATTAGTGACATAGGAACATTTTGCATCATGCATTATGCAAACATTATGCAAAAGGTAACTTGTTGCCTAATTTAAAGCTATTTGAAATTTTCTTAACTGCTATGGATGGTTGTTGCTGAAACTCAGAGGATGAGGGAAAGCATAGCTAAGCTTAGATATGTCTCTGAAGGCATAGGAAAGGGAGAATATCTCTAAGATCCCAGTAATTTGTTTTTTCCTGGGAATGCAGCCCTTGATGGCATCAGAAGATGCCATCACAAGTGATCCTGTCCATTGGTCAATGGTATGACTTGTGATGCTGCCATTGGTCAATCAAATATATACCAGGTCAACAATGCCCATGGTCAACACCTTCAAAATTGTGAGTTCATACAGTCATTCAACAAACATCTATATCTCACCTCCTCCATGCTGGCTCCTAGGCCATGCTCTGAGTATTATACACAGTTCCTGCCTTTAAGGTGTTTAAAGTGCACAGTATGCAAAGTCAGAGGCAGAGTTCTCTGAAAGCAGAGGACATAATCCAAACTAGAAATTCTCTGAGCCAAGTCACAAAGAAAATAGACAATTCGGCCGGGTGCAGTGGCTCACGCCTGTAATCCTAGCACTTTGGGAGGCCGAGGCAGGCAGATCACCTGAGGTCAGGAGTTCAAGACCAGCCTGGTCAACATGGCTAAACCCCATCTCTACCAAAAATATGAAAAATCAGCCGGGCATGGTGGCTTTTATCTGTAGTCTTAGCTACTTGGGAGGCTGAGACATGAGAATCGCTTGAACCCAGGAGGCAGAGGTTGCAGTGAGCTGACATCACGCCACTGCACTCCAGCCTGGGTGACACAGTGGGACTCCATCTCAAAAAAAAAAAAGAAAAGAAAAGAAAAAAGAAAATATACAATTCACCCAGCCCAAAAAGAAAGAACATACACAATTCCACCTTTGAAGATCTGTGAATAGTTAGATGAGGCTGAAAGACTTATACGAAAGGGAGAAGTAGAGAGAGAGACAAAACCGGAGAGAAAAGCATGAAGGGTTCTGTAATGCTTGTGAGCTTACACTATCCTACTGGCCATGGCAAGACACTAAAGGATTATGATGGAATGAACTGGGGAGATCCCATTTGTTCCTTATGAGCAGCACTCGGATGAGAATAAGGAGAATCATTTTAGCAAGATTGGAGGTAGAGAAACAAGTTAGGAGCTGGGTGCACTGACAGGAAGATAGTGATCTGATGTGGCCAATTGGGGTGGAGAGAAAGGTGATGGGTACAAAATATATTAATAGGATAGCTCTAGGGCAAATAGAATTTAAAGATAGACACTATGTGTAGATAGAAGTAGGGGGGAAATTGACAATTCCAAATTTTCTTGCTTGAACAGCAGACAGATGGAGTTTCATTCATTGTGCATCTAGAAGTAGTGCAAATTAGAGAAAAAATAATTAATTTGGCTTGGACCATTCTGGTACAATGGTCCAGTAAGCAGATATTAGGATAGGCAGCTGAGTAGAGGCAACTGAGCCATAATATTGGTTAGAAATCATGATCTTATTCACCGTCATAGAAGTAATAAGCAAAAATGAGTTCACCCAGAGAAAAGGTGTCACGTCTAAAGAGTCTACACAGAGAAAGGCATTTAAGCAGTAAATGTGGTAAGGTGACACTGCAATAGAAGTTTCTACAGAGTATAGTGGGAACAGAAAAGACTGTGTGGCCTGCTCCACTTGGGAAGCTCTAGAAGCTTTATTAAAGCCAGTTTTATTAAGCTGAGTGTAGTAAGTTGAGTAGGCCTTGTCATAGACAAGGCAAGAAAGATCATGACAAGCAGAGGGCATAGCTAAAGAATGGCATGGAAATGTGAAGCAGCACAAAATGTTTGGGAAAACCACATGTAGCTTTAAACTGCTAGAGGGTAGGATACACAGAGAGGTAAGAAAAAATTTGTCAACACATGAAATTAATGAAGTGGCCAGAGACTAAATCATAAAGGCTCCTGTGTTCTAGTACTTAGCAGTTAGGGTTTTATCACCTGTGAATCTCAGTTCCTTTGATGGAAAATGGGTATAACTGTGTATACCTGCAGCCTGAGGATTACAGATAGTATGTGTCAGGTCTCTAGCATGATGCCTGGGACACAGACCCAAGAAGTCAATGTCAGCTATTACATTGCTATTAAACAGAACTCTCATTTGGGCCCCAATGTGGAAGATGGATTGAAGGTGTCGAAATGGGGGTACAATACTGACTGTAGGTAGAGGACTTGAGAAGCCAGTTCATCACCCTAGGCCACAACCATGGGGCCAGATCTAAGGAGTAGCCATGGGAGCAGAAAGGAAGAGAGTGAGCTGAGAGACGTTAAGGAGCTAGAGTCAACCACCTGGGAGCTAGAGGGAGTAGGGAAGGAATCAGAGAAGTGAAGAAGGATTCTCCATGATCTGGCTTACCTACTTGGGTGATACCATTTATTAAACTGGGACTCTTCAAGGAAGAACACATCAATGAGGTAGTAAGCGTAGTTTGGGATTTTTTTTCTTTTTTTTGAGACAGAGTTTTGGTTTTGTTGCCCAGGCTGGAGTACAGTGGCGCGATCTCGGCTCACTGCAACCTCCACCTCCCGGGTTCAAGTGATTCTCCTGCCTTAGCCTCCTGAGTAGCTGGGATTACAGGCGCGTGCCACCACACCCAGATAATTTTTTGTATTTTTAGTAGAGATGGGGTTTCATCATGTTGGCCAGGATGGTCTCGAACTCCTAGTTTGGGATTTTTAGTTGGGGCCAGGAATATGGAATACACATATACAGCAGTTGGGTATACATGTCTGGAGTCCTTTCTAGGAGAGAAGGGGGTAGTCTTGGAGAATTCACAGGATGAGAAGAGCAATGGGACCAAGAGAGTGTCCCAAGGAATGCCAACATTTAAGGAATGGTAAGGAAAGAGAAGTTGGATTTAAAAATACATTGATTTTCATTATTCATGGCAGTTACAATCTCTGAAGCCACTGTGAACCCTGAATTAGAAAATGCTGAACCATTTCTTTTAGGGGAAATACAGGGTTAGGTTCCTGCAAGCCTCTGGTCACTGTGTTTTCACCAACTTATCAGTGGTAACCTTGTTTTATGTGTGTTTCTGTTTAAAAATAACATATTTAATCTATATTGTCAATTTATTAATGTTGAACTCATGCCCGAACAAAGTTTATCTAACACTTATTTTCTTCATAAGGCGTAGTATAGCTTTCTTGTGCTTGGAAACACTAAACAGCACTTCAGTACTAGGCCTGGGGCTATTTTAAACAGTAAAGTCATCAACAAAAAGCACAAATATGTGAAAAATGCACACTGAATAGGCTGCGATAAGGAAACTTCTTAATAGGGTGGGAACTGAAACGGGAAAGCGAAGCATCACCTTGGTCAGCCTCAGCTGAGAGCATGCCCATCGGGAAGCTCAAATTTTGTGCTCCTCTGCACATCTTTGTGGGTGACCTCAAAAACCCTATCAGGATCACTTTTGGAGTTACAAATAAATTTTAGCATAGGCAAATTTGCAAAAACAGACTCCATAAATACTAAAGGTTGACTACATGTATATTCAGGGAAAGGAATGGTCATTCTTGAGAGAAATCAGTGCTGAAAGAGACAACCAGTCTAAGAAGAAAACAAATAATAGTGTTAAATTCCACCTAGAGCTTAAGTAAAATGCAGACTAGAAGAATCCATTGGATGTTGTGAATAGAAGGTTAATTGCTGGCATTTGTTAGAGGACTTTCGTGGGAGGGTTTGAAGCAAGAGTTCAGTTGCTGAGTTGGAGAATAATTGCGGGGTAAAGAAATGGAGGGAGAAGAAGCACTTGTTTTCGGATGTTTTGTGGTGCTATTCAGAGGGGAATACATTCAACGTTGAAATGAAAGCTCTGTGAGGATAGGGGTTTTCTTCTCCTACATTCATTGCTGCTTTCTTAGTACCTAGAACAGTTCCTAGAACATAGCAGGTACTCAACACATACTATTACCAATAGGCCTGATCTGACAGAGCTAGGAGGGGCTTTTAAAATCATATTCCCAACACTTTACAACGAAAACTGAAACCAACGAGGTTGAGCAATTTGTCTGTAGCCACACAGCTAGCTAGTGGCAAAACTACGCTAGAAACCCAAGGCTCCTCACTTTTACTTCAGTGTACTTTTTTTATTTGCGATGGGACCAAAGATGAGATAAATGGAAATGGAGCAAAAATATGTTGCCTCATCATTACAACAGCAATTGCCACATATGGACAGGCTGGATAGGCTTCCAAAGTGAAGAAAACGAAATGAAAAGCCATGTGTATACTGTGACCCCATTTTTGAAAAATAAGAATAATCTGACCTGGTGCTGTGGCTCATGCCTATAATCCCAGCACTTTGGGAGGCTAAGGCAGGTGGATCACCTAAGGTCAGGAGGTCGAGACCAGCCTGGCCAACATAGTGAAACTCCGTCATTACTAAAAATACAAAAATTAGCCAGTCATGGTGGCAGGTGCCTGTAATCCCAGCTACTCAGGAGGCTGAGGCAGGAGAATTGCTTGAACCCAGGAGGTGGAGGCTGCAGTGACCCAAGATAGCGCCACTGCACTCCAGCCTGGACAAGAGAACCAGATTGTCAAAAAAAAAAAGAAAGAAAGAAAGAACAAAAAAGAAGAAGAAGAATCTAGCTGGCATACCTATTGAAAAAAATTGAGGATCACTAGACTATTAAAGTGGTTTTCTCTGCAGGTAGAATTACGAGGCACCTTCACTTTTTACAATACATATTTCTTCAGTGTTTAAATTTTATTTAATGTATATATTACTTCTATTGAGAAAAATAAATTTTAAAAACACTTTAAGAGTTTATAGAGAAAATTCTATTACTGTTAGAACTGGATCGTACAATGTTGCCTAAGTAGGAAATTAGCAGATCTTTGGCCAACATGTAGAACAAGTTTTGTGAGGTCGCCTGCCACACCCTGGAACAGCCATGGAAGGTTCCTTCAAACATCAGAGCAATCTAGAAGGAGAATAAGAGAAGATACAATTGCTACTGTAAAGTAAGAGAAAGAGAAGGTGATGGGAAGAAAGAGAGAGACATTCCCACTGTGAGAGGCTGAGGTGTGCTAAAAACAAACCGCAGAGAATCGAGGGATTAATAACAAAGGCTCCTACTGAGAAAGAAAATGACTCAGAGATTTGTAGTATCAAGAATAGAGGGTTTCCTGCCCACTCCTACTCCCACCTCCTTGCCCAGCTCACAGTCACCCAAGCACGCACACACAGCTCTGCCATGCTCCTGTGTGCAGTTTGCAAGGTATTAAACCCTCAGAGCCAACTCCATCAGGGCTGCTTGAGGATTCATGGAAATAGTTAAGCCAGCAGCAGGCTCATAATAAGTTATTATCACGGTAGTTGAAAGAAAAGGCAACCTCAGTTTGTATACACCTTAGGGAAAGTCACAGATGTAGTTCATGCTACATATACATTTTCTCTTAATTAAACATTGTTCTATAGCATTATTGGAAGTGCAAATCATTGAGTGTACAATTGTCCTGCTTGAAGACAATCCAGAGAGCTTCTCACACAGTGGCTATGTTTTTTGAGAACATAGTTTAGGGGGAAAAAAGATGGCTTAGGGGGCTTGTTAGCCAAGTTCAGAGCTCTAAATTCATAGCATATTTTTTAAAGTCAGTGAGCAAAAAGTTTAGAACTCCAAGACAGGCATCAAGCATAATGCTTTCAATCTAGATGCCACTTGGTAGCAATTAGACATTCCCAGCATTGGTTTCTCAGTGCTCCTCCAATGCGGCTCCTTCCCTGGAATCATTTCAAGCATCCAAGTAGGACAGGAGGCCTCCACCCCTCTCATTCCCAAACTCACATGCTCCTCATGCCTCCTGGCAAATTAGGGGGTGAAAAGGAGCATCATCCAGCTCCAAGCACGTAAGGGCCAACTGCTGCTTCCCTTGCCAGGTGATTTGTGATAGAAATACCTAGTCCTACTATATATTGATGTGCAAAAATGTGAAACTTTTATACTCAAGATAACTGACAGGGGCCACTCTCTTTCTTATTGAAAGCACTAAAGGATTTTCTCTCTTCCCTAAAAGAAATATCACAAGGCCCCAAATATTATTGAGTCTATAAAGACTTAATAATTAAAGCAGAGTGGTACTGCTAAATGAATTCACAAATAGACCAATGGAAAAGATGCAGAGTCAGAATTATAAGCAAATGCCTATGGGGATTTGGTATATGACAAAGGCAGCATCCCAAATCAGTCATGATGATTTTTAAATAGAACAATGGTGGGGCGATTGGGTAGTCAGGAGCAAAAGGACAAAGATCCATAACTAACGTAATACTCATCAGAATAAACTCCAAATAATTCAAAGATTTAAAGATGAGGGGGAAAGGAATTGTCAAAATATGATAAAATGCAGGCAAATCCCTTTGTAACATCAGTGTAGGGAAGGCCTTTCTAACTATGGCTGAAAATCCAGAGATCATGAGAGAGTAAAGATGCTTAACTACATAAACAAACAAAGGCCCTCTGAAGGCAAAAGAGTAGTAATAATAATAACACACCAAGGCAAAGTCAAAAGATAAGTGGCAAACCCGCAAAAATATTTGTAACTCATCTCAGGCATAGACTCCCCTACACATATTTTTCACAGAAAGGAAATATACCCTTAAACATATGAAAATACTCTCAACCTCAGTCATGAAAAAAAAACAACTATTAAGTCAGAACTGCTCTAGGAAACCATTTCTCGCCTATCAGATTGGCAAAAATCCAGTGTGACAACACACTCTATTGGCAGGGCAGTGGAGGGGACTCTTATCTAATGCTAGTGGGAGAGTCCTGTGAAGGACAATTTGGCAATAACCATGTAAAGCGCATTTACTCTTCGACCCAGCAGTCCTGCTTCTGGGAGTTTATCCTACAGATACCACTGCATAAGCAAATTCATTGCAATGTTTTTTGTAATTACAAGACTGCAAACAACCTAAACGCCCATTCGTGGAGGCTGGTTAGATACGCTGTGGGACAGGTACACAAGGAATACTATGCAGATGTAAACAGTAAAAAGTGCATGTTCTCTATGTATTATTAAAATACTTAGAGTAAAAAAGGTGAGGACAGAGTGCAGCTTTTGTGTAAAAAAAAAAAATAAACAGGTATTTATATTTGCATTTAAAAAGGATGAGATGAATATGCAAGAAACTAATAAAAATGCTTACTAATTTAGAGGGAGAATCAGGGTGAATGGGGACAAGGGTAGAAATAAAATATGTTTTTATATGTAATTGCTTTATATTGTTTTGATTTTGAACTATATATGTATATATTATTTATTGAATGAATGAATTTAAATTTTAAGGAACTATAATGTTGGCATAGAGTAAGCTATAAAGACCAAAAAATACCCCATGCTTTTGCCTCCTGCTTTCATTGTAACAAGTAAATCACATCCTCAGGTAAGGATTTGTCCAAGCCTTGCAGAACTATGCTTTCCTAGGGACATTTATTGAGTCTCTCTTTTTCCCACTGAAGGAAGATTTATTACATGACAGATGGACAGGAGCCTCTACTTACAGAATGACACAGGAATAGGAGCTCTATCGGCTCAGACACAGGAATGAGATCACAGGCAGACTTCATATTTGAAGGGAAGGCAGGACATGAGAGCACTGGTGTGTGGTTGGAGATAAACTGCCATTATAATCCCTCACCCAAGACGGGGAATCTGGAATATACTGTGCAGGAGAGCTGAACAAAGCAGGACTCCTCAGTCAAGGGACTGCAGCTTGCAGATTCAGTCTGCCTGTGTATGGGCTACATTTTCTATGAGAAGCAATATACCATGGTGCTCAAGACCAGCAACATACCTGGTCTCCAAGGCCAGTTAGGCATGGCTTGCAGCCCCAACTACACCATTTATGAAGGATATGGATTTGGCGAAGTTACTCAGTTTCTGTAAACCTCAGTTTCCTCATCTGTAAAATACAGGTAATAATAGGCAAAATTACATAAGATTATCCACATTCAGGCATTTGGTACAATGTCTGACACATAGTAAGTGCCCAGTAAATAGAAACCATTCATGTGATTTGGCCTGTACTAAAGGGAGCCTGTTCTTTATCTCATCAAGGCTGCACATCATTGCAAGGTTTTGTGGTTGTTTGTTTGTTTGTTTGAGATGGGGCCTCACCATGTTGCCCAGGCTGGTCTCAAACTCCTAGGCTCAAGCAATCCTCTTGCCTTGGCGTCCTGTTGCATTTTGAAGGAGGGATATCGGATACTTGCACTATCTCCCTTTTATTTTATTTTCCATTTCAACTCATATTTTAAGTTAAATAGTAAAACCCCCATTTTCACAGCTCCTGATGGAGCCATGTGAGTGAAGGTATGCATGTGAGTGAGGCTAGTCTCCCAAGAGAACCTACCCTTCATATGCAAACCTGGAGGGGGTCCCCACACAGCAGGAAACAGGCCACTTACAGCAATTTAATCCTGTGTGGAAGAAAATCTAAACTAAGTTTGGACATCTTTGATTGAACTCAGCACATCCTTTACAACCAATTAAATCATTAGACTTCAGAAAATCTTTTCAATGTGGGTGCCAAACAGCCAGTTTGGCTTTAGCTGTTTTGTAATCACCTTGGTTCCTCAATTTTCTCATCTCATTGTTCATGATAACCGTAATATCTGTACCTAAGGGAAGATTCCATAAATACTTTACTTGGTAACTAAGAAATGAGCCACTACCAGAGAAATCATTTCACTGCCACATCAGTGCAGGGGAGTTTAGCTGTTATTTTCTCAGATATCATAAGCTCTAAGAGGCTGATGCTTATCTGAGAATCCAATTTAAGGAAATTGTGCATGCTTAACTCTAGTGGTGTTTCTATGGCCATTTCACAATTATATAAGGAGGAATCAATTTAATAAGAACTTTATTGGAATCAATACATTTGATTGGCCTAGTTTCACAAGCACCTTAGCAATGCCACATTCTCAAAAATCAGCCACATATGAAACCAGTGTGCATGCAAGGATATTTATCAAGTACTTAGTGAAACTCGCTAAATTATCAAAGAAGATGGGGGAGGCTGCTATGACTTGGAAAGGCCAGATGGAAAGAAAAGCATAGACTGAAACAGAGTCACTTCATAGTTACACACTGAGGCCCAGAAGTAGACCAATCTCATTTTAAATTTTTCCTCTGCCCCCTACTAATTTTGTGAAACTCAGAAAATTTCTGAACCTCTCACCTCAGGGTCCTCCTCTGAAGAACAAGGAAAATCATAGTAATGGGAAGTAATGAGGTCATTTGTGAATTTCAGAGGTAAAGAGATTATTTGTGAAGGCCATTTAGTACAACACTTAATATAAGCACCCAAAACTACAGATATTATTTAATAAAGCTGCCACATGTAACCTGATAAATCTGTCAAATACAAATAATAATTGTCTTTATTTCTTATGGTTATTGTGGTCCTAAGTGAGTTAATGTATATAAACAGACTAGAAGTGGGATCCTCATGAGCTCAGTAAGTGTAAGGACTATGATAACAAAGAACCCTCCTCCTATTACTATAATTATTATCCAGTCCTTCTTTAGGGAAGAAGAAAAATCAGCCTGGAATTGAAGTTTTAATTTAATCAATAGCTTGAGCCACCTCAATTGCTGATATTTTACCACTTATTACCTGCAAAAAACTAGCAATTTCTTTCTTTCTTTTTTTTTTGAGACAGAGTCTTGCTCTGTCACCCAGGCTGGAGTACAGTGGCTTGATCTCGGCTCACTGCAACCTCTGCCTCCTGGTTTTAAATGATTCTTGTGCCTCAGCCTCCTGAGTAGCTGGGATTACAGGCATGCGCCATCACATCCAGCTAATTTTTGTATTTTTAGTAGAGATGGGGTTTCACCATGTTGGCCAGGCTGTTCTCGAACTCCTGGCCTCAAGTGTCCGCCCACCTTGGCCTCCCAAAGTACTGGGATTACAGGCTTGAGCCACTGCACCCAGCCAAAAATAGCAATTTCTTATGGTTCAATTTAATAATTGAATTTAATGTTCATTTAATTTAAACCTGCTGTCTCAAAGAAGCAAGTGCAACTTTTCTCAGTACAACTTAATTTCATGTGTGGTGTCTTAAGGTTGTACTTTTAAGGACTAGCCCCTTAGACTGGGTATTTTCATCTAGGTCCCCACTTTTTTTTGGTTTTCTAGTCAGGATCTCGCTCTGTTGCCCAGGCTAGAGTGCAGTGGAGCGCCATCACAGCTCACGGTAGCCTTGACCTCCTGGGCTCAAGTGATCCTCCCACCTCAGCCTCCCTGGTAGAGTAGTCGGAACTACAAGTACATGCCACCATGCACAGCAATTTTTTTCATTATTTGTAGAGATGCGGGTCTCCAAATGTTGCCCAGGCTGGTCTTGAACTCCTGGGCTTCAAGCAGTCTTTCCGCCTTGGCCTCCCAAAGTGCTGGAATTACAGACATGAGCCACCGCATCCGGTCATAGGTTACCACTTTTGACATTTATGTAGCTGCCACCAGGTGCCTGGTGGTGCCCCAGCCTCAGGCTCCGTGGGACAGCCAACTGAGCTCTCCTAGGCATACCCAAAATACAGCTGCATTAACTGTCTAGTGCAATTATTTTTACCAAGCTCTAATTGCTTAGTAAAAGCAAAGTAATATGCAATTTAGACTAAGGTTTTTTTATAAATAAAAATAAATATGTGGGTCCACTGTGACACCATTCTTATACTGACATAGTTGAATGGCTGTCTTTGCGTGTTTAGAATAAACTTGGTATTCTTTATTCTTCTCTAATGAAAACCTTTTCATTTTTCACTTATACCTCAAATGTCAAAAAAATTGTATGAGGCTCCTCATAGATCTAGAGTCAGAATCTCTTGCTGTCAGTTGAACTTTGGCATGTAACTCTCAGCTGGCTACTGATTTCAGAGGAAGCTGGAGGTGCCCACTCATCCACATCTCCAAAGCAGTAGAGATGAATGTAATATGGCTTTGAAGGTAAAAGACCTGAGTTTGGATTTCAACTTAGCCTCAACTTTCTTACTGGCAGAAGAAAGACAGTACTCACAAGATCATTCGAAAGATTGAATTAAATAATGTGGACTCCTCATGGATCTAGAGTCAGAATCTCTTGTTTTCAGTTGAACTTTGGCATCTAACTAACTCTCAGTTGGTCACGGATTTGAGAGGAAGCTGGAGGTGCCCCTCATCCGCTTATTACTGATGACTGTTACTGATGATGTGTAGTGAGTGTTTGCTGTGTACAGGTGGCTATGTAAGAATCCTATGTGGACCTGCTTGTTTAATTCTTATGTGAGGAGCTCAACACAGGCTTAGAAAAGCCCGGTAACTTGCCTAAGATGACATAGTACCTATCAAAGCTGAGATCTGAACCTTGTCAAAGCCCACAGCTCGTGTGTTTAATCACTGCACCTCCCATAGAGATGCTTTTCTGAAAAAAAATCGCAAGCTGATGAACTCTTTGTATTTTCACTTATCAAATGTATAGAACTTGTACAACTAAAGGGGCTTGGAGAAGTGGTTCTCAACTGGTTCTTGCAGAGACACCTCCGATGGTACTACAACTTTCCGAAGAGCTAAAGTAGTGCCCACAAAGTGCAGGCTACAAGCTCGGCTGTACCAGAAACACAGTTTTATTTATTTTTCACTGTAATAATACTTAACTTCTCTTCAAAGTCCCATTCAGGTGGGTGGTAGAATGGGGCCAACTTCAGGCACTTGTAATCAAGAATCTTTCTAACTTTTGTATTATCTCTATGGCTGCCACTACTTTTCTGCCACCAGAGTGGGGAGGAAGGAAGCTGGTCCTGTGTCATCACCTGTCCACTCTTTTATTTTTTTCTTTTGAGACAGGGTCTCACTGTGTCACCCAGGCTGGAGTGCAGTGGCACGACCTCGGCTCACTGCAGCCTCTGCCTCTGGGCTCAAGCAGTCCTCGCACCTCAGCCTCCTGAGTAGCTGGGACTACAGGCATGTGCTACCATGCACAGCTTTTTTTTTTTTTTTTGTAGAGACGGGGTTTCACCACGTTGCCCGGGCTGGTTGTGAACACCTGAGCTCAAGTGATCCATCCACATCAGCCTCTCAAAGTGCTGGGATTACAGGCATGAGCCACAGCGCCTAGCCCCACCTGTTCACTCTCTCATCCACTGAGATGTGCACCTTCCTGAATGATCTTTGACTGTCCATGCCCACAGGCATGGATCCATTTCAATCACTTTTGAGCCTCTCTCCAAAGTACAGAACAAATTGGAGTGGTCTCCCATAACTCTCTGTGGCCATGGGAAATTCTGGATGCTGTCATACAACCTTTCTGCCAAGATAGGTCACAGGCCACACAGCCATTTCTACTTTTTGCCAGACATAGGGCAAGGAGGAAGCAGATTTCCAAAAGTTTGCCATCTTTCTGGACTGTACCAGGGAATTAAGACAGAGGTCCCAAACCAGTGGTATGAGGAACAAATGCTTAACAATCATCTCTCCAAAGAGAAAAGTTCTGATTTGTAGCAGTTGCCAATTTCTGCAGTGTAAATATGCCCACCATGGCCAATTTCAAGCAAGCAACATGAGAGCACCAAATGAGGAGTTGGGAAGAAATGCTCCAGTGAGTCCTGAGGGTGAAGCTGTCTCCAGCACACCATTGCTCCAAACGAACCAAAACGTCCACAGTCCTCACTCAGCCAACCCAGGGCTCCATTTAGGAGAGTCTCAGGGAATAGGCCCTCCTTAGGAACACACCAACATTTACCCCTTCTCTTTGCCATTTTCATTCCCAGTCTGGCTGGGAGCTAGAAACATTGGCTTTGTCTGCCCACATTGTCATCCAATTTTTATCTTTCAAAAACAAAACCAAAAGCCAGGCTCTACTTCTCCAGTTATGCAGTGACAACCCTCTGGTTGTAATGGCTTATGTACTATAATAGACAATCATGGCTTCTTGCCTAGTGCTGAACTGAGGGAAAAAAATAGTTTAACAGAAAATATCAGATTTGGGAGAAAGAGGTGGGAAGAATCTATATTCACTGTATCAAAATAGTATCTCACTACATTACAGAGAATTCACTCCCTCTCGCATCTCCCAAAGCGCCTGCCAGCACTGTTTGCCAAGGATTCGACCACTTGTTTCCAGCACTCGCCCAATTCCTTAGGAGGTGAAGACCCAGCATGGCTTCAGTGAATGCCTCAAGAGTGGGCACAGGGCTCAGATCAAAAGATGCGAACGTGCTGTAATGCCTGTTTGGGTTGACCCTCCTGGCCCTTAGGCCACTGCCCTAACTACCCGTGTTACACTTGTTAGTTACATTTTTTTAAACACCAAGTTGAGATAATTTTTATCCCTTCCAGATCTCTCACCTCCCATAAAATAAAGCTATGTATAGGAAATAAGACAGAAAAGAGCAATCATAGTTAGCAATTATCGAGCTCTAACTACATGCCACTGTTATGTACTTCAATGCATGAGATGATTTATTCTCACAAAAATCATTTCAGAAAATGTATAATTATTATTCCTATTTACTCAGCAACTGGAGCTCAGAGTTTGGTAACTTGCCCAGGATCACAGAGCTAACAAGTGGCAGAACATGCTCTTGTCTGGCCCAATAGTATAAGCTTCTTTTAAAATTAACATTTGTGGGCCAGGTGTGGGGGCTCAAGCCTGTAATCCCATCACTTTGGGAGGCTGAGGTGGGATATCAGCTGAGGCAGTTCAGCCTGGCCAACATACGAAACCCTGTCTCCACTAAAAAAATACAAAAATTAGCTGGGCTTGATGGCACACCCCTGTAATCCCAGCTACTTGGGTGGCTGTGAGGCAAGAGAATCACTTGAACTCGGGAGGCAGAGGTTTCAGTGAGCCAAGATAGCACCACTGCACTCCAGCCTGGGTGACAGAGCAAGACTCTGCCCCCCCCAAAAAAATTAACATTTGTTAATTTTTTCTAGCTCCTTGGTGGTCTTGTTAAGATTATTAAAGAAAATCTATTGTACAGAGACTTGTGGAGATTGAATCATTCACTCAGGAAAATATGGTGAGTGAATATATTCTAAACACATCTGAGTTGGTGTCATGCCATGTCTAGATTTCAGATGCCCTACAAAGGCCAAGGAAAAGGTGAATTCTGGAGTCCTAGAGTAACCAGTGCCTTAGACACAAAAGAGAATGTGCTCCATGCACATAGAAAACCAGAAGGGCAAAGACAAGGCAAATATTCCTTAAAGCAGGTTGGTTTGGCAGAAGGAAAAATTTGTTACATTTTTATCTTTGAGTGCACACAAAGGAACAGTGGTAAATGACACAATGGTAGTGTGTTGGTGTTGTCATTAACACACATGGGAACATGTACTCATGCACACACACAAGCCACGCAACTCATTTATTTTACTGTGGCTTAGATGGACTTTTTTTTTTTTATTAGCAACTAGGAAATAGAGTTTGCCGAAGGGAAGCTAGCATGGGAAAAAGTAAGACTCGCTGGCTCTGCTGTTGTTCAGAGAGAAGAGGAAATGGAAATTACTTGTCACAGTAAATCTAAAATTTCCTGAAGTATCAGTCGAAACTAATCCTTCTCCTTATATGGAATTAACAAATAATTTTGAAAAAGCTAGTTGTCTAGTAAATTATTTTGTAATTTGTGGCTGTGGCTTTTTAAGATTAAACAGATTTCTACTTATATACTAAGATTAATGTGTTGTACATAGCAGAAAATGTCTGGAATTGTTGCAGACAGTTTTAATTAGTGAATGAAAATAACCACTAAATCTGTATAATAAGGAGGGTCATCAGATATTTTTCTAGAAGCTTCTCTAATACAAAATATTCACTGTTTCTGAGTTTTATTTTTATTATTATTTAAGTAGTGACTGAAGAGCTGTATATGTTGATGTATGTCTCTACTATTCTGTATTTTTATATGTCTTCAAATTATTAAAATAAATCTGAATAAAATTTTTTGGGTCCCCACATTTTGATTCTGACTCATAAAAGAAACTGACATGTTGTTAGTATATTGATCCATAATATTTTTAAAGTCTTGGCAGCAAAAGAACAAAGCTGGAGGCATCACACTACCTGACTTCAAACTATACTACAAGTCTACAGTAACCAAAACAGCATGTTACTGGTACCAAAACAGAGATATAGACCAATGGAACAGAACAGAGCCCTCAGAAATAATATCACACATCTACAACCATCTGATCTTTGACAAACATGACAAAAACAAGAAATAGGGAAAGGATTCCCTGTTTAATAAATGGTGCTGGGAAAACTGGCTAGCCACATGTAGAAAGCTGAAACGGGATCCCTTCCTTATACCTTATATGAAAATTAATTCAAGATGGATTAAAGACTTAAATGTTGGACCCAAAACCATAAAAACCCTACAAGAAAACCTAGGCAATACCATTCAGGACATAGGCATAGGCAAGGACTTCATGTCTAAAACACCAAAAGCAATGGCAACAAAAGCCAGAATTGACAAATGGGATCTAATTAAACTAAAGAGCTTCTGCACAGCAAAAGAAACTACCATCAGAGTGAACAGGCAACCTACAAAATGGGAGAAAATTTTTGCAATCTACTCATCTGACAAAGGGCTAATATCCAGAATCTACAATGAACTCAAACAAATGTACAAGAAAAAAAACACCCAACAAAAAGTGGGCGAAGGATATGAACAGACACTTCTCAAAAGAAGACATTTATGCAGCCAACAGACACATGAAAAAATGCTCATCATCACTGGCCATCAAAGAAATGCAAATCAAAACCACAGTGAGATACCATCTCACACCAGTTAGAACGACAATCATTAAAAAGTCAGGAAACAACAGGTGCTGGAGAGGATGTGGAGAAATAGGAACACTTTTACACTGTTGGTGGGACTGTAAACTAGTTCAACCATTGTGGAAGACAGTGTGATGATTCCTCAAGGATCTAGAACTAGAAATATCATTTGACCCAGCCATCCCATTACTGTGTATATACCCAAAGGATTATAAATCATGCTGCTATAAAGACACATGCACACGTATGTTTATAGCGGCACTATTCACAATAGCAAAGACTTGGAACCAACCCAAATGTCCATCAATGATAGACTGGATTAAGAAAATGTGGCACATATACACCATGGAATACTATGTAGCCATAAAAAAGGATGAGTTCATGTCCTTTGTAGGGACATGGATGAAGCTGGAAACCATCATTCTCAGCAAATTATCACAAGGACAAAAAACCAAACACCACACGTTCTTACTCATAGGTGGGAATTGAACAATGAGAACACTTGGACACAGGAAGGGGAACATCACACACCAGGGCCTGTTGTGGGGTGGGGGGATGGGGGAGGGATAGCATTAGGAGATATACCTAATGTAAATGACAAGTTAATGGGTGCAGGACACCAACATGGCACAAATATACACATGGAACAAACCTGCATGTTGTGCACATGTACCCTAGAACTTAAGTATAATAAAAAAATTAAAAATAAAAATAAATAAATAAACAAAAAGTCTTGGCAGCAACGATTCATAGTAATTTATTTATTTTATTTATTTATTTACTTACTTATTTATTTTTGAGACGGAGTCTTGCCCTGTCACCCAGGCTGGAGTGCAATGGCACTATCTCAGCTCACTGCAACCTCTGCCTCCCGGGTTCAAACAACTTTCCTGTCTCAGCCTCCCGAGTAGCTGGGATTACAGGCACCCGCCACCACACCCAGCTAATTTTTGTATTTGTAGTAGAGATGGGGTTTCACCATGTTGGCCAGGCTGGTCTCAAACTCCTGATCTCGTGATCCACCTGCCTAGGCCTCCCAAAGTGCTGGGAATTACAGGCGTGAGCCACCACACCTGGCCAGTAATTGATTTAAATGATCATGCTAGGGTATTTGTTAGTGCCAGGTATATGTTTTCAAATTAGTAAAGCACTTCGGATGTTTCATCTTTGCAAAATTACAGGTTAAACTTCATATTACTCGTTCCTTGTGGAACCAAAATTTAGTATTGCCATACAACCTGTTTTTGATTTTCTTTTGGTTTCCCCAGAACCTTAACTGTTTTGACCTGAATAGTTTTTTGACAGGAACATTGAATGCTAAGGTACTCACTGTGGGCAAATTTTTCCTGAGATGCCCAAACTCTGACTATCATTGAAGTTATGAGTGTAAAGCGCCTACATCTTCCCATAATGTGTGGCATTTGGGTTAGTTTATATTTTCTTCTTAAAATTACAAAACTGAGTTTAATTTAATTCATCTTATTCAAAAAAAACTTGCAGCAAACATAGGAAATCTTTGATATTGGGCACGCATTCATTCAGGGACCAACCTTGACTATCTTTCCTTTCATCAGTAATTATCGTGGGTACTTTATCTCTGCATTTCCTGACTCAAAGCTGATAACATCTCCAATTCATGGTTACGCTAATATAGTTTGCATTTATCAGGTAATTAGTTCCACCTTCTAGAGTAGCTGAGTCACAACACTGTAGTCAGTCTTTTTTCGCTTTACCACATAACGGAAATAGACAAATCATTTCAGCACCCCTACCTGAAACTGCCTCTGGGTAAGCTGAATGTAGGTCACAACTGATAGGTCTGTGATGAGAGGCCACGATTTCAGGGTACCCTGTCACCTGCTTATTAGATTTAACCTTAGCCTCTCTAAAACAAGGCTTTTTTTCTTGTTGTTTTAATGAAAATTTGCCGACATAATAAAACTAAACATTTTGAAGTGAATAACATTTAAATAGCATATATGAAAACTTCACAGACCTTATGCCATTTAATCTGAAAACTAAATTGGTGAGTTATCTTAATCTGCAAGATGAGGAATACAAGCTCAAAGTTCAATTGGCTTGCTCAAGGTGGAGTTAGGACTAGAACATAGGCTACTATAACCCCAAAGCCAGTTGTTCCCAAACTACCTATGAGAATCTGGAAGATTACACATATAGATTCCTAGGCCGTCTCTGCATAGTCTCCCTCTGTAAGTCTATTGTTATTTGTTGCTTGTTTTTATTTTCTAGGTGGACTTCAGCCAAGAAAATAAACTAAACCAAACCATTTGTATAAGCCAAGGAATATGTAAGTGGTATAATAAATATTAAAGCAGCTTATCTTGAGCTGGCTTTCTGAAGTAGATTGTTTTCTCTGTCAGGCAAGTGATATGGAAAGTTTAGGAGAGACTGAGGCAGTAGCTAGTGATGGGCTTGTAAACTGCTTCCCAGTAAATGGGAGAAGCCCTAATTTATGGCATCTGTTGATTTCAGTGGTGTAAATACTCCCACCATGGCCAATTTCTAACTACTGATAACTTTAACAACTTGCTCACAACATTCTTATTTAATGATTGGCCCATGAGTTAGCTCCAGCATAATACTGGCATGTAGACTGTATAGGGGAGAAACTGAACAATTTCCCAGCATTATCTAAATTGTCCATTATGTGGTCTGAATTGGTGTAAACTCCCCAAACATTACCCTACCTGTTGGCCTCATGTTCTGATTTCCAAAGGTGGCTTAGTGTCCCCCAAGTCCTCATTTCTCAATTTCCAGATATGCTTTATATGGATATAGGGCAGAATGAAACTACGGATGGAGACTAGTGGGTAGAGCACTTCGTAGAAGAGAAATGGATGCCATCTTTAAGATGACTCATCCTTTGCTCTTACCTGCCACGTGGCAGGAGTCACAGGATGGGGAGCTGCCTCCTGTATAAGAGCTTCAGGGTGGGAATGAAATATGACATATGATTTAAAGAAGCTTGGCTCTAAGCCTGAGAGCAAAGGGCTGGGTCTTTCTGTGCCTCCACTTGCCATGGGAGAAAGACAAGTATGGTTAGATTGCAGAGTCAACATTAGCAAGAAAGTTCATCAGCACGGAGCTGAAGAGATCAGTAGCCTGCTTTTAGTCCATGAGTCAAGCTCATAGGGCAAGTTGGCTTCTCAGAGACCCCATGTGACCAGACCCATTGGTGCACAACCCTAGCTAGTCCAATGACACAGACTGTTGTTTGGCCTGGAGTAATCTCTATCAGCAGAATCACCCTGGGAAACTGAGTAATGGTGGTTTGACAGACTGGGCCCTGAGCACACTAACATGACTACCACTTTCAGATGTAAAAGTACCAAAAACATATTCCAAAACCAAATAGAAATAATTCTGGGATCATCTACCATTTTACATTATTTGTTCCTTTGGTAAACTTCCAGAAGTCAGGATATTTTCTGGATGTCTGATATGTGCATGCACAATTAAAACAAAAATATATAATCCATCCTTGAGCTCCCTAAGTAGCCAACTTCAACACTGCTCTACTTAAGGACAAGCTTGTTTTGAATATTAATTTGCTTTCATTCTGGTTGAATCCATTTGTACAATAATTCAATGCTCACATATTCTTTTTCCCGACTAGAAAAGGTAGACATTTATCTTCCAAGAAGGCAAAGTAGAAAATTAACTCCCAAATGAATCAACCAGAGAGAGAACTGAATCACAGTGGGACTTGCAATTTTAGCATACACACTTCAAAGGAGTTAGCGTGGGTGGATTTCGAGTAAGGAGGCCTAGATTTAATTCACCAGCCTTCAGATCTTGGGCCAGTTATTTCATCTAAGTCGGTCTTCCCATCTGTAAAATGATATTTATGCTTAAATCTCATGGTAACATTTCCTCCTATGTACCAAGCATATTTATCATGTTATTTATCCTTAATCGTCACAACTATCCTTCAAGGTTTAATTTTGAGTTCAGAATTCCATGGGGATCCAGAGATGAGACCAGAAATTAACATGCGAAACCTCCCATGTATGTGTTTTGGTGCATTTTTATAAGGGCTCTCAAACACGGATACACTGAGAATCTCAACACCTGGGGTGAAGATGGGGGAGGGGCAGGGAAAAAAGCAGGTAGGTGTATGCATTTTAGAAAAACCACCCGTTGCAGTTCTGCGGTTGGCTCCCCAGTGTGGCTTGTGAGATATTAATTTAGACAAAAAGATCAAGCTACCAGTTTATAATATTTATTTGAGTATATACTGTATACTCAAAGCAGAAGTTATATTCAAGGTGAATAAAAATTGAATTACCTGGATATTCTGCAGAGAAATGAAAGCATATATCTACACAAAGACTTGCACACCAATACTGATAGCAGTCTTATTCATTATAATCCCAAACTGAAAACAACCCCAAAGTCCACCAGCAAGTGAATAAAGAGGCAACATGTGCACCAAAACATGGATGACTCTCAAAAATATTATGCTGAGTAAAAGCCAGGCATAAAGGATGGCTCCATTTATATAAAATTCCTGTAAACTAATTTATACCAACAGAATGCAGATTATTGGTTGCCTTGGGGACCAGGGGTGGAAGGACAGACTGACTGCAAAAGAATATGAAGAAACTTTTGGGGTGATGCAAACATAATGTATCATGATTGTGGTGTTAGTTTCACAGATGTGTACATCTATTCAAACTCACTGAGCTCTAATTTTTTTCACAACTGCAGTTTAAAGTATGCCTTAATAAAACTAATAAAAATTTGAATTAGCAATCCCAGCTCCTGAATACTAGCAAATCTCAAGGGGCAGTTGTCATGTAACTAAGACTACTCACCAACCCAAATGCATGTCTTCTGAGTTACCCTTAGTATGAGCAATTAAAACACTACTGGGCCCTCAACACTATTCTCTCCCCTGAGCCACTGAATAGGGTTTTTAACAGAAGCAGTCAATAACTGCAGAGCTAAATTGTTGCATAGAGACTGGGTTCATGACCTTGTCCCCATGAGAACTATATCCTAATCCTTCTAACACCTGATAGATCAAGTTCATGTGGTTTGATTCACTCCAGTGGGTGTACCCAGATTTTACATCTATAGCTTAGATAAAATAGACTGAGTTATGCAAAATTCCCTGCAAGCTAGCTCTAATTCCCTTCTTTACCATACATCAGTGGTCAGCCATTGAAAACTCTGTCCTAACCAACTAGACTAACCAACCTTTGAGGAAGAGGAAAATATATATCTAGAGAGGTAAGTTCCAAACCTATTTTACAATTAACATGCCTCAGTTCAGATATGTATAGAAGCCAATTTGTGTTCTAAAGTCCACTTATACTGTAATTTCAAACTTTTATTTTCATATTTAATGCCTTAGTAGCCTTTAATGAACAAACTAGTTTAAAGGTCAGTGGAAGATAGGCAAATATTTGTATGCCTACAGTTCTTTAAAACTTCATGATAATGTAAGATCTTTAACAAACTTATTGTGAACCAACGATTTGCAAATGCACTTTTGACCAATTATCACTTTAGAACAGATTGTTCACTTGTTTTCTAACCAATAAGCATGAATATTCTGTATATTTTAGCTTCAGTGCTTTCTATGTATTACTGTAAAGATTTTATGTAATATAGTTGTAAAATCCATATTTTTTAGAAACTTAAATTTATCATGATTTGCAAGATAAACAGTATGACAACAGAACATGTCCCATGAGTGAAGAAATATATTTAAAAAGTTTTGTGTTAAATTTCTGTAAATGAGTCTGCCTTGGAAATTCTTTGTCCCACATTTGTGAGAAAATATCACAGACTTGGCTCCATTCCATTCTGACAGCTGCAAAACAAGTATAACTGTTCATTAACCTGTTAGGAGTAGAATTCTTCTACAAGATAATTATTTGTTCCATGTAATAACTTTCTGGAGAAGCCAAACGCACTTGATCCATTTTTATTTCAAAATGTCTACAAAGTTTTAATTCTCCATTATACAGGTAATTTTTCAAAATCTAGACATTATTCAAATGTAAGCCAAAGTCCTTACACAAATAGAATACACTCAAAGATCAAAAATATACATATCTTTCAGCAAACTTTGTTACATAAATAAGAAAAATATATACAGCTGGTGTTTTCAAAGCACAATTATCTTAACACTGCAAACATGTATAGAAGGAACTAAAATAAAAAGAAACACTACAGCAAAGGTTAAAGGAACAACAAATTCATTTTACAACATCATCAATTATAAAGATACATATATCAAATCTTAGGGGAATATATACTTCACACTGGGATCTTAACTTTTACTTCACTTTGTTTATTTTTTTAGAATACTCTCTGGATAGGTGAAAATCTATCCATGACACCTATTACAAAAGTTACATGTGAAGAATTCAATAATCTAGGTCTTTGTACCCTGGGATAGATGTAAAAAGAATTCTTTAAAAGTTAAATTTGTATAAGCCTATGTTAACAATTTCCAAGTAAACTGTTCTATTGGAAATTAAATATTTCAAAGTAGAAAATGTTAGGAAAAACTTCACTCAAAAAATTTTAACACAGTAAGCAATAAAGAAAAATTATGCCAATGTTTCCTTAGATAAAGGCAACTCAGCTAAGTTTATGTTTTACCCCAGAAATTCTCCTTCCTTTTCTTAGCTCGTGCCAGAGTTTGAAAAGCCCGGAGACTAGAAGCTGCAGAGCGAGCAGAAATCTCAGACAATCTGTCCTCATCTGCAATGAAAAAATCCCGAGATTATATTCATTGCCAAAAATATCTATTAAATAAACATTATGTTTTATATAACAGAAAATTAAAAGCATCAAACTGTGTTATCAATGTCAAGTTAGTCAGGAAAAAAAGTAATCTACTGAAATGTAAGATACTAACACTCTCATGATACCTCACAATAGTTTTCCAGGTTTATCATATATAGAAATTAAACCTTTTAATCTTAAAATTTAACGTTAAATTTTTTTCCTTCTTGAAATCCCGTCATTAACAGAGCACACGGCCTATGATTTCAGTATTACTTGAAAATAATTCATCATAATACTGTTTTATCCTACTTTAAAAAGCACAGCTATTCTGAGCAAAAAGCTTTTCTAAACTTTTTAAAAACAAAATGCCATACCTTAACATGGCATTTACATCACATTTCTAAAATAATCTCACTAAATGTAGAAATAATTTTTGATTTTAATATGCTACCCTTCCTTAATACTGAAATTCCTCATTCTGAGTAAGCAAATCTTTTATAAGGTTATTTATAGACACTATTCTTCCATTAGAAAAAAGGACTGGATTCAAAGTTGCCAGACATTTGCATTTCAAAACATACAACTTGATTTCTAGCTCAACGAATTATAACAAAAAGTCCTAAACCTGCTAAACGGAAAGAAAGTCTTTAATGTATGATACAGAGTATGAAATTTAAATTTACTTCCAATTCAAACTTTATAAGTTCAGTAATTCCATACTTCTTAGGATGAATTAAAATAGTGATTCAATTATTCATATTGAATTCAAGTCTCCTGCCACTATTATAAGCAAATAAATGTCAGAATAAAAACTACAAAAGGCTGGGCATGGTGGCTCACGCCTGTAATCCCAGCACTTTGGGAGGCCAAGGCGGGCGGATCACAAGGTCAGGAGTTTGAGACCATCCTGGCCAACATGGTGAAACCCCATCTCTACTAAAAATACAAAAATTAGCCAGGTGTGGTAGCGGATGCCTGTAATCCCAGCTATTTGGGAGGCTGAGGCAGGAGAATCACTTGAACCCGGGAGGCAGAGGCTGCAGTGAGCCGAGATCATGCCACTGCACTCCAGCCTGGCGACAGAGCGAGACTCCGTCTCAAAAACAAAACAAAACGAAACAGCAAAAAAGAATAATGTCAATTTTCTCTAATCATGTATTTGTTTGACCATGGAAAATTGACAAAAATATATAGGCATTTTTTTAAAAGATGGATGTTAACACTAGGCCAAATTCCTGAGCCCCCAGCTAGACAAGGTGGAAACAGAGAAAGAACACTGACCTCAGCTGTGATGTCAGGCACAATCTCTTATTGTATGTTTGCCCTAGAACAGTTTTTTACCACTTTACTCCCAGCTTACTCATTTGTAAATGGGGGTAATTTCACTCCCCCTCACAGGGTTTCAAGGATCTAATGAAAAATCTGTGGAAGTACTTCATAAGCTATAAAGTGCTAATCAAATGTAAAGCCATTATACTCTCATAGACTAGAACTCAAACTTTTATGTTATGTGACTACTGAAATACCTTCATCATTAAAGGCTTCATGTTGAGGTAACTGCAAATTGTTCATCCTTGCTTTTCCCACTTAAAAAAAAAAGGCAGAAGAAATTATCCTTCAAAAGCTACTGAACAGCTTATCTCAATTATATACTAAACTGTTAGTAAAAGTAGGCTGTCAGAAATTTTATTAATTATCAAACCTACATGTGAGTAAAGGTTTAAGAAATGAAAAAGATTTTATTAATTAATTTTATATCTTAATAGAAATTACCATAAAAGGGCCATTCATAATTTATAATGCACTTAGCAAGCATGTAAACAAACTATGGATAACTTCCTAATATTCTTTCCAATGATAATATTGATCTATTCTAACTTTAAAGAAACGTAGTAGGCTTCTGATTAGAGATGGTAAATTAAATACACGCATTTACAAGAAGAACAAACTCATAGGACAAAGAGAATGGGAGCAAATAAGACAGCAAGAAACTTTTTGGAACATGGAAAGCAAATGGAAGAGCAGTGAGTGTATAACTATACCCAAGTAAGTGGAAGTTTAAGCCAGCAGAAGAGTGAAACCAAGAAACAACCAACTTGTTCCCCTGATGGCTCTGGGTTTGGGCGTACTGAGTACCACTGAAAGTTGGAGTGAAGGGAAGACTGAACCAGGAAGCTGGCTAAATATGTTTTTACAAAAATAGTTAATATGCCAGGTCCTCCTTTAAATTTGCACAGCTGGGTAGTTCCCTCTTTCCCAAAGAGGCATGGAAGTTTCGTCTCTAAAAGTTTACCAGAGATACTTTGACTGAAGGATACCAGGTTCAACTGTGGGCAGGGGTACTGTATTCAAAACAGAGGCATTATATGTATCATTTACCTCTTCAAAGAGATAAAACATTCCATTCATGAAATAAGAATGGGATGCTGTATAAAAGCAATATGCAATGTTCAAAAATTCTTAGAAATTAAAAAGAGCAAAAATCTTTTTAAAAAACTAACAGACGGCATGTGGAGAGTCAAAGAGCAGACCCACCTAACCCAGCCCCTGCCTGGCTGTGCCCCTCCACAGCTTAACAAAAACGACATAAACTTTTGGGAGTTTTATAACCCTGCCCAGGTGTGAGAAGCCAGAATACCTCCCCTGGGCAACACAGGGCAAGCTCAAATACCACTGCTACTACTGCAGCTGGTGCTCTTTTGCAAGCAGCACCTCCTGATTAGAGGCCAACTGACACAGTCCATTATATCATCTCTAGATAGAATAACGCTGTGCCCAGAAAACCAGTGCCTGACCTCAGCTATCACCACTGCCTGCAACACCCTAGCTGACCAGTGGTCCTGAATCTGTCTACGTGACAAGTTCACAACTATTATAACCAACATGCAAGAAAGCCAGCACCCTAAGCCTATCTACAACCAAGGAATCTCAGGAGTCCCAGATCTTTCCACTGGTGGGAAGTTTCTTTCAGCAGAGACACAATTGCAGTGCTAGGCTCAGCAGGGAGTCTACCCCATCACCCCAACAGTCAGGCAAGCTTAGTGCTCATGAAGGGTCTTGGAGAAGGGGTCTTATTTCCCCTTGTCCACCACTGCAGACACAGCTGGGACTTCTCCCACATGACTCGGTATGAGTGTGCCTATAGACAGCCTTCCTGGAACACTTTAGGGTGACCGCTTCCCCACAGGAGGAGCACTCCCCAGATGCAGGCTTGCATGAGAGGCAGAGTCACAATTCCTATCTACTTGGATAGCATTCTCACCCTTCACCCTGATAAGACCTCACTGCATTTAACTGAGAGCTCCCCCAGCCACCTTCATCAAGGCTGGGACCTGTGCCCACCAGTGGGTATTGCATTCACCCACCTACCTTAGCCACAGTAAGTTCTTACCCAGGGATACCTCCCCTAATGGCCTGAAGCCTGAACTATCAACTCAGTAAACAAAATACTGGAGAAAAATTAAATAAATGAAAAAGTACACACCACAGGGGAATGAGATAAGCTTCAAGAGACCTCTGCCATTCCAACCCCACAGGAGACAGCGAACTTGCCAACACGCTGAGTACACGGCTACTACAACCAGCAACTGAGGAAGCCATCATACAAAGACTCTCTATAACCAAAGAACTTATAAAGACTCTTCACCCCTAAAAGCACCAAGAACCAAATTAAACTATAACAAATTATAATCATTAAGGTCACATTCTTAAGAGGGGAAAAAAATTGTTAAAAAAACACACATAGTCAAATCAAAAATAAATTTGAGAACAATTAGAATAGTCTACCCAAAAAAGAAGGAACCAGAAAGTAATTCTAGTAATATGACAAAACAAGGTTCTATAACACCCTCAAAAGATCACACTCACTCTCCAGTAACTGATCCAAACCAAGATGAAATCTTTGAAATACCAGATAACAAATTCAGAAGGTTGATGACTAAGCTACTCAAGGAGCTACCAGAGAAAGGTGAAAACCAACATAAAGAAATTTTTAAAAAATTCAGGATATGAATGAAAAATTTCCCAGAGAGATAGATATCATAAAGAAAATGCAATCAGAACATCTGGAAATAAAAAACACACTTAGAGAAATACAAAACGTAGTGGAAAGTTTCAAAAATAGACTAGAACAAGTAGAAGATAGCTGCATGCCAGGTCCAAGAGGGAGGAAAAAGCAGAAAAAAGAATTTCAGAGCTCAAAGACAAGGCTTTCGAATTAACCCAATCAAACAAAAATAAAGAAAAAAGAATCAAATGAAATGAACAAAGTCTCCAAGAAATATAGGATTATGTAAACAACCAAATGTAAGAATAAATGGTGATACTGAGGGAGAAGAAAAGGCTAAAAGTTTGGAAAATTCCTTTGAGGGAATAATTGAGGAAAACTTCCCTGGCCTTGCTAGAGATTTAAATATCCAAATACAAGAAGCTCAATGAACTCTTAGGAACTTCATTGCAAAAAGATCATCACCAAGGCACATAGTCATCAGGTTATCTAAAGTCAACATGAATGAAAGAATTCTAACAGTTGTGAGGCAAAAAGCATCAGGTAACTTACAAAAGAAGAACAACTAGACTAACAACAGACTTCCCAGCAGAAACCTTACAAGGCAGAAGGCATTGGGGTCCTATCTTTAGCCTCCTTAAACAGAACACCTATCAGCCAAGAATTTTGTTAGTTTAGCAAAACTAAGTTTCATAAATGAAGGAGAAATAAAGTCTTTTTCAGACAAACAAATGCTGAGGAATTTGTCACTACCAGACCAGCACTACAAGAAATGCTAAGTAGGAGTTCTAAATTTTGAAACAAAAGCTTGATATGCAACAAAACAGAACCTCTGAAAGCTTAAAACTCACAGGGCCTATAAAACAACACAACGGAAAAAACAAAGTATCTAAGTAACAACTAACATAGTGAATAGAACAGTACCTCACGTCTCAATATTAACATTGAACGTAAATGGCCTAAATGCTCCATTTAAAAGATATGGAATGGCAGAATGGATTAAAAACCACAAACCAAATATCTAATGCACAAAGATTCATATAAACTCAAGGTAAAGGGGTAGGAAAAGATATTCCATGCAAATGGAAACCAAAAGCAAGCAGGGGTCTTATATCAGGCAAAACAGACTTTAAAGCAACAACTATTTAAAAAAAGACAAAGGTCATCATATAACGATAAAAAGGTCAGTCCAACAAGAAGGTATTACAGTCAGTCCTACATTTATATGCACCTAACACTGGAGTTCCCACATTCATAAAACAATTACTACTAGACCTGAGAAATGAAGTAGACAGCGACATAATAATAGCGAGTGACTTCAATACTCCACTGACAGCACTAGACAGATCGTTAAGACAGAAAGTCAACGAAGAAACAATGGACTTAAACAATACTCTAGAACAAATGGACTTAACAGATATTTACAAAACATTCTACCCAACAATTGTAGAATATACATTCTTCTCATCATTTCACATGGAACATTTTCCAAAACAGACCACATGACAAGCCACAAAACAAGTCTCAATAAATTTAAGAAAATCATACCAATTATCTTCTCAGACCACAGTGGAATAAAACTAGAAATCAACTCCAAAAGGAATCCTCAAAACTATACAAATACATAGAAATTAAATAATCTGCTCTTGAATGATTTTAGGGTTAACAATGAAATCAAGATGGAAATTCAAAAATTCTTTGAAATGAGTAACAGTGACACAAGTTATCAAAACCTCTGGGATACAGCAAAAGCAATGCTAAAAGTTTATAGCATTAAATGCCTACCTTAAAAAGTCTGAAAGAGCACAAACTGACAACCTAGTATCACACCTCAAGGAACTAGAGAAACAGGAACACCACGGCATACTAATCCACCATTAAAAGGAATGAAATAATGTCTTTTGCAGCAACTAAGATGGAGGTGGAGGTCATTATTCTAAATTAAGTAACTCAGGTATGAAAAATCAAATACTGCATGTTCTCACTTATCAGTGGGAGCTAAGCTATGAGGACACAAAGACATACAGAGTGATACGATAGACTGTGGGGACTTGGGGTGGGGGAAGGGATAAAAGTCTACATGTTGGGTACAGTGTACACTGCTTGGGTAACAGGTGCATTAAAATCCAGAATTCACCACTATAGAATACATCCATGTAACCAAAACTACCTGTACCCCAAAAGCTATTGAAATAAAAATTTTAAAAAACACAAAAGATAGAAGATAAAAATTAGTAACGCTTTCAAATTTAAAGACAGAGATGGAAAACAGGAGAGGTAAGATAAAAAATAAAATCATGTCCAACATCTGAATAGGAGCCCTAGAAAGAGGAAACAGAGAAAAGAGAGAAATTTTTTTTTTTTGGCCTCCCAGACTTAAGCAATTCTCATGCCTTAGCCTCCCAAGTAGCTGGAATTACAGGTGTGCACTGACACACCCAGCTAATTTTTTTGTAATAGAGACAGGGTTTCATCATGTGACCCAGGCTGGTCTCAAATTCCTGGCCTCAAATGATCTGCCTGCCTTGGCCTCCCAAAGTGGCTGGGATTACAAACATGAGCCACTGAGCCTGGCCAGGAGAGGAAATTTTTGACTGAATAATTCAAGAAAATGTTCCAGAAGTGAGAATTTTCCAGATTGAAAGGTCTATGGAGTACCAGCAAAATGAATAAAAAAAAAATACTCCCTCAGAGGCACATCATAAAATTTCAGAACATTAGATATGAAGAGAAGATCCCAAAAGCTGCCAGAAAGAAAACACCACACATAGAAGATCCAGAATAAAAGGAGCATCTGACTTCTTAACATTAACGATGGAAGCCAGAAAAGAGCTGAGCAATGCCTACTAACACTAAAGGAAAGTCATTTCTGACTGTGAATTCTACACCCAGGCAACATTTGGCAATGTCTGGAGACATTTTTGGTTGTCACATCCAGAGAAGAGGTGCTACTGTCATCTATCTAGTGGATTCCCTGTATGTGTATGAATAAGAACTTGAGAGATATCTCACACATATATAACAGCAAAAAGTGAACTTAGGTGCAGCACAATTGGTCCCAAGGAGGGAGTTTTCCTATTTAAAGAAATTTTATTAATACATTAACCAAAAATACTAAATAACTGATTTATTAACATAAAATGCATTCTTAGCCTTTGTACCTATCAGTATAACACTTTATTTTAAAAGACAAAAAATTAAAACCAAAATAATTACCATTGTGCTGAAACTCTGGATCTCTAAGAGAGCCCTGAATTCGTCGAGAGGGATGCCAGTAGGATGGAACATGTGGTGGAGAAGGCAACTGTCCAGGGGGATTTGTTGGGTATTTTGGAATTTTTGAAACTGGAAGAGTTGCCTCAGCAAATTTGTGGATATTGTCTTCAGAATCTTCCCGCAAAGGCAGAGGATCAACTGTTTTTATACCAGCAGCTGGAGAAGTCAGTAGGGATACAGCACGACCTTCTTTCTAAATGACAAAAAAAAAAAAAAAAAAAAAAAGATGCCTATGTGTAGATATGTAAATAAATAAGCCAAACATTTAAATGCAAAAAACATAACCAAAAAGCAGAAGGAGAAATATGAGAGAATTTATGCAACCTCTATGTGGGGAAGATATGATATAGACAAACAGACCTGGCTATATAAACAAAATACGTAGACATTTTAAAAATTAAAAGAAAAATGCAGAACTTGGAAAAAATACAACTTTTATGACTGACAATGAATTATCATTGCTGCATAAGTATTTCTTTAAAAACAGTAAGAAAAATATAAACCTAATTAAAAAGTAGAAAAAGGATATGAATAAGCAATTCATATAATGTACACACAAATCACAAACAGCAAACGTATTCTTCCTTATTAATGATCAAATAATTATAAAATGAAAGCACTGAGATATTAATTTTTCACGTACCAAATTTGAAAAATTAATTTTTAAAAGCACAATGATACCAGAGCTGGCAAGGATGTAGAGAAACTGGCAACCTCATAGACTGCTATTGGGAGTACAATCTTTCTGGGGGGCTGGCAAAACATAGCAGAAGCCTTAAAATTTAGCATTCTTTGACTTCTTTGACTACACAATAATACTTGGGGAGTAGTTACAAACACAAAATAATATAAACAAAAATGTAGCTACAGATGGATTTCTTTACAGTATTTCTTCAAAACAGACTAAGAAATAACAATAGAAATTTGAATAAAAATTAGATTTTAACAATAAGCATCTGGTTTTAAAAAACTGTGGTGTAACTATAGATTGCACATGTCTCCATAAAAATAAGATTATGAATATTTCATGATGTGAAAATATGTTAACAGTGCTAAAAATAGATTATAAAACCTTTCTACACTATGATAAATAAATAACCAAATATACTAACACATATATACCTAAATACCTCAAAAATTTAACAGTGGATGTCCCTGAACAGTACATGTGAGATATTTACCTTCTTTTTTAGTTTGGTCAGTATTTGCTGTTTTCCACAATGACTATGTATCACTGTCCTAAAAGTCACGAACAATTTTACTTTTTAAAAGAAGGCAGCTAGCTGGACACACTGGCTCATGCCTGTAATCCTAGCAATTTGGGATACTTGGGTGGCCAAGGCACAAGAATTGCTCGAGCTGGGGAGGCAGAGATTGCAGTGAGCCATGATTGCATCACTGCACTCCAGCCAGGAAACGGAGAGAGACTGTCTCAAAAAATAAAAATAAAAATGGTCCAGGTGCAGTGGCTCATGCCTGTAATCCTAGCACTTTGGGAGGCCGAGACGGGAGGATCACTTTAGGCCAGGAGTTTGACCAGCCTGGTCAACACGGTGAGACCCCATCTCTATTTATTTTTTAAAAAATTTAAATTAAATTAAAAACAAAACAAGGCAAACCAGTAAAATCAAATACAGTTCCAAACTTTCCTGATTATTTCTTGTAATTGTTGCCTTCACTTATTATCTTTGATTCTATCAATGTAACATTCAAAACATTGCTTTCTAAACTTAGATATCATTTTCTGTGATTGCAGAGCTTATTGCTTCAAACTGGCCTAGGGCTGTTAGTCTCAACCAATAAACATATTTCAAATCAATATGAAGGATAAAACCACAAATCTTCCACTTGCTTTCCTTTTTAAACAAGTATCACTTAGTACAATACAAATAATTCCAAAGAGAAATTGTTCTTTTTTTTTCCTTTTTCTATATATATGAACAAAATTTGTGATCTCTGTAAAACTGGTTTTACAATTGCTGAAAACACCGGAAAGAAACCTGTAAAATAAAAGACATGGGGTTCCCAGGTTTAACGTAACTGATTCTGCGATCTGTTTTTGAGCCTAAATCCTCAAAAGGCCAATAGGCCTCACTGCTCTACTCAGCCCTGTGTACAGCAGTTCTCCACTGAGGAGCCACAGTGACTTGATTTGCCCTGTGAATCATACCCTATTTGCTTTGTTGCTTCTGATATTCCAGAGGTTTCCCAGTGACATCAGAATAACATCCAAGAGAATAAACCCCACTCGATTATAATGAATTATCTTTTTGATGTGCTGCTGGATTCAGTCTGATAGTATTTTGTTGAGGATTTTTGTGTCTACCTTCATCAGGAATATTGGTCTACAGTTTTCTTTTTTTGTTGTTGTGTCCTTGCCAGATTTTGGTATCAGGATGATACTGGTTTCATAGAATGTGTTAAGGAGAAATCCTTTCTCTTTGATTTTGGGGAATAGTTTTAGCACATAAACAGAATTAAAAACAAAAACCATATGATCATCTCAATACATGTAGAAAAAGCATTTGATAAAGTCCAATATCCCTTCATGATAAAAATCCTCAACAAAGTAGGCAATGAAGGAACATACCTCTCAAAATAATAAGAGCCATCTATGACAAACCCACAGCCAATATCATACTGAATGGGCAAAGGTGAAAGCATCCCCCCTAAGAACAAGACAAGGATGCCCACTCTCACCACCTCTATTCAACATAGTACTGAAGTCCTACCCAGAGCAATCGGGCAAGAAAAAGAAACAAAAGGCATCTAAATAGAAAAAGAGGAAGTCAAATTATCTCTGTTCACTCACAATATGATTCTAAACCTAAAAAAACCCTAACAATCCCTCCAAAAGACCTGATAAATGACGTTAGTAAAGTTTCAGGATACAAAAATTAACGTGCAAAAATCAGTAGCATTTCTACACACCAATAATTCAAGCTAACAACCAAATCAAGGATACAGTCCTGTTACAATGGCCCCCCAAAAATAAAGTACCTAGGAACACAGCTAACCAAGGAGGTGAAAGATCTCCCCATGAACTACAAAACACTGCTGAACGAAATTATAGATGACATAAACAAATGGAAAAGCATTCCACGCCCATGGATTGGAAGAATCGATATTGTTAAAATTGCCATACTGTCTAAAGTAACTTACAGATTCAATGCAATTCCTATCGAATTACCAATGTCATTTTTCACAGAATTAGAAAAAGCAGTTCTAAAATTCATAAGGAAGCAAAAAAAAAAAGGGCCCAAAGCAATCCTAAGCAAAAAAAAAAAAAAAAAGAAAAAAAAAAGAACAAAGCTGGAGGCATTACATTACTTGACTTCAACCTATTACTATAAAGTTACAGCAACCACAACATCATGGTACTGGTAAACAAACAGACAGACTAATGGAACAGAAAAGAGAACTCAGAAATAAAGCCATACACCTACAGCTATCTGATCTTTAACAAAGATGACCAAAAAAAATGAACAATGGAAAAAGGACACCCTATTCAATAAATGGTGCTGGGAAAACTGGCTGGCCATATGTAGAAGAATGAAATTGGACCCCTATCTCTCACCATATACAAAAATTAACTCAAGATGGATTAAAGACTTAAATGTAAGACCTCAAAGTACAAAAATCCTAGAAGAAACCCTAGAAAAAACTCTTCTGGACATTGGCTAAGGTAAGGAATTTATGACTAAGTACTCAAAAACAAATGTAACAAAAACAAATTGACAATTGGGACTTTTGCACAGCAAAAGAAACTATCAACAGAGTAAACGGACATCTTACAGAATGGGAGAAAATATTTGCAAACTACATATCTGACAACAGACTAATATCCAGAATCTATAAGGAACTTAACAAGAAAAAAACAACTCCATTAAAAAGGGGGCAAAGGACATGAACAGACACTTCTTAAAAGAAGACAAAGCAGCCAACAAACATGAAAGAATGCTCAACATTGCTAATCACCAGAGAGATGCAAATCAAAACCATAATGAGATATCATCTCACACCAGTCAGAATGACTATTACCAAAAAGTCAAAAAATAACAGATGTTGGCAAGGATGCAGAGAAAAGGAAACGCAACCCCTTTGGAAAGCAATATGAAAATTTCTCAAACAACTAAAATTAGAACTACCATTCAACCCAGCAATCTCACTACTGAGTATCTACCCAAAGGAAATCATTCTATGAAAAAGACCTGCACTCATAGGTTTATTCCAGCACTATTCACATTAGCAAACTCATGGAATCAGCCTAGGTGCCCATCAATAGTGGATTAGATAAAGAAAATGTAGTACATATACACACCGTAGAATACTGTGCAGCCATAAAAAAGAATGAAATCATGTCCACTGCAACAACATGGATGCAGCTGGAGGCCATTATTCTAAGTGAATTAACACAGAAACATAAAGTCAAATACTGCATATTCTCATTTATAAGTGGGAGCTAAACAAGAGTACACACAACATAAAGATGGAAACAGACACTAGCAACTACAAAAGGGGGAGAAGAGGGTGGGGTGCAAGAGTTGAAAACCTACCTATTGGGTACAATGTTCACTATTTGGGTGATGGGTTCAATAGAAGCCCAAACCCCAGCATTACACAATATACCAATGTAACAAACTTGGACATGAACGCTCTGAATCTAAAATAAAATTCAGGCTGGGCACAGTGGCTCAAGCCTGTAATCATCCTACCACTTTGGGAGGCCAAGAAGGGAGGACTGCTTGAACCCAGGAGTTTGAGAACAGCCTGGCAACACAGCGAGACCCCCAACTCTACAAAAAATTTTTTTAAAAAATTAGCCAGGCATGGTGGCACATATCTGTGGTCCCAGCTACTCAGGAGGCTGAGGTGGGAGGATTGCCTAAGCCCAGAAGGTTGGGGCTACAATGAGCCATGATTGCACCACTGCACTCCGGCCTGGGCAACAGAGCAAGACCTTGTCTCAAAAAGCAAAAAATGGGCCAGATGTGGTGGTTGTAACCTGTAATCCCAGCACTTTGGGAGGCCGACGCAGGTGGATCACTTGAGGCCAGGAGTTCAAGACCAGCCTGGCCAACATGGCAAAACCACATCTCTACTAAAAATACAAAAATTAGCCAGATGTGGCGGCAGCCGCCTGTAGTCCCAGCTATTTGGGAGGCTGAGGCATGAGAACTGCTTGAGCCTGGAAGGCAGAGGTTGCAGTGAGCCAAGATCGCACCACTATACTCCAGCCTGGGCAACAGAGCAAGTCCCTGTCTCAAAAAAAAAAAAAAGTGAATATAAAATTAAATTAAAAAAAAAAAAGAATAACATCTAAGATCCTTACTCAGCCTCCCTTTCTAATCTCATTTCCTGCCCTCTCCCCTTCCCTCTCCAGGCTCCAGCCACACTTTTAATCTCTCTGGGTTCTTGCCCTAGGGAAGAACACTTGCACTTGCTGTTCTTTCTTTTTTTTTTTTTTTTTTTGAGATGGAGTCTCACTCTGTCGCCCAGGCTGGAGTGCAGTGGCGTGATCTTGGCTCACTGCAACCTCCGCCTCCCGGATTCAGGCAATTCTCATGCCTCAGCCTCCCAAGTAGCTGGGACTATAGGCGTGTGCCACCATGTCCAGCTAACTTTTGTAATTTTAGTAGAGACAGGGTTTCACTGTGTTGGCCAGGCTGATGTTGAACTCCTGACCTCAAGTCATCCACCTGCCTTGGCCTCCCAAAGTGCTGGAATTACAGGCATGAGCCACTGCGCCCAGCCCCTGTTCTTTCTAATTGGAAAACAATCTCTGCCCCAGATCTCTGCATGGGCACCTTCCTCATCAGTCAGGTCTCAGCTAAAATGTCATCTCCTTAGAGGTGCCTGTGCTGATGGCCCAAACTAAAGCTGTCTTACCCATCCCTTAGAGATCTGTAGTTTTATTTAATTCACAGCGCTTACTACTATGTGAAATTATTTTCTTAAAAAATTGTCTATTCCTCCCAATGAAAATGTAAGCTTCATGAAGGCAGGGATTTTGACTTGATTATCAATAAATCCCCAGATCCTAGAACAGTGCCTGGCACTTGGTAAGAGCCTATTAAATATTGAATTGAATGAATGAAAATAAAACTACCCTCCAAAGAGCCTCCTTGTCCAGAGTTCTCTTGCTCAGTGCATGGTACCTCCATCAATCTTGTTGGGCAAGCCAGAAACTTAGCAGGCATCCCTGTCTCTCATCCATTATCCAACCCAGCATCAATCTTAACATTGTTCCCCTTACACAATTGTGCAGTTTCATCCACTTCTGTCTATTCCTACCCTCCTTCATCCAAGCTACCAACACCTCCTATGTGGACTACTGCAATGGCCTTTTAAGGGCATTCACAGCCTACTCTTGCCTCCTATGGCAGCCGGACAGATCTTGCAAAACATATATCCATCACAATTCCCATATTGAAAATATTTCAATGGCTTCCCATTGCTCTTGAGATAACAAAAGAAATCCCAATGTTGCCATGTTTTCCAGCCTCATGTTGTACCAGGCTCCCTGCCACACACCGTATTGGTCTTTGTTTCCTCAAACTCTACATTGTTTCTCTCCACAAGATCTTGGCATATGCTAGGCTCCCTCTCCCCATCCTTTTTTCCTGGTTAATGCTTCCTCTTCTCCTTTATCTTAGCTCAATTATGAGTTTTTCAAAGAAGCATCATTGACTTCCAAGAAGGTTTCTGATCTCCATGATTAGAACAATTCCTTCCAGAATAGCGCTAAGTACTTTTATTTTGAAACTCTTATTAGTTTTAATTTCATTTCTTTTTTGGTGTGATTAACATGTATCTCCCTTACCAGACTGCAGGTTTCATAAGATTATGTACCATGTCTGTTTCTATCCATTATCATTGCCATAGCATGTGGGTAAATACGCTAAATGAATGAAGTGAGCAAATCCACACCTGGGTTTTTAATATAATTTTAAGATTTGAAAATGTTTCCTGATGATCAACCCAATATGAGAATTCTACCCTAAAGTTTTGGGACATACTGATAATTTATTGGAAATTGAATGACCTATGGGTTTAATTTTATACATAATAATAACGTAATTTCTTATCAATGCTTTTATAAGAGAATATAAGGGGAAAAACTGATGGTGTATATCAAAGTTTAGTGACTCTTCTGCCTACCAGTAACCAAGGGGTAGACACTGGGAAATAACCAAATCTAGCTAGCTCCTGGTATAGTCCCTGGTAGTGCTGGTCGCAGAAAATTCACATGGAAGGATATCCAATCAAGTTGTCAATAATAAACTTGTGTACGTATGTACATATGTATGTATTTATTGGTTTGGAGAGAGTCTTGCTCTGTCTTCCAGGCTGGAGTGCAGTGGCGTGATCTCAGCTCACTCCAACCTCCACCTCCTGGGTTGAAGTGATTCTTGTGCCTCAATCTCCCAAATGGCTGGGATTACAGGCGTCTGCCACCACGCCCAGCTAATTTTTGTATTTTTAGTAGGGACAAGATTTCCCCATGTTGGCCAGGCTGGTCTTGAACTCCTGGCTTCATGTGATCTGCCCACCTTGGCCTCCCGAAGTGCTGGGATTACAAACATGAGCTACCGCACCAGGCCAGAAACTTATTTTAGAGGAGTTGGTAATTAAAATGTTAAAAGTGTATAGTACTCACAGCGAGACAGAGAATGGCATTAACATTCTAAGGGATGATATTACTCTATTTAGATTATTCAATAAATTAATTCCACAGTAAGTGAAAATAATACATATAAATCCAGCCACAAATATGGATGAGTCACTCGTTTTGGCTGAATCAGCTGTGTGTATACAGTTGCCTAAAAGCTCACACCTTCCAGATGGCAGCCTGGATTTCTAAGGAGGAGTAAAACAGTCCATTAAGATCTGATTCTCATGAGTCCTCTGACCATATTCCTAATGTCACATTTCCTTTAATAAACCAATGTATACATAAGCAACAGGAAATAGTTTTGATATTCTGTCACTCCAATAACATTCATTCAATCTGTTACGTGCTATGAGCTGGGCTCTGTTCTAAGCACTGGGGATTAAGAGGTAGAGGGTGCTCTGATCCCATCTCCCACCTGTTCCCAATCCCTGAAAACTCCTACTTTGTACTCAAATTCACAAACAGCCATCAGCAAAATTCCCTATAGATTTTCAACCTTTTCTCTGAATGTTCTCTATTCTACTCCAACCACTTACACCCAAGATGTTAAGTTAAGCCTTGTCATTACTGGTAACTGCAACCTCTCCATAACCTAAATTTCTGACCACCATTTCCTAACTTTAAAACTAATCCCCACAGGTGCCCCAATTCCAACAAGTCTTTTATTTTACCTAGACCATCCATCCACCGATCCTATCACCTCTGCACTCTTCTCAAGTCCCAGTGTCCTTCCCTCACCAACTCATTATAATCCCTTCTTCATATATACCTCAACTCCATTCCCCTTTTTCTCACTTTGTCTTATTCTCATGACAAATTCAAAACCCTAGGTAAATCCAATTCTATCTGATAAAAGTATCCTGCACTTCTGCAGCCAAACATTACTGGAGAAGGGCACACAACCCTTCCTGACTGGTCTTCTGCCAACTTTGTGACCACCAACTTAAAATGGCCCCTTAACATTGGCCTAAAATATCCCACATTCCCCTGGCCCACTCACTCTCCCACTCTCTGAGAAGACTACTCTATGCCTTCACTTTCCTCAAATCTCCAACATCTTCCCCAGCCTTATTCTCAGTAAGGATCTTTCTTCACATGTCACCAAGAAGCAATAAGAAGAGGTCTTCGAAAAGCTGCCATCACATCTTCCTACATTCATCAGCAGTGCCTGCCCATGAATTCTGCTTTCCCTCTTTTAACAATAAAGAAACAATCAGTGTCTAAAGCCAACCCTTCCATATCTCCACCAGATCCTAAGCCCTTTCTCCTACTCAAGAGCATCTTTCCAACAACTTTCCCCTCACTCCTGCATCATCAACTTTTCTCTCTCCAAAATTATTCTTGTCAACATACAAACATGCTGTTGTGTCTTCCATCTTGTTCTCACTTCTCTCAACTACTCCTGCATTACTCTGCTTCCCTTCTTGGAAAAGAAACTTCAGAGAATTATCTGTGGCAGCTTTCTCCAATTCTTCTCCTCTTTTTTCTCTTGAATTCACTTGCACTTAGGCTTTTGTCCCTTCCTTCCACCAAAACTGCCCTTTATCAAGGTCACCAAAGACCTCCACGTTGCTAAATCTGATAAGCAATTGTCCTATCTTACTCACCTATCTGTAGCATTGACTCTCCCTCCTCCTTGACACCTCCAGGATACCAGTCTCTTGTTTGTCAACACCTCACTGGCTGCTCTCCTTCAGTCTCCTTTGCTGACTAGTCCTCAACTTCCCAATATCAAAAAACTGGGGTTTAGACCTGTCTACAACTATTCTTCTCTGTCTACACCCACTCCCTTGATGATTTCCTCCAGTCTCAATACTTTAAAAACCTGACCCACCTAAGCTATAAAGAGCCTCAAATCTGTACCTATAGCCCAACTTCTCCTCTACACTCCAAACCTATATAGTCAGTTCCCTATTCAACATGTCTACTTGTATGTCTAATAAGCTTCTCAAATTTAGAGTGTCCAGAACGGAATTCTTGATCTTCTCCAACTCAGTTAAATGGCGACTCCATCCTTATTGCTAAGGCCAAAAATCTTGAGTCACCCTTGATTTTTCTCTTTCTCCCACCCCAGATCTTATCCATCAGCAAATCTTGTTGGCTGTACCTTCCATGTGTATCCAGAATTGAACTTTATATGACCTTCACTGCCACCACCAAGGTCCAAACAACCATCACCTCCTGCCTGGATAGAGTAAGTGACTCCCAACTGTTTTTATGCCCCAGCTCTTGCTCTACTACTACCTATTCTCAACACAGCAGCCAGAAAGACCTTGGAAAAAAACTAAATAAAATCATGTCACTCCTCTGCCTTTCCAATAGCTTGCCACTGCATACAGAAAAAAATTCAAAATCTTTGCTATGATTTACAAAGCCCTACACAATTTAGCACCCCATTATGTCTCTGAACCCATTATCAACACTACTCTCCCTCTCATTCTCTCTCTCTCTCTTCCAGCAACAGTGACCTTCTAGCTGTTCCTCAAGGGGGCAGGTACCCCCATCACCTGAGGGATCTGCACTTACTGTTCTTGTCACCTAGACCTTCCCAGATCCACATACAGGTCAATCCCTTACCTTTTTCAGATCCTGCTTAAATGCCACTCTCGCACTGAGGACTTCCCTGGCCACCTCCTGTTCACTTCAGCGGTTTTATTTTTCTCCTTAGCACTAATCAGTATCTAAAATACCATGTATTTTACCTGGTTATTTTGTTTATTGTCTCCCTCCTCCACTAGAATGTAAGTTCAATGATGGCTATGATTTTTGTCTGTTTGTTCTCTGCTATGTCCCCAGCACTTAAAACAATGCCTGGAACATAGCTGGAATACAACTGTCACACAGCAGATGCTCAATAAAAGTATTGCTTTCTTTATCTTCCTATTGAGTCACTACTGACAAAGTTGAAAGTGTATCAACAAAAACGTAATGCTTCTAACAGAAAAAAAGTCAAGCCTTTTGCCTTACTAAAAAGCAGGTTAACAGTATCATCTCCTCATATGATAGCCACAATTCTCTAAAATCTTAACCCATCATTCATTTATTACATGTGTCTACAATAATTTGTCCTAGATGAGATGCTTTTTTCCCCAAAACATATTTACCTTAGTAAAATCATTCTTTGAAGTTTCTAAACAATCCTGAGAGGTCATTCTTTTCCTCTGTTCTGGGGCTGGAGGCTTCATCCTAGATGGAGACACTAAAACAGCACCACCTGGAAAAATAAAGATGACAGTTTCAATTACACTAAATTAACATGTAGAAAAAGCAGGTTAAATAAGAACTGCACGGTGTTTGCCAATTACCAACAGCTGGAGTAGTGAGATCATGATGAGTCCTCTGGATTCCACCAAGTTCTCTCAGCTTGGGAGTAGGAAGCCGGCCTCCTTTTTCTGAGGATACAGAAGAATCTGACCTATAAATTGAAACAATCTATGAATCTATACAGCATTTCCTCCAGAAAATATGATAAAAAATACTTTGCCATCATTGTGCAATAATACAGTATAAAACTTGTAAGAGGCCAGGCGCAGTGGCTCACGCCCGTAATCCCAGCACTTTGGGAGGCCGAGGTGGGCGGATCAGGAGATCGAGACCATCCTGGCCAACATGGTGAAACCCCATCTCTACTAAAAATACAAAAACAAAATTAGCCGGGTGTGGTGGCGGGCACCTGTAGTCCCAGCTACTTGGGAGGCTGAGGCGGGAGAATGGTGTGAACCCAAAAGGCGGAGCTTGCAGAGAGCCGAGATCGTGCCACGGCACTCCAGCCTGGGTGACAGAGCGAAACTCCATCTCAAAAAAAAAAAAAAAAACTTGTAAGAGAAGGCCATTTTGTTTCTGAAAAAAATAATCACCAAATCCACATGCAGTTAAAAGCGACTGAAATTTTCAATAATGAATAGAACTAAGCACAAGATCAAAAATAAAACACTGAAAAAATAATATAAGCTGTATCAACTATATCAATAGAAGAAAAACAACCCACAAAGAAAAAAGTGACTGAATACTGGATAATGGGGAAAATCACTGCCAAGTCAGCACCGGCACAGCAGAGAATCCTTCCTCACATCAAGGCTCAAGTTCCATAACATCCGTGAATGAATAAAGGATTTAGATTATAGACAAAAGGCACTATTATCATAGGTGGAGAACAGCCACTCCCCAAAGCAATTTACACATAAAACAACAGGAATTAGCTATTTTCAGAAATCACTTTTTTAAAAATATTATAAAACATTATCTTTTTTGGTAGAATCATCTGATATTAAAGAACACCAGTTTTTTTCTTTAAAGTCATTCTTCCAGACACATTTGCAAATCTGGCACACCATAAATTATAGGACGTAAATGAAAATAATCCTAACTACTTCCTCCCAAAGTAGCCCAGAATTCAAGTATTCAATTACCAATCACTAGTGACTTAAATACCTGAGTGAATCAAATTATTCACCATACAGCAGTGCCTCCTTTGTGACATTGAAATAAAATCTGCAATTTATTAGTCATAAAATCAAAAGTGTAAACCACTATATTTAGTGACAAAATACATATCAACCATGTAAATAACGCTTCTCTATACTGAGTAATTTAAAACTCTCACCCTTCTTTCATCTTATCTGCCTTAGATTTCTCATGTACATCCGACTTCTCTTGCTCTCCCATAAAAGCCTGCTTGCCCGTTTTCCTGTCCCCTTCCTCTTCATCGTCGTCCTCCTCCTCTTTCTCCCCGGGCTGTTTCTGTACGTCTTCACTTGTGTTCTCTGTATCCCAAGCCAGCCGCCTTCTAACGGGTATGGTGGGAGCTGACACACCCAATTTCTCCGTGGTATTTTTCTGGGGCTGTTCTTCCACGATATTTCCTTTTTCTTCTGGTTCTGTAGAAGGACATTTCTGCAAAGTCTTATGGCTTGTAGGATCTCTGCGTAACAAAATCAATTTTATTTTAAATGTGAATAGTTTGCACTTTTCTAATCTACACCAATTTTAGTGAGTCCATCATTTCCTTCTACTATTCACAACGACATGTTTTCCATAGATATTGCCTTGCTCAGGTATTGAAGAAGGAAATCTAATTCGTTTTATAGCAAAATAAATGAAAGTCATAATCTGGAGTTTCTATTAAAATATTCCAAAATGTATTTATCTTCTTTTACTCCTACCTTCACATATGCTTGTGTACATCTGCTGACACAAGTCATACCTAGCCCTAAACTGGCATTTACACACATAAACTAGGACCCCATGGTCTAAGTTCTTCAATTACTTTCACTTACAAATAATTAAATCATGTTCATTTTAACCCAGAACAGCAGAGCGCTCTTCCATAAAATCAGCAGCCAAGTTCTGAATTAGCCACAAAATCTATTAATGAGTAATAGCTATGTATTAATAGCTTGCAGTCTCTACTTTTTTATTGTTGTTGACTTTCTTTTTACCTTCTAAAGGTCTTTTTACATCTACCATGTAATCATCCCTACTCCGCTATTAACTGCCAACAAAAAATATTATAAAAATCTAGCCTTCCAGATTTACATTATGTGTTATTTATACATAAATAAAGCAATCTACATTGCTTTATTTTTCACTGAGAATAAAAATGAAATAAATGGCTGCCACAATTCCATTCGACTAGGAGACACATTTTGAGTAGTCAGGTCATTTTCCTATATCATTCTATGATCTACATAAGCTTCAACAAACTTTTTTTGCCATCCACAAAGAATATCTCACCCAGCAAGATCTAATGCTCTGATGTTGCTACTAACGGTTCCTTCTGAGCTTGTGGTTGAGGAGACATCCCAACAGCAGTTGCTATCAGATAAAATCTGATTCAGATGGTCCCGAGAAAAATGCGTCCCCTGAACTCGCTTCCTATAAAACTCAGCCTTTTCTCGGAGTTCTTTAACCTATTCAGAAGAGTTCAGACATCATATACTATTGTAAATGCTTCTTTACAAACAGCACCAAGTAGCATATCAAAGACATTGCACAAATACAGCCAGGGACCGAAGACGAAGGCAAAATTAGCCACATACAGTCATCAGACTGTGCATTTAAGCAAAAACTAAAACAATCAAGCTAAAGCATGATGCAGTTATTTTATTTCAGACCAGCAGGCAGGGAGAAATTCATAGCAGCTAAGAAAAATATTGACACCTACTTTTTATTCCAACTGAAATTACACAAGTAATCTATGCATTATTATAGTTTTTAAAAACTCAAAAGCAACCAACCTCGGCATACCACATGGCATTTAGAGAATCCTAGAGAAGGAATACAGAAACACACTTAATGATAGGTTAATGCCATAATTGAATATTAATGGGAATCAATGAAACAAATTATTCTCCCTTCTAAATATCTACCAAACTTGTCAATCAATATTTCTTGGGATTTTTAGTAATTAGTTCAGTAACCAAGTTACCTTATTATTATCTTGAAAACCAGCCACATTCTTGCATGGCTAGGATGCTGCTGATGACAGATAAATTAGGCAATCTAACTATTATTCCTATTTCCCCACCTCTGGAAGAGTACTTACACGCCAGAAATCCCTAACCCAGCTTTATTTCATGGCTTTGTATACAGCTACTACTGCTACAGAAGCCCTCACTGGGAGATTTATGAGGTTATGAGGCTTCCCTCTCCAAATTCCTCAATATTCCCTTGGAATCAGCAAAATCTCAACTTTTTTTTTTAAAAAGTACTAAATATATAATTTAAAATAATAGCCCATAAAATCATAATCGCAATGTGTTCAACAAAGGGACAGAATAAAAAAAGTTCTGCTGAATAATAAAGTGATATGAATTATTTAATATGCAAGTAACATTTTCTGATGAAAAGGAGCCTTTATACCCATTTGAAACCTTTCACTTTATACATCATACTGCCACCTGCTGGCTTCTCCAAGTACAATTCCACAATGTAAAAAAAATTAAGTTCAAGTTTTACCCTTAAAATTCTGTTCAATATCTTTATTTAATCTCGAAAAACACTAATTTTTTTTATCATCGAGACAGAAAATCTTTATTCTAGAATTGCTTTTCTTTCAGGGCAAAAAAAAAAAGCAAATAATGAAACAGCAATGTAAAAGCAATTGTAGAAACATAGCTCCTTAACAAGGTACGATTTTGAATGCAGATGAAAGTGTTACATCTCTAGGCAATTGGCCAAAGCAAAAGACAGCACCTATATGGCATAAGAAACCATATAATCCCAACAGAGTCCTACTCTAATGAACCATATCTGAAAAAAGTTCCTAAAGGATAATTTGAAATATTTTCTTCACTGCCAAAAAAAAAAGCTATGTTCATTTATCATTTCTATCAACTCCTATACCTTTAAAGAAAATTTCTAGCAGTGGTTTTTGCATTTAACAGGTAGAAGTGAGGTACATGAATTAACTCTACTGAACTTCTAACCAGGGTATTCTGAATGCACAGGAACCTTGTTATAAAGTGCCTCGATATACTCCAGATTTTATTGCCAGTAAGTGCCCCCATGCTTCAAATGTTTCAGGGCCACTCCATCACCTACATGCCTCAGCATCACTTCCTCCTCTGTGTTCTCAGAGTTCTTTGGGCACATCCCCATTAATACATATTCAATTTTACTGGAATTAATTGCACATGCCCTCCTCCTCCATCAACCTATGAACTTCTTGAGGTGAGGGAAAACGCAGCACTTAAGCACTGAGTCCACAACCTGTCCTGAGTGCAGACTAAGTGGTATGCCTGAGCTAAACATGGCAGCCAAAGATAAGCAAGAAACTCCCTGCACTCAGTGAGCCAACCTGTACATAAATTGTCATAATACTGATGGCGGTCTATGCCATAATAAGCAAATGAAATGAAATGTAAGTTGAAGGAGTAGTTCAAAAGGGGGACCAATCAGTCCTGCACTGTGTTGGGTAGAGTGATGGGGCAGTGGGGGTGGAAGGGACAGCAGAGGCAGCCGCATCTATCCATGCATGATGAATGAAAGGATGGATGAATACCCTCCATGTACACAGTTATCCAGTTTTATTTGACGTCAATTTTATTTAGAAAGGAGGGGGAGAGTATACTTCATAAAAATTCTGAGGACTTTGATTTATTCAGTTCTATTTGTTACTGACATTTAAAACTAAGTGCTTTAAATTTACTATATTAACAATCTTTATTAATCTCAGTGCTAATATTATATTTTACAAATATGATTTTAAATATCTTTAGCCCTAAACTAAGATGAAAAATTAAAAGGCTGACATTTTCCAAAGTAGTATGTTCTACTAAAAAGAGGAGGAAAAAAAATCAATAGCATGAACTCAATGTTAAATAGAACAATCCCTATAGCCAACTACCAGAGCCACCAAAAAGGACAGAAATAAACCATTCCCAACTCAAAACAACATACACACACCTTTCTGGGCCAAGTAATGTTATCATATTATATATTATGATACAATTATAAGTAGAATGTTTCCTTTTCTGAATTTCTTTGTCCAAATTAAGAGTTCAACTAAATTATTTAAAACATGCAGAAAATTCAAACTCAAGAAACTGGGGATAAAAACTCTTTTTACCCAAAAACCATCCCCCCAAAATGAGGGGTCACTTTATACCTAGTCTTTACAATGTCTGTCAAATTACAGGACATCTCTCAAATGCAGGACTTTATCTTGAAACACAGTCCTATTTGTGGAAGACACATTGGAATAAAATCACCTCAACCAATCGATGATGAAAAGATTACCTAACAATTAAGAAAAAAAGAAGTTTAACATAGACTAAGTAGTTATTCTGAGGATAGAACCTAAAAAATTCTAATTGCTGACTATTAAGAAACAATCCCTTAAGTGAGCATTTTAAAAAGCAATAGTCAAGTGGTTATTATAATGGAGATGACAAACATACAACCACTGGGCAAATAAAACCAACCACCCTAATGCTCTATGAGAGGTAACTGGGACTTAGCATAGAATTTCCAGTGACTAGACTATAAACAGATTCAAAAAGTATCTCAAACATAGAAAGAAATGAAGATGATATATGGACTCGAAAACTAATGTGACTCAAAAAGTGAGTTAATATTCCAACAACAAAGTCACTTATGTCTGAGTGCATGTGAGGAGTGTGAATACACTCCTTCCTGAAACGTTAGGAGTGGGAAAATGAAGGAGTACTGTACCTTGTATTTAGGAACCTCATAATCAGATGCCTATAGTAAATGACTTCCAAGAGATATAAGTAAAACATGGCTCATATTAAATGTCTATAACCTGGTCAACTAAAACTGTTATCATCAATGATCACTGACTTCTTAGCTAAAAATTCTTATTCTTTTTCAACTTCAATTTACTTTTTGAATTATTTTTCTCAAAGAAATTAAGGCAAACTATACCACTAATTTAAATATTTACAACCACCATTATAGTATTTAATAAGCAAAAAAAGCTGCATTACCAAGATATCATAATAGGAAACCTTGAAAAGTCTATCTTAAATTGACAACAACAATGTTCTCTTCCATCAAGGCAGGATAAGGAATCTCATCTTACTATGACTTCGGTTTTAACAATCTTCTCAATTAGATGTTTAGTTCTGATGCCTAAACTCATCTTAGTTTAAAGAAATCGCTGCTCGGCCTTTTGGCTGAGATCAAGTGTAGAAATCTCAGAGAAAACACAGTCTTCAAAACAAAGAGTTTCTCATAACCTCAACCTAGTGTCACGCCTAAACACAACAGGCCAGCGGCTGACATCAATTTACCAGCCACACATACTGTTCTGCCTCTGTCCTGCTTTTCCCCACTCCCACTATCAGACTCCTCAGTCAGGGAGATCTTTGCCAAGACTTGGGATGGTCATAAACTGCTCAAGAGTTTAGCTGACTCACTGCCTTTCTTCCATCATGGGTGCTTTCGATGCTCCTAGTTTTAACTTGATTTCACTAAGGTGAATATATGAACATTGCCCCAGATAATATCCGGGACAGCTTTGAGCTTTGTCTTTTACTTTGCCTGTGCTGTCTTCAGGCCGTGCTCAAATAGAGAAGTAGAAAGAAAGCAAAAGAGTGGCCACGGTGGAAGGAATCAAGTGACCTCCTGAAACAATATGCAGACAGCATGGCAGTCGCCAGGACATATGTCTGGGAGCTGCAGCTCAAAGAACCAGCAGCTCAGAGCACCCGAGCACCAGCCCCTTCCCCCAGAGGCTGATTACATATAATTGTGGGCCATGGTTTTAAGTAATGAGCTAAATAAAAGACTCATTCCCCATCCAAATTATCCTTCTGTTTACAATGACAGGGGGAAGTGGGATGTTTACTTATGTCTAAACAGAAACATTTTAATTTAGCTTGTTCTCACAGAAAAGGCAAAAAAAAGTCAAGATATGATTTGAAAGATGCTAATTAATACAATAACAAAAAGGTTCCATTCTCTATCCTTTGAGTATAAGAAGCTAGTACTAAAGTAGCAATTCTCAACTCTAGAATTACCCTTCCCTTCAAACCTATCTTCAGATCCCCAGAGTTTCTCCCAAGTCAGAGTACCCCAAAACTGTAGCTCACACCTCTAACAACACAAACTTCACCTTTCTTTTGCCTACAAACTGTAATAGTACACATTGACAATGGGCATCACTATCAGATAAATTATTTAATCTTGAAAATTAATCTTCAGTTGAGACAGTGGAGGTCTGGAGATTATGAAATAATCAAATCTATAATGATACAATTCTATAAATTGACTCTATTAACACAATCAAATGTTTGATGGTAAAAAGCATTAAACTTAAAAGACCTCAATAAATATTAATCTCTGAAGAGCCAGTGGCATTTAAAAAAGATGATAATTTACATCCTAATACGTAAGTTCCTGATACTATTAGTGCTATTATTATATCATACTTCTTTAAATTGTGGTCTCTATTACCAAAAGGAACTCGTTGTGAAATTAAAGTGTTAACAGAGGCTGAAAGAACATGTAGGCTTATTGAGGTCATGTACACTCACCTGATTTGGCATGTTTCCCTTTACATGTGTCCAAGCCCCAGCTTTATATAAATACTGAGCTGGGCTCAGAAATTTTGCTCTATATTCGGAATTCACCTTCCTAATAGAAATGAAATGAAAGTAAATATTTCACCATGTTAATCATTGAAATACCATATTTTCCTATTAAAATACATACCCAAGCCTTTGATGTTTCCAAGGAGTAAGCTTCCTTTTAGGCTGGTGTAAGTCTTTTAATTCCATCTCTGCTTCCAATTTTAAATGATCATCTATTTTATTACTCTGAAATGGAAATAATTTAAGTTTTATGCTTAAGATGTTACACATTAAAGTGAAAACATGCATGTTATAAAGTTAGACTTGAATATTTAATGACATTTCTATTTTTAGAAGCTTTAGATACTAAAGAAAACAAAAACCATAAGAAATCAACAAAGAAGTTTTGAAATTTTTAGTATATTTGGTTAGTTATTTTTGAAGTTTAGCTGAGGATATAGTTTCATTTTCTCACAATAAAGATTTTAGATCTTTGGCTAAGGAAGAAAATTTTTAAGTTAACAAATACATATCTAAATAATGTTACCACATACTGAATTTGATATTCTAAATTTACAATTGCGTTAATTAAACATAAGATCCTGATGAATTAGTTACCAAATCGCTTTACTGAATAACAATTCTTTTTTTCTCCAATAATATCATAGGCCTAATATATGTGTGTGTGTATAAATCATTTTACTTTTAGTCATATTTACTTGTAGTTACATACTTTCTATTTTTAGGACCCATAAAGTATCGGGTATCAACATTCCAGGAGATTCAAAAATAGTATTTATACCCCAATTACCTGTAATTTATAATCATGTTAGCCTGATTCTGCAAATTAAATGGCTGTAATATCACACAGAAGCAGTTGTTTGTATATTCTGAGGTAAATCATGTGAATGATACTGGCTATAATTTGGCATGCTAAAGCTTTGGTTTAAAATACATGTGATGGCCGGGTATGGTGGCTCACGCCTGTAATCCCAGCACTTCGGGAGGCCAAGGTGGGCGGATCACCTGAGGCTAGTAGTTCGAGACCAGCCTGGCCAACATAGTGAAACCCCCATCTCTACTAAAAATACAAAAATTAGCCGGGAATGGTGGCATGCATCTGTAGTCCCAGCTACTCAGGAGGCTGAGGCAGGAGAATTGCTTGAATCTGGGAGGCAGAGGTTGCAGTGAGCCGAGATCGTACCACTGCACTCCAGCCTGGGCGACAGACCGAGACTCTGTCTCGAAAAAAATAAATAAAAATAAAATACATATAAGTATGTATGTGTTTAATTTCCATAACTTAAAGTAAGTATTTCTATCACTACTGTTACCCCTGGAGGTTACTGTAAATCCAGTCATTTGATATTAAACTTACTTGACTTTGATACTAAACTTATTAGACTTACTTCCTGTATTGTTAAGTACTCATCATGCTGTATCATTTTTATTTATGTCTGTCTCCCCACTAGCCCAAGAGCTGCTTGGGGCTATTTGCCAGCCTTGTATTCTCAGTACCAACCCGTGTCTGCTCCTAGTAGCTGGCTCAATGAACATTTGATGAACAAATGAATTAATGAACTAGTGAAAACCAAAAACTCCCAGGTGGTAGTAAGTAAACGAAAACGTGGAGAATCTAAAATAATGGGGATTTTGTTTTGTAAGGTTAAAAGTTGATGAATACCTTCCTTTCAGGAGACACTGTTTCAAGATTTCTGTTTTCTCTCAAATCATTTCTTAATTTTGGTTCTTTCACTGGAGATAAACCCTTGAAATTTCTTTTGTATTCAGTTTCATGGATGACTGAGTTACCTTTGAATGGTGGAACAAACTGGCTTTTATTGTGGAAAACCTTAAAACAAAAATTATTTTAGTTTAGTTTTGTTGATTAAATATGCGGAACTTTGGTCTTCAATTACTTAACAAAACATAAAGTTGAATTACAGGACAAAAAAATAGCAAAGTTATATATGATTTTAATTTTATTTCACATATATTATTAACATCCAAAGGTCAACTTTATATACTCATTACTATGTTTTGAATAATAGTTTTGTAATCAAAATATAGCTTATAACCAAAATAAACATTGGCATATTTTCATATGACATAGACATTAGCTTTAAGGCAACTCTGTTGTCAGTTCCACAGGTTTTTTTCTTCCTCCCTGACATGATTTTTTTTCTTCCTGCCTTAATAGAAAATTCTTGACATTTCTGAATACCCAATATGTTCAATTTGTTTAGCTTTTCTTCCCTTGGCTTATTTTCAGCGTATTTTATTAAGGCAAAGAAAATGTTCCGAGCAATTACTACACTTCTATTGTTAAATATTTCCTTTTATACTTACTACTTCACAATATGGTTTCTATTTCACGGCATATTACCACTGATTACAAGGAAAGCAAATGGAAAAGATGGGGAACTCAGTCAAGTTATATTACTGCTTTGTAATGCTGGATAGTACATCTTCATACAGATCAGATCTAAACAGTTTATCTTTTTTAGTACAGTATAACCTCAAGGACTTTACTACCAAAAACTGTTCTGACTCCTTTACATATTAATATAAGCCATCCTTTCAGAAAGCAGGTGTCTGATAAAATGAAATGAACAACCTTTTTAGAGGTTTCCTATCAACAAGCATTGAAAGCTGTCTCAAAGCTCTTCAATCCATAGACTCTGAATTCAGTATGCTTTGAACTAACCATGAGCATTTCCTTCTTAAAAAAGTATGTGAAACACTTATTAAAGAAAGCAGTAAAACTACTGAATATATCGCTAGTGATTTCTCTTATAAAAGTAACGTTCTACACGCTTTCACTGACATGTAAAAGCCCTATTTGATGATGATAGGGCTTTGATTTGAATCAGCTCTATTTTAAAGGTCAAATACTCTATAAAAAACTGAATAATTACAATTTTCAGGTTGTAAGTAATGTTTTAGGTACACTTAATCTCCAAAAAAACCTGTAGGCAAGCAAAAGAAGTACTGATCCTATTTACTAGGTTAATAAAGGGTATTTATCACTTTGTTACTTCACAGATTCTTAAAATGTTATATAAATTTCAAAGGTATTTTAAAAATTGAATAATAATTAAGCCCAAAGCTGCCACAATTTATAGGATCACTGGTGTTTTTTTATCTTAATGTAAGATGACTAGATGTTATTGTCTTGCTGAATCCAATTATCCTGTCAGTTCTTAGGGCTATACACAATATACAAGTGAATGCTGACGTACAGGAGAAAATGAATGTGAGGGTGTGTGAAAGTGTGTGTATTTATAAAGAAAAACACAAAGACCAGAAGAAAAAACAGACTAAGCCATTACAGGTCTCTGGGGATATTCCAAGTGGAGGTATTTCCTGTCTATGCCTAGAAGTACTGTTAAGAACATAAATGAGAGTTTAAAGCCTAAGAACTGCCTAAAGGATGAAGGTAGTAAAACAACAGACTATCTATTAGTAATGGTATCTCAATACTAAAATTGTGCAGGAGTATAATGAAATCTAATACCACATCATTACAGCTTTTGAATTTTACAAATATAGTCATACTGACAATGCCTATTACTATTTGTCTGATACAAGGACAAAATTACGTATCTTGTGTTACTGTCAACATATTTTGTATTTATTAAATATTCAAAGCAGTTACGCCTTTCTTAGAATACAGGAAACATGCAATATATTAGTCAACAAAACACAACATTTTAGAATAAAATCAATTTAATAATTTTTTAATAAGTAAAAAAATCTTGTAGTATGCAAAAACTTACCAGTTCCCCAAGTTTTCATTACCCTGTCTCATATTTAGTATATGTGCTGCATCTGGCAACAATGATCATCAGAGGCCTAGGACAGTATAATATTACTACCATAAATCATAAGTAATAGGATGATTTTAGCAAAACTCTCATTTTGGTTTTCTAGAACCTACCTCCAGGCTACTTAAGTACTTAATTTCTTTCAACTCTTAATTCTATGTAAATCTACATTACTAGATAAGATAATGGTACTCAGAAATGTATTACATCCATTAAACTACCTGATTGGCTGCAAAAGCTGGAGCACTTTCTTTAGAAGTCTTCCAAACAAACTGCCTTTGATATTCAGAATTTCTCAAGGCATTATATGAAGGAACAACAGTCAATCCAGCTTTCTTACGCAGAAGTCTATCCAACTGTTCAAAAAACAAAATCCACTCAAAGACATTAAAAATTTCTATTCAAACTTTTTAAAAATTGTGGTAAAAAATGCGTAACATGAAATCTATCCTCTTAACAAAATGTTAAATCTACAGTGCAAAATTGTTAACTACATGCGCATTGTGGTACAGCAAACTTTCTTCAACTTATAAATAGTATCTTTTTTCAAGTGTCAAACTATTTAAAATTCCTTTCTATCAAAGGACTATTAGGCATCCCAGGAAAAATATAATACTCTCAGTCCTTTCCTACTAATCATTCATAATTAAATCTATTACCAAAAAGTCCCAGCACTTTGCCTCACCTGCACACTGCTTCTATGAACACCCCTTCTCCTGCCTGCCAGACTCACACATCACCTTCCTTGTTCCCTTTCACCCCCAGCTTTTTCAACAAGCTACAGATTCTTCTCCAACACTCTGAAATGCCTCTTCAGGGTCCCAGTCAGTGGTGGACATGAACCAGAGAAGAGCAGTGGAACAGAATGGAGAAAGAAATGTGGAAAGCATTGAGATCCCCACGCAAGTTCCTGCAGCCTCTGCTTATGTGCTCACAGGGACCTGCTACAGGCCAGCTGTGACATAAGAGAGCAGAAATGCAAGATCTCTGAGAGACAGCCAGAGCTCTCCTTCCTTTTGCGTTTCATCAATTGAGTTTCTGTTTGTCTTCTTGTACACGATAAGAAACTGAAAAGGGGCTAGGTAGAAGTCAGCTCAGCACCCTGACAGAAGTAAGGGCCTACTTCCCTTCTCTGTCTCAACTTGATCTCTCCCTGAGGACTCAGGTGCTAATATATGATGAATAAAATCCAGACGCAGGAGGTCCATCCAATAAACAGATTATCATAGTATAACTACTACAAAATAGCGAGTAGTCAGAATAGAACTAATTCACAATAACTAAAGTCAACAGCCTGTTATCAACTATTCTTATAGACATTAGACAAGAAAACAACAATGGAAAATTCTGAAACACAAAATGTAATATTACAGAAATGACGATGAAACCAATAAAGAATTCTATGCTTTTGAAAAGAAATGCAGTGAATATGCCTACCCCATTAGCTACATTTTCTGAAAGAACCTTGGTAGAATGTTCCAGTTCCACATTTTCATTAACTGGTGTATGGTTTGTTACACCCTCATTATTTTCCACATCTGAAGCCCCTTCAGCTCTGGAGTCTGCAGAGTGAGATCTGGTTCTTTTGGGAACCCTGGAAGCTTCTAGTGAGTGAACTCTTTCTTGAGTAACATCCTTTTGTTCTGCTTCTTGTGATTTTGGTGTTTCCGGGGCTTCTGGTTCTGGTGATGCAACCACATTGCTCTCTGAGATAGCTCCATTCCACTCCAGAGATTTTGAAATCTGTGGGTCATGGTAAGGGACTCTTCTTTTTGAAATAAAACTTGGCTCTTTCGTGATGCCTACAAAACACGGTATACAAAAATAGTAGCTACTAAAGCAAAAAGTTACAAAGACAACTTTTAAGAACACTTGTGGAGGAGAAATGAAATTTTAAATTTAGTTCAGATATATGTACCTATATATACACACAATATCCTTCAGATAATAGGATTTTAAAAGTACAGCTTTTCAACATAAAATATTTAATTTTGCTTTTAAAAGCATTAAAAATTTGACCGTAACAAAAAATTAAAAATCGGGGGGTCACAAAATGTTCCAGTTATCCTAACAAAAGTCACTAGAATTGCAACGTGATAGACCTGGCAGGCCAGGCAGTACATGCTGCCTCGTTTCTAATTACTTTCCTGTGCTACTTAACAGAACAACGGGCCCTGGTACTGTCAAAATTTGGAACTTTTCACAAAGCTTCTCTTATGTGGAGCAGACCAAGATGAGAAGGGATGAGATGTCACTGTGCTGGATCTTGGTTCTACATCTGCCTTGATTTCCTGAGAATTAAAAAAGAATAAGCCCTTTTAACAACAGCTAAGATACAATTTCTCTATATTTCTGTATGGAAAGCAAATGTCCAAAAACTTAACCTTCTATGAAGGTAAGAGCAGCTCTGCAGAATGACAGCCACTGAGAGACTGCCTTAGTTTAGGGCCATTCTTTAAGACGGTTGCAGGGTGCAGAAGGAAGATTAAGACCAGAATGGAAAGGGAAGGTGGAAAGAAAATTGGGCATGAGGTAAAACCCAGGGCTCCTTAGCCTCTATTGTAGATGTCTTGGCCATGTCACCCCGGGTCCTTATCCTTTTAAAAGGCTTCCCTAGACCACAGGTCTTCACACTGGGTGGATATCTGTCTGGAGGCACACAAAGATGTTTCAGGAGGGTAAACAGAAGTGGGCAGCTTAAGGGAATCATTTTCCAGATCCTCACCTCCACATGTGCTCTCTTGCCTGATGCTGATATATCTGCCTGAGAGCTGCATCTGCCATCTGCAGTTCCATTTCCCACCGCCCCTTTCATAATCTCCTTTTTCCCACTTTACAGAAGAAAGACACACCTCTTAACCAGCCTGAAACTTACTCCAGTGCATCCGCCCAAGGTAGAACAAAACCTCAGGGGTAGGGAGCCAAACAAAGGGACAATTCAAGAAAGCATATCCCTGAGGGAGAATATTTGACAGCAAAGCAAAGCAGGCAGAGATTAGAAATAACAAAGCAACAGCATCTTATTTCATATAGCTCCATGGATTTTCCATCTACCTTCTCAGTATTAAAATTCAGATATGAGAGGGATGTCATGTGAAATGTACATATGCATATTAACACATTTACCTTAATTAAAGATAAACAGACTTTTTCTCACAGAAAATAATTCTAATTTGGCTGGTTAGTTTGCCAATGAATACTGACTTTGCCAATTGTATGATAAACATTTTCCAAAAATTGAATGGGCTAAATTGGCAGCTCCAGAGTTTTTACAAAATATATGTAAAATATATAAGCACTATGCAATATACCAGAAATTCTATCATTCAAAACTATTCTTAAAAATTTATTATAAAAAATAGCAATTTAGAAATGTGTGACGAAGCACAATGTTTTTCTAAATTTTTCTAGGAAGTATAAAAGCAAAAAAGCTTGAAGATCACCAATTAGACTCCTCTCTGCTTTAACACAGAGGCAGGTTTTTGGTAGAAGCGCAAAATGAAAGAAGATTCTCAAGTGGTCTGCTGCTGTCTCCCAGCACCAGCAAATCCCCAGGGTAAAAATACACTACTCTAAAAGAAGGGACAGCCATCCTCGGTAACACTGCTGTTGTTTTTTGCTAACCTCCCACCTCCTATTCTGAGCATTCTGGAATTCTTGCTCAGTCCCTCCCCATGACCTAAAATTCCCCACTAACGTTCCCCCCCAGTCCATTCCTTCCTTCATTATATACCATGCTCTAAGGTGGCTTTGCTCTCATGGTCTCATTTCATCACCTTCCCCTCAAATGCAGCTGATCTAAGCTGAAATGTTATTGGACAACTACCCAGTTTAATGAATTTTCCAGTGTCATAATAGCCCCGTAGGCGCTCAGCAGGGTGGGATATCTATGCTTAAACAGAGATTTATTTGGATTCTTAATCTAATGGAGGTTCAAATATGTGGAATTTCTGGTCATTTGTAAAAAGAGGATTATGAGCAGAGGGATTTTCCTAGCACCCTGCCGGAGAAGCAGGGACACCCAGTCTCTGAAGTTTGCCGCTGGGTCAGATCATGATGCTTCAGAGGAACTCTAAAAGAGACACTCACTCTTGCCCACTCTTCCCTTTGTTCTCTAGACCAAATTCTGAAAATACCTCCTCATCTTACTAACTTTCTGGGCTTGGTACCCTACCCATAAGTCTTTTCCTGGCTTCAAACATCTAACATTTATGTGACTTACATGCCATGCTCGCACACATCACATGTGGGACACTAAGCACTGATCTGTGTACTCAAACCAGGCCCTTAATAGGCAACATCTCATTTAAACCCTCCCAGTAATCCTATGCAACAGGCTTCCTAAAATCTCACTTGGTGAAACTAGCTCAATTTGCCCAACATCACACAGCTATTGTAGATTCAAATTTAGGCTAATTCATTCATTCAAAAAATAGTTTCAAGAAGCAATAGAATGTTCCAAGGCCTGTGTTAGGTACTGGGTAGGAACAAGGTGGTGAATAAGACAGAGCCCTACTCTCAGAGATCTAATATACTAGTAAGGAAGAATTAAATAAGCAGGTATAATGAGGTCAGTCTGTCTCCCTTCTGTTCTATCACCCTCTGGGAAACTCTGGCCCAGGACTCTGACTTCCCTGGGACACAGGGAGGAGGCATGTGTGATAACAAGAACATGACCTCTGAAACTACATGCTTTGCACAAAACAGACTTGATTTCAAATCATGGCTCTGCCACTTACTAGCTGTAAAGCTGGGGCAGCGACCTCATCTCCCTAAGCTTCCATTTCTCAAGACCTTGGGAGCACTCTTCCCCAGCATTGTCCCCTCAGCTTTCAGGTCTCAGCTCAAATATCACCTCCTCAAAAAGAGCCTTTCCCAACCATCTAATCTAAAGCATTTTCCCTCCAATCCACTCCTCCCGCATGTTATCTATCACACTTCCCTACAATTTTATATAAAAACCTGAAATTCCCTTAATTATTGAGTGACTTGCTTACTGTTTCTCTCCACAGTTAAGGGACTTTGGTTCAGGGCTATATCCCTAGCGTTCCCATACCAAACTGAGGGTCAGGCTGCTATTTCTCTCGGCCAATAACGAGATGCAGATGAACTAGGGAGAAAGAGAGTTTTTATTTCTATAACCGGTTACGAGAAGAAGGCCTGCAAATTATCACCAGACGAACCCCAAATTACAAAGTTTTTCAGAGCTTATATACCTTCTAAGCTATATGTCTACGTGTAAGTGTGCATTCATCTAAGGATATAAGTGATTAACTTCTTTTAATCTATAACTAAGGTCTGAGTCCTGAAGACCTTCTTCTGGAGCATCAGTAAATTTACTTAATCTAAATGGGTCTAGGTGCTGGGCTGATTACCCTTATCTTGTCTCCTGCTGAGTCACGGAGGTTTGAGGAGTTCCTTCAGACCGCCAATAAATTTGTGGAGGCCTGGGGAGTTTCTGCAGACCCCCAGTAAAACTTGTTTAATCCTAAACGGATCCTGTTAAGAATTCCTTATTTTGTCATGCTTTACGGCCCAGGAAAGGCCTAGGCAATACTCTTGATGGGCTTTTGTGACATCCCAGCCTTTGTGTAAGGGCACTGGCTTTTTTTAGCTTTCAATATTTAACTTAACCACTCAGTCAGTACCGAAACAGTTGTGATGGAGGCCTCCATTAGTGAAACCTGGCCTGCCACACTAGCTGCTGGGAATAGTCCTGGCTCATAGTAAACCTTCAATAAATACTTGATTAATAAATGAATAAATCAACCAGGCCAACTGAACTTTTAATATATCATTTGGTAAACTTAGCCCAAGGTTTACTTAGCCCAAGTTATAACGGCTTGGCCCAAGTTATAAACTTAGCCCAGGTTAGAATGGCTATTAGCCTGCTCAACTTACCTAATTGATCTGATCTAAGTCCAGCCCATGGGTACTTTCGCCCCACGGAGGAATTACAAGACTCTGACAAATAAGACTTTTTCCACAGGAAGTTCCTCTGGTATTCACTCAGCCCCTGTAATGCAAAGTACACTTTTGAGTACAGTCCGATTAATGAATGATGTTTTAAAGCAGACATCGGTGAAAAATAATTTCTGAACCTCCCAAAAGAGACTTAAGACTGAAAATTAAACACAGACGAGCTCCTTAATAAGAGCTAATATTCACCCAGCCCTGTGCTAAGCAGTTCACACGTGTTATATCCTTTAATCCACAACACCACTTGAGGCAGATGCTACCAGGAATTCCAGGCTCAGAGGTTACCCTTTCACTGATTATCTGATTCCAAAGCATGAGTTCTTGTCGGATAACTAATGACAATCTAAATTCTCATCATTCTAGATTTATCCCAGGTTTTCACCGAGTACACAATATTATGTACCATGCCTAGGACCTTTTGCTATTTGATAAAGTCAACAAAAGGCAAACTCCCCTTCCATTCTGAATACACGCCTTTAAGATAAATGAGTCAGGAGATGTGGGACGCTGTGGCCACCTGTTAAGTTTCAGGGTGCTAGTCCCTGACAGCTACCAGCTACCTGGAACTTTTAACATACCCTAAGAATGCACAACGATGAAAAATGTGTATTTCTTTATACGCTGTCTTTACTAAGAACCCATTTCTCAAGCCTTTAAAAGCCACATACACTAAAGTTTTAAAGGTAATGGGGGTTAAATGCTAAGCTAAATGGGCCACAGGTGTCCCAATGTGAAGTCGCCTTTAGTTCTCTTCGCAAAGGGACCTCCTCCCATCTCCACTCCTCTTGAGTCCCCCTAAGTAAATGTGTCTCGCACCACCTGACTCTTCGACACACTGCAACTTGCAAATGTGAGTGAGCGGAGAGGGAACTAGGTTAAGAGGCGGCGGGCAGATTCTGGGGCCCCTCCAGCAGGCCCTGGGGCTGGCAGCTTCCGCCGGGCAGAGGGCTGCAGCGCAGAAAAGCAGCGTGACCTCGGCGCTCCACACCTCCCCCGCCGTGGCTCCCCCCAGCCACATTCCAGCCCGGGGACCCCAGCCTCACCTTGAAGCGCACCGGCATGTCGCCCGGCGCCGGAGCCCCCGCTACTCCGACAGTTTACTGGACAAAAAGCTCCGAGGGGGCGGGGCGATAACAGTGTTCCCTAGCAAAGCCTCGGCCCGGCGTCCCCGACTACGCGCCGGCGCACTCCGCGCTTCCCCCCTAGAGCCCTGTCGGTCTGTTTTTCCCCGCCCATTTTGGAGCCTAGGGACCAATAGAGACTCGCAGAGTGCCTTACCTCCATTAGGATTTGACCAATGAGTGGCCGAAAGGGAGCCGCCTACCTCCCTTGCCAAATCCCTGGGGCTGATAGAGATGGCGGGCGGAAGGCCGGCCAATAAGGCTCCCGGAACCGGGCTGGGCGGGACCCCGGGGGTGCCTTCCTGGGTTGGGTGGACCGGTCCCCGGTTCGCCGGGTCCTGCGCAGCAATGCGTCTGCTTGCTGGTGGAATTCGCCAGCCGCCAGCCTCGCTGGCCCAGGTGCTTGACAGCATCAAAGGTCAAAGTGTGTTCTTCATGCTAAAATCTATGACAAAACCGAACGCTTCTTTTTCCGAAAGTGCTCAGATCTATTCTGCTGAATATCGGTTCGTACGAACGACAGCCGCATTACAGTTTATTGTCACATCAAAAGGGAAAGGCCAAAAAAAATATAACTTAGGCAGGATTTTTGAAACTTTATTGAAACTCGAAAGACAAACTGCTGTCTCTTCCTCCAGTGATGTTCTTCCTCCCTCAATCTCTACCTTCCCCAAAATGATGTACATACAGCCCTTAGATGAGAAAACGTTTATTGAAGATGGTTGTCTCAACTTCCAAACCTTCAGCCTTGTCTCTCCGCTCAACCTTTTTTTAAAAATAAAACTTCATCTGATTTTAATCGACTATTGCCATCATCGTCGATAAATGTTTCTTGACAGAATACTGCTGATTCTGAGAATTGGGAAAGAAAGAAATTGTCCAGATAGTTCTCTGATATACTTGGGAAGGACATACATCTTTATTTATTTATTCATTTATTTATTTATTCAATAATGGTGTAATGTGACATGTGCTAAATTTCTAAATGAAAGGTGTCAATAATAAGGGCTACAGGATCCGGGAGCAGGGAGTCATTTCGGACGGCAGAAGATGCGTCAGGAGGAAATATTCAGACTGAAAGGACTGCAATAAGTAAAAAGTGGGACGATGAAAGGGCAGATGTCTGAATGGAATGCTGCCAGGCTTCTTCCAGGAACAACAAATGAGTGCCTTTTACATTTGTCATGTGTTGACTGAATAAAAGTATACCACTCTTAAACTTTCAAATATCAACACCAATCCTTGATGCTTCCCTTTAAGCATTTTCCGCAAAAGCTGTCTTCCTGAATCCTGATTGATGTCTTTGTTCTTCATCATCATCGAGATACTTAAAAATTCATTTGAAGAAGCCACCTGATATCTGGAACAAAGAGCATATTAAATTAGTCCCAATGCAGCCATGCATCCAGGGGGCCCTTGATTAATGTTAATTGGTGATGACAGCATCTCTGTCGTGTAAATTAAGAATGGCACAAACAAGACACAGTGGAACATAGAACAAAAGTCATCTGCAGGAAGGCAGCCCATCTTACAGAGTAAGAAAGGCACAACTTTGGTTGTGCACACAGCTTTGTTACCACAAAATGCTAAGGTGAGATCAGCAAAAGCAAGTGTGTAGAATGTAGCCTGCCTACTAAACAAGGGCAATGATCACTGCAGAAGAGCTCTGCTGAGCAGGGAGTAAATGACAGGAAAACCAAACAGCAGATTGTAAAAATAACTCAGTCACATCCCAGGCTTGCTAGAGAAGTATCATAAAGACTTAAGGAAGAAGATTTTACTTTGCTATTGTTAAACAAAAGCCTACCCAAGTTTAAGAGGCAAAGATATAGGAATGGGAAAAAAAAAAGTGACTACCTTAGTAAATGAGTTTTGTAGCCTGTGTTTTACCAGCTCTTATCTTCTCTGCTACTGCAGGAAACAGTACCCAGTACCCTACAAAGTTCCACCCATGTTTTGGGGAGTCCCTAGGAGGTATTTCACATGTGCTCGCAGCAACCACATAGCGTATGCCGGGCAGCACTGCCCCTTGTTCCAATAGCCATGCATCTGTAGGTGTCACTCTTGCTGCTGGCTATCACAGCCACTTTAGCTTGGTACTGAGTCTCCACTGGGCACAGCAACTGGGTACAGCCACTCCTCAAACTGCCTGGCATTGCTGGTAATCTATGGCAAAGCACCTCTCCTTTTTGCGTTACCCTCTTTGAAGTGAGTAACACTATGTCTTAGAGAGCCTTCTTTTCATTTGTGTTTTAGCCTTTCTCATCGCCAAAGGGCTCAAAATGAAGTCCGTGGAGTCTAAGCCAAAAAGTAATTCCTCAAGTGACAGATCTCATGCTATGCTTCTCTCTTCCACTAGCTAAGGCCCTCTTACTGGGACAATGGTATCACACCTGGCTCACTCTTCCCTTTGTTGATTTCTCTATTTCTCATAGGAATAGATTTCTGTCTATTGCTCGTGAGAGACTGAATTTGCACAACCTCTATGAAGGGCATTTTGGCAATTTGATCCAGGAGTTCCTCTTCTATAAATTTATCTTACAGATAGACTCACACATATGTGAAAAAAATATTCATTTAAAGTTGTTTAATGTACTGTTTCTAGTTACAAAAGGTTGAAAACTACCTAAATGTCCATTTAGAGAGAACTAGTCAAATACATTACGGTTCATCCAAATCCAAAGAGTAGCGCAGGTTGTTCTGCTCCTTTGGGCCTTCTGATCCTGCATGGATATGTTAGGTCCAGCTAGGAAAACAGACCCTACACAAGGCATTTCAACAAAGAGAACTTAATATAAGCTATTGGTTCATTAGCTATTGAAGAACTTAAAGCCAAAAGGATAAAGAAGAGGAACTCCAGGAAGCAGCTCATACTGTAAGGCTGAGAGAACAAAAGGAAAATGTTGAGGTTACTAGAATGCGGAGGTTTGTAGGAGAGGCCTCCTGGAGTTGGTCAGACCGCTGAGAAAGGGCCACTGCCCCACTGGTGGGGTGCCTCTGAGGGGACAAAATGAGACTCTCTGGGAACGTCTGGAAAAGAGACAAGCTGGAGACTGCAATGAACTGCCACTGTGGGGTAGAAGATCACTGTTCAGGTGCTGCGGGGAGGAACAGCAAGCAAAACAGAGCATCCCAGTCTTTCCCTAGCTTCCTTTCTTGGCAAACATAGCAGGGAGCTGGCCATGTGATTTGCAGAGTCTGAAGGGTGAGACTAGAACTGACATGCAACAGCTTATTAACTTGCACACTTCCATACAACCCCTAACAAGCAAGAAGCACCTCTTTATGAGCTAACATAGAAGACTCTCAAAGAAAAGAAGCAAGGCTTAGAAGACTGTTTATGGTATACCATCAGTTGAAATAAAAGAAAGACGAGTGAATAAAAGAAAGAAAAAACTGTCCTATGATGTCGCATAATGATGTCATTCACAGGCACTTACTTCCTCACTCATGAGTCCAACTCCATTAGCGGCAGCTATAAAGAAAAGAGCATTTTATTCAGTTTACTGGTAAGATATGGAAACTTTAAGTTATTGATAGTTACCACTGAGGCTATTTTCCTTAAATAAAATAACTCCATCGGCCCTTTCTAGATTTATCTTGACATATACCTCACGATAAGGCTGTTGCTCCTTTTAGAGACAAAAACATATCAAAATCCTTTGAGGCAAATTTTATTTGCACTTGAAATATAAAATATCCTCATCTACTACTCATTCTATTAAAAAAGGAAGTTGACCACTTCACAAATTAATAATCTCCTATCATTTTCTCAGTAGCAGTTGAAACAGTGGAGAATTTGTATTTGCCTCTAACTATATTTATTTTTATTTAACAAAAGAAAAGTGTATATGAGCAAATACATCAGACGAGGGTTGAAGAAGGGAGGTACAAAGATGAATAAGACATAGCCCCTGTCTTCAAATATAATTATAATCTTCTAATGGGGGATCAATAAGTACACAAAGAACACAGAAAATAAAAAGAAAGGAGAAAGTGAGAAAGGGGCTAAATGTGAGCACCTTGGTATTCTAAAGATGCTTTTAAACCTGGAGCCAGAAAGTTTGATCTAAGATAGACGATTAAAGAGCAGGCAGGATAAAAGAGCTGAATTTAAATTCCATCCTGGGAAACACCTGATCTAGAGGCCTTTCACTTTTTTTGTTCTGCCCTGGGTAGCTGAATCCAAGCCAGATGTTCCTTGAGAAGATTCAACTAACATTGCTGAAGATCGGTTCCCAAAAAGGTAAATTACTTGCTTTCTGTTGTCTTTTTTTTTTCTTGTTGCTTCGGAAATCAGTAAAGCTGTTTTAGAAACTACTGTTTTATCAATATAGTGATACACAGCCTTGTGTTTACATATATGTAATTTTCTCTGAAATACCTTACAAGGTAACTGAAATGCCAGTCTTTGGGCTTAGTAATGCTCTTTAGCTCTGTTAACATTCTCTCAGGTCACATTTAATTGGGCTTTCATTGGTAAATCTTGAGCTCAGCCTTTGCCAAAAAGCAATCAGTCTGACAACCGCTTTCTTTTGCATTTTTCCATAGGTATTAGCTGATTTTTCCTCCTATGAATGAATTTCTGATTGCACAACTAAAAAAAATGACAATTAAATCCATGGATTCTGTCTGAGAAGCAAAATTGCTGATACTTCACATTAATGTCAGTAAGAATCGAATAAATAGGTTCTATGATTAAGACTTAGCAATGAGCCAAGTGCAATTTGCCCTCCAGACTTTTAGCCGTGAAATGCCTTTGTTGACAAGGGAGTGTCTGGCTTTTGAATCAGTGGGGCACCTTTTGGAGGGACTCCAGGTTCTCTTGACAACAGCACTTTTTTTTTTTTCTCTTTTTGGTGAGCCGAAAGGACTCCTCACCATACAAGGCCACGGCTGAGTAAAGTAATTCTCAGTAAGGCATAAACCACTGGCAAGCCTCACATACCATAATAATAATGTTGTACTGCAGCTGAACAAGGTCCAGGGAATACATTTGGGGCACAAAATTTCTTTCATTTTAATACCTTCACTGTATGATTCTGTTCTAAGAATTCCCTTTCCTTTTCTTCATTGATTATTTATTGTCCTAAATCACCATCTCTTTGAAAAGTCCTCACAGGGACGCAGATATTTTCCAGAATTGCTAATTGCTGATTTGAAAGCATGAATTCTCTCATCTCATCAAATCGGATTCTGTGTCTTAAGGTCAGATCAGCCTTTCTAAGAATCTTGTAAATCTCTACCTTTATGCCAAAATAAATTTTGAAATATTTCTTTTATCACGGGTAATGTACATGCACCTGTAATCCCAGCACTTTGGGAGGCTGAGGCGGGCGGATCATGAGGTCAGGAGTTTGAGACCAGCCTGGCCAATTTGGTGAAACCCCTTCTGTACTAAAAATACAAAAATTAGCCGGGCATGGTGGCACACGCCTGTAAGTTTCAGCTACTCGGGAGGCTGAGGCAGAAGAACCGCTTGAACCCGGGAGGCAGAGATTGCAGTGTGCCGAGATTGCACCACTGTACTCCAGCCTGGGCGACAGAGCGAGACTCCATCTCGAATAAATAAATAAATAAATAAATAAAATAACTGCAGATTAAGTCCAGATTGCTACTATTGTTCTTTCTGAAATCGCCAGTCTTTCTACTGATAATGGTATCTGAAGTATCAATAAGGGACCAAAAATTTTTCAGAACATAAAGTCAGTTTCCTCTCCTTTGTGGCTTATAATTGTTGACTCCCTTAAGAGATTTTTCTCTCTTAAGGCCTGGCACGGTGGCTCATGCCTGTAATCCCAGCACTTTGGGAGGCCAAAGCAGGCGGATCACAAGGTCAGGAGTTCGAGACCAGCCTGGCCAACAAGATGAAACCCCGTCTCTACTAAAAATACAAAAATTATCCGGGTGTGGTGGCGCACACCCATAATCCCAGCTACTCAGGAGGCTGAGGCAGGAGAATTGCTTAAACCCGGGAGGTGGAGATTGCAGTGAGCTGAGATCGCACCACTGCACTCCAGCCTGGGCAACAGAGCAAGACTCCATCTCAAAAAAAAAAAAAAGATTTTTACATGTATTTTGCTGGAGCAATTAGTATGAAATCTTAGTATCGTGTTATTCAATTCATCCTTCAACCTCTCAACTTCTATTAATTGAATGAATGATGGTTGACAGTGTAGCATGATATGTCCAAATGTAAAACACTGCATATATAAATATGTTGTTTTAGTATCATTGAGCACTATCTATGGAATAAGTTTCAGGAATCGTATGTATTTTAGTTAATCATGCTGTGGTGATGCTGAGACTGACTCATTCCAAATTCATGCCAACCTCCTTCTCCTACTGCAGAAGCTGGAAAACTAAAAACCCCTTTGACCTTAGACCCGTTTGCAACTGAAGTGTGGGTATAATTTACATTCTGCTGATCAGAAGCACTTGCATAAACTGAGTTAGATGGGAAAAAAGCAGAGCACAGCTTTGCATTGCTGTAAATCATGACAGTAGCAGCAACAGCAGCGTGGTTCTGCAGTTGGCAGCTCTACCAGCAGCTTCCTGGTCATAGCAGAGGTGAAGTCGGAGCTTGTAGCAAAGGTGTCTCAACTTAGCAGGCAGATTCTTGGCTCCACGACTTCCTGACTGTAGGCTCCTTTAGTGAGTCTGTTCTGTGATGTGGCCCTAGAGTCTACTTCTTCAGCTCTCATAATGATTCTTTAAGCCACTTGTATCAATCGTCGGTTGCCACAATAATGCTGGATAACAAACACTCTCAAATGCAGCAACTTAAAATAATAACCATTTATTATTGCTTATGAATCTCTGGGTCAGTTGGCCAGTTCTGCTGATGTAGGTTGAGCTTAGCTAATCCCACTAAGCCTGCTTGTGGATTTGTGGCCAGCTGATGGGTTAGCTAGAAATTGGCTGGTCTCAGATGGCTTCAGCTAGGACAACTCCTCATCGTTCCACTTGGGCTCTCATCTTCTAGCAAGCTAGCCTGGATTGTTCTCATGGAAAATGAAAGATTCCAAAAGGAATCCAAAGTACGGAGGATTCCAAAGGATTCCAAAGTATGTGAAGCCTCTTGAGGGCTTGGCTTCGAAACAGCATACCATCACCTCTACCATATTTTGTTAGCCAAAGCAGATTAAAAGGCCATCCCAGATTCAAGGGCTAGGGAAATAGACTCAACCCCTTCATGGAAGGAGTGGCAGAGTCACGTTCGTTGTAAAGGAAGAATGAAGAATTGGTAGACTAGTATTGCAATAGGTCTTCCTCACTACTGAATACCCTGAAAATACCCTTTCTGTTTTGAAAAGCTAGAATAAATTATATTATCTGAAATTTAACTCTGACCGATGCAATGCCAGTTCAGACATATGTGTGCATCTTGATTCCCTCTTAAAACTCTGTAAAATGACAGTAACTGAATGCCAGGGCAAACACGTGCATTCATCTCAATTTCTTCTTAAAACTTCATGCAATGGGCCAGGCGCGGTGGCTCACGCCTGTAATCCCAGCACTTTGGGAGGCCGAGGCGGGCGGATCACGAGGTCAGGAGATCGAGACCATCCTGGCTAACACGGCGAAACCCTGTCTCTGCTAAAAATACAAAAAAATTAGCCAGGCGAGGTCGCGGGCGCCTGTAGTCCCAGCTACTTGGGAGGCTGAGGCAGGAGAATGGCGTGAATCCGGGAGGCAGAGCCTGCAGTGAGCCGAGATCATGCCACTGCACTCCAGCCTGGGCGACAGAGCGAGACTCCATCTCAAAAAAAAAGAAAAAACTTCATGAAATGATAGTAAATGAATAAAACAGGTATAACAGGTATAAACCAGTGAGGTCAAAGAGAATGGCAGAGGGGACAACTGTAAAATAGAAATATTAACAAATATTGAAGTTATGGAGAGTAGTCTGTTGCAGATGGGGTTCTCTGGAAAGCAGACTCGGAGATGAAGTTTAACGTGCTGAATGTCTATTAGTGAGTGTTCCTGAGATCAACACCTGTGGAAGGGAGGGCAACAGAGTAGAACTGGGTAGAAGAAGAAGTGAAGCTGCAAGGCAGGCCTGACAGCCTCAGCCAACCCCATGAGAAATCATGAACTAAAATTATTTGTCAGAGGTGTCCTGCCTTGGGCCAAAATGAGCCTCCTTAGGAAGGCTGTAACCTTGGAAAAGGTGGCTGTCTGCCGTGGAGGTAACCTCTAAAGGGGCTGACAGCAGAAAGCACTCCGAGTAGGAGCAGCAACACATCCTTCTTTGAAGTGGAATATGGACAGTGCATCACTGAAAGCACGTTACTGTTTAAGCAGTCAGTGTACCTCACAAGCAGCACATACTTGAAGGCTTACACACAAAAAAAAACTCTGGTCCTATTGGGAGCTAGTTTCAATGCAGCTGTTAGACTCTTAGTCTTCAAACCTTCAGGAGTGAAGAAGAGTACCTGTCAGCATGAGTTCCTTTTGCCACAGTGTAGAGTCCCAGATGGAACATTGCCACATCCTGTCCGGTTCCTGCCTTAGCAAAGAACTGACTCCTCCTACTGCCAGAATCCTAAAAAGAATCCTTTATCTTTTTCATAAGCTTTCCAGCCTACTTCTGGTTCAAAACTCTCAGAGACAAAACACTGGATCTGCATCTCCTCCTTTCCCTTCCCTAGACTGGTCTCCCCTTCCTTGCTTTGTGGCAAAGTGGTTATATTTTGCTCCTGGGGTGGATCATCCACAGTCCTGTGCTTCCAGACATTCTGGTAACGTTGGTGCCATTGAAACAATGAGGAAAGCCAGATCCAGGAACCAACAGGACATCTGCTTATGACATCCATAGCCAAAGGAAGGATGGGAATTGAGTATAGAGAAACCCCAGCCCTAGAAGAGAGCAAGGAAAAAGGAACTGGATTTGAGGAGCTGTGCAGACTTGTCTTTTTATCTATGAGACTATAAAACACCATATAAAGGGAAATTGTCCGTATTTGTGACCCCCCAAAAAAAATTGGCTCCCTAAAATTAATTCCAATTGCAGTCATTTATAAACCAGCTACTACCACTTATGCCTAATTACCATGCAGCACAGTAACAACCGTACATGCCATAAAGCATGTGATCAGTTCATTGATTGGAAAGCTAAACTCTGCAACTATAGGGACAGCCGATGTGCAAACACTTTGTGAATTGAAAAGCGTTACAGAAATGGGAGCAGTTCTTGTCATTAGGCTATAAAGAATGTCTCCTTTTGTATCCTTCCTCATCTTTGCTGTTCCTAAACAATGGAACTCACATAGTTTCTTTCACTTCAGTCATCTCTTAGTCTCAAATTATTCTAAACAATACTTTTTCTGATTATTATTAGTATTGGCTACAATTGATTAAGTCCTTGCTACATGTCTTTAGGTTGTCCATGCTGTACCATAATGTTTCAGTCGGGAAATCAGAGCCACTATAGGTTGTACAGGAATAAGGGGCTTCATATAGAAATGCAAGCTTGCCCAGATGTGAGAGAAGGTAAAGTAGTGAAAGTTGAGACAGTCACAGCCCAAAGACTGGAAAAAAAATGTTGCTGATGACTTCAGCCTAAAGCCTGGAGTATGGATAGGGAGCTGATGGGTGAAGACTGAGAATCCTGCCATCACTACAGAGTGAGAGCTCGTAGAAAGGACTATGGACTCCCACATCTGGTGACCCTGTCTGATAAACCTCAGCAAGATTTACCCTGAGAACAATGGTCTCCCATCACTTCTGCCCACAAAGTCTTGCACAAGTCGCAAACTCAAAGTCTCATTGACTACCTCCAACCCAGAATTATATAAGAATGGAGATTCTGGGAAAGGTAGTTCCCAGCCTTGGACAGGCATGGCACTGATGGTGTGGAGTGACCAACAGGCTGTCTGGCATACGGACAACTCTACTATGTAGGATGTAGGTGTTACTGTTAATATTTTTTGGCAGATAAAATTCTGAGATGTTTAATAACTTGCCTGAGGTCACATGCTAATCAGTGACAGAGCTAAAAGTCAAACCCAGGTCGGTCTGATGCTCATGATCCTACCTTAACAACTCTTCTCTAACAGTCCTTCAAAATCTGTATAAGTACTATTAATTGTCACAATATTTCTTCTAATATTATGTCCCTGTCTCTGTGACTACCAGAGGCATATATTTTGACTATTCTAGAACATTGTGGATAAAAGATATAGATCTTGGGAGTAAAGCAACATGTCAGGGATGCATTCCTACTCTGGGGCCAGAGCTGGGACATTTCTGCTGCCCTCAGTAGCAGGTGAACTGTTAGGCAGCTTACAGGGCTGCATTATTAGAAAGTCCTTTTTCCTCCTCTGGTCAAAGAAAAATTAATATCTACAGTCCTCAATTCTCCAGTCTCTTCCAAGTACTGTGCCCTACACAATGCTTCCTTGAATGTACTTTTGGAGGGAGGAAAGGGTATGCATTCTTAAACTTCAAATTGAATGTAAAAAGCTTTAAGGGGACTATTTGGAGAACTTCCTATGTGCTCCCTAGACTTTGTGAGATGGAGTGGCTATTATCTAATTGGGGGAAATGCAATGGGGAAAGTTTGCAGCTGGAGTTGGTTTAACAGCAGAATGAAGAGAGGAGGGTGCATTAGGAACAATATGCATAACAGGGCAAGAATGTATGAACTCTCATGGGCCAAGCTAGACAGATGGAGAGGACCAACCTGGAGTCATGTTCAATCCTACCTAACAGTATTCCCTGAAGGGGAAATGTGACCCAACTGTGGATTGCCAGAAGTTCAGGTGTTGAGAGTGAGATCAATGTGGTCCCTGAAGTGCAGCCCTGCCCACAAAAAGGGAGCTGCAGTCAGAGGTCCTCACTGGGCAGGCCTCCAAACACATCCCTCAAGGGAAGGAGCCAGCAATTGTGCACCTGCCACCTCAGAGGAAATCATCGGATTACAAACTGCACAAGCCACAAAAGGCCTTTTTTCATTAATTCTCTGTTCTTCTGAGCCTAGCTCTGAAAACGTCAGAAATAGCATCTAGAAAGCAGAGAGTAGTAGAAGGAGAAGCAGAGAAGTAGAAATGTCAATTACGCATCTCTCCAACCACGGATATCCAAGCCCTAACTAGGCACATGGTTGGGAAGGTAGGAAGACAGGAAGAAGGGAAAAGGGAACCAGATCAGAGTTTTATGCTCATGAGAAACTTTAAAAATCATGAAAAGGAGGCTGTTCTTGTGACTAAAAGTAACCAAAGGATTTTTTTATTTCCTAACTAGGAGTAACTGAAGAAATTTGGAACCTAGATGAGATTGCATCCAGGAATGGGATTTAGCAGGGAGAAATGGGAAATAATAAAGTCTTTCCCCTATTCAGTCCAGCTTGTAAATAAAATGATCATAACAATGTAATAGAAACAATGAGAGAACATAAAAGGACTCTTAGAAACTAAAAACATTATAGGAGAATTTTTAAATGGTGTGTAAGAGTTAGAAAATAAAGCTGAGGAAATCTCTTGGAAACTAGAACAAAAAGAAACAATCAATTAAAAGACAATAAAAGTCAACAGTCATCAGGAAGACCCAGAATATGACATCGTAACACCTCTGTTTAAAAAAAGAGAAAACCAGAAAAAAAATGTAGAGAAGGAAATTACTGAAGAAACAATGCAAGAAGTCTTCCCAGAATTGTTGACATGAGTTTCCAAATTAAAAGTGCCCACCCTGCACATGCATTAATTCATTCTGTAAATATGTGAATGCACCTTTTATGTGCTAGATGCAGTTCTAGAACTATGGCAGACACTAAAACAGGAAAGTCCCTGCTATGGAGCTTGCATTCTACTGGAGGGAGACAGGTAAGAAAGAAAGAATTATATCATGTGTCAGATGGTGATAGAAATTATTAAGTAAAATAAACCTGCATAAAGGAATATGTGATGAGGGGGTGTGGGGGAGGGATCACTGTTTGAAAGCGTACAGTTAAAGACCTCTCTGGTAAGTGACATCTGAGCAAAGAGGGTGAGAGATGCAAGTATGCTAGGAATGTAAGCCCAGCAAGGGCAAGGTTCTTTGTCCACCTTGTTTACTGACGTATCCCAAAGACCTGCAGCATACTTGGTACTCAACAAACATTTGTTGAATAAATGAATCTGTTCCATATGCTGTTGCATAAGGAAAAGCATATGCAAAAACCCTGAGACAAGAACAAGAAAGTTAATGTGGCTGGAGCAGAGGAAGCTTTGGGGGTAATTGTAGGTGATGACCTTGGAGGCTGTGGCTAGAACTTTGGATTTTATTCCGAGACACGGAAATCCATTGCAAAGTTCTGAACATCATAGTGTCACAATACAATTCACATTGTTAAAAAACTTACCCTTGCATCTGTGAAGAAAATAGATGGCAACAGGACAAGAATGGGAGCAGGTAGACCCTCCCAGTCCAGGCAAATATTACCAGTGGCTAAGAGTAAGGTAGTATCAGTGAAGAAGTGATCCTATTATTGATAGATCTTAAAGCAGAGTACACAAGACTTGCTGATTAATTAAATGTTACGCGTGAGAGAAATATAAAAGTTAAGGATGAAACCAAAGTTTTTAACCTAAACAACTCGGAGGATGGAGGGGGAAACAGAGGAACCAATTGCAAGGTGAGAAGTTAAGGGTTATTTTGGATTTATCGATTTTGAGATGCCTAAATGACAAGTGGAGATGCCACATGTATTTCTTTGCTAAATAAATAAATTGGTGGAGAAATTGCATATTCAGGTTTATCCTCCTCAATATAGTGTATCTATCTCAAGGGCCACACGAGTGACCTATTTTAAGGCTCATTTCCAACGTTGACAATGCAGTAGTCCTCTCCTCACAGCTAGAGTAAAAGCTGTTGATTCTCTCCTTTTACGGTGCCTGCAGGATTTTTTCTTTCACATGTGCACCCTTCCTTTTCCACATGACATCCTCCCTCTTTCCTCTATATTCTTGGGGCATAGGTCCCTCTTATTTTGTGTGTGTTGCAGGGGAGGTAAAGGGAAGACAAGCAAACCCTTCACTTGGCCATTCTGCTCTTTCTTCTTCATTTCCCTGACTAAACTTTGTCGCTTCTCCCTCCAATCATGGATAGAGCTTTCACTTTTTTTTTTTTTTTTTTAATATTGAGACAGAGTCTCACTCTGTTGCCCAGGCTGGAGTGCAGTGGTGCTAACTCAGCTCACGGCAACCTCCGCCTCCTAGGTTCAAGCAATTCTCCCACCTCAGCCTCCCGAGTAGCTGAGATTACAGGCACATGCCACCACGCCTGGCTAATTTTTTTTTAATTTTAGTGAAGACAGGGTTTCTCTATGTGGCCAGGCTGGTCTTGAACTCCTGACTTCAAGTGATCTGCCCCCCTCGACCTCCCAAAGTGCTGGGATTATAGGCATGAGCCACCACACCCAGCCTGAGCTTTTACTTCTTAACCCTGACTTCCATCTTCAAACCCATCACCAAACCAGTCCTTTGAAGGCCAAGCCTTTGGGCTATTCTCCAGTCTCCTTCACACTCGGTGGGTCTCTGCACCCTTCCCTGTGTTGACTTCTCATTGTAGGCCTCCCCTGGGATTCATCCTTGGTCACCTGCTGTCCTATCTGCGTGCTTCCTCCCTCAGAAAGCTCATCCATCCCCATAACTGTGGTGAACACCTCTGCACTGATGACTCTCAACCGTAATGTTCAGTCTTGACTTCCTGTCAGATCTTGGACTTCCTGAGAGGTAGTTAAGCAAAGTGATGGTCTAGAATAAGCACTGAATTCAGATGGCTTGGGTTTAAATCCCAATTTAACTGTATAAACTTGGGGTCATCTTTAACTTCTCATTCTTCATAAAATGGGGATAATAAGAGTATCTGTCTCAAACAGTTTCCCTGAGGATAAAATAAAGGATAAAATACATTTACATGTGTAAAACACCCAGCGTCTGGCACATAGTAAATAATAAAGGTTAGTTATCATTATGGGACATCACACTTTCACCACCAACTCAATTTATACAACACCACACTCCTTATTTGTTTCTCTCTCCCTTTAATCAATTGTCCTCCTATTTTTTCATGGTGTCTCTATTTCTCAGATCCACATCATAGAACATTTGTAATAATCTCTGACTTGCCTTTTACTTCAATTTCTTTATTCAGTCAGTTAACAGACAGATCTTGCTAATTTTCCTTTTTTTTTTTTTTTTTTTTGTTGTTGTTTTTTTTTGAGATGGAGTCTCACCCTGTCACCCAGGCTGGTGCAACGGCACGATTCTCCTGCCTCAGCCTCCTGAGTAGCTGGGATTACAGGTATGCACCACCATGCCCAGCTAATTTTTTGTGTCTTTAGTAGAGACAGGGTTTCACCACATTGGCCAGGCTGGTCTCTAACTCCTGACCTCATGATCCAACCACCGCAGCCTCCCAAAGTGCTGGGATTACAGGCATGAGCCACCGTTCCTGGCCAGGTCTTGCTAATTTTCTTACTAATTTTTCCTTTGATGTGTCACTTAAATCTTTTGCTTTCCTCTTTTGCCCTCTGCTATGCCTCAGAACAGCCCCACCTCCTCACACCAAGGCAGCCAGGGCTCCAGCCTCTTTGTGAGTCTCCGTGGACTCAGCTCTTCAGCCCCAATAATGGAAATCTTCTTTAGATCTCAAACATTGTTCTTCTCTTCATTCAGAAATGTTCAGTATTCCCAGTTTCCATTCCCATCAAGTGCAGAATCCTTCAGCTAGAGAGCACTTTCTAGAACTTCCACAATATGGCTCCACTCTGTACAACCTTATTTCCTTCCAGTTTGCCTGCCCTGTCTCCCTACTGCACCAAGACCACGTCACATTGTTTCTGGTCTCTGCTTCTTGCATTTTGTTCTCGCCTAAATTTCCCTCCTCACTCTTCTCTACCAATCTCAATCTACTTGTTATTCAGCCCGGCTCAATCTCAGCTTCCTCCCTGAGATGCACATTCTTCCTATTACTTGACCTCATTCTTCCTATTACTGTAGCACCTGAAACCAACATTTGACCCCGATGACACATTATGGCATATTATTCCATGTAGTTTCAAAATGTAAGTCATTTTTTGTGTGTATTAGATTATAAAATCCGTTTTCTAAAGTTCAGTGTCCCTGCCCCACCCTTCCCTACTGCACACCTGGAAAAGCCATGAATCCATAGAAAAGACTCATAAATTGATAAAATATAAAAATACTACTAATAATACACACTATACTATATGCCAAGGAGCTTTACATATATTCATTTGTTTAATCCTTACAATAATTCTATATTAGAAATAGTAGAAATATTATTATCCTCATTTTACAACTGAGAAAACTGAGGCACAGAGAGGCTAAGTAACTTGCCCATGATTGATCACTGACTCAGAGTAATCTTCACATATGGAGATATGTGAAGGAATGCAAAAATACAATCTAAGAAGATTATACTGTAAAAAATACAGTGAAGACCCAAGGAAGAGAAATCCAAAACCTCACCCTCACTTCAGTAATACAAAATTTCTGTACTTCTGAGTTGTGAAGGGAAGGAATAAGTAGGAGTCACTTTTTCTTCTGAAATCTTTTTGAGATAGTCTCACTGTGCTGCCCAGGCTGGAGTGCAGTGGCACGATCTCAGCTCACTGCAGCCTCTGCCTCCTGGGTCCATGATTCTCATGCCTCAGATGCCCAAGTAGCTGGGATTACAGGTGCCCACCACCATGCCCAGCTAATTTTGTGTTTTTAGTAGAGATGGGGTTTCACTATATTGGCCAAACAGGTCTTGAACTCCTGGCCTCAAGCCATCTGCCCACCTCAACCTCCCCAAGTGCTGGGATTACAGGGGTGAGCCACCACACCCAGCCAGGAGTCACGTTTTTTAAGATGCAGTTTGTCATTTTTTATTTATCTGATTCTAAATGAATCACAGAAGAAACCTAAAAAGAACTGGTCCCCCTGTCCCCATTTTTAGGTGAGGTCAATAGGACTGCTTTGAGAGCTCACTCAGGCCCAACCATCAGTCCGTTATGAAATAAGTATCCCTGTAAATTGGCAACTACCCAACTGCCCTATCCCGAAAAGGGACAAGTGTTATGTGGTGTGCTCTGAAAGCCGCACTTTCTTTGCCTTGTTACAAAGGAATAGTTCTGGCTGTTCACAAATAATGTAGTGCTATATTAGCTTGCATGTGTTTGAAATCAGTCAAATATCCCCCAAAACAGCAGCTAGTCTTCACCTACCTTAGCTCCAGGTCCTGTCCGTCCTCGGAAGGGAGTGCGAAGGGGCTGGGTGATCCCTTGATGTCTGGCTGAGCGGCCAACACCCTAATGCTCAAGGCGACAGCCCCAAACGCTGGGCTGTTGCCCCAACACTCATCACCTCCCTTGTGTGAAGGAAAGACTACAGCCCATCTCCAGACTGAGGTGGCAAGTCGTAGAATTGGACTAATCAGTCATTTTCCTCCGACCTAATTAGGAAGTTGTACCTCTTGGCTTTTAGTTTGAGAAGAGAAAACCAGTGGCCTGTTACCTCAGAAAACTCTGCCCGGTGAGAGGCCAGCTCTTCTGCTCTGATTGCCACATGGAGATTTTGCAAATCTGACTAAAAATTTATTAAAATGGTTATGCTTGCCTACAGTAGTAGGCATCTTTAAAATGAAAAGGAATTAAGAAACCTTGTTATATAATGAATGTTTTATACCACCTCACTGGTATTCAAACATATTTTTTTGCTAAGCTCAGATGATTTCCATACGGGTGAAAGACTTCAGATTTTAATTGTATCAAAGATAATTAACAGGACTCTGAAAAGGTAGTTACCTACATGTCATTCTACATCCAGCAAAATATTTGCGTGAGAGGATGTTTCAGCTGTCGCACACAACCCTGACTGACATTTAAGTGGATTATTAGCTGTCTTGCCCCAGCATCTATTCTGCTTTAGTGGCTTCTATCCTCCAACCCCGCTGAAAGTGACTCAAGGCACTACAGATTCCAAAGGCAGCCTGCCAGATTAAGCAGAGAAACTGCAGGAAGCATCCCTACATTGTGAGAGGAAAGTCAGTGCAGTTCCCCTGAGATAGGTGTGCGTTAATGTAACCATGGTTTTTAATCTCCTCGGATACTCTCTCTGTACCTATGCATACCATGTACAGTATGCTCAAAAGAAACATGATAATGGCTAACAGCTGGATTCTTTCTAGCAGTTTCTTATCAAGTGCCTCATAGTTTGCAGCTTCCCAGAACAAAGAGTGTCTCTGAGGCTTAAGCCCAGAAGCTTAATTTATAAACTGAGTGTAATGAACCTTGTCAGAATTGTATTACCACTTGGCTTGTACCATAATATATGTGTGGAGTGGCTATTGTATACAAAGACGACTTATTTCAACACACTGGAACTTTCCATTTGTTAACTGTCTATCAGCCCTGGAATAGTCATTTTGCTTTTGTTTTTATTTCAATAGCTGCCATTTAGCCAGCTGCCATGAAGATAGCCATCTCCATCTGATTCATTTGGGGCTACAATTCATGTATTAAGGTTAAATCCATATCTTTTATCCACCTTGGGTGAAGAACACGAAAGATCCTATACAACTGGTCTAACACCTGTGTGTTCTCTCTCCTAAAAGTTAATACCCAATTCAGCTTGGTGCAGGTTTTAAAATTTAAATAAAAAAATAAAGTTCATATTCAAGTTAAACCTTGGTCTATGTCTAATCATTACAACCCTTCTGGAATCCACAAATGCCAAAGCATTTGCCCCAAAAAACAGCCTGGAACCAAGGTGTCATGAAGCATTTCACCAGTCCGACTGGACAGGGCTGTGAATCATCTTCCTTTCTTACCCAGTTGGCACAGATACATAGCAACTGAACAGCATTTTGTCTCCGGAAGAGTATAATTTCCTTAAATTACCATTAGGTACTAGTGTTGTTTTCACTAGCAGCTTGTACAGGGCCAGACATATCTCAGGGAGACCAAACAAATCTTCAGAAGCAACCCACATGTGGAGAAACCATGTTGCAGAGTTTGAAACCTCTTAAGATGGAGTAAGCAAAATCATCCTCCCAGCTCAGCTGCCTGGGAAACTTGAGCCCCTGGCACCTGAACATCACCACGGCTCCAAGCAATGACACCATCTTTTGTTCTCTGGTTTATTTTTCTGCCTAACTCCTTCTGTCACCTGCCTCTTCCCTAGGGACTGAGCTAATAGAAGACTGGTACCTCTCTCAGCAAGTCCATCTGGTTCATTGAAATTTATCTCACAAAGAGTAGCAATTCGAAAGATGGGAAGAGTGGCACAAAGTGGTTTATTTTCTATAAGTGCCCCCCCACCCCCCTCCAACTTTGTGGGGGGAAAAAAAAAAAAGCAACAGCTTCCCTTTCACTGCAGCAGCAACCTGTAAGGTAATGGATCGTTTCAGGGCATTCAGATCTGGCCTACATTGGCGCTGATATTTATCCGGCTTATTCTGGTATTTTCTTCAGGTTAAACTTGTACTACTTCAGTGTCGCACTGACAGTGACTTTCTTTCTTAATGTTCACAACCTGGAGGGAGTGAACAAGGCATATACAAAAGGTAACAACACATTCACAATATAAACAAAGAGCAAAGAAATCTTTATATTTCCCTGTAGATTCCTGCTATTTTAAGAAGCAGTGGTGGTTGTGCCACTTATTCATTTTTTAACTATGAGTCGGATTTGCAGCATTCTCCTCCCTAGTCTGTGGCTAGAATAGCGTTTTCCAAACTATGGGCCCTACTGCTAAAGAACACACAATCTGCCTGGGTTTGAATCCTTGCTCTACTACACTAGCTGTGTGAGTTTAGGCAAGTTACTTAATGTCCATGTGCCTCAGTTTCCTCATCTGCAACATGGGGAAAATAATAGTGCTTATTTCTTTTTGTTTGTTTTTTGTTTTTGTTTTTGTCTTTTGAGATGGAGTTTCACTCCGTCTCGTTGCCCAGGCTGGAGTGCAATGGCACGATCTCGGCTCACCACAACCTCTGCCTCCCAGGTTCAAGCAATCCTCCTGCCTCAGCCTCCCGAGTAGCTGAGATTACAGGCATGCGCCACCATGCCTGGCTAATTTTTTTTTTTTGTATTTTTAGTAGAGACGGGGTTTCTCCATGTTGGTCAGGCTGGTCTCAAACTCCCAACCTCAGGTGATCCACCCACCTCAGTCTCCCAAAGTGCTGGGATTACAGGCATGAGCCACTGCGCCTGGCCAATAGTGCCTATTTCATGAGATGGTAGTGAGAATTAATTTAGTTAATATAGGTGAAAAATGTAAATACTGACTGGCTAATTGTAAGTATTAAATATTATCATTATTCAATTCTACAGAACAGTAGTTCCAAGAGATGTTTCTAGGGAAACAAGAGCCTGTGGTCAAGTAAGATTGAAAATGCTTCACACTAACATATGTCATCAAATCTACAAAGTTATTGATTACATACCACTAGGAAAGAAAAAGCAATGCCAATTAAACTAGGACACAATGCTTTCCCCAGGGATTTGGCGATTTTCCTGGTTTCAGTTGTGTTGCTCCCTTGGTGAGTGGTAGCCACTCCTTGTGCGCCTACCTCGGTAACAAAATATAGCCCTAGCTACTGGGTATCTTCCTTTCTTAAGTTCTATCAAGCATTTGGTTATTGCTTTGCAAGAAGATAAGGAACTGTAGTGCTGTGGGCCAGATGTTTGTCCTCCTAAAATTCATACATTGAAATCCTAACCCCCAAGGTGATGGTAACAAGAGGTGGGGCCTTTGGGAGGTGATTAGGTCCTGAGGACAGAGCCCTTATGAGTGGGATTAGTGCCCATTAAAAAATGCCTGAGACAGGAATATTCAGCCCCTATTCAGCCTGAAGAAGTTACAGAGGGTGACTCTTCATCCCTCTGTAACCGTTAGGATTAAGGGTCCCCTTGTAAAAAGGGAGGGGAAAATATGTCAGAGGCATTTGAACCAGAGCAACTCCATCTTGAATAGGAGCCGGGTAAAATAAGGATGAGACCGACTTGGCTCCATTCCCAGGAGATTAGACATTCTTAGTCACAGGATGAGATAGGAGTTTGGCACAAGATACAGGTCACAAAGACCCTGCTGATAAAACAGGATGAGGAAAAGAAGCTGGCCAAAACCCACTGAAACCAAGATGGGGATGGAAGTGACCTCTAGTCATCCTCACTGCTCATTATATGCTAATTATAATCCATTAGCAAGCTGAAAGACACTCCGCCAGTGCCATGACAGTTTACAAATGCCATGGCAATGTCAGGAAGTTATCCTGTATGGCCTAAAAAGGGGAGGAACAGGAACCCTCAGTTCAGGGAATTGCCCACCCTTTTCCTAGGAAACTCATGATAACCCACCCTTTGTTTAGCATATAATCGAGAAATAACTATAAGCAGCCCATGTGGCTACTCTGCCTATAGAATAGCCATTCTTTTGTTTCTTTACTTTCCTAATAAACTTGTTTTCACTTTAACAACAACAGCAAAAAGGCCTGAGAGAATCTCATTGACACTTCCACCATGAGAAGACATGGTGAGAAAGCACCATCCATGAACCAGAAAGTGTATCCCCTTACCAGACTCTGAATCTGCCAGCGCCTTCACCCTGGATGTTCTAGCCTCCAGAACTTCGAGAAATAAATTTCTGTTGCTTGTAAGCTACTCAGTCTGTGGCATTTTGCTATAGCAGCTCAAATAGACTAAGACATGTAGTTAACCTACAATGATGAGCTTCTGCTGCTCTAACATCTTGTATATACCCGACTGCTCTGTTTCCATACCTTTTGACATATACGGTAACTTTTCATTTCAATACCAATTCATGGTGTGATCTTTATGAAGATACTTTAAAAAGCAATGAAACATCATTCTATGCTGTGCTAGGAATATACCTAACTCAGCTGAAGTGACAACAAAAATAGCTATGGCCAACATCGCATGTACCCAGGCAATGACAACCATGGCAAAACTGCTGCCTGACCAACAACTGCTATAAGATACCACTGACTGTAAGAAGCATCCTACCTCAGAGATAATAAAGTACAGAGGGAAGTTCTACTTAGAATTGATGAAATATTTATTCCCCCTTTAAGAGATCACCAATGCATATTAACATATTAAAGGTACAAGGAAGCCCTGCAGTAAAGAAACCCTCTTCCCTGCTTTAAGCCAATATTGGACCAGACAGCCCTTTTTACAAGTTATACCTATCAACATGTTGGCAAATTCATATCAACATATTCTACTGAAATAGAATCTAACAAATCTGAGCATAATCAAGTAATCACAGGGAATTTTTTCAACCGCTTTATAGTCAAGCAGCTATATAGTCAACCAGGAAGACTGACCCAATTGTGGAATCAAAGACAGAAAAGTAGCCCCCACAGAAATCCTAGAGACTAATGATGATAAGTCAATATCTCCATATTCTTAAAGAAGACACTTGCCGGCTGGGTGCGCTGGTTCACACCTGTAATCCCAGCACTTTGGGAGGCTAAGGCAGGTGGATCACCTGAGGTCAAGAGTTTGAGACCAGCCTGGCCAGTATGGTGCAACTCCGTCTCTAATAAAAATACAAAAGTTAGCCAGGCATGGTGGCGCATGCCTGCAGTCCTAGCTGCTCGGGAGGCTGAGGCAGAAGAATTGCTTGAACCCGGAAGGTGAAGGTTGCAGTGAGCCAAGACTGTGCCACTGCACTCCAGCCTGTGTGACAAAGCGAGACTCCATCTCAAAAAGAAAATACAAAAATTAGCCAGTTGTGGTGGCATGCACCTGTAGCCCCAGCTACTTGGGAGGCTGAGACAGGAGAATTGCTTGAACCTGGGAGGCAGAAGTTGAAGTGAGCCAAGATCATGCCACTGCACTCCAGTCTGGGCAACAGAGCAAGACTTCACCTCAAAAAAAAAAAAAGCACTTGCCTCGTCCCCAAGTCCAGAGTTTTTATCACGATAAGACTAACTCCTCAGAACTGGTCAAATTCCAGTTTAATAAACACTATCGAGCCCTTGATATACATTAAGTCCTGAGCTCAGCACCAGAGCTACGAAATGCTTATAGGACCTCTGTTTCATCATCCGCAAAAACGCAATAATAATAATAACACAATAATAATAGTATTACTGTATGTATGCAGTGAAGTACTGTATGTACAGCACTTGATATAGTGCCCTGGCTTGGAGGGTTGCAAGTGTCATTCCAGTGAGGAAGATGGAAAGGAAAGGTAGGAAATGCCGAAGAAGCACGAGCCAGTGGGAGCCATGGGGGCCACTGTCATTCCCCTGTCCCTTATTCTATAAGAGCGATTGCTATAGAGGCTGCTGAGCAAATGGCTTACTGTCCTCTGGTTTAGTTTTAACTTTAGATTCAACTCATTCAAGTTCCTTTGTGCCTGCAAAATCACAAGAAGGAAGTGAGGCTTTAGCTGGGCTGGCATCAGTCATCTGCCGCCTGCATAGGCTGGGGTTCAGCAGTGCACAGCAATGACTTATTTCATCTTCAGGTTTGTATTTGGTGTGAGAACCTGCAGGGAGAGGGAGATCATTTGGCAAGGGCAGGGAGGGGCATATAAGCATCGGGAGGTGAGCCAGAGTCAGAAGTCAGCTCAGAGGCCTTCACATCCAGCCCAGATCAGGAGCTAAGTAAAGGTGGCACCTTAAGTACTGGGCCCTCTGAACTGGGGGCCATCCAGGACTTCATGAGACATCCAGGCCCACTTTAACTGGGCCCTTAACTGGAGTTAGAGCCATACTAGGTACACAGATTCTAAAGACAGGGATACTTGTACCCAGGGTACCCACTTCACAGCCACACTCCCAGTTCTTTCTCCCTATCCAAGAGGCTTAACTAGTCACTCCTACAGTACTGCAGTGCTTCTCACACTCACAGCCACTCGGCGGGAATATGTCAGGAGCTTAAACACTCAGCCTCCTGCTAGGAAAGAGAAACTAATGTCAGAGAAAATGTTTAAAAGGAGAGCATTTGAAGGATGGGGAAACCATTAAATCAGAGCATGCTTTTTTCCCCATTTTTCATTTTAAGTGACTCAAAAGTAGGGGAGGAAAAGGGAGAGACAATTCAACACTGCAGAAATGACCACTGACAGCTGTAAGCAAATGTCTGAATGTTCTCTTCTAGGCAAGATAGTACTGCTTTCTGTTACACAGCGTCAGATCTCATTATGTTCTTTTGATAACTGAACACTACTTGGTAACATGGAAAACTTATTAAAAATATTCATTAGAGAATTAATATGCTTCATTTCTTCCGATTAAGTGTTGTAATAAAGATATCTTTTCTTTATGTGCCAAATATCTCTCAAAAGAATGAAGAATATCAGAGTTTTAAAAATCTGATTGAATTCATTTACAAACTGTTAACTACTAGAAACAACCTGGCATAATATCCACCTGATTCCTCATAGATGGGTAACTAGTGTTATTGATTTGATTTCACTCATCCTCAGGGATTAGAGCAATCTACTTATGGTGACTTCTTGCTTGCTTGCTTTTCTTTTTCTTTCTTTTTTTTTTTTTTTTTTTGACAGTCTTCCTCTGTTACCCAGGCTGGAGTGCAGTGACAATCATAGCTCACTGTATCCTCAAAATCATGAGCTCAAGTGACCCTCCTGCTTGAGCCTCTCAAGTAGCTAGGACTACAGGCATGCACTACCTTGCCCAGCTGATTTAAAAAAAAAAAAATTTTTGTGAGACAGGGTGTTGCTATGTTGCCCAGGCTGGTCTTGAGCTCCTGGCCTCAAGTGGTCCTCCTGCCTAGGCCTCCCAAAGTGTTGGGATTATAGGTGGGAGCCACTGTGTCCAGCCAACTTCTTAATAACTGAAGCAAAACACTACATAGATGTTGAAACTTCAGTAATAAAGTTGATAACATCAAGTTGCCTTGGCTTCTCCATGTAGACATTAATAGGGATAAAGAACAACTTGTTGAATCAACAAAGATTATTCCCACACACAGGAGGAAAGGAAGAGCAAGTTAAAAGAGAACAAATGAATGGAAAGCTATGTGTCCAGAATCACAGGAATGAATACAGGATAATAAAAGAGAAGAAAGATGTAGGTGAAGGGACAGGGACATATTCAAGGAAAAGCTTAGTAGTAAAGGCATTTACAAACCAGTGAGGGAACTTAAAGATGACCAGAAAAGGGAGCTAAGCATTTTTGTGGCAGCATCTGGAACTGCCTGGAGGATGGAGAAAGGCCCTAGAGAAAAAAGTGACATATATCATGGGTTTCCATGGTGATGATGACAGTGTCACTATCAGAGCATTACGACTTCAGAATAGAAATGAGGATATAATAATAGCATACACTAACATCTCCCTTTTAAATCCCTCCCAAAGCTCTTAGTATTTACTCATTAATTTTCACAACACCTATGAATTAGGGAGTATTACCTATTTTAGAGATCAAAAAATCAGAAACAATTGAAATGGCCACAATGCCTGAAAAAGTATATTGCTGCTAATCTCTCACCCTGCACTATAAACTTGTGGGATAATTGACATAAAGACTATTTCACTGGTGCTTATGCTAAGTAATATGATGAGTTTTTGAGCTAACCATTTTTGGGAAATGTACGTTGGGCCACTGGAGAAAAAACTTTCTAACAAGTGTTCTTAGATTTCTTCTTTACTTATAAAACATGAGAAAACAGAAATTTCAGGCTTTTCAACAGCTGAGCATTGTTTTCCAAATGTTTTGCATCAAAGATTACCTGTCTGTCTTCCCCATGGGTTGCTTTTATTGCAACTGGCATTCTTTCAGGCTTTTTAATTTTTTTTCTGGGCTTTGTTTCACTTTACTCTTCTTCCCCCTCTCTTCCCCCTACTTCATTCATCTGTTCCATAACCCCCCTTCAAACACACCCTCAAAACCAGGGATGGGGCCTATGACTATATCACTATAAAATTCTTATTACTACTCATTCTTAGAATGATTAGGACACTCATTAACCTGGAGAGGAAATTCATATTACAGTTGAAGAAGTTTTGGAATCGGACAAGCTGGGTTCTAATCCTGCCTCTGACACCTGCCAGCAAAGTGACCTTAGACCAACTACTTCTCTGATCTTAGTTTTCTCCATCTGTAAAGTAAAATTATATTTGTATGTATTTCCCAGGGTTGTTGTGAGGATAAAATTGGATAATGTATGTAGAGCATTTAGCAAGAGTTATTCCTGAGGCTATGAAAATGCAGGCTTCCCTATCTAGGTAGCTCTCCTTCCACTTTCTCATACCCTATTTTGCAATCCCCAACTTGACTCTAAAGCCTTTTAACACTAATCTCCTTTCAAGGGTCTCTCTCTGTTCCCATCTTGAAGACAAAGAGCAAGAATGCTCAGAAAAGCTATGTTCACATTCAGTATCTATTGGGACCTCAGGAAGTGGCTGAGGGACTATAAATCCAGAGAACAAAATTTTACTGTGTTTCCTCCTTCCAAACCATGTGATCTTGGGTAAGCTGCTTCTCAGATCCTCAAGTTTCTTCTGTAAAATGGCATCACAATGCCTACCTCATAGAAATTTTTTTTTTGAGACAAGTTTCACTCGTTGCCTAGGCTGCAGTGCAATGGCACAATTTCAGCTCACTGCAACCTCTGTCTCCCAGGTTCAAGTGATTCTCATGCCTCAGCCTCCCAAGTAGCTGGGATTACAGGCATGCACCAACACACCTGGCTAATTTTGCAGTTTTAGTAGAGACGGGGGTTTCTCCACGTTAGTCAGGCTGGTCTTGAACTCCCAACCTCAGGTGATCTGCCTGCCTTGGCCTCCCAAAGTGCTGGGATTACAGGCATGAGCCACTGCTCCCGGCCTTTACAGAGATCTTATGAAAGTTAAAAGTACTTATGAATGTAAAAATGGCTTATACAGGAGCATAACACACAATCAATGTTCAATAAAGTGTGACCTGAATGTGACTGTGAATTAAAAATATTTCCTATCATTCTCACTTTCCTAGAATTTAACAGTAATGAAGTAAATTCTGGTATATCCTGTGATGCAGTTACTAAAATCCTAGAGTAGAACATTATTAACATGGGGAAAATGCTCATGATCTATTACTAAGTGAATAGTATTTTATATTATTTTTGTTTTTTAAAAAACACTCAACACATACAGACACATACACACACACACACAGACACAAAAAGGGTTTTTACCAAACTTTTCTGTACTAAGCATTTATCCTTTTCTATTTAGGGACTGAAAGTTAAAATAGAAATTTTAAAAGGAGCTATGGCAAAAAAAAAAAAAAAAGTATTGTATGGTGGGTCCATCAAGCATGACAATGGAAGGAAGGCACTAAAAGCAGCGGGGAGTGTGGAGAGGGTAAGGAGAAGCCAAGAGTGGGGGAAGGGAGAGGGAGAAAACAGGTCAGAGCGAGGACAAGGTAAGTCAGGGCTCAGAGTCAGAGGAGCCTTCTCTTCCAAGCGTTTGCTGCTGGGATTGCCAAAATGCCTGCGGAGATACAGGGTGGCGTCTCAGCCATGCAGGCCACAAACATTCAAAGTTCACTGGGGGAACTGGGAGCCGGAGGAATTCTGAGCCCGGGGGCTTTAGATGCCCTGATTTTTCTGTCTCAGATCCACAGAAAGGGTGATTTACTTGCCTGCTTACGCAAAAGCTAACGGATGACCTAGATGGCCTCCCATGTGGCTTTCAAGTCTAGGAGACTGATTTACTAGGGTTTTGATTTATTCTCCTCCAATGAGCAATAAACCAAAAGCTATCACCGCTAGGTGGCATGCCCCAAATACTATTAAACTTTGAAACTGGCAGAAAAGTTGTTATCTCAGGGAATCACACACACTCTATAAGTCAAAAGCACTGCTAGAGGCAACAAGATGATCATAGAAGATTTTCAGTTTCTCACTGTTAAAAACAAAAATCATCAAGCAAAACCACTGTAACAATAACAAACACTCCTTTCCCAAATAATATATTAAATGCGTTTCTCATGGACATATCCTGGAATCCCCTTGGGAAACATGGCCCCCATACCCCTATCAGTGCCTATAACAATCTCCTCCTTTCCCAACCAAAATAAACAAGTGCCCCCTATCATATGCCAAAAGCAGAAGTAGGTCTCTCATGTCATCAAGGAATAATGTACAACCATAGATACAAGATTTGCATGAGCTGAAGTAGGACAAGAAATTCCCCACACAGGATCTATTATGGTCGAGAAAGGACAAGAATGGGACCCAGGCCAGAAAGAATATACTTCTTTTGACCTAATAATCTTCTCTTTCTAAATATCAGTGCCACTGTCAGGATCTCTATATTAAGCTAGAGCTGTTAGTCATTTACACCTTAATGTGGATTAGTTTTCTCTGCTGTCTTTTCTCCGGAACGTTACATGTTATTGGTTATTCTACAAGAATAAAATTTTAGTTGAATGGCTAAAAAGAGGAATGATTTTAGAGCACATGAAAGGAGTACCCAGAAAGGACAGGACAGGGTAGGGCCTTGAACTTGAGGACTCTGCATATGGCTGCAGAGGGTCACCAAGCTCTTGGCATTTTTGAATGAGGAGAGGAGAGTGTAGATGGAGAAATAATTAAAGGGAAGTGCTGAAAGAAAGGGATGTGGCAAGACACATTTTGCATAATTCATAGATTTGCCTAGGACTATCTGGATGCCTAGTGATGAAATGTGAAGAAATACAGACAATTTGGTATTTTCCAACTATGTAACTCTAACAGGAAATTCCCTGTATTGTTCTATATTTAAATAAATTAAATATATGAGATGTGACAATAAATACAAGGGCAGATTTTTTTAAGCAAACACACATGTATAGACACGCAAATGAGTTATTATCCCTTTCAAAGTATTCACCCATTTTAATAATGCAAACCATTTTGGAAACTCCTCTTTTAAAATTGACACATATCTTTTGAAAACCCAGTGCTAACACAACAGCATTCTTTTTGAAAGTGGATTTCAGTTGTTGAAAGAGTCAAAAGTTGGCTGGGTGTAGTGGCTCACCCCTTTAATCCCAACACTATGGGAAGTAAAGGCAGGAGACAGCTCGAAGCCAGGAGTTCAAGATCAGCCTTGGCAACATAGTGAGACCCTATCTCCACAAAAAGAAAAAAAAAAAAAAAAGTCACTGGCCTGGTGTGGTGGCTCACACCTGTAATCCCAGCACTTTGGGAGGCTGAAGTGGAAGGATTGCTTGAAGCCAGAAGTTCAACACCAGCCTGGGCAATACAGTGGGACCCCATCTCAATAAAAAATATAAAATTTTGAAAAAGTCATTTGGAGCTAAATTTGGCAAACAGAAAGGATGATCAATAAGAATGTTCCATTTTTGGTCAAAACTGAAGCGCACGACTCAGAAGTATGTGCTCTAGTATCACACTGGGCCACAATCCCTCTTCCACCATTTTATTAGCTCTGTGAACATAAGCAAGTTATGAAATCATTATTTGCCTCGGTTCTCTCATCTATAAAATGCAAATGATAATAATACCTACCTGATAATGTTGCTACGAGGTTAAATGACATAATGCATATAAAATACTTACATGGTACTGTAAGTATACATGGTAAGTAAGTATACACGGTACTGTATAGGGGCAGATGCCAAATAAATAGTAATAATGTTAGTAGTGGCAACAGCAATAATAGTAGAAGTGGCAGCAGCCACAGTAATATGTGGCTTGTAAACTTAAGGAGGCAATTTTTAAAATATGTAGCCTCCCAACTAGCAACTTTCAATAACTGCACCAATTTGCATGTGTATTGACATATTTTTAATCTTGTTTTTTTGTTTCTTAACCCATTCTTATTTAAACTCAGATGGCACATATTTTCCAAAGAGTTCCCTCCAGTCAGTGAAGAATATTCAGAGAGGCAGCTTCTGTACCAGTGGCTTAAAATTATTGTACCAATACATTAGAATTCATTAAGATGCTCTATTATCTAGACATGTCAAATTATATGTCTTGTTAATTCACAATAAAGATGTATCAAGCAAATGCCGATCATTTTCTAAAAACCGCTAAAACAGATTAAATCAGTCACTGACTAAAATAGATCTACTCAATCAATGTATAATTATTGACCATAAATTTTGGGCTGTATGGGCTGGCCTCTGGGGTAACAACCAGAGATATATGGATGAACCAAACAGATATAGCAGACCAACAGGAAGTTCTTGGATTCTCGAAACTACTTCCAGCTAAGGGACACGCACACACAAATACATAGGGCACCTCTGGAAGAACACTCAATACACTAGCAATAGTGATTGTCTCTGGGGAGCAATTATTTAATACTACTTTGAACTGTTCAAGTTACCTTATGCATGCATTACCTTTTCAAAAAGTAAATAGAAGTTAAAAATTTAAACTTTTATATACAACAAAAAATGGAGTAGTTTCTTCAAACCTGCTATGCTGATTCACATCTATTTTAATGATGTGAAATCTTTGTGCTTACCTCTTCACTTAGAAAGTTTAATCATTCACTTCAATATAATACTGTTATTGATCCCAGTCCATTAATTACTCCTAATTTCCCTTGTAAGCACATAATAACAGCTGTGCAACCCATCAGTCCACATGCCATGGTGATGGCCTGTTGAAATGCTTTGCTAAAGAATTTGGTCATGGAGGGGTTATCAGGATATTGTCATCTTTCTGGGTAACCATTTCCAAAGCTGGTGAGCAGAGTCTAAAGCCAACTCAGCATAGCCATCCAGCATCCTCCTCATCCATCAGCTGCCTGTCTCCCCAAGGTGCTAAGCAATGACCTTCCTCCATGAACACTGAGGCTCATTTTCTTCTTTGAGGCTCATTGCTATGTTCTCAACTCCAGAGAGTAGTATGTCCTTCAGGTTTAAACTTGTCCAAAAAAATCCATAAATCAATCAGCAAACATTTATAAATCATCTCCCACGTTCAAGGTACTGTGATGGATGTTTCAGGGATGTCAAGAAATATAAAATGTGGTTTCTAAACTCTAAGAGTTTATTGTCTAGTTAGAGAACTAAAACACATAAAAATTCAAAACATGGAACCGTACAAGTAGAATACTAAAAGTACCAAATTAAGAGGTTAAGGGGGAAGAGGCAATAATATTTATCAAATGGCTGTGCACTGTGCTAGGTGCTTCACATGTCCATTTCACTTAATCATCCTTCCAGTTCCACTTTGAACTCCATTTTATAGACTTGGAGGTGAAGAAAGTTGCCTAAAATCACACAGATGATCATGGCAGGGCTTGCATTTAAATTAAAGTAAGTCTGATTCCAAGGCCCTGCTCTTCTGACTCAAGCTTTGTCTTCCCAATATATACCATGCTCCCCATAGAAAATAAGTGCTCTAAGGATTAATTGAAACAAGTTATCACTTTGAATGGTAACATAAGGCATCATGAACAGGATGTGAAATTTGAGAAAAGCTTTTAAACAGGTTAAAAACCCAAGGATGAGTAGAATGTTATAAGGTAAAAGGAAGGAAGAAAAATGTATTTCCATCTGTAAGAAAGTGCCTGTACTACAGTGTAGAGATGGAAGAGCCCAAGCTGGTGAGACGACCATTCTGTGTTGTGCCTGATCTGGTTACCTGCTCATCTCAGTACAGGTATACAGCATGGTCCTGGAAGTGCAGAGGTGCTTTAGGGACCAGCCAACCCATGAATAAGTGGGCTCTTCTTGGGAGGCAGTATTCCTGCACATACAATAGGAAAGGCATGGGCCAAACATCTCCAAGCCTTATATCTTCTCAGGGATTCTTGGTGTATGTCAGTGGCCCATCATACAAGACCAACAATTTTACTTAATTATAGGTAATGAATATATTAAAATGAACATATAGATATTTTGGAGTAGAATCCAGCATTAACATGGATTTTGTTAGTACAAGGTATTAATGTAATGCCATGCTTGTAATGGGCCCCATGAGCTCTGGCCCAGACGGCTGGGATTCATAGTTTGTACTCCTCTCCCATTAGGGGTTTCTCAGGGTGAGGACTGAGAGGTGCTGATATGGAGGAGACACACATGTGGCATAGCACATGATATTGTGGAGGCAAAAAGAGAGGAAAAGAGGGTCTATAATGGCCCTCCAGATCTCCATGTTCTGATGTCTGTTGTCATCCATACTCTCGTGTTGTTTGTTTCTTGCCTTGACTAATGAATAAAGTTCTCATTAGGAACACTCCATGCGTTACTAGGTCCTCATAGTCATCTTCGGCTTTGCACTTTGTCTCATATCCCACATCTCATCCATCAGCAAATCCTGTTGTCTCTACCTTGTAAGTGTACCCAGAATCCAACAGCGTCCCCACCTGTACTGCCAACACCCCATCCCAATGTTCACTGTCACTCCCCTGCTTCATCGCCACCATGGCCTCCCAGTTGGCATCCCTACCTCTGCCCTTGCCTGAGAGAGTCTACTCTCCACAGCAGCCGGGGTGCTCATGTGATAACATGCATCACATCATGAGGCTGCTCTGCTCCATGCCCCCAGGAACAGGCTATCCCCCTCAGAGTAAAAGCCCAGGACCTCCAAATCGCCTGCAAGGCCCCACCGGTCCTTTCCAACCACCCCATCTGTCCTCCCTTCTCTCACCATTACCCAGCCACATTGCCTGTTTACTGTTTCTGAGGAAGTCATCTCCCTCCTCAGGGCTCTTGGACATTCTGTTTGTTTTCCCTGACACGCCCTTCCTCAGATATCCCTGTGGCATTACCCTTTCCATCTCTAGACCTTGGCTCAAATGTCACTTTTTCAGGGAGACCTTCCCTAACCATCCCCAACATGCTCTGCTATCTGCTCTGCTATCAACATCTGACAATCTACTTATTAAACATGTTTATTGCCTGCTTCCCTCTACCAAAATGTCAGTTCCATGAGGGTGAGGATTGTTATTTCACTCATTCCCAGCTCCTTGAGCAATGCCTGATGCATCTTTGGCATGCAACAAATAATAGTCGAATAAATTCATCTACCTGGTAGTCCTTGGCTGGAAAAAGTTTTTGATTTTTTGTCTTTATAAAGCAAAGATGAAACTAAACTACCTGCCAAAGAGACAAAGAGAAATTGCATTTAAATAAAACTTAAAACAAGTTGCAGAATTTGCATCGTATAATCTCATTTTCAGTTTTTAAATTGTATGTGTGGGTATATATTATTGAACACTAACTGTATGCTAGCAGCTTGATAAACGGACTATACATGGGCTATGTACTATACTCATATAAATGTTCATAATTGCATAATAAAAGCACTGGAAAACACGTACCAAACTGTTAGCAAGTGGGAGTGAGGTTTGAGGGACTTGAGAGAAGACTAGCTTTTACTTTACACCATTCTTCATTAATTGAATGCTTTACAATGGAAATATTTTATAAATACAAAAAGAAAAACATCTGAAGAAACTCAATATCAGCGCCATTTCTATTGAAAATTTTTCATCTTGCAGTTTTGACTTCTCACAGAATCCTTTCCTTTGGACTTGAGGCCTCTGAACCTGTGCTAATTGCACTCTCTCAGGAATTCGACCTTGGCGACCATAGAAAATATCACAGGTGTCTGTGCTACCCAGAAAGCAAAGGGCTGTGGTGCTTTCTTTTTTCCTTTGAGTTACATTGCGACTGGCACAGTTATGAAATGAGAAATGTTACACACAAGATTGCCACAATCCCCATTTTTGGCTTATCTTTATATCCCATACATTCTTTTAAGATTTCTATCGCCTCCGTATTGTCGATTTCCACATCCACAGCCTAACAACGTGGTGCAATCGCCCTTTACGAAGCCGCAGACCAACAGACGGATGCTGCCCTGCTGCAGTTTCACAGCACACCGGGTCTTTCCGCTTCAGCTGGACAGAGGCCCAGCCAGGCCGTAGGGAGCATTCCGAAGGTCTCTCTGCAGAGGACCGGCCTCTCAGACCGAGAAGGCTCCACCCAGGCAGGAAAGGACACTGTATGTGGGGCAGTCGGCCTGGGCCCCATGGCTCGTGTTTGTTGCTGAATTGGGCAACGTGGGCTGCGGTTCACAGGGCAACAGGGACTTCACCACCTAACACATCGGGGCTGGTGCAGCTGAGGAGGGCTGCTTCTGCCTCTTGGTGACCACGCCCTTTCCCAGGCTGGGCCCACAGGAAGTCGGGCCGGGAAGGGAGGAGGCACTGCGAGCTGTGGGAACCACACAGGCTCCTTCACTGCTGACAAAGATCTACTCCACCCCCACCGAGAAACTAGCTCATAACCAGCTTTCCTCCTCCTCCGCAGCCCTCATGCCCTGAATGGCTGACTTGGGGGATGTTTACACTCATTTTTTTCATACTTAAGGGGGTGTGGGTGCCAGATCAACTTGCTCACCACTCAGACCGCACACAAGAAGCCTTATGTTGAAACTTGTTCAACCTCCAGTAACCAAGTCATGCAAGTGGAGAAAACTAGATAGCATTGCACACACACATATACATACACAGGCATATATAGACACATATATATCCATACATATGTGTTTATGTGTGTGTGCAATTATCTTTATACATATATTTAAAAATTTTATATATATATATACACACAGACACATATATATATAATTTTAATGCTGATAATGCTTGCCAAATGCTTGGTTTCAGTTGACTGCTGGTGGAGCGTACAACCTTGGTACAACCTCTCTGAAAGGCAATTTGACAACAGATATCAAAAGCCTTAAAGATTTTCATATCCACAGTAATTCCACTTCAAGAATTTAAAGAAACATAAAATGTATATACAAGGTTGTTCCTTCTAAGGTTACAGCTACAAGTATAGACTACTTTAAAGCCGTTCAAAATAATCTTTTGGAAGGTTTTTAAGGGGATAAAAAAGTCACCATAATAAATGAAAAGCCCTACATTTATATAAAAATGGACATAGTCTCACATAAAAATATGTGTGTGCATAGGTATCTATGCATGTGAGTGTTTCTGTGTACATAGAGAGAAGGAGCACTTCCTTTCTCTTGAACTACCCTCTGCCCTTGGTTTCCAATCACTGCATTCTTTCCTAGTTTTCTTCCTAGTCCACTGGCTGCTCCTTTGTTCTCCCATATTGCATCCTTCTCCTCTTCCCAACCAATCCATATTGGAGGGCTCAACCTCTGTCCTCAGACCTCCTGGCCATCTACATGTCACTCCTGAGACCATCTCCCCTACATCCTCTCTATGCTGATAATCCGCCAGATAAAATCTCCCTGCCTGTCCTCTTCCCCTAAGCTCCCGACTAGAAATCCTCACTCAGGTGTGAAATTCTTACTTGGCCTTCTTATATCCAAAATGGAACTTTTGATTTCCATTGCTGTCTCCTCCCCCTCACACACACACACACACCTGCTTCCGTCTCATTGTTTCCCATCTCAGTAAATGGATCATCATTTCACAAGAGATGGGACTAGAAACCAGGGCATCATATGCTTGATGCCTTCCTTCTTCTCTCATACCTTACATCCAACACATTAGTAGCAAGTCCTGTTGTCTCTATGTTCAAAATATGCACCAAATCCAGCCCCTCTCCTCATCAGCACTGCCCACTCCTCTGCCACCAGCATCTCTCCCCTAGACTTCTATGAGAGCCTCCCCGTTAGTCTCCCTGAATTCACACTGCCCGCCTACAATCTGTTCTCCATAAAGCAACTAATGATCCTTTTATAAAATAAATTACATCAGAAGGCATGAAACCTATAAACAAAATGTTAAAAGTTATCCAGGAATGATGAGATTATGGGCTGTTCTTATTTTATTCTGTCTGCTTCTCTACTATTTGTCACATTTCTAACAATAAACACATTTCACTTTTACCAGTAAGAAATCAAAATGTTGTTTTGAAAAAACAAAATTACAGGTTTCAGGTTGACAGGGTAGGAGTTTAGCTTCCATGAATCAGCCCTGACAAACCAATACCAAGCAAGCTACAGAGCAGTAGTGAGTTCCCAACCTCCAAAGGCAGCAGCAAGAAGCAAGGAAGAATGTCCTAAACCAAGACAGCAACTACATGGCGCTTGTGATGCCACTTCTGCCTCGTATACACATAACAGACATCACTAAATGACTGGCACCATTGCCAGCTGAGCCTGGATGCAGCCTCACATCCTTCTCAACACAGAGGCAGCCACTATCATTCCATTAGGGTTGACACTTACATATTTACCATCTGTAATAAGCATTCTATCCCAGGATTGTGGAGTTAAATTATTATGCTCCTTTATAAAAGAATATAATGCACTCAATATTTTCAAGTTACTTTTACATCTAAAATCTCATATAGCTTCACAAAACCTCAGAAGGTAGGAAAAGCAGGTATATTTTTAATTTTTATTTTTACTTTAAGATCTGGGGTACATGTGCAGGATGTGCAGGTTTGTTACATAGGTAAATGTGTACAATGGTGGTTGGCTGCACCTATCAACCCATCACCTAGGTATTAAGCCCAGCATGCATTACCCATTTTTCCTAATAAGAGCAGATATTTTTACCCCCCTTTTAATAGAATTGAGGGCCACAACAGTTAAAGTCACACAGCAGAGCCCTGGTCTCCTCATGGCCACACTCCCCTGTGCTTTTCTGTGGTTCCCATAAACCTCTGCAGGCTCTGAAAGAGGTCAGAACCTCACATCCCAGCAGAGATAAATGTAGGGGCCAAGGATAGCACCAAACCTGAACAGAGATGGGCCACAAGTGATGCATAGTCCGTTACTATTGACAACTTTGAAAATAAATAGTGAAGAAACAGATGAAGGGACATTCACAAATTTCATAACAAAAGCCATCATCCTCTTCAGGGGCAGGGCCTCTAGAAGCCAAACATGTTTGTTGGTCACCATAGAAACCATGAACTGCCTGCCACCCCTCCATTTGACCTATTCGGAAGTAGCTTTTTTTAAGGACTCCCAAGCCTGCAAAGAACAGATTGCTCAATTGGCTTTAGCATCTTTTCACACTTTGCTGTTCCCTTCTCTGCGGTTGTACACAGGTTCAATGCCCAAGAAAAATGAAGTATCCACATGACCGCCATGAAGCAGAATTCAAATTTCCACTGCTGTCCCATCTGCCTGAAGTAAGCCGCTTACTCCATAAGCCACTAAGCAATTAATTGCTGTCAGAGATAGTTTGACCCCTGTCCTTGGCAAGCCAATTCATGAAACTCCTAGGGCAGGAAATAAGTGGAGAAAACTCATATTCCCAAAGGAATGGGTGTGGTGCTCTCAAACAGAAAAGACTGTCAGGAAGATTCCTTTCTGTAACATACAGGACCACGTGGCAACATCAGCAATTGGAGAAGTTTGTCTTCTCTTCTGTCCCTGCTTTGACTTCCTTCCCCTCACACATACACCTCACCCTCCCATTGATTGCTCCACCTGCTCCCCACCCCCCTAAGGCATTCTCTGCCTCCCCTCTTCAGATACCCCCAAAGGTCGGATCCTTTATATTATTTTCTCACCTTTATGCCTTTTTTGTAATAAAATACTCTGTCTCTTTGGTGGATATGCAAGTGAGAAAGCCATCCTTTGACCAGTGAATTTTTCTGATATTACAGTAAGACTAATCCTGATTCAAACTCTTTCTACATATTTTCTATTTTATTGTTTATTTATTTATTTATTTTTGAGATGGAGTTTCACTGTTGTTGCCCAGACTGGAGTGCAATGGTGCAATCTCGGCTCACCGCAACCTCTGCCTCCCAGGTTCAAGTGATTCTCCTCCCTCAGTCTCCCGAGTAGCTGGGATTACAGGCATGAGCCACCACGTCTGGCTAATTTTGTATTTTTAGTAGAGACGGGGTTTCTCCATGTCGGTCAGGCTGGTCTCGAACTACCAACCTCAGGTGATCAGCCCGCCTCGGCCTCCCAAAGTGCTGGGATTACAGGCGTGAGCCACCACGCCCTCCCCACTCTTTCTACATATTTTTGATGCAGGGGTGGAGTAGGGGTACAGGAAATGTAGAGTCCCTGGATCGTGCTGCCAGCCCCACCTCCTTTAACTTTATTCCGCCCCCATCTGCCTTAAGACCACAGACCCCAGCATCCAGAGAACTTTGCTCCAAGAATGTCTTTACCCTGCCCCCAGCCACTCCACCCACCCCTACTCTTGGCAAAGGACAGCCTAAGACCTTCAGATGTGCCGGGTGACAGTGATTACACCATAGCACATACCACTGCCGAATAAATGATGGGCTGAAGTCTGAATCCCAGGACTGGAACACCGTGCTGATCCTCCCACTTGTTAATGATATGAGTGGACTCTAATTTCTTCTTCAGGATAATAATTGCTGCCAAGTACTGTGTGCCCATATGATAATTAATCTAGCACCGTCAGAGAATACCATGAATGCCAATTATAGATGCCAGAGAGACAAAGGGAGATGAAAGAAACAAAGTGTGGTTTGGCTGAATGAAAGCTATACTGTATCAATAAATTGTTTATAGGGTGTTCCTTATTGCCATGCAACCCAATAATAATTAGATGCTCTATTCAAAATGTGCCACACTAAGTTTGTTGTAAATTTAATTCAGTTATAACAGCTGGATCTATGCTGGGCCATTTGCTCACAATCAAAACAAAAAAAAGGACACCCTTCCTCCCCATTCCAGGAAGAAGAGAAATGGTATCGCTAACATGCCTCATGTTACAGTCTCCTGAGTTGTCCAGCTCCCCATTTGCACTTTTCTATATTACTCTGTGCTACTCACAAACCTCTCAGCTCCGTGGATCCCATAAATTCCCAGGTTTGCTCACGGGCCCGGACTGGGCAAAGGGAAATAGGTCCCTCTGGGCAAACAATGATGTGGCTTAACTGCGCTGACAAATGCTGATCAAATGGCTGGCATTCCCCAGTGGGAAGGGAAGGCAAAGAAAGGGAAGCAGGCAGCAAGCAGGTGGGTGAGAAGGAAGTTGTTTGCACTTGAAATGGTCGGTGACAAGATATTCCCATAAACCACCAGATGTCATTCAGATCTACTGTCATCCTAAAAAAATGGCAGCTCCAGAGCCTGCCTGTTTCAGCAGCGAGGTTTCACATCTGGGTCAGCCACTAGGCTGGATGTCAAAACACAAGGAAACATGATAACTCGGGGAGTATAGTCATATGTTTGCTGACTGATAATCATAGGGTCCCAAAACAACAGGCTTGGAAGGAGTCTAGTCCCCCACACCCAGCAGGGAGTATTCGGTCATAGGGTTAAGACAAAACCATGCACAAGAACTCACCATGTGGATTCCCCACTCCCAACTCGACTCCCACTCACAAATATTTTAGACATACTCTGCCAGGGCACAGAGGCGTATCCCAGTGTCCCATCGAAGCAAAACTATCATGGGCCTCCTACTGCCCTAAGAGTGAAATCCAAACCCATGACCAGGGCCTGCAAAGCCTGGCAAACCTCTCCTGGTGCTGCTGCCCCCTTGTTCACCTGACTCAGCCCCTCTGGGCTCCTTTCCACCCCTTTTTCCTTTCTCAGAGCCTCTGCACATGACGTTCCCTCCACCTGTACCTCCGACACCACCTATCCTCACAAACAGCCCCAGTTCTGCACACATGTCCCAGGGCCTTCCACTCCTTCAGTCACCCAGCTAATGCTATGGAGGCCCGCAGTGCCCAGGCACAGCAGTGAACAGCAAAGCCCTGCCCTCGTGGAGCTTACATTCAAGTTGGAGGAGACTGGAAATAAACAAATAAACCAGGAAAGAGTATAATATTCTGTCAGCTGGTGTTAAGTACTGTGGAGATGAAAGCACAGCAAGGAGTGAAGGGGGTAAGCAAGGGTGAGGGAGGGGGGTACTACTTCCTTGTCAAAAGATCTTTCCCGAGGTTCTCTCTCTTAGCCTTCATCTATTTCCTTCCTAATGCCCATCACAATGTGTAACTTTCTATTGTATGGGTTTGTTTGTTGTTATTTTTAATCTGTTATCCCCACTAGTATGTAAAGTCCATGTACGTAGGAACTACTGCTGCCTTCTTTTCCATGTTTCCCAGCACTTATGGCTGGACTAGTAGGTCCTTGATAAATTTGTTGGATGAATGGAGGAAGGAAGGCAGGAAGGAATTGAGGGAGGGAGGGAAAAAGGGAGATGGGGAGGGAGGGAGAGGCTGAGAACTACAGGGAGAAGCAAAGAAATCAGAGAGCCAAGGAAAGGACAAGGTGAGTGGGAAGATGGTCTTGGTGGACAGCCCTCAGAGGGCGGTATGTGCAGGCGCATGCACGTGTGTGTGTGTGTTTGTGTACGCATGTGTGCGTGTGTGCATGTGTGTGTATTGATGGAAGGGTAGGAAATGCAAGTGGAGGTTGCCCTAGGTCCATTTAAAGAGTTTGAAATAGAATAAATAGCAACCGAAGAGTTGTCTCACTCCCCTAAAAGGAGGAAACATGCTCAGAGTGATTAAATATGCTATCCAAGGTTGCACAGCCTGAGGGGGTGAGAACCAGGAAAGTTTGCCCTCCACAAACTGGAGCTGAAACACTGCCCTTGGAAGGGAGTGAGAACAGGGGCAAGTGTTGGCCTGAGTACTCAGTGCTGCTGCCTTTGGGATGTCCAGGTTCTTCAAGAGATTTTAGTGGTTGAGAAGGAAGTGACCTTGGTGAGGTTAAGTGAAATGGGCATTTCATAAATTGCTGGTGCCAACAGAAATTGATAACACTTTGAGAAGGCAGTTAGGCACCAAGCATTAGGAATTTCAAATGCTGACTGACTTTGAAATTTTACTTTAGGTATTGTAAGGGAATACTTCAAAACATGAAAAAACTTTATGCCCAAAGATATCCAGATATTTATAGCAAAATTATTCATAATTTGCAAGAAGCTAAACCACCTAAAATGTCTAAATATCCAACAATAGAAGATTAGTAAGCGAGAATATATCTACTTGATGGAATAGTATGCAGTTATTAAAAATGAAGTATATGAAGATTGGGTAAAGGTGAAAATACTTCACACAATGTTAAGTAAAAAGAATTAAGATTAATATTTTTACATGATATGATCTATAACATTACATTTGCATAATTATTATATCTATGTAAAATAGAAAACACAGTGTAGACTGGGAGCGGTGGCTCAGCCTGTAATTCTAGCACTTTGGGAGGCCGAGGTGGGTGGATCAGCTGAGGTCAGGAGTTCCGAGACAAGCCTGGCCAACATGGTGAAACCCAGTCTGTACTAAAAATACAAAAATTAGCCAGGCGTGGTGGTACTTGCCTGTAATCCCAGCTACTCGGGAGGCTGAGGCAGGAGAATTGCTTATTCCCGGAGGCAGAGGTTGCAGTGATCTGGGATCACGCCACTGCACTCCAGCCTGGGCGACAGAGTGAGACTCTGTCTCAAAAAAAAAAAAAAAAAGTGATTAAAGCAAAATTAAGAGGAGATGTTTCTAGCACACCATAAAAAATACCATTTTTGTCAATTAAAAACAAATTTTAATAAAGAAAATATTTTTTAAATATAAATAATGGTCAATCCAAATTCTCTTTGACCACTCTTTATTGAGCTGTGTGCCATGAGCCAGGCACTGGGCTAAGCACTGAGGTTAGAAAGATGCCGTCACAAAGAAGCACTAAAATACTGCACGATGAGCTACATGACAAGAGAAATGTATGGGTTTTTGAACCACACAAGAGGACCTCCAAACTCAGATTTGGTAGAGAAAAGGGGAAGGACAGTCAGGAAAAGTTTTTTAGGGGAAATACTATCTAAATGCTGAATCAAAGAGAAAATGTATGAAAAAACAGATGAACACAGACAAGGAAACAGAGTAAAAGAGAGAAAGAATAGACCCAAGAAAGGTCGCGAGGTTTCCAAGCAGAGTGAACCTGAGAAGGTGCAGCTTGTTTGAAGAATTGAGGGAAATTCCATTTGGCACAAGCGTAATATTATGGGGGGTCGGGGTGGGGCTAGGAAGCTGAAGACATAAGCAGAACCAATCCTGTGGAGCAGTTTGGACACTAAAGGCAACAGGAAGCCTTTGAAGTGTTTTCAGATCTGTGTTTTAGAAAGATCTCTTCCTGGCACCGTGACTGGATTGGATGCAAGGCTGGAGAGAATGGTGCAGGTTTAAAGCTATTTGATAATCCAGGAGAAAGAGAAGGGTGGATTTGTGTTTGGGTAAAGGGACTGTGGGTAGTTTTTCTTTTTTTTTTTTTCTTTTTTTTTTTTTTTTTTTTTGAGACGGAGTCTCGCTCTGTCGCCCAGGCTGGAGTGCAGTGGCGAGATCTCCGCTCACTGCAAGCTCCGCCTCCCAGGTTCACGCCATTCTCCTGCCTCAGCCTCCCGAGTAGCTGGGACTACAGGCGCCCGCCACCACGCCCAGCTAATTTTTTTGGTTTTTTTTTTTTTTTTTTTTTTTTTTTTTTTTGTAGTAGAGACGGGGTTTCACCGTGTTAGCCAGGATGGTCTGGATCTCCCGACCTCGTGATCCGCCCGCCTCGGCCTCCCAAAGTGCTGGGATTACAGGCGTGAGCCACCGCGCCCGGAGGACTGTGGGTAGTTTTTCTACCTTCATATTTTCTAGCATTTCCAAACTTTGTTTAATGACCATGTGTTATTTTCATAATGGGAAAAAAAAAAAAACATGGTTTAAGGAAGATGAGCCTTATAGTGTTCTGCCTGAAAGTGCCTCAGAGCCTTTGGGACTTGCTAATAAGCCAGAGGCCTCTGTGTCTGTACAAGAACTCACACCCACATGCTGACCTATAATGTCCCAGGTTCTGCCCACAGTCTACACTGAGAGGGTGTAATTTTCCATAGGCCAGGGACTCAGGTAAAAGCAGAAGTTGGCAGATGCAACAGCAACTGAGTGGGAAGAGAGAAGAGAGATGGCCTCCAACTCATACATAAAATCCAAGCGTTCATTCATTCATTTATCTATTCACCAATATTAAGCACCCACTGTGTAGGAGGCACTGTTCTAGGCGCTGCAGATACAGAAGTAAACAAAATGACAAAGTCCTAGTTACACATTCTAGGAAATAAGATAGACCATCTATGAATTAAGATTCAGCTAACTGTACTCCCTCCCTCATTTGAAGAAGTAGAGCCGCATGCCATACTGCTATTTACTGACAAGAGTGGTTTAGGAAACTTTGCGAAGTAATTACAGGTTTGATGACTCATAGCCATACTAAATGTGGCACCTGTAAACAGATACCTATGCGTGCCATGGTGTTTGTGACTGGGTTGGCTGGGTTGGGTAACACTGTTTCTAGAATAGGGCTTTCAGTATCGATTTCATATGTACCTATGTACACTTACAAATGTAACTCAAACTTCGCCTGATCTGGCCAGCCAGTGAGTACAAATGAGCTTACGCTAAAATAACAGCACACATTTTAGTAATGTGTTCTCCCAACCACATAAATGGAGACCTTTGCAATCTTTTCTCCCATGCTTGTATTTGGGAGCATCCAAGGGCATCTCGTGTGTTCACAAACACGCTTCTTATTTATGTTCTAGCAACCCGGCTACAGAAATAGCCATTTGGAGCAGCTTCTCAGCCCAGCCCTTCGTCGGCATTCTGTTTTCTTGCCCAGGAAGCAGTTTAAGAAATCCCCCAAACTACAGCTCTGGGGACAGAAAAACTCTCTTCTGTGGAGAAAGTATCGCTTTCCCCTAACACTGTGGAAAGACCGAGCTGAGCCAGTTCAGGTCAAGTGTTAGGACTCTGTAAGCACTAGCTCTAGAAGCAACTAACAATGTCTGGGTTTACCCTGAGCAATGTTGCTTGTGAATCTTTGTCTCAGGGAGTTTCTTGTAAAAATCAGCACCTTCAGCTTCCGCCTGCAGACCCCTCTCTGCTGAGCACAAACCTAGTCCACAGGCTGGTCTGGGGAGCAGCCTCATGGTGCCTTCTCCACATTCTCAGCTCCAAGCCCCAGGCACAAATCTCCCCTCGGGTCACCAGACAGGCCTGGGCATGGCTAAATCGCAATTAAAGGCAAACAGGATGGAGAAAAATCAGTTTTAAAAAGATCAGGCAAGGTTTAGGAGAATATGAGGGCAGAAAAATCCATCCCATACCACTGAGAAAGGAGGAATTTACAGAGAAGAGAGCAGGCTGGAAACAGCATTAAGCCACTCAGGACACAGTGAATCAGAATGCAAATGGACCGACCCAAATAGGCACCTCCTCCCCATGCTGCTGGGTCCACTCTGTCTCACACATAACCCTCTGTCTTAGAACTGCTATAGAGGACAGAAGGCCTCAGAGAACCAGGAATGGAAGACAGAAGAGAGATTGCCAGGAACCATTTCTAAATTTTAATTCTGTAGGTTATAATCCAAGTTTTCTTTGATAGCAAGTTTTCCCCTGGAGAGACAGGTTAAGGGACCTTTCAGATGACACCTTCTGTCCCTTTCTCAGCGCTAGAAGGTCAGTTCAGGAACCTACTGTTAGTTCCAATGCCCTTGATTGAAGTTAGCAATTTACAGAAATAGACTCAAATCCCCCTTCAAGCTGGAGATCCTGGAGAGAATACCCAGAGACAGAATGGGCCATCTCCAAGGCCAACTCAAATGCTGCCTGCTCCATGAAGCCCATCTGGAGCTCTCACTTTCAGATCCATACTCCTTCATCTTTTTCTCCTTCTTATTAAGCTCTAGGAGATGTTGTTTTTGGCTCCCTTCACCCTGTGGTGTAGTGATTAACCTCTCCTGTGGCAGATGGCAGACCTCATTGCAGCATCCCTGCAGCCCCATGCAAAGCCTCCCTCCTGTAACAGACACTTGGTAGGCAATTATCGAGTCAAGTATGGTCCCAGAGAATTACTTATGAAGATGACTCCTGCAAAAGTGGTGAGGGATTTTCTGGCACTGTCTTTTCTGAAGTCCCTGCTAGCACATGTTATTGTAATTGTCAGGATGTTCTCCAAAAGGGATAATGGCCTATCCAGAACTGATACCCAGCCAGTTCAAATCTCTGCTGCATAAAGGCCTACACCTGTTCTGATTAGCCAGGGCCTTCTCCTTGACCACTCCCACACACTCCTATGGTCTAGGTTCTCTGGACTCCCCACTGCCTTTGCATACTCTCTTCCTTCTTCCCCCATTAGGCAGCCCATATGCATCCTTTGAAGCCCAGCTTAACAGTGGCCTCCTGTGTGGAATCCCTCTGGCCTCTCCTCCCAGCAGAGGGAACACTCTTTCCTCTATGTTCCCTAGCACCCTGCACACTCCCATACAGCCCTTCTTCTATGCTAAGATTGTTTTTGTTCCCAGCCCCCCAACTTATGTGAGCTTACGTTTCACTCGTCTTGGCAGATCCAGCAAAACACATTGCCTGGCAGAAGCAGGAACTCAACAAATGTTTTTTGAATGAATGAATGAATGAATGGGCATGACTCTTGCAAATGTTTTCTAAAAAAGATGGCAAGGAAATCCCCTGAGACACTCAAAATTAACATTCCTATTAGTTTGTTATATACAGATTCATGTCTTGCTTTTTAAATTTAAAAATAATAAGGGCTAGGATTGAGGCCTTGCTAGGTGCTGAGTGTTTTACAAGCATTGTCTTGTTAGAATCCAAACAACCACCTGAGGCAGAGATAATTTTTACTTTATTTTACAGTTGAGTTAACAGAAACTGAGAAAGGTTAAGAAATGTGTCCAGATGCATATAGTTGGTAAGCGGGAGTGTGTTTGGCTTGAAAGCCTGTGCTCTCGACTGTCTCACTTTCCATCTAACACACATTACAGTCAGGACATTTTCCTATGTCATTAAGCTATTTTTAATGCCTTTATTATATAAAGGAGAAGCTTCTACACATGACTGACTGTAGTGCCTTATTATTCAAAGTGCGGTGAGCTCACCAGGCGCGCTCACCACTTGGGAGCTTGTTAGAAATGCAGGATCTCAGGTTCCGTCCCAGATGTACTTACTTAATCTGAGTCTGCATTTTAGCAAGATCCTTAGTGACATGTAAGTACACTGAAGTCTGAGAAGCACTGGTTTCTGTCAGGAATCAGCAGACCACAGCACACAGGCCACTCTAGCTGCCCCCGGGCCCCCACTCCGTTTCTGTATCGCCCTGAAGCTAAGAATGGTTTTTACCATTTCAATGGTTGATAATTTTTCGGAAAAGGAATACTATTTTGCAACTTGTGGAAATTATATGAAATTCACATTTCAATGTCCATAAATGAAGTTTTATTGAAACAAGTTCATTTATTCACATACTGTCTATGGTTTCTTTTGTGCTGCAACAGCAGACTTGAGTAGTTATGATGGACTGTGTGGCCCACAGAGATATTTACTATCTGGTTATTTATGGGAAAAGTTGGCCGACCCCTTTCTAACTCTATCCCTCATCTGTCACCCACAGCTCTATGGTTCAGAATGCAAGTGGAAAAAAGGACAACCGTCATGTGGGAAGACTAAGAGGGAAAGAGCATCCCAGTGAGACCCAGATTTCAGCTGAGGCCTGAGGGCTGAGGGAATCTACCATGGGGTAAAACTCCAGAGCGTAGAGGAAATGGGGGTGAACATGAGGTGTGGTAAGGCAGGGGTGAGGAGGAAAACAATGAAAACATGAGAGTAGAGAAGAGTGTGGATGACTTTGGAGGCAGCTCCTCAAAGGTAAGCGTGGAAGTCTGGCCAAGGCCAAGGATGAAAGATCAGTGCAGGTTTTAGCCTCAATTTTTGCCCACAAAGCCTCAATTTTCTTAAGGCTGCTGCAAGCTGAAGGGTTGGGTGGTATCCACGTAGTTGAAATTGACAGACTTTTCCTAATGTCTCCAAGCTGTGAGGGCGACAAGTATTCTCATCCCTAAGAGGAAATGCTAAACTTGATGTGTACAATGATGAAATTAACTAGCTCTCTATCCTGAAATGGAAGCTGTAGCTGCCTGCATAAGGAGCTTGTTACATATGCCAACTCCCAATCCCACCCTGAGACAGTCTGATTCAGTGGGAATTTGTATTTTAACAAGCATGCTACATAATTCCGATCCTTTGAGAAAGACTGCCTCTGTGAGTGAGACAACTCAAGCCTCTGGAAGGAGTTAGCTGCAGCTTGAGAAGGTGATGCTTCTAAAAGCAATCGTTTATATGGGTGAAGGTTTTCTGTTTTCTGGAGCTGTGTAAGACTTCAGGAAGAAGCAGTGGCATTAGAGAGGAATTTATAGGCTCTATCTGCTAATGAGCTGGGGGCAAGCAGAATGCTGCAGGCATCTGAGAAACCTGCAGAAAGGCATTAGCTAAGAGAGGTGTCCGAGGAGCTTAGGACTGACACTAAGGGTCCTAATCCAAAGAATGCCATCAAGTAAGATGTGGAGCATACGATGGCCAAAGAACAGAAATACCTGCCTCTCCCTAATGATGTGAAGATCTCAAGTGATACTTAACATATTAGGGTGCTCAGAGTTCAGGGTCACCCTAGGCAGGTGGCAGATCTCATATGTACTTGCAGTTGTCTCAGTTTTATTACATTTCATCCCTACTCCCACCATTCCCACAGTCTATATGACTGCATATATATAATTTCCCTCAGGTGCTACATGGGCGCTTGGTACCAAGTAAATTATGACATGGGCCCCCAAGGAATCTCTGACACAGGAGAGACACACAATGACAACTTATTTTTCACAGGTTACAAAAATAAAAATATCAGGTGTCATGAATACAAGGCATTGTCTCATGAATTAATAATTTAGTTTCCTAAAAAAGATGGATAGGCGAAAGAAGGACAGGATGGGAAATTAGTGCTTGTTTTAATCTGCTTTGGAGCTGCCAAGGAAAACCAGTTGTCTTCTCCGTTTTTCTGTGTTTCCTGGAAATCATGCTGGAAGCAACCAGATTTGAGGCGCAGCATGAAACATCTGTCCTGTTTTGGCTTCTCATTGAGATATTCATTCAGCTTTTGCATACAGCACCTTGCTGCCTTGAGACAAAATTTTAAAAACAAAAAAGCATTGCCAGGCTTTTTAAGCTATTGTGCAGGGTTGCTATTAGGAACTCACTGCACTTAGACTCTCCAGCCCACCCAGGAATATAGGTCTGACCCTTAAGGATAGTAAATAAGGGAGTGATATCCAAGAAAGGCTGACACTCCCTGTGCAGTTATTTTTCAACCCAGAGGCTGCTTCTGCATATGATATCACTTATGTAACTTTTCTTCGCAAGGACCCCTCTGGTGCCCCAATCTAGCCTCCACACCCATCCCTCCCCATATCATCAGCACAATGACATTTTTGCTGCTCCACCCAGCTGCGAATTTGCCAACAGTTTAAGGATGTGGACATTGAGTAAACAAAGACACAAAATTGAAGTTGGCTTTTGTGCAACTAGCTTTCAGGAGTTGCAGTTCTGTTCTTTCAGGTTTAAAATTTCAGTGCAGTAGAATAAGAAGACTGCCCAAACAATATTGCAAAGCTGCTTAGGAATTTCCATCACTAAAAATAGTATTATGTTACTTTGGGATAAAAGATTTTTAATTTATAGTGTAGTTCCCATGTAAGGATATGTATATTAACCTAGAACAACCTTGCTAGTTTCCATACGCCAGACTTCAAAATAAATTTATGATTAAAACCTTTTTAAGAATTCCAACAATACTGAGTGACCATCAATTCTTTAGAAAATGGGAACTAATTAATGGAAATTTTCTTCAAAGAATCTGACCTATTAAACATGATATTAAATATTCATCTATTTTAAAAGCTACAAATGTCAATGAAAAAAATAAAGCTGTCAAATGCTAGGAGCATTTCATTAAGAAAGCAGCTTCAAACATTGATGAAAGTTTTATAAAGTTAGGAACTCTCAAGCTTTACCTCCTAGTGAAGAAGTTACTAATATTGTCTTTATTATAATCAAAATGCCAAAAGAGCAGGAAAACAGCAGTATGGGGCCCTGAATTGAAGTCCCTCTTTTTCCATGTTTCTACTAGCCCAGCCCTTTTGTAAATAAAACCTTTATACAACTAAAGCAGCACTGACTTCAATGGGAAGTTATGATATCAGTGCTACAGTGAAATGGATTGCTACAAACAGAATAAGAGAGGAATAGATTGGATAATCAACACATATAGCAACTCGAAAGGATCGTTTTAGTGATTTCTTTTAATCTTCTCTACTACTAAGTATTTCACATAGGGATGCTTTTGGCTGCAAGTAACAGAATATCCAACTAACAGTGGCATTAAAAAAAGGGGTTCTGGTTTTCTATTGCTATAATATATAACAAACCAAAATTTAGTGGCTTAAAATAACATTTATTTTGCTCCTAGTCTGCAATTTGGGAAGGGCTTGGTGGGTGGCAGCTTGTCTGCTCCACTTGGCACCAGCTAGGGCACTTGAAGACTGGGGCCAGAGTCATCTGAAGGCTGCTTCACTCTCATGTTTGACAGTTCTTGCTGAGAAGACTCAGAGAGCTAGAGGCTGGTACAGCTGGGGCTCCTCAGGCATCTTGATTTCTGTGTGTTCTCCCACGTGAGTTCTTCAGCATGGCAGCTTCAGTGTAGACTGACTTCTAACATGTCAGCTCAAAGCTCCCAAGGCACACGTCAGAGAGAAGAAAAAGGCAGAAACCGCATCACCTTGTGAACCTAGCATGGAGAGTCATGCAGTGTCACATCTACTGAATTCTATTACTTAGAATCAAGTGGGTAAGGTTGGCCTATATTCAAGGGAGGGTGAATTAGACTTTGCTGGGAGGAGTGTCAAAGAATTTGTGGCCTTGTATTAAATCTACCACAAAGGGATTTATTTTTCATGTATGATGTCTAAAGGGAAGCAGTACTGTATAATATGGGGCTCCATGATCTAATAAAAACCAAGGGTTCATCTGTTCATCTATAATTCTGCTCTACCATTTTTAGATTGGCATATTGTCTCAAAGTTGCAAGCTGACTGCTATAGATTCAGACATTGTAGCCATGTTCAAGACCAAGAGGGGTGGAAGGAATAGTGCCTGCAGTTCTGGCCTCTTTTATTAGGAAATCAAAAGCCGTTCCCAAAACCCACCTCAGCAGAATTCTGCTTATGCCACATTGGCCAAAACTGTTACAAGGCCACCCCTTGCTTCAAGGGAGGTTACAGCAGTGAATATTCAGCTTCTCCTTTCTCTACTGTAGAGGTCAGCGAGGATGAAGAGAGCCAGAAATGGGCATTGGGTCAGTCAAGCCATGCTTCTGACCTGCAAAGCCTCCATATCAGACCCAAAAATTCACAAGTAAGTAAGTAAGAGCTTCAAAGAACTTCTCTCCCTCAGCCAAGGTTAACTATAAAATGACCCAAATATGCTTAACAGACCAAAAAAAAAAAATTGGCTAATGAATGGAACTATTTACAACTGTATTTTTGCAAATAGAATCAAAAGCTAGATATTGAATTAAGTGAATTGTTTCTACAGTTTAAACAGGAAGCAGAATGGGTTTCCCACAGAGCCATTTGCCGACAAGATAGGAGGGACAAGGAAGAGGAGAGACCACTGACTTGTGATAAAATGTGAAAGCTGCCCTGCAGATTACCTTGGCTTCAGAGGCCTGGGGCCTAAAAATAATTTGGGGGCAGGGCAAAGAGGAACTCTTCACTTGTAAACCTAACCCAAATTCTATATCTTATTTTATAGAACATTCCTTCTTTTAACCTTCTGTTACTCACTAGTGAATGGAAACAGGAAAAACATTGTGAGTTGATGGATTTTATCTAACCCATCTGCAACGATTATTCAAATGTAAGCTTTAAAGTTTTATAACATTTAGCTAAAGAAGAATCAAAACTCTTTTCTTTGCCCCGTGTAAGCACAAACACTCTCCTCGCCCTGCCAATTTGCCAGTCTACTGTCTCATGCTATGGTCTCATACGAGGATAAAAAAAATCACAGCACAGCAGATATTTTTATAGACCCTTCATTCATACAAGCCTTGGCATATGACCGCAACAATAGCTAAAACTGAAAAATGAGACAACTGGATTTACCGACTGATAGTGTCTAGAACTCTCTCCCAGGTAATTTAATAGATGTGCGTGAAAATGTGTGCTTTAAGGAGGACGCTGAATGTGAAGAAAGAATGCAACCACAGTGAGAGCTCCAGTACAATCCCAGGCTACAACTTCCAATGTCTGGTTCATCCTCAGAGAAAAAGGAATGAGGAAAGGAAATATTTTCCTTTAAATTGAAAGAACTCTGACATAAGGAAATTAAATAATTGATCCAAAGTGATGTTGCTCCTATTAAACAGAAAAAAAAGCACCAAGGCCTTTGCAAGCACTCGCATTAACAGTTTAATTTAGAATAGAAAGTAATGCAGGTCTTTATTCTAAACAATGGCCAACTTTACCTAACACGAAATAGACTCTTCTTAAACAAAACTCATAAAACATATACTGTGGGAGTTACCAACCATTTTCTGAATTATTTATAAGCTAATGCTCTGCTTTCAATGTTTCTATCAGCTGCAAAATTTAATTAAGAAGCAAAGAATGGGCTTATAGAGATCATGACTCTACATATTTCTTACTCATATTTCAAATTATAATCATGTCATGATGAAGTTTGATCCTCGTGGAGTGTAACAAAATAATATATTTGAACTTTTTATTATTACCAGTTTAGAGACCTACTATAAGATACTTCAGATACTCCCAAACCACATAGCAAAATTCGTAAGTGCAGTAATTACCATAAATGTATTCTGTAACTCTCAAAAGCAACTGCCAACAGTTCTAGGCCCAGGATAAGTGTTCGATTCATACTCATTAAATTTCATTGAATATTCAACATCTTTCACAAACTTATATATAATCTTTGTGTATGAAAATATTTTTGAGATTGAATATTCCCCCCACTCATTTCCAACTAGAAATTCCCATTGGGTTTTGAATGAAAAGATTTATTAGATCTACTCAATTAGGTGACAAGATTAATAGTCCCCATTAAACCCTAATTTGCTTTTTATTCTGCAAAGACTAACACAGATGTAAAACAGGGGTTGGCCACTCCCAGAACATATGCCTAAGACAACAAGCAAGCTGAGAGTAATTTGGTACATGAACTGGTTGTCCCTTCCATGCCACCTCTCCATTGACAGTTATGCTGGAAATGAGATTTAACAGCAAAGATTTCTCTTTCCTACACCATGCCCAACTTCCTCAGTGCTAGTAGCTTTGGATGTGAGAGGAAGACACACACACACACACACACACACAGACACACACACACACACACACTGAGTTTAGATCAACAAGCATCTACTGAGTGCCCATTACCAGGTGTCATGCTGGAATTATAGGCACAGGTGGAGCCTCAGGAGTCAAGCTCTCTAAATTCACACCCCAGTTTATCTCTCAGTAGCTGGATAGCCTCAGGCAAGTTCCTCAGCCTTTCTAAGCCGTAGCTGCTTTACCTGCAAAACAAGGATACTAATAATACCTGCTTCATGGGAGTTTGTGACTATCAAATAAGATAATTCGTATACAGTTGCCTGGCATCTAGTATGTGCAATAAACTTAGCTATAATCACCACCATCATCATCGCAGCATAGCCTCAGTCTTTATCCCCAGGTAAACTAGGGTGAAAAGACACATAAACAGATTATGCCCATTTTTTGTGAGATGGTAAGTGGACTTCAGAAAAGAGGCACTTAGCTCAACGTGGAATGCAAGGAAGGTCTCTGAGCTGAGAGTCAAAAGGTGAGTAGAGTTAGCCGGATAAAGAGAGTTATTTTGGTCGGGTGTGGTGGCTCATGCCTATAATCTCAGCAATTTGGGAGGCCAAGGTGGGCAGATCACTTGAGGTCAGGAGTTTGAGACCAGCCTGGCCAACATGGTAAAACCCCATCGCACTAAAAATACAAAAATTAGCCGGGAGTGATGGTGCACACCTGTAATCCCAGCTACTCAGGAGGCTGAGGCAGGAGAATTGCTTGAACCTGGGAGGCGGAGGTTGTGGTGAGCCGAGATCGCGCCGTTGCACTCCAGCCTGGGCGACAGAGTCAGACTCCGTCTCAAAAAAAAAAAAAAAAAAAAAGGAGCATGTTGTGTACAGGAACTGGATGTGGTTTGCTATTACAAGCAAGAAATTCAAGACGGGGAGGGATAGAAGATGAGGCTCATGAGGAAGATAAGGACTAGGTCACAAGAGGTCTCATAGGTCATGTTGAGGTGACTGAATTTCCTCCTTATAGACCAAATTTCCTAAGACAGTTTATAGAAATTTCTAGTGTTCACAGAGGCATTTCATGAAAAATTCCTTGGTATTCCTCAACATAATAGCTTCACTGTGACTTCTTTTTGAAGCATCCTAAATTTCACCCCTTTAGTAATTCACAGTGCATGCGTTAGCATGTTGAAGGCTCTGAGAAGTTTTGCAATAAAGGAACCTCTTTGCCTCAATTTAGCTCAATATTTTTTAAACAGATTGTACTTCAGGACACCATCTTTACAGAATGCTGAAAGATATTTTGCCAGATTTTAACAAGAGTAATGAATTGGGCAGTTTAGCTTCATAAAATTGCTCTAGCTACAGAGATGGAGTTTAAAGGAGCACGCTTGGAGAGAAGATGTGAAATGATGGTGAGCCGGGACAGAGAAGACAGAGCAGATTCAAAAAATATTCAGGAGGTAAAATCTGTAAGTTTTGCTGGTAACAGTGGAGTGAGGGAGACAGAACTGTCTAGAATAATACTTGGAGTTCTGGCTTGAGTGAAAACAATAGTAATGCCACTTACTTCAAAAGTAATACAGAAAAACATGATGTTGGGAAAGGAATGAGGGATGGGTAAGGTAAAAAACTTAGTTTGAAACATGATTAGTTTGAGACACCCATGAGTCTTCCAAGTGAAATAATAGGTAGCAATGCGTCACTAAACCATTCTTCAGTCCTAATCTAAACCAGGTCATCTGACAAGTAATTCCTTTCTCTTCCTTAGGAGTCAAAATTTTTAGGTTAAGATTCCATAATGCATTGTGTTCATTTTAGCAGCAAATTTACTAATAATAAGGTTATTATTTAATCATTAAAACACTCAGGCTTTTCTTAATGCATTCGCAAATTAAAATATGCAAATGTACATATGTAGACAGGTGAATATTGCATTACTCAAGATAAATTACTTAAATTCTCACTTAAAAAGTGAATCTGCAGTAGAGCTACTACCATTATCCAAATGTCACAAATATACCTAAATAGGTTAATTTTTAATATATATTGTAGTGAATCATTTAACAAAACTAATTTTTATCTTTTTTTTCTATCTCAGCTTCTTAAAAGCAAAAGATACATCTTCATCTTTGTGCCCTGAGGGTTCAAAGCAGTTTAACACACATGGAAAGTATACATTAAAATCTTGTTCAATTAATAAAATTAATTAAAGCAAGTCACAGTAATAAATACAAAATTGACAAGTTTTCAACTCTACTCTGTCACTAATTGATCTCATCCGCCCTCTTCACTTTACATATGATCTACATGCTAATGATTTCCAAACTGTTATCAGCTCTGCTCTCCTTTTGAACTGTTACCATCTCTGCTCTTCCTTTCAACTTTGAAAGTTGAACTTTCAACTTGAGGCTTATAATTTCAACCTTACTTGACTTTTCCATGTGAATGCTTACCAGAGACCTTAAACTTCATGTGTCCCTGGTAGCATTACTGGTTGCCTACCTTCACAGTATCCTTTCACCTCTTACTTCCTATAAAAATGCCTCCAGTTTTGTTCAGTGAGCCACTGTGACCAGCTAAAAAGCTCAGCCTCCCTTGCAGCTAGAATTGGACACATGATATAATTTTGGTACATAAAGTGGAGGTCTGGGGTATAGATTTCTGAAAAAGCTTTTGCTTTCCTGACATAGGCACTACCCCTACTTCTTTCAGCTTTCCCCTTCTCCTGTCTTACATGCAGACCCTATGCCTAAAGCTCAGTCCCTCTCTTACATAGGTGAGAGTGAAGGACATGATAAGGATGCTCAAGGAGAAGAGAGAATGTGCCTGCGATCTCAGTGGCATTTGTGAGCTACCATACCAGCTGGGTCTGCCTATTTTTGACACACTTTTGTGTGGACAATAAATTAATTGATTAATCAAAGAGCTTGTTTGTTTAAGATATGGTTTGTCAGGATTTTGGTTCCTCTGCAGCTGAACACAACCACATATGACATAACATACAAAACAAACGTTTTGATTTTCACCTTCAAAGAGCACCTGATGACCACCTCCCCAACCATCTCACAGACCTATTTCTTTCCCAGTCATAAACATGTCAGTTTCTACCATCACCATTCATTTGGTAGCTTAAGAAAATATAAATTTGGGTATGTCCCGGATGCCTCCTCTCTGTCTTTACCTCTAAACTATATCTTCAAACCCATCTTCTCTCTTCTTCCACCACCTAGCCATCCAACCTATCATCATAGCCTCTCAGCTGCCCACTCTGCTGCAGTCTTGACCCCCTGCAATCATCCTCCACATAGCATTCAGAGCAATCATTCAAAAACACCTATTAGGTCACGTCACTCTCAATTTTTAAAACTTCCAATTGCTTCCTATTTTACTCATAATAAAATCCAAGTGCCTAGCTGCAATAGGCTGAATGTGTCCCCCCAAAATTATATGTCAAAACTCCATTGTGATGGCATGTGAAATTGGGGACTCTGGGAGGTAAATAGGTCATGAGGGTATCATGAGAGTCGAGCCTTCATGATGGGATTAATGCCTTTATAAGAAGAGACATAAGAGTGCTTGCTTCCTCTCTCTTTCTCTCTCCACCATGTGAAGGTATGGGAAAAAGAAGTCATCTGTCTGCAAACCACGAAGAAAGTCCTCGTCAGGAACCAAATCATCTGCCACCTTGCTCTTGGACTTCCCAGGCTCTAGAACTATGAGAAATAAATTTTTTGCCGGATGAAGTGGCTCATGTCTGTAATCCCAAATTTTTCAGAGGCCAAGGCAGTAGGATCACTTGGGTCCAGGAGTTCAAGACAAGCCTGGGCAACAAAGTGAGACTCTGTCTCTCCAAAAGTCAAAAACTTAGCCAGGCATGGTAGCATGAGCCTGTGGTCCCAGCCTCACAAGAGGCTGAGGCAGGAGGATTGCTTGAGCCAAAAAGAAGAGGCTGCAATAAGCTGTGTTCACAGCACTGCACTCTAGCCTGAGTGACAGAGTGAGACTGTCTCAAAAAATAATAATAGAAATTTTTTAAAATAAATGTTTGTTGTTTAAACCACCTGGTCTATGTTATTTTTGTTGTAGCAGCCCAAAATGACTAACATACTAACTATGGCTTACAAAGTTATATGTGGTCTGATCTCATCTTGCACCGTTTTCTCTTTTGCTCACTGCACTCAAGCCATACTACTTTCATTTCATTCCTCAAAGCCACCAAATGTAGTCTCACCTCAGGGCCTCTGTACTTGCTGTTCACTCTGCTTCAATTGCTTTTCCACCTGGCTCTCCCTCATCATTCAGGTTTCTGCTCCAATGTCACCTCCTTAGAGAGACCTTCTCTGACCACCCCATTTCACCTGTGTTTCATGATCTCAATACCCTATGTTATTTCCTTCATATGCTCGTCTGTCTAAAATTATCTTGCTTATTTACTTGTTACTTTTTTTCTCCTCCTTCTAGATTAAAAGCTTCATGAGTACAGGGACTGTGTATATCTTATTCACCACTCTATTCCCATATCTAGAAAAATATTAGTACAAATTAGGCCCTTGATATTGTTCTTAATAAATAGATTAATTTTTCTAAAAAAATAAATAAATAAAAAATAAAAAAAACCACACAGCCTTGGATGCTTGGAAATCTGCCAACGTGTATGATCCTAGAAACATATAATTTTCTTGTCTAAAATCTCCAAGAGCAGAACAGAATTTTGGATTTAAATAAAAGCTTTTTCTAGCATATATAATTCAGAAATCACCAAATGTACTTAATCCTATTGCTTATCTTCTATCACAGGTAAGTATTTTTGCTTACCACATATACTCTTTAACCAAGTTATGGTAGCATAATAAGGGATTAGACCCTTGATACAAGTTGCCAAGTAACTTGTATCATGTTTTTATATAAAACAAACCCTCAGGAGTTTGGAAAGGAGCCCAACAGACTCACAGTTCAAAGTTTCCAGATCCATTTACATGTGGTAGTGCTAAGAAAGGCTGTCTTTCAGGCTATTCCTCTGTACAACATAGAAGCCCAGGAACTTTCCCCAAACTCTTCAGTTACGATCCAGTGAAATTAAAGTGTGTAGGAAAAATGTTGAAGGTAATCAACACTGCCCCTTGAAGGGACAAATGCTTTCAAATCACAGGGAGAAGGGTGTACATTTCTGGTCAGTTCTATTTCTAGATGGTTTATTCAGCAGTTTGAAGATTTTATGGAGTTGTGCCAGTATTTTCATTACTAAATTCTTACAGTTGGAAGGAAAGGGGAAAAGACATCATCTCATGGCACCATCCCTCCCAGTGCTACTACATTGGGCGAGCAGAGCAAGTAAAAAGGCTCAGTGCCTAGGGCTCCCAAAGACACAGTCATGTTGCATCATGGCCATCCCACTACAGGCCTAGGACCTTGTGATCCCCAGGTGCTGGGACAGGCCTGGGCACATACAGAATACAAGCTCCTAGGCAGCAACAAGTTAGAAAGAAAGGAACACTTTCTTCCCTTGGAGGCTTTCATTACCCCTGCTTTTCACCTTCCCAAAGTGTGGTCCGGAAAGTCCTGGAGACCCTTTCAAGGCATCTGTGAGATCAAAACTATTTTCATAATAATACTACAAAAATGATTTGCCTTTTTCACTACGTGGACATTTACACTGATGGTACAAAAGTAACCCTGGGTCAAACTGCCAGCATCTTAGTACAAGTCAAAGCAGTGGCACCAAACGGTACCTAACAGTCATCACATTATTCACACCACACACTCACAGTACAATTTGTTGAGTGGGGAACAAACAAACAAAAAAGGAAGCCAGTTTTACTTAAGAATGTCCTTGATGAAGCATTAAAAACTGTTAACCTCATTGAATTTCAACATTTCAGTACATGTCTTTGTAATATTCTGTGTGACAAACTATCAAGTACACAGAAAGCACTTCTGCTGAATACTGAAGTAGCATGGTTGTCTCTATCATAAAATATTCCTTGAGTTGCAAGTTGAACTAACCACTCTTCTAATGAAACACCATTTCACTTGAAAGACCAACATATTCAGATGTAGGTATTTGCTAAACATTTTCTTGAAAATGTACAAAGTGAGCCTGTCACTCCAAAGGAAATATATGGCAATATTTATTGCCCAATAACCTTTAAGAAACTACCTCTAGTTGAGGTTTAGGATAGTAGATCCAATTAACCAAAAAGGTTATTAAAATAGTCCTCTGTTTTCCAACTACATTGCTCTGTGATGCCAGGTTTTCTTAATATTCTTCAATGAAAACAACATATCACACTATACCGAATGCAAAAGCCAATGTAAGAATCTAGCCATCTTCTACTGTCAGACATTAAAAGGCAAAAAATGTAAAAACATGAAATAATGCTATGCTACTCACTAAGTTTCTCTTGTTTGGAAAACTAAATACATTATTTATAAAAATATGTTATTTACGTTACATGCAATGGGTTTATTATTGTTATTTTAAAATGAATGAATAAATAATTATTTTTAAAATGTTTATAGCATGTTTGGCTGGGCGCGATGGCTCACGCCTGTAATCCCAGCACTTTGGGAGGCCAAGGTGGGCAGATCATGAGGTCAGGAGTTCGAGACCAGCCTGACCAACATGGTGAAACCCTGTCTCTTCTAAAAATATAAAAATTAGCCAGGTGTGGTGACGGGCACCTGTAATCCCAGCTACTCAGGAGACTGAGGCAGGAGAATCACTTGAACCCAGAAGGCGGGGGTTGCAGTGAGCCAAGATTGTGCCACTGCACTCCAGCCTGGGTAACAGAGCAAGACTCTGTCTCAAAAAAAAAAAAAAAAGAAAGAAAAATGTTCATAGCATAGTTAATATCCACAGATATAACCCAAATAAACAAAAGATTTCTGAGATCCTCAATTATTAAGAGCATAAAGGAATCTTGAGACCAAAACCTAGTACAATAGATAGTTAAAACAGAAATATGTAATAGAAATAAAAATGTATGATAGAAATATATAACAGAAATGCAAATCCTACATTTCTAACAGCATAGATGAAATATTTAGTATTTTCATTCCACCACAAAAGAGAGAGAGAGTTCCATTATGCAATTAAAGTAAAAATTTAAGCAACAGCGTCCAGGTTGTGGTGTTGCCATCACAGCAACTAGTGGCTTGCAGGAGTTAAAAAGCTGTCAGGGAACAGTGGCAGGTGGGCTGGTGGTACAGCAAAGAGCCACAGTGACTTGACTGGAAATACGAAAAGATGTAGTGGGATAAAATGCTCAAACACATTATGCGCCCATGTTGGTACAGAGATTTGAACAACCAGGAAAGAACTCTAACACAAGATAACTTTTTTTAAGTTCACTTATGTTTTCCCCTTCTGTTTTTCTTCTTTGACATCTGTGCTGCTTTTGCCTGGGGGAAAGTTCAAGGTTGGAATGTTTGATTTTTGTTTTAAAAAACCTGAGGGCACGAAAGAGAATTTAAATAGCTCTGGGGGAAGAATACCCCCTGTCTAAAATGAAAGTCTCTCTGGCTTAGAGGAGGAGTCAGAGTTTAAGGTACCCTGTATTTTGCCTTACTCCCTGGCAGGGCCCCAAGGACACAGCAGGACCTCAGAGAGACTGGCCATTGGTGAACCAAGAGGTGGAACATTAGCCCAGGTTTCCCAACCACAACAGTTCTCATACTCCAGAGGCTAGCACAAAGGCAGGAGAGGGGAGCCTCTTAAAGACCATGTAGGGAGAGACAGTGACATCCCAGCAGTAACCTGTGTGGTCATATGTCTGATGCCCTCCTGGGTCTCTGAGATCTCGGCTCTGCTTGAGAGCCTGGAATCTTGACACAGCCCCAGATGGGAAGTACAAGAATGACTGAAGTTGAATTTCTCACCAGACCTATGGAACAGGGGCAGAAAATAATAATTACTTACTGAGCCAAAAGTAGAGAAGAATAAATACTATTCAGCAATAAAAAGGAAGGAAGTACTTAAGTCATGCCACAACATGGATGAACCTTAAAAACATTATGTGGCCGGGCGTGGTGGCTCATGCCTATAATCTCAGCACTTTGGGAGGCCAAGGCTGGCAGATCACGAGGTCAGGAGATGGAGACCATCCTGGCGAACATGGTGAAACCCCATCTCTACTAAAAATACAAAAAATTAGCTGGGCGTGGTGGCGGGTGCCTGTAGTCCCAGCTACTCGGGAGGCTGAGGTAGGAGAATGGCGTGAACCTGGGAGGCGGAGGTTGCAGTGAGCCGAGATCATGCCACTGCACTCCAGCCTGGGCGACAGAGCGAGACTCCGTCTTAAAAAAAAAAAAAAAAAAAAAAAAAAATTATGCTAAATGAAAGAAGTCAGTCACGAAAAACCACATAGTGTATGTTTCCATTTATAGGAAACATCCAGAATAGGCAAATCTATAGACAGAAAATAGATTAGTGGTTGCCTAGGGCTAGGGGAAAAGAGGGTGACAACTAAAGAATAGAGGATTTGCAGGGACAGGTGAAAACATTCCAAAATTGATAATCGTGTTGATCGCACAACTCTGTGAATATACCAAAAAAAAATGAATTTTATAAATAGGTAAATTGTATCAATAAAGCTACTACCCCAAAAAAGTAGAGAAATGTGATGTCTCTTGTCCACCTGAGGTGTACTGAGATTCATAACCATTTTATGTGTAAAATGTTTCACAAAGTTATTTGATAAGGTTGTGTCAAGCTGAGGTGGTAACTTCTAAACACACACACTATATCAGCTCAGGACCTAGCAAACAGGTCCGAAACACAAGCAATGGGGAAGGATGCAGGAGTGAGCGGACACAAGCTCCAGGGAACGCGGGTAGCAAGTGGTCTGCACCAAGGAACCACATAAAACTCCAGAGCACTGTTTTGGAGAAGCAATATTCAGAGATGCGGGAAGGGAGCCAGCATCAAGGAGGTTCTCAGCAGACTGCAAGGCTCCACCTCAGGAGAGGAATTCAGGGGCAGGAGCCCTGCCCAAGTGCACGATTGCAATGAGGCCTGCAGCCTCAGAGACCGGGCAAGTGATCCAAGAAGGACCCGAGGCAACCATGCAGGGACCTAAAAAGCATTAATGATATAAGCATGCATTTTGTCACTCATGTATACATATATACGTAAGGTAAGTTCTATAAAAATAAAAATAACAAATATTTGCCATACGCTGTTATATGAATTTATATTTTTTAATGTATCTTCACACAACCCTCTGAAATAGCTACTCTTACTCCTCTCCATTTTACAGATGAGAAATTCGAGTCACAGAAAGGCAAAGTAGCTTGCCCAAGTCATTAGTAACACAGAGCTAAGGTTAAAACACGGGCAGCATGGTCCCAGGGTCCATCTTAACTCTACCATGCTGCATTCAGAGTAAAGGCTCACTTACTACATCTGAGCCATCAGGACTGGGAGGAACCATGGTTGATGCTGAATCCCCCTCAGCATAAACAAGAGGTCTTTAAAGCTTCCGCTATGTAGGAAGGACAGATCCTGGAGCCTGAGCTGGGGCTGAGTCTGCAGGTGGTACTTAAATGATGGCCACGTAGAAGCAGAATATGGAACCAGGCAACTACTGCCACACATCTTACATATTTTCATTTTTACCACAGCGTTATAAGGTAGTATCTTAGTCTGTTCAGGTTATGATAACAAAATACCAAGACTAGGTGACTTATAAATAACAGAAACTTATTACTGACAGTGCTGCAGGCTGGGAGTCCGAGATCAAGGTGCTGGCAGAGGCAGTGTCTGATAAAGGCCCACTTCCTCATAGACAGCTATCTTCTCACTCTAACTTCACATGACAGAAAGATTAAAGGGTATCTCTCAGGCCTTTTTTTTTACAAAGGCACTATTCCCATTCATGAGAGCTCCACATTCATGACCTAATCATCTCCTAAAGGCCTCACCCCCAATACGGTCACCTTGGAAGTGAAGATTTCAACATGTGAATCTGGGGAGGACATAAATATTCAGACCATAGCAGGTAGGTATTGTCTTCTTCTTTTCAGATGAGAAAACTGAGGTTTGAAGAGGTTACACAATTTGGCCAAAGAGCCAGTAAGCAATAGAGCCAAGACCAGATCCCAGACCATCTGATTCCAAGATGGGAGCTATGAACAGGCATTTGTAAATTGGCAGGCAATGAAGAAAAGCAAGTAAATTGGGAAGTAGGGTAGTGGCATGGTTAAAAACATGTGCTTGGTGGCCAAAGTCCAGCTACGTCAATTACTCTATGATCTGAAAAGAGCTACTTAATCTTTCTGAGTCTTAGCACCTTCATCTGTAAAACAGATTAGTAACAATAATAATAAAGTCTAACTCCTGGGGTTGCCATGGGAATTCAATGAAACACTGTGTGTATAAATATCTGACAGAGTACCCAGCATATAGTAGGTGCTCAATAAGTGGTAGCGTGTTAAGGAGGCATTCCTCTTATTGTACTGCTGAACACAGACAAGCTCTGTGTCAACACAGATCTTTCTCCTGAGCTGTTTTACCTCTTGACTAAGAGAACATCATGCTGAAAGGAACATTAGAATTTCTTTAATCTAATTCTCTTTTTTAACAGATGAGAAAATTGAGGGTTAGAGCAGTTACATAACTTGCACAAAGCTTTATAGTAGTTACTGGCGAGAAAAACCAGATCTTTTATCTGTAACTTAAAAATTAAAAAGCTATTGGAATGAGATAGAAAAATGCTTAAGAAGTAAAATTGGGCAGGGTGCAGTGGTTCATGCCTGTAATCTCAACACTTTGGGAGGCCGAGATGGGTGGATCACTTGAGCCTAGGAGCTCAAGACCAGCCTGGGCAACATGGTGAAACCCTGTCGCTACAAAAAATATAAAAAATTAGTCAGGCATGGTGGCATGCGCCTGTAGTCCCAGCTAGCTGAGAGGCTGAGGTGGGAGGATCAACTGGGCCCGGGAGGTCAAGGCTGCTATAAGCCAAGATTATGCCACTGCACTCCAGCCTGGGTGACAGAGTGAGACCCCGTCTTAAAAAAAAAAAAAAAAAAAGAACTATAAAAGAAGTTAAATTAAGACAATCCTAGGTAGCTCTTCCATCAGGGATGTAACTTAGTGGGAAAGGCAGTCACGCCGCACTGAAAAGAGCAGGGGGACCTCTGACACTCCGGCCTCTCTCACACCATTCCCTGTGCACAAGTGAAGCAACACTTCCCGGGAAGCAGGAAGCTGTGCTTTCAGATACTCATTTCATATCATCCCACCCCTACCCTGTGGTATTGTCTGCACTCAACAAAGGAAACTCGACCTTGGGTGATACACAAGAGAAGTTAACAAAAGGATGAAAACCAGTATCTTGGAAAGCATATGGTAGGCATTAGATTAGTGTTAGTAAAAGGATCCGAGAATTAAAAAAAAAAAAAAGGAAAAGTCCTTTTATATCATTTGAGTGGGTTGCGTTCGCTTGCTAAAAGACTAGCTGAAAATTGAATGAAATTAACAAGCAGGTGTTAGATGGGGATGCAGAATGTTAGAGAAGGTGTATCGAACTAAAGAGGTAATAAAGAGCTTTGAGAATGAGGTTTGAGGAAAATGAATATGTGCGTTTGCACATTTGCACACACATATATTTATCTGACAGTGCCTGTCTTTACTTTTGCAGTAAATTTAAGAGCTGCCCTCAAAGGCAAATTAAATGGTGTCCATTGTGCTATTTACAAGGATCAGGAGAGGTTCTTGGGCATGATAGGAGATGTGGTAGGAATATGACAGGGTAAAGCAGTTAAGGACTAAGGAGTAGGGATTCCAAACTGAAATTGCTAGGTCCACCTGCTACGTATTAATTATGCAAGAATTACTGTTTGTTAAGTGTCATTGCTGCATCTCTTAAGAGAAAAAAGTATATTTGGGAAATGTCTGACAAATCTATTCACTAAAAGAAAGAAAATGTTACACTTTGTTAGTCTAACAATAATGTTAGACCACATATATTCTTAAAAGAAATTTGGCCCCATTTGCTATAAACATACTGAGTGATTATCAGGCAAAGAAATTACTCCAGACTTTAAAGCTTTTTCATTAGCTAGAACTAGAGTTCCAGTCTTGTCTGTCTGTTATTTTTAAGCACCCCAAGGGTGCTAACTTGTGCATTGTTTTGCACAGATTTGCACTGTGAGTTAAAGAAGCACTTGGTTCAAATATGTAAAGAAAAAAAGGCAGTTAACATTGCAAACTATCTACTAACACCATCAGCTGGGATGTCATAAACTAAAAAGATCAATCTCAAAGATCACAGATCTTCATAGAGATTTTCCCAAAGGGAATAATGAAGGATGCCCATGTGTTCATATGAGACTCCCACTCCAGATGTTACCATTCATTCCCTGCGTGCCAGGGCCACTAGGTCTCATATATAAGCTGATGAAGGTAGGGGTTCTGATCAGCAGATAACTTTCTTTTCTTATGGAGCCATTCTTTGGGAAATCTAGTTCCTTCCTTCCTTCCCTTCTTTCCTTTCTTTCTTGAGACAGGGTGTCACTCTGTGCAGTGGAGCAATCATGGCTCACTGCAGCCTCAAACCCCACCTCAGCCGCCTGAGTAGCGGGGACTATAGGCACACACCACCACACCTGGCTAATTTTCATATTTTTATAGAGACAGGGCTTTACCATGTTACCCAGGCTGGTCTCGAACTCCTGACTTCAAGTGATCCGCCTGTTCTCAGCCTCCCAAAGTTCTGGGATTACAGGCGTGAGCCACCACGCCGGGCCCCACAGTTAAATTTACATGCACCGTTGTCATGTTTTTCATTAGTGTCTGTTATATTTTACATTGCTTTGGCCACAATGGATAACATAAATACATATAAGAGTAACTGGAATACAATTTCTACACACCTTTGTTAGCCACGTTGGTCTACCTCTAAGAAAGACATTGTCATGGTCTCTTGCTTCTTAAGTAAACTAGGGAGGAAATCATTAGCGGCTCTCACTAAAGGAAGGATCGAAAATAGAGCTTCCGTTAATGGGATTAGATCCTCCCACTCCCTTCCGGGACCAAAATGCCTAAACAGAAAACCTCCACTGGCATCCAGGTCCTGAAGTTTGCAAGGTATGAGAAAGGACTAAGGGGGTTAAAATACAAGTCTCTAAGCCTTGGAAGGGGGCCATAAAAAAGAAAAGAGGATTGAGGAGAGAAGGAACAACCTTTCCTAAATCCTATGAGGCCTTTCTCCTGTGTAGTACACAATGGAAAACTTAAGTTTAAATTTTTACCACCTCTATTCCTCCCACACCGCATCATTCTCTTTGAAACATATCTGTTCCTAGGGCAAAAATCTCAGGCCAGAAAAAAAAACAATCCACAGATACTGCTGAATGGTGCAACCCTTACTCTAAAGAAAAAGAAAGCCCAGGTGCCCCAGGGCCTTCCCAGTAGACCTGACTAGAATAATGCCTCTGTCTTTCCAGGTGGACAAGCTAAGTAAATTAAGCACTTAAGTGACCAAGAAAATATTGAATTCCTCCTGAATCTGCATGAATTTTGTCTATTTCCAGTATCCTCAGGAAGCTAACATGCTGATTCTGAAATTTCCAAAATGTGAGAGGTTCCTAGGAGCCATTATGGAAGGGAGATTTGTTTGCCTATTGCTACTCTTTGGGGTTGTAGAATATCTTTGTCTGGTTTTCTTAAAAACTTCAGGGAATAAAAAGACTAAAGGTAGCCAGGCGTGGTGGTACACACCTGTAACTTAGCGGGAGACCAGGCAAGAGAATCACTTGAACCAGCTACTAGGGAGGCCAAGGCAGGAGAATCACTTGAACTCGGAGGCGGAGGTTGCAGTGAGCCAAGATTGTGCCACTGCACTCCAGCCTGAGTGACAGAGTGAGTGAGACTGCATCTCAAACAACAACAACAACAAAAAGACTAAAGGAAAATATAGAAATGCCTCCAGGACAAACTATCATTCACCAAATGCTCATTTGGGTTACACAAATGGAACATCCTTACAATATCTTAAGTCAAACAGTGGCTTTAATAGATGTGAGATGAAGTGCCCGGGGCAGGATATTGGTTCTCCAATTTTGATGTGCCTGAAAATCACCTGTGAGACTTGCTAAAAATGAGGATTACAGGTTGCCACCTCCAGAGATCCTGAAGCGGAGCCCCCAAATAAATATTTCTAATAAACACCACAGGGGAGCTTGTTGCAATGCATGTGTTCAGTAAACCAATTTTTGAAAAGACATCAATTTCTCATAAAACCTCAGTTCTCAGGCCGGGCGCGGTGGCTCACGCCTGTAATCCCAGCACTTTGGGAGGACGAGGCGGGCGGATCACGAGGTCAGGAGATCCAGACCATCCTGGCTAACACGGTGAAACCCCGTCTCTACTAAAAATACAAAAAAATTAGCCGGGCGGGGTGGCGGGCGCCTGTAGTCCCAGCTACTCGGGAGGCTGAGGCAGGAGAATGGCGTGAACCCGGGAGGCGGAGCTTGCAGTGAGCCGAGATCGCGCCACTGCCCTCCAGCCTGGGCGACAGAGCGAGACTCTGTCTCAAAAAAAAAAAAAAAAAAAGCTCAGTTCTCACCTTCTCCACTTGCTCCCCTATCATGCTCCCACTCCAGTGAAACAGCACTCATCAAAGCCACCAATGACCTCCATGTTCCCAAATCTATAGTTAATTATCAATCCTCATCTTGTTTGACTTATTGGCAGTGTTTGACAAAGTTGATCACTCTCTCCCTCATGAAGCACTTTCTCCACGGGGCTTCCAAGGCACTAATCTCTCTTGGTTCTCCCTCTCTTTCTAGTGACTTGTCAGTTTTCTTTGTTGACTTTATTTTCCTAATTTCCACACCTTGAAGTGCCCCTGGATTTCAATCCACAGGCTTTTCCACTTCTCAGTCCACACTCACTTCTGCCGTAGCTTCATCTATTCCATTGATTTTAAATATCCTATTAGTATTGGGAATTCCCAAATTAATATTTATAGTCTGGTCCATTCTCTCAAGCTCCAGACTAAAATAGCCAATTGCCAACTCAACATCTTTAGTTGGCTGTCTAATAAGCATACATTAACATGCACAAAATCCCTTATTTATATTTCCTCTCTCAAAATCTGCTCCTCCATCAGTATTTTCCAGCTTAATCAAGGGCAATTCTATTTTTCCAGTTGCTAAGTCCAAAAACCTTGGAGTCCTCATTAACTCCTCACTTTCTTTACACTCCACATCTAAACCACCAGCAAATTCTGTCAGCTCTACTAGAAAATATATGCAAAATTCAACAACCTCTCCCACACTTCCACTACTATCTATGGTCTAAGCCATAATCATCATTCAAGTGTATTACTACAATAGCCTCCTAACTTCTTTCATTGTTTCTGCTAATTCCCACTCCCCCAAACTATTCACACAGGAACCACAGTGATTTTCTTAAAACACAAGTCAAGTCGCGTCATTTCCTCTGCTGAAAAACTTCCAAAGCCTTCCCATCTCATTGAAAGTAAAATCCAAATTCCACACTATAACCCACATAAAACTTTATCTCATCTAATCTAGGGCTACCTCCTTGACCTCATTTTGTACTAGCCCTTCCTCAGCCTTTGCACTAACTGAAAGGCAGAGGAAATAACCAGTGCAAAGGCTGAGGAAAGACCAGTACGAGACGAGGTCAGAGAGGTAGCACCTGCTCTCTCACTTCCTTTAGAATTCTGTTCAAATGTCCTCTCCTTGGAGAACTCTTTTTTTTTTTTTTTTTTAGATGGAGTCTCACTCTGTTGCCCAGGCTGGAGTGCAGTGGCGTGATCCTGGCTCACTGCAACCTCTGCCTCCCAGGTTCAAGCAATTCTCTGCCTCAGCTTCCCAAGTAGCTGGGATTACAGGTGCCCACCACCATACCCTGCTGATTTTTGTATTTTTAGTAGAGACAGGATTTCACCATCTTGGCCAGGCTGGTCTTGAACTCCTGACCTCATGATCCACCCACCTTGGCCTCCCAAAGTGCTGGGATTACAGGCGTGAGCCACCTTGCCCGGCCAGAGAAGTCTTACTGACTATGGTAGTACAGCTTCCAAGACACCCCCCAGTGACTCCCACCTTCTGGTACTCACACCCTGTGTAATTCCCACCTCTTAAGTATGCACTAGCTTTAGTGACTTGCTTCTTTTTTTTTTTTTAATTATACTTTAAGTTTTAGGGTACATGTGCACAACGTGCAGGTTTGTTACATATGGATACATGTGCCATGCTGGTGTGCTGCACCCATTAACTCGTCATTTAGCATTAGGTATATCTCCTAATGCTCTCCCTCCCCTCTCCCCCCACCCCACAACAGGCCCCAGTGTGTGATGTTCCCCTTCCTGTGTCCATGTGTTCTCATTGTTCAATTCCCACCTATGAGTGAGAACATGCGGCGTTTGGTTTTTTGTCCTTGCGATAGTTTGCTGAGAATGATGGTTTCCAGTTTCATCCATGTCCCTACAAAGGACATGAACTCATCATTTTTTATGGCTGCATAGTATTCCATGGTGTATATGTGCCACATTTTCTTAATCCAGTCTATCGTTGTTGGACATTTAACAAACAGAATCAAGCAGCCATGATGGGGTGTCACTTCTGAGATTCAGTTACAAAAAAGACTGTGCCTTCCATCTTGGACACACACTTTCATTCTCTCACTTGCTTGCTCACTCTGAGGGAGGCCAACTGCCATATTGTGAACTGCCATAAAGAGAGGCCCACATGACAAGGGCTGAGGGAGGCCTCCAGCCAGTAGCCAACAAGGAACTGAGTTCTCTCAGTCCAACAAGCTGCAATGAACTGAATCTTGCCAACTGTTCCAGCTGGCACACTGAATGCATCCTCTTGAGAGACCTTGAAGTGGAGACACCAGCTAAGCCATACTTAGGTTTCTGACCCACAGAAACTGTGAGATAATAAATGTTTGTTGTTTTCAGCCACTAAGTTTTGGAGTAATTTGCTGCTCAGCAATGGATAACTAATACACTGACTATCCTATATAAATTCACAAAATCCTACCTCTGCCATTCTAGTATTTCTTCCCGCTTACTCCATTACTTGCTTTATAGCACTAATCTCCAAAGCCTTGAATATTATGTTTGTCTGTTTGTTTGTTTAGTTCAATCTCCACCCACTAAAACAAAAGCTCATGGAGGCAGGGATATGTGTAGCTTGGTTCACTGCTCTATATCCCAGCATGTAAAGCATGCCTGGCACATAGTAGGCTCTTCAAAAATATTTGTTGAATGAATCAACAAATCTGAGTACAGGAAAGAACTTTGTAAAATGGTGAAAACACAACTTAGCTCACAAGGTTGTGGTGAGTGTTAAATGAGCAAAATACTTCATGTGTCCAGTCCTTAGTAGGTGCTTAACAAAATATGCTTTTTATCCTCAAAAGAAATTGTCATCAAGTAGCATTGGTATGGACATATACAATTGTAGAATTTTTTCAGACTGGGATGTTTATTTGCACAATACTTGGCAAAGGAGAGGAGCATAGCACCTTTAAATTAAGAGGCAAAACTTCATTTCAGCAGCTGTTTTAATCGTGAGCCTCACCCAGCCCATCTCCATTTCACTCAGGATTGTTCAACAACACTCCACTTATGTATGAGCCACACCTTTAGTTTTCTATATTATTTTATAACTCAGTCTCCCTTCAACTTTAAGAACTTTGAATTTATCACAGAGGTTCTTTCAAACCTTTATGGGCTCTGAATTCGATGCTCACTTTGAGAGTCATTCAGAGAAAAATTAAAAAATAGTTCCTTCTGTCACTCTTACTGAATGGCCTCTTAAAACTCCACTGTCTTCATAACCACTGCCAGACAATAAGATAATCCAGAGAGCAATAGGCAATTATTACCATTTCAAAACCATTGTGCAGTTGCCTCTGAAAAGAAATCACTGGGTGTATGATCTTCAGTTATTATGGACTTATGCCATTCTTTGGCAGGAAGCAGTGTAAGCAGATAATTTCTACAGAACAATAATGTTTAAAACTTTAATACTGGCCAAGCAATAGGAGCAATTTTCCTAACAGGATTGAACTAAGGATAAATGGGATGTCTGACAAGCTACTCTGCTGCAGCGATGTTTCTTGAACCCTTGGGAACTCTATTTTCTTCATTGTTTTATTACAAATCTAGCACGGTTCCTGTTACATGAGAGGTGCTCAGTCAATGTTTGTGGATTACATGGATGAATAGGCAAGTGAAAGAGTTATTATAAGCCCCTGGATGAATGTCTCCTTGTCTTATAAGCTAGTCCACCTGGATACAGCATCGTGGGTGGTCATGTTTTCCCTGCCTGAACCAGTTGATGGCCTCATTTGCCTTGGTGGCTAAACAGACTTAACTTTAAAATCCGGGCCTGCCACTTCCTAAATGTGTGATATTGGCACAGGCACTTAACCACTCTCAGGCTCAGTTTCCTCACCTATGAAACTAGTATGATAATATTTACTTTATAGAGTTAGTAATAAGATTAAATTAGCAGCTAACATGTAAAACACCAGTAGCAAACACACCTAGGTAATCAATACATAATTGTTCATTAAACCTAGCCCTATCTGCTGTCACTATGAACAAAAATATCCCACTTGGCCTGTTCTCTCTCAGCTAGTTTGTTCACAAGCCCCAGGTGATCCTTAGTATGGAGAAATTTAGGTCCTAGAAAAGTATTTCCATTATTATGTTAGCCAACTCTTGTTATTTAAAATTTATTTTCTATTTACAAAGTCCTCTCGCATACAATATTTCTTTGAGCCTCACAACAACCCTAAACGGCTGGTAGAGCAAGAGTCAAGGCCCTATTTTACAGATGAGGAATCTAAAGCAAAAAGAATTAAATTACACAAAATCACACAGAGAGTGATGGTAAAATGAAGTTTCAGACTCATGTCCAGAACCTTTTCATTACATTATACAGCCTCTAACCAAGTGAATGGAGGAGAAGCCATTAACTTGGCCCAGGCACGTCTCTCAATCACCATTCCACCTGAAGAAGCACTAACTAGTAACACAAGATGCTGGGAGGCAGCCCCTTCTGGAATCTCAAACCTGTGTCTTTCAAAGTTGGCCGGGCGCAGTGGCGCACGCCTGTAATCCCAGCACTTTGGGAGGCCAGGGCGGGCAGATCACTTGAGGTCAGGAGTTCAAGTCCAGCCTGGGCAACATGGTGAAATCCCATCTCTACTAAAAATACAAACATTAGCCAGGCGTGGTGGTGGGCGCCTGTAATCCCAGCTATTGGGGAGGCTGAAGAGCAAGAATCGCTTGAACCCAGGAGGCGGGGGTTGCAGTGAGCCAAGATCACACCACTGCACTCCAGCCTGAGTGATAGAGCGAGACTCAGTCTCAAAAACAAACAAACAAAAAGTTGATGGCCCAGTAATCATCTAGGATTGTGGAAAGGATCTTCTGGAAGGGTGGAGCCAAGTCTTTATGTTCATTCTCTTGGGAACTGAGTGTGAGGTGGTGGTGATCTCCCTGGGCGATTCCTGCCAGTAATTGCTATGGGGGACAGGAATCTTGAAACTGAGAAGAGATTTCTCTGTGCACATCACAATCCTGTTTCACTGGTCCTGCAAATACACAGCCTTGAGAAACCTAAACAGGGAATCTTCTTTAACCCCATACCACTTTGCTGCACAGTTAACTAGATGGAGGAAGGAAGAGTAAATTAACAATCAGTACCCACCTCCTCTGTGCCAAGCCCTGTGCTCGGCCCTTTATATGTTATCTCACTCCATTTAATCCTTAAACAATAAATACATTCCTGTAGTGGATATGTGATATTTCCCTACCATACATTCCAATTTTTACCCACACCTCCTCCACATGGCCCGCATGTTCTAGAAAAGCTGGCCTACCCCTGCTGCTAGGGATAGGACAAGTGGCTAGGGCTTAAGCTGATTGGTATAAGCCCATTCCCTGGTCACAGTTCAGGGAAGAGATATCACCAAATTCAAACCAATAAGAAGTTTTCTGGGGGTGTAGGAAAGTAGCTCACTTGTGCAAACTTTTCCTCTCTCTCTCTCCTTCTAGAAGGAGCTGACATGAAGCCTGGAATTGCCATAGCCCTTTTGCCACCATCAAGAAATGAACAAATGTGAACCTGAGAGACCCAGCCTTTCAGATGAATCCTGAGTGGCTAACTGGTCCTAAATTTAAAATGGAGCCAAGATGCTATTTGCTGACTAAAGGTCACACAAGTCCTCTGAGTTCGCTGAAAACCCATACCTTTTTAACTTGGGGACTTTCAGCTCTGACCTGAACCAACAGAGCTCACCTGCCCCGCCAATCAGGGCTCAGCTGTATCAACCAATCAGAACTCAGCAGTGTTGACTAATCAGAACCATGCAAGTTTGAATCCTTTATTTGCATAAACAGACCTGACTGGGATCCCAGACAAGAAATTTTGCTCTAAAATCTGAACGCTCTCTTTGTTCACTGAAATGCACGCAGACGGCTATGATCGCCTCAGTTTGCAAACTGTTTACAAGGATGAAGTCTTTTCTCCAAATTCCTTCTCAGAGAACTTTTGTTCATAAGGGCAACCAGCGCCAGAGTGAAGTTGACTTCATGAAAGAGCAAAGGGACAGGAGAAATCAATTTTTGATGACAGGAGAAATCAATTTTGGTATCACTGAATACCAAATCAAAAACCCTAAAATTTTCCGTCCTTTTAAAATTTCCTCTTATATGGGAGCCAAGTAAAACCACTTATTAATTTACCTAGTCTGAGTTGAGTATTCTATTACTTGCAACATAAAAAGACTTAACTCTATTGATTAGGGTAAAGCTATTCTGCCATAAGAAGGAAACTCAACAATGATGGAATGGTTTAAAAATCTAAGTTCATTTCTCTCTCATCTAACAGTGGGCAGGTGTTCCAGGTGGACAGGCAGCTCTGCTTCATATCTGCATTTAGAGAACCAGGTTCCTCCCAAATCATTACTCTGAAACCCCTATGATCTTGCTCTTGTCTCCACAGTCAAGGTTGGGTTGTTCTGAGTTCCACCTTGTAGGAAGGGGAAAGAACATGGAGGAGTCTTATGTCCCAGAGCTGAATATGACACACACTTTGCTCACATTCCACTGGCAGGGAATTAGTTCCTTGACCATGTCTAACAGCAAGGGAGACTTGAAAATATGTTAGCAGCCATGTGCCCACATATCTGTTACCACAAAAGAAAACAAGAATGGATTGGGGTTAACTGCCAGCCCCGCAGTCTTAGCCACATTAACCATTATAGAACCCATTTTACATAGGAGAGAAGTTAAGCTAAGAAAACTTGCCTTACATAACCAGTAAGTGGCAGAGCAAGGATTTGAACCTCAACTTCAATACTCACTTCCACATGCTCCATAAGGTAGACTTCTATTGCTCCTCCATGTATGTATTTATCCTTCTTCCCAATTCCAGCTCTTGAAATGACCTCATCCACCATTAGCAACATATATGCCATAAGTTACTATCTACTCTGGCAGTTGCCTGGTACCCTGCAAGGATAGCCAGCTTCTGGCTTAACTCCCAACCACAACTTTATTTTCTGCTCTCTAGGGGAGGAGGTGTTGAAGAAAGGATTGAGATGATTACCCCAGTCTGGCACACAGAAAGAGGTCTATGTAGTAATATCCAGCTAAAAAGGCAGTTACTTGACAACTGCAGGGGAAATCAGGTGGCAAACTGAGGATAGAAGCAGAGAGAAAATGTGTGGCACCTGGAGGAACAGAGAAAATGTAAAGATGAAGATGGAAAGCTACTAACAATCAATAATAAAAGAGGCTGAAATGGAAAATTAAGGACATAGAACAGACTGGGTGAATTTAGGTCATTTCAGATGTAATGTGTCCAGCATTTCTCTTAAACAATTTTTATTTACTAATTTGAATTAGCAGTACATTTCCAAAATGAACAAAAGTTTAAAAGGAAACATTCTCTCCCCTACCCTATGCCCCAGGCACCCATTTCCTCTCACCAAGGTACAAAATATTATCAATTTCTTGGATATCCTCTTGGACATATTTTATGCATAAGAAGCAAATACAGGCATGTCTTGTGTAAGTATTTTTTCTCCCCTCTTTTATTGACCAATTTTCTACACCTTAATTTTTTTCACTTAAAATATCTTGGAGATCTTTCAAGGTGTGTATATAAAGATAGTATCCTCCTTTATTAAAGAGTACTCTTTTTTATGGCTATATCATATTTCATTATATGAATATGCATAACTTATTTAAATAATCACTTATTGAGATATCTAGACTGTTTTCAATCTTCCACTATTACAAACAAGGCTGCAATATGCAATCTTGCGAACATCTCATTCTCTATGTATGTGACTAAACCCATAGGATAAATTCCTAGCACTGGCTTTAATAAGTCAAAGCATATAGATGTTCATAAGAATATTTCCAAATAACCCTTCATAAGATGGTACCAATTTATTTTCCCACCAGTCATATATGAGAGCACCTGTCTCTTCACATTCTTGCCAACAGTGTGTTGTTAATTTTTTTATCATTGCCAATCTAATACATGAAAAATGGATGTCTGTATATGTTTAAACAACATTCATGTTCCATTTTCTATGGACTTTTTTGCACATTTTTTATTGGGCTATTGGTCTTTTTCTTACGGATTTTTAGGAGTTCTTTACTTACAAAGAAAATTAGCTAGCTTTTGTCTATTAAATGAGTTCCAAATAGTTTCCGTTTTTATAATTGTCTAGTGACTTTTTATGATGGGTTTTGCATTGCAGAAAAGCATTCCTTTTATTCACTCTCTGAAGCATCTCACTAAATTGGGAGATGCTCATAAAATAAGCCAAACTTTCCTAGATTGCAGGAGGCAGCATGAACTGGGGAAAACTTCACTTTTGAGGGTTTCCTCTCCTGTTTGATCCCACCCTTAATTACTCCCTGGTAATGATATTGTCACAGAACTCAGCCCACTGAATAAATTAATATCACTAACCATGACTTCCAGCAGTAACAGAGTGCAAAGGAAGCCAAGTTTCCTGCCCTTTGGCTTCCCAGCTAAGTCAGAGAGGAAAATACTGTTCTGAAAATCCCCAGAGAATGTTGTTGACACATCAGCTTTCATTTTTCCTGCACCTACTTCCTCCATAAAATTCAATTATAAAAGTCCTTCCTAGGTAGTCATTCAATGAATGGCACTGGGCTGAAGAATAGACCTGTGGGTTACTAAATGGATGGGAAGAGAAAATAAAGAAAAGGAGTAAATGAATAACAGGAGAAATCACACTGCAAGTAAGGGGCATTTCACAACAGGAATAAAATTGCTTCTGCCACAAGCAGGCAAACAAATTTCTTCACACAAGGAAGGAGGGAGCGTATTTCAGAAGGCCAAACATAAGTCTTGGCAGTGAATTTCAGGACCCCAGGGATTGTGACAGTAGGAGGGAGGAGTGATGCCCCTTTTTGAAGGTCTAGGAAGATAGGTAGACAGCAATTCTCTAAAATCACCAAGAAAATTCTCTAAGGCAGCTTTGGAGAAGATGCTGGTTTCTTCTGCATTTTTCAGCCTGATCCATGGCATCCCCAACCTTCAGCCTCAGCTGAAAGCATCCCCAACCTTCAGCCTCAGCTGCTCAGCATCTGAGCGAATTCTGACTCTGCCTTAGTGGACATTGAAAGCCCTTTCCCATCCTATGGCAAGTGAGTAGTCTAGACCTCTGGAATTATACTCCTGCCTCTCTCTGCATTTCCCCTTCTCTCATGCATCCCTTTCCCTCCATCCCACAGTACTGTGATCTGCAGCACCCGGCAGGGCAGCCCTTCCCAAACCTGGGCTTCTGCCTGACTTGCTGACTCTCACTCAGCCGCCTGCTCTTGCTGGAGCCTTGCCCTGAACTTCAGCCTCCTTGGCAAGGGCCCTGACAGCCCAGCTGGCCCACAGCCACCATCCTGTTCCTCTCAGCAACCAGCCAGAGTCCTGTTTCAACCCGGATAGTCCTCCCCACCCCGCTTCCTCTGCTGTCCCCCTCTTCCTGACCAACTGAACATTTCCATTATCCAGCGTTCAGCTTTTCCCCTGCTGCATTCCCCTCCTTCCACTAGGTGGGAACCCATGGATATCTACACTGGCTACATCAAGCCCAGATTCCCCACACATACACACCAGTTTGACCAGCCTTAAACCAATACGTACCTTTATTAACTTATGTAATAAGAAGTCCAGAGATAGGAAGATTCCAGGGTTGGTTAATTTCATGGCTCTCAAGTGTCATTAAGGACCTAGAGTCTTTCACCTTTCTGCTCCGCCATCCCCACCACAATGCCTACTCTTTTCACAAGTTGAGTTCTGCAGCTCTCAGTGACCATGGTGGGCTGAAGTTGGTTCCCAGAGGCTCCTGAGAGCCAATTGCTAAATATTTAGGAATTTTGCCAGTCAGTTGTAGAGCTTGAAATTGGCCATAATGGGAGAATTTACACCACAGAAATGGAAACAGACAAATGCTACAAATCAGGGCTTTTCATTTTTTGGCGAGGGTGTTAGCAGCGGATTAATGCTGCATCACATCTTCATACGATAACATTTAGAAACAAAAAGGGTCTATTTCTCAAATATATCCTTTTTTTTTTTTTAAGAGCAGAGAAACTTTTTCTGAAAACCTCATAGAAAATCCACCACCCCCACTCTCACCCTCCCAACTTCCTTGGCCTGATTATGTCACATGCCCACGTTTTAACCAAAGATTGACAAATGAACAGGATGACAACAATTTCCCAAAAGTATGGGCACCTGATACCTGAAAATCAGGGTTTTCTTAGCTGGAAATAGGGTAGGAGGTAGTGTTTGTGTGAGGAATCCACAGGATTTGTCTCATGCACATACACACATTCTGCCACATGATTGAGAGCTTCTCTCTCTGCCCCGGCCCACCGTGGAGGTTTCAGCAGGTTTACGGGGCAAAAAGGATTAAATGTTAGCCAGGAAGAGAATTATGTTAATTCTGTTTTTCAGTTTGTCTGTTTGTTTTTAGAGATGGAGTCTCACAGTGTTTTGCAGGCTGGACTTGAACTACTGGATTCAAACAGTCCTCCTGTCTCAGCCTCCTGAGTAGCTGGGACTAAAGGCACGTGCCACCATGCCCAGCCACATTAATTTTTTTTTTTTTTTTTTTTTTTGAGACGGAGTCTCACCCTGTCGCCAGGCTGGAGTGCAGTGGCACGATCTCGGCTCACTGCAACCTCCTCCTCTCAGGTTCAAGCGATTATTCTGCCTCAGCTTCATGAGTAGCTGGGACTACTGGCACACACCACCATGCTCGGCTAATTTTTGTATTTTTAGTAGAAACCAGGTTTCACCATGTTGGCCAGGATGGTCTCAATCTCTTGACCTCGTGATCCGCCCACCTTGGCCTCCCAAAGTGCTGGGATTACAGGCGTGAGCCACCGCGCCCAGCCTGCCACATTAATTTTTATGTGTTGACATACTATTTCAGGTAAGTTAAATAAATACAAGACTAGATCTCATTAAGCAGTTTACTCAAAATTAATTTTTCTCTATTCAGGCTTAATCTAATCCTGATTTTCTCTCTGGCTGGAGTAGACTGTAAAGTTGGAATGCACCTGAATCTTTTTTGGGAGCCAGTTTCTTCAACGGCTTGTCTGAAATTACAAAACTTTCAAGGGTATTGTGAGGTATCAGACTCTATGCCATCTGTCTTCAATGGCTCCAAGGAAGGGACCCCAAAACTGCTCTTTGATAATTCCAAGAAAGTGTCCAAATTGCACTTCTCTGCATCCCATTCACCTTTTTGAGCCTTTTCCCTTCCTTTAATGAAAAAAGAAATAGAAACCTTCTGACCACACATGCCTATGTTTGTGCACAATGAGACTGGCTCACATCGATTTTAAAATGGCCGGGCACAGTGGCTCACACTTGTAATCCCAACGCTTTGGGAGGCCAAGGCTGGAGGATGCTTGAGCACAGGAGTCTGAGACCAGCCTGAATAACATAGCGAGACCCCATCTCTACAAAAAATAAATTAGCACACCTGTAATCCCAGCACTTTGGGAGGACAAGGTGGGTGGATCACTTGAGGTTAGAAGTTTGAGACCAGCCTGGCCAACATGGTGAAACCCCATTTCTACTAAAAATACAAAAATTAGCCAGGCGTGGTGGCAAGCACCTGTAATCCCAGCTACTCAGGAGGCTGAGGCAGGAGAATCGCTTGAACTCAGGAGGCAGAGCTTGCAGTGAGCCAAGATAGCCCCACTGCACTCCAGCCTGGGCAACAGAATGAGACTCCATCTAAAAAAAAAAAAAAATTTAGCCAGGCATAGTGTCACACACCTGTAGTCCCAGCTATTCAGGGGGCTAAGGCAAGAGGCTCGCTTGAGCCGAGGAGTTCCAGGCTGCAGTGAGCTATGACTGCACCACTGCACTCCAGCCTGGGTGACAGAGTGAGACCCTGTCTCTAATAATTATAATAATAATAAAACTTTTACATGAGCCCCTGTAGGGTATAAAAAGAATTACAAAGCCCAGTCCTTCTCTTCCAAGAGCTGACAATCTGTTGGAACAGGAACATACAAAAAGCAAATGAACAGTATAAGTAAAAAAAAAAACTGTAGCCATTTGGGAAAAGGATAAATCGTTCCTGGGTAGGTTAGCAATTTCGTTTTTTTTTTTTATTATTATTAATGTTTTCCACTATTTCATTCTATTATAAAAATGTTCAAACAGAAAAGTTGAAAGGATGGTACAATGAACACCATGACCCCATCAGTTAGATTTAATACCTGTTCATATTCTGCCATATTACCTATCTAAATATTTTGCTACCCATTTTAAAGGAAGTTGCAGTCATTGTATAAGGATAAGGTAGTCAGCCTTATTCCTTCAGTATGCACCTTTTTAAAAAGGACATTTGCCTAAAATCCATAATACCTTTATCATATATTTTTTAATATCATCAAAAATCTAGTCAATATTAAAATTTTCCTAGTTGTTCCAAAAATAAATATGGTATAGGATATAGTATAATATGATTTTGCAAACCAGATTTATACATTGCATTTGATAGTTATATCTCTTTAGCTTACTTTAATCTGGAAGAGTTCTACTTTTTTTTTTATAACATTGACCTTTGAAAGAACCAGACTAGTAAATGGTCCCAAATTCTGGATTTGTTTGTTATCTCAAGGTGTTAACTTGTTTTTCTAGACTTGATATCCTGTTCAAATAAAGGACAGGTTTGATTCAGATAGAGTCAATCATTGTCCTGACCGGAAGCAGATGGCATACTCAAAGGGTCTAACTGAAGGATGTGAAATGAAGGGACTATTTACGGATGTGTGGGCAGGCATAGGGAACAAGCGATGGTGAGGCACTGTGGGACTGCTGGCCCTGGGTCTACAACAGCCTGAGCTGAGTGCAGTTACTGAAGCATTGCAGGAGCTGGAGCTTTGGGAGAGGGGTCCCCACCAGGAGCCATGGATGTAGCAGCAACACAGGCACCACCAAAACTGCACCTGGGCAGGGAGTGGGGTGGTGGGGAACAAATACCACAACATCTCTCTCCTCTACCTTCAAAACGGCTGTTGGAACCCCTGAGTTGGCCAAATCTAACTAGAAGCCAAAAAGCAAAGGAGCCTGGGCAATGGAGTCTGCAGTGGGGAGTCTCCAGGGGTGCAGGGCAGGATGGTGAAAGGTGCTGAATGGATTTCTAAGGGCAAATGGAGAATGATGAGCACGCAGCTTTGACATTTTTGGCTAGAATGCTTTATAGGTCATGCTGTGAACTTCAGATTGCATCACATCAGGGGAAACGAAATGTTAGGTTGTCTCACCCATTAACCAAGCTCGATTTGACCCCTCCATTAAAGCAATGCTAGCCACATCTCCCTACTGAGATGTAAAGGTGTGTTTTCACTTTGGAATCAGCAAGCGATCCAGCAGGAGACACTTGGCACCAGGGGGATTCACGGTTTTGCTCCAATAACTTTTCACGTAATTGTTTCAGCATCCATGGATGATTCTTCCCGGAATCGGTCATTTCCCTGGGAGTTGCAAAATGTTGATTTTTCTGAGTTTTTCATCGCATATTTGGATATGGAATGAAAATCATGTGAAATTTTATACATTAAAAATAGTTGAGGCTGGGTGCCGGTGGCTCATGCCTGTAATCACAGCACTTTGGGAGGCCAACGCGGGCAGATCACGAGGTCAAGAGATAGAGACCATCCTGGCCAACATTGTGAAACCCCGTCTCTACTAAAAATGCAAAAATTAGCTGGGTGTGGTGGTGTGCGCCTGTAATCCCAGCTACTCAGGAGGCTGAGGCAGGAGAATCTCTTGAACCCGGGAGGCAGAGGTTGCAGTGAGCCGAGATCGCGCCACTGCACTCCAGCCTGGGCGACAGTGCGAGACTCTGTCTCCAAAAAAAAAAAAAAAAAAAAAGTTTAATATAAACCATTTCATAAGGTTCAAATGATTCAAATGAAAATATTTATTACCTAGCACTGTTTGGGAAGGAAATCTTTCCTCAAATGGAGAAAACCTACAGTTCTTCCTAAAAAGAGGGAGTTAATGTTCACTTCTTCTCCTTTATATATCAGTTGTCAAAGTGAGAGCCAAATGAACGTTAAACTGCTGCTTTTCTTCTCCTCCTTTTCCTCTTCCTCTTCTTCTTCCTCCTCCTCCTCCTTTTTCTTCTTTCTTTCTCTCTCTCTCTTCGCTTTTTCTTCTTAATGCCCAAATTGTCCCAAATTTAGTCAGTGAGAGCTCCTTCAAGCTAACCCCTTGATAGGCCCCTGTTAGTCTTGGAGGACTTTCCTTCTGGAACTCTGGTACGTCTAGGCTTACCTGGTTTAAGTTATATTTCCCTGCCCCAGACCTCCAAAGAACCTTGGCTAATTTTAGTAGAAAATGATATTTAGAGGCTGGGCATGGCGGGTCACACCTATTATCCCAGCATTTTCGTGGGCCAAAGCGAGAGGGTCTCCTGAGCCCAGGAGTTTGAGACCAGCAACATGGTGAAACCCCGTGTCTCCAAAAACCACAAAAATATTAGCTGGGCATGTTGGCACATGCCTGTAGTCCCAGCTACTCCAGGGGCTGAGGCGGGAGGATCACCTGAGCCCAGGAAGTCAAGGCTGCAGTGACCAAGCCACTGCACTCCAGCCTGAGCGATGGAGGGAGACGCTGTCTCAAAAAAAAATTAAAAAAAAAAGAAGAAGAAAAGAAAATGCTATTTAGCGACCAGTAAGTATTCTCTTTGCTGGTGAGCCATTATTGCTTCTAGACTCTTAGAGTGGACAGAGCCTACGCATGCACACACACACACACACACACACACACACACCCTTTAAATCAGGAGTTCACATTAACACTTCCAATTCAAATTTAAGGTTATCAGATAGTCAGGAATTTATGTTGAGGAGCAAGGATTTAAGTTGGCCGTGAGAGGTAGGTACAATATCTTTTTAAAAAATAATTATTTTCTATAATACAATCCTACTTACAAAGAAAAACACAACTAAATAAGAAAAGAGAATAAATGTATCAACAACCTCACCCTTTTAACACATCCACTCAATCTCTTTATATAAGTCCTTGGTGGTTAGGATTTTAATATATAGAGAGCTGAAGAGAGGAGCTTCCAAACAGGGAAGTACAGGTCCCAATGTAGATTAAGGACCTGAAATGGAAAGTTTATATATGAACATTACTCATCTTTAGGCCTCTCTTTAGGCCATACTTTCTTGGGTGCATAACCTTTCTACTGTCTCTGACTGTCAAAATCATATTCATCCTCAAGAGCTTTCCCCGACCCCCAGGACCCCCAGCATAGTGTAGCCTTGCCCTACCTGCAGTGCGTTTCTGTGGATCTGATAACCGCTTTTCACTTGATATTGTTAAAGGTATGTGTGGATCTGCTATATCTCCCTAACTAGTTCCCAGCTAGTTACAGTCAGGAACTGTATCTGGTTGTCTTTGTATTCTAAAAGCTCTTAGCTCAGTAACTTATATATAAGAAGCTTCCTTTTTTTTTTTTTTTTTTGAGATGGAGTCTCGCTCTGTCGCCCAGGCTGGAGTGCAGTGGCGCAGTCTCTGCTCACTGCAAGCTCCGCCTCCTGGGTTCACGCCATTCTCCTGCCTCAGCCTCCCGAGTAGCTGGGACTACAGGCGCCCGCCACCACGCCCGGATAATTTTTTGTATCTTTAGTAGAGACGGGGTTTCACCGTGTTAGCCAGGATGGTCTCGATCTCCTGACCTCGTAATCCACCCGCTTCGGCCTCCCAAAGTGCTGGAATTACAGGTGTGAGCCACCGCGCCCAGCCTGTTTTTGTTTTGTTTTGTTTTGTTTTTTGTTTTTTTTAAGGCAGAGTCTCACTCTATCACCCAGGGTGGGGTGAAGTGGCTCAATTTTGGCTCACTGCGACCTCCGCCTCCCGGGTTCAAGTGATTCTCCTGCCTCAGCCTCCTGAGTAGCTGGGATTACAGGCATGCGCCACCACGCCTGGCTAATTTTTGTATTTTTTTAAGTAGAGATGGGGTTTCACCATGTTGGTCAGGCTGGTCTCGAACTACTGACCTCGTGATCCACCAGCCTCAGCCTCCCAAATTGCTGGGATTACAGGCGTGAGCCAGCGTGCCCAGCCAAGAAGCTTTCAATAAACATTTGCTACAAGAAATTCAACTGCAGAGGGTCCTAAAATGAGTCTAACAGCTTCACACTATATTGTGCAGACCCCCATAACTGTTCTTCTAGATTAAAAGAAACTTTCCCATTGCCTGTCCATCTTTCACCCTAGTTACTTACTTTTGAAACCTCAGGCTTATGTTATTTCTAATTATTATAGTTGCCTAGTAATACTTCTATTTTAAGGCTGCTTCTAATTTTCAAATAACAATTTTAAATACCTTTAAATAGAATATACTATTTTTTTAATGTCGTTAGGTTGAGAGGTATAAACAACATTCTAACGCTTTACAAGGGAGGTGACTGAATTGCCTTCTTTATAGGCTATAAAGAAAAAGACAACCTGGTGATATTTTTTAAACTCACCATGATAGAGGCAGATGGATACATTATTGTAAGAGACCTGGAGGTTTCTTTCAGCTCTCAGATTTTAATTGAGCTATATAAATGTACACAGTCCCACCTTTTTATGACTAAACTAAATTGGTTTGGATCAAAACTTCATTATTGGCAAATATAATAGTAATTTCAATAATACTTACAATACAGAAATCTGTAGGCCTCTATTTTCTTATCTATAAGATGAGAAAGTTGAATTAATTGATCTCTATAATCATGAAGCACTGTAGTTATGAAACACCACATAAATCTTCTGGGAGTCTATTATTGCTAAGATGCATGCTTTCTATGATATTGATTAGAATAATTTTTGGCTCCTAAATCTTCCTAATAGCTGATAGATTTTCTAAAGAACAAATTTAGCTTTATTGGATACCTTTAGATTCTTAACACAAGTACTACAGTTGAGGAAAAGGAAAAAGGAAAAATAGACATATTGAAAGAATATTAGACATGGGTTTGAATCCCAACTCTGCTACTTACAAACTATATAACGTTTGGCAATTTACTTACCCTTGGTGTAATAGACTGAATGTTTGTGTCCCTAAAAATTCATATGCCAATATCTAATCTCCAATGTGATAGTATTTGACAATGGGGTAGGCTGGGCATGGTGGCTCGCGCCTGTAATCCCAGCACTTTGAGAGGCCAAGGTGGCCATATCATGAGGTCAGGAGATCAAGACCATCCTGGCTAACACAGTGAAATCCTGTCTCTACTAAAAATACAAAAAATTAGCCGGGCGTGGTGGCATGTGCCTGTAGTCCCAGCTACTTGGGAGGCTGAGGCAGGAGAATCACTTGAACCCGGGAGGTGGAGGTTGCAGTGAGCCGAGACTGCAGCACTGCACTCCAGCCTGGGCAACACAGCGAGACTCTGTCTCAAAAAAAAAAAAAAGACAATGGGGTCTTTGGGAGGTGATTAGATCATAAGGTTGGAGTCCTTGTGATTAGTGCCCTTATAAAAGAGACCCCAGAGAGCACCCTTTCCCCTTCCACCATGTGAGACCACAGAGAGAAGATGACTGTCTATGAACCAAGAAGTGAGCCCTCCTCAGACACCAACTCAGCTGGGGCCTTGATCTTGGACTTCCCAGCCTCCAGAACTGTGAAAAATAAATTTCCATTGATCTTAAGCCACCTTGTCCATGGTATTTGGTTATAGCAGCCTGAATGGACTAAGACACTTGGTATTTCCATCTAAAATTAAATGATAATTCCTATTTTGTGGTATTGTTACAAAGTTAAATTAGATAACCTAGAAGATAGCCCCTGGCATACCACCTGGCATATTGTAGGGAATGAATAAATGTTTATTGAGATGCCCTTTACTATATAGATTTGGTGGAAAGTGGTGTTTGGATATCCCAGGTCAGATTGTCCATTGTAATTAAGGGTTTTTTCGTCAGCATCAGAAATTACAATGGCTAGCTTAAACAGAAGGAAATTTACTAGGAGAATATGGGAGAGTTCACATGAAAGGGAAGGCTAGAGAACCAGGCCGGCAGATGACAAACAGTAAGGCCATGTCAGGGTCTGTGTAGCGAGAATATTCCCATAGTCTAGACAGAGTGTTGCTTTGTCTAGTGTTACTAGAATATGTGAGCTTTAGCTATTTTCCGTCTCTGTCACACTGATTGAGATTCAGTTCCCTTTTAGATTAGCTTGGGTCTTACAGTTTCCACCTGGCTAAGCGCAGTCAAGGCAAAACAGTCCCACCAGAATTCAACCAATGAGAGAGAAGCAATTCCTCAAAAGAATATTAATGTCATTGCCAAAAGATAGTGACTAGATACAGGACTGCCAACATTAAAAAATATAAATTTCCACTAATCCCCAACACTTTTGTATTGTGGGAATCTACAAAGTGTTTAGGACTGAAAACTACTATGTGGAAGAGCTTCTAGAACTCCCCAAAACACCCAGTTCCTGCATATGCAAAAGTTACCAGCTGTGGATTGAACTACCTTCCCCCCTAGTTTGGAAGGTTATTCCAAAAACAAACAGTTGTACCCTAGTTATGCTGCTGTGTACCCCCTCTCTCTCCTTTATCAAATCCTGTGACACAAGCTTCTATCTCCTCGTCATCCATTCATCATCAAACCCTGTGCCTCGCTGGAGCCTTAAATTCAAGTCTTTGCCTGTATGAAATTTCTGGGTACCAACGCAGTTAGTCTCCTGAATCTTGGTACCTAACATTTTCCCTTTGATATTGCACTTTATTTAATTGAGGTGGTATCTATGTCACCTACCTCATTATGCTTCAGTGTGTGTGTGTGTGTGTGTGTGTTTCAGAGTAAAATGAAACGTGCAAGCAGAACATTTTCGTACCACTATTTACTACTAAGTATAGTACAGTCTAATATCATGTATCCTAGAGCTTATTATAAGACAGAGTTTAAAAACAAAACAAAACAAAAAAAGCCTCATCATAACCAGTGAGGAACTGACAGGTACCCAGGGATCTGGTTTCTAGTTCAGATTTGCCATGAATAATCTAGGATGCCATGGACTCTTTACTTATCTCTCTGGACTTGCATTTCCTCTCTATAAAATTAGAGGCTTGAATCATAGCTGGTCTCTAAATCTCCCCCTGCTTTTACATTCTATGACTCCTACAGTCAGACCCTCCGTAAGAGCCAAAAAAAAAAGCTAAAGCAAGGTGAGGGGACAGATGGGACCAGGGTTCTAGTTGAGGTGCCATAGTCAAGAAAGGCCTTTCTGGGGAGGGGACAGTAGAACTGAAGCTGAAGGAAATGAGGGAGCCGACATGTGACTATCTGGGGTACGAGTACTTTAGGTACAGCCTTTCTTAATGATGGTAGGCAATGCTCTTCTCAGCATGACAAGAAGTTTCATCCTCTACCATAGTTCCCATCCCTGTCAAGTAGGAACAATGCATAGAGAGAGATGATGCCAACCCAAGACAGGCCCTGCACAAGCTGCATGGGGCACTACAGGGACTGGGTGGTGCCCATGACTGAGCTGAAGTCTAGAAGTCATGGTGTAGAGGGTGGGGACAGTCAAATCCAGGTGAGCAGATCCAAACAAGTCATTGGCTTAAAGGGATTATTGAAGAATGGCATGCGAGACTTGAATGGGTCGGGGAAAGAGAAAAGCTGAAGTCCTAAGTTGTAAACCAGAAATTGTCCCAGAAAGCTGTATTTCAAACCAAGACTAATGACCTGTAGGAGAGTTATTACATCAATTTAATGGGTCATGACCCGCTTATTTTTTTAATTATGTTAGAAGAGAATGAACTTACCAGTGTATATCACATAAAGGGCAAGTGATTGTTCTGTGAAACATTTTTTCGTTGTAAACATGTATATGTTGAGTCATTTTGTAGAACTTACTTCTCATTGTGAGTGATGGTTTTAAAAAAAATTAAAAGCCAGTGGCCTAGAAAAAATTCCAGGTATGGACTGCAGAGGCCAGTGGCAGGTTTTCATTTAAAGATTTAGTGGATGGGCTGGGTGCAGTGGCTCATCCCTTGGGAGGCCAAGGCAGGCAGATTGCTCCAGCCCAGAAGTTTGAGACCAGCCTGGGCAACATGGCGAAACCACATCTCTACAAAAAAATGCAAAAATTTGCCGGGCGGCTGAGGTGGTGCGTGCCTGTAGTCCCAGCCACTCTCGGGCTGAGGTGGGAGAATCTCTTGACCCCAGGAGGAGGCTGCAGTGAGCCGAGATTCACACCACTGCATTCCAGCCTGTCTCGAAAAAAAAAAAAAAGAAAGAGAGAAAGAAAGAGAGAGAGAGAAGAAAGAAAGAAAGAAAGAAAGAAAGAAAGAAAGAAAGAAAGAGAAAGAAAAGAAGGAAAAATTAATCCTCTACATATAGAGCTTTTTTAAAATGTTAAATATACTAGAAAAGAAAGAGCAGAATCCAGAAATAAAAGACTTCTGCTCCCCCACCCTCTGTAACAAAGGACCAGAGGACCCCACCTACCCATCACCCTTTGTCACCACTATCACCATCACCACCACCCACAAAAAGAACAGCCTGATCCCTGACATGTTGGGTAAAGAATTGCTTGTAAACTGAAAGAGGAAAACTCAAATGCCCACCAGAATATGAGAATAACAAGTATATGAACCTGACCAAGTATAAGAAAAATGGGAATGGTGGGGACTGGGGTGGAGGAAATACTTAAGCCCTGCCCTGCCCAAGAGGGGCAGCAGCTACTCAGCTCTCAGCAGCTGTTGTGCAAGAATGTGGACCCAGTGGTATTTTTTCAAGAGATACTGGAAATCCAGGTTTTTATAATGAAAAACATTCTAAAACACTGGGTAAGCCAAACGAAACATGTCTGAAGGCCTAAACACACTCACACTACACCAAGTGTGAATAGCTGCTGTGTGTAGGTGGTGATACTTGGGGTCATTTATATTTTCGTTTTTACATTTCACTGCATGTTTCAGAATTTTAACAGTGAACATCATTTTACTTTTATAATGAGAGAAGAATGAAGGTTGTCAAATATTTAAAACTCTATTAACTAAACAGGTAGACATTTGAGTTTTCTCTTTTTAGTTTACAAGCAATTCTTTACCCATCATTTCAGACACCAGGCTGTTCTTTCTGTGGGTGGTGGTGGTGATGGTGGTGACAAAGGGTGATAGGCAGGTGGGGTGCCCTGGCCCCTTGTTGTTTTATCCTGCATTAACATCAGGATAAAACAACAAATGTTACAGAAATTTTCTCTGGGTGAATGTTTACATGTGACTAAATTTTTATGTTATGTTTTACAACAAAAGTTTGCAGTACATCACAAATAATTTCAGCCTAACTACAGCAATATGCCAAGTCTCAAGTTTGCTGATTCGAGGTTTGTGGTCACTATCTTTGGCTATTGTTTGCCCATCAGGACTTATGAAAGCAATGGCTTGTTCCATAATATTATTCTCATTTCTACTTAAGTATTTAGCCCAGCTTCTATAATATGCAAGTCTTCTGGATTCTGGCTAGATATTGGAAAAAAAGAACAGGCAATTCTTCCCCCGGAGTAATTATAGTATAGTCTACTATCTAGAGTGGTTAGAGTGGTTATGTGTACTAAATGAGTTAAAATTTATAAAGCTCATGCCTCTAATCCCAGCACTTTGGGAGGCTGAGGAAGGTGGATCACCTGAGGTCAGGAGTTTGAGACCAGCCTGACCAACATGGAGAAACTCCGTCTCTACTAAAAATATAAAATTAGCCAGGCGTGGTGGCACATGCCTGTAATCCCAACTACTCAGGAGGCTGAGGCAGGAGAATTGCTTGAACTGGGGAGGCGAAGATGAGTGATCAGTGAGCTGAGATCACACCACTGCACTTTTGTATTTTTTGTATTTTTAGTAGAGAGGGAGTTTCACCACGTTGGTCAGGCTGGTCTTGAACTCCTGACCTTGTGATCCACCCGCCTCAGCCTCCCAAAGTGCTGGGATTACAGGCGTGAGCCACCACACCTGGCCAGCATTTTTTTTAAATGAAAGAGAATGGAACAGACCTGAACACAATAGTGCCAGCAGTGAAGATAAATATTGTTTATTGAAAATTTGTGTGTTGTTTTATATAGAGGTATGTATAAGTGGCAGTTGTGGAGGTTAAAATTTTTTGAAAGCTACTTTACTCGACCAAAGTTGAAGCCTTGGCTTTATTTTCTGCATTGAGCTCCCTCTGTAAAACAGAGAAAGAAAATGTCTGTGTGTGTGTATGTACATTCATGTGCATATAACTATGTGCATGTATACATGTAATTATCCTAAAAGAATTTCAGAAAAAGCGGCCAGGTGCAGTGGCTTGCACCTGTAATCCTAGCACTGTGGGAGGCCGAGGCTGATGGGTTGCTTGAGGCCAGGAGTTCAAGACCAGCCTGGCCAACACAGCAAGACCCCATTTCTAAAAAAAAAAAAAAAAAATTTTTTTTAATTAGCCGGGCATGGTGGCATGCACCCATAGTCCCAGCTACTGGAGAGGCTGAGACAGGAGGGTTGCTTGTGCCCAGGAGTTTGAGGGTGTGGTGAGCTTTGATCACGCCATCACATTCCAGCCTAGGCGACAGAGTGAGACCCTGCCTCTAAAAATCATAATAATAATAGATAAAAATAAAACAAGAACTTGAGAAAAAGGAACTTTTTAAGAGGAGAGAAGAAATCCCCCATTCCCCAAATAGATGGCCTAGATCTGAAGATGTTTATTCCAAGGGTAAACTTTTCATTACTAATAAATAGTGTTTACTGAGATCTTATTGCATGCCAGGCACTAAGCTAAACACTCCACATTTAATCCTCCCAACAACCCTATGAGGCGAAAATAAACACCAACAAAACAAAGAAACCCCAACAAACATTACAGATTTAAAATCTACAGATAACAGATAACCCTCCCTCCCTGACTCCTCTCTCTGTCTTCCCCAGCCCCACCCTACCCACCCCCTCCCATCCTTTCTCTCTCTCCCTGTTTCATATTTCTGGAAAAGAAAAGAAGAATGGTCAAAAAGAAGGGAGAAGGGAAAAGAAAAACCATGGAAATAAAACAGATGGGACAAGAGGAGAGGAGGAAGGAGGGAGGTGATCGAAAGAGAAAGGAGGAGCGTATTGAGCATAGTTGGTGCCGTACCATATACTGCTAATAAATTCTCATTTTGAGTACAAAACCTTGCATGGGACTGTTGAAGACGGCTCAGTCTTTAGGGTGGAGTTGAGAAGGACAGAGCGGTGTGGTGTGCCAAAACAAACTCCTACTTTCTCATTCTGCTCAAGGTCAGCCTTGACACACATTCCTCCAATGTGGCAGGAACACCAGCTACAGAAAAACTGCTTCCGTGAAAACCAGTATTTAGGTACTGATATTAGCATCCTGTGCAGGGTAGCCTAGAGTTATGCATTTTCTCCTCTCAGGAGCCCTCTATATCCATTTGATTTCTGCGATGTACGCCAGCAGGCTTTGGCTCAGTGTTAATGACTTTGTTCTCTTTGAATTCCTGTGAGATTTTATTCCCTTTGGTGCCAGGCGTTGTGTGCCACAGTGATTTCTGCCCAGTAAGACTTCTGCTGTGATAAAAAAGAAACTGCAGGGAAGGCCTGCTGCTTGTCCTCTGCCGGTTGCTGCTACCCGACACAATTACTCATACTCCCATTCAGAGAATGCGAGAGTGATTCTGTTTCCATGGCCTCAGTCCTGAGACTTTACTCTCTAATAAACTGAGAACACTAAGCCATGTGCTAAGCACACATCATCACTACCTGGAAAAGGCACCTTCTGGCTAGAGCCAAGTGGACTAATCCTGCCTGGATAGACAAAAATGTTGTGCTCAGCAACCTAGCTCTCTCTCTTTCCCAATTATGAGACAGACCACCAGAGCTGGTAAACCACGTTACTGCTAGACACCAGCATTGTTGTTAATGCTATCATTTCAATTATGTTTTGAACTAGGGTTCTGTTGGCTTGCTTGCTTCCCCCGCCCCATCTCCCTCCCTCCATTGAAGGAAGAAGCCAAGGTAGGAAAATATCTGCTTGAATTGTTCATGAACTGTTAAAATTTCTACTTTACCATGGAAAACCAGATTTTAGACACTATTACTCATGCTGGCTCAGAAACTCAATTTTTAACCTTTCTGACCCCACAGAAATCACAGAAGTATCCCCTTTGCTTCTATATCTTCTACCTGGGGCCCAGATTTGATCTGTGTCAATGCCACTCTGAATGCAGGACCTCTTATTGCCTTGGGCCAAGCAAAGGTACAGGAAAAAACTTCAGGCTGATCACTCTCAGCAAACTAACACAGCAACAGAAAACCAAACACGGCATGTTCTTGCTCATAAGTGGGAGTTGAACAGTGAGAACACATGGACACAGCGAGGGGAACATCACACACCAGGGCCTGTCAGGAGGTGGTGGGCAAGGGAAGTGAAGGCATTAGGACAAATACCTAATGCATGAGGGGCTTAAAACCTAGATGATGGGTTAATAGGTGCAGCAAACCACCATGGCACATATATACCTATGTAACAAACCTGCACATTCTGCACATGTATCCCAGAACTTAAAGTAAAAAATAAATAAATAAATAAATTGCCCAGAAACAAATAACATTCCTTAAAATAAAAAAAATTTTTAAAAAAACTTTTTTAAACTTCAGGCTGGGACACCAAAACCCAATTCCTGATCCAGCCTTTAAAAGCACCCCAGGCCGGAAGTGGTGGCTCACACCTGTAATCCCAGCACTTTGGGAGGCTGAGGTGGGTGGATTACTTGAGGCCAGGAGTTCTAGACCAGCGTGGTCAACATAGCAAAACCCTCTCTCTACTAAAAATACAAAAATTAGCCAGGCATGGTAGCGCACACCTGTAGTCCCAGCTACTTGGGAGGCTGAGGCAGGAGAATTGCTTGAACCCAGGGAGTGGAGGTTGCAGTGAGTCGAGATCGTGCCACTGCACTCCAGCCGAGGTGACTGAGCAAGGACTCTGTCTCAAAAAAAAAAAAGAAAGCATCCCAAAGAGTCTCAAGGTTTATATAGGAGCCGCAGAAAAACAGTTCTCAAGTCAAAATGAATTCAAAGCTGCTTTAATTAAATGCCTTTTAGCACTGTGTTGAAACAGATGAAGATTTTGTTACAAAATCAAAAAACAAGTGATTCTCTAGTCTTGTTTTTGTTACCAGCTTCCCACTGACCTACTTTTAAATTGCGTGAAAAATGTGGCCTTCCCCGCTCCCCCTCCTTCCTGTCCCCTCTCCTCCTGACCTCTGTACCTCTTCTCCCTTCTGGTTCTGTCTTCCATAGGCTCTTTCTTCTCCTCCCACTTATCTCAGGTAGGGTCTCAAAGCTGGTCTTCATGTTCCCTTCCTCCTTCTCCCTGATGATAAGAACCCTAACCTTGTGGCTTCCCTGTGTATCTCCAGAAGGGAGATACCCAAATCTCTAGACATGACTTTCATGGATGTTCCAATCACTTGAATCCAAAGGGACCGCTTATCCCCCTTTGCTGGGACAACCTCCATGTATGCCTGTTGTTGTACCTTATTATTAATAGTGCAGCCGGGCACGGTGGCTCATGCCTGTAATCCCAGTACTTTGGGAGGCCGAGGCAGGTGGATCACCTGAGGTCAGGAGTTCGAGACCAGCCTGACCAACATGGTGAAACCCCATCTCTACTAAAAATACAAAAAATAGCCAGGTGTGATTGCGCACACCTGTGATCCCATCTACTTGAGAGGCTGAGGCAAGAAAATCGCTTGAACCTGGGAGGTAGAAGTTGCAGTGAGCCGAGATTGTGCCACTGCACTCCAGCCTGGGTGACAAAGCAAGACCTTGTCTCAAAAAAAAAAAAAAAAATAGTGCCCACTTTCACTCTCACAGGGGTCTTGGACAATATATTATTTAGTCATTCTCCTTAACAGCAGGATTTTCTTCCTGAATATTTACTCGATCCAACATTTCCTCCCTCAGCTACTTCTTTTTCTGAAGCTCTGGCCTTCTTCCCAGCATTTGCATTTCTGTCAGTGCTTCTGACGCTCTTCCATCTTCCAGAACCTGGAAGCCCCGGCATCCTGTTGACGCCTCCCTCCCCATCTCATCTTAGCCATGCAGAATGGCGACACCAAGGTCAAAGGAACTGGACATAACTCCTGACTGCATCACTTACCAGCTCTGTGCCCCTGTTCACCTCTGGTCTCTGCCTCAGTGCTGTCATTTGTAAAACAATGAGAACAATACATTCCTTGAACAGCGTCACTGGAAGCATAAATAAGGCAGCTTCTGAAGAACCACTGGGCATTGTGCCTAACAAAACAAATCTGACTGCTTCTTATTTATGTATTCATTCAACACATTTATTGAGCACCTACTGTATGCCAGGCACTGTTCTAGTTCCTGGGGATACATCCATAAGCAAGACAGTCAAACATATCTGTCCTCATAGAACTCACATCCCAGTGCAGAAATCTGGCAATAAACAAATAAAGAGCTCCTAGGTCAAGTAGTGATAAGGGCTACAAAGAGAAAACCAGACAGGGTAAGGGGAACAGGGAGTGGCCAGGTGGAGAAGGGCTGCTACTTTAAAAGGGTGGCTAAGGGTCACTAATAAGATGACATTCAAGCAGACACTTAAAGGAGAAAAGAGGTAAAGGAATTATCTAGGCAGATATTTATTTATTTATTTATTTATTTATTTATTTATTTATTTGAGACAGAGTCTCGCTCTGACACCCAGGCTGGAGTGCAGTGGCACGGTCTCTGCTCATTGAAACCTCTGCCTCCTGGGTTCAAACAATTTTCGCGCCTCAGCCTCCCGAGTAGCTGGAGCTACAGGCATGCACCACCACACCTGATTAATTTTTGTATTCTTAATAGAGACAGGGTTTCGCCATGTTTGCCAGGCTGGTCTCGAATTCCTGGCCTCAAGTGATCCACCCACCTGGGCCTCCCAAAGTGCTGCGATTACAGGCGTGAGCCGCCACACTTAGCCTAAGGCAGATATTTAAGAAGAACAGGCTTGGGAGGCCGAGGCGGGTGGATCACGAGGTCAGGAGATCGAGACCATCCTGGCTAACACGGTGAAACCCTGTCTCTACTAAAAATACAAAAAATTAGCTGGGCGTGGTGGCAGGTGCCTGTAGTCCCAGCTACTCGGGAGGCTGAGGCAGGAGAATGGCGTGAACCCAGGAGGCGGAGCTTGCAGTGAGCCGAGATCACACCACTGCACTCCAGCCTGGAGACAGCGAGACTCCGCATAAAAAAAAAAGAAGAAGAAGAAGAACAGGCATAGGCAAGTTCCCTGAGGAAGGCCTGATGTGTTGGAGGAAGTCAGGGATGGCAGCCTCGTGGAGTGGGGTGGATGCCTAGTAGGGAATGAAGCCAGTGGAAGCGGGATTCCCACACAGGCCTCGTAGATCCGAGCGAGGCGTTCAGCTTGTCCTCGGAGTGCAATAGGAAAGCTGCCAGACTGCAAAGCGGTACCTGTGAAGAGATTAGACCTCCGGGCAAGGCCAGAGGCAGAAGGGTTAGGGGAACATTGCAGTAATCCACACAAGAAGTGACAGTCGCCTGGACCAGGGTGGCAGCAGTAGAGGAGGTGAGAAGTGGACACCTTCCCTTTGAAGTCTCTCCAGTTTCCCACCGCATTTCCCTCTCACAGCCACAGTCCTGTCCCTGGCCTTCATCACCTTACCCCTGAATTATTGCACTAGCCCCCCCACTCCCTCACTGGTGCTCACTGGACTGCCCGCTGCCCCGGCTCTCCTGTTCTCACCTTCATCACATCATTCCCCTGCTCAGGAAATATGACTGTGCCCTGCCCATCGTCCCCAAGTCCGAATTCCTCTCCCTGGCTCTCAAAGCCTTCCACTGAGTTCTACACACTCAATGTTCTTCTGACCATAAACCAGCTCCTACCAGTACTCCAGCACCAATTCAGATAGTAACTGGCTTACCTAATGACCAAGAGCTATTCTATACCCAATTCAAAATTAACTGGATAGTTCTTTTAATTGGGTCATAGAACCAGAGTTCCATTACAAAAACAATTAACAGTTAACATTGATTAAATGCTTACTAAGTTCCAGACACTAATCTAAGAACTTTATAAACAGCATCCCCTCCAATTGTACAACATCCCTATGAAGTGGGTACTATTATTATCCCCAACTTTACAGATGAGGAAACTAAGGCACAGAAAAGTTAAGTAAATTGCCCAACATCACAAAGGCAGTTGCGGGGGTGGAGGGGGAAGGAGGAGCTGAGATTTGAATCCAGCAAGTCTACCTCCATCGTCAACACCCTTAACCATGGCACTCCATTGCCTCCCGTACTTGGACACGGTGTCTCAGGTTTCTTCATGTGAATCATTAAATTCTAAGTTGTGTTTACAGCAAAACTCTCATTACTGCCCCCCAAGCTTTTGCTAAGCATTTTGTCTTCTTCCTATCTCTACCATCTCTACCATGTCTTCTACCTATCTCTACCATGCCAAATCCCACCCAGCTCTCAAGGTGTAACTCAACTTCCTGATTTTCCACAAAACTTCTCTAAATACATGAGACCTCACTGAACCTCCATTCTTTCAGCTATTTGAAATCCACTGCAAATCACTATGTTTGATTTTTTTTCCATGTATCTTCCCAACTATACTGGATACTGCTTATGTAGAGCAACCATAAATTATGTTTCTTTTTATATCTCTACAGTATGTAAAACAATCCTGAGCCATTCTGTTCAACAGACATTTTAAAATAAACCCTACAGTGAGCTAGATCCTGTGTGGCTCCCGAAAACACAGTGAAGACAGTACTCAAAAATACTTGTGTGCCAGATGTGGTGGCTCACACTCGTAAATCCAGCACTTTGGGAGGCTGAGGCGGGAGAATCCCTTGAGGTCAAGAGTTCAAGATCAACCTGGGCAACATAGAGAGACACCCCCGCCATCTCTACAAAAAAAAATTTGAAAAATTAGCTGGGCATAGTGGCACAAGCCTGTAGTCCCAGCTACTGGAGAGGCTGAAGTGGGAGGATCACTTGAGCCCAGAAGGTTGAGGCAGCAGTGAGCTATGATCACGTCACTGCATTCCAGCCTGAGCTATGATCATGCCACTGCATTCCAGCCTGTATGACAGAACAAGACCCTATCTCTAAAAAAAAGAAAAGAAAAGAAAAGAAAAAATACTTGTAGACCAAATGAGAAGATCCAGGGAAATGCCTGTTGAAATATAATTATCTATTTTAATTAACCTTTTTCATATAAATGCCATCAGTGACACTTCAGATACAAACATATGATTTTCATGTCATTTTAATATAAATTCATTGAGCATCTACTTTGTGCTTGTTCCAAAAAGGAATGAGACAAAGCCCTGCCATCAGAGAATCCTCAGTCTGTGTTACCATATGTCTTAGGGCATGGTTGGAGATCAAGAATAGAAAAGCCACTAAAATCTACTTAGGTAAAAGAGAACAGAAGGTAAGAGAGAACTGACAGGCCTGCTGTGGGTGATTGGAACAGAAAATGACCAAAGATGTTACTTTCTTCATTGCCATGTTATCTCTTCCTCTGCTTCCCCCATTTTACATTTCTCTCTTTCCCCCACCTCTTCTCCCTCCCCATCCAACCCATTCCCAGATTGCCTTCCTTTGCTCTCCTATTACACCATCCACAATGGCTTACACTGGCTGGTGCCCTCAGTCTCCAACACGTGCTGGTGACCGTCCAGGTCCAGCATTACCGTCTGTTAACTTGACTGTCTCCATTCTAATCCCAAGTGTCCAGCAGGAGACTCCAAGGGGCCTACCGTGGACAGATTTCCAACTCTAGCCCAAACAGCTATGGTGGGGAGTGGGGAAAGGATGCCCAAGGTCATGCTGGATGGTATGCAAGGGACTGCTCTTTCTGGGGCTGGACTCAAAGGTATGGGATGATGGCTTCTGTAAAATATAATGTGATAGGGCCGAGCGTGGTAGCTCACGCCTGTAATCCCAGCACTTTGGGAGGCCGAGGTGGGTGGATTGCTTGAGGTCAGGAGTTCAAGACCAGCCTGACCAACATGGTGAAACCCCATTTTATTAAAAATACAAAAATTAGCCCAGCATGGTGGCAGGCGCCTGTAATCCCAGCTACTCGGGAGGCTAAGGCAGGAGAATGGCTTGAAGCCAGGAGGTGGAGGTTGCAGTGAGCCGAGATCACACCATTGCTCTCCAGCCTGGGCAAAAGAGCGAGACTCCATCTCAAAAAAATAATAATTATATATATATATATATATATATATATATATAGTGATAAATGGTCTAATAGTTGCTCTACAATACATAAACCTCAGATTCACATTTTGCAGACTTCACGAATTCATAGAATTTTACTAATTGTAAAGGATTCCAGGAATCATTTGACACAATCCCTACACTTGAGCTCATTGTAAACCAAAGCCTGAGAGCAAATAAGGGTGGATTCCATACTCTCTGACTTCTAGTCTACTCCAACATTTACCAAACCAGAGCAGTTTAAGACCACCTTTGACATGTAGGTGACCAAAGATAGTCCACACTGCATCATAGCATGTGGATTTGTTTATCTTTTTTAGTATAATTTCTGTACCTACTAAGAACTTTCACATATATCATCCTATCTAGTCCTCCCAGCAATCATGAAAAGAATTGTTAAGCCTATTTTGTAGATGATAAACTGAGACCTAAAGAAGTCAACAGACTTGCCTACACTTTACAGTTCATATCAGGCAAAGCCAAGATTTAAACCCATACGATTTCACTTCAGACCTCCCTCTTTCTGCTATGCCATGCTGCCTTCACTCTCTGGGAATCAATGAAATGTCAGTTTGTATTGTTTGTAATGTTTTTCTGTATGTTATGATGTTTTATTTATTTATTTATTTGAGACAGAGTATTGCTCTGTCGCCCAGGCTGGGATGCAGTGGCACAATCTAGGCTCACTGCAACCTCTGCCTCCTGGGTTCAAGCGATTCTCCTGCCTCAGCCTCCCAAGTAACTAGGATTACAGGCACTCAGCACCACACCCAGCTAATTTTTGTATTTTTAGTAGAGATGGGGTTTTAGCGTGCTGACCAGGCTGGTCTGGAACTCCTGACCTCATGGGATCCGCCCACCTTGGCCTCCCAAAAATCTGGGATTACAGGTATGAGCCACCGTGCCTGGCCTGTTATGATGTTTTAACATCTTAAAAATCTAGCTCAGGAGAGACTGCCCCTTTTGGGTTAGCCAGTTCTTAGAGATAGCAGAGGGCTCATGGAGAATGCCTTTGTTATGCAAACTAACCAGTCCAGAGCCATACCTCCTCTACCAGGAGGCAATATTCCTCTGCCTTAATCATCCCAGGCTGCATACCAGGAAACTAAAGACTACTCCTATAGCCCAAAGCTTACAGGAATTATTCAAACTAGCCAATTCCAGTTTCCTCTGCCCTGTCTTCCCCATGAAAACCCCAGTAAAGATGCCTCCTGTTTCCAGACCCTCTGGGGATAATAAACTTTGTTTTCCTGAGCCTCTGATGTGTGGCCTCTTGTGGCCACACCCCACTGACCATCACATAAGAGAACACAGAACACAATAACAACAACAAAAAAGGATTGGAAAAGCAGACTGAGAAGTTCAGAGGGTCCTTTAGTAATGTTCAAGGAATTAGCATGTACAATAGAGGAGTGGTCAAACCATAATGCGCTCAGACCGTAAATACGATATTCTCAATCCCAGCAAGCATGGCTTCTGGCACTTCTTTTTGCAGCATTCTTGTCTCCAATGCAGTAAAAGGATCGTGACAGGAACATATTTCAATGCACAGATCAATCCGATTGGTTTGGAGGGAAAAGCTGGTTCTCATTTAAGATGGTTTAGTAGCAGTGATTCATTCTATCAAAGGCATCACTGCATCTTTGATGCAGACACTATCATCCTAAGCCTCTTTGCAATCAATCCCAAGATGTATAATTTGTTTAGCCTAGTGAAATTCTTCACAATTCTCTAAACAACTTCAAATGTTTCTGATAACTTGACCCTGCATTCCTTGGATCAAAAAGCAGCAAGGCACAAATGTCTGAATCCCAGGCTGGTTCCAAAGAGTAGTACTTCAAAGAACTCTGCACACGGCAATTCCATAGTGTACTTTTACTACTTATTGACTTTAGTTTCTTTGCCATGGTGGAGATTTATTATTCTTTAACTTAAAGCTGGACTCAAATCAATTGTATGCTCTGGTTTCAAGAAGTCCTGATAAGGTCTCCCAACAACACAAGGAGGGATAGGGTGACTAACCTCCATTTATCCAGGCCTGGAAGGATACCAGGAATGTGGGACTTTCAGCTTTAAAACCAGGAAAGTACTTAGCAAACCAGGACAAGCTGGTCACCCTAATCTAGAGATTTAAGAAAAAGCAAGTCTTTTGTCTTATTAAACTTTAAGAGGTGTCTTAGAATTAAATGCTTTGACGATGCAGGATGCTAATGGCTCTTTAATATCTTTAAGCAGCATATTTTCTACAGGTTTGCAGAAAACCCAAAGTATAACTGTGTGACAATAAATACAATAGATCAAACAGTGATTCTTAATACCTCCAAATGCAGATGAAATACATCAAGCAAATGAAGAGCAAAACTGACACAGGCGACAATGATTCATTTCAATATGTAAAGGCCTAGCAGGGACTTCTATATAAAAGCGAGTCTTTAGCAGTCAGCACAAGAGTCTTTGATTCACTGCCACTAAACGATGGGAAGTGCCAGTTTTAACTCTCCCAATGGTGGGGAGCAGGGGCTTCCGTCCCATTCTCCTGGTTCAAACTCTTACTTCTACCTATGTCCAGCAGTGTTGGAATGGGCAGCCCAAAATAATGTGCACATTAATTAAATCTTCAATAGGGATGGGCGGGAGGGAGCCTGCTGGGAGCCCAGATTGCTTTCATCCTTTCTAGGGAATAAGAAGAGTTAAGACATTTACCAACCCAGCCTCTAAAAAAAAAAAAATCCCTCAAGACTCAGCCTTGCAGTGCTAATTGATTGATGTCATTTATAAGGAATCTAATAATGTTGAATAATTTATTTTAAAATGGCAGATGTTGAAAATATAGAGTCTTACTAATCTGGGTCTAGCAGAGAATACATTCATGATTATCATATATAATTTCATGTCAGGATTGAGTTTTTATGTTTCAAACAGTCTTCAGGTATCTCATTTTAGTGCTTATATTAAAGTAAATTTAGGAAAAAGGTAATTTTGAACCAGTGGATAAAACTGGATCACAAACTTGTCATTCCTCAAACGTATGCCAACCGCTGTGTTAGATGGTGGGAGACATGGTGGAGAACAGAGAAATGGTCCTTGCTCTCAGTGGGTTCCATTCTAGGGGGAAGCTCTGACAATAAATAAGTACGCAAATATATAAAATAATTATAGATGGTGATTAACAAAAATTAACGGTAAATCTACTTTCAGTTTTCCCATCACTCTATCCATAGCTCTGTTTTGTTTTGTTTTGTTTTGTTTTGTTGTGTTGTGTTGTGTTGTGTTTGAGATGAGGCCTCACTCTGTCGCACACACTGGAGTGCACTGGGGTGATCTCAGCTCACTGCAACCTCCCCCTCCCTGGTTCAAGTGATTCTCCTACCTCAGCTTCTCGAGTAGCTGGGATTACAGATGTGTGTACCACCATGCCCGGCTAATTTTTGTATTTTTAGTAGAGACAGGGTTTCATCACATTAGCCAGGCTGGTCACAAACTCCTGACCTCAGGTGATCCCCCCCAACTCGGCCTCCCAAAGTGCTGGGATTACAGGCATGAGCCACCGTGCCCAGCCTATCCATAGCTCTTTGAACCATTCACAACAACCTATGAAACCTCAGTTTCATATATGAATACATATATCTTCATGAAGAAGGATGATTTAACATTATATAATTTTCCCACCAGAAGAACTACACCATACTCACCTCAGGCTATTAAAAAATTTTCATTACTTTTTTTGTGTTTTACTGAATATTTTTAAATCCCTGGAAACAATTCACATCAAAATGCAAGGCCTCACAAATAAGTTCGGTTTCTCGCTATTGCTGAGGCCTCCTTTCCTTGCTAGTAAGATTAACACCTGTTCTTTCTGGTTCCTAGAACAAAGAGAAGAATAAGGAAGAAAATCATGCTCCATCTTTGTAAGTATAACCAGTGCTAGCATAGAGGAGAAGAGGCATGGACAATAAAGCTACTTTAAGAATGCAAAATAGCCCAGGCTCAGTGGCTCACACCTGTAATCCCAGCACTTTGGGAGGCTGAAGTGGGTGGATCACTTAAGGCCAGGAGTTCAAAACCAGCCTGGGCAATATGGCAAGACCCCGTCTCTACTAAAAACACAAAAATTAGTCAGGCATGGTGGCACACACCTATAATCCCAGCTACTCAGGAGGCTGAGGCTCTAGAATCACTTGCACAGGGGAGATGTAAGTTGCAGTGAGCCAAGATTGTGCCACTGCACTTCAACCTGGTCAACAGAGTGAAACTCTGTCTCAAAAAAAAAAAAAAAGAATGCAAAATGGTCCAATCCTCCTCTCTAGCCAGGAGACTGTTAGTATAGCCACCCTCCCTTCCCCTTGCCTCCACACCTCACCTCCCTCTCTCCTTCTCTGCAGAGTAGCTGTGGGTTCCCTCCCAGCTTCCCTGTGAGCCTCCTCCTCCAGTAAACCTACTCTTCAAACCAGACTCAAACTCACTCATACCAATGTGTCAGTGATTGATGACAGTAAGGATATTACCATTTTAATAAGGATGAAGGTCTTTAAGAAGTGAAACTCTAAGACTAGGGTCTGCAGCTCCAGTGAGTGATAGTGGGTAGTATATATTTAGCCAGCCCTAAAGAGATCCTGACCACAGATTCACAGTCTCCTGGTCTAAAAGCCAGCTAGCACATAGGGTGCCGGCTGCTTCAGATGCACCTTCATTGCCATACACCATGGTCATGATTTACTATAAAGTAATGCTGTTTCCAATATATGATGGAGTGGCACCCAGAGCATGTGCTCAACTGAAAAACAAAAAAACAACAACAAAATCGCTGTAGGTACACTCGGTCCATCTTGGGTTATCTTCTTTAATAGTTTTTTTTATATATTGAAATGTCCTCCATCTATTGCATTATTTAAATTTCTGTGTGTGACATTTGTCTCTCCAGCTAGAGCAGGGACTTTCTTCTAAATCAGCACATAGAAAATATTGAGAGATAGTCTCTTGACTATTAAGTATAAATTAATCTTTCCAGGACTCATTTCAAATGTTTTGTTCTGAATGCTTTTCACGTTATTATTAATAGCAACAGCAATTATGTTTATGGGACATTTGCCATGTACCATGTGCTCTTCCTTAAATTATTCCTCATGCTCACAACAGCCTCCACATTAGTTATTATTACCTCTCTTTCTGTAGTTGAAGAAACTACCCAAGGTCACACAACTGCAGAGAAACTCTCCGGCGTTTGTCTATCTCTCTTACAAAAGATGCAAAGGGAGTTTATCATGGTTTTTGCTCCTGAATAGGTATTGGAAAGGCAGGAAAAATACTGTATGTCTTGGCAATTCTACAAAACATATTACAGCACAAGGTTAAAAGATAAGCAACTTTTAAAGCCTCTGTGTTTTCTGTGGGATATTTATGAGTCTGGAGGTGAGTCAAGAATGAAACAGCCAGTTACAGAGTATAAGAACTATAATCAACTCTATGGGACTCAGCAGAAACAGCTTGAACCAAGGAAAGAGCATTCCACTTTAGACTCACCCTCTCCAGAGCAGGTAATAATAGAGCAACCAATTGGCTGCCAACCACAGGTTTAAAGCATGTGATGTCAGGACCAGCCCTCCTTGGCAAATTTAATCTTGTTCAAGACTAATTTCTAAGTGTTCCTGATTTATTGGGTAGTATTATTAACGTGCTTTCATGGGAGGGTTTCAGAGGAGGCCTGGGGGCGGCTTAAATATGGTTCTCCATTCCGTTCCTCCCTCCCACTCTCTCTCCAACACACTGCCTGAACATCAGCCTGAGAATAGTCCTAACTACCATTTGTAGACTTCACCCCAATCTACAAAGTCTTTTCACATACCTTATTCATATAACCTTGTGAAATCGGTGCTATTAGTAGCCCCTTCCTAACCAGGAAGATAGCACAGAGAAAAGTTATGACTTACTCCAAATCACACTGCCCAGAGGGATGAGAGCCAGAACTGGATCCAAGTTTTCTGGGTCTTCTGATTCTAAAAGAGACCAAATGAAAGCCTACCAAAGAAAAGGTAGCACGTGGTTATCCTTTGCTCCACCCCACCTCTCTGACATTAGGATTACAATTAATAATAATTTGTTGGATTATAATGGCGTCCTACCATTCACTCTACCCATCTCCACCAAAAACACACCTCAGTCCCACGGAGCTTTCCCTTTAACATCTTCCAGTTTAATTTCACTCATGGGCATTTATAGAGAGCATTGCTATCCCGCAGTTTCTATTTCCCCCCCTGAGGTTTATAGACAATGCACAAGTATTACTAAGTGTTAGATGCGTACATGAGAGAATAAATCTTCCTACGTGTCCTGTGGATGCCTGGGATTGATTTTCACTGCTTAGTTATGAACTTCCTAGAGGATAGCTTTTATAAAACACATACATACACTGAGAATTTAGTCTACACGTTATGGGCGATAGTAGCGATTCTTATTATCAAGACAGAAGCTCATTCTCGGTGAAAACAGGTTTCATTCACCTGAAGTGAAAAGGAAGAGAAGAATTTGAAATTACTGCAACCACTATCTAGATTGATGGTCAGTTACTCAAGAAACAATTATCCAGTTTGTGGATTTCCTCTGTTCCTTCTGCTTATTGTCTGCTTGGCATTTTTCACTATTCATTATCATCTCCTGCAGAGGGTATTAGAGAAAAAGAGGGGAGGTGAGATTCAAAATAAAATTCCAATAAATTATCATCAAGCACCTACTTTAAGCCAGATGCTAAGATAGGTACTGAGAATCCTAAATGAGTAACCACTGGCCCCTGTGCACAGGTTGCTGTCAGAAATGCTGCATTAAAGATATGTATAAAATACTACAAAACTCTGGTAAAAGAGTGATTCACCTGAAAAGGAGGGGAGGAGGTGAAGACAACAGGAAAAGAAGTGATACTTCCACTGGAACTTGAAGAAGTTGAAGTCCAGGAGGAAACAGATGAGTGGGGAAGAGAAGATAGGAAGAGCAGGGGAACAGCAGGAGTGTGGGCAGCGGGGTTCAGAAGTGGGAAGGTTTCACTAAGGGCGGTGCAGGTGGTGACCACACATCCTGGTTTGCCTGAGTCAGTCCTAATTTATGGTCACTATGTCAGCGTAATTAATATAGCACCTCCCTTTACTCTCAAAAGTATCCTAGTTTGGGTAATGAATTATATAGCCGTCTCTGTCAATCTGAGGCACATATGTCATCACTCTCCCCTCCTTTATCCATGGAAGACATTATTAAATTACCATGGTACATTCCTGGCTAGGCCTGGACTTGTCTTCAAAATCCTACTGAAAATATCACTTCAGGCAGTATCACAGATTGGAATTGGACCTACATATGTTTTCCAAGCTATGGGCCACAGAGGTTGCAAAATGGCAACTCACAGGCCATATCTGAACTGCATTTGTATTTTATTTGACCTGCACAGGATTTTTTGCAATTCTGAGTCAGCATTTACTATCATGGGATATAACTCAGAAATTTGTATTTCTAACTTTATTTGAGAAATGGGAAAATCCAGTAACATAAGACCTGTATTCCACGTAGTGGAACAATTGGCTGAAACTAAATAGCAAGTATTACCCTTTTGTCCAATATCTACCTGTTGTTGTCAGCCTCCAAGCTGGTCCCCACTGATCCTCATTTCCTGGTATCCACATTCTTGTACAGTCCCCTCTCATGCTGTATCAAGTTTGATATGTTTGGCCAATGGAATGTGACAGAAGTGATGTTATTCCATTTCCCAAGCTAGCTGTCATTCTGCCTTTCTTAGATTACTTGGCTCTGGAAGAAAACAGCTGACATGTTGTGAGGAGAGGCCCACATGGTGACAAAGTGAAGCTTCCAGCAATCACCATGGGAGTGAGTCTTTTTGAAGCAGAACTTCCAGCTCCATTCTAGTATTCAGATGATTGAAGCCCCCATCAACATCTTGACTGCAAATTCATGAAAGACCTGAGCCAGAACCACTCAGTTAAGCTTCTCCCAGATTCCTGACCCTCAGAAACCATATAAGAAATGAGGATTTATTGTTTTAAGCTGCTAAGTTTTGGGGGCAATTTGTTACACAGCAGTAGATAACTAATACACCAACAAAATTGATTTTCTTATGATCTACTTGCCTCTATCAATTATTTTATCTACCTGGCTCTCAAGACAGTTGAGGTTACATCCCAGCTCTACAGAAAGAAATATTGTTGATGATTTTAAGCAAGAAAGTGAGAAGGTCAGATCTGGCTTTAGATGTATCACACTGGCATCTGTGAGAAGAAGAAGTAAGAGGGAGGCTCAAGATCAAGTTTATTTCCTGAAAAACTCATAAGTAGACCTTGCAGTATAGCACAAGGGGGATGTGATATAGAACCATGTCTAAGAGACTAAGCTTAGACTCTAGGTCAGATAATATAAGTTCGAATCACCATATCACCACTGAAGGATCATATATATTTTAGTAAGTTACTTAGGCTTTTATTTCCTTAACTGAAACATGGGATTAGGAAGGCTTACAGCTGCAAGTAACTAAACACCCATCTACTCATAGCTTAAATAAATAGTTTATTTTTCCCCTATAACTGAAGGTAGAGAGGTAGGCAGTTGCTGGGAATGATTCAACTGCTCAGCAATGCCACCAGGATTCCAGGTTCTCTCTAGCTTTCAACTCTGCCTTTCTTAGCAAGTTGGCTTATTGCCTTGTGTTTCTAAGGTGGCTGCTATAGCTCCAGCCATAACATTTCTGTCTTAGGTCATAGACTTAAAACAGAAAGAAGCAGGGGCACGTCAAGAGCTTTAATCTAGCTATGTGTGTCTCATTTTATCAGGAAAGAAAAAAGCTTCCCAGAAGCCCCCAGCAGACTTCTGCTTACATCCCATTTGCTAGAACTGGATCACAGAGCCTCTTAGCAGTGATGGAGACTGGGAACATGAGTATTTAGTTGAATACATTGATACTCCAAGCAAAATTGCACTCTGTGGGCAAGCAAGAAGAGAGGAGAATGAATATTAGATATTCAGTTGCCCCGAGTGATAAAACTGACTTCAGAATGTTGATATAAGGGTTAAAGTAAGCTGATACATGCTTTAGGCTAACAGTGTTTGGCATGGAATTAAGTGTTCAATAGATTTTAGCTGTTGAAATTGCAATAATTCAGGCACAGAATATTCATCCTGGACTAGGACATGGAAGAGTGAATAATTTTGAGACTAAAGGACTTGAAAAGAAAGACAGATAAAATTATCGGTGGGAAAATAACTTTGGTTTTAATTGTTTTTTATTACCTTTCTTTCTCCTTTTGTCTTATAAGCACAGAAGTGGTCTGTTTATCACATCATCTTTTTTCTTTCTAATTATTTTATAACTGTGTATCTCTTGTTAGAATTTAAGTACTTTATTATTTTAAAAATCTAACTAAAGGAAATATAAACTTTGAGTTCTTTAATCTACTCAGTTGAAAAACCTCCTACAGTAACTTTAACTCTACATTCCAATTAGTAGCCTGCACAATTATATAATCATGTAATGCACAGCACTGTGACCTACTCTTCAGAAGATATTTGTTTTAGACATAGCTCGCCTATGTGAAGAAGTAGAAATATTGCCTCTGGTCATGCTAAAATTAATTGCAATATTTAAGTCATGTGACATTTAATGTTTCTAGAACTAGCAGGTAGCATAGCTCCCAGAAACCCAATTGCACATTGCCGAACGTGTCTCAAGGCACTTTCAGGTGGATCGGATAATGGGTGGAACCACCACATACTTTTCAACCATGAACAATGATTCAGGGGCCAGGATTTAGAAACCATGGGCAGCTATGTAATTGCATAGTGTTAGAAACAAGAGAGGTGAGTGTGTGGAATATAGGTTTAAAAGAAAAGGAAGGTTCTGAGTGTATACTCAAAATAATTGAAAGCAGGGTCTCAAGGAGATATTTGTATACCCGTGTTCATAGCAGCACTATTCACAATAGCGAAAAGGTGGAAGCAGCCCAAGTGTCAATTGACAAATGAATGGAAAAGCAAATGTGATATATATGTGCAATGAAATATTACTCAGCCTTAAAAAGGAAGGAGATTTTGACATGATACATGCTACAACATGGATGAAACTGGAGGACATTAAGCTAACTGAAATAAGCAAATCACAAAAAGATACTGTATGATTCCACTGATGTGAGGTACCTGGAATAGTCAAATTCATAGAGACAGAAAGTAGAATGGTGGTAGCCAAGAGCTGGACAGTTATTATTAATGAGCACGGAGTTTCAGTTGGGAAAAATGAAAAATTTCTGGAGGGGGATGACAGCAATGGGTAACAGCAATGTAAATGTAATTAATGCCACAGAACTGCACACTTAAAAATGATTACAATGGTAAATGTTATGAGTATTTTACCACAATAAAAAAAAAAATTTAAGGAAAAAAAAAAAGAAAAAGAACTTGAATGTAACATCCCCACTTCACAAACTTAGCACCCCCGTCTTCCACCACCACCACCACCACCACCCACAAAGTCCTCTAAAAGTCTGCTTATTAAGGGGAAAAAAAAGGAAACAAAATTGGGAAAGAGCCTTCCAAACTCTTCCAAGATCTGAGCAGCTTCTTTTAGTCATTCTGTTCTCTTTTTTATTTTTCACAATAAATATGGAGTGCTTTTTGTTTTTTGTTTTTTAGACAGAGTCTTGCTGTGTTGCCCAGGCTGGACTGCAGTGGCACGATCTTGGCTCACTGCAGCCTCTACCTCCCGGGTGCAAGTGATTCTCCTGCCCTAGCCTCCCAAGTAGCTGGGATTACAGGCGCACCATCAGATCCAGCCAATTTTTGTATTTTTAGTAAATATGGGGTTTCACCATGTTTGTCAGGCTGGTCTCGAACTCCTGGCCTCAGGCAATCTGCCTGCCTTGGCCTCCCAAAATGATGGGATTACAGACATGAGCCACTGCACCTGGCCAATAAATATGTATTATATTTGTAATCAGGGGAAGCACAAGGAAAGAATATTATGGCAAAGGAAGAAGTGGCATAAATTCGTCTTCATCTCTGGCCTGAGGTCAAGGCAATTCTTCCCTCAGCCTCACGAGGCTTGAGTTTTTGCTCAGAAGCATGAAATATCATTACCTTTACCTTTCATAGCCCCAGTTTAGGATAAACTCTGGGTCAGCAGTTACATGACTGACCTGAAATGATTTCACTCTGTGGCTGGCAGCGCCAGACTCAGGAGTGACAAACTGAAGTAAATGACTGTGTGAGCAGCTTCTGGTGAGACCAAATAGAAGAACTGCAGCAGATAACTTACTCTTTTTCATTGTTTCTGATTAGATCTTTTCACATTTTGCTTTTGTTTTTGTTTTTTTCTTGGAAAAGACAAGGGTGTCTCATGGAGGCTTTAGGGAAATGGCTGAATTTTAATGAAATCGAATTGGCTCCCATGGTTATCTCAAAGGAGCTGTGGTCATAAAAGTTAATTAAATTAGATTCATTTGCATATTCAAGACCATTCCCTTCCTTCACTTTAAAGGCAGAGAAAGAAAATTTGTCCCAGCCTCCTCACTGGGATTATGACACACAACATGTCCAGATCACTCTGTTTGTATGCTGGAACTTAGTCGGACTAGCAGGCTATTTTTTAAATCCTTTTTCCTAGCTTGTATTCTCCACATTTTAAGGTAAGTGTCAATACAAACGTTAAATTGGTATGCATTGCAGTTCTTGCTTTGAAATATAGAATAAATCCTTTAGAGAAAGAGATTGTCATGCTTAAAGACTGAGGTAATTTTCTAAACAAAAGGTGAATTCAGAACTCTAAGTAGAAGATGAACTAGCAACATTTACAGCCACAAGACTGTGTAGAAGCATTTTGCATTTGTGTATGTATTGGCAACAACGGCATCTATAGCTTTATTTATTATGGGTCAGAGGAACAGAACGATTGGACCCTAAGAGGATGTCTAGTCTACCCTGCTGCCTGGAGTAGGCCTAAAATAACCGGCTAAAATGGAACTCTGGCCTGTTTTCTGAAGCCGCTAGGGAAGGTGTTTCCACAACCTTCCTCTGTTATCCGACCCATTTTTAACAATCTTTAATATCATACCAGAAAACATTGCCTTATATCCAACCTATATCCCCTCTGCTGTTGATTTACTGTTTACTCTCACATGCATACAATGCAAATGTGAGCAGTCGCACTCAGCCCCTCCACCCTGCTCATCTGCATATTTCTTTGGAGTATCAACTAATGCCTACAGATTAAAGGGAGTGTCTACCCTACTTCCTTCAGCCACACATGCCTGTTAATACAAGTAAGGCTATATCATTATCTTCATTCTTCCATAAGAAGACAGGGTTAATTTATTTTTTTTCTTTAATGAACACAAATGTGCCAGACAGACCCTACGCTAGGTTCTTGGGAAATGGTGGCAGACAGGGCAGACCAAGATCCTGCCCTCATGCATGGAACTCAGACATAATACAAATAATTACCAGTATGATGAAGACTACAAAGAAGTATAGGTTACTAAGAAATTACACAATAGGCTGAGCTAACATAGGCTGGGAGGATAGGAAAGCTTTCTAAACAAAGCTATGTTTCACCTGAAACCTGAAGAATAGGAAATATCAAAGTAGAGAAGGGAATTCAAGGTAGAAGGAACAGCATATGAATGGCCCCTATCATCAGAGTGTGGCCTGTTTGAGAATTGACAATGGAGTTCAGACAGCAGGACAAAAGTAGCTGTGATCAAGCTATGGAATCTTCAGACATTACTCACTGTCCACACTTGCTTGGCTGTGACTGAAACCTAATGCCTTGGTCCTGCTTTGTACAATTTTAGAACTCTGAGCAACTGGATGCTTAGCGACAAGGATTAGGCACCTGGAGTAAGAATGGACAAAAAGAGGCCTCATTTCAGTGCTCAGAAGGCCTGGAATGTTCCAGTGGCCTCAGTGAATCAGCATGGTGTTGTGCAGCATTGGTGAGCTCGTTCCCAGAGTATTCGGGTGCTACACAGTCTTCAGCAAGTCACACTTGCAGGGTCTCCGACCTCACTTCTGTAAAGTGAGGAGGTTAGATATGGGCTTTTCTAACTCACCTTCTGGAATCAGTTAGCAACAATAGTCCCCATACAGTTCTTAAGTGGGTCACATTATTACTGAGCTAACCTACATTTGCTAGTGGGTGGAGGGGATTATTCAGACAGCCAGCAGGCCTGTCTCCAATTTGCTTTTTTGTTTTTGGGTTTTTTTTTTTTATTTTTTTTGGTTTGGTTTTTTAGTATTTTTTTAATCATGGTAAAATATAGATGACATAAAACTTACCATTTTAACCATTTTTAAGTGTACAATTCAGTGGCATTAATTATACAATTACAATATTGTAAGCCATTACCACTATCTATTTCTGAAAATGTTTCATTCCAATGCACTTTTTTTTTTTTTTTTTTTTGAGACAAAGTCTCACTCTGTCTCCCAGGCTGGAGTGCAGTGGCGCGATCTCAGCTCACTGCAACCTCCGCCTCCCAGATTCAAGCAATTCTCCTGCCAAGTAGAATTCAAGTAGATTCAAGCAATTCTCCTGCCAACCTCCCAAGTAGCTGAGATTACAGGTGTGTTCCACCACACCTGGTTAATTTTTGTATTTTTAGTAGAGACAGGGATTCACGATGTTGGCCATGCTGGTCTCAAACTCCTAACCTCAAGTGATCTGCCAGCCTCAGTCTCCCAAAGTGCTGGGATTACAAGCGTGAGCCACCGTGCCTGGCCCAATGCACTTTTAAAATAATCTGGGCAAGTTCTACGAGGATCCTCACAACTCATGAACCTGGCTTTCTATCATGATTCCTGATTTGGAATTTGAGAAATCAGGTACTGCTTTTAAAGCAAACAAGGCTTCTTACTCCCATTGTATGAAAATGAGTAAAAAGGGGAAAGATAAACTATTGAGTAAACTGCTGAGTAAATGGCAGTTAAATCCCCCTTTGCCTCTGGAGAAGTCACCTTGTTCAAGATCATAATGCTTAATAACCCTGAGACCTAAAACAGATAAAGGACACAACAAAAAAAGGAAACCACAGACCAATATCCTTCATGAACACAGATGCAAAAATCCTCAACAACATCTAGCAAACTGAATCCAACAACACATCTAAAAGATTATATGCCACAATCAAGTGAGATCCATACCAGGGATGCAAGCCTGGTTCAACATATACAAATCAATACAAGTATTACCTCACATCAACAGATGAAGTACAAAAATCACATGATCATATGAATAGATGAAGATAAAGCATTTGATAAAATTCAGCTTCACTTCGTGATAAAAACTTTAAATAAATTAGGTATGAAAAGAAAATACCTCAACGTAATAAAAACCATATATGACAAACCCAAAGCTAACATTAAACTGAGCTGGAAAAATCTGAAATCTTCTCCCCTAAGAACTGGAACAAGACAAGGATGCCCACTCTTACCACTCTTATTCAATATAGTACTAAAAGGCCCAGCCAGAGCAATTGGGCAAGAGAAAGAAACAAAAGGCATCCAAACTGGAAAGGAGAAAGTAAAATTGTTCCTGTTTGTAGATATGATCGTATGTATAGAATAACCTAAAGACTCTACCAGAAACTTTTAGAGCTGATAAATGAATTCAGTAAAGTTGCAGAATGCAAAATTATGTTAGTCTGTTTTCACAGTGCTGATAAAGACATACCCAAGACTGGGAAGAAAAAGAGGTATAATTGGACTTACAGTTCCACGTGGCTGGGGAGGCCTTAGAATCATGGTGGGAGGTAAAAGGTCCTTCTTACATGATGGCAGCAAGAGAAACTAAGGAAGAAGCAAAAGCAGAAACCCCTGATAAACCCACCAGATCTTGTGAGACTTATTCAATATCACGGAATAGCATGGGAAAGACTGGCCCCCATGATTCAATTACCTCCCCCTGGGTCCCTCCCACAACACGTGGGAATTCTGGGCGATACAATTCAGTTGAAATTTGAATGGGGACACAGCCAAACCATATTGTTCCACCCCCGGCCCTTCCAAATCTCATGCCCTCACATTTCAAAACCAATCATGCCTTCCCAACAGTTCCCCAAAGTCTTAACTCATTTCAGAATTAACCCAAAAGTCCACAGTTCAAAGTCTCATCTGAGACAAGGAAAGTCCCTTCTGTCTATAAGCTTGTAAAGTCAAAAACAAGCTAGTTACTTCCTAGATACAATGGGGGTAAAAGTATTGGGTAAACACAGTTGTTCCAAATGGGAGAAATTGGCAAAAAAAAAAAGGGGGGGCGGGGGAGGTGTTACAGGGCCCATGCAAGTCCAAAATCCAGCAGGGCAGTCAAATTTTAAAGCTCCCAAATGATCTTCTTTGACTCCAGGTCTCATATCCAGGTCACGCTGATGCAAGAGGTGGGTTACCGTGGTCTTGGGCAGCTCCTCCCCTATGGTTTTGCAGGGTACAGCCTCCCTCTCAGCTGCTTTTATAGGCTGTTGTTGAGTGTCTGTGGGTTTTCCAGGAGCACGGTGCAAGCTGTCAGTGGATTTAACATTCTGGGGTCTGGAGAAAGGTGGCCTTCTTCTCACAGTTCCACTAGGCAGTGCCCCAGTAGGAACTCTGTGTGGGGGCTCTGACCCCACATTTCCCTTCTGCACTGCCCTAGCAGAGGTGCTCCATTAGGGCCCCACTCCTGCAGCAAACCTTTGCCTGGGCATCCAAGCATTTCCATACATCTTCTGAAATCTAGGCAAAGGTTCCCAACCCTCAATTCTTGACTTCTATGCATCCACAGGCTCAACACCATGTGGAAGCTACCAAGGCTTGGGGATTCCACCCTCTGAAGCCACAGCCCAAGCTATATGTTAGCCCCTTTCAGCCACGGCTGGAGTGGCTGGGACACAGGGCACAAAGTCCCTAGGCTGCACACAGCACAGGGACCCCAGGCCCAGTCCATGAAACCACTTTTTCCTTCTGGTCCTCTAGGCCTGTGATGGGAGGGACTGCCATGAAGGTCTCTGACATGGTCTGGAGACATTTCTCCATGTTCTTGGGTATTAACATTAGGCTCCTTGCTACTTATGCAAATTTCTGCAGCTGGCTTGAATTTCTCTCCAGAAAGTGGATTTTTCTTTTCTACTGCATCATCAGGCTGCAAATTTTCTGAACTTTTATCCTCTGTTTCCCTTTTTAAATGGAATGCTTTTAACAGCACCCAAGTCACCTTTTGAATGCTTTGCTGCTTAGGAATTTCTTCCGCCAGATACCCTAAATCATCTCTCTCAAGTTCCAAGTTCCACAAATCTCCAGGGCAGGGATAAAATGCCTCCAGTCTCTTTGCTAAAACATAACAAGAGTCACCTTTGCTCTGGTCCCCAACAAGTTCCTCATCTCCATCTGAGAGCACCTCAGCCTAGACCTTATTTTTCATATCACTGTCAGCATTTTTGTCAAAGCCATTCAACAAGTCTCTAGGAGGTTCCAAACTTCCCCACATTTTCTTGTCTTCTGAGCTCTCCAAACTGTTCCAACCTCTGCCTGTTACCCAGTTCCAAAGTTGCTTCCACATTTTTGAGTATCTTTTCAGCCACACCCCACTCTCGGTACCAATTTACTGTATTAGTCCATTTTCATGCTGCTGATAAAGACATACCCAAGACTGGAAAGAAAAAGAGGTTTAATTGAACTTACAGTCCCACGTGGCTGAAGAGGCCTCAGGATCATGGTGGGAGGCAAAAGGTATTTCTTACATGGCAGTGGCAAGAGAAAATGAGGAAGAAGCAAAAGCAGAAACCCCTGATAAACCCATCAGATCTCGTGAGACTTATTCACTATCATGAGAATAGCATGGGAAAGACCAGCCCACGTGATTCAGTTACCTCCCCCTAGGTCACTCCCACAACATGTGGGAATTCTGGGAGATATAATTCAGTTGAGATTTGAATGGGGACACAGCCAAACCATATCAGAAATTAACATACAAAAATCAGTAGCATCTTTATATACAAACAACAAACTAGCTGAAAAATAAATCAACAAAGCAAACTCATTTACAAAAAGTACACACACATACACACACACACTCTACCTAGGAATACATTTAATCTAGGAGGTGAAAGACATCTACAAAGAAAACTGTAAAACAGTGATGAAAGAAATTGAAGGGGACACAAAAAAATCAAAAAAATGTTCAGAGACTGAGAAAATTAATATTGTTAAATGACTGTACTACCCAAAGAAATATACACTGCAATCCCTATTAAAACAGCAATGACATTCTTCAGTGAAATAGAAAAACACAACACTAAAATTTTTATGAGACATAAGTAATCCTAAGCCAAAGTAATCCTAAGCAAAGGAATAAAGCTGGTGGCATCATACTACCAGACTTCAAAATATACTACAAAGCTATAGTAACCAAAATGGCAAAGTACTGGTATAAAAACACACACATAGAACAATGGAACAGAATTGTTCACTGAGAACAATTCTGAGGATCCAGAAATGAATCCATGTATCTATAGCCAACTGCTTTTGACAAAGGCACCAAGAATATTCATAGGGGAAAAGACAGTCTCTACAATAAATGGTGCTGGGAAAACTGGATATCCATACGCAGAAGAATGAACCTAGACCCCCATGTCTCACCTATACACAAACCAACCCTAAATGAATTAAACACCTAAAAGTAAGACCCAAAACTATAAAACTACTAGAAGAAAATAAAGAGGAAATGCTTCAGGACATTAGTCTGGGAAAAGACTTTATGAATGAGACCTCAAAAACACAAGATACAAAAGCAAAAATAAATAGAATGATATCAAACTAAAAAGCTTCTGGGTAGCGAAAAAGAAAAACAATCAACAGAGTGAAAAGATAATCTACAAAATGATAGGAAATATTTACAAACAATTCATCTGACAGATGATTAATATCCAGAATACACAAGAAACTCAAACATCTCAACAGCAAGAAAAAAAAAATCCAATTAAAACATGGGCAAATGATCCAAACAGAAAAGATGTACAGTTGGCCAACAAATATATGAAAAAATGCTCAGCATCACTAATCATCAGAGAAATGCAAATGAAAACTACAATGAGATATTGTCTATCATCCCAGTTAGGATGGCTATTATCAAAAAGACAAAAAATAACAAATGCAGGTAAGGAGGTAGAGAAAAACGAACTTTTTTTTTTTTTTTTTTTTGAGACAGAGCCTTGCTCTATCACCCAGGCTGAAGTACGGTGGTGCAATCTCAGCTCACTACAAACTCCGCCTCCTGGGTTCAAGCAATTCTTTTGTCTCAGCCTCCCTAGCAGCTGGGACTACAGGCACACACCACCATGCCCGGCTAATTTTCGTAAAGGAACTATTTACAAAAAAAAACTCTTTATAGCCACTATGGAGAACAGTATGTAAGTTCCTCAGAAAACTACAAATGGAACTACTGTTTGATCCAGTAATCCCATTACAGGGCATTTATCCAAAGGAAAAGAAATGAATATATCACAGAGATATCAGCACTCCTATGTTTATTGCACCACTGTTTACAATAGCCAAGATAAGGAATCAACCAAAATGTTTAACAACAGATGAATGGATAAAGAAAATATGGTATATACATGAGATGAAATACTATCCCCCCCATTACAAATAATGAAATCCTGTCTTTCATGGCAACATGGATGAAACTGGCAGATATTCTGTTAAGTGAAATAAGCCAGGAACAGACAGAAACACCACTTGTTCTTACTTACGTGTGGAAACTAAAAAATGATGATCTCAGAGAAGTAAAAAGTGGAACAGAGGTTACCAGAGGCTGGGAAGAATAGGCAGAACAGGGGGATAGAGAAAGATTTGTTAAAGAATACAAAATTACAGGTAGATAGGAAGAATAAATTCTAGTGTTCTGTGACACTGTAGGATGACTATAGTTAACAATATTATATTTTTTCAAACAGCAAGAAGAGAGGATATTGACTGTTCCCAACACAAAGAACTAATAAATGTTTGAGATGATGGATGTGCTAATTACCCTGATCTGATCACTCAACATTGTATGTATCAAAACATCACTATGTACCTTATAAATATGTGCAATTATGTGTCAATTTAAAAATAAAATTTTGTTAAGAGATGATTCTAAGATTTGGGGGTCTAAGACTCCAGGATTTTAGGACTGGTGAGTGCTCAGGTGCTGAGAGCCTCACACATGAGTCCTTGCTGCTAGGAGAAGGTTGTCAGAAGCCTCCTTTGGCTGGGAGTAGGTTATCCTCTTCCTGCCCACCTCCCCCAGTGCTGTGTGAATGTAGCTCTTTGTGGCTTAGAGAATGTAAATTTTCATTTTGCATTTCCAGTGTCACATGCTTACCTTATCAGCATGTTCCAGTTTCCAGAATAAATATTTGGAGATGAAAAATAAAGATCATAATGCTTAATACGCCAAATTGACTGAGCCCCGTCTATGTGCCTAGCACTAAGCTAGTTACTTTGCACATGTCACGTTTTTTACCTATTACATGTAGTAATATTATTCCCATGTTACAAGTATAGAAATAGGCTATAGTAGAACTTGACTCCCAACCCAAATCAGTTTGGCTTTACAATTTACAATTTGGCTTAACCTGTATACTTCACTGCTTTCCCAAAGACAGCTACAGGGAAACCTGAAAATAATGAAAGAGAAAAAAAAAAAAAAAAAAAAAGCAAAAACTGGCCAGGCCCAGTGGCCCTTGTCTGTAATTCCAGCTATGCGGGAGGAGTGCTTGAGCCCAGGACTTAAAGGCTACACGCAGTGAGCTAGGATTGCACCACTGCACTCCAGCCCGGTAAGACCCTGTCTAAAAAAAAAAAAAAAAAAAAAAAAGGAAAAAACTGACCCTAGGTTCACACTGTTCAACCTCATTCAGATTTGTGACTGGTTTTGTCATGCACCTTCTAGCACCATTTCAGTGTTTCCTCTCTCTAGTCCATAGAATTGATGGTATTTACTGCTCTAGTTTTCAAGGATGGCGTTTACTTCAGTAAGTAAATCAATTACTTCATTAAGAAAATCCTTAGAGCATCAGGGGGCTCAGCAGTAAGAAAAGGTTAACAGCCTCAGGAAGGGCTAAGCTCCCACACCGCAGGTGGTGTCAGAAGAACAGGAATAATGAGGCTGGGGAATGCCCACCCTCGGGAAGCTTTTCTGTACATCTAAATAGAGCAGAAAGTAAACGTTGACAAGAGGAAACTGTCAGGTAAATTAATTTGAAAAGTGCAGGTTTTGTTTTCTTTTCCTTTCAATGGGTGAGAATTCAAAGCATAAGGCAGGAGAACGAGTTAAAAATACTATGACTAGTATGACAGTAGCCAACTGATGCTTGCACAATAGAAAGGGCATCATGGGTTACACAAGAGGATTGTAAAAAATGTGCAAAAAAATAAGAGGACAGGGGCAGGAATGGCTGGATCAAACACACTAACACCATGGGATCTTCAAAGGTTCAAAATATAACCACATTGTGACATTATAAAATAACTATATAGGATTCCAAAACATGAAGGTTTTTAAATAAAAGTATTTGTCCCTTAGGGTAAAGTCAGACATCGTTATCTTGGCTTGCATAGCCCTCTATCGTTTATCTCCCAAGCCTCATCCCTTCTACTGCCATGAACGACAACTTTGCAGAACCTCCTGAATTACTTTCATTTGTTGTCAGACCCTCACTCTTTCTTCCAGGCCCTTACTTCCCTTCTCTGACACCTAAGTTCAGGCAGGGTCTCCTAGTTACACCTTCTGACAACTCTATGCTAATGTATTATCCTATAAATATTAAATAACATCTGTTTCCTGCTAGAATCTACTCTCCAAGGGCAGGGTCCATATCTGCTTTGTTTATTGCTATATTGTCAACTATGGTACAGTTATGAATAATTGAATGAATGCTGGTGGACATCTGGGTTCCAAACCGTCCAACTGAATGATATATAAGGCAACAATTGCTTCTTCAGTTTATGTATCAGTCAGGGTTTGACATGAAAAACAGAACCAGCAGAAGATTTTGTTTGTTTGTTTTTGTTTTTTAATATATCCATTTATTTTTTACAAAGAATTATCTTACACAACTGTAGGAGCTGGCTAAGCCGGCCTGACATCCACAAGGCAGGTAATCAGAAAGGGAAAGCCATAAGCAGGCTAGACTACCACAAGGATGAGCTCAGTGATGAGGATGTCATGCAGAAGTCAGGGCTCTTTGTCATGGAGCTGTACACATACACTTAACCCAAGAGTCAGTGAAATTGGAAGTAGATACATCTGGAAAGTAAAGGAATTATAGACTAGCTGCTGCTTCACACCAACAAGGCAAATCAGCAGATCAGCAACAACATGAGTGTTTTTGTCCCAAAACGTAGAAAAGTTCTACAACTTTCCTTCTGCTCTACTACTTGGAATCTCTGACCTCAGGGAGGGTATAGATCAAGCTTATCCAAACCACTTTATTTTGTAGTTGTTGTTCTGTTTGGTTTTGTTTTAGGCTTTTAGCAACCTGAAGCCATAGTTTTTAGTTTCCGTCTCTAGTAATAAGCAGAAAAGAGGGATGAGGAAGGGGCTTTTCTGGCCCAATGAGAAACAGAAACTAAGAACCCATGACTGTACTCTCTCCCTTAGACACCCCTGGTCTAGACTCTCTTTTAAAAAGCTTTTAACTGATTAAGTCACATAGAAAAATATCTCTTTTGACTAATTTAAAGTCAACTGATTAGGGACTTTACAGCTGCAAAATCCCTTCACAGCAGCACCTAGATTAGTGTTTCAATAATTAGGAGAAGGTACGTGCGTGCTACAAAATAGCTGCTGCCTCACTTCCATCTTCCAATTTTTGCAAGAGACTCTAGTCAGAAACATACTAGAAAAGGAGCTCTGGGGGATGTGATTTATCCAAGCCAAAGCAGACACACCATGAAACCATCACAGGTCACATCATATAACTACCTCTTTAACCTTGAATGAAAGAAATTAATAAAAGAAACCAGTGACATTCAGAAGTAAGGGGAACCACTTTGTTATAGAAATAGTGCTGATTCTGCAGATGCAAAGGAAAAGAGCAAATCTGGATAGGAGGGCAGAGCTAACAACCTTAGAGGAGCATGCTTCCAAGAAGTAGAGGAGGTATAGGGGAGCTCTCACAGCAAACATGGAAGTGATAAGCACGTATTCCTATCAAAGATGGGGAAACTTCATTCCAAGACAAGCTGGAATGTTGGTGTTTACCAATAAACGCTTGTTAAATGAACTGATAAATCAATGAACCAATGAATAAATGCTGCCTTAAGCTTAAGCCCTGTGCTAAACTACAGAGGTATGGTGATATCTTAGTCTGTTCAGGCTACTATAACAAAATACCTTAAATGGGTAATTTATAAATAACAGAAATGTATTGCTTACAGTTCCGGAGAGTGGAAAGTCTAAGATTAAGGTAACAGCAGATTTGGTGTCTGGACTTGCTCTATGCTTCAAAACTGGTGCCTTCTTGTTGTATTACCAAATGGCAGTAAGGGCAAGGCACCTCTTTTAAGAGGGCACTGTGATGGTTAATACTGAGTGTCAATTTGATTGGATTGAAGGATGCAAAGGATTAATCCTGGGTGTGTCTGTGAGGGTGTTGCCAAAGGAGATTAACATTTGAGTCAGTGGGCTGGGAAAGGTAGACCCACCTTTAATCTGGGTGGGCACCATCTAATCAGCTGCCAGTGTGGCCAGAATATAAAGCAGGCAGAAAAATGTGAAAAGGCTAGACTGACCTAGCCTCCCAGCCTAAATCTTTCTCCACTGCTGGATGTTTCCTGCCTTTGAACATTGAATTCCAAGTTCTTCAGCTTTGGCACTTGGACTGGCTTCCTCGTTCCTCAGCTTGCAGACAGCCTGGTATGGGACCTCATGATCGTATGAGTTAATACTACTTAACAAACTCATATAGATAGATAGATAGATAGATAGATAGATAGATAGATAGATAGATACGAATGTTTTATATATATATATATATATCCTATTACATATCCTTAACAAACTCATATATATATATATGAGTTGGTTTTATATATATATATCCTATTAGTTCTGTCCCTCTAGAGAACCCTGACTAACACAGGCACTGATCCATGACTTAATCACTTCCCAAAAGGACTCACCTCTTCATACTATCACATTGGGTATTAGTTCCAACATATAAATTTGAGGGGGACACTAACATTTAGACAATAGCAGGTGGTAAAAAAGACACATTGTCCTCACCTTATGGAGGTTCCCTGAGGGTGGAAAGGATGGAAGATATACAAGGATTAAACAGTTCAAGCTACAGGATTAAACAGTTCAAGCTACAGGACAAGGGTTGTCTTAAGAAAGATGGCTTGACTGAGAGAAAGCAAATTGGTGTTCATCAGTATTTTCATGGGTGCTAGAGACTTCCTTGTTGCCATTTCTGCATTGCCAGAGCCACACACACGCACACAGAACACAATAGACTTTGTACAGCTTCCAGTGCAAAATTAGAAACCAGAGCTCAATATCTAGTTGACAGTGACAATATGGTTATTAGAAAAGCCTAAGTATGACATGTCTTGAATAATCAATGACTGAATCATGTGCCTTTAAGCTTAGCTTATGCCAAATGCCTCCAGGAAAGGTTATTTAAAAAAAAAAAAAAAAAAAACTCAGAATGTGCTCACTGGCTTACACTGATTGAGTTATGCTGTGGGCCATGGTAACTTCTTTGCAGTGCTCAAAATAGATGAAGGGCAGATCAGTCACCCTGGGGAATTTTATCTGCCTCATTTATGCATCCAGAGATGCTGCTTACATAAAGCCGAAATAAGCACAACCAAAAGGGCACCAAGGAAGACGAATAAAAGGTGATGATTCAAATAGAAACCAAGAAAACAAGAAAGCAGTCAACAGCAAAGATCAGGACCAGTCCCTGTTGTAAAGATCTGAGTAAGAATTCGGCCTGTGAAGATGGTACAGTACCTTTAACTTTCTGATATCTTCTAAGAGGCAGATTTAGAAACCTCTTCCTGGAGAAAGCCACAGCCTCCAGCTGTTCTTGTTCTACACATTCAGGCATGGACCCTTGCCACAGCCTCTCAAGGATTCACACTTCACACTGGCAGAGCACTCTCTCACTCCTCCTGGAGATACTGGCTCCTTCTTGACCTGCAGGCAGAGCACCAGAACCATGTAAAAATGTGACTCAGGCAACTCACAGATAAGCAAAGACCTCCAGGCAGAGCACCAGAAAGTCAATCAAGAACCATGCAAAAATGTGACTCAAGTAACTCAGAGTTAGGCAAAGAAACTGAAAGTTTCAAGAGTTCCCCTTGGCTAAGTTTACACCAAAACATTTTTATTATGCGAGTGGTTTTTAAAGGAAATCATTCATCATAAGTTTGCAGAAAAGGTCTGCTCCTTGTCTCCAGTTGCCATGGAGATCGTCAAGGGGTGGCTGGAGGTGAATCTAAGAGACTGGAAATTCAGTTCATGGTCAAATCCATCAGTGTTTTAAAACATTCTAAAAAACCCAACAGCACCATCTGTAAGGACTGCATCATTTGCGAAATTTCTTGCTAAATCAGCTGGCCAAATGCAAAGCCAATTGCTTTGGCTTCCATACAACACCATGCTGCAGCCAGGAAGTATTTTAAGTGGATAATGAGTAGTCTCTTCTCTCAATGACTACATTCAAATAACATCGACTGCCTGTAATATGCAAAGTTCCTAGTCAAGGCTGCCTTAGGAACTCCTGCCCCTTAACTTAACGCTTTAATCTTTATCAGGGAAAATATCCCTCTTCTCTAGTGATGTTTAAGAAATCAATTCCCTAGCAATGGCCCAATACACTTTCCAGCTCATACACAGACATGTAAAACTGCACACACAGAGAAACACCCAAATGCACACCATTCGTACTAGTTCTGAGATATGCAAGGCTTACACCCTGCATCCAAGAATGGCTGCCAAGTTTTTCCTTTATTTAGTTATAATACCTTCTCTAAAATTATTTGGGGACCCAAAATGGCCTTTTTGTGTGAGGAAACACACATAAGAAATAACCCCTCTGCCTTTTTCCCTTGAAAAATATAGTTATCTACGGAAAATGTGTGTGCTCTCTCTCTTTCTCTCTGTCTCTCAGATAAAAGTGGCAAAGCAGATGGAAGCTCCTTCTGTGAAGAAATCAAATTCTATACTCCTTATATCCAACCTCCATTACTCTATTTTTGTCATTTAAGTTATATAGTAGATATGTAATAAATGCTTCATTATTTCACTTATTAAGTTGGCTTCTCCCTCAAGGTACTTTAGAACTTTGGTACCCAACAGCAGCTCTGGGATCATGAGCTTATCAGAAATGCAGACACTCTGGTCCCATCCTAGCCCCACCTCGAATCAGAATCTGCATTTTAACAAGATTTCTAGGAGATGTGTAAGCACATTAAGGTTTGAGAAGCACTGTTTTGGGACACACCTTGATTCTCTTTTTTTTTTTTTTTTTTAGTTTTGGTTTCTTTTTTTAGACTTAGGGAATACAAGTACAGTTTTGTTACATGGATATATTGTGTAGTGGTGAAGTCTGGGCTCTTTGTGTACCCATCACCCAAATACTGTACATTGCACCCAACAGGTAATTTCTCATCCCTCATCCCCACTCCCACCCCACCCTCTTATCTTTTGGAGTTTCCAATATCTATTATTCCACTCTGTATGTTCATTACACCTTGATTTTTACACTGTTACTATTAGTCTAGTAAGTTCTCTCACTCCGCAAAGATCATGTCTTGCCATGGGGGACACTTTTCTAGAGGATAGTAATTATGAGCTGATGCTTTTGGGCACTAACCATGTGCCAGGAGTGGAGAGGGCACATAGTTAACATGAGAAAGATTTACTCAGTTAGTAAAAGGTGGAGGCAGGTTAGAACTCAATCTGGCATCTGGGTCCATGTTTTCCAGGTGCTGCTTCCCTTATTGGGCCCCTGCAGGGTGCAGAACGGTCCTACTTTCTGCAAGGTGTTTGACGTCCCTGTCTACCACACACTAACTGCATGATACCTTCAGAATCCTGACAACCTAAGGACTGCCCCCACATTTCCAGACACCCATGGGAGTGGTACTGATCACACTAAGAACCACAGTGTCTTGTGTTCATGCAGTAATTTTGAGAAATTAGTTTCCTGGGATTTGTTTCTTTCTTCCAGTGTTTAACCAAATAATAAAAATCCTTTAACGTTTTACATGTTATTTTTCACTTTAATAGAAGGCTATCACTATTGAGGGCCTGCTGTATGCAGACTAAAAGATAAGCTCCTTGCCTCTAGCCACTGACAATCTGGTTAGAGAAATAAGGCCTTAGTAGATGCAATAGCTAAGAAACAATTCAAGGCACTATAAGATTAAGTCCAGAAATGACCAGAAAGACCTAGATTTATATTCTGGCTTTGTGCCACTTACTAGTGTGAGCCCAGTGACATTCTGTAAGCCTCTCTTTCCCTACCTGTAAAACGGGGGTATCATTAAACAATGCACATAAATTGCCACCACAGTATGTAAAGCATGAGATATACTTAATAAATGTTAGCCATATCCACCAATCACCACCCTCTCTGAATCAGGAAGAAATAGGACAAAAATGGGATACAAAGAGGATGTGCGTAAGAGAATAGACAGCATTCTGGGCAGGAGGCACAGCCAAGCAAAAGCGTGGTGTCAGGAATGTGCATGCCTGCGGCAGAAACTTACAGGACTCTCAGACTGGATGAAGTGAAGGGTTCCAGTCAAGGGGTTATGAGAAGTGAACACATTAAAGTAAAGATAAGTTTGCATTTGTTATGTGGACATGGAATCTCCTGGGGATTTTTGAATTTCTTCAGTATCACGACTTTCAAATACAGAAGAAATGCAAACCTACACAAAAGAAAATGAAGGCGCCTTCTAGCCATTCCCCCAGGGCTTCCCACACCAATGAGCGCAGATGCATCTATTACCAATCAATGTCTTTAAGAAGCCTGAAGAAATAAATGCATGGCACTGCTGTGGGACATATTTTTAATTCTTCTTTAAGTTCAAACCTGCCATCTAATTTATTTCCACTTTCAGTAAATGCCTTTTAAGCTTCTCAGACTTGAGCTAAGTCACATAGCTGATAAATAAATAGGATAAACCTACAGGAATACACTTGGTTCTTCAATCTTATGAAGTCTGAAAAATTGTATAAAGTCGACAACTTCAGCACTAATGGACCTAAAATGGCCAAGAAGCTATTGCTACTACTGTGTTAAAATCGCTTTTGCTGGAGCATTCTTGTTTCTGCTGCTCATTAGGAAAAGTACTATCACACCCAGCAGAAAAGAATAATTGGCAAATCAACTAATTAAGGCAATATCGACACTCCTCTTGTCACCCAGTCACTTCTTTGTTGTAAATAAGCTTACTTGCTTACATTAAAGTCATTAGCTCTTCATATGTAAATAATAATGCACTTGAATTTAAACTGATTAGATATCTGAAAACAAACTTCAGTCCACTCTAATCTGGCCAGGATAGGGAAAACAAAGAGCATTATTGTCTTACTTAACCTGTAAATTCAACACAACTGTATGAAGCTTCCGAATTCATTAATATCCAAATTCACCTTCCCTCCTGGACATTAGCCGGAATTCTATCTTTAGTTGTAAGACACACTATACTAAACAAATACTATAGTAATTAAAGAAACCACCCATTTCCTTCCCCCTAAGTTCCAGGAAGCCATGTTATTTCTGCAAACCAATTTCTATTTGCTGACTATTCTCCAGGGCTTTTAAAAGTAAATAAAATGTACCGGAAGCTGTTTTCCAAATGACAACAAAGAATACATCTCCTACTCTCTCTTCTCCCCCAACAGGAAAAAACAAACAAACAAAAAAAGTGTGTGTTTGTGTGAATTTAAGGCATATACATTTAGGGTCTTGTTAAATCCTGAAAGATTGAAAGCCCCACAGTGTCCTGAAAGGAAACGTTTGAAGAAACTTCTCAAGTCTCTAAAGTTAGCTGGATCCTTTGCGACACTCACCTCTCATTTTGGCTCCTATAATTACCCCCTTTAACTTAATGCTGTTTATTTTTATATCTCTTCCCATCTTTCCTCATACCACTTTGTTTACAGCTGGTTAAAAAAAAAAAAGTTTATATTCACATATGTTCAATTCTGTCTTCATTTTCACTTCTCAATTTCCCCTGCCCCATTTACCCTAGTGGGTTTGTTTGTTTGTTTTTTGTTTTAACTTCTTTATCATTGTCATTCTTCAGTCTAAACAGGATGAATTATTGATATAATCCCCAGCAAACAACTTCTTAACCACTTCCCACTCCTGAACCTTTAGTTTTTATTAAAGCACAAAGATTTATGTGAACCAAGAGTCCCATATAGATCATTTCATCATGGGAGGAAGGGGGTTGGGAGAGGGGAGGAAATGAGACTTATTTTCATCCTGTTTGGATCCAAGACAAAGATCTTATGTCACCCAAAAGGGAGCCGAGACAAGACAGAGCCCCATGGTAATTGCCCACACTCTAACCTTTCTCGTCTCCCTTCTTGTCGCTCACAAATACCTCCCAGCAGGCCAGATTATTTTGTTAGAGAAGCTCCAAGCTGCCTACAACCCTGTAACAGGATAAAAGCTCTAGCAAGGTTTATGCAGTGGACACTTATTTCCCTCACATCTCCCCTTCCTGCTCCTCAGATGATACCCTTCACTTCCTGTCCAGGTCAGGTTCCTGTACCGGAGGGCCACCCCAGGGTGCACTTCCTGCCTTCTAGCTGGTTTCATTGTCTGTGCCCTTAAAGCCCAGTCTTCCCCACGGGCTCCTGTGCTTTTCCACCCATCACATCATTCTGTTTACCTCTTGTTTGCTTTTTACTCCTTCCAAACTATCTCCTAGACCTGGAGTTCTCTCCCAGCTCTTTGCCTACACACCAATCTCACCCTTTCTTAAAACCACTTTTCTCCCAGCAGTCACTCAGTAACTAAAGCCAATCAGGATTTTTGATATCCTGTCAACTTTGGTTTGTTCTACCAACTTCATGGTGAAAATAACCACCACCTGCCGCATGATTCAGTCTTTTAAAGGCCTAGAACCACACACTTAACTAGGAATATTTGATATCTGAATTATGCTGTTTATCAAACCAAAGCCATGGTTTTGCTTTTGTGGGAGTTTTGTTTGTTTTACACTAAGCAAGACTATACCTACTGGCTACCTCCTCTGACCCCCTAGGTTAGATTACTTCCTACAGTTATTCTTTTACTCATAATCCACTTTACCTTTTGTTCTTGTATTTATGTATTTTGTTAGTGTACTGTGTGTAATAAATAGTTTGTCTAATTTTCAGTTTAGATAAGTTTTTCCCCCACCAACCTATAAATGTGTGAACTTATGAAGGGTTGGGGGAGCCAGGTGTTTCCTTGTCAAGCTGTCTCCCTTTCTTTCTCTTCCGCCTTCATTACTGTTCTGTTGCCAGCACAAACACAGGCCTGGCACATATTAGTTGATCAATAAATATATATTAAATGATGTGTATTCTCACACTATTTAAAAACTGGATAAATAATAAACACACGTGTACATACATACTGAATGAATGATACCACCACCCTTCCCCCACCCCCAGTCTTCTCCTTTCAGCACCACATCTGGTCCTCACCTCCAACCATGGCAGCAGGCTGACCCTGCTAGGACTAGAGAAGCATATGCCGTACCCCTTGTTGAGCGCATGGATACCTTTGAGGTCCTTCCTGAAACAGTGTTCAGGGTACAATTACGGTGGTAAGCCTGGCTTTAGCTGAAACAATGCATCTTTCTTTAATATTCTTCATTTTTTTAAAAAACCCATTTATATAAAAAACAGTTTCTTCAATAAATGGTGCTGGGAAACTGGATATCCATATGCAGAAGAATGAAACCAGACCCCTATGTCACCATATACAAAAATCAAATCAAAATGGATTAAAGACTTAAATCTGAGACCTCAAGCTATGAAACTACTACAAGAAAACATCTGGGAAACTCTCCAGGACATTAATCTGGGCAACAATTTCTTGAGTAATACCTCACAAGCATAGGCGACCAAAGTGAAAATGGACAAATGGGATCACATCGAGTTAAAAAGCTTCTGCACAGCAAAGGAAACAATCAACAAAGTGAAGAGACAACACAGAGAATGGGAGAAAATATCTGCAAACTACCCGTCTGACAAGGGATTAATAACCAGAATACGTAAGGAGTTAAACAACTCTATGGGAAAATATCTAACACTCTGATTTTAAAATGTGCAAAAGGTTTGAATAGACATTTCTCAAAAGAAGACATACAAATGACAAACAGGTATAAGAAAAGTACTCAAAATCATTGATCTTCAGAGAAATGCAAATCAAAACTACAATGAGGTCAGGCATGGTGGCTCACACCCGTAATCCCAGCACTTTGGGAGGCTGAGGTGGGCAGATCACTTGAGGTCAGGAATTTGAAACCAGCCTGGCCAACATGGTGAAACCCTGTCTCCACTAAAAATACAAAAATTAGCCCAGCGTGGTGGTGCATGCCTGTAATCCCAGCTACTTGGGAGGCTGAGGCAGGAGAATCACTTGAACCTGGGAGGCAGAGGTTGCAGTGAATGAAGATGGCACCACTGCACTCCAGCCTAGGCGACAGAGTGAGACTCTGTCTCAACAACAACAACAAAAAACTACAATGAGATATCATTTCACTCCAGTTAAAATGGTTTTTATCCAAACAACAGGCAGTAACAAATGCTGGCAAAAATGTGGAGAAAAGGGAACCCTCATACACTGTTTGTGGGAATGTAAATTAGTACAAATACCATGGAGATTTGGAGGTTCCTCAAAACTAAAACTAAAGCTATTATATAATCCAGCAATCCCACTACTGGGCATATTCCCAAAAAGAAAGGAAGTCAGTATAACAAAGAGATACCTGCACTCCCATGTTTATTGCAGCACTATTCACAATAGCCAAGACTTGGAACCAACCTAAGTGTCCGTCAACACATGAATGGATAAAGAAAATGTGGTACTTATACACAATGGAATACTATTCAGCTGTAAAAAAAGAATGAAATCCTGTCATTTGCAACAACATGGATGGAACTGGAGATGATTATGATAAGTGAAATAAGGCAGGCACAGAAAGACAAACATCACACGTTCTCACGTGTGGGATCTAAAATAAAAACAATTGAACTCCTAGAGATAGAGAGTAGAAGAATGGTCACCAGAGGCTGGGAAGGGTAGTTGGGGGGTGGGAGGGAAGGTGGGGGTGGTTAATGGGTACAAAAAAAGAATGAATAAGACCTACTATGTGACAGCACAATAGGGTGACTATAGTATATAATAATAATTTAATTGTACACTTTAAAATAACTAAAAGAGTATAATCGGATCGTTTGTAATGCAAAGGATAAATACTTGAGGAGACAGATACCCCATTTTCCATGAAGTGATCATTATAATACTGCCTGCCTGTATCAAAACGTCTCATATGCCCTATAAATATATACATCTACTACGTACCCACGAAAATTAAAAATTAAAAAAATACCCCTTTATATCTGCTCTCTACACCAGCACATTATATAATCTGATATCTCTGGGCTCTGTGGTGACTGATTTTGACATATATACAGGAAGTTCTTCAAACATGATTAGAAGTTGGTGAAAGATTAGTTTTTTGCTTTTACTTTGTAGAAGCCATTAATGTGGGGTGTATTGCATAATAATAAATTATTCAGATTATAAATCTAGAGAAATTAGTTCATCATGATCAATACCTCTAAGTGAATTGGTATGTGGGATTCCATTTTCATAATATAATTAGTTTTAAGATATTCAAATTAAGGGAAGTTAAGATCACTGTGAAAAGTACTGGGTCTCCTGATTTCTAAGTAGGAGAATAGTGCATTTTGGTCTTAATACTAATACATCTAAATTACATTGTTTTCCCAATTAGTTACTTTCTTACTTAGTTAATTTCCCACTTAGTTACTTAGTTACTTAGTTAATTTCTTTTTTTTTTTTTTTTTTTGAGACACGGTCTCCCTCTGTTTCTCAGGCTGGAGTGCAGTGGTGCAATCTCGGTTCACTGCAACCTCCACCTCCCAGGTTCAAGTGATTCTCTTGCCTCAGCCTCCTGAGTAGTTGGGATTACAGGCATGTGCCACCACACCTGGCTAATTTTTGTATTTTTAGTAGAGACGGGGTTTCACCATGTTGGCAAAGCTGGTCTCAAACTCCTGACCTCAAGTGATACACCCACCTAGGCCTCCCAAAGTGCTGGATTACAGGCGTGAGCCACCGCATCCAGCCCTCACTTAAATGCAAATTTCTATAACTTATTTTCATCAAATCATATCTTACTGGTGTTACTAAAGCCCTGGCTATTGAAAAGTATTCAATGAATGATGGAAACCTAGCGAAGGAGGCCATTTGCTGATGAATTTAAGTGATCCTATCACATGAAAATTTATTTTTTTAAAATAAACTATGAATTGTCAGTTTTGAAAACTGTCACTTCTTAGCCACAAAGAACTTAACGGGTAACTTTTCTTTCTTATCAAAAACTCTAGATTATCATTCTATTCATATGTCCAACATAAACTATGTCATTTACTTACACTAATTTTTGTGTCCTACACTCGCAAAGATAATATATTGTCTCCTATTTTCAAATTCTTCTGTGCTTAGAGAAGTGATGTTTACTTGGCTCATTAAAAGTATACTCAATAAGGGCTGGGTGTGGAGGCCCATGCTTATAATCCCGGCACTTTAGGAGGCCAAGGAGGGAGGACTGCTTAAGACCAGGAGTTCAAGACCAGCTTCAGCAACATAGCAAGGCCCCATCTCTATCAAAAAACAAAAACAAATACATTTTTTTAAGTATACTCAATGAATTCTTGTTGTTTTAATGCAGGGCTTCTCAACCTCAGGACTGCTGACACTTGGACCAGATAATTCTTTGTTGTGGGGCCCGCCCTGTGCATTGTAGGATGTTTTCTGACAGCTTTGGCCTCTACCAGCTAGACACCAGTAGCACCTTTCCATTTGTGACAACCAAAAATGTTTACAGACATTATCAAATGTCCTATGGGGGTGGGGGACTAAATTGCCTCCAGTTGAGAATCACTGTTCTTTTGCTTTTTAGGCTTTTGTTGTTGTTGTTGCTGTTGTTTGTTTGTTTTTGAGGCAAGATCTCATTCTTGTCACCCAGGCTGGAATGCAGTGGCTCCATCATGGCTCACTGCAGCCTCAACCTCCTGGGCTCAAGCAATCCTTCCTTCTTGAGCCTCCCCCACCTCCAGTAGCTGGGTAGCTGGGACTACAGGTACACACCACCACAACTGGTTAATTTTTATTTTTATTTTTATTTTTTTTGGTAGAGACGTGCTCTCAACTATGTTGCCCAGGCTGGTCTCAAACTCCTGGAATCAAGCGATCCTCCTGCCTTGGCCTCCCAAAGTGCTGGGATTACAAGTATGAGCTACCATGCCTGGCCTCCACTGTTTTAATCTATTGTTTTCTTCCAAATAAGAAGACAATATTAAGTCATTACTTTTATTTTCCACTTTATTCTTTATCAGTAATATTTGCAATACTTAACTGAACATATATATACTATGTGCCAAGTAAGCACTTCACATTTAGTAATTATCTCATTTAATCCTCACTACCAGGCTATGAGTTAGGTCATATTATCCCCATTTTCAGAAGAGGAAAGTGGAGGATTGAGAGGCTAAGTAATTAGTAAGGATACAGCTGGGGAACAACCCCAGATCCAACTGACATTAGCGCTCATTCTCTTGATCACTACATCTATCCAGCTCAAAATCTCTAGTCAGAATTCCAAAGTTCTGGTCCCAACGACACGACTTGCATCTTGGGAAAATCATAAAACCTTCTTGAACCATAATTTCCTCATACCTAAAGTGATATCAGTTATAATTTATATTTCAAAGCATTGGGAGTATTTGATGAAAGAGCACCTAAGTGTGATCAGCTCATACTTAGTTATAAGGTATTGTTATTGTATAAATAAAAGTACATTAATTTTCTGATATATTTTTACTTCAGGAATTTAGCTATAAAAGAGAATACTGAATAATTTAAACAATGCTCATAAAGCACCAAAAATAATTGTCTTATCTCCCTGCTGTGCAGGAATGACAAATTTTAAAGAACTACATTATTAAATCTGCAGAACATTTTATAATAATACTTAACTCCCACTCATGTTTCTTTTAATTCCTCTTCTTATAAAACAGACCCAGTGCATTTTTGTAAATTTCTAGAACATAGATTTCTGACCACTCAATATTATGTCCATTTCCTTATGTGACTTTACAAAAACATAATTTTAAGTGGTACTGTCTCCCTTGTCTACCCTAATTAAGCATATTGGCAGCAGAAAGTATTCACTTTGCCTTCTCGGACATGGAGTACAGGAATGTGTGCATTTTCCCCTCTGGAATGTGTTTTGCTCTCATAACAGATGAAATACTTGTAAGATAAATTTTTAAATAAAAATAAATTATCATCAGATTTTCTAAAGTGTGGCACGGATGTCCCGATAGCCAAAGACAAACTCAGGGAGCCAACTTTGGCATTCCAACAGTCCTACTGACCTCCACCCGATATAAAGCTCTGTCCATAATTACAATACAGAATTACGGCTGTAAATTCCCAAGATTCCTTTGGCAATGAAGGAGCCTCTAGTTCTCTAAATATGTCAGGTGTCTCCATCCCATGTCCATTTCTGTAATAGAACATCAAAGTATTAGCTCCATGGGGACCATGAATTGTCTGTTTTGTTCATTGCTACCAGGATCTGGAACAAGTATCTAAGATTCAAACCAATTTGAGAGCACACATTAGGCGCCAGACACTTGTTCTACTCAAACCGTTGTTCAGTTTTGCAGCAGTAGGATTACGTGGGGTGCCCATGTAAGAAGGGTCCCCTTACTCACAGTATTTACCATGTCCTGGGTAACAGGCATATTCCCAGATGAATATCTTGGTCATCATAAAGTCAATCCGACATAGCTTGCCTACAGAACATCAGCTGCTTCATCTTGGGTGTTCTGCCTGGCCTTTGTAGAGACAGTTGAACAGTCCCCCATCTTTGGGTAATTACACCTTACAGTGGCTTTTATCCAGACCACCAGGATGCCGGTTTTCTCAAGAATAACCTCCTGTGTGTCTGGATGATGTCTCGCCATCTGCAATTGTTCCACAGTCAGCTGCAGGTCCTGTATTAACCAAACTTGCTCTTGCACTCTGCAGCATTTAAAACCAAAAAAACTGCCCCTAAATTTGTCACTCTCACAATCCATTTTAGTAAAGGTTTTTTGGGAAGCTGATGACAACTGATCCACAAAATGAGACAACTCCTTCACGCCATACCATTGGCTTAAGTCGTTTTTTGGTTTTGTCTTTCCCCCATGTGGTCTACCTTCTTGGTGACCAGAGGATTTAGAGTTACTTTCTCAGCTTAAGTTTCCCCTTTAGGGGTGGTTTTGAGGCTAGTGACTGAAGCTCAGACCAACCAAAATCTGAGCCTACTCCACCATCAAAGTCCGACCCAGCACTCACACTTTTACTTTCATTTTAGCTATTACAAATAACAATAACCAAGAGATTGTAGATTTAGGATGCTTGTTATTATTTTGCATTGTCTTACAAATCCAATTGCCAACTCCTTGGAATTAAGGTCTACCACCATTTCAAAATTCCACCAGTAACTTTTACCTTTAGTATTTTTTTTTTTTTTTTTTATGACGGAGTTTCACTCTTGTTGCCCAGGCTGGAGTGCAGTGGCTCAATCTTGGCTCACCGCAACCTCCATCTCCTGGGTTCAAGAGATTCTCCTGCCTCAGCCTCCCGAGTAACTGGGATTACAGGCACATACCACCATGTCCAGCTAATTTTTGTATTTTTAGTAGAGACAGGGTTTTACCATGTTGACCAGGCTGGTCTCGAACTTTCGACCTCAGGTGATGTGCCCGCCTCGGCCTCCCAAAGTGCTGGGATTACAGGCATGAGCCACCATGCCCGGCCTAACTTTTACCTTTAGTAACTGATCACAACGAGACTGCAGTTTCATACTATGGGTGACTAGGTAGCCATCTAGGGATCAAAGTTTTCCTCATTCCCGCCCTTTCATCCTTTCTCTTCCCAAACCAAATATTAGTAAGGGCTGTTCTAGCAAATCCCATGTTTTCTGACACCAAATGAGTGGGGTTTCTTTCCACCAGAAACCAAATATGTGGTGTCTTTTCCAACAACTCAATTCAATTCTGACACTGACTCCCAGAGTTAGCACCAGACCCCACAGGTTAAGGGCTCAGTCCCATAAGATTGTCCTCCCTTCAGATGCCAGCTCTCAGTGAATGCCCAGGCTACCCACATTTCTGCTAGACTGACTATAAATTCAGGGGTTCCCCTGACCCCCCCACTTAGATTCAATAATTTGCTAAAATGACTCTCAGTACCCAGAAAAATGCTTTACTTATTGTTACCAGTTTATTGTAAAAGGTACCACTCAGGAATAGCCAGATGGAAGAGATGCTTAGGGCAAGGTACGGCGGAAGGGAAGGACACAGAGATTCCATGCCCTTTCAGGGTACGCTATCCTCCCAGCACCTCAACATGCTTACCAAACCCCATCATTAGAGGTTTCTATGGATATCTTATTACATAGATGTGATTGCAGCCATAGGTGATTAACTCAATCTCCAGCCTCTCTCCTCTCCCTGGAGGTTGGGAGGTAAGGCTAAAAAAGTTCCAGGCTTCTAAACAAGGCTTGGTCTTTCTGGGGACCAGCTCCCATCCTGAAACTATGGGCCTCCCAAAGTCACCTCATTAGAACAAAAGATGCTCTTATCACCCTCCTCACTCAGGAAATTCCAGAGGTTTTAGGAGCTCATCAAATATCTTTCTTATTGTACTACAATGACTTCACAAATTATTAACGATCCCAACTCACTGCAACCTCTGCCTCCCAGGTTCAAGCAATTCTACTGCCTCAGCCCCGCGAGTAGCTGGGAATATAGGCATGCACCACCATGCCTGGCTAATTTTTGTATTTTTAGTAGAGACAGAGTTTCACCATGTTGGCCAAGCTGGTCTTGAACTCCTGACCTCAAGTGATCCACCTGCCTCAGTCTCCCAAAGTGCTGGGATAACAGGTTTGAGCCACCACGTCCAGACTTGTAGTAACAATATTTAAAATCTAACTAAGAAAATTCATGTGGCTACCACTAAAACAAATAGAGGAATGCATTTCAGGCAGAAATTGATTTTCCCCCTTTTCCTGATTATTTGAGTAATACTGTCTTTTGACTTAAACCCCAATCTCTTGGTTTGTCAGTGTAGACCTGAGACTTGCTATACAACAAAGGAGACATAAAATGCACATGTCCATATTTTTATACATTTAAAGTTCTGGAAGTTGACTAAAACCTAGAGCATATACACTTAAAATTCTGTAAATTGACTAAAACCTAGAGCAGTGTAGTGCAATGATCAAGAGCATGTCATGCTGGCATCAGACTGCCAGAGGGCCTATCCTGGCTTAACTTTGTGCTTCAGTTTTCTCATCCGGCAAATGGGGATGATGACAGTAACAGTACTTCATCCTTGGGTTTTTAGTAATACATAAACAGCACTGAAAACAGTAGTAGACCCATAGTGTGTAGTTATTTACTAATTATCTATAATTAAGTTATTTGCCATGTCACCTAAAGATTTGCTATGTTTCCCCTGGTTGCTGCAGCAAAAACTTCTGATTTATAAGCATTAAAGGATCAGTTCCCTTAACCCTGAACTGTGGGGAATTGGTGGGCTCTGCCTTCCAGCAGCACTCTGCAGATGAATTACTCTGCAACTCTCATAACTCTAGGGACATGCTCACCACATATTTTTAAGATGATGGGAATTGATTTTTATCTTTAATTTTTGCTTACAAATAATTCATCTGTTATGAGAAAAATAACAAGCTCCAAAGGGAAAAATGCAGACACAAGTCTGTTCCCATTCTGCCTTGAGTCAAAGGATAAGAATTATCTACCAGCAATAAATGTAATGAGAAACAATCTGCAAGTTGTAATTTTAAGTTAGACTATACATTGAGTTCTAGCTCTGTCCACTGTGTTCTTCTAAAATCCAAGTTAAGGCCAGGCGCTGTTGGTCACGCCTGTAATCCCAGTACTTTGGGAGGCCGAGGCAGGCGGATCACTTGAGGTCAGGAGTTTGACACCAGCCTGGCCAACATAGTGAAACTCTGTCTCTACTAAAAATACAAAAATTAGCTGAGCATGGTGGTATTCGCCCCTAGCTACTTGGAGAGCTGAGCTGGGAGAATTGCTTAAACCCAGGAGGCGGAGGCTGCAGTGAGCCAAGATCGTGCCACTGCACTCCAACCTGAGCGACAGAGTGAGACTCCAACTCAATAAATAAATAAATAATAAGAAAATTTCAAGTTAAATATAGTCTCATTGCCCTGTCATATCAGTTGGGACTCTTTCTGATGCAAATGACTGAAATCCAACTAAAACTAGCTTAAGCAAAAAGAAAAGGGGGAGGGAAGAAGGGTAAGTTACTGGCTCTTGCACATTGGAAGCCAAAGGGCATTCTGGCTTTGGCTGGGGTCTTGTTCTCTTATCAAAAGGAAGGATAACAAAGAAAAGGCATGTTGAGAAGCTCAAGGCAATGCTACTACAGTAGATAAAACCCTGAATTACACATGACTGCTAATGTATCAATGAGTTATAGACCCATTTCCTATCCTTAATAAAACCAAATTCTACCCATTATTCAGAGCCCAGGAAAATTGCTACCTCTGCCACGAAGGCTTCTCTAATAACCTCAGCCTCTTTGTGATTGCTACTTCATCAAAAGACCGATGTGTTAATTTTCTACGTGGTTTATTTTCCAAAATAGCACACATTTCTTTGTATTATTAACTTTAAATGTATAAAAATATGGACAAGTACATTTTATATCTCTAAATAAATTCTTTTTTACAACTACCTTTATTTTTTCTTATTATTAAAGTTACACATACTTCAGGCTATCCATGGCAGATTGAACACTCATATTTATTGTAGCGTTTTCCCAATCTCCCCTACCCTCTGCCGAATTACGGTAAAAGACCTTGTTAAAGGTATAGGTACACACAAGGCCAAAGAAGAAGCAAAAACAAGAAAATATCAGAAGCTGAAGTGTTGGTGATAACTGATTTAGCAAAGCCAAGGAAGCTGAAACAGCTTTGGGAGGAGCTTAGAAGATGGCTGACCTGTGCTATAGAACTCCAGAAAGACTCAGGAATGAGAGGTCCCAGATATCTCTAGAAAGCAGAGGGTTATTTGAGTGTCCATGTAAGAGCAGTTTGTCCACCAGCCAGAACTCTTTGCTACCCAATGGAGCAAAGTAACTGCCCTTCCTCAGCCCAGCAGAAAACAAAGTTTCCTCCTTGAGGAGATGAAACAGGGAGATCTAGGCATCAAGATCACCAGGCCTAGTTGGGGTCAAGGGCATACTACCAAGATCAAGGACACCAGGCTCAGCTGGGTTTGGGGAGTGGTCATTACATAGTAATCCATGCAACTCCAAATCTAACAACAGCAAAATGACATTACAACTTACATTTATTGAACATTCATTGTGTACTAGCCACTGTGCTGAGAATTTTCAGTACAGTACCTCACAACTAATTCTCAAATAAATCTGATGAGGTAAGTACTATTTTCTTGCCACTTTAAAAGGTAAGTAAATCAAGTCTTTCACGGTTAAGAAATTGGCCAAAGAACCCACAACTAATCAGTGGCAAAGCCCAGCTTTGGACCCTGAATACTGTATCAGTGATACTATATCACTCCCATTTATCAATTAATTTGTTCATTTATTCGTTCAACAAACATTTTCTATGTGGCAGATACTGCTTCATTAAGGTTTATAAAGATGAATATAATATATGAGTTTCTATCCCCAAGAAGCTCTCAGTATGAAGAGGCAACAAATTAATAAACAAATGTCACTGGTACATTGAATAAGTAGGTCTCCAAACTAGGGTTGGGGTTTGGCAGGTAGAAACTCTAGTCTTTCTCTCTGCTAGTTGTCTAATCCCATTCTGTGAACTTCCCTACACGGAAAGTGGAAGAAATCTTGGGCAGCTTCCATAAACTCTTTTGAATACTCTTAGTGCAAAGTCCTTGTATCTGTTAGTCACAAGAACAGTAAGATTTCAGTTCAGTTTAATAATTTAATTGTCACTCAAAGTTAAAGTTTCTCAGCTCCCTGACTTGGGCTGCCTCAGGCTGGAGAGAAGGCAATGGGAAAGAAGGGCCGTGGTCAGTTTCTCCTCTATATCCTTCCCCTGTGCGTCTCTTCTCCTCTGTTCCCCACAACCCACCACACTCTGGCTCTTCCAGGGCTGGAGCTGGGAAAGACAGAGAGAAACAGCAAGAGGTTTCTTCCTGTCAAGCACTCTTGCGAGCATTGGTGCTCTCTGGCCTCAGAGGATGTTGGAGCTGACCCTTCCTATCATGGGTGCTTTTGTGGGATCCACAGAGGTACACCCACTGGAGTCTTCTCAAAAGCCCCTTGATGTGGGCAATGCCTGTCTTCTGGCTTCTCATTCCTCTCTGTGGCCCTAGCCATCCACATTCATACCTACTCTACTGAAGTCACAGTTCCCTGTCTTCTGGCTGTCCTCTTGGGCAGGGTCCAAAAATAGCTCCAGGCTGTTCTGTGTTGGTGAGTCCATGTCTGGTCAATGAGAAACACTCATGCAGTCTTGCCAGCTTTTATGAATGAAAGTGCAGCTTATTCCCAGCGAAGGTCTGTCTCCCTGTGCTCTGCCATCAGACAGGTGGCTCCAGCCCCAGTCTTTTTACCTCAATATTCTCAGGCACAGAACTGAAGCCCTCACACCCCATGAGACTTCTGTTTTTCTCTTGAATGCTCCTGCTGAAGCCCTCTTGCTTGACTCAAGGAGAAAGGAAAGTCTCTTCCTCCAGTCCCTCATTGTGGGTAGAGGGAGAGAAACAAACTACCTATAGTCGATGCTCTTGGAAGAAATCATCCCTCTCCCTGTGACTCTTCAACTCTTCTAAGTCCCAGAAATAGACAATGATCTCACAAAACAGGTCTTCGAATCCCAGCCCTTGTGGTCTAGCATTTCATGTTGGAATTATGGTAGTACATGGCACCCATATTTTCAGTCTCAAACTTTGGGGTCTTAGTAGCAATGGAGACATAAAAAGAAGATTCCATTTTGACAAATAATGATAAAGCGTTTTGACAAGTGATGGTATAGAGATCGTTTACGCAGAGAGGGACCTCATTCCTTTCCTGAAAGAATTAGAAAGGATTTCTCAGAAGTGACATATGAACTGCTTTTTAGGCAGAAGGTATATTCTATGCAAAAGCATAAAGATATTTACATGGCATGCTCCATGAAGGGTGCAGTATGATGAGAATATAGGGGATGTGTGTGCTGGATAATGGGGGGAGATGAGCCTCAAAGGCCAGATTACAGAGGTCTCACATGCCATGCTAAAGAGTTTGGCCTTTACTGAGCACAAAAGGGAGCCACTGAAGGGGTTGGTGCGGGAGAGGTCAGTCCTGTTCAAATTACTTGGGAGGCCATGTGCAAGCTGAACTGGAGGGAGCAGAGGCAGGACAGTAGAAGAGTTAGGAAGAGACTGCAATGGAGACATGGGGGCGGAGGTGGCTCTCAGGACTCCTTCTGGTTTATTTGCATATATTTTGACTTCTAAAGCATTATGCTTATGAAGACAACCACATGATTTTGCTTAATTTTCTGCTGAGGTCATATCCTATTTTTAGAAATGTATTCTGTGCAAAAAATATATATGTAACAAGCTTAGTGTAATGGTTTCAAATGCAGGGCTATATAGCTCCAGAGAAATAGAAAATCTTTGGGGTCTTGTTTCTAATTGTATTCACACTTATCAAAAAGTCACTTGAGAATTATTTTATAAGGCAAAAAAAAGCAGATAAGTCTGCCACACAGCAACAACTTTCCAGACAAACAGAATTCCATGTAAGCATTAACATGTGAATTGCACTCACTCATTCTTTGCTTCCATGTCTTGTTTTTTGACACATTATTTGAAAATAATCTTATCCCTGATGCTAGTTGTTTTTCCCAGAAAACTGTCATGCACACAGATGTATATTATTTTCATTGAAGTGTGCATCTTACTGTCTCCTGAAAAAAACCCTTAAAAACTCTGAGGGAGAATATTGGTTAAACTATGTAAATCCAGCCTAGGCTATCCAATCTGGTTCCTTCTTTTTTTTTTTTTTTTTTTTTTTTTGTTTGAGATGGAGTTTTGCTCTTGTCACCCAGGCTGGAGTGCAGTGGAGCTATCATGGCTCACTGCAACCTCTGCCCCCTAGGTTCAAGCGATTCTCCTGCCTCAGCCTCCCAAGTAGCTGGGATTACAGGTGTTCACCACCACATCTGGCTAATTTTTGTATTTTTAGTAGAGACGGGGGTTTCACCATGTTGGCCAGACTCGTTTCAAACTCCTGACCTCAGGTGATTCACCCGCCTTGGTCTCCCAAAGTGCTTGGATTACAGGCATGAGCCACTGCGCCCAGCCAATCTGGTTCTCTTTAAACAATTACTCAATACATTCCACAATTTAAGACCAAAGGGCTCATTTCCTCATTACTGTTTCACCCTTTTATTTCTTTATCTGGCTATATTATCAGCCTTTACCCAACATTATGATAATCTTATTTATGTTTTCAATGGGGTTATGAGAGTTTTCTTAATTAAACATGAAGCAAATTCCAATCCTCAAATTTCACTAGAAAACACAGAGGCTGGCCAGGCACAGTGACTCATGCCTGTAATCCCAGCACTTTGGGAGGCCAAGGCAGACAGATCTCTTGAAGTCTAAAGTTCGAGACAAGCCTGGCCAACACAGTGTAATTCTATCTCTACTAAAAATACAAAAATTAGCTGGACATGGTGGTGGGCACCTGTAATCCCAGCTACTCTGGAGGATGAGCCAGGAGAATCGCTTCAGGAGGTGGAGGTTGCAGTGAGCCAAGATCGTGCCACTGCACTCCAGCCTAGGTGACAGTGAGACTCAGTCTCAAAAAAAAAAGAAAGAAAGAAAACACAGAGGCTTATTGGATAACAGTTTCTAAATATCCTTCCTCTTACCAGACATGATTGTAGATCAGTTTCATTCACAAACCTGGTAGTCATATGACGAGAAGACCCCAGAGAACATGACCCAAGTCTGCTACCGTTCTGTAGGAAGTTCTCACAACTAGACTTAGGTGCAGTTTCCCTAACACCCACGCTTCACAGGTGCTCCTTGAAGGCCAAAGTTATGTTCCCTTTGCCTCAGCATCTCCTGAGCCCCACATCAGACCTGGAACACAGTAGGCCTTCAATAAATGTTGATTGAATTGTTTTACTGAATTTTATGCAGGGTCAGCCAGACCTCTTAGAAATCTTGTCCCAGATGTTTTGAAGTTCTTTTTGTGGAGTTTGCTCACAATCAGCAATTGTTTTATTGCTTCTACAATAAAAATTAAATCAAGGAAGAATCACTCACAGAAGGAAGCAGAGCCTGAGGGATTTAAGGCCATTTCGTGTCCTTGCCTAGCTCTGGTTTGGTCTTCTACTGAGCAACTATGACTTTAGCTTTAAATAAAGAAAAAGAGAAGGAAAGAAAAAGATTAGAAATATTGGGTGAGCTTTTCAGAAGAGGAAAGAAACACCATCATTGCCATAAACAACAAGAAACATTTCTTGAGCCTACTAATTTGGGTGCAACTATGGAATCACTTGAATCACTTCGAAGGCCTCCACTTTGAAGAGGACAACCTACAAAGGGCAAAAGGAACATAACTTCAAACTTGCTTAGACTTGACTTTTTTAAAAAGAGACTCGAACTATCTAAATCATCTTCCAATACCCCATTTTTAATTTAAAAGCAGAATAAATTGTTATTCATTAATGTGTTAAAAACATCATCTTAATGTGTATTAGTTTTAGGAAAAATTTATGATAAAGTAGGATGTAATTTTATGTTTTTACATACATTTACATAGTTCCACATATCTTTGTATAACCAATGTGTGCTTATGACTTTTATATAGGACTTGGGGTGTGATTTTACTATTTTAAATTGTTTTAGAGGACTGTAGTTGCAGGTTTGTCTTTTTCACATGTTATTGATCATGACTATATTTTATCTGATACTGAGTCTTTGGTCAACCTTTAGTTTTAATTACAACCTTGTCACTACAGGAGAAAATGTTCCATTTTACAAAGACATGATTTCAAAGAACACAATGTGGCCAAAAGAGGGAACTAACTATAAAATGTACTTAAGGCAAGGCTACAGTCACAGTGATGACAGGAAAAGTCTTAGGAAGAAGGGGACTAGCTAACAGATTGTAAGGTGGATAATCTTGCAATTATCCATCTTTCTGGGGAAATAGGCCTCAATCTGTTATTTGAAGGAAAAGAAATAAAGATGAGAAGACACATTGTAGGTGGCTGCAGTTATTGTTACTTAACATCTGTTGAACAGAACGCATTGTATTGCATAGGCCTGCACTCTCCTCTACTTATTCCAGTTACTCCAACCAGGTAACAGAGCACTCAACAGCATGGAGAGTGAATGCATTTGTTTTTCTTTATAACATAGCATATAATTATAGCTTGCCTACCATGACCTAGGCACCATCCTGGCGTGGTATATAAGGACAAATGTAACTTGGTCTTCGTTCTCGAAGGGCTCACAAGTCTAGTAGGGGACAGACAAGTGGATGGTGCAGTAAGTCCTGTAATAGAGACAGTATTGGAGCACAAAGAAGCGGGTACTAAATCTATGTTTGTGGGCACGAAGAAGGCTCCCTTCAAAAAACTATGAAAAGATGAAGACATCCAAAAGAAGGCTCAGCTGATCCTTTCTTGGTCTGCCAAGGGCAGCAGCCTCTCCCAAGCAGGGGCAGCCTCAGCCCATCCTACTACCACATGGAAGGGGAGCAAGAAGAGCCTTCCTCCTAAAGACAGTGATCCAACCACTGTTTCTTCCACAAAGCCCCAACTCTCCCCCAGCACAATAGGCAACTGGACATCCTGGTTGTTCTGCTGGTGACAAACTTATCATAGAGCTTCTCTGAAACTAAGCCAGAGAAGACAATGAGCTTTTTCTAGAACTTAGAGGATGCAGCTTGAGTATATGTGATGTTTGGAGAAATGACATTCACCCCATTCATATCTTCAGAAAATGAAGTAGGCGTGCAGGGGAGAGTAACTTCTAACACTCCGTCAGTGTCTCGGCCTCTCCAATTCTCCCCCAATGACCCAGCCCATAGGAGTTCTATCTCTTTGCTATTATTCTTTTGTTTTTTTTGTTTTTTGTTTTTTCAGTCAGAGTCTTGCTCTGTCGCCCAGGCTGGTGCAGTGGTGTGATCTCGGTTCACTGCAACCTCCGCCTCCCAGGTTCAAGTGATTCTCATGCCTCAGCCTCCCAAGTAGCTGGGACTACAGGCTTGTGCCACCACACCTGGCTAATTTTTTGTATTTTTAATAGAGATGGAGTTTCACCATGTTGGCCAGGCTGGTCTTCAACTCCTGACCTCAGGTAATCTGCCTGCCTGGACCTCCCAAAGTGCTGGGATTATACGTGTGAGCCACCATGCCTGACCTATTCTTTAAATCTGTCTTCTGCGAAGATCAAGACATTTCAAACTTAACTGGGAACAATATCTTTGTTCTCTGACTCTACTTCCCCTTGGGAACTGGAGACCTACCTCTAGCTGGCCAAATTTGGGATGCAGCACTAGGGGAAGGGAGGTGGTGCAAGGGTCCACAGGATAAAAGGAGACTATGCTTTTACAGAATCTGTTAATATTTCGCTCTTCTTATACATACTGCTTTGATTGTCTATCTATCAGATGAGTTAGTTGCACAGACAAGAATTGCAATTGAAAAAAACTCTTAAGAACATGATTGAAATTGAAAATTGGGGTGGGAGGGGGTGAGGGATGAGAAATTACTTAATGGGTACAATTTACACTATTCAGGTGATGGGTACAATTTACACTATTCAGGTGATGGCTACGCTAAAAATCGAGACTTCACTACGACACAGTATATCCATGTAAAAAAGCTGCACTTATACGCACTAAATCTATCATTAAAAAAAGGAAGCAGCTTCTCATCATGGTGGACTCTAGAGGTAAGGTGCTTCAGGACTACCGCAAGAAGCTGCTTGAGCACAAGATCGACGGCCGTCTTAACGAGTTAAGGGAACAATTGAAAGAACTTACCAAGCAGTATGAAAAGTCTGAAAATGATCTGAAGGCCCTACAAAGTGTTGGGCAGATTGTGGGTGAAGTGCTTCAACAGTTAACTGAAGCAAAATTCATTGTTAAAGCTACAAATGGACCAAGATGTGTTGTGGGTTGTCGTCGACAGCTTGACAAAAGTAAGCTGAAGCCAGGAACAGGAGTCGCTTTGGATATGACTACACTAACTATCATGAGATATTTGCCAAGAGAGGTGGATCCACTGGTTTATAACATGTCTCATGAGGACCCCTGGAATGTTTCTTATTCTGAGATTGGAGGGCTATCGGAACAGATCTGGGAATTAAGAGAGGTGATAGAATTAGCTCTTACAAACCCAGAGTTATTTCAGTGGGTAGGAATAATGCCTCCAAAATGCTGTTTGTTACACGGACCACCAGGTATGGGAAAAACACTCTTGGCACAAGCTGTTGCTAGCCAGCTGGACTACAATGTCTTAAAGGTTGTATCTAGTTCTATTGTAGACAAGTACATTGGTGAAAGTGCTTGTTTGATCAGAGAAATGTTTAATTATCCCAGGAACCATAAACCGTGCATCATTTTTATGGATGAAATAGATGCTATTGGTGGTTGTCCGTTTTCTGAGGGTACTTCAGCTGACAGAGAGATTCAGAGTACTTCAATGGAGTTACTGAATCAAATGGATGGATTTGATACTCTGCACAGAGTTAAAATGATCATGACTACAAACAGACCGGATACACTGGATCCTGCTTTGCTGCATCCGGGAAGATTAGATAGAAAAATACATATTGATTTGCCATATGAACAAGCAAGATTAGACCTACTGAAAATCCATGCAGGTCCCATTACAAAGCATGGTGAGAGAGATTAGGAAGCAATTGTGAAGCTTTCAGATGGCTTTAATGGAGTAGACCTGAGAAATGTTTGTACTGAAGCAGGCATGTTCGCAATTCGTGCTGATCATGATTTTGTAGTACAGGAAGACTTCATGAAAGCAGTCAGAAAAGTGGCTGATTCTGACAAGCTAGAGTCTAAATTGGACTACAAACCTATGTAATTTACTCTAAGATTTTTGATAGCTGCATGACAGATGTTGGCTTAATGTAAAAATAAAGTTAAAGAAAATAATGTATGTATTGGCAATGATGTCATTAAAAGTATATGAATAAAAATATCTATGGGTAACATCATAAAAATTAGTAATTCAACTTTTAAGATTGATACAGAAGAAATGTGTTGTTTGTTAATGTTGCATTTATTGCAGCAAGTTGCAAAGGAAGAGTGTGTTGAAGCTTTTCATATTTGCTGTGTGAGCATTTTGTAAAACACTGAAAGTGGTTTGAGATAGTGGCATAAGAAAGTATTTCTTATGACTTATTTTGTATCATTTGTTTTCCTCATCTAAAAAGTTGAATAAAATCTGTTTGATTCCGTTCTCCAAAAAAAAAAGGAAGCATACTTACATTTGCCTTTTATAGCTCCATAGGTAAAGCCATGTAATATGAACCAATGGAGACAGAAACATGTTCTAATAGCATGTTCTCAAGATTTGCTTACAAAGATGTTTCTCTGTCAAACACTTCCGTTCTTGAAAGAAAACAGCTTGTGATGCATCTTAAAGAAACCATGCTTACATTTGCCTTTTATTGCTGGATATCTCGTCTTCTACCAGTAAGTACCAATGAAGAAAGAAACATGCTCTAATACAAGCTTGTCCAGCCCACGGCTGGCACATGCAGCCCAGGACAGATTTGAATGCAGCCCAACGCAAGTTCGTAAATTTTCTTAAAACATTATGAGATTTTTTTGTGCAATTTTTTTCTTTTGTAGCTCATCAGCTATCGTCAATGTTCATGTATTTTATGTGTGGCCCAAGACGATTCTTCTTCCAATGTGGCCCCGGGAAGCCAAAAGATTGGACACTCATGCAATATATTCTCAAGGTTTGCTTACAAAAATGTTGCTCTGTCAAACACTCCCATACACTGAAATAAAATAGCTTGTGATGCATTTTTAAAAAATAAAAAATTGAAAAATTAGGCCCACACTTGAGTTACATCATGAGTTAAATAATCTTTCTTTTCTTCTTTTTTTTTTTTTTTTTTGAGACAGAGTCTCTGTCTGTCACCCAGGGTATACTGCAGTGACACTATCTGCACTCACTGCAACCTGCAACCTCTGCCTCCCAGGTTCAAGTGATTCTCATGCTTCAGCCTCCCAAGTAGCTGGGACTATGGATGTACACCATCACACCCAGCTAATTTTTTGTTGGTGTTGTATATTTTTTAGAGGCGGAGTTTTGCCATGTTGGTCAGGCTGGTCTCGAACTCTGGCCTCAAGTGATCCACCCACCTTGACCTCCCAAAGTGCTGGGATTACAGGTGTGAGCCACCGCACCCTGCTGAGTTAAATAATCTCTCTTTGTGTGACTTAGGAAACTTAACACCAATTGCCACTGAAAAAAAAAAGTATTCCGAAGGCCAAACTGTATTTATATGCATTGTGTAGATGATTCTGTTAATATGCATATCCTGATATAAGTCTGATTTGTGAATTTATAAATGCATGTACTTATAACTTGCATATCTGTGGTATCAAGAGTTGTGGAACTTTGTCTCTATCCTTTGCTTATATTCCCAGGAATATATAATCCCTTTGCTTTCTAGTCAGTTAAGCAAATTTCCCTAACCTGAACTAATTCAACCTAATTTTCTCTTGTGGGAGTAACTGGCCTATCTTCTACAGATTTTTTTTTCTTTTTTTTTTTTTTAAATAATAGAGACGAGGTCTCACTATGTTGCCCAGACTGGTCTTGAACTCCTGGGCTCAAGCGATCCTCTAGCTCCGGCCTCCCAAAGTGCTGGGATTATAGGCCTGAGCCACTGCACCTGGCCCAGATTTTTCAATGATAAGAAAAAAGCCTCTTTCTTCATTTGTGCTTTTTCACAATGATCCTGTTCCACTTTGGAAGCAGTTCTCCAATATATACATCAGTATTTACGGTAGCTGCTGCCACACAACCACCAAAACAGCTTTCTAAGAAACTACACTTCTTTACTGGTTCTATCTATTTCCTCAAGTTCTAAATGGTAGGTTGTAGTGCTCCAAGATTCAGTCATGTGATCTCTTTTTTATCTACTTCTCTATTTATCTAGGTGATCTCATTTCACCCCAGGACTTGAAAGATCTCAAATGTATAACTCCAACCCTGACCTCTACCCTGAACACTTCATACTCATATCTAGCTGCCTATTTGATATCCCAACTTGGACATAAACTGAAAATATATAAAATAGAACTCCTGATTCCCTACCCCCACATACAAACATACACACACACGCATATACACAAAACATGTGCCTCCCACAGTATACCTCAACTGAATAAAAGGTAACTCTGTTCACCCAGTGTGTCCAATTTCTCAGGCTGAAAACTGGGAGTTATCATTGGCTTTTCTCTTTCTCTCTTATCCAGTCTATATCCAGGATCCAACCACATTTTGCCCTTACCTCCATCATCGTCCTGATCCAGGCCACCATCATCTCTCACCTGGATTATTACAACAGCTGTCTAACTGGCCTCCCTGCCTCCACCATGCCTCTCACCACAAAGCAGTCTGAGTAAGTTCTTAAAATATTCAGTTGGATCAGGCCAGTTCTTTGCTCATAATACTATAATGGCTTCCTATTTCACACAGGATAAAACCCAAAGTCCTAGCCATAATTTACAAGACCATACATCATCTGTCTCTCTTTGATCCTGATGCTCTTGCCTTATCTCTTACCTCATCTCCCCGAATCCCTTCCACTCTCACTTTGATCCAAGTACACTGGCATAACCTTAAACATGGCAAGTAGCTTCCCCAAGACCTTTGCTCTTGCTATTCTCTGCCTGGGCTGTTCTTCCGTGAGATGACCTCTGCTTCGTTCAAATTTCTGCCCAAATGTCACCTTATCAGGAATATATCTAACCATCTTATTTTAAAAAAGCAAGTCCGCTGCCCACTCCTCCTTTATTCCCTTTCTCCAGTTTCATTTTTCTGCATATCCCTTGCCACCTGTCATATACATTTTTGTATTCATCAACTGTCTTTCCATACTTCTCAATACACTCTAAGAAAACAGGGACTTGACGTGTTTTATTTTACCCTATCCACAGCAACTAGAATAGAGATTGGCACAAGTATTTTAAAGCATTCATTGAATAAATAAATGAATGGATTTTAGAGACCTCAAAACATTATGTTCCCAATGGGCTGGCCACGTGGTTGCTGGCTATGCCAGAGGACATTCCGCTGGAATTGCCTTGCTTCAGCCAAAAGAACAAATGATGTCTGGACATCATGTTGAGTATTGAAAATACATCTGGAAACATTATCCTACCCTGGTACCCAACGCTGGAGTGCCTCACCTGGACTACTACATGTAGCGTTAGCTCTTACATCTCAAGAAATATCCAAATAAAAGCAAGTATAAAGATCCAGAAAATGGAGAGGACTGCCAGAATAAAGAGCAGGACATTTCAGGCTGGAGTGACAGAAGATGAAGAATATGATCAAACTCTAGAAAATCAAAATGCTGTGATCAAGCCCAAGGTGAACTTCTATACCAAATCCAGGATCAAAAAAAAAAAAAAAAATGGAGAGGAACCCTTTAAAACTTGAAAGGTTGTGTGGTGGATGGAAAATGCATGGCCTATAAGATAGGCACAATTGAGTCTAAACCCAAGATCTGGCTGCATGTATGACCTTGGACAAGCTACCAAACCACTACGAACTAGTACCTGTGTGTAAAATTCTGATAAGGTGCCTGCATCACAAGTTTGTTATGAAGACAGTGCACATACAAAGCACACAGCAAACATTTTTTCTCTTTCTGTGGTGAGAAAAAAATTGGGATAAATAAAAGGAAGTTCTAAACCAGAAGGCAAGCTTAGGCAAGTTTTGTTATAGGATGGGGAAAGAATCAGGTGAATTAACAGAGGCAGAAAATATATATTATCTTATATTCTTTCTGCATTTTACAATCTTCAAACTGTTTTCACTGATGTAATCTCCTTTGACCTTCACGAACTATCTTGTGAAGTAAGAAAGGTAAGTAAAATGAAACCCATTTTACAGATGAGGAAACTGAGGATGGGGATTTTTTTAAGTCCCCTAAAACAGGTTCCATGATTTTTCCACCAATCCAGAGGGCCTCTTCATAGAATTCAAGTCACTTCTCAGAAAAGCTTAGTCACTTAGGAGAGAACCTCTGTGGGTGATTAGCAAAGATGTCTGAGGAGTTAGTATGTAAGTAGAGTCAAGAACCACCAAGCTTTCTCAGCACACCTCTTAGGCCTGTTATGAAAAGATTCAACTGGATGAGCCCTGGGTCTGACTCTCTGGAGCAAGTCTCTCAGTCCTCTGCTTGCTTTCCTTAACTGGGCATGAATGCAGTCTATCAGTGAGGCGTGCCCATGGCGATTTTCTTTCTGCCTCTGGTTTTTGAAAAGCATCTAGTTATGCATTCCCGAGGGTGGAGGGCAGACTGGGGAAGCCTGGGTCTTCAGTCACAATAATGCCAGTTACCAGAAACAGCTAAACCAAATTTATAACATATGTTTCCATAGCCTCAAATATCCACCATTTGTCCCATGACCTTCTCTCTTTAAACAAATGCCAAACAAGGAGATTCAATTATTCAGTCAGTCTAAAAGGAATTGGTTTATGCTGAAATCCAGTGCTGAGTTTATATAATTTTACACTATGGGTCACACTGAAAGCTTTATGCAAGCTTGTAGCTGCAGCTAAGAAAGATTCCTAGCTTTCTTTATAGTTAAATTATTATCTAGGTAGAATCAATCCTCAAAGGAGAAAGCTAATTACATCACACCAGTTTTTGAAATGAAAAACGACAGAGAAATAACATTCATTCATCCATTCAATAAATATTTATTGTGTTCCTTTGAAGTGGCAGGCACCATACAAGGTATTAGAAATACAAAATGGAAAAGAAATAGTTCTTGGTCTCAGGAGTTCAGGGCTTTGTGTACAGATAGACACTGAACAGTCTGAGTCATTTAAAACACAATGTGATAAATATTATAATGGAAAGAATTACAAGGTGCAGTGGGAATCCAGGCTGCATAATTCCTAAGTGTTACTAGGAGAAATCACTTCAGCAATAAGGATGACCAACTCAACCTAATTTGCCTGGGACTTTCCTTATTTTACCACTGATGCTCCCATGCCTGGGAAATCCCTCAGCAAACCAGGATGGTTGGTCATCCTACCTGCAATGCTAAACAAACAAATAAAAGTTACGTTTCGGTCTGCAAAAGACCACGTTCATTCCCAGAGGCACATGGGATCAGAATGACTTCATTAGAATGAGAATTCAGTAGCTGATGGAAAAAACGGATCTTTCATGGCTCTGCCAGACACAAAGGAAGAGTCAGCCTGATGTGTTAGAGAGAAGCTGTACATGGTTTCCCTGCCCTTGCCTAGAGTCTTGGGATAGCTATTTAACCTCTATGAGAATTTGTCTGTTTATCAGTAAAATTACACTAAATATTGTAGTAGTCAGAATAAGTCAGGTTATGCTGCTGAATCTTACTGGCTATAAAATTAAGTTTATTTGCATTACAGTTCAGCTGGGGTGTGCTGCTCATCTCACTCTAGGAGCTCAGCAGACAGAGCAGCCACCATCTCAAAGATTGTCTGTCCCCAGGGCACAGGGGAAAAAAAAAAACATTCTTCCTGCCTCAGGTAATGGTTTTCTTTTCATCCACCAGCAATCCCTAAACCAACACCACATGGTGGTAGACTTTTTTGTTGCAGCAGCATAACCTGGCCTTTTCTGACTGATGGGGATAACTTAAAGTGCAGATGTGAGACTTAGAGGAAGTAAGAGAGTGAAAACTGCTTGGTACCCCCTTAAGGGCTGATATGAATGTTTGAAAACATGCTTGTGAACACTTACCTGTCATCTAAGATTATTCATATAAAAACTATCTTGTTTAGGCTGGTTGAGGTGGCTCATGCCTGTAATTCTAGCACTTTGGGAGACTGAGATAGATGGGTGGATTGCTTGAGGCCAGGAGTTCAAGACCGGCCTGTCCAACATGGCAAAACCCCGTCTCTACTAAAAATACAAAAATTAGCTGGATGCAGTGGCAGGTGCCTGTAATCCCAGCTACTCCTGCCAAGGCAGGAGAATCACTTGAACCTGGGAGGCGGAGGTTGCAGTGAGCCAAGATCGTGTCACTGCACTCCAGCATGGGCAACAGAGGGGGACTCTGTCTCAAAAACAAAACAAAAAAAACCTACCTTCTTTAAAAACCAAGTTAGTGTTGAGGTTAGGGTTAGGCTGCTAAGGAGTCAGCATTCCTGGTTTGACCTTTCTACCAACTAGTTAAGTTTTTCACAAAGAATCACCTTTTCCACTGCTGAAGACTGCAGCCTTGGTCCCACCTAGTTATTCTTCAGACAAATAATGAGCAGCTGATCCCAGGGCCAGAAAGTGCAGTTGGCAAAGTGATGCCCTTCCCTGCTACCGAAAAAACAACCCCATGCTACACCATTCTCATGTTTTTAAAATGGACTTTTAAAAGCCCCTGGATCATTTGGAACATATTTCCCATGAGTTTTAAAACATTTTAACTCTTTTCCCCTCCATTTCATCATGAGCTTCCCGTTGGTGCTAAAGATAGTCATAAACAAACTCTGTGGTCTGTCTCTCAAAAAAGAAACATATGCAAATTCCAATTATCATCACTTTTTTCTGAGAATGGAAGAGCTCTGCTTCCTAGAGTGTAATGTTCATTTGCAAATTGCCTTTTGACAGGCGAAAATGGCACATTTGAACTAATGGCCTCTCCTTTTTAGAAACCATTCAAAAGAATTGGGTCGATAGATGTAACATCTGATTACAGAGTGAGTAGCAAGAAGGGGATTTTACCAGGGATCATTGAGCAAGAGTCTCAACATGGCCGAACTTTTTTTACAACTGAAGTCATCCATTAAACTCTAATGAACATGTGCATAACACATTTCCTGTGTAATCGAGACTTCAAAAATTTCTGCCCTGTTAGTTAAGTGAAATGAAATGTTTCTCTTAAGTCTGATGAATAAATAGTTTCTTTTAAAAAAAATCCATAAAAGTTTAATTCTGTTTAGGCAATTCCCATTATGAACTTGCTTAAAAATGAGTTGTCTGTCCTACAGCATTTTATAGTGAATGATTTCCTCCTCTGATCAACACAGCAATTACTTAGCTGTGTTCTTATATATTAAAGCACATTCTCTAGAGTTCAATTTTGGTTAGTTTCATTCCTGATGACATTGGGAATGAAATTTCAGCATAATCTCGTGAGGATCCATGGACAGGAAATTGTCCAACAACAAAACTCCAGGGAGGCAGTAAGAGACCAGCTTGCATCTGAAGTTGAAGATGTTGGATGACAGGAGCCTAGAAATCAGCATAGAGGAAGGGACTCCTGGGGATAGCAGAAGAGTCTCCCAGGCAGCCCTCATCTTGGGAAATAATTACCTTTTCCTACCAAAATCCTTAGTGGGTTATTAAGTCCCTCCTTTGTTCGTGGGCAGAGGGCCTTTACAGACTTCAGGCAGTGGGGATTCTAGAAGAGACGTTTTACAGATGGTATCCTCAGAACTCACTCCAAGTATAGGGGACTACAGAACCACATTGCCTGCACTGCACAAAACAGCAACAGAAAAATAATTCAAATTTCCCAATCCAGGAGCCTAAGATCCCTAAGTTTCCATGAAGAGGTTTAGGGGAATCAGAAACTATACTTAAGATTCTCCCCAAAAAACTCATTCACCTGGAGGTTTTGACTTGTCTGGGGGAGTGTGGGGGTTAAAAAAAATCAAAGATGACAATTCACACCAAAAAACAAATAACAACACACAAGAAACTCACAGCTGTGTTCAAATGGGAACGCCAATACTGTTTTAGGAGGAAAGAGGACAAAGGCAACAAACCAACATCTGCTTGCTTGCTATCTGGTACATCACCAAGGTGACAGCAGCTGGGTACAAATCAACTGCTCTTTCTCTTTTGCTAGCCACAAAGCTGCTCACTGTGGCTAGGCTGAGCTGGTCAGGACACATTCATGTGTGATCTAATACACACTAAACACTTAATAAGCAAATCTGCACACATCTCTAGAAGCCCCATGCAAAGAAAAGACACTCCCAAAGAGAGATCAGTCCCAAGAGCTCAACAATTCAAGATTTTACCAAAAGATACCCTGTTACCTCCTAAATTGCCAATTGCTTCTCAAAATTTTACTGCAAAAGGGAAATCATGACAAGAATTCTTAGGGTGGTGGGGGAGAAAAAGCTACTTTTCCTAGTCATTAGTACAATGTGCCTTGTTAATTAGGTATCTTTATATACATTAGAAAAAGTACTTTACTTGCATGTTCTCATAAAATGAATTCTGAGTATAGCAGAATCATGTTAGATCTGTTCAGATATAAATTTTTACAGCTATATAAAACAGCCTATGTGTACTTTTTTGCCATTTTTAAACATGATTTTTTCATAAGAAAAATAAAGATTACACTACATGTGATTTATATGTAATGGATTATTATGCCAATAATTTTGGTCTTTAACATACTTCTTATTCATTAGGAGCAGATGGGGGTACCCAAGATTTCATATTAGGACTTTCTGTTCTGAATTTTGATTGAGCAAAATCTGGAAAATGTGAAAGCCTATTTAGATTTTTATATATTCTCTGAAATGTGATTTCCCAAGATTCTTACATTTGACCCTCTTGCAATAATTTTGAATGAGATCTCCCAACTCGCTTCAGAGAATAGTTTTCACAGATATCTTTAGGCCTTCATTAGAAAGTTATTTTCCCCCTGTTGGTACATTTGGTGACCTCATTTTGCTGTTTGTTTCAGATTATGAATGCTCACAAGGATGTCTGTAGAATCATTCGCTGAGTCATTTCCTCAAATCATATTCCATTATATCAGTTAACATATAGTTTTAAATGCACATATTACAAATATCTGTAACCAAATCATCTGAAGGCTTCATAAATTTTTAACAAAGTTTGTCCATTTTTAATGAAAGTTACTAGTAATGCTTTTACTAAGCAGTGCAATGAATTTTTTATTTTCAATCCTTGTGCCCGATTTTGGAGTTGAGGGGGTTGTTGGTAATAAATGTATGACGTATACTTTAAAAAATCTTATTCCCTTACTTGTTGATTCCTTCAATAAGTGTTTCTCAAAGGCCTATGATGTATGAGGTACTCTGCTAGGTCCTGGAATTAATCAGCAAATGAGACAGTCATACTGCCTGACCAAACATGAAGCTCACATCTGGAATTATACAACTACTTTCAAAATTAATTATTTAATTAAAAGTGTGGTAAATGGTGCAAGAGAGAAATATAAGATATTAGAAGAGCACATACCAGGGGACATGACCCTGTCTGAAATTCATGGGAGGCTGCTCTGAGGATGTGCTGTAGAAGTGGAGAGCCACAGAAGGATGAGTTAAAGCTAACTAGGCAAAATTGTGAAGAACATTACAGACCTAAAGAATAAGAAATGCAAAGGCCCTCAGGTGAAAAGAAGAATGGCACTCTCAAGGAACAAAGACAAATCAAAGAAAGCTAGGTGCTGGAGAACAGGTGATGAGCCGGTGAAGAAAGGAGAAGACTGAGAAGGTTGGAGAAGACCGAGAAGGTTGCCAAAGTTTGGGAGCTGGGGGAGGGGAAATAGTTGCCTATTAAATTTTACAGGTAATTTAAGTTGTATTAATTGTCATCAAATAACAAATCCAACTATACAAATAACTATAAAAGACTCTATGGAGGGCTCCCTTTTCCACCTACCCTTTGCTTCAGTCTCATTTTAGAGGTAAGCACTATGAACAGCTTCTGCAAGAAGCTGGGAGCTTAAAATGGCTATCAGTGATAAAGGAATCAGGGCCAGATGCAGTGGCTCATGCCTGTAATCCCAGCACTTTGGGAGGCTGAGGTGGGTGGATCACCTGAGGTCAGGAGTTCAAGACCAGCCTGGCCAACATAGTGAAACTCTGTCTCTACTAAAAATACAACAAATTAGCTGGGCCTGGTGGCAGGTGTCTGTAATCCCAGCTCCTCAGGAGGCTGAGGCAGGAGACTCGCTTGAACTGGGAGGCAGAGGTTGCAGTGAGCCAAGATTGTGCCATTGCACTCCCGCCTGGGCAACAAGAGTGAAACTCCGTCTCAAAAACAACAACAACAACAACAAAAACAACAACAAAAAAAAAAACAGGAAAAGAAAAAGGAATCAAACACATACAGGCTACCAGCCCAGGATAGCTATGAATAAGTTTGCCATAACCTGGGACCACTCTTAGAAGAAAATATATCATCTTATCAAACTGAAACTTCAAACCTGCCCCACATGTAACTATGTAGGAACCCTAAGTTATGAAATTATCATAAAAACCTTCACAGAGAAACATTAGTGAAAGGATATAAAGATCTAAATAAATAGAGGGATGTACCATGTTCAAGGACTGGAAGATTCAAAATTGTAAAGTTGTTAGGTCTTCCTAAATTGATCTATATATCCAGTGAAATTTCAATTCAAAATCCCAGCAGCTTTTTTAAATACGGAAATTAACAAGCCAATTCTAAAATTATGTAGAAGAGAAATAAAACAGAAATAGCCAAAACACTCTTGAAGAACAAGATGAGAAAACTTATTCTATCAGATATCAAGACTTAGCATTAAGACAGGAGGGCATTGGCATAAGGATAGCAAATTGTCTAATGGAACAGAAGGGAGAGTCCAGAAATAGATTCATGGATATATGACCAAAATGATACTACATTAGCTGGGTGTGGTAGTGCATGCACCTGTAGTCCTAGCTACTGGGGAGGCTGAGATGGGAAGATCGCTGGATCCCAAGAGTTCAAGGCTGTAGTGAGCTATGATCACACCACCGTACTCTAGCCTGGGACAGAACTGGACCCTATCTCTAAAAAAAACAAAGTTGTGGGTATGGTGAAACTTGATAAATTTGACTTTATTAAAATTTGGGATTTCTGTACATCAAAAGATACCATTGAGAGGCTGGGCATGGTGGCTCACGCCTGTAATCCCAGCTCCTTGGGAGGCTGAGGCAGGCAGATTGCTTGAGTCCAGGAGTTCAAGACCAGCCTGGCCAACATGGTGAGACCCCATCTCTACTAAAAATACAAATTAGCCAGGTGAGGTGGCGCGTGCCTGTAGTTCCAGCTACTCACCGGCTGAGGGAGGAGAATTCCTTGAACCTGGCAGGTGGAGGCTGCAGTTAGCCAAGATCACCTCACTGCACTCCAGCCTGGGCAACAGAGTGAGACTCTACCTTGAAAAAAAAAAAAAAAAGATACTATTAAGATGGTAAAAAGGCAAACCACAAACTGGGAGAATGTATTTTTAATACCTGTATCAGACAAAGAATTCATATCCAGAATACCTAAATGACTCCTATAAATTAAAGAAAAAACCAGATAACCCAATTTGTTAAAAATGGACAAAAGACTTGAACAGACCTTTCACAAGACAGGATACCCAAATGGCCAAAATGCATTTGAAAAAGGGCTGCTCAACGACAACAGGGAAATGCAAAGTAAAACCACAATGGAATAACACCATACACCCAACAGAATTGCTAAAATTAATAATATTGACAATATCAAGTGTTGTGAAAGATATGGAACAACCAGAACTTTCATACATTGCTAGAAGGAGTGTAAATTTGTCCAGCTACTTTGGGAAATCTCTTTGGTGTTATCTATTATATTAAGGTTTAACATATGTATCCTATGAGCAGTTCTATTCTCAGATACCCAACCAATAGAAATACATATACACAAACATCAAAAGACATGTACAAAACTGTAGCAAGATTATTAGTAATACCCTAAAATTGAGAATAACCCAAATTTACAACAGTAATAGAAAGGATAGATACAGTAATAAAAATAACAGAAGTGCAGCTACATACATAACATGATTTAATCTCACAAACATATGTTGAGGAAAAGACGCCAGAAACAAACAAAAAAATACACACTGCATTTATATATGATTTATATAAAGTCCAAAAGAAGGTAAAGTTGTTAAAAACCAATTAAGGGGGCTTAGAGGAGCCGAAACACGTTCTGCATGCTGGCTGGGGCTGAGATTCCAGACCTGGGTGGGTGGCGTCCCGCTGCCGAATCCCGTGGGGTCCTGGGAAGCGCAGAGCCATCCTTGCCTCAGAACTTTCCGCAGACCCTTCGCGATCTGCAATCTGGGGGTGGAGCAACATGGATGCAGCCAGCCAAGGCCCTATGGAAGTCGTGCTTCTCAAGCACACCCTGGATGTCTGGTCACTGTCCTCAGCATCCGGGCCATCATTGTCATCATGTCCTCCTTGTTGCTGTGCCCAGGCACTGCAGTCATCATCTACCGCACGCAGACCCATCGGGTCCTCAGTGGGGCTGTCCGCGAGCCTCCCAAGAGGGCCAGGTGAGGGATGAGAACAGGAGTCCCCTCCGCCAGCCTCTTCCCTGTGCTCAGAAAAGCAGTGGGAAGGACGGTGGAGTGTGGACTTGAGTTCTGGTTTTGATTCTGCCGCTGGCCAGCTGTGTGAATTTGGTCGAGGGACCTAACTCTATGAGTTCCAGGTTCCGTGTCTTTCAAATGCAGATGATCCCTGCCCTTCCTACCTCATAGGGTTGTGAGAGCCACATGACTTAGTGGAAGTGAAAGCTGTTTGTGAGCAGTAAAGCCGCCACAGATATACAGGTGTTATGCTGGGTGCTGAGAAGCTTTGAAGAACCAGGGAACCTAATTGCTGCTGATGCCTTAAAGGTGGTGAGGGGGACACTGGGGGCACAAGAGACCTTCCCAGTGCCTGTCAGGTCAAACCAAGCAAAGGGCACCCTGACATGATTCCAAGGGGCCAGCAGCAGCACATTGGCTCAAAGTTATTCTTTTTTTTTTTTTTTTGAGACGGAGTCCTGCTCTGTCGCCCAGGCTGGAGTGCAGTGGCGCAATCTCGGCTCACCGCAACCTCCGCCTCCCAGGTTCAAGCAATTCTCCTGCCTCAGCCTCCCAAGCAGCTGGGATTACAGGCACACACCACCATCCTCGTCTAATTTTTGTATTTTTAGTAGAGTCAGGGTTTCACCGTGTTGGCCAGGATGGTCTGGATCTCCTGACCTCGTGATCCGCCCGCCTCGGCCTCCCAAAGTGCTGGGATTACAGGCATGAGGCACCGCGCCTGCCCAAAGTTATTTTCTGTAAAGTGCTACTCCCTCATGTTTTCTCAGTTGGGAGGGAACTGAGTATAGCTGGTGATAGCTGGTGGGAGAGGGGTAGGAGGGGGAAAGGGGTTGGGGGGGTTGGCAGAACTTTCCAGAACCTTCTCTGTGGACTCTCTGCACCTATATAATCTGGAAGTGGGCTCTACCATCTTTGGGCAATGCCAAGGGAGTTGGGGTGATGGGCATCTTTTCACACTGGAGTCTCTGTCTCTATTAGCTTAAAGACACTCAAGCAGTGTTGGAAAATGCAGGGTGACTGAGTTCCCTGCCCAGCTTTCAGAATCTCCAGCCCCTATCCCCTTATGTTCCTCACCCTAAAGAAGCCTGTTCCCTCTGCCCAGCTCCTGCTATAATTAGCTCCATGTGTACCCCCTTCACTCCCTCCCACCAGCACTGCAGCCAATCTAAGGTACTTATATTTTAAGAGATATTCCCAGGACTTTTGGAACCAATGCAAAACAATGATGGCTATTTTAGATACTATGATTATTATTTGTATAGAGCTATTTCTGGACACTCAAGCTCTTTGATACCAAAATCAGGAACATCTTGGGATTTATTAAATTATGTAAGATAGCATAGCACAGATATCAGGATATTATTGTGTGAAAATGATGCTTTTACTTCGATCTGATTTCATTGATGTATGCAACCAATTTCCAATAAAGTGTTAGAATGTGCTAAAAAAATTAACTTTGAGGAGAAGGGAGGGGTTAGTTATTAGGAAGGGTCACAAGGGGGAATTCCTAGGTGCAGGTAATGTGCTATTTCTTCACTAGGATAGCAGTACACTTACTGTAGACTTTTCTACAGTATGCTATAGTATAACTAAAGGGTACTAAATAAAGGAGGGATAAAAGGACAGGAGAGAAAGAGAGAGAGAGAGAGATGGGACCAGCAAAACACCAGGCAAAACCAAACCAAAACACCTTTGTTGTGAGACATTTGCAACTCAGAGAACACATTACTCCAAAAAAATGAAATGAAAAACCAATAACCTCTAAAGATAATCTCCCAATAAAATTATAATCACCCACAAAAACGAATCCTCAATTGGGATTGCATTAAGTGCACAGATCATCTTAAAGATAATTGGCATCTTTACTATAATAGATAACTGATTAAGTATTTACTATGTGCCTGGCACTGGGCTGAGTGTTCTGAAAATATCATTTTCTTTAATTCTTATACTTGACACACTAGTTAACTAATAATATTACTCTCATTTTACAAACAAGGAAGCTAGACCTTAGAGGAGTGAAGCCATTTTCCTGAGATGATCAAGGAAGGAATGAGTAGAAATGGCATTCAAACTCAAGCTTTAGGCTCATAGCTACCACATTAAACTTTCTGTGCAGAAACATGGAGTATATTTGCATGGACTCGGGTGTTCTTTTTTCTATCTTTCAATAGCATTTTAGAATGTTTTTTAAATACATGGATTTACATATTTTTATTGTTTCTGATATTTTATCACTTTGATGCTATTATGAATAAGATCTTTTTTTCCATTACATTTTCTAATTGGTTACTGCTGGTGATTAGGAGACCTACTGATTTTTTAAAATCTTATATCTGACTACTTTCTTGTTTTTCAGTTAATTCTCTTGGATATTCCAGGTAGTCAAGGTGAAGTATGTAAATAACGACAGCTTCCTCTCTTTCTTTTCCCCTGACGACCTCATTTGCCAATATTTGTGCATTTTATGGCATAGGGGAAAGATTCATAATGTACTGTGGGTGAGGAGGGACCTTTAACACATTCCAGGCAGAGGGAACTCTATGTTTGAGCATGAGGTTATGAAGTAGCTTGACAGATTACAGAAACTGGGAGTAGTTTGACAGGACTGTAAAGCAGGGCACAAATGAGGGAAGCAAAAGATGGTAACTTGAAAGAGAAAACAGTGGATCTTGAAGGATGACAAGTCATTAAGAGACTTCAAGCAGAGATGTAGCATGATAAGATTTATGTTTAAGAAAGAATGCCAATGTCAGCAGTGCAGAGGACTGACTGAAGAAGGTGGTACTGAAGAAAGGGAGAAAGGTTAGGAGGCTGCAGTAATGAGACAAACAAGTGGCGAGCCATCCATGGAGCAACAGAGAAAGGGCATGGATCTGGGAGAAAGGAATTCTACTCATTCAACCTCCATCTTGTTGTGATTTTTTTTTTTTTTTTTTTTGAGACGAAGTCTTGCTCTGTCCCCCAGACTGGAGTGCAGTGGTCTGATCTCAGCTCACTGCAACCTCCACCTCCCGGGTTCAAGTGATTCTCCTGCCTCAGCTTCCCGAGTAGCTGGGACTACAGGCATGCACAACCACGCCCAGCTAATTTTTTGTATTTTAGTAGAGACGGGGTTTCACCAAGTTGGCCAGGCTGGTCTTGAACTTCTGACCTCAAGTGATCTGCCAGCCTCAACCTCCCAAAGTGCTAGGATTACAGACATGAGCCACCGTACCCTGCCCTAGTTGTGATTTTGGACCAGTTACATAATCTCCCCAAGCTTCGATTTTTGTAACCTGCAAAATTAAAATAATAGCACCAACCAGCATGACTATGAAGCTTAAGTAGGATAATTTGTGTGCAGTGCACTCAAAAATGGTAGATCTTTACTACTAAGCCAGACATTGACGGTGAAAATGAAGTTGAGATCACAGATTCTAGGAAGGCAAATCCATCAAAGTGCCATGCCAGAGTTAGCACTTCCTCTTCTGAGTTATGAGGGAAGGTGAATCTTGACGTTACCCCCTTTCACCCACACACGAAATTCCACCTCTCCTATGTTCCTTCTCCCTGCCCACACCTCCCAACAAGCCCATTACTAAGACAGCTCTGGGTGTTGGATTTGAACATAACATAGTTAAACTACATGGCTCACAAATTATTATGACAACTCAGCAACAAAAAAACCACAAACATGATTTTTTAAATGGCCCAAGGACTTGAATAGATATGTTTCCAAAGAAGATGCACAAATGGCCAACAAGCATGGGAAGATGCTCATCATTAGTCACTTGGGAAATGTAAATCGAAACCACAATGAAGTGCCACTTCGCACCCACGGGGATGGCTATCAAAAAAGCAAAAAACAAGTGTTGGGGAGGATATGGAGAAATTGAAACTCTCATGTACTGTTGGAAGGTAAAGTCATTTGGCCACTGGAGAAAGTAGTTTGGTGTTCCTCAAAACATTAAACGTAGAATTACCATATGACTTAGCAATTTCCCTCCTAGGTATAGTGCCAAAAGAATTAAAAACAGGTGTTCAAACAAGTACATGTATTGTATACCCATGCACACAGCAGCACTGTTCACAATAACTAAAAGGGAGATACAGTTCAAATGTCTGCCAATGGATGAATAAACAAGAGGTGGTGTATACATATAATGGAATATTATTCAGCCATAAAAGGGAATGAAGTACTGATACATGCTACAACATGGACGAACCTCAAAAGCATTATGCTAAGTGAAAAAAGTGAGACACAAAAGGTTACCTATTGTATGATGCCATTTATATTAAGTATGCAGCGAAAGTAAATCCACAGAGGCAGAACACAGATTTGTAGATATGAGGCACAGGCGGAAAGGGGGATGGGAAACAACTACTTAATACGTATAGGGTTCCCTTTTGGAGTGATGAATATGTCATGGAACTGGAGGTGACGGTTGCACAGCATTGTGAATGCACTCAATGCCACCAAAATATTCACTTTAAAATGATTAATTTTATGTGCTGTTACTGTTACCTAAATAAATAAATAATTTTGTAAAAAGTATTATGAAAGCCTTTTCACAGAAAGTGGATGTGATCAGCTGCTAGAGTTCAGATATACCTACCTCAAGTTACCAATGAAGGTAGTTTGCATTAAACCACTGTGATACCCACTCCAGTCAGTTTTTAATGCCCAGGCAGTCTGTATTGCTTAATAACACCAGTAACCCCAGTTAGGTGCGGTGCAATCTCCTGCTGATGTCAATACCTTAAACTAGTTGGAACCCTTATTTTTCCTTCAATTATCTTGTCTTCCCACAGTCCCTCTGAACACTCCAAGCCATAGCCTGGCTCCAGGAGCCTTTTGGAGACAAGTTTTCACCCTTGGAGTTGAATCTTTTTTGACTGCAATTTCTCTTTGAAAGTTCTTACATACTATTATATGAAAATATTGCCTTTCCATGCCTTGACTATATAACCTCCATGAGGTTTGGAACTGTGCTTCTTTTGTTTACCACTTTACCTGGTACATAGTACAACAAAGAAACAGGTTGTTTAGATCTCAACAGACCCAGGGGTTTCCTTATCTGCTATTTTAACTGCTTCTGAGTGTGACATCACTGAAACAAAAAAGTCAGATAGGTAAATTGTCTTTTACCTGTGTGCATAGGAAAGAAGATTGACTAGAAACTAGCTCATGCTTCTCTTATATCACCATTCTCCTCCCCAGACAAAATACCACCTTGACCCCTATATCAACTCATGAAACACAGAATCCTTCTCAACCTCTTCCACCTGCAGCTCTTCCATAGGGTGTCTTTATTACTGCCTGAAAGTAAAAACTCTAGGATACTAATTCAATAGTTTAAAAAGTGAGGCCAGGTGCGGTGGCTCACACCTGTGATCCCAGCACTTTGGGAGGCCAAAGAGGGCGGATCACTTGAGGTCAGGAGTTTGAGGCCAGCCTGGGCAACATACCAAAACCCCATCTCTACTAAAAATACAAAAATTTGCCGGACATGGGCATGGTGGCGCACACTTGCAGTCCCAGTTGTCAGAAGGCTGAGGTGGGAGGATGGCTTGACCTGGGAGACAGAGGTTGCAGTGAGCTGTGATTGCACCACTGCACTCCAGCCTGAGCGACACAGCCAGACTTTGTCTCAAAAACTACATGAGGGTGTTTAATCCTTTGTCTTCTCCTAATGCAACTAATTGAGCAATTTGAATTCTGAGTAGAAGGAACCACATGAAAATGTTATTTCACTTTTTATTATTTATTTATTTAAACACCCTTATTTCACTTTTTTTCTTTTATTCAAAGTGACTCACTTTTGTCCAGTTACCGACTTTCCAGAAAATATCGCCAGTACTGGAAGCTAAGATTGGACTATTTTACTGCTGTACATAAGCAAAGCCTTAATCTGGCTTTAAGGCTCAAAGAAAGATCCTACAGGTAATAATTACAGACAAATGGTGCCCAAAAAAAAAAAGATGTTTTGACACTGCTAAGAATAAGCGTGCGTGGGTGCCTCCTCTGTGTCAAGCACAATACAGGGGAAGAAAACTGATTCACTAGTCAAAGAGTTTTGGGTGTGAATCCCAGCTCAGCCACTAACTATGTGAGCTTGAGAAAATTATTAAACATCTCTGAACATCAGCTTATAAACTTTAAAAATGGAAATAACAGGTACCTCATAGTGTTGTTGTATGCATTAACTATGTAAATGTATTTAAAGACTGCCTGGTACATATTAGTCTCTCAATTAATGGTCATTATCCTCCTAAGCAGGGCTCATCTTATTGAGATGAAATTGTATTGGCTTCTTGTTTACACACACACACACACACACACAGAGAGAGAGAGAGAGAGATAAGCATCTCCTCATCTCATTTTCTGGCTTACTTAATAATAAAACTGTCAAAAGAGAAAAGTAAGACAAACTGTATAATGTACAAGAACCGTGGAAACAGTTTCCAAAAACTCTAAATCTGTACGAATTCTGTTAGGTCAGCAGGTCTGCATCGATTTTACTCATATTTACCAAAGGTTGCCACCCAATTTTTGCTGCTACTTTTCTTGTCACATCCATATTTTCCTATTACAGATATATTTCATGTTTCAATAACATATATGGGTCCCCACGAGAAACTAAACAAATGTAATAATGAGCATTGAGGGATATATTTTTCAAACACTGTCTGATTCCTAGGAGGCCCAGAAATTATTTTCATAACAAAATGAATTTCAATCAACTTGATAACTATTTAGAGAATGGCTACTACATTCAAGACACCAGAGGGATTCAAAGATAAATAAGATACAGTTTGTGTCCTCAAGCAGTTATAATCCAGCAAAAACCTGATATGACCAGCCATGTGCCAGATCCTACTATTCTAACAAACCCACTTCATCCCAATGTGGCCTGTTCAATGCATCTCCCAGAAATACTTCAGACAAAATACATTGAAATAAGTATAGGTAATTTTTTAATTCTTTAGACAGATAACCTTGCTCTAAAAAGGTAACAAAACAGGCCAAGCACAGTGGCTCACTGTAATTCCAACACTTTGGGAGGCCAAGGCAGAAGGATCACTTGAGGGCAGCAGTTTTCCACCAGCCTAGGCAACACAGCCAGAACTCATCTCTACAAAAAAATTTTTTTTAATTAACCAGGGGGGAAAAAAAAAAAAGAAAAAGAAAATTAACCAGGCATAGTGGCACATGCCTGTAGTCCCAGCTACCCAGGAGGCTAAGGTAGGAGTATCATTTGAGTCCAGGAATTCGAGGCTGCAAGTGACCTATGATTAGGCCAGTGCATTCCAGCCTGGGCGACAGAGTAAGACTCTGTTTCTTAAAAAATAATAACAATAAAAAAATTTAAAAATAAAAGATAACAAAACAAAATACTATCTGAATTATCACTTGTGACTGACGCTGTTGTTTGAATTCACCAGGTAATTCCTCAATTATCCTTTTCTATATAGATATCACTGTTATGTATGAGATCATAGCAGAGAAGCTCTGGCAAGGTAATTTGCAGAATGAAGTATTTCCTATTTTGTACCAAACATGATGACATTTAAGCTACTCAAGGGAAATATATTTTTACACTGTGCGAGATACTCTGTGTTAAGAATTTTTATGTGGTACACTAGGTAAATTCCATGTAAAATAATTTTCCCTAAGAAATAAAATGTTCACAAAGATTCCCTTGTCTGATTTTATTTTAAATCTCAAAAGGTTAATCCAAAATTTGACCTTATAAACAATACCAGCACATAGTAAGCCAAACACTTGCAAAAGAATGTTGTTCTCCAGTGTGCTAAGAACTCTGGGAGTGAGAAGGAATAGGGCATCATTTCCTTTACCTCACTAGGGAACTATTTATAGTCCAGCATTCTAATGAAAACCCTCGTGACCTAGAAAAGTTAATGTGCCTTTCAAAGTGTCTTATTTATATCCAGGGAATAACTCAGGATCACATCCAAGATGTAAACATGTGTTTTTCTCTCTCTCCCTCTCTCTCAGCTCATGCACTTATCTCATTCAATATGAAAGCAAGAAAGAGTTTCAGTCTATATTTATTTTAGTTCTCACTTTACACAGTTGATGATTGAAGATATTGCAGAAGACTAGCGTTTCACTAGAAACATCTTTAGGAAAATGATGGACCAAATTTTGGAGATACTTACAATCTACCAAAAAAAAATAAATCATGGCATTTCTCTTCTTAAAACTTAATGAAATTCAAAGGTTTTATCCGAAGAAAAATCAGTAAAATGGGAAATACAGTCCAAAATAACTTCAAATGTCAGTTATATATACTTATGTTATTTAAATAATAATGTATTATTGACATAAGTGTATATCATAGTTGACAAGTTCTTTTCTTTTCTAGGTGTCCACTTGGGCTTCATTCCCTTCCAGGAGATCCTCCTGACTCTCTTAGACTAGCTTAAATGCCCTTTCATGTACTCCTTGTCTTAGCAATTCTTGCCTGGCAAGAATTCTGTAAGCTAGGTATAGTTTTGATCACTATTTTACAGATAAGAAAATTGAGTCCAGAGAAACTGAGCAACGTGTCTAGACAAGATTGCGAAGCTGAACCAGGAACCAAACGCCGATTGAATGATTCCAAACCCAATACTCTGGCTGCAGATCTATTGAGTGGAATTGTCTTCCACTTTAACACTGCATTTACCAAACATTAAGAAAGTAGGAAGATAAGCAATTATCTGTTGACTTTGGGTAGTAAATATGGAGCATTGGATAATTATGATAATAAGGTCTTGAGCATTAGTGTGTGCCAAGCACTCGGCTAAGTGTTTATGTTCATTCTTTCATTTCATTCTAACAACATCCAGTGAGATAGAAATGATGAGTATTCCCCTCCACCAATTTTTACAGTTAAAGAACCTGAGGCTCGAGGAAGTTAAATAATTTGCTCAAGGTCACACAACTAAAAGGAGACAGAACCAGGCTCTGTACCCAGGTTGTCTAACTCTGAGTCCACTTGCTTAACCACCATACATATTGCCTAATCCAAGCCCCATCCCACCTCCCGCTTCTCCTTAGATACGTATTTAAGAGGGTAAGTGTAAACTACAAGATGAGGGCTGCCCCTCATTTATCATAATAACTGCTGAATTCTCCCTTTTTTCCTAATATGTATAGGTATATGCTAAGACTTTTTTTCAGACTTGCATTAGAATTCTGGTCCAGCCACTTACTAGATGAATGACTTTGTTCACATTACTAAATCTCTCTGAAAATACAAGTTGAGTAATTTGCAGTTTCTGCTTCTCCATTTGACAAAAAAGATGATAGAACCCAACCAGCAGGATGGTTGCACCTAAAGTGAAATCCTGTAATGGAAACTTCCTAGTACAGAGCCTACCTAGTAGGCAGAAGTAATTCGACAAATACCAGACCCATCCCCTTCCCTCCCCTGAATAATAGCTTTAAATGTAGGTATTAATCAAGTACACACCGGATAAAGAGAAACTTTCATTTACTAACTCAGTCATTCACCTCAAAATATTGTTGACTTCTCTTGAATCTCTCCAGTTAAAGGAATTTTGAGATGACAACGTCCCAAAATTCGTTTTTCTGTCCTACATCTGGATGGCAACAGCTCCTTGAACATTTTTCTCTTGGTTTTTACAAGTGTGCAAATCTATCCATATTTTAAATGTAGTATCTACTGATGATAGATACGTACTCTAATTCCACAAATGTCTACTAGGTGCCTCCTGTGCCAAGAACCCTTCCTGACCCCAAGAAGTTCATAGTTTATTGGGTAAAAAAACACATGACTAGCTAAGACACTATGTAATAACGGTGCCATAACAAAGGCATGTACCAACCTCCATGGGAGCAATTAATCTTGCTCGAGGTTTTGAGGACTAGTTCACAGAAGAGGTGACATTTGAGTTCAGCCACAAAGAATGAGTCAGCTTCTCTGAGAATTAATGAGCATTCCAGCATCAGAGGCAAATTTCAAGCAGTATATCTTGTTAAAACTATGACCACAAGAATGTCACATCATAGAAACTTTTCTCCTTTTGCTTGGTCCAGATTATTAAAGACAAAACAGTCATGATGACTTTCAGGGTTAATCCACTAAAGTCACTCAACGATGGTTTTACAAAGCAAATGTGTGGTATTTAAGTTTCCCAAAGACGCCATCGGGTAGCACTTAGGATTCCGAACAACGCAAGTTTCTCCTTTGAGAGCTCATATATAATGAATATGTGTTACATTAAAGATTACTGAAGATTGTAAACCTTCTTTTTTGCATGTGTAAGATTGGTAGCTTTTAAAATATTGATGCATTTGTGTAAATTACCCAACTTGAATTTTACAACAAATTCAGAAAAGAAAATGTCAAAGTTGGACAAATTTTAAATGAACTCTCTATGAAAAAAAAAACTTCTTAAATAATATTTTGAGATGAATTGGTCTACAGAGCTCATCTTGGATTTCAACATGTATGTAGCTGAAGGGTACAGAAATGAATTGGCTATGAAGACTTAGGAAAATTTTCAAGGTTTAACTATCTTTGCCTTGTTCTGTATGTAACCCATGTTTTCCTACTTTTTGTCCTTAATCACTCTGTGAATATTTTCCATAAATAAATCTGATTCTTATCCACATGGCACCTGCTATTCTCTCTTCTTCTGTGGCCTCCATCCTTTGGTTGCCACCATTTCCAGCAGGTGCTGACATCTCCTACCACAGCTGATGCCATGGAGCCCTCAGAGTGGCAAGGTGTCTCGGTATTGTGTTGCATAGTTGGAAAGAAGTTCTCGCTTCCCTTCTTTTTTCTTGGCTTACTCTAGCTTAGGGCAGGAGGTCCAAGGCAGATGTCCTTGGACTCCAGGGATGGACAACGTTGTCAGTGCAAGTTTTACTCATGACCTTCCCATGCTCCCTCTATAGGATGCAGATGTCCCTCCCTGAGCCAGAGACAACCTGAGTGACAGCCCCAAACCCCTTCCCTCCAATGATCGAAGCTTTGTTTTGGGATCCAGAAGCTTCTGCCTAGCTGCCTTGCCCCTCTGGACAAGTCCTCACCCAAGAAGCCCTGGGACTATCACATAGAGACAGCCTGGCATGCCATTTCCCAGATATGGCAAAACTACTATGGACTTCAGAGACACACCTGGCTTGAGATTATAGGATTCTTGATCTTATTCCTACTTGCTTCAGTTATTGATGAAAATAGGCTGAGCCTCATAACAAATGTTGGAGAAAGCTTATGTTCACTTTTATTTGGTTAAGAATGAATGAATAAATGGATGAATGAAAGGATACGAATCCTATTAAAGCTGTAAACTTTCCCCAAGTGAATGTTTGGTAGAAGTGTTCTATCTCTGCAACCACTATGCCCTGTTCACTTTTACGGTTTTAAATATTTTATTCATTTACCTCAAGAATAGTAACAGCTAACACTGATATCACATCTTACAAAGCCTTTTCCATGTATGTTCCTTTATTTCATTTTTAACCTGTGAAACAGGTATTACCATGATCTCCATTTTCTACGGGAGAAAATTAAGCAGACTTCCCCACTTCCCCATTCTCATCCTTTGCTTTTGCTACTAAATTTTACTAATCTTTCAGCCACACCTAAGACATCATTTTCTCCATGAAGACTTACCTAACTATTGGCCTGGAGAAGCAGGTCCTGTTCCCTGCTCCAGTACAGCCAGAGTGTCAGTTAATCAGAGGGGACCTGGGACAGTCAGGGCCTCCCAGACTAATTACTTTAAGACTTGAGCTATCCTATTAATTGTCCCCAATGCTGTGTATGAGTAATAACATTATTATAACCACACATTTTTTCCATGTGTGCCAGAATGTGGAAAAGGCTAAGTAACACCACCGTGAAGGAATGGCTAAGAGCATGGGTTTTAGAGGCACATATTAGCTATGTGATCTTCAACAGCTATGAACCTATCTGGGTGTTAGTTTCCTCATCTGGAAAATAAAAATAACAATAGCAAACACTTACACAGCATTTACTACCATGTAGATTATCTCTTTTACTGTTCACAATAGCATAAGGTAGGAACTATCATTCTTCCCATGATACAGAGAGGAAATAGGCACAACAGTGGTCATGTTTGAACTTGACGTGAATGATATAAGACCTGTAATTAAAGCCCAAGCCCATGTTTGTAACTACTATATTACATGAACAAACCTTCCTCATACGGTTGTTATATAAGAGCTAAATTTGATAATCCATGTGTAAGTGATGCTCTTGTCCCAGAATTGTAACCAAAGACCAAAACCACCAGGTACCCCTTCCATGGCCATGCAGGGTTTACTGAGAGGTATCAATTCAGAAAACTCTCCTTACCTCCCGCTATCATCCTCCACCACCTCCACTGCCCCAGCCAATATAAAGGCACTCACATGCCTGCCTCTACATAACCAGAGCAGAGGAAATAGCTTTGAGGAGACAGATGTTGTATTTGTACTGCTGAGGGAGGGGCTATCAGTTCCACTGTCTCCTCTCCTAGTAAGACGGAGTCTGCACTTCTCCATGGTCTCATGAATTGGCTGGCCACAGAAGGTGGCTGGAAATGGGAGCTATATCTCACCATAACTGGCATTGCACAGTGGCAAAGAGGCACTTATATCAAAGTATTGCAGCATGATACCACTGTGTGGATGAGGGAGGTTGGCTGCAGAGGATGACTAAATTTTACAAGGGATCACCAGGGCTTAATGAAACTGCATCAGCATGGGCCTCTCTGTGATAGGATATGTCAAAGCCCCCTCCTGTCCTCACTTATGTCATATGGGAACGATGTTGCTTTCCTTAAGGGATTGTCATGAAAATTAAATGAGATAATGTGCATGAGATTCTGCAAAATGGTCCCACGATTAATGTTAGCTCCTTCACCACACTCTTGCTACCCAGTGTTTAAAGCCTGGGTAAATACTTTGAGTATGAGAAAAGATGGGTAGCTTTTCATAATGTCAGATTCAACCTAAAAAGAAAAATCTCTGTTTGCAGACTTCTATCTCCCTGGATTACTAAGTAGACCTGAAATTTATTAACCTTTTTACTCATTTGTGAGCACCAGCGTAAGAGGACTTTTTTGAATAATCAAGAAACCTCATTCTGGTGGGCAAATAAAAGGAGGCCAGGTGTTTGGGATTAAAAATGCATTATCCCCACCACTGACTTTCTGGGGATGGTGTCAAGTATTTGCTCTCTCATAATATGTACTATTTCTAGAGTAGAAAAGGAGGAGGGAAACATGTACAGAGATGATAAGAGGAATTTAGGGAAAATGGGGATAGTCGGAAACATGGAGGGTGAAAGTAGCAGAGAGAGGATGGAGAAGCACCCTATTTTTAACCACTTATGGTCGCCTTCCCTCTCCTTAAAAATAGGTCTTCTTCCTGCCCACAGTGAACTGAGTAAGACAATATCTGGGGCTCCATAAGGCCATCTGTATATCTATTTGGAGCCACTGATATTTGTGTCTTTGTGGCAAAGCTGGGCTGGCTTTTTTAACACTAGATACACAACCACCAAATTCTCCAGAGCTGTTTTTAAGAAAATTGTCCCCATCCAAACTATCAGGTTTTTAAAACTAGCACAATAAAGCTATTTTATAATAACAATGTGAATAAGTAATTCCCAATTCGTGACTCATGCATAAAAAGCAAAGGCGGCTATTTTCTTGAAGTAAAACTAAGATATTTCTGTTAATAATATTAACAGCATAAATATATATTGATGTGTGCTTTCTGTGCCAGGCACCATGCTAAGCTCTTAACATGCATGGGACCCCTTTTGCAGAGGAAGAAATTAAGGCTTAGTAGGTTAAATAACTAGATCAGAGCCACAGAACTAATGGTAGAATTAGAAATCAAACCAAGGTCTACCTGCAAACCCTGAACTCTTAACCTCTGCCCTGTTACCTGCTTTAGAAACTTTTAGTGGCTGTCACTTCATCACCCAGGCCAAGCTCTTACATGAGTGAAGGAAGAAATCTAGCTCATGGAAGGCCGGGCGCCGTGGCTTACGCCTGTAATCCCAGCACTTTGGGAGGCCAAGGCGGGTGGATCACCTGAGGTCGAGAGTTCAAGACCAGCCTGACCAATATGGAGAAATCGCGTCTCTACTAAAAATACAAAATTAGCCGGGCGTGGTGGCACATGCCTGTAATCCCAGCTATTCGGGAGGCTGAGGCAGGGAGAATTGCTTGAACCTGGGAGGCAGGAGGTTGCGGTGAGCCAAGATCGTGCCATTGCACTCCAGCCTGGGCAACAAGAGCGAAACTCCGTCTCAAAAAAAAGGAAAAGAAAAAGAAATCTAGCCCATGGGAAAGGCAAGAGCTAAGATATGGCATCAGTTGTTATAGAGAGGAGGATTTGAATGTTTTGCATTGAAGGGTTTGTTGTATTGCAAACAAGCCCATCAAACTTTGTATACAACAAGCCTATGCTTGAGGTGCACCATGAGGCCATTCAGAGGTTCAAGTATTACTTTGGAAAAGGCTTCTGTAATTTTAGAGTTTAACAATGTGAAATTAGACCTAGAATCCTCAAACAAATTCATTTCAAAACTACAATACCCTTGGAAATGAGCACTTCCATTAGATTTGAGACCATTATGTGTCCATCTCTGTGTGAGGGAAATAGATGCTTTTACATCAGAATGAATACAAAATATCAGTACATTTTCATTCAGTACAATTTCCTAAGTTCCTTTTATCCAATTTCCCAATTTTGTCAGATATATGAAGCTGAAATAAAGCTCTCCTTTTAACCCAGTTTCTTGTTCACCTTAACTCTCCAACAAAATTATTCTTAGATTTTATCTCAAACTATTTCTTAGGCAGGGATTGGGTTTTATTATGTCATCATGGGATCAAAAAATACAAAGAAATATTTCACAAACAGAATTTTGTTATTTTTCTCTACTATATAGGCATTACGACCTATGCCATTTTGCTCAAAATGTGAGAGTACACATTGTAACAGGGGTCCAGTCCACGGCCTGTTAGGAACCGGGCCACACAGCAGGAGGTGAGCTATGGGTGAGCCAGCATTACAGCCTGAGCTCTGCCTCCTGTCACACCTGTCACTTCAGTGGTGGCATTGGATTCTCATAAGAACATGAACCCTATTGTGAACTGCACACACAAGGGATCTAGGTTGTGCACTCCTTACGAGAATGTAACCAATGCCTGATGATCTGAGGTGGAACGGTTTCATCCCTCAACCCTTTTCCCACTACTCCAATATTTCATAGAAAAATTGTCTTCCACAAAACTGGTTCCTGGTGCCAAAAAGGCTGGGGACTGCTGCACTATAAGAGTGATCATTAAGCAATTGCAAATCTACTACAAGGAATAGCTACTGATACTTAGGTAATGAAAAATGTCACTAGAGATCATAAGTATCAAAAGATACTTGTGACAGCTTAAGACATCAAGCAAACTAAATATAAGAGAAATACTCACCCAGTCTTATGTGAATGAAGATTGCATGCACCACAATTAGGAAAGGTTTCCTATTTTTAAGCACAGTGAAACGTTTTCAATCCTTTGGACAGTATTTAAAAACTCTTCAGTTAAACATATTTATCATTACTACTTACAAGACATTCTCCAAGATGCCATTGGGGTGCCAGGATAAATAATAAATATATGGGTCACTACCTTCAAGAATCTCTCAGCTTATAGGGGAGGTAAGAAACGTGTTTGTAAGCTGTAACATAGAGTGATGAGTACCGTAAAGAAAGATGCAAAGCATTGTGGGAGTTCAGATCCCATCTGGTGAGGGGATGAGAAGATGGTGGGCAGCTCATGTCAGGGTGACAAAATGCCCAAGAAAAGCTAACATCTATTCAGGAAACAGTCTCCTTTAACTGGAATTTAAGATGTCACTAGGAGATACAGCTGGAAGATTAGGCTGAGACCAGGTCCAAGGATTTGAAGGTTATCAGATGGAGAAATGCAGATTCAGTAGGTATAACCAATATTTCACACTTTACCTATTTTTACATGTTTACAATATCTCTTTTTTAACACCACTTTATTGAAACATAACTGACATAAAATTAACTGTTTAAGTGTAAAATCTGGGCCAGGGTGGTGTCTCACACCTGTAATCTCAGCACTTTGGGAGGCCAAGCTGGGTGGATCGCTTGAGCTCAGGAGTTCAAGACCAGCCTGGCCAACATGGCGAAACTTCATCTCTACTAAAAATACCAAAATTAGCTGGGCGTGGTATCACGTGCCTGTAGTCCCAGCTACTCGGGAGGCTGAGGTGCAAGAATCGCTTGAACCTGAGAGGCAGAAGCTGCAGTGAGCCGAGATTGTGCCACTGCACTCCAGCCGGGGCAACAGAGCAAGACTCTGTCTCAAAAAGAAAAAAAAGAGAAAGTGTAAAATCTGATAAGTTATGACATATGTATACACCCATGAAAACATCACCACAATCAAGATATTGAATATATCCATCAACCCCCAAAATGTCCTCATACTCCTTGGAATCTCTCCCTTCTGCCCCATCCCCAGGCAACTGCTGACCTGCTTTCTGTCACTATAGCTCAGTTTGCATAGAATTTTATATAAATGAAATCATACAGTATAGACTCTTTTTAGGCTGGCTTTTTACACTCCATAATTTTTGGAGATTCATCCATGTTGTTGGGTGTATCAATAGTTTGTTCCTTTTTACTAATGTGTAATATTCCACTGTGTTGATGCCCCACAGTTTGTTTATTCATACACCTCTTTGATAGGTACTTGCAGTGTGTCCAGTTTTTGGCTCTTACAAATAAGGCTGCTATCTATATTCACGTACAAGTCTTTGTATGGACGTATGTCTTCATTTCTCTTTGATAAATACCTGGCCATAAAATGCCTGGGTCACATAGTAGGTTAATTAATATTATACTTTTCAAATAACTTCCAAACAATTTGCCAAAGTGGTTTACCACTTTACATTTTTACCAGCAGGTTATGAGAATTCCAGTTGTTCCACATCCTTGCAAATGCTTGGGGTAGTCATCTTTATTTTTATTTTAGACATTCTAATAGATATGTAATGATATCTTACTGTGGCTTTAATTTGTATTTCCTCAATGACTAACAATGTTGGATGTCTTTTTATGTTTTTATTTGCCATTCTTATAGCTTCTTTCATGAAGTGTCAAATTCAAAGTGCGCTAATCTTTTGCCCATTTTAAACTATTGTTATTATTACTCAGATTTTAAAGTTCTTTATACATTCTAGATACAAGTGCTTTATCAGTTATGTGATTTGCAAATATTTTCTCCCAGTGTTGGCTTGTCTTTCCATTCTCTTAACAGTGTCTTCCGAAAAGCAAAAGTTATTAATTTTAATGAGGTCTAATTTATCCATTTTTTAATGGCTCATGTTTTTGGTGTTGCATCTAAGAAATTTTTGCCTAGGCTGGGCATAGTGGCTTATGCCTGTAATCACGGCACTTTGGGAGGCTGAATCGCCTTTATACCTTTGTCAAAAATCAGTTGACCATATGTGTTATGTGTAGGTCTATTTCTGAACTCTTTATTCAGTTCCATTGATCTATTTGTCTACCTTGATACCAATAATACATTGTCTTGATTATCATAGTGTTATAATATGCTTTGAAGTCAGGTAATTTAAGTCCACCAATTTTGTTCTTTCATTTAAGATTGCTTGGGCTATTCTAGGTCCTCTGCATTTCCATCTAAGTTTTAGAATCAGTTTGTCAATTTCTACAAAAAAAAAAACCTGCTTAGATTTTTATTTGGATTAAATCTACATATTAATTTAGAGAGAACTGCTACCTTAACAATATTAAGACTGAGTAATTAATATTATTATTTGGTCTTCCAATCTGAAAACACAGTATATCTCTATATTTTGGTCTTTAATTTCTCTCAGCAATGTTTTGTAGTTTTCCATGTACAGGTCTTTCAAGTATTTTTATCAGATTACTCTCCATATATTTCATATTTTTGATACTATCTCAAATGGTTATTTCAATTTCTTATTTATTGTCAGCAGATAAAAATACGATTGATTTTTATGTATGATCTTGTATTCTGCAACCTTGCTAAAGTCACTTTTAGTTCCAGGAATTTTTTTTTGTAGATTGCATCATGTTTTCTATTTAAATAATCATGTTATCTGTGAATAGAGTTTCACTTCTTCCTTTCCAAGCTGAATGCTGTTATATCTTTCTTATATTACTTCAGTAAAAATGTGACTACAAACTTCCAGAGGCCCTTCCAAAGAGAATAAAGTCACTGATTCATCATCACTGCCATCACTGTTGGCAAGAATTCTTCAAAAGCAAGTGAAAATTGTTCCCCCTCAGTGTTAGACAGCTATGGAAATCCTAAGAAACTTCTGTACTGGGCTCTTAAATTACCCCTCCCATGAGTTTTGTCCCTAGTCTATACACAGCTTGTATTAGTCCGTTTTCATGCTGCCAATAAAGACATACCCAAGACTGGGTAAGTTATAAAGAAAGGGGTTTCATTGACTCACAGTTCCACATGGCTGGGGAGGCCTCACAATCATGGCAGAAGATGAAGGAAGAGCAAAGGGATGTCTTACATGGTGGTGGCAAAGAGAGAAAATGAGAGCCAAGAAAAGGGTTTTCCCCTTATAAAATCATAAGATCTCATGAGACTTATTCACTACCACAAGAACAGTATGGAGGAAACCATTCCCACGATTCAATTATCCCCCACCGTTCCCCCCCACAACAAGTGGGAATTATGGGAGCTACAATTCAAGATGAGATTTGGGTGGAAGCACAGACAAACCATATCACATCTACACGTATCTATATACACACACAGCATTTTTTCAAAGTCCTTTCTCTTAAAGGCAGATAGCATTAATTGCGGATGCTTACCTGCTGTACCAAACCCATTGTGAAGCCAGGCCTCCTCACTCCCCCTTCTAACGCCCTTAGCGGTATGACTTGGGTTACCACTCCAAATTCTCTTTTCTCTTATGGTGAGTTTCTCCTCAAAAGCACCTGATATCTTTTGTTAAATGAGCTCAGTTGGCTCCATCTTAATCTATTGATATTATAGTAATAATGTTAAACTTTAAAAGGCAAGTGTCAGTGTTTTACCCACTACTTCCCAGAAGGCTCCTTAGACCTTATGCAAATATACCCATGGAGGTTTATTGTTCTTGTTGTCGTTATCGGTGTGGTTGTTGTTTTACAGTCTCCCAGAAGGACAGTATTTGTCAATATAAGACAAAAGTTCTGTTACACACCTTCCCCTGAACAATGGTAACTTTGGACATCACTTCTACCTGAAAGAGACCATTCGAGCAATTTTTCTCAGGTAAAAGGGTATCTACTCCAAGGAAATTTGTAAATTCCAGTGCCAGAGGCCTGGCACAGTGGCTCAAGTCTGTAATCCCAGCACTTTGGGAGGCCGAGGTGGGAAGATCACCTGAGGTCAGGAATTCAAGACCAGTCTGGCCAACATAGCAACCCTGTCTCTACTAAAAATGCAAAACAATTAGCCGGGCATGGTGGCAGTTGCCTGTAATCCCAGCTACTCCGGAGGCTGAGGCAGGAGAATCACTTGAACCTTGGAGGCAGAGGTTGCAGTGAGCCGAGATCACGCCACTGCACTCCAGCTTGGGTGACAGAGTGAGACTTTGTTTCAAATAAATAAATAAGTTCTAACACTAGAAATAAAAGGAACTGAGGACTTTGAATTCATACTTTATCCTAATTTTTAAAAATTATTACAGCTTAGTTTCACTTGGCACCCCCCTACCAAAGTTTTCACAAAGGTGAGATGAATGTTTTAGGAAAATGAATATACCAGTGATTTGAAGGATAAATGAGAGTTAGAAAGTTGCATCAGGAAAATCAGTTATGTGACTATTATAATAATCTAATTCATATATAATAAAGATGAGACCTAGAGATAACAGCAATAATGGAAAGAAAATGATGAATGTGTGAGATTTTTACTCAAGGGATTAAATAAGATTTGGAGAGTGAATCATCGTAGAGAACAAACAAGGTAGGCGTCAAAGACGAATACATTTTGAAGAAAATCGTAGCATACTGTATTAGTCCATTTTCATACTGCTATGAAGAAATACACAAGACTGGATAATTAATATTTTTTTTAAAAGGGGGTTTAATGCACTCACAGTTCTACCTGGCTGGGGAGGCCTCACAATCATGGTGGAAGGTGACGGAGACGCAAAAGCACATCTCACATGGCAGCCAGCAAGAGAGCATGTGCAGGGGAACTGCTCTTTATAAAACCATCAGATATCATTAGACTTATTCACTCCCACAAGAACAGCATGGGAAAACCTGTCCCCATGATTCACTTACCTCCCACCAGGTTCCTCCCAGATATGTGGGGATTATAGGAGCTACAATTCAAGATGAGATTTGGGAGGAGACACAGTCAAACCATATCACACACCTTTAGAAGAAAATGGTCAGTACATAGGAGAATATGATATTGGACAAGTCTGGGTAGAAGGGTAATCAGTCAGATGCTAGTCATGGTGAGTCTGGTTCAAGTGTTCAGAGGCGATAAGGATTATTGAAAGAAGGTTGGGTAGTGGGTTCTAGTTGTGACACTGCCACAAACTCACTGTGAGACAGTGGCAGACATTGTCAAAGCCTACCCAACACCCATTTCTCACTGCACCTTCCTCTTTTCTAATCTAAGAATCCAGATTTAGCTTCTGCATCCACCTAAGTTGGTAGTGCCATATGCTTCAGAGGAGATGAGACTCAGACTCCAAGGGTGAATTCTAATCAGTCTGAGTCAATCACATGTCCCACTCTCAGAGCATGTCACAAGTCTGGCCAATGAGGCATGAAGGAAAGTCGGCTGTGTGCTGCAGAGTAGTGTACACTCACTCATAAAAGGAGCCACACAGGAAGAGATGGCCTCTCCTTTCGTTGTCAGGTCTGGCTGAGACACCAGGAACTGCTGAGGCCATCTAACCTCCAGGAGCTGGCCTGTAGAAAGACCAATGTGCTGACGGTGGCAGCCCAGGAAAGCAACCTGAGCCCTTGATGTTGTCATTAAACTGCTACATTAACCAACCCTAGTATACCATAGTCTTGTACTTCTTGTTGTGGAAGATCATACACTTAAGCCAATTGCATTGGGATTCCTATTGTTTGAAACTGAAGCCTTCCTTACTGACCAAGCAGCCTTGGCTCAAATCAATTTACTCTCCACACCACCATTTCCTTCACTGTAAATTGAGAGTGATCTCTCTAAGAATGCTTCCAGCCCTAACCATCCATGATTTTATTATTACAAGTAGAAATAGTTGTGCAGCCATCTGTTAAAAAGGAAGAACGAACCTGTAGAGAAAGGCTAAAACAAAAATACAGATACAAAAGTCATCTGCTAAGTGTAAGGCTTACAGTCTGGGCGGGGGGAAGTGATGCTAATTTTGCTGATTGCTAAATATGTGAATGATATCACTTTGTTTTATTCTTTCAACATTCTGCAAAGCTGACATCATTACATTTACTATGAGCAAACCAAGGCACAAATGTTAAGAAAAGTACAATGTTTCTGAAGGTAAGAGACTGTCAAGATTTCAACAGGTCACGTATTTCAGACAGATCAAGAAGAATGAAGTCTAAAAATCAAATGCCTTCATGATTAGGAGGTTCTTAATGCTTTCAAAATAACAGTTTCTGGAAATCCACAGGGGTGAAAGGAGCAGGTAAAAAGCAGGAGATGTTAAGGATGTGAAGACCACTTTTAGCAGAAGTTTAGTAGTCAAAGAAAAGGGAAAGATAAAACGGCACTTCAAGGGAACAGCAAGTTTGAGGGGAATATAGCTTGTCTTATTTCTTGTGCATAAAGTAGAAAAAGACTCAAGCACATTGATGGGCCAAGGGAAAGAAATCAATGGAGGAGGAGAGCTGCAGGTGCAGGAGAAGAAGGGCCTTACTGAGAGAGCAAGATCTGGAGGACCCGGGAGAAGATATGCTCTTTGCCTCCTCTCTGCTGTTGTCTGCTCTTTGAGCTCCAGTTGAGGCAAGGGCTCTGAGGCAGATCGATGGGCAGACTGAGCTGATGTAATCACTGCTATAAGGTATTAATAATGAATGAATGTGATTTCTTTTATGCCTTATTTTTAATAGCTTTTTATAAAAGGACCATTGGAAAGAGACCAATTTGTCTTTCCAAAGTTTATTTTTAAATGCATAATTAATACATAAAAGTATCACTGTACAATAAAGACCAATATTTACCTCATTCTTCTAACAGAGTATGGCCTAGAAGAAGAAAAAGATGAAAATGGTTTTATGCTGAGCTCCAAATTTCACTGTGGAATTACCTAGACCTACATTAGAGAAAGTTCAAATAGAATAATAGTAGTTACATTTTAATAAGAACTTACCATATTCCAGCCCTGTGCTAAGTACACATTTCTTATACAGTATCTTATTTAATCCTTATAACCCTCTGTGAGATAGGTGTTATTAACTTACACTGAAGAAACTGAGGCTCATAAGTTATCTCCCCAAGATCCATCTACCGCACTATTCTATACCAGTGTCCATAAATAAAATCATTATTCATATAGCCTGAGTTTAACTATGTTCTAGGAAGTGCTAGGTCCTTCCTAATCTCATAGCAGCCATGTGAGGTGTCTGTTTTTATTATATTTGTTACAGATGCACATACAAGGGCCAGAAAACCAGCTGTGGGATTCTAGAGCCCATCCTTTCAACCAATATGCTATGGTGCCTACAAAGATTTTTTAAAATAAAGTCAAAGAAAGTCTCTTTAATTTAAAAATGGCTTTACAGAATCTTGTAACATGTTCAGCAAGTAGGAGCCAAATCCCCAATTCCCTGAAAGGAATAAAATACACTGTAAATTTCCAAAGATAAGTATGTTGCCTCTAGCATATAAGCTTAGTACTGTAGTTTAAATCTGAGTCAAAATTGAATGCCAGTCATGAGACAATAAAGTATAATATGTTAGTACTTTTCCCCTTTATAAAATAGTCCGTAGCTGATGTTCCAAAGGAAAGAATGTGTTTGTTCTATGGTGCAATTCACTATTAGCTTTCAAGGACACATTGACTCAAGTCTTTAAAAGGCCCTAGCTCATCAGCTTTCTCTGAATTCTAAAGTAATAGCTAGACTAGAGACAGTGCAAAATATCTTTTTGCAAACCAATGTCATTGTTCCTTAGTAAAAGGGAGAAACATTACATTTAAAAAAACTTCTGGAGCCATACTGCCTCGGTGTGAATCTAGGCCCTGTCATTTACTTACCTGTGTGACTTTTGGAGCTTTTCTTACCCTCTCTGTGCCTCATATCCTCAACTGTGAACGGGGGGATATAATGATGATTAAACGAGTTAATACACGCAGAGCTGGGCACATGGTAAGCACAATATAAATGATAGCTACTGTTACAGTGGGATGTTTATAAAGCAGTACTTGTGGTAGCTGTGTTTTCAGTTTACTCTTGCCTGGCTACATAAATAAAAATTACAACTTTTCTTCAAGACATGTTTTCAGTATTGTCCTGGAGCATTCTTGCAGAGAATGCTCCTTTTTGGAAGTCTTTTTCCAACTCTCTTGCAATCAGGACCTGCTACATGAATTGCAGGGCCCAGTGAAAAACAAAAATGCAGGACTCCCTTGTTCAAAAATTATTAAGAATTTCGGCCGGGCACGGTGGCTCACGCCTGTAATCCCAGCACTTTGGTAGGCCGAGGAGGGTGGATCACGAGGTCAGGAGTTCAAGACCAGCCTGGTCAACATGGTGAAACCCCGTCTCTACTAAAAGCACAAAAATTACAGTGTGCCTGTAATCCAAGCTATTCAGGAGGCTGAGGCAGGAGAATCGCTTGAACCTGAGGGGGTGGAGGTTGCAGTGAGCCAAGACCGCGCCACTGCACTCCAGCCTGGGTGACAGAGTGAGACTCCATCTCAAAAAAAAAAAAAAGAATTTCAAGATGGCAATAGCCACATCTTAAATTCAGCGTGGAGTCCTCTAAGTGCAGAATTCTGTGTAATGACGCAGGTCACATGCCCATGAAGCCAGCCTTACATGGCATTGTTTCTCTGTTTTTGGAAACAGAGAGCTCTCTAACTTCAGTCAGTTATTTATTTATTGGAATATCTGTTTTGAACCCTACCTTGTCCAGGAAAAGATTTAAGGTAACTCCCTTTCTCGGGAAAGCATCTGAGAATTAGAATGTTCTTAGGAAAACCAACTTCTTGTTCTAAGGGAGATTTTTTTCTGTGTCATTGAACACAGCAGCTCTCCTGGAGTGTGGAAAAGTCTTTGAGTTCATAAGGATTCATTCTGCTCAATAATAAGCATAGAAATCTTTTCCTGGACTGGGAATTGCCCCAGCTACCTTTCGGCAGGAGCAGAACATCAGTGAAGCCTGAGGCATAGGGAAACTTCTACCTTCAACCAAGAGCCTGAGTCCTAAAATAGCAACTCAGGGTTTCTGCTCCCCTTGAGGGAACCAAATGAGTATTTTAAAATGCATTTTCCCTTACAGATTTTCTCAAGTTGGTTGTTAGATCATTCAAGGATGCTCAAGGCTGAAATGTATTAACGTCAGTTTTGTATCAATATTAGGTTACCAATGTGAAATTGTTTGGTTCTGTGTCCCCATCCAAATCTCATATTGAATTTTAATCCTCATGTATGGAGGGAGGGACCTGTAATCCCCATGTGTTGAGGGAGGCAGGTAATTGGATCATGGGGGCAGTTTCCCCCATGCTGTTCTCGTGATAGTGAGTGAGTTCTCACAAGATCTGATGGTTTTATAAGTGGTGGTTTCCCCTGCTCTTCTCTATCCTGCTGCCTTGTGAAGAAGGTGCCTGCTTCCCCTTCCGCCATGATTATAAGTTTCCTGAGGCCTCGCCAGCCGTGTGAATTGTGAGTCAAATAAAACTCTTTCTTTTATAAATTACCCAGTCTCAGTGATTTCTTTATAGCAGTGTGAAAATGGACTAATACTCAATGTTAATAACTATTATCCAAATGTCCATCAATGATAGACTAGATTAAGAAAATGTGGCACATATACACCATGGAATACTATGCAGTCATAAAAAAGGATGAATTCATGTCCTTTGCAGGGACATGGAGGAAGCTGGAAACCATCATTCTAAGCAAACTATCACAAGGACAGAAAATCAAACACCGCATGTTCTCACTCATAGGTAGGAGCTGAACAACGAGAACACATGGACACAGGGCAGGAAACATCACACACGGGGCCTGTCGGGGGGCCGGGGGCCGGGGGCTGGGGGAAGGAGAGCATTAGGACAAATACCTAACATAAATGACGAGTTGATGAGTGCAGCAAACCAACATGGCACATGTATACCAATGTAACAAACCTGTACGTTGTGCACATGTACCCTAGAACTTAAAGTATAATAATAATAATAATAATAAAACTATTGAACATTAAGAGAAATGCCAAGTCTTCCTTCTTGAGTTTGTTAGGTTCAAATAGCAAATAAACAGACTATGTATAAGAATAGTGTGTTTTATTTCAAAAACGTACATTGCTTAGCATAGATTTAGCCCATATGTCCTTGCTATGGGACTATAGAAAGGAGAAACTCAATCCATTAAAGATCCACATATTCACTCAGTCTTCTATGAGCCTTCTTTGAACTGACAGGAGAAAACTACCATTTATTTAATTCATTTGCTCCATTATTTTAACCTAGACACTCTTCAAAACTCTCAGCAGTCTTGAATCTTCAGGAATTGTTTAGAAGTAAGACGACTATGGTCTTTGTAACTACTGGCAGATATTGATAATGTTAAAATTGTAATATCTGCTTAAATCAGCTCATTTTCTCATGTTGCTGTTTATCAGCATTTGGATTTGAGTTGTGGTTGGCTAGGCCAAAGCCAGGAAGCCAGGCAGCCTTGCAATCAGATCACGGACAAAGGCCAGATGTCAGTCACTGAAGCAAAAATAATACAGAATCTTGATTCCAAAGGCAGATCCAAAACTAAGAGGATAAGCAGGATGGAAGAGCCATCCATGTACTGGAGTCAAAGAAAGTCCAAATGCCGGGGTGAGTATTCAAGCAGTGGTGAGGTAGGTAAACAATAGAAAGCAATGTAACATGTGATAGTCTAAGCAAACAGTCCATATATGAATAATGACCCCTGTGCAGGTCAGAACTTACACAACTTGATCAACCTTGCCTCAAAAAAAGGAGTCAGAGGGAAACTAGTATTAAGGATAAAAAGCAGTCTTTGCAAAGATGGTTATATCTGCAGGGAATGTTCTGCAAAACAAGGCAGAAACATGAGTACTGAGGAACTGGAACACAAAGATTAGAGCAGATAATAAGAGAGCTAATGCTACCTTGAGAACCCACTGACCCAGAGCTTTTTATAGTCACCTGCTTAGGAATAAGTTTGGTCCCAGGAGCTGAGCTGGAACAAATCTGCACGTAAAGGAAGTAGTGACAGTGGTGTGCTGGAGCCAATTCATTACCAGCTCATGAGAGCCAATTGTTAAAATTTAAGGAATTTTAAATAAGTATAGCCATTATGAAAAACAGTATGGAATTTCCTCAAAAAAATTAAAAATAGAACTAACATATGATCCAGCAATCCCACTGCTAGTTATATATCCAAAGGAAAGAAAATCAAAATATCAGTGAGATATTTGCACCCCCATGTTTATCAAAGCACTATTCACAATAGCCAAGATATGAAATCAATCTAAGTGTCCTTCAATGGATGAATTGATAAAGAAAATGTAAAATATTATTTAGTCATAAAAAGAAGGAAATCGTATCATTTACACCAACAAGGATGAGCCTGATGAACATTAAATAAGCCAGGCACAGAAAGACAAATATCTCAACTTCTCGCTCATATGTGGGAACTAAAAAAGGTGATGTCATGAAGGTAGAGATAGAATGATGGTTACCAGAGGCTGGGAAGGGAGAAGAAAGGGGGATGAAGAAAGGCTGGCCAATAGGTACAAAAATACAGTTAGACAGAAGGAATAAGTTCTAGTGTTCAATAGCACAGTAGATGATTATTGTTATCTATAATTTACTGTACACTTCTAAATAACTAGAAGAAAATATTTGAAATGTTTTCCACCCAAATAAATGATAAATGTTTGAGGTGATGGATATCCCATCACTCTGATTTGATTATTACACACAGTACGCATGTATCAAATATCACATGTATCCCGTAAATATGTACAATTATTATGTGTCAATAAAAATTTAAGGAATTTTGTAAGATAGCTGTTAAACCTGGACATTATTAAAAATTAAATTACATAAACAAAGATTTATATTAAAAACAAAAGTAATAAACACTCAGAAGTCATCATGTCCTAATTATTTCACTACATTTCACTATTATGTGTGCTCCTGAGGCCATTTATGTCTATTTTAACTGTGGGGTGAAAATATAATGGCATGCTACTGCGCATCCCTTCCTATTTCCACATTCAATAACATCACATTGGCAACTTGAAGTTTGCCATGATAAAAACATGTACACCATGGAAATAAAAAACACTACAAATCAGGACTTCAGTAGGGGGTTGTTAAACAGGTACCAGCACACACATGGTTAATGACCCACATTACAGACTTACAGAATTGAAAAGTATAATATCCATGGATGTGGAAGTATTTTTAAAGGATCTTGTGACTGCTGCTTGCAAATTCCTAAACTAGTATATAACAATCTTCATTATCCGACCCCACTCTACCTCTGCAGGTTTAGCCCATACACTATTTTCTAGCCCCATCTAATTTCCCATAAATAATATGCCATGTTTTTTCATGCCTCCATTTATTCAACAAACATTGATCAAGATCCTATGGAAAACTGGGTACTGTGTTCTGAATTGAGGAAACAGATGTATGGAATTCTTCCTGTCCTCAAGGAGCTCATAGTCTGGGAAAGAAAGGGAAGCAGCTAATGGACAGAAAAGGAGCAACAAATGCTTCTAGTAGGGTATGGCGAGTGCCGTGATGAATTTGCATGCATGTGATTTTTGGGAATAAGGAGATGCACCCATTAAAAAAGGGCAACAGAAAAGACTTTCTGGGAGATGAGACAGTTGAACTGAATCTTGACAAGGCACTTTGTTGTCATGATTAAACACATGGGTTCTTGAGTCTCATTGCTTGGGTTCAAAATCCAGCTCTTCCAGTTTACTAGTTGGGATAACCTTGAGCAAGTTACTTACCTTTCTGAACCTCAGTTTTCTCATCTGCAAAGAGATCCCTCCTTCACAGGATTATTATGAGGATTAAACGAAATAATGAATGTAAAGAATTTAGCACATTAGCTGATACATAAATGCTTTCACATTTGCCTTTATATTATTAGCCAAGTGAAGAAGTGAATAGGGGATGTTTCTGGCAGAGAAAATGGTGCGTGCAAAAATGTAGAGGCTGAAAGATTCTGATATGTTTCCCCAAATGCATCTTTTTCAGTACAAGTGTAACCCAAAATGATAGGGGAGTGGGAATTTGCCACCTTTTGGTGGGGGTAGGGAAGGTTGCTTCTGTAGCTTTCTGTAACTAACATACCTAGTTATCAGAAACCCGCGAGTCATCTTAGTTTCTAGGAAACTTTCCTTGACTCCATCTCCCTGCCCAACCCTCACCTTAGAGACCTAACATTCATTCCTTTTTGTATTCACTGTACCCTGTACATATTTTGATGGCTGTAACATTTTTCACACTTATTTAAGTCTATTTCCCTCACCAGACCTTTAAGTTTCTCTTGCACAGACACCACAACTAGACTTCTTTGTATTATTTCCCTAGCACCTAGCCTATACAGTTGCCAGCATATTGTAGGCATTTGTAAATGGAAGGGTAGATGAATGGAAGGAAAGAAGAAAGGAAAAATGGATGGATGGATGGAGTGGATGGCTCTCATGAGCTGGTAATGAGTTGGCTCCAGCACACCACTGTCGCTACGTCCTTTACGTGCAGATTTGTTCCAGCTCATCTCTCAATGAAAAGTTGAAAATTATAAGAAACAAATCAAGAAGTGCCTTGTACTGGAGTGCAGTGATGCAATCTCAGCTCACTGCAACTTCCACCTCCCAGAATCAAGCAATCTTCCCACTTCAGCCCCCCAAATAGATGGGACTACAGGCGTGCACCACTATGCCTGGCTATTTTTTTTTGGTATTTTTTGTAGAGGTAGAATTTTGTCATGTTGCCCAGGCTGGTCTTGAACTCCTGGGCCGAAGAGATCCGCCCACTTCAGCCTCCTAAAGTGCTGGGATTACAGGTGTGAGCCTCCACACCCAGCCAAATTAAAATTTAAAAAGCACTGGAGTCCTTTTTCAAACAAAATCTGTTGCAGATCCTCAACATATAAAGTAGGTTAAAACTTGTGCTTTATTGCTAAACATTGTGTAAGTTCAAAAAAATTTTTTTGACTTTTTATTTTATTTTATTTATTTATTTTTTAGGCATGGGCTCTCACTAGGTTGCTTAAACTGGCCTTGAACTCAAAAGATCCTCACTTCGGCCTCAAGTTGCTGTGATTATAAGCAGGAGACACCATGCCAAGCTATAAATTCAAATTTTAAAAATTAACTTTATAGGTAAATAAAAAACAAAACAATGAAACAACAAAGAAGAAGTGCCTTGTATATCCTGCAGAGGAATTTGGATTTCATCCTAAAGGCAATTGGAGTATTTTTTTAAAGGGTCATAACAAAGTCCTTAATTGGATTTTTGGAAGATGGGCCTGCCAACAATATAATACAAAGATTGAGAGTAGGAAGAAACAAATGAACCTAGACAGGCCATTAGGAAATTATTGCAGCAATACAGGCAAGAAGATGAAAAAGAGAGAAGGCTGATTCAAGAGACGATGCTGAGGGGGTTGAATTACTAGAAACTTATTGATCGATAGGAATGCAGAGAATGATTTCCAGATTCTATCTTGAATCATCAGTGCCAATCATTGATTACAGGAATGAAAAGAAGGAATAGGTTTTGAAGGGAAAATGGCACAAGAGTGCCTTCTTTTCTGCTCAGTGGCTATTTCAAAGCTTCACACTTTTCTCAAGCATCTGCTCAGACTCCCAGCAAAGAATCTTACCTCTTTTCTTCAGAAAAAAATAGCAGTCATCAGGTGAGAATCTCTGCTTTCTCATCCCCGCTGCCTAACTGGTCTGTACCTTCCTCCTTCAGGCCTCACTGGAAGAGGGGTCCCACCCAGGTCTCACTCAATTCTGTATCCCAGGACCTCAGCCCTCAATGAGAGCCTCTTCCTATATCTTCAACCTCCCCCTCTCCACTCTTTCCCACTGCATGCAGCTTTCAAATGTCTCTCATCTTAAAAAGAAACTCCTTCTACCTGTTACCTATTCCTTGCTAATTTTAACAACCAGGTTTCTTTAAGTTATGTACATACTACACATTCTTTGAAATATGTACATAACTTCAAGTTGGATTTGTAGTACACTATCAGGAGCGATGCCTTTTTTTTTTTTTTTTTTTTTTGAGATCGAGTCTCACTCTGTCACCCAGGCTGGAGTGCAATGGCACGATCCTGGCTCACTGCAACCTCTGCCTCCCAGGTTCAAGTGATTCTCATGCCTCAGCCTCCCCTGTAGCTGGGATTACAGGTGCCTGCCACCATGCTGGGCTAATTTTTTTTTGTATTTTTAGTAGACACGGGGTTTCACTATGTTAGCCAGGCTGGTCTCAAACTCCTGACCTCAGGTGATCCACCTGCCTCAGCCTCCCAAAGTGCTGGGATTACATGCGTGAGCCACCATGCCCAGATCTGTAGTACATTATCTTAGTAAAAAGCTCAAAAAACACATGTAAGTATGAAGAAATTACTTGCAATTCCACTGTCTAGAAATAGTTCTTGCTAAATATTGATATATTTATTTCTAGTAACTTTTCTATGCATATATACAACTATGTATCAATGTCTATTTTAAAAGTACTTTTTAATTTCAAATTATACCATAAGTATTTTCCCATGTTATATATTTTTAATCCCATTAGCGTAACTTTAAAGGATGTATAAAGAGCCTATTGTCTGGCTACACCAAAATTTATTTAATTATCCCTTACAATTGGATTTTAAAATTTTTCTAGTATTTGTTCAAATAAATAACACTGTGTAGACTGCCTTTACTCACATTTCATAAAGTTTCCTTAGGATAAATTTCTAAAAGTGGGACTCTTGCCAAGGTTGGTGGCCTGTGCCTATAGTCCCAGTTACTTGGAAGGCTGAGGTGGGAGGATTGCTGGAGCCCAGGAGTTGGAGGCTTCAATGCGCTATGATTACGCCTGTGAATAGCCACTGCACTCCAGCCTGGGCAACATAATGAGTCTCCATCTTAATAAATAAATTAATTAAATAAAAGTGGAACTCTTTTGTCAAAGAATATTAATATATTTAAAGCTTTGGATAAATATTCCCAAATTGCTTTCCAGAAAGTTTGTATCAAAATACATTCTTATTCACTCTGCCTTTGTCAGGTTCACTACAATTTTTTTTAAAGAAAATTTTTTCATCTAGTGATCAGAAATAGTATTTGTTTTGTCCTGCATTTCTTTGATTAAAAGTAAAAGTTAGCATTTTTATATTTATTAGTCACTTCTATTTCTCTTTGGTGAATTATGTATTTATGTCCTTTGCCCATTTAACTATTGGGCTCTTTATATTTTTCTTCTTGATATTTATGAATTCTTTATATAATAAAGGTATTCAATCTCTCACTGTCAAGTTTACTGAATATATTTTCCCCTATTCGCTTTGTCATTTAAGTTGGTTTATGGGCTTAGACTTATATGGAGGAAGGGGGCAGTGCAGAGATATTTTTTATTTTTATAAATTCAAATATTTCAATAATTTCCTTTGGGAATTCTTCCATCGCTATTATACTCAAAAAGTCCTTTTTCCAGCCAGGCATCAAGTATTCATCTGCATTATTACATTACAGGTATTTCTCTCAAGCCCTAGCTGTAAAAGCAAAGATGAAAACCCTCATTCTCTAGCTCAAAGAACTCTACTAGCCAGTGAGGGAGACAGGCATATGCACAGATAAACATATATGTATAAGAAATGGCTAAAGGAAGACTTTTCATCCTATTTATAAATGTTTATGACTAGGTCAGGGGGACCAAATTTACCTAACGTAGCTCATCTCTCGATTTTACCAGAAGTTATTAATTTTGGACCATTGAACACATGCACAAAACTGTGCTGTTTCTAGAAATATATGAAATAGGAATATGATAGCCCATCCCGGCTGATCAGCCCCTTCTTCCTGGCTCTGGAGGTTTTAAAAACAATGACTCATTAAATATTTCCCAGGCAACCGTCTCTCCAATCTTCCCACAAGTCTGAGTTTGTCAGCCTGTTTCAATTTTATCTAAGAAATTAAATCTCGGCTTTAGTTTTTATTAGCACGTTTACTGGTTTGCTGTGCTTTAGAAAACATTTTTAAAGGAAACATGTAAATTATAATGAAGATAAGCCAGAAATGAAAAGCCTCAGATAAAATGGGAATGATTGTTAATGAATGACCATTAACAAAGTTTTCAGGAAATTAGCACAGATAACGTGGCAATCGCTTGTGAAGGAGGCCTTCATAGAACTGCCTTGCTTTGAGTGTGCTAAGAAATTCTGACTCTCATACACTGTTAACAGGAGTATAAAATATCACAGTGTATTGATTTGCCCCTACAGCTACTGAATGAATCATTTTTTAATAAACTGATATGATCTAAAAGATGTTATATATGAGAATTTCTACTAACTGAATGTGTGACCTTACTTAAATCATTTAATCATTTTGACCGATAGTGTCTTCATCTGCACAACAGGGATAAAATTACACTGTCCACTTTGCCTGGGTTGTTGTGAGGATCCTATGAGGAAAAAACATGTGAAAGCCATTATAAACTCTGATGAAATATACAAATATGCTCTTGTGTTTTAAACTGCACAGCTCTCCATATGCTTATGCAGTTATGATTTGAGTATCTCTAATTATTTTCAAGGCTGATAGATATGCTACCCGTTAGTGAGTAATGTCCCTTGTCTTCATAGGGACCATTTCGATATCCTCACTTCCTGTGGGCATTGTTGAATGATAATCAGTGTACATCACAGCTCTGTAAGGAACAGGCCTATTTCATTCACTGGCACCACAGTCGGATCCTTTTATTCCTCTAGTACAGACTATACCCTCAGCTACAGTAAAAGACATATATTCAATTAAAACCATTGCACAGTCTTAAGTGCACAGATAAAGTCCATTCTAACTATGCAAAATAAACTGTTCCTTAAACAAGTTTTCATTAATTTTTACCATAGTTTATCATTTCTATCAAAACTTTGCTTTTAAAATTGGTTCTGGCAAAATTCCCAAATATGCACCCTTCCAAATGTTTACTTATTTGGCGTTAGAACTCCTAAAAATGTCCCTAAGTAATTAGAGAAAATGCAAAAGAAATGATCTAAAATGAGGTATTAAAATTATTCCAGGTAATATGGTGACTTGAACATGCATTTCCAGCTGCCCCTCCCATAAGCTCATTGAAATGACCAAGGGAATAAAAATACATATAGATGAACAAACCTACACTGGCAATGGAAACTAGGGCAAAGTGATAAGCACATAGTAGCAACATCAAAGACAGACACTCTGCGGGACACGAAGCAGACTAAGTGTCTGCGGGACATGAAGCAGACTAATCTGAGTTGAAGAAAGGACCCTATGTCCAAAGGCAACATAAGCACAGGAGACCTCAGAGAATCTCAATAATAATCCCTTACCTGTAGGGACAAAGACTTGGAGGTGAGACTTGCAGTCAGGGGCATTCTAGAAGGCAACCACAGAGACTCCAAGAAAAGCATGTGGCACCCAAGAGTATACACAGAGTTTTGCTCTTGACACAGATGTCTGTATTTCTTAACCTAAATTTTTTAACCCAAACACAGTAATCACTGCTCTGCTTTGGACATCTTTTACAGCAGAATATATAGATCTACCCCCATTATTTCTAATGTTTAATTTGAATTTTAAACGTTATATATTTGTATAGCTGTACCACATCTGTGTGCATATTTCTAATGTTTAAGTTGCTTTTTTACTGTATAGCTGTATCACATCTATGTGTATATCAATAGGATATAGTTAACTAGATTCCAAAAAGTATATTCCTCATCTAAAGCACGTGAATTTGTAATTCTGATTAATACTGCCAAATTGCCCACCTAAACGGTCATAGCAATTTATTTCCTACCAACAAAGTAGAAAACACGTTCCCTGCTTCTTCTTATAATTTTTATTTAAATTGTATCTATTTATTAGAATTTCTTTAAAACTTTTCTACCAACCTGAGGGCAACAGTGACAGTTCATGTTGTTTTAATTTGCATTACTTTGGTAACTAGTGAAGTTTAGCATCTTCTCACACATTTCCAGGCCACTGTATTTCTTCTTCTATGAATTTTCTACTTTCCTCTTTTTGCCTATTTTTCAGTTGTGTTACTCTATTTTTTTTTTTTTTCCCGAGACGGAGTCTTGCTCTGTTGCCCAGGCTGGAGTGCAGTGGCACAATCTTGGCTCACTGCAGCCTCTGCCTCCCTGGTTCAAGCGATTCTTCTGCCTCAGCCTCCCGAGTAGGTGGGATTACAGACGCACACCATGCCTGGCTAATTTTTGTATTTTTAGTAGAGACGGGATTTCCCCATGTTGGCCATGCTGATCTCAAACTTCTGACCTCATGATTCACCCACCTCGCCCTCCCAAAGTGCTGGGATTACAGGCGTGAGCCACTGCACCCAGCCTGGGTGCCTCTATTTTTTTTAATGCTTTATATAAACAGGAGAGTAGGTAGGAGAACAAAATGTTGGAGCAAGTCGATCTAGATTTAAATCCCATCTCTGTCACTTAAGCCAACAAGTGAGTTCGGAGGAATTACTTACCCTCTCTGTGCTTCCATTTCCTCACCTAGGAAAATAACAATAGTAGCTACCTCATAATGTTGTTGTAGGATATTTTTTATTGATACATAATATTTGTACATATTTCTAGGGTTCATGTGATATTTTGTCACATGCATAGAATGTGTAATAAACAAGTCAGGGTATTTAGTGTCTCCATTATCTTGAGTATTTATGATTTCTATGTGTTGGGAACATTTTAAGTTGTTGTGGGATTTCTAATGGCTTAAAATTAAAAAGCACTCTGTTAGTGCTAGGCACATAGAAAAGTGGCTAATAAGTGTTAGCAATTTGCAGGAGCTCACTGAACAGGACTAATAGGAATCATTCATCTGAGTAATTTTCTTCCATCCTGTTCTTTGCTTTTTATTTTGTTTTATTGTGTCTTTGACCATGCTGAAGTTTTTCATTTGTGTACAGTCAAGTCTGTCAATCTTTTCTCATAGGTTTTAATATCATGCTTAGAAAGGCTAGTCTCAGTCCAGGATTTTTAAAGTATTCTGTCACATGTTCTTCTAATTGTTTTATAATTTTATTTTCCACATTTGGCTCTTTATTAGAAATTTATTTTTATAAATTGGTAAGATAGACCAGCTTTATTCTTTTCCCAGTGGAGAACCAATCGTCCTGCTTCCCCTTTCCCTCATTAATTTGAAATACACAAAATATTGACATTCCAATTAGAATGGCATTAAGTTTCTGTTGGAGGTGGACTCTGATGGAGGTGACTGGATCATAGGGACGGTTTCTTGTGAATGGTTTAGTACTATCACCCATGGTACTGTCCTTGAGCTAGTGAGTTCTCGTGAGATCTAGTCATTTAAATGTGTGTATCACCTCACTACTTGCTCCTTCACTCCTGCTTTCACCATGCAACATACAAGTTCCCACTTTCACCTTCTACCATGTTTGGAAGCTTCCAGAGGCCTCCCCAGAAGCAGATGCCCCTATGCTTCCTATACAACCTGTAGAACCCTGAGCCAAATAAACCTCTTTTCTTATAAATTACCCAGTCTCAGGTATTTCTTGATAGCAGTGCAAGAATGGCCCAATACAGTTCCCCTATTACCTTGAAGAGGATTGATAATTTCACAATATGGGTTGTCCTACCTTGAAACATGGTAGTTTCTGCATTTATTCAGGTCTTATATTGTGTCCTTAATTAGTTTTGTGGTTTTTCTTTGTACAAATTATACCCTGTTGGGAACAATCCCCCCAAAATCTGGCCCCAAAACGGGCTATAAACAAAATCTCTGCAGCACTGTGACATGTTCATGATGGCCACAACGCCCACGCTGGAAGGTTGAGGGTTTACCAGAATGAGGGCAAGGAACACCTGGCCCACCTAAGGCGGAAAACTGCTTAAGGGCATTCTTAAACCACAAACAATAGCGTGAGCGATCTGTGCCTTAAGGACATGCTCCTGCTGCAGTTAACTAGCCCAACCTATTCCTTTAATTCGGCCCATCCCTTCATTTCCCATAAAGGATACTTCTAGTTAATTTGATATCTATAGAAACAATGCTAATGACTGGCTTGCTGTTAATAAATACATGGCTAAATCTCTGTTTGGGGCTGTCAGCTCCGAAGGCTGTGAGACCCCTGATTCCCCACTTCACACCTCTATATTTCTGTGTGTGTGTCTTTAATTCCTGTAGCGCTGCTGGGTTAGGGTCTCCCTGACCAAGCTGGTCTCAGCAATACCCATTTCTTGCTCATATATTCTTAAACATTTCTTCTCTAATTTATTGTTAGTTTACTAACATGATCAATTGCAATAAAATATTTCCTAATGTTAAACTATTCTCTTACAGGGTTCTGTTCTATGATTTCTTATGAAATTGTGTCAAATATACAAAAAAGTACAATATGCAGTATATTTATATTATATTTATTCTATATATTTAATAGAGGCTGTTAATATAGTATTAATTAAATATGTGTGTATTCACCATTGATCTTCTTTAAGTCTTAACATTTGGCTGCATTTACATCATTAGAGGGAGGATGAAAATCTATGGATAGAGCCAAAGTTCCTTATATATGTATATACTTCTCACAGACACCATTCCCTTTGCTCCCTACTGAAGGATAACCACTATCCTGAATTAAACATTTATCATTACCATGGCTGTTTACAGTATTAATGCATATGAAGAGCTCATAAAATAGTATGTAGTACTATATAGTATTTTTCAACCTGTATATAAATCATTATCTCGTATTATTATTATACAGCTTGCTTTTTGGGGCTCAAATTATTTTAAATATTTATAATTTTTACAAATCTTTGTTTATGTATTTATTTATTTATTTAGAGGTAAAGTTTCACTCTGTCACCCAGGCTGTCACCCAGGAATACAGCAGTGCAATCATAGCTCACTGCAGCCTCAAACTTTCAGGATCAAGTTATCCTCCCGTCTCAGTCTGCAGAGTATCTGGGACTACAAGCACGTACCACTATGCCTGGCTTTTTTTTTTTTTTTGGAAGAGAGTCTCACTCTGTTGCCCAGGCTGGAGTGCAGTGGTATGATCTGGGCTCACTGCAGCCTCCACCTCCTGGGTTCAAGCAATTCTTGTGCCTCAGCCTCTCGAGTAGCTAGAATTACAGGCGCATGCCACCATGCCTGGCTAAGTTTTGTATTTTTAGTAGAGACAAGGTTTCACCATGTTGGCCAGGCTGGTCTCAAACTCCTGACCTCAGGGGATCTGCCTCCCTTGGCCTCCCAAAGTGCTGCAATTACAGGTGTGAGCCACCTGCCTGGCCCCTGGCTTTTATATTTATAATTATTGATACATGTAGCCCTAGTTTATTTATTTTGATGGGGACATAGTATTTCAATTTATGAACATATTATAATTTTTGTTCATTTTTCTGTGGACAGACATTTAGGTGTTTCCAAACGTAGTTCTGTGATGGAACTTCTTGTGCACATAGATTTCCTCTAGAGCTGCACTGCCCAATACAGTAGCTACTAGCCCTGTCTGTAAATAGCTTGTTCATGTCTTTACTCATTTTGCTGTTGGATTGTCTTTTTCTTTTATATTTAGAGGACTACTTTATATATTTAGAAAACAAAAATCATATTAATTACATGTAATGTAAATGCTTTCTCCCATTCTGTAATTTTTCTTTCAACTTTGATTACAGTGTCTTTGATAAACAGAGGGTTTTTATTTTATTGATCTTTGTTTTCATAGTATATGCCTTTTAGTGCTTTACTTAACAAATTCACCCCATACCAAGATTAAAAATATATCTCCTATGTTTTCTCTTAAAATGTCCTACAATGTTAAAAGCTTTGTTTTTCATATTTAGGTCTTTAATATCCCTGGAATTAAAACTTTAGTGTACGATACAAGAATTTTCTTTTTGATGTGAATAACCAGCTGATTCATGACAAGGTCTTAAATAGTTTGTCCTGTTCTCACTAATTTGTAATGTCCTATATTATACCTTCATATCTGCATGCAGTTCTTTTCCAGGATTTCTATTCTGTTCCATATAGGTATATGTATATCCTCACACCAATATCGCATTATTTTAATCTTAGGTTTATAATAAGCATTGGTATCTGGTAGTACAAAGTAGCCCAGACTCTTCTTCAAAACTGGCATAGCTTTTGTTCTTTCTAATGAATTTTAGAATCAGTCTGACAAGATCCACAAAAGCCTCAAAATTATAAATCTATTTGGAGAAATTGACATCTTTATCATATTGAATCTTCCTTTTCATGAAAATGGTACATATTTCCATTTATTTAGAACTTCTTTAGCATCATTCAGTAGTGTTCTATTTTCTCCATAAAGTATTACAGATATTTTGTTAGATTTATTTGAAGATACAGTTTTGTTGCTATTATGAATTACATATTTTTCATTAATTTTCTAAAGACTAATTACCAGTATAGAAATGCTATGGTATCCAGCAAACTTGTTGAATTCTCATTGGCTCTAATAGATGGTCTTTAGAATCTCTATAAGTAATCATATCTTTTACAAATTAAAAAAAGGTTTTATCTTTCCAACGTCTTATTTCTTTTCCATTTTTTTCTTTCTTTCTTCCCTTCTTTTTTTATTTTCTTTTCTTTTTTTCTTTCTTTCTTTTTTTTTTTTTTTTTTTTTTTTGTCTTACTGCATTTGCTAGAGCTGCCAGTACAATGTTGAATAGAAATAGTGACAAAAGCCTGTTGGTCTTGCTCTTACTTTAGTAAGAATACTCTCACCCACTTGTGCAACAAAGAAGGACCCCATCTCTATAAAAAATTTTAAAATTAGCCAGGCATGGTGGCATGCACTTGTAATCTTCCAGATACTCAAGAGGCTGAGGTAGGAGGATCACTTGAGCCCAGGAGTTCAAGGCTGCAGTGAACTATGATCATGCCACTGTCCTCCAGCCTGGGTGAGAGAGTGAGACCCTGTCTCTTTCAAATATAATAATAAAAAATAAATAAAATAAAAGATAACAAAATAAAGACTTTCTGACTTTTTTTTCTTTTTTGAGACGGAGTTTCACTCTTTTTGTCCAGGCTGGAGTGTGATGGTGTGAGCTGGGCTCACTGCAACCTCCGCCTCCCGGGTTCAAGCAATTCTCCTGCCTCAGTCTCCCGAGTAGCTGGGATTACAGGTATGTGCCACCATGCCCAGCTAATTTTGTATTTTTAGTAGAGACAGGGTTTCACCATGTTGGCCAGGCTGGTCTCGAAGTCCTGACCTCAGGAGGCCCACCTTGGCCTCCCAAAGTGCTGGGATTAGAGGTGTGAGCCACCGTGCCCAGCCAAGATTTTCTGACTTATCTCTTGTAGCTGACTGTTGTTTGAATTCCTTTTCTATTCTTATTTCTAGTTTTCTAAGAAAGAGAGGTTGTGTGTATGGGTAAGTGTGTGAAAGATTTGAATTTTATCAAATGTGCTTTCAGCACCTACTGAGATGATCATACGGTGATCAGGAAGGTAGAAATAACAGGGAGACAGAAAATTCTTGGCAAAGGATTTGTGGCCAAATCCTCTAAAGCAACTGTAACAAAAACAAAAATTGACAAGTGGGACCTAATTAAACTAAAGAGCTTCTGCACAGCAAAAGAAACTATCAACAGAGTAACAGACACCCTACAGAATAGGAGAAAATATTCACACACAATGCATCTGACAAAGGTTTACTATCCAGAATCTATAAAGAACGTAATTCAACAAGCAAAAAACAAATAACTCCATTAAAAAGTAGGCACGTGACATGAACGAGCACTTCTCAAAAGAAGACATAAAAGGGACCAACAAACATGAAAAAATGTTCAACATTAGTAGAATCAGAGAAATGTAAACCAAAACCACAGTGAAATACCACCTCACTCCAGTCAGAATGGTTATTATTAAAACGTCAAAAAATAACAGATGCTGGCAACACTGCAGAGGAAAGGGAACACTTTAATAACAATACCCCCATCAGCTTGGGCAACAAAGCGAAGACCACGTTCGTGGGGACGTAAATTAGTTCAACCACTGTGGAAAGCAGTTTTGAGATTTCTCAAAGAACTTAAAACTGAACTACGATTCGACCCAGCAATCTCACTACTTGGTATGTAACCAAAAGAAAAGAAATTGTTCTACAAAAAAAACACATGCACTCATATGTTCATTGCAGAACTATTCACAATGGCAAAACATGGAATTAACCTAGATGCCCATTAACAGAGGATTGGATAAAGACAGTGTGGTACATATGCACCATGGAATACCTTGCAGCCATAAAAAAAGAATTAAATCATGTCCTTTAACATGAATTCAACTGGAGGCCATTATCTTAAGAGAATTAATGCAGGAACAGAAAACCAGATATTGCACATTCTTTCTCACTTATAAGCAGGAGCTAAGCATTAGGTATGGACGTAAAGATGAGAAAAATAAACACTGGAGACTACCAGTGGGGGAGAGATGAAGAGGGACAAGGACTGAAAACTCCCTGTTGGGTACTATGCTTACCGCCGGGGTGATGGGGCCATTCACACATTCATACTCCAAATCTCAGTGTCACAAAACATACCCATGTAACAAACCTACACATCTACCCCCTGAATCTAAAATAAAAGTTGAAATTAGTTTTAAAAATAGCATTTACAAAATACCTTAAAAACTAAATGAAATAACTTGTGCTTTTCTGGGTAGACCACCGGTCCTCAGGTATGTCAATTTACCTTTCTGGGATTTCGTCCAATGTCGAAAAATAAAGAAATTGGACTAAGTAAAAAACAAGAATATCCCCACATTTTCAACACCAAAGTATGACATTAAACCATTATTGGTTTTTTAAAGTTTCCTTTTCTATTCCTATTCCTAGTTTTCTAAGAGAGAGAGAGAGAGAGAGAGAGTGTGCGCATGTGTGTGTATGCGTGTGTGTGGTGAATATGTGAATGAGTTTTCAATTTTATCAAATGTGGTTTTAGCACCTACTGAGATGATCATATGGTGAACAGAAAGGCAGGAATAACAGGGAAACCTTTCACTGTATACCTTTTGTACCTGTTAAATTTTGTACCAGGATTTTTATTTCTAGTAATAGTGCAGGCTAGGTAATTGGAATAACCCTCCAGCTGAAAATACAAAATAAAATATTAGTAAAACCTTAAAAGCATCAAAGGGGTGTCAAGAAGGAATTATTAAGTCAAAATCTTAGTGAACATGGGAACCCAGAAGGGAACCAGACACTGAGGGCATTTGCCAAACCTGTCCAATCTCAGCCTTGATTTCCATGGTCTCAGGACATGTGGGAGAACAGAAGACAAAGCCCATAACTGCTTGGGGAACCTAATAGGATACTCAGATCCCAGAGGACTGGTATAAGGATGAACCCTTGGTGGAAGGATGAATCAAAAATAAACTCCACAGCCCTTGCCCTAGGGGACTATAAGTAAAGACACTTAAGAGAGTAAAGGAGAAGTTCCCTAATAAGTGGCAATGCCATGCTAGCCCTCATGAGGATTTATAGTCCAAATTAATATAAACTGAATGATCCAGGAAAAAGTCAAGAACTGGTCCTGTTTCCAGGCACACAGCCAAAGCAAATCCCCCACTGGAAGAACTTACATCATCCAGGGACTCAAAGAATGCTCACAAATAATTTTCCAAAGAAAATACTCACAGTCATTAAAGAGACAAAGTACTACAGCAATAAGCAACAAAAATAACAGAAAGTAGAAAGAGGACTGAAAAAAAATCTGATACTAGAATGATCAGACACAGATTACAAAGCAACTATGATCGTTCAATAGCCAAGCTTGAAAATAAATGCAGATAATAAGAAACTGCAAAACGATGAAGCAGTTTTTTGTAAAGAATCAAATAGGACCACAATAACTGACAATTATATTTATTACAATTACAAACTAAATGAATGGTTTTAATGGCATATTAGGCATAGCTGGAGAAAAAAGAAATATTGAAATGGAGGATAGGCCAGAAGAATTTGTCTGGAAGGAAGCGCAGAGAGGCAAAGAGATGTAAAACATAAAAGAAACGTTAAAAGGCATGGAGGACAGATTGAGAAAGAAGCACGCCTCTAATTAGAGTTCCAGAAAGAAAAAAGCATGAGAATGCGACAATATTTGAAGAGATAATAGAAAAAAGTTTTCCCAAATGATGAAGGTTACCAATCACAAATTAAAGAAGTCCAGTGAATCTCAATCAAAATGAATTTGAGGCCCTGCACGGTGGCTCATGACTGTAATCCCAGCACTTTGGGAGGCCCAGGCAGGAGGATCCCTTGAAGTCAGGCGTTCAAGACCCGCCTGGCCAACATGGTGAAATCCCATCTCTACTGAAAATACAAAAATTAGCCAGGCGTAATGGCGCACGCCTGTAATTCCAGCTACTCAAGAGGTTGGGGCAGGAGAATCGCTTGAACTTGGGAGGTGGAGTTTGAGATCATGCCATTGCACTTTGAGACTCGATCTCAAAAAAAAAAAAAAAAAAGACGAATTTCAGCTTTGTGAATGTGTTACTTTGAAATTTTTAAATTTTTAAATAGCTTTTTAAAAAATAACCCAGATTGGGGAGAGGGAGGCAGGAGATGGTCTAAAAAGAAGGTTGCATATTATATTAGTTGCTTTGATTAAATTTGCCTTTGTTAACTTAGCAGAAAATACACTAAAAATGTAAGAAAAAATAATCATATTGCTCATTTAATATTTCCACATACAAAAATTGCTTATCCAAACTTCTCTAAAGTCTACAAATTAATCATTATTGAAGCACAGATTATGCAATGTTCTCACATAAAAAAAAAGAAATGTTGGCTAATAAAAACTAGTAGCTAGGTACTTTTTTACCCAGAATTTTATTTCAACCACAGAAACATGACTTGAAGCAGAAATCTGAACTAAAGTAAACTCTGAATCAAAAATCCAAAAAGAACTATACTCATCTGCCAGATATACAAAGGGAACCAAATCCAAATATGGTAATACTTTTTTACAGAACTAAAATTCTCTCAGAAAATCACTTGTTTGTGTCTGATTTTTTTTCTAAGAAATTACTTTTTTCAATACTTCTAGAAAAATATTACATAACAAGGGAGTGTGTACTTAAGAAGAACAAGTTGGACAATAAATAAAATGGCTAACCTACTCTCTTCCCCAGAAACTTACCCAACCCAGTCTGAGCAACAAGCTGAAAAGCAGGGTTCTGAGAACCAGGCATTAAGGGGAGTTCCCAGAGGAGCTTGGGAAACACAGAAAATAAGAGGCCGCAAGCCTGTTCTGAGGTGGAAAAGGATCTAAAAACTGGTAAAGGAATGAAAACCTTAATTTTTTTTTCTGTCTTTTTTTTTTCTTTTCCCCCCTCACGATCATTTCTCCTTTTCCTTCTCTCTTGTTCAGATCACCTCTGGGTTCACATTTCTTTTGCCTTTTATTTGCATGTTTTTATCTTCTGTGTCTCTGCTCTTCTACCTCTGATTTGTCTTGTCTTGTTCCTTTTATCCCCTTTCCTTTATCTTCTCTTTTTCTACTTCTTTTTCCTTTCTCTGGTCTTTGTTATTTTCTTTTTCAATCTTTACCTTTCCTCCATCTTTTCTTTGCAATTATCTGATCTTGTCCCCCCCGAAAAGCAAAAGATGTTTATAATCTTATGAAGCAGATTTGACAATACTTATGTATACGCTTTATCTAATGTGATGATATGCAATGTTCATAATATTTCGAAGCAGAGGATGTTATTCATACACTGATCAGGACTTTTTGTGAAATGCTATTTCTATTTTCCACCATGTTCACCCCATAATTTGCAAAGCACTTTTTAGTGAACATCAGTAACAAATTCAAAATTCATAAGAGTGGTAGAATTCAAGTTAACCTTCATATTTCTTACTATGGTAGTCAGCCTCTGAGATAATACCCAGTGACCCTTACCTCCTTGTATTTATGCCCTCATGTAGTTCCTTCTTATATTGGATCAAGACTGGTTTGTGTGACTAGCAGAACATCACGGAAGTGATGATGTAACTTCCAAGGTTAGATAATAAAAAACATTACAACTTCCACATTGCTTCCTTGGTCACTTGCTCTGGGGGAAGTCTTTCTTTTTTTTTTTTTTTTTTTTTGAGACGGAGTCTCGCTCTGTTGCCCAGGCTGGAGTGCAGTGGCACAATCTCGGTTCACTGTAAGCTCTGCCTCCCGGGTTCACGCCATTCTCTGGCCTCAGCCTCCCGAGTGGGTGGGACTACAGGCTTGAGCCACCGCGCCCAGTGCTCTGGGGAAGTCTTACAACCACCGTGTTGTAAAGACACTCCAGCAGTCTTATGGAGAGGTTCATATGATGAAGAACTGAGGTCTCTTGTCAACAACCAGCACTAATTTGCCACCTATGTGAGTGCATCATCTTGGAAGCAGATCCCTCAGCCCCAGTCAAGCCTTCAGATGACTGCAGCAGGGGTCAACATTTTGACTGGAGTCTTATGAAATATGCCTCAGGCCAAAACTATCCAGCTAAGCTGCTCCCTGATTCCTTATAGAAATAATAAATTATCTTTATTTATCTATAATAATATAATTGTTTATTATTGTTACTAATAGTAAATGTTCGTTATTTTCAGCCACAAAATTTTGCAATAATTTGTTATGTAGAAATAACTAACATACTTATTGTTTTGTTTTGTTGAGATGGACTCTGAACTTTGAGGCTGGAGAGCAGTGGCGCTATTTTGGCTCACTGCAACCTCTGCCTCCCAGGTTCAAGAGATTCTCCTGTCTCAGCCTACTGAGTAGCTGGGATTACAGGCAGATGCCACCATGGGTGGCTAATTTTTTGTATTTTGGTAGAGATGAGGTTTCACCATATTGCCCAGGTTGGTCTTGAAATCCAGAGCTCAGGCAATCCACCTGCCTCGGCCTCCCAAAGTGCAAGGATTACAGACGTGAGCCACCGCATCTTGCCTACTGTTATTTTTTGAAGAAAAAAAAATGTGTGTATAAGTAAACATCTGAAAATACTTTTTCCTTTATTCCACCCATAATAAATATGTGCACACCAATTCCAGAAATGAAATTTTAAAATAATTTTGTAACTTTCTTTTATGCACTCAGTTTCACTCAGCAGTACAAGAGTACTAACAAAAGTATTTTTTAATTAATTTTTCTCATATGAGAATGGAGAAAATAATATACCTAGAAGAAAATTAATAATTTTATATCTAACAAGTCTAGTTTTGTTATAAAACAAGGCCTCTTGACAACATATAACAGACAAGCGACCAGGCACGGTGGCTCACACCTGTAATCCCAGCATTTTAGGAGGCCAAGGCAGGCAGATCACATGAGGCCAGGAGCTTGAGACCAGCCTGGCCAACATGGTGAAAACTCATCTCTACTAAAATTTAAAAACTTAGCCGGGCATGGTGGCTCACACCTGTAATCCCAGCACTTTGGGAGGCCGAGGTGGGCGGGTCACGAAGTCAGGAGATTGAGACCATCCTGGCCAACATGGTGAAATGCCATCTCCACCAAAAATATAAAAAAAAATTAGCTGGGCGTGGTGGCACGTGTCTGTAGTCCCAGCTACTTGGGAGGCTGAGGCAGGAGAATCACTTGAACCCAGAAGATGGAGGTTGCAGTGCATCAGGATCGCACCACTACACTCCAGCCTGGGCGGCAGAGCAGATTGCGTCTCAAAAAATAAAAATAAAAATTAGCCAGGCATGGCGGTGCACGTCTGTAATCCCAGCTACTCAGGAGGCTGAGGCAAGAGAATTGCTTGAACCCGGGAGGTGGAGGATACAATGAGCTGAGGTTGCGCCACTGCCCTCCAGCCTGAGTGACAGACCAAGACTCTGTCTGAAAAAAAAAAACAAAAACAGACAAGTAATATCAAACAAAAAAAAAAATGGAAGCAATATGGTATGAAGTAGAAAAAAAGTTGCATTCTCCCAAAACAATGCATTTAAATTAGTTCTGAAATAACTTCTCCTAACTATCCATAATACGATGCTAAAGAAATTTGTGTTATTTGTTCTCATTTTGAACACCATTTTTGTGTGTGTTTGTTTTTTGAGAGGGAGTCTTGCTGTGTCGCCCAGGCTGGAGTGCAACAGCACGATCTCGGCTCACTGCAGCCTCTGCCTCCCAGGTTCCAGCGATTCTCCTGCCTCAGCTTCCCCGGGTAGCTGGGATTACACGCACAACACCATGCCCAGCTAATTTTTGTATTTTTAGTAGACACGGGGTTTCACCCTGTTGGCCAGGCTGGTCTCGAACTCCTGACCTCAGGTAATCCTCCCACCTCAGCCTCCCAAAGTGCTGGGGTTACAGGCATGAGCCACTGTACCCGGCCTGAACACATTTATTAATATATTCCCCATTCATAATTATGCTTTCAAATAAATTTTAAGGCCAGGCACAGTGGCTCACGCCTGTAATCCTAGCACTTTGGGAGGCCAAGGAGGGCAGATCACTTGAGGTCAGGGGTTCGAGACCAGCCTGGCCAACATGGTGAAACCCCGCCTCTACTAAAAATACAAAAATTAGCCCAGGCGTGGTGGCACATGCCTGTAATTCCAGCTACTCTGGAGGCTGAGGCAGGAGAATCCCTTGAACCCAGGAAGTGGAGGGTGCAGTGAGCTGAGATTGTACCACTGCACTCCAGCCTGGGTGACAGAGTGAGACTCCGTCACAAAAAATAAATAAATAAATTTTAAAACAAAAGTAGTATTAAATCTTGTCAAATCTTGTAAACAGGTATTACTATCTAGCTTCCCCCACAGAATTTTTTTCTTAAATTAAAAAAAAAAAAATGTGTTGAACTGGGTGTGGTGGCATAAGCCTGTAGTCCCAGCTACTTAGAAGGCTGAGACAGGAAGATCACTTCAGCCTAGGAGTTTGAGGCTGCAGTGCACTATAGTTTTGCCTGTGAATAGCCACTGCACTTCAGCCTGGGCAACATAGCAAGACTTCATCTCTTAAAAACAAAAGTGAACTCATGCTTTTAATTACCCTAGCATGCAACCTAATAATGCTATTAACCCAAACTAAAATACAACATCAAAACATTTCTCCATATCAAAACTGAACACTACTATTCTATCATTTAATTGAATCTCTAGATTCACTTTGGTGTAGAGAGACTATAATAGTGAATTTTTTTCTTGCAAAGTATTCTGACAGGTATAATGTGATTATCATTTACATGATCCAAGATTAGGCTGATAATAAAAAGGAATTAGTTCAAAACACCAGCCTCAGAATCCCTCAGTACGTGTTTCCTTTATAAAAGTAACTACATTATATTTGTAGTGGCCTATGAGGATTTTGATAATCTCTGCAGCTTAGATGCTGAATGAAATGCATTCAATGATTCAATAAATACTTATTGTGCTCTGATTATGTGCCAGGCATCCTACAGCTTGAGAAACAGAGATGAATAAGGCACACTGGGTTCCTGTTTTCTTGGTCTTCATATCACAATGGTTGGCAGGCAGACCACAAACAAGTAAAAAATAAAAATATTCAAGATCACTTCAGATGATAATAAGTGTTGTGAAAGAAATCCAAAGGGTGACATGCAGGGGAAAACTTTATAAGGCGTGATCAAGGACAGTATCTCTTGAGGGGGCGATGCAATCTGAAACTTTGGGTCAGAAAATTCCAGTTGGAGGAAATATCTAACATATATTGAATCATTTCCTTAGGTCAGCGGTCCCCAGCCTTTTTGGCACCAGAGCCCGGTTTCGTGGAAGACAATTTTTCCACAGACAGTGGGGGATGGAGATGGTTTTGGGATGAAACTGCTCCACCTCCGATCATCAGGCATTCGTTAGATTCTCAAAAGGAGTGTGAAATCTAGATCCCTCACATGCGCAGTTCACAATAGGGTTCAGGCTCCTATGAGAATCTAATGCCGCTGCTGATCTGACAGGAGGCGGAGCTCAGGCCGTAATGCTCCCTCACTCTCCGCTCACCTCCTGCTGTGCGGCCCAGTTCCTAAGAGGCCACAGACCGTGCCCTGGGGTTTGTGGACCCCTGCCTTGGGTGATATCCCATTATTTTTGTACCCAGAAACCCCTAAGACACACTGTAAACCATGATCAAATATATTTCTACCCTTTGTCCATTGGCTTCAACTGTGGTCCTCTAGGTTTGATCTTAGAACAGATATGATGATCGTGTGCAAAGTGTTCAATATGCTGACTCACCTTCATTTGCACTCTAGCAACCTTGGCTAATGAAGAATCATTTGGGGAATATTAGATACCATTTTGACCCTTAATTTATCCTTCATTCTCAGGGACTTTGAATTAATTTTGAAAAACTAGTGTTGAAATGTAAGGTTAGGATCTCAAAATTCTTTGTTAGTCTGCTAAAGAATCATTTTTTTCCGTCAATTAGCCTCTTAAATTCACATTAGCCAGACATGGTGGTGGACCCTGTAGTCCTAGCTACTTCAGAGGCTGAAGCAGGAGGATCACTTAAGCCCTTGAGGGTGAAATTACACTGAGCTATGATCGTACCACTCCAATTCAGCCTGGGCAACACAGCAAGACCCTGTCTCTAAAGAATAATAATAATAAATTAATAATTTAAAAAAACATTATGTTGAAGTCTGGCCAGTTCAATGACTGGAAAAGCAACCATGATATCTTGTATTTATAGAGTCCTGTTTCCAAGTAACCATCCATGAAGCAGCTTAAGACTATCCACAGTAGCTTCCCACCATGACGGCAGTGATTCTGCCCATAAACTAGCTGGTTTACCCAAGATTCCATCAGAGGCCCTCTAGCTCCCACAATGATTTCATTAGAAGATATCAATAAAATCTAAACTATTTTATTTTTGGCAAAAGTCTTTTGGTAAAAGGCATTTTTGGTAAAATATCTATTTTATACTTTATTCTTGCTCTTCAAACTTCCAACATCTTTGTTATTCTTCTAGCTGCTGAGAGTCTTATTGTTTTGCTGAGAAAATAAATAGAGGCAATCAGAAAAGAGCTTCCAAAGACTACATCAAAAAACATGTCCCCGTGAGCACCTAGAGGCCTCCCCATAATTTCTAAAAAGAAAAATCCTACAAGTTTATTTTTAGAGTCTGTTTGCCTCCAGTCTTAGGTCCATACATGTTAACCTTGACATACTCAATTGATCTAGACACAAGCCCAACCCTTACCCACGCTTCTACCAAAAAATAAAATAAAGTAAAATAAAAAATTACTTGCATCATGTACTTAGCCAGCTCAGTCATTTTAGCAAAGGCTTGTGCCGGAGGATGGAGAGGAAGAGTCACGTTGAGAAGATGTTCTCTGATTGGCTCCAATGCTCCTCCCCTCCCAGGCCCTCTGGACGCCCTTGCAAGTTACAGCCAAATTGCTCCCTTTGTCTCAGAAACATTCCGCCCACACCCTGGCCCCTCCTGGGATCTCTTCTACTTTAGAAGCTCTTATCAGGGTATTTTTCAGAGTAATTACATTTCCCTTTCTGAAGGAATTCTGGTGCCAACTGTTAATAAAATAACATTTCTCCTCCTTATTACATGGGATGCACCAATTTTTATCCTGGAGCAGCTTCCAGTGTTAGAATAGACAGCAGGAGATTTCATGTATTTTAGAGCTTAGTAAACTTAACTTTTACCAAAAATAAAATAGTTTAAAAACAAAATGGAGCCACAGGGAGGAGTACTTAGAGGGGCAGAGCTAACAAGTGGTTTTCCACATTTGCTCAAAGTGGGGGCTGTTGATGTGTGTGGTTTGTCACCGCAGGCTTCCAGAGCCAAGTTACATAAAAGAGCAGTCCCTTTCACTTTCTAAAGGATTGTATTTTGCTGCAAACTGTGACCATGCATAATGAGCTTTTGATACATTTCTTTTAAAGTGCATGGTATAACCATAGGGTTTTGCATTTTCGGGTCCTCCTCTCTTAATTGAAGGACTGGCACACACAAGATGACATCACAAATTCCTTAGTTTCATTAAAAACAGCCACTACTCTATCCACTTAAGTTATGAGAATTGCTTTTCTAAAGGAAATACATTTATCGGGAGCCACAGAAATTTTCTAAATATAGGGTAGCTTCCTGAAACAGTAGAAGCAAGTGCCTTCAGGACAGTTTATTTATATAATTTAATGGAATTTGATTCCTTTGAAATTGGCAAGTAAATATAAGTAAAGGGAAAGCTGTCTGTTATTTTTTATGGAAGTATTTCATGAAGATCTTAGGTTTCATATCATTACACATTCCTTAGCTCAGTTGATAATGGGCACGTAAACTACTTTATGCAATTGAAAGGGGTATAATTTTCACATAATTTGGGGGTGTGATTATTATTCAAATATATGTGCCTAATTATTACAAACACCCTTAGAATTAATTTATCTGGGCCAGTATTTTCATGATTAAATCCCTCCCCCAATCCTTTCTTGACCCCTGCTTGGTAATTAAATCACATTTTATTATAACAGTGCTTCTTAATAAGACAGTCAATTCTTGCAGTGTCCCTGCAATAAAATGCTCTTCCAGAGCACAATCTGCACCATCTAGATGATTTCTACAGCCAGTACCAAAGGGCCATTTGTCCCAGGCAGGCATTGAATGACTGTACCCTTTTTAAAGCAGTTCTCCTTAGCAAATGCCCAGTTTATGAGGCCTTTCTACTAAGGGAGGAGACCACCCCTCATATTTTCTTATGCCCAATTTCTGCCTCCAAAGAAAGAAGAAGTAAAAACTAAAAGGCAGAAATGAAATCCACAGTCAGACAGCCCAGCACCACACCCTGGGCCTGGTAGTTAAAGATTGACCCCTGACCTAATCAGTTATGTTATCTATAGATTACAGACATTGTATAGAAGAGCACTGTGAAAATCCCTGTCCTGTTATGTTCCGTTCTAATTACCAGTGCATGCAGCCCCCAGTCACATACCCCCTGCTTGCTCAATCAATCACGACCCTCTCATGCAGACCCCCTTAGAGTTGTGAGTCCTTAAAAGGGACAGGAATTGCTCACTCGGGGAGCTCTGTTTTTGAGATGTGAGTCTTGCCGATGCTCCTGGCCAAATAAAGCCCTTCCTTCTTTAACTCGGTGACTGAGGGGTTTTGTCTGTGGCTTGTCCTGCTACATTTCTTGGTTCCCTGACTGGGAAGCAAGGTGATTAACAGAAGGTCAAGGCAACCCCTTAGGCGGCTTAGGCCTGCCCTGTGGAGCATCCCTGCGGGGGACCCCAGCCAGCTTGAGTGACGTGGATCCTGAGAGCGCTCCCAGGTAGGCAATTGCCCCAGTGGAACACCTAGTCAGAGTGGTGCATGGCAGGCCCCTGCAGAGGATCAACACAGTGGCTGAACACCAGGAAGGAACTGGCACTTGGTGTCCGGACATCTGAAACTTGGTAAGACTAGTCTTTGGAACTTGCACACTCCTTTGGAGTGGAAGCGTGGCCTGATAACCCACAGCATGCCTGTACCAGCACTTAGGTTTTTTTTTTTTTGACTTGACTTGGATTGCTTGATACTTTGGTTTTGGTTTTGACCTGGCTTGGATTGCTTGATACTCTGATTTTGGTTTTGATTCTGGTTTGGTGTAAACTGTAAAAGTGTGTGTGTACCCTTTTTACCCATTCTTTGTTTTGTGGTGTGCGTTTGGTGTGAACGTGGTGTTTTGCCTCAAGGAAGCATGGGTCAGGCACAAAGTAAGCCCACCCCACTAGGAACTATGTTGAAAAATTTCAAGAAAAGATTTAAGGGAGACTATGGAGTACTATGACACCAGGAAAACTTAAAACTTTGTGTAAGATAGACTAGCCAGCATTACAGGTGGGTTGGCCATCAGAAGGAAGCCTGGATAGGTCCCTTGTTTCAAAGGTATGGCACAAGGTAACCTGTAAGCCAGGGCACCCAGACCAGTTCCCATACATAGACACTTGGTTACAGCTGGTTTTAGACCGCCCCCCACAGTGGCTGAGAGAACAGCAGCATAAGCTGCTAGCAGAGGCAAGGAAAGACCAGCAAAGAGAGAGAGAGGAAGAGACAGAGAAACAAAGAGGGAGTCAAGAAAAGAGAGAAAGAGAGAGAGAGGCAGACAGAGAGGAAGAGACAGAGGCAAAAGGAAAGTCAAAGAGAGAGAAAGAACAAAAGAAAGAGAAAGAAAGAAAGAAAAAGAAAGAAGAGAAAAGAAAGACAGAAAGACACAAGTAGTTAAGGAAAAAAAAGTGTACCCTATTCCTTTAAAAGCCAAGGTAAATTTAAAACATATAATTGATAATTAAAGGTGTTTGCTATAACCCTATAACACTCCAATACCACTTTGTTGTCAGTGTAAACCAGGGCATATCCTGAAAGCACTGAGGCCTTCCTATCAACAATCCTTAACCCGGTAACCCACAGATGGCCCAAATGCATTCAATCTGTAGCAGCAACAGCTTTGCTAACAGAAGAAAGTAAAAAAATAACTTTTAGAGGAACCTCATTGTAAGCACACCTCACCAGTTCAGAAGTATCCTAAAAAAAAAAAAAAAAAAAAAAAAGATGGTTTAACATTAACCACTGAAAATTGCCTTAACCCAGCAGGTTTCCTAACAGGGGATCTAAATCTTAATTACCATACAAAGGTCCAACCAGACCTAGGAGGAACTCCCTTCAGGATAGGACCATAGATGTTTCCTCCCAGGTAATTAAAAGAAAAAAAAAGCCATCTGTACCAATTCTAAGTTAATTTGGACTAAACAAGGTCTTATTAATAGCAAAGGATAATTGAAATCCCAACTTACAAGGTTTTCAACAAAAGTAAAGTTTGCTAAAAGTTAACCATGTAACATGTATTATAGTAACTTCTAATCTTGTGGCCTTAGATAGTCTGGTCCACAAACATAAAGGAAGTTCACTTTGGAAAAGAATGATTATCTTTGAAAAAAAAAAGAGGGGGGGAAAGGGGGGGGCAGAATTTATGTAAAAAGAATGTTATATAGTAAATTCTTGTCCTGAAATAAATTAACTGGTTGTTTAAAGAAAGAAATGTTTGTAATAAGTCAGAAAGTTAAGGCATGTCAAAGAATTGCCTGTAAAAGTCATGAAAGAGAAAAAATCATTTAAAAAAACTGTGTTAAAAAAAGAATTTATACAAGAAATGTTGTATAATTTAAAAGTAATTAGGCCTCCTGAAGGTAAAACTATTTTTTACCTACATTAAAATGTTAAAATTTTGTTTTAAAAGTTTAAGCAGGTTTTAAAACATTAATTGTGTGTAAATTCTGTGTGTAAACATATTAGCTAAAGTTAAAGGGGTATCACACAGTTTTTCTGTGAACTGGGCATTAAAGTAAAAACACGACAGGTTTTTCTTAAAGCACTAACCTGCTCTTTAACAAAGATTATAAAAGGTTAAAAAGAGTCTATAAAAATCTTACCTTATGGTCTGACATTAAAAATTGAATAAATATGTATATAAAGTTTTATTAAAACTAAGTTTAACATTAATAACACACTAATATAAAGGTGAAATTTAGCTTATCTGGTATAAAAATCATACCGGAAGCATTGTCAAATATAAAATGCTGTTTGGCTTCTTTGGTCCAAAAACTAATAAAAATAGGTGCTAAAGGAAATTACTCAGTAGAAAGGCACCAAGGACTATAAAATTCACTGCTGATGTCCCCACATTTAAAACAAAAGCTCAATTTCTTAGAAATTATATACTTGGTTTATCTTCCACTTTCCTTTCCCTCAAAACTAAAAGTCTTTTAGCAAGTGTACCCCCCCTAGAATTTCCAGTAAACCACCACCAGCATGAAGATCACATTCTCATCAAAGGGTGAAAAGAAAGGAAACTCGAGCCAGCCTAGGAAGGACCCTACCTTGTGCTGCTAACCATCAAGATTGCTCTTCGTACAGAAAAAAAAGGATGGACTCATCACAACCAAGTCAAGAAAGCGCCATCCCCTCCAGAGTCGTGTGCTATTGTCCCAGGGGAAAACCCTACCAAACTAAAGCTAAGAAAAATTTAATTCTTTCATCTATTCTATTACTCTTTCTTCTTTCCTGCTCTTTTGCTGACCATCTAGTTATTAACATAACCAAGTCAATTTCCCCTCAAACTACTGCATTTAATGCTTGACTTGTTATACCCTGTGGGGATTTGCCAAGTCAAAGACAGCTCTCTACTTCAGAAAAGTACCTCTGTCCCTCCTGACTCTCCTCAGACTGGGCATTAGTAAATTAGGACCATTTAATCCAGGGAAATTTCGATAAAGGCTCCCGTGTCAACCAGGAGTCTTGCTCCCCAGTGTAGAGCTTTTATGCCATAGTTGGTCCAACATTCTGTGGACCACTAAAGAGCAAGGATGGACTACCCCAACCAGTTTTTATAATTTCCTAAAATCATACATTCATTTTACTAGAGGATCATAGAAGTTAAAGACTTAAAACAAACTTTGGCAATTAAGACAGGATACCAAGATGCAAATGCCTGCTTGGAATGGATCAAATATTCCATCCGCACATTAAACAAAAGGAATTGTTATGCTTGTGCACATGGTAGGCCAGAGGCCCACATTGTCCCCTTTCCACTAAGGTGGTCCTCCAGTTGACCAGGTGTGGGCTGCATGGTAGCTCTTTTCCAGGATTCTACAGCCTGGAGTAATAAGTCGTGCCAAGCTCTCTCTACTATATCCCAAAGTCCGGCACCCTGCAGGTCAGCCCAGGAGGACCATCCAGACTCTGTCTCCCAACACTAAGTTCACTTCCTGTCTCTCATGACAGGGAGGAAACGTAGCGTTCCTTGGAGACCTGAAGGGATGCAGTAAGCTTAAGAATTTTCAAGAGCTTATCAATCAGTCAGCCCTTGTTCATCCCTGAGCAGATGTATGGTGGTATTGCGGTGGACCTTTACTGGGCACTCTGCTGAATAACTGGAGTGGCAATTGTACTTTAGTCCAATTGGCTATCACTTTCACCCTGGCATTTCATCAACCAGAGGGAGGAAAAATAAGACATCGTAAAGCAAGAGAAGACCTTTATGGGTCTTTCAACTCTCACGTCTATTTAGACATGAGAGTCCCTCGGGGAATACCGGATCAATTTAAAGCTTGAAATCAAATAGCTGCAGGATTTGAGTCAATATTTTGGTGGGTGACAGTTAATGAAAATGTAGATTGGATAAACTACATCTATTACAACCAACAGTGACAAGCTTTTCATGAGTTAAAAGAAAAACTCATGTCAGCCCCAGCCCTGGGGCTACCTGACCTGACAAAACTCTTTACACTCCATGTGTCAGAAAGAGAAAAAATGGCAATTGGCGTTTTAACCCAGACTGTAGGGCCCTGGCCAAGGCCAGGGGCCTATCTCTCAAAACAACTAGACGGGGTTTCCAAAGCCTGGCCCCCATGTCTAAGGGCCCTGGCAGCAATGGCCCTGTTAGCACAAGGAGCAGATGAACTAACCCTTGGGCAAAACCTGAATATAAAGGCCCCCCCATGCTGTGGTAACTTTGATGAATACCAAAGGGCATCATAGGCTAACAAATGCTAGATTAACCAAGTACCAAAGCTTGCTATGTAAAAATCCCCACATAACCATTGAAGTTTGCAACACCCTAAACCCCACCACCTTGCTCCCAGTATCAGAGAGCCCAGTTGAACATAAGTGTGTAAAGGTATTGGACTCAGTTTATTCTAGTGGGCCCAAACTCTGAGACCATCCTTGAACATCAGTAGGCTGTGAGCTGTACGTGGATGGGAGCAGCTTCACCAACCCCTGCAAAGTGACTCTGAAGAAGATGAGAAGCCCTGCTCCAGTCACACCTGGAAGCTGACTGGTCCACATGTGCCCGAAGCATGAGAAAACTCATCGTGGGACTCATTTTCCTTAAAATTTGGACTCATACAGTAAGGACTTCAACTGACCTTCCGCAGACTGAGGACTATTCCCAGTGTATACATCAAGTCACTGAGGTAGGACAAAAAGTTGCTACAGTCCTATTATTTTATGGTTATCATAAGTGTACTGGGACTCTAAAAAGAACCTGTTTGTATAATGCTATTCTATACAAGGTATGTAGCCCCCAAGCTGATGTGTGTTATGACCCATCTGAGCCTCCCATGACCACAGTTTTTAAAATAAGATTAAGGACTGAGGACTAGTGAGGGCTCATAAATGATATGAGTAAAGTGTTAGCCAAAACAGAAGAAAAAGGAGTGCCCAAACAAGTCACCTTGAAATTTGATGCCTGTGCTGTCATTAATAGTAATAAGTTAGGAATAGGATGTGGTTCTCTTAATTAGGAAAGAGGCTATATGGCAGAAAATAAGTACATTTCTCATGAATTAAGACTGTGTGGAAATGAATGTGGATACTGGTCTTGTGTCATTTAGGCTACTTGGATAAAAAAATGAAAGGAATCCTGTCCATCTTCAGAAAGGGAAAAGTGACCCTTCGTGTACCAGTGGTCTGTGTAACCCCTTAGAACTAGGAATAACCAACTCCCTTGATCCTCGCTGGAAATAAGGGGAGCATGTAACCCTAGGAATTGATGGGGCTGGACTGGATCCTCAAGTAAATATCATGGTTTGAGGAGAAGTTTATAAACGCTCTCCTGAGCCAGTATTTCAAACCTTCTATGATGAACTAAATGTGCCAGTACCAGAAATTCCAGGAAAAACAAGAAATTTGTTTTTGCAATTAACCGAGCATGTAGCCCAGTCTCCCAATGTCTCTTCGTGTTATATATGTGGAGGAACTGTAATGGGAGATCAATGGCCACGGGAAGCCCAAGAATTAGTACCTACAGACCCAGTTCCTGATGAATTCCCAGCTCAAAAGAATCACCCTGATAACTTCTGGGTCCTAAAACCCTCAGTCCTTAGAAAATACTGTATAGCAAGAGTGGGGAAGGACTTCACCCTTCCTGTGGGAAGACTCAGCTGCCTTGGGCAAAAACTGTATAATAGTACTACAAAAACAGCCACCTAGTGGAGTTCAAACCACACTAAGAAAAATCCATTTAGTAAATTCCCAAAGTTGCAAACCGTGTGGACCCACCCAGAGTCCCACTGGGACTGGACAGCCCCCACTTGATTATACTGGATATGTGGGCATAGAGCTTACACCAAATTACCTGACCAGTGGGCAGGTAGTTGTGTTATTGGCACTATTAAACTATCTTTCTTCCTACTGCCCATGAAGACAGGTGAACTCCTGGGCTTCCCTCTCTATGCTTCCTGCAAAAAGAGAAGCATAGCTATAGAAAATTAAAAAGATGAGAACTGCCCCCTGAGAGAATCATACAATATTATGTGCCTGGCACTTGGGCACAAGATGACTCATGGGGACACCAGACCCCCATTTACATGCTCAACCAAATCATATGGTTACAAGCTGTCTTAAAAATAGTCACTAATAAGACTGGCAGAGCCTTGACTATTCTGACCCAGCAAGAAACTCAGATGAGAAATGCTATCTATGAAAATAGATTGGCTCTTGACTACTTGCTAGCAGCTGAAGGAGGGATCTGTAGGAAATTTAACCTTACTAATTGCTGTCTACACGTAGATGATCAAGGGCAAGTAGTTGAAGACATAGTTAGAAATATGACAAAACTAGCACATGTGCCCGTCCAAGTGTGGCATGGATTTGATCCTGGGGCCATGTTTAGAAAATGGTTCCCAGCACTAAGAAGATTTAAAACTCTTCAAATAGGAGTTATAATAGTAATAGAAACCTGCTTACTGCTCCCTTGTTTGCTACCTCTACTTCTTCAAATGATAAAAAGCTTCATCGCTACCTTAGTTCATCAAAATGCTTCAGCACAACTGTACTATATGAATCACTATTGATCTGTCTTGCAAGAAGACATGGGTAGTTAGAATGAAAGTGAGAACTCCCACTAATGAGTGAAGTTCTCAAAAGGGGGAATAAAGGAGGAGACCACCCCTCGTATTGTCTTATGCCCAATTTCTGCCCCCAAAGAAAGAAGAAGTAAAAACTAAAAGGCAGAACTGATATCCACAGGCAGACAGCCCAGCGCCACACCCTGGACCTGGTAGTTAAAGATTGACCCCTGACCTAATCGGTTATGTTATCTATAGATTACAGACATTGTATAGAAAAGCACTGTGAAAATCCCTGTCCTGTTCTGTTCTGTTCTGTTCTAATTACTGGTGCTTGCAGCCCCCAGTCACATACCCCCTGCTTGCTCAATCAATCACGACCCTCTCATGCAGACCCCCTTAGAGTTGTGAGTCCTTAAAAGGGACAGGAATTGCTTACTTGGGGAGCTCGGTTTTTGAGACATGAGTCTTGCCGATGCTCCTGGCCGAATAAAGCCCTTCCTTCTTTAACTCGGTGTCTGAGGGGTTTTGTCTGAGGCTCGTCCTGCTACACTAAGATTATAATAGAAGTGACTTGCCAAATCAATTTTCTACCTCTGTTTCACCACTGTATGGAAAAGCAGGTGACAAGACTGTGGCACAGAGGAAACAGGAATACTGTTTTCTCACTGAGGCTGTTCAGAGCTTCAGTTGTCTGACTTCCTTAGCTGTGAATCTCTTTATGCACCCAGCCCCCTACCAGCTTCATAAAAATCAGGTTCCCAGGGAAGACCACAGCACAGTAGGATCCAATCTAAGAAGTGGGTGTTCAAAAAATAAGGCAACATTTGCATGTGTAGCATATGTTTTTTGAGAAATATCATCATGAATTTCTTTTTAGGGCAGTGGAGCATTCAAACACTCAACTTGACAACCGACAATACCTTCAAAGAGAACATGCTGATTATAATAGTCAGATTTTCAGGAAACCTGAGGGCCAATTGCAATGCACTGAGTATTGTTTAAATGTGGATTGCATTCCACTAGATAGTTGTTAAATACCAACTCTATACAAGGTATCATGAGGATCACAGGCTGAGTAAAATAGTCCTTTCCCTTAAGACACACATCCTCACAGGATAGAGATGATGGTAGTAGTAAAATTAACCCTGACTAATATTTCCTGAGTGTTTACCATGTGCCAGATGCTCGATATGCATTATCTTCTATAATCTTTATGACAACCACAAGAAGTAAGGATTGTTTATTTCCTCATTTGCAGATAAAGAAACAAAAGCCAGAAGAAAGACAGTGGTGAAACCAAGATTCAAATTCCAAAAGTTGGACACCACCAAAGTTCCCACTCCTAAGCATTCTATTTATTACTATTATTATTATTATTATTATTATTATTTTGAGTACAGAGTCTGACCCTGTCACCCAGGCTGGAGTGTATTGGCACAATCATGGCTCACTGCAGCCTGATGCCCCTAGGCATTCTACTATATTGCATCCATTATCATGATGCTAAAACAGAAATGTGCATTGGGAATGACTGGGAGTGGAGAATAGATGAGTTGAGAGGACTAGGAGAAATTTTTTGAAAAGCTGTGAATACCATAACAAATAATATAAATGGCAATTCTTGAAGATTTTCTTCATCATCACATTCTCTTCTTTCTATTTTAGGCCAGGCACAGTGGTTTATGCCTGTAATCCTAGCACTTTGGGAGGCCAAGGCAGGTAGATCACCTGAGGTCAAGAGTTCGAGACCAGCCTGGCCAATGTGGTGAGACCCCGTCTCTATCAAAAATACAAAAATTAGCCGAGTGTGGTGGCAGGTGCCTTTAATCCCAGCTATTTGGGAGGCTGAGGCAGGAGAATCACTTGAACCTGGGAGGCAGAGGTCACAGTGAGTTGGCACGCCATTGTACTCCAACCTGGGCAACAGAGCGAAATTCCATCTAAAAAAAAAAAAGTCTGTTTTTTACTTTATTCTTGCTCTTCAAACTTCCAACACCTTTGTTACTCTCCTTCTAGCTGCTGAGAGTCTTATTGTTTTGCTGAGAAAATAGAGGCAATCGGAAAAGAATTTCCAAAGAGTCCCAAGACTACATCAACAAACTTCTCTCCAATGTCCCCATGTACTCTGCCCACACTTTCTACGATGGAGGAACTTTCCATACTCTTATCTATGGCTAGCCCCTTCACCAGACACTGGGTGCCAGGCTTTCTCATCTTCTCAAGGACACTAATGACACTGCTTCAGCAAATGTCCCCTCTCTCCTGTGTTATCCATCGTTATTCCTATTATCATGAAATTTGCCCTACCTAGCTCATTAAAAACAAACCTCCCTGTACCACATCATCCCTTTAAGCTACCTCCCTATTTTACTTTCTCATGACAGCAAAGTTTTTCTAAACTAAAGGACTGTTGTAACTCACTGCCTGTAGTTCCTTACTTTTTTTGTCTTGAAAAATCTCCATTCAGGCTGTAACCATTTTACCAACACAATGTGAAAAACTGTGCTTATCAACTTCCCCCCTGTCCAATGGCAAAATTCAAATGTCAGTTACTCAACACAGTTGATTATTCTCTTCTCCTTGAAATCTTTTCTTCACTCAGCTTCCAGAGATCCCTTCTCCCTCGTGGATAACTCTTCTCAGTCTCTTTGGCTGATTCCTCCTTATCATCTCACTTCTGACCATTGGAGCACCACAGTTTGTCTTTGTCTACCTATTCTTATTCCTTGGTGGTCTCATCTAGGTCTGTGGCTTCAAATATTATCTATATTATCTATATACAAATCCCAAATGTGTATCTCCAGCACAGACACTTCCTGAATTCAATAAGCATATATCCAATTGTTTATATCTCAACACCTCTACTCAGACAGCTAATAAGCATGCAAGAGATATGTTCAAAAACATGATTCTAATCACATTCCAGGCCACTTACTCTGGCTACCTTACCCCTCCCTGTCAATAGCAATTTCATTACTCCAGTTGCTCAGGTCAAAATAATTGCAGTCATTTTTCACTCTTCTATTTTCATTCAGCAAATCCTATTAATCCTAGCTACAAGTTGTAACCAAGGGTCCAATCATTCTCTACACCCTCATCACTACCACTCTTGTCCAAACCACCAGCATCTCTCAACTTCATTTCTGTTACTTCCTCAGCTGATCTCACTGTTTTCATCTTTGCCCCTCTAGAGCCTATCTCCAGCCAACAGCCATCAATCCTTTTCAAATCTAAATAAGATCACGATACTCTTTTGTTCAAAGCCCTCCGACAACTTCTTATATCATCAGAACAAAATCCAAAGTCCTTAGGATGAACTACAAAGCATAACTTGACTCAAGATGGGGGGCACCACCCACTCACCCACCTCAAGCTCACCTTCCCTCACTCTCCCCCTTCCTCACTGTGCTCCAGCCACATCCACCAACTCTCACTCCTTGAACTCAACAAACACATTTCTTCAAGGCCTTTTCCCTTGCTATTAAGCCTCAAAAGTTCTCCCTCCAATCAAGTCTTAACTCAAGTTTCTTCTTATTTGGAAAAGTAACCCTCAAAACCTTATCCAAGAAAAGCACCATCTTTGTTATTCTCTGTTACTTTATTCTGCTTTGATTCCTAAAACTTACCACTTATCTATAGATAGATAGATAGGTAGATAGATAGATAGATAGATAGATAGATAGATAGATAGATAGGGAGAAAGACCCTCAACAAATGCTTATTAGTTTAATAAAAAGAGATTCGTTGAAGATTTCTTAGTCAGATGAGAATCTAGATGTTGTTTCATGAATATACCATGGCAGCAGTGTGTCAACTAGATTTCAGTGGACAAGAAGCTGTAATCAGAGAGACCAGTCAGAAGGCACTTGCAACTCAGACCTGCTAAGCCAGTATACTTGCAGTGGTGAGGGAGAACGAACACAAAAATTAGCCTATTTTCTAGCCTGCTTTGTCACTTCCCTGTGCCTACAAGAGCTGCTCTTTCCCCTATTGCAATCCTTCTATCATATTAGCCAGGAAATGTACTTCCGCTATAAAAAAAGTTACTGACTTCAAATCTGAACTCCCAAGACATTAGTCAAAATACAGGTGGCCCCACTCTATCTCTTCAGATTTCCCACTACTCCCCAGGATTAAACCTCTGCTTTATTTAGACCGGTCTCCTTATAATACTATAAACTATGATTTGCTGTACTGGGACCAGATTTGATTCATTATTGGGTCCCTAGCACCTAATGCAAAGTGCAAACTCCTGACCTCAGTTGATCCACCTGCCTCAGCCTCCTAAAGTGCCAGGATTACAGGCATGAGCCACCACACCCAGCCTTTCACATGTATTGAAACTTCTACCTGGGATGTTCTCCCCCTGTCTTTAATCACAACCATGTAAAAATTATATTCATCAATTGGGCAAGATCTAATTTAAATCAAATCTTGTCTCTGAAGACTTCTCTGGCTATATCAGCCCATCTTAGAACACAATGTATTTATGGTCCCTACCTCCCAATTTAACATTATCCACAGCATGCTGGTATTATTCAGTAAATAACTCATGTATGTTATTGTTATTTTCTTAACTTAATCACTTTATTTAAGAAGCATTTCTTCACTCCCAAGACTAGAATAATGCTTCCATTGCACGCTATCTTATCATTATGTGGCATTAATCACCATGTAATCAAAATCTTGTAATTGCCTTTTTAAGCAAATCTCAATTCCCCACTAATTACAAACTAATTGAGAGCACAGAGTGGGGCCAAGCACAGTGGCTCATGCTTTTATCCCAACACTTTAAGTGGCCAAGGCAGTAAGATCCATTGAGCCCAAGAGTTCAAGACCAGCCTGGGCAACAAAACAAACAAACAAAAAATTAGCTGGACACAGTGGCATGCACCTGTAGTCCCAGCTACTCAGGAGGCTGAGGTGGGAAGATCCCTTGAACCCAGGAGTTCAAGGTTGCAGTGAGCTGTGATCACATCACTGCACTCCAGCTTGGGTGACAGAGCAAGATCTTGTCTTTAAGATTAAAAAAAAAAAGAGCATAGATTGAGTCTTGTTCAAGGTTATAACCCCTGAAACAGTGCATAGCATATAAAAACAAATAATAATTACTGACTAAATGAATAAAGCTCCTAAAATAAAGGATTATATCTGATACAAGGGCCACAGCACTTTGCACTCAAATTCTTTAGCATCTAAGGCATTCATTTTCTTCATTTCTAAAATATATTTTACCCTCAAAAAACTGGGTATAGAAGAAACATATCTGAACATAATAAAACCATATATGGTAAACCCACAGCTAGTATCATACTGAATGGAGAAAAACTGAAAGCCTTTCCTCTAATATCTGGAACATGACAAGGATGCTCAGTGTCACCACTGTTATTCAACGTAGTACTGGGAGTCATAGCTAGAGTAATCAGACAAGAGAAAGAAATAACGAGCATCCAAATTGGAAAGGAAGAAGTCAAATTATTCTTTTTTTTTTTTAGAAACTGATGTTTATTTTCCATCAACCATTTTTCCATGCTGCTTAAGAGCCTATGCAAGAACAGCTTAAGACCAGTCAGTGGTTGCTCCTACCCATTCAGTGGCCTGAGCAGTGGAAGCTGCAGACCAGTCTTCCATGGCAGGCTGAGCGCTCCAGTCTTCAGTAGGGAATTGCTGAATAGGCACAGAGGGCACCTGTACACCTTCAGACCAGTCTGCAACCTCAGGCTGAATAGCAGTGAACTCAGGAGCTGGAGCAGTCCATTCACCCTGAAATTCCTCCTTGGTCACTGCCTTTTCAGCAGCAGCTTGCTCTTCTTTTTCAATCTCTTCAGGATCTCTGTAGAAGTACAGATCAGGCATGACCTCCCATGGGTGTTCACAGGAAATGGTGCCAAGCATGCACAGAACTTCCCGAGCCAGCATCTACCACATCAAACCCACTGAGTAAGCTCCCTTGTTGTTGCATGGGATGGCAATGTCCACATAGCGCAGAGGAGAATCTGTGTTACACAGCGCAATGGTAGGTAGGTTAACATAAGATGCCTCCGTGAGAGGCTGGTGGTCAGCCCTGGGGTCAGTAACCACAAGAAGCCGTGGCTCCCGGAAGGCTGCCTGGATCTGGTTAGTGAAGGTTCCAGGAGGGAAGCGCCCAGCAATTGGAGTGGCTCCAGTGGCAGCAGCAAACTTCAGCACAGCCGTCTGGCCAGTATTCCTGGAGGATATAACACCGACATCAGCAGGGTTTTCAATGGCAACAATAGCATGAGCTGCCAGCAGAAGCTTCTCCCAGGTCCTCTTCAGATTTATGATATAGATGCCATCACTTTTCCTTTCATAGATGTACTGTTCCATCTGGAAGTCAAGATTGGTGCCACCTAAGTGGGTTCCTGCTGCAAGGAACTTAAGGACATCCTCCTCCTTCATTTGCAGGACATCAAGGGCTCCGGACATTGTGAAAGTTTCCCTTTAAGTTACGACGGGAAACCAGAACAGCACGGTATGGACCCCTCTGCAGGTAGCGCGGAAAGCAAAGTCAAATTATTCTTGTTTGCAGATGATATAATCTTATATTTGGGAAAACCTAAAGATTTTACCAAAAAAGTATTAGAACTGATTAACAATTCAGTAAAGTTGCAGTATACAAAATCAACATACAAAAATCAGTAGCATTTCTATATGCTAACAGTGAACAATCTGAAAACAAAATAAAATAGTAATCTCATTTGCAATGGCCACAAATGAAACTAAATACCTAGGAATTAACCAAAGAAGTGAAAGATCTCTCTAATGAAAATTATAAAACACTGATGAAAGAAATTGAAAAGGACACCAAAAAAATGGAAAGATATTCCATGTTCATGGATTGGAAGAATCAATATTGTTAAAATGTCCATAATACCCAAAGTACTCTACAGATTCAATGCAATCTCTATAGAAATATCAATAACAGTCTTCACATAAATAGAAAAAACAATCCTAAAATTTATATAGAACCACAAAAGACCCAGGATACTCAAAGCTATTCTAAGCAAAAAGAACAAAACTGGAGGAATCACATTACCTGACTTCAAATTATGCTACACAGCTATAGTAAACAAAACAGCATAGTACTGGCATAAAAACAGACACATAGACCAAAGGAACAGAAAGATAACCCAGAAACAAATCTATACATTTATAGTGAACTCATTTTCAATGAAGGTGTCAAGACTACACACTGGGGAAAAGACAGTCTCTTCAATAAATGGTGCTGGGAAAACTGGATATCCATATGCAGGGAAAGAAATTAAACCCCTCTCTCATCGTATACAAAAATGAAATAAAAATGGATTAAAGACTTAAATCTAAGACCTCGAACTATGAAACTACTACAAGAAAACATTAAAGAAACTCTCCAGAACATTGATCTGGGCAAACATTTCTTGAGTAATACCCTACAAGCACAGACAACCAAAGCAAAAATGAACAAATGGGATCACATCAAATTAAAAAGCTTCTGCACAGCAAAGGAAACAATCAAAGTGAAGAGACAATCCACAGAGTGGGAGAAAATATTTGCAAACTACCCATCTGACACGGGATTAATAATCAGAATATATAAGGAACTCAAACAACTCTATATGAAAAAAATCTAATAATCTGATCAAAAAATAAGCAAAAGATTTGAATAGACATTTCTCAAAAGAAGACATACAAATGGCAAGCAGGCATATGAAAAGATGCTCAAAGTCATTTATCATCAGAGAAATGCAAATAAAAACTACAATGAGATTTCATCTCACCCCAGTTAAAATGGCTTATATCCAAAAGGCAGGTGATAAAAAATGCTAGGGATGTGGAGAAAAGGGAACCCTCATACACTCTTGGTGGCCATGTAAATTATTAATTGTACAGCCACTATGGATAATAGTTTGGAGATTCCCAAAAAGACTAAAAACAGAGCTACCATATGATCCAACAATCCACTGCTAGGTATATATCCAAAAGAAAGAAAACCAATATGTGAAAGAAGCATCTACACCCCCATGTTTGTTACAACATTGTTCACAATAACCAAGATTTGGAAACAACCTAAAGTGTCCATCCACAGGTGAATGAATAAAGAAAATGTAGTACTATGCACAGTGCAGTACTATTCAGCCATAAAAAAGAATGAAATCCTGTCATTTGCAACAACATGGATGGAACTGAAAGTCATTATGTTAAGTGAAATAAGCCAGGCACAGAAAGGCAAACAGTGTATTTTCTCACTTATTTGTGGGATATAAAAATCAAAACTATTGAACTCATGGAAATATAGAATAGAAGGATGGTTTCCAGAGTCTGGGAAGGGTAGTGAAGCAGTGGGAGAGAGGTGGGGAGGGTTAATGGGCCCCCTAAAAAATAGAAAGAATGAATAATCTACTACTTGATAATACAACAGGGAGACTATAGTCTAATAATTTATTTATTTTATTTATTATTATTATTATTATTATTATTTGAGACAGGGTCTTACTCTTATTGCCCAGGCTGGCTTACTGCAACCTTGACCTTCCAGGCTCAGGAGATCCTCCCATGTCTGGTTCCCAAGTAGCTGGGACTACAAGTGTGCACCGCCACACTCAGCTAATTTTTAAATTTTTTTGTATAGACAGGGTTTCATCATGTTGCCTAGGCTGGTCTCGAACTCCTGGGCTCAAATGATCCACCCACCTCAGCCTCTCAAAGTTCTGGGATTACAGGCACGAGCCACCTCACCCAGCCTATAGTCAATAATTTTCTTTTTTTTTTAGACGGAGTCTCACTCTGTCAACCTCCACCTCCCTGGGTTCAAGCGATTCTCCCGCCTCAGCCTCCTGAGTAGCTGGGATTACAGGCATGCATCACCACGCCCGGCTAATTTTTTTTATTTTTAGTAGAGACAGGGTTTCACCATGTCGACCAGGCTGGTCTTGAACCCCTGACCCCAAATGATCTGCCCGCCTCAGCCTCCCAAAGTGCTGGGATTACAGGCATAAGCCACCATGCCTGGCCATATAGTCAATAATAATTTAACTGTACATTTTTAAATAACCAAAAGAGTATAATTGAATTGTTTATAACACAAATAATAAATGCTTGAAGGGATGGATACCCCATTCTCCACAATGTGCTTATTTCACATTACGTGCCTATATCAAAATATCCCATGTATCATATAAATATATACACCTACCATATACCCACAAAAATTAAAAATTAAAAAAAGTTTTAAATAAAATAAATTTTAGAACTCAGACAAGTCACCTCTACTATAATTGTAATAACAAAAGCTTTCATGAGCTTTGCTCAAAAGTATTTTTTTATTCATCCATTTTCATTCAATAAACAAAAATTTATTGAGTACACTGTACTAAAAACTGTGTGAAATAGGAAGGCAGGTAAAGTAGGGAGTCTGCTCTCAAAGAATAGGCAAGATAAACATATACACAAATATTTACAAGGCAATATTTTACTGCAGGAATTCAAAAGACTGAAAGATTCATTATGGCTGATACAATTACAAAAAACTCCAAAAGATCCAAGTAGGACCTTTATAAATAGAATCACACTAGGTGACCACTAGGATCTTTCAAGTTACAGAGAATGGCTTGAGAAAAGCACTAAGCCAGGCTTTGAATCTAAGTGTCTGACTTAAAACCTTTAACCACTACACGACACTGTCCCTTAACAGGGAGCACAACCCGCATCCAACTATTCAATTATCCCAGAGTTTGATGTTTGAAGACATTGCCTGTCCTCCCCTCCCACTTCTTTCCTCTCTCCTTCTCTTATCTCCCTCCCCTCTCTCTCTCACACACACATACACACACACACACACACATGTCCATTCACTTGAACTAAAAACATTGAAAGCATTATTTTTAAAAAATGAAAGAAAAACATTTTCCCACTCCCATTCTTAACCTTTAAATATCAGTTTATTTCTAGTAAAAGGTCTTGGTGGCTGAATCATCCTGATAATGGCTTAGATTTGCTGCTACATACATGTAGTCACAGCCTCCCTCTAGACTCACTCCCTGACAACTTCTGTAAGGAAAATGAGCTCTATGGAATAGAAATGATATTAGTCATGCTCATTTCATCCCAGAGATTTCAACTATCCCATGTTCTAAAATTGTCAAGATTTTATTTTCAACCGTCGTTTCCTATTTTATGGGCAAAGTTCCCAACATCTTCAGGGAGGGCAAGTTTCACACCTCAGGACTAACTGCCAGATTGGTGGGAGACTTTTAATTGAATTTAATACCCAAATAAATTAAGGTTTTCAAAGTTGACGTAAAACCTCATTAGGCAAACATTGGTAACACAGAGAAGAATCTTATAATAGATCTCATTCCGTTTATTCCATTCCCAGATTTGCTACTGAAGTCTTTAATAATTTTTAGATTGTCTCAGATGGAGACACACAGATAATTAGTTAATGCAAACAAAATATTGACACATGGTTTTAAAAATAAAGAGAAACAGGATATGAGAGGATATAAGCCCTTGCAGCAGAAAATAATACAAGACAAACAGCAGTCTCCATGCAGCCCAGCCTCAACTTCCATTTTCTGAACATACGTACATTTCCTCAAATAATAAAGTCATAACCATTGTTATACTTTAAAAACTACCTACCTTCCTCTGTCCTTTCCCTGCTCCCTCCCCTAAACAGCAATTCAGTGGATGGTTCTATACATCAACTAGGTTTGTGGCACCACTGTAGGTTTACAGTTCAAACTGTTTTTCTAGAGAGAGCTAAGGAAGAGGCTAACAGAAGTTCTCTGGTTAACCTTGTCCTCACTCTTACAGGGCCACCTCCAAATAGGGCGATGAGGAGACCCATTAGGCTCTGTGGGAGCCAAGACTGCCTTGTCTGGCAGCCTCAGGTTGGCATTGAGATCTGGATTGTCACTCCCTATGTCGCCTTGGGTACAGTATGGTATTGAAACTCCCTCTGCTTCAGTTTCCTTGTGAATAAAACCTAGATGATACTTACCCTATAGGACTTTCCTATGGATTAAACAAAATTTGTTTAAAAATCAAAGTGTCAGAGATACGGAAGCATCCAAAAAGCAGTAACTACTAGATTATACTAACAAGCTCTACTAGTGAAACTTTCTTCCCTCTCTTAAGTATTTCTCCCATTTCCTGTGATTCAGGACAGTATCAACGGGTCTTTGCTCTCTCTAGGTCACACTGCCTCTTTAGAGTTTCTTCTACCCTGCCCCTCTTTTTTGTCAAAACAACCTGTCCTCACATTCCTAGTTCATCTGCTCTCACCATGGGGGTTACCTCCCTTTTCTGTTTTGCATTTTGTCTTTAATAATATATTTATTATGTTCATAGATATATGTTTAATAATATATAATAACCTATATTATATAGGTAATATATAGGTAATATATTATATAGGTAATATATATATTATATAATATATAATAACCTATATTATTTATAATAATATAAAATAACCTATATTTTTTAGCTCCTGACAGTTTACAAGCACTATCACAGCCCAGTTCTCACCTGATCCTCCTCATGGTCCCATGAGAGAAGCAGAATGGATATTGTTTTTCTTCATCTTACCTAAAGAAATTGAGGGTCCAAGTGATGAAGGGATTTGCTCAAGGTCATACTGAGAGAGAAAGAGGCAGAGTTCTAGAGCTGAGGATACAACAGGGGGCACCAATGCCTCTGCCTTCAGGGAGCTTTCATTTTAACTACAATACATTTATCAAAAATAAATTAATTATTACATAATAAATCAATGATTTATAATGCCAGGGAGTTATAACTGCTATAGAAAATAACAAAGCCGGATAAGGGGATAAAGAGAAAGTGACTGTATTGAAGTGAATGGGGAGAGTCATTTAGATAGGACATTCAGAGAAAACCTCTTTTGAGCAGTTGAGGGAGTGAGTCATGTGAATATCCATAGACAGGTCATAGCAAGTAGAAGGACCAGCAAGGACAAAGGCCCTGAGGTAGGTGTGTTCTTGGCTTAAAAAATAGCATGTTGAACAGGGTGCCATGACTCATGACTATATTCCCAGCACTTTGGTAGGCTGAGGCAGGAGGATCGCTTGACCCCAGGAGTTCAAGACCAGCCTGGGCAACATAGTGAGGCTTTGACTCTACAAAAAAATAAAAATAGCAAATAGAAAAAATTAGCATGCATGGTAATGGGAGGCTGAGATGGGAGGATCATTTGAGCCCATAAGTTCGAGGCTGCAGTGTGCCATGCTCACATCACTGCACTCCAGCCTGGACGGCAGAGCAAGACTCCAACTCAAATAGAAACAAACAAACAAAAAAAAGAACAGTATGTCCATTGAGCATTAATTTTACTGATTATGATTAAGTGTTATTTGAAGGAAGCATTCTGTAGTCCAATAACTTTCAGAGCTCTGGATAAAGCACAGCTTCCAAGCGCGAATAGTCTTAATATATGAATGCACTCTGTGATCTTCTTGAAGGAGCTATAGCATGCAGCATTGTGCAGTGTTATTCAAGTATGAAAACCTTTTCTCAAGGAGCACCTCAGGGGATTTGTACTGCAAGGAACACTCTGGAAAATGCTGCACCACACCCTGCTTTTACTGGAAAGAGGAAGTTGGGCTAGGAACTAGAACTTCAGGCACTGCGTAAAGCCAATGGAAGCCACCCTCGGAGATACAAATTGCATCAGGCGGTGGCCAACTCCACTTATCCACAGTGTGAATGTTCAGCCACTCCTGTTTTTTGTCACTATCTGAAACTACTCGTGGCCCCTATTTCCTGTCTGGATCACTGGTGTTTTCCATGACTTAACCCTGGTGAGCTGGTTCCAAGCTCTGCTGACCTTCAGTAGTGTTCTCATTTGGGGAAATGGAAGCAGAAACAGGCACGTATGGCAATCTGCTCAGAGGATGCTCCCCTGCTGACTGGGGGTGGGAACCATGGTGAGGGAAGAGGGGATTTCCATTGCCCTGAATAAAGTGTGGAGCTGGTGGCCTCCCCTGCAGCCTTGAGCAGGAATTCAGCTCAGGCTGTGTCACATGAGCACTGAGCTCCAGGGCCATGGACAAGTCTAGAGGCGATATAGCTGCAGACAGGTGGAGGACACTGCAAGAGGAAGGCTCCCATTTAGCAGGAAAACTGCCAGCTGGGAAGAATGCTGGTGGCTGCCTGAGTTGGGAAGAATTCCCAAGCCCTCTGCAAGCTCAGAAGCCAGGAAATGAATGGGAAGCAGCTGGAGTGGGCCAAGCAAGTCAAGGCAAATGGCCCAGAAGTGAGCAGAAGGGGGCCAGGCCCACCCCCAGGAAACCCAGCAGAGGTCAACTAGGCCTGTGGCACTGGAGGAGGCTAGGAGAGGTGAGCAGCCAGTCTCAAGATTATCACTCTGTGGGCCTGGACAGAATTTTATCAGAAGAGTGCCAAAAGGAGTCATCTGTTGGCTTTAAAAAAAATTAACTGTATAAATAGAGGTTAATTCCAGATGTTGCTTAATCCTAAAATACATAACATTTAAGTGATGGAGTGTAAATACTAAATGAATTATTTCTTTTAGGACTTTCAACGGAATCCTACAAAAGATCTGGCTAAGAGCTTGGCCAAAGACTAACAAATACATCCTGGATAAAATTAAATTTTTGTCCTTGTGATGCCTCATCAGAGGGGTTAAAAACATCAGTTTGGGTCTATGATCTATGCACAATTGAGAACATCTACTGAAAGCAATAAATGCCTAATGCCCCAGGCTAGAATTGGTGAGTATTTTCTCTTCATGTGATATAATAGATAAAATTAACAAAACAAGGCCGGGTGCAGTGGCTCATGCCAGTAATCCCAGCACTTTGGGAGGCTGAGGCAGGAGGATCGCTCGAGCTCAGGAGTTGGAGACAAGCCCGGGCAACATGGCAAAAACCCATCTCCACAAAACATTCAAAAAATTAGCTAGACGTAGTGGCGCGTGCCTGTAGTCCCAGCTACTCGGGAGGCTGAGGTGGGAGAATCACTTGAACCCCAGAGGTTGCAGTGAGCCAAGATGGCACGACTGTACTCCAGTCTGCTGACAACATGAGACCCTATCTCAAAAAGAGAAAAAAAAAAAATGCTGGGCGCAGTGGCTCACGCCTGTAATCCCAGCACTTTGGGAGGCCGAGGCGGGCGGATCACGAGGTGAGGAGATCCAGACCATCCTGGCTAACACGGTGAAACCACATCTCTACTAAAAATACAAAAAATTAGCCGGGCCTGGTGGCGGGCGCCTGTAGTCCCAGCTATTCAGGAGGCTGAGGCAGGAGAACGGCGTGAACCCGGGAGGCAGAGCTTGCAGTGAGCCGAGATCACGCCACTGCGCTCCAGCCTGGGGGACAGAGCGAGACTCCCTCTCAAAAAAAAAAAAAAAAAAAGAACTATTGTAACTTTTATTATGTGTTGAGGGCTTGCCGAGTGCCAGAAATTTTACACACAGCCTTTTTAATGGTTACAATAAGCTAGCATTACTATACCCATTTTATAGATGAAGAAACTGAGGTTCAGAAAGATTAAGGAATTTGTTCAATGCCACGAGGCTAATTACGTGATTGGTTTGGAATGCAGACCCAGATCACTCTGACCTGAAAGTCAAACGCGTTTTTCCTATTACACGCTGTTATCACATAGCACCAGAAGATAATTAGAACTCAGAAGTCGAAGTTTAAGAAATCACAAAATGCCATCCTACCACACCCGTCCACTCACTAATGATTTATAAAATAAATTGTTTTAGTATCTTCTTTATCAGACATTGGGAAGATCAATAAATATTTGCATGGTGCTTTGAGAGAATTAGAAAGCAAATGCTAGATTTTTGTTGCTGTTGTTGTTTTTTAAAGAATGATTATGCCATGAGATAGATCAGGCATAAACCTGGACTGGTTCAGCTGCTCTAGGTCACCTGAGTTGTCGTAGCTTTGCACCCTTATGTGAAGCAGCTGGGTTAGAGCTTCCTCCATGACATTAAAGGCAATCAGAGTCGTAGGTAGTACTTCACCAGCTTCTGGGAAACTTGGTATTCTTGTTCATTCTTCCCTGCTCCTCAAACTGCTCTTTAATTCTGAAGACCCTTTCAGAAGAATGTAAAAATGTAATCAAGAAACAATCAAATTGGACTTCGCAGGGTCTACGTGAAATTCTCATGGATCCTCATATACTTAATCCCTTAAGTGATCCCTTTTTTCTGCTCCCTCTGACACATCTTCCCAGAGCCAAGCCACTGGCATTCTTAACTAAAGATGAACTCAATCCTTTCTGTTTAATTTGCTTTTATTTTAATAAAGTATTAAATTGTTCAATTCATAAGCCTACTACTGTGTGCCAGCCACATATTTCCAGAAAAAAAGGGAGGGGGGAATTGGTTCCAACAAAACTGTCATTGGTGTTGCTTATTCATTTTGTTTTTATTGACAAGGTCATGCATTTATACATTTTTCATCTGCATACCATTGCAATACACAGCCAGGGCTGAAAATAGTACCTAAACTCTTGACCACAATGATAGTTTTAATAGCATGTAATTCATATAATTCCTCAAAGTTGCCTAGGTAATCTAACTTTAGTTAATAAGAGGTATCTGTGTAAAAACACCAAGGAGAAAATATGCTTTATTTTCGTCAGTATAAATATACACACTGATATTCATCATCATATCTTAGAAATAATAAAGTATTGTAAAACACTTTTCAATAGTTTTTACTAACAACCTCCATACTATACCCATGACTGAAAATATCTACAACCAAAAGAGAAATTGAGGGACAAAATTAATTAATTTACATAAAACCACCAAGAAAGTTAAAAGTATGCAGTCTGTAATCTAGATCAATTTAAGTTCAACATTAAAGCTTCTGCATAAAAATTCCTTTATAGTAAGATGACTTTTAATTTTCAGAGGCTTTGTAGCCATTCTTGTAATCATTCAAGGTCAAATGGAAAAAGATAAAGTGAAACAAAGCTTGCCCATCTTTGCAATAAGGTGACAAATTCTCTTTCAATCTTTTCCCTACCTCAATGCATTGAAACCAAGTGTTTGTTTGTTTGTTTATTTGTTTGTTTGTTTTGAGACAGAGTCTCGCTCTGTCGCCCATGCTGGAGTGCAGTGGTGCTAACTCAGCTCACTGCAACCTCCGCCTCCCAGGTTCAAGTGATTCTCCTACCTCAGCCTCCCGAGTAGCTGGGATTACAGGCATGCACCACCATGCCCAGCTAATTTTTGTATTTTTAATAGAGAAGGGGGTTTCACCATGTTGGACAGGCTGGTCTCGAACTCCTGACCTCAAGTGATCCGCCCGCCTCGGCCTCCCAAAGTGCTAGGATTACAGGCGTGAATCATGGCGCTCAGCCTGAAACCAAGTTTTTTTCAACCTAGTTCTATGTAACTATAGCCACTCTTATTTGCCTACAATTAGATTTATTGCAGCTTCAAATAATTTATTTTAGCATTTGAACCCAAAGCAACAGCCATTTTATAACAGGTGAAGTTACTTAGTGGTAAAATCTGAGGGACATTAGAATAACTTCCCTTTTATAATCTGAGGGACATTAGAATAACTTCCCTTTGTCACTGTACACTGAAATTCATATGTTAGTGTCCCCAGGCTCATATCCTTACCCACCCCTGCCCACAGAACCTGCTGTAGGTCAGCTGTGGCATCTCACCAGATCTACAGGGCTAACATATACTAAGTTATCAAAGCGTGGTTCCCAAGCAAAGAGCACCAGTGTTACCTGGAAACTTGTTAGAAATGCAAATTTTGGGCCCTTCTCAGGAAGAATTTTCTTTTTATGTCTTTCTTTCTTTCTCTTTCTTTCTTTCTTTTCTTTCTTTCTTTCTCTCTTTCTCTCTTTCTTTCTTTCTTTCTTTCTTTCTGTTTCAATTTCTCTGGCCTAATTGTTGGGTGAGACTCTCCTTGAATCTTACTTCACTCTTCTAAAAAACACAATTATTTCTAGGGAAAAATCATTTAAGTTCTCACATTTTTCCTTTGTATTTATTTACAAAGCCTCTCAGGTGTCAAGAAAGAGTTACTTTTTATTTTTCTCTCTTTTTTTTTTTTTAGCCTCTGATCTTATTAAAAGGGAAGAAATATCTAAATAGTATTACAACAAATTACATAAATGTTAGCTTCAACAAAGTAATGTTTTTAACTGTTCCCATCACCATCACCACCATCACTGAAAGCTGGTGAGAAAATCTGCTGAAAGGGGTGAGATTTCAGTGGATCTCACACACACAATACAATATTACATCTGACCCCTTTCAGTAGGTTTTCTCACAACACAATGTAATATGCACACAACACAATGTAATATTCACAAGATAATTGCAGGATTTATCCTAAAATATTAATTCATGGTGATATAATTCAGTAATAAAAATGCACATTTCAAGTCACAGAATGCATCCTATCACTGAAACTCTATGTATGACCGTATTTGGGGATGGCACATGTAAATCCAAATTTTACATCATTTGCAAATATAGCTACTCCTACCTATGATAAGACCTTATTCCCTTATTCACTAGCAAACATATATAGATATAGATATAAGATGTACTTTCTTTTAGAACAAGGAAGAAAAAGATAGATTTAGATACTGATTTCTCCTTTGATCATTCAAACCTCAGAAAAGGGATCTTGAGTCTGAATTTCTTTGAAAGCATCATCTCATCAGAAAGAATTTATTAAGTGTGCAGTTATTTCTCCCATTCTGTCCAATCGAACAATTTAAGCCCTGAAAACAAAGGAAGAAGCCTTTCCCATGCCAGCCATATCAATGGCAGAGCATAAAAACACATTCATGTTATTCATTCATCTAATGTTACAATAGTAGCAACACAAAGATTTAATTTAATAACCTAACGGATCATCTTTCTTAAGTTATTAAAACACCATATAAGGATGGTTTAAACTGTCTATGAGGCAATTTTCTAAGAGGAAAAAGTTTGGCAGACTTTTATGGCTCCAGATGATTTCTCATTCTAGCTCTAATGTCAGAGTTAACCTATCACCACATTTCTTTATCTGTTTACAAAATCTGTGGTTCATTTTTCCTCAATGTTTCAACTTTGCTAGAAATGCTGGGCAACAGGAAAGAATGAGGTCATGACTCACCAGCTTATTAGGTGACTCTTTGCAGTGACTATAAATGCTACCATCAGTCTCATTTTTATGGTGCTGATAAAGGAGGATAACCTGCATAAAGGAGTTAGTTAAATGACCCAAAATGTCATTGCTCAACACTGGAGATGCATTGATTTGTAGTCCTATAATTGAAAAACAGGATATGAAGTTTTTAGGGGCTGGCTGGTCAGCTGGTCAACCAAAGAGTATATCATTATAACAGCAGAAGGAAATGTCATACAGCTTTTCTCTAAGTGCATCATAGAATTTATTTTGCAAATGCTTTTCTTTTTCTTTTTTACTGGTTCATTTGCAGCTTTTATTTGCTTTTGCTTCTAGCTCAAACATGTTTTATGATAGTTCTTTCTGAAAATTATCTGTACTCCCTTCCAAAGAACAGTTTCTCTGCTTAGCAATATGAACAAACATTGTGAACACTTTGAAAAGCAACACAGTTAATGAGTTTACTGTTAATAGCACGATGAAATGCAAGAAGACTCTAGTTCTATGTATTTTCTTCTTGTGACATCATTTGACATACTATGATCATACTGTTTCAAATAGTTATATAAAGCACAAAATGTAAAGAAAATACAGAAATTGGGATGTATAAGTATAGAAAACGAAATGTTTTGGAGAATCAAAATCTATCTTATTTTATCTTATTTTTTATTTTTATTTATTTATTTATTTTTGAGACGGAGTCTCATTCTGTCACCCAGGCTGGAGTGCAGTGGTGTGATCTCGGCTCACTGCAAGCTCCATCTCCTGGGTTCACAGCATTCTCCTGCCTCAGCCTCCCTAGTAGCTGGGACTACAGGCACCCGCCACCACGCCCAGCTAATTTTTTTGTATTTTTAGTAGAGACGGGGTTTCACCATGTTAGCCAGGATGGTCTCAATCTCCTGACCTCGTGATCCGCCAAAAGTGGATTTGGCCTCCCAAAGTGCCGGGATTACAGGCATGAGCCACCGCACCCAGCCAATCTATCTTTAGGGATTTAGGGAAATAAAAACATTGGTAAAATTACAAAAATGATGTCGAATCATGATTTAAGAGAGGTACTGGTCAGTGAAGCATTCTTCTGCATTTAATGATCATACCAACTACAAATATACCATAGGAAACATTTGATAGAATGAAGGTTCATTAGATTCTCTAATAAGAGGAGTAAAAGAATGTATATATAACTGCATTCAGACCTAAAAAGAAATAAACACATATTATTACATAGAAAATCACAGGATGAAAGGGTAAATTTGATTATCCTTGAAAATGAGAGAAACTTTGATTTTTTTTTTTTTTTTGAGACAGAGTCTCACTCTGTCACCCATGCTGGAGTGCAGTGGCGCCATCTCAGCTCACTGCAGCCTCTATCTCCCAGATTCAAGTGATTCTCCTGTCTCAGCCTTCCTAGTAGCCGGGCATGTGTCACCACGCTCAGCTAATTTTTGTACTTTTAGTGGAAATGGGGTTTCACCATGGTGGCCAGGCTGGTCATGAACTCCTGACCTCAAGTGATCCACCCGCCTCGGCCTCCCAAAGTGCCGGGATTACAGGCATGAGCCACTGTGCCCAGCCTGAAATCTTGATTTTTAAAAGCCTAGGCAGGGCACGGTGGCTCACGTCTGTAATCCTAGCACTTTAGGAGGCCGAGGCGGGTGGATCACCTGAGGTCAACAGTTTGAGACCAGCCTGGCCAACATGGTGAAACCCCGTCTCTACTAAAAATACAAAAATTAGCCAGGCATGGTGGCACGCTCCTGTAATCCCTGCTACTCAGGAGGCTGAGGCAGGAGAATTGCTTGAACCTGGGGGGCGGAGGTTGCAGTGAGCCGAGATTGTGCCATTTCACCCCTGCCTGGGCGAAAGAGTGAAACTCCGTCCCCCTAAAACAAAACAAAACAAAACAAAAAAACAACTAACTTTGAGTAAGATAGTGTATTAAACTAAAGAAAGGTGGGGGCAAAACATATTTTAGTCATCTTGTGACCACAAGTACAAAGAAAGGTAGGACCAACCTGAGCAACATTAAAAAAAAAAAAAAAAAAAAAAAAAGGAAAGGATTATGATAAGAAGCCTTCTGAAATATCAAAAGATTTTCACAGTCAACAAAACCTGGGCCCTCCCTGTGATAACTCAGAAACACTGTTTGTCGAAACCAAATTATCCTGTGCTTCACGTGAGAGGCCTTTAATTTCTTTTTTTTTCTTTTTTCTTTTTTTTTTTTTTTTGAGACAGTCTCGCTCTGTTGCCCAAGCTGGAGTGCAGTGGTGCAATCTCGGCCCACTGCAAGCTCTGCCTCCCAGGTTCATGCAATTCTCCTGCCTCAGCCTCCCGAGTAGCTGGGACTACAGGCGCCCGCCACCACGCCTGGGTAATTTTTTTGTATTTTTTTAGTAGAGATGGGGTTTCACCATGTCAGCCAGGATGGTCTCGATCTCCTGACCTCGTGATCTGCCCGCCTTGGCCCCCCAAAGTGCTGGGATTACACGCGTGAGCCACCACACCCAGCCGAGAGGCCTTTAATTTCAAGTAGAAGTGTGCAATGGATAAATCTAACTTGCTAAAGTAAATTCTAACAATTGAGCTGTGAAATACTGAAGCCTCTTCACATTCAAGAAATGATTTCCGCATTTCTTTCTTTTTCTTTCTTTTTTCTTTTTTTTTTTTTTTTTTTTTTTTTTTTTTGAGACGGAGTCTCGCTCTGTCGCCCGGGCTGGAGTGCAGAGGCGCGATCTCGGCTCACTGCAACCTCTGTCTCCCGGGTTCACGCCATTCTTCTGCCTCATCCTCCCGAGTAGCTGGGACTACAGGCGCCTGCCACCACACCCGGCTAATTTTTTCTATTCTTAGTAGAGACGGGGTTTCACCGTGTTAGCCAGGATGGTCTGGATCTCCTGACCTCGTGATCCACCTGCCTCGGCCTCCCGAAGTGCTGGGATTACAGGCGTGAGCCACCGCGCCCCGCCTATTTCTGCATTTCTAAGAATTCACAGGATAAAACATACGATTGTGAGATTCCTCTAATGATACTCTTTCAGAACACACACTCACTTTATAACTGATGACTCTCCAAGAAGCTTTCCCAAATGTGACTCCCACAATCTCAATCAATTCCTCGTGGAATTCTTGATTCTGCCTCTTCACAGCTACATTCAGCCACAATTGGGAAAAATCTCATGAAAATAATTCTACAGCCTTGTTCCTGACAATCATGAGTGCCTTGATCTTCAGGACAGTGCTATCTAAAAGCCTTTCCAGATATGCAAGGGGTAGGGACCATCCTCCTCACCCTTCTAGATTACCGCCCCACTTCCCACCTACCTGGGATTTAGTTTACTGTCAAGATTCACCCCGCCCAAGGCCTACCCTACCCAACCTACTTCAAGCCACTAGAAACTACAGTACAGGAGTACTTTGGCCCAACTCCATAAAAAGGGAAACACCTGTGCAAAAATAAACATGGTGATTTTCTTACTGACCACATCCCAACTCAAGAGCACTTTAATATCCATTTCATAATGCTGTTTCCACAAAGGAGGCAGGTATGTAATACCAACTGAAACCCAATCAAATCCAGAAAAGAACCATGAAGTTGTATTGCAACTAATCTTTACATTCACATGTAATAGATTTAACGTTGTTGGGTTTGCTTGTTTGTTTTTGAGACAGAATCATGCTCTACTACTCAGGCTAGGGTGCTGTGGCTTCATCATAGCTCACTACAACCTTAAACTCCTAGGTTCAAGGGATCCTCCCACCTCAGCCTCCCAGGTAGCTAAAACTACAGATATGTGCCACCGTGCCGAGCTATCTTTTCTATTTTTTGTAGAGATAGGGTCTCACTATGTTGCCAAGTCTCGAACTCCTGGGTTCATGCAAGCCTCCCAAAGTGCCAGAATTACAGGCATGAACCACAGTGCCCAACCCTAACATTGTTATTTTTTAACAAATAGTTTTCTATTTCTCAGTTTTCATTTTGAGAATGATAAACATTGATATATATAATCTATATAAACACAAGCTCTTTGGGGCCTGAATTATTTTTAAGAGTTTAAACAATCCTGAGACCAAAAAGTTTGAGAACCATTTTCCTAGGGAAAAACAAAACAGATTTCAGAAAGAGGGATCTGCTCACTACCCCCAATGCCCTCCAGTCTTGCTTTCTCTGCTCCCTTCTACATAAGCCCCACCCAAGCAGTCTTTAGAAATGTCAGTCTAGGCCAGGCCTGGTAGCTCATGCCTATAATCTCAGCACTTTGAAAGGCCGAAGCAGGCGGATCACCTGAGGTCAGAAGTTTGAGGCCAGCCTGGCCAACATGGCGAAATCCCATCTCTACTAAAAAAACAAAAATTAGCCAGGCGTGGTGGTGGGCACCTGTAATCCCAGGTATTCAGGAGGCTGAGGCAGGAGAACCACTTGAACCTGGGAGGCGGAGGTTGCAGTGAACGGATACTGCACCACTGCACTCTAGCCTGAGCCACAGATCGAGATTCTGTCTCAAAAAAACAAACCAAAAAAAAAGGCCAGGCGTGGTGGCTTACGCCTGTAATCCCAGCACTTTGGGAGGCTGAGGCGGGCGGATCACCTGGGGTCGGGAGTTCCAGACCAGCCTGATCACCATGGAGAAATCCCATCTCTACTAAAAAAACAAAATTAGCTGGGCATGTTGGCTCATGCCTGTAACAGCTACTCGGCAGGCTGAGGCAGGAGAATCGCTTGAATCCGGGAGGCAGAGGTTGCAGTGAGCCGAGATCGCACCATTGCACTTTAGCCTGGGCAACAGGATCGAAATCCCGTCTCAAAAAAAAAAAAAAAAAAAAGGCCGGGCGCGGTGGCTCACGCCTGTAATCCCAGCACTTTGGGAGGCTGAGGCAGGCGGATCACGAGGTCAGGAGATCGAGACCATCCTGGCTAACATGGCGAAACCCCGTCTCTACTAAAAATACAAAAAATTAGCCGGGCTTGGTGGCAGGCGCCTATAGTCCCAGCTACTCGGGAGGCTGAGGCTAGAGAATGGCGTGAACCTGGGAGGTGGAGCTTGCAGTGAACCGAGATCATGCCACTGCACTCTAGCCTGGGCGACAGAGCGAGACTCCGTCTCAAAAAAAAAAGAAATGTCATTCTAATTCTTAAAGCCATTTACCCCATCTTCGTCTAGTTTCCCAATACACATCAATCAGTGAGAAGTCATGGTTCTGTAGCCACAGGAAGTTCCGCATTATCAGGTTGGAAGTCTGCCCTTCTCAGAAAGTGATCTGACCTGTAACAACAAAACCATCTTCTCACACTAATCAATACATTTTATTTTCCACAATTTTTAAAAAAATAATTAAGAACCATGGTTATTTTTCTGACTCTAACCCATTCTTATTTTTGAATGCCTTATGTTTTGTTAGCTAAGCTGCTCAAGTAGAAGGATGAATATTGAGAACTCTCCTAGTCAATAAAACTTCAGATCACCTCTATGCACATGTTGAACTTTAATTATTGTGATTTTGTCATGGTGTATAAATACATTAAATTGAGTTATTCTAGTCCTGATCAAAGGAAGCAAGCAGAAATTTTTTATATGAGCAAATAATATTCTTAATGAAACATCCACATGCCTAACTTGGCATGCTAGTGCAAACGTATTAACTTAATAGCATGCTGCAGATATGTGTACATGCATGTGTTCTATATTTCCTGACTCTTCAGTCAATCCACAGTTAAGTTAAATGAATTCCCTCTGCCTTGATTATATTATGCCACGTTGAAATAATTTCATTTCTAAGACATGTTGGCAGTATTTGGGGGCCTCAAATAGCACATTCTATTTTATAGGTTCAATTAACATTCACTCTGGCAGATATTACGGATTGGCACATACAATATCCATGTCAACATGCTTCTAGCAGAGGTTTCAAAGATGAAAGCTATATTTTTTACTCTCCCTTGAAGCTAGGGTTCTGGGTTGATGGAGGTTTTATCAATCAAACGCAATCATGTGGGACTGGGTTTGGAATGGAGTTAAGTGGGGTAAGAAAGAGCAAGAGGCACCATTTTGCTGGTGTGGATCAGGCTGGATCTGTTTGAGACTGCAGCACTGTGAACTCTGGAGTCAAGACCCTGAGCAAGACTCCTGATTTAACAGACGGCTTCTTGATCATGGCAGGAGCCACAGCACAATTCTGTGGGGGCTTTGAGAGTTATCTATGGAAGCTCAGCCTAGGGGCTCTTTCTTCTGCTCCCTGTCCCCAGTGATTCTGCAAGCCATATTAAATCTTGCAAGGCATCCCTTTCTGCTTCTGCTAGCTAGAGTTGATGCTGTTCTCTCAGTGATAACCAAGATTCCCATGAAAACATTAGCCATCAGACAGAATTTAAAATTTCTTTCTTTACCCATATCACAGTTACAGTACATGTAGCTGGCATCATTTAATGATCTGGTAACACAACAGTTTAATCTCCATCTAAATTTAGAAAATACATTATCAGAGGTTGCTAAGTTAATATAGAGATGGGGATTGCTTCTCGGCTTGGGGTTTTATGAGTAACTAGTTTACTGAGAGATCAACTGAACAGACCCTTCTCTGATCACAGCTCCCATGTACCTGAAGAAACAAAATACCTTGCATTTATGCAATGCTTTTATACTTTTAAAAGTGCTTTCATATGCATTGCTTCAATTATAGTTCACAACAATGGAAAAGCTGAAAGGAAAAGAATTATCACATCCACATTAAAAATGAAAGAACTAAACTTCAAAGAAGCTAAATAGTTTGTTCAAAGTGTAGTAGATAAAAGGTAGAGGTGGGACTAGGACCTAAGGCAACTGTCTGCTAGTCCAGTGCTATTTTTTGAGTACTTCTGTGAAGCATGTGTATGCTTAATTAAACTTTCCCTGTATATACTGTCACAGGGACCATAACTTGCTGCCCAATAACCACTTCCTTTTCTTCTTTAGAAATAGAAATCCAGTTTTTTGTTTTTTCAGAGGCAACAGTTTACATATAATTATTTGATTACATTCCCATTCTCCCTTAAACTAGGTAGCACCTTGTGACTAAGTTCTGGTCAAGGAAATACAAGCAGAAGTATCAAATGGGACCTACTAAGAAGGCTGCTAAAAAGAGGCCAACTCAGCTGCAAAAAGAATGCTTTTATCCTTCTGGGGTTTCTCCTTCCTGCTACTTGGAATGCAGATGTGATGGCAAGAGCTCAATCAGCCATACTGACTCATGAGGCAACTTAAAGACAAATGTCACCAGTTAAGGATGGATAGCAGAAAGAAGGAAACTGGGTCGGTGACTTTACAGAGATATCATAATACTCTTGGACTTCTTACATCAGGCTTTTTATTTTTACATAAGAGAAAATAAATATACATCTTGTTAAGCTACTGTGATTTAGAGTTTCCAATTACATGCAGCAGATCTTAATCCTAACTGATACACATAATTTTCCCAAATTATTTCTATTTTAAGGTTATGCATTTTAAAATAAATGCTTTCACCAATGAGTAATCAGAGAATGCAGTGATTAGCTCAAGATAATAGCAGTCCCAAGACACAGTCAACCTCTGGATATACTATTAGATCCACATTAAATTTTGAAGAGTAGAAGCTAGATTCTCCTGTATACATATTTCAGAATAAAGACTAAAGTTGTGTCAGTGTTTTACATATTAAATATTACTAAGTATCCCCCTAAAACTGAGTACAGAGTGAGCAACATAGTAATGAGCAACATAGTAACCTTGTGCAGAAATCATATGAGTAGTTACGTGGCATGGTCCATGGAAACACTCCAGTCTACCTGGGCTCATGCCTGATATACTATGGATAGAAGCACCATTAGCCATTGGCCCCTGGGACCTGCTCACACTTCTGGCTATGGGTTGGCTAGTTTTCTTTACATTCCAAGATTTCTGATTCAGGAATCTGTTTTCAATTTCTCTAAAAATTCCCCATAAACATTAAGCTCTGTTAGATTGAGGAATAGTCATCCTTGCTGAAAGCTGGAAGGGCAGATGAGGCTCTCTCTTTCTTTCATAGGATTCCCTGGATCAGAGTTTGACTTGGAGACTGCATTTGACTAGAGTTCCCTTGCTCCACACACCTTTATGCCAACTTTTTAGGGGTTCTTTTTTTTTTGGAGACAGAGTCTCACTCTGTTGCCCAGGCTGAAGTGCAGTGGCACGAACTCAGCTTACTGCAACCTCCACCTCCCCGGTTCAAGCAATACTCCTGCCTCAGCCTCCCAAGTAGCTGGGATTACAGGCACATGCCGCCACACCTGGCTAAATTTTTGTATTTTAGTAGAGATGGGGTTTCACTGTGTTGCCCAGGCTGGTCTTGAACTCCTGAGCTCAGGCAATACACCCGCCTCAGCCTCCCAAAGTGCTAGGATTACAGGCGTGAGCCACCACACCTGGCCTCTTTAGGGGTTCTTAACCTATTTTGTTCCATGTACCGCTTTGGCTGTCTGGTGGACCCCTTTCTGAAAATGTTTTTAAATCTATAAGACAGAAGATAGCAAACCGATTATATTGAAATACAGTTATCAAAATATTTGAATTTAATTTTGTTAATATGTCTCTTTATTAAGATACCACATTTCAAGATGTCACAGTACATCTAATAATTACCACAATCTTAGAGAGGAGGATAAATAATATTTTGAGATATCAGTAACCACTGTAATGTAAAAGGAAAATACATGTGATTTCTATTAGAGACTGAATCACAGCTAAAGTTAATTGTGTCGTGGTTTGTGTCCTACATTCACAATGGAAAAAAATACTAAATTTCAGATAGAGATTATGAAAATAAATATGAGATTTTTTTTTCCATCAGATTCATGGGCCCCTCAAGTCCAAGCACAGATGCGTTGGGAATCTATGGATCCCAGGTTAGAACACTGCTTTAAATCATGAAAGAGTCTGCATGACTCCTGCATTCCATCAGAGACCATGTAAGAGTTCTGGTTTGCGGTATAATTAGATACTGGCAAGATGGGTCCTCAATTTTAGCACCTTTCACAGTTCAGGAACCTGGTGAAAGCTATAATATATAGATAACTGATTCTAGTCATTGTCATCCAGAAAGGCATGTGTTGTAAAATGTTAACTCCACTGCAAATGACAAAGGACGTTAGACTGCAGTTACTGGTCAATGCATGGATTAAAGGAAAAATGAACTATCAGTGGGCCCCTTGAGCATCTTCTTTGTAAAGAACTGAGACCCAGGAAAATAGCTATGCATTTACTGTGTACATAGTATGTTTTGGCCAATCTGCAGATAAAAGACATCAGTCTCGAAGGCCTTATTTGGGACATCCCTCTCAACGATAAAATCAAATATGAAACTAAGAAAAATAATAAAAATCAAATTCCTTTGAAAGTTCTCTATAAACATTAAGCTCAAAGCTCTCCCCAAAATCCAATTTAGCAAAAGACATTTCTACAATAAAGTGGTGCTTGACAAGAACAATTTAAGGAAATAGTTCTGGTGTCTTTATTTACTATTAAAGAGACATACACAAATAAAATATGATGAAGTACTTATCACAAATAATACGTTTTGAATTATTTTCAAAGCCACAGGAGATTTTAAAAGACAACCTCAGAGTTATTCATGACAATGGACTATAACCCAGTCCTGGAGTCATTTCTGCAGCTTAACTTCAAATCAGTTTAGTGAAATTAAGAAAAATCAAAAGAAAGTCTTTCTGAATTCAAAAGATACTTATAAGTGAAGCAAAATTTGAGGGTAAAATTATCTATTTACAAAAAGACACATTCCATTGAGACAGTTTATTATCATAAATTTCATTAGCAAATGCAGATACTGTATGACAGTTTATAAATGCATCTTGGCAATTTGGTTTTTTTTGTTTTGTTTTGTTTTGTTTTGAGATGGAGTCTCTGTTGCCCAGGCTGGAGTGCAATGGCGCAATCTCAGCTCACTGCAACCTCTGCTTTCCAGGTTTAAGTGATTCTCCTGTTTCAGCCTCCGAAGCAGCTAAGATTGCAGGTGGCCGCCACCACATCCAGCTAATTTTTGTATTTTTAGTAGAAATGGGGTTTCACCATGTTTACCAGGCTGGTCTTGAACTCCTGGCCTCAAGTGATCCACCCACCTTGGCCTCCCAAAGTGCTGGGATTACAGGCGTGAGCCACTGCTCCCAGCCAATTTTTTTTTTTTTTTAAGAGACAGGATCTTGCTCTGTCACCCAGGCTGGAGTGCAGTGGCACAGTCATAGTTCACTGTAAACTTGAACTCCTGGGCTCAAGCTATTCTCCTACCTCAGCCTCCCGAGAAGCTAGGAGTACAGGTGTGCACCATCATACCCAGCTAATTTTTTACTTTTAATAGAGATGGGTCTGGCTATGTTGCCCAGCTGGTCTCAAACTCCTGGGCTCAAGAGACCCTCCTGTCTCAGCCTCCCAAAGTGCTGGGATTATAGGCATGAGCCACTATGCCCGGCTGAAATTTTGAACACACAAATACACCACATAATACCAGATTTAGAGTCAGAGAAACCTATTTTAAATCTTTGCTCTGCCACATGTTTAACTGTGTGAGCATGGGCAAGTTACTTAGCCACTCTGATCTTCAATTTCCTCATCCATGGGAATAACAATTATACCTGTCTCTTATGGTTGTACTGAGAATTAAGTAAATAACTGTAAAGCACCTAGAACACTTATTGATATATATTAAGCACTTTATAATTTATCATCAAATGATTCTTGTGAGAATTAAATGTAATGTTACCTATAAAGTTCTTGGCATACTGTCTGGCATATACTTAATACTCAATAAATGGTAATTAATATCAGAAACAGTAGAAGTATTAGTATTAGCATTTAATGATATTAGAATTTATGTTGGTATTAGCATTAATATAGTATTGCTGCACTTTGGGAGGCCAAGTGAGGAGGACTGCTTGAGTCCAGGAGCTTGAGACTAACCTGGACAACATAGCAAGACCTCATCTCTACAGAAAAATAAAACAATTAACTGAGTGTGATGGTGCATGCCTATAGTCCTAGCTATTAGGAAGGCTGAGGCAGGAGGATCACTTGAGCCCAGGAGTTCAAGGCTGCAGTGAGCTATGATTACGCCACTGCACTCTGCCTGGGAGACAGAGTGAGATCCCATCTCCAACAAAAAAGAATACACACACACACACACACACACACACACACACACACACAGTATTGCTGTAAGTATTGGCATTGGTATTGGTTTAGATATCAATAATGGCATTAGTATAGTATGATGTTATCATGAAATGCATGCCAAAATACGGAGTTCCTCCTCAAGATGCTGTTGCTCTGAGGAACTCCTTTCCTGCCATGTCTTAAAGAAGGTGAGGGCTGGGACCCACCCTTTCTCTGGGTATATGACGATCTTAGAAATGGACCCCAAACCAACAATTCCATGGCTATGTACAGTCATGCATGTGGGAAGAATATCTTTGAGCCAAGAACCTTTCCCTCAATCACATCTTTGATCTGGTCTCCCTGAGAGTGTAGAAAAAGGGAGTTCTCACCCTCTCCTGTTGGCAGCAAAAGAAGGAGGAATTGGAAAACTGGGATACTCTCTAAAGACCACAGAGGGTATTATGCAGCCAAGTGTCCCCACTTGGCTGGGGTGGGGGATGCTGCATGATGACCCAGGTGTTCTTTGAGGACTTCAGTATCAATGCAATGACCACAAAGTATTGGGAATAAGAACACAATGATAATCAACAGGGTGACTATAGTTAACATTAATCAATTGTACATTTCAGCTAGCTAGAAGAGAATAATTAGAATGTTCCTAGCATAAAGAAAAGAGATATATTTAAGGTGATGGATATCCCAATTACCCTGATATGATTATAGGAATGTATCAAATTATCACGTGTATCCCGAAAATATGTGCATCTAATATGTATCAATTAAAAATTCTCTAATTTTTAAAAAAACAATATAACGATCATGTTAAATATGCGAAAAGCAAAGTTATTCTATCAACGTGTTCGGGGAGTTACCTCTGGCATTGACTGCTAAGGATTGGATTCTGGTAGCTTACACTTCCAGATCCAAGCAAGAAGTTGATGGAGAAAGAGGAGAATACTGGCTGATTCCTCCATTAGTAGGGAAGGAGGTGAGTGTTAACAACCCCTTGTCCCTCCTCCCTCCAAAACCACTTCTCAGGCCACCTGTGGTGGCTCACATCTGTAATCCCAGTGCTTTGGGTGGCCAAAGCATGAGAGGATCCCTTGAGGCCAGGAATTGGAAGCTACAGTGAGCAATGATCACACTACTGCACTCTAGCCTGGGCACCAAAGTGGGACCCTGTCTCTAAGTAAACGAATGAGTGCTTTTCTTAAGTGTCTGCTTTTCAGTTAACAGTTTCTGTCTCTAAAAAAAAAAAATAATAACAACAAAAAATAGCAAAACCACTTCTAAGCCCTTTATCTTTTGCCAGAAAAACACAGCTACCTAGGCCCCCTGGGTAACAGATGCCAGAGCCTTTGAAGAGGCCCTCAGAGTAGTTTCCTGCTCTTCTTAATTTTATTTTTCCTTTTCTTGGTTTGGTTGCACAAAATAATTACAATGACACTTGTTAATATGAACTACTTATCATTTATGGCTTGTTATCATGCAGTACAATAATAATTACAGCTATCATTAAATGTATGTCTAACTTTATTATAAGTGTTATTTGATTAGAACTCTAAATTCTGTTCACTGACATTCATATTTCATAATTTATTGCTCAAGTGGCATGATCGTTCACTCATAACTTTTTTAAAATTAAGAGAAGCATTAATTAAGAGGCCAGGTTCTAGTCCCAACCTGATTATAATTAGCTGTGTGACTTGGGGCAATTCACTTAGTCTTTTTGAGTCTCAGTTTCTTCAAATATAAGATGAAGTGATTGAGTTAGAAGGCCATGCATCTCTAAAATTCCACAGTGTTATAATTACACTATTATTGAGCATTCTTTAACGTTATTAAGGCCCATTTTAACCTTATACAACTTCAAAAAAACTACTATAAAAGCTGATTATGCTTTGTTCACTCAGCATCATATCTGTCCTAAGCATCATTCCCGGCATTTCAGAAACAGTCCCATTTACTCTTCTTAACAAACCTATGAAGTAGATACAATTGTCCATAAGAAAACTGTGGCTTAGAGCTCCCTAACTCAGCGATGCTGGAATCCAGATATCTGCACTCTGCTCGATTCCAAAGTCTGTGTACTTCAAACTACGTTGCGATGCCCCTAAAGCAATTCTGAATGACGTAATTGAGTTAAGAGTGATGTCAACCTGCCCCACATTTGAAATACACTTTACGGTGTGTGTGTATTTTCCACCCTCCCTCCCCTCCTTCTGTTTCTCCTGCTTCTCTTCCTTCTTCTTCTTTAGCTAAATTTCCTTACAATTTGATTTTTAATTATCTGCTTCTTTCTCATAAAATAAAAATTTAGAGTGGCTACAAATATTTCTGTTACTAGAATTAATTGGTTGTTGGAATACCCAATAAATTCAAATTTTTTTATTTGTCCTATATGTTAAAGTATCCTATAATAACTTATAATCTGTATGCAGACAGAGAACTCAGTATAGTGTGGTACATGGGCTTAAGAGCTAGACAAATGGTGCATCTCTGTGGTCCCAGCTACCTGGGAGGCTGAGGCAGGAGGATTGCTTGAGCTCAGGAGTTGGAGACAGCTTGAGCAACGCAGTAAAATCCTATCTCTAAAAACGAAAAACAAAAAAGAAAAAGAAAGTTCAAATACTCGGGCTTTTCTGCTGGTGAAGAGCTCTGTGGCTTGGCGGTTAGTTACTGAACTTTTCTGGTTAAATTTACTCAGCAGGTAAATAGATGCAATAGTGCCTTCCTTAAAGAGAAAAATAATAAGTCCTGAAGGTAAGCAACGATATCAACAACAGGGGCCGGGTGTGGTGGCTCATGCCTATAATCCCAGCACTTTGGGAGGCCAAGGTAGGCAGATCATTTGAGGTCAGGAGTTTGAGATCAGTCTGGCCAACGTGGTGAAACTCCGTCTCTATTAAAAATACAAAAATTAGCTGGGTGTGGTGGTACAGGCCTGTAGTCCCAGCTACTAGGGAGGCTGAGGTGGGAGGATTGCTTGAACCTGGGAGATGGAGGTTGCAGTGAGCCGAGATTTCGCCACGGCACTCCAGCCTGGGCAAAAGAGTGAGACTCTGTCTCAAAAAAAAAAAAAAGATATCTACAACAATCAGAGCTGACATTTATTCATTAAGAACCAGGCAGTGTAGGCCGGACGTGGTGGCTCACGCCTGTAATCCCAGCACTTTGGGAGGCTGAGGCAGGCGGATCACCTGAGGTCAGGAGTTCGAGACCAGCCTGACCAAAATGGAGAAACCCCATCTCTACTAAAAATACAAAATTAGCCGGGTGTGGTGGCACATGCCTGTAATCCCAGCTACTTGGGAGGCTGAGGCAGGAGAATCACTTGAACCCAGGAGGCAGAGGTTGCGGTGAGCCAAGATAGTGCCATTGCACTCCAGCCGGGGCAACAAGAGCGAAACTCGGCCGGGCGCGGTGGCTCACGCCTGTAATCCCAGCACTTTGGGAGGCCGAGGTGGGTGGATCACAAGGTCAGGAGATCGAGACTATCCTGGCTAACACGGTGAAACCCCATCTCTACTAAAAGTACAAAAAAAAAAATTAGCCGGGCGCAGTGGCAGGCGCCTGTAGTCCCAGCTACTCAGGAGGCTGAGGCAGAATGGCATGAACCCGGGAGGCAGAGCTTGCAGTGAGCCGAGATCTCACCACTGCACTCCAGCCTGGGTGACAGAGCGAGACTCTGTCTCAAAAAAAAAAAAAAAAAAAAAGAGCAAAACTCTGTCTCAAAAAACAAACAAACAAAAAGAAATCAGGTAGTGTGCCAAATATTTTATTGTATTATCTAATAAATCCTCACAACTACATATAAACTGAGTCTTAGTTTATATAAGCTGAGTCATATATTCTACATATAAACTGAGTTATTGGTCCCGTTTTTTACAAACAGATGACAAAACTAAGACACAGCATAATTAAGTCACTTGCCCAGGTCATGTGGGTAGAGAGTGGCAGGGCCCAGATTTCCACCTAGGCAGTCTATCTTCAGGACCTAAACTCAAAGAATGGCACCTGACACAGAAGCAAACTTCAATAAAAATTTATTTCCTTCACTTTTATAAATGTTTTAAGAGATTTGCAATAAGAAACTGGTTAACACATTGTTTACTGAGGTGAACTTGATTTCCAACCTTAAAAGTTATATACATTTTGTAGGGAATATTGTATCCGAATGTTAGAAAGTATAGAATGACCCACTTCAAGTAAAAAAGCTTTAAATAAGGTCTGTTTTAAATAGCATGCCCTAGAGTATTCACCACAAAAATTGCCAACAATTTATCAAGTGGGCTATGAGTGTGTGTGTGAGTGTGTGTGTATATGAGAGAGACAGACAAAGAGAGCATCTCACCCACTGATTTGTTCTTCTGACATTTGGTAAATAAACTCTTGCTGTTGCCTTTGTCTTTTATACCAAATAATTAAATAATTTAGTTTGAAATTAATTCTTGAGCTTGAAAGCCATCAGGGTTAGTCACATTTTTAGGGGAAAATATTTAGGCATCTGAGACCCTTATTAGATTTCTAATTTTTTTCTTTTTTTTGAGACAGAGTCTCGCTCTGTTGCCCAGGCTGGAGTGCAGTGCTCGATCTCAGCTCACTGCAGACTCCGCCTCCCACATTCAAGTGATTCTCCTGCCTCAGCCTCCCAAGTAGCTGGTATTACAGACATGTGCCACCACACTTGGCTAATTTTTTGTATGTTTAGTGGAGACAGGGTTCGCCATGTGTGCCAAGCGGGTCTCAAACCCCTGACCTCAAGTGATCCACCCGCCTTGGCCTCCCAAAGTGCTGGGATTACAGGCGTGAGCCATCGCATCCGTCCAAGATTTCTAATTTTTTTTTACTTGATTTATGTCAAGTGATATTAATCCCACAAAGGGGGAAAAAAAAGAAAGATAGGAAAGGGAAGGGAGGAAAAGGAAAGGAAGTGAGGGGGGAGAGAGAGGGTAGAGAGGTAGAGAAGAGAAGGACTTGAAAAGGAGAGGAAGAAGGAAAAAAGCTTCAAGCTAAGGCAAAAGGATCTAGCCATATATATCCAAGACAATAAGGAGAATATCTGTCTTAAAGATGTCTATCAAATACTTTAAAGATAAAAAGAAATGAAACACCTTACTGAGACAAGAACAGTGTTCATCTATTTATTATATATATTAAAATTCATGTCTATATTCTGTAGCTCTGAGGGTGAAAGAACAAACCAATCTATTCCTGCAAATGAGAAGGGAAAGTAAGTTGTCTTATTGGAAATAAAACGCATTGCTTCAGTAGGAATTGGGGAGGAAGTCTGCAGGCTTGTGGATGCGGAACACTGGACAAGCAATGTTATTAATATGTGATGGCGCAAGTAGTAGGGCAAAGGGTGCTCCTTCTAGTCAGAAATCACTGGTTCTCGGCTTTGGCTCAGCCCTGCTATTTAAGTTTCTATGTGCTTCAGGGAAAATTATTCTTTTAATTCAATATAAATGATGATACAACCACAATTAGGCTACATTGTGCATTTAAGATTCTTAATTAGGCCAGTCACAGTGGCTCAGGCCTGTAATCCCAGCACTTTAGGAGGCCTAGGTAGGAGGATCCCTTGAGCCCAGGAGTTTGTGACCAGCCTGGGCAACATAGGGAGACCTCTATCTCTACAAAAAAAAAAAAAAAAAAAAAAAAATCAAAAATTAGCTGGTCAAGTTTTTTCAAGTGTTGTGTCAAAGAAATAAAATTAAATTTAAAAAAATGTTTTAATTAAAAGATTGGCTGGATGTACACACCTATACTCTTAGCTGATAGCACAAGCCTATAGTCTCAGCTTCTCAGGAGGCTGAGGTGGAAGATTGCTTGAGCCCGGGAGGTTGAGACTGCCGTGAGCCATGATCACACCACTGCACTCCAGCCCAAGTGACAGAGCAGGACCTGTCTCAAAAATAAAATAATTAATTTAGAAAAACAATGCAAATAAAATATCAGCCACATAATTTCTTTCCATTTCCATTTGACTTTGTCATCAGTATATCCAAGATGAATTGAGGCTAAACATATATATTTCAAGTATGGTAATTTGCTCTATGTTTGAGGCAAATAAGAAAAGATGCAGGCCAGGCACGGTGGCTCATGCCTGTAATCCCAGCACTTTGGGAGGCTGAGGCAGGCAGATCACTTGAGGTCAGGAGTTTGAGACCAGCCTGGACAACATGGCAAAACCCCATCTGTACTAAAAATACAAAAGTTAGCTGGGTGTGGTGGCACACACCTGTAGTCCCAGCTACTTGGGAGGATAAGGTGGGTGAATCATTTGAACCTGGCAGGCAGAGGTTGCAGTGAGCCGAGATCACACCACTGCACTCCAGCCTGGGTGACGGAGACTCCATCTCAAACAAAAAAAACACAAATAATAATTTTAAAAAAAGAAGAGATGTAGATAGTGAATTCCTTGCTAATTGGTCTTTTCTCTTGGAGTTATTCCTCATGTTCTAGAGAAAAAGTACGTATAAAATTGTGGAAATATGGAAGTTCATCAGACTGGAGAGTGTGTTAGTAGAGAACAAAATAAAAATTCTCAAAAATTACACAGGTTACTCAATTTCATCTTCTTGACTAAAGTTAGATACTAAAAAATTAAATTCTAATTACAGTGGGATTCAACAGCAGGGAGGAGGAGAAAGTAACCAAAACTGATCACAATTTTATTTTCATTTAAATCACTTTGTTAATTGGGTTAGACTCCTACTGCTAAAAGGGGGAGGACTACAGAAGATTAGTTTATTTTTAGCTTGTTGCTATAAAACTCTTCTGTGCTTCTTTCAGCTCAGAGTCAAAAGAAGAGTAAATGTTTTCAAAACTAACAGAACGTTAAGGTTGCACATTGGCATCTTTGTTCTAATGAACAGAGTGTGATTTGAAGATGGCAAACTTGGGTTTTGTACCATAACTAGCTCCAAAGCTTCTGGCTTATATAGGAGCAAGTTTTGCCTTTCCCATTGGTAATGTGTTGTGGTTGAGCTGTTAACAATACTAAAGCATATACTACATCCTTATATATATCAATTTCAAACTATTTACCTGCTCACTGTGTTTTTTTCTTCCATAAATAATGCACAAGAGAGTAAAGTATATGGAAGCCTTTTTTTTTCGTTAACACAAACAAAAAGGTGGGTGAGGTGGGTGACCCACCTACCTCAGCCTCCCAAAGTGCTGAATTAGACGTGAGCCACCACGCCCAGCCCTTTTGTGTTGTTCTTATTGTTCTCCTTGTCTCTATTCTGTGTGATAAGGTCCTCCAAGGTGCTGTCTATCCTTATTCCATCCTTGATTACTCCCCAGGACCAACCTTCAATGTCTTCCGCACAGTATACATTCAATAAATTTTGCTGTCATTTTTCTTTTTTTAAAAAAAAAAGGAATTACACTACCTTACAGATAAGGAAGTAGAAAAATAGCAAGACTTGTCCAAGGTCACACAGGTAGTAAAGGAGAAAGTGGCAATTTGCAATGCTGTATTATGGTCTTTGTCATTTCATTAAATGGGCCAATAAAATTATCCCCACCATTAAGTGACTTTATCAGGTAACTTTAAGTGGAAGTTCCTAGATTTGGCTGGCTACACATATGACCTCAGGCCATTCATTGTAAAGCCACAAATCTCATAATCTCCGAGGTCACTAAGAGCTTTATTTCCTTGCCAAGAGCGGTGGCTCACACCTGTAATCCCAGCACTTTGGGAGGCCGAGGCGGGGGGATCACGAGGTCAGGAGATCGCGACCATCCTGGCTAACACGGTGAAACCCCGTCTCTACTAAAAAAAAAAAAAAAAAAAAAATACAAAAAATTAGCCGGGCTCCGTGCGGGCGCCTGTAGTCCCACCTACTCGGGAGGCTGAGGCAGGAGAATGGCGTGAACCCGGGAGGCGGAGCTTGCAGTGAGCCAAGATCGCGCCACTGCACTCCAGCCTGGGCAAAAGAGCGAGACTCCGTCTCAAAAAAAAAAAACAAAAAAAAAACAAAAGCAAAGCTTTTTTTCCATTTTCACTAGAAATGATCACACAGGGATTTACTATTTACTCAGATTTGCTTCAAGCATGATGTCAGTTGTCACAAGGTGGATGGGGCTGGGCTGCTCTAACCAGTATTTGGTGGAAGACTTCCAAAAAGTCCAGGTAATGCAGGAAGTGGCAGGTGAGTCACTGTTAGTAGCCCGCACTAGGAAAGAGACCAAGCTGGAGTAACATGATCCCAGGGAATTGCAAAACAAGCCAAATTTGGCTTTTTCTCTCATCTACTCTTCTCTGTGCTGCCTCCCTGGTCCTGCTCCTCAAACTGCAGACCTGGTCATTACCATTCTTAGCTTCCTCATGCTCAAACTCTCTCTCCTGATTCTTCAGGCCCAGATATTAAGCTGATTTTAAAAATTAAAACAAAAAAGGTCTTATTCTTGGCAAGTCAATTTCTTCTTTGCTAGGTAACATACATTCATTTCACTTTATTTATTTATTCATTTGAGACAGGGTCTTTCTTTGCCACCCAGGCTGGAGTGCAGTGGCACAATCACAGCTCACTGCAGCCTCAACCTCTTGGGCTCAAGTGATCCTATGGCCTCAGCCTTCCAACTGGCTGGGACTACAAGGACACACCAACATGCCTGGCTAAATTTTTATTTTTTGTAGAAATGGGTTCTCTCTCTTGCCCAGGCTGGTTTTGAACTCCCAGGCTCAAGCAATCCTCCCACCTTAGCCTCCCTAAGTGCTGGGATTACAGCCTCACTTCTCTATAGGCTTTAGAGCTAATGCCCCTGTTTTAATTCCCTAATCCAAAAGTACCAAATACAGTTCATCTCCTGTTAATTCCAACCGATTGGTAGTGGGCCCTAGAATGGTGAGCTGATAAGGATTCTGAGGCCATGCATGGGCTCAGTGGTAAAGAGTGCTGGGGCCAGGAGCCGTGGCCCATGCCTGTAATCCCAGCACTTTGGGTGGCTGAGGCGGCTGGATCACCTGACGTCAGGAGTTCCAGACCAGCCTGGCCAACATGGTGAAACCCCGTCCCTACTAAAAATACAAAAATTAGCTGGCATGGTGGCAGGTGCCTGTAATCCCAGCTACTTGGGAGGCTGAGGCAGGAGAATTGCTTAAACCTGGGAGGCGGAGGTTGCAGTGAGCAGAGGTCACGCCACTGTACTCCAGCATGGATGACAAGAGCGAAACTCTGTCTCAAAAGAAAAAAAAAAGAGTGCTGGAATGGATGAGTGGTGGTCCTCTGGGCATAGACATGTCTACTATACATTTGTCATTTCTGACCTCATAGGAAGTGCTTGCAATGGTAGGAATCTCCCAGACAGGCAGAAGAAAAGGATCTACCATAGCAGTCCCCTATGACTGATGCAGTAAAGGAAGTCAGACTATGTGGCATTCTGCAAATTGTGTAATTTAAGAAGCTTTAGCCCTCTCCACTCTCCCCTCTCCCCTCTCCCCACGGTCTCCCTCTCCCTCTCTTTCCCTCTCCCCTGCCCCACGGTCTCCCTCTCCCTCTCTTTCCACGGTCTCCCTCTGATGCCGAGCCGAAGCTGGACTGTACTGCTGCCATCTCAGCTCACTGCAACCTCACTGCCTGATTCTCCTGCCTCAGCCTGCCAAGTGCCTGCGATTGCAGGCGCGCGCCGCCACGCCTGACTGGTTTTCGTATTTTTTTGGTGGAGACGGGGTTTCGCTGTGTTGGCCGGGCTGGTCTCCAGCTCCTAACCGCAAGGGATCCGCCAGCCTCCGCCTCCCAAGGTGCCGGGATTGCAGACGGAGTCTGGTTCACTCAGTGCTCAATGGTGCCCAGGCTGGAGTGCAGTGGCGTGATCTTGGCTCGCTACAACCTCCACCTCCCAGCCGCCTGCCTTGGCCTCCCAAAGTGCCGAGATTGCAGCCTCTGCCCCGCCGCCACCTCGTCTGGGAAGTGAGGAGTGTCTCTGCCTGGCCACCCATCATCTGGGACGTGAGGAGCCCCTCTGCCTGGCTGCCCAGTCTGGAAAGTGAGGAACGTCTCTGCCCGGCCGCCATCCCATCTAGGAAGTGAGAAGCGCCTCTTCCCGGCCGCCATCCCATCTAGGAAGTGAGGAGCGTCTCTGCCCGGCCGCCCATCGTCTGAGATGTGGGGAGCGCCTCTGCCCCGCCACCCTGTCTGGGATGTGAGGAGCGCCTCTACCCAGCCGTGACCCCGTCTGGGAGGTGAGGAGCGTCTCTGCCCAGCCGCCCTGTCTGAGAAATGAGGAGACCCTCTACCTGGCAACCGCCCTGTCTGAGAAGTAAGGAGCCCTTCCGCCCGGCAGCCGCCCCGTCTGAGAAGTGAGGAGCCCCTCCGCCCGGCAGCCACCCTGTCTGGGAAGTGAGGAGCGTCTCCGCCCGGCAGCCACCCCATCCGGGAGGGAGGTGGGGGGGTCAGCCCCCTGCCCGGCCAGCCGCCCCATCTGGGAGGGAGGTGGGGGGGTCAGCCCCCCACCCGGCCAGCCACCCCGTCCGGGAGGTGAGGGGCGCCTCTGCCCGGCAGCCCCTACTGGGAAGTGAGGAGCCCCTCTGCCCGGCCACCACCCCGTCTGGGAGGTGTACCCAACAGCTCATTGAGAACGGGCCATGATGACAATGGCGGTTTTGTGGAATAGAAAAGGGGGAAAGGTGGGGAAAAGATTGAGACATCGGATGGTTGCCGTGTCTGTGTAGAAAGAGGTAGACATGGGAGACTTTTCATTTTGTTCTGTACTAAGAAAAATTCTTCTGCCTTGGGATCCTGTTGATCTGTGACCTTACCCCCAACCCTGTGCTCTCTGAAACATGTGCTGTGTCCACTCAGGGTTAAATGGATTAAGGGCGGTGCAAGATGTGCTTTGTTAAACAGATGCTTGAAGGCAGCATGCTCGTTAAGAGTCATCACCACTCCCTAATCTCAAGTACCCAGGGGACACAAACACTCTGCCTAGGAAAACCAGAGACCTTTGTTCATTTGTTTATCTGCTGACCTTCCCTCCACTATTGTCCTATGACCCTGCCAAATCCCCCTCTGTGAGAAACACCCAAGAATGATCAATAAAATAAATAAATAAATAAATAAATAATTAAAAAAAAAAAAAAAGAAGCTTTAAACTCTACCATGTGCAGAGATAGTTAAGGCCAAAAACGCTATACAGCATATACAATGTTCTTATGAGGGTTTTTCATTGTTGCTGTTTTTTGAGATGGAGTCTTTTGCTCTTATTGCCCAGGCTAGAGTGCAATGGTGAGGTCTTGGCTCACTGCAACCTCTGCCTCCCAGGTTCAAACGATTCTCCTGCCTCAGCCTCCTGAGTAGCTGGGATTACAGGCATGCACCACCACGCCCAGCTAATTTTTTTTATTTTTAGTAGAGATGGGGTTGCATCATGTTGGTCAGGCTGGTCTCGAACTCCTGACCTCAGGTGATCCACCCACCTCGGCCTCCCAAAGTGCTGGGATTACAGGAGTGAGCCACTGTGCCTGGCCGAGGTTTCAACTCACTTATATTACCTAAAAAGTACTGTTCTATTTTTATATTATTTCATTGTTTTGTTCAAAATTAAAGGTTGGAGCTGTATCTTTTGTTCCTAGTTATAAATTGGCTAATTACTTACTGTCTTCTTTTCTCTGTAGAGTCCCAACTAGGCACATTATTTTTAATTTCCCTTTCTAAAAACAATGTTATCTAATGTCATCACCTAGCTACCACATACCACCAAGCTGAAAATACCAGAAGAATTGAAAAGCAGCTGGGTGCAGTGGCTCATGTCTGTAATCCCAGCACTTTGGGAGGCGGAGGCAGGTGGATCACGAGGTCAGGAGATTGAGACCATCCTGGCTAACACGGTGAAACCCCGTCTCTACTAAAAAATACAAAAAATTAGCTGGGCGTGGTGGGGGGGCGCCTGTAGTCCCAGCTACTCGGGAGGATGAGGCAGGAGAATGGCGTGAACCGGGAGGCGGAGCTTGCAGTGAGCCGAGATCACACCACTGCACTCCAGCCTGGGAGACAGTGAGACTCCGTCTCAAAAAAAAAAAAAAAAAAAAAAACACAAAGAATTGAATAGCAATCTTGATTTACCATGTGGTTACAGAAATATTAAATATTTAAGAAACAAATGACATCATTTCTTGAGAAAATTAGGGTATAAAAGTGCTCTATTTTACAGAACTGATGTGTTTCCAAGCAAGACCAGGAGCTACATTTTCATAAAAAGACATAAAGTTTGCATTTGTTTTCTATTTAGTTTGCAGTGGTGCTGGAGAGACCACTTAAAATGGCAGAACAGCTACTATTGCCAATGTTCTTGTGGCCACTGCTGAGAATTTTGTCCTTGTCGTTAAAGAGGAAGCTGCTTCCAAGACTGTTCTCTAGAGCTTGACTTAGTAACCACTGTCAGTGTATTAAAACCACATTACCAGCACAGGGGAGCTCCCTGCCTCCACTGTCAGAGCTACCACAGTCACCATGTGCTATAATTTGGATCTGTGTCCCTGCCCACATTTCATGTCAAATTTTAATCCCCAATGTTGGAGATGGAGCCTGGTGGGAGGTGATTGGATCACCGAGATGGTCCTTCGTGAATGGTTTAGCACCATCCCTTTGGTGCTGTTCTCATGATAGAGTTCTCATGAGATCTGGCTGTTTAAAAGTGTGTGGCACCTCCCCTCTCTCGCTCTTGGTCCTGCACCTGCCATGTAAGATGCCTGCTCCCACTTTGCCCTCTGGCACCATGATTGTAAGTTTCTTGAGGCCTCCCCAGAAGGAGATGCTTCCTTGCTTCCTGTATAGCCTGTGGAACCATGAGCCAATTAAACCTGTTTTCATTACAAATTAACCAGTCTCAGGTATTTCTTTTTTTTTTTTTTCTTTTTTTTTTGAGACGGATCTCACTCTTGTCCCCCAGGCTGGAATGCAATGGCACCATCTTGGCTCACTGCAACCTCCCCCTCCCAGGTTCAAGTGATTCTCCTGCCTCAGTCTCCCAAGTAGCTAGGATTACAGGCGCCTGCCACCACACCCAGCTAATTTTTGTATTTTTAGTAGAGATGGGGTTTTACCATGTTGGCCAGGCTAGTCTTGAAGTCCTGACCTCAGGTGATCCACCCACCTCGGCCTCCCAAAGTGCTGGGATTACAGGCGTGAGCCACCGCACCCGGCTTTTTTTTTTCTTTTTTTTCTTTTCTTTTTTTTTAGGCATAGTTTCACTCTTGTCATCCAGGCTGGAGTGCAATGGTGTGATCACAGCTCACTCCAACATCTGCCTCCCAGGTTCAAGTGATTCTCCTACCTCAACCTCCCAAGTAGCTGGGATTACAGGCATGCACCATCATGCCCAGCTAATTTTTGTATTTTTAGTAGAGACAGGGTTTTGCCATGTTGGCCAGGCTGGTCTCAAACTCTTGACCTCAGGTGATCCACCCACCTTAGCCTCTCAAAGTGCTGGGATTACAGGCATGAGCCACTGTGCCCAGCTCAAGTATTTTTTTTTTTAAGCCTCACTTTGTTACCAGGCTGGAGTGCAGTGGTGCCATCTCAGCTCACTGCAACCTCCACCTCCCGGGTTCAAGTGATTCTCCTGCCTTGGCCTCCCAAGTAGTTAGGACTACAGGTGCATGCCACCATGTCCAGCTAATTTTTGTATTTTTAGTAAAGATGGGGTTTCACCATGTTGACCAGGATGGTCTCGATCTCTTGACCTCATGATCCACCCACCTCAGCCTCCCAAAGTGCTGGGATTACAGACGTGAGCCACCATGCCTGGCCCAGCTCAAGGATTTCTTTATAGCAATGTGAGAATGGACTAATACAGAAAAGTGGTACTGAGGAGTAGGGCATTGCTATAAAGATAACTAAAAATGTGGAAATGGCTTTGGGACTGGGTAATGGGAAGAGGTTGGAAGAGTGTGGAGGGCTCAGAAGAAGACAGGGAGGTGAGGGAAAGTTTGGAACTTACTAGAGACTTGTTGAATGATTGTGACCAAAATGCTGATGGTGATATGAACAGAGATGGCCAAGCTGATGAGTTCATGAGTTCTCAGATGGAGATGAGGAACTTATTGGGAACTGGGGCAAAGGTCACTTTTGTTACACCGTGGCAAAGAGCTTGGTTGGATTGTGCCCCTGTCTAGGGATCTGTGGAACATTGAACTTGAGAGTGATGACTTAGAGTATCAGACAGAAGAAATTCCTAAGAAGCAAAGTGTTCAAGATATGGCCTGGCTGCTTCTAACAACCTATGCTCACGTGCATAAGCAAAGAAATGACATAAACTCAAAGTTACATTTCAAAGCAAGGCAGAGCATAAAAGTTTGAAAAATTTGCCTCTGAGCCATGTGGTAGAAAAGAAAAGCCCATTTTCAGGGGAAGAATTCAAGCCAGCTGCAGAAATTTACATAAGTAAAAAGAAGCCAAGGCCAGGCACAGTGACTCACACCTGTAATCCCAGCACTTTGGGAGGCTGAGGTGGGCAGATCACATGGTCAGGAGTTTGAGACCAGTCTGGCCAGTGTGGTGAAACCCCGTCTCTACTAAAAATACAAAAAATTAGCCGGGCGTGGTGGTGCATGCTTGTAGTCCCAAGCTACTTAGGAGGCTGAGGCAAGAGAATTGCTTGAACCTGGGAGACGGAGGTTGCAGTGAGCTGGGGTTGTGCCACTGCACTCCAGCCTGGGTAACAGAGCGAGATTCTGTCTCAAAAAAAAAAAAAAAAAAAAAAAGGAGCCAAATGCTAATATCCAAGACAATGGGGAAGAGGTCTCAAAGGCATTTCAGAGACCTTCACTGTAGCCCCTCCCATCACAGTCCCAGAGGCCTAGGAAGGAAGAATGGTTTCCATGGGCCAGGCCCAGTGCCCTGCTGCCCTGAGCAGCCTCAAAGCCTCGGGACACTGCTCTCTGCATCCTGGCTGCTCTGGCTCCCACAGTGGCTAACAGGGAACCAGGTTAAGCTCACACTGCTGCTTCAGAGGGTGCAAGCCATAAGTCTTGGTGGATTCCACATGGTGTTAAGCCTGCAGGTATACAGAATGCAAGAGTTGAGGCTTGGGAGCCTCTGCCTAGATTCCAGAGGATGTATGGAAAAGCCTGCATGTCCAGGCAGAAGCTTGCTGCAGGGGTGGACCCCCTCATAGAGAACCTCTGCTAGGGCAGTGTGGAGGGAAAATGTGGTGTTGGACCCCACACACAAAGTTCCCATTGGGGCACTGCCTCATGGAGCTGTGAGAAGTGGACTGCCATCCTCCAGACCACAGAACGGTGGATCCACCAGCAGCTTGCACTGTGCACCTGGAAAAACAAGGCACCCAATGCCAACTCATGAGCACAGCCATGGGGGCTGAACTTTCTATTTTAAGTAGAGACGGGGCTTCACCATGTTGGCCAGGCTGGTCTCGAAGTCCTGACCTTGGGTGATCCACCCACCTCGGCCTCTCAAAGTACTGGCACCACAGGCATGAGCCACTGTGCCTGGCTCAGGTATTACTTTATAACAACGTGAAAATGGACTAATATAGAAAAGTGGTACTGAGGAGTAGGGCACAAAGCCTTGGGCATAGCTGTCAAGGCTTTAGCAGCCCACCCCTTGTACCACTGTGCTCTTCATGTGAGACATGGAGTCAAAAGAGATTATTTTGGAGCTTTAAGATTTAATGACGCTCTCCCTCTCCCTCTCCCTCTCCCTCTCCCTCTCCCTCTCCCTCTCTTTCCACGGTCTCCCCTCTCCCTCTCTTTCCACGGTCTCCCTCTCATGCCGAGCCAAAGCTGGACTGTGCTGCTGCCATCTCGGCTCACTGCAACCTCCCTGCCTGATTCTCCTGCCTCAGCCTGCCGAGTGCCTGCGATTGCTGGCGCGCGCCGCCACGCCTGACTGGTTTTCGTATTTTTTTGGTGGAGACGGGGTTTCGCTGTGTTGGCCGGGCTGGTCTCCAGCTCCTAACCGTGAGTGATCCGCCAGCCTCGGCCTTCCGAGGTGCCGGGATTGCAGACAGAGTCTCGTTAACTCAGTGCTCAATGGTGCCCAGGCTGGAGTGCAGTGGCGTGATCTCGGCTCGCTACAACCTCCACCTCCCAGCCGCCTGCCTTGGCCCCCCAAAGTGCCGAGATTGCAGCCTCTGCCCAGCCGCCACCCCGTCTGGGAAGTGAGGAGCATCTCTGCCTGGCTGCCCATCGTCTGGGATGTGAGGAGCCCCTCTGCCTGGCTGCCCAGTCTGGAAAGTGAGGAGCCTCTCTGCCCGGCTGCCATCCCACCTAGGAAGTGAGGAGCGCCTCTTCCCGGCCGCCATCCCATCTAGGAAGTGAGGAGTGTCTCTGCCCGGCCGCCCATCGTCTGAGATGTGGGGAGCGCCTCAGCCCCGCCGCCCCGTCTGGGATGTGAGAAGCGCCTCGGCCGGGCCACGACCCCATCTGGGAGGTGAGGAGCGTCTCTGCCCGGCCGCCCAGTCTGAGAAGTGAGGAGACCCTCCGCCTGGCAACCGCCCCGTCTGAGAAGTGAGGAGCGTCTCCACCCGGCAGCCACCCCGTCTGGGAGGGAGGTGGGGGTCAGCCCCCGCCAGGCCAGCCACCCCTTCCGGGAGGTGAGGGGCGCCTCTGCCCGGCCGCCCCTACTGGGAAGTGAGGAGCCCGTCTGCCCGGCCAGCCGCCCCATCCGGGAGGGAGGTTGGGGGGTCAGCCCCCCGCCCGGCCAGCCGCCCCGTCAGGGAGGGAGGTGGGGGGTCAGCCCCCCGCCTGGCCAGCCGCCCTGTCCGGGAGGTGAGGGGCGCCTCTGCCCGGCCGCCCCTACTGAGAAGTGAGGAGCCCCTCTGCCCGGCCACCACCCCGTCTGGGAGGTGTACCCAACAGCTCATTGAGAACGGGCCATGATGACAATGGCAGTTTTGTGGAATAGAAAAGGGGGAAAGGTGGGGAAAAGATTGAGAAATCGGATGGTTGCTGTGTCTGTGTAGAAAGAAGTAGACATGGGAGACTTTTCATTTTGTTCTGTACTAAGAAAAATTCTTCTGCCTTGGGATCCTGTTGATCTGTGACCTTACCCCCAACCCTGTGCTCTCTGAAACATGTGCTGTGTCCACTCAGGGTTAAATGGATTAAGGGCGGTGCAAGATGTGCTTTGTTAAACAGATGCTTGAAGGCAGCACGCTCGTTAAGAGTCATCATCACTCCCTAATCTCAAGTACCCAGGGACACAAACACTCTGCCTAGGAAAACCAGAGACCTTTGTTCACTTGTTTATCTGCTGACCTTCCCTCCACTATTGTCCTATGACCCTGCCAAATCCCCCTCTGCGAGAAACACCCAAGAATGATCAATAAAAAAAAAAAAAAAGATTTAATGACTGCCCTGTTGCGTTTTGGGCTTGCATGGTGCCTGTAGCCCCTTTCTTTTGACTGATTTATCCCTTTTGGAATGGGAGTATTTACCCAATACCTATATCTGCATTGTATCTTGAAGGTAACTAACTTGTTTTTTATTTTACAGTTTCATAGGCAGAAGGGACTTGCCTTGTCTCAGATGAAACTTTGGACTTTTGAGTTAATGCTGAAATGAGTTAAAATTAGGGGACTGTTGGGAAGGCATGATTATATTTTGCAATGTAAGAAGGACATGAGATTTGGGAATGTCCAGGGGTGGAATGATATGGTTTGACTCTGCATCCATATCCACAGGCAAGTCTCATGTCAAATTGTAATCCCCAGTGTTGGAGGTGGAGCCTGGTGGGAGGTGATTGGACCATGGAGATGGTCCTTCCTGAATGGTTTAGCACCATACCTTTGGTGCTGTTCTCATGATAGAGTTCTCATGAGATCTGGCTGTTTACAAGTTTGGGGCACCTCCTCTCTCTCTCTCTCATTGCTGCTCTTATCATGTAAGATGCCTGCTCCCACTTTGCCTTCTGCCATGATTGTAAGTTTCTTGAGGCCTCCCCAGAAGTAGATGCTGCCATACTTCCTGTACAGCCTGTGGAACCATGAGCCAATTAAACCTCTTTTCTTTATGGATTCCCCAGTCTCAGGTATTTCCTTTATAGCAATGCAAGAGCAAATTAATACACCATGTCACCTGAGATGTCACCCGTATAGCCACTAGAGGGGCCAAGGCCAGCACAAGAAAACTTGGAAAGCAGAAAAATGTGTCTTCACTACTGATCTTTATTATCTTAAAAAAAGACTAATTTCTGTGAGAGTGGAAACCATGTCATTCTTATTCATTGTTGCATCCTTAATTTGGATATGTATAGTATATGCAAGAATGCAAGAGTTGGGATTACAATTTGACATGAGATTTGGGCATGTATGTGTATTGCACGAATGCAAGAGTTGAGGCTTCGAAGTCTCATAGTACATAGCAGATACTCAAGAAACCATTGTTGAATGTGTAGATGATAGATGCATAGCTGGATAGCTAGATACGTAAACAAATGGATGTTGTTCCCTCCACGTGCCTTATGTTAACATGTTGGCATAAAACAAACAACAAACTTCCAGATGGCTGCATTCAAGGGGAACATCTGATAGTTTGACACAGGAAGTAACTATCAAGTGAATGAAATTTTTTTTTTTTAGTAACAGGAGAAGACTTTTTGATGTGGCACTCAACCTGAAAGTTGTTTTCTTCCTGTCAGGGTTAGGGTAGTATGACACTTTGAAGACAGAGAAAATAAATTCCTGGGTATTAGCCGGCAGCTCTAGAAATCAGCACTGGTGAATTTTCCTTGGAGAATGGTTTCTCACATTTCAGTAAAATTTGGATCTGCCCAGTATCAAATAGAAAAGGAATAGCTAGACCTATACAAACACAGTTCATAAAGAATCTCAACCTAAAGTCTCAGGGTAGAGATGAGGGGTTGAACCACAGAGTTCAGCCCCCGCAGCTGCTCTCATAGGTTGGCATTGGGTGCCTGTGGCTTTTCCAGATGCATTTTTTTTTAAATATCAATAAACACTGGAACCTAAAGTCTCATTATGAAATCACGTTGACTCCATTGTCTATACATGATTTAGCAACCCTGATAAAGTTAGTACTCTAGGATGGATAAGTGAGATGGGAGATGGGGTGGAACTGTGTATAAAACATTTTGAAGCGAAAACAAAGTTTCAGCAAATAGTGTTGAACTAAAAGAGTTCTTTCATAAGTGTTTTTAGCTATAGTTTTTACTGGTATGTCAGACTGAAATATAGGACAGAAGCAGCTTTCTTGAGGTATAATTTACATACCATAAAATTCACCTATTAAGGGTACACCTCAATGATTTTAGTAAGTTTATGCAGTTGTGCAACCACCACTACAATCCAATTTTCAAACATTTCTATTACCCCCAAAATTTCTCTTGCACACATTTGCAGTCAATTCCCAGTCTCATCCTAAGCCCCAGGCAATTACTGTTCTGCTTTTTGTCTCTGTGGATTTACATTTTCTAGAAATTTCACATAAATAGAATCATGCAAGATATAGTCTTTTGTGTCTGTCTCCTTTCGTTTCTCATACTGTTTTTGAAGTTCACCTGTGTGAACAAACTACTGATGTGTGTGTATATATACATATGTATATAGATGTGTGTATATATATAGATGTGTGTATATACATATATATATATATATACAGCTTTTTTGTTGTTGTTATTGTTGTTAAGATGGAGTTTTCTCTTGTTGCCCAGGCTGGAGTGCAATGGCACGATCTTGGCTCAATGCAACCTCTGCCTCCTGAGTTCAAGCAATTCTCCTGCCTCAGCCTCCCAAATAGCTGGGATTACAGGTGCCTGCCACCTTGCCTGGCTAATTTTTGTATTTTTAGTAGAGACAGGATTTCACCATGTTGGCCAGGCTGGTCTCGAACTCCTGACCTCAGGTGATCACCCCGCCTCGGCCTCTCAAAGTGCTGGGATTACAGCCATGAGCCATTGTGCCTGGCCTTTTAGCTATTTTAAATAATGCTTTTATAAACATTTTTATACAAGTCTTAGCATGAGTATATATACATTTCTTTATTTTCTCAGGTAGACCTGTAGGAAATAAATTGCTGGGTCACATGCTAAATTTATGTTTAACTTTTTAAGATATTGCCAAAGTGGCTGCACCTTTTCACATTCTTGTGGTAATGTGCATTCCAGTTCCTCCATACACATGCATTCCAGTTTCTCCACATATCCTATATTGCTATAGTCAGTCGAACAGTGGTATTTCATTATGACTTTTAATTTGCATTTCCCAAACCAAAGATGTTGAGGATCTTTTCATATGTTCATTAGCCATTCATATAGCTTTTTTGCGTGAAATATCTGTCAAATCTTCTGCCCTTTTGTTAATAGGGTAATTTGTTTTCCTATTAGTTATAAGTGGTATTTTTTACTCTTGATACAAGTGTTTCATCAGATATATGATTTGCAAATATCTTCTTTTAGTCTGTAGCTTGTTTTGTTTTTTGTTATTGTTGTTTGTTTTTTGTTTGTTTTGTTTTTTTAAGACAGAATCTTGCTCTGTCCCCCAGGCTGGACTGCAGTGGCTCCATCTTGGCTCACTGCAACCTCCGCCTCCCAGCTTCAAGCAATTCTTGTGTCTCAGCCTCCTAGGTAGTTAGGATTACTACCAAACCTGGGTAATTTTTTGTATTTTTGGTAGAGATGAGGTTTCGCCATGTTGGTCAAGCTGGTCTCGAATTCCTGGCCTTGAGTGACCCACCCACCTCAGCCTTCCAAAGTGCTGGGATTACAGGTGTGAGCCACCATGCCTGGCCATCTTTTCCTTCTGTTGTTGAGATGGAGTCTCACTCTGGTGCCTAGGCTGGAGTGCAATGACGCTATCTCAGCTCACTGCAACCTCTGCCTCCCGGGTTCAAGCGATTCTCCTGCCCCAGCCTCCCAAGTGGCTGGTATCACAGGTCCACACCACCACATCCAGCTAATTTTTGTATTTTTTTTTTTTAAATAGAGATAGGGTTTCACCACAAGTGATCTGCCTGCTTCAGCCTCCCAAAATGCTGGGATTACAGGCATGAACCACAGCCCCTGGCCTTGTTTTTTAATTCTCTTAATTGTACCTTTTGAAGAGCAAAGGTTTTTAATTTTGATGAATTCACATTTATCAGCTTTTCTTTTATAAATTTTGCTTTTGGTGTTGTAACCCTTTTTGTTCTTTTTCTTTTTCTTTTTTTTGCTTTATGTTTTTTCTTAATAGTTTTATATCCTCATTTTTTTATTTCTTGCATCTATATTTATGCCTAAGTTAAACTAAATCCACATTTCAAAACAAAATGCTTATCTGATTGTTCCCCTCTTTCATAAAATTACTTGTAAAAAGAGCCTCACTGGGTATTTTTTAAGTGAGGTGGACCCATTTAATGGTTTCAGTAAATATTAGGTTGCCCCATAGGCCAAGATAATAATAGCTATTTATCAAGGGCATACTGTTTTTCAGGCACTGTTTTAAACTCTTTGCTGGTATTAATTCATTTCTTTCTTTTTTTTTTTTTTTTTTTGAGATGGAGTCAGGCTCTGTTGTCCAGGCTGGAGTGCAGTGGTGCCATCTCGGCTCACTGCAACCTCCGCCTCCTAAGTTCAAGTGATTTCCTGCCTCAACTTCCTGAGTAGCTGGGATTACAGGTGCATGCCACCATGCCCAGCTAATTTTTGTATTTTTAGTAGAGACAGGGTTTCACCATGCTGGCCAGGCTGGTCTCAAACTCCTACTTCATGATCCAACCACCTCCGCCTCCCAAAGTACTGGGATTACAGGTGTGGGCCACTGCACCCGGCATAATTCATTTCGTTCTAATGCTCTCAGGTAGTAGGTACTATTATTATCACTACTCTAGAGGTATGCAAACAGATACACAAAATACTTCAGTAGATTGCCCAGGAAGTAGCAGAGCTGGTATTTGAACTCAGGCAATCTAGCTCTAAAGTATGCATACTCTTAACCACTATGCTAGACTATGCCAAAGCAATTTCCCCTACAAAATAACTCCCCAGAGAATATCTGTTTCTGTGAAGGTATGTGGCGGGTGTCCCATAGTATCACCCCAGCCCCTCTTCTCTGAAACTGCCTAGTTTGCCCACAAGGAAGGTTCCTGTTTCTTTTGTGTGAACTTCCCATGGGACATAACCCTGCCCCTCCCCAAAACACAGCCATTGCTGAGTAAGCCAAGAGTGAACAATAATCTAAGCTGAACACATCATATTCTCATTCTTACTTGAGGTTTGAGAAACACTGGGATTGGAGATCAAGTCGGATCATTGGATGGTCATAGGCTGGGGCCTCCATCAACTGCCACTGCAGTCCCAGGACTTTCCTTGGTTCCATCCTTCCTGAGGCCTGGCCATTCAATAATTCCATCATTTCCTGAGATACCTCTGCATTTTTCTAATACATTCCCATTCTGTTTAAGGTAGGTCAGGTTGGTTGCTGCTTGCAACCAACCAACGGTCACTACTATAAGCAGCCATAGTTGAGGCTTATTCTCTATCATTTCAGGGTCCATAATCTGCCCCGTCACTGCTCAGGTTTCAGGACCTCCGGCCAGACCTGCTGACCTCTCTGAGCCCTAGGGCACTGAGCACTAGTGACACTCACTTGTCAAGTGTGTCTTGCCTGGGATAGTCTATCTAGGCCTTTCAGGAGACAACTGGTTTAACTGACAAACTAAACTGCTAATGAGAGAACTAGAAGAAACTCTCAGTCTCTCCTTCTTACTCTCAGGTAACAAATGTATACTGTAACAGAGGATTTCTGAAGACAGTGGCACTTTTGTTTTGTAAACTAAGAATGGTTTTAATAGTGGTGATTTCGGGTCAAATAAGAGAGAAGAAATATCTCTGGGCAATAGAGGTCTCATTATGCCCCTTATGATTTATTTTCTCTAGGCAGCAGCTTCTTTCCCTTAGCAGAGCGCAGGCTAGAGAAGAAAGAGCCACCACTACATTCCATCAGTGACAGCAGTAGTTCCAAAGTGATTTCAGAACGTGCAGCAGCTCCAAAAGTGAAGCTAGCTCCTGCGATAGTAACAAGTGGCTTGTTTGAGAGAAGGAGCATGGGCTTTGAAGCCAAATCAACCTATATTCAAAATTCTGGCTCTCTGCACACACAGGCAAGTTCTGAGCCTCTTTCTTTGCCTTTAAAATAGTGTTGATAATAATGGCAACCTTGAAGGGTTGGAGGTTTCATTTGTAAAAAGCTTGACACACTGCCTCCCTTATATTATTTGAGTTTCCCCTTTTCAAAAGACAGCAGCTCCATAGTTCTTTCTGTTGTTTGTCAAACACACACCAAAATTACTCACAAAAGGATCATACTTCTGAGTGTAAAATTGAGACACTTCATGATTATTGTTCTGTAATTACGCAAGACATCAGATACTCAGTACCTGCTTTCCAAAAAGTATGATCTAGGCTACAGGAAATTTCCCTGTAGTTGTAACTATTGGATTACACAGCAAATACTACCCAACAATTGAAAAACTATCTAAAGTTTCAGAATATTTAAAAAATCACTGTTATTTTCCTTGCAATTTATTTTCCAATGGTTGAGAGAAAGCAGCTGAAAATTTTCTTTCCCAAATATAAAAGAATACTTTTATAATTATTCTAATACCTTTGTTCTTTCCATCAAACCTCACAAACACATCAGAACTTCATGCTATTCATCAGTGTCTCTGGATGAGCTACCTTTGGCAGATACTGAAATCACCGCCAGGAACCATGGAATTAAGAAATCTAAGTATGGACTGAATTCCTAAAAATCCATGGGAAAATCTATCAATATAACCTTTAAAAGTGAGTCTAGATATTAATAAATGATAATAAAATCAAAGTAACTAACATTCATCGAATGCTGACTAGGGACAAGGCAGTGTGCAAAGGATTTTAAATGGATTCTTTCATTTAATCCTCACAAGCCTATAAAGCCCATACTAGTTTTAGACTCATTTTTTTCTGTGAAGAAACTCAAACTTAAGATATGGAAATAGTGTGAGTTCTCACAGCTAATAATTTATGAAGTCAGAATTTGAACCCAGGCTTTCTGACTAAAAGCCCAAGCTCTTTCTTAATCAAGACATTCCTTAAAAATTGCAGCAAAATATATATAAAATGTACCAATGGAATCATTTTTAAATGTACAGTTCTCAGTTGGGCACAGTGGCTCATGCCTGTAATCCCAGAACTTTGGGAGGTTGAGGAGGGCCGATGGTGCACACCTGTAATCCCAGCTACTCAGGAGGCTGAGGCATGAAAATCACTTGAACCCAGGAGGTAGAGGTTGCAGTGAGCTGAGATTGTGCCACTGCACTCCAGCCTGGGTAACAAAGCAAGACTCAGTCTCAAAAAAATAAAATAAATGTACAGTTCTGCAGCATTAAATACATTCATGTTGTTCTTCAACCATCACCACTATTCATCTCCAGAAATTTTTAATCTTCCCAAACTTACTCTGCACTCATTAAACACAAACTCCCCTCACCCCAGCCCCTGACCACCATTCTACTTTCTGTCTCTATGAATTTTACTACTCTAGGTACCTCATATAAGTGGAATCGTACAATATTTGTCTGTTTGTGGCTGGCTTATTTCACTTAGCATAATGTCCTCAAGGTTCATCCATGTTGTAGCATGTGTCAGAATGTCCTTCCTTTTTAAGGCTAATTACTACAGCTGGCCCTCCACATCCACCAGTTCCACATCCTTAGATTCAACTAACCTCAGATTAAAAGTGTTTTTTTTGAAATTAAAAAAAAAAATTTAAAACAATACAGTATAACAACTATTTGCATAGCATTCACATGGTATTATTAGATGAGATGATTTAAGAATACAAGAGGATGTGCATAGGTTATATGCAAATACTATGCCATTTTATATAAGGGACTTGAGCATCCATGGATTTTGGCATCTGCAGTGTTCCATTGTATACATACCACATTTTGTTTATCCATTCATTTCTTTATCAGCACTTGGGTTGTTTCCATCTTTTGACTATAGTGAATAGTACTGCTATAAGCATGGGAGGGCAAATATCTGTTGCGGTTCGATTCAGTTGTTTTGGGTATATACCCACTAACTAAGATATTTTAGGCCAGGCATGGTGGCTGATGCCTGTAATCCCAGCACTTTGGGAGGCTGAGGCAGGTGGATCACCTGAGGTCAGGAGTTCGAGACCAGCATGGTGAAACCTATCTCTACTAAAAATATAAAAAAAATCGCCGGGCGTGGTGGTAGGCACCTGTAATCCCAGATACTCTGGAGGCTGAGGCAGGACAACTGCTTGAACCCAGGAGAGGGAGGTTGCAGTGAGCCGACATGGTGCCACTGCACTCCAGCCTGGGCCATGGAGTCAGACTCTGTCTCAAAAAAAAAAAAAAAAAAAAAAAAACTAAGGTATTTTAAATACTTTTCTTCTCTTTGCTATTGGCCAATTCTTCTTTGCCTTTTGTTTTTTGTGGACATCTCCATTTATGAAGCATTTATAAATGTGTGAACATCTAGGGAGATTTTCATGTGTCATCTTAGGCCAGTATCATGAATAACAGTCGGAAGAGGCTGGGGTAGTTCACAGCTTGGGCAAATGTAGGTACATGAGGCAGACTGGTGAACCAGATAGAATTTTCAGACCAAATATATTTTAAACATAATTTTACTCCCTTGGCTAACGAGTTTTTGACATGCTTTTTCAAGCATTAAGGACATGACAACCTCTGAAGAATTTAGATAAGAGACAGAAGGGGAAAGGGATCCTAGAAAAAAAGTTGTGGTTCTGAGGTCTACTATGAAGCAGGAAGGAAATGTGCAAACACATCAGTGATGTTAAAGTCAATCTTAAAAAAGGCAAAAGAATGTAATTTTTTTTTTTAAGACAGAATCGTGCTCTGTTGCCCAGGCTGGAGTCCAGAGGCATGATCATGGCTCACTGCAGCCTTGACCTCCCTGTCTCAGGCCTCAGGCAATCCTTCCATCTCAGTCTCCCAGGTAACTGGGACTATAGGTGTGTGCCACTGCACCCTGCTAATTGTTTTTTTTTTTTTTTTTGAGATGCAGTTTTGCTCTTGTTGCCCAGGCTGGAGTGCAGTGGCACAATCTTGGCTCACCACAATCTCCGCCTCCCGGGTTCAAGCGATTCTCCTGCCTCAGCCTCCCGAGTAGCTGGGATTATAGGCGTGCGACACCGTGTCCAGCTAATTTTTGTATTTTTAGTAGAGACAGGGTTTCTCCATGTTGGTCAGGCTGGTCTTGAACTCTCGACCTCAGTTGATCTGCCCGCCTCGGCCTCCCTAAGTGCTGGGATTACAGGTGTGAGCCACCGTGCCCGGCCTAATTTTTTTTATTTAATTTTTTATAGAAAGTGGGACTTACTATGTTACCATTCAAACTCCTGGGCTCGAGCAATACTCCCACTTCAACCTCCCAAATTGTCGTGCCCAGCCAGGATGTAATTTTAAAAAGAAAAAAGAAATGGACAGAATCAGCTAGCACAGGGCACTGAAAAATATATGCCCTTAGAATGCTGCTCTGCCACTATTAAACTTTGTTATACTTTTATCAGAACCCCACTGAGTAATTGTTTTCTCAAATATATTCACCTTCAGACAAAATAGTCTGCCCACAACACACATCCGGGTATGACTCTTTTTTCTTCTTTTTGATTTGGTAAAGCATCTACCAGAACTATCCTTTGGTAGCTTTCTCCCTATTTAAACCATCCTTCATTACCCCATTATATTCTTCATTACACTGCTGTAGTCAGCACTGTAACCAGATGGAAAGGAATGACCATGAGATCCCTAGAAAGGGGGACCTGGGCTTCTGCCTCAGGCTGACATTGCAGCCCCATATTTCTAAATTAGCCTCCAGCAACCTGTTTTCTAATCTGAAAATGGGAATAAAAATACCCAACTCAAAGGATTTTTGAAAAGATCAAATGAGATGAGTTCCTAGTATGTAGCAGTTGCTTAATTATTAACTGCACTTCTTGTCTGGATTTTCAATCCACTTTCCATGTTTTCTTCGCATAATAAAAATATGTGTGTATAGAAGAGGGTCCTACTTTCTCAGCCTTGTATTTATATTATAGATAAAGATGTGTAATGTAAAAGCCATAGCATTTTTGCTACGGAGTACTTATGAAGGTATTGACCTGAAGTGATGTCATTTATACAAAAGCTGAAAAATAAGGAAAGACACACACACACACAAAAATACAAATGGCCATTCATTCAACAAAAGGAGGAGAGACTGTTAGAGACTAAAAGAGATTTAAGGGCTGAGCTCAGTGGCTCACACCTGTAATCCCAGAACTTTGGGAGGTTGAGGCAGGAGAATTGCTTAAGGCTAGGAGTTTGAGGCTGCGGTGAGCTGTGACTGTCCACTGCCCTCCAGCCTTGGGCTACAGAGCAAGACCTCGACTCTAAGAAAATAAAATAAAATAAAATAAAATAAATAAGAGATATTTAAGAGACACAACAATTAAATGTAATGTTTGGATTTGTTTGGATTATGAATTAAACAAACCAGCAGTAAAAAGTTATCTTTGGTACAATCAGGAAATTTTAAATATGACCTGGATATTAGATTGTGTTAAGGAATCATTTTTATGTATGTATGTATGTATTTATTTATTTTTATTTATTTATTTATTTTGAGATGGAGTCTCGCACTGTCGCCCAGGCTGGAGTGCAGTGACACAATCTCTGCTCACTGCAAGCTCCGCCTCCCGGGTTCACACCATTCTCCTGCCTCAGCCTCCCAAGTAGCTGGGACTACGGGCACCCGCCACCATGCCCTGCTGATTTTTTGTATTTTTAGTAGAGATGGGGTTTCACCATGTTAGCCAGGATGGTCTCGATCTCCTGACCGAGTGATCCACCCGCCTTGGCCTCCCAAATAAGGAATCATTTTTAATTTTGTTACATGTGACAATGGCATCGTGGTTATATTTTTTAAATGTTCTATCTGTGGGGAATGCATACTGAATTATTTATAAGTAAAACAAAATGATGTCTTGGATTTTCTTTAAACTACTCCAACCAGAAAAATAGAGAGGATGGATGAAACAAGATTAGCAAACTGAGGTTAAATGTTGAAATGGAATGATGAGGACATGGTGATTCATTAAACTCTTCTATTTATTTATGTTCAAAATTTGCCATAAAAAAAAGTTTTTTTTTGTTGTTTTTTTTTTTTAAATTAACACTGCTATTTAGAGACTAGTTGAGAGGAAGGACAAAGTGAAAGCACATAAATAAACCAGCCAGACAATAAAAATAAAGAAAAGTAGTTAGATTTGACTGACTGACTCTGGAGTCAGTCAGAATCAATAGGATTTGCTGAAGAATTTGCTACATGGAATAAGGTAGAGGGAAGTGGCAGATTTCTGTTTCAGGGAGCTGGTGCCCTTTATTGATAGGAGGATTCCTGGAGGAAGAGCAGTCTTGAAGGAGGTCATCAAGGAAAGCTTTCCAGGAGGCAACTGGCTCTATGCATCTGGAGCTCAGCAGAGAAGTCTGAACTGCAGATAGGGATCTATGAGTTATTGGCTATTAGACAGCATGTAAAATCATGGGCAAGACTATAAAATTGCCCAGCAGAAATATATAAGGAAAAACTCCAGGATCAAATTCTGAGGGACTGCAACCCTTAAAGGGCAGGAAGAGGAAGGGACAGGCCAAAGAGAAATTGAGAAGGAGCAGTCAGAGAAAGGAGGAAACCATGAGAATGTGGTGCTGTAAAAACTAAGGGAACAAAAAAACTTTTTTTTTTTTAAGATGGAATTTCACTATTGTCACCCAGGCTGGAGTGCAGTGGCACAATCTCAGCTCACTGTAACCTCTACCTCCCGGGTTCAAGCAATTCTCCTGCCTCAGCCTCCCAAGTAGCTGCGATTACAGGTGCCTGCCACCATACCTGACTATTTTTTTGTATTTTTAGTAGAGTTGGGGTTTCACCTTGTTGGCCAGGCTGGTCTCAAACTCCTGACCTCAGGTGATCTGCCTGGCTTGGCCTCCCAAAGTGCTGGGATTACTTGGCCTAAAATAGACTTTTTTTGAGCTTCCCTAATAATCAAGTAGCATGTTAACGTATTCATGGTATAAACTTTATAGCATTGTTTCCATTGCAGAAATATCTTCAAGTTGCAAACTACTGACAAACACAACCAATTTTTGAGAACTGTCATAAGCAAAGCAATGTGAAAGTTTAATAAACATTTGTTGAATTCTTACTATGTTTGCACAAAGCATTATTGTGCCAGAGGAAGTAGCAGAAAGCAACATATATTGATAATCCGTTAGATGATGATAGCCAGTAGTTAATAGAGTGCTTACTCTGTGGTAAGCACTATTCTATTTGTACTGTGAACTCATTTAATTCTCACAATAACCCATGACATAGGTTATATTATTGTACTCATTTTACAAATGAGAAAACTGAAGTACCCGAAGTAAATTCCTCAGGATGAGTAGAGCCTGTATTTCGACATGTGGAGTATGGCATCAGAGCTGGTCCGCTTAACCACTACTCTATATTACTTCCATTTTGACATGTGACCTATTTTAAATCCTTTTAAAAGGCCTAAATTATAAACATTGTTATGAGCATTTTAAAGACTAATAAAAAGGCCAGGCATAGTGGCTCACACCTCGAATCCCAACATATTGGGAGGCCAAGGCAGGAGGATCACTCAAGCCCAGGAGTTTGAAACCAGGCTGGGCAGTATAGAGAGACCCCTGTCTCCACAAAAAAAATTTAAACATTTAGTGGGGCACAGTAGTGCCTGCCTGTAGTCCAGCTAGTCAGGAGGCTAAAGTGGGAGGATTTCTTGAGCCGAGGAGTTTGAGGCTGCAGTTAGCTGTGATCATGCCACTGCACTCCTGGCCGACAGAGCAACACCCTGTCTTGAAATTTAAAAAAGAATAAAGATTAATAAAGAGAAACTTTCAAAGGCTAAATAACTGCCAGAGGTAAATCCACTATGATTAATTTGGAGACTCTAACCAAGATTAGAAAGACCTCCCCCTACATTTGATTCTAATCTGTAATGCCTGGCAGTATAGTAGGTACAAAGAAGTTTAAGATACAGTTTCGGTTTTTGAGGATCTCAGAATGGAAAGAAGACAAAAGCAACTTAAGTAAGGCAATGTATGATAAGTACCAAATGGAGTGGTACAAACAACAATTATTTGGGAAATTCAGAGAAGGAAGGGACCACTGGGTCTTGAAGAATGACTAAGATTTAGATAAATACAAAATAGAAGAAATTTTCTCATCTTTATAATGGGTCTTTAAAACCTACCTCTTGGAATTTGATAACTATTACTGAGATATGTGACTCATACACAGGACTTGGCCATAACTGGAACCAGAAGCTAAATACTATCCTAATAATAAAGTCCCAAGAAATGCTTGACTCGAGCATATTGGGCATATTAGCTGTTTGATTTGGGGACAGCCCAGATTCTGAAAGTATATGTGGTTTTTGAAGATTTTCTTAATTTAAAATTTCTTTTGAAAATTTCATAATAGGGTATATTTTATGAAGTTGGTTTTTCCAATAGTTTTGTGCTTTTAACACTCATTTACATGATGGCTCTGGTAATGCCATTTTCATTTTTACGGTTTTTCTCAGCTAAGACTTGAGATGGGGAAATTTTAAGTATAATCTGTTCCTTACATCACAGACCTTAGCAATGACAAAATTAGAGGGCGGTTAGATTTATTTAATGTGGTGTAGGCAGGTTTGGTGGTCAAGCCCACAACTGCTGAAACTGAGTATAGACAGAATTTGAAATATATCTTGAGACAAATAAGCAGTTATTACAGTTATTACACAGAGTAGAAACATGCCAAGCTGCTTCATTTTTCTTATATATAAGTGCGTGGTTTCCCCAAAACAGAAATCTTAGAGGAACACAAACTACCCTAGGAGAGTATGAGTTCTGAGTGTTTTCTCATAATAGCAATGGTCTAATATGCTCTTACCTGGTCTCCTGTGTGATTAAGTGGTAGAATTTATAAAATAACTGCATTGAGTTTGGAATGCAATCTTTGACCAAGAAAATAGAATGAAACTACTGAAGATGTAATTTTTTTCTTTTTCTTGCTTTCTTTTTTTTTTAAAGCAGCTGTCTACAAACTAATAACTAGAGATGTAAGCCATGTATTTTTTCTCTTTTGCATCTAATAAGCAGTCTTCTTATTCTTTACAACTTCCCAACCCAGTCACACAGGGTGTTGCAAAGGTACAGAACTGTATTTATATACCATACACTATATATACATACATAGATTTATATAATACATGCATACACACACACACACATCAGAGGGAAAAGCCAGTAAGGAAGTGAAAGGATCAAATTCAATATTGTTAATTTGTGAATGAAATAATATACTAATGTTTAATGTTAAGGAACATTAATGTTACTGATAACCATGATAAATTGGAAGTTAAATGTTTACACTGATAATCATTAACTGTCAATTAGGAAAATTATAAATCTGGATCTTTTAAAAATCCAATTTTGGATTTGCAATAAGACCGCTACTCACATGGACTTTTTAAAGTGAAACCAATGAAGCATAGATGTTATTACTTTAAAGTAAAACTTTTGGCCAGGCACGGTGGCTTATGCCTGTAATCCCAACAGTTTGGGAGGCTGGAGGCTGAGGTGGGCGGATCACCTGAGGTCAGGAATTTGAGACCAGCCTGGCCAACGTGGTGAAACCCTGTCTCTACCAAAAATACAAAAATTAGCCAGGCGTAGTGGCGCACGCTTGTAATCCCAGCTACTTGGGAGGCTGAGGCAGGAGAATCACTTAAACCCAGGGAGGCAGAGGTTGCAGTGAACCAAGATTGTGCCACTGCACTCCAGCCTGGGAAAGAGTGAAACTCTGTCTCAAAAAAAAAAAAAAAGTAAAACTTTTAAGGAAATAAATAATATGAAAAATTAGAAATACTGTTATCAGGTTAAATAGTTAAGGACACTATTAATTCACTTTCTTTAAAAGGGGAAAAACTTGCTTTGAGCTGCTTCTTGTTCCAGAGACTGAGACATTGCTATTTTCTACACACTATTTTACAACAGTTCTGTAAGGCAGATATTATCATCCCATGTTATAGATGAGGAAACTGAGATTCAACATGGTAATGGGATTTTTCCAAGACCACTAGGCTAATAAGTATAATAAGAGCTGGACTCTGATTGTCACCCCCTCTGCCATTTCACACTACCTTAGGAAAAGAAAACTCAGCAAATATATCTTAAATGCCTATTATGTGGAAAGCACCAAACTGTATTTCTTATAAAGATAAGAAATATGATCAGCACAGTGGCTCACACCTGTAATCCCAGCATTTTGGGCATCTAAGGTGGGAGGATCGCTTGAACCCAGGAGTTTAAGAGCAGCCTAAGCAATATGGTGAGACCCCTGTCTCTACAAAAAATAGAAACATTAGCCGAGTGTGGTGGCACTTGCCTGTAGTCCCAGCTACTTGGGAGGCTGAGGCAGAAGACTGATTGAGCCTGGGAGTTGGAGGCTGCAGTGAGCCATGATCACGCCACTGCAGTCCAGCCTGGGCAACAGTGAGACTCTGTCTCAAAAAAAGAGGAAAGGAGAGGAAAGGAGAGGAGAGGAGAGGGGAGACGGCGGGGGGGGGGGGGGGAGGGGAGGGGAAGGGAGGAGAGGAGAGGAGGGAAATCCTGATCTTGTAGGAAATATACATACACACATACACATTCTGATCTGGATTTTATCTTCTAGTATAGGCAGGACCAGTTACATAATTTATGGGACCCAGTACAAAATGGAAATTCAAGCTTCTTATTTAAAAAATTATTTAAAACATCAAGATGGCCAGGCGCGGTGGCTCACTCCTGTACTCCCAGCACTTTGGGAGGCTGAGGCGGGCGGATCACTTGAGGCCAGGAGTTCGAGACCAGACTGGCCAACATGGTAAAACCCTGTCTCTACTAAAAATACAAAACATTAGCCAGGCATGGTGGTGGGCACCTGTAATCCCAGCTACTAGGGAGGCTGAGGCAGGAGAATCGCTTGAACCCGGGAGGCAGAGGTTGCAGTGAGCCGAGATCGCACCTCTGCACTCCAGCCTGGGCAACAGAGCAAGACTCCGTCTCAAAAACAAACAAAAAATCAAGATAGTGATATTAGAGCATTAAACCAATCATGGAACCCTTCTAAGTACAGGGCTCTGTACAACTGCATGCATGGGTCATATGCCTGTGAAGCTGGCCCTGAGTACAGGGCTCAGCAAACTATGGCCTACTGGCCAAATCCAGGCCGCCCCTGTTTTTGTGCACCTATAAGCTAAGAACAATTTTGACATTTCTTTTCTTTTCTTTTTGAGACAGGGTCTTGCTCTGTCACCAGAGCTGGAGTGTAGTGGCATGATCATAGCTCACTGTAACTTCAAACTCGACTTGGGCTTAAGCCATCCTCCCACCTCAGCCTCCCAAGTAGCTGGGACAACAGGCATGTGCCACCACACCTGGCTAATTTTAAATTATTTTTGTAGAAACAAGGTCTTACTTGTTACTATGTTGCCCAGGCTGGTCTCCAGCTCTTGAGGTTCAAGTGATCCTCCCACCTCAGCCTCCCAAAGCGCTGGGATTACAGGCGTGAGCCACCACACTTAGCTGATTTTCACATTTTTAAATGGCTAAAAGAAAAAAAAAAGAGAACATTTCGTGACACGTTAAAATTACTTGAAATTCAAATTTTAGTGCCCATAAATAAAGTTTTATTAGAATACAGTCAGGTCTATTCTTTATGTATTACCTATGGCTGCTTTTGTCCCACAATTGTAGAGTTGAGTGGTTGCAACAGAGACCATCTGTCTGGCCCACAAAGTCTAAAATATTTACTCTCTGGCCCTTGACAGAAAAAGTTTGCAAATCCCTATTCACAAGAAGGTCAAACACAAGTGACGAAGAAAAGCAGCAATAAAATGTTTCAGGGATTCTAAAGAGAAGAGAATACATAAGGTTAGAAGTATCAGAAAAGAAGCTCTTTTTTTTTTTTTTTTTTTTTTGAGACGGAGTCTCACTCTGTAGCCCAGGCCGGGGTGCAGTGGTGCAATCTCTACTCACTGTAACCTCTGCCTCCCGGGTCCCAGTTCAAGCAGTTCTTCTCCCTCAACCTCCCAAGTAGCTGGGATTACAGGCATGTGCCACCATGCCCAGCTAATTGTTGTATTTTTAGTAGAGATGGGGTTTCACCATGTTGGCCAGCCTGGTCTTGAACTCCTGGCCTCAAGTGATCCGCCCGCCTCTGCCTTCCAAAGTGCTGGGATTATAGGCTACCACGCCTGGCCAAGAAGCTCATTCTTAAGAGAAAGTAGATAAACCTTGAATAATGGGCAAGGTATTTGCAGAATGAGATGGAATGGGAAGGGGCATTCCAGGCAGAGGAAATCATTCACCTATGTACAACAGAGATGGGGAAGCAAATTATGTGGGCCAGATGAAAAGTCCACTGTCCATTCTGACTGTAAATCAGTTTTGAGTGAAAGGAAAAAGTGAGACACAGGATTTTAATTTTATTTTGGTAGAGTGGGGAGTAATTGAAGGCTCTTTGAAGAAGGGAGTGACTTGCTTGGTATGCTTTAAGATAATCATCTGGCAACAATGTGTAGAATGGATCACAGCAGGAACAGACTGGAGGCCACCAGGCTGCAAAGGTCCAGGAGATGAGTTCTGCCAAACTAAATTTGGCAACTAAAAACTAAGTATGGTCTTAGTTGAAATGGAAAAGAGGAAACACAATGAAAGACCTTGTCGAATTACTATCTAATAGATATGCCAATTGATGGATTATTCCAGAAGAGCAGAGAGCTAAGTATCAGGCTTGAAGATTGGGTAATTTAAAAGATGGTGATACAATTCACAAAGGAAAAGGAAAAGAAACTGGTTTGGTTACAAAGACGATGAGTTCAGTTTGCACACATGACCAGTGCAAATTGCCAGTGGAATATCCTGGAGAAGAAGTCAAGGAAATAAATAGGAAAGAGGCTCAAACTGAAAAGTGAGTTCAGTGTTAAGAGATGCAGATTATGGTATTCTCTGCATAGTGATAACAGTTTAATACAAATAACAATGATTTCCAGTCTAATAAGAGAAACTGTGTTTTTAATTAAATAGATTATTTTACACGTTCTCTCAAACTCTAAAAATTCTAGCTTCAATTTTCTAAAACCAATTTCTTTCTGGAAAAAAAAATCAATTGCCCAAAGGACAAAGAGTTTTTCTAAAAAAAGAAAGAAAGAAAAAGCACAGTGTTCCCAGGTAACACTTCTGTGAGCTCAAAGTTTCAGACTTTCAGTTATCAAATTTTTATGCAATAACTGAAAAGTTAGTAAAGTCAAATTTATTTGTAATTCACTCATTCATTGAGAAGTTACAGTAATTCCAACGGACTGCTCTGAAATTTGCCTTTGAAACTTTTATTTAAAAAGGTTTTCTAAAGAATGGATGTTAAGTGTTCTCATAAAAAAATGCTAACTCAAGGCCAGGCGCGGTGGCTCACGCATGTAATCCCAGCACTTCGGAAGGCCGAGGCGGGCGGATCACCTGAGGTCGGGAGTTCCAGACCAGCCTGACCAACATGGAGAAACCCCGTCTCTACTAAAAATACAAAATTAGCCGGGCGTGGTGGCGCATGCCTGTAATCCCAGCTACTCGGGAGGCTGAGGCAGGAGAATCGCTTGAACCCGGGGGTGGGAGGTGGGGGCGGAGGTTGCAGTGAGCCGAGATCACGCCATTGCCTTCCAGCCTGGGCAACAAGAGCGAAACTCTGTCTCAAAAAAGAAAAAAAAAATGCTAACTCAGCCGGCGCGGTGAGTCACGCCTGTAATCCCAGCACTTTGGGGGGCCCAGGCGAGCGCATCACCTGAGGTCAGGAATTCGAGACCAGCCTGGCCAACATGGCGAAATCCCCTTTCTACTAAAAATTAGCTGGGCGTGGTGGCGCGCGCCCGTCATCCCAGCTACTCGGGAGGCTGAGACAGGAGAATCGCTTGAACCTGAGAGGCAGAAATTCCAGTGAGCCAAGATCATGCCACTGCACTCCAGCCTGGGTGACAGAGCAAGACTCTCAAAAAAAAAAAAAAAGGTAACTCTGTGAGGTAATGTAACAATGTATACATTACTTCAAACGATCATGTTGTATACACAATAAATGCAGACAATAAACAATTTTTAAAAAGATATTTTTCTAAGGAAATAGAAATTATCGAAATAGGTAATCTACTCAATTAACCTAAATTGTAAAACATTATAAAACACAGAGAACTGTTATAATTCATTCTCATCTATTCATTTAACTTAGGTTAGCTTAGTTTTCAATCACTACATATTCTTAAACGGAGTGAAATTAGTCACATTCCATTTATCTTCCAAATTTATCAACGTTTATTAAGATTTATTTCAAGAATAATTTGTACAGGGCCTAATTAAATTATGAACCAAGGAAGTTAGTCTTAAATGACCCCTCAATCCCCACTTTTCCCTGCACTTTGCTCTCTTAATCTCCTCGCCCATCAAAACTGCTTCAAGAAAAAGTTCTGATAAATTTCTTGTACTAAGGGTAAGAATGGTAAGTTCCCGTTTAAGTTCCCGCCCTTTTTGGAACGAGGCGTTTTGGAACAGAAAGTGTTTTCTGGTGCCCTGAAGTCACACGATAAACCTACTTGCCTATGGGTAATCCTGTGAAGTGAATAAAGCGTCCAGGACATGCATTTAAATACGCAATTTATTTTAGTTATATAAATGGCGTTGGTTTAGGTGCAGGGTACAAACTTATTTAGAAATCATCGATTTGTTAACTGCGTTTGGCATGGGAATTTGGAAAGAGTTCGCCCGGGTTAAGACACCAATGGATAAAACACTTGTCAATCCAGGAGAAAAGGCATCTCAAGAATGGAAAGACTTGCTGGCCCAGGCTCCCTCGGGGAGCTCTAGGTGTAGAAAATGCGCGCTCTCCGTTACTTCTCGGTTACTTTGCCCAGCACAAAGGACGACGCGAATACCAACAGACTGGACGAGTCGGTGACTACAGTTTGCATTAAGAGGCGACGCCTTTTGGGTTTCGGAGGGTTCCACTGGAACCCACGAGGGTCAGGAACACCGACGCGCGGATTCCGCCCACCAGACAGCCTGGGGAAGCGAGCCTGAAGGCGCGGCGCAGCTAGAGAGAAGAACCTCGGCAGACATGCCGCCCAGAGGCAGCTAAGGGGCCCGTGGGCAGGGCCTGCGCTCCGGCTGCGATGCAGGCCGGCTAGAGGCCGGCGCCGAAGACCCGGCGCGCGGCGGCCCCGCCCCCTCGGCTCCCCTCGCCCCGCCCCCTAGGGCCCGCCCCTTCCCGGGCCGCGCACCCGCGCGCCCCGCCCGCGGGCGGAAGCTGGAGCGAGGCTGAACGCCTGACGTCAAGGCGACATCGCCAAACCTCGCCCAGATTCAGGCGTGTAAACCAGCCGGAGCGGCGCGGCAGCGGCAGGACCGCCGTGGCGCCTAGAGTAGCGACCCGGGGGGAGCGCGGGGCGACGCTGGCTGCAGGGACCCGGTGACAGCGTGAGAGGTTCGCAGAGTGAGTGCGTGGCCGCTGAGGGAAGCCGCGGCGGCGGCCGCGCGGGGCGGGGGCCGGGCGCCGGCTGAGGGGAGCGGGTGGGGTGCGGCGAGGCGCGGGCCGGGCGCGGCGGTCAGGGGCCCCGGCGGCGGCAGCCCCTCGGCGCGCGGCAGGTGGCGCGAGGGCCAGGCGCCGGGCCGGCGAGCGCGCTGCCTTGCGGGCCGGCGAGGAGGAGCAGCCGCCGCCGCCGCGGGAGAACAGCGCGCTTTGCGGAAGGGGTCAAATGTCTGAAATATGGCGGAGGAAGTGAGAGCCCGAGGACCCCCCCACCCGCCCGCTCTCTTCAGCCCGCGTCCGCCGCAGCTTCTCCCGCCGCCCTCCTTTCCCCGCCGGCTCCCCCGAAGACTCGCTCCCCGCCCCGAGCCCCCTCGCTTGTCGCCTGGGTTCCCTCCGTGGTATGGGTGGAAGTTAGAACGGAAACCAGAAAGTTGTCCTTTGCGAAGACCCAGCTTCTCCCAGCCCCGAGCTAGGGCGAGGAGCCTTCGGGGGAAACCACTCCCAGGCGCCCCGCGGGCTTGAGCCTGACAGGGAAAAAGTTTGCCTGAAACGGGGCTGGCTTGCTCCATTTGTTGCGGGAAGTGGCAGGAGGAAGGCAGCGGAGAGAGCCCCACCTAGTCTGGCAGCAGCCACCGTGTAGAGAAAAACTGTTAAAGGGGCCTTTCCCTTCGTCAGCAAGAGGAAATCTCTTTCTCTTAGAGGGAGAGAAAATCCAGGAAGTTTGTCCTCTTCTCTTTTTCGCCATCTCGAGGTGTCTAATCCTAAAACTATCAGCGCCATGAATTTTATTTAAAACTACGCCCAGTGAACCGGGCTCTCCGGATTTTTCTTCTGAAAAACACTGATGTCTTTTGGAGAAAAGATCATTTTTGCAAGTTAAAGCAGATGGTTTCCTTCCCCTTCGCTTTCCCCCCTCTCCCACTCTCTTTAATAGTTTAGAAAAACATTTTGGCCCTGTAACTTCTGATTGGTATGAATAGAAGCAGTTCTGTGTTGCAGTAACGGGAAATCACATTTTTACGGGGTAGAAAGTTGACACTAAATGAAGATTGTGATTTTAGTATTTTAAAATTAATTCCGTCTAATTGGACTTTGGTTTTGCAGGCAGCATCTCATAAATGTCGAGTACTTAACAATTTAAAGCTCTGACTCGTAAATTTATTTTTCAGCTCTCTTTTTTTGTAATTAGAATACTGTTTGGACTTGCTCAAGAAGACCTTATCATAACAAAAAGTAACTTATAGAAAAGGGAGACATTCATTTAACTTCAAGCCCATATTATTCTTCAAAGCTGACTCTTGAAATAGTATTTATTGAGTCATAGTGGAGTCATGGGACTTTTTAAGGGCCGGAAGGGACTATTTAGATCATCCAGTCCCACCCTGTCATTTTATGGAGGAGGAAACTGAGGCCTAGATAAGATAACCAGTTAGTGGGTCCACTGACCTTTAGGACAGTAGTCTATCCATAAGAGACAACATGGAGAAAGAAATACAACGTTTTTATAGTGAATTATCATCTTACAAAGAATATTCTTCCCATATCGCACTTTTAAAAAGTGGGTACCTTAGTCAAATAGGAGAAAAAGCCACTTGAGTAGTTTCATCTTCAGGTTTTAGGTGAGGAAACTGATACTCAGATTAAATAACTTTAAGCACACAGAGCCTGAATGATAGTCTTATTTGAGCTCATCTGTGCTTTTAATCTGTACTACGTTAGGTGTTTTCACTTGGATTTCCTTGTTTGACGTTGACAATAAATCGTGAAGCTGCCTTATCTGAGGAAGTCCTAAAGTAAATCATTGGAACACATGTAGCCAGTTTGTTGTTTTTAATATGCCAGGTATCAAAATATAACTGAAGAACCAATACTAAACTGACTTAATTTTAAAATGTTGTATGGGGCATGAAAATGATTGCTCTGGCTAGGCGTGGTGGCTTACGCCTGTAATCCCAGCACTTTGGGAGGCCGAGCCGAGGAAGGCGGATCACTTGAGGTGAAGAGTTCGAGAACAGCCTGGGCAACATGGTGAAACCCCGTCTTTACTAAAAATACAAAACATAGCCGGGTGTAGTGGCACGCGCCTGCAATCCCAGCTATTCGGGAGGCTGAGGCACGAGAATATGAACCTGGGAGGTTCACATTGAATGAACCAGCTTGAACCTGGGAGGCGGAGGGTGCAGTGAGCCGAGACTGCACTACTGTACTACAGCCTGGGTGACAGAGCTAGACCTGTCTTAAAAAAAAAAAAAAAAAGGAGATAAGAAAATGATTGCTCTGCTTTCTTTTACATTCTCCCCTCACCCCCGACCGCGTGAAAGTCATCTCTCTTACCTTCTATGACACGCATTACTTCCTGCCTCCTGTTACCATTTTATATTATTTATTCCATTGAATTGTGAACTCCAACCACAAGATATATATTGTTTTGTATGCCTTAACGCACTGGCATGGTGCCTTGCAATAGACATTCAACACCAGTTAAATGTAAGTACCATGAGGGTAGGGACTTGATCCATTTCATTCTTCACAGTAATCTTCCTAGCGCGTTGCCTGGGCACAGTGTAATGGTTAGCGTTTGAATTTAGGGATTAATGGTAATGAACATTCAAAGAGAGGATACTTGAAGAGAACAGTGTAATCCTTTAAAAAGAAACATTTACATATTGGCTTTGGAATCCCTTTTACTTGACAAATTAATTTTCGTTTTATCCTCAATCCTTTTCAGAATTCCAATATTTTCTCTTAGCTGTATAAAGGTAAAGTGACCCCCTCCCATAATAAAGAGCTACCATGTAAGGAGGGTATAGCAAAGAATTAATTATTAAAATAACTAGATCCATTTTTGTAAGGATCCTTTCAATTGTGTCTTCCTATCTAATTCAAGATTGGTGGAAGGTCTATGCAAAGATTGATAACATGGTAACTGATTAGACATGTTATTTTAAATGCAGTCCAAGATTTGGATGAAAAGCTCACGTTCAGGTTTTTTTTCCCTTTTGTTGTAGGTACTCGATAAATATTTATTGAGGTAGTGAAACTAATCTGAAATTGGATCTGATACAGAGAATTTGACCGATTTTACAAGGTGTCCATTTACTTTTTCCCCATAAGTATTGTTTAAATAGGCTGTTTTATTATCGACTATCACACAGATCTTACTGATTTGCATCATTTCCTTAAAGATGTAAAATAACTGTGTTTCTCTGTATGTTTGTGTTGCTAAAGAGGAGGTTGGGTATTGATCTGCAGTTTCTAGATTTGACTGGCACTAGGAGTAATTTAGCATTTATGAATTAGCTATTTACTGCTATTTTATAGCAGTGATGTCACGTGTTCACTCTATAGAAAAGTTAGGTAAAGATTGGTCTTTCTTAAACTTTCTGAGACATAGGTTGTGACTAAAAATATGCCCTGGGTTTTCTTCCCCCTCCTGTCATTATTGAGGACTCCATGGTCTAAGAGATTAGGCTGAAGTTTTTGTTAGCCTTTTCAAATTAAATTGAATTTCAGAACAACTTAAGACATTTTGGCTGATGCAATGATTCATTGTAACATTGGACAAAATTTTTAGTTCAGCCATCTGTAAACAGGAGTACTGTACCATGGCTCTGGAAGCTAGTGTTTTTCTGTGTTCATAGATTATTTTGCAATGGTATTGAAAGGTACTAATTACCATTTGAGGTCTTAAGTTCTTTGTAAATCTCGTAAGCACAGTGGAAGCAGTAGCTACAAAGAATAGATGAATTTATCCATTTGCAGTAAAAACTGATTTGTATGTAATCTGTTGTACTTTGAACCCAGTTGAGCACTGGATTCTAAAGCAAGTCTCTTTGGTCTTAGAGAGTTTCTATTTTAAACAAGAAAAGTTATCAGGAACTTTTGTGCTGCCTTAAAAACATCACTTTTTAAAATTCACCAGCAACAAAAAATAGTATCACTTACATTCCGTATTTCATAACATTGGACTATTTATTCCTAATGTTGGTCAAATCAAGGGTACAGTAGCAACTGATTATTTAAGCAGTAATTTAGAAAGATTTTTTTTCCTTTGAATCAGTAGAGGGCCAAAATTTTTAAAACTTTCCAAAGAACCTTAAAACAGGAAAAAATGTAAATGTAGGGGAAATGTACCAGTTTTTTTTAATTTAAATTCCCTAAAATAAAAATATTTACAACATGAGTTACAGAATTTCCATCTGATTTTTATTGTACAGGAGGAGTATATTCTGTGATATCAGTATACAATTCAAAATACAAAAAATTACCTGGGCGTAGTGGGAGGTGCCTGTAATCCGAGCTGCTTGGGAGACTGAGGGAGGAGAATCGCTTGAACCTGGGAGGCGGAGGTTGCAGTGAGCCAAGAACGCTCCACTGCACTCCAACCTGGGCGACAGAGTGAGACTGTCAAAAAAAAAAAAAAAATTACTTGATTGTGTATGAGGTGCCTGCATACTAGAAATGTTCTTTTGAGTTACAAATCTGTCTCTCTGACCATAGAGAGTAATTATTTAATCTTGTGAGTTTGAGTTTTATATCAAACCATTTCCTAAAGCTTACTTGTAATTACTTTTACTTTGTTTTTGTAGTTATACATGTGTATATATATACACATACATACACACACACATATACATATATCAGTGAGACCTTTTAAATTTTAGCTGAATTCTGGTCTCATAACTTGTGATTTTTTTCCGGTACTGGGGGATTGAATGTTTTTAACTGTTGTGCAGATAGACTGAATAAAGGAAGTGAGCATCCATTAAAAACTCTAGTAAATAATTTGGATTTTTTTTTTTTGAGATGGAGTCCCGCTCTGTCGCCCAGGCTGGAGTGCAGTGGCACAGTCTCTGCTCACTGCAAGCTCCGCCTCCAGGGTTCACGCCATTCACCTGCCTCAGCCTCCCGAGTAGCTGAGACTACAGGCGCCCGCCACCACACCTGGCTAATTTTTTGTGTTTTAGTAGAGACGGGGTTTCACTGTGTTAGCCAGGATGGTCTGGATCTCCTGACCTCGAGATCCACCTGCCTCGGCCTCCCAAAGTGCTGGGATTACAGGCGTGAGCCACTGTGCCCGGCCTTTGTTTTTTTGTTGTTGTTGTTTTTGTTTTTTTGAGACAGAGTCTCGCTCTGTCAGTCAGGCTGGAGTGCAGTGGCACAATCTCAGTTCACCACAGCCTCCACCTCCAGGGTTCAAGCAGTCCTCCAGTCTAAGCCTCCCGAGTAGCTGGGAATACTGTGCCTGGCTAATTTTTTTTTGTTGTTGTTGTTTTTTTTGAGACGGAGTCTCTCTCTGTCCCCCAGGCTGGAGTGCAGTGGTGCAATCTCAGCTCACTGCAACCTCCGCGTCCAGGTTCAAGCAGATCTCCTGCCTTAGCTAGTACTACAGGCGCACACCACCGCACCCAGCTAAGTTTTGTATTTTTAGTAGAGAGGGGATTTCACCATATTGGTCAGGCTGGTCTCGAATTCCTGACCTCAGGTGATCCACCTGGCTTGGCCTCCCAAAGTGCTGGGATTACAGGCATGAGCCACCGCGCCCGGCCAGGTTTTGTATTTTTTGCAGAGACGTTTCGCCATGTTGCCCAAGCTCACCTCAAACTCGTGAGCTCAAGGGATCTGCCCATCTTGGCCTCCCAAGTGCTGGGATTACAGGCATGAGCCACTGTGCCTGGCCCAGCATTTCACTAAGTAACTTTATTTGAAAAATATACAGTGAACTGATTGCCGAAGTGGTGGATTGCCTCTACCTGTTTCCTTTTTCTTTGCCTTGTAGGAAGGGAAAAAGATGAAAGGAAACACGTTTTGTCTATTTAGTAGCAATTTTTGGTGAAAGCTTCTGGAAAGGAAATGGAAAATGCTGGGTAAAATGAAATTATAATTATCTGTGTATTCTAAAATTTATCCTCACATTAGAATATATTTTTCAAAGTTACTTTATACTAAATTCAGGGACTTTCTAAGTTCTCAGTTAATAGAACTGAAAGGGTATCAATAAAATAAGGACTATATATATAATCTATTTTTACTTAGTTTTTATGCGCCAAAAGGTATGTATGTTGCATCCAGCTGTTTGTTACCTTGTGTTTTAAAGTTGCAGTTAGTATGTGGAATCCTATTACTACATTGTGCCAACATATTTGTGGCTGATGCTTCTAAGTTATCCACAAGCTTCTCAATACAATAGCAAAATGCAGAAATTCCTCTGGAATCTTGAATTGAGGGATAGGATGAGATATGTAACATATGTTATCTGTTGTTTTCTCCTACTGCTCTTGAAATTAACAAACTTGAGATAGTGTACTGATTTGTATTTATAAGATTGGCTGAGTTCAAATATGTCTTTTTGACGTTCTTACTAATGTTTAAAATATAGAAAAGTATAAAGAAGAAAATGAGTATCATCCGTAATGCCATCACTACAATGACTTTTTTAAAGCAAAATGTGTACTTTCCTTCTGAAGCTTTCCAGCCTCCTTGCCTCCTCAGTGAGAATGATGACATACTGTTGTTAGAGTTGTTGAGGATCAAATGCAGTATTACTCATAAATGTTTTATAAACCATAAAATAATACAGTAATGTACTATTTTTTTTTTTTTGACAGCCTCACTCTGTCACCCAGGCTGGAGTGCAGTGGCACAAACTTGGCTCACTGCAGCTTCAACCTCCCAGATTCAAGCCATTCTCCAGCCTCAGCTCCCCAAGTAGCTGGGCCTACAGGCGCATGCCACCATGCCCAGCTAATTTTTGTATTTTTTGTAGAGACGGGGTCTCACCATGTTGCCCATGCTGGTCTGAACTCCTGAGCTCAAGTAATCTGCCCGCCTCCACCTCCCAAACTGCTAGGATTACAGGCATGAGCCACCATACCCAGCTGTATTAGTTCTTGTTCTATAAAGCTTTTTTTTTTTTTTTGAGATGGAGTCTGTCGCCCAGGCTAGAATGCAGTGGCACAATCTTCGCTCAGTGCAACCTCTGCCTCCCAGGTTCAAGCAATTCACCTGCCTCAGCCTCTCGAGTAGCTGGGATTACAGGCATGCGCCACCACGCCTGGCTAATTTTTTTTTGTATTTTTCTTAGAGACGGGGTTTCACCATATTGGCCAGGCTGGTCTCGAACTCCTCACCTTGTGATCTGCCCGACTTGGCCTCCCAAAGTGCTGGGATTGCAGGCGTGAGCCACCTTGCCCGGCCCTATAAAGCTTTTATTCTCCTATGGCATTGCTTAAGAATCCCATTAAAGTATGAATAAGGACTAATAAATAATTGTGAGTTTTGATTAGTGTAACAAATGAATTACCTAGATCAGTATTTTCAAGGTATGGTCCAAGGAATCCTGGAGGTCCCCTAGACATTTTTGGCGAGTCTACAAGTGCAAAACTATTTTTATAATACTGAGACATTCTTTGCCGTTTTCTTTGTAGTGACATTTGTACCTGTAGTATAAAAACAGTGGTGGATAAAACTTCTGGCGCTTTAGAATAAACCAGGTTAGAGTACTTCACTGTCCTAGTAATCATTGTATTATTCACTGCCATGCACTCAGATTTTTTTTTAAGTTTCACCTAAATGCTCTTGATGAAGAAGTAAAAAAATTTTAAACTAAATCTCTACCTTTGTACACATCTTTAATATACTGTAACAAAATGGGAAGTATGCTTAAAACACTGGCGAGGCCATGGACAGCAAGCGTCCCAGCACTTTGGGAGGCTAAGTCCAGCTTGGGCAATGTAGTGAGAGTCTGTCTCTCCTATTAAAAAAAAAAAAAAAAAGTTAGTGTGATCATGCACACCTACAGCTACTCTGGAGGCTGAGGTGGAAGGATCTCTTGAGCCCAGGAGTTGGAGGCTGCAGTTAGCTGTGATCGTGCCACTGCGCTTCAACCTGGGTGACAGAGCAAGACCCTGTTTCAAAAAACAAAACAAAAACACTTGGCAGCATACTGAAATCCCTAATGGTTGTTTCTAGGGAAAGTGTTTGTGTGATTGAGTCACACGCTGAATCAGTCTTCATATAATGCCATTTTTGCTTAAAAGAATGCCAGACTTGGGCATTAGGCTGACATTTTCTTGAAAACAGTGAGGCTTTGCTTTAGGGAAAATAGTGGTAGTATTTATGGTCGATGATAAAGTTCCTAGATTTTAAGCAAAAATTTTAGAAAGCTTGTATCAGCTGCTGTAAGTATATAATGAAATCTGTCATTATTTGATTATCTGCATAACTGAGTCAGTATTTCCAAATGATCAATGCATAGTATTATAAAAATCATACATGGGTAAGAAATCTTTACAAAGTGTCAGCTAGACCAATGGATTTTAATGTTATAGAGAACATAAAGTTTATCAATAAGGTATCCTGTTCCATATTGCAACCAGTTGCTGAGCTTTGGTATAGTGTCAAAGACCAATATCCAGATTTATCTGAAAATGCTATTAAAATATTCCCAACTGTCTGATGTATTTTGTATTACTTATTTTTCCATGCTTTGCTCTCAGTGTTTAATGTCTTCGATTTATTTTGTTTATATTTTTGTTGGAAACAGGAATGGGAGCCATAGATAAATGTGAAGCAATGTTTTCATGTGCTTTATCTTAAAATCTCCTATTAATATATAATCAGTTTAACTTCTTTGTAGTCTTCTCTGTGCAGTCCATTCAACTTTTGGTCTTGGTAATGGATTAGATAATAGTTATTTTTAAGCCTATTTTTGGTTTTAATATTTGTTTTGTATACCTGACTGCTCATCTATAGACAGAATTCCCTTGTGTCCAAAGTCTAACATAATCCTTAAGTAGATTTTTAGTAGTTGACTTTCTCAGTTTTAAAATATTTGATAACTTTCCCATAGTAAAGCTGTAAGTTTCAAGTTTAGTAATGTCTTTTTGACCTGAGAATTTGGTGTGTTGTCTTACCTTAAGTAGACACTTTTCAAAAACACACCTGTAGAATGATCCTTTTTTTACCTTTCAGGAGAATGCTGTTTCTTGGTGGTGGTGGTTTTTTTTTTATTTTTTTATTTTTTTTTATTTTTATTTTGAGACTGAGTCTCTCTATTGTCACCCAGGCTGGACTGTGGAATGCAATGGTGCAATCTCAGCTCTTTGTAACCACCTCCTCCCAGGTTCAAGCGATTCTCTTGCCTCAGCCTCCCAAGTAGCTGGGATTGCAGGCACCACCACCATGCCTGGCTAATTTTTGTAGTTTTAGTAGAGACAGGGTTTCACCATATTGGCCAGGCTGGTCCCGAACTCCTGACCTCAGGTGATCCACCCACCTCGGCCTCCCAAAGTGCTGGGTAGAGCCACTCTGTGGCCTTCTTTTTTATGTTAATTTAAAAACATTTGTAGCAATCCTTGTTAAACTGTTTTTATAAACTCATAGGATAAGTCCAAATTTTATTTTCCTTTCCTTTTTTTTTTTTTTTTTGAGACAAGGTCTCACTGTCAGCTAGGCTTGAGTGCAGTGTCACAACCACGACTCACTGAAGTCTCGACCTCCCGGGCTCAGTTGATCCATCTCAGCGTCCCGAGTAGCTGGGACTACAGGCGCATGCCACCACACCCAACTAACTTTTGTAGAGACAGGGTTTTGCCATGTTGCCCAGGCTGGTGTCAAACTCCTTGGCCTAATCAGTTCTTCCACCTCAGTCCTCCAAAGTGCTGGGATTACAGGAGTGAGCCACCGCACCGGTCTGGTTCCACATTTTAAAGGATTTTTAGACTGTATTTGGATCGAGTAATCAGTTTCAGATTAGGAAAGTGTTAAGAAAGATAGTTAAGTTACAGTTTGTATTGTGCACAGTTTCTTGGAAATTTAGTGCCAGTTATTTCCCTAGAGAGATTAAAATGGAGAGAAATGATAATTCAGTCTGAACACCAGTGTTGCAAAGAACAAAGGTTGACACCAGAGGAAGAAAAAGGTTTAGGGAAGGAATACATGTGAAAATGCTAACTTCAGGGTAGCTTCAGGGATTAAGCATTATAGAACTCCTGCCTGCATGTGCTAATCCCATAGAGAGCAAGGGAATTTAACAGGAAGCTTTAGTGCTCCCTATATTAGATAATTAACTGGTCTGCTGTTCTAGCAGTTCTGAATTAGGGAACATACTGAGATCGTATTTTATGTCCAGGACATCCAAATTAGTCACAAGGTTGTCACTGACTATTATTTATAGAGTTTTAGTTGCTAGTTGAAAATATTGCATTAAATCCTTCTATTTTAGCTTGTTTATACTTGTGTTTTTTTCTTCCAGGAGCTCTCAACTTAATCATCCTTCAGCAAAAAATAATTAAAACTAGGTTTGCAAGCTTTTAAGGACAGAAAAAGCATTTATAACATTTCTCTGTTTAGATGAAAGTGATGATGGTTAATGATGGTGATAATAGGCAATGAAGAGGTGAAAGGGCAGGAAGTAGAGCAGAAAAGAGAGTGAGGATGGTGATTAAGAGGTTCTTGTTAAGTGCAGGACTACTGTTAAAAGCAATTCACTTCACAGTTCTGGTCAACAGGAATGATAAACTCAACATTGAAAAACACTTGTGATGCTTTAGTGGTTGATACATCTTACCCATCAGAAGGTCCTATGTAGAGGATAAACTGGCATTATATTTGAGTTAGAGATTATAGTCTTAAAATTTCATCACTAAGCAGTTTGACTGGAGAGCCTTTGACTAGTTCTGCTCCCCAGCAGTCCCTTGTGTACTTTTCTCTGGACCGTCAGGTGCTCAAATTAGACCTTTATTTCATTGTCCTCATGTTTTTTTAGCTCATTCCATTGGGTGTGAAATCAAATCTGAGAACTCAGGTATTTGTTTTAAGTAGTTAGACCTTTTATTGTACTCTGTTGTCTTAAAAAGCATGGTTTAGTGGTGGTAACATTGACCTAGGTGACAGGCTTCAGTTTCGTTTCTGGCACTGGTCATGAAACTTTGAACAAGTTAACTCCTCTCTTAGGACCTTATCTTTATGTAGAGAAAGTTGGACTAAATGGCTGTTAAGGTCTTTTCGGGCTTTCAAATCCTGTGTTTCTGTGATACCACCCTTGTTTAAGCCACAGTCATCTCTTGTCTGGACTCACAGGAGCTTCCTAACTTGTTTTCATTTTTGTCCTTCCCCACATTATTTTCTACCCAGAATACAAAGTGACCTTTTTAAAAATGTAAATCAGATCATGTAATACCCTCCGGTCCCAATTTACCCTTAAGAACCAGTTCCTTATCAAGGCCTAGAAGGTACTGCATAATCCAGTTCTTGCTTACTTCACAACTTTATCCCCATTACTCACTAAGCTCTAGCCAGCTGTACTTCTTTCTGTGACAATCTTTTGCCAGCCCTCTGCAATTCTGCCTCAGTCTCAACAGTGGATCTCAGTTCAGATGTCACATTTACAGAGTTTTTTCCTGATCACCTTATATAAAGGAGCATTCCTCTTCATTACCTCTGTAGTTCTTAATCATAATCAATAATTATATTTATCCATTTGTTTGCCTCTCATCCCCTCTAAACTGTTTCAGGACAGGAAGATCATGTTACTTTTCCACCACTATCTCAAATGGTTAGCCCAATGACTGCCTAGTGCTCAAGAGAATTATTTTAGTTAGAAAAATATATAAAGTGTGTAACAGTTTGTCCATATCAATTCCCATAATAAGCTACTCCTTAAACTGGTTTTTTTCTTCACTCTTTTGGTAGCGGCCTGCTCTCATAATCTTGCCCAGGCTAGTCTGGAACTACTGGGCTCAAGGATCTTCCTGCCTCAGACTCCCAAAGTGCTGGGATTTACAGGTGTGAGCCACCACACCCAGCCTTAAACTAATTTTTAAAGTTTTATATCTATGTCCAACTATAATTCCTCATTTTTTATTTAGGTCATCTGTCTCGAGGACTATTTGATCTGATTGCATGTTATTGAAAGCTAATTGTTCTTAGTTACTATATGTTAGGATTAAATTGAGTAATTTTGCACAAAAGGTTTTTAGCAAAGACATGAAAAGTTAACCAGTATAAAACTGTTAGCAGTTCAGAATATCCAAATGAGTGATATAAATGAGTGCTTATTAGAGTCAAAGGAAGAAGTGAAACCCTTAGGATCTAGTAGTTAGAAAAGACAGTAAAAATAAGGTAGAATCTGCATATTAAAGGAGTTTTAGATTAACAGTGAATTACAGTGAGCAGTACTACAGAACTACAGAAATTGAAGTAAATTCAAGAGTGTTTTGCCCTGGTAGATGTTTGTAAAATTGATTATAGGGCCATAATCCCTTATCTATATATAACCTTTGGTGCCAGGTATTTTTGGATTTCAGAATTTTGAGGAAAGATTTGTTTTAGATTTTGGTAAGAGTAATCAAACACAATATTAACGTGGAACATGGATAGTCACATTAAGTGAGAGAAATAAAAGATAAAAATAGTCTCCCATCAGTGCTCAGATGAAGTTTTGCCATTATATATTAGGATTAAGCTTTGCCACCAACATAGTTATAGAACTTTGAGTTTTCAGAGATTTTAGGATTTCAGAATTTCTATAAGAAGTCAGTTTCAGGCTGGGTGTAGTGGCTCACGCCTGTAATCCCAGCACTTTGGGAGGCCAAGGTGGGTGGATCACGAGGTCAGGAGATCGAGACCATCCTGGCTAACACGGTGAAACCCATCTCTACTAAAAATACAAAAACTTAGCTGGGCATGGTGGTGCACGCCAGTAGTCCCAGCTACTCAGGAGGCTGAGGCGGGAGAATCGCTTGAACCCAAGAGGCGGAGGTTGCAGTGAGCCGAGATCGCGCCATGGCGTTCCAGCCTGGGCGACAGAGTGAGACTCTATCTCAGGAAAAAAAAAAAAAAGAGAGAGAGAGAAGAAATTGGTTTCAAATGAGTTTAAAAGGCTTTATTTATTACTGTTTGGAGAAGATACCAGGGTCTGAAAATGTTACTTTGAAGCAATTAGCTTTAGAAACCCTCTTTGCCAAGGAATTGTTTGACCCTGACTCAGGATGGAATGCAGTGCTGAGGGTGATGAGTCTTTAGGGTATGGGAGAATCACCTCATTCTATAATTGCAGAGTCCAGTTAAATCTTTGGAAATAGTTAAGATTGGTGCCTAACAAACACTAACATTTTTTTAAATGTTTAAATATTGAGAGCTCATAACTACAGTTTCATCTTGATCATTTTTTTAGTCTTATAAGGTATTAGGCAGTTTGTTTCCTAATAATGTTTTTAAGAATTATTTGATACATTTAATTGTAAGAATACAATAGATTAGAATAGGAATATTATAAATAGGACTAATGTAATCCTCATTTAAAAATCCTCAGACCAGACACAGTGGCTCACGTCTGTAATCCCAGCACTTTGGGAGGCCAAGGCAGGCAGAGCACTTTGGGAGGCCAGGGCGGGCGGATCACTTGAGGCCAGAAGTTCGAGACCAGTCTGGCCAACATGGTGAAACCCCATCTTTACTAAAAATATGAAAATTAGCCAGGCATGGTGGTGTGTTCCTGTAGTCCCAGCTACTCGGGAGGCTAAGCAGGAGAATCGCTGGAACCTGGCAGGCAGAACTTGCAGTGAGCTGAGATCGTGCCACTGCACTCCAGCCTAGGCGACAGAGTGAGACTCTGTCTCAAACAACAACAACAACAACAACAAAAGCTCCTCGATGGAACCATTTGGTAGTGACAAGGATTGAAGTAAGTATCTGAAGAGGCTACTTAGAAACTCAGAATTGGTTACAGGAAGTGACTGCCCACTTTCCATGTTTTCTTCAGATGCTCTGGTTATTCTGACAGCCTAGTTAACCACCCAGACTTTGGTTCTCATTGCCTTTATCCATTTGTTTGGTGTATATACTAATGTTCAACGATGCACACATAATGCATGTGATGTTTTTTGGATACCGTCTTATCACTTGTAGAATTGCCATGATAGGCATTTTTTGGAGCTACTTTAAGTTCTTGCTGGCCTAGTAATTATGCAAGTAAGTAATTAAGTGTTTATTCATATGTGAAAGCCCAATGTAAGCATTATTTATGTCTTTCAGTGAAGTGTGGTGTGCCTTTCATTTTTGAGTGGTCTTTATTTTATGGAATATTAAATGGATCTTTGAATAAACTGAAGAGGGTAGATTATAAAAGGAAGAACTGTTAAATTAGTCAAAAACAACTTTATAACACAATTAGCTGCATAAGCCAGTGCGTGCGTAAGCAGGTAGTATAAATGCTTAGGTTGAGATACTAAAATTATTATTAGAGAAAATTATAGGAAGTACCTATGCTCCCACTATGTTTTGTTACTTGGTTAATTTTTCTCCTCTGAACTTCTGGCAGGTTTACTGGGGAATTTTCCATTAGGAATATTCTGGTCCTTAAGTTTCATTTTGAATGTATAATATAATCATGCAGATTATGAACCCACAATCTAAAATCAAGGCATTCTTTTTTAAAGTTTCAGATGAGGCTGGGTGTGGGGCTCATGCCTGTAATCCCAACACTTTGGGAGGCCGAGGCAGGTGGATCATGAGGTCAAGAAATCGATACCATCCTGGCCAACATGGTGAAACCCCCCCGTCTCTACTAAAAATACAAAAATTAGCCGAGCGTGGTGGCGCGCACCTGTAGTCCTAGCTACTCGGGAGGCTGAGGCAGGAGAATTGCTTGAATCCAGGAGGCGGATGTTGCAGTGAGCCAAGATCGTGCCGCTGCACTCCAGTCTGGCGATAGAGCGAGACTCTGTCTCAAAAAAAAAAAAAAAGTTTCAGGTGTATTCAGGAGTGGTCATATTAAGCTTGTCACCTGATCCTGGTTATGAGGTTAACAGCAAAATGAAATAAAATATTTTTCTGAGCCATTTGTTTCTCCTTCTCATGGAAGACACTAATTCTGTTTATTTCTATATTCGGCCTTGTGTTGAAACAGACTGTAAAATCATGTTTTAAAAAAGCTTCACCCATCCTTGTGGAGGGTGGTGGTTTGCAAAAGCACCACCCCACTTAAGCATTTATATTGAGAAGATACTTATGGCATTCTTCCATTCATGAAAATGGGTATGCTTTGTTCTGGAGTTCTTACCTTGATTTATCTACTAACACTAAAGTTCCTCACTTCCAATTTCTTATACCTCTAACCCAACAGCTTATAAACTGCATGTAGTATAGTATTTGCTTGAAATATATGAAAGTAGTTATTTTCCCTAACTAATAGGGATATTTCTGTGGTGGTTGTAGTTACTTTGCAACCTGCTCAGCAAATATTATAGGGCGTTTTTGATGGTGTCTTTAAATTTTGGACATAGAGAACCATCTTGGATAACCTTTTTCCCCCCAGTCTCAGTCATCCCTTTGGAGGTAGTGTCTCATTTTTAATCTGTGACTTGTGGAAGTTAAGGCATTTGAGTAGCTTATTTAAAGTATTAATAATCTGATTTCTGGAGATCTGAGGAATAGCAGACACCCTTTTCTGTATTAAATTGGGGAAATTTATTTTATAGGCAAAAAGATGAATAAAATGGTCCTAGTAGACAGCCCCTAATATTTCTGGTCTCGGGTAAAGGTCTTAAGGAAGAGGGAAGGTAGTGTCAGAATTTTCCAGGGTGTTTTTTGTTGTTGTTTGTTTGTTTGTTTGTTTTGGGTGGACAGGAAGTAGAATTTATTGGTGAGTATTAAGAGGGGGCAGCACAGTGGAAGCCCTCATGAGTGCAGGGCCCGCCACTTGTCCACAGGGCCACGATTGGAAATGTACTTGAACCGACAGCCATCTGGGATGAGCCGCTTCTCAGTCACCATGTCTTCAAACTCATTGGCATTGAACTTGGTGAAGCCCCACTTCTTTGAGATGTGGATCTTCTGGCGGCCAGAAAACTTGAACTTGGCCCTGCGCAGGGCCTCAATCACATGCTCCTTGTTCTGCAGCTTGGTGCGAATGGACATGATAACTTGGCCAGTGTGAACCCTGGCCACGGTGCCCTGGGGCTTCCCAAAGGCACCTCGCATGCCTGTTTGGAACCTACACTGGGGTAGTGCAAGGTCAGAAACATGAACATCCATCTGAAAGGACTGTCTCCAAGGTCCCTTAGAGCAACCCATACAACACACAGGCTGCATACACTACCAAGGAAGCTGCTGTTTGCAGCCATTGCACACTGGGCCCCCATGAGGAAAGGAACTCAGTTAGCTTAATAGGCTGCAGCAGGGTGTTTTTTAAAACACACAAATATACCCAATCCCTACTAGAATGAGAGATTTTACTAATAATAGTGTTAGGAGTATAAATGGTTTGGTAGCCAACCACTACTTTAAAATTGATTAGGTCTCCCGGGCTTCTGGGCCTTCACATTTAAATTTGACCTGACCTTGAAACTTCACCTCTCGTTATTCCCAGCGTGACTTTTGTTTTACCCACTTTTCGAAATACCCCATGTGTAGCTCCTTACTTCACGTCATGCTGGAATGTGACCCATACCAGCCAAACTACATCTAACAGAAACATAATACCTAACTAAAAGCGTCTTTTATCATATAGATAGATGTACAGGGTATGTTAATTTATCTTTAGAGAGACTCCCCAGTATACTGAAAAAACAGACCTAAGTTTTGGTAGATAGCCTTGCTTTATAGAAAATGAAAATGGGCCAGACAGTGGTGACTCATTCCTGAAATCCCAACACTTTGGGAGGCCAAGGCAGGAGGATCACTTTTGAGGCCAGGAGTTTGAGACCAGCCTGGGCAACATAGCAAGACCCTGTATCTGCAAAAAATTTAAAAAAAAAATTTAATCAGGCATGCAGCACACGCCTATAGTCCAGTTACTCAGGATGTTGAGGTGGGTAGATCGCTTGAGCCCAGGAGTTGAGGCTGTAGTGAGCTGATTGCACCTCTGCACTCTAGCCTGGGTAACAGAATGAGACCCTGTCTCTTAAAAAGAAGGAAATGAAGATGCCAGTTACTAGCTTTTCCAGCCTCCCTTGCAGCTAGGGCACAAGTACTTGACCTAGGCCCCACAAAATTACACGTACTTTAACTTGAGATGGAAGAGATGATAAATTTCTGATAGATTTCTCTTTTCCTCTTGGTTGATGTACACCACAAATCAGTTTTCTGCTGCAGAAACAACTGATACAAACTGAAGCATCTACTGTTAGTGATGTGACAGCAGTTTGCTCACCTGGCCAGTTTTGTAATACGGTTTTGGGTGTTTGTGGCTATGTTAGCTTCCAACTTCATTCTCTAGTTTTCCACAGTAATTTTGTAAGTTGCTTGGTATTTTTTAATGACTTATTTTTATATGTAAATGTGGTTTGTATAACTTCCAACAGGAAACCTTGTCCAATGCGTGATTTTAGAAAATTTAGCAAAAACTTTTCAAAGGGATATTTATGTGAAGAAAATGAGTGGTATCCTTGTGAGAGAAAAGTACAAGAATGAGACTGGGCACACTGCTTTTCCAGAAATAAAGAGGCCCTGATGGTGACACTTTTGGTAGATCCAAGCTTTTCATGAATATTGAAGCTCTGGATGCCTTGTTCAGTAGTTTCATAAGCAAAAATCCAAAAGTGTAGAAAGAGTTTTAATTGAAATTAAATAAAATCAAAATTTTAGTTTTACAGTTACACTAACCACATTTTAAGTCCTTGATAGTCATCTGTGGCTAGTGGCTACTATACTGGACAGTCCAGATAGAACACTATCATTACAGGAAGCTCTATTGGACAGCACTAGTCTGGATTCTAATCCTAAATCTACAGTCTTGTGGTTCTGCAACCTCAGGTAAGTAATCTGAATCACAAATCCTTTATCTGTTTTTATTTATTTATTTATCTTCTATCTGTCTGTCTGTCTGTCTGTCTATTTTGAGACAAGTCTCACTCTGTTGCCCAGGCTGGAGTGCAGTGGTGCAGTCACAACTCACTGCAGCCTCAATCTCCCTGGGCTCAGGTGATCCTCTCACCTCAGCCTCCTCAGTAGCTAGGGCCACAGGCATGCACCACCATGCCCAGGTAATTTTTTGTAGAGACAAGGTTTCACAGTGTTTCCCAGTCTGGTATCAAACTCCTGAGCTCAAGCCATCTACCTACCCCAGCCTCTCAAAGTGCTAGGATTACAGGCGTGAGCCCTTGTGCCCAGCCAAATCCTTTATCTAAAGACAGTACCTTATCTTCATTGTTGCTCTGAAGATTGAAATTTAATATATGGAAGGACATGGTAAGAGCTTTAAAAGCACCATACAGACATGTCAGTGTTCACATTAGAAATATATTTATTGGTTAACAAAGGATTTTTCTAAAATAATCTGAAGAGAAACTTCAGAACCTCAGTGGCATGAATACTTTGATGTTAGACCGTGTGTATTTTAACCACTTGAAGAATCTAAATGCACAAAATTAACAGATTAGATTTTCATTTTAAATGTGAAATATATTTTACCCAAGCTGTCCTTTTCAATTTTATCTATAAATCTTAAAGTTTTTATATGTACTGGGGGCTTACCTTCTTGCTGTAGGTTCCCTTTATATATACTGTTTTATCATCCTCATGAATGATCTTAAACAACTCAATCTGTTAACTAAGTGAATAATGTACCTGTCACATAGAGGTATTGAATGAATGTTATAAATATGATAGCTATCTATGCCAGAAATCGTTGGTTTTGGTAGACAGACTTCAGCATTCAGCACGATCATTCTCAGTAATTCTTTATAGGTGTTTTGATTTGTTTTGAGGGGGTTGTTTGGCATATATTTTGCAACTAATTAATTCATTTTTGTAAAACCATCAGACAACAGTGCTAGATGTTTAAAATATTCTACAGCAGAAGTTTTCAAATGTTTTTGGAATCATTAATACAACCGTGTCTCTCCTTCACTTAAACCACAGTAGCCATTGGTAATTGAGAACTAGATTCTTTCCCTTTGAGTCCTAGTTGATCTCAAAAATCATTCTCAACACTGCACTTAGCTACAGGTAGCTGTTAATATTTTGAGTTGATGACTAAGCTAAAACCCATTTGCCACCTGTGAGTTAATGGGCAAGGTCTATCCTTGTCTCTTCCAGGCTCTAGCCTATAATGCAAGTGTTGGCAAACTTTTTCTGTAAAGGACCTGATAACTATTTTAAGCCTTGTTAATCATACAGTCTCTTATCACAACCATTCACCTCTGCTATTGTAGCCTGAAGCCAACTGTGGACAAGACACAACAAATGAACTATGTTCCATTAAAACTTTATGAGTGTGACTGTGTTCCAACAAAATTTTATTTACCAAAAAAAACAAAAACAAAAAAACAGGGAGCAAATGGGATTTGGCCTGGGAGTTCTAGTTGGCCAACCTCCCCTCTAGGGCAAGAAACTGGTTTTGATTCATTCAACAAATAATTAGGTGTCTTCCATATTCCAGGCACTGTGTTAAGTTTTGATTATATAGCGATAATCATTACACGTAGGCCCCAGGTCATGAGGTATTTAACCCTTAACTGAGTATGGTTTTGGGGCTTTTTGCTTTTTTGGTTTTGGGGTGTTTTTTGTTTTTGTTTTTTTGTTTTTTTTGTTTTTTTCAAGGCAGGTTCTCACTCTGTTACCCAGGCTAGAGTGAAGTGGCGCTGTCACAGCTCACTGCAACCTCAGCCTCCCCAGGCTCAGGTGATCCTTTCACCTCCCATCCTCCCGGGTAGGTGGAACTACAGACGCAGGCCACCATGCCTGGCTAAGTTTGTGTATTTTTTGTAGGGGTGGGGTTTCGCCTTGTTGCCCAAGGATTACAGGTGTCAACCACTGCATCCAGCCTGAATTTGTTTTTTTTTTCATCTACTTTGGCAGATTCGAAGTACTTTTTTGAGGGAAAAATGGGGTCTGCCCCATACATCTGCTTTATTTGTTAATACATGTGAGGTTGTAGGCAAATACCCTAAGTGCTATGTTCTGTGATAGTGGTATAACTAAATGTAACTTCAATGTGCCTTAGATATTAGATGCCATGGTATCAAAATTAATATCCTGTTATAAAAAATAGGGAAGCACAAATGTTTGCATGTGATACCTACACTGGCTGCACATAGCAGATACTTAATATCCATATAATATTGAATAAAGCTGAAATTACCAGTTTCTTAACTATCCTTGTCACTTTCTTGCAGTTTCTTCCATTTGGTATGCTATTTCTGACCTCATTTTTTGTTTTTCACCAAAAAATTACCACATATTACTCATATTTTAATGAAATGCTTACCATGCCTAGATGTATTGTTCAGCCTTCTACTGTTAGAACTTCTTTCGTTAATTTAAAAGTATCTTTAGTTTTCTCAGTATTCATGTTTATCTTCAAAATGTCTATTGTTGTTGCTTATTAAATGAGTCAGAGCTCTTCACTGATACTCAGAGATCTCCTTAATCTTAACCGAAGATTACTGCTATTTTTATTTTCCTATTCCTTTGTGCCCTGTGAGCCAGTCAGACTGCTTTTTCCGCTATAGTCTAATTAATGTTCCCATGTTATGCTGCCTTTTGTGCCTTTGCTCTCACTTTTCTTATCCCTGGTATGTTCTTTCCTGTTGAAATATTGTAACTTTTTTTTTTTGCCACCCTCTTCATAAATCTCCTGATCTCTCCTTCTGAACTCCCATAGTATTTTGTACATCTCATGATATTTTTCATATTTTTATGTCTCCATCTTTTCCTACAAAATTGTAAGCTTTTTGAGAGCAGGTATGTTTTGTCCATCTTTCAGAATATGAAATAAGAAGCAAATTCCTGTCAGAACATATTCCACCTAAAATGGCCAACCATTCTTGTTTTCCCAGGATGGAGAGTTTTCTCAGACATGAGACTTTCCGTGCTTAAACCTGGACCGTTGGTCACCCTGATTCCACTTCATGATGTAGCCATCTTTTTTGCATATCAGTGCTTTACTGCAGGTTTTTTTTTCTTTTTCTTTTTAAAGAATAAACACATAAAATGAACATGAAGGAAACAGTTTTTTGGGTTTTGGATTTTGTTTTTTTTTTTTTTTTGGTTTTTTTTTTCAGACAGTTTGGCTGTCACCCAGGCTGGAATGCAGCCACAGTCTCAGCTCACTGCAACCTCCGCCTCCCAGATTCGATTCTTGGGCCTCAGTCTCCTGAGTAGCTGGGACTACAGGTGTGTGTGAATATGCCCGGCTAACTTTTGTATTTTTATTAGAGACAGGGTTTTGCCATGTTGGCCAGGCTGGTCTCAAACTCCTGGCCTCAAGTGATCCTCCTGCCTCAGCCTCCCAATGTGTTAGGATTACAGGCATGAGCCACTATGCCCAGCCAAACAAAAATTTTTTTTAATTAACAAGGCAAAATTACTTGTGCCTTTTAAGCAAATGTTTGGAAGATTATACTCATATGTAGAAATGTAAAGATCAGATTCAGATGATAAAAAAGGCCAAAATGTGGGAAAATTTTGACTAAAGTTGAAAAAGAATGATGTCCTTTTCACAAGCAGAGGGACTCTTCAGTAGGTTTGGTTTATGGTTAGTAGACACAGTTTTTTTTAGAGTAGACCCTGTTAAAGAATGTGGAGTAAATGGTGGCAGTGGTTTGACCACAACAGTGGTGTCTATTGCTAGAGAAATTAAAAATAAGATATAAGATACTTAACTCTCCTTTTTACAAAAGGCTTCAGATAAAGAGGAAATGGGAGCAAATCCAGATATTATAGGCACTGTATGGGCTAATGATTTTTTTAGAGATGATGCCTCACTATGTTGTCTGGCTGGTCTGGAACTCCTGGCCGCAAGCAGTCCTCCCACTCAAGCAAGACTGAAGTAACTGGGACTATAGATGTGAGCTATCATGCCCAGTTGGCAAGTGATTTTTATATGTTATGGTTTATTGTACAATACAAGCTATTCACTGCGTGTTTTATTGTGAGAAGCTCACTAAGTTAGAAAGGTTTTCAGTTTTGTGCAGTATTTTTTTCTGTTCCTATTTCTATTTCTCATAAGCTGGGAAAAACATCATCAAAGTTCATTGGGTGACATCTTACATCTAAAACCTTAAAACTAAGTTGAGATTTATTATCACAAAATAAATTCCCCCATACCTCCACTGAAACCCCCACCACCCATGACTTGATGACTTCAATCATACTCATCCCATTCCCCAGAGTGCCCTCACTTTCCAAGTGAACTCCCCTATTCCCTAATGATTTATATATCCACTGGTCTGGTTTAAGTATCCACTTAGGAAGCCTTGCCTGGTAGTTCTTTATAGATAGACAATTGTTCTCTTCTCTGCATCCACAGCAAGCACTTTAATGTAGACCCTGCTTCATTGTGAGCTAACACAGCGCAAACACTGTGAACATTTTAATTTATAAAACAGAGTGTCTTCTGGGCTTTAATATGTAGTTGTCACATTTGCTTTTCCTCAGATTTCTGGGCCACATAACCTCTGTCACAGTTAAAACTAATATCTCGGCTGGGTGCGGTGGCTCACGCCTGTAATCCCAGCACTTTGGGAGGCCGAGGCAGGCGGATCTTGAGGTCAGGAGTTTGAGACCAGCCTGGCCAATGTGGTGAAACCCCGTCTCTACTAAAAAATAACAAAAATTAGCCAGGCATGGTGGCGTGTGCTCGTAGTCCCAGCTACTCAGGAGGTTGAGGCAGGAGAATCACTTGAACTTGGGAGGTGGAGGTTGCAGTGAGCTGAGATCGTGCCACTGCACTCCAGCCTGGGCAATACAGTAAGACTGTGTCTCAAAAAAACAAAAAAACTTAACATCTCTAATCTGGTCATTGAAATTGAGGTGTAAAGCAAATTAATGTTTTCTCGTTGCCTCTTGTATCCTTCTCTTCCTGTGTAAGAAATAATAAGGCCCAGTATAAGGTAGTGGAGTAGAGAGAATGGAATTGATTCCAGAAATACCAAGGTAGAATGAATCAGACTTGATAATGGAGTGAAGAGAGAAGAATCCATGACAACTCCCAGGTATACAGCTACCTATTAAAATAGTATGCTATTGAAGTCCTTTAGGTGTCTTAAGCACTATAAACACCTAGATAGATGTAATTTTAAAAAATAGCAAATTAACATTTACTGGCTACTTCCTATGTGTTACTCATTGTGCTACACATTTTGCATAGGGTAAGTTATTTCATTTGAATCTTTAAGAACTGTAAGAAGTAGATACTTTTATTTCCATTTTCAAATGAGGAAATGAGACACAGTTTAAAATAACGAGACCAAAGCCACTCAAGTAGAACTGATTCCAACCCAGACAATGGGATCTAAAGCCTATACTGAGTCAGTATGCATCCCTGTAGATTTTACTGCTAGTTCAGATGACAGGGAAAAAAGGACATTTTTTTAAGTCTCATCTAGAGAATTGGGAGCAGGGAGGAGTTCTACACAAATACAGCCTATTTGGAAAGATCTGATAGAAACTAATAAGGTGATCTTGAGCCTATATTATTATTATTATTATTATTTTACCTGTTTTTGAAATTGTTGGTCTCTCCTTTTTTAAAAAATCACTTAACTATTTTGCTTATCTCTTGACTCGGCTGAGAAATCTATTAAACTGGTTCTTCTGCATTTGTCAGATTATTGATAAATTGTTACCCTCTATTCTGTATTCTACCATACATGATCAAATACTGAACTGAAAAGGTAACTATAGAAATAAAGCTGGAAAAGCTAACCTTACGTTGCATGTCAAATTATATGTTGTTGAATATTTCAGGGAGAAAGTTGGTGTGATTAATTGAAAAAACTTGATTTACTAGCAGTATTAATCCATGAAAAGGGCAAGGGAATTTTTTCTTTCTTGAGGTATTATAAATATGATCAGAATAGAGAAAATGCTATACACAGTTTGATAATCTACAAATTTTGCACTTTCTAGATTTAGAAATCTTGTTCACAGGAGATCTTTCTTGGCAGAATGAGTAAGATTGGAAACATTTTCCATGTGTCCTCATTATGAGAGAGGCAGACAACTCAAAGTAAATATGATAAGCAGTCTTCATTTTAGCAGCTTTCTATTTATTTTATAGTTCCTTGTTAGAAGTTTTATTTTTAAAAGAGGATAGGAGAGGCAGTGTTTGGGCCCCTTATTTTTTCCTTGAAAAAGAACTTTTAAAGTCTGTCATTGTGTTAAACAGATTCATAACAGGTCCTTCTGACAGTTGAATTAGTTGATTTTATTTGGGAATGAGAAAAGGACACAGTTATCCTCTTTAGCTGTTAAAGTATTACTTTTGGAGTTGGAGGTGGAAAGGAGAAATCAAGTATCTTCTCTTCCAGAAAGTGCAGTGGGAGAAGTAATGTTACCTGACTTCAGGAACCAGGATTTAAGGCCTCTTTTTTTGAGACAGAGTCACTCTGTCACCCAGGCTGGAGTGCAGTGGTGCGATCTCGGCTCACTGCAACCTCCGCCTCCTGGGTACAAGCAATTCTCCTGCCTTAGCCTCCCTAATAGCTGGGATTACAGGCGCCCGCCACCTCACCCAGCCAATTTTTGTATTTTAGTAGAGACGGGGTTTCACCATATTGGCCAGGCTGGTCTCGAACTCCTGACGTCAAGCAATCCACCCGCCTCGGCCTCCCAAAGTGCTGGGATTACAGGCGTGAGCCAGCGTGCCTGGCCTACTTAGGCCTGTTTTTATAATTTAGGATCACAGAATTTCAAACTGGGGTTAGCGGGTGAGTGTAGTAGTTAAACAACTTGAGATTGGAGAACTGCTTTTGCAAAATTTCCATTTTGGTTATACCCCTGCAGAGATTTTTTTTTTGTTACGAAGTCTTGCTCTGTAGCCCAGGCTTGAGTGCAGTGGCAAAATCTCTACTTACTGCAAATTCCGCCTCCTGGTTTCAAGCGATTCTCCTGCCTCAGCTTCCTGAGTATCTGGGACTACAAGCGCCCGCCACCACATTCGAGTTTTTTTTTTTTTTTTTTTGTATTTTTAGCAGAGACGGGGCTTCACCATGTTGGCCAGGCTGGTCGCAAACTCCTGACCTCAAGTGATCTGCCCGCCTTGGCCTCCCAAAGTCCTGGTATTACAGGCATGAGCCATGACAGTCAGCTATTTTTTTGGCATATTTTAAGGGACAGAAATTATGCTTTTTAAATGTTGCTTATTGCTTTTCAAGGATTTGATTCTTATAAGCTACTTCTTCATTTATTAATGAGATTTAAGAAAGAAATCAGGTTACAAAGTTATGAGCAATTGTCTCTGGAACCCAGAAGTTGATTTTAACACTAGAGTTTCTGCTGCAGGGCATTTCTACTGGACTGTGATTCCTAGAAGGCAAGTATAAGCACTGTTTTTTTGTTGTTTGTTTTAGAAACAAGTTCTTGCGTCACCCATGATAGAGTGCAGTAATGCAATCATAGCTCACTGTAACCTCCAATTCGTGGGCTTAAGTGATCCTCCCACCTCATTCTTTTGAGCAGCTGGGACTCTAGGCACGTACCACCACACCCAGCTACTTTATAAATTTTTTGTAGAAGTGTGGTTTTGCTGTGTTGTCCAGAATAGTCTTGAGCAGTCTTCCCACCTCAGCCTCCCAAAATGCTGGGATTGTACAGGTAGGTGTGAGCCACCACGCCTATCCCTGCTGTTTTTTTTTGAGACAGAGTCTCTGTTCAAGCAATTCTCCTGCCTCAGCCTCCGGAGTAGCTGGGATTACAGGTGTGCACCATCCTGCCCAGCTAATTTTTGTATTTTTAGTAGCGATGGGGTTTCACCATGTTGGCCAGGCTCATCTCGAACTCCTGACCTCAGGTGATCCACCCACCTCAGCCTCCCAATGTGCTGAGATTCCAGGCATGAGCCACCACACCCGGCCTGTCCCTACTTTTTTTAATGCCAAGATTTGTGTATTTCATCTTCAGTTGGGATTCATGGCATCTGTCAATAATTGATGTGAACTTAAATGGCAATTTACCTATAAAAAGATAACTTCCTACTCTTCTTTTAAAAGTCTATATACTTCTGTCATTTGCTGGAAATGAATTATTAGTCTTTATTCAGCAAACATTTATAGACCAAATAGTAGATACCAAAATAAGGACTATCCTGCAGCTGCTTGATGATGGTAATAACTAACATGTAAATCTTTAATAAACAGTGTACATTCTTCTTTAATCTGTCCATCAGCTCGGTACAGTCAGTATTGTTGTCCGTATTTCACAGATTAAGACACCAGCCTAGAGGCCGAGTGCAGTGGCTCACGCCTGTAATCCCAGCACTTTGGGAGGCCCAGGCAGGTGGATCACCTGAGGTCAGGAGTTCAAGATAAGCCTGGCCATCATGGTGAAACCCCGCCTCTACTAAAAATATAAAATTAGCCAGGTGTGGTGGCACGCACCTGTAATCCCAGCTGCTCGGGAGGCTGAGAGAGGAGAATCAGTTGAACCAGGGAGGCTGAGGTTGCAGTGAGCTGAGATCACACCACTGCACTCCAGCCTGGGCGACAAGAGTAAAACTCCATCTCAAAAAAAAAAAAAAAAACAAGATGCCAGCCTAGAAATAAATGACCACCCCCTGGTAAATTACGTAGCTAGTTTTGGTCTCCTTATTTCCAGATTTCATGTTTTATCACCCTGAGCTCCAAAGATGATACAGTATTTACTTTTAAGTGTATAAGGAAAAACTGAGTTTGGGCCTCAAACCAGCCCCAGGATTTCTTTATTTACCAATTATGAACTATCCTCACTCAGTTCAGGAAGTCTCTTAAAATGTCAGTTATTTGGTTTCATCTTCTTAAAATGTAGAATTGCTTTATGTTATTTAAATATGGGTCCTTTTTTAAATGAGTTAATTTGTTTGCTTTTCAAGATAATTTTGGATTCAAAGTTTTTAAGGTAACCTGGGATGCAAATTTTGCTAACTGGATTAATACAAATTTAAGTTTTTAAAATTCCATTGTTCAACTGTGTTTTATCCTGGATAGGATTAAAGCAGTCTTTAAAGGTAATCTGTTGTTGGCTTTAATGTTTTATAGTACAGTCTGGTGACACTTGGCTCACTAGTCCACATTTTTTGTATATTTGGTATATAGATTTTTTCCTTCGTAGTCACTTGTTTTTAACTTCTTTTTATATTTTACTTCCCAGTCTTAATCTCTGTAACCAATTTGTATAATCCCTTATACAGTTAGTCTATTTGTGGTATTATTTGAAGAGAAGTATGTTTCCTGAGAGAGGATGTCATGTCCGTGCCCTAATTTTTAGTTACATGGCTTTTATTTGCATAAATAGCATGTGAGAAGGTAAAGGAAAATGTGGTTGCATCTTGTCCTGGTTGAGTGCCCACTAGTCTTAATGGATTTTCCCAGTTGTGCATACTTTAGGAGTAAGGATGTTGTCTTACGTTTATTTTCACTCCTTTTTAAAATGTGTATTGTTTTTGAAAGATAATGACTCCAAAATATCTATAATATCAAACCACCATTATGAAGTTAGAGAAATAATATTTAGATTATATTAAATTTTATTACCAGTGAAATTTATATTTTTTATAGTAATTAAGGAATCTAACTTTTTTTTGTTTTTTGAGACAGAGTCTCACTCTGTATGCCTAAGCTGGAGTGCAGTGGCGCAATCTTGGCTCACTGCAGCCTTGGCCTTCCAAGTTCAAATGATTCTCCTGCCTCAGCCTCCTGAGCACCTGGGATTACAGGCATGCACCACCATGCCCGACTGGTTTTTGTATATTTTAGTATAGACGGGGTTTCACCATGTTGGCCAGCTAGTGTCGAATTCCTCACTTCAAGTGATCTGCCTGCCTCGGCCCCGCAAAGTGCTGGGATTACAGACATGAGTCACCACGCCCAACCTAAGATGCTTTTAAAATTCCATTTATGTTTTAATTCTTCAAAGTCTGGTACATGTAACATTATTATAACAAAACATTTTATAATTGAAAGGGACTTTAGGGATCTAGTCGAGAAGTCAAAAACTGCTGGACCAGGGTTCAGAGCTCTTATCTCTCAAATTGATTTTGTTGGTTTATACAATATTCATAATTTTTAGAATTCAAATGACTTTACCCGTAAAGCATTCACTCCCTACTTGACCACAGTCTATGTTATTACCTAATAAGACCTTAACTGCTTCAAGCGTTTACATGGTTACCTGGCTGATGTAAGGCATCTGAGTGTTCAGTATTTCCCCTTTCCCTCATTCCATCTTTTTGTAGACAAGGAATCTGGAAACCAAGAATTAAGTGATTTATCTCAAGATATACGACTTTTTAAATAGAGCTTCTTAAATTCAAAGTTAATGTTACTTTCTACAGCTTGTTGTCTCCTTAGAAAATAGTACAAGGTAATACATAATCAAGTCCTAAAGTATTTGGTATAACTTGTCATGAAGGAGAATGATCACTGTGGGCTGAGTTAGTGCAAGAATGCTTCAGAGACATTTCCTTGACACTAACCTCCTAAGAACTGCATCTTGAGATATGCTGCCCTGATCTGTGTTGTTTTTGCTACACAGCTGAGGAAAAGAGATACATATCCTCCTCTAAAGAGCTGGCACAGGAACTCACCAAAGGGCATTTTGTACATATTGAAAAACAGCACCTCATAAGACCAACTACATTTAGACTTCTCCAGAAATCCCATTTATGCCCCTTTTTGCAGAGGAAGGGGCTGGATTGACTCCCAAATCCAAGTTTAACTTCAGCCACAAACTAATTAGCATGTCACCCCACCAAAGATTTTTTTTTTTTTTTGAGACTGTGTCCTGCTCTGTGCCAGGCTGGAGTGCAGTGGCACAATCTCAGCTCACTGTAGCCTCTGCCTGCTGGGTTCAAGCGATTCTCCTGCCTCAGCCTCCTGAGTAGCTGGGATTACAGGCATGCACCACCACACCCGGCTAATTTTTGTATTTTTAGTAGAGACGGGGTTTCACCATGTTGGTCAGGATGGTCTCCATCTCCTGACCTCGTGATCCACCCACCTCAGCCTCCCAGAGTGCTGGGATTACAGGCATGAGCCACCGTGCCCGGCCCAAAGATGATTTTTTAAATGCTCAACAGGACAAAGCCTAATGGTAGTCTTTTGTTAAAAACAAAATTTAATATCAATCCATTGACAGGACTCTTTGTGTACTGAGCTATATAGTAATTTCACCTTAATAGAAGTTCTTCATAACCACCCCATATAAAACCATCCATTCTTATCTCCTTTTTTTTTTCTCCATACTCCTTATCACAGCTGACACTTTATACTGACTTTGTTTCCCCCTCTATACCCTTTACTCCAGATTATAAATTCTGAGGACAGGGTCTTTCTTTCACTGCTTTATATTCCCACTGCCTAGAATAGTGCCTAACATATATTAGGTACTCATTATATATTTATTGATGTCAAATATTGATTGCTGTATTATAGTAGTGTTAATGGAAGGTGTCATTTCTTAGATTTTCTTTTCTGACCAGCACAGTTCTTGGGATGATGGAGTATGTCCTCAATAAATCTCAGCATCAAATAAACAAGAATTTTCTTTTTAATACATAAATTTGTCATTTTGTTATGCTTTTTAGTTTCCTCAGTGATTGTTTAGAATAATTCTTGTTCATAATTTGGAGCAGTAATATCTACAGTTGAATCTTAGGAAGAATGTTTTAGGCAATCCAGAATGTTGGATAATTAAATCAGTTATTTGCATTTTGATGTGTAATATAGTGAACACATTTAGACAAAAAAAAAAGCTACCCCATAAGAGCAGTTTTTATTTTCTTTGATTCATGTCTTCAGGATTTTCTGTTAACTCAGAATTATTATAGCATTCATTATTGTTTTGTGAAAATACTAGTTAATAATTTCCGGTTAATGAAATAATTATCTTAGATAAATTTACTGAACTTAATGTAGAATATGTTTTTTGTTTTGTTTTGTTTTTGAGACAGGGTCTCACTTGTCACCCAGGCTGGAGTGCAGTGGCACAAACATGGGTCACTGCAGCCTCGACTCCTGGGCTCAAGTGATGCTCCCACCTCAGCCTCTCAAGTAGCTGGGACTACAGGTGTGTGCCACTACACTTGGCTAATTTTCATATTTTTTGTAGAGACGGGGTTTCACCATGTTGCCCAGGCTGGTCTTGAACTCCTCCTGAGTTAAAGCAGTCTGCTTGTCTCTGTCTCCCAGAGTGCTGGCATTATAGGCATGAGCCACCAACCCCTTCTTCCACTTTCATTTCAAACAGTTATGAAGCAGCCACTGAAACCGGACTCTCGACGATGCCAAAGGAGGTTTTGTTTTCTTGTCTTTCCATGTCTTTGCTGTGGTTTGCTCTGAAACTAGAATTAAACAGCTTTTTAAATTGATAAAAAAAGAACCAATGCAAATAAAACTACGGTCTGTAGAGTAAATGGAAAAAGTTGTAGAAGTAATAATAAACTACTTTTAAACAAATGAGTAAGGTAGTAGATATTTTGCAAGAAGTAAATAGCCAGGTGTAAAAGCTGTCAGTTACTTTCATCAATCAGGTTAGTTGCAGTCACGCAAATTTTAGGTGATTGTGTAAGGAACTCAAATTAGGAATCTTTAAATGTAAATGACCTAATACTAAAAACTACCCAAAAAATATATTCAAAGATAAATAGAAGAAATACTTATGCATTTGAAAAAATCAATGCATTCCACAGTTCCTCTGAATCAAAGGTAAAAAAAAAAAAAAACAGTGTAGAAAATACTTTGAACAGTAGTGGAATTTTTAGTATTTTGATAGCTTTCTTTAGAAATTTAATTGATTTTCTTCATCCGTAATCTTAGATTGTGTTGGAGAGGCAGTGTGAATCATGCATAAAGTTTATAATTGTGTATGTGCCTACATGATGTAGAAATTGCACCTTTTTGCTGATGAAGTATTGTATAGTTGCACTGTTGATAACATTAAGTTCATTTCGCATATGTGCTACAGTCTTTTCTGTTTAACGCGTTGAGTAAAATGAAGATCCAGGAGTCCCTCATTAGTTGGTATAATTGGTTAATTCATAGACTAAAGATGAATACAAATGTACTACATTTGCAGATTAACTCATACATAGGCATATTATTGTTAACTAGCAATTCTTAACTGTACAGATAGTTTCAAACTGCATCCAGTTTTTACAAATAAATGCTCTTGTTTATAAGGAATACCATAAAGAGAGCACATGTAAATGAAGAAAATCTTGTCACTTACACTGGAAATTCAAGCGAGAATGATATTTAAAAAAAAGTTGTTAAAGGCAACACAAGAAGTTAAATGAAACTGAGTTAGCAGTGAGAGACATTGGCTAATTTACTGTGCCTAAAATTATGGTGCTATTGGTCTACTGTATAATTATTATTTTTAATGTCCAGAATGTGTAATACAAGGGCCAGAACTTCCTCCTGGACTCAATTTTATAAATTCTCGATTAGTTGGTGAGGCCAATAAGGATACTTTTTCTCGTCTAATTTGGCTTCTGGGAAAGCTTCGTTCAAGTCCTCAGTGGTCATCTGATCAAATGGAATTAAGTTCTTCATCTTCTCCATCTGTTTCTCATATTCTACAATCCTGGCCTTTGAGAGAGACACCCACTCAGCACAAGATTTCACATCTTCTTTTTCTTCGGCATCCACCTGTGCAGTATATTTATCCTCTGGCACGGGATCCTTCAGGGCATTAAACTTCTTAAAGTCATCCACCAAACCGGCCTTGGCCACATTGGTCTTGTAGTAAGCCCAGTCGATAGCTGGTGGATTCTCAGGTAAAGCAGCCAACCTGGAGGTGAGAGTCTCATTCCAGGATTTCAGGAAACTAGCAATGGCCTTTTGGTTCTGGGGTATGATCTCTGCAAAAGCTACTCGGTCAGTGGTTTTTAGAGCAAGTTTTCGCCCAGCCATGTTGGGATTCTTCACCGACCCTGGCTGCCCACGGTCCACTGCAGCCGCCTTTAACTTCTTGAAGGTTGTTCATTTTAAAATTTCTTTCAGAGTTTTTCTGTTGATTATAGTTTTTGTTTTTCTTCCAAAATCTCTTCACTTTAAATGGTAGTACATGGCAGTAATACCTTCTAATAGCCAGAACTCTTAATAATTTATAATATCAGGTATTCTAGTATTACTTCCTATCCTCTTTTTGACTTAATCCTTATTTTCTACTGATGTACAAGTAGTTAAAAATGAGGAAGCTTCTCAGAATATAATCATTTACTTGTGGCACACCAAAGTACTAACTTAAGTCCTTTGCTACCATATTTATCTTTTCATTCTAGATAAATTTTTTGCATGCTAATTGTAAATATTGCATTGATATAAGATAGGTATTTAAAATGTCAGTATTTACATTGAGTATTTCTTTTTCTATAAAGCACTTAAAATATATTTAATGTTGTAATTTTCAGTAGTTAAGCATCTCTTAGTCCTTTTTGAGAAGTGTTTTATGAGAAGTAATTAAGACTTAAAGAATAGAATTAAACTTTAATTGATTCTTTTATGCTTACCTGTTTGTTTCTTTAAAAAGGTACCCTCACCATTAGTTTATTAATCCAATACTTTTCCAACATCAATATTTTATAGTTACTCTATGAGTTGAGTGGCTAAACTTGGTATTTTTGAGTTTTCTAAAGTCTACTTCTTAAAAATGCCAGTAATTATCAGCATTCTTATAATAATATTGGGGTAGTTATAGAACAACTTCACAATTCCTCTGTTAACTTCAGTTTTTGTTTCATTTGTTTTATAATTTTTTCTATTTATTAACAATAGAACTGTCAGGAAAAAAAAATAAGCAAAAGGAAAAGACAATTCCCTATCCCCCCACCTTGTCATGTATTTTTTTTCTTTTTTTTATTCCAGGGAATTGAAATTCATTTTCTATTATAATCTCAAGATTTTTTCCATACTCTTGAGGTAATGTAATAATGAGATTCCTCCTAGGCTGTCAAAATTACAGTCTGCATAACTTGAGGTACAATAGATTTCATTAAGACTTCTGTGATTAATATTAGCGGTCAGAGACAATGCCAATATTACAGGATTTTTGTTTAGTAATGTGTTTTTTAAATACTTAAAAGAGGGCTATTTCCCAGTCATTATCTCTGAACATTTTTAAATGATTCAAAATACTGATGTATGCACAAGTTTTTGCTTTTTTATATTGACATGGAGGGTTCTTACATGTTTTTGAGCTAGTAGATTAAAGAGTGGAACAGTGGGCCAGGCACAGTGGCTCACGCCTGTAATTCCAGCACTTTGGGAGGCCAAGGCAGGCGGATCAGGAGATTGAGACCAATCTGGCTAACACGGTGAAACCCCGTCTCTACTAAAAAAATACAAAAAATTAGCTGGGCGTGATGGTGGGCACCTGCAGTCCCAGCTACTCAGGAGGCTGAGGCAGGAGAATGGCATGAACCTGGGAGGCGGAGGTTGCAGTGAGTCGAGATGGCGCCACTGCACTCCAGCCTGGGTGACAGAGCAAGACTCCATCTCAAAAAAAAAAAAAGTCGAGCAGTGATTCTCAACTGAAGGAATAGCAGTCCTCTTTAGTGTACTGAGTGGCAGCTCAAACCATTGTTGTTACTCTTATTTTAAAAGTTACTTTTTTTTTTTTTTTTTTTTTGAGATGGAGTCTTGCTGTGTCGCCCAGGCCGGAGTGCAGTGGTGCGATCTGGGCTCACTGCAACCTCCATCTCCTGGGTTCAAGCAGTTCTCCTGCCTCAGCCTTCCGAGTAAGTAGGATTACAGGCATGTGCCACCACACCCGGCTAATTTTGTATTTTTAGTAGAGGCTTTGCCATGTTGGCCAGGCTGGTCTTGAACTTCTGACCAGCCTGGTCCAGCTGGTCCAGTGATCCAGCCGCCTCGGCCTCCCAAAGTGCTGGGATTACAGGCGTGAGCCACCACGCCTGGCCTGAAATTTATCTTTTGTTGACGAGTATGTGCAAGGTGTTGTGTCAGTGACTCTGAAGAATTACTACATTTCTTTCCTTATTTTTTAATTTATTGATCACATATTTCAGGCACAGTTTCAGGTTCTGGGAATATGGCAGTGAGTAAAACAAAAAAAATCCCTATCCTCATGGAGTTTACATTCTTTGTAATCCATCTCACAACCTTATCATGTAGCTGTTACTATCTTAATTTTACCTGGAAGGAAAGTGAGGCTCTGAAAGGTTTCGTGACTTGCCCAAGATTATAGAAAACCACAATTTGAAAGTTAGGTACCATTAGCCACTATGCTGTGCTGTCAAAATTGTCCCCCCATGGGGTTCTGTGAAAGAGAACAATTAGTCTCAATGTCTCAAATAGTAGTTGTCACAAATGTCTTTGAAAATCTGATGTAACTATTCCCATTTTTAATTGTGCATGAAATTTTAGGGAATTGACATATTTCAAAGTGCTCATTCTTAACCTGAGCTAAGGACTTCAGGAAAAGAACACTTGAACAGAAAGGTTATGCCTAAAGATCACAAATACACTATACAAATACAGGTGCTACAGCTCTTTCTCAGTCCCTACCAGCACCACAAGCCAATTATGTTGCTTATTGAACAGAGTTGTCTTTTCTGCAAAACTAGATGCAACCACACCATCCTAAAAACAGGATAATGGCTGTTGCCAGTCAGTCGGAGTTGGCATTCGCAATAAAAATCTGTTTTTCAGTCTTTTCAAGGCTGGTGTAGTAGAAAGCACAGATTTGAAAAATACGGATTCAAATCTTGACTATTGTACTGTTAGGGTTTTTTTGTTTTGTTTTGCTGTTTAAGGTAACAGAAATACCCTGATAATATCCCCAAACTGGAAATCAGCTGGTGTGAATGGGTAAAGAAAATATCATGTATTCATGTGGTATATTTTAATCAACAGTAATAAATAAAAGGAGCAAGTTACTGATAGATACAATAATATGGATGAACCTGACTCATTCTAGCAACAAATAATAATGCTCATTCATGGATAAATGAAGCAGCTGGGAAAAAGAGTCCCAGTCACCTCACTAAGAAGTGTAACTCCCACGGCCAACTCAGCCACCTTTGTGAAATAAGAAAGGCATACGTCTCTTAGAAAAATCACCTCTGATAAATGTATAGTTTTTATATTCAGTATTTTAAAATTGTAGTTTTTATGTTGTTTCGGTCAGTTGTGTTATGTTTGGAGGTTTTAGTGAATATATAGTTATGCAACCATCACTACAACCAGTTTTTGGTGTGTTTTTTTTTTTTGAGATGGAGTCTTGCCGTCTCACCGGGGCTGGAGTGCAGTGGCACGATCTCGGCTTACTGCAACCTCCGCTTCTCGGGTTCACTCGATTCTCCTGCCTTAGCCTCCCGAGTAGCTGGGATTACATGTGCCCACCACCACGCCCAGCTAATTTTTGTACTTTTAGTAGAAACGGGGTTTCACCATATTGGCCAGGCTGAACTCCTGACCTTGTGATCCGCCTGCCTCAGCCTCCCAAAGTGCTAGGATTACAGGTGTGGGCCACTGCGCCTGGCCCACTACAACTAGTTTTTAGAACACTTCCATCACCCCCAAAAGGTTTCCTGTGACTATATGTAGTCAGTCCCACTCTCACTCCCAGTGGAGGAAGGGTGGAGAATTGGATGCTCATATTTCCTTTGGAGCAGCAATAATGAAGAGATTTGGGGTTATTGTACTTCCATTTGTTAGTGAACATGCAACATCAGTTCCTCCTGTGGCTCTGTTTGTACAAGTAGCCTCATCTGTGGGCTTTCATTTCTTCGAAAACAAAGACCTTTTTATTTAGTTTTTTCTAGTTTGTTTGTAAGACTCTGAAAATCTCAACCATTGTAGATTTTTTTGGATTACCAATTTTCCATTTTAGGTTTCCTATTTCAGACCTGAACCCATATACAAAAAGAAAGGCCATCTCTTTACTTTAACTGTTGGGTCTTTGCCAGAATACTTTTGAAAATTTCCTTAAATCAATTTTTATTTTGTATCCTATTGAATCTTTTTGAGACAGAATCTCACTGTGTTGCCCAGGCTGGACTCCAGTGGTGTGATCTCAGCTCACTGCAACCTCCACCTCCCAGGTTCAAGCGATTCTCATGCCTCGGCTTTGCGAGTAGCTGTGATTACAGGCGTGTACCACCACACCCAGCTAATTTTTGTCTTTTTTTGTAGAAACAGGGTTTTGAAGCCGGGTGTGGTGGCTCACGCCTGTAATCCCAGCACTTTGGGAGGCCGAGGCAGGTGGATCATGAGGTCAAGAGATCGAGACCATCCTGGCCAACATGGTGAAGCCCTGTCCCTGCCCCCCACTCCACTCCCCCCCCTCAAAAAAAGGGTTTTGCCATGTTGGCCAGGCTGGTCTTGAGCTCCTGATTTCAAGTGATCCACCCACCTCAGCCTCCCAAAGTGCTGGGATTACAGACATGAGCCACCACATCTGGCCGAGTTCTTGATTACCTAAGCTATCCTGGTCAGATACACTGCTCTTTTTTTTCCTTTTTTTTTTTTTAATTTCCCCAACCTTGGTAGACTGCTGGTCTTACAGGATTTTGGGGAATTAGGAAGTTCCATGGTTGGCAAACTTTCAAAGACAGGAGCAGGTTAATGTTAGCTATAGAAGCACTGTCACTCAAGTGAAGGCAGTTGTTGATTGGTTGGCTTTGGGATGTGTCTGTTTAACAGGCGATTTTTGATTGCCTGAGTTTCAGAAGTAAGGAACCCTCATTAGTTGGTTAGTTTGTAAAAGCATATCCTCTGAGGCAAATTGTTATTAGTTGATTAAAATCATTTAAATCAGTTATAGTAGCTTTGTTAACCATGACCCAAAAAACTGTCATTTCTTGATTAGAAGTTTTAAAATCTGTTCTGGTTGCTACCTTTGTACCACTTTACTGACTCTTTAGTTTTTTTCTAGGAATGTAGGAGCCTTTTATTCTCATGTAATGCCCCCACCCTGGAATCCTTGAAGACCTTCTGTCTACTGTTCATATACTGAAATTTTATAATGATAAGCCTTGGTATGGATTGTTTCTTTCTGGATATATTTTGTTTTTATTTCTACTATTTCATCACACTAAACATTCTAAGTAGACGTTTTCAGTCTGGGAACTCATATTCTTCAGTTCTGCCTCTGATTCGAGACCATTTTCAGGTTGTCTGTACGTCCCCCACTTTAGGAATAAATATTTGGTCTTCTGCTTCCTCTACCAACATATTATATTTACCATTTATGTATGCCAGGGCTTGGCCAGATACGTAAATATTTAGGCTCTGTTGTAACTACTTTGCTATTACAGTGCAGAAGAAACCACAGACAATACACAAATGAGTGGATATGGCTGTGTTTGAGTAAAACTTGATGTAACAAAACAGGTGATAGGTTGGATTTCTTTTCAGACCTGTGCTCTATCCTGGATCGGGCTCAAAGTCATGTCTGTAATTCTGTAGTTTTCTTCTACCTCTCAGCATCTTTTAATAAGTCTGCTTATAGGGTGCTCCATATTAGGGTTGTATAGTAATCATTTTAAATAAATCTATTTTCCTGAATGTTTTATTTCTGTGAAAAGCACAGGAATACACAACTTTACTTAGAATTCTTTTTTTTTTTTTCCTTTAATAAGGTACTAGGTTTTGACAAGCTTGCATCATGCGTGAGTATAAGCTAGTCGTTCTTGGCTCAGGAGGCGTTGGAAAGTCTGCTTTGGTAAGTCATTCTTACTTTACCTAAGCCTTTCACTCCAAGACGTTCTTTTTCTGTTGAGTTTTAGGTTTTGATGATTTGTCTTTGTTAAGATAAAATTCCTTAATGACTTTAGAAGCAATATAATATTTTTCTTGTAATTTTATTCAACTTTTAATTATATCTGGGTGGATCATATTCTCTCTGGAACATTGACTCCAGAATGACACGAGTTATGCTGGAATACAATTTGAGCTAAGCACAGAGATTGAGAGCGTACAAATACATGTCTTTTTGCATTCGCATTTCAGAGCCAGATAGGAATAAATTTTGGTCTTTTTATTTATTTATTTTTTTGAAACAGGGTCTCACTCTGTTGCCCAGGCTAGGGCTCAAGTGATCTCAGCCTCCTGAATGCTTGGGACTTACAGGCACGTGCCACCATGCCAGGCTAATTTTTAAAATTTTTTGTAGAGATGGCGTCTTGCTATATTGCTTAGGCTGGTCTTAAACTCCTGGCCTCAAGTAATCCACCTTTGCCTCCCAAAGTGCTGGAATTACAGGCATAAATCACATGCCTGGCTTGCTCTTTCTTCTTATGAATAGTCTTACCCTGTACATTTTATGTTAGAAAATATCAAAGCTTATAAAAAGTCTTCAAATATTACCTTTGACTGTCCAGCTTTACATTTTTTAACGGCATGTTTTCTGCATCAAGGAATGGTATAGCAAGAATGAAGACATAATGGGGTAATGAGGGTTGGGAAAGAGGAAAAACGTAGGGAAAATAATTTGATGAATAGTTCAGAGCTTAGCAAAGCCTCACAAGCAAATAGATTGACCTTCTGTCTCACTCATAAGATAAACCATCTTGGCCACTTAGAAAGGCTACCTAGCTGAGAAGTGTCATGCTTGGAACAAACTGAGAAGTACATACAATGTGAAATGAACTGCTTTTTCATTTGTATCCAAAGTGATGGGGAGGTCAGTTGATCCTGCATGTATGTGTGTATACATAACAGTTAGTCAATTTCTAATTTAAAAATCAAATTTAAGCTCTTAAGACTGAAACAACGCCGGCACAGTGGCTCACGCCTGTAATCCCAGCACTTTGGGAGGCTGAGGCGGGCGGATCACCTGAGGTCAGGAGTTCGAGAGCAGCCTGGCCAATATAGTGAAACCCCGTCTCTACTAAAAATATAAAAATTAGCCAGGTGTGGTGGTGCATGCCTGTAATCCCAGCTACTCGGGAGGCTGATGTGGGAGAATGGCCTGAACCCAGGAGGCAGAGGTTGCAGTGAGCCAAAATTGCGTCACTGCACTTCAGCCTGGGAGACAGAGCAAGACTCTGTCTCAAAGAAAAAAAACAAAGGACTGAAACAGGAGACATTTAAAAATTTTTAATATATGATCTCTAAATTTGGAATTACCCAATAAGGAGCATAGTGATTATTTATTTAAAAATAAACAGCTTCCTGAGGTAATTTTCTTACCAAATGTACACATTCGAATGTAGTATTGGCTGTGGGTTTTTTTTCATCGATGGTGTAACTCCCTGTGTGAAATCAGTTTACAATTACATTAAAGATTGAATGTACTCTTTTCTTTAGAAGTATAATGGTTTCTTAATTTTTTTTCAGACTGTACAATTTGTTCAAGGAATTTTTGTAGAAAAATATGATCCTACGATAGAAGATTCTTATAGAAAGGTATATATTACTTTGGAAGGCCTTTTGCTTTTGATTTTAATATAAATACTTATTTTAGCTTTATAATTACTGAATGTTTTATACAAAGGATGGAGGCAGAGTTAATTTATAAAATTAGTGGGAAAAGTTTACACTTTCTGGCATTGCATATTTACCAGTTTAAGAGGATCATAAACACCCATACTCTCACATATTCACAGAATTTTTTTGTAATTTGACACATAAACTTTAAAGCAGACCATCCATTTCAAGTAGTAGCCCCATGTTACTTCCAGTCCCCTACCTAGCAAGACTGATTACTCTCAAGCTCCCTTCTTTTTAACCTAGAAATAGGTGGACACAAGTCTTCCTAAGCTTTCTACTTACTAACCTCTTGAGAAAGTGCCACCACTCACAATACTGGTTGAATATCCCTTATCTGAAATAACTGGGACCAGAAGTATTTCAAATTTCAGATTATTTTCTGATTTTAGAATATTTGTATATACATAATGAAATAGAATGGGACCCACATCTAAACAATTCATGGTTTCATATACACCTCATACACATAATCTTACATAATATTTTTAATATTCTTACGCATGATACAAAGTTTTGGCTGCATTTTGACTGTGACTGGTCACATGAGCTCATGTGTGGAATTTTCCACTTGTAGCGTGATGTTCCACACATGGCTCAAAAACTTTTGGATTTGGAACATTGCAAGTTTTGGATTTTTAGATTAGGGATGCTCAGCCTATAGAAAGGTGAATTCCTGTGTCCACTAACAGCATGTGACAATAAAACAATGTGTAGACATTTTTAACTTAGTAGGGAAAGAGGTATTTCCCAACCTCTATGAAGCAGCCAGCCTGGCCCCGCTGTTGCACAAATACTGTGTTTCCATTCCTCCCTCCATGTGCATAGTCTACCAAAAAAAAAAAACTGGAAACTTTTGCACCCCAGCTGTGAGACAGTATTACTCTTTTCTTTCTACATCTAATTCTAAATACCTATTTTTCCCTAGGAAATATTAGATGGAAAGGGGTAACAGGGATATATGTGTAATTTATTTAATAGCTGTGCCACTGCTTCCTTAATTCCAGAAATCTTGTTCCAGTATGGTGAGGGCATATAGTTACCTAGAGAAATGAGGTATATCTAAAGTATTATGGGAGAATTTAGACAGAATTACTTATGATACTGTTGGAACTATTGCTGGTTTTGTTTGTTTATTTGAGCTATTTCAAAACTATTTTTTTCTCTAGAATTAAGTGCTGAGAGATCCATATTGAGACTGGTTCGTGTAGGTTTCCCTGTGTTGACTTGAGAACACATGGCTTTTGAACTTGATTACAATTTGGGGGTCTTTGAATCTTGATTACTTAGCTATTTTTCCTCCTGCTTTGTTGAAGTATTGCTGGATATTAGTTTGTAAAGTTGTTATAATCTGTGTGTCTTATTTTTGATACATTAGCTTTTTTGTGTATATTAAGGTAGTTTTATGTACATTGAAAAAATGAACATGTATTTTAATTTTTCTACCAGCAAGTTGAAGTAGATGCACAACAGTGTATGCTTGAAATCTTGGATACTGCAGGAACGGTAGGTAAAACTAAATACCAAAGGTATATACACCGTTTGTACAGTATTGACTTCATAAATGCTAGTACTCTATAGACAAATATTAGTTAAGCTTATTTAAAAGTACTGCTTGCAGCTGGTTGTAGTGGCTCACACCTCTGTTCCCAGCACTTCGGGAGGTCAAGGTTGCTGGATCACTTGAGGTCAGGAGTTCGAGACCAGCCTGGCCAACATAGTGAAACCCCATCTCTACTAAAAATACAAAAATTAGCCAGGTGTGGTGGTGGGAGCCTGTAATCCCAGCTACTCAGGAGGCTGAGGCAGGAGAATCTCTTGAACCCTGGAGGCAGAGGTTGCAGTGAGCCAAGACTGTGGAGATTGTGCCATTGCACTCCAGCCTGGGTGACAGAGCGAGACTCTGTCAAAAAAAAAAATAAGACTACTAGTTGCTAAACTTTAAATCTTTTTGTTGTTGTTCCGTTGAATCCTTAATTTTATATTGGCCGGGCGCAGTGGCTCACGCCTGTAATCCCAGCACTTTGGGAGGCCAAGGTGGGTGGATCACTTAAGGTGAGGAGTTCAAGGCCAGCCTGGCCAATACAGTGAAACCCCGTATCTACTAAAAATATAAAAAAAATTAGCCGGGCGTGGTGTTACACACCTGTAATCCCAGTTACTTGGGAGGCTGAGGCAGGAGAATAGCTTGAACCCGGGAGGCGGAGGAAGTATATTGCACTTTTTGTAATTGCAGTGGGTCAGTTATTGAAAAGTTTAGAAAATGTGTTAGAAGAAAAATTTTCAGTCTCACTAGTACTTTTAAAACAATATATTACCATATTTCAAATAATACAGGCATACATTCATTCATCAGCAGCTGTGTGAAATATTTTGATTGAGCTGGGTATGATGGCTCATGCCTTGTAATCCCAGCACTTTGGGAGGCCAAAGGGGGGTGGATCACCTGAGGTCAGGAGTTCAAGACCAGCCTGGCTAACATGGTGAAACCCGTCTCTATTAAAATATAAAAATTAGCCAGGTGCAGTGGCAGGCACCTGTAGTCCCAGCTACTCGGGAGGCTGAGGCAGGAGAATCGCTTGAACCCTGGAGGTAGAGGTTGCAGTGAGCTGATAACACACCACTGCACTCCAGCTTGGGTGACAGAGTGAGACTCCATTTCAAAAGAAAAAGAAATATTTTGATTGGTATCTGTTCTCCTTCAGCGTATTTATAGACAAACTAAATTTGTAGGTATGTGAAGATGAAGGGAAGATTTGTTCTCGGTGTATGGTATTCATTCAGCTAATGTTTGAATACCTGATACATGTCAGGCACTGTGTTGTTACCTTCAAATGCTCACAGTCTAGCAAAGAAAAAGTAGTGTGCGAAAATGGGATGGTCTAGATCATGCTGATGGAGCCCTACAGAACTACAGCATTTGAGTCATAGCTAATAGATTAACTTGGCAGATACAGTTGGGGTGCTTTATACATGATGATATATTTTAAAAGCTGCCTTTAGTAACTTTTGGGGACAGGATATTTCTGTTCCACTTGAGTATATTTTTTGTATATAAATCGACTTTGGTGTATTATTTTTAAATAGGAAACCTATTTCCAGCTGGGCGTGGTAGTTCACGCCTGTAATCCCAGCACTTTGGGAGGCCGAGACGGGCAGATCACAAGGTCAGGAGATGGAGATCATCCTGGCTAACATGGTGAAAGCCCGTCTCTACCGAAATACAAGAAAAAAATTAGCCGGGCATGGTGGTGTGCGCCTGTTGTCCCAGCTACTCGGGAGGCTGAGGCAGGGGAATCACTTGAGCCCGGGAGGCAGAGGTTGCAGTGAGCCGAGATCGCGCCACTGCACTCCAGCCTGGTGACAGAGCAAGACTCCGTCTCAAAAAAAAAGAAACTAAAATGCCAATTTTTCAAATAGTATCTTGTCATAGATTATAATTTTAACAAAGTTACATAATACTACAGTATTCTTCATTGAGCTATAATTATAGACTGTGAAAATTGTAAAAATAACTGTCAAAACATTATTGTTTTTTAACGTTCCTTTCTTTCTATTGTAGGAGCAATTTACAGCAATGAGGGATTTATACATGAAAAATGGACAAGGATTTGCATTAGTTTATTCCATCACAGCACAGTCCACATTTAACGATTTACAAGACCTGAGAGAACAGATTCTTCGAGTTAAAGACACTGATGATGTAAGCTGACTTCCAAATAAATATATTTTATTTCAAAACCCTGATTATAATTGTTTAAGTCTAAATTTAAATTCATTTTAAAGCTCGTGTGTTTTGGTGGGGGGGGGGGGTGTTGGTTTTTTTAAACTTTTTCCTTGAAAGGCAAAAATACCCATACATGTTTTCAAATATATATCATGTGGAAAGTGAGAAATTTCCTCCTTTGCCATTATCCTGTGAAAATTAAATGTTACACCCTTCCGTTTTTTTTTTCCTTTGAGATGGAGTCTTGCACTGTTGCCCAGGCTGAAGTGCTGTGGCGCGATAGCTCTACCTCCCGGGTTCACACCATTCTCCTGCCTCAGCCTCCCGGGTAGCTGGGACTACAGGCGCCTGCCACCATGCCCAGCTAGTTTTTTGTATTTTTAGTAGAGACAGGGTTTCACCATGTTAGCCAGGATGGTCTCGATCTCCTGACCTCGTGATCCACCTGCCTCAGCCTCCCAAAGTGCTGGGATTTTAAAGAAAGGCAACAAATACATTAGATTCTAACATTATTAATTTAGGTGCCCCTTCAGAGTCTACCATAATGGAGTTTAATTCCTCATCACACTAAATATAGCAGTGGTTCTCAAAATTGATTTTGCATCAGAATCACCTGTAGGACCAGTTAAAACATAGATTGCTGGGCTGAGATCTCAGAGCTTCTGATTCAGTAGGTCAGCAGTAGGACCCAGGAATTTGCATTTCTAACAAGTTTCGAAGTGGTGTTGGTTTTGCTGATCTGCATACTGTAAGAACCAGGCTGGGCATGGTGGCTCACATCTCTAATCCCAGCACTTTGGGAGGCCAAGGTGGGTAGATCCCCTGAGCTCAGGAGTTCAAGACCTCCCTGGGCAACATAGCAAAACCCTGCCTTTACCAGAAATTAAAAAAAAAAAATTAGCCAGCATGGTGGCGCGTGCCTGTGGTCTCAGCTATTTGGGAGGCTGAGGTGGGAGGATCACTTAAGCCTGGGAGGTGGAGGTTGGCAGTGAGCTGAGATCACATCACTGCACTCCATCCAGGGTGACATAGTGAGACCCTGTCTCAAAATAAATACATAAATAAGACTCATTGTACTGCAGTTTAATTTTAGCAAATATTGTGAGAGCTGGGAGACACCCATGGTAAATGCTTTTATTTTCTGGACTTCTGAAACAAGGGAATTTGGGGGGACCCTACACAATTACAGCAACCTCAGGGAACATTTTTTAATTTGTAAATCCATTTAATAAGTGGCTTGATTTTTAGTAAATTTTGATTGGCTTTTTTTTTTTTTTTTTTTTTTTTTCTGAGACGGAGTCTCACCCTGTCGCCCAGGCTGGAGTGCAATGGCACGATCTCAGCTCACTGCAACCTCTGCCTCCCAAGTTCAAGCAATTCTCCTGTGTCAGCCTCCCAAGTAGCTGGAATTACAGGCGTGTGCCACCACACCCAGCTAATTTTTGTGTTTTTAGTAGAAACAGGGTTTCGCCATGTTGGCCAGGCTGGTCTCCAACTCCTGACCTCAGGTGATCCACCCGCCTCGGCCTCCCAAAGTGCTGGGATTACAGGCGTGAGCCACTGTGCCTGGCCTTGATTGACTTTTTTAATACAAGACTATGAGAAACTAAAAATTCTATTTTGGGAGCCTTCCGTCCATTATGATAAAATTTTAAGGTTTTTTCCCCCCATCTCTCATAACAGGATCATAGCTTGTTTTCTCAAAATTTTATGTAAAAGTGTCTTATTTATGTCTACATTGACTAGGTTCTGTTCATTTTACTTAACATATGAGAGTTTTCTTTCTCTCTTTTCTTCCCTTTGGAGTTATCGTTTGCATCTCCATGAAAAGAGAAGGCAGTGGAGATAATTGACGTCAAAGTTAATACTTATGTTTATGTTACAGATTAAATTGTTAAGGCTGTAAATTTTATTATACATTATTTAATATTTTTTGTGGCATATGAAAAGTAATTCTTAGATTTGACTCTTAGAATTCTTTTGATTTGAATTCATATAGCATATTTACTTATTTATTTTTACTGTCACAAATGTATTTTTAGGTTCCAATGATTCTTGTTGGTAATAAGTGTGACTTGGAAGATGAAAGAGTTGTAGGGAAGGAACAAGGTCAAAATCTAGCAAGACAATGGAACAACTGTGCATTCTTAGAATCTTCTGCAAAATCAAAAATAAATGTTAATGAGGTATGGTCAAATATACTTAAAATGGGTCTTCATTTGAAGTACAACATTGAAGATGAATGGAAAATGTCTTAACCCCAAGTTAATATGTACTCAGGGTAATATGTTGATGTTACAGGCAAAAAAAAAAACCTCATGTTAAATGTATCTATGTAGTAAATAAACAATACTATTTCAGCCTCTGTTAAATACTTGTACATTGATATTTACCATGAAAAAGGAAGACTGGACAGAAAATACATGGATAGGGAAGACAGATTAAGACTTCAGGTATATGAAGGATGTTATATAAAAAATAGAGAGTAAAATTCCGAAAAGTATGCATGGTTCTTGAAAGGCTCCAAGTCATGTTGTAGAGCAAAAACTTACGGTTTTTAAAAGGATTTTTTCTTTGTGTGATGGTAAATGTTCTAATTGAACCAAGTTAAGATCTCTGCAGCTCCTTCAACTAAGTATTTTAAGGAGCACAATATTAACACTCCCCAAAAATTTGAGCTTGGCAGTTATAACACCTGATTTTATTCTCATTCCTTAGCTGAACAATTCTGGGCATTAATTTATATCCATGGAAATTTCTGTTTTTTCAATTTACTTTCTTCATTGGGGGGGGGGTAGGTGTTCCTCCTGTAAATTAAAACAAATTATTGTATTTGCAGATCTTTTATGACCTAGTGCGGCAAATTAACAGAAAAACTCCAGTGCCTGGGAAGGCTCGCAAAAAGTCATCATGTCAGCTGCTTTAATATACTAAATGCATTGTAGCTCTGAGCCAGGTATGTTCACTTATCTTTCCTCTAACTTTTAATCACTCAACCTTATTAAGGGCACTCTGTCATGAAAGCAAGTATAGACTTCTTTTTGTTGGTTCTGAAAAATAAATGGTTTATTTTTATAAGATATCCATGAGTTAGTATGCTATCTTATTAATTATTTACTTATCATCATGAGTAAAGTATTTCACATAAGTATTCTTTTTTTGAGATGGAGTTTCACTCTGTCACCCAGGCTGGAGTGCAGTGGCGCAATATCAGCTCCCTGCAACCTCCACCTCCCAGGTTCAAGCAATGCTTCTGCCTCAGCCTCCCGAGTAGCTGGGATCACAGGCACGTGCCACCATGCCCGGCTAATTTTTGTATTTTTAGTAGAGATGGGGTTTCACCGTGTTGGTCAGGCTAGTCTTGAACTCCTGACCTCAAGTGATCCACCCGCCTTGGCCTCCCAAAGTGCTGGGATTACAGGCGTGAGCCACCACACCACACCCAACTAAGTGAATATTCTAAATAAGTTCATTCAGTATACTGGTTGGTGCTGGCAATACAGTGGTGAACAAGACCAGCCTCTCCTTGACTCTTAATTACTTAAGCTAATTCAGGTATACTGAAAGAGAAAGTTAATCGCAAAACATGATACATTCTGTATTAAGATAAATACAGGGTAGTGTTGCTAATAAAAACCCCTAACATGGCCAGGTACAGTGGTTCATGCCTATATTCTGAGAACTTTGGGAGGCTGAGGCAGGATTGCTAGAGGCAAGGAGTTGAAGATCAGTTTGGGCAACATAGCTAGACCCCGTCCTTAATTTATTTATTTATATGTATTTATTTATTTTTGAGATTAATCTTGCTCTGTCGCCATGCTGGAGTGCAGTGGTGCGATCTTGGCTCACTGCAACCTCTGCCTCCCGGGTTCAAGCAATTCTCCTGCCTCAGCCTCCCTAGTAGCTGGGATTACAGGCACGTGCCACCACGCCTGGCTAGTTTTTTTGTATTTTTAGTAGAGATGGTGTTTCACCATTGTTGGCCAGGATGGTCTCAATCTCTTGACCTCGTGATCTGCCCACCTCAGCCTCCCAAAGTGCTGGGATTACAGGCATGAGCCACCACTCCCAGCCAACCCCGTCCCTAATTTAAAACACACACACACACACGCGCGCGCGCGTGAGCCACTGCTCCCAGCCAACCCTGTCCCTAATTTAAAACACACACACACACACCCCTGACATGTTCATCATGTGCCAGTCACACACACACACACCCCTGACATGTTCATCATGTGCCACTTTTTTTTTTTTCCTTCAACTTTTAAGTTCCAGGATACATGTGCAGGATGTGCAGGTTTGTTACATAGGTAAAGGTGTACCATGGGGTTTGCTGCACAGATCTTGCATCGGTACCTGGCACATAGTTAACACTAAACTATTAGCTGCTGTTGTTTGCCAATGATAATGGTTTCCTCTTCAGCTGTCATTAAACTGTTTATTGTTAAACTGTTAATTTATTTATTCTTAAGAACCTTTGACATTCCTGACTCTTACTTCTTCCTATGTTAATTGACTCAGTGCTGCCATAGCACTTTGATTCTGCATCTTTTCAGAGTTTTTATTCCTGCCTTCCATCTAGGGCTTTCTGTTTAGTGGTATATCCTCTCATTCTAATATCCTATAATTCCTGACCACATGCCCATTCTTAGCAGCACACATGTGCTTGAGCTCACACACTTCCATCTGTCCTTTTTAATTTGCAACGGTCTGCCAGGATTTAGAAAACTTGATTGCAAACCTCATTCAGACTCAGAATGAGGACCTAAAGTTCTAGGCATTTGTGAAAATTATTTCAGCAGCCACATATGTATTAACAACTCTTCTGGAGCTTGTAACAAGTCTGATCACCAGAAAAATATAATAGGGAACATTTTTTTAGCCGAGGCATGTATGCAGAAAACTATTCAAAGTACATATTTAACAGTTCTAAGTTTACTTTTTAAAAAACTTTAATTACATGTGATTTTAGTATAATACCACCTTTTTCTGACATCAGTCTTAATAGAATGTTTAAATATGGAATTAGAAAGTATATAACGTGATTGTAAATCTGTAAAACACCATCATGAAATAAATTCTATTTGTCTGCTCTGAACGAGCTTTTTAGCCACTTTTATTGAAAGAGTGAGGAAGAACTTGATTATCTGATACTAGAAACCTTGGTTAGATGTGCATTCTATACTTATGATCTAATTCTAGGAGTACATTACGATTGTGTAAACACAGGATCACCCAATTTGTTAATATTGCTATCTGACTTTTCAATCCTAATTCTAATAAGGTTGACTTGACTAACAATTTTAATGTGATTTTTTTCCTTTTTAATCCTTGGAAGGTCATGCACAAAAATTTGCACAAAGGTACTTTCCCTTTCTGTTCCTAAGATTTTCATTTAACTGACTTTCAAGAGGGCAGCAGAATAGACCATCTTTTTGGAATGAAAAGATCTGCCATGAATTGTGGTATGTTGCCACTAATGTAATGCCTAGAACAAGAGCCTAGATTATATTCATTTCTAACACTTTTAAGACTGTTTTCTTAACTGTTTGCTTTTGGGTCTTTACTTTTCCTAGCCCATGTTTTTAATTAATTTTTTTCCTTTTGACAGGTCTGAAGAACTGTTGCCCAATTCAACAGTGCCAGCATTCCAACTTTGTTAAACCTACCAACATCTTAAATGGACTTTCCTGTGGTGGTACCCTTTAAGAGGCGGATGAAAGCTACTATATCAGTTTGCACATTCTAATCACTTTCCAGTATCACAAGAGAGATTTTTACTTATATAATAGTCCTAGAGTATGCAGCTGGTAAAACCAGAGGCTACATCCAGTATTACTGCTAAGAGACATTCTTCATCCACCAATGTTGTACATGTATGAAAATGGTGTACTGTATACTTTAACATGCCCCATACTTTGTATTGGAGAGTACAATAATGTAAATCCTAAAAGCACCACTATTTTAGCATAATAAAAGAAAGTCCAAAGAGCTCCTATATAGACTACTCCAGATAACTTCGCTTCTTTGATACTTGTAGCTTATTGTAATTTTTTTTAAGAAATTCAAGGTCATTATTATTGTACAAAATAAGCGCTTTGATTAACACAGCTATATAGTTTTTTTAATTTTTAAAAAACCTGTGGAGACAGTGATCTTGTCTTTAAAATATGATAGTCCTTTCAGTATAATGTCTTAGATTAAAGACGTTGCCTTTAATATCTGTTGGGAAGGAAATGTCCAGACTTTTCAAATCTCTTATTATATGTTTCCTTTTTTTGTTTACATAGGGAACAATGTTTATAGTCGTGTGTACAGTGGGGGTCTACAACAAGAAGTGTATATTTTCAAACAATTTTTTAATGATTTAACAATTTTTGTAAATCATTTTCAGGCTTCTGCAGCTGTAGATTCTCACTGTGAATCCCTTGCTTGCTCATGCATAAGTGTATTTGCAATACCAAATATACAGGTTTAGTATTTTTGCCTGTTAGTGATTGTTTCACATGTGTAACGTTTTGGTTGAGATGTTAAATGGTGGACGAGTACTGTGGATGTGAATGTGGGAAGTAATTTTAATCATATGTAATTGGTCACAAGGCCTAATTTGCAGTAACTATTGCTGTTTTATTTAACAATGCCTTGTTGCTTTGTATGCATTAATGTTTGGATGTAAAGATTGTGTGTCTATCCAACAGGGAGCCACAGTATTTAAATTGACCAACCTAATGTTACAACTACTTTGAGGTGGCCAAATGTAAACTAAAAGCCTTAATTAAAGTGGTGCAATTTTGTATAACTTAGCATCAGTAGTTCAATAAATTTGGATTGCCATGCAAGGGCTTGCATTATAATTACTTGCCACTTGAATGTGTTTTGTGTAATGTTTTAACAGTGCTAGTAAATAAATACAGGTTTACCCTGGTTTTAATTGTAATAGGTGCATTTTACACAGCATGGTTTCATAATTTAACATCTGGGCAAGCCAGACTCATTAATTACAGGAATAAGGAAGTAGCGAGTTTTCTGGTATTGTTTGAATATCCACATAACCACCTTTTGAACTTTTCCTTGAGAAATAATTTTGTAAATCAAGCAGTATTATGAATAAATGCCTTTGGGTAATGTTCAGTAGCTCTTTGATGAGGTAGGTAAAAGAGGAACGATTTAACATACTTTCATGGATGTTACACTATGGATTTTTTAAAATATAGGATTGAAGTTAGAATATTGTGGTTATAAAAATCTTTGAGTGATGTGGATTAAGCACTTAGAGAATCGATATTTTTCTTAAATATGCTATAATTGAATTCTGTAAGAACTGAATTCTTATAGAATTATTTTAAAACTGTTTTTAAAAATTGTAAAGCTCTTAAAAAACTTTTTGAAAGTATTTGCCAGCTACTGGAGCAATTAATTAGTGATAATATCTAATAGAGGGGTATCTGCTAATCCCCTAAATACACGCTGTTTGAATGATACATTTTTAAAGGCTTTCATGTTAAGAAAAAGTCTGATTCTTTACAAAAGGGACTTGTTTTGGCAGAACTGGTTTTACTTATAATCATTTGGGAAAAAAATTAAGCCCAAAAAACTGGGACTGTGAAACACTAAAATTACTTCAATTTACTATGTCCTGTTACATCCATTGATACTGCCATTATTCAATAATTACTTTTAATAAATGTTTGCTGCCTACCAGCTATGTACCAGGCCCAGTTCTAGGCTCAAACAGCTAAATATTTATTCATTGGACAAATTAAGTACTTAAGTATAAAAATTGTTCTAGGCCTAAGGATGTAGCAGCAACCAAGATCAACTATAAAATGCTGCCCTCCTAGAATTTATATTCTATTGAAGAGTTTCTCAGCCTCAGCACTATCGATGTTTTATGTTTGATAATGTATTCTGGCGACTCTCCTGTGCATTATAGGAATTTTAATATCTGCCCACTAGATGCCAGTCACACCACCCCAGCCCCCAAGTTGTAACAACCAAAAATGTTTCCAGACATTGCCGGATGTTCCCCAGTTGGATTGTTGGGGGACAAGGGAGGTGAACTTGGAGGGCAAAATCACCCTGGTGAAGAACTACTGCTCTGGTGGGAAACAACACATTAGTTACAGATGAGTGTTAGGGTTACAAGATGGATGGTTTACTATATAGTGAATAAGAATATAAAGTTTGGAGCCAGACTTCCTGGGTTTTTAATCCCAGCTCTTCCAGTTCCTACTATATGCCTTTGGTTGGGTGCCTTGGTTTCCTCATCTGTAAAATGAGAATGATAATACCTACTTCATAGGAGAGTGAAATGAATGCCAGTGCTATCCTCTAGGTGTGTGTATATATATATATATATATATATATATATATATATAGTACATACATAGAGAGAGTATATATATATGTAGTACAGTGGAGGTCTATATATATAATACTATATATATAATTTATTTTTTTCAATGCTGATAGGAATAAGGCTGTGGTTTGGCAAAACACCATTTTCTCCTATACAAAATAGTAACTGCAGTTTGGGAGCACAACTCATGTAGATTGACTTTTCTGGTGCTTAATGGGAAAATACTAAAATAATTGAGTCAGAAAAGGCATGAATTCCTTTTCACGTCCCCAAGGATACTTGAAGAAACTTGAGTTTTAGGAGAAAATCAGAGTGGTCTTTCACTTACATTTTTCTAAAAAGTGTAAAAACCCTGTATTGACTTTCTTGTTGATTCAGTTGTTTCTTAAATGTAAATAGCTCATCTTTACCATATGTGGGCATTACAAATAGAAATTTTTAAAATTCCATTTATAAAATGAAGTTTTGCCATTTTTTTTTTTTTAATCATTCCATCTTTAGTTGTGGGACAGCAAACTTAGAATCGAAACTCATCACTACAACTTTTCTTTGAGTTAAACTCTTATCTGTGTTTTCATTGAATTTAATCTCCATCTATTCTCTCTCTTCTTAAATCTTGGAAATGTAAAAGGGAGTTATAGTGTTTTACAATTAATACTCTTACTATTACCTTAGAAGCCTTAAAAGTGCTTGCAGGCTTGTCTCATAATCTGTCAGTGAGCCTTAACATTGTGATTTGTAAGACTAAAATTTTTTTTTTCAAACAAAAATCTGACAGCCTGGGCAACATAGACCCCATCTCTACAAAAAAAAATTTTTTTTTAATTAGCTGGGCATGGTGGTGCATGTCTGTACCTGTAGTCCCAGCTATTCAGAAGGATTGCTTGATCCCAGGAGATCAAGGATACAGTGAACTGTGTTTGCGCCACTGCACCCCCACGATGGCAATAGAGTGAGACCCTGTCTTAGAAAAAAAAGATAAGTCTGTTCTATTTGTTACAGTGCATCAACACATTTGAATTTTCTTTTTTTCTTTTTCTTTTTTTTTTTTTTTGAGACTGAGTTTCGCTCTTGTTGCCCAGGCTGGAGTACAGTGGTGCAATCTTGGCTCACCCCAACCTCTGCCTCCCAGGTTCAAGCAATTCTTCTGCCTCAGCCTCCTGAATAGCTGGGATTACAAGCATGCACCACCACACCTGGCTAATTTTGTATTTTTTGGTAGAGATGAGGTTTCTCCATGTTGGTTAGGCTGGTTTCGAACTCCCGACCCAGGTGATCCGCCTGCGTCAGCCTCTCAAAGTGCTGGGATTACAGGTGTGAGCCACCGCACCCAGCCTAATCAATACATTTGATATTTCAAGAATACATGAGAGAAGAGAGGTAGATTGAGAACAGAACTAAACTTTATATATGTTTCCTTAACTGTTGGGAGGAAAATGGATGAGTCTGTGTTGGGATACCTGTTGAAACAAGACTACTAAACAGATTAATCAACTAATTCCATAGGCTTGACATTAGTTTATCTTTGAAAAGTAAAAGTAAAGTGCTTATTGCTAAATAGGTCTGTATTCTAAATGCTGCCATTTTTTAAAAAAAGTATTCCATGTTACACACATTTTAAACTTCCTTCTTAAAACATCCCTGTTGGTGGCCTGTAGGTTACTGACCTTAGGAATTACAGGCTTTATCCAAAATTAGGCATATCTACCTGATTTTTGTATCTGAGAATCAATAAATGCATTCAGTATTGTCTACCATGTTTCAGGCGCTGTTTACAATATCGGAGGTACAGCAGGGATTTTCTGCCCACGTGGGGAAAACACACAGCAAATGAACAAAGCTCTATTGGTAACAGTCTGTTAAACTTTCTAAGAGCTTTCCAACTTTCTAAGAGAAAATTGTAATGATTTTAGAAAAGTGAGCTGTCATTTTTCATATATATAAATTTTTTTATTCATAGGTAATCTAATTTTTCTCATTTCTCCAAAAGGGTACGAAGACAGTTTTTACTATGTTGTTTTACTATGAACCTAGTTTAACCTGACTTTCCTTACAGACCCACATAAATGAGACAATAATCCAAATTTAGCATTTGGGTCAAAATGCAGGGTTTTTTCCTGAAAACTAAACAAAACAGCACACACATATATTACAGGATTTTTATGTGAATAATATATTCACTTCAGTCAGGTTTCAGTTTTTAAATAGGCAGAGATCAAAAGCCTCTAATGTTTTTGTCATCCGCCATTATTACCCATTCAAATTTCTATTTATGTCTGGTAGTTATGTCCCCTGTGAGCACTAATTTCAGAACAGGAAATTCTATTAACTGTCAAACTCTTTAATGTGCAGTGCAGTAGGTTTGGAGCAGAGGGGAGTAGGAAGGAGTAAATGATATAATCCAGTCTGGCCTGGCATGGTGGCTCACACTTGTAATCCCAATGTTTTGGGAGGCCGAGATGGGTGGATCACTGGAAGCCAGGAGTTTGAGACAAGCCTGGCCAACATGGTGAAACCCCGTCTCTACTAAAAATAACAAAAATTAGACGGGCACGGTGGTGTGTGCCTGTAATCCCAGCTACTCAGGAGGCTGAGGCAGGAGAATCACTTGAACCTGGGAGGCCGAGGTTGCAGTGAGCTGAGATCACACCACTGCACTCCAGCATGGGCAACAGAGTGAGACTGCAAAAAAAAGAAAAAGAAAAAAAAATCCAGTCTCTGCTGGCAAGGTGTTTAACAAGTCAATGATGGGAAAGACCAGTCAAATAAACTATCAGATCTAATAACTTTTCTAACCATAGGTGATTCTTCTTCCATTATCCATACTAAAGCAAGTGACTCGTAATAAAAATTGTTATTTTGTAAAATATATGGACTGTTGGCTTTATATTCCCAACTATTACATCTAGTTGACTATTAACAGGTCAATGTCAGATTTCCTGAGCAAATCAACCAATAATGAAAAACTATGTGGCTGGCAGAAAAAAATAAGTGCGTGTGGTGGTGCTTGCCTGTAATCCCAGCTGCTTGGGAGGCTGAGGTAGGAGGAACTCTTGAGCTCCGGTGGTTTGAGGCCAGCATGGATAACAGGGAGACCCTGTCACTTGAAAAAAGTATCTTTCCCTACTGGAAATGGAATAGAATCGGATGGGTATGGTACAGCAGGTAGTTATGGGGAGACCTCTACTGTTCTAAATGAGACTAATAGTAAATGTTACATAACTAAAGCAACAGATTTGCCAGCTGTGTGAAAGATAACCCAGAGAGGGGTAATGGTAGAGCCAGAATTAACACAGCCAGCTTGTCAGCTACCTTTGAACATGTATTTTCTGTGCAGTCAGATTTGAAGGGTTGGACCTTGGAGTTACTGACATTGGAGGCAACTGAAACCATGAGTGTGAATGAAATTATTTTCGTAAGAATTACGTGGGGTTAAAAATAGTAATAAAAAGGAAAGCCTGGCCTAAACAGTCTTGGGATGGGGAGAAGGGTTGGAGTACAAAGGATTGCTATTACAAAGACATGGGCAGAGAACAAGGCAAATAGCTGAGCAGCAATTGAGAATACAGCATCTTTTATGGCAAAGAGCAAAATACTGTTGTTCCTCTTCTAGTATGCTATAGACCAGCAGTAATTTTGTGCTCTAAAATGCTTCATTATTTTTATCTCTCTGTATATACTTGGTGGTGAATTTGCTACAAATGTAAGGAGATGATGGGATAGTTTTTGGAAATACCATCCTCTAATTAGTACCAGGTCTATGTATATCTGCAGCAACTATAAAGTCTGTTTCAGAGCCAGTATTGGCAAACTTATATTTAAATTCAGCTGTAACAAGACATCTTTTTTTTTTTTTTTTTTTGAGACAGTCTCGCTCTGTCACCCAGGCTAGTGTGCAGTGGCGCGATCTCGGCTCACTGCAACCTCCGCCTCCCAGGTTCAAGCAGTTCTCTGCCTCAGCCTCCCGAGCAGCTGGGATTACAGGCATCTGCCACCAAGCCCTGCTAATTTTTCTATTTTTAGTAGAGACGGGGTTTCGCCATCTTGGCCAGGCTGGTCTTGAACTCCTGACCTCGTGATCCATCTGCCTCAGCCTCCCAAAGTGCTGGGATTACTGGCATGAGCCACTGCGCCCGGCAAGTTGTCTTTCAAATATATGCCTTTGCAGTATTTCTCTACTTCCCCAGTAATGTAAACTTTATTTTCTCTCAATTTTCATAAGTGGTATTTTGGTGCTTTACCCAAAATATTAGGGAGAAAATTCTTCTTTTTAATTGGATTCTCGTATGTTGATCTATTTCTATTGTTTTCTAAAAAAAAGTTAATGTCCTAGTTTAAAAGTATATATTAGTTTCCTAGGGCTGCTGTAACAAATTATCACAAATTTGGTGGCTTAAAGCAACAGAAATGTACTCTTTCACAGTTCTGAAGGTCGAAGTCCAAAATCAAAGTGTTAGGATGTACTCCTAGAGGCTCTCGGAGAGAACCTGTTCCCATGGCATTATGCCACATCACATGTGCCTCTATCTTTGTATCTCCTCCTCTGTATAATCTTTCTCTTAAAAGGACAATTGTTTTGACATTTAGGGCTTACCCACATACTTCAGGATAATCTCATCTCAAAATGCTTAATCACATCTGCAAAGACACTTTTTTCAAATAAAGTTAACAGACAGAAGTTTGGGGCTTGGGATGTGGACATGTCTTTGGGAGCCATTAACAACCTACCAAAACATTTTAACAATTTTTCAGTACCAAAGACTAGTATGGGTCTGCTCCAGGATAACTCAAAACATTCTGAACTGAATCAGCAGACCCTCAGGTCTCCCTAGAGAGATCCTGAGCACCTAGGAAAGCCCCAGAATTAAGCTACTCTACAAGGATTCTGAGGGAAGTCTGGGATTAGGTGAGACTTTAATGAGTCCATCAGAGGTTTAGTATGGACTAGTTCTACAATTCCAGAAGCAACATACTGGGTATGGAATATTGTTAACCATTGTCATCCCACAGAATTACCTTCTACTTGTGTCAGTATATATCCTGCCTACCCTACATATTTTATATTTATCAGTGATGACAGAAACTTCCCCCCTTTTACTTAGATCTAATAGTAATATAACAAACTTTTCTTTTTCATTTTCAGACATATCCAGAGGGTTTTCTCTTCATCTCACCCATCCCACCTTTAATCAGACATATGTGATTCATATGAGAGAAAATTAGTGTTTCTGAGACCAAATGGTGGTGTTTATAAGATTTTGCTTCTGCACTGAATTCAATGTTTTATTTACTGCTTGGTTATTTTGTTTTTGTTTTTTAAGAAATGGGAGGAGTGTAATATCTAGAGGTACATGAAAAAAAGAAATGGAAGGAATGGACAGGCCCAGAATTAAATGATAAAAACTCATCTGGTTGGAATGAAGTACACTGAACATTTGAGGAAGTTAGAGATTAATTCAACCCAGTGGGTTTTGGGGCTTTTATATGTGTTAGTACATTCAGCGTTAGGGTTGGGTTTCTTGTCTCTGTAATCACTTCTCAAAAATGAATTTGGGCTTCTCCAGATAGCCTTTTTATCCATTTATTATTTCAAGTAATGGTAAAAGGAAATTGTAACCATTTGTGTGCTTTACATGTTTAAGATACAAACTTACAGTTCCCAGAAGTCAATTCAGTCATTCTCTATAAGAGCTGTTGTGGAAAAAGTTCTCACTTCACTTACTCATTCCTTTGCATTTTCCAACTTTAGTAAAGCATGACTTCATGCCTTGGATCATACAGGATTTCAACGGGAGATTTATAAGTCTATTTTGTTAGAATAAAAAGCAATAATACTTCCTGAAATACATCTTGGGCTCCTTGCAGAAGCTGAACTATCTGGTAATTACTATTTAGCAAACAGCTAACAGCTAGCTCTTAATTTTTCAGAAATAAGAGGACATCATTGGCCACTATCATACCACTAATTTTATTCCACCAATGCTTTCACAGAGGATGTCACCAAAGAAAGAAGTGGCATCCACTACCCCTCCCCCATCCTTCCACTCTGAACCAGTACGGGATATTCTCATGGTCAGGGCATTCTCTCCTTGGCAGGATGTAGTTAATGACATATGCAGAATTAATGACTTGGTTGCCCTAGGCCCCCCGTCAAGGCTTTTGTTCAAGGGAGAGTAAAGAGGATAGGTCTCAGTATATCATCCAAACAGGATGGATACAGAATGCCAACCAGGTTAGCCCCGGCAAGTTAAGACATTTTACAGTGCCACTACCTACCTCCATACTGTATCAGAGGAGCCAGTTGCACAGTGTTGATCTCCCTAAGACTATTATAATAAGGAAGGGGTTTTTTTCTTAGCCCAGTTACTACTAAAACTCACTCAGAGGAGCAAGTGAAATTTGTCACAATTGGCTCGACTGCTTTATCTCACTTTGAAAAAGAAAAGTTACAAATTCTAGTAAGCAAAAGATTTTTTGTGACCAGGTCTCCCTGACCTGCACAAAATAAACTCTTCATGAGTTAAACCAAAACAGATTTAATGTCTAACCTTAAATCTAGTTTGACATTAACTTCTTTTCCAAAGAGAAATAACATTAACAATCTGAAATCATCCCTGCACAGACTTTCTTGGCTCTTCTTTTCTGCCGTCCTATGAATCACAAATAGAAGTTTAAGAAAGCTGTCAGGTAGGCACCTCAAATTCATTTAAAATGAGGAATGATGAAAGAATAAGAAAAACCAGCAAATGATAGCTTACTTATTCAGTTATTTGGCTTGATACTGCTTGAAAGTGACATTTCTAGATTAAAGATCTGATAAGCTCTGATAGTTGGGAAATAATACTAGTTATTTCTTGGACACCCTAAGATGTGCCACCATTTCTCTAAGCACTTTACATGTGTTGTTCAACCCTCACAGCAATGCTATGAAATAGGGGCTGAGTCTCCTAATAGAGCTAATGAATGCATTATATCAAAAGAATGAAATGTTAAATATAGACACTGGAAAATAAAATTACTTTTGCTTGTATTATAAGTGAATACCTTGAAAGCTCAAAAAATCTATTAGAAGTATTCAGGAACTTGGCTGGATATAAGATAAGCATGCCAAAAATCAATAGCTTTTCTTTATATTTATAAAAAATACCTACAAGTTGATACCATAGTAAACACGACAGATAAAAACTAAATGCCTTAAGGTATAAGGCTAAGAAAGAACAATTATAAACTCTTATTGAAGGACATAAATCAAGATCTGAACAAATACACTGGGAAGATAATATAAAAATATCAATTCCCCCAAATTAGCATGTTAATGTATAATGATTACAAGTTAAATTTCAACTGGCTGAGGTTTTGTTTTTGTTTTTGTTTTTTTAATAGACTGGATGTTGGTCTTGAACTCCTGGGCTCAAGCAAGTGTCCCACCTTGGCCTCCCAAAGTGGATTATAGGCATGAGCCACCGTGCCAGACTTGGGTGAGGTTTTGAAATTGAAATTAAGCAAAATGGGCCGGGCACGGTGGCTCACGCCTGTAATCCCAGCACTTTGGGTGGCTGAGGCGAGTAGATCACCTGAAATCAGGAGTTCAACATGGTGAAACCCTGTCTCTACTAAAAATACAAAAATTAGCCAGGCATGGTGGCAGGTGCCTGTAATCCCAGCTACTCTGGAGGCTGAGGCAGGAGAATCGCTTGAACCCAGGAGGCAGAGGGTGCAGTAGCTGAGATTGTACCACTGCACTCCAGCCTGGGTGACAGAGCAAATCTCTATCTCAAGAAAAAGAAAAAAGAAAAGAAATTAAGCAAAATGATCTTAAAGTTCAAGTGAAAGAAGAAATGACAATGATTAATCGGTAGAGTAGAACTGAGTCCAGAACTAGATTCCAGTATATGACAAGTTTATACGTGACAAAAATATATTTCTCTTTCTTTTTTTTTTTTTTTTTTTTTTTTGAGACAGTTTCCCTCTTGTTGCCCAGACTGGAGTATAATGGCACGATCTTGGTTCACCGCAACCTCCGCCTCCCAGGTTCAAGTGATTCTCCTGCCTCAGCCTCCCGAGTAGCTGGGATTACAGGCATGCGCCACCACGCCTGGGCTAATTTTGTATTTTTAGTAGAGATGGGGTTTCTCCATGTTGGTCAGGCTAGTTGCGAACTCCCAACCTCAGGTCATCTGCCCGCCTCAGCCTCCCAAAGTACTGGGATTACAGGTGTGAGCCACTGTGCCCGGCCGACAAAAATATATTTCAATAGAAAATAATATCAGTAAAATGCTAGCACAACTAACTATCTGTCTAAAGACAATAAAAGTTCAACCCCTATATCATGCAAAAAGCACTTTCCAGATATATTAAAAAATTTTCAAGCTATAAAGTAAAACAGTAGAAGTCTTAGAAAGAAAATCTAAGAGACTAGAAATCTAGAGATAGGGTAGACCTTCTTAGCTAATTTTTAAAAATGAAGCTATATTTAAGATATATATTTCAAGTAAATAATAAGTGTGTGTGTGTGTACACACAGATGCTTCTCAGCTTACAATGGGGTTATGTCCCAATAAGCCCATCAGAAGTCAAAAATGTAAGTCGAAAATGCATTTAATACCCTGATAAATCCATCACAAAGCTGAAAAATTATAAGTAAAACTAAGTCACAGACTGTATATATAAATTTAAAATTTGGCAAAATATATTGCAAAGTCAAATTTGGGAAAGTATAGCACAGATAAAAGATTAAACTATTCACGGCCAGGCACGGTGGATCATGCCTGTAATCCCAACACTTTGGGAGGCCGAGGCGGGTGGATCACCTGAGGTCAGGAGTTTGAGACTAGCCTGGCCAACGTGGAGAAACCCCATCTCTACTAAAAATACAAAATTAGCTGGGTGTGGTGGTGCATGCCTGTAATCCTAGCTACTCAGGAGGCTGAGGCAGGAGAATCGCTTGAACCTAGGAGGCGAAAGTTGCAGTGAGCCAAGATGGTGCCATTGCACTCCAGCCTGGGCAACAAGAGTGATACTCCGTATTAAAAAAAAAAAAAAAAGGTAAACTATTCAAAAGATAAATGGTTGAAAGATATATAACTAGGCAGTTTAGATAAGAACAAATCCAAATGGCCCATCAACATAAAAAGATGCTCTAACTGTAGCCAGAGAAATACGAATCAAAGTACCAATGAGCCCAACACATGGACGAAAACTGCAGAGAACACTACAGTCCCAGAAGAGAGGTAAAGGGCAAGAAATGAATCATTTATTGCTGATGGAAATGTGCATTGTAGAGCTGATATCTGTTCAAATTAAATATGCATATTTGACCTCAATTCTACTACTGATATCTACACCAAGGAAATGAAAGGAAATGCACAAGATTATTTATTGCCACACTCTAGAAGGAAAAACAGAGTGCATGCCCATCAATAGAATAGTTGAATAAATTATGATTCATGCATAATATAGAACATTATGCATTCATTTAAAAATGAGTTTGATGTTTAAAGGTTGACTTAGAAGGATTCCCGTGCAAAGTGAACGAAACAGAATACCGAGAAGGATGTATGTGAGGGATGCATGTGGGCACCTGGGAAAGGAGATGAAGAAAGCAACTGAAGGATATTTACCAAGTTGTTAATATGCATTACCTGACATGGTGATATAGGAGTAGGGGTGAGGAAGTGAAGGATCTGAGTAGGTGGAAAAAGAAAAGCAAAAGTACAACAGTGGGAGAAAAAACAGGATGACTCATCTAGAAGAGACATTGTCAGTAACAAGTAAATAACATTTTCTGGAATATAAAAAAAAGCTATATGAATGTCATCATTATATGTAAAATATGAATGTAAAATACATGGGAGGATAATATGCATTAATAAAAATTATGGTGCTGGCAACAGTATCATGGATGACTGTATTATTATTTCCTTTTCCTTAACATTGTTATGCTATCTTTGAGTAAAATTAATTTTAGAAATTTAAAAATAATTGTCATTATACTTAAACCTTATATTTAAACAAGAAAATAATTCAAAAAACCAAAGCAGTTTAACTTTCTTTCATTACCTGAAATTCAGCCTTTTTACACAGCTAGAGAACTTCAGTTGATCTTGTGAAGGACAAAGAAGCAGAAAGACTTCTCTAGGATGTTGGGTTTCCTAAAAGTTAAACTCAATCATTTAAAGTTGCAAATAGGTAGGCAGGATGGATTCTGAAGCACAGATTTCCCAAATGCCCTTTTTGCAGCAGATTCAGCTTCCAAACAAGTTTCAAGGGCAATGTTCATGATAGACGCAACTTTTTCTTAACATTATATTGCATTGCCAATATGTATTCCATCATTTTATGCTTTTCAATGCACTTCCATTTATAAAAGCCGCATAGTTTGCTCTTATATGCCAATATGTTTGTAGCTCAAAATATACTTGAAATATTTTAAGTCCGTTTGTGCTCTTGATTTATGAACTAAATATACTACATTTTCCATTGTTAAAATAACACCTTGGCTAGGTGTGGTGGCTCATGCCTATAATCCCAGTGCTTTGGGAGGCTGAGGCAAGAGGATCACTTGAGCCCAGGAGTTCAAGACCAGCCTGGGCAACATACGGAGACTCTAGCTCTACAAAAAATTTAAAAATTAGCTGGATGCGGGGGCACATGCCTGTGGTTCCAGCCACCCAGGAGGCTGAGCCCAGGAGATCAAAGCTGCAGTGAGCCATGATCACGCCACTGTACTCCAGCCTGGGCAATAGAGCAAGACTCTGTCTCAAAAAAAAATATTAAAGACACCTTGAATATTCTGTTGTTTTTAAAGAGCAGATTCATAGGATCATAGATGCATGACGCATCTTCTTAAAGATACATTATCATAGATCCTCTAATTAGAAGATATTCACTTATAGACAAAGAGATATATATATATATAATTTTTCTTTTTTTTTTTTTTTGAGATAGAGTCTCGCTCTGTCACCCAGGCTGGAGTGCAATGGCGCCATCTCAGCTCACTGCAACCTCCGCCTCCCAGGTTCAAGCGATTCTCCTACCTCAGCCTCCTGAGGAGCTGGGATTACAGGCATGTGCCACCATGCCGGCTAATTTTATATTTTTAGTAGAGACGGGAATTTACCATGTTGGCCAGGCTGGTCTCAAACTGCTGACCTCATGATCCGCCACCTTAGTCTCCCAAAATGCTGGGATTACAGGCGTGAGCACTGCGCTCAACCTATATATATATTTTTGAGATGGAGTTTCGCTCTCGTTTACCAGGCTGGAGTGCAATGGTGCAATCTTGGCTCACTGCAACCTCCATCTCCCGGGTTCAAGTGATTTTCCTGCGTCAGACTCCCAAGTAGCTGGGATTACAGGCACACACCGCCATGCCTGGCTAATTTTTGTATTTTTTAGTAGACACGGGGTTTCACCATGATGGCCAGGTTTGTTTTGAACTTCTGACCTCAGGAGATCCACCCGCCTCAGCCTCCCAAAGTGCTGGTATTACAGGCATGAACCACCGCACCCAACCATATATATATCTTTAAAATGATTTATTTAGTTTGGCTTCCTCTTAAAAAACACCAGATTTTTGTTTGTGTATAAGTAGCAGTGATATTGCAAAGCAGTTAAATATCAGCAATGCGAAGCAAAACAGTGCTTTGAATGTATTTTAGGAGGAAACTGCAAAATATATGTTTGGTTCAGATAGACCAGGTAGCATAAAAGATAGAAGAAACTGTTAAATTTCAAAAAGTTCATGAGTCAGGGGAGGAAAAAAGTATTTGAGCCTGGAATGTGTAAGTTGTGTATGCCCTCAAAAACTCAGGTGTGCTATTTGAACTTCATGTATAGGAGAAAAGCTAATGGAAGGATTCAATAAGACAGATACGATTCTAGGAAAGGATGTGGTTGTGGTGATTATAGCAGGAAGCCATTGATTAAGTACATTATGTCTTTTCAGATATGGTTTTTTTTGGGGTGGCGAAGTGTCTGCTTTGAAGAAAAATGCATTACTTTAAGGTCAAACGGGGTCAGAGTTTAAATGTGGAGCCTGGTTGGTACTTGTTAAATTGCGTGTCTTCCCAGTTAAGCAGTGTGATGTAGTGGGTAGGATCATTGTCAGTTAACTTTTGGTGAGTTATTTCACCCCTTTACACTGCAGTTTTCTCTTCTGTAAAATTGAGAGAATAAGAATATTATCCTGAAAAATTTGCCCTGGGAACTAAATAATATTTATGTAGCAATTGAGATGTCATGCAGAACAAAAAGACTCTGTTGAATTGAATTCTGGGTCCCCTACTTACTCTATGGAACCTTAGACAAATTATCTCTCTATGCCTTTGTAATTTTATGACAGAAATAATAGTACCTACCTCATAGATTTATTGTGAGGATTAAATTAGTTAACATACATAAATTGCTTAGGACAGGATTGGCATAGTTGGCATATAATAACTCAATAAACATTGGTTAATATTATAATGCACAACATATAATAAATATTCAATAAGTGTTTGCTATTTTATTCAACTCCAAGAGGCAGGGACCATATCTATTTTATTCACATTCACCTATTGACACTTAGTAAGTGCTCAATAAATTTTTCTTGAATGAGAAAGTCATTTTCAATCAATACACTTGCATACAATTTCTCAAAAATGACTCTAACAAGATTAATTTTAAAAATTCATCAGATTATTTTTTCATTTTCATTATATTCACATATAGATATTTCACAGTACTCTCTACCACTTCAAATGATGTCTCTATCATCATAATCTTGTGGTGTTTAGAAACAGGAAGAATCCTTGAACAATTTATTTTTTATAGCTTCTTTTCTTAATTCTTTCAAACTGTGTTCAATTTCAAGAGGAAAATAGAATGGTGAAGTATAAAACTTTCTAATTTCAAATTACTTATATTACTGAATTGTGATTTAAATGCTGACATCTGGGAGATTTTTAACATAAAATCATAAATACATTACTGCTTCTTAGAATTCTAATGCTAAGAGTTAGTTTTCATTGTGGCTTATGCTTCTAATGTCTTAAGCATAGAGTAGCTAGTGAGATTTTTGAGGTAGTGGTGAATTTGCTGACAAAAAGTTTGCCAGACAAATAAATCAATTGCAATGACTCTTCTTCACAGACATTTCAAGCCTCATCAGTAATGGAAATGATCTTGGGGCAACTGAAAAACTAAAATCATTATCCTCTGTTGATATAGGACATTATTCAGCTAAACCACAAAACTATTATTGCAACTTATGCATTTTGCTTTCCTGTTTTCACGTACTTCTCTGCTTGGCATAGAAATCCTGTAAATCCAACACACATCCACGTTTCTGGAGAGTGATTTATTAGGGCCCTTGGGAGAGCATTGTTTTGCTGTTTTCTCTAAATAGAACAATTTATACTCTATTTATATTTTATTATGCAAAGAATGTAGCTGGCATGAACCTTAACCCAAAAATCTGAGCAGACAAGAAAAGTCACATTAAAATTTTTCTCTTTTGTAGTTGTAGTTCTGACTGAGCCCTCATTCTGCCTGATTTGATGGGTTGAGGGCAGGAAATTCAACCTCACACATCATAGGGGCTGTCTCCTCTTCTCTAGGGCTTGCACAAACATTGGGGGGAAGGAGGCGTGGCTTCCGTGCTGCTAAGACACAGGAAAAGGCTTTTAGCTTTCAGTAGATTCTATCTACCTAATGCAGGTCATTGTCCAGGCCTCAGTGTTTGTCTGAAGATGGAAGGCATGTGCTATTCACATCCTGAATTAAGTAGAAGAGGGTGGGAGTGAGGCGGGGTGGGCCTGAAAATACAGAGAAAGCAAACAGACATCATTATCTGAATAAATAACTTTTTGAAAACAATGTAACAAATAATTAAAAATTTGAACGGATAATCAGTTACCATATATATATATAATATATATTTATATATATATATAAAATTTTTAAAGCAAATACATTTATTTAAGAATAAAACATTGGCGCTGGGTGCGGTGGCTCATGCTTGTAATCCCAGCACTTTGGGAGGCCGAGGCAGGTGGATTACCTGAAGTCAGGAGTTCGAGACCAACCTGGCCAACATGGTGAAACCCCATCTATACTTAAAAAAAAAAAAAAAAAAAAAACTAGCCGGGTGTGGTGGCGGATGCCTGTAATCCCAGGTACTTAGGAGGCTGAGGCAGGAGAATTGCTTCAACCTGAGAGGCAGAGGTTGCAGTGAGCCGAGATCGCGCCACTGCACTCCAGCCTGAGCAACAAGAGCAAAACTCCGTCTCAAAAAAAAAAAAAAAGAAAGAAAGAATAAAACATTGGGCGGGGCACGGTGACTCATTCATGCCTGTAATCCCAGCACTTTGGGAGGCTAAGGCAGGCAGCTTGCTTGAGCTCAGGAATTTGAGACGAGCTCAGGATTTCGAGACCACCTGGGCAACAAAGTGAAACCCAGTGTCTACAAAAAAATACAAAAATTAGCTGGGCATAGTGGTGTGCACCTGTAGTCCCAGCTACTTGGGAGGTTGAGGTGGGAGGATCGTTTGAGCCCAGGAGGAGTCGAGGCTACAGTGAGCCATGTTTGCGACACTGCACTCCAGCCTGAGTGACACAGTGAAATCCTGAGGAAGGGGAGGGGAGGGGAGGGGAGGGGAGGGGAAAGGAGGGAAGGGGAGAAGGAAAGAGGGAAGGAAGGAGGGAAGGAAGGAAGGAAGGAAGGTTGGAAGGGAAAGACAGGAAGGAAGGAAGGAAGGAAGGAAGGAAGGAAAAAGAAAAGAAAAGAGCATTGTTCAGGCACAAGGCCCTCAAGTTTGGTTTGCTTTTTTTTAAAAAAGAATAAAACATTGAAGAAAGAAAAAAGAAAAGAAAAGAAGGCAAAAGAAAGAAACCCAGCCAGGCATGGTGGCTTATGCCTATAATCCCAGCACTTTGGGAGGTCGAGGTGGGAGGATCACCTGTGGTCAGGAGTTCAAGACCAGCCTGACCAACATGGAGAAACCCCGTCTCTACTAAAAATACAAAATCAGCCAGGCGTGGTGGCGCATGCCTGTAATCCCAGCTACTTGGGAGACTGTGGTAGGATAATCACTTGAACCTGGGAGGCGGAGGTTGCAGTGAGCTGAGATTGCACCATTGCACTCCAGCCTGGGCAACAAGAGCAAACTCCATCTCAGAAAAAGAACAGGGGAGGGGGAGGGGAGGGGAGGGGATTGTTCAGGCACAAGACCTTCAAGTTTGTTATTTTTTAAAAGAATAAAACATTGCCCTGCACAACAATGTGAATGTATTTAATGTCAATGAACTACAAACTTAAAAGATGGTTAAAATGGTAAATTTTATGTACACATTACCACAATTTTTTTAAAGTAAATTAAAAGAGCTGGTCAACATCCAGGGAGGAAAAAAAAAAAGACTAAAACATTGCCGACCATGCGCTAATATCAATTTGCAAAATGTAAGTTTTACTAGTAATAGATTTTAAGTAAGAATATATATATAGAGAGAGAGTTTGTTTTGTTTTTGTTTGTTTTTGAGACAGGGTCTCGCTCTGTCGCCGAGGCTGGAGTGCAGTGGCGCGATCTCGGTTCACTGCAACCTCCGCCTCCAAGGTTCAAGCGATTCTCCTGCCTCAGTCTCCTGAGTAGCTGGGATTATAGGCATGCACCACCACACCCGCCTAATTTTTTATATTTTCAGTAGAGATAGGGATTCACCATGATGGCCAGGCTGGTCTCAAACTTCTGAGCTCAAGTGATCTTCCCACCTCGGCCTCCCAAAGTGCTGGGATTACAGGCGTGAGCCACTAGGCCCAGCCAATTCTATTACTTTAGATAAAAAGAATATTACTAAGTTATAATAGCATGTTTGCAATGTTTTGAGCTCAAAGAGGAAAATTCCCCAAATATTAAAATGAAAAAAATCACACCATCTTATATCTGAACAAGCTGTTAATAGTCTAAATACTTAATTTTGTTTTATATAAGCTTCTGTGTATCCTACAACTGTATTCAAGATTTTCCACTATCTTTTGAACATGGCAAAAGTATTTAAGCACCTGCTATAACTTAAATCACTAGACACACATCTGACTCACTGGAATTCTTAATGAACTTATTAAAATATTTATTTGAATTTCAATTGGATCTTGCTATGAAAATATATTGCTTTAAATAAAGCAAGGCATAGTGGGCCGGGTGCAGGGGCTCACTCCTGCAATCCCAGCACTTTGGGAGGCCGAGGCAGGACGATCACTTGAGCCAGGAGACCAGCCAGCCTTGGCAACATAGTGAGACTCTGTCTACACACACATACACACACACAAAGGCTTTTGGTTTTTTGTTTTTTTTAATTAGCCAGGCATTGTGGTGTACACCTGTAGTCCTAGCTATTTGGGGGACTGAAGTGGGAGGATCACTTGAGCCCAGGAGGTCAATGCTGCAGTGAGTCTTGATTGTGCCACTACACTCCAGCATGGACAACAGAACGAGACCCTTTCTCAAAAAACAAAACAAAACAAGGCATAGCCAAAGTCTCACCTAAGATGATCACTATGAACTTTGGTATAATTTTTGTTCAGTATTGTTTTATACATTTTACATTGTTTCTGAGCATACTGATATATATAATATGGCAGTCTGCTTCCCTCATTTAAAGTAAAACATAAACATTTCCAAGTTATTACAAATGCTCTCTAAACTTCCTTTTAATGACTGCATAGCAGTCTGTGACATGGTCTTGCTTTATTCCTCTTCTGCTTCTACTTAGTAGGAGCAGAGAAAATATGCCAAATGACTGTAGAATGTTTGGGGAGCTGTAGTTGAATATAGCTGGAATACAGAATTTGAGGCAGAGATAATAACAGGTAAATCACGTCCTGAAGGCTGAGTGTAGTAGTTTAAAGTTAAAATTGAGACTGGGAAGAAACTGAAAGGTGACAGTCAGATTTGCATATTTAGAAGATCATCCTCTTAGCAGTATAAAGAATGGAATTCGGTTGGAGGACCTACCTTAGAACAGTGAAGAGATGATGAGTTGGGACTGGAAATGAAGAAGGTAGCAATGGAAATGGGAAGACATATTTGAGATTTGGTGACAAAGTAGATGCAGGGGATGAGAGAAGAATAATTCAATTGACAAACAGAGAGATACAGCACCAAACAAAGATAAATATCTCTGCCCTCGTGGAACTTTAGTCCTACTGAGATTAAATTCCAGATTTTTGGCTAACTGGATATGGCCACTTGCCAAGACTAAAAAAAAAAAATATATACAAGGAGAAGTAGGGTTGTTGTTGTATTGTTGTTTTGGTGAGGAGTGAGGGAGGGGCAGGTCTATTGAGTTCATGTTTAGAGTTAGAACATGTTAAGTTTCAGGTACCTTATATCTTCAAAGTGAATGTGTCTAGTAAGCCACCAGACGCATGAGTCTGGAATATAAAATTGAGATATGGGCTAGAATATAGATTGGAAATCTATTAGGAAACTGTCAGTAGTTTGAAGCCTGAAAATAATGCAGAACTGAGGAAGACAGGGCTTGGGTCTGAACTCTGGAAAAGATTAATTAATGTTTAAGGTAAAGGCAGATTTATAGAGCTCATAGAGAAGACTAGCCAAGAGAAGGCGGAGTGGACTAGAAGAAGCCCACTAACAAAATCATGACACCAAATGGCATGGGGGTACTAAGGAAGAGAGTGGTGAATGGTGTCAAATATTCCGGAGATGTTGAGAAATGAAAAATAAACTTTTCCTGGCAGAGATCATTGGTCACCTTAGTTAGTTTTCATTTACCAGTGAAGGTTGAAGTCAGACAGCATTAGGTCACCTTGTAAATGTAAATGGAGACAAAAAGGAAATATGACTCTTTCAAATTGTTTTGGTAAATTATGAATGATGTAGACAAATAATTTTGAAATGAAAAGATGTTCATGTTAAGTGAATAAGCAGATTGTAGAACAGTTTTACAATATAATTCCATTTGTTACAGTTTTCTGTTGCTACATAAAAAGCTACCACAAAATGTAGTGGCATAAATCAATATATTATTCACTCTCTTTGTTCTGTGGGTTAACTGGACTTAGCTGGGTAATTCTTGATGAGGGTATTTCGTGGAATTGTAGTCAGCTATAGTTAATGGAATCATAGGATTCTTTAATTTTTTCCTTTTGTTTATGTCTATTATCTTTTTGTAAGAGATACTTATACTGGATTTATAGTAAGAAAACCACTACTGGCTATTTACAATTTAGCAAAACAGATGTTTGGTTGAGAAGGGAATGAGAGAAAAAACAGCAGCTAGAAAGGGGCATCAGGTGAAAGGATGCTTTCTTTTGGAGGGGGTCTGGGGAAAGGACAGTTCAGCAGATTTTGAAACTGAGACAAAGAGACCTCATATACCATCCAATGTGATTAAGAAATACTTAGTAACATCTATGTAGTATTCCTGCACTCTGCTTTCCCCTCAATGTATTTTAAAGTGTTTATCGGCTGGGCGCAGTGGCTCACGCCTGTAATCCCAGCACTTTGGGAGGCCAAGGCAGACAGGTGGATCGCTTGAGCTCAGGAGTTCAAGACCTGCCTGGGTGACATGGCAAAACCCTAACTTAAAAACAAACAAACAAAAAAATTAGCCGGGCATGGTAGTGCACACCTGTAGTCCCAGCTACTTCAGGGGGCTGAAGCAAGAGGATCGCTTGAGCTGCAGTGAGCCATGTTCACATCACTGCACTTCAGCCTCGGTGACAAAGCAAGACCTTGTCTCAAAAAAAAAAAGTTATAATGAGGAAACAATCAGAAATCCAAATGACTAAAAGAAAAAAAAAGTCTGGGGTACTATTCTAAGGTAAAGTAGAATAAAAAGACATGACAAATGCATAATCCAATATTCGATCCTATACTGGAGAGGGGCAGTTATAAAGGACATTATTGGGACAATGGGGAAAATTTGCATACATTAGTTGTGGCATTCTGTCACTATTAATTGTTCTGAGTGTTTGATTTGCTGTGACTAGGTAGGAGAATGTCTTGTCCTTGTTTTAGGAGTGTCAAATAAAAAAAGCTTCAACAAATCAAATTTTAAAGATTTAATTGGCTTTTACTGGAGATTCATGAATCAGGCAGCATCCCATCTACAAAATAGACAGAGCTGAGCAGAGGAGGTGTGCTTTATAGACATAAAAGAGCTGAAGAGGCAGGGCATGGTGGCTCATGCCTGTAATCCCAGCACTTCGGGAGGCCAAGCTGGGCAGATCATGAGGTCAGGAGTTCGAGACCAGCCTGGCCAACATGGTGAAACCCTGTCTCTGCTAAAAATAAAAAATTAGCTGAGTGTGGTGGCATGTGCCTGTAGCCCAGCTACTCGGGAGGCTGAGGCAGGGGAATCGCTTGAACCCAGGAGGCAGAGGTTGCAGTGAGCCAAGATCGCACCACTATACTCCAGCCTGGGTGATAGAGCGAGACTGTCTCAAAAAAAAGAAAAGAAATGGGCTGAAGAAAGCTGAAATAAGGAAGAAAAAACAGATTGATCATTTCAAAGCTACTTTCACACATGAGGTCAAAACAGACCTTAGTGGCTCAGGTAGACTGAGCCTCTTCTGATTAGTTGCTGTGAATCTCCTGTTTTTTGGAAAACTGGCCCATTCTTATGTGTGTGTGTGTGTGTGTGTGTGTTTCTTTTTCTTTTCTTTTTTTTTTTTTTTTGAGACAGAGTCTTGCCCTGTCGACCAGGCTGGAGTGCAATGGTGCAATCTCAGCCTACTGCAACCTCCGCCTCCCAGGTTCAGGCAATTCTCCTGCCTCAGCCTCCCAAGTAGCTGGAATTACAGGTGCATGCCACCACGCACGGCTAATTTTTTGTATCTTTAGTAGAGATGCGGTTTCACCATGTTGGCCAGGCTGGTCTCGAACTCCTGACTTCATGATTTGCCTGCCTCGGCCTCCCAAAGTGCTGGGATTACAGGTGTGAGCCACCGCACCCGACCTCTGACGGTGTCTTAACTGTGTTGCCCAGGCTGGATGGGCTCAAGCAATCCTCCTATCTCAACCTTCAGAGTAGCTGAGACTACAGACACTGTTTTAAAGTACAGTTTGATTACATGGATTTGGCATAAGCTCAGTCCAAAGCAATGCTCCCCACATCAATTTTATTTAACAGAAGATACATGCTGAAAAATTTAGGGGTGAAGTATCATAACTACAGCTAACTTTCATATGGTTCAGCCAAAACCAAAAAACAAAAAGACAGCAATTGTGGTGAAATATTGTATGTTGAGGTCTACTGTACTATTTTTTTTTTTTTTTTTAGACCAAGTCTCGCTCTGTTGCCCAGGCTGGAGTGTAGTGGCGTGATCTTGGCTCACTGCAACCTCTGACTCCCAGGTTCAAGTGATTTTCCTGCTTCAGCCTCCCAAGTAGCTGGGATTACAGGCACTCGCCACCATGCCTGGCTAACTTTCTTTTGTATTTTTAGTAGAGGCGGGGTTTCACCATGTTGGCCAGGCTGGTCTCAAACTCCTGACCTCAGGTGATCCGCCCACCTTGGCCTTCCAAACTGCTGGGATTACAGGTGTGAGCCACTGCAGCCGGCCTTACTGTACTACTCTTATATAAGCTTTTCTGTAGGTTTGAAAATTTTCAAAATAAAAAGTAGGGAGGGGGTGAGCAAGGTGGCTTATCATCCTAGGACTTTGGGAGGTCGAAGCAGGAGGATCACTTGAGCCCAGAAGTCCCAGATGAGCCTGAACAACATAGTGAGACTCCATTTCTACAAAAACATAAATTAAAAAAATTAGCAATTAGCTAGGTGTGGTAGTGCGAGTCTGTAGTCCCAGGTACTCAGGAAGCTGAGGTGGGAGGATTGCTTGAGCCCAGAAGATTGAGGCTATAGTGACCCAAGATTGCGCCACTGAACTCCAGCCTGAGTGATCCAAAGAGCCTGTTTCTTTTTTCTTTTCCCTTTTTTTTTTTTGAGACGGAGTGTTGCTCTCTCGCCCAGGCTGGAGTGCAATGGTGCAGTCTCGGCTCACTGCAACCTCCGCCTCCTGGGTTCAAGTGATTCTCTTGCCTCAGCCTCCAGAGTAACTGGGATTACAGGGGTCCATCACCATGCCTGGCTAATGTTTATATTTTTAGTAGAGATGGGGTTTCACCATGTTGGCCAGGATGATCTCGAACTGCTGACCTCGTGAGTCGCCCACCTCGGCCTCCCAAAGTGCTGGGATTACAGGCGTGAGCCACTGCACCCGGCCCAAAGAGCCTGTTTCCAAAAAAAAAAAAAAAACAAACTTGGGGTGGGGTGGTGGGGGTACAAATAATGATATTTGATGCCTCAGCTGTTGGGGATAAGGGAGGTGAAGGATGCTCTGGAGCAAACAGTTGGAGTTTGAGTGTCTTTGGGAAAGACGCTTCCTGGCCTTCAGCTCCTGAGGAGCTGTGCTATCCCAGACCTTTTCTCCAGTTTCTTAACAATTCCAAGATCTCCTGATGTGCTTCTAGTAAATTCCCTTTTGTTTAAGTTAACCATAGTCAATTTCTGTCATTGCAACCAAGAATACTAAACATAAAGCTACCATGTATACAATATACACCACATAAGAAATTTATTCCACATCCTTTTAAGGTAATGAAATGAATATGTTTTGAAATTTTGGCAGGGTTGCTATGGTGTTCATGCCTACTAATTAAATGTGTCAAAAGTGAAACCCAGTGCACTTTCCAAAAAGTTTTCCATCTTTGCATATGAACTGAACACAGGGCTAATTTTTTTGCCCCAAACTGCTGTTCTTTTTTATTGTGTGCTTCATGGTCAATCACCCTAAGTACACTTCAAGTATACTACACGAATAAAACTCATTGGAATTCAACTGCTGAGGGACACAGAGCAAGAACATGAACCACAGATCATACTTTGAATAAACTTGCCCCAGCTCTGACAAAAGTCATTAGGACTACATTTCACTTTCCATAAGAAAAAGTGAACTTTTATACAGGAAAATTAGGAGGTGGGAGAATGAGACCATGCCAGGGCATTATTCTTCAGAAAGGTTATTAAAGGAGAAAAGTAACATTTCAATGACCTGCTATGTACAGTGTACAGTTGATGTCTCTGTTTTTTTTGTTTGTCTGTTTTGTTTTTTTGAGACAAAGTCTCACTTTTTCATCCAGGCTGGAGTGCAGTGGCATGATCATAGCTCATTGCAGCCTTGGCCTGCCAGGATCAAGTGATCCTCCTGCCTCAGCCTCCCAAGTAGCTGGGACCACAGGCACGTGTCACCACACCTGGCTAATTTTTAAAACTTATGTTAGAGACAGGGACTCCCTATGACATCTTGTTTAATCCTCACAACACACCCCTGACAAAGGTATTGTTTTCTCCACTCTACAGATGAGGAATCTGCAGGTGCAGGGGGGTTGAGCCTAGATGGAGCCCAAAGCAATGTTTTTATCAAAATGCCATGTTGTCTGAGAGGGGATAATAAGGTATGAAGAGGCCTTCCGGGGAACTATGCTTCCCAGAATTACAGCAGAACATAAATGCCTAAGGCAAAACTTCCACTGATTTCCTCTTTCCCAGCTGAAACCATGGAGGGTATTGAAGACAAGAAAAAGAAGATTCCTGCTGTGCCAGAAACCCTTTAAAAATGTGAGGGAAGGCTGGGCACTGTGGTTCATGCCTGTAATCCCAGCACTTTGGGAGGCCGAGGCGGGTGGATCATGAGGTCAGGAGTTCGAGACCAGCCTGGCCAGCATGGTGAAACCCCACCTCTACTAAAAATACAAAAATTAGCTGGGCATGGTGGTGCATGCCTGTAATCCCAGCTACTTGGGAGGCTGATGTACAAGAATCGCTTGAACCGGGGAGGCAGAGGTTGCAGTGAGCCAAGATTGCATCACTGCACTCCAGCCTGGGCAAAAGGGCAAGACTCTGTCTCAAAAAATAAAAATAAAACACGTGAAGGAATTTCACAGAGCTAAAGGTCAAGTGCCTGAGAAAGAAGTTTGCCCATAAAATGCTTTGAAAAGAAAGGAGAAGGCCAGGCGCAGTGGCTCACACCTGTAATCCCAGCACTTTGGGAGGCTGAGGCAGGTGAATCACCTGAGGTCAGGAGTTCAAGACCAGCCTGGACAACATGGTGAAACCCCATCTCTACTAAAAACGCAAAAATTAGCCGGGTGTGGTGGCAGGCACCTGTAATTCCAGCTACTCAGGAGGGTGAGGCAGGAGAATCGCTTTAACCCAGGAGGCAGAGGTTGCAGTGAGCCGAGATGGCACCACTGCACTCCAGCCTGGGCAATGGAATGAGACTCCATCTCGAAAAAAAAGAAAAAGAAAAGCAAGGAGAAAGCTACATCTATGAAAAAGCTAAGCACTGTCAGATGTGGTGGCTAACCCCTGTAATCCCAGCACTTTGGGAGACCCAGGTAAGAGGATGGCTTGAGCCCAAGAGTTTGAGACCCGCCTGGGCAACAACATAAGACCCCGTTTCTCCAAAATATTTTTTAAAAACGGGGGAGGAGAGGAGGTCAGGCATGGTGGTGCGTGCCTGTGGTCCCAGCAACCTCAGGTACTAGGGAGGCTGAGGTAGGAGGATTGCTGGAGCCCAGGAGGTCAAGGCTGCAGTGAGCCGTGACTGTGCCACTGCACTTAAGCCGGGACAATAGGACAAGATCCTGTCTCAAAAAAAAAAAAAAAAACCAAAGAAAGAAGGAAGGAAGGAAGGAAGGAAACATAATTTAAAAAATCAAGTCCAAAAAAAAGCAAGCAAGAAGTAAAAAAAAAAAAAGCTCAGCACTGTCACAAGAAATATATGGCAAGAAAAGCTGGCAATTTCTATATACCTGTGAAACCCAAATTGTCACTTGCCTTAAGGATCAAATGTATCAATGGTGTGAGCCCAAAACTCTGTTGCAACTTCTTCACTTTCCCCAGATCTTCAATGGCAGCTTTGTTAAACTCAACAAGGCTTCAGTTAACACGCTGAGGATTGTGGAACCATATATCGCATGGAGAACCTGAACCTGAAATCAGTAAATGAACTGATCTACAAATTGGTTATGGCAAAATCAATAAACAAATTACCTTAACAGATAACGCTTTGATTGCTAGATTTCCTGATAAATATGGCATCATCTGACTGGAGAATCTGATTCATGAGATCTATGCTGTTGAAAAACTCAAGTTCCTGTGATCCTTCAAATTATCTTCTCCACGAAGGAGAATGAAGGACTACCTATTTTGTATTAATAAAAGGTATAAATGCCAGCAACAGAAAAGACTATATCAACAGGCTTATTAAACGGATAAACTGAAGCATCTAACATTATTTTTGTAATCTGGTCAGTTAATAGCCAGTCACTACTTTCAAACTGGAAAAAACAAAAACCAAAACAAAAATGTGACTGACTCCTTCAAGACCAAAATACACCACTTTTTGCCTAGACGGCACTTTGAAATAGAGGGCAATACCATCATATTTCACGCTTGCCTTTCTACTTTTTAATACAGGTGAACTTTTTCTCCTTAATAGGAAAGAACACCAAGTAAAGAACAAATAGCAGTTATGGAAAATAGTTGCAAAAACTGCAGGGGGCTACAGAACAAAGGACTGAGTGTAGGCAGAGAGATAGAGATCCCCGAGGTGTGGGGCAGAGCCCACGCATCTGAATTCCAAGAACAGGCGCTTTCTGACAGAGAATACCAGGAAATGACTTCACATTTTTCCAGACTATCAACATACTTCATTCTTCCCAGTAGGAGAACCCAGGGCCTGTTCCACGCCCACAGACGTTGGTCAGGCAAAGCGGCCGCAAGGCGTCTGGGCTAAACGCAACCAGGCACACATTGGCAAACTTTTGCGCCTGCGCCCACCGGGCGTGCACCTGTAGGCTGAAGTCGCGCATGCGCTAGATGGGAACGTTGTTTCTTCTCCCCTACCCCTTTTCTGTGGGTCTGTTTTAGGGACAGACTGCTTCCGGGTCGAAGGGCTTGCTTCCGGAGAGCGGGAAGGCTAAAACGCGGTAGCTAAACTGCAGCCAACGTTGGTTGTGTGTGGAAAAGGCTTTAGCCATGGACAGGTCAGTTCTGATGGTGGCAGCTGAGCCCGAAGTCTTGCCCGTCTCGCCTGTTGGCGAAACGAAATAGGTGAAACTAGACTCCCAGAAGAAGCCAAGGAGGTCCCGGGTGCTTCCCCTAAGACTCCTTCCCCATGCCGGGAAATTTGGCCACAAATGGGGAAAAGGCCGCTTGGCGTGCGTCGGGGTGGGGTACAGATCATAATGGTCCCTTACTTTCCCACTACGTTCTGCGATCTATTCGGCGCTTTGGGGCAGCAACACTGTTCGCTCATGGGGTGGGCGGGGTAGGTAGCCCGGCGTTCGAAATGCTAAGTGACCAGCCTGAGATCACAAAGCCAGTCAGTGAAGATACTGGGATCTCAGCCCAGACTTTCTGATTACAAGTGCCAGCATCAGATTCTGAGTTCCCTCTATGATCTGGGTACTGTGCTAGCCGCCTGCAACAAAGATCAGTTATTCAAGATCCTTCCCCTCGGGGAATTAGTTGTGTAGTGGAGACAACCAAGCAGTGTAAAGTGGTAAGTGTTTGGGGGCGATTAAGTCTCCTTGTCACTGTAACTATCAGGAAGACCCCTCAAAGAAGGTAACTTTCTAGGTGGTCTTTGAATAATAAGAGTACATTATTCGTACTCCAAACATTGAGTACCTACTATGTGACTGCCATTGTTCTAAAGGCGTTGAATATATATTATTAGCTTATTTAATCTTCAGAACAAGAAAAGTCCTATGAGATGGGTACTGTTATCCTTTTTTCATATATAACACTGAGACTAAAAGAGGTTAAGGAACTTGCTGAAAGTTCGGAAGCTAATAAATACAAGAACCAAATTGCCAACCTGCATCTGTGTGTCTCCAGCCTACCTGAGGCTCTTTGAGGAGTAAGTAGTTGTTGACCAGGTGCTCAAGGGGGCAAATGTAGGTCTTTGTAAAAGAAGCATATTCAGAGGTGCTAGGATATGAAAAAAAAGTACGTGTAGCTCAGTGGTCACATGCAGTATACGTTTAAAGTGATGTTTGTGGCTGAATAGAAGACTGAACCCCTAAACTGGGGTCACATTGTAAATATCATTTTAGGAAATTTTTACTTCTATAGACCAGAGAGCTATCTGAAGGTTTTTTTTGTTTTGTTTTTAATTTTAATTGTTAAACGTTTAAAATTGTTTCTATGTGGTTGTTTCCCATACTTTCCTGCTGAAGGAATATCTGAAGGTTTTAAGTGGAGGAAAAGCATATTAGATTCTTCTCTTAAACACAGGCCTTTTAGTCCGCACAATTTAGTTTCTAGACCTTTGAGTGAAACTGACAGGGAGTGTTGTGATGGGACAGGAGACCTCCTGGGTTGAAATAACTTCAAGGGTCATTTTGCTCCAATTTACCACAATTCTTTTACTTACCCTTCTATCTCACAAGCTCTGTTTGTTGTTGTTGTTGCAAGCTCTGTTTGTTGTTGTTGTTGTTTGTTTGTTTTTTAATAGTACCCATGGTTTAAAGCATTTTGGAGACTGCAGAAAATCTTTTAAGAGAGAATTCCTGCAGTTAGGTAACTCCTCAATCCAACAAGGGAAATAAGATTCACTTTTATGAAGCAATTATCTAAAACAGTGTTATAATATAGATTCCAAGTGTTGAAATAATTCCTTAGGAGAAAATAACATAGTGAGTACTAGAAAGTCAGAGAAGTCTTTGTGCAGGTAAGATTTGAGTAAGGCTTTGAAGAATAAGCAGGATTTGGAGCCAGGAGTGCGTTCTCAACAAAAGATCTAAGACTTGGCTACTAGAATGACTATACCTTAACTTACTCAGGGTCCTTTACTCCAGCTGTGATGATAAAATTCTTTATAAATGCTATATTCTCGTTTCACTTATATAAGCTTGATTATACTACTTTAGGAGTGGCTTTGGAGATATATCATCCCCTGTAATCCGGGAGGCAGAGGTGACACGGACTGCACGGAAACAGAGTGCTCAAAAAAGAGTTTTACGTATCCTTTGCGATTTAAGCATCATTATAAAAATTGTAACATGTTTGGAATCAGTGTTGTAGAATTTTCTTTTTATAAGAGTATTAAATGGTAGCTATAATAAAATCCTGTAGAAACTTTTTTTCACTCCACAGAGCTGTCATTTGGTAAATATAATGCAAAAATTTAATGAGATCGTATTTCCCTAAAAATAAAGATATTTCTTACTGCTGACAGCTTCTGCTGAGATTAGATTTCTTTTTATTATTTGAAAACTGACTAAAAACATTTAGTTCAGTGTGTAGTTATCTAAGACTGACATCTGATCATTTAAATGGCAGAAGCAATGAATTATTTACCCTTTGCATTGAAAAATGGTAGCCCTAAAATACTTGTTCTTGAAAAATGTATTCACATAATTTGTATAGTAAAAAGATGATTAATTCTCATTTTAGTGATCTCTTTTCTACATGGAAAACTTTTCTTAACTCATTGTACAGTTCAGGCATCTCAAGATGAAAATTTTGGTAATACTACACCAAGAAACCAGGTTATCCCTCGAACTCCTAGCTCATTTCGACAGCCTTGTAAGATTTTTTGCTTTTAAAGCATTTAATAATAATGGTAATTATAATACCAACTAACATTTATTGTAACATAATAAGTATAGTATTTGGTTACAATATCAATAAGCACTAATAATAATGATTGCAGTTATTATTCGTTTGAACTCTTGCCATGTACAAGGTACTGTACTTTACATAAACACACGGTAACTATGACATGGGTATTGTTGGCCCTGTTTTACCAAAACTGAAAGTGAGACTTAGAGAGGTTAACTAATATATACAATAAGTATGTAAATAGGCTGGATGCAGTGGCCCATGCCTATAATCTCAACACTTTGGGAGGCCAAGGTGGGTGGATCACTTAAGGCCAGGAGTTCAAGACTAGCTTGGCCAACATGGCGAAACCCTATCTCTACTAAAAATACAAAAATTAGCTGGCGTGGTGGCACATGCCTGTAATCCCAGCTACTCCAGAGGGTGAGGCAGGAGAATTGCTTGAACCCGGAAGGCAGAGGTTGCAGTGAGCTGAGATTGTGCCACTGTACTCCAGCTGGGGCGACAGAGCAAAAAAAAAAAAAATCCCAGTTCCATTATTTACATACTCTTTTTTTGTTCTGAGACAGAAAAAAAAGAGTATGTAAATAATGGAACTGGGATTCAAACAATGATCTGTTTACTCCAAAGTTTATGCCCACTACACTGCACTGCCTCAGTATGCCTTATAAAATTAAAATATGAAGAATCCGTTGACTGATTAGTGTCTTTAACTGCTCAGTTATTCTATAATGAAAGCATCTGTAATTGCAGTAAAATGTTTCCTGTTAGGCTCAGTAGTACCTACAGCTCAAATTTAGAAAAATAAGTTAAATCCTTGTATCATGGAAATGTTAACATTTAAAGTATTTATTTGGTTAGAGTCTAAATAATGGAAAACTGAAAAATTTATTCTTCATTGTTTGTTTGCTTACTTTGTTTTGATAATGAATGCTCACGCACTTTAGGTTCTTTCTACCAACCTTTTCTTTATAGTTACCCCAACAAGCCGAAGCTTACTCAGACAGCCAGATATTTCCTGCATTCTTGGAACAGGAGGGAAGTCGCCCCGACTTACGCAGTCTTCAGGGTTCTTTGGAAATCTCTCCATGGTATGTAGAAAAATAGGGCTAAGAACTCCTTTTGGGTCGAGTGTGGTGGCTCACATCTGTAATCTCAGCACTCCCTGAACTCCTGACCTCAAGTGATTCTCCCGCCTTGGCCTCCCAGAGGTCAGGAGTTTGAGACTAGCCTGCTTAGCATGATAAAACCCTGTCTCTACTAACAATAAAAAAATTAGCTGGGAGTGGTGGCTTACGCCTGTAATCCCAGCTACTCGGGAGGCTGAGGTGTGAGAATTGCTTGAACCCAGGAGGCAGAGGTTGCAGTGACCTGTGATTGCAAAAGAAAAAAAAAAGAGAAAAAAGAACTTCTCCCTTTTTATAAAAATATGATATTTGATGTAAAAGTCTTTTAACAAATATTGAGTCAGAATCATCATAACAGTAACTTCAGGTTATATGGATTGAAATAATTAGACAGTAAAAAAACTGAAAACCTTATGCATCTGATATCACAGATGGAAACTGTGACACCAGCAACCTTTAGATGAAAATAAGATGTTTTAATCTGTCAGTTTGCTGACCAGAAGAAGTACATGCTGTGGTTGGTTGCTGATGGCTATAAAATCTGATCCCTGTTTTGAAGCATACAAGAGTAGGAATCAGAGATTAACAGATGAAGAATATCTTAAGGAAGAGATAAAATGTATTAAAGGGGATAAAAGAGAAAATTGGAAAAAGTAGATGAGATACTCTTTAGGAATCACTATGGAACAGTATTGAAAATAGCAAAAGAAATGTTATGTAAGCTGTGATGCAGAATGACTTCACCTAAGTATTAAAAATACACTATAGTAGCCGGGCATGGTGGCTCACATCTGTAATCCCAGCATTTTGGGAGGCTGAGGCAGGTGGATCACATGAGGCCAGGAATTTGAGACCAGCCTGGCCAACATGGTGAAACCCCATCCCTACCAAAAATAGAAAAATTAGCCAGGCGTGGTGGCACATGCCTGTAGTCCCAGCTACTTGGGAGGCTGAAGTGGGAAGATGGCTTGAGCCTGAGAGGCAAAGGTTGCATTGAGCCATGATCGTGCCACTGAACTCCAGCCTGGGCAACAGATCCAGACCTTATCTCAAGAAGGAAAAAAAAAAAAAAAAAAAGACGCATACATACATATAGTTTTTAGAAACCTTATTTGTTTTTAAAGTATCCACTCAGTGACAATAACTCCATCACTTTTCTGTATTTTTACTTTTTTGTTTTTTTTTAAGGTTACTAATCTGGATGACAGTAACTGGGCAGCTGCATTTTCATCACAGCGTTCCGGGCTCTTCACAAACACAGAGCCCCACAGTATAACAGAAGATGTAACTATCAGTGCTGTTATGTTACGTGAGGATGATCCTGGAGAAGCTGGTAAAATGGCATTGAGCTTTGTGACAAGTAGCTTTTCACTTTACTAAGATGAAGGAAACCATTTCTTCCTGTTTCTGAACGTCATTATGTTTTTCTTTTCTTTCTTTCTGTCTTTTTTTCTTGAGAGAGTAGCTTAAACAACAGATTTTTGTGTGTGTGTTTTTTGAGACAAGAATCTCACTCTGTTGCTGGGCGCGGTGGCTCATGCCTATAATCCTAGCACTTTGAGAGGCCGAGGCGGGCAGATCACGAGGTCAGGAGTTCAAGACCAGCCTGGCCAACATGGTGAAACCTCGTCTCTACTAAAAATACAAAAATTAGTTGGGTATGGTGGCGCACACCTGTAATCCCAGCTACTTGAGAGGCTGAGGCAGGAGAATCGCTTGAACCCGGGAGGCAGAGTTTGCAGTGAGCTGAGATCGCACCATTGCACTCCAGCCTGGGCTACAGAGCAAGACTCTGTCTAAAAAAAAAAAAAAAAAAAAAAAAACAGTCACTCTGGCACCCAGGCTAAATGCAGTGGCACAATCATGGCTCACTGCAGCCTTAACCTCTCAGGCTTAAGCAATTCTGCAGCCTCAGCCTCCTGAATAGTTGGGACTGCAGGCATGTACCACCATGCCTAGCTAATTTTTTTTTTTTTTTTTTTGAGATGGAGTCTCACTCTGTCACCCAGACTGGAGTGGAGTGATGGGATCTTGGTTCACTGCAACCTCCGCCTCCCAGGTTTAAATGATTCTCCTGCGTCAGTCTCCTGAGTAGCTGGGATTATAGGCATCTGCTACCACACCCGGCTAATTTTTGTATTTTTAGTAGAAACGGGGTTTTGCCATGTTGGCCAGGCTTCTCTCAAACTCCTGACCATGGGTGATCCACCCGCCTTGGCCTCCCAAAGCCACTGCGCCTGGCCGCCAGCTAATTTTTTATTAATTAATTAATTTTTTTTTTTTTTAGACGGAGTCTCACTCTGTTGCCCAGACTGGAGTGCAGTGGTGCAATCTCGGCTCACTGCAACCTCTACCTGCTGTATTCAAGTGATTCTCCTGCCTCAGTCTCCTGAGTAGCTGAGATTACAGGTGCCCACCACCACGCCTGGCTAATTTTTGTATTTTTAGTAGAGAAAGGTTTCACCATTTTGGCCAGGGTGATCTCGAACTCCTGACCTCAAGTGATCCGTCCTCCTCAGCCTCCCAAAGTCCTGAGATTACAGGCGTAAGCCACCGTGCCCAGCCTCATTTTTTATTTCTTTGTAGAGACAGGGTCTACAAAGACCAGCCCAGGCTGGTCTCAAACTCCTGGACACAAGTGATCCTACCGCCTCAGCCTCTCAAAGTGCTGGGATTATAGGCAACAACATAAATTTATTTTCTCACAATTCTGGAGCCTAGATGTCTGAGGTAAAGGTCTTGGCAGGGTTGGTTTTCTCTGAAGCCTCTTCTCTTGGCTTACAGATGGCTGTCTTCCTCCTGTGTCTTCATCTGGTCTTCTGTCTATAATATATTTTTCCTTAAGCTAATCAGTTGTGGTTATGGCAACGGTATTTGATACAGTATCACTAGAAGGTTGAGAACCTCACCTTGGTTCTCAATCTGAGCAGCATCTTGCCATTTTATCTTTTAATGTAAATAGCAGCCTGTTACGTTATTAGACAAGTCTCATATTGTAATTTTTTTCTTATTTGTGCTGTTGAAAGAGCATCTCTTTCTTTAGGTTTAGTTCTTAATCTAACATTGTTGATGTGTTTTGTTTTCTCCTGGACCCTAATGCTGTTATTTTTTTTCAGATAGTGTTATGACCACTGTACAAGCATTAACTCATGTAATCCTTATGGTGGTCCATTAAATAGTTACAATAATTATTCCCATTTTAGAGAAAAGGAAACTACTGCTCAAAGTGGTTAAGTAACTTACCTCAAACCACCTGGCTAGGAAGTAGTGGTACCAGGATTTGAAACTAAGCAGTTTAGCTCCAGAGCCCTGCTCTTAACACTTTGGTAACTACTACTTTCTTGTAGTATCTGTCAAAAATAGGTACTCGTATTAAGTGACTCAAAATACTTTCTACTTAGGCCAAGTGCCTGTATTTTCCCAGAGTGGAACATGCCATTTAGTATGTATTATAACTTTCTCCACTACTTTGTAATGGTGTGCTTAAAATATAATTCAGATATTTTTAAATCTGCCTCAATTTCTTAAGTAATTGTTTATAAAATAACTAGTATATCTTTGAGATCTTAAAAGACCTTTAGGTATCAAAAGAAAAAATAGATAAATTGGGCTACATCAAAATTTTAAACTTTTGTGCACGAAAGAATACAATCAGCAAAGTGAAAAGGCAACCCACAGAATGAGAGACAATATTTGCAAATCATGTATCTGCTTAGGGGTTAATATCCAAAATGTATAAAAACTGCTACAACCCAACAACAAAAAAACAACCCAATTTAAAAATGAGCAAAGAAATAGAATAGACAGAGGCTGGACGCAGTGGCTGATGCCTGTAATCCCAGCAATTTGGGAGGCTGACGCGGGTGGATCACCTGAGGTTGGGAGTTCAAGACCAGCCTGACCAATATGGAGAAACCCTCTCCCTACTAAAAATACAAAATTAGCCGGGCATGGTGGTGAATGCCTGTAATCGCAGCTACTCGGGAGACTGAGGCAGGAGACTCGCTTGAGCCCAGGAGGCAGAGGTTGCAGTGAGCTGAGATCATGCCATTGCACCTCCAGCCTGGGCAACAAGAGCGAAACTTCATCTCAAAAAAGAAAGAGAGAAAGAAAGAAATAGAATAGACACTGTTCTAAAGAAGATTCACAAATGACCAGTAAGCACATGAAAATAGACTCAAATGTCACTAATCATTAGGAAAATCCAAATCAGAACTACAGTGAGTTACAAGATACTGCCTTACACCCGTTAGTGTGGCTACTAATAAACAAACAAACCAACAACAAGAACAAAAACCCAGAAAATAACAAGTATTGACAACAATGTGGAGAAATTCAAATCCTTGTGCACTATTGGTTGGAATGTAAAATAGTACAGCTGCTATGGAAAACAGTATGGCAGTTCCTCAAAAAATTAAAAATAGAATTACCATATGATCCAGCAAACCTGCCTCTGGGTATATATCCAAAAGATTGGAAAGCAGAGTCTCAAAGAGATATTTGTACATGCATGTTCATAGCATGATTCATAGTAGCCAAAAGGTAGAAGCAAGCCAAGTACCTGTTGATAGATGAATGGGGGAAACAAAATGTGATCTATACATACAGTGGAATATTATTCAGCCAAAAATGAAGGACATTCTGACACATGCCACAACATGGATGAACCTTGAGAACATTATGCTAAGTGAAATAAACCAGTCACAAAAGGGCAATACTCTATGGTTCCACTTACATGAGATATTTAGAATAGTCAACACATGTAGGGACAGAAAGTAGATGGATAGTTGTCAGGGGCTGGGGTAAGTGGAGAGTGGGGAGTTAATGTTTATTAAGTACAGAGTTTCAGTATTACAAGATGAAATAGTTCTGTGGATACATAGTGGTGATGGTAGCACAACAATGTGAATGTACTTACTGACACTGAACTATACACTTAAAAATGATTAAGCCAGGGATTAAAGGCTCATGCCTTTAATCCTACCACTTTGGGATGCTGAGACAGGAGTTAGCAAGACCCTGTCTCTACAGACTAATAAAAAATTAGCTGGGCATGGTGGCTGGTATATACCTATAGTCCCAGCTACTGGGGAGGCTGAGGTGGGAGGATCACTTGAACCTAGGAGTTTGAGGCTATAGTGAGCCATGATTGCACCACTGTACTCCAGCCTAGGTGACAGAGCAAGATCCCCCTCTCTTAAAAAAAAAAAAAAGAAAAATGATTAAGATAAATTTTATATTATGTGTATCTTGCCAATTAAAAAAAATTTTGAGGCCGGGTGCGGTGGCTCACGCCTGTAATCCCAACACTTTGGGAGGCCAAGGTGGATGGATCATGAGGTCAGGAAATCAAGACCATCCTGGCTAACACAGTGAAACCTCGTCTCTACTAAAAATACAACGAGTTGGCTGGGCATGGTGGCACGCACCTGTAGTCCCAGCTACTTGAGAGGCTGAGGCAGGAGAACCGCTTGAACCTGGGAGGTGGAGGTTGCAGTGAGCTGAGATTGCGCCACTGCACTCCAGCCTGGGTGACAGAGTGAGACTCTGTCTCAATTTCTTTTTTTTTAATATAGCAGTGAATTTATAAAAGACTTGTAGCCATTTAAATTTTCAAACAGGCTGGGTGCGGTGGCTCACGCCTGTAATGCCAGCACTTTGGGAGGCTGAGGCGAGCAGATCATCTGAGGTCAGGAGTTTGAGACCAGCCTGGCCAATATGGTGAAACCCCATCTCTACTAAAAATACAAAAATTAGCCGGGCATGGTGGTGCATGCCTGTAATCCCAGCTAGTTGGGAGGCTGAGGCAGGAGGATCACTTGAACCTGGGAGGTGGAGGTTGCAGTGAGCTGAGACCATGCCATTGCACTCCACCCTGGACAACAAGAGTGAAACTCCATCTCAAAAAATAAATAAACAAATAAATACATTTTCAAACAAACGGAATTACCTAGAAGTACGTCACTTAACTTTTCTTTATTCCTTTTTTTTTTTTTTTGATGTGTTCTAGCATCCGTGAGTATGTTTTCTGATTTCCTGCAGTCTTTTCTGAAGCACTCTTCAAGTACAGTTTTTGATCTTGTGGAAGAGTATGAAAACATCTGTGGTAGTCAGGTAAGCTAATTTCACTCCGTCGTTAGTCAAACTTCAGTATTTTTAGTTTTCATAAACAGCATTAACCTAATTTTCATAGTGTTTAAGGGAGATGTCTTAGGGGAACAGTGGCAGCAGTGGAGGGAAAGTCAACTAGAGCATCCCTGCGTTTTACATATTGAGGGCCCATACAAGATTTCTTTGGGAGAAAAAAGGATTCTGCTGCTTTAAAAAAGGAAAATCCAGCCAGATGCAATGGCTCACACCTGTAATCCCAATGCTTTGGGAGGCCAAAGCAGAAGGATCACTTAAACCCAGCAGTTCAAGACCAGCCTGGGCAACATGGGAAGGCCTTGTCTCTACAAGAAATAACATTTGCCAAGCATGGTGCTATGTACCTGTGATTCTAGCTCCTTGGGAGGCTCAGGTGGGAGGATTGCATGAGCTGCAGAGTTTGAGGCTACAGTGAGCCATGGTCACACCACTGCACTCCAGCCAGGGTGACAGAGTAGACCCTGTCTGAAGGAAAATCTAAAATATACGAGGAATATTTAGAACTCAACAATAAGAAGTGGGGGTGGGGGGAGGGAGAGCATCAGGAAGAATGGCTAATGTATGCTGGGTTTAATACCTAGTTGATGGGTTGACAGATACAGCAAACCACCATGGCACACCTTTACCTGTGTAATAAACCTGCACATCCTGCACATTTATCCTGGAACTTAAACAAAATAAAACTCAACAATAAGAAAATGAACAATCTAGTTAAAAAATGAACAAAAGATGGGAACAGGCACCTCACCAAAGAAGATATACAGATGGCAAATAAGCATATGAAAAATGCTTTGGCCAGACGTGGTGACTCATGCCTGTAATCCTAGCACTTTGGGAGGCCGAGGTGGGCGGATCACTGCAGGTCAGGAGTTCGAGACCAGCCTGGCCAACATTGTGAAACCCTGTCTCTACTAAAATACAAAATTAGCCAGGTGTGGTGGTGGGCACCTGTAATCCCAGCTACTTAGGAGTCTGAGGCAGGAGAATCGCTTGAACCTGGGAGGAGGAAGTTGCAGTGAACCAAGATTGAGCCACTGCACTCCAGCCCGGGCAATAGAGTGAGACTCCGTCTCAAAAAAAAAAAAAAAGAAAGAAAAGTTGTTTCACATTGTATGTCATTAGAGAATTGCAAATTAAAATAATGAGATACTACAACATACCTATTAGAATGATGAAGATCCAGGCCAGTGCTGTGGCTCCTGCCAGTAATCCCAACACTTTGGGAGGCTGAGGCAGGAGGATCACTTGAGGCCAGGAGTTCAAGACCAGCCTGGGCAGCATAGCAAAACCCCATCTCTGCAAAAACAAACAAAAAAAGAAATAGAATGATGAAGATCCAAAAGACACCACCAAATGCTGGAGAGGATGTGGAGCAACAGCAACTATCATTCATTGCTGGTGGAAATGCAAACAACTATAGCTACTTTGGAAGACAGTCTGCAGTTTCATACAAAACTAAACATGCTATTGTCATATGATCCAGCAAACTCATTCCTTGATATTTACCCAGGTGAGTTGAAAACTATACACAAAAACCTACACAGACGTTTATTACAGTTTTATTCGTAACAACTTGAAAGCAACCAAGATATCCTTCAGTGGGCGAATGAATAAACTGGTACATCTGAGCAGTGAAACTTTATTCAGTGCTGAAAAGAAACTGGCTATCAAGCCATGAAAAAACATGGAGGAACCTTAAATGCATATTGCTAAGTGAAAGAAGCCAATTTGAAAAGGCTACATATTATATGATTACAACTATATGACATTCTGGAAAAGGCAAAACTTGGAAACAGTGACAAGATCATCAGTTGCCAGGAGTTAGTTGGGAGGGAGCAATGAATAGGTAGAACACAGGATTTTTAAGGCAGTGAAACCACTCTTTATGCTATAATGGGGGACACATGTCAGTATACATTTATCATAATTCATGGAATGTACACCACCAAGAATGAATCCTAATGTAAACTATGGACTTTGGGGGATAATGATGTGTCAATATAAGTTCCTCAGTTGTAACAGATATACCATTCTAGTGTTAGATATTGATGGTGAGGGAGGCTGGGATTGTGTGGGGGAAGAGATATTTGGGTACTCTGCTTTCTGCCCCATTTTGCTGGGAATTTAAAGCTAGGCCAGGCACAGTGGCTCACACCTGTAATCTCAGCACTTTGGGAGGCCAAGACAGGTAGATTACCTTAGGTCAGGAGTTCAACACCAGCCTGGCCAATATGGTGAAACCTCATCTGTACTAAAAATGCAAAAAAATTAGTGGAGTGTGGTGGTGGGCACCTGTAATCCCAGCCACTCGGGAGGCTGAGGTGGGAGAATCGCTTGAACCCGGGAGGCAGAGGTTGCAGCGAGCTGAGATTCTGCCACTGCACTCCATCCTAGGCAACAGAGTGAGACTCCTCCGTCTCAAAATAAAATAAAATAAAACTACACTAAAGAAGTCTATTTTTAGAAAGAGGAAAAGACTTCAAGAAAATACTGCATTCAGTAATAATTGAAATAATAGTAATAGACAACTTTTTATCATTTAATGTTTCAATAATTGACCTCTGAATTGTTCTATTATAAATGCAGTAGCTTCATTAAATAACACTTAGTGAATCACTGGAGTCAGGATTCCAGCTGAGAATGTAATGAATGAAGTACAGATAACACTTTTATGAAGTACTAGTCTTAAGACAGTAGTAACATTACTTTGTGAATACTTATTAAGGGGTGGGAAAACCCATTGTGGTGTTCTGAATGAGAGCAATCTTCTTCCTTAATTCGTCTTGACAAGATAATGAGGTACTGTTAGTAACCTTTGAGAAAGATTTTCTTTACCCTGGGTCGTTAAACCTCCTGATAAACAATTGTGTGTATGTTTCTAGGGGGGACCATTCATGCCTTTTATTAGATTTTTACATGTGCCTCAGTCCTGAAAAGGTGTTTTTGTTTTTGTTTTTGTTTTTTTCTCCCCAGAGTCTCACTCTGTCGCCCCAGCTGGAGTACAGTGGCAGGATCCCTGCTCACTGCAACCTCTGCCTCCTGGGTTCAAGTGATTCTCCTGCCTTAGCCTCCTGAGTAGCTGGGATTATAGGCACACACCACCATGCCTGGCTAATTTTTTATATTTTTAGTAGAGATGGGGTTTCACCATGTTGTCCAGGCTGGTCTCAAACTCCTGACCTCAAGCAATCCACCTGTCTCGGCCTCCCAAAGTGCTGGGATTACAAGCGTGAGTCACCATGCCCAGCCTCTGAAAAGGTTTAAGACCACTATTTTGGAATGAGGAAGGACTTTGGTGATGTTTTGTTTAGAAATGATAATGTTTTTGGTGCCAGTCTTAGGAAAATATATTTCTTGATTAGTTACCTGATATAAATTTTTCAAACATAATTTTAAGATAACTTTTTAAATTTTAATTGCTAAAATGTTGGCTTATGTTATGATTTTTCCAGGTATAGGTTTGATTTAACTTATCCTCTGGGTAGATATACAGGGAGAAAAAAATATATCCATCACTGCCACTGTTGGATCTGAAATCAAGAGTATGTTAGACTTATATATATACTCAGATAAACACACCTTGTTCCAAATTAGATCCATTTCTAGTGGGAACATTACATTACATTTAATTTTAAAAGACAAAATAGAGAAGGCAATTTTATAATATATACTTATTAAATACAATTATTTTAGCACTCTGTTCAAATACAAACTTATCAGTGACTCAAAATTGTAGAAAATTAACCTCTTTACATCTGTGTTTTTTATTCAGGTGAATATACTGAGTAAAATAGTGAGTCGAGCAACACCTGGACTTCAAAAATTTTCAAAAACAGCCAGTATGCTCTGGCTTCTTCAACAGGAGATGGTCACATGGAGGCTGCTGGCTTCTTTGTATAGGTAATGGCGTCTAGAATTCATAAGTGAAATAAACATAAGGTAATAAACCAACAGGCAAATTAATTTAAAAGTTAGGGTAGGTCGTGCTTGGAAATAGGTTTTGCTATTTTTGATGCTTATCATTTCGAATACCTTAGTTGTCAAGAGTGAGTCAAGAGGGAAGAGGAAGATATCAGATCATAAGGCTGGTAGTTACCAAAATTGGATGTGTGTAAAGACTTAAGGAAAGTACTAAAAATAGTGCAATACTTAGGCTAAATTAAGAAAAGAGCTGAAAGTTAGACTTCATGTAATATGGAAGTTTGAAAGAAGTTAACCAAATTTTCCAGAAGGCAAAGATTATACCATGTACATATCCTTGAATCTAGGAATTTTATGCCTAGAAATTTAACCTAAGAAAATAATGAGAAATATATACAACCACATATGAATAAAACTTATAAATCTCAAAAAATTAAAAATTACTACTAAGGAATACCAATGAATTACAGCAGCTCTGTTAGAACCAGAATAACTTGCAGTCATTTTAAATTAGCACTTGTGGGCTGGGCACAGTGGCTCATGCCTGTAATCCCAGTACTTTGGGAGGCCAAGGTGGGTGGATCACTTGAGGTCAGGAGTTCAAAACCAGCCTGGCCAACACAGTAGAACGCTGTCTCTACTAAAAATACAAAAATTAGCCAGGCGTGGTGGTGGGCACCTATAATCCCAGCTACTTGGGAGGCTGAGGCAGGAGAATCGCTTGAACCTCGGAGGCAGAGGTTGCGAGCCGAGATTGTGCTACTGCACTCCAGCCTGGGTGACAGAGTGAGATTCCATCTCAAAAAAAATAATAATAATTTAAATAAATAAATAAATAACCATTTGTGTATATTCATTGACATGGAAAGATATTCATGACATATTGTTATATGAAAACTGGATTTCATATTAATATATAAATGATGTCCCCTCTGCCATTTGTTTTGTTTTTGAAAAAGAGTCTCACTCTGTTGCTCAGGTTGAATGCAGTGGCACAACCTTGGCTCACTGCAACCTCCGCCTCTGAGGTTCAAGGGATTCTCCTGCCTCAGCCTCCTGAGTAGCTGGTATTACAGATGCTGGCCACCATGCCTAGCTAATTTTTGTATTTTTATTTTATTTTTATTTTTGAGATGGAATCTCGCTCTGTTGCCCAGGCTGGAATGCAGTGGTGTGATCTCGGCTCACTGCAACCTCCGCCTCCCAGGTTTAAGCGATTCTCCTGTCTCAGCCTCCCGAGTAGCTGGGATTACAGGCGCATGCCAACACACTCGGCTAATTTTTATATTTTTAGTAGAGACAGGGTTTTGCCATGTTGGCCGTGCTGGTCTCAAACTCCTGACCTCAAGTGATCCACCCACCTCGGCCTCCCAAAGTGCTAGGATTATAGGCGTGAGCCACCATACCTGGCCTAATTTTTATATTTTTAGTAGAGACAGGGTTTCACTATGTTGGCCAGGCTGGTCTCGAACACCCGACCTCAGGTGATCCACCCACCTCAGCCTCCCAAAATGCTGAGATTACAAGCGTGACCCACCGTGCCCTGCCTAACTTTTTTTATTTTTAGTAGAGACAGGGTTTCACTCTGTTGTTCGCCAGGCTGGTCTTAAACTCCTGACCTCAAGTGATCTGCCTGTCTCAGCCTCCCAAAGTGCTGGGATCACAGGTATGAGCCAGTGTGCCCGGCCTGTTGTCCCATTTTTGTTTACAAAAATACAGATATACATATTTGAAAAAATAAATAATAAAAAAATTTTAAAAAGAAGTTAGCCAAATTTTCCTTCTCTCAGATGCTCAGTGGCAAGTTCATTATATTCGTGTGAAATAAGGCTTTTTTATTTTGTCTTATTTTTCCCCAGAGACAGAATACAGTCTGCATTAGAAGAGGAAAGTGTATTTGCAGTTACTGTAAGTTTTATATTAATTTTTTCTTTTATAAATACATACAAATTAAAATGTTACTAATAGGATTTTTTTTTTTTTTGAGATGGAGTTTCGCTCTTGTTGCCCAGGCTAGAGGGCAATGGCGTGATCTCGGCTCACTGCAACCTCTGCCTCCCGGGTTCAAGTGATTCTCCTACCTCAGCTTCCTGAGTAGCTGGGATTACAGGCGTGCCCCACCACGCCCAGCTAATTTTTTGTATTTTTAATAGCAAACGGGGTTTCATCATGTTGGCCAAGCTGGTCTCGAACTTCTGACCTCAGGTGATCCACCCACCTTGGCCTCCCAAAGTGGTGGGATTACAGGCATGAGCCACTGCGCCCAGCCAGGATTTTATTTTCAGCCTTCCATCTTGAGTTTCTTCATTTTAAAAATTTTACAAGTAAATAAAAAGTTCAGTCTCATAAAATAATCAAATATTGATTTATATTAGAGAGTTAGAGGTAAAAGTCCCTTTTTATCCCACTGACTATTTAGTGTAACAGTTTTGGTATGTATCCTACCAGACATTTTTCTATGCATCTTTATAGATACATACATATATATAAACATACACTCACATACTTGTATACACACACACATTTGTTTTTTAACACATAATATGATTTCATTTATACATTATACTGAGAGTTTGTTTTTTTTTTTTTTTTTTTGAAATGAAGTTTCACTCTGTCACCCAGGTTGGAGTGCAGTGGCACGATCATGGCTCACTGCAACCTCCACCTCCTGGGTTCAAGTGATACTTCTGCCTCAGCCTCCCGAGTAGCTGGGACTACAGGCTTGTGCCACCACGCCTGGCTAATTTTTGTGTTTTTAGTAAAGATAGGGTTTCACTGTATTGACCAGGCTGGTCTTGATCTCCTGACCTTGTGATCCGCCCACCTCAGCCTCCCACAGTGCTGGGATTACAGGTGTGAGCCACTGTGCCCGGCTTATACTGAGAGTTTTAAAATTAATATTTCTTAGATTTTTTAAAATTTATGTAGGTTTTTACCATATTTTTTCATAGTATGTCAGAGTATAAATGTAGTGTAATTTTTTGAGACATTCAGCGGGACATATTTAGGTTGTTACTGGTATTTTTGCTGTGGCCATTAATAATGCAGTAAATAGTTTGGTGTAGAGGCACATGCCTGTGGTCCCAGCAACTTGTCAGGCTAAGGCCAGAGGATCACTTGAGCCTAGGAGTTCAAGGCTACAGTGAGCTACAACCATACTACTGCACTCTAGCCTGGGCAACAGAGTGAGATCCCGTTTCTAAAAAATAAAAAAAAAATGCAGTGAATGTTTTTCTTCATACATATATATGTGTGTGAGAGAAATTCTGGACAAGTAAACACCATTCTTTTGCCCTTAGGATTCAATGCTGTCTTCTACAGCCTCCAGGCCTGGGATCCTGAAAGGACCTTGGGTGGTAAAACTGGCCTTGGCTGGATTGAGGGTTTAGGGAAGAACATGCAAGTAGCCTCAGATGTTTTTTAAATGCAGCAAATAACATTTCTGGATGAGACTTATTTCCAAAATAAACCAGCTATATCTGTTTTGAAAAAATATGTACACATATATGCCTGTTAAATCATCAAGATCAGATGCCTTTTTGGGGTTTAACTTCTTTATATTTTCTGTTTTTAAAAGTAATTCTTTTTTTTTTTTTAAGAGATAGGGTCTTGCTCTATTGCCCAGGCTGGAGTGCAGTGGCGTGATCTCAGCTCACTCCAACCTCCACCTCCCGGGTTCAAGCGATTCTCATGCCTCAGCCTCCCTAGTAGCTGGGATTACAGGCATGCACCACCACACCCGGCTAATTTTTGTACTTTTAGTAGAGACAGGGTTTTAACCATGTTGTCCAGGCTGGTCTTGAACTCCTAGCTTCAAGTGATCCATCTGTTTTGGCCTCCCAAAGTGCTGAGATTACAGACGTGAGCCACTGTGCCTCACCCAAAAGTAATTCATATTTGAAGCAAGTATATATAGTTAAAAAAGGAGATAATGTATATTTATAATAAATATTTTATGTATATCTGTTAGACTGCTTTTTTTTTCTTTTGTTTCTTTTTCTTTTTTTGGGGGGGTGGCCAGCACGGCGGGGACATGGTCTCACTTTGTCTCACAGGCCAGAGTGCAGTGGCATGATCATAGTTCACTGCAGCCTCGAACTCTTGGGCTCAAGTGAGCCTCCTGCCTCAGCCTCCCAAGTAGCGAGGACTACAGGTGTGTACCACCATGCCTGGCTAATTTCTTTTTTATATTTTATAGAGATGGGGTGTCTTACTATGTTGCCCAGGCTGGTCTCAAACTCCAAGGCTACTTTTTCACTTAAAATATTTTTTAATATCTTTCCAATCTTTTAATTTGTTTATCCCACAAATACTTCATTCCAAATGCACATGTAGGAAGACTGTCATATTTGGCTATTTATTGAGCTCACTTACTAGTTTTAATAGGTTTCCTCTGGTTTTCCAGGCAATTCTGTTACCTACAAGTAGTGATGACTTTGACTGTTTTTCCATACTTTTTGCTAACTTAATTCTTTTCCTGGTTTTATTATGTTAGTTAGACTTTTCAAAGTAAAGTTGAATAATAATGAACTCTTACTCCTCATCTTCTGGATTTTAAAGGGAGTATCTCACTTTATAGTTAAGTATAGTCAGCCGAAATTCCTTATATGTGGGTTCCACATCCATGAATTTAACCAACCGCAGATCAAAAGTATTCTTTAAAAAAAAAAAAAGAATCACCAAGAAGCAGCTTCTCTGTTCCTTCTCGAATCTCCGCCTAGCTCAGCCTGCCTGCCTTCACTCCTGCCTCCACCATGTCCATCAGAGTGACCCAGAAGTCCTTCAAGGTGTCCAACTCTGGCCCAAGGGCCTTCAGTAGCCATTCCTACATGTGTGGGCCCAGTGCCTGCATCAGCTCCTCGAGCTTCTCCCGAATGGGCAGCAGCAGCTTCCGGGGTAGCCTGGGTGGAGACTTTGGCAGGGCCAGTGGTAGGGGAGGCATCACCCCAGTCACGGTCAACCAGAGCCTGCTGAGCCCCCTTAACCTGGAGGTGGACCCCAACATCCAAGCTGTGTGCACCCAGGTGAAGGAGCAGATCAAGACTCTCAACAACAAGTTTGCCTCCTTCATTGACAAGGTACAGTTCCTGCAGCAGCAGAACAAGATGCTGGAGACCAAGTGGAGGCCCCTGCAGCGGCAGAAGATGGCTCAGAGCAACATGGACAACATGTTCGAGAGCTACATCAACAAACTTCTGCTGGCAGCTGTACACTCTGGGCCAAGAGAAGCTGAAGCTGGAGGTGGAACTTGATAACATGCAGGGGCTGGTGGAAGACTTCAAGAACAAGTACGAGGATGATATCAAAAAGCATACAGAGATGGAGAATGAATTTGTCCTCATCAAGAAGGATATGGATGAAGCTTACAAGAACAAGGTAGAGCTGGAGTCTCGCCTGGAAGGGCTTACTGAAGAGATCAACTTCCTCAGGCAACTGTATGAAGAGGAGATCCGGGAGCTGCAGTCCCAGATCTTGGACACATCTGTGGTGCTGTCCATTGACAACAGTCGCTCCCTGGACATGAACAGCATCATCGCTGAGGTCAAGGCACCATACGAGGAGATCGCCAACCATAACCAGGCTGAGGCTGAGAGCATGAGATCAAATATGAGGAGCTGCAGACGCTGGCTTGGAAGCATGGGATGACCCGTGGCGCACAAAGACTGAGCTCTCCAAGATGAACAGGAACATCAGTCAGCTCCAGGATGGGATTGAGGGCCTCAAAGGCCAGAGGGCTTCCCTGGAGGCCACCATCGCAGATGCTGAGCAGCATGGGGAGCTGGCAGTTAAGGATGCCAACACCAAGCTGTCCAAGCTGGAGGTAGGCGGGCCAAGCAGGACATGGCACGGCAGCTGCGGGAGTACCAGGAGCTGATGAACTTCAAGCTGGCCTTGGACATCAAGATCACCACTTAAAGGAAGCTGCTGGAGGATGAGGAGAGCCAGCTGGAGTCTGGGATGCAGAACATGAGTATCCATACGAAGACCACCAGCGGCTATGCAAGTGGTCTGAGCTCGGCCTATGGGGGCCTCATAAGCCCTGGCCTCAGCTACAGCCTGGGCTCCAGCTTTGGCTCTGGTGCGGGCTCCAGTTCCTTCAGCTGCACCAGCTCCACCAGGGCTGTGATTGTGAAGATCGAGACCCATGATGGAAAGCTGGTGTCCGAGTCGTCTGATGTACTGACCAAGTGAACAGCCGTGACAGCCCCTTCTAGCCTACCCCTTCTGCGGCTGCCCCAGAGAGGCTGCTGTCCAGAGGAGCACAGGGAACAGGAGACCCACCTGAGGCTCAGCCCTAGCCCTCTGCCCACCCGTGGGGGGAGTTTACTGCCTGGGGTACCCCCCTTGCCCATGCCTACAGCTACAAAACAATTCAATTTTTTTTTTTCCAAAATAAAACCTCAGCTAGCTCTGCCAACTGTCAAAAAAGAAAAAAAAATGGTCCAGGTGTGGAGGCTCATGCCGGTAATCCCAACACTTTGGGAGGCCAAGTTGGAAGGCTCAGTTTAGCCCAGAGTTCAAGAGCAGCCTGGGCAAGATAGCAAGACCCAGTCTCTGCAAAAAGTGACAAACTTAGCCGGGCATGGTGGTGCATGCCTAGTCCCATCTACATGTGAGGCTGAGATGGGAGGATCGCTTGTGCCCAGGAGGTCAAGAATGTAGTGAGCTGTAATTGTGCTACTGCACTCCAGCCTGGGTGACAGAGCGAGACCCTGTCTCAAATAAAAGATCATTGGGTTTGTACTGAATATGTGCACATGTTTTTAATCTTTATTCCCTAAGTGATATAATATAACAACTATTTACATATGTAGCATTTACATTATATTAGATATTATACATAATCTAGAGATGATTTTGTTGTTGTTGTTGTTCATTATTTTTTTTATCACAGCCAGGTCCAATAGAGATGATTTAAAATATACTACAGCATTTTGGCTGGATGAGGTGGCTCATGCCTGCAATCCCAGCACTTTGGGAGGCCGAGGCAGGTAGATTGCTTGAGGCCAGGAATTTGAAATCAGCCTGGCCAACATGGTGAAACCCGTCTCTACTAAAAATACAAAAATTACCCAGGTGTGGTGGCAGGCACCTCCCTTCTTCTTGGGAGGCTGAGGCATGAGAATCACTTGAGCCCAGGAGGCAGAGGTTGCAATGAGCTGAGATCAGGCCCACTGCACTCCAGCCTGGGTGACAGAGTAAGACTCTGTCTCAAAAAATAAATAAATAATTAAATAAAATATACTACAACATTTTATATAAGGGCCTTGAACATCCACAGATTTTGGTATCCACGAGGGGTCCTGGAACCAATCCCCCATGGATACCAAGGGACGACTATATGTTTGCTAGAGGTTTCAGTTAGTCTACTTCTAATTTATGAGGATATATATATTTTTTACATCAAAATGGCAAGGTAAAATTTATGAAGATATTTTTATGAAATATTCTGGTACCTGTCAAGAAGTCCATGTAGCTTTTCTCCTTTAACCCATGGATAAAATGGATTAATTAATTAATTTGACCCATTCTTGAACTGGTCACAATATATTATCCTTTTAATATACTGCTTAGTATTACTTGCTAATATTTGTATTAAATTGTCTTTTAAAGTCAGTTGTAAGAGCCTTGGATTGCTCTTAGCTTTTATTACTTATCAACTTCTATATAGACTATAAAGGATTTTAAAGTTTTTAAATGTTTAGTTTCTAACATGTAACAGGGCTGTATTCAGCCCTGTATTACAGTTTTTTTATTTTTATTTTGGGATGGAGTCTCACTCTGTCACCCAGGCTGGAGTGCAGTGGCGTGATCTCAGCTCACTGCAACCTCTGCCTCGTGGGTTCAAGTGATTCTCGTGCCTTAGCCTCCGAGTAGCTGGGATTACAGGCTTGCGTCACCACGCCCAGCTAATTTTTGTATTTTTAGTAGAGATGGGGATTCACCATTTTGGCCAGACTGGTCTCGAACTCCTGACCTCAAGTGATCTGCCTGCCTCGGCCTCCCAAAGTGCTGGGATTACAGGTGTGAGCCACCATGCCTGGCCTATTAAAGTTTTTTGTTTGTTTTATTTTGTGTTTATTTTTCCCCAAAACACCATCTCTGGGAAAATGGAATTTTAAATTTCAAGTGTAAAGAATCAATATACCAGGTAAGAGCAGCTACAATTGATGTAGCAGTTTGGAATTTACACAATAGATACTTTTCAATGATGAATATACAGATTTACTATGTGGTAAAATGTTTATGTATAGATGATTAACTGTACTTGTTTCATACTGGCTTTTTATCTTTCTATTAAAATAATATTTCTTACAGCATCTTCTTTTCGTTCTGTTTATCCTTTTAATATTTTTCATAATAGGCTCTTAATGCCAGTGAAAAAACAGTTGTGGAAGCGTTATTTCAGAGGGATTCACTTGTTCGACAAAGTCAGGTATGACTAGAATTAAAAATTTTTTTTTATGAAACATGGAGAAAAGGTTAATGACATGCAAAGTACTGAAGTGTTTTTTAACTTAAAACTGTTTTCTGAATTTTTTTTCTACTTGATCTTTTTATTTGCAATTAAAAGGAATTAGAAACCTTATTCTTTGATTTTTAAGTAATAGCCCTAGTATTTTCAGGAATAGCCTGTTAAAAACGATTATTCCTATAGAAAATTTTATTCTTTTGCCATAATATTTATTTATCTTAAAGTAAAAATAGTGTTTGGAAAAATTGTTACTTGATATTTTTAAAATCAGAAACTTCACGCCTATAATCCCAGCACTTTGGGAGGCCAAGGCAGGCGGATCTCGAGGTCAGGAGATCGAGACCATCTGGCTAACAGTGAAACCCCGTCTCTACTAAAAATAAAAAAAAAATTAGCTGGGTGTGGTGGTGGGCGCCTGTAGTCCCAGCTACTTGGGAGGCTGAGGCAGGAGAATGACGTGAACCCAGGAGGCAGAGCTTGCAGTCAGCCGAGATTATGCCACTGCACTCCAGCCTGCACGACAGAGTGAGACTCTGTCTCAAAAATAAAAAATAAAAAATCTGAAACTGTTTGAATTAAGGGTAGTAGTACCACTACAAATAAAACACAAATAGATTTGGTAGTTAACACTAATTTATTTTTTTCTTTCTTTCTTAGCTGGTGGTAGATTGGTTAGAGAGTATTGCCAAAGATGAAATTGGAGAATTTTCTGATAATATTGAGTTTTATGCAAAATCAGTATATTGGTAAGTTACCAAACTTTAATTCTTAAGGTCACTCAATGTTGATATTGTTCATTCATCTTTCAATAAGTATTATTCAGTTTTTACTTTGTTTACACTACTTTGTTCACACTACTTTGTTCGGTGTGTAAGCAAAACAAATAAAGGCTTTGCCTTTATGGAATTTATAATTGTCTAAGAGAGTTAGATAGCTGATTTGCAAATATACAGTTGGCCCTCTGAGTTTGTGGGTTTCGCATCCATGGATTGAACAAACTGCAGATCAGAAATAATTGGAATAAAACAAGCCGGGTGTGATGGCTCACGCCTGTAATCCCAGCACTTTGGGAGGCCAAGGTGGGGGATCACGAGGTCAGGAGTTCAAGACCAGCCTGACCAACATGGTAAAACCCTGTCTCTGCTAAAAATACAAAAATTAGCCGGGTCTGGTGACGCACACCTGTAATCCCAGCTACTTGGGAGGCTGAGGCAGGAGAATCGCTTAAATCCAGGAGGTGGAGGTTGCAGTGAGCCGAGTTCATGCCATTGCACTCCAGCCTGGGCGACAGAGCAGGCCGTCTCAAAAAAAAAAAAAAAAAACAGAAAAGAAATAATTGGAATAAAACAATAAAAATAAGATAAAAAAAAGTAATACAAATTTAAAAATATAGTATAACAGTTATTTGCATAACATTTACGTTGTATTAGGTATTCTAAGTAATCGAGATGATATAAAGTATATGGGAGAACATGTGTAGGTTATATACAAATAATACAATATTTTATGTAAAGGATCTGAGCATCCTTGGATTTTGGTATCCGAGTAGGGTCCCCTATGGATACCAAGAGACAAATGTATATTCTGTTGGGTATTCCGAGCTTTGGGGAAAAAAATGAATTAGAGGCTCGGCGCTGTGGCTCACACCTGTAATCCCAGCACTTTGGGAGGCTGAGGCAGGTGGATCACGAAGTCAGGAGATCAAGACCATCCTGGCTAATGCGGTGAAACCCATCTCTACTAAAAATACAAAAAATTAGCCAGGCGTGGTGGCGGGCGCCTGTAGTCCCAGCTACTTGGGAGGCTGAGGCAGGAGAATCGCTTGAACCCAGGAGGCAGAGGTTGCAGTGAGCCGAGATTGCGCCACTGCACTCCAGCCTGGGTGACAGAGTGAGACCCTGTCTCAAAAAATAAATAAATAAATAAAATAAAAGTAACTCAGAAGGGAGATTGTTTTTAAAGTAGGAGATCCTGAATTCTGTATTTAAATACTGATATGACAGGAGCTTGAACCTGGGAGGCGGAGCTTGCAGTGAGCCGAGATCGCTCCACTGCACTCCAGCCTGGGTGACAGAGCGAGACTCCACCTCAAAAAAAAAAAAAGGATTAGAATTAATGGATAGATACGACAGGGAGTCCTACTTTAAATTGAAGAGAAGGCTTTTCTAAGGTAGTAAGAGACTTTTATGAAATAAAGGCAGCCAGCCATGCAAAAATCTGGGGGATAACTATTCTGAGCAGGAAAACAAACTGGAATGACCCAGAGAACGTAAAGTGTTTGCACAAAGAAGCCAGTGGGAACACAGCAAGGAAAAGAATGGTAGAAAACAAGATTGGAGGAAGCCAGATATAGGGCTTTTACAGGCAGACAAATGTAACTATTCTGGACTTTATTCTAAATGTGATGGGAAACCTTGAGAATAGAAGAATGACATGGTCCAATTTATGTTTTCAAACAATCACCTGCCTGCTTTTTTCTTAATAAGATTATTGATCATATCAGAAGATGACCTTCTGATTGTCAAGAAGACACTTCTGTCCTGTTTTCAGCTACTTGTGTGGGTTTGTTTTGTTTTGTCTTGCTTTTGCTTACACTCTTCAGTACTTCTAAATTATTATAGGCCCTTGAAGCCAGAAACCTCCCCTAAGTTAAAGGGACAGTTTATTTTAAGTCTTGCAAAAGATTTTTAAAAGGTCAGATTGTGGCTGGGCATGGTTTAAGACTTGCAAAAGATTTTTAAAAGGTCAGATTGCGGCCAGGCACAGTGGCTCACACCTGTAATCCTAGCACTTTGGGAGGCCAAGGCAGGTGGATCACCTGAGATCAGGAGTTCAAGAGCAGTCTGGCCAACATGGTGAAACCGCATCTCTACTAAAAATACAAAAATTAGCCAGTCGTGGTGGCGGGCACCAGTGAGCCAAGATCACGCCATTGCACTCCAGCCTGGGTAAAAAGAGCAAAACTCCATCTCAAAAAAAAAAAAAAAAAAAGTCAGATTGCCAGATTGCCTTTGAATTCAGTAATATGTGTACAAAGTCTGTAAGTCAATTATATATTTTCTCTGCTTAACTAGGAAATTACTGCTACTAAGCATTTGTTAAAAATTAAGTGGATGTGATTTTTTTTCTGAAAGGAAGTTTTCATTTTCAGAAAATAAGTTTTTTTTTTTGTTTTTTGTTTTTTGTTTAGTTAAAATGCCCTGTTGGGTTTTTACAATTTTTAATGAGTTAATCTCCTTTTTTTTGCTGATCAGCGGAACAGAACAGAGAACCCCACAATAGATTCACACTGATATGGTCATTTGGTTTTCAACAAGGACATCAAAGCAATCCAGCAGGGAATGGAATGCCTTTTTTACAAACTGCAGAAAAATGATATCTATGAGAAAGAAGATTAACCTTGATGGCTCCCTCACTCCATACCCAACAATTAATTCAAGATGTGTCATAGTCCTAAATGTAGAAGCTAAAAACCATAAAGCTTTTAAAGAAAAGCATAGGAAGATATCCTAGTAACTTGAGAATAGATAGATGTATCTTAGCTCATAGAAAGCAATAATCAGGGGAAAAAATTGGTTTGACTTTATCAAAATTAAAAATGTATCATTAAAAAAACACCATTGGCCAGACATGGTGGCTCACACCTGTAATCCTAGCACTTTGGGAGGCTGAGGCGGAAGGATTACTTGAGGCCGAGAGTTCAAGACCAGCCAGGGGAACACAGTGAGACCCCATCTCTTCAAAAATATTAAAATGTTAGCAGGGCATGGTGGCGTGTGTCTGTAGTCCCAGCTACTCAGGAGACTGAAATGGGAGGATCACTTGAGCCCGGGAGGTCGAGGCTGCAGTGAGTCATGATTGTGCCACTGCACTTTAGCCTCGGCAACAGAGCGAGACCCTGTCTCAAAAAAAAAAAAAAAAAAAACCCACCATTAAGAAAATAAATGGGAGCAAGCCACAGACTGGGATGTGTAGTTCATAAAGAACTATAACTCAATAGTAGAAAGATAATCCTAGTAAAAAGGGCAAAAATTTGAACTGATACTTCACGAAACCAGATAGATGAATGGCCAATAAGGACATGAAAAAGCCCTCAACACCATTAGTCATCTGAGCTAAAATGTACTTCTGTATTAAGGATTTTTGCATGTTTTTACTGGGATTGTAGTCTGTCTTTCTTCCTTTGACTTGATTTGATTTTTTAAAAATAGACCTATTAAAATTACCTCTTAAAAAATTTGGTACTTATTATTTCTTTCAGGGAAAATACTCTACATACCTTAAAACAACGGCAGCTGACATCTTACGTTGGAAGTGTTCGTCCGCTTGTCACTGAATTGGTAAATGTTCTTTGAAATGAAAGTTGCCTTCAAAGTTAACTGATTTTTTTTTTCAGGCTGAGAATTTTTTCTCGTGGATCTTTGTTTTGCTCTTCTAAAGGTTTGCACACACTAACATTTTACTCTAAAACAACTAAGTTGCATTGGAATCTGATGGAATATATTGAAACATATCCGTGACCTTTGAATTGTAAGTAATAAGTTGTGGAAAGTATACTTAACTTGACAGCATTAAAAACAAATTAATTTTGGTCTTATCTTAAGATTTGACTGCCTATATAAGGTAGTGACTGACCTATGAAAGCTCTTTTATGTTGAAAGCAAGTGAAAAAAAACTAAAGCCTTATTGGTTTGAGGTTAGAACGGTTATTTGAAAAGTGGATTTGAAAAGAACTGAAGCTGAATTATTCTAGAAACAAAGGAATGAAGCTTTATGACAGGTAGGGCACGTGAAATGTTTATAGTGAAAAGAGAGAAATAAGTAACAATTGAAAAAAACTTCTAGAATTCCGTTTAGTAACAAAGAGGTTTTTGATGAAAATTGTTTGGGAAAAAGAAAAAGAAAATTGTTTGGAAACTGCTCTTAACAGCTTAAAATTGATTATAGCTAAATTACATTGTAGCAGGCAACAGCTGAAAATCGTTTAATCTTACCAGCTGGAAAGTGGTGATTTCCTTTTGCCAGAAAGAGACCATGTTCCAAAATTGAATTATGTGTTTGCAAAATATTTATGAAAGTAGCAAATTGATCTATTATGTATTCCATTTTCTGAATTGATATTCATATTACCATACACTAAGTAACATGTGGAGTAAGAATTACTTCCTTTCTTGAGTCACATTAAAATTATTTTCCATTGGAAATCCATCACGTAGATCATGTGTGCTGTTTGCTGCTAAAGTGAGAACAATGTATTATCCTAAATGCTTAGAAGCACATGGAAAAAAGGTAGGTAGAAATAACTGTTTTGGGAGATTTGTACTTATTTATTAGAAATCTGTTTAAATTTTTTTATTAGGCATTGGTGTGTTTTATGTGGCATTAATCCCAAAATAGGTCTTAATAGGCCCTCTTCCCATATGTTCTCAAAAAGTACCAGGTAAGCACTTTGTAGTCACAGAACAGAAGGTTTTTGCTTTGTGTTCTTCTTCCATCTATGTCTAATTCTATTTAAACTTGACCATGTAGCTGCTGTGATAGAGTGAAACTCAAGTCATCTTCTAGTGTTACCTGGGCTGGGATAGGCTAGTAGTATTTCTGCCTTGCCTGACTGAGGCATGCCCTTTGTGGGCCAACTGAGTATGTTTTAAGTAGGGAAGCAGACGACTATGTGGCTATTTGGAACACTTGTAATCTTGTGAGAGCTTCATTCCCTTTGTTACTTAATTAAATTGAAACAATTTATTTCAGCCAGGTGCAGTGGTTCACGCCTGTAATCCCAGCACTGTGGGTGGCCGAGGTGGGTGGATCATGAGGTCAGGAGTTCGAGACCAACCTGGCCAACGTGGTGAAACCCCGTCTCTACTAAAAATACAAAAATTAGCTGGGCGTGGTGGCGTGCACCTATAATCCCAGCTGCTCGGGAGGCCGAGGCAGGAGAATTGTTTGAACAGAGGAGATGGAGGTTGTGGTGTGCTGAGATCGCGCCACTGCACTCCAGCCTGGGCGACAGAACAAGACTCCGTCTCGGAAAAGAAAAAAGAAAAAATGAATTTATTTGTGTATAAACTCAGGATAGGTTTATCATCTCTTGATGATGTGTAAAATGTATGTAAGTACAAAGGATTTATGGTTGATGATGACTTTTTTTTCTTCTTACAGGACCCTGATGCTCCCATAAGACAGAAAATGCCCCTTGATGATCTGGATAGAGAAGATGAAGTTAGATTACTCAAATATCTCTTTACTCTAATCCGTGCTGGAATGACAGAAGAGGTCAGTCATGTATACCCTTCTTGTCTAATTTCAAAAAGTCATAGACTCTTTGAGTTGGAAGAGATTTTTGTGGCTGCCTAGTAAGCCTTCTTAATGCAGTAATTCCATTCATGGTATTTCTAGATCTAACTTCCTGTTCGAACATTTCCGGTGATAAGGCACATGTAACTTGAGAAAACAATGTAATCTAGTTTGTACAACTCTAATTAATAGAAAATTATTTATAACAAGTCATACTTTTCTTCCCCATGTTGCACTGCATACTCTAGGTATATCCCCATTATTTATTTTTTTGTTCCGTTTGAGATTTTTGTTTTTGTTTTTGTTTTTTTTGAGACAGTGTCTTGCCATGTTGCCCAGCCTAATCTCAAACTTCTGGCCTTAAGTGATCCTCCCGCCTTGGCCTTAAAAAGTGCTGGGATTACAGGCATGAGACACTGCACCTGGCCCAATCTCCATTCATTTTTTTTCCTCTTTCTTTCTTTCTTTCTTTCTTTCTTTCTTTCTTTCTTTCTTTCTTTCTTTCTTTCTTTTTTTTTTTTTGAGATGGGATCTCACTGTCGCCTAGACTGGAATGCAGTGATATAATCATTGCCCACTGCAGTCCTTACCTCCCGGGCTCAAGCCCTGCCTCAGCCTCCTGAGTAACTGGGACTACAGGTACACGCCACTATGCCCAACTAACATTTTTATTTTTTGTACAGACGGAGTCTTACTGTGTTGTCCAGGCTGATCATGAACACCTGGGCTCAAGTGATCTTCCTGCGTTGGCCTCCCAAAGTGCTGGGATTGCAGGCATGAGCCACTGCACCTGGCCCAATCTTCATTATTTCTAATTCTGATTTTTCAGAGTTTAGAATAAACCTAACCCTAATTCTAGGTGATACTGTTTAGGCACTTAAAGGCTACAATGGCCCTCAAACTTCTTCCTTTTAACCTTACCTTTTAAAAATGTGGGTGATAGTTAATATCTTATATGTAGAATGATAAGTATCTAATTGGACAGTTTACCAGATGGCTCCTTAGGTGAGATAGAGTGATGTGTAGGAGTATGGCTTCAGTATTATGTTGTACTTGGTTTACAGTACTTTTTGCAATGGTCTTTAGACAGATTCTATGTCAGTTCAAAGTGTTGTTTGTTCTCTTCTGTGCTATCAACCATAAGCATATATTAATTTCTTATGTAATTTCTTTTTTTTTTTTGAGATGGAGTCTCGCTCTGTCACCCAGGCTGGAGTGCAGTGGCGCGATCTCGGCTCGCTGCAACCTCCGCCTCCCAGGTTCAAGCAATTCTCCTGCCTCAGCCTCCCAAGTAGCTTGGAACACAGGCACATGCCTCCACGCCCGGCTAATTTTTTGCATTTTAGTAAAGACGGGGTTTCACCGTGTTGCCCAGGCTGGTCTCAAACTCCTGAGCTCAGGCAGTCCGCCTACCTCAGCCTCCCAAAGTGCTAGGATTACAGGCGTGAGCCACCACACCCGGCCATGGGATTTATTTTAAAAAACAAAAATACAATCATATTATTGAAGGCTCAAAAAATAGAAATTCTCAAGGTCTCACTAGCTTTATAAAACCACAGATAGTGAGTGTTTTGTATTTACTTATAGCCCTTTTTCTTTGGTCTTCCTTTTTAAGGTAGTTGCAGTCATACTATACATTCAAGTTTTTTCCCTCTTTTTTAATAGCAATTTGAGATAAAATTTACATACCATGTAATTCACCCATTTCAAGTGACACCATTCAATGGTTTTGGTATATTACATTATTGATTTTGTGAATTGTATAATATATATTATTATATTATATAACAAAATGTGCCATTTTAATCATTTAAGTGTGCACTTCATGGCATTCATTACATTAACAGTATTGGGAAACCATCACCACTGTCTGTTTCTAAAACTTTTTCATCAACCCAAATACAAACTGTAACCATTATATGCAGTAACGCCTCATTCTCTTCTTCCCTCAGCCCCTGTAACCTCTAATCTACTTACTGTCTCTATGATGTATAGGTAGAATCATACAATGTGCTTTTGTGACTATCTTATTTCACTTAGCATAATGTTTTCAACATTCTATATTGAGTTTTTATCCTGCCTTTTTAAGATACCATATCAAAATAGTTTTCCATGTTAATTCTTACATAGCTCTCATAGATTTTAAAGGCTATAAGTTCAGAATGATGTTAGGGGTATGATATTCTTTAACTAGTTGTATCAATCAGGCTTTCTGGGTTCAAGTGATAGAAACCCAACCTAAGTTACTTTGTGCTTACAAGAGGAGAATTGATTGCCTCATGGAAGTGGGAAGTATAGAAGGTATATCTGGCTTTTAGCAGGATCCAGGAACTCCAAAGATATCACTAGGATACTGTCTGTGTCCAAGACCCATAGCTCAACCCTCCTCTCTGTGCCTTCATTCCCAGAAAGCTACTCCCCATGTTGTATCAGAGATGGATACAAGAAGCTCCAAGCTTACATGGAGCTAGCAATCTCAGTAAAAGGAGTATATTTTCTTTCCCAGTATCTCCACCAAGAGTCCTGGTGGTGAATCTTGTTAGCTCACATCCCTAACCTTAGATTTCTGGAATCGGATCAGGCCTATCCAAAACACAGGAGCCAAGAATGGGGAAAAGGTGATTCCCTAAAGGGATGATGGGACAAAAACATGTATTTACCTTACTGGTATATAAACACATTGACTTACTGACTTATTGGTCAAGTTGAACATGCAGTATCATCAGTGGAGTAATTGAGCAGTAACAACCTTGTCATTAGAGACTGTTTTTGTAATAGTTTTTCATAAATCAGAGGTCATCAACCTCTTTAACCCCATTTGTTTCTAGCAGAATTAAATGCCAGTGGGTGCCATGGGAACCTATTGTTAAGCCTAAAGTCAAACAGAAAAGGGATTTTTTAGAAATAAAAACAGGGCCGGGTATGGTGGCTCACACCTGTAATCCCAACACGTTGGGAGGCTGAGGTGGGGGGGATCCCTTCAGTCCAGAAGTTCGAGACCAGCCTGGGCAATATAATGAGACTCTGTCTCTACAAAAAAATTTTAAAAAGAAAGAAAAGTAAAGGCAGAGGCCACAGAAAGACATGCATATGTTTTAAAAATAGAATGCCATTATGTATGTATGCATGTATGTATGTATGTATGTATTTAGTTTTTGAGACAGGGTCTCACTCTGTCATCCAGGCTGGAGTGCAGTGGTGCAATTTCGGCTCACTGCAACCTCTGCCTCCTGGGTTCAAGCGATGCTCCTGCCTCAGCCTCCCGAGTAGCTGGGATTACAGGCGCCTGCCACTGCGCCTGGCTAGTTTTCCTGTTTTTAGTAGAGATGGGGTTTCACCATGTTGGCCAGGCTGATCTGGAACTCCTGACCTCAGGTGATGCACTTGCCTTGGCCTCCCAAAGTGTTGGGATTACAGGCGTGAGCCACCACGCCCAGCCAGAATTCCATTATTAACTGTCTACATCCATCCCTTGTAATGGGATGGATGGAACATTTGTTCCATAAGTTATCTAAGCTTGTCATATATTGGTTATACTTTACTATAAAGCACCCTGGTTATTGGACTGACTGCTCTTTCTTGTTTTCTAAGGCACAACGACTCTGTAAACGCTGTGGTCAAGCATGGAGAGCTGCAACACTTGAAGGCTGGAAACTGTACCATGACCCTAATGTTAATGGAGGTATTTTAGTAGATTTTATTCTGACAGTTGAGGACAAAGGCATTTCGCTCTAAATGCCAATCTTTGTGAACTATAGCTTCTCTTTTTAGAAAGAATTGTAATAAGGTCTTATTTTAAACCAGAAATTTTCTTTTGCTATTTTATAGGAACAGAATTAGAACCTGTTGAAGGGAATCCATATAGACGCATTTGGAAAATAAGTTGCTGGAGAATGGCAGAAGATGTAAGATAAATAAAATATTCCGTGATACTGTTTTTAACTCCAATTAATTGAAAGCCTATTCAGGGACTGTGAAACATTGAAAGTAGTGTAAAACTGGTTTTCAGAGAATTTCCAATTAAATTGAGGAATAGGCTTAACTACTTATCAGAATTATTAAAACACTGTGTACTAAGAATTAAACACTGATATAAGGCAGAAATGTAAAGGAGGTACCAAATGAATTTAGATAAAAAGTACTGGGCTAAAGCTTAAAGCTGGCTTCCCTGAGGAAAGAATTGAATTGAACTTTTAAAACTTAGTAGGATTTGCGTTGTTGAGAATGAAAAACAAGAGGAAGGAATTCCAGGTAGGATACATAGATTGGGAAACTCAAAGTAAGGTGGGTCTACCAGGTTGGAGTAGAATGCTTATAAAGGAAATAAAGTCAGTTCTGTTGTAACACGACATAGGTATTCAAAGTCATCACAATGTGCAACATTGTGCAAAAACCCCACAGGACTTATAGGGAAATGGAGTTAAGAGAAAAATACTCAAAAACTTCATTAGTGATACATAAAATGATAAAAAGTTAATAAAAATGGTAGCACAGTTTTACATCTGTCAAACAGTTCAAAAAATACATAAATACTACAATAAATATGGCGCTTTACCTTGAAAAAGGCCTAAAGTTTGCTTGTGGAATTGGATGTCAGGGTGGTAGAATCTTTAGGGCACATGGCAGAAGTGTTTTTAAGAAGATCAGCATGGCAGTAGAAAAAATATACTTAAAATTAGATGGATAAAAGCCTGAAAAAGTAATTAGGAGCCTGTCAGAATTATTTGGACACTAAGTCATAAGGGTCTTTCCTAGGATAGTATTGATGATAATGGAAAGGAAGGAAGAGACACTGGTCAGGACCGGTGATTAGAAACAGAAGGCAGAGGTGGACTCAGTTATGCAGTAAGAGTCTCTGAAGTCTCTTGTTTGGATGATAAGAAAACTGGAAATACCATTAATAGAATCCCAAAAGTAAAATGGGGAATTAGTTAGTTCTATGTAGGAATTAGATGCAAACTAATGCATGCCTTGTTTTGATGTCGTACATAGGTCAGTATCAGAGAGTATCAGGTCAGTATCAGAATGTCAGGTATTGAGAAACATTCTAGGAGTAAATAACTATATAGATTGTATCTGGAATAAAATTTGATTTTAAATATTCAAAGCATCCACTAGAGTTGGATCTGCTTTCACCTGATATTTGGCATTTAAATGTTTTACTTTTTCCTCTAGATTTCAGCATTTATTATTTCATCACACTGAAGTTCTTCCTTTTTATTACCCCACTAGATCTTTCACTAAAGTTTAAAAACTATCAAGTGAATAGGTTCAGTCTAGAAGAGTTTGCAAGACTCCACATTATGAGGAAAATTGACATACTAAGAAAAACAATATTTCAAATTTGTTTATATTCATTGTGTTTTAGGAGCTTTTTAATAGATACGAGAGAGCAATTTATGCAGCTTTAAGTGGGAATCTTAAGCAGGTATGCAATCTGTTTTAATGTTTAAATTTTTTCTGTGGAGTAAAATTAAATAAAATATTCTAACAATTGTATATAACAAATATAAACTTAAGTTTGTATACTTAAGTATATACATACTTAAGTGTAGCAATGATAGAGATAATCATGAATCAGATAGTGACTTGTTCTGCTTAATTTGATGTATCCCGTAACATGCATGGTATTTTAATGAATGAAATCAGATTTCAGTTTTTAACTAAGAATTGTAAATTTAACTCCAACACACATTTATTGATGACTTAAAATACTCATAGCTGTATGCAGAAATGTACCGGAAAGACACAGTGAGTCCTTGGGTTGTCTTACATACGCATGTTTTCTCACAACCCACTACTCCCTACATATTATAGCTATCTTTAGGGATACTATACTAATCAGTTGAAATGTCATATCAGCCTGGAAAACTGATGTTGTTGTTAACAGTATGAAAAAATCTGAACAGTTCAAACATCTTAGAAGATGTAGTTGGCGGGGGAAAGGTTATTTGGCATAATTTTTTTTAAATCTGCCGTGTTTTATATCATTATAAAGTGATTTTATAGTCTGTATCATTGGATGTAATTGCTTTTCCTTTCTTTTCTGTTGAATATGTCTATATGTTTCTGTTTTATAATGGGGAAAAAGCTGCTTCCTGTCTGTGACACCTGGGAAGACACAGTTTGGGCCTACTTCCGGGTGATGGTGGACAGTCTGGTAGAACAGGAGATCCAGACATCAGTAGCAACTCTGGATGAAACTGAAGAACTCCCTAGAGAATATTTGGAAGCAAAGTGAGTTTGTTGGATTGTTTTGAGTCATGGTGATTTGTAGCATGCTCTTTGATGTTTCGTTTTACACTCCTTTTTCATATTATTAACATTATTCTTTTCCCGTTGTTTCTTTTGAAGCTGGACCTTAGCAAAGGTTTTTGAGGAACTTCAAGCTACTGATAAAAAGGTAAATGTTAATAGGAATATGTTAGGTATCTGGAATAGGAAACAGTGTTATTCTATTGTGCACTGTAGCTGAAAGGAAAAAGGTGGAACTTTCTCCCTTTTTCTCACCTATTAAAATAAGAATCATTCTTTGAAAGGAAGAAACTTAATTACATAAATGATACATGATTTTTAGTTTTTTGTTTCGGATTAATTTCATCTAAGTATATGCACGTAAGCTATATTTATTCCTTTTTTAAAATTTAAAACACATTATGGAAAATTATTAAGACTTTATTTTCCTAGATCTTAAAATCTAATATTTTCTAAAAATTATATTCTTTTAAAAATGCTTAAACAACTGTAGTAATATTGTATGTACGTACTTGTAACAATAAAATAATTTTAGAATGTATAAATAAAACCATTATAGTAATTTCTACCCCTTTATGGTTATTCCCCTGAGATGATAAAACATACTGATATGTATCCTTCTATATTTCTCTCCATGATCTTACGAATATGTGTAAATAATGTAGATACTCCAATTTAGAATTTTGATTTTTGTGTTTTTCACATTTTACTACATATATTACTCTACAGCTTGATTTTTTTCATTTAATGATAATCTCCAAGTTAGTTTATTCATTTTCACTTAACCTTATTCTTTTTAATAAATACATAGTGTTCTTTAGAATAATGTATGATTTATTTTAATCATTTCCCTTTGGGTAGTATTTAGGTTATTTCTAGTGCTGTAATGAAGTTACATGTGTGTGTACTTAGCTACTAGTCCTTCCGTTTCTTTGGGATAAGTTTCCTGAAAGCAGGGTTACCAGGTTAAGGAGTATAAATAAGTATATGCTTTATACATTGTATATACATACATACAGTGTTTCTGAATGAATTCTCTGAAGACATCAGGTTGTATACCTTAAAAATATATACAATAAAAATAAATAAAAAGGCCAGGTATGGTGGCTCACATCTGTAATCCCAGCACTTGGGAGGCCAAGATGGGAGGATCACTTGAGGCCAGGAGTTTAGACCAGCCTGGGCAGCATAGCAAAACTTCGTCTCTAAAAAAAAAAATTAGCTGGGTATGGTGGTGTACCCACTTGTAGTCCCAGCTCCTCCAGAGGCTGAAGTGGGAGGATCGTGGCTTCAGTGAGCTGTGATTGTACTACTGCACTGGAGCCCAGGAGGTCGTGGCTTCAGTGAGCTGTCATTGCACCCCAGCCTGGGCAACAGAGCAAGGCCCTGTCTCAAAGAAAAAAGAAAAATTAAATAGGTAGGTAGGTAGGTAAAGAAACATTTTGAAATGGATGCTGCATGCCTGTAATCCCAGCTACTTGGGAGGCTGAGGCAGGAGAATCGCTTGAACCCAGGAGGTAGAGGTTGCAGTGAGCCAAGATCGCAACGTTGCACTCTAGCCTGAGAAACAAGAGCAAAACTCTGTCTCAAAAAAAAAAGAAAAAATTGAAATGGAAAAATAATTTATTACCTGGTTGTGGCAGTTAATTCATACTTCCACAAGTAATTTATTGAATTATATGTTCTCACCAGCCTCAAATGTCACACTTTTTATGTTTTGCCAATCCATCAGAGTAGGTGGGAAATAGGAACTTGCTGTTCTACTCACATTTTCTTGTCTATTCATAAGGCTGAGCATGTTTCCTTATGTTTATTGGCCATTTGTGAATTTTTTGTTCATATCTTTTAGCTATTTTTCTGTGGTGTTTTATATTTTTCTTATTATTATATAGGAGCACTTGATATAGTAAGGAAATTAATGCTTTTTCTGTCAAGAGTTTATTACCAGTCTATTATTTTGGATATTCTAGCTAATGAAATAAAACAAGAAAATTAAGGAACAGATATAAATACTAGAAAGGGAAGAACATTTATATATGATAAAAATATTAGTCTAGAAACTTAAAGCTCAGTAAGTTACTAGAATTAATAAGAGAATTTGTTAAAGTAGCCAGATACAAGACAACTTTTTTTTTAAAAGTCAAGTCTTTCTGTACTTGTTATAACTATTTAGAAAAGGATTTAGTACCCCCTCCCCAAAAGTTCCATTTAAACGAGTGACCAAAACTAAAGAGATCTAGGAATAAAAAATTAATCCAGGGTTTCAAGCCCTTCATTTAAAAAACTATAGAATCTTACTGAAGGACATAAAATAAGACATAAATAAATAGATATATCATGTTCCTCGATGAGGGCATTTAATATAAATGTCACTCATTCCAAAATTAGCATAAAAACCTAATGCTTTGGGGTATTACTTCTGGACAGAAAATTTTGTCAAGTAGAAGAATAATTGAGAATGGCAAGAGCATTTTGAAAAAGAACAATCTGGGTTTGGTGGCTCACACCTCTAGTCCCAGCAGTTTTGGAGGCTGAAGCAGGAGGATCACTTGAGCTCAGGAGTTTGAGACCGGCATGGACAACATGGCAAAACCCCATCTCTACAAAAAAAAATTTAAAAATTAGCCGGGTGTGGTGGCATGCTCCTGTAGTCCCAGCTTCTCAGGAGGCTGAGGTGGGAGGATCACCTGAGCCCGGGGAGGTGGAGGCTGCAGTGAGCCGTGATTGTACCACTGCACTCCAGCCTGGGCAACAGAGTGAGACTCTGTCTCAAAAACAAACAAACAAACAAAAAAAACCACACTCAAAGCAAAAAAAGTAGTTAGAGGGTACTTGCCTTACTCAATAATAACACTTAATATGAAGATACAACAAAACAGTATAGAACTGACATGAAAATAAATAGATGAGTGGAACACAAAGTCCAAACTAGATCCAAGTATATATGAGAACTTAACAGATGTCAGAGGTGACATTTCATTTCAGAGGGAAAGGGATGGTTTATTTAAATAAATGGCACTGGCATAATTGGCTTTCCATCCAGAAGAAAACAAAGCTAGATCCTACTTCATGCCATGTAACTAAAATAAATTCCATATAGAGCAAAGGTTTGAATGTAAAAATGAATAAATGCTGAAAGAAAATTTAGACAGCCAACTAAATAAAAATTAAAATATGTTTGACAACAAAAAATGAACTATATTCTTCAAAAAATCAAGCTGCAAATAAGTTAGAAAAGGTTTTCTCTACTCTGTACCTGATCACTATTTTGTTTTTTTTCACCCTTGGTGCCGTGTACAGAAGAGAATACTCAAAGAATGCTTTCATGTACTGCTGCTCATGTTGAAAGAAATCTTAATAGTTTATTTTGCTTAGGTCACATGAGTTCTTCCTTTCTCGTCCACCATGTGTAGTGCCAAGGTAAATAGGAATAAAATATAAGAATAAAAGTTTAATACCATTGAGAGATTAAATTGTTATAACATAGGTCTCTACTTTCAAAGATGCTTTTCAGTTCTGGATTTGTAAGCTGTGAGTATATTCCAAAGGCAGTATCCTTTCCATGTTTTATTTTGTTTTGATCTTTCTAAGGCCCTTCATTTCCAGCTTTTTCTTTCTATATGTTCCTTCAAAAGTTTAACATTTTTAGTTTAACAGTGAATATATACTACAGAATGACTGCTAGAAGATTTATGGAAAATTAAAAACTTTTTTTTCAGAGAGTTCTGGAAGAGAATCAAGAACATTATCATATAGTTCAAAAGTTTCTTATCCTGGGAGACATTGATGGTAAGATATGGTTTTATTTTACTTTGTGTTTTTTTGTGTGTGTTTTTTTTTTTTTTTTTTTGAGACAAAGTCTCACCCTGTTGCCCAGACTGGAGTGCAGTGGCTCAGTCTCAGCTCACTGCAACCTCCGTCTCCTGGGTTCAGAAGATCCTTCAGTCTCAGCCTCCTGAGTAGCTGGGATTACAGGTGTGCACCACTACACCTGGCTAATTTTTGTATTTTTAGTAGAGACGGGGTTTCGCTATGTTGGCCAGGCTGGTCTCCAACTCCTGACATCAGGTGATCTTCCCTCCTTGGCCTCCCAAAGTGCTATATGTTATAGACATGGGATTGCAGGCATGAGCGACTGCACCCAGCCAGTTTTATTTTACTCTTTATGAGTTCTTCATTGTCTTATAGTGATTTTTTAAAGTTATCCAAACAATGCATGTGACTTATCATATCTTTTAATCTTGATAAATATTAACCTATTTGAATGCAACTATTTACTTTATGTCAGAGGTGACCTTTCATTTGGTTTTTATAAAATAAAGTTTGGATTGAACCCAAACTCTGTTTCAAAGAGGGTGTAGAGTTATATCATGGCTATTAATTATGAGACAGTGACTTGAAAGCACTATAGGAGTGAAATAAATGTTCTTGGTAATGTTTATTTTTTTCTTTTGATTTTATTCCTATTGTTGAATCTTCACTTTGATGGCTTGTAGGTTTGATGGATGAGTTTAGCAAATGGCTTTCCAAAAGCAGAAACAATCTACCTGGACACCTCCTTCGCTTTATGACTCACCTTATTTTGTTTTTCCGTACTCTGGGACAACAGACCAAGGTATATAAAAATGAACGATTTCTTCTTCTCTGTAATGTTGATGCTATATACCTATTGTCAAGAAAACACTACTTTTTTTGTTATTGTTTTCTAGAAATGGTGATAAGGAATCAAAAGTCTTCCATATAGTCTTGTATAGTCACTCAATGATAACTCACTGAGAGTGGCCCTTTAGGGTTCTAGTCTGTGGCCACAGAATGCTGTTGGTTAACTGGTTTTTAATAAATTCATAACTTTATCCTTGTCTGTACCCAGCTTTAAATCAACCAGCTAAGCTAACTAAAGTGAGTGCTATGTGAGATTTTAAAACTTTGTTGGTTGTTGTTTTGTTGCTTTTTTTCTAAAAAAGAAGATAACATTTTGGTCAGAGTGCATGTAGAAAGTGAATGATACAGTAGTTGAAAGCTTGGGCTTTGGAGTAGGAGTCCTGAGTATATACCCTTATTCAGCAGCTTCTATCTGTGTAACTCTGGGTAAATAAAACTTCCCTTGGTCCTAATTTCATCCTCTGTAAAATGTGAACAATAATAGTAACTACCCAAAAAGAGTTATGGTAAGGTTAAATCAGGCAGTAGATGAACTTTGGTAAGCACTTAGCTTGGTGTATAGTTACTGCTCAGTGGTAAATATTACAATTATTAAATTATTTAATAATGGAATTTGTATCAAAAATTTTGTTACTTTCATATAAGCAGTGTATTTATAATTATGTCTTTTTTTCCTATGAAGGAGGAAGTTTCTATTGAAGTTTTAAAGACATACATACAGGTAAACTTTGAGAACCTACAACCTGATTGTTTTTTACTATTTTAATGAAAACAAAACTCAGAATGATGCTATTTTAATTCTCAGTGGTAAGAAAGCATCAGAATCCATAAGAGATCTTTTAATTATCAGCACAGTTGACCTTTGAATAATGCAGGGATTAGGAAAACAACCCCCACCGCCCCGCACAATCAAAAATTCACTATAACTTTTGACTCCCCAAAAACCTAACTACTGATACCCTACTGCTGACCAGAAATCATACCAATAACATAAACACACAATTAACACATTTTGTATATTACATGTATCATATACAGTCATCCCTCAGTATACTTGGGGGATTGGCTCCAGGACCCCCACATATAACAAAATCTGTGTATACTCATGTCCCACAGTTGGCCCTGCAGAACCTGCATATACGAAAAATTGGCCTTCCATATTTGCAGATTTCACATCCAGATAATACTGTATTTTCTAAGTTGAGTTGAAAAAAATTTATGCAGAAGTGGATCTGCACAGTTCAATCCCGTGTTGTTCAAAGCTCAACTGTACTGTATTCTTACGATAATGTAAGTTAGAGAAAAGAAAACATTACTAAGAAAATCATAAGGGGCTCGGCGAGGTGGCTCATACCGGTAATCCCAACACTTTGGGAGGCAGAGGCGAGAGGACTGCTTGAGTCCAGACGTTTGAGATCAGCCTGGGCAACATAGGGAGACCCTTCTCTCTACTACAAAAAATTTTTTTAAATTAGCGGGGCACAGTGGTTCATATCTGTAAACCCAGCTACTCGGGAGGCTGAGGCAGGAAGATTGAGTGAGCCCAGGAGTTGGAGGTTGCAGTGAGCTGTGATCTCGCCACTGCCCTCCAGCTGGGTGACAGAGTGAGACCATCTCAAAAAAAAAAAAAAAAAACCAATCAGGCCAGGCGTGGTGGCTTGCGCCTGTAATCCCAGCACTTTGGGAAACAGAGGTGGGTGGATCGCTTGAGCCCAGGAGTTCAAGACTAGCCTGGGAAACAGCGAAAACCTGTCTTTTTTTTTTTTTTTTTTTTTGAGACGGTGTCTTGCGCTGTCACCCGGGCTGGAGTGCAGTGGCACCATCTCGGCTTACTGCAGCCTCCGCCTCCCAGGTTCAAGCGGTTCTCCTGCCTCAGCCTCCCGAGTAGCTGGGATTAAAGGTGCTGGCTAATTGTCTGTATTTTTAGTAGAGATGGGGTTTTGCTATGTTGGCCAGGCTGATCTTGAACGCCTGACCTCATGAGCCACCCCCCTCAGTCTCCCAAAGAGCTGGGATTACAGGCGTGAACCACGACACCCGGCCTGGACCTGTCTTTTTTTTTTTTTTTAAGTTTAAAAATTAATAAATAACTTTTAAAAGTTAAAAAAAGAATAAATAATAAAAATCATAAGGAAGAGAAACTACATTTATAGTACTATACTGTACCTGTTAATACTGTAAGTTTATGTTGTCTGTTTACAAGATGAATTGTCTGTTTGAAATGGACAACCACAGTTACAGACCTCAATCTACAGTATATCAAGCAATTCACCTTTTTCTTGTAATCTCATGACTTTTCTCTGCTTCTTGGGAGAACTTCCAGTATCACTACTGGCACTTTGTATGGCTCCTGTGGTGTTATTAAGGGTTTATAGTATTGCACTAAAAAAAACAAGACCTGTGAAAGCTTACTTTTTATTGCAGTATGCAACCGAAGAGACCAACGGCTCTTCAGAGATGATTAGCATCACACGGCATTTTAAATGGATACTCACAGCACTTGAGCTCACCCCAGTAGTGGCAGGAAGTGGCTCTAAAGTTATTACAGTAGTATAGTATCTACTACAGTTAGTTGTATGCAGTTATGATTTAATACTGCATCTGTATGCTTGTTTACATTTCTCTAGACCACAATGTATGGTCTGTAAATGTGTGTACGTTTTGATAAATTTTAACTTTTTATAATAGATTCATATATATTTTATAGTAGTAAGTGATAAAATAGACCAGAATCTACATATAATGGATTTATGACATACCTTTTTTTAAATTTAATTTTATTTTTTTTGAGATGGAGTCTCACTTTGATGCCCGGGCTGGAGTGTAGTGGCATGATCTTGGCTCACTGCCACTGCAGGCTCTGCCTCACCGGGGTCAAGCGATTCTCTGGCCTCAGCCTCCCAAGTAGCTGGTATTACAGGTGTGCACCACCACGCCTGGCTAATTTTGTATTTTTAGTAGAGATGGGGTTTCACCACGTTGGCCAGGCTGGTCTCAAATTCCTGACCTCAGGTGATCCAGCAGCCTCGGCCTTCCAAAGTGCTAGGATTACAGGTGTGAGCCACTGGCCTACCTAGCTTTTTCTTAATTTACTCAGTATTTCTAGGCTATTAATTTGTTTGTGAGTCTTTTTTTTTTTTTTTTTTTTTTTTTTTGAGACAGAGTCTCACTCTCTCGCCCAGGCTGGAGTGCAATGGCGCAATCTCAGCTCACTGTACCCTCTGCCTCTTGGGTTCAAGCATGAATATTTTTCAAATTGTCACAAATCTCCAAAAAATGTTCTAATATATATATATTTAAATTAATGTATTTATTTATTTAGAGATAGGATGTTGTTCTGTCACTCAGGCTAGAGTTCACTGGCTAGATGATAGCCCATTGTAACCTCAGACTCCTGGGCTCAAACAGTCTTCTCCCCTCAACCTCCCAAGTAGCTGGTACTATAGACACATGCCACCATGGGCAGCAAACTTATTTTTTATTTTTTTGTAGAGACTGGGTCTCACTATGTTGGCCAGGCTAATCTCAAACTCCTGCCCTCAGGGGTGATACTACCTTTTTTTTTTTTTTTTTTTTTTTTTTTGAGAGAGAGTCTCACTGTCACCCAGGCCAGAATGTGGAGTGCGGTGGAATGATCTCAGCTCACTGCAACCCACCTCCCAAGTTCAAGTGATTCTCCTGCCTCAGCCTCCCGAGTAGCTGAGATTACAGGCATGCGCCACCACGCCTGGCTAATTTTTGTATTTTTAGTAGAGACAGGGTTTTGTCTTGTTGGCCAGGCTGGTCTTGAACTCCTGGCCTTAGGTGATCCGCCTGCCTCAGCCTCCCAGAGTGCTGGGATTACAGGCAAGAGCTACCAGGCCTGGTCTCAAGTGATACTTCTGCCTCAGCCTCCCAAAGTACTGGAATTACAGGCGCAAGCCACCATACCCAGCCAATTTTCCAATATATTTATCGAAAAAAATCCACGGTTCAAACCTGTGCAGTTTAAGAGCCAACTGTACTCACTTTTTGGAATTTAAAATTATTCTGGGCTGGACACAGGGGCCCATGCCTGTAATCCCAGCACTTTAGGAGGCCAAGGTGGGCAGATCACTTGAGCCCAGGAGTTTGAGACCAGCCTGGGCAGCATAGTGAAAAGCCATCTCTACTAAAAAAAAATACAAAAAATTAGCAGGGCATAGTGGCATGTGCCTGTAGTCCCACCTACCCGGGAGGTTGAGGTGGGAGGATCACCTGAGCCCAGGAGACAGGTTGCAGTGAGCCATGATCATGCCACTGTACCCCAACCTGGGTGACAGAGTGAGACCCTGTCTCAAACAAATAAATAAATATAAAATAAAATTATTCTGTTTAGCAACACAAATCCACATCTGTATCAACCTCTCCTGAATACATTTGAAATTTTGAAGTATACTTTTAATTTTATTATTGACATACTTTGATCTTTTTCTATTTTTTAGCTTTTAATAAGAGAGAAACATACAAATCTTATAGCATTTTATACCTGTCATTTGCCTCAAGACCTAGCTGTTGCCCAGTATGCATTATTTTTGGAAAGTGTTACAGAATTTGAACAGCGCCACCATTGCCTGGAGTTGGCTAAAGAAGCAGGTAAAAATGGTTGAAAACTTTGTCTTTTGGCCTTTCTAGGCAAATGTTCATTTTGGCTGTAGTAACATTTGTCCTTATAGTTTTAAATCTTATTTCTGTTGAGGGGAAAAGAGGAATAAAATTTTCAGGGAATTTCTGTTTTAGGACTAAAGTTACTTATGCTGTAACTCATATGTAAAATATCTTTTAATTCTGGCATTTTCTTTTATATAAATATCTTTCATATTTTACATATTTTATTTTTAAGGAATTACTGTTCCAAATTTACTGAATCATTATGACTATTTAGAGAATATTAGTATCAATGATTAATCTTTGTTTTTTGTCGCTTCAAAAAATTATTTAGATTTGGATGTTGCAACAATAACAAAAACTGTAGTTGAAAATATTCGAAAGAAAGATAATGGTGAATTTAGTCATCATGACCTGGCCCCAGCCCTAGATACTGGCACTACTGAGGTAATTTGGGATGGGGGGGCAGAGGTTTGTATAACTTCTAATAATCTTTTATGTTATTCCTTGGTGAACTTCTCCCTTCGTAAAAGAAGTTCTATTAGTTTTTCTTTTTTAAGAATGTGTCTTTGTCAGCCCAGACCTTTTAAATTTAAAGTCTTATGTAAAGGATTACTTATAGTAGTATATTAAAGGAGCTTCTTTAATAGAAAAAAATCTCAGCTTTGGCTTGTTGCTCATCAGGTTATTTTAAATACTTGATTAATCACTAACTTATGTAGCTTGCTTACTCATATTTTCAGAAAGAAATAGAAAGTTATATCTAAGAAAACTGTTTTAGAGTAGCATTTAAAGGAATCACGTGGTTAAGTTGGTAAGGCATACAATATATAATTCCAGATTAATAATCCAGTAAGTTTTTTCTATAATTTATTTTTATTTTTATTTTCTTGAGACAACAAGGTCTAGCTCTGTTACCAAGGCTGGAGTGCAGTGGCGCTCTCTCTGCTTACTGCAACCTTCGCCTTCTAGGCTCAAGCCACCCTCCCTCAGTCTCCCGAGTAGCTGGGATTACAGGCATGTGCCACCATGCCCGGCTAATTTTTTGTATTCTTTGTAGAGAAGGGGTTTTGCCATGTTGTCCAGGCTGGTCTCGAACTCATGAGCTCAAGAGATCCGCCGCTCGCCTGGGCTTCCCAAAGTGCTGGGATTACGGGTGTGAGCCAGCATGCCCAGCAGTATTTTCTATAATTTAATAGAGAGCTGTTAAATATGAAAATACACTAAGGAAAGTTAGATGCTTTCATAATTTTGTATAACTTGAGAGAAAATGATGTTTACTGGAAGTACAGGTGTAAGTTAATTCTACTAATTTGTAGAATATCTTTAAAAAAAAAAACTCTGATGTTCCTTTTTCTTTTTTCCCCCTTTAATAAATAGGAGGATCGTTTAAAAATTGATGTAATTGACTGGTTGGTATTTGACCCAGCACAGAGGGCAGAAGCACTGAAACAAGGCAATGCAATTATGAGAAAATTCTTGGGTATAGTATATTTTTATGCAGCTTCAAACTCCTGGGCTCCATTCTTCTTCCTACCTCAGCCTCCCAAGTAGCTGGGACTACAGGCACCCACCACCACACCCACCTAATTTTTAAAAAATTTTTTCTAGAGATGGGGTCTCACTATGTTGCCTAGGCGGGTCTCGAACTCCTGGCCTGAAGCAATCCTCCCACCTCAGCCTCCTGAAGTGCTGGGATTGTAGGCGTGAACCACCACACCCAGACTTTTTATTCTTTTTTAAAACGTTTTTGTTCAAATTCGTGTATTTTTGAATTTGGGGTGGGGGTTGTTTTTTGTTTTTGATCCTTCCATAGGGAGGAGAAAACCAGCCACTCTTTATCTATCAAACCTGGTATTATGAAACAAAATATATTTTAATGGTGAATTTTCATTGTCCTAATCAATTTTGCAAATAATCTCAAGGCTATCCGACTTTGAAAAATGAATTGCTTTAAGACATAAAAGTATGTAAAAGTAACTGCATTTGATGTATCCTTTTGTGATAGTATCACATTGAGATAGGAAAAAGCCAGTCTATCAGGTAGAAAGATCACCAAGACCTTTAACAGAGTGCCTTGGGCCCTGAAATAGTTACAGGTCACTGTAAAATTGGTAAACCAGTGATTTGACTCCTTTAGAAACCATTACAGAGAAGTCCGTAGGCATTCAAAATTGTGTATCTTTTTTTCACAGCATCAAAAAAGCACGAAGCTGCAAAAGAAGTATTTGTGAAAATTCCTCAGGATTCTATAGCAGAAATCTGTAATCAGTGGGAGGAACAAGGAATGGAAAGTCCACTTCCTGCTGAAGATGATAATGCTATCCGAGAACATTTGTGCATCAGAGCTTATTTGGTGAGACTGTAAAGAAAGCCACAGATGTGCCTACTTCATGATGATTTTTCGGATTCACTCTCAGAGTTTGAACTTTTTTCTAGAAGTAGTGTTGGTTCATCTTACCTCTCTTGTGACTATAGTGCTGACTCATCCACAAGGGGACTGACTTCATGACCTTATCTTCATTAGCATGATTCTCTAATCAATGCTAACCAACCAAGATCATCTCACATGGTAGATAGTGTCTATGATGTCTGGAAGTTATGTTTTCTTAAGATTTTGTGATGCATGTCTCAGGTTTAAATTTCTGCTTTTTTCAATAACTGAGAAAAAGCAAGATGCTCTAGGTTTGTTATGACTAAAATAGCAGCATACTCATTCAAAATTCATTCAAGGCTAGATGCGGTGGCTCATGCCTATAATCCCAACACTTCGGGATGCCAAGGCAGAAGCATTGATTGAGCCTGGGAGTTCAGGACTGGCCTGAGCAACACAGTGAGACCCCTGCATCTCTACAAAAAAATAAAACAAAATTAGCCAGGCATGGTAGCATGTACTTGTAGTCCCAGCTTCTTCAGAGGCTGAGGTGGGAGGATCGCATGAGCCCAGGGAGTTGAGGCTGCAGTGAGCGGAGATCATGCCTTGTCTTTATTAGATCATGTACTCCAGCCTGGGTGACAGAGCAAGGTCCTGTCTCAAAAACAAAAAAAAATTTTATTCAATAAATAATTATGTAATTACAGTGGGTTAGGTAGTAGGGCCAAATCTGTGGATAGCACCCTATCCTTGCCCTCTAAAAACTAGTAGGCTAGTTAAGAAGACAAGTACACATGCATATGTTACAGAGCGATGAATGTCAAGATACATATACGATCAGGGTGCTCAGATTGGAGAATATGCCAGAAAACACAATATATATACCTTGTTTGTCACTTGACAAAACATTTATTCATGATATGAATTTTTGGAGGGAAAAAAATATATTGAACAGTTTTATTTCTTGATGCTGCAAAATTATTTCTAAGAATCAAATGTTAAAAATGTTGGTGAAACGATAAAAGTGAAAACTTTTGTTATTTTATATTTTGGTTTTTTTATTTCACATTTTAGGAAGCCCATGAAACCTTTAATGAGTGGTTTAAGCATATGAATTCAGTTCCACAAAAACCTACTTTGATACCTCAACCAACTTTTACTGAGAAAGTGGCTCATGAACACAAAGAAAAGAAATATGAAGTAAGTTAAATATGGATCTAGGATGTGCCTACTGCATCTTATAAATGTGTGTTGTATATTTAAAGAGATCGTTTCTTCAGCAACTATCTTTCGATCATAACAGCTAATCTCCCTGTTAATGTCCTGCTTTGGAAGATGCAATCTGTTTAGTTACTTTTCTGTAGGTAATTAACCAAACATGAAAAATGCCTTCAGGTGACATGAGCGTTCATTTACAAAGTTAACATTTTAGCGTTTTACTTAACTGCAGTCTGTTGATACTTATTTTTGTACTTGGCAGACTGAAACATCAACTCTTTAGAATGATATTCTATATGTATGTTCCTGTCTGTATTTTCCAAGTACATTATTTATTGGGTTTTATCCATTATATGTCTGCCTTGTGTTTGTTTTGCAGATGGATTTTGGTATTTGGAAAGGGCATTTGGATGCCCTAACTGCTGATGTGAAGGAGAAAATGTATAACGTCTTGTTGTTTGTTGATGGAGGGTGGATGGTGGATGTTAGAGAGGTAAGCTGTGTGCATTGTTTATAGCCAAAAACCAAAACACTCACCATGTTCTTTTTTTAAAATATTCTGTCTCTAAATGGGAGCATCTACAGATTTTACATAATTGTAGATATAGCTAAATCCCATGTTTTAAGCTAAACTGAAAATACTACCTAGGGAATGGGAATATTTGATTCTTGGATAAACTATTAGTTCACATTTACTATGTTCACACAGGATACAAAAATCTAATTTTTAAAAAATTCTGGACCTAAAAATTTAATTATACATGTATGTCACTCCATTTACAGATATAAAGATAACTCGAGTAGTATCAGTAAGGCATAGCTAAGGTAGGGGCTCTCACCTCTGGGCTGTCCATTTTAATGACCTGGCAGACTTTTTAAAAACACTACAGGGTTCCACTCCCAGAGATTATGGTGTAATTGGTCTGAGGTAGGGCTGGGGTTTATTTTTGTTTTTTTAATCACTTGGAGTGCTTTAATATAATATATAGCCTGTGTTGAGAACCAGCTACAGAAGTACTAAGTGCCATAAGAAAGGCACAGGTTAAGTATTTTCTGAGTCCAGGAAAAGAAAAGATTGTTTCCACCTGAAAGGGAACTGGAACGTATGCTTGAAATGTATAGCATTTGACTGAATCTTGAACATACTGGTAGAATTTGGATGAGCTGAGATAGGAGAAAGGAAGGATACTGAGATAATAGTCATATAAGGGAAAGACATTGCAGCCTGACCCTGGTGCATGACAGAAACAGTGAGTAGCTTAGTTTATCCTCTGTAGACCTGAGGAGCTGTCTGAGAGCTGGAAATACTGGCTTCTTGGATATTTGATGTGTTATTTTGAACAAAGAAAACAATAAGTGTTCTTGGTATCTTTCCTTTTGCCATTCTTCATACCCTCATCTATTTAGTACTTTTTCTTTAATTTTAGCTATTGCATTTTTTTTTTTAGCCTGTCTTCTCTGACCAGAAGGAGGAAAAAGAATACAGGCAGGACAGCGAACTAAATTTGAGCCCCTATTTGCCACTATTACTGATGGAGTAATTATCTTAAATGTCTCCACTTTATTTTTTCTTTTTTTGTTTTAGAGACAAGGTCTTGCTCTATCACCCAGGCTGGAGGACAGTGGCTTGATCATAGCTCACTGCAGCCTCAAACTTCTGGGCTCAAGCAGTCCTTCTGCCTCAGCCTCCCCAGTAGCTAGGACAACAAGCACACACCACCATGCCTGGCTTTTTTGTTTGTTTGTTTTTGACACAGGATCTTGCTGTGTTGCCCAAGCTGGTCTTGAACTTCTAGCCTCAAGCTGTCCTCCCACCTTGGCCTCCTAAAGTGCTGGGATTACAGGCATGAGTCAATGTGTCGCCACCTTTTTTTTTTTTTTTTTTTTTTTTTTTTGAGAAAGAGTTTTGCTCTTGTCGCCCAGGCTGGAGTGCAATGGCACAATCTTGGCTCGCCTCCCAGATCCTCTTGCCTCAGCCTCCCAAGTAGCTGGGATTACAGGCATCCACCACCACACCCAGCTAATTTTTGTATTTTTAGTAGAGATGGGATCTCACCATGTTGGCCAGGCTGGTCTCGAACTCCTGACCTCAGGTGACCCACCTGCCTTGGCCTCCCAAAGTGCCTGAGATTATAGGCGTGAGCCACTGCGCCCAGCCAAGTCTCCACTTTTTATCCTAACGTTCGTAATAGAACTCCTTTGACTCGTTTTAAACCTTCCGCAGGTTCCTCTGGCAAAACCTTTCTCATCTGATTCATGCTGATTCTCTTGAAGATAAAATTTTAATGTTGTAAAATGCTAATTAAGTGTCACTTAAATTTTGAAAAGATTTCAATGCTTTATTTATACATACATCTTTGCTATTCTAATTATTAAGTAGATTAGGTAGTGAAAGCCACAAAATAGTCTGGGGATCTCATAAAATTAGAGTTGAGGCCAAGCGTGGTGGCTCACGCCTGTACTCCTAGCACTTTGAGAGGCTGAGGTGGGTGGATCACCTGAGGTCAGGAGCTTGAGACCAGCCCGGACAACATGGGGAAACCCCGTTTCTACTAAAAATACAAAAAAAATTAGCCTGGTGTGGTGGTGCACGCCTCTAGTCCCAGCTACTAGTGAGGCAGGAGAATGGCCTGAACCCAGGAGGCAGAGGTTGCAGTGAGCCGAGATCGTGCCACTGCACTTCAGCCTAGGTGACAGAGTGAGACCCTGTCTCAAAAAAAAAAAAAAAAAAAAATGGGGTTGAGATGGAAGGCAATGAATGATACACCATTTTGTTTCATCAGGGATTTTAAAATCAATATTCAGTCTCAATTATTTCTTGAAAACTTCAGTCTCAATTATTTCTTTAAAACTAATCCAGAAAAGAGATTTCTTGAACAGTTAAATGATTAATAACATTTTAATCACCTTTGTTGAGCCTAATACTCTTACATAGTCAATGATGTAGGGCATTGTTCAAGGCCCCTGCTAACACATGTCACTTGTATGTGAATTAGAAAATTGTAATTCTAGCTGGGAACGGTGGCTCATCCCTATAATCCCAGCACTTTTGGGAGGCCGAGGAGGGCAGATCACGTGAGGCCAGGAATTCGAGACCAGCCTGGCCAATATGGTGAAACTCCATCTCTACTAAAAATACAAAAAATTGGCCAGGCACGGTGGCTCACGCCTGAATCCCAGCACTTTGGGAGGCCAAGGCTGGTGGATCAGAAGATCAGGAGATCAAGATCATCCTGGCCAATATGGTGAAACTCTGTCTCTACTAAAAATACAGAAAACTAGCCAGGCATGGTGGCACGTGCCTGTAGTCCCAGCTACTTGGGAGGCTGAGGCAGAAGAATCACTTGAACCTGGGAGGCGGAGGTTGCAGTGAGCCGAGATTGCGCCACTGCACTCCAGCCTGGCAACAGAGCGAGACTCTGTCTCAAAAAAAAAAAATTAAAATACAAAAAATTAGCCGGGTGTGGTGGCTCGCGCCTGTAATCCCAGCTACTAGGGGGGTGGAGGCAGGAGAATCGATTGAACCCAGGGAGGCGGAGGTTTCAGTGAGCCGAGATTGCGCCACTGCACTCCAGCCTGGGCAACAGAGGGAGACTCCGTCTCAAAAAAAAAAAAAATTGGAATTCCCTTCCCTTACATAGATAGGTTCCATGGCAAGTGCACACGACATGTAAGACAGAACACAGGCTAGATTTCAGCCCCGCTGACTTGCTTGGCCAGCCACCCTTGTACAAGGCACGGCTGTATGCAATAGCCCTAGCATTATGTGCTGTTTTCGTATAGCTACCCCTCAAGTTTTTAAATAACTGGAATAGTCCCCTTAGTGTTGGGGCTGGTGGCACAGAGGAATGGCAGAGAGAATGGAGCAGGCAGGTCATCTTTACCTACCTTTCACTACCTCTACCTCTAGCACATTCTAGTCCAAGCCTCTACTGTCTTCCGTGGCTTCTCACTGTTCTTTATACAATCGTTCCTTAAACAGATGGACTAGTGACCCTTTCAGAATAAAATACATGCGACTGTCTTACCCAGAACTTTCTGATGCCTTCTTATTGCACTTGGAATAAAATTTTTCTTTTCTTGATGTACAAGAGTATACATACTTTTGTTTTGTTCTTTTTTTTTTTAAACTAACCCCCTAATCTTGTGTCCTACTGCTCTCCCATCACTATATCCTGGCCTTCTGGGCCTCTTCATTGGTTCCCCTCTGCCTAGAATGCTCCTTCGCCAAGATAGGTGCATGGATGACTTTGTACTTCTTTCGGCAGCTGCTCAAATGTCATCTCTTTCAAGAACCTCTCCCCAACCCAACCACCCTATTTAAAATAGCATGTATGCATGTGTATACACACACACACACCTGTCCCTTTTAATCTCCATATCCTACATTAGTTTTCTTCATAGCACTTAGCACAATCTGATATAAAACATATTAATTTATTTGCTTTTTGTATGTCTACCCTCATTAGAATATAACCTTCATGAAGGGAGTAACCTTGTTTTCTTTATTTCTTTGACTCTGGCACTTAAAATAATGCTGAGCACATGGGAGGCTTTCAGTGGTACTTAGTAAATGAATGATACTGCATTACTGAGGTGAATGTACTGTCTTCAGATTAGGAATAACTGTAATATCAGTTCCAATCAACTCTTGCTATCAACACATATTAGGTAATGAGTTTTTCTCACATGTAAGGCACTACATGGGGGGGCGCGGTGGCTCACGCCTGTAATCCCAGCACTTTGGGAGGCTGAGGTGGGCAGATCACGAGGTCAGGAGATCGAGACCATCCTGGCTAACACAGTAAAACCCCATCTCTACTAAAAATACAAAAAATTAGCCGGGTGTGGTGGCGGGCATCTGTAGTCCCAGCTACTCGGGAGGCTGAGGCAGGAGAATCGCGTGAACCCGGGAGGCGGAGCTTGCAGTGAGCTGAGATCGCGCCACTGCACTCCAGCCTGGGCGACAGAGCGAGACTCCGTCTCAAAAAAAAAAAAAAAGTGGAAATATCCCTAGTGGAAATAATCCGTCTGTTTTACATATTTACGGGCTGTTTCAAAGCTTTTGTTCATTCAGATGAGAAAAATGTCTTCAGTTGTAGCAGAGCTGTTTATTTGCTTTTCCTTGTAGCAATTTGCTGGGTCTGTCAGCCATTACCCTGGATAGTTGCTGGCAGCCCGCCCGCTAGTATCGGAATTCATTATAATTAGCAGAAGAGATTGTCTGCAGCACACTCTGATATTATGGCAGCAAAAGGATTTAGGAAAAGCAAGTCTGGGTCCATCCTGTGAGATAAGAAAGTAACCTGCTACTTTTCAGGCAACAAGGAGTCAGAAGCCAGGGGCACCCGGCCTCTTTAACATAGACAGAAAGACTACATTGGAGCACAAATGGAAAGGTCCAGAAAGAAGCAGTTCTCTTATTCTTACTGGGTTCTAGGTTGGGATCACTAATATGAATTAGAAGTAAAACCTTGAAGCATTTTAAATCCACCTCTGAAGGTAGCAAGTATCTATTTGAGAAAAGAAATAAAGGTGCTTCCCTTGTAAAGAAGCACTTTAATATTTGCTTTTATGTATTTATGCTTCAAACAAGACCAAAATATTGATAGTAATTTTTCCTATGTTTGGAAACCTGACCTAGATTAGCCCAAATTAGTACAATTACTCCTTGGTATAATTACCAGATTATACTTTGTTGTTGATTAACCCCTCCACTTACATGTCCATTTGAAAAATGTTTTAGCAATTTAATATAGCCTCTCACATGAAGATACTTTTAGGTATTCCATTAGGCTTTTCAAAGGAGCAGTTATTATTTTAGCTTGTCCTGTTTTTTTTTTTCTACACTATTAGTGCTATTGATTTCCTTCCTATTTTTAAGATTATTTCAGAAATTGTAGTGTGTCATTTCTGTAATCCCAGCACTTTGGGAGGCTGAGGCAGGAGGATCACTTGAGCCCAAGAGTTCGATACTAGCTTGGGCAACATAGGGAGACCTCATCTCTACAAATAATAAAATTATTATTTTTTTTTAATAGAAAAATTAGCCGGGCATGGTGGCACATGGCTGTGGTTCTTAGCTACTTGGGAGGCTGAGGTAGGAGGATTGCTTGAGCCCAGAGATCAAGGCTTCAGAGAGCCATGATTGTACCACTGCATTCCAGACTGGGCAACAGAGTGAGATGCTGTCTCAGAAAAGAAGAAAAAGGTTAAAAAAGAAAAGAAAAAAAAAGAAATTATGTGGTTGGTTACTTTTTAATTATTTTAATTTTCAAATTTTTTGTAAGTAAATGTAGTGGGCATAAGAGGTTTACTCTTTTTTCTGTACTTTTACTGTTCACATCGATTTTAAGAAAGATCCATGTATGTATAAAGGAATGCCAATTGTTTTTTCTGCTTGTTTTCCTTATATATCTGTTCTGACTCATTAATTGTATTATTCAAATCTATAGGTTCTGTTTTTCTGTTTTTAAAAATTATATAAAGAAATTATAAATTCCATTTTCCCTGTGTATAAGCAAAGTAGTCTGCAATGAAGTTGACCCTCCCTGTGTGCCCCTCCCCACATCGTCTTTTTCCCAGCAACAGTCATTGCTGTCAGTCTGTTGTGTCCTCTCAGGCCTCCTTAGAGCTATCTTTATTTATATGTGTAAACATCCAAAGGAGTGGTGATTGTTTTCTGTTCTGATTTTTGCTCTAATGATATTCAGTTTCCAACTCATTCTTTTTATGCATGTTTTTATTCAGGACATAGTAAGTTTATTAGAAATACAAATGCAGAAGCATTTTATTTTCACTGTCATACCTCTCTGTAGTCTACTTTGTTCATCTTCATACTTTTTTGCTGTTAAATCTTGTCTACCAATTACATTCTGGGTTTGATTCAGTACCTGGCTTTTCTTTTTGTAAGGATCTTTAGCTTAAATTGTTAAAATGATTTATTGATGTCTGTTTGTAGGATGCCGAAGAAGACCATGAAAGAACACATCAAATGGTCTTACTGAGAAAGCTTTGTCTGCCAATGTTGTGTTTTCTGCTTCATACAATATTGCACAGTACTGGTCAGTATCAGGAATGCCTACAGTTAGCAGATATGGTATCCTCTGAGCGCCACAAACTGTACCTGGTAAGTTCTAGAGCCTTGTAGTTTTAAATTTTAATGATTTGATATGCTCTGTAGTAATATTAATTTTGTGAAGATGTGTTTACATTTATAAATGTTCTTGGATTTTCTTAAAGTAATAGTCCAGTTTTAATGTTTTAGTGTTTGTACTTTTTTCCCAAAATGTGTGTATATTTGTAAGCAGTTAGAAATATATAGACTGACTCTGAGAATTCACCTTGAAATTCCTGAACCACTCTAATTTACTAGCCTCTGGCTACATAAATCTTAAAGAGGCATTTCTTCTTATATGAAGCTAATCAGATCGATTAGGTAACTAAGTTCATACTTGTCTACTTGTCTTTGTTCTCATTCTTATTTCTCTTTTTAAAAATCAGGTATTTTCTAAGGAAGAGCTAAGGAAGTTGCTGCAGAAGCTCAGAGAGTCCTCTCTAATGCTCCTAGACCAGGGACTTGACCCATTAGGGTATGAAATTCAGTTATAGTTTAATCTTTGTAATCTCACTAATTTTCATGATAAGTGAAGTTTTTAATAAAATATACTTGTTATTAGTAATTTTTTCTTTTGCATTACCATGTAAAATTTAGACATTTGAATTTTGTACTTTTCAGAATATTATTGTGACACTTTGAACATGTAGGGATATCAGCATTTCTCTGTGTGCTTATTAATAAAACTATATAAAAATTAAAATTTTCTGTTTTTACAAATTCCAGGATTGTCTCTTTATCATGTAATAAGAAAATTAAATTTTCTATCCTAGTTTTTTCTGTAATCATAAGCATTCTGATATTTTAAAATCATAAAGATGATGGAAAGTAGATTTATTTTTAAGCCAGGTACGTAATTTTTTATTTATCATAAAATTTAGTATTTTTGAATATTAAAATTAAGAAGATGGCTATAACAAGAATGTTTTCTAACATAACATGCTATTATTATTTTAGTTATTTTGAAGACATTTCTAGTTTAACTTTCATTTAGCAAACTTCCTATCAAAATAAGAGCATATAAAGACTTAGCGTAGTACCTGGCACACAGTAAGCACTGAATATATTGGAGATTACAGATCCCGCTCTTCTAATAGGGGAAATACCATAAGTACATTTAAAAGGTGTCATTTAAAAATACAAGTAGTGGCTGGGTGCAGTGGCTCACGTCTGTAACCCCAGCACTTCGGGAGGCCGAGGCAGGTGGATCACCTGTCGTCAGGAGTTTGAGACCAGCCTGGCCAACATGGTGAAACCCTGTCTCTACTAAAAAAATACAAAAATTAGCCGGGCATGGTGGCAGGTGCCTGTAATCCCAGCTACTCAGGGGAGGCTGAGGCATGAGAATCTCTTGAACCTGGAAGGCAGAGGTTGCATTGAGCCGAGATCACGCCACTGCACTCCAGCCTTGGGGACAGAGCGAGACACTGTCTCCAAAAAAAGAAAGACTTACAAGTAGTCTGAGCAGGAATAACCTCTCTCCAGCTGAAAAGACTCTCAGGAAGTAGTATTGGGTTGGGGTTTGAGTAATGCACTGAATTTGCAAAGGCAAAGAGTGACACAAGAAGGATGAGGCTCTATAGATTAAGAAATTAGTATGAGCAAGAAATGATAAATGCTGGGCATTATTATGAACCCACAAATACACCAAATAGGCTACAGTGTAGGGCTTATAAACAGGAGACAACTAAAAGAATGTGATTCTAATAGAAAACAGTAATTCCCCAAACTTGCTAATCATCTAAGGAATTTCTTGAATATGTATTTATAGATGCCACCCCTAGAGACAGCTGGCTTGGGAAGCCTGAGATGGGATCATAGAATTTGATCAGTTCTATATTATGTGCTTTTTTTGTTTTATTTCTCTAAAGAATTCATCTTGTCTTCCTGTTTTCTTTATTCTTACTAATATGCAAATGATTTTTACAGCTCATGCAGTCCTGTAATCATGATTATTGCTATGCTACTTTGCAAAAAATAAAAACAAAAAATTCATACCAAAACAAATACAGACTAGATTTGGGGTGGGGAGGGGAAATAAGTGAGTCTTAAAAGTAGTTTTGTTACTTGCAACAAACTGTATATATAGAAACTTTGTACAACCCAGGGTGACTATTTCCAAAGACTGTTACCTATTTGTTGAACAACAGTGGGAAAACTACTTAGCCTAAATGAGGAGGAGGAATATTGTATGCTTCCATCGTAACCGTATGTGGGTAAATGGATAAGGTCTGTCATCTATTTAGGAACTTGTTTTGCATGCCCCCCACTCTGTATTTGTCTTTTGTTGTGCCTTGTTTTTTGAATGTCCTTTAAAAAACACAGCACAGAAACCCACTAAGGTTGTGGAATTACAAAATTCCTTCAACCTTAGACTCTTAATTAGGATGCCCTCAAATGGACTTATTTTTAATATTTATTTATTTATTTATTTATTTATTTATTTATTTATTTTCGAGACATGGTCTTGCTCTGTCTCCCAGGCCAGAGTGCAGTGGCATGATATCTCACTGCAAACCTCCGTCTCCTGGGTTCAAGTGATTCTCCTGCCTCAGCCTCCCTAGTAGCTGGGATTACAGGCGCCTGCCACCACGCCTGGCTAATTTTTGTATTTTTAGTAGAGACGGGGTTTTGCCATGTTGGCCAGGCTGGTCTCAAACTTGACCTCAAGTGATCCACTCGCCTCGATCTCTCAAAGTGCTGGGATTACAGGCATAAGCCACTGCACCTGGCCAATTGGACTCCTTTGAGTCCTTAGGGAGTCAATGTGTGTGTTGCTGCTTATTTAAATACAGTTCAGTTGGAGCCCCAAGAGTGCCAATGTGCTCCTCACAATTCCCAAATGCCTCTCTTCCTGAACACCAGAAGTGGTGGGCACCTGAGTGGGAAATTTCAGGCAACTTAATTTAGTTCCTCAGTGCCTACTGTTGAAGAACTGGGTTTTCATTCTAGAGAGGAAACTCAGGGAAGGGCGTGTTGCCTATCACAGGTTCGCATACTAAGTTTTAAAAACTTTTCTTGGTGTGACTTATGCCAAGGAATTATGAAGACTTTTTCCTTGAGCATTGCATGAAGGCTACAGAGTTGGAACAGGCATGTCCTGGGTGTGAAAGTTTTAATTTCCCTACCTCATTTATTTATTTAATTTAGAGATGGGGGTCTCACTATGTTGCCCATCCTGGCTTCCAACTCCTGGGCTCAAGCAATCCTCCCACGTCAGTCTCTCAAATAGCTGGGACTACAGGCCCACGCCACCATGCCCTACTTCCTCATTTATTTTAAATTTTTTGTACCACAGTCTCTCTTTTTAATTTTATGACTGCTGAATTAATCCTAGACTCTGTCTTAAAACTAAGAATTGATGTATTGGCAGGAACAGCTGGACATTCAAGATGTTTTTGTGATTCCTTTTTTAAAAATCTCCTTTTGTACCTGTAATATCTACAGTATATAATCTTTCTTTATCGACTTAAGGAGGAAGGAGAAAGGAAGAACCTGACTTCTGTGTGAAGGACCTTACTGTCGATCAAGACTGTTACTCAAAGTTCTATCTCTTAGTCATTGCACCTGACCTGATCCAAAACATATATATATATTTGTATGCACCCCTAGAGACAGCTGTATATATATACAGTTTTGCCAGGTTGTACGTTTTTTTCTCGAGTTGTAAGTGAACACAGTAGCACTCGTTTACATTGTCAAGGGGACATCTTTAGAGAACACATTTTCTCACTGTTGAGCTAATAATGCTTTGTGAATGTATGATCTAAGGAGAAACCCTCGTAGTTATACCCGATGATGCTGTCTGTTGGAAAGTAAATTTTGAATGTCTTTTTCCAAAAATAAAAAATAAAAACATGCTTTCAATAAGTTCTTTCCCCCCTCTGGCGAGGGCTAAATTTGCTCAGCATTTAATACGTAAAATTGGCTAACAGTGTCTGCACAGCCAGAGAGAAGTTGTCTAGCAAATCGGGTCAATGACACACAGGAAACAAACATCAAGAAAGGGGTCCTAGATTGGTCCAGTCAGGTAGGCGTTAGGTGACCAAGGGGGTCGGGGACCCAGAGGATAGGACCCAAAGACGCAAGCGTCGCGCGCCCAAGGCTCAGCGCGCCTGCGCAGGGTAGCGGCCGTTCAGCCAGCGGCTCGGGGGCGGAAGCACTGGAGCCCCGAGTCACGTGGCTGCGGGCGGAGATGAGCGGGGCTTGGGACGTGCTGCGGCGTCCTAGCTGGCTTACAGGGCGGCGGCGGGGTGTGTGTCCTCTGTTAAGAGTGCTACTCGCCCGGGGTTGATCTGTGCATGCCACTCCTGGGTCAGACGGTGAGGTCGGCGTCTGCGAGGACGCAGCGGTGGAGTAGAAGGGCAGCCGGAGACAGGCCCGGCGCCCCTTCCGAGGCTAGACGGCCCCAGCTTCGCGGGGATCATGGCATTGCTGGTGGACCGAGTGCGGGGCCACTGGCGAATCGCCGCCGGGCTCCTGTTCAACCTGCTGGTGTCCATCTGCATTGTGTTCCTCAACAAATGGATTTATGTGCACCACGGCTTCCCCAACATGAGCCTGACCCTGGTGCACTTCGTGGTCACCTGGCTGGGCTTGTATATCTGCCAGAAGCTGGACATCTTTGCCCCCAAAAGTCTGCCGCCCTCCAGGCTCCTCCTCCTGGCCCTCAGCTTCTGTGGCTTTGTGGTCTTCACTAACCTTTCTCTGCAGAACAACACCATAGGCACCTATCAGCTGGCCAAGGCCATGACCACGCCGGTGATCATAGCCATCCAGACCTTCTGCTACCAGAAAACCTTCTCCACCAGAATCCAGCTCACGCTGGTGAGTAGCTTCAGCTTCCCAAGGCGCCGCTCTCCCGACCCACCTCCTGCACTGGCCCCGGGAAATTCGAACGCACACTGGTCTTTCCCTTCATCTTGAAATCCACAAATGAGTCATCTGTGGGCATGTGAACTTTTAGGCTTATTTTGGGGAGGGAGAAAAGGCCATCTTGTCAGCCCAGAAGAGTGGGCATGTGTGAATTTTAGTAGCTGCCATTTGATGGAAATCGTTAAATGCTGTGATCGATAAGAAAAAAAGCTGTATTGGGTGGTACAGTCCAGTGTTATCAGAATATCTGCAAAAGCTCAAACAAAAACAGCCTTTCTCCCCCAGGGGAATCAAATCGTGTATGATGAAACGTGAAAAGATGTAGCATAAAGTAGGTCTCAAAACGTCTGCAGCACCGTACTTTAGAGCTGTCTGCATCTTTAAATAAAAGGAGGTGGACTCAATTTTAGCACTTAGTAACTTATTATATTTAAGGTCTTTTTCTTTTCTTTTTTTCTTTTTGAGACGGAATTTCACTCTTGTTGCCCAGGCTGGAGTGCAATGGCACGATCTCGGCTCACCGCAACCTCCGCCTCCTGGGTTTAAGCGATTCTCCTGCCTCAGCCTCCCGAGTAGCTGGGATTACAGGCATGCGCCACCACGCCCGGCTAATTTTGTATTTTTAGTAGAGACGGGGTTTCTCCATGTTAATCAGGCTGGTCTCGAACTCTGACCTCAGGTGATCTGCCCGCCTTGGCCTCCGAAAGCGCTGGGGTTACAGTCGTGAGCCACCGTGCCTGGTCTTATATTTAAGGTCTTTATGCTTTTATTGTTTTATATTTATGCTTATGCTGTTTAGACACTAGTTTGGGGATCCATTTACTCACCTTTGTATTCATGTGGTATTTTCTTGCAAAGTGCAATATATTTACCACAAATTTAAAATGGAATTAAATGTGAATATCAATATAGATTTGTCATATTTCACGTTTAGGAAATAGGATTAACAACTAGTTTTCCCAAGTCAAAACAGAAAACATTTATACAGGTTCATTGTTTCCCAGTTATGTGTTTATCATTAGCCTTGTAAGACATTGTGAAAGGAATACTAAATTTTTGTCTCTTGAATTTAATCTGAACAACATTTACCTCTTTTTCGTTACAGATTCCTATAACTTTAGGTGTAATCCTAAATTCTTATTACGATGTGAAGTTTAATTTCCTTGGAATGGTGTTTGCTGCTCTTGGTGTTTTAGTTACATCCCTTTATCAAGTGGTTGGTAATTTTTTTTTCTTTATGTGCCTTTTTAGCAGATTTCATAAATTTTGAAGCTGTATTCCAAGGTTTAGAAAATACAGTATAGAGACAATAGACTGTTGGGAAGAAAGCGTAATTGCATAAGTTGTCTGACTCAAGGTGAAGAGAAGAAAGGAGACAGAGAAACTTGGGTGTGTGATGCTCACCAAATACCTACCTGTTTGTAAGTGTATAATATCCATGCTTAACAGTCTCAGCTTGGGGTGAAGTTATTTTCTGGGAAATCTTTACAGAATACCTAGTAAGACTTTTTACTTCCTAAGTTTGTTATGTTTTCTGTTTACTCTTTACTTTTAACATTGTTGTGAAGGAGTGAGTATACTTCCAGAAATCTGAACAGTAATGAAAAATTTCAGATTTTTAGATGTTTTTGCCTCAAAAATTATACTGCTGTTACAAGTTGTTTATTGGCTTTTAATAATGTGTCTAATATAGATTATTATAATATTATACTCTATATTAATATAGAGTAATTTATATTAATGAATATTTTTCCATTTGTGCAAGCGCAGTGCCTTGCCTATAGCAGATATTCATTAAAAATATGTTCATGGATTCACTTACTTCATTACCATAAAATCCTAACAAGTATGGTTTTTGATTCTTATTTAGTGGAGAAAAAATAACTTGCTGTAGGGGACAGTGAAACAGTATTCTCTCTATACTGAAAACCTTGGTCTGGAAATTCTGGGTGTGCCTGCATGGGGAATCAAAGCCAAAATGTGTAACCAATTTTATTTTTTTCACAAACATCCACTGGTTATTAAACTAAAGCATTCTTGTTTGAAATTTTAGGAGTTCAGTAATAGAGCCCTGGCATCTTAAACATTCTAGTAGTGATCATGTCAGAGACAGTGTTTGAAAATATTCTGCAGTGAAATACATTTTCTAGTGGCAGAGAAGCAGTTTAAATAAAAGAAGAGGCTAGTGAACATTCCTATTCATCTTTCTTGTTAAATGGACTTGTTTTTGCCGAGTATAGGCAATTTATTAAACAGAGCAAGCAATTGTACTCCTTATACGTAATAGATTCAGAGTACTCACCATCTCTGTCACTATGACCATTTTTGTTCACACAAGTCTCAAAATTGCTATAGATTAGAATCAAAGGATTCTATATCCCTAAGGTAGATATTTGACATGAGATTGACCAAGGAATGATTGTAGATTAATGGACAGTTTCTTATCAGTAAATGGTAAATCTACTATTACAAAATAGGTATATTCCCAAAACATTCCTCTTAAAGAAAGTTGTATCTGCCCACAGTATCTTGGGATAATTTCTATGTTGTTTCTCTTATACTGCTGGAGACATTAAAAGGAGTTAAAAGACAAGTGACCAGCTATTAGCTTGAGTTGTAGAAAGATGGTTGACTCATTCATTCATTCAGCAGACATCTTTTCTGCATTATGTTCACCCTTGAGGATACAAAGATGAAAAGCAGCTACAGTCCAGCAGTGTAGAAACACAAGGAGACAGCTGGTCACAGTAGCATATGTACCCCAAGGTAGGAGGAAAATTCTGAGGAACACCAAGGAGGAAGTGGCAGCTCTAAAAGAGGGGCAGTGAGGTAAGACTTTACGGAAAAGTTAACAATTTAAATTGAAGGGCACACAGAAATGAGCTCAGCAGGGAAGGACAGCTGGTCTTTTCCTTGCAGTGTGTGTGGAAGTCTGGAGCATTTTTGGAGAACTTGATTTGTTTGGTGAGGCTAGGCAGTAGGTGCATTGTGAGAAGACAAGGCTGAGGAGTGAGTGAGACCAGATGTCAGGGTCGTGAAGCCATGCTAAGGAAGTATATCTTTATTGAGCACGCACCAGGAGAGGAGTTCAGACAGGGACTGACTTGATCATTCCCCTGTCTTTAGAAAAGTAACTGATGGCAATGAAGGGTGGGTAAGAGGGAAGGAAGGGTAAAAGGCAGAGCAGTCAGGAACCTACCTGTACTTCACAGGACAGGCAGGAAGGGCCTGGGCTAGGGCGGTGGGAATGGACAGGGAAAGGTTAAAAGGCACTCCAGGGGCGTTTTGGGGAACATAGGAGAACCTGACTGAATGTGAGAGTGAGGAAAGTAAGGCTCTGATCCCTGAGGGAGATTATATCATCAATTATTGGAAACACACAAGAGGAGCCCATTTGTAGAAAAAAGGCACCAGTTGATTTTAAACAAGTTCCTGCAGATTATATAAGTAGAGATGGCCAGGAGACTGGCCAATATAAGGTTAAGGATGCTCAAGCCATGAGGAAAGAGCAGTAGATCTCAGCAAATAGTAAAAGACATCAGTCAGGGCGATGAAAGAGGAAGGCAGGCATCTGCCTTAAAAACTGTTAAGTGCAGGAGGCAGTGAGGGAGGAGTACAAACCAGAGGGTAGTTCTTCCAAGCAAAACTTGCAGGTTCTGCAAAGAGGGCTCGCAGGAAGGGCCACAGGGAGTCTGGACATGTCCATGGAGATCATAGTGCCCTTAGGAGAGCATTAGAGGGGTGGTGGCAGGAGCCAGGCTGTGCTGCATTGAGGGACAGTGGAGGCCTGAGAGCCCCTGCTGTTCCAGGCAGTCCTGTGGCGAAGACACGCGGCTGCCTGAAGAGGCTGCAAAAGGAAAGGCAGGTGAGCACACACCCTCTGTATCCGTTTTTGCTTGCTGCTGTGCCCCAAGGAGCAGGCAGCAGAAGAATCAGTTCTTTGTCCTTCATATTCACAGAGGACTCTTAGTTAAAGCTGGCAGGAGTATGGTTCAAATTCCCTGCTCTTCTATTTTTGTCTTGATGGATTTCTATAGACTTAGAGTTTATGTAACAAGATACCCAGACCTACAGGAACAAGAAGTATGTAGAAGTCATTCAAAAGCCTAGCTGTTCTTGCCAGATCTGATCCAAACAGTCCTGTTAAATCTTCTTCAAAGCCTCTTTTTCAGTTATATTTGTGAAGTATTTTGTGGACGAATGGGATTTGAGGTCTTGAGATGTTGTTTCTACTGAATGGTATGGTATTTTAGGGTTAGTGATTATCCAGTGTATCTAGGTGTATTGGTGGGGGATGAGGAATAGTATCCACAGAAAAGTCATCCAGAGAGAGGAAAATCTCTTCTACCATTGATTGGGTTTTCCAAAGCAACTGACGAGACCACATACCTTTTCAAGCCACACACATTGGCAGCCATCTCTAACCTGCCCCCATGCCCCATTGTCATCGTGTCCCCCCAACCTCTGTCTTCCTTTGTTTTTTTTTTTTTAGACAGAGTCTCACTCTATCACTGAGGCTGGAGTGCAGTGGCGCGATCTCGGCTCACTGCAACCTCCGCCTCCTTGGTTCAAGCGATTCTCCTGCTCAGCCTCCCGAGTAGCTGGGACCACAGGCGCCCGCCACCACGCCCAGCTAATTGTATTTTTAGTAGAGATAGGGTTTCACCATGTTGGCCAGGCTGGTCTCGAACTCCTGACCTCAGGTTATCTGCCTGCCTTGGCCTCCCAAAGTACTGGGATTACAGGTGTCAGCCACTGCTCCTGGCCCCGGTCTTCCATTTTTAAAATTTTGCCATTTTTAGAAAGAAATGAAGTCCAACACTGCATCTGTATTCCTAATCACCTGAATTTCTATTTCTCCCTTATTTTCCCATCCTTGTAGGCCCTTATATGCATTTATTTTTCCCTATTTACTAGGATCAGGTAGAAGGAAATAGAGGACTTTTATCCTCCTTCTAAGAATTGAGAAGAAGCTAGATTATCAGAAATTAAATTTATAGAGCTATTTTCATCCATGGTGCTTAAAGGGCATTCATATAGCTTACTGGTCTTTGAAATCTTGTAGAATAATTAGACATTTTATCTTCCCCTAGTCTATACCCCACATTCCCATCTTTGTGACTCTAGTTGTCGCATCTTTGATTATGTGATACTATTTCTTTTGTGCCAGACATGTTTTATCTCCTAATTTTCAGTGGGTAGGAGCCAAACAGCATGAATTACAAGTAAACTCAATGCAGCTGCTGTACTACCAGGCTCCGATGTCATCTGCCATGTTGCTGGTTGCTGTGCCCTTCTTTGAGCCAGTGTTTGGAGAAGGAGGAATATTTGGTCCCTGGTCAGTTTCCGCTTTGGTAAGTTCGAATTGAATTGTTTTGATATCTAAGAAACAGTATAATAATAACTCCTCCATTATTAATGTAATTTTTAGTTTTCAGAGCACTATGTCCGATCCATTCTCACATTTATCATCATAATCACCATAAAAGGAGGTAAGGTAAGGATTCTTTTTCAGATGAAGAAATTGAGGCACACAAAGGTGAAGGGACTTGTCTAGAGTGAGGCAGCTACTCAGTGGCAAAAGCAGAACTACAATTAATGTCTTCCGATGCCTGGTTACTGTTCTGACCATGTCAAGCTAGAGCCCACAAATAATTTGGACATTTAGATTAAGTTAAATTTTTTTACAATGAAAACATAGCTTTATAATCACTATATCGGTTTTGAACATACGTAAAAATATAAAGAAAGTGAAGGGGCCAGGCACAGTGGCTCACTCCTGTAATCCCAGCACTTTGGGAGGATGAGCTGGGCAGATCGTTTGAGCCCAGGAGTTTTAGACCAGCCTGGGCAACATAGGAAGACCTCATCTCTACAAAAAATTAAAAAATGGGCAGGGTGTGGTGGCTCATGCCTGTAATCCTGGGACTTTGGGAGGCTGAGGCGGGTGGATCACTTGAGCTCAGGAGTTCAAGACCAGCCTGGCCAACATGGCAAAACCCAGTCTTTACTAAAAATACAAAAAAATTAGCTGAGGCTGGGTGCGGTGGCTCATGCCTGTAATCCCAGCACTTTGGGAGACCAAGGCAGGCAAATCACCTGAGGTCAGGAGTTCAAGACCAGCCTGGCCAACATGGCAAAACCCCATCTCTACTAAAAATACAAAAATAAGCCAGGCGTGGTGGCACACACCTATAATCCCAGCTACTCAAGGAGGCTGAGGCACAAAAATCACTTGAACCCGTGAGGTGGAGGTGCAGTGAGCTGGGATCACACCTCTGTCTCAAAAAAAAAAAAAAAAAAAGAATTAGCTAAGTGTGATGGCATGCTCCCTGTAATCCCAGCTACTCAGGAAGCTGAGGCATGAGATTTGCTTGATCCTGGGAGGTGGAGGTTGCAATGAGCCAAGATTGTGCCACTGCACTCCAGCCTGGGCCACAGAGCAAGACTCTGTCTCAGAAAAAAAATAAATAAATAAAAAAGCCAGGCATGGTGGCACATGCCTGCGGTCCCAGCTACTTGGGAGGCTGGGGTGGGAGGATCACTTGAGCCCAGGAGGTTGAGGCTGCAGTGAGCCAAGATAGCACCACTGCATTTCAGCCTGGGCAACAGAGTGAGACCCTGTCTCAAAAAAAAAACCAAACCAAAACAACAACAACAGAAGAAAGTGAAGGGCCCCTGGAACCCTATCACACTAAGGTAATTACCTTTACCATTTTGGTGAGGATCATTTCATGGATCTCTTTTGTATAAACACATAGGTACACATGCATGTGTGTATAATTTTAGATATGGAATGATATCATAGATGCTGTTTTTATTGCAGATTCCTTTTCCCCAGCCTTCCTAGCCACACACTCTTCCACATTCCATTACCCCCTAATCTTCCACATTCCATTACCCCCTAATCCGTGCCCCTTGAAGTCATGTTAACTTCCTAAGTGCTTGTTCTTCCATATTTTTCTCCATGCCGTATATATCCATACACACACACACACACACACACACACCCCAATTAAACATCTATTTCTTTTCTTTTTTTTTTTTCTTTTTTTTGAGATGGAGTCTCACTCTGTCGCCCAGGCTGGAGTGCAGTGGTGCAATTCTTGGCTCACTGCAAACTCCGCCTCCCGGGTTCAAGCGGTTCTCCTGCCTCAGACCCTAGCTGGGACTATAGGCGCACACCACCACGCCCAGCTAATTTTTGTATTTTCAGTAGAGATGGGGTTTCACCATCTTGGCCAGGATGGTCTCAATCTCTTGACCCCGTGATCCACCCGCCTCGGCCTCCCAAAGTGCTGGGATTACAGTCATGAGCCACCGTGTCCAGCCACATCTGTTTCTTTGACAAAAATGGAATCCTATTACATATGCTTTTCTGTATCTTGCTTTTCTGACTTAATAATATCTCCTAAAAATCTCTCCAAAGCATTCTTTCCAGGGTCTATTTTGTTGTTGTTGTTGTTTTTGTTTTGTTTTGTTTTGTTTTGAGTCAGAGTCTCACTCTGTCACCCAGGCTGTAGTGCAGTGGCGTGATCTCTGTTCACTGCAACCTCCACCTCCTGGGTTCAAGTGATTCTTGTGCCTCAGCCTCCCGAGTAGCTGGAATTACAGGTGTGCGCCACCATGCCTGGCTAATTTTTTTGTATTTTTGGTAGAGACAGGGTTTCACCATGTTGGCCAGGCTGGTCTTGACCTCCTGACCTCAAGTGATCCACCCACCTCGGCCTCCCAAAGTGCTGGGATTACAGGCGTGAGCTGCCGCGCCCAGCCGGTGTCTGTGTAATAGCCCCTCTGCATATTCACTTTTTTCCCAGTTCTTTACCACTATGAACAATATTGTGATAAACATCCTTGTACATCATGTGTTCTCATGTACTGATAACTTTTTTCCTATGGAAATGAGTCCCAGGAGTGGAATTGGCAAATCAAGGGCATATGTATTTTGGGGACTTTTATTTTTTAGAGACAGGGTCTGGCTATGTTGCCCAAGCTGGCCTCAAGCTCCTGAGCTCAAGTGATCCCCCCAACCTCAGCCTCCCAAGCAGCTGGGACTAATGCTTTGGGGACATTTTAAGTTAGAAGGTATAATCCTCCTATGTCTTAGTCAGTTCAGGCTGCTATAACAAAACTACAATGGACTGGGTGGCTTAAACAACAAATACTCATTTCTCACAGTTCTGAAGTCTGGAAGTCTGAGAACAGGCTGCCAGTATGGTTGGGTTCTTGGTGAAGGCTCTTTTCCTGCTTTATAGATGGCAGTCTTCTTGCCATATCCTCATCTGACAACAAGGAAGAGGAGAAGCAAGCTCTCTTGTATCTCTTCTTATCATAGGGACTAATCCCATTCATGAAGGCTCTGCCCTTATGCCATAGTCACCTCCCAAAGGCCCCACCTCCCAATACCATCACCTTGCGGGTAAGGATTTCAACATAGGAATTTTGGGGGGACACAAACATTCAGTCCATAATACCTTACTTATCAGGAATTCCTGCTTCCCACAAGAGTTCCCACAACTCTTGGAACACAGTCAGTGGGAATATCTTTTTTGTTGGTCGCATCAATTTATCAAGCACCTATATAGCCCTTAGTCTGTTCCCAGCACTATTCAAAGCACTATGTAAATATTAACTTATTTAATCTTCATAACTTTATTAGGTTGATGCTATACTAATACTATTTGTATTAGTCCATTTTATGATGTTATAAAAGCATACCTGAGACTGAGTAATTTATAAAGAAAAGAGGTTTATTTTGGCTTATGGTTCTGCAGACAGTACAAGAAGCATTAGTGCTGGCATCTACTTCTAGTGAGGGCCTCAGGAAGCTTACAGTCATGGTGGAAGGTGAAGGGGGAGCAGGCATGTCACATGGCGAGAGAGGGAGCAAGAGAGAGAGGGGAGGAAATGCCAGTCTCTTTTAAACAGCTAGCTCTCATGAGAACTAATAGAGCAAGAACTCACTCATTACCCTGGGGAGGGCACCAAGCCATTCATGAGGGATCCAGCCCCATAACCCAAACACCTTCTACTAGGCCTCACTTCCAACATTGGTGATCAAATTTCAACATGAGATTTGGAGGGAACAAACATCCAAACTATATTACCATTGTTATTATTTTTACTGATAAGGAAACCGAGAGATAAAGAGTTAGTAACTGGCTCGCAATCCCACAGCTAATAAGCCGAAACACAATTTGGATACATGCCTTCTGGGTCCAAAGTCTGTGTTCTCCAGTGCTCCGCTCTGCTTCCCCTAAGTAGACCAGTAGTTGTTTCAAATTTATATATTTTACCATATACACTTTTTTTCTAAAGTAGAGGTCATTGGACCATCTATCAGATAATATTTCCACTTTGCAAAAGTCCTAGCCATCCTGGTTATCTGGTTTCAAACCATTGCAGCCTAGAGACCTTATACTACAAGGAGAGAGGATTTTTTTCGTAGCCTTCTAACAGATTTTAAAATGAGGACAGCAGCAGAAAAGCCATTAAAAAAAAAAAAAAAAAGGCAAAGAAACCAAGACCACAGCAGGCTGAGGCCATTTAGTGTGAAGGAAAGTCATCTTCATTCCTTAATGTCCCTAGGAGGCATCCTTGACTCAAAGTAGAGCATTGTGTCAACTCAACTTTTTTTTTTTTTTTCCATATGAAGCCAGCATTACCCTAATACCAAAACCAGGAAAGGACACAACCAAAAAAGAAAACTAAAGACCAATATCCTTGATGAACATAGATGCTAAAATCCCTAACAAAATACTAGCTAACTGAATCTAACGACGTATCAAAAAGATAATCCACCATGATCAAGTGGGTTTCATACCAGGGATGTGGGGATGGTTTAACATACAAAAGTCAATAAATGTGATACACTGTGTAAACAGAATTAAAAACAGAAATCACATGATCGGCCAGGCGCAGTGGCTCACCCTTGTAATCCCAGCACTTTGGGAGGTCAGGGCGGGCGGATCACGAAGTCAGGAGATTGAGACTAGCCGAGACCATCCTGGCTAACACGGTGAAACCCCGTCTCTACTAAAAATACAAAAACAAAATTAGCTGGGTGTGGTGGCGGGTGCCTGTAGTCTCAGCTACTTGGGACGCTGAGGCGGGAGACTGGCGTGAACCCGCGAGGCGGAGCTTGCAGTGAGCCGAGATCGTGCCACTGCACTCCAGCCTGGGCGACAGAGTGAGACTCCAAATAAATAAATAAATAAATAAATAAAGGCATGATCATCTCAATAGATGCAGAAAGAGCATTTGACAAAATTCAGCATCGCTTTATGATTAAAACCCTTGGCAAAATCGGCATACAAAGGACATACCTTAATTTAATAAAAGCCGTCTATGACAGACCCTCAGCCAACATAATACTGAATGGGGAAAAGTTGAAAGCATTCCCTCTGAGAACTGGAACAAGACAAGGATGCCCACTCTTACCACTCCTCTTCAACGTGGAACTAGCTTCTTTATATTCTTCAAAGTCCGTAACAAAGACCCTAACAAAGTAGAGTAATTGTGTTTTTAATGATGTGCCAAGTATCAAGTTTAAGTTTTCTTTGGAACTTAAACTTCTTAATAGTTTATATCATGAATATCATTTTATCTAAATTCAGAAACAAAATGATTCTATAACTTTTTGGATAAAATCATGGGATAGATTTGAACAGAACTTTGTATGGGTATATAGTGGTCCAACCCATTTGTCCCCCTGTGCCCAGCCAAGTTATCTATAAAAAGGAATAATATTTTTACAACTACTTTGTGGATGTATGTGAAAATTAAATAAGTGAATACATGTAAAACAGAACAATTATTGGTGCATAATAAGTGTTATGTAAGCTGTGATCATCATGATTTTTATTATGTCCTCAAGTAGTTTCTAAGCTCTTTGAGGGCAGGAACTTTGTACATATTGCGTTCCTCAGAAGGCCTGGCCTAACTTTGTAGATATCCAATGAATGCTTATTGAGTTAAATAAGAATAACAATGAGGCCAGGTGCAGTGGCTCAGGCCTGTAATCCCAGCACTTTGGGAGGCCAAGGGGTGCAGATCACCTGAGGTCAGGAGTTCGAGACCAGCCTGGCCAACATGGTGAAACCCCATCTCTACCAAAAAATACAAAAAAAATTAGGTGGGTGTGGTGGCATGGGCCTATAATCCCAGCTACTGGGGAGGCTGAGGCAGAAGAATCACTTGAACCTGGGAGGCAGAAGTTGCAGTGATGCAAGATTGCGCCACTGCACTCTAGACTAGGCGACAGAGTGAGACTCCATCTCAAAAAAAAAAAGAATAAAAATGAGCAATTTAATAGAAAAAGATCTCGGCCGGGCGCAGTGGCTCACACCTGTAATCCCAGCACTTTGGGAGGCCGAGGTGGGTGGATCATGAGGTCAGGAGTTCAAGACCAGCCTGGCCAAGATGGTGAAACCCATCTTTACTAAAAATACAAAAAATTAGCCGGGCGCGGTGGCAGGCGCCTGTAGTCCCAGCTACTCAGGAGGCTGAGGAAGGAGAATCATTTGAATCTGGAGGGTGGAGGTTGCAGTGAGCCCAGATCGTGCCACTGCACTCCAGACTGGGTGACAGAGTGAAACTCCGTCTCAAAAAAAAAAGAAAAAGATCTCGAAGGAGGTATGCCGAGATGTTAATGTGTGGGTGGTTGGGATTATAAGAATTCCTTATATTCTTTTTGCTTTTCTTTATTGTCTGATGTACAATAATAATAATGCATATGTATACTTTTTCTTTAGATTAATAAGAAAAATGAACCTGGAAATTCACAATCACAGAAAGGATGTTATTGCAGTATTTTTTGTTGATTCTTGTGGAAAAAATTACGTTTTTTCTAAACACTGTTCATTCTGCTTTTTTACTTGGAATTCTTACTGTCTCCCAACCCCAAATTCTCTTTCTTTTTTTTTTTTTTTTTTTTTTTTTTGAGATGGAGTCTTACTCTGTCGCCCAGGCTGGAGTGCAGTGGCGTGATCTCGGCTCACTGCAAGCTCCACCTTCCAGGTTCATGCCATTCTCCTGCCTCAGCCTCCCAAGTAGCTGGGACTACAGGCGCCCGCCACTGCGCCCAGCAAATTTTTTATATTCTTAGTAGAGACGGGGTTTCACCGTGGTCTCGATCTCCTGACCTCATGATCCGCCCACCTTGGCCTCCCAAAGTGCTGGGATTACAGGCGTGAGCCACCGCGCCCGGCCCTCTCTTTCTAATCTTATTTATTAATGGTTGATATTTGAATTTTTTAAAATGCCGAATGAAATGTATCTTTGCTTGATGATTATGATTGCAGTGCTTTGCATTAATGGTTCTTTTGGTTTATTTGTAGCTTATGGTGCTGCTATCTGGAGTAATAGCTTTCATGGTGAACTTATCAATTTATTGGATCATTGGGAACACTTCACCTGTCACGTATCCTTTTCATATAACTTAGAAATGCATCGTCTTTTATATTTTCCAAAACTTTTACATTCATTACCTTATTTGAATCTCACACTAACTATTGCATGGCCTAAATTGAGTAGAGAGAGTTATTTTTAGCCTTTTACTGTATCTTTACCCACTAAAGGATTTTAAAGAAATATGAACTGAAGGGGCAAGTGTGGTGGCTCACACCTGTAATCCCAACACTTCAGGAGGCTGAGGCGGGTGGATCGCTTAAGGCCAGGAGTTCAAGACCAGCCTGGATAACATGGTGAAACCCCGTCTCTACAAAAAATATATAAATTAGCTGGGTAAGGTGGTGCACGCCTGTAATCCCAGCTACTCAGGAGGCTGAGGCACAAGAATTGCTTGAACTGGGGAGTCGGAGGTTACAGTGAGCTGAGATTGTGCCACTGTACTCCAGCCTGGGCAACAGAGCAAGACTCTGTCTTAAAAAAAAAAAAAAAAGAAATATGAACTGAGCAAGTGGGTTAGCTTTTTGTGTCATGAATGTTTCTGAATTTTCTTATGTAATAGGTGACCTTTTCCCTTACAAAAATTAACTCAGAGTACCATTTCTTACAGACAGTGAGATTAAATATTTTTTGAATGAATAGTGAGGTGGAGGTTTGGATTTTCAAACAATTTTCAGGTATTTATAGTAACAAAGTAGAGGAATGGTTAACAAATAACAAAAGATAATTTCAGGCCACTGGCATCTGGCTATGGAGTATGTGTTTGTACTTATTTGGATATGGGTGTGCCTGTTTTTCTCAATATTATTTCAAGTCAAGAAATGAAGTCATTGGCCGGGTGCCATGGCTCACGCCTGTAATTCCAACACTGTGGGAGGCCGAGGCAGGAGGATCACTTGAGCCCAGGAGTTCGAGACCAGCCTGGGCAACATAGGGAGAACCTATCTCTACCAAAAAAAGAAAAAATAGAAATGAAGTTATATGTTAAAGGTCAAATTCAACTGTCCATTTGTACCATTCTGTTTGTCATCCTGTTTCTCTTCACATTTCACTCTGCCCCCACCCTTAGGCAAATGCAACAAATGAATTTCCCCAGGAAGTAAACAAGTAGGATATTTGCCAACTATCAATAAAAAACAACAACGATAAGTTTTTTAGAAAACCAATACTTAACAAATATTTATTTTGTGTCAGGCACTGTTAGAAACATTTTGTATGTATTAGTCCATTTAATTCTCACAGCAGCTCTGTGAGGTAAAGTCTGTCATTTTTGTTTATAGAAAAAGTAGAGGCACAGAGAGGTTAACCAACTCACTTAAGGCACACAGCTGACAAATGGGATGTCCAGATTTGAACCCATGCAGTCTAGTCCCCAAATTTGTACATCATACTACCCAATCAAGGCATCCAAATATGTGCTCTGATTTAAAACATTAATTTATTCAATAAGTAGTTATTGAATACCCACTAAACCAGTTATTGATATAAAAATATTTATATACTGAACATCTACTGTGTGCCAGGCACTGGGGATACAGTAATGAACCACATAGACAAAAGTCTTTGCTCTCACAGGCTTGAATTCTGGTGAGGAAGACTAGAAATAGAAAACAATTAAATATTTATATACAGTGTTGGATAGTGTTAACTGCCAAGGAGTAAAAATAAAGCGGGGAAGAGAATGTGAAATGTCATAGACAGCATTGAAGTTCTAGGCAGGGCTAGTCAGGAAGGCCTCAGTGGGAAGACGACATTTGAGTAAAGACCTGAAGGAAATGCAGTTGCTCCATGCAGATCAGGAGGAAAGAACATTCCAGGCAGAGGCAACAGCAGGTGCGAGGCCCTAAAAAAACCAAGGAAGCCTGTGTGGTTAGAGCAGGTTGAGCAAAGGAGGGAATGTGGTAGGCTGAGAAGTAACACAGAACTGAATTGAGTAGGGCGTTTACGTAAGGACTATTAAACTGAGTGAGATGGGAAGCCATTAGCATTTTGAGCAGAGAAGTAACATGATTTTCTAATAGAAGCACTCAGTGGGCCGGGCACAATGGCACACCTGTCATTCCAACACTTTGGAAGGCCAAGACAGGAGGATCCCTTGAGCCCAGGAGTTCGAGACCAGTCTGGGCAACATAGTAAGACCCTGTCTCTACAAAAAGTTTTTTAAAATAAAATAAATCATAGAATCACTCAGGACTCCTGTGTTGAGAATAGACTTAAGAAGGATTTCTCAACCTCTGGGCTGTTGACTTTTTGGGCTAGACGGTTCTTAGTGCAGGCCTGTTTAGTACACTGTAGGATGTTTTCAGCAGGCCTGGGCTCTACCACCAGATGCCAGTAGCATACATACCCTTTGCCCAGTTGTGACAACCAAAAATGCCTCCAAAGATTGCCCACAAAGCAGAATCACCCATGGTTGAGAACTACTGGACTGAAAGAGGCACAGGAAACTCAGGAGACTGCTACGATATTCTAATTTAGAAGTAATAGTGGCTACCAGTATGATAGCAGTGGATATAGTAAGAAGTGACTGGATTCTGGAAATATTTCTAAGAAGAGCCAACAGGTTTTGCTGCCGAGTTGGATGTGGAGAAAGAGAAAACAAGGCTGATTTACATGGTTTTTGACCTGAGCACCTGGTAGAATGGAGTTGCCATCAACTAAGATAGGATACCCAGAAGGAGGTTTGGGGCTGGGGAGGAAGATAAGGTGCTCAGTTCGGGGAGTATTTTGTTGTTGTTGTTTTTGAGACAGGGTCTTGCTCTGTCACCCAGGCTGGAGTGAAGTGGCGCGATCATGGTTCACTGCAACCTCAAACTGTTGGGCTCAAGCATTCTTCCCACCTCAGCCTTCCAAAGTGCTGGGATTACAGGTGTGAGCCACCACGCCCAGCCAGGTGCTCAGTTTTGGATAAACAAGTCAGGGTTCAAAGGTGACGTCTCAGCAGGAGGCATCACAGGGAGTGAGCAGTATGAAGCTGTGGTTTAAAGTGATGAGACTAGTTGAGATTACCAAGCAGACAAGTAGAAGAAAATAAGTCCAAAGACTGAGTGTTGGGTTTGAGTCCAGTATTTGGAATTCAGAGAGATGAGAAACTAGGCGGAGGATGAGAAAGAGCAGTCAGAGGTGGAAGGAAGGAGGAGACTGGCACAGAACCAGAGGAAGGAGGAGGAGGCGGGATCAGTGTCTGTGTCAGATGCCGCTGGCAGGCCAAGTTCAAGGAGACTGGTCACCATTGAGGGACTGAGTGAGGTGGAGGGCACTGGGTTTGACCAGAACATTCTGCCTGGAGTAAAGTGGGTTGGGGTTGAGGTGACAGCCTGCCTGGAGTAAAGTGCAGAACTGGAAATACCACATGTAGACTGCTCTTTTGTTGTTGCTTTTACAAAAGGATTCATAAATAGTTTCTTTAAATTTGACTTCCTTCTAGTATAAATATACTTAAAAGAGAAGCTGAGGAGTAAAGAAATTTAAAGTGTTAGAGCCAGTGCGCATGAAGATAGCTCATAATTGAAAATAAAACATTATGACTATTGCCAACAACCTTGGGAAGATCCTCTGTGTCTCAGGAAGTCACCTTCATGGGATCAAGCCACCACATGCCCCTGGTGACGCAGCCTGTGCTCTCCTGAGGCACTGCTGCTGCCCAGCGGGAACCTCCAGGCTGCTTAGGTGGGCTTGGAGGTCAGACAGGTCCAGGTGTGAACACCGAGCTCTGCCACTCTCTGTGGGCCTGACTAGTGTGGGAACTCTCAGGGTCTCACTCTGATCACTTATGAAATGTATGAAAGGGAGGAAGTACGATCTATGATGTTGGGTGGTTGTATTTGAGAGAATGTGTCAAGCACCAAGCAGGTGTTTATGATACATAAGTACTGCTGTTGGTAATGTTATTATAGCTAGCACATATGGTGCTTACTATATGCTAGAAGCTTTGTGTATATTAACTTATTTAATCCTTACAATAACCCTGGGAGGTAAACCCCTTTTATATAGTGAGGAAACTAATGCACAGAGTGGTGGCTGTTTCTAGTGTTGTAATTAGGAAAAGCACATAGGCAAACATCATACATCTGAAGAACAAGAGAGTACTCATTTATATAGAAAAAATAATTATATTTAAATATAAGTAATTGTGTGTGTGTGTGTGTGTGTGTGTGTGTGTGTGTCTGTGTCTGTGTCTGTGTCTGTGTCTGTGTCTGTGTGATGGAGTTTCGCTCTTGTTGCCCAGGCTGGAGTGCAATGGTGTGATCTCGGCTCACTGCAACCTCCGCCTCCCAGGTTCAAGCGATTCTCCTGCCTCAGCCTCCCGAGTAGCCGGTATTACAGGCATGCACCACCACGCCCGGCTAATTTTGTACTATTAGTAGAGACGGGGTTTCTCCATGTTGGTCAAGCAGGTCTCGAACTCCTGACCTCAGGTGATCTACGCCCCTTGGCCTCCCAAAGTGCTGGGATTAGGATTAGAGGCGTGAGCCACCGTGCCTGGCCACAAGTAATTTTTAAATGGTGTGTGTGTGTACTTAGTTTGCTTTTTAAATGAACAATGATTTGGAAAAATCTTAATCCAGTGGCATGTTACTGGCAGTATTTTGGATTAGAACATGGGCTTTCAAGTTAAATAGACCCATTCATGTTTGGACTCCACCTCTGCTACTTAATAGCTCTGTAATCTGGGGCATGTTACTTAAAATCTCTGAGCCTCTACAATCGTAAATAGGAAGAGTGAGCCTGCAGTGAAGGTAAACGTGATGCCTAACTTCGACAATTTCATGTAAATCGCCCAGCATGATGTTTGGTGTATAGTTGGTGCTCAGTATTACTCCCTCTCCCCCTCCCTCTTTTCCCTCCTTAACTCAAGTTAGCTCTTTGGTACCTTACATATCTCACTTCATTTCCCAAGGAAACACCACTGTAAAACATAATTATAAATTGCTGTACAAAATACCTTCCCCGGACCTTGTTTGAAGGTCTTTCCTTTTATATTGTATCCCTTTTCTTTTTTGGAGGTCAGTAGGAATGGTTGAGGCAGTCTTGTGTCTCTGATGAATCAGTCGCTAAAACCTACCTGAAGAAACTAAGAAGTTCCCATTATTCTCTTTTTTTAGACAGTCTTGTTCTGTCGCCTGGACTAGAGTGCAGTTGTGCATTCTTGGCTCACTGCAACCTCCACCTCCTGGGTTTAAGTGATTCTCGTGCCTCAGGCTCCCAAGTAGCTGGGATTGAAGGCATGTGCCACCACGCCCAGCTAATTTTTGTATTTTTTGTAGAGACAAGGTTTCACCATGATGGCCAGGCTGGTCTCAAATTCCCAGCCTCAAGTGATCCACCACCTCAGCTTCCCAAAGTGCTGGGATTACAGGCATGATCCACCGCGCCTGGTCCCATTGTTCTTTACATCTGATGGGCTGCTTTTGGGTTGTTTTATGCAGTGCGAGTGTGTGTGTAAATATTAACATCTATCTTGTTATTCCTTTTTATCCTTATCCAAAAACCTCAGCTATAACATGTTCGGACACTTCAAGTTCTGCATTACTTTATTCGGAGGATACGTTTTATTTAAGGATCCACTGTCCATTAATCAGGCCCTTGGCATTTTATGTACATTATTTGGCATTCTCGCCTATACCCACTTTAAGCTCAGTGAACAGGAAGGAAGTAGGAGTAAACTGGCACAACGTCCTTAATTGGGTTTTTGTGGAGAAAAGAATGTTGTCCCAAGAAGATAAAAAATATTGTTAAGTGTGCAAGTTATTTAAAAAAAAAAAATTGGGCCAGGCACGGTGGCTCACGCCTGTAATCCCAGCACTTTGGGAGGCCAAGGCCAGCGGATCACTTGAGGTCAGGAGTTCGAGACCAGCCTGACCAACATGGAGAAACCCTGTCTCAACTAATAATACAAAATTAGCCAGGCGTGGTGGTGCATGCCTGTAATCCCAACTACTCGGGAGGCTGAGGCAGGAGAATCACTTGAACCCGGGAGGCGGCGGTTGCAGTGAGCCGAGATCGTACCATTGCACTCCAGCCTGGGCAACAAGAGCAAAACTCCATTTCAAAAAAAAAAAATTGGTGACAGACTCAATGATGGAATGATTTGTCGGAATTAACACAAAGCAGATTTTATTCATATAATGACTTTTTTTAAAGAGTCTCTTTTTTAAAAAAACTTAATTCTCTAAAACCAAAATGGTTCATGCTTCTTTTTAAAAATGATTGTATAAAATGTATGGAATGGTTAGCCTGGTGTGGTGGTGCACACCTGTAATCCCAGCTACTTGGGAGGCTGAGACATGAGAATCGCTTGAGCCTGGGAGGCGGAGGTTGCAATGAGCCAAGATTGTACCACTGCACTCCAGCCTGGGCGACAGAGCAACACACTGTCTCTCTCTCTCTCTCCATATATATATGTGTGTGTGTGTTTATATATATATATGTTTGTGTGTGTATACATATATACACATATATACACACACACATACATATACATATGTATATATATACCATCCCATATATATGTGGGATATATATATATATATATATATATATATATATATATATGGATATGGTTATATATATGGGATGGTTTGGTTGGTCCCAGCAAAGTACATGAAAATTAAAGTTCTGTGATAATGACAAAGGAATTGCTGTTACTGTACTGCAAATATGCTGTGGGTTCTTGGTGTTCAAACTCTTCTAAGGAAGGACACACAGTAGCTCTCTGCTTGCTGATAGATGGTGTCCCAGTGTGAGATTTGTTATTTTGATCAGAGTATTCAAATCAGAATTTAAACCTAGTGTTTCTATTTTAGTTTAGCTTCCTGATTTATATAAATGAAATCTCATTTATAAAGTATAATAAAGATGACTGTAAGACAAAATCCAATTCTAAAAGTATGATTTTTTTCTAGTAGAAAATTGATGTAAGAAATCATACATTATTCATACATTTATAGGTCATCTCTTTGAGTTTTCAGTGAACTATAGAAACTATATGGAGTTAAAAAACAAAACGGCAGCCAATCTCGGTGGCTCACACCTGTAATCCCAGCACTTTGGAAGGTTGAGGCAGGCAGATCACCTGAGGTTGGGAGTTCAAGACCAGTCTGACCAACATGGAGAAATCCCGTCTCTACTAAAAATACAAAATTAGCCAGGCATGGTGGCACATGCCTGTAATCCCAGCTGCTCGGGAGGCTGAGGCAGGAGAATCGCTTGAACCCAGGAGGCAGAGGTTGTGGTGAGCCGAGATCATGCCATTGCTCTCCAGCCTGGGCAACAAGAGTGAAACTCCATCTCAAAAAAAAAAAAAAAAAATAGCCCTATGTTTAAATGGCTCAAAGAAAAGACTATAAATGGAATTGAACATGTTTGTTAGCTGTTTGAGCATTTTATATTGGTAAATTTTTTATTTTCTTATTTTTTGTCTTACAGTCGACCAGGCTGGAATGCAGTGGCACAATCATGGCTCACTGCAGCCTCAGCCTCCTGGGCTCAAGCAATCCTCCTGCCTCAACCTCCCCAGTAGCTGGGACTACAGGTGCACACCAACATACCTGGCTGATTTTTATATTTTTTGTAGAGACAGAGTTTTGCCATGTTGCTCAGGCTGATCTCAAACTCTTGAGCTCAAGCCATCTGTCTGCCTCAGCCTCTCGAAGTGCTGGGATTACAGGCCTGAGCCACCACACCTGGCCAGTAATTTCTTAATCCTACCTCCCTGCTTCTATTGCCTAGCCCGTACATTTGAGGCTTCCATGGAGCTTTCTGTGGTACTGAAACACTTGGAGTGAACTGCAAACTTGGAGTGAACTACATCCAACCTTTCTAAGGTGGCTGGGGAAAATTCTTGTACAGCAAGTTGGGACAAAATAGCCATATAGATACTAGGCAGAAAAATTGGGATATTAGAGGAAATACATGATTTCCATTTATGGAGTGCTACATGTTTGCAAAATGTATTTCTGCTTTTCATCTTCTTGACATCTGAATATTAAAAGTAGTTGTTGATAATTTCATATAATAAATTGAGACATATCATTACTCTTGTAATAATTCATTTTCTAAATGTTATTTATCAACTTTCATGGAGAAAACAACTCTTAGGAGCACAAAGACCAGCCCGGGCAACATGGCAAAACCCTGTCTGCAAAAAATACAAAAATTAGCCGGGCCTAGTGGCACGTGCCTGTAGCTCCATCTACTCAGGAGGCTGAGGTGGGAGGATTTCTTGAGCCCAGAAGACGCAGGTTGCAGTGAGCCGAGATCGTGCCACTGCACTTCAGCCTGGGCGACAGACTGGACTCTGTCTCGGAAAAAAAAAAAAAAAAAAAGGGAAGAGCCACAAAATATACCTTTTGATAAGACAGTAAATTTTATGTTTTGTGTTTTTTAACACAATAAAAATATATATACACACATATAATATACCTTTGGGGTTTTTAGGATTTTTTTTTCCTGGACTCTGAAATGAGAAGCCTCGCTGAAAATCTGTTTTGGAGAATTCCAGTTTGTCAGTCAGTCTCTTGTGTAATTAGTACGTGTGGCTTCCTTCTTTGTTTTAAATATTCTTTGGTTCTTCTCATTTTACAAAGATATATATTTTTTGTGCTAAGGACAGAGCAATTAGTTTTTACCAGATAAGCCTCGGGTATTATGTTTGTCTAAGAAACATTCTCTGTGTATGTTTAAATTGTAATTATTTCCCAAAAGCTGAGGAAAATGTTTCAGCACAGTGAGGATTTGACGTCTGCACTGAGAACAGCTGAGTTTATTTGTGCCATTTAGAAATTCGTAACTGTAGGCTGGGCGCAGTGGCTTACGCCTATAATCCCAGCACTTTGAGAGGCCAAGGCGGGTGGATCACCTGAGGTCAGGAGTTTGAGACCAGCCTGGCCAACATGGCGAAACACTGTCTCTACTAAAAATACAAAAATTAGCTGGGCATGGTGGCGGGCGCCTGTAATTCCAGCTACTCGGGAGGCTGAGACAGGAGAATCACTTGAACCAGGGAGTCGGAGGTTGCAGTGAGCCGAGACTGCGCCATTGCACACCAGCCTGGGTGACAAGAGTGAAACTCTGTCTCAAAAAAAGAAAAAAAAAAAGAAATTTTTAACCTGAAATAGAACTTGGGGAGGGTGTTATATAATATATGTGTCAATAGGAAGGCAGTAAGAAGATTGGAGTAAGACAGGATGGGGTTACATGTATATAAATGAATAAAATAAGTACTGCTAAAACTTGAGTCTGATAAACTTTTTTGCCCTGAAGATAATCATCCCACTGAAAAGAAAACTCCCGGGGAAAATATGCCAGATACTAGGACCAAGCACGGAGACAAACCAGATACAGTGCTTTCAAAGAAAACATGCTGTCCTTTGTTACCAGTGTAATTGTAATTATTGTTTATTCTGTGTTAAGTGACTGAATTTCAATTTTTTACCTTTTAAAAATAAAGAGAACCTCTTTTTACTTCTCTATTGCATATGAGAGCCGATGGAAGAAGGATGGCATCTGTGTAACATATGCATGGTAACGCTGACGTGTTCAGCTGTTCATATTTGGCCTGTCCAAATAAGCAGAAATGAATGAAACAAAATTCCATCTCCTTTTAAAAATAACATAAAGGAGAAATCTATCTCTGTGAAATGAAGTAAGCATTCTTCTGTTTCACTTTTTAAAATACTTTTAAAATCTTGCTGTTTTCAACCTATTAATGACTTTTTAAAATTGTATTTCAAAGCAGAAACATTAGGTTGGGTATGGTGGCTCACGCCTGTAATCCCAGCACTTTGGGAGGCTGAGGTGGGCAGATCACCTGAGGTCAGGAGTTCAAGACCAGCCTGGCCAATATGGTGAAACCTTGTCTCTACTAAAAATACAAAAATTAGCCAGGTGTGGTGTTGCATGCCTGTAGTCCCAGCTACTTGGGAGGCTGAGGCAGGAGAATGGCTTGAACCCAGGAGGCGGAGGTTGCAGTGAGCCGAGATCACGCCACTGCACTCCAGCCTGGGCAACAGAGCAAGATTCCATCTCAATAATAATAACAAAGCAGCAACATTAATCAAGCACTCTGTATTCACTCCGTCAGTAAATACTGTCGGGTGAATGACTGCAGAATGGCCAAAGGTGAGAGTTTGATTAAAAGAAAGGAGACCTTGGCCGGGCACGGTGGCTCACGCCTGTAATCCCAACACTTTGGGAGGCTGAGGCGGGCGGATCACCTGAGGTCAGGAGTTCAAGACCAGCCTGGCCAACATGGTGAAACCCCATCTCTACTAAAAATACAAAAAAATTAGCTGGGCGTGGTGGTGGATGCCTGTAATCCCAGCTACTTGGGAGGCTGAGGCTGGAGAATCCCTTGAACTCGGGAGGCGGAGGTTTCAGTGAGCCAAGATCATGCCATTGCACTGCAGCCTGGGCAACAAGAGCAAAACTGTCTCAAATAAATAAATAATAAAAGAAAGGAGACCGGATTTATTAGATGTGGTCCGTTTTGTCTTTCTGTTCCCAAACTTAAACTGGATTATACCTGCTAATATCAGGAATATAATGATAATTGCATTCATTCAACAAAAATTTATTGAGCATATACTGTGTGCCAGGTACTGTCCTAGGCATTATGGATATAAAACAGTTTTTATGTAGAGACAGTCCTATATTTCCTATGATCTTAAGGAACATTTGTCTAGTATTAGAGATAGGACTAATTAAACAAAAACAAGACAAGAATAATTAAACAGCAAACTCAATGAATGCTAAAGGGAACATCGTTCTGTGAGCACATAACAAAAGAATCTGGCCCAGGCTTGGCACTTGTGGAGGGAGTCCATGAGGAAAGTTTGAGCTGCAGTCATAGATACATAGAAGTTAGCTAGCTAGGCAGAGGGAGGGTATTGCATTCTGGAAAGAGGAAATAGCACATACAAATGCCCAGTGGTTGGAGGAATTGTGATGCTTTTAAAGAACTGTAAAAAGGATGGAGTCTGGAGACTAAATTTGGGAGTGGGGAGACATGGTGTGTCCTGCACCTGGAAATGTAGATAGACCTCAGGCCATACAATACCTGGAGGCTATGGTAAGCATCTTTAGTAAGAGCAAGGGGGAGTGTTGTGAGCACTGTCACAGTAAATTTCTTTGTTTTGAAATTAGTGGAGGAGAACCAGAGAGATGCCAGGAGACCAGTTAGTTGGGAGATGACTGTAGTTAGAGATGGTGGTAGCTTCAAAGGTAGTGGAATGAGATAAGTGGAAATAATTGAGTAGCTGGAGTCAACTGGACTGGAGATGGATTGGAAATGGAGGGCATGAGAAGGGGTGAAGTTAAGGATCACACTTCAGCTGGGCGCAGTGGCTCATGCCTGTAATCCCAGCACTTTGGGAGGCTGAGGTGGGTGGATTGCTTGAGTCCAGGAGTTCGAGACCAGCCTGGGCAAACATGATGAAACCCCATCTCTACAAAGAATACAAAATTAGCTGGGCATGGTGGTGTGGGCCTGTGGTCCCAGCTACTCAGGAGGCTGAGGCGGGAGGATCTCCTGAGCCCAGGAGTTTGAGGCTTCAGTGCACCATGATCACGCCACTGCACTCTAGCCTGGGTGACAGAGTGAGTCCCTGTCTCAACAACAACAAAAAATCACACATGTCTGATTTGCGCAGCTTGATAGAGAATGGTGCCATTCTCTGAACTGGGAAACACAAGAAGAGGACTGAGGAGAGGGATGAGGCAGAGGAATATTATGGGCCTTCTTGATACTGAGATATCCAATTAAAGATGTTGGCCAGGCATGGTGGCTCAGGCTTGTAATCCCAGCACTTTGGGAAGCTGAGGCAGTCAGATCACTTCAGATCAGGAGTTCGAGACCAGCCTGACCAACATGGTGAAACCCCGTCTCTACTAAAAGTACAAAAATTAGCTGTGTGCGGTGGTGCATGCCTATCATCCCAGCTACTTAGGAGGCTGAGGCAGGAGAATCGCTTGAATCTGGGAGGCAGAAGCTGCAGTGATCTGAGATTGCACCACTGCACTCCAGCCTGGGTGACAGAGAGAGACTCTATCTCAGAAAAAAAAAAAAAAGATGTTAATCAAATAATCAGTTTATAGAGGCCCAGAACTCAGGAAAATGTTTAGTTGAGGTGGAGATGAAACAGGAGTTTCTGGGGTATGCCTGATAAGGAGGAAAACAGACCAAGATGAGCTTACTGAAGAAGATAGCATAAAGCAAGAACAGACTATAACTGAAGTTGAGGAACTCTGGTATACGATGATAGAACATAATGCTGCAAAAGAAACAGAGAAGGAACAAAGAGGCGGGAGGAAAATGGGCCGGGCACTGTGGCTTATGCCTGTAATGCCAACACTTTTGAGAGGCCAAGGTGGGTGGATCTCTTGAGCTCAGGAGTTCAAGACCAGCCTGGGCATCATGGCAAAACCCTGTCTCTACAAAAAATACAATAATTAATAGTTTCGAAAGAAAGAAACCTGCCAAGCAAAAGTCCGGTCTCAGCCCGGGAGCTAGTAGCATGCAGTGGAACAGGTCTCACCTGGACGGCAGCACTGGGACTTCCAGTCCAGACTCTGCCATTCACTGGTATAGCCTTTGGCAAAGCCTTTGGGCAAGTTGCTCGAATCTTACTTCTCAGTTTCTTCACCTATAAAATGAGGGCTTTGATCCAAATAATTTCCAGGGGACTGTCCAGCTCCAAAATCCCCTGATTCTGCTTTTTCAGATTAAAATTATAATTTCTTATTTGCTTATAATAAAAGTAGATTGAATAAATTAATCAGAAGGGTTTGGTTTGTTTGACCTTTTTTTAATTTTAATTTTAATTTTTTATTTTTTGAGACAGAGTTTCCTCTGTCTCCCAGGCTTGGTTGCTGTGGCTCAATCTCAGTTCACTTCAACCTCCGCCTCCCGGGTTCAAGCGATTCTCCCGCCTCTGCCTCCCGAGTAGCTGAGATTACAGGCACCCACCATCATGCCCAGCTAATTTTTTGTATTTTTGTAGAGACAGGGTATCACCATGTTGGCCAGGCTGGTCTTGAACTCCTGACCTCAGGTAATCCGCCCACCTCAGCCTCCCAAAGTGCTGGGATTACAGGTGTGAGCCACCACGCCTGGCCTGTTTGACCTTTATAAGATCAATTTTTTTGTTCACAAGCATTTCTTTACTCATAGATACCATTTTTATAACTTATATGAGACGCATTTAATGTAATCATATTACTTTCTTATATTAGAAGATAGGATTTCTTCTGATGTATCGAAGTTACTTTATACTTCATATGAAGTCGTTAGGAGGTGAATTATTGCCAATTCAATGAATTATTTATGAGTATTAGGGGAATGTTTTTGTTATGCTGCTTTTAATTTGGAAAGCAGCATATCACTCAAACTATAGTAATTCACATTTTTCCATTTAACTAAAAATGTCTCGTAACTACTATGCCACAAGAACAAGCATGGATATTTATTTAACCAGCCAAGACTATGCATTTCTAAATATTTATTTTTTTCGGTTATCCATAGACTTTTCCTTTTGAAATCCAACGATCTGTATCAACCACATGTCTTCATTTTCCTTTTCCTGTTTGTCTTACTCTCCCCCCAAAAAGAGTCAGTTTCCTGTTTTCTCAATTTCTCAGTTTAAAATTAGAGCCCTATGGCAGGTGCCATGTACAGCTGCAAAGGTGGCAAGAAGCCCTGAGAAAGCTCAAGAAGCAGGTCAAGGGGGTGGGTAAGGAAGATGGGACGTTCAAGCAGAAACAAAAAGAGGAGCTAAAAGTGAAAGCCCCCCCCGCCACCAGCCCCCACCAGCCACAGGTGGAATTAAAGAAATCTGGCAAAAAATAAATTTTGTTATCCGTGCTTGGGGCGGTGACCCTTGACTCCATTCCTATTTAAACATCTGGATTCTCTGCCATAACATCTTTTGCCACCTATAGCTACAATAAAGTGTCGTCTTGGAGTCTGTTGTACATTTAAGAATAAACTTTTGTAAGGAAGTAAAAAAGAGTCTACAGTTCAGTGCAGGATAGGGATGGGTGGGCCTTAATTCAGGAGGTGGGAGGCTCAAAATCAATTACTCTATTGAGGAGATGGAATCTCCTGGAATCTCAAAAAGGATTTCCTTTAGGAATCATCAGACTCATCCGACTCGTCAAGTCTTTCTCTGCTTGGAGTTTTGTTTTGTTTTTATTTTGTTTTGTTTTAGAGATAGGTTCTCCCTCTGTCACCCAGGCTGGAGTGCAGTGGTGCAATCACAGCTCACTGCAGCCTCGAATTCCTAGGCTCAAGTGATCCTCCCACCTCAGCCTCCTGAGTAGCTGGGACTACAGGTGTGCACCAACAGGCCCAGATAATTTTATTTTTTGTAGAGACGGGGTCTTGCTATGTTGCCAGGCTGGTCTCCAACTCCTGGCCTCAAGTGATCCTCTTGCTCTGCCTCCCAAAGTGCTAAAATTACAGCTGTGAAACACCGCGCCTGGAGTTTAAAAGCAAGATTAACCTTTTTGGACTGGAGTTCTTAGAGAATTATGGTGTGACTCATTGACCATATTTGTTAGGATCAGCATTTTTATATGATTTAACACAAAATTTTACAGAAAAAAGTGCAAAAATGTTGTAAGGCACAGTTGGTTTCCTAAGCAAATGCCCATTCCTATTCTTTGTTCATCTCCACTCTAGAGGCTAGAAATGCTAAATTCTCTTTTTACCTTGTTGCCTTGTAGAGGGATGATCATATGACATCTCACCAATGGCACATAATTCAAAGTCTGCTGAGGATTTCTAGGGTATCCTGATTAAAAGGGACAGATGTGGCTGGTAGTGTCTATTACCACCTCCTTCCTGCCTTAAATGTAGCTGCGGATGTCTAGAATTGTGCTAATCAGCTTGTGACTATAAAAGAGAGGTGAAGAGAGCCAGATCTGAAAGTGGTGAGCCGACCAGGCATAGTGGCACACCTGTAACCCCAGCACTTTGGGAGGCCGAGGGAGGAGGATCATTTGAGCCCAGGAATTTGAGACAAGCCTGGGCAACATTGCAAAACCTGTTCTCTGTGAATAACTTAAAAATTAGTCAGGTGGCCGGGCGTAGTGGTTCACACCTGCAATCTCAGCACTTTGGAAGGCCGAGGTGGGTGGATCACCTGAGGTCAGGAGTTCGAGACCAGCCTGACCAACATGGAGAAACCCTGTCTCTGCTAAAAATACAAAATTAGCCGGGCATAGTGGCGTATGCCTGTAATCCCAGCTACTCGGCAGGCTGAGACAGGAGAATCGCTTGAACCAGGGAGGCAGAGGTTGCGGTGAGCTGAGACCATGCTATTGCACTCCAGCCTGGGCAACAGGAGTGAAACTCCATCTCAAAAAAAAAAAAAAAATTAGGTATATTGGTGTGCACCTGTGGTCTCAGCTACTCAGGAAGCTGAAGCAGGAGGATTGCCTGATCCTGGGAGGTCGAGGCTGCAGTGAGCCATGATCATGCCACTGCACTATATGCTGGGCAACAGAGGGAGACCCTGTCTCAAAAACAAACAAAACAAACAAACAAAAATAAGCACACACACAAAAAAGTGTTGAGCAGCTAAAACAATGCCGTTAGATGCCCTATCTCTTAAAAAAAAAAAAAAAAAAGATAAAAGAAAAGAAATTGGGTCTTGTGGCCGGGTGCGGTGGCTCACGCATAATCCCAACACTTTGGGAGGCTGAGGTGGGTGGATCACTTGAGCCCAGGAGTTTGAGACCAGCCTGGCCAACACGGCTTCTTGTTCTAGATGAAAAGTAAACCCCTATTTGGCTTACTCACTTAAAAAAATAATAATAATTAGAGACAGGGTGTTGCTATGTTGCCCTGGCTGGTCTCGCTTCTGGGTTCAAGTGATCCTCCTGCCTCAGCCTCCCAAAGTGCTGATATTACAGGCGTGAGCAACCACGCCAGCCTGGCTTAGCCACTTTTAATTATTACTCGTAGCTGCAAGAATGCCAATGAGCATTTGGGGTAAAAAGGGGCAAGAATGGAGGACCTGCTCTGTCTGTTGGACTTTGGAACTCAGGAAGCAACAACTAAGCGTACTCGTTGTCTTAGTCCATTTTGTGTTGCATAGAACAGAATACCTGAAACTGGGTCATTTATAAAGAAAAGGAATTTATTTCTTACAATAGTGGAGACTGAGAAGTCCAAGGTACAGGGGCCACATCTGGTGAGAGACTTCTTGTTCCTGGGAACTCTCTGCAGAGTCCCAAGGTGGCGGAGGGCCTCACGTGGTGAGGGGCTTGAGCATGATAGCTCAGGTCTCTCTTCCTCCTCTTATAAAGCCACCAGTCTCACTGGGCAGAGCCCTCATGACCCAGTCACCTCTTAAAGGCGCCATCTCTCAATATTGCAACATTGGGGATGTTTCCAGATGAGTTTTGGAGGAGACAATTATTCAAACTACAGCACTGGTTAAAAATAAAAATAGGGCCTGGCGTGGTGGCTCACGCCTGTCATCCCAGCAGTTTGGGAGGCTGAGGCAGATGGATCACCTGAGGTCAGGAGTTCGAGACCAGCCTGGCCAACATGGTGAAACCCCGTCTCTACTAAAAATATAAAAATTAGCCGGGCATGCTGGCGTGTGCCTGTAATCCCAGCTGCTCAGGAGGCTGAGGCAGGAGAATGGCTTGAACCCGAGAGGCAGAGGTTGCAGTAAGCTGGAATCACACCATTACACTCCAGCCTGGGTGACAAGAGCGAAACTCTGTCTCAAAAAAAAAAAAAAAAAAAAGGCCAGACTTGGTAGCTCACACCTGTAATCCCAGCACTTTGGGAGGCCAAGGCAGGAGGATCACTTGAGGTCAGGAGTTGGAGACCAGCCTGGCCAACATGGTAAAACCCCATTTCTACCAAAAATACAAAAATTAGCCGGGCATGGTGACGTGTACCTGTAATCCCAGCTGCTCAGGAGGCTGAGGCAGGAGAATCGCTTGAACCTGGGAGGCAGAGGTTTCAGTGAGCCGAGATCACGCCATTACACTCCAGCCTGGGTGACAAGAGCAAAACTCTGTCTCACAAAAAAAAAAAAAAAAAGGCCAGGCATGGTGACTCACGCCTGTAATCCCAGTGATTTGGGAGGCTGAGGCAGGCGGATCACTTGAGGTCAGGAGTTGGAGACCAGCCTGGCCAACATGGTGAAACCCAATCTCTACTAAAAATACAAAAATTAGCTGGACGTGGTGGCAGGCGCCTGTAATCCCAGCTACTCACTCAGGAGGCTGAGGCAGGAAACTCACATGAACCCTGGAGACGTAGGTTGCAGTGAGCCGAGATCACGTCACTGCACTCCAGCCTGGGAGACAGAGTGAGACTCCGTCTCAAAAAAAAAAAAAAAAAAGAAAAATTAGTCAGCTGTGATGGTGTGCACCTGTAGTCCCAGCTACGCTGAAAGCTAAGGCACGAGAATCGCTTGAACCTGGGAGGCGGAGGTTGCAGTGAGCTGAGATCATGCCACTGCACTCCAGCCTGGATGACAGAATGAAACTGTGTCTCAAAAAAAAAAAAAAAAAAAAAAAACTAGTAGCTAGCCCCACCCCCGACATTTTTCCAAACTCCAGAGAGTGGGGTGTGTGGAAGACAGGGACTGGTCTGGTGGCATGTAGATTCATAAATGGCGTCCAAACCTGGAGCTGTTGCTGGCTTGGAATGAATGAACCAGTTCCAGCCAGGAACAGACTTTCCCACCAAGTGGGAGGTGGCCTACCTGCCCTTCACCATCGTCTTTGTGCTCTCTGACACTGGTCATCCTCAGTTACCCAATATACCCCTCGCCCCAGCCCCAGCCCTAGTCACCCCTCATTCCTAGCAGTACCCCCAGTTCTGCTTCAAGTTGAGTCAGCAGATCAAGAAAGCACTATCACCAATGGTCGCAAGGTCATGCTTAAGTCTTCGAACTGGCCATCAGTGTGAAACTTCAACAGGTATTCACTAAGCAGATCTAGGAAAAACTCACTCTAATAACGTTCCAGGAATTTCCTAAGACCATAGTGGGAGACAGCTGCATCAGAGGCCTCCCAGTGCCATAGGACCATGGACATTGGTGAGCAACTGTGTGCTGGGAGGAAATGGCTGCTTATTGGCACGGAGTTATTGAATGCAGAACTTTTCAGCCAAGCACAGGGCTATTCTTCTGAAATCATAACATCATGAGGACATCCACTGCTTGTACTCAAATAGCATTCCTCACAGGGATGTCACACATGTGACTCTCATACCTCCAAAATCTCACTGCTGCTCTGAAACGCAAGAGATTTTGCCAAGGAAATGCTGACATTCCTTCTGTCCACTCCTCTCCCCACGCTGCACTGTGTGGCCCCAGAGAGGAAAGACAAGGGCTGTTACCATGGAGTTCTTGAATTTCATTATTTATCTCCCAACACAACTTTGGCCTCACCCTCTTCCCCAGCGTGAAGACGCACAACCCAAGTGGGACAGTCTGAATTTCCCCACCCTCAGGTGTCAGAGAATCAGAGGAAGTCATGCTGCTTATCTAGAATCTGCTAGAAATGGAGTTCACCCAAAGAATGACCATCACAGAATTTATGAACTACTCCTAGATCATGCAATTAATAAGTCCTCTAGCCCAGTACCACTCAAGGTGGGGTCTGGGCCCCAGTACCAGTCCATAAACAGTTTGCTGCCGGCTGGGTGTGGTGGCTCATGCCTATAATCCCAGCACTTTGGGAGGCCAAGGTGGGTGGATCACTTGAGATCAGGAGTTTAAGACCAGCCTAGCCAACATGGTGAATCCCCATCTCTATAAAAAGTACAAAAATTAGCCAGGTATGGTGGTATGTGCCTGTGATCCCAGCTACTCGGGAGGCTGAGGTGGGAGGATCACCCAAGCCCAGGGAGGTCGAGGCTGCAATGAGCCACCGTGATGGTGAACTGCACTCCAGCCTGAGTGACAGAGTGAGATCCTGTCTCAAAAAAAAGGGCGGGGTACGGGGATTTTGGGTAGTAATATCAATAGCAGACAAAATAGAATTTGAGGCAAAAAGTATTAATGGGATCAAGATTTTTTTTTAAAGAACAATCAACCACGAACATAGCAATCATGAACAACCCAGAAAACAGCATGAAAATTAAAAGGAAAATTGAGATTTTGAATACTTCTAATAGAAGTGATAGAGCAGGCAGCAGGGAAGTTAGTAACCTTGTCTAATAGGTTATCTGTACTCAAAAAGCATAGAACACACACTCCTTTCAAGTACCTGAGGAATGTTTATAACAGTAAAGATGAACAGAGATCATATTATAAATAGTTGGAAGATTTATTTTTTATTTTGTTTTTTAGAAACAGGGTCTTGCTGGCCAGGCGTGGTGACTCACGCCTGTAATCTCAGCACTTTGCAAGGCCGAAGCGGGTGGATCACCTGAGGTCAGGAGTTTGAGACCAGCCTAGCCAACATGGCGAAACCTCGTCTCTACTAAAAATACAAAAATTAGCTGGGCGTAGTAGTGGGTGCCTATAATCCCAGCTACTTGGGAGGCTGAGGCAGGAGAATTGCTTGAACCGGGAGGGTAGAGGTTGCAGTGAACCGTGGTCGCACCACTTCACTCCAGCCTGGACAAAAGAGCAAAACTCCATCTCCAAAAAAAAAGAAAAGAAACTGAGTCTTGTGGCCGGATGCAGTGGCTCACGCCTGTAATCCCAGCACTTTGGGAGGCCAAGGTAGGTGAATCACTTGAGCCCAGGAGTTTGAGACCAACCTGGCCAACATGGTGAAACTCCATCTCTACTAAAAATACAAAAGTTAGTTGGGCGTGGTGGTGTGCCCCTGTAATCCCAGCTACTCAGGAGGCTGAGGCAGGAGAATTGCTTGAACCCAGGAGGTGGAGGTTGCAATGAGCCGCTGCACTCCAGACTGCATTCCAGCCTGGGCGACAGAACAAGACTCTGTCTCAAAAACAAAAACAAAAAACTAGGTCTTTCTCTGTGGCTGACGCTGGAGTGCAGTGCCTTTTTGTAGGCACAATCATAGTGCACTGCAGCCCTGAACTCCTCGGCTCAAGTAATCCTCCTGCCTCAGCCTCCTGAGTAACTGGGACTATAGATATGCCCTACCATGTGTGGCTATATTTGGTAGGTTTTAAATGAAAAGATTTTTGTTTTCTGTACATTTATTTAAATTTAAAAAGTATTTAAACCATCTTTAAGAAACTTAATGCTGAGAATGTTCTAGAATAGTGAGTCATTAGATTTCAAAATATTGTTATTGAACCAGATGGTCTTGTGGCTTCAAAGAAGTCTCTGAAGTCACTCCAGGTGATATTAAAAGTACAGTGCTAGGACTAGACTGTCTGACCCAAAATATGTGGCTGGAACCAGAAAGGATATAAGCATGGTTTGAGAAGGAAAAAAAGCTTAACAAGGGGGAATTGAGGAAGCCATTTGCAAAACTTCACAGGAAAGTTAAATGAATGAATGAATAAAATGTGATTAATAAATATGGGGGCCAGGAATAGTGGCCTGCATCTGTAATCCCAGTGTTTTGGGAGGCCAAGGCAGGAGGTGCACTTGAGGCCAGGAGTTCAAGACCTGAGCAACACAGCAAGAACCCCGTCTCTATAAAAAATTTTATAAAATTAGCCGGGCGTGGTGGTAGACACCTGTAGTCCCAGCTACTTGGGAAGATGAGGCAGAGGATTGCCTGAGCCCAGGAGTTTGAGGTTATAGTGAGCCATGACTGTACCACTGCACTCCAGCCTGGGCAACAAAGTGAGACCCTGACTCTAAAAGTAAAATTAAATTAAAAATAAGTGGATAAATATGGGTTATGCTGTGAAGCATAGAGGGAGGGATGAAGAGGGACATTTTAAGCCACTTCTCTGGCCCCAGTTTCTGACATTATTTCTAAAATGCAGGATATCTGGTTATCCCAGACCAGTTATATTTTTTTTAAATTTGCTCAAATTTTTTATTTTTAAATCTTAACAATTTCTAAAATCACACTTTTTAATTTATTTTGTATTTTTTTGAGACAGGGTCTCACTTTGTCACCCAGGCTGGAGTGCAGGGGCACAAACATGGCTCACTGCAGCCTCGAACTCCCAGGCTCAAGTGATACTCCCGCTTCAGCCTCCCAAGTAGCTGGGACTACAGGCATGCACCACCACACCTGGCTAATTTTTTTATATTTTGTTTGTAGAGACGGGGTTTCACCATGTTGCCCTGTCTAGTCTTGAAACCTTGAGCTCAAGAGATCTGCCCGCCTTGGCCTCTCAAAGTGCTGGGATTACAGGCGTGAGCTGTCCTGCCTGGCCTAGTCACACTTTTTTTTTTTTTTTTTTTTTGGAGACAGAGTTTCACTCTTGTTGACCAGGCTGGAGTGCAATGGCATGATCTGGACTCACCGCAACCTCCGCCTCCTGGGTTCAAGCGATTCTCCTGCCTCAGCCACCCAAGTAGCTGGGATTATAGGCATGCACCACTATGCCCGGCTAATTTTGTATTTTTAGTAGAGACAGGGCTTCTCCATGATGGTCAGGCTGGTCTCGAACTCCTGACCTCAGGTGATCTGCCCGCCTCGGCCTCCCAGTGTTGGGATTACAGGCATGAGCCACCGCGCCCAGCTAGTCACGCTTTTTAGTCAAGATTTTTAAAAATGTCTGCATGCTTTTCTGACAGCCTTACCTCTCTTGTGATTTGAAGCATTTTCTCCACCAGGCCTAAGGCCGAAGGAATGTAGTTTGCTGCCCTTCAGTCTATGACAAGGAGGTCTGTTTCCTCCAACGCCTGCCTTTTAGACAGAGCGTTGATTCACAGGGAACAGAGGCAGACCTGGGGCTGACACTGAATGAATGCTACTCACAGCAGTAAGGGGAAAAGTGGGAAAGTCTTGTTTATGCTGTGGCTGATGTGGATGCCTTTGGGGAAGAAAAATTCAGGATGAGTTTATTGAGAGCATTATTTTTGAAAGTATAAGATTTGTGATTGTAATATAAACTTAAATCACTTTGGGAATGAATTAAAAAAAATCTATGTGACACAAATTAATCATCATTCTCATTGTAAATTTGGCAAAGTATTTGTAATTAGGAATATCTGTCATACTGGCACTGGGCAATTTATTCTGAATGTTCCCATGCTGAAGATTCTCTCAAAAAGGGAAAAAACAAGATCCTTTGTTTGTATAAGTACAATCAGTTTGCTGAATAAAACCTTTATAGCTACAATTATAACAGGATTGTTTCTACATTTTAGCTTGGAGATCCCATGACTACTCTGTTTTGCTAATAATAAACCAATACTGTGCTACAGAGATGTTTCTTTCATTAATGTGTTGCCTTGCCTTGCCTTGCCTTGCCTTGCCCTGCCTTGCCCTGCCTTGCCCTGCCTTGCCCTGCCTTGCCCTGCCCTGCCCTGTCTTGCCTTGCCTTGCCTTGCTTTCTTTTTTTGAGACAGGGTCTCACTCCATTGCCCAAAATGGGATGCAGTGGCATGATCTCGGTTCACTGCAATCTCTACCTCCCAGGCTCAAGTGATCCTGCCACCTCAACCTTCCAAGTAGCTGGGACCACAGGCATGCGCCACCATGCCAGGTTAATTTTTTGTATTTTTTTTGGTAGAGATGGGGTTTCTCCATGTTGCCTAGGCTCGTCTTGAACTCCTGAGCTCAGGCGATCTGCCTGCCTCGGCCTCCCAAAGTGCTGGGATTATAGGAGTGAATCACCGTACCCGGCCTCATTACTATGTTTTCTAAAGTTGTTTCATTCCTACCTTTCTCCTCGAAGCCCCTCAGCTTCAAATATTCAACAAACCATGATTCTGACCTCTATGCTTTCTTTATTCTCTTCGTAGCTCTGTGAGAGCAAAAAACTTATCTGTCCCCAGTGGGTAAAACAGTGTTGCACACAGTTTAGACATTGTCTTTATCATCTCTAAGCTGATAATTCTCATATCCAAGTCTTTAGTTCTATGCTCTTGTCCATAGTTTACTGTTGTTCTTTCAAGAAAAAATGGTGTCCCATGAAAAAAGCAGTGTACTGCAGCACAGAATTCAATCTCTAGGAAGGTTATTCTTGAGATAACCAATGTATATACTTTGGTGTGCAGAAGTGCTTATATGTGCTTTCCATTGTATCATACAGAGTACTAAAAAGATGTGCACTCAAGGATCAAGACTAAATAAAATTAATAACTGTGACTGCTTCTTCAAGGACGTTCTTCAGTGAATTTTAAGAAAAACTGGCTTTTTAAACTGTTGAGTACATAGTGATGAACAATGACTGCTAGTACAGCTGGTGCCATGGCTTTGATTCATGCCAAGGTAACAACAGTTTTACCTACCATTGCTTTTGTGCCATCATGCAAAGGTCCAAAAAGTGCAAAAAGCAAGTAAAATCTTAGTATTATTATGAGAGCTCTGACCTCATGAGACCTTTTTGGGGGTCCATGAACTACACTTTGGGAACGGCTGCCCTAAGCTTTTAGGATGTCATGGTAAACAAGATCACAAGGTCCCTGTCCTCATGGAGCTTAAGAAGACAAACATTTAACAAGTAGAGAAGTGACTAAGATGACTTCAGAGTATGATCAGGTCCATGAAGAGAATAAACAAAGGGAATGTGATGGATAAACTAGGGGTTGGGGGGCTGGGGGGTGCGGCTTTTGAAAAACTTCCCTAAGGAAGTGACATCTGAGCCCAAAGCTCAAGGATGAAAAACTAGGTCTGCCATGCACAAAACTGGGAAGAAGTTTCTGGAAAGATGATATAGCAAGGAAAAAAGTCTGAGGCAGGAATGATCTTGGCATTTGGGAGACAAGAATGAGAGCAGTAAGGCTAGATAACAGCAGTATTTTTATGGCCCTTAAAACGCCTTCAAGGCTGGGGGCCGTGGCTCACGCCTGTAATCCCAGCACTTTGGGAGGCTGAGGCGGTTGGATCACCTGAGGTCAGGAGTTCGAGACCAGCCTGGCCAACGTGGTGAAACTCCATCTCTACTAAAAATACAAAATTAGCTGGGCATGGTGGTACATGCCTGTAAGGCTGAGGCAGAGGAGTTGCCTGAACCTGGGAGGCAGAGGTTGCAGAGAGCTGAGATCGCGCCGCTGCACTCCAGCCTGGGCAACAGAGCGAGACTCCGTTTCAGAAAAACAAACAAACAAAAAGAAGAAAAAAAACTGCCTTCAGTGAGGATTCCATGTTATTATCATTAAAAATGATAATAACATGTTTAATCCTTGTAACAACCCATTTTACAGATGCAGAAACTGGTGTCAGAGCTAGAATACCAATGCAGTGCAGCCACAGAACCCACACTCATAATCTTTAAAGCCTCTTTTAGAGAAAATCACTCAATGGATTAAAACTGCCTTGTTAATGCATATAAAAGTGTGTGTATGTGTGTGTGTGTGTGTGTGTGATCTTATTTATCCCTCTTTGCCTTAGGTCTGGGGAACTGGAAGCTATCAAAGCCATTCTGACACCTCGTTGGAGTCTATCACTTGAGGGAGGAACAGTAGCCATAAGCTCAGTGAAAAGGAGTTTGTGAATAATTCCCCTGAAAAGTTTCTCTCTCAATTTGAGCAGTCATAGATGCATTGCTTCTTTTTGAACCTGTGTCTTATTCTAATTGAGTTATAAACAAACAACAATGAACTGTGGAACTGAACAGTCCACTCTGTGACAAGTTCCTCTGTACAGGTTGGTCATTGTGTGACTTTTCTAACTTCCATTATGGTCCAAAAAGGGGGTTACAAGGGTATGATGGCTGTTGTCAGATCTACACAGACAGGCCAGAGGCATGTAATTCCCTCTCTAGGAACAAACATCAGTCACCCTCAGGCGTGAGGGAACCCAGCTGTCAGCTTTGGTAGGAAAACGCAACCTTCTCCAGAACAAGGAAAATAAGACCACCCACCACGTCACATTCTTGAGGTGTTTGTGCTGATCCTTCTCTTTTTTTTTTTTTTTTTTTTGTAGCCCAGAGGTCCTTTATTTTTTTTTTTAACACCTATTATGCCATGAATTCATAGGGAATAGGTTCCAGCAGCTCAGGCTCCTTCCCATTGGTTCTCACAAAGTGTGCTTCTCTGGGTGGAGCAGGCTGGCGCTTTAGTTGAACCCAGGTACCTTTCTCTTTGGCTTCTTTCTTTTTCTGATCATTTTCCTTCACACGTTTCAGGAAGCTATCTCGGCTCTTAGAGTGCTTAATGTGCTCAATACGCACATTAATTCTCTTGGCAAGAATCTTGCCCTTAACTTGTTTGTTTACAACAATGCCAACAGCATGCTGGGTAACATTGTAGACTCTTCCAGTTTTGCCATGGTAACACTTGTGGGGCATTCCTTTTTGAACAGTACCCATTCCCTTGATGTCTACAATATCACCTTTCTTATAGATTCGCATATATGTGGCCAAAGGAACAACTCCATGTTTTCTAAAAGGCCTAGAGAACATATATCGGGTGCCTCTCCTCTTTCCCTTTGTGTTCGTCATTTTGGCGAATTACTGGAAGATGGCGGTTCCGGCCGAAAGGCGCTGATCCTTCTCTTTAACATTGTGGAATCTCCACGGCTTTGCTTCCTCTCAGCCTGCTCTCACCCACTCCACCCATTCCAATACACAGGCACTGGGTGAAGGATGGAACTTAGCTCAAAAGGTCTCTATCGCTTGAGGTCGGGCTTGCTCCTTCGTGGTAGGCATTCCATCATCTGGATTGCAACAGAACTGCAAACCACATTGCTTTCTAAGAGACTAAACCCAAGAGACTAACCCCAGTCCAGGGCGAAGCCACCTGCATCTCAGCCCTAATTACAGACTGTACCTTCTGCTCATGAAGGAGCCCTGCTCTAACTTCTGGGAATTATATGGTTGCATTAAGGTATGGACACATTCCTTTTCTCTCTCGACACCAAAAAGGATACTATATCTGCTTGATCAATAGTCTACCTCTGACTTTAAAGTACTTACTAGAGTATAAGTTCCACAAGGGCAGGATCTTGTCTGTTTCTGTTTACCTTCGTATCCCCAGTACTGGCACAATGCCTGGTTCTTAGTATGTGTTCAATAATTATCTGTTGAATAAACAATTAAGTGAGTGATTTAACTGGACACGAAAACAGGCATATCAGCTGGGTGCAGTGGCTCACACCTGTAATCCCAGCACTTTGGGAAGCTAAAATGGGAAGGTCACTTGAGCCCAAAAGTTCAAGACCAGCCTGGGCAACATGGCAAAATCCTGTCTCTACAAAAAATACAAAAATCAACCAGGCATGGTGGCATGCACTTGTGGTCCCAGCTACTCAGGAGGTTGAGGTGGGAGGATCACCTGAGCCTGGGGAGGTCAAGGATGCAGTGAGCCATGATCGTGCCACTGCACTCCAGCCTGGCTGACACAGTAAGACCCCATCTCAAATAAAATAAAATGGGTATATCAGTATAGTGAAAAAATTAATCATCCATTTGGTCTTTTATTCACTATTCCACAGATTTTATTGAGCACTGATTATGTCAGGCACTCTTTTCTTTTTTTTAGAGTCTCGCTCTGTTGCTCAGGCTGGAGTGCAGTGGTGTGATCTCAACTCACTGCTACCTCCGCCTCCTGGGTTCAAGTGATTCTCCTGTCTCAGCCTCCCAAGTAGCTGGGATTACAGGTACCTACAACCACGCCCAGCTAATTTTTGTATTTTTAATAGAGATGGGGTTTCACCACGTTGGCCAGGCTGGTCTCAAACTCCTGACCTCAGAAGATCTGCCCGCCTTAGCCTCCCAAAGTGCTGGGATTACAGGCATGAGCCACTGCACCTGGCTGCCAGGCACTCTGAGATGCTAGGAATACAAAATTATTAGGCAAAGCAATCTAACCAAGGGGACTTTCCCAACTAATTAGACTCAAAGAAATAGTCTTTTATTCAGTCAGGAGCATGAGTCCTGCACACAGCACCCCGTATTATACTCTGAAAATTAGGAAGAAGTGGAAGATAGTGCCTTTCACCACAGAGCTTTCAATTTAGAGGCCAAAGAGCATGGCCAAATATTAAAAGGTTATGCAAGGACACAGATATGAACAAGGAAATATTAACGTACCACCAGCTGTACCAAAATGCTGCAGTTCTCTGAGTAATCAAGTGATCATTACTCATGGTATCTCAGTCAGATTTCAGACTAGCAAGATCAACCTTGCTAGTCTCTGTTTTAGGAACTCAGTTCTTTTCCTTCTAATGCCTCATCCCAGTTTGCAATTATATATTTATTTGCTTCTTGTATTTCTCCTTTACTATACTGCAAGCTCAAAAAAGGCACAGGTTATATATGTTTTAATCAGGCTATACTTTAAATGCCTTGCACTGTGCCAGTAAATATTCGTTAAATATATGAATTGCTGGGTATGATGGTGTGAGCCTGTGGTGCCAGCTACTTGAAAGGCTGAGGTAGGAGGATCGCTTCAGCCCAGGAGTTCAAGGTTGTAGTGCACTACAGTCATGCCTCGAATAGACTTTGCACTCCAACCTAGCCAACATAGCGAGACCCTATCTCTAAAAGTAAACGAATTAATTAATGAATTAAGGGTCACAGCCGAATTCATGCTTAAAATATTTTGATACTTGGCCAAGAGGATAGTGGCAGTAAATCAATAAACTGGTTGATGGTGAACTTCTTTTTTGTTGTTGTTGTGGGGTTTTTTTGTTTTTTATTTTTTGAGACAGGGTCTCTGACCCCCAGGTTGGAGTACAGTGGCACAATCACAGCTCATTGCAGTCTCAAGCCACCTTCCTGGGCTCCGGCAATCCTCCTGCCTCAGCCTCCCAAAGCACTGGGATTACAAGCATGAGCCATCCCGCCTAGCAATGATGTGTGTACTTGTGACATGATGCATAGGATTTACCTTTCCACACTCAGCTAAGTAACTGTTTCAATTTTGCTAGAAAAGTTCTGGTCTAGTTTGGTCTGGACTCTAGTTTACTTTTCTTTCTTTTTAACCTTACTTACTTTTTATTTTATTTTTATGTGTTTATTTTTTGAGACATAGTCTCGCTCTGTCACCCAGGCTGGAGTGCAGTGGCACGATCTCGGCTCACTGCAACCTCCACCTCCCAGGTTCAAGCGATTCTCCTGCCTGAGCCTCCTGAGTAGCTGGGACTACAGGCGCCTGCCACCACGCCCGGCTAATTTTTGTATTTTTAGTAGAGACGGGGTTTCACCATATTGGCCAGGCTGGTCTCGAACTCCTGACCTCATGATCTGCCCACCTTGGGCTCCCAAAGTGCTGGGATTACAGGCGTGAGCCACCGCGCCTGGCCTAACCTTACTTACTTTTTAACTGTGGCAAAGACTCTAGTCTTCTTTTAAGAGTAACTACAATTTACTTTTTAAAATTATTAAATAATTTTCTATCATACTTTTATGTGCTGTGTTTTATGGATTATGTGTTTAATGTGCTGAATTTATGTTTTTAAATCACTTTTTAAGTTATCTGCATCACTTTTAAGCAAGGTGGTGAGAGATAAAAACCATGTCGCTTTACTTTTAAAGTGAATGACCGCCTCTAAGCTTGAAAACATCACAGTTAGACTGTGTCATTTTCTGGTCTTTAGGTGGAGCCACTGCTATTGCAGGTTTCCTAAACCTAAACCTATTTATAGAGAAATTCCTCTTCAGTCATTTTATAACCAAAGCCTCTTGTAAGTATTTAACATTACATTTTAGCTCAGTGAATTTCACTATATAGGAAAGATCCTGAGAGAACTAACAATATAAAATATGTAGCCAATTCATACATATTTTAACATTCAGAAATGCTACTTATTAGAATTTGAATTTATTTCTCAGACTTTTCTGAGAGGTTAGAAGGGCCCTGTTGTGTTTAACCCAAAGACCAGTTCAAAAACTAGGGAGGGAGCTGTTTAAGAGGAAGGAATGACTAACGTCTGAAGGTCAGAGGACTAAAATCCTGGTGATTGAACAAGTTGCAACACATGGGTTTTCCCTCTAAAAAAACAAAACAAGCCGGGCAAAAAAAGAAAAAGAAAAAAACAAACAAAAAACATTCTGTGCTGGCCCCAGTAATTACTTGTACCCTTGCTCTTTCATTTCCTCTTCTAATGATAAAGGAAGCTGCAGTTGCTCAACTTGTGAACTGAAAACATGGGACAGCAATGACACAGGAAAATGGGCAAGTCCAGGCAAAAGCCCGTGCGGTGGCCGGAGTCCGGGCCTGCCTGCTTTCCCATCATTTTCCTTTCCCATGTTTGTTCTTTTCTTCTTTTCGCCTTGATTTCTTATCGTGTTCCTTTTTTTTTTTTTTTTTTTTTTGAGATGGAGTTTCGCTCTGTCACCCAGACTGTAATTCAGTGGCACGATCTTGGCTCACTGTAAACTCCTCCTCCCAGGTTCAAGCAATTCTTCTGCCCCAGCCTCCCAAGTAGCTGGGATTACAGGCGGGTGTCACCATGCCTGGCTAATTTTTGTATTTTTAGTAGGCACGGGGTTTCACCATGTTGGCCAGGCTGGTCTCGAATTCCTGACCTCAAGTGATCCACCTGCCTCAGCTTCCCAAAGTGCTTGGATTACAGGTGTGAGCCATCACAACCGGCCTGTTACATTTTTAAAAAAAATATTTTCCACCACCCCTTTTTACTTGTATCCCACCTCTCCTTTAAGCCCACAAGTTAAAGCATTGATGAACACTTCTACTTCAACTCGGGAATATTAATACAAAAAAAAGACCCAGCACTCTCTGAAGTACAACACAAAGCAAATTCCTTTTACTACAAATTCCTTTTTCTACAGCTCTTTCCAATGGATTGAAATTGTTCTTAAATGAAATTTTTAAACATATAAAATTGGGAAACATTTTAATTTTCGTAGAGACCTATAAATCCATGTTTTCCCAAATTTAGTCCTGTCGAGGGTATGGGAAAACAAGTACCCTCTTACATTCATCATGAGACCATAAATTGCATAGCCACAAAAATGCTCATGCCCTGTAACCCAGAAAATCCACTTTCAGGAGTTTATCCTAAGAAAGTAAAGATGTGCAAAAAGATTTTCTTTGTAGATGGGGTCTCACTGTCACCCTGGCTGGAGTGCAGTGGCAAGATCATAACTCATTGCAGCCTCAAACTTCCATGGTCAAGCCATCTTCCTACCTCAGCCTCCTGAGTAGCTGAGACTACAGGCTTATGACACCGAGTGTGCCTAAGTTTTTTATTTTTTATTTTTAATTTTTTTGTAAAGACAAGGTCTCTCTTTGTTGCCCAGGCTAGTCTTGAGCTCTTGGCCTCAAGTGATTCTCTGGCCTCAGCCACCTGAAGTACTGGGATTACAGGTGTAAGCCACCACATCCAGCCCTGCATAAAGATTTTTGTGCAGAGAAGTTTATCACAGCATTATTATTATCATTTTTAGAGACAGGGTCTTGCTCTGTTGCCCAGGCTGGAGTGCAGTGGTGCGAGTATAGCTCACTGCAACCTCCAACTCCTGGGCTAAAGCAATCCTCTTGCCTCAGTCTCCTAAGTAGGTGTGCACCATCACGCCGAGAAACAACATTATTGATAATAGCAAAAAAATGGGAAAGCAACTAAATGTCCAACAGTTCTTGGTCCACCCGTCCATGTGACTCAACAGTCTTCTGGAAAGGCCTGGGATTTTTAACCTTATGCTTGCCACCTAAACCTCTGCTGGATGAGTTAGGCCCTAGAGATCAATAGACCTCTCTAGTTAATGATTACTAGTCTTCTCCCATTTCTAAGTACACACAGCTTGGTTTCCCCACCTTTATCAACATGCTGCTTAGAACATCTAGGACTATTTTCAATTGCAACTCCTTCCACCTTCCACTGTAAGAACTATAGTTTTTGGGCTGGGCGCGGTGGCTAACGCCTGTAATCCCAACACTCTGGGAGGCTGAAGCGGGTGGATCACCTGAAGTCAAGAGTTTGAGACCAGCCTGATCAATATGGTGCAACCCCCGTCTCTACTAAAAATACAAAAAAAACCAAATTAGTCAGGTGCGGTGGCATGTGCCTGGGTGACTGTCTCAAAAAAAAAAAGGAACTATAGTTTTTTTGTTTTGTTTTTTGAAACAAGGTCTTGCTCTGTCACCGAGGCTGGAGTGCAGTGGCACCATCACGGCTCACTGCAACCTCGAACTCCCTGGCTCAAGTGATCCTCCTACTTCAGCCTCCTGAGTAGCTGGGACAGTTTCTTTTAAAAATTATGATTATTGGCTGGGCGCGGTGGCTCACACCTATAATCCTAGCACTTTGGGAGGCCGACGCGAGTGGATCATGAGGTCAGGAGATCGAGACCATCCTGGCTAACACGGTGAAAACCTGTCTGTACTAAAAATACAAAAAATTAGCCGGGCATGGTGGTGGGCACCTGTGGTCCCAGCTACTCGGGAGGCTGAGGCAGGAGAATGGCGTGAACCCAGGAGGTGGAGCTTGCAGTCAGCCAAGATTGCACCACTGCACTCCAGCCTGGGTGACAGAGCAATACTCTGTCTCAAAAAAATAATAATTAAAAAAATTTAAAAATTATGATTATCGTATTCCCCAGGGCAGAGCATCCAAGTTAATAGGCACTTAGCAAGTTTTTATTGAATGAGTGAATAAATGAATGAGATGTTTACAATCTGCCTTTAATATAATTAGCTCTACTTCAAACTGTCGGCCTATAATCCCTCAGCAGAAACAAATCATTTACATAGTAATCCTATGGGGAAGAAAATGACTGTGATTCATAACATTTAAAATTTTAAACAAAACAACAGCAATGGTTTGGTCATCTATTCATTCAACAAATGTACTAAAAGTACTTTCTATGGACCAGATGCGAAAGCCCTGGAGATGGAATCATAGAATGAGAAATTAAGAAAACTGTATGGATTATGCCTATAATCCCAGCACTTTGGGAGGCCGAGGCGGGCGGATCACCTGAGGTCAGGAGTTCGAGACCAGCCTGACCAAAGTGGAAAAACCCCGTCTCTACTAAAAATACAAAACTAGCCAGGGGGGAGGGGGGTGGCGCGGTGGTGCATGCCTATAATCCTAGCTACTCAGGAGGCTGAGGCACAAGAATTGCTTGAACCCAGGAGGCAGAGGTTGCAGTGAGCCGAGATCACGCCATTGCACTCCAGCCTGGGCAACAAGAGCAAAATTCTGTCTCAAAAAGAAAAAAAGAAAAAAAAACTGTATGGATTAAGATGTTTAAACAATTAAAGAGGCCAGGCATGCATGCCTGTAATCTCAGCACTTTGCGGGACTGAGGCAGGACTGCTTGAGCCCAAAAGTTTGAGACCAGGCTGGGCAACACAGGGAGATCCTGTCTCTACCAAAAATTTAAATATTAGCCAGGTGTGGTGGCACTTACCTACAGTCCTAGCTACTTGGGAGACTGATGAAGGAGGACTGCTTGAGCCCAGTAGGTCGAGGCTGCAGTGAGCTGTGATCGTGTCACTGCACTCCAGCCTGGGCAACACAGCAAGACTCTGTCTCAAAAAATTTTCTTAAAAAGACTGGGTGCAGTGGCTCACATCTGTAATCCCAGCATTTTGGGAAGCCAAGGTGGGTGGATCACCTGAGGAGTTCGAGACCACCCTGGCCAACATGGTGAAATCCACTAAAAACACAAAAATTAGCCAGGTGTGGTGGCAGGTGCCTGTAATACCAGCTACTCGGGAGGCTGAGGCAGGAGACTCACTTGAACCCAGGGGGTGGAGGTTGCAGTGAAACGAGATTGCGCCACTGCACTCCAGCCTGGGTGACAGACCGAGACGCCGTCTTAATAATAATAATAATAATAATAATAATAATAATGTTAAAAAAAATTAAAGAGACTGATTTATACACTGGAATATCAGTTCCTTAATTTGGAAAGGTGGATCTACCTGAACAATGCATTTCCCCTCCATGAGCATCTCCTCCTTTGCATCAAGGTACCTGTGAAATTAGATGGGTTAGCAGGAAGTTTATTTATTTATTTATTTATTTTTTTTTTGAGACAGTGTTTCACTCTTGTTGCCCAGGCTGGAGTGCAATGGTGCGATCTCGGCTCACTACAACCTCCACCTTCCAGTTTCAAGCGATTCTCCTGACTCAGCCTCCCAAGTAGCTGAGATTACAGGCACCCACGTAGCTGGGATTACAGGCACCTGCCACCACGCCCAGCTAATTTTTGTATTTTTAGTAGAGATGGGGTTTCACCATGTTGGCCAGGCTGGTCTCAAACTCCTGACCTCGTGATCTGCCCACCTCAGCCTCCCAAAGTGCTGGGATTACAGGCATGAGCCACTGCGCCCGGCCTGGTTAGCAGGAAGTATTTTTTTTTTTTTTTTTTTTGAGGCAGAGTCTCACTCTGTCGCCCAGGCTGGAGTGCAATGGCTTGGCTCACTGCAAGCTCCGCCTCCTGGGTTCACGCCATTCTCCTGCCTCAGCCTCCCAAGTAGCTGGGACTACAGGCGCCCGCCACTACGCCCAGCTAATTTTTCGTATTTTTAGTAGAGACGGGGTTTCACCGTGTTAATCAGGATGGTCTCGATCTCCTGACCTTGTGATCCGCCCGCCTCGGCCTCCCAAAGTGCTGGGATTACAGGCGTGAGCCACCGCGCCCAGCCAGCAGGAAGTTTTTAAGGGCCATATAATCAGAGGTAAGGGAGAAGACTAATTTAGGAAGCTATTTCTTTCCAGCTATGGAAAGGCCTAGAAATTTTTATGTATTTTTCCAGTGAATTGATTATTCCTATGCTAGACAATCATGATCAAATTCTTACTATTTAATTGCCCTACTCCCCGTTTTTTTGAGACAGGATCTGGCTCTCTCACCCAGGCTGGAATACAGTGGTGAGGTCATAGCTCATTGCAGCCTCGGCCTCCCAGGCTCAAGTGATCCTCCCATCTCAGCCTCCTGAGTAGCTGGGACCACACACATGCACCACCACGCCTGGCTAATTTTTTTTATTTTTGTAGGGATGGCGTCTCCCTATGTTGCCCAGGCTGATCGTGAACTCCTGGGCTCCAGCAATCCTTCCACCTCAGCCTACCAAAGTGCTGGGATGACAGGTGCAAGCCACCGCACCTGGCCTAATTCTCATTTTTATATATTAATACTTCTTGTATATAAATGTGCTATGGAGTGGGCTGCAGTGGCTCCTGCCTGGCCTCAGTTACTTGGGAGGTTGAGGTGGGAGGATTGCTTGAGCCCAGGAGTTTGAGACCTGCCTGGGCAACATAGTGAGACCCCATCTCTACATCCAAATAAAATAAAATAAAATAAAATAAAAAGGTAAAAAAAAAGAGAGAGAGACAGCGTGATAATTTTTGTACCAGGAATGAAAAGGGAGCCCAAAAATCTAAGCAGTGAGCAGGTGCTGAAATCAAGGGACTCACAGAGCAAGCCAGACAGGATTAGACTTTATTACTGGGGACTGGGCTTGAACCTCCGGGCTGCAACATCAGAGGCTAACAGAATGGAAAGTTAAAAGGTGGACAAAAGACTTGGGGCTGGAAAGCAGCAGATGCGAGCAGAATTGACAGAACAGCACATGGCCAGGATATCCCTCCCCGCTAAAATACTAGGATACTGACTTAGAAAAGCAGAGGGTCAGGGAAATCTAAAAAAAAAAGACTGACATTTCTATTTAAGAGACATTGCCTAAATTGCTGATTAAATAAACAGATCCAACCAGATCTAAATAATATTGGACATTTAATTAGCTTTCCTATTACACTGCAGGTACAGCCTCAGGAATACTTATAGGCAAAATTAAAGTGCTACTTTTCTATCTGCCTCTCTGAGTTGGAGTGAGTTAAATGTGTAACCCCCACATTGTATATAATAATCTCTTACAATCTTGTTCATAGTGCCACCTATGGTCACGACCAATTAGAGCTGGTAAGGCAGCTGCACTGTTTGCTTCAGCCAATGAGGGTAAATGTACTATGTTGCTAAGACTCTCAGCCAATGAGTACTCTCCTGAGCTATCTTCAGCCAGGCATGCACTGCAAGATGGGTCATTTGTGCTTCTTTGGCTTAACTTTCTGCCATTGACTTTGGGTTCTAGGGAACAGATTGACCCCAAACATCTGACATAACCTATGTAAGTGACAGTGTTGGGTTAGAATAAAGAAACAAAGACTATCATGGCATTTTTTTAATAAAGCAATTGTTACAGTGACCTGTTTTGGAGACTGCCAGAGGTTAGGTGGCAGTTGCCTTCTAGATCTAGCCACAGGAGAAAAAATTAAAGAGCCATATGACTGTGAGGCAGATCCTCATCAGGGAGGAGGCACAGTGTCTTTTTAACCACTTTGAAGACCAACAGCCAAGACATCTTGAGCTAGTTGTGGTGGACAGAGTGTTCCAAACACCTCAGCCACCAGGAAAAGGGAGTGGCCAGGAAGAGGCTGCAGGCTCAAGGGCAGGGATTCTCCCACCCACCCAAGGAACCTACTGAGCATCGAACCACTCCAACTTGCCTTGGGAGGAGGACTTGAATGCTACCAAAGACTGCTCGACAGGCCTGCAAGGCAGGACTACTTTTGTGAGAATTTGAAGACCATGCCGACCTGTCATTTAAAGACACCCATCTCTGCCTGAGCTGTCAGATTTGCCAAGTTCTGGGTTGTCTCATAATTATTTACTCAGTACAAAATAATACCAGCCATGATCCTCAGTGGTAAGTAGCAGAAATCAACTGTATTTGTTTGCTAAGGCTGCGCTAATAAAGTGCTGTAAACCATGTGGCTCAGAACAACAGAGTTTCTTATTTCCAGTTCTGGAGGCCAGGTCTGAAATTAAAATGTCGGCAGAGCCATGGTTGATCTGAAGCCTCTAGGGATGGATCTATTTCAGGTCGCTCTCCTAGCTTTTGGTATTTCCTTGGATTTGTGCAACATAACTCCAATCCCCACATACTGTTCTCCCACTGTGTGTGTCTCTGGATCCCAATTTCCCCCTTTTATATGGACAGCAGTCACACTAGATTAGGGGCCCACCCTGCTCCAGTATGACTTCATCTTAATTGCATCTGTAACAACCTAAATATGGTCACATTCTGAGATAGAGGGGTTAGGACTTCAACATAAGAATTTTGGGGTTCATGGTTCAACCCATAACACCGACCTTGTATGCTTCAGGGAGAAAATGTATTTAAATGATATTGGCTTAAAGAACCATTGGAAAGGCTGAAGTAGCAGCTTGGAAAATGAGCAGGTACAGGGGAGTCTCGGTGCAGCTGTTTCCTCAAATCATGCCCCAAAGCAGCCCAGTGAGGACATCCTGACCTCTGCAGGACCCAGGGCACCACAGCTTGGACTATTCCAGTATCTCTGACCTGCTATGCTGCGACTCCCAACTACCTTCGGGCACCCCACCCAAGAATGGAGCTACTAGATCTTGGCTTTTATACCACTAGTTCCCAATTTTAAGTCTAGGTAACAGCCTCTGTCCTAACCGCGAGGGAGGATAGGAAAGTAAGTACAGTCATGTGTCACTTAAAACAGGAATATGTTCTGAGAAATGTGTGCTTAGGTGATTTCATTGTTGTGTGAACATGATAGAGGTGTCCTTACACAAACTGAGATGGTAGAGCCTACACATTTGGAACATGTGGTGTAGCCTATTGTTCTAGGCTACTATCTGTACAGGATGTTACTGTACTGAATACTGTAGGCAACTGTAACACAACGGTAAGTATCTGTGTGTCTAAACATATCTAAACATAGAAAAGGTACAGCAAAAATGCAGTATAAGAGATAAATATGGCACACCTATATAATGCACTTACCATGACTGGAGCCTGCAGACTGGAAATTGCTCTCGGTGAGTCAGTGAGTGAGTGGTGAATCAATATGAAGGCCTAGGACATGACTGTATACTACTGTAGACTTTAGAAACACTGTACACTTAGGCTACACTAAATTTATTTAAAACATTTTTCTTTCTTCAATGATAAATTAGCCTTAGCTTACTGTAACTTTTTTTTTTTTTTGAGACAGGGTCTGGCTCTGTTGCCCAGGCTGGATGGAGTGCAGTGGCGCTGTCTTGGCTCACTGCAAATCTCTGCCTCCTGGGCTCAAGCCAACCTCTCACCTCAGCCTCCTGAGTAGCTGGGATTACAGGCACACGCCACCACACCCAGCTAATTTTTGTATTTTTTGTAGAGATGGGGTTTTGCCGTATTGCCTAGGCTGGTCTTGATCTCCTAAACTCAAGCAATCTGCCTGCCTCCGCCTCCCAAAGTGCTAGGAATACAGGCGTTAGCCACCATGCCCGGCCAACTTTTTTACTTTATAAGCTTTAAAAATTTTTTAAAACTTTTTGTAATAACACTTAGCTTAAAACATGAACACACTGTACAGCTGTACAAAAATATTTTCTTTCTTTATATCCTTATTCTATAAGCTTTTTCTATTTATTTATTTATTTTTAAGACAGAGTCTTGCTCTATCGCCCAGGGCGGAGTGTATTGGCGTGATCTCCGTTCACTGCAACCTCCGCCTCCCGGGTTCAAGCAATTCTCCTGCCTCAGCCTCCCAAGTAGCTGGGATTACAGGTGTGTGCCACTACGCCCAGCTAATTTTTTTTAGTAGAGACGGGGTTTCGCCATGTTGGCCAGGCTGGTCTCGAACTCCTGACCTCGGTGATTCACCCACCTTGGACTCCCAACGTGCTTGGATTACAGGCGTGAGCCACCGCACCTGGCCTATTTTTTTTTCTTCTTAAACATTTTTGTTAAAAACTAAAACACAAATGTGCACCTAGGCCTATACAAGGTCACGATCACCAGTATCACTATCTTCCATCTCCATGTCTGGTCCCACTGGTACGTCCTCATGGGCAATTCCACTCATGGAGTTGCCATCTCCTATTGATATCAAGGCCTTCTTCTGGAATACCTTTTTTTTTTTTTTTTTTTTTCAAATAAGTAGAAAGAGTACACTCTAAAAGAGCAACAAATAGTATAGTAAATACATACGCCGGTAACAGTGGCTTATTATCATTATCAAGTATGTGTACTGCACATAATTGTATTTTTTTTTTAGATGGAGTCTTGCTCTGTCGCCCAGGCTGGAGTGCAGTGGCGCGATTTCAGCTCACTGCAAGCTCCGCCTCCTGGGTTTACGCTATTCTCCTGCCTCAGCCTCCCAAGTAGCTGGGACTACAGGTGCCCGCCACCACGCCCAGCTAATTTTTTGTATTTTTAGTAAAGATGGGGTTTCACTGTGTTAGCCAGGATGGTCTTGATCTCCTGACCATCATGATCCCCCCACCTCGGTCTCCCAAAGTGCTGGGATTACAGGCGTAAGCCACCGCGCCCGGCTGTATGTGCTATTTTTTTATACAGCTGGCAGCGCAATAGTTTTGTTTACAGCAGCATCACCACAAATGTATGAGTAATGCCTTTCGTTACAGTATCAAGATAGCTACAATGGCAACAGGTGATAGGAATTTTCAGCTCCATTATAATCTTACGGGACCGCTGTCGTATGTGTGGTCTACATTGACTGAACTGTTGTTATGTGGTGCGTGACTGTATTTGGGCCATAAATATCTCTTCATATTGCTGGGAATAGGCCTCCATTAGGACTATGATCACCCACTCACTCTAGCTTATTAGAACACATCCCTATTATTATTATTATTTTGAGACAGAGTCTCACTCTGTCACCCAGGCTGGAGTTCAGTGGTGTGATTTCGGCTCACTGCCACCCCTGCCTCCTGGGTTCAAGCAATTCTCGTGCCTCAGTCACCCGAGTAGCTGGGATTACAGGCATAAGCCACTATGCCTGGCTGACATCCCTAATATTAAATAACACATAATAAGATTGAAAAGGACAACATAATTACAGATATAGTAGAGACATACATCAAAAGATCATATCTAAAAAATAGAAAGTTGTGATAAATAATTTTCTAGAAAAATATAAACAAAATTGACTTCAGGAGAAATAAATCTAAATAATAATAATTATTATTATTATAGTTATTATTGTTATTATTTTGAGACAGTCTCACTCTGTTGCCGAAGGTGGAGTGCAGTGGCACAATCTCTACTTACTGCAACCTCCACCTCCTGGGTTCAAGTGATTCTCATGCTTGTAATCTTGAGTAGCTGGGATTACGGGCGCCCGCCACCACACCTGGCTAATTTTTGTATTTTTAGTAGAGATGGGGTTTCACCATGTTGGCCAGGCTGATCTTAAACTCCTGACCTCAGATGATCCGCCCGCCTTGGCCTCCCAAAGTGCTGGGATTACAGGTGTGAGGCACTGCGCCTGGCCCAGCAGCTAATTTTTTAAAAAAACTGTTCATAGAGACAGGGTTTCACCATGTTGGCCAGGCTGGTCTCAAACTCCTGACCTCAAGTGATCCGCTTGCCTCGGCCTCCCAAAGTGCTGGGATTACAGGTGTGAACCATCGTGCCCGGCCCTAAACAATAATTATTTTAAAAATTAAAAATGGTAGTCAAAAATCTCTAATACCAAGACATCTTCAAGCCTAGTTTCATCAAACCTGCAATGAACGGATAATTCTAGTTTTATACAAACTGTTTTGGAGAATAGAAAAAGCTACTCAACTCATTTTATAACACCATTAAAACCTTGATCTCAAAACTGGACAAGAGTATATAAGGAAAGAACAATATACACCAATCTCTAAAACCCACACAAAAAAGCCCTAATTTAAAAAGATCAATATAAAGGGTTCCTTATTGGAGTTTTACTGCAACCAGATGTGTTTTGGTGACTGTACCATGTAATACCCTTTTTCTTTGGGAAGCAGCCTCCCTCAATGACATCTAATCCGAATCCATAATCTTTCAGTTCTTTTAGTTAGTTAGTCAGTTTGTTTGTTTTTTTGAGATGGAGTTTCGCTCTTTCGCCCAGGCTGGAGTGCAGTGGCACGATCTTGGCTCACTGCAACCTCCGCCTCCCGGGTTCATGCAATTCTCCTGCCTCAGCCTCCCGAGTAGCTGGGATTACAGGCACCTGCCACCACGCCTGGCTAATTTTTGTATTTTTAGTAGAAACGGGGTTTCACCATGTTGGCCAGGCTGGTCTCGAACTCCTGACCTCAGATGATCCGCCCGCCTCGGCCTCTCAAAGTGCTGGGATTACTGGCGTGAGCCACCGCACTTGGCAGTTCTTTTTTTTTTTTTTTCTTTGAGATGGAGTCTCGCTGTGTCGCCCAGGCTGGAGTGCAGTGGCGCGATCTGGGCTCACTGCAAGCTCCGCCTCCCGGGTTCATGCCATTCTCCTGCCTCAGCCTCCGGAGTAGCTGGGACTACAGGCGCCCACTACCACACCTGGCTAATTTTTTTGTATTTTTTTAGTAGAGACGGGGTTTCACCATGTTAGCCAAGATGGTCTCGATCTCCTGACCTCGTGATCCACCCGCCTCAGCCTCCCAAAGTGCTGGGATGACAGGTATGAGCCACTGCGCCCGGCCAGTTCTTTTAGTTTTTAAAGCAGTCTCATTTCAGTTATTAATATTGACTTCTTCATTTTGAAACTTCAAATAATATTTGATTCAAAGCTTTCCTCCTCTTACCAGAGCAGGCTGGACCTGTGGCTCTGGTGACCTGGAATTGGAAATGGGGGTGTGGGATGTAGGGCATAGGTCTTCTTGTCACATCCCATTCTGTCTTCCCAATTATTACTTGTGGTACTCAGAATTCCAAGAATGACTCCCAGTGACCTTGCCTATGGATGATCCCCTCCCCTTTAAGTGTGGGAGGAACCTGTGAATATGAGGAGATATTACTCCCATCATTCTGTTACATTACATGGCAAAAGGGAGATGATCTGGGTTGGCCTCATCAAATCACATGAGCCTTTAAAGTCAGAGTTTTTTCTGGCTGATAGCAGGAGAGTAAGTCAGGTTCAAAGCACAAGGGTGATTCAACACCCTGTTGCTGGCTTGAAGATGGAGGGGAGTGTGTGGCAAGGAATGCAGGAAGCCTTCAGGAGCTGAGAGTGGTCCTCACTGCTAGCAAGAAAAAGGGGACTACCGTCCTACAACCACAAGGAACTGAATTTGGCGGACAATTTGAATAAGCTAGAAAGCAGGTTCTTCCCTAGATCCTTAAGAGCCCAAGCTGGCCCACACCTTGATTTAGGCTTTATGACACCTGGAGCAGAGGAACCAGGTGAGCCTACCTGGATTTCTGATATATGGACTGTGAGCTAATAATTTGTGTTTTTTTAAGCTACTACATTTATGGTAATTTGTTACACAGCCATAGAAAACCACACATGACTCCTGCCATCCCGATACCAGTTGGGGTGGCAAGGAGGAAGGAGAGGAAAATTACATTTCTTTACATAATTGTCCTTCAAAATTAGTTGCCCTTTTATTAGCAGGACATAACTGTGGTTCATTGTATGAACAACTTCAACTAGATGATGGGAAACATTTCTGTCCCTTTCTGTTGGTTGTCCCAGTTTCTCTGATTATTACCAATTGACCACCAGTTCTCTTCATCTGGCAGGTGTCCAGATGATATTTCTCCAGAAAGACTCGTGGCATGGTCCTGGTAGGAAGTTGAGCAGGGGTATATGAATGAAGCTCAACTTCTTTCTCCCTAGCCCAGCACATTCTACCAATAGATATTCTATGTCTTTTGCTTCCAGGGTTCTATTACCCAGGTAGTGGCCATTTTAGGAGTTACCAGCAGAACTGCTTATACTCCTTCCATCTTCTCCATGAACCACTTAATCTGGGGGAAACTCCAGCAACCTTTCCACCCCAAAGAGTGGGGATGCTGTTCAACTTCACTACTTTTCTTCTGCCAGCTGAGTGGCTCTGTAACTTTCAGACTAGATACGATCACAGATCTCAGATTTAGGTCAGCTGGGAGATTATAAACTCTTCGTTCCACCAAAAGATGACTTCTATTATTCCTGCTCCTTCCTTAAAACTCTTAAACGTGGCCGGGTGCAGTGGCACACGCCTATAATCCCAGCACTTTGGGAGGTTGAGGCGGGTGGATCACCTGAGGTCAGGAGTTCACGACCAGCCTGACTAACATGGTGAAACATGTCTCTACTAAATACAAAAAATTAGCTGGGTGTGGTGGCACATGCCTGTAATCTGAGCTACTTCAGATGCTGAGACAGGAGAATCACTTGTATCTGGGAGGCGGAGGTTGCAGTGAGTCGAGATCAAGCCATTGCACTCCAGCCTGGGCAATAAGAGCAAAACTCCGTCTCAAAAAGAAAAAAAAACTCTCAATGGTAAAAGTTATCAAACCAGTTCAGCCTGTATTGCCCTTGTGGGAACCAGAGTCTCAGGCCAAGAATTGGGCCTTATTTGAACTTAGCTTTAGAGAATTGAGCATTCTTAACAGGGCAATATTCCTACTAAAATCTCTGAAATATTTGTTATCTTCTAAGAGCAGGAACTCAATTATGCTCCCATATCATTGTGTAATATTTTTCCTCTTAAAAATTCAGTTCATAAATGTCCAAAAAAAGAGATCTATTGTAACTAAGTAGAATTTTATCTGAGTAAAACAAGGAAGGTCAATATTGGAAATCTATCAATATACTCTCACCACATAGACAGATTAAAGGAGAAAAGCCACAGGGTCATTTCTAGATGCATAAAAAAGCAGTGTATAAAACTGAACACTGATTCATACTTTTTTATAACCTCAAAAAACCAGGAATAGAAGGAAACTTTTATGTAATAAAGAGCATCTACCTAAAATTTACAGCAAGCATCACATTTTAAAAGCATTTTTACTAATGTCATGAATAAGATGAGGATGCCCACTATCATTGCTACTATTCCATTCTAATGGTTGTAAGAAAATGAAAAAGAGGTTTAAGGAAGAGACAAGTTAGTGATTTTTGCAAATGATATTATTAACATAGAAAATCCAAGAGCATCTACTGAAAAACTAATAGTACTGTATAACAAAACAAAATACAGCCTGTAATCCCAGCACTTTGGGAGGCCAAGGTGGGTGGATCACGAGGTCAGGAGTTCGAGACCAGCCTGGCCAACATGGCGAAACCCCATCTCTAGTAAAAATATAAAAATTAGCCAGGTGTGGTGGCACGCACCTGTAGTGCCAGATACTCAGGAGGCTAAGGCAGAAGAATCCTTTGAACCAGGGAGGCAGACATTGCAGTGAGCTGAGATTGTGCCACTGCACTCCCGTCTGGGTGACAGAGTGAGACTCCGTCTCAAAAAAAAACCAAAAACCAAAAAACAAAAACAGAAAGAACAAAAAAGCAGTATTGCTGGCTGGCTATAAGATCAAAACACAAAAATGAGTAATTGTTTCATATGTTAGCAATAACCAAATAGAAAATAAAATGTTACGGCTGGGCATGGTGGCTCACGCCTGTAATCCCAGCACTTTGGGAGGCCGAGGTGGGCGGATCACGAGGTCAGAAGATCGAGACCATCCTGGCTAACACAGTGAAACCTTGTCTCTACTAAAAATACAAAAAAAAAGCCGGGCGTGGTGGCAGGCGCCTGTAGTCCCAGCTACTCCGGAGGCTGAGGCAGGAGAATGGCATGAACCCGGGAGGCGGAGCTTACAGTGAGCCAAGATCGCACCACTGCACTCCAGCCTGGGTGACAGAGCGAAACTCCACCTCAAAAAAAAAGAAAAGAAAATTTTAAAAGGTGTAATTTAAAAACAGCAATAAAACTTATAAAGCACTTCAGAAAAAAGCCAGCCAAACATACAACAGCTTTAAGGAGGAAACAATAAAGCATTATTAAAGGATGTTAAGAGAGACCTAAAAATGGAGTGATATATCATGTTCTTATCTGGGAAGAATTCATACTGAAAATAAGTCAAATTAGTCTAACAATCCAATGCAACGAAAAGCAAAATCCCAAGAGGATTCTTTTTGTGAATTAGACAAACTGGTTCTAAAAGTTAACATCCAGGAAGAGCCAAAACAATACTGAAAAAGATAAAGAGAGCTTTTCCTGTTACATATTGAAACTTACTCTAAGGTTTACTATTATGTTGCCCAGCAAGTCCTCTTATAGGTATGCAGCCTACTGTCTGTGTTGTTTATGGATTCATAAATTTACGGTGAATGTATAAAACACAGACTTAGTGGACAGGCATCAAATTGATCATTATCAAGAGAAGGGAGGGGAATGGGATAAAGAATAACAGTGAAATTTTAATTTTTTAAGCAATGTTTCATTAAAAAAATTTATTTAGGCCAGGCTCAGTGGCTCACACCTGTAATCCTAGCATTTTGGGAGGCCAAGGCAGGTGGATTGCTTGAGGTCGGGAGTTTGAGACCAGCCTGGCCAACATGGTAAAACCCCATCTCTACTAAAAATACTAAAAATTAGCCAGGCATAGTGGTACGATCTTGGCTCACTGCACTCAGTGTGGACGACAGAGCAAGACTCTGTTTCAAAAATAAATAAATAAATAATGAAAAAAATATGTTTGATGCAAGAATGACAAATGTGAATTCTGGGTAGTGGTTTCTTTTTTTCTTTTTTTGTTCTGCAGAGCAGAAGAACTTGAGGCAGTGGTTTCTTTTGTTGAGTATTAATTGTTCTGTGAATGTTTCTGTATGTTTCAGTCAAACAAAAAGTTGATTAATTTTCAAAGTAAAAACAAAAAGTCATTGTATTCACTACTTGCTGGGATTTTGCTTTTTATTTTTTACTTTATTTATTTATTTATTTTTTGAGATGGAGTCTCACTCTCACTCTGTCTCCCAGGCTGGAGCGCAGTGGCATGATCTCTGCCTCCCAGGTTTAAGCAATTCTCCTGCCTCAGCCTCTGGAGTAGCTGGGATTACAGGCGTGCACCACCATACCTGGCTAATTTTTTGTATTTTTAGTAGAGACAGGGTTTCACCATGCTGGCCAGGCTGGTCTCGAACTCCTGGCCTCAGGTGATCCATCCGCCTCACCCTCCCAAAGTGCTGGGATTACAGGCGTGAGCCACCATGCCCGGCCTATTTTTTACTTTTTTATTTTCCAGGACAGAGTCTTGCTCTGCTGCCCAGGCTCGAGTGCAGTGGTGCGATCTCGGCTCACTGCAACATCTGCCTCCCAGGTTCAAGAGATTCTGCTGCCTCAGCCTCCCGAGCAGCTGAGAGTACAGGCTTGCACCACCATGCCCGCCTAATTTTTGTATTTTTAGCAGGGACGGGGTTTTACATGCTGGTCTCAAACTCCTGACCTTCAGTGATCTGCCTGTCTTGGCCTCCCAAAGTACTGGGATTACAGGCGTGAGCCACTGCGTCCGGCCCGGATTTTGCTTTTTAAATAACACTATTCAGTTCCAGATGTTTGGAAAGACATAAGGAATTTGAACTACTTCTGTAATTTTAGATGGTCTCATAAATATTGTGAAACTCAGCATTCTAAACACGGTTTCTGAGCTAAATCTTGTTTAGTTTTCACCATGCTTTAAAGATTAGTTGTGGCCAGGCACAGTGGCTCACGCCTATAATCCCAGCATTTTGGGAGGGTGAGACGGGTGGATCACCTGAGGCCAGGAGTTCGAGACCAGCCTGGCCAACATGGTGAAATCCCGTCTCTACTAAAAATACAAAAATTAGCCGGGTATGGTGGCGCAAGCTTGTAATCCCAGCTACTCGGGAGGCTGAGGCAGGAGAATCACTTGAACCCGGGAGGTGGAGGCTGCAGTGAGCTGAGATTGTGCCACTGCACTCCAACCTGGGTGACAGAGTGAGACTCCGTCTCAAAAAAAAAAAAAAAAAAAAGAAAGACAAAAGATTAGTTATGACTAATAAATACAAGTACGAAGTGGCCCTTGGGTCAAGATAAGTCTGTTGCAGACTTTTTTTTTTTCCCTTGAGACATGGTCTCACTCTGTCACATAGGCTGGAGTGCAGTGGCAGGATCACACCACAACCTATCCGGGCTCAAGCCATCCTCCCAGCTCTGGCTCCCAAGTAGCTAGGACTATAGGTGAGTGCCACCACGCCTCGCTAATTTTTTTTTGCAATTTGTAGAGACAGGGTTTCGCCATGTTGCTCAGGCTGGTCTCAAACTCTTGGCCTCAATAGATCCTCCAGCCTTGGCCTCCCACAGTGCTGGGATTACAGGTGTGAGCCTTGTTTGCAGAGTTTATGTCCCAAAGAATATAAAGACACTCAAAGTATCTCAACCTCTTGGAACACCTCTTGGGCATCAAGAACAACGCTACTAGAAATAAGCAGTTTGCCTCTAGAGAAACTTCAAGTAAGCACAACAAAGGGCAAAGTGACACAAGATAACTGTGGAATGCAAGCAAACAGCAGCAGCTGGTCTGTATTTTTTTAAATGGCAAAGTCACAAACAACAGCACCTGCTTTTAGAGTGAGCAGATAGTTTGCTTTCTTTTTTTTCAAATGGAACTCACTTTTTAAGTGATGACATGCAGTTGGGGGTGGGTAGGTGTGAGTTCATTTGTGTTTTGAAATCCCAAATTAATGAGCATGATAAACCGCTATTGCTGGCCCTGTCTGACTCTCTACTCTGAGTAATTGGTGGGTTCCCCCCAACCTTCTCCTAACCCTCACCCTTTCCCTTTCCATTGACTTGGGACAGTCCTTGTCAAAGTGCCAATCACAGTGGGAAGGAGGAGAAGGGGGGAGGTCACAGTGCATGGGATTCAAGGTCACAGTGGGCGGAGCAACGGGGATCACCAGGCAAGTAAGTCAAGTTCCCGCTGCTCAAGTCCAGCTGTCTGCCACGGTAGTGCAACCCTTGGCGGACGACCCAGGACGCGTTGACGCGGCAGTCGCGCCATCTCTTCTTGCCTGCATTTATCTGCGCTGTTTGAAGCCGTGTGACCCATCAGGACCCAGAGGCTGTCTGATCACATTATTGGGCTGTCTGCTGTCTTCGGGTTAGGAGATCCTGGTTGGCCTGAAGGGAAGAAGATCAGAGGAAGGCCTATCGAGGATGGGTTTCTCCTGCTTCTCCTCGGGTTGGCGCTGCCCAGGATCCGCTTCCTGGCCTCGGTGTACTCGGCCTCCCACTGTGCCAGGGACTTGACTGGAAGGGCGGGCCTGCTAGCAGACTTGGGGCTGCTGACCACACCGTTGCTGGTGGGCCTCTTGAGGATGCGGACCTGTGGAGGGGGTCCCGGGGGAAAATTATCATCCTGAATCACAATGGGCACTTTGGGAGATTTGAATTTCCTGCTTTCTGTGTGATCTACAGTTTTTTTCCCAGACGTCTATTTCCCCGCTGTCTGCCGTCTCCTCCCAGCTCTCAGCAACCTCCTCATATTCCATCTTACTCGCCACTTTCCAGATCGCTTGCTTTCTTATTTCCACATTTTCTCTGACTTTTGCAGTATTCAATATTATTACTTGATTCTGATTTTTCAGACATCACTATATGGTCCTTGGCTTTTTGGTCGTTCCTCTCATTCCTTTGCTGTTTCAAGCTCTGTTCCCAGCCTAAGCTTTTTACCACCGAATTCTGTTCTGTGACCCATCACTTAAAACTAACCCAACTTTTCATTCCCTCCAGACTTTTTTTGGTAAGCAGTATCATCATGCTTTAGGTGGACACTGAGTCATACTGCTGTGGTAGTGCTGGTACACGTAGTTTTGAATACCAGGTTCTTGAGTGAATCCTTTTTACTTCTCTCTCTCTCCCCCACCCCCGCTTCTCCCTTCTGCCTTCATTTCTGACCCTTCTTTTCTGGTTCCATTAGAAAAGGACTAATCTTATCAGTTCTGCCTTTTTTTTTCTGCTCTAATAATTTTGTCAAGAGAATTTTTTCAAAGCACAAGGCCAATGAGAAGGGGGAAAGTCGGTCCAGAAGGCAGCCGGCCCGACTATTCTGAGTTTGAATCTACTCTTGGTGGTCCTGTTAAAATACAGTTTGAAGCAAATCACTTGTTTTTATGCTTCTAATGTCTACTCTGTCGAAAGCCCAAATTTCCTTGCTTGGCATTTAAGGAGACTCCAAGTTCTTAAAACTTCTTCTTGACTTTCATGCAAGTCAAACGGATTTATTTATTGTATCTCAAACAGTCCTCTTATATTTTCCTTTCTGTATTTTTTGATAATTTTCTTGTGCCTGGAATATTCTCTGCTTTTATTTAAGTCTCACCATCTTTCAAGACACAAAATATGTGTGATCTCTGAGGCCTTTGTGAACTGCCTCCAGCATTTACTAAGCAATTAATTCTGTCTCTGAACTTTTATAGCACAAACCCATTCGTTCACTTGATATTTAACAAATATCAACCTCTATCACTTATCTCTTTTTTTTTTTTTTCTTCTGAGATGGAGTCTTGCTCTGTCACCCAGGCTGGACTGCAGTGGCGCGATCTCCGCTCACTGCAACCTCTGCCTCCCGAGATCAAGCGATTCTTCTGCCTCAGCCTCCCAAGTGGCTAGGATTACAGGCGCCCGCCACGGGGCCCGGTTAATTTTTGTATTTTTAGTAGAGACAAGGTTTCACCATCTTGTCCAGGCTGGTCTCGAACTCCTAACCTCGTGATCCGCCCACCTCAGCCTCCCAAAGTGCTGGGATTACAAGTGTGAGCCACCGTGCGCAGCCTATCACTTATCTTTTCATGCTTACATTTTCTCACTGCTTGAGATTTTCTTTCATCCAGGGTCAAGCACTGAGTCTATTAGAAACCCCACTGTATATGATCTGATGAAGATGAGATTATCTTTTTAAAAGCCACATATTAAATCTCTTAAGTTAATAATATTGGCAATCAACTTAAATCAACTGAGTGACCACTATGTTTAAGGAAGTTTCCTTTCTGGTAGGCTGGGAAGCGGGAGAAGGGAAGGATATAACTTTATAAAAAAAAAAAAGCTGCAGAAGGGAAGGATATAACTTTATAAAAAAAGGTCCTTGTTCACAAGGAGCTAATCACTTACTGGCCAGAGAAGAAACGTGTTCCTTCTTTGCAATGGCTGTGTTTTTGGGTTTAGCTAACTCAATTCTTTATGTCCTCAATTTATGAAACCGCATCAAAAACGTTTTTGCCACATCTCTGTGGGAAAGTAGGTGAGTCAGAATGAGTGCATAATATATAAATATATATTTTAATGATAATGAATGTGTAGATTAACAAACCCAAACTTTGTTTTTGTTTTTCTGAGAGTCTTGCCCTGTCGCCCAGGCTGGAGTGCAGTAGCATGATCTTGGCTCACTGCAGCCTCTGCCTCCTGGGTTCACAGGATTGTCCTGCCTCAGCCTCCGGAGTAGAGTAGCTGGGATTACAGGTGACCGCCACCACGCCGGACTAATTTTTGTAGTTTTTAGTAGAGACGGCGTTTCCCATGTTGGCCAGGTTGAACTCCTGACCTCAAGTGATCCACCCGCCTCGGCCTACCCAAAGTGATGGGATTACAAGCGTGAGCCACCGCGCCCAGCCAAACCCAAACATTCTAAAAGCGCGGAGTAACCGCTCCCCTCCCCACCAACGGTAACCAGCATCTTCGTTCTCCAACCAGAACAGCTGTATGCACCGGTGTATAAGCCTGCCTTAAGTGCTATTTTTAATCTTTTTTAAAAACAGGCCTTAAAATAACTCATTTGGGTACAACTCCAGCGGCTGGTGGAGTGGGCTTAATATATTAAACAGCTGTTAATTTTGGTTTCTTTTTGGTAACAGCGACACGGAGATCAGCATTTGTCGCAGTTTCCACCGCGGGCGGGAAGTGTAAACACAAGAAATACAAACATAGCGCAACGGCTAAAGGAGTGTCACAGCGCCAAACCTTGCTGGCTCCGCGCCAGGCCGAGCCCCACCCTCTCAGCTCGCGGCCAACACCCCCACCCCGCCTCAGAGCCCGCCGCGCCCGCGGGGCGACACCCCCCACTCCATCATCCCGGAGGTGGTGCGGCCGAGCCCCGGACCCAATTGGCGGAAGCGGGGCCGGTTGTGTGCGCGCGCACAAATGCCCGGATGCGCCGCGACGACCCGCGCGCTCCCCTCGGGCGGTAGGGGGCGCGCACCGAGGCACCGCGGCGAGCTTGGCTGCTTCTGGGGCCTGTGTGGCCCTGTGTGGCCCTGTGTGTCGGGAAGATGGAGCAAGAAGCCGAGCCCGAGGGGCGGCCGCGACCCCTCTGACCGAGTTCCTGCTGCTTTCGCAGCCAGGAGCACCGTCCCTCCCCGGATTAGTGCGTACGAGCGCCCAGTGCCCTGGCCCGGAGAGTGGAATGGTCCCCGAGGCCCAGGGCGTCGTGCTTCCGCGCGCCCCGTGAAGGAAACTGGGGAGTCTTGAGGGACCCCCGACTCCCAGCGCGAAAACCCCGGATGGTGAGGAGCAGGTACCGGCCCGGCAGCGAGCGGTCACTTTTGGGTCTGGGCTCTGACGGTGTCCCCTCTATCGCTGGTTCCCAGCCTCTGCCCGTTCGCAGCCTTTGTGCGGTTCGTGGCTGGGGGCGCGGGGCATGGGGCACGTGGCTTTGCGGAGGTTTTGTTGGACTGGGGCTAGGCAGTCGCCGCCAGGGAGGAGGGCGGGATTTCGGACGGCTTTCGCGGCGGTGGGGGTGGGGGTGGTTCGGACGTCTCCGCGGGAGTCCAGGGTAAAGGTCACGTGGGCCGGGGGCTGCGGGGCCGCTTCGGCGCGGGAGGTCCGGATGATCGCAGGTGCCTGTCGGGTCACTAGTGTGAACGCTGCGCGTAGTCTGGGCGGGATTGGGCCGGTTCAGTGGGCAGGTTGACTCAGCTTTTCCTCTTGAGCTGGTCAAGTTCAGACACGTTCCGAAACTGCAGTAAAAGGAGTTAAGTCCTGACTTGTCTCCAGCTGGGGCTATTTAAACCATGCATTTTCCCAGCTGTGTTCAGTGGCGATTGGAGGGTAGACCTGTGGGCACGGACGCACACCACTTTTTCTCTGCTGATCCAGGTAAGCACCGACTTGCTTGTAGCTTTAGTTTTAACTTGTTTATGTTCTTTATATATGATGTATTTTCCACAAATGTTTCATGATTTCCAGTTTTCATCGTGTCTTTTTTTTCCTTGTAGGCAAATGTGCAATACCAACATGTCTGTACCTACTGATGGTGCTGTAACCACCTCACAGATTCCAGCTTCGGAACAAGAGACCCTGGTTAGTATTTTTGTCTCGTATAACTTTTAAGAATAATTTATTTTATGAAGTGATAAACTAAATTTCGTATACCTCAATTGTAGCATGGCTCTGTAAATAAAATTGTATGTGCATAGCTTAAAGTGTGCTACCTCTGGCGTAACTGCGTGGAGTTAAAAACTGTTAAGAACTGGTCAGTATTTTTTTAGCCATTTGCCACATTTGCTTTAAAAATTAGTTCCATTACATTGTTAAGCGTGGTTGAAGTTACGTTTGTTACGTGACTGATTTTTTTTTCCTTTTTGACCTCCCAGTATTTAATTTTTAAAAATGGTTTTTAAAAGTCAAAAAAATTATTCGTGCTTGTTTTAAAGATTTTTGTCATTAGAGAAATTTTAAAGTAAAACCTGAAAATTCCAGGCTTTTTGCTCCATGTTTCCTTTTAGATTTTTTGTGTGCGTACCCACATATATTTACATTTGAATTTAAATCTATGTTATTGTCCTGTTTGTTGTACTAACAAGATGAAACTATAGTTGTTCTGTGACTTGCATCCTTGTCAATAAAGTCTACAGAATTCTTTTTAATGGCTGCATAGTATTCCACAGCATGAGTATACCATTTTAAAAATTATTTATGCCTTTACTGATAGGTTTTTAAAAATTGCCTCCTGTTTTTGAGTATTACAGATAGTGCCGCTTTGTACATGCATCCCGTGTGACTATTTCTGTAAGAAAGATTTTATAGAATTATAGGCTGGCCGCGGTGGCTCACCCCTGTAATCCCATCACTTTGGGAGGCCAAGGCGGACCGATCACCTGAGATGAGGAGTTCAAGACTAGCCTGGCCAACATGGTGAAAATCTGTCTCTACTAAAAATACAAAAATTAGTCGGGCATGGTGGCGCGCGCCTATAATCCCAGCTGTGAGGAGGCTGGGGCAGGAGAATCGCTTGAACCCAGGAGGCAGAGGTTGCGGTGAGCCAAGATTGTGCCATTTCACTCCAGCCTGGGCGATAAGAGCGAAACTCCGTCTAAAAAAAAAAAAAAGAAAAGAAAAAGATTTTATAGAATTAGAACTCCTGAGTTCTCAATTTTACTATTTGATTGCTGCTGGTAACTTGCTCACCAAAAGGCTCTAACAGTTTCACTCCTGCCAATACTGAATATCACCAATCTTTAATTATTATTATTATTATTTTTTTTTGAGGCGGAGTCTTGCTCTGTCTCCCAGGCTGGAGTGCAGTGGCACAATCTCGGCTCACTGCAATCTCCGTTCCCCGGGTTCACGCCATTCCCCTGCCTCAGCCTCCCGAGTAGCTGGGACTACAGGCGCCCACCACCACGCCCGGCTAATTTTTTGTATTTTTAGTAGAGACGGGGTTTCACCATGTTAGCCAGGATGATCTCGATCCCCTGACCTGGTGATCCGCCCGCCTCGGCCTCCCAAAGTGCTGGGATTGCAGGCGTGAGTCACTGCGCCTGGCCTCTTTTATTATTATTACTATTTTTTTGATAAAAGGTACTGTACCATTGTTTAAATTCATTTTTCTCTAGTTTCTTGGTGAGGCTGGGCACCTTTCCTTTTTCTTTTTGTTTTTGTTTTTTTTGAGACAGAGTTTCACTCCTGTTGCCCAGGCTGGAGTGCAATGGCGAGATCTTGTCTCATTGCAACCTCTGCCTCCCAGGTTCAAGCGATTCTCTTGCCTCAGCCTCTGGAGTAGCTGGGATTACAGGCATGCGCCACCACGCTCAGCTAATTTTGTATTTTTAGTAGAGATGGGGTTTTTCCATGTTGGTCAGGCTGGTCTTGAACTCCCAACTTCAGGTGATCTGCCTGCCTCGGCCTCCCAAAGTGCTGGGATTACAGGCGTGAATCACTGCACCAGGCCTCCATTTTGTTAAGTCATTTATTTCTTCTGGGACTTGCCTAGTCTTATCTGTCCATTTTCCTTTTAGTTTTTAAAAATTTTTCTTAGTAATTGGAGTAGCTCTATGTGTTTCAAGTATATTTAACTTTTGTTGTTTACTAATGTAGCATTTAATTTTATGTTGTCTTTTCCCCACTGAGAACAATTCTATGAAGTAAAATTTGTTGGCTTTTGAATTTCATATCATGCTTTGGAAGAACTCTCCTGTCCCAAGATCTTGCAAATATATTCCTATATTTTCTTCTAGATTTAAATTTTTTAAATATTTAGATCTTCACCTGTAATTTACCTTCTTGTTCTTCAATGTAAGATTACAAATGCTATTATCTTTTATAGCTGTTTTCTCATTAATACATGTCTTTTAAGTCACTAATATACTGATGGCTTTCCATTACAGATTTTTTTTTTTTTTTTTTTTTGAGACTGAGTCTTGGTCTGTTGCCCAGGCTGGAGTGCAGTGGCGTGATCTCGGCTCACTGCAACCTCTGCTTCCTGGGTTCAAGCAATTCTGCTGCAGCCTCCCGAGTAGCTGGGATTACAGGCACCCACCTCCACACCCGGATAATTTTTGTACTTTTAGTAGAGATAGGGTTTCACCATGTTGTCCAGGCTGGTCTTGAACTTCTGACCTCGTGATCTGCCTGTCTTGGCCTCCCAAAGTGCTGGGATTAAAGGCGTGAGCCACTGCGCCCGGCCCACACCTGGGTAATTTTTGTATATTTAATAGAGACGGAGTTTCGCTGTGTTGGCCAGGCTGGTCTCACACTCCTGACCTCAGGTGATCTGCCTGCCTCGGCCTCCCAAAGTGCTGGGATTACAGACCTGAGCCACTGCACCTGGCTTCCATTACAGATTTTTACTTTGAATTATTTTATCTAATTTGAAGCTAATATAGCATATAATAAAAACTCAGGAGAAAAAAGGTTATTTTTAAATCTTTTTTGAGAGAGTCCATTCTTTAGCCTGAAAGTAAAGTGCATATGTAAGCACAGTTTTAAAAAAAAGTGATCAGAAAAATTAATAATTCACTTCTATATGTATTTTAAATTTTTCAATTGTTAAATAATATTTGTTTTATTGATTAGCTGGAAATAGGCAATTTTTAAAAATCTGTTTTTAAGGCATCCCCAATGGGGGTGCTGTCAGATTTTAAAGTTAGACACAGGACCGAGGCATATTAAAGAGAGGTGCAGAGGTACCAGTTTGTGTGGTAGTGGCAAGCTGTAAAGATACTTGAGTTTTGCAGATTTTGATAAACCAAAAGGAAGGGAGAAAGTGCATAGTATATTACATTCCCCTCCCCCATGACAATTATTTTCTCAAGACCATTTGTAAAACCTCTAGATAAGGGGCAGGCAAATGTTAGCCTGTCAGCCAACTTTGGCCTGTTACCTGTTTTTGTTTTAGTTTTTAAATTTTTTTTGTAGAGGTGGAGTCTCTCAGTGTGGCCCAGGCTGGTCTTGAACACCTAGCCTCAAGCAAACCTCTAGCAATGTCTCCCAAAGTGCTGGGGTTATAGGCATGAGCCACCTCGCCCAGCCAGCTGCCTTTCTTTCTGTAAAGAAAATTTTACTGGAATGCAACCATGCCTGTTGGTTTACATAGTAGCCATGCTTTTTACTTGGATAGAACCATTTGTATGAAAAGCTTAAAATACTTACAGTCTGGCTCTTTACAGAAAAAAATTGACCCCTAATCTAGTTGGCAGGCTCCTTGCATACAGGTCATATGTCTTATTTGTAATTTCTTTTGCAGTACCTACCACTGTCCAGTGCATAGTAGAAGCTCAATAAATGTTTGTCAAGTAGATATTTGAAATGCAGACTAACTAAGAGGCACCATGATATAGTAGGAAGAAAATGCTGAGTCGTAGTTGAGGGACCTGGGTTGTTATCTCTGATCTGTTCTTAATTACCCTTGTCAGCTTGGGTTAGTTAGGTTCTCTAGCCTTCAGGAACCTAATCTTTAGAAAGAGAAGATTGATAACAGGACCCACTCTAAAGATTTATTCATTTCTCTTTGATTCTCTAAGTTAGCTTGCAATAAGCTCGTTGGATCAGTACGGTAAGCTCATTGGATCTCAGTAATTTATGGTTGTTTGTAAGGCAGTAAGCAGGTAATATAAATAGCTGAAGGAAAAAGTAATCTTTGCTGTTTTGGATTGGATACTATCTGTGATCACAACTGATACTTGATGATTCCATGATACTTGCATAATAATTAGATCCTCCCCAGCATTTTTTCCAAATCCCCTTTATTGAACTTGATGGATATGTTTGCTGCAGGGCCTATAGTTCTGGGATAATTTTGGAAGTATAATAGCAGTTCTTTTCTCTTTATAGGTTAGACCAAAGCCATTGCTTTTGAAGTTATTAAAGTCTGTTGGTGCACAAAAAGACACTTATACTATGAAAGAGGTAAGCTGAATCAAGAGATAAGTAGTATCTCACTAGTTACATGTAGCCATACTTAAAGTTTTCAAGACCATGTGGAGAAATTGGCCATATAGAAGGATTTTTCATTAAGCAGCAACATTTAATTTTGTGGTCGTTTGGACTATATTTTAAAGCTGAAAATTCTAATTATACTCGAGTTTCATTTCTCAGCTAGGAACTCAGATAAATGGAAGCCCCGTAAGGGTGCTTGACCATTTTATGCTGTCAACCCTTTGGTAGACTCCTTCCCAGAATCATGTTTTTAAATGTATGAAATAAAATGTATAGAATTACAAAGGAAACATACTAAAATACGGTTACCAAAATAGTAAACTAGTTTGTGATATGTGTGCTTTTGTTATTAACATAATAAATACTAAGATTTAGGAGAAGATATAATAAATATAGTGTTTTTTTGTTTTTTGAGACGAAGTCTCGCTCTGTCACCCAAGCTGGAGTGCAGTGGCATGATCTCGGCTCACTGCAACCTCCGCCTCCTAGATTCAAGCCCTTCTTCTGCCTTACCCTTCCAAGTAGCTGGGATTATAGGCACCTGCCACCACGCCTGGCTAATTTTTTGTCTTTTTAGTAGAGATGGGGTTTCTCCATGTTGGCCAGGCTGGTCTTGAACTCCTAGTCTCAGGTGATCCACTTGCCTTGGCCTCCCAAAATGCTGGGATTATAGGCATGAGCCACCATGCCTGGCCAATAAATATTATCTTGATATAGTGAGGAATATAAGTCATATTTTGAAATGTTTGCCATAAGTACAGTATGATAGGAAAACACCTCTGATTTTTGTTGGTGATGAAATCACAGGTATTAATACTGTTGTGATTTGTTGCCTACATTTATAATCGAAGGAAAAGCTAAATTCTAGTTAGAAGTTTGTGAAAATAAGGATAGAATTTTTTTTTTCCCATCCAAATTAATGGACCCCCTGAATTCTATCCAAGGACTTCTTGGGCATCCCTGGATCCCAGGTTAAGAACTTCTGCACTAGAGATACATGAGTACAGTATACTGATCTTTCTGGGATAGAGGTGAGCTGATTCATGACCATATATTCTATCTAATGGATCCAGCATTTTAATGCATCCCCCACTTTTAAATTTGTGCACAGAAGCATGATTTTCAGTGACAGATTGAGCCACCTTAGGCAGAATTTCAGTGTGATTGAAATATGCCTGTTCTCTGTCTCTCCCACTTAGTTTATGGGACTCAGATTACTTAAAACATTTAAGTTTCTTTCTTACAACGGTATAGTGGGGCAGGAAGAGCTTCCATTTTTCTTTTTCCTCTCCAGCTATACTTTTAGAAACTTCCTTAAAGGATGTTTGGTAGAATAAATCTAAGTTCTCTTCCTTTTTCCTTTCCCACTGCTGGACAGCAATCTGTCCAGTCCACAGTCACATAAGAATATTCCTTTAAGGCTGATGCCTGCTTAGCCAGTTAAATCCAAAGACAGTGTTTGTAGGAAAGGGCCAGGTTAAATGGTATTTTTAAGGCTAATTTGGGATTGACCTTATTATCATTGGATAATCAGTTAAGGAAACAAAAAAGTATGGATTTAGCAGTAGATAGAAATGAGAAAATTGGCCAAGGCCATCATAAAGACTTAGAATGCTTACGCTAAACTATGTAACAGTAGTGTATGTATTGTCTGATATAGTTCTCAGTTATAGGATCTTTGTTCTGGGGCACACAGGAAGGTAGTGAAAGCTAATATGGGTAGTAAAAAGAGCGTTGATGAAGAGTCAGAAGAGCTGGGGCCAGTTTCTTCTTCTTTTTTTTTTTTTTTTTATGTGACAGTTTCTCACTCTCTTGCCCAGGCTAGAGTGCAGTGGCATGATCACTGCTCGCTGCAGCCTGGACCTCGTGGGCTCAGGTGATCCTCCCACCTCAGTGTCTGCCGTAGCTAGGACTACAGGCTTGTACCACTATGCCTGGCTAATTTTTGTATTTTTTTGTAGAGATGGAGTTTCACTATGTTGCCCAGGCTGGTCTGGAACTCCTGGGCTCAAGGGATCTGCTTACCTCGCCTCCTAAAGTGCTAGATTTACAGGTGTGAGCCACTGTGCCCAACGCAATTTCTTCATTTCTAATACAGTGATAATAATCTTATGAAATATCAGAATGAGATAATACTTATAAAAGTACATTGTAAACTGTAAAATGCCATATGTATTTAGGTAGTTGTTAATAGGTTTATATCTGGATATCTTAAAAATGTATTGCCAACTTCTTGTCTTAATGCAGCACAGGGAATATAATTTAACTTTTATTAATGGTTCAAAGTCATTATTTTGATTATTTATCATAATATGGAGTAAATTGATACCTTAGAGGGTTTATTTCATTCTCAGAATTCTCTCAAACTGTTTTGTAGCTGTCATTGATTGATTGTTTTTCTGTCTTCCTCCTCTGGTGACCTCAGAGGCTATTGAGGTTTATAGTATTTATGACTATTTACTAAGTGGCTCCAGACCACTGCCATATTTTAGTTGATTTTTGTTTCTGCAACTTTTTTGGCTATCAGTTTTTTATTTTGCTGCCTTTTCCCTTCCTAATATGTTAGTATCTGAGTATCTGGGCAGAGTTAAAGTCTACAAGGAAAAAAACCTCACATTTTAAGGTTTACTTAAGTAAATAGAGAAGCAGTTATTTCTGCTTCTGTCAAATGAAATGGAAAAGGCTTAAAAGTAGCTTTTTTTTTTTTTTTTTTTTTTTGAGATGAAGTCTCACTCTGTTGCTTAAGCCGGAGTGCAGTGGCGCAATCTCGGCTCACTGCAGCCTCCACCTCCTGGGTTCAAGCAATTCTCCTGCCTCAGCCTCCCTAATAGCTGGGATTACAGGTGTCTGCCACCATGCCTGGCTAATTTTTGTATTTTTAGTAGAGATGGGACCAGGATGGTCTTTATCTCCTGACCTCGTGATCCATCCGCTTCGGCCTCCCGAAGTACTGGGATTACAGGTGTGAGCCACTGCGCCCAGCCAAAAGTAGCTTCTAAGTACAAAATGGTTGTTGTTCTACATAGTTGTGGATATGGTTCCTGGTTGTTTACCCCTATTCAGATAAATAGGATATTATTAAATGTATTTACAACTAACACTTAGTTTTCTTTAATGCTCAGAAATCATATTTGTATTTCAGGTTCTTTTTTATCTTGGCCAGTATATTATGACTAAACGATTATATGATGAGAAGCAACAACATATTGTATATTGTTCAAATGATCTTCTAGGAGATTTGTTTGGCGTGCCAAGCTTCTCTGTGAAAGAGCACAGGTAATTCTTCAGTTTAGTCCATTGTAAAAAGCCATCTGGGCTAACATTTCAGTTCACCTCTACCCTCATTCACTTTTGTCAGAGAAAAACTGTTGAAACATATTAAAGACATGCTGAAACTTAATTTTTTAGCTCTGTGGCATATTATTTGAGAACCTGAGCTCTGGCATCTTATAAACCAGTGTTTGAAACCTAGCCCAATCATTTACTAGTTTTGTGACTAGATAAATTAACCTTTTTAAACCTGTTTCCCCATTTATAAAATAGGGATAATTAAATACTTCATGTGGAGGTTAAAGCTCTTGGAGAGAGACGTTGTATAAAAAAGCATAGTTTTGGGCACATACAAAGCATTCAAGTATTAGCTGTAGCTATTATAACTTTTTATTCCAGAAACAGTATACCACCAAGTGGTAAAGGCTTACATTTGAGCCTTAGTTATTTTGGAGATCATTTTCATTGTCACCTATCATTATGGCACTTAACCAGCAGAATTTAACCCAGGTAATATTTCTAGAAATAGGCCTGGTGCGGTGGCTCACACCTGTAATCCCAGCACTTTGAAGAGGCCAAGGCGGGTGGATCACCTGAGGTTGGGAGTTGGAGACCAGCCTGACCAACATGGAGAAACCCTGTCTCTACTAAAAATACAAAATTAGCTGGGTGTGGTGGCGCATGCCTGTAATTCCAGCTACTCGGGAGGCTGAGGCAGTAGAATCACTTGAACCAGGTAGGTGGAGGTTGTGGTTGAGGTGAGCCGAGATCGCGCCACTGCACTCCAGCCTGGGCAACGAGCAAAACTGCATCTGAAAAAAAAATTTTTTTTAATATATATTTTTCTAAAATTATCCTTTTTTTGGTTTGTTTGTTTTGAGAGGGAGTCTTGCTCTATGGCCCAGGCTGGAGTGCAGTGGCATGATCTTGGCTCACTGCAACCTCCGTCTCCTGGGTTCAAGTGATACTCCTGCCTCGGCTTCCCGAGTAGCTGGGATTACAGGTGCCTGCTGCCATGCCTAATTTTTGTATTTTTAGTAGAGACAGGGTTTCACGATGTTGACCAGGCTGGTCTTGAGCTCCTAACCTTCGGTAATCCACCTGCCATGGCCTCCCAAAGTGCTGGGATTACAGATGTGAGCAACCACACCCGGCCTACATTTGGAATTCTTTGTCACATTTGGTTTAGCACAGGCAATCCGTGTTGAGCCTTAGCATTCATTACATTAATAAATGGAATGAATACGTTCACCTGAGACAATTAACTAGCTTCTGCTAGTATTTGATGCTCAATAGTATAGCTGAAAAGATGATAATTAAATGGGATTTTATTTTATTAAAAAACATAACTTCCTCAGCTGAGCAAGGGATTTTATAACTTTAAAACAACCTTATTATTGTAAACATAGTATATATTATTATTGAACATTAGGAGATGACAGAAAACTAAGAAAAGTAGAGGAAAAAAAAGGACTGTAGTTAACAAAAGGTATTTTTACCAGTCATTTGTGTATTATGTGCAACTGTGTGTTTTAACCTAGTTATGAATATAGTACTATATTTTTCATCTAGCTTCTTAATTTGTATTATAATTTGTATATTATATATTATAATATACATATAATATAATTATATATTATAAATATATGTATAATTATCATTTTTTATTGATGAGTCACTTCTGTTTAATATCCATATATGTTGTCATTTTATACATGGCCTTGGTATATATGGTTTAATTTTATAAATTTTAAAAATAACTATATTGGTATATTGGTGATTTCTTTACCTATTGAATATTGAATCTTCTGTTTTTTTGTTTTTTTTTTTTTTTGAGATGAAGTCTTGCTCTGTTGCCCAGGCTGCAACCTCTGCCTCCTGGGTTCAAGCGATTCTCTTGCCTCAGCCTCCTGAGTAGCTGGGATTACAGGTGCACACTACTATGACCAGCTAATTTTTTGTATTTTTAGTAGAGATGGGGTTTTGCCATGTTGGCCAGGCTGGTCTCGAACTCCTGACTTCAAGTGATCTGCCTGTCTTGGCCTCCCAAGGTGCTGGGATTACAGACGTGAGCCACTGTGCCTGGTCTGAATATTGAATCTTCGGATAATGTTTGGAAGTATGATTTCCTTGGACTTGAATTCTAAATGTTGAGAGATAAGAAATAGGAGAAATTACTGACTTGAAAAGGATATGAATTAAAAATATTGTGGGTTTAGGTTGCTGTATCCTTATTCCCAAGGATGAAAAAAGATAGTTGGGATTCATATTTCCTCTTAATATTGAGTGAGGAACAATATTTTGTGACAAACACTCTCTTAAATCCTTAGTTTAAAAACAAAAGGAAAAATCCATTGTGACATCAGCGAATACTGGGGTAAATGAATTATCCTCCTGTTAGGATATAAACTTCATGAGGGCATATACATTTCTGTTTCATTCTTTGTTTTCCCCCGTGTCTGGTACATAGTACCAGTGACTGGTACATGGTAGGTTTTCAGTCTGTATTTATTGAATGAATGAGTACTGCTTTATCTGTTAATAAGTTTCTTTTTTTGTCTTCCCTGAGTCGGAGTTTTGCTCTTGTTGCCCAGGCTGGAGTGCAATGGCGTGATTTTGGCTCACCGCAACCTCTGCCTCCCGGGTTTAAGTGATTCTCCCGCCTCAGTCTCCTGAGTAGCTGGGATTACAGGCATGCGCCACCATGCCCAGCTAATTTTATATTTTTAGTAGAGATGGGGTTTCTCCATGTTGGTCAGGCTGGTCTTGAACTCCAGGCCTCAGGTGATCCGCCGGACTCGGCCTTCCGAAGTGCTGGGATTACAGGTGTCTGTGAGCCACCGCGCCCGGCCTCTGTTAATACGTTTTAAGATCAAGAAAGGAAGTTGAAGCTTGATGAAAGTCAAGATTATAATCAAATTCCTATTTAATGGATTTTGCGTAACTCAATAGTTTTTTTGGCAGTTTGTATTTAATGGATTTTGCATAACTCAATGCTTTTTTTTGGCAGTTTGCTACTAAGCACGGAGCTAAAAACATTCCTGTTTGAAAATAAGTATGTTCAACCTCTTCCTGCTTGCATACTCATTTTTTGGGGGTCTTCTGGTAAAGTCCAAACAAAGCACATTTCAGGAATTGGTAGTGTGAAATCTTTCAGCTAGAGAGACTTTAGTAATTATTAAAAGTAGCTGTACGTAATCATTGTGCTACTAATTATTGTGCTTTTAAGTGCCTACAAGCTTGCCAATGATAAATTTGGTTTTGAATGTGTGCAGTAGTTCATACTAAGTATGTATGTAGAAGTCTGGTTAGATTCAGCTTAATACAAATTTTTATTCTAAAATGTACATCTCTTGTTATTTTTTTTTTTCTGTCTACAAGGAAAATATATACCATGATCTACAGGAACTTGGTAGTAGTCAATCAGCAGGGTAAGTTAATTTTGAGCATCATGGATAAATACCATAAAAACATTTTAAAGACATTTTTGTTTATGTGCATATGTTTTATAATTGTGATTCTCTTTAAAAGTTGCTTTAAATATTGTAATAAAAGTATGATAAATTTATTAGAAGTACATATGAACTAAAACCACATACTGAGGTTCTAATGTAAAGTTAAATATCCTGTTAGATCAATTTAAGACTTGGGATATCAGAGTTAGGATTTGTTTTGAAAGGTCTGTAATTTCAAAAGCTCCTGTTTAGGAGTGATCTACCTTGAAAATGTATTGAAAGGCTTTGGGAAATAATATTGTTACCTAGGTAGGACCATGTGTAAGGATGAAGGATGGGTCTTTTTCTTTGGTTGTAGACAAAATTTTGTTTACCAATTTGTGGAAGTGGAATTTTATGTTCCTACTTCCGTTTCTTAACTGGTTATTTTTGGGTCACATCTCTCTTTAATAAGCTGATAAAAGCATTGGGTTCTTGTTCCAGAAAGATGCACATGTATATATACATGGATAAGTCAGTAAGTGTTTTACAACCTACTTTCCATGAGAAAAGCCCTGATTTATGTGCTTGCTGACTTCCATAGCATAATACTCTCGTTTGAAGGCTAAAAACATGGAGTTGGGAAGAGATGTACACAGTTTGCTTTTTTTTGTTTTTTTGAGAAGGAATCTTGCTCTGTCACTCAGGCTGGAGTGTAGTGGCATGATCTCGGCTCACTGCAACCTCCGCCTCCCAGGTTCAAGCAATTCTTCTGCCTCAGCCTCCCGAGTAGCTGGGACTACAGGCGTATGCCACCACGCCCGGCTAATTTTTGTATTTTTAGTAGAGAGGGGGTTTCAGCATGTTGGCCAGGCTGGTCTCGAACTCCTGACCTTGTGATCTGCCTGCCTCGGCCTTCCAAAGTGCTGGGATTACAGGTATGAGCCACTGCACCTGGTCTCACAGTTTGCTTTTGAGTGCTGCTTAGAGCTGTCTCTAATACACTACACTGCTCCTAAAGCCCATCCTCAAACTACAGGTAAGAAATGCTCTTAGGCCAGGTGTGATGGCTCATGCCTATAATTCCAGCACTTTAGGAGGCTAAGGCAGGAGGATCACTTGAGCCGAGGAGTTCAAGACCAGCCTGGGCAGCATGGCAAAATCCTAACTCTGCAAAAACTACAAAAATCAGCTTGGTATAGTGGTGCATGCCTGTAGTCCTAGCTACTCAGGAGGCTGAGGCAGGAGGATTTTTTGAGCCTGGTTGGTCAGGACTGTAGTGAACTGTGATCATGCCATCCAGTCCAGGTGACAGAGCAAGACCTCATCTCTTAAAAAAGACAAAAAAAAAAAAAAAAAAAAAAAAAAAAACCTCTCAGGAGCTTGTTTAGTTCCTAGAATGAATTGACCACTCCCTTGTACTTCCTCTATTCCATATTCAGATTTTATTGTAAAATTGCTTTGTTTTACTTGTGGGTTTTTTTGTTTGTTTTTGAGATGGGCTCTCACTCTGTCACCCTGCTTGAAGTGCAGTGGTAATCTTGGCTCACTGCATCCTCCACCTCCAGGGCTCAAATGATCCTCCCCCTCAGCCTCCCAAGTTGCTGGGACTACAGATGTGCTCCACCACGCCTGGCTAATTTTTCTGTATGTTTGGTAGAGACGGTGTTGCTATGTTGCCCAGGCTAGTCTTGACCTGAGCTCAAGAGATATTCTCACCTCAGCCTCCCAAAGTTTAGGGGTTACAGGCATGAGCCACTGCGTCTGGCTGTTGTACTTGTTTATATTTTTGTTACCTGTGTCCTATTCAGGTTTGCATTTTGCATCACACACTATAGTGTTTTATTAATATGGTATTTAATAAATGTGTTGAATTGAATACTTATTCTTCCAAAGTTAGGATTTAAAGCCCAGAAAAGTATCTCCATTTTATCCCAAAATAAAAGTAGTTATTAGGCTGATGATTTGGCATTTTATTGTTTTAAAGCTCTTTTTTTTTTTTTTGAGCTTTAGATTGTATCCTTTTTATTTCCTTTTTTTTAAATTATTATACTTTAAGTTTTAGGGTACATGTGTACAATGTGCAGGTTGGTTACATATGTATACCTGTTGTTTTAAAGCTCTTTAAGAAATTGTGTGATAGCTAAATATACAATTGTAGTATTTGTAGTAGTAGTTTGAGTTTTCTGAAGTATGTATCCCTGATGTATTCATTCCTTCATTTGTTTAAATAAACTTTGGCACATTACTAGAAAAATTGTATTATTGAGATGGAAACTTACAAATTACTTATTTGCAGTCTGAGTTTGGTTTAGATATCAGTAGAATTAACTTCAGAACTCCTATTCCATGTTCTCAACTTTGTCACTTTTTTTTTTTTTTTTTTTTGAGATGGAGTCTCACTCTGTCACCCAGGCTGGAGTGCAGTGGTGCGATCTCGGATCACTGCAACCTCTGCTTCCCGGGTTTAGGTGATTCTCCTTCCTCAGCCTCCCGAGTAGGTGGGATTACAGGCGCCTGCCACCACGTCTGGTTAATTTTTGTATTTTTAGTAGAGAAAGGGTTTCACCATGTTGACCAGGCTGGTCTCAAACTCCTGAGCTCAGGTGATCCTCCCACCTTGGCCTCCCAAAGTGCTGGGATTACAGGCGTGAGCCACTGCACCCACCCAGCCTAGGGCTTCCTTTTTATTACATCTTTTTTGTAGCATCTGTTTATACTAATCCAAAATTCCTGGACAGTATAACCTGTTATGTACAACTTAAGAAAATTAGTGTAATGCCTTACCCATAGTATAAAGAGAAAATTAATCTATGATAATGCATAATTTCAAAATGTTAATGTCCAGGCATGAGTTCACTGTTAAGATGAAAATGTTTCCAAGGGGGGTAGTAAAGGGTATTTGATGATAATTGTCTGTATATCCCAAATCTGAAACTTTGACTTTTGAGCTCAAAGTCTGTATATCCAACTACAAATGAAACCTATGTGCCTGAATAACTCAGTTTGTTATCTTCCCATCCAATCTGTTTATCTTTCTAAAGTTTCTCTTTTAGTGAATGGTACCACTCATTTATTCACCCAAGTTAGAATCTTGGAATCATCTTAACTCCTTTCTTCCTTGCCTTCTATATCAAATACCAGGTCTTGTTGGTTTTTACCTATTTAATATCTCTGGAATTTGTCTTCCATGCCTTAGTTTAGGCTTTAATAGTTTTTAGTTTGTATTATTGCAGTTGTCTAATACTGGTTTTCCTGCCTCTGCCCTCTTTTTCTTATGTTTTGCTAGAGTGATTTGTCACTCTTCTGCTTAAAATTACCATTTAGGGGTTCATTATTGCTCTCTGGATGTAATATTTTCTGTGAGCTAGAAATCAGTTTCATTTCTTGGACAAAAATCCTTTTTAATGGTGAGTGGCTGCAACATCGCATTAGGGAAGATTCTGAAGTATCTGCGGGGAAGAATGCAGTGATAAGGGAATGACAGCAGAAGTCCTGCTTTGGCTAGACCACAGGATCCTTTACAGTCTGAACCTGCCTACATTCCAGTAATAATGAACTGCTTGTGGTGTCCTGCAACAGGAACTGTTAGTTTGCTTTTGGATACTTTTTCACATGGCGTTTTCTTGGTCTGGAATGGCCTTTCCTAGCCCTATTTTCACATTGTCCTACAAAATATTTCCTGATTCTTTGTTTCTCAGACACTCCCTGTCCCTACCAAAATAATGACTCTCCTGTCTCTCTGCTAATTTATCTAACGGTCTTTTAATGTCTTGATTATACTTTACTCTTCTACATTAAAGTTGAATTATTTTATTTACATCTGCAACATTTAGTATGAGGGTGCCACCTGGAAAATACATGTTTAATGTTTATTGAAAGGTTAAATTGCATAAGGGTTTGTGTTAGACTGATAGCATATCTACTGAGTAGCGCCCCCCCTCCCCCCGCTGCCCCCGCCCACCACCAAGTTTCTGATCCTTTTTCTTTTCTCTCAGAATCATCGGACTCAGGTACATCTGTGAGTGAGAACAGGTGTCACCTTGAAGGTGGGAGTGATCAAAAGGTAATCTAAGTAAATTTCTCATTCTAATGTAATATTATTTGCAAATTGGAAAGGTTATTTACAACAAGTTAGCTTACTGGTTATGTTAAGTTTGTTGTATTTTATTTTTTTCCTAAATGCTTAGGACCTTGTACAAGAGCTTCAGGAAGAGAAACCTTCATCTTCACATTTGGTTTCTAGACCATCTACCTCATCTAGAAGGAGAGCAATTAGTGAGACAGGTATATATGAATATTTATTTGACGCATTCACACAGCTTTTTGATATTCTTTCTCTAATGAAATTAGTGCTTTTAGACTTAATTAAATTGTTCCCCTTTTTTGGTTGAGATGAATTAACCTCTGAGTTTTTTTCATTCTTGATTTTATTTGATTTACAAATTGCTTATTTAGCAATATTTTTCTGGCTGACTACAGCAGGCACAGTTTACTGTGCCCCACTGGAGTTTATAGTTAGCCAACTCTCTGTTAAGATAGTAGGAGGTGGCTGGGGTGTGGTGGCTCACGCCTGTAATCCTGGCACTTTGGGAGGCCGAGGCTGGCGGATCACGAGGTCAGGAGTTTGAGACCAGCCTGACCAACGTGGTGAAACCCCATCTCTACTAAAAAAAATACAAAAAGTAGCTGGGCCTGGTGGCGCACACTTGTAATCCAGCTACTCAGGAGGTTGAGGAAGGAGAATCACTTCAACCCGGGAGGTAGAAGTTACAGTGAGCCGAAATTGCGCCACTGCACTCCAGCCTGGGTAACCGTGTGAGACTTTGTCTAAAAAGAAAGATAATAGGAGACAGGCATATAAACTCTATTTTCACCATTATTCTTAGTCACCTTAACAGTTAAATTTTTAAATTGTTATTTTTAATAAATGGTAGTACATACCTATGAGTTTTAAAACAGAAAGTAAATAGCATTTTAGAAATGAAGAGATAAGGGCCGGGCGCAGTGGCTCACGCCTGTAATCCCAGCACTTTGGGAGGCCGAGGTGGGTGGATCATGAGGTCAGGAGATCGAGACCATCCTGTCTAACATGGTGAAACCCCATCTCTACTAAAAATACAAAAAATTAGCTGGATGTGGTGGCGAGTGCCTGTAGTCCCAGCTACTCGGGAGGCTGAGGCAGGAGAATGGCATGAACCGGGGAGGCAGAGCTTACAGTGAGCCGAGATCACGCCACTGCACTCTGCCTGGGCGACACAGTGAGACTGTCTAAAAAAAAAGAGAGAGAGAAAATAGTTGACAGAGAGAAAATAGTTGAGAACAGTTAGTAGAGGAGAAGGCTGTTGCCTGAGGAAGTCGCAGTAACTAAGACCGTATGATTCAGATGAAAGAGAATGTCAGATCAGTGAAACAGAATAAATGAACCCAGACCAGAATCTCGTACATGCGGGCAGAAGACAGGAAGGGCAGAGGTGTCTAGGGCAGAGGTGGAACTAGAACAAATGGTAGTTACTTGGGGAAAAGGTGAAGTTAGATCTGTACCTTATGCCAAAATGAATTTCAAATGAGTTTAAAAGTTAAATGAAAAATAGAATACAACATATTTGATAGTCACTTTAAATTTGACTGTTAATATCTGTATTACATAAAAAGTCTTCCCAAATCAATAAGGAAAACATTAAAACTTCAAATAGCAAAAAGGGCAGACAGTTCACAAAAATTTCTCACAGTAAATACAAATGACTAATAAATATGGGGAGAGGGTGAATTTTGGTGATTTTTAGCTTTACAGATAGTAAAAAATGCCAAAAGGGTGTCCTTTTGATCTATCAAATTAGTAAAAATAAAATTTTTACTCATCCTTACTCATCAGTGCTAATAACTTGTGTATTAGCACTGATAAACTGGTGGTCTGTAAATTGGTAAAAGTGGGTAAAAATTGATTAAATTTTTCGGATTATAAAAAAGCTTAGATGGCCTGGTGCGGTGGCTCACACCTGTAATCCCAGCACTTTGGAAGGCCGAAGCGGGTGGATCTCTTGAGGTTAAGAGTTCGAGACCAACCTGGCCAACATGGTGAAACCCCATCTCTATTAAAAATACAAAAATTAGCCAGGTGTGGTGGCAGGCGCCTGTAATCCCAGCTACTTGGGAGGCTGAGGCAGGAGAATCGCTTGAACCTGGGATATGGAGGTTGCAGTGAACCGAGATCGCACCACTGCACTCCAGCCTGGGGTACAGAGTGAGACTCCATCTCAAAAAAAAAAAAAAGAAAAGAAAAAAAAGTCTTAGAGTTCTTAACATTATCCTAGTAACTCCATTTCTAGGAATCTATCCTAAGGATGTAATAAAAAATTCAAAGATTTATATGTAGAGATACTAATTACAGCATTATTTATAATTGCAGCCCGGCCAAGATCACCTTTTTAAAAATAGGGAACACAAACATGATTAAGAACTCACGTGCAGAACTTGTGATCTAGATAAAACATAAAAATCCCGGCCAGGTGCAGTGGCTCACGCCTGTAATCCCAGCACCTTGGGAGGCCGAGGAGGAAGGATCACGAGGTCAGGAGATCAAGACCATCCTGGCTAACACGGTGAAACCCCGTCTCTACTAAAAATACAAAAAAAATTAGCCGGGCAGAGTGGTGGGCACCTGTAGTCCCAGCTATTCAGGAGGCTGAGGCAGGAGAATTGCTTGAACCCAGGAGGTGGAGGTTGCAGTGAGCCGAGATTATGCCATTATACTCCAGCCTGGGGGACAAGAGTGAGACTTTGTCTCAAAAAAATGATAAAAAAAAGTCCTTTCTCAAATCTTTGATACTATCTCATTTTAATTTTTGTCATTCTCATGGGTGAAAAATGATATCATTTTACTTTGCATTTCTTTGATCCCTAGGAGGTAAGAGTTTTTTTTTCTATTACTCAAGTACATAACTCAAGATTTTTCATATGTTTATTAGTCATTTGTATTTCTTCTGTGACTTGCTTTTTCCTGTTTCCTTAAAAGAAAATACAGTCTATCTTGATTTGGTAGGACTTTGTATAATATGTATACTATGGGTAATTTTTATTATATATGTTGCAGATATTATCTTCGAATTTGACCTTTGCCTTTTAACTTTTGTTTGGTATTTTATTTTGTCATGTAAACCTTGACATGGTCTAATCTTGATAGCCTTTTTATTGAGGACTTTGCAGTATTATGAAATACTTCTCCACCCCAGCATTATAAGAATATTTTGTTATAGGTACTTGAATGGTTTTGTTCTTTATATTTAGCTCTTTAATCCACCTGGAATTCATTTTTATGTCTAGTATAAGGTAGTATTCTCATTTATGTCTAACGGATTTGTCTAACATTCTGACCCATTCAGAGATAATTTATTATTTAAAATAAAATGGAAAATTTTTACTGGTTTTGATTTCTGTTTAAAATATAGGGTACTGAAGAGCCGGGCTTAGTGGCTTAGGCCTGTAATCCCAGCACTTTGGGAGGCTGAGGCAGGAGGATCACTTAAGGCCAGGAGTTTGAGACCAGTGTGACCAACATGGTGAAACCCTGTCTCTACCAAAAATACAAAAATTATCCAGGCATGGTGGTGTGCACCTTTAATCCCAGCTACTTGGAAGCTGAAGTCACAAGAATCACTTGAACCTGGGAGGCAGAGGTTGCAATGAGCTGAGAATGTACCACTGCACTCCAGCCTGGGTGGTCGAGTGTGACTGTCTCAAAAGAAAAAGTGTAGGGTACTGAAGAAATTGAAACATTAAGAATACCATATAAGTACATTAAACACTTTGGCTCTTTTCGGAAAAAAACAGATGAGCTCTTATATTTTAAAGTTTGGTTTTGACAGAAAAAAATTCCTAGATTTTTTGGTTAATAAAAACTTTATTAGATAGATTAAATTGTGATGTATGGAGATAAAGTTCTGAAAGAAGAATAGAAAGCTTTTAAAAAATAGTATTCTCAGCCTAGGCAACATGGTGAAACCCTGTCTATGCAAAAAATACAAAATGGTGCATTCCTATGGTACCGTTCCTATGGTACCAGCTACTCGGGAGGCTGAGGTTGAGGTGGGAGGATCGCTTGAGCCCATGAGGCAGAGGTTGCAGTGAACCGAGATTGTGCCTCTGTACTCCAGCCTGGGTGACAGAGCAAGACCCTTTCTCAGAAAATAAATAAATAAACAAATAAATAAATACACACAGATAGTGTTCTGCTGTAACAGTTGGACAGATTCAATAAAACAGTGTTAACTTTTGAACTAATTTTATTGAAACTAAGTTTCTGTACAAATAGGTACTCAAAACAGCTCAATTTTCTAAATCACAGTACAGCAATTTATTTTTTTTCCTTACATATCCAGAAGAAAATTCAGATGAATTATCTGGTGAACGACAAAGAAAACGCCACAAATCTGATAGTATTTCCCTTTCCTTTGATGAAAGCCTGGCTCTGTGTGTAATAAGGGAGATATGTTGTGAAAGAAGCAGTAGCAGTGAATCTACAGGGACGCCATCGAATCCGGTAATGTTCTCATTTTAAGTAAGGCAAGACTCTTACTGTTCAAAGTCTAGTCTTGGCAGTCCTAATAAGGATACCGATAGAATGTACATGTGTCTTACGAGATTGATAGAAAACACAGTGCTAAATTTTACTTTAAAATAAAACTACTATATTGATCTCCACCTTCAACCCAAGGTATTGTGAGAAATGTGGAAAATAGTGGAGTAACACCGGTATTGGTAAAATTAGTAGTAGTATTAGTAATTATCAGTGTCACTGTATGTATTAGAGAATATTTGTGGACCACTGCACCAATAGTACAGTCAAATAAATTGGAGTATAGAGTTGTTTGAGAATTTCAAAGTTACACTTTTTAAAAAAGGAACAAAACCAAAAATTTGGTTCAGTTAAATAGTTTAGCATTTTAAGGCAAATTTGACTATTTAGAGTAAAAATATATTTTATTACAGCCATCAGCAAAAAAGTCAGCATAGTCTGAACTTAACATTTGCCAAATAGGTCTAGACATCAGGTAAGTTCTATTTACTTATGCTGTAAAATACAGGTTTATACTGGGCTGGGTGCGGTGGCTCATGCCTATAATCAGTACTTTCGGAGGCTGAGGCGGGTGGATCACCTGAGGTCAGGAGTTCAAGACCAGCCTGGCCAACAAGATGAAACCCTGTCTTTACTGAAAATACAAAAATTAGCCAGGCGTGGTGGCGCATGCTTGCAGTCCCAGCTACTTGGGGGGCTGAGGCAGGAGAATCGCTCGAACCCAGGAGGTGGAGGTTGCAGTGAGCTGAGATCGTGCCACTGCACTCTAGCCTGGTTGACAGAGCGAGACTCCATCTCAAAAAAAAAAAAAAAATGCAGGTTTATTATTGCATGGATGACGGGAGAGTATCAGTACTTTCTCATTACTAATACAGACTTCCAAAATATTAGTGAGCAGCATTTCTTAAGAGATGTGACTGAAAGAAGTTTGGTAAAAAATTTTTTTGTTAACAAGAATGCTTCACAAATGGAATATTTTGTTTTGTATGTCTTTAATCAAGCTTGTCCAACCCATGCCCTGTGGGCCATATGCCAGGATGGCTTTGAATGTGGCCCAACACAAATTCATAAACTTTCTTAAAATATTATGATTTTTTTTTTTTACAATTTTTTTTCTGCTCATCAGCTATTGTTAGTATATTTTATGTGTGGCCCAAGACAATTCTTCCAATGTCGCCCACGGAAACCAAAGGATTGGATACATTTTTTGGTAGTATGGCAGTGTCTCATGGCCATTATTCTGGGTATTAGTAATCATTGTATAGTACTCTAGAAGATGTAGGAAATGGAACCAATTGTGATAGTAATCCTAGTCTTTTACCTATTCTTGTTACTTCCTGTATTATCTTTTTTTCTCTTCCAAAGCAGTGACTGTATGAACGCATACCTGCCCTCTAGAGTTACTGTACCTAACGGAGCTGTTACTCATGTAGACCGCTAGATGGCATGATGAGCTCCTGCTCAGTCTGAGAGCAGGTTCTTCATTTGTAGATATTTAAGTTTATACCAAATTCCATACAGTTGAGATGGCACTGCAGATACAGTGGTAGTCAAGGTAGATATGGTTCTTGCCTTCATGGGGAGATAGATCATTAATGACAAAAATGAAAACATTTAATAAATCCAGTGGAAAAAATAGGCTCTTGAGAGGAAATATATGTGATGAAATTGAATCCAATTAAAACTTGATGAGTATCCAACCTACAAGTTTGGTTAAAAAGAGAATTATTATACCCTATTTATTTATTTATTGAGATTGAGTCTCTCTGTCGCCCAGGCTGGAGTGCAGTGGTGCAATCTTGGCTCACTGCAACCTCCACCTCCCCGGTTCAAGCGATTCTCATGTCTCAGCCTCCTGAGTAGCTGGGATTACAGGCTCCCACCACCACACCTGGCTAATTTTTGTATTTTTAGTAGAGATGGGGTTTCACTATGTTGGCCAGGCTGGTCTTGAGCTCCTGACCTCAAGTGATCTGCCTGCCTTGGCCTCCCAAAGTGTTGGGATTACAGATGTGAGCCACCTGCCCGGACCCCTATTTAATGTATAGTTTTTGTTAAAGTTATATCAGAATTCTAGCTGAATGATATTTAGAGTCCTTGTTCCTGCTTTGTACCTGGGACACTGCCTTGTTACTGATATGGCTTTGAGGAGTAGAGGAACACCAGGTTTTTTGTTTTGAGTTGAATTAGATAAAACGACACGGACAAAAAAAAAAAAAAAGACACGGACACACGTGGAGTGGTTTTAAGGAGCAGAGCGTTTAATAGGCAAGAAGGGAGAAGGCAGAAGGAAGAAGCTCCCCCTTACACAGACAGAGGGAGGGGGGCTCTAAAGCTGAAAGAGGAGACCTCACATTCCGACAATACTAGCCAGTTTTATGTGATGGCTGGAGGGGGTGGTGTCTTATTTGCATAGGGCTCAGAGGATAGGTTGGACCAGGCATGTCATTTAGCCCTCAAGAAAACTGGCCCTCCCACCCCAGTCCTTTAATACACAAATGCAGGATGCCATGACATTTTACACACGGGGTTATGTGGGGGCGGCCATGCTGTTAGGTACCTGATGGGGCAAGGGCAAGAGGACAACGGTGGGAATCGCCATGTTGGGTGGACCCTCTTGCATTTGCATCTTAAAGGTTGCCAGCCTTTAAGAGCCAGGGCTTTTATGCTAGACAAGAAATTTTTCTGGAGCTACGAAAAACCTTCCAAGGACCACTTTTCCTCTCCATTTGCCTAAAATAATTTCTTAATAACTCGTGTGGAGTAGAGGGGTATTTCTTTTTTTCTTTTTGTTAGTCCTGTCCTGCATTCTCTTAAAAAATCCTATCTATTAAAAAATCTCAGCTGGGCGTGGTGGCTCATGCCTGTAATCCCAGCACTTTGGGAGGCCCAGGCGGGCGGATCCCCTGAGGTCATGAGTTCAGGACCAGCCTCACCAACATGTTGTGAAACCCCATCTCTACTAAAAATACCAAAAATTAGCTGGGCATAGTGGCGGGCACCTGTAATCTAGCTACTCAGGAGGCTGAGACAGGAGAATCGCTTGAACCCGGGAGGCGGAGGTTGCAGTGAGCTGAGATCACGCCATTGCACTCCAGCCTGGGCAACGAGAACAAAACTCCATCTCAAACAACAACAACAAAATCTCGTTTTTCAGGTTAAGTCCCTAGTTGTGAAAGCTTTTGGTAGGGCCAGTTTTTTTTTCTTCTTCTTCGAATTTCCCTCATTTGAGAATGTTGTAGTCATCATTGGGTGTCATCATTCACCAGTTTGTGAAGGGAGTTAAAGGAAAGTGCATTCCTCTCCCATCTTTTCTTTCTTTGGGGTTTAATAAATTGTGGGAAACTAAGACTGTGTTCTAGACTGTACACCACGCAGTTTATATTATGATCTTCTGTCATCTTTGCAGCCTCAGATTCCATTTTTAGCTAAGACTGGGGTTTTAAATAACTTGTTTAAGGTTCCTACAACTAATTGTCACAATTGGAATTCAAACAATTCTAGGTATTTTTGACTACAAAGATCTAAGATCTTTGCAGAGCAAGCCTATCTGATGCTTAAAAATATATATATTTTTTAAATTTTTGAGACAGTCTCTCACTCCGTTGCCCAGGCGGGAGTGCAGCACTTGATCATGGCTTACTGCAACCTCAACCTCCTGGGTTCAAGCAATCCTTCCTCCTCAGCCTTGAGAGTTAGCTGGGACTACAGGTGTGCACCACCACACCTGGCCAATTTTTTTTTACTTTTTTTTTTTTTTCAGAGATGAGATCTTGGCCTGTTGCCCAGGCTGGTCTCAAACCGCTGGGCTTATGTGATTCTCCTGCTTTGGCTCCCAGAGTATTGGGATTACAGGCATGAGCCACCACCTCCAGCCTGATGCTTTTTAAATATATAGTATTTAGGCCTGGTGCAGTGCCTCATGCTTGTAATCCCAGCACTTTGGGAGGCTGAGGCGGGCAGACCCCAAGGTCAGGAGATCGAGACCATCCTGGCTAACACGGTGAAATCCCGTCTCTACTGAAAATACAAAAAATTAGCCGGGCGTGGTGGCGGGCACCTATAGTCCCAGCTACTGGGGAGGCTGAGGCAGGAGAATGGTGTGAACCCAGGAGGTGGAGCTTGCAGTGAGCCGAGATGGTGCCACTGCACTCCAGCCTGGGTGACAGAGCGAGACTCTGTCTCCAAAAAAATATATATATATATATATTTATATTTAAATAATATATAAATATATAATATATAATTATAAATCTATATTAATGTATATTATATATTACATTGTTATATATAGTATATATAATTATATATTTATATAAATATAAAAATATATATTTATATAAATATAAAATATATATTTATATAAATATAAGAATATATATTATTTAAATATAAAAATATATATTTAAATATAAAAATATATATTTAAATATAAAAATATATATTTAAATATAAAAATATATTTATGTAAATATAAATGGGCAGGCATCTGTATATATTATATATATTAATATTTATATAAATATAAATATATATTTTAAATATTTATTTTATATATTTTAAAAATATATATAGAGAGAGATAATTTAATAGTTTCTGGGGCATTCTTTTGTGAACATTAGCCAAAACTTTAAAAACCACTCCCAATATTGCATTTTTTCATGGTATTTTTGTTGACTTGTTGTCTACCGTTGCTCCTGCATTACAAGAGCGGGGCTGAGTAGCTGTGACAGAAACCATGGCCCTGCAGAGCCCAAATAATTAACTATGTGGCTCTTTACAGAAAGTTTGCCAACTCCTGTCCTAGGATACTATAAAAATACTATACTTTATTTACGTGTATTCTACCAATTTGGACATAGAAAGATGAGTGACAGGTTTTAGCTCAAAGTATATATAATTCAGATGAGAAACATGCCTGCAAAATTATGTTTTGCATAATTTATGTGTGAGACTATATAATTCATTATTATACAAGTAGTAAGGATAATTAAGGGTGGAAGAGCCTTTTCAGTTATGGTATTGACAAAGGCTTAATCAAAGAAGGATGAATAGGATTTTGAAACTGAAATTATTCTAGTTAGAGGGGGAAAGTGTGGAAGTTGAAATGCCAAGATTAGTTGAGGAAGCAATCTAGATCTGGCGGGATTATCCATATTTAGTAAGGGAGGAGGGGTGTCTAGTTGAAGACAGACGAAGATGTTAATACAGTCACACTGTAGGTACTTTCGATGCCAAGAGGCTTTGGTGTTTTTCCTTTATGCAGTGGGGTTTTGAACAGGGAAAATAATGTAGTAATAACCTTGAAACCTTAATCTAGTTTCAGTGTGCAGGATGGATCTGAGGAGGAAATGTGCGTGGCAGCCGGCTCCGGGATGGCTGGCTGGGGGGCCTAGTCTTCTCCCCGCCGATCTCCCTCGGGAAGTCCCGGATCAGAGCAGCAGGCCCATCCCCCAACTGTTACACCCTGCTGGCAGCAGCAGAGGCACAGGGATGAGTTAGGAAACAGATACAGAGGTCAAGAGGTGATGTTTATTAAGTTATATATTTTTTTCTTGTTTTAGGATCTTGATGCTGGTGTAAGTGAACATTCAGGTGATTGGTTGGATCAGGATTCAGTTTCAGATCAGTTTAGTGTAGAATTTGAAGTTGAATCTCTCGACTCAGAAGATTATAGCCTTAGTGAAGAAGGACAAGAACTCTCAGATGAAGATGATGAGGTAGTATTTTTTTTTCCCCTCTAATTATATTGGAAAATTATTAAATATTTTCCATGTTCATTGACTTTGAAATTGAAATAATATTATTCAGATTTCACTTGAAATCTTTACCTCTTGATTTGTTTAAACTAACACATCGGTTTGTGGACTTGAGGATTTCATAGTTCTTTATCATCTGATTTATATTATTATATTACTACTAATTGCCAAGAAGTCAATAGACCTCAATGAACATGCTTATTATAATGGTCTGTTCACTTTTAAAAACATATAATTCAACTACTGTTTTAATATTAACTTACTTTCTATAAAAGTAAAACATGCATACAAAGTCAAGTAGTACCCTTAGAGATCTGTTTCCCAGAAGTGACTGCCTTTAACATTTCTAGCTATTTCCCTATTATTTAATATCTCCATATTATTTATTTATGAAGTAAAACCACCTAGCTGAATGTTTTGTTTTATTCATCCCAAACATCCTTTGTATTGACTTTTACCATTGTGGGTAAGGATTTCTCTCTCCTCCATTTTTTCCCCCTTTACACTCACTTACTCTATTTGATATTGTCTAAGACTTTCTCATATATTGTAGTACATGATATTTGTTTAGGACTTATTACTAGGAAGCCTTCTGATTGAAGGAAATAGGGCAATGAATTGATGCTAATGAATGTGTTTTATTAGGTATATCGAGTTACTGTGTATCAGGCAGGGGAGAGTGATACAGATTCATTTGAAGAAGATCCTGAAATTTCCTTAGCTGTAAGTATACATCTACTTTTTTAAGAAATAAAAATTTCATTAAGGTCAAGATTAGGAGACTATATCTAGCTTCTTTCTGAAATGAACTGATTTTTATAAAGTTAAAATGTTTTTGTAAAGTCTGAATAATTTAAAGCATTTTTCTTTTATTTGTTGTGATGAGACCTGTAGCTATAATTTTTATTTTTAGGTGCTGGAATTTGAACTTTTTTTTTTTTTTTTTTTAAACAGGGTCTTACCCTTCTCCCAAGCTGGAGTGCAGTGGTGCAATCTCAGTGCACTGCAGCCTCCACCTCCCAGGTTCAAGTGATTCTCGTGCCTCAGTCTCCTGAGTAGCTGGGATTACAGGCATGCACCACTATACTCCACTAATTTTTTTATTTTTAGTAGAGATGGGGTTTCACCATGTTGGCCAGGCTGGTCATGAACTCCTGACCTCAAGTGATCTGCCCACCTTGGTCTCTCAAAGTGCTGGGATTACAAGCATGAGTCACTGCCCAGCTGAATTTGTACATTTTGATGTTATTTTGGAAAATTTCAATGTATCTCCAGTATACTCATCACCCAACTTTAACTATTACCAACATTTTGCCAACCTTGTCAAACGTAAACTTTTTTTTTTTTTCAGTTGAGACAGGGTCCTGCCCTGTCTTCCAGGCTGGAGTGCAGTGATGTGATCATGGCTCACTGCAGCCCCCACCTCCCAGGCTCAAGTGATCCTCCCACCTCAGCCTCCTGAGTAGCTGGAATAATAGGTGCATGCCATCACACCCAGCTAATTTTTGTATTTTTTGTAGAAATGTCACCATGTTGCCCAGGATGGTCTTGAACTCCTGGGCTCAAGTGATCCACCTGCCTCAGTCTCCCAAAGTGCAAGGATTACAGGTGTGAGCCATCACACCCAGCCAAATGTAAACATTTTTATTACTGATTTGTATTATAGAATGTGGTAGGATTTGCCATTAAAGAAATTAACACTTAAATGTTTACATCTCATGCATACTTCACTGAGTTCCTGAGGTATTATAGGTTTTTTTAAAACTATTGTGCTTTAGTTTTTGTTCTTAATATTGCCTTTATTATATTTGAATAGGAAATAAATTCCATTTTTTTCTGAGTTATAGACAGTTACTAATTATTCAAGTGCAAAAAAGGATGAAAATTCAAGAGTTTCCAAAATTTTTACTGTGTTAGAAAATAAATAACTAATTGAATCATTTGATGTCAAGTTGAGTAAAATATTTTAGATACTTTTAATTTTTTAAATCTATTTTAAGACTCAACTTATTTTAGATATTCATCTTGGAATTTATTGGACTTTTTGATGCACTTTTACTCCCATATTGCAAGACCTTTTTCTTTGGTTTTATGAGCTGTGAAAAACCCCCTTCTATAACTTGAAAAAAGAAGAATGAATAGTCTATCTTTATTGCTCCTGTCTTAACATCATTTGTGAGGCAATCTCAAAATGGTTACGGAAATACCTCTTACTTACGAGTTTTCACTTGTTAAATGTCCTCAGGCAAGAACCATGCTTCAGCTAATGCAAGAAGATAGGTTATGTAAAAAGGCTGGGGATGTGGGAGAGTTTGTTACCCAAATTGCATGGTGGAAAGGTTTGTGGGATAAAACGTTGGGAAAAGGAAGAAGCATTGAGCAGTTACAAAGATGAGAACACAGGAAAGGATAGAGAGGTAAAGGAAAGGATATTACGGTTAGTGACCAAGGATGATAGGTTTTAGCAGCAATGCTTGCTGTGAAAAATGTTTTAGCATTTCTCTTGTGGATGGAGTTAGGGAATACTCAGTTAAGCCATGGTTTTAGAGTACTTCTAAGGTAGTTCTAGTCACTGGTGGATTAGGAAGTCTTTCTCGAAGAGGCAGATTTCATCTAGATTGATTGGATAGACTCTTGGAATAGCGTCTAGGGTTGAGCCTTTAAGGGAGTGGATATAGGCTGCATGACAGAGTAAAAGATCCCATAGACTTGCTTCAACTAAAGCAAGTTATCCTGAAACAGATAACTTTATAGGTACATATTAATATCACATCACAGTTAATATATTTTTAGTTTAGAATTTTTCAGGATGGTATGGGTGAAAAAAATGGGTGTATTTACTCTACTTTAGGAGAGACTGTTACATATTGACCTTTTAAAAATCTGTTTTGTGTATAATTGAGACATATAACGTGATGTTTTGACACACATGTAAATAGTGAAATGATCACTACAGTCAAGCAAATTAATGTAATCCATTATCTTGAATAGTTAACCTTTCTTGTGTGTATGGTTAAAATACCTAAAATCTACTCTTTTAGTAAATTTCCAGTATACCAGTATATAACTAACTATAGTCCTCATGCTGTTCACAGTGACTATTTTATATAAAACATGAAACACTGAATATTGAGCCCTATGATATATTTTACCTTAGACATAGCAAAGTTGCTAGCATTCCTGTGACTGAGCAGTTAAAGGGTTACAGAAACTGACTGTGTGTCTTATTTCATTGAAGGACTATTGGAAATGCACTTCATGCAATGAAATGAATCCCCCCCTTCCATCACATTGCAACAGATGTTGGGCCCTTCGTGAGAATTGGCTTCCTGAAGATAAAGGGAAAGATAAAGGGGAAATCTCTGAGAAAGCCAAACTGGAAAACTCAACACAAGCTGAAGAGGGCTTTGATGTTCCTGATTGTAAAAAAACTATAGTGAATGATTCCAGAGAGTCATGTGTTGAGGAAAATGATGATAAAATTACACAAGCTTCACAATCACAAGAAAGTGAGGACTATTCTCAGCCATCAACTTCTAGTAGCATTATTTATAGCAGCCAAGAAGATGTGAAAGAGTTTGAAAGGGAAGAAACCCAAGACAAAGAAGAGAGTATGGAATCTAGTTTGCCCCTTAATGCCATTGAACCTTGTGTGATTTGTCAAGGTCGACCTAAAAATGGTTGCATTGTCCATGGCAAAACAGGACATCTTATGGCCTGCTTTACATGTGCAAAGAAGCTAAAGAAAAGGAATAAGCCCTGCCCAGTATGTAGACAACCAATTCAAATGATTGTGCTAACTTATTTCCCCTAGTTGACCTGTCTATAAGAGAATTATATATTTCTAACTATATAACCCTAGGAATTTAGGCAACCTGAAATTTATTCACATATATCAAAGTGAGAAAATGCCTCAATTCACATAGATTTCTTCTCTTTAGTATAATTGACCTACTTTGGTAGTGGAATAGTGAATACTTACTATAATTTGACTTGAATATGTAGCTCATCCTTTACACCAACTCCTAATTTTAAATAATTTCTACTCTGTCTTAAATGAGAAGTACTTGGTTTTTTTTTCCTTAAATATGTATATGACATTTAAATGTAACTTATTATTTTTTTTGAGACCGAGTCTTGCTCTGTCACCCAGGCTGGAGTGCAGTGGCATGATCTTGGCTCACTGCAAGCTCTGCCTCCCGGGTTCGCACCATTCTCCTGCCTCAGCCTCCCAAGTAGCTTGGCCTACAGTCATCTGCCACCACACCTGGCTAATTTTTTGTACTTTTAGTAGAGACAGGGTTTCACCGTGTTAGCCAGGATGGTCTCGATCTCCTGACCTCGTGATCCGCCCACCTCGGCCTCCCAAAGTGCTGGGATTACAGGCATGAGCCACCGTGTCCGGCCTAAATGTCACTTAGTACCTTTGATATGAAGAGAAAATGTGTGAAAGATTTAGTTTTTTGTTTTTTTGTTTGTTTGTTTGTTTGTTTTGAGATGAGTCTCTCTGTCGCCCAGGCTGGAGTGCAGTGTCATGATCTAGCAGTCTCCGCTTCCCGGGTTCAAGCCATTCTCCTGGCTCAGCCTCTGGAGCAGTTGGGATTACAGGCATGCACCACCATGCCCAGCTAATTTTTGTATTTTTAGTAGAGATAGGGTTTCACCATGTTGGCCAGGCTGGTCACGAACTCCTGACCTCAAGTGAGGTCACCCGCCTCGGCCTCCCGAAGTGCTGGGATTGCAGATGTGAGCCACCATGTCCAGCCAAGAATTAGTATTTAAATTTTAGATACTCTTTTTTTTTTTGAGACAGAGTCTTGCTCCATCACCCATGCTAGAGTGCAGTGGAGTGATCTCGGCTCACTGCAACTTCCGCCTTCTGGGTTCAAGCTATTCTCCTGCCTCAGCCTTCCAAGTAATTGGGATTACAGGCATGTACCACCATACCAGCTGATTTTTTTTGTATTTTTAGTAAAGACAGGGTTTCACCATGTTAGCCAGGCTGATCTTGAACTCCTAAACTCAAGTGATCTACTCACCTCAGCCTCCCAAAATGCTGGGATTACAGATGTGAGGCACCTGGCCTCAGATTTTTGATACTCTTAAACCTTCTGATCCTTAGTTTCTCTCTCCAAAATACTCTTTCTAGGTTAAAAAAAAAAAAAGGCTCTTATATTTGGTGCTATGTAAGTGAAAATGTTTTTTAGGTTTTCTTGATTTAACAATAGAGACAGGGTCTCCCTGTGTTGCCCAGGCTGGTCTCGAACTCCTGGGCTCAAGAGATCCTCCTGTCTTGGCCTCGCAAAGTGCTAAGTAGGATTACAGGCATGAGCCACCACACCCGGCTGTAAAAATGTACTTATTCTCCAGCCTCTTTTGTATAAACCATAGTAAGGGATGGGAGTAATGATGTTATTTGTGAAAATAGCCACCATTTACCCGTAAGACAAAACTTGTTAAAGCCTCCTGAGTCTAACCTAGTACATCAGGCCCTTTTTCACACACAAAAAAATCCTTTATGGGATTTAATGGAATCTGTTGTTTCCCCCTAAGTTGAAAAACAACTCTAAGACACTTTAAAGTACCTTCTTGGCCTGGGTTACATGGTTCCCAGCCTAGGTTTCAGACTTTTGCTTAAGGCCAGTTTTAGAAACCCGTGTATTCAGAAAAGTTAATTCAGAAATTTGATAAACAGAATTGTTATTTAAAAACTAACTGGAAAGATTGTTAAGTTCTTTCTCAATTATTCAGAAATTATGCATCATTTTCCTTCAAGAATGACAGGGTCAGCATGTGGAATTCCAAGATACCTCTTGACTTCCTCTCAAGCTCCATGTTTGGTCAGTGGAGGCCCATCCGAGCTCAGCACTGAGAAGTGTTAGTTTCTTTGGGACCCATCTACCCTGACCACATCATGATGTTCATCTGCAGCTATTGCAAGGTGTTCAGATTGTATAAACATAAATGTCACAAAAACTTTAAAAGAAGTGCAATTCTCAAAAGGTTAGGTGGACTAAAGCATTCTGTAAAGCAACTGCTAATAATGAGCTTACAGTGGATTTGAATTTGAAAAATATAGAAACAAGCCTGTCAAATATCTGCAAGAACTATGGAATAAAACTACTGATGCAGTGAAGACAGTTGAAAAGATCAAACAAATGCCAAGCTATATTTATAATGAACAAATTGAAGAAAAAGGACTACGGAAAGTTCAAGACATCAAAGAAGTCAGGCAAAACTTATCTTGACCCCTGTTGCAGGCAAAGGAAAGCAGCTGGAAGAAAAGATGATATAACAGTTAACAGGATGCAGACATGGCAGAGGTTTCCTAAAAATCTCATTATCTATAACCATTTCTATATTTACATTTGAAAATCTCCTTTGGAGACTTAGAACCTCTAAATTATTGACTTATTTTTTATATAAGGTCACTCAGATGAAAGGTGATTACAAAATCATCTACATTGCTGTCTACAAAACATCAGATAATATGGATGTTTGATCGCATCTCATTGTTAACTCTTTACTGATAGATATGTTTGTAAATACAGAAGTGAAATGTGGACATAAAATAGTTACGCTATTTGGTTAATGGTACTAGACAACATGTAATTACATTCAAAAATTTATGGCTAGTGATATAAAGTAAAATTTTCTTTGCAGTAAAATATGCCCTTTATTATAGAAGGGAGGATATAAGGAACCAACAGTTTGTATGAAAATAGCTCAAATAATATCTTTTATTTTGATTTTAATATTTCTTATTTTGGTTTATTAGTGTCTTAGAACAAAATGGCCTTATATAATGAAGCCTAGTTATGCTGGACTGTTTTGATCTCTTTTAATTGTTCTGACAGATAGTTGGGGATGAGAGCCGAATAAGGTTTGCCTGAAATAACTGACACTATATAATTTCTGCTTTGGCAAATACTAAGCTCTAACTTGTCATTCCTGGTAGAACAAGCTTTATTTTTCGAGCCTAGCAATGATCTAGAAGCAGATGTTATCTCAGTGCCTTTTGCAATTTGTTGTGTGGGTTTTTTTTTTTTAAAAGCCACACAATAATTTTGGAAAACAATGTATGGGTAGAACATGTGTCTGTTAATTGCACACAAAACCACTTTTAATGGGTATAGAGTTAAATTTGGAGGAATAAGTTCTAGCTGAAGTATTATGAACTCCAAATAATGCTTTGAGGACCTCCAAAGGTTAAAGTACTAATCCCTTTGGCCATTTATTGAGAGAGAGAGAGAGAGAGAGAGAGAGAGGGTAGGGTGACTATAGTTAATGTATTGAATGTTCTTGCTACAAATAAATGATAAATGTTTGAGCTGATGGGTGTGCTAATTACACTGATTTGATCAATACCCATTGTATGTGAAACAGTACATACACCATATTTACAATTATGTATTAGTTTAACATTTAAAATTTCTAATATAAGTATCTCTCAAACTGTGGATTAACTTCTTGATTTATATTTAAATATGAATCTTAAGCAAAACAGTGAAAATAACCATCTTGATTTAGTGTTTTTCTCCCATATGTGAATTGTATATACTTAGGTGAGGACAATAAAATCAACTGAACTGTAAGCTTAGAATAGGACTGAGGTAATTCTGCACAGCAACTTTACTAATGGTACATTGTTGCTTCAAAACTCTCTCTTTCTCTCTATCTGTCTCAATAAATGGCCAAAGGGATTAGTAGTTTACCTGTGGAGGTCCTCCAAGCATTATTTGGAGTTGATAATACTTCAGCTACAACCAAGCAGAATCTCTTTTTTTTTGGAGGTCCTCGAAGCATTATTTGGAGTTGATAATACTTCAGCTTCAATTTGGAGTTGATAATATTTCAGCTAGAACCTAGTAGAATCTGTTTTTTTCCTTTGGAGGTCCTCAAAGCATTATTTGGAGTTCATAATACTGAAGCTAGAACCAAGCAGAATCTGTTTTTTTCTGAGGAGTATCGGTAGCATAAATGTGATTATAAACATAGTACACTTGATATATGGAGGCAGTGACAACTATTTTTACAAAATTTAAATCTGCAAATGGATTCAACATGTTTATGGGTTATTAAAATTGTCTGATTTCTTAGGTTCTTTATAGTACACGTGTTGAAAATAAATGATTAAGAATTGTTTCAAGAATGCAATTATTTGATCTTAAATTTTTATGAGTTGTTAAAATAGAAATTATTTGAATATCATATATTTGGGTAACAAAAGGCACAAGTCTGAATGTGTTTCTTTTTCTGGAATGGCCATGCCTGCCCACTTTAGAAATACAAATATCACTGGGCAGCTTGAAGCAGTTGGGAGCCTCCAATGAGAGCAATTGAGAGAATGATGTTGCAAGCAGGAGTAAGAAATGCTGTGTTCTCCCTGTCTTCTCTTAGGTCACATGGCAGCCTGGCCTAAGTGATCGTGAATGGTCTATAAGGGAGGTAGCTGGGACAGGGAGGGGAGTTTGGGCTAGCCACCGTACCACTTGTCAGCATGAAAAGTAAGATTGTAATTGCCTGTTTAGTTTTCTGCCTCATCTTTGAAAGTTCCACCAAGCTGGGAACCTCTTGATTGTGATGCACAAATGTAAGTACATCAGAAAAAAACAAAAAAACTGGCTTTAAAGCAGGAGCTTGTGGGCCCCTAAGCCAGACGGGGACTAGCTTTTGGCATTATATAATTAAGATTTTTAAAATCCTTAATAAGGGTTTTATTTTATTTTTATTTATTTTTTGAGACGGAGTCTTGCTCTGTGGCTCAGGCTGGAGTACAGTGGTGCAATCTTGGCTCACTGCAACCTCTGCCTCCTGGCTGCGTTCAAGTGGTTCTGCTTCAGCCTCCCAAGTAGCTGGGGTTAGAGCACCCTGTCACCACGCCCCGCTAATTTTTGTATTTCTAGCAGAGATGAAGTTTCACTATGTTGGCCAAGCTGGGCTCAAACTCCTGACCTCAAGTGATCTGCCCGCCTTGGCCCCCCAAAGTGCTGTGATTACAGGTGTGAGCCACCACGCCCAGCCTAATAAGGGTTTTAAAGATAATTAGCGTGTAGGTCTGTAGGCTTATGATGGTAACCACAAGTTGTTAATGGCATTGTGAAAAGTTTTTAGTTGTGCTTTATGGGTGGATGCTGAATTACATTTTGATTTGATACTTAAGAAAATATTTCTTCAGCTTAAAAAATTGTTTAAAAGTTTGTGATCATATTGTCTACCATGTAGCCAGCTTTCAATTATATGTAAGAGGGACTTTTTGACATTTACAAATAATACTTTGAGGTAGATATCTGAAAGCACCAGCACTTGGAAGGTGTTCAGAAGTAACAAATTATAAAATGAGCTAACAAACGAAAGGCAAAATAAAACCGTAAAGCAAGCAGATGGGAGGCGTGTTCAGTAACTTATTCATAATGCATCTGAAATGATTGCTGTACTCAAATATTTAACGTTAGAGTAATAGTATTTTGAATGGAAACCATAGTTGATTGGAGAGAGGAGTGGTACTGAAACATACTTGAATTCGTATTGCTTTCCTTTAAAGCTCTCCTTTAAAGACTAAAAAAAATTCGATAGGCATTTTCATGTTTCAGTCCTACAATCCCACATCTCTACTGCCTTCAGAATGCTACAACTTAGATGTCCAGCCAACAGCTTAAAGCCAATTCATAAAAATAGCATCTTTCCTAATTCCAAAATTTCACCTTTTGTTTGTTTTGTTTTGAGATGCGGTCTTGCTCTGTCGCCCAGGCTGGAATGCAGTGCTGCAAACATGACTCACTACAGCCTCAACCTCCTGGGCTCAAGCAATCCTCCCACCTCAGCCTCCCAAGTAGCTGGGGACCACAGGTGCAAGCCACCAGGTCCAGCTAACCTTCCCCCCACCTCCCCCGACCCCGCTGCCACCCCCCCGAGACAGAGTCTTGCTCTTTCACCCAGACTGGAGTGCAGTGGTGCAATCTCGGCTCATTGCAACCTCCACCTCCCAGGTTCAAGCAATTCTGCCTCAGCCTCCTGAGTAGCTGGAATTATAGGTGCTCGCCACCACACCTGGCTAATTTTTTTTTGTATTTTTAGTAGAGATGGGGTTTCAGCATGTTGTCTAGGCTGGTCTCGAACTCCTGACCTCATGATCCGCCCACCTCGGCCTCCCAAAGTACTGGGATTACAAGCGTGAGCCACCGCGCCCGGCCTAATTTTTGTATTTTTTGTAGAGACAGTTTCACCATGTTGCCCAGGCTGGTCTCAAACTCCTGGGGTCAAGTGATCTTCCCGTCTTGGCTTCCCAAAGTGCTGAGATTACAGGTGTTAAGCCACCACGCCAAGCCCAAAATTTCACCTTTTAAATTTATTCCATTTATTTTCTAGGTGAATTTCATTTATTTCTCAGGGTTAAATTTTAGCGCTTTTGCCTGTGTCTATTTTTGGTTCACACCTCCCCAGCCCACTGTCCTGTATTAAGTAGGCCTTCCTTCAAGATCACAGTAATATCTCCCTAAATGGATTTCACTACGTTTGGTCCTATTTTTGGTTCAGTTATAGTTTACAGATACCATCATGTTGCTTCCCTGATTTAAATATTGGGGGAAAAACTTGCTTTTTGGATTTTATCTCTGATGTTCTACTGGATTATTTTAGACTTTTAGAACACTATGAAATGGGTGCTTGCTTTTCACTTTTCAAACCTTTTTTGCTTAAAGTTCATAAGCTTATTGTAGTGGGAAGTTCAAAGTCACAGATCTGGTACTTACTTGCCTAGTGACCTTAGAGACAATAAATCTATAGAGCCTAGTATGGGGTATGGCAGGTAGTAAGCACTTTTAATGAATGGAAGTTTAATATTCTGTTTGCATCCACTCGACCATAATCACCCCAAATCCAGCTTAGGTAGCCTTGAATTAACCCCTACTCCACCTTGAAGTTTTTTATTTGTTTTTTGCTGAGACGGGGTCTCATTCTGTCACCCAGGCTGGAGTATAGTGGCACAAACATGACTCACTGCAGCCTCCTGAGTAGCTGGGAACACAGGCCTGTTGCCACCATGCCTGGCTAATATATATATTATATATAATATACATATATTACACACACATATATATAATATATAATACATATGTGTTTATGTATGTATATGTGTACATTATATATATATATATATATATATATATATGTATATACACATACTTTTTTTAGAGGCAGAGTCCCGCTATGTTGCCCAGGCTGGCCTTGAACTCCTGGGCTCAAGCAATCCTCGTGTCTTGACCTCTCAAAATGCTGGGATTACAGGTGCGAGCCACTGCATCTGGTGAATTAAGCCTTTTTTATACACTCAACTCTGAGGTATTCTGTTCATACCAATATGTTCCTTTGTATCTTCTTGCCATAGCAGGTTGTAACATCCTTTTGTATCTCGTTTCAAATGTCAAATAAATACATTGTGTATACAGTAGTAAAGGATGTTGATTGGCATTGAAAGCAACTATCAAGTTCTTGTTGATTTAGAAGACAAAAAGACAATTTTAAAATAACATCCTGGGCCAGGCTCTGTGACTCACGCCTGTAATCTCAACACTTTGGGAGGCCAAGGAAGGAGGATCACTTGAGGCCAGGAGTTTGAGATCAGCCTGGGCAACATAATGACACCCTGTATCCAAAAAATTGTGGTGGCATGCACCCATAGTCCTAGCTACTTGGGAGACTGAGGTGGGAGGATCACTTGAGCCCAGGAGTCCGATGTTACAATGAGCTATGATTGCGCCACTACACTCTGCTTAGGAGACAGAGGGAGACTTGTCTCTTAAAAAAATAAAAAATAAAGAACAGTATGTTCATTAAACATTAATCTCACTGATTGTGATTTTTTGTTTGTTTTTTTTGAGATGGAGTCTCGCTCTGTTGCCCAGGGTGGAGTGCAATGGCGTGATCTTGGCTCACTGCAGCCTCCACCTCCTGGGTTCAAGTGATTCTCCTGCTTTAGCCTCCCAAGTAGCTGTGATATTTCAGCTAATTTTTTCATTTTTAGTGGAGATGGGGTTTCGCCATGTTGGCCAGGCTGGTCTCGAATTCCTGACCTCATGTGGTCCGCCTGCCTCGGCCTCCCAAAGTTCTGGGATTACAGGCATTGAGCCACTGTGCCTGGCCTGATTATGATTTTTTAAAGTCCCTCCCAAATTATTGTTTGTGCAATAAATGGCAAAAAAGGAGCATTCTAAGAAAACAGTAGTCTTAAAAGTTGATATGGTGTCAGAATTGTAAGAGAGAGGGTCTTGGCTGAAAAGCCTTTTTAGAAAAAATTGCTCCCTACAAAAAAGGCCTTTTCTACCTTTTCTCACATTTGTTTCTTTTTATAGGAGGCATTTGAGAAGACCAAATCTCTTCAAAGTTAAGCTTTTTGTTTTTTTTTTGGGGGGGGGGGCCGACGTCTCGTTCTGTCGCCCAGGCTGGAGTGTAGTGGCATGATCTCGGCTCACTGCCACCTCTGCCTCCTGGGTTCAAGCAATTCTCCTGCCTCCGCCTCCCGAGTAGCTGGAAATTCAGGCGCCTGCCACCATGCCCAGCTAATTTTTGTATTTTTAATAGAGGCAGGGTTTCACTATATTGGCCAGGCTGGTCTCGAACTCCTGACCTCGTGATCCGCCTGCCTCTGCCTCCCAAAGTGTTGGGATTACAAGCATGAGCCACCGCACCCAGCCCAAAGTTAAGCATTTTTTAACCACAAGGTGGGAGGTGGAAGTATCTCGTTGTAAGACTAAAGGTGTCCACTAACGGTAGACCCTTTTTTTTTTTTTTGAGATGGAGTTTCACTGTCGCCCAGACTAGACTGAAGTGGCGCGATCTCGGCTCACTGCAACCTCTGCCCCCCAGGTTCAAGTGATTCTCCTGCCTCAGCCTCTAGAGTAGCTAGGATTACAGGGGTCCACCACCACACCTGGCTAATTTTTGTATTTTTAGTAGAGACGGGGTTTCACCATGTTGGCCAGGCTGGTCTTGAACTCCTGACCTCAGGTGACCCACCTGCTTTGGCCTCCCAAAGTGCTGGGATTACAGGTGTGAGCCACTGCGCCCGGCCGTTTTTTTGTTGTTGTTGTTGTTTGTTCGTTTGTTTGTTTTGAGACAGTCTCTCACTCCAGGTTGGAGTGCAGTGGCACTATCTCAGCTCACTGCAAACTCTGCCTCCCAAGGTCAAATGATTCTCCTGCCTCAGCCTCCCAGTAGCTGGAATTACAGGCGCATGCCACCATGCATGGCTAATTTTTTGTATTTTTAGTAGAGACGGGGTTTCACCATGCTAGCCTTGAACTCCTGACCTCGTGATCTGCCTGCCTCGGCCTCCCAAAGTGCTGGGATTACAGACATGAGCCACCATGCTAGCCTTGAACTCCTGACCTCGTGATCTGCCTGCCTCGGCCTCCCAAAGTGCTGGGATTACAGACATGAGCCACCATGCCTGGCAAATTTTTGTATTTTCAGTAGAGATGGGGTTTTGCCATGTTAGGCAGGCTAGTCTCGAACTCCTGACCTCAAGTGATCCACTCGCCTCGGCCTCCCAAAGTGCTGGGATTACAGATAGGAGTCACTACGCTCGGTAGACTCTTAACAGCGCTGAGAGACCACTCCAAGAGAGCAGAGAAATAATAGTTCTATTCTCAGTTGTCAAACAGCAAACAAAAAACCCTTGGCTGGGGGGTGATGGCTCACCCCTGTAATCCCAGCACTTTGGGAGGCTGAGGTGGGTGGATCACTTGAGGCCAGGAGTTCAAGACCAACCTGGGCAACATGGTGCAACCCTGTCTTAACTAAAAATAGAAAAATTAGCCAGGCGTCATGGCATGTGCCTGTTAATTCCAGCTGCTCGAGAGGCTGAGGCATGAGAATTACTTGAACCTGGGAGGTGGAGGTTGCCGTGAGCCGAGATCCCACCACTGCACTCCAGCCTGGGTGACAGAGCGAGGCTTCGTCCCCCCCCCCAAAAAAAAAAGCTGCAAATTTAAACGTTGAAGTCTAGGTAAATATACCAGGGAACTTCTGCTTAAGAGGTTTCTATGTAATGAAATTCTCTTGAAAACAGAGAAACTATTTCCTGTTTATTTTCTAAATTGAGACATCACTTTTTAAAAATTGGTACCTGTAATTTAGCCATTTCCTACTCAGCAATGTCTCATTTAAACTATTATTTGTTTAGCGTGTTTCAAAGAGCAGATGTAAGCTTGAGCCCACCCTCTGTCCTATGACTAAGTCGATATTAGCAGGGGTTAGGACTGTTAGTTTTCCACTACTGGAGGCAAATTCTTTGTTTACCACTGTTCTCTGTATTTCAAAAGCACCTGGAAATCAATAAAATTTGTTATTCAGAACAAAAGCCTTCTCTATATATCAGTATTTCCCAAAATGTGTTTGGAAATATAGGTATGTTAATCCAAAGGGATGGTACGAGGCTGTATTATTTAAGGAAATGGTCCCATAGCTTAGCATGTTTGGGAAATCCATTTCTTTTCTGCATTTCTCAGATCCTTTATTACATTAATATAAATTGTGAATTTTCAAATATTTTTTCTGACCAGAAGGCATACTTTCCATCCATCATCTTGTCCATGGAACACACTGCCCCACAACACAAATTAATTTGGAATGTATTATATATAATATATATAACATATAGCATATATAACTTGTTCTGGAAGAACTATCTGGACTTTGAAGAGTTGTTGCAATGTTATTGCCTCATAAAAGGTCATTAAGTTTGGTCTTTCCCAAGCTTTATTTGGTGGTAATCAGTTATTTTTAGTGGACTTTGTTATACTTGCATAAGTACTTATTTTCAGGTAACGTAATGGGAAAAAAGCATTATTTATATGGATATTAGTTCTTTATTGAGAATCAGAAATATTTTAAATTTACTAAATTCAGAGGTAGTCATGGCCTCTCCCCAATAAACTTTACAGTCTTAGACAATCTGTGCATTTTAATAAATTCTTAGTTATAGTATTAAAGAAAGTGGCTGGGCGCGGGGGCTCACACCTGTAATCCCAGCACTTTGGGAGGCCCAGGCAGAGGCAGGCAGATCATGAGGTCAGGAGATCGAGACCATCCTGGCTAACACGGTGAAACCCCGTCTCTACTAAAAATACAAAAAATTAGCCGGGCGTGGAGACAGGCACCGGTAGTCCCAGGTACTCGGGAGGCTGAGACAGGAGAATTGCTTGAACCTGGGAGGCAGAGGTTGCAGTGAGCCGAGATCACGACACTGCACTCCAACCTGGGTGTTAGGGCGAGACTCCGTCTCAAAATAAAATAAAATAAAATAAAAAAAGTTACCAGGAAAACTGGTAAGATCAGCTACAAAACATCTATAAAAGGCAATGGAGTAGTTCATATGCAAAAGTATGATAAAATGGTGAGCAATACTGTACAGTATCTGCTTATTAGTTGATATAATGTAAAGTCTATAACAAACCCAAACTTCTACTTTAGCTACAGTACTGTGGACTTTCAATGCTCTTTAACTAGTCTGGTCATCATAATTTTCTCCCCCTTCCCCCTTCTAAAGTCATGAGGAAAATATAAAGGATCTATCATAAAATATACATCAACTGTATTGTTACCATATAGAATAACAACCAGACTTCTCAATAAGCAACTTATCTATTGCAATAAGACAATATGCTATGCTTATCTTTCTGGATTCCCCAGGAAGAGATACTTCCAATCTAACATCAGATATTTTTACTTTCTAAACAGAGCTAACTTGTACCATTTTTAGAAACAGATCACAAATGCAAATTTGCTTCTGGAACAAAACATAACATTGATTTCTTGGAAAGACTTTTGGAAATGTTGAGAAAAAGCTTTTAACATTTCTGATACATCCAACAGTTCATGTCTGAATGTAATTAAATTAAGCATCCAAATCAACACTGTCATTTATCTGCAGGGACTTAATGTTTTTCTAAAATACTCTTTGCCATTTAGATTCAATCATGTCAACATTTACCAACATTTGAGTAGGTATACTCTTTAAGAAGGTATATTATACTGCCTTCAAAATACTTATTACCTGAGTGTTAACTATCATCTTTCCTCCACCTGAGCAAGCACCAAAAATGTAGCATCTCTTACCAGTCACAGAATCACCGTTCAGCGTGGCGGGGGGCGGTCTCCATTTTACAGATAAAGAAATTGAATGTGTGGCGGATTTGAATCCAGGGCTTCTGCCTTTTTTCTTTCTTTTTTTTTTTTTTTTTTTGAGACAGAGGTTCGCTCTGTCACCCCGGCTGGAGTGCAGTGCAGTGATGTGATCTTGGCTCACTGCAACCTCTGCCTTCTGGGTTCAGGCGATTTCTCCTGCCTCAGCCTCCCAAGTAGCTGGGATTACAGGTGCCTGCCACCACGCCCGGCTAATTTTTGTATTTTTTTTAGTAGAGATCGGGTTTCACCATGTTGGCCAGGCTGGTCTCGAGCTCCTGACCTCAAGTGATCCGCCTGCCTCAGCCTCCCAAAGTGCTGGGATTACAGGCATGAGCCACCGTGCCTGACTGCTGCTTTCTAAATATCATTTCACTCCCACATTTTTCTCCCATCATGAAAGTGTGTATCAGGTTGGTTTCTCTATAAAAGGAATTATAGCTGAACTAGAGCTGGAGGAGCATAACCACCAGCCCAAGAGGGAGGGGAAAAGCCGGAAAGGCGTTGGGCAGGGAGGTGGCTTGGGTACCTGGTTTGACCACAGAATATCATGATTGTGTTTTGTTAGTCTTTAAATGATTTTGAGTCTGATACTAAATTCTGATTTTAAAAACTATTTCAGCAAGAGATTTACATTAAGGCTCATGAACTAATTCAGATTTTTGTTCGTGTCCCTTCAAAAATTGCTATCTTAGAAAAGTTAGAATTCAATGCCCAGTTGAAAAATTGCTTGGGGCTTGATAGCAAATCAAGTTTCATCTTATATACTTTTATTTGTAATATACCAAAGTCATTTTTGCAATATTATGTACTTTCAAGTATATAATTACTGCTTCTTTAAATACAAATGATCAAGATATTCAGATTATTATGAGTTTTTTTTGGTTATCTATTGCTGCTGCACAAATTACCAGATTTTATAAGTGGTTTAAATAAGCCTCCAATTTGTTTATATTAACATGTATGATTTTGTGCATGTAGAATAAGCTTGGCATAGAAATGGCCTAAATGCTCCTGTAGCTCTTCATTCCTTTGTCGTTCTCAGTCTCCATGCCAGTATGTCTCATTTCTAGATCCCATAGAACTTTCAATTGAAAGTAATAACCAAGGCAACTCACTTTCCATGAGTAATACACCACACTTCTAGAAATCAGCCTATATTACTATCACACTGGGGATTAAGTAAAAAAAAGAGAAAGAAGGATGGGAAGGGGAGGGAAGGGGAGGGGAGCGGAGGAAAGAAGAAAAGGAAGGGAAGGGGAGGGAAAGGGAGAGAAGGGGAGGAGAGGGAAAGGAGGGAGGGGAGCGGAGGAAAGAAGAAAAGGAAGGGAAGGGGAGGGAAAGGGAGAGAAGGGGAGGAGAGGGAAAGGAGGGAGGAAGGTAGGAAGAGGGGAAGGAAGGAAGAAAGGAAAGAAATCTGCTCACCAGAGTTGCTATTTTTTTTTCTTTTCTGTTTAGTGCTTTACCCCTTAATTCTTACAGGTAACGGTCTAATACAGGGTAACTCTCATAGTGGAGAACTTGAGAAGCATTAGTACTTCAAATTGAGTCCTAATGGTAAAATTGTTTTCTGATAAAAAAAGGTAGTTTGTAGTGCTGTTAGGAGGTAACATAATACTACCAACCTTAGGATCAATTCAAGGTCCAGTAAAAGGAATGTATCTGGAATTCTCGATTATAGACATGAAAACACTCTTCTGTCAGTGTTCAAAGTGAGCTGGGAGGTTGCCTACGCATTAAGACCTAGCTTCATAAAATGACTCAAAGCCCTAGGCAGTTTCTGGGAAGGACTGGGAGTAGCAGTCTCCTGGCACCCCTTGTTCATTCATTCATTCATTCATTCAGTACCTACTATGTGCTAGGCTTTGAGGATATAACAATGAATTTTTCAAACAAATTAAATAGACCTTGGCCTCAAAGAGCTCACATTCTACTAGAGAAGGCACACATGGAGAAGATTATAATACAATGTTGTAAATCCAATAGTAGAGATAACCAGTTTATTTTGGGGAGCAAAGAGAAAGGGTCCCTAACCCCAGACTGCCTGCGAAGAGGTGAAATGGAATTGAATGGGATTATGGTCAGCCAAGGCTTCCTAGTGGAGCTGCTACCTGAACTGAGTTTTAAGAGGGGTAGGAAAGAAAAAATGTAGTGGGTCATAATGGCATTCCAGATATGGGGGACACAAACAGCTCTGTGTTTATGAACTACAACCAGTTGTTGACTTTTGTTTCAAGTGGCTCCCCTTCCCCAGTGCTGTGTGGACGATGGACTGAAGAGGAGAAGGCTGGGAGCAAGGGACCAGTAAAGCTGTTGCAGCAGTGCAGGTGAGATATGAGGCCTCAACTCTGCAGTGTTGACAACCATAGAGAGCAGAGAGCAGAATTCATCAATATTTATCAGCACCAATTTTTTTTTTTAAGACAGAGTCTCGCTTCTTCACCCAGGCTGGAGTACAATGGCGCAATCCCGGCTCACTGCAACCTCTGCCTCCCGGGTTCAAGCGATTCTCCTGCCTCAGCCTCCCCAGTAGCTGGGATTACAGACATGCACCACCACGCCCGACTAATTTTTTTTTTTTTTTAAGTAGAGATGGGGTTTCACCATGTTGGCCAGGCTGGTCTCGAGCTCCTGACCTCAAGTGATCCGCCCGCCTTGGCCTCCCAAAATGCTGGGATTACAGGCGTGAGCCACCATGCCTGGCCAACACCAACCTTTAGTTACTTGCTGAATACACGGGATTAAGGAGGAAGAGAAAGTATCAAGGATGACTCCCAGGTTCCTAGCTTGGTGGTCCCAGTAATTGAGAGAGAGAATGCAGCAGGAAGAGCAGCTCTAGGGGGAACAGGATGAGTATCTCCACATGATGGGTTTGAGGTACCTGTGAGTCACATCCAGGTGGATGTGTCCTGTGGGCAGTGGGACGTGAGTCTGAAGCTCAGGCAAGAGGCTAGAGTTACATCTTTGGAGTCATCAGCCTAATGGAGGACTGTGGCATCCAGGTGCCAAAAGCTAGGGAAACTTGGCTCTGGAGGGAGAGGGGCTTTCTTAATTGACCTGTATGCTTTGAAGCTCTATAGAGACACAATCTTATCCCTTCAGGCCTGTATTTTCTTGGGCCACTAAGATGTGGTTACATATTTTCTCTCACATCTCCTAGAACATTTGCAAAACAATTCCCAGTCCTATGATCATTTCTCCCTTCTTCTGAGAACTACTTACTTATATATGGCACTTAATATCTATTCACATGTAGCACTCATGGTGAGGTTTTTTTTTTTTTTTTTTTTTGAGACAGAGTCTTACTCTGTTGCCCAAGCTGGAGTACAATGGCACTATCTCGGCTCACTGCAAACTCCGCCTCTAGGGTTCAAGCGATTCTTCTGTCTCAGCCTCCCGAAAGGCTGCGATTACAGGTGCCCGCCACCACGCCCCGCTAATATTTAGTAGAGACAGGGTTTCACCATGTTGGTCAGGCTGGTTTTGAACTTCTGACCTCAGGGTGATCCGCCCACCTTGGCCTCCCAAAGTGCTGGGATTACAAGGTGTGAGCCACTGCTCCTGGCCTTATGGTGAAGTCTTGTATGTAGAAGATCAATAAATGTTCATCTTCATTGCATATATTCATCTGGTTCTCTGTATACAAAATGATCTTCTTTTTGCAGGCATTTTTTTGCTTCTCAAGTTTTAACTTCTTACACATTTTAAGATTACTTCAAGATTAATTTGAGTGTAAATGAGCAGTACTTGTTAGGTAAGTGTCTTCCATTCATCGTCAAGACTGAATCATTCTTTTCATTATCACCACATATTGCTTATTGTGGAATTTGGAAACATCCATTTCTCTTCTTCAGGAAGATCGTGGAGTTTCTCCAATCAAGGTCCCACTAGAGTGAGTTAGGGTTGCAGTAACCTGGAGTGAGCAATCCCTGATTCCAGGAGGTGATGTGGGTTGAGTTTCACATTTTACTTTATTTGAAGAGTATGTGCAAAAGACTCACTAAAAATAAGAACAAACTAGGCTTTGTTGCAGCTGAGTGGTCTGGCAAATTTCTGTATAGAGGAATCATTGGGCATGAAGGATTTGGTACTGGGATAGAATCCAATTGCCCTTGGAATGGAAGTAGAATATCCTTTTTAAGAGCACTGAAGTTCTGGGATTTCTCCGGAATAATCACCTTTGTGATGTGTGGATCATGTCCAGGGACTGTAACCTGAGAAGAAACAAGAGACAATTATATGAGTGACTTAAGATGGTTCGTGGTGCCCACACTGAAAACACTGATATCCACCACTAAAATGCAGCCTTTGTGCAATGCATGTAACAATCTACCAGACCTCTGGGCCAGCAACAGATTTGGTCCTGCAGGCTGAGTTATCCAATGCCTGTTGACAGAGACCAGCGTTGTGAATGCTGTTGCCAAGAATTACAAAATGAAATAAGGACAGATGGGTACCTCATCTGGCAATGTAAGTCAAGAGAAGGAAGCAGCAGATGTTTCTGCCACCATCCTTTTCATGGGGCAGAAGGGTAAAGAGATAACTGTTTCCCTTTGTCCCAAGTGTATATTTAACATCCTCCTTGGATATCAAGATTATTTTCAAGTAGAATTATTTTCTCAACTTACTAATTTCTTTTCAGCTGACCTACAAGCCTATTGCTTCTTTTAAAAGCTTTTCTTTCTTTCTTTCTTTGCTTTTTTCTTTTTTTTTTTTTTTTGAGATAGAGTCTTGCTCTGTCACCCAGCCTGGAGTACAGTGGCTCAATCTTGGCTCATTGCAACCTCCGCCTCCCGGGTTCAAGCGATTCTCCTACCTCAGCCTCCCAAGTAGCTGGGATTACAGGTGCATACCACTATGCCCAGGTAATTTTTTGTATTTTTAGTAGAGACAGGGTTTCACCACGTTGGCCAGGCTGGTCTTGAACTCCTGACCTCAAGTGATCCACCTGCCTCTCAGCCTCCCAAAGTGCTGAGATTACAGTCATGAGCCACCACATCCACCCTCCTTTAAAAGCTTTGATTTTACCTGGTTTTGTTCATATCAGCCTGAATCTTTGGTTAGGCTTTTTTTTTTTTTTTTTTTTTCAGTGGAGGAAATGATCAGGACAAGACAAATGCTAAACTAACTACAGGCAATGTCTACTGAGAAATGCTTTTATTATATATGGTGGAGAAGGGAAAAAATGGGGAATGACATTTACATAACCACTCATTGGTATGTATTTTACACATTCATTTCAATGTCCAGAGTCTTACCTTCAAATATTATCCTAGAACTAATATCTAGGGTCAATGTGTACTGTGTTAGTCTAACTAATGGGAAATGAACAATTCATAACTTTATTCTAAAGGTGTGGCTTATTTATGAGGTTGCATATAAGTAATTAGATTCACTACCGGGAAAATCATATTTTTAAATAGAATAGAAATATCACAGTAAATAGGAGGAAAATAAAGGGCCTTTTTAGACAAAGATTCACAGTGAGTTGAGATTTTTCAAGCTCTATCCATTTTCTCGGCAGGAGTAGAAATTCCTAAAAGGATTAGCAATTGATAAGCCTCACATCTAGGCACCTTGGGGAGAACCCATGGAGCATGGAGGCTCTGAATTCTATAGTTTTGTAAACTAAAACCATGTTTTTTCCATGATGTCCTCAAGATGAAATAATAAAATACCAACTCAGTTTTCACTACAGAAGAGATGACTACCTTCTCCCAGGATTAGCTCTATATAGAATGACTGCTATGGTTGGCATGAGACCCACTAAGCAAAATAGAAGAATCCTGAATTTCTCAGAGAAACTCACATCAAAGAGAAAGAGGCAAAATCTGGCCAATTATATCAATACTTATTCATTTAGTTCTTTCACATAAATCCACTCAGGCTCAAATTAGTCCATGCTTTCCTGTCTTAGGATGAAATGACTCAGAAATATATATTTTATGGAATTAAAGACTGAAATTTTACTTGCATCGATTGAAAAAAGGGGTGCAAAATATGTTTATCATTTGCTGAATACGGTGTTAAAATGTGTGAATCAGATTTCACTTATAAAATGAATTCTAAGGAACTTTATCCAATTCATTTTTTATAGTAGAAAGTGTATGCCATGGAATGGGTGTCGTATCGTATCCTGGGAAACTATAAACTACCTTTGCTACATTGCTTATTCTTTATTATTAATTGGGTTACATTTTAATCATAAAAGATATCACAAGAAATAGGATTTGGCTTCCATTTTTTAAAAATTGCCATCAGGGAAAAAATATGAATTTTTGTGTTTTTTTTTTTTCATATAATTTCCACCTCTTCCACCTCCTGCCAATTGCAAGTCTGACACTATCCTTTCTTTCTGTCTCGATGGATCTGCTTTTGAACTTCCTAGACTTATTTTGGATTCCTTCTGGGTGAATAAGTATTATGAGTTCTATAATATTTTAATAACAATAACTAGCATTGCATACTTACATTTATTATATAGGACCCAGGCAAGAGAAGGAGATAATACTCTCCATATTTGTTGGTTCTATAGGGGCAGATATGTTTTCTGTCTTGGACTTCCACAATTACATTGGGTAATGGATTTCCATTCTGATCAAAAACTTGACCCTTTACACCTGCAAGACAAAAATAAAATTAAATATTAATACCATATTTTATGGCATATAAAAATTATTATAAATATTTAAGGACAATATATGCAATATTTATTAGCTAACTCAATGTTGTGAGTTAATATTAAGTGTTAGAGAGGGAAAAAAACTTATTTTTGATGTAACTTAAAATATAGTCAAAATTACTAATCTGATTTATAGCTTAAATTTGTTCGTTGTTGAATAGCCCATTTATATTAGTACGTATTATCACAGTGAGAGAACACAGATGACAACCTAAGATCCATTCCTGTCACTTCCAAGTTATTTACTCAGTCACCAAACTGTACTACAACCATTGGTGGATTCCATAAAATCCTAAATAAAAACGGTGTCAATGTATTAGTTACAACAAAATATTTACGTGTGCAAGGGACTCAATAGTTTTGTCTTGTAGTGCAACTACATGGGAAGCAAAATTATAATCACAAGGCTTCTTGGAAGCATGGAATCGATTGGCCAGTAACAGCAGCCAATATTTATTGAGCACTTAGTATATTCCAGGCTCTGTACTAACTGCCAAATGAGCATTTTCTCATTAAATTCTCATATCAGCTCTGTGTCATCAATTATTATCATGATTTTACAGATGAAAAAAACTAAGGCTCTGGCTTATTAAAATAACCTCCTCAAACTCACACAGCCAAAGAAGTGGCCCAGCCTAGCCGTCAACCCATGATAGTCTCGACAGCCCCTCTCAAAATTTCAGGAGTACAATTTTTAAAAAGCCATTTATATTTTAAGACCTTTCTTATTTTAGATCCTACGTGTCACATCTAGTTTGTTTACTCCAGCGTCAAATCATATTACCTTAAGGTGAAGCTGCCTAAGTCCCCAATAACATAAATGAGAATGAAGAGCTACAATAGTAAGATGATCTTGAACTCTCCCCAAACAGTTATGCTCAATAATTATTTATTAGGGCAGAAAAATATGAGGCACACGTAACAGTTTCCCCCAGAAACGGTTAAAGTGAAAAATAAAAATTTTGGCATTTAGCAAAACAATGTTTATCTTGAACTTCAACAAACTTCTATCTGACCTAGGTTGCCTTTTATTATACTTTCTGTCCTGTTTAGTTCCTGACTCTTCATTTTTTGTCTCCTGAGGAGGAAAATGCCACATTTCCTTCTCCCTTTCTCTATACAACTGTGTAAACTTCTATTTTCACTTCGTGTGTTCCTCTTTGCCCTCTCTTTTTAAAACACAGTTCCATTTATATTTATTCCTACTGCTTGATACATATCCTTTTGATGTTTAGGTAGTACCCAATCATAAATTGGTAATAATTTGGTAACCTGATTATGCATTTATTCCTTGGGTTTCAGTGGCATTATTTTGTTTTATTTAATTAATTAATTTACTTTTTGTAGAGATGGGGTTTCACCATGTTGCCCAGGCTTGTCTTGAACTCCTGGGCTCAAGCAATCCACCTGCCTAAGCTTCCCAAAGTGCTGGGATTACAGGTGTGAGGCACCACACTCAGCTTCAATGGCATTATTTTGAAGAGCTATTTACACTGTGCCCCCCTTAGGATGTCCTTTGATATGTGATAAATATAGCGTGTACCCATCATTATAGCTTGGTGTGACAGAAAGAACCTAGTCAGGTTTTGATTTGAATTCTAGTTCTCGAGTCACTGAACATTCCCAAGCCTCAATTTTATCACCTATGAAATGGGGATAATATACCACCACCCAGGATGGTTGTGAAGATTAAATGTAAGTAACACAGAACAGGAGGATCAACAAACATTAATTCTTGCTTTCCTTTCTTCTTCTTTTTTTTTTTTAGACAGGGTCTTGCTCTGTCACCCAGGCTGGAGTGCGGTGGTGTGATCAGGGCTTACTGCAGCCTTGACTTCCCATGCTCAAGCAGTCCTCCCACCTCAGCCTCCCAAGTAGGTGGGACTACAAGCACACACCACCACACCTGGCTAATTTTTGTATTTTTTTGTAGAGGTGGGGTTTCGCCATGTTGCACAGGCTAGTCTTGAACTCCTGAGCTCACATGATCTACCTTGGCCTCCCAAAGTGCTGGAGTGCAGGGATTATAGGTGTGAGCCACCAGGCCTGGCTTTCTTTCCTTTCCTCTTATTTGGATTAAGAATAACTATGTGGTGTGGCGGGGGGAGAATATATTAGATGAATTTCTGGAGTCTTAATTCAACTTTGTTCCACAAAGCAGGAATATGTGAGGGAAGAAGCTATGCATATTATTTCCTCTTCCAGGGCTCTGAGCTAGTTTACACTCTTCATGCCACTTAGAAAATCCATGCGTTTCAGCAAGGTAACTTGTGCTGGATGGTGTTGTGTCTGTTGGCATCTTTTGTATTTTTTTGTTGACTTCCCCAAAACCAACCAAATCGAAGAAAATCAAGTGCATAAAAAATGAAGCAGAGCTATCATTGAAACTGACATTACACAATTTTTTGGGGTTTTTTTTGAGATGGAATTTTGCTGTTGTTGCCCAGGCTGCAATGGCGCGATCTCAGCTCACCGCAACCTCTGCCTCCCGGGTTCAAGCAATCTCCTGCCTCAGCCTCCTAAGTAGCTGGGATTACAGGCATGCACCATCACGCCCATCTTATTTTGTATTTTTAGTAGAGACAGGGTTTCTCCATGTTGGTCAGGCTGGTCTTGAACTCCTGACCTCAAATGATCCACCCGCCTCAGCCTCCCAAAGTGCTGGGATTACAGGCGTGAGCCATCGCGCCCGGCTAACATTACACCATTCTTTAACATTGGAGATAATGATGAAATAGAATTCAGGGTACTAGTAATGAGTAGTTGGCAGAAGACACCAAAAAAAAAAAAAAAAGTCATGGTACCCTTTAAAAAAAGGCAGCAAATTTCTTCTTGGCTAGAAGCAGTTACACTTTAATAGAACAGATTTGACTTTTTTGACAGTCACATGACAGTGATTTTGGATGGCCTCAGGGACTTGAACAACACCTATGTATCAGTGTGTGCTGCAGCTGAATCAAGGCTCCAGTCAACCTGCGGTCTGCCTACCCTCAAAGATAGAAAAAGGAAGAACAATTTGCATTTGAAGAAATGTCTGAAAATCTTCATATTCCAGTTTGACCCTCATTCGTCATCCCCTAATAACCCAAAGATTCACTTTCTTTTTTTTTAAATTGAAGTCTCCCTCTGTTGCCCAGGCTGGAGTGCAGTGGCACCAGTTCGGCTCACTGCAACTTTCATCTCCCGGGTTCAAGCAATTCTCCTGCCTCAGCACCCCAAGTAGCTGGGATTACAGGTGCCCACCACCACACCTGGCTAATTTTTGTATTTTTAGTAGAGATGGGTTTCACCACGTTGGCCAGGCTGGTCTCGAAATCCTGATCTCAAGTGATCCGCCCACCTTGGCCTCCCAAAGTGCTGGGATTACAGGCCCAAAGACTCACTTTCATATGACTCTTACCTAAACCTAAAGATGGTTCTTCCAGCTATGGAAGCCTGGGGTATGTGAATATCACTGTTACTGGGCAAACACAGACCATGCTTATGTATGGAATTTATATTCAAAGGAAAACCCCTCCCACCAGCCAAATAAAAGCGTGCTTTAGCTTGTATATGTCTTTACAATATTTTGTCTACATACCACCAAACCTTTTACTTAAGAGGGAAGTAATTGTTTTACCAGAAAATGTGATTTATTTCTATATGCTGAAGTTGAAACATTGAAAAAAAGACTGGTAGACCCTAAGAGACGCAGAGAGAGCCAACACTATATTAAAAAAAAAAAAAAAGGAAAATTTGAAAAACGCTCAGATACAATACAAATGAGAAGACATAAAATCTGAGATATAAATTCTGTGGCCAGATGGGGAGATACATGGGAGAAATGTAAAGCTCTTTTTCCCTTGGAAATGGATTAGAGCTTCATGAATGAAAAGTCTTGGCTGGGCAAGCACTAGAATTCTGCATCTGTTGGCCACAATTTAGAGTCGGAGCTGGGACAGTACTTAGGAGACTGCTTGTTTGTGCCCATGTCCCTACCGCATGGTCACAGTTGCCTCCTATTTTGGATGTGATGACAGATCCACATCTGTGGCCCACAGGCTTCTGGAACTCAGCACATACCAGATTCTTTTATGCCCAGGTTGCTTAGGTTTCTGGATGCTGTGAGCCATTCCCTTGCTCTCTAGGTTCAGATCTGCTTTGAGGAGTCCAGGGGAAAGACAGGGCCGCAGCAGGCAGGTAACACCGTGTCTGGCTCATCTTTGCTTCTCCTCAGAGACAGGGACAAGCAAGACATTTTAAGCCTCTAGAATTCAGACTTGCCCTCCTTTGCTACCTTGGTTTTAATGTCTGCCGACACCCTCATCTCAACTTGAACCTAGTAAATCATCCTCTAAGCAGGACAACACAGCACCAAGGGGCCCGAGTTTCAGTTGAGGTCTGCAGTGAGTTCTAATTAAAGGAATAACACCACTGAAGCCTTAGAACAGGCTGGTGGGAGGCAAGGCTGATGCTATTACTCTCAACTTTCTGTTGACTACACTGAGATTCAGACAAGTGCTTGCTCAAGATTGCAAACATCGCCAGATGACAAAACAGCTTGGGCTCTACCTAAGCCTCTACCCTCTTGGCAAGGCCCTTCCACTAAAGCAGAAGGCCTTTCCTTCCCAGACAAGGTGGCTCAGAGACTTCCAGATGGGTCAAAACCTCAGAAACTCAGAAGCATCCTAGCAATTGGTAAAATGGAACCAGTAAATGCAATGCAGTTTGACGAATATCAATAATGTCTTTAAACCAAAGCAATACCAATAAAGGGGTGTTTGCTGCCATTCTTCACAAACAAAATATTCATTAGTTTCTTATTGGGCACTAGTAGGGAGAGAACCTTTCTATTAAGTTCTCTGTATTGGTATTTTGAAATATGGTTTCATTATTAAACCATGTTATGCATCTGTCTTAAACCACAAGGGGGCAGGGTTGATGTGCCAATATATGTATTTTTTGAGTGAGTTGTTTGCATCTGATTATAGAGACAGGCAGATAAACATTCTTTATAAAACCTAATGCAAATGGGCTGGGCATGGTGGCTCATGCCTGTAATCCCAGCACTCTGGGAGGCCGAGGCCAGCGGATCACCTGAGGTCAGGAGTTCAAGACCAGCCTGGGCAATATGGTGAAACCCTGTCTCTACAAAAATACAAAATTAGCCGGGCATGATGGTGGGTGTCTGTAATTCCAGCAAATTGGGAGGCTGAGTGGGAGAATCACATGAACTTGGGAGGCGGAGGTTACAGTGAGCCGAGATCATCACACCATTGCACTCCAGCCTAGATGACAGAGCGAGACTCCGTCTCAAAAACAAACAAACAAAACCTAGTGCAAATGGACTGGTAAGCCTTCCAAATTATTAAAAATAATAATAGGTATACTGCAATTTATATTGCCCTTTCCCTGGCAATATTACATCAACATGATACTTCAAAGCCCACCTTAATTCAGTGCTTGGTAAATAATCTTTACAGCTAGATTGAGGTTCTGAAAATAGTAGTGCAGTTACACAGAGCATATTTGATGTTCACTTGCACGCCCATACCCATGTTCATACTGGTGAAGAATGAATTTCAGAAAAGGATAGGCAGAGCTAGTCACGGTGGCTCACACCTGGGATCCCAGCACTTTGGGAGGCTGAGGCAGAAGGATCGCTTGAGCCCAGGAGTTTGGGACTCACCTGGACAACATAGCAAGATTCTGTCTCTATATAAAATTTTTTAAAAAATTAGCTGGATGTGGTGCTGTGCACCTGTAGTCCTACTTACTTGGGACACTGAGGCAGAAGGATCACTTGAGCCCAGGAGTTCAAGGTACAGTGGGCAATGACTGTGCCACTGTACTCCAGCTTGGGTGACAGAGTGAGACCCTGTCTCTAAAATAATGATAATGATAATAATAGTAATAGATTAACAAACTAAAGGATCAATAGAGGTAGAAATATAATAGAAATGTTAGACTAATACATGACATGCCTCATGAGGAAAATCTAGTGGAGAAAGAATTACCAGAATACTAAGCAAGAGAGAACCCAAGACAACATTTGATGACATAATGAAGAAGGTGAAAGTCCCAATAATAAGTTTATAATCTTTATTAAGATGCTGGTGAGAAAGAACGATATTTCATAACATCCCCTATCATAGGGAGTCAACCTAGTCCATGAACGACTCAGCCAGTTAGACATAGCCCTGTGAGTTTACCAGTAATCTTTGTGTACTTCTCTTCAGGTCAGGGGATGGAGGCTAGGGATACAGGTATGAAAGAGGGCAAGGGCATCCCTTTTAGGGATGTGTGCCGAGGAAGGGTCCTAATCATCCTTGCACTCAGCCCTCTGGCCCTGTGCTACCTTCCCTCATCCTTCTCCATCTTCTTTGTAGCAGGAGGAAAGCTTTGCTGTGAATCATGCAGAAAATTCCAGGAATTATGCAGTTATGCAGTAGGCCCATGCAGCAAACCTTTTCAACACACACACACACACACACACACACACTCACACACTCTCTCTCTCTCCATGTGGTATCATAGCTATTATGCCAATTCCTGATATGTTTCTCTCCCCAAGCCATTCTGAATGGAGAAAGATAACTTCACCTCTGTAAATATAGAAAAGCCTTCCACACCTTGCCCAAAGAGACACCACCTGGTTAATAAACTTGAACTGTACAAGATTCCATCATCATCTCTAGCAGTGTGTTTCTCTAGTGCAATGGCTTTCTAAGTATAGCCGCTGGACCAGCAGCATCAGCATCACGTGGTAAGGTGGTCCAAACAGAAACTCCGGGTTGGGGCCTGGCAATCTGTTTTAGCAAGCGCTCCCGGTGAGTCCGCTGCACGTTTGAAAGCTACCACTCTCTGCCACATTTAGTCTGTCTATCTGTGATAAGGGCCAGCCAGCCTTCAGCAAACAGGCTAGCAAGATTTCTAGCACCAGGACATCTGGCAGAGTTCAGAGGTGAGAGGGGTTGAAGGTAATGGTGCTAGCTCACCACCCCAATTCTGGAAAAAATGCAAAGTGGTATGTCCAGTGTTCTCAGGGTCCTTGGTACTGCGTGGTAAGTGACAAGCAAACATAGTATTTTTCTAAATGGGAGATGATGTAACAGAGTAGCAGCCTGTTTTCCTGATATTTTGCCAGATTTCTAGATCATTCAACATGTAAAATTAGGGGGACTCTGGATGTTTGTTTGTTTGTTTTTGAGATGGAGTCTTACTCTGTCACCCAGTCTGGAGTACATTGGTACCATCTTGGCTCCTTGGTGGAGGGAGCAACTTCTGCCTCCCGGGTTCAAGTGATTCTCCTGCCTCAGCCTCCCAAGTAACTGGGACTACAGGCGTGTGCCACCACGCCTGGCTAATTTTTGTATTTTCAGTAGAGATGAGGTTTCGCCTTGTTGGCCAGGCTGGTCTCGAACTCCTGACCTCAGGTGATACACCTGCCTCGGCCTCCCAAAGTGCTGGGATTACGGGCATGAGCCACCACGACCACCTGGTACTCTGGATTTTTATACCCTCATATTAAAGGAACATGCATCATGCTTCCTTTTCTATGAATGAGTGGGCACTGCACTTCTCACACACTGCAGATACTCATGCAGAGAGAATTCTTAACCATCAGATCTGGCACTGAAATGAGGCTATAACTACAAAGCATAAATAAAGGCTTGCGTTTAGTCAACCCAGAGGTCTTGCCAGATGCTCTATTTTGTATTAATAGGGAATTAATAAGAAAATTTTACAAACCTAGGTGCACCTGCTTTATATATTCAATTAATGAGGCTTTGTTATTATTCCAAAAGGATGGAAGCTTCTCCTCACGAGGATATTTACAGCATGACAGCTCCAACGTAATTTCAAAACACTGGGCCCAGATGTAGTTGTAATCTTGCATTCCACCTAAACACAAGCATATTTAATTTTTGTTAGGGTCTAAAATTGGAGTGGAGCCAAGTATCACGTGCCTCGGGGACAAATGAATCAGACAGCTACATGTAAACAGGAAAAAATGAATTTGACATATTAGCTTGTAAAATCAGGGCTTGACATTCTATTACCCAGGCGTGACTAGACAATCCTAAATATTCCCATATGGGTAACTGGATCAGAGCTGACTGAAGTTCAACTGTGCATCAAAATTAAGTGACGGGTGAAGGAAGGGTCCTTTTTTGTTTTTATTTTTTGAAATCCTACATTACAAAAATGATTCTTTGAATTTCATTTCTTTCTTAAATTACATTTTACATGGATATAAGCTAGAATAAGATTCCTTTAAAATATTTCTACAAATCATTTATAAATACACTTACTAAGTAAAGCTAAGCATGCTAATTTGGGGGAATCGTGGACCAACATTCACTATTGCCAGGTACCATATGAAGTGCTTTGTATCAGCTCATTTAATCCTCACAGCAATTGCCCCTACTTTACAGATGAGGAAACATGATCACAGATGTTAAAGAAAAGTGCTCAGGGGTTTTGGCCAGTAAATGACAGACACTGGAGTGCAGGCCACCTTCCGCCAGCACCTGTGGGCTTCCCCAATATGCCAGAGTGCTCCTGGGGATCAAAGAAAGAGTGCTGCACTGCCTCTCAGAGGTGAACGGCCCGGCCCCCTGTGGAGCCCAGGCTGCCACTGCTCATGCTGACTTTCCAGTTCTCTCCTCTGGTCCCTTACTTTCAAAGGGTTTGTTTTAAATAGCAAAACAGGCATGCATTATGGATCCCTAGCAGATAGCCAGAACTGAGAATGCCAAGCGTGGAGGGGGCAGTTCTGGATAAGGCGGGTCAGGCCTGGCCAACAAAACATCCAGGCCAGGCCAGGCACATTCTTCTGGGCTCCTCAAGTCAGCTGGCTTCACCTGTTTTTTGTCTGAGAAGGATACACAGCTCACACACAGGCACACTGGGGAACAATTCCCAGCAGCAACCGTTTCTAGCTAATTTCCTACACATCTGGATTTGCCTTTGAAAGTTAGACAGTGAATATGAAGGACAGCTCTGCCACTGGACAGGATGGGCCCTTTCTTAGCTACAAATTGTGGAGAGCAGGGATGATGCAGAAGCCCTAAGGTAGGAGAGGGGGCTGTATCTTGGACACCAGAGAGAGGTTTGGAATGCTGCCTGGACCTGCTGCCTATCAGTTGTGGTCTATGCTTATTTATATTACCTGGAAAACTGACAGAGAGCCACCCAGGCATAAAAATACCAGCTTGTGCAAGATTACCTGAAAGCCTGTGCATCCAAAGTGACAATTAGGGAAGGCACCTTTGGAAGTGGCCTGCACGCAGAAATGCATGCCGCAACTTGCTCTTGGTGGGGTCAGGCTAACGAGTCTAAAAGGGAATGTTTTCCCCTGAGGCATGGAAATCCAGTTCCAGTCCGTCTCTCCTCCTGTCCTTCCACCCTAGGTCCCTCCTACCCCGGGTTTCTGTTTATATTATTCCCTCTAATAAGAGTATCTCTCCTTCCATGTTGCCTACATGGCAATCTCATCCTGTCCCTTACCCGGCTGTCTTATTCCAAGATTGGAGAACTGGGGGCCCTCCTCCCACTGTATCCTGTCTGAAGAGCTCTTTTGTTGAGCCCGCAAAATGGCTTTAAAATCATGATACTTCATGTACAAATTCAGCTTCTCTTTACAAACTGCAAGATCTGGCAGTATTGGCTCCCCCAGGCTGCATGACAATAATTAGCTAGATCTAGTAGCAGCTGTCCCTGTTAGATGGGATGTAAGCATCACATTTCTCCAAGCTCTTCACTACTCCCTATTGTATTTTGGCTCTGCGCACCCTTGGGGTACACTGCACCTTCTCTAAATCTGTTTTTATTCTAATTACACTGCTATCACAATTACTTATCTGCGTGTCTGTCTCCCCTATTCAACTCCAGGGTGAGGTGTGTGTCTTGTTCATCTTTCAGTTCCTGGCTCACAGTAGGCAGACACAGAATAAGTACCTGAATGAATGAAGAAGGCCCTTGGTAATGAGGAACATGTCTGAGCATCTCTCAAACAATGAGTCATCTCCACTGCTGTTATGATATTAGCTGATAAGGACAGAGTGAAGGGCCCATTGTGCCTAAAGTTCTTTTAACAACTGCTGGATCAAAATAAACCAGCTGGCACTTCTGGGTGAAGGCAATAAGGAGAATGGAAGAAATGAAGAGAAACTCACCTTGGAGTGGATACCAAGAGTATCCATTTGTAACACCATTAGGAAAGTTCATTTTGTTTTTACACTCGTCTCCTTTCTTCATGTTGGGATTTCTTGAAGCATAGGTATGTGCAAGATATTGAAAAACATCATCATCAGGCGTTAAGCTTCGGGAGTATAATGCCCCAGTTGCTGCATTTAAAAGATGAACCAAGACCTTTAAACTGACTTGAGAGTAAGAGGAAACACAAACACCATATTAGCAAAGACATAATCGCATCACACACACATGCTCTAATTTCCCTAGAGAGAAATCCTTCATCCACCTCCTCTATTCTTCTTTCTACTTTATAATAAACATATGCAAGGTGATAGCCCCCAAATAAGTCAGATACAAATCCAAACTCCTAAATCAGCTTAAAAATTAAGTGTCCTCTTAGTCACTCTTGCTAATTTCTGGAGGTAAGGACAATTTCTTTAGGTATTATAGGGGTGAATAAAGCTACTGTAATATTTTGGGTCCTCATTCCACAGAGTTTTAAGAAGAGTCAACAATTATTGTTCATATATGATTAGCAAAAAAAAAAAAAGTGAGTTGTTCCGGTTTTATGTTATTTTAGCCATGTTGTCTCTTGTCAGAGAATCAAAATCTGACTATTTAGATCGTATTTTCTAGAATCTAAATTTCACTAATTCACTGATGCATGTCCAGCTGTGGGTTGTCAGTTCAGCCACACTGCCCATCTGCTGTTGAAGAATCACAGGAAGGATGGCTAGAGTTGGGAACATGAAGCTCTTTTCACCCTGCCAGAGAAGTTAAGAGGGGAAGGGAGAGCTGATCCCCATCCAGAGGCAGAGAGTTTTCAGCCCCACTCTGGACTTAAGAAGCCAGATCCGGGCCCGCACCTGCTTACCTTGAACACCATTATCAAATGGGTAACTGGCCACGAGGGCACCACCATGGAGGTTTGCAGAGAGGACAAACGTCTCTGTTTTCAGCCACTTCATGACTGCCACAGTTTCAGGCTGCCTTGAGACATTATTATATTCAAAAGCATCGGGGAAATTTCGATTCAAGTCATACTGGTTATAATTTTCCCTTTAAAAGAAAGAATATTTTAGGGCTTATTGATAGGGCATGAGGGAGTGGATTCTTACAATGTCTTGCCCTTTGGTTTAGGCTCCAGGTGTCTTTCCAAACGTGAGTATGGGTGTGGTGGATGGCTGCCCTGGTGGCCTGCCATGACCCACACCTGGCACTCACATCCCATGGCATCCCCTGCCTCGTGATCTGCTCTCACCAATGAGATACTAGCTATTGTGATGCAGGCAGAGGTTTGATAAGTGTTTGTATTTGGGACTTCTGCTCTTAGATGCTCCCTTTTGGGACCTTGAGATCCCAATGGTCGCCGCGTGGAGAGTCCATGGAGAGTCCATGGCTCCAGGTAAATTGTCTCAGAAAGACCAGAGCTGAGCCCCAGACCTGTGGCACGGACAGTAGCCATCCCTGCTCTGCCCTGCCCAAATTCCTGACCTATGGAATCAACAGTAAATAAAAAGGCTGTTGCTTTAAGTTGCTAATTTTGGGGTGGTTCGTTAAGTAGCAACTGATAACAGAAACAACACTAAACACATTACACAAAAGTACTTGTGAAACGTGGAACAGCCATGTTTAAATATATTTGAAAAACTTAAAATTGGAGGGAATCAAGTGGTGAGATTTTGTTCAGCTTTGGTAAAGCAAACACATATATGTAAATTGCATACATATGAATGTATATTAGACATCTGAGAAATTCCAAACCTCCCAAGGCAGCTTGAAACAAAATAAACTGTTTAAATCAGAGCTCCTTCAAGACCCGTTCTTGGTTATGGTTAGTTCTTGGACTACCGGCCTAATAAATCAACCGGTCATTACCAAGGGCCTGGGTGCTCTGCCAGGCACTGCGGATCTAACAACGAGAAACACGATGGACAGGATTCCTGCCTGCAGGTAGCTTGCAGTGTAGTGGGGAGAGAGACATGAAGCAAGAAATTAGATATTAAAAGTTGTGCTCTGACAGTAAAGTGCCAGGTGATGTGAGAGTTTATCAGGGGATCTAGTGTATGACAGGTCGAGAGAAAGAGTCTTGGAGGAAATGCTATTTAGGCAGGGAAATGGTGTGTGTAAAACGCTGAGGTAAGAAAGCACCTGGTAGTTCCAGGAAGGAGGCCTAGAGGAGAGGAGGCAGGGGAGAGAGAAGGAGTGGCAAATGAAGATGGAGAGGCTAGGTGGGCACCGGGGCAAAGTAGCCTTATTTGCATTTCTTCCTGCAAGCCGGAGGCAGCCCTGATGTGCCTTGAGCTTTGGCACATCAGCGACATGACACCGGCTCTGAGGGCTCTCACCATGACACATCTCCTCTTGCCAAGGCCAACAGGTGCCTGTCGGGAGCCTTTGTGTTGTGTTGTTTGTTTTCAAGTAAAGATAGACCAGCCCCTCTTTACCTTCCGATGCTGTAATAACAGTCAGGCTTTTTGACGGCTTCAAATCCATCGGGGTTCATGGAAGGCATGATGTGTATCCGGGTACTATTGATCAGATTTGTGATTTCAGGGTCTTTGCCATCACTGGTTACGAGATAGTCAATCAGATGGAGCAGGAGCTCCCGCCCAACAGTCTATATGTGTTAAAGAGAAAAGAGGACATTATTAGGTCAGAGGCAATAAGGAAAGCACTCCCTACAGTACAAATTCCCCAATAGGGGTCTCTACACATGATATCTCAGACCCAAACTAGTTTGTAAGATCACTCTTTCTCAAGCATGCTTATGCTCTGCCAAGTGGCGATCAGGTGGCGATCAGTCCTGGGGTGTGCTGAAAAATGCTAGTAAGAGTGAAAGTACCTATTTGTAAATAGTTTACATATTGCAAAAATGAATTAGAGTGGAATAATGCTGCTGCTGCTGCTTCCATTTTTTTTTTTTTTTTTTTTTTTTTTGAGACAGTCTCAACTCCGTCACCCAGTCTGGAGTGCAGTGGCGCGATCTCGGCTCATTGCAACCTCCGCCTCCTGGGTTCAAGCGATTCTCTTGCCTCAGCTTCCTGAGTAGCTGGGATTACAGGCATTTGCCACCATGCCCAGCTAATTCTTGTATTTTTAGTAGAGACGGGGTTTCACTATGTTGGCCAGGCTGGTCTTGAACTCCTAACCTCAAGTGATCCACCTGCCTCAGACACCCAAAGTGCTGGGATTACAGGCATGAGACACTGCGCCTGGCCGCAATAATGATTCTTACAACATTTTTCATTTGGTTGCCTTCCAAAGTATCTTCTGGAGTGGTAGAGCAAGAGGTCGAGTTACAGAGAAGCACAGGAATCACGTATTTCCATGAGAATGCATGGTGCATATGAAGCTTATCATGTATGTATTGGTGGATAACAGACTTAAAATCATCACATTGTAGATTTTTTTTTTTTTAAGACAGGGTCTTGCTATGTTGCTAAGGCTGGCTTCCAACTCCTGAGAAACTTCATATCATTATCACTTTTCTAGATACATATTTCTAATATATATTAAGTAAAAGCATGACTATTAAAATGTTAAAAACTGTCATATCCACCTAAATTAGTTTGCATTATCAATAAGGCTTGGGAAACTGAAGGCCTGTGAGAGATCTTGCTTTATAATCCCTCCCCAGGAGAGAGATTCATTATTTTTCTTATTTAAAAAAAGTAATTTAAATGTCAGCCTTATCATAGGAAGATCTGCTTAGACTACATCAAATTCTCCCTATCATTTTAGGTTCAAGGAATCTGCTTCAGAAGAACAGATGTTGTTGAGGGGTTAGTAAATGAAAACTCAGGGGCAGCAGGTGAGAAAATCAGGAGAGTGCTGCAGGCACATTCATGTAGACACTGTGCAAGAAAAGATTTCATGGAGCCTCAGAAGAATTTCCAGTCATGATTTCACTGTAGGACTTCAACATTGTGACAAAGGATAAGTGATCCTTGGATGACCACTTCTCACTTGATTCCCTCACTGGCACATAAAGAGACCACATTTTAAACATTTGTTATCCTAATGAACATAGAATAATTGAAATTGGGACTAAGAAAATTTGGGGCTGGTGGCAGTGGCTCATGCCTGTAATCTCAGCACTTTGGGAGGCTAAGGCGGAGCCCAGGAGTTTGAGACCGGCCTGGGCAATGTAGTGAGATCCCATCACTACATAAAATAAGAAATTAGCCAGGCATGGTGACACAGACCTGTGGCCCCAACTACTCAGGAGGCTGAGGTAGGAGGATCACTTGTGCTGCCCAGGAGGTTGAGGCAGCAGTGAGAAGAGATCGCACCACTGCATTCCAGCATGGGTGACAGAGTGAGACCCTGTCTCAAAAAAAAAAAAAAAAAAAGAAAGAAAGAAAATTTGGGATATGTGAATTATAGATTCATAGGCAACCATAAAATTTAGAGTCAGATTATGTCCAATCCTGACTTCAACTTTTTTTCCTACTCATTTTTTATCTTCCTCTTCCACTACCTTGATTTTTTTTTTGAGACAGAGTCTCACTCTGTCACCCAGGCTGGAGTGCAGTGGCACCATGTTGGCTCACTACAACCTCCGTCTCCTGGATTCAAGCAATTCTCCTGCCTCACCCTCCCAAGTAGCTGAGATTACAGGTGCCCACCAGCATGTATGGCTAATTTTGATACTTTTAGTAGAGACAGGGTTTCACCATGTTGGCCAGGCTGGTCTCGAACTCCTGACCTCAGGTGATCTGCCTGCCTCAGCCTCCCAAAGTGCTGGGATTACAGGTGTGAGCCACCGCGCCCGGCCAGATTTTTGTTTTTATAGTCAAAATTGTCACTGGAAAAAGTCCTTACAAGCTAATAACCAAAAAAGTCACTTGTACCCCCCACTGGGTTCCAATTTTAAGATATAATAGGTTTTTGAAGGTCCAGCACCTTTGGAAGTAACCTTGATGAGCTACTTATGACCTCCCCTAAAGCCAGTGGGAGGAGCTGGTAACATAAAACTGTGACAGTAACTTTAAATGTGAAAAGGGGCTGGGCGTGGAGGCTTAAGCCTGTAATCCCAGCACTTTGGGAGGCCGAGGTGGGCGGATCACCCGAAGTCAGGAGTTTGAGACCAGCCTGGCCAACATGGCGAAACCCCACCTCTACTAAAAATACAAAAATTAGCTGGGCATGGTGGCGGGTGACTGTAATCCCCACTACTCAGGAGGCTGAGGCACAAGAATCGCTTGAACCTAGGAGGCGGAGGTTGCAATGAGCCGAGATCGCACCACCAGCTTGGGTGACAGAGTGAGACACACCATCTCGAAAAAAACCAAAAAAATGTGAAAAAGATCGTTGGTTTAAGAAGCTTTCTCAGAAGGGTTTGGGGAGGAATAGGTACAGGAAGGTGAGGAGGAAGTGACCAGGAGTCCCATAGTTCCTTAAATGTCTAAATGCTGGTTAGAGGCCTTAGTATGGTTCAATCGGCAAAAATCCCTGGCCTATCTGAGTCCCAAGTCAAGAACAGAGAGGAAGTGATATCAGAATCCCCATGTGACTCTAAATGTGAATTTGTCTCTTAGCTATCTGAATCATACATTCTCCAGCATGCAAACAATCAAGACATGAGTTGGCAATGAAATTCACCCAACCGAAAGAAAGTGAAAAGGAAGAGTAAAGAAACCATGATGAGGAGGCTAGGTTGAGTTGGTATTCTGTTAGATACAGAATTAGATTAAGCAGTCTTGGTAGTATGGGTATAGAACAAAATATAAAAGTTGAGGGCGGGCACGGTGGCTCATGCCTGTAATCCCAGCACTTTGGGAGGCTGAGGTGGGCAGATCACCTGAGGTCAGGAGTTCGAGACCAGCCTGGCCAACATGGTAAAACCTCGTCTCTACTAAAAATACAAAAATTAGCCGGGCATGGTGGTGGGCACCTGTAGTCCCAGCTACTCGGGAGGCTGAGGCAGGAGAATCGCTTGAACCCGGGAAGCAGAGGTTGCAGTGAGCCGAGATTGTGCCACTGCACTCCATCCAGCCTGGGCAACAGAGCAGGACTCCACCTCAAAAAAAAAAGAAGTTGAGGGAGAAATTTTCAGTGTTAATTACTTCACATTTCATAGTAAGGGGTCATAAAATACTATCAAAAGTTAAAATATATACACATAAAATGACTACAATTTCAAAGTTTTTAATAATCTTTTTTCTTAACTTTAGAAAAATCTGATCATCAAGCTGGGCGCGGTGGCTTATTCCTATAATCCCAGCACTTTGGAAGGCTGAGGCAGGCAGATCGCCTGAGGTCGGGAGTTCGAGATGAGCCTGGCTAGCATGGTGAAACCCTGTCTCTACTAAAAACATAAAAATTAGCCAGGTGTAGTGGCAGGTGCCTGTAATCCCAGCTACTCGGGAGGCTGAGGCAGGAGAATCGCTTGAACCCGGGAGTTGGAGGTTGCAGTGAGCCGAGATTATACCACTGCACTCCAGCCTGGGCAACAGTGAGACTCTGTCTCAAAAAAAAAAAAAAAAAAGAAAGACAAATGTGATAATCAATTTCTTATTTTGAGAAAGCATCAATTTCACCAGTTATTTTAGTTTCACTTCAGTTTTATTCTTCTGTTAATTCAAAGAAAATAAAATTTCATACAATATAACATATGACACATTTTATTTTATATTCTTTTAATTCCTCTCATTCTCTTACTACAGAAATATATAGATGTCTAGAATGATGTCTGACAAATATTAATGATGGCTATTTCTGGGTACAGTATTCTGAATGATTTTTATTTCCTCTTATTCTTTTTAAAGAAAACCTATGTCATTTTTACAAAAATAATAAAATCATGATTCTTTCAGGGAAACAAGTATGTAACCAAAGTATTTTTTGTGTGTCTCAATAGTCCACAACAAATCACAAGTTCTCAATTGCAAGGGTAAATAAAAATCTTGAAAATAAGATAAAGAACCAACTAAGCGTCAGATAATTTTTTAAATGCTGAGATAAACAGATGAAATTTCAGAGGCAGTTAAACAAAATCCTCCTTTCTTTTTGGGCCATCTTTTCCTGCCTCTGTAACAGCAGATTCATGCCAAATATTATTCAAATTAATTCTTCCCAACCTTAATATAAATGTTTCAAACACTCATTCATGTTTTATGTATAAACCTCCCTTCATTGAAAATTAAGTCTTTGACAGGAAACCCTGGAGAGTCCAAATTTTAAAAAAGAATGTGGTCAAAAGAGTCTCCAATTGCCCAGGCAGCCTTTCACCCAGCATGCTGGCTTCCTTCCTGTGAGAGCACAGACTTCAGGGAGAAGCCCTCATGAAGAAACGGGGGCCTGATGGACACACCGGCCTCCGGAGACTCTCACTCCATCTCCTTCATCCGGTGGTTAAAATGGCAATCACCCAGAAAGCAGAAAATACATTCTCTATCAGCTGCAGTTCAATTCAGTCAAGTTGGAATTTGCCACACAGATACAAATATGAGTGTTCTGGTTCTTCACAGAATGTTTATTAAAAAAAATAGAAAAAAATTTTTGAAGGAACAATCCACAACCCAGGCAGTGTTGTGTGGTGTGTGTGTGTGTGTCTGTGTGTGTGTGTGCACGCGCATGCATGTGTATGTGTGTGTGAGAGAGAGAGAGAGAGAGAATCTTCAGCTGTCCTAACAATGGAATCTGTTTTTGAAATGCTACCCTGTGATGCAGCTTCTGGGGGGAAAGTCATCGGGCTGTGGGGCTCCACAGTGGTGTGTGTGTTATAGATTTAAGTTATTTGTCTGACCTGCCTAGCTAATTCTTCTTCTTCAAATATCAGCCTAAACATGACATTTATCTAGCATACTTTTCTTGACCTCCCAAGTCTGGGTTCACCATGACACCTGTGTTATCTAATGCAGGTCACACACGTTACAATCACTTGGCTGACGTTGACTGACCTCCCTTTCTCTAACTCCACCATCGAAGCCCTGAAGTCAGGGACACTCACAGTTTTTCTCTGTATCCCTGTGTTCTTGGTGTAGCTTGTCCAGCTCCTGGTATATCATGTATTCAATAAATAATTGCTAATAAACTACTGTTGAAAATTCATTATAAGATCAAGACTATCCTGAAGAAGAACTTTCTGAAATTCACATGAGGACTTAAGGTGCTTTGCAAGGGGAGATGTACAAATGATCAAGCTATTTTATCTGAAGGATTTTTAAATACCGAACAAATTTTATAGAGGCACAGGCTAACAATTCTGCTCATGACAGGGACTTGGGCTATCTGGTCACCAAACAGTTCATTAATTTAAAACATGCTTAAAATGAATTAGATATTTCACCTGGAAAACAATGAGCTCTGCCTAAATCTAAAAAGAAAGAATTTAATTATGCAAACCACATAGCGTTACTGAGGACATTTTGCTATCACCTGGGATAGTGGTAGGAAAAGGAGCTTGGGAAGTGGCATTTAGAAAGACAAGATTTAATGTTGTGTTTTGGTTTAATGATAAGTTGGGAACCTCTACTGCATGTTGACTGTACTTCCCAGATTTTCCAGAATGGCCATAATTTCAGATATTGTGTCCCACTGTCTGTGTAAACCATTAAAATACCCCCTAAGTAAAACATTTAGACATGCAAGCTACATCTCATCAACTGTCTCTTATACTTAGAAGGTGTGTGAAAGTCATTTATCCTTTATCTCTTTATTTTTAGGTTGACAAATATGGCCACTATTACCCAGGGAATGTTTTTTCTTTTCAACCTATATTTCTGGAATACAATAAACTATAAACCAATGCCACAATCATAAAATTCTAAATGTGATGCGAATTTTTCAAAAGTGAAACTGCCTTTGCAAAAATCATAACAGTGAGAAAATTATGGCAATGAAAGAGATCTGATGAAACCAACTCCATCTTGCGTCTAACCTTCAAGCTGTCCTTGTTCATTCCTGGGCATAGGCTAAACTAACATAGTTCATAGTTTAACTTTGAAACAAAGATGATATAGCCTTTTCCTGAATGTAGGACTAACAAATTAGCCACAAGATTAGAAATTATGGCTTAGGAGTTATGCAGCCAGAGGCCACAAGATTCCAAGCCTCCCCAGTTGCTCGGAGGGATAATATCACTATTGTAAAACCTAAGATATTTTTTAGACCCTGCACTGGATGGATCTGCTGGCACCACCCACATCGATAAACTGGCTCATCTGGTCTTGTGGCCCCCACCCAGGAACTGACTCAGCACAAGAGGACAGCTTTGACACCCTATGATTTCGTCTCCGACCTGACCAATCACCATTCCCCACTGTCTCTCCCCCAACCCACAAAATTATCCTTAAAAACTCCCAGTCTCTGAATTTTTGGGGAGACTAACTTGAGTAATAGTAAAACTCCGGTCTCCTGTTCAGTTGGCTTTGCATGAATTAAACTCTTTCTCTATCGCAATTCCCCTGTCTTGATAAATCTGCTCTATCTGGACAACAGGCAAAATGAACCTGTTGGGCAGTTACAAAGCCCATATTAAGTCTATCTTAGTAAAAATACTTCATTGCTCTTTAAGAAATTAAAGCTTAAAAAAATTCCTACCCCCCACCTCCCCAAAAAAGCAGAATTGCAATTTAGGCTGGGCGCAATGGCTCAAGCCTGTAATCCCAACACTTTGGAAGGCCAAGGCCAGAGGATCGCTTGAGGCCAGGAGTTTCAGAACAGCCTGGGCAACACTGTGGGACCCCATCTCTACAAAAAATAAAACACTTAGCCTGGTGTGGTGGCACACACCTCTAGACCTAGCTATGTGGGAGGCTGAGGCAGGAGGATTGCTTGGACCCAGGTGTTTGAGGTTACAGTGAGCCATGATCACACCAATGCATTCTAGCCTGGGTTACAGAGCGAGATCCCAACTCTAAAATAAAAAATAATTGCAATTTCGTTAAATTATTTTACAAGCATATTCAATAGTTACTCCTACAGTACAGTATTTAAGACCCTTGGCCCTGAGGTCAAGGAAACCTGGGTTTGAACCTAGGCTCTGACCTATGATACTTTGCTTAATGTTACTAGGGTTGGCTTAAAACTCTAGGCATTCAATTCTTTTTTTAAGACAGGGTCTTGCTTTGTCACCCAGGCTGAAGCGCAGTGGTGTGATCATGGCTCACTGCAGCCTTGACCTCCCAGGCTTAAGCAATCCTTCCACCTCAGCCTCCTGAGTAGCTGGGACCACAGGTATGCACCACTCCACCTGGCTAATTTTTAAATTTTTTCTTAGAGACAAGGTCTTACTATGTTTCCCAGGCTAGTCTTGAACTCCTGGCCTCAAGCAATCTCCCCAGCTTGACCTCCCAAAGTGATGGGATTATAAGTATGAGCCACCATGCCTGGCCTGGGCACCCAATTCTTTAAGCACACAGCCATGCCTTGCTTCAATATTTCCATTAGGCAGGAATTAAAGATGTCTTACCAACCTAGAGATTACCCAAGAAAAGTATTTTTTCTGCAAAATTTGAAAAACATGGGATAGAAGATAAGCACAAAACAAAGAATAGGGAGGGCTGGGGAAGATTTTCCCAGGCTCCTCTTCTGCATCCACATTTAGCCTGAGGATGTTAGATGCTCCTGGTTTCAGGAAATGGTCCCAGTTTTCAGTATAGCTCTGATTTTAGAGTATTGGTTATAGTTTACTACACACCAAGCCAGGAGCAGAATGAGGTGATGGGGGAAGGTGAGGAGACAAGGATCCTGTTCCCAGGCAATCTGAATATCTGTAGCATGCAGGAATGGCAGAGAACCCCATTCAGCCTGCACTGGCATCAACCCTTCCAATTAAAAAAAAAAGATTCAACTGTAGGTATGCCAAGTGATGCCAATTAGGAGCTTGCGTAAATTAAACCTAGAATTGAGGCTTCAATCCAACATGCCAATATGTGTGCAAATAATGTGTGTGCCTGGATGAACCAGAAAAACACCTACTAGTCTTATTAAAATGAGAAAGAACCCCAGAAATGCTTCTCCCATGCTGCTCCGAAAAATGAATAAACATCGGTGACAAAGGCTCACCACGAGTGCTATGTCTGTCAGCTCCCCAGCAGTCAAAGAGAGAGAAGTGAAGAGTAGGGGAAAGAAAGGGACAGGTAGGTGACTGGAAGATACTTATTCCAGTGTTGCCCTCTAAGAGCTTGCTACTCTTTTACATAACAGCAAGCCCAAATCCTCTCACCAAATAGTGCTGGAACAACTTAGTATCCATCCCAGTGAAATTAATTTGAGATAGATCATAGATCTATACTTAATAATGAAAACCATAAAACAGAACATTTTAAAAACAGAGAAGAGAGAGTAAAGGAGTGGATCCACAGCTGGGCAAGGCTTGGTGTTCAGGCTCTGGGTTCCCACAGCTGGTGACCAAGCACAAACCTGGGCCCCCTTCATGGTACATGGGACTAATAAACATGCCTTCTGCAGAGGTGATCCAAAGAAACGAGGCCTAAAAAGCACTTATTGTCATCTGTGCTCCATAAATGTTAGCTATTGTTATTATTTTCTTGTAAAGCACTGTTTGAGGAGGCAACTTGCCAGCCTGATTAATGTGGCATAGTGAGCCTGTGCCATAGAAAGCATGTGAGACAATGGAAGGTCACTGAAGACAAGAAAAATACCTACAGTATGAGCCATGATCCTAGTAGAACAATGACCTTTGCAAGAATAAGAGAATACGTGAAATTCATGCAAAATGAGGAGTGAGTTTAGCTTTACTTATTTTGTAACAATACTTGGCTGAAAATGGGCCATTTTAAGTTGATTTTGCTACCCAGAGTTTGCTTTTGGCATTCCTGAGTGTAGCCAGGTGAATTAGCCTGAACCCTCAGCATCAATCAAATGAACCTATCGTCACAACTCCTAAGATGTGTATCAGCCACATTAAATTCAACAAACCTTTAGATTTAATTTCCAGTTTGAAGTAAAGACAGGGACTAGAGGTACAACTGCAGTGATACTATAAAGAAGCAAACCAAAAATCCAGAATATGTGGCATTCTACAGGGCAGACAACTGATTGGGCTCTTTATCAAGCCTAGTATCATAATAAAAAGATACTGGATTAAATGAGATCCAAGAGATCCAACATATCCACTAAATGTGATGCATGGGCCAGGACTGGATCCTGATTTCAGTAATTTTAGAGACATTTGAGGACAATTGGAGAAACTAGAAAGTGGGGGATAAGATAAAGATAGGATAAAGATTTATTGGTACAAAAAGGTAGCTAGTATTTACTTAAAAGTGTTGCAAATAGCATAGTCTCTTTTGGTAAAAGTATATGCACACACAAATATCTGGAAAAACAAATAAGAAATTAAGAGCACTAATTTTGGGAAGGTCAGTATATAATGTTTTGTTTATATTTTTCTAACATGAACATATGTTGATTTTGTAATAATTTTTTTTTCTTTTCTTTTTTTTGAGACAGTCTCACTCTGTCGCCCAGGCTGGAGTGCAGTGGCATGATCTTGGCTCACTGCAACCTCTGCCTTCTGGATTCAAGTGATTCTCCTGCCTTAGCCTCCCAAGTAGCTGGGATTACAGGTGGCCACCACTGCACCCAGCTAATTTTTTGTATTTTTAGTAGAGATGGGGTTTCACCATGTTGGCCAGGCTGGTCTTGAACTCCTAAACTCAGGTGATCCACCCACCTCAGCCTCCCAAAATGCTGGGATTACAGCCATGAGCCACCATGCCCGGCCTGCTGTTTGTGTGGTTTTTTTTAACATTTATTTTAGTTTCAGGGGTACAAGTGCAGATTGGTTCTATAGGTAAATTGTGTGTTGTGGGGATTTGGTGTATGGATTATTTCATCACCCAGTTAATAAGCATAGTATCTAACAGGTAGGTTTTTTATCCTCACCATCCTCCCACCCTCCATCCTCAAGTAGACGCTGGTATCTACTGTTCCCTTCCTTGTGCCCATGTGTATTCAATGTCTAGTTCCCACTTATAAGTGAGAACATGCGGTTTTTGATTTTCTGTTTAGTTTGCTTAGGATAAGGTGAAAAGTGCATGATCTTGTTCTTTTTTCATGGCTGCATAGTATTCCATGATGTATATGTACCATGTTTTCTTTATCCAGTCTACCACTGCTGGGCATCTAGACTAACCCTATGTCTTTGCTATTGTGAATAGCGCTGCAATGAACATATGTGTGAATGTGTCTTTATGGCAGACCAATTTATATTCCTTTGGGTATATATTGGGATTGCTGGGTTGAATCGTAGTTCTGTTTCAAGTTCTTTGAGAAATCACCACACTGCTTTCCACAGTGGATGAACTAATTTACATTCTCACCAGCAGTGTGTAAGTGATCCCTTTTCTCTGCAGCCTCATCAGCATCTGTTATTTTTTGACTTTTTATTAATAGCCATTCTGACTGGTATGAGATGATATCTCATTGTGGTTTTTGATTTGCATTTCTCTGATGATTAGTGTTGTTAGACACTTTTTCATATGCTTTTTGGCCACCAGACAATTTCTAATTTAAAAAAAGACCCAATTCTAAAACAAGGCATAAATAAGTAAAATAAAAATACATGGGGGAAAATGGCAGGTGTAATCAGCAGAGCTGAGTCTCCCTGATGCAGCTGATGCTTCCTGTCATCTAGCCATCGTATTAGGTGTGGAAACACACAAACACACACACACATGCACGCACGGTGGGGGTGGGGTCCCATTTTAAAAATAGTGTGGCCAATTCTGTCCACCCTCCCACTCAGTGTGTATGTGTTCCCTGCTGGGATTCTCCACCTAAGGTCCATAAACTCCTAGGTAATCCACAGACCCTGAAGTCAGGTCAAATTTATAACAGAATAGCAAGGAATACACCAAAAAAGGTTAAGAATCACTGCCCTAAAATGTTAGCTCTGTTGCTTCTTAAAAATGCTTTCAATTTCAAAAGATCTATGGGAGGAAAAAGGGGGTTGTTAGATCCTGTATTCAGAAGGACTTCTCTGCTCCAATGTTAAGCCATCACTTTCTTCAGCTCCTAGCGGCATGGGGAGGGCAGAATAGATAATGTCTCAAATTCAGAATAATAAATTTCTTACTAGCCCCATAGAGCCCCCCAGACATTGCCACGAGCTGGGTCACATAAGGGGGTAAAAGTGCTTCAGATTCCCACCCCAAAATACACTGGGACTTTTCCCCGCTGCCTAGTCTCAGCCCTCAGCATTTCTCAAAGAATCAGAGCGCACTAGTGAGCCCTGATTTGAACGATACACCAGCTACCCAGACAACAAGATGCCAGAAATTTAGGAAAGTGCATGGAAACAATAAACAAATTCGGGGGTAGGTGACGGAAAGGACTCTTGCTTATCTTTGGGAGTTTCAGTTCTGAGGACTAATTTCTGAGTAGATGGCTGGAACCTCTGAAATACCAGCAATAAAAAAACTACTAAAGACAATGAATGCCATATGTCTCTTGTTACAAATGCATTCCGAGTCAGGCGCCGTGGCTCACACCTGTAATCCCAGCACTTTGGGAGGCTGAGGCGGGTGGATCACCTGAGGTCAGGCGTTTGAGACTAGCTTGGCCAAAATGGTGAAACCCCCATCCCTACTAAAAAAAAGAAAAAAAAAATACAAAAAAAAATTAGCTGGGCATAGTGGTGCACGCCTGTAGTCCCAACTACTCAGGAGGCGGAGGCAGGAGAATTGCTTGAACCTTGTAGGCGGAGGTTGCAGTGAGCTGAGATCATGCCATTGCACTCCAGACTGGGAGACAAGAGCGAAATTCCATCGCAAGGAAAAAAAAAAAAAAAGCATTCTGAGGGACCTTGATCAAGGGACCTTGATCAATAGACAAGATAGCAAAAGGGAAAGGCAGTCTGAACTGCTGTCTATAACGAACAGTTGTTTTATTAAAACTAACTTTGGTCAGACTCCTTGCAACGTAGTCTTTTTTAAAGAAGCCGCCTGTGATGCTCAAAAAGTCACAGATGGGCTAAACTTGCACCCACCCCAAAATCGGGTTCAAAAACTTATTCCTTTGCTAGGGGCAGGTGCTTGCATCTTAGCTGCAGCTGCAAGAAGTATCCTCTCTCAGCAGGACAGGTTGGGCAGCATGCCTGGCAAGGGCAGGCGGAGTGTACCATGAAGGGTAGATCCAGTTCCTATAGAGTTTGGGGAGGGCTTAAGCCAGAACAGGAAGCTCAGCACTGATTAGAGCATGCCACCCGTACTATTGCAAATCCAGAAGTGTTTTAACAAGTCAGCAGGTAGTACTTATTGGAATATGTATGTAAATGAGAAAGTCCCTAAAGTTATAAGTTGTGTTTTACAGGGTAATACCCATATTCCTGTGCAAAGTTTCCTTACTGGGATGGCTGGGGACTCTTTGATTGCTCAGTTTTATAGAGTCCTGGTAAACAGAAAATATTTCAGTTGTCATGGTCTCAAAATATTCTGAGGAAGCAAGGTGAGAAACAGGGGTGAACATCTTCAACTGCCTGGCAAGAATGGCTGGGTAGGTAACAGTGGTAAATGGTATTTTGTAGAACCTAAAAATAAAACGAGAGTTGATCCCTGCTAAGTTGGAAAAGAGGCAAGATATTATTAAGGAATTTAAAATTGTGTTTTGTTTTGTTTTTTTTTAGATGGAGTCTCACTCTGTCGCCTAGGCTGGAGAGCAGTGGCACGATCTTGGCTCACTGCAGCCTCCACCTCCTGGGTTCAGGCAATTCTCCTGCCTCAGCCTCCAGACTAGCTGAGATTACAGGTATGCGCCACCACACCTGGCTAATTTTTTGCATTTTTAGTAGAGACAAGGTTTCACCATGTTGGCCAGGCTGGTCTTGAACTACTGACCTCAAGTGATCTACCTGCCTTGGCCTGCCAAATTGCTGGGATTATAGGTGTGAGCCACTGCACCCAGCCAAGTGTTTGTTGAATGGTGAGTAGGAGAGAATCATTAGTGTGATTGTCTAAACTGGAGCACTGAAGACACTGAGTGTTAGATTTAAGAGAGAGTAACAAAAGCATTTGAAAAGCCAGATCTCAGGAATTTGGGTAGCTATTTGGGAGTTCCTGATGGTTGTGGGTTCGGATACAATACAGCTCCTTTGCTGGGTCACCTTCATGCTGACCAGGAGGTGGGAAAACTCAACCCAGAAAGGAGATGCAGGGATTGGCTGGCAGAAGTTCAGGGCTGGGGAACTGTTGTTCTTCCGGCCCCAAACACAAAACAAGCTCCAGCTACTCTGACAGGGTGCTGGGTACACAACCATACAGCTGTGGTGGTTGTTGGACCCTGATTCCTTAACCTCCCACAGGCCTCACAAGAAGACCTCTCTGGGCCTTGCTTCTTTGTACAATGCATGCTGGAGACTTCTCCAAGCTTCCTCGGTAGCATTTATACAGAGCTCAAGAGACCCTAGGGGAAGCTTCTCTGGTGACATTTCAGAAATTCAAGCCACATACGTACCTCATCTCCATGCATATTTGCCACGTATTTGAACTCTGGAATCCCAATTCTGTGTTCCTTTGGAAACCGCCCCACAACAAGAACCCACAGGTTTCTACCTTTACAGGAAAAGAAGAAAAGATGGAAAAGTAAGTTGTCTCTTAAAATGACAAATGAACTCTGGTGAGACTAGGAAACAGGATGCTGCTTCCCCCACTTGATCGCCTGTTTCACGGTGACTTAAGTTTGTATGACTAACATCTCCATGCTTAAAACACTCATCGTTTACTGTCAGAATTTACGGAAACCCTTTCAATTCAGCACAAATATTTCACTTATTATTTTAGAATGTGATTTTTAAAAGCTGAAGACTTATTAGGCGATGTAGATCTTACTCTTCTAAAATGTGTATATACTTTACCCTGAGATCCTGGAGCCTTTGAGATCCTGGAGCCTCCTAGGATCTTGCTAATTCACACAATTATATAAAGTTAAATTATAGTTGATGGTTGACTGGGAGGGTGTCATAACTCGCAGTACAAGGAAAGCAAAAAAACCAACAGCAATAAAAGTAATTCAGGGCCAGGCACGGTGGCTCACGCCTGTAATCCCAGCACTCTGGGAGGCCGAGGCGGGCAGATCACGAGGTCAGGAGATCGAGACCATCCTGGCTAACACAGTGAAATCCCGTCTCTACTAAATATACAAAAAATTAGCCGGGCGTGGTGGCGGGCGCCTGTAGTCCCAGCTACTCGGGAGGCTGAGGCAGGAGAATGGTGTGAACCCCGGAGGCGGAGCTTGCAGTGAGCCAAGATCGCGCCACTGCATTCCAGCCCTGGCGACAGAGCGAGACTCCGTCTCAAAAATAAATAAATAAATAAATAAAATTTAAAAAGAGTAACTCAGAAGGGAGATTGTTTTTAAAGCAGGAGATCCTGAATTCTGTATTTAAATGCTGATGTGACACAGCCCCTTGGGAGCATCCTTGATATGTGTGAGTCCTGTCAGGTGAACTGGGAACCACAACCCAAAGAAAGCGTCTAAGTCTTAGCTCTGTGTGATCTGGGCAAGAAAGGGCAGAGACGAAAGCTCACTGAGGATTTGCTTTGTGCAGATATTATGTGTGCTGCTCTGGCTCAGGTAATCTCAAGTAATCCCTTGTCATGACCCACTGAGACGGATTATTAACCAAACTTTACAAATGAAAAAACTGATCTTCAAAAATATTAAGTAAAGGGCTTATGATCACACTGCCAATCAGAGGCTGTGATTTGAGCCCCCGAGCCAAGAACTGAACTCTGGTCTATTTGACTTCAATTCTAGTGCTCCTCCCACTAACAAAAACTGCTTGTCTCTTAAGAGGCTTGGTTTCCTAACCAGTAAAAATGATGAAGTCCCTTTCAATTTTAAAATTGTCTGGCACTTTTAATACAGTTTACCTTAGAGATGTGGGTATGTTTGATATCCGTCATGTATGTACAAAGTTTAAATATCTGTAATAATTAAGCCTCTGTGGAATTTAAGAGCCCAGGAGAGGAATTTCACAGCAACCAATGGGCAAATGTTGAGCAGGTTTCTGCAGAATTTCAGATCTAGCTCTTTAAATCAGGAGTCCCACAGACTGGGGAGCATGCAGTTGCCATCAGGGACTCAGGGAACAGCAGATACTGGGCTTGTTATTTTCAACATTTATTCATAATTTATTATAACAATATTTTATGGAAATTTGTCATAAGGTGATGCTTTAAATTTAACTGCAGGAGTTCTCAGAAAACACCCACAAAATGCAGTTTATATGATTTATGTCCCCTGTTCAGTGCAGAATTCTTATTCATACATCTATTTAATGAATACTACTATATCCAGGCACTGAACCTGGGTCAGATTGCACAAATAAGCCACATGCTCTATGCCCAATGAATTTCTGATCTATTGGATAATAGTAACACACAAGCATATACTAGAGTGTGACATATCATAGATGTGTGTGTAGTGTACTGTTGTGGGCACAGAATAAAAAAAGAAATTTTTTCCAAGGAGGGGGCTGATGAAAAAGGCTTACAGATGGAGGGTTTTATAGATGATGCCTCTACACAAGGTTCTGAAGAGTGATTCCGAGTTTGCCATGTGGACAAGTACACTACATGTGGTGATTCCCCATCAGAAGCATTTGATTAACCAATTTCATTAGCCTTCCATTCCCCAACCCTGTCAATTCTTTGTTGTCTGGAGCTTTACTTCTACAAAGTTACCATTTTCATATGAAACAAGGAACTTTTCATGAGTGAGCTGTTATACCTGGCTTTTGAAGTTTGTTTCTGAGGAATTCTTTTGTGTTAACTAATTATACAGAATATGATCTAGTTCTCTTACAAGCAAGGAAAAAATTTCAGTATCATCTCAATATAATATTTATCAATAGTTATTTATAACTATGCATCTGCAAGCTGGCCTATTACATAAAAGATAATGTAAGATGACATAAACCTGACTTGATATGGATATCCAATATTATTTAAAGAAGGAGGGAAATCACACTGATAAAAATCTAAGTGAAGAAGTACTTTGATGAGTAACTCAATCTCAATTTTAGCATAAGTGGCCCCTAAGTGAACTGCAAGATAAGAATCTTACCTTGAACAACCTCAATGACACAGTCTGAGAATGAAAACCAACCAACAGACCTGAAGAAAACTATTCTTTGGAATGACAGGCCTCTTGAAGGGTTTTAACTGCCCTCTCCAGCTTACTGGCTATCTCTGGCCTAGACCAGAGCAAATGCACAAAGGACAAACTATTTACTTTTCACAACCTGACTGTCAGGGTAAGTAAAAGTAATCTAAACAAGGTTTTGTTTTTGTTTCTGTTTTAAATCAAGGTTAGAAAGACCACCTTTATTCCCAAAAGTTCCTGCTATAACAGGTGTTCTAAAGAGTTCTGAAGTACTCAGCCACTCTCTCTCCACCACAAAGTAAATGAAGTTTGGATTCCAGAGATTTCAGTATCTATATTCAGCAACTCACACAGGGTTTAACACAAATTCTGGGGCTGTGACATGGGTGCACAACTAGGTTTGCTTGGAGGATCAGGAAAAGTTTTACAATTTAGAAGCGTTCGCTGAGATCTCTAAGACAAGAAAGCAGACAAGTGCTATAAAATACTACAGGAATTCAGGAGAAAGTAGAAGGAGAAGCTTGGAAAATTAAGTATAGCTTCAACAGGCAGAAATAGGTGAGGTGTCTTTCCCACATCAGAGGCACCTGGGATCCTTGTAAAAGTGCCAATTCCTGAGCCCCAGTCTCAATCAAACTCTTGGGGTAAAGCGTGAAACTGGCATTTAACAAGTTCCTTTGGTGATTGGGAGGCTCATTAAAGTTTGAAAGTTGCTGAGACTGAGGCAGGAAAATGTCCAGACAGACTTGAGAGGTAGTTGATATTTAGGTACACTCATTTCATTTTATATATAATCGTGAACATGTTTATATGTTAAGAAGTATACTTCTAATCCACCTTTTTAAATGGCTGATTAATATTTTATTATATGAATGCACTACCATTTATTCAATCAATTCTCTATTGTTAGGTGTCCAATGATAAGGAATTTTAGGTAAATTATAGCATGTTCACTAAAATTACGTACAGAATTTATAACATTAAAATATTTTATAGTGTGGAAAAAGAATGCAAAATTATATAATTACAACCATGTAAAACAGACTTTCTATTAAAAACCTATAGCTTCGTAGCATATAAAGCCTTAAATTAAATAATGATGAGGCCAGGTGTGGTGGCTCATGCCTGTAATCCCAGCACTTTGGGAGGCTGAGGTGGGAGGATCACTTGAGGCCGGGAGTTTGAGACCAGCTTGGGCAACACAGTGTGATGCCATCTCTACAAAAACTTTAAAAATTAGCTGGGTGTGGTGGCATGTGTCTGTAATCCTAGCTACGCGGTGTAAGATTCTCCCCGGGGCCTGAAAGCTTAAGGAGATGAATAACTCCTCCCTTCTCAGGCCCAGTCCCAAGGCGCAAGTCCACTTGTGTCAGCAGCGTGTGTCAGCAAGATAGCAGAAGCAGGAAGAGAGCCGGCAGGAAGACACCTACCCTGGACGAAGACATGTACCCCTGATCGAGAAACAGGCCACCTGGGTACAACATAGCAGTTACGTCACACTAGGACACTTCCTGTTTACAAGAGACTATAAAACCTCTGCCCTGTCCTCACTTGGGGCTGATGCCATTTTAGGCTTCAGCCTGCCTGCACCCAGGTGCTCATTAAAACAGCATGTTGCTCCACACCGCCTCGTGTTGTCTGTTGGCGTGCTCTCAGGGTTCCAACCAATACAAGAACCTTACGCTCAGGAGACTGAGGTGCAAGGATCCCTTGATCCCAGGAGTTTGAGGTTACAGTGAATTATGATTATGCCACTGCACTCCAGCCTGGGACACAGCAAGACCTGTCTCTTAAAAAATTAATAATAATGAATGCACCCCTACAGGATTGAAAATGGCACACTGTCAGGGATAAGAGGCTAAATGATAGGATGATAAAGCTGAGTAATTGTTTTCACCTTTCCATCTTTCCAGTTTTTTTAATTAAAAAAAAAATACCAAACCCTATCATTCATTAAGTGCAGATACTGTGTGCCAGGCACTCTGCTAAGCACTTTATGTTATTTGATCTTCACACCTGTGAGGTGTGTGATAGCCACAATGTATAGTTGAGGAAACTTAAGTGGCAGAAACAGGGTTCAAATCCAAGTCTGTCTGATTCCAAAAATCTGTGCTCTTCTGAGGATCTAAGGCTGCCTCAATGTCCCTGAAAGTACTAGACAGGCCAAAGCCAACCCCACTCTGAGGAAAAAGTCCCCAGGCAGTTCTTTCAGCAGCATGTTGCTACGGTTTGCTCCTGGAGCAAGACTGGGCTTTCTTCCTGGCTATGACTGATTACAGAACAAGACAACTGAATCCGAGGCCACCCCACCGGGACATTCCACACTGGGTGTTAATGTCACAACTCCATCAGACTATCTCTATGTGGAGAGTCTCAATGGGACATGCCTAGGGAGAAGCAGAGACCTTGAGTGGCCCAGTCATTGGGACAAACCTGCAGTGATGTGAAGCACATTCCAGTTTTTCGTGAGGCTTGTTGTGTGTTTGGTCTGATACATAAAGTTCTGGTACACAGAGTAATAGATCAGCTGGTTTCCCAGGCTTGGATGTTTCTCTGTGTGTATCCTTACAAGTCACCTCTGACCTAAGTCCAAGCTTGAGAGAGTTTCCTCAATGAACTGAGTTTCAGTTTCTTCCACGTAAGTGGGAATAACAGCCCTATTGGCAAGGCTGCACTGTAGTGTGAGTTCCTTTTATCTTCCCTAACAACGATCCAAAGATCTGACATCAATTTCACGTATGCACATTCCCACTATACCCCACACACAAGAAGTTTATCACATATGGCACGCAAAGCCCACATTAAATAATGAGTGAATCCACAGAAGAGTTGAAAATCACATATTATTTAGGTCAGTTTAAACACTCAGTCTCCAAAGTTCACACGCCCTCTGTATTTGAAGGAGAGGAAGAGGTACCTGGCTAAGTGGTTTATTACAAACAAAACAAATGGAGGTTAACAAACAAAACAGAGACAAAAGGCATGGGCGAAGTTTCCAGACTAGCTATGCTTGCATTTTATTATTCACAGCTCAAAGCATTTTATGTATATTCACTCATTTAACCCTAATAGCCACAAATGGTAGGTATAGGGTTATCCTTTCACACACAAGTCAACAGTCTTTGGGAACTTCATAAGGCAGAGGTTCTCAAAGTGTGGTCATGGTTCCAAGAGTATCAGTATCACCTGGGAACTGGTTAGAACTGCACATCCTTGTGTTCCATCCTGGATGTGCTGAATGAGAAACTCTGGGGTTGGGGAGCAGTAATCTGTGTTGTTTTGTTTTTTTGGTTGTTTTTTTTGAGGCAGAGTCTCGCTTTGTTGTTTTGTCCCCCAGGCTGGAGTGCATTAGAGTAATCGCGGCTCACTGCAGCCTCCACTTCCTGGGTTCAAACGACTCTCATGCCTCAGTCTCCAGAGTAGCTGGGACTACAGATGTGCGCCACCATGGCCAACTCATGTTTGTATTTTTAGTAGAGATGGGGTTTAGCCATGTTGGCCAGGCTGGTCTCGAACTCCTGACCTCAAGTGATCTGCCCACCTTGGCCTCCCAAAGTGCTGGGATTACAGGCGTGAGCCACTTCACGCGGCTGGAAATCTATGTTTTAATAAACTCTCCAGGTGATTCCCAGTCACCTGAAAGCTTAAGAACCACTGTAACAAAGGACAAGACTGGGTAGTCTATCCGTGGAGTCCCTGCTCTGTTCTTAACCACTATGCTGTACTGCTAATCACCTCAGAGATGGAAAATGGAAAACATCAAAGAAAAAACATCAAAGAAAAACAAAAGAAACGTGAACATGTGAAGCAAGCTTGCTGTGTACTGGCTTCTGTTGTTGAGGTTATTGTCTGTCTCCCCTCTGGGGAGAACTGGAAATGGAAGGAGGGAGTCGAGGGGCACAATGAGGATGGTTTGAGAAGTGATGGCTATTGTTTGCCGCCTTGGTTTTATTTGATTAGCTGGTACATCCCAAATTGCTCTCCATTTAAGGACTACAGGTGAGCCTTAGTCACTTTGCCCCAGAGCTGTGGAATGTGGAGTAGCTGCACTTCTGGGATCAGGCTGCTAGGTGTTCTCCCTGCACTCAGTTTGAATGCTAGTCAGCAAATAGGCTAAGAAAGTAGGGTAGGTAGGCCGGGCGTGGTGGCTCACACCTGTAATCCCAGCACTTTGGGAGGCCAAGGCAGGCAGATCACCTGAGGTTGGGAGTTTGAGACCAGCCTGCCTAACATCGCGAAACCCTGTCTCTACTAAAAATACAAAATTAGCTGGGCGTGGTGGTACATGCCTGTAATCCCAGCTACTCGGGAGGCTGAGGCTGGAGAATCCCTTGAACCCAGGAGGCGGAGGTTGCACCATTGCACTTCAGCCTGGGCAACAAAAGCAAAACTCGTCTCAAAACAAACAAAAAAACAAACTGAAAAGAAAGTAGGGTAGGCATGTTCTCACTCATAACTGGGAGTTCAACAATGAGAACACATGGACACAGGGAGGGGAACATCACACACCTGGGCCTGTTGGAGGGTTGGGGGCAAGGGGAGGGAGAGCATTAGGACAAATACCTAATGCATGCAGGGCTTAAAACCCAGATGACAGGTTGATAAGGTTCAGTAAACCACCATGGCACATGTATACCTATGTAACGAACCTGCATGTTCTGCACACGTATCCCAGAACTTAAATTAAAAAAAAAAAACTGACGGAAAAAAAAAAAAAAGACAGTAGGGTGGCTGGACTGGCAAGGGAAGGAAAGACATGGACAAAATCCATTTGTACCATACACACCCTGTCTCTGGGACACACACCTTTTTTCATGGCAAACCACCTGGCATGCACTGCGATTTCTGTAGAGTTTCAGGTTTGGGCCAGTCCACATGAACACCCAGTCTGTTTCTGAACTCGCAAAGCTGAGAGCCTGTACAGATGTGATGCCCTCTAGCCTGCCCCAGGTCAGCCACAGGATCCCAATGAAGCTTAACTGTCATATTCTGTGTAGTGGGCTGGGAATTCCTGACTTTGTTTATGGACAGGGGAACCTGTCAAGGAAGGGTCTCAGGGAGTCAGGTGTCCCAGGGGGTCTTGTGCTGCTGTGATAAGAGCAAGTGCTCTATTCTGCTCTGAAGTAAAGAAGGGGCTGGGCTATTCTGCCTAGGTCAATTCTAAAATCTACTTAGAGCCATGAGTTCTGCAGTTCAGTTTAATATGGGAATGAGAGGAACACAGGAGGCTTCCCTGTTTAGGCTTCCCAAAACGGAACGAGAAATAGGCAGGCATTTGACTCCAACTTCTGCCGCACTGGAATTTCCCGTTGCACAGATTCTGGTGTGGGGTCTCAAATGAGGCCACCTGCTGTGTTAGTATAACCCTGGGCCTTGTTGAGGTTGTGGGACTCAGTGGTCCCCAGGGGTTCTGCGTGGATCTGGGAACCATGTCCCCTGCACTTTTCTCTCTGGCCAACCTCTTTGGGCCCAGCATTCCTGGCTCTTCTAACTGATTGCCTGGACAAGGAAGCTTTACTCAGTGGAGTATGCTAACCCTGCAATGGCACTCTGAGGGTAGGGTGTGGAGCGCTGGTTGTTACCAGGGACTACCTCATGCTCACCAGTCTTCACAGCTGTCTTGTCCTCCACCCCACCCCTTGGCTGCACCACCACCACCACTGCCACCATATACACCCTAGTCACTCTCTAATCCTGTGTCATCTTTCTTCACAACTTTTTCACTCTTTGAGATTGTATATTTGTTTATCTATATACTATCTGTCTCACCAAAATGTAACCCACAAGAGCACTGCCTGGTGTGTTCACCATTTTGTTTAGGTTGCTGGTTTTGTTCACTGCTAACCTAACAGTGCCTGGCGCACAGTAGGTTTCAATTAGTATCTACTGTAACATTTCAAAAATTATTGGTGTATCTCCAGGACTGCTTTTTCTTGATAAATATTGGCACATAACATCCAGATTCTTCCCCTGGGTGTTCAGGGTCCTCCATCACCTGCCCTCCACCTGAATTTCCCACTACCTGCTAACACAAATGCGCCCACAGGAGGCGGGTTCCTTTCTGCACCCTAGTACCCTAGGCACAGCCCCACCTTATTTACATTGTTTTAGCTTAAAATGGCTTCATTGGATTTTCTGCCTTTTAAAATCCTCTGAATTCCACAGAATCCTGGTTCTAAGAAGTTTCCCCAGGCTGCTCTGACTCACCTGGGTTTTTCTCTCTTCAGAATATTTCTATAAAGTGGCATCCTAAGATTTGTCACTGCGAAGCATTCTGCCTTGAAGTTAGTTTTCTAAGGGTGTCACGGCTAGGTGTGGTGGCTCATGCCTGTAATCCCAGCACTTTGGAAGACTGAGGAGGGCAGATCACTTGTGGTCAGGAGTTTGAGACCAGCCTGGCTAACACGGTGAAACTGTCACCACTAAAAATACAAAAATTAGCTGGGCATGGTGGTGCGTGTAATCCCAGCTACTTGGGAGGCTGAGGCATGAGAATCACTTGAACCTGGGAAGTGGAGGTTGCAGTAAGCCGAGATCGCACCGCTGCACTCCAGCCTGGGTGACAGAGCGAGACTAAGTCTCAAAAAAAAAAAAAAATGTTTCACGTGGCCAAGTCTTGATTTCATAAAAATATTGTCATATTTTCCTTTTGCTCCCCTGCTGTGTCTACCAGGTAAATCATGGCCATTCCCTAAGGCCCAGGTCATCTTCTTAGTAAAGACCTCGGTGGTGGGTTGTATTATTGGTTGCCCAACATCTGGTGCCCTGATGAACTCAGGCATATCATGTGACCTGCTCTGGCCAGTGAAATGTGGGCAGAAATGATATGTACCACTTCTGGGCAGAGCTTTAAGGGCTGATGCATGATTTGCCATCTCCTTTCCCTCTGACATAAGACAGGCAATGATTGGATAGAGGGTGCTCTGTCAGCTTCGGTCCTGGAGGGAAGGTGACAGGGAGCAGAGTCACAACTGTTCAATAACGGACATATGAGTGACATCTAAATCTTTATTTTTCTGTTATAAGCTATAGCAATTTGTGGGTCTTCTATTTCTGCAGTACAGTCCAGCCCTTTTCATATGACATTGCTTCCATAACCAACCCAAACCAAAATGACTTTCCCTCTAGTGAGTGTTCATTATACTTACTGCTGATACCTGTGCTTTTTCAGATAGGGGTTCCCAGAACCATAAAATTTTGTGGAGGTGGCCCAGAAGTAAAGAAATCTTAGAAAATGTGTTTTAGGCCAGACACAGTGGCTCACGCCTGTAATCCCAGCACTTCGGGAGGCCGAGGCAGGTGGATCATTTGAGGTCAGGAGTTCTCTGCAAAAAGTACAAAAATTAGCTGGGTGTGGTGGTGTGCCATGAATACACTCATTTGTATTTCTGACATCACTTTCATGCTTTGACAAAATGAAGTCCAAATGAAAACATGTTGTTGAGTAAACTTTCCTTTGTTTGGGTGATTGATCAAATGTGAACTGGATCCCATGGCTCTAACTGCTTTTCCTTCAGTGACTCCCCATGGCATTGAGATGGCACCTGATCCCCTCAGCATGCACACCAGACCTCTTGGGATCTGTCTTCTTCCTGCCTTGGGTTTCCCACCCCAATCCCATACACCAGGCCCTAGCCATTCTTCTTTATGTGTAGTTCCCAAAGGAGGTAACTCCCTGCCTTGACACCTTTAATACCTGCTCTTTCTTCTGCCTGGATAGTCCTTAGCCCACCCCATCAAAGCGGCTAACCTCCCCTTGCCTTTTCAAGGCTCAGCTAAAAGCCTCCTGCCATCCAACACCTTCCTGATCCTTCTGCTCAGCCCCATCCCCTACCACCCTAAGTTAGATGCTTCCTTTGAACTTTCATAGATAGTACCCCTGCAACCCCTCTCCTATCATTTATTGAAACCAAAGGTTTTCCTGCAAGCAAGGGATTTTTTATCTCTGTGCTTGCAAAATCTAGTGTAGTGTCTGGCATATACATAGCAAATGATTGATAAATGTTTGCTGAGTGAATGGATGATTGGATAAATTAACAAACAAACCAACCTGAGGAAGCTCACTTGGAGTCCGAGTCACCTCTGGTCCAGGGATTAGATGAAACTGTTTTCCAGTATTGATGGAAAAGTCCATGGCTAGTCTATGAGGTGCCATCTTGGGTGGGCTCTGGAAAGAACCCAATTTTCTAGATCAAATCAAGAGTCAATGGACCTTCTTGGAATATTTCCATGCAAGAAAGTGCCAAGATCCAAACCAAATGTCTGGTTTCAAGTTAGATTCTTCCAACATTATGGGGAGATAGAGTTGCATTTGCTTACATGTTCATCCCCATAGTATTAAAGTTTTGATATTATACCCAAGAAATGTAGATGTTAGGTTCCATTTCATTTCTTCCTGATCAGGTGAATGGGGAGGTTTGGGAATTTCAGTTCCTAAATTAGGGACAGTTACTTTTTTAATTGAAAAAAAAATAGAGGAAAAATCTGAAGCTGCATTGGGTTGCAACAAATTTTCTTTTTTTTCTTCAAGACAGTCAAGACTCCCAGAGAAACAGAACAGCTTGTCTCATTAATCACTAACCATCAACAAAAAACAGGAAGACGGTAGGAAATTCCTCTGCCTTTCTCCTCTTGCAACCCCACCTTCTCTATTCCTCCCACTCCATTCCCAGGTCAGAGACTCATAAACCTGTCCTGCTTCCTCTAAACATTTAAATTTTTAACCTATAAATTATAAGACATTTTTAAGAATGGAGTTTTAAAAACTGGACATAATTATCATGCCCCAATCATTATAATTCTTCCATGTTCCCCTTTAGGTTTTTTGTTTTTTTTTTTTCCTCCATATAGCTACAGGAAACTTGTTTTTAAATCCCCAAAGTGAAAACCTCTAGGGACCTCATACTATAAAAAGCTGAGAACTTCCCTTTTTGGTCCCTTGAGGAAGAGGTCAAACATAATCAGATCATCTTTTTGAAGGACAATTCAGCTGTACTAAGAGCGAGATCGAGCATTATCTTAAAGTACAAATGAATACTTAAAGAGATTTCTTGGCCAAGATGGGCAGATCACAAGGTCAGGAGTTCCAGAGCAGCCTGGCCAATATGGGGAAACCTCGTCTCTACTAAAGGTACAAAAAATTAGCCGGGCGTGGTGGTGTGTGCCTGTAATCCCAGCTACTCAGGAGGCTTGGGCAGGAGAATCGCTTGAACCCGGGAGGCAGAGGTTGCAGTGAGTGGAGATTGTGCCATTGCACTCCAGTCTGGGTGACAGGGCGAGACTCCGTTTCAAAAAAAAAAAAGGCACAATCATTACAACTAGCACTATACAGTTATTGTCCATTTGAGGTTTCTCTTTTTACAGTATGTCATGGACATTCCGGTTCAGTGTTGAGGTTTTGTTTCTTGCTGCCCTATTGGTCTCACTCCGTCAGCCAGGCAGGAATGCAGTGATGCAATCATGGCTCACTATAGCCTTGACCTCCCAGGGCTCAAGTCAGCCACCTCAGCCTCCTGAGTATCTGGGACTACAAGCATGGACCACTACGCCTAGCTAATTTGTGTATTTTTTTTTTTTTGTAGAGATGGGGTTTTGCCATGCTGTCTAGGCTGGTCTTGAAATCCTGAGCTCAAGCAATCCCACCCACCTCAGCCTCCCAAGATGTTAGGATTACGGGCATGAGCCACTGTGCCTGGCCTGGTGTTCTTATTTGTTATGAGTGCCTGCAGGTGTCACAGAGCTGTAATTTAAGAAGAGGTTAATTAAGACCCCTTTTGACCCCAGAAAAGACAGTTTGTTGGAGGTCTGCACAGCCCTATTGTCTATTTATTGCTACCATAAGATCTCATCCTTTAGTGGCAAGGAATAATGGCAATTAATTTACTAGTTTCCCCATAAGCTACTGTGGAGAAGAAAGGCTTTTCTTTCAGTCATCCTACTTCCTGAGTTTTACCCTAAAAAGCTCTCATTCTAAAGTGAAGCAAGTGAGAGTCCACAGTGAAGGATGCTTAGCTCCCAATAGCAGGAGAGGCCTTGAAGTTACCAAAATTAGGTTCCCTAACCGGAACATTTGGTGGATTAACAAAGGTGGACTACTTCTCACTAGTATCACTGTTTTGAGATTTAAATCTCAAAAATAGATCAGTAGTTTAGTAAAGACATCAAAACCAGCATTGAGCAGCACGTCACCTGCCTGAACACAGCATGTGAGATGAGATGATATACAGTATCCTCTTCAGGGCATCTGACATAATGATGAAATGTGCAGGTTCCAGAATCAAAGTGTCAGAGCTAAAACCCAGCTCTGTCACTTACTAGCCATGTGGTATTGGGCAAATTGCTTAATCCCTCTAAATGAATCAGTTTCCTCATCCATATTATGGGATTAACGGTACTTACCCTCATGGGGTTGTTGTGCTATCTCATTTAATTCTTACAAGCTTTAAAAATAGTGCCAGAAACATTGTAAGCACATGTTTGTTTGAGGGCCTCAGGTGTACAAATTGGCTGATGACAAACTACTGGCCCTAGCAGATGATGTAGTATCAGACCAATTAAAGACAAATTTTCAATATAAACAGTGTACATAACATAGGGATAGACTGCCAATTTGTTATGCCAAGAGACAGCAGAAACGTATGTGCCAGAAGATCTGCACATCAGGTCAAATAGACTACCACTCACTGAAGTTAAAAAGAAAACTGGAGTGTGCATTCAGAAAGTGGAAGGGGCTATTTTGAGAGAACATGTCCTTCAAAATGTATTAGCACAAAAACTGTCACAAACATTCACACCACCAAGCATCAGGTAAATTACCTTTTCAACTCCAAGGACTGAATCTCATTCAGAATTCCCAGGCCCTAACAGCAGAGGACAGTGCTGAACTCGGAAGCCGCATGTTGCCATGAGGGCAGGGCAGAAAGCCAACTCACCTCTGTTAACTGTGTTGAATCATTAACCATAAACACATTTTTCACAACATTTTCTTTCATGGCCTGTTCCCAAAATTATTGAGGACATCGTGTAGATTTTGACTATCTCAATGTTAATGAGCCTGGAAAGCATGTTAAGAATTTCCAGTCTGGTGCTGTCATGGAGAGACTCCAACTCATCACTGTAAGAGGGCAAGCCAAGAGCTTGTAGACAAGGAAATGGTTCATTAGGAATCAACCAATGACATAAAATTGGTTCAATATGAATCGGTCAATGCCAAAAAAAGGCAGGGGAACTGTCCTAGATTGTGAGACTGTAGACGATGGGTGAGCCTTGCTTGATTTGATTCTGGGAACTACTGGAGAACTTTAAAAATGCAGTATGTTGTTGGATATTACTGAGTTATTATTTTTAGTTTAATAATGATGTGTCATGATTAGGCAGTAAGAAGTCATGCTTAGGAGATGCATATTGGTGTTTTTTGGGATGATGTGACATGCCATTTATCACTTCTAATGGTTCAGTAAAATCAACAGATGGAGCTCATGAGAGAGATAAAGCAAATGTGGCAAAATATTAACAACTGGTGGATGTATATGAATAATGTGTGAGTGCTTATTTTACTATTTTTGTATTTTTTTCTATAGGACTGAAAATTTTCTAAATAAAAAGCTGGAGGGATCAAGAGAATGAAAAGGTAAGCCATAGACTTGGTGAAAATGTTTGCAAAAGACATGTCTGATGAAAGAGTTATCCAAAATACAGAAAGAATTCTGAAAACCCAACAATAAGAAAATAAACAACTCAATTAAAAAATGGACAAAAGATGGAAACAGCAGGCATTTCACCAAAGAAGATAAACAGAGGGCAAATAAGCATATGAAAAGATGTCATCATATGTCACATCATATGTCATCAGGGAAAGGCAAATTAAAACAACAATGAGATATCAATGCATTCCTATTAGAATGGCAAAAATTCAGAACACTGACAACACCAAATACTGGCGAGGATGTGGAGCAACAGGAACTCTCATTCATTGCTGGTGGGAATGCAAAATGGCCAATTTGGAAAGCAGTTTGCAAGTGTCTTACAAAACTAAACCTACTCTTGCCATATGATCCAGCAAACAAGCTCCTTGTTATTTAACAAAATAAACTGAAAACTTATGTCCATATAAAAATTATACAGCTATTTACATTTTTATTTATCATTGCCAAAACTTGAAAGGAACCAAGAGGTCCTTCAGTAGGTGAGGGGATAAATAACCTGTGGTACACTCAGACAATGGAATACGAGTCAGTGTTGAAAAGAAATGATCTATCAAGCCATGAAGATACATGGAGGAAACTTAAATGCACATTACTAAGTAAAAGAAGCCAATCTGAAAAGGCTATACTATATGAGTCCAAGCATATGACATTTTGGAACAGGCGAAATTATGAGGACAATAAAAAGATCAGTGGTTGCCAAAGGCTAGTGAGGAGGGAAGGATGAAAAGATGGCACATAGGGTATTTAGGGCAGTGAAACTCCTCTGTATGATACTACAATGTCATTATACATTTGTCCAAACCCCTACTTCAGTGTAGGTTTATTAGTTGTAACAAATGTACCACGCTGGTGGGGGATATTGATCATGGGAGAGGCTATGCGCGTGTGGGGATAGGGACAAGGGGTATGTGGGAAATCTCTGTACTTTCCTCTCAATTTTGCTTTAGATAATTTTGCTTTTGGGTACCGGTTCTTGGGTTTTAAGTAAATATTTATATTTGTATTGACTTTGCCACAGTAGGTACAGCAAATTTGCTCTAAAACTGCTCTAAGAAAATAAAGTCTTAAAAAAAAGCTGGTGAGGAGGGAAAGGTTTGAAAAAGGTAAACGTAAGAAACTATGCCCCCATGCACCGGCTCCTGCGGCTTGTAAGGGTGGGATTTAGGAGCCAGAGAGGTCAGGTTGTTCACCTGAAAGGTGAAGCCACCTGGAGGGAGAATGGAAGCCCCAAGGTGAGGAATTCACAGTCTGCTTCTCTCTGATGAAAACACAGAGCTATACTAACCATATTAGAAAGGGGTTAAGAAATTAGTATGTAAACTCTCCAAAACCTGGTCAAGCACATTAGCTTTATTAGACCTCTCTATTTGGAAAAAAATCACGTGAAAATTTTTATTACAACTAGCAAAAGCTACAAAAATAGTTTAAAATCATACGATTTATGGGATCATTGAGACTTCTGGTCACTCAGTCATTAATCTAGCAAAGGCCAAGTGATTAACATAAGAATAAGCAGTCAGTAAAGTTTGAGTGTTGGGCAAGTTTAATCATAACCTCCATGTCTTCCTCAGGATTGGACTTTGGATGGAGTGAAGGGGAAGGAATATAAATGTTCGGACTTATTCAGTCTCAATTAGATCACCACTCACTTCCTTCAGTCTCTGGGTAGAACAGAGCCAGTAGCAGAAGTATTACAGGAGAAGAAGGGGAGAGAGGAGAGGGAAGGGGAGAGGGGAGGGGATGGCACAGGAGCTGGGAAGGAGAGTATCAGAAAGAGGCACCTGTGTGTCACCCAGCCTGGGAATGCCAACTGAGGAGCTCTACTTTACTTAATATGCATCAATGCAGGACCAAACCTTTGTTGCTTTAAGAATCCTTTCAATTTATCCTTTAACAAAATCATAACACATACTTGATAAATGAGAAGCTACATGACAATCACTCAACCTTTTTCCAAGGAGAGGTAAATATGAGCTTTGTTTACCTTTTTGTTTCTATTCATTTTTAAGACAGCCAAGAAGAATATGAGCATACTATCATTCTACATAATTTAAACCATGAGTGGTACTAATTAATTTCTGTAGCAAGGTACCATGTGAAATTTGCTGTACCTGCTGTTGCAAAGTCAACACAAATATAAGTATTTTACTTTAAAAAACTCCCAAGAACTAGTACCCAAGTATTCCACACACTGAAATACCATGCCTCAAGAAATTATCAACAGATTTCTTCAGCTTATCAAAGCACTTGGCAATGATGCTCTGAGCAGACCCATTAACAATGATCACTAATTGAGGGGCATAATAAGGGGATCTGCTTTAGAAATCTCTATTGGTTTTGGACTTTTCCAGTGTTTCACTGAGATTTGGGGTATTAGGATAGCAGAGGGGTGGCATATTTAAGTGATGTCATAATCATGGAATCAGAGGAAAAACTCAAAGATTTCGGGAAATCATACCTGCTTAAAATACAGATATTTTACATAATTTCCAAAGTGCTTTATCATTTAATCCTCAACAGAAACACCATGAGATAAGTAAGGCAGGTATTATTATCCTCATTTTACAAATGACGAGATGGGCTCAGACAGCCTGGGCTTTGAACTATGTTTTTGTTTGTTTTACTCTAAGGTTAATGTTCCTCCAAAGTAAAACAGACCTTCTTCTATTACTACCTCAGAGGCAACTGATGTTTACCTTTTTTAGAATAAAGAACTTGAGACATCTCACTTCCCAAATAAAGTAAGAGCTTCATCTCCCGTGTCCCTCTCCTCACCCTACAAAAGTGACAAAAAGTCACTATTAACAAGTTGCTTCTCCAATAGATGAGCATTATTTAGACTCATCGATGAGAAGATGCTTTCTGGAAGTTGTAAGTTTATTTTCTTTTGTATCTATAAGAGCTTTGAGACATTAACTGCCTACAATGTTATTGTTAACAAACGTTGTTAACAAAGTCAATGTTACCTGCAAGTAGGCCTACATGCTCACAAAGAAACTTGAACCTATTTTGGGAACTGCTAAATTTCTCAAGCTGTGCATTTACAGTCGGCTGATCACATGTTTTTTCCTGAGCTGAAGACAGTAGCTTTAAAAAAGCCATCTTTCTCTTTTTTTCCCCCTTTGGAACTATTGAAGTCTCAGTCAATAATGTCCTCTCGTACCCGTAAACTGTAGCTTATGTTCAATATATCCAAAGGACCAACACTGAATGTTAAGGCTCTGAACTGTCTGTCAGAGTAGGCCCAAGATTACATGGGCACCGCCACTGAACATTTTCAGGTCAGAAAATCTCCCAAACCCAACTCTTTGGCTTCGACAAACTGTATAATTAACTTGCATCTCAGATCAGCTCCTACCTTAAAATGTAAGTTGAGAAATGCCCATTTCAGAAGCAGCATGAGGAAATGAAGGTGTTAATAAGCCATTTGAGTTTACCCATTCATTAAAGCACATCTTATCTTGATCTTAGTTTGTATATTTTAAATTAATAATTTATGCTCTGCCAGTTTCACAAAGGACATGAGGCACATTGCTCACTGGCAAACTGTTCTCAAGAAAGAGTGGGCCAGGTGCCATATTCAGAGGCCTAGAACGGATTTCGTGCACATAAATATACAAGTCAGGCCTCCCTCCCTCTGTCTCTCCTTCCCTCCGTCCGTCCCTCCGTCCCTCCCTCCCTTCTTCCCTCCCTCCCTTTCTCTCTTCCTTTCTTTCTTTCTTTCTTTTGACTGGGTCTTGCTCTGTTGCCCAGGCTGGAATGCAGTGGTGTGAACGTGGCTCACTGCAGCCTGGAACTCCTGGGCTCAGGTGATCCTCCCGCCTTGCCCTCCCATGTAGCTGGGACCACAGGCATGCGCCACTATACCTGGCTAATGTTTTGTAGAGATGGGGGTCTCACTTTGTTGCCCAGGCTGGTCCTAAACTCCTGGTTTCAAGTGATCCCACCGCCTTGGCCCCTGAAAGCACTGGGATTACAGGTGTGAACCACCATGCTTGGCAAGTCAGGTCTCTTGAAAGGAATCTACTTTTCCATAGGCTATGGCACAGAAACCTTGGTAGAAAGTCCAAATAATTATAAGAAGCCATTCCAGAGACACTCTTGACTATAACAGATACCGTCTCATAATGGATTGATGTATCCCTAGCTCATCTCAAGTCTGCTGGGACAATCACAACTCTGTGCCCATCATTTGCAGTACATAGTGGCCAGTCCTTTCTGACAATGTGCATCTATTTACCTCAATTGAGATTAAGAAATTGGTAGACATGGACCTTACTGAAGTTACTTCATTTTACCACAGAGTCAAATGGTTGGGCTTCAGGATGAGGCAGATTCTTAGGGGAAGATGGCAACAACATTCGCCAAGGTTTTCACATTGCTCAATACATCAGCAATGCTGAGCAACAGAATTGCTAATACCTTCAGACATGCCCAACTACCATTCAGAATTAGATGAGCTCTTGAAGACCAACCATGAGGGTACTGTTCAAGCCACTCTCTCCATTTAACACACAGAGAGGTGGGCACAAGATCACACAACAGAGACCCATGAGAAAGCAGAAGGCCGTCTGAACCACAGCCTGGCATGTGGGTGGAAGGGGAAGAAGAGAGAGGGGAGGATCCTCACAGTGATTCAGTCATACATGAATGACTCCTATCTAATGAACAGAAACCTAAGTAGAATAGAGCCAGGTCTGGCATTTTTAAACTGTGCATTAAAATACAGAAAAGTGGTTTTTTTTGGGGGATGGAGTTTCATTCTTGTCGCTCACGCTGGAGTGCAATGGTGTGATCTCGGCTCACTGCAACCTCCACCTCCCGGATTCAAGCAATTCTCCTGCCTCAGCCTCCCGAGTGGCTGGAATTACATGCATGCACCACCACGCCTGGCTAATGTTTGCATTTTTAGTAGAGACGGGGGTTTCACCATGTTGGCCAGGCTGGTCTTGAACTCCTGACCTCAGGTGATCCACCCGCCTCAGCCTCCCAAAGTGCTAGGATTACAGGCGTGAACTACCATACCCGGCCAAAATATAGAAACATTTTAAAACATCTCTCATGATACGCATGAGAAGGATTCAGAGAAATCTTTTTTTTTCTCTCTCTCTCTCTTTTTTTAAACAGGGTCTCACTCTGTCACCCAGACTATAGTGCAGTGGTGTGATCTCAGCTCACCACTGCCTCCACCTCCTGGGCTCAAATAATCCTCCCACATCAGCCTCCTGAGTAGCTGGGACTGCAGGCACATACCACCATACCCAGCTAATTTTTGTACTTTTTGTAAAGACAGGGTCTTGCTATGTTGCCCAGGCTGGTCTTGAACTCCTGGGCTCAAGTGATCCACTCGCCTCACCCTCCCAAAATGCTAGGATTCCAAGCATGAGCCACTGTACCTGGCCAACAGAAATCTTGTTGTAGGTATTTTATATAGTCTTTTTACATTTTTGTGCATTAAAAAAAATCATGGATACATGTAAGATATAGCCTTGTTTCTTGGTGAGTAGGCCTACGCAAACCTACCCACAAAGGCAGAGGGAACTAAGAGGCTTAAGAAAGAGGCTGATAAATCCAGTTCTTCAGAAAAAATATTTAATAGGGACTTACAAATAGAAGCGATGTCTTGGGCTGCTCCAGAAAGTGAGTCCCTGTGTCCACCCACCAGAAATGATCCTTTATATAGCAAGTGTTTAGAGTAAAGACAGCTGGTCATGTCTCAGATCCTCCTGGGGAACACTGGTGACCACTGGGGAAGTCAGATAAGCATGTTTATGAGGGGTTATCTGTGCTACAGGCATTGTTTCTTGGCCTTGCTGCAGGAACACCTTGGCATGCAGGACTCAAGCATCGGTCATCGTGGTGGTTTCGCTTCAAGATGGTGTTACCCTTGCAGTGCACCAGGCTGTTTTCCTACCATCCCAATGTGTGAGCCTAGTCATTCTCAAGTCATTCTTTTGCTCTACTTATAGAGTCCTATTGATGCCCAGTATTAAGCACATCAACAGCAGACCAGGTCTGCAGCTTTGCTATGTTCTTACAGGTATATCTTCAGATGACCTGCAGCAGAATTACCTGAGGTATTTGTAAAAAACTGCAAACTCCTGGGCCCCATCCAGAACAGGAATCTTGAGGCGTGAGTTCAGGAGTCTGCATTTTTCACAAATACCTCAGCTGACTCTAATTCACGCCATTAAGAAAAAACTCTTCAGTGAGATAACAGTATACATAGAATACTGTACATTGAATCCAGTACAATGAATACATGGAATACAATATGCAGAGAAAGCTATATGCTGAAGAGCTCACTGTAGATTTTGGTTTTTTTTGAGAGACAAAGTCTCACTCTGTCACCCAGGCTGGAGTGTAGTGGCACGATCTTGGTTCACCGCAGTCTCTGCCTCCTGGGTTCAAGTGATTCTCATGCCTCAGCCTCCCGAGTACCTGGGATTACAGGTATCCGCCATCACACCTGGCTAATTGTTTTGTATTTTTAGTAGAGACGGGGTTTCACCAAGCTGGTCTTGAACTCCTGACTTCAAATGATCCGCCCGCCTCAGCCTCCCAAAGTGCTGGGATTACAGGCGCCACTGTGGATTTTCATAAACTAAACACACATTTGTGTAGACAGCAGCCTCAAAGCACCCTTGTGCCTATTTCCAAGCACTGTCCCCTGTGGTGCATCCATGCATACTGTTGTATAAATGTAAATCATTCATTATCAGGACTGCATAGTATTCCGTCAGGGAATGGGAACCAAATTAAGAACCCTGGCTTCCAGAATTAAGCCTAAACAGAGCTAATCCCTGCATGAACACATCACATCTTATACCTGAAGGCACGCTTCTCCATTTTTGACCCCATGGCTAAAGTTTGCCAGGAACTATAGAGCTCACACTGTGACTGAGGTCAGAGGGCTGGGTGAGAGTGCTGCTTGCACCAGAGCAGTGGCTCTGTTGTTCGACTTTAAAGAGGCTCCTTCTAGCATGGTCTGATAACCAGTAAGGTGTCATATCTTTTCCTGACACAGGTTTTTCAACCCTGCCTCATGAAGGCTCATCAGAGTATAATTCTTTCCTGAACACCGCAGTTGCTGAAATAGCCAATTTGGAGGGCACATTATTAGGGTGATTCTGCGAACCTGGAGCTAGACAACTTGAGTCCAAATCCCAATGCCACCACTGCCTGTGGGACTGTGGGCAACTTATTTAACTCTCTGGAGCCTCAGTTTCCTCATGTGTAAAAGGAGGCTTATAATAGTACCTCATAGGGTTGTCAGAAGCAGTGAAGGAGCACTTAGAACAACATGCACAGTAGGCAAACACATGTGTTTGACAGATGCATTGGAACTTCTGAACTCATGAGTGCAACACAGACACTAAAGGGGTCATATGGTTTTAATGACAAGGGAAGAAAGGAAGTGCAGTGATTTGGGGTAGGTTAGCCCAGCGGCTCCCACTCCACCTGCCTTTAAAGAATCATCTACAGAAGGCTTGCACATTTGTACCCATATTTCTGCCACACAACATTCTTTTTCCAGAATCTAAAAAGTGTTAATTAACATGCCTACATGTAGTCATCCACTTTTGCTAACCTTTGCTAGCCAGAATGAAAATTCATCATTAATCCAGGGCTGGGTTGGTTATTTATTTATTTATTTATTTATTTATTTATTTATTTATTTTTGAGATGGAGTCTCACTCTGTTGCCCAAGCTGGAGTGCAGTGGTACGATCTGGGCTCATTGCAATCTCCGCCTCCCGGATTTAAGTGATTCTCCTGCTTCAGCTTCCCAAGTAGCTGGGATTACAGGCTCCCGCCACCACACCTGACCAATTTTTGTATTTTTAGTAGAGACGAGGTTTCACCATGTTGGCCAGGCTGGTCATGAACTCCTGACAGGTGATTCCCCTGCCTCGGCCTCCCAAAGTACTGGGAATACAGGCGTAAGCCACCACACCGGCTTGGGTTATTTTTAAATGGGCTATTATCTCAAACTCATTTTTGTACCAGATGAGGGATTAAAAATTCCATTACAAGTAGAAACACTGAAGAATCCCTTCTCTGATTCATTCTGGCTGGTCTTCTAGTTCTTGCAAATCTGTGACATTTCATGTATTTTATGTATTTCCTAAGGTGCTGTAGGTACCAGGATACAAGGCCAACCCGGGGCTACTCTTTCTGCTGTGTCTCTACCTACAGCCATTATGACCTGAATCTACTCCACAGGACACAGCTTTTTTTTTTTTTTTTTCTCATCACTTTCTCTTTTCTCTGGAGGTATCTGCTAAAATTGCAAACTCCTGGGCCCACCCAGAATGGACATCCACTTTCTGAGTGTCTCTTCAAACTCCTCTTGGCTCTTTCTGCTTACCAAAGTCATACATACTTTTTAAAAATTTGAGTGCTCAAAAATATATATTGTCAGACATGAAATCTATCTACATACCACTCGATTCCCAAAAATAGATTCCAGATGGAGTTAGGTGCTAAACGTAAAAACTAAAACCATAAAAATATTGAAAAGGGTATAGAATATATTTATGACCTTGGGGGAAAGAGGGCCTTTTTAAGTGAGGCATGGAACATAAAAGCATAAAGAAAAGGACTGACGAATACGATCTCATAAAAATTAAAAACTTCTGTAAGGCCAAAGATACTGAAAATGGAGCTTAAAAGACAAGCCACAGAAGAGGTGAAAATATTTGCCACACACATAACAAAGCATGAATAAATAGAAAAACAGGCAAATGGCATGAGGAAATAGAAATGACCAATAGAGTTGAACAGAAGTTCCACAGGGGCAGGGGTTTGTGTTTGTTCATCTGGGGCAGTACCTCAATGTTTATCTAATGTTGAATTAATGTGAAAACATGTTCATTCTGATTTTCAATCATGTAAATGCTACTAATTATTAAGCAGAGATAGGTTCTCGCTCTGTCACCCAGGCTATAGTTCAGTGGTGGGACCATGGCCCTGGGTTCAAGCAATCATCCAGCCTCGGTGTCCTGGGTAGCTGGAATGACAGGAATGCACCATCATGCCTGGCTAGTTTTTAAAAAATTTTTCGTTAGAGATGGGATCTTGCTATGTTGCCCAGGCTAGTCTTGAACTCCTGGCCCTGGCCTCAAACAATCCTCCCATCTCGACCTCCTAAGTCGCTGGAACTGTAGGTGTGTACCACCATGCTTAGTGAAAATGCAACTTAAAATGGAGATTTTTTTTTTCACCCATTAGAATGGAAAAAAATTAGTGTTGGTTAGGATGTGGGGAAATACACATACTCATGTGGGGCTGGGAGTGTAAATAATACATCCTCTTGTAGGGTAATCTGTCAGTATCCATCAAGCACAAAAATGCATATACCTTTTATGCACACATATGTTTATTGCAGCACTATTCACAATAGCAAAGACTTGGAACCAACCCAAATGTCCATCAATGATAGACTGGATTAAGAAAATGTGGCACATATACACCATGGAATACTATTCAGCCATAAAAAGGATGAGTTCATGTCCTTTGCAGGGACATGGATGAAGCTGGAAACCATCATTCTCAGCAAACTATCAGAATATCAGAAAACCAAACACTGCATGTTCTCACTCATAAGTAGGAGTTGAATAACGAGAACACATGGACACAGGGAGGGAAACATCACACACTGGGGCCTGTTGGGGGGTGGGGGGGCTACGGGAGGGATAACATTAGGAGAAATACCTAATGTAGGTGACGGGTTGATGGGTGTAGCAAACCACCATGGCACATGTATACCTATGTAACAAACCTGCACATTCTGCACATGTAACCCAGAACTTAAAAGTATAATAATAATAATAATAATAATAATGAAGAAGAAGAAGAGGAAGAAGAGGAGGAAGAAGAGCATCATCAATGAAAGAAAGAAACTTGAGGAAAAAAATGCATGTACTTTTTGATTTAGTAGTGCCTATCTTGGGAAATTATGGAGCTAATGTGCTTGTTTAACAGTATTTATTGCAGCATTCTTCGAAATATCTAAAAGTTATAAATGACCTAAAGACTCATCAATATGGAAATGACTAAATAAACTAAGATAAGATTATACCACAGAATAGTTTGAAACAGTTAAAAAAATGGGGTATCTCTATATGTACTAACCTCTAACATAACACACATAAGTGAAAAAGCCAAGTTGCATAATGACATTTACAAGAGTGTTACTCATAAGACAAAACTGTAGACGTGTGTATACAGCATATGGAAATGCATATCAACTTTTTTTTTACTTCACAATATATTCTGGACATCTTCCCATGTCAAAACATATAAATCTACCTAATTCTTTAATAAAGGTTGTAAAATACTCCATTGACTGGGTTTGGCATAATCTGACCAATTCTCTATGGATAAATGTATGGGTTTTAAAAAATATCTTTATTGAGACATAATTTGCATACTATACAATCCACTCAGTTTAAGTATACAAGTCACTAGTTTCTTAAACTATTATTTTTTTAAAATATGGCAAAACACATATAACAAAATTTGTTATTTAACCATTCTAAGTGTACAACTCAGTGGCATTAACTAGATGACTGTATCATTTCATTTTTTTACTATTATAAGAAATGCTACAAATACAATGCTGTATATCCTCATATATACTTTGTGCAAATGATTCCATAAGATAGAAAGCTCTCATCTGTGATGGCCCAATGATAAAGAGTGATAAAAATGGGCTGGTCTTTTTCCTAAGATAACTATATTATCGTTAAACATGATTTTTAAACCTGTAAAAGACACGGAGGAATTTCCCAAGCAAATTTAGAAGTTGAAAAAAAAATACCTTGTTTTTCTCTGTTCATTCACATTGTCAAGTATATAACTATAAGCTAATTAAAGTGAAGGATGATTTGCTATACGGCATCTGGGCATAAATATGCTAGATGTCAATATGTTATTTGGTATCTGACTTTAACCTGAGTCTTTTTGGCCAAATATACCACAAGCAGTTGGATCTTATACAGAAAGACACGGCTTCAATGTTAGTTCAGGTTTCCTAATCTGGACCTCAGAGTCTCTTTGGAGAGTGACCTCTGGCAATTCATTTAATCCTAGGGCCTCAGGTTCCTTTTCTATAAAATAGAGGGTCTGTCCAGGATGCTATAACTTGTATGGCCCAGGTCCCAAAGTGTGCTGGCAGGAACAAGGTCAGCCCAAACTGCAGCTGTGGCTGGAGCCAAGCTCTCTAGACTTGAAGCTTCAGTCCTGAATCTACCAGGTACTTGCTTTGTGGCCTTGGGCAAGTTACTTAACCACTGGCAAGTCAGTATCTAAAGCTGTAAATTGGTATTTACCTCACAGGGTGTTGTGTAGATTCATTGAGATACAGCAGGAACATTGCCTAGCCCTGTGCCTGACATCAAAGATGCCCTCAATAAACAGTAGTTTGAGGGTTTTAAACACAAAGCATATGGCAGGGCCACGCTTCAAGGCTGCCAAATATCACAATTTATGTAACAGCAGTAAGAGTAGCATATACTTCCATAGCACTTAGGTGCCAATCATATTCTGAGCACTTTATGTTTATTAACTTATTTAGCCCTCTCGACAACCTACGAGGTAGAACTATTATTTCTATTTTACAAAATAGGAACTAGACACAGATAGGGTAAGACAGTAGTTCAAGATCACAGCCACTGAACAGCAGAACCAGGATTTGAACCCAGGCAATCTGTGTTCTTCGGGCTCTGTGTTCTCAACCATTATTAAACAGTCTTATTATAGTGTTACAGCTCTTTTAAAATTTGTCTAATAGGCTTTCTGGTTTTTGCTGGAAAGCCCCCCAAAGGGAAAAAAAAGTTGTATTATTATTATTATTATTATTATTATTATTATTATTATTATTTTGAGACAGAGTTTCGCGCTTGTTGCCTAGGCTGGAGTGCAATACCACGATCTCAGCTCACTGCAACCTCCACCTCCTGGGTTCAAGCAATTCTCCTGCCTCAGCCTCCCAAGTAGCTGGGATTACAGGCATGCGCCAACACACTCGGCTAATTTTGTATTTTTAGTAGAGACGGGGCTTCACCATTTTGGCCAGGCTGGTCGAACTCCTGACCTCAGGTGATCTGCCTGCCTTGGCCTCCCAAAGTGGTGGGATTACAGGTGTGAGCCACCATGCCTGCCTGTATCATTATTGTTTATAAATATTTGTGTATTTGTGAGTATGGGCATAAATGAGGAATTTTTCCCTATTCTGATAGCTCCTCAGTTTCAATACCTGATACCAACATCTTTTTCATATCAAGTTTTAAAAAATTAAGATGACTTTGCCAAACACTTCATTTGGACCCTACCGTCTAACTTAGAAACCTATATCTAAAATGACTGCCAGATGATAACTTGGTATAAAGGCTATGTAAAAAGAGGGAGTATAAGAAAAGGCATTATTAAACTCCTTGTTGGTCACTTATGACTTCTAAGATCACACCATGACCTATGAGCCCACTGAGTTTTGGAACTCAAACTCCAGGAGAGTTGCCTTCTCATACTGGCACACTCTACTCCTTTAACTTACTCTATTTCCCTAGAGTTTCCCCCTCAAAATTGAATGGTTTCTCACTAGACTGTGTGTACCTTTACAGCAGCTCAAAATTTGTCCCTTAGAGGAAATACAGTTTGGACTGCTGATTGAGCAAGCCTCAGGGTTTTGGCAGCCTGGGATTCTGTTAATTTAGCAGATGTAAAAGCTTATTTTGTTTTCCTCCGTTAATACACTTCTATCTCCATCTCCAACACACAGGGAAAAGCCTTCCCCTCTGTAGCAATGATCCCAGTGGTGAGGACTGATGTAGTTACTTGCATGACCTGATCACTTCACTCCCAGGATGCACAGGGGCTGAGGCTGCTATGGGCAGGGTCAAGTGTCCCTACATGGCACCATCATCTCATCCCGGATGTTAAGGATGCTGGGTAGATGCTGTCCTGCCAATCAGCCTTGTTGTTGTCTAGTGTACAGCCTTCCTCCAGGGGTGCTGCAGTCTTAGCACCTGAGGTATCTCAGTCTGTGCTCACTGGAAAGTCCAAAGTTCCTGATGACCAGATTCTGCCCCCTACTGTCCCCTACCCTCTCATTCACCTTGTCCCTCAATGAAGTCTGAATCTCAGCTGTGAAGAAGGAGGCTCCTGAATACAGGCAAATCAGTAGAGGTGGTTAAGGGTTTCTGGGCATTTTGAGATAGTTGGAGTAACTCTGTCTGCCCAGAGCATAGTAAGGATGTGGGTGTGGGGAGGGCCAACAGTGGGATCTTTTGCCTAACCCAACACCCACGTGATCCACCAAGATACTCTGTTGCTTACACAAGCTCCTAGTATTTGGCTTGATATATAGAATATATTTAATATTTTCTAACAGATGCAATTTTGATCAGTTTCAGAGGGCTCAGAACCTTTGCAAAGGATCACGTGTACATCAACTAGATGTAGTTGATGGGGACTCAAGGATGGGGACTCAAACTCCTTGGCAACCCCAGAGAGCCTAGCACATTCACCTGCAGAGGGCACATCCTCGGTTTATTCTTGCAAAGGTTCCTGGTCAATGTGGCAGACTTCAGGCTACTCACTGCTGGTAGTGGAACCTTTATTCCTATAAAATCCCATGCGGAAACCCAATGTAAAAAGTTAATCCATCTCAGCATTTGTTTTCCAGAGTATGATGGTAACAACTCCTATGAGGATGCGGGGAATTACATCAAGAGCCAGTTCCTTGACCTCAGTATGCAACAAGATATCAAAAGAATTTACAGTCACATGACCTGTGCTACAGATACACAGAATATCAAATTTGTGTTTGATGCAGCTACAGATATTATTATCAAAGAAAACCTCAAGGACTGCGGCCTCTTCAAATCCTCACTATTCCATTCCTCAGGTATAAATGCTATAAACAGGCTTGGAATCTGGGTAATTACAAACAGAAAATTATAGTCAGTATACTATGGCCTGAAGAATGAATCCATTCTTTGGAGATGGAGTATGCATGACTGCAACTGTGTTTCATACACTCTTTTCAAAGTGGGATAGCTAGTGCAGCTTAAAGAGCACAAGGCCAGTCATTAGGAGACCCCTGCCCCGCCCCCACCCCCAGGTTCCAGCACTGGTTTTCCAATTTAACACAAAAGTCTGAATACTTAAAAAAACTTATCACAGAGTTTTTATATAATTTAAAAGAGGAAAATGTGTAAAGAGCCTAGCACAGTGCATGGCACACAAAGGTGTTCAATAATCGGCAGTGGCATTGCTTTCATTTTTCCATTCTCTTTGCTGCTCTTGAATGGCTTGCCTAGAAAATGAGACCAGGATACGTTCCCTCTCAAGTTCCTGCTCATGCACACAGCTGTTACACACTACCTCAAATGTAAGTGGTTGTAATTAATAATTACAATATTCCAAAATTATGTTTAAATCTAGATGTCTGTTCCTTCATACTCTGGCAGTTTTCTTTACATTCTGAATAATTAATGTTTGTCAGTTTCTGTATTAGGTTGGCATTCAGAGAATCAGCTGCTCTGGCTTAAGGAATGCATCCCCAAGCGGTCCTCTGTCTCCTCACCTATTGAAGTGGCCTAGGTCACCTCCACAGAAGTCTCCAGGCTCTAGAGACCAGGCTCTAGAGACTGGAAGAACTGGGGTTTTGAATCCTGACAGACCTGGGTTTGAATTCCCAGCTCTGCTCCTTACTAGCTAAGTAGTCTCAGGCAAGTCACTTTTTTCTGAGCCTCAGTTTCCTATCTGTAAAACAGGGATAATACTACCTATTATTTAATAGGTGTCAGGATTTAAAATAATATGGATAAGTAGCTAGTACACAGTAACACATTCAATAAAGTATACAACTTTTATTACTGATCCCCAAATACCTCTTTTTATTGTGTTTTTTTCTTCTTTTTTTAGATAGCTTCCCAAGGACAGCGAACAGAATGTCCTATGGAAACATAGTTCCCATGGGGCTACAAATATTGCCAATTTTAGTGAGAAATTACGTGAGTCAAAATATTTTCCCTATGTATCACTGTTCTTTGAACAATCTATTTTTTTCTCTTAAACCACAATGACAAAAGCCTTCTAAAACTTTGTGGTTTCCAGTGAGCACAAATTAAGGGAACTTAGATGCTGAGATACATTAGAAATCGTCATCAAATTCTTATCCTTGGCTGTATGTACAAGGGAAGTCTCATCTCCTTGGCATACAAGGCTTCTTGCAGCACAGTCCCACCATGTCCTCCCTGGACTGCTCCTGCCACCCAAGCACAGCATGTGTTTTCCCAGTCGCTTTACCTGGAATTCCTACCACCTCCATCTCTCTGCCTGGTAATATCCAAACCTTTGTTCAAATGTCAGCTTCCCTGATAAGCCTTTCTCAACTTTACCAAGCACCCTGTAGGCCAACTTACAAAGCATCCCTACACTGCACTGTTGACTGTAACGAACAAAGCCCCATTACAATGCTTTTCCCATTACGGCAGTTGGGTGTAAGGCCCACTGCCCTAGTTCATAAAGGGAAAGACCTGGGTCTGTTCTTCTTTGCATCCCCTTACAAAAGTTCTGGTAGACAGTAGGAACTCAATGAATATTTGTTGAATGAATACATAAATTGCTAAAAGACACATTTGGGTTACCGAACCAAATCTATCACCTACCAGGATATCATTTTGGGACATCAATTTCTTCATCTGTAAAATCTATTTGCTCTTGACTATAAAATGGGAATGTAAGGAACTTATCGCAGTTTTTAAATAGCTTAAAGAAGGAAAATGTGTAAAGGGCCTAGCACAGTGCATGGCAGATAAAGATGTTCAATAATCAGCAGTGGCATTGCTTTCATTTTCCCACTCTCTTTGCTCCTCTTGAATGGCTTGCCTAGAAAATGAGACCAGGTTACGTTCCCTCTCATGTTCCTGCTCATGCACACAGCTGTCACATACTGCCTCAAATGTAAGTGGTTGTAATTCATAATAATTATAATATTCCAAAATTATGTTTAAATCTAGGTATCTGTTCCTTAATACTCTGGCATTTCTCTTTACATTCTGAATAATTAATGCTTGTCAGTTTCTGTACAGGTTGGCATTCATAGAATTTGTCTCCAAAATTGCTGATTAAAAAAAAAATCATTCCTTTCTGCGTGATCTGTGCTCTGTTGAAGGCAAAAGAGAAAAGAAACTACATATAATCACCATTGAAACATTTCTAATAAGTTTTAGACATAAAAATAAATTCACTTGAAGGTTTAAATGAACAATTCCATTCAATTATGGCATTCAAATAAAAACTTTTCACACTGATAGCTCTCAGGGATTGTTATTATTTTTACACACTTAATATTACATTTTGTGGTGCTCTGGTTTATTTACCCTGGTGTGTTTGTATTTTCTCACTAATTTTTGTCCCAGAAATGACTGTTGCACCAAATTTCTTAAAGAGAATCTCTAGGCTGGGCACGGTGGTGCATGCCTGTAATCCCAGCACTTTGGGAGGCTGAGGCAGGCAGATCACAAGGTCAGGAGTTCGAGACCAACCTGGACAACATGGTGAAACCCCATCTCTACTATAAATACAAAAATTAGCTGGGCGTGGTGGCACACCCCTGTAATCCCAGCTACTTGGGGGCTGAGGCAGGAGAATCGCTTGAACTCAGGAAGCAGAGGTTGCAGTGAGCTGAGATCGCACCATTGCACTCCAGCCTGGGTGACAGAGCGAGACTCTTGTCTCAAAAAAAAAAAAAAAAAAAGAGAGAGAGAGAGAATCTCTGTTGCAATGCAAAACTAACTGTAAAATTATCAGAAATTTTTCAATCAAGAAAACAAATCTGTCATTTTCCTATCAAGCAAAAACCCTTAGGATTATATCTCCCCGTGGATGAAGCAAAACGTATTTAACAGCCTGTATAAGGTCCTCCATAATCTACCCCACACTCACCTTCTCCTTTCTCCCCTCCAGCCACACTGAACTTCTTTTGCTCCTCAAAGTCAATATGCTCCTTCACCTCCAGGCCTCTGAACGTGCTATTTATTGCCTCGCCTTTCCCTTTTCACCTGGCTGATCTCTCTTTATCCTTCAGGTCTCAGCCGTGAGACCTCTGTCATATTCTCGCACACAGCTAATGACATCTGCGTTTATTGGATTGTCAACTCCTTCAGGGCAGGTGCCATGTCTAACTTCTTTACCCCTATAGTCTCATGCGAGCACATGCCATGAACTATATTAGGCATTCAATAAATGTTCACTAAATAAGTGGAATGAATCTATCTGGAGAGAAATATAATTTCACTAACTATACTTTGGGATATAGAAATTAACTTTATGGCTCTCAGTTTTGACTTTCACCTGCATTCAACATTAACCATGACCTCTAGAGGAAAGAGTTAACATAGCCAGTATGTTTTACTCAGTTCTTGCTTGTCTTTGGGAACACCTGCAGTCACAGCAATGACCCTGACCCAAATCCTGAGCACTAAACTCCCTGAAATGCTTACTAATTAGTTATGTTATTTTTGTGCCCTCAAGGCAGTGGTCAAAATATATCAAGACAGTATCATTGTTTAAAGTTGACATGAAGATTCCTGATGCATCCTAGTACCTAGTTTGGGGTCTGCATCCTGGCTGGTTACATAGCTACACGACCAGCTCCCTTGACCAGCTCTGAACCCCTAAGACTTGAGTGGGCTTTCCTGAGTGGAGGCGTTTTGCATATGTCTCTGCAGTTTACAGCTGGAGAGAAACATGCATTCCTGAGAAACATGTGGAATCCCTACAGAGAGAGGACAAGAAAGCCTACTACGACTTCTCTAGTTTTGCCACCATATATCTGTATCCTGCTGTTCCTGCACCATACCCTTTGCTGTAATAAATCTTAGCCTTGAATATGATTCTATATTGAGTTGTGAGTGAGTCCTTCCAGCAAATCACTAGTAGGTGGTCATGGTACTCCCCAAAACAACTGCCTTCTTGAGCCACTCCCCTTTTTGACATCTGTGACATCACTCTTAATTTTCCTTCTACCTCATTACTGATTTTTTCCCATCTCCATTCTTGGCTCCTCTACTCTATCAGACTAATTGTGTGACGGTGCTATAGCTCGATTCTGGCCTTCTTTTCTTTATCTCTACTCTCTTGCTAGATTATTTTATTAGTCCTGCAGGTTTCAATACCATTTCTATGTTGATGACTCCCAACTTTCTTTCTGCAGCCAAACTTCTCTCTTGAGCTCCACTTATATACCCAACCGTCTCCACTGGATACCTCCTGAGGAGTTCACAATTTCTAAAGAAAATGTCTGAATCAGAGCCCTTGATTTCATCCCAGATCTGTCCTCTTCCAGTTTTGTCCATCTAACATAAGAACACTTCATACACTCAGTCGAGCACAAAACCTAAGCATCATCGTTGATTTTCCTCTTCTGCTCACACGCCTTCCTCCTCCAATCCAATCCAATCTAATCCAATCCAATCCAATCCAATCCAATCCAATCCAATCCAACCCAACCCAACCCAACCCATTAGCAAGTACTCTTGGTTTTATTTCCATAACAGATTTCCAATCCTTTCACTTCCCTCCATTCCTAACAGAGCATCTTAATCCAAATCACCATCAACATTTGCCAGGATTACTATAACTGGATTAGTCTCCCTACTTCTATTCTGGCCATTTTCTGTATTCAGCAGCTAAAGTTATCTTTCTAAAACCCACATCAGATTGCATCACTCTCTTCTTAAAACCCTTCAATGGTTTCCCATTATTCTCAGAACAGAATTCAAACTCTCCACTTTAGAATTGGCTTAGAAGGCACTCTATGCTCTGTCCCCTGTGTACCTTCCAACTTGCTCAAAGACCACTTTCCCCTTGCTCACTGGGTTCCAGCCACCCTGGTCTCACTTCTGTTCTACTCTTTCCACCTCGAGGCCTTTGCACATCACTTGCACTTTGTGCACTTTGTAATCAGGCTATAAGATCTAGCTGACTGTCACCTTTCAGATCTCCGCTTTAACCTACCATCTTTTCAGGCAGGCCTCCTGTCATTCTTTCCATACAACATTCTCTCAAACAGTAACTGCTATGTTTTAGGCACTGAAAATACAGTGACAAGTAGGATAGGCTCCATGCTTTCATGGAACCTATGTTCCACAGTAACTGTCACTCTCCATTACACTAAACTATGTATTTGCTTCATAGCAATGATCAAAATCTGAACTCGCCTTGTTTTTTGTTTGCCTCCCTCACTAGCACATGTAAGAAACATCAGAGCAGAGATGCTATTTGCTCATGACTCTGTCTCTAGCCTAACACAGTGCCTGGCACACACAGACTGGGATTTACTTCCAAGCAAGAATTATTTGACCAAAGAGCTCTCAGTGTAAAAAATGTTTGGAAGTTTCTGCAATTGACTGACATGGTGTTATGCTAGAACTGTATGCCATAGAGTTTGGAAACACATTTTGTACCCTTAGAAGTACATGTTCTTACAACTCGAAAGATGGCCAAGTCCAACTAAAAAGTTCGTCAAGGCTAGAATGTGACATTTCCCAATTTATCTTTCTGTTTCTTCATAAATTGAAAGGAACTGACAGTAACACATGACAAACCAGCTAGGCTTATCTCTACCACACTAAGATTATTCATCTGAGTCCCAAAGAGCAATAGAAAAAATTACATGTCTGCCCCAATTGAACAATCTTTATCTGAAATTTAACTGTGCACATTTAGTATTATTAGTAAGGTGTGAATAGTTTAGATATTTGTTCCCCCAAATTTCATGCTGAAATGTCATCCCCCCATGTTAGAGGTGGAGCCTGGTGGGAGACGTTTGGGTCATGGGAGTGGATCTCTCATGGCTTGGTGTTGTCCTCACAATAATGAGTGAGTTCTCATGAGATCTGGTTGTTTAAAAGCGTGTGGCACCTCCCACCCCCTCTTTCTCTTGTTTCTGCTTTCACCATGTGACGTGCCTGGTCCTGCTTCACCTTCTGCCATGAGTAAAAGCCTCCTGATGCCTCCCTAGAAACTGAGCAGATGCTGGGGCCACGCTTGTGCAGCCTGCAGAACGCTTAGCCAATTAAACCTCTTTTCTTTATAAATTACCCAGTATTTCTTTCTAGCAACCCAAGAACAGCCTAACACAAGCTGTAAATAAATCTCTCCAGTTAAACAATGGGAAAACTGCTGTAGAATCGCCACATGTTAAATGACCCTACGCTTCCCACATGTCTCTAGGTGTCTATGTTTTCATAAGAGTGACTATCCCCGTGAAAAGGATTTTAACGAGTGGGCTCAACTGAGTCACCAACAATGGACAAGGGAATAAATATTTAACAAGGACTAAAAATTAAGGTGAAACTACCTTCAACAGTTCATCTGTGTATTTCCAAAACTGTGCCCTTCTGGACCACTCACAGCAAGAATAGTTAGACATATCATCTGCCTTCACCTAAAATAAGTACAACATTTCTGAGTATAGAGGGGGGAAAAGACACTTAAAATGGAAGGGTTTCATATCTCTGCTTAAGTTTTTTTTTCTTTTTCTTTTTCTTTTCTTTTTTTTTTTTTAGACAGAGACTCACTGTGGGCCAGGCTGGAGTACAGTGGCACAGTCTCGGCTCACTGTAACCTCCACCTCCTGGGTTCAAGTGATTCTCCTGCCTCAGACTCCAGAGTAGCTGGGATTACAGGTGTGCACCACCATGCCTGGCTAATTTTTTTTTTTTTGCATTTTTTTAGTACACACGGGGTTTTGCCATGTTGGCCAGGCTGGTCTCAAACTCCTGGCCTTAAGCAATCGGCCTGCCTTGGCCTTCCAAAGTGCTGGGATTACAGGCCTGAGCCACTGTGCCTGGCCCCTGCTTAACTCTTGGGGGAAAAAAGGCCTTCTTCACATGATCCCTCCCACCTTCTTTTCTTTGTCAAAATTCTGTGACAGACCCTTGAATTATTCCTGGACTGTTCAAATAAAGCCAGAGGCATTTATTTAAACACTTTTTTTTTTTTTTTTTTTTTTTGAGACAGAGTCTTGCTCTGTCACCCAGGCTGTAGTGCAGTGGTGTGATCTCGGCTCTCAGCTCACTGCAACCTCCACCTCCCGGGTTCAAGCGATTCTCCTGCCTCAGCCTCCCAGGTAGCTGGAATTACAGGCACCTGCCACCATGCCCGGCTAATTTTTGTATTTTTAGTAGAGATGGGGTTTCACCATGTTGGCCAGGCTGGTCTTGCACTCCTGGCCTCAAGTGATTCACCCGCCTCAGCCTCCCAAAGTGCTGGAGTTACAGGTGTGAACCACCGCAACCAGCCTAAACACTTCTTAATGAAGGCAGGGGTGAGGGTGATGGTGGTGAACCTCCTATAATTACTCTTTTCTTATTACATGTTTGGTCAGTGTTTTAGGGGGCTGAAGGCAAGGGGTGGGGGTAGACCCATTTTAGGCTAGCCAGTGAATAATTCAACTGTGTCCTTTACTGCCTGAAAGTCCCTAACTTCTCTGAGGCTTTCTCCTACATGCCAGTGACTTATCTTGAACTGGGGCATAATTGTGGTCCCCCAATTCTACCTCTCTAAGTTATCATATTATTTACTACTAATATAAAACTAGTTTTAACAAAAAGTTTATAAGAAAACAATGTCATTTTCTTGAGGGACTGAAGTACTTACATACAATATAGGTAACTATATAAAAGTGTATAAAGTTACATATAATATATGTAACAATATAAAAGTATATTTAAAAATGTACATCCTATATACTTATGTATTATTTAATATACTACATACAATATATTTGCGTTCATATGTTTCATTTAATAAGCACATAATAACTCTTAATCTTTGTCCCTGAGAGTATCTGTTACATGTAATAAGCACATCTTAGTGCCTAGGATACAAAGCTGAACAAAGCCTGGTCCTTGGCCTCTATGTGAACATAGAGTTACTGGAAGATGCTCAAGAGGAGAAGAGGTGTGGAAGGAGATTCTGACTCTGCCCAGGGAATAGAAAAAGGCTTCCTGGAGGAAGCAACATTTTGAACTAAGTTTCAACTAACCTAATGAATGATCAAATGGTCTCTAACATTTATTCGTGCTCTAAAAACATGATGTTATGCTAAATTTCACCTGCCTGTATTTGTATATGTGCGTGTGCATTATGTGGGAAAGGAGGCTTAGTTATGTGTTTGAATAACTGTCAATTCATGATACTTTAGTTGTGATTTTTAAGTGTGGTTCTAGTTTTCACGGATTTGCATCAGAATAATTTAAAAACTGGATAAGCAACTAATTGAAAGTTCTTTAAACAAACAGAAGGATTACTTAATTGGCTTCTCCTGAATTCTGTGATAGGCTAAAGACTGGGGTAGTAAGCACTGTCATTACTGCCTTTGTATCCCCACTGTCAAGGTAGTTATCTTCAACTCCGGGTAAGTGTGTGATAACTCTGTGAAGCCAGCTCCAAGGCAATTTGTTTGAAGTTGGCAGCATTTTTTTTTTTTTTTGATGCAGGGGAGATTAAGCCCTCCAGTTGAGCTTGACAAAGGTATGTATGTGAAAGGTCACAGATAGAAAATGTGTATTTTTAAACCTGTGACATGCAGCAGTCCTCAGAAAACAGAGATGAGAAACATTTTTAATGTGAATTTTGTGTCTTTTATTTTAACACAAATTCAAATTAGGACTTACTAACCTCTTCACAAACTACTATACAGTATTACATTTAATTGCTAGGAAGAATGTCAATTGTTTTAAATCACTAGACAGAAGTGTTTTTTGTTTGTTTGTTTGTTTGTTTGTTTTAAAGAGACAGACTCTTGCTGTGCTGCCCAGGCTGGAGTGCAGTGGCTGTTCACAGGTGCGATCATAGTGCAGTACAGCCTCAAACTCCTGGGTTCAAGTGATTCTCCTGTGTAAGCCTCCCAAGTAGCTGGGACTACAGGACCAAGCCTAGCTCCAAACAGGAAGATTTGACTAAATTTGACTTAGTCTCCTTCCCTTAACCCAAATGCATGTTGGTATTTGATATAGTGTGTGTGTGTGTGTGTGTGTGTGTGTGTGTGTGTGTGTGTTTTGAGTAATTTCACTTTAAGGTTTTCTTTTGTTTTGTTTTTTTACATCTTACTTTCTTACTTTGCATTCTTAGAGAAAGGGGTGTTCTGAACACACAAACTGAAAGGAGGAATCAGGACTAATGGCAGTTATCACATCTCAAATCTAGATACTGCTGTCACCACGGTGTTACCGTCAGATACACACGTTCAGGGATTAAGAACAGAAACTAAGCACCTTTTGGATGCTGGCTACATGAGCTTCAAGTGGGTCCTTATCAGCTCTCTTTGTGCTTTTACACCAATAGTTCTTAACTCTATCAGATGATGCCTCTTGTTTTCATATCCAATATTTTGCAACTTCTATTTTATTATGCTGGCATATAATTCTAACACATTTACATACATAATTTCAAAAGATCAATATAGTGTTCAAACTATATAAAGCAGAAATAAAAAAAGAATGCAATTTACATAAGATATGGTATCCATATGCAATAACTTGGGTACTCCACTAGAAGACAAAGAAATCACATGCTTGTATCTATACTTGAGAGTCACTGTGAACATATAGATTACAAATGCAGATTGGTTTGGCTCTTTGTTCACTGTTGTCAGGATTCTCTGAATATGAAATATCTCTCAGTCACGTTAAGAGCAAAACAAAATATAATTTCCCCTCAATTTACATATAGTGGCATCCCTGAAAAGTTCAGTATATATTAAAACTGTTGGGGGGAAATATTTTGTATTTGTATATAAAAAAGATTTTGGTTTTAGGCTCAGATAATTGTAAGCTCATCTTACCCTATGGAGGACATTAGAAAATTGTGGGCGGAGGGGACAGTGGCTCATTCCTTCAATCCTACAGCTATGGGAGGCTGAGGCAGGAGGATCACTTGAGCTCAGGAGTTCGAGACCAGCCTGGGCTACATAGTGAGACCCCTGTCTCTACTTAAAAAAAAAAAACAACCTAAAATTGTGGGGAACAATGTAAGCATGACAAGATAAGTGATAGGAAGGGCGCAGTGGCTCATACCTGTAATCCCAGCACTTTGGGAGGCTGAGACGGGCAGATTATGAGGTCAGGAGTTCGAGACCAGCCTGGCCAACATGGTAAAACCCTGTCTCTACCAAAAATTAGCCAGGTGCAATGGTGGGTGCCTGTAATCCTAGCTACTCAGGAGGTTGAGGCAGGAGCATTGCTTGAACCCAGGAGGCGGAGTGAGCCGACATTGTGACACTGCACTCCAGCATGGGCGACAGAGCGAGACTCCATATAGAAAAAAAAAAAAGGCAATGTCTTTAAGAAACCCTGAATGTTTCAAGAATAAGAATAAGGCTGATAGCTGATAAATGTCTCAGAAAGGTACTCTGCATATTATGTTAAAGGGGAAAGGCTTACTAAACCCGTATAACTTTAAATCACAAACATGTATATTATAGCTGAATTTCCTAGATTTTAGTGGTTTTCTTCATATTCATCCTCAATATGTCAGTATTTGCATCACAATAGGCATTTTATACAGGATCTCAAGCAAACTGGTTTTACGAGCATATTTGGGAAATGAGCAGAGTGTGACGGATGACCAAGTGTTGTGCCAACATTTTATATACAATGCTGTTTTCTGAGGGTAAATCACCGGCTAAAATCTATCCAGTTGAGGGCAAGTGATCATGAGAGATCTGTGTATGCGAACATAGTACTTTCCTCTTAGGAGCAAGAATCTTAACCAATGTTAGGGAGATTTCTGAACATCTGAAATGGTATAGGACTCCTAGTAGAGGAATTCAGTGAATGTCTGTTAATTATGGGAAGGTGAGAGTTCTTAGGGAAAGAGGCAAGAGAAATAAATTCTCCCTCATACTTACAACATAACAATGAGAAATACATACTACAATCATCTTTCAAAGCACTAATGACAGTATTGATTTATGACTAGTGTAAGTTTTAGAAGAGTTGTTTTATTTTTCTTAATATGCATTTCCCAAGAAATTATAAATCAACACAATCTTTTTGGAAGGCAATTTGGTATATATATCAAATACTTAAAACAGCTTTAGACTTAGTAATTTCCTTTTTGGGTATGTATTCATAATAATAATAATAGCAGCTTTTACATAGCACTTACTATGTGCCAGGAATTATTCTAAAGACCCATGGTCACGTAGCTACAAAACTGAGAATCCGGAATTTGAACTTGGGCACGGTGGTTCCAAAGCCTGTGCTCAGATTTTTGCTGTCCTAGCTACAAGGATGTTCACTACAGCATTGATCATAACAGCGACAGTTTAGAAACAAACTAAATATTCACCAGTGGGGCATAAGTTAAACAATAAAATATCTATTGACAGGACACAAAACAAATTAAAAATCAAGTTTTAGAGATAACATGTTTGCATGGACAAACAAAATAAGATATTTGACTCAGGGGGGTAAAAAGGCTCAAAACTGTGTAGTATGATTCCAGTCTACTAAATGTTTCCTTTGGATGGTGAGATTTTAATTTTCTTTTTGGTGCTTTGTTGTATGATCCAAATTTTCTAAATGAACTAGAATTCCTTTTGTACACAGGAAAAAATTAATAATAACAAATTGCGCTCTATAGCAGCACAGTCCGATCAAAATATAATGCAAGTCATATATATAATTTCAATCTTCTGCTAGTTACAATAATGTAAAAAGAAACAGGTGAAATTAATTTTTATTTATATATTTATTTATTTTTGAGATGGGGGTCTCACCCAGGTTAGAGTGCAGTGGCACAATTACAATCTTGGTTCACTGCAACCTCCACCTCCCAAGCTCAAGCAATCCTCCCACCTCAGCCTCCCAAGTAGCTGGGATGACAGGCATATGCCACCATGCCCAGCTAATTTTTTGTATTTTTGGTACAGATGGGGTTTTGCCATGTTGCCCCAGCGGGTCTCAAACTCCTGAACTCGGGCGATCCACCTGCCTCAGCCTCCCAAAGTGCTGGGATTACAGGTGTGAGCCACTGCTTTTGGCCTTGAAATTAATTTAAAAAAATATTTCTTATTTAACATATCTAAAATATTATCATTTCAACATGTAATCAATATAAAACATTATTAGTGAAATATTTTCCTTTTTTGTATTAAGTCTTCAAAGTCACTTTCTAGCACACCTCAGTTTGGTCTAGTCATATTTCAACTCCTCAATTGCTTAGTGGCTAATGGCTACTGAATTGGACAGCTCTGGATCCTTGGTAGAGCTGTACCTTCAGGTCAAATGTGCCCAAACCATGGTCCTAAAACCCTCTACTAATGACCTCAACTTCCATGGAATCGTCCCCATCTGTGTCAAGCTGCTTTTTATTTTTATGTATTTTTTTAATTTTATTATTATTATACTTTAAGTTTTAGGGTACATGTGCACAATGTGCAGGTTAGTTACATATGTATACATGTGCCATGCTGGTGTGCTGCACCCATTAACTCGTCATTTAGCATTAGGTATATCTCCTAATGTTATCCCTCCCCCCTCCCCCAACCCCACAACAGTCCCCAGAGTTCGATGTTCCCCTTCCTGTGTCCAATGTGTTCTCATTGTTCAATTCCCACCTATGAGTGAGAATATGCGGTGTTTGGTTTTTTTGTTCTTGTGATAGTTTACTGAGAATGATGATTTCCAATTTCATCCATGTCCCTACAAAGGACGTGAACTCATCATTCTTTATGGCTGCATAGTATTCCATGGTGTATATGTGCCACATTTTCTTAATCCAGTCTATCATTGTTGGACATTTGGGTTGGTTCCAAGTATTTGCTACTGTGAATAGTGCCGCAATAAACATACATGTGCATGTGTCTTTATAGCAGCATGATTTATAGTCCTTTGGGTATATACCCAGTAATGGGATGGCTGGGTCAAATGGTATTTCTAGTTCTAGATCCCTGAGGAATTGCCACACTGACTTCCACAATGGTTGAACTAGTTTACAGTCCCACCAACAGTGTAAAAGTGTTCCTATTTCTCCACATCCTCTCCAGCACCTGTTGTTTCCTGACTTTTTAAGGATTGCCATCCTAACTGGTGTGAGATGGTATCTCATTGTGGTTTTGATTTGCATTTCTCTGATGGCCAGTGATGGTGAGCATTTTTTCATGTGTTTTTTGGCTGCATAAATGTCTTCTTTTGAGAAGTGTCTGTTCATGTCCTTCACCCATTTCTCAATGGGGTTGTTTGTTTTTTTCTTGTAAATTTGTTTGAGTTCATTGTAGATTCTGGATATTAGCCCTTTGTCAGATGAGTAGGTTGCGAAAATTTTCTCCCATTTTGTAGGTTGCCTGTTCACTCTGATGGTAGTTTCTTTTGCTGTGCAGAAGCTCTTTAGTTTAATTAGATCCCATTTGTCAATTTTGTCTTTTGTTGCCATTGCTTTTGATGTTTTAGACATGAAGTCCTTGCCCGTGCCTATGTCCTGAATGGTAATGCCTAGGTTTTCTCCTAGGGTTTTTATGGTTTTAGGTCTAACGTTTAAGTCTTACACCAGTAACAGACAAACAGAGAGCCAAATCATGAGTGAACTCCCATTCACAATTGCTTCAAAGAGAATAAAATACCTAGGAATCCAACTTACAAGGGACATGAAGGACCTCTTCAAGGAGAACTACAAACCACTGCTCAATGAAATAAAAGAGGATACAAACAAATGGAAGGACATTCCATGCTCATGGGTAGGAAGAATCAATATCGTGAAAATGGCCATACTGCCCAAGGTAATTTATAGATTCAATGCCATCCCCATCAAGCTACCAATGACTTTCTTCACAGAATTGGAAAAAACTACTTTAAAGTTCATATGGAACCAAAAAAGAGCCCGCATTGCCAAGTCAGTCCTAAGCCAAAAGAACAAAGCTGGAGGCATCATGCTACCTGACTTCAAACTATACTACAAGGCTACAGTAACCAAAACAGCATGGTACTGGTACCAAAGCAGAGATATAAATCAATGGAACAGAACAGAGACCTCAGAAATCACGCCGCATATCTACAACTATCTGATCTTTGACAAACCTGAGAAAAACAAGCAATGGGGAAAGGATTCCCTATTCAATAAATGGTGCTGGGAAAACTGGCTAGCCATATGTAGAAAGCTGAAACTGGATCCCTTCCTTACACCTTATACAAAAATTAATTCAAGATGGATTAAAGACTTAAATGTCAAGCTGCTTTTTAAAAGAGAATAGAGAGGTGCTTGGGAAATAGGCAGATCTGAGTTTGAATCTTCTAATACTTAGCTATGTTATCTTCAGCAAGTTAATTAACCTCTCTGTGCCTCATTTTACCTATTTTGTAAATGAGGATAAGGCCTACTTTGAGTTGCTGAGATCAAAATAATGTCTTAAACTATCGACTACATGGAAAGTACTTGATAACAGAGACTACTAAATTTGACTGGCTTTAAAAAATCTCTAATAATATTATCACTAGTAAGGAAGGTGTTATTATCCCGCCTACCATATTCAGATACAATGATGATCAGACTTAGCAGGAGGCAAGACAAGATACTTTTTTTTTTTTTTGAGACAGGGTCTTGCTCTGTAGGCCAGGCTGGAGTACAGTGGCACGATCATGGCCCACTGTAGCCTTGAACTCCCAGGCTCAAGTGATTCTCCTGCCTCAGCTTCCCAAGTAGCTGGGACCACAGGCATGCACCATTATGCCTGGTTAATTAAATTTTTTTTTTTTTTTTTTTTTAAGAAATGGAGTCTCCCATGTTGCCTAGGCTGGTCTCCTGAAGTGCTGGGATTATAGACGTGAGCCACCACACCCAGCCAATGCAAGATTCTTAAAATAGATGGTAGGAAATCTCATTTAAAATGGCCCTTTGGGGTTTTGTATGTAGCAGAGCAGTTCTTTCATTGCTATCTATTGATAGTCAACTCTCAACACAAGGGTTCATTTTTTAAAAAAATAATAAAATGTTCCTAAACTAATTTTGGGGTGTGTGTGGAGAGACTACCCTGAGAAATTCACAGTAAATACATTTGTATTTGAAAATGAGCTACCTAATGGCAGGGAATGAATGACACACACCTTTGTTTGCCTCCCATGGCTTTTGCTCAGCAAATATTTGATCCATTAAATAAATAGATATAGATTATTGATTATGTGCCAGGCATCCTTCTAGACAAAGGGGTTGGGGCAAAAAATGGGAGGTGCTTCCTTAATTGAATGGAGGATTGAATGAACGAACTGATGAACACTGTACCTTTTCTGATTTTTCTGAACTAAGTCATCAGTACTTTTTTGCTTCTCTTGTTTCACCTAAGATTTTCTTTACTATGTCACTAGGCAGTGGGATTTCCTTCAAAAGGCTCAACTGAAATATGGTCTACTATGGCTGAAGCTGGGTATAGAGGTGCTTAACTTTTGTGTGGATTTTAAAAGTTTCAAAATAAAAACGTTTTTAAAGATCACCAATAATAATAGAAGGTAATTATCATGACATGTATCAATGGTTTTATAGCATCCCTGTTTATAACAGAGTTAACCAAAAACTATACAGATGCTCAAAGAGGTGAATGACTAAGAAAATTCACATAATCAAGAGGATAAAATACTAAACAGCAACGAATTCACATCTACCGACTTTGTCAATTCATGGAAATATCTAAGGAAATAACATGAAATGAAAAAACAAGCAGAATATAATCCACAATTACAACAAAGAAAATATGTGATATGCATATATTTACATAGGCATAGCACATATATTTAAGTTTTTACAAAAACTAAACATGTATTTAGTTACTTAGGAATATTACTTTCCCTTCTGGGTAAGACTGCCCACGTTAATACATGTAATATAAATAAATAAATAAATAACACGTGTATAATAAATTCTGTTTTATTTTCTTTTATTTTGAGATAGAGTTTCACTCTTGTCACCCAGGCTGGAGTGCAGTGGCATGATCTTGGCCCACTGCAACCTCTGCCTCCTGGGTTCACGCTATTCTCCGGCCTCAGCCTCCCTAGTAGCGGGAACCACAGGTGCACACCACCATGTCTGGCTAATTTTTTGTATTTTTAGTAGAGACAATGTTTCACCATGTTGGCCAGGCTGGTCTCAAATTCCTGACCTCAGGTGATCCTCCCGCCTCGGCCTCCCAAGGTGCTGGGATTACAGGCATGAGTCACTGGGCCTGGTCATAAATTCTGTTTTCTAAGCAAACTTATCTTACATCAGAGGGCAGAATGGTTAGGGAAAATATCTAGTGAAAAAGACCACCAACAAAGGAGCACCATCTCTCAATTGTCACACTAATGTGCAGTGACACTTTGGCAACTGACTCCCAGTTACTGGCATACAGTTTCATCTACCAGTTGGAGCCAAATGGCAGATTTGGGATTTTTCTTAATCCGAGTTATTATTCAGAACAACATATTCAACACAAATATTTAACCACTAGTGTCAGATTTTATTTTTACATGATAACTCCTCAAGCCTTTAACCGCAAGAGTGCATACAAGGTAAAATTAAAAACAAAATTAAGCCTGCTGACTTTCACTGTGATTGTGGTTTGATATCATGCAGGATAGATCACAACTGCTGATTCATATTAGGAAAGAGAGCCCCCAACTGTCACAAGCACATTGTGTTTGAAAATACAAAACCTTACCAAATCACTTAGTACTTAAAATTAACAACATCCTCATCATCTTGTGGTTGAAATGATGACTGAACAATAACTCAAGCTAGTTGTGTTCTATATATTTTTAATTAATATAATTAGTATTCCTAGATCTTTTTAAATTGCTCTACTCTAGCCCTAGGGAAAAATGATTTCAGAAGGCTGAATACGTATGCTGATTCAAGATATGATTTCTCACACACCCAACCTCTATAATTTTGGATTATAGAGCAATATAGAGTAATTCTGGCACCATCTCTTTGGCAATGCTGTTTAAAAACAAAGTTACTATTACACACAGCCCAGGATATTGACTTCGCATTGCACATAAATACATTTATATAATACTTTTTCTTTAATATAGAAGCCATAGCCTTGATTTTTTGGAAAAATGATGAAGAATATGGTAATTATGAGACTCTCAATTGACTCAAAAGCTCAGAGCTAAAATCAAGGTAGAGTTTGAACACACCTTACAAAAAGTTGAGATCCAAATTGCATAAAATTTATGAAACTTTTGATTTAAGGACTAAGTTTTCTGGTAACCTCTTTGGGAACATCAGGATAATAAAAGATGATTAAGTAATAATGGTATCTCGGCCGGGCACGGTGGCTCATACCTGTAATCCTAGCACTTTGGGAGGCCGAAGCAGGAGGATCACAAGGTCAGGAGTTCGAGACCAGCCTGGCTGATATGGTGAAACCCCATCTCTACTAAAAATACAAAAAAATTAGCCAGCCGTGGTGGCGCATTCCTGTAATCCCAGCTACTCGGGAGACTGAGGCAGGAGAATTGCTTGAACTCGGGAGGCCGGAGGTTGCAGTGAGCCGAGATCACGCCACTGCACTCCAGCCTGGGCAACAGAGTGAGACTCTGACAAAAAAAAAAAAAAAAAAAAGAAAGAAAGAAAGAAAGAAAGATGAAATAACGATATCTGATCAAATTATTTGCCTTGGCCGGATGGGTGCCAGTCCTGGCTATAAAATTCACCATCTGGGAGACCTTGAACAAATTATTTAATTTATCTGATTCAAACTTGCTGTCTATAAAAATGAAAATAACTTTATGTAGTTTCTAACTTAGAACAATAAATTACTAATGATAAATATGAAAATGCTGGGAAGAGTTTCAATCACTACTAATATATATTCATTATCTAGCATTGTCTTCTTCAAATGGATACATTTTAAAAACAGCCTTTAATCATAGAACCACTTTTTTGCATAACTTTAAGCCATAGGGCTAATTATACACGACACAAATCTAACCAACAGAACTGTACTACTTAGATTAAAAGAAACTTGCAGAAATGATAGTTTTGCATAACTTTAAATAAAAGGCTAACTACATACGACATAGAAATCTTACCAACAAAACTGCATTATTTCAGTTTAAAAGAGACATGAAGAAATGACATTAACAGTCCAAGTCATATATAAAGAAGCCCACACAAAGGGGAACTGAAACGGATAAACGGACTTACTTGGGAGTTTATCTTGAAAAGGAACTAAAACATACATCCCAAATAACCAATGTCTGCAAGATCCAAAAAGACAGAAGAACTCCAATAATGGAAAGGACTCAGTGACACTGAATTACAATGGACAAGTCCAGTAAAATTCAGTTCTTCCTACTATTCCTCCCAACAAAAGCAGAAAACAACCAACACGCACGGTACCGGTTGACTTGTTCTGTGCCACTCAGAGTAGGTGCGTGGAAGAGCAGACAGGAAGCTGGGGCATATTTAATGAATACTGAAAGGGAGGACTGAGGGTTTGGCAAAGTGTTCACGAGACGGACCCTACCTTTCACAGATTTCCCAATACTGTGTAAGTGAGTGATAGAACTGTAGTTTTGGGCAACAGTCTTCAAAAACGCTTCCATCCCTTCCTGGTGGTGGTAGTTGAAATCCAGCGCAGCTACCAAAGGCAGCAACAGCCCTAGCCAGAGGCACGGGAAGTCCATGTTCTAGAGATGAATAAAAATAAGAAGAACCTGAGAATACATGAGGGCAGGCGGGGACATCACCAGCTACGTCTCGGTACTCCGGTCTCAGGGTCTCCCGACACTGACGCTCCCTGCCTCCTAAGGAGGCAAAAACTGGAAGCAGCACCTTCGGGAGTGAGCCGTGCAACCAGAGACCGGGAGCACGGGCAGCCTCGGTGCCCTCGACCCAGCCGCCCGCGCCTCCCTCTCCTCCTCCTCCTGGCGCCTCAGCCGTCCGGCAGCTGCCACAGCTGCGCCCGGCCCCGCGCACCCCCAGCCTCACCAGGTCCCAGGCGCGCACCTCTACCCACCCGCGGCCGCCCGGCGGGGCCGGGTGTTATAGCCCGGTCAGAGGGCGGGCGCGCCCGGGCCCCGCCCCCGGACGTCCCTCCGGTCCACTCCGGAGCCGCGCGGGTGCCTCCCGGGCGGGGCCTCAGCCGCCTTCGCACCTAGGAGAGACGGCGCCCGCGCGGTGCGCCCTTTCGTGGCGCGGCTGCTGGTGCCGGCGGGCGGGCGGCTGAGCTGGGCGGAGGGCTGCGGGCATGGAGTCGCCGCTCGCGGACAGTCTTTGCTGGAGCCCCAGGTTAGAAGTGTGTCCTCGCCTCGGCCACGGCTGTAGCCCGGGCAGCCACAGGGCGCTCCACCGAGGGACACTCTCTGTCGCAGACTGCAGCCACTTGGGAGACGTTTAGGGCTCGGCGGGTTTCCTGCGGTTGGCAGTGCCGGGGCCCACCTGGAGCCGGGACGCATCCGGAGTCCTGAATGCCCTGAGCCCCGCGCGGGCTCCTGCGGGACGGGCGGCGTCGGCCCCGGCAGGGCGAGCCAAGCTCCCAGCAGTGCCAAGCTGCCCAGCGAGGCTAAGCAATCACGGGGCTTCAAGAAAGAACGCGCGCGTGTGTGGAAGTTTTAAATGCCACGAAGTGCAGAGTGCAGGACATTTTCCAACAAGTTTACATAGTGGGTGGGATTTGTGTAAATTAGAATTGAATTTAAAACTGGAAGTCACATCGAAGAAGGCAGGACCACTGTTGTAAATCCGATGCTTCCTCCACCTGCACCTGAGTCTTAGGCCAATTACAGGTCTCTCGTCCTAAAACGTCCTAAAATGCTCCTTTCTGGAAGGATGGCATGGTCTCTGCACGAGAGAGAACGAAGGCTTCACTCAAACCTGAGAGGTGGTTTGTGGCACGGGCCAACCCCCTCTACCTCTCTAAAAGATTCATTCTCATTCATTCTCTCTCTCTCCCCTCCCCCTCTCCCCTTCCCTCTCTCCCCGTTTCTCCCACTCTCTCCCGGATTGTAAGTAACCGTGTCAGGGTATTGGGGGCCCGTGTCAAGGTCCGCAGAATATAAAAAGTTTGAAAACCACTGATTTCAGATAACATTCCACTTTTACAGACTAAAAATACGGATGCAAGCCCACGACTAATTGAATAGAATTTTTCTCGTGGAGGCCCAAGAAAGTGTATTTTTAGAGAGGACCTTGAATGAATCTAATGTGCCTTCAAGAGCTGAGAACCGTTAGATTCCCTGCCCCTTCTTTCTTACAGATATAGATACTTTTCCTAGAATTGTGCACTCAGGACTCCCTGAGACTTCCAGTGATTCTGCCGCAGCATAAAAGAGCGGTTTAAGAACTGAGGCGCTCTGCCCTTGCGATAGTTTGCTGAGAATGATGGTTTCCAGCTTCATCCATGTCCGTACAAAGGACATGAACTCATCCTTTTTTATGGCTGCATAGTATTCCATGGTGTATATGTGCCACAGTTGTGCACATGTGCCCTAGAACTTAAAGTATATATAAAGAAAAAAAAAGAACTGAGGCGCTCACGGGATGAGTGCCAATTCTTGCTCTGACACTCAGTGGCTGTGTCGACTCTGTGCCTTATTTTCTGGTGTGTAAAGTGGAAGTCTTAATTGTACCTACCTAAATAAGGTTGGCAGGCACATTGTAAGAACTGTGCGAAGCGTTTATTACATAAATAAACCAGCTTAATTCGTAACTCTTTAAAGGGAATTTTCCAAGAGTTGGAATTTTTTTTTTAATTTTTTATTTCTTTCTTTATTTTTTGAGATGGAGTCTCAATTCTATTGCCCAGTCTGGAGTGCAATGGCGTGATCTCGGCTCACTGCAACCTCCTCTCAGGTTCAAGCAATTCTCCTGCCTCAGCCTACCGAGTAGCTGGGATTACAGGCACCTGCCACCAGGCCCGGCTAATTTTTGTATTTTTAGTAGAGACGGGGTTTCACCATGTTGGCCAGGCTGGTCTGGAACTCCCGACCTCAGGCGATCTGCCTGCCTCGGCCTCCCAAATCGCTGGGATTACAGGCGTGAGCCTCCGTGCCTGGCCATCTTTTTTTTTTTTTTTAAAGAGAAGTTGTTTTATTGTTTGTTTGTTTGTTTTGAGATACAGTCTCACTCTGTTGCCCAGGCTTGAGTGCAGTGGTGCAATCTCAGCTCACTGCAGCCTCTGCCTTCCAGGTTCAAGCGATTCTTGTGTTTCAGCTTCTAACGTACCTGGGATTACAGGCACGCATCGCCACACCTACGTAACTTTTGTATTTTTACACCACACATGCCTAACTTCTGCATTTTTAATAGAGACCAGGTTTCACCATGTTGGCCAGGCTAGTCTTGAACTCCTGGCCTCAAGTGATCCTTCTCCCTCAGCCTCCCAAAGTGCTGGGATTACATGAGTGAGCCACCTTGCCTGGCCTAAGAGTTGGAAGTCTTAGTATGACATTGTAGAGTCTTTGAGTAGGTTTTTTTTTTTTTTTTAATTGTGCAGTAGTCACTATGCTAAATGTTATTTCCACTGGATGGGTTGAAGACGTTTCCCTTTCATTGTTGTTCATTGACTAAGAGGTCTGAGGAGGGGGACTGGAGCTTGAGAAGATTAAATTTAGGCAAAGTTACTCTAGGAATGGGAAAGGGAACTGGGTGGAAACAAAGTGAAGGCTTGCTGATGTACCTTAGAAATCCTATCTTTTTAAGAGAAGTATGTGGACACTATCTGATTTCCTGCAGGGTGCTGTGGCTGGAGACTGGAAGAAATGGTGGCTTCATCAATACTGGAATGGAGATTGCCAGGATTGTTGTTCTGGAAAAACAGAGATGAGCTATAGTTGAAATTGCTGCCATTGGGGTTCACACTAGGTAGGAAGGGAGGTAACTTCAGGAAGGAGTCAGGGAATGGAGGTAGGGGGTACAGAGGACTGAGTGCTGAAGGTTTAGGAGCTAGTAACTCAGAGTGCAGGCCAGGGACAGCACTGGCATCACCTGGGAGCTTGTTGGAAATGTAGAATCTGTCACTCCACTCCAAACCTACTGAATCAGAACACACATTTTAATAAGATTTCCAGATGATGTATATGTACATTCAAGTTTAAGGTGCACTGGTCAAGAGAGAAAAAAAATTTAGTGTTAGAGTATGAAAGATAACAGCAAAATAAAAGGTTAGCCTAATAGAGTAAAATACTGAAGTTTAGGGATTTTTAGAGGTGATCTTCTTTCTTTCTTCTTTTTTTTTGAGATGGAGTCTTGCTCTGTTGCCCAGGCTGGAGTGCAGTGGCACAATTTTAGCTCACTGCAACCTCCACCTCCCGGGTTCAAGCAATTCTCCTTCTTCAGCCTCCTTAGTAGCTGGGATTACAGGTGCCTGCCACCACGCCTGGCAAATTTTTGTATTTTTAGTAGAGACGGGGTTTCACCACGTTGGCCAGGGTGGTCTCGAACTCCTGGCCTCAAGTTATCTGCCTGCCTCGGCCTCCCAGAGTGCTGGGATTACAGGTGTGAGCCACCAGGCCTGGACCTAGAGGTGATCTTTCTAAGCATGGCACCATTAAAGGTAAAACCATAATAAAAAGGCTAACAATTTGAAAACATACAAATGTATGACTTCTGTACAGAAAACCTTATAAAGGTTATAAGAAGAAAGGTTTAAATCAGGTTATGAGAAAAATTACAAGCTGGAAGAAGGAATTAATAGCTCTTACAAAATAAAGAATGAGCAAAGGAGATTAATAAGCAGCTCATAAAAGCAGTAACACAAATAGCTAATAAATATAGTAAAGGTTACCAACCTGGTAAGCAATCAAAGAATTACAAGTTAAAAGGGTAAAGTAATACTTTGTTTTGCTTATCACAAAGCAAGATTAAAAAGACTGACAATACCTGGAAGTAGACAGGATCTCAGGAAATGACATTTATGCTGTTTCAATGGTATTCTAAATTAATACAATCTTTCTGGAGGGAAATCTGGGAATAGACATCAAAATTTTATATGTGCCATTCCTTGCTAGAAATTTATGCTATAGAAGTAATTTGAAGATGTGTTGAGTTTATATATGTTAGGAGCTTCATAAGTGCTGCTGCTTTAAATTGTGACAAAGTAGATAAAACCTAAATGTCAAACAACAGCAGATTGGTTAGATCAGCGGTTCTCAACTTGAGGCAGTATTGCCCACAGCAGACATTTGGCAATATCTTGAGACATTTTTGATTGTCATAACTAGGGATGGGAGCTACTGGCATCTAGTGCTGATACAGAGGGCAGGGAGGCATTAAATATCCTTCAGTGCACAACACAGCCTCCCACAACAAAGAATTATTCAGCCCAAAATGTCAATAGTGCTGAAGTTGAGACACGCTGGGTTAAAGAATATTATAGCTGTACAATTAATTGTTTTTCAGCCATAATAATGTCAATGTAGATCTGCATTTATTCACTTGGAAAGACAAATTGTTCAGGCAAGAAGCAGATAATAAAAGTAAAATGAATAGTAAGATCTCATTTAGATAAAGCAAACAAAAAAAAAACTATTCCCAGCAATGTGTTTCTAAGGTTACCAACATGCTGAGTGCGAATCCACGAGTTGCAATGTTTTAATTTTCTTTTTTACATCTTTCTGTATTTTCTGAAAAGTTTTTCCACCAAGCATGCATTGCTTTTTTAAATTGGAAAAACAATGAAGGCATTTTAATTTAAAAGCAAAGCAGAGGAAAAAGCACAAAAGTGTTAGAGAGGACCAATGACTAATTCTGAATGAAAACAGGATCAAAATGTCTTAGAGTGAATTACAAAAGCGAAGAGGAGGTAAAGATCACTGGAAATGGGAAATTAAGGAATGAAAAAGCCAGAGTGTTGGATTGGTTCTGTTTAAGGACTCTGAATTTCCCTAAGATAGTAGCAGGAATTGGGACAGAGGGAATAACTATAGTCGGGGGCTAAGTACCTCAATAGATGTCAACAAGAATGAGAACAGTATAACTAGACTTTGTGACTTTCAAACTTTTTTCTTTTGAAAGTGTCACAAGAAAATCTGAACAAGATAAAAGAAAAATTTTAAACTTACAAATTTTACTTACCTGGAAACAACCATTCTTAAAACACATTTAGGGATGGGGCAAGGTAGTCCCATCTACTGAGGAGGCTGGGGCAGGAGGATTGCTTGACCCCAGGGGTTTGAGATTGCAGTGAGCCATGATCGCACTGCACTCCATTCTGGGTGACAGAATGAGACTCTGTCTTTAAAAAAATCCCAAAACCCCAAAACAATCAAACAAACACGCACACATTTAGGTATTAACCAGCGCCCTAATGTGGCACATTTGTTTCTGGTATTTCTTTATTATACACAGCACATCTATAAACATTCTCAGAGCTAAACCTTTGAGCATGTCCTTACCTCCTTAGGATCATTTCTTAGACATGTAATTGCTAGGTTAAAAAGCATGTACACTTTTAAGACTTAAAATATTTGGCCAAGTTATACTCCTATAAAATGTCAAATGTATAATTTTAAAAATGTTAAAAAGTATTCTCATACAAATATAGAGTAAGCACAGTTCAAGTTTTAATTTTAACTTATTAATGAGGAAACCAGCAGGATAACAAAGGCAGTTCAAAGAAAGACATGAGAAAATATGTGTGTATACACACACACACACACGTATATCTATATGTGTACATATATATGTATATACATATATTATGTATATCTATTTATATATGTACATACATATATCTATATATGTATGTACGTATATTATGTATATCTATATATGTACATACATATATGTATCTATGTATATGTATATATATAAATATGTGTATATATCTAAATATACACAGATATTATGTACATATATCTGTAAGTCTATAGATATTATATAAATATAGCTGTAAGTATATATATAGATATTATGTACATACATCTATAAGTATATACATAGATATATGTACATACATCTATATATGTATACACATATGTATCTATATATACATTTACTATGTACATATATGTATGTATATATGTACATATATCTATATAATATATACATAATATATGTATATGTTATGTATATATGTATATACATCCCATAATGTATATGATGTCTATACATATAGACATCATATATGTATATGATGTATATACTTATGTATATTATGTACATATATACATATAGTATATGTATTATGTGTACACATACCTATATACATATTGTATTTATATTATGTATATACATACTATATATAATATACATATGTAAATATACACCCTATATATATACATAAATATATAAAAAAGAATACTAAAATCATTCTACATTATTGCTAAATTAGATATAAATCTGATTAATGTCTTACAGGGTGATAAACCATAATGTTTGGTGCTATCTTTACAGAGCAGAAATTATTTTCATCTGTGCAGGACAGAAATTATATCTCCAATGGACAAAAATATAGCATCTCACCAATTTTCTACAAACTAACATTTGAATTTACAGTTATAAAATGTGCAAATCTGTAATAACGAGTCAGGATTCAATTCACCTTAGATGGACTGGTTAGGCAATGCCTAACATGAAAACAAATTATGCAATCATATTTTGCTTTCCAAGTTTTGAAAAATTTTTTCTGACCAAAGGTCATTCCAATTTACAGTTCTCACTGGTGATGTGTGAAAATGCCTGTTTGGCCCCTCATGATTACTATTATCTCTTTTAAAAATGTTTGCCAATTTCATAGATAAAAATGAAATCTCATAATTTTAAGTTTTAGTATTAATGTGACTGAACATTTCTCTCATAGTCTTATTGAACATTTATTGTTCTTCTTTTAAAAAATAGTCTATTAATAGCTTTTGCTCATTTTTCTGGTTGTGTATTAGTCTTTTCCTTCTGGATTCATAGTTTTTTGATATATTCTTAGAAAGTTTATTCTTAAATTATAAATTAATTTATATTTTCTTCTATTTCTATTTCTTTGGTATTTTTATTTTTTCATTTTTCTTCTTTCATCTCATTTTTTAAAATTAATTTTTTTACAGCAGTTTGAGATTTGCAGAAAAATTGAACAGAAAGTATAGGGTTCCCATATACCCTTTTCCTGCCCTACCCACATACACAGTTTCCCTTATTATTAACATCTTGGCGTTAGCGTGTCACATCTGTTAAAATTGATGAGCCAATATTGACACATTATTATTAACTAAGTCTATAGTTTATATTGCATATGCTATGAGTTTTTACAAATGTATAATGGCATGTATCCAACATTACAGTATCATGCAGAATAATTTCATGGCCCTAGTGATCCCCTGTGCTCCACCTATTCATCCCTCTCTCCCTCCCCCAGATTTATATTTGTAGTCCACTTGGAATTTGTTTTCATCTAGTATGTGAACTATGTGTTAATTGTGTGAAGACATTGTTCTGTCAGGACAGATTCCAATCCTTAACCCCTACCTACGAAAGGTTCTCCTGAAGTGTATATGCCCAGAGCACCAGGCCAGGCAACACATCCTTCTTATTACCAAATGGGGCTTTGGTCTCCAAACGTTTGAGTAGGACCACCATCCAAATGAGAAGGGCACCGAGACTTTTAGCAGTTCTCAATGAAACAACAAGAAGAGAACACCTTAACATGTTGGAATTGGGTTGCAAATTGTTCTTTATGATAAAAGATGGCCCTTTATTCTGAGACCATGTCCTTCCTATATTTTTTAAATTATTGTGCTATAAAACATATAAAATTACCATCTTAACTGTTTCTAAGTGTACAGTGCAGTTGTGTTAACTCTATGCACACTGTTGTGCAATAGAGCTCTAGAACTTTTTCAAATCTTGCAAAACTGAAACTCTATACCCACTGAACAACAACCCACCTTTTCTCTCTCTCTCCTGCTCCTGGCTACCAACATTCTTTCTAAAAGTCTGACTAGTTTAGATTCCTAATATAAGTGGAATCATGCAATATTTGTCTTTTTGTGACTGGCTTATTTCTGTTCCATTGGTCAATTTGTCTGTTTTTGTGCTACAGAAGTAATTTGAAGATGTGCTGAGTACGTGTGTGTGTGTGTGTATATGTGTGTGTGTGTGTGTATATATATATAAAGCTAACACATCAGCTGAGAAACAATGTCAGGAAAAATCTAAACATTTGAAATTAAGTTCAGTTCAGGAAGTCACCCCAAATAGTGTGAGTGAAGCATCAAATGGTCACTCAGAAATAACTCGCCCAATAAGGTAAAACTTATTTTACATTATTTTGTTTTTTGTTTGTTTGTTTGTTTTTGAGACAGGGTCTGGCTCTGTTGCCCAGGCTGGAGTGCAGTGACGTGATCACAGCTCACTGTAGCCTTAACCTCCCAGGCTTAAGTAATCCTCCCACCTGAGCCTCCCGGGTAGCTGGGACTACAGGTGTGTACCACCACACATGGCTATTTTTTTGTGTATTTTTTATAGATACAGGGTCTCACCATGTTGCCCAGGCTGGTCTCGAACTTCTGGCCTCAAGTGATCTGCCTGCCTAGGCCTTAAAGACACATTTTCTTGAAATTTCACAAGTAGAGTATAATGCCTTATACTAATGCTGCTCAATGATTCTTTCTATTGTCTGCTGCTTCTCATGTATCTGAGGGAGTTTGGGTATTTATCTTAAGCTGGGATCTCCTGGTACCTCCCCCAGTACTAAACCTACCTCCTTCAAAGTAGCTCCCCCAACTCAGATCAGTACCCCCAGCAAAACTGGATTTGTTTGTTTTTGATAAAAAAGGAAAGTGACCTTGCAATTCTTCAGAATGGAAAGATTGCTATTTATAGCTAGAGATAAGAAAATTGTTAGTGAAAAGCTGGATGGTTTTTGTTAAGGTCCAAGATGATCCTTTCCCTAAACTACCACAGGGTGATGTCTAAACAGTGGGACTCAGAGATTGAAAGAATATATCTCAACTCAAGCATTCCCTGTTTAAAACAAGGACTCTGTAGTCTTGGCTGTGCATCTTTTAAAAATTGTTCCTTTATTTTTTTTATTAGTAGACTTTGTTTTTTAGAACTGTATGTCTTTTTAATAAGCATTTCTCTAGAAATTGTGGCTGTGTTTTCTGTTTGTTATGCAAGTTGTCTATCAAAAACCAAACAGAGTAGTTCTTTTATTTTGGATGTGCAACTGTAAATGCATTAGTATTCCTTTGAGAGATTTAGAAAGGATTTGTATACACATTTGTGTTCATGATAAATTTCTGAATCCTAGAGTTTTTCATGGCACAAAGAAAGAAAAGGACTAAAAAAATGCTATCTACATAATCAAAAAGCGTACCATAGGAAGAATATAAAAATACACAGCAATGACTATAAAATCATGCACCGTTATCACACTATTGTCCCTTGTTGGCACTATGTCACTGTGAGAGTAAACCTATTTCTGCTTTGCCCCACTCTCTGATTTTTAATTATTCATTCATTTCCTTATCAATTATTTATTGTTTACTCTGTGTCAGGCACTGCACTAGCTCCTAGGGAATACGACTGTAAACAAGACAGAACAAATCTCTGCCCTTAGGTAGCTTACATTCTACAAGAGCCAAAAATCTCCACTAAAGAATTTCATATGTTCAAAGAAACCTGTGGTCTTTCTTGGGGGGCTGGCATAATATTACTTTCTGCTTCTTGTGTCTTATCCCCTAGTGGTTTGTACCACATTGTGTACTGCACAGCATGACCTTCTTAGCTTCACATTCTATCTACTGTTGGTGAAGCAAAATTAAAATGTAATCAGATCAAAGTTTGACACTCCAGTATGCCCTAACACATCAGCTGAGAAACAATGTCAGGAAAAATCTAAAAGTTTGAAATTAATTTCAGTTCAGGAAGACACCCCAAATAGAGTGAGTGAAGCATCAAATGGTGTCATTTTTTGTTTCCCCCATGGCATCTAGGTCAGAGCTCAGTGCATGCTTGCTGATTTATAAGTGTTATTCTAGGGAGAATATAGCATCAAGAGATTATATGTAATAACTAAAATAGTAAATTATTAAAAGCAAGGTCTGTGGAACCACACCATCTTAGCTTAAACCCCAGCTCTGTCGCTTACTGTGTGCCCTGAGCAAGTCACTGCACCTCTTGGTGCATTCATGTCCTTTTCTGTAAACTGGGCTAACTCATGGTATTGATCTTAAAGGATTATAGTGACCTTACAGGGTTGCATATATTAAATGAGTTAACATATACAATGAGTTTAGAACAAACAGTGTCTGGCCTGTTATAAATGCTTTATAAGTCCCAAGCTGAATTCATTTTTATTATTATTACCATCTAGTGAAGATGAACAAGACAGAAAGGGATACAACAGATAGTATATGTTTATATTTATCTTATTTATTTCCACATCCCAGCTCCTTCCAACATATTTCCAATAGTGGAATAGACCTTTATCAACCATAAATTTGTGATAATTTACAATTACAAAGCAATTGTTACAATAGTGACTTTTTCTCTTAAACTCATGGTCTTTGAGTGCAAAATAATGCTTACTTCTCCTACTATACTTTGTTTATATTATAGATTTGCAAGAAAGCTTCTTGGCTCTAATAAGGCCGATTTCCAAAGCAAAGACATTCCTATTTAGCTGCATTTAATCTGGATTGTGTGATATCAAACAATCTGACATAACAGCAGATGAAAGTCATACTCTTGTCTCTTAGGAAACAATATACTTACTGAAATTTATTTCTTTTCTAGCTTTGTTTCAAATGTCGAGAAAACTATTTCTGGATTTTTTTTTTTTTTAAACTGTATATTTGAGAAAGAATCTGCCATCTTTGTTAATACCCTGTACCTGTAGCAGAAAGAAAGGCAGGGGGAGTGTGGGAAGAAGGGAAAAATGTATATATAGCAGAGTGACAAAGAGACTGTTTGAAGATAGTTAATAATTTGTAAGTTCATCTAATCATTTACTTTTCAATGACCCTTTTGAAAACAGCATACATCATATCTATTCAACAATGACCTCTGGAAAGTCAAATTATAAATATACTCAGACAATAGCCAAACAAATTCTTTTGTCTCCTCATGACTCATGATTAATTGGTTCATTCATTCCTTCTGTTGATAATTATTTAATGAACATCTAATAATATGCTAAGCACTATGAATACCATGGTGTAAAAGAGAAACATAGTCCTCACTTGGATAGAGTTCATATTGTATTGGGAAAGATGATACAGAGATAAGCAGTCACTCAGTTGCCATTTTGATGCCTATTACAGAAAGAAAATTACAGGATATTATGAGACATACTATCAGAACATACTTACTTTTTTTCTTTTTAGACAGTTTCTTGCTCTGTTGCCCAGGCTGGAGTGCAGTGGTATAATCATAGCTCACTGAAGCCTTGAACTTCTGGGCTCAAGCAATGCTCCCATCTCAGCCTTCCGAGCAGTTGGGACTACAGACACATGCCACAACACCCAGCTAATTTATTTTTTGTAGATATGGGGCCTCACTTCGTTGCGCAGGATGGTCTCAAACTCTTGGCTTCAAGTCATCCTCCCAGCTCAGCCTCCCAAAATACAGGAATGATAGGCATGAGACACCATGCCTGGCTCCTTCACCTTGTTTTTTGTTTTTTTTTTTGTAAATTGAAATAAAGAAGTGACAAGGCAGCAGAGCAGAAAGACTGGAGTTACCACTCAAATCAGTCTTTCTGAGAACTCAGAGGTTAGGATTTTTAAAGATAGTTTGGTGGGCAGGGGACTAGGTAATGGGTACTGCTGATTAGTTGGGAAAAAAATCATAGGGTTGTGGAAAACTGTCCCAATGAGCTGAGTCTGCCTCTGGCTGGGGGCCGCAGGACCAGTTGAGTCATGAGTCATGAGTCCAGGTAGGATCAGTTGATGGCCAGAATACAAAAATCTGAAAAACATCTCAAAAGACCAATCTTAAGTTCTACAGTAGTGATGTTATCTATAAGAGCAATTGGAGAAGTCACAAATCTTGTGACCTCTGGCCACATGACTCCTGAGCAGTAAGGGATTATAAAAGTATACCTATACTTTAGCAGAATTCAGGTCCCTCCAATAACCCTAATCTTGTGGCCTTTCATTAGTTTTCACTCTCTAAGCAAGGAGGAGATTAGTTTTAGGGAGGGACTATTATCATCCTTGCTTCCAAGTGAAACTATAAACTAAATCCCTCCCATGGTTAGCTCTGTGTGCCCCCAGGAATTAGCAAAGACAGCCAGCCTGTGAGACTAGAAGCAAGATGGAGTCAGTCAAGTTAGACTTTTCTTGCTGTCATAATCTTTGCAAAGGTGGTTTCAGTTCCCTCCCTTGTGCTTCAGCACACCTCAATCCTGAGGTGTGAGCTGGGGAGATGGGAAAAGGCTGACAACTGCTCTAGCTTCTTCCTGTTGACAGGGGGTATAGTTGGGGCAAGGGTTGCCCCCAAGGTAAGAGGAGTGAAGCCATTTTGCAGTTGTCTGTATGTATTCCCAGGTGCCTTGTTGGGTCCCCAATGTTGGTATAACAAAAACGTTAGTATTCTTATCCACATCGTTAGTATAGCACTTAAGAGAACAGTAAACTACCAGAGACCTAATGCAAGGTGTGAAAGTCTTAGCTTCAGGAGTCCTTGCAGAACTGATCTGAAGCCTTGAGGGATTCAGGTAAATATCCCCAAGAACCAATCAGATGTGAGTCATTAGTATAGGCTCAAAAACAATGGACAAGGCTAGAATTTTTTTCTTTTCTTTCTTTTTTTTTTTTTTGAGACAGGGTCTCACTCTGTTGCCCAGGCTGGAGTGCAGTGGCATGATCAGAGCTCACTGAAGCCTTGACCTCTGGGGCTAAAGTGATCCTGCCATCTCAGCCTTCCAAGTAGCTGGGACTACAGGTGTGCACCACCACACCCAGCTAATTTTTAAATAATTTTTTGTAGAGATGGGGTCTCCCTATGTTGCCCAGGCTGGTCTCGAACTTCTGGGCTCAAGTGATTCATCCTCCTGCCTTGGCCTCTCAAAATGTTGGGATTACAAGTGTGAGCCACTGTGCCCAGCCAAGGCTAGAATCTAATAACAGGCATGTTATAGGTTTTTTTTGAAACATAATTTTTCCCTCTCCAGTTTTCCCCCATTTTTACCAAAGACAAATCATAGCAGGACCAATTTATTTGCAAAATAAGCTTTGGTTTTATTTATACTAGGCCTAATTGTTTGCATGAAACATAACATGAATAATTATTTGCTATATAGGCCTTTTTAAAAAATTGGCTTTGCTGGATCTTTTTTTTTTATAAGGAATCTCAGATTAGACCTTTTAAACGCATCTTGAGCCCAGCCAAATATTTATTTGTGCCTGCAGATACCTGTATGAATTGAATGAATTCCTCATTTCTAGAGGTACCAAAATAACCTGGGATTCCTAGGCCTATCAGAAAGGGACATTTTTACTTACCACAGGTTGGGAACCTTGTAAAAACAAGGTGGCCAGTTTTTCCAAGGAATTTTTATCGGCTCTGTAGCTCAACCTCAATTCCTCAAAGCAGTCTGAAAAGTCTGAAAACATGTCATTCCAGTCAAAGCCTTGGTAAAATAACTAGTGTCTCTAATAGTGTCCTGTTACAAAAGAAAACAGATGCTTACTGAACTTATGCAAATAGCTATACTACCATAAATTAAGTATACGTAGACATAGTTTCCAAATTACAGAGGAATAAGGTAGAGAGAAAGAAATGCGCTCCAAAATTTGCTCACTGGAGTGTATTTTACTCAGTTGTTAAAAGCTGTAAATACCTCCAAATAAAAAAGTTTTCTTGACTCTGAAAAACACAAAGAATAAGCAACGTTTTAAGCAAAAAATCATAAAAAGATTATTTTGGTCTTCTGTTTGCTCAGTCCATGCAAATAACTCCTGTTCTGCTCAATATTCATGAACACATAAGCTCTCCATGAAAGTCCTAGAAGTTTTTTCCCTCTATTCCAGTGGCACAACCTCCAAAGTCATCAGAAACCTGCATTCAAGAGCACAGAAAGTGCTTATTGAGTTGAAATGGAGTTAAGTGGAGTTCAAAAAAGCTTCCAGAAGATGGATCTGTTTAAGCTGTAACTTGAAGGGTGAAGAAATAGAAAGTCCAGGCAGAGGAAATAGTATGTTTTATTTTACATAGTCATGTAGTTTTTATCATATATCTTTGCACACATTAGAAATAATTTTGAGGCCGGGTGCAATGGCTCATGCCCGTAATCCCAGCACTTTGGGAGGCCAAGACGCATAGATCACCTGAAATCAGGAGTTCAAGACCAGCCTGGCCAACATGGCAAAACCGTATCTCTACTAAAAATATGAAAAATAGCCGAGCGTGGTGGCATGCACCTGTAATCCCAGCTACTCAGGAGGCTGAGGCAGAAGAATCACTTGAACCTGGGAGGCGGAACTTGCAGTGAGCTGAGATCACGCCATTGCACTCCAGCCTGGGCAACAGAGTAAGACTCTGTCTCAAAAAAAAAAAAAAAAAAAAAGAAAGAAAATTTTTATATAATGACTAATTTTATTTATTATTATTTTTCTTGAGACAGGGTCTTGTTCTGTTGCCCAGGCTGGAATGCAGTTGCACAATCAGCGCTGACTGCAACCTTGACTTCCCTGGCTTAAGGGCTCCTACTGCCTCAGCCCCCGAAGTAGCTGGGACTACAGGTGTGTGCCACCATGGCCAGCTTTTTAAAAAAATTTTTTTTTATTTTAGTAGAGACAAGGTCTTGCTATGTTGCCCAGTCTAGAAATTAGATTTTTATAAAAATTTATACTAATGTCATAATTTCAACCCATTTCTAGCATCCCCACTCGCCAAACAGCTCTAATAGCTGTTCCCCATCCCAAAGCAAACTCTCAAGATCCAAAATAGTCTAACAAACAAACAAATAAGACCCAAACTTTAAGGACTTTGAGCTTTGCCAAGATAGGCTTTTATCTAACTCCTATTGGGAATGATATTCAGGCTACAGATGAGTTATTTTAGTTTTGCCTTTCTAGAGTCAACAGAAACACTGAAGCTTAAGTTTTCTAACTGTCCCCTTGATCTGTACCCTCGAGCACCCTGGATTTTATTATCTGACTATAATAGCTAGAATATAGGGGTCAGATAAATACCGCTAACAATTTATTTTTTGGAGTTTATATTGAAAGTGTGAAGCTATCTGTTTTATGACCTTAAATTATCATTCGTGAGGAAGATGGAAGAGAGATGAGGGCCTGAGGGGGTAGGCATTAGGGAAATGAGAATTTTTGACATGAGAGACTGACATGAAAAAGTAACCCCAAAATATTCAGGTAATAAAACCAATGCATTATTGATCAGCCCATCAGATTATGTGTTGTTTAGTTTCTAGTGTCTGTCTTTTAGAGTATATAGGGAGTTGGGAAGGCTTTGGGGGTTTTGGGGGGAGGGTAGGGAGGAGGTCCCTCTACTCCATTTATCATCTCTCTTGAACTGCAGAATTGGGTTTTAAAATCCAAGTTAGTGTAACCCCCAGTCAGAATGAAGCTTGGTTGCCTGCATATAGCAACAAAGTTAGGAGGAAATAGTCTCAATGATTAGACTCTCATCATCTCAGTAATATGAGAAATTGCAATTAAGGGTAATTCAGTAAGGATTTGGAAGCCTGAAATTGCTCCAGAAGTAAAAAGTCTTGCTAGACTCCTGCATCTTTTGGTTCAGGTGCCATTTATTGCTGCCACACAACCCAGTAAGCATGCCAATGTATACTATGGCTAAATATGATGCTCTAACCTTGGACCATTGCTCAGTAGCCAGTGGCAGATTGGAGTGGAGGTAAAAGTGCTCAAAACTTGGTGCCCCACAGTTATTTGTGGGAATACATATTTCCTCCACTAAATGGTAAGCTCCCTGAGGACACAAAATATACTTTATTAATTCCTTTATCCTCCATCAGGCCTATCAAGTATTTTGTATGTATTAGAAACTATTTTTGTTGTTAGAAGTACAGATTCTGGGTTCACACCTGTAATCCTAGCACTTTGGGAGGCTGAGGTGGGTGGATCACTTGAGTCTAGAAGTTCAATACCAGCCTAGCCAACATGGCGAAAGCTCATCTGTACAAAAAATACAAAAATTAGTTGGGCATGGTGGCGCACATCTGTGGTCCCAGCTACTCAGGGGGCTGAGGCAAGAGGATCGCTTGAGCCCGGGAGGTCAAGGCTACAGTAAGCCGTGATTGTACCACAGCACTTTAGTCTAAGCAATGGAGCAAAACCCTGTCTCAGAAATAAGTAAATAAATTAAAAAGTACAGATTCTGGAGCCCAGTAGATAAGGATTCAAATTCTGAGTGCCAACGTGACTGTGGTTTGGTGTTTAAAGTTGTAATTAGGAATTCACCACTTACCACCTTCATCCTCTTCCTGGCATTAACTCCTGTAAGCTTCAGTTTCTTCTTTAGAAATGTGGATAATTGATAGCACCTACCTCATAAGGAGTTTGGGAGGGTTAAATGAGATTGTTCACATAAAGCACTCAACAATGTGTCTGGCATTCAGTAAATGTTGCTATTATCAACGGAGGTTGTGCAGTAGGTTTTCAAAGAAGGTGTATTAAGTTGTTGAATTATGGATCATGCTTGTGGTGCACAAGCAAGCGAACACAGTTGAGGTACAGCAATGGAAAATTGCAGGTGAAGCTGGCTTCAGAACGACATGCCCAGGGACTCAAATGATGGCACCCAGACCTGGTTTCTCTCATTTCATAATCAGTGTTGCATTCACTGTGTTTGCTCCATTCTCAGACAGCCTCTCCTCTCCAGGTCAAGACCTGGAAGAGTCTGCTTCCCTTTAAGTCAAATCAAAGCTTCAGCTAGGTCTTGTTGGCTTGCATTGGGCAAATGAAGATTATGCACCTGTGCCTGAGCCATCCTCTGAAGCCAGAGGATGCAGTGTGCTTGGGCCTTGTTCACGTGCTCATGCCTGGAGTGAGGGGGCAGACAGCTACACCTAAATCATATTGACTAAGAGTGGAGGCAGGGCTGGTTCCTCAGAGGGAAATTAAGGTGCATGTTCTAAAAGAAGGTGAATAACTGCTGTGTAGAAAAAGGTTTTGAAAGGTGGTAAATAATTAATATAAAGTAGCATTGATGCTTCAAGAAGATATACCACTAAGGTATATCTTCATTCGCCCAATGCGCGCCAACAGGGTATTGAAAAAGGTAGGAAATAATTAATATACTACATTATGTTATATATTAGTGTTATAAATCTTGGGTTTCAGGAAATGGAAATCTTATTTTGTAATTGGTAACAGTAAAGCAAGTAGGAGAGAAAGGGAAATAGATTTATATTGTATCAATTTAGCTAAACTGGAACTGGGTTTCCCTGAATTTTTTTCCCGGCATGATTGTGGATTGATTGGGCCACAGCAGAAGCTTTGTCCAAGATTTGGAAGGTGGGAGTTAAGTGCCTATTCTTTTTATGCTCAGAAGGTCAGTCCAGGGCATTAGAGCCACTGTAGCTCACATACATTGTTGCTTCTCTGCTGGCTCACCTGACAGGCATGAGGCAGCAGCTGGGTCCACCAGCCCTTATAGATCCTGCCAGATTGCTCCTTCAGCTTCTGCGACCCCCAGGCCAGGTGTGTATTTACTCCTGACTAAGGTGCCGCTGTTCTTCAAAGTGATCCTCACGTGGAAGTGGTAGGCCTGGAGGTAGGGAGATACCATCATGGGTTCCAGTCTGTCTGGAGGCCCAGCTCTTCCCCACAGGCTCCAGTTTGTCTTTACCTTCTCCAACTTCATGTCCATCTTTCCTTGCCAACTACCTTCCCTGCAGACTGCAGACCCAAGCACCGGGTGCAGAAGCCATAGCATAGAGCTTTTAATGATCTCCCACAATTGCATAAGGTCCAATCCTTAAAACAAATCCATTAGTCTATATCACTCCTAGTGGTTCTGCTTCTCTGATTGAATTTTGGAACATGGAATGAAACATATGGACTTTAAAGTCTGACAGCCTGGCTGTACCACTTACAACTGTGTGATCTTAGGAAACTCACTCAACCTCTCCGAGCCTTACTTTCCTCAAGTGTTAAATGAGAACACTAATCCTTTCCTTTTAGGATTGTTGTGATATAATAAATAAAAATCACTTAACAATGCTCAAACTTCAACAGCATTCAACAATGTTTTTGAGGCTTTCAGGTTTTGGGAATACATTGAAGAACAAGGCAAGCATATCCCTGACCTGATCATGCTTAGGGTTTAGCTAGGGATACTGGCAAGTTAACTAGAGTGTGGTAAGTACAGTGTGGTAAGTATTCCTACAAGGAAAAGAAGGAGTAGGATGGGAGGACTAGCTTCATCTTGGTGGTGAGTAGGGGAGAGGAGTATGTCAAGGAAGGATTCCCAGAGGAAGTGGCATCTACACTGAGCCCCAGGGACAGATGGGAATCTTCTGTCATTTTAGGAAGAGGGTATTATGTGTGCAAAGCTGATAGGCAAGGGAAAGCCTGGAGGTTCTCATCATCGTTAGGGTTCATATTGCAGATGCCAAGTGCTGGCCGTGCCAGCCCCCACCACCAGCGAGTGGGTCGTATGTCCAGAGCAGGGAGGAGGCATGGAAACTGGGAGGTGCCAGAGCCCAGGGAGCAGAGCAGCCAGGAGCCCGGAGGCCTCATGGAACCACCTAGACTGGCTGTGAGTACACCCTGGACTGGGAATGGAAATATAAGGCTATTTTAGGGCAGTGTTCTAGCAAGTAAACATGACTTCCTAAGAAGAGGAAAAGGACGAAGGGCAGAAAGGAAGGAGCCAGATGCCATGAGTTACACAATGTGCCAGTGAAGGCCATGGGGAACCATGTGACGGGAGGGAGGAAGCTGCAATCTGTGTGTGGGTTTTTGCTGAATTGGAGTTTCCTCTCTCCTCTCCGGGACATGTTGTGCTATGCCATGTTGTACTATGGCATTTGAGATTATCTGGGGGCCAGAAGGACTTCATATCCAAGTGATAATAAGGGTATATCTTCTTGAAGCATCAATGCTACTTAAAGATTGCTTTTTTGGGGGAAAGCCTATCTTATATTAAAAATGTATCTAATAGATATTTCATAGAACAGAATGCAAATAGGTTTTGGGTTTTTTCTTAGGATAAAATGTGGGCCTTCAAGGAAATGCCTCCACTGGGGAGAGCTGGTCCCTGCTATTCCCTTAGACCCAGGCTAGCCAGTATGAGGTTACTTTGTTCTGGCATTGAGAGTACTTGGCCAGAGAAAGAGAAGTTTAAAGCCCAGGTGAGAGTCTAGCCTGAACTTTCTTTTCTCTGAAGGCTATGTCTTACCAGCCCCTCATCTCCAGGACTGGCTACATGATCTGTGGGACCCAGTGCAAAATGAAATTATTAAAAATTTCAAGATGGGGACAGCAGTGCACTAAAAGCATGGGGCCCTTCTAAGCAGAGGGCTCTGAGTGATCGGGCAGGCCCCACACCTATGAAGCTGGCTCTGCCCACCTCCCTCCCCTCATCCCAGCACCTATCTGGGACATTTCTGAGGTACAGCACCAGCTGAAGAGAGAGGAGATAGAGACTTGCCCCTTGTATGTCTTATTTATAATCTTTTCATGCCTCCCACAGGATCTCTGTCTTCTCCAAATTGTTGGGAAGATGGAGGACAGGGCATGATTCCATGGAGGTTTCATTTTGTTGATTGGTTCTGCAGATGTCTTTGATGCCTGCCTGAGTTTCTTCACAGAAGTAAGTAGAAAGAGAAACCCTTTGTGGCCAACCATGTATCCCTCCCCTGTGCCTACAGGTGGATCTAGAGAACATGAGGCTTGAGCTCTGTTGCCTATGTTACACCCTGGCCTATCTGTGTGATTCTGGCTAAGGGTGAATGGTAGAATATTTTCATCTAAAATTTACAGGTGACCTAACCAAAATCACTGTTTCCCAAGAAGGTAATGTCAGGCCAGGAAGGCAGGTACTGGTTCACAGAGAACAGCCTTCCATGTAAGTTGTAACTGTGGGAGCCAGCACGGGACATTCATACCCATTGCTCCTATGGAATACTTGGCTCGATATTAGAAAGGAGCTCAGGGTAGTACACTTCACGTGCCCCGGTAACAGTGAGCCTCCTTCAGCAGGTATGCTTTTTCTCTCTTTTTTTTTTTAAGCAGGAATGGAAGAACCCAAGGATTTCCTTTTGTGGTTAAAAATCTTACAGCAGCAGTTCTTTCTTATTTCCGTGCGTGGAATATTCTTCCTCCTGACTCTTCTGTTGGAATTCTATCTAGCTTTCAGGGCCTATTTCAGAAGCCACAATCTCTTCAATAATCTTTTCTGACAGTCCTATATCCCTGTATTTATTTTTTCCTTATTTTGTAACATCTTCTAAGATGTTTATTCCATAATTTACAAAATACCTACTATGTACTTGATATACTTATCATTCTCTGTTTTGAATTCATTTATTCATTCACAAACATTGCCCCGTGAGTGCCTTCTCTGCCCAGGTGCTATGTAACAGTGGCAATCCAGCCAAGCTCAGTCCCTGCCCTGATGGTGGTGCAGCCTGGAGGCAGAGAGAGTTCTTGTTGGTGACAAGGGCTACTTGTGACTCATCTGTGTGTCTCCTTCAGTGGCAGGCACAGCCTCTTCTGTTTACTATCTGCTCAATAAAAATATTCGTTGAATTAAATGGAACATGATATGATTCCAGTTGCACTTTGTGACAAGTGAAATAAAAGTCTGTCACAATTCTAGACAAATGTTTTGCTAGTTGTGGGATGGGTTATAATATAAATGCCTTCACCACGGAAGTCATTGCTGTGTGTTTATGGTGGCTTTGTCAGCATTACAACATAGAAATGCATCAGGCGTGAGTTATTCCCAGCCAGATTTTCTATTTTTGTTAGGCTTTTTTTACAATTGCTTTTATTAGTTATTCCTTCATGATGTCTTGGAGAGCCACCCCATAAAGTTATTCATGCTGGTTAATTTAGGAGCTCCTTCATGACATTTCAAGATTTACCAGCTTTGTAGGTGGTGATAGAAATGTCACAAAATGTTTTCGTTGTGTATTTTCTCTGTGCCACATCATTTAGAAAAATAAATAAAAACTTTTAAGAACATCATATACTGCTAGTCTAGCATGACTTTGGGGGTATTGCCCAACCTGGAAGCGTATGACATACATTCCTTCAGTCCCCTCACTCTGTTCCCATCTCTCTGAAACTGCCCTATCAAGGTTGCCAAAGACCTCCAAGGAGCACGTATTTTGTCTGCCTCTGCGGCAGCCTCTCATCAGTACTGGGCATAGTTTACACTCCCTCTCCTTGAAGCACTACCCTTTCTTGGCTTCTGAGACACACACAGTCTGGATTTTTATCTCTCTCAGGCTCCTTTGCTGACTTCTCTCCTTCCCCAAGTGAGGGCCTTCTTGGCTCTTTGCCTTCTCTGTGTACCCCTCTCCTTAGATAATCTCATCCAGCCCCTTGGCTTTAACTCCCATCTATGTGCCAGTGACCCCTGATTTCAATTTTCATCCCTGACCTCTCCTCTGTGCCCCAGATTGACATATCTCAATGCTCACTTGACATTTCTACTTGGATGTTTAATAGGCCTCTCAAACTCTGCATTTTAAAAAAGCAATTTTTTTTTTTAGCTTTCTTAGGTAGTGTGTGTTTATATCTTGGCTTCTGATCATGAGAAATGCAAACTACTGCCATCTAATTTTCAAACAGTAATACCACCTTACATTACAGTTGAAAAGTACAGATGAAAAGTCCCCTCATCCAGACACAGGTGTCTGCAGCAGAAGCCATGTGCAGTACGTCTGGTCCAGCCACAGCCTCACATGGAGCCAGCACCTGTGCTGGTGCCTGGAGCTGCCTGCCCTGCAGTAGCAGCCTGCATGCCTGGCTGTGTGCAGTGGCTGGACCCTGCGCTTGCTTGCCCACACACCCCTTGCTGCTCCACATCTGGCTCATGTTTGGCAGGTGTGGAATCCGGGCCAGTAGCACAAGCTGAGCACAGCCTGCTGGGCCGAGTGGGCAGAACGAGCCCAGCACGCCCGAGTAAAACTCAGGCAAAGGTGCCACCAGCCACAGAGGCTTCCAGCTGGAAAAGTGACACCCCTAAGGATCCCAGGACACTGACACCTACTCGCTTAGTGATTGTGGATATAATCTTAAATCTTTACGAAGCTCATTTAAAAAAATTTGTAAAACAAAGTACTCAGCATGCTGCCTGGTGCATAGTAGAAGTCCAATCAATGGAAGCTTAGAGATGCCAGGACCACAGAACCGTGGGTGCCACAGCCCTGGGTTCAGGAGCCCCCAGGTCTGTGCTCCCCAAAGGGCCGCAGCTCTTCTCTTCTTCTTGTTGCTTACAACATGGTGAGTGTGTTGGGGGGCAGGGGTGGGGGGCATGTTTCAGCCCTGTTTAATTTATACCTCTTTTAGTCCTGCCACTTGGTGGGTCCTGAGTTCTTGTGCTGCATCCAGAAAGAATGAGGTACTCAAACAACTGGAGGATGAGCAAGGGAGAGAGGAGCTTCACTGAGCAGCAGAACACTTCTTGAGGAGACCCGAAGTGGGTAGCTCCTATCCGCAGACAGGTTGTCCTGAAGTCTGTGCAGCCCTCAGCTGAGAGGAGACCCAGAGCAGGTAGCTCCTATCCTCAGGCAGGTCATCCCATGTCTGCCTGAGTCTGGCTGAGTCTGGGGTTTATACAGGCTTTAGAGGGGAGAAACTGTGTATGAATTGGTCCATGGGTGGCCATGGGTGTGCAAGAAAAAGCACCATAAGTTCTCATTCCAGTCTGCAGAACTGAAAGCCGAGTCCCCAGGCTTCAGGCCATCCCCAGCTTGGAGGTGGGGCTTCACTGGGTACCTGCCCCTTTCCACCCAGGAGCCTGTCTGCCTCCTGCCCTCCACGGCACCCACAGTGCCCAGGCTGTTCCTGCTAAGGGGCTCCTGCAGGCCTACACTGCTTCCCATGCTCGTCAGTGCCCAAAGTGTGGAGGGGTCCTAGGTGGCAGGGTGCTGGCATGTCAGTGCCTCAGAGCATGCACACTTGGCCAAATCATGTCAGCACCCAGGTTTGGCCACAGTTTGCTCCAAAATCGGAGCAGGTGCCAGGAGCAGGGAGAGGTCAGACAGTGGGAGCAGTCACCTCTGAGTCTGCAGGGGCAGGGGGAATTCCTGGGCCCCAAGAGTGCAGGGATGCCAGGGTCTGTAGCCAGGGCTGGGCAGCTGCAGCTGCACCCAGGAGGGCAGGGATCCCATCCCTCCAACTTGGAAGGGTCTGCTCCCGGCTCCCACTGGCTCCATGGAGCCTGCTGCCCCAGCCACGCCTCCCCCACTACAGCTGGCATCATGGCAGCAGCCACTCCACACAGGCCACTGCTGCCATCACCAGCACTTGAATTCAAACCTAGGTCTGTCTGACTCCCAAACCTGGACTCCTTGCACAAAATTACCTTGTTTAATCATCACAGCCCATTGGCCGAAGGACCTGTGCTTGATTATCCCCATTTGCCCAGTAAAGAACAGACAGGTTAATGATTTGCTCCACATCATAGAGCAAGTTATCAAGAGCCAAGGTTAGAACCTTCCTTCCCACTCTTCCGTGTTTTTTCAGAGCACCAAATCACAGTTCACATGTTACGTTGTAAAAGCTCTATTAATGGCAGTTCCATTTTACTTATGGATAGACATAAAATGTGATTTCTGAGAATCTTAAACATTGCGATAAATATGGCTTAGCTTCAACACAGGTCTGGTAAATTCCTGTTTGTTCCAGTTCACCTATGAATCAGGTACTGTTTCTACCCCTTTATTGGTTCCAGAATCCTCTCACAAGTCCTATGAACAATGGTGCTAATAACATAAGGGCACAAACACCCTCCTCGGCCTTTATCGTGTCTTTGGCTGCCCTGACGCCATCACCAGACAATCAGCAGAGCACCCCGAGGAAGGGTAGACATCATCTTATCTGGGTTTTATTCCCTTATTTGTAAAATCGTAAAGAGATTGTATCATAAAAATCCAGCAAGAAGGTCTCATGTCCTTGAATCCCACTATTCAAAGCAGGTTCCCAGAGGAGAGTATCATTTTATGTCCTGGCAAGAAGATCTCTTCTTGAAGCTGCTGACATGGTATCCTCAAACCTGTATTCCAGAAATGGTGTCTATGATGTGCTGTGACCAAGCAGTGATTCTCAGAAAAAAAAAAAAAAAAAAAGTGGTCATGGACACAGCTCTCTGGTGATTCTTTATTCAGCTAAGGGGGCACCATACTGTTCCTTTAGCAGCATCTCCACGATTCAAATTCCCTTCTGAGCTCCCTGTCTTAAGAATGTGCTGGCAAAAGTTTCCAAAATGCAGTTGAGAAATACAGCTCCAGTGACTGAAATCTTGCCTTTTTCAATGAGCTCTGTCCAATTTGGATTTTCCACACTTTCCCAGAAGACTGACTTTTCCTTCCTAAATGCATACTGTGTCCACATAAGGCAATGACTCCATATAACCATGTTTCTTTCTTGAGGATTGAGCCATGACTCCCCTTTTAATTGGATGTTAGTTACTAAAAAGGGGATTATTATTATTATTATTATACTTTAAGTTCTAGGGTACATGTGCACAATGTGCAGGTTTGTTACATAGGTATATATGTGCCATGTTGGTTTGCTGCACCCATCAACTCATCATTTACATTAGGTATTTCTCCTAATGCTGTCCCTCCCCCAACCACCCACCCCCTGACAGGCCCCAGTGTGTGATGTTCCCCGCCCTGTGTCCAAGTGTTCTCATTGTTCAGTTCCCACATATGAGTGAGAACATGCGGTGTTTGGTTTTCTGTCCTTGTGATAGTTTGCTGAGAATGATAGTTTCCAGCTTCATCCATGTCCCTGCAAAGGACAAGAACTCATCCTTTTTTATGGCTGCAAAGTATTCCATGGTATATATGTGCCACATTTTCTTAATCCAGTCTATTATTGATGGACATTTGGGTTGGTTCCAAGTCTTCGCTATTGTGAATAGTGCCACAATAAACATATGTGTGCATGTGTCTTTATAGTAGCATGATTTATAATCCTTTGGATATATACCCAGTAATGGGATGGCTGGGTCAAATGGTACTTCTAGTTCTAGATCCTTGAGGAATTGCTACACTGTCTTTCACAATGGTTGAACTAATTTACACTCCCACCAACAGTATAAAAGCATTCCTATTTCTTCACATCCTCTCCAGCTTCTGTTGTTTCCTGACTTAAAAAGGGGATTTTTAAATGCCTTTTTGGATTTTCCCCTCAAACCCCTTCCACTCAGTCCCCTCCACCCCCAGCTTTTCTGTCGCAGGAAATGAAACCACCTTACACTGTTACTCAAACCAAAACCTCAGGAGTCTTTGACTCTCCACCCACCCCAACCAATGCAATACATCAGGAAGTTCTGTTAACTCCATCACCAAGATACCTCCTAATGCTGTTTGTGACACCTCCACTGCTGCCATCTTGGTCCGAGATACCATCGTTTCTCTCCTAATCCCCTCCCTGCTTCCTATCTGGCACCTGTAGTCTAGTTATAGCTCAAATGCCAGAGGGGTGTTTTAAAACATAATCAGAACATGTCCTTTTCACTCCAGGGGCTTCTAGTCACACTCAGAATCAAACCCAAGGCCTCTTCCTTCCTGGCCCCTGAGACCCTATATGAACTATCCCCGCCTGCCTCTCCTCCCTTGGTAACATTACGTTATAGCCACACGTGCCCTGAACACACAGATCTGCCTCTCACCCGAGGGCCTTTGCACAAGCTCTGCCCTGTGCCAGACACATTCTTCTCCTAAGTCGTCCCATGTCTGGTTCCTTCTTATTCGGGTTTCAACTTCAATGCCATCCTCTTTGAGAGACCTTTGACCACTTAGATGTAGCCCCCAGTTCCTGCACCCCAGCTGTCATTTCCTTGCACATCTCTGTCTTATCTTCGTCATACCATTTACTATTATTACATGTTTTCTCCTTATTTATACATTCCTGCCACCTCAGAATGTAAGTGCCATGAGAATAAGGTCCTGGTCATCCCGTTCAGTGTTGCATCCCAGCACCCACAGCAGTCCCTGGCACAGAGTAAGTCTTCAGGATATGTTTGATGATTAAATGAATGAATGAATATCTTTTAGAAAGAGCCAGTCCTCTCCATAGACTGCAACCTAAATCATGAGACTCAGAAGTGTTTCAAAATCCCCATTGCCTAATAAGACATTTCAACTTTTAGATTAATTCCATTGGCCACTGCCTTAAAATATCATTGTTACTGTAAAAAAAAAAAATTACCTAAAGGAGAACAGAGATCTTGTACTACGCTGTTAATTCTTCAAAACTTAAGACTGAGTTAGTTTTCAAATCATTTTTATCTTAGAAATCAAAGGCAGTGGGACCAAGGACAAATACATTATAATGAAAGTGTGAAAGAGAGAATATGAAAAGTTGGCTGCATGGGGGCATTGCCCAGTCAAGACAGATGTGGGTGAAACATCATGGGCAAGGAGGGGGTTTTCCCATGAGAGGCCAAAATTGGAGAGAGGGTGAAGAGAGGGTTTGCTGGGTACTTCTCACATGCTAGCATCGTGTTAGGTGCCTTAGGAATAAGGAAGAAGTGAAGCACAAACTCTGGCCCTCAGAACCTTCTGGGAAACCTGATGCTATGGTAATTTCTGGTGAGGATGATCATGTTTAATAAACAAGGCACAAACATTTCAGCTCTGCTATATCCCCAGGCGTCTCTCCCAAAATCAGTTTACTTCTCTACTTTACAAGAAAAATCGGTTAGCTTCAGGGTTTATAAAACTCACTAAAACATACAAATGTAAAACCAAATGTTACCCTGCTGATTTGAAAGGGATTCTGGCATGACTTCTCAGATAAAGATACAAATACATTCTTTGTTCATTTCCATGAACGGCCTTTTTATGGCCTTTGAGACCTAGTCTAAGTCAGTAAAAGTCAGAATTTGTGTTGCTGATAGGTGTTGGCCTTGTAAAACTGGAAAAAAGGAATCACATTTTCTATAACATATGAATGCACAAGTGATTCATTCTTTGGCTCAGGATGGAAACATTTATTTTTGGCACTCTTGATTCTTCTTTCTTCATTAGCTTCACAGATTTTTCTCAATACGATGTCGACGTTGGACGGGCTTCATTCACAAGGAAACACCAAGATAAATGGGGCGACTAACATCCAACTATTTAAAACTTGTAAATATTTATGAGAAAATTATATCCGTCTTTGTGGGGATTTCTCTCTGAAATGTGGATGTAACTATTGAGGGCTCTAGCTTCTCTTTAAATGGTGGATTCTAGTGTTAGTATTGCAGTGCTCTACAGCAAAATCAGTATGACCATTGTGTATAAAATAGCTACGCTGAATCTTGAATAAAAGGGATAATGCTTCTTTACTTGTACGACCCTTCCCACTGCTGAGCCTAGAACATCATATTTTGAGATCAGTGACCTAAGTCCTGGACCAGCAAGATAATTTGCAGGGCCCAGTGCAAAAAGGAAATATGGGGCCTTTTGTTAAAAAATATATATATTAAAAATGTCAAGATGATAACAGAGAACATCAAACAAGCATGGAGCTCCTCTAAATGTGGCGACCTATGTGACTGTACAGGTCTCAAGCCCAGAAAGCTGACCCTGCACAAGCCCTCATTTGAGACCTTTGCTATGACTTGTTCAGGTGAATTAACCATTCTGCACCTACTTTGTCCTATCTGCAGAACAGGTGAAAAGAGTAACGTATTTTCTATTAATCATGATGATTACCTGTAACAACTGAGAGTTGATTTTTTAGTATACCAGTCAGGCAGGTAAAAGGCGATGCAACTTAGCATTGGGGACTGTCATCCCCAGTAAAAACTAGGAAATTTGTAAATGTCCACTTACTGGTTGTTACCCAAATAGAATGGACAGGGACAGTGGTCTGAGGATTGAGGTACAAATATCAGAAGGATGAGAAGAGTCATGAGAAAAATAATGAAAATACCTATAGTCTTAAAAAAATTTTTTTTTGAGACAGAGTCTTGCTCTGTCACCCAGGCTGGAGTGCAGTGGTGTGATCTCAGCTCACTGCAACCTCCAGTGAGCTCAAGCGATCCTCCTGCCTTAGCCTCCCAAGTAGCTGGGACTGCAGGCACATGCCCCCATGCCTGGCTAATTTTGTGTTTTTTGTAAAGATGGAGTTTTGCCATGTTGCCCAGGCTGGTCTTGAACTCCTGGTCTCGAGTGGTCCACCTGCCTTGGGTCTCCCAGAGTGCTGGGATTACAGATGCAAGACACAGTGCCCAGCCTAAATTTTTTATTACATATATTTTATTTTAGAGAAGAGGTTTCACCATGTTGCCCAGGTTGACATTGAACTCCTGGGCTCAAGCAATCTTCCCACCTCAGCCTCTGAGTAATCAGGACTACAGGTGTGCAACACTGTGCCTGGCTTATGTATTTTTTATTTTAAAAACAACTGTATAAGTTGAATGAGCCAGGCATGGTGGCTCGCACCTGTAATCCCAGCACTTTGGGAGGCAGAGGCAGGTGGATCACTTGAGGTCAGGAGTTCGAGACCAGCCTAGCCAACAGGGTGAACCCCCATCTCTACTAAATAAACAAACAGACAAACAAACAACAACAAAAAACTCAACAACTGTGTAGGTTGAAAAGCCATCATAAGTCTATTTAAATAAGCAATTAAAAAATATTTGATTATTTTTAATGTTTAAAGTGTTTCGTGGTCTTTTTAAAATAGGTTTTAAAAAAAATTGTGGTAATAATGGCCGGGCGCGGTGGCTCATGTCTGTAATCCCAGCACTTTGGGAGGCCAAGGCGGGCAGATCACGAGGTCAGGAGGTCGAGACCATCCTGGCTAACGCGGTGAAACCCCGTCTCTACTAAAAATACAAAAAATTAGCCGGGCACGGTGGTGGGCGCCTGTAGTCTCAGCTACTCAGGAGGCTGAGGCAGGAGAATGGCGTGAACCTGGGAGGCGGAGCTTGCAGTGAGCCAAGATAGCGCCACTGCACTCCAGCCTGGGCGACACAGCGAGACTCCATCTCAAAAAAAAAAAAAAAAAAAAAAACTGTGATAATACACATATAACACAAAATTTACCATCATAACCATTTTTAAAACTACAGTTCAGTAGTTTTAAGTACATTCACACTGTTGTGTCACTGTTGGGACATGGAAAACAATACCCTAAAATGAAGGCCTCAGAAGCAGCCTGAGAAGCAAAAGGTTTTCTTTGACCTTCTCCTGCTCGCCTCCTGTCTCTCAGTCCCACTCTTCCCCAAGGGCAGCCATAGAAACTAGAATCCCTCTTCCCCAGGTGGGTCCTAGAAACCAGAACCCCTTTTCCCAAAAGCCAGCTATAAAACCTAAAAATATTATCAAACTTTTCATCCGCCTTTCTTGTAAACCAAAAATAAAATTCTAAGTACTCCAACCATCTGAACGGACTCCTCTTCTTGGCAAGGGCATCCCAAAGTTAACCTGAAAAACAAGTTCAGGCCATGATGGGAAGGGGGAGCCAGACATGCCTCATTGTACCCTCTTCCTTTTAGAATTGTTGATAGAACAGACTCCTTAAGTCTGATAAGAAACATTTACAATCTGTTCTCTCTGAAGGCTTAACCTGCACGATAAAACCTTCGTCTCCACAATCCTTTATCATAACCCAGACATTCCTTTCTATTGATAATAACTCTTTCAACCAATTGCAAATCAGAAAATCTTTAAATCTCTCTATGACCTGGAAGTCCCCACTTTGAGTTGTCCCACCTTTCTGGACCAAACCAATGTACATCTTACATGTATTGATTGATGTCTCATGTTTCCCTAAAATGTATAAAACAAAGTCGTGGCCTGACCACCTTAGGCACATAGGCAGGGCCTCTTGAGGCTGTGTCATGGGTGTGTCCTTAACCTTGGCAAAATAAACTTTCTACATTGATTGGGACCTGTCTCATATACTTTTGGTTTACATTCTGTATAAAAACTGGTCATAAGGAAATGATCGGACCTACCTTGTTTGACTGTAGGTCATAAGACCCCCATTCCAGAAAGGGTCCTGTCCCATACCCAGAAGGAAGAAATGCTGCTCAGAGAGGCCAAGAAGAATCTAGACAGACAGGCCTTGCTGGGTTTCCTCACTCCATCTGTTAAAGTTAGATCATACCCTTTTGTCCAGTCATATTTCTAAACAGCTCTACATACTTTTTGAACCTAAGCATAAAAATGTGCACTTTCCTCTGTCTTCATTCTGAAGGTTCCCACGTACACATTAAATGCATTTGTATGTTATTTCTCCTATTAGTCTGCCTTTTGTGAGTTGATTTTTCAGTGAAACTTCATAGGGAGAAGGGGAACTTTTCCCTTGGCCCCTAGTTAACTAATCTCCAGAACATTCTCGCCTTGCAAAACTGAACTTCTATGGCTATTACACAACTTCTCATTTCCCCATCCCCCTAGTGCCTGACAACAACCATTCTACTTTCTGTCCCTATAAATTTGACTATTTTAGACACTCCCACCAGTGGAATTTTATAGTATTCATCTTATTGTGACTGGCTTATTTCACTTAGCATAATGTCCACAAGGTTCATGCATAGTATAGCATATGTCAGAATTTCCATCCTTTGAAATGCTAAGTAATAATAGTTCATGGTATGCATATACCACTGTGAGGGAAGAAAAAAATGTTTTCCTTTACCTTCTTAGGTTCAGTATCTGGGGCCCTGCAAATTAGACTGACAAAAGACAGATTAGCAGGAGGAAAGGTTTATCATGTATATATACAGGGGCCTTCCTAGAAAAGTGAAGGGGCAGAGAAGCAGTTAGACCTAAGAGGTGACACAGCATTTTGACAAACAGTGATACATTTGATACATTGCAGAGACTGACAAGACAAAGGAAAAGGGGGATTCCTAAGGGTGGTAACTTGTGGAAAGGAAATATATAGGGAAATACATAGAAGAAAAGGGTGGTTTAGTAAGGTTTGTTATATACATTCCTCTCCAGGTCTTTGGGCTGAAAAGAATCTAGAGTCATCTCCAGTGATGAAGAGTCCCGATGATTAATGAAACCACCTTTGCGAAGATTATGACAGCAAGAGGAGTCTAACATGACCGACTCCATCTTGCTTCTAGCCTCACAGACTGGCTGTCTTCACTCATTCCTGGGCATAGGAAGCTAACCATGGAAGGGATTTAGTTTCTAGTTTAATGTGGAAGCAAGGATGACAATCCCTCCCTAAAACTGATCCCCTCCTTGTTCAGGAGCTGAAACCACCTTTGTAAAACTGATGAAAGACTGCAAGATTAGAATTATGGGAGTGGCCTAAATTCTGCTAAAATATAGTTTCTATAATCCCTTACTACTCAGGAGTCATGTGGCCAGAGGTCACAAGATTTGTGACTTCCCCTATTGCTCCTATAGATAACATTATGATTGTAGAACTTAAGATTGATCTTTTGAGATGTTTTTCAGACTTTTGCATTTTGGCCACTGACTGACGCTACTGACTCATGACTCAGCCGGTCCCATGGCCCCCACCCAGAGGCAGACTCAGTGCATGAGGACCATTTTCCACAACCCTATGATTGTATCCTCAGTCAGTCAGCAACACGTATTCCCTAGTCCCCTACCCACCAAGCTATCCTTAAGAAACCCTAACCTCCAAGCCTTCAGGAAGTCCATGTGGCCAGCCTAGTGTTAATTAAACTCTTTCTTTACTGCAATACCACAATCTCAGTAAATTGGATTTGTCTGTGCAGAGGGTAGACCAAACCCATCAGGCAATTGCATTAAGAGTTGTTCTCTTCCTTGGCAAGGGAGAGGACACCTTTATAAACGCATAACCTAAAAATAAAATCCTAAGCCCACACTGACTGAACAGATCCTTCTTGGCCATGGAGACACAAAAAACCTTAAGAACTGAATTTCCAACCATGACAGGAAGTGAGGTTGAACACACTTTGTTATACTCCCTCCCTTCTGGAGTTTAGGCACAACTGACCAGTATTAATGTTAAAATAGAGATCATAAGACTGACAAAACAGACTCTTTGCGACCGTAAGATACCAAATTGTAAACGGGACCTATGACCATGCCAGACAAGGGTTAAGTCACATCCCTACGGGTCACTCTGACCCAGTGTATTGGGTAATGAACCTCCTTAACTTAAACATTCCTTTCTACCGACTTCAAATCTTTAGACAAAGCTTAATTTTTTCAACCAATTTCCAACTAAAGAATCCCCAAAACCCACCTATGACTTGTAAGTGCTCTTCTCCCCACCTCAGGATGTCCTGCCTTTTTGGGCTGAACCGATATTGTCTTCCATAAAGTGATTTATGTCTTTAGCTGTAATTCCTATCTCCTTGAAATGTATACAACCAAACTATAACCCGACTGCTTTGGACACACTTTCTCTGATTTTTTTTTTTTTTTTTTTTTGACATAGTCTCCCTCTGTTGCCCAGGCTGGAGTGCTATGGAAAGATCTCGGCTCGCTGCAGCCTCTACCTCCTGGGTTCAAGTGATTCTCATGCCTCAGCCTCCCGAGTAGCTGGGACTACAGGTGCCCACCACCATGCCCAACTAATTTTTGCATTTTTAGTATAGACAGTGTTTCGCCATGTTTGCCAGGCTGGTCTTGAACTCCTCACCTCAAGTGATCCACCTGCTTTGGCCTCCCAAAGTGCTGAGATTACAGGTGTGAGCCACTGTGCCTGGCCATGAGCACACTTTCTCAAGACCACTTAAGGTTGTGTTTCTCCAGGTCATGGCCCCTCATGTTGGTTCTGAAAAATCTCTTTAAACTGTTCTGCAGACTTTGGTTTTTCCATTAAAAATGGAAAGTCATGTCCTGCTTTTAGCCAGATAGGGGGAGGGCAGAGAGTTTTTTGTTTGCTTGTTTGTTTTTTGTTTTCTGTCTGCCGTTTCTTGATTGTCTTCAGCTCAAAATAATTCTTATGCCAAAGTGGCATATTTTGGGGTGTCATATTCTGGTTCCCTTCACCACGTTTTGTTTATCCATTCATCCATTGATGGACACTTGGGTTGGTAGGCTTTTTAAAAATACTCCCAAAATGTCTTATCAAGACATTAATTTGAAACAAGTGCAGTGCTCTCCCTAAAAGGAATTCTACTGAATAAAATTTCTCCATTGTTACCAACAGCAGACTGTGTTTTGGCTGCCAGGTTAAAAAAGCAAGTTAAACCAGCATTAAGTAAATAATCGACCATTATTTCAGAAGGGTGTCTTCATCTATCTGAGAGTTCCAGAATCCCCATCTGCAAATGCTGGCTAAATAGTGATCTTGACTTGTCATTGCAACTCATTTGCAACTTGGTAGCTTGGAACCAGGAGAATTAGTGGAAGGTCCAGCAAAGAAGGAATTGATCTTGAAGGACAGTTTTCTTGCTGATATGACTTCATGGATCAATGAAGTTCATCAAATGAAATCTTTGTATACATATGCTAGAGTTAATGGAGTCCATAAACTTTTCATAAACATACTGAATATGCTGTGTTATGGAACTTCAGTGTTCCCGTGAGTTCCTTTGCTTCCTTTTCCCTTTACCTCATTTTCTTTAGTCAGAAATACATGTGACTTCAGTCATATGTGAGGCTTCTGCTTGCCTTGTGTAAAGGAAATAAGTAAGGTCTATCCTACATAAGACAGCTCCTGTCCTAAATATTAATAAGAAGAGAAGGTGTAGTTCATTTGGAGTAGAAGGATGAAGAAGAAAGAGAGGGGATGTCTGAAGCCAGAGATCCATATGGAGCATATTATAGACTTAGGTAAGTGAACAGCCATATCTTAATATTTGAGTTGATGAATGGGGCCTAACCATTATCAGCCAGACTGTTGAAGGGAACTAGCAGAAGTTGGAAGCATAGATAGAAAGAGAAGTCAGGACAAATAATCAGCTTTTTGCTTCTATGTCTTGAACTGAGCTAACTTGGACATAAATTTGCTCCTGAGTCTGAAAGGCCATGTAGAAAAGTTCATAATAAGTCTGCTGAATGCTAATGACTAATATTCTGACTTCTGCTGCTTCCCTGGGTGAGTACGGGGTGGTGCAGTAAGGTGCAGCGTCATGTAGACTGTCACTGTGATAGGAAACAGAGCAACATTAATATCTACTGGTATTTAAGAGCTTCTCCAAAAGACTTAGAACTTTTTTCAGTTGAAGCTATGAATACTTTCACCTCATAACAGGTGTCCTTAGCTGAGGTCCTGGACCTTAAGTAGTGAAAGACTTGAGTAGACTTTTAGTTCAGATGGGACCTCTTCAAAAGAGATCTTAGGACCAGGGCTGAGCAAAGGTTGAGGCTGTGCAGAAACATCCCCAGGCAAATTGTCAAGTAAATGGGTTTCTTTTTTATTTTTATTTTTTTGAGACAAGGTTTCTGTCACCCAGGCTGGAGTGCAGTGGCATGATCATGGCTCAATGTAGCTTTGACCTCCGTGGGCTCAGGTGATCCTTCCGCCTCAGCCTTCCTGAATAGCTGGGTCCACAGGCACTCACCACCATGCCCGGCTAATTTTTGTATTTTTTGTAAAGATGGAGTTTTGCCTTATTGCCCAGGCTGGTCTTGAACTTCTGGGCTCAAGCAATCTGCCCATCTTAGTTTCCCAAAATGCTGGGATTACAGGTGTGAGCTCTGTGCCCAGCCCTAGGTTTCTTTTCTAATTCCTCTGACCTCCTCAGAGAAGGTTTGGAAACCTGGGTTATGGGGGTGGGGAGAATGAGCTACCCTCCTCAAATTCACAAATATTTCCTTAAACACAGATAATACAAATTTTTAATAATGCCATCAGAAATATAATTAGTATACTTGTCAAAGTGCTACAAGAATGTTGTACAAGTGTAATATGTCAAACATTTAAACCCAAACTCTTCTCCCCACATTGGGAACACAGATTCAGACTTTAGGTCAATGCTTAGCTTAACATTTAATGTCTTATCATGGGCCTCTTATTTAGTATGCTCTAAAAAGCACATCAAAAAGAGAACAAATGTTTATGAAGGCAGGTGGAGCTCTTTTCTTTTAATGGATCATAAAGCAATGAGCTTCCCTGGGTTTCATTGGCGTTAGCTAATGTGACAGGGTGTAGATTAATAATTTAAAATAGAAATATACTTGGAACTAGTTCACTGTTGGATCAGAGTCATCAATGAAATAAGGAAAGGTGATTTTCTCCTTCACCCTCCCAGGAAGGCAGGCGGGCTGGCTTTTGTGTTCTGGAGTTCTGGACTCTCTCACCTCTTGCCCCACTCCAGATCACTGGGTGGCTGAGGCTATAGCCCCTTGAAGACTGGAGGTTTATCTTCTAGAGAGGGCAAAATAGAGTCTCTGGAGTGAGAGATACCAGACATAGGTGAAGGAATGGTACCCTCTGTGGAAAGCATAGGTGTAGTGGCTGCTTGCATTTTAATGCCCATGATGCAGGTACTCCAGACCTCTCTCCCACTCAGCTCCCAGAATCTGACAGTTTCTCAGACCTTACCCTCCAGGCAAGAGGCTGGAAGACTCTTCTCTGGGAAATTTCCAACCAGCCCAAAGGGAAATACTTTTAAATACTGACATGGAGGTTAAGGGTGGGGATGAGGGGAGTCAAAAAATAGTCTACCCAAAGCACCTTGGACCTAGAGTAAAGGTCAAAATTAATAAGCCTCAGCTTTGAACTTCCAATCAGTCTTTACTCCCCCATCCTCAATCTGGAGCTTTAGTAAGGAAAATAGACAAAATTACTATACTCCATCAGCTTATATTCTAATGGCCGTGGGAATGGGTTGGGGGCAGAAAATAACGAAATAAAATATATAGTATATTAGAGAGTGATAAATGCTTTTGGACAAAAATTGGGTGGTGGTAGTTATGAAATGCCATTTTTGGAGGGCATTGCATTAGTGGATTAAGTTTGGGTCAGGGAGAGAGATAACATGATCTATTCAACCTGCCCTCTTCACCTGGAAGCTTCGCATCTGAACTACTTTCAAGTTCCTGAAATAAACCTGCCGGTTTTGGCCTTGAGGCCTCTGCTGTATTCGGTTCCCTTGATCTGGAAAACTAGACTCTTCTGCTCCACCTTGCGTGCCAACTTCTGCGGAATAATGAGATTTGGGGTTGTGCTTGAAATTAATTGGCTTAGCCTTACCTATTTATTTTTATTTGCATAAACTATACAAGGAAAAAGCTTCAAATACTTTCCTTATGTCAAGAAAACCCACAGGCCTTTATACTGGTTGAGTTCATTATAACAACACCAGTGAGGCCTTGCTGGTTAATTATCATGGGGTTGGTGAGCAAGTTTAACCTCGTGTGACAAACACAGTTTGCAACCTCAAGTGAACAAACACGATTCTCTACAACAACATTCAACAGTGTAGACTGCAGTTCTGCAGTACGAACATTTGCAGTCTCCAGATTATAAATCAACAGCCCTTCAAACTGGAAAAACATACCTCTGAATATTACAGGGACACTCTTTGCCCTTCTTAGTAAATAGAGGGAAATCTAAGTTTATGATTACAAGATACAGAATGATTATAGATTTAATGTAAATTTAATGGTAAGCATGTAAACATTCTCTAAACTTCTGTATTTTTTAAATCGGGGGTAATGACTAATCTAGTGAAGTTAAAAGTACTTTTGTCACAACTCAAAGTTTCTTATTAAGCACCACTAAAAGCCTATGGCCTCAACTAAAATTTAAAATGCAGATGTGTGCAAAAATTTGAAATTTAATTTAATTTTACCCTCTATATCTCAATTTAATCATTATTGCTCCAGGAAGTCTTCTCTGATCTTCCAAGAAGGGAACTGCAATCTGTTCTAACCCATGACCCACTTATGACTTTGGAATTGCCTATTTCTTTTCTTTCTTTTTTTTTTTTGTACACACCAGTGTACAAAAACCTCCACCTCCAGGATTCAAGCAATTCTCCTGCCTCAGTGTACACCTCAGGAGGCCAGACACTTCTAAGAGCAAGAAATAAGTTTGTCTTTTCCTCAGCTCAATCCCCAAGGCTCAGTACAGTGGCCAGCCCTTGGTGAGCACAAAATAAATATTTGTTGAGTAAATGACTAAATATACAAATGAACAAAAAGTTAAGCATCATAATAGGGAATGAAATAGTTAATAAAATTTTAAATCTCAGCAGTTGTTAGCTATTATTTATCAAAATGTTCACTTAAATTTAAAATAACATTTAAAATGCTAGATTAAAAACGTAAATATTGGACTCTGTTCAAATGTCACTTTCTCAATGATGCCTTCTTTGACCATCCTACATAAAATTGCACCTGAGTCATTGCCTTGCCATTACGCTTCTTCTTTTCCTGGTGCTTGCAGAACAACTTGACTCTGTATTTCATATATTTCTTCTGTCTTCCCAACTTTATGGAAGCTGTATGAGAGCCAGGATCCCAATTTATTACCATTGCATCCTCAGGGCCTAGAACAGTGCCTAACACATGGTAGCAGCACATTTAACTTTAAATTTACCTTATTAAAGGCTAATGTTAATGGAGAGTAATCGCTGGGGTGAGGATAGAATAATTTAAGACTTTTTAAAAATAAGAAGTGTACCAGCTATTATGTAAAGTCTAGTGCTTTAAAATGTTTAAAAAACAATTATTATTATTATTGCTTAGAGACAGGGTCCTGCTGTATCACCCAGGCTGGAGTGCAGTGGTGCAGTCACGTCTCACTGTAGCTCGACCTCCTGGGCTCAAGCAATTCATTCACCTCAGCCTCCTGAGTAGCTAGGACTACAGGTGTGTGCCGCCATGCTAGACTAATTTTTACTTATTATATATTTTTATTTTTATTTTTTTTGTAGAGACAGAGTCTCACTATGCTGCCCAGAGTGATCTTGAGCTTCTCAAGTGGTCCTTTCTCCTGCCTTGGCCTCCCAAAGTGGCAGGATTACAGGCATAAGCCACCATGCCTGAATTCCAGTGCTTTTTAAACCAGTTTGACCACAGTCTTACAATAGGAATGCATTTTACGTAGCAATGTGGCACATCCACTTGAAGTAATACTTACCTTTTCTTTTGCAAGGTAATACTTACCTTTTCTTTTGCAAGGTAATACTTACCTTGCAATGCTCTTTTCTTTTCCCTTCCATTCTAGTTCATTAAAAAAAAAAAAGACTGGGAGCAGTGGCTCACACCTGTAATCCCAATACTTTGGGAGGCTGAGGTGGGTGGATCACAGGAGGCCAGGAGTTCGAAGACCAGCCAGGCCAATATGGTGAAACCCCATCTCTACTAAAAATAACAAAAATAAGCTGGGTGCGGTGGTGTGTGGCTGTAATACCAGCTACTCAGCAGGTTGAGGCAGGAGAATCACTTGAACCCGAGAAGTGGAGGTTGCAGTGAGTTGAGAGCATGCCATTGCACACCAGCCTGGGCAACAAGAGTGAAACTCCGTCTCAAAAAAAAAAAAAAAAGGCCAGTCTGATCCACTAACTTCATGACTCACTAATGGTCATGATCATGATTCACACTTTCAAAAGCACTGATTTAAAGTGCTTTTACTTAATAAAATACCCAACTTATGAAAACAAAATAATGACTGCCTTCCCTATGACACCGTAAGTATGTCCTGAAAGTTTTGCAATAGTTCTATTGATGGCTGAAAATAGATCAAGAATTAGTTTCAGCTCATTCAGCTTCTTTTATTTTTTAAGGTCTTTTGGATCACAATGCAATCCAATTAAAAAACATTTTGTTCATTCATAAAGGAATTTTATCCTGTGTAAATAAAATTTCTTAATGGCCCAACATATTAGTTACAATTACTTTTATGGCATTTAGGAAAAAGAAGAAATTAAAAAGTCCTTGTATTTGAAGTATCAGCATAAATGAAAATGTCTTTGGCAAGAAATGATTATAATAAATTTGTAGGGCATTACATTTCTGTTTTTTTTTTGAGATGGAGTCTCGCTCTGTCACCCAGGCTGAAGTGCAGTGGCACAATCTCTGCTCACTGCAAGCTCCCCTTCCTGGGTTCACGCCATTCTCCTGCCTCAGCCTCCCGAGTAGCTGAGACTACAGGCGCCCGCCACCACGCTTGGCTAATTTTTTTTTGTATTTTTAGTAGAGACAGGGTTTCACCATGTTAGCCAGGATGGTCTCGATCTCCTGACCTCGTGATCTGCCCGTCTCAGCCTCCCAAAGTGCTGGGATTACAGGCGTGAGCCACCGCGCCCAGCCTACATTTCTTAGCTATCTTAAAACCTTTCATTATTTTATGATAAGGTAGCACTTTAGATGGGAGAAGGTTTTAGACCCTGAGTTTTGATATGAGATTATATTATACTACATTGTCTAGGAATGAAAAAAAATCATATCATAGTAGTCATCATCTATTGTATCACAGTAGTATGATAGTAGTTTGAGGTCTGTCTCATCAAAGCATGAATAAAAATGTTCTTCATTTGACCAGAATGTCCATGTCCCTTAGAGCCAGCATTCTTATTCTCTGGACAGCCCTGGACTCACAGGTCAGACCTGCCTCAAAACAAACGATTCTGTCCCTCTGCCAGGAAAGCTACTGCCCAATCTCTCTACCTCCCACCATCATCATTTGAATATCCACTCAAAGGTCACTTTCCAGCAGACAGACCTCTGTTGCTTCCTCCCCCCAAGCCCAAGCTGAATCAGCTCTCCTGTCATAGTAGTCATCATGGTAGTTAATGTTGATTATTACTGAAAAGGAAATGGTCCTTTTCAGGCCAAAGGCATGCACAACAACACACAAAGGAGGAAATACAAATGACCAAATAACATATGGAAAAGTGTTTAATCTCACTGTAAATAAAAATATATACAAATTAAAACAACAGCGAACCAAATTCTTAACTTATTAATGTATCAAATATTTTATAAAATTTTTTGTATGTATTCATTTTTGTAAATGAGACACCTAATATGAATGAGGAAACAAGGAAGTGGCTATTGATACATTGCAGGTAGGGATGAAAATTGCTACAAGCCTTTTAGAAAATAATTTTGCAATGTAACCTTAAAATGTTTATTATGGTAATTCTACTTTGTGAATCTATCCTAAAAGCATGACCTGAAATTTGGAAAATGTTTTTTTCATAAAGTTAGAAATCATAATATTGTTTAAAATAACAAAAAAATTGGAAACAAGGTTTACAAAATGATTTCCTAATCACATCTTAGAATATTATTCTGCCATTAAGATGAAGTTTATGAGTTTTTAATATTATGAGGCAATGTGTAATGTGCACTGTTACAGTGTTAACAGTATACATTGGTATCTTTACATTGTATACTGTTAACATTGTATTACAACATCCCATATTGCCAGATAATGTGCTAGAGAATGTTCTCACTCAGTACTTCTATTCAAAACCATCTCATCTAGTTCTTTCAACTTATAGATGTACAAAATTTTGGAATGAATGAATTCCGAAAACAGTGAAATTGTAACATTTCTTTTTCTTTTTTTTTGAGACAGAATCTCGCTCTGTCACCAGGCTGGAGTGCAGTGGCATGATCTTGGCTCACTGCAACCTTCACCTCCCGAGTTCAAGCTTTCTTTTCTTTCTCTCTGTTTTTTTTTTTTTTTTTTTTTACTGAATCTATATGCCTTGAAAATTATAACATTTCCTGATATAGAAGTCTAGAACAAGAGACATGAACTATGAAACTTATTCAGTTTCTACCCTTGGAAGTGTCATTAAGAGAGCATGAAATTGGCCTTATATTCACCAACAACTCTTTTCTAGGATATTTTTGACTTGAGGCAAATATTTTGTGGAATGGTTGACAGACTGTTATTCTGGTCACTCAATTATGAAAGCAGACAAAAGTGAAATTCAGGGCAGCATCTAGAGGGGAGAAAATCAATGACTCAGGTAACTTTACCAGCCACAGCTAAAGAGGGAGGTGCACACTGGAAATCTGCGAGCATCATCTTCCCTCACCCGTGTCTCTTCTTCCAAGACACATGTCCAGCTCCAGACTTAATGTGTTTGTTTGTGACTTCTCCCCTTAAAGGTTGCTTGGGTTTACTTGTACCGGTTTAAAAATGTCCTCATGAGTAACTGCCTTATTCAGCAGCCCCAGCATAAATAAATCTTGACTTCTACCGTTCTTGGCTAGAGACAACTCTAAGCCTGGATGGCCCACTCAACCCAGCAGGTTGGTAGCGTGACAGGAGGCACAGTGTTACAATAGCCACTAGAGCACCTCGACTCAAATACCCAAAGCAGCAGTTTAATGATGGTATTTTTTCCTTTAAAGGCAATGATAGCTAAGCAGCTGTTTTATTCTTAGAGAAGTTCTATGACAGGAACTGGAAGAAGTGTTTCCTATTTTGCAGCTAACAATATGATTATTTGGATTGAGGATTGCTTACTGCTGTAAATTTAATGTTAAAGAAATCAAGAATGTTTCATTTTATCATATCTTCTGTCAAAGAAAATGACAGAAAATATAATAAAACTGCAGTTCATGACCTTCAGTAAGCTATGAAATAATTTAGGAGGTCATGACTAGCAAACTTATTTATTATACTCTAAGTACTATAACTTTATAATATCTTTGCTAAAAAATCATGTAATGGATATTAATTATGTATTAAGGACCAAATCTGCATTTTTCCTGAAAATAATGAACAAAATCTATGTATTATGTAACAGTCTAAAATGTTTAAAATTCATATTTTAAGTAATAATGCATATTCATTACAGATAGTAAAAAGAAGATTACACTTGCCCATAAACCCAGCAGCTACAGACAAATGGGCTATTGTTAATATATTGGTAATTTTCTGTCCATGTACTCTTTCTCTGCATATATAAAAATATATGATATTTTTTCCTTTCAAAATAGGGTGATTCTAGTAAATTTTTCACCCATGCGTTGTCGACATCTTTCCATACCGATATAGTTCTACCACATTATTTTTAATAACGGCATATATTCTGCATTATGAGTATATTATAATATATTTAACGAAACTGCTCAGTTTTGGATATTTATAAACCAATGTTTTTTAGTCTGCAGTTCATGACCCTTAGTAGGCTATGAAATAATTTAGGAGGTCATGACTAGCAATCTTATTTATTATACCTTAAATACTATAGCTTTATGGTGTGTTTTATTAAACAATTAACCATATTCTTCTGATTTTTCTAAATGATATGGTTATTTTTATAAGTTTAGTCTTTCAGATAATGTTTAAAATTATTTTGAATAGATCCAAGAAATACGCTGTGGAAATTTTCACATTAAATTTATAAATTGACTTGGAAATTGATGCCTTTATAACAATGAATCTTTTCATCCAGAAATAAAGTATCTCACTTCATTTGATTGTTTCCTTTTTTGTCTCTGAGTAAAATTGTAAAGGATTCTTTACATAGGCCTTTGTATTTGTTGTTAAGTTTATTCATGGGTATTTAATATTTAGTTTTGCTATTGCAAAACGATATTCATTTTTTTTTCCAACCGAACAGAGCCATATGTAGGAAAGATACCAATGTTTATACACTTATTTTGCAACTGAGCATACTGAATTCTAAAAATACTTTCCTACCCAAGTCGTATAGGTGAAATGAGAATGAGAGCCATGAGATATAACTGGAAAGTCTTGCTCCTATCCTTCTTCCTTCTTCAATTACACATTATTTGAGTTTCTTTTATTTCATTAAATATAAATGGCTGTCCTGTGGAAACAAAAATAACAGCATGACCTAAGGTCATCTGTATGACCAAATCTCCTTGAAAAAGCAGAGTGAGTTTCCAAGTGAACATGATTAAACAACGCATAACAGGACCCACCTGCAGTTGCTTTAGCTTTCACCCTTCTGCCAGCAGCTGCACATCCTGAAACCACATTCTCCCTAAACAGGAAGAATATAAAGGACCCCTTGGCTAGGTAAACCCTGTTGCTGCATTCTGACACTGGTTGCTACCTGTGTAGATGTCATACTGAGTGCTGTTATTACCCTCGTTTTACAGATGAGAAAACTAGGCCCAGAGAGGTTAAACACTTCATCCACTCAGTCACTTATTCATTTATTCTTTTAATAAATTTAAATTAAGTATTGAGCACCCACCATGAACTGAGCCCTCTTCTATGGCTGTGAATGAAAGTTGCTGCCCTCATGAAAGTTACATTTTAATGGGGCAGACATGTATAAACAAAAAAGTACCCCCTCCTAGGTGGCACAGCTGAAATTGTAATTGAGCAATGGACCTCAGTCTGGTTGCAGAGCCCATGGGTTTGACCACGACTGCAAGGCCACATTGAGAGAGAAGAGAACACACCCTGGAGAAGGTGATCCGGCATCACCTGAAAAGCCTTCAAGATGGCATGACTGGGGTGAGATGACCACAGTCCAGGGTGTCATCCAGAACCACCTCATTCTACAAGTTCCACCCAGGGAGAGGATATCTCTCCCAGGGACAGCTGCCTTTACCACTCTTAGGAAACCATTTTAGGTGTTCAACCTTCCTGACCCCTGTAGCCCACATACTTACTCTGTGTTCTTTCTTTCACATTCTTGCTAGTGCAAATGTCAATTCAATAAGCTATTAATGATTAATAAGAACTAACTTCTTTTAGCAGAGCTAAATGAGGCTGATGCCAGGGTTTTCACATACATAGTACAACAGTGGGCAGAAATAGCTAAGTGGAGTTAGACAAAAACTTTTAATATCATTAAAAATTATCCATAGAAGTAGGGCAGTTGGTGACAGGGCTATCATCTGATGCTACGTGGATTGACCTTTACTTAATAAAATTCCATTTGCCAGCCCCTGCTATTCCTTCCTTAATGAAACCAAGGCTCTTCTTGTCTTACAAACATAGATATTTGTTAGATAAAGATCTTTTCTAAATATCCAGAATTAATCTTCATTTACTAGTTTCGAGATTCATCTCGATTTTAACTTTTAAGAAAGTATTTATATTGTTTAACCTCTTTGAAACATTTGGAATTAACTAGGCCTTTATCTTAGTCCAGTGTTTATTTAAGAACTCTAGAAACTTTATAAAGGATTTAAATCACTTTTGCTAAACACTGTTGGTAGTTTCAATACAGGAAAAAAATATTTTCTCTGCTATTAATTCAGCTTGGTGTCAGATGTTGTCAGTCCCTTGGAAATCAGCTTCAACTGTTCAGCTTTAATTAACTTTTTTTTTTAATTTGTGAAAGAGAGGAAAGAGGAGACCCCAAGGAAAAGACACCCAGACACCCTGAAGCCTTTCTAATAGCACCGCACAGAACTCTGGGTTTTCCCTCTGAGTACTCTGTAATTAAGCGGTACAGCCAAATTTGGTGAGCACACTTGCTATGGAAAACTTTACACGCCTTTTCTTTCTTTTTTTTTGGTAACATCATGTGAAATCCTTGCAAATACAAGGGCCTTTTATTTATTGACAAAGGGAACAGTGATTCTAGACAAGCAGCTCTCTTGTCCTTCTCAAAAATAAGAAAGAGAATCTGTTGCATTTTTCAGTGCAGAGCACCCAGAGTGAAAACTGCATATTGTATGTTATTTCTCCTTGATTTTGTGAATGCTTTCTATCAAAGAGTGAAAATTATTTATGTAAACTCGCTCATGCCTTCTGCAAATGATTTGAAAAACAGAAATATTTTTAAGTGATTCAGGGTCAAACATTGCATTACTGACCAAATTGTACAAAGTATTAACTTACCTGTTTTGGAGAATTTGAGATGAAATCAAGAAATGGGTGGAATGATATTTTTTTTCTTTCATACATTGCTGGATAGGCAATTATGTACTCATCTGGAAACATGAATGGAGTGCCCTCTGTGTGCTAGGCTGTGTGCTAGGCCCTGGGGATGCAAGCATAAATAAGATAGGGCCCTTGCTTGGCACAGCTCACTTTTGCAAAGGAGATAGGCAGGTAAACAAATAATTACAATGCTGGGAGCCCCAAACTCTAATCAAGAGCACCTGGCAGGCACAAGGGACTCCTTCCCCCAGAGACCCAGAGCCAGCAAAGAAAAAGAGGATGCAAATCACAGTCAAACAAGGCATTGATTTCAGATCTTTATAGACTCCAACCAATGCTGCAGAGACACTCAGACTGTTACTGTGCATTCCCTGTATGCATGGATGGCCAAAGTGCGGTAATTTTGGGATGGTCTCTGACACTGGCAGCTTCTATTTTTAAAGAGGCCTTCCTGGGGAAGTGCTGTCTTCCTGTCCTTGTATAAGTTAGTCTGAGACTCAGGATGGAGCAAGAGATCTCTGCTTTCAAAGACTGCAGTAGATTTACCATGAGTCTCCAATTAATAATAACTTACTGAATGTCATCTAAGTGCTTTCAGCTACATGTCATCTCCTCAAACAGTCCCTCACTGACAGAGATGGATTTATGGTGAAAACAATGAGGCTTACATTTCAGAGCCCCTCACTTGCAGGGGTCATTTGTAAGTTCTGGGAGGGACTCTAGTGATCTACTCACATGCATGTGTGTTTTTGTAAATGTTGCAAAAGTAAAATATTTTAACCACAATCAGTTAAAACTTAAGGCTACTCTCTCTTTTTATTCCAATTTTCTCTACCTCTTGCCTCTCTTCCATTGGCATTGGAGTGGCTATAGGCCTTTGGAGGACCTGGCAAAGGGGAAGTTGATTTAGGGGTTCATTGAATTGAGGGGAAGTATGTAAGTGGTTTGCAGTGACTTCCTTGTGTGGTATTCTTGTATAGTAATGATTTCCTGGAATACTCATCACTCACTGCCAACCACCTGTTATCGTCACACAAAGACATCTCAACATGAAAATGTCCTACAACACCCAGCACCAGAAGACAAGGATAGTATGGGAGGAAAGTGAGTTTGTTTTATTTTTATTTTCTTTTTCTTTAAAAAAAATTTTTTTTTTTCAAGACGGAGTTTTGCTCGTCACCCAGGCTGGAGTGCAATGGCGCGATCTTGGCTCACTGCAACCTCTGCCTCCAGGGTCCAAGTGATTCTCCTGCCTCAGCCTTCTGAGTAGCTGGGATTACAGGCACCCACCACCGCGCCCAGCTAATTTTTTTTCTATTTTTAGTAGCGATGGGGTTTCACCATGTCGGCCAGGCTGGTCTCAAACTCCTGAACTCAGATGATACACCCGCCTCGGCCTCCCAAAGTGCTGGGATTACAGGCGTGAGCCACCACCCCCGACCAATTTGCTTGAAGAGACAGGATCTCACTATGTTGTCCAGGATGGTCTCAAACTCCTGGGCTCAAAGGATCCTCCCACCTCAGCCTCCCTAATAACTGGGATTACAAGTGTGAGCCACTGTGCCTGGCAAAAGTGAGTTTGAAATGTGTGGAGTCAGAAGCTATCTGTGGGGCATCTTTTCAAAGCTTATAGCTCATATATGAAAGAAGCTTAATTGAGGGTTTCCCAATCTTGATAATCATCCTCAAAATTCACATAATTTTACCAAATAACAAGTTGTGAAGCTGAAAAACTTTTTAGAAGTATTAACAACAAATGGTTTACCACTTTAAGGGAAAGACCAAAATGTCTTTCTAGTCTCTTAATAAAAAGCAAATACCAAGCCATTATCATATAAGGAGGTAATCAAAATATATATGGCCAAATAATGTAGGAAAAGGTATTGTAGAGGTATGTCAGAAAGTTTTATTAACTTTAATTAAATATTAATTATTTTTTCTGGATTTTGTGATGCTTATTTCTTAGCTTTTATTTGTAATTCTTTGTCTTCTCATTTTGAATAAATTTTCATGTTTGTGCTAGCTTTGTATTCATGATTTCACAGTCTTTTACTTTAAAAAGGCACCTCCAAATTGTAAGTCTCAAAATCTATAAAATCTGAATCTGCCCATTTCATGGCCACGCAGTCTAAAGCAACGGTACAGTCCCTCTGCTGTCGCTGAATTTCCATTCTCTCCTAGCAGTTCCCACTGCCTGACTTTTCCCCTTATGAAGAGATGTAGCTGATGTTGTTGACACTCTGCGCATGACCCATAACCAGCCCGTGTGCCCCACTCCTGGGCACGCAGCAGCTAACACCTTACACCCATGGCCTTCTTCTAAGAAATGCTCTTGCCTAAGGAGCCTCTTTACCTGAGAGGCTACTACAACACCCTGGGGTGGCCAATGACTGACAGAGACGGGTACAAAAGCTCCCCACTCTTGCTTTCAAGGACAACTCTGAAGGTGTGATTTGCACTTCAGGGCCCCCAGGGATCAGGCCCAGGCTAGATTTTTCTACAGCACCCCTCTGCTTGGCTTCTTCCCCTTCCCCATCCTGATTGCTTCATCCTTTACAGGTTTTCCTGAGGAGAACATCTTCAATAAATCACATGCACCCAAATCCCCATCTCAGTCCCTGACAGTGTGTTTATCTTCTTACTGTCTGTCCCCACTTCTCAAGAGGATATAAACTAAGACAGCAGTGACTTGACCCAGCTCCCTCATTGCTGTATTCCTATTGCCTGGAGCTTGGCGTGAAGTAACTACACCATGTAATGAGATGAATAAACGTTGAATGAGGATATGAATTCCAGTCACTTTGCACATCTTTCCTCTAAATCTCGTGACAACCAAGAGGGAGATATTGCTTCTTTTCATATTACAAGGTAACACCCCTAGGCAGTACTCTGGCTGCTGCTGAGCCCTGTTGTCCTCTGTTGGCACCATCACCTGACCTCCAGGGAAGGGGTCCAGCATTTCCCTGCATGGTCCTGACAAAGATGTGGATGTGGACCCCTCCCTGATCCAATGCAGGACAGACTGTACTGATGATGAAAGGACACGTGGCACAGAGCATGATTCAGACGCACTGCCGAGTCAGGACCCAACCCGAGGCCCTTTCCTTGGCACGGTCCCAGGTTCTCTTACAGGTAATCGCCCAGGGACAAGGAAAGCCACCCTCCACCAACAGAAATGCTTCCGGCAATTGCATGACCCTGAGACTGCCAAGCATTGGCCAGATCTAGAGCAAAGAAAATATTCCTCCTACCACTACCAGATAAGCTCCTTCCAGAGTCTCTGTTCCCTACTCTCAAACTGACCTCTTCCCAATGACAAGGGCTCATTCCCTTCAGCAGACACCCCCATCATCATGGGATCATTGGATATTGGATATATGAGGTTATTAGGATAACCTCATAATATCTGGCAGTATATTTCCAGAGTTTATGCTATTCGCTCTCAAGTAACTCTCTCTACCCCAACAAGTAATCAGTGAGTAGCTACCCCAAGTTCTGGGCAGAGTTTTTCAGTTTCTTCTCAGAAAAGTCTTATAAAATTTTGTAGTGTGCTTTCATCTGTGACCATCTTCTTACAGAAGAGTAAACCAAAATGCATGCATTGAATATTTTATAGCTTGGGTGTGAGAATAAGATGAGCCCACATGAGACAATTACCAGTACAAAATTAAACTGTAAATAAGACAGGGAGTTAGAATCTACCTAGAAGGCTATAGTGCTTTTGTTGGAGCTTCCAAAAGGAGAGGGTGAGATCAGCTCTGGTTAGCTCGAGTTTGTGGGAAGTCACAGACATGATGCATTTCCTTTTGGCACTAGTTTGTTTGGCAGGGACATGTCACCTAAGGTGATAAGGATGAGCTAAAGGGGCTGGCTCTCCACCAACCACTGCAAGGGATGGAAGTGGAGGAGCTACTTGGCATCTCCCTGTTGTTCCATTATCTCTTCCTCAACATCTGATTCTCCTTCCGGTCATCCTCCTTCCTATCCTTCCCTCTTTCTCCTCCACTTTCCATTCATCTGACCTCTCTTTTCTTCCCTTTTCCTTTTGAATTTAAGGTTTGGTCAGTTTGAGACATACACTCTACTTGTGAGGCACAGCAATTTGTGGAGGAGAAAGGGCCCCTGAGTGAAACAGACTTGGGTACCAACTCAGATTTGTGCCTTACAGGCAAGTTATATAACCTCTCATAGCTCTGTGCCATCCATAGAAGTGAGGACACAAAGCTTTCTCAAGTTATTTGAAGGAGTAAACAAGATGATTTATGTAAAGTGCCTGGCACATAGATAGCTCTCAGTAGATGTTTATTTTTCCTTACTTCCTTCCTCCTTATTTAGTTTTTAGTGCTATGCGCATATTAAATAGTAGTCATTAAATAGATGCTTATTAAATGAGTATTTGGAGTTCAATTAGTAAACTGTCAAATACTTAGAATTATTAAGATTGGGAGGGATTTAATAATTATTATTATAATACCTTGTGCTAGGCACTGGGATTAGAGAAGTCCTTGTCGTATAATATCTGACATGACCCTCCCCGAATGCATAAGGTAGGCATTATTTTTATTACCCAAGATGCAGTCTTTATTACTCAGGGTCCACATTTCATTTTACAAATTAAGAAGCTGAGGCTTAGAGGGGCCAAGTAATTTACATGAGGTCACAGAATGGAATCTTGACACCAGAACCAAACCCTTCAACTGCTAGGTTAGACTGCAGAGTCATTGAATATTTTCGATCCCCTGCAGCCCATAAGGAAGGTAGACCCCAGCAACTGGAGCATCATTTGTTTCCTGACTGCAAAGTGAATCATCCTTCTTAAAGATAGTATAAGTAATGTGCAGTTACGCAAAATTGAAAGATTTGAGACAGAGCCATATTATTCTCACAGGAAAGGATTAAGGGGTGGGGGGATGTGGAAAATTAGGAGCATGGGAGGAAAATGGATTAAGTGACATGTTCTAGGGCAGCCCAGAGCTGGTGGATTAACAGAAAGGTCTAATGGGGAATCTTACTAGGTTGTTTGCAGTTTAAGATGAGTTAAATCAAGTTTAGCCCAAAGCTGCCTCCTTACATATATTAAGTTCAGCCTAAGGGTATCTCAGTACACGTGAACTATAACAAGTGGAAGTAGAAATAGACCATAGCCTACATTTGTGCCAATCATCAAGGTTTGGCCAATCAAATGTAGCCAATTGTTTGAACCATATTTAAATAAGGCAAACACCGAATTGTAACCAATCCAGCTGTTTCTGTACCTCACTTCTTTTTTCTGTATGTCACTTTCCTTTTCTGTCCATAAATCTTCTTCCCCCATGTGGCTCTGCTGGAGTCTCTGAGCCTATTCTGGCTCAGGAGGCTGCCCAATTCAGGAATCGTTCATTGCTCAGTTAAACTCTTTTAAATTTAATTCAGCTGAAGTTTTTCTTTTATCAGATGGTGTCAGAAGTGGGATCCAAAGTAGAGCTTCTAACATCCCCTAGGAGCACTGAGTGACCAAGTGAGGAACTCTCTGGACTGATTGTGTCCATTGATCTCTTGGAGCAGCTGGGGATTGTGGTAAGTTCTCTCTTAGATTCCAAAGCTCCACGGATTTGTGTTTTTAGCTCTCCGAGTTTCTTTGAGCAAGTTTCTGATCCAAACGGGATTTGGAAGTTGTGACGAGAAACTGGACTGGGTCCAGTAATTAGCTGGTTTGGATCCAGCTAGAGGCTTCTTACATCTGACCGGGTCAGAAGGAAACCAGTAGTAAATGGCAATATTGCAGGAGGTGTAAAATTTTGCTTTTGGAAATTCACAGGGATTTTTGTGTTCTACCCCTTTGGTTCATTTTTCTTGTGCACTTAGGTAGGAAAAAAAATCAATCACTGACTAAGTTGATCAAGGGAACCTGAAAGCAAAGCCAATATTTGAGGTAAAAATGAGATCCTTAGTTTCTGAAGAGTTGAGTTCCTTCTGGCTTATACACACACAAGTGTTAGGCCTTATAAGCAGCAAAGTCTTAAAGAAATGGCAAAATCTTACTAAATCTTACTAAAGATAACTTACAGTGGAACGTTCCAAATGAACAACACTGCACTGAAGTGTGTTAGAAAATGAGGGCTTCCAAATTAGTCTCATCTGTATTGATATGCAGAAGCTTGTAAAAAGATTTCAGTATTTTTATATGAAGACTTTATGAAAGGCAAATAAAAAGCTTAAGTGACTAATTGATTAAAAAAATTAAATCTGCTAACCTTTTGGCTTAGTTACTATACTAATCCAAAGGAAGTAACTGCAGCACCAATTGGCTGACTTTGGGTAAGTAGTGGAGTACATTTTACCTGTATTGGGTTAGAGAATTGGGTTAGAGGCCCTCCCCTCAGTAAAGTCCCTCTTGGTTAAAAATGGATTTGGCACAATGGGCTGTTAACTGCTATTCTCTTTGGATTAATCTGTCTTGTACTTTTTGCTGATGACAATGGGTGACAGGATTAGGCATGTACAGGATCATGGGACCTGGGGAACCTTCCCCAAAGGGGGAAACTTGAGGGCTGATGGGATTGCTGGAAAATATCCCTTCGCAATTGACACGTGGCCATCTGAACTTTTGATTCAGCGTTGCTACAATGGGTGGGTCTTACTCTGGCCTCCTTGAGTGGCTTGCCTTCTTTACCCTGCTGCAAGCAATGCTTTTTCTCCCTGTCCTTTCCTCTCTCTCTGTGCAAACTGGTTGTAGGAATGGTAAAAAATTACTATCTCTTGTAAAGTTTTAATTAATGAGAAAAGGATTCATGAGGCTGGTCTTAAGCTGTAGCGAATCTGGTGTACTTTGTGTTATGAATTTGTCTTTCTGCATCATTCAGTCATAAAAAGGGGTACCATAAGATGGAATGCAGGCCTAGGCCCCCGTAAGCTTCTGCACAAGCCAACCTAGCAAACTGGTCGTTATAAACTTTGCTGCAGGTCCCTGAAACAAACATCATCAACAACAACAACAACAACAACAAACTGGATGAGCGTTTCCCTCTTGTCTTGTTTCATGCCCTTGGGAGCCTGACCTTGTAACCACAGGGTGGTACTTTCTCTTGGCTTCCGCCATCCAGGAAACAGGAGTTTGGGGGTTCATGTGACAGTTCTAAAAATTATTGTGAACATTTAAAAGCCATTGCATCTCAAAATTGACTGCTCTAGGCTCCTTCTGGGAAGAAACAACAGAAACTGCTCAACGCTGTAGCTTCATGGCGAAGGCTTTGTCTCTTCTCAATGGCATCCAGGATTCAATTCCTGGCTTAGGGGATGAGTCCTTTCTGGTTTGATATCTAAGTGGCTATTTCTATTTATTGATTCTCTCCCTCTCCTTTTGACTTCGCATCTTGAATTCTTCTTTCTCTGAGCACCTGGGAGGTTACCTTTGGTAAAGTTCAAAAGCCAGAAATATTTGCTATTTGTTCTGGCTAGAATCCGGTTAAAAAAATATTTGGTTAAAAGTCAGCATAGGCCAGGTGCAGTGGCCCACGCCTGTAATCCCAGCACTTTGCGAGGCTGAGGAGGGCAGATCACTTGAGGTCAGGAGTTCGAGAGCAGCCTGGCCAAAATGGCGAAACCCCATCTCTATTAAAAATACAAAAAAATTATCCAGGCATGGTGCTGTGTGCCTGTAATCCCAGCTACTCAGGAGGCTGAGGCAAGAGAATCACTTGAACTTGGGAAGCAGAGGTTGAGGTGAGCCAAGATCACACCACTGCAGTCCAGCCTGGGTGACAGAGTGAGACTCTGTCCCCCAAAAAACAAAACAAAACGCTCAGTTAAAAGTGGATGTTCAAGCTACAGGTATATTTAAAAGGCCTTTATGGTTTTTTTCTCTTTTTGGATCTTTTTTTTTTCCTTTTCAGGCAACTGAATTGTTTTTCTCCATTTTTTTCTTCTTGCCGCTCTTGATGCATACATGAGAGGACCTAAGATAACTTCTAACAGCCTGGGACTCCTTGGGAAAAACAGAGGAGGTGCCACAGACCCCATTTTGGGAAAAACCTCTGTTTTCCTCGTGAAAGTCCAGGAATTAGAAGCAGATAGATCTCTCTCAAAATCTAAGGCTAAATATACTTTTAGGGATGGCAAATGGCAGTTGGGGAAATACTCAGCTCTTTGCACATTGGATCAGAGAAGCATGCTCTTGGCCATCTGGAAAGTATGGAAATGTCCCCATCCCCCAGCAAGAGATAAGACTCCCATTGGGGTGGGCTAATCACAGAATGGGCTGATCAGCTTTGGGTGGCTTTGCATTGAAATGCACGGTCAAATCATTGCACTGTCTTGTTCCATAGCATTTCTCTTTTGAGGATCCAGGATCCAATATAAAATTGGGATCCTGTATTTTTGGAGATCTGTTTTGCCTTCCAGCTGTGCTTACTTATTAGGACCTAGAAACTGCATGTTTTCTTAGCCCTCTTCCTCCGAGGACTCCACCCTGAATCCAGTAATCCAGTTAAGAAATTTAAAAACTGGCAAATGAAACATCTTACAACTACTGGATCTTCTGTGTTTCTATGTATTTATATGTGTTCTGTGTGTGACGTTTGTATATAAAAGAGCTCTGATTAATTGGCTTAAAAAGAAAAGCACTTAAATAAAAAAATTTTGTAAGAAAAATTAAAACTGTAATGCCTTTTAGTTCATGTGACTTTAGTAAGCTTTGGGAAATAATTAAAGACATTTGGTCTAAATTAGGCAGGTCACATATTAGATTTGCTAAATAACCCCCTAGGTTGGGGTGCAGTGGCGTGATCTCGGCTCACTGAAACCTCTGCCTCCCTGGTTCAAGCAATTCTCCTGCTTCAGCCTCCTGAGTGGCTGGGATTACAGGCACCCACCACCACGCCCAGCTAATTTTTGTATTTTTAGTAGAGATGGGGTTTCACCATGTTGGCCAGGCTGGTCTCAAACTCCTGACCTTAAGCAATTCACCCGCCTTGGCTTCCCAAAGTGTTGGGATTACAGGCGTGAGCCACTGCACCCAGCCTAGATTTGCTAAATACTTTAAGGTAATAAACTGCTTCTTTGACTTTTGAAAATTTTTCAACTTACCTGCTTTGGAGCCTGCTTTAGATTCGAAGTAAGGTCTGAGGATATGCAAAGTTAGCCAGGCCCCTTGGCTATGCTAAAAAGAGTCAGACTTTATCTATACTTCTGTTTAGTGTCCTAGGCTCCACACCTGGTACATAACTAAAATCACCTACTTACCAGGGTTTTTCACCAAAAATAAAAATTGCTAAGAGTTAACATTGTAACATGTAACCGAGACCACGGAAAAAACCATTTTATGTGCAAGGTGTGTGAGGAAAGTGAAATATGCTTTTAGCAAAAGATTATAAGACGGAGCAGGAATGTAAATTTTTATCTAGTTTAGAGGGTTAAAGGATTGTTTTAAATTAGATAGGATAAAGCTGAAGGTTTGAGCAAATTGTGGAAGATTTATGAAAAATTAATCTTGTAAAAAAAAATTATTGGCCAGGCACAGTGGCTCATGCCTGTAATCCCAGCACTTTGGGAGGCTGAGGCAGGCAGATCACGAGGTCAGGAGATTGAGAACATCCTGGCTAACATGGTGAAACCCCATCTCTACTAAAAATACAAAAAATTAGCCAGGTGTGGTGGCAGGCACCTGTAGTCCCAGCTACTCGGGAGGCTGAGGCAGGAGAATGGCATGAACCTAGGAGGTGGAGCTTGCAGTGAGCCGAGATCACGCCACTGCACTCCAGCCTGACAACAGTGAGACTCCATCTCAAAAAAAAAAAAAAAGAAAGAAAGAAAATTCTGTGTGTGAACATATTGGCTACATTTAAAGGGGTATTACTTGTTTTTTCTGTAAATTGAACATTAAAATAAAGGCACAACAGGGTTTTCTTAGAGCACTGATCTGCTCTTTAACAAATATTTGTAAAGGGTTATAAAAGATTTATGAGAATCTCACCTTATGATCAAACTGATTAAGATTGGATAAATTTGCCTCTATGATTTATTAAAGATTGGGGTTGACATTAATAGTATGCTAATGCAAGGGTGAAATTTGGCTTTATCTTTTGAACAAGATTTTCACATAATATTGAAGGATAATCAAATATTTTTGTTTGCCCTTTGAATAAGCTACAGGAAAAAGAAGAGAAACACAAGAGACAGATTGTTTGGAAAACTAAGTCTTCAGTTAGTAAAGGTTTCTGCCTTTTTAAAATTTTTTGAGTCATGATTTTGGCTAAATGAATGACTTATGGTGACCTGGAATTCTATCTCATAATATCAAGTGTTTTAAACCTTTAATGTATTTGACAGGCTTCCCAAAATCAAATTTCAGCTTCAAAATCATCTTTTCTGACCTCTAACTTTGGGATACTACAGAGGGCCCCTGAAGCACCAAAAAGAGAAGTAAACAAGACTATTTAACATGTTAAGTACATGGGAAGCATTGTCAAAATAAAAAACAATGCTTAACCTTCTTCAGGTTACATTCTAGTGAATGTTATTAATATACTTTCCAAAACTGTATGGGATTTCTAAAATTCTAATATGCTTGAATATACGCTATCAATCATAAGTAGGGTTATTATGTTAAATTATTGTAGACCATGGAAATAACCAAATATGCTTGTCAATTGTGTCTTTAACTATGACTACTTAAAGTCATTTCCACAGTTAATTGCTTAATGCTGATAGTTTCTGAAAACTTCACAAGCATGCAAAATCCTAGAATATGGCATATTTTAGGAGGTTCATGAAAGAATGGAAAGGACTCTGAAAAGTACTCTTGAATACAGGTTTTTGGTAACTTTAGAATCATATCATCTGGACTACGTATGAATTCCTGGAGCTTTAATGAAAAGACTGACTGGTTTACAAAACTGCCAACTCAAGTAGAACAAAAATTAATTTAATACCAAGAAAATACCTTGCCAGATTTTCATGCTAAATCAGCTGATACTGAAATTGTTTAGATATACAATTTGAATGAACTCCATGGTCTAAGTCAAATTACCTATGATAACCCATTAGTTATCAGTGCTATGCACCTAAGTTGGAGGAACAACTGGTATTCAAGAGGACATAAGTCCAGTGTTAAGCATGGAATCACAGAGAACCAGGACAGCTGCCTTGTCATTCCTGAGTTCTTAAAGCTTTTATTATTAAAAGTTCTGCATTCCATGGCTCATCATGGGAAAGATACAATGATCCAAATTAAACGTATATTGTTGTGGTGATTTCTAAATTACTAAAATTGTTTATGACCAGTGTTTGGTTTGTTAAACCCATATTCCTGGGAAGACAATCAAAGCTTCAGGTACATTCAGCTACCTGATGGGCCATTTAAACATTTATAGAGGGATTTCATTCAACTGTCATTTTCAATGCGTGTTTTCTGGTTATATAAAAGGTCTCCCATGCAAGAGGGCTGATGTTATAACAGTAGGTTATTATGCCACAGTATATTTTCACTAGGTAAAGAAAACTTTTTATGGTTTACTGACTGAGGACAATCAACACCTTCACGATCTAGAATCTGAAGATTGGATTTTTCTGGGAACATCAGAGAAAGCCTGCCCTTGCCATCCACACTGCAGCAAAACTTCGGGACCTTGAACCTTGTGTTCATAATCTCACAACTGAGAAGGGTCCCTCCACACTCTTGGAAATGTACACCCACTGGAACTCTTTAGGTAAAGCTAACCAGGAAAGTTTCTCCCCAGAAGAAGATGGCATACTTGATGTGAAGAGCTTTTCCCAAGATTACAGATCATGACCTCTCTACTATCATGAGACTCTTATCTTTGGATATTTTTTTCCTTGGTTATGCTTCTGTGGACAATAGAAGTGAAAGAGGGGTCTGTTGTGTGCACTCATGGGTTATACTTTTATTTATGAAGGATTTTGCAGCCAGCCTTATACATGGATAACCTTATACCTTGATAGATGAAAAATTAAGGCCCAATGTAGATGAAAAACTAATGGTACATGTGTTGCTTTGTAATCAGTCAGAAACAGAACATTGGTTCACTCCTCTTAATCCATATCATGGGTTAAAGAGAACATTGCCAGGAGGCCTTCACTCTTCTAGAAGGGCATCATTTGCTAGGTCCTTTTTCCATGATTTGGAGTAAAAGAGGCAATGATTAGAAATGTATCCCTCATGAAAGGCTCTATAGCAGGTTCTACTGTAAAGGCTGTGGTTACACAATAGACTTTAAATTCTCTTGTGAAAGTTATGCTAAATAAAAGAATAGCTCTAGATTATTTAGTGGCTAAATGGAAAAGTATTTGTGCAGCTGCTGGCATTTGTGGTCTATGGAGACATACATCAAATGTAGATTATAGAGATTCAGTTGTAGGGGATTAATGAAGAAACTGCTTAGTTAAGTGAGTCAATTCTTTGTCTAGCTCATTCTTTGATGTATTTAATTTTAGGTGGTTTGGTTTAGTGGACCCTGGGTAAGGAGCATACTCCAAACATTTTGTATTATCCTCCTGATAGTCATAATAGTAGTCTCCCTGGTGTGCTGTATTCCCTCAAAAGTTTTAAATGTTTGCATGCAGCCATCTCAAGAATGTCAAATGGTCTCTCTTTAACTGGAATGACAAGACCTGAAAGGAGTATGTGAACATGAGGGCACCATAACCTATGAATAATATGCTGAGACCAGAAACCCAAAATTGTGGGTGGCACTAAGGCCCTAAGTTTTGATCACACTCTCACCTAAGTAAGAACCTGATCAAAAAGGGGGAATTTTTTAAAGCAAAATTATGGGAGGCCATTGTTTTGAGAGCTTGTTTGGAGGTCCTAGCAGAAGAGAAATATGAGGTGGGACCCCCCACACAGAGTCCCTACTGGGGCACCACCTAGTGGAGCTGTGAGAGGAGGGCCACCGTCCTCCAGACCCCAGAATGGTAGATCCACTGACAGCTTGTACTGTGCACCTGGAAAAGCCACAGACACGCAACGCCAGCCCATGAAAGCAGTCGGGAGGGAGGCTGTACCCTGCAGAGCCACAGGGGCAAAGCTGCCCAAGATCATGGGAACCCATCTCTTATATCAGCGTGACTTGGATGTGAGACATGGAGTCAAAGGAGATCATTTTGGAGCTTTAAGACTTTCCTGGTAGACTGAGCCAAGATGGCCGAAAAGGAACAGCTCTGGTCTACAGCTCCCAGCATGAGCGATGCAGAAGACAGGTGATTTCTGCATTTCCATCTGAGGTACCGGGTTCATCTCACTAGGGAGTGCCAGACAGTGGGCGCAGGACAGTGGGTGCAGCGCGCCATGCGCAAGCCGAAGCAGGGCGAGGCATTGCCTCACTCGGGAAATGCAAGGGGTCAGGGAGTTCCCTTTCCTAGTCAAAGAAAGGGGTGACAGACGGCACCTGGAAAATCGGGTCACTCCCACCCTAATACTGCACTTTTTCGATGGGCTTAAAAAACGGTGCACCAGGATATTATATCCCGCACCTGGCTCGGAGGGTCCTACGCCCATGGAGTCTCACTGATTGCTAGCACAGCAATCTGAGATCAAACTGCAAGGTGGCAGCGAGGCTGGCAGAGGGGCACGCGCCATTGCCCAGGCTTGCTTAGGTAAACAAAGCAGCTGGGAAGCTCGAACTCGGTGGAGCCCACCACAGCTCAAGGAGGCCTGCCTGCCTCTGTAGGCTCCACCTCTGAGGGCAGGGCACAGACAAACAAAAAGACAGCAGTAACCTCTTCAGACTTAAATGTCCCTGTCTGACAGCTTTGAAGAGAGCGGTGGTTCTCCCAGCACGCAGCCGGAGATCTGAGAACGGGCAGACTACCTCCTCAAGTGGGTCCCTGAGCCCTGACCCCTGAGCAGCCTAACTGGGAGGCACCCCCCAGTAGGGGCAGACTGAAACCTCACACGGCCGGGTACTCCTCTGAGACAAAACTTCCAGAGGAACGATCAGACAGCAGCATTTGCGGTTCACGAAAATCCACTGTTCTGCAGCCACCGCTGCTGATACCCAGGCAAACAGGGTCTGGAGTGGATCTCTAGCAAACTCCAACAGACCACAGCTGAGGGTCCTGTCTGTTAGAAGGAAAACTAACAAACAGAAAGGACATCCACACCAAAAACCCCTCTGTACATCACCATCATCAAAGACCAAAAGTAGATAAAACCACAAAAATGGGGGAAAATACAGAGCAGAAAAACTAGAAACTCTAAAAAGCAGAGTACCTCTCCTCCTCCAAAGGAACGCAGTTCCTCACCAGCAACGGAACAAAGCTGGATGGAGAATGACTTTGACGAGTTGAGAGTAGAAGGCTTCAGATGATCAAACTACTCCGAGCTACAGGAGGAAATTCAAACTAAAGGCAAAGAAGTTAAAAACTTTGAAAAAAATTTAGATGAATGTATAACTAGAATAACCAATACAGAGAAATGCTTAAAGGAGCTGATGGAGCTGAAAGCCAAGGCTTGAGAAGTACGTGAAGAATGCAGAAGCCTCAGGAGCCGATGCGATCAACTGGAAGAAAGGGTATCAGTGATGGAAGATGAAATGAATGAAATAAAGCAAGAAGTGAAGTTTACAGAAAAAAGAATAAAAAGAAACGAACAAAGCCTCCAAGAAATATGGGACTATGTGAAAAGACCAAATCTACCTCTGATTGGTGTACCTGAAAGTGACGGGGAGAATGGAACCAAGTTGGAAAACACTCTGCAGGATATTATCCAGGAGAACTTCCCCAATCTAGCAAGGCAGTCCAACATTCAGATTCAGGAAATACAGAGAATGTCACAAAGATACTCTTCGAGAACAGCAACTCCAAGACACATAATTGTCAGTTTCACCAAAGTTGAAATGAAGGAAAAAATGTTAAGGACAGCCAGAGAGAAAGGTCGGGTTACCCACAAAGGGAAGCCCATCAGACTAACAGCAGATCTCTCGGCAGAAACTCTGCAAGCCAGAAGAGAGTGGGGTTCAATATTCAATATCCTTAAAGAAAAGAATTTTCAACCCAGAATTTCATATCCAGCCAAACTAAGCGTCATAAGTGAAGGAGAAATAAAATCCTTTACAGACAAGCAAATGCTGAGAGATTTTGTCACCACCAGGCCTGCCCTAAAAGAGCTCCTGAAGGAAACACTAAACATGGAAAGGAACAACCGGTATCAGCCACTGCAAAATCATGCCAAATTGTAAAGACCATCAAGGCTAGGAAGAAACTGCATCAACTAACGAGCAAAATAACCAGCTAACATCATAATCACAGGATCAAATTCACACATAACAATATTAACTTTAAATGTAAATGGACTAAATGCTCCAATTAAAAGACACAGACTGGCATATTGGATAAAGAGTCAAGACCCATCAGTGTGCTGTATTCAGGAAACCCATCTCACGTGCAGAGACACACATAGCTCAAAATGAAAGGATGGAGGAAGATCTACCAAGCAAATGGAATACAAAAAAGGGCAGGGGTTGCAATCCTAGTCTCTGATAAAACAGACTTTAAACCAACAAAGATCAAAAGAGACAAGGCCATTACATAATGGTAAAGGGATCAATTCAACAAGAAGAGCTAACTATCCTAAATATATATGCACCCAATACAGGAGCACCCAGATTCATAAAGCAAGTCCTGAGTGACCTACAAAGAGACTTAGACTCCCACACAATAATAATGGGAGACTTTAACACCCCACTGTCAACATTAGACAGATCAACAAGACAGAAAGTCAACAAGGATACCCAGGAATTGAACTCAGCTCTGCACCAAGCGGACCTAATAGACATCTACAGAATTCTCCACCCCAAATCAATAGAATATACATTTTTTTCAGCACCACACCAAACCTATTCCAAAATTGACCACATAGTTGGAAGTAAAGCTCTCCTCAGCAAATGTAAAAGAACAGAAATTATAACAAACTGTCTCTCAGACCACAGTGCAATCAAACTAGAACTCAGGATTAAGAAACTCTCTCAAAACCACTCAACTACATGGAAACTGAACAACCTGCTCCTGAATGACTACTGGGTACATAATGAAATGAAGGCAGAAATAAAGATGTTCTTTGAAACCAACAAGAACAAAGACACAACATACCAGAATCTCTGGGACACATTCAAAGCAGTGTGTAGAGGGAAATTTATAGAACTAAATGCCCACAAGAGAAAGCAGGAAAGATCCAAAATTGACACCCTAACATCACAATTAAAAGAACTAGAAAAGCAAGAGCAAACACATTCAAAAGCAACAGAAGTCAAGAAATAACTAAAATCAGAGCAGAACCGAAGGAAATAGAGACACAAAAAACCCTTCAAAAATTAATGAATCCAGGAGCTGGTTTTTTGAAAGGATCAACAAAATTGATAGACCGCTAGCAAGACTAATAAAGAAGAAAAGAGAGAAGAATCAAATAGATGCAATAAAAAATGATAAAGGGGATATCACCACTGATCCCACAGAAATACAAACTACCATCAGAGAATACTACAAACACCTCTACACAAATAAACTAGAAAATCTAGAAGAAATGGATAAATTCCTCGACACATACACCCTCCCAAGACTAAACCAGGAAGAAGTTGAATCTCTGAGTAGACCAATAACAGGCTCTGAAATTGTGGCAATAATCGATAGCTTACCAACCAAAAAGAGTCCAGGACCAGATGGATTCACAGCCAAATTCTACCAGAGGTACAAGGAGGAGCTGGTACCATTCCTTCCAAAACTATTCCAATCAATAGAAAAAGAGGGAATCCTCCCTAACTCATTTTATGAGGCCAGCATCATCCTGATACCAAAGCCGGGCAGAGACACAACCAAAAAAGAGAATTTTAGACCAATATCCTTGATGAATATTGATGCAAAAATCCTCAATAAAATACTGGCAAACCGAATCCAGCAACACATCAAAAAGCTTATCCACCATGATCAAGTGGGCTTCATCCCTTGGATGCAAGGCTAGTTCAATATACGCAAATCAATAAATGTAATCCAGCATATAAACAGAACCAAAGACAAAAACCACATGATTATCTCAACAGATGCAGAAAAGGCCTTTGACAAAATTCAACAACTCTTCATGCTAAAAACTCTCAATAAATTAGGTATTGATGGGACATATCTCAAAATAATAAGAGCTATCTATGACAAACCCACAGCCAATATCATACTGAATGCACAAAAACTGGAAGCATTCGCTTTGAAAACTGGCACAAGACAGGGATGCCCTCTCTCACCACTCCTATTCAACATAGTGTTGGAAGTTCTGGCCAGGGCAAATAAAGGTATTCAATTAGGAAAAGAGGAAGTCAAATTGTCCCTGTTTGCAGTTGACATGATTGTATATCTAGAAAACCCCATTGTCTCAGCCCAAAATCTCCTTAAGCTGATAAGCAACTTCAGCAAAGTCTCAGGATACAAAATCAATGTACAAAAATCACAAGCATTCTTATACACCAATAACAGAGAGCCAAATCATGAGTGAACTCCCATTCACAATTGCTTCAAAGAGAATAAAATACCCAGGAATCCAACTTACAAGGGACATGAAGGACCTCTTCAAGGAGAACTAAAAACCACTGCTCAATGAAATTAAAGAGGATACAAACAAATGGAAGAACATTCCATGCTCATGGGTAGGAAGAATCAATATCGTGAAAATGGCCATACTGCCCAAGGTAGTTTATAGATTCAATGCCATCCCCATCAAGCTACCAATGACTTTCTTCACAGAATTGGAAAAAACTACTTTAAAGTTCATATGGAACCAAAAAACAGCCCGCATCACCAAGTCAATCCTAAGCCAAAAGAACAAAGCTGGAGGCATTATGCTACCTGACTTCAAACTATACTACAAGGCTACAGTAACCAAAACAGCATGGTACTGGTACCAAAACAGAGATATAGATCAATGGAACAGAACAGAGCCCTCAGAAATAACGCCACATATCTACAAGTATTTGATCTTTGACAAACCTAAGAAAAACAAGCAATGGGGAAAGGATTCCCTATTTAATAAATGGTGCTGGGAAAACTGGCTAGCCATATGTAGAAAGCTGAAACTGGATCCCTTCCTTACACCTTATACAAAAATTAATTCAAGATGGATTAAAGACTTAAACATTAGACCTAAAACCATAAAAACCCTAGAAGAAAATCTAGGCATTACCATTCAGGACATAGGCATGGGCAAGGACTTCATGTCTAAAACACCAAAAGCAATGGCAACAAAAGCCAAAATTGACAAATGGGATCTAATTAAACTAAAGAGCTTCTGCACAGCAAAAGAAACTACCATCAGAGTCAACAGGCAACCTCCAAAATGGGAGAAAATTTTTGCAACCTACTCATCTGACAAATGGCTAATATCCAGAATCTACAATGAACTCAAACAAATTTACAAGAAAAAAACAAACAACCCCATCAAAAAGTGGGCAAAGGACATGAACAGACACTTCTCAAAAGAAGACATTTATGCAGCCAAAAAACACATGAAAAAATGCTCACCATCACTGGCCATCAGAGAAATGCAAATCAAAACCACAATGAGATACCATCTCACACCAGTTAGAATGGCGATCATTAAAGAGTCAGGAAACAACAGGTGCTGGAGAGGATGTGGAGAAATAGGAACACTTTTACACTGTTGGTGGGACTGTAAACTAGTTCAACCATTGTGGAAGTCAGTGTGGTGATTCCTCAGGGATCTAGAACTAGAAATACCATTTGACCCAGCCATCCCATTACTGGGTATATACTGAAAGGACTATAAATCATGCTGCTATAAAGACACATGCACACGTATGTTTATTGTGGCACTATTCACAATAGCAAAGACTTGGAACCAACCCAAATGTCCAACAATGATAGACTGGATTAAGAAAATGTGGCACATATACACCATGGAATACTATGCAGCCATAAAGAATGATGAGTTCATGTCCTTTGTAGGGACATGGATGAAATTGGAAATCATCATTCTCAGTCAACTATCACAAGAACAAAAAACCAAACACCGCATATTCTCACTCATAGGTGGGAATTGAACAATGAGGACACATGGACACAGGAAGGGGAACATCACACTCTGGGGACTGTGGTGCGGTGGGGGGAGGGGGAAGGGGGGAGGGATAGCATTAGGAGATATACCTAATGCTAAATGACGAGTTAATAGGTGCAGCACACCAGCATGGCACATGTATACATATGTAACTAACCTGAACATTGTGCACATGTACCCTAAAACTTAAAGTATAATAATAATAAAATAAAAAAAAGAAACCTAAAAAAAAAAAAAAAAAGATTTTCCTGCCCTGCTGGATTTCGGACTTGCATGAGGCCTGTAGCCCCCTTTGTTTTGGCCAATTTCTCCCATTTGGAATAGCTGTATTTACCCAATACCTGTGCCCCCATTGTATTTAAAAAGTAACTAACTTGCCTTTGATTTTACAGGCTCATAGGCAGAAGGTACTTGCCTTGTCTCAGATGAGATGTTGGACTGTGGATTTTTGAGTTAATGCTGAAATCAGTCAAGACTTTGGGGGAATATTGGGAAGGCATGATTAGTTCTGAAATGTGAGGACATGAGATTTAGCGGGGGATAGGGGTGGAACAATATGCTTTGGCTGTGTCCCCACCCAAATCTCATCTTGAATTCCCATGTGTTGTGGGAGGGACCTGGTGGGAGGTAATTGCATCATGGGGGTAGGTCTTCCTGTGCTGTTGTTGTGATAGTGAATAAGTCTCACGAAATCTGATGGTATTATAAGGGGGAGTTTCCCTGCATAAGCTCTCTGTTTGCCTGCTGCCATCCGTGTAAGGTGTGACTTGCTCCTCCTTGCCTTCTGCCATGGTTGTGAGGCTTCTCCAGCCACACGGAACTGTGAGTTCTCCATTAAACCTCTTTCCTTTGTAAATTGCCGAGTCTCATGTATGTCTTTATCAGCAGCATGAAAACGGACTAATACTAAGGCCAAATAAGTGGCCAATCACCATTTACAATGGTGATAGTGACATCAATGACTAAAGCTTTGGTCAACTTCTCAAAATTGAAAAGATGATCAAAAGGGGAAAATTGTTAAATCCAGTTTAGCCTAAAGCTGCCTCCTGACATATTTAAGTTCAGCCTAAAGGTTTCTCTGTACATCATAGACTATAACAAGTGGAGGTGTAAACAGACTGTAGCCTACACTTGTGCCAATCACTGAGTTTTGGGCAAGCAAATGTAGCCAACTGTTCAAACCATGTTCAAATAAGGTAAATGCCAAACTGTAAACAATCCAGCTGTTTCTGTCCCTCACTTCTGTTTTCTTTGCATCACTTCCCTTTTTCTGTCCATAAATCTTCTTCCCCCACGTGGCTGTGCAGGAGTCTCTGAGCCTATTCTGGCTTAGGGGGCTGCCCAACTCACAAACCATTCATTGCTCAATTAAATTCCTTTAAATTTAATTCAGCTGAAGTTTTTCTTTTATCAGATGTGATATAAGCCATCTCTTTGTCTTCCACAAAATATCTGATAAGATTGACATTGTTCTCTGAAGCTTTATGAACAGCCTTTGCTTGATGCAGATGTAATGTAGGCTGAACCCTGTTTTCAAAGCTGGAGGAGATGGCTCCCAAGGACCCATCACACCTGGGTTACAGATAAATGAAGTCCAGGCCATCTTTTTCTGCTTGCCCCCCTTCCCCCACCATTATTTATTTTCCTTTTCTTCTAAATGTACAGCCTTGTTTTCTAAGCTTGTATCCTTAGTAATTATACTTCTGCTACAAAATACTTTATTAGGCCCTATAGGGGATCTAGATGCGGATATGATAGGGTTCCTCTGGAGTTCACAGGAACCTCATACATCATTTAGATGAAGCAGAGTTGGATACAAGGTTCTACTATGTAAAATAATCATTAAGGATATCAGCATTATGGTCATTGCAATACTGCCAAGTTGGTGTTGGATTGTAACTGTGCCCAATCTGTTCCTGATTAACTGTTTTCTAATGAGCAGATCACAAGTGAAACCTTTAAAATATAAGTTGGTAAAATCCTAACAATGTGCTCTCTCATCTTACATAGAAACTGCTAATAGACCGGACTGTATATTGCTGCCAGCAATATGAAATTGAAGCCACCTCTGCAAAATTATGACTGAGACAGTGAAAGAGGTCTAACCTAACCGACTCCATCTTGCTTCTAACCTTTAAGCTGTCCTTGTTCCTTCCTGGGCGTAAGCTGAACTAACTTTGGGAGGAGCTTAGTTTATAGTTTAAAACAAAGACGACAACAGCCCTTTTCCAAAACAAACCTTCTTCTTGCCTGGGGACTAGACTGCCTTTGTAGGACTAAGAAATTAGCTACAAAATTAGAAATTATGGTTTAGGAGTTATACAGTTATACAGTTGGCTACAAGATTCTGACCCTCCCTAACCTATTCCCAACATCAGTGCTTGAGATATTTTGCAGACCCTGCATTTGATGGATCAGCTGGCACCACCTATACATCGATAAACTGGCTCATCTGATCTTGTGGCCCTCAACCGGGAACTGACTCAGTTCAAAAGAACAGCTTCAACTTCCCATGATTTCATCTCCAACCCAACCAATCAGCACTCTCAACTCACTGGCCTTCCCCACCCACCAAATTATCCTTAAAATCTTTGCTCCCTGAATGCTCCGGGAGAACTGATTTGAGTAATAATAAAACTCCAGTCTCCACACAGCCAGCTCTGCATGAATTACTCTTTCTCTATTTCAATTCCCCTGTCTTGATAAATTGGCTCTGTCTAGGCATCAGGCAAGGTGAACCCACTGGGTGGTTACAAAGTAATGGCCAGAGCAACGCTTTTGAATCATGTTTAAAATGCTAGTAATTTAAACATGAATTTTCCATGTCTGGAAAATTTAGTGCAGCTTCTTAAACCTTAATGTACATGCATATAATTTGGAGAACTTGTTAAAATGCTTATTCTGATTCAGCAGGTCTGAGATTCAGCCCAAGATTCTGCATTTTTAATAAGTTCTCAGGTGATGCCCATGCTGGAGGTTCATGGACCACACTTTTGAGTAATAAGGGTTTAGTGGATGGTGACTGTTTCCTCTCTTGCATTTTCTGCAGTTATGAAGAAGGGGAAGAGCAGAGCCTGCAGGTATGAGCTCCTGAATTGACATTTCCTATCTTTAGAGTCCAGGAAAATTGTATTGCATTTACTTTCTAAATATTTGCTTTTCTGATCCCAAGATTGTTCTTCATGTACCTGTATAGGCCACAATTTTGGCAATCCGAGGACTCACACAATGATATTAAAATAAAGTTGTTTGTTTGTTTTGGGTGAACCATAATTTTAATATAGCAAACTCAAAGGAGCCAGAAGACATGAGGGTTGACTCACCAGTCACAGTGGTGTTGTCACATTGTTTATCCGTATGATAAGCCAGACAGCTATTGCAAGAAGCTGTCAGTTCACCAAGTCCAAGTTTGAGAAGGTTATTTTTCACTTGATATTTAAAGAAGGCAGAAATAAGATGCTGGGCCAAAAACTGTGTCAGAAGATGGGCTGGAATAATTTCTTTCAAGAAGCTCAGTGGCAATACTATCTTATAGTTGTTTATTGATTTACCATTACAGAGCACCTTCATCTGAGTTATATCATTTAATCTTCATGAAAACCCTAGGAGGCAGCCTTGAAAAAAAAAAAACAGAGAAAGAAACAAGGGCCAAGAGATAGTGATTTGTTCAAAATCACTTGCTAGAGTGGAGCTGGGACTAGAACAGAAGTCTTCTAGCCTAGTCATCTTCTTATGACAACATTGGTAACTATATCACATGGATGTTTCTGTTATGCCTTCTCAAGCAGGCATCAATAATTGATCCCAGAAGTCTTTTTCACTCGAGCCCTTAGCTTCACAATCCTCCCAACTCTATGCCCCAGAAAGCTAAAAAGCCACTGCCAAGGAAATGGATGTGGTGTGGGACAAGAAACCTATTTTCCTCCTGGCAACACTAACTTTTATTATCCACAAGGACTAATTACAAAGAGATTCACTTTTCTTGGATATCTGTAAGAGGATAAGCATTCATTTTTCAGGTTTGGTTAAGGATTATTCATGTGGGGGCAGAGAATGACTCTGGAGGCCCTTGTCAACCCTGGAATTCCAGGAAGTTAACCTTATAGTTTCCCCATGCCATTGCCCTGATGTTACGGTGAGAGGCTATACAGGCTGAGGCAGGCTGAATTCTAAGATAGGTCCCAGGATTCCTACCCCCTGACGTTCACCCCATGTAACATCCTCCTCTTGGATTTGATTGAGACTTCTGATCTACTTCTGATCAATAGAATATGGCAAAGGTAAAGGGATTTTTGTAGTTGTAATCAAGGCCCCAAATCAGTGTGTTTTGAGTTAATCAAAAGGGAGATTATCTTGGATGGACCTGGTTTAATCAGGTACAGGACTCTCTCTTAGGTCAGAGACTCTCTGCTGTTGGCTTTGAAGTACATTTCCATGTTGTGAGAGAAAGGAGAGGACCGCCTGGCAAGGAACTTCAAGTGACCTTTGGAGCTGAGAGTAGCCCCTGGCCACAGCCAGCGAGAAAAGGGACTTCAGTCCTATGACCACAAGGAAATGAGTTCTACCTGCGATCTTTGGAAGCAGATCTTTCCAAGTTGAGCCCCCCAGATGAAAATGTAGCCTGGCTGACACCTTGCTTGCAGTCTTGGGAGACCCTAAGCAGAGGGCCCAGTTAAGCCATGTCCGGCTTCTTGACCCACAGGAACTGTGGAGTAGTAAAAGGGTGTTGTTTTAAGCTGCTAAATTTGTGATAACTTTTTATGCGGTGATAGAAAACGAACTCACATGCCTTTTATTACATCTCGCTTAAATCTTAATCTTGCCTCTATTTCTCAATTGTGGATGTATTTACCTATTCAAAATGTAAGGTAGGCCGGGTGTGGTGGCTCATGCCTGTAATCTGAGCACTTTGGGAGGCCAAGGTGAGCGGATCACTTGAGGTCAGGAGTTTGAGACCAGCTTGGCCAACATGGCAAAACCCTGTCTCTACTAAAAATACAAAAATTAGCCAGGCTTGGTGGCGCGTGCCTATGATCCCTGCTACTCCAGAGGCTGAGGCAGGAGAATCGCTTCAATCCTGGAGGTGGAGCTTGCAGTGAGCTGAGATCGCACCATAGCACTCCAGCCTGGGCAACAGAGTGAGACTCTGTCTCAAAATAATCATAATCATAATCATAATCATAATCATAAAAAGGTAAAGCTCATCTAGACTTAATTTTGTCTGAACTTGACAACAACAGGACCATCAAGGTGGCAGAATCCTTCCCTGGAAAAAGGGGAAGACTTCATGTCACCACATTTCTACATATCCCCACATTTCTGAATGCTATTGTAGCCAAGCTGACAGCTGACCATGAAATCAGTACAAACACAGAACAATCCTTACACATTACCGTGATTTTCCAACTTTTACCAAAAACCACTAAGGCAAAAATGCCATTTAATGGTATGCATTCTGGGCAGTCCTGCTTGAAAGTCCTGTTGGAGTAGGCAATGAAACTTGACTTAATATCTTGGTAATTAAAACTAAATTCTAAATTTTCTTTAGTAGGACTTCCTAGCACAATGTGGGCTGAGGGAATCCATCCATTCACTTAATCATTGAATGTTGACTATGAGGCCATGCACAGTACTGGGCAGCAGGAATACAATGGTGATTAAGACAGGATACTTACCCTCGAGTTGCTAGAGGAGAAGACAGGCAGGTAAACTGATAATCACAAATCAATACAATTGAAAAGGGCTATGTGACAATCAGGAGACTGGAAGAAAAACTTGTCTCCAAAGATCACTATACTGAAATGTATTGTTTACCTTTGTCTATTGCTATTACTATTCTTTACATTCCAGATGTTTAGCACTGCCTGCATATCATAGGTACTCAATACTGTATTAGAACTAAGACAACATTAATTAAGATCATATAATTTTATATCTCACCTAAAAGAAAAAAAATGCTGCTAACGAAACTTTGGCATACCAGAGTTCCTAAACAGATTCTGGTTTCAGAAACATTGAAGTGTAGAGGGAAATGCTCACCTTAGAATTGATTTATAGTATGTAATCACTGAACTCTCTTGTTGGATTTCTAGGGCAAGTATGGAAGGAACAAATAGAGATGTCAGAGTGGATACCAGAAATAAAATGTATGCTGTCGGCATGTCATCTAGCACTGCACACTGCTGACTCAAACCAGATTATCAAAAGAGTGACCTCCCAAGTTCTCACTGTAAGACAGACAAAGCCATGTGAGACGTCTTTAAACAGTTCTAAAAGTTGCAAGGTCCTAAAGCTATGAAAGAATGCAAGATCCTATAAAGTTTAACATTTTTTAGTTATTAGATAGAAAATACATTCACTTATCTTCTTAGAATCTCATCTAGTTCAGAGGTCGTTAAAGTTAAACAAGTAGCCGAGCATGGTGGCTCATGCCTGTAATCCCAGCACTTTGGGAGGCCAAGGCAGGAGGACCCCTTGAGCCGAGGAGTTCAAGGTCAGCCTGGGCAACATAGCAAGACCTCGTCTCTACAAAAAATCAAAAAATTAGCTGGTTGTGGTGGTGCATGCCTGTGGTCCCAGCCACTCAGGAGGCTGGGATGAGAAGATGGCTTGGACAGGGGAGGTTGAGGAGGCAGTAAGCCATGATTGTGCCAGTGTCCTCCAGCATGGGTGACAGAGCAAGACCTGTCTCAAAGAAAAATTAAAAGATTAAAAAATAAAGTTAAGCAAGCAAATAAAAACATCTACTATCAAATTGGGTTACTTTGTGTCACCTAAAAATTCATATGTTGAAATCCTAAACCCTTGTACCTCAGAATGGATAAGATCATTGCAGATGTAATTAGTTAAGATGAGGTTATATTAGGGCAAGGTGGGTCCCTAAATACCTGCTGTCTTTATAAAAGGGGAAAATTTAGACAGAGACATGAACAGGGGAAGAACACCACGTGAACATAAAAACAGAGATCAGGGTGATGCGTCTACCAGCCAAGGAATGCCAAAGATGGCCAGCAAACCAGCAAACCACCAGAAGCTAGGAGAGGCATGGAACAGTGTCTCTCTCATAGCCCCCAGAAGGAACTATATTGGCTAAGACCTTGATCCTGGACTTCTAGTCTCCAGAGCTGTGAGACAATAAATTTCTGTTGTGCAAGCAACCCAGACTGTGGTATTTGTTATTGCAGCTCTAGCAAATGAATATATCCACATATCTGCAGAGCTAAAGAAAGGCTATATCCAATCACATGGCCAGCCTCGGTGGGTGCTGCAGACTTCTGTGAATAGGCAGAATCAAGTAGCCTGAGTCAGGAAACCAAAACCCTTTCAACATTTCAGAACCCGTGACACAATGTCTATAAAAAGACAGTCTGACAGGGAGAAGATCTCATGTCTGACCAAAATTTTTGATCATTAGAAACCTCTAATAATGAGGGTGGTAATTACCATCCTCAGCAGATGGGCAACCTTAGTTGACCAGGATGGTAGCACTTTTCCCAGTTTTTCCATCCTGGGAAGATGAAGAATTAGGTATATGATGGTATATATAAGAGAATCAAAACCAAGATTAGTATTTTTTTTAAATTAGTGGACTTTATTTATTTATTTTTATTTATTTATTTATTTATTTATTTATCTATTTATTTGAGATGGAGTCTTGCTCTGTTGCCCAGGCTGGAGGGCAGTGGCGCAATCTAGGCTCACTGCAACTTCCGCCACCTGGTTCAAGTGATTCTCCTGCCTCAGCCTCCCTGTAGCTGGGATTACAAGTGCATGCCGGCACGCCCAGCTAATTTTTGTATTTTTAGTAGAGATGGGGTTTCACCATGTTGGCCAGGCTGATTTGGAACTCCTGACCTCAAGTGATCTGCCTGCCTTGGCCTCCCAAAGTGCTGGGATTACAGGCGTGAAACACCACACCCAACTGATGTTAGTATGTTTTTTATGAAGTAAGAGTCAGTATATATTTGATATGTGCCAGGTGCCCTTTGTCCTCTCATAAAACTTACTACCATCCAAGCTGGAGAGGCACAGGGCTCATGTTGACCCATGAAAGCAGATTGTTATATTTTCAAAAATTTTGCAAGCTCTTATTAAACACTGTTCCAGTCCTTACAACTATACAAAAATGATAGCTAGCATTGTTGAAAACAACATGGCTGAAGCCGAAAGAGGTTTCAATTTAGGGACTAGAATTCGTACAAGGGTGGGAAATAGTTTAACAGCAGATGACATCAGATCAAATGGCAATACTTTTATGGAGAAAAGAGCTAACAGATAGGGATGCAGCTCCATTTGTCAAATCATGGTTGAACGGCAGCCACAGTTGCAGTCACAGACACAAGAGTTTGGCAAAAATCAACAAAGGCATTCAGTGAGATTCAGCTGACCACATGGAATTTACAATAAAGGGTATTGTATAGTTGATTATTACTTGGAAGTTGTGTGCTACATATATTTACTAACATTCCTTTTCTCCCATAGCCAGTTGTTAAACACTTACCCCACTAGGGAGACAGACCATTAACAAATACACGGATAATAAATAAGGTAAATTCAGGTGGTAGTAAGAGTTGTGAAGGAATTTGAGCAGAGTGATGTGGCCGAGAGTGACTGATGGGTGGGAAAGTCTTATGACACGGGCAGGGTTGTGAATGGGGAGAGTTAGCCAGCACATGAGGATCAGGGAGGTTATAGGTAGAAGGAAGAGCAAGCCCAAAGGCCATAAGGGAGGAAAAAATTTGCACGTTGCTATCATTGCTATTGTTAGCAGAATCTGCACTTGAGACCCCAGATCCAAGGATTCCACTCATTCCTTTCTTTCCCAGTCTGTAGCTGGGCAGTTGCTCAGGGTCACGATCTATTTGGCCCTGAAAGAAACACCTGGGGTTCCTGACTTCCTCCACAACGTTTCAGACACTATCAGAGTTCTGTATGGTTTAGATTATAAATGTTCTATATATTCCTTTCTTGTTTCTCTTCTTTGGTGGAATTTGAAGCCATGGAACCTATATTTTTCCATTTTCCTTGTTCCTAAACTATCTTTCTTACCCAGGTCTAAACTAGATTCCATTGGATGTCTGAGGTCCACCTCCAAATTTTCTCCCATGGTAGAGTTGTGTAACCCAAAAATAAAATTCTAAGCCCTCCAACCCTCTGAATGGACTCCTCCTCTCGGCAAGGGCATCCCAAAGTTAACCTGAAAAAACAAGTTCAGGCCATTATGGAAAGTGGGAGCCAGACATGCCTCATTATACCCTCTTCCTTTTTGGAATTACTGACAGAACAGACTCTTTAAGTCTGATAAGAAACACTTACAGGCTCTCTGAAGCCTGCTACCTGGAGGCTTCATCTGCATGATAAATCTTTGGTGTCCACAACCCCTTATCATAACCCAGACATTCCTTCCTTCCTTTCTATTGATAATTACTCTTTCAACCAATTGCCCAGAAAATCTTTAAATCCTCCTATGACCTGGAAGCAGCCACCCCACCTCCAGGTGTTTCCAGTTGTCCCACCTTTCTAGACTGAATGAATGTACATTTTACATGGGATGATTGATGTCTTGCCTTATGTCTCCCTAAAATGTATAAAACCAAGTTGTGGCTCAACCACCTTGGGCACATCAGGACCTCCTGTGTCAGGAGGTCACAGGAGGCTGTATCATGGGTGCATCCTTAACCTTAGCCAAAAAAATCTCTAAGTTCTTTGAGATCTGTCGCAGATACTTTTGGTTTACGGTTGTGATTCCTCCAAGTGCCTCATTGCTAGGCTCATTTAATGATGTGGTTGGGGCTAGCAATTCTTTTTTTCAGTTTGGCTTTGGAAATTTACAGCTCCTAAAGTCAAACCAAAGTTTTGGGGCAGGTGTTTTGATTTTATATACCTTCAGTAATTGCACTTACTTGGTCCTTGTTGGTTCCTGAAATCCAGATCCTGCCTAGGCTCTGGGGAAATGCTCAAAGGATGTTTCTTTGTCATATAACAACAACACAGTCAACTCTTAAATGTCATGACTGTAATTCATTCCTTAATGATGGTGCAAATGAGTTAAATCTTTCATATTGTAGACTTTTAACTTTGCAAACATCCTTTAAAAAGCCATTACAGGGATATGCTCACTCCAACAGAGAAATGCTTTGGCTGCAGCATGAAATAGCTAATTCATAATTTAAAGTATGATGCCTCTCCCTTTTCCCCTTTTAGATAGTTTATAAAAAGGGAAACTTTCTCCTGTGTGTGCTGAGGGGCTGGATTTTTCACTGGCTGTTTGCCTTCCAGAGCACTTTCTTCATGGCCAGCACTTATGAGCAAGCCTGATGTGTTTAACTTAGCTGGTGAAATGATCAATGGTAAACGTCAATTGCTGACATTAGAGCCAGCTGCTTGAAGTGTCAGCGCAGCTGCTTTGTGAGATGAGAACAAGATCTTACTGCTGCTCCTTGTTCCGTGGCGAGGCAACAAGAAAATGCCCATTATGAACCAAGGGGCTCATAACACATTCATTTTTACTCCTTTTACCACCAGCTCAGATTTCTATAGAGTGAAACCTAAGTTCAGAAATCTGGAAGCAAATGCAAAAGAAATGTACCCCTGCTTCTGAAACTGTGCTCTATTACTCACGGATTTCAGGATCTGCTTTTTCTTTTTTTTGATTGTATGACTCACATAGATTTTAAGGAACCACCCATGAGGGCCCCTATGCATTTGGATAATTAAGATTCTTCCTGGGTGAAGAGCAACAGTCCCTTCTTTCTGAATGACTGAAGATTTAAGAGCTCTGCATGCCCTGAACAACACTGTCCTGCGGTGAGGCTTTGTTTTCCCTTGTTCTGGTCCTGCTGGACCTAGAGATTGGGGTGCGAAGGTGCTTAGGGTGCAACAAAGGAAAGAATTGAGCAGGCCTGGACAATGTCACCTCACCAAAGTGGGGGCAGAAGGCAGCAGAGGAAAGGTGCTTAGCGCAAGCCTAAGGATCTTGTAAGCCTTTGTAGCCCGGACTCTGACCAGCCTGTTGTTTCTTTAACATCCTGCATTCAAGTATTTGATGCAAATATGATTGCCTCTAGGCAAGAGAATATAAATATTTGCCAAATGTATAATTGAATGGAAAAAATAGCTGTGTAAGTGAGGACAGCGATGATCTCTTCTTGCCTTCTTCTCTTTGTCCTGTTCCCTCTCCTTTCTTCCTTGGTTTTCAAAGAATTCAAAACAAAACAAAACAAAACAAAATGAAGAAACCTGTTTTGTCCTGGGAGTGTAGTTTCACCAGCTCCCTGCTGTTCCAGTCTATCCAAGCTGTCAATCAAAGCAAACAACAGAAGTTGGCTAGCATTCAAAGGAAAAATGTGTTTTATTACACATTTTGACATATGTTGGATGATTTAGTAAGATCATGGTGCCTTGTCTCATTTTCGAAGACTTCCTGAGTTCATTTTTTTTCTTTTTTTCATAACTTTCATTGAACTTTTAATGGCCTTTTTGTATTTTTCTCATGGAGGATGCTTCATTAATAGAGGGACTATGTCCAGTAGGAAAATATAAAGTGGTTTTTTATTTTTAGAGAAAACAGGTACTAATATGAAATGGATGAAGTGCCTTCCAAGCCCATGGTTTCCAGGCTGTGTACCAAGGTGCCCTAGGGTGCCACTGGATATTTTAGAATTGTAAGGAAAGCACAGTGATACTTGACACCCATTCAGGTACCACACAAACTATTAGCTCACGGTAGTTGACAGCGTCACCATTAGATTGTGCAACATTTCAACATTTCTTTTGATTATGTCATATTACTTGTGAAGCTGGGTCTACTGTGCCTATCCTGTGGCACTACGTGCAGAAACATGAAACAGGAAATGAGGGTGGTGGTGTCCAGTCTAATTCCAAGGCTTGAGAAGTGAGAAAAGAGGCTGGGCATGGAGGCTTACTCCAGTAATCCTAGCATTTTGGGAGATCGTGGCAGGAAGATTGCTTGAACCTGGGAATCTGGGACCAGCCTGGGAAACACAGAGGAAGACCTTGTCTCTACAAAAATAAAAATAAAAATTAGCTGAGTGTAGTGGTGTACAGTGGTAGTCCCGGCTACTCTGGAGGCTGAGGTGGGAGGATGGCTTGAGCCCAGGAGTTGGAGGCTGCAGTGGGCTATAATCATGCCACTGCATTTCAGCAGAGCAAGACCCTGTTTCAAAACAAAACAAAGAAATGAGAGAGAGAGAAAAAGAGAGAGAGAGAGAAAGAGAGAGGAAAGAAGAAGATAAAGAAGCAGAAGGAGAAGAAGAAGAGGAAGAAGAAGAAGAATAAGAAGCAGCAGCAGCTAAGAGAAGAGGAGAGAAGAACTTTTATCTGAGGAATCCAAATCCTTTTAAATTACCAAGCCCAGAGAGACATTAACATCAAACAGCAATCACATTCTATCGCCTCCTTTGAGCTACATATTCATCTCTTGAAATTGCTTGCTATTGCTACAAGTATCTATAAATTAACCTAATAATGTTGCATCAGACAATACAACCCATACCCTATAGCTGAACAATGTATAGCCTATCACTAATCAATGTTATTTCTGTAAACTAATGAGAATTCCTGATAAATAACTTTGTATCAGCTTACTCCCTGTTCCTTTTTTTTTTTGTGCCTTTAAAAACCTGCTTATTAACAAAGTCCAAAGGAAGCTTGTATTCCAGGTTCCTAGGGTCTGAATCGCTGGGGCAGCTGTCCTCACTTTCACTCAAGTAAACTCTTTAAATTATATTTTGTGCCTCAGCGTCTTCCTTTTAGGTTGACAGAAGTTATGCAGTGTTCAACAGGAAAATGCCTCCCATTAATAGGTAACTTTAATTATTTAAGAATGAAATAAAATTATTTTATTTCAATTTTTATATACAGTTTTTCAGACTAAGTTGTTAGGTCATAAATATTTATCAAGTTGCTTAGACCTAATTAACAAATAGCTCTGGTAGGCGTTTCTTTTGGTCTAGGGACGGGGCACTGAAAAATTTACTGAGACTCTGAGAGTGCCACAAACAAAAAAAAAAGCTGGGTAGTTTTGGACCAAGTTATCTAAGAAATAAATATGCATAAGAGCATGAGAATAACTGAGGAATATGAAATAAATCTTACATTGGAGATGAATATGCAAGGTACTGGAAATCTAGGGGCATGTGGCAGCAGGTATAGAAATGCCAGCTGATCCTTGGGGAGGGACTTTTCTGTGGCAGCGTCGTGACAGGGGTAGCGATACATGGCTCCCAGGCCACCTCTCATTTTGCCCCACACTATTGACGGATGTCACTGGTCCATTTGGACATACTTTCCCATGGAGTTTACATGCATCTTCAGAATCCTTCTCAACTTAGTGCTTCAAGCAACCAGTGATCTATCAGAGGTGACACAGGAGACAAAACCTACTTACTCTTCCTGTTCTAAGTCAAATTCCCAGCCTTACAGTCTCAAAAACTGAAAATTTCTCATTCTGTCAGGACTTTTGTAGCACCTGTGATCGAGTCTGTCCCTGGCATGCAGAGTCGCACTTAAATAATGACGGGAATCCATTGTAGGAGCCAAATTCCATCTCCAGAATTTGTCCCAAGCCCCTGACCTACCCCCTGCCTGCTTTGACAGATACTCTTGGCTTCTCTCCCTCCCACCTCACCCATTCCGTGAAACCTCTTTAGTTGGGAGCTGGTGTTCAATCTTCTCCTCTGTGTTCAGTCCCCCTGGTCACCTCTAGACTCGCTTTGCTGGTGTTGACCTCAATAGCCCTCCAGGACACGGCTCTTGGGATCTGTGCCCTGATGTTGCTGGGGTCTTAGGTAGAAGCCCCACCCCTCATTAAGCAATCTCAGGTCCCACTCCTCCCCAAGTCACTATTTCAGGGAGATGGTTTGGGTTAGACCTTGATGTTCTCAAATTTGGGAGAATTTGCTCAAACTAATAGAACTTGTTGTGATAGGTTAATGTGCTCTGTTAAGATGGATGGATTTTATTTAGCAGGCAATTGGTGGTTGCTCAGGTCTATCTGGGGAAAGTAACTTGGGTTGTATGATGGATAAATTGGAAAGAGAGCGTTCTTAGGAGAAAGGACCTGATGTTTTAGCTGTCTGCAATCTTAATTACAAGCTCTGAGAATATAGGAATAAAAATCAAGTGCTTTTTCTCTTCTCTCCCTCACCAACAATCAACACAGAAGACTTCTGTGACCTCTGGTCACTGACCAGTATGTAGGGATTTCTCCCCACCAACAACCAATCAGTTCTGCAGTGAATGCCAGCTATGTGTCTTATAATTCAGCTCTAACACTGTCTACCTGGAGATACCATCAGAACTCAGAGTTGAGCGCTCAGTCCCACAAGACTGTCCTCCACTTGTGATGCCAATCACACGCTCCAGACTGTTTGACCTGTCCTTCTGACTGACCAGCTTCAAGTTGGGGCTCTTACGATGCTCTCCTTGGATTTGATTAATTTGCTAAAGTAGCTCCCAGAACACAGGAAAACACTTTACTCAACATTTTTTCATTTATTGTAAAGGACACAGATGAAGACATGCATGGGGCAAGGCACGTGGGAAGATTCACGGAACGTCCAGACCTTCTCTAGATGTTCCATTATCCAGGAACCTCCACATGTTCAGCTATCTGGAAGTTCTCTGAACCCAGTCCTTTTGGACTTTTATGGAAGTTTCATTATGTAGGCATGATTGACTAAACCCTGGAAGTTGAATGGTGGGGCTAAAGTCTGAACCCTCTAATCCTGCCTTGGTTTTTCTGGTGACCAGGCCCCATCCTGAAGCTCCCTAAGGGCTGCCAGCCACCAGTCATCTCATTAGCATAGAAAGATACTTATTGCTTTGAAGATTCCAAAATTTTAGGAGTTCTATGCCAGGAAATGGGGATGAAGAGCAAGTATATAGTTCACTTTCACAATATCACACGAGCCAATCCATAATGGGGCTTCATGGCTGCACAGCAGTCCGATGTCAACATGCTAGAGAAATTTAGCATACATCTCCAGAAAGGACATATCTGTTCTCTATCCTGCACTGGTCAGACTCTGTCTGTGTTGAACTGTTCAGTTTCAAGAGTCAGATTTAAAACAGACGACGATGTGACAAAGACTCTCTCTTTGACCAAACTTTAGTCAGGCTCCCCTGAGCCCCTTTTTCAGTGATGCTTCAAAGAACTTGGCATCCATCCTGACTTTGGCCTGCCTAGCCTAGTTGTACCAAGAATCACACTAAGTCAGTTTAGCAAGAATCTCTCCACCCTTGATATCTGACCACTCTGGCCTGCCTTCAGCAAGAACCCTCCTACCCCAAATGTCTCCTATTTTTACTTTTCTATCCACTGACCCCTCACTCTGCCCCTTGGCTATAAATCCCCAGCTATCTTTGTTGAGCCTGATCTCTCTCCCCTATTGCAGTTTTGAATAAAGTCTTCCTTACTGTTGGGGCTCACAACACCATACCCCAAAATATGCCACCTTGGAAACTGAGAAGACAGCAGAAGCAGAAAGATCACACTCTGACCTTCTCCACCTTTCTCCCCTGAGGCCATAGAAAGAGTTCTCTGATCTACCTCCCCTGAAAGTGGGTCATAAGACCTTCATTCCAGAGGGGGATCTGCCCTATAGCCAGGCAGAAGATTCTGAACAAACAGGCCTTGCTAAGTTACCCCAAGTTTATTACCATTAGATCTGTCAAACAAACAAAATTTCAACATGTGTAGTTTAAAGATCTCATTGACTTTGATTATCAACTCATAAGTTGAGCAGTATTCCATCTGAAGATGAGCTGAGCAGAGGAGATGGGCTTTATAGGCAAAAAAGGCAGAAGAAAGGAGAAGCAAGGAGCAAAAACTGGATTGGTCATCATAAAGTTACTTTTCTTATAGGCTTAAAACAGAGGGGACTTTCTTATCATGCTGGCTGAAGTAAACTGGGCCCTGTGTAATTGGTTGCTGTGAATCTACTGTTTTTTGGTGCAGGAACTCAGTCCAAAACAATGGCCTCCCATCAATTTTCTTTAACAGATTGATGAGGTTTGGATATTTGTCCCTTCCAAATCTCATGCTGAAATGTGATCCCCACTGTTGGAGGTGGGGCCTAGTGGGAGGTGTTTGGGTCATGGGGGCAGATCCCTCATAAATGGCGTGGTGCTGTCATTATGGTAATGAGTGAGTTCTCACTCTATCAGTTCATACAAGAGTTGATTATTTAAGAGCCTGGCACCTCCTCCCCCTCTCTGGCTCCTTCTCTCGCCATGTGACACGCCTGCTCTGCCTTTGCCTTCCGCCATGATTGTAAGCTTCCTGAGGACCTCACCAGATGCAGATGCTGGCACCATCCTTCTTATAGAGTCTGCAGAAGAGGGCCAAATAAACCTCTTTTCTTTATAAATTACCCAGTCTCAGGTATTCTTTTGTAGTAAGGCAAAATAGACTAATACACAGGTCATGCCCTTTGTCCTCTAATCACACTTCTGCATAACCATCCATAAAAATACAGTTTTCCTTGGGTCATTGAGTCTTCATTTCTGAAGGCTCTTGTGTCACCTAAAAACTTTGATGAAATAAATTTGTTATGCTTTTCTCTTGTTAATCCATCTTTCGTTATAGGGATGTCAGCCATAAATCTTGCAATGGGTAAGGAAAAGATATTACTTTCTCTCCCCTATATTACCATTTTAACAAGTGTCAGAATAATTTTTTCTTTACCAATTTATACACTATAAGGTGTTCTGAAGGGGTGACCAAGAAGTGAAAATTCTTAAAATCACATTACAGTTATGTGCTGCATTGTGACGGTCCAGTCAATGATGGACCACATAAGATTATAATGGAGCTAAAGAATTTCTATTGCCTAGTGACGTTGTAGCCATCATAATGTCGTAGCACAACAAATTACCTTATGTTTAGGTATGTTTAGATACACAAATATGTAATCATTGTGTTACAGCTGTATCCAGTATTCAGTACAGTAACATGCCATGCACATTTGTAACCTAGGAGCAATAGGCTAAAGCATATAGCTATAGACTAAAAATAAAATGCTAAGCCCCTACTAACTGAACAGACACTCTCTTGGCCAAGGAGACCCCAGGAAACCTCAAAAATTGAATTCCCAGCCATGATGGGAAGGGAGGTTAGACACATCTTGTTATGTCCCCTCTCTTTTGCAGTTTAGGCACAATTGACCAGCATTAATGTTAGAATAGAGATCATAAGATGAACAAAACAGTCTCTTTGTGACAATAAGACACCACATTATAAACAGGACCTAAGGCCATACCGGACAAGGGTTAAGTCACACACCCCTTATAGCTCACTCTGTATTGGTTAACAGACTTCCTTATCTCAACTTCAAACATTCCTTTCTTCTAAGTTTTTAGACAAAGCTTTACTCCTTTAACCAACTGCAAATTAAAGAATCTCTGAATCCATCTATGACCTGTAAGCCCCCGCCTCCCACTTCAAGGTATCCCACTTTCGGGGAGCCAAACCAATGCATGACCCCCATATATTTTGATTTTATGACTACCTGTAACTTCTGCTTCCCTAAAATGTATGAAACAGAGTTGTGACCTAGCTGCCTTGGGACCACTTAGTGAAGGCTTCTTGGGTTTGCACATTTCCCCAGACCATGGTCATGCATATTGGCTCAGAATAAACCTCTTTAAAATATTTTACAGAGCTCGGTTTTTCCACTAACATAGGCTAAGTAGGCTATATCATCTAGGCTTGCGTGAGTCCACTCTATGATTTTTGCACAAGGATGAAATTGCCTAATGACACATTTCTCAGTATGTATGCCCATCGTTAAGTGATGCATGACTTAGATTTGAGTTAAAGGTTTAGAGTTTTTTAAGCCTTAAATCAATTCTGGAGGATTGAATTACTAATTTCAAAATTGCATCAGATTGTTTCAATGTTACTTTTAGGGATAAATGTTAAAAACACTAATTCCATAATTAATCACCACAATTTAATTTTTGTGTCTCTCAAACTGTTTAGTTGTTTTAAAAAAAGAGAGAAACAAGGAAAGTGGGTGAATCCCATAAGTTTCCAATTAAATAAGCAGTCAATCTATAACATCAGAGATACAATTTATAATAGAGCATGGATTATGGTCTGCCTGTATTTTAGTTTCCTGTGCAGTAGCGGGGCTAAGGGCTCAGGAATCTGTCACATGGAGGCATATCTGAAAGTCTGGTGGGGGAATTTCCTTCAGGAGAGGGTCAGTAGGAAAGACCAAGGGGGCCTCAGGGCAAAAGAACTCAGGTTGAGGGAGGAGAGCTGATGTAGTCAAGCCGGAGTAAAACAGGGACTATACTGCTTACAGGGACTGTACTGCTTATCAGATTTTCTTCATCAGGGACTGTCGAGAGGGACCTGGGGAGACAGGATGGTAAAAACCAAAACAGTTCTATCAGCAGCTCTAGAAGCTGTTGGAAGAGAATGGCCACTGTACCTTACTCATTCTCGTTTTCTTCACCCCAAGGAGGCATTTGTTTGGGAACTGCGGCCTTGTGTGGCTCAAGCTCCAGCCGAGGAACAGATGGTGCAGTGAGAGGGTCTTGCAGCAACTAGACCAAGAAGAAGGACACGCAGATGCCATTTGCTATCATGAGGTCTGTTTCTACCAGCAGAAGAGTGGAGCTTCACGCCGTGACTGACAAGATGCCTTGGCCAGCAAAGGTGATGCATTGAACTTAGGTGGAATTTCAAAAGAGCTGAGGTTCCTATAATTGGATGGATAAGACAGGATGTAGGAAGAATAGCTCTAGGATTATAACTTTGACTAATTTTATGTTCAAACTGGTGTTGCCAAGGAAAACATGATTACCTTTGTAAAGATATGGGTAGTGATTTTTAAGAGCCTGGGAACAGATTTATACATCTTCCTAATCCTAAAACTCCCTGCCTGGTGCAATGCCTTGTACCCATAGGGGTTCATACAATGTTTGTTGATTTAAAGTAGATTTCAGAAAACATTATACAACAGTCATTTGTCTTTAAATCCAGTTCAGCAGCAATTAATAATAATCATAGCCCAGGCATCTAGGCAATTTGTGCTCATTGTCTCATTTAGTGCCCCAGGCGACCCTGTTGAATGAGTACAACCTCCTTTGACAAAGTAGAAACAGAGGCTTCCAGGTGGACAGCTTGATAAAGGCAGTGAAAGTCTGGCTCTCCTCTGCACATAGTACTTTTGAATGCAGATATGTGTAGACGTCCATAAACAGCAGACCTCAATTGAAAACGGGAAGCCAAGATTTGGAGCCAGGTCTGTTTGAGCATAAAGTATATTGTTTCTGTCACTCCTTTCAAAAATGAGGCCTTTCTGAGCTTCCTCTAGTCTGCAAAGTACTGCATGATTGAAGAAAGAGGGAGAGAGGCTTCTTTGTCTAGAGGCCCACCAAATTGAACTAAACAGACAGCCGAATTTACACACGGAGTACTAGAGACTTCTGAGGAATAGAGATGGGTCGGAGAGCTCCCTTCATGACTGAGCACCGTCTGTGTGTCAGGTGCTGTTCCATGCACTGGAAACTACAGATGCACAGCCACACTTTGGATCCAGAGCCTCAGCCTTTTTATGCCTTTATTTTTGCAGCTGTGATATGTATTTTTAGGATTATTTAATGTATTTCTAGACCCCAGACAAGTCAATCTGATTTTAATGCTTCTCACTCGTGATTTCCTTATAATTTGGTGGATAATTGAGGTACCATGAAATAATTTTAAAAATGTGGATACCTCATGCATAATATATGTTTTTGTTTATTAATTTATCTTTGTAAAAAAGTAGAAAATGATGAAAAGGCAAAGAAACCATTCAATTCACCTATAATCCTATCACTGGCAATGACCACCTTGCCAATGTCTTTTTTATACACACACACATACACACACACACACTTACAAAACTAGGATTATTGTCTTGTAAATTTGTGTGTGTGTGTGTGTGTGTTCAAATAAAAATAGCTCTCCCGCCCTCACTATAATCTATGCACGTTGTATGAAAACCAGAAAACAGGGCCGGGCACGGTGGCTCATGCCTGTAATCCCAGCACTTTGGGAGGCCAAAGCGGGCAGATTGCTTGAGCTCAGGAGTTCAAGACCAGCCCAGGCAACATAGCGAAACCCCATCGCTATGAAAAATACAAAAATTTAGCCGGGCATGGTGGTGCTTGCCTATAGTTCCAGCTACTATGGAGGCCAAAGTGGGAGGATTGCTTGAGCCCTGCAGGCAGAGGTTGCAGTGAGCCAAGATTGCACCACTGCACTGCAGCCTAGGCAACAGAGCGAAACTCTACCTCAAAAATAAATAAATAAAAACAAAAACAAAACCAGAAAACACAGAAATGTGTAAAGAAGGTGTTCTTGTTTTGTGGGTGAGTCTAAAAGGACAGTTCTGGAGAACTGCCCTGTTTCATGGGGTTGAGGGACAGGGAGGGCACACTTGGAAGAGGACGGCATTCAGGGTATGTAAAGCTGTAGACCTGGTCCACGAAGGACTCCCTGCCACTCAGGGTGTGTGCTTCTTCTTTGCTGTCTCTTTAAACTTTGAGATCATCCTCAGACCAGAAGGAGAAACCTGGGACGTGGTCCAGTCAGGAAGCTGCTTATAAATAGAAAAAATGGGAAAATCTGCTGGGGGAGAAGCAGGTGAGGGACTGACCAGAGGCCACATGATCATCATTGAGACCAAGTGCCCAAGACATAGCTGAGGGCTGTGTGAAGAGTAGAATCAGACCCCACTGTACTCTAATGAGGTCTGTAACCCAGTGGCTCTCAAACTTGAACGTGCATTAAAATTAACCAGAGGGATTGTTAAAGCACAGATTGCTGAGTTCCACTCCCAGAGTTTCTGACTCAGTAGGTTGAGGGAAGGCTTGAGAATTTGTTTTCTAAGAAATGTCCAAGTGATGTGGATGCTGCTGGTTCCTGGAGCACTTTAAAAACTATCGCTGTAGGCCAAAAAGGAATCACAGAAAATTCTACATATGCCTGAGGAGGCTACTGTTTAGGATAGCTTAAAACCCACAGAATGCATTTGGGGGTGGGAGACTGAGAAATAGTAACCCCTTCTCCTGGGGTGCCTCATACCTGGAGGCTGATCTAGGGGAAGACAAAGATTCCACTGGACCTATGTCAGTGCTCCCCCAGATGCCCTCGGGTGACGACCTGAGTGGCTCAGCCTAGCCTGTCATCAAACACTGGGTGGGACTAATAGTTTGGCAGGGCAAGAACTAGGACATCTAGGTGTGTGTTTGATGAGAGGCTAGGAATGATGAAATGGTAGGAGTGAACATGTATAAGACTCGAACTGCTAATAGGGCCCAAATTTTGCTTTTTTTTTTTTTTGAGGCAGAGTCTTGCTCTATCACCCAGGCTGGAGTGCAGTGGCACAATCTCGGCTCACTGCAACCTCCACCTCCCAGGTTCAAGTGATTCCCCTGCCTCAGCCTCTTGAGTAGCTAGGATTACAGGCAACTGCCACCATGCCCGCCTAATATTTTTGTATTTTTAGTAGAGACAGGGTTTCACCATGTTGGCTAGGCTGGTCTCAAACTCCTGGCCTCAAGTGATCCACCTGCCTTGGCCTCCCAAAGTGCTGGGATTACAGGTGTGAGCCACTGTGCCTGGCCGATTTTGCCTTTTTATCATTGTCTCTATAGAGGCTAAAATAAAAACTCTTTAAGAACAAAACACTTGTGTCCTTAAACAGATCTTTTTTAGAAAGTAAATATAGAATGGTACTGATAAGTGTATGTGAATGTGCAAGAGTGTGCATGCACACGTGTTGTTGGAGAGGGGGTGGTGTGGACAATTTTCTCCCTAACTTTGCACTCCATTCTGGGAGAAAAATAACTTTCTCAATAACCAGAGGGGCAGCAACCAGAAAGGAGCAGATGGATTAGGTGATCTGGTCAAGAAAGCAAGGACTGTAAGGTGAGAAAGCCTGACATGGAGAAATGGGGCTGCGAGCCCAAACGACTTTAAATATTTGAAAAAGACAGATCCTTTGGATTATTTTATTTAGATTTTGGGACAAAAATAGGACAAATAAGTGAAATTATAGAGATGCTAATTTGGAGTTAATAGAAGTATGTTTTTAGTAATTAGAGCTGTCTGACCATAAAATGGACTGCACACGATAATGAACTTTCCTAAATGAACATATATAAAAATATTAATAATATTATTTACCTGAGTCTTGGCAAAGAATAATTTTCAAAAATGATAAAATTATGACTGTCATTCAGGTAGAAAATGAATATATTTTAAAGATTCTGCTTAGCTCATCATTTACTGAGGGAATCAGGCAAATATATCATAATTGAGAGAACTCAGAAAGCAGATATAGTTCTAGATCAGGGATATTAAAATGAATTTTCAGATAGGTACAAAACTGGCTTTTGTCCCTCTACCACCAGATATAATTTATTTGCATGTCTGTAGACAAAATTTTGCAATGCTATCACTTTTCTGTAAGTTACAGAGTTATAATATAGACTACTCAAAAAAAAGTGCATATCCTTATAGAATGAATTTCTGAAGTCTCTAGCATTTTCGTGAAAGAATATCCAGTAGTCTCTTTTGCTTGTTTTAAAGTTTTAAAATTTTCCTTATAGTCTCCTCTTCTTAGTAAAAATAACCTCAAAAATAGGTTATTCTTGATCACTAGTTTTTATATTTGGCCTGATTATTTACATGGGCATAACAAGAATGTAAATTTACCATACAGGCCGTGACAAACACATCTAAGTTTGTTTTGCTGAAAGTTTTCATGAAGAATGTGATTGGACTTTTAAAAGCCTTTATTATTTCCTGAGGCTAGGAAACCAAAGCCAAGAAACTCTCCACTAGATTTCACTTGCAGTACCTATAAATTTGGACAAATTCCTTCTCACCTGTAAGACTGGGAACTTTAAGCCAAATACTGGGACAGTTTTCCTGGAAGGGCTTTGTGATTATTGGCTCCATACAGGCCATCTTAGTGCCTTAAAAGTGCTTGTTGTAATACCTGATTAAATGAACATTATGCTCAAAAATTGCATTCTAGGTGTTGGTTGAATAACAGATTTTTCCAATTATATTCTGGTGAAAGGACATGTTATTAATGACTCTTTATTAGTGTCTTATTGCTGACAAAGCAATACTAATGTAACAAATGTCTACAAACTTACTGGCTTAAAATAACACAAATTTATCATTCACAGTTCCGAAGGTCAGAACTCTCAGATGGGTCTCAAGGGGCAAAAGCAAGGGGCTGCATTCTCTCTGGAAGCTCTAGGAGAAATGCATTTCTTTGCCTTTTCTACCTACATTTCTTGGCTTGTGGCCCCTTCCCTTATCTTCAAAGCCAGCAACTAAGCATCTACAAATCTCTCTATTTCTGACCTGATTTAGCTGAAAATAGTCAAGTAGACATACAAACTAGAGTCAAAAGTCTAACAAATCATTTAGAGAATAGATCTCTATAATTCAATAATTCATTTACAGAAATCACCAAATGGTCAAACCATAAACCAAATTCCCAGTCATTGCTGTCACCAGTGAGGAACAACTTATCAGCCATAAACAAATCAAAAACAAAAACAAGCCAGGCATGGTGGTTGCACACCTGTAATCCCAGCAACTCAGGAGGCTGAGGGGAGAGGATTACTCAAGCCCAGGAGTTTGAGACCAGCCTGGGCAAAATAGAAAGACCCTGTCTCAAAACAAAACAAAACACAAAATTGGCAGAGGGAAAATTAAAATTAGAAAAACAAGGAGTAACTTTGGGAGGTTTGAGGCAGGTGAATCACTTGTGCCCAGGAATTAGAGATCAGCTTGGGCAACATGGCGAAACCCTGTCTCTGCAAAAAAAAAAAAAAAAAAAAAAAAGATATATATATATATAAATATATATAAAATATATAAATATATATATAATATATATATATTAGCCCAATATGGTGGCACATGCCTGTAATCCCAGCTACTCAGAAGGCTGAGGTTAGCCTGGGAGGCAGAGGTTTCAGTGAGCTGAGATCACACTGCATTCCAGCCGGGGCAACAGAGCGAGACCCTATCTCAACAACAACAACAACAACAAAAGCAAGGAGCAAGCAAAGTTCTGTTGTCATTTTGATTTCGCCTCTAAAAATTAAGAATGAATGTGCCTGGACTTAAGCTGCCCATGAAGCTGCCCATTTCTGTTGATGGAGTTTACCTGGCTCTGTCACGTGAACCCACTGAGCATCTCAGTGGAAGACCTCCAAAACTGCTAGAGGATAATTTTAGTTTTTTAATTTAAAAAACTTTAAAAAAAATTTTTTTGAGACATCACTGTCGGCCTGGCTGGAGCGCAGTGGTTAAGATCTCACTTCAGCCTCTGCTTCTGGGTTCAAGAGATTCTCCTGCCTCAGGTCCCTGAGTAGCTGGGATTACAGGCATGCACCACCACGCCTGGCAAATTTTTGTATTTTTAGTAGAGATGGGGTTTCGCCATTTGCCCAGGCTGGTCTTGAATGCCTGAGCTCAACTGAGCCACCTGCCTTGGCCTCCCAAAGTGCTGGGATTACAGGTGTGCCTTTTCCTAGAGGATAATTTTAAGAAAAAGTAAAATCCTGATTCTCCTTCAGATATAAGGTGAATACATGTTAAAGATATTATTTCACTCATTATTTACTGAGGGAATCAGGTTGATGGCACAACCAGTTCAAAGGAAAATCCAAAGAACAGACACATATATGGATTGGGAATATTAAAATGAATTTACAAATAGATACAAAACTGGCTTTTTCATGGAGGGAGGGGGCATTTTCCTTCCATCAAAAATTGTTTGCTTTGCTAGCATCGTTGTGGTTAAGTGTGCAGACCCCAAGAGTCATGGTACTTGGACCTGAAGCTGGGAGCCACCATTTTTATTTATTTATTTTTAGAAATGGGGTCTTGCTATGTTGTTCAGGCTAGAATACAGTGGCTGTTCAGAGGTATGATCATTATGCACTACAGCTCGAACTCCTGGCCTGAAGTGATCCTCCTGCCTCAGCCTCCCAAGTAGCTGGGACTACAGGCCCTCGCCACTGCTCCTGGCTGATCCTCCACTTTTAGCTATGTGGCCTTTGGAAAGTGACTAAAACAGGAATCAGCAAACAGCCCAAGGATAAAATCCAGCTGCCACCTCTATTTGTAGAGTTCTTAAGCTAAGAATAGCTTTTATATTCTTAAGTGAATGAAAAAAAAAAGAAAAATAATATTTTATGACACATGAAAATTATATGAAATTCAAAATTCAGTGCCCATAAAATAAGTTTGGTGGGAACGCAACCATGTTCATTTGTTTACATATTGTCTATGACTGCTTTCAGTTCTACAGTGACAGGGTTAAGTAGTTGTGACAGAAACCATCTAGCCTGCAGATCCTAAAATATTTAATACCTGGTTCTTTACAGAAGAGAGTTTTACAACCCCTGAATTATCAGTAATATACTTCTCTAAGCCTTGGTTTTATCAATAATAAACTTGTTTAAGCCTTGCTTTTCCTGTAAAGTGAGGATCTAAATGATACTTACGTATGGGTGCAGTGGCTCACGCCTGTAATCTCAGCATTTCAGGAGGCCAAGGTGGGTGGATCACCTGAGGTCAGGAGTTCCAGACCAGCCTGGCCAATATGGTGAAGCCTGGTCTCTGCTAAAAATACAAAAATTAGCTGGGCGTGGTGGCATGCGCCTGTAGTCCCAGCTACTCGGGAGGCTAAGACAGGAGAATTGCTTGAACCTGGAAGGCAAAGGTTGCAGTCAGCCAAGATCCTGCCACTGCACTCTGGCTGGGGCAACAGAGAGAAACTCTGTCTCATGGAGAAAAAAAAAAAAGTACTTACATCATAGAACTGTGGTAAAAATTCACTGAGATGACGCATAGGAAGCACCTACCGTAGTGCCTGGCTTGTGGTGAACTCTATAACACATAGCTAATCAGTCCCTCCTGGAAATTGTTTATATAGATACTGGGATATAAATGTTCCCCTTTTTCCTTTGGGGTCTCTAAGTTAGGATGATATCACCTAGAAATGTCTATAGTCATGCCTATCTCTCTACCTCTTCCACAAAAATAGCAACACTAATAGTATATTAGCATACATTTATTGAGCACATTCCATGTGTTGGGTACCGCTGTGAGTTGCTTGTGCCTTTTTAAAAAATGTTTGAGATAGTGTCTCGCTCTGTCACCCAGGCTGGAGTGCAGTGGCGAAATCATGGCTCACTACAACCTCGCACTCCTGGGCTCAAGCCATCCTCCTGCCTCAACCTTCCAAGCAGCTGGTACAGGCATGCATCACTGTGACTGGTTAACTTTATTATTTTTAGTAGAACAAGGTCTTACTATGTTGCCCAGGCTGGTCTTGAATTCCTGGGCTTAGGTGATCCTCCTGCCTCGGCCTCCGAAAGTGCTGGGATTACAGGCATGAGCCACCATGCCTGGCTCTGCTTGTGTATTATCATCTCATTTAATCTTTACAACCACCTTATAGGGTAGGTAGGTATTATTATTGTTGTTGTCTCTGTTTTACAGATGAGGAAACTGAGACTCAAAGAGCTTAAGTAATTTATTCTAAGTAAGTAGTGGAACCAGATTCAAGCTGAGGCAGTCTGACTGAAGAGCCATCCGCTTATGCTATCACCCACATAGAGAACACCCACCTGCAGCAGAGAGAACAAGGCCAGCTCCCTAAAGGAGGCAGCCCCATGAGATGGAGGAAAGAAAGGGAATCCTACTAAGAGCTCCCCCTGTTTTCCTGTCATTTTGTTTTGTTTTGTTTTGTTTGACAGAGGCTAATGTGGCTTTCTGACACCAGAGACAGAAATATGCTCAGGAAAATAAAGGATGAAAAAGACATGGATGTTTCCTTCCAATAGCTCACAGGACAGTGGAGGAGACAGACAGACAAACAAGCAAACGGAAAGAAGACAGGAAGCACTAAGGGCTAAAGTAAAGCCACCTTTTAAATGCTGCGGGAGCACAAGGAAGGGGACTCAACACAGCATCAATTAGAGACACGTGTGTCTTCCACGTGTTGGGCACTGTGCTGGGTGCCCTGCGGTTGACTCTGTTAATATTTCAAGTAGAATGAAATAATTTGCGTCCTTTGCTTTTTGGGCCTTTATTGGTGCCTCTTCTGCAATGAATACAGGGTACCCTACGGTCTGCTAGGATTCAGTGTTGGTTCATCTGTGATGTGGCATTTCTTACTTATAGTTTAATTATGATTGTTCTATGCCAACAATGCTGCAGTGAGGTCTGCAAATGGGCTAGGGAAAGCATTTGTTAAAATATAAAAATGTAACTAAAAAAAAGTCAGGGTTGTCTTCCCACTAGCCAAATTATATACTTGCTTACATTTTAGGTACTAACTTATTAAAGGGGGGTCCCAATTATGTCTCCCTTTCACAATGCAAGCATGCCTTTAGCCACAATTATTTGTTGTTGGAAAACTGCACACACAATTGCAGCCACAGTTGTCTAATTGTAGGCTGAAAATGAAGGGCAGGCAGTTAATTATTTCTCAGATGCCTGATGCTGCATGTCATTAGCTGGCTGTGACACAGGTCATTGCACAGGGCGTTCTTCAGCTACGAAAGGTAAGAGCCTGGGTGACGCACTCCACTGGGTGTGGACTTGGAGAGTTAAACGCCCGCTCATCTCTGCCAGGGTGTGCTTTGCTCCGAAGAGAACTGACTTCCCTGTCAACCTTTCACTTAGTACTAGCTTACCTATTCTCTCTGTCTTGCTTCTTTGTCTGTTCTGATTTCTTCAGGAATCATCTTGTCAGCGGAAGTGGATGTGCGCTTTTAAAAAAAACAAAAATCTTTATTCCAATTTAAATTGTTTTTTTCATTTCTGTCTTCCAGCTTTTCTCATATTAGAAAGATTGGAAAGAATTGTTTCTATGGAAGTGGTGAACATGGGACAGAAGTACTTCTCTCTTGATAAGACCAGCATGTGCAAACCAGGAAGAAAAAGTAAAATCTCCAATAATAGAGAGATAAATCAAACAGGAAAAAAAAAAAAGTCCGGGTCCGAAAAACGCGTGCATTCCTGTAGCAGAGTTTATGCGAGTTTTTTTTTCTTTTTTTCTTTTTTGTGATGAGGTCACTATTACTCACATGGCTGTGTGGGAGAGACAGAGAACATGCATAAATAACAAGAAAGCAAGCATTCTAATTTGCGCACCTTGTTTTTTTAAGAGTATAATCATTGGCTGGAATTAATAGGAGCAGCTCTGAATGAATAACTTACTCAGCATGTAAGTGAAATAACTAAGATTAGAATCCTGAATTGTTACCTTGGGCCTGGAGCATTTACCTCCTTCTCTACCTGCTTATCTCCATCTCCTCCAAGGTGTGTTAACCTCATGATAATCAATCACTTCCATGATCAACAATCTCGCTTCTTTTGAGATACTCTTAGGATTTCTGCTCTAAAAACTTAGACTACTGGGACTTGATTTTCTTTGCTTTTTTCTCAGAAATGTATCTCTTTCTTGTCCAGTTGCAGCAAAATCGAGTGTATGCGGAGTTAAACTCCTACAATTAAATGTGCTATTTCAGTTATGGTTTCTTATTCAGAGTTTTACTTTTTTGTGTCTAGATTTCATCTATTAGTTTTATAATCTTCATTGTACCCTCTTTGTGACATAAAAATTCTATTAAACCAGTTTTACAAACATTGGAAGGTTAGGAGCAAAAGTCCCAATTGAAATTAAGGGTTTCTCATAAAACACTACCTTTTAAGGAAATATTGCCGAGTATAATATAATTGTCTTCACTGAATGTATCAATCAGAGTTCTTGATTGCAGACAACAGAGGCCACCCTAACTGTTGAGGCAGGAAGAGTTTTATTGAAGGAGTATTAGGTAGCTCACATCTAACACACATAAACTCACATACGAGTTGTTATGATAATTCAAACTCTCACATATACTGTCAAAAGAGTGAAAAGGCAACCCACAGAATGGGAAAAAATATTTGCAAATCACATATCAGATAAGAGAGTAATATACAAAATGTATAAAGAACTCCTAAAACTCAACAACAATGACAATAACAAAACAACCTGCTTTAAAAATGGGCAAAGGACTTGAATAAACATTTATCTAAAGAAAACATACAAATGGCCGATAAGCACAAGAAAAGATGCTCAACCTCTCTAGCCAATGGGGAAATGCAAATCAAAACTACAACGAGATCTCACCTCATATCTGTTAGCATGACTACTCATTAGCAGCCATCCTAATTTTTAAAAACCCAGAAAATAACAAGTACTATGAAGATGTGGGGAAATCAAATCCCTTGATCTTGCTAGTGGGAAGGTAAAATGATGCAACTGCTGTGGAAAGCAGTTTAGCTGTTTCTCAAGAATTACTGTATGATCTGACAATTCCACTCCCAGGTACGTGATATGGTTTGGCTCCGTGTTTCCACCCAAATCTCATGTTGAATTGTAATCCCTACATGTTGGAGGAGAGGCCTGGTGGGAAGTGATTGAATCATGGGGGCGGACTTCCCTCTTGCTGTTCTCATGATAGTCAATGTGTTCTCTGGTTGTTTAACAGTGTGTAGTACTTCCCCCTTGGCTCTCTCTCTCTCTCTCCTGCTCTGCCATGTGGAGAAGGTGCTTGCTTCCCCTTTGCCCTTCCACCATGATTGTAAGTTTCCTGAGGCCTCCCAAACCATGCTTCCTGAACAACCTGAGAAACTGTGAGCCAATTAAACCTCTTTGCTTCATAAATTACCCAGTCTCAGGTAGTTCTTTACAGCAGTGTGAGAATGGACTAATACAGTATGTAACCCAAAGAATTTAAAGCAGGAACTCAATTAGATAGTTATATCCTAACTTTCACAGCAGCATTATTCACAATAGCCAAAATGTGGAAACAACCCAAACCTTCATCAACAGATGAATTAATAAAGTATAGTATATACACTCAATAGAATATTATTGAGCCATAAAAAGAAATGAAATCCTGATAAATGCTACAACATGTATGAACCTTGAAAGCATTATGCTAAGTGAAACAAGGGAGACACAGAAGGACAAATATCGTATCATTCCACTTACATGAGGTACCTAGAATAGGCAGATTCATAGAGATAGAAAGTACAATAGATGTTTCCAGGGGCTGGGACGAGAGGGGAATGGAGAGTTGGTGTTTAATAGATACAGAGTTTCTGTCTGGGATGATGACATTCTGGAAATGGATAGTGGTGATGGTCACATAATACTGTGAATTTACTTAATTCCACTGAATTGTACACTTAAAAGTAGGTAACATGGTAAATGTTATGTTATGTATGTTTTATCACAATTTAAAAAAAAAAGCAAAAACTACTCCTAGCTCAGGGGCTGTGCACAAACAGGCAGCAGGCTAAATCTTGCCCGTAGGCTGTAGTTTGCCAACTACCGCTCCATGGAATAGGGACACAAGCTAGGCAGAGGCTACAGTGTGTGAGCCTCTTTAGAGTCTCACCACAATGGGTAAAGGAATATGCTCCCTGTTAGTCAGCTATGTGTATTTGCTCTTCCAGTAATGCAAGTTCCCCTGCATGAACTGAAAGAATTTCTTCAACTTCTTATGCCTCAATACTTCTCTATATCCTTATCGATCATCCTGCTTCCTTTCACCTCAGGCACGGCATTCTTTTATAAGACTGACTCCTATGCTTTTTTCTCTTGATTCCATTTTCTCCCATCCTTCTCCTAGATTCTTGCTCCATTAATCATCCCTTCCTCTCCGCTGGTTTCTTTCTCTTAGCAGCATGTCTGCCCATATTTCCTCTAACATAAAAGGAAGTTCTCTCAACCTTGCATCCCCCTCCAGCTACTATTTTATCCCTTTCATTCCCTTCACGGTCAACTCTTTAAAAAGAGTAGCTTCCACTAGAGTTACTAAGCTAAACTAAAAAGAGAAGTATCTACCCACTTATTCTTTAATCTACTGCCATCTGACTTTCTGTGAATTGAAATGTCCTTTTAAAGGTATTTCCTGATTAGGAATCTAAGGGCTCCCATCATTTGACCTTTCTGCTTCATTTGGTGTGTTAAGTGCTCCTTCTCAGTCTCCTTTCCAGGATCCTTTACAAATCCATCCACAGTTACTGAGCACTTGCCACCTGCCTGGTACTGCACTGGGTGCTGGGGACACTGTCTGCCCTCCATGCGTCTTTAGGCTTTCTTTCCAAGGCTTCCCTGAGCATCTTCTGTTCTTGCTCTGTGCTCCTTCTGCAGGTTATTTAGCCACTTGCTTGGTATTGAGAGCTTACTCTATGCCACCCTGTTCTAAGTGCTTCACATGGATGAACTCACTGGACATTTGAAACATTCCCATGAGGTGCTATTAACATCTCCATTTCACAAATGAGAAAATCAAGGTACAGAAGGTAGCCCTAAGTACTACAGCTAGTAGGTGGCCGATCTGGGATTAGAACCAGGCAGTCTGAATGTAGAACTTGCCCTCTTTACACTCTACTGCCTCTCCCTCAGCTTCAAATATCTCCTCCATGCTGACTGCTCCATCTATGACTTCAGTTATTTTTGTTTTGTTTTGTTTTGCTTTGCTTCATTTTTATCTTTGAAATGAGGTCTCCCTTGGTAACCCAGGCTGAAATGCAGTGGCGTGATCATAGCTCATTGCAACCTCGAACTCCCGGGCTCAAGGGATCCTACCACTTCAGCCTCCTGAGTAGCTGGGGCTACAGGGACATGCTATGAGGTCTGGCTAACTTTTTTTATTTTTAGTAGAGATGGGGTCTCACTATGTTGCCCAGGCTGATCTCAAACTCCTGGCCTCAAACAGTCCTCCCACCTTGGCCTTCCAAAGTGTTGGGATTACAGGTGTGAGCCACCACCCCTGACCTATGGCTGTAGTTTTGATGTAACTCCTGGACAGGTTCTTTCCTAACATTTATGGGGCTCATACAAAAACCAAAACGGAGCTCGCATTCTAAATGTCTGAAACTTTTAAAGTTATAAGTGAAACTATCAACTGTTAAGTACATTCTATTATCCTGCTTGACAAATATATCTTCTTAACAATACGGATTAAATTTAGACTTCTTGGACTCTGTGGAGTTCATGCTGGAACACAGCGGCATCGAACAAGCTGGCTCTTGCCCCTGGACTGCCCCCTCCTTTCCCTGCACACTGTGAAAGGCCTTGTGCACACACAGCCTGTGCTTCCCAGCTCTACTCACACATCCCACAAACACTCTAGGCTCTGGGCTTTGCACACTGGTGGTACCATTCACCCCCAGCATGTGCTCCTAGGGAAGAAACTTGCATGGGCCTCCCAGGAAGACTCGGGCCACTGGGGCTGGGATTCTTTGGGAATGCTGACCATGGGCTCTGGGTAAGCATGCTCTGTTGGCCCCACAGACCCCTTGCACTAGACTGACCCTCTAAAGCAGCATTTTTCAATTTGTCATGAAAGATCTTTCCCCCTGTTTTTTGACTTCCTATCTGTTACAGATCAACACTATTTTACTGCAACAAAATGAATAGTAGCCAGGCACGGTGACTCACACTTGTAATCCCAAAACTCTGGGAGGCTGAGGCAGGAGGATTGCTTGAGCCCAGGAGTTTGAGACCAGCCTGGGCAACATAGGAAGACCTCGTCTCTATAAAAAACTTGTAAAACAAATTAGGCAGCATGGTGGTATGTACCTGTGGTCCCAGCGATTCTGGAGGCTGAGGTGAGAGGATGACTGAGTCTGGGGGGTCAAAGCTACAGTGAGCCCAGCCTGGGCAACAGAGCAAGACTCCTTCTCAAAAAAAAAAAAAAGAGAAAAAAAGAATTGCTAAAAAAGTGAAATAAAAACAAAGACATACAAAATACAAATCCATGTTTCTTATTGTTAGGCATAAAATAACATTTCCATAAATATAATAAAAACATAAAAGAGAAAAAATCACAAAATCAACATTGTTGTTGTGTGTGTACAGATAATTAACATGTGCAATCACTACCCTCTTCATAACTTTGATTGCTCCAGTGTCATAACTAAACAAAACTTTATGAATAAAATAGAATTCCCAAGTATTAGATGTCTATAGCACACAGCACCATTCATGTCAATATTTAAGAGTTTTAATGTGACAAATGAGTTTGCCTATTACCTGTTCAATCTTGGTTGAGTTGATAAAATACCGCTTATAGGTAATAACATATATCTAAACTGTTTTCATGCTTTGTAACAAAATCGGTCTCACAGGGGTATTTTGATGGGTGGATGGAATAAGATATTCAGAGTAATTTCAGCAAGCTCAGGTCATTCATTTTTGATTTTTATACAAAATGGAGCAAAATTCATCTTCAATCCTTCATCAGTAGCCAGTTCCAATAACTTACCTTCTAAAATTATAATGAAATTTAAATTATCTTCCTATGAAAGGCATTTCAGGCTCATGAATTGAGACCAGCCTATGTTCAGCTGACTTCTTTCTTGATGAACGAAGCAGAATGTTGATTTACATTCTGGCACAAGTTCCTTAAACTGGGTAACTAATCCAGAATGTTTTTCAGTCATGGCAGCTGTGCCATCAGAATATAATCCTACACAAAATCCTAAACTCCAGACACATTTATGAACAATGGAATCCTTTATAGTTTTATACAATTCACAGTTGTATTTATTGGCTGTGAGGCTAAAAAAATAAAAGGACTATTTCTTCCAATAGCAATCACATTGAAATCATACATATAGTAACTGAATGGCCATAACTGTATCTGTGCATTCATCTAGTTGCAATGAGAAATATTCTGCTAATTTCATTTTTTCCCTGTGAGTTAACCTTCCATATCACTAGCCAATTCCCAAATATGTTGAGCTATAGTTTCACCAGAAAATGGCATTTGAGCTACTTCTCTTGCACAGTATCACCCAACATTTTAAAGCCAATATCTTTGATGCATGCAGTCTTGCATTCATGTCTTGGCAATTGTATATATGTTTGATCTTAGCAATCCCAAATACTACTTTATAAGAAGCCTGCAAAGTTTCTTTCATGTGAAATAGTTAACATCTGCTTCTGTCAGATTTTAAATTCAATACTCCTTCTTTCAAAGAATTCTTCTGATTTTGCTCTTATTTTTTACATATGGTATGCAAATGCCACTTAAATTTTAATGGTTTCATTGCTTCATTAGTCAGTACAGTGCTATGAATAATACACTATAGTTTTAGCATTTTATCATCAATGATGACTACAAAGTGAACTCAACACATGAAAATTATACATCCAAATAAAATGAGTATGAACTTTTTTGGTCTCTATTTCTTCAGAATCAACTTCCATTGTCATTTGGTTTACTACAACTACAACATTTGCAATGTGTGTTGATTCTCGAAAAAGAAATCTTGTAAAACTTGTTTCCCAATTTGCCAATTAGGGTTAAAAATAAATTTTATAAAGTTTATATTCTTACTTTAGCTATTAGGTTAAATATATATACTTTTTTTATTTGTTTGTTTGTTTGAGATGGAATCTCACTCCGTCGCCCAGGCTGGAGTGCAGTGGCGTGATCTTGGTTCACTGCAGCCTCTACCTCCTGGGTTCAAGCGATTCTCCTGCCTTATCCTCCTGAGTAGCTGGGGCTACAGGCATGTGCCACCACACCCAGCTAATTTTTGTGTTTTTAGTAGAGACAAGCTTTCATCATGTTGGCCGGACTGGTCTTGAGCTCCTGACCTCAAGTGATCTGCCTGCCTCGGCCTCCCAAAGTGCTGGGATTATAGGCATGAGCCATCATGCTCGGCCAAATATATATATATTTTAAAGACTAGCTTGATTAATATTAAAATGATAGAAACAGTAAGTTATAAAAATAAAGAAATACTTTCAATTAAATATATTTTTATTTGTAAATTTAAAAATAAGTTTTAAAAAACTTAAAAAGAAATGCTTTCATCTATTTATATTTTACTTTTAGGTTATAGGTGACTAACCTGAGTATATCACATGTTGAAAAGCAGTTGTATTGTCCATAACAGTATGGAATCTACATCATGTGTGATTCAGTACTCTATTTGACCATACGATAGCTGGCCTATACCCTATTTAATGAGATGATGAACCAATGTCAGATTGGTACAAAAGTTTCTAAATGCTTACTCTCAATTTCTGTGCTTATTTCATGTGACCTAGTAACAGGCCACCTGTGGACTGACTGGTCCCTGGACCACCTCATGAATTGCACTGCTCTGAAACCCAGGCCCAAGGCAAGGGCCCCTCTTTTGTGTGTCTCAGGGGAGCACGGCTCCTGAATTATAAGCTTTAATTATTGGCTACCTGCTAGATATATTTACATGGATAATGATAATAGTAAACTTATTAAAATCATAAAACTATCTGATACCGGGAGCTTAGCATGTGGCAGGAATATATCAATGAGTAAGAAACAGATTTCCAGCCTCACAAACCTTAAATTTTAGTGAGAAAAATAGGTATTTTAATTATGATGACATCTCTTTGAGATAGGTCTTATCCACATTTTACAGATAGTTATAGAGGTGAATATGTCCAAGTTCTCAGAGCTAGCAAGTGGTGCATCAGAGACTCAAAACTAGGTCTTACTGGCCACAAACTCATGCTTTTCATCACTTATCTATGTTGTGAAATCCTTAAATCTTGTTTTAAAAAACTAAACCTTGTTTTTTCTACCCAGTTCTCCAGAGCTCCCCATCACAACTAATGATGTTGTTGTCCTCCTTGTGTCTTATAGCAGAAACCCAGAAACCTCATAATGGCTCTGTCACTCCCTCAGAGCATCTCTACCAACCTCCCATATCCTTCCTCTCCTCATTTCCAGGCCTGATTCAGACCAAGAAATATCAGGTAGTAGCCTTCACATCTTCCATGTCTCCCTCCTCCATTCTTCACACTAAACATAAGGCATAGTAAATTATCTCCCTTCTTATAAACCCATACTTCATAAAGTGAAGCATTATATGAAGATGAACTCTTATCAAGTAATCATGGTGATCTACTAAAAATTTTGTATTTGAAAATTTGACCATAACTGTCTTCTTTAAAAAAAAAAGTTCACTTTCACAGCATCTATTTCAATGTTGTAGTTAGTCTCAACTTGCAAGCAGTTGTGAAAATGTGGTGCATCAGAATTTAAGTGATACAGGAGTGTGAACATCATTACTTAGCTATCTGTGGCATGACCTTCATGCGTGATAAAATTATACTCACTTTTCTTTTACCACATCAATTTGTATGTTGATGATAAACTTTGTCTATTTGATTTAATTACAGAATGAAACCCTAAGTATTAGTCTACAGCTATGCTATAATGAGGCAGACTGGCTAGGTGTTCACCATGCTGTTCTATTTTCCTCCTGGATCCAGTAGACATTCTTCCAGGCAGGTGGGGCCACGTGGTTGAGTTCTGACTAAAAGGAGACAGGTAGAAGTCAGGAAGGTGACCCGTAAAACCTCTCCCAGAGTTTTCCATGTGATTTCCCTACTCCCACTTGCTGGGCAGAACTCAGAGATTCAACAGAGGACATTGAATATAAGAAGTTTGGGTCCTTGAATGACAGTGGGGAAGAGAGTCTAACCCCTCTCCAACCTACGTTGGACTATTCCATGAGATGATTGTGCATTAAACTTATGCTGTGTTCAACCACTGATTGTTTGGGGTAAGAGCAGTAACTAATATACATAAATAAGTAGATGAATAAAATGGATACATTAAATGCATAAAATGTTTACTTTTTGTCTTTGTTTTGTTTTTGAGATGGAGTCTCAGTCTTGTCACCCAGGCTGGAGTGCAGTGGTGCAATGTTGGCTCACCGCAACCTCTGCCTCCCTGGGTTCAAGTGATTCTCCTGCCTCAGTCTCCCAAGTAGCTGGGTCTACAGGCACCCACAACCACGCCTGGCTAATTTTTGCACTTTTAGTAGAGATGAGGTTTCACCATGTTGGCCAGGCTGGTCAAAATGTTTACTTTCTCATGAAATCCGTCTGTGGCAAAACTCTAAATAGTAGAGTTTAGGTACTTTAAATAGTGACCTGGATTTTCTAATAACAACCCAGAGGACTTTCCTGTTTGGATTTATTCAGGCTCAGGTGACAGAGCTATAAATTTATGTAGCTAAATATTTAGCAGTGTTGACAAAACTGTTTCTAGTAATTAATGGCACATCTGGAATTAAATTCTCTTTTTCTTCATCCTTTATTCTATGTTTACAATCCCACCAGATGATACACCTAATTTAAATGGTCTTAAATAGAGGCCAGGCGCAGTGGCTCACACTTGTAATCCTGGCACTTTGGGAGGCTGAGGCACGTGGATCACCTGAGGTCAGAAGTTCCAGACCAGCCTGGCCAACATGATGAAACCCCGTCTCTACTAAAAATACAAAAATTAGCCAGGCATGGTAGCGTGCGTCTGTAATTCCAGCTACTCAGGAGGCTGAGGCAGGAGAATTGCTTGAGCCCAGGAGGCGGAGGTTGCAGTGAGCCGAGATTTCGAGATTGCCACTGCACTCCAGCCTGGGTGACACAGCAAGACCCTGTGTCCAAAAAACAAAACAAAACAAAACAAAAACAAAAACAAAAAAGGTCTTAAATAATGCCCACTTAACTAACTTTTTAGTTATTTCCTTCATCTGCGATTGTGTTTTCTCTTTTTGGGCTCAAACCTTTTCTATAAAATTGTATTTAATTCCACAGTCCTTTTCTTTATTATTTGTTATCAGCATGATTTTATTTGTGACTAATTAGACCAATCCTCAAGGCAAGAAGAATTAAATAAAATGACATTTCTATCTTAGGAGACCCAAAGAACTACAAGAGTTAGTTACAATTTTAATGGAGTTACAGATTTCCAATAATAAAGACAATTAGGTAATAATATGATTTAAACTCAAGGAGATGGTCTAGGACACCCACCCTTTTTGAAAATTATAGAAGCTCATTATGGTCACTATTAAAAGGACTTGGGCTTCATGTGACCCATTAGAATTAAATAAAAGGATGGAATCCTGTGGTCTGGACAGGAGCTTTCTGCGTACAATTAAGAAGCTCAGTGCACTGGGTCAAAAACATCAACTATGGTTTGGGCTGACATTATTTTCCCATTGAAAAGATTTATTATTAAATAGAAAAATGATGAAATAAATAAAACTCAAATTATTTATACTTCCATGTTAAGTTTAGAATAATCTGTGTTTTTCTGGTATGCTAAGTGCTTGCAGTATTTAAGAATTTGGCATTTTAAGGAATCTAGCAAGTTGTGATTCCAATTTAGAAAGAGTTAATTGAGTTGATTTAGACTTCAGAGGAATAAGATAATTTTACTTGGATTACAAGCAATAATGGAATAATTAAAAGAACTTAAGTTTAACCATCTTTGTAAATTTAATTAGATGTACAAGAATTATATAAATATACAATAAAGTTCATTTGATAACCAACTAAGGCAAGAAAATTTATTTATATTAAAATTATAAGTATAATTTTAAATGCTTAAAAGATTAAGCTGTAAAAGCTAAAATGTGATTATTGAACTCTTCTAGATTTGTATTAATAAATGCGACAATAAGATTTATAAGTTGACATCTTAAGAAAGAACAAAACTTTTTCAGTTGTCATTTAAAATGTAAAGGAATATAGAAAAGACCCGAGCAATCTTTACAGGGCATGAAAGCCACCTCTAAGAACACCAAAAATCTCCCCTGAAAATTTTCTTCTTTCTTTTTTCCCCTATTGTCCTGTAGCTGCCCCTGACACCAATATCTTCTTTTTCTTCTCCTAGCACCAAAATGCTATGCATCGCAAAATAAAAATTTAGAATGTGATCATCTTTAAGCAATAATTTGTAAAATGTTTTGTAAATTGAAAATGAGACCTTTGCAGGAGAGGAAAATAAAGGGAAAAAAGATTCTAAGTGGATTTATTACCACAGAACTGTATGTTTAAAAATGGTAAAGATGAGGCCAGGTTGGGTGACTCATGCCTGTAATCCCAGCACACTGGGAGGCCAAGGTGGGTGGATCCTTAGGTCAGGAGTTCGAGACCAGTCTGGCCAACATGGCGAAATCCCATCTCTACTAAAAATACAAAAATTAACTGGGTGTGGTGCGGGTGCCTGTAATCCCAGCTACTCGGGAGGCTGAGGCTGGGGAATCCTTGAACGCAGGAGGTGGAGGTTGCAGTGAGCTGATATCTCACCACTGCACTCTAGCCTGGGCGACAGAGCAAGACTCCGTCTCAAAAAGAAAAAGAAAAAAAATGGTAAAGATGGTAAATTTCATATGTATATTTTACCTCAATAAAAAAAGGAAAAAGAAAAAAGTTTTAATGAAATGTTTGCTTTATTCTTTCATGTGGTCACTTACTGGACTTCTGGACATCAGTCTGTACAGGTACAGAAGCCCTCTCACGCCATAAAGGTAAAAGCAATAGCAATAACCTATTAAAATAACACTAAAGCTGCAAAGAATTCACTCTTTTGCATGAGTGTGGCAGATGAATATTAAATGTGGATGAATAATTCTTTTTAGTCTCGGCATCCTTGAATTTGCTTGGTCCTTGAAGTAATCGCTTGCAGCATTGTTTACAAACTTCTTTTGAAAGTGACAGATGATAATCTTCCCCAACCCGAGCATCTTTGACATTGAACTGTGCAGTGTGAGGTTTCTAATAAGTCCATATGGGGTAGTGAAGCTCGAATGGTGCTCCACAAGCCCTCCAGGTTCCTAGGGACTCCAAGGTGACAGCCTGGGCCTCCTTCCTCCTTCAACCAGAGCAGCTTCACTTCCGTCTCTTTTACATGTCAGGCTTCTTGTCAGATTTCATTTAAGAGCAGCTTTCATAGCTTTGCAGATTCTGAAAACCACTGGGCCACAGTAGGCTTTTTCCAGAGCAGTGGAAACACTGTGCGAGGAATGTAAACTGCACAATGGGATGATATTAACTTGAGGGACCACTGGGCTGTTTTTTTTCTAAGAAATGTAAAGAACTTCACAAACACTGACTTGGGGAATTTACTAGCCCTTTAACTAAACTGCAGGGGCAACCACCCTACATTATTTCCTTTGGAAATAAGATCATTCTTGTTTTCTTGGATATTTGAAGACTCTTCTTGCTTATATTCAGAAACTCCTCTCATTTTATTTGGCACTGATGATATAGCCTAGCCTTGTGAGCCTGTGGGCTATTCAAGGTTGCCAGTGTGGCAGAACAAGTCTTTTTATGCCTGCTTTCCTAGTGCTCAACAGCTACTGAGCCTAAAGTAATAAGAGAGAGCTGTTTAAAATTTAACTCGAAACCAAGAAGGAGACAACGACTCTTAGCATAATACGAAAATGCTAGTAGGAGGTTTTGTTTTTGTGTTTGTGTTTTTCACTGTGTGCAAAAGCTCGGGTTGTTTTTTAGATGCTTTATTCTGTGGCCCTGCAATCAGACTGCCACAGGGGCCTCTGTGACTCTCTTGTTCCATTCATCTTTCAAGGTTTTGTTTTGTTTTGTTTTGTTTTTTGACAGAGTCTTGCTCTTGTCACCCAGGCTGGAGTGCAATGTCGTGATTTCAGCTCACTGCAACCTCCACCTCCTGGATTCAAGTGATTCTCCTGCCTCAGCCTCCTGAGTAGCTGGGATTACAGGTGCCCACCACCACGCCCGGCTCATTTTTTTTGTATTTTTAGTAGAGATGGGGGTTCACCATGTTGGCCAGGCTGGTCTCGAACTCCTGACCTCAGGTGATCCACCCACCTCAGCCTCGCAAAGTGCTGGGATTACAGGTGTGAGCCACCGTTCCCGGCCCACTTTTCAAGGTTTTAAGGACCTTCCACCCTACTTGACCCATCCCTCATCCATCACAGGAGCTTGAATTGACTGAGAATGACCAATACCAATGACCAATGACCGAGGCAGAGGTTGGGAGGCAACACAGGAAGTGGAATAGAAAGGGTTAGAGATGGCTGAGTGAATGTGTTTGGGGGGAAGAAGACATAAGGGAGAGGGGTGTCAGGGTAGTAGGTGGTGATCTGAGTCATGTGAGGTACCCAGGCCTCTAGAGCCAGGGCCCTGTTTCATTAAAAATCTCCAAAACCTCTTTTGCCTTAGTTGAAACACAGGGTTTGAGCCTTCAGTAAGGACCTGAGTGAGGGTTCTTCAGGATTCTAAGTGTTTGCTTGACTTACAGTTCTACAATAAAATTATATTTTAGAGAAGATTTGAATCATTATTTTAAGATGTGGCAAAATGCAGGTACAATGCTCTCTCTAGATTGGATCACACTTTTAAAAAAATCGCAGTGACATGGAACTTTGAGGACACTTAGAGTCCGGTTGAAAAGATTTTCTGGTCTCTTATTTTCTCCATGATATTTCATGCTAAGCAATATTCAATTTGCCCTTACCACTTGCAACGCTGGTCTGAAAATGAAGCTTTTTACTTCGTCTGAATGACTCTGAGCCTTGAGCTGGCATTACCCACTAGACAGCACAATCCAGTAGATCCTTCCATGATGATAGAAATATTCCATATCTGCAGAATCCAATATGGTATCTACTAGCCACATACAGCTATGGAGCACTAGAAACGTGATCGATGCCACTGAAGAGCTGACTTTTTAATATTTTTAAATCAATTTAAATTTAAATACCCTCACGTGGCTAGTAGGTAATGTCTACATTCTTGGGGGTAGAAAAGAGAGGGCATGCTCATGCATTGCTGATGAGTCCAGCAGTCCTGGTGGGCTGCATTTCCTAAGGTGGGAGGCGTCTTCTCAGTCATTTTATTATTTTTTTCAAGGAATAAATTATAGGCCCTTTGTGACAATCACTCATAATTTTCCTATGCCGTTTGGGATGCCAAAGGGCAAGCTTCTACATATTTCTAATAGAAATGTTAAACCGCAAGCAGGCACAATCTTTAAGAAGATTTTGGGCAAAATAGAGCCTTTCTCTGGGAAGGGGCACCCAGAGAACTTTGAACAAATAGTCCGGTCTTTTAATTCTACCCGCTTTCTATGAGAAGGAAAAACTGTTACCTAGTGATGTCAGAGGTCCCAGATCCTGGGTGGGATAAGTTCCTGAGGTCCTCTATCACTATTACCCTTCCCTGTAATGACAGGAGACCTCATGCTGGAGAGAGTGGTAACTCCCTCTGGTCAGCAATTTGACTCCATCCAAATCCAGTTATTAGTCCAACATAACTGTGATTTTGAACACTTATTTATTGGGCATCTCTTCTGTGCTAGGTGCAAGGGTTATCTCCTGTAATCTTTATAACAATGAAATCAATACTATTATTATCCAATTATGTAACCAAGGAAACTGATGCTTAGCAAGGTTAAGTAGCTTGCTCAAGGTCAAGGTGAGTGGTGGAGCAAGCAGGTAAACCCATGTGTCTCTAAGGCCACAGCCTATGCTCTAGTCACCAGGTAATCATTGATCTCTCTGGAATATCCACAGTTGGAAAGCAAGGACTTTGCAACTTGCTGTTGAATGTATTTCTTTTCTTTTTTTAGACTGAGTCTCGTTCTGTCACCAGGCTGGAGTGCAGTGGCGCAATCTTGGCTCATTGCAACCTCCACCTCCCAGGTTCAAGTGATTCTTCTGCCTCAGCCTCCCCAGTAGCTGGGACTACAGGCGCGCACCAACACGCCCAGCTAATTTTTGTATTTTTAGTAGAGACGGGGTTTCACCATGTTGGCCAGGATGGTCTCGATCTCTTGACCTCGTGACCCACCCACCTTGGCCTCCCAAAGTGCAGGGATTACAGGTGTGAGCCGCCGTGCCCAGCCGCCGCTGAATGTATTTCTTACCACCAATCTGTTCAGTCATTACTATTCCTTCCCCCTTTCCTAAGTACCATGGGAAGTGAAGCATAAAGCACTCAAAGACCAAGGAAAAGGCAACATTCAGGATTCAGTTCCAGAATGTCTGCCTCTTCCAGACCCATGCTCCCACCAGTTGACCATGCATTCTCAACTTGCATGCCTATGTCATCTGTCTCTTCTGACCCTGAAGAAAGCTTCTATTCACTCCATGAGCACCTGCACCTTCACTGAGTCAATAGTGAGTGGCTGCTATCTGCACCAAAATCCATTGCTCAATATTCTTTCTTCTCCATTCCAAATGGTTCCTCATTTCTGTGAAACCCCACATGGTCTTACCATATGTCTCGTTGTCTTGGTAGTAAACACATTTTTAAAAACAAATATGTCAGCATCATTTTGTTTTCTTTCATTAGTGGTCTCATGTTACAGTCATAACAGGTTGCATAATGGTTACATCTAGCACAAAATAATGCTATTGTCTTTTCTCTTTGAGGCTGTTATCTAGTTACATTGCTTGTGACTAGCTAAGAAGGATATTGTAGAAAAACAAAAACCTTCAAGGTAGACAGGCCTGACTCTGAATTCTGACTTTATCATCCATTCATTTAAAAATATTTATTCAAGGCCAGGTGCGGAGGCTCATAGCTGTAGTCCCAGCACTTTGGGAAGCTGAGGCGGATGGATCACCTGAGGTCAGGAGTTCAAGACCAGCCTGGCCAACATGGTGAAACCTCATCTCTACTAAAAAATACAAAAAATTTGTTAGGTGTGGTGGCACACGCCTGTAATCTCAGCTACTTAGGAGGCCGAGGCAGGAGAATTTATATATATATATATATATATATATATATTCCTGGTACATAGTAGGTCCTGAATAAATATGTATATATACTCCAATTTTAACATTTCCTATGCCCCTTCCCTGCTTTATTTTTCTCCTCAGCATATCATTGGCTAATATACCTTTTTCTCCTCATTTGTCTTGATTCATGTCTATCTCACTCCACTTGAATGTAAGCTCCATGAAGACAGTGTTTTTTTCTTTTTCTTTTTCTTTTTTTTTTAATACAGTCTTGCTCTATTGCCCAGGCTGGAGTGCAGTGGCTCAATCACAGCTCACTGCAGCCTCGAACTTCTGGGCTCGAGCGATCCTCCCACCTCAGCCTCCCAAGTAGCTGGGTAGCTGGGACTATAAGCATGTGCCACCATGCTCAGCTAATTTTTAAAAAGTTTTTCTTAGAGATGGGGGCCTTGCTATGTTGTCCAGGCTGGTCCTGAACTCCTAGCCTCAAGTCATCCTCCTGTCTCACCCTCCCAAAGCACTGGGATTAGAGTTGTGAGCAACCATGTCTGGTGTTTTATTCACTGCTTTATCCCAGCACTTAAAATGATCCCTGGCACATAGTAGGTCCTGAATAAATATGTGTGTGTGTGTGTGTATATATATATATATATATATATATATATATACACACACACACATATACACACACATATACACACACATACACACACACATATATACACATATATACATATGTATATACATATATACATATATATACACATATATACATATATATACATATATATACACATATTTATTCAGGACCTACTATGTGCCAGCAATAATAATGTATTGATTGATATATGCCTGGCACATAGTAGGTCCTGAATAAATATGTGTGTGTATATATATATATGTGTATATATATATGTGTATATATATGTATATATGTGTATATATGTATATATGTGTATATATGTATATATATGTGTGTATATCTATGTGTGTGTGCATATATATGTGTGTGTGTATATATATATATATACACTCAGGACCTACTACGTGCCAGGAATCATTTTAAGTGCTAGGATAAAGCAGTGAATAAAACACCAGACATGGTTGCTCACACCTCTAATCCCAGTGCTTTGGGAGGGTGAGACAGGAGGATGACTTGAGGCTAGGAGTTCAGGACCAGCCTGGGCAACAAAGCAAGGCCTCCATCTCTAAGAAAAACTTTTTAAAAATTAGCTGAGCATGGTGGCACATGATTATAGTCCCAGCTACCCAGCTACTTGGGAGGCTGAGGTGGGAGGATCGCTTGAGCCCAGGAGTTCGAGGCTGCAGTGAGCTGTGATTGAGCCACTGCACTCCAGCCTGGGCAATAGAGCAAGACTGTATAAAAACAAACAAACAACAACAAAAAAAAAACAGAAAACAAAACACTGTCTTCATGAAGCTTACATTCAAGTGGAGTGAGATAGACATGAATCAAGACAAATGAGGAGAAAAAGGTATATTAGCCAATGATATGCTGAGGAGAAAAATAAAGCAGGGAAGGGGCATGGGAAATGTTAAAATTGGAGTAGCCCGGAAAGGCTTAACTGAGAAAATGTCATTTGAGTCAAGGTTTAAAGGAGGTGAGGCAATGGATGTGCACACATTAGTCTAAATTTCTAGATACTTGATTTACTCAACTCTAAAGTGGGAACAAAAGCCACCTTGTTAATGACTTGTTCTGAGGATCAAGCCCAGTCATGAAGAGTGTGTGGCCCAGGCATTGAATGGGTACATGACGGCAGCTGGCATTACTGTTCATCATCGCCAGCAGCAGCAGCGCCATTAGAAACAGCCACTTGCTAGAACTGGAGATGGGTTATTTATACATTTATTATCCTCAAATGACCCTGCTGAGGAAATTCAGGTAATAGTTGGATTCTGAATATTGAATGAAATACGCTAGCCTTGGAGGAGGGACATGTGGTTTCAATATTTCTATCAGAATCTTGGCAGGAAATAAAGGGTGCCCTCATATTGGATAATTTGAAGAGTTTAAAAGAAGGCTATTTAAGAGATCGTCAAAGTGTAGGGAAAAGAGTAGTGCAGTGCCCAGAATTAGTAATGACAAGCACTGCTACCACCCCTCTATCCCCCATCCATGCCCAGACCTGACAGGATAAGAGGAGAGGGTGCTTACCAGAGGCAGAGTCAGAGGGCCCCATGGAGAGGGTGCATGACGGGGCATGTGTGGCCTTTGGTGGGGAGATACAGCCAGTCTGCAGTGACTCCACAGAAAGGGAGCTGGAGAGTGAATACACCAGTGCCATTCTCCTTAAGCCCATCAGGGCTCCCCACTGGCCAACCCAGCTTGAAGTCACAGGGCAAGAGAGCCTGTGGAGCCGCTCCTGCAGGTCAGCCTCCCAGGGACCCAGCAGGTGGAGAGGGTGGGAGGAGCCCAGGCAGACACCCAGCAGAGTAGTGAAAGCAAATCAGTCATGACTCCCAGTGAGCCAGGCCACTCACTATTACTATTCTCCTCTGTGTTCGGGGAAAGCAACCCAGTTCTTTCCTTAGACGACCCTTTCACCACATTTGTTGCTTTCCTGTGGGTACTGCTCTTCCTCCTGCCCCTCCTAAGGTGCAATATTTGGTCAGGTGTTTGAGACATAACCAGATACATTAAAAATAAGGCCCAGTTGTGCATAAAGCCAGAGACTATACTGCTAAGCCCAGCCCATCTCTACCCCAGGAATGGTACTGGGACAAGAGTGAGATGGTCAGTTTGTCACTCACCAACATGAAAAAGGCAAGGCCAAACATGGTCTTGTCCAAAAGTGTATCAGTGTCACCGTTTTATTTTTTTAATGGGGCTCAAGCTATGACATTAAGTAAAAAAGGAACCAGATGTGAAACCATGTAAACAATACAATCTCAACCATGTAATAATTATGTGAATGTATAGAAATAAGACTAAAAAGAAATACTCAAACTCTCTGCACTGATTATTTATAGAATGTAGATTAGGATGATTTTTTAAATCCCTTATCCATATTTTTCCAAGTTTTATCAAGGAAAAGTTGTTCCTTTTAAAATAAAAGAGAAAACAGTAAAAGCTTATTGCTGTTTGTTTTTTTTTAATAGAAGGAACATGACCTGTTTCCTATAATTCACATCTCTATTTATCTCCCCAGTAAGTTATAACTTTCATTTGTGGGAAACTTTATTCCAGGATCACTAAAAAAATTTTTTTTTTACTAAACTGATTATTTTGTTGTTTGTAAAGAAAATGATTTTGTAGATAATTTTGTGGTTTTTTTGTTTTTTGTTTTTTGTTTTTGTTTTGTTTATTTTTTTTGGAGATAGAATCTCGCTGTGTCCCAGGCTGGAGTGCAGTGGTGCAATCTCAGCTCACTGCAACCTCTGCCTCCTGGGTTCGAACGATTCTCCTGTCTCAGCCTCCCAAGTAGCCACCCAGGATTACAGGTGCCCGCCACCATGCCTGGCTAATTTTTGTATTTTTAGTGGAGATGGGGTTTCACCATGTTGGCCAGGCTGGTCTCGAACTCCTGATCTCAAGTGATCCACCCACCTTGGCCTCCCAAAGTGCTGAGATTACAGGCATGAGCCGCCATGCTTGGCTGATAATTTCTAAAAAGAGAATGCTAAGCAATTTAAAATATATTTTCTAAATGCTGGTTTACTTTTGATTCGTGTTTATATGTATAATACTAAAAGTATGCTTTGAGAGCTTCAGTCCGTGGGCGTCAAGTTTATTCTCACCAGCTACTAAAATTCTTAGGCTAGAAATATATAATTATAAAACATTAAATGTAATCTAATTATCATTTTCTTATATTGGATTAACCACAAAGTGGATGCAGAGAGACTGCTGTTTTAGTACAGTGCAATTTTTTCTTTACTCTAAGCCCAATCCTGTTTTGCTCAACAAATCTTCTCTGAGTACATGGCAGGTATGCCTGGCACTGGATTAGGCTCTGGGAATATAGCAAAGAATGAGACAAAGCTCCTGCCCTTAAGGAGTAGCAGCAGCAAAGACAGAAGTCTAAGGAAATGATTTCGATCCAGCGCAGGAACAGCAAAAGCTAACTGCAGCGGGTTATGAAAGCCCAGAAAAGCCACTCAAATAAAAAAAATTAATAAATAACAAATAAATAAATCCACCTAACCTACTTGCTGCTGAGCTTGCCAACTCCTTGGTGACTGGAACTCTTTGTTTTTTATTTTTCACTGGGCTGATCAGGATGGAGTTCAGTGTAACCAGGCTTGAGTGGTAAGAGACGTCTCAACAGGCCTGATTCTGCTCAGCTGCCCACGCCCTCATCACCCTTTCAAAGGTGAGGAGAGCTGCATCCTCAAGAGACAGGAGCAATGACTCACTGAGGCCAGCTGCCCCCTTCAAGGCAGCGTCTCTTAATTCAGGACAGTATTCTCTGCTTGCTTGGGAGAACCATCTGCTTGCAAGTTGCCAAGAAGTTACAAAGTTGGTTTTGGTAGTGGAATGGAGAAGACAGACAGTGAAGAATAAAATAATGCTAAAGAATTTGGACTTTTTTGGGGAAAAAAAAGGCTTCATTTTTGGGAAACGTGGAGTGCTGTGAATGGTGGATGGTTTTGTCATAGGCTGAGGAGCCGCTGCAGGTGATGAGCAGAGAGCTGTTGCATAGAACGTAGGCAGAGATGGTGTTCAGGTGGCGTGCCCTGGTTCAGCCGAATAGCAGATCATGGTAAAATCTGCTCTACCTGGTTGGTGCTTGTGCCAAGCAATGCCAATTATTAAATGCTTGGACCATCTTCCCTACAGGTATGTGTACCTTAAATAGCTGTGTCAGCAGACAGGTACCTTTCTCGTTGTTCCCTTGAGCCTGTTTATGTTTAGTCACTGAGTTGTAAATTCTTACCATAATGGAAGAGTTAATGCCATAGGTTTTAGTTCAGGCATGCCTTAGTTTGGGGCTTAAATGTGACTGTGTGTGTTTGTCTATAGAGACAGGGTCTCTCTCTGTCACCCAGGCTGGAGTGCAGTGGTGCAATCGTAGCTCACTATAATCTCAAACTCCTAGGCTCAAGTGATCCTCCTGCCTCAGCCTCCAGAGTAGCTAGAACTACAGGTGCACACCACCATGCCCAGCTAATATTTTAAATGTTCTGTAGAGACAGAGTCTTACTATGTTGCCCAGGTTGGTCTTGACCTCCTGGACTCAAGAGATCTTCCTGCCTTGTTCTCCCGAAGCACTGGGATTACAGATGTGAGCTACCGTGCCTGGCTGTGACTCAGTTTAGATTTGGAATATTTGATGATATTAGAATAATTCATCATGTAGACCTTCTCTTTTTTAATAATATCCTGAAGAATTTTGGTAAATTTTACCTGCATCTTGTAAGCAAATCTTCACCTTTCCCATACAATTACATCATTCTCTCTAGTCCTGTGAATTCTTTAAAAACCTTAATCTTTTATAATTATATGAAGCTTGCCTTCTTTAAGATGTCTTTTGTTATTGGTTGTAATTAGAGCCCCCTAAATATTTTAAATGCTTCTTTAATAAAATGGAAAGTCAGGATTCAAAACCTATTAAAACTCTGCCAGGTTGTCCAGCTGTCCCGGCCACTCTTTTAGCTGAAATCCTAAAAGCTGTCTGAGATCTGGAAGAGATCTGGAACAACTGGGACCCAAAGTGCCGTGGAAATCAGCAGATTGGCCACACTTTACTCTGGTTTCATTCTGTCACAATGACTCTAAACTATCTATTTCAGCCCAAGGCCAAAGGCTCTGTTGACTGACCAAAGTTACAAACCACAGTAAAACTTTTTTTGCCAATTGTCCACCGCAAGTTAATAAGTGAGAAAGTTTAGGGCCCCTGGCACAGTGTTCTCTTTTCAGGAGTGAAAATGACTTTTTATTAGCCACCCTAGCCTTGCCTTTTTTTTCTTTTCTCATTCCTTTCTTGCTGGAACAAAGATGTAGACCACCAGATTGTAGTACTAATTAAAACATCAATTTGTTACCAATAAGAAACTTAATTAGCAGAAGGAAAAATGTAACAGTGGAGATAAATGGAAAGAGTGCCAAGCTTCCAAAAGGTAAAGGTGATAGCTAGTATTCGTAAAGCTGTCTGCTGTTTACCCCTGCTGTTTTACATACTTAACCTTATTCAATCCTGACAGTGGTTGCTATTCTCCCCTTTACAGGTGAGGAACTGAAATTGAGCACTTGAAGGCCTGGAACCACATATCCAACCAATGGCAGCCATTGTCCTCTCAAAGCCGGTTCACTTGTTCTCAAGACACTTTATGTCGAGCCACAGCTACTTCATGTACTGGGAGCACCACTCCTGAAGAAGCTGACTCAGCTTCAATGCAAGGAAGAAAGTCTGACTAGTTAGGTGGAACATGGGATCTGTAAAGCATGGTGCTGTGCAAGAGGTGGTGGAATGCATGGGCAAATGATCTCTGGAGACTCTAGCAATCATTCCGAAGTCTGTGTTCAAGCAGTAAACAAACAGCACACTCAGTAACCAGTATTCTTGCAAAGATGGAGGATGGTAATTACATTCTGTGACTAGAATCAATGGGAAGTCATTAATACTACTGGCCCTGAAAGGGTAAGGGAAGGCAGTTACCAGCAAGAGCTGTTGCTGGTGGCCTGGGGCTAACCTGACAAGTGCTCTGACTTGGGTGGCAGTATTAGGTAGAGAAAAGTAGCTACGGCCAAATGATAGCCTGGTACAGAAGGAGCCAGGGAATGAACAAGCTGACCACTCTCTCCTTGCTATCTGATCTTTTGCTGGTGCCTCTCACTGGCTAAGCCCAACCAGAAGTCGGGAGCACAGGAACCCAGGCGATGCCATCTGTGGAGGTCAGCCTCCTAGGGCACAAGGTATAGTGGAGATGAGTGAAGAGTGGGTCTGGAGTAGGATGGGCAAATGGAGAATATCTAGAACAGAAGCTTTTTCCAGACTAAGACCATATCATCCTACCCTTGAGGGCTCCATTTCCTGGCAGACTTGCATGCGGCATATAGGACTTCGGGATTCTTCCCTCTTTTTTGCCCCCTCAGGAACACCCCTTCCTTATCTCAATAGTGACTTGAAAATTGCTGGATACTTTGGGGTATTGGATATTAAGGTGCTTATGTAAATTGCTTATAGTCCTATAGAAGAAAAAAGACATCATGATGATATTGCAGATTTGCACTCAACATCCATTCCACTTTAAGCGTGCTTTTTTATGCTACAAAGCCTGGAATGCTAAAAAAAACAAAAATGAAAGCAAACCAGGGGCCATAACATCTTCCCCTCCTGCTCTTTCTGCTCATAACCATGGCCACAGAGCTGTTGGTTGCAGGTGATCAGAGGTGGGGTCCAGGGCGTTCACTTTGCTGGTGCAGATTGCAGCAAGGTAATATAATGCTGAGACTGGAACAGTCACCAGATCATAGTGACTTCCTGATTGTGGTGGACTCCCAATTGTGGCAGTGGTGACATGATTTAAGAGCCAGTGGCTTTTTAGATCATGGAGGCAACAGCAGTTCTGTTGGTGACGTGGCTCTGCTGATGGTGTGTCTTAGTCCATTCAGGCTGCTATAACAAACTACCCTAGACTCAGGTGTCTCATAAACGGTAGTTCTCACAGATCTGGAGACTGGGAAGACGAAGATCAACCTACCAGCAGATTCAGTGTCTGATAGAGGTCTGCTTCCTGGTTCAGAGGTAGCCATATTTTCACTGTAACCTCATGTGGTAGAGGGGGGCAAAGGATCTCTCCAGGGTCTCTTTCGTAAGGGCACTAATCCCATTCATGAGGGCTCTGCCCTCAGGACCTAATCACCTTCCAAAGGCCCCATCTCCAAATACCATTCCATTAGGGATTGGGTTTCAACATATGAATTTTGGGGGCAACACAAACATTCAGTTCATAGCATGGTTCAACCTAGATTCTTACATGAAGTTCAGGGTTCCAAGAGTAGTCTTCCAGTAAATAAGGAGGAAGCTGCATGATCTTTTATGATCTAGCCCTAGAAATCACATGGCATCACTTCCACCATACTCTCTATGTCCACCTAGATTCAAGGAGTGGGGACTTAGATGCCACTTCTAGATGGGAGGAGTGTCAAAAAATTTGCAACAATGACTTAGAGCCATCACAACTCCCTCCACAGACCCCATGCCCCATCATTCCACTTACCCTGTGGCTCTAGTCAAAGCCTCCACCCGGAATGGTTTAGATACTTGAAGAATCTCACCTTTAGGTCAAGGGCTAGACACAATACAGGTACTGCTGCTCCTAACATTGTGTTTAATAGAGAATTAAGGGCGAGACTTTTTTTGTTTTTTGAGACGGAGTCTCGCTCTGTCACCCAGGCTGGAGTGCAGTGGCACGATCTCCGCTCACTGCAAGCTCCACCTCTTAAGGGTGAAACTTTTTGACTAGCTTCCTAATGTTTTGAAATTTCCATTACATTGCCAGAAAAGGAATCAAAATATAGTCTTGCCTAGAAAAGGAGAGAAATCTTACTTTTGGTAATCCTTGGACCAGCATATTACCAAAATAGAAACTTGGACACACAAGATTAAAATGTGGGTCTAGTGATGAGTTGAGAGAATTGTTCCAGGATCAAGGCCAAAACCCATGTTCTCCAACGAAGGCATAAGATCATAGCAAACTGCACATCAAAATTCACTTGATTCTGTGTCATTATCTTCATATCCTCCTGGGTAACTGCATGGTTGGTCTTGGAACCGAGACAGCTAAGCCTGGTATTGGGTGCTTTGCTTCTGTTCAGGAAAGAATGTGCTGCTCAGCAAGTTATTGATCTTCAATAACACTGACCAACATAGATTTGTTGAGTAGATCCTATGTTTCAGGCATTGTTAGGCTCAGGGCAGATGTAGAGAAACAGATAGTGTTTTTCCCTGAAGGAGCTCAAATCTCATAGAGGAGATAGCAATAGATGAGTGAGCAAATAATCACAATACCATGTGATAAAATAGTATACCTGATCACCTCAATAGATGCAGAAGAAACATTTGACAAAATCCAGCATCCTTTAAGATTAAAACTCTCAGCAAAATCGGCGTACAAGGGACATACCTCAGTATAATAAAAGCCATCTATGACAAACCCACAGCCAACATAACACTGAATGGGGAAAAGTTGAAAGCATTTCCTCTGAGAACTGGAACAAGGTAAGGATGTCCACTTTCACCACTTCTAATTCAACATAGTGCTGGAAGTCTTAGCCAGAGCAATCACACAAGAGAAAGAAATAAAAGGCATCTAAATTGGTAAAGAGGAAGTCAAACTGTCACTGTTTGCTGATGCTATGATTGTATATATAAAAAACCCTAGACTCCTCTAAAAAGCTCCTACAACTGATAAAATAATTCAGCAAATTTTCCAGATACAAAATTAATGTACACAAATCAGTAGGTCTCCTGTACACCAACAGCAACCAAGCTGAGAATCAAATCAAACTCCTTTTACAATAACTGCAAAAAATAAAATACTTAGGAATATACCTAACTGAGGAGGTGAAAGACCTCTGCAAGGAAAACTACAAAACACTGCTGAAAGAAATCATAGATGACACAAACAAATGGAAACACGTCCCATACTCACAGATGGGTAGAATCAATATTGTGAAAATGACCGTACTGCCAAAAGCAATCTACAAATTCAATGCAATTCCCATTAAAATACCACCATCATTCTTCACAGAACTGGAAAAAAAAATTCCAAAATTCATATGGAACCAAAAAAGAGCCCACATAGCCAAAGCAAGACTAAGCAAAAGGAACAAATCTGAAGGCATCACATTAACTGATTTCAAACTATACTATAAGGCCATAGTCATCAAAAGAGCATGGTCATGGTATAAAAATAGGCACATAGACCAATGGAACAGAATAGAGAACCCAGAAATAAACCCAAATACTTATAGCCAACTGATCTTCAACAAAGCAAACAAAAACATAAAGTGGGGAAAGAACACCCTATTCAACAAATGGTCCTGGGATCATTGGCAAGCCACATGTAGGAGAATGGAACTGGATCCTCACCTCTCAGTTTATACAAAAATCAACTCAAGACGGATCAAGGACTTAAATCTAAGACCTGAAACTATAAAAATTCTAGAAGATAACATTGAAAAAAACCTTCTAGACATTGGCTTAGGCAAGGATTTCATGACCAAGAACCCAAAAGCAAATGCAATAAAAACAAAGATAAATGTCTGGGACTTAATTAAACTGAAGAGCTTTTGCATGGCAAAAGGAACAGTCAGCAGAGTAAACAGACAACCCACAGAGTGGGAAAACATCTTCACAATCTATACATCTGACAAAGGACTAATATCCGGAATCTACAATGAACTTAAACAAATTAGCAAGAAAAAAATAAACAGTCCCATCAAAAAGTGGGCTAAGGACACGAATAGACAATTCTCAAAAGAAGATATACAAATGGCCAAACATATGAAAACATACAAACATATGAAAAAATGCTCAACATCACTAATGATCAGGGAAACGCAAATCAAAACCACAATGCAGTACCATCTTACTCCTGCAAAAATGGCCTTAATAAAAAAAATAGATATTGACATGGATGCGATGAACAGGTTACATTTTCTACACTGTGGGTGGGAATGTAAACTAGTACAACCACTATGGAAAATAGTGTGAACATTCCTTAAAGAACTAAAAGTAGAACTACCATTTGACCCAGCAATCCCACTACTGTGTATCTACCCAGAGGAAAAGAAGTCATTATATGAAAAAGATACTTGTGCACACATGTTTATAGCAGCACAATTCACAACTGCAAAATCATGGAACCAATCCAAATGTCCATCAATCAGTGAGTGATAAAGAAACTGTGGCATATATATACACGATGGAATACTACTCAGCCATAAAAGGGAATGAATTAATGGCATTCACAGCAACCTGGATGGGATTGGAAACTATTATTTTAAGTGAAATAGTTCAAGAATGGAAAACCAAACATTGTATGTTCTCACTCATAAGTGGGAGCTAAGCTATGAGGATGCAAAGGCATAAGAATGACACAATAGACTTTGGAGACTCAGTGGGAAAAGGGTGGAAAAGGGTTGAGGAATAAAAGACTACAAATAGGGTTCAGTGTGTATTGCACAGGTGATGGGTGCACAAAAATCTCACAAATCACCGCCAATAAACTTACTCATGTAACCAAATACCACCTGTTCCCTAAAACCTAGGAAATAATTTTTTTTTCTGAGACAGAGTCTTGCTCTGTTGCCCAGGCTGGAGTGCAATGGTGCAATCTCGGCTCACTGCAAGCTCTGCCTCCTGGGTTCATGTCATTCTCCTGCCCCAGCCTCCTGAGTAGCTGGGACTACAGGTGCCTGCCACCATGCCCGGCTAATTTTCTGTATTTTTTTTTAATAGAGACGGGGTTTCACCGGGTTAGCCAGGATGGGTCTCAATCTCCTGACCTCGTGATCCACCCGCCTCAGCCTCCCAAAGCGCTGGGATTACAGGCATGAGCCACCGCGCCCGGCCAAAAAAAAGTTTTTTAATTAAGTGCTAAGTGTTATAGGTGCACAAAAAAGGGAGTGATCTCTTTTAAAGCCTTTGGTAAAAGACGACTTTTGAGCTGAGTTTTGTCAGGTTAAGAAGACAGCAAGAGCCTCTTGAATAGAGAAAACGTCCCGTGAACAATATTGAGGTGCGAGACTATGTTATATACAAAGAACAATGGATAATCCTATGAAATTGGGGTGTTGATTTTAAGGAGGGTGAGGTGGAAGTGAAAGCTAGAAAATGGATTTGGGTTGGATTTTCAAGGTTTTTATATTTCAGGCTAAGTTTGGGGGTTTTACTCATAAACGATAGTCGAGGATGCAAAAGAGTAGAAAATGTGGCAAAACATGCGTGCTATACAAGCTGTTTTTCATCAGTGAGGCCAAGAATGTCCTGCGACTCAGAACTTTGTCATCTTTGATGTTTTGCAAACCCCTTTTGGAGCCAGACTCCAACTGCAAATTTCAGACTTTCTCTTATGTTTATGACCTTGTGTTTTTCAAAAAGTTTAAAATTTCACATTGCTGCTATGTTCCATCCAGTGAAGACAAGGTTACCTGCCAGAAATAATCTGAAAGGCAAACAGTACAGTTTTACCAGTTTCTCTGTTATGTCATTCATTTCCAAGTAAAGAATAGATCAACAAACAGACAAAATCCTTTTTGTCCCCAGACAGAAGAATTTAAAAGGTTAATTTTATACATGTTGGTAGATTGTTTTCTCCTACATGTGGTACAAACCACCCCCTAGAGGCAAATTACTTAAATCAACTCTCGTAACCACACATACATATTTATGCAGCCAGCAGTGGGAGGTGTGGAGGGCAGGGGATTCCAGGTGACTCAGTATGTCTGGCATCTGGGTCAGGAATTTCAACCGATGGCAGAGGGGTTGCCACCATAATAGGTGCTGCGTATGATGCCACCAAATCACTGCATGTGATTTGTGCCATGTGAGGTCCTTACAGATCTGTTTTGAGGCTAGGCAACCCTTAATGTGAAGCAGCTTTAATTTTTTCCAGCTCATTCAGCATGGACGGCCTGGAGGACTTGCTTTCCTGCTAGCTTCTTAGGTGTCTAACTCCTAGTTAGTTGTGGTAAGTCTGTCTTGGAGTTTAAATTTTCCCAGTATTGACATAAATCACTGCACATTGGGAAATTTCTAGGTGGCTCAACTATATGCAGCACATGGTGCCCAACGTGGGGGAACGTTCATTTTTCTCTCCCATTTCTTTTAAGTGAAACTGCCATGAAAAGTAGACATTGAACCATATTTTAATCAGTATTGTTCCTCTTTCTTGCTGTGGAGATATCCAGTTACCTTGCACAGACAGATCTTTGTCTTAGGAAGATCCATCTGCTTGGCCCCTTTTAGCAAAGGGCCCAGATGTTGCTGCAAATAAATTGCAAACTGGCACAAAAGCCAAGGATATTCAAAGGAGAAGGATAGGGAAGCCAAGCCCCTTCCTACTTTGAGATGTTAATAAAACATCTATACTGGATTAAACTGGCCACAGTACAAGGCCACGAGGCAGACAGCACTATGACCCCAAGGAGAAGCTCACCTCTGGAGAGAACAATGTGGCACAAGATTTCAGTTTCTTCCCAGGGCCTGGGTAGTCATGGCAGATGGTTCGACACGGGCTGATGTGGGAGACCTTCCTCTCTGACCCTCCTAGACACTCCACCACTGTGGGTGGCCTTGAGGAAATGACCAAGAGTGCGTTTAAGCCATATAGTTCTCTTTCTCAAAAACTTTTAGTTTTTGACTTAACATCTTAAATATAAACATCCCATCTGGATATTCAAGGCCCCAAAATCTGACCCTGAAGTTCTTTTCCCAGGTTGTTTTTCCAAATGACCCCTACAAGGTTGCTCTGGTCGGTCGACTTGAATAGCCTGATATGCTCCTTTCTCACCTCCTTGCCTTTGCTCGGTTGAGAATATTCTTCCTCTTTCTACGTATCAACACCCTGCTCACCCTCTGAGACCCAGCTCATATGTAACTTCCTCCAAAACTCCTCTCCTAAATCCCTCCCACCAAGATTTCCTTCTCTGGTTTACTTTTCTCTTGCACGTTTCCACTGCTCTTCATGCACTTATGTACTGGAGCCTCATCTGTTTCTAGCCCGTACACTGAAAGACACCATTGTAGGTACTGTGAGTTGCAGCCCAGAAACACAGGAGATCTGTAAACGGTTACTGAATTGCAACAAATTATGTTGTCAAAGGTCACACAGCTGGTTAGCGATAGCAACAGAGGTAGCAATCACCTTTCCTGACACCTAATCTGATAGTGTCAGTAAAATAAACTGGAATCCTCTTTTCTTCTAAAACTTACATGTATTGCTTAAAAAGTATGACATGTATGGTATATATCATAAAAAAATCTTTTAATATGTCTTTATCACTTCTTTCTGGCTATAAGTAGCCCTCCCAGTTGTCAATGAGAAGCGTGCTTACCAGGCAGAGAGAGCATGCAGCATGCTGGTGGGTGCAGCAACACTGTGTTCTGCCCAGATCTCCTTGGATCCCCTGTAGGAGTCTGTGCTCCTGTTGGACTTCTGTGTGCCTGTACTTCTAAATGGCCTGCAACGGCGACTCACCTTGAGCCCTGCCCTAGGGTACCAGAGCCATTTTTCCCACACACAGAAAACTGTCTGCATACCTAGGAATGTATGTTTCCTTGGGGTGGCCCTTAGTCAATGAGTGATTGGTGTGGATGTATGAAAGACCAACTGCCTGGCCTCCAGTTGGGACAAGCTCTAAGGCATAATTCATTCTCCTGAGCTGCTCTCCTGCAGGAGCAGGCGGGAGCTGGGACTTTGCCTGATATCGTGCCTTCGCTCAGATCCTTCTCCTCCCTGTCCTGCTTCTCAAACTCCCCCCTGCCCCACCCCGGCCTCCTCACAGGCCACTTTCTCTATACATCCCTTGCCCATGAATCCACATCTCAAGGTCTGCTTCGGGAGAACTTAAACTAAGGCTGTATTGTGTGGAAGACAATGGAAGATGGAGCAAGACTTAATCATTGCTCACAAAGACCAAAATCAAATGGAAAGTCCCCTCTATGGACAGTTGACGTTCCTAAGTGGCTCTTTTTGGCTCACAATCAGAAGCATCCAGAGTTCAAAATGCACAGTCCAGATAATGACACACATGAGGACTGAGGCTTTGTAAGTCTCACATTAACACAATATTACATTTGGCCACATGCCCTGGCCTTTTGACTGTTTACATCCTCAGAATTGAGGGGTGTTTGAGAAGGCCTGCCACCAGGAAGAGTGCCGGTCACTGGTTTATTGAGTGACATTGGACTCTGCCTACTTTCCCAAAGTGAAAAAGTCTGTTACTGCAGCAAAGGCAGTGCTGAGGAGCAAAATGTATGTGCATGACATTGAATATAATTGACCATCATTTCCTATTTGCCGTCTTCCTATGTCCACAGGCTGGAATACCAATATTGCCCAATCAAAGGGCAACTTCTCTGGAAGAAATAGAGAAAAGAGTAGGATGCAGCTCTATTCCTGGGTGCTCCCTCTCACGTGGTCCTGAGGCATTTAGCACTTTCACAATCACTGTTGTAAGAACCGGCTTCCTTTTCTTAGACTGTGAGATCTCTGAGGACAAAAACCCATCTTGCACGTGACTGTGTTTCCAGAGCCTGGCACAATGCCTGGCACTAAGTAGGTGCTCAATAAATATGTTCTGACTCTACATGGGAGCCCTTTGAACATGAGGCTGGGTCCCTGGAGTCTGATCACATTAGGTTTACCTTCTTAGAACGGATATAGATTAAAGGATTCTGGAGTTGAGGCTGTCCCTGCTATGGGCCACAGTTGTCACATACCAGAGAAATGGCTGCTCCAGTTGCCTCTTGAACCATTTCCAATGTTTCTGCCTGCTAAGTTTTAGTAAGAAGTGCTCCTCCTGGAGACCCTGAAGGAGGCACAGTTTCCTCAGACCTAGGAAATCTTGGAGGAAGGCTCATTAGAGTTCCCTAGCTTAAAAAAGAAACAAATTTGACATGGTCTGAATTCATTGTTCTGGAAATTACAAGACTTATTTTAATAGAAGCAAGTCCCTGGTCCAGGAGAATGGAGACCAGACTCTGGAAGGGAAGAGAGTTCTGGAAAGTTGTCTCTGCCTTGGATTCATCTTTGCAGTCTTACCACCTGCACATTAGTTGTAGTGAATGTCACTTGCGTTGGGTGCCTCTGAGAGCCAGATTGTTCTTCCTCCGAATGCCCTGTGATTGAGCCACTGGACTGTGAGGTCCACCAGTAGGACCTGTTTCTTTCTCCAGTACCCAAGGAAGAGTTACAGAATCCTGATGGGGGCCGTCAATAAAATCACAATTTTCCATCAGGATCAAATACTTGGGAAGTGATGCCAAGGGCAAAATAAGAAAACTAGAGCTGAATGTTTTTATTTATTTTTCAAGCTAAATATCTGTGAGAGGTTTGTAAAAACATTTACTATTTTTAATATTCTCATACCTTAAAAGTTGAAGCCATCTTTGGCTGCCACAGGGTAATTAGAAGCAGTCTGCTTCCTCCCTATCCAATTTCCCAGATGTTGGGAGACTGGAATGTTGGCTGAAGAAGGGAAGATTGTGCAATGCTTTTTATTTTTTATTTATTGCTAAAGAATTGATACATTGTTTAATAAGCTCTTTAAGAAAATTCTATTCTCTGATTTACCTTCCAAATGGCTTGAGTGGTGATGGAAGATTTAAGTCATTTTGTGTTTTTTAGCATTGCAGCCCATATCAAATTTCATACCTTCCTTAGTATACTTATTATTTGCCCAGTAACATATAGAGTAAGATCCATATTCCCAAGTCAAATTCTGAAGAAAGGTCTACTTTTAGATTTATTTTTAGTTTTTTAGTTTGTTTATACTTGACACCAAAACCACAAAATATTTGCATGAGCCAACGCTCAAAAGAGCGCTGCCATAAGCTTGTTACTAGAAGTTGCTTTTGGTCCTAAATTGCCAAGGAGGAAAGACTCCAAACATAGGTTTCCTGTTGGGGTCCTTGAGCAATATTACTTTCTGCCAAATGCCCTTTTTGGGGATTAACTTTTTTTAAAGCAACAAGTTAGAAAATAGTGAGTGTATTTTAAAACAACTGCAAATATATGTGAGTTAACAGAGTTAGAAATGAGGTTGTCAGTTACCACAATTCATCAGTTCTTCATCCAATAAATATTTATTAAGCATCTATCATCTTCCAGGAACTACATGTTGGTTTAAGCCAAATTTAACTTTAAGATAAATTGAAGTTTACTATTGCCTTCCAAATAGTAAATGTTACAGAAACAGGAACAAACACTAGGTTTTAAGATAATCACAATAATTTTATTCCAATAGTTTTCAAGGTGACTGGTTCTGTTAAGGGGAAAAAAAAACTTTTGATAAAGAAGTAGACCAGGCACAGTGGCTCATGCCTGTAATCCCAGCACGTTAGGGGGCTGGGGCAGGAGGATCTCTTGAGCCCAGGCAAAAAAGAGAGACCTCATGTCAACTAAAAATTAAAAAAAAAAAATTGGCCAAGTGTGGTGGTCTGAGCCTGTACTTCCAGCTACTCTGGCAGCTGAGGCAGGAGGATGGCTTGAGCCAGGGAGACGGAAGCTGCAGTGAGCAGTGATTGCATCACTGCACTCCAGCCTAAGTGACAGAGCAAGACCCTGTCCCAAAATTAAAAAAAAAAAAAAAAGAATTAGGCAAAGTCAAGGCTTTCATTTTAAATATCTACATTCCTAAGCTTTTCTCCTCAATAATCATTTGAAGTAGACAAAAGACGAAAATAAGAAAGTAAGAAGATCTGATAACTCCACAGGAAATTTTACCCAACAGAATACTTTCTGACAGCAAATTAAAATTCTAAAGCAATAGAGCATCTACATAATGGTGGCCATCTTAGGACGGTGAGTATCAGTATCAATCACTTTATATTGTTGGAAACATGCACATCATACATTCAGGCATTTAATTTTTTGATAAAGACTTAATGTCTACAAAAACGCACATTAATTCATTTTAAAAATGATTATTTTATTTCTAATTGACACATAATACCTGTACATATTTATGGGGTAGAATGTCATGTTTTGATACATATATTATACATTGCATAATGATCAAATCAGGATAATGAGCATAGCCATCACCTCAAACACTTTTTATTCCTTTGTGGTAAGAACATTCAAAATTCTCTCTTCTAGCAACTTGGAAGTATACAATATGCTATTGTTGACTATAGTCACCCTACTGTACCCTGGAACACCAGCAGTATCCATCCAATGGACCTGTACCTTTGTACCTGTTGACAGCCTGTCCCCATCCCCCTCTCCTCCTTACTCTCCCCAGCCTCTGATAACCACCATTCTACTCTCTACTTCTATGAGATCCATTTTTTAATATTCCACCTATGAGTGAGATCATGCAGTATTTGTCCTTATGTGTGGAGAATGGAGAATTCTTATACACTGTTGGTGGAAAAGTAAATTAGTACAGCCATTATGGAAAACAGTATGGAGTTTCCAAGAATTAAAAATAGAAGTACCACGTGATTCAGCAATACCACTGCTGGGTATATATACAAAGGAAATGAAATCAGTGTGTCAACGCGATATCTGTACTCCCATATTTATTACAGCACTATTCACAATAGCCAAGATATGGAATCAACCTAAGTGTTCATCAACAAATGAATGGATTTTTTAAATGTGTTATATACATATGATGGAATACTATTTGGTCATAAAAAACAAAGTCGTGTCATTTGTGAGAATATGGATAAATCTGGAGGACAATGTGTTAAGTGAAACAAGTCAGGCACAGGACAAATATTGCACTGGTTCTTGACTTGTCTCCCTCTGTGTAGTAATTCAGAGTCTATGGTAAAATGAATAAATGCTTTTTTTCCCCCCTAAAAGATCCACTAAGCATCACATGTATACACTCTTGTCACCTCATTCAGGAAATCAAGTTAACCTAATCTTTTGCTTTCGGTTTGTTTTTTGGAAGCACTGATTAAATCATTTACACTAGGTATAAAATAAAAATTTACATAAAAACATTGAAATATGTAATTTGTCAATGAAATATCGAGTAGTGGCATTTAAAGCACTATTTGCTGCTGGATTTGGTAAAGGTGAATAGGATACTGAGTCTGCCTTCTAGAAGTTTGTAATCAGTGGGGCTGACAAACTCAGACAAGAACAATTCAATGTGTGCTAAGGAGGTTTGCACAGAGGAAAGAGAATTAACCCTGCCTGGGATGGAAGGAAGGGTGAGTCAGGGAAGTTGATACTTAAGAGGTGACTTCTGAGTTTGAGTTGATTCTGGGAAGTTGAGTAAGTGTGAGTCAGAAGGATTAGATGAGAGAAGAAGATAAAGAGGAAACTCAAGAAGCTATAATAGAAAAGATAGGCCGGGCACAGTGGCCCACACCTGTAATCCCAACCCTTTGGGAGGCGGAGGTAGATGGATCACTTGAGGTCAGGAGTTTGAGACCAGCCCGGGCAACATGGTGAAACACCATCTCTACTAAAAATACAAAAATTAGCCAGGTCTGGTGGTGCCTGCCTATAGCCCCAGTTACTTGGGAGGCTGAGGAAGGAGGATTGCTTGAGCCCCTGAAGCAGAGGTTGTAGTGAGCTAAGAGCATGCCACTGCACTCCAGCCTGGGTGATGTGAGTGAAACCCTGTCTCAATAAATAAGTAAATAAATACAAAGATAGACGTGTTTATATAATATTAAAAGCTCATATCATGCCAGGCACAGTGGCTCACACCTCTAACCCCAGCTTTGGGAGGCTGAGGTGGGACAATCACTTGAGTCCAGGAATTCCAGACCAGCCTGGGCAACATAGCAAGACCCCGTGTCTAGAAAAAGCTTAAAAATTAACTAGGCTTGGTGGCGTGTGCCTGTGGCCCCAGCTACTCAGGAGGCTGAGATGGGAGGATCACTTGAGCCCAGGAGGTAGAGGTGTAGTGAGCTGAGATTGAGCCACTGCACTCCAGCCTGAGTGACAGCGGGAGACCCTCTCTCAGAACAAAGCAAAACAAACAAACAAAACTCACAAAACCCCAAAAACCTCATATCACACAAGAAGTTTTGGACAGAACAGGTACAAGGTATAATATTGTTGATACTAGAATTTACTTACCTGGAAAAAATATTTTAATTCAAATAATGCTGAAAAATTAGTATCAACATCATTTTATACAAAGATTTATTTTAAATTGGCTAGAAGAAGTACATACAGTCTGGGTGCGATGGCTCACGCCTGCAATCCCAACACTTTGGAAGGCCCAGGCAGGCGGATCGCTTGAGGTCAGGAGTTCGAGACCAGCCTGGTCAACATGGTGAAACTTCATCTGTACTAAAAATACAAAAATTAGCTGAGCATGGTGGCAAACACCTGTAGTCCCAGCTACTCGTGAGGCTGAGGCAGGAGAATCGCTTGAACCTGGGAGGCGGAAGTTGCAGTGAGCTAAGATTGCACCACTATACTTCAGCCTGGACAACAGACAGGGCAACACTCATTAAAAAAAAAAAAAAAAAAAAGTACATATAATATGATCTCATCTTTGTAAAAAAAAAAAATGGCATGCACCTGTATAAAATGTATGTGTGAAAATGCATTTGTGTGTTTACATATTTATTTAAATAGGATTAGATGAGCATTGGTAAAACTATGGAAGAAACAGTCATGTAAACAACATGGTTTCCTTTGGAGAGTGGCTCATGTGAGAAGAAGGGGAAGAAAGAAGAAAGAGTGAGCTAAGAAAAAAAGGGAAAAATATAGCTTAAAAGGTGTGATTACATCTATGCATGTATGTATATGCATACATGTATACAATATAGGTATATGTATATACAGAGTGTTGGGGGGGGAGAGAAAAAAGACAGAGAATGGTTTATAAGAAAAGAAAATGAAATACAAACTGAGGGGCATTTGGGGCAGATTGGATACCTTGTGTGAAACCACCAGCACATTTAAAAGATTGCAGAGAGTCACTGCATAGGGTGTGGGTGAGACCTGTCTTTTCACTTCTTCAGTATCTGATAGTCCTATCAGCTATCACTGATAAATGTAGGTGGGGTGGGTGATTTTTCCTTTTAAGCCGGCTGATGTTTCTTTCTTACAGGAATTTATAACCCATATCTTGGCATTGTCATTGGCAAAGAGGAAGATTTCTTTCCAAAGAGGAAGACGTTAATCTTCAGGCCTAGATTTTCTGGTTCATTATATCATATGACATCAGTCGCAAGGGAATCAGAGAGCACAGGCCTCTGGATCAGCATCTGAACCAGCAGGATGGAGCACTGGTACACATCTGGCCTTGCCTCAGACCCACTGGAATCAGCTCACCTTACCTCTTCAGTCTCAAGAGTCCCATTTGCAAAAGAGAGCTTACACTGTGTGCCTTGGAGGAATGGCAAGCAAGCACATGACAAATTCTCATAAACAACCTTGATATAAACATGCCAGCTACAGAAGGCATGGTTCTGTTCCCTGCTGCCCTTAAGCTTCCAAGTAAAAGTATTTCTTTTGTCTACTCGAATAATGGAAATACTTTTCATAGGTGTATACATGTGTTTACTAAATCAATTCTATGTATTGTCTTCTGCATGTCATACCTGCTGCTGTCACAGTTATAATTAAGTGTTACTGCAATTCAAATGTACAGTAACCACTGTCAGCCTGAAAACTGGGCTGAGAGGTAGGGAAAGGGATTGAGCCACTCTGAGCCACACTGATTTCATAGGTTTTAAGCATGGGTGAGAGAACCAAAAACCATAGCCAGATGAAGGCAGAAGAGAAATGGTGTTAAATAGATAAAATTGGACAAAGAAGAAAAGGGAATCGGGATTAGGAAGGAAAGATATGGACAAAGGTAGGAAGATAATCCAGGAGCCACTACAATAACTGAAAGGGACCCTTTCCAGTCATGTCTGTCTATTTTGCTGTGAATGAAAAATAAAGGGCCTGTGAGGCAAGATTTCAGCCAGGATCACAGAGGGAGTCAGGAGCCCACGGGTGTAATGCTGTTGAGCTTGATCCCTAAGCCAAGCTGCGCTTTCGGCTTTGCCATGTACTAGTTGTAAATTATTTAACTTCTTGTGCCTCTATTACTTCATCTGTATAATGGAGATAAAAATGTCAACAATAATATCTACAAGAGCAGGCTATTACAAAGATAAAGTGAATAAATTGGCATAAAGTGTTTATGACACTGCTAGCACAGAGTAGGTACTGTATATGTGCTAGTCCCTATTATTTCCTGTTTTCAGAAGGTAGAAGTAAGCACTTTCTACTAGGATCTGTGAATCCTTTTCCCTGGAGGCAGACAAAATATTTAAATATTTGGAACAAAGAGAATTAAAAAAAGAAACATGCAATGTTTGCAGAATTCTTGTGAAAAGTTCCTTCTCAACCAAAAAGTTTGCTTGCATGTTGTTTAATGTTTTCATTAGACAACAGTGTCTTAAATGAGGAAGGACAATTGGTATTGAGTCTGCAATAAAAGAGGAAAGGGACTGTGACTAGAGGCCGCCTTGGTCTACCATTTCTGACCAAGGCGAGGTAACCAAAGGGCCCAGAAACTGTCACCCCACTGAGCTTGGCTGTGATTTGTGGACAAAACCCTCTTTATCCTTCTTTTTGTCCAAACTGAACTGAGTCAGTTCAGAAATCCTGGACTTCTCAGATGTTCAACGTTATGTCACTTTGGCAGAGAGCAGAGGGGATGTCTGAATGCTGCTTAGCTCTGTCTTAAGTAGGAAATAAAGGGACAAGGAAAACCCTTTGACTGGGTTCTCTCTTCTTATCTGAAACTTGTGTCTCCTGCAACCTAAGTTTTCTACCTTCTTGTGATTTAAGTAACCAAAGTGAGGCCTAGATGGCACAAGGGAATGATTTCCAAAGTTTGGCCAACCTAAAACAGGGCCCAACTCAGAAAGGTAGAATTGAACATTAAAACATCTTTCTGGAGTTAATTAGGCATGGTGTATCACATGCCTTTAAAATATTTATACTCTTTCATACAGCAATTCTAAGTATTTATCCTAAAAAAAACAGTAGATGTGCACAAATATTTTACTATTCAAGGATGTTCATTACAGTTTTGTTTTCAATAGTAAAAAATTGGAAACAATCTACATTTCCAAAAATAATCCTAATTAAATTAAGTATGATTCATGCATTTTGTAGACTCTTATGAAGAGGCTAAACAATCAATTATAGAAGAAGGTTTATTAATGTAGGAAAATGTTCACAATTCATTGGCAAATAAATTTTGCAGAAAACCTCAGTGATAGGTAGAAGAATCGAAGGATAACTAAACCCTCCTCGATCCGTACATTTTATCCTATAGAAAGAGGGACTAGTTACAATGAAAATAAAATAAAGCTATTTATTAGATGTAGTGGAGTGGACAGGAAAAGGAAAGAAGAAATTGGTGTATACCAAATATTCCTGTTCTCCCAGCTGTCCCCAACTTGGCGTTCTCACAATTCAAGCATTCTCCCGTAGGGCTATGGACTGATGTTCCTGTCCCCCCACAATTCATGTGTTAAAGCCATAACCGCCAATACAATGGTATTTGGAGATAGGGTCTTTAGGAAGTACTTAAGTTTAGATGAGATCATGACAGTGGGGTCCTTCTGATGGGATTAGTGCCTTTATAAGGAGAGGAAAAGAGAGAGATCTCTCTCCAAGCAAAGGCCATGTGAGAGCCCAGTGAGAAGGCGGCCAACCGCAGGCCCAGAAGAGAGCCCTTACTAGGACTCAATCACGTGGGTGACCTCATCTCAGACTTGCAGCTTCTACCCATTACCCAGCTACAAAGCCACTTTACATGTTTAGGTATTTGTTATAGCAGCACCCCTCTTCATGGTACCAAAATCTATTTGTCAGCTTGGGCTGCCATAAGACAATACCACAGAGTGGGTAGCATAAACAACAAAAATTTATTTCCTCACAGTTCTGGAGATGGGTGGATATACCCAAGATGGATATGGCTGGTGTAGACATGATGTAAGTCCCTCTCATAGACTACCCTGGGCTCCATGTGCCAAGGCTGCCCCAGGAGGGAAGCCAAAGGAGCAGAAGCATGTGGTGCAGGAATCCTGCCTTGACCAGAGCTCAGCCATGTCACGTCCCCCAGTCCCCTGCACACTTGTTATCCCGTGCTCCTGTCCATCTGCAGTGACTAAGGGCCCAGAAAGATACATACGTGTTAATGGTGGTTATCTCTGGGTGGTAGAATTATGAATAATTTTTATATTTTAATATGTCATGTAGCAAGCACAAATTACTCTTGTAGTTGGAGTGGGAGAGTCCATTAATTAAAAGTATGTCATGGATAGGCAGATCTTAGAGCAGGATAAGTGTCCAAAGAAAACAAATCATCCTGATTTTGCTCCTAACCTGTTGTGTGACCTTGGGCAAGTTGTTTCCGCTTCTGAGCTTCCATTCTTCTCATCTGTAAAATAAGCCAAATGACTGATAAAGTTCCTTCTAGCTTTGGCAGTCTGTGATTCAACAGATTTGCTTTTTAAGGGTGAAGAACAGGAGGGTAGCTTAAGAAGGTCACAGACTCTAAGGTATGCGTGTGAAAAAAATCTTTAAAGCTGATCAAGCGCAAAGCTAGTTGCAGTGTGTGAAATTTCTGTTTTAATTTTTCCTTTGAATTAGAACAGAAATCACATTAACAGGAAACATCGTATCTGTTATGTGGGAGATGGGAATGACACGATCATTAGCTCTCTACCTAACAGGTGTCTGTGAGTATTCATTCAGAAACCCCTGCGAAGGTGGTGATTAGATTAAAGGAGATTTTAGATTCATCTGAACACTTCTGGAAAATGACTCACTCATCTATTTGGTGAACATTTACAAAGCACATACCTCTGATTTGTCCTGAGGTATAAAGTTGCCTCATGCTATTCTCTGTCCTCAGAATCACCACAATGTTTTCCTATATTTTTGACTAGTTTTCCTTTTTAAAAGAACCTTGACAAATTGTTTTTAGATAAACATAACATCTTAATAAAAAGACTGTCAAGCATTTGGTTGATGACATAGTGTGTTTATATTGGCAAAAACAATATTGAGCTTCACGGAAATGTTAAATCTTAAAATTCCTTTTTTACTTTTTATTTTTTGGAGAGAAGCCTTGCTATGTTGCCCAGGTTGGCCTCAAACTCCTGGCCTCAAGTGATCCTCCCATTTCAACCTCCTAAGTAGCTGAAACTACAGGTGTGTGCCACCATGCCCAGCTAAAATATCTTATACTAGTTAAAAAATATATATATATAACCATTCTGAAATTATGACAATACAGAATTAATTTACCTATGCTATCAATTTTCTATAAATTTTTAATGATTTTTTCTTTTTTAGCATTTCTAAATATATTTTACACTGTTGTAACATTGAATAAAAGTTTAAAAATCACTCACTGTTGCATCACTTCAACCAATAATTTGTTTTCACTTTTCTATAGTACGTTCCAGGCTCTCTCTGTTTATTTATGCATGTAATTTTTATGTAGCTGTGTCTCAGAGCTGACACATATTTTGGGCCCCTGCTTCTTTAAATAGTGTCACATTACACCTGGGAGTGGTGCTCAGGGTATGTGCTCCGGGTATTATACTTGGGAGTTGTCCCTGCTGTTGCCTCATAATCTTTGTAAATGACTATTTATAATAATTATGCAATATTCTACCAAGCTGATATATATATATATATGTGTGTGATTTTCTTTTTTAAAAAACTAGTTTACAAAGTTGTCCCAGGACAGCCCAATCCTTCGTTGCTTACTTTATGTAATTTACAGGCTCCAGAAAGAACCAAAACCCGCATCTGCCACAAAAATTCACCCAACTGTAATTGGATCTTTGGGCAAAGCCTTCCTTGCCTTCTCTTTGGGATAAAGATAGTTTTGGGAAAGTGAATACTTTTAATCCCTAACATCTATATTGCTAATTGGTTTTATCGGCTGACTCCTCTCTCCGCATAGAAAGATTAGGGAAGAGGGGAATGCTGGGTGGGGGTGGGGTGGGAAGAAATGAAGCAGAAAGAGCTGGACAGGTGACATAAGTACCAAAGATAAATGCCTGCTTCAAAATGTTGCCTAGGGTTACTTCTGAGCACTGTTCCCTTGAAGACTTCAGGGGCATCTGTTATCATTGTCTGCATTCTCAGATGGAAAATAGAAGTCACTGAGGCTAAGTGACCAATCAAAGGTCAAATGACAGTGAGTGGTGGAGTCAGCGTGAGGATTCCTGTCTGTTGGCTTATTGTATTGGAGTGTTTTCTCTCATCAGCGCCTCTGCAGCCACTCATCAGCACCACTTTGACTCTCACAGTTGGGTGAGCTCCATAAAGCAGGCCAGGAAAACCTCCCAAGGGTCAGGTCACCGGCAGTTTATGGGACAATGCTCTGCTGCTGCTCCCAGTCACTACCCTTCACACTAAAACAGAAAACCAGGCTACTCCAAAGTTACAGGGTATCTATCCCCTTCTTTTGGGGGATAAACTCATCCTCCTGCCTATGCCCATCCCCAAGCCCAGCCAGTAGAAAATAATGGAATAGTGTGTGACCTTTATGGGCCCCTCTGAGGTAGGAAAATGTACGTGGCAAGGTAGTCAGTCTAGTGTGAAGCACAGGGGCTGTGGAATCAGCTCAGTGGGTTTGATGCCAGGTTCCAGCCCCAGGGCTGCTGCTAGCCCATTTAGTGCCTTTGTTCATGTTAGAGGAAGGTGTCCCCTCTAGTGGGTGCAGCCCTGCCAGCATGTGGCTGGGCAAGTGAAACACAGGCTGGATTTTGGCCTCTATTTATTCCTTTGGCTGCCAGTGCCTTTGGGGCAGTGAGTGACTTACGCAACTCTATGTAAGTGCCCTATCCAGACTTTACTATTGGTCAACCTGAGCAGGTTGCTTGACCTTTCTGAGCCTTGGTTTCCCCATCTGTAAAACAGACAAAATAACAGTACCTATTTCGAGGGTTGGCAGGAGGTTAAATGAGATAGCGAGTGTAAAATGCAAGGACGGTGCCCTGTGAATAGTAAGCCAGTGTTCTATAAAATGGCAGCTGTTATTACTAGCTGTTACAGTTATGGCTTGGCTTTATAAAACAAGTAAAGCCTATACTTTCTAATACTCTGTTGAGGAGCTTGATTTGCATAGACACGCATTTTGTAAATGGTGGGCAATTATGAAAAAGAGAAGCAAGATTTATAATAGATTATTTGTTACATTTTAATATAAATGACATTATGATTCTTTTTGGTTGCACTATCTGAAGTAGGCATATCTGATATGGAATTTCTAATTACATGTTTTGTGCAAGAGAGAATCATTTATAAGTTCACACCCTGACACACCCATGCCCCTGGAGAAAACTTCAAATTTTGTGGGATGTCTTAGGCATTGGGACAGACAACTTCATTCAAGTTATTATTTGGTAAATTCTTGTTCTGTTTCCTGAGTAGTAGGATGAGGGATACAAATGAATAATTCAGAAGCAAACACTGAGGAACGTCTGATTTGCATAGGCTCATAAATGAGCCTCCTAAACTGGGTTTTAAAAGAAAAAAAAATGTGCTCTCGGATAGTTCTCAGGCCAAGTGAGGTCCCAGCGTGTTTGGTCGGCAGCTCTGCTGTCCACCCCACCAGGACCCGATATACTGTATTCTATTATTTAATTATCCTGGTTGGAAGGGGACATATATAATTTAGCCCTGGGAGCTTTAAAAAAATTCTTGACAATTAATAAATAGAATAGTCTTTTGTGTGATTTTAAAGTCACCGGAGGGCAGACATAAATTGTCAACTTACCTAAAAGAGAAACACTTGCCTTTTCTAGAGAGGCTCACATTGTCTTCCAGGGAGTGCATCATCCATAATTTAGCATAACTGCCTTGAAAATAAGTCTATAATCCTTAAATAACTCCGTGTGTCTCTTGCCTGGAGTCTTCCTTTCAACTTCTTTCATAGAAGAATTTATAATCAAATAATAACACTGATTTTAAAACAAGCAACCATACACACATCACTCAAGAACTTACTTAAGGTTTTGGGGGAGCCATTTCATTCACCAATCAAAACGAAGCAGCAACAACAGCAAAAGTCATCATGGTAAAACTTTAACAGAGGAGAGCACCTAAGGACTCGGTGACTCAATGTTAAATGGATGGGAAGTCAGGTCATTTCCAATTATTGTGGCCTTTTACTTCCTGTTTCTCAGGATCAAATGAGAAAGGAGTGAGTCAGGAGGTGGGCATGATAATCCTGTATATCTCTGTGGCAGGGTGCCCTATTGTGCCTCAATGCCATTCAGACAGGAGCTGTTTATAGATGGTGACTCCTTCAGGTAGCTGCTTGCAGAAGTGAATGCTTGGGAGAGTTTGGTTTTTGGGCAGAAGAAGAGAAGAATTTTGTGTCTGGCCTGGGAGAGAGATGGTGGAGAGCGCATAAAGAAAATAGAAGGGGAAGGCATAAAGTCCCATCTATTTTGCTCCCCCTCCCCACCCCCCAACACTCATACAGGTTCACACTGGCTGGAGGGGTTTCTCCAGAGCCCAAACCAAAGCACCTAGTTTGCAAGCTTGCAGCTTTGGGAATCTAGACGACATGCGCAGCATTGGGTGGTGATAGGGCCAGCCTTCCCACCTCTACCTTGCTTCCAAAGGCAAGGCGGCTTTTGTATTTAGACTCAGGGCAGCCACAAGCATTCATTCTTAAGTAGCCCATCATTACAATTCAGCATGAATGTCAGTGTGACTTGTTGCCACTCACAGGCTGAGTCTGGTGAGGTCTGGGCTATTTTGGTTTTAGAAATAATTTATAAATCATTTAGAAATATTTATAAATGACTTTAATGTACATTACACGATCTCATTTAATCCTCCCAATGACCTTGAGGAGAGTACTACTGAAGAGACAGGGACTCAATGGCCTTTTTTTTTTTTTTGAGCTGGGGTCTTGCTCCGTCGCTCAGACTGGAGTGCAGTGGCGCGATCTCAGCTCACTGCAACCTCCACCTCCCGGGTTCAAGCAACTCGCCTGCCTCAGTCTCCCAAGTAGCTGGGACTACAGTCGTGTACCACCACGCCCGGCTAATTTTTGTATATTTTTAGTAGAGATGTTGGCTAGGCTGGTCTTGAACTCCTGACCTCAAGTGATCCACTCGCCTCGGCCTCCCATCATGCTGAGATTATAGGCATGAGCCATGGCGCCTGGCCTGGTTATAAGTCTCAGGGTGACAGAGGTGGTGTGGGCTGAGCTGGGGCAGGGACTCAGGTCCTCCAGGAGACCTGCACGTAACAGGTGACCAGTGCACCCTAAAGCCACCTGAGGAGCACCACCTCGTGCCACAAGAACACTTTCTAGCCAGTGTTTTACATATTTCTTGGATCTCTGGGAATTGCCAGTAGGCAGAGTATGATGCTGCGTATTGGTGATTATGAATGCTGTTGGCCATGGGTGTTAGATGTCATCGTGTGCCAGGCCCCTGAAGAACACAATCTGTTCACATCGTTCCTCTAAAACTTCGTTTTCAAAACAGGTCTCATCTTTCCTTACTTCTGCCAGCGTTCTCATTCTTGATTTTACATTTGGAGAACAGAGAATCTAGACAAAATTAAGAAGAAATTGAACACTGAAAAAAATCAATAAAATAAAATCCTGAACCCAAGAATGATCAAATTTTACTTTAAAATTTAACTCAAAAGGGATAGTTGTTCTGGCCTTCAGACATGCTTTGTAAGAAAAAAAAAGGATGGTTGTTTATGCCGTGATGGGCTAATTGAATAGGTAAACATGTGAGGAATCCTCATTTTATTTCTTACGCTAAAATGAGAATCCCTGTAAATTGGAATGTAGTCTTATCTTATTGAAAGGTTTCACTGTTCAGCTCTGCTTACCCATCAGAATCACATGGGAAATGGCAAATCACAGAGGCCCGAGCTCAACCCTATTCCTACCGAATAGAATCTCTGGAGGTGAAGCTCTGTTTTAAAATTTTCCCAACTGGTTCTGATGCGTACCAGAGTTAAGAATCAACCGGCGCACTGAACTCGCAATTTTAGCAAAAACCCAAGGAACCCAGGGGCCGATGCAGAAAGCAGGAAATGCCCTCTAGTGGCCAAAAGACGCCATCATCCATTCTCCATGCTCTTGGGCCCTGGGACCCATGGCAGAGTTAGAGAGGTGGCAACAAAGGTTCCTGTTGTAAACTACAGTATAATCCACTGATTCCACCAATATGCCCCTAAAAGTTAAACTGTAAGACCCATGAGGGCAGGACCCACTTGTTCTTGTCTTGCCCATGAGGGTGCCTGGCATAATGTCTGACCCATTGTGATGGAAATCCTAGAATTAAGGCTCAATTTTATGTGTTGCCTATTAAGCCTCAATTTTACGTGTTGCCTTGACATATATGGTAAAATCAGGAGGGTATCAAATGGCCTAACTGCAAGTTTCTTCTCACCTGTTCTGCTCCCATGAATAAGGTCCCCTAGCCAAATAGCCCTCCTTATCAAATGAACCAGACAGAGTTCCTGTTTATCCCGTACTAGTGGGTTCTCTGCCTGCTTAGGGAATTATTCAAACAAGTCAATCACTTCCTCCCACAGGAACTAGGCCACCTCACCCCCTTGATACTACAAATCCTGCCTCCATGGCACTTGGCTCTTCACTCTGGCCCTGAGTGCAACCCTGTGTGGCCCTGCATGGCATGGGGTATCTTCCTCCCCCGGGCTGTGACTTCATGTGACTAACAAACTACTATCAATCTCAACTGTCTAGTAGTGAGCTGTTGTGTGTTCAGCTATCCCCATGATCCTGGAGTGAAAGTTGCTCTCACCAAAGAGGAGGCAATCAAAACATCCATAGCAAGTGTTTTGTAAATATTTGTTAAATGAATGAATGAGACCAAAGGCTGTTGACAAGTTTAAATACCTTTATTTTATTGATTTATTGTCAATTTGCATAAACTTTCACAGTGATCATAGGCACAAATGAACAATTCAATGAATGTATTCATAGAACGTTAAGGCTGGAAGATATCTTAGAAATCTTCAGGATTAACCTTCTTGTTTTATTTCTAAGACAACTATTGCTCAGACAAGATCATGAATTCTTCAAGGACAGTGTCTATATTTTATTTATTTTTGTATTCCCTTGGCTCATCACAGAACTGGTGTACAGTACATATTTGATAAATGAATAAACAAGGATTAAGTGAATTTCCCAGGAGAACATGGTAGGTAATGACACCAACAAGGATTTAATTCCAGAATTCAACAGATATTTGTCAAATGTCTTCTGTGAGCCAGGTGCAGTGACTCACACCTGTAATGCCAACACTTTGGGAGGCTGAGGCAGCAGGACCGTTAAGCTCAGAAGTTCGAGACCAGCCTGGGCAATATAGTGAGATCCTGTCTCTACAAAAAAAAAAATTTTTTTTTAATTAGTTGGGCATGGTGATGCATTCCTCTAGTCCCAGCCCCCAGCCACTGGGGAGGCTGAAGCAGGAGGATTGCTTGAGCTTGGGAGTTTGAGGTTGTGGTGAGCTAGGATCACACCAGTGCACTCCAGCCTGGGTGACAGAGTGAGATCCTGTCTGAAAAAAAAAAAAATCTTCTGTGAGATACAGTATCTTGCTAGGTACTCTCTGAGAACGTAACTAGGACTCCAGGCAGGGGCTACAAAAATGAGAAAGACACAGTCCTTACCCTCAAAGAACAGATACTCTGCAGCTGTGCTGTCCAATATGGTAGCTTCTAGTGACATGAGGCTATTTAAAACAAAATTAATTAGAATTAAAAATCCAGTTCCTCAGTTAAATTAGTCACATTTCAAGTATTCAATGGCTAAACGGTGGCTGGTGGCTACCATATTGAACAACAGAGCTATAGAATATTTTGATTGCTGTGGAAAGTTGTATGGGATAGCATTGCTATAGAGAGAAAAATGTCATGAACCTGAAGCCATAATAGAAGGCAGAAGATGATAACAGAGGTACAAATTAATTGCCATGGAGTCAGAGAGGATTATTTCAGAAAGTCCCCACATTATTCCAAGTTTTCTGAAGACAGGGACTCCTAGCACTTAGCATAATGCCTGACTCATTTATTGAGTAGAAGATGCTCAACTCATTTATTGAATGAAAATAAACAACCTATAGCAGTAGTGCTTTTTTCGTAACATTTCAAAAACAGGGGAGTATAGAGAATATATGGCCATCACCAATGTATCCACAGACCAACTTTATAAAATTTTAACATTTTGCTATATTTGTTTCAAATATAGAAAAATATGTACATATTCCCTTAAAACAAATATAAGATCTGAAACAAATATATACTACAATTTATCTATTCTACTTTAAATGGAAATGTATCCTATTTCCAGTTTTTACAATTACCAATAAAGCCATAAGGAACATTCTCATAAGTGTTTTTTATAGAAACATTCAGAGTTTATTCCCAGAAGTAGCACTGCTAGGTCTGAGGTTATATGAATCTTCAACTATTCTAAACATTGACAAGTTGATTTCCAAGGGGATTAACCAATATATAGTCCCATCAGCATTGTATGAATGTTCTCATTGTTCCGCATTCTTGTCAACATTCAGTATTGTCAGGCTTTTATTCTTTGCCAATCTGATAAAGTGAAAAGATTCACTGAAGTATTTCCTAGGATGTTAAAGACATAAGAACGAGGCAAAAAACCAAAAACAACAACAACAAAACTACCCTGTTATAATCCTGGCATTGGGGTATGAGAGAAATAACAGAGTTATTTGCTTTTCATGTTGTAATGAGAAAATTGGCACTAGGTCCAAAGTGGTGGCTGACCTTCAAGATAAGCAAAACTGCAAGAAGAGTATAAGTTTTATCATGCTCTGCCTCTTTGCCACTACTGGGCATAGGCCAGGACACTTTTAAATAGAATTTGGAAATCAGAATATTTTCAGCATGTTTGCAGTATGTTATACATTCTTCCTAATGTAAACATAATTTATTTCCTCATGTGTCTCATTAAATGCACCCCAGGAAAAAATATTCACAAACTATGCATCCAACAAAGGACTAATATCCAGAATCTGCAAGGAACTCAAACAAATCAGCAAGAAAAAAAACAAATAATCCCATTAAAAGTGGGCAAAAGAATATAAATAGAAAATTCTCAAAAGAAGATGCACAGTCAATAAACATATGAATAAATGCTCAACATCAGTAATGATCAGGGAGATGCAAATTAAAACCACAATGAGATACCATGTTACTCCTGCAAGAATGGCCATAATTTAAAAAGTGAAAAAACCATAGATGTTGACATGGATGTGGTGAAAAGGGAACACTTTTACCCTGCTGGTGGGAATGTAAATTAGTACAACCACTATGGAAACCGGTGTGGAGACTCCTTAAAGAACTGAAAGTAGAACTACCATTCGATCCAGCAATCCCACTACTGCATATCTACCCAGAGGAACATAAGTTATTATATGAAAAAGACACATGCACCTGCATGTTTATAGCAACACAATTCACAATTGCAAATATATGGAACCAGCGTAAGTGCCAATTAACCAACAAGTGGATAAAGAAAATGTGGTATAAATATACCATGGAATACTACTCAGCCATAAAAAGGGCAACTTGGATGGAGCTGGAGGCCATTATTCTAAGTGGAGTAACTCAGGAATGGAAAACCAAATACCGTATGTTCTCACCTATAAGTGGGAGCTAAGCTATGAGGATGCAAAGGCATAAGAATGATATAATGAACTTCGGGGATTCGAGGAGGAAAGCTGAGAGGGGGATGAGGGATAAAAGATGATATATAGGGTATGGTATACAGTTCAGGTGATGGGTGCACCAAAATCTCAGAAATCAACATTAAATAACTTATCCATGTAACCAAAACAACCCGTACCTGAAAAACTATTGAAATAAAAACAAAAATAAAAATAACTTAAAAATTTAAAAATGCACCCCAGGCTCCCTAGCTTTCCACTTCTTTGTCTTAAGCCAATTTCTGGTGGAAAAAATTATTGGAAAGTGAGGAGCTGTATGAATTAGATATGTACTGGTGGGAAACCTTAGCAATCTGAAGGACTGTCAGCTTAACAAGAGGCAAGGTAGCATGTGTAGACCATATCTTGTAATATTTGCTTACGGCTAATTCTTGTAAATACTTTAAATGCTTGAAGCCCAGAAAAATAATCCTATAATTTAGGAACATATTACTATTTCATCTTGCAGAGATTTTCCAGTATGATTCTAGCTAATACCTGAGGAGCTAAAATGAACCTGTTTAGAAGGGCTTTAGAGCCTGGGGCAGTGGGAAACACCCATGGCTCCACTTCCCCAAGTGGTTCTTTGATGGAAACAAAGTATTTCTTAGCAACCTTTCATTATAGCTGGCTTACTCATGGGAAATTTGAGATAATGCCAATTTTACCTCTGTGAAATCCTTCTTGGAGAAATAACCTGAAATTTTTTTAAAGGGATACAAGATCTGAGAATGTTTTCCTTGCTTCTTCATGTGAACTATAAAGTTGTGGCTGAGAAAGCAGATCAGTTGGACTCTGGGCAGCCAACTGAGATCTACAGAAATAATTTAGCTCGAAGTTCAGATGAACCAATTGTGTTCCATTTGCTAATCTGAATCCAGTCCTTGGTTTTCTTTTTCAGAAAGCAAGGTTTATGTCACCTATGGTGTTCTTTCCTGAAACCTATTTGTGGATGACAGCGTTTAGAAAAACTATGTCTTCTTAGAATAATCAGCCTTGCTCATTCAAGAGAGCTGCTTGTCAATTTCTTCCATGACTTTTAGTTTGCAATGAAACGGCTGCTTCCACAGCAGAGCAGACGACTGTGAAAAGCTAATAGACATTTTTCTAAGGCGACAAAAAGAAAAAATTTATTTATAGTTCCTATGGAGAAACATGCAATCTAGGTGTTACATCTATAAATGAAAAGCTAAAAATGTGGTATTAAAGGGTTTTGACTGCGGTTAAACAAGTTAGGTCCAAATCTTTTTCCCCCTGCCATTGAGTGGTTTATCTTTTTTGTGTCTTTATTTCCTCATCTGTATAATGGGGGAAAGTTATTCTAAGGACTGTATGAGATTCATTAATTCAACAAACATTTATTAAATGCCTTCTACTGGCTAGCATTTATCCCAGATGCTGAGGATACAGTGGAAAATAAATTAATGTCCCCATTCTCGCAGACTTCTATTCTCGTAGGGGAAATGGGTCACAGTAACAAATAAATGAACAATATCATTGTAATTGCCTTGGAAGGGCACTGCTTTAGAAGGGGTAGTCTGGGAAGACCTTTTTGAGAAGGTGACACCTAAGCTGAGGTATAAATGATGAGAAGGAACCAGCTCTGTGAAGAAGGTGGGGTAGGGAGAGAGGGGTTCGGGCAGGGGGAAGAGGAGGATAATGGCCTGAAGCTGGATCTGACTTGGCATGCTCAGGAAACAGGAAGAAGGCTGGTATGGCTAGAGTGGTATAAGATGAAGTAGAGAAAGACATCCAGACCATCATGAGGAGTATGAGTTTCTTTTTACATGCAAGGGGAAGCCATTAAAGTGTTTATGTTCTTGTTGTTTATTTTTAGCATACATACTTGAGGTGTATAATATAATGTCTCGATATACATAGTGAAATGATTACTACAGTCAAATAAATTTACATATCCATCAACTTCCATAATTACCCCAGTGTCTGTGTGTGTTAAGGGCACCTAAAATCTATCTCACTTAAATGCAGAATCTTTTTTTTTTTAAGTAGAATAAACAAAAACAGAGTAAAACTGTTGTTACTACGGGTGAGGAGGGGGAGGAAATGAAGAGGTCAAAGATTACAACTTTGCAGTTAGGTAGGGTGAATCTAGAGATCTAATGTATAGTATGATGATTATAGTTAATAATATCGTATTGTATACTGAAAATTTGCCAAGAGTGTAGATGCAAGTATTCCTCGTCCCCTGAATCGATTTAGTACCTGCATTTGAATAGTGAGGCATACTGCGTCATCTAACTCCACTTGATTTCTGAATTTTGAATAGGGATTAGTGAGAGTTTACATATTGAGGTGTTTATCAAAAAATTATTTTACTTTATTTTGTTCCTAATGCTCAGATATCAGAAAAAAGAGCTGGATAGTGAGGGATTCATTCCAGAAACTTATTTGTATCTATTGGGTTCCCTGAAATAGAGTTAGGAGGCCAATTATATTGAATATTGCATAAATGAATAAAGCAGTTATTATAAACTATATTTTAAGAGAAAAGTTGAAAAATGTCCACAATGTGTTGTAAAATAAGGAAAGTGGGCCAGTCCTGTAATCCCAGGACTTTGGGAGGCCGAGGTGGGAGGATAGCTTGAGTCCAGGAGTTCAAGATCAGCCTGAGCAATGTAGTGGGACCCCGTCTCTACAATTAAAAAAAAAAAAAAAAATTCGCCAGGTGTGGTGAGGCACACCTGTAGTCTCAGCTAACTGGGAGGCTGAGATGGGAGAAACTCTTGAGCCTGGGAGGTCGAGGTTGCAGTGAGCCATGATTTTGTGCCACTGCACTCAGCCTGGGTGACAGAGTGAGATCCTGTATCAAAAAAAGAGAAGAAAATAAATAAAGAAAAAGAAAAGTAGGTAACAAAGCAGGATTTAAAATTGCCCTGAGTGCCACAGAGAAGAACTGTGACATATCCATGATCATCTCAGTCATAGTAGTTGTTCCAAGATAGGCAGGACTCAGCCACTTTGGGCTAATGAGGCCTGAGGAGAGCCTTCTTAGGGTCTTCAGAAAAGAAACTATGGATAACCAATCTCTTCTGCCCTGGCTGGGTGTAAACAAAGAGGCATACAGCTTGACTGCTGCTGCAGCCATGAGGGAGGGAGAAACTACTCAAAGAATGAAGCCCATATCGTGTCAAGTATTATGCAGAAACAGAGAAGACCTGCTTTCTCCATGACACCATAAGGCATCTAGACTGCAAGTTAGACAATAGAATATTATCAGCCATTAAAAAGGAAATTCTGCCATTTGCAACAACATAGATGAAACTAGAAGATATTATGCCAACAGAAATAAGCCAGACACAGAAAGACAAATACTACATGATCTCACTTATACCCGGAATCTAAAAAAGTTGCAGTCATAGAAACAGAGAGTAGAAGAGTGGTGACCGGGGCTGGGGATGGGGGAAATGAGGTGACATTGGTCAAAGGGTGCAAACTTTCAGTTATAAGATGAATTTATATCCTGGGCACCCAATGGTGACTATACTTAATAATAATATATTATATACTTGAAATTTGCTAAGAGAGTAGCTCTTAAGTGTTCTCACCACACATAAGAAATACAACTATATTAAGTAATTGTGTTAGCCTATTCTTGCATTTCTATAAAGGAATATCTGAGACTGGGTAATTTATTTTAAAAAGAGATTTAATTGGCTCTATGTTCTGTAGGCTGTACAGGAAGCATGGTGCCAGCATCTGCCTCTGGTGAGGCCTCAGGGAGCTTCCAGTCATGGTGGAAGATCAAAGGGAGAGCCAGCACATCACATGGTGAGAACAGGAGCGTGAGATTGAGGGAGGTGCCACACTCTTTTAAACAACCAGATCTCACATGAACTCAGGGCGAGAACTCACTCATTATTGTGAGGAGGGCACCAAGCCACTGCAGAGGGATCTTCCGCCATGAACCAAACACCTCCCACCAGGCCCCATCTCCAACACTGGGGCTCACACTTCAACATGAGGTTTGGGCCAGGTGTGGTGGCTCACACCTGTAATCCCAGAATTTTGGGAGGTTGAGACAGGTGGATCACTTGAGGTCAGGAGTTCAAGACCAGCCTGGCCAACATAGTGAAATGCCATAGCTACTAAAAATACAAAAATTACCCAGATGTTGTGGCATGTGCCTGTAATCCCAGCTACTCCGGAGGCTGAGACAGGAAAATCACTTGAACCTGGGAGTCGGAGGTTGCAGTGATGAGATCGTGCCACTGCACTCCAGCCTGGGCAACAGAGCAAGACTCCGTCTCAAACAAACAAACAAACAAACAAAAAAACTTGTGATTTGGAGGGGACATACACCCAAACCATATCAGTAATGGATATGTGAATTAGCTTGATTGGGGTAATCATTTCACAGTATATATGTATATCAAAACATTACATTGTACATCTTAAATAAATTCAATATTTACTTGTCAATTATACCTCAATAAACTTGGTAGGCAAAGTCTACATATCCATATAGAAAAAGCTAGAAAGCTATATCAAAATATTAACCATGGTAATGTCTGATACCTCTGAGTTGTGAGGACTGGGAAGGATGGTTGAGACAAGAGGAGAAGGTAGTATTGGTCATTTCAGAGAGAATGAGAAGAATAAATGTAATAGGATTGGCAAGCAGAGCCAAGGGTCCCCTTGACATTCAAACTTATGGAATTCTCAGTGGTTCCCTCTAGATTTCAAATGGTCACAGAAACAAGCCCTAAAAGAGAGTCTGATCTGGAATATTTGGGTAAAGTTCTTCTGACCTAAAAACAAGACAAAGGGAAACATCTGATTTTAGGTATTAAGGAATCAAATGCCGGCTGCACGCAGTGGCTCACACCTATAATCCCAGCACTTTGGGAGGCCGAGGCGGATGGATCACCTGAGGCCAGGAGTTCGGGACTAGCCTGGCCAACATGGAGAAACCCTGTCTCTACTAAAAATACAAAAATTAGCCGGGCTGGGTGGCATGTGCCTGTAATCCAAGCTACTCGGGAGGCTGAGGCAGGAGAATCGCTTGAACCTGGGAGGTGGAGGTTGCAGTGAGCTGAGATCGCGCCATTGCACTCCATCCTGGGCAACAAGAGTGAAACTCCGTCTCAAGAAAAAAAAAAAAAAAAGGAACCAAATGCCAAAGAATATGCAGGAAATAACCTAATTTACTTCTTCTAATAGGTAGACAACTCTATGAAGTTCAATGCCAAGCCACCTGGCCACTGAGCATGTCAGCACCTACACTAATAGATTTTTAGAGCAGTGTTGGTTATACTTGTTTTTGACCACAACCTTCAGTAAGAAATGCGCTTTACACTGTGACACACAAGCAGTGGTGTGCTAGAGCCAGCTTATGTGGGCTCATGAAAGCAGATTGTTATGTTTTTATAAATTGTGAGCCACTATTAAATACCATCATTATTAAAAATTTGGCTAGGCATGGTGGCTCACGCTTATAATCACAGCACTTTGGGAGGCTGAGATGGGAGAATTGCTTGAGCCCAGGAGTTCGAGACCAGCCTGGGCAACATAGTGAGACCCTGTCTCTACAAAAAATAATAAAATGTGTAAATAAATTATAGAAAGTTAAAATTAAGCAATGTTAAAAACAAATAATAATTACTCAAAACTCATCATTTCTTAATTATTGTAATACATTTTCCTGTCATCTCTATTCTTGCAGTTACGTCTCTCCTATCTGAGTGGTAGAAATGCCATATGATGATGCGCTAGGCAGGGCACGGTGGCTCACGCCTGTAATCCCAGCACTTTGGGAGGCCAAAGCAAGTGGATCACTTGAGGCCAGGAGTTCGAGACCAGCCTGGCTAACATGGTGAAATTCTGTCTCTACTAAAATACAAAAACTAGGCAGGCATGGTGGTACACGCCTGTAATTCCAGCTATTTGGGTGGCTGAGACATGAGAATCACTTGAACCCGAGAGGTGGAGGTTGCAGTGAGCCAACATAGCACTGCTGCACTCCCGCCCAGGCAACAGAGAGAGACTCTGTCTCAAAACAAGTAATAATATAAATAAATAAATATGTGCTACTACTGCATTTCTTTCCAACTCTGACTCCTGTGATATCACAGTGGTAGTCTGAAATAACCATGGTGGGAATATTTATATATACCACAGAAACTGGCCAATATGGCCGGGCGTGGTGGCTCATGCCTGTAATCCCAGCACTTTGGGAGGCTGAGCCAGACAGATCACCTGAGGTCAGGAGTTCAAGACTAGCCTGGCCAACATGGCGAAACCCGTCTCTACTAACAATACAAAAATTAGCAGGGCACAGTGGCACATGCCTCTAATCCCAGCTACTTGGGAGGCTGAGGCAGGAGAATCACTTGAACCTGGGAGGCGGAGGTTGCAGTGAGCCGAGATCACACCACTGCACTCCAACCTGGGCAATAGAGTGAGACTCCATCTCAAAAAAAAAAAAAAAGAAAAGAAAAAGAAGAAACTGGCAAACACTATAAATCAGGGCTTGATTTCTTGATTTATTGTTTTGTTGATCCTCTATTCATGAAAGTGAAGAAAACAAAAACGCAGATTAAATTTAAAAGTGTCTATAACTGTTACATTGTGAATAGCACAAAAAATTGAGGAAATACTCTTCTAATATTTGAAAACTATCATCCAGTTCAACAAAGATTTCTCCATGTCATTGATAAACTAGTGAAGTTCCGAAATGTCTTCATTGTTTCACTTTCATCTTATTTGTTAATGTAAATTAAAATATCAATTAACACTTACACCAGAATACACTCATTCATCAATAATGTGAGGGACTTCTTTGCTGAATTTGATAGATATCAAGCATTTATTTGTAGTCTGATTTTCTCAAATTAGAGTTGAATTGTAACCACAGATTGGCTATGAATGCGAAAGTTTGGCAAAAGTCAATGGCTACTTCAAGGAGAACTACAAACCACTGCTCAATGAAATAAAAGAGGATACAAACAAATGGAAGAACATTCCATGCTCATGGGTAGGAAGAATCAATATCGTGAAAATGGCCATACTGCCCAAGGTAATTTATAGATTCAATGCCATCCCCATCAAGCTATCAATGACTTTCTTCACAGAATTGGAAAAAACTACTTTAAAGTTCATATGGAACCAAAAAAAGAGCCCGCATCGCCAAGTCAATCCTAAGCCAAAAGAACAAAGCTGGAGGCATCACACTACCTGACTTCAAACTATACTACAAGGCTACAGTAAACAAAACAGCATTGTACTGGTACCAAAACAAAGATATAGATCAATGGAACAGAACAGAGCCCTCAGAAATAATGCCGCATATCTACAACTATTTGATCTTTGACAAACCTGAGAAAAACAAGCAATGGGAAAAGGATTCCCTATTTAATAAATGGTGCTGGGAAAACTGGCTAGCCATATGTAGAAAGCTGAAACTGGATCCCTTCCTTACACCTTATACAAAAATTAATTCAAGATGGATTAAAGACTTAAATGTTAGACCTAAAACCGTAAAATCCCTAGAAGAAAACCTAGGCATTACCATTTAGGACATAGGCATGGGCAAGGACTTCATGTCTAAAACACCAAAAGCAATGGCAACAAAAGACAAAATTGACAAATGGGATCTAATTAAACTAAAGAGCTTCTGCACAGCAAAAGAAACTACCATCAGAGTGAACAGGCAACCTACAAAATGGGAGAAAATTTTCGCAACCTACTCATCTGACAAAAGGCTAATATCCAGAATCTACAATGAACTCAAAACAAATTTACAAAAAAAAAAACAACCCCATCAAGAAGTGGGTGAAGGACATGAACAGACACTTCTCAAAAGAAGACATTTATGCAGCCAAAAGACACATGAAAACATGCTCATCCTCACTGGCCATCAGAGAAATGCAAATCAAAACCACAATGAGATACCATCTCACACCAGTTAGAATGGCAATCATTAAAAAGTCAGGAAAAAACAGGTGCTGGAGAGGATGTGGAGAAATAGGAACACTTTGACACTGTTGGTGGGACTGTAAACTAGTTCAACCATTGTGGAACTCAGTGTGGCGATTCCTCAGGGATCTAGAACTAGAAATACCATTTCCAGCCATCCCATTACTGGGTATATACCGAAAGGACTATAAATCATGCTGCTATAAAGACACATGCACACATATGTTTACTGTGGCACTACTCACAATAGCAAATACTCGGAACCAACCCAAATGTCCAACAATGATAGACTGGATTAAGAAAATGTGGCACATATACACCATGGAATACGATGCAGCCATAAACAAGGATGAGTTCATGTCCTTTGCAGGAACATGGATGAAATTGGAAATCATCATTCTCAGTAAACTATCGCAAGGACAAAAAACCAAACACTGCATGTTCTCACTCATAGATGGGAATTGAACAATGAGAACACATGGACACAGGAAGGGGAACATCACACTCTGGGGACTGTAGTGGGGTGGGGGAAGCAGGGAAGGATAGCATTAGGAGATATACCTAATGCTAAATGACAAGTTAATGGGTGCAGCACACCAGCATGGCACATGTATACATATGTAACTAACCTGCACATTGTGCACATGTACCCTAAAACTTAAAGTATAATAAAAAAATGGCTATATGAAATGTACAATGATTTATTTATTATTATGTATTTATTATTTATTTATAAATTTTAGCTACATACCCCTTATATCAGTAAAATATGTAATAAATTTATACAGATATTTACATATATACATACCTCTTCTCCCAGGGAGACAGTTGTTAAACATTTCAGCACATCACTACCAAAACACACATAGGCATAAACAACTTAAATAAAAAATTTAATAAAATAATACTTTATTAATATATTAATTTATTACTATATATGATGCCCTCTGATATCTTATATTCTATCTCATTAAAAATACACATCCATGTTGCAATGCTCTAAATTGATGTCATGACTAAAGGTTTATGAGCCACAGTTTAGAAAACCCTGATTTAGAGGTTTTTAACTGCAGGTTCTGAAGTTATTTTTTGAAGAGATGCTCAGAGGGATGGTGATCAAGTGTCCTTCTTATATTCAGAGCTAAACAACAATAGAAACTCAAGAAATATGAAGCAGACAAATTTTTTAAAACACACATGAAGGTAGAATTGGAAATCCAAAAGCTAGACTTTACCATACCTAGCATAAAGACAAATTATGCAGCTGTGTTATGGTTCTAATAGTGTATGCCTGTATTTCAACTTTTCCTATAAAGGCCTTTACTATAATTAAAAGCCTGTCATCCTTAATGATTCTTACATCTTGATTACTTACATCTATGGAGGTGAACATTATTGTGGATAATTTTTCAAATGCCATTATCTGCCCAAGTAGGTCAAGGACATTACTGACATACACACCATGCCTGTATTTGGTAAAAGAGAATTCAACATTTATAGAAAATGACAGTTGGTTTCCAAAAATAACTAAATGTGTTAGATATCCACAGATCATGAAAGGGATAAAGTGAATTAACCTTTTGCAGTTCACCCACATCAAGTAGATATTCTGTCACTAAATTCATGTGCAGTGCCTGCTAAAGAGGGCTCACCATTTTTGGAGTTTTAGACAAGTCCTGGGGAAAAAATTCATCCTAGCTTCCCTGAGCTGATACATGTCCTTTTGACAATGTTTACAAGAAGGCCTTTTTATGACTCCTGTCGCTGTAGCAACAGATAGCAAGCATAGACAAATGGGTTTAAACACAGGGGACTCACCTCTCAGGCTGCCCAAGGTCACGAAGGCAATGACAATTGAGCAGTGAAGACTCGCGCTGAAGGCTGAGAAGGCCCAGTTCTTCTGAATTTTCCCCAAATCTGCCTAGAAACCTTGATAGTGAACCTTTCTGACGGGAGGAATCATTTAAGAATCTAATGAAAAATGTGGGTTCTCCAGAAAAAGTCCTTCCTCAATAAACTGCCTACATTTCCAGGAGTTCCACAGCTCGTCCTAATGTCCATCCCCAGGTGAAAACCCCTGCTTTTGGATGAGGATCTTCCTCTCAGAGAATCTGCCAAGAAGGATGGCCAGGAAGATAGACCCTTCTGATAGTTTCAAAGGCCTCTAATCAAAGAAAATAAACTTATGAGTATGGTGTGGTCCAGAATCAGCTCTATCAATTTCACCTATGCACACACATTACAATTCGCTGTCAAGAGCATCATTATTTTAAAAGTTAAGGACAACTGTGTACGCTTGGCTGCCTACAATTATTGGAAATAGGTAGAATATAAATACAGTAATAATAATGGTCACTGCTTTCTATGGGTTCATTCATAGGAAAAGTTCACCTAAGATTTCCACAAGAAAATAAACTAGGCGAAAGTTTGCTATGAAAACCCCAGGGGTGGCTGGGCACAATGGCACATGCCTGTAACCCCAACACTTTGGGAGGCCGAGTCCGGTGGATCACTTGAGCCCAGGAGTTTAAGACCATCCTGCACAACATGGTGAAACCTCATCTCTACAAAAAATACAAAAATTAGACAGACATGTTGGTGCACACTCGTAATTCCAGCTACTTGGGAGTCATTTAAAGCCAGAGGCAGAGATTGGAGATTACAGTGAGCCGAGATCATGCCACTGCACTCCAGCCTGGGTGACAGAGTGAGACACTGTCTAAAAAAAAAAAAAACAAACAAACAACAACAACAACAAAAAACAGAGAGAGGGAGAAAGAAAGAAAGAAAGAGAGAAAGCAAGCAAGCAAGAAAGCAGGAAGAAAGAAGGAAGGAAGGAAGGAAAGAAAGAAAGAGAGAGAGAGAAAGAAAGAGAGAAAGAGAAAAAGAAAGAAAGAGAAAAAGAAAGAAAGAAAGAAAGAAAAGAAAGAAAGAAAGAAAGAAGAAAGAAAGAGAAAAAGAAAGAAAGGAAAGAAAAGAAAGAGAACCCAGAAGCATAGAAGAGACTACAGGATTCTACCAGGGATAAACATGAAGCAATGGAAGAGCCTTTGGACACTCCTTAATCTATCACTGCCCCTTGTCTTTGATGTGGACAGTTGACGTTTTCTACATTTTACATAAAGTGCTAGGCAACTGCAATTTCAAGACAAATCCTCAGTGTGTCATCTCTCATTCTCCCCCCATACAGAAATATTGGGAGCTGGCACTGTCATGAATTCTAAGGTGAACCCTCAACTCTCCACAATTGGCCTAAGACTTATGATGGTCCATTCTCTACTATTCCTGCCCTCAATAGAAGATCTACAATATGAGGCAAACTAAAGGCCAACTTTCTAGCTTCAGGTTAACAAAATCACCTCAGGATGCAAGAATTTACATAGAGCAAAACATTTTTACAGTAGAAATCTTTGAGACCTCTTTGGCTGCCTTCATAAAACTGAGAAGAATCTAAGTTTAACAAGGCTTTCATTAAGAGACCCCAGATAAACTTAATAAACAGTTCACCTCAATTAGGAGGAAAAGCACAGAATAACTTAAGAACCAGAACACCCAATAGAAGAGCTATCATCTGGCTGGGCAGGGTGGCTCACGCCTGTAATCCCAGCAGTTTGGGAGACTGAGGTGGGTGGATCACCTGAGGTTGGGAGTTCAAGACCAACCTGGCCAACATGGTGAAACTCCATCTTTACTAAAAATACAAAAATTAGCAGGGTGTGGTGGTGTACGTCTGTAATCCCAGCTACTCAGGAGGCTGAGGCACGAGAATCACTTGAGCCTGGGAGGTGAGATTGCAGTGAGCTGAGATCATGCCACTGCACTCTAGTCTGGGTGACAGAGAGAGACGCTGTCTCAAAAAAAAAAAAAAAAAGAAAAGAAAGGCTACCATCATTGCTCTTTCGTTCTGGCCTACTGATGCATGGTGACTTCCATTGTCTCTGGTTTGTTTGCATGTTATAACATTAAATAACCTTTTGGCACTAAATGAGCTTAACACTTTGAAAACTAAGACATTTTAGACTTCTAAATACGTTGCCCTACTGGTTGTAAACCACAAAGTACAATGAGTGATGGCCATCTCCCCTCTCACTTATTATTTGAAGTGTCATGTTTTGGTTCCAGTCCATGGATCCCAAGAAGGGTAGGAACCCTGTGGTAAATGGATATATCTGGGAAACACTAAGAAGAAATGCTAGTTGAAAAATATACGCCTTTTATCACGAATTCCTGTTTCTGAGGCTCTGGAATAATATGAAACACAACTGAACTTTTTATGCTATAAATACATTGGCTCTTTACATTTCCAAATGAATTTACCAATGAAAATGAACAAACAGCTTTATGAAAAGTTTTAAAGATTTTTCTCACACCTTCTATCTTTGTGCTTCCCTAGGAGTATTAAAGGTCGGTGAATATAATGAAGTATGAACAATGCAATGCAATGCTATCTGAAATCTGCTTTAAAACATTGAAGGAAAGAAAAATATGCATAGTGGATACATGAAACGATTGACAAATTGTAGATAATTGTGAAAGGTGGGTGACAGGCACATGGGAGCTCATCATGCTTTTGAATTTGTGTGAAATTAAATGTGTTTGCAAAATTTTTTACAAGTCAAAGCCATAAAGAATTATCATAAAATATCTCTTTAAACAGGCCAGATGTGGTGGCTCATGCCTATAATTCCAGCACTTTGGGAGGCTAAAGCGGAAGGATTGCTTCAGGCCAGAAGTTTGAGACCAGCCTGGGCAATATAGTGAGACCCCTATGTCTACAAAAAACAAAAAAAAATTAGCCGGTTGTGGTGGCACACACCTGTGGTCCCAACTACTCAGGAGACTGAGGTAGGAGGACACTTGAGCCCCAGAGGTTGACACTGCAGTGAGCCATGATCACGCTACCGCACTTCAGCCTGCGCTGACAGAGCAAAACCCTGCTTCAAAACAAACAACAACAACAAATCTCCTTAAGCAAGCTAGAAGTCAGACAGAGAAGCTCATTTAATCAATCTTGGTGGTGTATTTTTGTTAAAATGAAAAGCATTCTATATTTCTAGCAAACCCTGCCTTCATTTAAATAAATGAAGGTGTCTGTGTGAACAGTTCTCAACATCTTCCATATTCTGTTGAGTCAAATTGTAAAATGGAGTCAGGTTAGAAGAGGAGAGGGAATAAAAGAGGTGCATAGAGTGGGGTGGTCTGTTCTAGCTCTCCTACAAAAAAAAAGTGATGCCACAGGAAAGGGTATTGGGAAATACAACTGATGGGAGAGGCTAATTCTTGCAGTTCGATGAGAAAATAGGAAGGCGCAGAGAAAGGATGCAAAGGAAATGAAAGAGAAGGCAGGGAAGGATGCAAGGAGTGGCAAAAACAGAGCCATCCAAAATAGAAGAAAACCTTTCAGTCCTCTCAAAGAGATTTCACACGAGCTTCTGCTTGACTCCACAATGTGCTGTTCCCATTTCAGAAATTAAATTGATCCCCTACTCTCTGGTGACATCCACTCTTGGGAATGGGGCAAAGCACCTTGTCAACTCATATAAGGAAGATATTATGGAATTGAGGCAAATCCCTCAGAAAGTAGTTCATGCTTTCATTCTCATGGAGCTTAGATAGAGGGGCTCAAGAAGCTTAGTTATTTAACCTGCGTAAAGAAACAGGATCCAGATGCTTTGGAGATTAATTAAAAGGGTCCACCGTGAGGTTCACAAAGAAAGGCCAAATCTTGCCAGGGCCTGGAAACTCATTAAGCGCCTGTCCAGGACATGACATGGTGCTGAGGAAGGCCTCAGCATAGAGACAATGTGAGGGGGGATTATGGACCTCTCAGTGTGCTTAGCTATTGTACCACAAAAGACGCTGTGAACTTGTCTCCTTAAAGAAAGGCATTGAAGATGAGGAACAGCCCCCCACTGGCCTCCAGGACCTCTTGACTACCTCCTCGCACAAAGCATTCTTATGTCAAAAACGGGAAGAAAATGTAGAGAAGGCCAGTATTTCTAGCCAGGACAGGCTCTGAGCTAACTAACATGCCATTGGATATCTGTTTCTCTGTCCATGAATCGTCCCCCAGGCACAGAGCAGAACATATGCCAAGTATGCTATATTTTTATCTGCCCCATCGTCTGCATACCATGTTGCCAAACACCAAAATATTACTTCGTGCTTAGTCCATCACGTAGACAATGCTGAAGAGTCCCACTATTGCTTATTAATGTGGTTTTATCAAATTCAAACATTTAGAAGCAGCGTTTAGGAGAAAGCCATGGCATTGGATCAGTATGTTTGAGTACCACCAAGGAAAGGACAGAAAGGGTTCTGACGGCACTCTCTACGACACTGGAGAAACCCTCCCAAGGTATTTTTCTTTGTAAAGAGAGCAAATGGGTATATATTTTTTGAAATTTAGATATAACTTACATACATAAAAAGCACTCATTTTCTTAAGTGTGCAGCTTGATTAAATTTTACATAAGTCTACCCTTGTGTAACAACCACTCAGATCAATAAATAGAATATTTCTTTTTTCTTTGTTTTTTGTCTCGTTCTGTCACTCAGGCTGGAGTACAGTGTTGTGATCATAGCTCACTGCAACCTCAAACTCCTGGCCTCAAGTGATCCTCTCATGACTTGGCCTCCTAAAGTACTGGGATTATGGATGTGAGCCATCATGCCTGGCTAATATATAGAATATTTCTGTCACCTCATGAGATTCCCTCATGCCCCCAGCCAATCAATAACCCCTCAAAAGTAACCATTAACCTGACATCTACATTTATAGATTTGTTTCTGTCAATTCTTGAATTTCATGTGGATGGAATCCTGCCATACGTTCTTAGAGCATATACTTTTTGTTTTTCTCTTCTATCACTCCAAACTACGTCTATGAGCCTCACCAATGTTAAATATAGGTGTTCATTTTTTTGTTGATGTGTAGTATTCTATTATAAATATTCTAGAGTTTATTCATTCTACTATGGTTGAACAGTTGGGTTGCCTACAATTTTTAGTTATTAAAAATAAAGTTTCTGTAAATATTCTTATACATGTCTTTTGGTGGATATATGTGCTCATTTTTCTTGGGTATATTCCCAGGAGTGAAATTGCTGGATCAGAGGGTAGGTTTATATTTAACCAAACAGTTTTTTAAATTTGTACATTCTACAGAAGTGATGTCTGAGAGTTCCAGTTTCTCCACATTCTTACTCTCACTTAGAATTGTCAGTCCTTTTAATTTTTGCCATTCTGCTGAATGTGAATGATATTCAGCATAGTTTTAATGTGCATTCCCCTGAAGTCTACTGCTTTTGAGTATGGGTATTGTTGTATAAATACAGTGATCACTTTGGAATCATTTCCCAATGAGAGCAGGATTAATTTAAAAGGAACATTGGAAGAAAATGACTGTGAAATCAAATACTGTACTTTCATCCATGCTTATCCCCCTATCCTTTTTCTTTTCTACATTGCCACCTTTCTGTTTCATTCAATAAATACTTGTGAATGTTGACTCCTTTCAGTGGACAAACCAAGACTTTCTCCCTTCCCCTCTCCCTTCTCTAGTTCTCCTTAGAGTGGAAACAAATAAATGGAAATAAAGGCACTGGGATGTAGTATATAGCTTTGGGGAATTCCACCTCACCAGACTTTCCTTCTCTGAGAACTAGTCCACATACACAGATGTGGGTCCCTAAAGCAATGTTTGTATCATGTGACCCCACCTCTTCCACTGATTGGATAAGAGGGGGCGCCTGATCTAGAGGAAGGGCCTTCACTTGTTGGCATTTGTTGGCATGAGCCCAAAAGCTTTTCTATCCTGAGCATTTGGGGTTTGGATATTGAGATGCTAGTCAGTTTACCAGGAACCCCGGAACTGAGAGGGTGTGGAGAGGAGCCCAACGCACAGAGAAGAAGAGAAAGCTAGTCTACAGACAGAGAGATCAATAAAGAGGAGATATGCAGACCGGGTGCAGTGGCACACGTCTGTAATCCCAGAACTTTGGGAGGCTGAGGTGGGAAGATCACTTCAGCCCAGGAGCTCAAGACCAGCCTGGGCAACATGGCAACACCCTGTCTCTACAAAAAAATAAAAAATAAAAATAGTAGGGTGTGGTGGCGTGCACCTGTGGAGCAAGACACTGGAGAGAGACAGAGAGAGAGGGAGAGATGCAGAGACAAGATGGAGTGCAGCTAAGAGAAACTAACTCCCACCATGCGTAATTTCTGGTTCCATCCCTGCGGACCCTCAGCAGCCTTCCTGCCTTGGGTTCTGTGAGATGTCTTAACAGTGATTCGAGAGAATTTCCCATTTTTGGTGAAGTTAGTTCAAGTACATTTTTGTTAGTTGCCCACAAAAGTCATGAGTAAAAGAATTCTTGTCCAACTCCCTCTTGGCTGTGGATGAGAGAAGACTAAACTCCATGTGGCCTGTATCTGCTCCATCCAAGCCTCCCTCCTTCCAGGCTAACCCTGCAAATGCTAAGATTTTCTATACTAAACCCAGCAAATAATGGAAATAGAATCAAAACCGGAAAGTGCTAAAAATATGAGACCATGGAATCTCCTACTAAATTTTAGCCTCAGCTGCCTTCTTCCTCTTCCTACTTTCTTCTTTGATCATGGCCGCTTTTATCTTCTTTCTCCCTTACCACTTCTCTTCTTTTATTCCTTTGCTTCAGCCTCTTGCCTTTTAAAAACATGCTGTTTGCAGAGAACAAGGATGGTCATAAAACAAAAGCATAATGGTGTGAGGATGATGTTCTCCAAACCCTGGGGTGCTGTGTTTTTGTTTCTGTATGTGTCCCTGTGAGACTTTTGGGCACAAAAAAAACCTATTGACTAAAGAAAAACAGTGCCTGGGATGAGGGTTCATAAACTGCAGAGATCAAGAAGCAAACCAGGTCCCATGTGAATGCAGCCCGGTTTTCAGAGCTGTGTGAGTTCCAGCTTGACAGAGATTTCACAGACTTGCAAATACAGAATGACAGAAGGAACAAATGTCTTTGCTTAAAAAAAGAAAGAATTTGGTAATTAAAATAAAAGCAAATAGAGTATTAAATGTTAAGAAAAGTACCCTTTCAAATGATTTAACTAGTTTTATAATCTAGCTGTGACCCAGATGTTTACTTAGAAGACATTACAGCTCTGTATTATATGAAGTAATTAATATTTAATGCAACTGCCCCTAATGTTATAAAATATGAAAATAGTAGTTATGAAGTTGCTCTGAGAAACAGCCTAAAAGATGAATGAAGAGGCAGCTTCCCAAAAGCTTTGTGATGTGCTCAAAGGCAGACCAAAAAAAATGCAATATGGAAATAGAGATGACAAACATAAACAGTATGGTCTGTTTTCTTATATGTATCATATTTTTTAATTCCCATATGTAAACATTGTTTTGTGTTTAGAACATTCTTTTCTGCAAGGTGTTAAAGGAGGAGATGGAAAAAAATACTTAATGGGTGTAGTCTCACAGCCTGAGGAATGCCTTGGGAAGCTCTAGCATCCCTGAGAGGAAGCCTTTAAAGGGCTGGACCCAGAAAGCACCTACTAAAGTGTATCGTCTTTGTTTTCCATGACACTCAATTACATTGCAACCCGATCCTGTGGTTTCTGCAAGGAAATTCCATCCCACCTTCCTAAGCATTATTTTCTTTTTAAATGACAAAAGTGAAACAAGAAAACTGCTTTTCTCATGTACTCCCTTTAATCCTTAACCTACTTAGCCTCATGTCCCTCCAGTGGCAAAAAGAATTAATCACATTGTAGTGCGGGAAAACCCCTCAGCTGAAAAAGTTACATTATGTAAAGAGGAGGTATTAGTTAGCTACAGGCTGAAGTCTCTTGCCTGATGCCAAACGTTTGTGTTATTTTCCCGAGACAGGATGGAACCAGATGCTGGGTTAGACAGGTTCTAAGCACAATGGTCTCCAGCGAGATTGTCCAAAAGACATGTCCACATATGTGACTTAGGAGGACAACTTTGTCATTGTGCAAATGGAGGTTAAACTTTGCTTGTGCCTTTGCAATATTTTTCCAAGTAAGTTTTAAGCTCAGGTTTTTAATATTATTCTTCATAAGTAAGGCAACTTAATGCATGCAGTGGGGAGCAACCTGCACAGGGTTTTTGAGAAACCCTATTGGGCTTCATTTGCAGAAAAGGATACGGCTGCCCAGCATCCTTCCTCTGGCGCAGCCTTTACCTTCTCTCTCCCAGAGATTCCCAGTGTCAGAGTCTCTTTGCTGGGTCAAATATCGGAGGCTATCGGTCACTGCTGATAAGAATTTATTGACCACTCCAAAACACAGCCAGGCTTTAGATCTTAGTTTAAACGTCACTTTATTAGAAATACATTCCACTAGACTCCAGGCTAGCTTATATGTTATCACATTGATGATTGTATTGTTGAGATTATTTGATGAAGGTCTGCCTCCAACCTCCTGTCCCCCAACTCTAAGTTCCCAGCACAGTGCTTAGTTTGATCACTTCAGTTTGCATTCTCAGTACCTAGCCCATAACCTAACCGTTTCTAGGTACTTAACAAGTAACTATTGAGTGAATGAATCAATGAGTGAAAAATATACTATTTAATGGAATGCAATTCAAAAAATGTTTATCAATTACCCACTGCATGGTTGGCACTGAGCTGAGCTCCAGGAAATCTAATAAATGACCTATCTCTGTGCGGGTGTTGCCCTAGGCATTAACCTCAGTCCCCTTCTCAGATCCTCACTCTTTCTGGGCAAGCACATTCTTCACAGTGACTTTAATCACCACCTTTGTATGTAAGGATCACAAAAATCTGATCTCTGATCACAAAGACACTTCTCCCTAGATTATAGCCACTTTACTAACCCAGAATCAGACCAATAGGGAATGTCACAATTTGGGAAAGTTAAAATCTGAAAGTAATTTGATGCACTCCAGCTATGCCCTGGGAGCCTTTGCCTTGGAAATTTTAAGATCAGGTGTCAAGAGAAACCTCCCTACTCTTGCCTGGGGACTAGTTTATGAGGAATCCTAAAGCCCAGACAAATGCATATGTTAGCTGAGAACACTGGCTATCCATATGCAGAAGAATGAAACTAGACCCCTCTCTCGACATATATAAGAATCAAATCAAAATGCACCAAAGACTTAGATCTAACACCTGGAACTGTGAAACTACTAAAAGAAAACACTGGAGAAAGTCTCTAGGACTTTGGTCTGGACAATGATTTCTCAAGTGATACCTCAAAAGCACAGGCAACCAAAGCAAAAATGGACAAATAGGATCACATCAAGTTAAAAAGCTTCTGCACAGCAAAGAAAACAATCAACCAAGTGAAGAATAGGAAAAAATATTTGCAAACTACTCATCTGACAAGAGATTAATAATCAGAATATATAAGAAGCTCAAAGAACTGAATGGGAAAAAACGTAATATCCAATTAAAATGGGCAAAATTCATCCCTGACAGGTCAGAGAAAAAAATGGGCAAAAGATCTGAATAGACGTTTCTCAAAAGAAGACACACGAATGGCCAACAGATATATGAAAAACTGCTCAACATCAATCAGAGAAACGCAAATCAAAACTGCAATGAGATAGCATCTCACTGCAGTTAAAATGGTTCATAACCAAAAGACAGGCAACAGCAAATGCTGGCAAGGATGTGGAGAAAGGCGAACTTTTGTATGTTTTTGGTTTTGCATGTTTTGGAGAACAGGATGGAGGTTCCTCAAAAAACTAAAAATAATGCTGCCTTATGATCCAGCAATCTCACAGCTGGGTACATACCCAAAAGGAAGGAAATCAGTATATCAAAGAGATATCTGTACCCCCATGTTTATTGCACACTATTCACAACAGCCAAGATTTGGAGTCAGTCTAAGTGTCCATCAATGAATGAATGGATAAAATAAATGTAGTACATATACACAATGTAATATTATTCATCTCTAAAATAGAATGAAATCCTGCCATTTGCAACAACATGGATGCAGCTGGAGAACATTGTTAAGTGAAATAATCCAGGCACAGAAATATAAATGCATATTCTCACTCATGTGTGGGAGTCAAAAATTAAAACAATTGAACTCATGGAGATAGTGAGGAGAATGATGATTACCAGAGGCTGGGAAGGGGTGGGGGGAGTGAAAATGGTTAATGGGTGCAAAAATATAGTTAAAATGAATAAGATCTAGTATTTGATAGAACTACAGGGTGACTAAAGTCAACGATAATTTATTGTATATTTTTAAATAACTAAAATAGTGGAATTGGAATGTTCCTCATACAAAGAAATGATAAATACTTGAGGTATGGATGACCTCTCCCCACAAAATGAGTATGTTAATAACAATACCCCAATCAGACTTCATGTTTATATAGTGCCTTATAATTAAAATTTTTAAGTGCCTTCATATTATCACTATAGTACAGATTTTCTAAAAGGGTTCAAGGAAGCTAATTACTTGCCCAAGTTCCAGGGCTTTCTCTGTCCAAAGCTGGTGATGAAAGAAAAAAGAAAAAAGAAGTCTTAGGGCTAAAATTAATATATGGCATAGCTCTATGCCCCAGCTTAGCAGTATTCATTCTGTGCCACCACAAGTCTCACCTTGATGCTCTAGGAAACGATGAGTCCTGAAAGCCAATGAGTAGGTGGATAATAGGAGGGAAGAGCATTCAAGAAGGAGTAATATGGCAGTGATAGGCAGGGAGGAGGAAAACTGAGTTTAGGAGGCCTAGTAGAAACCACAGTGTGATTCAGGTGGGTGGTGATGAGGGCTTGGTTTAGAGAGATGAAGCAGAAACACAGAAGTGTTGGGGCTTGGTGCTAAATGAAATTAGAGGATAAAGGAGGGATCTGATTTCAAAATGTCTTTAAAGTTTCAAACCTTGGCAGTTAGAAGCAGAGAAGCTGGGAACGGGAGCAGGTTTGGAGGGAGTCAATGACCTTAATTTTGGACATTGGGAAATGAGAGTGTGAGAGCTATGGGTGTATCTGAACACTGTACCTTCATAGAGAGGCTGGGTAAGAAGTAGCCCCAACAAGGTGGTTCAGGGAGGAAGATGAGAATTTCTCATGGAAGCTGTGGTGATCAGGCCAGGGGGCAATTGCCATAATTCAATTCAAGGAATATGCATCTAGGCGGGGCACGGTGGCTCACGCCTGTAATCCCAGCACTTTGGGAGGCCGAGGCAGGTGGATCACAAGGTCAGGAGATCAAGACCATCCTGGCTAACACGGTGAAACCCCCTCTCTACTAAAAATATAAAAAATTAGCCGGGCGTGGTGGCGGGCGCCTGTAGTCCCAGCTACTCGGGAGGCTGAGGCAGGAGAATGGCGTGAACCCAGGAGACGGAGCTTGCAGTGAGCCGAGATCGTGCCACTGCACTTCAGCCTGGGCGACAGAGTGAGACTCCATCTCAAAAAAAAAAAAAAAAAAGGAATATGCATCTAAAATGGGATTGTGGCTAAAGAATAGAAAGAGACAGAGCAGATGGAGGATTTGGAAGAATGGAGCAAAACAGGGGTCAGAGATGAGTGAAGGTTAGAGTAGAGAACAGTGTTTTTGAGGCAGGAAACGGGAGGTTGTTTGCGAAAATCTTCTAAAGCTCATCCAACAGCTGGCATTTTGCAAGCTCCTGAAATTGTGAGTGAGGCAAGCCAGGACCATGGAAAGGAGTTTGGAATGGACCAAAGGTGGATGCCCTTTAAGTAGCAGGATTGAGGGGACTGGAACTGTAGTGAGAAGTGGGGCTGGAAATTAGCAGCAGAGAGGCGATCACTGTGTTATAAGAACGAGCGAGCTTTTTGAGCAGAAAATAACAGATAGCAGATGGGTGGACCAAGGACTAATCTTGGAGCCTCTAGAGGGATACCGTCTAGACCACAACTGATTCCACAGGTGCTGTGGCAATGTGCCAACAAAGAAAGGGGAGAAATTCCGCTTGGTGAACAGGCCAAGGGGATCTCTAACTTTCCAGTTATGCCCAGGCTTTGCATGATATCTTGACCTTAGAATTAGATGAGACACCAATTCCGGTAATTCCACATCCACTCTTCTTAAGGTCTGACAATGCCTCCGGCAACATAGTACCTTTTCTGTGTTTCTTTTTTCTTTTTCTTTTTTTCTGGTTCAGTATTTGACTGCTTCTTGGGGGGTGGCTACTATGTCTTAGCTGCAACCTTCAGCCCTAGCCAAGATAGATGTGACTTTCTGCAGCTGACTTCAGGATCCCTGTTTCTCTCTAGCCTCAATCTGGGTTTTTGCGCAAGCGTGGGATGGGAGAAGCATGAGATGTTTTCAAGAGAATGTTTGTGAGAGGATATTCCAGCCTCCTAGGTGCACATTTTTGGGGGGGCCTGTCCCAGTATCAATTGACAGAGAAAAAAAATGTTTTTTTTATCAGTGACCCTCTAAGTAGGCAACTCTATTGCTTTTTAAGTTACTCTTAGGTTTCCAATAAAACTTGAGTAGGATCCAAATTTTTATCTCCAATGCCAAAATCCTCCCTAACTCCAGATTTTCCTCTCAGGCTGCTTACAGGATATCTTTGCCTACATGTTCCACAAACACACCAGACTTTACTTGCTGAAAAGTGAGATCAGCATCTTTCTATCACATCTGCTTCTCCTACATGTGTCTTATCTTGCTTAACAGAAACACCATCCAATTAGTCCCTGAAGCTAGAAACTTTGATTCTGCCACTCTGTGGCAGATGCTGGCCACAAATTTATTTCCCATTCCTCCTGTGCACAGGGGGAGTGGGAAATGAGTAGTACAGTATAACAATAGAGAGAGAAGAGAAGAATGAGGATGACTCATTAGAGACAAGCATAGAAAAAAGAGCTGGTAAAAGAGTTTTTAAGTTAAGAAGAGAGCAAGGGGAAGATTGGGGTGTCTGTTCTGTAGGCTTGTTTGCCAAAACTCTATTATGGGGACAGGATGGGGAAGGGGCCATTATGCTTCAACTCTCAAGAAAAACTTTGCAATTTATTTGTCTCCCTGGGCAGGATCTGGTATGTGTACAGACACAACTTAAATCCAGTCTCACACTGACATAATAGGAATGTTAAAAGGATCTTATGGAGAGGAACTGGCTCGTTTCTTGGTGTACTAGTCAGGGTTCTCCAGAGAATTAGAACCAATAGGATATAGATAGAGGGAGAGAGATTAAGAGATTGAAAGAAAGATTAAGAGAGATTTATTTTAAGGAATTGGCTCATACAATTGTGTGGCTGGCAAATCCAAAATCTTCAGGGCAGGCAGCAGGCTGGAAACTCAGGCAGGGTTTCTATGCTGCAGTCTTGAGGCACGATTTCTTTTTGTTCAGGAAACCTGTCTTTGCTTTTAAGGCTTTCAACAAATTGGACTAAGTCCATCCACATTATAGAGGGTAATTTGCTTAATTTAAAGCCTACTGATTCTAAATGTTAATCACATCTAAAACATATATTCACAGCAGCATCTAGACTAGTGTTTGACCTAACAACTAGGCACCATAGCCTTGCTAAGTTGACACATGAAATTCATCACCACACTGGGTTAGTGCATTCTCAGTAACAATCCCTTTGGAAGCTGTAACTTCCCTTCCTCAGTCAAGGAGAACTTTATACTGCTCTTTCCACCATGCACAAAGGGAAAAACGAGCCCTGCTGTCAACCTCCAGCCAGCAAAGAGGCACAGAAGAAGAGAGTGGAAGACCTCAAGGAAGACTGCCTGTGGGGGCCAGACCTGGAAGTGACATATATCACTTCCTCCTGTTCTGTCAGCCATACCTAACAGCGGTGGAGCCCGGGAAGCATTGTTTAGCTGTGCACAGGAGGAATGGGAAATAAGTTTGTGACCAGCATCTGCCACAGAGAGGTAGAATCAAAGTTTCTAGCTTCAGGGACTAATTGGACGGTGTTTCTGTTAAGCAAGATAAGACACATGTAGGAGAAGCAGATGTGATAGAAAGATGCTGATCTCACTTTTCAGCAAGTAGAGTCTGGTGTGTCTGTGGAACATGCAGGCAAAGATGTCCTGTAAGCAGCCTGAGAGGAAAATCTGGAGTTCAAAGAGGATTTTGGCATTGGAGATAAAAATCTGGAGGCCTGTGGGTAGTGTAACAATAGAGAAGAGAAGAATGAGGATGACTCATTAGAGACAAGCATAGGAAAAGGAGCTGGTAAAAGAGTTTTTAAGCTGAGAAGACAGCAAGAGGAACAGGATCTTAAAAGTTAACAGAGAGGCCGGGTGCGGTGGCTCACTTCTGTAATTCCAGCACTTTGGGAGGTCGAGGTGGGCGGATCACTTGAGGTCAGGAGTTCGAGACCAGCCTGGCCAACATGGTAAAACCCCGTCTCTACTAAAAATACAAAAATTAGCCGGCTGTGGTGGTGGGCACCTGTAATCCGAGATCCCAGCTACTTGGGAGGCTGAGGTAGGGGAATAGTTTGAACTGGGGAGGCGGAGTTTGCAGTGAGCTGAGATGGTGCCATTGCACTCTAGCCTGGACACGAGAGTGAAACTGCATCTCAAACAAAAAAGTTAATGGAGGAGAAACTTTCAAAAAAGGGAGGGGCCAATGGTGTCAGATATTATAGAAAAAATGAAGAAAATTCAGAAAATGCTATTTGTCGTTAGTGATTATTTTCTGTCTTCCACATTCAAAAATCCTCTCTCAGATTGTTCTCCTTTTGGAAAAGATCAGGGTGACCAATTTACATGATGATATTAATAATATCTGGGTTCAAGAGAGCAGTTGAGCACCAGCATTTGTTTATGCTCCTCATCTAAGACACCGTTCAAATGGCAGCAAAAGAATTTTTTTTTCCAAATCATGATGAAAGAATTTTTAAATTTTAATTATTTATTTTTTAAGAGACAGAGTCTTGCTCAGTTGCCCAGGCTGAAGTGCAGTGGTGCAATCATGGTTTACTGCTGCCTCGACAACCTGGGCTCAAGCAATCCTGCTGCCTCAGCTTCCCAAGCAGTTGGGACTACAGGTGTGCATCACCATACCTGGTTGTTTTTTTTTATTTTTATGTTTCAGAAACAGGGTCTCCCTATGCTGCCCAGACTGGTCTCCAACTCCTGGCCTCAAGTGATCTTCTTGCCTTGGCTTCCCAAAGTGCTAGGATTACAGGCAAGAGCCACCACGCCCTGCCAGAATTTTTTTTTTTTCTCTCTCTACAACAACAGAGAATAGGAGAGTTTTTAAATACTTCTGGAAAACAGAGTGAAGAAAAGAGAGTTCACAAAGCAGACGAAACCAAAATGAATAGCAGCCAGCCTGAATCCACAGGAGGCGCCCATCTGAGTGAAGCCAGGAAGCAGAAGTGTGGGAGTGAGGAGAGGGCCTGAGATGGGAGGTGTGAGTAAAAGACACACAGTGGAAAAGGAAAGTGCGAGTATAGAACGTGAGGCAGAGAAGAAGGGGGCGGGGGAGAGACATAAGAAGATGGAGAAGAGGAGCAGGAGGAGGGGAAGGAACAGAAGAACTAACTCATTTCTACTTAAAGCTCTAAATTGTCTCCTTTGAGAGGCATGAGAGGCTCTGACCACAGATCTGAAAGGAGAGAAGGGTCATCTCAACATTGCTGGGCTCTGCAGTGAGCACTGCTTGCCTGGGCATTACAATGCAAATTCCATTGGCATTCCGTTGTTTTTCAGCTACTAAAACCAATCTATGGATCAATCATGGAAGATTAATTATGGTGTCACAATAAAATGTATTATCAGTCTTGGCAAGAAAAAATTAATAGAGCTCTACCATGGAAGACAGGACATGCGAAATTTCCTTATCGCTGACTTTCAAGTGACAGGTAATTCGAGAGGCACAATTGTAGATGAAACAAGGAGTGGAGGTTGAGTTGGCTGGAGGTACAGGTGAGCCCAGTGGAGGAACTGAATGTGGTGAAAGCGGGCACACAGGGGCAGTGAAATGAAGTTAAACCCTCATCCATCCTCACAGAAAGTTAAAAGGCAATATTTCAAATAGATAAATCAATAAATATTATGTATAGACATAAAAGTCAGAAGCATTTGAACCAGACGTTAAAAGCAGCTCCCTCAGAGCTGTGGGACCAAGAGGAAGGAGTATTAAGAAGGAGAAATGCTGCTTTTATGTTTTCTGTTATTTGACTTTTTTTAACCATGTGTAAAATTGGTTGTGTTTTAATATATAAAAATGTAGAGGTCGGACGCAATGGCTCACGCCTGTAATCCCAGCACTTTGGGAGGCCGAGGCGGGTGGATCATGAGGTCAAGAGTTTGAGACCAGCCTGGCCAACATGGTGAAACCCCATCTCTACTAAAAATACAAAAATTAGCCTGGTGCAGTGGCGTGCGCCTGTAGTCCCAGCTACTTGGGAGGCTGAGGCAGGATAATCGCTTGAAACCAGGAGGCGGAGGTTGCAGTGAGCCGAGATTGCACCACTGCACTCCAGCCTGGGCAACAGAGCGAGATTCTGTCCCCCCCAAAAAAAAATGTAGACACTGATATGGGAAGAAGTCCAAGTAATGTTAAGTTTTAAAAATCACGTTGCAGGTGGGGTGCAGTGTCTCATGCCTGTAATCCCAGCACTTTGGGAGGCCAAGGTGGGTGGATCATCTGAGGTCAGGAGTTTGAGACCAGCCTGATCAATAAGGTGAAACCCCATCGCTACTAAAAATACAAAAATTAGCTGGGCATAATGGTGCACACCTGTAATCACAGCTTTTGGGAGGCGGAGGCAGGAGAATCGCATGAACCAGGGAGGCAGACGTTGCAGTGAGCCAAGATGGCATCATTGCACTCCAGCCTGGGCAACAAAATGGGACTCTATCTCAAAAAAAAAAAAAAAAAACACGTTGCGGAAAGACAGATACATCATGATATCATTTATACAAAAAGGAATACAAAACAAAATAGTTCCTTACATACTGTGGGTACACACCAAGGGGTCTTCAAAAATTCATGGAAAATGCACATATGAAAAAACTATGCATTCATTTTAATTTTGTTGGAATCAAAATAAACTCATACTAACTTGTTATAATGTGTCTAAACAGGATCTAGCCGATGCTCTAAGAAGGATAAGACATCAGTTTGAAAAGAGCCCTTACCTTTACCAGAATGAATTCTGCTAAAATTGAAGCAAGAACAAACATCAAATTTATGGTAGAGCTTGGATGGAAGAATGGTGAAATCATTAATGCTTTACAATAAGTTTATGGAGACAATGCCCCCAAGGGAGTCATCTGTTCATAAAGGGATAATTTGTTTTAAGAAGGGAGGAGACAGTGTTGAAAATGAATCCCATCATTTCAGTGGCAGACCATCCACATTAATTTGCAAGGAAAAAATTCATTTTGTTTGTGCCTTAACTGAAGAGGATAAACAATTAACAGCACAAACAATGGCCAACACCATAGACATCCCAACTTGTTCAGTTTACACAATTCTTACTGAAAATTTAAAGTTAAGCAAACTTTCCCTTCAATGAGTACCAAAACCGTTGCACCCAGATCAGCTACAGATGAGAGCAGAGCTTTCAATGGAAACTGGAAACAAGTGGGATCAAGGTCCTGAAGCATTTCTTCGAAGAACTGTAACGTGAGATGAAACACGGCTCTACTGGTATGATCCTGAAGGCAAAGCCAATCAGAACAACAGTTACCAGTGGAAGCGGTCCAGTCAAAACAAAAGCAAAGGTCAAGAGCCACGGTCATGGCAACAAGTTTGGAGGATGCCCAAGGCATTTTGTTTGTTGACTTTCTGGAGGGCCAAAGAACAATAACATCTGCTTGCTATGATCATGTTTTGAGAAGGTTAGCCAAAGCTTTAGCAGAAAAATGCCCATGAAAGCTTCAACAGAGAGTCCTTCTCCACCATCACAATGTTCCTGCTCATTTCTTTCGTCAAACAAGGGCAATTTTGTGAGCTCCCAAGGGATATTATCAGGCATCCACCTTACAGTCTGATTTGGCTCCTTCTGGTTTCTTTTTGTTTCCTAATCTTAAAACATCCTTAAAGGGCCCCTATTTTTCTTGAGTTAATAATGTGAAAAAGACTGCATAGACATGGTTAAGTTCCCAGGATTCTCAGTTCTTTAGGGAGGGACTAAATGGCTGGTATCATTGCTTACGAAAGTGTCTTGAACTTGTTAGAGCTTATGTTAAGAAGTAAAGTTTATATATTTTTTATTTTTATCTTTTAATTCAATTTTTCCACAAACTTATTGAAGTCCCCTCATATGTTTGTATGCAGATGCACAGAAAATACCTGGGAAGATTTACACTAAACTGACGGCAATGTTTTTGGCTGGTGAGAGGATAGGGCTGGGGGTGGAGAGCAGGTGGTCCTTGGCAGGGTCTCCCGGTCAACACTGCATAACTCACTGGGCAAGGTAATCTCTGTGAACTTGTGTGACATTGTGGTCCTGCTCAAGGGATGCTTTAGCTTTATTTGTAATGTTTAGATTTTTTTTTGTTGGTTTTTTTTGTTTGTTTGTTTTACAAGCAAAGCATCTTACTTTTGCGATAAAAATAAACTGAATAAGGCTGGGTGCTGTGGCTCATGCCTGTAATCCCAGCACTTTATGAGGCCAAGGTGGGTGGATCACCTGAGGTCAGGAGTTCCAGACCAGCCTGGCCAACATGGTGAAACCCCGTCTCTACTAAAAGTACAAAAAATTAGCCGGACATGGTGGCATATGCCTGTAATCCCAGCTACTTGGGAGGCTGAGGCAGGAGAATCGCTTGAACCTGGGAGGTGGAGGTTGCAGTGAGCCAAAATTGCACCATTGCACTCCAGCCTGGGCAACAAGAGCAGGCTGTCTCAAAACCAAAAATAAACATACTGAATAACTACCAGTTAATGGCTGGTAGTTATTCAATGTGTTATCTCTTCCATGAGCATTGTGTTTTTATTATGGGTCAATTCTTAACTGCAAAGAATGAATATCTAATAAAGCTGTTCAGAGATCAAGGGAAGTGAAAGAGGAAGTCATGTGGATCAGGAAGGAGTCTCGGGGTTCTTGAAGTTGCCCATGTGAGCAATTGTTAGTGCTGACCATGCGTGTGCCTACAGAGTCAATAAGGTTTCCTAACGTGCCATGCTTTCCAGAAATTAAACTAGATGATTGTTCTGATGCTGAAGCACTAGACAAGCTCCACAAGAAGATCCCTGTGACTCTCTGATTTCTTTCTTATTCAAACAAAAACAAAAGCCAGGCCTGGTGGAACATGCCTATAGTCCCAGCTACTTGGGAGAATGAGGTGGGAGGACTGCTTGAGCCCAGGAGTTTGAGGCTGCAGTAAGCTATGATCACACCAGCGCACTCCAGCTGGGTAAGAGAGCAAAACCCATCTCAAAAAAAAAAAAAGAAATTAAAATAAATAGTAATAATGGTAAATTTACCATGCCCTGGTTCTCCCCCATTTAAACACCCTATTACTGTATCTGGTTCTCTGTGTCTGTGGGCCAACTTCCTAAGAAGTTCCCTGGGCAGCCTCTCTTGAAGTTAGAAAGAAGCTATTACTTGCTAACGGTGAAGAGGTGGAAAGAATGAGTGGGGTGGGGTGGGGGAGATGGGAGATGGGGAATAACTGCTGGAAGATGAAAGAGAAAAATGTAGCGAGCGACTATATTCTGGCTTAGCCCCCTCCATAAAAGCCACAGTAAAACATATGTCTCCATTTTCAGTTTTTACCATGAAGAATCATGTATGGTTTAGAAGCAATAAAAGTAACACAAATATCTGAAGAGGACATATGTCCCTTGAATTTAGAAAACATTAAAGAAACAAAGCCATAGATTTGGGTCCTAAGTCACAGTGGTCACTTCAAGATGTAATTCTTTTTTTCTTTTTTTTTTGAGACAGCGTCTCACTCTGTTGCTCAAGCTGGAGTGCAGTGGCACAATCACAGCTCACTGCAACCTCACCTCCCAGGTTCAAGTGATTCTCGTGCCTCACCTTCCCAACTAGCTGGGACTATAGGCATGTTCCACCATACCTGGCTAATTTTTTTATTTTTGTAGAGATGGGGTCTCATTATGTTGCCCAGGCTGGTCTTAAACTCCTCAGCTCAAGTGATCCTCCTGCTTTGGCCTCCTAAAGTGCTAGAATTACAGGCATGAGACACCACAAGATGTAGTTCTTGTAAGACTTGGTTCTCATCATTAGCCACAGATTAGTCCAGGTTTGCCACAGTTCAGATTCAAAAGAAATGTACTCTGGCCACTCTATGAAACATATTTTATGCATTTTGCTGCATTAGAAATTAAGACAGTCCCCCACAGTAAGGCTTTAAAAAATGAAGCCTTAGGCATATACAAACAAAATGGAGTTTTGACGGGGTATTATTTAACACAGATAGTCTTCATTTTACAAAGAGATAGACAGGATTACAGAATATTAAAGCTAGAAGGTATTTTGAACCATCAAGTCTTTTTACAGCTAAGGAAACTGAAGCTCAAGCTGAAGAAGCTGGATTTATTCAAAATTGCCTATGTAGTTCCAGGGACACTTAAAGAATCCTCGCTGATCTATTTATTCAGACAACAAATGTGCCTGGAGCACTTACAGTGTATTAGACAGTGTGCTAAACTCTCAGTAAATGCTAGCTTAGGTGCCCATGCAGGCATTACTGATTGATCACCACACTCTTTTCTGCCTCAGAGCACTATCTACACGGTGTTGCAAGTAGCCAATTGAAGTGAATCTTATTTGTGGTTCCTAGATTTAGGTATTTCTTTTAATTAGCTCTCCTCTAATTTATTTTAAATATAATAAAAATTGTGGACTAGGCTCAGGAACACCTTAAATGTTCCAAGGACAGTGCCTCCACCATGACCCACAGCACAGATCTGCTGGTGCTGACATGTGCCGGGTTCATTGTCCGACTCCCAAGAGTGAGCAGAATGGCACTTTTTTGTTTAACTGCCTTGGAATCTGTGGTGTTTTTTCTCACATTTACTTCTCTAAGACCCCACAGCTCAGTGGGCCAGAGTGAAAGCTTCCTGAGGCCCAAAGTCAAAACTCTAAGGTCTGTATCCCTGAACCCTGATAACAGCAGCTCAGCTCTGTCCTCTAAACATGGTTGTCTAGGGCAGTACGAAGCTCCCTGCTCAGCTTACAGAATCAGGAATCAGGTGAGCAAAGAATCACTGTGGGCAACCAAGCATTAAAGCAGCTTACAGTTCAGACACAGAGAAGTGGTTGAGGAGGAGGTAGGAAGGGAGTATCCAGAATTAATGACCCCTTTTATAGCGAACTTGATACCAAATGTGGCACTATCCCAATAGTCTACTTGTTACCTTGGCTATGGGAATATCCCTGAGGCCTCTTTCAAACATTCAATCATTCAACAAATATTTTCTGAGCACTTATGATATGTTAGGCATTCTGCTAGGCCCTGGAGAAAAAGAGATAAGAAAGCCCATAGCCTCAGGAAACCTGCAGTCTGGAAAATATATGGAGTTGTGTAAATAAATGGATGCAAAAGAAAATTATGGACTACTATAGAAGTAATTCTGAAATTAGAGAGCTCTTGATGAAAGCAACCATATTGTACACCAAGAGAGGCCAAATAATTTGTGGAGCACAGTACAGACTGAAAATGCCAGGGACCTTGTTAAAAAGTTATTAAGAAGGCACTCAGGAGGCTGAGGTAGGATAATCGCTTGAGCCCAGGAGTTTGAGGCTGTAGTATGCTATGACTGCATCTGTGAATAGCCACTGCATTCCAGCCTGGGTAACTTAGCAAGACCCTGACTCAAAAAAAAAAGTTATTAAGCGTATCAAGATAGCAACAATAGAGCATTAAACCAAGCAAACATGGGCCCCTTCTAAGAACAGTGTGCTGTGTGTCTACACAGGTTGTACACTCATGAAGCTGGCCCTATTGGAGCCTCTGGTCTCCAGAAGGATAAGGATCATCCCTGAGAATGCCCAGCTTAATATTTAAGAAAGGAAAAGTGGTCAGCTAATTCAGTATATTCCCTTTGCTTTTACTGCGCCAAGGGTAACTATAATATCATGAGACAGCCTCAGGGTGACACCACATGCAGACACTGCTGTGATTCTGTGTGCCTCAGTCCTACCTTCCACCGCCCCTGAGCTCGGCAGGGTACTCAAAACCACATCTCCCTCTGCAGCAACTCAGGATTCACAGACAAGTGGTTCCAATATGTCTGGCTTTGGAAACTGTTAGCTGGCCAACATCAGTGTTCAGCAATATTTGAGGGTAGCCAGACACCCAGGTTCAGATGTAGGTGTGCCCACTTGAAGGGGAAGAAACTAGGTATTTGAAAGGCACTAAATTATCCTTCTCACACCTGATACACACTGCACAAATAAACAACACCAGCTGGTTCCTGAAAATGCACACCTTGGTCTGCTGGGAAACCAAGAGCAGCAAATGTTCCTAAATATGCTAACAACTCTAATAAAAGTGAAGAGTGCTTAATTAAAGAAGTAATTAGCCTGGTACATAGGAAGGGACAGATGAACATATACGCAGTGAATATACACATCAATAACTTTTAGCTTATGAGCTTGCAGTTTGAAAGAGAATACTTATGTGATAGTTCTTAGCTGGGGACTCAGTGCTCCCCACCCTCCCACTCCACCCCAGGGAGGGAAGTGTTTGATGTGAGTGAAAGCCAAGGACATAATTGGGCCATGGTATGAGGGGTGGAACATTTGATATGACTAACAAAGAGGTTTAAAGCCCTGCCTTGCCAATAACTAGTTTTTTTTTTTTTAATTTTAATTTCTATCTCTTTCTGTAGTTGCCTGTCTTGGGTGCTTTTTCTTATCTGTGCAATGAGTATGGTAAGAGAGACCTGGGGTGACCAGCTGCTTGGGAGGGATGCCCATCCTGGGAAGGCCAAAGGGTGAGTGGCTAAGGTCAGCTCTGCTCTGTTTCCTTTAGAGAAATGTTATCTTTCCACTATTTTTTTCTTTGAGCCTGCCCTTCCTGCGTCTTCTTGCCATGAAACTGATAATAAGCCAGGATTCAGGGGCTCAGCCTTACAGAAAGAAACCAAGTGGCTTCTTTTGTTCTAGGTCTTGTACCAAAGTGTATTAGTCCACTTTTGCATTGCTATAGAGAAACTCCTAAGACTGGGTAACTTATAAGGAAAAGAAATTTATTTTGGCTCAGGATGCTGCAGGCTGTACAAGAAGCATGGGGCCTGCATCTGCTCCTGGTGAGGCCTCAGGAAGCTTACAATCACAGTGGAAGATGACGGGGAGCCAGCGCGTCACATGGCAAGAGAGGGGCAGAGAGGTGCCACACCCTTTTAAACAACCAGATCTCGTGCAAACTCAGCGCGAGAGCTCACTCATCGCCAAGGGGATGGTACTAAGCTATTCATGAGAGATCTACCCCCGTGAGAAAAACACCCCCCACCAAATCCCACCTCCAACATTGGGGATTACAATTCAACATGAGATACGGAGGGGACAAACATCCAAACCACATCACAGAGGTACAAAAGGAGGGTCTTGACCTCACGTGGTTGAGCCCACCTAACAGAGTTTGAGACCCTATAGTCATAAACCTGGCAGTGGTATGGAAGGTTCTTTTTTGCCCAGCTTTCTCATGATTCCATGGCAGGGGTTCATCTCTCTGTCTTGTAATAAGGCAAGCATGACTTAGGAGTATCATGCATTTACATGGAGCTAAATCCAAGATTTCCAATACTTTGTGACTCATCTTAATTCAATTAAATCCAGGGAGCACTTATGAGCCTAATATGGGCAATTCACTCTCTAATCAGAAGCACATTTTTATTATAGCGGTGAAGAAACAAATTTATTTAGACTTGTTTATGACAATTATTAATTCATTAGCATTATATTTGGAATGCTGTTCTGCATAAAATTAATCTCAGTCCTTTTTTAAATTTTTTTATCTTAAACTCAGTGGTAAGGTCTCAGTCCTTTAAAAAGTAAAAATGTTATTACAGAATTTGACTTAGGCCAGCAGTGCAGGCACCATACATCAAAGCTAGCCAGCAGAATTGAAGAGAGAGCCAAAAGGCATTTGATTGCAACTGCTGAGCAAACTTAGCTCCATTTCGGTCCTTCTTAGCCCCCTCTCAAGGCCCAGCCTCCCTTTTTCCTGTGATTCTCAGTACTGGCACCCAGCATGCAACCCCCTGGAAGTCACAGATCCTGTTACACATTCTTATTCCTGCTCAACTCCGTCTTCTCCCAACCTAGCTTCTAGTTACACTGTACCCTTTGAAACTCTTGTTCTCGTGCCAAATATTTAAAAACAGTTCTCTATGCTCTTAACCTTTTCACTCACTATGTCCTCCACTTTCTGGCTTTAACTGAAACTTGCATTTCCCTGGAGAATTCTGTGTCCCTGCCACCCTCTCAAGTGGAGCCAGCTCATTCTTGTGCACATGGTCTCACTGATGGCCAGAGGTATTATCTTCTGGCTCTAGGCTTCTACCTGCAGAGCACCACTCTTTCACATTCTTTCAAAACCCCTTTCTTAAACAAAATTTATATCAATCAGCTTTCCATCTATATTAGTTTCCTATTGCTGCTGTAAATAGGCTTAAACTAAGTGGCTTAAAACATCACAGATTTGGCCGGGCTGGGTGGCTCACACCTGTAATGCCAGCACTTTGTGAGGCCAAAGTGGGCGGATCACCTAAGGTCAGGCATTCGAGGCCAGCCTGGTCAACATGGTGAAACCCTGTCTCTACTAAAAATACAAAAATTAGCTAGGCATGGTGGCGGGCACCTGTAATCCCAGCTACTCAGGAGGCTGAGGCAGGAGAATCGCTTGAACCTGGGAGGCAGAGTTTGCAGTGAGCCGAGATCATGCCACTGCACTCCAGCCTGGGCAACAGAGTGAGACTCTATCTCAAAAAAATAATAATAATAATCATAGATTTATTATCTTATAGTTCTGGAGGTCAGAAATCCAAAGTGGGTATCACTGAGCTAAAATCAAGGTGTCAGCAGGATTGTGTTCCTTCTGGAAGCTCTAGGGGAGAATCTGTTTGCCTGCCTATTTCAGCATCTAGAGGCCACTTGCATTTCTTAGTTAAGGACCGCTTCCTCCATTTCTGAAGGCAGCCATTGCTTCACTCAGTCCTCTGTTTCAGCTGTCATCACATCTCCTCTAGCTCTTTTGCCTCCCTTTTCTGTCATTTAAGAATGCTCATGATTACATTGATCCCACTCCGAGAATCCAGGATCATCTCCCCGTCTCAAAATCCTTAATTTAATTACGCCTGCCAAACCCTTTTTCGATATAGGTTCTAGGGATTCAGATTTGGACACTTTATTCCTCTTTCAATTCCTACTGCTTCCACCCCTGGAAAGCCCAGCCCCATTCATCTTCTACTTGGAGATCTGTCTTCAACCCTTCCATTATCTTCAATGATGTCTAGCTTTGATCTCTCTGTCTCTTTTTTTTTTTTTTGAGACAGGGTCTCTCTGTGTCACCCAGGCTGGAGCGCAGTGGTGGCAAGATCTCAGCTCACTGCAAACTCCATTTCCCAGGTTCAAGCAATTCTCCTGCCTCAGCCTCCCAAGTATCTGGGACTACAGGTGTGCACCATCGCACCTGGCTAATTTTTGTATTTTTAGCAGAAACGGGGTTTCACTGTGTTGGCCAGGCTGGTCTTGAACACCTGACCTCAAGTGATCCATTCGCCTTAGCCTCCCAAAGTGCTAGGATTACAGGTGTGGGCCACCATGCCTGGCCTGGCCTTGATCTCTTGATTCGTTGATCTCTTTTGTGTTTTTCTTAATCTCTAACCCGTCTAGGTCGCTATTTTTTGGTGGCAACCCCAGGCCTTGTTCTCACTCATACTTATGCTTCCTCCAGCTCTTTGAGACATCCCGCTCAGGCTACGCTCTCCTCTTTCCCTGGTGTTTTTCTCACTAAAGGTGCTCTTTGACCCCATTAAGACCTGTAGTTCCTCAAATCCCTGTCTACAAACAAGCTCCTCTCTGGTTCATCACTTCAGTGACATTTTTTTATCCACAGTGCCACTTCCTTCACCTCCCTTAGCCTCCTTTCTCTCCTTCCTCTACTGACCCAGTCCCTGGAAGAATTGTTTGGGCTTCAGAGTTGTGTGAGGGAGAATCTTGTCATGGCACTTCCTGGGACCCCTACAAGCTTGATTCATCAAACCTGTTCAACAGTGCTTTCTCTGTCTCTGGTGAGTTCCTTCTTGCAGCACCATATTGGGAATTCCAAACACTGCATATAACCTCCACATCCCTCACTCATAGCACATAATGTTTTCTCAGACTCCAAAGAGAAAGACCACATGAGTCAGAAGTCTTCTGCCATTTCAAAATCTACCTAAAATACATCTCTTGTTGCTGCCTTCCTGTTAGCTTAGAGGTAGAGGGGTCTTTCCTTCTTTGTAAGGCCAACCCCTGCTCCTGCGTGCTGAATCTCCTCTCCATCAATTCCTCCTCTTTCAAATGTCAGCAGTCTTTATCCATTTCTCTCATTCAGAAACACAATGAAGTTTTCCTAGTCTCAACATAATCCTTCCCTTTGCCTTCACCTATCACACAAGCTACTGACCCTATCCCTCTCTTTGTAGATGGGACAGGGATAAACTGCAGGACATGACCAAAGCAGAAATAGCTTACTCCTAAAGAATAAAATGAGAAAAAATAAAACTTTTCATGTGTTAGGGGTGGACTCAGCCACCTATAGAGTAATGCAAAACTAGGAATAAATGCAGATTTGGAGCCCTAAGTCTTATACAATAAGGTGGTGGTAGGGTCACTCTTTTTTTTAATTTTTTTTATTTTTTATTTATTCATTATTTTTTGGGGGGGGGAACTACAGGTGCAAGCATCACCATGCCTGGCTAATTTTTGTATTTTTAGTAGAGACAGAATTTCACCATGTTGCCCAGGCTGGTCTCAAATTCCTGGGCTCAGGTGATCCACCTCCTTGGCCTCCCAAAGTTTTGAGATTACAGGCATGAGCCACCGTGCCTGGCCAGGTCACTCCTTTAAAAAAGGATATAAAATTGGGTACAAACATAACTAAGGTCTTGGAAGGTATGAGTAAAGGGTGCTGAATCTTGAAGTTTATTTGTTTCATAGTAAATCTGCCCCTGCCTAGATAAAGGTACTGTATGAAGACAGTCTAGTGGTGGAGGATGTCTCTGAGAAAGAGTATATCTAATCATTGCATCATGATGTTTGAGAAAAGTACTTCCCAGAAAATAGTAGGCATCTCACTGCTAGTATTCAAGAAGATTTGGGGAATATCAGATAGTCAAATTTTACTTTATGAGCAATATGTTTAGCGCTTCAGTTGCCTTCAATTTGTGTCAAGGAATACTAGCTTTCCATTTGTGCTCATAACATAAAATTTCCTTTAAATAGTATTACTATTTTAAGTAAGCTAATTTTTAAAAAATGTATGCTAATACAGTAGACTCTTGAGCAACATGGATTTGAACTGCAAGGGTCCACTTGTACATGGATTCCTTCTGCCTCTGCCACCCCTGAGACAGTAAGATCAACCCCTCTTCCTCCTCCTCCTCAGCATACTCAACAGGAAGATGAAAAGCATGAAGACCTTTATGGTGATCCACTTCCATTTGATAAATAGTAAATATAGTTTCTCTTCCTCATGATTTTCTTCATTAGATTTTCTTTTCTCTAGCTTACTTGATTGCATATAATACATACAACATTAAAAAAATGTATTGTAAGGCTGCCAGATGGGCTATTACTAGTTAAGTTTTGGGGAAGTGCAGAGTTATACATGGATTTTCAGCTGCAAGGGAGTTGACACCCCTAAACTTTAACTGTAATCAAGGGTCAACTGTAATTGTACATGTGGTTGATGTATGGATATGGCAAATATTTTGATGATACCATGAGAATGATCATCTTTGGGGAGCACTGAGTCAAAGGGAATGGGATGGTTTCTCTAAAAGAAAAATCTAGAGAAACAAAATATGGCAATGCAACTCCATTGCTGCCCAAGGGGAAAGGCACCACAGCCTATGAGCATAAGCATCTGAACAATACGGTAAGTATATTACAGTGGAGATGGATGTGCAGCATATCACAGATTCATGACACTAGTCATGTAATCTGGGTGATCCCTCTTGCTCTGAGCTCATGTTTCCTGGCAACATTTTGATTATAATTAGGCTTTGCCTATAAGCTATAATGGTCTCATTAGCAAACCATGAACATCTGGCTTGCTTGGTAATTTATCACTCAATATCAACTAATCAATCAACATTGTGGTTTTTAAACATAAGCTCACGTGAGCTTGGACCCTTATGCTGGCAAGCTTGGTTTTGGAGCCTGAAAGACTAAGGGCTGGAGCTAAAGACCTTGGCTAGAGGTACATTTGCCAAGGTGACATCACCTGTAGATATGTCTCTGCGGCCACGCTTTCCTCCTTCCTCAGGTGCCATCTGATGTTGTTGAATGATTTTACATCAAGCTACAGCCTCATTTGCTCCTTGATGTTTATAATCTGCCTCCAACTCTGTCATTCTTTAAGAAAGTGCTCAGGAAGTGCACCCATGGCCTTCTAAGTGTCCAACTCGGGCTGATTTTCAGAACTCGTCCCCATTGACCTCCCTTATCTTTGAATGCTTTTGAGTATTTGATGTCCTCCATCTGGCTTCTAAGACACCCTTTTAAAACTGTTCTCTGTCAAATGTTTAAAAAATTTCCTCTCCAGATTCCATTTCTGCTTACCCCTTAAACATAGATAGCTCCATGGTAAACAGCAGAGAGTGGGGCACTGAGGTCAGGTCACTTGAGTTCAAATTCACTTACCAAATATGTGAACTTGGGCAAATGACCTAATCTTTTTTTTTTTTTTTTTTTTGAGACAGAGTCTTACTCTGTCGCCCAGGCTGGGGCACTATCTCGGCTCACTGCAACCTCCACCTCCCGGGTTCAAGTGATTCTCCTGCCTCAGCCTCCCCAGTAGCTGGGATTACAGGCACCCACCATAATGCCCAGCTAATTTTTGTATTTTTGTAGAGACGGAGTTTCACCATGTTGGCCAGGCTGGTCTCAAACTCCTGACCTCAGCCAAAGTGCTAGGATTACAGGCGTGAGCCACTGTGCAGGGCCAATGACCTAATCTCTTTAAACCTCAGATTATTCATCTGAAAAAATAACAGTAACAATAGTATCTAAGTAAAATTGATGGCAGCATTAACTGAGATAATTCACATAAAAGGTAGTGCTTGCCATATGATAAGTACTCAGTAAGTGACAGCTGTTTCTTCCTCAACCACACATGGCTTTAATTACTGTATGAAATAATCAGATAGAGTTTTCCAGCCTTGAGCTCTCTCCTCAGCTCCAAATTGGTGTTTTAACTGCCTACAGATAACTCCTGCAGGCCCCTCAAATGGAGCATGTCTAAAACAGAAATTATCAACACCCTTCCACCCACTGTGCCCTGTAACATAGATGAGCTTGGAGGACATTATGTTAAGTGAAATAGGCCAGGCACAGAAAGATAAATGCCACATGTTCTCACCTATATGTGGAAACTAAAATAGTTGACCTCATAGAAGTAGAGAGTAGATATTTTAGCCTTGCTTTAATGGAGCTAGAAGTGTGTTTTCTCCATGTGAACCCCAGTGAAGTAGGGAGGACTGTGGTTGTTCTGTCTAGCTCTGACTTTGTGGAACAGAGACAAGGCCTCGCTATGTTGGCCAAGCTGGACTTGAACTCCTGGGCTCAGCCTCCTAGTAGCTGGAATTACAGGCACGCACCACCATGCCCAGGTTTCAGCACCAGTTTTTTTTTGTTTGTTTGTTTTTTTGAGACGGAGTCTCACTCTGTCACCAGGCTGGAGTACAGTGGCATGATCTCGGCTCACTACAACCTCCACCTCCCAGGTTCAAGCGATTCTCCTGCCTCAGCCTCCCGAGTAGCTGGGACTACAGATGTGCACCACCACGCCCAGTTAATTTTTGTATTTTTAGTAGAGACTGGGTTTCACCATGTTGGCCGAGATGGCCTCGATCTCTTGACCTCATGATCCGCCCACCTCAGCCTCCCAAAGTGCTGGGATTACAGGCATGAGCCACTGCGCCTGGCCTCAGCAGCAGTTTTTATAAGCCAAATTTTCCAAATTGGAAAGACTGATCAAAGAAGTATTTTTATCCAAGTAATAAGTTACCTGTGGAGAACCTCAACTCAGACCAGTCAGGACTGACTCCAGTGTTTCTAAACTTTAAATGGCGAATCCAGAATGTAATGTGTCTCAAAACGCTAATGTGATGGTTAATATTGAGTGTCAACTCAGTTGAAGGATGCAAAGTATTGTTTGGATTGAAGGATGCAAAGTATTGTTTCCGGGTGTGTCTGTAAGGGTGTTGCCAAAGGAGATTAACAATTGAGTCAGTGGCCTGGGAGAGGCAGACCCACCCTCAATCTGGATAAGCACCATCTAATCAGCTGCCAGCACAGCTAGGATAAAAGCAGGCAGAGGAACGAGAAGAACAAGACTGCCTGTCTTGTAGCCTCCATCTTTCTCCTGTGCTGGATGCTTCTTGTCCTTAAACACTGGACTCCAAGTTCTTCAGTTTTTGGACTCTTGGACATACACCAGTGGTTTGTCTTTTGGGGTTTTTGGGCCTTTGGCCATAGACTGAAGGCTGCACTGTCGGCTTCCCTTCTTTTGAGATTTTGGGACTCAGACTGGCTTCCTTGCTCCTCAGCTTGCAGACGGCCTATCGTGGGACTTCACTTTGTGACTGTGAGTCAACACTCCTTAATAAACTCCCTTTCATATATACACCTATCCTATTAGTCCTGTCCCACTAGAGAACCCTGACTAATACAGCTAAAAAAGTACATTTTCTCAGATGTATATTATAATTTAAAAATAGGCCAGGCGGAGTGACTCACACCTGTAATCCCAGCACTTTGGGAGGCTGAGGAGGGCAGGTCATGAGGTCAGGAGATCAAGACCATCCTGGCTAACAAGGTGAAACCCCGTCTCTACTAAACATACGGAAAATTAGCTGGGCTTGATAGTGCGCGCCTGTAATCCCAACCACTCGGGAAGCTGAGGCAGGAGAATTGCTTGAGACCGGAAGGAGAAGGTTGCAGTGAGCCAAGATCGTGCCATTGCACTCCAGCCTGGGTGACAGAATGAGACTCTGTCTCAAAAAAAAAAATTAAAAATTGAAAATAGTGAATGAAGAAGAAGATGAAGGAGAAGAGGAAGAAGAAGAGAAGAAGAAGGAGGAGGAGGAAGAGGAGGAGAAGGAGGAAGAAGAAAGGAGAAGGAGAAGAAGAAGAAGAAGAAAGAATAGTGGTTACTACAGGCTGGGAAGGCTAGTGGGGGGGAGGACAGCAAAGGTTGGTCAATGGATGCAAGGGTAGAGCCAGATAGGAGAGGTAAGTGCTGGTATTCTACAGCCCTACAGGGGGACATCATTAATAACAATATTGTATCTTTTCCAATAGTTGGAAGAGTGGATTTTGAATGTTCCCAACACAAAGAAATGATAAATGTTTGAGATAATTAATATGCTAATCACCCTGATTTGATCATTACGCATTGTATACATATATATATATAAATATCACACTGTACTCCATAAATATGTACAATTGATACTGCTCGGATGAGTGAAGGAACACCAGGGCTCTTGTCTCACGCCAAACTGAATAAAATGACACGGACACATGTGGAGTGGTTTTAAGGAGTGGAGAGTTTAATAGGCAAGAAAAAGGGAAAAGAAAGAAGCTCCCCTGTACAGAGACAGAGGGAGGGGGGCTCCAAAGCCGAGAGAGAAAAGTGGCTGCTTATATGAGGAGGCTGGAGGAGTGGTGTCTGATTTGCATAGGGCTCAGGGGATTGGTTTGACCAGGCATGTCACCTATGCAGCCCCGGAAAAAACTGGCTCTCCCACCCTAGCCTTTTAATATGAAAATACAGAGAGTCATGATGTTCTACATACATGGGGATAAGTGGGGGTGGCCATGTTGCCGGGAGCATGTGGAAGCAAGGGCAAGGAGAAGAGGGCGGAAATCTCTATGATTGAGTGGACCCAGTTTCTAATGGTTTGTATTAGCATATCAAAGGTTGCCGGCCTGACTCTAAGGCCTGGGGCTTTCCTGCTAGACAAGAACGTTTCCAGGCCGCCTTTTCTTTCTTTTTTTTTTTTTTGAAACGGAGTTTCGCTCTTGTTGCCCAGGCTGGAGTGCAATGGCGTGATCTCGGCTCACTGCAACCTCCACCTCCCAGGTTCAAGCGATTCTCCTGCCTCAGCCTCCCAAGTAGCTGAGATTACAGGCATGTGCCACCACACCCAGCTAATTTTGTATTTTTAGTAGAGAGAGGGTTTCATCCTGTTGGTCAGGCTGGTCTGGAATTCCTGATCTCAGATGATCTGCCCGCCTCGGCTTCCCAAAGTGCTGGGATTACAGGTGTGAGCCATCGCGCCTGGCCGCATCTCGATCTTGGCCGCTTTAAAAGAAACGAAAACTTCCCAAGGACCCCTTTTCCTCTCTATCTGCCTAAAATAATTTTTCTTTCTTTCTTTTTTTTTTTTTCTGTGATGAAGTCTCACTCTGTAGCTCAGGCTGGAGTGCAGTGGCATGATCTCGGCTCACTGCAACTTCTGTCTCCTGGGTTCAAGCAATTCTCCTGTCTCAGCCTCCAGAGTAGCTGGGACTACAGATGCACGCCACCATGCCTGGCTAATTTTTGTATTTTTAGTAGAGATGGGGTTTCACCATATTGGTCAGGCTGGTCTTGAACTCCTGACCTCAGGTGATCCACCAGTTTCAGCCTCCCAAAGTGCTGGAATTACACGCATAAGCCACCACCCTTGGCCTAACAGCAGCAAGTTTTCACCCAATTTTTTGCTGATTAATCCCTACTGATAAGTAGCATTATGGTACATCCAGTCATCCAAGCCAGAAAATTAGGAGTCATTGTTACACCTCGCCTCTTCTATACATCCCCCTCTTCGTGGCCACAAAACCTTGAATTCTCTCCCACAGATTGTTCCCTCAGAAGCCTCCCTGTGCCGTCTTCAGTTCAGGCCTCACTGGACCATTGCAAATGCTTCTTAAAGTGGTTTTCTTGTTCTGATTTATCTTCTACAGTGCTGTCTGAATTTTGTCTCTTTTAAAAAATATCTAATGACGTCACTCCTGCTTACTGCATGCTGCATGACCAACCCCAGGCTTTTGACATTCTGGTTGCTAGTTGCCTCCTCACTCGCTCCTCACCACCACCCTCCACCCTACCCACTGCGCTAAGGCTTCCATACTTGCTTTGCTCTCTCAATGAGTCCTGCCTTCCTCTGAGCCCTCTGTTCCCTCTTCTGTGCTCCGCTCCAGCGTCACCTCCTCTGTGCCATTTTCTCTTGGTCGGAATGCTAGTGGTTTCTTATGACAGTTCTGAGTGTGTTGTATTGACAGGCTCTGTTCTGTCTTCTCCACTGGACTGTGAGCTCCTTGAGGGCAAGCACCTTGCTGCTTACTCCGCTGATTTCCTGGCACAGCACCTGTCACAGTGGGAACAGAAGCACAGCAGGCCCTTGGAAGGTAGCTGGCAGTAGCTGCAATTGGTTAAGCAACTGCCACGTTCCAGGCTTAGCATTTTCCATGTTCTCATTTCATCTACCCTTATGATCACTCCTTGTTTCATCTTCTTCTGTGACATTTTCCTGGTAAAACTTCATTCCTGGTTGTATTAGTTTGTTAGGGCTGCTGTAACCAAATATCACAGACTGGAAGGCTTAAACAACAGAAATTTGTTATCTTTCCATGCTGGAGGTTGGAAGTCTAAGATCAAGGTGTGAGCAGGTTTGGTTTCTGGTGAGGCCTCTTTCCTTGGTTTGCAAAGTGCCACCGTTGCACTGTGTCCTCACGGGGCCTTTCTTCTGCATGCTCACAGGAAGAGAGAGCTCTCTGGTGTTTCCTCCTCTTCTCATAAGGTCCTGTCCCATAGGATTACAGCCCCACCCTTACGATGTCATTTACCTTAATTACATCTTTTAAGGCCCTGCCTCCCAATACAGTCATTACTGGAGGTTAAAGCTTCAACATACAAATTTTGGGAGGACACAATTCAATCCAAAATGCTAAATCTAACTCACTCCCTACTCTTGGGTTTGCACCTGAACAGCCAGACACAGGTGAAGAAAAACATACAACCATGCCCACTAGGCTCACTTTAAAGTTAGGATCTCAAACCTCAAGGGAGCCTTCAGCCCCTCCACCAAACCCATCACATATTGCTGGTCCATGCACTCAGCCACTCCCTGAGGGGACAATTTCACACCGTCTCCTCTGTCCTCAAACTCTCAGCACACCCTCCTCTCTCTTCATCCTCCACTCATGACCTTGCATCCTGTTTCACTGAGAATATCAAACATTCATGTCCCCACTGTTCTGCATTTGTTCCCATAGGCTCTCCCTTCTTCCCATAATCTTGGAAAAAACATCCCGAATGAGCAAGCCCAGGATACCACACCAGGACCGACCCTTCACTTATGCACAGATTCCATCCCCCTCACCAGCCTCTGCAAGAATCCTGTCTCCTGCACCATCCATTTCCTCTTTCTCTTGGATAATTTCCTTCAGCATAAAATCAGAAGCACATGACATTAACACAATATCTTCCAGCTTAAAAAACAGACACATTAAAAAAAAAACTCTCCCTAGAGCCCACTTCTCTTGGCTGCTGCCTCATTTAGAAAAGTTCCTTGAAAGACTTGAAGACTTGCTAGCTCCCCTTCCTCACCATCCATTCTCTCTGGAACCCACACCAGTGAGGCAGTCAACTCCCCATTTTGCCAAATCCATACGTGAGGTCACCAATTATCTCCCAGTGCCAAACAAAAGGGTAGTTCTCAGTTCTCGTTATACTTAATCCATGAGCAGCCACTGACAGAATTTATCGCTGCCTCCTTCTTGAAATGCTGTTACTCCTGACTTTTGGGACAACTTGCTCCTCCCCTCTCAGTGGCCACTCGCTCTCAAGCTCCTTTTCTGAATCACCCCTTTTTTATTCCTGTACATGGGGAGCTTCAGGGCTCAGGCTTCAAACCTCTTTTTTCTCTGCAGTCACTCTCTGGGTGCCAGGTCCTTGGCTTTAAATACCATTTATATCCTAACGACTCATCAATCTACATCTCTAGGTCAGATCTCTCTCCTAAACTCCTCTCCGCTGTTCAATAGACACATCAAAATCAACATGTTCAAGACAGAGCTCTTAATTTTCTTTCCCAAAGTTGTTCCTCCTTTAGCATTATCCATCTCAATAAATAACATGATTCACGTAGTTTTTCAAGCCAAAAACCTTGAGGTTCTCCTTGACTCTTTTCTCTTATATCTCATATCCAATCTATCAGCAAATCAGGTAGATCAAACTATAAAATAGATCAGGGATTTACCACTTCTCATCATCCCCCCCATTGCCAACCTGGCTCTTGTCACCAATAATTCAAAGGTCCTCTCCCTTGAATTATTGCAAGAGCCTCTTGCTATATAACTTGTCTGCCTTCTTCCGTTTTTGCCTCATTAACATCAATTCTTCACACAGCCGCCAGACTGAGACTTTAAAAAGGAATCAGATCAGATCATCCCCCTACTCAACAACCCTTGACTGTTCCCATCATACTTCGGGTTTTTTTCTTCTCTTTTTCACCACCCATTTCTTAGCATGAATTCCATCACACTGAGAATAAGAACCAAAAGCCCGTGCTGGGCCTGGCCCTATAGCATCTGTCTCTGGCCTTCCTGTCTGACCTCATTGTCCACCACTCCTTCCCTTCTCTTGCTGTGCTCCAGACACAGTAACGTTCCCGCTCCTCCTTGAACGTGCCAAACGCATGCCTGCCTCAGGGCCTTTGCACTTGCTGTCTTCCTTGCCAGAAATCTCTTTTCCCAGATAGCCACATAATTTGCTTCCTCACATCATTCAGATCTCTGCACAGATATCACTTCCTTAGAGAAATTTTCCTAGACTGCCTCCCCGCAGTCTAACAAACACACTCCATCACTGTCTCCTTAAGTAGCTTTATATTTTTATATTGCCTCATAGCACATACCATGACTTGACATTTGTTGTATCTATTTATGTCCTTGTTTATTGTTATGACGCTGGAATGTGAGTCCCAAAAAGGCAGACGCTGTCAGTTTTGTTCGTTGCCACATCTCTAGCACCTAAGACAGTGTCTGGCACACAGTAGGTGCTTGTATTAGTTAGCTAGGGCTGTCGTAACAGAGTATCTCAGACTAAGTGGCTTAAACAACAAATTTGTCTCACAATTCCGGGGACTAGATGTTCAAAATCAAGGCGTCAGCTGGGTGGATTCCTTCTGAGGGCTAGAGGGAAGGATCTATTCCAGGCCTCTCTCAGCTTGCAAATGGCCATCTTTTCCTTTCATCTGTCATTTGTCTTCCTGTTATTGTATCTCTCTGTCCAAATTTCCCCTTTTCACGAGGACACCAGTCATACTGGGTTAGGGCCCAGCCCTAATGATTTCACTTTAACTTGATTACTTCTGTAAAGATCCTATCCCAAAATAAGATGCTATTCTGAGATATTAGGGGTTAGGACTTCAACATATGAATTTTGGTGGTACACAATTCAACATGTAAGAGTGTTCCATGAATTTTTGTTGCATTTGTGAATGCATGAAGACTGATTGGATAAATAAATCCTCAGAACAACCCTTTGCACTATCAGTGCAACATATAATTATTTTCCCCAATTTACAGTTCGTCTTTTAACTATTTACATCCTGCTAACATGGTTTATTATACGAATCCAATCACATCCTTCCTTTTTTTTTTTTGTCAAGACTGGGTCCTGGCCGGGCGTGGTGGCTCACACCTGTTATCCCAGCACTTTGGGAGGCCAAGGCGGGTGGATCACCTGAGGTCAGGAGTACAAGACCAGCCTGATTAACGTGGAGAAACCCCCTCTCTACTAAAAATACAAAATTAGCCGGGCGTGATGGCACATGCCTATAATCCCAGCTACTTGGGAGGCTGAGGCAGGAGACTCACTTGAATCCAGGAGCCGAGGTTGCAATGAGCCAAGATCACACTGTTGCACTCCAGCTTGGCCAACAAGAGCGAAACTCTGTCTAAAAGAAAAAAAAAAAAGAGAGACAGGGTCTCGCTCTGTTTCCCAGGCTGGAGTGCAGTAGAATGATAACGGCTCACTATAGCCTCATTCTCCCGGGCTCAGGTGATCCTCCCGAGTAGCTGGGGCTGCAGGCATGCAGCACCATGCCTACCTAATTTTTTGTATTTTTAGTAGAGACAGAGTTTCACCATGTTGTCCAGGCTGGTCTCAAACTCCTGGGCTCAAGCGATCCACCCCACTCAGCCTCCCAAAGTGCTGGGATTACAGGCTTAAGCTATGATGCCTGGCTTCCAATCACATTCTTAAAAGAATACCAATTCCACATATTCCAAGGTTAATAAAATTAATTTAGCCTAAAAGATGGCTGATCAAAGGGTTCCATCCTGTATATTGTCAACAATAAAAACCGTTGGACCCCTGTGTGAATTAACTCAGAAATGAGCTTTTATCAGCAGTAGCACAAATATACACTAGGGGCTAGAGCATGGAGAGGAAAGGCAATGAAACAAGTTTGGAAATGTAAAGCAACCTTTTGTTTATCAATCCTTAGAGAGAATGGTGAAAGGGCTACTAGATATGTGAGCTAAATTGGTTAGAAAATAATCAAATAGGCCGGGTGCAGTGGCTCACACCTGTAATCCCAGCACTTTGGGAGGCCAAGGTGGGTAGATCACCTGAGGTCGGGAGTTCAAGACCAGCCTGGCCAACATGGTGAAACCCCATCTCTACTAAAAATACAAAATTAGCCGGGTGTGGTGGCTTGTGCCTGTAATCCCAGCTACTCGGGAGGCTGAGGCAGGAGAATCGCTTGAACCAGGAAGGCAGAGGTTGCAGTGAGCTGAGATTGCACCATTGCACTCTAGCCTGGACAAAAAGAGCAAAACTCCATCTCAAAAAAAAGAAAAGACAGAAAAGAAAACAATCAAATACTTTCAGCCAGGCACAGTGGCTCACAACTGTAATCACAGTATTTTGTGAGGCCAAGGCAGGTGGATTGCTTGAGCCCAGAAGTTTAAGACCAGCCTAAGCAACATGGTGAAACTCCATCTCTACAAAAAAATACAAAAAATTAGCTAGGCATGGTGGCAGACACCTGTAGTCCCAGATACTCAGGAGACTGAGGTAGGAGAATCACCTGAGCCCACAAAATCAAGGCTGCAGTGAGCCATGATTACTCCACTGTACTCCAACCTGGGTGACAGAGCGAGATTCTGTCTCAAAAAAATCGAATACTTTCAACTTTCTCCTGCTGGACATTCCTCCTCCCTTTGCTAAATTCTAAAATATGTGCATATGAAAAAACAATATGATATATAGTAAAAATCAATTAAAGTGCTCCTGAAGAAAAAGACAGATAAGCATATAGATTAGACATGTGGATTATAGAAGTATCAGTCCACATTTTATGGGATCTTTAATTACATAAAAAAGTGCCTAAAATTTGTAAGTAGACAGACAAGATAATGAAGTAGCAAAGTACAGAACTCACGGCGTTTAATCAATGCTCACAGTGTTGCAAAATACCGTATTGTTATGTGAACAGCTCACTGAGGAGAAGGTACATAAATGGAGCTCAATGTCACAGTACATTAAAATTTAGTGCCAACCTAATCTGACACATATTCAATGGTGCATCATTATGGTGGTGCTTGAAAATTAAGAGTAAATGGGAAGTGGTTCACTTAAGTGATTTTAATTAGCACCTTACACAGTCTAATCAAGAATGTCTAGGTTTTGCTGGGAAAGGAGTGAAGTGAAACATGGCTGAGCAGCCTGCTGTGCTGGGACCCTTCTGAGAAGACAGTGAGGTCCAGGACATGGTGTCCACAGCAATAGATAGTTTCCTTGGTCCAGCAGAGCCATCCAGGGGCCTTTGGACAGTGTGGACACTGATGTCTGGGTTTTACTTGGCTGATCCCTCTGCCTGGAATACTTCCACCCCTCCTCCATGTTGGGGTAAGTCAGTCTCATACTTCAGATTTCAGCTAAGGTATCATCTAGATGCATTTACTCATTTAATCCTCAGGACAGTGCCTCATGAGGAAGAAGCACTGAAATTGTAGATCAGAATGGAACGTCTAACACATAATAGCCCAATTTCTTCCTCCCTTCTACAGCTGCCTCCAGTTCTCAGCTCAGGATGGAAACTTGGTGAACAGTGGGATCAGCCAGAGCGGGCAAGGCTGAGACACAGGTGGAGTGTGTTATCTGGGGATTTGTGTGACCAGTGGTGGTCCAAGATGGCAGACTGTGGGCTGGAGAGGTCCAGGTAGGAGGACATCCAGACAGGTGGACAGAGCAGTGCTGGAGAGTCAGGGAGAGTGGCACAAGTTTAGACCCAGGCAGGCTGCACCCAAAAGGCCTCCCTCAAGACTCTCTATGAAGACACCAGACAGGAACACCCAGCAGGGTTAGGGAGTGAGCCATCTAGGTCAGTATCAGGGGAACTGGAGTCCCAAGTTAGAAATCAAAGTAGGGATCCAGTTGTTGGTCAGTGGGGTACAAGATCAGTGCAAAGCCTTAAGCAAGACTGACCGGAAGCTACCCAAGCTGGTCTGAAAATGTAGCGCTCCTTGATCCTCCCTTGACAAAGGAGACCCTCCTGCACTTTAGACAGGGTTAAGGAGGCACCTGCATGAGAACTGGAGTGCAACAAAGGCAATCATTGCTTCTATGGTTTGTTTGTCCAACTCCTTGTTCTTGTCACTGTGTTGAAGGATAGACTTAATTTCCATATCACAGATATGCACTAAATGTGTTTGACTTTCAACTTAAAATAACGTTCCTTTTCTTTTTCTTTCATCTAGATCTTAGACCTTGCACTAAGCTAATAATTTACTATGGGAGAGGTCCTTGAGACTCAACACTCAGGAAATAAGGTACTCTGGGGATGTTGCCTAGATACATTGAGTTTGTTTGGCAGGGTTTTTGTTTATTCCGCCTTTGAATTTTGCCTTCAGTACATTGCATTCTCTGCTTTAGAGGAGACTAGATTTGTAGAAATCTCCAGAAATAGGCAAAATCATGAGTATTTTCTCCAACCTAAAATGGTTTGGCCTATTTCATCCCTGTTTAATATTTTGTTTAAGTTTTGCTACCTGTTTTATTTTATGAAAGTGGGGTACAGGGTGTGGGTTTTAATAGTAACGAAGCACAGGTCAAACAACAGCGGAACGTGACCATCATGACCTAAAAATAGGTCAAAGTCATGTCTCAGGTAGCTGTACAACAAAGCAAATGCCGTCCACCTTTTTTTGGTGTGATTAAACCTAAGTTAAAGTGAATCAATAATGCAAGAATTTGTTTTTTAAAAAAACTAGCAAAAAAGAAGATTGGTTCTTGGAAATAAACCAAGGGATATGGGAGGTGCCATTCTTATTCATTTTTGAAGTGACCTCAGGCCTTGAATGAGGGAGCCCCATGTAACTAGTTTTTGGGGCGTTTAGGGATAGAAATGGGTGTTGTAAATATGCTCCTACTCATGACCCTCCCTACCCCACAACACAGGGACATCACTTTCTTCTTTTAATCCCACATCTGAGTGCTTACCCTGTGCCGGACCCTGGTCTAGGAACCTCATAGTAACGTGAAACATCCTCTCTACAACCCTGTTATGTAGGCAAATTTTATAGATGAGGAAATCAAAGCAGAGACAAGTCAGCTTGCCCAAGGTCACACAGAGAAGCAAGCCACTGAGCTAGGAATCAACTTCAGACCCTTTGGCTCCAGAGCCAGAGTGCTTAACTGCATTTAATACTGTTCCCATTTTAAAAGGGATATAGAAAAGGGTCAGAGACTGCGAAACAAAACTCAGAGCAGAGACTGGGGGAAATTAGGGAAAGGGAGGGAATGCTTTCCCCTAATGTAGCCTCCCATTGGCAAATGGGGAAAATCAAGCAGCCACCCCTCCAAATGGCACTCCCAATTCCCCTCTGCTTGTTCTCTTTGCCACAGCGCCTACCATCCGCACGCTGTGCAATGTACTTGTTTGTCATGCTTATCATATTGCCTGTGTCTGCCACTAAGACATAGGCACATAAGAACATGCATCTTCATCTGTTTTGTTCCCTGAGGTACCCAAGTGTCTAGAACTGTGCCTGGCCCGTGGTAGGCACTCAGGATTGTTTAAATAAATAATACCTGCCACCTAATGAGATAGCTGAAAAAATTAAAATCTTCAAATTAATAACACAAAACAATGTTCAAAACAGTGTTTCAAGAATGGGTAAAGTATCAGGAGGCGAAGAAGACCCTTAAGGTATAGCCAAGTACAATGAGATTGTTATCGCTATGTTTCACCTCCAAAGAATTGCTCCCAGTGTAGGAGCAGCCCTGAAATCGAGGTGACACCCTCCTTCCCCGGGGAGATTAGCATATAAGTAAGACAAATAAGACTAGACAAAAAGGCACCTAGAAATGAGACAGCAGGAAGCAGGAAGATGGAGGTTGTTGGTTTCGATTTTCTTTTTCTTCCCAGGTTTATTGTTTCACCCTTTCTCTCCGCTTTTTAAAATGTCCCTTTTGATCCACTTGGTTAAATCGCATTCTCAGACACTTCATTCTAGTGGAGTCTTTAATTGCATAATTTTAGAAGGTTGTGCCAGGATTGAAGTTAGACTGCACGGTGGGTTAACTGTGAGTCATATTCTGTGTGGGCTGAACAAGGGGTCCCCACACGAAATCTGACATGAATAGTGATCAGAAGACAGTGAAGTAAGCCCAGGGAGCCCAAGCTCTGGTCCTTCAGCAGAAGCTCAGCTCCTCCCCTGCTGTTGCTGTCCTTCTTCATCCTTCTGCTGTTTGTGTGAACCATGACCCTCCCTGCAAGGCCTTGCCAGGCGCTGTCTCCACTTCTCCACTTCTTCACCTGGTCCTACCTCAGTGTGGGGCTGACATGGAAGCACAGAATTCTGCAGGATGTTGCATGAGGGATGCTACTGAAGGTTCTTTCTGGTGAGTTCCGGAGATCTGCCCAGGAACTGTGCTCACAATGACACTTTGAGCAACCTCAAGACATACAGTGCCTCACACAGGCGTTGCCATTGCAGATAAATGGCTCCATGGAGATTCTGAATTACTCCAGAGGTGAATGAGGGAGACGTGGTTTCACACTATTTGTATTAATATACTAATAGCAAAAAGTAAAGGGAACTTGCTAGGTGCCAAGAATGGAATAAGCATTTGCATCAATTTAATCCTCTCAACAACCTTATGAGGAAAGTACTATTATTATAGTATCTTTCATTATAGATGAGAAAAACTGAGAAGTTAAAAGTGTGTCCAGGGTCACATAGCTAGAAAACAGCAACCACAAGACTAGGACCTAGGCCACTGGCTGCAGAAGCACTGCTCTCAGTCATAACTCAGCTTTGCTCCTCTGTGTTAAAAATGTGCATTGATAATGAAAATACCTGTGCAATAGGGCCCTGAGTGCTTTATAGATTTTCTCATTAAATCCTTATTAAAACCCTATGAGGTGGCCCTGGTTGACCCAAAGGGAACTGCCAGACAAATCTAGACTAGGGGACACTCTACAGGATATCTGGCTATATTCCTCAAGACTGTCAAGTCATGGAAATTAGGAAAGATTAAGAAACTGTCACAGACCAGAAGACACTGGAGAGGCAGGACACGAAACGCAATGTGGTTTCCTGGATTGAATCCTGGATCAGAAAAAAGGACATCAGTAGAAAAACTGGGGTAATCCAAAGTCTGGAGTTTAGTTAATAGTAACATACCAATGTCAGTTTCTTTTTTTTTTTTTAATTTCATTTTAAGTTCGGGGGTACATGTGAAGGTTTGTTATATAGGTGAATCTGTGTCACAGAGGTTTGATGTACAGATTATTTCATCACCCAGGTACTAAGCCTAGTACCCAATAGTTATTTTTTCTCTTCCTCTCCCTCCTCCCACCCTCCACCCCCAAGAAGATCCCAGTGTCTGTTGTTTCCTTCTTTGTGTTCCTAAGTTCTTATCATTTAGCTCCCATTTATAAGTGAGAACATGTGTTATTTGGTTTTCTGTTACTGCGTTAGTTTGCTAGGGATAATAGCCTCCAGCTCCATCCATGTTCCTGCAAAAGACATGATCTCGTTTTTTTTATAGCTGCGTAATATTCTATGATATATATATATAGCACATTTTCTTTATCCAGTCTGTCATCGATGGGCATTTAGGTTGATTCCATGTCTTTGCTATTGTGAACAATACTGAAATGAACATTCACATACCTGTGTCTTTATGGTAAAATAATTCATATTCCTCTGGGTATACAGTAAGGGGATTGCTGGGTCGAATGGTTGTTCTGCTTTTTGCTCATTGAGGAATCGCCATACTGTTTTCCACAATGGTTAAACTAATTTACACTCCCACCAACAGTGTATAAGTGTTCCCTTTTCCCTGCAACCTTGCCAGCATCTGTTATTATTATTATTATTATTGCCAATGTCAGTTTCTTTCTTTTTTTTTATTTGAGACAGAGTTTTACTCTTGTCACCCAGGCTGGAGTGTAGTGGCGTGATCTCGGCTCACTGCAACCTCTGCCTCTTGGGTTCAAGCGATTCTTCTGCCTCAGTCTCCCAAGTAGCTGGGATTACAGGCATGGGCCACCATACCCGGCTAGTTTTGTATTTTTAGTAGAGACAGGGTTTCACCGTGTTGGCCAGGCTGGTCTCGAACTCCCGACCTCAGGTAATCCACCCACCTCAGCCTCCCAAAGTGCTGGGATTCCAGGCATAAGCCACTGCGCCAATGTCAGTTTCTTAGTTTTGGCAAATGTACCACATTAATGTGAGATGTTAACATAGAGAAAACTGGGTAATGGGTAAGTGGTAAAACTCTCTACTATCTTTGCAACTTTTCTGTAAATCAAAAATTACTCTGAAATTAAAAGTTTATTAAGGAAGAAACCCTATGTGGTAGGCACCAGGACAGTTTTACACGAGAAGACTGTAGCTTAAAGAGGTTAATTTGCCTATAGTATCACAGCTACCGAAGGATTTATCCTAATCTACCACTAGCACAATTTAAACAGGATTGCATGTGGTTCATTTAATCTCTTAGCACCTTTTGTGGTATCCTATGGGCCATTATAACCTGATGACTGCTGGGAGGGCCTGGCATTGCCACATAGCTCTTTTCCTGACCCAATAGCAGCACCTTATAGTATTTATTGAACATGCTTTATTTTATTTGATTGTTAAAACAACCCTCCAAAGTATTATTACATATTATATACAAGGAAACTAAGCCTTAAAGAGGTTCAGGGATGGGCACTGTGGCTCAAGCCTGTAATCCCAGCACTTTGGGAGGCTGAAGTGGGTTGATCACGAGGTCAAGAGATCGACAGCATCTTGGCCAACATGGTGAAACCCCTTCTGTACTAAAAATACAAAAATTAGCTGGGCGTGGTGGCACGTGCCTGTAGTCCTAGCTACTCAGGAGGCTGAGGCAGGAGAATCACTTGAACCCAGGAGGCAGAGGATGCAGTGAGTAGAGATCACACCACTGTACTCTAGCCTGGCGACAGAGCAAGACTCCATCTCAAAAAAAAAAAAAAAAGTTCAGTAACTTGCCCAATGTCATTCAGTAACTAATTGGAGTTTGAATGTGAACTCAAGTCTATGTAAAACCAAAGCATCGGCATAACCATTCCTAATTCACACTCTGTCCTGCCTCCATGCTGCTCATGCTTTTATCGGTCTTAACTATAGCAATAATGAATATTAATTACAGATGAGAAATGACTGTTACAGTGAATGGAAACTTTCTTAAGCACTTTGTGTAAAATAAGGCTGTCATCAGGAAACAATAATCAAAGCAACTATTCCTAGGGTCTTTGAGTTATACTTTCTCACTTTTCCAACAGAGCTGAGTTTTTCACTGCTTTTCTTCCTGCAGAGTCAATATTGCTGTTGTGCAGTGAGCTGGAGGCTGTTCTCTCTATGCATCATAAATACCAACTGTCATCAAAGAATATACACTATCTGCATGTGTGTTACTGAAATGAGCAAAAAGCATACAACTTCATTTCCAAGTTCCAGGATAATTTTATAAAATACGCAGTTGACACAAAATCTCTTAACTTACTAGCACAGCGTTTTTGGAGGGAAAATTCCTTGTAGTTCCACACTATGTTTTAAACTCAAGGACTTAAGACCTCATATAGGCTTAAGATCTTTTTCTGTTTCTTTTGTCAACACATTTGTGTTCCCTCTTTTATTAATTATTTGTAAGCAAAATGAGGACAATAGAAGGCAACTTCTTTTGCTTTCCAAATTGTAATTTCTGAGGAAACTGTTGAAGAAAACTGCCCTTTTTTCATGTAACAAAAAATGTTTAGGCTGTGGCCATGCTATTTCTTTGCCACTGAAGTTAAGGAAAGCCTAGTGCTCACTTTCTCCAGCTACCAGATGAGACAAACCACAGTTATTTCTTGGTCAAGAGACCTGAAAGGTTAAAATGTGGTCATCTGAGCCAGTAAAGAGAAAACAGCAGTAACCTTTGATCTTCTCTCCTGCAACTCTAATTGCTTGTCCCAGTGCTGGGCCAATGCTCAGCCCATAGAGACATCTTCCATTGGGCCCAGAGACATCTTCCATTCAGAAGCTTAACTGGGGCTGAGGTTAATGAAGCCAGTCCACTCGCCCACCAGGTAAGCAACAAAAGTAGAGGCAGTAATATATCCTAGGAGCTCTCAGTGAAGCATCAGGCCTTATACTGAAATAGTTTGTATTTTTTTTCTTTGAGAAAAGCCTATTTTTCAGTAATAGTTCTGATTGATAACAACAGTAAAGCTAGAAGCAAGTAATGTGTATAAAATACCTACAAAAGTACCAGGAATTGTACTACATGGTTTTACTCAAATGATCTAATTTAATCTTGAGTCAGGTGCTACTACTTATCTGCATGTTATAGGTGAAGAAATACAAGGCAATGATTTTGAAACAGTCTTCCTTAAAGCTCCCCCTGGGGAAAGGCAGGAAAGTGAGGGCCAGACTCCAGATCCCCACTCCTAACTTAAGCAGAGCAGTTATGCTTTTATCTATTTTGCTTATTAGGCATTAATGGAAACTCATTTTAAAAAAGAGATCCATGGTGTAATGGTTAGTTTTATGTATCAATTTGGCTAGGCAATAATACCTAGTTATTTAATCAAACACTAATCTACGTGTTGCTGGGAAGATATTTTGTACATGTGATTAACATGTACAGCAGCTGGCATGGTGACATGCCTGTAGTCCCAGCTACTCAGGAAGCTGAGGCAGGAGGATCGCCTGAGCCCAGGAGTTTCAGCCCAGCCTGGATAATGTAGTGAGACCCCTGTCTCTAAAAAAATTAAAATAATCATTATTTTTAAAAATCACAACTAGTAGATTTTAGTAAAGGAGATTATTCTTCAAAATGTGGGTATTTTAGTATCATCCAATCAGTTGAAAGGCCTTATGAGCAAAAACTGATTTCCAGAGAGGAAGAAATTGTCTTAAGGCTGCAACATTGGCTAGGTGCCGTGGCTCATGCCTGTAATCCCAGCACTTTGGGAGGCCAAGGCAGACAGATCATGAGGTCAAGAGATTGAGACTATCCTGGCCAACATGGTGAAAACCCGTCTCTACTAAAAATACAAAAATTAGCTGGGCGTGGTGGCACGTGCCTGTAGTCCCAGCTACTCGGGAGGCTACTTGCTTGAACCCGGGAGGCGGAGGTTGCAGTGAGCCAAGATCGTGCCACTGCACTCCAGCCTGGCAACAGAGCAAGACTCGGTCTCAAAAAAAGAAGAAAAAAAAAAAAGACTGCAACATTAACTCCTGCCTGAGTTTCCAGCCTGCCCTAGAGACTTTGAACTTGCCAACCCCTACCATCACATGAGCCAATTCCTTAAAATATCCATCTATCTTTATCCTACTGGTTCTGTTTCTCTAAATAACCCTGACTGACACATGGTTTAAACAAAAGCTCTATAGCCTTGCTACTCAATCTGTGGTCTGCAGGGCAGCAGCATCCACATCAGCAGGGAGCTTATTAGCAATGCAGAATGTCAGGCCCCACCCTAGACATACTCAATTAAAAACTGCATTTTAACAAGATCCCCAGGTGATCCTTAAGCACATTAAGTTAGAGGAGGGCTTAATACAACATAAAGAAATTAGACCACAACGATTTTACCAAAATAAAATCCCCAAACATTTCAACCTTGAGGGAGACTCTGAAACTTCTGAAAAAGAAAATAAAAGTTCCACCTTGCCCCCTTTGAACTAGACAGCCCACTAACTGCCTTGTGTCAATGTCATCAACCACGTGAACTTGTTCTGAAGCCTCCAGGCCACCAAAGCAGAGATATCATAAGCCCAGAAATAGACCTATTTGCTTCTATCAGAGATAGATTGTCAGCTCCTACTGTGTTTGTATCCATTTCTCATCCTTCCTCGTGGAAATCAAACATTACTTTATTCTTCTTCATTAGTAGGAACATAAATCGAAGACAGTGAAAAGTGTTGACTAATTGATATCCAGTTCCAAAAGGACTTATAAAATAACTGTCTAAGACAAAGGCATCATCCAGGCTCAACCTTGGATAAAATCCATAAGATTGAATAGAATTTCATAATTTCTTTTCTTTGACTAAAATCCCTCCTGCTTCATATCCAGCTTTGCACTCAACCACCATGTGCTGCTGAAGAAAAGGGTGAGATAATTTGTTTAACCGTTACTGCTCAGCCCATTCTTCAGCCCAGGGATAAAACACACCTGACAAGAGCCTCATGTCATTCTCTGTAGCTGAGATTTACAGTATCAGCAGGTGAGTAAGTCACCACCTGCACTGGATGATATAACTCAGAATTATTTAAATCCTCTTGTGCTTCTGCTAGAATCATTTTCATAATTCACTTTATATACTATTTTTTTTGAGACAGGGTCTCATTCTCTTGCCTAGGCTGGTGTACAGTGACGTGATTATGTTTCACTACAGCCTCAACCTCTTGGGCTCAAGCAAGCCTTCCACCTCAGCCTCCCAAGTAGCTGGGACTATAGGCATGCACCACCATGCCTGGCTGATTTTTAAATTTTTTGCAGAGATGGGGTCTTGCTTTGTTGCCCAGGCTGGTCTCATACTCCTGGGCTCAAGCAATCCTCCTGCCTCAGCCTCCTGAAGTGCTAGGATTACAGGCGTGAGCCACCATGCCTAGTCCCATGTTATAGTCTAAATAGACTTGTGGGAAACCATTTCATATGCCAAGAGTCAAAATGAATGACTAGGCTGGGCATGGTGGCTCACGCCTGTAATCCCAGCACTTTGGGAGGCTGAGGCAGGCAGATCACCTGAGGTCAGGAGTTCAAGACCAGCCTGGCCAATATGGTGAAACCCCATCTCTACTAAAAATACAAAATTAGCCAGGCATGGTGGTGCATGCTTGTAATCCCAGCTTCTTGGGAGGCTGAGGCAGGAGAATCGCTTGAACCCAGGAGGCAGAGATTGCAGTGAGCCGAGATCACGCCATTGCACTCCAGCCTGGGTGAAAAGAGCAAAACTCCATCTCAAACAAACCAAAAGCCAAAAAAAAAAAAATTGAATAATCTGGTAGGAGACAGTGAGCACCTTTATCCTCAGGCATCACAGCAATTCTCATAGAAATTAGAAGATTTGTGAAATTTCCTCTGGTGAGCAAAGGCTATCCTGCCTTGTCTTTAGCACAGTGGGAACCTGTGGTGCCAGGTGAGCAGGAGGAAAGCCAGGCCCCACCTAAGTTGCATGCTGAGTTCTCACGGGTGGCCCTTTTTTCCTCAATAGCTTGGTGGCCAGATAGCAGCTGGATAGCTCCACTTTAGGTCACCCTAAACATTAATGGTTCTCAACTGGAGAGGGAACAGAATCGTACTGAGCACTTTGTGAAAATGCAGCCCACACCCAGAGATTTGGGTTCCATCAGCCTGGAGTGGAGCACAGAAGTGTTTGTTAGCAAACTCTCTGCAGGTGATTTTGATATAGTCTTCACCTTGCTTGGGTCTCCCTACTTTATAAATGATGCTATCTTGGCAGCACGTTAGAATCTTCTGGGGTAGAGAGGAAGGGCTGTTTAAAAATCCTAATGCCCAGATTGTTACTCAGATCGACTAAATCTGACTCTGGGAATAAGCCCAGGCATGTGTAGCTTTAAAGCTTCCAGGTGATTCCAATATCCAGCCAAGGTTGAAAACCATCATGCCAGAAACTCTTTCCATCAGGGCTTCTCAAACTTTAACGGAGGAACATGTCACCTGGGGATCTTGATAACACTGTAGATTCTGTTTCAGCGGGTCTGGGGTGGAGCCTGATTCTGCATTTCTAATAAGCTTCCAGGTGATGTCAATGATGCTGGTCCTTGGACCACCCTTTGAGTAGAAAGGCGTTAAATGACACTATGTCAGCATTTCTAATAGAGTGTTCTCTGTGCTCTAGTGTTAATAAATTTGAGTTTAACTAAGGTTACAAGATAAAATCAAGACACCAGCTAGATATGAATTTCAGGAAAACAGTTGATAATATATGCATAGCATTAAAATGTCCAAATGTTACATGACACACCTTATGCTAACGAATTATTTGTTACTTATCTGAAATTCACATTTAATTAGGTGTTCTATTTTTTGTTTTGTTTTTTGTTAAATATGGCAACAGATTTCTTGGTTTTTCTGCTTTATTTTGATGGCAAAGTGTTGCTTGGCAAAAGTGCTGGACATCAAGTATCTTGGAGGCTGGGTGTGGTGGCTCACACCTGTAATCCCAGTGCTCTGGGAGGCCAAGTCGGGAGGATTGCTTCAGCCCAGGAGTTTCAGGTTACAATGAGCTCTGATCATGCCACTGCACTTCAGCCTGGGCAACAGAGCAGGAACTTGTATTATTATTATTTTTTATTACTTTTTTTTTTGAGACAGAGTTTCACTCTTGTTGCCCAGGCTGGAGTGCAATGGTACCATCTTGTTTCACCACAACCTCTGCCTCCCGGGTTCAAGCGAGTCTCCTGCCTCAGCATCCCAAGCAGCTGGGATTATAGGCACCCACCACCACACCCAGGTAATTTTGTATTTTTAGTAGAGACGAGGTTTCTCCATGCTGGTCAGGCTGGTCTTGAACTTCCGACCTCAGGTGATCTGCCAGGAACTTGTATTTTTAAAAAGTACTGAATGTCAAGTATCTTTACAGGATGTGGATGACTGAGAATATGAGTGTTCCAATCCTCTCCCTAGGCAAAAGCACACATGTGTACATATACATAATGTTGTGCAAGGGTAGCTGCCACTAAAGCCCATTCTCAAACCCTCTAGTGATCCCATGGGCCCTGGTGAGAAAGCCCATGTCACCCTCCCGCTCAGCAGAAGAGTTGTTCCCGATTGCCTGTTTCCCAAAAAGTTGTTCTGTGGGTCACCAGTTTCACAAAATGTTTACAGATTTTGCATGAAAAAGGTGTTTTGCGGGAAAAAAAAATGCAAATTTTAGATTAAACAAAATTAAGCAGATTTCTTTCTTGAAAGACCTTGCAAGTGTTTAACAGATGATTGTGCTTTGGGATTCTCCCAAAAAAGAGATAAAGCGTCTAGTATTTCCCAAATTTATATGGTCAAATATCTTTCTTCTTAAAGGGTATCTCCTAGGATTAGGATTGTCTGAAACACTCTTTAAGGAATGTTGCCTAATTAAATCTGCTTCCCAAGTCTGGCCAACATGGCAAAACCCTGTCTCTACTAGAACTACAACAATTAGCTGGGTGTGGTGCCACATACCTGTAATCCCAGCTACGCAGGTGTCTGAGGCACAAGAATCACTTGAACCTGGGAGGTGGAGGCTGCAGTGAGCCAAGATCACACCACTGCACTCCCACCTGGGAGACAGAGCAAGATTCTGTCCCAAAAATAAATAAATAAACAAACAAACAAATAATCTGGCCGGGCACAGTTGCTCATGCCTGTATTCCCAGCACTTTGTGGGACTAAGGCGGGTGGATCACCTGAGGTCAGGAGTTTGAGACCAGCCTGGCCAACATGGCGAAACCCCGTCTCTACTAAGACCACAAATATGAGCCGGGCGTGGTGGCGTGTGCCCTGTAGTCCCAGCTACTCAGGAGGCTGAGGCAGGAGAATGGCTTGAACCTGGGAGGTGGAGGTTGCAGTGAGCCGAGATTGTGCCATTGCACTCCAGCCTGGGCAACAGAGTGAGACTCCATCTCAAAAAATAAATAAATAAATAAATATATGCTTCCTTGTTTTCCTTCTTAATATGAAAAGAATAAATGCTTATTATGAAAAAATTTGGAAAGTATGGAAAATAAAATAAGAAAATGCTACTCATAATCTTATCACCTAGAGATAACCATTGTTAACATTTTAACCTATTTTACCTTCTAAACTATGAAAGTTGGTGCTCAAGAAATGAAAAGCTTTCATGAGTGAAATAGGATTTTTGAATGTAGGAAGGGAATCTTGATGAGCTGGAAGATGGAAGGTGGAGTAAGAAAAGGTGTGTTTGAGTATTAATGGCAATAAGAAGGAGGGATTGGGAGATAATTTTCCGTTTTACCATTTCTTGTTGTAGATAAGAGAATATGTCATTAAATTTCTAGATATTTATTCCAGTTGCTAAGTTTCTGATTAACAAACAGCTGAGATCTGACTCAGTTAGCACAGAAATGGCTCCGTAACTTCAGTTTCTTCCACACTAGCATAGTTCTTGCATTTACCACTTCATTGGATCTCAAAGGCAAACAGTGTTGCTAGGACAGGCAGTTGAGTGTTTCTCTATAACCACTGAAATAGAATTATATCCTCCATCATTCACAAAGCCATAATATGCCAACATCCATCATGTTGGCATATTAAAAGAAAAGCTAACGTGCTTATAATCCTTGTTTACTAAGCACTTGCACATAGGTTGTGTTCCTAGAGTCCAACAGCCACCCTGGGAGAGGCAGGAAGGTTGGGATGTATGATTGTCTTTTTTATTTTAAAGGAAGTGGGACTTACAGAGATTAAGTGACTTACTCAAGCTAGTAAGTGGCAGACCTTGAATGAAAATTGTCTTTTGACTCCACCTTCTGTGCTGTTGCATGAAACAGCCAAGAAAAAAAAAACTTGTGTGCCATGTTTGATTTTCTAAAGGCTTCAAGAGCATTGCATTTTCATGAAAAACGTTATTTTTTTGAGGTCAGCAAGTATAGACATTCTTTTAAAGCATGGAATTTTATCTTTTTTAATTTTTTAATTTTTTAATTTTTTTTTATTTTTTATTTTTTGAGACAGAGTCTCACTCTGTAGCCCAGGCTGGAGTGCAGTGGTGAAATCTCGGCTCACTGCAAGCTCCGCCTCCAGGTTCATGCCATTCTGCTGCCTCAGCCTCCCAAGTAGCTGGGACTACAGGCACCTGCCACCACGCCTGGCTAATTTTTTGTATTTTTTTAGTAGAGACAGGGTTTCACCATGTTAGCCAGGATGGTCTTGATCTCCTGACTTCATGATCTGCCCGCTTCGGCCTCCCAAAGTGCTGGGATTACAGGCATGAGCCACCGCTCCCGGCCTAAAGCATGGAATTTTAAAGCATGGAATTCATTTTTAAAAGAATCTCCTATCTCATTCTTCTGCTATCTTCTGGTCCCACTGCATGAGTGTTTCAAAATAAATACTGTGTTTTTAATGCTATAAGCACAAACTTGAACTAAATCTTGAAACTTTCACTCCATGGATATTTAATGAGCACCTTTCTGGATTCCACAGGAGGCAGGTAGCCTGACTCCACATTCCCATGCTGTTAACCACTAAGCAATGGAGGCTCTCCAAGCTCCCACCCATTCTTTCAAGGCAAATCCTGAACAGTGATTTTTTTTCTGACAGTTTTTCCAACTTGAGAAATAGTTTTAAGGAACTGTCTTCAATGAGCAATGCATAACATTCATTCCATCATTTATGCAACAAGTATTCATTGAGCACCTACTCCATGCCAAGGAGCTGAAGCACAGTAAGAAATAAGACAGAGAGGATGCCTGCACTTAAAGACAACAAATGAACAGGGTAATTTCAGATGACACATGCTGTAAAAAAAAAAAAACTGGAACAGGGATCAGGTATGGTGGCACGAGCCTGTAGTCCCAGCTGGGCTGAAGCAGGAGAACCACTTAAGACCAGGAGTTTGAGGTTACAATGAGCGATTATTGCACCACTGCACTTCAGCTTGAGTGACAGAGTGACAGCCTGTCTCTAAATTTTAATTTTAATTAAAAAAAATAGAACAGGGCAATATGATGAGATAGGATGATATGAAACAGGGTGAGTGACTGAGAGTCAGGAGGCTGCTTTATTTATTTATTTTTTACACTTCAGTTTACATGAAGTAGACTTATTTTATTTTCAGTCAATGGTGGAAAGGAAGTAATGCCATTTCTGTCCTCTGACGCCAAAAGGTAGCCATGCTAGATCTGGAAAGTAAAATACCTGTAAGTTGTTAGCATTGTGATGTTTCAATAATTCCTTCTTGATTTTATTTATCTGATTTCCTGATTTTTCTCTAATGAATATGTGTAATTTTATAATTAAAAAAGCAACACAATATAAAAGTTATTATTTTACAAACTGACTATGCTAGCCAGGCCTGACAATTTTTTTTTTTTTTTTTTTTTGAGACGAAGTCTTGCTCTGTCACCCAGGTTGGAGTGCAGTAGCTTAATCTCGCCTTACTGCAGCCTCCACCTCCTGAGTTTCAGCAATTCTCCTGCCTCGGCCTCCCAGGTAGCTGGGATTACAGGCTCCTGCCAGCATGCCCGGTTAATTTTTGTATTTTTAGTAGAGACAGGGTTTCACCTTGTTGGCCAGGCTGGTCTCAAACTCCTGACCTCAGGTGATCTGCCCACTTCAGCCTCCTGAAGTGCTAGGATTACAGGTGTGAGTCACCGTGCCTGGTCTCAGGCCGAACACTTGTGACACTCTCCCCCTTCCCACATCCTCACCCTCCCAATGAGGAACATACAGTGCCACTGACCATGGCAGCCCACACACTAGACTGAGCAAGTCTCTGAGCGCACATGGTTCCCTCACACCAGAATAAGGGAAAAATCAGAATCTTCTCTGTTCTTTTTTAAAAATAGTTTATATTAGGTTCAGGGATACACATGCAGGTTTGTTATACAGGTAAATTGCATGTCATAGGAGGCGGCTTTAGACTGGATGCCAGGGAAGCAAGCCCCTTTGAGGAGCTGGTATTTGACAGGCAGATCTCAAACATTCAATAATCTAATGGATGCCTCAGTTTGTTCCAATTAACACTCAATCCAAATGTTCCTACTTCATGCAGTTTCATGGCTTTGATTTAATATTTCCAAATATTTGAAATTTTCTCCTTTTGGCAAGGTTTCTTTGTGAACATTTCTATATTAATTTGATGTTTGAAAGGCAGATTGGTAAGACATATTTATATGAAATAATTCTCTATTCCCCCTTTTATTCTCAAAATGGTTTTATTAGCTGCATCAATAAACTGGCTGTATTAGACCATTCTTGCAGTGGCCTTGAAAACATGTTTCTTTCTGGTGTATGAGACTTTGGTTTGCATGTGTATGGTTTCCTTGCCTGGTGGGGACAGTAGGCATTCAAAGAAAGGCGTATTATTTTCCCTCTTGCCCACCCCAATGCAGGTGGGAAAGAATCTGTCTCTACCCTACCCTAATCCATCAGGCCACCATACATCTCTAGTGTGTGCAAGCAGCCAAGAACCTCAGAGTCCAGAGCCTACAGTGAGAATGCCTGGGAAATTTGCAACTTATGAGTGTGTGTTTCTTTTTTGCTCAGGACAATGTGCAATGTGTGTATTACAGTCATCCAGGAAGTCTTTTCAAACTATACCACTTCCATCATCACTAAATGTGTATCAGGATGGGGAGGGTGATATGGGGAGAAAAGGTGAACTTCGGGGGTTCCACACTGTCTTACCCTTCTTAATACAATGACTGCATGGAAGTAGTGAGCCAAATCTGAATGGTAATTTATGAATTGACAGTGATGAATTACTTATCTTGTATTCAAAAGGTAACTATTGAACCAGAATGCTATACTCAGCAGTAGGGACTAGAAAGATAAATAAAACATGATTTCTACCTTCAAGGGGCTCAGAATTTAGTTGGCAGGAGAGATTTGAAAATGGATAAATTCTTAGAAGTGAGATAAGGCCTAATATAAAGTGTTAAGTTCCATTCAGTTGAGGACTAAGCTCTGATTTTTTATCTTGCCCAAATTCCTACCTGAGGGATCTAGGGAGTCATGTTCTACAAAACATGGGTTTTATTTGACCCTATATAACATGACTTACTTTTCAGTCTGACTGTGGCATAACATTACATGACAAGGAAAAAATATTTAACCCCAAAATATATTTCCTTGCCATACCTCAAAATTGCCCTGCAAAGTCTCTTGTGGGAAAAATCCACATCCTATTGAGAATTCCTTTTCCCCTTTGTTTTCTTTCCTTTCTTTCCAGATCCAGGAGATAATCAGCTAAGAATCAGGCACCCTTTTAGGTCTGATAAGAAGCATTTTACAACCTGCTCTGTCTCTGAAGTCTGCTATCTGAGAGATTCCTCTGCACAATAAAACTTGGTCTCCACAATCCTTTATCTTAACCTGAACTTTCCTTTCCATTGATCCCAGGACTTCAGATAAATTCAACCAATTGTCAACCAGAAAATGTTTAAATTTATCTATAGCTGGAAGCCCTCACTTTGAGTTGTCCCACCTTTCTGAACCAAACCAATATATTTCTTAAATGTATTTGATTGATGTCTCATGCCTCCCTAAAATATATTAAACCAAGCTCTACCCCGGCCACCTTAGGCACATGTTCTCAGGACATCCTGAGGGCTGTCATGGGCCATGGTCGCTCACATTTGGCTCAGAATAAATCTCTTAAAATATTTTAGAGTTTGACTCTTTTCATTGACAATAATCTGGCACCCAATGTGGGGCCTTAGAGAAGACTCAGGACCCCCGAAGGAGTTGCACGAAACCAGAGCTAAGGTACCAGCAGGGGTCCATTGAAGCCACACTGAGTTTGAGCTTCTCCTCCAGTGGAACTGGTTAAGTCCTCCTGAGCCCCAGACCTCCCTTTGGTTGACCATCCTTGATTTATTCGGAGCTGGTTTTCTCCCAGGAAGTTTTGTTTAAGCATCCTAATTCTAGTTCAGAGATACATTATAAAGGGAATTCTCTCTTGCTTTTTCTCCTTAAATTTATCCTGATTTGGTTTGTCTGTGTGCATTTGCATGAGGAACTGAAATGTTGTTTTCATAGATAAATGAGAGACTGAGTTTTTCAGCTCCAAAGAGAAAGGGCATTTGCTTCTCCCAGCCAAAAGGCACCTGTGGGTGACCAGTGGCCTGTGGGAGTGTCTGGGGGGTTGACCCCCTGTGATGTGCAGTGGCCCTGATGGGAAATCTCCAATAAAAATTAATTTTAAAAATGGCTCATCCAGGAATCACATATAAGGGCTGATTGCCCAGCATTTTGAGCCCTCTCAGAAGTCATAGAACCCTGGAGAGATAAACTGAGACACGTAAGAGGGTGGAAACGACTCAGTGGTTACACACTGTGGAGTCCTGCCCACAAGCAGCACGCATTGATCCACCACACAAAAACCCTAGGCTACAGCTCAGTTCCTCCTTTTAAGAAAAAAGAAAAAAAAAGCGGGAAACAAATCTAAGGAGAATGACCCCCTTTCAGACAGTCTGCAGGTTTTATAGCACCTGTACTTGCCAGAGTTTATATAAAATGGAAGTAATATGGTCTTTATGCATGTTTACATTAAGGAAAAAGAGTCCTAAGGTCATCCTGCAAACTATAGAGTACCTAGGTTCTATTTTCTTTTCTGCCTGCTTTAATCTGCTCTTACTTTTCTACTGAGATAAAAACTGTTTGGATCTAACAGTGTTTTTTGCAAGCTGGCAAAAGTTGTATTTATTGCATGGCTAAAGTACTGAAGTAGTAGCTATGGAAATTTTGTGCATGTATGTGTGTTTGTATATGTGTGCGTATATATTTAAAGGCCTTTAAAATAGACCTCTATAATTTTATGTTCAATTGGCAATTTAATCCATTTTAATTTCCCTCTAGCACACCAGACTTTATCTTTGTACTTTATGATGTAAATTAGCTATCCGATTTTCACCTGAGCTGCATTTATTTATTTTTTTTTTCAAGACGGAGTCTTGCTCTGTCACCCAGGCTGGAGTGCAGTGGCATAAGCTCAGCTCACTGCAACCTCCATCTCCCGGGTTCAAGCAGTTCTCCTGCCTCAGCCTCCCGAGTGGCTGAGATTACAGGCATGCACCACCATGCCGGGCTAATTTTTGTATTTTTAGTAGGGACAGGGTTTCACCATGTTGGTCAGTCTGGTCTTGAACTCCTGACCTCAGGTGATCCACCCATCTCTGCCTCCCAAACTGCTGGGATTACAGGCATGCGCCACTGTGCAGGCTTGAGCTGTCTTTAATATGCAAATTTAAGGCTATTTAGGTGACAACTGTCTGGGGTAAGATAAAAATAAAATGAAAAAAAGAGGTCTTTGTAAGTCTATACAATGTACTTCTATTGACATGCCTAGTACATCTCTATATTTGTGTGCACAATATTTGCACTACAAAAAATATACAAAGAGCTCTAATTAATTGGCTTTTTAAAAAAGCACTTAGGGCCGGGCACGGTGGCTCACACCTGTAATCCCAGCACTTTGGGAGGCCGAGGCAGGCAGATCACAAGGTCAGGAGTTCGAGACCTGCCTGACCAATATGGAGAAACCCCATCTCTACTAAAAATACAAAAATTAGCCAGGTGTAGTGGCGCACGCCCTGTAATCCCAGCTACTCAGGAGACTGAGGCAGAAGAATCGCTTGAACCAGGGAGTCAGAGGTTGCAGTGAGCTGAGATCATGCCACTGCACTCCAGCCTGGGCGACAGAGTGAGACTCCGTCTGAAAACAAACAAACAAACAACAACAGCAACAACAACAAACTAGCTTAAATCAGATACAAAAAAAAAAAAAAGGTGGCCGGCCAAGGTGACCCACGCCTGTAATCCCAGCACTTTGGGAGGCCAAGGCAGGCGGATCACGAGGTCAGGAGATCGAGACCATCCTGGCTAACACAGTGAAACCCTGTCTCCACTAAAACATACAAAAAAAATTAGCCGGGCGTGGTGGTGGGCACCTGTAGTCCCAGCTACTCAGGAGGCTGAGGCAGGAGAATGGCATGAACCTGGGAGGCAGAGCTTGCAGTGAGCTGAGATCGCACCATGGCACTCCAGCCTGGATGACAGAGTGAGACTCCATCTCAAAAAAAAGGCTAGTAAAATGCTTTTTCAAGTTCACATGACTTAAGTAAAATCTTTACTAAATAAGCTGGCTTTAAAATTATTGGTAAAATAATATCAGCAATGTCTTTAGAATTATTAGCATTTTGTTTGCATTTATTGATTAAGTAGTTTCATGTTTATTCCTGCAGAATACTATCAGATTTGCCATAAGGTTTATAAACTATAAAACCCAGCCCAAGACAGAATGACCTTTGCCTGTATATGCTTATGAAATATTGCTGGCTTAAATGAAAACAGTTAAATACTAAGTTATTGGTATAAATACCCTTAAAACTAACCATAAGTTTTATTACTTAAGTAAATGCCTGAAATTCACAGCTATAAAAATGGTTAATAGCAATATAACTTTAAATATTGGCTATCACAGTTTTTTGAAAATAGGTAAACTACTAAATTAATCAGGTAAATGTAATGGAATAAACGCTTGTAAACAAATTCATCATAATTTAGGATCTAAGGTTATTAACTGATATTATCTGGGCAATTTCCAATTTAAAAATTACCCGAAAACATTTTTTTAAATGTTCTTATTAAAAGTAAAATATCTTTGTCTAATTCAAGGCTTATTTAAGGGTTATGTATAAAACAAAGTAAAGGAATCAGGAAATAAGAGATGTAAAGAAAGTAGGAGATACAAAGAGGCATTTTTGGTAAAAAGAGGTAAAAAAGGAAAGTAATTTTATATACGAAAGAATCTTGGCCAGGTGCGGTGGCTCACACCTGTTATCCCAATGCTTTGGGAGGTCGAGGCAGGTGGATCACCTGAGGTCAGGAGTTTGAGACCAGCCTGGCCAGCATGGTGAAACCCCATCTCTACTAAAAATACAAAATTTAGCTGGGCATGGTGGTGGGTGCCTATAAACCCAGCTACTCGGGAGGCTGAGGCAGAAGAATTGCTTGAACCCAGGAGGCGGAGGTTGTGGTGAGCTGAGATTACACCATTGCACTCTAGCCTGGGCAACAAGAGTGAAACTCCATCAAAAAAAAAAAGAAAAGAAAAGAAAGGAAAGAAAGAAGGAAAGAAAGGAAAGAAAGAAAGAAAGAAAGAAAGAAAGAAAGAAAGAAAGAAAGAAAGAAAGAAAGAAAGAAAGGAATCTTGTGTGGTCATAAATTTTTGTCCTAAATTAAAAATGACGGGGTTATATAAGAAAGAGGGATATTTAAGACAAAACAGTTTAAACACGTTGTGAATGAACTATATAAGTTGTAATAAGGTTAGTAAGAAGGAATTTTTAAAGGGGTTATATAATTCAATTGGCTATGATTAAAAAGAAATTGTAATAGTCTTTTTAGAGATGGGTCTTTAATATTAAAAATACACTAATATAAAACTAAAAAAATAGTTAAAGCAAGATTTTTATTACAAATATTTAACCTATTTTAACGCAAAATTTTTAAATTTGAAATTCTATAATCTGTTTCTTTAACATTCTTTAGATTGATATCTTTTTTTTTTTTTTTCTGAGATGGAGTCTTACTGTGTTGCCCATGCTGGAGTGCAGTGGCGCGATCTCAGCTCACCGCAACCTCCACCTCCCCGGTTCAAGTGATTGTCCTGCCTCAGCGTCTCGAGTAGCCGGGATTACAGGAGCACACCACCACACCCGGGTAATTTTTTATTTTTAGTAGAGATGGGGTTTCACCATGTTGGCCAGGATGGTCTTGAACTCCTGATCTCAGGTGATCCACCCACCTCGGCCTCCCAAAGTGCTGGGATTACAGGTGTGAGTCACCGCACCCAGCCCAGATTGCTACCTTAAAAGTGCAACTCTTTCTCTTTTGAAAAGGCCTTGAATCATGGTTCTCTCCTTCACCTTTTGTTGGCTCCTGTAACTTTTACTAATTACCTAAAGGAAGAAAAATTCTTTTTGAAAACAGGCAAATAAAGTATCTTTTGAACATGCTTTTTATTCTGCATGCCTGTTATATCTCTATATTTGTCATGTGGAAGTGATATTTCACTTCCAAACTACATGAAAGAGCTCTAATCAGGTGACTTAAAATATGTAAATACTTGGCAGATTGGTAAAAGCTAGCTCAGATGCCTTTTAATTTGCAAAACCTTGGTAATCCTTAGGAAAAAATTAATTTGGTAAATTTAATTTCAAAATTCTCCAGAAATTTAAAAACCTTAAAGTCATGTTTAAACCTTTGGGTTCCCCCCACCACACACACTGGAAATTTGGGTTATAAAAAGTTAAAATAGTAGAAGCAAAAATACGCTTTTGTTAAAATTTTATAAACACAAGGATGTCAATTCTCAAAAAAAATGTAAGTTTCTTTTTGGTGAAGGAACTATTTAAGAGTTGCTTTATTATGAAGGGTATTATACAGATAAAACTAAATAAGTTTTTTTAAAAAACAAGTCAAAGCCACCAAACTCTGAGCCCTGTGGTTACCAAGAAAATAGTCGGTAAGTAGGAAGAGCAAAACCAAGTAACTATTTAAAACCAAAGGGTGTGATGTAAAGGAATTGTTCTATTTTGTAGGGTGGTGTCATTCAGCTTCTTTTAAAAATCTTAACTATAGTGGATTGAAAAATAACCACTTTAAGGACAAAATTCTTAATTTTAAATGCAGCAGCATTTAAGAGCTTGTTTGGATTAATGCAGGACCCACAGCTCATTACTGAACAGTCACTGAGTATATGTGATCCAAATGCACAGGGGGTTATTCCTGAGAAAGTAATCAGCCTAGTAGGCCAGATAATGCCATTATAAGGTCTGTTTGCCCTGAGAAGGGGACTGCCCCACTCTCTGTTCTAACATATGAATTACTCTGATAACTGTCAAACTATAAATGTTATTTCTCTCTCCTTGTTTTACCTCCAAGGAAACCAAAATCATGGTATTCTGAAGACCAGAGATATGAATCTCCCTCATTTGGCATCTCACTGGCCCTGGATCTGCTTCACGGCCAATGCTTTGCTGCCAAAACTATACAAACTACCTCTCTCTAGGCCCAGGGACTATTGCAGAAGAGGTGGGTGCGTAAGATTGTAAGGGCTGGTTTTGAGGGATAAAATTAGGACAAGATCAAACCCTCCAAATCAAGAAGAGGGTACAAAAAAATGCCTAAACAGCTGGTAAAACAAGTCTAGTTGCCCTTTAAATTATTATGTGTCACTTTTACATACACCCCAACCACAGACATTTTCTGCTTACTATAAAATTCAAGGAAAATATTGGCTAACAGGTTAAAATACCTTGTAACAAAGCCACCTGGGTATAATACTCCCAATTATAAGTTGTGAAGATAAATATATCTCTCTCTATATATAGATAGTTTTAATTATTTTTCAGAAAAATGCTTATGTTTTGTGTAGCTAGTTGCTACAAGTCTGTAACAGAAGCCAAGTTTACAGTAGCTCAACACATAAAAGTTAAAAATAAGTCAGTCTTGTAACTTTGCCTTTTGGTTTTATTGTCGGCTTTTTTTTTACTTAAAATAATAATTTTAAGAAGTAACGAATGTCTGTCCACATCTATTCCTATGTGGCCTAGAACAATTAATTGGCTATAAGTCTTTGGATTCTTTTTTTGAGATGGAGTCTCAAAATGTTGCCCAGGCTGGAGTGTAGTGGCACGATCTCGGCTCACTGCAACCTCTGCCTCCCAGGTTCAAGCAATCCTCTTGCCTCAGCCCCCCTAGTAGTTGGGATTACTGGCACGTGCCACCATGCCTGGCTAATTTTTGTATTTTTAGTAGAGACGGGGTTTTGCCATGTTGGCCAGGCTGGTCTCGAACTCCTGACCTCAGGTGATCGACCCACCTCGGCCTCCCAAAGTGCTGGGATTACAGGCATGAGCCACCATGCCCGGTCAGTCTTTTGACTCTTAAGGCCCTTAACCATAGGGAGTCCTGCCAAGGAAAAAAATGACACTGTAGAATTATGACTTCTCTTATGACAGAACCTTTTATCTCCCAAATACCAGTATATGGTACAATACAAAAGTGGTGGGAGAAATAGATTTGTCTACTGTTAACAAGTCTATAACAATTTAGACACCAAGGACCAGGTGTTTCTTGCACTTAATTTATACCCTCCTCAGGATGCTATACCTATGGAGATAAATTGTCTGGAAGAGAGATTAAATTTATTAAATTCTAATTTAATGTTGGTCCCATAATTTTTAAATAAGATTTATCACAGGGTTCAAACAACCCTTAAGGAGGGTAAACACACTGTGAGTCTGATCAAAGAATATGATGATGATTGCAGGATTTTTTTTTTCTGGCTGATTGGGTTGTTTACTGCCCTCTCATTCTACCTGTAATCTTGGATGCCCAAATCTTCACTATCTTTATGATATTTGCTACTATATTAACATTAGACATTCCTTGTAAATGTTATGCCAGATACAGCAGAAGGAAAAGGCACAATTAAAGACCCAGATCATGATAGCTCAGAAAATAGACCTGATCCAGGATTTTTATTTTTAGACAACAAGAGCAAAACTCCGTCTCAAAAATAAATAAATAAATAAATAACAGAAACCACTCATTGTAGACCCATCTTCTCCACCACAACTGAATTACCATCCTTGCCAAATTTCATTCGTGGCCCTTGACATATGACATATGAACAGACACAAAAGAAACCTCATATAAATTTTATAGGAGGAAAGTTAGACTTGTAGATTTTAGCGCTGCTAGAGCCTTTAGAAATTATCCTTTTACAACCCACTCTTTCTACTAATAACCACGACTGAAGCCAAGTTTAAGTAACTTGCTTAAGGTCACACAGCTGCTTGGTGGCAGAAGCAGAAAGCTCTCATTCTCCCGATCTCTCTAGTGCTGTATTGCAGGTGTCATCTGCGAATTTGCTGCAGATGGTTTTGTAGAAAGAAGTAAATATTTTTAAAAATTCCTCGGCCAGGCGCGGTGGCTTACGCCTATAATCCCAGCACTTTGGGAGGCTGAGGCAGGCAGATCATGAGGTCAGGAAGTCGAGACCATCCTGGCCAACATGGTGAAACCCCGTCTCTACTAAAAATACAAAAATTAGCTGGGCGTGGTGGCGCATGTCTGTAATCCCAACTACTCGGGAGGCTGAGGCAGGAGAATCACTTGAACCAGGGAGTCAGAGGTTGCAGTGAGCCAAGATTGTGCCACTGCACTCCAGCCTGGTGACAGAGCAAAAAATAAAAATAAAAATTCTTCTCAGCTCACCCATATAGTAAGATCTAGACAAGCCTTGAACAAAAGACTGTTCAAAAGGAAAAAAAGTGACAGGCTAAGAGAGTTGTATTAGGAAGTATTTGGTACCATGACCTGTCCCCCAACACACTGCATGACCCTTGGCTGCAAGGAGCATACCCTCACAGGCTGGGTGATACGGTTTGGCTATGTCCCCACCCAAATCTTATCATGAATTATAATCCCATAATTCCCTCATGTGGAAGGAAGGACCAGGTGGGAGCTGACTGGATCACGGGGACAGTTTTCCCCCATGCTGTTCTCATGATAGTGAGTGAGTTCTCACAAGGTCTGATGGTTTTATGAGTGTTTGACAGTTCCTCCTTCACATGCTCGCACTCTCTCCTGCTGCCTTGTGAAGAAGGTGCCTGCTTCCCCTTCTGCCATGATTGCAAGTTTCCTGAGGCCTCCCCAGTCATGTGGAATTGTGAGTCAATTAAACCTTCTTTGTTTATAAATTACCCAGTCTCGAGTAATATCTTTATAGCAGTGTGAAAATAAATGATACACTGGATATTTTTCCTCCGGATGGATGTGCCATTAGTGACCCTCTTTGGCCATGCGTGGTCTGATACTGAGTCCTTGTTATTGATTGCTTTTTCTATGAGAGAAGTCATAAAGGGTCAACTAAAGGGTCAAGTCAGAACTTGGTAGATCTCACTGTAAAAAAAAAAAAAAAGCAAAGCTACCTCCAACTGGGGACAGTCCTCATTTAGGGCCCAAGACATCAACACACTGCGAAAGGAAAATATCTTGGGCCCCCAACATCGCTATGGAAAACTCAAACTGGAAGCTACTTAGGGCAAACCTGCCTCCCATTCTATTCAAAGTCACTCCTCTGCTCACTGAGATAGATGCACATCTGATTTGCCCCCTTTGGAAAGGCGAATTAGAAACTCGGTTACAAAGAATGTAACTGCTTGTATATCACCTATCTGTGACCTGGAAGCTCCCTCCCCTGCTTCCAATCATCCCGCTTTTGCTTCAAATCATCCCACCTTTCCAGACCGAACCAATGTGCTTCTTACATATATTGATTGATGTCTCATGTCTCCCTAAAATGTATAAAACCAAGCTGTGCCCTGACCACCTTGGGCACATGTCATCAGGACCTCCTGAAGCTGTGTCATGGGCTCATTCTCAACCTTGGCAAAATAAACTTTCTAAATTAATTGAGACATGTCCCAGATTTTCTGGGCTCACAACACACACTCCTGCCCAGAGAGCAGGACTGGATTCTAATTCCCCTCCTCTAATTGATATTGGCTCTGTAGTCTCTGTGGCCAGGTCTCACTCACCAATGCCAAAGTATGCCCAATACATCTTTCATTCCAAACTAAACATAAAGTATCAGTTTTACTTCTCCTTCTCCTCGAGGTAACATAATCATAAACTATTCTCTGTGAAATATTCCACAGGCTGACATCTGCTTTCTTTTCCTTATCTCCCAAAAGGAGGTGATCGTAAACACAGCTTCAAGAAATTTCTCATACAGCTGTTTCCATTACAGCACTACTTCTATAGTTTCAGTCCTGAGGATGTTTGCTAGTGTCTATTTATATTCATGTTACCTAAGAAATAAATTTAAAAACAAATAAACATTATGTGATGGCAAAGTTCTAGGCATGATGTAAATCTCACCAAATTAATCCTGTTCACTAAGACGATCCCAAAATGGCTTCAATCTTGTCCATTCTTTTTACATTATAGAGTCGTCTCGTAACAGCCACTAACTTTAAAGGATTTGCGTTCACTTTTTCCAAGGCCCCTTGCTGAAAACAGTAATAATTGTCTGCATTTTCTCAACAAAGCAGGTCTTTCTAAGGAAATTCTCTTTCAAAATCCAGACAAAGGAAATCCCTTCTACTTATGAAAGGGATTTGTGATTCTGGAAAAGTGCCTGATAGTTCCAGAAAGTGTAACTCTAACTGGGCCCAGTGGCTCACACCTGTGATCCCAGCACTTTGGGAGGCCAAGGCAGGAAGATTGCTTGAGCTCAGGAGTTCAAGACCAGCCTAGGCAATATAGTGAGACCTTGTCTCTACAAAACATAAAAAAAAATTAACTGGGCGTGATGGTACACACCTGTAGTCCTAGCTGCTAGGGAGGCTGAGGTGGGAGGATTGTTTGATCCCAGGAGGTTGAGGCTGCAGTGAGCTGAGATCACACCACTGCACTCCAGCCTGGCTGACAGAGCAAAACTCTGTCTCAACAACAGCAACAAAAGTATAGCTCTTTTACTGAAACAACAACAATAAGTCAACCTGTCACTTGCAATTCAAACTGCCAGGAAATGCTAATAATTTGAACTGCCCAGTGTGCAATGCATCTGTGTCACAGCATGTGACTGCAATGTTGCCTGTGGGGCAGGTTCATAAAGTTGTGGTGAAGACACTCATTCTGGATTCACACTGATCTGGAATCCCAATCCAGGTTCACCAATTATGGTCTCTGTGAGCAAGTTACTTTTTTCCCAAAGACAAAATAAAATTAATTATATTACTTTCTTCATAGAGTCACGGTTAGGATTAACTGAGATAATTCACATTAAATCCCCAGCCCTGGCCTTGGCAAATAACAAGTGTGCAATAAATGTCAATTAATAAGTAAATGAGTTGACCTGGCAGCAGACATGGTGGTAAAGCAGGCTGGTGAGCTACACTTGGAGATGAACGAAAGTAATCCCTGTGCCATAGGAAACCAAGCCAGAATTCATGTTGCAGGTACGTAAAATGGCAGGGCATGCCCCACTTATCCAGTACATACAAAAATGTTCCTGGCTAATTTTAAGAGTTACTCAATCAATGACAGACTTTAAGGATAATTGAATGTTCTTTGTTTCTCTTGGTAAAATCACAATTTGCAGAATTCTATTTGGCAAGAGACATAGTCCAAAGTTCTTTTCTTTTTTTAAGGAAAATTATTTCAATCACAAGAAGTAGATTGCATGGGACAACCTGTGAGAGTCCTTTCAGGTCAAAACATTCTACATCTCTAACAGCATTGTGCACTGGCATGGAATACATGGTAGAAGGAACATGCCTGGGCTGTGGGGTTGGACAGACCCGAGCCTGGCCTCCTCCTCTGCATGCAGCTTGATCAAGGTCTATCCTTTCTCTGAGTCTCTCTCATCTGCATAAATGGGGAGAGTAATACCTACCTTAGAGGATTGTTGTGAGAATTAAATGAGAGTATTACATATAAAAGTGCCTGGGATAGTTCTAGGCACATGGTAGATAATGAATAAATGGGAATATTTCTACCTTGCTCTCCAAAGTCACTCAGCAGAGTTACCTGAGAATACGAACCTCCCAGGAGGGCTCTTTACTTAGGGAATTACAGCTGCGGGTGAGACTTTGCCATTTGAGTGTGTTCCCTGTGGGACATATTACTTAAATAGCCCATTGAGACTTTTTTTTTTTTTAAGAGGAAAGGGGTTGAAGAGGATAAGTCAGTGGTGGAAACTTACGGGTTGGAATGTAGGCAGTGGTTAGCTGGCTGCTTTGAGGACATCAGGCTACCCTATATTCCTCCATCCACCCACCCATTCAATAAATTTTTATTGAACACAAATTCTGTGTTAGCATCAGGCTTGAGGCTAGGGATACAACAGTGAAGAATAAACAGTCCCTGCCCTTAAGAGTTCACAGTCCACTGGGAGAAACAGACAAGAACACAAGCAATTAAGATATAGTCCATTGTGGTCAATGCCAAGGGAGGGGAAGTATAGAATGCCATGGGCATGATGAGAACAAGACATGTGCTTTAACTTGCACTATTTTCAATGTACTCAGTGAGGGGTAAGGAAAAACAGATGTTTAAACTATTTTTTTAAAGACTGATATATTAAACACTGGTACGTCCATTACAACACTTAAAAAATAAAACACTACAAGGCTGGACACAGTGGCTCACCACTATAATCCCAAGCACTTTGGGAGGCCAAGTGAGGAGGATCACTTGAGGCCAAGAGTTCAAGACCAGCCTGGGCAACACAGGGAGAATTTATCTCTATTTAAAATTTAAAATTTTACAAATCAAGTCATAAACATTAGCTGGGCTTGGTGGTGTGTGCCTGTGTTCCCAGCTACTTGGGAGGCTGAGGTGGGAGGATTATTTAAGCCCAGGAGTTTGAAGTTGCAGTGAGCTATGATGGTGCCACTGCCCTCCAGCCTGGGTGATAGAATGACACCGTTATCTCCAAAAAAAAAAAAAAAAAGAGTGTTATTTGCTTTGGTAGACCTGGAGCGGATTTTCATATCCAGTTATGTAAGCAGTTGGGTTTCCAGTGATGTTTTAATGCAGTCATTGGTGGACACACTCTGGGAAGCTCTGGCTATGAGAGCACATAAAGTCCGCCCCCTGCTCCGGACATGAGGTTTAAAAATCTTTCCACACCACTGGATGGAAATGTGAATGATTGGTAGAAATTACCCAACTAACGGTTAGAGGTGGAAAGGAGTGACGGCACTATTTCAGGCATAATAAGAAGTATCAGAAGTGAGAAAAAGCATGGAATATTTGAGATACTAAATGGCACTTATTTAAATGACATCAATTGCTGGGGCATAGAATTGAAGTGGGAAGTGTCGACATACAAGCCAGAGGAGACAAATATAGGAGAAACTCTGTCAGAGACTGTCCCACACTACAGAAGACATTTATGGAAAATAATTAGAGCATGCACAAGTGTGCAGAAACCTGTGGGTAGAAGTGTTAAATTAACGTAGAATTTAAATGAGTCAAAACTCTCGGTATAATTTTTCCTAACATTCCTCTACAATGCCCAAAATGTTCCATATTCTTCATTAATCATGTTCATTATTTATATAATAATGGAGCAAAATTCTCAAACTAAAGAATGATTGAGCTGGGCGCGGCGGCTCAAGCCTGTAATCCCAGCACTTTGGGAGGCTGAGGTGGGCAGATCACTTGAGCCCAGGAGTTCTAGACCAGCCTGGACAATATGGCGAAACTCTGTCTCTACTAAAAATACAAAAATTAGCCAGGACTGGCGGTGCACACCTGTAATCCCAGCTACTCAGGAGCCTGAAGTGGGAGAATCCCTTGAACCCAGGAGGCGGAGGTTGCAGTGAGAGAGATTGCACCTCTGCATTCCAGCCTGAGCTACAGAGTGAGACTCTGTCTCAAAAAAAAAAGAGAGAGAGAGAGAGAATGATTAAGTGCATTTCTCCTTGTGACTCATGAAGAACAGTGCACCCACCCTCTGTGATGGGAAAATTCATGGCAGCACCACGCTGTGTGAGGTGAGTCTGCATCTAAACAGAAATACCGTGTCCGACTGGCGAGAAGGCCAATTGATTTTTGTTTCTGGAGTAGGACGGAGTTCACCCCAGCAAGGGTTTGGGGCCTTCCTTGAGACACTGGCCCCACCACATGCCTGGAAAAGTCGGGAGCGGGAGCTGGAAAGGAGACAGCAGGGACAGTAGGAGCAGGTCAGAGGTAGGCTCCCTTCTTAGGGCAGATGATCAAAGGCCAAATGCAGCAAAGAGTTTCAGTCCAGTTTGAGACCTGCCACACCAGATCTGAACAGAAACGGACACCTAAAGTGCAGAGCACATAGACATGCACAGCTTTAGCCTCCTGAGTAGCTGGGATTACAGGCATGTGCCACCATGCCTGGCTAATTTTGTATTTTTAGTAGAGATGGGGTTTCTCCATGTTAGTCAGGCTGGTCTCGAACTCCCAACGTCAGGTGATCTGCCCCCTCAGCCTCCCAAAGTGCTGGGATTACAGGCGTGAGCCACCGCTCTAGGCCAAGCAAATTGTTAATGCTATTAAAGGCACAGTACTGAATGAGATCACCAAGGACACGTGGTCAAAAGAGAAGACCAAGGTCCAATCTCTGAAACACTCCAACTTTAAGAGACTGGGGATAAGAGGAAGAACCAAAGGAGGCCAATAAGAAACCTCCAGTAAGATAAAAGGAAAATGAAGACATTGTGGTATCCTGAAAGTCAAGTGTAAAGTCTCAAGGAAGAGGAGTGGTAACTGCGTCAAATGCTGCTGATAGGTCAAATTGGAGATAAAAATTGACCATTTGATTTAGCAACATGGGGGTCACTGGTGATCTTGATAAAAGTAAATTTGGTGAAATGGCAGGGACACATGCTTTCTTGGCTACGTTAAGGAGCCACTGGCAGAAAAGAAATTGGAGGCAGCAGCACAGGTAGCTGGGCATCTTTTGAAAAATCACGATGCGGATGATACAGGGAATTCAACTGCCCAAAATGAAGCAAAGGAGACAAGAGATGGAAATGTCCCTCAGAGAGAAGCAGTCCTCAGGTAGCCCTTGAAGGTGAGAGATGGCAGCACAAAACCACAAGAATTATTCAAGAGACCCAGGAAGAAGGGGACTCGGCAGGGTATGGCCTCCAACAGCAACACGGGAGTGCTGGCCTGGCACCCACTTCCTGGACTCAGCATAGTAGGAAGCCACGTGGGCTGTACACAGGAGAGTTGGTAAATTGTCCCCCAAGCACTTGGAAATACATTTCCTTTCTGAGATACAAACATATTACATTAACTGCTCAGAGATATGCAGTCGTCTCAGACAGAAAAAATGGTTTTGAGGCCAGCAAGACTTGACCTGAGTGAGGGCATTAACAGAGCTAAAAAAAAAAATGTTGACACAAAACAAAAAGTAGAAGTAGTCCTCGATTTTCCCGCGTGCGTTACACAAACTACACTTTGACATATCACAAAGACAACTCAAGCCACCATTTCATAGGCTGCATGTGACCTTCCTTCCCTCAGGTTTCCAGGGGACACTTGAAGCTACCACAAGGTGGCGCTGCCTGCCATCCAACAGTTTATCAATGCCCTTGTTTACCGATTACTGAAATTATTTACATATTTTATTGCCTTTTTTCCTTATTATCTTATAAAATGAGCAAAAATTGGAAGTTATCATGAAGGAGAGAATCTACTGGCAAGGAGGCTCAAGTATCTAGTCCCTTTTGTTTTTACATTTCCTTTGTAAATTAATAAACTGTCATTCTTACTTAAATTTCAATCTCTGTGGAACTTCAATAGTATAAGTCAACATCCCTAACTACAACCAACTGAATAAAATCGCATACTGTCACCTGCAAGGTCAGACCCTGGACCATGGGAAGCCCATCAGGTTATCACTTTGTGAGTCTCTTGGCACATTTTTGGTTTTTCCTATTTGTACAACTCCCGTTTTTAGTCACTATGCACTTTTCCACTTGAAGTGGAAAATTCCACTTCATTGCAAACTCCAATGCCTAGAAGAGCAAGCCAGTAGCCTAAATGAAGAAAGCAAGCCCTGGGCAAGAATACTGAGGAATATAGCAGGGAGTGGTGGGGACTGTGACAAAATGGAAAGCACATACCTTGTCTAAAGTGGGCTGACACTCAAGCATAGCCGCTTGTTGCCATACGCAAATAAGGGTTCTTTATTGCCAAATCTCTTTGTAAGAAAAAAAAGGACTTTTATGCAAAATGTTATATTTTTGCAATATTAGCACCCCCCTCAAAAGAATACAATGAAGGCCAAACAAAACATATCTGTCAACCACCAGCTTGAGGCTTCAGTTGTGTAGTATTTATAGATTAGTACATATATAGCAGGATTTTTTCTTAAAATATTTTCATCAAAATAATACATGAGCATGGATTTTGCAAAATAGCTTACAACAAAAGGCAATAATCCTTTGTTCCATTCCTTCCAGGACCCACCCCAAAAGTCTCACCACTACCTCTTGATTCATCAGTTGTAGACATTTGAAACACTATTTAATTACTATCATGATACATGAAGATTTAACTCATTTAAAGTTCATCATATTTTTTAGTTTCAACCATAGATGTCTTCAGCCTGAAAGCTGAGTCAGGCTGGGCATGGTGGCTCATGCCTATAATCCCAGCACTTTGGGAGGCCAAGGCAGGAGGATCGCTTGAGCCCCAAAGTTCAAGACCAGCCTGGGCAACACAGTGAGACCTAGTTTCAACTGAAAATCAAAAAAATTAGCTGGCTGTGGTGCCTTGTGCCTGTAGTCCCAGCTACTCCAGAGGCTGAGGCGGGAGGATGGCTTGGGCTTGGGCTTGGGAGATCAAGGCTGCAGTGGGCAGTGGTGACGCCTCTGCACTCCAGCTTGTGTGACATAGCAAGGCCCTGTCTCAAAAAACGAAAACAAAAAACTGCTGAATCAATCAGCATTTAGTCAAAATCACAACAGTTATTTGATCAGAGAAAATCTAATATAAAGACTTGTTAACTGTGTAAAATTTAACGGTGTATAAAATGTTTAACAGAAACTGTAAAAAAGACTCTAAAACAGGGTTTCTCAACCTTGACGCTATCGGTGTCTTGAGCTGGAGAATTGTGGGTGCTGTCCTGTGCAATGCAGGATGTTTAGCAGCATCCCTGGCCTCCACCCAGTAGGTGCCAGTAGTATACCCCTCACCTCCACCAAATTGTGACAACCAAAAATCTCTCCTGGCCGGGAGCGGTTGTTCCCGCCTGTAATCCCAGCTTTTTGGGAGGCCAAGGTGGGAGGATCACCCGAGGTCAGGAGTTCAAGACCAGCATGGTTAACGTGATGAAACCCTGTCTCTACTAAAAATACAAAAATTCACTGGGCATGGTGGCGGGCGCCTGTAATCTGAGCCACTCGAGAGGCTGAAGCCCAGGGAATCGCTTGAACCTGGGAGGCAGAGACTGCAGTGAGCCTAGATCACATCACTGCACTCCAGCCTGGGCGACAGAGCGAAACTACATCTCAAAAAAAAAAAAAAAACAAACTCCAGCTTTTGCCAAATGTCCCCTGGGAAGCAAACTTGCCACTGGTCAGGAATCACTGCCCTAAGGTAGGTATCACAAAAGAAACAAGGGTAGGAAGCAGCTACCACCCCTAGGGCTAGGGGAAGGAAGAGAAGGGACTGAAATTATTAAAACTTAGAAAAGTAGAAGAGGTGACATTTAACCCCTCAGACCCCTTCTGGGGTCTCAGCCTGCTTGGCTGGTGCTGGGGTCTCTAAGGCGGGCAGCAGAAAGCTGGTTCTGCAGATGTTGGAAAAACTGGATTCCATGGCTGCCAGAAAAAGGACCTGCAGGTTGCAGGCAGAAACAGCTTCGTGGTCTGATGCTCTCTGAAACAGAAGCCTACGGGGAGGAGGAAGTCCCTTCCCTCCTCCAGCCTTGCAGCCTCCCTCGAGTGCCCCCTGGAGGCAGAGCCTAGCAGCGAGCCAGCAGGCTGAGCAGAAACGCGGCTTCCGGAGTCCGAGCCTCAGCATCACAAAGCCGAGGTAGAAAATTGTCTGAAGCCAAAAGACTGGAACTGGTAGAAGGGCCAGGCTCTCTACTAAGGTCTCTCATTTATTACCCCATGTGATTCTCAAACTCTGACGTGCTTATCAGTCACCGGGAATGTGAGACAAAATTGGAAAAGTAAGCAAGAATAATGGAAGGTCATGGCAAGAAGTTTGAACTTCTTCCCAGGAACTAGAGAGCCATTGAAGGGCTTCAGCAGTTAAACTTCATTTATTTCTTTATTTATTCTTTTTTTCTTTGTTTGTTTTGTTTTGTTTTGAGACAGAGTCTCACTCAGTCGCCCAGGCTGGAGTGCAGTGCCGCCATCTCAGCTCACTGCAACCTCTGCCTCCTAGGTTCAAGCGATTCTCCTGCCTCAGTCTCCCGAGTAGCTGGGATTATAGGCGCCTGCCACCATGCCTGGCTAATTTTTTGTATTTTTAGTAGTGATGGGGGTTTCACCATGTTGGCCAGCTGGTCTTGAACTCCTGACCTCAAGTGATCTGCCTGCCCTGGCCTCCCAAAGTGCTGGGATTACAGGCGTGAGCCACTGGGGCCAGCTAATTTTTGTATTTTTAGTAGTGACGGGGTTTCGCCTTGTTGGTCAGGCTGATCTGGAACTCCTGACCTCAGGTGATCTGCCCGCCTTGGCCTCCCAAAGTGCTGAAATTACAGGCGTAAACCACCGCACCTCGCCCGCAGTTACACATATTTATAGACAACATATTGGATATTTTTTCCTGATGTCTGGTCTTATCCACTGTGAATTAACTCCTACTGGTTTTGCTGTCAGTGTAACCTTATTTCTAATCTTGGGGACATTTCTCTTGAGCCCTCTATGACTCTCATTCCCACAGAGTTAGTGGCTCCTTCCACTCGGCTCTTACAGCTTGCTGTATAGACCTTTCTGTCTTTGTTTCTGTTGTTTAAATGTCTACTTCTCTCACTAGACTGTTAATGCCTCAACAGGAATTGTGTTTTATTGATTTTTGTTTGCCCACATTGTAATCTAATAAGTGTTTCTTAAAAGCTTAATGGAAGGATGAACGAGCAGGAAGGCAAGAAGAAATAAAAATATAAATGTACTTGGAAATCTACACCTCCCAGTCACAGAATGATTTTTCAGATGATAAGGAAATATTTTTGAAATATAGAATTACCATTTAAAGAATAAATAAGTTAACCCTCTTTTAAATTTTATGTGGGTATCTCTGAATTGGTGAAAAATCTAAACACAAGAGAAGATTTTGTTAAGTGACAAAAATACAAACATTATAAGATGCTGCCAATGTTACACTTAATTTAGCTCCTTGAAAGGTGTGTCTATCCAAGTAACATACTCCAGGACTCATACAGTAATAATTCTGGGTTGTAGATTAAGACTCTTTTGTTAGCTCCCTCAACTCAATCTTCCTTCCCTCCCTTATTTCTGACATTTCCCGCCGCCCCCCCCCCACCGCCCCCCTCCCCACCCGCCCCGAGTCTCTGTCTTGGCTTCCCCACTTTGGTGGAGGAGTCAATGTCTCCAGCCTTCCACTTTCCCTCACTATTGCTTTCATTTCTCCCTTACAATTCAGCATTTTTTTTTTTTCCTGTAGCGATGGGGTCTTGCCATGTTGCCCAGACTGGTCTTGAATTCTTGGGCTCAAGCAATCCTGCCTCAGCCTCCCAAAGTTCTGGGATTACAAACGTGAGCCACTTCACTTGGGCCAGCTCAGCAATTCTTTTGTTGTTATTGTTGCTTTTTGTTTTGGGTTTTTTTGTTTGTTTTGAGATGGAGTTTTGCTCTTGTTGCCCAGGCTAGAGTGCAATGGTGTGACCTTGGCTCACTGCAACCTCCGCCTCCTGGGTTCAAGCAATTCTCCTGCCTCAGCCTCCTGAGTAGCTGGGATTACAGGCACCTGTCACCACGCCTGGCTAATTTTTGTATTTTGGTAGAGACAGGGTTTCACCATGTTGGTCAGGCTGGTCTCGAACTCCTAACCTCAGATGATCCACCCACCTCAGTCTCCCAAAGTGTTGGGATTACAGGCGTGAGCCATCACACCTGGCCCAGCTCAGCAATTCTTAACATTCTCCTGGCATCCCAGTCCCCTGGTTTCCACCAGATTGCCCCAGGCTCTGGCTGGCACTGGAACAATTAAATCCGCCACTAGGTTCGGGTATTGCCTTGAGAAAAGCATAGCTGTGGCATCAAGCAGATTGAGTCAAATCTTGCCTCTGCCACTTTCTTAGCTCTGTAACCTTTGGAAAGTTATCCAGCTTTGCCCTTTTTCTGTATCCTCTCCTCTAAAGTAGTTAATAATGTCAGCATCGTGAGGTTGCTATGAAAATTAAAATATAAGTTACATGCAAAATATCAAGCATAGGCTGGGCGCAGTGGCTCACACCTGTAATCCCACCACTTTTGGAGGCCGAGGCAGGTGGATCACAAGGTCAGGAGTTTGAGACCAGCCTGGCCAACATGGTAAAATCCCATCTCTACTAAAAATACAAAAATTAGCCAGGAGTGGTGGTGAGTGCCTGTAATCCCAGCTACTCAGGAGGCTGAGGCAGGAGAATTGCCTGAACCCGGGAGACAAAGGTTGCAGTGAGCTGAGATCACGCCACTATACTCCAGCCTGGGTGACAGAGCAAGACTTCATATCAAAAAAAAAAAAAAAAAAGTCCAGGCGTGGTAGCTCACACCTGTAATTCCAGCACTTTGCATGGCCAAGGCAGGCTGATCACCTGAGGTCAGGAGTTTGAGACCAGCCTGACCAACATGGAGAAACCCTGTCTCTACTAAAAATACAAAACAAAAAACAAAATTAGCCGGGCGTGGTGGCACATGCCTGTAATTCCAGCTACTTGGGAGGCTGAGGCAGGAGAATCGTTTGGATCTGGGAGGCGGAGATTGCAGTGAGCCAAGATGGCACCATTGCACTCCAGCCTGGGCAACAAAAGCAAAACTCTGTCTCAAAAAAGAAAAAAAAATCAAGCATAATACCTTAGATGGGTTCCTGGATACTGACTAAGAGAGGGAGATGTGTGTGCAGGGGGATTTATTAGGGTTTGCCCTCAGAATCAACAGAATGGGGGAATGAAGAAATAGGAGTGGGCAGAGAGGAAAGTTGAACCGTGATGCAGTCACTCTGATGAGTCAAGAGAACCAATGACCCCATGTGGCTTAAATCAATGGGCAAGTTACCTTGTAACAGCCTTTGGCCCCCTTTGATCATTCCTCCTGGAATGCTTCCTTCATTCAGTTGGTTTCTAGGACCTCACACTCTCTTGGTTTTGCTTTTATCTCTCTGGTTCCTCCTTGATCTTTTTGGCTGGTCCCATCTTTTCTTCTCAACATCTTAATGTTACAGTGCCCCAGAGCTCAGCCTGGCCTCTTCTCAGTCCCTTGGTCATCTTGCCTAGCCTTGTAGCTTGAAATATACCATCTATTTGTCCTACAACTGCCAACTTTATATCTCCAGCCCAGACCTCTGCCCTAAACTCAGGGCTTGTATATCCAACGTCTTCTCTTTCTCTACTTGTATGTCTAATAAATAATTCAAACTTCAGTCTGCGCTTCCATCCCACACCACCTCTACCACCAAACCCACTCTATCTACAGTCTTCCCCATCTTAAATGATGGCAATCTCATCATTTCAGTTGCTTAGGCCCAAAATGTTGTGGTCACCTTTGACTCCCCTCTTCCTGTGGCGCTCCACACATAATCCATCGGGAAATACTACTGTAACCACTTTCAGAATATACCCAGAATCGGACCAATTTCATCACTAACCTTCTGGTCACTGTAGTTTCTCCCCTGAGTTATTGCTATTGCCTCTTAGCTGATTGTGTCAATCCTCTGCTCAGAATCTCTTAGTGACTGCGTACTTCTCTCAAATAAAGGCCAAAATACTTTCAGTAGCCTACAAGGCCCTCTGTGACCTTGCCCTTGGTTATCAGAGCGATCTTACCTTTTACTATCTTCTCCTTCACGCACCCCACTCCAGTTCTCTTATTGCTCCTGGAATATGACAAGCATGCCTGTGCCTCAGGGCCTTTGCACAGGCGTTCCCGCTATCGAAATATTCTTCCCCAAATGTCTGTGTGGCTCAGCCCGTTATGCTTTTTGAGTCTGTTCACATATTATCCTCTCCATACAGCCTTCTCTGACAACCTAACTTAAAATTGCCAGGCCACACCCCTCCTATCCCCAGCATTTTCAATCCCCCTTCCCTGCTTTACCTTGTCCTCACAGTCCTGATCACATTCAAACACACTAGATATCATAAATTATTTATTTACTGTATATTGTTTGTGTCCCGTATTTTGTTCACTGAACCCCAGCACCTAAACAAGGTCTAGTACATAGTAGGGTTTAATCAGTAGTACTGACTGAATAAAAACAAGTTATATGCTTATACTTAATGATTAAATTTCAATGCAATTATTTTTGCAGAGCCCATAATTTTAGTATTTTTATGGCATAGTGTAAACCTATGCACTGTGATTAGCTACTGTGCTTTTCATTAATGCATATCACTTCACTGAAAAATCACACAACCCTCTTCTGCAGATTTCAAAGTATCTGTCTTTTCTGAAAATGGTACAAGGGAAACTCCCATATCTGTACCTAAATATTGCCTGGAGTATAAATCATCATAACCAGCTTCACGTGACTCAAACACTGAAACAATGTGGCTGCACACAGGGTTGTGGGGTCAGGTTACCATGGTAACCTCGACTCTCATCTTCTCTGAGCTTAATTGTTCAATTCTGAAATTGCATGCTCTTGAGGTTTAGCATGCTTCAACTCTGCCAGGCCTCAGCTGGCAGGAAATTAAGTTATGGTATTAGTGTTCATCATAATCATTTGTTAATGATCATTTATATTTAGGAATATGAGAAAATATAGAAAAAGTAGGGTATTTAGGAGGGCTTTTCAATCTACCAAACATGGCTTTAAGTATTGGTGCTGGTTTTGCATATTGTAAGAACACACTGTTTATATTCCTGGTCCCCAAAATGCACTTGCCACATACTTTCGGTCATATTTGTGTTTCAGGATGTAAGCTCACTGAACTGGCTTCCTTGGTCCTTTAGAAGACTAAACAAATAGGCTGGGCACCTATAAACAAATAGGCTCACGCCTGTAATCCCAGCACTTTGGCAGGCTGAGTTGGGCAGATCACTAGAGATCAAAAATTCGAGACCAGCCTGGCCAACATGGTGAAACCCCGTCTCTACTAAGAAAATACAAAAATTAGTCAGGCTTGGTGACATGCACCTGTAGTCCCCGCTACTCAGGAGGCTGAAGCAGAATTGCTTGAACCCAGCAGGTGGAGGTTGCAGTGAGCAGAGGTCGCACCACTGCACTCCAGCCTGGGTGACACAGCGAGACTCCATCTCAAAAAAAAAAAAAAAAAAAAGAAGACTAACCAAATAAAAAAGTTGTAGGAAAATGTACAATTGATGTAGTTTAAGTTGTGGGAAGTGAAAGGCCTAGTTATTAAAAAGAAAGTGAGCCAACAATAAATTCTCTAAATTTTTTTTACTTGAGAAAAGAAATATAATCTTAATTTAAAAAATAAATCTGTAGTAGCTCAATTAATACAAATAAATGGAGACTTTCTTTATATAACCCTTTCCATTTTCAGAAACAATACTATAATCTTTATAACTAGGTTAATTTTTTTCACTAATAAGATACATTATCTCATTGTCTGGTTATATTTCTATACTCAAATCAAGGCTACAAGCTCCACACTTTGTCCTAGCCTTGATCTGAAACCTTAACAGATCCTGGGGGCCTGGATCAAGCCAACAACGGTGGGCAATAGAGGGGAGGGGTGCAGATTGGAAAACTGGTTATCTGATGGAATCCATCTATAACTGAATACAAGGATGTCTGAGTCTGTTCCTACTGCTATCACAAAAAAATTTAGACTGGGTAATTTATAAACAACAAACATTTATTCCTGACAGTTCTGGAGAATGAGAAGTTAAAGATCAAGGCGGTGGCAGATTCAGTGTCTGGTAAGGGCCTGTCCTTTTTTTTTTTTTTTTTTTTTTGAGACAGAGTCTTGCTCTGTTACCCAGGCTGGAGTGCAGTGGCACGATCTCAGCTCACTGCAACCTCCTCCTCACAGGTTCAAGCAATTCTCCTGCCTCAGCCTCCTGAGTAGCTGGGATTACAGGTGTGTACCACCACACCTATCTAATTTTTGTATTTTTAGTAGAGACAGGGTTTTCACCATGTTGGCCAGGCTGGTCTCAAACTCCTGACCTCAAATGATCCACCTGCCTTAGCCTCCCAAAGTGCTGGGATTACAGGCATGAGCCACCGCGCCCAGCTGGGCCTGTGCCTTATAGATGACACTGTCTATGTATTGTCACATGGCAGAAGAGAAGGGCAAAAGGGGCCAACAAGCTCCCTCAGGCCGCTTTACAAAGACAGTAATCCTATTCACAAGGGCTTCACCCTTATGATATAGTCACCTCCCAAAGGTCCCACCTCTTAATAGCAACACAGCAGGGATGATTAGGTTGGTGCAAAAGTAATTGCAGTTCTGCCATTACTTTCAATGGCAAAAACCATGATTATTTTTGCACCAACCTAATAAATTTCAATGTACACATTTTGGAGGAACACAGACATTCAGACCACAACAGAGGGGTGAAGAGAAAAGTTTTTTGATCTTCAAATTTCCAGCATAAGTGAGCGGGTGGAATAGTGGCTTGACACTGTCAACCATTGCATTAGGACGTCTATTCTAAGAAGGCTCGTGCAAGAAGATGGAGATTCCATTTGTGGTTTGTGACCCAGTAAGGTGGAAAAGGTTAGTAGACAGATATGTGAAGCATTAAGATAAGAGGCTTGGACTAGAGCTATAGATGTGGGAGTGAACTAAGCCAGAAACAGCAGCCTTTCTGGTTTCAAGGATTGGTGAGAATGAGGACTGGGACTCAGGATAGGCTACTGCTTATCCTGCAAAAGATGTACACCAACAGAAAGTATGTGGAGGTGTGAATTGACATGGCTCCTTAGCCCCAAGTTCTGTGGTCTCAACAGTCCACAGGTGTGAGGAATCTGTAGGTCCTCACCTACAGAATGGTAGGCTCAGTCCACTCTCTTTTTTTATTTTGTTTTGTTTTTGAGATATGGTCTTGCTCTGTTGCCCAGGCTGAAATGCAGGTAGAAATCACAGCTCACTGTAGCCTCCCTGGCTCTCCTGAGTAGCCAAGACTATAAGCATGCACTACCATGCCTGACTAGTTTATTTTTTGAAGAGTTGGAGTCTTGCTATGTTGCCCAGGCTGGTCTCAAACTCCTGGCCTGAAGCAATCCTCCTCCCTCAGCCTCCCAAAGTGCTGGGATTACAGATATGAGCCACTGTGCCCAGCTCAGTCCACTATATTTTCTTCTGTTTTAGGCAGGGTTTGGGTTGCAGGTGGTAAAGAGAGGGGGAATGTTCAAATATCCAGCTTGTCTCTATATAAAGAAACTCTTGCCACACTGTAGTAACAGACTCCCAAATTTCATTTCTTGCTACACCGTTGGCTTATGTGACCTTTCAGTCTTCCCCCAAGGATTTATCAGGATACAATAGTGTGATCTGAAATGGCCCCTTATCAACTAAGTAGACCCTAAGATTAGGGAAACAAAAGTTACCTATAGGTTGAGGGATCAGGGCCAGGCTGGCATGGCAAGTTTCTCAATTCCTACAGTTTCAAGGACAATCAAACTCTTGTTAAACTATCTAATAATGGGAGCTATCAGGCCAATTATTAGACCCCTTCTAACTCTGATTTACAACCCAGACCACTGCAACTCTGATGGACAGAGGATTGGCCTTACAGAGATTCTTTCCTGATAAGCAACTGCAGCCCTTAAGGCAGCTTCAGCCATCTTATAGAGGCTGCACATGTCTATTTTGTGTCCTATAGTTGAACTTTTGACAAAAGAGCCAAATTCCATCACATTTTAATGCTAAAATTCCACCCAAAAGTAATCATGGGATGTATGTTTTATATATATATATGTTTACCCATTGCTCATGCATTGCTTACAAATACGCATAGCTTTTCTCCCAAACCTGCTGGATATGTACGACTTCAGGCCCTGTAAGGTGTAAAACCCAACCTGCCCTTCCCCTCCTCAAAAAGAGAGCCCCCTTAGGTCCACACTGGAGACTTTCTCGTCCCAGTTGGCAAACTGATATGGCCAATACAGCTCTCCTTTCTACTATGTAGCCATCTTGGTTGTCTTTTGGGTGACAATAGTAATTGAGACTTTGGGCTTGAAGAAAATCTCTGTGGAAAGGTAGGTAAAGTGAGAAAGGAAACAGCCAGAGATGGAATCCTCTGGAACCCTAACATCTAGGAGCAGAAAGAGGGACTGCAGAGGGAACTTAGGTTTACAGAGAAATAGAAAGAAAAATGGGGGTGAGAGGAGGAAGTGGTGTTCCAGAAGTCAAGGGGTAAGAGTTTCAAGGAGGTAGAATGTTCAACTGTGTTCAATGCTGCAGAAAGCAATTAAATAGGGGGCAAGAAAGTCTATGAGTTTGGCAACTAGGAGGACGCCATGACCTTGGCTAGACCAGTTTTATTCTTCCAAGCCTGAGAGCAATGCTTGACTGAGAAGAGCAGAGGTCAGGATGGGAGCTTGCTTGTGTTGAGTTGGCAAAAGAGGGGGTCACAGGATTCAAGAATTTTTCTCAGCCCAAAATATATAATTTGTTACATATATTATGTAATATATAATTTATATTGAAACTGTTGGTAGGTGTTAAATCACCAAGTAATTTATTGTCTACCCAGATGCACGGGGGTGAGAAGGGGAAGAGGATACACTGCAATTCTCAGTGCTTGCAGCAGGATAGTGAGTTTACAGGTATGTCCCCGCTTTTCTTCTTCTTTCTTACCCCCTCCTACTTCTTCAAATATTTAATCATATGCTTTTTTTTAAAAGAAAAAAAATTTAAACATAACAAAAATATATCTTGCAAGGTATTCATTGACAGTTACCCTATCGAATAAATTCATGAGAGCCCATTGTTTTGGACTAAGTTCCTGCACTAGGGCCCAGCAGACCAGACCAAACCAGCATGAAGTCAGTTGTGCTAAATGTGTCATAATCAAACTGAATTTTGAAATGGGCCAGTTTTCAAAAAGAAAAAATAATAAAATAAAACAGAGATTCACAGCAACCAATCAGAAGGGGCCCAGGTTACCAAAGGGCATGATAAGAAAGTTCCCTCTGTTTTGACTCTATAAGGAAGATAATCTTGAAATGACCAATCTGCTTCTTGTCCTTTGTTTCTGTTTTCTTCAGCTCTTGTCTGCCTAGAAAGCCAATGCCCTCTGCTAAGCTCAGCAGAACACTTACTCTATTTTATACAATGAGATGTTGCCCAATTCTAGAAGAGCAAATAAATGCTGATTAGATCTTTAAAGTAATTTTGTCTTTTGACACTTCAAATGAGTAAGGAATGACAAGAAAGTATTGTTTCCAATGTTATTTCAAACTTTCAGTTAGATATATTCCATTATAGTTGATCTGCATTTGAACATCAGAAGAAAGTATAGGCCGGGTGCAGTGGCTCACGCCTGTAATCCCAGCACTTTGGGAGGCTGAGGTGGGAGGATTGCTTGAGGCCAGGAGTTTGAGACCAGCTTGGCCAACATGGCGAAACCCTGTCTCTACCAAAAACACAAAAATTAGCCGGGCGTTGTGGCGCATGTCTGTAATCCCTACTACTTGGGAGGCTGAGGCAGGAGAATCTCTTGAACCTGGGAGGCATAGGTTACAGTGAGCTGAGATCATGCCACTGCACTCCAGCCTGGGACACAGAGCAAGATTCTGTCTCAAAAAACAAAAAACAGAAAAAAAAAAAGGAAAAAGAAGAAGGAGGAGGAGGAGAAGAAAGTATAGGACACTGAAATCACCAACATGCGGATTTAAACCAGTAAACTCTTAATCCTAGCTGAATTTTAGACTCACCTAAAGAGCTTTGGAGAAAATATTGATAACCAGACCAATTCCATCAGAGTATCTGGGGCTGTAGCCCAAGCATGGGTATTTTTAATGTTCTCCAGGAGATTCTATGTGCACTCAGGGTTGAAAATAGCTGGATTAAGCTAGGTGCATAACAGCATTGCGTCTGAAATTCATTCCACTGCATTTTCCTCTCCACTCCCCTATAGGGGTCAAGGCCCTATGTCCTCTCAAGGTTTGCTGAGAAATTGCTGACATGAGGTAGAATTGATTAGTAGGAGAAAAGGCATACAAATTTACTTCACGTGTTTATAAGGTAGCCTTCAGAATGAGGACCCAACCCCCCCAGTGAGGTACAGAAGCTAATGTACCATCTTCAGGTTATAGAAAGAATGAAGGCTCAGAGCTTGGCCCAAAACAGGTTACGTTGGTAAATCAGGTTTTAGTGGCAGGATAGGTTATGAGAGGGAGAGGGGAAGAGGCTTGGCTAGCAAAGGGGGCCTCCTTATGTAGATGAAACCTCACAGGTAGCAGCCCGCAGAGAGAACAGATGATGTATGTTTCTTTTCAGACTTTTAAAGGTATCAGTCTCTCAGCTGATCTCTCCTAGTTCTGGAAAAGGCCTAGAAAGGGAAGGCCTGGCTGCATCAATGGAGATTCTCTACAGATGCAAATTTTCCTTACAAAAGACAGCTTTGCAAGACACTTGGCTGGCCCTGTAGCAGCCACTTCAAAATATGTCAAAGAAATGTATTTTGGGGTAAAATTTTTTTATTTCCTTCACTCCCTTGCCAGGCCAGATCAAGCCACCCTGACACACTTTCAAAGCATCCTTTACTGTTCTGGCAGTCTCTAATTAATTCAGCATGTATTTGTGTGACTTTTCCATTAATATCTGCCTTCTCAACAGGTCAGATGGTATTATACCCAGCTCTAAGCACAGTGCCTGACACATAGCAAGTGCTCAATAAACATCTGTCAAATAAATAAACTGGTATCAAAATATTTACAGATGAGATGATGGCTATTGAGAGGCTTTTTTCCTCTTCAGATCAACTGAGACAGGAGAATAGGGTCTGGAGGCAAGGAACATAAGGTCGATTCACGCTGACTTCCTAGAACTAAATCAAATGGAAATGCTTCGGCAATGACAGGAAGGTGAATGGCTTTGTAACTTCACTTCATCTTCTCCATTTACATAGGCTACACACACTGAGTAACATCTTCTCCATTTACATAGGGCACATACCGAGTAAATGACTTTGTAACTGGACTTCATCCTCTTCATTTACATAGGGCATACGCCAAGTAGCCAATGGGAGACCTCTAGAGGGTATTGAAACCCCAGAAAATTCTGTAACTGGGGCCCTTGAGCCACTTGCTTGGGCCCGCTCCCATCCTGTGGCACGTGCTTTCATTTTCAATAAATCTCTGCTTTTGTTGCTTCATTCTTTCCTTGCTTTATTTGTGTGTTTTGTCCAATTCTTTGATCAAAACTCCAAGAACCTGGACACCGTCAACCAGTAACACAACCAGTTCTCTGATTCTCCAACACCAGCTGAGTATGCCACAATTCAATTTGATTGTGTGCCGGCTCTCTGGAGCTAGCTCAGACTCCGCAGGTTTAAGAGCTCAGTCACACAGACTGCACTCACTTCAGAGGCCAGTCACAAGGATCCAGTCTCCAGGTTATCCATACTCCTGTCTGAGTTGGCTACAAAGCTGGGGGTTCCTACAACCACCTCCTTCAGGTTCCATAATTTGCTGGAATTGTAACTGTAAGAAGTCTGTGCCTGATGCATACAGCAGGTCAATATGCTGAGACACCAGGTTGCAGCAGAGAAAGAGGTCTAATCGTAGTGTAACCAAAACACAAGTTTAGTCTTTCGCTGCTTGTGAGGCAGGAGAATAGGGCCTGGAGCAAGGGAACTTAAGGGCTTTGTAGAACTAAATCATATAGAAACACTTCAGCTATGACAAGAAATATCCTCTTCATTTACAGACGGTATACACCAGGTAACCAATGGAAACCTCTAGAGGGTATTTAAACCCCAGAAAATTCTGTAACTGGGCTCTTGAGCCACTTGCTTAGGCGGCTCCCACCCTGTGGAGTGTGCTTTCATTTTCAATAAATCACTGCTTTTGTTGCTTCATTCTTTCCTTGCTTTGTTTGTGCATTTGTTCAATTCTTTTTTTTTTTTTTTTTTTTTGAGACAGAGTCTTGCTCTGTCACCCAGGCTGGAGTGCAGTGGCGCAATCCCAGCTCACTGCAACCTCTGCATCCTGGGTTCAAGCAATTTTCCTGCCTCAGCCTCCTGAGTAGCTGGGATTACAGGTGCCTGCCACCATGTCCGGCTAATTTTTGTATTTTTAGTAGAGACAGGGTTTCACCATGTTGGCCAGGCTGGGGTCTTGAACTCCTGATGTCAGGTGATCCACCCACCTTGGCCTCCCAAAGTGCTGGGATTACAGGTGTGAGCCACCGCGCCCGGCCTTGTTCAATTCTTTATTCAAAACGCCGAGAACCTGGACACCAGTAACACTTGCAGAGTCCAATTAATAAGAGCAAGATTTGGTATAAAGTGAGTTGTTATTCCAGAGCTAGCTTAGGGAAAGAAGTACAGGCTTCCTGCTCTAAGGGCTCTGCTTTGCTTTTGGAGGAGAAAGTAGGCACTTTTAAAGGGGAGTGCCGGGAGTAGTGGCTCATGCCTGTAATCCCAATATTTCGGGAGGCCAAGGCAGGCAGATCACTTGAGCCCAGGAGTTTGAGATCAGCCTGGACAACATGGCAAAACCCCTTCTCTACAAGAAGTTTAAAAATTAGCTGGGCATGGTGGCACGTGCCTGTAGTCTCAGCTACTCAGGAGGCTGAGGCAGGAGGATCATTTGAGCCTGGGAAGTTAAGGCTGTAGTGAGCTGTGATTGCGCCTGCACTCCAGTCTGGGTGACAGAATGAGACATTCTGTCTCAAAGAATAATAATAATAAAATAAAAGGGAACTTGGCAAGAATGGCACACAGGAAAGGGAAACGCAGGTTGGGGGGTCCACGTGACTGGCTTTAGTGCTTTATCCACGGGTGCCATTATGGGGAGAACAAGGTTGTATTTTTCGTTGTAAATTGATGGTTGTCTCTCAAGGCAATCTCCTGGTGAGAGACAGTTCTGCTCTGCAGCTTCTAAGCACACAGTTAGATAAGCTTGCCCTGCAGGGAGTGTCTGGTGAAGGGAAGGTAAAAGGTTATAATTGCATTTCTAAACAGCTAAGTAGGAAGTAGGGAATAGAAGAAAAAGGAGAAAACAGAAAACAAGAAATAAAAAAGAAAAACATAATAAAAACTCATTCTCTTTCTCTTAGAAAAATGGGGGTACTTGGTTAAAATAGGGCCTCCAAACAAGGAGATGGGTGGAAACCTTGAGAGCTTGGGACTGTGGCTTTTAAGAGCTTTGGAGTGGGCTGAAGTATACAGATCATCGATTGGTTGAAGAGTTCAGGGCAAAGTCATGGGACAGAAACATGAAGAAGCAGTGTTCTCATGCTGGTTCTGTTCCTCTATGGGGGGTCTTCAAACTGGTTGGCATCTGCTGTTTTGCGGGAATCCAGGATCTGAAAAACATCTTAAGCAATGCTTTTTTTTTTTTTTTACTTTTTTTTTTTTTTTGAGATGGAGTCTTACTCTGTGGCCCAGACTGGAGTATAATGGTGTGATCTTGGTTCACTGCAACCTCTGCCTCCTGGGTTCATTCAAGTGATTCTCCTGCCTCAGCCTCCCAAATACCTGGGATTATAGGCGCCCGTCACCATGCCCGACTAATCTTTGTATTTTTAGTAGAGACGGGGTTTCACCGTGTTGGCCAGGCTGGTCTCGAACTCCTGACCTCAGGTGATCCACCCGTCTCAGCTTCCCAAAGTGCTGGGATTACAGGCGTGAGCCACTGCGCCTGGCCTTAAGCAATTCTTAAACAAAAGCCTTGTGATTCTTATGTCAGAGAGCTTATCTACCTTAAACAAAAGCCTTATGATTCTAACGTCAGAAATCCTGTCTATAGGAACAATGGGGATGCAGACGGTCAGTATATACTGCTATGTGATTTGGGGGTTACCAGGAAGTAGATCAAAGTGCAACCTGATTAATACTTTATTATAACTGTGTTTCTGTCCAGAATTTTTGTTAGCTCATGACTTCAGAATGACTCCAAACTTAGGAAAGCACTCTACTGACTTTCACTTGTTTATAATAAAGGGTACAACTCAGGAACAGCCAAATGCAAGAAAGGCAAGTGCAAGATATGGGGCGGGTGGGGTATGTGAAGCTTCCATGCCCTCTCCCAAGAAGCACTCTCCCTGGAGGCTAGGGGTTATTATGGAGGTTTCATTCTGTGGGCATGATTGATGAAATCATTGGTCATTGGTGATTAACTCAATCTCCAGCCCTTCTCTCTCCAGAGGTTTTTGGGGTGCAGGGTCCTGAAGCCACTTAAGATGAGCCCTCAGCTACCAGCCATTTTGTTCAGCATACAAAAACACTGATCACTCCAGATATTCCATTTTAGGAGCTTCATACATATTATACCTTTCAGGGAACAGTTTTGTTCCATCTTCCCTCCCACGGCAGGCCAGACTGGCCCGGGAGGAGAAATGGAGCCTTGGGCAGGACCGAGGCTGGAGAAAGCCAGGGCCAATGGGATACACACCCAGGAGAGGGCTCGCTGGGAAGCCAGGAAGAGTCTAAAAGCTGCAAATCCTAGAAATAAGAGTGAGAACAATAGGAGTGTGAGGTTTGCAAAGGAGGCGCAGGAAGCAAGTTCAGAGGGAGGTGTGAAGAGCTCCCACCCCCAGGGCTGAGAGCCTTTCACGAATGCCCAAGGCCAAGTTCTGAACAGGGGGATGTTAAGGGCACCTGTACTGTTCAGATAAGTTCCAAAAGGGCCCTTCCAATGCTGAGATTCTTATTTACATAGTAACAGGTTTAAAAAAAAAAAAGAAAAGAAAGACTATGAAAAAGTACAAGGTTTCATTTTCATAAATAAAACAACCGTAATCACTGAATTGATGTTATGTTGGAAAGTTCTCTGCTTCTAGAATATGCACAACTAAGGGGAAAGATGGCTTGAGATAAATGATAAATATGATGCCTTATTTAAAGAACATCTTAAGTTTGTAACAGCTTCCAAAAATATAGTATGAAGAAATGTGTGTTATATAATCCTCATTTCTTAAATGACTCAGATACATGATTGATTTAGTATTTAACAGTGGTTCAACATTTCAAAGGTTGATTCTAAACACATTCACGTATTGCTGCAGATATTTCCTATCTAGATTCAAAGTCAGAACTCACTGAAGAATGCCAAGGACACATGAAGAACATCCCACAGCCTGTAAATTAAGGGACAGCTTATCTTTACTTTCACACAGCCATTTACTTCTTTCATTTAAGACATTTGTCTGAGTTGGGTCATTTGGTACAAAACCTTGTAGATAATAGAAGAAATTAGCAAAAATATTAGAAATAAAGCTTTTAGAATTGTTTGAAAAGGGACAAAAAATATAGAAAGTCATTTTTAAGTAAACAACTAGAAATAAGAATTCTAGGTAAATTTTTAAAAGGTAATGAACATCATTTTCTGAGACCTTCATTGTGCATAGTATATTTTTAATGTTGTGGAACTGAAGCCAAGATAGAATTTTACAATTTCTAACTGGCTCAAGAGAAATTGCTTCCATAAGGAAAGGTTTTCTCATTAGGTGTGAATTCTGTTTTTCAAAACGATTTAAAATTAAAGATGTGTATTAACAAAGCCAAACAGAAAAGATAGCAGGAGCAATTCCTTTAATCATTGGAAACACAGCAGTGCGAAGAGTGGACAGGCAATGTTAAGTTTACAATCTCTTAAAGTACCTTTAGTAGTATTCTTTGCACACAGGAACGCACTCCTCCTAATATGACAGGCTTTCTCTCTCACCAAAACCTTTCATACTGGAGCAAATAACAAAATGGAGTGTGTCTTCCTTCTGCTAGAGTCCCCAGTCTGGTGGGAATATGGCTGACATTGTTTTCTGCTGGCAATGCAGGATGTCGTTCGACACGCAGTTGCACATCCCATCTCTGGCACTTCTGTCTGAGCCTGTTTCTTTGCCGCTGTCCAGGCCTTTCCCAAGATAGGAGCAACCATATCCCAGCTTGCTGCCTGCCCTGTCACTTTGCTGTTAGTGTCTCTGCCGTGCGACCAAGCTCCCATGTGGCTTCCCGAGCAGCTCCATTAGTATTCTCACTGTGACTGAGCCCAAGGTAACGGGCAAAAGAAAATCACCAACTGCAAGGCCTGGAATACAGCTGTTCTGCACACATCTCTAGGTAACAGTCATCACAATTCAGTCCCCAAGCTGGACGTGATGGGTGATAAATGAGTAACACAGATGCTGCTGTTACTTAGAGGCAGACCTGCAGAAGCAGGACAGAAGTCTCGGGCAAATACACATCAGTAATTACTTATCTGCTACTTGATTGCTCTTACACAAAAGAAAAGCAGCTCTTCCGTGTGAAAGGAGACACCCAAACTTAGAGCTAGTTTGAGTCTTGGGTCTTCCCTTATCCCCCAGTTGGGTGATTGCTGGCAAGTTATAGTATCTTCATCTGTACTGAAGTCCAGGCTTGCTGGGAGAGTTCAGGGAGCCGCTCCTGGAACTGAGGCAGGAGTTGCTTACACCTTTCCGGCCGCCTCTTGATGGGCAATGTCAAACAGCTTTAAATTCTTCCTCCCTGGTTCCAATAACTGGCCTAGTCCATAAGCCACAGGGTCCTGAACTCCACAGTTCTTTCCTAGCACCAGTTCTCATTACTGGACTTGGTGTCTATAGTATTCATGAGTTAATTCGGGATATATTTAGGGTTCCCATTACACTCCAGGCACTGAGCAACACAGATACAGTCTCTGCACTCGTGGAAGTTACAAGTCAAAATAGAGAAACAGGCAATCTAATAATGATTTTTTTTTTTTTTTTTTTTGAGACGAAGTCTCTTTCTGTCGCCCAGGCTGGAGTGCAGTGGGGTGATCTCGGCTCACTGCAAGCTCCGCCTCCCGGGTTCACGCCATTCTCCTGCCTCAGCCTCCCGAGTAGCTGGGATTACAGGCGCCCGCCACTACAGCCAGCTAATTTTTTTGTAGTTTTTAGTACAGACGAGGTTTCACCATGTTAGCCAGGATGGTCTCTATCTCCTGACCTCGTGATCTGCCCGCCTCGGCCTCCCAAAATGCTGGGATTACAGGCGTGAGCCACCGCACCAGCCCCAATAATGATATTAATAAATGAGTGACAAGCTGGGAAAAGTGCTATGAAAAAGAAGCACAGGGTGCTATTGGAATGAATGCCAGGGAGACCAGGGTTTCAAGGAAGGCTTTTCCAAGGAAATGACCCTTAGGCACAGAGTTGAAGAATGAGAAGGCATTAACTAGATGAAGGGAGGCTGGGAGGAAGGTGGCCAAAAGTATAGCATGAAGAAGTCAGAGAAAGCGGAGTAGCTGGCTTGGCCTGGAGACCATGTTTGGGATTTGGGTTCTGTCCTAAGAGTGATGGAAAATCACTGAAGGATTACAAGCAGGGTGATAGCAAAAATATATTTTTTTATTTTTATTTTTGAGATGGAGTCTCGCTCTGTCGCCAGGCGGGAGTGCAGTGGCGTGATCTCGGCTCACTGCAACCTCTGCCTCCTGGTTTCAAGTGATTCTCCTGCCTCAGCCTCCTGAGTAGCTGGGACTACAGGCACATGCTACCACTTCCAGCTAATTTTTGCATTTTTAGTAGAGACAGGGTTTCACCACATTGGCCAGAATGGTCTCAATCTCTTGACCTTCTGATCCACCTGCTTTGGCCTCCCAGAGTGCTGGGATTATAAGCGTGAGCCACTGGGCCCAGCCCATAGATTTGCATTTTTAAAACCCACAGTGGGGCTGGGTGTGGTAGCTCCTGGCTGTAATCTCTACACTTTGGGAGGCCTAGGCGGGTGGATCACTTAAAGTTGGAGTTTGAGATCAGTTTAGTAGAAAGTTTGAAACCCCTTTCTACTAAAAATGCAAAAATTAGCCAGGCATGGTGGTGTAACCCTGAAATCCCAGCTACTCGGGAGGCTGAGGCAGGAGAATTGCTTGAACCCAGGAGGCAGAGGTTGCAGTGAGCCGAGATCACACCACTGCATTCCAGCTTGGGCAACAGAGTGAGACCCAGTCTCAAAAAAAAAAAAAAAAAAGAAAAAAGGAAAAAGAAAACCCACAGGATATTGTGGGAATAATATATTGTACAGGTGAAAGAGTAGAAGGAGGCTATTGCCATGATCCAGGTAAGAGCTGATAAAAGCCTGGATGGGGGTGGTGACAATACACAACACAGTGCTGAATGCTGGGGCTACAGGGCAAAACAGGATGGACTCAGGCCCTTAATGGAGTTTATGGGGAAGACATTAAACTGGTATTCACAGCTAGGATGAGTACAGTGAGGGGTACAGACCTCTGCAAGTGCTCTGAGCAAAAGTTCTAGAATATCCTTCTGGTACTCTATTGCCTCCTGGTCCTGGAGCCTGGCCTTGGAACAGCCCTTCCAAGAGTAAGCCCGTGAATCCCAAGTAGTGGCTCACTGATAATCATCTGGATGGTGACTTCCATCCAGGTTTCTGAGTATCACTCTTTTTGGATTTCACCTCCTGAAAAAAGTGGGAACCTGCTAATGAAACCCTGCTCCAAAGAGTTAAAAAAACCAATGACTAACAAAAATTCTTACATTTACAGGAAGACAGATTAAAAAAAAAAAAACAACAAAACACCCCACTTACTAAAACACTAAAACTCCTTCAGCTTATGAGATAACAAAACAGAATAAAATAAACTAGAACTGATGTAACTGACTGGAGTTTGCACAGCACAAGCTTGCTGATTTCACAGCCTAGATTTCTACCAGCTATTTCATGCCAACTCCTCCCAAATTTACATATGGGACTCATAAAAAGACATAAAGAGATAACTGTGCATGCCTGAAGACTTTCCAGACCTCCCTTTCCTTCTACCAATCACCTACCAATCCTAGAATCCACCCCCTAAACCTTCCTTAATAAAATTACTGCCTTAAAGCCAGCTTAGGAAAACAAATTTGAACTAGTCTACTGTCCCCTTGGGAGTTGACTTACAATAAAAAGCTTTTCTTTTCTCAAAAACCTGGCATCAAGTATTGACTTCTAGCACATTGGCCAGTGAGCCCCTTTTGCTTGATAACACTAAAACTGCCCAACGGGTTCTTCCCACCTGCTGCACAAATAAAGACCACAGCCTTGCAGTAAAGAAAATTTAATTGACTCGAGGTTGGCCATGCTACACTGCAGATAGGGATAGAGTTATTACTCAAATCAATCTCATCTCAGGCTCATAGGTTAGGGGTTTTTCAAAGGCAGTTTGGAAGAAGGGATTGGGGTGGCCATGCAATGGGTGTTTGCTGCTAATTGGTTGGGGAGGAGATGAAATATAGGGGGTCGAAGTTATCTTCTTGAGCTGAGTTGCTTCCGGGTGGGGCCGCAGGAGCAAAGTTGGCATGTCCAGGTGGAGCCATGGGTGTCAGACATGGAAAGAACCTGAAAAATATCTCAAAGGGCCAATCTTACACACTACAATAGTGATGCTATTTGCAGGAATGGCTGGCAATCATTTATGTCTACATCTTAGCAGAATTCAGGCTCCTCTCCTCTTAGCCTGTTGGTGGCCTTTCATTAGCTTAACCACATTGATTTTTTTTTTTTTTTGAGACAGAGTCTCACTCTGTTGCCCAGGCTGGAGTGCAGTGGCATGATCTCGGCTCACTGCAACCTCCACCTCCCAGGTTCAAGCAATTCTCCTGTCTCAGCCTCTTGAGTAGCTGGGACTAGAGGCCCTTGCCACCACACCTGGATAATTTTTGTATTTTTAGTAGAGACGGGGCTTCACCGTATTGGTCAGGCTGGTCTCAAACTCCTGACCTCAGGTGATCTGGCTGCCTCAGCCTCCCAAAGTGCTGTGATTACAGGCCTGAGCCACTGCGCCCAGCCGACCACATTGATTGAGTTTTGGGGAAAGACTACTATTAAATAGGCCTGATTATTTAATAATAGGCCTTGATTATTTAATAATAAACCATAGGTTATTTAAACTATAACCTAACTCAGTGGTCCCCAGCCTTTTTGGCATCAGGGACTGGTTTTATGGAAGACAATTTTTCCATGGAGAGTGGAGGGGATAGTTTCGGGATAATTCAAGTGCATTATATTTATTGTGTGCTTTATTTCTTTTATTATTACATTGTAATACATAATGAAATAATTATACAACTCACCGTAATGTAGAATCAGTGGAATCCTTAGCTTGTTTTCCTACAAATAGATGGGCTCATTTGGGGTGATGGGAGACAGTGACAGATCATCAGGCATTAGACCCTCTTAAGGAGTGTGCAGCCTAGATCCCAGGTATGTGAGAGATACTCAGAACACAAGGGGGTTCACACTTCTATGAGAATCTAATGCCACTGCTGATCTGACAGGAGGTGGAGCTCAGGCGGTAACGGCGAGTGGCGTAAATATAGATGAAGTTTTGCTCTCTCACCCATCTCTCACCTCCTGCTGTGCAGCCTGGTTCCTAACAGGCCAGAGACTGGTGTGTGGCCCAGGGGCTGGGGACCCCTGACCTAAATGTCTTCCAAAGTTAGCTCAGCCTAAGATCAGGAATAATTAAGGCAGCTTGAAAGCTAAAGGCAAGGGAGGGGTGGGTTAGATCAGATCTCTTTCTCTGTCACAATTTTCTCACTGACACAATTTTTACAAAGGTGGTTTCAACACTGACTTTCCTTTTTTTTTTTTCTTTGAGACAGAGTTTTGCTCTTGTTGCTCAGGCTGGAGTGCAATAGTGCAATCTCGGCCCACTGCAACCTTCGCCTCCTGGGTTCAAGCAATTCTCTTGCCTCAGCCTCCCAAGTAGCTAAGATTACAGGCACACGCTGCCATGCCCAGCTAATTTTTGGTATTTTTGGTAGAGACGGGGTTTCACCATGTTGGCCAGGCTGGTCTCGAACTCCTGACCTCAGGTGATCCATCCATCTCGGCCTCCCAAAGTGCTAGTATTACAGGTGTGAGCCACCACGCCCAGCAACACTGAGTTGCAATCTCTGTATGTTGATTCTCTCCTTTCCAAGCACAGGCCCAAACTAGAATCCACTGAATGCCCAAGCTTGCTGATTAGAAAAACTTCCACTATCAGCAGGTGCAACCAGATCAGCCTCCCCAGCACCTGACCCACCCCAGTGCCAAATACTCAACCTCCCAATCCTCTCCTGGTTAGACCCTTTCTTAGTCCCACGGGTTTCCAAGATACAAGTGCAACTTTCCTGCAGCTATGATGGAGAGGCACTTTTATTAAAAGTCCTTAATTTCCAGCACTGAAAACTTCTGAAAAATAGTGGAATTACACATTCTCATCTTAATAGATTATCAGTTTTGCTGAATTATTTTTATCATGGCAAGACTACTATAATAGCTTTGTTAATGTAAATAAAGTCAGAGAGGAGCTAGTACTTTTGAAAAGCACTTGTACCAAATATTTATTGCTATTCTTTTCTGAAATCAGTAACTTTCCAAAAAGAGTGGAACCACCGTGGCTTTCATTTTGGGTTTCGGAGTGAGAAGAAAAGGAGATCCTGGTAAAAGTCCTGAACTCATGAACATAAACTATAATAAAGAAACAAAAAGAGAATTTTAGAATGGTGGTTAATTATGACTTTTCACATGTAAAATTCTATGTGATAGAGTGCATAATGGAAACAGTTGTGCGTGTTTAGTATTGTATTGCTGAATGATAATTTGCATTGATGATGTCCTCACATTAACCAATTCAAGCAAACTTAATAATGAGAAGCTTGAAGAGGAAAATAAGACTCTGGCTCAGTGGAATAATGATTAATTCACAATTGCAATTAACACCTCAGAAGGTCTCAATCAAGAAGCTAGCTGGATGTGCAGCAGTGATGTAATCAGACTGTTTACGTCTGGCTTGAACTGAATCAATGATATTGGTGGCAGGGTACAGACTTTATCTCCATTTTTAAAGAAATAGAAGACTTAGGTTTTCTGAACTAAGGTTTATGCAATGATTTGTCTTTACAACATATTTTAAAAGGAATTTTTATATAGAAGTGTATAAGAATATATACTCCTTCAAACACACACACACACACACACACACCATCTCTTTTCTGATTTCTTCTGGAAACTGACAAAAGAAACATGAAGATCATAAATTATAATGTTGACTTCTGGCTCTCCCTCTTATCTTCTGCACAACTGAAGAAAAATTCACTTAAATAACTTCTAGTCTGAATTAAAATTTGGTTTTTAATTTGTGTTCAAAAGCCAAAAATGTGCAGATGTTACTGAAACCACTGGTGTGTGACCAAAAGATTTTTCCACATTAAGCACAAAGAAAGGACTGTCCTTTGGTTGGTGATTACAACAGCTATTCATAGAGCCTGCCTCTGTAGTTTTGCTCCTGGATATCAATAAGGAGACCAGCTCTCAGTCTGATTATCTTTCACACCCTCATTCACATTGCCTTTCACACATTGGATAATCATCTGTCCTCAGGACAGACCACAAAGTCTCTATCTGACTTATTCAGGCATTCATAGCAACCAAATCAGATCACTGCAAGGCAAGGTAATCAATTCCTTAGTAGCTGGCTGCCACAGTGGCAAACTCCACCAAAAGATCAAGTTTTGGTTGATTTGGGTGAATGGCACTGGCAGAAGCCTCCTTGTTCTGGGAGAATCAGTATGGGATGGTAGGATAGGAGTTACCAAACTGGATTAGAATTTTTACTGAACCTCCTACCAGCTGGATGGCCTTGGACTGTTTCTCAGCCTCTTTGAGCATGACTTTCCTTATCTGCAACATAGACAGACAGTAAAACCTACTTTGTAGATTGTGGCAATGATTTGGGATTATCTATATAAAGTTCCATCACAGAGCCTGGCACACAGAAGGCACTCGGAAAAAGGTAGCTATTTTCTGAAACTCTCTCCTCTTCCAATCCGTCTTCTCACTGCTGTCAAATGATACCTTTCTCAAATGCTACTTTTATTTTGTTCTCTTCTATTGGCAGTCCTACCTGTCCTAATACACCTGTTGGGTCCATTCATCATCATACAAATGATTCTGGCTCCTCCTTGCCTAGGCTCCTTCCTTGGCCTGGAAAGTCCTCCACTTTTGCCTCCATCCATCCAAAACTGTCCCATGTTTACATGTTTCTAAACTCAGCCCAAGTCCTTCTTCCTTCAGGGGAAGCCTTATTAATTGACCTCCCCCACCATTAGGTAATGGTACCGGGAGTCCACACCTCACAGTTGGTTATACAGAATTTCTTATGTGCTAATATTCTCACCAACAGATGGTAAGCTCCCTGGTACAATGGTAGTATCACAAACTATCTGTACCACAGTACTCAGTTTAATGTTGGCTGTATAACAGATGCTCACATTGTTGTTTGCAGACTCATTCACACAGCACTATCACCTTCGCATTGATTTTACTTGATGAGTAAGTACCTGGAATATCCACGCTTTCACTGGAGCCAGAACACAGCTTTGAATGAAATTAGAAGTCAAGTCAATTTTAAAATCTTTCTTAAAATTCAATGTAGAATCACAGAAACACTATCTTTTTTTTTTTTTTTTTTTTTTGAGACAGGGTCTTGCTCTGTTACCCAGGCTGGAGTGCAGTGGTGTGATCATGACTCACTGCAGCCTCAACCTCCTGGGGTCAAGTGATCCTCCCACCTCAGCCTCCTGAGTAGCTGGGACCGCAGAGGTGTACCACCATGCCTGGCTAATTTTTAAATTTTATACAGTGACAGGATCTCCTTATGTTGCCCAGGCTGGTCTTTAACTTCTGGGTTCAAGGAGTCCTCCTGCCTTGGCCTTCCAAAGTGCTGGGATTACAGGCATGAGCCACCACACTGGGCCAGAAACACCATTTTAAAGCTGTAAGTGTCCTGCAGAGTCATCTAAACTCGATCCACTTTATTTTATCATTGAAACAACAGAAAATCATGGAGATTGAATGATTTGCCTACCACAGTCAGTTCATGTGAGATCCAAAAGGGAAACTTGGAGCCCAGCACAGTGGCTCATGCCTGTAATGCTAAATATGTGGAGACTGAGGCAGGAGGATTACTGGATCCCAGTAGCTCAAGGCCAGCCTGGGCAACATAGCAAGATCCCATCTCTTTTAAAAAGTCGTTATCATTATTAAGATATTGTCATCTTTTCTGAGTGATTTTTAAATGTCACAGAAGGGCCACACTTAAATGCTGATGGCTTCACAGGCTAGCATCTATAGGAGAGAATTTAGAAAACTGACAGATGGATACTTTGCTGAGAAAGGATTTTGTAAAATAAACGTAGTTGGTCCTAATTATTCAGCAACTGCAGTTTCTTTTAGCTCCTAATAAATATCTAATTTGTAGGGCCAAAAAGTATTCTGGGAACTTACTTGCTCCATTTATTTTTCTCTAACTGGAGCACCCTGAAGCCATCTAAGGCCTAAAATAAACAAACTTGACAAATAAATAAATAAATAAAAACTGGTGGGAATTCAGAGCTTCTTGCCTGCAATTCTTTCCTATCCTGGGAAAGAAAAGATTAACTACACAGATTAACTTTTAGAAAGGGCTGATAGTGAAATGGGAGAGTTCCCTGACCACCCTCAAAGGACATGACACAGGGGTGTGGCTCGTCTCTTCAGCCGCCATGCACACTGAAACCTCTTACGGAAGGGGGAGCATGCAGACATGCAGGTGCGGGAGCCGGGGCGAGCACCTCTGGTCTCTGGCCCCATGGCAGCATACAGGCGTGGGGGACTGCCACTCCCAAAGCCCAAGTAGGCATGTGTTATGTGGGCTTTTTCAGCCTTGCCATCTGCAGAGGGCTTAAGTGTTAAACAGCTCAGTGGACCCTCTGCCCTTTCACAAAGGCAGAGAGCCAGTGTGACAGCTTTCTGTATTCTGAGCGCTTGTCTGGCATCCAGGAAAAATCAGGTCACACACGGATTTGAAGGATGAATGCAGGGGTTTTATTAAGTGGTGGAAGTGGCTCTCAGCAGGATGGATGGGGAGCTGGAAGGGGGATGGAGTGGGAAGATCATTTTCCCCTGGAGTTTGGCTATCCAGCAGCTGATCTCCTCTCTGACCATCCCTAGCGGAACTCCTCTCGATGTTCAGACACTTCTTCTCTTCTCTCCTTCTCTGTTGCTCTTCTGCTCTTCTGTTCATCTGCTTGTCTCCTTATGGAGCCTGGGGTTTGGGGTTTATATGGGTACATGATGGTGGGGGGTGTGGTGGGCCAAAATGCAACTTTTGGGCATGAAAACTGGAATGCCTGTTCCCGTTTAGGGCCATGGGTTTCCAGGTTTGAGGGTGAGGTCTTTGCTGGGGAACTGCCCTCTTCTACCCAGTATTTCCCTGTCTCCTGTCCATATCAACAGTAAGTCTTCTGCAAGGGTTTTGTTGTTTTAAAGGGATAGGATGTTTCTACAGCAATTGTTTTTTATGTAGTTTATGATATTTTAGAGCATTTCCAAAATCTCCAAATCAAATTAATTTTCATTTTCTTCATGGTTAAAAAAATCTTTGGTTTTAGCAAAAGAGTATGATAGAAGGATCTCAAAGTCAAACAACCCATTTGCTTAATTACAGCAATACTAAGGATTGCAGATGTGTATTGGCTGAATAAAGTTATGTAATATGGTGAATGCAGAACAGGGCACTGGGCAAGAGAGAGCACCAGGCTAAAGGCGGGGTTCTTGGAAGCTAAGATTGACAACATCTGTGGCTGATAAAAGTGAAAAGTAGGTAACAGTTCCCTGGTTGTAGATAATCCAGATTTGGTTGGAGAGCATTTATCTATGGTCAGTAACTACTGCATGGTCTGGAATTCTAGGAATTAAGTAGCAAGAAAAAGTGCTATTGCTGGAGAAATGGATGATGAGACTCCGATCCTGATGAGAAACATAGAGCCATGGCTTTCAATTCTGGCTCCTCGTTAGAATCATCTGGGAGTTGTTTTTTTAAAAATCATGATATCAGGCCCTGACCCAATGGACTCTGATTTAATTGGTCTGAGGTAGAGCCCAATCACTCTGTATATGTGTGTGTTGCTCTGTTTTGAAGTTTCTTAGATGATTTTATTGTATATCCAACATTGAGAACCACTGGCCAAGGTTAATTGCAGCTCTTAAGAATCAACATGCTTTTTTTTTCTTTTTCTACAATTGGCTAGACAAATTCTAAAGGGGCTGTAACTCTAAGAATCAACATGCTTTACCCTCATAGCTAGGTTCATTTAACTGCCACAATAGAGTCATTCTGTTATCAACCGGTTTATTCTGCCCTCACGCAACAAGTTAATCACTAAGACAATGGGTTTTGCAAAAGAAGAGAGTTTATTCATGAGACAACCAAGCAAGGAGGGAGAATAGGTCTCAAATCTGCCTCACCAAAGATGTGGTTTTAGGGACATTTGTTGGATTGAGGAGCAAAGTGGTCCAAGGCTGAGGAAATGTTACAAGAGGAAAGAAAAAAATGAGGTAATCAGTGATCTATGCACATGTAGTCAAGCTTCATGGTTCTTCATAGAATGCATGTCCAGAAAATGGTGGCTTTAGCACAATGTGAGGGAGGAATTTTTGGCTTTCTGATGCCAAAAGGTCACTTATTGTGCATTTATGCAGAGTGGTCTCAGCCAGCTCGAACTGGCCAAGAACATCCCCCCTACTTCCTGAAAAACAACGTTTAGCAACCATTGCTATGAGTGGCCCACAGTCAGAGATGTTATTCATAAGGAAGCTGGTGTGGGTTTATTTATGTATTGTTTAGCTCTGTGGCCTGCTAATGGGGGTTTTAAGACCAACTAGAAGTGTTTAAAAGCAATTGTTAATCAAGTTTAGCCTAACGCTGCCTCCTTACATATTTAAGTTTGCTGTGGAAGTTTTTTCTCTACATCATGAACTATAATAAGTGGAGATGTAAACAGATTGTAGCCCACACCTGTGTCAATCACTGAGTTTTGGTCAATGAATTGTAGTCAACTGTTCAAACCATGTTCAAATCAGGCAAATGCCAACCTGTAACCAATCCAGCTGTTTCTGTACCTCACTTCCAATTTCTGTATGTCAGTTCCCTTTTTTGTCTATAAATCTTCCATCACATGGCTGCGGAGTCTCTCTGAATATGCTATGATTCTGGGATCTTCCTGATTTGCAAATTGTTCATTGCTCAACTAAGCTCCTTTAAATTTAATTTGGCTGAAGTTTTTCTTTTAACACAAGCAAAGCAGGTTAAGTTTGGCCGGCTTAATCAGGTTAGCCCTCGGTTTCAATTCCTTCTCTAGTCCAGTCCCATTTCCAGGTAGTTAATTTAGTTAAATAAGTCAATATACAAGTGCCATTGATTTCACTCTGATCTATGGTAAGGACCACCTTTAGACATGGGGAAACAGGGCCCTAAAGGTGGGCCCCACATTTCCTTTCCCTTTGGAGAACGATCTTTAAAATTTTCTAGTCCCCATTTGGTGCTTGAGACCTAAGTCTGGACCAGAATCTGCATGGGCCCTTGTCCCTGTTTTCCCTCTTTGGGGGTAATTTTCAACACTGTATCACACCCTCCACCAAACACTCCCCATCAAACTAGTTGGGGTCAACCAGATGTCCTAAAGCACTCTGGGCCCTGTACCATTGGAGTCATCCTCATAGATGGCCCCAGTTCCAGGAGGGAAAACTGGTGAGTAATTAGCTTCACTGGTCAGCAGGCATTTTTTCCACCATGGGACCCTGTGAGATACAGCCCACAAAATGGTGGTGACACTGATTTGGGGTAACTCCGATTATTTATATAGACAGGGACTGTACACCCAAGGGTGTCCTGCTCAAGAGAATCTTAACTCATTCACTTAAATTCTTGTATCTGCCTGAGTTTCCTATAGTTTCTCCTTTTCCCAATTACTCCCAAATAAAATGCTTTTTCATACCTCAGCAGGCTTTTGGCCCCATGGAAGTTCACTGAAAATCACTGACATGAAGCAGATTGATTAAATAGGAGAAAAGGCATACAAGTTTATTTCATGTGTATACACAGAAGCCTTCAGAATGAAGACCTGACACTCCAGTGAGATACAGAATCTAGTATCATCTTGAAATTGTAGAAAGGATGCAGGCTCAGAGCATGGCCCAAACAGGTCATGTTGGTAAATCAGGTTTTAGTGGCAAGACAGGTTATGAGTGGGAGAAAGGAAGAGGCTTGGCTAGCATAGGGGGTCTCCTTATGTAGATGAAACCTCACAAGTAGTAGCCCTCACAGAGAAAAAATGATGAATGTTTCTTTTCAGACTTTTAAAGGTGTCAGTCTCTCAGCTGATCTCTCCTAGGTCCTGGAAAGGCCTAGAAAGGGAAGGCCAGCTACATTAATGGAGACTCTCTATAGTTGCAAATTTCCCCCATGAAAAAATAGGCTTGCAGGACCATTTCAAAATATGTCAAATAAATATATTTTGGGTAAAATATTTTCATTTCTTTTGTGAAAGGAAAATAAATATTGGGGTCTCCAAATCACTAAGTTAAAGGGAAAGGTCAAACTGGGAACTGCTTAGGGCAAACCTGCCTCCCATTCTATTCAAAGTCATCCCTCTGCTCACTAAGATAAATGCATAGCTGATTGCCTTCTTTGGAAAGGATAACCAGAAACTCAGAAGAATGCAATCATTTGTCTCTCACTTACCTAAGACCTGGAAGCCCCCTCCCTGCTTCAGTTGTCCCACCTTATGTGAGATGTACATCTTACATATATTGATTGATGTCTCATGTCTCCCTAAAATGTATAAAACCAAGCTATGCCCCAACCACCTTGGGCACATTTTCAGGATATCCTGAGGCTATGTCACGGGTGTGTATCCTCAACCTTGCCAAAATAAACTTTCTAGAATAACTGAGACCTGTCTCAGATATTCAGGGTTCACATTTTGGTAACCACAAAGGGATTCTGAGTGGAGGTGCCCCTGACCTTTGACAAATCTCCTATTGGTGCTTGGTACCAGCTTGAGCTATCTTTATGGCTCAAACCAATCAGACAATTTGCTGTGGCCTGGAAGCAACCACCTCAGAGAATCCCTGATCCTCCAAAATTTGGTCAAGATCTAAAGTTTATTTTGCTGTATGACTCCTTGTTTTGAAATTTTACTTGCTTCCAACACAAGGAAGGCAAGATTTTTCTGCTTCCATGATGAAGGAAGGTGTCATGCGCATCTGTGTGAAGAGACCACCAAACAGGCTTTGTGTGAGCAATAAAGCTTTTTAATCACCTGGGTGCAAGCGGGCTGAGTCCGAAAAGAGAGTCAGCAAAGGGTGACTTAAAGAAGCTGGAGAAGGTTTCAGGTTCCTTTTTGGGGAGAAACCTCTGTTTTTCTTCATGGAAACCCAAGAGTGTAAACAGAAAAGATCGTCTCAGCTCTTAAACTGCTTGCTTACCTGATTTACTGGCTAAAATAGTTATTTCAACAGAGGCTACTCTTGGGGTCTTTTTTTTTTTGAGATGGAGTCTTGCTCTGTTGCCCAGGCTGGAGTGCAGTGGCATGATCTTGGCTCACTGCAACCTCTGCCTCCCGGGTTCAAGCGATTCTCCTGCCTCAACCTTCTCAGTAGCTGGGATTACAGGCGCATGCCACTACACTCAGCTAATTTTTGTATTTTTAGTAGAGATGGGGTTTCACCATGTTGGCCAGGCTTGTCTCGAACTCCTGAACTCAAGTGATCCTCTTGCCTTGGCCTCCCAAAGTGCTGGGATTACAGGCATGAACCACTGCACCCAGCCTTGCTATTCTTGGGTTCTTAAGGAAGAGTGTAGTTTAGACATTTAGAAGTGTTTTTGTACACTGTAAAAGTACACTGTAAAAGCATCACATGGTCTAGCCTTTTTGGATACCTAGGATTGCATATGGGCTCTCTCCAGTGCTCAGAGATCTAGTTAAAAGATAGGTGGTCCTAGCCAGGCATGATAGCTCATGCCTGTAATCCCAGCACTTTGGGAGGCCAAGGCAGGTGGATCATGAGGTCAGGAGTTTGAGACCAGCCTGACCAACGTGGTGAAACCCCGTCTCTACTAAAAATACAAAAATTAGCCTGGCGTGGTGGGGCGCACCTGTAATCCCAGCTACTCAGGAGACTGAAGCAGGAGAATCGCTTGAACCCAGGTGGAGAACGTTGCAGTGAGCTGAGATAGCACCACTGTACTCCAGCCTGGGCAACAGAGCAAGACTTCCTCTAAAAAAATAAAATAAAATAAAATAAAATAAAATAAAATAAAATAATAAAATAAAATAAAAAAATAAAATAAAATAAAAAAATTGCTCTCCTCATACAATCCTATGATAGATGTCTATAACTTTATGTTTGATTTTACATCCATCTTTAATCTCCCTCTAGCATCACTAGACTTTTTCTCTCTGTACCTTGAGATGTACATTTTGCTATCTGATTTTTCATCCAAGGGTTGTTTCTTCAATATTCAGATTTAAGGCTATTTAGCTGACAACTGCCAGGGTAATGAAATAGGTTATCAAGAGTTTGTAAGTCTAAGACAGGGAAAAAAAGGAGGTCTTAGGAAACTACAAGATGTGCTTCTATCAGTATGCATTTATGTGTTGTGTACACAGTGCTTCACTACTAAAAATATATAAAATAGCTCTAGTTAATTGGCTTAAAGAAAAATAAAAGCACTTAAAACAAATACTTAATCAGAAAAAAGACTAGTCAAATGCTTTTTCAAGTTTATGTGACTTAAGTAAAATCTTTAATAAATAAGCTAGCTTTAAAATTATTGGTAAAGTAATATTTTAAAATGTCTTAAGAATTGCCAGCATACATTTTTGTTTGCATTTATTGGTCAAGCAATTTCATACTTATCCCTGCCAAATACTATAATGTATCAAAATTTGGCATAAGGGTTACAAATCTATAAAACCAACCCAAAACAGAATGATCTTTGCTTGTGTAATTTTTAATAAATAAGACATTGATATTGGTTTAATGAAAATAGCTGTGTCTTGAATTATTTAGTAAAATTACCATAACTTCTAATCTTGTGGTTTTAGGCAGTGTAGTCCACAGGCAGTAAAGAGGTTGTTTTGGGAAAGAACTGTTATTGTCTTTGTTTCAAAGCTAAACTATAAACAAAGTTACTCCTAAAGTTAGCCCAGCCTACACCCAGGAATGAACAAGAACAGCTTGGAGGTTAGAAGCAAGATGGAGTCAGTTAGGTTATATCTTTTTCACTGTCTCAGTTACAATTTTGCAATGATGAGTTTCATAACTTTAAATGTTGACTATCACAGTTTGCATAAATAATCTAGATAAATGATTAAAATAATTAGCTAAATGTAATGGGATAAATACATGTAGACAAACTTGTCATAATTTAGAATATAAAGTTATATTCAATTAAATAATAGATATTTTATTATTTGAGTATTTTCCAATAAAAATACATTGTAGGAAAACATTCTTTCTTTTTTTTTTTTTTGAGACAGAGTCTTGCTCTGTTACCCAGGCTGGAATGCAGCGCTGTGGTCTTGGCTCACTGCAAGCTCCACCTCCCAGGTTCAAGCCATTCTCCTGCCTCAGCCTCCCGAGTAGCTGAGACTACAGGCGCCTGCCACCACACTTGGCTAATTTTTTGTATTTTTAGTAGAGATGGGGTTTCACCATGTTAGCCAGGATGGTCTCGATCTCCTGACTTTGTGATCCACCTGCCTCAGCCTCCCAAAGTGCTTCCTGGCCAGTGAAAACATTCTTTCTAAGAAAAAAAGTGTTCTTTTTAAAAAGGTGAACAATTTTTGTCTAATTCAAAGCTTATTTAAAAGTTATATTGAAACAAGGTAAAAGGAACTAGGAAATAAGAGAGAATAAAGAACATTATAAAAATAAAGAGGTATTTTCTGGTAAGAAAGCTTAAAGAAAAATAATTTTATATGAGAAAGAATCTCGTATGGTAAATTTAGTCCTAGAATAAAATGACCAGTTATTTAAGAAAGAGGGATGTTCAGGACAAACCAGAAAGTCCAAGCATGTCATGAATGATCTGTGTAAGTCACCATAAGAGGATTTATTTTTTTAAAAAAAACTTTTCTATGATCAAGTTGTCTGTAATTAAAGGGAAATTATAATGGTATTTCTAGAGATTTGGTTGGACATTAAAAAAGTATACACTAAGGAATTGATTAGAACAATAAAATTTTCTTAAGGGACTGATTTACTCTTAATAAATTACAGGAGATATTAATTTTTTAACCCAAAGTTCAACTTTTATTTCATCAAAACTATTTTTGGTTTGCTCTCCCCTTTCAAAAGGCATGAAATAATAACACTCTCCTTCAACTCATTTTAAGCCCATATAAGCTTTTTTTCCCTCAAGTTCTGTTTGTTGTGGCCTGATGCTAACAATGTTTTCTTAAAGGTCTAAAGGAAATGTTTTCCTCCAACATAATATTCTGTGCACTTCAGAAGGTCTTTTCTTTTGTCTTTTGGTAACTGACCTAACAGATTATACATTTTATCAAAATAGTTCCTATGCCATTATTATTAAGTTTTGGTTTGCTTAGAAAAAAATTGAGATTAAAAACATTTCCTTAAATTAAGGTTGTACATTCATGTATCTTTCTATATGTGCTTTTAAAGTCCTTGTGACATTGAGTCACAGGGCTTTCACTCCTGGGTCTAAAAAGGACGCCAAGTCCTGCTAAATCTTGAACACTGACAGCAATTTAAGCCTCATTTTCAGGCCCAGTAGAAGATGGCAATCAAAATAAACTGCATTCCTGAGGCACAATGCCAGACATTAAAGCTATTTAACTCCTCAAGGCCCAGGGACTATTGCAGAAGAGGTAGGTGTGTGAGATTGTAAGGCAAATTTTTAGAGATAAAATAAGTTCTGTTTCTCTGTAAATTAAACATTAATGCCAAAGGCACACTGATGCAAGACCAGCATATAGGCCCCCTGTGGCAGATTAACAAGGTTTTCCTGAAGTATTAACCCACTCCTTAATAAAGGTTATAAAGTTTATAAAAGGCTTATGGAAGTTACATCTTATGGTCAAGATTAAAATTTTATAGATTGTTTATAAACTTTTGGAAAACAAATTGAATTGGCTTCATGGTGTTTTTATTAGGACTTATTGTTTAGAAAATTAAGTCTCCTCTTTCAAAGAATGAAAGTTTTTTCTTGAAGAATGAAGCCTTTCTTGAAATCCTTGAGTTATCACTTTGGTTAAATGAATGACTTGTTTTACATTTTGTAAAATAAGTATCACAAAAACCTATTTTGTGATATCAAGTGTTTTAAACCTCTGATATTTGACAAGCTTTCCAGAATCAAATTATAAATTATGTCTTTTTCCTACCTAATTAATCCTTAAAATATTAGCTTCCCCAAAGTCCAAAGATGACATATTTGGCTTATTTGGCCTAAAAACTATACAGAAAGCATTGTTAAATATGAAATGGTGTTTGGTTTTCTTTGGGCTGTATTTGTATAAATATGTTATTGTTATGTGTTCCAAAATTATGGGAAACTCCTATAATTCTGATATGACTTTGTGTACATTATCAGTAATAATTATAATTGTTACATTAAATTATTTGTGCCACAGAGGTAACACATTTTCTTGTCAATTGTGTCTTTGACTATGACTACCTTAAAGCTTTTTGTCATCCATAGACAATTGTCTTGTTTTGGTCCTCTTTAGAAGGTAGTTTTATAATCAGCTATAGAACTCTAACAGGCTCTCTTGAATGCAGGTTTCTGATAACTTTGTAGATTGTGACATCAGAATAGAGGAAAACTTTCAGGACTCATGGAGAGCTGAAATGTTCATGAATATCAAGCAGAAGAGGAATTAACTACATGGACTGAACTAATAGAAGACTAAAGTAATCTTTTTGACTTTCTGCTTAAAACATTGCTGATTATTTGTTTTGTTTTTCAGTGTCAAGGAAACTTTTCTTTGAGCTATTGACAGCTTTTAATAATTAGGTGTACTTCTATGAACAAAATTTGGAGCACATTTATTTCTCTCCACCCAATTTCTCCAGAATTTGGAAACTATTTGTAAGTATTCTTAACTTACAGCAATATAGTTTTTTGCATAAGTGCAATAAGAATCTGTTTTCATTTGTAACAGGACACAATTGGAGAAACTGGTTATTTTACAAGGGCTTTGACTAAACAGGTGTGGTTCCTTTAAAGAAACAAACTTGACTTACAGAGCCAATAAAAGCCTCTTGGGAAAACTGGCCTCATCTTGGGGTCACCAAATCGCTAAGCTAAAGGGAAAAGTCAAGCTGGGAACTGCTTAGGGCAAACCTGCCTCCCATTCTATTCAAAGTCATCCCTCTGCTCACCGAGATAAATGCATATCTGATTGCCTCCTTTGGAAAGGATAATCAGAAACTCAAAAGAATGAAACCATTTTTCTCTCACTTACCTATGACATGGAAGCTCCCTCCCTGCTTGAATTGTCCCACCTTACTGGACAGAACCAATGTATATCTTGTATATATATATTGGTTGAGGTCTCATGTCTCCCTAAAATGTATAAAACCAAGCTGTGCCCCAACCACCTTGGGCACATGTTGTCAGGACCTCCTAAGGCTATGCCACAAGCTTGTGTCCTCAACCTTGGCAAAATAAACTTTCTAGAATAACTGAGACCTGTCTCAGATATTCAGTGTTCACACCTTCATCACTCTCTGTAGAGTCTTTCTTGCTTCTAAGTTCCATTGTCGTAATGATTGAGATGCTAATCTCAGCTGATGAATATCTTTTCTTTCTTTCCCCTCATCCCCATGCCATGTTGTCTAGGAATGATGAATATGTTGAATGGCAGCTGCATACAAAGACCCCTCCATTTAAGTGATTTAAGTCCAGTTGGTTGCCTGTCTTGAGTTCCAGTAATCAAGGATCCTGGATTCAGTATAAATATTTGGCTGGTGATATTTCCATACTCTTTTTTCCCTTCCTACTTATTCAAATTCTTTCTCCCATGTACACCCACGTCCCAAATTCAGTCTTAAGTAGCTATCCTACTTCCTTGTTTCCATGTTCCGACTTGTAGTCTTAACTGTGAATCTGCTTATGTTCTTATAATCTTCAGTTTGCAATGATTGTCCCCATCAAAAACCACTAATTACGATAGATGCTATAAAACAGATAGAGCAGGAAAAAACATCAGGATGTGGGCCAGGGACAGTGGGTCACATCTGTAATCCCAGCCCTTCTGGAGGCCAAGGCAGGTGGATCATGAAGTCAGGAGTTCAAGCCAGCCTGGCCAAGATGGTGAAACCCCATCTCTACTAAAAACACAAAAATTAGCCAGATGTGGTGGCAGGTGCCTATAATCCCGGCTACTCGGGAGGCTGAGGCAGAGAATCCCTTGAACCTGGGAGGCGGAGGTTTCAGTGAGCCAATATCGCACCACTGCACTGCAGCCTGGGTGACAGAGCAAGACTCCATCTAAAAAAATTAATAAATAATAAAATTTTAAAACGCAAATAAAAATCACAATGTGGATAGTCCCAGATTTGCACATGCAGGTACTAGAGGAGCTATAGCTGGTTAAAAACAATATAGGCCAGGCACATTGGCCGACGCCTGTAATTCCAGCACTTTGGGAGGCCAAGCTGGGCAGATCACCTGAAGTCGGGAGTTTAAGATCAGCCTGACAAACATGGAGAAACCCCATCTCCACTAAAAGTACAAAATTAGCTGGGCAAGGTGGCACATGCCTGTAATCCCAGCTACTTGGGAGGCTTAGACAGGAGAATTGCTTGAACCAGGGAGGCGGAGGTTGTGGTGAGCCAAGATCGTGCCATTGTACTCCAGCCTGGGCAACAAGAGCGAAAATCCATCTCAATAAATAAATAAATAAATAAATAAATAAATAAATAAATAAAATCTGCTGAAGTTATGGCCAAAGATAATGATGATGGTAGCTAACAATTATTAGGCATTTACTCAAAAATAATTTTTTTTTTTGAGACGGAGTCTCACTCTGTGGTCCAGGCTGGAGTGCAGTGGTGCGATCTCGGCTCACTGCAAGCTCCACCTCCCGGGTTCACGCCATTCTCCTGCCTCAGCCTCCCAAGTGGCTAGGACTACAGGCGACCACCACCACGCCCAGCTAATTTTTTGTATTTTTAGTAGAGACAGGGTTTCACCATGTTAGCCAGGATGGTCTCCATCTCCTGACCTCGTGATCCCCCTGCCTCGGACTCCCAAAGTGCTGGGATTACAGGCGTGAGCCACCGTGCCTGGCCTCAAAAATAATTTTTAACACTTAAACCAAATCTTAGTATTTATTAAGTGCTTACCATATTCCAGGCAAAACCACACTATAAACTGGGCATTTAATTATAATATTCATTTTTCAGATGCAGTAAATAATGCACAGAGAGCCTAAGTAACTTGCCCATGGTCACATAGCTAGCAAATTGGTAGTAGAGCAGAAGTAGAACCAGGTCCGTATGACACAGGGCCTTGTCTGTTAACCACCTTACAATTCAGTAATTGCCTCACTGCCTCCTGATGGGTTTTGCCCATCAGGCAAAATAATTCTGAGTATTTGAAAACTGACATTATCCTTTGCTTCATAAGTATGCAAACCCCTAGGGTCAGTAAAGATTCTCAATCAGGAAAAAGTCAATACATATAAAAATATATACAGCAATATATATGTGAGAGGCATTTGAACCAGAGCAACTTAATCTTGAATAGGGACTGGGTTAAATAAGGCTGAGACCTACTGGGCTGCATTCCCAGATGACTGGGCATTCTAAGTCACAGAATGAAATAGGAGATCATTACAAGATACAGATCATAAAGACCTTGCTGATGAAATAGATTATAGTAAAGAAGCTGGCCAAAACCCACCAAAACCAAGATGGTGACAAAAGTGATTTCTGGTTGTCTTCACTGCTACACTCCCACCAGTGCCATGACAGTTTACAAATGTCATGGCAACATCAGGAAGTTACCCTATACTGTCTAAAAGGGGAGGCATGAATAATCCACCCCTTGTTTAGCATATAATCAAGAAATAACCATAAAAATGGGCAACCAGCAGCCCTCAGGGCTGCTCTGTTTGTGGAGTAGCCATTCTTTATTCCTTTATTTTCTTGTAAGCTTGCTTTCACTTTACCATATGGATTTGCCTCGAATTCTTTCTTGTGCAAGATCCAAGAACTCTCTCTTGGGGTCTGGATCGGGACCCTTTTCTGGTAACATATACAGAAAAAGTGAAACAGAAGTATGTATTTAACTAAGAAAATTTCTGATAAGCACTATTTCTCTTACTATTATTTAGTAATAAATTCATATTAATAATCAATTATTTATTTTAAATATTAAATGTATTTGTATGTCAGATGTGTCAACAAAAAGAGTCAAACTCTGTAAAATATTTGAAGATATTTATTCTGAGTAAAATGTGAGTGACCAATGGCCCGTGACATAGCCCCAGGAAAGCCTAACAACATATGCCCAAAGTGGTCAGGCTGCAGCATGGTTTTTATACATCTTAGCAAGACAGTATGAGCTCAAGAGATCTATCCACCTCAGTTTCTCAAAGTGCTGGGATGACAGGCGTGCCCCACCATGCCTGGCCTCAGGTTTGCTTTATGCCGTTGGCCAAGAGAAGGGGTCCATTCAATTGGTTAGGGGGCTTAGGAATTTATTTTTGATTTACAGATATTTTATTTTTCTGGCAATTAACATCTGTTTAAAATGAGGTTCCTAATTGCTATCCTGGTAAGCTTACTTTTGAGGAAGAAGCTCAGAATGATGTTCTGGTATATTCCTATTTTCTATTTTTCTTTCCATTCACTCCCTCACATTGCCCCCTCATTTGAAATTAATTTCAAAATTAATCAAAATTTATCTAAATTCTATGATCAAGTAGCTGTTGACAAAACGAGTCAAACTCTGTAAAATATTTTTAGAGATTTATTCTGAGCCAAAGATGAGTGACCATGGCCTGTAACACAGCCCTCAAGAGCTCCTGAGAACATGTGCCCAAGGTGGTTGGGGTACATCTTGGTTTTATATATTTTAGGGAGGCATGAGACATCAATCAAATACATTTATGAAATACATTGGTTTGGTTCATAAAGGTGGGACAAATCAAAGCTGGGAGGGCAGTACTTCCAGTCTATAGGTAAATTTAAACATTTTCTCATTGACAATTGGTTGAGTTTGTCAAAGACCTGGGGTGATAGAAGGGAAATGATCAGGTTAAGATAAAAGATTGTGGAGACCAAGGTTCTTTTGAAGTCTTATAGTGGCTGCCCTTAGAGACAATAGATGACAAATGTTTCCTATTCAGATCTTTAAAAGGTGCAAGACTTTTAGTTAATCTTTTCAGGATTGGGAGGGCTTGGAAGAAAAAGATCTAGCTATGTTAATAGAGATTCTTTACAGATACAGATTTTCCCCCACAAAGAACGGCTTTGCAAGGCCATTTCAAGATACGGCAGAGAAACATGTTTTGGGGTAAAATATTTTGATTTTCTTCCTTGTTATGCCCAAGTCAGATTGGAAAGTAAGTCACAATATACATGGTTAAATAAAACCCATCTGATGAGAACTGATAGTTTGTAGGGCATGATGCCCCAGACCCCTTAGATAGGAATGTGGGCAAGATTTGAAAAATCAGAGCTCAGTCCTAGTAGCAATGGAAAAAAGTGATGTTTCCAGGTCTGAAAACCTGATATTGACCTTCTGGCCTGTGGTAGCACATCCAATCTAAGGCAAGCTCCCTCCATGATTTATTCATATGATTTAAGGTTTCCTAGGAATTGCCATTACTGAGAAGTTAGGAGTTTCTGTTATTTTTTTCTATCTAAAAACTTCTATGATGGAGTATTTATAAGGAGGAGATTTTCACTAAAGAATAACATTCAGTTTTAGATGATTTAGATTTAGATTTTAGATGATGTCATTTGTTTAGTAACATGAATCAGCACAAGAATCAGTCTGGACATCATACAGAGAATAAGAAAATGAGCTGTTTTCCCCATATAGGAACATCGTGCCAACAGGACCACAATCTTTTCATGGCTGATACCTGATGGTTGAGTAAAGTGTCTAAAGGCATAGCCTGATTATTTCTAAATTAAATGGAATTTATATTTTATGTTTCAAGGACTCTGATGGATTCTTTTCAAGTTGTTTTTGATTGATCTATCATTTGAGAAGGACAATTTTATACACTTCTGGGCTTCTGGCCAACATTTTGACAAGCTGACAACAATTCAAATTTGACTTTGGCATTAGTTTCTAAGAAGACTTTCCTTGCTCTAACTCTAAATGCACCCTACGTCTCTCACTGCCCTCTGTTGGCTGGAACAAGAGGTGCTGGCTCAGGTGGAATTGCTTTATCGGTAACCTAAGATCTGTTTCTAGTGGTAAATGTGCAAGACACTTTGCTCATTAGAGGTTACCCTCCAGAATAGTTTGACCTTAAGTATCTTAAATTTAATCTACATTTTAGCAGATGTAAGAATAATTGGCATCCATCGTGTATAATAATATGGTGGTGCGTGAAGACTATAGACTTTGTAGACAGACATCCTGTTACTGTATGTAACAAGTGATAATTCATCCCTAACTCTTCCCTTACTCAGCTTACCTGGGTCATTGCAGAAAGGAAAGAAACAGTGTTTGCAAAGCACCTTACATAGTTTCTAGGAGAGATGTACTGCTTAATAAATGTTGATCTTCCTCTCTACCCTCACTCATGCTCCCTCATGTACCCACACAAGTATTTCTAGGCGTATTAACCCATCTTGCATTGCTATAAAGGAATACTTTGAGGCTGGGTAATTGATAAAGAAAAGTGGTTTATTTGGCTTATGCTTCTGCAGGCTGTACAAGCATGCCATCAGCATCTGGCAGGCTTCTGATGAGGCTTCATGAAGTTTTCACTTGCAGCAGAAGGCAAGGGGAACCAGTGTGTCACATGGTAAGAAAAGGAGCAAGAGCGAGAGAAGTGGTGCCAGATTCTTCTTAACAATCAGATCTCGCATGAACTAATAGAGTAAGAACTTGCTCATTGCTAGGGAGAGGGTACCACGCCATTCATAAGGGATCCTCCCCTGTGACCCAAACACTTCCCAGTAGGCCTCACCGCCAACACTGGGGATCACATTTCAAATGAGACTTGAAGGGGACAAATATCCCAACTATGCCACTAGGGATGAGTCCATAGCAAAACACCTGTAGATGCATTATTTCATCTCACAACAATCTCCCATCCTGGCAAACGAGTAGTAGAAGCCACACTCCACACAACATTGATTCAAAATTTTGTTTGCCCACATCACACTGGTTCTCCTTCATAGAATTATAAAGTGTGATATCCTTCTACCACCACCATAATTTCTTCCACCTAACACTCTTTTTCATTTTCCTTGGTGCAAAGAACTGAATGTGTTGCAGTCCATTCAATTAACCCAAAATCATATGTTGAAATTCTCATCTTTGATGGGATGGTATGAGATGATGGGGCCCTTGGGAAGCATTTAGAATGAAGCCCTCATGAATGGGATTAGTAACCTTCTAAACTGGACCCAAGAGAGCTCTCTCATCTTCTTTCTGCCATGTGAAGACACAAAGAGAAGAATACCATCTAGGAACCAGGAAGCAGGCCCTCACCAGACACAAAGTAAGTCTTCTGGCACCTTTATCTTGAACTTCTCAGTTTCCAGAGCAGTGAGAAACTGGGTTGTTCAAACCACCCAGTTTGCGGTATTCTATTGTAGCGGCCCAAATGGACTAAGACACTAGGATAAAAAAAGTCTTTGTTAACTGCTCATTTTTCATAGTTGGATGCCACTAAATATTGTTTAACATGGGTAAAATTAGAAATAGAGGAGATTGGCTGGGCACGGTGACTCATGCCTGAAATCCCAGCACTTTGGGAGGCTGAGGTGGGTGGATCACAAGGTCAGGAGTTCGAGACCAGCCTGGCCAATATGGTGAAACCCCATCTCTACTAAAAATACAAAAATTAGCCTGGTGTGGTGGCAGGCACCCATAGTCCCAGCTACTCGGGAGGCTGAGGCTGAAGAATTGCTTGAACCTGGGAGGCAGAGGTTGCAGTGAGCTGAGATCGTGCCACTGCACTCCAGCCTGGACAACAGAGTGAGATTCAGTCTCAAAAAAATAAGAAAAAGAAAAGAAAAGAAAAAAAGAAATGAAGATTATGTAGAGGTAACAATTAGGGAAAAATAAAGACAGAAATAGTCAAAAGTGGTTACCCAATGGGAGTGGTACTTGAAATGGGTAAAGAGGAAGACAGGGGACTTTTACTTTGATTTTAGACTTTTTGATATTTTTTTTAACATATGCACATATTGTTTATAATTATCTTTTTAAACTTTCAAATCTTTCCTAAATAGTATAGTTCAGAGATACTTAAGGCTTAATGTCTGTGCCTGAGGAATGGTAAGGTGTTATGCTAGGTATATTTGTTAAGGTAGGCTATTGCTATAAGAAATTAACCTCAAAATATATTTTGTCTCAAATACCACAGAAGTCTATTTCTTGGTCTCAGAACAAGTCAGCTCCAAATGGGTGAGATGGGGCTGGAGAAGTGGGAGGAGGAAGAGGGAGGATTGTCTGTTCCACACAATCAATGGAGGACCCAGGGTGGCAGAGGCTCTGCCATTTTCAGCATGTGGTTAAGGTCACCTGAGAATTAACATCCAGCCAGCACAAGGGAGAGGAACACGAAGAGGTATGCCTAGGAGAATTGTTGTGGACCAGGCCTGTAGTGCTGCACATTGCTTCTGCTCATACTGCATTGATTGGAACTCAGTCCATTGGCCACACCTAATTGCAAGAGAGGCTGAGAAATATGAGCCAGCTGAATACCCAGGAAGAAAAGAATGTGGATTTTGGTTAGCAGCTAGCAGTTCTGTCACACAGGATTACAATGTATCCTTTTATGATCCCTACTTTGGAGGACCCATAGTGAAGCCTCATAATGCTAGGACAAAACTCCCACTCTAAAGATAGGATGTAAAAGATTCTTTTTGGCACAGCCCCTCAGCCCACCTCTAATTTCAGCTTAAATTGAACAGTTCCCAAGCTCAGTGTCCAGTGACCCACACTTTGTGGCCTTGTAACTCTCAGTTATTCTGCTCTGTGTTTTTTTTCTCCGAAGCCGCAGGAGCTCCCTCAGCCCATATGCAGAAGAGCCCAAAAGTACAGGGAGAATTAACACCATAGGGACAAACCTCAACCAAAGATATAACGGATAAGGCAGGTAAGAGCCGGTTTGTTGGAGGCCACACAAATGTTTCTTATGATTAGGCATAATTGAAGCCTGTCAGTAACAATATGAACCTGTGATCAATTAAGCAGCTGACCAATCATTACCTCCTCCTCCTTGCTCTTGTTACCCAATAAATACAAAGGGCTGTAGAAGCTCAGGGACTGCCTTTGCTCACTAGAAGCAGGAAGCTCTCTTCTTCCCCATGCTAGCCTTTCCTTAAAATAGTTACTTTTGTTTTTTGTTATCATTTCTATGTTTGTCCCTTCATTCAGTCCTGTAATGACAGTCTCAAGCAGTAACAGTAGTAACTGCTGTAATGATAGTCTCAAGTAGTAGTAGTAGCAGTCAGCCACAAGTGGCGCCTGAACAGGGACTAATAGGGACTATCAGGGACAGAGACCTGAAGAGACCTGAAGGGACCTGAAGAGGCCTACAAGGACAAGTAGAGATAAGTAGAGATAAGAGATAAGAAAGAGATAAGAGATAAGAGATAAGAAAGAGATAGGAGATAAGAAAGAGATAGGAGATAAGAAAGAGATAGGAGATGAGGAAGAGATGAGAAAGAGACAGGAGATGAGAAAGAGACAGGAGATGAGGAAGAGATGAGAAAGAGACAGGAGATGAGGAAGAGATGAGAAAGAGATAGGAGATGAGGAAGAGATGAGAAAGAGATAGGAGATGAGGAAGAGATGAGAAAGAGATAGGAGATGAGGAAGAGATGACAAAGAGGAGATGAGGAAGAGATGAAAAAGAGATAGGAGATGAGAAAGAGATAGATGAGGAAGAGATAGGAGATGAGGAGGAGATGAGGAAGAGATAGGAGATGAGGAGGAGATGAGGAAGAGATAGGAGATGAGGAAGAGATAGGAGATGAGGAAGAGATAGGAGATGAGGAAGAGATAGGAGATGAGGAAGAGATGAGGAAGAGATAGGAGATGAGGAAGAGATAGGAGATGAGGAAGAGATAGGAGATGAGGAAGAGATGAGGAAGAGATAGGAGATGAGGAAGAGATAGGAGATGAGGAAGAGATAGGAGATGAGGAAGAGATAGGAGATGAGGAAGAGATGAGGAAGAGATAGGAGATGAGGAAGAGATAGGAGATGAGGAAGAGATAGGAGATGAGGAAGAGATAGGAGATGAGGAAGAGATAGGAGATGAGGAAGAGATAGGAGATGAGGAAGAGATAGGAGATGAGGAAGAGATAGATAGGGGACAGCTAGGGGATAGGTAGGGACTTGTAGGAACTAACAGGTGCCATAGGGACAGATAGGGATAAAGACTAGCAAAGACTAGCAATACAAGGTCAGTGCCCTAAAGAGGTACAAAAGTAGAGACTAGCAAAGACTAGCAGAGATTTGCAGGGACAGACAGGGTCCTATAGGGACTTGAATGAGGAAGGTCTGCTGGAACATAAAAAACTAAAGCCCAGAAAAAACTAAAACCAACCAGATGAACTAGATACCCCGTTACAAGTCTGCCAGCAGCAACATAAGGTCAGTGCTCTAAAAAGGTACTGGTCAGTGCCCTAGAGGTACAAAGAACAGGAAGTTTTTGAATCAGGGTAACATGAGGAAGAATTTGGTTATTTCTTTTCTTTTTTGTTTGGAGTTTGGTATGTACCATCTTTTTGTTATTATTTCGGGGTTTAATAGAATTTTTTGCCCCAACTACAGCACCTATTGAAAGTGGTGAACAGGAAAGGGAGAATGGAAATTGGCTTGTACCATCTTTTGTGGCTACAGAAGGGCTAACTTTAGCTTCGGCTTTCATGGATTGTAGACATGCACTGGCACCTGTGAGATGTACAGAGGACTTGAGAGGTTTTCTCGGAGCTTGTCAGGATGTGGGAAATGAGCTTCATTGCTCTGCAGTATTGACTCAGGCAATGGCTAATTTGGTAACTGACAGATCTAAAAGAAGCCAAGGGTCAAGCCCTAAAGTGGGAAAGTGTTATAAGTGTAGAAAAATTGGAGGTTTCAACAGAGAATGCCATCAGACCTCTGGCAAAAACAGATCTTGTAATACAGTTCCCCTCTTACCAGAAAAAGTGTCAGGACTTTGCCCTCCTTGCAATAAAGGAAACCATTGGGCTAATCAATGCCACTCAAAATTTCATCAAAATGGCACCCCCCCGTCGGGAAGCGAGAAGGGGGCCTGGACCCGGGCACTTCAAACTAAGAGGACATTCCCCATCCAAGCCACAACTCCATCTCAGGGGTGGGTTTCCAAAGGCGCATTGATTCCCTCTCCCCAGGAACACCTGGAAACACAGGATTAGCTCTCCTAGCTAGAGAACAGATTACGTTAATTGAAAGAAACAAACTCACTAAGATTCACACTGGCATTTGGGGATCTTTGCCAACAAGATACATGGGACTGATTTTGGTAAAAGCTGTCTTAACTTACAGGCCCAGGAGTTGTTGATTTTGATTGTGAAGGAGAAATTCAGGTAGTAGTAATGCCATAAGATCTTTGGGTTTTTGAACCGGGAGAGTGCATTGCTCGTTGTTGCTTATTCCCTATAAATTGTACCCTTCTCTACACAAGAAGAAACGAGATCAGGGATTTGGAAGTACAACTACATGGGAGATTTATTTATCACAACCCATAGTATCTCATAGACCCACTTGCGCAGTGTAGATTGAAGAAAACTTTTGTGGGTTTATGGATATAGGAGCAAGAGACTGGGCTTTCGTGGTAATAGATCTTGAGGATTGTTTACAAGAAGGATAAGCCTCAATTTGCTTTTTCTGTGTCTTCTGTTAATCAGAAAGAGCCTGTTTCTTGTTATCAATGGAAAGTTTTACCCCATGGCAATTAACTAAAGAGGCAGAGGCTGAGTTGCAGCTTGTAGAACAAATCCTTCAGCAATGACGTGCCTGCTGGCTACAGCCACACAAGACTTTTGCTTCTGTTTCGCTAGATTTACTAACGTGGGGTCGACGGTATGCTTGTGTTTTTGCAGGAGATGAACAAAGCGTGTGGGTGCCCTCAAGATGTGTATGACTATGGAACAGGAGACTGGAGGGACCCATGGATTCCAACCATGGACCTGGTTCCCCCAGTATGAGCCACAAGCCAGTTGAATCTGAATGTGAAGACGGAACGAGGACCAACTGGAGTCACACTGACATCAACCCCCATAACATGGGGACAGATCAAGAAAACCACACAGAAAGCTGAGAAACTGCTGGAGCACCAGGGTTTCACCTTTTGCTGGAACTCAGAGGTACAATCAATGCTTAACGGACCAATGCTTTGACTGAGCTCCTCTCTACCCTGAATACAAGAGACCCTAATAGTTAGGCAGGAATATCATCGTTCCTATTCAGCATGAAGTTGCAGAAGATGGACCTTCATCCTTCTGCAACCCTTAGGATTAAGGGTCCTCTTGTAAAAGGGAAGGGGGAAATATGTAAGAAGCATTCAAACCAGAGCAACTCCATTTTGAATAAGGCCTAGGGAAAATGAAGCTGGATCGCCAACTGGCAATTAAAGGCTGCACAGCCTGCAATTGCCTTGCTCAATTAATTTAAAAACAAAAAGAAGGAGATGTTGGAGGCTGCACAAATGTTTCTTATTATGGTTTTCTATATCACCATAAAAACTTTTTTAGGCTTTTTAGGGGGGCCTGAGAACTCAGGATCTTAGTCTTCCTATACTATCTACCTGCAGTGCCTGTCTCACTGACCCTATGAAGGAGAAGGATCTGCAGAGCACATTCTCAGGACATCTACCCATGAGGCTGGTGGGACTCTTGTGATTGCTACTTGAATTGGAATAATCGGAACGGACACATGTAAAAGGAATGCAGAAGGACCAGACAGATCTCTTCAAATGTAAACCTATGACTTAAAATTCAGTTTCATGAGCACTGTGGGAGACCTGAGTTTTTAACAGCTGGAGCCAATAGTGAAGATAGATCTGGAAATTTAATTATCCATGGTAAGCACAAATAATCAGAATTTCGGTTGACAACTGGGAGGCCTCCTTTCCTTCCTGCTATCGTCATCTTAAGCCTACATTGAAATATGTGGCTCCTAAGGTCTTCACTGGTTGGAACCCAGAAATATCTTCTCATGCATTTTATTTGGTTAGCAGGCTTAATTTAAATAAAGCATCAGGTGAAGACTTTCTCCTATCAAAATTATTCAAAGCCTCTTCTAAATGACTTCCTCCAAAATACAGACCCATCTGTTTGTTAAACACTTCATTTAAACTTAATGCCTATTTCTCCCTAAAAATATGTCAGATTGAGGATTTCTGGGTCAGTATTTTACACAAGATTCCACAGTCTCAAGTCCTGATACTTCATTATTCCCTAATGGAAAAATTTATCAGGAATAATTGTTAGTTGCCTCACCTTTTTCTTGAAATTAAATGGGCCTAACTTTAAAAAAACTTAGAGAATTATAGACTTGGTTTTTCCTGTTTTTAACTTACTTCTCTTCTGCCTTTAACTCTGGACAAGAATGACTCTAGGGTAAGCTGCCTGAGCGCAGTATTAACTTCCAGTTGGTTCTTCATTTTTTATTTTGAGACAGAGTCTTGCTCTGTCACCCAAGCTGGAGTGCTGTGGTGCAATCTCGGCTCACTGCAAACCTCCTGAGTTTAACCAATTCTGAGCAATTTTCCTGCCTCAGCCTCTGGAGTCACTGGGATTACAGGTGCCCACCACTGTTCCCAGCTAATTTTTGTATTTTTAGTAGAGACGGGGTTTCACCTTGTTAGCCAGACTGGTGAACTCCTGACCTTAAGTGATTCGCTTGCCTCCGCCTCCCAAAGTGCTGGGATTACAGGCATGAGCCACTGCGCCTGGCCTGGTTCTTGTACAAAAGCTGCATTTTAACATCTTGGCAAGAGTCAATATCTGCATCCTTACTAATCTGCCTTCTAGTAAACCAGGTAGCTAGATTGAGGGCCCTGAAGCAGGACTGTGAGTCTGACTCCCACACTTTTTCTGATTTTTTTAATAGTAAAAACACATAACATTAAATTTACCATCTTAACCATTTTTAAGTGTACAGTTCAATAGTGTTAAGTATATTCACATTGTTGTGCAACAGATCTCTGGAATGTTTTCATCTTGCAACACGGAAACTCGATACCCATTAGACACAAATTCCCCCTCCCCACCTCCAGCCCTTGGTAACCACCTTTCTGCTTTCTGTTTCTATTATTTTGACTACTTTATTTTGTTTTTTGTTTTGTTTTGAGACAGAGTCTCGCTCTGTTGCCCAGGCTGGAGTGCGGTGGTGTGGTCTTGGCTCACTGCAACCTGCAACTCCCGGGTTCAAGTGATTATCCTGCCTCAGCCTCCCAAGTAGCTGGGATTATAGGCATGAACCACTGTGCCTGGCCTTGATTTTGACTACTTTGGATACTTCATGAGTGGAATCATACAATATTTGTCTTTTTGTGCCTAGTTTATTTTGCTTAGCCTATGTCCTCAAGCTTTGTCCATGTCCCCACACTTTCTTTTTCACCACTCTTTGAATGGTAGAAAACTGTTGGGTGACCTGGGTTCATCTCCCTCTGCTGGAGGCATGAACTAGGAATGGTTTTAATGTTGCTCAAAATTGAACTTTTCACAATTAGAAGCATTTTGTGGCTTTTTCTATCTGTCGTGAATGATTGGTAAAAATTTCTTTGAAAATCTTCCATGCTAAGTCACCTCATTCATGCTCTAGAATGGAAAACTAGGGGTACTTGAATTTGTTCACTTATTGAGGGCCCAGAATAGGCCCTTTAGAATGATCATCCCTTGATTACAGGAACTCTTTCAGTGTACCTTTGAAATCAGGTAGATTGTATTTTACAAAAATGGCTGCAACAGAATTTCTAGCCCTACATGCTCTTCTTAACCCTGCCACTTCCCCATCAACACTTGGAATTACATCCCCTTTGCTTGAACCTGGGCAGACATTTGTGCATGCCTCAATGAACAGAATGTAGTATAAGTGCACGACTTCCAAGGATGGCTCATAAAAGAGAATATAACTTCTATCTGATTCCCTCTCTGTCTCTCTCAGACATGCGCCTTTAGAGTCCTGAGCCACCTTGTAGGAAGTCCAGTTATCCTAAAGTCAGACTGCTGGAGAGACCATGTGAAAACACTCCATAGAAATGGAGTTGTCCAAGGAGCCAGTTGTTCCAGCCCCCAGCTGACTGAGTCTTCCTAGCCTGGCAGCAGACATGTGAGTAAGCAAGCCTTCAGATGATGCCAGCCCCAGCCGCTGTCTGACTGTAACTGCATGAGAAAAGCTGAGCAAGAACTACCTAGATGAGCCCTGTCAACCTCCACAACCATGAGAGATAATAATAATGACCACTGTTGTTTAAACCACTAGGTTTTAGGGTGGTTTTCTAGGCAGCAATAGATAATGGGAACAGACCGCTAGTCATCCACTTATCCTAAAGAAGGTTAGATGACTTATGTTTCATAAAACCTTGTTGTATTAGTCTGTCTTCCCACTGCTAATAAAGACATACCTGAGATTGAGTAATTTACAAAGAGAGGTTTAATGGGCCCACAGTTCCACATGGCTGGGGAGGCCTCACAATCATGGCAGGAAGGCAAAAATACACATCTTACATGGCAGCAGGCAAATAGAGAATGAGCGCCAAGCAAAAGGGGTTTCCCCTTAAAAAACCATCAGATCTCATGAGAACAGTATGGGGGAAACCGCCCCCATGTTTCAAATATCTCCCACTGGGTCCCCTCACCCCTGTACCCCCCACACAACACGTGGTAATTATGGGAGCTATGAGATGAGATTTGGGTGGGGACGCAACCAATCCATATCACTTGTAAAAAATCCCATTTGTTAACTAAGATATACACTACCACCTTAAAGCAACAACACAGAACAACCACCCTTCAGGCCTTGATAGAGTATAATCTCCAACAATCTGCTCCGAACCGTAATCAAAGGTTGATATGGTTTAGCTGTGACCCCACCCAAATCTCATCTTGAATTGTAGTTCCCATAATCCCCACAGGTTGTGGGAGGGACCAGGTGGAGATAATTAAATCATAGGGGTGATTTCCCACATCCTGTTCTTGTGATAGTGAGTTCTCACAAGACCTGATGGTTTTATAAGGGGCTTCCCCCTTCACTGGACACTCATTCTTCTTGCTGCTGCCATGTAAAGAAGGACATGTTTGCTCCCCCTTCTGCCATAATTGTAAGTTTCCTGGGGTCTCCCCAGCCATGCTGAACTCTGAGTCAATTAAACCTCTTTCCTTTATAAATTACCCAGTCTCGGGTATTTCTTCATAGCAGCATGGGAAGGGACTAATACAAAGGTCTCATTAAGTGAGGTGATCTCACTGGAGAAGTGTTTGAAGGACTTGTACTCCTCTGGATTTTCTAGAAGTATTCTTTGATTTAATGACAATTTTAGAAAGTTTCCATCTCGAGCCATGCTTCCTTGGTCTGTGTTAGAATTGCCCTCAGTGAGTTGGGCTGTAGGTTATGCTGCAGGTTTCGTGCTACAAGACAGCTTTAGGAAAGCTCCATTGCATTTGCTACAGGATATTCTTACAAATATCATTGAGGACACTGTTTACCACATCCATCAATGTCCCAGATATAAAACTCCATACTAGAAATTTCTTTTAGAGCTAAATTCCAATAAAAGCTTGAGAAACTAAGGCAGGGAGTGGTGCCCACCCCTGTAATCCCAGCACATCGGAAGGCCAAGGCAGGTGGATCCCCTGAAGTCAGGAGTTCGAGACCAACCTGGCCAACATGGGCAAAACCCCATCTCTACTGAAATATGAAAATTAGGCGTGGTGGCGAGTGCCTGTAATCCCAGCTACTTGGGAGGCTGAGGCAGGAGGATCGCTTGAACCCAAGAGGGAGAGGTTGCAATGAGCTGAGATCGCGCCACTGTACTCTATCCTGGGCGAGAGCAAGACTCTGTCTCAAAAAAAAAAAAAAAAAAAAAACTTGAGAAACTAGAATGTTTTGCCTTTTGCCTTTATAGTCAAGAGAATCACGATTAGCCTTTATTTTCGCTTTTTTAGCAGAAAACTCAAATTCAAATCTGTGGCTCAGCTTAGAAAATAATGTGGAGCCCTATTGCTTGTATATCTCATTTCATTCCATTCACTTGTTGTTTTTTCCTAATGTATGTTTCTCATGATCCTGGCTTTATTATTTATATTTTATGTTTGATCAAATGTATTGTAAGCTTTTTCAAATCCCTTGTAGAAGAGAACATAATACTAATTTTTTTTTTTAAGACAGAATCTCACTGTTATTACCCAGGCTGGATTACAGTGGTGTGATCACAGCTCACTGCAGACTCCACCTCTTGGGCTCAAGCAATCCTCCCACCTCAGCCTCCTACGTAGCTGGGATCACAGGCAAGTGCCACCATGCCCAGCTAATCTTTTGATTTTCTGTAGAGATGGGGTCCCCCCATGTTGCCCAGGCTGGTCTTGAACTCCTGGGTACATGTGATCTCCCCACCTCAGCCCCCCAAAGTGTTGGGGTTACAGGCATGAGCCATCATGCCTGGCCCATAATAATTATAAAGAGAGAGATGAATGAAGATAGGAATAAGTAAATTACCCTTGTGAGATCTCAGCAAATTATAGGCCTCCCACAGGTCTGGTTTAATGATTTATTCATTTACTTTTAAATGTGGATTAAGCCTGGGTGCCATGGCTCACGCCTGTAATCCCAGCACTTTGGGAGGCCAAGGCAGGTGGATCACCTGAGGTCAGGAGTTCAAGACCAGCCTGGCCAACATGATGAAACCCCATCTCTACTAAAAATACAAAAAATTAGCTGGGTATGGTGGCAGCGGCCTGTAATCCCAGCTACTCAGGAGGCTGAGGCAGGAGAATCACTTGAACCCAGGAGGCGGAGCTTGCAGTGAGTCAAGATTGTGCCACTGCACTCCAGCCTGGGCAGCAACGAGAGCAAAACTCCATCAAAAAAAAAAAAAATTGTGGATTAAGCATCTACTTTCAATCAGGCATTATATTAGGGAGAGTCACAGCTGAAAAGATTTTTTTTTAAAACACACAGTTTTTGCTTTCAGGGAAACAGAATGTCTGAGGGTAGTCCAGACATTTAGCGCTCAGTAGCAGCAGCTAATGATTTCAAATGGTGACATCTTTGAGGTCCCATAGACATCATAAAACCAGATCTCTTAATCTCTCTCATAAATAAGCCGGGGGAAGAAAGTAGGGAGCAGACATTAGATGAACATGATCTTTAGGTTCCTGGCCAGAAACTTCCAGAGGCTACCATCTCAAAAATTCCTCCCAGTTTTAGAGAAATTGTTTAAGTTGTCCCTTAGACCTGGATCACTACTTCTACGCTGACCAATTTGTTTATCCTCTGTGAGGCCAACACTTGTAACTCTCTGGTTTGTGACCTGGCTGCTAGTTCTACTTCCATACTGATTCTTTGATTCCTACGCAGGTCTTCTATAGTCTTCATTTGTATCAATTAGGTAAACTTTTACGTCTGTCTCTTAGGACGCACCAAGGTGTCCTCCAAACCTGGGAACTCTCAGCTTCTCCTCTTGCCAATGGTGACAATAAATCTAATCTTCCTTGTCAACCTTAAGCCTTGGAGTTCTGGCCCATGTCATTATTGCTGACAGTGTTTCTGTGAAAGTTTCTACTGTCCTTTGAGCTCTGTACTCTTGTCTTTTAAAGCTCTTCCTGTTACTTAAGATATTTTGCCCTTTTTCTAAGAGAGCTTTTCCTTACCCACTCTGCAACATTCCTGGAAAATGTGGTTATTAATTCCATTATTCTAGAATCTAGATTCCAAAGCAGATGCTTTATTTGCTAATGTAAATATTCATAAATGCTTTGTAAATAAATAATCCCTTCTGGCTTCTCTAAATGCTGGGTTCCAGGCATTTGTAACAAAAATGCAAATAAGCCTGCCCTTCTGTAGGCCCTTGTCTATGGGCTTTTAATAAACTATAGTACTCTGAGCTAAATTTACATAGGTCTACATTGCTTTTTTGAAATATTAATATGCTATCTTCCATCGACCTAATAAGAGATATGTGACCTCAGCTAATTTCCCTGGCAAATAATTTGTCAAAAAGTTGAATATTCTTCTTGGCAAATAATCCCCATGGCTGTCATTTTTCTAAATGTAACATAAAAAGAAAGCGTTTCCCCTTCTCATATACAGGAAAATCATTTAGAGGTGACTTTAGCAACTGTTCTTTGACACACCCACATCATCTGCCACTGAGCATTCTATGCTCAGTGATTGCTCGAAGTGTCAGTGCTGCAGAATAAAACCACATTCAGGTGATGATGGCCCCATGACTCAACACAACCCCAAAGGTTGAGGATATCCCTCTCCAATATAGTACATTTCATCTGCTCTAGCGTTTCATTAATACCATCCACCCTCCCTTCCCCTAACATTTTGTCAAATAAATATCCACCTGTAAGAACTATCTAAATGACTTTCACTGCTGTTTTGAAGGATTTGGTTCAAAAACATAATTTGTATCTTCTTGTCCTCCCAGTTGGTGGTATTAAGAAAATCTTAGAGCAAAACCTCCATGCTGTGCTTCTACAGAGAATAATTAGGTCTATCCCATAACCAAAGCAGATTTTATATACAACTCACTTATTTCTTTAACCAGAACATTCTTTTTCATAGAAACTGGTTCCACATCTGCTTTTTCCCCTGTATCTTTAAGCACTCCTATTACCTCAGCAACTGGCCATTACCAATAGAAGCCATACGTCATTAGAGAAAGCCTGCAGGAAATCCTCTGGGCAAAGAGCAATATGTGTTAATTGCTACTGAGCACTAAGAAAATATATTCAAGTGGGAAACATCTAGTTATTTTTCTTATGCAAACATAATCACCCATGATAAAACTGAGATGACCGGCACTGGGGTACTTCAAGGTCTTAAAAAAATACTGACTTCATGGCCTACTCTGTCAGTCAGAACACTTTGTATTGCAAGTGACAGAAAATCCATCACTTTTTTTTTTTTTTAAGACAGGGTCTCATTCTGTCACCCATGCTGGAGTACAGTGGCATAATCTCGGCTCACTGCAACCTCTATCTCCTGGGTTCAAGCAATTCTTATGCCTCAGCCTCCCGAGTAGCTGGGATTACAGGCACCTGCCACCACGCCTGGCTAATTTTTGTGTTTGTAGTAGAGACGTGGTTTCACCATGTTGGCCAGGCTGGTCTTGAATTCCTGACCTCAAGTGATCTGCCCACCTCAGCCTCCCATAGTAATGGGATTACAAGCATGGGCTACCATGCCCAGCCAGAAAATCCATCTTTAAATGATTTAAATAACAAAGGCAAATTTTTGGCTCATGAAACTCACAGGCTAAGATTGAGAACTGGTTCTAAAAAGAGGCTTGAGCCTGCAGTACAAACCGTGTCACCAAGGGCCAGATTTCTCTCTCTCTCCACTCAGTGTTGGCTTCATCCTCCGTTTCCACGCTACAGCCCTTGTGTGGTTCTAGAATTTTCTTGATAACAAAATGGCTGCAGAAGTTCCAGCACATTCCATCACAGCACACCGTCCAGACAGATGCATGTAGTTTCTGAAGAACTGAGAGGCTTTTCTAGAAGCCTAGGCAGACATTTCCTTGAGCTTCATCAGCTCTATTGAACATGACCATCCCTAAACAAATAACTGGTATCTAGGAAATGAAGTTGGAGCTGAGGGTAGCTGTCCCCAAAGAAAATCAACATAAGGAATGAATCTGGGGCAGTGGAAACAATGTCTATCAAATCTTCCTACCCTGTGTACATTTACCCTGTTTTCCACAATTCCCTGCTCTACCTGAGAAACCCTTGCTCATCTAAACTGATGTAATTTTGCTGTTTTTAACTCAGGGGACCACTTTCACTAGGTTACCTTATCTACTGCCAAGGTCTTAAATACCATCCAGGTGACATGCCTCTTTAAAGAAATCCTTTCAGTCCAGACCTTTCTCCTGAATGTAAAAAAAGATGTTCTCAACCATCTACTAGATATCCACATTTGTTTTTCTCAAAAGCATTTCAAACTATTGTGGGGTTTTGTTTGTTTTCTTTTTGAGACAGAGTCTCACTCTTGCTGGAGTGCAGTGGCACGATTTTGGCTCACTGCAGCCTCAGCCTCCTGGGCTCAAGTGATCCTCCCACCTCAGCCTCCTGAGTAGCTGGGACTACAGGCATGTGCCACCATGCCAGCTTAATTTTTTGGTTGAGACAAGATTTCACCATGTTTTCTAAGCTGGCCTTGAACTCCTGGGCTCAAACAGTCTGCCTGCCTTGGCCTCCCCAAATGTTGGGATTACAGGCGTCAGCCACCACATCCAGCCACCAAAGTATTCTTTTTAAAAAAGAAGCCTTATATTTTAGAGGTAGATGGTAAAATCTTTACAGAAGAAATGATATGATATTTGGGATTTGCTTCAGAATATTTCAGTGGAAGGAGAGCAAGTAGTGTCAGGATGGCTGAACCATTAGATGAATGGTTGAAGCTGAAGGTGAGTACGCATGACGTTATTATACTGTTCTTTGCACTTTTGTGTATATTTGACACTTTTCATGAGAAACCTTTTTAAAGGCACTTTGAACTCAACATGTTTGTGCAAGTTAAGGTATAGATTCAGCCGGTCGCGATGGCTCACACTTGTAATCCCAGCATTTTGGGAGGCCAAGGCAGGTGGATTACCTGACGTCAGGAGTTGGAGACCAGCCTGGCCAACACGGTGAAATCCCATCTCTACTAAAAATAACACAAATTAGCTGGACGTGGTGGCAGATGCCTGTAATTCTAGCAACTTGGGAGTCTGAGGCAGGAGAATTGCCTGAATCCAAGAGGTGGAGGTTGCGGTGAGCCAAAATTGTGCCACTATACTCCAGCCTGGGCAACAAAAGCAAAATTCTATCTCAAAAAAAAAAAAAAAAAGAAGAAGAAAAAGAAAAAAAAGATACAGTTTCAGCCACATGAAAAGAGACCTAAAACAATACAACATAGTTTTAGAGGAGAAAAGATCTTTTTCTCTCATGTAAAAGTCTAGCATAGGACTCTCCAGGGTCAGGGGCCCAAGTTCCTTCTATCTTGTTGCTCCACTATTCCTTTGCTCTTCATGGTCCCACATCAATCAACATCATATCACATTTTGACCAGCAAGAAGGAAAACACAAAGTGGGTATGCCACTCTTTTTTTTTTTTTTTTTTTTTTTTTGAGATGGAGTCTCACTCTTTTTGCCCAGGCTGGAGTGCAATGGCACGATCTCAGCTCACCACAACCTCCACCTGCTGGGTTCAAGCAATTCTCCTGCCTCAGCCTCCTGAGTAGTTGCGACTACAGGCGCATGCCACCATGCTCAGCTAATTTTTGTAGTTTTAGTAGAGATGGGGTTTCACCATGTTGGCCAGAGTGGTCTCAATCTCTTGACCTCATGATCTGCCTGCCTCGGCCTCCCAAAGTGCTGGGATTACAGGCGTGAGCCACCGTGCCCAGCCTGCCACTCTTTTTAAGAGCACAACCCAGAAGTTGCAAACATTACTTCCACTCAGATCCTATTGCCCAGAACTTAATCATGTGAATAATCTAGCTGCAAGGAAGGCTGGGAAATATATTGTTTTTCTAGGTAGACACATGCCAAGCTAAAGACTTCTAATACTAGGAAGAGAAGGGATATTGAGAGGCAACTAACAGTCTCTGGCCTATTCTGCCCTTTTAGTCACCCAAATATGTATGTATACCTTCTTTCCACACATTTATTTCCTCTCTTGTGTCAGAAACTGCCAAACCGGCCAGTGTCTGTATCCAGCTCAAAGTTCACAGTCTCTGGTTAATTCTGTCCTCTTTCTAATGTCTGTATGCAATTCCTCATGGTTTGGTAGCCTGTAAACTAAAACATGAGTTACCTGCCTCACACCTTACTTTTATAAATTATGGAGTAGGAATGGGATAGCTATTATTTTTTTTTAATTCTTTGAAAAAGAGAAGAATGGGAAACACACAGCAGCCTCAGGTTCATAGCAATCATCAAACCCCACAGAGCAGTAATCACAAAGATTCCTGCCCTGGTAGCAGAGGAAGTCACTAGATAATCCCACCTGGCACTTGTTCTTCCTGCTCCCTGGGCGGTGGTGAATGGGGGAAGCTTAGACTTCTCCAATGAATCCTTGTCCTTTCCTTTTCATGGCCCCAGGTTTGTCCTATGAGAAGTTCCTTTTCTCCATTCCTCTCTATGGCTGTATCTGAAGTATGCTTTGTAGAATATACCCTACTTGGGGCTGCCCAGTTTTCAAAAGAGGCTTCTGTGGTACAGGTTTGGGGGTCTTCATGCAACTAATCACACAGCCAAAGGTTTCCCCTAAACATTTAAAAAACTTCTTAACATTATTTTTTATTTTTGTGGGTACATAGGTATACTACACATTCCTTAAGTCAGAAGACTGATCTTTTATGGAAAAGACATGGAAACAGATTCTCTGAAGGAATGCAGTCCTGCCAATGCCTTGATTTTAGGCCAGTGAGCTCCATTGCAGACTTCTGACCTGTAGAACTGTAATAAGTTTGTGTTGTGTTAAGCTATTAGGTGGCTGGGCACAGTGGCTCATGCCTATAATCCCAGTACTTTGGGAGGCCAAGGCAGGTGGATAGCTTGAGCTCAGGAGTTGGACATCAGCCTTAGCAACATGGTAGAGGCCCGTCTCTACCAAAAATACAAAAAGTTCGCTGGGCATAGTAGCACGCGCTTGTGGTCCCAGCTACTAGGGAGGCTGAGGCAGGAGGATCACTTGAGCCTGGGAGGCAGAGGTTGCAGTGAGCCAAGATTACACTACTACACTCCAGCCTGAGCAACACAGACCCCATCTTAAAAAAAAAAAAAAAAAAAAAAAGCCATTTGGCTTGTAGTAATTTGTTACAGCAGTTATAGGAAACTGATACAAGAGCCTTCTATTAGTTAACACACGGAGCTGTGATACTACCAAACCTGTAAGAGGTGAGTTGGAGAGATGAGAAGAGGCATGTTTGTGACAGCTCTGCCCTGGCTCTTTTTTTTTTTTTTTTTTGGTGGGCGGGGAGCGGGGGCTGGGTCTCACACTGTCTCCCAGGCTGAGTGCAGTGGTGCGATCACAGCTTACTGTAGCCTCAACCTCCTGTGTTCAAGCAATTCTCCCACCTCAGCCTCCTGAGTAGCAAGGACCACACGTGTGCACCACCATGCCAGGCTAATTTTTTAATTATTTGTAGAGATGGGATCTCACTATATTGCTTAGGCTGGTCTAGAACTCCTGGGCTCAAATGATCTTCCTCCTCAGGCTCCCAAAGTGTTGGGATTATAGGTATGAACCACCATGCCTGGCCTCCGCCCTGGCTCTTTGAGCACACCTTCTTGTGCCATACAGAGACCAGCACAATAAATCCAGCAGTAACAACCTCCCACCAAGTACAATTTGGACAGGCCGAGACTCTGGACTCCTCACTGCATCTATTTATTTTTCTCCACTTTTAGATCTCTGGCGTGTGTGTGTGTGTGTGTGTGTGCGCGTGTGTGTGTGTGTGTTTTGAGACAGGGTCTCACTCTGTCACCCAGGCTGGAGTGCAGTAGCACGACCATAGTTCACCAAATCCTGGATATCCCAGGCTCAAGTGATTCTCCCACCTCAGCTTCCCGCGTAGCTGAGACTACAGCTGTGTGCCACCATGCCCAACTAAATTTTTTTTTTTTTTAAAGACAGTGTCTCGCTATGTTGCTAGGGCTGGTCTTAAACTCCTGGGCTCAAGCAATCCTCCTGCCTTGGCCTCCCAGAGTGCTGGGATTACAGGTATGACCTACTGTGCCCAGCCTGATTCCTGGCTTTTAAATTCCTGAAACAACTCTCTAATTTCTAACTTTATTTGTTTTAAGAGATGAGTGTCATGTTGTTGCACAGGCTGGAGTGCAGTGCCACTACCACAGCTCACTGCAGCCTCAAACTCCTGGGCTCAGTTGATACTCCTAACTCAGCCTCCTAAGTAGCTGGGACTACAGGTGCACCACTGCACCTGGCTATTTTTTGTTGTTGTTGTTGATGTTAGAGACAGGGTCTTGTTATGTTGCCCAGGCTGATCTGGAACTCCTGGCCTTAATCCATCCTCCCACCTCGGCCTCCCAAAGCACCGGGATTATAGGTGTGAGCCACCGTAATATCTGCCGCTGCCACTTGCCCTCAGGCTGCAAAGATCCAGATTTCTCTTCTCACTCAGCTCAGCTCTCTATATAACTGTGTTTGGCATGTTCCCTTGATTTCTGTGACATTTACAGCTTCAGGCAACAGACCTTCTCCCTCACCAGCCTTGGTGCTACAGAACTCCCACCAGCCTGGCTGGTCCTTAGGACTAAAGGAAGCAGAAATTTAGGGGAAAATGATGCACTGATTAGGGTATTGTGTTACCAAGGATTTAGCAGGAAAACGTAGATTTGACCCATGAAATATCCAAAAAGCACATAAATAACTGTAAAAGTCTATGACAAGTAAAAATTGTAATATGCTGCTCAAGCCTTATAAAACATAAATAAATGCCTATCTGCATAGATTTCCTGAGACTGACTATACCATAAAGAATATAGTCAGGCAGGGGCACAGTGGCTCACACCTGTAATCCCAGCATTTTGGGGGGCTGAGATGGGAGGATTGCTTGAGCTCAGGAATTCAAGACCAGCCTGGGCAACATGGGGAAACCCCGTCTCTACAAAAATTAGCTGCGTGTGATGTTGAGCTCGTAGTTCCAGCTACTTGAGAGGCTGAGGCAGAAGGATCACTTGAGCCCAAGAAGTTGAGGCTATGGTTGAGCCATGATCACACCACTGCACTCAAGCCTGAGTGACAGTGTGAGATCTTGTCTCAAAAAAAAAAAAAAAAAAAAATGCAGTCATTGGGAGGCTAAGGCAGGAGGATTGCTTGCGACCAGGAGTTCGAGACCAACCTGGGCAATGTAATGAGACTCCATCTCTACAAATATATTAAGAAATTAGCTGTACATGGTGTCACATACCTGTAGTCCCAGCTACTCTGCGGTGGGAGGATCACTTAAGCCCAGGAGATTGAAGCTGCAATGAGCCATGATCATGCCACTACACTGCAGCGTAGGCAACAGAGCAAGACCCTGTCTCAAAAAAAAAAAAAAAGGATATAATCAGCCCATTACTGGATATAATCAACATTACTAATTCATAAATTTGACTTAAGCCAAATATGCTAAGTATATAAATATTGATTACTAGTTAGACATTCAATTAATGCTTTGCTGGTGGCTTTCTTGTATTTAATTTTGAGGAAAATCTAGGGGACCCAAGTTTTATTAAAAGTTATTCTCAAAAACAATTATTGTTGTAGTATCTGTTATGGTTTAATGTCCCCAACACAACTCATGCTGAAATTTGTCGATGTAAAGGTAATTGGAGGTGGGGCCTTTGAAGGGCTCTGACCCCATGAAGAAATTAATGCCAGTGTCCATGGGAGTAGGTTATTTTGTGGCTGGGCTCCTGATAAAATAATGGGTGCAACCATGGGATGACCCTTGCCAGATGTCAGCATCATGCTTTGGACCCAGGCTGTGATATTCTGTTATAGCAGCAAAATGCAAAGACAGCACCTGTAAGTGAAAAATTGTGAACAACCTAAATATCCAACAATAGAACAATGGCTAAGTAAATTTGCATAGACATAAAATAAAGTATTTGATCATTCAAATTTATCTTTAAAAAAAATCTTAACTTAAAAAGTGTTTTATAATAAATGAAGAAAGCAAGATGGAAAATGATACACAGCATTATCTCAACTTTGAAAAATTATGCATTGAGAGTTAGACACTGTAGCTTGTGCCTGTTAATTCCAACTACTCAGGAGGCTGAGGTGGGAGGTTTGCTTGAGGCTAGGAGCTCAAGACTAGTCTAAGCAATGTGGAGAGACCCTGTTTCTAATGAAAATTTAAAAATTAGCCTACGCGGTGGTTTGTGCCTGTAATCCCAGCAAGAGTATCACTTGAGGCCAAAAGTTCAAGACTGCAGTGAGCTATGATGGCATCACTGCACTACAGTTTGCAGGATGAACTAAGACCTTGTGTCTAAAAAAAAAAATACATTGAGAAATATTAGGGTAAACCACAGAATGGATAATATATATACATTAATATATGTATTAATATTTCTATAATAAATGTTGATATAGGAAGATATCTACATTGCATCATTGAGAGAAAAAGGGACATATATTATGATGCTATTTTTTTTTTTGAGACAGGGTCTCACTCCTGTCGCCCAGGCTGGAATGCAGTGGCTTACTGTGGCCTTGACTTACGAGGCTGAGGTTAGTCCCACTTCAGCCTCCTGAGTAGCTGGAACTACAGATGCACACCACCACACCCGGCTAATTTTTTGTACTTTTAGTAGAGACAGGGTTTAGCCATGTTGCCCAGGCTGGTCTCAAAATCCTGGGCTCGACCAATCTACCTGTTGGGATTACAGGAGGGAGCCACGGCACCCTACCTATGATGCTATTTTTAAAAAACAAGTTATATGTGTACATGTGCATCAAAATATCTGAAAGGATATACATGAAAGATTTATAGGATTATTTCCAGGCATAAGGCTAATTTTCATTTCTTTTTGCTTTCAGCATTGTCTAAACTTCTTTATGATTGTCATATATTAATAGATTAGTTTTCTACAGAATTTTAAAAATATATAGTTATTTCCAGTCAGGGGAAAAAAAAGAAAATATTGAAACAAAATACCCAACATGTTAACAGTGGTTGCCTCTATACAGTAATTTATTTTCTTTTACCTTATACTTTTATGTTATTCATGCCAGCATTTCTTTCCTTCTTTCTTTTTGAGGAAGGGTCTTGCTCTGTTGCCTAGGCTGGAGTGCAGTGGTACAATCATGGCTTGACCTCCTGGGCTCAAGTGATCCTCCCACCTCAGCCTCTCAAGTAGCTGGGACTACAGGTGGACACCACCATGCCGGGTTAATTTTTGTATATTTTGTAGAGATGGGGTTTTGCATACTGCCCAGGCTGATCTCACACTCTTGGACTCGAATGCTCTTCCCACCTAGGCCTCCCAAAATGCTGAGATTACAGGTGTGAGCTACTGTGCCTGTCCAATATTTCTTTAAAGGAGATATATTTAGTCCTTCAATGTAAATATGGTTTAAAAAAGAAAAGAAATATTAATAAAAATGTTATCTTAAATATATTTTTATTAATAATTACTCCTTAAATTTTCATTTATATGATATTATTATGCCTACATCACCTTCATTTTGTCTGATATTTGCTTCTTACACCCTTTATTTTTAACCCCTCTGTGAGACTTTGTTTAGGTATGTGTCATGTAATTTCAAGATCACATTGATTCTGATCATCTCTGTCTTTTAATTGTTGAGTTTAGCTTGATATGTGTTTGCCATGTGCCAATGTTTTCTGACACACTACCATCTTATTTTGTGTTTTCTATTCACATTTTTGTATTTCTCTTTTTTCCTCCTTTCCTGGTTCCTGTTAGGTTAACAAAAGATTTCTATTAGCCCACTTTTTTTTTTTTTTTTTTTTGTCACGGATGTCAAAAGCTATAGATTATATCTCTGGTTTTGCATGTTACCTTTAAGTTTTAAAGAACATATTTAACTTTATATTTTTAAACGATGTCTGACATTATTCGATAGTTCTATCATACTCCAGAACAGAACCTTAGCACAGACTATTTCTGTTTCACCTTCTTTAGCTGGGTCGCTTTTACCTAGATGTTTATTGCCTCACAGTTACAATATGGAGGCCGTAACTCCTTTAGGTATCAAGTTTACATTCAAGGCAGAAAAAAGGAGAAGAAAGGATAAAAGTTATATCCATCCCATCGATTATGAAAGCAAAAATGTCCTTATATGCTACAAGTGGAATTCCAACTAGGTTGCATTGGTCAGAACCGAATCAAATGGCTACCCTAACTGCAAAAGAGGCTAGGAAAGGCAAGGCAATGAAAGTGTTTGCCAGTATATTAGAATTCCATTCCCACTGAGCAAAACTTGAAAATGGTGCCTGAAGATGGAACAAAATGCATCCCTTCTAAGGTCTTGCAGCAAGTCACCTCCCTTCCTTGTAAAATTAACACATTGGATTAGATTATCTTTGCTGGTGATGTATGGTAATGAGGGCCTGGATCAGAATAATAATAGCAGAATAGAACGTATTTGAGAAATATTGAAAGGAAAATTCAATGTAAACTGAATGAGACCAGGCTTTTCAATAATTTGTACTTTTCCTTTCCACTTTTTGCAACACTACCTAGTCAATACCTATATCTAAGTTCCAATTGCTTTTGCCCATTTATTCTAAGATTTGTGTGGTAGAACCAGCAGTGCTTTACCATCAACCTTTTTAGGATTCAGTTTCCTCTTCTGTGAAAAAAAAAAGGAAGCTGGGATTATATGTCCTTTTTAGCTCTGAAGTTTGTTGATTCTTTTTAACAATTCAATTCAGCCAACATTTATGAAATACTTTATACACCTAAGGCATTCTTCCAGATGCTATGGGTGTATAAAGATGGATAGGATTTGTACTCTGACCTCAAGAGTTTACAATATAATAATTATGATTTAAAGCTTTATCAACATCATCATCAACTATGTTCAGGCGTGCTCACTTCCAAAGCCTATCTGAACATTATTAGAGCCTAGTGCACAGATATTTTGTAATTTGACCCTAGCTATTTCCATTTCCGCCTCCACGTAATTGAGGTTAAGAGTTTTTTGGAAGAAGAGAGACAGTATACAAAAAAGGAGCGGCAAGACTGGCTTCATTTTAATAGAGCCCATGAAAATGCAATGGAATAGGGGATGCAATAGCCTGTTAGTTAGAACCCATGCTTCACAATGGCTTACCAAGCAAGCTCTTGAGATGAAACATTTCTTGGTTCTGAGTGAGGAAGAGACTTTTTGTTTAAACTTGCATAAGTGTTCCCTATTTATTGAACATTTTAATAACTAAATAGGCCATGTTGAAGGTTTAACCAAAGTTGAATAAAACACTTTAATCTCATCACTCCTGAGTTAGAATTTAGAACAGGGCAGGTACTGAGGTGAAGCCCAGTCTGGAACCTTCTCTGAACTTCCTAGTCTCCAAAAGTGGATTAAAGCTCTTTGATCCCACAAGTGAACATACATGGGAGGTAACATTTTCTCATTTCTATTTTCTGTGCCAGATATTCTGCTCTGCCTCTCCAGATTCATTTCCCAAGCTTCTCCAGCCTACTCTTTGCCCCACGGGGTGATCTTTATAAACTCTATCAATGGTTACCTTGTCCCTTCTGATTTGGGTTCAACCAAGGGGAATGCCTATCAGGAGATCTAAGGTCAAGAGGAAGTAATATCAGGTATTTACCCCCCAGGTTCTCCCAACTGTGGGGCTCTACTGAAGGCTGAGGTTGAGTCAGGCATCCCTCTCCTATGATTACAGTTCTCCCTCTGGGTTTTGGTGACCGATTCCTCCCTTTGTCTCTTTAGGCTCCTGGCTGTTGCTTACCCTACAGAGCCTTATCCTCCCTTATTATTTTCTCTTAATCCTGCCCCCATCCTCATAAATGGTTACTCCACCAAATTCTCCATTTTCCCTCTTCTGTGTGCCATCTGGCTCCTGCCAGGCTCTGACTGATACATTTTCCCAGGGAATTTCAAAGTAGCATCTGTGCTTCCAAGGATCACCAGCTCCCTCATCTCCCACACTGTACATAGAGTTTGTAATTTGAGTAGGTGCTTATGAGGCACTTATCTCAGGGGCTACTAGATATTACTATAGACTCAAAAATTGTTACCTCCTTTCCGTTCCTGTCATCCCCAACCTAATACACAATTTAGGGTGTTTATTTGTATTTTTAAATTTTTCATAGAGATGGGGTCTCGCCATGTTGCCCAGACTGGTCTCCAATTCCTTGGCTCAAGCGATCCTCCTGCCTCAGTCTCCCAAAGTGCTGGGATTACAGGTGGGAGCCATGGCACTCAGCTGAGGTAGGTATTATTATCCCTATTTTTTTTTTAAATAGGTCCCATTGAGGTTAAGTAACGCTTGCTCAAAATGCACAGGAAGTGACAGAGTTGGATCTGAAACCAGTATCTATCACATGGAACCTTATCACACCACTTCTCACCACATCATGATGGAATCTTACTTACATTTGTTTCCCTCAGCACTGCCTCCTAAAATGGCCCCCACAGAGCAGCACATTAAAAATATTTGTTGAATAGTGGAATGAATACATTCTGTCATCAGTTACACATTTATTTAGTTACTATATATGTTGAGGGAAAAAATAAACAGTATGATTACTAGTTTTGAATCTCATTAGCTCATAAAAGTCAATTGGTGATGTTGAAAAATAGTCCCACTCCTATTGATGTTACTGTGTTTGCTGATATGCAGCCCTTCACTTGGACTTTACATTTCAATTTCACCTTCAGTAATTTCCAGAAACAAATCATTAAAACCACAAAGACAAGTATAATTTTACAAAGCACAAAAAAAGACCACTTGTAATAAGCAACACACTTTAAAGTCATGTTAAGAACTGTTTATTTTTCAAACACATGTTCATACAAGTGCTGAAAAAGTATCTTATGGTAAAGTACAGAGTAGCTTTCAGATGATTTTATTTTTTAAATCGGGTGTGTGACTTATGATTACAAGTTTTAAATGCCAAACTCCATCTTGAGTCCAAATGTATGGTTATAATGCATAATAATATACCAAGTCTATGCTTTTTTATTTTAAAAAATAAAGTTACAAAATGTTTAAATTATAAAGTCAATAAATATATATTGTAACAATACTGAAAGCATAGAAATGTGTAAATAAATACAAAAATAAGGCCAGATATGGTGGCTCATGCCTGTAATCCCAGCACTTTGGGAAGCTGAGTCAGGAGATGCCTTGAGGCCAGAAGTTGGAGACCAGCCTGGGCAATATAGTGAGACCCTGTCTCTACAAAAAATTAGTTGAGTGTGGTGGCGAGAACCTGTAGTTCCAGCTACTTGGGAGGCTGAGGTGGGAGGATCCCTTGAGCCCAGGAGTTTGAGGCTGCCCTGAGTTATGATCATACCACTGCACTCCAGCCTGGGTAACAGAGCCAGATCTTGTCTCTAGAAAGAATTTTTTAAAAATAAAAATAATAAGAAAATAAAATACCTATAATCACACTGCCCAAAACTAATAGTAACATTTGGATGTATTTTAATTCAATATTTTCTTTATGAGATAAACTTTTCTTTTGGCCAGTATCTGATCACCCTGGTAGTATGTACAAGAGCATGTGATATGGGCTTAATGTGCAGCCTCCAACTTAGAATCTGGAGGGAATATGTGAAGGAACCAAATTCAGAGTTATATGAAGTGGCTACAGCTGTCAAAGTTGCAGCAGTCTATCAGTGAGTGACCACAAGTGGTGGAGAACAATAAAGTGACATCAAGAGTCCAGTGACATGACACAAGTAGTAGCTTTCTAAGCAGTTTATCTCTGTGGCATGATCTTGACTCTATTATGCCTCATTTAGTTTCTGCCTCTTTTCTAAGCTTGGTTCTCAAGCTGCTTAGTCAATTTTGTGAGTTCACTGATAGTCTCACAATAAATCGCCTTACTGTTTATATCGGTTTGAGTCTTGTTTCTTTTACTTGCAGCTGAATGCATGTTAAATAATATATCAGTGTAAACTTCTGGATTTGCCAATGTTAGACCATTTTTAGCTATAAAAACAGCTGTCTCGGCTGAGCGCAGTGGCTCATGCCTGTAATCCCAGCACTTTGGGCAGCCAAGGCGGGCGGATCACGAGGTCAGGAGATTGAGACCATCCTGGCTAACACGGTGAAACCCCATTTCTACTAAAAATACAAAAACAAAATTAGCCAGGTGTGGTGGTGGGCGCCTGTAGTCCCAGCTACTCGGGAGGCTGAGGCAGGAAGATGATGTGAACCCGGGAGGCGGAGCTTGCAGTGAGCTGAGATAGCACCACTGCACTCCAGCCTGGGTGACAGAGTGAGACTCTGTCTCAAAACAAACAAACAAACAAACAAAAACTGCTCTCTCATATGGTTCAACCTAACAGAATTTGGTAACAGGAATTGTAGTGCTTGAAATGTGGGATTGACTGAATCAAGGAGGGTCAGTAGAACATGTGATACACTTCTCCGAGCTTAGAATGTTTTTTAAATTTAGCCATAGTAAAATAATTGGTTTAATCAATTGTCTCTGAAGTGAGGTATACAAATCTATTCATCAGGATATTGAAAGTTACTCGATTATATACTTTTATATTTTTATTTTAAAAATTAAAAAATTCAGTTTAATATATGAATTGACACTGATGTCCTCACTCACTGATGTCAAATGGTTTCACATCACTAAGGGATGAGGCAGATATTAATCTAGGTTTTATGGGGCCTAATATTTCTATCCTTTGGGGGCTTTCTTAAAGAAAAAGAATTTTTTAAATGAATACAAAATAAGGTATGAACATAAATAGTTATTTAACAAGAAAAAACAGAAATTTCATGTGATTTTATCACAAAGAGAAAAAAGTGATCATTTTATGTGCCCCATTATTTAGTGTACTCCTTCCACTAGAGATTTCCATTTTGACTGGGCATTAATGAAAACCATATCTTCCACTTACAATTTTGCATGTCTCATGATTAAACTACTTTTCCACCTAGTAGCATCTGGCTCTAGACATTTTAAACAGTTTCTCCTCAACTGCACACATACTTCTAGAGTCTACCATGGTTGGGCATACTCAGATCACAATAGGATCCCTGGCCTTGTATCTTTATATTACGGAAGCTGTGTGAGTCAGCACAGTGGCAGTAAAAATATTTCTGGGAATTATTACTATACCAAGATGGCTAACAATAACTTACACAGATATTTCCTATTAAACCCAAAGTAAATGTATCCCTTATTCAAATTCCACTTAGATCCAAAAAGATGCTGCTGCCCCTCCAACTCTACCCTACGTGAGGGGATTTATGACAGAGAGGAAAGTAGAGTGAAAGGAAAGAGTGGTCTTAAATAAACTGTGGAAAGTACCCATGAAAGTGAGGAGTTTTGAATCATTAACTACTTTAGCTGCCCAGTAATCCCTCCTCTGGTATTTGTGCAATTCCAAGGGAAGAGAAGTTCCACAAAGCAAAGGATTCTAAGGTGATTCCCTCAACCAGGCACATAATACATCTCACTTGCAGTGTAGTATGATACATGGCAGTTTATGAGAGCCCACATATTTAGACTTACAGACCATATTTTCTAGATTACCTAAATTAACCATCACAAAGTGCCCATGCCCAAGTATCTTATACAGATTCCTAAAAAACCATGGTTCATAGCTAATACCAATAATGAAAGCACAGGTGAAAGACAAAAAAATGGCATGGCCAACGCTTGTGCTATTGCTGGTATGAATTTTTATCATCTGCATAATGAGATCAAAGTGATAATGTAATCAGATTTAACAAGATTTGGTCCCAAAACATCAAAATTTTGACTATTTGATAGAGTGGCTGAATGTATAAAAAACAAGACCCATTGATCTGTTGCCTAAAAGAGACACACTTCATCTGTAAAGATACACATAGACTGAAAATAAAGAGATGGAAAAAGATATTCCATGCAAATGGAAACCAAAAAAGAGCAGGAGTAGCTATACTAATATCAGACAAAATAGATTTTAAGACAAAAACTATAAGAGACAAGGTCACTATATGTATTAGTCTGTTCTCGCACTGCTATAAAGAAATGCCTGAAAATGGATAATTTATAAGAAAAGAGGTTTAATTGGCTTATGGTTCTGCAGGCTGTACAGGCTTCTGCTTCTGGGGAGGCCTCAGGAAACTTACAATCATGGCAGAAGGCAAAGGGGAAGCAGGCATGTCTGATATGGCCAGAGCAGGAGGAAGAGAGCAAGGGAGGAGGTACCACATACTTTTAAACAACCAGATCTCATGAGAACTCACTTATTATGATAACAGCAAGGGGGAAATCCACCCCCATGATCCAATCACCTCACACCAGGCCCTACCTCCAACATTGGGGATTATAAATTGACATGAGATTTGGGTGGGGACACAAGTCCAAACCATATCACTGTATAATGGGGTATATAAAGGGGTAAGTTCAGCAAGAGGATATACTCATTTTAAATGGATATGCATCCAACACTGGAGCACCAAGATACGTAAAGCAAATATTATTAGAGCTAAAGAGAGAGGTAGGCCCCAATACAATAACAGTTGGAGACTTCAACACCCCGCTTTCAGCATTGGACAGATATTCTAGACAGAAAATCACCAAAGAAACATTGGACTTAATCTGCACTAGAGACCAGATGGATCTAATAGATACTTCCAGAACATTTCACCCAATAGCTGTAGAATAAATATTCCTTTCCTCAGCATATGGATCATTCTCAAGGATAGACAATATGTTAGGTCACAAATAAGTATTAAAATATTACAAAAATTCCAATAATATCCAGCACCTTCTCTGACCATAATGGAATAAAACTAGAAATTAATAAGAGGAATTTTAGAAACTATTCAAATACATAAAAATTAACCTATATCCTCCTGAATAACCAGTGGGTCAATGAAGAAATTAAATGGGAAATTGAAAAATTTCTTGAAAAAAATTTCAACAAAAACAACATACCAAAATATATGGGGTACAGCAAAACAGTACTAAGAAGGAAGTTTACAGCTATAAGTGCCTACATCAAGAAAGAGGAAGACCTTCAAATAAACAATCTAACAATGCATCTTGAAGAGTTAGAAAAGCAAGAGCAAGCTAAACCCAAAATTAGTAGGAAAAAAAAGAAATAAAGATCAGAACAAAAACAAATAAAATTGAAATGGAAACAATACAAAAGGTCAAACTAAGAAGGAAGTTTACAGCTATAAGCACCTACATCAAGAAAGAGGAAAACCTTCAAATAAACAATCTAACAATGCATCTTGAAGAACTAGAAAAGCAAGAGCAAGCTAAACCCAAAATTAGTAGGAAAAAAAGAAAGATCAGAACATAAATAAATAAAATTGAAATGAAAACAATACAAAAGATCAATGAAACAAAAAGCTGGCATTTTGAAAAGTTAAACAAAATTGACAAACCTTTAGCTAGACTAAGAAAGAAAGAAGATACAAATAAATAAAATCCGAAATGAAAAAGGAGATATTAGAGCTGATACTGCAGAAGTTCAAAGGATTATCAGTGGCTACTATGAGCAACTCTATGCCAATAAATTTGAAAATCTAGAAGAAATAGACAAATGCCTAGATACATACAACCTAGCAAGATTGAACCAGGAAGAAATGTAAAACCAGAACATACCAATAACAAATAACAAGATTGAAGCTACAATAAAAAGCTCCCAGTAATGAAAAGCCCAAGACCTGAAGGCTTCATTGCTGAATTCCACCAAACATTTGAAGAAGAACTAATAACAATCTTATTCAAATTATTCCAAAAAATAAAGGCAGAGGAAATGCTTCCAAACTCATTCTATGAGGCCAATATTACCTTGATACCAAAACCAGGTAAACATCAAAAAAAAAAAAAAAAGAAAAAGAAAACTATAGGCCAATGTCTCTGATGGATATATATATTTATATATAATATATATTTATATATAATATATACACACATATATATTTTATAAATATATACATATATTATATAATATGTACATGTATACATATATGTATATAACAGATACACATATTATATAATATGTGCATATATACATATATGTATATAATAGATACATATATTATACAATATGTGCATATATACATATATGTATATAATAGATACATATATTATATAATATGTGCATATATACATATATGTATATAATAGATACATATATTATACAATATGTGCATATATACATATATGTATATAATAGATACATATATTATATAATATGTGCATATATACATATATGTATATAATAGATACATATATTATATAATATGTGCATATATACATATATGTATATAATAGATACATATATGTATATAATATGTGCATATATACATATATGTATATAATAGATACATATATGTATATAATCTGTGCATATATACATATATTATATAATATGTGCATATATACATATATGTACATATTATATCATATATGTATATAATATATACATATATGATATAATATGTACATATATTATATAATATGTACATAATATATACATATATGATATAATATGTACATAATATATACATATATATATAATATGTACATAATATATACATATATTATATAATATGTACATATATACATATATGTACATATACATATATTATATATACATATATGTACATATTATATAATATATTATATAATATGTACATATATAATATATGTATATAATATGTACATATATAATGTATACATATAAAATATATACATATATAAAATATATGTACATATAATATATAAAATATATATATACACATATACACACATATATATTTTGTTTTGTTTTGTTTTGAGACAGAGTCTCGCTCTGTTGCCCAGGCTGGAGTGCAGTGGTGCAATCTCAGCTTACTGCAAACTCCACCTCCTGAGTTCAAGTGATTCTCCTTCCTCAGCCTCCCAAGTAGCTGGGATTACAGGCGCCCACCACAAAGCCCAGCTAATTTTTGCATTTTTAGTAGATAAGGGGTTTCATCATGTTGGCCAGGCTGCTCTCAAACTCCTGACCTCAAGTGATCTGTCCACCTCAGCCTCCCAAAGTGCTGGGATTACTGGCTTCAGCCACTTTGCCCAGCCTTTGATGAATATTGATTCAAAAATCCTCAGTAGAATAGTAGCAAACCAAATTCAATAATACATTAAAAAGATCATTCATCATGACCAAGTGGGATTTATCCCTGTGATGCAAAGATGGTTCAACATACACAAATCAATCAATGTGATATATCATATCAACAGAATGAAGGACAAAAAACATAATCATTTCAATAATTGCAGGAAAAGCATTTGTTAAAATTAAACATCCCTTTACGATAAAAACCCTAAAAAAACTGTGTGTAGAGGAAACATACCTCAACATAATAAAGGCCATATATAACAGGCTCACAGCTACTATTATATAGAATGGAGAAAATCTGAAAGCCTTTTTTCTAAGATATGGGACACAACAAGGATGCCCACTTTTGCCACTGTTATTCAACATAGTACTGGAAGTCCTGGCTAGAGCAATCTGTCAAAAGAAATAAAGGGCATCCAAATTGGCAAGGAAGAAGTCAAACTATCCTTGTTTGCAGATGGTGTGATCTTATATTTGGAAAAATCTAAAGATTCCACCAAAAAAGTATTAGAATTGATAAACAAATTCAGTAATTTGCAGGATACAAAATCAACATGCAAAAATCAGTAGCATTTTTTATGCCAACAGTGAACAATCTGAAAAAGAAATAAAAAGTAATTCCATTTATAATAGCCACACATAAAATATAGAAACATCTCTATAGATCTTTCATTTCTTTGGTTAAGTTAATTCCTGGGTATTTAATTAAATAAAACTATAAAAACTATAAAACACTGATAAAAAAATTAAAGAAGACACCAAAAATATGGAAAAATATTTGATGTTCATGGATTGGCAGAATCAATATTGTTAAAATGTCCATACTACCAAGCAAGTGAATTCTCATGAGATCTGTTTGAAAGTGTGTGGTACTTCCCCCTTTACACTCTTTCTCTCTCCTGCTGCCATGTAATATGTCTCTTGCTTCCCTTCATCTTTCCACCATGAATGATAAGTTTCCTGAGGCCTTCCCAGACTTGCCTCCTGTTTCGGGAATTATGCCACCCATGATTCAATCACCTTCCACCAGGCCCCTCCCCTGACACGTGGGGATTACAATTTGAATGAGATTTGGTGGGGACACAGAGCCAAACCATATCAGAGGTGATTGGATCATGGGGGCAGATTTCCCCTTGCTGTTCCTGTAGTTGTGAGTTCTCACAAGAGCTGGTTGTTTAAAAGTGTGTAGCACTTCCCACTTTACTCTCTTTGTCTCTTGCCACCATGTGAAGACACGTTTGCTTCCCCTTTGCCTTTCTGCCGTGATAGTAAGTTTCCTGAGGCTTTCCAAGCCATGCCTCCTGCACAGCCTGAAGAACTGTGAGTCAATTAAACCTCTTTTCTTCATAAATTACCCAGTACCAGGTAGTTCTTTCTAACAGTGTGAGAACAGACTAATATGGAAAATTGGTACCAGATAAGTGGGGCATTGCTATAAAGATACCTGAAAATGTGGGAGCAACTTTGGAACTGGGTAATGGGCAGAGGTTGGAATAGTTTGTAGGGCTCAGAAGACAGGAAGATGAGGGAAAGTTTTGAACTTCCTAGAGACTTGCTGAATGGCTGCGACCAAAATACTGATAGTGATATGGACAGTGAAGTTCAGTCTGAGGATGTCTCAGATGGACATGAATAACTTATTAGGAACTGGAGTAAAAGTTGCTTTTGCTGTGCTTTAGCAAAGAGATGGATGGCATTGTGCCCTTGCCCTAGGGATCTGTTGAACTTTGAGCTTGAGAGAGATAATTTAGGGTATGTGGTGGAAGAAACTTCTAAGCAACAAAGCATTCAAGTTTCCACCTGGCTGCTTCTAACAGCATATGCTCATATGTGTTCACAAAGAAATGGTCTAAAATTAGAACTTATATTTAAAAGGGAAGTAGAGCATAAAAGTTTGAAAAACTTGCAGCCTGACCATGTGGTAAGAAAAACAACAACAACAACAACATTTTCTGGAGAGGAATTCAAGGCTGCAGAAATCTGTATAAGTAAAGAGAAGCCAAATTTTAATAGTCAAGACAATGGGGGACATGTTTCCAGGGCATTTCAGAGACCTTCACAGCAGTCCCTCCCTTCACAGGTCTGAAGGCCTAGGAGGGAAAAATGGTTTTGCAGGCCAGGCCCAGGGCCCCACGGCTCCGTGCAGCCTCAGGACATGGCATCCTGTGTCCCAGCTGCTCTATCTCCAGCCATGGCTAAAAGGGGTCAAGATACAGCTCAGGCCATTGCTTCAGATGGTGCAAGCCCCAAGCCTTGGCAGCTTCCATGTGGTGTTGGGCTTGTGGGTATGCAGATGCCAAGAGCTGAGGTTTGGGAGCCTCTGCCTAGATTTCAGAGGATGTATGGAAATGCCTGGATGTCCAGATAGAAGTCTGCTGGAGGGGCAGAGCCCTCATGGAGAAACTCTACAAGGGCAGTGCAGAGGAGAAATGTGGGGTTGGAGCCCCTAAACAGAGTCCCCACTGGGCACTGCCTAGTGGAGCTGTGAGAAGAGGGCTACTGTCCTCCAGTCCCCAGAAAGGTAGATCCACCAACAGCTTGCACCATACACCTGGAAAAGCTATAGACACTCAACACCAGCCCATGAAAGCAGCCACAGGGGCAGAGCTGCCCAAGGCCTTGGGCACCCCTTGCATCAGTGTGACCTGGATGTGAAACATGAAATCAAACAAGATTATTTTTGAGCTTTAATATTTAATGACTGCCCTGCTGGGTTTTGGACTTGCATGGGGCCCCTTTGTTTTGGCCAATCTCTCCCTCTTGGAATTGGAGCATTTACCCAATGCCTGTACCACCTTTGTATCTTGGAAGTAATTAACTTATTTTTATTTTACAGACTCATAGGTGGAAGGGAGTTGCCTTGTGTCAGACAAGACTTTGGACTTGAATTTTGAGTTAATGCTTGAATGAGTTAAGACTCTGGGGTACTATTGGGAAGGCATGATTGGTTGTGAAATATGAGAAAGACATGAGATTTGGGAGGGGCCAGGGGTGGAATAATATGGTTTGTGACTGTGTCCTTACCCAAATCTCATGCTGAATTGTAATCCCCAATGTTGGGGGAAGGATCTAATGGGAGGTGACTGAATCATTGCTGGGGCAGATTTCCCCCTTGATGTTCTCATGATAGTGAGTGAGTTCTCATAAGATCTGGTTGTTTAAAAATGTGGCACTTCCCCCCTCACTTGCTCTCTCCTGCCACCATGTGAAGACCTGCTTGCTTTCCCTCCGCCTTTCTGCCATGACTGTAAGTTTCCTGAGGCCTCCCCAGCAATGCCTCCTGTACAGCCTGTGGAACTGTGAGTCAATTAAACCTCTTTTTTTCACAAATTACCCAGTCTCAGGTAGTTCTTTATATGAGACTATATGAGAATGGACTTATATAACAACACACAGAATGGGAGAAAATATTTGCAAACTACCCATCTTTATTATCCAAGGATTAATAAACAGAATATATAAGGAGCTCAAACAACCAAAGAAAAAATCTAATAATCTGATTAAAAAATGGGCAAAAAGTCTGACTAGACATTTCTCAAGACATACAAATGACAAAAAGGTATATGAAAAATTGCTCAACATCACTGATCATCAGAAAAATGCAAATCAAAACTACAATGAGACATCATCTCACCCCTGTTAAAATGGCTTTTATCTCAGACGGGAGATAACATGTTGGCAAGGATGTAGAGAAAGGGGACACTTGTACACTGTTGGTAGGAATATAAATTAGTAAAACCACTATGGTCAACAGTTTGGAGGTTCCTCAGAAAACTAAAAATTGAGCTATCATATGATCCAACAATCCCATTGCTGGGTATATACCCAAAAGAAAGGAAATTAGTTTATCAAAGAGATATCGGCACTCCTATTTTTGTTACAGCACTATTTACAATAGCTAAAATTTAGAAGCAACCTAAGTGTCCATCAATAGATGAATGGATGAAGAAAATGTAATACATATATACAATGAAGTACTATTCAGCTACAAAAAAAAAAAAAATGAGATCCTGTCATTTGCAACAATATGCATGGAACTGGAGATCATTATGTTAGGTGAAATAACCCAGGTACAGAATGAAAGACAAACATTGCATGTGCTCATTTATTTATGGGATCTAAAAATCAAAACAATTGAACTCATGGACATACAGAATAGAAGGATGGTAACCAGAGGCTGGGAAGGGTAATGAGAGTTTGGGGGTCAAAAGTGGATAAGTTAATGGGTACAAAAACATAGAAAGAATGAATAAGACCTACTATTTGACTAGGGTGACTATATAGTCAATAATAATTGTATATTTATAAATAGCTAAAAGAATGTAATCAGATTTTTTTAACACACAGCATGAACACTTGAAGGAATGGATATCCATTCTCTCCATGATGTGATTATTTCACATATTGCATGTCTACATCAAAACATCTCATGTACCCCATAAATATATACACCTACTATGTACACACAAAAATTAAAAATGTTAAAATGTTAAAAAATCAAAATGAAGACTTTGAAATATGGATTAAATCCACTAATAATAATATAAGGCCTTTATGCATGGCAAGATATTAAAAAACTCATTTCATGGTTTAAAATTGTATGTTTGTATTGTGTTCATAGTGTCAACATAAGTTTCAATAAAATAATGTTTAAATTTACATATATTATGGCTGCATGTTTTCAAATGTTATACTGATACAGGTATTTTAATTAAAATTTTTCTTTTTTTTTTTTTGAGATGGAGTCTTGCTCTGTCACCCAAGCTGGAGTGCTGTGGCACGATCTCAGCTCACTGTAACCTCTGCCTCCCAGGTTCAAGTGATTCTCCTGCCTCAGCCTCCGGAGCAGCTGGGATTATAGACGCATGCCACCATGCCTGGCTAATTTTTGTACTTTTAGTAGAGATGGGGTTTTACCATGTTGGTCAGGCTTGTCTCGAACTCCTGACCTCGTGATCCGCCTGCCTCAGCCTCCCAAAGTGCTGGGATTACAGGCGTGAGCCACTGCACCTGGCCAATTAAATTTTTTTTTTAATTTTCTTTTCTGTTTTTAGAGAAGAGGTCTCACTTTGTCACCCAGGCTGGAGTGCAATTGTGTAATCATAGCTCACTACAGCCTCAAACTCCTGGGTTCAAGAGATCCTCCTGTCTCAGCCTCCAGAGCAGCTGAGACCACAGGTGCAAACCACTGTGCCTGACTAGTAGTGAGTATTTTTTAAAGTTTGGGACCACTGGGCTAAACTATGGCCTGTAGCATATTGGAATGCAAATCATGTTCCTGTGGATATTATGGCATTGACTTATTGGCGTAAACTGGAATGATAGCAAGTGTAAAATATTTATGGATTTGCATTTGTCTTCCCTAACCATGATGACTTTATATATGGTCGTCTAATAAGTAGAATATGTCAGACATTCTTTGAGATGTCTGTCTAGCTCAAAGCTACCATCTTTCACTGAGAATTCTCCACCATTTCCTGACTTACAGGGTAGAAGATTTGTCAGCCATGTTTTTACTCTGGACTCCATTCCCTTTAAAAACCTTGATTGGCATGGGAGTAGAATCTCATAAAAATTGGGTTAAACAGTTCCTTTTTCCTTAGATTTTTTCTTCCAGCACAGAAAACCTTACTTTGGCATTCCTTAGATTTTGTAATTGAAACTAAGACTGCTGAATATTTGCTTAAATGGTGGTTGTTTGAACCCTGGAACTTGCATTGAGGTTGCATTGTTGCATTGCCATGCGCATGGAAAAGGAGAGAAAGCTCTTCTGTACAGAGAAAAAGCAGACATACAGAGAACCTTAGAACATTACTGCTTTCCAACCTCTTTCCTGCTCATCTTAAATATTTGAGTTTACATTATTTTAATTGCTGGAAGTGGGCCACAGCCAGAATATATAACACATAACAATCCCAATGGAATTCCAGATATGGGAATTATCAAAGACCCCAGATTGTAAACCAATGATGCCTACTATATTCAAAGAGATAAAAGCCAAAACTGACAATTTTGGGAAATAATTAGATGCCATAAAAACGAACCTAAGAGATTTTTAAAAGAATCAAGTAGAAATTCTAGAATCTAAAATTACAAAAAACACAAAATTAATGTCTCAGTAGATGAGATTAACACCATAGGAGGGAGAATTAGTAAACTAGAAAATATATCAGAAAAAAAGCTACCTACAATGAAGCATGGAGAGAGGAAAGGATGGAAAACTTTTACAAAGAGGGTAAGAGAAATAGTGGATAGAATAAAAAGATCTAAAATACACACACATACATATGTATAGGTACATTTTATACTAAAATATATATAGCATATATATTATATATTAAAATATATATAGCATATATAATATATTAAAATATATATAGCATATATTATATATTAAAATATATATAGCATATATAATATATTAAAAAATATATAGCATATATATTATATATTAAAATATATATAGCATATATATTATATATTAAAATATATATAGCATATATATTATATATTAAAATATATATAGCATATATATTATATATTAAAATATATATAGCATATATATTATATATTAAAATATATATAGCATATATATTATATATTAAAATATATATAGCATATATATTATATATTAAAATATATATAGCATATATATTATATATTAAAATATATATAGCATATATATTATATATTAAAATATATATAGCATATATATTATATATTAAAATATATATAGCATATATATATACTTTTTTTTTTTTTTTTTTGAGACGGAGCTTTGCTCTTATTGCCCAGGCTGGAGTGCAATGGTGCGATCTTGGCTCATTGCAACCTCTGCCTCTCAGGTTCAAGCGATTCTCCTGCTTCAGCTTCCTGAGTAGCTGGGATTACAAGCACATGCCACCATGCCCGGCTAATTTTGTATTTTTAGTAGAGATGGGGTTTCACCATGTTGGTCAGGCTGGTCTTGAACTCCTGACCTCAGGCAATCCACCTGCCTCAGCCTCCCAAAGTGCTGAGATTATAGGCATGAGCCACTGTGCCCGGCCACATATATTTAATTGGAGTCAGGGAAGGAGAGAAGAGAGTGGAGGCAGAAACGATATTTGAAGAGGTAATGGTTGAGAATTTTCCAGAACTCATGAAACACATCAATCTATATATTCAAGAGGTTCAGTGAATCCCAAGCATCACAAATAACAAGAAATACACTTGCAAGCACACATGGTAAGATAACAGAGAACTAAAATCTAAGAAAAATCTTAGCAACCAGAAAAAAAAGGACCAATTAACTTCAAAGAGGCAATAGTCAATTGACAGCTGACTTTTTAAAGACAACGATAGAAGTCAGAGCCTTGAAATAATTTTTGTTTTTTTTGGAGGGTCAGGGTCTCACTCTGTCACCCAGGCTGGAGTGCAGTGGTGCAATTATGGCTCACTGCAGCCTCAACCTCCCAGTCTCAAGTGATCCTCCCACCTCAGCCTCTTGAGTAGCTGGGACTACATGTGCACGCCATTATGCCTGGCTAATTTTTTAATTTTTTTGTAGAGACAAGGTATCCCTATGTTGCCCAGGCTGGTCTCAAACTCCTGGGCTCAAGCAATTTTCCCTCCTCAGCATCCCAAAGTTCTGAGATTACAGGCATGAGCCACCATGCTGGCTGGAATGGTTTTTAATTGTATTGAAAGAAGATAAACTGCAATAGAAATCCTTGCATCTTCTCTGATTCTATTGCTTCCCTCTTTCACTTCTAAAGACACTTGCAAATTACTTTGAGCCTACCGGACAATCAAGGTATCCCTATCCCTACCTCAAGATCCTTAACTTAATCATATCTGCAAGGGTAACATATTCACAGATTTCAGGGATCAGAATATGAACATCTATGGTGGGCCATTATTCTACCACACCACCAATCTAGAAAATACTCTCACCTTTAAACGTCAGTGTCTCTTTTCTTCTATAATGCCCCATGAAAGAAAGTGAATCAGTATTTAAATACTGATTCTTGGAACAGGACAGGACACTTTGCATATTAACTCATATTAACTCATTTAAAGTATCACCAACCTTCAACCTTGGTGAGGTAGATATTATTGCTTGGATTTTAAAGATTCTGAGATTGAATATGAGAGTTGAAAACTTGACTGAGGTCATCTAGCTGATAAAATGTCTGATTAGAAATGGGTACCCAAATCACCAGACTGGTCTCCAGGACTGCAACCATGCTTTTTCCACCATACCAAGTGCAGATTGAGTCTTTTTTATGCAAAAATGCTTGGATTTGAGGGGATTTTGGAATATTTGCATATACATAAATTATCCAGGAGATGAGACCCAAGCCTAAACGAAATTCATTTATGTTTCACATATACCTTATACACACAGCCTGAAGATTATTTCATACAATACTTTTAGTTATTTTGTGCACGAAAAAAAGTTTTGATTGCATTTTTGACTGCGACCTGGCAAATAAGATCAGTTGTGGAATTTTCCACTTGTGGCATCCTGTCAGTGCGCAAAAAGTTTCAGATTTTGGAGCATTTCAAATTTTTGGATTAGAGATGCCCAACCTTACAGATGTTGTTTGGGTTATTCTATGAATGATTTCTGGCCAGTTTCTCAGGAAACACGCTCTACTATAGTATATTTTTTAATGAGTGAAAAAGAAATTAAGAATGGAGGGGAAAGTTTCAAACTGGAGAGACATCTTTGAGTAAAGTATCGTGGCTGAATGTTCCTATCTTTATTGACCATGTGACCTGGTTAAATCACTTAGGTTCTATTAGGCCTCAGTCTTCTCTTCTGTAAAATGAGATGTTTAGACCTAAGGACACCTTTCCAGTTCCCTTCCCGTTGGGACATTCTAGGATTCTGAGAGAGAAGCCCCCCTGGCCTCAAGATACCTCCACTCTCTTGGGTGTGCTCTAAGATGACTGCATTCATGTTAGAAGCATCTGAACTATGCCAGAGACAACCTACTGTAGATCTAAGGAAGAAAAAAATGAATGGCAATGAATGCGAGAGGAAGGTGGGGGGAAAGAAGCCCACGAAGATTAGAGATGAAAATGGCAACATAAACAGCATGCAAAGATAACCACTGACGGGTATCTAGCGTTTACGATGCAAATAAAACTCTGCTGGTCTCTGAGGATGCAAAAACAAGACATTGTTTTTGGTCTTAAGCCGTTCACAGAATGCCCGGGGGTTACACTTTGCATTTAAGCACGGACATATAACTTCCACCTTTAAAAGTCCTGGATGTGAGAAAGATAAGAACAACGGATAAATGAAAATATTAACAAAACGTCTGAGTATGCCAGAGGCCACGTGAAAAGACGGTGTGTGGAAACAGGTGGGACCCACTGCTAAGCTGGATGCGCGAGTAGGACAAAAAAATTGGCCCCCACTCCCGGGCCTCACCCAGACACAAAAGAAACGTCCTCTGCCCTCAGAGGCGCAGCCTTTCCTCAGCCAGCAGAGCGGCTGGGCTGCAGAGTCCCCGCCCCCGGCCGGCCCCTGTCGCCCGCGCCTCCATCCCTCGGGCCTCGGAAGTGACGCAAGCGCCCCCCCACCGCCGCTAGATCCGCTGCTGCTGCCGCGGCGGGCTGACCTGCAGGAGGCGGCGGCGGCGGCGGCGGCCGAGGCTGAAGGAAGATGGCGGACGGCGTGGACCACATAGACATTTACGCGGATGTCGGCGAAGAGTTCAACCAGGTACGTGAGAGCCCAGGTCCCCGCCGCCGACGCGGGCGGCGCTGCGGCCGGGAAGCTGACCCGGGGCCCGCTGCGGCCGCGAGCCGAAGCGACTGCAGACTGTGCGCCCTTGCCGCCTCTGGGCCGCGCCGCCGACCCCTGGCGTGGCGCCCCCCCGCCCCTCGTTCTACCGCGTCGTTTCACGGGCCGCGGGCGCGGCGAGCCGCCGCGGGGCCCGGAGCGCGGACGCAGGCCGCTGTGCAGCTGCCGCCGGCTCCTCCCTCGCCGGCGCTGCCTCGCTCCCTATTGTTGGCGGCACCCGGCTGGCGCTTCCCGCCGCGCTAGGCCCGGGCGGTGGGGCCGCGTGTAAGCGGCGGAGAGAACTGGCCGCCGCCGCGCCCCCTCCCCCGTCGCTGGTCGGAGGAGGAAGCCCTGGCGGGGCGCGTGCCAGCCGCCGCCGCCCCTTCCCCGCCGCTGCCGCTCGGGCTCCGATTCCTCCCATCGCTCCATTTTGTCTCCCTGCCCGCGCACTGTCGCCTCATGGAAGGCCGCGTTCACGGCCCTTTGTATCCCGCGCGCCCAGTCCCCGGGGCTCTCCTTCTCGGGTTTGCGACAGGTTTCGGCGTGGCGCCTTCCTCCTCCCCTCACACTTTCTGAAGGCGACTGAGGTGCGGGCTCATTTGCAACAAGTCCTTTGACTTTTGGAGCCCCAGATAAAAGTCGGTGCGCTGGTCCTGCCTCATTAATCCAGGGCTTGCAGTGCTTTGAAGCCCAGTCGTTGTTGGCCTTTGTGATGAAAATACCTGTGAAGATGAGTGGCCGGGGACCAAAAGGAAGAATTGGAAGCGCGATGGTTGGATGGAACAAAAAGATGTTAGCTCACCCACAGATCTCATAGTGATTAAAATGAAAGAACGTTCACCCCAAATCCTTATGATGTGGTTTAAAAATAAAGAGTTATAGATAAGACCCTATTTTCGAAAACAAAGTGTTAAATCCCCCCACCCCCACCCCGGGGCTCTGTGTTACCTTTTGAAAGGTTGAGCGAAAGTGAGAATGCAAGGTTTTCCTGAACGACGTTGCTTAGAGGTAACGCGGGGCTGTGATGTCTGTTAATGGGCATCCTTGCAAAAGATGTCGTTTGTTGCTAGAGTAGTGACGTTTAAGGTTTGAACCTGCTGTTCGTATCTACTGCATTTTATGTAGTAACACATTTAAAACAATTAAATTGTGCTTAACTGCAATGTTCCTAAAAGCCTTATTTTTTTGTATTTCCCAGGTCCCTATGAGAAGCTTAATGAAATATTACTGGCTAATGTGGTTTTCCTCCCTCCATTAACCATCATATTCGTGACTAGTTGCTCAGGCTTTTTAAAAAACAAGGAAACTCAAGAGATCTTTACTGTTTTATTTTTCAGGAATGACTTTGTGCCTCTGGTTTAGATATTAGAAAACAGAAAAATACCAGTTGGCTTTAAATGTTTGCTATTCAGTTAAAGACTGGATTTGTTTAAATATAATACATTGTAATCAAAGGTTTAAGTTTTTAAATCTTTGTGTTTTTAAAATTGTGCTTATGTTTTAAATAATAATACTTGAGTTGTGTCCATTACAAATCAGATACATTCCTCGAGTGCAACACAGGTTCTAACGCTTATAAGACCTCTAGGAAATTTTTTTCCTTTTATTTATCAAATGAATATAACAATGCGTTTAAAAGAGGGCTGTAACTGCAAGGAACAACGATTAAGTGTTCAAGACTGCCTTTATTAGCTTTACTTACAAGATAATACATTGGTTCACCTTTCTATGCACAATAAAGGAAGAATTGGGTCTCAATTTTAGAAGTTAAGCTTTTTTCAGTACCTCTTAATGAAGTATTTTTAGGCTTTTGCATACTTAATTTGAGAGGGACATCTCCCTTATCCGGATAGCTGGGTGGATTCTTATCCCTGTGCAGTAGCAAGTGCTGACTGGGCAGGAGGTAAAAAGATTAGTTTTGTGGACCCAATGAGGGACTCCTTTTAAATGTAACTTTTCAATGATTTGTATAAGGTACCTACCGCATTACTTCTAACACAGTTGTATAATTTTACCAGTAAAATCTTTATACGTTTGAATAGATTAATGGCGAGGATAAATAGAGGCATTGTTTTTGCTACTTTGCATGTCATTGGCCAATCAATGATTGATTGATTTGTATATCCTTTTACACTACCGCTTCTTGCTGTGGTAGTTTCTGTACCAAAAAAAAAAAAAGGTCACAAAAGGATAGTTGGTTATTTTCAGAGCTTATCCTGTTTTTAAAAATATGTTACTGTCATTGAAATATTTTTCCAAAATCTTACCAGAATTAGAGGCAACCACAAAATAATTTACAACTGATTTAATCTTTACTAGCTGGTGACCTTATTTCTACTAGTTGCTATAGTAGACTAGAACTCTTGTTTTATTGTCGTTGAGTGAAATACTAAGTAGTAGCCAGTTTTGACTTACTTTGGCTTCAAAGCTGTTGTAAACATTAAAAAAATCTTTGTTTTCCCGTGTAAACTGCAGTTCTCATTGGATTTGTATACTTTGAAATTCGGGATAGTCTTTATTTCCATTTTCTACTATTTTTTGTCTGTATCCTGCTGAGTCTTCTATTTTAAATGTCATACTTTTATGAAGCTTTTTTGTATTTTGGTAAGGCACAGTATTATTTCAAAAAGTGATTTGCATCTATTGAAGTATAAAAAAGTGAGGCATTCAACAGTCCTAGCAGAAACTAATTTGGGGATAGATTGAGAATAATAAATTAGTGAAGCTCTAATAGAGTGCCTTTCTTCACCAGGTGAACTTAAGAATGGAGAATGAAGGGGGAGGAGGCACAAGGGACTGGCTACTCCTTATGGGTTCCCTTTTGTTCTTAGAGGTCTTTGGATGTCACCAAGCTGAGAACAGCTGGAAGGGGAATTTGAACATCTTCCAAACCTCCCTATTACTTGAAGTTGAGAAGAAAGTGATTCTGTCTCACAGTAGCGTATCAATTCAGTTTAAACTGGATTTATACTCAAGTGTAGTAATTACTAGCCCAATATTTAGTAATTGTAGATTTTAAAATTCTGGCCAAAACTAAATAATTTAAAAGTTGAATTGTTTAGGGCGAGTGTGGAGGCTCATGCCTGTAATCCCAGCACTTTGGGAGGCCGAGGTGGGCAGATCGCTTGAGGTCAGGAGTTGCAGACCAGCCTGGCCAACATGGTGAAACCCCATCTCTATCAAAATACAAAAATTGGCCGAGTATGGTGGTGCCTGCCTGTAATCCCAGCTAATCAGTAAGCTAAGCAGGAGAATCGCTTGAACCTGGGAGGCAGAGGTCGCAGTGAGCCAAGATCGGGCCACTGCACTCCAGCAAGACCCTGTCTCAAAAAAAAAAAAAAATTGAATTGTTCAAAATACATTTGTTGAGTGTCTGTTATGTGCCAACAACGAGGGATACAAAGTTTAGGTAGTCTCTACCCTTAGAGTACACTGTAGGGGAGCTGAGAGATACCTACATACAGTAGTGCACACGTATCCACAGTTCCACTTTCTGTGGTTTCAGTTACCCGTGGTTCTGAGGTCTGAAAATATTACATACAGTAAGGTAGTTTGAGAGATACTATATTTAGCTAACTTTTATGACAGTAAACTGTTCTACAATCATGTGTCGCTTCACGATGGCGGTATGTTCTGAGAAGTCCATCTTAGGTGCTTTTGTCATTTGTGATCATAGAGTGCTTTTGCATTTCAAACCTGGAAGGTACAGCCTACTACACATGTAGGCTATATGGTGTAGCCTGTTGCTCCTAGGCTACAAACTTGTACAACATATTACCGTACTGAATACTGTAGGCAGTTGTAACACGGTGGTATTTGTGTATCTAATATATCTAAACAGAAAAGGTAAGTGAAAATCTTGATATAAAAGATAAAAAGTGGCACACTTGTGTAGGGCATTCATGAAAGGAACCTGCATGACTGGAAGTTGCTCTGGGAGAGTCAGCAAGTGAGTGGTGGGTGAATGTGAAGATCTGGGACATTATGCTGCTGTAGACTTCATAAACACTGTACAGTACACTCAGGCTACACTAAATTTATTTAAACTTTTTTCTTCAATAATACATTAGCTTACTGTAATGTTTTCACTTGATTGATTGAGACATTTTCTCACTATCATCCAGTCTGGAGTGCGGTGGTGCAGTTGTGGCTCACTGCAGCCTTTATCTCCCAGGCTCAAGCAGTCCTCCTGTCTTAGCCTCCAGAGCAGCTGAGACTACAGGCATGTGCCACCATGCCTGGCTAATTTCAAATTTTTTTGTAGGGATGAGGTCCCAGCTAGTCTCCAGCTCCTGGGCTCAAGCTGTCTTCCTGCTTTGACCTACCAAAGTGTTGGGATTACAGGCGTGAGCCACTGTGACTGGCCTGTTTTTACTTTATAAACTTGGACTCTTCAATAATAACAGTTTAAAATACAAACACATTGTGTAACTATATAAAATATTTTCTTTATATCCTTATTCTGTAAACTTACTTCTTTTTTTTGTTTTGTTTTGTTTTGAGATGGAGTCTCGCTTTGTCGCCCAGGCTGAAGTGCAGTGGCGCGATCTTGGCTCACTGCAACCTCTGCCTCCTGGGTTCAAGCAGTTCTCCTGCCTCAGCTGGGATTACAGGCACTCACCACCATGCCTGCCTAATTATTGTATTTTTAGTAAGAGACGAGGTTTCACATGTTGGCCAGGCTGGTCTCGAACTCCTGACCTCAAGTGATCCTCTTGCCTTGGCTTCCCAAAGCGCTGGGATTACAGGCATGAGCCACCACACCGGGCCTAAACTTTTTTCTATTAAATTTTTTTTTTAACTTTTAAAATTAATTTTATTTTAGAAGAGACAAGGTCTTACTGTGTTGCACAGGTCTCAAACTCCTGGCCTCATGTGATCCTCTTGCCTCAGCCTCCCAAAGGAGGCTGGAATTACAGGCATGAATGACTGAACCTGGTCTTTTTTTTTTTTTTTTAAGCTTTTGTTAAAAACTAAGATACACACACATTAACCTAGGCCTGCACAGGTCAGGATTATCAATATCACTGTCTTCCATCTCTGCATCTTGTCCCACTGGAAAGGTCTTCAGGGGCAGTAAGATGCATGGGCTGTCATCTCCTAGGATAACTGCCTTCTTCTGTAATACGTCGTGAAGGACTGACTTGCCTGAGGCTGTTTTACAGTTAACTTTTTGAAGTAGGAAGAGTACACTCTAACATAATGATTAAAAGTATGGTATAGTTGGCCTTGGTATGGTGGTTCACACCTGTAATCCCAGTGCTTTGGGAGCCTGAGGCGGCAGATTGCTTGAGGCCAGGAGTTCGAGACCAGCTTGGCCAACATGTCGAAACTCCGTCTCTATTTTAAAAAAAAAAAGTGTAAAAACAAAAAAGTATAGTATAATAAATACATAAACCAGTAACACAGTCGCTTATTGTCAAGTATTGTGTACTGTACATAATTGTATGTGCTATTCTTTTATATGACTGAGAGCACAGTAGGTTTGTTTACACCAGCATTACCAGCCCAAACATGTGAGGAATGCATTGGGCTAAGATCACTAAACAATAGTAATTTTTCAGCTCCATTATAATCTGACCACCTGGACCAAAACATTGTCATGCATGACTAAATTGTTCTCTTTTATTAGTTATTTTTTACAGTGCCTACTTTATAAATTAAACTTTATCATAGGTATGTATAAAGAAAAACATAGTATATATAGGGTTCCTTGCTTTCCGTGGCTTTAGGCATCCACTGGGGGTCTTGGAACATATCCCTCTCAGATAAGAGGGGACTACTATAATTATAGCACACTGACAGGTCCTATATTGTAGTTACCATTCTTTTATGTTTTATGTGTAAAGTTTTGTTGATCTGGAGAGGAAAGTCAAAAAAATTCTGTGAACTTTAGGGAAACTTACACTGCTTGCATTGAAGTAGTGTGTTTTGTTGCTTGTTTGGGAGTCAGAAACTCTTAATGTGGAATTTAGTTTCTGCTCTGTCAGGCCATCACCGATAGCACAAATTTAGTAATCTGACCACCCAGCTTTAAAATGGAAGTGTAGGCCAGGTGCGGTGGCTCATGCCTATAATTCCAGCAGTTTGGGAGGCTGAAGTAGGCGGATCACTTGAGGTCAGGAGTTTGAGACCTGCCTGGCCAACATGGCGAAACCCCTGTCTTTACTAAAAATACAAAATTTAGCCAGGTATGATAGTGCACACCTGTAATTCCAGCTACTTCAGAGGCTGAGGCAGGAGAATTGCTTAAACCTGGGAAGCAGAGGCTGCAGTGAGCTGAGATCAGGCCACTGTACTCCAGCCTGAGTGACAGAACGAGACTTTGTCACACACAAAAATAGATTAATTACTTTTAAAAGAATGGAGGTGTATAGAGGCGGTAGTTGGAACAAAGAATTCACTTAGGAGTTACGGACCTGGACATCGGATAAGTCAGTTTTTATGTCATGAATCATTTTGCTTTACATTCAGTCATTATGTATGTATTCTAGCCAATTGTTGAGCCAATTAATGAAAATAAGTTTTTTGGACAAATATCAGAGAAACATTGTTTATGATTTATTTATGTTGACTAGAAAACCATCTGAAATAAAGCTGTCAGGTTGAGAATGAGCTAGGTAGAATTGATTCAGAAAAATGGATAGAAATGTTCAGGGAAGCTAGAACTCTTCTCTATTTTGTTATTTATGGGTGCAGTTAATTTAGTTGCCTGTGAATTGTCCACTATGGTTTATGTGGCATATTTTTAGTACCAAATTCCTTACCATTATATAAGGAAGGGATTTTTACAGGGATTACTAGCCAGTTTTAATAACTACTGAGAACATAATTAGATAAAACCAGAAAATGATATATTTTCTTTAAAAATGTATGCATTAGGTTATCTGCTATTGGATTTTGCATACTAGTATTTCTTTTCCGAGGTATAGGATATATTTTGTAAATGCAAAATGTAACTTCCCCGCTTCATATATTTCTCTAAACGGAAATAATTTAAAATAGGCTTTGAAACAAGTGGCCTTTGCTGTGCATTTACTGATAGTATCATATAATGCACGAATTTTGTATGTATTTATATATTTTTATGGTAGAGATGGGATCTTCCTAAGTTGCCCAGGCTGGTCTTAGACTCCTGGGCTCAAGGGATCCTCTTGCCTTGGCCTCCCAAAGTGGTGGGATTAACAGGCATGAACCACCATGCCTAGCCTCGAATGATATTACTGTAATTTTAGAACCATCAAAAAAATGTCAGGCCTGTCAGGGAGAATGATGAATATTTTGACAGCCAACAAGTTCATCCCAATAGTGGTATACAGTATGTATCGTGTATCTGTGATATTAAAATTGTAAGAGGGGTAATTAGGGAAAAAATGTCTAAAAGCAACTTCTTGAAGGGAGGGAGGAGACAGGGATAATGAAAAGGTTGAGAAGCCATACTTTAAGGGAACTAATAGGATTTTAGTCATTTTACCATCCATTTTCTCTGGCTTGGCAACAGATATTTGTATATCATGTGGAACATAATCTTGTTGTATAAAATGTCGAGAGAATACCTTGTCTGAAGAATGATTGTAGTGATTTAGAATGGTAGGGAATGAAAAAAATTAGTGAGTTTTTTTTTTTTTTTTAACAAACCCTAAGAGCTGTTGTTTATTCCAAGCTTTATGTAACGTAGCTGGCTAGCTACTATGAACAGCAGATAAAATTGGGCAACATTTGGTATCAAAGATAATTAGAGGAATGATGTTGATATTTTCTTGTTTTTTGAATGCCATTAAAATTAAAAGTAATAATTGAAAAGACCCTTCATGTAATAAAAAATGATACTGTGAAATATTTCTTTGACAAACTGGAAACCTTTTTTTAGTTTGTTCAGTAGGCTCACAGAGCTTTATTTATATATTACCTGTGATAGACATTTTGCATAATTTCTCATGCAAACATCATGCATATTTTCTCACTTTATGAAGTAAGAACAAAGTTCAGTATGTTCTGTATTTTTTTTTACGCTGGAGGATTGATGTGATATGAAGCTGATTAAAAGGAAGGTTACTGATAACTACAAGAGAGTGTGCTTTGAGTTTCATTTTTAGTAATGGCAGCAAATGTATTCAGATTCATTATGTTTTTTCACAAAGTTTAAATGTATACCATTGGGGCTAAGTGTACAGGCTGTGGCCTTGGAACAGAGAGAAGCTAACTAGTCCACATGGAGATCAAACCTCAGGACCATGGTCTTAATTAGGATCGTACTACAACCACTTGGAAGCAGTACAACTACCAGACAAAATGGCTGATCCTAAATATTGGTAGAATCATATCAATGTGGAAAATTGGTTTGTGTCAACATAGGAATTCATGGATGGACAAAAATAGTAAGTGATTGTGATATACCAGGTTAGTGTAGCTGCAATTATGCTTGTAAATTTTTTGTCTACTTATGTAAACATTTTCACAGGTTTGTAGCTAATAGAAGAAAACAAAGAATCTGTTCACCTATTTACGTAAGTGAAAGTGTAAATTTAAAAATACATTTAGTCCTGCTGTTAATAACCCTTCCATTCTTTTTTACTTTCCCTCAGACCATATATTGTGATTATAGTTTCTGCTGAGGAGGATGGAAACTCAACTCCCTTTGAATAATATTAGTAATTCTATTTGATGTTCAGAACCGGATTGCAAGAGAGTTTAAAGTGCCCAACACCCCTTGTGGGAAACTTTTTAGTATCTTAAGTGCATGGAACTACTGCTGCAGCCACACCGCCTGAAGCTTCAGCTACACTGAAACTTCATAACAAAACTTACCCTCTTTTTTCCTAATTTCTGTGGTCATTGCAATTTGAGCATGTTACTTTGTTTAACAAAAACTCATTTCTTAAAGATTATTTTAGTATTGCTGTACAAACAGAATAAAATTATGGCATTATTCGGTGACTTGTGGTCTTAGTTTCTGCCCTTTGTTAAATTTAGCTTTGTTCTCTGATTTAACCTTGAGATCCCAGACCCCTTATTAAATAAGTCTTATAGACATTCTACCTCATAACAAGTAAAATTGGTATGTAAAGATTCTGTAACTAGTAAATTGGATAAGTCATTAATTACATAAACGATTACCTGATGATTACTTGAGGTCCCTTTATTTAGGTATATAAATGATATTTCCCCTTCTAGGCTTTTTTCTTTTTCTTTTAAAAAGATCTTATTCTGGGCCGGGTGTGGTGGCTCACACTTGTAATCCCAGCACTTTGGGAGGCCGAGGCGGGCGGATCACGAGGTCAGGAGATCCAGACCGTCCTGGCTAACCCATCCTGCCTAACACGGTGAAACCCCATCTCTACAAAAAATACAAAAAATTAGCTGGGCGAGGTAGCGGGCGCCTGTAGTCCCAGCTACTCGGGAGGCTGAGGCAGGAGAATGGCGTGAACCCAGGAGGCGGAGCTTGCAGTGAGCCAAGATTGCGCCACTGCACTCCAGCCTGGGCGACAGAGCGAGACTCCGTCTCGAAAAAATAAATAAATAAAAATTAAAATAAAAAAAATACAAAATAAATAAAAAAAGATCTTATTCTGGCTCTCTTTTAAATAGCAAAACAGTAGCCCGGGCCCATAATATCTTGTTGCTCTGTTTACCATCATATAACAAATGCTTTTCTCTGGGTCATTCTCTATCCATTTAGGGACTATTTTGGCTAATAGTCCCTAAAACCATTAGCTCCTCCATGTGTGCCATTTGTATAGTTCTTTAGTAAATTGTATTAATGGGAGAATCTGTAAGTTATGTCTGAACTTTCAGGTTGTCTTATAATTGTCTTTTTCCTTATGTCAGATGTTCTATGTCATAAGAATAAAATGGTTCACACCAATACAAGTACTTAGTTGTGGAAAGGGAGAGTAGAAGATAAAAATGGAGATTTTCCTGTGCTACAGGCTTAGTCAAGCTTATGGTCTAGTAATGGTTATCAAAGGCAATTAAATAGTGTTGAGTGTTCTGCTTTTACCTACATTTCATTTTTCATGTACTTAGTTACAAATTGAACCCTCTTCTATTTTTTTTCCTGCTCCTGTTACTGTTTCATTTTAGTTTTCCTTTTCCCTGATTATCATTTAGGCATGTAAGTGACACCCAGTAGCATTGCTTTAATTCTGCTGGTGACAGTGCCAAAGCTTTACTATACTCTTTTTGTTGTCTGTTGCTTTTCTCTTGCTAATTTGCTTGACTAGATAACTAAGAATTCAGGTAAGCATTAGCTCTTTGTTCACTGAGAATGATACAACTTGCAAGATAATTAATTTGGATTGTTCTACATGTATTTCGTTTATTTCTCTTTACCTTGTTCATTTATTATGACATTTTGAATTATTTACATACCCATATTTCTTCTTTCTTTTATGGCTCAGCTCACTATGCTTTTTTTTAATACTGGTAGCTTCCTCAAGGTTGGAAAACAAGATGTGAATACTATAGAAAATAATAACTATTTTTCTGTGGTCATATTAAAGATATAATGGCTTTGGATTTTGGGGTGATTTTTCTACTGTCAGTTTAAAAAAAACTTGTCTATTTGCATTTGTGTGTTATTACTTCTAGTTAAGAGTATTTCCAAGGAAAGTTTCATGTTACTTATTTTGTTTCCATGTCTTTTTCCAAAAGAACTTATTTTTTATATTAAATATCAGTGGAAAAGTAGGATTCGTTATATAGAAATTAACTTTAGGCTGGGTGCAGTGGCTCAAGCCTATATTTGGGAGGCCGAGGCAGGAGGATTGCTTGAACTCAGGAGTTCGAAACTAGCGTGGGCAATGTAGCGAGACCTGGTCTCTACAAAAAAAAAAAAAAAAAGAAAAGAAAAGAAATAAAGGAAACCCCCTTTTTTTGTTTTTTTGGTTTTTTTTTTTTGAGATGAAGTCTTGCTCTGTCGCCCAGGCTGGAGTGCAATGGCACGATCTTGGCTCACTACAACCTCCGCCTCCCAGGTTCAAGCGATTCTCCTGCCTCAGCCTCCTGAGTAACTGGGATTACAGGCGTGTGCCACCATGCCTGGCTAATTTTTGTATGTTTAGTAGAGACAGGGCTTCACCATGTTGGCTAGGCTGGTCTCGAACTCCTGACCTCAAGTGATCCACCTGCCTCGGCCTCCCAAGTGCTGGGATTACAGGTGTGAGCCACCACTCCCGGCAAGAAATTCACTTTTTAGACCTGTTCAAGAATACATCTATTGCATAAAGTGGAAAAAGATTTGTACTGAAATCCTTGGCCTTTTTCCATCAGATTTTTAAAACAAAAAGTTGAATTTGTATTCAAATCTATTTTAGTAGTATTTTGACTTTTGTATAATCTAGAGCATTATTTCTGTATCTCAGGAAGCTGAATATGGTGGGCATGATCAGATAGATTTGTATGACGATGTCATATCTCCATCTGCAAATAATGGAGATGCCCCAGAAGACCGGGATTACATGGATACTCTCCCACCAACTGTTGGTGATGATGTGGGTAAAGGAGCAGCACCAAATGTTGTCTATACGTATACTGGAAAGAGAATTGCATTATATATTGGAAATCTAACATGGGTAAGTGAAGTTAATGTAAGAATTAAATTATTGGTAATTGATTTTGAACTGCTCTAGTAATTAATGTTTTTCTCCAGATTTTTATAAGTTTGAAGTTACTGTGTTTTTCTATATGTGTTTGCTTGTCCAATGAGGAGGGAAATACAAATATCTTTGCAACATCATTAATTCGAATTCTTCTAGTTTTGAGTTTTGTGGTCATTCAACTTTTCTTGGTGGAGATACTAGTTAAATATAGTTAAATTAGTTTTGTCTTCAGTTACCTTTTTTATGCTACCACTTTACCTTGCTTCAGATAGCCCAGTTTCACTAAAAATAATGCTCACATGGGGTCTCAAACCAGGATTCAAGTGTAAAAGGAAAGAGACATAGTATCACTCCTGGTTTAAAAATAGTGTCCATTATTTAATTTGTGTTACAAATTTGAGTTTTATTTCTGCCCTTAAATTTGAAATCTGATTTATAGAAGCACTGCTGTGTGTATTATATTTTAATTTGGGTTGTCATGAGGCTAAGATTATTGATTTAGAGCTTCATTAAATGCACATATGTATATTTATTTTTTATTAATATTACATCTTAAGTATCATTAAAATAGTCCTATAGAATGTTTGTATTTCTACTTAGTTATATGTATACTTGAAAGTTAAAAACTTGTATATGCAAAAAACAGCATTTCCTTAATAACACTGTATTTTTAAACGTTTTATTTACATTTCTTTTTTTCGGGGGGAGACAGAATTTGCAAAACTCTGTCACCCAGGCTGGAGTGCAGTGGTGTAATCATAGCTCACTGAAGCCTCAAACTCCTGGGCTGAAGTGATTCTCCTGTGTCAGCCTCCAAGTAGCTAGGACCACAGGCATGTGTCACTCCGCCTGGCTAGTGTCACTCCGCCTGGTAGAGCTGACTTCTTGCTATATTGCTTCAGGCTGGCCTCAAATTCCTGGCCTCAAGTGATCCTCCTAACCAAGCTTTCAAAGTGCTAGGATTATGGTGCCCAGCCTATTTACATTTCTTTTAAAACTAAATAACAGATCTCCCACCACCCAGTCTGAGTATTCTATAAAATTGGAGACAGTAGCAGTGTAGTTATGAAAGTATGGTTGCTAAGTAAGTATTTGGATCTTAGCTCCACCATCTATTATTAGTTTTGTGACCTTGTTAAAGAGTTAAAGCTCTTTAACTTCTATTGTATCATGTGTAAAATGGGGATGATAATAGGGCTTATATGGTTGTTATAAGAGTTAAATAGTTGATACATAAAGTATAAGGTAGATATTAAATACATGTTAGTTTTTTTCTTACCTGCATTTTAATTCAAAAACAAGATGAAATTCAAAATACTTTCCTTTAATGGGAGGAAGTGAAATTGGTTTTATTCACAATTTAAAATCATAGCAGTTTAAAGCTGTAAGGGACCAGAAACTCTTGAGAGTCAAATCTTATTGTAACCCCAAGGGTATATACCTTCTAGTTTCTGAAATACTTACCAGGGAATGAAGTTAGGTTCCCAGATGTTTTTTGTGCTGTTTAAAAATTGGAGCCTGACTGGCCGTAACTAGACTTAGATTTGCACTCAGCATTTATTTTCTCTTTTATGTCTCAAATTTCCCCTTAAAAACTAAACTGGGATAATAAAAATCTTGGTTATATTTTAATGGTTAATGAGGGGGAAATATCTTGCAGTGGACAACAGATGAAGACTTAACTGAAGCAGTTCATTCTTTGGGAGTAAATGATATTTTGGAGATAAAATTTTTTGAAAATCGGGCAAATGGCCAGTCAAAGGGGTAAGTTTTTTTTTCTTTCTTTTTGATTTAGTAGCTAGTGATACAGTTTTTACAAGTTAACTTTCCTTTAAGTTAATGTTAATTACACATGTGTACACATGTATACAAACAACACATGACTGTTTACATTGGAAGGAGGTTCTTGGGCAAAGATTGATACTTTTCATTTTACGTACCCTATTACCTAACACACTAAAACCAGTAGAGTGGAAATGTGGACAGATTTATTTTCTATTTTTCCCAAGTTTTCTCTATCTGTGGTTGAAATGGTTGTTGAAATGACAGTTTAAGAACCATTACTCTCCCTGTGATTAAGAGATGGGAGAAGATGGGCAACTGAATAATGTGTTACATGGATATTTTGCTTTATTTCACTACTAAACTATGCAAGTGGGATAGCCTCAGCATGAGAACATTATAAATACAGATATCTAAAAGTAAGAAAATAAAATACCACTGTCCTACCATTCATTGATGTTTACTTTTAACATTTTAGTGAAGATTCTTTTGGGCTTTTCCCTAAAAATAAATAAATAAATAAATAAATAAATAAATAAATAATGGAATTATAATTCATGTGTTTTATATGTTTTTGATATAAGGAATAAAAATAAATACACATCCTCTCTAATGTCTAATTCTTTTGCATCATACCTGGTATGCTACTGTAATTTACCTTTCTTATTTTTGGTTATCGTGGTGGTTTCCAGTTTTGCCTATTGTAAATAATGTTGCAGCAGACATCATTTTATGTAAGTCTTTTGGTACAGATTTTGGATTTTCTTTTAAGGATAAATTGTTAGATGCACAATGATAAAGAATTTGCTTATTTCTTATATTGCTTACTTATCTTAGAAGATTATACCAATTTATACTAAACTGAGAATATTTTCAAAATGTATGCAGAGTCTGAACATTTCTCACTAACTTTACTTATACCACTTGGTCCAAGCCACTATCATCTCTCACTTAAACTTTGGCAGTAGCTTCCTAACTGGAAGTATAGACTGCCCCCTACAGTCTGTACTCCACATAACAGAAGTTCTAAAAAAAAAAATGACATTCTGCTCAATCTTCTCATGGTTTCCTGTCTGTCTCATTCTTTACCATTGTCTACAAGGTACTTTCTGGTCTGTTTTCCCACCACCTTTCTAACCCTATCCTACCACTCTTTTTCAGCCACATTAGTCTCTTTGCTGTTTGCCAGACCAATTCCTACCTAGGACCTTTAGCTGTTTTCTCTTCTTGGTTTACTTTTCCCCCTCAAATATCCACATGGCTTACTCTTTCACTTCACTCAGGACTCAAACTGTTTAAGAGTTTTCTTCCATGACCATCTTGTGCAAAGTAGCACCTTCCTATCCTGTTTCCTTTATTTCTGCTCTGATATATTTTACTCGTTTGTTGTCTCCTCTTCCAAGCCTTTAAGCTTAATGAGAACAGAGATTTTGTTTTGTTCTCTATTACATCTCCAGCTCTAGAATGGTACCTTGCCTATAAGAAGTGGTGCTTAATAAATATTTGTTAAATTAATTTAGTTTTTTCTAAATGTTGTGACCCAAGATAATCCTGGTGCAAACAGCAGAACTTGTTGACTAAAATAAGAAGTATAATTTAAAAGATCATATTGAACATTGGGGGAAAAGAGCTTAAGCTTCTTAAGCTACTAAGACCCTCCCTCCCTCAAATAATTTAGAATATCCTGTAACTATACGAATTGGTAATCATTCTGATTATTTTAAATTTGTTTTTCTTTTTGAGGTATAATTCATATGCCATAAAATGCAGGCTTTTAAATGTACAATTCAGTGATAATTTATTATATTTATGAAGTTTAGCAACCATTACCACTGTCTGATTCCAGAACATTTCATCACTCCAAGAAGGAACCTTGTACCCGGTTAGCAGTCACTCCCATTTCCTCTCTTCCTATCTGCTGGCAACCGCTAACGTGCTCTGGATATGCCTGTTCTGGACATTTCATCTAAATGGAATCATAAAATACGTAGTCCTATGCGACTGGCTTTTTTCCTTAGCATAATGATTTTAAGGTTCATCCATGTTGAAGCATGCATCAGCATTTCTTTTTATGGCTGAGTAATATTCCACTACATGGATATAGCACTTTTTTCTTTTAATCTATCAGTCGATGGACGTCTAGGTTATTTCCACTTTTGGCTATTAAGGAAAATGCCCCTGTGAATATTTGTGTACCCATTTTGTATGAACATGTATTTTCAGTTCTGTTGGATGTGTACCTAGGAATGGAATTACTGGGTTATATAATAACTCTATGTTTAAATGTTTGAGGAATTACCAGATTATTTGCCAGAGGCATTGTGCCATTTTATTAATATGTGCTCATCAGCAACGTGCAATGGTTCCAGTTTCTCCACATATTTATTTATTTATTTATTGAGACAGAGTCTCACTCTGTCGCCCAGGCTGGAGTGCAGTGGTGCGATCTTGGCTCATTGCAACCTCTGCCTCCCAGGTTCAAGCGATTCTCCTGTCTCAGCCTCCCAGCGTGGGACTACAGGCACACGCCACCATGCCTGGCTAATTTTTGAATTTTTAGTAGAGACGGGGTTTCACCATGTTGGTCAGGCTGGTCTTGAACTCCTGACCTCATGATCCTCCTGCCTTGGCCTCCCAAAGTGCTGAGATTATAGGCGTGAGCCACTGCACCCGGCCTCTCCACATCTTTAATACTTGTCTTTTTGATTATAGCCACCCTAGTGGGTATGGGGTGGTATCTTGTGGTTTTGATTTGCACTTCCCCAATAGTTAATGATATTGTACATCTTTCTATTATAGCAAAAAGTGGAAGCAACCCAAATGTCCATGAACTGATGAATACATTTCTTTTAATGTTGTATATTTATAATGGAAAATTATTCACCCATAAAAGTAAGTGGTGATGCATGCTGTAACAGTGGATGAAGCTTGAAAACATGCTAGTTAAAGAAGGCTGGTCACAAGGGACCTTCTATTGTATGATTCCATTTAGATGAAATGTCCAGGATAGGCCAGTCCAGAGACAGAAATTAGGTTTAGTGGTTCCATAGGGTACAGGGATGGGAAGAAATGGGAGCGATGGCTAATGGATATGGAGTTTCTTTTTGGGGTGATGAAAATGTTTTAAAATTGATTATGGTGGTGGTTATAACACTGTGAAATACTAAAAACCACTGAATTATATATTTTGAATGTTGAATGACTGAATTCTATGGTATGTTATACAAGATGAACAAAAATGTGTACTCGTATAGTTAAGAAATATTTTTAGTTTTTAAAATTATTTATTTTTAGAGACAGGATCTCACTGTGTTGCCCAGGCTGGAGTGCAGTAGTGTGATTATAGTTTACTGTAGCCTCAAACTCCTGGGTTCAAGCAGTCCTCGTGCCTCAACCTTCTAAGCAGCTGGGATTGCAGGCATGAGCCACTGTGCCCAGCTGTTGTTTTAGATAAAAGCAGATTGAGACCTTTTTACAGAAGAATAACAGTAATAATATTGATCTCTTTTTACTTTGTATCCTCACCTCTTAAACACTTTTTAGGTTTGCCCTTGTTGGTGTTGGATCTGAAGCATCTTCAAAAAAGTTAATGGATCTGTTGCCTAAAAGAGAACTTCATGGTCAGAATCCTGTTGTAACTCCATGCAATAAACAGTTCCTGAGTCAATTTGAAATGCAGTCCAGGAAAAGTAAGCAATCCTCAGAGGCTTTTATTAAAATATGTACATTTTAACCAGTGCATTTGTTAGGTGTTATACTAGAGAAGTCATTTTAATACTAGCTCACTAGAAACTCCATTTCACAAAGTCCATGCTTTGAATTAGATTTAATCACTGGTTATGACTGTGGGCCTGTGTGCTAGAAACCTACTCCTGTTCCATTTTTCTCCAGATGTAACAGACCCAGTACTATACAACAATGTGCAAGTTCTATAGCCCTGCCATTCTTGTCCTATTATTTCCATCTTAGATACAGAAAGAAACTACATTCTAATTCTTAGATTAAAGGAGAGCTATGTGGATGTGTATTATGGTGGGGGAGAGATCACTGATAACCAGAAAATGTTCATTGATTTTTCTGCTTGGCAACAAGACCTTTCACCACTTGGTAAACTGAATATAGAAAAGATTTGTCATTATACATTTAAGTACGTTATCTTTAAAGAGATGAGATGGATGATTATGTAATTAACAGAAATTCAAGTGGTTCCTTTTCTTTTAATGTTTTAGCACTTAAGACTTAACTGAAGAAGTGTGTTACAAAATTTAAATGATGTAATACTGAAATTAAGATATCTGTTGAAGAATTTCGGTCTTGGCTGCTGCAGGGTGCTGGTATTTTGAAAGTAACTCACGATTACCTATGGAAAATATATTTAAACCTGGATATTTTGAGTCTTTAAAAGTGCCCAAATAGATGTGAATGTTTTCCTAAACCATACTTTCTCATGTAGTTTGCATAGGCACAAGGCATTTGCAAGTTAATATATTAGAAATAGAGTTGTTTTTAATAATAGTGGTTACATTTCAGAAAACTATTTTTAATAAGTGCTATTTATGAGTATTTGGATATTTGCAGCTACACAATCAGGACAAATGTCTGGGGAAGGTAAAGCTGGTCCTCCAGGAGGCAGTTCCCGTGCAGCATTTCCACAAGGTGGTAGAGGACGGGGCCGTTTTCCAGGGGCTGTTCCTGGTGGGGACAGATTTCCTGGGCCAGCAGGACCAGGAGGGCCACCCCCACCTTTTCCAGGTAAAACTTTTCTTAAATTACCATGGATAAAACATGTCTACCTAATACCTCTTTTCCTTTTCTCTCTTTTTCAAGTAATGCATTATTAATGTGACTTACTCTCCTTGTTATGCTATTTTTGGAATCCAGGAAATTTGATCAAGCATCTTGTTAAAGGAACTCGGCCTTTGTTCCTGGAAACTAGGATTCCATGGCATATGGGGCACAGCATAGAGGAAATACCCATTTTTGGCCTAAAAGGTCTTTATTTTTCTCCAAACTTGCTTGACTTATATATAGAATATTTACATCCGTCTTACTTTCTTACCTCTTAAAAAAATCCTTTCAAGATCATTTTTCCTTGTTTCACTTTCTAGCTTGGCATCAGAGTAGAATATAAGGTGGGTGATTTCACTGTAAAAAGTGTGTGTACACGGAAAGATGGAAAATATCTCTAGGCATTGTAATATTTTTTTATTAAAGTTTTCGTTTCAATAATTTTTCTTAAGCATAAATTGAGCTAGTTAAATTTGTAAGGATATACTTCATTGTAGTTGGTAGTGTAACATTTACCATACGGATTTTATTTAAAGACAAAGACTTGGTGTATGCTTTATGCGTTTAAAGTATAATCTTGGCATATAAAAGTTAAAATATCTTATTAGTGAAGTGTTTTTTTTTTCTCTCTTTCTCCTTTGTTTTTTAGCTGGACAGACTCCACCACGTCCACCCTTAGGTCCTCCAGGCCCACCTGGTCCACCAGGTCCTCCACCTCCTGGTCAGGTTCTGCCTCCTCCTCTAGCTGGGCCTCCTAATCGAGGAGATCGCCCTCCACCACCAGTTCTTTTTCCTGGACAACCTTTTGGGCAGCCTCCATTGGGTCCACTTCCTCCTGGACCTCCACCTCCAGTTCCAGGCTACGGCCCCCCTCCTGGCCCACCACCTCCACAACAGGGACCACCTCCACCTCCAGGCCCCTTTCCACCTCGTCCACCCGGTCCACTTGGGCCACCCCTTACACTAGCTCCTCCTCCGCATCTTCCTGGACCACCTCCAGGTGCCCCACCGCCAGCTCCGCATGTGAACCCAGCTTTCTTTCCTCCACCAACTAACAGTGGCATGCCTACATCAGATAGCCGAGGTCCACCACCAACAGATCCATATGGGCGACCTCCACCATATGATAGGGGTGACTATGGCCCCCCTGGAAGGTAAGTTAGTGTGTATCTGTGAAAGTACTTGATGATAAAAGATAGGAACAATGACTGTAAATATTAGATTGTAGGTACATAAATATATTATTTCTGCCTTCCAAGAAGATGAGGTGTTTAAGCTGCTACCCTGTTTTAGCTGAAAGATACTGGTATAGGAGAATTTTTAGATGTGTTCTCTTTGTGGGAAAAGTAGCATGCTTCAATATGGAAAAGTAACTACTATCTCGAAAGCACATGTCAGAAGCAGCTAGTATGAATTGCTCTACACTGTTGTGACTAACTGAGGACATCTGTTGAGTATGAGTTAAGGTTTATGTTTTTGTTTTACAGGGAAATGGATACTGCAAGAACGCCATTGAGTGAAGCTGAATTTGAAGAAATCATGAATAGAAATAGGGCAATCTCAAGCAGTGCTATTTCGAGAGCTGTGTCTGATGCCAGTGCTGGTTTGTGTATTTCTTGTATTAATATTTCTTATTTATGTTATTAGGAATGACCTAAAAATGTAAGTACAATCTAGAAGATAGGTCATTTACATGTAGTAGTTCTTCTTATATTCCCAAATCATTACCTACGATTTATTTAAAAAGCATTGAAAAAAGTTGTGTGTCACAGTGTAGTAGGGAAAATCCAAATTTTAAGTTATTTGGTATAGATTTAAGTCTTACCCTTGACATTTAATGGTTCAGGGGCCTCATGACACCTTATTTATTCTTATATTTGCAAAATGATAATGTGCTTCACACACCTATAATAAGTTGAGTTAATACCATGAGCATGAAAGGCTTTTGCAAATGGTGAAACACTGAAAGAAGACATTGTCTTGCATAGTTATTTTATAGCACAGTACTTTTGTAAAATGCCTTATCACTCTTATCCCAAGTGGTTTGATGGTGTTTTGAAAACAAAATTTGTTTGACTTCAAACCCTTTCCTTTCCCTCACAGGTGATTATGGGAGTGCCATTGAGACACTGGTAACTGCAATTTCTTTAATTAAACAATCCAAAGTATCCGCTGATGATCGTTGCAAAGTTCTTATTAGTTCTTTGCAAGATTGCCTTCATGGAATTGAGTCCAAGTCTTATGGTTCTGGATCAAGGTAAAACTTTCCTGTCTCATTTCCATTTTAAAAAACTGTTAGTTTACAAATGGAAAAAATACTGTGAGACTTTAAAAGGAGGACTTTGCTTTTACCTACTGATTATTTAGCAGCTGGAGTGGTTTTTTTTTTAACTCTAAATGTTAGTTGCTTGCTTAAAACCCTTTAAAGGCTCCTACTCAGTCTTAAAGCAAAACTGTAAAGATTGAGGGACTGTGTGATAAAGCCCCTGCCTATCTTTTTAGCCTCATTTTGTACCTCTCCCCTTACTCACTGTTCTCCAGTGAGTATTTCTCCATATTTCTCCTTTTCTTTAGGTACATCAAATGTTTGACCACCTCACTTTATATTCCTTCTGCTGGGAGCAGTTTTCCCTGTCTCTTCACATAGCTGGCTCCTTATTCTTCACGTCTCATTCTAACTTCTTAGGGTGGGGCTTCTCCCAAGTTAGTCTGCCATATTGTTCTTTTTATTTCTTCCATAGTACTTACCATAATCAATTCTTACTTGTTATAAGGCATATTTTTCCTCATTAGAACACATGTTGAATGATGGCAGGGGATTTATCTATCCTGCTTACTGTATTTCTTTTCTTTTAAGAGATGGGTCTTGTTAAGTTACCCAGGCTGGTCCTGAACTCCTGGGCTCAAGTGATCCTCTCAGCTTGGCCTCCCAAAGTGTTGGGATGATAGGCATGAGCCACTGTGCTCAGCCATGCTCGTTATAATATTTCTAATGCCTACAGAGTGTGTGGTACAGAATGAGTGCTAAATAAAAATTTCTCGAATGAGGGAGTGACTGAATGAATGAGTGATCTATCTTTTAGGTAGTTCCTTTTTTTTTCTTTTTAGCATTGCTGCTAACTTTGAAATTTTATATATTTTTGAAAGGCAGACCTTTAATCTTCACTTGGTATTCTTAGATATGTCTTTAGTGTACTCTATCTGGTAGTAATCTTTAAGAGAAAAGAGCTTGCCTTTGACATGGTCCCCAGTTTTGTAATTATTACCTTTTTGACCCGGTGTAAGAATCTTTGTGTCTAAACAAATTTGTCATAGATATAGTTATCTTGTATCATATTTTTAAGTTTTGAAGTCCAAAGTAATAATTTTTAAATCCCAACACTTTGGGAGACCAAGGCAGGAGGATCATGTGAGCCCCAGGAGTTTGAGACCAGCCTTGGCAACATAGGGAGTTTTTCTACAAAAAAATTTAAAAAATATCTGGGCCTGGTGGTGCATGCCTATAGTCCCAGCTACTTGGGAGGCTGTGGTGGGAGGGTTGCTTGAGCCTCAGAGGTCGAGGATGAAATGAACTGTGATCATGTCCCTGCACTCCAGCCTGGGTGACAGAGAGAGAGAGACCCTATCTTGAAAAAACAAAGTAATAACTTAGGCCTTGATCAAGGATTTTAGCACCTAATGTTTGCTAAGCTTAGCTGTCTGGTGCAGAAATACAAGACATAAATATTATTTCGTAGACAGTTATTATTTCCTTACTGTGAATTTAGCAGAATTTATAGAAGTCTTTTGGGTAGTAAGCTTTGGTTAAATTATTTGTTTTTAAAAAATGGCAGTTCATGAAACATTTCTACTTATTAAATACAATGTGAATACTGTATCTATTCTTGCTACTGGTCATAATTGTTAGCCCTCTCCCATGCCTCTTCTCCTCCCCTGAATATAACATGCGTATTAGAAAGTTTCTTTGTGTTGGATGCTGCTCATGAACCATATGTTAAGAGGTTGTCATATTCATGTTTTTAAGCCCCATTGTGTGTTGTGATTTCATGACTTTTATATCTAAAAAAACCATATTGTAGATGTTCTTTAGCTTGAAACACGAGTGCTTTGAAATTTTCCCTTTACCTTTGTATTTGTGCATTCAGTAAATACTACACGTCTGTTTTAGGCTGCTAGTTTAAATAGATGATGTGATGCATTTCTGTGATGTGTCTGGTTGCTGATTTTTTTGTTAATGTTTTTAATAGTGAAATTTCTGATTCATGCTTACTGGTGAGTTGGTAAGTCGTTATTGGCAGCTCAGGATAGTAAGTTTAAACCAGATTTACAAAGAATTTTTGCTGCCTAAGTTTTTTTAGACATCAAAAAATTGAATATTTTTAAGCTATTTAATTATGGAGAGCGTTAATCCAGTAATTTTTTTTAGAAGACGTGAACGATCAAGAGAGAGGGACCATAGTAGATCACGAGAAAAGAGTCGACGTCATAAATCCCGTAGTAGAGACCGTCATGACGATTATTATAGAGAGAGAAGCAGAGAACGAGAGAGGCACCGGGATCGTGACCGAGACCGTGACCGAGAGCGTGACCGAGAGCGCGAATATCGTCATCGTTAGAAGGTGGGTATTCCTTGTTCCTGTTAAATGTGTGTGTATTCTTAACAGTAACTATAACTCCAAGGCTACTGTTTATGCAGTATATACCTACATTTTAAATGGTCCAACTACTTGTGAATTTACTCTTCTGGAAACATCTGAAACAAATTATAGGTAAGTAATGACAGGTAAAAATTTTGACCCTTTATCTTATGAATATTTTATTGCTGAGTTATCACTTTCAGGTTTCAAATAGTTAATGGTCTTAACAAAGCAAGGAAATAATCAAGAGGACTCATTGTGTACTTCTAAAATCTAAAAATTGGGATTCTTGTATCACATACGTAGGTTGCATGCAATTTAAAATACAAAACACAGGGAGTTATTTCACATATATATTATGTGTTTGGATTTTTAAAAATAAATGGAAAGTTACTATTTTTGAACTAGTTTTATTTGTCCCTAAAAATTTATGAGAAAATCTAACACAATAATAGTTTATAATACAGGAGGGTGTTTTCTCAACATTCAAAGAGACTTTTCCTTTAAAAAAAAAAAAAATTTTTTTTTAGAAGAGACACTATCCTGACATCTGCTTTTTGTTTTTAAAAGAAACAGTATCCTTTAATTTGCAAAGAAGATGTAAAAGTTAATCAATTAAAATGGGTTTAGGGTGCACTGATTTATATCTAAAAATTTTAAATTGTGTCAAGCCATATACCCAAGTTTAGAATACCTTGAAATAATTTTCTTTGATGTTTCATTCATAAATCATAATCATTGTCTTTTTTTCTGTATTTTAAAACTATTTCTTGTGTACATTTTTCATAAAGTGGGAAGAGTTGTCTGTTTATGCTTCATTTTCACATGTAATTTTATTTTTTATATTTGTTAATAGCATTTATTCATGTGAAGAGCTGGGGGAGGGCACTATAAGGCTTATGCATGTGACACAAAGGTTATTCTGTAAATTAAAATATTTTTTCTTTATATGTTGGTTGGCATATTCAAATTAAATTAAGGCTAAACAAACCCCTCATAGGTAAATACTCTTTATGTGATTATTTTCAGTAATCATGGGAAACTTACTGAAAATTCAGTCATGGTAATTGTTAGTATTTAAATTGTTATGGGCAAAATTAAAGGTTTTATCAAGTGTATGTAATTCTGTGACAGAATACCAATTTCTTTAACCATAACAGATATGCAAATGAGGTCCTTAAATGCCTAGAAAATAAGCATGCTATTTTTATGGAACACAGATATAAGCTCCTACACTATTTACAATTTTAAGGGCTTTTTAAGTTAAAAGGCTGGTTTTGATACTTTGCATTTTGAATATGCAGATTGAATATCAAAACTTTAATTTGTAGTTTTCCATGTATTACAAAATTTAATATAAATCTCAAAACATTCTTTTAATGTGAGGCAAAAAAATCTTTTACTTTTAAAACTAAGCTTATTGAAATTGATATTGTTTTTGAATGTAAAAATTGAATGTTGTATTATGTAAATCTAAACACTAAATTTTAAAGATGTAGCACTTTTTCCCCCTGAGTTAAATACATCTGATCCCATCTTAATGAAAAAATTCTCAATATCCATCAGTTGCTTAAACTGGATTGTGACTGGGTTATTAGTTGAAATGCTTGTCTATGTCAGTCATTTCCATTATAGAAAGGCACAGATTCTGTAAGTTACCTATTTTTTTGGACTTTATAAGTTATCAGCAAGCTTCTTGTTAGTTAGTAAAGGCATGATAATGAAACTTGAATTCATCTACAAAATTGGATGTGCCCATCAAGGGGCCTCTAAACCAATTTAAGCCCAAAGTTAACTAATTACAGTTTCTACTGGTTTTAGTAAAACTAGCATAGTCAACCAAGTAAACAAAGTCCATTGTTAATCTTATTTGAGTTAGCTAACATTACATTCTAGTAATGGGTACACCTAAATATATCATGACTTGAGTTTCATTACATTCAGACATTAACTACAAATTCCTAATGTGCAAACTATTGTTGACATTTTTCTTAATCACTGATGTACCATACCAGAATTTCCATGTTTTGTTTGTACATTAATCAGAATTGAGTTGTAATACTGTATGTGCCTTCATCCAAGAAAAATTTTACATAAGCATTTCTAGTGCAAAAAATTCTGTTATCCTGGATTATTGTACGTTTGCTATATCAAACAGTATTGTGGATGTAGACTTGAATAAAGGGGTGGGGACTGGGATTAAATATATTCAAGTAAAACTTTAAAACAAAAGCTATCTGCAAATTTGATCACCATCATAATAAGGTCTGTTGACCTTTTTAGAAGTTTTAAAATATGAGTCCTTTTGAGCTTTCATGTAAATCTTAAATGGACCAAATGGACTGAGTGATTTGAAAGCTAAAGTGAATGTCACTAGTAAGGCTGTATACAAATAAAATACTAATGTAATCTATTAAAGTGATGACGAATGGCTAAAAGGGCAAGTTCTTAACTTTTTAACTGGAAACGTAATGATCTTGGCAAGCTGTTAATGTCTGTCCCATCTTAATTTTTTTTTGTGTTTGAACTGTTGGTAATGTTAATTGCATTCTCTCATTTTAAAATGTATTGGTTTTTCTAAAAGTATTCAATATCTAAGTTCAAATAGATAATATTTTAATGAGAAAATACCAATATTGTAAATTTCAGTATGTAAATACGTTGTGCTTCATATTCTGTAATTTCTACCTCTATTCTCAGACCACTCTGAGCAAAATAAAAGTAGTTCGGTGCTTTACGATTGTACATTTTTTTACTGAAATAATTTTAGTTTCATAGTTGAGTTACTTAAAAGGTTACGTTCCTCTTGTCACTTCTTTGGAACATCCCTACTCAGCAAATTTGTGTTAACAATTCAGCTTTTCTTTGTTTACTGAAACCAAATTGTGTTTTTTTAAAATACTCTTTATTCAGGCTTTTCCTCTCTCTATTTTATGAGGTTTTACAATTCTCAAATCATTATCCATGACAATTTTTAAGCATTGGGTATGGGGTCTGGATTAAATAACTTGCCTTTGCTATCTGATTACTTTTTTTTTTTTTTTTTTTGAGATGCAGTCTTGCTCTTGTTGCCCAGTCTAGAGTGCAGTGGCACAATCTCAGCTCACCACAACCTTCACCTCCTGGGTTCAAGCAATTCTCCTGCCTTAGCCTCCGGAGTAGCTAGGATTACAGGCATGTGCCACCACGCCCGGCTAATTTTGTAGTTTTAGTAGAGATGGGGTTTCTCCATGTTGGTCAGGCTGGTCTCGAACTCCCGACGTCAGGTGATCCACCCATCTCTGCCTCCCAAAGTGCTGGGATTGATTACAGGCGTGAGCCACCGTGCCCAGTCTAGTCTGATTACTTTTTTCCTACCTTAAATATCATGATCTTAGGATCTTAGATTTTGTTATTGCCCAAGATTTAGGATGCTTTGCATTGCGTATTCAGCTTATTAGCTTTGTGTTAATTTTGAAAAAAAAAAAAAGCCAAAAGAATAAAAAAAATTCTTACATGTTAAAGATGTTTCATTTTCTTCTTAGTGTTGCTTTGAGGCTTATGTGAAAATTAAATTCTCTTAATTACCTGGTGAATGATACTGGTTATAATAAGATTTTAAAATTGTTTCTGCAGCTGTTAGGTTATGTGAGGTCTGCGTTATAGCTCCCAGCCCTGTTTCCTTGTTTTCCCATGTATCCTAACTGCTCTGCTTCATCTGGATATGTATGCTAGCTTTCATTGCTTTAGCTCTGATTTTTCTTACTTTGAGTATTCACAAAACCTGTCTCACTACACAGCTGACTTAATTGAAGTTACAAGAGGGAGTAGGAAGTGATCCCTTGAATGGATGTATAGTGTGTTTTGCTCACTGTGGTTTAAGAATATAGTTTTGTTTACAAATGATTAATGTTCCCTGTTGAAAAAAAAATTCAATGCCAGTGTGAGTCATCTTGCTCTCTCACCGTCATCTCAGTGTTAAATTTACTACCATTGTTTTAGTTTGTAAAATAGATTGTTTTGAGTAAATTCTGTCTTGAATGAATATTTAGTTAACGTTGTTTAAAGAAACCTAACAACCAAAAAGGGGTAAGGGTGCCATTTATGCTATCCAAATTTTATGAATTTGTGGTAGCATGTTTTGACTCTCCATGAATTATAAATAACAGGTTATTTTGAGATGTTCATTTTGTAAATCTTTTGGGAACAAACCTCATTTTTCTTTGAATGTGATTAAGTTTATTTCTATTTTACTGGGTTGTAAGAGCAATTATGTATGTGTTTTATAGAGTAATAAAATGCTTTACTTAAAATGAGGTAAGTACTATGTACAGAGGTAGAGAGATGAAAATATGAAATGTTTTGGTAGCAAGAACTTCTTGTAAATATCTACAATAACTAGAATTGTTTTTATGTAATATGTTCTAGTCAACACAAGAAGGAATTTTGATTTTAGAGTTAACTCATATGTAGATAATTATTTCTCTTGCCCACCTCATTTCCATTCCTCTTATTAAGGAGAAATTTTCAGATAGAGAAAAGTGAATTTTATTTCGTTGAGTTAGTAGTGCATCTCTAAAATTATGAGAATCCTTTTAATTCAGTATATTAATGTGAAAATCTATAAAAGTGCCCTATCAAGTATTTATTTAAATCTTAAAAGATGAATTTACCATGAATTTAAAATACTAATTCTAACAAATGTGCATAGATAAATTTCTAACAGAAACAGTTATAATTTGAGTTGTTAATAATGGCTTGATATAGTATCTTAAAATACAAGTACTTCTCTGTGTGTTGAAATTTTACTTAGTGCTCACTTTAGTTTACAGACTTTATTAAAAAGGTGTAGATTCCATTTATCATCTTAGTTGTTTTAACATCTGTTTACATAGGCCTTTCTTTTATAATTAATAGCTAAAGCAAGTAATTGTGTGGCTTTGACATTAGATTTTACCAAATGATACATTGAAAACATGGACGTTGAATGTATTTGTCACTTTTAAGCTTCTTTTTGATATCTTTGTTGATGTAGTTGCCTACTTAGACATTTGAGAGTATAATATGGAATTGGATTATTGGAAATGGGTTGTATTGCCTTCAAATTCACTTTCGTTTAAGACTGTAAAATTTGTATTTCCAAGTGCATAAAATGTAAAGTGTTTAGAAATAGAAATAAAAACTGCTAGACTATCCCCCATATTTTATGTCTGTATGGTGAAAATTAGATTCATTAATAGAAAAGATCTATCTATAAAGTATAATCAAACAAAAGAGTGCATTAGTCCTGGGAAAAGATGTGTGTTGCAATTTTACAAATGGGATTCTCTATATAAAAATAGTATAATTCTCCACTGGAGTGATAATGATACAAAGATGCAGTGTATGTGATATGTTTTATGGAAGAGTTGAATATTTTTGTTTTGCTATGACTTTAAATAGTTTTTCCCTCTTAATGACTTTTTATCCCTTCCAGCGCAACAGAAAATTTAGGGAGATAGCATTCTTTTGCAGTTAGATTTATTAATTTCCCAGTAATTATTATTTCAGATTAGAACATATGCCTTGTCTCTCTCTAATACATAAACCTGTTTTTTAATAGTGTAGTGCAGATAATAAAAATAAAACATTTGAAAGCTGCCATTTTATATTTTTTCCCATTAAATAGTTTCACTAAATAGCTTCATCAACATAAGATGAAGATGCAATAAAAGATAACAATAGTAATGGCTGAAGTTATCTGAAAGATACAGGCATATAGAAACTATATATATAAAAGAGAAGTCTGGATTGTATTTTTTTTTCTTTTGCAGTTTTAAAATTTTAAGTTATTACTGCTAGGCAGTGTGAATGCATATATGTACTGATGCTCTTAAGATACAACCTAGGAAAGGACATAATAGAAAAATTTATAGCAGTGGCAGAAGTAACTCTTAATTGTAGAGCAAAAAGTATTTTTCAGTTATTTTTATTTCAAAATATCACTAAACTGTGCCCTATGAACATGTTCAAACTGAAAAAAAATTTTAAAAAACCTTCTGCCCTCTTGACTCTTAAATCACTTTATTATTGAAGTGGTTTCTTGTCATTTATACTTTCATTACCGACTGTTTCAGTGGTTACTTATATCCAAGTTAATTGAATGTTTCTTGTGAACCTCTACCTGAAGTTTGCATATATATGTATTCTTTAAATTTTAGTTTATCAACTTTATTCTATTTTTTTTCTTTTATGTGAGTTTTAAATGAACTTTATCATTGTAGATTCCCACTTAGCTTGTTTTGGTTAGTTTATAATACTACGTTAGGTATTTCTATATAGGTGGAATAGAGTAAAAGTAAAGTAAATGTTTTAAATTTGTATTACGTCTAAAGATTTGTACGTGGATGTCATTAATTTAAATGTCCATACTCTATTTATAAATCTTACTTACAAATTTTGTAAACCATTTGATTTATAATACTTGCAGAAGTTCCTGTATGCTGTTAAATAAATTAATTTGTAAAATAATTTTGCATTTTATATTTAGTTCAGCATTTAATTGTTAAATGAGTTTATAGACTTGATATGTGGGTGAATGAAAAATATTTACATTAAAATCATCCAAGCATTTTCCATTTATTTTTGTAGTATGCATATTTTAGAAAATGACTTATGAATGTTTCCATCATCACAGAAACAGTAGCTGCTATATTTTCATTACTGCTTCAGTCATTAAATTTATAAGGCAATAATATTTAAGAAGAATGAAATCAGAATGTCTCAGTTTAATCATCAGGTAAATTGGAACATTTCACCACCACAAAGGCAGCTACTGTTTCAGTTAATTCTTATTTTGTGTTAGAATACATAACAGTGAAGTAGATGCACGACTTGTGTATGTATAGTTAAGCCAGCGTTTTTCTGTGTATTTTGGGGAATAGCAAAATCTACATCACAAATTTTGACACATTACAGCTGAAGGAAGAGGATCACCTTCCAAGACAAAACAGTCTTCATGGGGGAAAAATGACGCTTGTCCAGCAGTTTGCTTCTTGTGATTGAACTGAACCTGTAAGGATTCATGGATAAAATGAACAGGAATAGATCTGAATAAAGCAAATCTGCATAAATGGTAACCAGTAGCTCTACTTTTATTTTTTATGTTGCTTAACTGTTTTATTTGAAGGAAACCTGTGTGATTTAAAAAGTTATAGCTTTTGCAACTTTATTACTGGTTATATACATTTGGCCATTATGATGTGCAAGCAATTGGAAGAAAAGTCAAGTAAATGCTTGTTTTTGTAGTAGTTTGTTCTTGTTAAAAATGTTTATATGATAATGTCTGTAAACAGCATCACTTTGATTACAATAGATGTAGTGTTGTAATAAACTGTTTAATGGGGCTGATGTGTAAAGCTGTTCAAGTTATTTGATGTTTACACCTCAGGGAAAGTCTTGTGTTCAGCAATATCTAAAGATAATGTTACTATGACAACATTTTTACTGTCCTTTAAAGCATTGCAATAGCGTTTTTGGATATGCCTCAATCTAATCTTGCGTTCAGTGAATTAAACATAGTAATTGTCTTTTGCCCTTGATTTTGATATTAGAATAGGTGATTACATGGATATTTAATATTTATATATTCTGCTTTTCTAGCTGTTTTTACCTAGTTAGCTTGTGACTTTGCTGAATGGTATGTAAACTTGTAAAAATAGAGATTTGACAGACATAGCAATCTAGTCAATGTGTAAGGGGTCAAAAAAACAGAGGTTTTAACACATAAGTAAAAACCTGTACATATTTGATGTGTAATGCAGGTTAATTACAACACAGATGTACCGAAACACTTAATTGTGAACCGCTAACATTGAAGAAATTTTGACAATTCTGATTTGATGCTACAATTACTTGCTGTTTTTATTGATCTTATGGTTTATTTCTTAAGCCATAGTCAGTGTAAATACAGCCCTGCAGCAGGTAAATGTGAGTAAAGAGAGCCTTATATTTTCCAATTGGTATAAATTTTTGAAGGATGTGATGTTCGTTAACATTCGGTTGTATTCCCCAGTATTTGTAATGGGAAATTACAGATAAACCGTGTCTGCACAGTTTAAGGAATACTATGTATATTCATGCAGCGTATTGATTCATGCTATAGTTACTTAATCAAAGATTTTTTTCAAACCTGCCTTACATATAGGCCCACTTTAAAAGCACCTGACTAGCATGTGTTCTTGATTGCAAAATTGGCAGAGGCAGGGTGTCAACTTGATTAGGTGTTTTTATGGGAATGTAATTTGAAATCACTACTTCAGAAATTTGACTTAAAATTCTTGAGCACGTTAATTTGTTTTTAAGATCTGATTATCTTTGAGAGATCTTCTGTTAATACACATTGGTTGTTACAGAGTACCCAAATTCTAGGACAATGCTTAAAGTGTTAAAATACCCTAGATACTATGTTATGTGCAACTGTAGAAACCCTCCAGAAATTTCCACTGCTGTTCTTCACTTTCATCTTGTCTGCTATCAAACCACTTCTGACAAAATTAGCTGTTTTGAATTACCCATATCACTGCCAGTTTTATTTTAAAATATTTTGTGTTTGAAGTATCTGTGTGTGGGATCGTTGATGTTTATCAGAACTGTTCGCTTTCAGAAATGATTTTTTAAAGCATTTTGTTGAAAATGCGGTTGCTTTTTTAACATTATTTTAGAGTTGTATCAAAATTTTCCTGTTTTCTGTATATTGTTTTGTCATTTCTTGGCTTTTTAATATTTTGACTACAATGCCCTAATGCGAAGAAGTATGGACATATAAATATTACAAGAGAAATTAGTTAATAGTAAAGGGTTAAAAGGTAAGTAAAATGTCCATGAAAATAAAATTTTCTTTGAACAGTTTAAAAATGGAATCACAAAAATCTAACTGCGCTTGAAATGAAACTGGAAATTTTATACTAATTAAATCTTTTATTTACCTTTTCATTTTTTATCAATGGAACCTTTTAATTGCTCCTTCTATATCACTCTTCTCCTTGCTTGGCTGATCTCATTACATGACTTTTGTTGCAGACAGTGTGAGTGTACTAGATTTGTTTGCTGCTAATCCGTTATTTTAAGTGTTGTCAGAAGGAAATAACTTCTTGGTTTGACCAAGTAATTTTGCAAAGTCCTTCTCTACCTGATAACACGTGAATGTATAGCAGTAAAGGTGAAAATTGCAAGCCTTGTTTTGTTCTTCATACCCCCTTCAGTTGTTTATGCGTTGATGTTATTTGAAAACTCTTCCTTTTTTTAATCTGTAAAAACAATCCAAAGAGATAAATCCTTGCATAGACACCAAAAACAGTGTCTCAGAGACCTTTTCATTTTTTCCTTAGTTAATAACTGTAGTGGATATGAAAACAAACGAGTTGAATTTTAAAACATAGCATTTATTAGTGCTATACAGTCACATTCCTTTCAGCCAGTAGTAAAGTTAAACAGATGAGTGATACAGTACCTGAATGGTACTGCTTCTGAGGCAACACTTTGGATTGAAAGTGCTGCTTTTGGTTAAAGGAACTATGTTGTGGAAAGCATATTCCAGTGTAAATTTGCAGATGTGTGTTTTTTTTGTCAATTTTCATAAGGTTTGGAGTAAGTTGCAGTGGCTTTTGATCGTAGTTTAGCCCATTTAATGGTCCTTTTACCTAGAATGTTCTTAAGCAGTTAATGACAATTTGGAATACACAGATAACTTGTAGCTTAAGATACTATTTTCATTTAATTCTCCTGTGGAGAATATTGCTTTATTTTTTACTAGTTTCAGGTCAGTTGTTAAAATAAACATGGAGGTTTTAATGAATGTTGTATAATATTTTATAGTGAAGGAAAATTGTGGAAAGGGCAAAGACTTTCTCTTTCCCTTATGTATTTAACTGTGCCAATCTAAATACATACTGTTTTATACAATGAGATGCATTACAAGACTTTTCTGTTGGAGTGCTCTCGACATTTTGGTTTTCATACCTGAATGATCATTGCATTTTCTGTATTTTCTAAAATGCCTCCAATTTTGTGTTTTAAGCTTCAGCTTAAGAGGAAGTTTATGTTCTAATTCTTGACTGAGAATACAGTATTGAGATTCTCTGTTTTACAGATAACAACTGGTTTTTATTACTCATTAAGTTCATTTGCATCCCGTAGCCCTCTGTAAATGTTTCCCCTAGTTGTATGTACGTAAATGCACGCTTATCCAGTGTATATTAGACATTTTTGTGCTAAAATATATTAAGTGGGATTTTTGTAGCAAAGCATTCTATTTTTCTGTTCTTACTGTGTGTGTGTGTGTGTGTGTGTGTATGAGTTTTTTTAACCTTAACTTCAGTTTAAACACTGGTGTATTTGTTTTATTTTTTTAAGCAACTTGACTCTTAGAAGCCTTAGACTGATTTTTTCAATAAATATTCAACCAAAAATTATAAATTTATTAAGATGTGGCCTTACCTATGGCATTCCTTGTGTTCGTAATGTGAGATTTTTGATTTAGATAAATCAAGATTCAGGATTAAAGTTTCATTGTAAGTTGAAATAGAAAATGTATTAAAATGTCTAGGCTTCTGGGAGGAAGTTCTTATACTCTTCTTTCTTGGCATTAGAAAGAAGCAATATGAATTTTTGTGAATATTCTAAATATTCAGGCAACACTATTCAGATTGATTTAGGTTTGTTTTAACCAATGTTCTTTTTTTAGAATTTCAGGTTGTGGCATTCACTGAGTATGCAGCTACTATGGTTTTTGTATGGGACGTATAAATACTTGATTATATACGACAGATTTTAATGTCTTTAAAGACTTCCTGCTGTATTAACATATTGTAATGGAGTCTTTTAAATACTAGGTTGAATTTAATTGAAGTCACACACATCTTGAAGTGGTAACTGCATAGTAAATACTACCAAGAGTTTTTTTCACGTGGGAGTATCCTAAAACTCTGCCATGGGTGTAAATGTTTTACATTAATTTCATAATTAGACCCTGCATTTAGCGAAAACATTTTGTTTTGAAAGTGTGTTCTTTTTGTCGCACTGTTACTGCGTAACACTTCTCAACATTCTGTAAGTTAAATTATTTTAAAATAACTATGGTGAATTCATGTTTATTTTTTTACTTTGAAAATTGTAGTACTCAGGTGGTATTTAATGGGAAAGGATCCTTTGGGTATAAATCATAATGTATTTTAAGGAATGCATCTATAATATTGATAACTTTAGCCTTAAAAAAAAAGGTCTATTATTCCTTCCTCTGCATCCCATGGTATATTAGCAAAGTAGTTTACAGCCCTGTACAGCCTTACAAAGTTGTTTTACAATTTTTAATGGAAAGCCCTTAACAACAACAAAAAAAATTGTATCATTTTACCAATATCCACGAATTACTGATCACAGTTTGTAAATAATTTGTTTAATATCAGAAGGCCAAAGAAAGTCTTAAAATTTTAGCTATTGACTCTATGGTGACTTCACAATAAGATTTCTGTGCAAAAAGGTAAGGTGATAATTGATCTAATAGACTTTTTTTTTTTTTTTTTTTGCTGTCCATGAGAATTAGACTTCATATTAGCTTCAATTAAAAAGCTCATTCCATTTTATTAAAATGTTTGTAATTGCAATTTTGTGTTTAATGTTTACTTTGTCTTTCCTTTCTTTAGCATTTTAGGTGACTGTTCAGCAGTTTGATATATGGCCATTGTCGGCCTTAAACTGCACTAGTAACAAGCATGGTATTTATCTTGTATTGAAAATAAAACAAACTTTTGATAAGACTTTGCAGTTTGTCTTTTTTGTTTAATTTGTTATTTGGTAACCATTGTGTATGGTTTTAAGTAGTTAATGTTTATTGGCAATATGCAGTATAGCAGAAATCGGACTGTTGTCTGTATTCTATCTTTAAGCCAGATAGTGGTGGTTTTCTTGTGTATTGACATTTTGATGCCTTTAAAGCGACTGATAATTGGGCTAAAATTAGGATTAAGAGGCCTGACAGATTTCCAGGCTGTTACGTGGTTTTTAAATGGAAGATTCAGAAAGCATTTGTCTAGTTTTAGAGGATTATTAACCTCACTAGACTTAAGTAAAAATGTTTGTAGCAAAAATATTTTACTGGTTAGCTTGGAAACATTATGGGGTACTTTTGAAACAGTAACAGACTTCAGTTTCAGTGATTTCAGTAGATATTTCTGTGCCAGGTATTAATATCAGGCCTCAGATTTCTTAACCTGCAAGCTTCAGAGTATTAAAGGTAACAGTTCTAAACAAGTGAATATGAACATGAGAAATAATACTACCATCACTGGGATCTCTTTCCATGCCTCCACTAAAATTGTGGTTCAGGTTTTTGTTAGATTTCCTGTTACTGTTTGTTACATGTTTCCATTGATCAATCCCTATTTGTGCTGAATTAGTTGAGACTCTCGTCCCTACCCTGTGAGGTCATTTAACTTTTAAGAGAAGATCATTAGGAATATTTTTTGGCCAGATGCCACACTACATATGACTCAGTTCAAGACCTGATTTAGTGAAAGAGAGAAGCTTTTTTTTACAAAAGATTTGTGGACAGATTTTTCCCAGTCTTCCTAGTTTTGTTTCAGAGCCATTACCATGAAACAATAATTATTAGAAATGATTTCCAATGCTGTTGTTGGTCTTTTTCTCCCATTTATAGTTCATTAACAGTTCTTGGATTTTCGTGTGGTACATTAGTTCTGATAAACTATTGTCAGTTCCAGATAAATGATATATACTTTACCTTTCAAAAATCTATATTCATTTTATAGAAAAACTTTAAAAAATGAAATTTACTACTTTAATGTTATACTGAGATCTGTAGGAAAAAAATGACTTGGTGAATGGGAAAGGGAAGTACCTTTTAGGCAGAGACTTGCAAAAAGGGCTTTTGGCAAGAGGAGCTTGCTAGTAGGAACTGAAAGAATGCCAGTTTGGCTGAAGCAGGGAGTGAAGAACATAGCCTATGTGTGGAGCTCAAGCAGTTGGCAAGGCTAGGCTCTCCGGAGCTTGTAGGTCACATTAAAGATTGTCCTAAGAATCATGTGGAATCATTGAATTGTGTGAAGTGTCATAATCAGCATTTCAAAAAGCTTCTTGGCTGCAGATTAAATTGATAAAAGAATAGATAAAAGAGAAACACCTCTTCCTGTCAGGAGAGAAGATAAGGGTAGATAAAAATAGAAGTTTGTGGGCTGTAGGTGTGTGGTAGAAATTTTAAGATGTCATATTTAGTGACTTATGTTTTCTTTGAAATAGAAATTGAGGGCATTGTGGTGTGGCCATGGCTTAGTTTAGAAGTAACAGTGTTTATCTGTGAGATTGTCAGGATTTGCTATCTAAGATAAGGCTCCCATTTTTATGGTGGCAGTCCATCTAGTAACACATTCATCCCCTGGGAGAGGGTAGATGGATCAAGCTATGGGACGGAGAAGGCAGTAATTGTCTTCATCAGTTTTCACTTTAACGGTTGTCAACCCAGCTGAAGAACACAATCACCGATGCTGTCCTGTTGTTTTTTAGGGGATTGCTATTAACATTTTATTTTTTGAGACAGTCTCGCTCTCTTACCCAAGCTGGAGTGCAGTGGCGCATTCTTGGCTCACTGCAACCTGTGCCTTCCAGGTTCAAGTGATTCTTGAGCCTCAGCATCCCGAGTAGCTGAGACTATAGGTGTGAGCCATCACGCCCCGCCAATTTTTTTTTTTTTTTTTTTTTTTTTTTTTTTTGTAGTTTTAGTAGAGACGGTTTTTCACCACATTGGCCAAGCTGGTCTTGAACTTCTGGGCTCAGGTGATGAGTCTGGCTTTGCCTCCCAACGTGCTAGGATTACAGGCGTGAGCCACTGTGCCTGGTCAACCATCAACATTTTTAAAAAATTGTTTTTGTACCTATTGCTTCATTAGTTTCTTAATTATCCTATAAGACAATTAGTATTCTTTTTTTGTTTTTCTTTTTTTGAGACAAGATCTTGCTGTCACTCAGGCTGCAGCGCAGTGGTGTGATCATGGCTCACTGCAGCCTACCCCGGGCTCCTGAGTAGCTGGGATCACAGGTGCATGCCACCATGCCTGGCTAACTTTTTTATATTTTTGGTAGGCATGGGGTTTTGCCATATTGTCCAGGCTGGTCTCAAACTCTTGGGGTCAAAAGCAATCTTCCTGCCTTGGCCTCCCAAAGTGTTGGGATTATAGGCGTGAGCCACCAACCTGGCCAGTGTTCTGCTTTTAAAAGGGATGTAATGGGCTCTGAAAGGTTATGACTAGCAGAATATAGTGAGTAGAGGTTAGAATGATTTTACAATTCTAAATTTTCAGTTATTTACTGAATGTCATGATACTGAGCCACCACCACTGTAAGATTTTAAGCTTTACTGATACCCAAACTAACCATTTAGGAACATACTACTTTAAAATTTTCATTTGCACAAATGTTGAGTACCTACTCTACAAGATACTGTGTTAGATACTTTTGAGTAAGATAGGCCATAGCATTTTAGGGTGGTATCTTGTCTCATGTAAATACAGGTTCTAGCTACACAATTACTATAGCTGTCAGATATGAACTAGGTGGGTCTAACATGCAGAAAATGTAGGCACTGAGTCTAGAAATTTGACCCCTCCCCATTACAGTATAGAAACCAGTCCCGTGTACCACTTCAGCTCTTTATTCCCCCTGAAATAGGTTATCATTTTACATCATGACCTCTTCAACTTTGCTCAAGTAAGGGGAAAAAATCATCTTAACACAAAATGCAAGAATCTTACCTAGGCATCTAACCTAAGAATACCGTCAGAAGTTATTTGTAGAACGTGAAAACTGGAGCTAACAGTTATTAAAGGTAGGCCGGGCGCAGTGGCTCACACCTGTAATCCCAGCAGCACTCTGGGAGGCCTAGGCAGGCGGATCATGAGGTCAGGACATCGAGACCATGCTGGCTAACACGGTGAAACCCCGTCTCTACTAAAAATATAAAAAATTAGCCAGGCGTGGTGGCAGGCGCCTGTAGTCCCAGCTACTTGGGAGGCTGAGGCAGGAGAATGGCGTGAACCCGGGAGGCGGAGCTTGCAGTGAGCAGAGATCGCGCCACTGCACTCCAGCTTGGGCGACAGAGCGAGACTCCATCTCAAAAAAAAAAAAATAGTTATTAAAGGATTTTAGTGATGGCTGCCTTTTCACAATAGTATATCTTAGGTTATGTATTATAAACACTTTTCTGATGAAGTTATTTTTATACAACTTAGAAATTGATCAAGGATACTGGCAGCCCATTCTACTCCAAGTGTGTAAACTTGAGCCTTTTATATTTCACACTAAACACATGCTGTGTATGCTTGTGCACAGTGAGAGACTGCCTACTTCTATAGCAGTCCATTTTATGTTTTCCTTGACTTACTAAATCATCTAACTATGAATGAACACTAAAAGACGTATGGCCCACCTCCTCTTATCTCTATTATGTGTACCTGGGCAGTAAGTTATCTAGAGTAATTTATCTTCTGACAGTTGTTTCTTCTGCTTACACACGCAGACAGAATGTGCCCTCTAATTAGATTTGGCCGATACTAGTTATTTGATTGGTTAATAGGAAAGGTAAAAACGGAGTCAAATTTATGTTTATTCTTTTTAGTTTCCTTTGCTGTTTCTCTCCCCTAACCTTTTAATTTTTGAGGGCACTTCCAGGGGCCTAGTCTCTACACTTGGTGCTCTTATCCAGACTCATGGCTGTAGGATTTACATGCTGTCAGTTTCGAAATTTATATTTCCAATTCAGATGGGCTAATATTTCAGCCCCTCCTCTCCCCTATCTGCCTGTTCACAGTCTTACCCAACAGCGAATATAAATACTATCATTTCAGTTGTGTAGGCCCAAAACAGATCACTCTTGACTCCTCACACCCTACATCTACAGGGAAAGTACTTTGTCTCTACCACCAGAAAATACCTGGGATCTCTTACTAATGCTGGGGTTGCTCTCTGCGTTTGCCACTGCACAGTCTGTTGTCAGTATAGCTGTCAGTCTATATTGTTTCTTAAAAAATCCTGCAGTGCCTCCCCATTTCTTAAGAGACAGGATCTCTGTCACCCAGGTTTGAGTGCAGTGGTGTGACCGTAGCTCACTGCAACCTTGAACTCCTGGATTCAAACGATCCTCACACCTCAACCTCCCAGAGCACTAGGATTACAGGTTTGAGCCACCTCACCCAGCCCGCTCTTCATTTCTATCAGAGTAAAGCTGCAGTCCTGGCAGTCCTGACAAAAGTCTCTCCATGATTTGCTCCCCCATTCCCCCCACCTTTTTTTTTTTTTTTTTTGATATAAGAGTCTCACTCTCACTTTGGTTGGAGTGTAGTAGCATGAGCTCAGCTCACTGCAACCTCCACCTCCTGATCTCAAGCAATTCTCCCACCCCAGCCTCCTGAGTAGCTGGAGGTGCGCACCACCACACCTGGCTAATTTTTGTCAGTTTTGTAGAGATGGGCTTTTTGCCATCTTGCCAAGGCTGGACTCAAATTCCTGGACTCAAGCTCCTCCTGCCTCAGCCCCCCAAAGTGCTGGGATTACTGGCATGAACTGCTGCGCCCAACCAATTTGGCTTCTCTTACCTCTGACCAGATCTGCCAATACCTTTCCCCATGCTCACTCCATTCTAGCCACTCTGGCCTTGTTTTTCAAACAGGCTAGGTATCATCATGTGTCTGAGCCGTTGTGTGGGCCATTTCCCCTGCCTGGAATGCTGGAGATAGCTGCCTGAGAAGAATCTCAGTGAGGTTTGTTTTTACCATTCTATTGAATGGAAACTGCTACCTCCCTTAATTGCTTTATTCTTTACTCTTCCCATGCATTTATGACCTAGCACTATGTATTTTGCTTGTTCGTTCAAATACAAAGTCCCATGAAAGCAAGGATCTTATTGTAGTTTCTGTTAAATCCCAAGTGTCTACATCAGCTTGTGGCAAGCAAATGTTAATATTTGAATGAAGGATCTTGAATTGTAGTTCTGCCTCACTGTCTTGTTAGCAACTATTCTAAGAGCTGCGTCAGCATGTTTAAAATTGTAAAGCATATAGAAGTTGACATTCTAACAATTTTTAAGCATACAATTCAGTGGCATTAAATACATTCACAGTGTTTTGCAACCATCACCACTACCCATTTCCAGAACTTTTCCATCATCCCAAACAAACTCCCCTTTCCCACCCTAGCCCCAGTCCCTGATCATCTCTGTTGTACTTCTGTCTCTGAATTTGCCTATTCTGGGTACATCATATAAACAGAGTCATACAATATTTGTGTTTTGGCTCTGGTTTATTTCACTTAGTATGTTTTTTGTTTTTTGAGACGGAGTCTCGCAGTGTCGCCCAGGCTGGAGTGCAGTGGTGCAATCTCGGCTCACTGCAAGCTCCGCCTCCCAGATTCATGCCATTCTCCTGCCTCAGCCTCCCGAGTAGCTGGGACTACAGGTGCCCGCCACCACACCAGGCTAATTTTTTATATTTTTAGTAGAGATGGGGTTTCACCGTGTTAGCCAGGATGGTCTCGATGTCCTGACCTCATGATCCGCCCGCCTCGGCCTCCCAAAGTGCTGGGATTACAGGTGTGAGCCACTGCGCCCGGCTATTTCACTTGGTATGTTTTTAAGATTCATCCATGTTGTAGCATGTGTCAATATGTGGCTGAATATCATCACATTTTATGTACATATATGCCACGTTTATCCATCTGTCAGTGGACAGCTTGTTTCTACCTTTTGAATATTGTGAATAATGCTACTATGAACATAGGTGTACAACTATCTGTAAGTCCCTGTTTTCAGTTCTGGGTATATAGGAGTGAAATTGCTGGGTAATGGTAATTCTATGTTTAACTTTTTGGGGAATCATGAAACTTTCCCACAGCTACTATACCATTTTACGTTCTCACCAGCAGTGCATGAAGATTGTAGTTTCTGTACATCCTCAACAATACTTATGCTTTTCTTTTTATCTGATAGTAGTCATCCTAATGGGGACAAGTGGTTATTTCATTGTTAATGGCAATTTTTAAAGCAGCTCATTTTTATGGAGACTTTACAAAGTACTTAACTTGCCGGGCATAGTGGCTCATGTCTGTAATCCCAGCACTTTGGGAGGCCAAGGCGGGTGGATCGCTTGAGCTCAGGAGTTCTAGCCTGGGTAGTATGGTGAAACCCCATCTCTACAAAAATACAAAAATTAGCTGGGTGTGGTGGCACAGGCTTGTGGTCCCAGCTACTCAGGAGAATGATGTGGGAGTCTTCGCCTGAGCGTGGTAGGTCGAGGCTGCAGCAAGTGAAGATTGTCCCACTGCACCCCAGGTTGTGCGACAGACACTCAGTGAGACCCTGTCTCAAAAAGAAAAACCAAAGTAAACTTAGTTTTCATTGAGCCAATTCTCTTTTGCACTCAAATGTTTCATTGGTTTACATAATACTGAGATGAAATCACAAGCAAAATTACCATTGACATAGTTTAGAAGTAAACAGCTGACTCTAAACATTACTAGTAGCATGAGTTCTTGGATATGATGTATTTTGTGTGACTAAGTCAGTTTTATAGAGAGAATGTATAGTTAGGTTATGTGGGGCCAACTGAGGGCTTTTAGAATATTGACATTTTCTTAAATGCTCTAAGTTTGCTCCTGAAAGTATGGTCTACAGGGTATCAACATTGGCATCACCTGGTCTGGGAACTGGTCACAAGTGCAGAATGTACCATGCGAAATCAAAATGTACATTTGAGCAAGATCCCCAGTGATTTGTATGCACATTAAAGATTGACAAATTGTGCCTTTAAACTACTTTTAATGGCTACCTGGTGTTTCAACTTGTAACATAATTTTAACCAGTTCTTGCCACTGGGTGTTCAGGCTATTTCACTAGGTTTTTGAGTATTATAAAGGATGCTGCAATGAATTTCCTTATAGGTAAATCTTAGTGCAAATATCTGTGTTCCAGTAATGAATTTCTTGGAGTGCTTGATTCAGAGTACGAATATTTGAGTTTTTGACACATTAAATTGTCCCGATTTACTTTTACCCCAGCTGTATGTGAAAATGTGTATTTCTCCACATTCTTTTCAGTAATTAGTGCTTTAAAAAATCTATTTTAGTGGTGGAAATGGGTATCTTATTTTTAACTATTTCGTGATTGTTAGAGTGGCTTAAATATATTTAAATGTTAGTTGTGTGCTTCCATCTAGAGATAGGCGTACATAAGAAATGAATCGGTAAATCATGATTTGGTATTTCCATTTTAATAATTGAGGAAACAGTTCAGTAATACAACCAGTAAAGGGCAGACCCAGGAACTAAAGATCTGATTTAGGAACCAAGAAAGATCTGAAAGATCCTTTTCTAATCTATCAAACCAGAATTAACCTAATATATTCTATTATGGTGGAGTTAGCTAATCAAATCAAACCCTTTTTATTTCCATTCTTATACTGAAAATGTTTCTAAGTTTACTTAGTGCACACAATGAGAGTCATTTAAAAGGAAGTTATTTAGTATTTAGATTGTTACCTTAGAGAATCCTTAGATAATACTTTTATTTTTATGTAGGGTCTCACTCTGTCACCCAGGCTGGCGTGCAGTGGCATGATCATGGTTCATCATAGCCTCAACCTCCTGGGCTCAAGCCTCCCGCATAGCGGGGACTACAGATGTGCACCACCACACCCAGCTGATTTTTGTATTTTTTGTAGAGGCGGATTTTGCCATGTTGCCCAGGCTGGTCTCGGATCCTGGGCTCAAGTGATCCACCCTCCTCGGCCTCCCAAAAGTGCTGGGATTGCAGGCGTGAGCCACTGCACCTGGCCTGAAAATACATTTACGTTTTTTTGTGTTTTTTTTTTTAAGGAAATTTATAGTATCCTAACATTCTGAGTAGAATTCTCATGGTAGGTGTAAGAAAGTGGTCTTAATTTTACTTAGCTATGTAATGCTGCTTTTTGTTTTTGTTTTTAGCCCTAGGTGAAAGCCTATTATAGGCTATATATATATAATATATATAATATATATTACATATTATATATATTTTATATATTACATATATAATATAATATATATATTATATAATATATATTATATTATATATTATATTATATATATTATATTATATATATTATATACATATAGCATTTGAATGTCTATGTATGTGGTATTCAGGAAGGAGATACAAAGACAGTGAATATTACTTCTGTTTTTTTAGGAGCCAGGAAATAAAATAATTTCCATTCAGTGAGTAACTCAAAGTGATTGCAATGTGCAAAATACCTTGAGCATACAAAGAAAAAACAATTGGCTGTCCAGAAGAAAGGAACTAAAGAGACTAATATGTGCTTTTCCATATGTTATTTCATGTAAGTGTTAAAAACAGTCCTATTGGGATTCCTTGTTTACAGGTGAGGTAAGGTATTTTGTAAGATTCAGTAGCAGAGCAGTGATCCACGTTAGGAGTCAGAAAAGCCAACCCAGAGAATGTGACGGTAGAACTGACTCTTAGAGGTCATTATTTGAAGATATGAGGTGATATGTATATTTTGAAAGAATCTACAGATACATTAATAGACTTAAAAATTTAGCAAGATCAATGAATACAAAGTCAATTTAGAAGCCAGATATAATGTAGCTAGTTTTAAATTTAATAAAAGGTGTGCAAAGTTCTCTTTGTAGAAAGTTTTAAACCTTTACTGAAAGACATTAAGATAGACCCAAATCAATGGACATCTGTTTGCTCCTGAAAGTGTGTTCTACAGACTGGCATCGTTGACATCAATACTCCTGTTGTTGGGTAGGAGGAATCAGTATCATTAAATATGACAGCTCCTCCCAAATCTATAGCATCAATGCAAATCAGAATAATATCCCAAGAAGTTTGTTTTTGTTACTGAATATGACTATCTGGTTCTAAATTTTATATGGAACCTCAAAAACAAATGATAACCAAGAGGGAGGTGGAGTGAGACTTGCCTTGCCAGATACTAAGCCGTATTGTAAGTAAGATAATACAGACTTGATGCAGGAATAGACCATAGAACAATATACAGAGACTAGAAACCACATATGAAAACTAGATTTATGATAGAATGGGAATCTCATACATAAATATCAATTCTAGGTGGATTAAATGTGGACTTAATGTAAGAGGCAAAGCCAGACTCTTAAGAATAAACTATAGGAAATAATTGTATGACCTTGGATTAGAGAAGGAGTTCTTAAGACATAAAAGGACAAATTATAAAGGGAAAGATTGATAAATTTGAATAAAATTAAGAACTCCTGATTATTAAAAGAGTGAAACGAAAAGTCCCAGACTAGGAGAAGATATTGGAACACAGATAATTGAGAAAGGACTTTTATCAAGAATAGATAATAAACCATACATATATGAGAACAATAGAAACCCAATAGAAAAATGGTCAACTCGGGCCGCCGCCGCTGCCGCTGAATCATTTGAGCTGCAGCGGGCGGTTTCGACTCTTGGCCAGGAGCCACTTGTGCGGCTGCCCAGAGAACCAGAGGTCCTCGATCCCGTGTCGTCTTCCTCTTCGCCCCCAGGAGGAGCGAGAGGGAGCCGCGGTTGATGTGAGAAATAGACTTCCGAGAAATGGCCTCTAAATCCTGGCTGAATTTTTTAGCCTTCTTCTGTGGATCGGCAATAGGATTTTTTTTTTTTAATGTTCTCAGCTATTTAGTATTTTGGGAGAATAGGGTGACACCCAGCCTAATACTCTTCATAATGATCCTCATGCGAGGCATTCAGATGATAATGGCACAATCATCTAGAAGGACAAATGAACTTCAATGCTGATTCTAGCCAACATAAAGATGAGAACACCGACATCGCTGAAAACCTCTATCAGAAAGTTAAAATTCTTTGCTGGGTTATGACAAGCCCTTAAAACCTAGAGAAAAAGGCCAAACTTATCAAAGTTACACGGGCCCAGCATTGTCACAAAGTGTTATGAGTTCAGAAGAAAATAAAGACTTCCCTACTGTGGGATTGAAAACCAAAGAAGGCAGAGATCAGCTATACTGGAAAACAAAGCTTTTCAGTATGTTCATGAGCATTATTTAGAAGATGCTGATTGGCTTTTGAAAGCAGATGATGACACATATGTCATACTAGACAATTTGAGATGGCTTCTTTCAAAATATTACCCTGAAGAACCCATTTACTTTGGGAGAAAATTAAAACCCTATATGTAAAGCAGGGCTACATTGAGTGGAGGAGCAGAATATGTGCTAAGCAAAGAAACCTTGAAGAGATTTGTTGATGCATTTGAAACAGACAAGTGTACATTTAGTTCCTCCATTGAAGACAGCACTGGGGAGATGCATGGAAATTATAAATGTGGAAGCAGGAGATTCCAGAGATACCACTGGAAAAGAGACTTTTCATCCCTTTATGCCAGAACATTTAATTAAAGGTTATCTACCCAGAACCTTTTGGCACTGGAATTACAACTGTTTTCCTCCTGTAGAGGGTCCTGGTTCTTGTTCTGATCTTGCAGTTTCTTTTCACTATGTTGATTCTACAACTATGCCTGAGTTAGGATACCTCATTTCTCATCGTCGTCTATATGATTATTTGTACAGATATCAACCTGCCTTACCTGAAAATATACTAAAGGAAATTAGTCAAGCAAACAAAAATGAAGGTACAAAAGTGAGGTTAGGAAACCCTTGAATGAAAGTAAATGATGAACAAAGGTAAAATGTCTAGCATTGCACTGAAGAAGGACTTCTGCATTTCTAACATAGAACACTGGAATCCCAATGAGGAATTCTAAGTGAACATTCCATGTAGAAATCTTTCACATGAATGATTATAAACTGAAGCTTTAAATGAGCTGTGAAGTCTGTTAAAATGCGTTTTCGTACAGTAATATATAAATATATCTGTATATATGAAGAACTTGTGTTTTTAAAATGGTGACCAGGTAGAGGAACTAGAAAAGAGATTTTGTTGCCTATTTTTGACCATCTGTATTATTGTCACTGAGAAACTAAAACAATTAAATTTGCTAAAACTACAGTGCACCATGTTAGTAATAAACAGATCTGCCCCAAAGAAAATTAAAAAAAAAAAGGGCAACAGACATGAACTGACATTTCACAGAAGTTTATAAATATATGAAATAAAATTTAATTTTATTCTGGAAAGTGCATATTAAAATCACAGGTGCCATTTTTTACCTACAATATTGGCAAAAAAAAAAAGGTTCAAAATGTAATTTGAGTATTGGCTAGTATACGGTGCAAGTGAAAATACTGCTGGAAGGGGTATAAATTCATACGACAATTTTGGAATCTAGTTTAACATTACTTGGTAAAGTAAATGTGCATATATCCCCAGGAGAAACTCATATCTTTACACTAGGAGACATTTACAAGAATGTTTATAGCAACATCATTTGTAATAGAAAACTGGAAACATCTCAAATAGCCACCAATAGAATAGATAAATAGTAGGACATTCATGCAATAAAATAGTATGGAGCCTGCAAATTTAAGAACTAGTTACATGAACTTAAAAAGATCTTAACATTGGCAGGGTGTGATGGATCACAAGGTCAGGAGTTCAAGACCATCCTGGCCAAGATGATGAAACCTCGTCTCTACTAAAAATACAAAAATTAGCCGGGCATGGTGGCAGACGCCCATAATCCCAGCTACTCGGGAGGCTGAGGCAGAGAATTGCTTGAACCCAGGAGGCGGAGGTTGCAGTGAGCCGAGCTCACACCACTGCACCCCAGCCTGGGCAACAGAGCGAAACTCCATCTCAAAAAAAAAATAAAAATAAAAAACTTAACATCTTTACTGGAATAAGCAAGTCACAGACGAATTCACACAGTATTCCATTTATATTAGAGATTCTAACGTTTAGAGACATTAGAAAAGCAACGTAAGAAATCATTAATAAAATTCAGCATAGTTTTCTAGGGGCAAGAAAGTAGAGGGATGTAATCAAGGAGGAAGTCTCACAGGGCATCTAATGTGCCATAACCAACCAGAATTGCTGGCATCCAAGCGTTTTTACTTTTTGGACGGTATATATTTTAATACACAAATATGATGTATTTTATAATCAATAATAGAAATATGCTTACTATTGTATAAGTCTAGCTGAATTCTAGATCGTTTAAGTGACCATCATACCTAGAAGGTGATAGTAATAAATATTTAAAATAATACTTAGGTGTTTTTCCAAAAACATGTCAAATACTACTTTAAAATTTTCTATTTATATTATCTGAAATTTTGTTTTAGTACATTTTACTTGAAATGGGAGATAATAGTCCAATGAGGGCATGGAAGTAACAAATAGTTAATGTTATAAAGAGTCTTCTGCTCTATCAGAGAATCTCAACATGAAAAAGAGGAACATGTAGGTTGAAAAAGCATATTTTGAAACTATTATTGCTTTGATATATTTTCTTTCAAATAATATCAAAGGAGATTGTAAGGCTTAACACCACTTTCTCTCCAGATAGCCATAAAATTAGTCTTCATACAGCACTAGGTGGGGGAAGCCAAGGGCCTGGTCACCAGTGTACCAAGTACTGGACTGGGGGCTGGGAGGACTTCAGTTACCAATTATGGTATCTCTAGGTCCACAAAAAGGTAAACAGTTTGAAACATTGAGTTGCAGTTGATGCCACACAAAAATTTCTCTATTTGTTGTCTTGGTTGGGACACAGTGATTAGTACAAGTAATGTACCCGAATGGGGACTTAACAGTCATTCTCCCTTATGAAGCAGACTGCTGTAGAATTTCACGCAACTTGGGGCCACTCTGGTGAGCTTGTATATCTTCCTGACACGTTTGCACCTGGTGGTAATCTACCTGTGCCAAACCATTTCTGCCCTTATGGTGGTGTGGTATCTCATTTTTTTCAAATACTTTTCAGAGTCCTAACAGCTCTCAGGTCTCAGAATGATGACCTCAATTGGAGCCTGCTTCCTGGAGAAATTGGCCAAGGTAGAGATTACGAGAACCAGAGTCATTCCAGGACAGATTAAACCTTAGCATTGTTGAAAGCAACTACCATTACATGACAGCTTGCCAAGATGGGTTGGGGAAGCCAGGATTTTGGTGATGAATAGTGTCTTCCAACATTTGAGAAACCTTAAGTACTATTGGGTTCTGTGTATTCATTCATTCAGAATTACTGAGTTGCCCATTAGATGTCAGGCACTGTGCTAGGGTCAAACTAAAAACTCCACCTCAAGATTAGCTAATATTTGCATGAAGCAGTGGATATTTTAATCTTTTTAGAGATAGGTCTTACTATGTTGCCCAGGCTTGAACTCCTAGGATCAAGTGATCCTCCTGCCTCAGACTCCTGAGTAGCTGGGACCACAGGTGCGTGCCACTGTACCCAGCAATTTTGCTCAATCTGTAGGGCTCCCAATCTGCTATGTCTGAGATCTTGTTGAATCTTATAGAGATAACTTAGAAAAGACGTAGCTCAGGAATTTCATTTTTTGGGCTTTCACATATATGCACTTTTCAGGGTTAGCCAAGAAGAGGTGGTGCTGCAGTATTCAGGATGTCTTATGTCTTGGAAGAAGAGTTTATGTGAGGTCATTATGGGATCTAAATCAGATAAGCTATAGTTAGTATCTCTCTTCAGGTAGGATTCATTTAACAAATATTCTGGTCGCATATCCAGGTGCCAAAATGAATATAGCCATGAATGTAACATAACATCCCTCACCTCTTGAAGATTATTTGTAGTGAGGAAAGGCAGACGATGATCAAATATATCCGTTTGTGTTAAAAATTATTAACCAGTATAAAGCAAGGTATTACTATATATGTTTGTCAAGGAAGATCCTTATGAAGTGTGGTTTGAACAGAGCTGAAAATATAGAGAGGGAGTGATAGTCATGTGGCTATCAGGGAGAAAACCATTCTTTTTTTTTTTTTAAGATGGAGTTTCGCTCTTGTTGCCCAGGCTGGAGTGCAATGGCGCGACCTCGGCTTACTGCAGCCTCCACCTCCCGGGTTCAAGCGATTCTCCTGCCTCAGCCTCCTGAGTAGCTAGGATTACAGATGCCCACCACCATGCCGGCTAATTTTTTTGTATTTTTAGTAGAGATGGAGTTTCATCATGTTGGCCAGGCTTGTCTCGAACTCTTGACCTCAGGTGATCCACCAACCTCGGCCTTCCAAAGTGCTGGGATTACAGGTGTGAGCCATGATGCCCAGCCAGAGAAAACATTCTCGCAGAAGTAATAGTGCAAGTGCCCTAATTGAGGCAGCAAAAGGCTGGTAGAATGAGGGAAGAGAAGAATGGTCAGAAATGGGTTCAAGAAGATATTTGGGGACATGATTTTATAGGGCTTTATTGGGAATGGTAAAGATTTCAGGTTTTTTCTTGGTATGACAAAATTTGGAAGCATATGAGCAGATAAGATATAATCCTACGTTTTATCACTGGTTACTATTTGAAAAATAAGCTGTTAGGGAACAATTCCAGAAGCAGGTGGACCAATTGGAATTAAAGCAAAGGCTTTAATATGGGTAAGAGAAAAAAGTATAGTTTCTTAGATTAGGGTAATAGCAGTGGAAACAAAGATTCCGAGTTTATTTTTAAGGTAAAGCTAACTTCGTCTGTTGCTGTATAGGTGAATATGAGGAAAAAAAGAACATCTCCAAAGTTTTTGACCTAAGAAAATGAAGAAGGAAAAAATAAGTCATCTAATAATGAAAGACTGGGGAGTGGGGTGGAAACTTTTGAGGGGGTAGGTATCAAAAATTTCATGCTGGATATGTTGAGTTTGAGAAAACAGACCACCAAGTGGACACACCAAGTAGTGATTTGAATATACATATTGGGAATTCAAGGTCAGTGTCAGGGCTAGAGATAGAATTGTGGGAAGTATAGGGCCGGGCGTGGTGGCCCAAGCCTGTAATCCAGCACTTTGGGAGGCCGAGGCAAGCGGATCATGAGGTCAGGAGATCGAGACCATCCTGGCTAACATGGTGAAACCCTGTCTCTACTAAAAATACGAAAGAATTAGCTGGGCATGGTGGTAGGCACCTGTAATCCCAGCTACTCGGGAGGCTGAGGCAGGAGAATGGCGTGAACCCAGGAGGTGGAGGTTGCAGTGAGCCGAGATCGTGCCACTGCACTCCAGCCTGGGAGACAGAGTGAGACTCCATCTCAAAAAAAAAAAGTGTGGGAAGTATGGGTATATAAATAGTATTTAAAGCAGTGGGACCGGATGAGCTCACTGAGAGCAGTGGTGTGAGCTCGGCTCACTGCAACCTCCGCCTCCTGGGTTCAAGCAATTCTCTGCCTCAGCCTCCCGAGTAGCTGGGATTATGGGCGCCTGCCACCATGCCCGGCTAATTTTTGTATTTTTAGTAGAGACGAGGTTTCATCATCTTGGCCAGGATGGTCTTGAACTCCTGACCTTGTGATCCATCACACCCTGCCAATGTTAAGTTCATGTAACTAGTTCAGCAGGCTGAACCCCGGGGTTCTCCTATATTTAAGATAGACAAAATTAGAGTGACTCAATAAGACTGAGGGGACAACCTGTGAGGTAAGAGAGCTGAGAGAGGAGAAAAAAAAATTAAATTTGCATGGGGGGCCTTGAAGCAAAGTTTCATAAAAGAGGGAGAAACATTAAGTGTCTGGCATACTACTGAAGGATTGACTAAGATGAAGACTGAATTGACCATTTCATTTGACAATTAAGTTCAGTAGTGGCTGAGAGTATGGTTTGAATGGAGTGGTGAGGACAAAAGGGTGATTTGAGTGAACTGAGGAGGGAATAAGAGGGGAGATAGTGAAAACAGTTTTTTTGTTTGTTTGTGGAGATTGGGTCTTGCCCTGTCACCCAGGCTGGAGTGTAGTGATGTGATTATGGCTCATTGCAGCCTCAACCTCCTGGGCTCAAGCAGTCCTCCCACCTCAGCCTCCCAAGTGGCTGGGACTAAAAGCATTCACCACCAAGCCTGACAATTTTTTAAAACTTTTTGTAGAGATGAGGTCCTTACTATGTTGCCCAGGCTGGTCTTGAACTCCTGGACTCAAAAGTTATCCTCCTGCCTTGGCCTCCCAAAGTGTGAGGATTACAGGCGTGAGCCACTGTGCCCATCCCAGAAACAGTCTTTAGAAGAGTACTGTAGTATGTCAGCAAGGCGATGGAACAGGAAGCCCAAGACCCTTCTTCTGTCATGGATAAATGAATTTAACAATGGTAGACCAAATCCCTCTGTGAGAAATCCAGAAACCGGTTACAGGTTGCTTTACCACAAGTGAGACTAAAATCAACGGCATCAAAGCCAGGTAGGAAAATTCAACTACCTGTCGCTTGCCAGAGCCTCCCAGACCCCAACCCCTGCACAGCGTGGAGCAATTGGGAGGAAATCTTCAAACTTCTATCTGCAGAGGAAAAGGACTAGAACATATATCCAACATTCTAAGTTTTAGGGACCTGCCTGAGGGACCGCTTTCTGTATTTTTGCCTGAATCTGAGCACAGCAAGGGGGCACCAGCTGTAAGCTCTGGGAACACACTGCTCCGGAGTCTGCAGTACCACAGACAGACACTAGGTGAAGCTCCAGTACCATGACTTGCTATAGCACCCAAGACGCCACAGTATTGCAGGGGAACTTCTGATTAGAAACCCTGCAAACCTCTTCAAGTAGAATTCACACACAAGCCTAAAGAGGATGCATTCCCAGAAAAGGCGTAAGAAGCCTCCAGAATCTCTAGCCAGGCTGAATGGAGAAAGTCTTTGATATAGAAAACAAGATCAGAAAATCTGGGTGAGATGGCTGATTCTTCAATACTAAAATCCCAACAAAAATTAATGAGACATAACAAAGAAATGGAAACATGGCACATTTAAGAAACCAATTAAATTTCCAGAAACCAACTTGAAATAAATGGAGGTAAATGAGGTGCCAGAGAATTAACAAATACCATTATAAGAATGCTTAATTAAAATAGAGCATAGATAGCTAAACAAAACCAAGAAAATCATGCATAAACAGATTGAGAATATCATCAAAGAGAAACTGTAAAGAAGTACCAAACAAATTCTGCAACTGAAGAATACAATAACTGAATTGAAAAAAAAAATCTCTAGAGGGATTGAACAGACTTGGAAAGGCCGAAGAAATAGTGAACTCAAAGACAGGACTTTCAAAATTGCTGAGGCACAGGAGAATGAAAAAATATAAAGAGCCTAAGGGGCTTATGGGACACCATCAAATAGAACAACATTATGGGAGTTTCAGAAGAAAAATAGAGAAAAAGGCACAGACCTATTAGAAGAAATAACAGCAAAAAATTCCCTAGATATGAGAGAAATTGACATATAAAAGAAACTAAGAAAATGCCAGCAAAGATAAATCTCCAAGACACATTATAATAAACTATCAAAAACAGAATCATGAAAGCAGCAAGAGAAAAGCACTCATCATGTACAAGAGGGCTCCTAATCAATTATTAGCATGTTTCTCAGCAGAAACCTTGCAGACTAGAAGGGAATGGGATGATACATTCAAAGTATAGAAGTTCCTGATAAGGTGAATGCATAGAAATATATACAGTCCTATAATATTGTAATGTAGGTGTGTAAATTACATTTAATTCTAGCATTGAATTTATTTATTATTTTTAAAGTTGGGGTCTAGCTTTGTTGCCCAAGCTGGTCTTGAACTTTTGGGCTCAAGTAATCCTCCTGCCTTACCCTCTGAGTAGTTGGGGCTACAGGTGTGCACCACCATGCCCAGGTACCAGTTTTGAATACAAAAAACAAAAGTGTAAAAAGTAATTATATATCTGAGTAATGGATACTCATTATAAAAAGAGAAAATTGTGTTATTAATTACAAAGTGGAGGGGGGCAGAGATGTAAAGGAGTAGAGTTTTTATACATGAATGAAGTTGTTAGCTGTATCAAATAGGATGTTACAATGTTTAGGTGTTTTATGTAATTGCAGTGGTAACCACAGAGAAAATACCTACAAAATATACACAAAGGGAAATGAGAAGGGAATCAAAGCATGTCACTACAAAAAAAAAAAAGAAAAAAAACACACAACAAAACAAAAAAGAAAGCAATGGAAGAAAGTAGGGACAAAAAAGCTACGTGACATACAGAAAACAACAAAATGGCAATAGTGAGTTCTTTCCTATCAGCAATTACTTTAAAGGTAGATGTGATGAACACTAATTAAAAGACAGATTGGCTGAGTGGATTTTAAAAAAAAAAACAAGATCCAACTGTATGCTTTTTACAAAAGACTTACCTTAGACTTAGGGACACACAAAGTCTAAACGTGAAGGGATGGAAAACAGTTCCATGTAAATGGGAAGCTAAAAGAGAGCGGGGGTGGCCATATGTAATATTAGACAAGATAGTCTAGATAGCCTTTAAGTAGAAACTCAGGAGAACAAAAAAGGATGTTATGTAATGATAAGGGGTCCATTCATCAGGAACATATAACAACTATAAATATATGCACATCTAATGTTAGAACTCCCAAATAGGTGAAGCATTGACAGGACTGAAAGAAGAAATTAACAGCAACACAATAATAGCAGGAGACATAATACTCCTCTTTCATTTATGGCCAGAACAACCATACAGAAGATCGACAAGGAAACAGAAGACATGAACAACAGTATAGATCAGTTGGCTGTAACTGATGTCCACTCAACAACAGCAGAATACACATTCTTAAGTACTCGTGGAGGCTTCTCCAAGATAGACCACGTTAGGCCATAAAACAAATCTTAACAAATTTAAGGAGATTGAAATAATACAAAGTATCTTCTCCAATCACAATGAAATAAAACAAGAAATCAATAGCAGAAGGAAAGTCCACGACTTTGTGGAAACTAAGCAGTGCCCTCTTAATGAATGGGTCAGAGAAGAAAACACCAGTGAATTTAAAAACTGTCTGGAAACAAATGAAAACAAAAAGGCAACATATCACACTTATGGAATGCAGTGGAAGTAGAAGTGAGAGAGAGGTCTATAGCAGTACCCTGATACTGAAAACAGACAAAAACACAAGAAAACTATGGACCAACATTTTGGATTAATACAGTAGCAACAAAATAGGTAGATAAGGAATTTACCTCAATATAATAAAGGTCCCCTGGGCATGGTGGCACATGCCTGTATTCCTGGCTGCTCGGGAGGCTGAGGCAGGCAGGAGGATCACTTGAGGCCAGAAGTTCTGGGCTGTAGTGCGCTATGCTGATCAGGTGTCTGTACTAAGTTGGGCATCAGTGTGGTGACCTTCCAGAGCAGAGGATGACCAGGTTGCCTAAGGAGGGGTGAACTGGCCCAGGTCGGAAAAGGAGCAGGTCAAAACTCCTGTGCTGATCAGTAGTGGAATCACGCCTGTGAATAGCCACTGTACTCCAGCCTGGGCAACATAGCGAGACCCTCTCTCTTTATATATATGTATATTTAGGTCATATATGACACTCAGTGGAGAAAGATTGAAAGATTTTTCTCTAAGATTAGGAATAAAGCAAGATTGTCCACTCTTACCACTAATACCACTAATATTTAATGTGGGAAGTCTGGCAAGAGCTATTAAGCAAGAAAAAGAAATATAAAACATCCAAATTGGAAAAGAGGTAAAATTACCTCTATTTGCTGACAGTATGCTCTCATATTTAGAAAATTCTAAAGACACCACAAAATTACAACTAATAATTTCAGCAAAATTGCAAGACACAAAGTCAACACATAAAAGTCATTTGAGTTTTTATGCACTAACAGTGACCAATCAGAAAAGGAAATTAAAAATACATACCATATACTATAACATGAAAAAGGATAAAATACTTAGGACATGAAAGACTTGTACACTGAAAACTACAAAACATTGTAAAGAAATCAAAGAAGATACAGATAAATGGATTAAGAGCCCATGCTCATGACTTGGAAGACTTAATATTGTTAAAATATCCATACTACCTAAAGCAATCTACAGATTCAATGTGATATCTATCAACATCCCAATGCATTTTTTACAGAAAATAGAAAAAGTTCTAAATTGTATGTGGATCCTCAAGGGACCTCAAATAGGCAAAACAATCTTGAAAAAGGACTGAGTGGAAGGCCTACACTTAAATGATTTCAAAACATACCACAAAAACTGCAATTAAGATGATGGGATGACGTCATAAAGATAGCTATATAAAACAATGGAACCAATTAGCCCAGAGATAAGTTTTTGTACATATGGCCACATGAACTTTGACACTGTATCTAGACCACACTTTTCCACAATAGGGAAAGGAGTATCTCCACTAAATGGCATTGGGGAAACTGGATGCAAAAGCATGATGTTGGATCCTTACCCTATACCACATACAAAAATTTAAAAGGATGGATCGAAGACTGAACTCTAAGACTTACAACTATAAAACTCCTAGAAACTAAAAAACTAGAAAATTATGCGAGGAAGCCTTCAGGATATTGGATTTGGCAAGTATTTATTGAATATAACACCAAAAACAGGCAACAAAAGCAGTAATTGATAAATTGAACTACATCAAACTTAAATGCTTTAGCATATTAAAGGAAACAGTGAAAGGCAACCTGTGGAATGGGAGAAAATAATTGCAAATCATGTACCCGATAAAGGGTTAGTATCCAGAATATATAAAGAACTTACAACTCAGCGACAAAATAATAATAATAATAATAAAGCTAAAACTGGATAAAGGACCTGAACAGACATTTCTCCAGAGGTGATATGCAAATAGCCAATAAATGCACAGAATGATGCTCAATATCACAAATCATTAAAGAAATGGAAATCAAAACCACAATGAGGTATTACCTCATACATATCATTATGGCCACTATCAAAAGAACAGGAATAATATATGTTGGAGAGGATGTGGAGAAGTTGTAACCCTTGTGCATTGATGGTGGTAATGTACAGCCACTGTGGGAAACTGTATGGAGGTTCCTCAAAGAATTAGATAAACCGTATGATCTAGCAATTCCACCTCTGGGTATACATGCAAAATAATTGAAAGCAAGGTCTCTAAATGATACTTGCACACCCATGTTTATTGTGGCATTATTCACAATAGCCAAGAGGTGGAAGCAACACAAATATCCACCTCTAGTTTTTAAAAATTGAGAAGAGAAATGGGAAAGTAACTAGAAGGGAATGTTATTATTAAGCAATGGATGTTTGGGATTTACACAAGCCAAGTGTCATCATGATTCAGAACACTCAAGCCACATTTGAAAGGCCACCTTCCACTTCTTGCCTTTCTTTATGTAAAGTTGAAGCCTCAAGAAGTACACATTTTTATAAAATATTCACCCTCCAATGAGCTACTTCTTGTGGGGAGTAGTGGGAGTGTAAGAAAGGTACAGAACAGTGAATACATTGAGGCCTCCACAGTCTTCAGTGGAAAACAGAATTCCACATTTCTCTAACATCATAAGTCTATGTCCCCGTATGGGACTGGGAGGGCATCATGGACTTTTAGCACAACTTGGTTATATTTACTTACAGGGAGCCTCTGTTTCTAAGAAGGCAAAAACTTTGCAGGGACACAAGTGATCTCACAATAATTCAAACACCTTCCAAATTGCAGTCACACACTATGGAGAAGTTCAGTTGCCTCCATATATGAAAATTCTTCTCATATATATTTATTAAGGATCTTTTGTGGGTTAGTAGATGCAATAGAAACCCATTCCTTTTAGAGCAATCATGTAGACAATTCTAATCTCATAACTCTACTGCAAATGTGGAGAATTGTTGACACCATGAACTTGATGACATCTTAGATCCAAAGTTTCATCTTCTTTTAGAAATGAACCAGAGCAACAAGAAACAGGTAAAACACACCATATATTAGTTTCCTAGTGCTGTCATAACAAAGTACCACAAAACAATAGATACTCATTGTCTCTTCAGTTCTGGGACCTAGAAGTTCAAAATCAAGGTGTAAGCAGGGCTATGCTTCCTTTTGAAACTGCAGAGATGTCCTTCCTTGCCTCTTCCCAGCTTTTGGTGGTTTACTGGCAATTTTTGGTGTGCCTTGGTTTGCAGTTGCATAACTCCAGTCTCTGCCTTAGTCATAACATGGCATTCTCCATGTGTGTCTCTGACCTCCCGTGCCTGTCTTCTTATAAGGATACCATTAAGATTGGATCAGGAGCCTACTCTACTCCAATATGACCTCATATTAACCAATTACATCTGCAATGACCCTAATTCCAGATGAGGTCACATTCTGAAGTACTAAGACTTAAGACTTCAACATATCTTTTACTTACATGAGGACACGATTCAACCCATAACACCAAGCACAACTGGGTACCAGATGAAGATCCTCAAATGTAAAAATAGTTAAGTAGTGTTGACAACAGGTGGTGTGAATGGACTGTTGGCATAGTGGGCTGGGGAGGGATTGTAGCAGCTCCTATAAAGAACCAATGAGGATATATGATCTGAGGTATTGCCATTGCCCTGGTACATAAGGATCCTAGAGAAAAAAATGTGAAAAAGAGCAGTCAAACATGGCATCAGATGAAGAAAATTAACCAGAAAAACATGGTACAGAGAAGATGGGAAGTACCAAGTGCCAGTATCACCCATTGACCCAGAAAAACGGAGCCCCTGCTCTGGGTTCCACACTTCAGAGGGACCCATATATCACAAGCACAGATATTTATTAAAGAACACATAGGCAGCTCTGTCACTTTTGGATTTGATGCTCGGAGTCAGCATAGCACAACTAATAGTTCTAAACTTTTTGTGAACAACGCCATTCAGTCCCCAGAGAAATGCTTCTCCAAGTCCTTTGCCCAGTATCTTTAAAACAATGGGTAACTCTGCCCAACTATTATTCAGGTTTATGGGTTGACTGCTACTGGCAGTCAACCTTAGCGAGGATTGGAGTGTCAGAAGTTTCAGGAAGCAGAAATGACAACCTGTCATATTTTTCCTCAACATAAATGCAAAAGATTTTTGTATAATGCAGTATTATTTTTCACTAAGTGCCCTACTGATTTTATTGCTTCTCTTTGTGTTCAAAGTGTAAACATTTGATACCCCTTTGTGGAAATTTGGTACACTTTGAATAAAATGTTTCTTTTGTAATCATTTAGATCATTTCCGTGAATGGAACAGAAATTATGTGAAAACGGTATAACATTTGTTGTGATATATTGTGATTGTGCTAAGATGAGGCAAAAAAATAACAATAAATATAATTTATGAAATACATGTGTTTATTTTTTATGCAAACATTGCTTATCCATGAATAGAACACCTAGACATGTGCAGTAGTAATTAAATTTAGTTCTGTTTTTTATTGACTGCATTTCAATCATATAAAAACCATCTCTCTGCATATTTTAATCTCATAAAGGTATATTGGTCCAATTAAGAGAGCAGGATGTTTATTTAATAGCTCCAAAGCTTGATTTATAACCTTTACATTTAGACATGTGGCTGGGGGTTCCATTTTTACTCTTGCCCCAGGCCCTGCAAATGTAAAGAGTGGGGCTGCCAAACATTTTTACTATGAATTGAAATTGGTAGACAATAAGGCACTTATTGCTGTTGTAAAAGAACACAATGCAAAAATACAACATAGATGGTCCGATAATTGAAGGAGATGAAATAAGAAATGACCGGCTGAGGGAGGAAATAAAAGAAAAAAGGAAACCATCATAGAAATGAAAATAATTTTTTTTTTTTTTTTTTTGAGACGGAGTCTCACTCTGTCACCCAGGCTGGAGTGCAGTGGAGCCATCTCGGGTCACTGCACCTCCGCCTCCTGGGTTCAAGTGATTCTCCTGCCTCAGACTCCCAAGTGGCTGGAACTGCAGGTGTGTGCCACCACGCCTGGCTAATTTTTTTTTTTCTATTTTTAGTAGAGATAGGGTTTTGCCATTTTAGCCTGGGTGGTCTCAAACTCCTGGCCTCAAGTGATCTGCCCATCTCAGCCTCCCAAAATGCTTACTTAGATTACAGGTGTGAACGACCATGCCTGGCCTAAAATCAATATTGAAAGAACAAGTGAGTCAATTTTTTGTTTTTGAGGTGGAGAGTCTTACTACATTCCCCAGGCTGGTTTCCATTTTCTGGCCTCAGGTAATCCTCCTGCCTTAGCGTCCTAAATCCCTTTTTAAAAGGCAATAGTTCTTAAACCTTTTTTAAAAAGTAAGCTGAGCACCACTGAGTTACAGAAATACAAGAAGGAAGGCAAAGGAAATCTAACAGTCACAATTAAAATTCTTAGTAGAAAACCCAAATGTAATTTTGCAAACTGAAGGCTCAAATGTGTACATTGAAAAGGCGCACTGTAATAGGAAATATTGACCCAGAATGGTTGCCACAAAGAGAGCTCTGTTTCAAGCAATTGTAAAATAGATGGTTTAGGCTTCCTCTCTCACAGAAGACAACCAGAAAAGCTGGAGAAAATATATCTTTCTGAAGCCTCAGAAAGCAAGTAATGCATGAAGAATTGTGGGGTTAGTGTCTAGGAAAGGAGAGAAGCCCAAAGATAAGAGTCTGGTATTTGAGGCCACCTCTTCCTGCCAATTCTGAAGGAGGCCAAGAGGTCTAGAAGCTCAGTAGGGGTTTCAACAGATGCACGGTGCTGAAGGAACAAAATTGAAGATGAAGGCTGCTAAGAGAAGGTGTACACCTCAAGTTTTCATTTGGAACCCCAAAAGACTCATTTAGCTTCAGATTGTCTCAATCCCTGTTGGTTTATGGGAATTAAGAGGAACTGCTAGTGACATTGGTCTACCTGCTACCAAAAGCAAAAGTAAGTTATCTGGAGAAGATTAACATCATGCAGAGTTTCAAACTACCTACAGTTCTTCAAATGCTATTCTGACACTCAATAAAAAATTATTGGATTTACCAGAAGACAAAACATGGATAAAAGCCAAGAGAAACAATGAACAATGGAAACAGGTCGATGAGGGATCTAATGCTGTAAGCCAAGGATCAGCAGACTGTGGCCCATAAGCCAAATCCAGCCCACTGCTAGTTGTTGTAAATAAAGGTTTATTCTCTATGAGTGTTTTTGTACTCTGACAGCAGAGTAACCTAAAATATTTACCACCACAAAGCCTAAAACATTTACCATCTGGCCCTTTAAAAAAAGGTTGTTGATCCCCTGATTTAAGCATTTCCTGCAATAAGATAACAAAAGAATAGCAAATTTTTTAAAAATTGAAGAAAGACAGTCATAGAGATAACAGCAGAAATTAGTGAAGTGGTAAACCGAGATTCAACATAGTGAACCATTGGTATACTTATCCTGCCACAGATTTTCAAAAGAGTTTGATCATAGATGAATCTGTCACATTTTTAAAAATCTATGTATGTCAATAGAATGAATAAGAATGTTTATATTTGTACATTCATATTCAGAGCATTAGGCACGATAGCTAAAAGGTGGAAGCAACCCAAGCGTCCATCCAGGGATGAAGGGCTCACAAAATGTGGTAAAGCATCTACATACAAATGGAATACTATCCAGCCTTAAAAAGGAAGGAAAATCTGACATGTGTTACAACATGGAAGAATCTTGAGGACATTCTGCTTAGTGAAATGTCAATCTCAAAAAGACAAATAACTATGATTCCATTTATATGAGGTGAGGTACCTAGAGTAGTCGAAATCATAGGAAGTAGAATGGTGGGGATGGGGAGGGAAGAATTGAAAGTTACTGTTTAATGGGTAGAGTTTCAGTTTTACAAAATAAAAAGAGTTCTGGAGATGGATGGTGGTGATGGATGCACAACATTATGAATGTATTTAATGCCACGGTATTGTACACTTACAATTTGTTAAGATGGTAAATTTTATGTTTTGTATATTTTACCACAATAAAAAAGGAAAAAAAGAAAAGAAAAAAAACCATTTACTCTTTAGCTATTACCCACCTATCCTCTAACACTCTTCCCACCCAGACCTAGACAACCACTAATCTACCTTCTGTCTCTATAATAATTTCCCTATTTTGCACATTTTACAAGAATGGAATCATACAATATGTGGTCTCTTGTGACTGGCTTCTTTCACTTAGCATACTTTTTTCAAGGTTTATACTTGTGGTAGCCTGTATCAGTACTTGTACTGATGAGGACATATATCAGAATTTGGTAATTTTGGTGGGGGTTTTTTGGGGGGTTTTTGTTGTTGTTGTTGTTGTTTGTTTTTGTTTTTGACACAGGGCCTCACTCTGTCGTCCAGGCTGGAGTGCAGTGGTACAATCTTGGTTCACTGCAACCTCCACTTCCCAGCTCAAGTGATCCCCCAGCCTCAGCCTCAAGTAACTGGGACCACAGGCATGAGGCACTACGACCGGCTCATTTTTGTATTTTTTTGTGCAGATGGGGTTTCACCATGTTGCCCAGGCAGGTCTCAAACTCCTGGGCTCAAGTGATTCACCCACCTTGACCTCCGAAAGTGCTAGGATTACACGCATGAATCACTGCACCCAGCCCTGTACGTTGCTTTTTAATGTTTAAATATATCTTGCAAACATACTATATCTGTATATAATTAACTTCCTTAATCTTGTTTACGACTACATATTATCTCATTGTGTATATGTGTGACATAATTTATATAATCAGTTTCCTCTTCAGTGCATGTAGGTTTTTTCCAATGTTTTGCAATAATAAATAATGCCGAAGCGAGACCTTATGCATGTCATTTTACACATGTGAAACTAGTGGACAAAATCCCAGAAATGAATTGGCTGAGTAAATTTGTAGTTTTGACAGATAACAACATTGCCAACATGATCTTGAGGAGATTGAACATTCTTGCCCCAGCAATGTATGAAGGTGGCTGTTTCTCTATATCCTTGCCAACATAGGATTTTCTCAAGCCTTTTGATTTTTGCCAATGTAATAGACCAAAAGTAGCTTCAATTCAATTTTTCTTTTAGGCACCCAAATTTTTATTTACCAAACTCCTTTATTTTAACATTACAAACACTATATAGACATTATAAACCAAATTACTCTCTTTTTGACTGAGAGTTGTGATAAGAACCATTCTTGTTACAAAATGGTGGCAGGTCTATGCCTGCTTTTATGTTTTTCTGTCCTCTCTCAACCTCAAGCTGTCACTTCTTTGTCCTTTCTTGGTTGTCACTTAACTATTCTAACCCCTGTAAAATAGGGACTAAAAGTGCCAACCTCATTGTTAGGAGGTTTAAGAGAAGGCCCAGCACTAAGCCAGGCTCTCAGGAACAGTTCTTCCTTGCCCTTCAGTTCTCCCTTGCCCTTCAATATATATAGCTCCTCTCATCTGTCATGGGCTGAGGAACCAGTGAACCTGTAAACCAAGCACCATGGGCATAAGTCTGTAGGCCAAGTGAAGACTGGATGGTAAAGTACATGGGCTTCGTGACCCCACTGCCAGCTTCAGGCTAAGGAAGGACTGACTTAGCAGTTCCAAGACCACTGAGCTGGTTCCCAGTGGATGTCTCCTTCATACCCCCATCATGACCAGGGTTTGAGGAGGTGCCTCTCAGCTTCCCCTGTGACACTTGGAACCATATGAGGGATGCAGTAGAGGTCAAAAACTGAGGAATCAGCCTTAGGGAGTCAATGGGATTGGTGTCGTTTGCTCTTGGGGAGGAAAGCTGGGGCCTGGGCAAGGACAGCAACTGGAAGGTGAAGGGCAGGCCTGCCTTTAAGTAGTAGTAGTGATCAGGCTTGAAGAGCCATCATGGGTCATGCCCAAGTACTGGGCCTGCTTTGCGGTCAGCTTGGTCAGCTTCATGTTCAGCTTGCCCAGGTGGGCTTCAGCCACTGCCTCATCCAGCTGGGGCTTGATGTTCACCTTTTCCACAGCATTCTTGTTGAGGCACTTGACATTGATCTCCATGTCAAAGGGTCCAATGTTATACACAATGGCAACATCCTTCATCTGCTCAATGTGTCGGCCAAGGATGATATTGAAAAAGTCTGTGGTGGTGTCAAGGATGTTGCCATCCTGGCAGGCCTCCTCCATGGTAGTCACCTCTTAGCCATCAATAGCAGCCTGCAGTGTGTTGAGCGGGTCGATTTTGGTGATGATTATGCAAGCCCCAAAACCCTTCAGGGCCTGGACACAACCATTGCCCACATCGCCACAGCCCACCACCACCGCTACCTTGCCAGCAATCATCACGTGTGTGGCCCACTTGATGTTATCTATGTGGGACTCCTGGCAGACATAGAGGTTGTCAAACTTGCTCTTGGTGATGGAGTCATTGACATTGATGGTAGGTGCCCTCATGATCGCATTGGCCATCATCCTGTGGACCCAGTCATGGTCTCCTCAAAGATGCCTCAGCTGACTGACAGAAGCTGTGGGTACCTGGTGTAAATGAGGTTGGTTGAGGTCACCAGCATCATCCAGAATCATGTTGAGGGGCCTATCTTTGAAATACAGTATCTGCTCAATGCACCACAGGTACTTGTCATCTCTTTCACCCTTCCAGGCGCACACTGGAATGCCAGCCTCGGCAATGGCAGCTGCCACATGGTTCTAGGTGGAGATGTTGCAGCTGGACCACTGCATCTCAGCACTTGAGGTAATGAGGGTTTCAATGAGGACAATGGTCTCCACTGTCATTTGCAGGCAGCTAGTGATGTGAGTGCCTTTCAGTGGCTTGGAGCCAGGAACAACTCCCTCATGTACATCAGGCCCACCATGTCAGCCTCCACAATGTCTAGGGCCTTGTGTCCCCAGGCGTCCAGGCTGATGTCAGTGACTGTGTAGGGCAGTTTGTCAGACATGCTGGTGGTGCTTCTGCATGGAATGATGGACACAGGCGAAGGGGGCTGGGACTCTGACATGGGGCGGGCAGTGCTGGGCAGGCCTAGCAACTTTTTATATGCTTAAAATCCATATGTATTTCCTTTTTTGAGTAAATTGTCTGTTTGTTACTCATTTTTTTCATAGGGTTGTTGGGTTTTTTTTCTAATCAATTTATATTTGCTCTTCCATCCTGGGCAACATAGCAAGACCTCATCTTTCTCCAAAAACAAAAGGAGCCAGGCATGGTGGTGCATGCCTGTAGTCCTAGCTACTTGGGTAGATGAGGCAAAAGGATTGCTTGAGCCCAGAAAGTTGAGGCTGCAGTGAGCCATGATCCCATCACTGCACTCCAGCCTGAGTGATATAATGAGACCCTGTCTTGAAATAAAATAAAATTGAATTAAAAAAAATTAGAAGTAATTATGTATGTATATTACTGGATACTCATTATAAAAAGAGAAAATTTGTGTTATTCATAACATAACATGAAGAGAGGCAGGATGTAAAGGAGCAGAGTTTTACACATGAAAGAAGGTAAGTTGTTAGCAGCATAAAATAGAATGTTACAATGTTAAGATGTTTTATGTAATTGCAATGGTGACCACAAAGAAAATATCTACAGAATATACACAAAGGGAAATGAGAAGGGAGTCAAAATATGTCACTACAAAAAAATCAACAAAACACAAAAGGAGACAGCAAGGGAAGAAAGGAGGGACAAAAAGCTACACAACAAACAGAAAACAATTAATAAACTGGCAATAGTGAGTTCTTTCCTATCAGCAATTACTTTAAATGTAAATGCATTAAACACACCAAATAAAAGATGTAGATTGGCTGAACGTATTTTTAAAAACAAGATCCAGCTATATGCTTTCTACAAGAGACTTACTTTATACTTAAGATACACATAGGCTAAAAGTAAAGGGACAGAAAAAGATTCCATGTAAATGGAAACCTACAAGACAGCAGGGGTGGCCATATGTAATACTAGACAAGATAGTCTTTAAGTAGAAACTGTCAGGAGGACAAGAAAGGATGTTATGTAATGATAAGGGGTCCATTCATCAGGAACATATAACAACTATAAATATATGCACATCTAATGTTAGAACTCCCAAATAGGTGAAGCATTGACAGGACTGAAAGAAGAAATTAACAGCAATACAATAATAGCAGGAGACATAATACTTCTCTTTCATTTATGGCCAGAACAACCATACAGAAGATCGACAAGGAAACAGAAGACATGAACACAGTATAGATCAGTTGGCTGTAACTGATGTCCACTCAACAACAGCAGAATACACATTCTTAAGTACTCTTGGAGGCTTCTCCAAGATAGACCACATGTTAGGCCATAAAACAAATCTTAACAAATTTAAGGAGATTGAAATCATACAAAGTATCTTCTCCAATCACAATGAAATAAAACAAGAAATCAATAGCAGAAGGAAAACAAGAAAGTCCACGAATTTGTGGGAACTAAGCAGTGCCCTCTTAATGAATGGGTCAGAGAAGAAAACACAAGTGAATTTAGATAATATCTGAAAACTAATGAAAGCAAAAATGCAACATATCACACTTATGGAATGCAGTGAAAGTAGAAGTGAGGGAGAAGAAGAAAGATCTCAAATCAACAACCTAATCTCATACCTCAAAGAACTAGAAAAGAACAACAAACTAAACCCTAAGTTATCAGAAGGATTAGAGCATAGGTAAATGAATTAGAGAATAGAAATACCATAGAAAAACATCAAGGAAACCAAAAGTTGTTTTTGTTGAAAAGATCAATGAAATTGTCTAACCCTTAGCTAGACCAACTGAGAAAATAAGAGAGAAGACTGAAATAAGTAAAATTAGAAAGCCAGGTGCAGTGGCTCATACCAGTAATCCTAGCACTTTGGGAGGCCAAGGTGGGAGGATCGCTTGAGCCTAGGAGTTCAAGACCAGCCTGGGCAACATAGCGAAACCCTATCTCTAAAAAAGAAGTAAAATAAAAAACTTTAGAAACAAATGAGAAGCTGGAAATCATCATTCTCGGCAAACTGTCGCAAGGACAAAAAACCAAATGCCGCATGTTCTCACTCATAGGTGGGAATTGAACAATGAGAACACTTGGACACAGGAAGGGGAACATCACACACTGGGGCCTGTTGTGGGGTGGGGGGAGTGGGGAGGGATAGCATTAGAAGATATACCTAATGTAAATGACGAGTTAATGGGTGCAGCACACCAACATGGCACATGTATACATATGTAACCTGCATGTTGTGCACATGTACCCTAGAACTTAAAGTATAATAAAAAATGAAAAAAAAAGAAATGAATGAGAGGACATTATAACCATTGTCACAGAAATAAGGATTATGAGACTGTTGTGAACAACTATGCCAACAAATTGGATCATGTAAAAGAAATGGATAAATTCCTAAAGGAATACCACCTACAAAGACTGAATCATGAAGAAATAAAGAATATGAATAAACATAATATGAGTAAATAAATTGAAGCAGTAATCAAAACCTTCCCAGTGAAGAAAAGCCCAGGACCTGATGGTTTCACAAAAAAATTCCACCAAACATTTAAAGAACTAATACCAATTCTTTTCAAACTCTTCCAAAGAATTGAAGAGGAGGGAACAATCCCAAACTGAGTCTTTGAGGGCAGCAGTAAGCTGATAACAAAACCAGAATAAAACACAAGAGACTGGGCATGGTGGCTCACATCTGTAATTCTAGCACTTTGGGAGACCAAAACAGGTGGGTCTCTTCAGCCCAGGAGTTTAAGACCAGACTGGGCAACATGGTGAAACTCTGTCTCTATTAAAACAAAAAAAAATCAGCCAGGTGTGATGTGCATTTGGAGCTACTCAGGAGGTTGAGGTGGGAGAATCACCTGAGCCCGAGAAGTCGAGGCTGCAGTGTGCTGAGCTGAGATTATGCCACTGCACTGCAGCCTGGGCAACAGGAATGAGATACTCTCTCAAAAACAAAACAAAACAAAACACACAAACACAAAAAAAGAAAAGAAAAAGAAAAACCTATGGACCAATAATGGACTGATATTGCTGATGAATATAGATGCAACAAAATAGGTATATAAGGAACTTACCTCAATATAATAAAGGTCATATAAGACAAGCCCATACTAGCATCACATTCAATGGAGAAAGACTGAAAGCTTTTCCTCTAAGATTAAGAATAAAGCAAGGATTTGCCCTCTCACCACTAATATTTAACATGGGAAGTCTGGCAAGAACTACTTGGCAAGAAAAAGAAGTATAAGACATCCAAACTGGAAAAGAAGTAAAATTATCTCTATTTGCTAACAATATGATCTCATATTTAGAAAATTCTAAAGATTCCAAAAAAATTACAATAAACACTTTCAAAAAAATTGCAGGATACAAAGTCAACACATAAAAATCATTTGTGTTTTTATGCACTAACATTGACCAGAAAAGGAAATTACAAAAACGCATACTATATACTATAACATAAGAAAGGGCAAAACACTTAGGACATGAAAGACTTGTACACTGAAAACTACAAAGCATTGCTAAAAGAAATCAAAGAAGACACAGATAAATGTAAGACATCCCATGTTCATGGCTTGGAAGCCTTAATATTGTTAAAATATTCATACTACCCAAAGTAATCTAAGATTCTATGCAATATCTATGAAAATCCCAATGCATTCTTTACAGAAAAGAGAAAAAAATTCTAAATTGCATATGGAACCTCCAGGGATGCCAAATAGTCAAAACAATCTTGAAAAAGGACAGAGTAGGAGGCCTCACACTTACTGATTTCAAAGCATACCACAAAAAAACTGCAATTAAGATGATGTGATAATGGCATAAAAGTAGATATATAGACCAATGGAACAGAATGGAGAGCCCAGAAATAAGCTTTTGTATGTATGGTCAAATAAACTTTGGCAGTATTCCTAGACCACACAATAGGGAAATGTGTCTCTTTAGTAAAGGGTGTTGGGATAACTGGATGCAAAAGCATGACATTGAATCCTTACCCTACCCCACAAAAATTAAGTTAAAAAGGATGGATCAAAGACCTAACTCTAAGCCTTAAAACTATAAAACTCCTGGAGAAGATATGGGAGGAAGGCTTCAGGACATTGGATTTGGCGATGATATTTTGGATATGACACCAAAAACACTAGGCAAGAAAAGCAGTAATTGATAATGGGACTACATTACACTTAAGTGCTTTAGCACACTAAAGGAAACAGTGAAAAGAAAACCTATAGAATTGGAGAAAATAACTGCAAATTATGTACCTGATAAGGGGTTAATATCCAGAACATATAAGGAACTTCTACAACTCAACAACAAAAACTCAAGTTAAAAATGGGCAAAGGATCAAAATAGACATTTTTCCAGAGATATATGAATGGCCAATAAATGCACAGGACAATGCCCGGCATCACCAATCATTAAAGAAATGGAAATCAAGACCACAATGAGATATTATCTCACACCTACCAGTATGGCTACTGTCAAAAAAACAGAAAATAACACATGTCGGAGAGGATATGGAGAAGTTGGAACACTTGTGTATTAGTGGTGGTCATGTAAAATGGCACAGCCACTGTGGAAAACCATATGGCGGTTCCTCAAAAAATTAAAAATAGAAAAACCATGTGATCTAGCAATCTCATTTCTGGGTATACATGCAGAATAATTGAAAGCAAGGTCTCTAAATGATACTTGCACACTTATGTTTATTGTGGCATTATTCATAATAGCCAAGAGGTGCAAGCAACCCAAATGTCCATCAACAGATGAATGGATAAGGAAAGTGTGGTATATTTATACATGGAATACTATGCAGCCTTAAGGAATTCTGTCATATGCTACAACATGAATGATCCTCAAGGACATGATGTTGAGTGAAATAAACCATTCATAAAAGGACAAATACTATATGATTCCACTCATAAGGTGTATTTAGAGTGGTCAGAAATTATAGAAACAGAGTGCAGAAAGGTAGTTTTTAAGGGCTGGAGGTTGGGGGAAGAGGAATTAGTGTTTGGGGGTATAAAGTTTCAGTTTTGCAAGATGAAAGCATCCTAGATATCTGTTGCACAATAATGTGAATATATTTAACACTACTGAAATGTAATCATTTTTAAGTAAAAAATGATTAAGATTGATGTAGTTTGGTTATTTTATTTTATTTTATTTTATTTGAGATGGAGTCTCACTCTGTCACCAGGCTGGAGGGCAATGGCGTGATCTCAGCTCACTGCAACCTCTGCCTCCCGGGTTCAGGTGATTCTTCTGCCTCAGCCTCCCAAGTAGCTGGGACTACAGGTGTGCACCACCACACCCAGCTAATTTTTGTATTTTTAGTAGAGACAGGGTTTCACCATGTTGTCCAGGATGGTCTCGATCTCTTGACCTCATGATCCATCCGCCTTGGCTTCCCAAAGTGCTGGGATTGCAGGCATGACCCACTGCACCTGGCCTATAGTTTGGTTATTTGTCTCTAACCAAATCTCATGTTGAAACGTTGGAGGTGGGGCCTGGTGGGAGGTGTTTGGATTATCAGGTGGATCCCCTATGAATGACTCGGGCCATCCCCCTGGTGATAAGTGAGCACTTGCTCTGAGTTTGCATGAGATCTGGCCATTTAAAAGTATGTGGCACCTCTCCCACCTCTCTCTCTCTCTCTCTCTTGCTCTTGCTTTCAACATGTGATGTGCAAGCTCCCACTTCACCTTCTACCACGAGTAAAAGCTCCCTGAGGCCTCCCCAGAAGATGAGCAATGTTGATGCCATGCTTGTATGGCCTGCACAACCATGGGCCAGTGAAACCTCTTTATAAATTACCCAGTCTTGGATATTTCTTTATAGCAATGCAAGAATGGCCTAATACAGAAAATTGGTGCTGAGGAGTGGAGCATTGCTATAAAGATGCCTGAAAATATGGAACTGACTTTGGAGCTGGGTAACAGGCAGACGCTGGAAGAGTTTGGAGGGCAGAGAAGAAGATAGGAAGATGAGAGAATATTTGGAAATTTTGCAGCCTAGCTATGTGGCAAAGAGAGTAAAAGGTTTTTCGAGAGAGAAATTGAAGCAGGCTGTGGAGCAATATCTTGCTAGAGATATTTGCATAACTAAAAGGGAGCCAAGTGCTGATATCAAAGAGAGTGGGAAAAAGACCTCAAAGCCATTTCAGAGACCTTCATGGCAGCACCTCCATCACAGGCCCAGAGGCCTAGGAGGGAAGAATGGTTTCATGGGCCAGGTCCAGGGCCCCATTGCCCTGCACAGCCTCAGGACACTGTTCCCTACATTCTGGCCACTCTGGCTCAAGCCTTGGCTCAAAAGACCCCAGATACTGCTCATGCCGCCATTCTGGAGAGTGAAAGCCACTGTAAGCCTTGGTGCGTTCCACATGGTGTTAAGCCTGTAGGGTGAAAGAGTGAATGAGGTGTGCCAGCCTTCATCTGTATTTCAGAGGATATATGAAAAAGCCTGGGTGCCCAGGCAGAAGCCTGCTACAGGGGCAGAGCCCTCAAAAAGAACCTCTGCTAGGGCAGTGCTGAGGGGAAATGTGTAGTTGGAGCCCACACACAGAGTCCTCACTGAGGCACTGCCTAGTGGAGGGGACCACTGTCCTCAAGAACCCAGAGTGGTAGATCCACTGGCAGCTTGCACCCTGTGCCTGGAAAAGCTGCATGCACTCAACAGCCTGTGAGATCAGCTGTGGGGCAGAACCCACAAAGTCACAGGGGCAGAGTTGCTCAAGGCTTTGGGAGCCCAACCCTCATATCAGTGTGCCCTGTATATGGGACATGAAGTCAAAGGAGATTATTTCAAAGCTTTAAGAATTAATGCAGGGTTTCTAACTTCCATGGGGCCTGTAGCCCCTTTCTTTTGGCTGATTTCTCCCTTTTGAGATGGAAATGATTACCCAATGCTGGTCCTCCCATTGTATCTTGAAACTAAATAACTTGTTTGATTTTACAAGCTGGCTCATAGGTGGACGAGACTTGGCTTGTCTCATTTGAGATTTTGGACTTTTGAGGTAATGCTGGAACAAGTTAAGACTTTAAGAGACTATTGGGAAAGCATAATCGTATTATGCAATATTAGGAGGACATGAGAAGGGGGATGCAGAGATGGAATGATATAGTTTGGACATTTGTCCCCACTCAAATCTCATGTTGAAATATAATCCCCAATCTTCAAGGTGGCCTTGGTGGGATGTGTTTGGGTCATGGGGGCAGATCCCTCATGAATGACTTAGGCCATCCCCTTGGTGATAAGTGAGCTCTTGATCTGAGTTCATACAAGATCTGGTCATTTAAAAGTGTGTGGCACCTCTCCCCACAATCTTGCCCCTGCTCTCACCGCATGACATGCAAGCTCCCACTTTGCCTTCCACCATGAATAAAAGTTCCCTGAGGCCTCCCCAGAAGCCAGATGATGTCAGCACCATGCTTATACAGCCTGCAAACTGTGAGCCAATTAAACCTCTTTTCTTTATAAATTACCCAGTCTCAGGTATTTCTTTCTTTTTTTTTTTTTTTTTTTTTTTTTTCTGAGATGGAGTCTCGCACTGTCACCCAGGCTGGAGTGCAGTGGCACAATCTCAGCTCACTGTAAGTTCCGCCTCCTGGGTTCACGCTATTCTCCTGCCTCAGCCTCCCAAAGTAGCTGGGACCACAGGCGCCCGCCACCATGCCCAGCTAATTTTTTTGGTATTCTTAGTAGAGACGGGGTTTCATTGTGTTAGCCAGGATGGTCTCGATCTCCTGACCTCGTGATCCACCCACCTTGGCCTCCCAAAGTGCTGGGATTATAGGCATGAGCCACCATGCCCAGCCCGGTATTTCTGTATAGTAATGCAAGAATGGCCCAATACAAAGATGGTAAATACAACATTGTGTGTGTTTTTTAACCACAATAATAATAGTAATAAGAGTATTGTTCTAAGGAAGAGCAGAGAAGCTGGGCAGGTGGCATGCACCTGTAATCCATGCTACTCAGGAGGCTGAGGCAGAAGGATTGCTTGAGCCTAGGAGTTCAAGTGCTGCCTGGGCAATATAGCAAGACTCTATCTAATTTTTTAAAAATAATAAACAGGTAAAGAAGAGGAGAGAAATGGGAAAGTAGCTGTCAGAGAATGTTATTATTAATCAATGGATGTTTGGGATTTGCACAAGCCAAATGTCATGATGATAGATTCAGAATGGTCAAACCATACTTGAAAGGCCATCTTCCACTTCTTACCTTTCCTGGTGGAAAGTTGAAACCCCGGCTGGGCGCATTGGCTCGCGCCTGTAATCCCAGCACTTTGGGAGGCTGAGGCAGGTGGATCACCAGGTCAGGAGATTGAGACCATCCTGGCTAACACGGTGAAACCCTATCTCTACTAAAAAATGCAAAAAATTAGCCAGGTGTGGCAGCGGGCACCTGTGGTCCCAGCTACTTGGGAGGCTGAGGCAGGAGAATGGTGTGAACCTGGGAGGTGGAACTTGCAGTGAGCCAAGATCGCGCCACTACACTCCAGCCTGGGAGACAGAGCGAGACTCTGTCTCAAAAACAAAAGAAAGTTGAAACCCCAAGAACTACACATTTTTACAAAATATTCACCCTCCAGTGAACTACTATTTTTGGAGAGTAGTGGGAGTGTAGAAAGGTATGGAATAGTGACTATGTTGAGGCCTCCAGAGTCCTCAGTGGAAAACAGAATTTCATGTTTTTCTGACATCATAAGCCTATGTCCCCATATGGGACTGGGAGGACATCATGGACTTTTACCACAACTTGGTTATGTTTACTTACAGGGAGCCTCTGTTTCTAAGAAGGCAAAAACTTTGCAAGGAACAAATGATCTCATAATAATTCAAACGTCTTCCAAATTGCAGTCACACTTATGCTATGGAGAAGTTTAGTTGCCTCCATATATGAAAATACTTCTCACATATATTTATTTATTAAGGATCTTTTGTGGGTTAGTAGATGGAATAGAAACCCATTCCTTTTAGGGCAATCATGTAGACAATTCTAATCTCATAACTCTACTGCAAATGTGGAGAATCGTTGACACCATGAACTTGATGACATCTTAGATCCAAAGTTTCATCTCTTTTAGAAATGAACCAGAGCAACAAGAAATGGGTAAAACACACCGTGTATTAGTTTCCTAGTGCTGTCATAACAAAGTACCACAAAACAATAGATACTCATTGTCTCTTCAGTTCTGGGACCTAGAAGTTCAAAATCAAGGTGTAAACAGGGCTATGCTTCCTCTTGAAACTGCAGAGATGTCCTTCCTTGCCTCTTCCCAGCTTTTGGTGGTTTACTGGCAATTTTTGGTGTGCCTTGGTTTGCAGTTGCATAACTCCAGTCTCTGCCTTAGTCATAACATGGCATTCTCCATGTGTGTCTCTGACCTCCCGTGCCTGTCTTCTTATAAGGATACCATTAAGATTGGATCAGGAGCCTACTCTACTCCAATATGACCGCATATTAACCAGTTACACCTGCAATGACCCTAATTCCAGATGAGGTCACATTCTGAGGTACTAGGAGTTAGGACTTCAACATATTTTTTACTTACATGGGAACACGATTCAACCCATAACACCAAGCAAAACTGGATACCAGATGAAGATCCTCAAATGTAAAAATAGTTAAGTAGTGTTAACAGGTGGTGTGAATGGACTGTTGGCATAGTGGGCTGGGGACGGATCGTAGCAGCTCCCGGAAAGAGCCAACGAGGATATATGATCTGAAGTATTTGCCTTTGCAGTGGTAGATAAGGATACTAGAGAAAAAAGATGTGAGAAAGAGCAGTCAAACATGGCATGAGACAAAATTAACCAGAAAAACATGGTATAGAGAAGATGAAAAGTACCAAATACGTATCACTCATCGACTCAGAAAAAAGAGGCCTCTGCTCTGGGTTCCACACTTCAGAGGGACCCATATATCACAAGCACACACATTTATTAAAGAACACATAGGCAGCTCTGTCACTTTTGGATTTGATGCTCTGTGTCAGCACAGCACAACTAATCTAAACTTTTTGTGAATAACGCCAGGGAAATGCTTCTCCAAATCCTTTGCCCAATATCTTTAAAACAATAGGTAACTCTGCCCAACTATTATTCAGATTTATGGGTTGACTGCTACTGACACTGCTGCACAGATCAGTGAGGATTGGAGTGTCAGAAGTTTCAGGAAACAGAAATGACAAATTAATTAACCTGTCATATTTTTCCTCTCAACACGAAAGCAAAAAATTTTTGCATAATAAAGTATTGTTTTCCACTAAGTGCCTCACTGATTTTATTGCTTCTCTTTGTGTTCAAAGTGTACCCCTTTGTGGAAATTTGGGACACTTTGAATAAAATGTTTCTTTTGTAATCCTTTAGATTATTACCTTCAATGGAACAGAAATTAATTGAAAATAGTATGACATTTGTTGATATTGTGATTGTGTTAAAATGAAGACATAAAATTCATGGAATAAATATAATTTATAAAATATATTTGTTTCATTTATTTATTTGTTTCTTTTATTGCTTATCCATGAACAGAACACCTAGACATGTGCAGTAATAATTAAATTTAGTTCTCTTTTATATTGACTGCATTTCAATCATATAAAGATCATCTCTGCATATTTTTATGTTGTTTTAAAGGTATTTTGGTCAAAATAAGACAGCAGAATGTATTTTATTCAATAGTTCCAAAACTTGACTTATACCTTTTAAATTTAGACAAATGGCTGTTGGGGTTTCTGTTTTACTCTTGCCCCAGGCCCTGCAAACATTCGGGGCTGCCAAACGTTTTACCATGAATTGAAATCAATAGACAATGAAGCAATTGTTGATTTTGTGAAAGAACACAATGCAAGAATACAATATAGATGGTCAGATAATCAAAGGAAATAAAATACTAAATGACAGACTGAAGGAGGAAATAAAAGAAGGAAAACCATCACAGAAACGAAAATAATTTTGAAAGAACAAGTGAGACCATTTTTCTGAGGTAGGGAGTCTTGCTACTTTCCCCAGGCTGGTTTTGAACGTCTGGGCTCAGGCAATCCTCCAACCTCAGCCTCCTGAGGAGTTAGGATTACGGGCACACACCACTGTGTCCAGCTTACTTTTTAAAAAGGTTTAAGAAATATTGTTTAAATGCATTCATCAGACAATGAACATTTGAGTTGATTTTTTAGCTATTATGAATAATGCTGCTGTGAACATTTGTATATGAGTTTTTTGCATGATGTGTGTTTTCATTTCTCTCTTGAATTGAAACCTAGGAGTAGAATTTCTGGATCATAGGGTAACTCTATGTTTAACTTCTTAAGAAACTGCCAGACTATTTTTCAAAATAACTGCACCATTCTATATCGGCCAGGTGTGTATGAGGGTTCCAGTTTTTCCACACCCTTGCCAGTGTTCCTTATTTATCCTCTTTTTAATTCTAGCCATCCTGGCCAGTACCACACTGTCTTGAATACTGTTGCTTTATGTAAATTTTGAAATCAGGGAATGTGGGTCTTCCTACTTTGTTCTTTTTCAAGATTGTGGGCACCTTGCAATTCCTTATCAATTTTAAAATCAGCTTGTCAGTTTTGCAAAGAAGTTAACTGGGATGCTGATGGAGATTTGATTGAATCTGTAGGTCAGTTTGGAGAGTGTTGCTATCTTAACAATGTTAAGTCTTTTGATCCATGAACATGTGATGTTTTTACAGTTATTTAGATCTTCTTCAACTTCTTTCAACAATGGTTTACAGTTTTCAGAGTATAAGTTTTGCAGTTTTTGTTACATTTATTCCTAAGTATTTCATTCTTTCTTATGCTATTGTAAAAGGAATTGTTTTCTTATATTCACTTTTGAGTTTTTTATTGCAAGTATCTAGAAATAGAATTGAAAGTTATATATTGATATTGTATTCTGCAACCTTGCTGTACTTGTTTCATAGTTTATAAGAGGTTTTAGTGGATTCCCTAGGATTCTCTACATACAAAATCATGTCATCTGTGAATAGAGATAGTTTAACTTTCTTTCTAATCTGGAAGCCTCTTGTTTTTTTCTCTTGCCTAATTGGCCTGGTTAGGGCCTCCAATACAGTGTTGGATAGAAATGGCGAGAGTGGACATCCTCGTTTTGTTCCTAATCTTAGGAGAAAAGCATCTAGTTTTTTACCATGAAGTATGATGTTATCTGTGGGTTTTTATGGATGTCATTTATCAGGTTGAAGATGTTCTCTTCAATTTCTAGTTTGTTGAGTATTTTCATCATGAAAGGAGGCTGGATGTTTTCTCAGATGTTTTTGCTGCATCTGTTCAGATAATCATGTGATTTTTCCTTTTTATTCTATTGATGTGTTATATTACATAGATTGACATTCAGATGTTAAACCAACCTTGCCTTCCTGGGATGAATCCTACCAGGTCATGGTCTATAGTTCTTTTTATATGTTGCTGCATTCAGTTTGCTTGTATTTTTTGAAGGCTTTTGCATCCATCTTTGTAAGAATTATTGGTCTGTGCCTTTCTTTTCTTGTAATGTCTTTGTCTGGTTTTGGTATCAGGGTAATATTGGCCTTATAAGACCTATTGGGAACTATTTCCTTGTCTTCTGTACTTTGGAGAGTTTGTGAAGAATTGTTACTAATTTTTTTATTCATTCACATTTAGTGTTGTTATTGATATAGTTGGATTACATATGCCATTTTGCTTTTCATTTTCTATGTCTCATATCTTTATTTTGCTATTTCTTCATTACTGCTTTCTTTTGCCTTTGGTGAATATTTTTAATGAAACATTTTAATTTTCTTAATTATTTTTCTCTATTTTAAAAAGTTTTTTTAGTAGTTGATCTAGGCTATACCTTATATACCTTGACTTATCAGAATCAGCTTCTGATTTATAATTGCTTAATTTCAGTGGTGTTTAAAAATGTTAATCCTATATAGCTCTATTCCCCTCTTCCCCTACGTTTCTATCTGTAGTTATTTCCTTAACTCAGTACAACTTTGCTCCCATCCACCTCCTTTGTGCTGTGTAATATACTTGCCAGTATTCCAAACTGGACATGTCAAATAATGTACAAACTCTGGGTACTGATCTCCTACCTCCTCCAGGGTTTGTTATTACTCTTTGATTTTCCATTTGTTTAGTGACTTGCTGAAAGTCAGTAAACTATTTTGCCTCCCACAGTGTTAAGCATCTGCACCTTGCTTTTTAATGTTTAAATGTATCCTGTAGACATGCTATATCTGTATATAATTAACTTCCTTGATCTTATTTATAACTCCATATTATCTCATTTTATGTGTGTGACATGATTTATTTAATGTTTCCTCTTCAATGTATTTAAGTTTTTCCCAATGTTTTGCTATGATAAATAATGCCAAGGAGAATAACTTTATACATGTCATTTTACACGTGTGACTATATATATTTATGAGACATAATCCTAGAAATGGATTGGCTGAGTAAATTTGTAGTTTTGACAGATAACAAAATTGCCAAAATGATCTTGAAGAGATTGTACCAGTTCATTTTCCCACTAGCAAGATATGAGAGTGTTTCCCCTTACCCTTACCAACATAGGATTTTGTCAAGCATTTTGATTTTTGCCAACTAATTAGATCAAAAGTAGCATCAGTTTGTAGTTTTAATTCACATTTCTTATGAGGGTTATTAAGTATCTTTTTATTTATTTAAAAGCCATGTGTATTTCCTTTTCTGTGTCAGTTGTCTGTTACTCATTTTTTTCATAGGGTTGTTGGTCTTTTTCTTATCAATTTATATTCACTCCTTTATAAATTCGGATGATCAGTTACCTTATATTTGATACAAGCAGCAAAGATTTTCCCAGTTTGTCATTTATCTTTGTCCACAATGTTTGAGCCATGGAGAATGTGTGTGTGTGTAAGTAAACTTACTAATCTCTTAAGGCTTCTATATTTCCACTCAGAGGTTTTCCTTTTAAAATTTTCCCATAATTTTTAAAATCCTTTTTTATGTTTACTATTTAAATATTTGATCTATCCATAATTCATTTTCATATAATATGTGAAGTATGGATATAATTTATTTTTTCAGCTAGCTCTTCATTTCCTACAATGCCATTTATTGAATAATCCTTATTTTGCCCTATTGATTTGAAATTTTGCCATTATCATACACTAACTTTTTTCAGTGGATATGTACATATTTATCAACCTCCTATTCTACTCCTTTGATATCTATATTTATTCATATGCAATTACCACATTGTTTTAATTATTATAGCTTTAGAATATGTTTTACTATATAATCGGGTTAATCCCCCTTTATTATTCTTGCTTTTAAGGTTTATGTCTATTATTGCTTATTCATTATATTAGTTATTTATTGCTGTATAACAATTTTCCCTCCAAATGTAATCGCTTAAATAATAAACATTTATTTTCTCATCATTTTTGTATGTCAGGAGTTTAGGAGTCACTTTCCAGGGTAGTTTTGGCTCAGGGTGTCTCATTAGATTGTAGAAAAGATATCAGCTGGGGATGGAGTCATCCAAAGACTTGACTGGTGCTGGAGGATCTACTTCCAAGTTAGTTTTAGCAAGAGGCTTCTGTTCCTCACTTGTTGTTCCTCACTCAGTAACTCACTACATGGACCTCTCCATAGAGCTTTTTGAATATTCTGACATTACAACTGACTTCTCCCTGCACAAATGATCCAAGAGAGAGAAAGCAAGGAGAAGGACACATAATTTTTATGACTTAATGTCAGAAATGGCACGCTGTCACTTTATCATATTCATTAGAAGTAAGCTAGTCACACTTTAGGGAGAAGGGAATTAAACTGTACTTCCTAAGGAATTTTTAGACATTTTAAAATCACCATATTCATTTTTCTGTATAAACTTTAGAATTTATCTACTTTCAAAAAATAAAACCAATCTTCTTGATATTTTCATTAGGATCTATTTAGTTAGATTTGTAGGCCAACTTTGAGAGAACTGATATTTTTATATCAGTCTTCCTTAATCAAGAATATAATAGACTTTTCCATTTGTTCAAGTTTTATGTTCCTTAACACCTTTTTTCTTTCATATAGATCTTATGTGTCTTTTATTAGATTTATTTCTGGATTTTTAAAAAATTATTTTATTGCTATTGAAAGTAAAATATTTTCAACATAGTATTGGAAGTTCTGGCCAGGGCAATTAGGCAGGAGAAGGAAATAAAGGGTACTCAATTAGGAAAAGAGGAAGTCAAATTGTCCCTGTTTGCAGACGACATGATTGTATATCTAGAAAACCCCATTGTCTCAGCCCAAAATCTCCTTAAGCTGATAAGCAACTTCAGCAAAGTCTCAGGATACAAAATCAATGTACAAAAATCACAAGCATTCTTATACACTAACAACAGACAAACAGAGAGCCAAATCATGAGTGAACTCCCATTCACAATTGCTTCAAAGAGAATAAAATACCTAGGAATCCAACTTACAAGGGACGTGAAGGACCTCTTCAAGGAGAACTACAAACCACTGCTCAAGGAAATAAAAGAGGATACAAACAAATGGAAGAACATTCCATGCTCATGGGTGGAAGAATCAATACCGTGAAAATGGCCATACTGCCCAAGGTAATTTACAGATTCAATGCCATCCCCATCAAGCTACCAATGACTTTCTTCACAGAATTGGAAAAAACTACTTTAAAGTTCATATGGAACCAAAAAAGAGCCTGCATCGCCAAGTCAATCCTAAGCCAAAAGAACAAAGCTGGAGGCATCACACTACCTGACTTCAAACTATTCTACAAGGCTACAGTAACCAAAACAGCATGGTACTGGTACCAAAACAGAGATATAGATCAATGGAACAGAACAGAGCCCTCAGAAATAATGCCGCATATCTACAACTATGTGATCTTTGACAAACCTGAGAAAAACAAGCAATGGGGAAAGGATTCCCTATTTAATAAATGGTGCTGGGAAAACTGGCTAGCCATATGTAGAAAGCTGAAACTGGATCCCTTCCTTACACCTTATACAAAAATCAATTCAAGATGGATTAAAGACTTAAACATTAGACCTAAAACCATAAAAACCCTAGAAGAAAACCTAGGCATTACCATTCAGGACATAGGCATGGGCAAGGACTTCATGTCTAAAACACCAAAAGCAATGGCAACAAAAGCCAAAATTGACAAATGGGATCTAATTAAACTAAAGAGCTTCTGCACAGCAAAAGAAACTACCATCAGAGTGAACAGGCAACCTACAAAGTGGGAGAAAATTTTCGCATCTGACAAAGGGCTAATATCCAGAATCTACAATGAACTCAAACAAATTTACAAGAAAAAAACAAACAGCCCCATCAAAAAGTGGGCGAAGGACATGAACAGACACTTCTCGAAAGAAGACATTTATGCAGCCAAAAAACACATGAAAAAATGCTCACCATCACTGGCCATCAGAGAAATGCAAATCAAAACCACAATGAGATACCATCTCACACCAGTTAGAATGGCAATCATTAAAAAGTCAGGAAACAACAGGTGCTGGAGAGGATGTGGAGAAATAGGAACACTTTTACACTGTTGGTGGGACTGTAAACTAGTTCAACCATTGTGGAAGTCAGTGTGGCGATTCCTCAGGGATCTAGAACTAGAAATACCATTTGACCCAGCCATCCCATTACTGGGTATATACCCAAAAGACTATAAATCATGCTGCTATAAAGACACATGCACACGTATGTTTATTGCGGCATTATTCACAATAGCAAAGACTTGGAACCAACCCAAATGTCCAACAATGATAGACTGGATTAAGAAAATGTGGCACATATACACCATGGAATACTATGCAGCCATAAAAAATGATGAGTTCATGTCCTTTGTAGGGACATGGATGAAATTGGAAATCATCATTCTCAGTAAACTATTGCAAGAACAAAAAACCAAACACCGCATATTCTCACTCATAGGTGGGAATTGAACAGAGAACACATGGACACAGGAAGGGGAACATCACACTCTGGGGACTGTGGTGGGGAGGGGGGAGGTGGGAGGGATAGCATTGGGAGATATACCTAATGCTAGATGACGAGTTGGGGTGCAGCGCACCAGCATGGCACATGTATACATATGTAACTAACCTGCACATTGTGCACATGTACCCTAAAACTTAAAGTATAATAATAATAAATAAAATTAAATTAAATTAAATTAAAAAAAGAAAGTAAAATATTTTCTTTTATTTTCTCTCCTAGCTGGTTGTTGTTTGTATATATGATGGTTATTGATTTCTAACATTGTATCTATCTAAAACTATGTGATTGTATCATCTCCTTGTGGTAGATTGAACACAGGGCCACAATTTCTTCCTAATCTGACATCTGTGCCCTCGTAATGTAATGTTGTAGATCCTATCATCAAGAAGTAAGGTCTGTTTTCTTCACTCCTCAATTCTGGATTGGCCATATCATTCACTTTGGTCATGAAACATTAGCAAAGATGACACAACCAGAAGCTTGAAAACTGCTTATGGATTAGGGCTAGACCTCAGTCTGCTCTTGGAAATCTGCCACTATGTGAATAAACCTAGGCTAGCCTTCTGGATGATAAGAGACTAGCTGCCTCCTATGATTCTAGACAACAGCCTGCCTACTGTTAGACGTATGAATGAAGCTATCTGAAATCACCTAGCTGCCAACCAACCACTAACTACGGACATCTGAGAAAACCCAGCAATCAGCCAGGGTGGCCTAGACCAGAAGAGCTGCAGTCCACCAAATCATAAGTGAAATAAATGATTATTATTTTAAACCACTGCTACTTTTTGGGGTAATACACAGCAAACACAGACAAACTATTCAAAATACTAAATAAATTTAATAAAAATATTGGAAGGATCCAAATGTCCATCAATGGGAAATTGGTTAAATAAACTATAGTACATCCAAACAATGGCAATAACGGGGAGCACTGGCAAAGAAATTTGTGTATGAAATATTGTGCTGTGAAAAAGAGCAAATTATTCAATAGTATATATTGAATTATCTGACTTACCAAAAAATATGTGTGGTTTCTTTGGGGTGGGATTCTGAGGGAATTCACTTTCTTTTTAAAAATGGTTTTACCTGGGCTTGGTGGCTTATGCCTGTAATCCCTGCACTTTGGAAGACTGATGTGGGAGGATCACCCATGGCCAGGAGTTCAAAACTAGCCCAGGCAACACAGTGAGATGATCTCTAGAAAAAATGAAAATATTAGCCAGGCGTGGTGGCACACACCTGTAGTCTCAGCTACTTGGAAGATTCCTCCAGCCCAGGAGTTTAAGGCTGTAATTAGCCATGATTACTCCACTGCTGGGCAACAGAGTGTGACCCTGTTTCATTTAAAAAAAAAAAAAAGTCTATTGTTTACAATTTTGCAACATCTATATTCCATTTACAATCATAAAACAAAACAGTATTGAGGTCCAGGTAACTTGTGATACACCCAGAAAAAATAATTAAAGATAAGTGGTACATTTTCATGCCTGGTTTATTTTTTCTTTTTCTTAAAATGACAGAATATCCAGCTCAGTATGAATATTAGGAAACCAGATAAATATATTTCTCACTGGCCTGTTTTGTCCATACCAAGCCTCTAATTGTCAAGATGATTCTGTTGAAAGATTCTCAATGAGAGGTGGAAAAAAGGAAGTAGGTTTTACTTTTAAGAAAGTTCAACAAATTTTTTCAAATTTTTTGAAAGTTCAAGAAGTTTTTTCATTATATCTAGCCAATCTATTTATTATAAATAATATTTTTTATTTGCAAATTTCATAGCAGTTGTTTAAAAGCTTTTACTTTGAGGTAATTATATCACCAGTGGCAGCAAAGAAATAACAGAGAAATTCTGTTCAGTCTTCCTCCAGCATCCCCCAATGTCAATATCTTCCACAACTACAGTACAGTCTCAAAATCAAGAAATAGATATTGGTGCAATCTATAGAGCTTATTTATTTATTTATTTATGAGACAGGGTCTCAATCTGTAACTCAAGCTGAAGTGCAGTAGTGTGATCACAGCTCACTACAGCCTTGACCTCCTAGGCTCCAGTGATCCTCCCACCTTAGCCTCCCAAGTGGCTGGGATTACAGGCATGTGCCACCTGGCTAATTTTTTTAAAAAAACCTTTTGTAAAGATGGGATCTCCCTGTGTTGCTCAGGCTGGTCTTGAACTCCTGGGCTCAAGTGATCATCCTGCCCCAGCCTCCCAAAGTGCTGGGATTATAGGCGTGAACCACTGCACCCAGCCCTATAGAGCTTATTTAAATTTCACCAGTTATACATATACTTGTGTGTGTGTGTGTAGCTCTATGCAATTTTAGTACATGTAGAAACTTGTATAACCACCACCACAGTCAAGGTATTCAACTGTCCCATCCCCACAAGACTCTATCATGTCATCACTTTATAGCCACATCCATCTCCTCTCTCTCATTCTAACCAATGGCAACCACTATTCTGTTCTCCATCTCTATTATTATGTTATTTCATGAATGGTTAGTAAATGGAATCATCCAATATATACCCTTTGAGTTTGGCTGTTTTTACTCAGCATAATTTTTTTGAGGTTCTTCCAAGATATATATATCAGAAGTTTGTTTCTTTTTTGATACAGAGATGAGTGATGTCAGTAAGACGGCCAATTAGAAGCCCGTAGCACTCACTCTCCAGTGGGGTCAAGGTGGAATCACCCCACTTACCCTTCCCTCTCAATCTTTGGGCCAGAGCTGAAGTTTTGCAGTCCCTCCTGGGGAAATGCTTTGGTAGAACTCCGTCTACCTCTTTCAGCTGTGGCTGCCCCTGCCCCATGTGGCCTGAGCTGAAACTGTGCACTGCTTCCTACAGGAACAGTGCTGTGGAGCCCTGCATCCCAGGGATAGTCACAACCCCCCTCCACCCCAGCTGGAATGGCACCATGCTCTGCTGGAGAATTGGAGCCTTGGACAAGCTGAGCAGTAGAACATCTCAAGACTGGGCTGATATAGTACCCTGAATCCCAGGGAAGCAAAGCAGTGTGGCTGAACTAAGACACTCCATGCTACAGTTCTACAGGCTAAGCAGCTCTAGTACCCTGCTTTTCTGGAGCTGGACTAGCCCCCTAGAGTCTGAGCTGCTGAGATACTACTCTCCCTGGGGAGGTGGAGTCATTGCTGTGCTGTTCCCTGCCCCCCAGAGCCCAAATGACAGCCATAATCAGCCATTCAGAAGTACTTGCTGCCACTGCACCTGATGTCACAGAGTCTGGGATACTGCCAAGCCTCACCATCTCAGGGCCTACAGTCACCACTACATAGTGCCTTATCCCTAGGAACCCAAGTTGCTATTAAGTCCTATTGACTCTGGCTCCTGGATTATAGCTGACCCTACAGCCTAGGCTCAAACTCCAGAGTACTCCTTCTTTGGAGTCAGGCCAGGGCTGTGCCCTGCCCCTCAAGGGTAGAATCACAGCTACAACCCCAACCCCCTGGCCCCAAGCTGCTAAGGGGTCTCAGAGTCACAGATCCTAGCACTGTGGGCAATCTACATTCAACCCTGCCACAGACAGCAAACCTGCACCACAAGATTCAGGTGCCATAATAGGTTTGCAAGAACCTGAGCCTACGACCCTAGCCCAAGACCTACTGCATCTGAAATCCAGTGCCACTGAAGCTGCTTACAGGGCCATCAGTCCTGACACCAAGAGGGATCCCCTTGGCTAAGTCTCCATTGTGGTGAAAATGAGAATAGGAGGACCCCAAAAGCCCTTGACAACAAGGACATTAACAACCTACACCACTGCTACTGCCACTGCCACTGCCACTACCACAACCACAAACTTCTATAGCCTAGGCCACTGTGACATTCAGAGTTATTGCTGACATTGAATGCAGCTGAAGAAGCTGATTGGAGATTATACCACTGCACCTATCTGGAAACGGAGTTACCACACCCTTCCCAACTGGCACACTAAAACCTAATGCAGGTAAAAGTCTTTCTCTGTGAAAGCCACTCTAGAAATTTTGGAAGAGGTGATTGTTCTGCCAGGTGCACAGACATCAACAAAGAAGCATGAAACAACAAGGAAATGGCACACTACCAAAGGAACATAATAACTTTCTACTAACAGACCCCAATGAATAGGAAATCAATAAATTTCCAGGAAAGGAATTCAAAGTAATGATTATAAGGGAACTCAATGAGATGCAAAAAGATACAAGTAGACAATTCAATGAAATCAATGGTTCGTTCATTTTATCTTGCTGAGTAGTATTCCATCGCATGGACATACCACAGTTTGTTTAATCATTTATTCATTAAAGGACATTTGGATAGTTTATAGTTTGGGGACATTAGAAATGAAGCTGTTATGAACATGTGTGTAAAAGTTCTTGTGCGGAAATTACATATCTCTGGGATATACAACCAAGAATGTACTGCTGGATTGTTTGGTAACTCCATTTTTTCCATATGTTTAAGATATGACTTATCTATGACATATATCCCAGAGATATGACAGGAGTTGCCAGGTGGTATGGTCTGACTGTGTCCCCTGCAAATTCATATGCTGAAATCCTTACTCCCAAGGTGATGGTATTAGGAGGTGGGACCTTTGGGAGGTGATTAGATAGATCATGATGGCAAAGCCTTTATGAATGGGATTAGTGCCCTTATAAAAGAGACCCCAGAGAGCTGATTTGCCCCTTCTGCCATGTGAGGACACAGTGAAAAGGCAGCCATCTATGAACTCTCTATGAACTCTCACCAGACACCAAATCTGCTGGTGCCGTGATATTGGACTTCCCAGTCTACAAAACTGTAAAAAAAAAATTTCCATTGTTTATAATTTACTCAGTCTATGCTGTTTTGTTATAGCAGCCTGAAAATAATATGTTGGTCTATTATTCAGACTAGCTGTAATATTTCATTGTAGTTTTAATTTCCATTTCTCTAATGGCTAGTGATGTTGAGCATCTTTTCACGTGTTTATTTGCCACTCATATATCCTCTTGGTGAAATGTTTGTGAGCGTCTTTCTGTGTCAGTGTCCAATTTTCTAGTGGGATTGTTTATTTTTTATGTTGAATTTTCAGAGTTGTTTATACATTCTAGGTAAGAGGCCTTTGTCTGATAAGTGATTTGCAAATATTTTCTGTCAGTCTGTAATTTGTCTTTTCATCCTTTCAACAGGGATTTAAAAAAATTTTTTTTGCAGAGCAAAAGTTTTTTATTTTAATGAGGTAAAATTTATCTATTTTTCCTCTTGTGAATTGTAATTTTGGTCTCAAATCTAGGAACTCTTTACTTAGTCCTAGGTCTCAAGGATTTGCTCCTGTGTTCTTTCATAGAATTTTATAGTTCTGCGTTTTACATTTGAGATCATGATCCATTTTAAGTTAATTTTTGCCTAAGGTGTGAGGTCAAGGTTAAAGTTCTTTTTTTTTTTCCAATGAATGTCCATTTACTCCTACATCATTGGTTGAGAAAGGCTATCCCTCCTACATTGAATTGCCTTTGTTCCCTTATCAAAAATTAACTGGGTATATTTGTGTGGGTGTATTTCTGTTCCATTGATCTGTCTTTCCCTCTTTCAGTATCACACTCTCTTGATTACTGTGATCAATTTTTAATAGCTGTATTTTTAGGTGATAAATATATATAAATATATATCACCTAAAATATAGTATATAAAAATACACTGTATATTAAATACATATATATATTTAACTTTTATTTTAGGTTCAAGGATACATGTGTAGGTTTGTTATACAGGAAAACTGCATGTCACAGGGATTTGGGGTCCAAATTATTTATTCAGGTAATAAGCGTAATGCCTGGTAGGTAGTTTTTTTATATTCTCCCTCCTCCCACTTTCCACCCTCAAGTAGGCCCCAGTATCTATTGTACCCTTTTTGTGTCCATGTGTTCTTATTGTTTAGCTCCTGCTTACAAATGAGAATGTGAAATATTTGGTTTTCTGTTCCCGCATTAGTTTGCTTAGGATAATGGCCTTCAGCTCCATCCATGTTGCTGCAAAGGATATGATCTCATTCTTTTTTTTGGCTACACAGTATTCCATGATGTATATGTACCACATTTTCTTTATCCAGTCTACCATTGATAAGTTCATTCCATGTCTTTGCTGTTGTGAATACTGCTGCAATAAACATATGCATATATGTGTCTTTATGGCAGACTGATTTCTATTCTTTTGGGTATTAGTCTGTTCTCATACTGCTAATAAAGACATACTGAGGCTGGGTAATTCATAAAGAAAAAGAGATTTAATGGACTCACAGTTCCACATGGCTGGGGAGGCCTCACAATCATGGCGGAAGGTGAAGCAGGAGCAAAGGCATGTCTTACATGGCAGCAGGCAAGAAGGCATGTGCAGGGGAACCGCCCTTTATAAAACCATCAGATCTCATGAGACTTATTCACTATCATGAGAACAGCATGGGAAAAACCTGCCCCATGATTCAATTACCTCCCACCAGGTCCCTCCCATGACATGTGGGGATTATGGAAGCTACAATTCAAGATGGCATTTGGGTGGGGACACAGCCAAACCATATCATTCTGCCTCTGGCCCCTCCCAAATCTCATGTCCTCAGATTCCAAAACTAATCATGCCTTCCCAACAGTCCCCCAAAGTCTTAACTCATTTCAGCATTAACTCAAAAGCCACAGTCCAAAGTCTCTTCTGAGACAAGGTAAGTCCCTCCCAACTATGAGCCTGTAAAGTCAAAGGCAAGTCAGTTACTTCCTAGATACAATGGGGGTACAGGCATTGGGTAAATACACCCATTCCAAAGGGGAGAAATTGGCCAAAACAAAGGGGCTATAGGCCCCATGCAAGTCTGAAATCCAATGGGGCAGTCAAATCTTAAAGCTCCAAAATGATCTCCTTTGACTCTGTATCTCACATCCAGGTCACACTGATACAAGAGGTGGGCTCCCATGGCCCTGGGCAGCTCCACCCCTGTGGCTTTACAAGTTATAGTTCCCTTCCCTGCTGCTTTCACAGGCTGGCATTGAGTGCCTGCAGCTTTTCCATGCACACTGTGCAAGCTGCCAGTGAATCTACCATTCTGGGGTCTGGAAGACTATGGCCCTCTTCTCACAGCTCCACTAGGGAGTGCCCCAGTGGGGATGCTGTGTGGGGGCTCCAGCCCCACATTTCCCTTCTGCACTGCCCTCACAGAGGTTCTCCATGAAGGTTCCACCCCTGCAGCACACTTCTGCCTGGCCACCCAGGCATTTCTATACATCCTCTGAAATCTAGGTGGAGGTTCCCAAATCTCAATTCTTGCCTTCTCTGCACCCACAGGCCCAACACCACATGTCAGCCACCAAGCCTTGGGGCTTGCACCCTCTGAAGCAATGGCCTGAGTTTTATGTTGGCCCTTTTTAGCCATGGCTGTAGCTGAAGCAGCTGGGACTCAGGGCACCATGTCCCTAGGCTGCACACAGCAGGGGAGCCTGGCCAAGTCCATGAAGCCATTTTTTCCTCCTAGGCCTCCAGGCCTGTGATAGAAGGGGGCTACCACAAAGGTCTTTGACATGCCCTGGAGACATTTTCCCCTTTATCTTGGTGATTAACTTTCAACTCTTTGTTATTTATGCAAATTTCTGCAGCAGGCTTGAATTTCTTCCCCAAAAAATAGGTCTTTCTTTTCTACTGCATCATCAGGCTGCAAATTTTCAAACTTTTATGCTCTGCTTCCTCTTCAATGCTTTGCTGCTTAGAATTTCTTCCACCAGATACTCTAAATCATCTCTCTCAAGTTCAAAGTTCCACACTTCTGTAGGGCAGGGGCAAAATGTCACCAGTCTCTTTGCTAAAGCATAACAAGAGTCACCTTTGCTCCAGTTCCCAACAACTTCATCATCTCCATCTGAGACCACCTCAGCCTGAACTTTATTGTCCATATCACTATCAGCATTTTGGTCAAAGCCATTCAACAAGTCTCTAGGAAGTTCCAAACTTTCCCACATTTTCCTGTTTTCTGAGCCATCCAAGTCTCTAGGAAGTTCCAAACTTTCCCACTCCAAACTGTTCCAACCTTTGCCTGTTACCCAGTTCCAAAGTTGCTTTCACATTTTTGGGTATCTTTACAGCAGCGCCCCACTCCCAGTATCAATTTACCTTATTAGTCCATTATGCTGCTAATAAAGACATACCTGAGACTGGGTTATTTATAAAGAAACAGGTTTAATGGACTCACAGTTCCATATGGCTGGGCAGGCCTCACAATCGTGGCAGAAGGCAAAGGAGGAGCAAAGGCACATCTTACATGGTGGCAGGCAGGAGAGCATGTGCAGGGGAGCTGTCCTTTATAAAACCATCAGATCTCATGGGACTTATTCACTATCATGAGAACAGCATGGGAAAAACCTGCCCCCATGATTCAATTGCCTCCCACTTGGTCCCTCCCAAGACAGGTGGAGATTATGGGAGCTACAATTCAAGATGATATTTGGCTGGGGACACAGCCAAACCTCATCAAGTGTATATCCAATAATTGCATTGCTAGGTTGAATGGTAATTTTGTTTTGAGTTCTTTGAGGAATTATGGCACTGCTTTCCACAATGGCTGAACTAATTTACATTCCCACCAGCTGTGTATAAGTATATCCTTTTCTCTGCAATCTCACCAGCATCTGTTATTTTTTCTTTTTTAATAACAGCCACTCTGACTGGTATGAGATAGTATCTCATTGTGGTTTTGATTTGGATTTCTTCAATAACTGGTGATGAACATTTTTTCATATACTTGTTGGATGCATGTATGTCTTCTTTTGAAAAGTGTCTGAGATGGAGTCTTGCTCCATTGCCCAGGCTGGAGTGCAGTGGCACAATCTCAACTCACTGCAACCTCTGCCTCCTGGGTTCAAGAGATTCTCCTGCCTCAGCCTCCTGAGTAGCTGGGACTACAGGTGTGTGCCACCACACCTGGCTAATTTTTTGTATTTTTAGTAGAGATGGGGTTTCACCATGTTGGCCAGGATGGTCTCGATCTCTTGACCTTGTGATCCGCCCACCTCAGCCTTCCAAAGTGCTGGGATTACAGGCATGAGCCACCATGGCCGGACTTCTTTGCCCACTTTTTAATGGGGTTGTTTTTGCTTATAGATTTTAGTATTGTATAGACTCTGGATATTAGACTTTTGTCAGATGCATAGCTTGCAAATATTTTCTCTCATGCTGTATGTTGTCTGTTTACTCTGTTGATAGTTTATTTTGCTATGTAGAAGCTATTTAGTTTAATTAGGTCCCATTTGTTAATGTTTGTTTTTGTTGCAATTGCTTTTGATGTCTTCATCATGAAATCTTTGTCAGGTCCTGTGCCCAGAATGTTATTTCCTATGTTAACTTCCAGGGCTTTTATAGTATTTGGTTTTACATTTAAGTCGTTAATCCATCTTGAGTCTATTTTTGTATATAGTGTAAGAAATGGGTACAGTTTCAGTATTCTGCATATGGCTCTCCAGTTATCTCAGCACCATTTATTGAATAGGAAGTCCTCTCCCCATTGTTTGTTTTTGTCAAGTTTGTCGAAGATTAGATGGTTGTGTGTGACATTATTTCTGGGTTGTCTATTCTGCTCCATTGGTCTATGTGTCTGTTTTTATACCAGTACCATGCTGTTTTAGTTACTGTAGCCTTGTAGTATAGTTTTTGTTGTTGTTTTTTTTTTTTTTTAAGACAGAGTTTTGCTCTTGTTGCCCAGGCTGGAGTGCAATGGCGTGATCTCAGCTCATCGCAACCTCTGCCTCCCGGGTTCAAGCAATTCTCCTGCCTCAGTATCCTGAGTAGCTGGGATTACAGGCATGTGCCACCACATCCAGCTAATTTTTGTATTTTTAGCAGAGACGGGGTTTCTCCATGTTGGTCAGGTTGGTCTCAAACTCCCGACCTCACGTGATCCACCCACCTCAGCCTCCCAAAGTGCTGGGATTACAGGTGTGAGCCACCACGCCCAGCCAACCTTGTAGTTAGTTTTAAGTCAGGTAGCATGATGCCTCCAGCTTTGTCTTTTTTTTTTTGAGATAGGGTTTCACTCTGTTGCCCAAGCTAAAGTGCAATAGCACAATCTCAGCTCATTGCAACCTCCACCTCCCAGGTTCAAGCGATCCACTGACCTCAGCCTCTTGAGTAGCTGAGACTACAGGTGTGTGCCACCATGCCCAGCTGATTTTTGTATTTTTTATAGAGATGGAGTTCCACCATTTTGCCCAGGCTGGTCTCAAACTTCTGAGCTCACATGATCTGCCTACTTTGGCCTCCCAAAGTGCTGGAATTACAGGTGTGAACCACAACACCTGGCTCCTAGGTTTCTTCTTTTTGCTTAGGATTGCCTTGGCTATTCAGGCCCATTTTTGGTTCCATATGAATTTTTAAATGTTTTTTCCTCACTCTGTGATGAGTGTTATTGGTAGCTTGATACAAATAACATTCAATCTGTAAATTGCTTTGAGCAGTATAACCATCTTAACAATACTGATTCTTCCTATCCATGATCATGGAATGTTTTTTTCATTTATTTGTGTCATCTCTGATTTCTTTGAGCAGTGTTTTGTAATTCTCATTATAAAGCTCTTTCACCTCCCTGGTTAGCTGTATTCCTATGTATTTTATTCTTTTTGTGGCTATTGTGAATGGTGTTATGTTCTTGATTTGGTTCTCTGCTTGGATGTTGTTGGTGTATAGAAAGGCTACTGATTTTTGTACATTGATTTTGTATCCTGAAACTTTGCTGAAGTTATCAGATCTAGGAGCTTTTGGGCAGAGACTATGGGTTTTTTAGGTATAGATCATATTGTCTGCAGAGATAGTTTGACTTCTTCTCTTCCTATTTAGATGCCTTTTATTTCTTTCTCTTGCCTGATTGCTCTGGCTAGGACTTTCAGTACTATGGGAATAGAGGTGGTGAGAGTGGGCATCCTTGGCTTGCTGTGGTTCTCAAAGGGAATGCTTCTAGCTTTTGCCTATTCAGTATGATTTTGGCTATGGGTTTATCATAGATAGCTCTTATTATTTGGAGGTATGTTCTTTCAATGCCTAGAGGATTTTTAACATGAATGAATGTTGAATTTTATCAAAAGCCTTTTCTGCATCTATTGAAATGATCATGTGGTTTTTAGTTCTGTTTATATAGTGTATCACATTTATTAATTTGTGTATGTTGAACCAACTGTGCATCCCAGGGATAAAGCCTACTTGATCATGGTGGCTTAGCTTTTTGAAGTGCTGCTGGATTCAGTTTGCTAGTATTTTGTTGAGAATTTTTGCATCTGTGTTCATCAAGGATATTAGCATGAAGTTTTCTTCTTTTGTTGTGTCTCTGCCAAGTTTTGGTATCAGGATGATGCTGTCATCATACAATGAGTTAGGAATGTGTCCTCCTCCTCAAGTTTTTGGAGTAGTTTCATTAGGAATGGTACCAGTTCTTTATGCATCTGGTAGAATTCAGCTGTGAATCATCTGGTCCTGGGTCTTTTCTGGTTGGTAGGCTTTTTATTACTGGTTCAATTTTGGAACTCAATATTGGTCTGTTCAGGGATTCAACTTCTTCCTGGTTAAATCTTGGGAGGTTATGTTTCCAGGAATGTATCAACCTTTCTTCTGGGTTCTCTAGTTTATGTGTTTCCAGGAATTTATCAACCATTTCTCCTAGGTTTTCTAGTTTGTGTGCATAGAGCTGTTCATAGCAGTCTCTGAGAGTTTTTTGTATTTCTGTGAGGTTGGTAGTAATGTCCCGTTTGTCATTCTGATTCTGTTTATTTGGATATTTTCTTTTTTTCTTCATTAGTCTAGCTAGTGGTCTATCAATCTTGTTGATTCTTTCAGAAAAAAAATGCCTGGATTTGCTGATCTTTTTAATGGCTTTTGAGTCTCATTTTTTTTTTCAGTTCAGCTCTGATTTTGGTTATTTCTTGTCTTCTGCTAGCTTTGGGGTTGGTTTGCTCTTGTTTCTCTAGTTCCTCTAGGTGGGATGTTAGATTGTTAATTTGAGATCTTTTTTTTATATGGGTGTTTAGTGCTATAAACTTTCCTCTGAACACTGTTTCAGCTGTGTCCTAGAGATTCTGGTATGTTGTATCTTTGTTCTCATTAGTTTCAAATAATGTATTGATTTCTGCCTTAATTTCATTGTTTACCCAAAAGTCATGCAGGAGCAGGTTGTTTAATTTCCATGTAACTGTATGGTTTTGAGATAATAACTTGTTTATTGTTTAGAAAGGAGAGCAAACTGGGGATGGGAAGAGGAGAAGCTATCATTTATTTATTGTTTAAATGTGAATGTGCAATAGTCATCATGGTGTGATTTCAACAAAGCCACAAAGTAGATATTAATATCCTTATCTTCTGTAAGAGGAAGTTGAGTTTCATAGTGTATGAATAACTGGCCAGAATCATAGAGATTAGTGCAGCTTCTTAACCTTTATTTTGGAGAGGTTGCTTGGGCAAATATCCGTGAGGCATCTGGACCCAAGTTCATATCACTTGCAGGAACTGTGAACTCTGATGGTGCGAATTCAGCCATGGATAATCTCTTTATGGTAGGATGACTTTGGAAAGAAAAGATATTTATGCAGTTTCCATGGGTTTCATAATTCTGTATTCTGAATGGTGCCCTGTCTTTGTGTCCCGCTTTGCCATTCAGAGGTGCTTAATTAATTAAGGCCTCATTTGGCCATGTTAACAGAAAATTATGTTTTTTCTTCTACCAGCACCTTTTTCTTTGATGTTCAAAGATTCCAGTGGTGCTTACTCAGTCCAGAGTATCAATCTTGTTTACTCTTACTGCATACTGAAGCTGGACAGCCCAGACAACTCAGAAAAATGAACTGTTCATTATAACTATTGCAACTGTTGCTAACCTCAGTCTTTTTTTTTTTTTTTAAGACGGAGTCTCACTCTGTCACCCAGGCTGGAGTGCAATGGCGTGATCTTGGCTCACTGCAACTTCCGCCTCCTGGGTTCAAGCGATTCTCCTGCCTCAGCCTCCCAAGTAGCTAGGACTACAGGTGCCCACCACCACACCTGGCTAATTTTTGTATTTTTAGTAGAGACGGGGTTTTACCATATTGGTCAGGCTGGTCTCGAACTCCTGAGCTTGTGATCTGCCCACCTAGGCCTCCGCGCTCCCAAAGTGCTGGGATTACAGGCATGAGCCACCACGCCTGGCCTGACCCACCACGCCTGGCCTGACCTCAGTCTTTCTTGAGGAGAGGCCAATACTGCCCTTTCACCAGCCTGGACACAGTTGCTGCTGAAGCATGTAGCTAAATATGGGCAGCCCAGTCAGATGGAATAGATTTTCTAGTTTTCTTCTCTGTTGCCAGGATGCTGATGCATGGTGACCCCAAATCAACCACCCATAGGGCTTCAGACTGAGAATCCCTCTCTTTTAGCCTGAAAATAGAGATATCAATCCCCCAACAAAGCTGGCCCCTTCCAGATGACTCTTATTTTCTAGTCCTGCCCCTGCCCTAACAGAATCTGGAAGGGCTCCCTCTTAATGGGGGGGGCTCTCAGCCTTACCCAGGTGTGGTCCATCAAGATGTAGTTATGACAGGGAAAAACCAAGGCCTGGGTTATCCAGACAGAACTACTGAGAGAAAAATCTTCCAGAAGCTGCTGAGGTGAGAGAAAGACAGGAGTGATTATGGAAAAGACCACCACTCATGAAGCATGTACTAATATGCCAGGAACTGAGATAATGTATTAATAATGACTTTCTGTGTTTCTGTAAGATGTCTGGTTTGACATCTTAGGAGCCCTACTGGCAGGGGAGGGACTGCTAGTTAATTCCTAGACACAGTAAATAACTTGCCTGGGAAAACACCTTTCATTTGCAACACAACAAATCCAAAGCCACACCCCCAAACCTTTGGGGGTCGTGGCTGTATCTAACTATCACACACCAAGCCAATATTTGTCCTATCCTAAATCACCCCTGGGCCAGGTACCTAACAACTAGAGCCCATCCCTATAGTCCAGAGTCTGTGGAAATTATTCAAACTAGCAAATTTTAAACTATTTACTCTGTCTTGCTCCTTCCTTCTCATGGAAATCACAATAAAGTCTTTGAGCCATGCTTTCCTCCTGCTCCTATGCCTTCTAACTGACCCAGGTGCTTCCAAATGTGGTCCTGAGTGGAATGGCATGTCCCCTCCTCTAGATAACTGAATTACAATGAAATCTTCTTTCGATGACATTAGCCTCTCTCTGCAATCGCTCAGTCATCTCCAAAAGTGAAAATCCTACAAGTACAATCAAGACACATAGGCACTTTACATATGTAATCCCATCAAACTCTCACATCTTCTAGGAAATTGAGGCTCATTGAAGACCCTTCACAAGCTCCTACAGTTTTAGTGCAGAGCCAAAATTTAAGCTCAAGTTTTTTGGACTTTACAGCCTATGCTTTTTAAATTACAACACGACACTGAGTCCCTTGACCCCACATTTGCCACCCTGGAGGGACTAGAAATCAAAAGTGTTGGATTATAATTCATCTAGGACCTTGCTATGGACTGAATTTTGTCCCCCTTCACTACACCCCCAAATTCATACGTCAAAGTCTTAACCCCCTATGTGACTATATTCGAGATGGAGTCTTTAAGTAGGTGATTAAGGTTAAATGAGGTCATAAGAGTGGAGCTCTGATTTAATAGAACTGGTACCCTTATAAGAAGAAGAAGAGATATCAGAACTCTTTATTCACCATAGGAAGATACAGGGAGAAGGTGGCAGTCTGCAAAGCCAGGAAGAGAGCCCTTACAAGAACCTAATGATGCTAGTTCCGATCTCAGACTTCCAGCCTCTAAAACTGTGAGAAAATTAATTTCTGTTGTTTAAGCCACCCAGTCTGTGGTATTTTGATATGACAGCCCTGAGTTGACTAAGATAGCTCCTACCTCATTTCTATACCTTGGCCAATCACTTCTCTCTGAACGTTAGTTATTCATATAACCATCAACAGTTTTATTTGTAAAGGTACAATTCTCAAATTATTAAGACCAAATCTCAGTTCTGCTTCTGATTCTATTATAGAAAATCACAAAAGAGTGTCAATCTCATGCTAAAAATCAAAACAAGCCAGACATAATTTTTTTAACTGCTTCAGAGAACTGAAGGTCCAGGTATGGTGGCTACTAGGGCAGCTGAGGCCAGGAGTTCCAGACCAGCCTGAGCAAGATAGCGAGACTCTTACCTCTATAAGAAAGAAAGAGAGAAAGAAAATAATGAAGGGACTAAAGACACAAAGGAATCTAGAAAGAAAAGAAACACAAACTCCAGAAAGTAGCCCTTATCTAGGAAAGATAAGACCCACAGCTGCTCTCATCACTGGAGCAAGAACAGGTTAGGGGAAAAAAAACACCATGGATGGGAATAAGGAGAAATTAGCTAGTTTTTCACCAATATATAATAATGGGCTAGTGAAACAGATTAAATCCCAAAGATACCCAGCCACAGAGCAAGTCTGCATCCACTCATTCACTTTTTCCCATGGGTCATTATACAACAGTAGTAGGTAAAAAGTTAGAAGGAGAGAAGAAAAGTTAAGAGAGATCCCCTGTTGGGGTGTGTGGAGTCTTCTGCAAGTTCATAGCTCTTTCTGGAGGCAAGGGAACAGGGAAGACGAGTGGAGAGAAATCCATCAGAGGTACTCTAATGTCCAACTGTGAAAGTTGAGATAGGTCAGGAATCCTCACAAGCAATGCAGACATTCAACTACCAAAGCCTAAAGACTTAGTAGGAAAGCTAAGAAACTCCTCTGAAACATTCTGGACCTTCATGGAGAGCAGACAAGCTGTCCTCCAAAGGCCAGAGGGTGAGCAGCAAGGCTTCAAGAGACCTCTACACACACAAACAGGAGACTAGACTGAAAAACAAAGAAAACTCCCAGTAACCCATAACCTGACAGCTTGGCTGTAAAGCAGGAAGAGATTCCCCCAGGTGACATGGCTGGGAAGCACAGGTGGATCTCTAAGATGTTGTTAATTCTCAGATCCCAGGCTCTGCTGAAGAGAAGCCCTCATTCCACTCCATAACACTTGAAGTCAGTGGTGAACAGAAACTAACTAAAACCACAACACAGTCAAACACAGTTCAACTACACATCAGATAGACTTAGTTCCATGCCAATAGCCTGACACAGAAGAGGAAGTGGATCTGGAGATGGTCTTTAATGGAAATCACCACCAAGAAAGAAATTTTTTTTTTGAGATTACAGTTTTATCTCTTGTTTACTAAATGTAAATTGTGTGTTTGCATGTATGCATATATATGTGTGTGTGTGTATATATCCATATGCAAAAAAAAAAGAACTTGGATCTATACATTGCACCATTTCACCATACATAAAAATTAACTCAAAATGGATCATAAACCTAAATGTAAAACATAAATCTATAAAACTTCTTAAAACAAACATAGTAGAAAATCTTTGGACCTTGGGTTGGGCAAAAATTTCTTAGATACAGCACCAAAAGCACAACCCATAAAAACAAATCAATAAATTGGACTTCATCAAAATTGAAAACTATTCTTCAAAAGACAATGTTAAGAGACTGAAAGACAACCCACAGGTCACAGACTATGAGAAAATATTTACAAAGCAAATATTTGATAAAGAATTTGTAGCTAGTCTGGGCGTCGTGGCTCACGCCTGTAACCCCAGCACTTTGGGAGGCTGAGGTGGGTGGATCACCTGAGGTCAGGAGTTCAAGACCAGCCTGGCCAACATGGTGAAACCCTGTCTCTACTAAAAATACAAAAATTAGCTGGGCATGGTGGTGGGCACCTGTAATCCCAGCTACTGGGGAGGCTGAGGCAGGAGGATTGCTTGAACTGGGGAGGCAGAGGTTGCAGTGAGCCGAGATTGTGCCACTGCACTCCAGCCTGGGTGACAGAGTGAGACTCTGTCTCAAAAAAAAAGAAAAAAAAAAGAATTTGTATCTATAATATATAAAGAACTCTTAAAACTCAGTAATAAGAAAACAATGTTTTTTATGGGCAAAATATTTCAACAAACATTTTACCAAGTAACATATGTAGATGGCAAATGAGCCCATGAAAAAAATGTTCAACATCATTAGTCATTGGTGAAACGCAAATTAAAAGCAAAATGAGATACTATTGCATACCTATTAGAATGACTAAATTAAAAAGACTGACCATATCATGTGTTGGCAAGGATATGGTGGAACCTGAACTCTCATATGCTGATTTTACATATGAGACACATATGATTGTAAAATGGTACAACCTTTGGGAAACAGTTTAACAGTTTCTTAAAAAGTTAAACATACACCTACTATGTGATCCAGACATTCTACTCCTAGGTATTTACCCAAGAGAAAGAAAATAGATGTCCCTACAAAGACTTGAGACACGAATGTTTGTAACAGCTTTATTTGTAATAGCCCCAAAATGGAAACAAACCAAATGTCCATCAACAGATGACTGGAATAACAAATTGTAGTATAGCTGTACAATGGAATAGTACTCAGCAAAAAAATGGACTTTTGATACATGCGATGACATGGGTGAATCTTAAAATAATTATGCAGAGTTAAGCTAGACAACAAAGAGTAGATACTATGTGATTCTGTTTATTTAAAACTAGAAAATGCAAACTATCATCACGGAAAGCATATCAGTGGCTGCTTGGGAATGGGGGAGTGAGGCTAAAGAAAGGGAGGAATTACAAAGGGGCACAGAAAACTTTTGGAGATAATGGGTATGTTCATTGTTTTGGTGGTGATCATTTCAGGTGTGTATACATATTTTAAGACATCAATTTGTGGCCGGGCGCGGTGGCTCATGCTTGTAATCCCAGCACTTTGGGAGGCCGAGGCGGGCAGATCACGAGGTCAGGAGATTGAGACCATCCTGGCTAACACGGTGAAACCCCATCTCTATTAAAAATACAAAAAATTAGCCAGGTGTGGTGGCGGGCACCTGTAGTCCCAGCTACTCAGGAGGCTGAGGCAGGAGGATGGTGTAAACCCGGGAGGCAGAGCTTGCAGTGAGCCAAGCGCCACTGCACTCCAGACTGGGCTAGAGTGTGAGACTCCGTCTCAAAAAAAAAAAAAAATCTATTTGTATACTTTAAATATATGCGGTTAATTTTTTATATATATCTCAATGAGCTAGTTTAAAAAAAACAATAACATGCTACTTCCTACACACCAGATAGACTACAATTAAAAGTACGGGCAATACTAAAGGTGTGGAGAAACAGAACTTTCATCATTGCTGGTAGGAGTCTAAATACGCCCAATTACTTTGGAAAACTAGCAGAATTTACTGCAGCTAAACAAACACCTATCCTATGACCCAACAATTCCATTGCTTGGACTATAGTCAAGAGACATGAGTGCATATGTCTACCAAAAACACCTATAAGAATATCCATAGTAACTATTCATATTTACCAAAAGAATGAAAAAAATCCATCAGTAGTTGAATCGATAAATTCTGGCATATTCATACAAAGTAATACTACACAGAAAAAAATGAGCCACTGCTACAAAGTGGCAACACATGGAGGAATTTCAAAGACATAATGTTGAGTGAGACGAGCTGACATGAAGAAAACATACTCTCTGATTCCATTATTATGACACCCAGAACAGGAAAAAACTAATGGTGACAGAGATAAAAATACTGCCTACCGGGCGCCTGTAGTCCCAGCTACTCGGGAGGCTGAGGCAGGAGAATGGCGTGAACCCGGGAGGTGGAGCTTGCAGTGAGCCGAGATAGCGCCACTGCACTCCAGCCTGGGCCACAGAGCGAGACTCCATCTCAAAAAAAAAAAAAAAAAAAAAAAATACTGCCTACCTTTGAAGAAATGTTGATTGGAAGGAGGCATAGGGAGACTTTGAGTTACTGGATATATTCTGTATGTTGATATTACTTTTTACACATCTGTGTTTCTCTTATAGATGGTTAACACAGGAGTTACACGGGGAGTATGTAAAAATTCTTTCAACTGTACATTTAAAATGTGTTAACTTAGTAAATATAATACACCAATGAAAAGTAACAAAAAATAAATAAATGAACAGACACTCAAATTCCATGATTGAACGAGAGAGACTGGTAAGGAGAAACACGGATATGTAAAACATAATTTCAAGAAAATAGGCAGTGGAAATTTCACAAAGAATTTTAAATTATAAATACAGAGTTGCTCTTGTTATATTTTCAGGAATTCTTAGTTGGCTCTGACTTCCTCCTCCCAAACTAGTTGTCTCCCAAACCTAATTGTCTGTGAGTTATTAAGGATTACTGAAAATTTGTTTTAATAAAATTAGCACATTAATAGGGTTTAGTGATTACTCTAAATTAGTATCCTACAAAGAAGTCTGGCTGCGTGCAATGTTAACTGTACATAAATAGTTAGAATTCCCCTAATTTTCAGAAAGGATGTTTTGCTATCAGTCCCATGGTTTTCGGTTCCTGCCTTTTTGCTTTGTAATGATCATTTCCCGTAAGTGTAGATTTACATCACAATGCTTTATGTTTATAATTATAATTAACAACATATATGCATTTTGCTTCAGATGTTAATATTCATAAGCATAATGCTAAAGTAGATGTATATAATTCAACCAAACTTGACTTTTTAAGTGACAGTTCATCATAATTACTCAGTACTTTTTCCTCAGAAAAGTAGCAACAGGTGGAGTAAAGTAGGTTTTGGGATAGTTTTCTGAGGTATTGCTCCTCACACTTGAGGGCATTAGCTGCAGGGGTCTGCCCTCAGACCCTGACCCAAACGACAGAAGAATAAAACATACATTGACACGTAGATATTGTTAGAAGCTGGAAAGGGAGTGTCTGCCTAGATGACAGGACTGAAAAAAGGCAGATTTAAGAGATGAGCTTAATAGAGTGTAGCAGGTATAGGTAGTAGGTAAAGTGAGAGAATTTAAAATGAATAAATTATCTGGCTTAGCCTTTTCCTTCTTTAGCATAATGCCTGGGACCTGTGTTGTCTTCGGAAGCCACATTGTTGAGGCTGCGAGTCCTGTAGGGCTTTTCTCAGGCTGGCTTGAGATTTTTCTTCTTTCCATCCTTTGATAAGAATGTAGTCTCCAGGCTGGTGCTGGTGTACTGGAAATTCTAGGGGTGGTGCCTGTGCTGAGAGACTTTTTACAGTCTTTAAAGAGCAGGTTAGTGTTTTAAGAAAAACTTGTTGTACTTTAATGTCTAGTTTACAGAAAAACTGGGTGATACCTTTTTTATTTTAGCCAATATGTTTACACACAGAATTTTTTTTTACAATTAACGTTTTAAAACTTGTTTAGACCTTCAAAACAAAAATTATATATTTCCTGCATAAATTCCTTTTCATAACATTCTTCACAACTTTCACAGACAATCTTTAACATGCCTTAACTTTCTATGTTTTATAACCTTCCTTACTAAAGGTGCATTCTTATATCTGTAACTTTAATATTTCTTTCCTTTCTTCCTACTTTCTCTCCTTAGTCTTTTTGTGTCTGTCTCTGATCTGTCTTTTCTAGTCTCTTTCTTACTCATTCTTTCCCTTTATTTCTCTTTTTAATGTGCACTAATTAGGTGAGTGTTGGTATTAACGGATACATGTATATATCTTAGTTTCCCAAATTTAGGGATGTAACATCTGTTTGCCACAACTGATTAGGTTCCAATCCTCTAGGGTTAACACCTGTTGAAAGAGGGGCTGTGCCTGTGAGCTGGCAATCTGGGCACCATCAGATAATTTGTTTAGCCAGTCTCTGTGTAAGTTGAAGTTGTTTAAGATGAGTTTCTCTAATTTTAGTAGAAAAATTGATGCAATTGGGTGGCTTGGTCTAGCAGTGATGTTACAACCTGAAGATCTGCTTGATCATTGCCATAAGCCAATGGGCCAGGCAGAGAGCTGTGGGCTCGAATGTGTGTAATAAAAACAGGACGTGTACGTTGGTCTAGCAATTGCTGAAGTCGGAGAAAAAGAGCACACAGAGTGGTCTCCAGAGCTAACTTCATGCTGTAAAAGTTCTTTAATAAATAAACAGAGTAACCTCAGCTCTCTGAGTGCTAGTAAACTCTGAGTGATGGAATTGTGTGGTCTCTACTAGACTGCCGCTTTTCCATGTTTACCAGACCCATCAGTAAACAGTGTTAAAGCATTAGGTATGGGGAAGTGCAGTACCGCTTCGAATTACCTTTTACTTAAAGGAATCCTGATGATATCAGGGTTATAACTTAGCAATTGACTGCATTAATCATTAAGATGGCAAGTTGAAATAAGTAACATGAAATTTAAAAAGAAAATCTGAAAGCATCTCTAGAAGCAGAAACTTAAATAATATACTTTAACCATGTGCTTAAAGCCACAGGCAGAACAAACAGCTTAAATCTTGCAATTGAGTTTTCAGGCTGATCAAGTTTATGGACTTTAATCTGGCCAACAGTCTTGAAAACAGTGACCCAGTAGTTGGGGAACTGAATTCAGGACTCTTTTAGCAAGTACAAATCAAAGACTATCTAATCAGTGGGTTACGACAGTCATTCATGCATATGCTTTCACTACACTTACATACAACTTTTCTTCTAATTTAACAAATATGATTTAGTTAGGTTTAAAGTTCTCCTTTAAAGGGTAATGTGTGGTTTTACATGCCTAGCTTTTAACTACTCTTTAATTCATCGGCCTTCTGTAATCTCTCTCCCTTCAGTGGTTACTGTTTTACCTAAATTGGATTTGGAGAGCTACGTCAGGGGTAGGAGAGAGAGAGCAACAGTGGCCATTATCAGAAAAGAGGTTTTTCAAATTCTTACATTTTACTTAAATTTTAGCAGAGAATTATAATCTGGGATGTCGCTTGTAAACAAGGAGCACTTGCCTTGGGTCACCTGCAGAGCTAGAGAGCTGAGCCGGCGGGTCCCTGGGCGGTAGCCGTTTTACACTTGTAAAAGCGCTGCCTTTTGCCTGTGCGGGCTCTGTTTCTGTGAACCTCCGGGCTGCCGAGCCTTTCTTTTTATTTACTACTTGCTCGGCTGCACGGCTTTCGGCTCCTAATGCCTTTTTTCTTATCTTTTTATAAACATACACCTGATGGCCTTGCCGATTCTGCATTACTGGGCAGAGTAAGAGCTCTGCTTCTAATGCTGCCCGCTTAAGACAGGGACTGATAGCTGTAGCATATCCTAGGTCTTTTTTCCTATCTATTGGAGGAGGAGGCTCAGGTATAAACCCCCGTTTCCTCTGTTATTTCGGCCCGGTGATATTAGGGTGGAGGGAAGAGGAGGTGATAAGGCAGGTGACGTTTTCTCCTCCTTGCTCTTTTTAGGCTCTTCTGCGTGTAACAGAGCTAAGGCTGCTCTAATTAAAGCCTATAAGGTTAAAGCTGTTACTGGGACCTGTTGCCTTTGCACATGTTAAGATTTCTCCCCATTTGTTCCCAGAGTTCTACGTCTAGCGTTCCTTCTTCCGGGAACCATGGGCTTGGGATCACAACAGTTTGCATTGCAACAGTTTGTCTAGCATGGATGATTAGGTCCCTTAATTGAGCCTGTGAAACTGAGGCTCCGCTAGCCTTAAGTAACTGTTTTAATACTTTCATATAATGTTTCTGCTGTGCTAATAACTGTGGTCCCATGATGAAAACTCAGCTTGACCCAACTTCCCCCAGAACTTGGTAACTTTGAGTGGGCACCAATGACTTGCTGATTACTCACTGACTTGACCGCGCGGTTCCTTTCTTCACCTTTGTTTTCCGGGGGGTCCGTCGCTTTTCCTTCACGCTTCCTTCGCAGCTTTCCTCATGAGGGCGGTCCTCACTCTTCCTAGGCAGCTTGCCTCAGGAGGGGCTCCAGCTGCGGGGAGGCTGTTTCTGCAGACCCCTGACTGGCCTCACACGGCTTTCCTCACAGGGCTTTCCTCACACGGGTTTCCTCACACAGGCCACCAGTTGAGGTATTGCTCCTCACACGTGAAGGCATTAGCCGCGGGGTCTGCCCTCAGACCCTGACCCAAACGACAGATGAATAAAACGTACACTGACACACAGATATTCTGTTTTGCCAGTCCAGCTGAGTGTCCAGCCGCCTGCACACCTAGTTTGTCACTGTGGACGGCCCTGAGCAGCTCGAACTCCAGGCATTTATTTAGTATACAATTAACAACAGAAGCTTTGAGTAAACTTGAGTAAACACACTTTGAGTAAACTTGAGTAAACACACTTGTGGATAATTAACATGGTTAAGAGAGTAGTTCTAGGAATGATTAAAACTCAGGTACCACGGTCTCAGGTAAATACTATCAGGCCTCTGAGCCCAAGCTAAGCCAGATGGCCTGAAGCAACTGAAGATCCACAAAAGAAGTGAAAATAGCCTTAACTGATGACATTCCACCATAGTGATTTGTTTCTGCCCCACCCTAACTGATCAATGTACTTTGTAATCTCACCAACCCTTAAGAAGGTTCTTTGTAATCTTCCCCATCCTTAAGAAGGTTCTTTGTAGTTCTCCCCACCCTTGAGAATGTACTTTGTGAGATCCACCCCCTGCCCGTAAAACATTGCTCCTAACTCCACCACCTATCCCAAAACCTTTAAGAACTAATGATAATCCCACCACCTTTTGCTGACTCTCTTTTCAGACTTAGGCCACCTGCACCCAGGTGAAATAAACAGCCTTGTTACTCACACAAAGCCTGTTTGGTGGTCTCTTCACAGGGACGTGTGTGACAAATACCATTAGGGGGCAATATCCTTGGTAGGCCTCCCCAGAGAAGGCCATCTGGCTCAAAGGTTAGTTAATTGAAGTTGGGTAAACAGACTTAACTGGGGAAGCCTCTGTTGTCCCTTGTATTTACCCTATGACCTAATGCTCTAAGGTAAGAACCGGCCGCCTTGGCCTGTTCAATTATTACAAGCTATGTAAACTTTCGGCCTTCTAAAAGGTTTGTGACTATTTCCTATAACTTTCCCTAATATTTCCCTTTATTCTTTCTGCCACCATCCTGAGTGAATCCCAACAGTTCTCCCCTTGCAAAATGTACCATGTTCAAAAGTTTGAAGATCACTGTCTTTATTATCATCTTGCCTTTAATTTTGGCCTTCCTTCTCCAAACACGCACACACCCCCACACACACCAAATCACTTTAGTCTGTCCTAGCAAAATGTGATCTATGGTCCTTTTTGGCACACAAAAAAATACAATTGTGTCATTTCTTTTACTCAGAAGACTTCAGTTTTTACATTGCCTTCAGCAATGATTATTAACCTATTTTAGGTACTTATACTTTTGAGAATAAATAATAAAGCTTTTTACTTTCTTCTGAGAAAAATATGCAATATAATTTTATATAATTTTGGAGGTTTAGCAACACCTCTGAAGCCTATCCATAGATCTTCTAGGGATCCTTCACCTAACCTACACAATAAAAATGGAATTTCCTTTTAATAGCAGAAAAGATTCTTCATTTACCTAGCCAAGCTCTTCACTTCCACTTTCTACTTTGAAAGGAACTTCCACAGCATATGGAACTTCCACAGTATAAAGGAACTTCCACAGTATATGTTCTTTCTTATACCTTTTTTCCTTTCTTTTCTTTTCTTTTTTTATTTTATTTTATTTTATTTTTTGTTTTTGAGACAGAGATTCCTTCTGCAACCCAGGCTGGAGTGAGTGCAGTGGCACAATGATGGCGCTACCTCGTGAGCTCAGGTGATCCTCCTACCTCAGCTTCCAGAGTAGCTAGGACTACACGCATGTAACATCATGCCTGGCCAATTTTTTTTTTAAGAGACAGAATCTCACTATGTTGCCGAGGCAGTGTTTATTTTTAAATAAACTTTTAATTTCAGCATAGTTTGAGATTTACAAAAAAATCCTGAAGATAAGACAGTTCATTTCTGTATTCCCCACACCCACTTTCCCTTATTACTAACATCTTACATCAATAAGGTACCTTTGTTACAATTAATGAACCAATATTGATATGTTATTATTAGCTAAAGTTCATACTCTATTCAGATTTTTTAGTTTTTACCTAATGCCCCTTTTCTGTTACAGGATCCTATCCAGGGTGGCATATAACATTTTGTTGTTGTATCTCTTCTGGCTTCTCTTGGCTGTAACAGTTTCTCAGAATTTCCTTGTTTTGATGAGCTTGGCAGTTTTGAGTACTCATCAGGTATTTTGTAGAATAATCTTCATTTGAGGTTTGTCTGATGTTTTTCTTATGGTGAGACTGGGGTTATATGTTTTGGAGAGAAAGACCACAGAGGCAAATACCATTTTCATCACATCATATCAAGCATGCATACTTATCAATGAGGCTTATCACTGTTGATGTTAACATTGATCTACTGACTGAAGTAGAATTTGTCAGGTTTCTCTCCTGTGAAATTATTCTTTTCCCTCGTTTCCATACTGTATTCTTTGGAAGGAAGTCACTATGCACAGCCTCAATACTTCCTTGAGGGCAGAGTATCTACATAATGTACTTGAAATTCTCCTGCATGGAAGATTTGTCTATTCTTCCTTTCTTTTATTTTTAAATATGTTTACCTCTACCTGGAATGCTGAAATAACACAATTTCAAAATGTCAGTGGCTTAACACGCATTTTATTCCTTATTCATTCCAAAATGCCTATCACAGTTTAGCAAGTGGCTCTGCTCCACATAGTCACTCAGACACTCAGGCTGCCGGAGGTTCCACCATCAGGTAGCTAGCTACACTTTCTGAAACATACAACTTCATCAGTTGCCAAGGAAAAGTAAGAGCACTGGAGTGTTTTGCACCAGCAGTTAAATGTTTCAGCTTAGAAATGACATTTCTACCCATAGCTCATTGCCTAGATTTAGCTACATCACTCCGCCTAACTCTACAAGGGGACAGGGAAGTATAATCCTCCTCTGTGCCTGGAAGGAGAGGGAACTAGATATGGGTGAGTATTGGAAGTTTCTACCACAAGTCTTCTACCCCACTTGTCCACTAAACAAAATTCTATTCTTCCCCCAATTCTCATTCAGCTGAAATTCTATGAAGCGTTCACCATCTCTTCCAGACAGACTTCAGGTTCCCTCCATGCTCCATCATCACTTTGTAGCTATCACCATTAAAACTATTACATTGGATTATAATTGTTGGTTTGCATGTTCTGTAGAAGAAAACAACCATGTTTTTTCACCTTGGTATCCTCAGCATCAATACAGTGCCTCTTACATAGAAAAATATTCAGTCAATTTTTATTCTTGGCTGGGCGCAGTGGCTCACACCTGTAATCCCAGCACTTTGGGACGCTGAGATGGGAGGATTGCTTGAGCCCAGGAGTTTGAGACCAGTCTGGGCAACGTAGTGAGACCCTATCTCTACAAAAAATGAGAAATCAGCTGGGTGTGCTGGTGGTGCACCTGTAGTCCCAGCTACTCAGGAGGTTGAGGCAGGAGGATCCCTTGAGCCCAGGAGGTTGAGGCTGCAGTGAACTATGATCACGCCACTCTACTTCAGTCTGGGCAATAAAGCAAGACCCTGTCTCGATTAAAAAAAAACTTTTATTATATTGAATTAATGAATAGATAAATTCTTAAACTTTGTAACCAAATGTTATACAGGACCTTATTCTATAATAAAATTATAGTGTTCTTAGCAATGAAAGTGGAATTTTTTTGTCCATATTAAATTTTTTTTTTTTTTTTTTTGAGACAGGGTCTCACTGTGTCACCCTGGCTGGAGTGCAGTGGTACAATCTCAGCTCATTGCAACCTCTGTTCCTCCTGGGCTCAAGCAATCCTCTTGCCTCAGCCTCCCAAGTAGCTGGGACTAAGGCGCATGCTACCACACCCGGCTAATTATTTGTATTTTTTGTAGAGATGGGGTTTTGCCATGTTGCCCAGGCTGGTCTTGAACTCCTGGGCTTACACGATTTGCCCACCTCGGCCTCCCAAAGAGCTGGGATTACAGGTGTGAGCCATGGCACCCAATCCCTTATTAACTTTAAATGAAGTATGGAATCATACCTTCAAATAGTTTCTACCCAGATTGGTATGAGAAATCCTGTGCCTCAAACATATGGTCTTATTTCTAATGTATTCCAGAGGGCTAAGTTAACTGTGTATTTTTAAAAATTATTCTCTCGGCCAGGCACAGTAGCTCACATGGTGGATCATACCTATAATCCCAGCACTTTGGGAGGCTAAGGTGGGCGGATCACTTGAGGTCAGGAGTTTGAGACCATCCTGGCCTGGTGAAACCTGTCCCTACTAAAAAGTACAAAAATTAGCTGGGCATGGTGGTGGGCGCCTGTAATCCCAGCTACTCAGGGAAGTTGAGGCAGGAGAATTGCTTGAATCCAGGAGGCGGAAGTTGCAGTGAGCTGAGATTGTGCCACTGTATTCCAGCCTGGGTGACAGAGCGAGACTCCATCTCAAAAAAAAAAAAATTAAATAAATAAATAAATAAAAACTATTCTCTCTCTTTTTTTTAACTCTAAGCTATATTTTGTAATTATTTTCTAATAATAAAAAAACACATTCCTCTGTAGTTTGTGGTTGGCTTTTATTTAGAACTTTGTGTTACTTCGTTGCATCATATGTAATGTCAGAATCCTGTTTTAAAACACATGTTCAGAAGAGAAGAGCAACAATTTAATTGTAGGTGGGATGTATTTTTTATACAGTGACTTTACCAAATTTGTTGAGTGTCTACATTGTACAAGTGAAGGCTTCTTACTGGGAAGGCAGAAGCAAAGGTTTAAAGGAGCATAAGCCCTCGAAAAGCTCATGATAGCAGTTATAAAGACAATACAACAGCAAACAATAATAGAAAATGAAGTCATAGATGATATGTAATGACATATGTGTGTTTTTAACACTAAGTCCCCTGAGTTCAAGAATGGCACGTTCTGGGTGTGGAGTGGGTCAGAAGAGAGAAAACCTGGAGTTAAGGGGATTAGTAAGAAAGCCATGTACTAACATGAAGTTATCATGAAGTCCATACATGAAATTCAGGTCTAAAATAGATTCTACACTCCACAGAGGAGATTTAACTTGCAGTGTGATTGAATTCCTTACATAGATATGATAATTCTAAGTGTAGTTTTTATGTGTTTAGGTTTATTTTACTCCCTTTGTTTTCACAAAAATTAGTAGTCAAGTAGTAGCAGATTAGGGTTTAGCATCCTATTTTTAAAATAACGTTTCTAATTTACTGTTAGTCTTCAATTACATGTCAGTTTGAAACAGCAGTCAAGGAAATTATTTTCTAAAATAAATGTGTGATCTCAACACAGTGTTTCTGGAACTAAAAAAACCCACACAAAATAGATGTGTGAGACACTGATACCAGCCCTTATCCTCTTTGGGTCAGGCTGACTTGTTTGCAAGGCCTGGGTGTAAATGGCACTACATTTGTGGGTTCAGTTTCTACTTGACTGAGGTGGAAATAGAGTATTTCCATGCTGGCAACCAGCTACCTCACAGAGGTATTGTGTACTGGAGTTGGAAATAGAGTATTTCCATGCTGGCAAACAGCTACCTCACAGAGGTATTGTGTACTAGAGTTGGGGGAGTGAGGGAGGAAAGAATAAGATAGTGTAGCTGCACCCAAAACAACTTAGAGTGATGCCAAAAGGGAGACCAGCATCATCTTCAAGTAAATGTGTATATGCAAATCATCGTTAATAGGAAGTTAAGCATTTTAACTTATTTGCTTTCTAAGGGTTGCAGTAAAATGTTTGTCAAGAGGGAGTAAAATGCAACCCACATATATGACCCCATTATCCTATTTACAACAATTTCTTCCCTCTTTCATCAACATTTTGTGATGTTACCAAAGCTCATTTACAGGTTGAAATCACTAGTTCAGTGAGAGGGAATTTAATAAATATACAATTAGATAGGCGCAAATGAAAAGATTATACAGAACCTAGCTTACAAAAACAAAATGGTAAAAATAAAAACAAAATTTTAAAAATACAAAATGAAAAGATTATACAGAACTTATATCCAAAGATCTTATTTAATACAGAAATGAAATCAGAATGCCCTTCTAGAAAGAGGAAGTTAAAATGGGAACACTTCTGTTTCCTTGCAAACAAGACTGCATTTCATCACATCTGAAAAATCAGTTGATGATTTCATTATAATTTCTCAATGTTGAATGCCCAGTTATTGTGTAAATTGAGGAATGATCTTTGTAACTTGACCAAAGTGGGAAGAAAAGTGTTTGTTTATAATGGGAAAGGGGGAAGTGAGATCTAGCCAAAGTTCTAATTACTTTGGCCTTGGAAGCTTAAAGATAATGGAAATAATAGAGCATTGAGAAAGAAATCAAAAGCCCTTCAGAATGATTTTATCAGTTGTTCAACACTGACAGCCTCTAAGCGTTCATGGCATTGCCTGCTGTTAGACCAACCTCTTAGAGAAAACTCACACCTTTAACATAAATATATAAACCAGGTGTGGTGGTGTCTGGCCTATAGCCCCAACTGCTCTGGAGGCTGAGGTGGAAGGATCACTTGAGCCCAGGAGTTCAAGGCTATAGTGTACTATACCCATGCCTGTGAATAACCACTGCACTCCAGCCTGGGCCACATAGCAAGACCCATCTACAAAATATAACAAAATAAAATAAAATTAAAATTAAAAAGAATGTAATGGGTTGGCACAACTATATCAGGAACTGAAATCAACGTTATAGCTTGTCAAAGCGTGAGAATTGGGTCTTAACAGAATTTATTCCTTTTTCACTTCAATTTTTACAAGGTAGTATGGTAGACTGAAAAAAAGATATAACTGAACCTGAATCCAAATCCCTGCTCTCACATTTATTAGCTATATTTCTTTATTTATTTGTAAAATTGAAATAATACTTATAAAATCCCTGTAAGAATTATAGGTAATGTTTATTAATGGACTAGCACTTTGTAAGTATGTGATAAACAAAAGCTAGTATTGTTTCCTTTCCCTTTTTTCTTAATCTCCAAACAGTCTGAGTAATCACCAGTTTAGGAGGCTGACTATTCAACCTCCTAAATATCTCTTGAGCTCTCTCAGTTCTCTCCACAGGCAATCATCACCTGCCATCTGGATTATTTGTCAGTTCTCTAGCAATTCTCTCTCAAGCCAATATAGAGTGATTTCTTTAAAAATTTTCAGGCTGTTACTCTCCACTTTAATACTCATGAATAGTTTTTCATTGTCTTTGGGATTAAATCCTAAATCCCACTCTCTCTGGGATTAAGTGCCTAGATGTGGTCCTGCCCCTCCCACCCTGACCTCAATCTCATTTCTCTTTGCCACTTTATCCAGTGGCAAATGTCTTTCACCAGACATTCTAGCACTTACAGATTTAAAGTCCAAATATCTTTTTATTTTATTTTACTTTATTTTATTTTATTTTTGAGACGGAGTCTCACTCTGTGGCGCCCGCCACCATGCCTGGCTAATTTTTTGTATTTTTTAGTAGAGACGGGGTTTCATCGTGTTAGCCAGGATGGTCTCCATCTCCTGACCTCATGATCTGCCCGCCTCGGCCTCCCAGAGTGCTGGGATTACAGGCGTGAGCCACCGTGCCCAGCCAAGTCTAAATGTCTTTACCAGACATTCTAGCACTTCTTTCAGGGTCTTCATCAACCTGTTCTTGCCTCTTGCCTCTGGGTTTTAGAACATGCTGTTTCAGCCCCACTCTCTCTCCACAATTTCCCTACCTCTCTCATTTGGCTAACTACAACTCATCATTCAGGTCTCAATTAGAACCTCCTAGACAAGTTTATCACTTTTGTTAATTTCTTCTATAAATACATTGTTTCTATTCTGAAGTACTCACCACACTTAAAATTGTTTTCAATCAGCATGACTTACTATTCTATAAACTCTATTAGGGCAAGGATGTTACCTGCCTAGTTCCTACCAGAACCTGAGCTCCTTGCACGGTGCTGCCTAGCAGTTAGTAGCTGCTAGATAAACATTGTCAAACAAATTATTTCCCAATAAGTGCATGAGAGTATGGCACATGGCAAAGGCAACAACTGTAAGAAGCATATTAAAAGCCATTTAAGAGCTTAAAAGCCAGGATGCCTTTACAAAAGTGTTTTTGAACTTTAAACATAACTCTGAAAGAGTCTTAACTCTAAATATCCCTTTAACAGAAATGTTGTTACTTTTTAAAAACGATTTTCAGTGATTCTTTCAGATATGGCCTACTCTCTTTGCTCTCTGCCTTTGCTTACATGACTTTCTCTATTTAGAACACTGCCCACCTAACCTCAATTCCTCCAGTCCCCTGGCTGGCTTGTACTTCTTGAAGACTTTGCGGAATTAGGAGGCTTTCCATAGGCAGAGTAGGTGGGGAAGGGCATAGCAGATTGAAGAAATAGCAAGAGAGAAGGCAAAGAACAGAGTAAATGCACAGCAAATACCAGAAATGGTGAATTCTCCTCTGTGGGTGGAGGTAAAATGCATGGCAGAGCCTAGCAATACCCTTACTAGGCTAGTGCTACTTATTAGGCCAAGTGATCAAGTGACAGATTTTAAATACAGTAACATGTGGCTTTTGCTAGAGACTATTGTAGCACAGTATTGGCAATATAGTAGAAATAATTCCCTATTACCCAGTCCTCGGATGTATGGTGAATAGTATTATTTCCTTTCAGAATTAACCAGTTACCTGACCCAAAATGCAGCAGCAAGACCATAGCATAAATTAAAGTTTGATGATTTCTGCAGTTTGGATGGTGTCAGAAAACCTGGGAAGGAAATTATCTAGCTTGTTTGATCTATTTTGCAATGAGCAGGACCTCAAATTACAGGGATATTGAGTGCTAAAAGAACAGATTGCACGCCAGTCACAACGGGAAGAAAGAAAACAAAAAAGAACATGCTGGGATCACTAATCCTTGGGAAAAAATACACTAATCTGAATTAGCCAAGCCTAAATTAGTTACCATTTCCTAGCAACCCATGTGCCTCAGGAGCCAACGAAATGCCACCTTTGGATTGGGGTCAAGTCCTACTCCTCATAGGGACTGCTCCCACAAGGAAGCCATTCTGACCCGTGGCCAGGCTCCTGGACTTGCAGGGGGCAGCTGGAGGGGTGCTCGTCCTGTTTCACGAGACTGGTACACAGCACCTCCATTAGTTGAGAGAGTAATTACTTCACTTTAACCTTTCAGCATCTAGTGTCCCCCAGAGAGTCAGAGGGTATTGCTCCCTACACCCCAACTCTCTCACTCCCTGCATATTCTGCTAGCAGCCATGCTGCCACAACAGAAATGAGACTAGGTCCTCTGCACCCCTAAGCCAAACCCCACAGGGCAGCCTCAGCTGAGTCATGAGTGAAATGCCGCTGTCCTAACCACAGTATCCCAACGTCCTCAATAACTTCGAGGAAGCAGCACTGCTTCACTACCAAGTGGTTATTTGCACACCCTGACAAAAGCCATGCCAATGCTTCTCTCCATTAATACAATTTAGATTTACCTGCATCAGTGACATTCTGAGGTTTTTTTAATTCATTTTTCTCATATACTGACACAGGTAATATTTTAATTACTTAATACTAATAGCAAAAACAAGATTGCAGGAACAAAAAATCTATAGTAATGACATAAATTATAGTGAAACAAGATTATAAAGACAGAGAGGTCTGTCTCACTAGTGTGAGCTATTGCAAATCCAAACACTGGCTGGGCATAGTGGTTCACACCTACAAGCTCAGCACTTTGGGAGGCCGAGGTGGGAAGCTCACTTGAGCCCAGGAGTTCGAGACCAGCCTAAGCAACAAAGTGAGACCCCATCTATACAAAAATTAAAATAATTAGCCAGGTGTGTGGTACGTGCCTGTAGTCCCAGCTACTCTGGAGGCTGAGGCAGGAGGGTGGCTTGAGCCCAGGAATTCAAGGACGTAGTGAGTTATGTTGTGCCACTGCACTCCAGCCTGGGTGACAGAGTGAGAATCTGTCTCTAAAAAAAAAAGAAAAAAGAAAAAAAGAAAGAAAAAAAAACGACCTAGGGTTACCTCTGGAGCTAATGGTGACCTGAATCGTGACACCAACGAGCTAGTTTCAGGAAAATAGTTTAATCCCTAGAGCCCCCAGGAATCATCTCATTTTCTGCTTTCTAATCACATTCTAATCAGAGCAAGCAAGTCTAGATCAAATAGTGTGGTTAGTATAGATCTGATATACCATAAATGGACGTAAGAAACATCACTTTGCTTTCTTCCCAAATCTAACAAAATATGTCTCTAAGCACCTCTTCCCCCGTGTGGTGAGGCATTGTTAGTTTTGTTAAACTTTTTAAGCTGATCTCCTGTCCAGGAGCTTCTAGGAGTCTCAAAAAACTACAAAGTTCAGAAAACCTGGGGAAGACCTTAGAGCTTCAGCCTGTCATGGTCATGCCTGAGCTATTCAGACAGTGGTTATTGCCCAAGCTGACGTGGTCATTCAAAGGCAGGAGGCTCCTTTTCCAAGCTTTGTTGATGCCCAAGGCAGGGCAATTTGTGTTCAATTTCTCCAACAACTACATGCCATCCAAGAGACTTCTTGCCATTGCCCTGGACCCCACATGGGAGTGAGATGCAGAGTGCTACCAGTCTTGGAATCTGCTACCATTATCACCCTAGATGTGACCAAATTTGCCTCGTTAATACCCAGCGGCCTCAGAATGTCCCTCCCCAGCTTATCCTCTCTCAGTGGAATTTGTTTTCCAAACAACAGCCTGGATAGGAGGTAGCATTCTGGAAGCATGGCAACTTGTGTTTCTTCCAGGAAATATAAATGCTATTCTTGCAAGAGTTTTAAATCTTTTTTTTTAAAACTGTGTAATAAAAGTGACCCTACCAAAAGAACACTGTACTGAGATATTCTTTCTAGTTAATTTTTACATGGCTTATATGTTATCTGAATGCTGCTCATGAAGCTCTGTGAAAATATTTCGCTTATTTCCATTGAAATTTAAGAGAACACAGATCTGGGTACAGATGAGCTGCAGAAGAAAGATGATTATAAAGTAACACGACTGCCTCAACAAATATGACAGAGTTCATATATGCAGATGAATGAGGAAGCCTTCAAAATAATCACCCTTACTTTAGTAATTCCACTATCGATTAAAATATTTTTGGAACTTCTCTCTTAGAGTCCCCTTCAAGGCCTAAAACACACTCCTCTCTTTCTCCCTCCCTTTCTTTCTCTTATTTTCTCTTATCTCCCTGAGATATTCGTTATAGCTTATGTCTTATTTTGTTTTGCCTCTGTTTCCTTTGAGTTCCTCTTCTCGAAATGTTTCTTTTGATAATAATGTCACTCTGTCTTTCACAATAGTGTCTTTCATCAAGTATCCTCCACTGATTGTGTAAGAGTAATACAAAGCGCCAAGGAGCTGAGCAGAAAATCTGTAAGCCTGGGTACGTCTCACCACAGGCAATTGATCAAGACTGGCCATTTCACTGTGGGCCCCAAATATTAATATCTATAGGTCTTTTCTCCTGGTTCAGACATTTACTCCAGAGAGGATCCTATTGGCTCCTGCCTGGGAGGTGGTTTTGGCAGCCAGACATCAAGGAGCTCAGTTCAGGCAGGTTGAGAGCTGGGTGACTGGCTTACTGCTCAGAATGCAGATTTGTATTTAATGCCCCTATTTTCATTATGGCATTATCCCCTGTCTTTAGTCATGCCTTGAGTCCTAAGTCCAGAGTCTCTGGTTCATCCTCTCCAAAGAGTGATCTTCTCATCCTTCTTCTAGGGTTGGGAAAAGGCAGCAACCTGGTTTCCTGGTCTGGGGGAGAAAATCTGGGGCTTAACTGTTCCATATACAGATTTCCAACCTGTCTTCCTGTTTATAGCACTGCCGTGCAGTCCTGCCTTCAGAATTACTGAGTTTTTTTCCAGGATCTAGGGCACAAACTAGTTTGCTTTGTATTGATTTCCCTTTTTCCAGGCACTCAGGTGTCAGCTTTCTCCATTATCCTAAGTTAGTTACTACTCAACCACTCTGTATTATAAACTTTTATTGACATTTCTCATCTATTATCATCTCTTCTGCTTTTCCTTTGCCCTTATTGGTTTATACCTTTTCAAACTCCTTTTGTTGATACTTTAATGGAATTTGGAAAGTGAACAGAGAGAAACCTGTGTGCCCAACCCACCACTTTCAACAGAAGGCCTAGTGGCTTATGATTGTAATCACAGCACTTTGGGAGGCCAAGACAGGAGGATTGCTTGAGCCCAGGAGTTCAAGACCAGCCTTGGCAACATAACGAGACTCTGTTATGTTAAATTAGCTGTGTTATGAAAAATTAGCTGTGTGTGGTGGTACATGCCTGTAGGTGGGAGGATCACCTGAGCCTGGGAAATCAAAGCTGAAAAAACATAATTGCACTGCTTCACTCCAGTCTGGACAACAGAGTGAGACAGTGTTGGTTATATAGTTTGGTTATTTGTGCCCATCCAAATCTCCTGTTGAGTTATAATCCCCAGTGTTGGAGGTGGGGCCTGGTGGGAGGTGTTTGGGTCATGGGCGCAGACCCCTCGTGGCTTGGTGCTATCCTGGTGATAGTGAGTGAGTTCTCACGAGATCTGGTTGTTGTAAAGTGTGGCCCCCGCCAACCCCCGGCAACTCTCTTGCTCCTGCTCCACCACGTGAAATACCTGTTCCTCCTTCACCTTCCTCCATAATTGTAAGCTCCCTGAGGCCTCTCCAGAAGCAGATGCTGATGCCATGCTTCCTGAACAGCCTGCAGAACCATGAGCCAATTAAATCTCTTCTCTTATAAATTACCCATTGTCAGGTATTTCTTTATAACAACATAAGAATGGCCTAACAGAGCTGCGTGCAATGGCTCCTGCTTGTAATCCAAGCATTTTGGGAGGCTGAGACAGGAGGATTGCTTAAGTCCAAGAGTTCAAGACCAGCCTGGGCAACACAGCAAGACTGTGTTTCTACTAAAAATTTAAAAAGTTGGCCAGGAGTAGTGGCACACACCTGTGGTCCCAGCTACTCGCCTGTGGTCCCAGCTACTTGGAAGGCTGAGGCAGGAGGATTGCTTGAGCCCAGGAGTTCACGCTGCAGTGAGCCAAGATTGTGCCCTTGCACTCTAGCCTGGGCAACAGAGCAAGACCCTGTCTCCAATACAACAAAACAAAACAAAACTGGCCTAACACCCTATCTAAAAACAAAACAAAACAAAACAGAGGGCTATAGCACATTCTTTAGAATATCTTAAATTATGGCAAATCTCCATCTTTTCAGGATGGTTTTAGTTTTGGGGAATAGTCAAAAGTGTGAGAAACCCTTGGTCAAATTCCCTTTCCTAGGCCTGAAGCCCCCAACACTCACCATAAATAATTATTTTTCTCTATCTTGAGAAACAAATAAGTTGAGTAAATCATGACTATTGCCCATTGTAATACAACAAAGTAATCTAGGGTCTGTAAGCAACTTTCCTAAAAAGATAAAATGCATACATTGCATCAAAAAGAACATGCAGTACATACAAAATTTCTGAGGAAGAAAAATTATCTCTGCCCTCAAATCATGCTTACTTGCTATCTTATTTTTAAATAGATTGCTCATTAAACCTACCTCAAATGGAATGACAGGATCATAAATGGATGTTATAACTGCCCTTAACTTCTTCCCCAGAGGAGATAATTAAGGGGATCAAAAACACTTCTTCCCTTTGCAGTAGTCACATGATAACATGCTATCACTTTGGTTCAGGTTGGCAAGCAAATATTTGCTTGTTCCACTTCCAAGAAAGTATAAGGTCATAACTATTTAAACATTTGAAAACAAAAATTAATCTTATCAGCATAAGGCTGAAACCAGCATATGTAATAACTGGCTGTTCTTTAGTATTGAGTTGGGAATGGCATAAAGGGGATCAAAGACTAACTCTTTTTTTTCTTCTTTCTTTCTTTTTTTTATTTTTGAGACACAGTCTCACTCTAGTTGCCCAGGCTGGAGTGCAGTGGCACGATCTCAGCTAACTGCAGCCTCAACCTCCTGGGTTCAGGTGATCCTCTGACCCTCAACCTCCCGAGTAGCTGGGACTACAAGCACATTTTTTAATTTTTTTTTTATTTTTAGTAAAGATAGGGTTTTGCCATGTTGCCCAGGCTGGTCTCCAACTCCTGGTCTCAAGCAGTCCTCCTGCCTCGGCCTCCCATAGTGCTGGAAATACAGGCATGAGCCACTGCGCCCAGCCAAGACTAACTCTTTTAATTGGTTTCTGTCTCTTTGGGTCCTGAAAATCTGTCTCACTATTTATTATTATTATTATTTGAGACAGAGTCTCACTCTCTTGCCCAGGCTGGAGTGCAATGGCACAATCTCGGCTCACTGCAGCCTCCGCCTCCTCGGTTCAAGCGATTCTCCTGCCTCAGCGTCCCAGGTAGCTGGGATTATAGGCACCCACCACCACACCCAACTAATTTTTCTATTTTTAGTAGAGACGGGGTTTCACCATGCTGGCCAGGCTGGTCTCGAACTCCTGACCTCAGGTGATCAGCCTGCCTTGGCCTTTCAAAGTGCTGGGATTACAGGCATGAGCCACCGCAGCTGGCCTTTTTTTTTTCTTTCTTTTTTTTTTTTTTGAGACAGAGTCTCACTCTGTTGTCCAGGCTGGAGTGCAGTGGTGTGATCTCAGTTCACCACAACCTCCGCCTCCCAGGTTCAAGTAATTCTCCTGCCTCAGCCTCCCAAGTAGCTGGAATTATAGGCGCACCACCACGCCCAGCTAATTTTATATTTTTAGTAGAGATGGAGTTTCACCATGTTGGTCAGGCTGGTCTTGAACGCCTGACCTCAGGTGATCCACCCACCTCGGCCCCCCAAAGTGCTGGGATTACAGGCATGAGCCACTGCACCTGGACCTATTTATTACTGAAGAATCAAAATTAGGCCTAGCCTGAAAAATGAGATTATTCTTGATTTTTGAACAGGGTCCTTGAACTGTCATTTAAAACGAAATCTGGTAATCTTTAGAGGCCATTGATGAAAAATAAGGGTAACTACAAAGTGATGACACTTTGTGTGGCTCAGAATCTGTCCTCTTAGGCAGATACAGAAGCGCAGTTCTTTTTGAGTTCTGGTAGCATTGTTTTAAAAGCTGTGCACAGCCTCCTGAGATTGCTATTTTCAAAGGTAGCATTTAGTTGGATATATGTTTGGGTAGGTTTTATTTTTAAAATGCTGTTGCTTTCTAATGACCCCTTATGTTCTAATACGGAAATGGGAGGCAAAGTATTGTGAAAAGTAGTTGGTAAAGTAGGCCGGATATGGTGGCTCACACCTGTAATCCCAGCACTTTGGAAGGCCGAGGCAGGCAGATCACGAGGTCAAGAGATCCAGACCATCCTGGCCACATGGTGAAACCCTGTCTCTACTAAAAATACAAAAATTAGCTGGGCATGGTGGCACATGCCTGTAGTCCCAGCTACCTGGGAGGCTGAGGCAGGAGAATTGCTTGAACCCGGGAGGCAGAGGTTGCAATGAACTGAGATTGCGCCACTGCACTCCAGCCTGGTGACAGAGTAAGACTCCATCTCAAAAAAAAAAAAAAGGTAGTTGGTAAAGTTGTTCACATGAACCTTATTTATAATAGTAAAACACTGATTGATAATAATAAAAAATTTGCTATAGTAACAAAAAGAGTCTAGAGTAAGAAACTAGCTGAGCAACATGGTGTCACACTATACACCCATTAAGACAACAGGCACATGTGTCATGTCCATTTTGTGGAAAAGATATGTAAAATAATTTTAAGTAAAAAAGATAAATATAAAAAAGTGAATGCATACAAAACAATTTCACAAAATTGAATGTTACTCAAAAATCACAGCTCATTTTAAGCTGCACAAAATAGTCATTTTTTTCTTTATAATTGCTCAAATTCATAATCAAACAGAAGAAAGTTCCTGTCTTGGAAATAGTGCTATGCCCCAATTCTTCCAGAGCCAGTACTTTAAACAATTCCATTTCATTATTTTCCTGTAGACAAATTCTTAGGACATCAGCGTATCTCTCTTCAAGCATTAAAAAATCTCTTTAGAGTCAGTGGATCAATAGACAGTTCCTGTTTTCCACACAACTGAAAGGGTGGAGCCCCCAAACCACAAGGGGAAGAAGGAAGTTAAAAGATGTTAAATACTGGGGCCAGCTCACCCTGGTCAGCCTAGCACTCTGACCTAGCAGTCAACATGAAGGCTCTCATTGTTCTGGGGCTTGTCCTCCTTTCTGTTACCGTCCAGGGCAAGGTCTTTGAAAGGTGTGAGTTGGCCAGAACTCTGAAAAGATTGGGAATGGATGGCTACAGGGGAATCAGCCTAGCAAACTGTAAGTCTACTCTCCATACTTCCAGAGAATTAGCTACGTATGGAACAGACACTAGGAGAGAAGGAAGAAGAAGAAGGGGCTTTGAGTGAATAGATGTTTTATTTCTTTGTGGGTTTGTATACTTACAATGGCTAAAAACATCAGTTTGGTTCTTTATAACCAGAGATACCCGATAAAGGAATATGGGCATGGCAGGGGAAAATTCCATTCTAAGTAAAACAGGACCTGTTGTACTGTTCTAGTGCTAGGAAGTTTGCTGGGTGCCTGAGATTCAATGGCACATGTAAGCTGACTGAAAGATACATTTGAGGACCTGGCAGAGCTCTCTCAAGTCCTTGGTATGTGACTCCAGTTATTTCCCACTTCGAACTTGGGCTCTGAGAGCCTAGAGTGATGCAGTATTTTTCTTGTCTTCAAGTCCCCTGCCGTGACGTGGGATTTTTATTTTATTTTTATTTTATTTTATTTTATTTTTAAAGACAGTCTCACTGTGTGGCCCAGGCTGGAGTGCAGTGGCATGATCTCAGCTCACTGCAACCTCTGCCTTCTGGGCTCAAGTGATTCTTGTGCTTCAGCCTTCTGAGCAGCTGTGACTACAGGTGTGTACCACCACACCCAGCTAATTTTTTGTATTTTCAGTAGAGATGGGGTTTCACCATGTTGGCCAGGCTGGTCTTGAACTCCTGGCCTCAAATGATCTGCCCACCTCAGCCTCCCAAAGTGGTAGGATTACAGGTGTGAACCACTGCACCCGGCCGACATGGGATTTTTAACAGTGATGTTTTTAAAGAATATATTGAATTCCCTACACAAGGGCAGTAGGAACCTAGTTCCCTTCAGTCACTCTTTGTATAGGATCCCAGAAACTCAGCATGAAATGTTTTATTATTTTTATCTACTCTACTTGATTAACTATCTTTCATTTTCTCCCACACAATTCAAGACGTGCCATGAGGAAAAGTTATTTTACAGTTTAGTACATAGTTGTCGATGTAATAATCTCTGTAGTTTTCAGATTTAATTCAGACATTTCCCCTCAATAGCTATTTTTGAATGAATGAGTGAAGGGATGAAATCACAGAATAGTCTTGTTTTCAAGATTCTAACTTGATATCCAAATTCACCTTTAGATATTATAAGAAAATTTCTATCAGAAAATCCTTATGTTTTTCTGATTTAAAAAAAGCATTTTTCCATCAGCCTATGTATCTGCTATGAATTTACAAAATCTACTCAACAGCTCTGTTGATTTTTCTGTTCTTGGCTGAATGTTGCCTGAGGGATGGGAGCACGGGAAGGGTAAAAGTAATGGAAGAAACATGTATTTTAATATTTTTAAAAGTATGTTATATTGTTCGTTGGTGTTACAAGATGATTTGCATTACAAAAGGATTCTCTTACAAGTCCCTTATCTTAACACTAAAGTGCTAAGATATTTTATAAGTAAATCTTTATACTTATAAAACAAATCAGTAAAATAGAAGTAGCTAAGTAGAACTGATTTTGCTATAGAGTATAAGTCACTTAGTGTTGCTGTTTATTACTAAAAATAAGTTCTTTTCAGGGATGTGTTTGGCCAAATGGGAGAGTGGTTATAACACACGAGCTACAAACTACAATGCTGGAGACAGAAGCACTGATTATGGGATATTTCAGATCAATAGCCGCTACTGGTGTAATGATGGCAAAACCCCAGGAGCAGTTAATGCCTGTCATTTATCCTGCAGTGGTAAGACAAGCTAATATTTGACCAATCTGGTTATACTTACAAGAATTGAGATTCAATACAAATGAAAAAGCCTTGAAAGGTTCATGAGGGACCTAGAAAAACTACATCTCAACTTCCAGAAAGTCATTATTATTTTCCTCATAATTCCCTGAGTAAGAAATTAAAGAAGTGGTATCATAAAAGGTTGATGTTTTTTAATATACAGAAGTTTCTGGAATGACCTATTAATTTACTGTCAATGGCCTTACTGATGCTTTGTCCAGAACAATGCCATTGCTCCTGCTTACTTTGGGGAGGTTTTGGGATAATTTAGTTGTATGGTCCTTTTTCAATTGTTTTACTTTTTTTTTTATGAAATGTTCTAAATGTATAGAAAATTAGAGACATCAGTATAATAAACAGCCATATGCCCATTATGCACTTTAAAAGTTGTTAACATTTTGCCATAGTTGCTTCTTCTATGTCTTTTTTTTTTTTTTTTGCTGAGAGTTTTTTGTTTTGTTTTGTTTTGTTTTGTTTTGAGACAGGGTCTCACTGTCCCCCAGGCTGTAGTGCAGTGGCACCATCACAGCTCACTGCAGCCTCAAGTGATCATCCCACCACAGCCTCCCAAGTAGCTGGGACTACAGGTGTGCACCACCATGCCTGGCAAATTTTTGAAATTTTTAGTACAGGCAAATTCTGTGTTACCCAGGCTGGTCTTGAACTCCAGAGTTCAAGCAATCTTCCCACCTCAGCCTCCTTAAGTGCTGGAATTACAGGCGTGAGCCACTGTACCTGGCTACTGCTGAGAGACTTTTAAGTGAATTAGGAACATGATGATATTCCATTTCTAAATTCTTTAGTTTACATCTTCAAAAAATACAGTTCCTGTAGAATTATTATTGTAAATAACAAATTAACTTAAGGATTTATTTATTTGGGGTGAAACAAATATTTTACTGAACTCATAAAAATAGAAATACCATGTGGAATCCTCAGTGTCAAAAATATTGCAGAAATCTTGCAAAGTTGCTATTATTAAATTGTTAAATATTAAAATTCCCAATAAAGAACATTAATCTTATTTTTAAAATCCAGTTAATTAAAAAAATTTATATTATATAATAATCTTTGGTCATTAAATAAAAATTAGAAAATACAAATAAGAAAAATAACACCCATAATCTTACTACCCAGAGGTTTATAACCGTGGGTAAATTCTGGTATATATTCTTCCAAAATGTATATCAATCATGTGTATGAATGTTAAATTATATCATACACATATATACCCACATACAAACATGTAAATACTGTGTGCTTTTGCAAAAATTAAATTGTATTATACACACGGCTTTACAATTTGCTTCTTATCACACAAAATTATTTGCATGTCAGCAAATACAAATCGGTTTTTCATGATCTTTTGCTCCATTTTCCAGATGAGAAAAAAATACAAATCTGTATCATCATTTTAAAAGAATGACTAGAATTTTAATATATGAATATTCTATAATTTACTGATCCAATTGTTACTATTGAGCACTTAGGTTGTTTCCATTTTTCCCTCATAAATTGCTATGAATAGCTTTTTGTATACATCTTTGGGTGCATTTCTTATTTCTTTTGGATAAATTTTCAATAATAGAACTGCTGAGTAAAATATCACTAGGTGTTTTTTTACAGTGTCTAGTACAAAGAAGACCTTTAATCATTTTGTTAATACTTCCAGAGCTTCCAATGACTTTGGTAAATGAAGAAAAAAATGCTTCATTTCATGCTGAATGGGAGAGAATGAAGAGAGTTTTCCCCAACAATCACACATATATGGACTCATAGAAAATAATATCTTACCATTCTTTCCACAGCCTAACAGAAAAAAGCTGGCTAAACCTAAATTTAAAATAAAATATCTATTAAAGTTTTTATTCCTTACCACCTGTCTTTCAGCTTTGCTGCAAGATAACATCGCTGATGCTGTAGCTTGTGCAAAGAGGGTTGTCCGTGATCCACAAGGCATTAGAGCATGGTATGTTTTAAGTGTTAAAAGGGAAAACTATTTTACTCTACTGTTGATATATACAATGAGAGCAGACTTTTAAAGACCAAAGTATGCTAATGACACCTCAAAATTGCAGCTTTTGGCTTATGCTAAATGATGTATTACCTACATCCTTGAAGAAACAATCTACTTTAACTGATCCAGAATCTTACTCTTTTACTCCTCAATTTATTTTAGGGGATTTCTAGAGTTTTAAGATGCTTCACACTCTATCAGTTCCTTGTCATATCTTGAAATTCTTTTTAGAATAAGTAAGTGTGGGCCGGGCACGGTGGCTCACGCCTGTAATCCCAGCACTTTGGGAGACCGAGGCAGATGGATCACCTGAGGTCAGGAGTTCGAGACCAGCCTGCCTAACATGGCAAAACCCCATCTCCACTAAAAATACAAAAAATTAGCTGGGTGTGGTGGCAGGTGCCTGCAATCCCAGCCACTCGGGAGGCTGAGGCAGGAGACTTGCTTGAACCCGGGAGGTGGAGGTTGCAGAGGATTGCGCCATTGTACTTCAGCCTGGGCGACAGAGTGAGACTCTGTCTCAAATAAATACATAAAAAATAAATGTGGAATTCACTTTGCAGTTGCTGCTGTACAACGCACATTACTCAATCTTTATGTTCAGCATTCTATGCTCTACTGAGAAATTTGGGTAGGAGTGAAGTATTTTGTATACATATCTTCATTTAATAAATAGCAATAGCTGGGTCTATCTTACTATTTTATCTATTGATAAAATATTTTGTTTCCCCAAGGAGTGTGAAGTATGTATATTACAATGAAGATATGTTTTAACCTTTCACCATTTGCTTCATCTTTTTCTACAGGGTGGCATGGAGAAATCGTTGTCAAAACAGAGATGTCCGTCAGTATGTTCAAGGTTGTGGAGTATAACTCCAGAATTTTCCTTCTTCAGCTCATTTTGTCTCTCTCACATTAAGGGAGTAGTAATTAAGTGAAAGGTCACACTACCATTATTTCCCCTTCAAACAAATAATATTTTTACAGAAGCAGGAGCAAAATATGGCCTTTCTTCTAAGAGATATAATGTTCACTAATGTGGTTATTTTATATTAAGCCTACAACATTTTTCAGTTTGCAAATAGAACTAATACTGGTGAAAATTTACCTAAAACCTTGGTTATCAAATACATCTCCAGTACATTCCATTCTTTTTTTTTTTTTTTTTTTTTTTTTGAGACAGAGTCTCGCTCTGTCACCCAGGCTGGAGTGCAGTGGCGCAATCTCGGCTCACTGCAACCTCCACCTCCCAGGTTCACGCCATTCTCCTGCCTCAGCCTCCCGAGTAGCTGGGATTACGGGCGCCCGCCACCACGCCCGGCTAATTTTTTGTATTTTTAGTAGAGACAGGGTTTCACCGTGTTAGCCAGGATGGTCTCGATCTCCTGACCTTGTGATCCACCCACCTCGGCCTCCCAAAGTGCTGGGATTACAGGCGTGAGCCACTGCGCCCGGCCACATTCAGTTCTTATCAAAGAAATAACCCAGACTTAATCTTGAATGATACGATTATGCCCAATATTAAGTAAAAAATATAAGAAAAGGTTATCTTAAATAGATCTTAGGCAAAATACCAGCTGATGAAGGCATCTGATGCCTTCATCTGTTCAGTCATCTCCAAAAACAGTAAAAATAACCACTTTTTGTTGGGCAATATGAAATTTTTAAAGGAGTAGAATACCAAATGATAGAAACAGACTGCCTGAATTGAGAATTCTGATTTCTTAAAGTGTGTTTCTTTCTAAATTGCTGTTCCTTAATTTGATTAATTTAATTCATGTATTATGATTAAATCTGAGGCAGATGAGCTTACAAGTATTGAAATAATTACTAATTAATCACAAATGTGAAGTTATGCATGATGTAAAAAATACAAACATTCTAATTAAAGGCTTTGCAACACATGCCTTGTCTGTTTTTATTTAGACTCCTATAGTGTCTCTGAAGAAAAGAATACAGATATTTGAAAAAATATGATTTGGTGCTCTTAATATCTCTTATATCGTCACTTACCTCACTTAAATAGTCAGATATTGCTGGAGAAAAATTCACAAGCATGCTGACAGGTCTCACTTTAAATTCATAACCATAAATCTCAAATGAGCCCTCAAGTCTGCCTGACCATTTTAGTTACTTCTCTACAATCCTTCCATTTTTATGTCCCTAGTCTCCAAAATGACTGTTACTATTTTACTTTTCCTCTTCTCTCTTCAAAGCCTCAAGACACACATTCAGCCTCCTCCTCTGCCCCCTTATCCTCCACCCTCCTCTGCTCTCAGCAGATAACCTGGCCTCATATTACACTTCTAAAACAAAAGCAACTTCATACCAAGCTTTCCCCTCTACATCCCAAAGCAGCAGTCATACCTTCCCACAGGCCCATCCTTCCTTCCTTCCCTCCTATTATCAGGATGAAGAGCCTCTGCTCCTGCCAACAGCACTGACTCCACATGCAGTTTCCCTCCCATCCCTCTCACTACTCCAAGTTAGGCTGTTTCCTGCATCCCTAGTTTGTCCCTTTTAGCTGGATCACCTCCATCATTCTACAGTCTGCCCTAGTAACCTTCCATCTTACAACAAATACTCCACTGACCCTACATAATCCTCCAACTGCAACTCCATTCTCTGCTCCCTTTACAGCAAGACTTCTGGGGAAGTATGTCTGTACTTACCAACTCCATGACCTCACCTCCCAGTGTCTTTTCAACCCTCTCTAATCTGGCTTCTATCCTCACCCAGCTGAAACTGCTCCTCCAGGATTTCTCCCATGATTCCTCAGTGCTAATTCCAGTGATCATCTTGTTCATCTCAGCAGCATTTGACAAAGTGAACCGCTTCATACTTTTAGCAGTTTTTTAATCCCTTGGCTTTTCCTTATTTACATCCTACCTCACTGACTGTTCTTTCTCAGTCCTTCTTGCTCACTCTTTCTCTGCTATTTAATTTCTAAATGTGAGAGTGCCTCAGGGCTCAAGTCTATAATAATTTTATATACTACATATTTTACTTATTTGTCTCTTCTCACCAAAATATAACTTCCAAAATGACAGAGGTTTTTCCACTTTTTAAAAAAACATTGAAATAAACTCAATCTTTTAAAAAATATAAAAGTACTGTACAAAGATCTTTTATTTTTCAGAACTGTTTTGAGAGTAAATAGCCAACATGATACCCAATGGCCCTGATTATATCAGTGTGTAATTCCTATAAAGACATTCTCCTGCATAAAACCTCAAAACAATTATCCAAATTAGGAAATTAATACTGATACATTACTACCACCTAATCATCAGATTCCACTCAATTTCATCGATTGTCCCAATAAGACCTTCATAACAAAAGCATCTAATTCAGAATCATATTGTATTTGGTTGTCATGTTTTTTAAGTCTCTTTGAATCTGGATTATTTCCTCAGTTGTTTCTTTCTGGACTTTTTATGACCTTGCCACTTTTGAAGACCACAGACTAGTTATGTTATAGAAAGTTCCTAAGGTTTTTCTGGTGTTCTCTCGATTCCATTAAGTTATGCATCTTTGGTAGGAATACCACAGAAGTGATGCTCTCACTGCATCCTTTCAGGTGGCATTCAGTTTTTGCAGTTTTGATTTGCCCCATTATTGATGATGTTCACTTGGATCACTTGATTAAGGTGAGGCCTGCAAGCCATCTTCACTGTAAAGTATTTGGGGAGGAGGTGCCTTGAGACTACTGCTCATCAAATTTTCAGTTTGTTTGTTTATTTATTTAGAGGCAGGATTTCACTCTGTCGCCTAGGCTGGAGTGCAGTGGCGCGATCTCAGCTCACTGCAACCTCTGCCTCCCAGGCTCATGCAATCCTCCCGCGTCAGCCTCCTGAGTAGCTGGGACTACTGGCACGCGTCACCATGCCTGGCTAATTTTTGTATTTTTAGTAGAGATGGGGTTTTGCCATGTTGCCCAGGCTTGTCTGGAACTCCTGAGCTCAAGCAATCTGCCTGCCTTGGCCTCCCAAGTGCTGGATTACAGGTGTGAACCACCGTGCCTTGTCATGCATTTATTTATTATATCAGTATGGACCCATGGCTTCTATTTTATTCAAATCATAAGGAGTTATAGTCCATTACTATTATTTATTTTGATGTTCACACTGTCCTCGATTTGGCCAGTGAGCCCCTGCAAGTTGTCTTCTGTGCCATTTTGACATATTTCCATCATTCTTCAAGCACTTTCTTGTTTTCTGGCACAAGATATTCTAAGGCTCACCTTGTTCCTTCCTTGCTTCCGAAAATGGAATAGGCATTTCTCCAAGGAGCCCTGATTCCTCAAAGTGCATAATAGTATTAAAAAAACAGGATCTGGGCACTAGGGTATCACTGTTCCCAGGCCCTATCAGTGAACAGAGCTGGAAGATATATGTATTTACACTATATTTATCTGTATATCTATCTATTTATATTGAAAATCATGAATCCACACCAATATCTCCAATTCTAATCTCACACCACAGGATTCACTCTAGTTTTCTTCTTTCACATGTTTTAACTCTCTTCTCTGACAGTAAGAAACTTAGCATCCATTATACTCATTATCCTTAAAATGTATCCTTAGTACATTTACATATTTGATGGGTTTGCCTGTATGTAACCAATTCCCCAACTCTGCCCAAGTGCTCTCCACTCAGGCTCTGACATCCCTCAGTGGGTTGCTTCCTTCCCCAACACCTGGACACCCTCCTTACCATGATACATCTCTGATTTTATAATATGCTGAACCACTGTCCTGATAGGAAGAATAGAAATTTTTCACTCATTCCACTTCTGTATTCTAAACACCTGGAAGAGTGACTGGAACATGGTACATGCTCAATCAATATCAGTTGATCGAATAAATCTCTTGCTGATTATTTAGTATGTTCCCTCCAAGCTGAACATTCTAAGCTTTTTGTTTTTGAGACGGAGTCTCGCTCTGTCACCCAGGCTGGAGTGCAGTGGCGCGATCTCGGCTCACTGCAACGTCCGCCTCCTGGGTTCAAGCGATTCTCCTGCCTCAGACTCCCGAGTAGTTGGGACTACAGGTACTCGCCACCACGCCTGGCTCATTTTTGTATTTTTAGTAGAGAGGGGGTTTCACCACGTCAGGAGATCGATCTCCTGACCTCGTGATCCGCCCGCCTTGGCCTCCCAAAGTGCTGGGATTACAGGCGCGAGCCACGGCGCCCAGCCTTTATTATTATTATTATTATTATTATTATTTTTTAATTAACTCTTCAAGGCCACATGATTCCAGTACAACCGCTTGCGGGGTTCCAAGCCACGTCTTGGCTATGTAAATGCAGCACATAGACTAGCCATGGGAGGGCAGCAGAGGGCCACTATATAGGTGCAACCTTAGGCTTCAAAATTCTTGGACCATTCTGACGTGATTAAACTAAAAACGAATGAGTTCATGCATATCGAGATACCCTGAGGTGTACAAAGGATGAGTCAAGGTAGGGGAGAGAGAGTTGAAGAGTGACAGCTGAGAAACAGAGATAGGACATGTCCAAGAAGTGCCAGGATAACCCAACAACACAGGCTGATTGAGGAAACTGCCAGAGATTAGACAAAGTAGACTGAAGAGGGAAAGCAATGTTTGTTGGAGATTTTGCTTTAGTTTTTGATAAATATTTCTTAGTCATACCAATTGTTTTAAATATAATTACGCCCCCAAACCAAATTTCTACTCTTATTCTGGCAACAGAATAAAAATCAATATCAATGTTTGATCATTTTCAAAGAAACTCAGTTCCTATCTTGGTTGAAATGCAGTGACATCCATATGACAATTGAGCTCTTCATGTGGCACTAATATAACTAAGCCCTGAGCACATCCCTTGCACTTCTATTTAGTGAAGTCTTTTAAAAAATATTTTCTTTAAAGTTGTTAAGTGGAATTACTAAAAATTACAATCAGCAGTATTTTCTACTCTTTTAGCTTATTTTTAAAAATATTTATCTCCATGCTTTTCAATATTACACCTATATTGCTTCTTCTTGATTTTTCCATTTTAAGATACTGACTTCCTACTATGGAAGTTAAAGATGAAGCTCTATTTCCTCCTCCTCCATCCCCATCAAGCATAGTACCCTTCTCCAAAGCCCATCCTTCCAAATGTAATTCTTTTTTTGAGGGGGAGGGGGGATCAGTACTCAGTTTTTTTGTTTGTGGTTTTTTTTTTTTTTTTTTTTGAGACGGAGTCTCGCTCTGTCACCCAGCCTGGAGTGCAGGGTGCGATCTCGGCTCACGGCAAGCTCCGCCTCCCGGGTTCACGCCATTCTCCTGCCTCAGCCTCCCAAGCAGCTGGGACTACAGGCGCCCGCCACCACGCTCGGCTAATTTTTTTGTATTTTTAGTACAGACGGGTTTTCACCGTGTTAGCCAGGATGGTCTCGATCTCCTGACCTCGTGATCCGCCCACCTCAGCCTCCTAAAGTGCTGGGATTACAGGTGTGAGCCACCGCGCCCGGCCAATACTCAGTATTTATGTAACAATAAATACAATTACTTTCCTTTCTTGCACAAGATTTTGTTTTCCCTAGAATTAATAGCTGCATAATTCTTACAGCCGCTTAGTTTTCTGTGTACCTGTCATGAGTTAAACTCCAAACTCTCGGTCAAATCTCCTCTTGAGGATTCAACGCCAGCTGGAATTTTGTCAATTCCATCTTTCTGAAGCAGTCTCCCAAAGATTTCTGACCGAATCTAATCTGGATGCGTTGCTGTCTATGCCTATACACAGCTATTGTTTCCGGAGCTCTTTCAGTATCATCTTGGGATCTTACTATTTTCTGTGTTTGTTATTTATTGTATTTCCTGCATTTCATAATTTCCTTCTTCTTGGCTTATTCCCTCATTTTGGTGGATCAGACCTACAGGATCTTCCTGGAGGTACTGAGAAAGGTAAGATAGGTACTATTTTTTGTGTGTAGTGATTTAGCACATCTGAAACTCTATTCTATTCACACACTAGATTGGTAGTTGGATGAGTATTGAAGACTAAATCGGAAGTAATTTTCCCTCAGAGTTTTGAAGAGAGTGCCGTATGGCTTCCTAGATTCTAACTGAGCAATCTGAAGCCACTCTGATTCTATAGTCTGTATAACCTGGAAGGGTGTGGGATCTCTTTTTCCTCGATGTTCAGAAAATTCACAATGATATGCCTTGACGTGGATACTTTAATATTTGTGCTGGGCGCTTAGTAGGATCTTTCAGTGTGGAAACTCATCTCCTTAACATCTGGACAACTTTCTGAAGTCATTTATTATTTCCTTCCTTTCATTTTTTTTTGGTTTGGAACTCCTGGACTGGTCCTGTGATGTGACTGCAGCCGCCAGGCGCGTGCGCAGTGTACACTGCGTGCGCATACGCGAGCCCGTTGCGCCTGCGCGCGGTGCCGCCGTCGCCCCTCTTTTCGCGGCGCTCTCCACCTGCGCGGGCCTGAATGGCCTTCAGGAGCGCAGTCGGCCTGAGGAGTTGATGGTTACCGCCGTGAGCCCAAGTAACTCGCCCTCCTTCGGCCAGAAACCCTCCGCCTGGGCCCGCGCGAGAGGAGCGCGGCCTCTGAGGGGAGCGGCGACCCCGCCAGCCCCTGTCTCTTTCCCTGGCGGCGGCGGCTTCTTCCGTGGGACAATATGTTCAAGAGAATGGCCGAATTTGGGCCTGACTCCGGCGGGAGAGTAAAGGTCAGTGCCCGGACCGCCCCTCTTCCGGGGTGGCTCTCCCGCCCCGGTTCCTCCCTGCGCGGCGCGGGGAGGGCCCACTGGGTTTCCTTTCGCGCCTTTTCTCCTCGGGTTTGAACCGTGGTTTCAGGTTGGAGAGCGAGTCAGAGCCATTGAGCGAAAAACCGGCGTTCATTGGGCCCCAACTTCCTCGCGTCACTGCCACCTCCCATCCCCGCCAAAAAACAAACAGATAAATGGTGGCTTGGGGAAACCCGGACGTGGCTGCCAAGGAAACGGGCGACTCCGAGGGCTGGGAAAGCTCAGCTTGGTGCACATTCGCTGCCAATCTAGGTTATTGGTGAAGCGGTGACGCCACCCTCCTGGTGTGAGGACAACAATAACTGTAGCAAACAGTCGCTGAGCGCTTACCCGCAGTATTTCCAAGTGCGGTAACTGAGACACCGAGGCATACGAAAGCTAAGAAAATTTGCTGGAGTTCATGGTGTTCACAAAGCCTCAAAGCAAGAGCATAACACTGTGCCTGGCACATGGGGAACATTCAGTAAATGTCAACTTCTTTTGTTTTTGATGAAATTACCATAGACCCTAGCGTAATGTTTGACATTGTAATATTTATTTCCCTCACACATACCCTGGCACGTTCATTTTTTTTGTTTTTTGAGACGAAGTGTCTGTCTTGTTGCCCAGGCTGGAGCGCAATGGCACGATCTCGGCTCACTGCAACCTCCGCCTCTCGGGTTCAAGCGATTTTCCTGCCTCAGCCCCTCTAGTAGCTGGGATTACAGGTGCCCGCCACCACGCCCGCCTAATTTTTGTATATTTAGTAGAGACGGGGTTTCACCATGTTAACCAGCCTGGTCTTGAACTTCTGACCTCAGGTGATCCACCCTCCTCGGCCTTCCAAAGTGCTGGGATTACAGGCGTGAGCCACCTTGCCCGGCCCTGCACGTTAATTTTTGAGGCAGGACCCACTGGCTCCAGATAAAAACAACTATTTGTACCCCTTCTGATTTTTATTTATAAAGGAAAGGAAATTTTTCTTTAAAAAGAATCAACCACGGCTGGGCGCGGTGGCTCACGCCTGTAATCCCAGCACTTTGGGAGGCCGAGATGGGTGGATCACCTGAGGTCAGGAGTTTGAGACCAGCCTGGTCAAGATGGGTGAAACCCCGTCTGTACTAAAGATACAAAAATTAGCCGGGCGTAGTGGCGGGCGCCTGTAATCCCAGCTACTCGGGAGGCTGAGGCAGGAGAGTCGCTTGAACCTGGGAGGCGGAAGTTGCAGTGAGCTGAGATCGTGCCACTGCACTCTAGCCTGGGCGACAGAGCAAGACAATGTTTCTTTAAAAAAAAATAGCAATAATTAGTAGGTTTTAAAAATACTTATCTGTGTGTGTGTGTGTGTGTGTGTGTGTGTTTTGTTTTGTTTTTTTTTTGAGACGGAGTTTTGCTCTTGTTGCCCAGGCTGGAGTGCACTAGCGCAATCTCGGCTCACCGCAACCTCCACCTCCTGGATTCAAGCGATTCTCCTGCCTCAGCCTCCCGAATAGCTGGAATTACAGGCATGCGCCGCCATGCCCAGCTAATTTTGTATTTTTAGTAGAGACGGGGGCTTCTCCGTGTTGGTCAGGCTGGTCTCGAACTCCCGACCTCAGGTGATCTGCCCGCCTCGGCCTCCCAAAGTGCTGGGATTACAGGCGTGAGCCACCGTGCCTGGCCGCTTTTCTTCATTTTTATTGTTGTTGGTTACATTCACTCAGCACTTTTCACATGTGGTAAATCTTGCTCATTGTTCTTCAGATACATTTCTGTAACTGAGCCATTGGTTTCAGATTCATGTGCAACATTCAATAGTTTCACTTCAATTGAAATTTTTTATCTTTCCAACATAATCTGTCAATACGCACTGCCTTTGCACTTATCAGATATAAGAAATATGTATGTTAAACTAAGGACAAATGTAGCAAACATGTCATCAGCCACTATTTACCAAGCTTCAGTCATCCAAGTGACACTTGGCCATTTTTGCCATGTCTGAATTCAACTGTAATATTTATTGTAACATTTACATTTAAATCAGTTTATTTTTTAAAAGCCCCTTTCTAAGCGTTAATGTTTTTTAAATTGTAGGGTGTTTGGTTGTTTTTGTTTTTTTTTTTTTTTTGGAGACAGAGTCTCGCTCTGTTGCCCAGGCTGGAGTGCAATGGTATGATCTCGGCTCACTGCAACCTCTGCCTCCCAGGTTCAAGCAATTCTCCTGCTTCAGCCTCCCAAGTAGCTGGGATTACAGATGCACACCACCAAGCCCAGCTAATTTTTGTATTTTTAGTAGAGATGGGGTTTCACCATCTTGGCCAGGCTGGTCTTGAACCTCTGACCTCAGGTGATCCACCCACCTTGGTGAAATTGTAGGTTTTAATTTCTAGTTACAGTTATTACTATTTTTTAATACTGATTAAACACGTAAGTAAAAAAATGAAAAATGTTTGACCTTTATTCTACCTCTCACAAATTACTCCTAATATTTATACTATACTTTGGGAAACACTGCCACAGGCTAGGTGATAAGGACATTGCCACAGGTGATGCCAGTCAGAATTGGCCATTTTTATTTCAATGCCTAGCTTTCAGGTGTTTAAGTAAAGGCCTTTTGCATTTCTTTTAACAACACTCTAAAAGCGCTTTGCATGGTAATTTAAATAAAAGCATTTTCAAAGAGGGAACATTGTAATTATTCTGGTGTTTTTTGTGTTAATATGAAAGGATGTGTCTGAAATTGATTTGAGAGAAATCCATATTATAAGCAAACTATAGATTGTTAGACTGCCATTCTTTAAAGCAAGTTTTCAGAGCTCTTATTCTGCATATTTAGCTAATGGTACAATATTCATTTATTTTAAAATTATTTTTCTTTTAGGGTGTTACTATCGTTAAACCAATAGTTTACGGTAATGTTGCTCGGTATTTTGGAAAGAAAAGAGAAGAAGATGGGCACACTCATCAGTGGACAGTATATGTGAAACCATATAGAAATGAGGTAGGCACTCATTTTTTCTGTAACTGTTTTACTTAAAGTTGTCTGTAATTTGTTTTGCTTAAAGACAACCTGTAATTTTTTTTTTTTTTTTTTTTTTTGAGATGGAGTCTTGCTCTGTTGCCCAGGCTGGAGTGCAGTGGCGTGATCTCAGCTCACTGCAAGCTCCACCTCCCGGGTTCACGCCATTCTCCTGCCTCAGCCTCCCGAGTAGCTGGGACTACAGGCGCTCGCCACCATGCCCGGCTAATTTTTTGTGTTTTTTGGTAGAGACGGGGTTTCACCATGTTAGCCAGGATGGTCTCAATCTCCTGACCTTGTGATCCACCCGCCTCGGCCTCCCAAAGTGCTGGGATTACAGGCGTGAGCCACCGCGCCCGGCCGACAACCTGTAATTTTTTATAGTAACTTTCTGATTATAAAATTGGTCCGTTGTAGGAATGTTGTCAAAAAGTTTTTGAAAAAATAGAGAACTGTCATCTTCATATGATACTACAAATCAATTTTCCAAAAATGTTTCCTAATTAAAATTAAGATAACAAGAACTATTTATGCTATAAATACAGTACAAGTACATCTTCCTAACATCATATCTAAGTTAACATAGTATTTAATCAGGAGTTTCAGGAATAAGCAGCTAATCCTTAAAGTAATAATGTGGTAATAAGAATGTGAAAGACAGCTCTGCTGTGTCATCTGATTGCTAGTAATTTTGTTTCACTGCTGAATCTTCAATGCCTGGAACATAGCCGGTACATAGTAGGCATTTAACAGATATTTATTGAGTGAGTAAATTATTCCTCTATTTAAAACCCTTCAGAGTCTACCCAAAAACTTGCATGTGAATATTGATACCAGTGTTATTCATAATAGCCAAAAAGTGGAAACAATTCATTTGTCTATCAACTGATGAATGGATAAATAAAATGTGATATATCCATACAATTGAATATTATCAAGCAATAAAAAGTAAAGTACTGATAAAGTAAAGATGCTACTACATGGATGAAACTTGAAAGCATTATGCTAAGTAAAAGAAGCCAAATATAAAAAAGGCCACATATTATATGCTTTTATTTATATGAAATGTCCAGAAGGGGCAAATCCATAGACAAAATAGATAAGTGGTTGCTAGTGTGTGGGAGAAAGGGTATTGAGGTAAGTGCTAATGGATATGGCTTTCTTTTGTGTGATAAAAATGTTAATTGTAGTGATTCTTATGAGACTCTGTAAATATAACTAAAAACCATTGGCTAGGCAAAATGGCTCATTCCTGTAATCTCAGCACTTTGGGAGGCCCAAGCGGGAGGATCGCTTGAGCCCAGGAGTTTGAGACCAGACTGGCAACATAGTAAGACTCCATCTCTACAGAAAAAAAAGGTATCATTATAGTAAGATTCCAGTTTATTTTTTAAATAATAAAGTTAGATATGAATGTAGATATAAGTAATTTAAAAATTCCTAAAAGTAAATTAAAAAGTTAATAAACATTACTATTGAATGTGACTTATTGCTTTGCATTTTTTTATTCTTCTATAATGAATTATATATTTTAAAAGCCACTTTTGCCAACAGAAACCCTTTTATTTGCCATAACTAATGAATATGCTTCTGTACTTTTAAAATAAAGAAAATGAGGAGTTTTTGTATTCAACAATCTTAGATTGCTTTAAATTAGTTGTCCTTAGCTTTATGTAATATAATTTTTTGTTTGTTTGAGATGGAGTTTCTCTCTTACTGCCCTGGCTGGAATGCAATGGTGCGATCTCAGCTTATTGCAACCTCCGCCTCCTGGGTTTAAGCAATTCTCCTGCCTCAGCCTCCTGAGTAGCTGGGATTACAGGCGCCGCCACCATGCTTGGCTAATTTTTTGTATTTTTAGTAGAGATGGAGTTTCACCATGTTGGCCAGGCTGGTCTCGAACTCCTGACCTCAGGTGATCCACCTGCCTTGGCCTCCCAAAGTGCTGGGATTACAGGCGTGAGCCACCGTGCCCGGCGTATGTGATATAATTTTGTTCTTTGAAATTGACTATAGATTTGCCTTATATTTCTGTAATAGTACCAGATATGTACTGTTGTTTTAATGGAAAAAAATCAAAATTGATTTAGAATATTATCTATAGAGGTGTATTAAAACAAGATTTGCCAAAAAAAAAAAGTGAATTTGGGATGTGTATTTCTATATATTACAAATCATAAAAGAATTCAACACAGGCTTCCTTTTTGTTTTTTTAAAAAAAGCAAAATAGGCCAGGTGCGGTGGCTCACGCCTGTAATTCCAGCACACTGGTAGGCCGAGGCAGGTGGATCACCTGAGGCCAAGAGTTCGAGACCAGCCTGGCCAACATGGTGAAACCCCGTCTCTACTAAAAATACAAAAAATTAGCCAGGCATGGTGGCAGCCGCCTGTAATCCCAGCTACTCAGGAGGCTGAGGCAGGAGAATTGCTTGAACCTGGGTCAGGGAAGTTGCAGTGAGCCAAGATCATGCCACTGCACTCCAGCCTGGGCAACAAAGCGAGACTCCATCTCAGGAAAAAAAAAAAAAAAGCAAAATAACTTCCCAGGTGTAGTTCATGTTTTTTAGAAAATTAGATTCCATAAAATTTGAAGGGAAGTATGTTTTTTAGAAAATTAAGTATATACGCTCAGTGTATTTTTTTTCCTAGTTTTCATTTGTAGATCATAAAACTAACTAATTCCTTATATTTTAGGATATGTCAGCATATGTGAAGAAAATCCAGTTTAAATTACATGAAAGCTATGGCAATCCTTTAAGAGGTACAATATAGTCTTTTGATTCACAATATCCAAAGTTAAAAATGGCTAGGAAACTAAACCAATAATTTACTATTTTTTTCTGTCTTTAGTTGTTACTAAACCTCCATATGAAATTACTGAAACAGGATGGGGTGAATTCGAAATAATCATCAAAATATTTTTCATTGACCCTAATGAAAGACCTGTGAGTAGCATTAATCTTTGTAAATATAAAATAAATTTCTTAGTAAATGTGAACATGTAATAATACTTAATGAATAGTGTTCATTCAGATGTGTTTTATGTAAATTTATGGCACAGTGTATCTTGCCATGAGTTAAGTTTTTCATTTTTAAATGTAGCGCCTTTCAAAATCCTTTTTTTTTCAAGTATGGAAAAAAACATATAATATGAACATGTATTGGAAAGAAACCATGGAAATCAGATGACTACTGCAGCAAAAAAACTTAAAACTATTATTATCATTCGGTTATTAGTAATAAGTTGAGCCCATATGCGGTGTAAAATGATTTTTATAGTTTTTGGTAGTTAAACCCTAAGAAACAGTGTTTTTGCTTTTTTAAGCTGTCATCAGTACTAGCGCTTCATTTTATATCTTATTTATGAGTCTTTATTTTTATAGCCACTGGCTTTTTCATCTTTTGATCTCTTCTTATCAGATTGTTGCTTGATAATGTAAAAAAAAAATCCCTCCAGGCTTTTGCTTTGATTCTTCAGCAACTTTGTTAGGTTGTGATACCCTCATTTTAGAGATCAGGATACCAAGGCTCAGAGGTCAAGTCGCTGCTCAAAAACACTCAGTTAATTATGGTAGAGCTAGTTTTTGAACCCAGATATTTGCATTCATACCTTTTTCTAGTATTTTTTCTTTTGAGTAAAACCACTAGGCCTTTTTTTTCTTAAGCCTGTAGGGTCAAAACTCAGTAATGGCTCTCACATTCCACATATGTGGCTGGGGTTTAACTCCAGTTTCAAGGCTTTCACATTCATCACCATTTTATCTTGTTAGAATCACATCAGTCTTTTAGCACCAAACATTTACATTTTAATTATCAGATTATATTTTTTAAACTGTGTATGTATTTTTAAAGGAGCTGAGTATCACCTGGACCAGTATTTCAGCAAACCGGTTCCTAACTGGCTGCATCAGAAACACCTGAGGTGCTTGCTTATTTATTTATTAATTTTTGTGAGGTGCTTTTTAAAAATTCAAGCTCCTAGGCCTCACCTTTTGGAGAGTCTGATTCAGTAGGTTTGGAATGGGGCCAGCACCCCAGGTGATTTTGATGCACAATGAGAATTGGGACCCAATGACGTAGACTTACTCTTTTCTTCCTACGTAGGAATTTATTTAGGCAATATCTCAAATGAGAATCTAGTTTGGGCTTGCATATCTCCAATATGGAGAATTAACTTATGTCACTAAGTAAAACATCCTATTCAAGGTTGGGGTAGTTTTAGTTTTAAGAAAGCTGTACTTTGTTATGCTTTCCTGAACTTTTTACTGATTACTATTCCTACCTTAGTTTTCTTTTCTCATGAGTAAGCATCCATAGCTCATTTAAACATTTTTTGTGTTTTCATGTGATGAAGTTTTTAGATCTCCTACCATCTGTGTTGCCCTTCAGGAAAACACACTCATGTTATATTTTGTTTGGCAATAATTTTTTTTTTCTTTTGAGACAGAGTTACACTCTGCTGCCCAGGCTGGAGTACAGTGGCATAAACACAACTCACTGCAGCCTCTACCTCCTGGCCTCAAACAGTCCTCTGCCTCAGCCTCCCCAGTTGATGGGACCACAGATGCATGCCACCATGCTGAGTTAATTTTTTATTTTCTGTAGAGATAGGGGCTTGCCATGTTGCCCAGGCTGATCTCAAACTCCTGGGCTCAAGCATTCCTCTCGCCTTGCCCTCCCAAGGTGCTGGGATTACAGGCATGAGCCACCATGACCGGCCAAGAAATTATTAAATATTATATCTGCTATTTGCAAGATATTGTTTAAGGGATTGAGAAGGATACAAAAATGAGACACTGACCTTAATGAGAATAGTTTATTAGGGAAAAGAGAGCATAGAATTTAGCAGATGTTGAGAGGGAGAGAGAAGCAGCCCATATGTTACTAGAGTAGAAGCTCTTTTTAACTTTGTAAGATTGCTGGGTTTTCATTTTTATTTTGAGAATATGCTGCCTTACCTCCCTGTCTCCTCATCTGTTACCCCTTATCCCCAGTTGGAAAATAAATCTATGAAAGAAATCATTGTATCCTGTAACCTCATTATGAGACAGCTCTTGAAGTCACTCTTAGAAAGGTATAACCTATTGCACTGCTATGGTGATTAATCTGTTGAATAGATTCCCATATAGATTTACATAGGCCTGAATTTTATTCTCTAAAAAATATTATAGGGTTTTTTAGTATTATTAAACTATTGTACTTTTTCAATAGTTAGCTCTTACAGAAAATGTCCAGTGAAGGTTTATTTAAAATATCTAAGAAAGACAACTTGGTTGGAAGGTAACTTGTGATTTACTTCTGCTACCCAGTAACCTATTATACAGATCAAGCCACTATGAAAAGAATGGTTGTTTCTAAAAGCAAAATGTCAAATTGAGTTTTCATTCCTAGAAATAGGGATTTCTAGGCAAGTATAGGCAGTTTCATTGTTCTAAGAATTTTCAAACACCACTCAAAATTACAGACATCTGTCTTGAAATGTTTTTATTGCCTATATCCGCATGAATGCCTCTGGAAGTCTGAATAATAAATTTAGGGAAGGACAGTTTTACAATGTAATTGTAAGAATTTTTTAATTGTAAAAGTCAGTTGTGCACATGGTTTTAAGAGAAGATTTTTGAAATAAGTGTAAGTCTTCTGTATTAGTTTTCTGGTACCATAAACTGGGTGGATTAAAACAACAGAAATTTATTCCCACAGATCTGAAGGCTAGAAGTCTGAAATCAAGGTGTTGGCCATGTTTTTTCCAAAGCCTTTAGGGGAGCATCTTTCCTTGCCTCTTCCAGCCCCAGATGTTCCTTGGCTTTTGGCAACATATCTCTAATATCTTCCTCCATTGTCACATGGCCTTATCTTTCTCCCTGGTCTCTGTGTCTTCTTCTCTTCGAAGGACACCAGTCATATTGGATTGTGGTCCACCCTAATGACTTCATTGTAATTACACCTGCAAAGACCCTGTTTCCAAATAATGTCACATCCACAGGTACTGAGAATTAGGGCTTCGTATCTTTTGCCTGCATTTATAGTCCCAGTTACTTGGGAGGCTGAGGCAGGAGTATCATTTGAGATCAGGAATTCAAGACCAGCCTGGGCAACATAGTAAAACCCCATCTCAAACAAAATATACCTTTTGCAGGGAGGTCACAATTCAGCCCATAACATCTTTATCCCATCTTTGACCTCTTTTCCAAGAAAACTGCTTTTTAACAGTTACCTGTTTTCAATTCCTCTAGAAATTACTCACTCCCGTGCATCTCATATATTTAAATCCCTAATATTGGATTTCTCAGCTTCAGATAGTATCTTTCAGTGCCTAATGATTGATTATAGGTGATCCTTTTTCGTCCTCTTTCCAAGTTTCCTTTTTTCATTTTGCCAAAGGAATTTTTTCAGAAAGGATGCCTGAGAAATAAACTTTCAGAGATATTGCCCATCTGAAATGTCCTTATTTTTTCTTCATAGTTCATTGTTGGGGAGAAAAATTCTAGGCACTAAAGGTAGATATGCTTTCTTGTCTATGAGTGGAGAGAGAAGGGAAAGTCAAGAGGCCTAGCTACCCCATAGCATTCTTGACTTTGATACTTGCCAGTTCTGAGCTTGGAGCACTGTAGGGCTCCTGGGAGCTCTGGCTCACACCTCTTAGGCAGTTTTCTTAAGTTTTCAGGTTGTGGTTTTTCTCTGTCATTGTTTATTATCCTTCTTGGTAGACTCATCTGCTTTCTGTCTGTTCCAGAAATTTGTTAAATTATTTGCTTTAAATAATTTGATATGTAATTCATGCTCTCTTATTTTGCTGTTATTTTAGTAGAATTCTGTGCATTTCCCTCCTCCCCTTTCTACATTCTTGGTGCATCATCTTGAGCCTGGAAGATGTCCTTTAAGTAGGATATTTCCACTTGCTGAGCCATGTCCAGGGAAATCTGACATTCTGTTAATTGAGCTAGATTGTCTTTAGGGGGAGTTGATGGTGCTTGTTTAAATTCAGTTGCAAGGAATTTTATATTTTCTGACTTTTTCAGTGTACCCTTCCTTGCTCCCTATTTCATGACTTTTTTGAAGAGTACCATTCTCTTACAATTATGCTAGCTAACTTTTTAGAAAATTATTTGGGGTCTGGTTTTCAGAACTTCAACATGAAGTCTGATGTTTTCCGAACTAGATTTTATTTTGCTAAAATAATCACACATTGTGCTACAAAGCTTTTCCTTTAATGTCTTACTATACCTGTTTTTAGGTATTTGAAGACATGTTGCTCTTCCCAAAGTGAATTATTACTGACCAACTTATTTATTTATTATGTCATCTATGTAATAATCTTATAGATCCCCAAAGAAATTATCTTGCCCTCACTGAACTTTTTCATTCCCCACAGTAAATTTGTAAACTCTAATCTTCAAAGCAGTCACAATTAATCCACTTGTGTAAGTAAAAGAATTCATGTTTTAGTGATTTCTCAGTTTAATTTCTATAGCTTTATCTTGTGTTATTTTTAGTTTCCTCTCTAGAGATTCTTGAACAGATTCTTAATTACCCTCTAAAGAGTATTCATGTTAGGTAGATATGAATGGATCTAATAGGAAAATAAAGGTACAGAAAATTTGGGTGATTTGCTGCAATAAGTTGCAGTTGAAACAAGATCATGAATTTGACATGTATATACTTATTCCAGTCTCTATTTCAGTTAAAAAAATGCCAGTGTCTTATGATGATAAAAACCATTGCACAGATTTGACATCTGTTTCTATTTCACAGGTAACCCTGTATCATTTGCTAAAGCTGTTTCAATCAGACACCAATGCAATGCTGGGGAAAAAGACAGTGGTTTCAGAGTTCTATGATGAAATGGTAAGAAGATTTTATAATGATAGTTTAAAAGCATTTGAAGTTGGAGAACTTTGAAGTTATTGGGTTTTTGTTCATTTTATCCCATTAGATATTTCAAGACCCAACAGCAATGATGCAACAACTATTGACAACATCTCGTCAGCTAACATTAGGAGCCTATAAGCATGAAACAGAATGTAAGTGCCATGCATTCATAATTCTGAAAAATAACGTATTCTGTAATAGTGAAAAGGTTGTATGGTTCGTGCCTTTTACACTTTAAAAAAATGATATAGGTAAGGTTTTTAGGTGTTAAAAAACACAGTTTGTATTACAGTGGAACATGTAAAAAGGATGTTTTAAATTGTTCCCAAGTAGGCCTGCTTTCAAGAAGGGTGAAAGACAGCCTCTTACATTCGCTGAAGTAGTATGTCTGTTTTATTCCCTAATTACATTTAAGTATAGTTTTTTATTAGTCTTGCTTAGCCTATCATTTTCTGTTTACTAGTCTTTGCTAACAAAATCTGTGTGAAGAACCTTGCAAACCATAATTATACTTTTATATACTGTGAACTAGTTTATCTTATATTTTTGCTGATGTCATTTTACATAGTTTCAGATTAATGCTCAAGTGTTGACTACCTGAATGCCACATTGATAATCGGTCATGTGTATTTTCTCTCTAAGCTGACATGGTCTCAGAATCCTGTACGCATTAATCTGTGCATCTATTCTCAGTCATTTGCAATTGGCATTTAATATGAAATCTATTTGACATCCCTGTGTTAACACTGATGTTACTGTTCAGTCATTTCTTTGATTATTCATTCATTACAATATATAGTGAGTACCAGTTAATGCCAACCATTGTTCTAGGTGCTAGCTGCTGAGGTTAGAGCAGTGCCTGAATCAGACAAAAAGCCCTATCCTCATGGGCCCTACATTCTAGTGGGAGGAAAACAGGTATTAAATAAACAGAACAAAGAAGTATAAGGTAGTGATTAAGTGCTATAGAGACAAACAAAGTGGGGCAGGGAGCATCTTTGGTGGGACGAGATGGTTGGAGTTTTAGATACTGATATCAAAATGTCAGTCAGGAAATGCTTTCTGAGCATTTGGAGACCTAAAGGGGTAAAGGAGTGATCTAAGGGAAGGATATTATATGTAGAGGGAGCAGTGAGGACAAAGGCCCTCAAGTAAGTGCATGGCTGAAAAACAGCAAGAAGTCCAGTGTGACTAGAGTAGAGTGAACAAGAGGACGAGGAGTGGGAGATGAGATCAGAGAAGTTAATAGGGGACTAGGTCATATAGGGACTTGTGGGTAACTATGAGGGCTTCAGATTATTAAACTGAGATGTGAAGTCATTTGTGAGTTTTGAGCAAAGGAATGACATCAGATTTAACTTCTTTAAAATGTTTAATTTTGTGGGTATATTGTAGGTATATATATTTACTGGGTACATGGGATATTTTGATACAGGCATACAATGTCTAAAAATTACATCCAGGAAATGAGATATCGATCACCTCAAGCATTTACCCTTTTTGTTACAAATAATCCAAATATACTCTTTTAGTTATTTTTAAATGTACAATTACATTATTATTGACTATAGTCACCCTGTTGTGCTATCAAATGCTTAATTTATTCATTCTTTCTATTTTTTGTACCAATAACCATCCTTTACCCACCTACCCACTACCCTTCCTACCCTCTGGTAACCGTCATTCTACTCTGTTTTCTGTATCTCATGAGTTGTTTTTTTTGTTTTTTGTTTTTTTTTTTTTGAGACAGAGCCTCGCTCTGTTGGCCTGGCTGGAGGGCAGTGGCATGATCTCGGCTCACTGCAACCTCTGTCTCCCAGGCTCAAGTGATTCTCCTCCCTCAGCCTCCCGAGTAGCTGGGATTACAGGTGTGTACCACCATACCTGGCTAATTTTTTTAATATTTTTAGTAGAGACAGGGTTTCACCATGTTGGCCAAGCTGGTCTCGAACTCCTGACCTCAGGTAATCCACCCACCTTGGCCTCCCAAAGTGCTAGGATTACAGGCATGAGCCACCACACCCAGCCTAGTTGTTTTAATTTTTAGCTCCCACAAATAAGTGAGAATATATAATGTTTATCTTTCTGTGCCTGGCTTACTTCACTTAATATAATGACCTTAAGTTCCATCCATGTTGTTTGGAATGACAGGATTTCATTCCTTTTTTATGGCTGAATAGTACTCTGTTGTGTATATGTACCATATTTTCTTTATCCATTCATCTGTTGATGGACACTTGGGTTGCTTTCAAATCTTGGCTATTGTGAATAGTACTGCAATAACATAAACATGGAAGTGCAGATATCTTTTTGATATACTGACTTATTTTCTTTTGGATATATACCTAGCAGTGGGATTGCTGGATCATATAGCTCTATTTTTTGTTTTTTGAGGAATCTCCAAAGTGTTGGCCATAGTGGTTTTACTAATTTACATTCCCACCAACAGTATATAAGGGTTCCCTTTTCTCTCCATCCTCGCCTGCATTTGTTATTGCCTGTCTTTTCGATAACAGCCATTTTAACAGGCATGAGATGACATCTCATTGTAGTTTTAATTTGCATTTTTCTGATGATCAGTGATGTTGAGCACCTTTTCGTATACCTGTTTGCCATTTGTATGTCATCTTTTGATAAATGTCTATTCAGATCTTTTGCCCGTTTTAAAATCAGATTCTTAAGGAGTTGTTCGAGCTCCTTATATATTCTGATTATTAATTCTTTGACAGATGGGTAGTTTGCAGATATTTTCTTCCATTCTGTGTGTTGTCTCTTCACTTTGTTGTTTCCTTTGTGGTACAGAAGTTTTTTAACTTGATGTGATCCCGTTAATCCATTTTTGCCTTGGTTGCCTGTGTTTATAGGGTATTACACAAGAAATCTTTGTCCAGTCCAGTGTCCTAGAGAGTTTCCCCAATGTTTTCTTTTAGTAGTTTAATAGTTTGAGATCTTAGATTTAAGTCTTTAATCCATTTTAATTTGATTTTTGTATATGGCGAGAGATAGGAGTCTAGTTTCATTCTTCTGCATATAGATATCCAGATTTCCTGGCACTATTTATTGAAGAGACCGTTTTTTTCCTCAAGTATATATTCTTGGCACCTTTGTCAAAAATGAGTTCCCTGTAAGTGTGTGGATTTGTTTCTGGGTTCTCTAGTCTGTTCCGTTGGTTTATGTGTCTCTTTTTCTGCAAGTACCATGCTGTTGTGGTTACTATAGCTCTGTAGTATAATTTGAAGTCAGGTGATTCCTCCAGTTTTGTTCTTTTTGCGGAGGATAACTTAGGCTATTCTGGATCTTTTGTGGTTCCACATAAATTTTAGGTTTTGTTTTTTTTTTCTATTTCTGTGAAGAATGTCATTTGTATTTTGATAGGGATTGCAGTGAATCTTTAGATTGCTTTGGAAAGTATGGGCATTTTAACAATATTGATTTTCCAGTTCATGAACATGGAATATCTTTCCTTTTCTGTGTGTTCTCTTCCGTTTCTTTCATTACTGTTTTATATTTCTCATTGTACATATCTTTCACTTCTTTGGTTAATTCCTAGTTATTTAATTTGTAGCTGTGGTAAATGAGATTACTTTCTTTTTTTTATTTAATTTTTTAGTATTTATTGATCATTCTTGGGTGTTTCTCGGAGAGGGGGATTTGGCAGGGTCATAGGACAATAGTGGAGGGAAGGTCAGCAGATAAACATGTGAACAAAGGTCTCTGGTTTTCCTAGGCAGAGGGCCCTGCTGCCTTCCGCAGTGTTTGTGTCCCTGGGTACTTGAGATTAGGGAGTGGTGATGACTCTTAATGAGTATGCTGCCTTCAAGCATCTGTTTAACAAAGCACATCTTGCACCGCCCTTAATCCATTTAACCCTTAGTGGACACAGCACATGTTTCAGAGAACACGGGGTTGGGGGTAAGGTTATGGATTAACAGCATCCCAAGGCAGAAGAATTATTCTTAGTACACAACAAAATGGAGTCTCCTACATCTACTTCTTTCTACACAGACACAGTAACAATCTGATCTCTCTCTTTTCCCCACATTTCCCCCTTTTCTATTGGACAAAACCGCCATCGTCATCATGGCCTGTTCTCAATGAGCTGTTGGGTACACCTTCCAGACGGGGTGGCGGCCGGGCAGAGGGGCTCCTCACTTCCCAGACAGGGTGGCCGGGCAGGGGCGCCCCCCACCTCCCAGACAGGGCGGCGGCCGGGTGGGGGCTGCCCCCCCACCTCCCGGACGGGGCAGCTAGCCGGGCGGGGGCTGCCCCCCACCTCCCAGACGGGGCAGCTGTCGGGCGGAGACGCTCCTCACTTCCCTGACAGGGTGGCTGCTGGGCGGAGGGGCTCCTTACTTCCCAGACGGGGCAGCTGCCGGGCGTAGGGGCTCCTCACTTCTCAGACGGGGCAGCCGGTCAGAGACGCTCCTCACCTCCCAGACGGGGTGGCGGTGGGGCAGAGACACTCCTCAGTTTCCAGACGGGGTCGCGGCCGGGCAGAGGCGCTCTTCACATCTCAGACGGGGCGGCGGGGCAGAGGCGCTCCCCACATCCCAGAGGATGGGCTGCCAGGCAGAGACGCTCCTCACTTCCTAGACGGGATGACGGCCGGGAAGAGGCGCTCCTCACTTCCCAGACTGGGCGGCTGGGCAGAGGGGCTCCTCACATCCCAGACGATGGGCGGCCAGGCAGAGACGCTCCTCACTTCCTAGACGGGGTGGCGGCCGGGCAGAGGCTGTAATCTCGGCCCTTTGGGAGGCCAAGGCAGGCGGCTGGGAGATGGAGGTTGTAGCGAGCAGAGATCACGCCACTGCGCTCCAGCCTGGGCAACATTGAGCACTGAGTGAGCGAGACTCCGTCTGCAATCCCGGCACCTCGGGAGGCCAAGGCTGGCAGATCACTCGCGGTCAGGAGCTGGAGACCAGCCCGGCCAACACGGCGAAACCCAGTCTCCACCAAAAAATACAAAAACCGGTCAGGCGTGGTGGTGCGCGCCTGCAATCCCAGGCACTCAGCAGGCTGAGGCAGGAGAATCAGGCAGGGAGGTTGCAGTGAGCCGAGATGGCGGCAGTACAGTCCAGCCTGGGCTCGGCATCAGAGGGAGACCGCGCAGAGAGGGAGGGGGAGGGGGAGACTTCTTTCTTGATTTCATTTTCAGATTGTTCACTGTTGGCATACAGAGATGCTACTGATTTTTTTGTATGTTGATTTTGTATCCTGCAATTTTACTGAATTTGTTTATCAACTCAATAGCTTTTTTGGTGGAGTCTTTAGGTTTTTCCAAATATAATATCATCTACAGGCTGGGTGTGGTGGCTCACGCCTGTAATCCCAGCACTTTGGGAGGCCAAGGCAGATGGATCACCTGAGGTCAGGAGTTCAAGACCAGGCTGGCCAACGTGGCGAAACCCTGTCTCTGCTAAAACTATAAAAATTAACCGAGCATGGTGGCATGTGCCTGTAATCCCAGCTACTCGTGTGGCAGAGGCAGGAGAATTGCTTGAACCTGGGAGGCGGAGGTTGCAATGAGCCGAGATTGTGTCACTGCACTCCAGCCTAGGCAACAGAGTGAGACTCTCTCTCAAAATAAATAAATAAATAAATAATGATAATATCATCTACAAACAAGGCTAATTTGACTTCTGCTGAATTTTATCAGATCCTTTTTCAGCATCAATTGAAATGATCATATGGTTTTTGTCCATCATTCTGTCAATATGAGGTATCACATTGATTTGCTCATGTTGAGCGATTCTTACATCCCTAGGATAAATCCCGCTTGGTCACGATGAATGATCTTTTTAAGGTGTTGTTGAATTCTTTTTGCTAGTGTTTTGTTATGGATTTTTGCATCAGTGTTCATCAGGGATATTGGCCTGTGGTTTTCTTTTTTTGATGTACCTTTGGTTTTGGTGTCTAGGTAATAGTGGCCTCATAGAATGAGTTTGGAAGTATTATTTTCTCAATTTTTTGGAATAGTTTGAGTAGGGTTGGTATTAGTTCTTCTTCAAATGTTTGGTAAAATTCAACAGTGAAGCCATTGGGTCCTGGGCTTTTCTTTGCTGGGAGACTTTTTACTACAGCTTCAATCTTGTTGCTTGTTACTGGTCTGTTCAGGTTTTGGATTTCTTCATGATTCAATCTTGGTAGGTTGTATGTGTCTAGGAATTTATCCATTTCTTCTAGATTTTCTAATTTATTGGCATATAATTGCTCATAGTGGCCACTAATGATCCTTTGAATTTCTGCACTGTCAGTTTTAATGTCTCCTTTTTCATCCTTTGAGTTTTCTCTTTTTTCTTAATCTGGCTAAAAATTTGTCAGTTTTGTTTATCTTTTCAGAAAACCAACTTCTTGTTTCATTGGGCTTGTATTTTTTCTTCATTTCAATTTTATTTATTTTTACTCTGATCTTTTTTCCTCTACTAACTTTGGGTTTGGTTTGCTCTTGCTTTTCTCATTTTTTACAATACATCGTTAGATATTTTATTTGAAGTTTTTCCTCTATTTTGCTAGAGACATTTAAAGCTACACATTTCCCTCTGAGTACTGCTTTTGCTGTGTTGTTTCCATTATCTGTTTCAATAAATTTTTCAGTTTCCATCTGTCCTTCCTTCCTTCCTTCCTTTCCTCCTTCCCTCCTTTCTTTCTTTCTAACTTTTTTGGAGCTGGGGATCTCGCTGTGTTTACCAGGCTGGTCTTGAACGCTTGCCTTCAAGCGATCCTCCCACCTCAGCCTCCCAAAGTGCTGGGATTATAGGTGTGAGCCTCCGCACCTGACCCAGTTTTTCAATTCTTAATCTCTTCATTGACCCACTGGTCATTCAGAAGCATATTGTTTAAATTCCATGTGTTTGTATAGTTTCCAGAATTCCTCTTGTTATTGATTTCTAATTTTATTCCATTGTAGTCAGAGAAGATACTTCACATTACTTGCTTTTTTTAAAAAAATGTTTTATGACTTGTTTTGTGGCCTAACATATGGTCTTTATCCTTGAGAATGATCCATGAGGTCAGGAGAAGAATGTGTATTCTGTAGCCATTTGATGAAATGTTCTGTAAATACCTATTAGGTCCATTTGGCCTATTTTGCAGATTAAGTCCAGTGGTATTTTTTTGTTGATTTTCTGTCTGGATGATCTGTTCAGTGCTGAAAGTTGGATGTTGACGATGCCAGGTATTGTTGTATTGGGGTCTATCTCTCTTAAACTCTAATAATATTTGCTTTATGTATCTGACTGCTCCACTGTTGGGTGCATATATGTTTACAATTGTTATATCCTCTTGCTGAATTGACTCCTTTATTATTATATAACAACCCTGTCTCTTTTTATAGTTTTTGTTGTGCAATCTGTTTGTCTGATGTCAGTATTGCTACTCCTGCTCTTTTTTGATTTTGCATGCAATATCTTTTTTTTTCATTTGCACGCAATATCTTTTTCCATCCCTTTATTTTCAGTCTACGTGTGTCTTTATGGGTGAAGTGTGTTTCCTGGAGGCAGTACATCATTGGGTCTTGTTTTTTCATCCATTCAGCCACTCTGTGTCTTTTGATTGGAGACTTTAGTCCATTTACATTCATTGATATTATATTTACATTCATTAGTATTGATAAGTAAGGACTTCCACCATTTTATTTTTCTGATTGTTTGATGGTCTTCTCTTTCTTCTTTCCTTCCTTCCTGTTTTCCTTTTAGTGAAGGTGATTTTCTCTGGTGGTATATTTTAATTTCTTTTTATTTTTGTGTTTCTCTTTTATGTTTCTAGGTTTGAGCTTACCATGAAGCTTGCAAATAATATCCTATAACCCGTTGTTTTAAACTGATGACAGCTTAACACTGATTGCATAAACAAGCAAGCAAAAAGAAAGCAATAAACACTTTATATTTTAACTTCATCTCCCCACTTTTAACTTTTTGTTGTTTCTATTTATATCTTATTGCTATCTATGTCTTGAAAAATTGTAGTTATTATTTTTGATCGGTTCATCTTTTCATATTTCTACCTAAGACTTGTGTAGTTTACAAACTGCAATTACAATGTAATAATATTCTTTGTTTTTCTGTTTACTTGCCAGTGAGTTTTGTATCTTCAGGTGATTTCACATTACTTATTAACATGCTTTTCTTTCAGATTGAAGAACTCTTCAGCATTTCTTGTAGGGCAGCTCTGGTGTTGATGAAATCTCTCAGCTTTTGTTTGGGAAAGCATTTCTCCATGTTCGAAGGCTATTTTCACCAGATGTACTATTCTAGGACAAAAGGCTTTTTTTCCTTCAGCACTTTAAATGTCATGCCACTTTCTACTGGCCTGTAAAGTTTCCACTGAAAAGTCCACTACCAGATGTATTAGAGCTCCATTGTATGTTACTTGTTTTTGTGTTTATTTCCTCTTGTTGTTTTTAGGATCCTTTCTTTATCCTTGAGATTTATGAGTTTGATTATAAACTGCCTTGAGGTGTCTTCTGTGTGTTAAATCTCCTTGGTGTTCTATAACCTTCTTGTACTTGAATATTGATATTTTTCCCTGAATTTGGGAAGTTCTTTATTATTATCCCTTTGAATAAACTTTCTACTCCTCTCTCTATCTCCTCTTTAATTAAGGTCAATAACTCTTAGATTCTACCCCCACCCTGCCTTTTTATTTTGAGACAGGTCCTGACTTTGTCACCCAGGCTGGAGTGCAGTGGCATGATCTTGGCTCACTGCAACCTCCACCTTCCGGGTTCAAGCAATCCTCTCACCTCAGCCTCCTGAGTAGCTGGGACCCACAGGCACATGCCACCACTATGCCCAGATAATTTTTTTTTTTTTTTTGGTGGAGATGGGGTTTTGCCATGTTGCCCAGGCTAGTCTCGAACTCCTGGGCTCAAGCAGTCCTCCCTCCTTGGCCTCCCAAAGTGCTGGGATCATAGGTGTGAGCTGCTGCACCTGGCCTGGATTTCCCCTTTTCTAGGTTATTTTCTAGAACTTGTAGATGTGCTTCATTTTCTCTTGTCTCCTCTCACTGTGAATTTGCAAATAGCCTCTCTTCAAGCCCACTAATTCTTTGTTCTGCTTGATCAGTTCTGCTATTAAGTGACTGATGCATTCTTCCATATGTCAGTGGTGTTTTCAACTCCAGCATTTCTGCTCAATTCTTTTAATTTCCATTTATTTATTAAATTTATGTGATAGGATTCTAAATTCTTTATCTGTGTTATCTTGAATTTCTTTTGAGTTTCCTCAAAACAGCTATTTTGAGTTATCTTTCTGAAAGGTCACATATCTCTGTTAGAGATTGGTCACTGATGCCTTATTTAGCTCGTTTGGTGAGGTCATGTTTTCCTGGATGGTCTTGATACTTGTTGATATTCATCAACGTCTGGGCATTGCAGAGTTAGGTTTTTATTATAGTCTTTGTAATCTAGGCTTGTTGTACTTGTCCTTGGGCAGGCTTTCCAGGTATTTGAAGGAACTTAGGTGTTGTGATCTAAATTTTTGGTCACTGCAGCCATATCTGCATTAGGGGATACCCCAAGGCCCAGTAATGCTGTGGTTCTTGCAGATTTGTAGGGTACCACTTTGGTGGTCTTGGATAAGATCCAGAAGAATCCTCTGGATTAGCAGGCAGAGACTCTTGTTCTCGTCCCTTACTTTCTCCCAAACAAACGGAGTTTCTGTTTCTGTGCTGAACTGCCTGGACCTGAGGAGGGATGACACAAGCACCCCTTTAGCCACCACCACTGGGACTGCCTTAGGTCAGACTTGAAGCCAGCACATTACTGGGTCTTGCCCAAGGCCCACTGTAACCGCTGCCTGGCTGCCACCTATGTTTGTGTGAGGCCCTAAGGCTCTATAATCAGCAGGTGATGAAGTCAGCCAGTATCAGGGGAAATTCAGCCAGATATCAGGTGAAATTCACCCCCAATATTTCACATAGGTTCTTTCCTATTTTCCCTAAGTGTCGGCCAGTCTGAGAAATAAAGGGACAGAGTACGAAAGAGAGAAATTTTAAAGCTGGGTGTCCAGGGGAGACATCACATGTTGGCAGGTTCCATGATGCCCCACAAGCCGCAAAACCAGCAAGTTTTTATTAGTGATTTTCAAAAGGGGAGGGAGTGTATGAATAGGGTCTGGGTCACAGAGATCACATGCTTCACAAGGTAATAAGATATCACAAGGCAAATGGAGGCAGGGCGAGATCACAGGACCGGGGCAAAACTAAAATTGCTAGTGAAGTTTTGGGCACATATTGTCATTGATAACATCTCATCAGGAGACAGGGTTTGAGAGCAGGCAACCGGTCTGACCAAAATTTATTAGGCAGGAATTTCCTAGTCCTAATAAGCCTGGGAGTGCTACGGGAGACTGGGGCTTATTTCATCCCTACAGCTGCGACCGTAAAAGACAGCCGCCCCTGAAGCAGCCATTTCAGAGGCTTACCCTCAGGGACACATTCTCTTTCTCAGGGATGTTCCTTGCTGAGAAAAAGAATTCAGCGATATTTCTGCCATTTGCTTTTGAAAGAAGAGAAATATGGCTCTGTTCTGCCCGGCTCACCAGCAGTCAGAGTTTAAGGTTATCTCTCTTGTTCCTTGAACATTGCTGTTATCCTGTTCTTTTTTCAAGGTGCCCAGATTTCATATTGTTCAAACACACATGCTCTACAAACAATTTGTGCAGTTAACGCAATCATCACAGGGTCCTGAGGTGACATACATCCTCCTCAGCTTACAAAGATGACGGGATTAAGAGATTAAAGTAAAGACAGGCATAGGAAATCACAAGGGTATTGATTGGGGAAGTGATAAGTGTCCATGAAATCTTCACAATTTATGTTCAGAGATTGTAGTAAAGACAGGCGTAAGAAATTATAAAAGTATTAATTTGGGGAACTAATAAATGTCCATGAAATCTTCACAATTTATGTTCTTCTGCCATGGCTTCAGCCGTTCCCTCTGTTCGGGGTTCCTGACTTCCCGCAACATCTCTCCCTTTCTTTTTATATAAATGTGCCATGGTGATGAAGGCTTGTTCATTCTCTTGATTTTTACCCAGGATTCTTTGACTGGTCCGGCACACTAAAAACAAGCTGATTAAACAGAGAAATGTAATTCCACAATTTACTACAGTGGAGCCCCCAATAGACTTAATCCAAGTCGTGGGGTTTAATCCATAAAGATTTTCTGCCACCTGATCTAACGCCTCAGCTCCAGGCACAATGGATAAGTGAGCTTGAGAGGCTTCAAAAATATGTTTCTTTAATTTCGTTATGTCCAATGATAAATTATCTTCCCTACCCAGAAGGCGTCCTTTGACCATTTCCCATGAAATGATCAGTCTCATTATAGGAATAGGGGATGATACAGAAATCCAAAGTATTCCAGTTGCACTGCATTTGCATGCGATGTTCAAGACTCACCACCCAATCTCCAAGCCAAATAACAGACTGTCTTAAATCATTAATTTGATTAGCTTGTGTCCATCCCTTAAGGGCACTGAGTTTCCCTGGGCTGCGGGTAGGTCCAGAGATTCTGTCCAGGAGCCAGGGCCTGGAGTTGGAAACCTTAGGAATAATCCTGGTGCTCTGTTTTACTGTGGCTGAGCTGGCACCCAAGCTACAAGACAGCATCCTTCCCATTCTTCCCTCCCCTTTTTCCAGGCAGATGATTCTTTCCCCGTGTCCACCACTACCACAGGCCCACAAGGAGTTCTGTCAGGGTACCACAAATATTTACTTAAGGCCCAAGGGCTCTTCAGTCAGCTTGTGTTGAATACTGCCAGGCCTGGGACTTTCCCTTCAGGGCAGTGGGCTCCTCTTGGCCTAGGTAGGTCCAGAGATGCCATCCAAGGGCCAAGGCATGGAATTGGGGAGTTGGCACCAAAGCTTAAGACAAAGTCCCCTTTACTCTTTCCTGTGTGTGGAGGCTGTCCCAGTAATTCAGATTTGGTAGAATGGTGGCTTGGACCAGAGTGATAGCAATGGGAGAAGACATTAGATTTTGGACCTGATTTGAAAATAGGTACAGGAGGATTTGCTGATGTTTTGAATAATGAGGTATTGGAGAAAGAAAAGCAAAGGATGACTTACATGGTTTTGGGCCTGAGGAACTCCAAAAAAGTCATTGCTTTTTACACAGGTGGGAGGTCTTGGAGGAACAGGTTTTTGCAATTCAGAGTACAGCTTTGGCTGGCCAGGTGTGATGGCTCATGCCTATAATCACAGCACATTAGGGGGGCTAGCATGGGAGGATTGCCTGAGCCCAGGACTTCAAGACTAGCCTGAGCAATGTAGTGAGACCCCATCTCTACAAAAAAATTTTTTTTAATTTTCTGGGTGTGGTGGCACATTCCTGTAGTACCAGCTACTCAGGAGGCTGAGGTTGGGGGATTACTTGAGCCCAGGAGGGCAAGGCTTTAATGAGCTGTTGTCATGTGACTGCACGCCAGACTGAACAATACAACAAGATTCTGTCTCAAAAAAAAAAAAGTGCAAGTTTGGACATGATGGGTGTGGGATGTCTGTAAGACATGTAAGTTGAGATGTTGAGAAGGATGTTGCACCCTGGCATTCAAAGAGAGGAGAAGTCTAGCCTGGAGACATAAATTTGAAAGTTAATACAATTATAAATTATGAGACCAAACGGTATCATCAAAGGAGTAAGTGAAGATAGAAAAGAGGTCCAAAGACTGAGAGACCTGGGCACTCCAAAATTTAAAGATTGAGGAGATAACCAGCAAAGGGAATGAAGAACAAACAGCAAATATGGAGGGAGAAAAACTAGGTGCATGTAGTGTCCTCACAGCCAAGTGAAAAAAGTGTATCACGAACTAGAGAGTGTCTCATACTGCTGATAGGTCAAGTAAGATGAGGGCCCAGTAATTGGATAGAGTAAGATGGAGCTCCTTGATGACTTTAACAGGAGCAGTGTAAGGAGAACAGTAAGGTCAGAAGATGACTTGAAGTGGATAAGAGAACATCAGATAAGATAAATTGGAGACAGACACTGTGGACAACTCTGTCTTGAAGCCTGGCTGTAAAGAGGAGCAGTAGTCTTTGAAGCAGTAACAGAAGCAAGATACGGGGTCAAGAGGGTATTGTTTTCAGGGGGAAATAAACTAGTATATTTGTAGGCTGAAAGGGAGTGATGCAATAAAAGAAGAGGTAGAGGGATGGTAATGAAGTGGGGAGGGAATTGCTGTTTAACAATTAGTGGTTATAGAAGTGTTTTGTTTATATTTTCATAAAACACTTGATTAGGACTTAAAAGATCTGGGTACTAATTATAATTTTGTGACTTAGGTAGTCATTGAAAATTTGTATGCTTTAGTTTCTTTATCTGCAAAAATGTTATGAACATAAAACAGTTAAGTATATGATCACTTTGAAAAGGTGAAAAGCACTACTGTGCTTCATTATTGATCACTCTCTTCTTTCTCTCATACCATGAAATGTGCCCATTCATGGCAGAAAATTCTCTTTTAAAATTCAAGTGCTCACATTTTTCTGTTTTTGACAAAACTATCATCATTTATTTATGTATAACAAGTAGGTATAAATAATATGTTTTGTGAAAAGGCTATAAATCTGTTTCAATGTGTTAAATCTTATGTATGGAGCTGTATAACCTTGGGAAGTTTTTATCAATAAATTAAGTTTTCTGTGTGATCTTTAGTTCATTTTCTTAACAGTACCAAATCAATAAGGAAGAAAAGTCTAATTCCATAAATGGTGTTGGCATAATTGGTAAGCTTTTGGGAAGAAAACTTAATTTTGATCATCACTTCATAGTACTTACCAAAACAAATTCCAGTTTAGTTAAAGATATTTAAATGTTTTTTTGAAAATCAGTCAGCCTGTTTTTTGAAAAATTAGATTACTGGCTATCCTGGCTAGGAAGGACTTTCCAAATTTAAAGTGTTAGGAAAAATCACATTAAAATAAGGATAGACTTTATTAAGTATATTTAATTTCTGCATTTCCAAAAGGCAAAGAAGAAAAGTTTGCAGAAAATATGGCAAAGAATTAATTTTTTAAATGCTAAAATTGATAAATAGAAAAACCTGTTAAACCTCAGTAGATAAACAGGCAGAAGATATGGACAGACAGATAGAATAAGAGATCACCAGTAAATAAAATGATAAAATATCTGGCCCCGCTAATAATTTTAAAAATGCAAACCAAACAGTAGTGAATGACTATATTTGTCCTATTAAATTAGCAAAAGCAATTTTTTTCCCCTAGAGACAGGTTCTCACTCTGTCACTCAGGCTGGGTTGCAGTGTCATGATCATAGCTCACTGTAGCCTCAAACTTGTGGGCTCACATGATCCTCCTGCCTTGGCCCCCTAACAGTAGCTAGGACGACAGGTATGTGCCACCATGTCTGGCTAATTTTTTTTTTTTTTTTGTAGGGGCAGGTTTCTCCACCTCAGACTCCTAAAGTACTGGTATTACAGGCATGAATCACCATGCCAGCCAGGAATTTTAAATAGTTGTACCGATTAAGAGTAGAGTAAACTTTGCACTCTCATGAATTGTTTCGTGAGTATAAATTTAGCTCTTTAGGGAAGCTATCTGGGAATATTAATCAAAGGTCTAAAAAATATGTATAGTTTTAATAATTTGAGGGCATATGATAGTCAATATTTAGTAATAATAAAATGCCAGACTTATTCAGTGCTTACTATTTGTACTCTTCTGAGTCTGTACATGTATAAACTCACTTAATTCTATAACAGCTTTATTAGGTAATATTTAGAAAAGGAAACCGAGGTATAAGGAGGTTAAGAAACTTGCCCAGGGTCACACAGCTAGTTAGTAGTAGAATCAGAACTTGATCCCTGGCAGTCCTCAGAACTTAGGCTCCAAAAATTTAATAGTATTTTTATAGAGAGAATATTTATTATGGAGTATATTGGAAGTTTAAGCACTAATGATCTAGGTTTTTAGTTGCTTCTTCAAGAAATAGTAAAAATGATAGTGAACACTTACTGAAAGCTTACTATGTACCTGACAAGCACTTTCCATTTCTTAACTTATTTAATACTCTAAAATAACCCTAGGAGGAAGATACTATGATTAGCACCATTTTGTAGGTAAAAACTCTAGAAAGATTTGATAACTTGCCCAGAATTACCCAGTAGAGCCTGCATTTTAAACCCAAAATCTGTCCACTTAACTAATAAGTTGTAAAAAGCCTGATAGTCTGTCTCCTAACCAGTACGCTGAACTGACTTTATAAAAGTAGTAATTCTTTGGATTTGTTTTCTCGAAATTGAGCTTCATTGGGAAATTAAAAACAGAAACTTTTCTTTTTTTGTATAAGCATTTAACACATAGGAAGCAGAACACTGGAACAAGCTAAAATAAGTTTTAAAATGTTTTCCCCCAGGATCTCATTGCTAATTAACTCATGTCTTCTTCCAAACATCTAGTGCCCTTCGCAGTCTTACAAGTTGTCAAAAATAAAAGTATCATGAATCAAACAACAAATCTATGTCATATCTACAGTGAATGCTGTCCTTCTGACAATTGAGTTAATCAGGTCTCCCTGGCTAGTTTTAAAACTACCGCTTACAGCTATACAGGACTCCTTGTCTTTATGCTGCTTCCTGGGCCTGTATGCCCACTTCATTTACCTAACTCCTTTCTCATTGTTTAAAATTCAGTTTAGATGTTACTACTACCAAGAAGCCCTCCTTCATAAAACTCACCCTTTCTACTTGATTTGAATCCAGTCTACTCTTGTCGTTCCCTATGATTACCTCATAACATTAGTGCATTTTTTTCTTAACCTGTTTCCTGCCTCTGTACCCCAGCATCTAACAAAGCGCATATCATTCAGTGTGTTTTTTAAATTGATGTGGGGAGAGAGGGTATAGGGGAATAAAAATTTCTGCATAGTAAAAAGCACTGGGAACAAAGTCTAAAGACTGACAAGCCATAGAAAAATGTACTCATGTCACAAATGACTAGTTTCTTAACATACAGTAGTCCCCCTTTATCTGGAGAGGACACATTCCAAGAACCCCAGTGGATGCCTAAAACTACAGATAGTACCAAGCCCTATATACTGTTTTTTCCTATACATATATACCTATGATAAAGTTTAATTTATAAATTAGGCACAATAAAAGATTAACAACAATAATTAATAAAATAGAACATTATAACAGTGAACTCTAATAAAAGTTATGTAAATGTGTGCTCTTTCCCCACCCCACCCCCCAAAAAAATCTTATTCTACTTTTTACTCACCTATTTTCAGACCGCTATTGACAGTGGCTAACTGTAAGCATGGAAAATGAAACCATGGATGAGGGGGGACTACTGTATAAAGCTGTATATAGCTCTTACAAATCAATAAGAAAGGCCAATAACCCAATAGGAAAATGAGCAAAAGGAAAACAGATCATTTGTAGAAAGGGAGAAATGTCTCAAACATTATAAAAAAGATGAGTCAGCCCCAGTAGTAATAAGATGAATGCGAATTACAGAAATACTGTTTTTAACCTTTCAGGTTAGGTAAGACCAAAAAGTTGATGCAGTAGGGAAACAGACACAATGCTAATGGGATTATAAATTGGTAGATCCTTTTGAGTTGCTTGACGTTCTTCCAGAATTACAAGTACATATATATTCTGTAACAGTACCATTTCCAGGAATTTATCCTACAAATATACTAAAATGATTATTTACAGCATACACATTATTGCATTGTTTGTAAAAGAAAAAATGGAGATACTCTGAGTGTACATCAATAGGGGGCAGACTAAATGAATTTTATTTATCCATTCAATTAGGTCCTCTGTAGTCATTAAAAAGAATGAGACAGCTCTGTGTTATAGGGTGAGCTTCCAGATATAATGTTAAGTGAAACAGCAAGGTGCAAAACAATGTGTATAGAATGATACCACTTGTGTTGGGAAGAAGAAGAAACTGCACTTGGGTATATGCTTTGTATATCAGCAGACTATTTCTGGGAAGATATCAGAGAACACAACAGTGATTATCTCTGGGAAGAAGCACTGATTGGTCATGGCAGGCTGGGGAACAAGTGTAGTAGAAGGGCATATTTTTTTACTGTCTACTCTTTAATCTTTTAATTTGTAATCTTGTGTGTACTACCTATGTATAAAAATAACTTGTAAAAGAATGAAAAGAATTACAAAGTAAAATATGAATTGTTTTGACAATCACAAAAAGCAAGTCACCAGCAATGAGCAAAATAAGGAAAGAACTCACTAATATTCATTGAATTTTTTTATTTTTTTTATTTTTATTTTTTTTTTGAGGCAGAGTCTCGCGCTGTCGCCCAGGCTGGATGGAGTGCAGGGCGCGATCTCGGCTCACTGCAAGCTCCGCCTCCTGCGTTCACGCCATTCTCCTGCCTCAGCCTCACGCGTAGCTGGGACTACAGGCGCTCGCCACCATGCCCAGCTAATTTTTTGTATTTTTAGTAGAGACAGGGTTTCACCGTGTATTGCATGTTTTTTATGTGCTAGATGCTTTACATATAATTACTTCATGTAATCTTCTTAAATCCTCTGAGAAATACCTAGTTTTAGCTGTATCGTACAAAGAGATTGATGGAGCCTTAGAAATGTCAGCATTCGGCTAATAAGGAAGCAAGGGTTTATTTGAAATCAGATCTTTTCTGTTTCCATAGTTGGGTTTTTTCCCACCAAACCATCTGGCTTCCAATTAGTGACCATCTTTTATTAGTGAAAGTAAGTATAAGTGTACTTTAATAGTGAGCAGCAGTTACCAAAAATGTCCACAAGATGGAAATGTTAGACACAAGCAGATATTTTTCTTTGTAAAACATCATGCTACATATCCAAGTGGCATATTTAAATAGATGTGTCCTGTTTTGCAGTAACATTTCTTTAGTACTTTGTTATAGATAGATAGTTTCAGATATCACTTAATGTTTCTCTTTTCTCATAACAATAGTTGATAGGGCTTTTTCTGTACCAGGCAGTATTCTGGGTACTTTACATAAATTAATTCATTAAGTCTTCTCAACAGGCTGGGTGTGGTGGCTCACACCTGTAATCCCAGCTGCTTGGGAAGCTGAGGTGGGATAATCACTTGAACCCGGGAGTCAGAGTTTGCAGTGAGCCAAGATCACACCACTGCACTCCAGCCTGGGTGACAGAGTAAGATCCTGTCTCAAAAGTTTTCTCAACAAATAATATTATGAAGTATTTGCCATTATCATTTCTGTTTCATAAGTGAGGAACATAGGTGAAATAGCTTACAGTGTCACAGCTAGTAAGTGGCAGAGCTGGGATTCAAATTTTAGCAGTTATTGCTACCTATTTGAAAAAAAGATATTGGCTTGTATTGATAGTGTGATTTTGTCTTTAAGTTTCACCTGGGCCGGGCCTGGTGGCTTATGCCTGTAATCCCCGCACTTTGGGAGGCTAAGGAGGGTGGATTGCCTGAGCTCAGGAGTTCGCAGTCAGCCTGGGCAACATGGTGAAACCCCGTCTCTACTAAAATACAAAAAATTAGCTGGGCATGGCAGCATGCACCTGTAGTCCCAACTACTCAGGAGGTTGAGGCAGGAGAATTGCTTGAACCTGGGAGGCATAGGTTGCAGCGAGCTGAGATCATGCCACTGCTCTCCAGCCTGGGCGACAAGAGCGAGACTCCATCTCAAAAAAAAAAAAAAGTTTCACCTGTATAAAAATTTAAGAATACTTGTAGTTAACGCTTCCCCCCCACCCCCACCCATTAAGACAGAGTCTCACTCTGTCGACCAGGCTGGAGTGCACTAGCATCATCTCAGCTCACTGCAACCTCTGCCTCCCAAGTTCAAGTGATTCTCATGCCTCAGCCACCAGAGTAGCTGGGATTACAGGTGTGCACCACCACGCCCTGCTAATTTTGTATTTTTGATAGAGACGAGGTTTTGCTATGTTGGCCAGGTTGGTCTCGAACTCCTAACCTCAAGTGATCCACCTGCCTTAGCCTCCCAAAGTGCTGGGATTACAGACATAAGCCACTGCGCCCAGTCACCTCTCATTAGCTGATGTATCTTGGGTTTGTGTGCCCCCTTATTTCAATCTTAATATGTGTATGGAAAAAAGGACATTATGTCTTAAAATTTTAACTGTGAGTTGGTGACCAGAACTTTATTTTTAGTTGTAGGAAACATCTTAGATCCTCTCTTGGGAATTCAGACATTCTTCCCCTCCCCCAACCTGCACCCATGTTTAATGTTGTAATTCTTAAGTTATCCACATTTCATCATGGAAACATTGTCGTCAGGAAATGCCATATTTATTACCCTGTCATATATCTTAAACATGTGAGAAAAATACTTTAGTAAAAGTATTTGTTTTCTTTAGTTGCAGAGCTTGAAGTGAAAACCAGAGAAAAATTAGAAGCTGCTAAGAAAAAAACAAGCTTTGAGATTGCAGAGCTTAAGGAGAGATTAAAAGCAAGTCGTGAAACTATAAATTGTTTAAAAAATGAAATCAGAAAACTTGAAGAAGATGACCAAGCAAAAGACATATAAACAGTTCTCATGAGAACTTGGGTAGTAAGCTAAACTGAAAATAAGGTGGGCTTCACTGGAGAAATGGACTTACTGCAAATGCTGTGATGTTTCTTAGAGGAACTTCATATACAGCTGTTGACCATGAATTTCTTAGCAATAGGAATTTGTACTATTTAAGCAATCTTTAATGGAAAATATGTGTGTAAGAATGGATGCTATATAGGTATTTTACCAACCCATTTTAAGAAAATTCTATGATATTAAGCACAGTTTTTAAAAATGTTTATTGTAGTATATGTATAGCTTATTACCCTTTTGACAGGCATCAAAATTTCATTATAAAGTATTACTTGTACAAATTTTGTACTTCTTTAGTGGCTAGAATTAGTGAAGAAACTTAATGTGTATATTTAATTTCTTCAAGTTCTTACCTGCCCCCATCCTTTTTTGTATATGATGTGTCCAGTAAGTATTCAATAAATGTAGTTTACAGGTCCTATTTCTCCCTCCTGATGTGTTTCTTCCTCTTTGAAGACTTTCTGGAACTCCCTCAATACAGTTAAAGTATCTTTATAGTATTGTGACGTCACATCTCTTATTGGCACTCATTGTCGCATATAGAAGCTCTTTGATGGTAAAGATTATATCTTAAGTTTTGTTTTGCCTATATCATAGTGTCATTATTCTTCACATACAAATATATTAATTCTTAGGGGCCGGGCACGGCGGCTTACGCCTGTAATACCAGCACTTTGGGAGTCCAAGGCAGGTGGATCACCTGAAGTCAGGAGTTCAAGACTGGCCTGGCCAACATGGTAAAACCCCATCTCTACTAAAAATACAAAAATTAGCCAGGCATGGTGGCACATGCCTGTAATCCCAGCTACTTGGGAAGCTGAGGCAGGAGAATTGCTTGAACCCAGGAGGCAGAGGTTGCAATGAGCTGAGATCACGCCACTGCACTCCAGCCTGGGCGGCAGAATGAGACTTCATCTCAAAAAAAAAAAAAATTAAATCTTTCATAGAGACATATGGGAAGCAGCTGCAGCTGTGCATTAGCTTCATGCACTACTCCTACCCTCTCCTCTTTAGCCTCTTCTGTTCAAATCCACACAGCAAGTCCTCTACTTTTAGACTCATCTACTTTTAACATTCATTAATACCTAATCTTTAAAGGTATGTTGGCTGAACCATCTTGGCAACCTAGGAACAAAAATACTTTTTTATCTGTCTGCCCTGATGGATTGGTTACTTTTTACTTTGTGGCTTTATTTTTTAAAGTTGTGACTTTTGCAATTATTATGGAGGATGTACAAAGGCTTCTGTGGTCTGAAATTTCGGCCAGAGCCCTCTGGGGCTTGATGGTGGTACTTTCAATTGTGCCAGGCATCATTCATTTTCTCCGCACCTTTTATCCCCATGCCTACCTGCCAGGCTTATCATGATAAGATTTCCCAAGTATAGCGTAGGGCCTGGGGATAGATCAGGAAAATAACATGAGGGAAAAGCCCCATTCTACTTGAGGAGTTGGCACAGGCAATCATTATTCTAGTCAGTTCCCCACGAATGTATTGGTTCAAATGTATTGGTTCATAAAACTAAAGTCCATGTAGGTAGGTCTGACTTCATGCATGCATACAAGGGTTCAAAATATGTGGTCATGGCTCAATTCTTACTCTCTATTGGCTCTTATTTCTTTGTTGGCTTTAATCTTGGTAGGATTTCACTGTGACATTGCAAAGAACTCCTGTAACTCAATAAAAATTTTTTTAATGGGCAAAGGATTTGAACAGAGATTTCTCCAAGGAAGGTATCAAAATGGTCAATAAGCATATGAGGAGATGCTCAGCATCATTCATCATTAGGAAAATGTGAAGTGTATCGCATTTCACTTCACATCCACCATTGTGGCTATAATTTTAAACAAAATACCCAAAAAAGTTGATGAGGCTATAGAAAAATTGGAACCCTCATATATTGCTGGTAGGAATGTAAAATGGTTCAGCCACTTTGGAAAACAGCTTGGCAATTCTTCAAAAAGTTAAGCATAGTTATCCAATGACACAACAATTCCACTCCTAGATATATACCCAAGAGAAATGAAAACATGTTCACACAAAAACTTGTACATCAATGTTCATAGCATCATGCATGACTGCCAAAAAGGAAACAATTCAAAATGTCCATCAACTAATGAATGCATTTTTTAAATGTGGTATCTCCATATGATAGATTTTCCCATTCTTTTATAAGTGGAAAGAGAATATTTCCCAAGGGATAATTTCTTCATCTAGACAATAAGAAGAATTAAAGAAACTCAGCTAATTAGGCAGCTCACTTCTTGAAAGAAGATCAAAGTATTAGTTTCATTTTTTCTAACCAATGTAGGTGGTTGGTGCTGTTATTCATATTTTACAGATAGGAGATTAAGGAACTATAGCTTGGTGTTGAGTCAACCAGCAGTGACTCAGATGAGTAATCTGCTATGGGCTTTTCTGTCTCATTAATACTTAATTCTCATGTTCAAAGTGTTAGCATTTTTAATTGTCTGTTGCTCATGCCTAAATACTTCTCAAACCTCCTTCCTTTAACTAATTGTAGTAACTTAATACTATATCAAATATGAACATCAGGTAGCATAAATGCAAAACACTGTAGATAAAAATCTTGCTAGCCATTAATAACGTGTAAGAAAATTCTAGTATTAATTTTGTTGGATGGAATACTAAAGCATAGATATTTGAAATCTCTTTAGAAAACATTTCAGGTACCTGTTACTTAGCATTACCCCTAATGTCTTCAGTTTTGTTTTGTTTTGTTTTTTAATAATAGATTTCAAACTCTTGAGATCAAAACCAAAGAAAATGACTGGGCATGGTGGCTCACACCTGTAGTCCCAACACTTTGTGGGGCTGAGGATCTCTTGAGGGCAGGAGTTTGAAACTAGCCTAGGTCACATAGTGAGACCTGGTCTCTACAAAAAAAACCAAACAAACAAAAAACACAAACAACAGAAAAATTGGCCAGGGGTGGTGGCATCCACCTGTAGTCCTAGCTGCTCAGGAGGCTGAGGCAGGAGGATTGCTTGAGCCCAAGAGTTTGAGACTACAGTGAGCTGTGTGTGGGCCACTGCATTGCAGCCTGGTGACAGAGCAAGACCTTGTCTCTTTTAAAAAAAGAAAGAAAATGAGATCATACAAGTACCAGCTAGGAAAAAAAAAAGAGTAAATTGCTTCCCCTCAACCCAGCCCCTGCCAACAGTTGATAAAGAAAAGAAAAAAAAAAGTAAATATTATTTTCTTGGAGTTGGAAAGTACAATGCAAAACCCAGAAATCATAAAGTTTTGGATCTCAAATTTGAATGAGTTTAGGAATCTCTTGAGAGTTGCTAAATCTGGGGAAAGGGGATGGTAGGGGGAGTAGAAATACAGATGAAACAAGATTGGCTGTTGCTAATTATTAAAGCTTGATAATAGGTACATGGGAATTTATTGTTTTCTGAACTCTCGTGTGTGCTTGAGATTTTTCATAAAAAGGTTTTTAATAATGTCGAGAAAATCATTTTTTCTCCCTGAAGTCAACTGATGAAGAATAAGTCAATCTTATCTTGATCTTACTGGATCAGCACACTGTCTCACAAGATGACAGTAGCTTCCAATTGCATGGTTAGCATGTTTACTTGTATGTTTTATTTTAATAATTCTAGCAAATTCTTCAGTACTGATCATTGAATGTAATAGAAGTTTGGAAGAATGGATGGGAGGGAGGAAAAAACAAAGGGGACAGTTAGGAAAGGAGAAAGAAAACGCCTTAGGGAGCTTCTTAATAGTTCAGAGTACAATAGTAAAGACGTTTGATTAGGTCTAGAATGGAGCCCAGGAATTTGCATTTGCACAAGGCATCCAGGTGATTTGAGAAATGGCATAATGGCACAACTGCACAAATTGTATTACATAAAATGCAACCCTTCTAAATGGAGACAAAAAATAAAAATAGCCTAAAGGAAAAGTGGGACATGTATGTGTCTAAAGCTTTAAGATTAAAAGAATTATTATGAATCATAAAGGAAAACAAATGAACCACTGGCAAAAGGAGCAAAAGACTTGAATAGGCAGTTCACTGAAGAGGACATAAAAATAACCAATTTTATGCTTCGTCTCACTAAATCTTAAGAATATGCATATTTAAATAGCAAATATTTCTTATCCATGTAGGATGAGATAAATGGTACAGATAAATTGATAACAGAGAAGACATCACTGATGATACCAACAGAGAGACCAGAAACAGGCCATCTGGAAGATGGAGATAGTGTGTTTGTTTGTTTGTTTGTTTGTTTGTGGTAGAGTCTCACTCTGTTGCCCAAGCTGGAACACTGCAGCCTTGACCTTTCTGGCTCAGGTGATCCTCCCAACTCAAGCTCCTCAAACTATAGGCCTTCACCACCATGCCCAGCTAATTTTTGTATATTTTGTAGAATTTCGCCATATTATTGCCCAGGCTAGTCTTGAACTCCTGGGCTCAAGCAATCGGCCCACCTTGGCCTCCCAAAATGCTGCAATTACAGGCATGAGCCACCATGCCTAGCTTGAGATAGAGTATCATTTTTTATCTGAAATTCGAATTTAACTAAACATACTATACTTTTATTTGCTAACTCTACTTTTTAAATTTTAGATTTAAAAAAAGCAAAGCAAAACAAAAAAAGACAGTGATAGCAAGAGAGTGAGGAAACAGCTACCCTCATACAATGATGGGATTATAAATTAGTTCAATGTTTTCGGAGGATAATTTAGGAATATCTGCTAAAAGACTCTGACTCAACAGTTTCACTTTTAAAATTCACACTTGTTTACTTTTTTATTGAAAGCAAGTAGAGTTTTAGGAATATATTATTTTCACAGAAGGAAGAAGGGAAAAGGAAAAATATAAGAAAAGATGTGTTACTTACAAACCATTTATCCAAATACGCAAGATATGTACAAGAATTTTCACTACAGCATTATTTACAATAAAAAATAGAAAAAAAATTGGAAGCAAGGCAAATGTCTATCAATAGAAGCTGTATAAATATGATATATCATGATACAATGGAATCCTCTGTGGTTGTCAAAATGAATAAAGCAGATCTATGCTGGTTTGTTGGTGGGGGAGGGAAAGCAGTTTGAAAAACAGTGTTTATGATTTAATTTTTGTAAGTAATATGTTAGTAAGCAAAGAAAAGTAACTTGGAGGAATGAATCATCACCAAACTTAACAGGAAGAATTTTAGGGACTGTAACTATCTTCATTATGTATCTAAATATTTAGCTTTTTAAAAAATAAGAATATTTCATTTGAGTGAAAGAGAATAAAAATAGTTTAAAAATTAAATGAAAAGGAAAAACAGATGTCTTGATTAACAGAACATTGCCTCCTATGATGAAGTATCATGTGACAGTTCAAAGAAATTAAACATGACCTGTAAATGATGTAAGGGACCAGGGCCAGGACTCCTTCAGGAACTTTACTGAAGGGACTTACGGGTAAGGTCCTTGCTCTTCAGTGCATTGTCCGGTGAACTCAGATAAATAACATTATGGTCCTAATGTAAAAATAGGCAGTTAAAGGTATGAGTTTCATCTATCTCCTGCCCCAGCCTGGACTCTGATCTGGCTTTTAAATTATTTTTAGTTATTTTTACTTAAGATAAATTTTAACCAATTGACCACCTAGATTTCAGTAACCTTATGTAATATGCCTCATGTCAATCCCCAACTCTAGGTAGCCCTCCTGGATCTCCACCCTAATCTGTTTACTCTTTCTCACTTTCACTGGCTATCCTGAGTTAACTGTTCTCTACCCTCAACACGGCTTCATTGCTCTTTAGTAATTCCTTAGTCTACCCTTAGTAAATTCTTTATTGTTGCTGTCTGAAAATTTCCAGTCTACTGAATCACCAGTCTGCTTATTCACTAAATGAATAGAGTCATAAAGCTGGGAGCTAATCATCTAACTTAATTCCCTCATTTGATAAGGGAGTAGAGCCATGAAGAAATTAAATGACTTTCAGAGTCACACAATCTGTTGGGACCAGAGATTCAATTTTAATTCAGCATTTCCTGACTGAACAGTCATGGTACAGCTCCCCCAAAGCTTAGAGGAGAGTGTGCAAACTGGAAATCAACTGGGAAACAAACTTTCCAAGAAAGAAGAAATCTGTAAGCTGAGGTTTACTGTTACTGTTATAGTCCAATCCCTATTATTAAATTTTTGGCTCATTCTGGTTAAATCATGTTCTCATGATTAATGAGTTAAATCTGGTTAACTCATGTTCTCAAAATTAATGAGAACATGAGTTAATCTGGTTAAGTCATGTTCTCAAAATTAATGAGAATTGTCACTCCTATTTGGTTTAATTACATGCATGAATTGAAACCGTGAACCTATTTACTCTTATTTTGCACATCAGCAGATGACCTCAGTTCTTACATCATTGAGATCACTGATGCTATTCAAATTGATTCTGTAAACTTCCATCCATACAAAGTTTCTCTTTGTTCTCACCAAATCCTGCTTTCTTTCATCTCCCTAAATGTTCTCACCATCTGTAATTTTAATTCCAATTTATACTATATACTACTGCGAGTTTATAATTAGGGGAAAATAAACTTTCCTGAGCCTCAGTTTGCTGTGGTAAACATACTACGTACCTCATGGAATTCTGTTTAAGGGTAAATGACATAGCACATGTAAAAGCGTGTTGAATGGTAAGAATAAAGAAGATAATAATGCTGGCCATCTGCTAAAATCCTTGACAAAATACTAGCAAACCAAATCCAGCAACATAAAAAGGATAATAAGTCCCATTATCAACTGGGATTTATCTCAGGAATGCAAGGTTGGTTCAGCATATACAAATCCATAAGTGTAATACACTATTATGAGCTGAATTGTGTCCGTCTTCCAATTCACATATTGAGCCCTAACCCCTAGTACCTCAGACTGTGACTGTTTTTGAAGATAGTGTCAAAGAAGTAATTATAATCATTAGGTTGGGCCCTAATCTAATATGACTCGTGATATAGTTTGGCTGTGTCCCCACCCAAATCTCATTTTGAATTGTAGCTCCCATAATCCCCACTTGTTGTGAGAGGGACCCAGTGGAGGTAGTTGAATCATGGGGGCTGGTTTTTCCTGTGCTGTTCTCAAGATAGTGAATAAGTCTCATGAGATCTGATGGTTTTATAAAGGGTAGTTCCCCTGCACACGCTCTCTTGCCTGCCCCCATGTAAGACACGCCTTTGCTCATCTTTCACCTTCCACCATGATGTGAGGCCTCCCCAGCCATGTGGAACTGTGAGTCCATTAAACCTCTTTTTATTTATAAATTACCCAATTTTGGTATGTCTTTATTAGCAGCATGAAAATGGACTAATACAACTGGTGTCCTTGTAAGAGGAGACTATGACACAGACACTCACAGAAGGAAGACCATATGAAGACACAGGGAGAAGACACCCATCTACAAGCCAAGGAGAGAGGCCTCAGGAGAAACTAATCCTGCCCACAACTTGATCTCAGACTTATAACCTCCAGAATTGTGGGAAAATAAATACCAAATACCTGTATGTGGTAGTTTGTTATGGCAGCCTTAATAACTAACATATAGACTATATTAATAGAACAAAGGACAGAAAATACACATGATCATCTCAATAAATGCAGACAAATCATTTGACAGAATCCAATACCCGTTTATAATTAAAAAAACACTCAACAAATTAGTAATATAAGAGAACTTCCTCAGTGGGAAGCATCATACATAGTGGCAAAAGACTGGATTCTTTCCCCATAAGATTAGGAAAAAGATAAGGCTGTTCACTCTTTCCACATCTATTCAACATTGTGTGGGAGGTTCTAGCCAGAGCAATTTGGCAAGCAAAAAGAATAAAAGTCATCCAGATTAGAAAGGAAGAAGTAAAATGATCTCTATTTGGAGATGACATAATCTTGTGTAAAGAAAACCCTAAGGAATACACACACAAAAAAAACTATTAGAGGTAATAAATGGATGCAGCAAAATTGCAGGATGAACGATTATATACAAAAATCAATTAGTTCCATACTCCAGCAATGAACAATCTGAAAATAAAATTTTTTTTAAATTTTCGTTTATAATAACATCTAAAAAAATAAAATACTTAGGAATATAACACCTAAAGTGCACTCAACCAAATAAAAAATAGACAAATTGACTGGATGCAGTGGCTCACACCTGTAATCCCAGCACTTTGGGAGACAGGGTGGGTGGATTGCTTGAGCCCAGGAGTTCAAGACCAGCCTGGGCAACATGGCAAAATCCTGTCTCTACTAAAAAAATACAAAAATTAACTGGGTATGGTGGTGTGCACCTGTAGTCCCAGCTACTTGGGAGGCTGAGGTGGGAGGATCGCTTGAGCCCAGGAGATGGAGGTTGCAGGGAGTCAGGATCATGCTACTGCACTCCAGCCTGGGCAACAGAACAAGACCCTGTCTCAAAAAAAAAAAGGCAAATTGATCTTCATCATTAAAAACTTTTGTGCTTTGGCCGGGTGTGGTGGCTCACGCCTGTAATCCCAGCACTTTGAGAGGCTGAGGCAAGTGGATCATGAGGTCAGGAGATTGAGACCATCCTGGCTAACATGGTGAAACACTGCTTCTACTAATACAAAAAATTAGCTGGGCATGGTGGCGGGTGCCTGTAGTCCCAGGTACTCAGGATGCTGAGGCAGGAGAATGGCGTGAACCCGGGAGGCAGAGGTTGCAGTGAGCCAAGATCACACCACTGCACTCCAGCCTGGGCAACAGAGCGAGACTCCGTCCCCCCCAAAAAAAAAAAAAAAAAAAACTTCTGTGCTTCAAAGGACATTCTAAAAAAAGTCAGAAAAAAAAAAAACCCACGAAATGGGAGAAAATATTTGCAACTCATATATCTGACAAGAGTCGAGTAACCAGAATATATAAAGAACACTTACAACTCATATATCTGACAAGAGTCGAGTATCCAGAATATATAAAGAACTCTTACAACTCAACAATAAAAAGACAATTAAAAATTGGGCAAAAAATTTGAATACACATTTCTCCAAAGAAGATATTCAAATGGCCAATAAGCATATAAAAAGATGCTTAACATCATTTGGAAATACAAATCAAAATGATGATAACACTTCACATCCAGTAGAATGGCTGCAATAAGAGAGACAGACAATAGTAAGTGTTGATGAGGATGTGGAGAAATTGAAACTCTCATATATTTCTGGTAAAAATGTAAAAAGATGCAACTGCTGTAGAAAAAGTTTCAGAGTTCCTTAAAATGTTAAACATAGAGTTACCATATGACCTCAAAATTCTTCTAGATATATACCCAGGAGAATTGAAAACATGTCCACACAAAAACTTGTGCATGAATATTTATAGCAGCATAATTCAGAATAGCCAAAATTGGAAACAATCCCCATGTCCATCAACTGATGAATGAATAAATCGAATGTGGTGTATCAATACAATGGATTATTACTCAGCAGTAAAAATGAATGATGTGCTAAACATGCAGAATGAATCTTATAAACATGCCAAATGAAAGATGCCAGACACAAAGGCCACCTACTGTATGACTCCACTTATATGAAACATCCAGAATAGGTAAATCCATAGAGACAGAAAGTGATTAGTGGTTGCCAGGAGATGGGTGGGGAAGGGAGGATGGGGAGTGACTGGGTGCAGAATTTTTTTACGTGGCGGTGATGGAAAAGTTCTTGAATTAAATAGTGGTGATCGTTGCACAACCTTGTGAATATACTAAAAACAACTGACTTGTATACTTTATGGTATGTGAATTATATCTCAATTAAAAAAAAAAAGCTTAGTGTTACCATTTACTGAATACTTTATGTGCCCCATAGTCAAGACAAGCCAGTGAGTACATCTCTTATCCCCACTTAGCAAAACAGGTTCAGGGAGATTAAGTGCTTTGCCCAAGGTCACATACTAGGAAGTCATAGAGCTGAGACACACAAAGCCCTAACATTCACTTAGCCACCAAGCTGTATTGATCAAAAGTTTTTAATAGTTTCCATTACATATCTAATAATACTCAATAAAATAGAAATATTTATTGTGTGTATATAAACAATACATTAATATGTATGCCGTGTATATATATATCTCCTACAAATTGATGAAAAAATCAATTCAATAGAAAAATGGGCAAAGAATATGATCAAGTAATTCACACATACAAAAAATACAAATGGTAATTAATAAATATTTGAAAAGGTATATGGCCAGGCATGGTGGCTCACGCCTGTAATCCCAGCACTTTGGGAGGCTAAGGCATGAGGATCACATGAGCCCAGGAGTTTGAGAACAGCCTAGGCAACATAGCAAGACCCCCCCCCGCCCAATTTAAAAAGTTTAAAAAAAAAAAAAAAGGATGTATGAATTCACTAGTAATCAGAGAAATGCAAATTAACACAAGACAATTGTTGGTTCATTATAAAGACAAAATTTAAAGATGTCTAATATTCAGCCACAGAGAGTGAAAGGAACTTGGTACTCATACATTGTTGGTGTGCATTAAGAGTAATAGCCACTTAATATTACCTATCAGAATTTAAAATTTACTGAGTGCAGTGGTGCGTACCTGTAGTCCCTGCTATTCAGGAGGCTGAGGTGGAAGGATCGCTCAAGTCTAGGAATTCTGACCTGTAGTGCACTATGCTGATCTGGTGTCCACACTAAGTTTGGCATTAATGTGGTGACCTCCGGGAGCAGGGGACCACCAGGTTACTTAAGGAAGGGTGAGCCAGCCCAGGTCAGAAATGAAGCAGGTCAAAACTCCCATGCTGATGAGTAGTGGGATCATACCTGTGAATAGACACTGCACTCCAGCCTGGGCAACATAGTGAGACCTTGTCTCTTAAAAAAAAAAAAATTGAAAATTTACCATTTGATCAAGTAATTTCACTGATAGGAAATACTCATGTGTAAGGATGTTCATTGCTTGTTTTAATAGTGAAAAAATAGATATAAACCAAATGTCTACCTATGTCTACATAATTTCATGTAAATTCTCAGAAAAATATTACCAGGAGTTATTCTGGGGGAAAGCAGTGAAACTGGAGCTGCTGTTGGGGAGCATGAGTAAAGGGCTAGCAAAACTGTTTCCCTTTCTGCATGAGAACTCGACCTTTGGTGGCCAGTAAGGATCTTGCTGTGGGAACCTAAGCAGCGCTGCTAGGTGGACTGCTGCAGGGAGTCCTGGAAGGACATGCCCATGGCCCGATGGCAATCTATGCTTCCTTTGGGGTATCCGCTGAAGTATCTGAGTGTGGTCTAGATTGTGAGTTCATGTTTAGTTGAACCTAAAAAGACCTCCTGTTTGGCAGAGCTGGAAATTAAAAGTAAATTTGTAAGTTAAAAATTAGTTCATACACACCATCCATTTCAGCCAGTAGGATCTTCATGCTGTTCCTTAAATGTACTCTGAGGTTTCTTGTCTCTCACACGTTCCACTTTCTTTTGTTAAAGTATTTCCTTCCTTCCAGGCAGAAATTGCCTGCCAGCAAGTAAGCTCACCCTCCTCTAAACTACCTTAGCATCTTGCTTGCCTCTGTTTCACGGTGTTCAGCTCACCTAGAAAGGGAAAACTGGAATGGGTGATCTCCGAGATGCAGCTGTGAACCTAGGATTTTAACCCTAGATTTGTATTCCCATTCTTCAGACGGTAAGCTTTTTGGTGAAAGAGGAGGCATTAGTCTTGTTTATCTTGGTAAGTGTGTGTAAAGCCCTTGGTAAGCCTCTCATCTGGGAAGTGCTCCATGGCATTTTACTGTTCCCTGCCAATTAACTTCCAGGGCCCGTCCTGGAACTATTCCACACCAGGGCCTAAGTCTAGTTACAGATCTTGGCTTTTCCTCTCTCTATTCTAGCCTGTCCCAATGCCAGGCACAGAGTCTTGTCCAGTTGTGTTCCAAGATATCACAAATAAGTACATAGCTCACTACATGTCAAAAGTGAAAACCCCTAGATTTGGCCTAAAATGGGGCCATTCGTGTGGGCCTAATTATGCTAGGGTTGTTCCTATACCTAAAATTTTAGGAGGTTAGACAAATATATAGTATGCTTTTTGTTGAGGTTTGGTGACCATAACTAAGCTATTTTTGTATCTCCAAAGAGCAACCTAAAGTCCCAGGACTGCTCTGTCCAGTCTTCTAGAGTTGGGATCCACAAACTTTTTCTGAAAAGGGCCAGATAGTAAGCATTTTATGGTCTCTGTCATAGATCCTAAACTCTGCTATTGTAGCACAAAGGCAGTCAGACATAGATGAGTGCTGAGTTCCAATAAAATTTATTTATAGACACTGAAATTTTGAATGCCATATCATGCCATGTATCACAAAATATTTTCCTTCCTTTGCTATTTTTCTTTCTTTCTTTTTTTTTTTTTTTTTTTTTTTTTTGAGATGGAATCTTGCTTTGTCATCCAGGTTGGAGTGCAGTGGTGCAGTCTTGGCTCACTGCAACCTCCATCTCCTGGGTTCATGCAATTCTGCCTCAGCCTCCCGAGTAGCTGGGATTATAGGCATGTGCCACCACGCCTGGCTAATTTTTGTATTTTTAGTAGAGACAGGGTTTCACCATATTGGACAGGCTGGTCTTGAACTCCTGACCTCAAGTGATCTACCCACCTCAGCCTCCCAAAGTGCTGGGATTACAGGCGTGAGCCACCACGCCTGGCTTGCTATTTTTCAAACATTGAAAAAATGTAAAAAATATTCTTTATTCACAAGCCATACAAAACCTTGCGGCAGGCCAGATGCAGCGCAAGGACTGTAGCTAGCTGGCCCCTGTTCTGATGTTTCTCTAGACTGGGACTATATAAGAATCACCAACCCCAAGGGGACCTTTGTGATTTGCTCTGTGAATTCAAAGTAAAAACCTGAGATTTGGCCTTTGTAAATGTTCTGAACTGACAAGATTAGTCCAAGTTACCCTATTAAAAGGGATTTGCATCCAGGTGTGGTTGCTCACACCTGTAATCCCAGCACTTTGGGAGACCTAGGCAGGCAGATCACTTGAGGTCAGGAGTTTAAGACCAGCCTGGCCAACATGGCAAAACCCTGTCCCTACTAAAAATACCAAAATTAGCCAGGCGTGGTATCGCACGCCTATAATCCCAGCTACTCGGGAGGCTAAGGCAGCAGAATCCCTTGAACCTGAGAGTCGGAGGTTGCAGTGAGCCAAAATCATGCCACTGCACTCCAGCCTAGGCAACAGAGCAAGACTCTGTCTCAAAAAAAAAAAAAAAAGAGGGGGCGGAATTTGCAGAAGAACCATGACATACAAACACAATGGCTTATTTCTTCTATTTAATGTTATGCAAAGCTTGTCACCTACCTGTTCATGAATGTGGCAAAGGATTTACATCATGAGGAATTCATTTCCTAACCTCCTAAGTGCATTGCAATTTGGCTTCTTCCTTCACTTTGATACCCAAATTATCAGACATCTTCTTGAGACCACATCCAAACAAGCAGTTTTCAGGGCTTATTTTATATGACCTCTCAGAAGCATTTGACAAAATTGACCACTTTCTTTTACTTGAAACTTCCTTTCTCTTTCTTCTCTCTCTTTCACCATGATATTTTTGTTTCTTTTTTTTCCTCCAGTCCTTTTGGCCAATTCTTCTCAGTCTCTTTCAGCATTTCCTCTTCCTCTGTTCATTCTGTAAATGTGTCTTATTCTCTAAGGTTCTATTCTGAACCATCTTCTTTTCCCCTTACTTACCCATGGTTTCAAACACAATTTCACACTAATTGTCACAAGTCTAGATTTCCAGTCCAAATTCCCATGCCGAGCTCTAGACTCTCCATTCTGTTACCTCCTAAATGATATATTTGGGTGTTCTGCAGGCACCTCAATTGAGCATGTTCCAAGCTTAACTCATCATCTCCTATTTCAATCTTCTCCCCATCATGAATTTCCTACTCTGTTAGATGGCATTAGTACCAATGCAGTTGCTTGTTGCTATGGTTTAAATGTCCTTTCCAAAGCTCGTGCTAAAATTTGGTTGCCATTGTGACAGTGTTGGGTGAGACCTTTGGGAGCAGAGCCCTCATTGAATGGATTAAAGTTGTTTTCTCAGGGGTGGGTTAGTTATTTTGGGAGTGGGTTAGTTATTGTGGGAGTGGACTCCTGATGAAAGATGAGTTTGGCCCTCATTTTCTCTCCGGCTCTTGCACTCACTTGCCTTTCTGCTTTCATCGAATGGGAGGATAGAACAAGAAGACCCTGACCAGATGGCCAAGCAGATGCCAGTGCCATATCCTGGGACTTCCCAGCCTCCAGAACCATGAGCCAAATATATGCCTTTTCTTTGTAAATTACCCAGTCTGTTACTCTGTTTTAGCAGTTGAAAATGAACTAAGACACCCATGTTGTCAATAGTAGATAGGATCTCTCCATTCTAGGTTCCTTTGGTGAGAACTGCAACCCTCCACTCACATAGGTGGGTTCTGTGGCCATGTTTATATTATGTGACCCTTCCCTCTGCCTTGATTAGACTTGGGTGGGTGCTTAACCCCATCCGGATTCATCAGACTGTCTCCTGGGATTATCTTCAGCTACTGCTAATTCTTGAACTAGAGCTGGTACAGCTATGTGCATGGAGAATAGCAGAAAGCTGGTATACAGAGAGAGAATGAAGTTGATACACAGAAAGAAGCAGAGAGGCAGAGGAAGATATGGCCTTGGATAGAGTAATCTTGGCTCTGCTCTTCTCACTCACCACCTGCCTGTGTCAAAGCCTGCAGGGCAGCCCATGTACCCAGATCACCACTTTCTGGATAAAATAGTTTTGCCTCTAAACTTTTGTAATTGATTCCTATGCAGTAGTTCCCACCCTTATCTGTGGGGGATACATTCCTAGACACCCAGTGGATGCCTGAAACTTCAAATAGAACTAAACTCTATGAGCACTATGTTTTTTCCCATGCATACATGTCTATGATAAAGTTTAATTTATAAATTAGGCACAGTAAGAGATTAATGACAATAACTAATAATAAAATAGAACAATTATAACAATGTATTGCTCTCGATTTCATGGATAGATGATTCATTCTTACTAAAGAAGACCTTTAGCAACCTCAGCGTACAATTTTTTTTCTTTCCTTATTAAGTCAAAAACTTTCACCTTTTCACTTAAAAGAAGCACTTACGGCTTCTCTTTGGCATATTCAAATTGCCAGCATCACTACTCTTGCACTTTGGGGCCATTATTAAGTAAAATAAGGGTTACTTTGAACACAAGCACTGTGATACTACGACAGTGAATTTGATAACAGGCAGACTACTAAGTGACTAATAGGCGGGTAATGCAGACAGCGTGGATCTGCTGGACACAGGGATGATTCATGCCCTGGGCAGGATGGAGTGGAACTGCAAGAGATTCCATCCTGCTACTCAGAACAGTGTACAATTTAAAACTTTATGAAACTTTCTGGAATTTTCCATGGAATATTTTTGGACTGCAGTTGACCACAGGTAACTGAAACTGAAATGGAAAGCAAAACCGTGAATACGGGAGGACCACTATATAAATTCCACCTATTGAATTATCTGACATGAGTTTTGTGTTCCTGGCTGGATCTTGACTGAGGTAGCTAACTTTGCAAATAAGCACATACAACTCTACATCATTTAAAACCTGCCTATGTTCCACTATATGAATGTTCTATGATTTATTTAATCATTGGCTATTGATAAACATTTGTTTCCAATTATTTTGCTACTACAATCAGTGGTGTAATGACCATCTTTGCATATGTATGCATTTCTATAGGACAGATTTCTAGAAGTAAAATTGCTAGGTCAAGGAGAGTATGCATCTTAAATTTTTAATAATATTGTCAAATTTCTCTCAAAAGTTTGTACCAAATAATGCTTTCAACAACTGTGCGTTAGAGTACCTGTTTCTGTACACCCTGACCAACTCAATTGCAAATCTCACTGATAAAAGTATTACATCAATTTTGTTTAAGTATTTTGTTTGTTTTTTTGAAACAAAGTCTCACTATGTGGCTCAGGCTGGAGTACAGTGGCACAAAAGTGTTTCACTGCAGCCTCCACCCCCTTGGTTCAAGTGATTCTCCTACGTCAGCCTCCTGAGTAGCTGGAACCACAGGTGTGTGCCACTATGCCTGGCTAATTTTTAAATTTTTTTATAGAGATAAGTTTTCACCATGTTGCCCAGGCTGGATATTTTATTGTTTTGCTTTGCATTTTTAAAAATTCTGAGTAAGATTTAGTATTTTTTTGTACTTATTGTTCATCTGCATTTCTTTTTCTGTGAACAGCCATGTAACTGGTTTTATTTTTTGCTTTTTTTCACTTAATATTATATGTCATGAACTTTTTCTAGAATAATTAAAAACATGATCAACAAGAACTGCATATTAGTCCATTCTATGATTATACCATAATTATTCTTTTATTATTAGACATTTAGATTGTTTCCAATTTTTCTTTTTTCTTTTCTTTCTTTTTTTGAGACAGGGTCTTGCTCTGTCACCCAGGCTGGAGTGCAGTGGTGTGATCACAGCTCACTGCAGCCTCGACTTCCCAGGCTCAAGTGATCCTCCTGCCTTAGCCTCCCAAGTAGCTGGGACCACAGGCATGCAACACCACACCTGGCTAATTTTTGTATTTTTTGTAGAGACAGGGTCTTGCTATATTACCCAGGCTGATCTTGAACTTCTGGCCTCAGGTAATCCTCCCACCTTGCCCTCCCAAACTGCTGGGATTACAGGTGTAAGCCACCACACCTGGCCCAATTTCTCTTAACATTTATACATTCTTTTTTTTTTTTTCTAGAAGCAAGAATGATTGAGAATAGGAACGGCTCAAGACGTTCACAACTAAAGCCATGAATAGCTAGGAATTCCCTTTAAGAGCAAAGGTTTTATCATCAGACAGACCTACTTGCAGGGTGAGTAACTTCTCTAAGCTTCCATTTCCTCCTCTGAGGACTAAATGAGAAAGTGTATGGAACGTACTTTGCACAGTCCCTGGTACATGGTAGGTGCTGAATACATGTTAATTAATTTAACATAAAATGAAAAATGGGCCTGTATTTTATGAAAAATATTATAAGAGATACTTTTGATCTAGAATTCTTTGTTTGTTTTTCAGGATTAGCATATATTGAGGCTGGGAATTGTTTGCCATATCCCTATTTCCTGGATAGCTACTGTGAAGTCCTGCAGTGTTGTCACTTTCTTAATTGGACTTGTGAAGGGCCCAGAAAACTCCGTGCAGGATATTGGGAACCATAGCACTGAGAATGTCATGAGGCAGATGGAAGCTTCTGATACCAGTGGTCCAGTACTGTATTCTAAGTACAAATACTTTTTGTCTTTTTTTTTTGAGATGGACTTTTGCTCTTGTTGCCCAGGCTGGAGTGCAATGGTGCAATCTCAGCTCACCGCAACCTCCGCCTCCCAGCTTCAAGCAATTCTCCTGCCTCAGCCCCCTGAGTAGCTGGGATTACAGGCATGTGCCACCACGCCTGGCTGATTTTGTATTTTTAGTAGAGACAGGGTTTCTCCATGTTGGTCAGGCTGGTCTCGAACTCCCGACCTCAGGTGATCCGCCCACCTCGGCCTCCCAAAGTGTTGGGATTACAGGCGTGAGCCACCGCGCCTGGCCACTTTTTGTCTTAACAATGGTTCTCACTGATTATTATGAGTTACGGATTGTTATGTTAACCACTGGGGTGGTGGGCTGAATCAGAAGAGAACTATCAAGAGTGTCTTATGTGGAGAGAGGATCTTGAGTTTTACAATCTTCTGGGAAAACTACTCCTGGGAGATACTGTTGGGCATTACAAGATCATCGGAGTCATCAAAGATCCTTCGAACTTACTAGTGACCCTTGAAAAGTTGAGACTAAGGAGAGTGTTGATCTAGTGCTAGTAACATCTTACATTTCTTTAGATTTGATACTAATTTCTCATTTTTATAGATGAGTGAATTCAGCGTGGATGACAGGAGAGAGACTGTAATGGTATAAATGCTTTGCTTGCTGTAGGTTGAGTATAGCTTGCCAAATGGGAGGTGTTAACACTTGTAAATTTGTAGATCAGAAATTATTGGGAAATAAAGGATGTGCACATGTGCGTGCGTGTGTGTGTGCATGCATGTATTTAAAGTTTTTGATACATGTTGCCAGGTTGCCCTGTGAAAAGTTTACTCCAGTTTGCCCTGGCACCAGCAGGCTGTGAGGATGCCCATTTCCTCAGACAAATTTCTCCAGTCAAGAGGCACCTTCCAGAGAATTGTGTCATGGTGATACAATTGATGATCCCCCAGCCTATGGCCCAAGTAGTCTCCAGAACCGCAGGCTTGAGGCAGCTCATCGCTCCAGCCTGAGTAGATTCCTTTGTCCGTCAATGTGAAGTTAAAACTACAGACTAGGCCTTTCAATATGCTCTCATTCCTCTCACAGCTATTTTTGGAGCATCTATTGTGTGTCAGGGGCCTTTTCCTGTCTTAGAGCTCGCCCATCAAAAATAGTGAGACTCACAGTTACACATCATTAGAAATGCCATAATATTTAGAAACTACTTAGGTCTTAGAGAACCCCAGTTTCAGATTCTGTGAACTTGAGTAGGTTACTGGATTTCGCTGAGGCTCGGTTTTCTCTTGTTTACAATCGAGATTTTAATATATATATGAGACGGCTGACTTACACTGCCTGGCATATCTAGACACTGTAGATATTAGCATAGGGATTAACAGTGTAGGCTTTGGAGTCAAGTTACTTGGTTTGAATCGTGGCTCCGTTGCACACTGGCTTTGTGATCACAGGCAAGTTATTCAACCTCTTTGTGCCTTACTTTCCTCATGTTTAAAGTAGTCATAATCATACTTGCATCATGGTGTTATTCAGAAGATCAACTGAGAGATGTATGTAAAGTATTTAGCACAGGACTTAGAACCTAGTTAATGCTCAATTAATATGTTATTTTTGGCCAGGTGTGGTGGCTTACGCCTATAATCCCAGCACTTTGGGAGACTGAGGTGGGCGGATCCCTTGAGGCTAGGAGTTGGAGACCAGCCTGGCCAACATGACGAAACCCCGCCTCTACCAAAAATACAAAAATTAGCCAGCCATGGTGGTGCACACTTGTAGTCCCAGCTACTCGGGAGGCTGAGGCAGGAGAATCGCTTGAACTCGGGAGGCGGAGGTTGCAGTGAGCCGAGATTGTGCCACTGTACTCCAGCCTGGGCAACAGAGTGAGACTCTGTTTAAAAAAAAAAAAGATATATATATATATATATATATATATTAACATGCTTCTTATTGAGGTATAATTTACATACTGTTATGGACTGAATTGTGTTCCCTCCAAAATACATATGTTGAAGTCCTAAACCCCAGTATCTCAGAAAATAACTGTGTTTGGACATAACATCTAAACATCTTTAGCATGCATGTGTGTATCTATATGTAAACTAAAATTAGGTCATTAGGGTGGGCTTTAATCCAATATGACTGGTGTCCTTACAAAAATAGAAATTTGAACACAGCCACATACAGGAGGAATATGATGTGAAGACAAAGGGAGAAGACAGCCATCTATAAGCTAAGGACATAGGCCTGGAACACATCCTTCCCTCCCAGCCCTCAGACAGAACCAACTCTGCAGATCAACCAACACCTTGACTTTCAGCCTCCAGAACTGTAAGAAAACTTTTCCTGTTTAAGCCACCCAGTCTGTGAAACTATATTATGGCAGCCCTAGCAAACTAACACACAAACCATAAAATTCACTCACGTTAGCATATAATTCAATGGTTTTTAGTAAATTTGCAGAGTTGTGCAACCACTACCACAATCTGATTTTAGAGTATTTTTGTCTCCTCTAAAGAAGCCTTTTTGCCATTTGCAGTCACTCCCTACTCCTACTTTCAGCTCCAGGCAACCACTCATCTTCTTTGTACCTCAATAGATTTGCCTTTTCTGGGCTTTTCATATAAATCATCTCCACTGAATAGGAAATTTTATATATTAAGAGTCAGCTCATTCTATATTCTTCTCAGCTTCTTATTAAAACTTCTTATAATGAGCCCAAATCTACTGCCTTGTAACTTATTCTACACAGTTAACCTATTCCTATCATAGTTTATTTTTAACAGAAGTCAGGCAAAAATTATTATATGTGCCACATAACTGTTGGAGTGAGGATGGAAATATTTAGTCAAAATGACCATTGTCATCATAATTTAAGAAATAACCGCTTTATTTTTAGCAGTCGATAAGGAAAAAGATTGACAAAAGAAACTATAAGCAAGCATGCTGTTTTGAGCCGCCGGAGGATAGAGACGGCCCAAGAAGAATTTCAAGAGAACTGCTAATGAGAAACCTTCCGTGGTGAGACTTGAACTGACAAGCTATTCCCCCAGGCTCCTCGGGAACATCTCATAACTAATCGGGACATTCCATCAAGACCACATGCACAGGGCCACAGCCTAGACAGCAGAGCATCCAAACCGCCAAAGAAAATGTTGAGGCTGCACCAATAAGGGACTTTGTGCAATGCCTTTTTTATTGAAAAAATCTATTTAAATGAAATCTTTCTAGGACATTATGTCAAAACTGCAACTGGAAAAGTCTGCTTTTCTCACCTGGAAGAATTGCCCCTATTAAACCATAGTAACTATAAACAGTAATTATATATAGCTGTGCATAAGCATGCAAGTGTGTATCTATAGGTAACCATTTATTTAACAATATATATTAAGCACCTTGTGTGTACCAAGTACTGTTTTTTGTTGTTGTTAGTTTGTTTTTGAGATAGGGGCTCACCGTGTCGCCCAATCTGAAGTACAGTGGTACAATCACATTTCACTGCAGCCTTGACCTCTCTGGCTCAGGTGATCCTCCCACCTCAGCCTCCCGAGTAGCTAGGACCGCAGGCCTGTGTCACCACACCTGGCTAATTTTTGTAGTATTTGTAGAAATGGGGTTTCGCCATGTTGCCCAGGCTGGTCTCGAACTCATGGGCACAAGCAATCCTCCCACCTTGGCCTCCCAAAGTGCTGGGATTATAGGCATGAGCCACCATGCCAGGCCCAGGTACTGTTATAAGTGCTTGTGAATATGTCAGCAAATAAACAAATGTCCCTACCATTGTAGTGCTAAGGGAAAGTCAGAAAATAAACAGTAAGCATAATAATAAATTAATTAATTACAGTGTTAAGTTAGAAGGTGTTTCATGATACGGGAAAAAGAAAATTTGAACAGGGGAAGAGAGTTGGGAGTACTGGAGGGGAGTGTGGACAGGGTTGCAACTTTAAATGGAGTGGTCCATGCAGGCCTTATTGAGAAGGTGGCATTAGTGCGAGACACGAAGGAGGTGAAGGAGTGAGTAGGCAATTTTCTTTGGGAATAATGGTCCAGGCAGAAGAAACTGCCAGGGCAAACTCTCTGAAGCGAAAGCATTCCTGGTGTGTCTGGGGAGTACCCCAGGGGCCAATGTGGCCGATGCCAAGTGAGCAAGGGGAAGGTAGCAGATGAGGTCATGGTGGATACTGGGAACCAAACCATGTAGGGGTTTGGGGTTCATTGCAAGGACTTTAGTTTTTATTCCAAGTGAGACAGGAAACTCAAAAAGCAAGATGATCTGACTTCAACTTGGAAAAGAGCCCTCTGGCTGGTTTAAAAAGGAGCAAGGGTAGAAGCAGGGCTGAGGGACAGGAGCCCATGTCAGAGTCCAGACACGAGGTGATGAGGGTCGGGAGCAGTATGCTTAATATGTCTGTGCAACTGCAGATTCATTTATCCAGCAAATATTCATAGCCACTATGCTATGTGCTGGGGTGCTGTGGCAACCAACTTGCTCACAGTCTCTCTTCTATTACTGTAAACAACATGAGTTGACATGGATGGAAGGTTCCCTGCAGGTCAGGCTGGCTCTAAGCACTTGAAAGGTATTCTCTCTGAACCTGAACCTTATCTCAAGAGCTCAGGTGCCACTATTGTCCTCATTTAAAGGTGAGGCAAGTCCGGGCACGGTGGCTCACACCTTTAATCCCAGCACTTTGGGAGGCCGAGACAGGCAGATCACAAGGTCAGGAGTTCAAGACCAGCTGACCAATATGGTGAAACCCCGTCTCTACTAAAAATACAAAAAAAAATTAGCTGGGCGTGGTGGCAGGGGCCTGTAGTCCCAGATACTCAGGAGGTTGAGGCAGGAGAATCACTTGAACCCAGGAGGCGGAGGTTGCAGTGAGCCAAGATCGCGCCACTGCACTCCAGCCTGGGCAATAGAGCAAGACTCCGTCTCAAAACAAATAAATAAATAAAAATACAAATAAAAATAAAGGCGAGGAAAGTCAAACACTGAGAGAGTTGGCAGCCCAAAGTTGTGCAATCAGGCAAGTCAAGATTCGAGTGCATAGGCTTGGGCTACAGAGTGCCTTCCTGAAGATGGCTGTGTGATGAGGGTTATAATAGGATGACATGGGAGGGAGAGCAGGAGGGCCACCTGGAGGAGGTGACATTGAAGCTGAGGCTTCATAGGAGTTAGCCAGGGGAAGAGTGGATATAGGGAGGAAAGAATGCAGCGGTGGAAGGGGGAGGGAAGAGCATGTGCAAAGAAAGACCTAGAAGTGAGAAAGCAGGACATTGGAAAGACAGAAAAAAAACCCCAGATGTTGCTGGATCCTAAGTGTGCTAGGGGTGTTCGCACAGAATGAACTAGAAACACTGGCAGAGAGTAGAAGTTTGGGTTCATTAAATCTGTTAACCAAAAATCTACTAATTGGCTGGGTGTAGGGCTCATGCCTACTATCCCACCACTGTGAGAGGCCAAGGTGGGAGGATCACTTGAGGAAAGGAGGGCAAGACCAGTCTGGCCAACAGAGTGAGACTTTGTCTCTACAAACAGTGTTTTAAAAATCAGCCAGTAATTTGAGGCTACAGTGAGCTGTGAACACACCACTGCACTCCAGCCTGGGCAACAAAGTAAGACCCTGTCTCTAAATGAAAAAAAAAACAAAAAAAAACTACTAATTGCAGATTTGTCTTTAAAATTTTCTTCCTGGGATCTCACATTGGAAAACATATCAATTGAAAGAGTGGATCTTAGAGTCACAGAAGAAATGGCAGCCTAAGAAGTAGCTTGCAGTGGGGTCTTCAACGCCTCCCCCAATCTCCATCCCCCCGTCAATCTAACCCAAAATGCACTAAGTAAAGAAATGAGGCTGGGCACAGTGACTCACACCTATAATCCCAGCACTTTGGGAGGCCGAGACAGGCAGATCACTTGAGGTCAGGAGTTCGAGACCAACCTGGCCAACATGGCGAAACCCCGTCTCTACTAAAAATACAAAAATTAGCCAGGCATGATGGTGCACGCCTATGGTCCCAGCTACTTGGGAGGCTGAGGCAGGAGAATTGTTTGAACCCAGGAAGCGGAAGTTGCAGTAAGCTGAGATCGCACCACTGCACTCAAGCCTGGAAAACAGCAAGACTTCGTCAAAAAAAAAAAAAAGAAAAAGAAAAAGAAAAACGGAAAAGGCATGAGGTAGCTATGCAAACAGCTTCAAGAAAGTCTCCTGCTTACATTTCCATCAAAGGGCTGCCCTAACCCTTCTAATACAAAAATTTTGTAGCCCCTGTTACAGACAAGTCTAATTGAATCCTGCTCTCCCATTTGTAATACATGACATCTATAAACTTCATCTATCTACTCTCTAAAATTTACATGCTATTGCTCATCTCACAAGATCATCATCACTCTCTACTGAGCTAATGCATACTAATTGCATATTTGATACTTTTTATTCATTTGCAAAACTCAAATTTCTAAAAAACGATTGCATGTTCTGAAAAGGAGAACATTTTAATTTTATTTTTTAATTTTAATTTTTTAAAAGAGATACAGTCTTGCTCTGTCACCCAGGCTGGAATACAGTGGCACAATATAGTTCACTGCAGCCTCAAGCTCCTGGGTTCAAGTGATCCTACTACCTCAGCCTCCCCAGTAGCTGGGACTACAGGAACATGCTACCGCGACTGGCTAATTTAAAACTTTTTTTGTAGATACGGGGTCTCACTTTGTTGCCCAGGCTAGTCTGAAACTCCTGGCCTCAAGTGAACCTCCCATCTTAGCCTCCCAAAGCACTGGACTAGCAGGCATGAGCCACCATGCCCGAAGAGTACATTTCTTATTGTCCCCCAAATTGGACAAATTATTTAGTCTTAAGCTATACAGGAATAGGAAAAGATTCAGATTCCACAAACTCTGTCCATTTCTGTCCAGAACATTTTATTGAGTTTGCTTCAAAATAAGATGAACTTTCTTGGCATATAACGTCTGGAGGTAGGACAATGCACTGACTTCTTAAGCACAGAATCCCCTTGACTTCCAAAGTGAGACCTGGCTTAGCCCGCTGAAAAGTGCCTAGACTTTGAAGCCAGATGGATTTGAGATTAACTGGGGTGATGTAGTTGATTGCTCATCAGTGGCACTGGGAATGAATTCGCACTGTGTTGTACTTACGTGGCTTTCTTTCTCAGCGGAAATGTTGCCATCAGTTCTTTTTGGGATATCAATAATTTGGCAAGAAAGAAAGTCTCCATCAATGTATTATAGAGATTGGGGGACAAAAATCTGAGAAATGCTACCTAAATTCCTGCAGGATGCATGCAGATGTTCACAAAGAACGTACACTGAGCAATTCAAAAAGCCACAGAATCATGCATGCTGAGCGCACACTTGCCTACATAAGGAGCAGCACTTTGACCTAGAAGCCAGGGACCAGGAAGGCAGTAAGAGAGAAAGAAACAGGGGATGTTGATTCCCCTGTTGCCCTTTGCACCCCTCTACTTAGTAGATCTAACTTAAGTTGTTCAGTGGGCAAAAGTCCAGTGTACTCAGTAGCTCCAAACCAACATTTAGTGTCAAAAAGGTATTTGGGGCCAAGTGTGGAGGCTCACGCATGTAATCCCAACACTTTGGGAGGCGAGGCGGGCAGATCACCTGAGATCAGGAGTTCGAGACCAGCCTGGCCAACATGGTGAAACCCCATCTGTACTAAAAATACAAAAATTAGCCGAGTATGGTGGTGGGCACTTGTAGGAGGCTGAGGTGAGAGAATCTCTTGAACCCAGGAGGCAGAGGCTGCACTGAGCTGAGATCATGCCACTGCACTCCAGCCTGGGCAACAAAGGGAGATCATGTCTTACAAACAAACAAACAGGTATTTGGAGCAAGCAATGGACCCAGTGACAGTAACAATTTCAAAGCAAGTAGAGATCCAATGGCAAAGATGGGAAACAAACAGCCTCAATGCATAGGAAAAGGTGGCTATAACTACAAAAACCAAGACTGTGTATGGGACAGGTGAGGGAGAGGATTCACAGCCTGTGATCCCCTGGCCAGTCGGGGATCCATCCATTTCACACATGGATGCCGAGAGAAAGATGTCTGAGAGGGCAGTGGGCAAGAAGAACAGTTGTGGCCGACTAGCGAGGGGATCACAGGCAGAAACATCAACCCTTTAAGATGCCATGAGCATTGCTGCCTGAAGGTGGCATCTCTCACTCTGAAGAATTCCTGTGAAGATTAAGAAGCCTTGCAATACATTTTTGGAAGGTCAGTTCACATCTGTTTTCTATTTGTCATATTCTGTCAGCACTTCTGTGAGAACTGAGCCATTACACCAGCCTTGGAAGCCAGAGGCAGCTGGATCCTTCAGGCCTGGCATCTCCCAGGCCCGCGGTCCTACCTCAGTGGAGGAAGAGTGGGAACCGCTGTGCATTCCAACTTCAGTTCCCTGTGGGTGCCGCTGCCACCATCGCTCACCTGCAAACTGCTTCAAAGAGCAAACAGACACTAAGAATTCAGCCTGGTGAATCCATTGTTCTCCTCCCCATAAAACAACAAACAACTTAGAGGCTTTTCAATCCTCTGATGTGTTTAATTTGTTATCTAGCAACAAAAAAAAAGGAAAAGAAAAAGAAATTCTCCCAAATTCTATGCAATTTACAGTCCTGCAACTACATACGGAACTGGGATTTGCCTGAGAGACATATTGCAAAACAATCGGCCCCAAGGAAAATTCCAGAACTCAACAACACTCACAGTGGCCTAGTGATGGTTATCAGAATGGTGTTTCTAAATGGTGCTTATCAGTGTGCAGAGTCACTTATCACCAGTAGGCAAAGAGTTCCATGGATGTGGTTCAAAGGGCAGCCCAAGAAGCACCTGGGTCACATTCCTGCCCATCTGCCTGCAGCCCTCCCACGCCAGTAGGTAACCTAGACTTGCTTCACAGGGTCGGGGTTTGGGAAGACAAGGCATCTATGACAGGCTACTTCGCTCAGATCAATGTGTAACAATCAATGCCCAGTGCTTAATTTTAACAATAAGAATTTTATGGTGAGAGATGAACAGTCAATACTTAAGTTGGTCAGCCGGGGGCGGTGGCTCATGCTTGTAATCCCAGCACTTCGGGAGGCCGAGGTGGGTGGATAAGGTGAGGTCTGGAGTTCGAGACCAGCCTGGCCAACATGGTGAAACCCCATCTCTACTAAAAATACAAAAATTAGCCGGGCATGGTGGTGGGTGCCTGTAATCCCAGCTATTCGGGAGGCTGAGGTAGAAGAATCACTTGAACCCAGGAGGCGGAGGTTGCAGTGAGCCAAGATCACACCACTGCACTCCAGCCTGGGCAACAAGAGCGAAACTCTGTCCCAAATTTAAAAATAAATAAGTAAATAAAAATAAAATAAAATAAAATACTCAAGTTGGTCATGGCTTAAACATTTTTTTAAATTTTTTTTTTTTTTTTTTTTTTTTTTGAGACAGAATCTCACTCTGTTGCCCAGGCTGGAGTGCAGTGGTATGATCACGGCTCACTGCAGCCTCAACTTCCTGGGTTCAAGTGATCCTCCCACCTCAGCCTCCCACGTTGCTTGGACTACAGGTGCATATGCCATCACACCTGGCTAATTTTTTGATGTTTTGTTGAGAGAGCATTTCACTATGTGGCCCAGGCTGGTCTTCAACTCCTGAGCTCAAGTAATCCTCCCGCCTCAGCCTCCTGAAGTGCTGGGATTACACATGTGAGCCACCACACCTGGCTAGTCAGGGCTTAAATTATCAAGATCTTGGGTGATTACTTTGAGGCTTCTGAGCAGATGAGAACATATGACCAATGCCTGAACATAAGGCTGCCTTGGTAGGAGGCTAAAAATCCTGTGACTCTACAGAAATCGGTTACAGAAGTCTAATTATTTGTGTTCACTAGTAATTCTGTGTTGTTTTAGAACTAGCTTTAAAATGAGGAAATACTTAATTTAATGATCACTACCCATGTACTGTGTTTCTGTGACTATTTATTGGTGTTTCTGTGAAAACAACAGCAGCCACTTGTTACTGCAGAAATGGTCCCTTTGGAAATCAGCAGCACTTAATTTAATGCTGGCATTTTTGTTGCATGTCTCCCCAGAAATGCTTGGCTTAATATTCTTAACAATAGGGGGAAAAAAAAAAAAGCAATAAAAGCTTTTGAAGCCAAATGCCCCTTAAAAAAACTGCTGATGGGGAAATCTTTTCTCACATAGAAAGAGATTTCAGTTAAGATGATCAAATAAAATAAGCTATATTTAAAGTTTCTGGCTCTTTCGTTTACCTTAGTCAAATAAAGCTTGTGTATTTTAGAGATGAAATCAAAGGTCATTCTTCTGATAGAGACAGATTCTGGGGATTGTCTTATATTTGGGAAGCCATTTTAGCAGTGACTTCAGCCTTGGCAGGTGATAATGCTGTTCAAGTCATATTCAGTAAAGGGAAGAGTTCCAAAATCTTTCATTTCTGGACTGAAGATCCTATGCTTGCAATATGTATAAGGCATTATTTACTAGCCAGCCTGGCCCATAAAGTAATGTGGTGAAACCCTGTCTCTACTAAAAATACAAAAATTAGCGGGGTAGGGTGGCACACGTCTGTAATCCCAGCTACCAGGGAGGCTGAGGCACGAGAATTGCCTGAATCCGGGAGGTGGAGGTTGCAGTGAGCCAAGATCTTGCCACTGCACTCCAGCCTGGGTGACAGAGTGAGACTCTGTCTCAAAAAAACCATTGTTTATTGGTTTTCTGATCTGCACCAAATCTTGATTGTCAGTTTGCTCTCCTTCTTTGTTAAATGTCTGTGATAAACAAATGCTCATCTAAAACATTCATTTGTCAACAAAGGAATGTATGTGTTGGAGGGAGTCAACAACCAAGAATTAGAGTAATTGAAGTTGGTTTTTTTCTTCCACATATTTCCCTTGGTAGAATCTATCCCTGTGTGATAGCATTAACTCTCATCTGTTTCATACCAAACTAAAGCCTACATAATCTAAATGCATTTGAGCTAATCCTTCAACTTTGCTACCTTCATCATAATTGCCAATAAGTTGTAAATATAGCTGGCTTGAGCCAGGCATAGTGGTGCATACATGTAGTCCTAATTTCTTGGGGGGCTAAGGCAGGAGGATTGCTGGAGCCCAGGAGTTCAAGTTCAGCCTGGGCAACATAGTGAGACCCCATCTCCTAAAACATATATATATGTTTTATGTATAAATATATATGTACTAAATATGTTTTATATGAAAATATTTTTATATTAAATACATATATAATTTAAGCCATATATATATGTATATGAGGCTTAAAATTTACTTTAGTCATTTCCCCTGCTCACCTCTGCTCATTCTTCCTTTAGTGCCCAATCCAAATGTCACCTCCTCTGAGGCCTCACTTTCCTGTTCTCAGTCATCCTCCATGAATAAATTCTCCCTATGCTTTGTATATACATCTATTGTGCTCATCCTATTTTACTTTTTTTTTTTTTTTTTTTTAGAGACATGGTCTCACTCTGTTGCCCAGGCTGGAGTGCAGTGGTGCGATCATGACCCACTGCAGCCTCAACCTCCTGGGCTCAAGACATCCTCTTTCCTCAGCCTCCTTAGTAGCTGTGGCTACAGTTGTGCCCCACCACAGCTGGCTAATTTTTAAAATTTTTTGTAGAAACGGGGTCTTGCTATGTTGCCCAGGCTGGTCTTGAACTCGTAGTCTCAAGTGATCTTCCTGCGTTGGCCTCCCAAAGTACTGGGATTACAGGTGTGAGCCACCACCTGGCCTCAGCCAACTTTATAGTCATGGGTTCTTGTGTCATTTTCATTAGGTTGAATCAAGACAGGGACTATGCCTCATTCATCTTTGTATGCCAGGCCCCGGCTTAGTACCTGCCGTTATAGAAGGTTTTTATAAATAGTTGTTGAAGGAAAGAAAGTCATGTGTTGAGCACTCTGATGGGACAAAGGATAGAGAAGGAGTCAGTCCCTACTCTCAAAGAGCATACAATATAGTGAGCCAGAAAAGACCTGGGCATAAATACAGTGCAAGAATGTGTGTGACAGATGGCATTGCTAGTAAGTCATTTGAGAAAGGCCTCAGTGAATGCTGGGAGGACCTTCCAAACAATAGACCTGCATCAGCAAAGGAAGAAAAAAACATGAGGTTTCTTTAAGTTGCCCAGGTGATATTAGGTAGGTGTCAAAAAGCGGTGGGAGATAAGGTTGGAAATCTGGCTGGGCCTGAGTGGTTGAAGGTCAGAAGCTTTGGAAATTCTTCTTCAACTGATAGAGATCCACTAACAGTCTCTTAAGCACCAGCAGTGGTGTGGAAAAGGTGGGTTGTCATTGTCTTTGAGGGTAAAATGTAACTGGATTGTTGAGAAGAAAGTGGACAAGAATCCTGACTAATTGTCATGGCCCATTCCCTCAGCTACTGAATAGAGAGCAGGAGAAAGACATTATCACAGCAATGTTTTAAAAAGATAATTTTTCCAGGATGCAAGGAAGGACATTTGGATGAGAGGGAGGATGCAGGGAGACCAGTTGGGAAGCTAGATGTTATAAAGGCCTGAAGAAATGCTGTGGAGGTCAAAGGAAGGGGATGTGCAAAGGAAAGGGTTACTGTGAGAACTCCATCACAGTTAATTAGTTGAAAGGGACCTGGTTTGGTTAGGGGGAGGGGGACAGAGGCAAGATGACAAGTTGTGTTTCAGATATAATATATGTAAGGTGCTAGAAACACAACCAGGAGGAGATTTCCATCAGATCATTGGAGATGTGTGAAAAGAACGTGAGGGAGAGACAGGGACAGAGAGAAATTTGGCAGCTCTTCACAAAAAGGGATGGATGGCAAAAGCTACATGACTCCACTCATCCCATGAAGATGAAGGGGATCCTAGCTGGAAAATTCCAGGACCAAACCTTAGGAGAAGTCTTCATTTAGGAGGCAGAAGGAACACAGCCAGCAAAAATGGTCAAAGGTGATAAATGTCATGTTATGTGAACTTTAACACAATAAAAAACACTGGGGGAGAAAAAGAGGCCCATTAGCTACCACTCCCTTCCCTTCCATCCCCTGCCTCCCAGCCCCCAGTGCCCACCAATCTACTTTCTGTCTCCATGAGTTTGCCTGTTCTGGATGCTGTACATGGATGGAATAATGATGTCATTTGAGGTCTTTTGCGTCTTTCATTTGGCATAGTGTTTTTAAGGTTTGTCCATGTTGTGGCTGGCTTCACTACTTAATTTCGTTGACAAATAATATTCCATTCTAGGGATATGCCACATTTTGGTTTTTGTTTTGGGGGGATGGGGTCTCGCTATGTTGCCCAGGTTGGTCTCAAACTCCTGGCTTCAAGTAATCCTCCCACCTCAGCCTCTCAAGTAGCTGGGATTACATCTGTGAGCCACAGCACACAGCTCTGATATGCCACATTTTGTTTATCTATCTGTCAGTTGATGGATATTTGGGTTGTTTCCACCTTTTGGTATTATAAATAATGCTGCAATAAACATTCCTGTACAAAAAAGATAGATATTAAGAATCATCATATGAGAAGGTTATCAATGAACATGAAGCCAAAATTAGTAGGAAAAGGAATTATAAAGGTGTGTCGGGCAATTACTGAGTAAAAACATTATTTTCCTTTATTGTGTAATGGTTTTGTATTTGTCAGTTATTAAAATTTTATATTATATCGTATTTTCTTTTCTACTGCAAATTCGTATTCACATGTATACCTTAAAAAAATGGCATTAGGAATCTAGGAGAACCAGGAATATAAGGTCTAAGGAAGCCAAGCGGGGTGTAGTTTCTAGAGAGGCGGTCAGGAAGTACAGAGAGTTCAAGGACAATGGAGATGGAGCAAACACCTGTGTATCTCATGACTAAGAAATCACCAATGACTTTCAAGAGGGCACTTCCAGGTGAAATACAGGACAAAACCACAAGTCTAGGCGGCTGAAAATTCAAATGCTTACAAGAAGGATACTCTGACAACCTGGTGACCATATGCTGCACCCAAAGGTAGTGGCTAGCGGCTGTACCCACATCATTGTTGCCATGTAGAAAAGGTGGCTTAGACCAGTCAGCTGTGTGACCTTTATGGAAAAGTCTGGAATCCTCATTTTTAAGTGAAATTTCCCACTTTTAAAAACACCGTGAAGGTTGAGTAGAACACCCCTATAGGCTCTATCTGGTATTTGAGCTACCAGTTCTAGCAACCCCTGCTCTAAGGGCTTGCTTTGAGGCATTGACAACAGGACAGGAATCTTTTGAAATGTAAGACAGTGCAAGGGTATCCAGTCTGATGGGCGTGTTATGGTTGGGAGGAGACCAGAGTGCTAATAGGTATCAAAGGGAAGATAGAAGATTCTGGCGAGAGAGGTCCAAGAAGGGGGTGGAGGATGTGAGATCCTTAGGGAGAAGAGAGACCTTTTCCTTTGAGATGAGTGGGATGAAGAGAGTGAGCAACAGAAATGTTAGGTGTTGAGAATGAGGGTCAAAGTGAATGAAGGAACATCGAAGACCCTGAAATTAGTGTCTCAGTGAACTCTAAATAGAAGTAAAGCTCTCTCAGGTCCTCACTTCCAAGATGACAAAGAAAAGAAGAAACAATGGCCAGGTACAGTGGCTCACGCCTGTAATCCCAGCACTTTCAGAGGCTGAGGTGGGCAGATCACTTGAGTCCATGAGTTCAAGACCAGCCTGGCCAACATGGCAAAACCCTGTCCATACAAAAAATACAAAAATAGCTGGCTGTGGTGGCGCATGCCTATAGTCCTAGCTATGTGGGAGGCTGAGGTGGGAGGATCACTACAGCCCCGGACGTCAAGGCTGCAGTGAGCCAAGATGGCACCACTGCACTACAGCCCCGGTCGTCAAGGCTGCAGTGAGCCAAGATGGTGCCACTGCACTCCAGCCTGGGTGACAAAGCGAGACCCTGTCTCAAAAAAAAAAAAAAAAGAAAAAGAAAAGAAGAAACTGGTTGTGCCAAAAAGGGCCAAGGCCACACACAGCCTGTTCCCTGTACAACTGCACCCAATGTGTGCCCAAGCACAAGGCCATTAAGTTCGTCATTAGAAGCAAAGTAGAGGCCATAGCCATCAGGGCCATTTCTGAAGTGAGTGTCTTTAACACCTGTGCTTCCCAGCTGTATGAGAAACTGCATTGTGATATGAGTTGTGCCATTCATGGAAAAGTAGTCAGGAGTCATTCTTATGAAGCCCAGAAGGATCCAATACCCCTCCCTGATTTAGACCTAATGGTGCTGTTCCATGACCTCCGCGAAAGCCCGTATAAGGTGTTTTCAGTCTTAAGGATAGAAAACTATCCTCTGGAAAAAAATGAAACGGCAATTATACTTTTTTTTAAAAAGTAGACATTGAGATCATCTGCTGAGGATGAGAGAGACAAAGGCTGGGCTTTATGCTGTGGCAGGATGAGGAGTGTCTGAAATGGTCCCCAGGGTCAGGATCTAACCAGCAACAAATCAAACCAATAAAGACCTGGTTCAGTTTGAAAGCACACAACCATAGGGATTTTTCACTTAATCGTCACTTTTTAAGTGGCTGCTTCATTCTGGGTACCGGGCTAAACTCTAGGGATTTCCAGTCAAGTAAATGAGATAGATGAAGAAACAAGCAATTACCACAGGGCTGTATATGTCATAAAAGGGGTATAAACGGGCACTTTTGAGAAAACAGAAGAGGAACATCCTGGAAGGCTTTCTGAGGAGGAGGCATTTAAGTTTATATTTGAAAGATAAGTTGTAGTTGCTAAGAAAACAATGTGGAAAGCCAGAAGAGACAATCTATACAAAGCACTAGAAGGAGCAACAAGCATGGGGCATTCCGGGAATCTCAGCTCATTCCACAGATCTGAAACAGAGTGCCTTGGCAGATTAGGAGGGGGTGAAATTGAAGAGCTGACACGAAGAAGCATAAATAGTCATGGAACTTGGACTTGCCCTATAGACAAGAAAGAGCCATAGAAGAATTTCAGGCATAACAGTGACATCATCAGTTTTTTAGAAAGAACACACTGGCTTCATCAACAAGGAGGCCACTTTTGATGTGCAATTATGAACCCAGCCCCAAAAGATACATCTTGCTGGATCTAACTAAATCATGGCACTCTTAATCTCTTTATCCACTAATTAATCTAGGGTGGGGACATGCAACCCAGTTCTGGTCAATGGGGTATAAATGGATGTCTAAGGGAGCCTCTGGGAAAGAGTTATTTGGTAACAGAGAAATGCTTGAGAAGAAAGCATTTATTGTCCCCTTGCTTCCTTCTCTTTCTAGATATTACTCTATGAAGATGTAATGTTTGCAGCTGCAGCAATCATTTTGGAATCATGAGGCAATCAACCTAAGAATGAAAGCCAACAAGTTGAAGAAAGCAGGACAGAATAAAGACCCTGGATTCTTGGTGACACTTTTGGTTTCCAAAACTACTCTGAGATGGCCAGCTTTGAACTTACCAAGTCAATAATGAAAGCTTGTATGGTTTAAATCATGATTAGTTGGCTTTTTTGTTAATTGCCACAATGCATTGTATGTGGCCATCACAGTAGAAAATTGAGGGAGCAAAAGATCCTAACCTGCTACAGGGGTCACTCAGAGATAGCCTCATTTCCATACTCAGGAGATAGGATGCATACTCTTGGTTAATCTTCTGTGTGTCTCATTAGTCTTTATCCTGCCCTTCCACAGTCTCAGCTGAATCAGATGAAGCTACTTTATTCATCTACATTTTCCTCTTTGTTGCTTTCCTTGTTCTTTCCCAGACGGAATTCATTTTTCTCATTTAAAGTCTGATGTGGTTTGCCTTTGCATCCCCACCCAAATTCCATCTTGAATTGTAATCGTCAGGGGTTGAGGGAGAGACCTGGTGGGAGGTGATTGGCTCATGGGGGCAGATTTCTCCCATGCTGTTCTCATGATAGTGAGTGAGTTCTCACGAGATCTGATGGCTTTATAAGGAGCTCTTTCCCCTTCGCTCTCCCTCACTTCCCTCCTGCCACCTGGTGAAGGAGGTGCCTGCTTCCCCTTCACCTTCTGCCATGATTGTAAGTTTTCTGAGGCCTCCCAAAGCCATGCAGAACTCTGAGTTAAATAAACCTCTTTCCTTTATAAATTACCCAGTCTCAGGTATTTCTTTATTGCAGTATGATAACAGACTAATACAAAGTCCCAGGGTCTTAGTATATATTTATTATTTATTTATTTATTTTGAGACGGAGTTTCGCTCTTGTTGCCCAGGCTGGAGTGCAATGGCTCTATCTCGGCTCACAACAACCTCCGCCTCCTGGGTTCAAGTGATTCTCCTGCCTCAGCCTCCTGAGTAGCTGGGATTACAGGCATGGGCCACCATGCCTGGCTACTTTTTTTGTATTTTTAGTAGAGACGGGGGTTTCTCCGTATTGGTCAGGCTGGTCTCGAACTCTCAACCTCAGGTGATCCGTCCGCCTCGGCCTCCCAAAGTGCTGGGGTTACAGGCATGAGCCAGCGCGCCCAGCCGGGTCTTAGTATTTATTATAATAAATTGTAGTTCATTCGGAGGCCAGAGACTCTGTTTTCTTTATCTTAGTGCTTATGTCAGAAAGACTGGCAAATATTAATAATAGGTCCTCAGAAAGTGTGTTTTAAATGGAATTTTGAGAAAGGGGCCTGAATAACAATAAGGAGAATCGTGGGCTTTTTCATGAGCTTCCCCAGATTTGCCTGACTGGCTTCTGAGCTGCTTGCAGAATGGACAGCTCTGGTGGTGCACACCTTCTCCTGTGGAGTGACTACCTCAGGCATGGCCTCCATTGCGCCCACACAGTGAGAGCTGTAGCAGAACTGCTTCTCAAGTCAGTCCAACCAGACTGTGGAGTCTTTGGCACCTCCCCCGACTTCCAGATGCAGAGATAGCACTGTGCCTCAGGATGTGGCTTCCCCATTGGCTGCCTGGAGGGGTCTTTGCCTGAGAGTGCTAGAGAGTTATCACTCTTTGAGGTCTACTTGGATCAAAGAGAGACAGGAGGTGCAAAGGAGCCCACACGTTAAGTCATCCCCCTCACTCCTTGGTGGACCACTCTGTGCACCATAATTACATACAGCCCAACCAAGCAACCCACTGTGTGATCTCATGAAGCTGTAGCCCGCTTCCTGATGCCCCACTTTGCACTTGCTTTTTCTCCATCCCCGACTGACTTCCTTTTTACTCACTCTTGCTGCCCTGGAATTGTACTCCCTTCCTTCTAATACAATATTAGGCCAGGTGTGGTGGTTCACCCCAGCATTTTGGGAGGCCAAGGCAGGAGGATCGCTTGAGGCGAGGAGTTCAAAATCAGCCTGATCAACTTAGCGAGACCCTGTCTCTACAAAAGAAAAACAAACAAAAAATTAGTAAGGCATAGTGGTGTGTGCCTGTAGACCCAAATACTTGGGAAGCTGGGGCGGGAGGATCACTTGAGCCCAGGAGTTGAGGCTACAGTAAGCCATGATTGCACCACTGAACTCTGGCCTGACTGACAGAGTGAGACCCTATCTCAAATAATAATAATAAACTATTTGTATATGCCCTTGCCTCCATCTTTGCTTTCTAGGCTAAGACAAAGAGTTATAGCTATGACTCAGAATCCATTTTCTTGTTGTATATTTGTGGATATGACTTCAGTTTAAATTCTCTTTTTTCTTTTGAGACGGAGTCTCACTCTGTTGCCCAGGCTGGAGTACAGTGGCGCCATCTCGGCTCACTGCAACCTCTGCCTCCCGGGTTCAAGCAATTCTCCTGCCTCAGCCTCCCGAGTAGCTGGGATTACAGGTGCCTGCCACTATGCCTGGCTAATTTTTGTATTTTTAGTAGAGACAGGGTTTTACCATATTAGTCACGCTGATCTCGAACTCCTGACCTCAGGTGATCCGCCTGCCTCGGCCTCCCAAAGTGCTGGGATTATAGGCATAAGCCACCGCACCCGGCCTAAATTCTCTTTTAAACATAGGTAACCAGAGATGCCAAAACAGCACAGGATTTCTAAACATTCTATTTGTTTAAGGAAACCATTATCTATGGGGGCATTTTGTGAAAAATCAATCTGTTCATTTTAAAAATAATCTTAGAAGAGGTGAAGTGAGGTCTCAAGGGTAGCAAATTAACTCCTAGGATAAGCAAACATTTAATTGTCCTTGATTTTAAACATTATCAGTTTGAGCTTGATCATGATTCCTTTAAAGTGGCTTTATTTCTCAACGCATCAAGCATGTGTTGACAAGTTTCTTGAAAGAGAGTTGGAATAATAATTGAAAGAAAGATAATTATTCTTTGCTTGATGTTTGGCTATCTTAATGCCATCTAATGTCAATAAAAGTTACAGCAAATGATAAGAGTATCTGAGTTATTTTCTTGTGATGGATATGAAACACTATATTACTTTTAAGCATTATTCTGTTTGTCACAGATTTCTTTTTGATGCAGTTAAATTTGTTTTATATTAAATACATGTAGAAGTTAAATATAATTAATAGAAATATCCTTAGAGGAAAAAATAAGGTTTGAATTTCAGTGGCAGCATAATCAGCTCGGATTTGTGGATGCCTCTGCCTGTAGGGGTCTGGAATCATTAACCCAAATAAATGAAAAGCATAATTTACAGTAGAGATATTAACCTACTTAATCTTACCTGACATAAGAAACAAAGTAAAAAAAAAAAAAATGTTAGTGTATTGCTAAACCACCCAGAACAGAAACACATATACAAACTGAAAAAGAAAAAAGAGTAACTATTGGGTCTGGAAAGGACCCGCAGGGGAATTGTACAAGTTGAGAACCTACCAAGATAAAAATGGAGTACAAGAAACCTGGCAAAGATGACAATCTTGATCATTTGAATCTCAAATGATTTGATCATACTTTCCTGAGAAATACCCCATATGAGACTAGGAAATAATAGCATTCATACTGAAATATGTACATCTTAAATGCAGTCAGCTCTCAACCATCCCACTAATTGATGAGAGTATAGTGGGGCCAGGCAAGGCAGCTCACATCTGTAATCCCAGCACTTTGGGAGGCCAAAGCAGGAGGATCGCTTGAAGCCAGGAGTTCGAGACCAGCCTAGGCAGCATAGCAAGACCCCGTCTCTACATAAAAACTAAAACATTAGCTGGGTGTGTCTAATGGCACAAGCCTGTAGTCCTTGCTACTTAGGAGGCTGAGGTGGGAGGATCACTTGAGCCCAGGAGTTTGAGGCCTCAGTGAGCTGTTATTATGCCACTGCATTCTGACCTGGGCAACAGAGTGAGACCTTATCTCTAAAACAAAAAAATTAATAAATAAACAAAAAAGAAATTAGAGTATAGTGGGCCCAAAATCAATCAGCAAATTTGTTAAATGCTAACTATGAGGATTAAAAAGGAGACTTTTGCCAAAAAAAAAACACTGCCTGGGTTCCTCCAGCTGTGCTCCCTGATCAAACTGGAAATTGCCAATGCCATTTACAACCTGCTTTATTCTTGAGCTTGCCTACTTTCCAGCCCCTCTGGAAAAGGAAAGATAAGAAGAAGTAGGGAGGGAATGGTAAGGGGGTAGGATGGTTCGGGGAGCAGAATTTTAAGAAGGCAATGGCCAGTGATCAAGTGTTGTTCTAAAACAAGAGGAATAAAGAAAGCCTTTGGTTACTTAGAAACAGTCATGATGTTCTTCAAAAGAGTAGTTTCAGACATTCCAACTTCTGGCCATAATGAAGTAGCTGGAACTGGAATTCACCTTGAAGAACTAGAAAAACAGACAAAATATGTGAAACAGCTGTTTCCAGACTTTGGACGATAGGTAATATGGGACTGTGATCCCTGAGATAATGCGGCCTTAAGATCCCCCGGGCTTTCTGCCTGAAGACACATGTCTAGTGATGCAGCAGGGAAGGGCACCCGTGTAAGACACAATGGTCTTATTGAGTTGAGGAGACCAAGATCAGAATTCAGGAGGGTTGAAGTAGCTGGAAATTGTAGGGCAGAGTTGCAGAGTTTCTCTCTCAGAAAGAGAGTTCCAGAAATCTGCATGGTGTCATTTTGAGCCTTTGCTGAATATGGTGAAACTCCATTGAGCGAAGAGAGATTGCGAACTGAACAGCGGTTCCTGAGCTTACGAAGGGCTGGGAATTGCTCAAGGGCTGACCAGCCAGAGGGGAGTGTCCTCACTGATCACTGGGAGCATTCAGTGAAAGCACTAGAAGGGCCATGCCTTGGAAATGTTACTAAACTGTTCCTAGGATAAAAGCTACTTTAGGTCTGCCCTAACAAAGCTTGAAAACAAATCCCAAAAGGGCCAAACTAAACCACAAGTACCTTTCTGCCTGCCACTACAAAACACGACAGTCGTTGAAGGAAGATGTAAGATCTAGACACTCAATAATATAAAACTGACAATGTTCAGCATCCAATAAAAAATGACTAAACAAGTCAAGAAGCAGAAATATGTGACCCATAACCAGAAAAATAATCACTCAAAGGAAACAGACCCAGAAATGACAGATACAGAATTAGCAGAGAAGAATATTAAAACACCTATTATAATTATTGTTGACTATTTAAATGAAAACATGAACAAAGTGAGGAAAGAAATTGAAGGCATTAAAAAAAGAGAGAGAGAAGTTTCAGGAGAATGACACCATACTGAAAAAAGAAAGGAGCGAAGAAGACAAAATTAAGGTAGAGAACAAAGACCATTTATTCAAGAAGTATAGCTGGAAAGACAGAAAGGGGTAGCAAGGCAAAGGCTAGGCAGCTGTTGGTTGGTTTTCTTAGAAAAAAAAGAGAAAAGCAAAAAAGAAAAGCAAAAGAGGACGCAGCTGAGAAAGCAAGCTTTAATTGTTAGAGGAAATTATGTGAGGTTAATGGTTCTAGGAAGCTTTAGGAGAGAACTTATCTCTGAAGAGAAGAGGGATGATTTTATCCTGAGATAACTGAAAGAGGTAAACATAAAATAGAGACAGAAAGTTCAAGGGAATTAAGCAAGGCCAGGGTAACTAAGGGAGTTTCAGTAAACAGGAAGCAAAATCCTTCACTAAGAGGTGACAGGATTGGGAAGAGCAATGTGTGAAAAAAAAAAAAAAATGAGAAGGGAGAGCCTGAACCAGAGACTGTGGGAAACAAGCCTCAGAGAAAATGTAAGAGATGAATAATGAAATCCCAGCACTTTGGGAGGCCAAGGCAGGCCAATTGCTTGAGCCCAGGAATTCGAGACCAGCTTGGGCAACATAGTAAGACCCCCATCTCTACTAAAAATAAAAAAATAAAAATTAGCCAGGCATGGTGGCGCATGCCTGTAGTCCCATGTAGTGAGGTGGGAGGATCATTTGATCCTGGGAGGTTGAGTCTACGGTGTGCTGTGATCATGCCACTGCTCTCCAGCCTGGGGGCAGAGTAAGACCCTGTCTCAAAAACAAAAATGAAAATATAAAAAAGAGATGAGTAAGAGGATTGCAAAGGTATAACCCCATTTTCCCAACACTGTCAATTAATTAGATGCCAGAATTCATAGAAGGAAATCATTAAATGCAAAGGAGGAGTGATTTGAGTTTAAATGTTAAAAAGAAAACTATTGTCCTTTTTATTTAAGTGTGCTAAATCCTAGTGAACTTTCTGGAGGAATAATGATGCCAAAGGAGGAGAATTGTGAAGAAACAGTGGCCTAGGAAAGAAGGAAAATAAGTGGGAAAAACTTTGGATCCGTCAGACAAGAATAGAATGGCTGTAATCTTTAGACTACTAAAATTTTATTTTTATAAAACTACGTTTGTGAACTTGGATAATAAATCTGTGTATAACTGACAATTGGTTGTAATAAAAATGACAAAGTCAGTTACCTTTCTGTGTTGTATAGTAAGGTGAATTGGGTCAGGACCCAGAAGACCTAATGTTGTGTGTGACTTCTGACCCTGGCCATCTTTATGGGCTAACCATTAAATTCTCTGAGTTTGTTTCTACATGTACAAAATGAGCAAAATGCTAGTTATGCCTACTCCATAGGAATTTGCACAAATCGAATGAGAGTATAAATGAAAACACTTTGCATGCTGCTAAATGCTATAAAACAAGATCTCTCTAGACCTTTTTTGGGCTATCTATCCAGCTTGCAGTGACTCTTCTTTCTCTGAGTGTTGGCTTTCCAGCCACTGGGACGCCTCTACCTCTAGATAGATAGAAGATTTACTCTATCACTCCACCCACCTACCCACAATTAACTAGACCAGGATTAAACATCTGATCCTAGATGAGTCCATCAGATTCTCCCTCCTGAGAATTTAGAATTGGGGCCAAGACTATTCAATTTGGACTGATTGCTTGAACAGAAATGTAACCTTTGGAGCAATGAGTTGGTCATCTGCTGCTGGCCAAGGGCATGGTGCCACAGAGAAAGCCAGCTGCAGAGAGAATGAAGCCGACAGGCACGGGGAGGCTCTGATAAGAAGAAGAGAGGGAACAGAGCCATCTGACAGCCGTGCACTTCCCGGGTCTTCCTTCTAAGGCCTGATGGCTTTACTGACCTGAGAGTCTGTAAACCACTCCTGTGTCCTATGAATAGAATCTCTTTTATTTTCATAATCTGGCTCATATGTTTTTCTGTAATTTTCAACGGAAGATTTCAACTAAGGCAGTGTAGTGGATTGAATAGTGCCCCTCCAGACTCATGTCTCCCAGAACCTCAGAGTGTGACTTTATTTGGAAATAGAGTCTGCAGATATAATTAGTTACGTTAAAATGAGGTAAGACTGGATTAGAGTGGGCTTGAATCCAATGACTGGTGTCCTTATGAGAAAAAAAGAAGACAGACAGAAATACACACAGAGAAGAAGCCCATATGAAGACACAGGATGGAGGAATTGGCTTTCTGCTGCCACAGGCCAGAGAATGCCTGGGGCCACCAGTTTGAAGAAGCAAAGAAGGATTCTCCCCTACAGACTTCAGAAGGAGCACGGCCTGCTGATAACTGTAGACCTCCAGCCTCCAGAACTGTGAGAGGATATGTATCTGTTATTTTAAGCCACCCAGTTTGTGGTCCTTAGTTACAGCAGCCCTAGGGAAGTAATAATAGAAGCACTAGAATAGGAGGGTTGACCTCAAAACTGCTCTTTTCAAACTACACTCTACAGTGAGGAGAACGCTTTGTTGTTCTTAAGTGCCTCCTAGGCCCACAGCCCACTTCTGAGAAACAGGCTGCTAGTGGCTTATTCTCTGTTGTCATATTTCTTGCCATATAAAACCAACCCTACTACCCTAGCCACGTTTGTTTGGAGCCAAAGTCCCCTGGGACTGAGCTAGTCAGAAGGAGGCCAAAAAGGACTTCGGGTGTCAAACTGCCCAATAGGGACACTCAACCAGGAAATAGGAATACTAGATAAACAAAGTGTAGTTATCCCAATCCATGCTGAGCCTTTATTCCTTTTCTCCATGAGCCTGTACACATCCCTGGGAAGCTCTGAGACCAAGACTGGCTGCCCAGCTAAGGAGGCAAAGGACATCCCATGCTGCCCCATGAACCCCGGCAATAAACACCCATTATTGGGATTATCTGGGTATATTATCCTGTTCCAACCTGCTTTAGTCAACATGGGCTACCATAACAAAATACCATAGATTGGGTGGCTTAAACAACAGAAATGTCTCACATTTCTGGAGGCTGGGAAGTCCAAGATCAGGTGCCAGTCAATTCCTGTTGAACAGTCTCTTCCCAGCTTGCAGAGGGCCACCTTCTTGTTGTGTCCTCACATGGCCTTTCCTCAGCACGGGGCGAGAGAGAGAGACATTGCTCTCTTCCGCTTCTTATAAGGTCGTCAGTTTTCTTAGATTAGGATCTTACCCTTATGACTCTGTTTAACCTCATTTACCTCCCAAAAGCCTTATCTCCAAATACAATTATATTGGGGGTTAGGACTTCAACATATGAATTTGGGGTGGGGGTACAATTCCGTTTACAGCAAATCTTAAAGGATCTAACTAATGTAGGCTAGGCTAAAGGTCCTCGTGTATGTATGTAACTGCCACACAGGCTTAATATGTGTTTTTGAGGAGTGGGGAGGAAGCCCAGAAAACATTCCCTAAACTTTGCTCCTGCTTCCTCCTCCTCTACACCCTGGTGGTACCAGAGGAAACCCCAAGTCCTCTGAGAATGTTTGCTGGGGAGCTTGTTTCATGGGATTGGCCCTGCCCTGAAGAAGGCAAAATGTATTCCGGGTGTATGTGCACAGGGTCAAATTTATTTTTTCCCTTTAACATCTTGTTAGAATATTTTCACCAAACAGCTGACTCATTCATAATTCTAAAGCAGGAGTCACACTGAAAGACAATCTCAGATAATTTTTGTCACCTCACAAAGACACAAAGTGCTTCTAATTACATAAACAAGGATTGTGTGTGTGTGTGTGTGTTCACACTTCTTATATGCCAGGTGTTGTGCTAAGTGATTTTTATATATACAATATACATACACTTTATCCTTACAACAGCCTCATGAGGCAGTGGTGTTATTCTCCTTTAACAGCCCAGACAATTAAGGCACAGTGAGGTTAAGTAATTTGTCCAAGATCATACAGTACTAATGCTAGGACTTGACATAATATGGCTTCTGAGTCTGTGCCTTTACTTACTACCCTGTATTGCTAAGTTAATAAACCATCAGTCCCAGCTATAAGAAACTGTTAGTGTAGTGGTTGGGGCAAAGGACGAGTAAGGGGTATATAGATGGAAAGATCAAAATGTAAACAACTACAGTGCAAAATGTAAAAAGTTCTATAATAGAGAATGTGCAAAAAGATATGGAATCAGAAAATTATCATGAGAAAGACATTCTTTTGCTTGAACCATTTCTGAGCCTATTAGTCTCCATAGACTTTGATGGTCATAGAGTAACTGACAGTCCCAGAAGTAAACATAAATTACCTTGGAATAAATCAATATAAATTCATGGCACCATGTGTTAACGTTAACTGACTCGGGACAGTGGGCAAGCTATTTGGTGTATGTGGAAAGAGATGCAAAATCTTACTTGTCACATTCTGCCTGTCCTGAGCGAAGAGCTTGTTGCTCTGAAGTTGTGTCCCCAGGGCAGAAAGGGAAGAGGATTGTGTTCCTTCCCATTGCTCTTGCTAATCAAGTGGCCCTGTGTGCTCCAACAAGAGGTTCTTCTTAGTTGGATGAATGGATGTGTAGAAAGGCAAGATGCCAGGACTTATGGGCTTAAGAATGTGTAAGATTTATTGGAGCTGCTGGTTAGAACACTGCTGTTTTCCTGAAATGGACCAAAATGCTCTCACACCAACCTTTCACCAATAAAATAAATAACCTCAGGTGTCCATCGACCTAAGGGGACCTGCTAGTAGTTGATATAATTGCCAAACCACTCACTGGGAACTTGACAGATGAGTCCTTTAGCTTTCAAACCAGGGTAAGACTTTGCACCGAAAAAGGAGACTAATGCTTTTTACAGAGAAATAGAAATTCCTATTTTCTTAATTTTTCAGATATTCAACAAATATTTATTGAGTGCCTACTATGTAACAGACACTGTTCCTGGAGATTGCAATATATCAATGAACAAAAGAAAGATTTATACCCTCATCGACCTTATACTCTAGTGTAAGGAGATAGGTGATTAACGGTAGACCTACTAACTAGGTCAATAATGTATATGCTAGGAGGCTATAAAGTGTTATGGAAAACGGAAAAAGTAGAGCAGAATAAGGTGAATTGAAAGCATGAGGAACTCATTGCAGAATTATCAGGGTAGGACTCATTGAGAAGATGATTTTTGAGCAAAGACTTGAAGGTGTTGAGAGGATTAGCCAGGTGTTCATATGGGGAAAGAGTATATCAGACAAAGGAAACAGCAAGACAGGACTATGCCTGGTATGTTAAGGCTTCTATGGTGGCTAGAGCAGAGGGAGGGAGGGGAGACCAGGAAGATGGAAGAAATAAGAAGGACCTGATCCTTCGTGGGCTTGCAGGCCATTGTAGGGACTTCTACTTTTACATTGTAGGACCTTTACTCTTAATGAGATGGGACTGTATTGAGTTTTGAGCAGAGGAGTGGCATGTTTTGTCTTATGTTATAACCAGATCGCTCTGACTCCTGTGTTGTGAGTTGACTTTATGTTAGCAAGAGTGGAAATAGGAAAACCAGATAGGATGCAATTGCAGTGATGAGAGATGATGCTGGCTTGGACCAGGTTACAAATAGCAGAAGTGGTGAGAAGTAGTTAGATTTTGAGAGTAGAAGTAGGTGGAGTTGCTATGGATTGGATGTAGTGTGTGAGAAAAACAATTTAAAAAGGTGATTCAGATGAATATGAACACCATGATGGAGAAGGCTACAGGTGAGGCAGGTTGTTGGATCTACAAGTCTGGAAGTCAGGGAGGAAGTCTGGATGGAAATATAAATGTGAGAGTTGTTGGTATACAGACGGTATTTAAAGCTAAAGGCTGGATGAGATTGCCAGGAAAGTGAGTGTGGATAGAGAAGGACGCAGACCAAGGACTGAGCCTCTGAGCTTTCCAACATTAAGGGACTGGGAGAAGAGGAATCAGCAGAGGAGACTAAGATGGAGTGATCAGTGAGGTAGGAAGAAAACCTAAATGCTAAATTCTGGAAACCAAGTGAAGAAAGTATGCCAAGGAGGAGGTAGAAATCAATTGTGTCAAATGCCGCTGAGAAGTAAAAAAAAGTTGAGGACTGAGGATTGTCCACTGGATTTAGCAACATGGAGATCATTGGTGATTTTGCCAACAAAAGTTTTGTTGGAGTGGTGGGAGAAAATCCAGATTGAAATAGATTGACAAGTGAATGGGTGCATTTTATTATATGTATCTCATACCTCAACTAAGTTGATTTAAAAACACAAAAAGATGGGAGAGTTGATAGGATAACCCAAACCTGGAAATAACACAAATGTCCATCAACATTGGAATGGATTTTAGAAGTCATGGCATATTCATTCCATGGGATATTACAGACTAAGCAGGAGTCAGCAAACTACAGCCTGAGAGTCCAATCCAACACTGGAACTGTTTTCATAAAGCTTGACTGGCACTCAGCCATGACCATTTGTTGAAGTATTGTCTTTGGGTGCTTTTGTGGGCTACAGAAGCAGAGTTGAGTAGTTGTGATAGACTTTATGGCCTACAAAGCCTAAAGTATTTATTTTCTGGTCTTTACAGAAAAAGTTTGCCAATTCTGGTCCAGAGCAATCAAAATGAGTGAATCATTGCTATTTATAGCAACATGGATTAATTTCCCAAATATAATGTTGAGGGGAGAAAGCCAGATACAAGAGTACACACTGTATGATTTCATGTGTATGAAGTCCAAAACAGGAAAACTCATCTATAACAAGAAAACTATTCTAGCACTCTAGGTGCTAGAAGTTAAAATAATGGTTACTTTGGGATGAGTGACAGGGAGGGGTTAGGAGGTGAGCTTCTGGGGTGCTGATAAGATTCTATTTCTTGATATGGGTGCTGGTTGCCAGGAGTGTTCAGTCTGTAAAGATTAACTGAGCGCTTAGGACTATGTGCACATTTCTAAATGTCTAAAATAAAGTTTACTAAAAATTAAAAATAGTAAGAGAAGAACTGGGTTATAGCAATTCTTTCATGAAGTTTTGCTGTAGAGCAGAGGAAAAAAAATGAAGAGTAGTTCACAGGGGAGGCAGGGTTTTTTTTAAAGCTATAAACTTTTTTTGTTTTTGTTTTTGTTTTTTGTTTTTGTTGTTGTTGTTGTTGTTTTTGAGACGGAGTCTCACTCTGTCCCCCAGGCTGGAGTGCAGTGGCGCTATCTCGGCCCACTGCAAGCTCCGCCTCCCAGGTTCACGCCATTCTCCTGCCTCAGCCTCCTGAGTAGCTGGGACTACAGGCGCCCGCCACCACGCCCGGCTAATTTTTTGTATTTTTGGTAGAGATGGGGTTTCACCTGTGTTAGCCAGGATGGTCTCAATCTCCTGACCTCGTGATCCTCCCGCCTCGGCCTCCCAAAGTGCTCGGATTACAAGCGTGAGCCACCGCGCCCCACCAAAAGGTTTTTTTTAAGCTGGGAAAAATAATAGCATGTTTATATGTGGATGGGAAGAGGAAATCGAAGGTTTAGAAAAGGAAGGGGAGAGTGCTGGAGTGATGGCCTAGAGCAGGTGAGAGGGGATGCATTCTGGTGCACAGGGGGAGGGACTGACTTTGGACAGGAGTGCAGGGAGTTCACCTATGCTACCAGCACATTTTGATTAAGTGAAGGCACCTACAATCTGGTGCCTACCTATAAGAATGGTAAAGAATAATTCTGGGTTACCAAGTAACCCCTTTATGATCTTCCCAAAGCATTTCCCTATTTGCCACTTCATGAAAAATAATTTCACTAATAGTGAACACTTTACAAGTGCATTCACAGAGATCTCATTCAATACTTGTCTTCTAATGAATGCCACATATTTTCTGTCTCTTTAGTGAGATGACACAGAGCAGCTCAGAGTACATAAAGCGATAGTCTACAGTCTCTGTAATCAAGCCAGGGCTGTGACCAAGGTCTCTGTATTAGTTTGCCAGGACTGACATAATAAAGTGGCTTAAACAACAGAAATATGTTGTCTTACAGTTCTGGAAGGTAGTCTTGAGATCAAGGTGCTGCCAGAATTTGTGCTTTCTGGGGGCTGTGAGGGAGAATCTCTTCTGTGCTTCTCTCCTGCTATCTGCTGGTTTGCTGGCAGTATTCTGTGCTCTTTGCTTCGTAGATGCATCGCCCTGATCTCTCTTTTCATACTCACATGGTGTTCTCCCTGTGCCCAGGTCTGTTTGTGTCCAAATTTTCCCTCTTTATAAAGACACTTGTCTTATTGAATTAAGGGCCTGTCCTATTCTAGTATGACCTCATCTTAACTAATCACATCTGCAAACTCATCACATCTATTTCCAAATAAAGACACACTCTGAGGGACTGGGAGTTAAGGCTTCAACATGTTAATTGGGGCGGTGGAGAGTGGGGGGAACACAATCCAACCCATAAAAGTCTCCTAATGCCACATTTAGTGTCAGGCTTAATGACAGTAGATCAGGCAACTGCAGACCAAGTAGAATTTGAGGATCAGTGTGATTGAAAAGGTCTTTCTTGTGCATCACTCAGCCTGGCAGTCCTATCATTTGAACGTGTTTTCTTTGATGTAACTCTAATGTGACTCTTTTGATCTGTTTAAAGAAGCAGAATCTTGAAAGCCAGGTACAGTTGCATGTGCCTGTAGTCCCTATTACACACAGGTACAGGAGGCTGAGGCAGGAGGATTGTTTAAACTCAAGAGTTCAAAGCCAGCCTGGGCAACACAGCAAGCCCTTGTCTCTAAAAAAATTTTTTTAATAAATAATAAATACATTTCCAAAAAGAAAGCAGAACTTGAAGAATAAGAGGGAAAGGCGAAGACTAAAGAGATTTGCGGGGCAAAGTGTTCCTCTCAGGAAGCCTTTCACCTCGTTTGGCCCACAATCGCATGCATTGATTCATGTTTGTCTTTTATAACATAAAAACAGCATCCCTAGGCTTCATCCCTGAGATTCTGATTCTGCAGCCCTGGGGCCCAGGAACCTGCATTTTAGCATGCTTTTAGGTGATTCGGGTGTCACACTTTGACAAAGATTTCTCTAGGGAGCCAGTGGTTCATGGTGTGGGGAAATTGAAGCAATAAGACCCTGGGTTAAGGCAAGACTGGGCCTTGCCATCCAGACAGAAGGGACAGAACCATAAGGTTAGAGCTGCAAAGGCCCACAGTGACTGTCAAGGTCACCTCCTCACTTTCCAGATGAGAAAACAGAGTCCAGAGATGGTGAAGCTAGAGCGTTGTGAATGCTGAAGAGCAGAAGGAGAAAAACAGGATTTAAATATAACAAGAAGATTGCAATGGATCAAATGAAAAGAGAGAAGAGATGTGAAAAGCTATCTCTTAAGCCAGTGTCTAGACCAGATAATGTCTCTGCTCTCCTTATCAGGTCACAGACATTGCCGTGCTTCAAGGGTGGACCACTTCCATGCTTATGAGGCAAGCCCAAGTTCCTGAAGCAAGTACTTGCTCACAAAGAAGCTGGTTATTTGCTGGGTTTAACTGCTTCTCAGGGCACTGCACTATCCTTAGCATGCCAAGATTAAATAAGAATCTCAAGAAAACATTTTTGGCATGCAAAGATAAAATAAGAAACCAAGAGAAACACTTTGCATGATGATCTTCAATTAACTATGATTCTTCATAGACTTCCTGACAACATTCTTAGTATAAGCATCTGTAGCTGCGCCGTTCTTTGCTTTGGTGTCACCTTTCTGACCCCATTTAGTGTGCACAATAACCCTGTAACAGGTATTACCCTCAATGGGCAGATATTTTAAAGGTGAAAATCTGATCATGCCTTTTTCCAGCTTACAATCATTCAGTGATTCCTTACTGTTCATCCATTGGCTTGGGAAATATGTTCCAAGTTAACAATCTAAAAAGGAAAAAAAGGCAATTTGTATAACAATGTACGTAGTACCTTTATTCACAGTATTATAAATTTTGGGCCAGGCACGGTGGCTCACGCCTGTAATCCCAGCTGTTTGAGAGGCTGAGGCAAGTGGATCCCTTGAAGTCAGGAGTTCGAGATCAGCCCGGCCAACATGGTGAAACCCCATCTCTACTAAAAATACAAAAATTAACCAGGTGTGGTGGCATGTGCCTGTAGTCCCAGCTACATGGGAGGCTGAGGCAGGAGAATTGCTTGAATCCAGGAGGCAGAGGTTGCAGAGAGCCGAGATCACACCACTGCACTCCAGCCTGGGTGACAGAGTGAGACTCTGTCTCAATAAAATAAATTTTTAAAAAACTGGAAACAACCCAAAACCCAATAATAGAGGGGAGGACTAAGCGAATCCCGCTATATGAATACACTGGAATACTCTGTACCTACTTTAAATAATAAGAATCCAGTCTACACTGCAGCATGAGTGTGTGTCTAAATGTATGTCTAATAGTGGTTTAATTGTGAAATCAACCTAACCAACTGGCTAATGAACAACTTGATTTCAACTGTGTCAAAATGGACACACTGACAAAGGCTAGATGATACCAACAAGGGGCAAAGTATTTGATATTGTATGTGAATCAGATCTTCTGTTTAAGTGTGACAAAAGATTTAAATGGAGAAGATAATGGCTTTGGAATTTTCTTCTGGGGGCACTCACATAGGATTTTATACTGAGATTAAAACCGTAAGACCTTGGTACAATGAGAGTGGGCTGGGGACATGGTGGCAGTTTTATGTGGAGATGTCAGTGTTTAGGTCAAGTCCGAATGGGGGCATGGCGGGCAGACTACAGCTGACTTCGTGGACCCATTGCTCATGTGCACACTTGGCCTGCAGGCACCTCAGCTACTGCTACCACAGCAGTTCAAGGCTAGTAAGAAGTCACAGAGCAGGAAAAGAACTGCCCTATTAACTGCAAGGGAAAAACTGGTCAGACTTGATCAAGCAGAACATGAGTGGTGATGTCAAGCTGACCTTATGTATGGTTTCAAAGAGGCTCCAGGAACAGTTCACCCAGTTCTCCTCTCTTTATTGGTATTTTTTGTGGTTCAAGTCATAAAAGCATGGTGCTGAAGGCTCACTATTAATGCACACAAATGCCTGAAGTACCTGAACTGCATGCAATATCTATTCAAGTGTGTTTATTAGGTCTCTTCCAGTTCCCTTTCAAGACTTTTTTCCCCAACCACATATACCTAAGTCTAAGAGTATTAGCCTCTTGTCCCTTTCCGTGAACAATGTTATCATGAATCCAGTCCTCTTTAGGTTTACTGTTTCACTGTGTGCAGTGGAGGAATAAGTTGAATGGTTAGGAAAGATGTTGCCCTTCTAGATTCTGTGGGTTTTCTGCCTTTGTAATCTGGTATCTCAACTTAGTTTATGCTGGCTTGATTAAAAAAAAAAAAAAAAAAAACCTGGCTCATGTATCCCAAACTCATATGAGCCTGATCTGTATGAGAAAATCAGTTTAATCATTTATAATGAGAAATGTAGCAGCCAAGAGCCAAGATATTTATGTTGGCCAGTTTGTGAGTTCCCTTCCCATGAAGAAAGCCCAACGATGAGAAGGTTGTTGCTGTGTGAGCTTATGTTATTCACATAAGGAAGGGGTCTAAGAGATATTTATTTACAAATTGATCAGCCTAAAATTCCCTGACTCCCTTTTCAATGTCTACTCCTCTAAAGGCCCGGCTTCCAGCCCCCTAGTCTGCAAAACTTGTCTTACCCCTGAGCTCTTGGGAAAAATTAATCATTAATCCTGCCAGGCTACCATAACTTTTGTACCTCTATTATAGCACCTATCACATTGTGTTCCAGTAGTTATTGATGTACCTGTCACCTGTCTCCCCTGCTATATCAGTAATTAGGGCAGAGACTCTCATCCACTTTTGTTTCTCTAATATCTAGTACATAATAGGTGCTTGGGACAGGGTTGCTAAATGAATGACTGAATGAATGAATGACTGAATGAATAAATGAATGAAATTATATCTCCATCTACCCTAAGGGCATTTTTTTTTTCCTTTTCTTTCTTTCTTTCTTTTTTTTTTTTTTTTTTTCCTGAGGCAAGGTCCCATTCCCGTCACCCAGGCTGGAGTGCAATGGCACAATCACAGCTCACTGCAGCTTCAACCTCCCAATGTAGCCTCAACCTCCCAAGTCTCAGGTGATCCTCCCACCTCAGCCTCATGAGTAGCTGAGACTACAGGCATGTGACACCATGCCCAGCTAATTTTTGTATTTTTAGTAGAGACATGGGTTTGCCTTGCTGCCCAGGCTAGTATCGAACTCGTGGGCTCAAGCGATCCATGCACCTCAGCCTCCCAAAGGGCTGGGATTACAGGCATGAGCCACCGTGCCCGGCCCCTAAAGGCCTTTTATAAATCAGGTTTCATTAAATGGATGTAGATAGGTATTAAGAGTAATTGGTGGGGGGATGGGATGGGGCAGGAGGGAAAGAGAGAAAGAGAATCCTGTCCCCTAACCATGACAGACCTGCCTTAGCATTATACTATGGGGAACCCATAAAAGCCAGTTGTAGGCAATACCCAATGCTTCACGTTTTCACCCAGAATTATCTGCTTGTCTGCTTCATCTCTATTATTCCCTAGCCTTATCTTAGGCCCTGGCTTACATATGCCTTGAACTGCCTCCTTATTTTAGTGAACAATTTGATCTCCTCTTCAAACATATTGATTTGGGTTCTCCCAACTCACCTTTTCCCCATCCTCTCTACTGTCTTCTGCTCATCCTCAGGGTGCTTTAGAGCCCTAGTTTGTAAAGCACCAACAGCATCAGCCTCTTCCATGAACTTTTTAGAAATGTACAACTGGCCAGGTGCAGTGGCTCATGCCTGTAATCCCAGCACTTTGGGAGGCCAAGGCAGTGGATCACTTGAGGCCAGGAGTTTGAGACCAGCCTGGCCAACATGGTGAAACCCCGTCTCTACTAAAAAAATACAAAAATTAGTCGAGTGTGGCGGCACGTGCCTGTAGTTCCAGCTACTCGGAGGCTGAGGCAGGAGAAGAATTGCTTGAATCCGGGAGGCAGAGTTTGCAGTAAGTTGAGATGACCACTGCACTCCAGCCTGAGTGACAGAGCGAGACTCTGTCTCAAAATAAATAAATAAATATATGAAAAGGCCGGGCACGGTGGCTCATGCCTGTAATCGCAGCACTTTGGGAGGCTGAGGTGGGTGGATCACTTGAAGTCAGGAGTTCAAAGCCAGCCTGGCCAACATAGTGAAACTCCATCTCTGCTAACAATACAAAAAAAAAATTAGCTGGGCGTGGTGGCACACACCTGTAGTCCCAGCTACGTGGGAGGCTGAGGCAGGAGAATTACTTGAACCTGGGAGGCAGAGGTTGTGGTGAGCCGAGATCACGCCACTGCACTCCAGCCTGGGCAACACAGCGAGACTCTGTCTCAAAAAAAAAAAAAAAAAGAAAGAAAGAAAAAAAGAAAGAAAGAAAAAAGAAATGTACAATGAACTAAGGGTAGGTCCCAAAACTACTGAGTCAGAATCTGCATTCTCACAAGACCCCTAAGCGTTCTGTCTGCACAGTAAAGTGGAAGGAGCTCTGCTTTATGTTTAATGATGACCACTGCTCCTGGTTCATGATTTTCTTCTCAACCTTGTCTCCTGTTGTTCTCAAGACGTCAACATCCATTGTATTAGTTATCTATGACTACATATCAAGTCACTCCACCTTAGCAGCTTAAAACAACAAACATATATTGTCTCACAGTTTCTGTGAGTCAGGAATCTGGGCAACACTTATCTGGGTCCTCTGGCTCGGGGTCTCTCACAAGACTGCAGTTGAGTGTTGACTGAGGCAGCCGTCATCTAAGGCTCTGCTGGGGAGGATCTGCTTCCAAGCTCACTCATGTGGCTGTTGGCAGACTCAAGTCCTCATGGGTTGTTGGACTGAGGACTCATTTCCACCCTGGCTGTTGGCCAGAGACCTCCCTCAGTTCCTTGCCTGGTTGGTCTCTCCACTGGGCAGCTCACGACATGGCAGCTGGCATCATTCAAGCAAACAAAAGCAACAGCAAAATAAAGCAAACAAGGTGAAAGCCAGAGTATTTTTGTAACCTAATCTCAGAAGCGAGAGCCCACCATTTTTGCCACATTTTATTTGTTAGAAGTGAGTTGGCTGGGCACGGTGGCTCACGCCTGTAATCTCAACACTTTGGGAGGCTGAGGCGGGCAAATCACAAGGTCAGGAGTTTGAGAGCAGCCTAGCCAACATGGTGAAACCCCATCTCAACTAAAGATACAAAAAATTAGCCAGGCCTGGTGGTGGGCACCTGTAATCCCAGCTACTCGGGAGGCTGAGATAGGAGAATCATTTGAACTCAGGAGGCAGAAGTTGCAGTGAGCTGCACACCACTGCGCTCCAGCCTGGGCGACAGTGTGAGACTCCATCTCAAAAAAAAAAAAAAAAAAGAAGTGTCACTAGACCTATACTCAATGGGGTAAGGGATTATACAAGGGTGAGACTAACAGGAAGTGGGGGTCACTAGGGGCTCTCTTAGAGGTTGCCTACCAAATCCATGTTCATTTTCATGCAGGAACTTGGCTGACTAGTTTCTACTTCAGTTACACACTTGCATGGCCATACCTGGGACCTCAACACCACTTGGAATTTTATATTCTCGAAACTATCACCCTCTGTGCTTGTTATATTGACCACAACTTATCACTCTCTCTACTTGTCCCACCTCTTCACTCCTATTGGACCATCCTTCAGAGCAAACATGACTACGTACCCTTTTCAGCCTTTCTTGTTATAGCTTGTTAATGCCATTCCTGTCTTACTCAAAGCTCCACATAGAGAGCTTCCTGTGGCTGGCTGGTTATATATGGGTATACTAAGGAACTAGAGGCATGCACACTCCACACTCACCTGTTTTTGATTTGTGGGGTTGTCACTTTCCCTTCCTTCACGTTAGGGAAAATCCAGCATTCTTGGGCTTTTTTCCTACTCCCAGGTTGATGGGCGTGCCTGAAGAAAATCATGCCATCATGTGGGTGCGGTTCACTATCCATGTACACCACTTTCACCGCGGCACCACCTCTCCAGGAATGCATCCCTACAGAATTTATCCAGCGGCATTTCCAGAGCTTTCTCACTTGCCTCAAGTCCCCAAACCCACCTTTACTATTCTGGGTCCAGTCTTAGGTTTCCTCTTGTGGAAGGCCATTCCCAGCTTTGCTAGCTCCACTTTAAGAATGTCCTCATCTCTTCACTCATTATGGTTTGTCCCTCTGGTCTCAGAGGAAGAGGTGCTGATCATCCTCTGTGGATCTCAATGCTCCACGTGTCCTTATGTCCTATCTTATCCCACTTCCTCTTTGACTTTGTTCCATCAGTTCCTCTCCTTCTCTCCCTGCTGCGTCTTTCCTTCGACTTGCAAATATGCCCACAGTAAAAACAATCTCCACTGGTAACTTTTTTTTTTTTTTTTTTTTTTTTTAGAGACAGAGTCTTGCTCTGTCACCCAGGCTGGAGTGCAGTGGCGCGATCTCGGCTCACTGTAAGCTCCGCCTCCCGGGTTCACGCCATTCTCCTGCTTCAGCCTCCCAAGTAGCTGAGACTACAGGCGCCTGCCACCACGCCCGGCTAATTTTTGGTATTTTTAGTAGAGACGGGGTTTCACCGTGTTAGTCAGGATGGTCTCGATCTCCTGACCTCGTGATCCGCCCGCCTCGGCCTCCCAAAGTGCTGGGATTACAGGCGTGAGCCACCGCGCCCGGCCCACAGTTCCTTTTTACAAAAATAATTATGATAATAATTACCTTGTTTTTCTCTTTGTTTTGTTTTCTATGTACTTGTCTCAGTTGATCATTTCCTCTCCCAGAGTCGTAAAATTTCTCTGTATATTCTATGGTTAATACATCAGCTAATCTGTCGGTTTCACAGTTCGGGTTTTTTTACCCCCATCTTTTAAAAACAGGCTTTTTGAGGCCTCCATTGTCCTATTCCTATTTGTGACTGGCTGCTCTTTAGGCCTGCTGCACTGCAGGCTACCTGGGACTTCCGGTCATTCCCTTCTCCTCTCTCCTGCATAAGATTCTTTTGCTTGGATTCCATGTATGCCCCTTTCTTGGTTTCTTCCATTGTTTTGATGGAACACTTTCTCCAACAGCAACCTTAGAAGGGGTGCTTAGAAGGGACGCGGTGGCTCACACCTGTAATCCCAGCACTTTGGGAGGCCGAAGCGGGCAGATCATTTGAGGTCAAGTGTTTGAGACTAGCCTGGCCAACATGATGAAACTCTGTCTCTACTAAAAATACAAAAAATTAGCCAGGCGTGGTGGCGGGAGCCTGTAATCCCAACTACTTAGAGGCTGAGACAGGAGAATTGCTTGAACCCAGGAGGGGGAGGTTGCAGTGAGCAGAGACCGTGCCACTGCCCTCCAGCCTGTGTGACAGGGTAAGACTCTGTGTCAAAAAAAAAGAGAAAAAAATGGGGGTGCCCGGAAGTAAATTTTTTGAGACCTCGAGAGACTGCATATCTGAAATGTCTTTAGTTTACCCTTACATGTGATTTGTGATTTGTATAGAATTCAACATTGGAAATCCATTTTGATGACAATTTTGAAGTCATTGTTTTATCGTTGTCTAGGATCTAGTATTGCCATGAGAAGTTTAATGCCATTCTGTTTCTCCTTCCCGCATGGTCTTTTTTGTTTCTCTATATTACCTTAGGATTTCTGGCAATTAATTCTTGTAAATTGTCTTTAATTATTTGACTATTGCTCTCAATTTTTCTCTGTTAGTTTGAAATTTTGATCAGTTGGATGCTAAATTTCCTGTGTTGAGTTTCTAATCTTATTATCCTTTCCTTCCTCTTTTCTACTGTCTTAGTAGACATATTTTCCAATCCTATTAAATTTTCTATCTGCTATTACATTCTTAATACTTACAAATTTTTTTAATTCTCTGAATGTTCCTTTTTAGGAGTATCTTATTATTGTTTAAGGAGTACTTACTAAAGTAAAGATGCAATACTTTATCTTATCTTTCTAAGAGTATTAGTTATAATTGTAATTTATAAGCTTTCTTCTTCTATTCCATCTACTCTTTCTATTCCTTATAATTTTGTTGTTGTTGTTGTTGTTGTTGTTTTGATGTAGTCTCGCTCTGTTGCCAGTCTGGAGTGCAGTGGCACGGTCTTGGCTCACTGCAACCTCTGCCTCCCAGGTTCAAACGATTCTCCTGCCTCAGCCTCCTGAGTAGCTGGGACTACAGGTGCATGCCACCACACCCAGCTAATTTGTGTGTGTGTGTGTGTTTTTTTTTTTTTAGTAGAGACAGGGTTTCACTCTGTTGGCCAGGCTGGTCTCGAACTCCTGACCTCATGATCTGCCTGCCTCAGCCTCCCAAAGTACTGGGATTACAGGCGTGAACCACCGCGCCTGGCCATAAGTTCATTTTTTAAAGTTTTGGGGTTTTTTTCTATATTTTGTATTGGAATCTTTCTTCTATATGTCTTCTAACATCTGGTGACCCTTGGTGGTCTCTTGATTTAAGAATGAGGTAATAAAAAATCCATTGGAACCTCTGTGCATGGCAGGTTGATTAGGCAGGGCTCTCTTCCTCTTTCCCAAAATGCTTTTCTCTTGGGAAGCCAGCAGCTCCAATAACAAATATTCTAATCTCCTCCCTGAAGATGGTGTACTGTAAGTCTGTCAGCTAGTGTCTAGAGCCAATGGTATAAAAAGGCTGGAGACCTCATTGTTCAATATGTAGACTGTCACTGAATGCCCAATAGTTGCAGGGTCCAGAGTTGTTCTGGTTCAATCTCTCCAGATAGAAGCATTTCTTTTTTCTGCAGGAATGGGTCTATCTATCAGTCAGGTTAATTAAAGAACACAGAAACCAATGTAGATTTTTTTTTTTTAGCAGAGAAAGATTTAATTCAAGTAATTAGGAATTTCCAAATTTATTGGAAGGGCTTGAGAAGAAGGCTACACCAGTTCACAGTATACAACAGTGAACAAAACAGACCAAAACAACTCTTAGTTCATGGAGTTTACATTCTAGTGTAGAAAGAGAAGCAATAAACACAATAAAAAAGCAAAATTTGTTATATGTTAAATTTTACATACTTTATGATAAGTGCTATAGAGGGAAATAAAGCAGGGAAGCCGGATAGGGATTTCTGGGACCATTTAAAATACAGTGGTGAAGGAAGGCCTCACTGAGAAGGTGACATTTGAGTAAATTCCTAAAGAAAGCAAGGAAGCAGGCCATAGAGATATTTGGTGGAAGGGCATCTTAGGTAAAGGGAACAACAGATGCAAGGGCCCTGAAATGGGAGCATAAATTATGTATTTAAGAAACAGCAAGGAAGCTACTGTGGCTAAAGCTGAATGAGAAAAGTGAGGGTCATAAGAGATGAGATCTGAGCAGTAAGATGGGGAGTGTGTGTGTGTGTGTGTGTGTGTGTGTGTGTGTGTGTGTGTTTGCATGTGTGCAAAATGTAAGGCATTGTGGACCATTATAATGATTTTTTTCTCTTGGTGAGGTGATATTTTTCCATTTGAGGAAAGGAAAATTTGGACGAAGGAATAACACAGTCTTACTTACTGTTTTAAAAGGCGCACTCTTGGGGACAAGAGCAGGAGTAAACTGAGTGGCTTTCAGAATAACCTGGACAAGAGATGATAGTGGCTTGGACTATAATAGTGATGGAGGTGGTAAAAAGTGATTAGAGATAATTAAAAGATAACCCATGAGTAATTATGACCCAACTAAGCTTGGGTAACATTCATTGGGTAGTTATTGATTAATTTTTGTTTTCCTACTCTAGAGGAACTTTCTCTAGTAATGCCTAGGAGCTGAGGCTGTGATGGAGAATGCAAAGGTGACCACCCCATTGGTGGGGATTGGTATGGCTGTAACAGTAAGTGGGCAAAGATGATCATGGCTTGGGCCAAGGTGGTACTAGTAAAGGTGGTGAGAAGTTTCCAGACTCTGGATTTATTTTGAAAATAAAACCAAGATTTGTTGATAAATTTGGCATGGAATGCAAGCAAAAGTGAGAAATCAGTGTGACTGTAGTTTTTTGTCCCCCTCTTTTTTTTTGTTATTGTTGGAGTTTACATTAGTGATAATGACAAGACTTCAAGAAGAACAGATTTTGTGGGAAACATCAGGAGCTCATTTTGAACCTGCTGAGTTCGAGATGCCTTTGATACATCTAAATGTAGATGCCAAGTTGGCAACTGGATATATGAGCATAGAGCTCAGGAGAGTTTAAAGAAAATTTTATTAGTTAACATTGTTGAGGTAACTAACAAGCACCAAATCTCAGTGGATTACAGCAACAAATGTTCATTTCTTGCTCTTGCTACATATGGGCTACAGATTGATTACAGCTCTGCTCTAGGTTGTGGGCCAGCAAATAGGTCGGATTCAAGTGTCTTCTAATCTTGTGCCTAGGCTAAAAGAACAGCCCCTGTCTGTGCTATACTCGTGGCAAAGGGCAGAAGCAAGAGAGGCCAAACTAATCCATTCAATCCAGTTTAAAGATTCTCCTTGCATATGGCGTACACCACGTATTTCCATTCTATTCCATTCCACCAGCCAAAAAAAGTCACATAGCTCAGCCCTGCAATGTGGCAAAAAATGTATACTCTGCTCAGCAGAGGCATTTAAAGACAAATGCAAAGGGTGCAGATGTATAATAGTCATAGAAGGGAGAAAGCAAGTAGTTGTAAACCGTAATTTAATCTACCACAAAGTGAGTATAGATAGTGAAGAGAAGAAATCCAAAGCCTGAGATATTTCAATATTCAGAGGTCAGGGAAATAAGGAGAAACCAACAAAGGAGACTGAGAAGGAAGAGATAGTAAGGTAGGGAGAAACACTGGAAGTCAAGAAAAGAAAGTGTCTCCAGAAGAAAGGAGGGATCAGCTGTGTCCCATACTGCTAATAGGTCAAGCAAGATGTGGGCTGACATTGACCATTACATTTAGCAATGTGGAAATATTGAGTGATAGTGATGACAGAGTTAATGGCATGGTGGGGGATGCTATTATTTGAATGTCTGTCCCCTCCCACACAAGTTGAAGTTTAATTGCTATTGTGACAGTATTAAAAGGTGGGATATTTAAGAGGTAATTAGGTCATGAGCACTCTACCCTCATGAATGGATTAATGCCATTATCTCAGAAATAGAGTTGTTATCGTTGGAGTAGAATCCTTATAAAAGGATGAGTTCAGCTCTGTTTTGTCTCTCTCACCCTCTCTTTGCCCTTCCGCCATGGGATGCTGTCCACCATGGGATGATGCAGCAAGAAGGCCCTGGCAAGATGCACTTTTCAATCTTGGACTTCCCAGCCTCCAGAAGTGTGAGCCAATAAATCTCTGAGGTATTCTGTTATAGTAGCACAAAATGGACTAAGATGGGGAAGAAAAGCTGATCAACGTGGATTCAAGAGAGAATGGGAGTGGAGAAGTTAGAAATAGTAGACATAGGCAGGCTACTCTTTAGAGGAATTTTGCTAAAAGGAGAAGGTAGAAAATGGAGTAACTGAAGGGAAAAGTAAGGTGAATAGTAAGGTTTATTTTCTTTTCTTAAGACAATAGAAATAAAATCATGGTTTTGTGCTGATAGGAAAGATCCAATAGAGAGAAAAAACTTGATGATGCCAGAGATAAAGGAGAAAATTGCTGTAACGGGGTCCCTAAATCGACTAGAGAGAGTGAGATCTAGCACATAATAGAGAACTGGCCTTCATTAGGAGCATAGACAGTCCATTCACAGTAATATGTGAGAAGGCAGAGCACGTGAACACAAATGCAGGTAGGTGAGGAGATGTGACAGTGAGCACACATGAAAATTCCTTTCTGATTGCCATTATTTTTCAATAGAAATAAGATACAACTCATCAGTTGAGAGTGAGGATGAGAGTGAGGGGAGAAGTTTTCAGAGGCTTGAAAGTTAGGAGAAATTCTGAATAGTCTAGAAGAATGAGAGTCTGGACTAAGAAACAATAATGATTGGTAGGTAGCATTAAGCACTCAAGTGAGGTTAGTGATGGTTATGTGTTTTTCCCTCCAACCACATTTAGCTGCAGAGGTGCAGTGCAGATTTAAATGGAGAACTGGATCCTAGTAACAAGCAGGCAGAAAGTTAGATTTAACCAGGATTTGCAAAGTTAAAAAAAAATCAATAAAAAGTAAGAGGGACAAGACAAGGGAGTTTAGGATGCATGCAAGGTTATAATGATTGATCACAGAATTTAGGTTGAATAATAATGAAAATTGGCACATGACACAGGTTAGGGACAATAAATCGTTGAGGAATTAATATATTATAGGTACAGATATATTTGAAAAATGGTTGGAGTCAAAGAATAAGCTTTAAAAACAGACGATCTTGCCTATAATTCCAGCCACTTGAGAGGCTGAGGTGGGAGGATCACTTGAGGCCAGAAGTTCAAGACCAGACTGGGAAAAATATCAAGACCTCATCTCTAAAAAATAAAAAATAAGGCCAGGCATGGTAGCCCACGCCTGCAATCCCAGCACTTTGGGAGGCTGATGCGGGCAGATCACTTGAGGTCAGGAGTTCAAGACCAGCCTGACCGACCTCGTGAAACCCCATCTCTACTAAAAATGCAAAAAATTAGCCCAGCATGGTGGTGGGCGCATATAATCCCAGTTACTTAGGAAGCTGAGGCAGGAGAATCGCCTGAACCTGGGAGGTGGAAGTTGCAGTGAGCCAAGATCGCACCACTGCACTCCAGCCTGAGCTACAAAGTGAGACTCTGTCTTAAAAAAAATAAAAATGAAAAAACAAAAAACTTAGGGGAGTGTAGTGGCATGCACCTGTAGTCCCAGTTACTTAGGAAGCTGAGGCGGGATGATCGCTATAGCCCAGGAGTTTGAGGCTGCAATGAACCATGATCATGCCATAGCACTCCAGCCTGAGCAACAGAGAGACCCTGTCCCTCAAAAAAAAAAAAAAAAGGTCAGAAAATGTGATGCTTAATAATGACATTATGGAGAAGTTGCAGTTATTTATTGGTAATGACAAGATCTAAAGCAGCACTATCCAGTAGAACTTCAGTGGAAGAAATAATATTTAAATATTTAAATTTAATAAATTTAAAATTTATATCTATATCTATATCTATCTATATATATATATATTTTTTTTTTTTTTGAGACGGAGTTTTGCTCTTGTTGCCCAGGCTGGAGTGTAGTGGCATGATCTCGGCTCACTGCAACCTCCGCCTCCCAGGTTCAAGCGATTCTCCTGCCTCAGCCTCCCGTGTAGCTGGGGTTACAGGCGTGTGCTACCATGCCTGGCTAATTTTGTATTTTGAGTAGAGATGGGGTTTCTCCATGTTGGTCAGGCTGGTCTCCAACTCCTGACCTCAGGTGATCCGCCCACCTCGGCCTCCCAAAGTGCTGGGATTACAGGCGTGAGCCACCGCGCCCAGCATAAATTTAAAATTTAAAAGCAACATGAGAAACGTGGCCATCATATTGGACATGTTTCATTCCAGTTTGTAGGTTTCTAGGTTATACGCCATGTGAGAGAAAGTTTTGTTTCATTTCTGAGTCCTTAGCACCTCACACATAGTAGATTTCTGTAAACTTTTATTATTTTTAATTTTTATTGATACATCATAGGTGTACATATTTTGGGATAACCTGTGATAATGTAATACATTCATATAATTCGTAAGTTCAAACCAGTATAACTGGGATAGCCATCACCTTATATATTTTTCTTTTCTTTATGTTTGAAACATTCAGTCCAATTATCATATTGGACAGTGCAGGTCTAGAGGTATAACCATGTTAGTGAGTTGCCAAGATAGAAGACAATATCAAGAAGAGGAGGCCAAAGAACTTAGAAGCTAGGTTACTGGAAGGTCCGTATAAGTCGATATTAAAATCACCAAGAATTATGACAAAAGTGATATTGAAGTAACAGTGAACCACCAGCTAAAATCTTCAAGGAAAGATGAGTGTCTCCAGATGGGAGAATGAGTGTATAACAAGGAGCAGAAGTGAGTGGTATAGTCCAATTACATGTTAATCAAAACAGAAGTTTCAGAAAGGAAAGAGGGAAAAAGATTTAGAACCATCAATGCAAGGAGTACACCTACAACTTGTCTAGGTCCAGTGTGGCAAAATGCTTTGAAAGTATCTTCTTTCATTGCAAAGTTAAGTTTGTGGATTGCCTTATCACTTACTTATGGTGTCACTTGTCAAATAAAGGATTTAATGCTTAAATTTGACAATCCTTCCTTACCTTAAGGTCATAAATACATTCTCTTGTTTTCTTTTAAAAGTGTTACAGGTTTGCTTTTTACATTTAATGTTTTGTTTCGGTTTTTGTTTGTTTGTTTTATTTTTTGCGACAGTATCTTCCTCTGTCACCCAGGCTGGAATGCAGTGTTACGGCTCACTGCAAGCTCTGCCTCCCGGGTTCAAACGATTCTCCTGCCTCAGCCTCCTAAGTAGCTGGAATTACAGGCATGCACCACCCCTCCCAGCTAATTTGTGTGTGTGTGTGTGTGTGTGTATTTTCAGTAGAGACGGGTTTCGCCATGTTGGCCAGGCTAGTCTCGAATTCCTGACCTCAGATGATCTGCCCAGCTTGGCCTCCCAAAGTGCTGAGATTACAGGCGCGAGCCACCGTGCCCCGCCTATTCAGTTCTTACTGTGTCTTTGTCCTTCCTCCTCCAGTCCGCAGCTCTGTATAATGCTATAGCCTCAGCAAGAGAAGTGGAATCAGCTTTGTTCTTTAGCTGCCTATCATAAGTGGATTTGGAAGAGATGGGGTATCTCAAAGTGTCATTCATCTTGACCAGAAGTCTTCTGATAGTTTTATAATTTCATTCTTTAACCATTCAAATCTTTCACTGACCTGGAGTTAATTTTGATGTAATTTTGATATAAGAATCTAACTCTTTTCCTCCAAATATTTAACCAGTTGTCCCCACATCATTTATCAAATTACTTATTGAATTGCTAATTTTTGTGACTGCCACTTTTTAAGTGGCCCTCAGATCTGTCTTCTTATTCTTTATAGTCCCATTGTTACTAACCCAGTTGAGGTCACTGTTATTCTGCCAGCTTTCACCTAGGTTGCTGCCATGGCCTCCTAACTCTTGGTCTTCAATCCCTTATATACAGTACAGCCAGAATGACCTTGTGTAACACAAAACTGGTCATGCTACTCCCTGCATACAGCGTTCCAATAACCTTCCCATTTCCTTAAGATGTTTGGTGAGGTTTACCATTATATCAGCTTATTTATATCTTTATCTCTTCCCATTCATCTTCCTCATCCTCAACTCTACTCTGGCAGCCTTAAGGCTTAGCCTGTTGATCATGTCATGCCCTCCTTCCTTTCCAGATATATGTTGTTCTTTGCTTCTGTCCTCACCCACTGTATCTTGGATGACTAACTGATCCATCCTGTAGGTTTCACTAAGGTGTTACAGCCTCCAAAAAAAAAAGCCTTTTGTGATCTTCCTTGAGCCCCAGAATAGGGGCTTCTCTAGATGATGCTATACTCTCCTTTACTTCCCCCACCATAGCACTAATTATGCAGAATAGCCATTTCTTATTTGCTTTCCTACTTACTTCTCTCCTAGGTTATAAGCCATGTGAGAGAAAGTTTTGTTTCATTTCTGAGTCCTTAGCACCTCACACATAGTAGATTTCTGTAAATTTGTATTATTTTTAATTTTTATTGATACATCATAGGTGTGCATATTTTGGGATAACCTGCGATAATGTAATACATTCATATAATTTGTAAAGTTCAAACCAGTATAACTGGGATAGCCATCACCTTATATATTTGTCTTTTCTTTATGTTTGAAATATTCAAATTATTATCTTCTATCTATTTTGAAATATACAATAGATTGTTGTAAACTACAGTCACCCTTCCGATCTATCAAACTCTAGGTCTTAATTATTCTGTTAAACTGTATATTTATACCCATTAATCAACCTCTCTTCATCCTCGCCTTCCCCTCTACCCTTCCTGGCCTCTGAAAACTACCAATCTACTCTCTATCTTCACAAAATCTACTTTTTAAGTTCCCACATATGAGTGAGAACATGTGATATTTGTCTTTCTGTGCCTGGCTTACTTCACTTAACATAATGACCTCTAGTTCCATCTATGTTGCTGCAAATGACAGGGTTTAATTTTTATTGCCGAATAATATTCCGTCTTATATGTATGCCACATTTTCTTTATCCATTCATCCGTTTATGGGCACTTAGGTTGATTTTATATTTTGGCTATTGTGAATAGTGTTGCAATAAATGGGGGAGTGCAGACATATCTTTGATATATTGATTTCCTTTCTTTTGGATATATATCTAGTGGTGAAATTGGTGAATCATATAGCAGTTCTATTTTTAGTTTTTTAAGGAACTTCCTTACAGTTTTCCATAATAGCTGTACTAAGTGACATTCCCACCAACTATGTATGAGGGTTCCCCTTTCTCTACATCCCTGCCAGCATCCATTATTCCCTGCCTTTTTGATAAAAGCCATTTTAACTGGGGTGAGATGAAATCTCATTGTGGTTTTGATTTGAGTTTCTCTGATGATTAGTGATATTGAACATTTTTTTCATATACCTGTTGTCCATTTGTATATCTTCTTTTAAGAAATGTCATGCAGCAAGCCAACATGGCACGTGTATGCCTATGTAACAAACCTGCACATTGTGCACATGTACCCTAAAACTTAAAGTATAATAATAATAATAAGAAGAAGAAATGTTTATTCAGATCTTTTGCCCATTTAAAAATTGGATTATTTGGGATTTTCCTACTGAATTGTTTGAGCTCCTTATATATTCTGGTTATTAATCCCTTGTCAGATGGATATGTGAATTCAATAAAAATTTATCAACTATACGGTATACACCAGACACCATGCTAAATAATGGGAATACATAAGAACACAAGAAAGACAAGATCAACTCCCTAGCACAACTTATACTCTAGTGAAAGACACACACAACCAAATAAATAAAACAATTACAACTTGTATTGGGAAGAATATAAACAGTTGGCTGCGGAAGGGAATAATAGAGGGTCCTACTTAGATAAAATGACCAAGAATTTCTGCCTTGAGAAACTGACATTTTTGTTTTTGTTTTTTGAGATGAAGTTTCACTGTTATTGCCCAGGCTGGAGTGCGATGGTGCGATTTTGGCTCACTGCAACCTCCACCTCCTGGGTTCAAGTGATTCTCCTACCTCAGCCTCCTGAGTAGCTGGGATTACAGGCATACCCCACCACACCCGGCTAATTTTGTATTTTTAGTAGAGATGGGGTTTCACCATGTTGGTCAGGCTGGTCTCAAACTCCTGACCTCAGGTGACCCACCCTCCTTGGCCTCCCAAAGTCCTAGGATTACAGGCATGAGCCACAGCACCCGGTGAGAAATTGACATTGAAGTTAAAAACTAAAGAAAGAGAAGGGGCCACCCATGTGAAAAGCTGAAAGAAGAGCATTACAAACAGAAACAAGAGCAAGTGCAAAAATCCTGAAAGAGGAAAGAGGTTGGTGTGTTCTAGGAGCATCAATTGCAGAGGACACTTTTTTGAGACAGAGTCTCACTCTGTTGCCCAGGTTGGAGTGAAGTGGTGCAATCTCGGCTCACTGCAACCTCTCCCTCCAAGGTTCAAGTGATTCTCCTGCCTCCTGAGTAGCTGGGACCAGGTGTGCACCACCACACCTGACTAATTTTTTTGTATTTTTAGTAGAGATGGCATTTCACCATGTTGGCCAGGCTAGTTTCAAACTCCTGGCCTCAAGTGATCCACCCATCTCGGCCTCCCAAAATGCTGGAATTACAAGCATGAGCCACCATGCCCAGCCTGCACAGGACACTTTGACTGCAGAGTTGTGACTGATGAGATAAGATACATGGTGCGAAGTTGGAGACTTCAGGCAGGTGTTCCAATCATGCAGGGGTCTTTCTAGCCATAGCCAGGCACTTGGATTTGTTCTAAAAGACTGGAAAAACATGGAAGTGTTAAAGAGGAGAATGGCACGCTCTAATTACATTTCAGGAGTTTACTCTGGTTATGTTGATAACGGAATGTAAGGAAGTTTCCATAGAAGTGGAGGGACCAGTCAAAAGCCATCACAGTAAATCAGGAGAGGAAGAGCAGTAATTTAAACTGGCACAGTCCCAAGTGAAGATGGGGAAAAGTGAATGAATTCAAGATGCATTTGGGAGGTAGAACCCCATTTGGACTGGCAAGTGAACTGACAATGAAGGATAAGGGAAAGGGAAAGGATTTTAACTCCCAGACTTCTGACTTCAGTAACTGAGTGAATAACGTTGCCATTTATAAGATACAAATAATGGGAGAAATAGATTGGAAGGGCACAGGGAAATCAAATATTCTATTTTGACTATGCTAAATTTGAAATGTGTGTGACACAACAAAATAGAGATGTCAGATAAGCAGTTTGAATATAGTAATCTGGGGCTTAGATGAAAGGTCTAGTCTTGACATATACATGTAGATGTCATCAGCATGAAGCATTAGAAAGTGGATGAGATCCCTAAAGAACAGAGTAAATGTGGAGAAGATAGAACGATATTCAGAAACCAAGATCGAGGCACTGGGAGTGCTCATCGTTACTATGGCATTGCTTCTCTGAGGCTGCCTCACTAACTGAGCTAGGGAAATACATGTATGCATATACATATGTACATATATAGGTATTTTCACATATGCATTTATATACATATATGCATACATGCATTTACATCTATGTTAATTAATTAATTAATTTATTTTTGGGACAGAGTCTTGCTTCTTTGCCCAGGCTGGAGTGCAATGGCTTGATCTCAGCTCACTGCAACCTCTGCCTCCCGGTTCAAGCGATTCGTCTGCCTCAGCCTCCTGAGTAGCTGGGATTACAGGAGTGTGCCACCATGTCCTGCTAATTTTTGTATTTTTAGTAGAGATGGGGTTTCACCATGTTGGCCAGGCTGGTCTTGAACTCCTGACCTCAAGTGTTCCACCTGCCTGGGCCTCCCAAAGTGCTGAGATTACAGGTGTGAGCCACCGTGCCCAGCCCTATGTTTATTCTTTATATCTGTCTTTATATATTGAAAACCATAAGTTCACACTGATAGGTTCAATTCTAATCCATTGCCACAGGGCTTAGTCTAGCTTTCCCCTTCCATGTTTACACCTCTTTTCTCTGACAGTGAGCAACTTGACTGTCATTATCCTTAATATTCTGCTAATTTGCTTAATCTCCCTGCATGTTGCCAATTTCCTGACACCTTTAGGCTGCTACCTTGCTAGAACACTCTTCCTACGCAGGCCTGGCCCCCATGAGGCTGCCTTCTGGCGAGAAAGGGAGGAAAGCTCACTTTCCTTATTTAGGTTCTGCACATTAAGTATATTATTTGGCATTTTATTTGTTTTGTTGCTATTTTGAATAAGCATTTCTTTTTCACTATATTTTATGTTCATTGCTTGTATTTGAAAAGACTACAATGTATAGTTTCATTTTTTCATATTTGCCTATTTGAAGTGAAAAAAGTTTGTATTTCATTACTCATTGGTTATTAGTAATATTGAACATTTTCAAGTGTTTATTAGCCATTTAAATTTTTCCATGAACTTTCTGAATCCTTTGCCTTTTATTCTATAGAAATCTTTTATTACTTTTTTAAAAAAATCAACTTTCTTGAGTTCTTTATTTTTATTATTATTTTTTTTTTTTGAGAAAGGGTCTTGCTCTATCGCCTGGGCTGGAGTGCAGTGGTATGATCTCGGCTCACTGCAGCCTCCACCTCCTGAGCTCAAGTGATCCTCCCATCTTAGCCTCACAAGTAGCTGAGCCTACAGGCATGGACCACCACATCCGGTTAATTTTTAAATTTTTGTTTACAGATGGGTTTTCATCATGTTGTCCAGGCTAGTCTCAAACTCCTGAGCTCAAGCAATCTGCCTGCCTCAGCCTCCCAAAGTGCTAGGATTAAAGGCATGAGCCACCAAGCCCAGCCTTGAGTTCTTTATAAATTCAGGATAACTGTTGCAAATATTTTCCAAGTTGACTGTTCTAATTTTTATTTTTTTTAATTTACAGAATTTTGATTTTTCATATAGTCAAATTTGTTGATCTTTTTCTTCATGATTTATTTATTTTTTTTTCTTTTGAGACAGAGTTTCTCTCTTTTTGCCCAGGCTGGAATGCAATGGCATGATCTCAGCTCACTGCAACCTCTGCCTCCCAGGTTCAAGCGATTCTCTTGCCTCAGCCTCCCAAGTAGCTGGGATTACAGGCGCCTGCCACTACGCCCAGCTAATTTTTGTCTTTTTAGTAGAGACGGGGTTTCACCATGTTGGCCAGGATGGTTTCGATCTCTTGACCTTGTGATCTGCCCACCTCAGCCTCCCAAAGTGCTGGGATTACAGGCATGAGCCTTCGTGCCTGGCCACTATGATTTCTTATACTATGTTTAAGCTTCGAACTCCCTTTCCTATCCAGAGGTCAGATATTCACCTATGCATTACTTTAGCTAAACATTTTTAGAAAATTTAAATTTTAACATTTTATCCATCTAGAATTTATTTTATTACATTTTTAGCCAATTTGTGGATAATTTGAATATATTAGGAATATTAATCTTTTACCTGTCACAATTGACGCAGCTTTTCATTTGCCATTTTAACCTATTTCATTTTGATTTATCCCCTTCTTGTTTTTAAGCTTAGAATGACTTCCCCTATCCAGAGACTTAATAAACATACACTTACGCTTTCTTTTTTCTCTTTTTTTCCTCTCCTCTTTTTCTCCTCCTCCTTCTTTTTCTTTAGCATGTGCCTCAAGGCCAGCTATAAGTAAAACAGAACCCCTAAACTAGCCCCAGATCACTTTGGTCTCTTGGGGGTCTTACAGACCAAGCAATACGTGGGATTGAGGTGGATTTTTCTAACACACACTCCCCTCCCTTTCCCTCCTACATAAAAAGCAGTCCAGTGTTGAACTTCCCAATAAGTGTATGTATACCTGACAATTCATAAACTGCTGAAGTGAAAGGTGGCCTTTAGATATTCCGTATATAAATTTAGCCATTTATACAGAGGGAATGAAAAAAAAAAGTGGCCTGATTCTGATCAGATGCTGCTTGTTTCTCCTTACACCACAGGGTTCTGTTCTATGTCATTTCCTTTGAAGTCAGTGGGAGCTCTGTGCAGGACGGCAACATGAACACCGGCCTCTATACATGAAGGTGAGAACTGCCATTACGATAAACTATTCAGCAGTGTGGTGGAGGGAGCATTGGTTTAACACACTTGGTGGCTACCCTGCAGATCCCACTGTCTGTGAGAGCTTTGTTCAACTGGAGCAAACAAGAACTTTTTGAATCTTGACATACAAGGGCTCATTCAGCAGAGCATCCCCTGTTATGAGAGGAGGCACAGTGCTGGGCAGACATTGCAGTTTTTAGCCAGCACACTGAGGACATTTCTCTCATTCTCTCCATCTGTAAAGAGTCTGTTTTCAAGACCCCCAAAATGGTTTTCTATAGATTAGAAAGGAGTATAAATATTTTTACATGTTTGTACCCAATTACACAAAAATAAGGCAAAGTGCAATTGTATAAAAGTAGGTAGGGCTTTTCAAGATGGAAAGAAAGAATTCTTTGAAAATTTTAGTTGAAGGGGTTATGTGATGAAAAGCAGAGCTCATAAAAGAAACAATGAAAAAAACTTTGACATGGAGAAGGTATTGAAAATGAAGAATCATGTATATTTGCTTTCTATCTCAGGATCATTATTTTGTTCACTGGTCAACAGAGTCTTTCTCCCTCCACTCCTTGTCACAATGGCTTACATGCCAGTTATTAGAAACCTGAATCAAACAATGCTTTCAGGTTATTAGTCTACAAACATCTGAATGAGTAGAAGTTAAAGAGCAAATTGCCCAAGGTGATTTTTTCCCTACCCATCCCATCGCCGGACTTTGCAGTGGCGGTGCACCCTTCCTGATTCCTTCATCACATCATTCTGCTCCTGCCTCTAGGCCTTGACTTGAGCTGTAGCGTATACTCAGCTTCAAGTCCCCTCACTTACAAGCACCCCTCTGAGGGCAGTACACTAGTGTTTTGTATTTGTAATTTGTCCTATTGGATGGCATTGGTGGAGCAGGCATTTCCAACTTACAGTTTTGAATGCTTTTTCAGGAAATGTGTATCCATCTCTGTATATAGAATACTTTTTCTTTCCACAGGCCATCAAGTGGTTAACATATAGACAGTATTTAAATCCTTGGGACTGGATGAGATTACCAAGGGAGGAAATGTAGATGAAGGAGAAGAGAAAGGACGGAGTTCTGGAGCACTACAAATTTAAGAGACTGGGGAGAAGAGGAGAAACCCAGAAAATCTACCTTGGAGATCACTGCGTAATACTACACTGGGAGCAGTATCATTCTTTGAAATAACAATTATAATGTAATATAATAGTTATAAACTATTCCAGTGTGTGAACATGCCCTTTATTCAAGCAGTTCTCTACCAGTAGCTTCTTAACTGGTCTTCCTGCTCTCAGTTTATCCTTACTCCAATCCTTTGTAAATACTGCTTATGCTAACCTTGGATTAATCTTAGTTATTTATGCCTGGATGAAAAATGGAAAAATTGGACACATATTGCATTTATATAATGAAATACAATGCAGTTTATTAAAAATCATGTTGAAAAACCCACAACATAATGTTGAATAAAAAAAACATAATCACAGTCTACACACACACACACACACGTGCACACACACAAATATATGACCAGAAATAAAATGCTGTACATTTAGCCATCAAAGTTTAACATATTTATGGATGACGGATTTCCAAGTAATTTTTATTTTCATTTTTTATTTTACTATTATGTATGTATGTATGTATGTATGTATGTATTTATTGAGACAAAGTCTCACTCTGTCACCCAGGCTGCAGCGCAGTGGTGCGATCTCGGCTCACTGCAACCTCTGTGTCCCAGTTTCAAGGGATTCTCCTGCCTCAGTCTCTGAGTAGCTGGGATTATAGGTGCACGCCAATTTTTATTCTATTTTTGGTGGTTTTCTGTGTTTTGCAAATTTTCTTCATAAAAAAAGAAAGATTTTTAGAAAGCATACTTTAATCATGTTGCTTCACAGGAAACCAGCTTTGATTCTTTACTGCCTAAAAAGATAATGTCCAAATATCTTAATTTAGTAGTGAAGGCCCTTCAGAGCAGAGGCCCAACCTACTTACTCAAAGTTTTCTCCTAGTTGGCACAAACCCTTTGTTGCAGTTAAAAGGATCTGCTCAAGGTCTGCTAGATGTGCTTGGTACTTTGCTGCATCTGTACTTTTTTTTTAATGCTAGGATCCTTCTCATGTCCCTTCTTTTCCTATAATTTCCAAAATCCTTTAAGACATGATTGAAGTTCTATCTCTTACCTGAAGACCATGAGTGAGGGACGAGGTCTCCAAAAATGAATGACTCTGTTATTCATTCAGCATTTACCACAGGATCCTTAGCATTATTACGGTTCTTTTTCTATGAGCCCATAACTTATCTCCCTAACTGGCACTTTTAAGCACTTAGAGGACTTGTTCTGTAACTTGGAGTTCTTGGTATTCCCCTGACCTCCTATGCATATTGAGTATGCAATAAACATTTGTAGTAGTTTAGATCCAGGGTTATTTCAAATAAATATAATTTTTGAAATTTGAAATAATTCTGGATCTCTCTTTCTCTATGCGTTCTATGTGCATTGAACTTGCTGAAGGAGTAACAGATTTTCAGCAGTTAATTTCCTATAAGGGAAAAATTTAAATAAACTTAATTATAAGCTATTGCTTAAATATTTTTCCTGCACCAAAGGTCATTGGTTATTTTTGCTTCAGGGAACGTTTTCTTTTTACTGTCTCCTGAAATACAACTGAAATACAATGTAGCTTTCCTTTTCTTCTTTATTCCCTGGTCCCAAATATAATCTCCACATGTGCTCTATCTTTGTAGGTGAAATACTTCCTGCCTCAGTGAAATCCAGATCCCAGTGAATTTCTTTGGTTTAGAGAGCAACTTGAGGATTTTGCATTTGGCACCATTCAATTTCCTTGGCATCTCTCCATAGTCACCATTTAGAAGGCTCCTGGTCAGTAGGATTTCTCTCCCTCTTACACTCTGTAGAGATTAAAAAAGGATTGTATTACAGGGGCTTGGAAATGTGATGGAAAATGAAATTTGCTTTAGCAAAAATGGAAGCTTTTGAAACTCAAGTTGTTCTAACAGGACCCTTAGACAAGAATAGTTTTTAGGGGAGCAAAATGGCAGATATGGTTTAAGTTCCTTATTTAGATTGCCACTAAGAAATATTATGATGTGTAAAATCGCTCACTCAAATAAAGTCATTTGCAAAACAATATGATTACATTTATGTATTTAAAAATATTGGTGCATACATACATATAAAGCAAGCTTGGATTAAGATCTTAAGACAGATCGTGGCCAGGTGCGGTGGCTCATGCCTGTAATCCCAGCACTTTGGGAAGCCAAGGCAGGCGGATCACCTGAGGTCAGGAGTTCGAGACAAGCCTGGCCAACATGGTGAAATGCCGTCTCTACTAAAAATACAAAAAAAAAAAAAGTTAGCTGGGCATGGTGGCAGGCACCTGTAATCCCAGCTACTTGGGAGGCTGAGGCAGGAGAATCGCTTGAACCTGGGAGGCGGAGGTTGCAGTGAACCAAGATTGCACCATTGCACTCCAGCCTGGGGGACAAGAGCAAGACTTCGTCTCAAAAAAAAAAAAAAAAAAGAAAAAAAGAAAAAAGAAAAATCGTAAGCACTAAAGAGCTTATGGTCCATAGTAAATATTATTTTACTGTTTAATTTAAGAATTTAAACCATGTTAAAATTAAATTAGTATAAGGAAGTCCTAACAAGCTCTGATTTTTTTTTATATCTATGCATTTGTAAAAACACAAATTTCTTTTTTTTTTTGACACGTGTATAAGATCTTTATTATCAAAAGTTTCTCTAAGAATTTCACTTTGGTAATTTTTTTTCATATCGCATTGAAATTTTAACCACATTTTCCTCCTTCTATTTTGTAAATTACTTAATAATGATTGAAAAACACAAAATTCTTTAAATTTTTTTTTGGTGGGGCCAGGCACAGTGGCACATGCCTGTAATTCCAGCTACTAGGGAGGCTGAGGCAGGAGGATTGCTTGAGCCCAGCAGTTTGAGATCAGCCCAGGCATCATTGTGAAATTTCATCTTTTGGGTGCTTTAAGCACATACTTTCATGTTTCCATTGGGTTTTCTTTATATGAATATAAATGCACTGATAAATGCCTGGAAAGCAACACACCAAATCATTTATAGTGGTTACATCTGCAGAGAAGAATGGGCTGGGGCATGGGGAGTATTAGTGATGAAGAGGTACTTTTAAATTTTACCCAATTTTTTCCTAATCATCTATAATAAAAATGTAGTCATTTATTTCATGCACAATGATTATAAGGAATAAAAATCGCTAGGCACAGTGGCCCATGCCTGCAGTCCCAACACTTTGGGAGGTTAAGCAGGGCAGATCACTTGAGCCTAGGACCAGCCTGGGCAACATGGCAAAACTGTGTCTCTACAAAAAACATAAAAATTAGCTGGGCATGGTGGTGCACACCTGTAGTGCCAGCTACTCAGGAGGCTGAGGTGAGAGGATTGCTTGAGCTCAGATGATCAAGGCTGCAGTGACTGCACCACTGCGCATCAGCCTGGGTGGCAGAGCAAGAACCTCTCTCCAGAAAAAAAAAGAAAGACTAAACAGACTGGGAAAATGAAAAGGAAATGTCTCACCTTTCCTTTTGATATCAAAGTTCAATATTAAAGAGCTTATATTTGATGAATATTAACATGGTAACCTAGAGGGCAGTACCAATTATTCTCCAAGTTGAACGGATTGACTTACTATCCAATAACATGGCTAGACTGCTGCCTATTATTATTATTATTTTTAGATATTGCTGCAAGTCATCACCACTGCTAATGTTCACTGAGCCCTTATAGTCTGCCAGCCACTAGTTCAGAGTTCTACATGTATTAATTTGTTGAACTCTCACAAAAATCCTGTGAAGTGGGTATTATTATTATTGTAATTTTTATAGTGAAGAGATAGAGGTTGGAGATTAGCTGTCTTGTATGAGCTGGGTCGCACAGCCAGCAAGTGATGAAACTGAGATGTGTCACTGGCAGTCTGACTTCAGATTCTGCATAGGAAAGAGGAAGGGAGTAGAGCCAGTCTGTGGTTTAAGATTTTTATTTGATTTAATAGTTGGTGTATACACTTTTGTCTAACTGGGAGGTGACTAAAGGCATCTGGGTCTGGTTGATGTGCTGGTTGAAAATTACTATTATTATGAGGATGATTATTATAGTATTTAGTAATTATGCAGTGCTTTATACTTCAAAGAGCTATGCTGTGTAATCATTTATTAGCTATGTCTCACAACATCTCTAAGATATAAAGATGCATTTATCATGCATATTTTGCAGAAAGAGAAGCTGAGGCAAGGTAAGATGGGTAGTGTTTTGATAAAAAAGGAGTAAGAGTGGAAGGCAACCTCTTAAATTCCTGATACTACATAATTCAATGTGGACAACAGAAATTTAATTAATTTAAGCCTTTTAAAGAAAAGTGCCAGTTCCAGTACTTTTTCATGATATTTAGTTAAAAATTAAATGTAAAATATACCAAAGGTTGATGAGCATTCCCTTTTAAGTTCTCTATTTTTGAACTTTCTCTGCATTTGTGTCAATGTGACATTTTTGCTCAAATTCAACCTTGACATCTCCCATTTCTCCACGCAAGCACAATTTGACTAGAGATATTGGTTTTCACTGTCAGTATTATATGGCTTCAAATTTCTTCCGTTGTTTGTGAAACCACGTGCATAGGATTCGTTATGATAACTCTCAACAGAAACAAACTTCATGCAAGAACTATATGGGAATTAAAAGAAGTTTTAGACATGTGGCAGCTTGTCCATTTCAAAAATGAAGATTATAAACATGTCAATATGACCTGGGGTGGGAGAGGGAAAAGGATCTATGTGGGTTTATTATAGTGACCTATAAAAGGCCTGGAAGAGATTTATACATTCTTCTATAAATCTGGTTGTCTCTTTCAGTTGGGAGGCAGTCATGGCCATGGCACATGGAAAAGGATCAATAAATATTAGTTTAGTGGTTATGAGTGTGTCTCTGGGGACAGACTGCTTGGATTCTAATCCTGACCTCATCATTTGCTAGCTACCTGAACTAGCTTTGCTTGTGTCTCCATCCAGGAAAAAATAAATTAAAAAAAAAAATTATACCCTATAGGGTCGTTTGTCATCAAATCTATTTAAGTAATTGCTATTATTCATTTTTTGTCTTTCCAAGGCTGTTGACAAATAACATTAGCTACAACTCCATTAAAACGTTGGTGGTAATGATATTTATAATTTGATGTCTGCACTTGCCTTGCTTATTTAGAAATGGTACAACGTGGCCAGGCATGGTGGCTCACACCTGTAATCCCAGCACTTTGGGAGGCTGAGGCGGGCATATCACCTGAAGTCAGAAGTTCTAGACCAGCCTGGCCCAACATGGTGAAACCCGATCTCTACTAAAAATACAAAAATTAACCAGGCATGGTAGTGGGCACCTGTAATCCCAGCTACTCAGGAGACTGAGGCAGGAGAATCACTTGAACTTGAGAGGCGGAGGTTGCAGTGAGCTGAGATCGTGCCACTGCACTCCAGGCTGGGCGACAGAATGAAACTCTGTCTCAAAAAAAAAAAAAAAAAGTACAATGTAGTACCCCACAATTGCTATCCCAGAAAAACAATTTAAAATTACCTCAAAATACATTGAATAGTTATGAGCACATGTAAAATATATAGGGCAAAATTCTACATTTGTTTCTTTAAAACATCCATATGATGTTTTGGGACCAGTGGTCCCAAACTCTGTCTACCATAGAGATACCACATGTGGGTAAGGCCAACTCATTGCACTATTTGATGAAGAGAGATGCTGCATCTAGCTAAAGTCACTGATGCCTTGTGGATGCATGCCAGATGTCTGCCAGAGTGTTTAAATTTTCAAGGGATGCCAGAAATTAGGATTTTTTTTTTTTACATGACATTTCTCAATTTTAAAATTTTGACTCAATTTATTTCTTGGTACAAAACTCTCTGGATCAAACAATACATTTGTCAAATCTTTGCCATAAATATTTACACTAATACATATGAACTAGTTACACTGTGCTGTTATTCAAAGCAAATGTTTTTGAGGCATGAATAAAAGATGAGGAAGACAAAATATAAAAAGGTCTTCAGAAACTCACAAGTCTAGTGGGGAGAGAGGCAACAATGTCACAGAAAAGAGTGAAAAGTGTCACAGTAGAGTGTGGAAGTTAGAACTTAAGCTGTGTGGTTAGGATCAGGTCTGCATTAAACCAACAAAATCAAAGAACCCGATTATTTCAAAGCTTGGCAAAGGGTGGACACCCAAGTAGATGGCTCTTTTGTTTAACAAAACACCTTAATGGATTTTGGGGGTAGGAGCTATGCATAGACAGGGCCACAGCCTTGCACAGTTCCAGGGGGCATCATTTTTGTTTGTCACCTCTTGAGCATCATTCATGTTGTATTCTTTGTGAATAGCACCCCCTGGAATTGCACAACATGGTAATTGTGTCAATAAAAGTGGCCTGGAGTCTGGCCTGAGATGAGGATTGAGAGTTAAATCCTTCTACATAATAAAGTAAAAGGAATTTTAAGTCTTTCCTAGTGGGTAGAGGCAGGCGGGTAGAGGGATGCCTGGAATGGACAGAAGAAAAGGGTTAGGAGAAAAGACATCTCTAAGATGAGGATGGGCCAGCAATTTGGCAACAACCTGGAGCCAAATGAGCCTGGTGAGAGATTCCTTGTAATTTTTACAAGAGATGCATACAATCCTCTGTCATATTCTACCTCCAGGAGACACTGGTAAATGAAGTCAAACAACTTTTTCTTTGGCACTCTTCTTTATGAATCAGGAGATAATTGGGAAAGACTTCACCGTCCAGAATTGCACAGCAACACTTGCCTAAACATACAATGCCTTAATAACTTGCCTTTTTACTGTTTTTCTTTAAAAAGCTGAAAGTGCTTACACTTTCATTTCCTCATTTGTTCTGACATTCCAGTGTGGGTGGGGCAGATTTATGATAACATTATTTATAGATGGAGAAATCGAAATAGAGATTAAATCGCTTACTCAATGTTGCATAGCTGGGGCAGTGGAGCCCACATTGGAATTTGGTTCTCCAGGCTCCAGCCACGAAGTGGAAAGAACATGAGTTTTGGAATTAGAGGGATCTTTGCACAATCCTGATTCTGCCCCTTAACAAGAATGTGGCCTTAAGTCAATTACTTCACCTAAGTCTCAGTTATCCTCATCTCTAAAATTAAGACCATAAAACCTCATAGCAATGTAGTGAAGATTAATTTAGAAAACGCGTGTAAAGCCTTGGCATAGAGTAATTCCCAAATAAGATTAGTTCCACCCCCAACCCAGTATTATCTGGTTAAATTTCGGTACAAATTTAAAGTAATCAAAATGAATCCTCCATTATAGTAATTTTTTTTCTAGCCTCATCTTCTTTCACTGAGAGCAAAACATGAATAAAAATCCTTCAATAGGTCATTTAATTCAACGGCAAGAACTTTTGCTCCAGTAAGAGTTATCCCTGTTGGAAAAAATTAGGAAAAAAAAGGAATATGTGGAAGACAAGATATTAGTTCTTAATATCTTATGCAGTGGTTCTTAAACTTGACAGTATATCAGAATCTCCTGGAGGGCCTGTTAAAACACAGATTGCTGGGTCCCACCCCAGAGCTTCTGATTCATAAGATCTGGGGCGGGACCCAGTAATGTGCATCTGTAACAAGTTCACAGATGATGTTGAGAGGCTTAGTCCAGGGACTTCTAGGGGTGGGGCCCAGCAATCTGTTTTAACAAGCCCTTTAGGTGGTTCTGATGCACTCTCAAATTTGAGAACCACTGGGATAGTGGTGAAAAGCATCTGAGAATATGGTCTGCAAATTCAAACCCAGGCGGCTCCATTTACCAGTTAGATGACCAGATTAAATGACTAACCTCTAGCACCTCTGCATCCCACACAGAGCCTGATAATATCTGTGATTCAGGATTCCTCTCACTATCCCTTTAGGCCTTGAGTAAAAAGAGATGTCGGTGAGTCCTGCCAACCCACGCTGTTTTTTACTTCTTCACACTCTGAGGCACAAAAGGCTGCTTGAATTTGAGTATTACGGAAGTATTTGCCAACACTTCTGCGATCACAAAAATAAAGTAAGTAAGAAAGCCCTGTAAATAAAGCCAAGAGCAGTGGCATTGTTTGCATCTTAAATTTGTAATAATGGGTTTTCAACTTTTTTCATTTCCCCTGCCTTTCATAGTAGAAACATTTAAAAATCTTCCCCGCCCCCCCCCCACCCAGTTTCAAGAGATGTTAGTACATTTGTTTTGCAGATAGTATGCATTGCTAAGAGGCTTTTTTTTCTTTCCCTGCATCCCAGATACAGAATCTGCCTCAGATATCTGGTGCCTTTCTGATTTTGTGGCTGAGGAATCCCACGCCCTCCTCCTTTCCATCCCTTTTCCCTGTCTGGTATGTAACTCTGTGGGTCCTCATATTATCACTGCATGGAGCTTCACAAGCACCTGTATTTTTCCAGTTGTAAAAACCCCTACTCTTTCTTATTTCCTTAACTAATCTTTTCTATTGCCTATTGCTGATGAGGTATAAGAATCGTTGACTTTTATCCAGTGCCAGACATTCTGAAATGTTTATCATGCATTATCATTTTGGATTCCTACAATGCAGAGATGATTTTATAACTTGCCAGGGTGAAAAAATAAAAGTAAATAAAAGGAGACAAGCAAAAAGATTCCAGATCCCCAGCCCAACCCCCCAACCCCCCAACCCCAGCTCTAGCCTCTGTTGAAGTCACCAGTGATGACAGAATATAGGAATATAGTTTGAGCCCTGTTTTTAAATAATTTCAAAATCTTGTTATGGGTAGATGAGATTTATACACGCGTGAATTAAAATCAACCAACATTTGTGAGATTGGGTTTGGTATCTTTGACCGTTTTTCTCCCCTGCAAGACGTAGATAATAGCACCAACCCCAAGGAGTTTGGGGATGATTAAATAAGTTAATGCACCCGAAGGGACTTAATACAGTGCCTACCACGTAGTAAGCGTTCAATAAATGTTAACTATTATCATTATTTTTTAAAGGAGGCAGATTGGAGCGTAGAGTACACTGAAGGGAGTCGGGAGGCCGGGTGTATGCACTGGATTCTTGCACCTAATTCTCCGAGCCTCGGTTTCCTTATTTGTAAAATTAGCTGGCTGGAGTAAAACAACTCAAACAGCAGTTAAAGCAAAGGGTGCAGCAGTAGCCGGGGAATCGGGGAGGCGCGGGGCGGAAAGGGTTAGTTAGGAGCCCAGAGGCTGATTTGTGGGCGCCCGGCGAGAGAGGCCCCGCCCCGCCCTGGAGGCCCTGGCAGCTCCGGGCTGAGAGCAGTTCCGGTGCCAAAACCCTTCCCTCCCCCGCTCCCCCGGAAGTGCTTTTCCAGGATTCGGGCCGGAGAGAGGCCTTGTAGGCACAGCGGCTGAGACTCGATCTGCTCCAAGTAGGGGCTCCAGCGCGGGTCGGAGTCTGGGGGTTCGCGCCCGCCGACCCGCGCCCTGCTCCCTCTCAGCACCTGGGCGGACGGTGAGTGGCTAGGGAAACGGACTGGGACGGCTGCGGGCCCGCGTCAGAGCTGGCGTTCTCGTGCCCCCGCTGCCCGCTTCGGGATCCGGGCTGAGGGCTCGGCTGCCGGCGTCCGGGGAAGGGGATTGTCGACCGCCGCGGACTTCTCCGGGTCAGCGGGACGGGAAGAGCTGGCTGTGGGTCCATGGGGTGGGCGGGGCGGAGCCAGGAAGGGGGTTCCCGGAGCTGTTGTTGCTGTTGGGACTCGAGAGTGGGGATGGGCTGGGCCTGTGTCCGTCCGACCCCCCTCATGTGTGCTGCCCCAAACCTCGCCGCTCCCTAGTTTGGTATTCTGTGTCCGGCCTGGGGTAGTAGATGGACACCAGACTCAATCTTGGGCTCCAGTTCCCGACTTTTCGCCTCCTCTGGGTCTGTCCTGGGCTCAGTAATTAACCCGGGTCCCAGGGGTGTCGTCTTTTCACTCCAGGGTGGGGCGCTGCCTGTAAATGCCAGGGATCTTTTGCAGGGCTTTTCATCCAGATTTGCTTCAGGGTTGTCCGGGATCGATTTGGACTGGGCTTGGAATCGGTCCTGGATACGTAGGTCGCTGTGGCACCAGCATGCTCTGTATCATCTTTACTCACTTGAAAGCTTGCTGAAGCTGTTGTTGAAGTAAACTTAAAAAAAAAACTTGCTTAAGGAAAATCAGTAGTTTAGACACCCCCTCCCCCCGCCTTTTTTTGCAGTCATACTAAAAAAAAAAGATGCTTTTCTCTAATCTACACTCTTAATTCTTTTGGCTATCTGATGTCACAGTTGTATGATGAGTTCATTCAGAGGCTGTACGAATTGATTTTAAAGAGTTGGACAGTTATATCCTTTCTCCCAAAGTTTGTTTACCTTCATATTTGGAACTGTCATTTTTCTTAAGGAAAAATTGTTCTTGGATTTTCTTGAGAGATTCCTTACACTGTTAAAATTGTTGCTGCAATGCAGAGTTTCACACAGGTGGGCAGAGATGTTTTGTTTAAACTTATTCCATGAAGTGTTTACTTCGGATAAACTGAGGATTTCCTAGAGGAGAAAGTGATGTAGGTAGGTTTAGTGAACAGATTTTAGGTAATAAACTTTACTGCTGAAAGGTTTGTAGGAAATATGGGTTTTCCACAATAAATGGTGATTTAAAAACTTTTTATAAGGGAATGCAGTTACTGCAGATTATTGCTGTTAGCAGATGGCCACTGTTTTTGCAGCGTAAAGTATTCACAAATCACCTTCTTGAAACCAGTGACGCTATCTGCACCTCTCATCTTGTGTGTAGATTAGGATTTATACTGTAGTTTTTTGGGTACTTATGTCATTCTCTTTCCTCCCACCCCTGAAAGGGGAGGTGGTATCATGAATCAGGAAAAATAGACTGAAGTGACAAGTTCAGTGAGCTTTCCTATGCAAAGGAAAATTTATTTCAAGGTTGTTGATTTTGAACAGGCAAAGGGTAGATGATTTTTAAAGTCCTTGGAAAAAATTGTGGAGAGATTAGCTGCACAACTTTTCTTTTTCCTCTTCCTTTCTTTTCTTTTTTCTTTCTTTTCGAGACAGCCTCATTCTGCTGCCCAGGCTGCAGCACAATGGCACCATCATAGCTCACTGCAGCCTCCAACTCCTGGACTCAAGCAGTCCTTCTGTCTCAGACTCCTGAGTGGCTAGGACTATAGGCACCAACCACCACACCTGGCTAATTTTTTTTTTTTTTTTTTTTTTTGTAGAGCTGAGGTTTCACTATGTTGCCCAGGCTGGTCTTGAACTCCTGGGCTCAAGTGATCCTCCTATCTCGGCCTTCCAAAGTGCTGGGATTACAGTTGTGAGCCACCATCCCAGCATATTTGCACAACTTTTAAATTTAGATAGAAACTAAATTCTTCCACATGTGAAGTACTTAATTATTTAGAGCATAAGATTGGAATATTGGAATTGAGAGAATCTGGAAAAATAGTTAAGTTAGATGTAGTTACAGATTTGCAGGTATGACAATGTATTTTTAAGGGAAATATTTCAAGAGTTTTAAGAGCAGAGAAAGGTGATTGGGGAAAATCAGATACTGATTGTATTTTTATATTATACAAGTCAATTCAACAAACACTGAGCATTTGCTATGCATCAAGCTATGTTAGGCAACTATGTAAGGAGCAAATAAAGGTATAGCCATAACAGTTGAGTTTCATGTTTTGGTAATAATTTCTGAAATCATGAAGAGTTGAGTTGTATTCTTTAGGCATACTAACAATTTTTTTTGTAATTGGGACTTAACATTGGCGATGGGTGTTGAGTGCTTCATGAAAAGCACTATACTAGGCATTTTAGGATATAAAGATTAAACTTTTGGTTTTTAGGAATTTGAAATCTAGAAGGGGATATAAGATTTGTGTAAACATTTACAACATAAACATTTGTAAATACTTATGGGTGGTTTGAGGTAAAGTTTGGAGTAAATTATACAAAAGAAGAAAGGGTTCATTTTTAGCTTAAGTAATGGAAATTTGTGGAGATAGCTCAGAAGCTACTGTTTATTGAGCATTTACTGAACAGACTTAATGCTAGTTGCTGTTTACAGCATTTTCTTAGCTTCACAGCAATATGTAAGTACCTTAATAATGAGGACAGTGAGGCTCAAATATGTTAAGTTACTTGCCTGGGCTATGTGGCTAGCATGTAACAGCCCCAATTTGAATCCAAATCTGTCTGGTGCCAAAGCCTGTGTGTTTCTACTGCATCATGTTGCTCCCCAATAAACTGGTAACCTGAGTTTAATGTTACAGAGAATAAGACTTTTCTAAGACAAAGATTTATGGATTGGGAGTAGGTGGGTGAAGAAGGCCTTTCAAATAAAGAGAATGATGTGAGCAGAAGTGTGGAGGTGGGAAAGTTCATTGTGTACTTGGAGAAAAGTTAGTGGACCAGATTACCTGGAATATACTGTTCATTTTTGGGAATTAGAGATGAGGTTTGAATTTTAAGTGGGGGCAGGATTGTGGAGCATGTTTAAGTGCTGCTTTTAGAAGTTTGACATTTGGGGAAAAAAAGTTCGACGTTTGGGAGGTAATGAGAAGTTACCAAGGTCTAGTAGAGTAGTGTGCAGAATGATTTGATGTGGAAAGCTGACTTTCAATGTAGTATAAATACTGGGCAAGGGCAGTGGTAATGGAATTAGAGTGAAGGCTCTGCAGGACCTCAATGTCGTAGGTGGGTGGCGAGGAGGAGGGGATTTTTGGAGCAGGTTTGGAGGAGATGGAAGGTGAAGATTACACTTTTGTTTTTGAGACAGAGTCTAGCTTTGTTGCCAGGCTGGAGTGCGGTGGTGTGATCTTGGCTCACTGCATCCTCCGCCTCCTGGGTTCAAGTGATTGTCCTGCTTCAGCTTCCCGAATAGCTGGGACTACAGGTGCTCACCACCACGCCCAGCTAACTTTTGTATTTTTAGTAGAGACGGGGTTTCACCACGTTGACCAGGATGGTCTCGATCTCTTGACCTCGTGATCCGCCTGCCTCAGCCTCCCAAAGTGCTGGGATTACAGGCGTGAGCCACCGCGCCCAGCTGAAGATTACACGTTTTAAGTGTCAGAGATGTTGACGGTGGTACTCTTACTAGAAATACGGGCAAGGAGGTACGTAATGAGATCAGTTTTGGATTTGTTGACTTTTTTGTATACTTGCCAAACTCTGGAAATGTCCAAAGGCTTTTGGAAATGTGGATTTGTGGTTAAGGGGAGAGGTCAGGACTAGGCATATATTAAACATGGGTTTAGTGAATAATACAAATAGGTGTACTGGTTGAATCTGTGTAAGAAGATGAAAGTGCCAAGGGAGAATGTAGAGGGGAAAGAAAATAAAAAACTTCTGTTTTAAATGGCATCTGTTTAAAACAGAAGGAAATACGCTAAGTGATTTATTTTATGCAGTGGGTAAAGAATTTGATAGTATGTCTACTGCTTCTTCACACTGTAGGTTCATACGGAGTAGAAAGAATCTGATCATTAAAAATCCAATTGGGAAATACAGTTTTCTTGCCCTGGGTAGGAAGAATACTATGCTATCTTTACCCTATTTCAGGGAGGACAGACTACTTCAGACTCATTTCATCCAGAGTGTCAGATTTGGTTACTTAAAAGCTATATTAGCTTGTTTCTTTTGGACATTTGTTTGGCAAGTGGTATGTGAGGAGTTGGAAGCAAATCTCTGATACAGTATTTCACTTATTTATGTGTATGACATCGATTTTGGTTTCAAAATCAAGAACCTCTGAATATTCAAAGATAATATTTACATCTCATTAAGCCTGTTAATATTGCTTTTTATAGAAAATGGCATTTAATTACATATTTTTCTTCCAACTCTATAAGTTCTTTTGATTAACATGATTAGTTTTGGCTTGTAATGTTTGGATTATATTAGAGGGATAGAATAACATACTTTTATCCATTATATGATAACACATATGAAAGTTACATGTTTTATTTTGGAAACTGTTTAAGAACTGTAAATTTATAGAATTTTGTGTGGTTTTCTGTTTAGGTATTTAAATGGGGGAACTTGAGTATTAATGTGTAAAAGATTATAATAGTTTGCAGAATGAGGCTTAGAGTTGTAACTTTTTGAGGGCAAGTTTATTATTTTTAGACTGAGTTACCATGGAAGTGTTTATTTCCTTCTTGAGAATTAATACATTCCTTTTGTTTTTCAGGAATATGTTTCCCACTATATCACAGGCACTTGGGAATGTCGAAAGAGTCCTGTGTCAGTGTTGTTGGAGGCAGGGGGTTTTGTGTGTGCTTTGTCTGGGCTGTTTGGCTTAGTTTCAGTAAGCCTGGTATTAATGAGGCAAAGGTCAGGAGTTCCATTTAGCTTCAGTCTAAATGATGGCCAGGGAGTACACCCCTCACTCCCTCCAGCTGTCTTGGAAATTCCTTGGTTGTCATTGGTCACAAAGGTGACTAGATGAGGGTGGATTGTTATACCATTGGAAGAATATTAGAGGAAACTTAGGATGATGGCTGGGACCTCTGACTCTAGAATTAGATAGACCCGTGTCAAAATCCTTGGTGTTCAACCTTGGGAGAGTCCCTAAACTTCTCTAAGCTTACATTTCCTCATTATTGAATAGGTTAATATTTGGTTTGGGCATTACGTATCATCACTTTCCTTTTCTCAGTGGGAGCTAGCCACTTAAGCTTGTGGCTCCCGAAGTGCTGGACTGTGGAGTAGTGTCAGTTCATGACAGAATTTTCCTTTGAGTGAAAGGAGAATGTAGTTGGCTTCTTTAAAGCTAAATCTATTGATATGTTTTTCTAAAATTATCTTTTGCCATTTTCGATGGGCGCTTAGTTCTTTTATGAAATAGTGGTGATGGGTAATCGGTAGTTTTTGTTTTTGTTTTTTAAATGTTCTTGGCAGAATAAAAGTTGGCAACCCTATGCTGGTCACCCTCTGCTTCCTCGTGCCCCTTTTTAAAGATTATGGTTCTGTGAAATCCGAAAATCTTGGCTTAAACAGAATCTGAGGGATTGGAGGAGACTATTCATCCACATATTTATGCATATTAAAGAAGGTTTGGGGTACATTCTGCCCTTGTGTTAGCCTACAGAGGACGTATTGTGATTCTCGCCACCATTGAATTTAATTTTGTCAAGATTCACAGTCAATACTTATAACATATTTCAAGGAGCAGTTCAGACTGTTTTCAGTTGAGTTCACACAAGTGGCTCTAAATTACTTGTTTAAGACTGTGTTTCTCAACCAGAGCCTCTGGAGAAAACTGTTGAACTGTGGGCGCTGCCTGGGGGTGCTGCTTTAAGTTATTACTCTGTTGATTAGCCAACAAGATAAATAACTCGCCTTTGACATAGTGAAGCAGCAGAAATTGGCTTTCCATTTCACTTCTTCTGCAGGAAAGATAGAGCAAGAAAAGCCTTTTTATTAATACAGCAAGTAAACCTTGTACAAATATCAGTATTCAAAATGCTTTCTAGAGAAAGAATAGTGCAGCACTGTGCGTAATGGGTTATGTAAGTGGAGTCACAGAAGTCCTCCTGGGGACACAAACCAATTATGAACATAAGTGCTTATTGAAATTGCATCAGTTGTCTAGATGAGGAGCTTATTGACTCCCTGGTTCACTTGGGTGGGCAGGCGGCTGTGGGGGAGGGACGGGGGGGTGTGGGGGTGGGGAACTTAAGGTGCACACCTAGCCTAGGTGACTGTTAAATTAAGGCTCAACATTTGTTTCTTTTGAGTGTTTTTGGTTGGGTAATTTTAAAAGTTGGGAATGCTATAGAAATATTTAAATTCTATTAGAATGTCCAAAGCAAAATGTTCAGGTTAAGTAGAAATAGCTTGGACCCTCTGTTAATTTTAAAGAAAACTGTGGGTTTGCTGCTTTAGATATTAAAATGATATGGGTTTATAGAGTTATGTTGTGTATCATTGTTGCTGGTAAATAAAAAATGTTTAATTCATTTATTTTAACAGTGCTTAAATTTTTCTCTTAAAATACTCCCAATGGCAGAAATGTGGATGAATAGTACCCTCAGAAGTCTAGGAATGCAGCCCAAAGTGTGCCTGCTATAAATTGAAGTTTTTGATGCCTGTAGGGTTTTATATTTTAAAATTTATATAAATGTTGCATTTTGCTATCTTACATGCATGTTGACAGTATTTTAAAATACTCTTTTTTTGTTTGTTTGTTTGAGACGAGTCTCGCTGTGTCCCCCAGGTTGGAGTGCAGTGGCGCGATCTCAACTCACTGCAAGCTCCGCCTCTCCTGGGTTCACGCCATTCTCCTGCCTCAGCCTCCCCAGTAGCTGGGACTACAGGCGTCCGCCAACACGCCTGGCTAATTTTTTGTATTTTTAGTAGAAGCGGGGTTTCACCGTGTTAGCCAAGATGGTCTCGATCTCCTGACCTCGTGATCTGCCCGCCTCGGCCTCCCAAAGTGCTGGGATTACAGGCGTGAGCCACCGCGCCCGGCCTAAAATACTCTTAACTAAAATTGATGCTCCTAAGAGAGAGTGCAGTGTTCATCCTGCGGCTTTTTATATCCCTATGACATGGCTTTATCACTGGTTAGTAGTACTGTGCTTAAATATTTAATAGTAGCTTATTTATTTATTTATTTTTATTTATTTTTTTTGAGACAGAGTCTCGCTCTGTTGCCCAGGCTGGAGTGCAGTGGCATGATCCTGGCTCACTGCAAGCTCCGCCTTCTGGGTTCACGCCATTCTCCTGCCTCAGCCTCCCGAATAGCTGGGACTACAGGCGCCCGCCACCACGCCCGGCTAATTTTTTGTATTTTTTAGTAGAGACGGGGTTTCACCATGTTAGCCAGGATGGTCTTGATCTCCTGACCTTGTGATCCGCCCACCTCGGCCTCCCAAAGTGCTGGAATTACAGGTGTGAGCCACCGCGCCCGGCTATTTATTTATTTTTAAACCCTGTGTCTGATGGTTTTTGTTGGAACATAGGAGATGGTAAACAATTTCTGATACTCCCTATGTATTTTTAATAAATAGCAAGCTGTTTTAAATACTACTAAGAAGCTGTAGTTTCATAGAAATAAAATGACTTTTAAGGGAGATTTAATCCGTTAAAATTTTTTTTTCTATTTAAGATTTTAAAATTATCAATGTATTTCTATCATAATAAAATATGGTAGTACTAAGAGCTTTCTGAAATGATGGAAATGTTCTATGTCTATGCTGTTCAATATGGTGGCCCCTATATAGCTTCTGAGCACTTAAAATATATCTAGTGTTATAGGAGAACTAAATTTTTAATTGAATTTAATTTTAATCAATTTAAATATGAATACCCACATGCGGCTGGTGGCTACTGTATTAGTGCAGCTCTATGAGGTTAGGAAGACGAGAGAGAAGAGAGATCACACATCTTCATGACACCTCTCACCTCACATGTAGGCAGATTAGGCACTCAGTAAGTATTTGTTGAATGAAATAATTCATCTTTTTGTTTGAATTTTGAAGACCAGTGTTTGTGAAGTATTCTAAATTTTTGGGGAGGAGCCATAGATTTTTGAATTTTTTTCTTCTATATTGATTTTCAGAATTTACTTTTATTCTTACAAAGACATACATCATTATGTGTGTCTGTGTGTGTGTGTGTGTGTGTGTGTGTGTGTAAAGAATTATATAATGAACTACCATGTATGACCAACCACTTTAAAAAACAGAACACTGCCAGCACCTTTGATGGCCGTTCATGTTTCTCACTACTTGTGATCTCTGACATACTCTTTAAGTATCCGCCATCTGAATTTTATATTAATCATTACCTTGCTTTTCGTTTTAATTTTATATGAATGTCTTTTTTTTTTTTTTTAACATTTCCCTCTGTCTTGAAGTTTGGAAGTTAAACTCTGTGTAACTTTATTTTAGTTCTCCCTGACCTCCAACAAATGGGATACTTTTGTTTTAAACACTGTTACTTTGATTTGCCTATACATTGTATTTGCAGATGTCTGCTTATTCTCATTTGCATCTGAGACCTCTGATCTAGGACCATTTTTCTTTGTGTGAAGTACATCTTTTAGAATTTTCCCTAGGGAGGGTGTGTTGGAAAACTTTTTGTTGGAAAATAACTTTTTCTTAGTCTCATTCCTGAAACTGGTTTTCCTGAATATATATTCTAGATCAGCAGTTGTTTTTTCTTTGTTCATTATAGATTTTATTTCATTATCTTCTGGCTTTTATTGCTGTTGAAAAATACACAGTGTGATTGACAGTCCTTTACAGTTAATCTGTTGTTTCTTTTTTCTTTTTTTTCTTTTTTTTTGAGACCAGTCTTGCTCTGTTGCCAGGCTGGAGTGCAGTGGCGCGATCTCAGCTCCCTGCAGCCTCTGCCTCCCGGGTTCAAGCAATTCTCCTGCCTCAGCCTCCTGAGTAGCTGGAATTACAGGTGTGTACCACCACGCCTGGCTAATTTTTGTATTTTCAGTAGAGATGGGGTTTCACTATGTTGGCTAGGACGGTCTCCATCTCCTGACCTCACGATCCACCTGCCTCAGCCTCCCAAAATGCTGGGATTACAGGTGCAAGCCACTGTGCCTGGCCTAATCTGTTGTTTCTTTATGGCTAGTTTTAGAACTGCTACTTTGTCCTTGGTGATCTGCATTTTCATTTTTATGTTTGGAAGTTGATTTCTTTTTATTTATCGTGCTTGGTATTAACTGGGTTTTCAAATCTGAAGATTAGTGTCTTTCAACAATTTTGGAGAATTTTTGGCCTTTTTCTTAAATTTTGTCTTCCATATTTTCTGTTTGGAACTTGTATTTGAAGTATGTTAGATCTTCTTACTCTACCTCCGTGTCTCTTAACCTGTCTTTTATATTGTCCATTTCATTATCTTTGTGTATTGTATTGTGTTCTGGATACTTTTCTTGAAGTTAGCTACTTCTCTCTTCAGCTGTGTTCAACCAGTTTATTGAATTTAAAAACTTTTTATTTAACTATTATACCCATTTTTTTTCATTATGGTTAAATACATATAACATAGAATTTACCATTTAACCATTTTTAAGTGTGCAGTTCGGTGGCATTAAGTGCATTCACATCATTGTGCATCTGTCACCACTACTGATCTCCAGAACTTTTTCATCATCATGAACCAAAACTTGTACCCATTAGACAGTAATTCCTTATTTCCTCTTTTCTCTAGCTCCTGGCAACCACTATTTGAGTTTCTGCCTCTACAAATTTGACTATTCTAGGTACTTCATGTAAGTGGAATCATAAAATATTTGTCTTTTTGTGTCTGGTTTATTTTACTTAGCATGTTTTCTAGGTTAGTCTATGTTATAGCATGTTCTTTGAATTTTACAAATTTATGTTAGAGATGGGGTGTTGCTATATTGCCCAGGCTGGAGTGCAGTGACTCTTCATAGTGGCGATCATAGCACACTACAACCTCAAATTTCTGAACTCAAGCCATCTTCCTGTCTCAGCTTCCCAAGTATCTGGGAGCACAGGCATGTGCCACTGCACCTGGCCATTGAGTTTTTAAAAATTTCATTTGCTATATATTTTTGTTTCTAGACATTTTATTCAGTTCCTTCTTAAGACTATCATCCTTTTTTTGGGTAGTCTTATTCCTTTTCTTGGTTATATTCTCAATATTTCTTTTATTTCTTAAAAATCTATTAAATATACTTACTTTACATTTTGTGCCTGATAATCCAGTATCTGAAGTCTTTGCAGACATGATTCTGCTGTTTGTTTCTGCTGGCTGTTGCTTATGGTGCCACGCCTTCTTGTCTTGTAATTTTTGACTGTGAAGTTCTCGTAACTTTATGTTAGTTTTGCAGAGTGATTTTTAGTAGTACTTAAAAATTTTATTCCTTAGAGCTTATAAGTAAACGCCTGGAGAATAATGTCCTATTTTCTTAAACGTTTTATTTTGAAATAATTTCAAACTTACAGGAAAATTGCAAGAATAGTGCAGTAGACCTCTGTATACCCTTTATCCATATTCACTAATTTTTAATATTTTGCCATATTTTTCTTTTTGCATACACACATTTATTTTTTTGTGAACCATTGAAGAGTAGGTTGTATGCCTTTTACCTCAGGGTGTATTTCCTAAGAATAAGAGTATTCTCTTAAGATAATCACAGTACCATCATGAAAGTCCAAATTCCAGAATTTTTTTTTTTTTTTTGAGATAAAGTCTCTTCCTGTTATCCAGGCTGGAGTGCAGTGGCACAATCACAACTCATTACAACCTTGAACTCCTAGGCTCAAGAGATACTCATGCCTCTCTTGTAGCTGGAACTACAGGCAGGCCCAACCATGCCCAGCTGATTTTTTTTTTAAAGATTTTTGTAGAGATGGTGTCTCACTATGTTGACCAGGCTGACCAGGCTGGTCTCAAACTCTTGGGCTCAAGCTATCCTGTCTCGGCCTCCCAAAGTGTTGGAATTACAGGCATAAGCCACCAAACCTGGCCCGAGAAATTTAACGTTGATACGGTACTTTACACTTTACATTCCCATTTTGGTAATTTGATCACATATTTTATTTTAGTCTCCTTTAATTTGGGGAGAGTTCCTCAGCAGTTCTTTGTCTTTCATGCAATTGAAGAGTATAGGTCATTTATTTTATGGAAGGTTTTTCAATTTGGGCTTGTCTGATTTGATCTGATTAGCTTTTTGATTGTAGTCAGGTTATGTTTAGTCAGAATGTTACAAAAGTGATGTTTTCCTCTCAGATGATCACATCTGGAGATACATAATGCCCACTTGCCCCTCATTAGTGATTTTAACTTCGGTCAAGATATAGTCTGGTTCTTCTACTCTATAGTTACTATTTTTCCTTGTAACAAGCAGTCTGCTTAGAGGTACCTTAGTGTTTTATGGTTTTTTTTTCCTTAGTGAAAACTAAGTGTAGTAATAATATACCTTATATTTGTATAGTGCTTTCTATATATATGTGTGTAATGTATAAGTATATATAATTGTATATGTATAATTGTTGAGAGTTTAAGGCTTGTGTAGAAGAGGTTTTTGATACTTTGCATAACTCTAGCTAAGGTTTGTTAGATCAAGAAGTCAATAGAGTTGCACATAGCAAAGGAAATTCTAAAGCATTAGGTGACAAAGATTAGTGAGGCAGATTTTTTGATACCAGATCATTTCTTTTTATTAAACAATCCTTTAAGATATGAGTGATTAGAGGAGGTGACTTAAGGTTTTCCTAAGGTAAACTTTTACATTGATATTACGGGAGTGTTGGTTAATATAATCCTTTGATCTGGTAAATTGGTAGAAGCTGGGCCTTTTCCCCCCTAACCCTCTACCTCCCATTCCCAGTTAAAGCTGGAGAGACTTGGGCATTGAACCTTGGTTAAAATGTGAATTCATCCATTGACTGACTGAGTCAGTAGATAGTTATTGGGAGCCTACTATATTAGGCATTGTGTTAAAATGTTTAATTAAGACAGATGTGATTGCTGTCATGGAGCACAGTCCAGAGGTAATAAGCTTTTATATCTTTTGTGTGTAGTAGTCATTTATATATTTAAAATGAATGTATGTAAGAAAATATCATTTATATCTGTTGAAACTGTTTTCTGGCAAGGAAGAAAGTTCTGAGGGCTCTTGCTTAATAAATTATGTAAGTATAGGCTTTGAGGTTCAAAACTATTCTTTTAAGCATGTTCTGAAAATTGACTGATATTTTCATTTAAATTGAAGCCTTTTATTAAAACCTGACTTAAGTAAATTACATTCAATCTAGACTGCCATTTGCTTTCTGTGGGGTTTTGTGAATAGTTGGTAGGTTAGTGCCTTGAAAGCTACATGTTACAGGGCTCATTTTACATTCCCACATCTCCCACTCTCAGAAAAGTTTAATATTATACATGCTAGTGCATGTATTATTTTAACATTTTATTTTGAAGTAGACTCACAGGAAGTTGGAAAATAATAGTCCTGCATACCTTCACTTAGTTTTCCCAACAAAAACATCTTACATAGATGTCATTTATGAACACAAAAAAATTGACATCAATACATTACTGTTAATGAGACAACATATGGTATACAGATTTCACCATTTTTCAACCTGGACTTCCTTGTGCGTGCATGTGTATATATAGTTCTGTGTAATTTTATCCCATGTGTAGTTTTGTGGAAACAGTACCACAATCAAGATACAGAATTGTTCCATCACCATGAAAGCACTCCTTAGTGCTGCCTCTTTGTAGTTACAATGCCCCGTGCCCCCCAACCACTAGTTTTGTCATTTTGAGAATGTTGCATGAAGTCATGTAGTATGTAATCTTTGGAGATTGATGTTTTAAAAATGTAATTTGTTTTAATTCATAAAGTGAAATCTCAGAAAGTTTACAAAAATAGAAAAAAATTCTTAATTCTATCACTAATACAGTCAATTTTGGAGCTTTTTATAGCCTTTTTCATATACATCTTCTATCACTATAGTATATGCTCAATTTTGTTTGCTACTTTTTACAAACTTTATATTAAGTATTTTCCGTGTCACCATCCATCATATTTAGTTTTTGCTATCATAAGAAATGTTGCAAAATATAAAAAAATAAATTAAGCTTAAAAAGAGAAATATTGCAGAAAACACCTTTGAGTATATGGATTTCTTCATATTTCTAGTTATTTCCTTAAGGTAGGTTCCCAGGTATGATTTTTGAGTCAAAGGATATGAGAGTTTTTTAGTCTTGAAATGTGGTTAAATTGCTTCTCAAAAGGATAGTATTACTAGTACTGTTTCACTGTATTCTTTTAGATTGGGTATTAGTGCTGTTTTCTCCTTCCCCCAACTTACTAGGTGAGAAAGGTACTTCACTGTTGTGGTTTTAGAGTGCATTTCTTTATGTAACAGTTTTTTCATGAAGAGTAAAATTGATTATAATGTCCTAAGACATGAACTTTAAAAAATGTGATATTACTTTTAATTAATTGGAAAAGCTTTTCTTTTTTTTTCTTTTTCTTTTTTTTTTTTTTTTGACAGAGTCTCGCTCTGTCGCCCAGGCTGGAGTGCAGTGGCGCGATCTCGGCTCACTGCAACCTCCGCCTCCCGGGTTCATGCCATTCTCCTGCCTCAGCCTCCTGAGTAGCTGGGACTACAGGCGCCCGCCACCATGCCCAGCTAATTTTTTGTATTTTTAGTAGAGATGGGGTTTCACCATGTTAGCCAGGATGGTCTCGATCTCCTGATCTTGTGATCTGCCCGCTTTGGCCTCCCAGAGTGCTGGGATTACAAGTCTGAGCCACTGCACCCGGCCTGGAAAAGCTTTTTAATATCTGTGCCAGTGTTCCACAGTTCTGAGCTAGAGGCTGAATCACCACATCCTTCTCTTTAGCTTACAGGTTTACCTACAAAATGATTGCCAGTTTCTACATTGCTTCTCTTTGGTCTTTATCATTATCTCCTAGTTACTCTCCTCAATTTGGATTCTCAACCTTTCTTCCTGTCTGCTCCCTGTTCAAAGAGCTGCTGCTCCCTCCACTGGTACCATGTCAGCACCTCATTCATTTTTCCTATGTTGTCACTTTCAAGTGCCTAGTCGTGCTGACATGTTAATACATTACTGTAATCTTATCTTTATAGTTAAGTATACCCCTGGGAGACTACAGTCTCCTGGAACTCTCAGGAGTATTGGCCTTGACGTTTTTTGATGGCTGTTTAGGAATTTATATGGCTAATAATGTCTGAAATCTGTATGTGTAACATATATGAATACAAAAATAACAAAACAACAAGAAAATTGTGCATCTTTTACTTTTCTGTGTGTTTTGGGAGACAGCAATACTATGTTGTTAGAGCAGCAGATCATTATGGTAACAACAGAAGACATCAAAACCTGCCAGGCATGGTGACATGCACCTGTGGTCCCAGCTACTTGAGAGGCTGAGGTGGAAGGATCACTTGAACCCAGGAGTTCAACACTAGCCTGGGAAACATAGTAAGGCCTCATCTTAAAACACACACACACACACACACACACACACACACACACTCACCCCCCCAAAAACTCTTAAAGTAAAACAGAAGTTTATTTATTTATTTATTTATTTTTGAGACGGAGTTTTGCTCTGTCCCCCAGGCTGGAGTGCAGTGGCGCCGTCTCCGCTCACTGAAAGCTCCGCTTCCCAGGTTCACGCCATTCTCCTGCCTCAGCCTCCCAAGTAGCTGGGACTACAGGTGCCCGACACCACGCCTGGCTAATTTTTTGTATTTTTGGTAGAGACGGGGTTTCACCGTGTTAGCCAGGATGGTCTCGATCTCCTGACCTCGTGATCCGCCCACCTCGGCCTTCCAAAGTGCTGGGATTACAGGCATGAGCCACCGCGCCCGGCCTATTTATTTATTTATTTAGAGATGGAGTCTTGCTCTTGTCACCCAGGCTGGAGTGCGGTGGTGCGATCTCGGCTCACTGCAACCTCCACCTCCCAAGTTCAGGTGATTTTCCTGCCTCAGCCTCCTGAGTAGCTGGGATTACAGGCTCCCGCTTTCATGCCCGGCTAATCAAGATGAGGTTTCACCATTTTGGCCAGGCTGGTCTGGAGCTCCTGACCTTGGGTGATCCGCCCACCTTGGCCTCCCAAGGTGCTGGGATTACAGGCATGAGCCACCATGCCTGACCTAAACAGGTTTTAATTGAATACTTACTAAGATTCACACACTGTACTTAAGTGCATTTTTTTTCAGTCTTCACAATAATTCTGTAAATTTTGAGATAGCTACGTATTAAGATCCTCTATGTGATATATTGAGTAGGTACTTGAAAATGCTGGTTACAAGGAATCATAAAAAATAACATTTTTTAATTTTAACTAGAATATACATTCCTTCACTTTTTCCCTATAGGGTCAAGGTTTTTGTTTGTAGATGGGTACTTTGATTAGAGTTCTGGATTGCGTTTTTTGGCATAATCCACAGCCATGCAGCATTATCCATTAAGTATCCTAATTCCCTTTTTTATGGAGAAGAGAGAACATAAGGCACTTTCAGTGTAATACAGGCATACCTCATTTTTTTGTGTTTTGCAGATAACTGCATTTTTTTTTTTTTTTTAACAGATTGAAGGTTTGTGGCAACCCTGTATTCAGAATTCTGTATCAGTGCCATTTTTCCAGCCAGCGTGTGCTTACTTCATGTCTCTGGGTCACATTCTGGTAATTCTCACAGTATTTCAAACTTTTTATCATTATTATATCTGTTATGGTGATCTTTGATGTTACTATTGTAATTGTTTTGGGGCACCTCAAACTGTGCCCATATAGGATGGTGAACTTGATCAATAAATGTGTGTGTTCTGACTGCTCCACCGAATGGTTGTTTCCGCATCTCTTTCCTGCTCCTCAGGGTTCCCTATTTCCTGAGACCCTAAATATTGAAATTAGGCCAGTTAGTCCTATGATGGCCTCTAAGTGTTCAAGTGAAAGGAGGAGTCACACATCTCTCACTTTAAATCAAAAGCTAGAAGTGATTAAAGTTAGGGAGGAAGGCATGTTGAAAGAGAAGCCTCTTGTGCCAGTTAGGTTGTAAATGCAAAGGAAAAGTTCTTGAAGGAAATGCAAAGTGCTACTCCAGTGAACATCCAGATGATAAGAAAGTGAAAGTCTTATTGCTGGTATGGAGAAAGTTTTAATGGCCTGAATAGAAGATCAAACCAGCCATAACATTCCCTTAAGCCAAAGCCTAATCCAGAGCAAGACCCTAATTCTGTTCAATTATATGAGGGCTGAGAGAGGTGAGGAAGCTGCAGAAAAAAGGTTTGAAGCCAAATAGAGGTTGGTTCATGAGGTTTAAGGAAAGAGGCCATCTATGTAACATAAAAGTGCAAGGTGAAGCAGCAAATGCTGATGCAGAAGCTGCAGCAAGTTACCTAGAAGAACTTCTTTATCATTTTTCTTAGAATTACGTGTTATGGTTATATAGATGAGGGCTTGCTAAGTTGCCCAGGCTGGTCTCAAACTCCTGGCCTCGCCTCCTTATGCACCAGAACCACAGGCCTGAGCCAACATGCTTCACCGGAAGAACTAATTTAGATAATTGATGAAGGTGGCTACCCTGAACAACAAATTTTATTGTAGGTGAAACAGCTTTCTATTGCAAGATGCTGTCTAGGACTTTCATAGCTAGAGAGAAATCTATGCTTGGTTTGAAAGCTTCAAAGGACAGGCTGACTCTCTACTTAAGGGCCAATGCAGCTGGTGACTTGAAGTTAACATTTACCATTCCAGAAGTCCTAGGGCCCTTTAAGAATGATGGTAAATCTACTCTGTGCTTTATGAATGGAACAACAAAGTCTGGATAACAGCACATCTCTTTTTTTTTTTTTTTTAATTTTTATTTTTATTTTTATTTATTTATTTTTTATTATACTTTAAGTTTTAGGGTACATGTGCACATTGTGCAGGTTAGTTACATATGTATACATGTGCCATGCTGGTGCGCTGCACCCACTAACTCGTCATCTAGCATTAGGTATATCTCCCAATGCTATCCCTCCCCCCTCCCCCCTCCCCACCACAGTCCCCAGAGTATGGTATTCCCCTTCCTGTGTCCATGTGATCTCATTGTTCAATTCCCACCTATGAGTGAGAATATGCGGTGTTTGGTTTTTTGTTCTTGCGATAGTTTACTGAGAATGATGGTTTCCAATTTCATCCATGTCCCTACAAAGGATATGAACTCATCATTTTTTATGGCTGCATAGTATTCCATGGTGTATATGTGCCACATTTTCTTAATCCAGTCTATCATTGTTGGACATTTGGGTTGGTTCCAAGTCTTTGCTATTGTGAATAATGCCGCAATAAACATACGTGTGCATGTGTCTTTATAGCAGCATGATTTATAGTCATTTGGGTATATACCCAGTAATGGGATGGCTGGGTCAAATGGTATTTCTAATTCTAGATCCCTGAGGAATCGCCACACTGACTTCCACAATGGTTGAACTAGTTTACAGTCCCACCAACAGTGTAAAAGTGTTCCTATTTCTCTACATCCTCTCCAGCACCTGTTGTTTCCTGACTTTTGAATGATTGCCATTCTAACTGGTGTGAGATGATATCTCATAGTGGTTTTGATTTGCATTTCTCTGATGGCCAGTGATGATGAGCATTTTTTCATGTGTTTTTTGGCTGCATAAATGTCTTCTTTTGAGAAATGCCTGTTCATGTCCTTCGCCCACTTTTTGATGGGGTTGTTTGTTTTTTTCTTGTAAATTTGTTTGAGTTCACTGTAGATTCTGGATATTAGCCCTTTGTCAGATGAGTAGGTTGCGAAAATTTTCTCCCATGTTGTAGGTTGCCTATTCACTCTGATGGTAGTTTCTTTTGCTGTGCAGAAGCTCTTTAGTTTAATTAGATCCCATTTGTCAATTTTGGCTTTTGTTGCCATTGCTTTTGGTGTTTTGGACATGAAGTCCTTGCCCACGCCTATGTCCTGAATGGTAATGCCTAGGTTTTCTTCTAGGGTTTTTATGGTTTTAGGTCTAACGTTTAAATCTTTAATCCATCTTGAATTGATTTTTGTATAAGGTGTAAGGAAGGGATCCAGTTTCAGCTTTCTACATATGGCTAGCCAGTTTTCCCAGCACCATTTATTAAATAGGGAATCCTTTCCCCATTGCTTGTTTTTCTCAGGTTTGTCAAAGATCAGATAGTTGTAGGTAAGCGGCGTTATTTCTGAGGGCTCTGTTCTGTTCCATTGATCTATATTTCTGTTTTGGTACCAGTACCATGCTGTTTTGGTTACTGTAGCCTTGTAGTATAGTTTGAAGTCAGGTAGTGTGATGCCTCCAGCTTTGTTCTTTTGGCTTAGGATTGACTTGGTGATGCGGGCTCTCTTTTGGTTCCATATGAACTTTAAAGTAGTTTTTTCCAATTCTGTGAAGAAAGTCATTGGTAGCTTGATGGGGATGGCATTGAATCTGTAAATTACCTTGGGCAGTATGGCCATTTTCACGATATTGATTCTTCCTACCCATGAGCAAGGAATGTTCTTCCATTTGTTTGTATCCTCTTTTATTTCATTGAGCAGTGGTTTGTAGTTCTCCTTGAAGAGGTGCTTCACATCCCTTGTAAGTTGGATTCCTAGGTATTTTATTCTCTTTGAAGCAATTGTGAATGGGAGTTCACTCATGATTTGGCTCTCTGTTTGTCTGTTGTTGGTGTATAAGAATGCTTGTGATTTTTGTACATTGATTTTGTATCCTGAGACTTTGCTGAAGTTGCTTATCAGCTTAAGGAGATTTTGGGCTGAGACAATGGGGTTTTCTAGATAAACAATCATGTCGTCTGCAAACAGGGACAATTTGACTTCCTCTTTTCCTAATTGAATACCCTTTATTTCCTTCTCCTGCCTGATTGCCCTGGCCAGAACTTCCAACACTATGTTGAATAGGAGCGGTGAGAGAGGGCATCCCTGTCTTGTGCCAGTTTTCAAAGGGAATGCTTCCAGTTTTTGCCCATTCAGTATGATATTGGCTGTGGGTTTGTCATAGATAGCTCTTATTATTTTGAAATATGTCCCATCAATACCTAATTTATTGAGAGTTTTTAGCATTGAAGGGTTGTTGAATTTTGTCAAAGGCTTTTTCTGCATCTATTGAGATAATCATGTGGTTTTTGTCTTTGGCTCTGTTTATATGCTGGATTACATTTATTGATTTGCGTATGTTGAACCAGCCTTGCATCCCAGGGATGAAGCCCACTTGATCATGGTGGATAAGCTTTTTGATGTGCTGCTGGATTCGGTTTGCCAGTATTTTATTGAGGATTTTTGCATCAATGTTCATCAAGGATATTGGTCTAAAATTCTCTTTTTTGGTTGTGTCTCTGCCAGGCTTTGGTATCAGAATGATGCTGGCCTCATAAAATGAGTTAGGGAGGATTCCCTCTTTTTCTATTGATTGGAATAGTTTCAGAAGGAATGGTACCAGTTCCTCCTTGTACCTCTGGTAGAATTCGGCTGTGAATCCATCTGGTCCTGGACTCTTTTTGGTTGGTAAACTATTGATTATTGCCACAATTTCAGCTCCTGTTATTGGTCTATTCAGAGATTCAACTTCTTCCTGGTTTAGTCTTGGGAGAGTGTATGTGTCGAGGAATGTATCCATTTCTTCTAGATTTTCTAGTTTATTTGCGTAGAGGTGTTTGTAGTATTCTCTGATGGTAGTTTGTATTTCTGTGGGATCGGTGGTGATATCCCCTTTATCATTTTTTATTGCGTCTATTTGATTCTTCTCTCTTTTTTTCTTTATTAGTCTTGCTAGCGGTCTATCAATTTTGTTGATCCTTTCAAAAAACCAGCTCCTGGATTCATTAATTTTTTGAAGGGTTTTTTGTGTCTCTATTTCCTTCAGTTCTGCTCTGATTTTAGTTATTTCTTGCCTTCTGCTAGCTTTTGAATGTGTTTGCTCTTGCTTTTCTAGTTCTTTTAATTGTGATGTTAGGGTGTCAATTTTGGATCTTTCCTGCTTTCTCTTGTGGGCATTTAGTGCTATAAATTTCCCTCTGCACACTGCTTTGAATGCGTCCCAGAGATTCTGGTATGTTGTGTCTTTGTTCTCGTTGGTTTCAAAGAACATCTTTATTTCTGCCTTCATTTCGTTATGTACCCAGCAGTCATTCAGGAGCAGGTTGTTCAGTTTCCATGTAGTTGAACGGCTTTGAGTGAGATTCTTAATCCTGAGTTCTAGTTTGATTGCACTGTGGTCTGAGAGATAGTTTGTTATAATTTCTGTTCTTTTACATTTGCTGAGGAGAGCTTTACTTCCAAGTATGTGGTCAATTTTGGAATAGGTGTGGTGTGGTGCTGAAAAAAATGTATATTCTGTTGATTTGGGGTGGAGAGTTCTGTAGATGTCTATTAGGTCCGCTTGGTGCAGAGCTGAGTTCAATTCCTGGGTATCCTTGTTGACTTTCTGTCTCGTTGATCTGTCTAATGTTGACAGTGGGGTGTTAAAGTCTCCCATTATTAATGTGTGGGAGTCTAAGTCTCTTTGTAGGTCACTCAGGACTTGCTTTATGAATCTGGGTGCTCCTGTATTGGGTGCATAAATATTTAGGATAGTTAGCTCCTCTTGTTGAATTGATCCCTTTACCATTATGTAATGGCCTTCTTTGTCTCTTTTGATCTTTGTTGGTTTAAAGTCTGTTTTATCAGAGACTAGGATTGCAACCCCTGCCTTTTTTTGTTTTCCATTTGCTTGGTAGATCTTCCTCCATCCTTTTATTTTGAGCCTATGTGTGTCTCTGCACGTGCGATGGGTTTCCTGAATACAACCCACTGATGGGTCTTGACTCTTTATCCAACTTGCCAGTCTGTGTCTTTTAATTGGAGAATTTAGTCCATTTACATTTAAAGTTAATATTGTTATGTGTGAATTTGATCCTGTCATTATGATGTTAGCTGGTGATTTTGCTCGTTAGTTGATGCAGTTTCTTCCTAGTCTTGATGGTCTTTACATTTTGGCATGATTTTGCAGTGGCTGGTACCGGTTGTTCCTTTCCATGTTTAGCCCTTCCTTCAGGAGCTCTTTTAGGGCAGGCCTGGTGGTGACAAAATTGGTCAGCATTTGCTTGTCTGTAAAGTATTTTATTTCTCCTTCACTTATGAAGCTTAGTTTGGCTGGATATGAAATTGTGGGTTGAAAATTCTTTTCTTTAAGAATGTTGAATATTGGCCCCCACTCTCTTCTGGCTTGTAGGGTTTCTGCCGAGAGATCCGCTGTTAGTCTGATGGGCTTCCCTTTGAGGGTAACCCGACCTTTCTGTCTGGCTGCCCTTAACATTTTTTCCTTCATTTCAACTTTGGTGAATCTGACAATTATGTGTCTTGGAGTTGCTCTTCTCGAGGAGTATCTTTGTGGCGTTCTCTGTATTTCCTGAATCTGAATGTTGGCCTGCCTTGCTAGATTGGGGAAGTTCTCCTGGATAATATCCTGCAGAGTGTTTTCCAACTTGGTTTCATTCTCCGCATCACTTTCAGGTACACCAATCAGACGTAGATTTGGTCTTTTCACATAGTCCCATATTTCTTGAAGGCTTTGCTCATTTCTTTTTATTCTTTTTTCTCTAGACTTCCCTTCTCGCTTCATTTCATTCATTTCATCTTCCATTGCTGATACCCTTTCTTCCAGTTGATCGCATCGGCTCCTGAGGCTTCTGCATTCTTCACGTAGTTCTTGAGCCTTGGTTTTCAGCTCCATCAGCTCCTTTAAGCACCTCTCTGTATTGGTTATTCTAGTTATACATTCTTCTAAATTTTTTTCAAAGTTTTCAACTTCTTTGCCTTTGGTTTGAGTGTCCTCCCATAGCTCAGAGTAATTTGATCGTCTGAAGCCTTCTTCTCTCAGCTCGTCAAAATCATTCTCCATCCAGCTTTGTTCCGTTGCTGGTGAGGAACTGCGTTCCTTTGGAGGAGGAGAGGTGCTCTGCTTTTTAGAGTTTCCTGTTTTTCTGTTCTGTTTTTTCCCCATCTTTGTGGTTTTATCTACTTTTGGTCTTTGATGATGGTGATGTACAGATGGGTTTTCGGTGTGGATGTCCTTTCTGTTTGTTAGTTTTCCTTCTAACAGCCAGGACCCTCAGCTGCAGGTCTGTTGGAATACCCTGCCGTGTGAGGTGTCAGTGTGCCCCTGCTGGGGGGTGCCTCCCAGTTAGGCTGCTCGGGGGTCAGGGGTCAGGGACCCACTTGAGGAGGCAGTCTGCCAGTTCTCAGATCTCCAGCTGCGTGCTGGGAGAACCACTGCTCTCTTCAAAGCTGTCAGACAGGGACATTTAAGTCTGCAGAGGTTACTGCTGTCTTTTTGTTTGTCTGTGCCCTGCCCCCAGAGGTGGAGCCTACAGAGGCAGGCAGGCCTCCTTGAGCTGTGGTGGGCTCCACCCAGTTGGAGCTTCCTGGCTGCTTTGTTTACCTAAGCAAGCCTGGGCAATGGCGGGCGCCCCTCCCCCAGCCTCGCTGCCGCCTTGCAGTTTGATCTCAGACTGCTGCGCTAGCAATCAGCGAGATTCCGAGGGCGTAGGACCCTCCGAGCCAGGTGTGGGATATAGTCTCATGGTGCGCCGTTTTTTAAGCCGGTCTGAAACGCGCAATATTCGGGTGGGAGTGACCCGAGTTTTCCAGGTGCGTCCGTCACCCCTTTCTTTGACTCGGAAAGGGAACTCCCTGACCCCTTGCGCTTCCCAGGTGAGGCAATGCCTCGCCCTGCTTCGGCTCGCGCACGGTGCGCGCACCCACTGGCCTGCGCCCACTGTCTGGCACTCCCTAGTGAGATGAACCCGGTACCTCAGATGGAAATGCAGAAATCACTGTCTTCTGCGTCGCTCACGCTGGGAGCTGTAGACCGGAGCTGTTCCTATTCGGCCATCTTGGCTCCTCCCCAACAGCACATCTCTTTACAGCATGGTTTATTGAATATTTTAAGCCCACTGTTGAGACCTACTGCCCAGAAGAAAAGATTTCTTTCAAAATATTACTACTCACTGACAATGTACCTGGTCACTCAAGAGCTGTGATGGGGATGTACAAGATTAATGTTGTTTTCATGCCTACTAACACATCTATTCTGCAGCCCATAGATTGAGGAGTAATTTTGACTTTTAAGTCTTATTGTTTAAGAAATACTATTTTGTAACACTATAGGTGCCATAGGTAGTGATTCTTCTGATGGATCTCGGCAAAGTAAATTGAAAACCTTCTGGAAAGGATTCACCATTCCAAAGAGTCATTAAGAACACTTGTGATTTATGGGAGGAGGTAAAAATATCAACATTAACGGGAGTTTGGAAGAAGTTGATTCCAGCTCTCATAGATCTCTTTGAGAGATTGAAGACTTCAGTGGAGGAAGTAACAGCATATATGGTGAACATTGCAAGAGGATTGGAATTAGAACTACAGCCTTAGGATGTGACTGAATTGCTGCAATCTCGTGGTCAAACTTTAACGGATGAGGAATTGCTTCTTAGGAATGAGCAAAGAATAGTTTCTGAGATGGAGTCTACTCCTGATGAAGATTTTGGGAACATTGTTAAAATGATAACAAAAGATTTAGAATATTACATAAATTGAGTTGATAAAGCAGTGGCAGGGTTTGAGAGGATTGATGACTCCAATTTTGAAAGAAGTTCTACTGTGGGTAAAATGCAGTAAATTAGCACCACATGCTACAGAGAAATCTTTTGTGAAAGGAAGAGTAATTTGATGCGGCAAGTGATTGTTGCCTTAAGAAATTGCCGCAGCCACCCCACCCTTTAGCAACCACCACTCTGATCAGTCAGCAGCTGTAACCTTGAGACAAAACCCTACACTAGCAAAAAGATGACCACTTGCTGAAGGATCAGATGATCATTAGCATTTTTTAGTAATAAAGTATTTTAAAATTAAGGTATGTGCGTTTTTTTAAACATAATGCTGTTGCACACTTAATAGACTACGGTACAGTGTAAACATAACTTTTGTTTGCCCTGGGAAACCAAAAACTTTGTGACTTGCTTTATTGCAAAATTTGCTTTATTGCTGTGGTCTGGAGCAGAACCCGCAATATCTTTGAGGTATGCTTGTATATAAAATCCTTCTACGTTTTCATGCTTTTCCTCCTATTTGAAGCTGTTTTGACATATACCTAATTCCATAATAACTTTAAAAAATACTAGCCTCTGAATCTTTTTGAACTTCTCAACATAATTTTCACAGAAACAACCTTTTTCCTCATAATTCAGTTCATATGATCTTAAATTATATAATTACAATAACAAGTACAGTTGGCATAAAGTGGTTTGGGAACGGACTGCTGGCTCTTATTAAGCATTAAGTGCAGAAGGGTAGGGACATGTTAAGAAAGTGGTCTGCTTAGAAGACTACTAGGTGTAGGTGATGAGCCTGTGTTGGGCATTAGGGAGTGATTTATGGAGGGATTGGAGAGCTTTATTTTTGTAAGTTTGTTACAGTAGAAGTCTGTTAAAAGAGTTTCTACTGAATTATTATTCCTCTTTCCATTTTATAGATGAAAAAACTGAGGCCTCAGAGAGTTAAGTAACCTTCCCAAGGTCAGGCAGGTGATAATAGTGGAGCCCCAGGATTTTTACCTAGATGTTTATTGGTTCAAATATAGCATGTACTCTGACCTTCTGTGCAGGTGTTTGATGCCTTTTAGGGAATCCGATTTACCCAGTCAATAGGTAATCTTGAGTGGTCTTCAGGTAGTGTTTGGGGTAGAGTTCTGTAAGTTGTCACACATCTTAGATACTGGCTTCATTTTGCTCCTTGGTTCTTTTTTTGCACCAACTGTGTAAGAAAAATGAGGGAACATTCCAAGATAAAAATTAAGCTTATAAGGCTTGGTTAGGTGGCTTCCGCCTATAATCCCAGCACTTTTGGAGGCTGAGGTGGGAGGATTGCTTGAGCTCAGGAGTTCAAGACCAGCCTGGGCAACATGGTGAAATGCCGTCTCTACTAAAAATACAAAAATTGGCTGGGTGTGGTGGCGCATGCCTGTAGTCCCAGCTACTCAGGAGGCTGAGGCAGGAGAATCGCTTGAACCCAGGAGGCGGAAATTGCAGTGAGCCGAGACCATGCCACTGCACTCCAGCCTGGGGACAGAGCAAGACTCCATCTCAAAAAAAAAAAAAAAAAAAAGAAAATTATTGGTTGGTTGGTGACATTCTTGTCCTTTTTCTTTGTAATTGTCAATATATGTAAATATCACATATTCTGAGGTGTTTTTTACATCCTGTTTTCTTAACTGTACCTTTTGTGAAGTTTTTGGGGTTTTTTTTTTTGGCTTTTCTGGGGGTCATTAGCCTGACTATTTGAATCTGGCAAAGGAATATACTGATTGTTTGATATGCCAGCTAACATCTTTTGTTTGCTGAGGTATATTCTAGACCTCAAGAGACTGTAATTGATTTTAACAACAAACCTTTGAGCTATATAGTTTGATTAAAAAAAAAATAGGTCATCAAGTCTAAAACATACTGATGTAGCAGTATGTTCAGATGGCCAAGTCATAATGTTAACAAAAGACCCAGTAAAAGGATTTTAACAAAAAATAAATACACTACTCTTTATGTTACCGTTATGTATTTTCCCCATTTCAAGAATTTGCTTTCTAGTTTTATAATGAAATAGATTGTTTGAATCTGAGAAAGAAGAGGGGACCTGAGTAGTATTAGCTGCTATCAAATTAATAGTTCTTTATCTAATAGCAAAAACAAAAATCATATTAAATAGCAACATTTAAAAATTAGCTTGAAAAAGATGAACTGTTTCTTTACATTTCTTGAGTTTTAATGACTAATTGAGGGATTATAGTGTTCAGCTTATTTGGAATTTAAGAGCTAAAAAGAAAAATTCCATTAGAAAAATACCTTGAAAATGTGTGGGTTTTTTTTTTTTTTTTTGGCATTTGAAACTTTTGCCCAAGTTTTTGTCCTCCTTCTTCTCTTGTTTTTAACTGCCTTTTGGATTCAAATGATTTTGGCACTTCTTAGGTTCTTTACAAAATATTTCTGGTGTATATAGCCATTTGAGATCTAGACCATAACCAGAAATTTCAGCCAGATGGTTTTTTTCTTTTGGTGAAGCACAGTTTGTAGAGTGCTAACAAAATTGTATTGTATTCAGTGTTATTTCTGTAAAAAGATTGCTTTGGGTAAGATACATTCTTTGTGTATTTCTTGACTTCTTATATTTTGTTTTGGTTGATGCAAAGTTGCCATGGTTATACTTTTCACTAAAGAAATAAGTCCTCTACCTATGGTTATTGGTAACCTCTAGTAGCCTAGATTTTCAGTCCAAATTAAAAGTGCCTAGAGATAAAAGAGTAGAACTATTTATGGATTAGAGGATCTGAGAGAATGTCCTAAATTCTTTTGCTGTTTTAAAAATTATTTTAACAAAAGTTTAGTATGTGTACATGATCTAAAATTTAAAGATACAAAAGGGCTTATTGTGAAAAGCAAATCTTTTTTCCTACCTTTCTGTCTACTAGGTCCCATGCCCTAAGGCAGTTCCTGTTTATAGCACATTTTCTTCCTACATTTATAACCACATTCTTTTTCTTTTGAGACAGGGTCTCTTGCTCTGTCACCCTGGCTGGAGTGCAGTGGCGTAATCTTGGCTCATTGCAGCCTTGACCTCCTGGACTCAAGCGATCCTCCCACCTCAGCCCTTGATAGTAGCTGGGACCACAGGCACAAGCCACCCGCCTGCCTAATTTTTTATATTTTTTATAAAGATGAGGTTTTGCCATGTTGTCCAGGCTGCTCTCAAACACCTGAGCTCCAGCGACCTGCCCACCTCGGCCTTTCAAAGTGCTGAGATTAATAGTCGTGAGCTACCATGCCTGGCCCATACATAGCTTTTTAATGGCTGTATAGTATCCATCAAACGGAATGTACTATAAATTCCCTTTTTGGTGGACATTAAGTTTGTTTCCTATCTTTGGTGCGTTTCTTCCATTTTTTTTTTTTTTTTTTGGGAGACAGGGACCCAGGCTGAAGTGCAATGTCACAATCATAGCTCACCACGGTCTTGAACTCCTGGGCTCAAGTGATCATTCTGACTCAGCCTCCCAAGTAGGTAGGACCACAGGTGTACAGGTACATACCTCCATTTCCAGCTAAGTTTTAAAAATTTTGTTGTAGAGACGGGGACTCACTATGTTGTCCATGCTGGTCTCAAGTGCCTGGCCTCAAGTAGTCCTCTCAACTGCTGGGTTTACAGGTGTGAGCCACAGTGCTGGGGCTATGTTTGACTTTTAAAATAATGATTTAATGAATATTGTATACATATTTTGCCCGTGCAAGTACTTTAAAATTAGAAGTAGAATTTCTGTGCCCATGGATATACAATAGCATTTTTGATAAATATTTCCAAATTGTTCTTTGTGTATTCATTTCTAAAGATAGAATGTTAGTTTTATAAGGTACTCTGCAAAAAATATGATTACTAGTTTGGTTATATGCTGTTTATAATTAGATTTATTTTCTCTATTTTTATTATGTGGTTGCAAGCACTGATCACTCTTGTGCAAACAACTGGCTTTCACTTGTTTACTTCATCAAAAATGTATTATTTTCATTATTAGCAGTCACTGTAATTTTACTTTATGTGGATAGCCTGTATCTTGTGAATGAATTGTGTTTAAAAAAGAATTTGACTAGAGGCTAGGGGTAGAGGAAATGGAGAGTTTGAAACAAGACAAAGAAACAAAAAAAAGTAATTTGGAATTATGAATCTGTATATCCATTAAGTCATATAAAATGGAGTAACAGGGAAATGGGAAAATATGTTACTAGTTCCACCCAGGGGATCCTGATATCTGTGATTCAGGTAAGTTGAGATGAACTAGGTCTTGAAGAAGATGATGGAGAGGGATGAAAAGTGGAAATGGCTGTAATTGTCAGGAAGATTTATGGAATCTGAGAAAAGGGAAATGGAATGGAAAAGAAGATTTCTAGGGATAAGACAAAGAACCATCTGTATATCAAGCATAGTTTATTCCTTTTTTAAAAAATCTCATATATTTTTGGGGGGCAAGCGAGTGGTTACTGTTGAAGTCACTTTAAGGATTGTTTTGGGAGAGAGGATAGCTTGGCTCCATATGGATTTTTTTTTAGGGATGCTCTAACTATTCTTCCCTGACGTGAAAACACACACAAAAGCTCTAACTTAAAGATAATGTTCTGTCTGTTATAGTCCACTTAGTTTAGAGGTATCTAGGGCTGGTCTCACTTGGTAGCAATAATTCTCTGTTTGGTTCCATGGTGGAGCAAAACAGACTTGACTGTACAGCCATTGTCCTTCAGATGTGTCTAAATTTCTCAGTCTGTTTATGAGCATCAACAAACACTTTGTGCATACTTCTGCCAAGGGTTGAATCCGTCTATTTTCCTTTAATTTAGTTTAAAACTAGTAATGGAATTCCTGAGGTTTTGAGAGGAATAGTGTTGGCAAATTAAGTTTTGAAACTAAAGACATATTAAGATACCAAGCAAAACAGAGAGACTGTTGCTTTAGAAAGAGATCTTAAAACTCCGCTGACATTTGCAAAGCCAGTGTCTTATATTTATAAAAGCTTTAGATAGGAACTGCTATTTTTCTAAAATTGTTGGTTTAAAAATAATTGTTACATTTGTGCATTTTAAAAGTTGCTTCTAACACACTTTGGGTATGCTTGAGCTCAGCCTTTTCAGCAAAGTATACAGACATTTGGGCATCAGCCTTTTTGGTCTTATTCTGTCTCAGACGATTTATGGATTGTGGATGTCAGGGATTTGATAAGCTCCCATTAAAATATAATGTGGTTTTTTAAATTGCTTAAAATGCCCTTTGAACCTGTTAAAATGTGCTGCCGTCATCTGAATTAAGAAATTTAGCGGCCGGGCGCGATGGCTCACGCTTGTGATCCCAGCACTTTGGAAGGCCAAGGCGGTTGGATCACCTGAGGTCGGGAGTTCGAGACCAGCCTGACGAGCATAAAGAAACCACGTCTCTACTAAAAATACAAAAATTAGCTGGGCATAGTGGCGCATGCCTGTAATCCCAGTTACTTGGGAGGCTGAGGCAGGAGAATTGCTTGAACCCGGGAGGCGGGGGTTGTGATAAGCCGAGATCGCGCCATTGCACTCCAGCCTGGGCAGCAAGAGCGAAACTCCGCCTCAAAAACAAAACAAAACAAAAAAGAAATTTAGCTAAATATTGCTAAAATGACAAATGATAGCGCTTGTCATTTTGATGTTTGTGCGTTAAGTGTACTTTCATTCCCTTTAGAAAATACTAGCTGCATATACATAGGATTTAATCAGGAAAATATGCTTTTTCCCTGATTAAATATCTTTAATACTATTTCATCTGCATTCCATTAATATTCAGTCGTGGCCTCAGCTATTTACGTGAATTTTACCCATCAATCCATGAGCTTTTTTGAGTGCCTACTGTGTGTTAAATCTATCTGTATGTTTTGTTTTCTTGTTAGGCTTCTTTTCAGAATTTTTCCAGGGCAAGAATTATGTTTTCTTATATTTGGCAATTTTGCACAATGCAATTTATGCCTTATTGTAATGGGTAGGTGCTTAGAATTTATTCGTCCATTTGTGCTAGAGGCTGAGGCTACAAAGTCCAATAAGGTAAGGACTCTTATCTTCAAGTTCCTTACATTTTGATAGGCGATAAAATAATTATAGTACCATAGTAATTTAAAAATACATCTTTGAGTGGGCCAGAGCTCTGTCTGTGATGGAGATTTTACTCTGAAGAATGGTAACTAACATTTGTAGAGTGTCTACTCTGTGCCTAGGGCTTCTGTCTCAGTTTTTCCTCCTAGCAATCTTTCAGTATAAGCATGATATCCAATTTATACATGAAGAAACTCTCTCAGAGAGGTTATATAATTTGCTGCAGTTCATTTAGCTAATGAGTTGTGGAGCTGTAATTCTAACTCAGTTCTTTCTTTTAAACTGGGGCTTCTAAATGTTAGGATTATTGACATCTTGAGCCAGATACTTCTTTGTTGTGGGAGACTGTCCTATGCATTGTAGAATGTTTAATAACATCCCTGGCTCTTCCTAAGGCCAGAGTGAGTCAAGGAGGCACGTAGGACTTAAAATTTAAGGAGGCAGTCACTCTCAGGATCTTGTAAGTGCTGACCCTATGTTTTATCTCACAGCACCTGAGTAAGTTCTCCTGTGCTATAGCCTGTTGCTTCTAGGTTTTTGTTTTGTTTTGTTTTCGAGATGGAGTTTTGCTCTTGTTGCCCAGTCTGGATGGAGTACAGTGGTGCACTCTCGGCTCGCTGCAACCTCCACCTCCTGGGTTCAAGTGATTGCCCTGTCTCAACCTCCCGAGTAGCTGGGATTATAGACGCCCACCACCACGCCCGGCTAATTTTTAAATTTTTAGTAGAGACAGAGTTTCACCATGTTGGCCAGGCTGATCTCAAACTCCTGACCTCAGATCCACCCACCTTGGCCTCCCAAAGTGCTGGGATTACAGGCATGAACCACCTCGCCTGGCCGCTTCTGGGTTTTAATTCAGTATTCCCTGGTATTGATATGAGGACTAAATCTCCTGCACACTTAAAAGTTTCTTGGGAGCTGAAGAACAGTGATGAACAGGAGCTTTTAGGCGTTTATTGTTTTTCTCATCCCAGAACACATACTCTTGGCCAAAAGTGACTAATCAGAAATAGCATTTATAAATGCTAAATAAATACTTGCTAAGTATTACAGTGCTTAGAAGCTGTAAGTGATGTGTTATGAAACAAACCTATTGCTTCAAATTATTGGAAACTTGTACTATACATGGAATATACTCAGCTTACTCATGCCTGGTGGGCCTAGCATTTAGCTGCTAGTCTTGGCTTATTTACCATTAGAAATTCCATTGATTGTTTTCTCATGTCTGTGCCTCAATATAATAAATATTTCCTTGTTGTATGGATACATCCACTAATACCTTTTGATTAACTACACTGTAGCTTGCATGATAAACACAGTCTAGATCGTTTGGGTGGGTAGTTCTCTAGAATGGAGTATTTAAAAAATGGAGACTATAATAAAAATCTAAATTTTAGGAGTATTACAAAATAATGCTTAACAGTTTGGGAGGCTGAGGCAGGAGGATAATTTGAGGCCAGGAGTTTAAGACTGGCCTGGGCAACATAGCAAGACACTGTCTCTACAAAATAGCAACAACAACCAAAACAAAAATTAGCTGGCTGTGGTGGTGCACACCTGTAGTCGTAGCTACTTGGGTGGTGCACACCTGTAGTCGTAGCTACTTGGGAGGCTCATAGGGAGGATTGATTGAGCCTAGGAGATAGAGGCTTTGTGAACTCTGATAGTGCCGTTGCACTCCAGTCTGGATGACAGCGAGACTCTCTCAAAAAAAGAGAAAGGAAAAAAAAAGTGCTTAATTGAATTATTAATAGTATGCCAGATTTGGAGGCCAAGTAGTTTTAACTTACATTTAGCTTTCTGATAAAGCATTAATATTTGACTTAACGATAATACTAATTTTTTTCTTTTAAGTTTTAGTGTGTTTTTTTGATAAATGGTCAAAACTCTGTCCTAAAACATATTGTCATGGATTTATACTTAAAGCTTGTAGTCTGGCCAGGCGTGGGGGCTCACGCCTGTAATCCCAGCACTGTGGGAGGCCGAGGTGGGTGGATCATGAGGTCAGGAGATCGAGACCATCCTGGCTAACACAGTGAAACCCCGAATCTACTAAAAGTACAAAAAAATTAGCCGGGCGTGGTGGTGGGCACCTGTAATCCCAGTTACTCAGGTGGCTGAGGCAAGAGAATTGCTTGAACCGGCGAGGCGGAGGTTGCAGTGAGCCGAGATCGCGCCACTGCACTCCAGTCTGGTGACAGAGGGAGACTCCGTCTCAAAAGAAAAAAAAAAGCTTGTAGTCTGATGAACAAATCCATTGCAATAGAAAGGAGCCTGTGAACGATAAAGTAGGTATATCTACATATTTTTGAAGTGTCCAGCTAAAGTCAAAACAGCAACCTAGTTTGGGTTTGGTAGAGCTCTTACAGGCTTCAGATCAGGTATATATAAACCAAACGCTTTCACTTATAATAATAATGTATAACAATTCTAACTTGCAGTTGTATTAGTAGTTTTATCATTATTAGGAAACACTCGATACTTTGTAGCTTTTTGCCTAAGGTAACTTTTGGTTAGAGAAGATATTAGTTATCTTTACCATTTGCCTACAAAAATCGTTGCTTAGGGCATAACAAATAGGAATCATACATTTATATCTAAGAATATAATTGGAACTAAGTGGCTGAAATTAATAACAATAGGTAACAGAGAACAATTCTATGTGCTAGATGCTATTCTAAGTTACACACACTCTGTCTCTTAATCCTTACATCTCCTGCAAGGTTTAGATATTATTCCAAATGTATGAAAGAGGAAATGAGGAAGCAAAGATATAAAATGGATGATATTAAATAAAACTGAAGATAGAATGTTCTAGAGTCAATTAATTCAACTTAGATTCATTTCTTCATACAACAAATCTTTATTGACTATTGGGCCCTATTGTCTGTACTGGGGACTGGGGCTGTAGCAGTGAGCAAAGCAAAGCTCCTGCACTCATGTAGCCTACAGGCCGGTGTTTAGAAAGAGACCACAAACAGATATATAATTCATTGGTGGTAATAAGCGCTATGAAGAAAGAGTTGGTGAAAGGGTTGGAATGTGGGGTGAGCTTAGTGCTCTTAGTGTCTTAGTTCATTCGGCTAATATAACAAAATACCTTAGACTGGGTAGCTTATACATAACAGATTTCTTTCTCATAGTTCTGGAGGCTGGGAAGTTCAAGTGACCAGTAGATTCAGTGCCTGGTAAAGGCATACTGTCTGCTTCATAGATGGTGCCTCTTGCTGTGTCCTCACATGGTAGAGGGGGTAAGATTGCTCCCTTCAACCTCTTTTATAAGGGCACTAATCCCATTCATGAGAGCAGAGCCATCTTGACTTCCTCACTTCCCCAAAGGCCCTACCGCTTAATACCGTTGTTTTGGGTACTAGGTTTTAACATAAAATGTTAGGGGGATGCCAACATTCAGACCATAGCAGATGATAAGGAAAGGGCTTTCTCCTAGAGGTTGCCTGAAGAGCATGGGAGAGTGAGCCCTGTAGATATTCGGGAGAGAACATTTCAAGAGAGGGAAAAGCAAGTGTAAAAGCTCTAGCTGAGCTAATTTGTTTCTTACTGTATTCAAGGAACTGCAGAGAGAGCAAGGGGCCTGGCCATTGTAAATACTTTCACTTTTACTTGGGTGAGATAGAAAGTCCTTGGAGAGTTTTGAGCAGAGTAGTAGTCTGATCTGGTAAGTCTGCTGTGTTCCACTAGTAGATGTTTCAAATGGTAAGGTGATTATGAGAGTATAACTGTTATTCCAGGAAAAAGATAATTCCACCAGTATCTATCATCAGTCCTTGTTTGTTTTTTCAGATTTTTTTGATGTGTACATTAACTTTAACAGTAGAAACTTGCTATTTTCTCTCATTTTTTATGTGAGATTTATTAACTAAAGTGCTATTTTTCTGAATGTAGGGTGGGCCAGTAGCATTATACTATGTATTTTTAGGATTACAAAGAAGACATAAATTAGCCCTGACAGGAAGATTGCAGTCTAGTTGGAAAGGAAATACTAAAATATGCAAAACAATAATTTTATGTTGTGGATCTATTCTATACAAGGAATTAATGTATCAAGGGATAAAAGTATAAGGCACAATGACTATCCTCAGACTGCTAATAGTCTAGTAGAGGCTGAGACAGAGAATTTCAAAGTCTACAAGTTTTGAGATGAGTTGAGTATTAATTCACCTGCCACAAGAGCCGTGAGGTGTAGAGCAAGCTTGTCCAACCTGCGGTTCATGTGGCCCAGGATGGCTTTGAATACAGCCCAACACAAATTTGTAAACTTTCTTAAACCATTATGAGGGTTTGTGTGTGTGTGTGTGTGTGTGTTTGGTTTTTTGTTTGTTTTTTGTTTGTTTGTTTCGTTTTTTTTAGCTCATCAGCTCTTGTTAGTGTATTTTATGTGTGGTCAGGACAATTCTTCCAATGTGGCCCAGGGAAGCCAAAAGATTGGACACCCCTGGAAAGAATATGAGAAGTGGGGGAAGTCTGGCCTGTGCATGCTTCAGAGAGCTGATGGAGCTTGAAGAAGTGGAGGATTGGCAGAGGTTATTCAGGGCGTGGGAAACACTGTGAGCCAAGCACAGAAAGTCAGGTGTATTTGTGGTAGTGGGCAAACCAGCCTTGAGCTGAGATTGTGTGTAGGATTATAAAGGAGTAATAACACTATTGTTTATTGAGCTTCTGTTATGTACCAGTCCCTTCATTACACACTTGATGTTTATAACAACTTTATGAGGTATTATTGGCCCTCTTTTTACAAATGCTTAGCCAAGGTATCTGGAGGTTAAATTACTTTTGTAGGATGACACAGCTGGCAAATGATGGAAATATTACTTGAGCAGTTTGATTCTAGATACCATAAAAATCTATTATATTGGTAGAATTGGGGCTAGATAAGTGCCTAAAAGCTGGCAGAGTAGGCAACTCTTATGATTATAGTCAATAGGAAACTATTAAAGATTGTTGACTAGAAGTGTAACCTAGTGAAAACTCTTCAGGAGTATTATTCAGGCAATTGTGTGTATAATGTATTGGACAATGACCTTTGCAAAGGTCAATTTAGAGGACAGACAGGAGGATTTAAAGAGAGTTGAACTAGGATGCCTGAATAGGAATTGAGACATGAGTCCAGATGGGACCACTTTTTGGAATGTATTTTTTTCTTGATGATAAAAATATAGAAAACATACAAAGTTACAGGAAAATATGGAGCAGATGGAACTTACTCATTTCTACCATGTACCATGTAGAAATGACCCCTGTTAATATTTTAGGGCATTCCTTTTCAAATCTGTCCCATATCATGTGTTTCCCCTCTGCCCTCCACCCTCCAATTTTGGAGAAAGCATCCACAAGGCTACATATCTCCTCTCATAGAGTGTGAAAGTTTTTAAGAAACAACATTCTAAAATAACATGATTTTATTTGCACACATGATTTTATTTGTGGAATGAATGAGCTGGTTAATTCTGGAATTCAGTGAATGGAGAGGGATGAATCACAGGTAGCTTCTAGATTTTTAGATTGTGTGAATGGTTATATAGGAGAATCTAGCTAGGTTTTGATGGTGAAGTTGGAGTAGGGTGGGGGTGGGGGATGATCCAGAAGAAAATGGTGTTGAATTTGATGCGCTGGTATAGTATCCCAAGTTGGAATCTGGAGCTTAGTTGAGAATTTGGGGTCATCAAATAAGCCAGAAAATGTGGAGAAAAAATTGAGTTTAAAATGGCCACAATTCTGGTCAGAGTAGTGTTTCTGACACTTCAGTTTTTTTGAGGGCCATTCCAAGATTCAGTTATTTCCTTAATATCTTTAAATGACTCTTTTCCTTAAATACATTTATTTAAAGAGAAATTTTATATTGGTACCGTAAATGGAAAACTAGTATCACTGGCTTTGAATAGTTGGCAATGGCAACATTAAAATAACAACGAAATAATGGTATTAACTTTTAGATAGATGCTGTTACCTGCTAAATTCTCTGAGCCTAAATCTGCCCGGTAAAAAAAAACAAAAAACAACAACAAACGACATGAAGAGACTAAGATCTTGTAATTAGAAGGCTTGAGGGATTGAAAAGCTATTAACTTTCTCATGACATGATTGGTTATTATATACATTCTACCTAAAGTGGGCATACATCCCACACATCCTAAAGTGGGGAACATCAAGGTATGGCAGAGGGAAGAGGAATTGGCAGTGGGAATAGAGAGGAATTGATAAAATACCTTCTCAGTGTGTTAGGAAGTTTTATCTAGAATATAAATTAGTAAATGAAAATGCGGACAAGGTGCCTAACAATGATGAAGAAAATGCATTCTTAGATTTCAAATATAGTATCTATTAGAACATTTCTTTTGGTTATGATTCTGGTCTTATGATTGAGTCTTAGCAGGCTTATTTAATTCAACCATAATAATTCAGTAAATGACATTTGTAGATACAGGCTTAAACGTGAATTAGACTGTCATCTTTTTATATATGAACTGTCTCTAAAAAGGAAGAATTCCACCCCTTTTTAGATTCTACTTTGAGGGAATGTGATTATATATAATAGGGATAGGGAATAATTTTGAGGAATAGTTTTGTGAGTCATATACAAAGGTATGAACCAACACTGGTCACAGATGTGAAGTTCTTTTTACTTTTGGTGGATGGGGGAGGAATGAATGTATTAATGGTTTACTTGTGTTTTTGTTATCCTTAAAATGAAAATTTGTCCCTTAATTCTGAACACATTTTTGGAAGTTCTTTAAATTTATGCTGATTAAATCATTCTACTTTTCTGTGGATTATGCATAATAGTACTTTGTTGTTTTCTACATTATAAAATTAATTTTAAAGAATATCTAAGGGGAATGTATGTGCTTTCCCTGCCTTCTTTTCAAGCTGAATTGAGATGGTCCCAATTTAAGATGAACTTTTTCTGTTGAAAAAAGACTTGTTTAGGAATTGCCATCCTTAAAAAAAAAAAATCATTATATTGCTACATATGATGATTACAACCTCCCCCCTCCCCCTTTAAAAGAATGAGACAAGATATAAATAAATACGTAATGTAATTGCCAGGACACAAAGCTCTGTAATGTACCTGAAGTACAGACTGCTCATGGCACCTAACCGCCATTTTTAACAGTGATTCTGTGGGGGGGGAAAGACATTCGTGACTCCCGACCAACCAGTGAATCATTTTGGCATGTACCATGTTGAAGTTTGGAATAGAAATAATTGTTTCTAGCAGAAGAGATGTATTAGAATTAGATATCTCTTGCTGTTATCTGCTCTTGAATGTGCCAGAAATTGTATTCAGTAGAAGGTATAATTGTTAACATATTTCTTTTGCATTATATTAGGGCTTTTAAACTTAATTTTGAGCAACATTCAGTTTAGCATAACAAACAAATTAGACGTTAAGTGTTAGATTCACTGTAGAAATATGCTCCACTGCTCATCTGGAGATTTTTCTGGTTCTCAGTTTCTTCAAGCATATCAGGATTCTCGAACTCTGGAGGGTGTGGACGGTTGTGTGGAAAGAGGTGATGAATTGGCTGTATCACCTGAAAGTAAATTCCCCATCTTAATCAGTTGATGTTGGGATTTCATTATCATATTGTTTATTAAAACACCATTCTATTGTTGTTGATATATTTTCCAGGTTACAAGCATTCTTTACTAGACAGCATTAGCGTAGACATCTGTGGAAGCATGTGTGAAACAACTGTATGGAGAAACACCTATCTGTATTTTGTTTGTTTTTGTTTTTTTGTGAGATGGAGCCTCCCTCTGTCACCCAGGCTGGAGGGCAGTGGTATGATCTCGGCTCACTGAAACCTCCGCCTTCTGGATTTAAGCAATTCTTCTGCCTCAGCTTCCTGAGTAGCTGGGTTTATAGGCACCTGCCACCACGCCCGGCTAATTTTTGTATTTTTAGTGGAGACGGGGTTTTACCATGTTGGCCAGGCTGGTCTTGAACTCCTGAACTCAAGTGATCTGCCCACCTTGGCCTCCCAAAGTGCTGGTATTACAGTTGTGAACCACTGCACCTGGCTAACACCTATCTTTTGTATTAAAGGGACATCATTTATTAGAATGGACTTCACTGAATGCAGCTTTTCCAGTTGATAATGTAGTTATTCCAAGAAATCTTATATATAACACAGTTTACTGTGATTTTTTTAATTTTTAATTTTTTTTTTATTATAGAGTTGGGGTCTCACTGGTTGCCCAGGCTGGTGTCAAACTCCGAGGCTCGAGCGGTCTTCCCACCTCAGCCTCCCAAAGTGCTGGAATTATAGGTGTGAGTCACCATGCCCGGCCACTGTGATTTTTGGTTGATGACAGCTTATCCAGCAAATATTTATTGCATGCCTATGTGTCAGACATTTTTTAAGGTGCTCAGTATTCCGCAGAGAACAGGAGACATAATCTCTGTACGGATGGAGCTTTCATTATGATAAGTGAGAGGAGCAGCAAGCAAATTAATACATATAGTCTGGTAATTATAAATATGAGGGAAATGAATGCAGTGTGGTTTCAAAGCTATGTACCCCATTATGATGACCTTTCTTTAGTTTCCAGGCAAATTTATAGTCTGCCTCTGGTCTTCCTGTTGGAGGTGTTGCTGAAGCTAGAAGGAAATCTACCTACTCTAGCAGCAGCAGCAGCAGCAGCAGCATCAGCAGCAGCCGCCGCCTACAGCCTTTCCCTCCAAGGAGTCCCTTATTAATTTTGCTACATAACAAATTACCATAAATTCAGTGGCACCCACAGTTCTATACATGAAAAATCTGGATACAATGTGGCCAGATTCTCTGCTCAGGATATCACAAGGTTGAAATTGAGGTGTCAGCTGGGATGATTTCTTGTCTATAGGCTCTGGCAAAGAATCCACTTCTAAGCTCATCCAGATTATTGGCAGAACTGAGTTCCTTGCAGCTGTAGGACTGACGTCTTGTTTCTTTGTTGGCTGTCAGCTGGGAGCCACTCTCAGCTTATAGATGCTACCTTTATTCTTTGCCGTATGCCCCCCCTCCATTTTGAAAGCCAGCTATGGAGAATATCGTTTTTGTCTAATCTCTCACCGACCAGTCTCTCTGACTTCTGTCTTCTAGACCCACGTTTGAAGGATTTTTGAGGTTAGTTCAGGATTATCCAGCTGGATAATCCCATTTTCTTAAAGTTAGCCTGATCATGAAAGTAAAATCCCATCATATTCATAGTCCTAGAGATTTTACAGGGTATATACATCATGGAGCAGGGATTTTGGATCTTAGAATTCTGCCTACTACTGACAGTCCCCATTGCATGGCTGCCAGTAAGTGATGCAGTCGCCTCTTGTGTGTGGTGTGTGAAGAGGAGCATTACCAACCCTCCTTTGTACATCTGTCTATCACCAGAGACCATGAGCTTCTACGTGATGGTAATGGAGATTCTTTTGGGCTGTGGAGAGGAGTTTGGGCAGTAGTTGGTAGGAACTGCTGAAGTTGTGAAATAGTGTCTTTGCATTTACCTCTTCAGTGCTAGGAGTAAGATGGGGAATGATGGCTTGGAGAAGAAAGCAGAGTGGAAGGGTAGGTTCTCATGCCCTACATCACCCCTGGGGTGCAGAGTTTAGCCATTTTATAGAAATGAGAACAACACCAGTGCTTTTATTTTTTAAATCCCAAATGAAAATTTGTATTAAATTGCTTTTACAGATTTTTAAAATTTGGCTGGGCCCGGTGGCTCATGCTTGTAATCCCAGCACTTTGGGAAGCCGAGGTGGGTGTATCAGTTGAGGTCAGGAATTTGAGACCGGCCTGTCCAACAAGGTGAAACCCCGTCTCTACTAAAAACACAGAATGTTTATTGCATGCCTATGTACCTGACAGTTTTTAAGGTGCTAAGTATTCAGCAGAGAACAGGAGACATCTCTCTGTTCTGATGGAGCTTTCATTCTGATGAGTGAGACAAGCAGCAAGCAAATTAATAGATATAGCCTGGTAATTATAAATATGAGGGAAATGAATGCAGTGTGGTGGCAGGCACCTGTAATCCCAGCTATTCGGGAAGCTGAGGCAGGTGAATTGCTTGAACCCAGGAGATGGAGGTTGCAGTGAGCCAAGATCATGCCAGTACACTCCAGCCTGGGTGACAGAATGAGACTCCATCTAAAAAAATAAATAAAATAAAAAGTTTTTAAGGGAATTTAAAGCATAGAACCAGGAGACTGAAGTGAGAGTTTATTTAAGAACACCAAATAAAACAAAGTACAGATGATCCCTGATTTACAATGGTGCTACCTTTGATTTTTTGGCGTCACAGTAGATTTATTGGGATGTAATCCCTTCACAAGTCAAGGAACATTTATATACATTATAGAGGGAAAATAACCTAAGTCTGCTATGTTAACAGTTGCATCCCATTATAAAAAATATATTTTTTCTCATAGATTATTATAATTTAATAATGTTCTTTTTATTTAATGTATGCTTTAAACATAAAATGTGCATTATGATAACTTTAAAAACACAAATAACTTTTCCTTCTTTCTCAAAGTAGAATTACAACCTGATGGAAATAAATGGACAACTATTTCCAGTTCCCCACTTTTTAAGTTGCTTACAGTTGTGCATCTGGTGGTAGAAGCCTAATCCCCCATAGACAGGGTCTCATTCTGTCACCTAGGGTGAAGTACAGTGGTGTGATCACAGCTTAGTGCAGCCTCAAACCCCTAGGCTCGAGTGATCTTCCCACCTCAGCCTCCCTTAGTAGCAGGAACTGACTACAGGCACATGCCACCATGCTGGGCTAATTTGTATTGTATTGTATTGTATTATATTGTATTGTATTGTATTGTATTGTACTGTACTGTATTGTACTGTACTGTATTTGTAGAGATGGAGTCTCAGTATATTGCTTTGGCTGATCTCAAACTTCTGGCCTCTAGTGATCCTCCCACCTTGGCCTCCCAAAGTGCTGGGATAACAGGTGTGAGCCAATGTACCTGGCCTCTTCTAATTTCCAGTTTTTGTTTCTAAAAACTGAATATCACATGGTACCTAATATTAGCAAGTGAGGAAATGGAAGCAAAGGAAGTGTGAACTTTCTTTTGTAGTAGTCAACTTTTGGCTTAATGTTTTGGGAATATAGTTCTGTGGAACATTTCTCTGCTTTTACAGTGGTGGAATAGTAGGATTCACTGTGTAGCTAACCTTGAAATACTAATTCCATAAAATAAAGGATATACATAATAAGAATCTGTTTAGCAATAGGGTAAATAAGCACTAAGGTGGTATTCTCATACTAGGGAAAATGTTTGCTTTATTACATCAGCAAATAATGTGTTCCACAAGTTTTGATTTATTATTTTAACTGTATAGGTGGTCTTACATCTGAAAAAGAATACCGCTTAAAAGACTTGTAGTACAGCATATAAGTTATATTAGACATGGAACTATGTTTCTGCCAATAACTCGACATTTTGAGGACAGATAGCATCTCATTTCCAATTTGAGATTGGGTACAAAAATATCCTAGGGCTGAGAATAGGCATAGTAAATTGCACCAACACAAACCTTTTGTGTATTTGTAGTGGAGGAAAAGTCTACATTGAGTTTGCATGGAAAAATGTCATAAAAGCTCTTTATGCTTTTAACCAGTAGATTGGACCTCATTTTGTGATGATTACTTTGTATGATTAGTTTCCAATGCAGATTCCAAGAATGTTTCTGCACATGAGTTCCTTGTCTTTTTTCTGTTATTTTCACCTTTGGTTGATTGCAATCCACCCCCGACCACCATTTCTTGTTCAAGAAGTGTTTCATTAGTTTTTCTTCTCTTATTTTTATTTTCATGTTTTCTTTAATGTTTTTATACTAACCTAAAAATTTCTCCTAGTGCTTTAAAAAATTATGAGACAGTAAAGTTGTCTTCAGATGTTTTTTATTTTTACCCGAACACTATTTGAGTTGGCTTGCAAGACATGCTTATATTGCATAAATTTCTGTTCATGGGGAAGAGTCACTTTGAGCATTAACACTTCTGGGAATTGTTTCAAAATTTAGTTTATTGTCTTAATGTTAATAAGAGTTCCAGAAGTCTGGTTGGGGTTTGTTTTTGTTTTTTGTTTTTTGTTTTTTCCCCTATATCCCCAAAGACTATATTTGATTTTGTTTTAATTGGGTCCTGTAACACTTAATTGGTTTGATCCTGGATCCTTCATAAGCTATAATTACTTTTAGTAGTCTCTTGAATTTATCCAGTATTTTAGAATAATATTGCAAATACAGTTAGGCAGATAAATTTGGGAAGTACTGATATGTATTCTGTTTTTTTTCTTTTCTTTTCTCATCTGACTGATAACGTATTATTTAAATATATAGCAAAATCCAGAGAGAGAGAGTACTCATTCTCCCTAATATCCCTTATCTTTTCAAATGCTTTTATAGCATTTGAAAGATTGTTTTAGATCCAGTTCGGTGTCTACTTCTTCCTTCAAGCCCTCTATTATCTTCCCCTTCTCTAAATTTACAGTTTCGTAGTTTAGTTCTTAGTCATTTTTCTGTTTTGTATTGTTCATGAATTGTTTTAATGTCTTAATATTGGCAGCCTTCTATGGTTTGAATGTTTGTCCCCTCCAAAACTCATGTTGAAACTTAATCCCCAATGTGGCAATATTGAGAGGAAAAGCCTTTAAGAAGTGGTTAGGTCATGAGGGCTCTGCCCTCATGAATAGATTAATACATTCATGGATTAATGGATTAATGGGTTATCACGGGAATAGGACTGGTAGCTTTATAAGAAGAGGAAGAGAGACCTGAGCTAGCATGCTCAGCCCCACCATGTGATGCCCTCTGCTGCCTCAGGACTCTGCAGAGAGACCCCACCAGCCAAGAAGGCTCTCACCAAATGCGGTCCCTCGACCTTGGGCTTCCCTGCTTCCATAACTGTAAGAAATAAATTTCATATCTTATAAATTGCTCACTTTTAGGTATTCTGTAATAAGCAACAAAAAACACACTAAGACACAGCCCTACTACAACATACTTCTTACCCCCTCTCCTACACTAGTCAATTTCAAACTCCTTGAGTGCAGGAGGAGTATGCCTTTCTTTCTGTCATGTTCCGACACATAATAGGCACTCAGTGATAAATACTTGGCATTTTTTTTGGTTGTTATATCTCTGACTATGTTTCTGTCCTGTTATATGGGTGTGCAATGTAAATAATAAGACAAATATTATTTTAATGTTTTTAAGCTTTTATAATACTTGTTTAATTGTTTGCAAATTTGTTTTATAGTTGACACATGAAATCCAGCAACTCTGTGCTGTAGATCAACAGAGCCCATTAGTACTGCTGGGAAAGGAAACCAAGGCCTCATAGCTTTTCTCTTCATATGAAAAGAACTTCATTAATTTTTAAAAAATTTAATAGACTGTGATGTAGTTTTAATCTCATGGTTTTAATCTTGTGTTTTTAAGCATTTTCCTTTTCTGGATGAGGTTCTTGGTTTTGACTGTGTAGAAGTATGTTAATTCGATTATATTTAGTTGATGAATTTGTGCCCCTAAGTATGGCACTTAAAAAGTTGCAGCCGGGCCCAGTGGCTCACGCCTGTAATCCCAGCACTTTGGGAGGCCCAGGCGGGCGGATCACCTTAGGTCGAAAGTTCAAGACCAGCCTGACCAACATGGAGAAACCCTGTCTCTACTAAAAATACAAAATTAACAGGGTGTGGTGGCGCATGCCTGTAATCCCAGCTACTCAGGAGGCTGAGGCAGGAGAATTGCTTCAACCCAGGAGGCAGAGGTTGTGGTGAGCCGAGATCGTGCCATTGCACTCCAGCCTGGGCAACAAGAGTGAAACCCCATCTCAAAAAAAAAAAAAAAAAAAAAAAAAAAATTTGCTGCAGTGCTGCAGTTCTTGCAGGTAAGATAATAAGATTGTTTACTGTTTTCTTTGCATATTTATTACTGTGTGTATTTTTCCGTGAGGTAGCCTTTCAGTCTGTCCATTTGTATCATTTGACATTCAGACTTAAATCAACTCTACTATTGCTGGTGTTTACAAATGCTAGTCATTGAAAATGTCAAAATTTGGATTTGACCCAAGAGTTGCAAATAATGTAAGCTTTTATAAAATATATCCAAATATCTATTCTTAGGGAGAAAGAGAGAAAATACGGCATTTAAGGAGTGGTTTTTAACAGTTAGGCTTTAGAATTGCTACGTTCCCAAAGTATTTCTCTAGTGAATGACATACCAGTTAATGAATTGTACTACAAGAAAGGCATCTATTATGATTGGCCTCACTATTACTGGAAGTCCTAAGAATTAACAGAAATTAATAATGATAGTTGGAAAAAATGTATACTCTGTAGACAATTTTAGATCTTTTAAACAAAATCTTCTGGTTACCTTTCTAAATTAAATTTGTATTTTAAAATTAAAGTGATATTTGTACATGTGTAGTTTAAAAAGTCAAATTGTATTACAAGGCTTATGAAAACAGTTCCCCATCTCTCTTCACCTCCAATTACCAATCTTTACAAGGCAGTCAGTTTCCGTTCTTTTAGTTATTTGTTCTGATATTTGTCTTCATTTTTCTAAGTCAGTTATTCTGCTTTTTGTTGGGTTTCATTTTAGATAGTAGCTACTGACTTCCATCTAAGAAGGATGAAGTTTAGTTATCTTAATCTCTCTACTGCCCACAGGCTTTTATACATACTTCCCTTTTTCTCATCTTTATAGGGTATCAGATTTTGGGGGTAGTTTAGTGTTTATTAAGACTATGCAAATATTTTTCACAACTGAGTCACAAAATTCACTAATTATATTTTGTTTTTCCAGATAATTATCCCAGTTTAAAATTTTTTTCTTGTTATTAATTCATTTACAATTATTTAACAAATCTGAAACAGCTCTTAATATGGTTGGACACATTAAGTAATCTGTCATCTCCATTTTCTCCTGGGAGATAGTCTACTGCATCCTGAGCAGAATTTCACATAATTTTCCTCTTTTTCAGTAAGACATTTTGTCTTGCTTCAGTTGTGACTTGTGTTCCTAAGATTGGGGTCTCTCATTCACCCTCTCCAGAGATGCATCTCCAGACTCTTATCAGGGATAGGGAGAAGATTGGTTTTCAGGGGGAGGCCACTTATAAGAATTTTCAGCCAGTCATATGGTTTCCAGCCCCATCCTGTGTTTTGTCTTCACTGTCCCTACAATACCTAAATCTTTCCAGCATGAGTCAACTTGCTGCTGCTTTTTTTGTTAAATTGTGGTAAAATATAATAACAAAATTTACGGCTACAACCATTTTAAAGTGTACAGTTCCATGGTATTAAGTACATTAGTGTGCAATAATCACCACTATTCATCTCCAGAACTTTTTCATCATCTCCAGCTGAGACTCAGCACCCATTAAGCAGTAACTCCCCATTTCCCCCTCCCTAGCTCTTGGCAACCATTATTCTACTTTCTGTCTTTATCAGCTTGCTTCCTGATGGCTTCTCCCTGTCAGGTTTAGGTTTCAACTTTCTTGGTCTTGATAGGTTATTCTTTTCCTTTTCTAGCTTCCAAAATGATGTTGATGACTCTCATTTGCTGTTGTGTCTTTCCCAATTCTCCTCATCCTTATGGGCTTTATACTTCTAAAAACTCCTATAACTTTTTAAAGCGAGGTCTCAGGAAGGGTCAGTCATGCTTTACATCCACCTTTCCCCTCCCAGCCCTCATTCCTTTGTTATTGTTTTTAAATTTAGGTTTATTTTATTAAGAATTTATTGGGAATTTACAGGTATGCCAAACGAAGGCAGTTTTAATAGCCATGTTAGCTATAAAATTAAGTGTGATAAATGGACTTGTCACTGGCTTCTATTGTGTTTGTAGGGGTTTGATTCTGCAGATCTGTGGCAATCTCTAGCCCCTTCTTTCTCTCCCTAGCGTACCTCATGTGGTGCCAGCTGTCCTAAGCCATATTCTGTGCTTCTGCTGCAGCACTTTTCATAGTGATGACCTGACCCATCTGTGGAGAATGATTTTGAGAGAGAAACTTATAGCCAGACACATTAAAAGTCTGTTATTCAAGTTGCAATTGAGCTGTTTCCTTTCTGTGCAACTTCTCTGAGTGCCCTCGGTAGAGTTAATTACTCCTTCTGTGTCTTGACACTTGTGAATAATTCTATTTTATTCTGTCTCCGTACGCTAGATATCTATATTACAAGATCTGCCTCTTTCTTCCCTAAACTGTTTTCAAGGTTTGGAAAATACTCACATATTCTGATACAGTTCTTGGCCCATGATAGATAATAAATAATTATTTACTAAATAAATAATCCATCCAAATTGATTGAACACCCTATTTTCTGGCAAGCATATTGTCATTGTACCCTTTATCACTAATGTCCACTGAAAGCTGTGCCAGAAACTGTATTTGCTTTTGCTTGTTACTTGGAGTCAATAATGTGTAGTGATTAGGCGTGTGGCCAGAATGTCTTGGATCAAAGAAACAAGCAAGTTTCTTTATCTTCTGTTTCTTTGCCTGTGAAATAGAGACAATAATAGCTAGCATGGAATGTGGTGAACATTAAATTAATACATCTAAAGTGCTAGCTCAATACCCTGCACATTGTCTTATAGTGAATCTGTTTTTCATCTTTATGGGATACCTGCTATAATAACATTAGTACCTGTGAATAAAAATCAATGTAAAATGAAAAATCTAGTTAGTATTTAAAAGATTTAGCCCTTTGAAGCTCTTTGAACATGTTCTGAAATTATCTTCATGGACAGTGTGCCATTTAGATAATAAACTGGGAGAAGTAGTATCTTTCAGTGTTACATACCTACTAAAATACTGTATTCTTTAAATATACTATAAGGTATCCAACTCTTTTAAACATATAGAGATACTTTGAATGGCAGTGCCAGTACTTGTGCTTTTTTTCTCCCTAAGGAGGGTTTTATGCAGCCCATCAATAAATTTGATATTTGGCATCATTTGTCTTCTCATTTGAGAACCTGCAGGATTTAATTCTCCCCTCAGAGACTGTGTGCTAAGGGAAGGGAAACCTCCATCATTCATTAAGCAGTCAATGAATACTTGCTTATGTACTAGATGTTTTGGACACAAGGGAGAATAAGACACAGTTGTTTTCCTAAAGGGACCATCATCTCTTCATCATTTCAGTAGTAATAAAATCAAATGTTCCGGCCGAATGTGTGCACACTCTTTGACCCAGAATTCCATTGATAATGTTTTATAAATGGAATAAAAATGTACAGAAGTGTGTGTAGAAAGTGTTCATCAAACTGTTAATTATAAAAGCAATAAAAATATCAGTTTTAGTATATTCATTATATTTCCCACAGTTTCAATTAGAAACGTGATATTACTTAATTAAAATTTTGTTTTAAAAAAACTCTGAACTGGTGGATTTACAAGGAGATGAATAGAGGATTAGGTCAGTCGTTGAGTTCTATGATCCATTACAAAGGAATGGTAAACTGCTCATATCTGTGTTAGGGCCCCCATTTCTTACTATATATATGACTGGCTAGTTGGTTATTGAAAATTCTGTAAATCTTGTTTCTTTCCTTCCATCTATAAAATGGGCACAGTGTTAGTAGTTATGAAGTTTGTTTTGAGGATTAAATGAACAATGTATGTAACCTAAAAACAAAAAATACCTCAGTAAATATTGGCTGCTCTTATTGTTACTGTTTTTCTCTATACTCTTTATCTGTTTAATGAGTTTTCTCTGCAGCTTTTGTTCAGTCAGTCTCAACCAGGGATGACAGTGTTATATTTAATCTGACAGCTCCCATTGCTTTGTAACAGAGGTTTCTGAAGCCTTTGCCAGACTCCACAGAGCTGTCACCTGTTACCTGTGTCTGCCAATTTTGAAGGACGAGAAATAGCAGTACATGTGTCTTAGGTTTGCCTTCCTTGCTGTAAACCTTTTATCTCTTTATACACACCCTCCCTCCCTGTTCTCTTTTGGGTATCATGTACTTTTTGTTCTTGCACCTTATTTTAATAGGAGTCTGTTAGCTCATCTCTTTTTGGCGGGGGAGGGGAATATTTTGACTGTTACTGTTATTTCATAGCATAAATTACTCTTTATAACAGGGTAGTAATTCAGAGCTAGCCTTAGGACCTTTTTAGCTCTGCTTCTTCTAGGCTTCTCATAAAACACAAATATAGCTAGTTTGTAAGACTTATTTGCACAAGCCTCATTTAAGAAAGAAGACCTGGATTTTGTATGAACTTTTTCCTTTTATTCCCTTGAGTAGAAAGCTCACACTACATTTAGTATAAGAATCAAATGCAGAAGAACTTTTTTCTAAGGGATTGTGGTATCTTTATAAGGTGAGTGGATTGTGACCAGAAAAGAATTTTTTTTGTTGAGTTGCATACACTTAAATTCATGGTGTTTAGGTATATGTTCTGAGGGCATGCAGTAAATAACAACTTGTATATTATAATTGATGGTTAAGAAATAGCCCTTGGCACATATGCAAAAAGGATTTTACTTTATAACACATCCCGGGCATTACCTAGAAATGAACTTATAGACACTATAAAAAGTTTTCACTTTCCTTGATGGCTTTTTCTGTACTGATGGGTCTAGAGTATTTATGAATTATCATAAATCAGAACGTTATGTTAAAAAGAATACAAACAGTTGAAATCACTTGCTTTGGATTTAGTATTTTCTTGTTATTTTAAATTCAGGAATCATGCCATATGGTATTCAGTTAACTTCATTTCAGTTAACTTTATTTTGAAGGGCAAAAGGAAGATGTCTTAATGACATCATTCAGCTAGGAATCAGAAGATAAGTTCCTTGGGTAAGTTGCTCAACTCTCAAGGCCTCAGCTACTTGTAAGGTGTAATGTAGCTCTAATGCATAAGCATGAACCTTGAAATTCTGTGACTTCTCCCCCCGCCCCCAAATCTCTGGCAAAGTTTGGGGTTGTTTTTTTTTTTTTTTGACCTTTTAATACATTGGATGTACATTAACAACAATATACCTTTCCAAATTCTTCTTTCTTTTTTCCTAAATTTTAATCTGAAAAGATTTCCTTTTTTAAACTCTTTTTTTTTTTTTAGGTTGGCAGTCAACAATCACCTTTTTAAAAACTATGCTTGATTTTGTTCATATATATATATTTTATTCATTAAAACATAGTTTCAACCCCATATGGTAACTGGCTCCTGAGAATAGGGAAACTAGTCCCCAAGCTTCAGCCTCCCCACAAACCTTGTATCAACATTTTTACTGATGAGTAATAAAATTAACAGATTTGAGCTGTAATATTCTGAACACTGGAAAAAGCATTACTGAACTGTAAAATAGACCTGCAGAGAAATCTGGCAGAGGAGGAGGAGTGTGCGTTAGCCTGTGACAATGAGGCACTGACTTACTATGCACTATTTTAACAGAGAATTGAATAGTTTTGCTATTTAGATATTTTACTGAGTTATTTTTTTAAACAAAAGAGGAATATATATGGTTTTCTGATAATAATTAAAAATTTTTTGACCTAAAAATGACCCTTGGGGGTGGGGCTCCTCAAGTGTAAAGCTCCTGCTGGGAAGAAAATTGTTGGGAATACATAGGTTGGTTTTAGGCATGGTGGAATCATTTGTTACCTCAATGAAAGCTACTCCTTGGATAGAGTTGTTTTCCTGTGATATCACTTCTCCTTGACAGTGTTCCTTCGAAATAAATCTAAATCTGCCTAGATATTTCTCACTTTCTAAATTAAGAAAATAATTATCTATAATTTATAAAAATAAAATTCGAAGTCTTCCCAGGATAAATCCATTGGTTAAAAGCAAACAATACTTTTTGAGTTTCTTTGGAGAGATGGAAAATTGCTTTTTTTTTCTGTGTGGGTGAGGCAGGTGAGAATAGATTTCGCCCCTGCATGATGTCAAATCAGAATTTTTGGTTAGTAAAAACCAAATCAAATATGTTTTAAAAGGAAATGGGGTAGAGCTCAGTGGCTTATCAAATTGTTGTGAGGGTTGGAGAACCAGATTCAGGGCTAAGCAACCAGAAACAATGCTCCAAATCACATTGCATAATTCCCATGAGGATGCCAGTACCATCTAGAGACAGACGGATGGATGCCACAACCTGTCCCAGCAACACTGCTGGCTCTGGATGACTCTAAATGCTTCCACCTCTGCCCCAGACTTGACCTTGCTGAAACTGCTCCACCATTAGTGTGAGAATGAGCTCCTTCTGCTCTCTGCTTCTGCTCACTAATTCGCTACTCTGGGGTGCACACGTGTGTTTGGCAAAACATGTATCCTAGATGTATGGGAGATGTGGGAAAGTGTTTAACCTTCTGCAATTATAAGACTGGTGGATGGCTGGGTGCAGTGGCTCATGCCTTTAATCCCAGCACTTTAGGAGGCTGAGGTGGGTGGATCACCTGAGGTCAGGAGTTCTAGACCAGCCTGGCCAACATGGCGAAACCCCATCTCTACTAAAAATACAACACTTAGCCAAGCGTGTTGGTGTGTGCCTGTAATCCCAGCTACCTGGGAGGCTGAGGCAGGAGAATCATTTGAACCTGGGAGGCGGAGGTTGCAGTGAGCTAAATCACACCACTGCACTCCAGCCTGGGCAACAGAGTGGGACTGTGTCTCAAAAAAAAAAAAGATGGGTGGAGTTCTCAAGAACTCCAAGCTGTAGAACCAGTGTTTTACCTTCTGAAATCATATGGCAGGAGAAGTTCAAGCAGACAAAAAGAATAATAGATGTTCACTGCACCTGATGTTTCAGATAAAATGTGAAGCCCTCAATATGTGCCACCATGCTAAATGTTATACAAGAATTATCTGTGTCATCCTCACAACAAACTTGTTAGTTTCATTTTAGAGATTAAAAGATAGACCAAGAGCAAGTAACCTGCCCAAGATTGTACAGTTAGTGGTAGCAGTGTTGGGATATAAATTCAGAGCTATGACTCCAAAGCCAGTGCTAACTACTTAATTAAACTGACTTTTAATGTCTTTTCTGTCCTGATGCATTTAGCTCAAAATTCTGTAAATGAATCTGTTAGATTGAACCTACTATGTTTATTAAGATTTTGTATATGGCATGTTTATGTGTTTAGGTAGTTTAAGGAAAGCTGAAAGTTTCTGGCTTTAATTTTTTCTATTTTCAGCTGATGATTAAATAATTTCTGATTCTTTTTCTCACTTTGTGACTATTTTTATAATTCACTTTGCCTCAGACTACAACCTGATAAAATGCTTTGTTTCTGAATATCAGTGCTTAGAAATGAGTTACTGAGTGTGAGAGACAGGCTGACATAAAAGGAGAGGGGATATAGAGTGACCGAGACTGAGGGAGGAAGGGAAAAACATCCCTCGCGCTCTCTTGCTGTCTCTCTCTCACACACATACACACACCCACACCCACCCCTTGAGAGGGAGAAACAAAGACAAATACATGTGGAAGAGAGGGTATGCACACACATTACCCTGAAAGCAACATTTTTAATCTTTTGTTCCCTCTAATGGTAGGTTGAAAAACAATTAAAATTTTCCCTTTCTGTATCAGGAAAGTCATTGAGGTCTTTTTTTTTTTTTTAAAGTTTGAATCTGTGCTTTCCCTAGAGTAAACAGTAGATCTTAAGCCTCTCTACCAGTTTACATTTTATATTGGTTTATGTATTTTTAGTTTGACTGCCCCACCCCCACCCCCACACACTGCAAAAGGTGTGATATCTAGGAGAAATAAACAAGAACTGTTATTTAACCCTGGGAAATATCCAGCTTGGTTTGGGCAAGAGGAAATGGTAAAGACAAACTCCCACAGTTTCTATGATGTCAATTAAGCTGGAGTATTTATTCGTAAACCACATCTCGTTAATTATTACTTTAGTACAAGTCTGTCCTACAGATTTTTCTATACTTCCCAAACAGTATTTCATAATAATGTTATTTTATTCACTTGTGCCTTTAAGACTAAATGGGCAGATAATATTTTTGTAAAAGTGAGTAGATTATTATTATTATTATTTTTTTTTTTTTTGAGACGGAGTTTCGCTCTTGTTGCCCAGGCTGGCGTGCAATGGCGCGATCTCGGCTCACAGCAACCTCCGCCTCCCTGGTTCAAGCCATTCTCCTGCCTCAGCCTCCGGAGTAGCTGGGATTACAGGCGTGCGCCACCACACCTGGCTAATTTTGTATTTTTAGTAGAGACGGGGTTTCTCCATGTTGGTCAGGCTGGTCTCGAACTCCGGACCTCAGGTGATCCACCCACCTCGGCCTTCCAAAGTGCTGGGATTACAGGCGTGAGCCACTGCGCCCGGCCAAAAGTGAGTAGATTAAGTGCCCTTCCACACACATGCTCTTGTAGACCGTCTGAATGTGGGCTGGGTGCTAGAGATGTGCTTGATGTAAGGTAAATATCCATGAAATTAAAAGTGATTTGTGTTCTGTTTAAATATTAAATTGTCAACATTGAGTATACTATACTTTTTGTCCTTATCTCCATCTGATCTTTCCTAGCATATAACTTTTAATATGAGAACTGTTATTTCTTTATAATTTTTTTGTTTTAATCCAGTACTAGCTGTATAAAATGGATTTTTGCATAAAAGCACTTGATGTTATATATTCTTCTATTCTGCCACTTTTAAGATTTATGCTTCTTATACAAACTTTTTAGTGAATCAGTTTTCAAATGAGCAGTAGTCCATTTTTGAAAACAGTGTTGGCATATATAGACTTAGGATCCCTAATCCAAAAATTTGAAATCTGAAATGCTCCAAAATTCAAAATTTTTTGAGCACCAACATGATGCTACAGTGAAAATTTCACATCTGACCTCGTGTCATGGGCTACAGTGAAAACACAGGCACACAACACACAGCTTATTCATCCTCCACAAGGGAAAAAAGACCCTCCCAGCCCTCACAGCTGTAGTTACCTTTTCTGTGTGCAGAATGATGATAGTGCTAAACCACCACAGATTGTCCACGTGGGTGGCTGAGATAGCAACACCTTTGCTTTCTGATGGTTCAGTGTATATACAAACTTTGTTTCATGGGCAAAATTATTTAAAATGTTGTATAAAATTACTTTCAGCTTATATGTATAAGGTATATATGAAATGTAAATGAATTTCATGTTTAGACTTGGTCTCATTCCCAAGATATCTAATTATGTATATGCAGATATTCCAAAATCTGAAAAAACTGTGAAATTCGAAACGCTTCTGGTTTCAAGCATTTTGGATAAGGGATACTCAACCTGTACATTTTTTTTTTTTTAATCTTTAGGGGCATTTGCCAATGGTGAATCTAACTAATCATCTAGATAAGAAATGGTGTGTGAGGCCAAAGCAGTGATCCACTGACCCTAGACTGTCCTAAAGAGCCACACCAAGGAAATAGATTTCTTACTGGAATTCTGCCATTCCTAAAGGGCACATAGGCCATTTCTAATTTCCTTTAACTCATAATTCATGCATTTATTTAAACTCTTCAGCATTGCTGTCGGTTCTGATTCATATTTAATACATGTATGTTATACATGTATTAAGCTAAAATGTCCTATAAATTTGTTGGAATGTGTAATTCTGGGGGGAAAAACATTTATATTGCGAACTTGAGTTCTTTCCTTGCTCATAAGCTACTTCATTTTCTTTACCTGTAAAATATAAAATGATTTCACAGGCATTTTCCCCCCACTCTAAAAATATGTTGTAATGTGGCAAATTTATAGGGCTTGTCTTTTTTCCTCTTCTTCTTAGCATTTTTTTTCCTATATTGCATTTATATATAAAATATTAAGCATTTTTTTTATGTATAAGGAATGAGGCACAAGTTAGGGAGGACCACTGAATTCATTTGGCTTATCTTAACTAAGTTTTGTGGATTTCATGAGAAACACTATTTCACAGCAGTAGTTCAGAGAAAACAGGTATAGCTTGTCTTGAGTGCTTTGAGATATGGATTTATTGAAGACCTCTTCATGAAACATGAATTCTACTTCTCAATTTGTTGGAAACTGGTTGAACACGTTGGTGATTCCTTCTTTGTCTTTTATACAATTCCCACTTATGAGAAATTACCTTAGAATTTAGTTGTGGGAAAAATTGTCTCTATATCCTGTACACTGCTGAAAAATATTTAGAGCCTACCAGAACTACTGACAAATGAAGATAGTGTTTTCCTTCTGACAGATAAAGGCAGATTTTTTTTTTTAATTGTAACTATTTTTGGCCAGGGGGCTCACGCCTGTAATCCTAGCACTTTGGGAGGCCGAGTTGGCAGATTGCTTGAGCTCAGGAGTTTGACACCAGCCTGGGCAACATGGTGAAACCCTGTCTCTGTGAAAACATAGAAAAAATATAATTAGCTGGGTGTGGTGGCACATGCCTGTAGTCCCAGCTACTTTGGGGGCTGAGGCAAGAGGATCACTTGAAACCAGGAAGTCGAGGCTGCAGTGAGCAGAGATGGCGCCACTGCACTCCAGCCTAGTTGACAAAGTGAAACCCTGTCTTAAAAAAAAAAAAAGTTGTAGGCCAGGCGCAGTGGCTCATGCCTGTAATCCCAGCACTTTGGGAGGCCGAGGCAGGTGGATCACCTGAGGTCTGGAGTTCGAGACTGGCCTGACAAACATGGAGAAACCCCATCTCTACTAAAAATACAAAAGTAGCCGGGTGTGGTGGTGCATGCCTGTAATCCCAGCTACTTGGGAGGCTGAGGCAGGAGAATCGCTTGAGCCCAGGAGGCGGGTAGCGCCCTTGCACTCCAGCCTTGGCAACAAGAACAAAACTCCGTCTCAAAAAAAAAAAAAAAAGTTTTAACTGGTTTTCATTGACTTCTATTTTTGAAGTTATGGATTATTGCGTAGAAAATAAGGGGGCCAAGGTGTGTTTTATACAAATTGCATCCACTTCTGAGGAAGTTAATGGACTGGGTGACAGTCTCTGGGACACATAGATATGAAGATACCATCTTCAAGAAGAGGTTGTCAAATACTGAGGTGTTTTGGTATTCATGTAAGTCAGTTCCCTGGGATTGTATAAAAGGCAAACCTGCTTTAATACCAGGCTGCTCTTCATAGTGAATATTTTGTGTATTGCATTAAAATTCATGAAAAACAGTAAAATCACAGACTCTGATGACGTTTACATTTGTATGCCTCTCTTATGCGTAATGTTGAAGACATAGAAGAAAACTCACTCTGGAAGTTTCATTTTTTTAAGTTCAGGAATACGTGTGCAAGTTTGTTATATTGGTAAACTTGTGTTACGGGGTTTGTTGTATAGATGATTTCATCATGCAAGTACTAAGCCTAGTACCCAATAGTTATTTTTTTCTGCTCCTCTCCCTCCTCCCACCCTCCACCCTCTGGTGGGCCACAGTTGTCTGTTGTTCCCCTCTTTGTGTCCATGTGTACTCATCATTTAGCTCTCACTTATAAGCAAGAACATGGGGTATTTGGTTTTCTGTTCCTGTGTTAGTTTGCTTAGGATAATGGCCTCCAGCTCCACCTTTTGTTGCTGCAAAGGACATGATCTTGTTCTTTTTTATGACAGTTTAGTATTCCATGTTGTATATGTACCACATTTTCATTATCCAGTCTACCATTAAAGGGCATTTAGGTTGATTCTGTGTCTTTGCTATTGTGAATAGTGTTGCAGTGATCATATATGTGCGTATGTCTTTATGACAGAACGATTTATATTCCTTTGGGTGTATACCCGGTAATGGGATTGCTGGATTGAATGGTAGTTCTGTTTTTAGCTCTTTGAGGAATCACCACACTGCATTCCACAGTGGTTGAGCTAATTTACACTCTCACCAACTGTATATAAGCATTCCCTTTTCTCTGTAACCTTGCCAACACGTTATTTCTTGACTTCTTAATAATAGTCATTCTGACTGGTGCGAGATGGTATCTCATTGTGGTTTTGATTTGCATTTTTTTAGTGATTGGTGATACTGAGCTTTTTTTCATATGCTTGTTGGCCACATTTATGTCTTCTTTTGAAAAGTGTTGGTACGTGTCCTTTGCCCACTTTTTAATGGGGTTGCTTTCTTGAAAATATGTATAAGTTCCTTATAGATGCTGGATATTACAGCTTTGTCAGATGCATAGTTTGCAAATATTTTCGCTCATTCTGTAGGTTGTCTCTTTTCCTCTATTATTAATTTTTTTTTTTTTTTTTTTTTTTTTTTTGCTGGGCAGAAGCCCTTTAATGTAATTAGATCCCATATGTCAGTTTTTACTTTTGTTGCAATTGCTTTTGGCATCTTCGTCATGAAATCTTTGCCGGTTCCTATGTCCAGAATGATATTGCCTAGGTTGTCTTCCAGAGTTTTTATAGTTTGGGGTTTTACATTTAAGTTTTTAATCCCTCTTGAGTTGATTTTTGTAGATGGTGTTGGAAAGGGATCCAGTTTCAGTCTTCTGCATATGGCTATCAGTTATCCTAGCACCATTTGTTGATTAGGGAGTCCTTTTGCCATTGTTTGTTTTTATCAAGTTTGTTGAAGACCAGATGGTTGTAGTTGTGCGGCCATATTTTTTTGCTTTCTTTTCTGTTCTATTGGTCTGTATGCCTGTTTTTGTACCAGTACCATGCTGTTTGAGTTACTGTAGCCCTGTGATGTAATTTGAAGTCAGGTAGCATGATGGCTCCTGCTTTGTTCTTTTTTCTTAGGATTACATTGGATATTTGGGCTTTTTTTGTGGTGGTTGTTCCGTATAAATTAAAAAAATTTTTTTTCTAGTTCTGTAAAGAATGTCATTGGTAGTTGATAAATTGCTTTGGGCAGTGTGGCCATTTTAACAATATTGATTCTTCCTATCCATGAGCATGGAATGTTTTCCCATTTGTTTGTGTCATCTCTGATTTCTTTGAGCAGTGTTTTGTAATTCTTGTTGTAGAACTCTTTTACTCTCCTGGTTAGCTGTATTCCTAGGTTTTTTGTTTTGTTTTGTTTTGTTTTTTGTGGCAATTGTGAACAGAATTGTATTCCTGATTTGGCTCTTAGCATGGCTGTTGTTGGTGTATAGGAATGCTAGTGATTTTAGTACATTGATTTTGTATCCTGAAACTGCTGAAGTTGTTTATCAGATCTAGGAGCTTTTGGGCTGAGACTGTAGAGTTTTCTAGATATAGAATTATGTTGTCTGCAAACAAGGATAGTTTGACTTCCTTGCCTCCTATTTGAATGCCCTTTATTTCTTTCTCTTGCCCGATTGCTCTGGCCAGGACTTCCAATACTATGTTGAATAGAAGTGGTGGCAAGAGGGCATCCTTGTTTTGTGCTGGTTTTTAAGGGGAATGCTTCCAGCTTTTGCCCATTCAGTATGATGTTGGCTGTGGGTTTGTCATAGATAGCTCTAATTATTTTGAGGTATGTTCCTTCAGTACCTAGTTTGTTGAGAGTTTTGTTTTTTGTTTTTTGTTTTTTTTTGAGATGGAGTCTCACTCTTTCACCCAGGCTGGAGTGCAGTGGTGCGATTTGGCTCACTGCAAGCTCCGCCTCCTGGGTTCACGCCATTCTCCTGCCTCAGCCTCCCAAGTAGCTGGGACTACAGGTGCCCGCCACCACACCTGGCTAATTTTTTGTATTTTTAGTAGAGACGGGGTTTCACTGTGTTAGCTAGGATGGTCTCGATCTCCTGACCTTGTGATCCACCCGCCTCGGCCTCCCAAAGTGCTGGGATTATAGGCGTGAGCCACCGCGCCCAGCCTTGTTGAGAGTTTTTAATGTGAAGAGGTATTGAATTTTATTGAGAGCCTTTTCTGCGTCTATTGAATTGATCATGTGGTTTTTATCTTTAGTTCTGTTTATGTGATGAATCACATTTATTAATTTATATGTGTTGAACCAAACTTGCATCCCAGGGATAAAGCCTGCTTGACTGTAGGGGATTCACTTTTTGGTGTGCTGCTGGATTTGGCTTGCTTGTTATTTTGTTGAGGATTTTTGCATCTATGTTTATCAAGGATATTGGCTGAAGTTTTCTTTGTGTGTGTGTCTCTGCCAGGTTTTGGTATCAGGATGATGCTCACCTCATAGAATGAGTTAAGGAGGAGTCCCTCCTCCTCAGTTTTTTTGGAATAGTTTCAGTACAGATGGTACCAGCTCTTCTTTTATTCATTTCTTCTAGATTTTCTAGTTTGTGTGCATAGAGGTGTTCGTAGTAGTCTGTGATGGTTATTTTTATATCTGTGGGATCAGTAGTAACATTGTCTTTGTCATTTCTCATTGTGTTTATTTGTATCTTCTCACTTCTTTTATTAGTCTAGCTAGCAGTCTGTCTATTAATTTTTTTCAAAAAGCCAACTCCTGGGTGTGTTGATCTTTTGAATGGTTTCTTGTGTCTCAGTCTACTTTGGTTCAGCTCTGATTTTGGTTGTTTCTTGTCTTCTGCTAGCTTTGGAGTTAGCTTGCTCTTTCTTCTCTAGTTCTTTTAGTTGTAATTTTAGGTTGTTTATTTAAGGTCCTTCTGACTTTTTTATGTGAGCATTTAGTGCTATAAATTTCCCTCTTCACGCTGCCTTAGCTGTGTCTGAGATTCTGGTTGTATCTTTGTACTCATTAGTTTCAAATAATTTCTTGACTTCTGCTTTAATTTCATTGTTTACCCAAAAGTTATTAAGGAGAAGGTTAATTTCCATGTAACTAAGGTTTTGAGCAATTTTCTTAGTCTTGAGTTCTATTTTTCTTATGTTGTGGTGCAGAAAGGTAGTTGGTATGATTTTGGTTCTTTTGCATTTGCTGAGGATTGTTTATATTCAATTGTGTAGTTGATTTTAGAGTATGTGCCGTGTGGCGATAAGAAGAATGTATATTCTGTTTTGGGGTGGAGAGTTCTGTAGATTTATATCAGGTTCATTTGGTCCAGTGTTGAGTTCAGGTCCTGAATATCTTTGTTAATATTCCTCCTCTAAGGTCTGTCTAACACTGTCAGTGGGGTGTTAAAGCCTCATACTTATTATTGCATGGGAGTCTAAGTCTCTTTGAAGATCTCTTAAGAACCTGCTTTATGAATCTGGGTGCTCCTGTGTTGGGTGTATGTATATTTAGGATAGTTAGGTCTTCTTGTTGAATTGAACCTTTTACCGTTATGTAATGCCCTTGTCTTTTTTGATCTTTGTTGGTTTAAGGTTTGTTTTGTCTGAAATTAGGATTGCATCCCCTGCTTTTTCTGTTTTCCATTTCCCTGGTAGATTTTTCTCCACTCCTTTATTTTGAGTCCATGGGTGTCATTGCATGTGAGATGGGTCTCTTGAAGACAGTATACCATTGGGTCTTGCTGCTTTATCCAGTTTGCCACTCTGTGCCTTTTAATTGGGGTAGTTAGCCTATTAACATTGCAGGTTAGTATTGATATGTGTGCATTTGATCCTGTCATCATGATGTTAACTTGTTATGCTGACTTTTTTGTGTGGTTGCCCTGTAGTGTCACTGGTCTATGTACTTTAGTTTGTTTTTGTAGTGACTGGTAAGGGTCTTTCCTTTCCATATTTAGTACTTCTTTCAGCAGCTTTTGTAAAGCAGGTCTGGTGTTAACAAATTCCTTCAGCATTTGTTTGTCTGAAAATGATCTTATTTCTCCTTCATTTATGAAGCTTGGTTTGGCCGGATATTAAATTCCAGTGCTCCAGGAACACTGGTCACCACACTCCAATGGGCAAGTGCCAGCCAAAGCACTTCATAGGGTGACAGCAGCAGGCTTGGTCCTTGTACTCGTTTGCACGTGCCAACAGCAGTGGCAGTGTGGACGTGTGTGGATTGTGGCAAGGTGCTAGCCAGCGCCAGGGTGCCAGCCTCCATGCAGGCATTTGCAGCAGCTGGGTGGCAGCATGGCTGGAGGAGGGCAGGGGGGTCTCTGCAAGGAATGGAATTGGGCACTCATGGGGGCAGTCTGCTGTTCTCCATGCTTAGTTTTGGGCAGGCAGCAGTGTCGGCAGGGGCTGGTGGTCTCATTGCTGCCAGTGCTCCTATGACAGTGGTGGTATGGTGGGGGATAGGGGACGGGGGTGCACTCACGGCAGCAGAGGCATGGCAGGGTGCAGACACCCTGGCTGGGAAGGGAAGACAAGATTCCTGCTGGCACGCACATGCTGGCAAAGTGATGTGAGGGGTTGCTGTGGGCTAGTGCTTGTAGGCAAAGCAGCACAGGGGAGGGCACAGTTGGGGGAGGGCACAGGCAGCCTGGTGTGTGTCTGTGGGGCAGCTCTGCTAGAGCACTCTGCCAGTCAGGCATGGCCTGCCAGTGCAGGAGCTGTGATGCGGCCCCCAGGAGGTACCTGGGGGTTGCACTGCATGCAGGTGTGGCCAGGGTGGGACCCTGGGAGAGGCCAGCTGACTAAAGGGTGTTCACGTCAAACTGGCCCTGTTTCATGGACAAGACTGGCTCTGCAGAGTTCAGATCTGACAGTTTCACTAGGGCTAAAATCTCCTATGGGGGCAAGTTAATTCTAGGGGAATGGGCATCCCTGGCCGTGTTCCACTACAGAGGCTGCAGCACCAAACCCTCTAGACTTGGCACAGGCTGGAGTTCTGCTACTACCACTTCTCTAAGTAGCTGTCCCTGCCAACTCAAGTGTCCATGGTGGCAGAGGGGTCTCTTCCTACTAGGATTCCAGAGGCCCCTGATGAGAGCAGGTTGCTCCTTGCCTGTTCAACTCACCCCTTCTGCAGGAATCATTGGGGGCCAGGAACTAGTCCTGGTGCCTGGTAGCCCTGTGTAGGGTTCCCAGCTTCCTCCCGCTTCAGCTATGCCCTATATCTTTCTTCCCTCTGATCTTAATGCCTTCCCTCTGAAGGTTTGCTAGGAGTGCACGAGTCTTCCTGATGTCCCAGTCCCTTGGTGGGAGCTGTTTCTCCTGGCTTCATGTAGTCAGCCATCTTGGAGAGTCCTCCACTCTGAAAGTTTTTACCTTGATGCTCTAAATCAAATCACAATGTTAAGATGTAATATTGTTTTTTTTTTTTTACTAAAAAAATGCATTTTATGTCATGGCCTAGAATGTGTGTAGCATGTTTTTATACAAACCGCAAGTATTTAAATATGCATTATTCATACTGTTTGTGAGTATTCAAGAGGAAGGAAGGAAAGGAGAGAAAGATGAGACAAACATTGACTATAGAGAGACTGTGTGTGTATGATAAAGTTTCAAGAAACAATACATATCTATGTGCTCTGTGATCTGCATTTCCTTAAAATACAAAACAAAACAAGTAAATGCCACAGGTGATAACCCCCAACATTGATTTCAAAACCATGCAGACCATCCCATTATCTTTATATGTTCCTAATTCTAGGTCTGCACACGAAGTCTTTGTTACTGAGAAAGGAACACTAAAATCCTAAGGCTTAAAAAAAATAAAGTTGTATTGTTTATAATTGGTATCTTGAGAACGCGTGTCCTCTCTTTCCTCTCCTTTCCTTTCCTTCATCTTTATTAACCATCAGTGCAATGGAGACTGTGAGGGAGATTTTTTTTTTTTTTTAGCACCATAAACTCAACCAAGTGGTATGTGTTTTTTTAAAAGAATGTTGTTTTTTGCTGATAATTTCCAGATCACAAATATTTAGAAGACTAGCATATGTATTTAGTACTTTGGGAAACTTTATTTATTTTGATTTTAATTTCATTTTTTGAGATGGAGTTTTGCTCTTGTTGCCCAGGCTGGAGTGCAGTGGTGTAATCTTGACTCACTGCAACTTCCTTCTGCCCCCTGGGTTCAAGCGATTCTCCTGCCTCAGCCTCCCAAGTAGCTAGGATTACAGGCATGCACCACCACACCCGGCTAATTTTGTGTTTTTAGTAGAGACGGGTTTCACCATGTTTATCAGCTGGTCTCCAACTCCTGACCTCAGGTGATCTGCTGACCTCGGCCTCCCAAAGTGCTGGGATTACAGGTGTGAGCCATGGTGCCTGGCCCATCCTTTGGGAAACTTTAAATTGATCAGTCTGTTTCTCTGTGTAAATCTAAGTTGTATTGATGTTTAAATGGCATGTTTTTTAATCATGGGGATAATTTGTTCTAAGGAATTTTCACTTTTTCCAACTAACTTAGGACATTAGTATAATAAGGCTACATTTCCTGGGTAATGTGTCCTGATAAGGAATTACCTTGATTTTCGTTTGAAAATACAGTGGGTATATTACTTTTGCTATGTGATAGGCAGTAGTTCAATCTAATAATAACCAATTAAGCTTACGATTCAGAAAGAAAATATTCCTACACAATATTTTCTCATTAATGACACTTATAAAATCAGATGCTATTGAGTATGAAGAAATAAAGCCAATTAGTGTTATCTGATAATGTCAAGAATGTGTTCCACATGAGAGGATTTTTTACAAAAAGAAAATTAGGAAAATTAATAGAACTAATAATTTCATTATAAATTCTAAAAATTACTTTAAAGATAATTTAACATATACATGTGTATGTATGTAGATAGATGAGAGAGAAAAATATTTCAGATAGTCAGAAAAGTGTAGAAACTTTTTTTTTTTTTTTTTTTTTTTTGGAGATAGAGTGTCGCTCCGTCACCCAGGCTAGAGTGCAGTGGCACGATCTCGGCTCACTGCAACCTCCGCCTCCCAGGTTCAAGTGATTCTCCTGCCTCAGCCTCCTGAGTAGATGGGACTACAGGCGCGTGCCACCACGCCTGGCTAATTTTTTGTATTTTTAGTAGAGACAGGGTTTCACCATGTTATCCAGGATGGTCTCGATCTCCTCACCTCGTGATCCACCCGCCTTGGCCTCCCAAAGTGCTGGGATTACAGGCCTGAGCCACCGCGTCCAGCCAGTGCAGAAACTTTTGATGAACACCTGTGTGGCCACCCCCATTGAACCCTGACATTTTTTCCCTGACTTTTCTAAGTGTATGGAATAACAATCAGTCATTTAAAGATGATTTGAAAACCAATTATTGTGCTTTGCTCTGGCCAGCTTATTTTTACTCAATTCTTTTAGACCTAAGCGTGGCACATTCTTTGGATTCACCCCTTAATGCCCTTAATAATCCCCTAATGCCACAGGTTTACTCTTAATGTATAGCAGTGAATCTTTCTTCATTTGTCCTCTTGTCTGAAGCAAGAATGGAGCAAAGTTTTTTTTTTTTTTAATGATTTTTTTTTTTTTTTTTTTTTTTTTAAAGAGACAAGGTCTAGGTACATCGTCCAAGCTGGACTCTAACTCGTGGGCTCAAAGAATCCTCCTGCCTCAGCCTCCCAAGTAACTGGGATTCTTGTTGCGGGTCACCATGCCTGGCTCTAAGCAAATTTTTACATAAACAGCCTGGATTTACATGTTATTCCTATGGCACAAATATGGGATTTGTCGTTAATAACTGTACTCCAGTTTACTGCAGATTATAATAGTGAACAAGACAAACTGGGATTTGGAATCCTGAGGCTATCTCTGATTTAGACAAGTTAGTAACCACCGTGTGCTTTAACCTTTTTGATTGGGAAATTCTGAGAATTAACTAATGTAAATATGGGGCACATAGAAGTTGCTCAATAAAAGTTTTTAATATTACTAGCTTTCTTTCAAGTGGTTGAACTTGCTAAAATTCTGATTTCTAAATGAGTGGGAGCATTTCGGTACAAAAATATTCAAGGGTTCTCTCCAACTTTCCAAACAAAGCAGATTTGAACATTAAATTTCATCATCCAACTTTTGGAACCCCTGCTAATTGTTTTCTTTGTACTCTTGGTTTATTTTTATACCTAAGGTCTGATAGACACATAACAAATGCTTTATGTACCTTAAAGTAAGTGAAAATAGATTGTTCAGATGAAAGGTATGTGGATAAGTCAGTTTTGCAGCAATTCTAGAGAACTCTTGCCAGAACTGTATCTTTGTTTTGGTTTTCAGGGACTGTTAAATGTGATCACTGAGTCAGACTTGTTGTTTTCTCTGTCCCCTGGCTATCTCTCTTAAGACCCTGAAGTTTGCCAGCCATAGAATGTTTAAAAGGCAGAGGAGGGCTTAGCCTAGGGGGAGTTTGTTTATTTAAAGAAAAAATAATTAAGTTTAAACATCCTACCGTCATAGCTAGTTTAGTCATGTTAAGAGTTAGTGAGTTCTTTTGATTCTTTCCTGGTGGTCTTGATATCTAAAGGTAACAGATAAATTTGAAGCAGTTAAACTTCCTGAGATTACCTGGAACCTTATAATATAATCCCAAACAGAAATCCCTAACAAAGTGGGAGGAAAGGGAATGCCATTTTTTTGCTGGTTTTTGTTTTTTGATGGGACTCTTTTAATTCAAAACTTCTACCACTCTGTTCTAGAGTTATGGTACAGATGATTTAAAAACAAAACAGTTTAAGAAAACCACACTTTGATAGATACATCTTCATTATTTCTTTGAAGTCGGGAACTTAAGAATCTTTTAAAAGGAACAGTGTAGCTCTACAGATGTTTAGACACAAAGATCTAAAAATTGATGATGTTATGTTTGAAGATTACCATCTCCCAAATTTATAATTTACTATTCTTTACAAATTCTTTGCCAGATAAGGAAAACTAAGACAGCTATTTTGGCCTTGCTCAGGACACTAGGGCAGATTTCTTTGATGAGATGACTTACAAAAACAAAGTCCTAAAGGAAGAGGAGAAATAAGCCAGAGAGAGAGATATCTCTTGTTACTGACAGAGGGAAAAACAAGTCCTGAGATCCTGAAGTGAGAAGGTGCTTGATAAGTTTAAGGAAAGGAAAGATGCTGGTATGGCTTGAATGGGGTGAATAAGGGAGAGAGTGGTAGATGAGGTAAGAGAGATGGGGTGGGGGATAGCAGATCATGGTCTTTATGGGCCTTTGTAAGGAGTTTGGCTTTTAGACTACTGAGCTGGACTCAGTTGGAGAATTCGATTAGAAGAATGACATGATCTGACTTTCTTTTGAAAATGGCTAATCTCACTGACTTGTTGAGGTGAGCAAGAGAGAGACTGGGAGATCAGACAGGGAACTATTATACTAATGTGTATGCAAAATATTGTGGCTTGGACCATCGTAGTAAGAGTGGAAGTGGTAATAATATGAATATCTTTTGAAACTGGAGCTCCTAGGATGAACACTGCATGGGTAGTGACATTTTAAAATACTAGAAGGTAGGCTGGGTATGGTGGCTCATTCCTGTAGTCCCAGCACTTTGGGAAGCTGAGGCAGGTGGATCACTTGAAGCCAGAAGTTTGAGACCAACCTGGCAAACATGGTGAAACCTTGTCTCTACTAAAAATACAAAAATTAGCCAGACGTGGTGGCATGTGCCTGTAATCCCAGCTACTCGGGAGGCTAAGACAGAATCACTTGAACCTGGGAGGCAGAGGTTGCAGTGAGCCGAGATTGTATCACAACACTCCAGCCTAGGCGACAGAGTGAGACCCTGTCTCAAAAATAAATAAATAAAGAAAGAAATAAATAAATAGTACTGGAAGGTTAAATATTTCATCAATTTAAGTTAAAAAAATTCATCTGTTTATTAATCATTTCAGTAAATCCTTATGAACGCTTATAGCATGGAATTCATTGTTTTAGATGCTTGAAAAATACCCGTAGGCTGGATGTGGCAGCTCACGCCTGTAATTCCAGCACTTTGGGAGGCTGAGGCGGGCGGATCACCTGAGGTCAGGAGTTCAAGACCAGCCTGACCAACATGGTGAATCCCTGTCTCTACTAAAAATACAAAAATTAGCCAGGTGTGGTAGAGCACGCCTGTAGTCCCAACTGCTAGGCAGGCAGTTGGATTGTTTGAACCTGGGAGGCAGAGGTTGCAGTGAGCTGCAGTCTTGTCACTGTACTCCAGCTTGGGCAACAGAGTGAGACTCCATCTCAAAAGAAAAAAAAACAAAAACCAGTAAATAAAACCAACAAAAACCCCTTCTGTGGTTTACATTCTAGTTATAGGGGGAAAGTTGACAATAACAATAATAATTGCTTATAACAATTAATGATAATAATTGTTTATAATAAATAAGCAATTTGTTGTATTCAGAATGTACTATATTAGGGCTACCATATATTTCTTTTTTTTTTTTCCAGTCTGTAAATGGCACTCAGGAGTTGCAGGGTCCCACTGGGTGACAGGAATTGAGGACTGAAGAGTTCTGGTCCCGTGGTACAAATAGCCAGTTTTCTATCTCTCCCACCTCAGTCTCAGCTCTGTTAATAATGTTTTTTATGAGAAGGTTGCTCAAGAAGTGCTTTGAGGCTGGGCATGGTGGCTTACACCTGTAATCCTAGCACTTTGGGAGGCTGAGATGGGAGGATTGCTTGAGTGCAGGAGTTCAAGACTAGCCTGGGCAATGTAGTGAGACCTTGTCTCTGCAAATAATAATTTAAAAAATTGGCTGGCCATGGTGGCATGCACCTGTGGTCCCAGCTACTCAGAAGGCTGAGGTGGGAGGATCGCCTAAGCCCATGAGATTGAGGCTGCAGTGAGGCGTGATGGTGCCACTGCTTTTCAGCCTGAGTGACAGAATGAGACCCTGTCTCAAAGGGGAAAAAAGTGCTTTGAGAGTTCTTTCTGGTCACTACAATTGAGATAATTATTCTTAAAGAGTTTTGTTATAATATATTCAAGAGTAACATTCTTAATAACTTAACCTATATTTCAGAAATGACCATTAAGAAGTAGATGCCCAGATGCAAAAGTGATGAAACAGTCCATTTGTCATAAAGTAAGATGAAGCTGTGGCATGTCAACCAGCTTGGTAAGTGTGGCCAAATCTTTTTTTTTTTTTTTTTTTTAACTTTGTAGTTATCTACTTTGAAAATCATTTAATTTAAAAATATGGTAGACAGGCTGGGCATGGTGGCTCATACCTGTAATCCCAACACTTCGGGAGGCCGAGGCAAGTGGATCACCTGAGGTCAGGAATTCAAGACCAGCCTGGCCAACATGGTGAAACCCTGTCTCTGCTAAAAATATAAAAATTAGCCAGGGATGTTGGCACGCACCTGTAATTTCAGCTACTTGGGAGGCTGAGGCATGAGAATCTCTTGAACCCAGGAGGTGGAGGCTGCAGTGAGCTGAGATTGCACCACTGCGCTCCAGCCTGGGCAACAGAGTGAGATACTGTCTCAAAAAGAAAAAAAAAAAAAAGGTAGACATTAAAGTTACCTTGTATTTTTGGTTTTACTTTGTAGTACAAATTCTACCATACAGCTCTAAGAAGTGTATTTCTGTGATGTATCTTACAGCATAATTTTGGTCATTATGCTTCTTGCATATTTTTTAAAATTAAATTTGTTTCGTATGTTTCTTCCTAGGATTAAAAGTATACCCTTCAGTATGGGGTGTCTTATTGGAGTGGTGAAAATATTATGGAATTAGATGATGTGGTCATGGTTACAAAACTTTGTGAATATGTAAAAAAAACACTGTTCAAAGAAATGCTTTTTACCTTATGTGAATTACACCGAAAAAAAAAAAGGACCCTTCAGAACATCAAGTCTTAGAAAGAGTATAAAAATCTATTTGACTTAACAGCTGTTTTAGAATATAAAAATTGCCACATATCATCAGGTACCTAGCAAAATGACTTGATATTTAGCGAATAGAATAAGTATTTTTGTAATAAAAGTAATACATTTTGGTTTTTTATAACACATACTTTTGTTATTAGAGACCAACTGTCTCTCAAGCTTTCATAATATCAAATGTCATAGCATAATATTCTGAATGTACTCTGTTAGCATTTTGTAATTTTTCATTTTTAGTAGACTGTCTTGAAACTAACATTTCCACTTTCTACCTGAAATTTTTTTAGGAACAAAATTGTATCTGTTTTTCTCAGAAGAGAATTCCACAAGGTAAGAAATTGTAAATATAGTAATAAAACTAATATTGTTGAGTAAGGCTTAATTGCTCCTGATTTTTAAAAAATTGTTTCCATGTATTTATTTAATATCTTTTCTTTATTATGGGATTCTCACTAATTTATTAGCCACTGTTTTACTATGTCAGAATTTGCTAGCAAGACACAGATCATCTTGTTTGAATTTAGGATAAAAGGGTATGATAAAAGTAGTCACCTTTAAAATTCAAATATTGCTTCTCATGGTCAGAGCTTATTGAGTGGGTTTATCCTTTTTAGGAAAAAAGTTCTTCCATTGGGGCTCATTTATCTTTTACTCAGTGGACATTGCCTACGTGACTTGGAGGAGTAGAGGGTTCATAGGAGCTCTCTTAGGGGCTGGTAGATTTGTTTGTTTGTCTGGTAAGGGTTGCATCCTCCAGAGGGGAGGAATGCTGTGTCCTTGCATGGCAGAAGGTGGAGGGCAAGCAAAACTAATGCTGAGCAAAGCTTCTTTTATAAACGCCTTAATTAGGTCATGAGGAAGGAGCCCACATTACCTAGTCACCTCCTAAAGGTCCCGTCTCTTAATACTATCACATTGGCCATTAAATTTCAGCATCTGAATTTTAGAAGGGACACATTCAAACTATAGCAGGAAGGGAATTCACACATCTGCTGAAAGTGAAGCCAAGATTAGGGCTTTTTAAAATAAGTATTAATTTATATATCAGCACTTAAGTATTTATAAGATCTTTGGTGGGAAGACCAGAAAGTACTGAAGTTGATATTGACTTGTTATTCTATTCATTGTTGAATAATCCCGCCATCCTTTTTAAAAACTAAGAGAATTATACATCAGGTAACATCGTCCCTTTCTCCAATTTCTTTAATTTTGAGTCTTTTGTATGGCATAGTAATTTTATTATTCTTACTTTGATGTGTTACCACACTGCATAAATAGAATAGATAGTATTCTCATTTTACAAATGAGGAAACCAGTAGTAGGATTGGCTTTAGGTTCTTTTACTAATCTTATACTGCCACCCTATCAGCTGATACTTTCCTGTATATAAAAGGTATAACAACTAGGATAGTCTTAACTTGAAAGAAGTTGTTTCTAACCAGGAAGAACCTCATAGCCTGAGAAGTTTAAAAAACACACATATACAGACAAAAATATAAGCAGTGAATACTGTAGGCCATAGTCAAAGGAACATTTATTAATATGGAAGGTCCACCTCTGTTATATAGAAAAGTATTTCAGAAGTATTTCCAATTTAGAATGAATGCCATAAATTTAAGTTGTCTAGGTTTTTTTTTTTTTGAGATGGCGTTTTGCTCTTGTTGCCCAAGCTGGAGTGCAATGGCGCCATCTTGGCTCACCACAGCCTCCGCCTCCTGGGTTCAAGTGATTTTCCTGCCTCAGCCTCCTGAGTAGCTGGGATTACCGGCACGCACCACTGTGCCTGGCTAGTTTTGTATTTTTAGTAGAGACGGGGTTTCTCCATGTTGGTCAGGCTGGTCTCGAACTCCCGACCTCAGGTGATCCGCCTGCCTTGGCCTCCCAAAGTGTTGGGATTACAGGTGTGAGCCACCACGCCTGGCCATATTTCTAGTTTTGAGCATGCCTGTTTACTTAAAGGTTATGTGTCTAGTTTTGATGGGTGGGAAATTAGAATTTCATCGGGGTGATGAAATGAGCAATTTGATCTTGTGTTTTTCAGAATATAGTAATCCCCTCCCCGCCAAATTATTTGTTTGTAGTGTGAAAATCAGGTATACTGGATTATAAACCAGTATCTCCCATCCCAAAAGGCTTGATTTGGTTCAGACACTGCTTTATTGTTAGAGGCAGAGATTTAGATTGTTTTTGAGGAATCCAGTGCTATTCTAGGTCATTTTAGGTCTGAAGGGTCTTCAGATATGTAATAGTAACCACTTGGCTTACACCTAGCTTACATTTAAGCCTGTGGAAAGATTGAGAGAGATTTCACATGTAGGTGGTGGAATATGGAAATGCAGATTGATAGTCTACTTGGAGTTATGGGTCTTTGAAGTTTAGCAGTCTTTTTGTTGTTCAAAAATATACTATGACATTAAAAAGACGTGGGTCTTCTGACCCTGATGTCTTATTGTGTATTAGGGCTTCAGGTGTTACAGTTCATTTTAACTGAGGTTGAACGTAATACACAAAAATGTGGATTGTTTTATAGTTTATAAAAGAACAGTTATTTTAGGTACCTTTTTGTTTCATGTTCCACTCTTAGAGTTCCTTATTAGCTGGCTTGATTTTATTTTTTCAGCTACGTGCTTTTAGATTAAAAAACAAAAAAACAAAATTCAGAATAGGTTGAAACTCAACACAAATTACTGCCACGTAACAAAAGTGCTGATCAAGTTAAATCAACCCCTGTAATGTGTACTGAAAGGAAAACCTCTCCTCTCTCCCCCAATTTGAAGAACAAGCATTTTCCCTGCCAAGAAGTACTGACTTTAAATGGACCAGCTGTCCATATTAGGAGTACAGGGTTGCTAAGGTGACCATGGCTGTTTGGAGAAGAATGCAGCTGAGAGGGCAAGTTCTCGATGTGTGAGCTGAGGGAAGGAATGTGGTGTGATTATGCATCATTCCTCCTAATCACATGCTCACAAAGTGCTGTGTGGGCAGCATGTAGAAACTACAAGTCTGAGCGCTGGAGCTTGTGTGTGGTTAAAAGCATTTTGTTTTCATGTAAGCCAGAGGCTTACAGTTTAGATGAAAAAGGTCTGCCTTGTATGTATGTGTGTGTTTGGGGTTAAAGTTGGGGACGGTGCTTTGATGGTAGATGAAATGGCAATGAATTTATTTTGCTTGATAGATACATATTTTTATTGTTTTATAAATTATTTATCTTGGAATAAATGTCATCTTTCCAGTTGATCCTTTTCAGTCATATATACAGTATTAATAGTCCCAAGTAAATGATGTGTTCCTTGTAATCGTGTATTTCTTTGGCACTGTAATTTCAGAATGATTTGGAAATTCCTAAAAATGTGTTGTCTACTTGTTCCATTTCTTCTTTTTAAAAAACTGAGTGTTTTTTCCTCAAGGCATCCAAAGATAGGTTCTGGGCGTATCTGACAAATAAGTAGCCAATTTGGTAAAAATAATGATTCAAGGACAGTGAGAATGGTCAAACTAACATCCCATTTACCTGGGATGCTATTAAGATTTTACTGTGGGCACCATTACTAATACTTGAAATGAGATCTAGATATAGGCGTTGATGTAGATACTTAAATGAAATGTGTTATTTTTGTTTTTTTATCCTTTTTTGTTAATCCCTACAGTGATGTGTTGATCTTAAATGAGGGCGTAAATGTGATGTATTTAAGATGTGAAGTAGCTTGAACAGTGGCAGCCCTGTATTACATGAGCATCATATTATTTTTCATAATCAGATAGTCTCTTTGCTTTGAAATGATTGCTGTTTAAGTGATTAATTTATAAAATATGGAGGGAAATGAAAGGATTAAAATAATTTGACCTCTTGGGCTCAAGCAATCCTCCCACCTAGAATATGGCTAATTTTTATAAATGTTCCATGTGTATTTAGAAAGAATGCAACTTTTTCAGTTATTAAGTACAGTGTTATATTTATGTCTAAGAACTTGTTAATTATTCTCTTCATATCTTCTCTGTCTTGGTTTTGTTTTGGATTCGGGTTTAGTTTTATTTGGGGACTGATTTATGAGTTTCTCTAGTAAGAAAGACATGGTAATTAATGTCTCTCACCATGGCTATGGGTTTGTCAGTTTCTCCTTATAGATGTGTTAATTTTTGCTTTATTTATTTTGAATGTATGCTATTAAGTACATTAATAATAAGCCAAAATAATGAAACAATTTAGAATTAGAATTGTTTTATCTTTTTGTTGAATTGAATTTTTATCATTATGAAAGGGCCCTCTATCTGAACACACTTTTAGCCTTACAGTTTTTTTTTTTTAATTGTTGTTATTGCCGTTTTCTTGGATTAATATAACTAGTATAGTTTTCTTTTGGTTACTGTGGTATTTTCATTCTTTTTTTTTTTTTTTTTTTTTTGAGACGAAGTCTTACTCTGTTGCCCAGGCTGGAGTGTAGTGGCATGATCTCAGCTCACTGCAACCTCCATCTCCTGGGTTCAAGGAATTCTCGTGCCTCAACCTTCTGAGTAGCTGGGATTACGTGTGCGCACCACCATGCCTGGCTAATTTCTGTTTTTTAAGTAGAGATGGGGTTTCCCATTTTGGCCAGGCCAGTCTCGAATTCCTGACCTCAGGTGATCGCCCGCCTCAGCCTCCCAAAGTGCTGGGATTACAGGCGTGAGTCACCGCACCCGGCCAGTATTTTCATTCTTTAGTTTTTCATGTATTTTGGTTGGAGTTTTGTAAATAGAATAAGGTTGAGTTTTATTTTTGTTCTGAATGACAATCTTTATTTTTTAACTGGAGAACTTTAGTCAATTGTGTTACCAATAGATTTAGTTTTTTTTTTTAATTTTTTTTTTCTTTTTTGAGACAAGATCTCGCTCTGTTGCCCAGGCTGGAGTGCAGTAGCACGATCCTCTAGCCTCGATCTGCTGGACTCAACGATCCTCCCACCTCAGCCTCTCAAGTAGCTGGGACCACAGGCATGCGCTACTGTGCTGGGCTGATTTTTTAATTTTTTAGAGATGTTATCCCACTATGTTGCTTAAGTTGGTCTTGAATTCCTGGACTCAAGTGTTCCTACTGCCTCAGCCTCCCAAAGTGTTGGAATTACAGATGTAAGCCACCATGCCCAGCTCTGATTTACATGTATTTCTGTCCCCTTCTGTGGTTTTTCTATTTATCCAATTCTTCCTCTCATTCTTGCCAGTCTTTTGTGTTGAGTTGGACATATATATTTGTCTCATTCCATCTCCTCTCCATACCTTGCATGCATGTATACTTGTTTATAATTAATATATTATTTATTCTTTTAGTGGTTGCTCTGGCTATTTTAACATACTTTTCTTAGGAAAGTCCAATTAATCAGTATCTTTAACCTATTCCTGAATAATGTAGTAACTTAGCATGCTCTGGTTGTCCTCCTCCCAACCTGTAACAGTGTTGTCTGTTATCTTAGTTTTGGCATATTCTTCTTATGCATACATACAGAATTTTAGACAAATTACTGTTTTAGGTAGTAAACCTTTGTTTAAATTTATTTACCTAATTACTGTTTTCTTGGCTTATTGTTCCTTTTTGGATCTGAGACCTTTCTTCTATGATAACTTTTTTTCTACCTGAGGTACGTTCTTTAGAATTTCCTTTAGTGAAGATCCTTTGGTGAAACAGACACTTTTTTCTTTGTTTAAAGATGTCTTTATTTCATCTTCATTCTTGAAAGGTAGTTTCTCTGTGTGTAGAATTCTGTTTTCTCATCATATTGAAGACATTATTCCAGTACTTTGACTGCTAGTATTGCTGTTGAAAAGTCTTAATTGCCCTTCCTTTGTAAGTAATAACCCTTTTATTTGGCTGTCTTAAGCCTTTTTTTTCCTTCCCATTTAGTGTTTTGCAGTTTTGTATAATGTATTGAGGCGTTATTTTTTTCATTCCATCATTTTATTTTTTGTAATCCCACTTGGGATTCTTTGGGCTTCCTGGATCTGAGGATAATAATAATGTCTTTGAATAATTGTGGAAAATTCTTAACCATTATCTCTTTGAATAATGCCTCTTATTTTCTCCTTCTATAACTCTAATTAGACATATAGTCTATTTTTCATGTTACTTATGCCTTTTCATCCTTTTTCGTCTCCACAAACTCATTTAAGAGCTGGCTTATAGTTATAAATTCTTGCAGGAGATTTTCTTCTTTCTACCGGCATCAAGATCAAGCAGGCAAGTTTACTTGCTGTCATCTTCTACAAGGTAGGTTTACTGCTCATTCATTTGTACTTTGTGGATTTTGGGATTTGCAACTGTATGCAAGGCAGTCTTGATCTATATAGTCTGTCTCCCGCAGTCTGCAGTTTTCTAAGCAGCATTATGAAATTACCTTAAAGTCAAGAGCCACCTTTCGTAGCTTTTTACATTTGTGCCAAAATAGGAAAATGTTTAATAATAAAATTAAAAAAACAAATTATATATATATATATATAGCATTGCAGATTATATATATATACATATATATATAAAGCATTGCAGATTCCAGCAGTAGAGCCAGTCTGGACATCTAACCTACCATGTTGCTAGAAATAGAACTCCTTGATCCATTTCAAATAACATACAACTTACGTAAGGTTTGTATGAGAAACATAATACAGAATGCTAATCGGCGGTCTCCCATTAACAAAAAAAGGCCCTGGCCTTAAGTCTGGTAAATTCATGCCTTTTTATATGTTTAAGCTAAAATAAAATGATTCATGCCTTTTTATATGTTTAAGCTAAAATAAAATGATTCATGCCTTTTTATATGTTTAAGCTAAAATAAAATGTTTAAGGTAAGGGGTGTGTGTGGGGGTGGTATGTGTGTTTTAATTTCCTGCCTTATCCAACTAACTTCATGTCCATTTGAATTAAGATGGATTCTATTGGACTTCCTCTTTTATTCCTCACATTATACATTTGTCACCTTTTTCTCTTTGCAACAAAAATGGCATGTGTTAAGTTTATATTTTTAAAAATTTAGGTTCCCTTATATTATTCAGATGCATTATTTTCAAAACACATTCATAAAAAGTGATAATACCCTATCTATAATTATATTAATCTTTCAACTTCATAGTCTTAGTCTGTTCTCCATGAGTTTATTTCTATATTTTGTTATGCAAATTCTCCACAAAATAACATAACATTTAGTTACACAGAGGCCCTCCTAGATGCCATGACACCCCGGTAGCAAGAGCACACCAAGAACCCAAATCTTGGTTTCTAATACAAGTTGATTATCCTTATCCTAAATGCTTGGGATCAGATGTGTTTTGGATTTCAAGGGTTTTGTTTTGTTTTGTTTTGTTTTGTTTTGTTTTGTTTTGTTTTGAGACAGAGTCTCACTCTGTTGCCCAGGCTGGAGTGCAGTGGCATGATCTCAGCTCACTGCAACCTCTGCCTCCTAGGTTCAAGTGATTCTCCTGCCTCAGCCTCCCGAGTAGCTGGGATTACAGGCACATATCACCATGCCTGGCTAATTTTTTGTATTTTTAGTAGAGATGGGGGTTTCACCATGCTGGCCAGGCTGGTCTTGAACTCCTGGTCTCTTGATCTGCCCACCTTGGCCTCCGAAAGTGCTGGGATTACAGGCGTGAGCACCGTGCCCAGTTGGATTTCAGGGGGTTTTTTGGATTTCAAAGTATTTGCATATACATAATGAGATATCTTGGGGATGGGACTCAAGTCTAAACACAAAATTTATGTTTCATATATGCCTTTACACATAGCCTGAAGGTGATTTATACAATATTTTAAATAATTTTGTGCACGCATCATGTGAGGTCAGGTGTGAAATTTTCCACCTGTGGTGTCATGTTGGTGCTCAAAAATTCTCAGAATTTTCCAGTTAGGGATGCTGAATCTGTACCCTTCTCCTTTAAAAAGGACCAGGGTTCCTTGGAGAAATGGCTTAATCTAGGACTAGGGCAAGAAATAGACAAGATCCACTTTGGGAGGCCAAGGCGGGCAAATCACGAGGTCAGGAGTTCGAGACCAGCCTGGCCAACATGGTGAAACCCTGTCTCTACTAAAAATATAAAAAATTAGCTGGGCAGGGTGGCGGGCGCCTGTAACCCCAGCTACTCGGGAGGCTCAGGGAGGAGAATCGCTTGAACCCAGGAGGTGGAGGTTGCAGTGAGCCGAGATTGTGCCACTGCACTCCAGCCTGGGCGACAGTGCGGGACTCCGTCTCAAAAAAATAAAAATAAACACCGGGTGTGGTGGCTCACGCCTGTAATCCCAGCACTTTGGGAGGCCGAGGCGGGTGGATCATGAGGTCAGGAGATTGAGACCATCCTGGCTAACACAGTGAAACCTCGTCTCTACTAAAAATACAAAAAATTAGCTGGGTGTGGTGGTGCGCGCCTGTAGTCCCAGTTACTAGGGAGGCTGAGGCAGAAGAGTGACATGAACCCAGGAGGCAGAGCTTGCAGTGAGCCGAGATGGCTCCACTGCACTCCAGCCTGGACGACAAAGCGAGACTCCATCTCAAAAAAAATAAATAAAATTAAAAAAAATTTAAAAATAAAAATAACAAAATAGACAAGATCAGCTTAGAATATCTTGTAGTGCCAAAAAAAAAAAAAGAAGGGCTTTAACAAAAAACCCACAAAATGGGACTATGTCAAAGGGGCATAGGAGTCACCTAAAAGAGCTAACAGTGATCAAAGTTGGAATAATTTGAAAAAGAAAATAAGTAAAGTATAAAGTAGTATTGAATTATAACTCAGAGTATAAAATAAATATCCACGGGCTGATACTGGTATGAATAAATGATTGAATAAATGAATAAATAAGTAAATGGAGAAGAGACAAATCTGTACAGAAGAACTCCAAATAATGTATGTCAATACTCCACTTTCATCATGGTGAAACACAACTCCCTAATCCTTAAGTGTGGGCTGTGCATGCCTTTCTTCCAAGAAGTACAGTACTTCCAAGAAGCGCAGAAGAGTTCGGGGAGAAGTAACTTCACAGTGGAGAAACCTGACAGCCAGGTAGGTTGTCAGGGGTAACATCAACAGTGATAAGTCATGTTGATAGTGTGTTTCAAGGGCTATGTTGTGATAAAAGTGGCACTTTATCTCTGTGATCCTCCTGTCCAAATCCCATACTCCCAGTCTAATTATGAGAAAAGCATCAAATTCCAAGAGAGGAGAGGCATTCTACAAAATACTTTACCAGTGCTCCTGAAAATGGTCAGGATTATCAAAAACAAGAAAAATCTGAAAAACCATTACTGCCAAGAGGATCCTTAAGAGACATGATGACTAAATGTAATGAAGTTTGTTTTTTAAAAAAACCACAAAACTGAGTCCCTCAAGAATTTTTTTAAACCTAGAAGTCACGTACTTTGCAACTTTTATTAGATTTTAGATCGCATCCCACTCTTGAATGCATATTTCCCCTGGAGCAACCCATGTTTTAAAAAATTTAGTAAAGGAGGATATCAGATAACCAGTTCTTACAAACAGGCCCAACATTTATTATGTTGCATTTGCTGCCATCTGAAGGCCTACTCACACAAATGGTAGAAAGTTGTGTTTATTAAAATCTTAACTTCTTTAATATTTCAAATTGTTAAACTTCAGGGTAAACAAAATACTTATGAAAATACTGACACTATACCTTAGAATGTATAATTTAACTGAAGGAAGCGTGTGTATGTGTGTTTGGCCTACTCTGTAAAAATAAAGAATATAGCATTAATATTATTAGGCCCAGTTAGTCTATTCTTAGTATAGTTACTGGTACAAAAGTAACACTGGGCCAGGTGCAGTGGCTCACACCTGTAATCCTAGTACTTTAGGAAGCTGAGGCAAGTGGATCACTTGAGCCCGGGAGTTTGAGACCAGCCTGGCAACATGGCGAAACTCCTTCACTATTAAAAATACAAAAATTAGCCACATGCGGTGGCATATGTCTGTAGTCCCAGCTACTCGGGAGACTGAGGCAGGATGGTCACTTGAGCCCTGGAGGTGGAGTTTGCAGTGAGCCGAGATTGCACCACTGCACTCCAACCTGGGCGACAGGGTGAGACCCTGTCTCAAAAAAACAAAAACAAAAACAAAACACTGTATTATTGTAATTCAGGGGAAGTAGTTTTGATATAAATCTAATAACTTTATGTAAAAAGTCATCTTATTCTTTGATGTAATTCTAACAAATTTTTTATAATTTAAAGGGAGATACTGATTTCAAATAAGTTATTTCTCCATTTTCAGAATAATTTTTCCTCACACACTCGAAAGATGATTTTATTATCTTTTTATTATTAAAGCTGATATTATCAGGGCCATATATTAAGAGCATTTATTGCCTCTACAACCAGATATAGGTGGCAGGGGGTTATGTTCTGAATATTTTTCTTTACTGACAGACATACTTAGTATAACAAACATATTAATTTGCAGCATTCTAATTAAAAAATGAAAATGTGCGTGCTGTCAGACCCAATCTTAAACAGGTTCAGCCTTATCAACTAGAGGAATTTAAAACCTTACTTTATGATGCCTTTATCTTTGATTTATAGTTGGTCGTTCGTATCCGTAGGTTCCACACCTGCAAATTCAATCAGCCACAGATTGAAATTATTTGAAATAGAAAGCAGTATAAAAAATATTACAAAATACAGCATAACAACTATTTAGATAGCATTTGTATTGTAAGTAATCTAGAGGTTATTTAAAAGTATGCAGGAAAAAAGTATAAAGAAGAAAAAAGACTAGCTCTAAAATTCTTTATTTTTTCAAACAGATTTTTAATGAATCAGGGTATGTAAAGAAAGAAAATATTTAAACTAATATTGTTTGTAGCTAAACCATTATTTCATTGGTCTGTGATGTTCCAAACTTGTACCTTCCAACCATATGTAACCATGTTTCTATTTTCGCTGAAATAACTCAGTAGACCAAAGATGTTGGTGTTGGAATTGCATATGGCAGATAGTTCAAGTATATTCAAAGTAAATTCTAGTTAATATTAAGTACCTTTTAATGTTAGAAATTAAAAGAGCTTAGGAAAAGCTGTAGGATGAGAAATCCAATATAAACAGTTGTTTCAATCCTAGAGTATCTTCACCTTCACCCAGGCTCATCCCAGGACTGCAAAACGTCAAAGAATGAGCTAGCTTGGAGGAAATAATGTGGCTTGGATAATGACTCTTAGGCAGTTAACTTACCCAGATAGTGTCTTCAGGAGTTACATCTGCTATAATAACTATAATGCAAATGACAGTTTTTGAATCTATAGTACAAAAAGGAAAACATCAGGTACTACCTCAGTCTTATGAGTATACTTGCTCACATTGATAACATGGTAGCATTGCTTCTAAAAGAAATTTTGTGATACTGTATCTTAAATTTCATATTTTTCATGAGATAGCTGTCAGTTTACAGACAAATCTAAGTGATAATTTTGAGCCCCATTTTTACAAGTCATCTCAATAAGTAACTATTAAGTAACATATGTTAATAAGTAAAAATGTAAAAGCATTTGGTTGTAGTTTTATTGATATGTTTGCACATTGCAGAAATTCAGGAACAAATTTTATGAATACTTATGTTGCTATTTTTAAACAATATCTGATATTATTCATTCAACTAAAACTTATTAAGCATTTAATATCTGTCTGGCAATCTTCAGGCACCAAGGATATTTCGGTGAACAAAACAAAATCTTTGTCACTATGGAGTTTACGTTTTGTGGTGGCATTGGAGTGAAGAGCTAGGGAATAAAAAAACAAGTCAAAATGTAGTATGCCACTTGGTGGTAAGTCATTTGGAGAATGACGTAGTAGGGAAAGAGGAAAAGGGTGTATCATCATGGGCTAGTGGGTAAGGGTTTATCTATTTCATATGTAGTGTGCTCAGGAAAATTCTTCAATAAATTGATTTGTGAGCAAAAACCTGAAGCAAGTGAAGGAGCAAGCTATACTGATACCTGGTAGAAGAGCATTCCAGGTACAAAGAACAGTAGTTGCAAAGGACCTGAGATAGGAACATAATTAGTGTATTCTACAAACAGCAAGGAGGCCACTGTGGCTGGAGCAGAGTATGGAGAGAGAAGAATTTTAAGGTACATGATCAGTAGTGGAACAGGAGAGGCAGAAAATGATACTAAAAAATTAGGATCTCATAGAGACCATTGAAAAGTCCTTAATTTTTATTCTCAGAGGAATAGGGGGAGCCATTGCAGGCCTTTGTCAGGATAAATTGTGAACCACTTTGAAGTGGACAAAAAATGACAAATGGGTGTCCTGTCTAGCTCAGCCATTGAGTTTATCTCTGTCTCATTTTGTGGGCAGGGTCAGGGGGTGGAGAGGCTTTCTTTCTTTTTTTTTTTTTTTTTTAAGAGTACTGGAACTTCTTAAAAATGCAATTGAATCATAAACATTGATGTAAAAATCCTCAACAAAACCAAATTCAGCAGCATATCAGTGGGATTATATACTATGATCAAGTGCGTCTTATTCCTGGAATGCAGGGATGGTTCAACATATGAAAATTGTTCAATGTAATATACACATTAAAAGAATGAATGGGAGAAAACCACATGATTGTGTCAATTGATGCAGAAAAAACATTTGACAAAATTCAGCATTCTTTCATGATTTAAAAAAACACTAAAACTAGAAGTAAAAGGAGCCAGGTGCAGTGGTTCATGTCTGTAATTTTAGCACTTTGAGGAGGCTGAGGTGGGTGAGTCACTTGAGATCAGGAGTTTGATACCAGCCTGGCCAACATGGTGAAACCCCATCTCTACTAAAAATATAAAAATTAGCTGGGCATAGTGGTGCGCACCTGTAATTCCAATTACTCAGGAGGCTGAGGCAGGAGAATCGCTTGAACCCGGGAGGAGGGGGTTGCAGTGAGCCGAGATCATGCCACTGCATTCCAGCCTGGGTGACAGCAAGACTCCATCTTGGAAAAAAAATTAATAATAAATAAATAAATAAAAGGAAACTATTTCAACATAGTAAAAGCCATATATGAAAAATACAGTGAATGTCATATTCAGTGGTGAAAGACTGAAAAGATTTTCCTCTAAGATCAGGAACAAGGCAAGAATTCCCACTTTCACCAATTCTATTAAATATCATACTGGATATTCCATCCAGAGCAATTAGGCAAGAAAAAGAAAAGGCATCCAAATTGGAAAGAAGTAAAGTGGTCTCTGTTTATAGATGATATGATCCTGTACATAGAAAACCCTGAAAAGTTAGCATTTTCATCTAACAATGAACAATACGAAAAAGAAATTAAGAAAACAATTTCATTTACAATAGCATCAAAAAGAATAAAATACAAATAACCAAAGAAGTGAAAGATTTTTACAATGAAAACTATGAAACATTGCTCAAAGAAATTAAATAAATGAAAAACATCTGATTTTCATGGATTGGAAGTCTTCATATTGTTAAGATGTGAATACTAAAAATAATCTACAGAATCATGCCATTCCTATCAAAACCACAATGATGATTTTTGCAAAATTAGAAACGCCCATTCTGCAATTCATATGGAATATCAAGGGACTCTCAATAGCTAAAACAATCTTGAAAAAGAAGAAGAAAGCTGGTGACTCACACTTCCTGATTTAAAAACTTACTACAAAGCTACAGTAATCAAACAGCATCGTATTGGCATAAATTTAGGCAGACATATAGCCCAATGGAATAGAGCAGAGAACCCAGAAATAGACCGATGTTGTGGCTCACACCTGTAATCCCAGCACTTTGGGAGGCCAAGGTGGGTGAATCATGAGGTCAGGAGTTCAAGACCAGCCTGGCCAACATGGTGAAACCCTGTCTGTACTAAAAATACAAAAAATTAGCTGGGTGTGGTGGCAGACGCCTATAATCTCAGCTATTCGAGAGGCTGAGCAGGAGAATTGCTTGAACCCAGGAGACGGAGGTTGCAGTGAGCTGAGATCGTGCCACTGCACTCCAGCCTGGGCGAGAGTGTGAGACCCTGTCTCAAAAAAAAAAAAAAAAAAACCCCAGAAATAAACACTTGCGTATATGGTCAAATAATTTTTGACAAGGGTGCCAAGACTATTCAATGGGAAAGGAACAGTCTCTTCAACAAGTGATGCTGGAAAAACTGGATATCTACATACAAAATAATGGAGTTGGATCTTCACCTAGCACCATATACAAAAATTAACTTAAAATGAATCAAAAGTATACAACTCTTGTAAGGAAATGTAGGGCGAATGCTTCATGACATTGGATTTGGCAGTGGTATCTTGGATGTAACACCAAAGGCACGGACAATACAAGAAAAAACTTCTGAAACTCAAAACCAAAAACTAATTTAAAAATGGGCCAAGGACTTGAATAGACATTACACTAAAGAAGATATACAAAGGCCAGTAAGCATATGAAAAGATGTTTAACATCACCAATTATTAGAAAAATGCAAATCAGAAATACAGTGAGATACTACCCTCACACTCATTAGGATGGCTACTTTTTTTTTTGGAGACAGAGTCTCGCTGTATTGCTCAGGCTGGTGCGCAGTGGTGTGATCTCAGCTCACTGCAACCTCCCCCTCGCAGATTCAAGTGATTCTTACGTCTCAGCCTCCCAAGTAGCTGGGACTATAGGTGTGCACCACCACACCTGGCTAATTTTTGTATTTTTATTACAGGCAGGGTTTTGCTATGTTACCTGGGCTGGTCTTGAACTCCTGGCCTCAAGTGATCTGCTCACCTTGGCCTCCCAAAGTGCTGGGATTACAAGCATGTGACACCATGCCCGGCTAATTTTTGTATTTTGAGTAGAGATGGGGTTTTACCCTGTTGTCCAGGCTGGTCTTGAACTCCTATCCTCAAGTTTCACCTGGTTCAGCCTCCCAAAGTGCTGGGATTACAGGTGTGAGCCACTGCACCTGGCCAAGGATGGCTACTATTTTTTAAAAAATAGAAAGTAACAAATGTTGGTGAGGACGTGGAAAAATTGGAAACCTTATGCACTGTCGGTGAGAATGTAAAATGGTACAGTTTCTGTGGAAAAGAGTATGGCTGTTTCTCAAAAAATTAAAAACAGAATTACCATATGATGCAGCAATTCAACTTCTGAGTATACCCAAAAGAACTGAAGGCAGTGTCTTGAGGTATTTGTACACCCATATCTATTTGTACAAAGTAGCCGAAGGTGGAAGCAACCCAAGTGTTCATTGACAGATGAATGGATAAGTAAAATGTGGTATATACATGCAGTGGAATATTATTCAGCCTTAAAAAGGAAGGAAATTCTGTAATATGCTACAACATGGATGAACCTTGAAGACATTATGCAAAGTGAAGTAAGCCAGTCACACAAAGACAAATGCTATGTGATTCTACTTATGTGAAGGAGGTAGTATAGTCAAAATCAGAGAGAAAGTAGAATGGTTTTGTCAGGGGATAGGGGGAGGAGGGAGTTACTGTTTAACGGCCGTGGAGTTTCAGTTTTACAAGATGAAAAGAAGCCTAGGCAACATAGTGAGACCTCGCCTCTACAAAACATTAAAAAGTTAACCGCACGTGGTGGGATGTACCTGTGGTCCTAGCTAATTGAGAGGCTGAGATGAGAGAATCCCTTGAGCCTAGGCTGTCAAGGCTGCAGTGAGCTATGGTCACATCACTGCCCTCCTGCCTAGTTGACAGAGTGAGACCCTGTCTCAAAAAGAAAAAAAGAATTACAAGATGGATGATGGATAGTTAAGATGGTAAATTTTATGTGTATTTTACCACAATAAAAAAGTAGAAAATGCAATTAAATCTTATTCATAGAAATAAATATAAATTATGCCCAGTGGAATGCAGTTGATTACTGCCCTGTGAATATGCCTGTTTTGCATCTATTTGTAAATTTCTTTCAGAACTCCTTATTCCCTGTGTATGTGTAGTTCTTGGAATGTTCCGAACCAGTTGTAACATCTTACTAATTCCATTATTAATGAGTTAAATTGTATCTTTGGCATATGTTTGTTTTACTGTTTTCTCAGAGTCATGAATTTTACCATTTTTAGAAGAATGTATCCATTAATACTTTTTTTTTTTTTTTTTTTTTTTGTGAGTCAGGGTCTTGCTTTCTCACCCAGGCTAGAGTACAATGGCACAGTCATGGCTCACACAGCCTCTGACTTCTGGGCTCAAGGGATCCTTCCATCTCAGCCTCCTAATAAATAAGTAGCTAGGACTACAGGTGCATACCACCACATCTGGCTAAGTTTTTTTTAATTATTATTTTTTAGAGATGGGTTCTTGCGATGTTGCCCAGGCTGGTCTTAAACTCCTGGCCCCAAGTGATCTACCCACCTTAGCCTCCCGAGTTGCTGGAATTACAGGCGTAAGCCACTGCACCAAGCTCCTGTATTAATACTTTTTAACAGAATTAATCTGGTTGCTGTGTTGAGAAAAGACTAGAGCAGGACAATCAGAGGCAAAGACCAATTAGAAGGCTGTTGGAAAAATTCATAAAGAAATGTTGGTAACTTGGACCAGAGAAGTAATAGTTTCGAAATGGTAAGCAGTAGTTGAACTTGGATATATTTTGAAGATACATCTGAAAGGATTGATGGATTGGATATGGGATGTGAGAGAGTAAGGTGTGAAGGATGACTGCAAGATTTTTGGATATTAATCTTAATGAAATGTGTAAGTAATTCCTTCTCAAACATTTTTAGGTTGGTAACTTTTATTTTCGATTCTTAGGAGTTTAGTTGGTTTGACTAAGAAATGTAAAAGCTGGTGATCGTGGCTCTTTTCTCATAAGGTATCTTTTCCACTGATTATAGTGTAATATATAATTACTGTATTGAAAACATCAATAACAGCTGCTTAAGTCAGGGTTCTGGCAGGAACCCTGTAATGGAAAAGAATTTAATAAAGGGATTATTTACACATTATGGGCAGGTTAAGGGAAATCAGCAAGTGATATTGGCCAGGTTTGCTGGGAACACCAGGCTGTTAGGAACAGCTCTTAACACTCCTAGGTGTCTAAAAGGGGACAGAGAGAAGAAGTGGTTACCTGAATCAGCAAGAGCTATAAGTATGTGAGAGAGCTGCCTAACAGGGGCCATTACTAGAACCTCAGTAAGGAAGGGAACCACAGCCAATCTGGTCTGCTGGTGCCTCCATGCAGGTGAGGCTCCTAGGGTGCAGAGTAGAGTAGAGAAGGTAAGAGAGTGGCTTTGGAGGGTCAAATGGAAAATATACAGCATTACAGATAACTTTTAAGCCCTACCTTAAAACAAACGAATACACTTATGTGCTTCAAGTTTAAAAATAGAGAAATGAAGAACATAATTATTTAGTGGTAGAAAGTTATAAAAACTCTGTTGGGTAGGTTTTAATGACATTAAACAGAATTAGTACAGCTAAAAATCAACCATAAAATTTCGTGAAGTCTTTAGAGGTTTTATATCATATTAAATGTTTTACTTTGGACTTACAAAGTTAAAAATGCTTTTTATCTTTTTTATGTGTTTTACTTAGAATTAATTGAATATAATATTTTATAACTTCAGAAATAATAACTTAAGAAATATGCTTTATATTTCTTAAGTATTTAAAAGCTGTTTTGTTGTGTCTTTTTGTTCCCTTTAATGTAAAGTAGTTCAGATTTAGTTTAGTCCTTGAAATTTATTTCAATTGAAAAAAAGCTCAAATCATCACGTCTAACTTTGTTGTGGTTAATTTTGCGTATTTAATTCATTTTGTTTTTAGAGACAACATCACACTTCTTAACCAGTAATGGACTCTACTGAAACACTGTCAGTGATTGGGAACTCAGCATTTAAAGGGAACTCAGTTCTTTGTTGGGCAGATAGAAGTTTGTTCCATTTGCATAGACTTCTATGGTTTGGTCTGTCTCCTATTTCAGGAGCAAATCAAGCCTATTATTCCATAAGATGGAAATTTGAAGACAGTTGTCTGTCTCTGTTCTGCTCTTCCATATTGCTAAATATTTTCTTCTCCACACTGGTTTCTACAGTCTTACCTTATTGATTCAACAATGTTCTTTCTGTCCCATCTCACCTTGCCTCAGTCTTCCCCTAGGCTTCTGTGATACCACACTCTTGGGGGTTGTCCTCTTGTTTCTTGGAGAGTGAATGTCCAGTCTCACACTGGGCAGTCTCATCTGTCCGTATGCTTGGATCTGTAAGTTGATGGCTCCCAAATCTCTCTCCCATCTCCACACCTGTATTTCTATTTGTTGAGCATCTCCATTTGGATGTCTCACAGACATCAAAGTACATTCAAAACTGAGCTTATGTTTTTCTAAATCTTGTGTCCTTCCTATGTTCCCTGGCTCAATGTATGTACTGTCAACCTCAACTAAAAATGTATTTTCCTTGACTCCTGCTTTCCTTCCCAGTCTAATCAATCATCAGGTGTTATTAAGGCTAGCGCTTAAGTATCACTCTAATCCATCCTTTTATTTTTTTCCATCTTCATTGTTTAGTAACTTAATTCAGTCCTCATAGTTATTGCATGCAACAACCACTTCCAAACCTGCAAAAACCATATGAAGTGTAGGGAGTGTTGGTAGGAAATATTTTTAACTCAACCTGTGAGGAAATACAGATTCAGAGAAGTTAAGTAAGAACTCAGATCTCTCTAGTGTCTTACATATTTTAACTAAGTCTAAAATGAAAGGCTTTGTTTTTAGCATTCTAAATTTCTCCAGAAGACATTATCTCCAATAATACCAGCCCGGGCGGTGGAGCAAGACCTGTCTCAAAACATACAATACCACCAAAGCCTTTCATTTTAAATTCTAATGTAGTGTTTAAAGTACATTTAGATAGCAGAGATATTGTATGCCATTTGTCAATTACATGAGGATTAAAACCTCACCTGAGCCATACTGCACTTTCTATTTAGAAGGATGAATCATTTCTGGAAATACAGTTTTGTAATTTACATGTGGAAAATTTAAAACTTTAAGGCTTCAACATGAGTATTTTATGTACATAATTATAGGAAACCAATATTCTTTGTAGCTGTTGAATTAAGTTCAAAGACCTTTCAAAGATAATTCGAAGTCTTTTTAAAAAGATTATTTAAAGTACACAGCTTTTCAGCCAGTATTGGTGAAGAAACATTTTGAGAGTATGACGGAATAAAACATCTTCTTAGAAATTTCAGCTGTTTTTTGTTGAGATTTGTTCTCTTCACATGTGTCTTTAAAAAAAAGAAAAAAGAAAGGAAGAAAGAAATATTCTCAAAGTTGCTTTCAAATCCCAGCACTTTGGGAGGCTGAGGCAGGAGTATTGCCTGAGGCCGGGAGTTCTAGACCCCTTGGGCAACATTGTGAGACCTTGTCTCTACAAAACATTTAAAAAATTAGCTGGGTGTAGTGGTATACGCCTGTAGTCCTAACTACTTTGGGAGGCTGATTCGGGAGGATCACTTGAGCCCAAGGGGTTAAGGCTGCAGTGAGCTTTGATCGCCCCACTACACTGCAGCCTGGGCAATGGAGCGAGACCCTGTCTCAAAACAAACAAACAAACCCAACTACCAAATTATATGTTATTGTAAGTTGTTTTCAGAGGGATGAGCTCAAGTGTAGTTATGAATGTGGCTCTTCAGAATTACCTTCACCATGGAAGATTGATATATGTTTAAATTAAGATCCAGATAAATATGAAGGAAAGCAGACCATGAAACCTTTAGAGGAAGGATGCATATTGGCTTTGTTAATGTGGTAGAGAGGAAAACTGAACATTCTAAATTTGGCTTCTAGTAAAATTTTGATTGATTTCTTCACCTTCATTTCCCTATTGAAAAATGGGGAAAATAGTTCCCAGCAGTCTGCATTATGAGATTGTTTTTTAGATCAGTATTTAAGAAGGGCTCAAAAGAACATCACATCAGTCGCGGATGCTCTGAAATCCTACCACTTGATAGTAACTATCTTCAACATCTGGGAAGGAGTAAAGAAAAGATGGTCCAAACAACTTTTCATTTCTGTTATTTGTAATGCGTTGATAGTTCTTTCATTGACTGTATGGCATGTTTTATGGATCCTAAGAAACATTTTCCAGTTTTATTCACTAAAATTTGGGTGTGTCTTACAATTAGTGGCATATTACAGTTAAATTGACTTTTTTTCTTTCTCAGTGGTATATAAAATATCAGTCTTAAAATCAATCATCTCTGGCCGGGCACGGTGGCTCACGCCTGTAATCCCAGCACTTTAGGAGGCCAAGGCGGGCAGATCACCTGATGTCAGGAGTTCGAGACCAGCCTCAACATGGAGAAACCCCGTCTCTACTAAAAATACAAAATTATCCGGGCATGGTGGTGCATGCCTGTAATCCCAGCTACTCGGGAGGCTGAGGCAGGAGAATTGCTTGAACCTGGGAGGCGGAGGTTGCAGTGAGCCAAGATCATGCCATTGCATTCCAGCCTGGGCAACAAGAGCGAAACTCCGTCTCAAAAAAAAAAAAAAAAATCATGTCTCAGCTTTGATTAAAAACAGGATATATGTCTATTAATATTCAAAATAACAACAATAACAGTACAGTGACCACCATACCTGAGGATCACTTTTTTGGTAGGTAGCCTCTACTTTCTTAAACACAACCAAGAACTGGAAAGTAAGAAACAAAGGCTTCTGATGCTTAAAATCACTGTTACAGAACTCATGAAGTAAAGGCCAGGTACTTAAACTTACAAGATCCCTTTGCCCTCTGAGTGTAGTGTCTTATTTTGTAGGTCATTAAGTTAATCCTAGGTATCTTATTACAGAGTCCACAGGGATTCAAAAGAGTAAACTGTGGGAGGCTGAGGTGGGCAGATCTGAGGTCAGGAGGTCAAGACCAGCCTGGACAACATAGTGAAACCCTGTCTCTACTAAAAATACAAAACTTAGCCAGGCGTGGTGGCGCATGCCTGTAATTCCAGCTACTTGAGAGGCTGAGGCAGGAGAATTGCTTGAACCCAGGGGGCAGAGGTTGCAGTGAGCCAAGATCGCACTGTTACGCTCCAGCCTGGGTGACAGAGCGAGACTCCATCTCAAAAAAAAAAAAAAGTAAACTAAAAAGGAATGCATATAAATGTTTATTAAGTGGTGGTTCTAGGACTTACTGTACTTTCTGCTGAGAATGAGTGACCCATAAATAATTAAAAATTATTTTTTAAAAATAACACAAAACTCAGAACAGGCCACTTAGAGCTATTTTTTTGTTTTTGTTTTTGTTTTTAGACGGAGTCTCAGTCTCACTCTGTTGCCCAGGCTGGAGTGCAGTGGCACGATCTCGGCTCACTGCAACCTCCGCCTCCCAGGTACACAAGATTCTCCTGCCTCAGCCTCCCGAGTAGTTGGGATTACAGGCGCCCACCTCCACGCCCGGCTAATTTTTTGTATTTTTAGTAGAGACGGGGTTTCACTGTGTTAGCCAGGATGGTCTCGAACTGCTCACCTCATGATCCGCCTGCCTCAGCCTCCCAAAGTGCTGGGATTACAGGCATGAGCCACTGCGCCTGGCCCACTTGGAGCTATTTTAGGAGGAGCTTGCAACCTATGTCAGTTACGCTGATTACAGCTTAGAAGAAATTTCTTATCAAAATGTAATCTGATTGCACTAGCACTTTCTTTAAGGGACAATATGATTGTACCTTTAAATTTTGATTGGAGAATATTGTTGATTAAATTTTCCCTTCTTATGGCTTAATGGAATTACTAGAACATATTTTTCCTTGAAAGTATCAGGAAAAAAAAAAAAACAACTTTTGGGAGGCATCTGTTACACATCTGAAATAGGATTTGATTCTGTAATTCCAGTGGTCTCTAGACCTAGATAATTCTACCCATGTTGCTAGATGGCACCAGGGTGCCATTTTTAGGCCTTAGGGCTAAGGAATGGGCGTAGGTGGTAGGGAGGTGTTAGGAAAGAAGTAGGGAAGAAAAACTTTGGGAACATATTGTGGTACTGAAGACTGTCTCTAGGAGTTCTCAGTGGGCAGTTGCATACCAGGTGTCCAGCTGCATTATTTATGTTTGAAGTAAACCCAGGCTGTGTATCTCCATGAATTCATAGTATTGGGGGCTTTTCAAGACATTCATTCCCCTAAGATGTGAATTTTGAGCATAGCTTGTTGGCCTCAGGCACTTTAACCTGAGAGTAGATGTTAAGTTCTGCTTGTTGGCAGGTTTCCAGCATTTACTCATTAGAGTTTCCCTACTTAAATGCTCCTGGCAGTTTCCCTTGGCCACTGTGTTCTTCACAGTCTGCCCAAACGTGTTTTGTATGTAGTCTGCTTTTGGGCTCTGCTTAGACACTTACAGCTTTTGTTTCTAAAGAACCCTTCAGTAAGTATTGATTTGTATTTTCTTTAGTTAATAATTCATTGATTATAAAAGCTATTCAAACACTAGAAAACATAAAAAGAAAAAAATCCTTTTCATTCTACCACCAAATGAATCAGTGTTAACATTTTAGGGTGTGTTCATCTAGTCTCTTTTTGTGGGTTTATGTATTTTATGTGGAGGTAGGGGAGAGAAAAATAGGTGTAAAACATTATTTTTTAAAAATGCAAATCCTCTCAAGTTTGCTACTGGGTGTGAAGAGCAACTTTTAAAATAAAATTTTGTAGAATAATTTTAGAATGTTAAGTTGCAAAGATAGTACAGAGATTCCCATATACCCTTCACCTAGCTTCCCCTAATGTTAACATCTTACATAACCGTGACATATTTGTCAAAACTAAGAAATTAATACTAGTACAATACTATTAACTAAACTACAGACTATTTACATTTCTTCTGTTTTTCTAATGTTCTTTTTCTGTTCCAGGATCCAACCTAGGGATACATATTGCATTTCGTGGTTTGTTGTTTTGAGACAGTGTCTTACACTGTTGCCCAGGCTAGAGTGCAGTGGCATGATCACAGCTCACTGCACTGTTGGCCTCCTGGACTCAAGCGATCCTCTCACCTCAGCCTCCCCAGTAGCTGGGATTACAGGCGTTCGCCACCACGCCCAGCTAATTTTTTTTTTTTTTTTTTTGTAGAGACAGGATCTCACTAAGTTGCCCAGGCTGATCTTGAATTCCTGGGCTCAAGCAGTCCTGCCTACTTGGCCTCCTAAAGTGCTGGGATTGTAGGTGTGAACCACGTGCTCAGCCCAGCTTTATTTTTTTTAATAATAGTTTTTTTTTTTACCTTTTTTCGTTTTTCTTTTTTTTGAGACGGAGTCTCACTGTCACCCAGGCTGGAGTGCAGTGGCGCAATCTCAGCTCACTGCAACTTCTGCCTCCCAGGCTCAAACAATTCTCCTGACTCAGCCTCCTGAGTAGCTGGGATTACAGGCATGTGCCACCACGCCTGGCTAATTTTTGTATTTTTAGTAGAGATGGGGTTTCATCATGTTGGCCAGGCTGGTCTCAAACTCCTAACCTTAGGTGATCTGCCCGCCTCAGCCTCCCAAAGTGCTGGATTACAGGCATGAGCCACTGTGCCCAGCCCTTTTTTCTTATACTTAATTTTATATCATGAACATTTTGTCTTTGTCATTAAATAGCTTTTGATCAATACTTATTTTAAGAGCTCTGTAAAAGTTAATCACAGGGATAGATGTGCTCGGATGCAAACTTTTCTGGTAAACTTTTTGTTGTTGGCATTTCATGAGGGGGAATGTTACAAAACGTATATACAATTGACCCTTTAACAACACAGGGTTTGAACCGTATGGATCCACTTATAGATGGATTTTGTCAACCAGAAAGTATTTGTGGGATGCGAAATTTCCATATACAAAGGGCTGACTTTTCATACACACAGATTCCACAGGGATGACTGTGGCACTTGAGTGTGCACGTGTTTTGGTCCATACAGAGGCACTGGAACCAATACCCAGATACACCAAGGGATGACTATACAGAACAAACATTTTTATTAGTGGGATACTTGAATCGGGTGTGTTAGATTGTAACAGATATTTTGAGTGCACTGCTCTAGAAGTAGAGAATAAATAGGCAAATTTAGTTTTCTTTGAGAATATATTTAACAATATTTTAGGTTGATTTAAATGCAGAAACATTTAAATGAGCTATTTGTGAAACAGTTTGTTTTGGGGGTTATAGTTGCTTGGCATTTGGCATAGCTTCTTTTGATCAGTGTGTGTGTGGCGGGGGGGCGGTGTACACATGGTATACACATTTCATGTGCACATAGTCAATATTAGACTTTAAAAAAAAATTAGAGATGATGTCCTGCTATGTTGCACAGGCTGGTCTCAAAGTCCTGGCCTCAAGCAATCCTCCTGCCTCAGTCTTCCAAAGTACTGGGATTACAGGCGTAAGCCAGCACACCTGGCCCATATTTAGACTTTTAATATTAGTCTAGTAACATCATATCCACCTGAGTTTGGAAATACAGATTTATAGTAAATTGTGCTTATACTTTTCTATGTTCAGTTTTGAAAAATATCTTTTAATTTACTTTTCTTTCTTTCTTTCTTTCTTTTTTTTAAGTCTCACTCTGTTACCAAGCCTGGAGTGCAATGGCGCGATCTCAGCTCACTGCAGCCTCCGCCTCCCAGGGTCAAGCGATTCACATGTCTCAGTCCCCTGAGTAGCTGGGACTACAGGCGTGTACCATCGCACCCGGCTAATTTTTGTATAGAGACGGGGTTTCATTGTGTTGGCCAAACTGGTCTTGAACTTCTGACCTCAAGTGATCTGCCTGCCTTGGCCAAAGTGCTGGGATTACAGGCGTGAGCCATCGTGACCAGCTTTTGTTTACTTTTCTGTTATCCAACATTAATGTTTATTTAGTTCTAGGTTAAAGTATCATATATAAAAAGTGAAGATGCCTAGGGATTTTCTTACATGTCTTTTAGTGTTTTATTGATGTTTATGGTTTGAATAATATTAGTTTGTGTATTTAACATGAATCTTGAAATTAGAGTGACTTGGATTTAAATTTTGTTGTTTTAAAAAATAAAGCCATGAAGCCAAATGCTTTTTAAGAACTATTAGGTATACCATATTAAGGAAAATATTATAAAATTCGTACTGTGGTTTTACCTCCTACAGTTGCTCAGTTTAGTAAAAACTTCATTGCCTATAAACATGAGTGTAATAGAAAAAACTGAATTGATTTTAAGTTACTTAGTGATTACATTAAGAACAACTTGGCATTTATTTGGGAAATAACAATTCCTTTGAATTTCACAGTATTTTTTAGTAAATGGGTATTGGGTTAAAGATTTTGTATGATATGTGTTTTTCATAAGTTAAGTATTTATTATGCTAGAGTTCTGTCCCTGCTAAGGGATTAGTGTTTATTAATAAATTTCTAAACTAGAGGTTTATTATGAAGGTTAAGTGACCCTTTATTAATTTGACACAGTTGTAAGATTAATACATAGAAATTATCACTGAGCTAAAGAATAAAAACATGGAATTTTGATCTACAATGTTTACAGAAAACTGAATGCACTGACTCTATGAGATCAAATCTATTCATTCAGATTTTCAGAGTTAATGATAATCGTTTTCTAGAGAGTACCTCTGCTTTCTTACTGCTACCTTAAAAGCACACACCTTTGCTTTCTGTGGTGCGATCTGTGAATTTTTAGTGGAGAGAGCTGTGTGATTGCTCATATAGAATGTTCATCCTTTTGGTGTTGCTAGAGGATGGTATTTGATTTCCCTGTATATGTTTTTATACTAAACTAAGAGTTTCTTTGAGAGTTCTGAAGGTTGATTTTGTGTGTGTGTGTGTGTGTGTGCGTGCGTGCGTGCGTGTGCAGGTGCATGCGCGCTAGGATTGTTGCCCTTGGTACTGATGACCTTATTGAATTAGCTAAGACAGAGTGACTCATCTGCTGGATTTGCACATATCTTAGGGCAGACATTATGGGCGCTCCAATTTAATTGTCTAAATTTCATCACCAGTGTTTCTTCCTATAGATACGTACCAAGATTAACAATGACTCCAAGATAGAGTTATGACCAACACTACTAAAGGCAGGGATAGTATTTTGTATCATCTTCCATTTTAGCTTTTTCTTTTTTTAAAAAGCTAGTTTTTTAGCAAACTATTTTAGTAACATTTTCTTAGTATTTGCCAAATACCCACACAAAATTGTTTTATATATATGTGTGTGTGTGTTGTTTTACCCACAAACAAATGAATCTCTATATATATATTGTTGGATTTCTGTTCCTAAAAAACAAAATACATGATTAAAAGGGACTTTGTCAGATTCACTGTGAGATATGGGGTTAAAGTGTGTGAGTTTTCTGGGTCTAGAAGGGAAGAGGGAATCTGACGTTCAGGTCATTGTACAGTGACACTGCAAGTCCAGTTGCTGTCGGGGGAATGTTTATAAATGGATGTTGTGCCTTGAAGGTTAGACTTTGGACATCACAGACAGTAAAACACTATTAATTGTATTCTTACCAATGTTAAGTTAAATTCTTCTTGTATGTAATCTCAATTTTCTGCCTCCATGGGAAAGTATTCTGGTAGGACATTAGTGGTTTATGTAAGATTTTAAGGGGAAATGTGAATTACCCTCAGTAGTACGAACTGACCCTTGGTGAAATGGCCATGTGCCTTCTTTCCTACCTATCTCCTAATATTTTCCCATGCACACCCTACATTCCAGCTCTAAGGAACTACCTGGTTCTCCTGGAGGAGGCCGTGTTGTTTTAGGTTTGGGGGGTTTTGCATGCTTTCTTCTTAATTTGGATTGCCCCTGCCCTAGCTAACTCCCATCCACCTTTCAGGACTCAGTATAGGGACCAGCTTTCCCAGGGAGACTTTTTTGATGCTTATTTCTGTCTTTCCTTCTGTTCTGTATTGAATGTTTTGATAGCACCAGCACATGGGTCTGCAATTCTGCCACATACTCATTTTCTTATCTGTCTCTCCCACTAGACAGTAAGCTCCTTGGAGTCAGGGAATGTGTCCTTTATCTTTATTTCTAGCACTTAACTCAGTGCCTGACACACAGAATAGGTGCTCAGAAAATACTTAGTAGAATGCCTCAGTGTATGGATAGGGAAATGAATTAATTCATTGTTTAGTTTTCTCTTTAATATTGATAGTTGCTTAAAAATCATTTTTATCTGCTAAGTAACCTTTTGTTAGCTTAATTCAAGCAACTATGCCTGAAATAAAGAAATGCCACTTTAGGCTGGGCAAAGTGGCTCACACCTGTAATCCCAGCACTTTGGGAGGCTGAAGTGGGAGGATTGCTTGAGCCCAGAAGTTCGAGACCAGCCTGGGCAACATAGACCCCTCTTAAAAGAAATGCCACTTTATTAATATTTTAGATTTATCCACAGAAAAGTGAATTGATGACAGTTTAAATATACATAAGCATATGCTTAATCTTTCTTGATCATACTGGTTTTACTTATCTTTTATAGAGAAATGAGAGGAATCTGGTTTAAATTGCAGTTCAGGGAATTTTGATTAGATATAATTGCCAGAAATTAAGGTACCAGATATTGAAGTGATTTGTAAGTAATGTAATTGATTTTTTTCAAGAGTTAAAAAGAGGGGGTGAGTGGAGGGTTATGAATTATGAAGCAGTTCATCAACATTGCCCTCAGATTAAAAAAAACTAAGGAAAGATCTGTTTAGGAATGTGCAAATACAACCATATTCATGGATGGATGCTTAAAAATAGTCACGTACCTTTGTAGTTTTGTGTATAGGTGTGTACTTTAAATTTTCACCTAACAAGGGAACTGTTGCAGATGTCCTTGCTTTTGACATAATGGCTCTGATTTAAGGCAACTAGCAGACTGTACTGAGAATCTCCCCTCCTTAGCTTTTTTTTTTTTAACTCTTTTTCAGAATAATATAAATAATTCAGAAATCTTTGTCAGTGTTAAGAATTAACAGGAAATTAATGTGTATATTAAAAGACCTACCCAATGGTTTAAAAAAAAAAAACAACCAGACCGTGGACACAACACAGTTTTTGAATGCCATCCTCTTGATTGTTTTAATATAATAAAACATGGCAGTTTTCTGTGCCCCAAATTTAGTTATGTTGCTGTGCTTGTAACTATAGACATTCTTTCCTGGTTGTATTTGAACAAAATTACTGTAGTATAAGCCAAATTCCCCCTCATTGCTAGTGAACCAAAAGAGCACATATACCTTCCTAAGCACCAAATTTATAATCATACTTGTGAATAGAGTTCAGTGTTCTCTTTCCATGTCATTCTGCAAGAATCATATTTAGAATAATTTAGGACAGCTTTACTAAATTTATTAATGTAATACTTGTTATAAGGATGTGCTTAAGTTCTAGATTTTCTGTGCTTACAGTGCAAACGTCTTCTTTGTGAAATAAGAGACAGAATTTTACCTGTAATGGTGATATAATAATGCCTTGTCTTTTAAAATGCTATTAATTTTAGAAATATCTTTATATCCAGAGTTTTTTTTGGTTTTCATAGTAGCTCTGTGAAGTGGGTGTCCTAATCTTACAAATGAGGGAATGTAGGCACAGAAAGGTTGACTGACGGTCAAAGGCATGCAGCATTGTAAAATAACAAAGTATTGTTGTTTTCACAGCTAACATGTACTAGTGCTTACTATATGTTAAACACTGTTTTAAGATTTTTGTGTGTATTAATTCATAAGTGATTGGGCTTTGGTGTCAGATCAAAATTTAAGTCTAGCCCTTCTGATAAGTTCTTGACCTTGGGAAAGCTACCTAACCCTTTTAAGCCTTGGTTTCCTTATTTGGAACACAGAAATAATGGTAGTATGTACCTGATTGGTTGTTTGGATTAAATGAGATAATCCAAATGACTCTATGTGTGGCATACAGTAAGGTAAATTAGTTTGCTATAGAAAAATAGGGTGGTGGTAGACAGCATTTAGTGTAATTTTTAGCCTCTTGGTAAAATTGTTTTCTTTTTTACTAAGTATCATAGTCAATGCAGTTATATATACCTATTTTATATAAAAATACTGGTGTTAAAAAACAGTAAGATTATAGTTCCATATAGTGCCCATAACCACCTCTTCCCTTACTGTCTCCTAATTATCTTTTAGTTCTTAGTCTTCCAACAGTGGGAAGAAACCAAAGGGGGTTAAGAAGTCTTAGAGAGTGTCTGAGGCATCCAATGGACACCCACGGTCCATTGGGTTATGTTCATTCCAGGAGTACTTTGGTATGTCAGTTGCTTGGAACACAGAATGTGTTTTCTTGTAAAAAGTATCCTTCTAAATGAGGCACAAAAAATCTTTACTCCCTGATACAACTGACATGCTGGATATTTGCACTGAAAAACAGTAAAAGCAAGCAAAAACTCTGCAATACATTGGCAGCATTAATCAAAATAATTAAACAATAAAATTGAATAAATATTGATTCTCAAGAGATTAATTTCTGGAAATTCATGTAGGGACTTTTTAATGTTTTTAAGAGCTTAATGAGTTGGTACACTGATTCTTTAATATGTTTAACTTCATTTCAAAGCTTATGACTTTTCATTGATAGTTAATAGGTAGATCACTATCATTTCTCTTAATTTTATGTGCAGTCATTAAATTCATTGCAGGATAAGGGTTGGAGAATGCTTATAAGTGGAATGAAGAATGAGAGGAATAGAGATATTTCTGACTTAATTGGCCAAAGTCCCCTAGAATACATTTTAAAAGAGTCGGGCAAAGAGAGTATATATTCACCTAAAAGAAGTGGTTTATGGTAGAATCAGTTCAGCCCTGGGCAGTTTTCCAAGCCAGAGATAAAGCATGGCGTATATTTGAGCTCCTGGAGAAAAGAAAGGGATAATAAAGAAGAGGGACAGGATTGCCACCCACCTTAAAGTGAGATGTAGCAGCATCTCACAAGGAGTGTAAGCCAACACCTGGCATGCTGATTTTATATATAAAATTGAAGTTCAGAGTTGAAATTGTTGACTGTGGGTACATGGTTTTGGAAATGTTCATTTTGGCTATCAATCATATTCTCTAGTTAATATGTAGATTAAAATGAGACTATTCCCATAACCCCTAATAAAATGCCTGGTACAGAGTAGGTTTTCAGTAAATTTTAGTGTCCCTGTTTGAGTGAGTTTGAGTTTTTTTGTGCTGTGAAGGGTAAATAAATTGACCAGAAATTTTTCAAAAATATATTGAAATCTCTTGTAACTCTGGACTGTAATTTATCACTGTAATGTCACTGTTCTGTGATTCTGTGGCATGCTTGTTCATACGTTGATTTTCTGATTTACTGATTTTTCTGAACTGGTTTTGGAGGGGTCTTGTGGAATAGGAAGATATGGGGGATGGATTTTGAAGACAGCTCTTCAAGAGGAATTATGGTGAGTGAGGTTTAGGAAATGTCACTGGGGATGGAGAATTAGTCTGCTACTGGCTAAAATGGGTTTTTAGCGGTGGAATGGAACCTTAGAGGTGGTTTAATCTAACCCCTCATTTTACAGCTATGGAGATAAGTATAGAGAAGTGAGTTGTGCAAGTATTATAGCTGTAGTAGAGAAGCCAGAAACATCATAGAACTTAGACTATCACATTTTTACTTTTTCTTCTGAAAAAGAATGATAACATGTGCATATTATATTACTTTTTAAAATTGATGTTATATGTTAAATACTTTTTATTCAATCTTTTAGACTTTTGAGTTTGTTTAAATAGATTAACTGAACTAACTGTACTGCCAGAAAGCTCATAAGGAATATTATTCTTTAGAAATGAGAAATTCTCAATGTTTTTATTCTGTTTTTAGGTTAAATCAGCAAACAAAGAAAACATGGTATTTTGAAATATGATTAAACTCCTGATGCTGCAGCAGAGGCTAAGAATATTAATGGCCAGATCTAGGTAAGTTGAAGTTTATTTATTTTTTACATCACTAAGCCTACATTTACAATTATTTTTTATTTTTATTTTAAATACAGATGAGGTCCTGTTATGTTGCCCAGGTGGTTTCTAACTCTTGAGCTCAAGCGATTCTCCACCTCAGCTTCCCAAAGTGTTAGGATTACAGGCGTGAGCCACCACTCCTGGCCTATAATTTTTTAATGAGAGAATTTAATAATGTTTTCTTGAACTGCAACCATTTTTCTTCCTGATTGCTGACACCACCCCCCTGCTCCCAAAGGATGAAGATAAATGGCTTTAATTAACTAAGACATGTTTACTAATTTAAAGTATTCAGCAAACTTGTTATAGCATTGCTCTTCCCAAACAAAAGCTACCTTTTATTTTATTTTTATTTTTAATTTAATTTAATTTTAATTTAATTTTATTTTTTGAGACAGAACCTTGCTTTGTCGCCCAGGCTTGGAGTGCAGTGGCATATCATAGCTCACTGCAGCCTCGACCACCTGGGTTTAAGTGATCCTCTCACCTCAACCTCCCAAGTAGCTGGGACTACAGGTGTGTGCCACTATGCCCAGCTAATTTTCTATTTTTTATGGAGACAGAGTCTCACTGTGTTGCCCAGGCTGGTCTTGAACTCCTGGGCTTAATTAAGCAGTCCTCCCACGACAGCCTCCCAAGGTGCTGGGATTACAGGTGTGAGCCACCACACCCGGCCTACCTTTTGTTCTTAAATGTACCCTGCTTACTTTTGTATGTTGCTGTCTTGAGTGAGCATAATAAAATCATTTGTGTTTTTGCTGAGTTACAAACTTGGAGGAGTGTATGCAAATGAGATCACATGGTTGTTCCTGAAGTGTTTACAATATTAATGCATATTATTAGGTGTCACATAGCTCAGATGTAGTCTTCAAATATTAATCTGGTGGTCATAAATGCAGAATATCTAGTATCTAGCCTTTTCCCTTGCCTCAGAGTTTGTGGTTTAGGAGAAAGAATCAGATATGTGGATGAAAACTTCACATTAAAGAAGTTTCCTTTCAGGAATTGGAAGATTGGCCACAACTGCCTATGTTCCAGCTGTGTCTATCCCTCACTCATGCTAAGCCTGTTCTTTAGCCTTACTGAGGCCACCTGTTTTTTTGTTTTGTTTCGTTTTGGGGTTTTGCCCCATTTTGTATTTTGTTAGCTCTCTTCTTTCTTTACTTCTTTCCTGACTGGATGTGATGATCTGTCACTTCAAACCCCTGTATTGCCAACATACTTTAGTATCCTTGCCCTCTTACCCTCTGACCGTGGCTCAGTTGAACTGTCTATCCTGTGGACTGCTGAGCACTGCTAGCAAAACAGCATAATCTTGCCTCTGCAGCCTCTGCAGCCTCTGCTGAGTTCTCATCTCAGCCTACTTAATAATCCTGCTCTCTTTTCTTGGGTAGCTCCTCGGTGACTAATCCTGCCATTCTCAAGTCCCTCATTCTACAAGCCTTGCGTTCTCTTTTACAAAGGAAATGCAGGGTGATAAATATTACCTACTTCAGCCTCTTTTCTATATTCCACCCACCCTTGTATCTTTCCTCTCTCCTCAGAGAATGAAGCATTCCTCCTTCTCTGGGTAAACCTCTCAATCTGGGCCCTGGAACTCATCTCTAGTATCCCCCTCTGTCTTGATCCATCAATTAGCCCTTCTCTTTTCTTTGTTTTTCCTATGTTTTTAAACTTTCTTGACCTACTGATTATAAGCCTGCATAAATCTATGTCATCTTAAAATACGTAACTCAAGTAATGTATTCTCTTTTGAATATATTCACACCCTAGCCCTCTCTATTCTTTATTTTCTCAACCAGTTCTTCAAAGACCAGTTTCCATCCTCTAGGGGTTACCTCTTTATCTTCCACTTGCTCATTGTAATTTGGCATCTGTCTCTGCCATGGATGGTGCCCTCCTGCTTGATGCTTACTTTTCTTAGTTTGTACTATTCTGATCTTTTTTTTTTTTTTTAATTCCTTCACTGGCTTCTCTCTACTCCTGTATTTAAACACATTTGTATTTCCCCAGAATTTCAACCACAGACCAGTCTTCATACTATCCTTGAGCCAGTGTTCAAGAGCTTAAAATGTGACATGTGTTCTAATGTTTTACCTTCTCCCTCAAACACATACTTATGTACTTAACTATTGCACTTGGACATTTCCCTGGGCTCTCAGTTTAACATATCTGAACAAATCATTATCACTTCCTCTTGAAGACTACAGTTTTTTGTATCTCAGGTAATAGAACCCTGGCACCCTTCGTCTGCCATGCTGGAAACTGCCTCTGTTTTCCATTATGTCAAGTCAGTTCTTTGGTGCCACTGACTTTTCCTCTTAAATGTTCCTTAAATTTATTCTTTTCTTCTTCATTCCTACCATTGCTGCTCTTGTTTTAGGTTTTTATAATATTTCATTTTTTAATAATCCCAAACTGATTTTCTTTCCTCTGAGCTAAACTCCTACTTAAATTTATCATACATATGTTTATTTAAAATGCACTTCTGACCGTCTCACTTTTCTACTTAAAATACATCAGTGGTTTTCCATCATGTGTAGGATAAATTCCTTTCTCTTTGGCATGGCATACAAGGCTTTCATATCACATATTAGGCATTTCATTAATTATTGTTGTATTGAACTCAAACATTCAGTGTGGATAGAGTCCCCAAGTAGGTTGCACTGCCACTCATATATCACTTAATGGTGGAGATTCATTCTGAGAAATGTGTCATTAGACAGTTTCGTCACTGCGCAAACGTCATAGGGTGTACTTACACAAACCTAAATGGTATAGCCTACTATACACCTAGGATATATGGTATAGCCTATAGCTCCTACTCAACAAATCTGAGCAACATTACTGTACTGAATACTATAGGCAGTTGTAACACAATGGTAAGTATCTGCATTTCTAAACATAGAAAAGGTACAGTAAGAAAACTATAAAAGAGAAAAAATGGTACACCTGTATAAGGCACTTGCCATGAATGGAGGTTACAGAACTGGAAGTTGCTCTTGGGTGAGTTGGTTAGTGGGTGGTGAGTGAATGTGAAGGCCTAGAATGTTATCGTACACTACTGTAGGCTTTATAAAACTGTACTCTTAGGCTACGCTGTTTGTTTAAATAATTTTTTCTTCAATAATAAATTAGCTTACTGTAACTTTTTTACTTTATAACCTTTTAATTTTTTGAAACTTTTTGACTCTCTTATAATATTTAGCTTAAAACACACACATTCTACAGCAGTACAGAAGTATTTTTTTATATCCTTTAAGATTTTTTTCTGTTTTTAAAATTTTTAATTTTTTTTTTAACCTTTAAAACTTCTGTTAAAAACTAAGACAAAGACACAAACACACACATTAGCATGGGCCTATACAGGGTGAAAATCATCCATATCACTGTCTTCTTCTCCTCCATCTTGTCCCACTGGAAAGTCTTCAGGGGCAATAACATGGAGCTGTCATCTAGGAAAACTGCACCTTCTTCTGGAATACCTCCTGAAGGACTTGCCTGAGGCTGTTTTACAGTTAATTTTTTTTTAATAAGTAGAAGGAGTATACTCTGATACAATAGTGAGATACATAGTATAGTAAATACATAAACCAATTACATAGTCATTTATCATTATCAAGTATTACGTACTATACATAATTGAATGTGCTATAGTTTTATACACTGGCAGTGCAGTAGGTTTTTTTTATACCAGCATTATCTCAAACACATGAATAATGTGTTGCACTGTGATGCTGTGATAGCTATAGTGTCAGTAGCTGACAGGAATTTTTCAGCTCCCTTGTAATCTCAGGGAACCACTGTCATATGTAGTCTGTTGCCAACCAAACATTGTTATGTGGCTCATAACTGTATATCCCTGCCAGCACGAGAGGTTCTACCTTAACAGGTAGCTTATGAAGATGCCAAGTGGAAGGATGATTTTCCTGCTCCTTTTGAGAAAAAAAAAGTTTAAAAACGTTCCTTTGGAGCATCATCTTTTGAAGCAAAAGCCATACTGTAGTAATCTTTTAGCTCTTCATATTTCACAAGGAGGTCGGGGAGAACGAATATGTACTTTCAAGAAGACTTTTAAAAAATGTCTCTATCAATTATCCCTTTACTTAAAATTTCTTATATTACTCATCCTATAATTTATTAATATTAAACATTTACTATTTTTTAAAAAATTAAATGTTTATAGAATATGTGCCATGTCTGAGGCAGGAGAATCTCTTGAACCTGGGGGGCGGATATTGCAGTGAGCCGAGATCACGCCATAGCACTCCAGCCTGAGCAACAAGAGCGAAATTCCATCTTGGGGGATTTAAAAAAAAAAGAATATGTGCCATGTAAGTTGGTATGCTTAGTGCCCTGGAAAATAAACAAGACAAGATTTCCTGTCTTTAAAGAGATCACAGCAAAGTGGATGGTGCAGAAAGATAAACATTGCAATAGAGTACGATAAAGGCCACAATAGAGTTATGCCATTCTATTGTGGGAACACTAGAGGCAGGCTATCTTCGAGTTAACTGGAAGATCAAGTCTCAAATCTAGGGAACATGTCCCTAGCTTGTTCAGGCTGCTTTATGGTTGGGCCCCATTTGTCTTCCAGTCTACCCTGTAGTCCAGTCATACTGAACGCCTCACTTTCTCCTGAATGTGGTGTGACACTTCATGACTTTTGTCTGTCTCAGGTGCTTATTTCTCTTTATTTTGCTTAGCATGTTGTTTCTGCTCTTCTTTTAAATCCCAGCTCAATTAGTGCTTCCTGTCCTGCCTAACCCAGAAAGTTAGTTGTTCCCTTTCATGTGCCCACAGTACTCTGCTCATATCCTAATATAAGGTTTATCACAGTGCATTATCTATTTACATCTCTCTCTCTCTCTTTCTCTCTCTCCCACTTGATACTCACAGCTCTTCAAAGACAAAGATGGTGACTTATGTGTCCTTGTACTATGATACTTAGCTGGCATATTAGTTAAAGCAAAAATACCAAATATCATGAGTCTTAATTAACTTTACTATTATATGTTATCATATACACTCTTGGTTTATACGCTAGTACACTTTTTCATTTTCTTTATACTTATACCTGCTAGGGATCCTTCACATTTGTTTAATACAGTCCATTTAAATCACAGGTCCTATAGCACCTTCTGTATGCTAGGTATTGTGTTAGGTATTAGGAATGTAAAAATGAGTAAGGTTCATCCTTGCTGACAAGGGGCTCACAATGAAGGAGAAAAGACAGATAAACAGAGACCTGCCACAATTTCTACTCAGTACAAAGTGTGATAGATGCTATGATACTAGGAAGCCCAGGGTGCTTTGGGTTAGCATATGCATGACGGTCATACATAATAGTATAACTTGCCTAGTTGCTTGGAGTCAGGGAAAGCATCCTAGAGGAACTGCACTTTGAGTTGAATCTTGAGAAAGGAAAGAAGCAGAAAGGGAGCAGCTTGGAAGGATGTGAGAGACCAAGATGCTCTGGGGAAACTGCAGCTTGTTTATTCTGACAGGACTAAGAATAGGGCTTGAAACAGAAAGCAGGGAGAGTCTAGACTGGATCTGTTAGACAGGGATTACATTGTATCTGATCGGATCTATCATACTGAAGAGTTTATACTGTTAAACTGAAGATAGTGGAGAGCCACTGAATAATTTTCAACAAGCTTCAATCAAATTTATGTTTGTAACGTTTTGTAGCTTCTGTGCTTCCTTCCCTCCTCCTTTTTCATATATTGTCATATTCTATCTGATTATTTCCCTTGTTTGTAAGTGATGCTTTGGAGTTTTGTCTGCTCAGTTGGAGTGTTCTTAAACACTCAATGTCAGGTATATAACCACTTACCTCTAACCTTCTATGGGAAAGGAGTATTAAATAGACATGCTATATCAGTGTTGCCAGTATTCTGTGTGTTACTTTACTGCTTAATTTTGAGTTGTCTTTCTCTCTTACCAATGCACTATTCGAAATTTGATTTTGTTTTAATTACCAATGAACTCTTGTCTTGTGGAGACATAAAAGATACTGCAATGAGTAACAATAGTCAAAATACCTGCCAAGCCAGAAGTTCACCATCCCTTTGGTGATTTTTTATTTAAAGAACAAGCCAGGTCTGGTAGTCCTGTAGTCCCAGCTACTCAGGAGGCTGAGGCAGGAGGATCACTTGAGCCCAGGAGTTTGAGCCCAGCCTTGGGCAACATAATGTCTGCCTGCCTGCCTGCCTGCCTGCCTGTCTCTGTGTCTCTGTCTGTCTCTCTCTCTCTGTCTCTCTCTCTCTGTCCCTCTCTGTCTCTCTCTCTCTTTAAAGAAGGACATGAAATTCCTGATAAGCCACAAAGGGTTAATTTCATTATTAACTCTTGAACAAAAATTAATTATTTAGGTAATATTATATATGAGACATTAAGTTGGTTTGTTTTTTAGATGATTTTAGAATAGGTGACCTTTGCAAATTTAACTAGAAATTTGAGATTTGTTTGACATTATTAATGCCTCACAAAATGTATTCTCATTATTACTGAGTAAAATCAACTAGCTAGTTGTATAAAATCTAGCTGCAGCCATATACCTTGTTGGACTTAATTTTCTGCATCAGAATAATGTTTGTGTTAGATGATTTCTAAAGTCTTTTTCTGTTTACAGTTTTTGTATCCTTCATCTAATAAATTTTTCCAAATTATTTTTCGTGTAGTGCACACATGGTCTTCTGAAGAAGCCATGGGTAGCTGTTGTAGCTGTCCAGATAAAGACACTGTCCCAGATAACCATCGGAACAAGTTTAAGGTCAGTAAAACTGTTTGAGTTATATATCTTACTGCCTAGTTGGGTGTTCTTCTTTTATTTCACTTAACATATCTTATTTCTGGCTTTTATCACCAAACCTTTCTATTTCCCTTTCTTTCCACCCTGTCTTTCTTGATTTAATAAATGATGACAACATTTTCTTACAGTATGGAATTTTTTTAAGTTTTCCTTCGGTCCTCTGTATCTAATTAGCCATACCGTTCTGGTAATACTGTTTTTAAAATGCCATTTTACGGGGTGCCTTTTCAATCTCATCACTATCTGTCTTTCAGTTATTATTTTCATGTGTGCCTGTGTGATTTCTTAACTGGACTCTACCTCAAGTCACCCTCTGATTCATCCTGTAGTCACCATCAAATTAATCTTCTTCTCTCATCATTCACTAACCTCTTTGCTAAAATTGTGTGGTGTTATTTTACCTGTAGGCTAAATGCTGCTATAGCTGTTTTGTGTCTGATAATTTGACCTCGATCTGTTACAAAGAATAGCCTTGATCACACAAACCTAGGTGTAAGTCTGTCACTTTATAAGCTTTGTGACCTTGGGCAGGTTACGTTATTACTGAGTCTTAATTCCATTTTTGTACAATGTAGTCTAGGATTGTTATGAGGGTTAAATTCATGTAAAGCTCTTTTCCTACTCCCAGGGGAATAGTAACTTCTCCCTAAATGTTACCTACTGCTCTTAGTCTTTGGACGTTTTCTGAAGCTCAGCAGTACAAAGCTTTTCCTCATATGAACTCTGTGCCAATCTATTTTGGTGTCTTTGAAAGGTACTTTTTTGTTCTGCTTTAACATTGTGTCTTTATGATGTCCCTTTATCTCCTGACCCACTAGATTTCCCCTCTGATTTTATTTTCTGCGTAAATTTATTTATACTAGCGGTCCAGCTAAAGGCCCTCCTCCTCTTAAATGAAGGTGTCTCAACAACCTTAGACCACAGTTCCTGCCTTCTGCAGCCTCTGTTGCATTCATTTGTCAATTAATCATACACTTTTGTGGTATTGACTTTGTGTTTCTACATTTTGTTTCCCCAGTGGGAATGTAAATTTCTTACAGATCTGAACTGAGTGTTACACGGCTACGTAGTCCGTGCCTCATACACACATTGGTTGATGAATGAACTAACAAATTACAAATAACTAATTAGCAACAATGCATTTTCCTGACGAATTGGTGACATATTTGCATGACTGTCACCTTCTTTTTTTAGGTCATTAATGTGGATGATGATGGGAATGAGTTAGGTTCTGGCATAATGGAACTTACAGACACAGAACTGATTTTATACACCCGCAAACGTGACTCAGTAAAATGGCACTACCTCTGCCTGCGACGCTATGGCTATGACTCGAATCTCTTTTCTTTTGAAAGTGGTCGAAGGTGTCAAACTGGACAAGGTAGAACCTTTGTTTTTTTTTCCCAAATATTGTATTTGAAATTGTTTTTTCAGCTATTCTGTATACAAAGATTAAATTAATATTTTTCTTCTGAAAAAAATCCCAAAATAAACAGATTGTTAAGGAAAGATATAGTATACTATGTATTAATTTATCAACTGTTTATTAAGCACATTGTCTATGTGAGAAATTTTGGCTCATGTTAACTTTAAGATTTTTCAGTAAATGATTGGGTCAGCTAAATTGACAAAGTGTCTTTATCATTGATTTTTTTACTACCTACTACTTGAATGGCCTTGACAAGTTACAGGACTTCCATTGAATGTTAAATTTCTTCTCTATAAAAGGGAAATGGTAATACCTATCTTTTAATTATTGTAATAATTAAACAAGATAACAATTGGAAAACACCTAGGGGCTTTCCAAGGGGCCTGTTACATGGCAAATGATCACCTTGGAATAGTGAGTTGGGCTCCCCCTGCTGTTAAGAAACAGACTAGCGTAAGTGCGCAGGTCTTGATTTCATTAGCTTTATTTTGGGCCATCTCCCTTAGATGAATGAAAATTATTCTGTGAACTTTTGGCGGGGGTTTGTTTTGAAACAGGGAATAATCATTAATTTATCAGATATTTATTTAAAAGGGATTTCTGACTCTTGGTGCATAGAATGCTTACTTTACAATTCTGCTGTTTGTCAAGTGTTCCTATAGTTTTTTTTAAAGGTATGTTAACTATTTTTCCCTTTTGGTTTATATTTGTAGGAATCTTTGCCTTTAAGTGTGCCCGTGCAGAAGAATTATTTAACATGTTGCAAGAGATTATGCAAAATAATAGTATAAATGTGGTGGAAGAGCCAGTTGTAGAAAGAAATAATCATCAGACAGAATTGGAAGTCCCTAGAACACCTCGAACACCTACAAGTAAGTACCCCTTTTCCCTTTCACATTTTGAATAACAGACGTTTAGTTGTAAGCTATAGATTGTGGGTATTTAATCAATAACACACTAGAAATCACCACTGGATAACAGAAGTATAATGGTTGTCAGTTTTTAAAAACAGCTGTAGGCCAGGCGCGGTGGCTCACGCCTGTAATCCCAGCACTTTGGGAGGCTGAGGCGGGCAGATCACTAGGTCAGGAGATCGAGACCATCTTGGCTAACACTGTGAAACTCCATCTCTACTAAAAAAATACAAAAAAATTAGCCGGGCGTGGTGGTGGGCACCTGTAATCCCAGCTACTCGGGAGGCTGAGGCAGGAGAATGGCATGAACCCGGGAGGTGGAGCTTGCAGTGAACTGAGATCATGCCACTGCATTCCAGCCTGGGCGACATAGCAAGACTCCGTCTCAAAAACAAAACAACAAAACAACAAAACAGAACAAAAAAACACAGCTGTAGTTCTAAGTACTTCAAATATTTAAAAAATGAAAACATTCAGTATTTCATATTAGGTAAAATATGGAGTTGGGGGTAATACTATTTGTGCTCTGATTTCTGCTGTCTTGGCAGAAAGACCTCCTATAATCCTCTCAGTACAGATTCGATTCTTACTCATTTTTATTCTCTCTGCCCCGCCCCCCTTTTCCTTAAACCAATAAACAAAAACTCAGCTCCAGGATTTGCTGCTCAGAACTTACCTAATGGATATCCCCGATATCCCTCATTTGGAGATGCTTCATCCCATCCTTCAAGCAGACATCCTTCTGTGGGAAGTGCTCGCCTGCCTTCAGTAGGGGAAGAATCTACACATCCTTTGCTTGTGGCTGAGGAACAAGTAAGCACGTGCTACTGTGTAACAGCAATAATGATTGTTCAGAGTTAGGGTATCACTGCGCTAATACTGGAAGATTTTATTCGGCTTGAAGTTTAACTTTATCTGTTTGTAAATTACTTTTGTAGTGAACAATCAGAGGAGATAGCGTATATTTGCTGGTTTATGCTCAAATATATGCGGGTATTCAGGGGAACTTAACATTACAGTAGCTTGTGGGTTCACAGAAGAGGTACATCTATAGATTAAGAAAGGCATAACTAATGGTCAGTTCCCATTATAAGAATGTCCAATGGATTAAGAGTTTATGCTGCTTTTCATATTTTAGCCATTATAGTCAGTGAACTACGAGTAGGAAGGTAGATTTTGCTGTTAATGTTATGGAGTTATTTAGTGTTCCCGAGTATGCTAGTTTTCATGTGTGGAATGAAGTATCTGGTTGGAACCTCTGTATTAATTAGTTATACTTATGTTTTGTAAACCATATGTCACATTAAAAAGTTTTTAGTGTTTTTAAAATCAGTTTCTTTGTGTTCTTTACATAATGAGTTGTTATATTATTTACTGTAATTACATGAGTCTTGGTCTGTCGCCCAGGCTGGAGTGCAGTGGCATGATCTCAGCTCACTGCAACCTCCACCTCCTGCGTTCAAGCAGCTCTCCTGCCTCAGCCTCCCAGGTAGCTGGGATTACAGGCGCAGGCCACCACATCCAGCTAATTGTTTCATATTTTTAGTAGAGACGGGGTTTCACCATGTTGGCCAGGCTGGTTTTGAACTCCTGACCTCAAGTGATCTGCCTGCCCCGGCCTCCCAAAGTGTTGGGATTACAGGCGTGAGCCACTGTGCCCGACCCTTGTAAATATTTTTATATTATCTCCCCAAAATACTATTAAGCTTTTCTAAATAGTGATAATTTCTTGGTGGCATTTATTTTATATATATGCATTTTACAGAACTCTTCTTAAATCTAGTGGAGTTAATCTTCTTATACAGTCAGATCATCAGTAAATAAGGATAAACTTATCTCTTTTCAAAGTCGTTATTTATTTCTGGATCATGTTTTAATGCTTTGAGAACCTCTAAAACAGCAGCAAAATGATAATCCCTATTTTGTTCCTGATTTTTATTTTTTACATAATATTTATCATGTTTAACAATCAAATATAATGTTGCATGTTATTTTATTTTATTTTTTGAGATGGAGCCTCACTCTGTTGCCCAGGCTGATATGTAATGGTGTAATCTCGGCTCACTGCAACCTCTGCCTCCCGGGTTCAAATGATTCATGTGCCTCAGCCTCCAGAGTAGCTAGGATTACAGACGCTCACCACCATGCCCAGCTAATTTTTGTATTTTTAGTAGGGATGGGGTTTCACCATGTTGGCCAGGATGGTCTCGAACTCCTACCCTCAAGTGATCCACCCACTTCAGTGTCCCACAGTGCTGGGATTACAGGCATGGGCCACTGCGCCCAGCCTGCGTGTTATTTTGAAGTCGTTATTCTTTTATCAAATTAGGAAGACATTTCTACATTTCTCCTTCTCTTTCCACCTTTTTATTAATAAAAAAATAGGTGCAAAAGTTTTGAAGTAAGGGTACATTTGGAGAGAAAGTTAATAAAGTTAACTGTTGTCAATAAAATTAACTGATGTGGTCAGGCTTTTTTTCAGTTTTGTTTTTTTAAGTAAGTTAACTAATTCACTTTCTGTTTTGTTTTAGGTACATACCTATGTCAACACTACAGGTGTGCAAGAAGAGCGGAAAAACCGCACAAGTGTGCATGTTCCATTGGAGGCGAGGGTTTCTAACGCTGAAAGCAACACACCAAAAGAAGAACCAAGTAGTACTGAGGACAGGGATCCTCAGATTCTTCTTGAACCTGAAGGAGTCAAATTTGTTTTAGGGCCAACCCCTGTTCAAAAGCAGTTAATGGAAAAAGAGAAACTGGAGCAACTTGGAAGAGATCAAGTTAGTGGAAGTGGAGCAAATAACACAGAATGGGACACTGGCTATGACAGTGATGAACGAAGAGATGCACCCTCTGTTAACAAACTGGTGTATGAAAATATAAATGGGCTATCTATCCCTAGTGCCTCAGGGGTCAGGAGAGGTCGTCTGACATCCACCAGTACCTCAGATACCCAGAATATCAACAACTCAGCTCAGAGAAGAACTGCATTATTAAACTATGAAAATCTACCATCTTTGCCTCCTGTTTGGGAAGCCCGCAAGCTAAGTAGAGATGAAGATGACAATTTAGGACCAAAGACCCCATCTCTAAATGGCTACCATAATAATCTAGATCCAATGCATAACTATGTAAATACAGAGAATGTAACAGTGCCGGCAAGTGCTCACAAAATAGAATATTCAAGGCGTCGGGACTGTACACCAACAGTCTTTAACTTTGATATCAGACGCCCAAGTTTAGAACACAGGCAGCTTAATTACATACAGGTTGACTTGGAAGGTGGCAGTGACTCTGACAACCCTCAGACTCCAAAAACGCCTACAACTCCCCTTCCACAAACCCCTACCAGGCGCACAGAGCTGTATGCCGTGATAGACATCGAGAGAACTGCTGCTATGTCAAATTTGCAGAAAGCACTGCCACGAGATGATGGTACATCTAGGAAAACTAGACACAATAGTACTGATCTGCCCATGTGAGCCTGGAAAGCATTATGTTGTTTGCACCTTTGTGAAGTTTTTAAAAATGAAGATGCAAGTGCTTCATTTTCATTTCTAAACACTAACTCCTTTTATAGACTGATAAAATTTTTTTCTGAATATTTCATGTGCATCTTTAACTAAAGGGAATTAATGTAGAGCAGGTACTCCTTAAAGAACACTAATTTCATTATATACTACTCGTTGTACAGCAGCATTCCCGTTTTCACAGTGCCTATTTAAAATGAGAGTTGAAGTAAATGACATGCTGGTTGATTTTTATCAATATTCTGGACTTAACGCATATCTTTCATGTCTAAGTCATGGTTGGCTTTTAAAACTTTTTATAAAGCCTCTTGACAATGTACATTGCTAACAGGTAACTATAGGCTTTGAAAGTAATGCTCGTAGATTCAGTGTTCACAGTATGTGGCCTCCAGCATGTAACATGAGGAATCCTTTATTTCATTAATTAATGGCTTTTTGACTTGAGCCAAAACATATGTAAAGGAAACAGAAGTACCGCACCTCCTCTTACACCAGTCAGCTCCTTTGCCTTCAGTGTTACTAGAAAGCGACCTGTGTCCATGAGTGTGCTTTGCTGTTGGTGCACTGAAAGGCAGGAAGGAGACAAGATTTTCTATTTACTCATCTCATGATGTCATTTGAAGGGCATGTCCAGATATCTTAAAATTATAATAGGCTCAAGAATCAGTCTCAGGTCACTTTACCCAAAAACATTTGAAAATCTGAACCACAATCTCCTGAAAGTTTTTCTCCTATAGATTATTGACAACACATTGTTTTCTGGAGGCATTTGTGCCATTAGGTTTCCATTTATCTTCAGTTTTTTTCTTTGGTGTTTGGGATGTCTTATTTTGTTGCCTTATGTCCTTTTCAATTTAAAATGTTTGAGTTTGTATATAGTTTTGAAATTGGATTATGTGTTCATTGTTGTTTAGTTTGCATTTTTGTCAAATTATGGTTTTGAAGGTTCATTTGGAACTTACTGTTATTCTGTAACAGGGTTGCCCTTGTCCAGTATTTATTTATATGCTGTTTACTTTTCAAGTTGATAAAAACATTCTCCAATTCTAAATTTGCTTGTGTCCATAGGTGATCTCTTTAGCAAACTGAGAAAAAAAGGAAGATACTTTTAACATGCAAAGTTCCCTCAGGGTGTACCGTGTTGTCTCTGTGGGCACTCTTCCCCAGCACTTTAGCAGTAATTCCCCCAGCTACACGCTGCAGTTGTACTCTGCCCACTCTAGTGTTCCTCAGCTCTGCTGTCCTTTTACTTGTAGCTGGATCTTTGATTATCCTTCGATTTCCATGAAATATTAATATTGTTGCCAGCATAGCAGGTACAGTGGAAGTCTTGTAGCAGTGAGATTGTATCATAATTTAGGATTTAAAATGAATTAAAGTTTATATAAACTGAAGAGTCTCCATATGTCAAACTCTTGGAAAATCAAAGATGTTCCAATTTCCTAAACACTAGAGAATACGAGAGAAGGTAGAGTGGAAAAGGTTAGGTAACCTTGCAAAATATTTTACTATTTTCTCTAAATATGAGGAAGTTTGAGATTATGATCTGGATCTACCAGATATAACTAAGGTTAATTTAGCATGAAAAAGTTTTAGTCATATTAGCATCCAACCTATTCAGTAACCGAATCATAGGACAATGATGGATTAGGAGAACAATAGAGTGGGATCATTATAAAGAAAATAAATTATTAAAGGTGTCTTTATCGTTTTCAGTGCCATTTTTAGTGTCTTTACTATAAATCAATATCAGTGTATTTTATCATTCTATGTGCATAGCAGAATTTTCTTTTCTCCCTTTTGTTCCCCTGTGAACTTGGTGCTTATTAAAGTGCTCACTGTTCTCTTAAAAGAGAGCAGTGGTATAGGTGTGCAGTTTCCGTGATGCAGGTTCCATTTTTAATATATTGTTCCACTTATCCTTTCTTCTGAGTAAATTGCTAATTGTGCCAAATTTATGTAATAGTTTTTGTAATGTGGAATAAGAATTATGATGGAACCATTGCACAGTTTTTTCTGAAACAGCCAGTCAAGGCAGAACATTAATCTCCAAGTGAAAGGGCTGATCTATTTATTCATTTTGGAGGTTGGGTACTTTATTCTTTCTTCCCGTCATCCTTTTCATTGTTTCCCCCGGATTCTAATTAGTTTTTATTTTTTTAGATAACTCCAATATAATCATTACAGTTTATGCTTTAAATACTATGTGCTTTAAAAAGGAAAATGGGACCAATTTGTCTGCTAAGAATTTGATTTTAGGTACTATAAGAGTATTAGGAAAATATATACAACTGGTGTTAATTTCTAGATATTTTCTAGAAATCACTTGTGTTCCTATTTAATAAAAGGTAATTTAGAATACTACTTGTCCTTTGCAGTAGTTTAGTAATGGGCATTAAGCTGTGTCCTCGAAGGATGTACCTATTACTAGGTGCATTTTAGAATGAAATATTGATATTTTATTAGCATATAATTGTGGCCATATATCTCAGATTTTCTGAGGCAGATCTAATTTTAGATAATTCTGTTGGTAGACCATGTGATCCTTCTTTTTGGTTTTGGAAGTATAATCATTGTTAATGTTTTCCCTCCAAATAGAATACTGTTTTATCCATACAAATCATAACAGCATCTATCCCATGCTAGGGTTGGAAACTGATATTGGTATTACTTGTGTTTTTTCTTAGTGTGTTTTATTTCCCAGTTTCATCTTCTTTTAAAAATGAAAATATGGTGCCTTCCCTCCCTCCAGGAAGACTGGCAAATATTTCCTTTTATTTACTGCTGCTGTGGAGTGATGAGATATGCACTTTACTCTTTAAGATTCAGCAAAAAGCTTTTCACTTCTCAGTATATCCAGAATACATCATATCTGGGACTTAGGAAAATTTGCCAAGCAATCTTTGTTTTTATAGATACTAATGTTGACCCTCTCCAGCGTTCAATGTTATAAATAGAACAAGTCAAGCTAGTGTTTGTTTATCTCCTCCCCCTCCCCAAAACTGTGGCACAGCATATAAAAATGTACCTCAATAATGTTCTATTAAAAATGGGACAGGGGCCTTATGTTTTCATAATTTCCCAACAATGTGCCGCCATATTTTTGCCTCAAGGTAAAGGTTTTAACAGATGAAAAAGTACTTCCCAATTCCCCCGTGCTATTCCTAACCTATAATGCCCAAATGTTTTGTGCAATGTGTAGTGTGTGTGTATAAATACATATATTCTTGAAATAGACATACCATCAGAGACATCATTCACAAGTAACTGATGTATTGGCATCTCATTCATATTTCTGATGTGTGAGGTATATGGTACTAATTACCTTTTCCTTGATGTTTGCCAAATTTGAATAAAGGCATTGGTACGAAATTACAGAATGTAAAGAAAATGTTTTTGGCTTGAAAAATTAACAAATATTTTATGACGTACCACAGTATACTCTGCCCAAACCAGCACCCTATCTATCTTTCCTGTTCTTTACATCCCTGTTCCCCATCCCTACTTCCTCATTTTTGGGGTATAACACAGTTCTTTTGTAGCATCATTATAATTGCAGTTCTATGGCAATTGGACAGTTATAGCATGGAAACAGACTGGTATAAATAGTACAGTAGTCACCAGTGTGCCACATTTGCATTAGTAATGCAAAATATACATTTTATAAAGGACAAACTTTGTGTTATGTTTTATTTTCATTACATTGTATAATATTGTAAGACTATTGTATGTCCTAATTTGCATTATAAATGTTTTTTTCCTACGTAAAGGCATAAATATAGCAACTTTGTATAAAGGTAGCTTATTAGATTTTTAATTTTTTCTTTTATAAAAAATTGTCCAACAGTGGGACTACCATTGCCAAATTGTATATGAAATATGAATTTTACCCCCATGGTTAATTTCTTTTATAAACATTCCATATTTCTCTAATAAAAAGACATAAGTGATACTGTACTATGCATACATTGTATCTTAATGCTGTTTCAGATCAGCATTTTAAATTTTGGTTTGCATTTTTAATATTGGCAAAACGTAACCACTGTTAATTAAAACCTCGTTGTATATGTAACAACATAATTTGCCCTCTATCCCTTCCCACCCTTTGTTCTCTATTTCTCCCTATCAGTGCCAACTTCATACATTTTGTAGCATGGCAATAAAATATAACTTTTACACTGAGGCCGAGTGTGGCTTTTTGGAGGAAGTGGGGATGGGACGATTGCCCTCTAGTTGTCCTTTGCATATGACTGTTTTTTGCCATATAAGCCATGTCATCAGGCATGAAAAGTTTTCTCATATATGATGTAAACTTGCTTTTAAGGACAAGTGTGAATGTGCTTTTTAAGCTTAATTTTTGTCATGACAAATAACTAATTTTTTTTATCTTTGGAGAAGTCAGAGTTCTTTACAATCAAACGTTTATTAACTGGAGTACTTAGAATAAGCTAGTAATTGAATTTAGTTCAAGGGCTAAGCAACACATTTTTAAATCCTTATTTATTGTAGAGTATTAGTATACTGTCCTACAAATTATGTAAAATATGGTTTAATATTAGATGACTTTGGATTTTGCAATGCCTTACTGTTGTCATTCTAGCATAAATATCCATGATGAGGTACTCAAGTTGATACTGGAAGCTGAGCTGATCATACACTGACCTGAAGCATTCATGAAAAGCTGCTTTATTGAATAAAGTCTGATTGGAGTTATTTTCATGCTCACTTTCCCCTTATTGCTGAAAGTAGATTGCAATAAAACCCCAATAAAACGTTTGGTTGGATATCTACTTAAAAGTTTTATTGTATTTATATTTCACATACTACTTGAAACTTTGTGACATTTTCTTTCCTAGTCTCATATCACTGCCTCCATTTTCAAAATGAAGATATCAAAATGAAATTGTAACTATATGACAGGCTTTCTCACAGTTTTAGCTGTGTGATCATTCCAAATAGTAGTTCTCAGCTCTGGGACTTCAAACCTGTTTTTAGCCACTGAGTGACATTGCAAAGCCTTAGTTGAGTACAGGTCAAGATGGAAATTATTTAAACAATGAAGGAGATGGACATGTCCACAAATGATTGATGTAACTGGCATGATAAAGACACACACAAAGGAAGGGCATCCAACTCAGCCTAGGGGTGGAGGTTTTCAAGCAAAGCTTCTTAGAGGGGGTGATCCCTGAGGTGGTTTGTTGAAAGTCTTTGTAGCTTAGAGAGGATGTCTTAGGGAGAAGGGATAGCATGTGCAAAGGCACAGAGGTATAGAAAGATCATGACATTCAGTGGTTGCAAGAGGTTCCAAATGACTAAGCGCATGGAGAGCAAAGGCAGGGTTGGGGGATACAGAAGGAGAAATGAGAAACAGATCACAGAATCCTAAGGAGCTTTTGTTTAAATTAGGTGAGAGAACTTGAAGGATTTTAAACACCAGAAAAATAATAGTTTAGAAAGATTTCTCTGACAACATGGATACGTGAAGGGTGCAGTTTGTTTTTTTTTTTTTTTTTTTTTGAGACGGAGTCTCTCCCTGTTGCCCAGGCTGGATGGAGTGCAGTGGCGCCATCTTGGCTCACTGCAAGCTCCCCCTCCCAGGTTCATGCCATTCTCCTGGCTCTGCCTCCCAAGTAGCTGGCCCTATGGTATTTTAATAAAGCAGGGAGGCTGGTTAAGAGGCTTTTTCAGAAATGGAGCCAGATCTGATAAATCCGTATTCAAAGGCATTGTTAAAGGACTGTTTAGATTGTTTACTGCTGTGCAACAAACCACCCTAAAAGTTAGTGGCTTAAAGCAGCAATCATTTAATGTCTCAAGTTGCTATAGATCGAGATGGGCAGGGCACAGCAGAGATAGCTCATCTCATATGATGTCTGGAGGCCTGGCTTCCTCATATGCTTTGTGCCTATGCTAGTATGGTTCAAGCAGCTGAGGGCTGGCTGGACCAGTTCCACTAGGTTATGTCTGGAACTTAAAGCTCTCAGCTGTGTTCCTTAGTTTTCTTCCATGAAGTCTTGGGTCTTTCTTCATGTGGTCTTCTCACATGGCAGCTTAGGGTTCCCAAGAGCACAAAAGTAGATGCTGCTAGGCTTTCTTGAGGCCTAAGCCCAGAACTGGCACAATGTCAATTCTGTTGTATTTTGTTGAATTACAGTGGTTCATATAAAAGCATGAACATCAAAAGTGTAGTTTATTCAGGGCCACCAATGTAATAGAGGGCCTAAAGGAGGAATAATTAACACCTCTGATTGATAAGGGGAATGACAGAAATGGAGGGGTCAAGGATGACCCCCAGTTATCTGGTTTGGGTGACTGAGGTGGTTGATGGTGTCAGTTCATTGAGATTTAAGATATATTTGGGGGCTGGGCATGGTGGCTCATGCCCGTAATACCAGCACTTTGGGAGGCTGTGGAGGGTGGATCACTTCAGCCCAGAAGTTTGAGACCAGCCTGGGCAACATGGTGAAAACCTGTTTCTATGAAAAAATACAAAAATCAACTGGCGTGGTGGTGTGTGCTTGTAGTCCCAGCTACTCAAGAGACTGAGGCAGGAGGATAGATTAAGCCTGGGAGGTTGAGGCTGCAATGAACTGTGATCCTGCCACTGTGGTCCAGCCTGGGCAACATAATGAGACCCTGTTTGTTTGTTTTTTTAAAGTGCTCCTCTAAGTGTGCTCCACAGACCGATTCCTGTGTACAAACTATCATGGTCTGCAACAGGAGAAATATCAAGTCTTCTAACCTTCTCCCTACTACCCAAACAGTAGGTGTCTGGGTGGACCCAACTCAATGTGACTCTGGACTCCTGGACCTTTATTTGGTTTCCTTCCCCAGGTATTCTAAGTGTTCCTGAGGAATGTTGACAAGTCCCATAACTCTGTTCTGGTGGTTGTTTGCCACTTCCGCCAGTTATTTCACTCCAGTTAATGAATCTACCCTTGCTCCCAAATCACCTCTAGCCATCAAATAATGATATGCTACAGTGCTTTCCTACTTCCATAACATGCCAAGCATACCCAACCTCGGCTACTATATTTATAAAGCCTATTAGAAGACTTGGGATATAATGATAACAATAGCTAAGCTAAACAGGCACTGTTCTAAGCTATTTAATCTGTGATAATTATCTCCATTTTACACAAAAGGAAATTGAGGCACAGAGAGATTATATAACTGGAAGCTGACCAGTTAACAAAAAGCCAATTCACTGAAAGCCAAATTATACCAAGGGGAAGAGAGAGGAGGACACAGGGTCATAGAGAGGAGAGGGTCACAAAGACTTTGAGGGAGGAGGAAGGGTTAACTAAGAGAAGCCAAGACCAAGGGACTTGAGAGTAGAGGACAGAAGATGAGCCAGGAGAAAGTCACACAACGTGTTTAATCACAGAAACATGGATTCCCAAGGTCTCACTATCTCCATAGGCCCTGTAACCTATCTAATACAAATTACGATAAAATGTATAAATAGATGGGCACAGTGGCTTCTGCCTGTAATTCCAGCACTTTGGGAGGCCAAGGTGGGCAGATCACATGAATTCAGGAGTTCAAGACCAGCCTGAGAAACATGGCAAAATCCCGTCTCCACCAAAAATACAAAAAATTAGCTGGTGTGGTGGCGCATGCCTGTATTTCCAGCTACTCAGGAGACAGGTCGGAGGATCGCTTGAAGTCAGGAGGCAGAGGTTGCAGTGAGTTGAGATCATGCCACTGCACTCCAGCCTGAGCGACAGAGTGAAACTCTGTCTCAACAACAACAACAACAACAAAAAAGTATAAACAGCTAAAAGAGACAGTTTTTGGTAAACCAGCACATTGATCACGCTCTGAATGGCCTTCAATGAACTGATTTAAAGAGCCTGTGAAGCCCACCCAAGACTACAAAGCTAGTACGTAAAATGGTTGAAATTCAAACTCATATAGTCTGGGTCTAGAAGCTGAGTGTTTAGCCTCTAGGTGTAGAGGTGTCATCAAAGGAGGGGGAAGTAGGAAAGAAGGAAGGGTCAAAAGATGCAATGGAGAAAGGACACATTTCCAAGGGTCCCATCATAGGGTCTCTTCCTGGCTGCCTCTAGCCTCAGTTCCACAAGGTGGCAGGGCCTGCCTCCTTCTCCCCATCCAAATGCCTCTGGCTACATTCAAAGCCCAGCAGGGAGCAGTCATTGGTTTCCCCATCACACACAGTCTCAGGCTTGCCTACCAGAGGACATAATAAATATCTCCAGGTATGTAATTTTGCCCACAATAAAAACAACCTTTTTCAATATTGTGCAGGCATCTTAGTTTTTTATTGTGAATCTTCTCATTCCAGAATGCGATTTGGGATCTGCCTAGGAAAGTACATTTCCTGAAAGAAGACCAAATTTTCCTACAAAGAAGAGAAAACTCTTGGGAGATTTAAAATAACAATTTGTCCAGCCTGAACTCCCCTTTTCATGTTGGACCTGAGGAATACTGTAAACCAGGGTCAGCAAACTTTTTCTGTAAAGAATTAGATAATACATGTTTTAGGTTTTGTGGGCCCATTCAACCTGTCATGACTACTCAACTCTGCCACATAACTCTGCTATTGTATTGTGACAGAGTAAATATGTATGGGTATGCCCATGGATTCCAATGAAGCTTTATGGACACTGAAATATTAATTTCACAGGATTTTCATGTGTCAGGAAATTTTTGATTTCTTTCAACCACTTAAAAATGTAAAAACTATTCTTAGCTCTCAGGCCATACAAAAAACAACTGGCAGGCTGGGTTTGACTCCTCACAGCTTGCCAACCCCTGGTGGAAATCAACCCACTTAGAGGAAATCTGAAGGGTAGAAACAACTAAAAAATTGAAAATTCCTGTTAATGTTAGCAATGTCAAAAATCCAGGAGACCCCAGCTACTCAGGAGACCAAGGCAGGAAGATTGCTTGAGCCCAGGAGTTCCAGGCCAGCCTGGGCAACATAGAAGACCCCATCTCTAAAAAAAACAAAACAGAAAAAGAAAAATCCAGGAGCTTGTTTTGTTTTTGTTTTGTTTTGTTTTGTTTTTGTTTTGAGACACAGTCTCGCTCTGTTGCCCAGGCTGGAGTGCAGCGGCGTGATCTCGGCTCACTGGAACCTCTGCCTCCCGGGTTCAAGCAATTATCCTGCCTCAGCCTCCTGAGTAGCTGGGATTACGGGCATGCACACCACGCCCGGCTAATTTTTGTATTTTCAGTAGAGACAGGGTTTCACCATGTTGGCCAGGCTGGTCTCCAACTCCTGACCTCAGGTGATCCGCCCACCTCGGCCTCCCAAAGTGCTGGGATTACAGGCGTGAGCCACCGCGCCCTGCCGAGGAGCTTAAGCGATCAGTTAGTCAAAGGGAGAAAAGAGGGTATCAGTAGATGACAGAAAAATTTTTTAGAGAACAAATTTTTAGACATCCGTCAACTTAGAGAAAGTAGAAAACTGTCTATAATAAACTGAAATATTTGGGACTGATCTTGATGTCTGCCAAGGTTTTGGCAGACATCAAGATCAGTCCCAAATATTTCAGTTTATTATAAACAAAGACTAATAAGTCGTCTCTACTATTGGAGGAAAAAAAAAAAAAAGACCGAAATGCAAAAATTCCTGAAAATGAGTAAATAGGGCAAAGATAAAATACTATAAATGTCTCTGTCAGTTCACAAGACCTTATCCTGGGCAGTCAACGTCCAGTTAGAAATAACGTCTGAAAATTCAGTAAGAGAAAAGGAAGTCTTCTTCTGTAATACTCAGTAAATAATGTTTAAAATTAACATAGCAATAATATTATCTGGGAATATGATAGTAAATAGCCCCTCCAAAAAACTGAAAAAGTTGAAAGCAGTTTTCCTGGAGACAGGAAGTGGTGAGGCAGATAAATTATGTTTTTCATTATTGGTATATAACACTTTAAACTGTGTACATGTGTGACTTTAATAGAAGTGTTTAAAGATTAAATTTAAGAAAATAAAAAGTGTGGGCAAAAACTCCATTTCTATGGCAACCCGCGCGGCAGCCGCCTCTTTGTTCTGGAGCGGCGGCCACGCCCCCTCCAGTGTGAAAGGCTGCGTTTCCGGCCCGTGGGGCTCCAATCAAAATGGGACGCCTGCCGGCGGTAACGACAGGCCGGGGCCGCCCCCCGAAGTAGGGCGTGTGGCGTCACTTCCGGCTTCCTTCAGTCCGCTGGTCCCGAGCACGAGCTGTGAGGGGATTCACTTGTGTGCGGAACTCCTCGGAACCATGGTGAGCCTGACTCCCCTGCCTCTTGCCCTACCCCTGCTCCGCCGTGCTCTTGCCACCCCACTGCTTCCTCTGTCCTGCTAGGGTCGTAGGCTCCGTTTCTGTCTCCCCGGCCCGCCGCACATGGTGCGAGCCATGCGGGGCGTGCGGCCTGCGCCAGGCCAGCCGGTGGAGCTCACCACGAAGGGGAGGGGTGGACCGCAAAGCCAGCGTCTCCTTGTGCCTAGGTCTTTGCATAGTCCTGGCAGCCCAGGTCCGCGCCTCACCCCGAGCGAAGAAATTTCTAGTGTGGGACCCGCTCCGCCCTCCTTCTAGGGGCGGAGCCTGGAGCGACGGGGTCTGAGCCATCAGAGGGTGGAGGGGCCGCAGCCTTCCGAGGGTGGAAGATGGAGGCCGCGTTCCCTCGCCCGCCCGGCAGGTGTCACCTTGATGGCCTGCAATCCCTCCCTGCCTCATTCTTAGTTCAAGATCGTCTTTAGTCTCGCTGTACGTAACTGTCAATCTCGCTGGTGTATAATTTATACTCCTGGGGGCCTTGTAAATCCGAAAAGCCATGTCGCTCTCCTACAAGTCCCTCTCTCCCACTTAAATGCCTTCTCCGATGATGGAAGCTTCATTTGATTGAAAACATTGTTGTAAATGAGTTTTCTCTTAGATGTCCACTTGTAAGACTAGTGGAAGGCACCTCAGTGTATGTGTTAGAGTATTGGTACTTAAACGGAATACCTCTTGGTTTTCCTTTTCAGGCGTCCCTTTCCCTTGCACCTGTTAACATCTTTAAGGCAGGAGCTGATGAAGAGAGAGCAGAGACAGCTCGTCTGGTAAGCCTTGTTCTAACCATTGTTTTAAAGATAAAACTGGAGGCCAGGCGCGGTGGCTTACTCCTGTAATCCCAGTACTTTGGGAGGCCGAGGTAGGCGGATGAACTGAGGTCAGGAGTTCGAGACCAGCCTGGCCAACATGGTGAAACCCCGTTTCTACTAGAAATACAAAAATTAGCCGGGCGTGGTGACGGGCACCTGTAATCCCAGCTACTCGGGAGGCTGAGGCAGGAGGATCGCTTGAACCCAGGAGGCGGAGGTTGCAGTGAGCTGAGATCGCGCCATTGCACTCCAGCCTGGGCGACAGAGCGACACTCTGCCTCAAAAAAACAAAAAAGTAAATAAAGATAAAACTGTACTTGAAGACTGTAAAGTTGATTCTGATAATCTTCTTGGTTTTTACTCCAGACTTCTTTTATTGGTGCCATCGCCATTGGAGACTTGGTAAAGAGCACCTTGGGACCCAAAGGCATGGTAAGAAAAATAGAAAAGTTTTATATTTTAATATTGTTTTAGAGCACTTGGTGGAAATATAATAACAGGCGTATTAAAATGCTTTTTAATCTTTAAAACGTTTAATTATAAAAGACAAGTATGTTCTCCTTAGTAAAAATCAGAGTCCCCAGAATCACCATCCCCAATCCCATGCCCCTCCCCAATGACAAGTACTGTTATCATTTGCACGTACATCTTCTAATATTCTGTTTATGTAGAAGTATGTGTACTTCATTATGTATTTTATACTCATGTAACATACTGTTTTATAAAACAGATACTATTTATCAATACTTTTTTGTAGCTTGCTCTTTTAAATTCCTTTCAGTGTAAGTAGATAACACTGCCCCTTTAACTGTCAAATATTATCCTGTACCTTAATTATTTTATAATTTAATTATGGCTGTATCGATAGTTTCTTTCCATTGTTTTTGCAGTTACGGTGTTGAAACAAAAACTAGTGTCTACCTGTGCTTCTAGTGTTTCTAGGGGTAGATACATGGTTTGGTTACGTGGTGTATGTATTGAAAACATTTGATGAATGGATACCACAAAATAGCCATCCAGAGTGTTTATACACTAGCACTGTGTGAGAATCCTGATTGATCCATGCATTCTTCAAGATGTGCTTATGTCTTAACTTGAACCAATTATGTTCCCTTTAGGACAAAATTCTTCTAAGCAGTGGACGAGATGCCTCTCTTATGGTAACTAATGATGGTGCCACTATTCTAAAAAACATTGGTGTTGACAATCCAGCAGCTAAAGTTTTAGTTGGTAAGTCTGAATATACTTTTTCACCAACCTAATAATACTGTTTGTTAACATTTTTGAAATAACTTTATAAATAGGCTGTGTTGACCAATCATACTGTCAATTGATGTCCACTAGTTTTTAATGATCGTTGTTAAAATACAAGCTTCAGGAGTGCCCGTATGTTGGTGGTAAAACTGTTGCATTTCAGACCTCAGAGTTCCAAATAATTTGTTGGATGAGGAACCCTGGTAAGTTTAGATTGGTAGTGAATATTTTTGGAGAATTTAGTAAGCAAAGAAGCAATTTTGAGTTAATAACTAATTTCTTTTTCTAGATATGTCAAGGGTTCAAGATGATGAAGTTGGTGATGGCACTACCTCTGTTACCGTTTTAGCAGCAGAATTATTAAGGGTAAGAGCAACTAAGCAACTCTTTTTTCCTACTGGGTTTTAAGTATCAGAGGTAATCAAGTCCTTACTTTCTCTATCTTTACTATTGAGGAGTGCTTAATAATTTTCTATTTATAACTTTTGTTTTATAACTTTATTAATAGGAAGCAGAATCTTTAATTGCAAAAAAGATTCATCCACAGACCATCATAGCGGGTTGGAGAGAAGCCACGAAGGCTGCAAGAGAGGCGCTGTTGAGTTCTGCAGTTGATCATGGGTTTGTATAGCAAAGTACTACTGTTCTAAACATTTAGTGTTCTTTCATAACATGCTTAATGCAAGAAATCTATAGGACACTGAAAAGCATACACAAAGATCATCTTGCTGCCTCACCCCACTCCAACAGCCAAACCTACATCAGCCTCCAGAGATAGCCACTAAAGTTAAGTTTGGGTTTTTAGTCTTTTTGTATATATCATCAAAATATACAAATAAAGCAAATAGTATAATACTGTATAGAGAATTTGTTAGCCTCTTTTTAACCTAGTTAAATATTAAGCACATTTTTGGATGTCAATTTTCTGTGCAGTATTTTAATAGAGTTACACATTTGAATATTTGGCTAGAATGACTGTATTAACCTGTCTGTATGGGGAGATTTGTGTATTTGATGATTTTTATCTTTATAATAACTTTGTGACGTTGTGACATAGCCCAAAGGTTTCTAGAAGTGTAATTGTTGGGTCCAAAGGTAAGTGTGTGTGTTTTAAGGCACCCCCAAACCTGGGCTGCACAGCAGGTGAGCAGCAGGTGGAAAAACTATCTTCCCATGAAACCAGTCCCTGGTGCCAAAAAGGTCCGGGACCACTGTTTTAAGGCACTTCTATTTATTTGCCCATTCACAACTGTATAATAATACTTGTTTTTCACGTCCTTTTATTTATTTATTTATTTTGAGACGGAGTCTCGCTCTTAGAGTTGCCCAGAATGGAGTGCAGTGGCACGATTCGGCTGACTGCAACCTCTGCCTCCCGGGTTCAAGCGATTCTCTTGCCTCAGCCTCCCAAGTAGCTGGGACTACAGGCATGTGCCATCATAGCCAGCTAATTTTGTATTTTTAGTGTAGATGGGGTTTCACCATGTTGCTCAGGCTGGTCTTGAACTGACCTCAAGTGATCCATCCTCCTCAGTCTCCCAAAGTGCTAGGATTACAGGCGTGAGCCACTGTGCCCGGCCATTTCTCACATTCTTGCCAACATTAGACTTTTGCATGCTTGTGTGGGCCCCCCCGCTTTTTTTTTTGGCATTTTGCCAGTTTGGTGGGGAAAATAACATCTTTAATTTGTGTTTCTTGATTACTGCTCAGGTTTAATTCTTTTCATATAGCTTACAGACTTGACCAGTTAGGGTAAAATTATCTATTGACATGAATATCTAGATACATTTTGAAAAGTAAAGTAGGGTTAATATGTATATTTGGTTGGTTTTATTTAGTTCCGATGAAGTTAAATTCCGTCAAGATTTAATGAATATTGCGGGCACAACATTATCCTCAAAACTTCTTACTCATCACAAAGACCACTTTACAAAGTTAGCTGTAGAAGCAGTTCTCAGACTGAAAGGCTCTGGCAACCTGGAGGCAATTCATATTATCAAGAAGCTAGGAGGAAGTTTGGCAGATTCCTATTTAGATGAAGGTATGTATGAATGTCAGATACAAGAAGCTTTGATTAGATGCTGAGGGCTGAATACTGAGTGAATTCTGTTTTGAGACCAGTGACCCTTTACAAAGCTAGTGAACTTGAATTTAAGGACATATCATATGTGCAACCATTTTTGTCATTTTATTGACAGTGTATTCCTCTTCCCACGCTATTCCAGCATTGTTGATGATCTCTAGAGTTTACTTAACTACCATGAAGTTATTTGCAGTCTCTGATAAAGAGGAAATGTTTTCTTTTACTAGAAATCATCTATTCTCAAATGGTACTTTTACCAGGATTATATGTATTCTCCAGGAAGGGTCTGGGTCAGTGAAATCATTGTGTTAGCTGGTTGTTGAGGATGTACAGTTGACCATTGAACAACATGGGTTTGAATTATGTAGGTTCATAATGCAGGTTTTTCCAATAAATATAGTCAGCCCTTTGTGTCCGTGGTTTGCACATGTGCAACCGAACGTGGATGGAAAATGCAGTATTTGCAGGATTTGAAACCCATGTATATAGTGGGCCAACTTTTCAAATCTGCTGGTTCCAGTCAGCCTGGAACTTAAGTATGTGGGGATTTTGGTGTATGTGGGCGTCTTGGAACCAGTCCCCTTCGTATACTGGGGGATGACTAGTTTTTTTTAGAAAAGAATTTAAAAAAATTTCTTTAACAAATAATTATGTATGTTTATAGGGCAAGAGGATTTAGTTCTTAAAGAGTGATAAATGAGACATAATAAGTACTGCTTTCTTAGTAGTACATTTTTGTTTAGAGTGAAGTTTTCCAGATCATCTTCACATTATATTTACTTCACAAAATGGCCTGTCAAAAAGTATAGGCATTCTTATATAGAGAAGGAAAAAAAAAGAATTAGATGGTGCTTTACAACTTCTGTTTTTACCAGTGGTTTGGAGTCCTGGTTTTGTTCTATGTCATAGGTCTTGATTTATTTTAAGAGAGAGTCATAATTCTGAAAATACTCTTGGTTAAGTTTATATACAAGAGCTGTGTAGCATTTCTTTTTTTTTTTTTTTTTTTTTTTTTTTGAGACGGAGTCTGGCTGTGTCACCCAGGCTGGAGTGCAGCAGTATGATCTCGCCTCACTGCAACCACTGCCTCCTGAGTTAAGGCGATTCTCCTGCCTCAGCCTCCTGAGTAGGTGGGATTACAGGCGTGTGCCACCATGCCTGGCTAACTTTTTTGTATTTTTAGTAGAGACGGGGTATCGCCATGTTGACCAGGCTGATCTCGAACTCTTGACCTAAGGGGATCCACCTGCCTCAGCCTCCCAAAGTGCTGGGATTACAGGCGTGAGCCACCAAGCCTGGCCGCTGCGTAGCATTTCTGATAGGGGCTGGTGGTAGGGAAGGAGCATTAAAACAAGAATATTAGTAGCACAAGCAGCACCATTCTTGAATGTCTGCTCTGTACTAGGAATTGCAATAGGAACTTTAGTCATTTAGTCATCATGACCTGGTGAGTGAGGATTAGGTTCACTTGAATAGAGTAGAAAACCCAAGATAATGGTGGCTTCATAACGGAAAAGTTTCTAATGTAACCAAAAAAGGCCTAGAAAGGTAGGTGGTACTGGGTTTGTATGATGGTTCCAAAGCAGCAGGACTAGGCTGGTAACTAGCACCTCTGCTACTGGTTACATTCCTGTTTTACAAATTAGCATTTCTGGTTGGATAATTTGTCCAAGGTTATATAGCCAGCAGCAGGGGCATGATCAGGGTCAGATTTATCTGACTCCACAGTGTCCATGGTTTTTCCATTTTTACCACCAGCCTCAATACCTGAATCTTCAATTTTTCTCTTGTGGTGGTGATTTTAAGCTAATAAAAATGGACTTAACCTATTGTCTTTATATTGCAACCCATACAGATGTGGGTGTAGCGTATATCTGAAACAAAAGTTTCAAAATACTGTTTAATTTTATTGTCTGTACTGTGCTCTTATATTTTCTGTTTCATATTTTTTAAGTAATCCATTAAATTGATTTTGTAATAACTCTTCTAGTGGGATGCTTTATACCAGAAGTGTCCAAGGAAGAGAATACAGTCATGGGTTCCTAGTTTCTGTTTCTGGTTGGGCCAGTAAAGCCCCTTCCTCCTCCCTCTTTTCTGCTTATCACTAGAGACAGAAACTAAAATCCATGGCTTTCAGGCACTAAAAGCCTAAAAGCAAAACAACAACAGAATAAGGCAGGTTGGACAAGCTTGCTTTTATGCCTTCTAAGAGCTTGGTAAATTGGACTTAAATAGCTTCTTTGAAATAGTGATATGATAAAGCAGACAGCTTTGTAAGATTTACTAAGGCTGCTTTGAAGTATTAAATATGATACTGTTCTTATATTTACTGTAGGCTTCCTGTTGGATAAAAAAATTGGAGTAAATCAACCAAAACGAATTGAAAATGCTAAAATTCTTATTGCAAATACTGGTATGGATACAGACAAAATAAAGGTATGTAACTCTACTTTTTAAAAATTAAAATTACTACCCAGGCAGAGTGGCTCATGCCTGTAATCCTAGCAATTTGGGAGGCCGAGGTGGTGGATCATCTGAGATCAGAAGTTTGAGACCAGCCTGACCAACATGGAGAAACCCTGTCTCTACTGAAAAAAAAAAAAATACAAAATTAGCTGGGCATGGTGGCGCATGCCTGTAATCCCAGCTATTCGGGAGGCTGAGGCAGGAGAATCACTTGAACCCAGGAGGCGGAGGTTGCAGTGAGCTGAGATTGTGCTACTGCACTCGAGCCTGGGCAACAAGAGTGAAACTCCGTCTCAAAAGTCTCAAAAAAAAAAAAAAATTGCTGGATTCTATAAACTCAGGAATCAATTGCACTAAAAAGCTTGGAATAGGTATGAATCTATTGTGTATATACACATATATATACGTTGGTAAAAATGTTGAAATATGCTATGGGACTCTTTAAAAAGAGTAATGAGGCCTGGCATGGTGGTTCACGCCTGTAATCCCAGTACTTTGGGAGGCCAGGCGGGCGGATCACAAGGTCAGGAGTTCAAGGCCAGACTGACCAATGTGAGATGGTGAAACCCTGTCTTTACTAAAAATACAAAAATTAGCTGGGTGTGGTGGCGCACACCTGTAATCCCAGCTGCTTGGAAGGCTGAGGCAGGAGAATCACTTGAACCCAGCGGGTGGAGGTTGCAGTGAGCCGAGATTGCCCCACTGCACTCCAGCCTGGCCAACAGAGCGAGACTCAATCTCAAAAAAAATAATGAAACTGATGCTCTCTTTATGCTTCGTTTGTCTTAGATATTTGGTTCCCGGGTAAGAGTTGACTCTACAGCAAAGGTTGCAGAAATAGAACATGCGGAAAAGGAAAAAATGAAGGAGAAGGTTGAACGTATTCTTAAGCATGGAATAAATTGCTTTATTAACAGGTCTGTGTTTGCTTTTAAGAAAGGATTTTTTTCCATGAAAGTTTAAGGAATACTTCATATTTACTTATATTGAATTAGATTTTTTACTTAGGAACTGTCTTAGATAACTTCACTTAAATTATGGATTTTTGTAATCAGTAAATTGTGATTTATGCACACTTACAGTGACCAGAATTACGGGATTGATTTATACAGTTACTATAATAAAGAACACTTGTTTTCAATACTAGTAATGGATGCATTAGTACTATAGTTGATAAACTCTAATTATATAGGTAAGAAATGCAATCTTGTTCTAATTTGCATTTCTTTTACTTGTGGTAAAAATGTTTACATGTTTTTTAGTCTAATGTAGTTTATCTTGTAACAGTTTTGAGCATAATGTTTTCATGTATTTTATTTACAGGCAATTAATTTATAATTATCCTGAACAGCTCTTTGGTGCTGCTGGTGTCATGGCTATTGAGCATGCAGATTTTGCAGGTGTGGAACGCCTAGCTCTTGTCACAGGTATGGAAAAAAGGTATTGTTTTCTAACAAACACAATAGTCACTCTTGAATTTGTTATTTGTTACTATATGCAACTACCTTTAAGGAGTTTAGAATTTCAACAGTTATTCTGAAATCTATACTCTTGGATACCTTTAATTTAGATACATAGATACATTACATTTACGATATTTACGATACCAAGTTATATACCACATTTGCCGTAGGTATAGATTTCTTTCATTGTGTCACTGTTATAAGGTAGATTTTTGGAACTGCCATGAATATTAGAAGAAATTATAGTGTACTAACCTTTGGAGAGTGGACTTGGTCTCATCCCAGAATGATCTCTTAAGACGTTTTTTTTAATCATTTGAGAAGCATAGTCTTCTTCTAACCAAGAGACATTTTCCTTTAATTACTTGAAGTGGGTTTACCTGCTTTAAAGTTACTTAGGAGCCATTGCGTACTTGATGCTTTAAGGTGACAATTAAACAAAATTTAAGATGCTCATGTTTATGTAATTCATTCTTTAGTTCCACAAAATAAAGATGTAAGAGGCCGGGTGCGGTGGCTCACACCTGTAATCCCAGCACTTTAGGAAGGCCTAAGTGGGCAGATCACAAGGTCTGGAGTTTGAGACCAGCCTGGTCAATATGGTGAAACGCTGTCTCTACTAAAAATACAAAAATTAGCCAGGCGTGGTGGTGGGTGCCTGTAGTCGCAGCTACTCGGGAGGCTGAGGCAGGAGAATCACTTGAACCCGGGAGGTGGAGGTTGCAGTGAGCTGAGATTGGCGCCACTGCACTCCAGCCTGGGTGACAGAGCGAGACTCCGTCTCAAAAAAAAAAAAAAAAAAAGATGTAAGAAGTAAATGATAATAATATATTGATGGGATAAACATATCGTAAGGTCTTGACATGAAATTGCTCTATACCCAGAAGAATGTTTATTAGGTACACCAACTGTATGTCTATGAAGGTGACCACATGGTGGCTCCCATCCTTAAAAGCTCAGTGGTTGTCAAAGGTGTATGATGACATTGGTTCTTGCAAGTGTCATTAAATAAATGTCTTGCACTGGGCATGGTGGCATGTGCCAGTAGTTTGATCTATTCAAGAGGCTGAGGCAGAAAGATTGCTTGTGCCCAGGAAGTTGTGCTATGATGGTGCCTGGTGAATAGTCATTGCGCTCCAGTCTAGGCAAGGTAGCAAGACACTCTCTCTTTAAAAAGAAAGAAAAGTCTCATGTAGAAGGATGAAGTGAAAAGTTTCATAAGCCAAGTTAGTCTTATTTTTGGATATGACGTCCCAAATATCTGTTGTGTCTCACATCTAGAACACAAAGCAGTCTCAGAATTTTGCCAGCCAAAAGTAAAAAGAACTTTATACAAATTATGAGTATAAATTAGTAGTTTCAAAGACCAGAGTCTTTATGAATTTATTGTAAAATAAGTAATAGAGCATTGACAGATTTATCAGTAAGGCATAGGAAAAGAAGGGTTGATTGATAATATATGCAATTCACATTATGAAAAGAGTAGTCAGCTAGAGAAAAGGATTTTGAAATGGAAACCTGACTTGTGCTTAGTTAGGAAATAGGGAACGAAGTGGCTGACCTGTTCAGTTTACAGCATGGAAGATGGAGGGAAAATAGGAATAGAAATGAGACATAAGGACTAAAATTAATTTGTTCTTATTAAATTTGGTCTGGGAAATTTTTAGTATGCATTTCTTGTTTTTTTAGGCCTTAGGACATTTCATTTGTGATAATTAGAGATATCAGGTGCTTATTAAGCAGTTCATGAAGTGTATAGTGGTTGACATATAGGACAAATATTTTCATGTCTTGTGCTGGGAATTGTATCATGAGGTCATAGTCTTATAGGTTGGATTCAGAAGAGAATCTGAATTTAAACTCAAAAGTAACTGCTTTAAGACTCAGTTTAACCTTTGGAAGGTAGCATTGTATAGTGTGTGCTTACAGATCTGAAGCCAGACTGCTTGAGTTTGAACCCCAGCTTTTTATATTCATCCTAGTTAGGTCTTTGGATAGGAAAGTAAACCTCTTGGCCTCATTTTTATCATGTGTAAAATGGGATAATAATGGAGCCTATCCAAGAGGATTGTTTTAAAGATTAAATAATTAGTCGATATGAAGTATTTAAAAAGAGTGCCAGGAATATAATCAGCAATCAATTTTTAAAATGTGAAACACATTACCTATCATTATCTATCCATTACTGCTTATTAGAAAACAGGAATTTTAAGCCTGCTGTGCATTTAACTAATACATGTTTATGTTTATAGGTGGTGAAATTGCCTCTACCTTTGATCACCCAGAACTGGTGAAGCTTGGAAGTTGCAAACTTATCGAGGAAGTCATGATTGGAGAAGACAAACTCATTCACTTTTCTGGGGTTGCCCTTGGTGAGTGATTATGTAGATCCTGGTTAGGGTGTCTAAATTCTTGCTAGGCTCTGTTGAAGTAAAGATTATTGTAGTTACTAGAATAGCATATCTTACAAGTCTTAACTCTTCAGAAGCATGATATATATTTTGTTTCAGTCTCTTGAAGTCAACCTCATATTTACCCTGTCTTTGTGAACAGTGCATGTTCAACATAGTTTTTTTTCCTTGATAACTTAGAACCATTATGAGCCTTGATTGTTGGAGAATGTATAGTACAGGAAGACAGGTCAGCTTTCAGAACCCAGTAATATAACCAACACCTGCATAAATAATAGAAGGCAAACTTTTTATCCCTAAGTGGTCACTGTGTCTTTTAATTTTAGGTGAGGCTTGTACCATTGTTTTGCGTGGTGCCACTCAACAAATTTTAGATGAAGCAGAAAGATCATTGCATGATGCTCTTTGTGTTCTTGCGCAAACTGTAAAGGACTCTAGAACAGTTTATGGAGGAGGTAAGCATTTAGAAAATGTTGAATATATTTTTAATTTCTTAAAGTACAATATAAGTCATAAGTGGTTTTAATGGTTCTTATAGAAATTTTATATTGCTTTTGCACTAAATTTTAAAATGCTTGGCATATCTTAAAGTCAGTAATTCAGTATCTTGGAGACAACTAAGCATTGCAATATTTTATTGGAATTTTAATCTTTAGGCTGTTCTGAGATGTTGATGGCTCATGCTGTGACACAGCTTGCCAATAGAACACCAGGCAAAGAAGCTGTTGCAATGGAGTCTTATGCTAAAGCACTGAGAATGGTAAGTTAATCAAAATGAGAGATCCCAACTTAAGTTTTGTGGTTATTGATAGTTTTAAAATGAGTAGAAAATGAACTGGTTAATACTGCTTTTAAATTTGATTCTGGAGTTTCTCCTCTTCGTGAGCAGTAATTGAAGCAGATTTTACATTGTTCCTAAATGTATAATTTTAAAAAGCTATCCTAGTTAGGAGTAAATCAGTGGTTCTTACAGTAGAGTGAGTAGTTACTTGTTTTCTTCATTTTCATAGTTGCCAACCATCATAGCTGACAATGCAGGCTATGACAGTGCAGACCTGGTGGCACAGCTCAGGGCTGCTCACAGTGAAGGCAATACCACTGCTGGATTGGGTAAGCGATCAAGGGGAACTTTGTGGCCGTTGTTAAAAGTAACTCTTTTCACCAAGCTTTTTTTTTCTTTTGGAACATAAAGAGTTACAATAACCATATAAAAGACTCTTTTGGACTTTGTCCTCATAATCATTACATGTGCTGGGAAAACGTGTGTGACTTCATATGCTCAGCATTTCCCAAACTTTGTTGTTCCATAAGACATGTAAAACTGGTTAGAAGATTTGTAACTGTTTGGTATATAACGACTATACGATTTAAATATAAACAATACTTACATTCTGAAAAATAACATAAACTATTATGTTGTTGATACAATCAGTATTAACTTCTAATTTCATAGTAAACTTACTGCAAGATAATCTTGAGTACAGATCACAGATCTCTAGTCCATAGATAAAAGTGGCCAATGAGGCAGATTTAATTCATATTGAAAAACATTCTGACAAGCTGTGCTGGACATTATAGAGTAGTCTTAAGAAGGTAGATAATCCTGTCATTGAACAAGAGGGAGCACCAGTTAATCTGTGAGAAAATGAAGCAGGATTCTCAAAAGAAGAGAAGTTGGGTAGGTAACTTATGAATTTTCTTCCATTCGTTTTTTATTATTTGATATGTTGTCTTCTATTAATATGGGTGATCAGTAGTTGACATTATTGTTATTACTATTATTATAACTGACACAATGGTCTTGCTCTGTTCCCCAGGCTGGAGTGCAGTGGCACCATGATAATTCACTGCAGCCTTGAACCCCTGGCTCAAGCAGTTCTCCTTCCTCAGCCTTCCAAGTAGTTAGGGCTAAAGGCATGTGCCACAATGCCTGACTAAATTATTTTTATTTTCTTAGAGATGGGGGGGCAGTCTCAGTATGTTGTTCAGGCTGGCCTCAAGCAGTCCTCCTGCCTCAGCCTCCCAAAGTGCTAGGATTATAGGTGTGAGCCACTGATCCTGGCCCCTTTTATTTTATTTATTTATTTTTTGAGATAGAGTTTCACTGTTGTTACCCAGGCTGGAGTGCAGAGGCATGATCTCAGCTCACTGCCTCCTCTGCCTCCTGGGTTCAAGTGATTATCCTGCCTCAGCCTCCTGAGTAGCTGGGATTACAGGTGCCCACCACCATGCCCGGCTAATTTTTTATATTTTTAGTAGACGGGGATTCACCATGTTTGCCAGGCTGGTCTCCAACTCCTGACCTTAGGTGATCTATCTGCCTCAGCCTCCCAAAGTGCTGGGAGTACAGATGTGAGCCGCTGCACCCGGCCCCTTTTAATTTTTTTAAAGGCTTTCTTTGAGCTCATTTGTAGGCTTATCTACCTACTGAGTAAAGTAGTTGGGTGTCCTAATTTTATTAATAGGATTAATTTTTATTATAAATCATTAGAGATGTTTTGATACTTTAGTTAAAACTGCTTTTTAGTAAATTTGTTTTTCTTTGCAGATATGAGGGAAGGCACCATTGGAGATATGGCTATCCTGGGTATAACAGAAAGTTTTCAAGTGAAGCGACAGGTTCTTCTGAGTGCAGCTGAAGCAGCAGAGGTGATTCTGCGTGTGGACAACATCATCAAAGCGGCACCCAGGTACCCTAACACTTTTCTCAGAAAAAATTACTAACAGCAAAACAAAATAGGGAGCTGTATTTATTTTATAATTAGAGTTAATGAAAAGCAGAGACAGTTTTGCCTGGATAAAAGTATGTAAGTTATTTAAAATATCACAACTCTTAACACTTAAGCCAGAAAAACTTAAGGGGAAAGAGGGATGGGCAGCTGAGGTAGCTCTTAGGATTGAAAAGGCACAGAAAGAGCCATGCTTGGAAAGGTCAAGTACTGAGGACAGTAGATGCTGTGATGCTTTCTATTGTCTTTAAACAGAATGATAGCAAAAGGAAACTGAGTTCTGTAACTAAAGTGTTCTAGGGCAAGGTCATATAGCCACACCTACTCCCAGAAATCTTCACAAGAAGTCAGTGCTCTCACCCACAGTTGAAATACGCTTAAAAAATGTATAATACCTTGTTTGGTCTGATACTGTTTTAGAGATCAGGTATCTTTTATTAGCAAATTCTGAGTAATTTGCAATAAAGAAACTGAATTTTAACTCAGCCTTCCAGACCTACCAGACCATGGGCTTCTTTTTCATATTCCTTATTAATCTCCAGAGGACTTTTTTTTCAGATCAGTGCCCTGTGACAACTGCTTCATAACTCTTGACAATGGTTAGCATCCTAGTCCCCCCATAAGCTACCAAGGGTGAAAAGTTTATCTCTTTATATGATCCCTGTATAATGCTGTACTCTTTGATCTGTTCTTAAGCTTCTTCAGCTTCTCATAACTGTTGTGTTTGCCTCTAAAAGCAGTGTTTCTCAAGCTTTAGATCCTTGAACAAGCATTAAGTACAAATTTACTAGTACCCTTATCCCATCTTTCCAAAAGATTGTTCTATGCCCCCTTATTGTATGGTCATCAAAGAATAAAAGATGAGAATAGAAGGTGCTTCTTGTTGGTGGGGGTGTGTGCAGAGTCCCAAGGCAGAACAGTCCTGATGTGGTGCAGGGCATCACACGGAGGAGGGGGCTGAGTGGCTAGCTCAGGTCTGTCTTCCTCCTCACCTAAAGCCAGCAGTCCCATCCTATATAACCCATTAGTCCATGACATAACTTGGTCACCTCTTAAAAGCCCAACTTCCAATACTGCCACATTGGGGATTCAGTTTCAATGTGAGTGTTATAGGGGAGACACATGCAAACCATTGCAGAGTTATAACAGTTTTAATACAGGATTCTAGTTGTGTTTGTATTTAGTATAATACTTTGGATAAAATCATGCTCTTCATTTTTCACTATTGACTTTTTTCTTACTCTCATAGGAAACGTGTCCCTGATCACCACCCCTGTTAAGCATTCCCACGTGCTGTCGATCTTTGGACCAGTTTCTAGCAAAGTTGTGTTTGAAAGATACTCTATTAAAGAAGACTGTGGAATCTGTTTATCGGTGCCCATTATATCCTTAAGTTTGGATATTTAGCTGACCTTCTCTTTAACATAGGTCTAATTTATTTGCTGTGTCATTTTCCATACAAATCAGTTGATTTAAAAAAGTTCATTTCTCATACTGTGCATTAAAATAAAAATTTGAACAATTACTTGGTTCTTATGTCTTATATGTGTGTATTCTGTTTGAACTCTACTTAATGGAAATTAATGATTATTTTCAATATGGCATTTTCCAGCTTAATGATGGGCCATCTACATTTTTGAAATAATTATCTTGATTAATATAAGCCCAAGTCAAATGTGATAAACACGCCATATATTAATCTTTTGGTTTTGTTGCTGGGCCATAAGAACACTCAGTCATGGCTGGGTGCGGTGGCTCATGCCTGTAATCCTAATATTGGGAGGCCAAGGCAGGTGGATCACTTGAGGTCAGGAGTTCAAGACCAGCCTGGGCAACATGGTGAAACCCCATCTCTACTAAAAATACAAAAATTAGCTGGGCATAGTGGTGGGCGCCTATAATCCCAGTTGCTTGGGATTTAATTTACCCATTTAATTTTGTTCAGTGAAAATGCCATAAACTAGTACTCATTTAATTTTGTGGAGTCTAAGTGCTGTCTCCTGAATTGAAAAAAATTATGATGCTTTCTGTGATGTGATTTTTTTTTTTTTTGAGACGGAGTCTTGCTCTGTCCACCAGGCTGGAGTGCAGTGTGGCGCGATCTTGGCTCACTGCAACCTCCACCTTGCAGTTTCTAATGATTCTCCTGCCTCAGCTTTTCGAGTAGGTGGGATTACATGGTAGTCCGCCACCATGCCCGGCTAATTTTTGTATTTTTAGTAGAGAATGGGATTTTGCCATGTTGGCCAGGCTGGTCTCTATGTTATATGATGTTTTTAAGCTTGAGAAAGTCATATTTTAAAGTTGCAAGATGATGTGCTCTAAGTATCTTTTTTTTTCAAGACAGGATCTCACTCTGTCCCTCAGGCTAGAGTACAGTTGTGTGATCACGGCTCACTACAGCCTCTGCCTCCTGGGCTCAAGCGATTCTTTCACCCTCCCAAGTAGCTGGGACTATAGGTGCATGGCATCATGCCTGGTTGATTTTTTTTTTTTTAATTGTAGAGACAGGTTTTGCTGTGCTGCCCTGGCTGGTTCTCAGCACCTCTTTCCAATGCTTTGTAAGGTAATTTATCTGAAGAAGAGTATGGTTAGACTTAAGTATTGTTATTGATTGGGTTTTTTTTTTTTTTTTTTTAAGGGTTTTTTGTTTTGGGTAAGTGGATAAGAGAATGAGAATGGGTGTAAGTATGGACTGAGTTTGCTGGTTTAAAGGCAACTCTAGATTTGGAGGCTGTTAATAATGCATCAGTATGTAGCAGAATACACAAGAAGTAAGAGACCAACAGGTTGAGTTTTTATTGGACATCTGTGCTAACATGGAGGGACATTCCCATAAAGGAGCAAAGGATTTTTAAAGAAACACTGATAGACCAAACAATTTTGTGGGAAGCGGGGGGAAGTTGAGACATGTAAGAATTTGTCTCAATATTTTAATATTTGTAGATGTGATTAAAACTAGAAGAATGTGGATTAGAATTACACTGATTGAATAGCAATACCATCTGCTGTGTGATTTTTTTTAAGTGCTTTATCACACATTAATTGTAATCCTCACAACTGAGGTAGGTGGAGCAGGAGAGCATATGACAACCCACAAAGGATGTGGTGGGACAGGTGAGTTTATCCTGAGGGGCCAGATGGCATGGAGTTAGGCATATTTTCTCCAAAGACCTTAAAACAGATTGGCCAATAAAAAATATTAAAAAGGTAAAAATATGCAAACTACTATATTCAAGAATATAGCCATACCTTGCCTTCATGTATTTCAAAGCCCTTACTGATTGTTGTCTTTAGAAAAATCTCAAGTTCACAAATATCTTTCCAGTTTCAGAGGTAAGTATGACCTAGACCTAACTCCTGTTAACGGTTTTAGGATGGAGTTTTTAAAATTTTAGATTTGGGGTACATGTGCTGCTTTGTTACAAGGGTATTATGTGTGATGCTGAGGGTTGGGCTTCTAGCATATCCATCACCCAAATATTGGACACCGGACCCAGTAGGTAACTTCAACCCTCATGCCTATCTTACCCTCCACACTTTGGAGTCCCCAGAGTCCATTTCGTCCATATTTGTGTCCGCACGTCACTTTTGTTTAGTTCCCACTTAAAAATGAGAACGTGATATTTGATTTTCTGCTTCTGTGTTCATTTAGGATAATGGCCTCTAGCTCCATCCGTGTTGCTGCAAAGGACATTTGCTTTTCTTTTTTATGGCTGTGTTGTATTCCATTGGTGTGTATGTACCACATTCTTTTTTTTTTTTTCTTTTTTATTATTATACTTTAAGTTTTAGGGTACATGTGCACAATGTGCAGGTTAGTTACATATGTATACATGTGCCATGTTGGTGTGCTGCACCCACTAACTCGTCATCTAGCATTAGGTGTATCTCTCAATGCTATCCCTCCCCCCTCCCCCCACCCCACAACAGTCCCCAGAGTGTGATGTTCCCCTTCCTGTGTCCATGTGTTCTCATTGTTCAATTCCCACCTATGAGTGAGAATATGTGGTGTTTGGTTTTTTGTTCTTGTGATAGTTTACTGAGAATGATGATTTCCAATTTCATCCATGTCCCTACAAAGGACATGAACTCATCATTTTTTATGGCTGCATAGTATTCCATGGTGTATATGTGCCACATTTTCTTAATCCAGTCTATCATTGTTGGACATTTGGGTTGGTTCCAAGTCTCTGCTATTGTGAATAGTGCCGCAATAAACATATGTGTGCATGTGTCTTTATAGCAGCATGATTTATAGTCCTTTGGGTATATACCCAGTAATGGGATGGCTGGGTCAAATGGTATTTCTAGTTCTAGATCCCTGAGGAATCGCCACACTGACTTCCACAATGGTTGAACTAGTTTACAGTCCCACCAACAGTGTAAAAGTGTTCCTATTTCTCCACATCCTCTCCAGCACCTGTTGTTTCCTGACTTTTTAATGATTGCCATTCTAACTGGTGTGAGATGATATCTCATTGTGATGTACCACATTCTTAAAAGTCCAGTCCACTTTTGGTGGCTTGTGGTTGGCTTTGTGATTTTGCTAGTGTAAATAGTGCTGCGACTGCAGGTGTCTTTGATAAAATTTCTTTTCCTTGGGATAGATACACAGTAGTGGGATTGCTCGGTCAAATGGTAGTTGTAACTATTTATTTGAGATACCTCCATACTGTTTTCCATAAAGGTGGAGCTAATTTACATTCCCACCAACAGTGTATGAGTGACGGATGGAGTTTCTTTTAACTCAGAGATAGCAAGTATGGAAGCAGTGGGTTTCTGTTTTCACAAGACTTGTGACATGAAAAGAGAAATTTGGAATGTAAATTAATTGTTACTGCATAGAAATTTGTCTAAGTGCTTAGGAACTTAAAATCTATCCTAGTTAACCTTCAGTTTTTCTCTGAGGAAGGATAATTTGGGTTTGGTATTTTACACTCCTCAACCCCAAATCCAGTCTTTGCCTGCACTGAGGCTGTGCAGGCGTACCCCTGCTAGCTGCCTTGCTCACAGCTCCTTATGGATTGGTTTTCTATTGCTTTAACTGAGGGTGCACTGGCAGGAGATAGGGAGACAATCTATTCTCTTCCTGCCTTTGCTCTTTGTCTCTGGAGGTAACTGCATCCCTGCAAGATCTGCTACTATGTCTTCATTAGGCAGCACCTCTTACCATGGCTCTTAGCTCTTAATGGATTTGGGAAATGATTTTCTTTTTTTTTTTTTGAGACGGAGTCTCGCTCTGGCCCGGCCAAAACGTTTTTTTTACCCTGTTTAGTCTTACAGGTGATAACAGCTGCTGCTATTGTGAGTGTCTGGGTTGCTATTACTTGTTTTTTTCCCCCACTTCACCCTGTCTTCACTAAAGTCTCTCCATGTAATCACATGGGGTGAATGCAGTTTCTTGCCAGGGTTCCGAATAATAGAAGTCAACAAAATACTCTGTACAAAACCCTTTATAAAAGTCTGCTGTGTGCCGTATTAGCATATTAGATCAATAGAAGATATTAAGAGAACCTTTTTAAAAATCACAATTACTGGCCGGGCGCGGTGGCTCACGCCTGTAATCCCAGCACTTTGGCAGGCCGAGGCAGGTGGATCACGAGGTCAGGAGATCGAGACCATCCTGGCTAACACGGTGAAACCCTGTCTCTACTAAAAAATACAAAAAATTAGCCAGGTATGGTGGCGGGCGCCTGTAGTCCCAGCTACTCGGGAGGCTGAGGCAGGAGAATGGCGTGAACCCAGGAGGTGGGGCTTGCAGTGAGCTGAGATCACGCCACTGCACTCCAGCCTGGGTGACAGAGCGAGACTCCATCTCAAAAAAAAAAAAAAAAAAAAAAAAAAATCAGAATTACTGTAGAACTTTTCAGATTCTCAATATGAAGACTAAAGATAACCCTGATTTCAAATTTGTGATTTTAAAATTGTGAGCAGTATATAATAGCTCTTTTCAAAGGAGTATTGAAAAGATTACATGAATTAACTTTAGAACCTGAGGAAAGTACCTGGCCTCTAGCAGCGTTCCACGTGTCAGCCTTTCCTCCTGTCCCATGGGCTGGGTACATGATAAAATCTCCCATCTTCAAGAAGTGTGGTGGAACTGTACAAGGCACTGATGATTCAATGATAAGTCCTGCTTAGTATTTGCCAGAAGTGGACGGTCCACAAGGAAAGAAAGGCATGCATACCTTGTTGTTTTCAAATAGTAGTAGTATCCTTTCTATGGTACGGAGATGACAAATAGTATGCTTTAAAAAAAAAAAAAAAAACAGGCAAAAGGCAGAGTAAAAGTATCTAACAGGACCGACGTCTTCAGTCACATGCCTCCTGCCCCTTAAGAAACGGATTTCATGCCAAGGAATAGTCCCGTGTTTTCAAGTACTTTGGTGATTAATTCTAGAATAATAGATAAGGATGAAAGTATATTCATTTAGAAATTTGCAAATGCATCCTTGGTAATCATGTCTGTGTGTTTTCCTATTTTGGTAAGCCAGGAGCATTTGACCAAATTGTGGTTATATTTCTTATATTCAGGACTTTTAGATATTATGGTTGAAATTTTTCTGAAGAGAAAACAGCTTTTTTTGTTCTATTGCCACTGTTTTTTTTCTCCTTCAAATCATGGGATGCCACTTTAAAAAAAAATCAAGGAATTACACTTGCTTTTAGGGTAAATATAGGTGTCGTGCTGCATGGTGTAGTACTTAGTAAAAGAACATTTTATATAAACCTTCACTGTCACATGCCAGGCACTGTTCTATGCATTTTATACACAGTAATGGGTTTAATCCTTACAGTGCTCTGCAGAAACTGTTATGATTTTACTGATGAGCAACTGAGGCACATAGATGATAACTGACTAGTACGTGGCAAGCCTAGGATTTGAATGAACCCAGGTAGTCTGAAGGGCCATGCTCTTAGCCGCTATGCTACATTGCTTCTGGTTCACTGTGTTGGATATGTGCCTTTAGTTTGAGTTCAGTTGATTATTAGGGCACAAACCCACTTTTAAGTGAAAATTACAAACTCTAGAGATGATGCATTTTAGGACAAAATAAAGAAGCAAACTTGGTTGCTGATTCATTTCAATTGATTCCATGTTAAAGATTTCAGTTGGCATCGCTCTTATTTATGGAATCTAAAATCCTATGTAAACTTCTGGAAGACATTTTCCCTTTGATGCATTAACACTTTGAGTTTCAAGACTTAAAAATCAGGAGCAAAAAAGTTACATTTGGTGCTTCAACATTTTCTTATTTTACTTTCTAATTGTGTCAACATTTCCAGAAACTATTAGAAGGGTTATAGAAATGTAAGTATGCATTTATATACTTTATAAAATTGATTGAAGGCCGGTTGCGGTGGCTCACACCGGTTGCGGTGGCTCACACTTTGGGAGGCCGAGGTGGGCGGATCACGAGGTCAGGACGAGACCATCCTGGCTAACACAGTGAAACCCTGTCTCTACTAAAAATACAAAAAATTAGCTGGGCGTGGTGGCGGGCACCTGTAGTCCCAGCTACTTGGGAGGCTGAGGGAGGCTGAGGCAGGAGAATGGCGTGAACCCGGGAGGCGGAGCTTGCAGTGAGCCGAGATAGCACCACTGCACTCCGGCCTGGGCGACACAGCAAGACTCTGTCTCAAAAAAAAAAAAAAAAAAATTGATTGAAAATCTACAGTGAAAACATTTTTGGAAAGCAAATTCAACAGCGAACACTTGACCATACCATTTGAGAAATGTTTGTTGTGTATTGATTGTTTTAGAAGAAAACAGCTTGATTATGGGCCAAAATGTTTATAATTTGACTACTGATTCAGACCAGTTAGCTCTTTAGATGACAGTTCTGTATGGATCAATTGGCTTCACTCTGTTTTAGTGAAGGTTATAGTCTGCAACTACAGAATGGCCGATTAATCTTGGGAAGGGTAAGACAGGGTCAAAAGAAAGTCAGAAATCTATAAACCTTGCTATAGATTAAGCTTAGAATGCAAGTTCTGTTGACAAAATTTCTAGCATCAGCTGAGTATAATTTGGCTTCCGTCATTAGGAATGAGATAAATCCTAACTGTCCAACAGAAATATGGACTTGTTTCTAAAGGAGTTAAATATGTTTGACCTGAAAGTTTAAACCTATTACATTAAATGATTAAAGGGACCTTTTTTGGCAGTCTGATCAATGGGTTGCAAATGCTCTGCAGATGGGGGGTGGCGATAGGAAGGAATTATGCAACATCATCCTTCCTCTAGTTTAGCAGGAAATATTTCTGGTAGGAAGACATACATGAAAATAGGTCTGCTGTGTAATGTCATTTTAGAACCCAACTTTGTTGGGTTAAGATGCTTTTACGGAAAACATCCTTTTAAAAACTTGGTACTGTATGTTTTAGTTAAGATGACACTTTTTGTGTCCTTGTTTGCTGAAAACGTTCAAGTACATAAAGAATTGTATTATTAAATTACCCACTGACAACAATTTCTTTAAAGTTTATATATTTGTGGGAAGGTCACAATTTACATACTTCCAAAAAACAAAATACCTTGGTTTATACATTGTCAAAACAGTCTGTAAAAATCAAAACAAATTGAAACAAAGGCAGAGATACTAGGCGAAAGAGGCAGAGACTTCCTATATACACTACAACTTGCTATTCAAATTTCAAAGTGCTTGTTTCAAGTGAACACATTTCTCACCTACTACCTTTAAACTAACATGCTTCTGGAAATGTGGTTTTCCTCCAAGGACAGGGATTCAATTTAGCTCAGCTCTGGCTCATTAGTGTGAATAAACAGAAGGGCTTTGCTTCAGGGAGGTAGACAGGAATCACAACAAGGCTTGACTTTAATGAGACCGCATTACCACAGAGGTTCTCTTTTCCAGATGACTTCCAACATTGTCAGTGACAGTAAACTGTTGGGAGCAGATCTTGGGACAAACCTTTTAGAGAAAATGAACTAAATCAGCATGAGCCACTGTCAAGTTTAAGGTGACAGCTGAAGGCTGGGTGTGGTGGCTCATGCCTGTAACCCCAGCACTTTGGAAGGCTGAAGCAGGAGCATCGCTTGAGCCCAGGAGTTTGAAACTAGCTTGGGCAACATAGCAAGACCTCATCTCTACGAAAAAATTAAAGACTTAGCCAGGTGTGCACATCTGTAGTACTAGTTACTGGGCAGGCTGAGGCGGGAGGAAGGCTTGAGCCCAGTAGTTCGGGGCTGCAGTGAGCCATGATTGTGCCACTGCACTCCAGCCTAGCAACAGAGTGAGACCTTGTCTCTAATAATAATAAAAGGGGCAGCTGGAGTCCACCAAGAAGTATTGTCCATCAGGGATCTTTTCAGCAGGCACTTAACTGCTGGGGAAAGAGTTTCATCTTGAGCCTTTACAACAACAAACAACTTTTTTCTGTGAATCTGACTGATTGCCTAGGTAGAAATGTCCTTTTCAGTGGCCTCAGTGATACATTGATACTATTTATGGTCATTTACAGTAAAGAAAATATGTCCTGCAAAGGGACAGACCACCAGAATATTTAGTTCTATGGCAAATACCTTATTTGAGGAGCTCATGAGCCTCATGACCAGTCACTTCTGGAGAGTGCAGGAGTTCAGAGTGTCCCAGCCCCTTTTGCTCTTCAGTGTTTCAAAATACCTGTGTGGAGAAGCTGTTTTCTTGCAAAGAAGTTATGAACTCTGGATTGTCATGCCATCATTGGCACACAACTCCCCTCTGGAAGAGGAGCTGTTCGCCAGAAATATTTTCTCAGTGTGATTTATGGCATTCCACCTGGCTCTCTCCATCAGTCTCTACTAGCAGAGCCACTCCCAAATGACCCAGAGCCATCCTTTCCACTCCAATGGAGAGGCTTCCAGAACATGCTGCAGTTGGGTCCTTGGCATTGACTTGCAACTGAAGCTCCTCAGGAGTTGGTAGGAGGAAGTAGAGGGACTGGTGCCTGTATCTCCTGACTTTCCTCTCTGACCAACGCATAGCGCCTGGCTTTTCTAGGGTCGGGCTCTGGCGTCTCCTCTGCCCATCTCCCCACACGGCGCACACCTTTGGCCACCTTGGGTGCGTTCCTGCAAGGATTGTGGTCATAGATGACCAGCTTCAGACTTGACAGGTGCGCCAGGCTGGGGAAGTAACGGATGCTGTTCCAGTCCACATCAATCACCTCCAGGAAGGGCATGTGAAGCAGCACAGCGGGAAAGTCAGTTAGCCGGTTGCCTGAGAGCCAGATGGTCCTCAGCTCCTGGAGGCGCCGGAGCTGGCCTGGCAGCAAACGCAGGGCGTTGGAGCCGGCATGCAGAGTCTTAAGGAGACTCAGCTCACAGACCACATCCGGCAGCTGGGTGAGGCAGTTGGCCTCGATCCACAGGGTCCTGAGGTTCTGGAGCAGGCTCAGCTCACTGGGGAGGTCGCAGAGTTTGTTGTTGCCCAGGTAGAGGATGCAGAGCTGTTTCAAGGTGCACACCACCTGGGGCAGAGCTTTGAAGTTGTTGAAATCCAAGGCCAGAATCTGCAGGTTCTGTAGCTGCCCCAGCTCCGGAGGCAGGCTATTGAGGTGGTTGTCGCTCAGGTAGAGCTTGACCAGCTCCCTGAAGGAGCACACGTGCAGGGGGAAGCGGCGTAACTGGCTCCCACTCAGATCCACCATCTTGTCCGGCGGCATCTCACGGAGGTCCCTGACCACATAGTTCTGGCAACGGTCAGCAGGGATGAAGGCCACGAGGGCCCTGATGGTGTTCCCCATGCGGAGGCTGGGGGCATGGCAAGCCCCAGAGGACAGACTCACTGAGCGGGGCTGGCTCAGCTGACTGCTCTGGGGCCTATCCTACCCTCCCATTATAACTTGGGGATTGCATGACAAAAGCCAGTCACTTTGACAGAGAAAAGTGCTCCTGATAGCAACTTGAGTGTCCGGCGACAGCGCAACAGTCCGGCAGGGGCTGGGAGGCCATGTCTGACTCACATGCTTGCCTTTAATCACCTAAGCTCCAATCCCCTTTATCAACCTTTTTTCATTTCAAGCTGAAAATAGCTTTGCTGTTTTTTTCCCTAATGATAAAATATTAACACATTACATAAAGGTGTAAAAGAAGAAAATGAAAAACACCCATAGTTCTATTACCCAGAGATAAATACTGTACACATTTGCATGTGTCCTCTAGCCTTTTTGCTATAAGTAATCATTTGTTTTTTAAAATTGCACTTTAGGAGCTTTTTTTTTTTTTTTTTTTTTGACAGGGTCTCATTCTGTCACACAGGCGGGAGTGCAGTGGTGCAATCTTGGCTCACTACAGCTCCTACCTCCCTGGCTCCAGCAATCCTCACACCTCAGCCTCCTGAGTAGCTGGGACTACAGGTGCACACCACCGTGTCCAGCTAATTTTTGTATTTTTTGTAGAGATGAGGTTTCGCCATGTTGCCCAGGCTGGTCTTGAACTCCTGGGCTCAAGAGATCTGCCCGCCCTGGCCTCTCAAAATGCTGGGATTACAGGCGTGAGCCACGGCACTTGACCAGGAACCTTATTTTTTAATCATGACATATCATGGACATATTTTTATGTTTGCAGGTATCTATGCAATTATTTTAAACACCTGCATAGTATTCCATTACATGGATGTGCAGTAATTTAAACAGTTTTCTGTGGTTAGGCATCTAGGTTGTTTACAAAGCACGACTATTATAAACATCCATATGCATACAGATGTGAGCAGCAATCCACTCATTTCTTTAGAAACCGTCCTTAGAAGTGTTGCTGGAGCAGGCCAGGTGTGGTGGCTCACGCCTGTAATCCCAGCACTTTGGGAAGCCAAGGTGAGCCGATCACTTAAGCCCAGGAGTTTGAGGTCAGCTTAGGCTACATGGTAAAACCCCATCTCTACTAGAAAAAACAAAAATTAGCTGGGTGTGGTGGCACACACCTATAATCCCAAGTACTTGGGAGGCTGACGCAGGAGAATGGCGTGAACCCAGGAGGCGGAGCTTGCAGTGAGCCGAGATTGCGCTACTGCACTCCAGCCTGGGCGACAGAGCAAGACTCCATCTCAAAAAAAAAAAAAAAAAAAAAAAAAAAAAAAAGTGTTGCTGGATCATAGATATGCATCATTTACAGGTTTTTCATTGATGGCTCCTCTGTACCCCACCAAATCTGAGCCAGTACACACACCCACCAGCAATGGTTACAGGTTTCTACTTTCTCATGTCTTCATTCTTATCAGATGATATCTTTCCACAGTTTAAAAACTTGCCTTTGACAAAAGATTAGTAGAAAAGCAGAAGAAAGAGAAGCAAGCTAGCCTTCTGCATGTTAAATAAATTCGGATGTATTCCTACAGTGCACCTTTGTCAGGTATGTTTGACCACCCATTAAAGGTTTGTGTTTCCCTTCCACAGTGTCCAGTTGTTCCAGACAAGCAGCTGTCCAGCCAGGACAATTTCCTAGTGCTGGTCTACAGGGGAAACTCTTCAAGTTCTGGCCAAAGTAATGTGGGCAGAAGTGTTAGATGTCACCTCTAGACTTGGTTCATTGTAAAACAAACCTTTTGCCCTTCTCCACACTCTCCTTCCCCATCTACTGGCTGGATGTTGTCACCCAGAGTGACTATAGCAGCCACCAAGTATATGGAAGTCATATGTTGCAGGTGGCAGGGCCGTGGTCATCCTAGATTCCTGAATAAGTGCTAAGAGCAAAACATCTCCTTACCCTCCTCACTCCCACTTGATCCCCAATAGGATTGAGGTAAATGAGAAATAAATGTTAATTATGTGAAGTCATCAAGATTGGGGGCTTATCTTTTATACTACTTTATACATACAGCAGTTGCTAAAAATAAGGAGGCAAATCCACATATACTGATATGGGAAGTGATTCCGGATAAATAAAGTAGGGAGGGAAAAAAGCAAATTTCAGAATAGTTTTTTAATGATTCCCATCTGTGAAAAAATATATCTTTGTGTGTGCATAAAAATATCTGTAAGAAATAATGGTGATTAACTCTGGAAAATCTACCTGAGGGTTTGTGGGTGATAGGGATGCTGACTTTTCCATTTACATCCTTTTGTACTCTTTATTTTTTAAAAAAACTAGAGGCACTTATCATTTTAAATTTAAAAACTCTAGTCCAAAAACAACCAATCCATCAGCCTACCTGTTCTCTGAATAGAGTTTCAGGGTGGGTGAGGGAGCCTGGCACACCCTTGCTCCGCGTCCAGTGACTTTGCTGCTGAATTGCTTGTAACGGACCACACTGTTGAGAAGCACCTCATGAATGGTGATTCTACAGAGCTGTTTGGTGATGCAGCAGAGCTACCCACTTTCTGCTCACAGGTCATGACTGAAGCCAGTGTTCTTCCTGGACTTTCTACACATTGAATGTCAAGGGCTATTATCTTGAGCCCTCTTCTTGCTTTGCTTATTTGTATTAAAATAACTGGCCTGTCATCTCTGCTTTACTGCTATATTTAGCATGGTCAGTGGTGACCACAAATGGTTATGAAGCAGCTGCCCTAGTGTCATCCCTAGAAATGATAATGATAATAATGTTGCTACCAGGTGCCTTATATATATTATCTATTCTTACAACACCAGCCAGATAAATATGTTTTACCTTACTTTTCAGATGAGAAAACTGTGTGTGGGTCAAAGAGGTTTAATGATATGATCAAATATTGACTGAACACCTACTATGCTTTAGATGCAGGTAATCAAATGAGTAACAAGATAGATAAAACCCTGATCTCACACAGTGTACAATTCTATCAGGGTAGGCTCCTGTTGAACCACACAAGGTGACAAACTTTGCCCTGCCAAACGGAATTTCCATGCAGCACTTTAGATAACAAAACACTTGAAGAAGATCTCCTACATGAAAATCAGAGATTGAAATAAGAATGTTTAAAATCAAGACAAAAAAATGAAGCGAATAGAAGAAAATAATAAACTATAACATAATATTTTCAGAGAGTTAACGATAGCACTTGCATGCTGGGTGTGGTATTATTAGGTCATTTAATCCTTACAGCAATCCTAAAATGTATGTACTGTTATTGTTTCCACTTGATAAAGAAAGAAATTGGGGAACAAGGAGTTTATGCAACCTGAACAAGCTAGCGCGCAGCCGAGCAGGGATCTGAACCCAGATCATCTTGCTCTACAGTCTGTGTTCCAAATACTGTGCCTTTCTTGGATGACATAACATCCATAAAAAGAGTAGGATGCTATTAGAAAGAAAGAAATATTCTAAGAATAAGAAAGGGCTCTTAGAAATAAAGATATGAAAAAAGCACAATTAAAAATAAAATAGAAGAAAAACAGTAGGTGTTTCCTCAAAAAATTAAAAATAGAATTACCAAATGATCCAACAATTCCACTTCTGGGTATATATCCAAAGAAAATAAAAATAAAAACAGGATCTTTTTTTTTTTGAGACAGAGTTTCACTCTTGTTGCCTAGGCTGGAGTGCAATGACACGATTTCGGCTCACTGCAACCTCTGCCTCCCATGTTCAAGTGATTCTCCTGCCTCAGCCTCCTGAATAGCTGGGACTACAGGGGTGTGCCACTATGCCCAGCTTTTTTTTTGTATTTTTCATAGAGATGGAGTTCACACCATTTTGGCCAGGCTGGTCTTGAACTCCTGACCTCAGGTGATCCACTTGCCTCTGCCTCCCAAAGTGCTGGGATTACAGGCGTGAGCCACCACACCCGGTTAAGATGGGAAATTTTTGCATATTTTACCACAATTTAAAAAATAAAATTAAAAAATATAATAGAAGGCTTGAGAACATCTCATCAAAAGTTGAAGAAAAGGCTGGGTGTGGTGGCTCATGCCAATAATCCCAGCAATTTGGGATGCCAAGGTGAGAGAAGTTTAAGACCAGCCTGGGCAACATAGGGAAACCCTGGCTCTACAAAAAATTAAAAAATTAACTAGGTGTAGTGGCGTGCTCACCGGTAGTCCCAGCTACTTGGGAGGCTGAGGTGGGAGGACTGCTTGGGCCTAGGAGGTTGACCAGTCAGCCATGATTGTGACATTGTGCTCCAGACTGAGTGACAGAGTGAGACCCTGTCTCAAAAATAAAATTAAATTTAAAAAGAGAGACAGGCTGGGCATGGGGGCTCACGCCTGTAATCCCACTCTTTGGGAGACCGAGGTGGGGGATCACCTGAGGTCAGGAGTTCGAGACCAGCCTGGCCAACATGGTGAAACCCTCTCTCTACTAAAAATACAAAAATTAGCCGGGCGTTGTGGCAGGCTCCTGTAGTCCCTGCTAGCTGGGAGGCTGAGGCAGGAGAGTCGCTTGAACCCAGGAGACAGAGGTTGCTTGAACCCAGGAGACAGAAGTTGCAGTGAGCCAAGATCGTGCCACTGCACTCCAGCCTGGGTGACAAGAGCAAGACTTCATCACACACACACACACACACACACACGCACACACACAAAAGAAAAAAAAGAAAAAAAAAGGGAGAGACAACGATGAAAGAAGTACATGAAAGAGTTTTCTAGGGCTGACATATATGAGTTCTCTGATGAACTTGTCAACTTTGTAGCACAATAAATGAAAAAGACCAACACCACTGTAAAATTTCAGCACTCTGGAAAGAAGAGCCCAAAGGTTTCTAGATAGAAGACAACAGAGTACACACACACAGCTAGACACGAGAACATCATTGGGCATTTCAGTACCACTATTGGAAACTAGAAGATAACAGAGCAATGCCTTCAAAATTCAAGGTAAAATAATCTCCAGTATAGAATCTCACACCCAGTAAAAGTAGGATTTAGAACGATTTTTTTTTTCAAGCAGAAAAGATGTCAAAAAGTTTCCCTCTCATGCACAAATTCTCAGAAAGCTACTCAAGGAAGTGCTTTATCAAAATGGAAGACACAGAATCCGGGAACCAACAGCCCCAGCAAAGGAAACAGGAAGATTTCAGGTGACAGCTGGCTATGCTGGCGGTGAAGGCGGACCAGGGAGAGCCACAGGAGCCTGGCCAAGAGTGCATCGCTGTCCCGAGGAGTGCAGTGTGGAGCGCCCCGGTTGGAAGGTGTCTCCGAAGGACCCACGGGAGCACCTCCAGGAAAGGGCCAGTATTTGTGCGTCTGTTGCAACAGAAGGCATGTATCTGCCTAAGGGGAACTGAAAACAGAACCACTGAGCGAAACAGTCTCGTCCTCCTTCTGTGCCCAAGCCTGGAGGGTCTAGGAGCGGGGGCCAGGGGAGAAGACGTGGAGCAAAGAAGGAAAACAGCAGGCTCTGTATCCCCCTCCCCTTCACCCCCCCTACTCAGCCCGGAGACCCTCTCCCCAACCCCAGCTCTTTCTCGTTGTTGATCCCTAAGCCACAGGCCAGGCCTCACCTGGGAGAAGGAAGGAAGTTTTAAATTGAATGAGATGTTAAAAGTTTGGATGAGACTTCAAAGTTTTGACATACATTTGACTGAAAATTTTAATACCCGAAAGTGTGGAGAAAGCTGTACAATCTACCCAAGATGTGATCCAGGGGCCGGGGTGTGGGTGGGGGTTTCATAGAATGTGTGTGAGGAAGGAGGAGGAGGGACAAGGCTGATGGTGGATTATTCCCTACTGGGTTCAGCCCCCATATGAAACCCGCATCGTCGGGAATAAAATGATCAAGGTGACCCTCAGAAAAACTGAAAACAGCCTATACCAAAAGGAAAACACACTCGTGCGTACACACCTACATCCCAAAGAAAAAACAATGCATATTAGTGATATCGTAACTATATATATAAGTTTTCGCCCATGGTTCCTGGCTCATAACTCCCATAGCCCCTGTCACAGTCCTTTGTTGTAATGTTGAGGCACTTTAGGTGCCAAGAGCAGGTCTAAGGAAACAGAAGCTCAGGACTCGAATCTGCTTGTGGGTCATAAGACCCTCATTCCAGAGAGGGTTTTGCTTCATTCCCTGGAGGAAAGAAGGCTGCACAGAGTCCAAGAAGAATCTGAACAGATGGGCCTTGCTGGGTTTAGATCATATCCTTTTTGTCAAATCTCATTTCTAAATGATTGTCAATCATGAAGATTGTCAATCATGAAGATTGTCAATCATGAAGATTGTCAATCATGAAGATTGTCAATCATGAAGATTGTCAGTCATGAAGATTGTCAATCAGTGAAGTCTCCATAAAAGGCCCAAGAGGAGAGGGTCCAGGGAGTTTCCAGCTAGCTAAGCACGTGGAGGTTCCTGAAGGGCTGTGCCCAGGGAGGACGTGGAAGCTCCACACCCCTTCCCCCATGCTGTGCCCTATGCATCTCTTCATCTCTACCCTTTGTGATATCCTTTATAATAAACCGGTAACTGCAAGTGTTTCCCTGAGTTCGGTGAGCTGCTCCAGCAAATTAATTGAACCTAGAGGGCGGTTGTGGGAACCTTAACTTGAAGCTGATCAATCAGAAGTTCTGGAGGCTGGAACTTGTGACTTGTGTCTGAAGGCGGGGTGGCGCTTTTGGGGACTGAGCCCTCAACCTGTGGGATCTGATACTCTCACCAGGAAGGCAGAGTTGGAATTGAATCGGAGGACACCCAGCTGTTTTCCACTGCAACGCTGCTCCCTTGCTGGCTGGTGAGGAGAAATCTCCACACATATTTTGGGGTCACAGAAGTCTTCTTTGTTGATGATTGTTGTGGTGGTGTTGGGAGAACAGAGGAAAAATAGGGCTTGAATTTTTACAAACCGTATTGCAAAAGATAGAAGAAAAAGTGTTGAAAATAAAAACCATAAAGTGAACTGTTCTGTTTTCCAGTTAGTCAGCTTTGAGGTGCAGCTGGCTTCTCCTTGGTTTAAAATTATGGTGACGCTGATGCTGGACACAGAGAAGAGCCCCACAGGCAGAATCCTGGGCCTTCCAGAAGAGCAGTCCAGAAGCAACCTTGTCCCACCAAGCTTGGGTCTGACCATTTGCACCTGTTGGATTTGAATTCAACTGCTCCATGGAGGTGTTTGCCCAAACCTTGGCTTCAAGCTAATTAATGTTAGGTCTTCAAATACTTCAAGGTGCAGTTCTAGTGTTACAGTTCTTAATTTCAGCGCAATAGAAACTGTCTTTGAATGATTTGGATGAAAAGGAATTTCTTATGTTAGGAAGCTCACAGACCTCCTTGCCTGTGCTGTGGAACTGGGCTTGGATGCTATAGCTGGGACCAAAGTCCTAAATTGCAGTCCAGAACTGGTCTTGTGATGGTATCATTGTCACTGCCTCTGGGCCCAGCCCCCCACTGCTTGTACTTCCGAGCCCACTGGTGCTGGCTGCTGCCTCCGAACCTGGTGTAGCCCCCACCATGGCTACCTCCCTCTTCAGAAGGGATTTTGCCTAAGTCCTGCGTTTTTGTATCACTAAGAGTTGAATCAGGGCCAACGGGGAAGACTCATTGATCACATGCCGTAGCTGAGCCACAAGGGAGGCTGGGGTTCAGCTTTCGGCTTCTATAATGCGGAGTTGTCATTTTCCACCACCAAGATTTATAAGGTGAGAAGCTCCCCAAACGTGGAGAGCTGTCAGTCAAAAAAAAAATCACAGATACTCACCACAACTAGCCTGTAGTTCACTCCCATCATCCCACAGCTGTCAAGGAGGGTCTTCCTGACCATGCTATTTAAGCTAGGCTGCCTCTACTCCCAGTTTCTCTCCATGTTAGCACTTATCACAATTTGTGATGGTTTTATTTCTTAGTTCTCTTGCTTCCCTGCTGGACTGTAAACTCCCTGAGGCCAGGGATTGTGCCAATCCTGTTCACTGTTGCATTTGTAGCACTAACAACAGCACTTCAAACAATATGGGCATTCATCTATTCAATAAATAAGGGGTGCACAATGGACACAATTTCCTGCCCTCCCAGAGCATCTGAATGAATGAATGAATGAACAAAAGATGCATTACTCTTAGCTTACTAATGTAAACTCAAATCGCTGGCATCCAGTGACTTGACAATATATATTTATGAATAAATAACATTTTTCTACTCTTGATTATCATTGAGATAAAGGAGAGTGGTTCTGAGAAGAACTTGTAAAATTTATCAGAAGAGTTAATAAGATATATACAGGGTTGGAAGAACCCAGAAACGAATTCACATTTGGTTGTTAACTATAAGATAAGCTCCAATCTTTGACTTTACAGAAAACAATGCGAGGGAGGAAGCTAAAGACTTCCCCTGAGACTTTAGCCTACCACTATGAAAATGTGCTGAGCCTGCTCTATGGACGCAGTCGGAGCAGGATTCCAGACAAGTCTCCCAAGATATTCTGTAAGTTAATTAGATTCTCTTTCAATGCTGAACTGCTGGAAACTGTTCAACAGCAACTGCTGTGCTAAGACAATTATTCTGAGAAAAGTGAGCTTCAATAATCGCCGTGAAATGAAACTTGAATCCTGAAGGAATTCCATCATCAACTCACAGGGTGAGGAGCCGGGGCAAAGTTGAGCCCAAGTGGGAGGGAAGGGTGGCCTTTTTTTTTTTTTTTTTTTTTTGAGACAAAGTCTCACTCTATCCCTAGGCTGGAGTGTAATGGCATAATCTTGGCTCACTGCAACTTCTGCCTCTTGGGTTCAAACCATTCTTGTGCCTCAGCCTCCTGAGTAGCTGGGATTACAGGTCTGCTCCACCACGCCCAGCTAATTTTTTTGTATTTTTAGTGGAGAAGGGGTTTTGCCATGTTGGCCAGGCTGGCCTCGAACTCCTGACCTCAAGTGATCCACCCGCCTCAGCCTCCCAAAGTGCTGGGATTATAGGCATGAGCTACTGCACCCAGCCAGGGGCGGCATTTTATAGCCTGTAAGTGTGCGAAAGGAACCAAGGTCAGGAGAATGGGCCTTGGTAGAGTTCTGCTTTATAGTCCCCAGGAACCGGCAATGAGGGGATGTGCTCTCTGAAGCTGGGCTTCCTGATGGCCTGGAGAGAGGCCTGGCCCAGGATTACAGCCAGAGGATGCTTTGGTCCATTTTGGTGATCATCTGCTCCCTACTTCACAAAGGTAGGATTTGCCATCAGAACGCACATCAGTCTCAGAGTGGCCTTTGGACAAAAACAAAAAGCAAAAGCAACAAAACCCCACAGACCAGCACTTCTTCATCAGAGAGTTTCCATGATTCCGTTGGGCTTAATGCAGGCTTCTAAGTACGTCCTCCAAATGTATCAGCCTCTGCCAGGGGACAGTTGGCAATGTCTGAAGACATTTTTGGTTGTCACACTGAGAGGGTGCTTCTGGCATCTAGTGAGTAGGGCCTAGGATGCTGGTAAACATCCTGCATTGCATAGGACAGCTGCCGGCAACAAAGCTTATCTGGACCAAAATGTCAGTAGTGCTGAGGTTGAGAACCCCTGGGCCATAATGCCAGCCAGCTGTCTTCCAGGGAAGTGCATCCTGTCATCATAAAATAAATACAACAACTAGTATTTTATCTTCCTGACTGGAATAAATTTTGTCTTCAGTCTCAGGGAAGGTTTTCTTTCAATTTAATAAAGTGGGGTGGGATCAAATACAACTATACTTCCAAGAATTTCATTTGGCAGCTTTGATATTTCCAGATCTGCTTGACAAGTAAAGGGCTGATAATGTGCAGGCAGCTTTGGGTTGGGACTCATGAAATTTGAATCAACTATAAGCCTTATAAAAGATGCATGAAGTCTCCTATAAGGCTTTTTGTTTTGTTTTTGTTTGTTTTTTGATGGAGTTGGAGGTGGGGGCTGGTGGATCTTGCAATGCATTTTCCAGTAGAAATAATGCTATAAATTATAGTATTTTACATCAGTCTATAAAAGCTGGTTTAATTCATAGAACAACAGTATGGTGATGGTAGGGTGACTGCAGTCTTACTGACTGCTGTGTGTAAGATGGTTTCTGTGTGGAAACAGATTCTGAGCTGCAGCTCAAGCAACAGGGCCAGTAGCTAGAGGTGGTTTCAGAGGATGGTAGATGCCATCTGGGGCCACCTGGGGCTGTGCATATTGCTGCCTCAGTACAACCAGGGTTCTTCCAGCATGCAAGAAAAGAGAGGTGAGGAAGGAAACCCACAGTGCCTGGCACTGGAATGTATGATGTGTGTGGGTTGGCAGTCAGTTGGATTTGGGATAGAATTTCATTTCTACCATTTCCCAACTGTATGGCCTTGGAGACATTGCTTAACCTCTTTGAAAGTCTTTCTACATTTGTCAAATGGAGATAGTAATGATAACTAAGTTAAACAGAGAGAAGTAAATGGAGATGATAATAATAATAATCATGGTAAGGGGCCGGGCGCAGTGGCTCACGCCTGTAATCCTAGCACTTTAGGAGACGGAGGTGGGTGGATCACTTGAGGTCAGGAGTTCAAAACCAGCCTGGCCAGCATGGTGAAACCCCCATCTCTACTAAAAATACAAAAAATTAGCAGGGCATAGTGGTGCACGCCTGTAATCCCCAGCTACTTGGGAGGCTGAGGCAGGAAAATCGCTTGAACCCGGCGGGTGGAGGTTGCAGTGAGCCAAGATTATGCCATTGCACAGCAGCTTGGGCGACAGAGCAAGACTCTGTCTTAAAAAATAAAATAAAATCATGGTAAGGATTAAATGACAGTACCTGAAATACAGCTGAAATGGAATACATGTCAGTTTCCTCCTGCCAGCCCTCCCAACTTTCTCTGTTGCCAACATAGTCCTTGTCTGGTGTCATCTCACATCTTCAAAGAATGTCAATATTTGCCCAAATCTTTGGTCAGCTCCAGCCATATCCATAAAACTCCTGCCAACTTAGAACCTCCTGGAATTGAGCAACCTCACAACTTTGGGAACCAATGAGCTACCAAGAAGCCTGAGGAGTAGAGAGAGGCTGCTGAACGAGAGCAGTGAAGCTGATCTTGGTGGCTCTGCCATGCTTTCTGATTGTCATGGGCATGGGGAGGTAAGGGGACCTTGGCATAACGTAAGGCCTTGACGTTGTCTGTCCTTGGTTGTCACCTCTCATCCCCCCCACACAGCGGGGCTGACTCGAATGAGATGATTTGAAACTGGGCAGGGGACTGACACCGTGAGCTCACTCATCTTTTTCTCTCCTTTTAGGATTTCTTTGATCCAACTCATGTCCAGCAGGCATCATGTCTGAGAAGCAGGGACCCTGGAGGAGTTCAGGACAGACCACCAGCTGGACGTTTCTCTTTGAGCTAGCTATCTGAGACTGTTTCCTCTGGAAGTGTATTTATGTGCCCAGATGATATAAGAGCACTTACATAATTATGTGAGTGGATTCTGTGAGTTGACTGGGGATCTGTGGACATCTGGCTCTGAAACGCCACAAACCAACCTGGACTCCCCAAGGGGCTCAGGGTGAGCTGTGCTTTTCTTTTGTTGGAGAGTTTTTCCTATTTGCATGTGGAGGGAGAAGTGGCATTGGTTCAATATGGTCTGTCTCAGGTGACTTTCAGACAGTAGTGTTCAGTGTGGAGCTTTGCTGAATCCTGCCCTGTTGGAGTCCCACTGATGGGACTGGGAGTGGTATTGCGGGGAGGGTCCTGGACTTGCGCTCTGAAGATCTGCATTTGAATTTTTTAAATTGCTGCATAACCTTGAGCAAGTAGTTTAACTTCTCATGATCTCCTCCCATCATCTGGAAACAAGAGAGTCAGACCAGATCACCCCAAAGGATCATAACAGGCTTGGCAGCACGGACTTCCCACTGGGTGACTCTGACGTCACTGAATATGTTGTATCGCTCTGCTGCAAATGTAGGTTAACGGTGGGGCAAGTGAGGTGGGATCATGCTTGAGAAAAACATTGTTTTAATTTTAGTTAAATGCTGGGCCACAAAACTAAAATTGGCAAAGACCTTTCTTTTTGTTTTTTTAGACAGAGTTTCACTCTATCGCCCAGGCTGGAGTGCAGTGGTGTGATCTCAGCATACTGCAGTCTTAGCTTTCCAGGCTCAAGCAACCCTCCTGCCTCAGCCTCCTGAGTAGCTGGGACTACAGGCATGCACCACCATGTCCAGGCAATTTTTGTATTCTTTGTAGAGACAGGGTTTTGCCATGTTGCCCATGGCAGGTTTTGAACTCCTGGGCTCAAGTGATCCACCTGCCTCAGCCTTCCAAAGTGCTGGGATTACAGACTTGAGCCACGGTGTCTGGCCAGGCAAAGACCTTGGCCCAGCCACCCTTTTGTGTAATGGCCAAGATGCTCAGAGGGGCCAGCATGACAAATGGAAGGAGGAAGCATGGGCTTTGTAGTCAGAAAATTTTGAGTCGTACTATCAGCTCTGCCACCGACAAGGAAAAATTGTTTACCTTCTCTGAGCCTCAATTCTGCAAAACTGGAATAAGAACACCCAATGCATAAGGTTTTCCTGAGGTTAAAAAATGATAATGTGTTTAAATATTTTGCACATGGAAGGTGCTTGAAAACTGGCTTGTATGATTATCCTTTTCTTATTCGTGTTATAATCAGGTATTGGGCTGTGACTATTCCAGGGTGTACTGATAAATGCTCAAGTGAGCTAAGCCTGAGCAAGCTCTGGTACTGATTCCTCACTTCCTGGGTCCTGTCTGGCCCCCTGGTTTGCTGTCAGGAAGACCTAAAGCTGGCTGGGCCAACTGTATACCCTCCTGGTTCACTGTCCCCTCCTTCAACTCTTCCTCCTACCATAATATATAACACGTAACACATAAAGTAGTCCTATGGTCTGTAATGTAGATATTTACTTCCTTACAAAGCAAAGACAGCTTTTTATTGACCTTGAATGGCGTTCTTTGAAATGTTGGCAAGATGCTATTGTTTGAGCAGTACCTCACCATGTCTCATGTCCCCTTTTCCAGGGCATAAAGTATTATTCCACTGGGTTCCCACCAAGTGGGGAATCAACTAGCATTCAATAAACCTAGTTACATGCCTTGAAAGGTGGTTCATAAACCTGCAGAAAACCCTAAATCAGGCAGACGAGTGGAAGTGGCTTGGTTGTCACTGACTATGTATGTCTTAAGACCAAGTCGGCTTGCTCCTTCATCAGAAGCACAGCCCTGGAAAGTGCGTTTCACTAAAAATAGGGCAGTTGGAGGCATGACTGCACCAGCAGATAGTTTTCGCAGCAGCTTTTGGGGCAGGCTGACTGATAAAGCTTTCTGCTCTGGGTGCTCCAGATTACTCACAGCTGTTTCCAGACCAGAGTGCCCTGGGGAGTCTGGCATCACGCCACGCGTCAGGTGCTTGTTATCAAACACTGCGCGTGAGGCCAGAGTCGGCCTAATCAGCCTCCAAGCCTTGCCTGGATGGAATGGATCAGGGAGGGCTGGCGACCTGTTCTGTCACTGTATTCTTTTTTTTTAAGACGGAGTTTCGCTCTTGTTGCCCAAGCTGGAGTGCAGTGGCTCGATCTCGGATCACTGCAACCTCCACCACCCTCCTGCCTCAGCCTCCCGAGTAGCTGGGATTACAGGTATGCACCATCGTGCCCCGCTAATTTTTGTATTTTTAGTAGAGACAGGGTTTCACCATGTAGGCCAGGATGGTCTTGATCTCTTGACCTTGTGATTCACCCACCTTGGCCTCCCAAAGTGCTGGGATTACAGGTGTGAGCCATCGTGCTCGGCCTCTGTCACTGTATTCTAAAACCCAGCAGTTTCCTTTACGTGTGTGTGTGTGTGTGTGTGTGTGTGTATAACTTCTAAAAAAAAGTTGGATTTTTCCTTCCATTGCAAGTTGAGGGTAGTATAGCATAGTGGTTAATGGGTATGCTTCAGAGCGAGACTTCCTGGGTTTGAAGCCTGTTCTCTTTTGTTTGTTTTAAATTAACAAACATAATTCTATTTTTTTTCTTTTGTAGAGGTGAGGGTCTCACTACATTGTCCAGCCTAGTCTTGAACTCCTGGCCTCAAGAACCGTCTCACCTTGGACTCCTAAAACTGCTGGGATTACAGGTATGAGCCACCACACCCGGCCTCAAACTTAATTCTTTTAGAGTAGTTTTAGGTTTCACAGCAAATTGAGCAGGAAGTGCAGAGAGTTCCTATATACCCCTTGTCTCCTCCCCTGCTATTCCCCTCCAGATAATATTTCTTACAGCTGATGAACCCATATTGACATGTCATTATCACTCAAAGTCCATAGTTTACATTAGGGTTCACTCTTGGTGTTGTAGATTCTATGGCTTTTGACAAATGTATAATATGTTTCCCTCGTTGTGGTATCATACGGAGTATTTTCACTGCCCTAAAAATCCTCTGTGCTCTGCCTATTCATCCATCCCTCCCCCCGGAAACCACTGATCTTTTTACTGTCTCCATAGTTTTGCCTTTTCCACAATATCATACAATTGGAATCATACAGTATGTAGCCTTTTCGGATCAGCTTCTTTCACTTAGTAAAATGCATATAAGTTATCTTTATGTGTTTTCATGGCTTGATAACTCATTTCTTTCTAGAACTAAATGAGATTCCATTGTCCGGATATACCACAGTGATTTGTTCATTCACCCACTGAAGGATATCTTGGTTGCTTCTAAGTTTTGGCAATTATGAATAAAGCTGCTATGAACATCTGTGCAGGTTTTTGTGCAGACATAAATTTGCAATTCATCTGGATGAATAACAGGAAGCGTGATTGCTGGATCATAGGGTAAGAGTAGGTTTAGTTTTGTAAGAAACTGCCAAGCTGTCTTCCAAAGTAGCTGCACCATTTTGGTTTCCCACCAGCAATAAATAAAAGCCCCTGTTGCTCCATGTCCTCCAGCGCACTTGGTGTTGTCAGTGTTTGGGATTTTTGGAGCCTGTTTTTGCTACTTCTTAGCTTTCGATGACTTGAGGCAAGTCATTAAACCTCTCTGCCTTGGCTTCTTAGTTTGTGAAGCACAAAACAGTAGGACCTCCATGACTGGGTTGATGTGAGGGTTAAATAAAGAGATTCATGGAAGGCATGAGGAATAGGGCTGGCGCCTGCATGTAGACTCAATAAACATTGGCTATGATGTTTGGATGAGGTTGGATTTCTGTCCTAAGAAACAGCTGAGATTCTTGAGCGCAAAACAGTGTTTAGGCAGGGGGATGGATTCCACGAAGCTCTTTCTTTCTTTCTTTCTTTCTTTCTTTATTTATTTATTTATTTTGAGATGGAGTCTCGCTCCATTGCCCAGGCTGGAGTGCAGTGGCATGATCTCGGCTGACTGCAACCTCCGCCTCCCAGGTTCCAGTGATTCTCCTGCCTCAGTCCCTGGAGTAGCTGGGACTACAGGCGTGGGCCATCAGGCTCAGCTAATTTTTGTATTTTCAGTAGAAATGGGGTTTTGCCATGTTGGCCAGGCTGGTCTCAAACTCCTGACTTCAGGTGATCCACCCACCTCAGCCTCCCAAAGTGCTGGGATTACTGGAATGAGCCACAACGCCTGGCCCACGAAGTTATTTCTAATAATAACATGCCATCACCATGCTGAGGGATATAATCTCATTTGAACACCACCACTAGGTGACAAGGTAGACACACAAATTGTCTCCACTGTCAGGTGAAGAAATAGGGGGGTGACACCTGGAGCAGGAGGCTCCCAGGACCCCTTGTCAGCACCATGGCTGGCCTCCTATTGCTCCAGTCTGAGTGTTTACATAATTTGGTCTTACCCCTGGTAAAGTTCTTCCTGTGTCCTTGGGAAATAGGACAGGGAAGAGGGGAGAGCGGCGGGGGGAGCAGGAGGGTCTTCAGGCAGTCTCCCTCTCCGCCTGGTGCCTGAATAGTGCTGAGAGGATGCAGGGGTCTGGACATTCCAGATGAAGGATGTGCTGTTTCCACGCCCAGCTACCCACTGCACAGACAACGCTCCATGGCTTCCTTCATGAGCTGTCTATATGGAGAAAGTTTCTAGAACAACAGCCACCATTTTTTGAACCCCCACTACATGCTCGGTACCCAGGAAAATGCCCGTTTAACCCTCCTAGCAACTCTGTGAGGTATGAATGATTATTAGCCTCATTTTCAGATAAGGAAGCAGGTCAGAGAGGTTAAGTAGTGCCCAGGCCTAGAGTGAGTAAGTGGCAGACTTGGGAGCCTGACCGGGAAGCCACAGCCTCACAGGGACTATGCCCAGTGGGGAATGTCTTGGTACTGCAAGAGGAAGACTCAGAAGCTTCTGACGAATGAGTAAGGGGGGCACTTTTTAGGAAACTGCAGAAAAAGGAAAAAAAAATTGTGGAGAGATCTGCTACATAGCCATGTTCCTCTGGCATCCAGAACAAAAGGATCCCAAGCCCCATGGATGTCTGCCCTGGGGCTCATGCCCTGGGGCTCACCAGGCTTGGAGCCTGGGTCACTTTCTGTTTGGAAGTGAGGCAGCCACAAGACCCCTCTTTTTCCCTGTGGGACACCTGCCCTGAGTATAGTGCATTCAGATGGACCCTGTGACCTGTCCTGAGGTTTCACGTCCACACTCAGTCTCCTGGCTCTGTGGGAGGAGCGCTAGGCCAGGCTGGGATGAGACAGAGCTCCTGCCATGGAAGTCTGGCGCAGACTGTCCTGGATGTCCAAGCAATACCTAGTGCCTTGTGATATGGTTTGGATCTGTGTCCCTGCCCGAATCTCACATGGAATTGTAATCGCCGATGCTGGGGGTGGGGTCTGGTGGAGGCGATTGTATCATGGGGGCAGATTGCCCCCTTGGTGCTATTCTCATGATAGTGAGTGAGTTCTATCTAGATCTGTTTGTTTTAAAGTGTGTGGCACCTCCCCGCCCCCACTCCTGCCCCGCCATGTAAAGATATGCCTGCTCCCCCTCTGCCTTCCACCATTATCGTAAGTTTCTTGAGGCCTCCCCAGAAGGAGAAGCCACTGTGCTTCCTGTACAGCTTGCAGAATCGTGAGCCAATTAAACCTCTTTTCTTATAAAATACCGAGTCTCAGGTATTTCTTTATAGGAGTGAGAGAATGGACAAATACACCTTGACTCAAAACTGTGGAAATCACATTTAAGAATAGAAAGTGCTTGAAAAAAAACTTTAAAAATATTATTCAATGGACAGCTTGGGCAACATGGCAAAACCCCATCTCTACCAAAAAATACAAAAATTAGCTAGGTATGGTGGTGCACACCTGAGGTCCCAGCTACTCCAGAGGCTGGGGTGGGAGGATCACTTAAGCCCAGGAGGCAGGGTTTGCAGTAAGCTGTGATCATGCCACTGCACTCCAGCCTGGGTGACAGAGTGATAACCTGTCTCAAAAAAAAAAAAAAAATTCAATGGAGAATTTATATTATACCTTATATATATATATATATAAATTTAGGTTATACCTTGATTACAGTTATGAAAAAAAGATGAAAGGAGAAAGAAAAAGATTGGAAGGAAGCATGTTCAAATGATAATCGGTGATTTCTTTTTCTTTCCATTTTTTCCAAAACATGTGACACATTTACTTTATAATGCAAAACATATATTTAAAATTTTTCCCTTTTCCTCTTGGACAGCTTATGTCTGTCTCAAGGAGTTAGAAAGAGATTAGATAACCAGGAAGAGACCAATCTTTTCTATAAATTTCCTTCTTTGTAAAATGGGGGAAACAGTAGAAGAACAGTAGAACTTTATAGGATTAGTCTGAGCATTAAATGGGACAATCTGGGTAAAATGTTTATTACAAGTCTAGCACATGGTAAATGGTCAGTGTTAGTGATTAGCAGCATCAGCATCACCTTCATCATTAGTGTTAGGCCATCAGGACACTCCTGGACTTGGGAGTTCACTATTCCACTAGACATCACAATTCCAATATTGTGTGCCTGTGGCATGTGAAGAGGAAGCAGAAATGCCATTTCCTAGTTGGCTGATCTGTGAGTTTCTAGCCATAAGCTGAGAGAGAAATCAGCCTTAGAGTTGGAAGTGGTGAACTTTCTGTAGCGATAGTGGAAGCTGACCTTGTCACTCCCAGGAATGCACCTGCCACTCAAATCAAACCTCCCTGTGAGCAAGGAGGGCAGGCATTCTTCCTTCGGTACAGCACCAGGAATCTCCTGGGGACAGGGGGAGGAGAGATGGGGCAGGTCAGAAAGCCTGCTGTCTCTGCATGGAAAGAGGGTGGAATTCTGGACCTAGCCAAGGTTAAGTTCCTAGCCAAGTTCATCCAGTAACACGGCTTCCTTCTTTTGGTTGATAGCTCCACTATCTCTATCTAGCCCTCACCTTTCCTCTAAGACTTGTTTTATATACAGTTGTCTATTTGACATCTCTGCTTGGATGGGGTTTAATATACCCCAAATAATACTCTATTCTTTTTTTATTAGCACGCCCTCAACCTACAAGTCTTCCTCTCCTTTCCGTCTCACAGAATAGCACCACAAACTACCTACTTGCTTGACGGAAAATTTAGGAGTCACCTTCAATTCCTCCTTTCTTCAACCATATCCAGTTCATCAAATGGCTCTGATATATATCCTGAATAATCTCCTCACCCCTGCTCCCCCACTCCCTACCTCCAGAGCCATAGTCCAGTCCAAGCCACTAACACCTTTCCAAACCATTCTTCACACAGCAATCAGAGTGCTGCACTAACAAGGTAAATCAGGTCATAGAAACTGGCATAAGAACTCCAATGGCTTCATACTGCACCTGGAATAAAACCCAAACTCCCTACTCTGAACGGCAAGGCCTGTGTGATCTCACTTCCATCCACCTCCCCAAGGCTTTGATTCAAACGCACTCACATCTATTTGTCAGATGCACGGAGCGCTTGCCCACAGCAGGGCCTCACTGCTCCTTCCATCTGGTACACCCTTCCGATGGCTAACCCTTTTTATACTCAACTATCAGGTCAAATGGCAGCTCCTCAGAAGGCCTTCCCTGGCCTTCCCAAGCCCCCATCACATCTGAGTAAGACACCCCTCTGTCCCTAATGGTGACTACCACATTGCTCTGTTGATTTTCCTTATACCCCTCATTACACTGTGAAATTATCTTGTTCACTCATTTACCAGGTTTTGGCTGTTTCCCCCAAATGGGGATAAATGCCACAAAAGAAGGGTGTTGTCAGTCATGTGCATCATTGCATGTCTTGCTCCTGGAACAGCATGTGGGACATACTGGTTGCCAAATGTGAAAGGGAGGCAGGAGCAGATGATTTGTGTACAGGTATGTGGGGCCTGGTTCGGGGATCCAGGTGGAGTTGAGTATGATGCCTGATAGGATTGTCATGCCCAGTTGTTGCAGTTTAGATGCCAAAACCTCCACCCAAGATGAACTCTGAAACTTCCCTGATAGCCCTACTGCAGTGCGTGGGCTTCTTCCTTCCCGGGCTGTTTTCTCACCTTTGTTACAAACAGCTTGGCAATACTAGCATGATGGAATAAGGGTTGAGAGAATAATCTTTGAGCTGGATGACCTTTGTCCTGGCACAACTGGATGGTGTTTGATCTGATGTACCCAGCACTGTCAGCGGGGGGATCCACTTCCTATCCCATCTTCAAGGTGAAGGGTCAGGAATTGGTGAAGAAACCAAGTTTTCTTTCTCATGAACAGGAGAAACGTAGGCTTTTAATATCAAATGAATGTATGAACCCGGATTATCTGAGACAGGTCTCAGTCAGTTTAGGAAGTTTATTTTGCCAAAGTTAAAGACACATGCCCGTGACACAGCCTCAGGAGGTCCAGACGACATGTGCCCAAGGTGGTCTGAGCACAGCTTGGTTTTGTACATTTTAGGGAGACATGAGACATCAATCAATACATGTAAGATGAACATTGATTCAGTCTGGAAAGGCCGGACCATTGGAAGCAGAGGCAGGGCAACTCAAAGTGGGGAGGGGGCTTCCAGGCCATAGATAGATAAGGGACAAAAAGTTGCATTCTTTTGAGTTTCTTTGTTTGTTTGCTGTAATTGAGTCAGGGTCTCACTCTGTCACCCAGACTGGGGTGCAGTGGTGCCATCTCAGCACTGCAACTTTTGCCTCCCGGGTTCAAGTGATTCTCCTGCCTCAGCCTCCCAAGTAGCTGGGACTACAGGCGCCTGCCACCATGCCCAGCTAATTTTTGTATTTTCAGTAGAGACAGGGTTTCATCACGTTGGCCAGGCTGGTCTCGAACTCCTGACCTCAAGTGATCTGATGTACCCAGCACTGTCAGTGGGGGGATCCACTTCCTATCCTACCCACGTCTCCCAAAGTATTAGGGTTACAGGTGTGAGCCATGGAACTTGGCCTCTTTTGAGTTTTTGATTAGCCTCTCCAATCAGATATGCATTTATCTCAGTGAGCAGAGGGATGACTTTGAATAGAATGGGAGGCAGGTTTGCCCTAAGCAGTTCCCAGCTTGACTTCTCCCTTTGGCTTAGTGATTTTGGGGCTCTAAGACTTATTTTCCTTTCACAAATGGATCTGATGACTGGAAAATGGTTCCCCTGACTCAGAGCCTCTGCTCTGACCTAGAGCACTGTCTCCTTTATCTAGAACACTCTTTCTCATATACCGCGTGACTTCCTATCCCATCTTTTATATGATTGCTCAAACATCCCGTTCTTCATGAGGTCCTCCTCAGCTACTTTTACAAAAATTCTTTGCTCACTTTCACCCAGCCTGCTTAGTTTTTCTCCAGAGCACTATCACCATCTACCAAGCTATAGACTTTATTGAGTGATGTGTTTATTGTCCCCCACCCTCCAATGTAAGCTCCATCAGTGAGGAGACTTTGTTTCTTTGGTTCCCTGTGTATCTCCAGCATCCAGACCAATGCTCACCACATCGCATGTGCTCACTACATATCTTCCGGATGAAATAAAATCTAGGTATCAGAATCACAAGTTCATGGCGTGGGAGGATTTCTGGGCTAAGGCATCCTAATAAGAAATGGCATCAAGCCTGAGATGTCACTGAAAATGAAGTTTAAAACAAAAAAACCAAAGCACTGAAGCTAAGTACATGTCCCAGGGCTACAAAATTATACATCTCTTAGATTTAATGGAGCCACAAACCAAGGTACTTAGAATGAAAAAGATTTCCTTCCTTCCTTCCTTCCCTCCCCCTCCCCCTTCCTTCCTTCCTACTTTCCTTTCTTCTCCTTCCTTCCTTCCTTCCTTCTTTCCTTCTTTCTCTCCTTCTCTCTTTCTTTTTCTTTTTTTGATGGAGTCTTGCTCTGTCACCCAGGCTGGAGTGCAGTGGCTCCATCTGGGCTCACTGCAAGCTCTGCCTCCAGGGTTCACGCCATTCTCCTGCCTCAGCCTCCCGAGTAGCTGGGACTACAGGTGCCTGCCATCACACCCGGCTAATTTTTTGTATTTTTAGTAGAGACGGGGTTTCACTGTGTTGGCCAGGATGGTCTCGATCTCCTGACCTTGTGATCCGCCCTCCTCGGCCTCCCAAAGTGCTGGGATTACAGGCATGAGCCACCACTCCTGGTCTCTCTCTCTCTCTCTCTCTTTCTTTCTTTCTTGTTTTTCTGAGACAGAGTCTTGCTCTTGTTACCCAGGCTGGAGTACAATGGCACGATCTCAGCTCATTGCAACCTCTGCCTCCCGGGTTCAAACAATTCTCCTGCCTCAGCCTCCTGAGTAGCTGGGATTACAGACGCGCACCACCACGCCTGGCTAATTTTTATATTTTTAGTAGAGACAGGGTTTCACCATGTTGGCCAGGTTGGTCTCGAACTCCTGACCTCGTGATCACTTGCCTTGGCCTCCCAAAGTGCTGGGATTACAGGCATGAGCCACCGCACCTGGCTAAGATTTGTATTTTAGAAAGAATTTTACTTATTTTGTAATTGATAGTTGATATGGATTGAGTATTTGTGCTCCCTTGAAAGCCCTGTGTTAAAGCCCTGATCCTCAGTGTGATGGTATTTGGAGGTGAGGTCTTTGGAGATAATTAGGGTTAGATTAGGTCAGGAGGGTGGGGCCTTCATGATGTCCTCATTAAAAGACTACGAGACAGGAGACCATGTGAGGATACAGCTAGATGTCTACAAGCCGGGAAGCAGGCCCTCACCAGATGTCAAATTTTTCAGTACCTTGATTTTGGGCTTTCCAGCCTCCAGAACTGTGAGAAATAAATTTCTGTTGTGTATAAGCCACCCAATCTACTTTGTTATGGCAGCCCAATTGACTAAGATACTGGAGTGGTATTATAGAACAGTGTTATAACCTCCTTGAATTGCAGTGCTAGTTGGAGGACTAAACTCTAGGAGGCAGTGTTGCATATTCTGAAGAAATTGCTCTTTCTAACTCTCCTAAGAACACACAGTGTGACCTTAGACCAGCCACTTTCCAGCCTTGAGCCTTCGAGTCCTCATCCGTGATGGGAAGGAAATAGATTGGACATACTTTAAGTTTCTCAGTCAATGCTAACATTTGTAATCAATTCAGTGTGCAAGATGATGTTAATTTGCCTAGATCTTTTTTCATCTAATATTCACCTTTATGTTTATTTACCAAATGTCCTCACTGTTGGTGCAGAGTAAATTCTATCTGGAACCACTGCTTAGGATTGCTGTCTCAGTGGAAAAATAATATCTTTCTTTCTCCAGATGTCATTGTTTTCCTCTTTTTAATTCCTTACCTTTCCTACAATCCAGAATTGTAAGAAAACAAATATTAGAATAATATTTGACCAAATATCTGGGCATTATGGCCCAGCCAAGTCGACACATAAAATTAGCCATCACATAGTACCGAATACTTATGCTTTGCTTTTCTAAAAGTGTTCTATATGCTTTATCTAAGTGTTCTATATGCTTGATATAAGAAATGCTGAGGCCTGGAGGGATTGAAATGGCTTGTCCAAGGTCACACAATAAGTGGCACCATGGGACAAAACCCCAGGTCCTGTCATTCTGCATCCCATGCTCTTTCTCCCTCATCCTGCTGCTTCTCCAGAGTTGGCAGTTTCCAGGAGCATGTCATTCATGGTGATTTGTACCTGGCTGTGAAAGACCCTCTGGATCAGAGGCACAATCATTGACAGTCTGATTTGGAATCCTTGGTCTTGTGACACAAAACACAATCAGCCCTAGCTCGGATGGATGGTTTTGAGAAGGTGTGAGTTTTTCCTTTTGCTTTGCTTTTTTTTCATTGTTGCAAGCAATTTGGCTTCCTGATGTCTATTTTTTCATTTCTCAGCCATGGCAAAGGCCATGGTGATGAGTTGCTTCGGTGAGGTATTGACCATCCCTTGTACTCGGGATCAATTCACTGGGTCCAGCTCACGGAAAGACGTTACAGACAGATTACTGGCAATAAATGTGAACAAAGCCACAGTGATGGAAATGCATCTAAGTTTCTCCTGGGCTCTTTTGCTTTATTTACCTATTGACTTTTCAGCACCATGTCTTTCAGATGTGTCTAGGAAATGCCTCGTATATCTCCTTACTAACATTAGTCACAACTATCAGCTGACAATGAATTTTGTCCTAGGTTGTTGGGAGTTGCCATGATGCTTAAGGACTCTGTGGAATCAAAGAGGGAGAGTATCTTTGAAAGTTTAATTTGGTTGACCTGGGAGGATGTCTTAGGAGTCAAATAAGATCCACATTAGCACATGATAAAATGGCCCTATTGTTTTGTGGAGCGTTTTTTTCTTTTTTTCTTCTTCTTTTTTTTTTTTTTTGAGATGGAGTCTCACTCTGTTGCCCAGGCTGGAGTGCACTGGCATGATCTCGGCTCACTGCAACCTCCACCTCCTGGGTTCAAGCAATTCTCCTGCCTCAGCCTCCTGAGTAGCTGGGACTACAAGCACGAGCCACCATGCCTGGCTAATTTTTGTATTTTCAGTAGAGATGGGGGTTTCACCATGCTGGCCAGGCTGGTCTTGGACTCCTGACCTCAGGTGATCCTCCTGCCTTGGCCTCCCAAAGTGCTGGGATTACAGGTGTGAGCCACTGTGCCTGGCCTGGAGCAGTTTCTTCCTTGAGAAGCCAAATGGTAGTAGAGTTAGTTTCAACTAAACCCTGCCTTTGGTTCAGTGGGAGCCAGTAACATCGAAACATGTGATGTCTGGGCCTTGGTAACCATCAAGACAAAATTCAATTTGCCCTAGAATTTTCACACTCAGGGGAAACACACATGCGCACATACACACACATCAAAAGAAAGTTTGCCAAAGGTTCGGGGTAGCAGGAGGGACAAGGGGAAAAGCTTTCATTTAAGAACAGTCATGAATGGTTAGCATATGAAAGGTATCACACCAGGTCCTGGGCCTGCAGCCTCTGTAGCCTCACAGAGCTCATGGTCTCCGAAAGGCAAATACAACAAATATTTATTAAGGTCCTACTGTGTGTTAGACACGGAATGAAATGTCCCATCCTATTTGGTGCCATCACAGAACTTCAGTCCAAAAGGGAATAGGTGCTGTGATAGGGGAGACAGAGGATATGGAATTCTGTACCCTGCCCTGGCCTGGAAAGCATGGGAAAGCTTTCTAGATAAAGTGACATCAGAGCCGCCCTCTTAAGGATGTGTAGAAGTCAACCAAATGGAGGCCATTTTTGGGCATGGTGGTTTCACTCAGGAGAAAAACAAACGTTTTGGTTGGAAGAGATACGAGGCCATTGGTAGAACTGAAATACATGCAGATAGGCTGGAAAAGGCAAGTACAAAGCGAGGCTGGGGAATGACTGGGGCAGGAGGAGGGGAGTGGTGAGAGGTGAGGCTGAGGAGGGGACCAGGGGCCAGGGCTGGGGTGCCTTGTATGCCGTATTGAGGAATTTGGGCTTCGCTTTTAGTCTTTTGAAAGATTTTAAGATTTTTAAAAATTATGAATGAAACAATGAGGCCTGAGGCTTTGAAAGTTCACTCTGTCTGCAATTTGCTGTGATATGTCCTTTAATATAGATTGCCCAATTGCCCGGAGAGTACTTCTAGAGCATACTCGAGGATGCAGAAGCAAGGTAAAGGGATGTGGGGACAGGCGGGGCTGTGTCTGTTGCCATCAGCAGCCCTGGGCTCCCTCTTGGGAACTCTGTGGCACTCCTGGTACCTTCTCTGATGTCTCTGTCATCCATGATAGTCGTATGCTCCTGGCCTTCAGGGTGGAGGCTGTCACCGCCCTCTCTGTGATTTTGATCACAGTTTACATCTGGCTTGCCGCCCTGAATCTTTGGCAAACTTTCTTTTGATGTGTGTATGTGCGCGTGCATGTTTTCCCTGAGTGTGAATATTTGAGGGCAAATTGAATTTTGTCTTGATGGTTGTCAAGCCACTGCAGATTCAGATACTTCCCTCACTGCTGGCTTCTCTACAAATCCAGCAGCTTCTGTCTTGGTGCCTGCCAACACCCAGTGAAGCAGTGAAGAGGCAAGTCCAGAGCCTCAGTGAGGAGACTCAGCTCAAAGATGAAAAGCACACTCGTGTTCTCTCCCTGTTCTATTTGTTACTGGCAAAGTCTTACTTGCCGGGGTGGTAACAGAAACTTGCTGCCTGGAGACTGACAGGCTTGAATGCTGGTTCTGCTGCCTGATAGCTATGTGGCTTTGAGAAGGCAGTGTGAACCTTCCTCAACCTCAGACCTTTTTTTTTTTTTTTTTTTGAGACAGTCTCGCTCTATCACCCAGGCTGGAGTGCAGTGGTGCAATCTTGGCTCACTGCAAGCTCCACCTTCTGGGTTCACGCCATTCTCCTGCCTCAGCCTCCCGAGTAGCTGGGACTAAAGGTGCACGCCACCACACACGGCTAATTTTTTGTATTTTTAATACAGACGGGGTTTCACCGTGTTAGCCAGGATGGTCTCGATCTCTTGACCTTGTGATCCGCTTGCCTTGGCCTCCCAAAGTCCTGGCATTACAGGCGTGAGCCACCGCGCCCGGCCCCCTCAGACTCTTCATCTGTAAATAATAATGACTGACACTGCATGGTTGCTGTGAGACTAGTAGGTGCACCATAAATAGGTCAAAGAAAACAACAGGATCAAAGGCAAAGCTGTCGCTGGTAGTGACCTTGAGGAGAAAATAAGTTGGCATCTCTGTCTTTATTTGATGATTTCTTCTTATAATAACACTTTCAATATTTTAATTAAATTTCATTTTTTCAACTATTGTCCAGATATTTTTGCCTTGGAGTTTTTAAAGTGTAGGCTGGAGTACAGTGGTGTGATCTTGGCTCACTACAACCTCCACCTTCCAGGTTCAAGAGATTCTTGTGCCTCAGCCTCCTGAGTAGCTGGGATTACAGGCGTGCACCACCACACCTAGCTACCTCTTGTATTTTCCGTAGAGATGGGGTTTCACCATGTTGGCTAGTTGACCTCAAATGATCTGCCCACCTTGGCCTCCCAAAGTGCTGGGATTACAGGTGTGAGCCACTACACCCGGTCAAGAGTGTCGAATGTTGATTGACAACAGTAAGCCTAAGGTTAGTCCTTGGAATTGTCGTTGTTGCTCAGAGACCTTGTGACTATGGTACTGGCAGTAACGGGATCTGGAATATTACTAAACGGTAATATGGGAGAGAGGGCTGATACTATGAAGCGGTCCTGAGATAAAATTCCAGGATATGTTGTTGTATTAGTTAGGATACCAGCTGAAATGCTGTAACAAAGGGACCCCCAAATCCAGTGTCACACAAGTCATGAAACAGGTCCAGGGTCGGAGGGTGGCTCCTGTCATCCTCAACACATGGCTTCCAAGATCACTCCAGTCACCCATCTCTCAGACAGCAGGAATGCAGAAAGGGAGCGCCACAGCTTCTCCTTCCAGGAGATGATCTGCAAATTGCACCTGTCATGTTTTGCTCACATTCTATTGCCCAAATGTAGTCACTTGTGATCCATAGAATGGATACTGGGAGACAATTAGTAGACTTTGCTACAGGTAGCCAATAGCCCAGCCTGCAGAGTCACGTCAGATATGAAATCCCAAAGTTCCTCCTGACTATTGGCAACAACAATCACTAACTGCTACTACAAAAAGGTAAAACAAAAATGAACTTATACTTTCAAAATATCATTCATGTAAATTAAACAAATACTTCTTGAGTGTCTACCCAGTGCCAGACAGTGGTCTAGGTTCTGGGAGGTACAGCATCGTGGGCCACATGGTTAGAAGCTGAGTGTTCCTAACAAGGAGGCTGATTTTGCTGCTCTACTTTACACTGGTTAAAAAAAAAATTCCACCTCCCACCCATCAAATATGGGGAGTACTGTGCTTGCTTCTGGGTGCACATTTGAGTAGGACCATTTATGACACCGCCAGCAGAGACAGATCAGGACAGTGGAAGGACTCAAGATCATCAGATGTAAAGAACAATTTGATTCTTGGTTTGGCAAGGTTTGGTCTCAAGAAATGAAGTGTGTGTGTGCACGCACGTGTGTGTGTGTGTTGAGGGCATGTATAGAAGCATCATACTCTTCAGATGTTTGAGGCAGGTCCTGAGCAGGCAGGAGGATGGACTACTTAGGTGTGGACCCAGAGGCAGAATGAGAACCAGTGGGATCTGGCTGTCAGGGGACAGCTTTTCACTCAACGTGGAGAAGGCCTCTAAAGAGTGTAATGTCCCAGCACGCAGTGTGTTGTCTCAGGAAGGGTGAATTGTCTTTCACTAAAGGGATTCCAGCTGGATGAATCTTGGCAGGATGATTGTAGAGAGAATTCTACCACACAACAAGGCACTGAACCAGGTGACACAAAAATTTCCTTCTCACCCCAAGGTTCTAAGAACTGAAGGTCAGTGACATGGAGACCTACTGTGAATGCATTTACTCCAACCAACCGGGAGCCAGTGGGTATCAGCAGCCTCTGAGGTCTATTCCTTGATGTCTTGCAGATGAAGAGGCTCTCCATTCCACATTCCCCACTGATTTGAAGAGATTCTCCATGTTGGTCAGGCTGGTCTCGAACTCCTGACCTCAGGTGATCCACCCGCCTCGGCCTCCCAAAGTGCTGGGATTACAGACGTGAGCCACCGTGCCAGGCCCATTTCCCCCTCCTGATAAGACCCTCAGCTGCCAATTTCTTGGATTCTGTCTTTGGTAAGCAATCCATTTAGAAGGGGAGATTTTAAACAATAACAAGAGCTTAAAGAAATAATTAAAGTGTGTGTGCTTGTGTATTATCTTGGACTCAGGCATGCAGAACCCCCGTCCATAAGAAAGGCTGTTTCTACTCAAAAGCCCCTCTGTGCTTTGAAGCATCTTCCTCTAAAGTTTCTCATATTCAAGTCCCTCGCTGGTGCCTGGGACTGGCGGGGCTGGCAATGCCATCTGGACAAGGCGCTCTAAGGCGTATGGGGTTTCCTGCAGGCCCTGCTTCCAGGAGTAACCTGACTGATGCATGGGTCACTCCTGGTCTGGTGCAGTGTTTTGTTTTTTTCAACATACTGATTTGGAATGACTCAAATTATTTACATACACAGGGGCTCTGCATACGTTAGGGGCAGCCCTGATCGCCCCAGCCCTGTCCATCCATGTCCCAAGCCTCCTTCCCCAGAGGCAATGTCAAGTGCATCTGAGAATCTCCAGTCGCCCTCAGGGATGAACATAGCTTCCACCCTTGGTTTCAGATGGATTGAAGCGGAGGCTCTCATCTGGGCTTTTTGAGGCTCGCCATGCTAAGTGCTGCCACCTGGAGGCAGCGTGGAGAAACCCTCGCTGGTGTTCCTCCCTTGGCCTTTGCTTCTGCCACGTGGAGTTTGTTACACGCTGTTTTTATCAAATCGGTCCAAGGTAGGAGATTTAAGAAATAATGTCCATAGATATTTGACTTCGCAAAATAGTCACTTATATACTTTCAGGGAAGAAACATTAAAAATTATGAAATCTGAGGAGGGGGAAGGAGAGGGAAAAAAAATCCCAAATCTTTTGCTCCAAAGTCTGGCCCATTTTATTAACTAATATTAAAAATAGTTAATAATTATTGAGTCATAACTTTGCATCAGACCCTATATTAATAGCTTTATCTTCACAATTTCATTTAATTTTTCAAACAACCTGACGAGGAAGGTTCTGGCATTAACACAATTTTGTAGTTGATGAAATTGAGGTTAAGGGATGTTCGGTAGCTTGCTCAAGGTCTTACAGCTAGTAAGTGTTTGAGCCCGACTAGAGCAGTGCCTCAGCTCTTAATCACCATACTATTTAATAATATGATGATATAAACATGATGGCAAGTATGTATTGTGTATGCTATATGGCTAGCTGTGTAATATGAGTTTATTAATACCCACAAAAATAGGTATTACTATTATCTCCATTTTATTTGTGAGAAAACCAAGTCACAGAAAGGTTAAGTAACTTGTCACCAAAAGTGTTCTATCCAAGATTTGAATCCATGAAATCTAAGTCCAAAGCTCATATTCCATTTTTTTTTTTTTTTTTTTTTTGAGAGAGAGTCTCGCTCTGTCACCCAGGCTGGAGTGCCATGGTGCAATCTTAGCTTACTGCAACCTCTGCCTCCTGGGTTCAAGTGATTCTTCTGCCTCAGGTTCCTGAGTAGCTGGGATTACAGGCACCTGCCACCAAGCCTGGCTAATTTTTTTGGTATTTTTAGTAGAGATGGGGTTTTGTCATGTTGGCCAGGCTGCTCTCCAACTCCTGACCTCAGGTGATCTGCCCACCTCGGCCTCCCAAAGTGTTGGGATTACAGGCGTGAGCCACCATGCCCGGCCCAAAGCTCATATTCTTAGTTTTATGTTCAAAGACCTCACTTCTTCACAAATGTTGACCAGGCCATGTTTGAAATTTGGTTTTATATGTGGAATATGTAATATGTTTTTTATGTGGAATGTATATATAAAACATATATAAAAACATATATAAAAATATGTTTTATATGTGGAATGTAAAATCAGAGCTCATAAACCAGGCACAGTGGCATATCGCAGTAGTCCCAGCTACTCAAGAGGCTGAGGTGGGAGGATCACTTGAGTCCAGGAGCTCAGGGCCAGCCTGGGCAGCATAGCAAGATCCATCAAGATCCATCTCTAGGAAAAACAAACAAACAAACAAAAAACAAGAAGAACTTACTCCCCTGGTATACTGTGGACCACAGACCATAGAAAGTACACATTGTCTGCTGAAAAATACGTAGAGAAGATACCTGGCTGGTACCCAGCCAGCAGGTGTTATGGATGCAGGGCGGCAGTGATGCCCATGCCACCCTGTATCTGCTCTTTTAGGTTCTAGGAGGCCCTGAGGGAGGGGGATTGTGTGTATCAGTTTTAGATGTCACCACCAACTCTGAACAGCTCTGAATCCTAGGACACATATCTGATTTTTACTGCATGTTTTTGTTTTGTTTTGTTTTTTGGAGACAGTCTCACTTCATCACCCAGGCTGGAGCACAGTGGCGTGATCATAGCTCTCTGCCGCCTTGACCCCCTAGGCTCAGGCCATCCTCCTGTCTTAGCTTTCTGAGTAGCTGGGACTATAGGCACATGCCAGCATGCCTGGTTAATTTTTAAGTTTTTTTTTGTGTGTGTGTGGAGATGGGGTCTTACTATGTTGCCCAGGTGGGTCTCAAACTCCTGGCCTCAAGCAATCCTCTTGCCTTGGCCTCTTAATGTTGGGATTACAGGTGTGAGCCACTGTGCCCCACCCTACGCTGCATGTTTCAGTGGGGTAACAACAGAGTGGGATTTGCAAAAACTGTGTGTGGGAGAGACATCGGCTCCCTTAGCCTTGAGTACTGGAGGTGAGGCAGCTGCAGAGAACTGCACTGGTGGCTGGGGGGCCATACCCCATCGACCTTGATGGAACAGCTGAAGGACACGGTCGCTTCCACTCTGACGCTGGCTTTCTGCTCTTTGCTCTCAAACGCCTCAGTGCTCCTTCCACAGGCTCTCTGAGTATCACTTGAAATATTCAGAGGAAAGTGGCTCTAAACTTTATGTTGGCCAAACACAAAGCCAGTGCCCATCATGGAAAGAACTCAAGAACATGGGCGTATTCTTGCCTCTTATATTTGACGTTTTGCCTAACTCCAGTCTTTTATCAACTTTTGGACTTATAACTTTTAGAAGTTTTATTTCCCCTGCAGTGAGGGGGCTTGATCTTGTCCTTAGTCATCTCTCCCACCAGCAGGATTTACCAACTCTGGCTTAGCTGTTTCTTCCTCCACTTACTGGCTTGCCTTTGTCCTTAGGAGAGTAAAGCTGGCTTTAACACATTCCATATCCCAGGCTGGGCACAGTGGTGCACGCCTGTAATCCCAGAACTTTGGGAGGCCAAGGTGGGCAGATCACTTGAGGCCAGGAGTGGCCTGGCCAGCATGGTGAAACTCCGTCTCTACTAAAAATACAAAAATCAGCCGGGTGTGGTGGGGCATGCTTGTAATCCCAGCTACTCAGGAGGCCGAGGCACGAGAATCACTTGAACCCAGGAGGCAGAGGTTGCAGTGTGATGAGATTGTGCCACTGAACACCAGCCTGGGTGACAGAGTGAGACTCCATCTCAAACCCCTGTACCCCCATCCCCCCCAAAAAAACCCATTCCAAATCTTTTCATCTCCTCTCTCTGTGGAGTGCTCTCTGTTGCTCAGCGCTCCATGCCCATTGCTGTGGAGCTGACCTGGGAGTGACTGATGGCTCCTGAGGCTGAAGGATGGAAATAGCAGGAGGGCTGCTGGCTGCCCCGCCTGCGGCAAGAGCCAACCAGCCTGCCAGGTACCGTGAACAGCAGCTGTGGCTATACAACCCTGAATGAAGAGGCTCGAGTTTCCTGAGTGGGAATGGCATGGCAATGACATGCTGTTCCTGAGTTGTCTGGGATCTGACATCTCTGCCAGGCCTGCTGCCAATGGGGCCTGGTGAAGCAGGGTTGGTTGGTGCTGGGAGTCCCCGCAGGTTGGATGATTTACACTGTCATCCAGCCAGGGGGAACACCATGACTGTGTACTTCACCCAGAGAGGCAGGTCAACAAGAGAAAAGCATGCAGGTTTAACATGTCTGAGTGATAGCACGGGGCTGCTGGAAGTTTATAGAAGTGAGCAGAAAGATGATCTGAGAACTTTAACTTCTGTGTTTTCTTATGCTTTCCCTGAGTGCATTTGTGGAACTTCCAGTGGTTGAGGTCTTCATGGAGCCGGTGATGCTTTAGTAAAAGAAGTACAAACTCAAGATACCTATGAGAGCCAGGGAGGCAACAAATGAGTGAAGCAGGCCTAGTGTAGGACAGTAGGGAGTGGCGGAGACTGCAGTAAATTGGAGCATGTTGGCCAAAAAAACAGAGCTATCTGAAAATCAGATTCAGACTACCAGCCACCTTCCCACTGCAGACCAAAATTGTATATCTAATTGTGTTTCAGACTGCTAAATTAAGAAACTTATTAGTAAACATTATTTTGCTTAATGTAAAAAAAAAGACAAAAACTAGATTCAGTAAAATTGCTTTAAGCGCTTCTGCTGTTCCACTTTTCATCATGGAAACTGGTACTTCTGGAATGCCCCAGTTTAAACCCTTGAGTGAGTAATACCATATGTGAAGGGTGGGCCCTAAAGTCAGCACACATAACACTGGTAGAGTGAAAATTACCATTAAAATCTCCTGGGAAGGTACCATGTTGGGCATTAATAAAGTGCATTTCTTAGGAACTCCACATGCCTGGATGCTAAAAAGTGGAGAATGTTTTTCCGTTGAGCAGCAGATGAGATTGTTGGCTTGTGTTTAGGAGCCAAGTTGTTTTGAAAGATTCGAATGTTGTACCTTTAACCACCAGGATCACTCTTAGCACACTGGAATTGAGGCTGAGGGAGTGGGATTTTTATATCTTCCATCTTCCACTCATTCTTAGGCATCTGTTTCCTGGGGAGAAGGGGAGAAGGGAGAATGGTCTTTTCTTTCTACACGTATACAGGTGCTTCTCTTTTCTTCGCCAAACTCACAGAGTTGAATTCACATAGGCCACCACACATTTAATGTAATTTCAGTGTTCTGAAGCATGGTCCCAGAACCTAAAAACCTCACATGTGTACAAAGAAGAAGGAATTGCTGGTCTTGCATTGGATCTTCAGATGTGTTTCAGGCACCCAAACCAGCTTTGACTAATGACAAAGTACCATCCCATATTATACCCAAGAGTTTAAGTTGTTGCCAGTGAAGCAAGGGAGCAGGAGGGGAGCAGGTACAACTGTAGGGAATGTATTTATAGAGAAATAAGCTCTAGGGTTGGGCTATATCCTTCAGGGAAGTCACATATTTGCCTCATGGTTTATGTGCAGGCCTGATTTTGAAACGCAACTCTGCTAATTATCAGCTCTGTGACATGGGTACAGTAGTTTATTTCCCCAAACCCCAGTTTCCTTACCTATAAAATGGACATAGAGCTACTTCACAGCTCGTTAAGAGAATTAAATGTGCTAAATAATTGTTATAACTTTAAAAAAATTTCTTTTAGCATAATTTGGCTCTGTTGTTTTACTTGGTCTTTTAGAAGGAAAAGTTTATTTGAAATAGTGGGAGGAGGATTGTAAGAGGTTTTAGTGAGAGTTGTTTTAATAAGTTTTTGTATTAATTTTTGGGCACAGGGTATGATGCGGTATTTTATGAGAATAAGTAACTCTATTTTAATGGCTAGAGAGATGAGGATTGAGGACATAAGGTTTTTTTTATTTACTGAACCAATTTTTTATTAAATTTGTGAAGGGATTGTTTAGTTCAGAATTTTTGGCTAGCTTATTTGATAGGACAGTAAGATTCTGTAATGCTTTAGTTATGGTTCCACTGGGAGTAGTGTTGTTAGGCATATAAGTACAGCATTGGGTTTTGATTATGACACAAACTCCACTTTCTTTTGCTAGTACTATGTTTAATGCTATTTTATTTTTCCAGGCCATTTGACTGGCAGGTCCTAATTGTTTAGCTATTTTTTAAAATAGTATTTTTAGTATAATTGATAAATCATTGCTGATTGTAATACATGTAGTTTATTCAATTTACATTTTTATTTACAGTTAACTATTAGAAGAACGTAGATTCAAATCCAGCAGCTATTTGGTTTTGGGCCTTAAATTTATTTGACACTTTTCTTGGGACTACAATGGCATTTATATAAATATGAGAATTGAAGAACCTATGGGGGGCCTCTTTTGTTTGATGATATTTGGTTTTTATTTTTTCTGGTTGATGAAATGCCAGGGTGAAAGGGATGGCCAATTGAATTAGAGCACAAATTTTGCTCTAGTTATTTGGCAGAGTGTTCAGTATTGGTTTATTATAATATTACCACACATCCGCTAGAGGATGGCTAAGGGCAGACTGATGGGTAAGGTTTTGGAAGGGCTAAAGCTCACTGAGTTTTTGTTAAGGCTCCCAGGAACGCTAAGTTTTTTCCCCAAACCCTAGTTTCCTTACCTATAAAATGGGCATAGAGATACTTCACAGCTTGTTAAGAGAATTAAATGTGATAAGGTATGGACAGCACTTACTGCAGTAACTGCCACCTAATAGGTTCAATAAATGTTGGTTTCCCAAGGTTCCTCCATGGACCTCAAAGGGTAAGTCGGCAGAGGTGGTTGAGTGGTTACGGTGATTGCTGAGTGACTGTTCATCAGTTGTGTGCTGCAAACATAACTTTCTATCCTAACCTAGTTAACTGTTACAGATGCGGTGTGGAATAGCAGAATCAGCAATGAGCCTAGGGGACCTGTGTTCAAATCCCAGATTGAAATTTTAATTGTTGTGTAACCTGTAGCAAGTTATTTACCTTTTCTATATTCTTCCTATTTAGTGGGTAATAGGGCTTTGTAGCTGTCGTGAGGACCGATTGAAGTGATATATATAAAACACCAGGCACATCCTAAGTACCCAATAGTTGTTAACCCTCCCTTTCCTGACCTCACTCTCCTTTTTCTTTCACCATTTAGGTCAATTTTCTAATGTTCATCACGACCGTCTCTTTCTTCCTCCCCCAGGTATAGAATCTCCAGAGATGTTACTGGTACCAGCATTTGAGAAGGATTTATTTATTTATTTGAGATGGAGTCTCGCTCTGTCACCCAGGCTGGAGTGCTGTGGCATGATCTCGGCTCACTGCAACCTCCGCCACCCAGGTTCAAGTGATTTTCCTGCCTCAGCCTCTCGAGTAGCTGGGATTACAGGCACCTGTCACCATGCTCGGCTAATTTTTTGTATTTTTAGTAGAGATGAGGTTTCGCCATGTTGGCCAGGATGGTCTCAAACTCCTGACCTCAAGTGACCCACCAGTCTCAGCCTCCCAAGGTGTTGGGATTACAGGCGTGAGCCACCGTGCCTGGCCTTGAGAGGGATTTTAAATCACTTAGTCTAACCATTCATTTAGAGATGAGCAAAAGGAAGTCCAGAGTATTCAAGTAACTTGACTGAGATCACACAGCTAAGTTTGTGGTTATACTTGATTGAGATTTTCAGGTCTACTAACTTTGGATCTAGATCTGATTTGGTTTTATTTATTTATTCATTTATTTCCTTCAAGCATCCATGCACCTAATTTTTTTTTTTTTTTTTGATACGGTCAGATACTTTTCTAATCCCTGGAGACGCACTGGTTGAAAAAGCCAGTGAATGGAGCGTACATCCCAGTGGAAAGGCCTGGCTGCCTTCTAAGGCAAGTGGGCACATGTCTCATTTCCACTGTACCCATGAGAAGGGCATTGTCCCACCTGGCCCCTCACCAGCTAAACCTTTTTCCCTGCAGAGTATCAGGGGCACATAGCCTCTGCATCAGGGCCAGGGGGAGCAAAACCATGTTGAAGAGAGGTGAATGAATGTGACAGAAATCTGCCTGTCTTCCTCCATTCTTTAGTTATGAAAGTAATCGGGTTCCATTTTTATTTGGAAAAAATGACTGATTGAAAGTGTTTTCTAATCTTGGTTGTGCTTTTCCTTTGGAGTCAGTAGGGTCCAGTAACCATGTGGATTAATACCAAGCTTATCATTAGAATTGAAGATGCTGCCACTTCCAGAAAGTTTTGTTCCTTGGGGAGTAAAAAAAAAGATGAGATTCATTCAGTTCTGAACCCATCTGCAACCATCCAAGCATGGCAGCTGATTTCTAAGGACAGAGCCAAGGAGGGCAGTAAACACTCATATTCACCCATCTTTGAGGCGTAAAGGGGAGTAAAGACTTAGACTGTAGGCCCAGAGCAGACCTCAGCAAGTAAGAACAAGTGATGCTGGCCATTTGGTGTAAGCCTCCACCTTTGCTGATCCCAGGCTCTAAATAGAATTTGATTGTGGACTCCACCTCTCTGGATTTGCTCCTGCCTTCTTCTGAGTGTTGAAGGATCCTGAACTATCATCTCCGTTTCTCCTTAAGCAACACCTCCTTAAGTAGCAGGCTTTACTCTTGCAGTTTAGTCTGATACAAGAGTTGGCCTATTTTTAGTCGGCTTTTGTGCAAATGAGTGCTATGCCCCAAGCTCTGAAAGGGGAAACGTCACCACTCACAGGTAGCAGGAGGGCAGGCATTTGGAAGGAAGTTAGTATTTAGTGGGGAGGAGCTGGAGTTTTATTTCTTTTCTTCCACTCATATGACCCTCTTTCTCCCCTCTTTCAGATGCTGTTTGTTTCATACCAGTGTATCTAATTTGCAAAAAATATGTAGAACTTATGAAAGGTTGTTTAGTAGATGGGGGGATAATTGGCTCACTCTATGGAGAAAAAAACAACATAACTTATCCCTACTTAACACTGTAAAGGAAATAGGACAAAAAATGTAGGCGAATATCATGGGAGAGGGATGGGGAACGATTTCTCATACAAAACTTCAAAAGCATAAAACAAAAAAATTGATGAATTTGATTATATTAAATTAAGGATTTCTATTCAACAAATACCATGGATACTTTTAATAGACACACAAAGGATCAGAAAAGACCACCACAATGTCTGAAACCAACAAGGGTCTATTATTAGTCTAGAAAAAGAAGGAACTCCTGAAAATCAAGAAGAAAAGTACAGAAACTCCATTAGATAAAAAAGCAAAGAAGTTGAAAAGGCAATTTTCAGAAGTAGAGTCCTAAAAGGATGCGCAGGCACATGAAGAGATGCTTAATGGCATTAGTAATGAGACAAATGTCAATTAAACAACAATTAGGCATCCCTTTACATTTTTCAGACTGGAAAAAACAGATAGTGAGGCGATGGCAAGCTTGGGGTTGGAGAAAGGGATGTAGAGATGCAAGGACACTTCTGGAGGTCAATCTGTTCGTGGGTCTACACCCCAAAGAAACTCTTCTATGGATCCCTAGGTTCTCTGGAGGGAGATCTCTAGGGTCTCTGGAGGGAGGTGGAGGCAATTGGGACAGTATGTAAGTGAGATATAAGACATCCTGGAGTATGCAGCGGCTAGAAGCAATTGGGGCAGTAGATAAGATTTACAAGAGGGGATTTGGGAGGATCTGAAAAACATAGTACTAAGTGAAAAATAAACAGATGAGACCTATACTACAAAAGCATTTGCACACAAAACAATATGCATTTTATAAGAATGTATACAAGCAAAGGGCTTCATGTTAAACAAACTAAAATAGTTAGGATGGGAAACGGGATTGTGGATGAAGAAAACAAACTCAGGGGCAAACATGAATGAACTTCAGAAGGCATGTTCTTATTTCTCAGGACCTGCAGAGAGAGTGGCAGATCCATTAGGGAGGATGGGAGGGACAGAACTTCCCGGACACTCAGCTTTAGCAGAATGCCTGACACTCAATATTTGCTTAATGTTTCATGAATGACTATGAATACAAGTCCAACTGGTGACATCATCCAGGATTTCACCAATTCCTTGATGTTATTCTCCTGGAAGTCTGAGGCAGAGGAATCCATGAGTTTGCTTGGCCCAGGGAAGGTAGTAAACTGACCCAATCCTTTGTAACTATTTTCTACAAAAAAGTCCTTTCTACATAAAGTACCAAATTACATGTCTAGAAGATACAGTTTGTTCAGTCCTAAGAAAGACACATATAAAAGCTGAAGCTAGATCAGTTGTCTATCCACAGTCTAGCAGCTTATTGGCACAAGTTCTTCAATAATATTGGTAAGAATTTATTATTATTATTTGAGACAGACTTGCTCTGTTGCCCAGGCTGGAGTGCAGTAGCATGATCTCAGTTCACTGCAACCTCTGCCTCCTGGGTTCAAGTGATTCCCGTGCCTCAGCCTCCCAAGAGCTGGGATTACAGGTGTGCGCCACCACGCCCGGCTAATTTTTGTACTTTTTTTTAGTAGAGACAGGATTTTGCCATGTTAGCCAGGCTAGTCTCAAACTCCTGACCTCAAGCGACCGGCCCGCCTTGGCCTCCCAAAGTGCTGGGATTATTGGCATGAGCCACTGTGCCGGATTTGTTGTCACTCTTTATATAAAGTATAATCTAAGGAAATTACAATCATGCCAGCAATGGCATTTAGCTACTCTTACTGGTAGGAGCCATTCAAGGAATCTAAGCATGAACCTCGGGGTTCAAATCTGATTTTTCTGAATTTGAGATATCAGATCCTCTATCGTCAAGGGAGAAATGGTAATTATTTCACAGCTTGTACATAGAATAGGAATTTAGCCTGTTGCTGGGCTAATCTGTTCTCTTCTAGTTCTATTTCTTCCTCTAGCTCATCTCTCATCATTAATCTCCTTGATGGTTGTCTCATTTTTACCTTCTTATTGGCCTAAATCAGCTTTCTCAAACTTGGTATATTGGGCCAAATAGTTGTGGACGTCTGTCCTGTGCCTTGTAGGATGTTTAGCAGCATTTCTGGCCTCTACCCACTAGATGCCAGAAATACTCCCCAGCATGACAACTAAAATTATCTCCAGACATTGTCAAATATCTTCTGGGTGCAAAGCCATCTCTGGCTGAGAGCCACTGGCCTAGACAAAAAACCTGGAACGCACCAGCGCTTTTGTGCAAAACCCATTTTAGAAACGTTCTTATTTGTTTTCTGGATACAAGATACAACATTCCCTTTGCTGCTTCTGGCAAATGTCTAAAATTAGAAGATCAGAGATGATTCTAGGTAACCACCTGGCCACATCTACCTGTGGCAAAAGGAAGGTTTGAGTCCACTTTCTGAATTAACTCAGAGACAAAACAAAATAAAACACAAAAACGTAATCTCCAAACTGAATTAATTATTTGAGCAAATGTGATTTTTGGGTCTCTATTTTACAGGGAAATTGGTGCATTTTCCATTTGCCATGGCCAGGCATGAGCTGACTGCACAGGTGGAGGTGATGAAGAGAGAGAGTTTGGAGAGAGGTGAATGTTTGTTAGGATTCTGTCTCTCAAGCTTTGCCAGTGAATAGGAATATTTTTTCTGGGTTTTGTAAATTTGCAAAAAGAGAATGATCCTGGTATTCTTGAATTGGTTCTTTCGACTCAGTGGCCATATGAGTGGAAAAGCCTGTCCCAAAAATTAAGGTCCATAGAACTAAAAAAACAAAAAAGCGTGCAAAAGTATTGAGGACCTATCTGACATAGTTCAACCAGACGAAATGAGGAAATCCTTGGTTGTTACTGTTAATAGCCCAGCACATCAGAAAATGTTTGTTGTTGATCATGTAGATGATTGTGATAAGAGAGGGGCAGGGGGAATTGGGTTTCAACCTGCTCTTGCTTAGGAGTTTTTACAGTTGTAGTTGTTCTTTCTAATTAACTGATCCAGGACCAGGTTTAGGGAGATTAGATACCTCAAGAGGGTCTTCTAACTTCGAACCAGGGGTTCTAAATCCTCTAGATTTATAGTGGAGAAAACAGAAGCAACTACTTTTCTCCAGTTCCATGTTTTGATTGAGGGGATGGAGACACATAATGGGTTAGAGGAGGAATTCATTGCCATGGTGATGAGGCCTGGGATATGGTGGACAGTGAAGAACTATGACAAAAAACACTGCAGAGAAAGAAGATGTGGGAGGAGTTGGGAAGCATATGAAAGGAAAAAAAAGCCAAAAGAGAAATGACTAGATTAATAATTTGGAAGCTTAATGGTGTGTGTCTTAGAAGAAAAGTTTTCTGAGCCAGGCACAGTGGTGCATGTCTGTAAGCCCCAACTTCTCCGGAGGAGGCTGAGACAGGCAGATCTCTTGAGCTAGGGAGTTCAAGGCCAGCCTGGGCAACATAGCAGGACTTGTCTCTAAAAAAAGAAGAAAAGCTTCCTGAATGAAAGAGGCTAGAATCCTGTAGAATAAGTAGATCCTGGCAAACAAGTGACTAAATGAGGAAGAGGGGAAGGGCTTTTTCTGAAGTTCGTAGTGAATCCATGGGAACATTAATCCCCAGTCATGCTTGCCATCCATACAGTGCTGCTGCATTCCCAGCCTCCTCTCACGATGCCTCATGAAGGGCAAGTGAAATGAGCCAGAAAAGAGCCCATTTTATAGATGAGAATAAGAAGTTCAGAAGAACGCAGACTTGTTCAAATTTGTAAACGAAAACACTGGTTTTCCTTATCCCATTATAACTCATGGCCACTTGGGCTCAGTAGATTCTCAGAGAGTAGATTTTATGACAATAAGAGCTCAGAAAAATGACTTAAAATGGAATCAAACAGGGTGTGGTGGCTCATGCCTATAATCCCAGCACTTTGGGAGGCCAAGATGGGTGGATCACTTGAGGTCAGGAGTTCAAGACCAGCCTGGCCAACATGGTGAAACCCTGTCTCTACTAAAAATACAAAAAAATTAGCCAGGTGTGATGGCGGGTCCCTGTAATCCAAGCTACTCGGGAGACTGAGGCAGGAGAATTGCTTAAACCCAGGAGGTGGAGGTTGCAGTGAGCAGAGATTGTGCCACTGCACTCCAGCTCTGGGCGACAAAGTGAGACTCTGTCTCAAAAAAAAAGAAAAAAGAAAAAAAGAAAAAAATTGAATCGATTTTTCTGGAGAAGAAGGAAGCTAGAGGCGAAAACACCAAAAACAAGAGGAGTATTTCTAAGATTTAAACAAATCTTTACTTTCATGGCAAATTTTACATTTCTCCATTCCATTTAAAATATTTTCCATAGCTTAGCTGAACCAGGCTGAAAGTGGATGTCTGGAGTGGTGGAGGCGTTACACCATGAAGTAGACAGGACAATAAAGGAAGGGGAGATAACAGCCTTCTTTGTTTTGCTGGGTGCCAGTCATTCTCTAAAATTCTTGGAAAATTGAGAAAAAGTTAGTGGGCCATTTCCTTACTGAACTACAAACCCCAGCATCGGGGCAGAGTTATCTCTACAAAGCAGGGAGAGAACGCAACAAAGAGAGCTTGGCCTCACCGCACTCTCTGGCTTTTGGATCACATTTAATGTGAGAGAGTTGAGCCTGTTCTTGGAACGGGCAAACTCAAAAGATTAAGCCACCAGGCCATGTGACCTTTCATCCAGGTCGGTGAAGGTTCCAGGACTCAGGGAAAAAGGAGCTAGGCAGGCAATGAAATCAGGTACATGAGAAGAAATCATTTTGTTTTTTTCAACCGTGGTCTGTGTTGAGTAAAAACTCATTTTAGAATTAATAGAGAATTTCTTCATCTGCTCTGAGCAATTGCTGGTTTGATTTTATAGCTGAATTCAACCACACAGGCTCATTGAGCATGTCATAATTTAGTTTTCATTGCAAGAAGAAAATGAGAGTCTATCTCAAATTTTGAAGAAATATTGAGGAAATTAAAAAATTATCTGGATAAAAGTGCATAAGGGGCGCGTGGAAGCAGAGATAAATGAACACTGCCAGCCCTTCATAAATGTATTATTATATTTGTGTATAATTTATCACCTTGGATTTAGGAATGAAAACTGATTATGTTTCAAAAGCAGCTAAGTAGAAACTTACTTGAATTTGAGCAACAGACAGAGCTAAAGAGAAGAGAATAGACAGACTGAAATTGAAACACCCAAGAAAATAGCATTAAGAGCCTGGTGACTGGGAGAAGGTTAGGGATCCTGCCTTCTAGAAGTGTTATATTGGCTCTTGATCCCATAGTCTATATGTAGTGCTTTGGGAATAACGGGGCTTTCCCAGGTGCTAACACTACCAACCAACATAGAGAACCATCAAGGTATAGCATTTCCTCTAATATTATTTCTTTTCAGTCCTTTGAGAAAAGTCAGTTAAAGTAAATGTCATTGTTGTCATGCAGCTTGGAGGCCTGGGAGATATGAGGTCTTGTGAAAATGTGCTAATTTGAACATTGCGAATCAGGAGGAGTTGGGGAAGGGAAGGAGGGTCCTGCCAACTTTTTTCTGTCATGAAAAATGAAGAGGACTATGGCTGGTACTCCAAGCTGGAGCAATGCCCTTCTCTATGAATGCATAAAAGATGCAGGTAGACTTGAGCAGGGGGTACCCAGAGAGGCCCTTGAGGCTGGAGAGATTTAGCCTGAACCTGTGAGTTGGGCATGCCTCCCTTGGGGCATCCTCCAGAATGCTGGGCAAATTGCTGGCAGATTCAGGGCCTTACACATAGCACAGGGCAGTGAGAAAGCATAGTGGTTAACAGTGTGGGCTCTTGAGTCAGATTAACCTGGGTTTGAATATGAACACTGTCAATTCTTGGCTATGTGATTTTAGGCAAATACCTTACTTCTCTAAAGCCTGTTTCTCTCGTCTTTAAAATGGAAATAACAGTATATCAGTCTCATAAGATTCGCTGCTGCCTGGAACAGTGTAAGCACTCAATAAATGGTAGTTTTGAGGGTTATTTTATTTCTAAAGCCATATGTAGTCAAGTGCCATCATATGACAAATGGTAAGTGCAGCAGTCGTAAGGCATGGCCTAGGCACTTGGGAGCCCATGACAAACAGCCGTCCTGAATGCTCCCTGGGAGGAGTACCAACATCCGATCCCCATTATGCAGCTCTGGACCCCATTAGCCTCCCAGCTCCAGTATCCTACCTCATTCCCAAATGACCCGATAGACACAGTAACTGGTCCCGTGTTGCGACACGATTAGGATTTTTGCATAAGAGTTCAAGTTAAACAGATGTGAGTCATCTTATTCTTTGGTTCCATAGCATTTGGCTATGCAAATTTCATATTCTCTTGGCTTCCTTTTTCTCCAGTGCCCAAGACCAAATACTGGAAGCAGAAAGAAATGTCAATGGCTGCAAGGACGCAGGGGGAACCATCACTCCTATATGCCTTCCACTGGAAGTGAGACTGGAAGGGTATCAGTCTGGATTTGTTGACACCTTTGATGATTCTGTAGGAGGCTTTGCCAGTGTCTTATATTTTGAAATTCATGGCAAGACATAAGCAACAGATTTGGCAAGAGGAAATATTATAACCTGAAAAATGGGACAGATTACTAGAAAAGCAGCACAACCAGAAAGAAGGGAAGGGAAAAAAAGGATGACAGAATAAAGGGGAAAGAGAGAAAAGTAAAAAAGGAAATTGAAGAGAATTAAGTGTTCTGGTGCTGATGAAGTTTAAGAATTAGGAAGTGATAATAACAATAATAGTTATAAAAGTAGGAATGAGATGGTTAGAAAGCCTCAAACAAAAACGTTAGGAAGGAGGGGGTCTTTCAGGCATTAGGTGATCCATCTCCTTTCTTTATGGCTAAAGAAAAAAAGAAAGAGAAAAAAGAAGAGAAATAGAGAACCCTGCGTGTCTGGGCCTTTGGGTCTAGGGGATTGGACTATGATCTATGAGACTCTTTCCACAACTAATAATCTATGAATTTATAAGTCATGTATGTTTTTCAGATTCCTTTTTTTGGTTAAGACTTATTTGGCTAAATCACTGTGGTCTGTGTAACTTCCGATGAAAGCCATGTTGTGATGGATGACGTGAATGCGTTTGATTTTTCGCAGCTCTCAAAAAGTCAGGATCATAATGCCCTTCAAAGTTCTAAGTAGCTTATACAGTGTGATCATGTTTTTTAAAAAGTCGACCAGCCTTCAGGTATGTCCTGGGCCTCATATGCTGCTTTTGGGGAGGTAAGAATCTAGGCTAGAACCAGGTCCTAGAACTTTGTGGCACTCATTTGGGTGATTCCTCAGTTTCCTTGTTCAGCTCTATGATATCTGTTTCCTTGGTGTCCAGGTTTTCCATTAAATACAGCATATCAGAAGAGACTCGAGAGCCAGCCACAATGTTGATCCCACTGATCTCTGAGGATGTTTCTGTGTCAATTAAAAGAGCTGGCTGAGAGCTCATGGGGTCTGGACTTAGGTTTCCCAGGGAAGTGTGGCTGGACTCCAGGAATCCTGGAAGACTCCACCTTTTTAGAAAGGTATCACCAGGGTCTTCTTCACAGTTGAATATATTTTCCTCAGCGCTGGCTGAAACAGTCTGGGGACTGGGGCCTCCAGGAGGTGTCTCCTTCTCTGAGGGAGACAGGATGGATCCCATGGGGCCCTGCTGCTGCTCAGTCTTGCTTGGCTGAACCCCTGTAAACTCAGAGCTCAAGATGGAGGTAGCGGGATCATGGTGGTAGCCGCCTGATGTGGGCACTGGTGCTTCGGCTGCTGTGATCAATACCTCAGGTACCAGTGGCATTTTGATGGGGGAAGTTCTCACACTGGACTGTGGGGTCAGGCTCTGTAAAGTGCTTGTCTGGCTGGTCTCCCTGATGGTGGACAGCTCTCCCATGCTGAAGTGCAGCGTGGGGCTTCCTTCTGGGAAGCAGGATTTCTTCCAGGTGGGTGAGGCCCTGGGGGGGTTTCTTGAGGGCATATCCAGTAGGTCCCTGGCTGGGCTGAGGTCATCTCGGGGCAAGAACATGGAGCTGTCACTTGTCTGCCTCCTGTAGCTTCTTCTTCTGGGGCTGGAGGGGTGTTCGTGGGCGCTCAGGAACCGCTTGACTCTTCTTATCATGGAATGCCGATGGCCATGCTTCTCATAATCCCACAGCCACTCCTCGTCAGGAAAGTCGGACCCAGACAGCCTGAAACACACAATGACAAGATCCAGGCAGAGTAGCTTCGGGGGCCTAGCTTTGGGGGCAGAGTCTCAAAGTTAAGAGATGACTTTGGTATTTTTGCCTTATAGATTTTTTAAATGGGGGTTTGAGGGCTTCAGATAGTCTAGCAGAGGCTCACACACTTTTTGATCTCAGATCCCTTTTAAACTCTTAAAAATTATTGCGTATCCCAAAGAGGTTTGCTTATGTGGGTTATATCTATTACTCTTCACTGTATTTAAAATTATAACTGTAGAATGTCTGAAACACAAGCATGTACAAGCACACATTCCGTTGACTGCTAAGTGATGACATCACCACATATCTTGTGGCCTCTGGAAAATTCCACTGGACACTCTTGACAGTATGAGAATGAAAAAGGCAAATAACATGTTGTGCTATTATGAAAACATTTTTGACCTTCAGGACTCTCTGGAGTGGTCTTAGGGATCCCCAGATATCCCCAGACTACACTTTGAGAATCACCGATCTAGAGACTTGGACATTAAGAAATATCTATATATCTATATCTATGAATCTACCTGTCTGTCTGTCTGTCTATCTATCTATCTATCTATCTATCTATCTATCTGTCATCTAGTATATGTTCTTTCTCCCTTAGTACAGTTGAATTAAGGCCAAGTTTCCCAAGGACCCATAAAACCCCCCTTAACAATGGATCATAGGTAAATTCACGAGCGTGCGATGCCCAGCTCACATTTATTGATTGTATACTAAGGCCCAGCTAAGCACCTCCTATGCATTGATTCATTTAGTTATCACAATAATTAGATGAGTTGGTATTAGTATTATATCATTACTATACAGTGAGATATTACTGTATTACTATAAAGTGAGGTATTAGTATCCTCACTTTACAAATGAGGAAACTGAGGCCTGGAGAGATTCACTAAATGTACGTAGCTAGTTAGAGCAAATTTGGAAGTCTGGCTCCAAGCCCTTGCTCCTAATCGCTTTGATGGAAAGCCTACTACACAGGGGTCAAGGGATGAGCTAGAGCCCAGGGTGGAATAGTGAGTAAAGCACAGTCCTTGCTCAGAGGTAATTTGTAAACATTCCTGATAAGGCTTTGCATTTATGTCTGTACAATTAGGGTTAAAAAAAGAGAAATTGGAACCTTGTGGAAAGGATATATTCATCCAGTTAGGGTGAACTTGCATCACGATTGGGCTCTGCTTGTGATAAAATTTGATGGATCGTCTACCAAGAATTTCCTGCTGAATTTCTACCATTTAAAAAATAAAACAAATAATTCCACCATTTAATTAGTTAATTTATTTATTTGAGACAGAGTCTTACTCTGTCGCCCAGGCTGGAGTGTAGTGGTGTGATCTCGGCTCACTGCAACCTCTGTCTCCCAGGTTCAAGTGATTCTCATGCCTCAGCCTCCCCAATAGCTGGGATTACAGGTGGGTGCTACCACACCCAGCTAATTTTTGTATTTTTAATAGAGAGGGAGTTTTACCATGTTGGCCAGGCTGGTCTCGAACTCCTGACCTCAAATAATCTGCCCACCTTGCCCTCCCAAAGTGCTGGGATTACAGGCATGAGCCACCACACTTGGCCAAACCTACCATTTTAAATCTCCTTCAGGACTGACATAAAATGAATAATTGAGGTGAGATAAGCCTGTTTGGTAGTTTGGTCTACTCTGGCCTCGGATTACATAGTTATTTGCCACACATCTCTGTGGAATTACAGCCTTAATGGGGTTTGAAGAACAACTTAAAGCCTTGCCCTTGAACTACAAATGCTCATCATGCTAGCTCTGGGAGCAACAGTAACCAGCTGGTCCCAGTCCACTATTGGTAGTGACATCTCTGGTGACAAGATGCCGGGTGCATTTTATGTGACATGAAGGAAAACATTGGGACAGTATAATATTGGTGTAACTTGAAAGGGCAAAGCAAGCAGCCAAAGAAACGTCGTTCCTCATGTTTATGAATAAAACATGGATGACTGAGATGATTAACTGGCTGAATGTCCCGGGACGGCGTTCGATTACAACCTTGTGCTGTTTTTCTAAAGCCCCAGCAGCGCCCTTGGCTACCAGATAGCCTTCTGACCCACCCTCCACTGTGTGAGGGTCAGATTCTATTACATCGACTTGAGAAATGCAGACTCATGCTTCAGTGGCCTTGGTGACCCTGCTGGGTGGATTGCATTTGGTCAGCTCTCCAGTCACACTCCACAGGCACCCATTTAGTTAGGGAGGAGGATGCCAGAGGAGCCACAAGTGAACCTGTTCACTAATACAGCCACTCTGGATGTGTTCTGGGAATCAAGGACAAGCTGGCAATCTCTCTATATAGGACAGGCGTCTGTCTTCCATTTGGGATCTCAACTATTTATTTAGGATTTGTTTTTTAAAACTACCTCTAAAGGTTGCAATCTTGTAAGAAAGACAGTCTTCTAGGAAAAAAGTTTATATTTTTAATACTTCAAACTTTGTGACTCAAAAGACAAAAACCTTATGCCCTGGTATAGGACATATGTATTATACCTTCAACTGCAGCAAGAGGTATAAACCCCTGGGTCATAGATGGGGGAAAATAGACAAGTTGCAACAAGCAAACTGCAAAACGTCTGGTGCTCTTGCTAATGTTGGACTGATTCATAACTGACATTGGGTAGGTCTGCCAAGAAGACCCTATTGTACCTTCCTGGCTCATAAGACTATGGAGTGGATGCATGAGGTTTATCTGTTTATTCACCCGACTAAATTTATTGAGCACTTATCATAAACAATTTGTTGCATTAGGTACCTTTTAAATTATCACTTAAAAGGAGAGAGAAGACATATAAATAAATATTTACATTTGGGGCAAAGCAAGTTTTTGAGCTAGGCTTTGACACTGAGTGGGAATTGGATGGATAGAAAAGGGACAGAGCATTCCAGGTGAAAGAAGTGACTTGAACAAATAAGGCAGCAGGAAAGTTTAGGGTGTTTGTGAGAAATAGGAGATACTTGAATCTGTATCAAGTGTCTGTATCAAGTGAAAAGTGTCAGGCCTAGGCTGGAAAGAGGTCCTTGGACCGTGCCATGAAGAGTCGTATACCAGGTTGTGGGATGTGGACTTTATCCTGGAGACAGAGGGCAGCTGTGGATTGTCTTTGAGAATGGAGGGCATTGCTAGGGTTGTGTGGTGTGGGTAGGGGTGTCCATGGTGGAAGGGTACACAAAAAGCAACGTTGATGACTGCTTTAGATAAGAAACATGACTTGAAAACTTTTCACTCCTTTAGTCTGAAACAGGGTCTTTAGAAGCACACTTGGTGATCAGTGCTCTGGGGGGCAGTTTTAAGTATCTTACACTGAGTGGTGAATGATGCCCTCCAGGTCTTAATGCTGTAACAGAGCAGTAGGGAAACTCCCCAGCATGACAAACCTAAAGACATTTCTTCTAAATGCTTCCATGGAAGATCTCATTGCCAACACACAGTGTTCATCTCCTCCTTTCTCTGGTAGCCACTATTCCCAATATGACAGCAGAAGCTGTGCTTTAAGAACAAAATAGTTTAAAATAGAATACGTATTTATTTATTTATTTAGAGACAAAGCCTCACTCTGTGACCCAGGCTGGAGTGCAGTGGCACAATCATGGCTCACTGTAGCCTTGACCTCTTGGGCTAAAGTGATCATCCCACCTTAGCCTCCCAAGTAACTAGGACCGTGGGCGTGCACCACCATGCCTGGCTAATTTTTTATTTTTGGTAGAGATGGGGTCTCCCTATGTTGCCCAGGCTGGTCTTGAACTCCTGGCCTCAAGTGGTCCTCCCGTCTTGGCTTCCCAAAGTGTTGGGATTATAGGCGAGAGCCACCACACTCAGCCTTAGAATAGTTTGAAAGAGTATTTCCCAAATGGGAGGTTGGAGTATAAATTTTAGTTTCTTTTATGTTTTTTTTTTATGCTCCTTATTTGATATTTAAGGTGTCCTCTTAGTCTAGGGTTAGTACAATCCTGAGGCTCAATATAATACCACTTAACCAACTAATAGCAGAAATATTATACGATAGAATAAAAGTACCCTCGTTATATTCCTATGTATTAGGGAGAGTCAGCTGAAAAAGCTAGGTTTTATGTTCTGGAACTTATTTGGACTGAGAGAGGCAGGTAATTAGAGATAGGAGGACATTCATGGAAAGTGTCATGCGGCCATCAGTTTCCAGGGATAAAATTTGAGCACTGTCTCTGTGGTGGGAAAAATAATTTATTTTGAGAGCTTGCAGAGCCAGGATTGCTGTGTCTATGCTGACACCAACCAGCTGTGTGATCTTTGGGGACTCATTTAATCTCTTGTGACTTAGCATCATTCTTGGTAAGCTGGTGATAATTATCCTTTACCTGCCTTTTAGGTTGTTTGAAAGTTCAAAAGGGGTGACCTGTGTAGAAAAGCTTTGAACGTAGAAGATGTAAAAAGGACTCTGTCAATGACTGGCAAACTTTCAGAAGTGGTTTCCAAGTTATCACTGACTTCTCAGACAGGGTTGGAGGAGATGATAATGTGTGTCTGAAGGTCACTCCCTTTTCTTCTTCAAGATTGTCCTTTTAAAAATGTTACTACACCTAGGAGATATCACTTAACAACACCTTCAAAAGGGATGACTTAGCCATTTAATGATAAGCCATTTAATGATAGGGCACTGGGTGGGTGAAGAGGAAATATAAGAACTGGAAGAAGCCGGGTTATTTGAGGGAAGGAAGAGAGGTCTGCTCCAATGGTGAAAATTGTGGAGACAGACTGCCCTGACCTTGCCTCTCAATATTGTTTTTTTTTTGTGCCATTTGCCAAACATCATCAAACCCTGCAATACACACTTATTGTGCAATAGAAACCATCAATACAAAAATATAGAAAACATGAGAATGAGAACGGTTGTGTCACATATTGGTCTACTTTTGAAAGGGAGAAGAGTAAAAGAAGGAGAAAGAGAAAAGGTTATCTTAAGCCAGTCAGGCTGGTTAGTTATAGTTGAGTCCAGAAGAAGGGAGAGCATGCATTATTTCCACAGGTTAGGTAGATGTCTGGATTAAAATTATTTTAATCTCAAGTGTTAATAAAAAACCCAAATTTCAAAATACATATGGAATACCTACACAAACATCAGCCCCACGGTTTCCCTTGCAAATGACAAATATCCAAGGGCATAAGCAGCCATGATTTAATTAGAAACTTTAAAAGATGCTTGGGCTGGTCAGGGGTGCAGAAGAACATGCTTCACCCTCTGCTGCCATAACAAAGAGGCAAGAAATAGGCTGATGAAGATGTCAGCAGACTGCCATACTTGTTGGGGTGTGTCTAATATAGAAAGACAAAAATAGCCCTGATTGCTTGAAGGATTTAATGCATTTCTCCAAAGAAAGCTTTTTGCAAAGCAACCCCCTTCTCACGAGAGTGATTAGGTAAATATAGAGCTTCAAAAAGATTGAAAGATAAAACTGGATGATGCTTGTCTCTCTTTCTCTGCTCTACTTTTGAAGCGGTATTTTGACAATTTAAATTCGAATAATAAGAGGCCTTTTTAACAGAATTGAAATGAGGAATTTAGGAAAATGATATTTAGTATGATGAATTCTACTTCTCACTGCAGATTTATTGTTTTCAAATTGCTAGTGTACTCACAGTCAGGCGACTGCCTTGGAGGGAGCCGATAATTTGCCTGAGAATCTATCAGGGCAGAGACATGTGTGGAGAAGCATTTTTTTCATGGGCAAAGCAAAATGTACTCTTCAAACCCATCTGAGGCGCATGCGGCTATTTTTAACCATCTGCACTGCAGAATCATCATCAAAGCTGTAGCCAAGGATTTATAAAATGGGCAAGGCAACCCTCCCTCTGAGCTGGGAGGTGTGGGGCTAAGGGTTATGAGGAAAATCCAGTGGACCAAATATTGTATTCATCCAGCCTCCCTCAACCCTCTTTCAGGTGGACAGTTCCAAGCTCCAGAGCATCCTAGAAGGTAGCCCAGAAAGCTGCATTTAGGGCTGATGACCCCACTACTACCCGTGTTGGCCTATCTGGTCATTGAACCAAGGGCTTTGGCAAATCTGGTTGAAGAAGTGGCCTCTTGTGCCTTTAAAGAGGCTTATCTAGCTACATCCTACCACCCTGGTTATGTTCTCTCGGCTCTTGCTGGCTGACACAAAAAGAAGTTATGGCCAAAAGTGGGGGTTCACTTAAAGTTCCCTCTTTAATATTGTTATATTCTATAGGAATTTTGTTAAAAAAGGAAATCAAGCCATGTACACATCTGATACCATTTAAAGATGAAAACTGATTGCCCATGGTGACCTCACATCAGGGTATGAAAGAATCCTTGAGTAAGTTCTAAAATTATAAACTTAATGCACATTCATCTCCTTGGAAGTTTCCATTTCTCCTTCCTTTCTGGTACATTAAGTGAAAAATCAATGTTCCCAGAATACACTTTTGTTGAAGTTAGTAATTCAGAATTTGAGATATTTTTGGTAGTTTGTAATATAGGCATGCAATTGTATGTATCAGACTACGTATTTTCTTGTAAAGCTAAAATATTTGAATATAGTTGACTAAAAAGGATTACTAAGTATCATCAACATAGAAGTATATTTAACCACACTTTAATGAAGTCTTCACTCACTAAAATATGTATTTTGGTATATTTGAATTAATATCACTAAAAATAATTCTGACCTACTGTATAATCCTAAATATTTTGTGCACATTAAGTACATTTGCATGTTTGTATAATTACTAAAAAATCATGGTATTGTTACATATTCGTAGAACTTTCCGAATAAAGATAGATAAGTAGAAATTATTATTTCTGACAAAGTTTCATAGTACCAAATACGTCTTAAATAAATTGCTCAACCCCTAGCCAGAAGGAGCTCTTTAAAATTTTGAATATTTTTCCTCTTTACTAAGTGGATCCTTAATTGACTTCATAGACCCCCTTTTTAAGATTATTATATATGTGAGAACATTTTGACATAATTATTTGAATTATAGCAGAAGAGCCCAATAAAACAAAGCTCTTTAAATGGGATTACAGTCAGCAGTTTAAAGTTTACAGGCTTGGAGCATGCTTTTAGATTAGCAAGACAGTTAGAGCAAGCACTCTGGACACACTTGAGTGATCCATTTCATAAGCAGTTACAGCCTCTCTTCTCCAGAATTTCAAATCCTTTAGCTGTTATGAATGGATAGTTTGTTAGGGTTTTTCCAATGCCCTTAAGGGATTATCTTCTTTACTGTTGGCTGTTTTGATTTTCAAGATAGGACTAAAGGGCATTATGAGACTTCAGGTCTTAAATTTCTGTGTTTCATTCCTCAGAGTCTTAAACATTTGTGTTAATGGGTAATCCCAAGTAATTGAAAGATAGTAAGAATTTTGAAGTGACTTATGATGATATAATGTGAAGACAGGCATTCTAACTCTACCTCAAGCCAGTTGTGACAGGATAGTTCTGGACCTTGATTTTTGTTCATTTGCTTTTAAGAATTATTTTCAGCAACACTGGCTTGAATTTAAGCACTTAAAATTTCTTTGGGTAAAGTTATTTTTATCATGCATGTGTTTATTATTGTCCCAGGAAAACTCATTATTACATTAGGGTTTGGGTATATTTTCTCACTGTGCATCTTACAGACAATGTTCTTTTGGCTACTTGTGAGTGTTTTCTCGATCTTGGTTAATAGCATCTCCATAGTTAAGCTAATGAAAAGATGCCTTAATTAAAACGCAGATCAAGGCTGGAAACGGTGGCTCCCACCAGTAATCCCAACACTTTGGGAGGCCTTGGTGGGAGGATCTCTTGAGATCAGGAGTTCAAGACCAGAGTGGGTAACATAGCCAGATCTTTGCCTCTTAAAAAAAAAAAGCCAGGCATGGTGACATGCACCTGTAGTCCCAGCTACTCAGGAGGCTGAGGCAGGAAGATCGCTTGAACCTAGGAGTTCGAGGCTGCAGTGAGCTGTGATTGCACCACTGTACACTCCATCCTGGGTGACAGAGGGAGTCCCTGTCTCAAAAATGCAAAAGGCAAAAACCAAACAAAAGCAAGAACAAAACTCCAGCAGATTAGAAAGGATTCCGCAGTATTACAAAAGAACAAGCAAAACAGAGTCAACTGAAGGGATCCCACATGAGATAATGGTAAAAGAATTCACACAAGAAATACTTTTTCATTGCTTATTAACTCATAAAATGGCAAAGTGTAGATTACTGGCCATGCAATAATTATCACTATTTAGTAAATGCTCAAGACTGGCATATTTATGAAAGCATTTCTATTTTGGGGACTGCATTCAGATTTTTAACTGGCCTTTTTTCATTTGGAGTGTTGATTTTGAAGCTGATTTTTAACATGCCCCATGCAAAGATCAAGAGACAGAACTTCAGCACTGGTTTGGTGTTAAAGCTTATAAAATGCAATTTTAAAACAGTAGCTCTTTGGTCCCAGATTGGACAGAGAAAGATGAGCTTTGTTAAAGCTTCCTTTAGATTAAGACACGATGACTAGATGAAGCAAGAACATTGGTTCCTGCTTCCCTGGCTGCACAGGCACCATCTCCCCCTCTCCCCTTACTGTATCCAACTTCAACTGCTTCCCTGTAGCTCAGGCACTGGGACCTCCCCCTGCCACCTGGGACCAGCTCTGTGTCTTCTTTAGGACCTTGCTCTGTCATCCCCCCTTCTCCTGTGTCTTTCCTCTCTTCCAGTGGGCTCCTTTTGCTCAGCCTGTCTTTTTTCCTTCCTTTTTCCAAACAAGGAGAGTTGTTAATTTGTTTCTTTATCACATCTTGCTTCCTCTTACAAAGGATTTGATGTGGCCTTCTGGAAATACATACAATGCAATAATATTATATACTATATCTAACATATAAAATATTATATTTATATATTATATAAATATATATATAATATAAAAAATCAAGCCAATATAGTAGAGGTAGAATAAGAAACAATGATAAAAGACACAGACTCTAGAAATACATTCCAAAAAAATCCCATTCCACAGACTTAGTAAAGGTAGGCTACAAATTTGATTGTCAGCTTCCCAGCAGCCAAAATGAAAAGGAAACCATCATTAATTATACAGTTATAAAGTTTGTAAGATAAATAGTGTAAGATTTGCCCAGAAGAGGCAATGCTTTCTTTCTTCCCCACCAACATCTGAAATGTATTTCCTCCTGTGAGTCCTCTGCTAAAAGGGATGCCAAGTCACACAGTGGACAGCACTACAGCGAACACCAGAGGGAGTCTTACTGGCTCTGTCCAGACAAGGCCAGGGTACAGCAGCAAAGTGAAATTCAGTAAAAGGGATGCTAAGTCACACAGTGGACAGCTCTACAGCGAACACCAGAGAGAGTCTTAATGGCTTTGTCCAAACAAGGCCAGGGTACAGCAGCAAAGTGAAATTCAGTATAGGTGGTGACGATAATTCTAAGGAGGCCAAGGTGGGCGGATCACTTGAGGTCAGCAGTTCAAGACCAGCCTGGCCAACATGGTGAAACCCCGTCTCTACTAAGAATACAAAAATTAGCTGGGTGTGGTGGTGCACGCCTGTAATCCCAGCTACTTGGGAGGCTGAGGCAGGGGAATTGCTTGAACCCGGGAAGTGGAGGTTGCAGTGAGCTGAGATCATGCCACTGCACTCCAGCCTGGGTGACAGAGAGAGACCCTGTCTACAAAACAAAACAAAACACAAAAAAGCAAAAAAAAAAAAAAAAAAAAAAAGGCAAGTAAAAAATATGCCATTAGCCTTACCCAAGACAAAACAAAAAAGCCATCCCTAGAAGTCTGAATTGAGGAGGGAAACAGACCAGAGTCCCTGTCTCTTAGTGAATACAGTCTGGTCTATTTACCCCATCAATTCAGACTTCTCAAAAAAATAGTCCATGGATACTTAATGAATTGAGGAATTATATGCGTTTTGGGTTTGTTTTATTTTTGTTTTTTTAAGTATGAAAATGGCATTATGATCTATTTGCTTTACCATGATCAAATGGTGGGGAAGATAAAGGCGGGTGGAGAATGAAACAAGACTGGCCGTAACTTGATAATTGAAGGGGTGATGGGTACATGGAGCTTTTTCATAGCTTGTTCTCTACCTTTGGAACTGCTTAAACTTCTTTTTTTTTCTGAGACAGGGTCTCGCTCTGTCACCCAAACTGTAGTGCAGTGGCATGAGCTTGGCTAACTGCAACCTTCCCCTCCTGGGTTCAAGTGATTCTCCTGCTTCAGCCTCCCAAATAGCTGGGACTACAGGTGTGCACCACCATGCCGGCTAATTTTTGTATTTTTGGTGGAGATGGGTTTCATCATGTTGGCCAGGTTGGTCTCTAACTTCTGGCCTCAAGTGATCTGCCTGCCTTGGCCTCCCAAAGTGCTGGGATTACAGGCGTGGGCCATCGTGTCTGGCCCGGTTTGAATTTTTCTACAATAAAATTATTTTTTAAAAACAGCTTACACTGGCAATTTGACCTTCTTACTTATCAATCACTTCTAACCTACTATGGTTTAATTTCTACCCCACACTCTCACTTAAGCCTCTGATGACCCTAACATGCAAAACCTATGGCATGCTTTTCAGGCTTTATTTGGAAACTTTGTACCTTTGGCCTCTTGGCAGGGCATTTTCTGGGTTACTCTGCATCTATATTGACCATTCCTACTCTGACTACCCTTTTCCTCTGACCACCCTTTCAGTAATAGTATTCTACCCTTCGTATTCTGCTCTGTTTCCTTGATACTGTTCTGATTGCTCCCACCCACTCTTTGGTTCTACGTACTGATACCAGTAAAATGCATCTTCTGTCCCTGGACTCACTGCATGCTGGCCATCTCCATGTGAATTGCCCATAGAGGCCTCAAATTCAACACATGCAGAAGGGAGAGCTCATAATCTTTTCCTTAGAGCAGTTTCACCCTTACACTCTCTCATCTTTGGTTTATTACCGTTCTTCACTCCTTCTCCTTTCTTGAATCTGTCCCTTCTGTCACCTCTACCGTCTACATCCCTTGTGATACACCTACTTCAGGCCCTTATCCTCTCCTGTTTAAATGACAACAGCCTGCTAACTCTGGCTCTGGTCTTATCCTCAGCTATCTGTCTTTCAGCCAGCTGCCAGGCTAATCTCTCCAAAGCAAAAATGTGACCCTGTAACTTAATAGCTTTGAATAATGGCTGAAACCCTTACCTGGCCTATAAAACCCTCCATCTTCTCCCTTGCCTCCTCTCCAGATTCATTTCTTGGCTCTTCTGCTTTGCCTATCAAATTGTTACTCTGAGTACACTATTTATTATTCCTTTCTGTCTTTGCCCATATTGGCCTGAAATGTGCCCTCTGCTGAATCCCCTCAATTCTATCTGTGCACTGGCTCCTAATTCATTCTTTTTTTCTTTTTTTGAGATGGAGTTTTGCTCTTCACTCTTGTCGCCCAGGCTGGAGTATAATGGTGCGATCTTGGTTCACTGCAACCTCCTCTGCCTCCTGGATTCAAGCGATTCTCCTGCCTCAGCCTCCTGAGTAGCTGGGATTACAGGCTGTGCCACCATGCTCAGCTAATTTTGTATTTGTAGTAGAGACTGGGTTTCACCATGTTGGCCAGGCTGGTCTCAAACTGCTGACCTCAACTGATCCACCTGCCTCAGCCTCCCAAAGTGCTGGGATTACAGGCATAAGCCACCATGCCCGCCTCCTAACTCATTCTTAAAGATGCATATTAGAGTCCCTGACTCCAAGAGGCTTTCTTTGAGTCACCAGGCTGGGTGAAGTGTGTCTTCATTGCGTGTGTTCCCATAAGGCTGAGCGTTTCTCCACTGTAGCATTTACCACATTGTAATGTCACTTTTCTCCGCCTTACATCTGTGAGCTTGGGAGGTGTTTTTTTCTTTTCTTTTTTTGACTACCTCTAGCATCTGGCATAGAACCTACCTCATAGTAGGCCCTGAAAAAGATTTACCAGAATAAATAAACGAGCACATTCTATATGTGAGGGTCCAAGGGAAAATATATTTTAAATTTGTGCTTAAGATAGAAAGAAGGAAAATTAATTTATTTGAGTTATATATATTTGGTAAATATGCAGAAAATAGGGCCATGTTTTGAACATGTCCCTTAATATAGAGAATAAAGACATTGTCTCCAAGGAGTTTCCTTCTGAAGTGGAAATGAACAGTGTGCTGAATGTGAACAGCGCGGTTGAATGTGCTGGCTGGGAGGCAGGTCTTCTTGCAGGTGGCCCTTGGAGAGTAGTACTTTTGCTCTGTTCTTGAAGGATATTGCTTTGATTTTAGAATATCCGGGTTATGGGAATTGTGGCTACAAACCCAAAACATTGATATGAAAAGGTAAGGAAAATTTGATTTCTGAATTAAATATGCTGGGAACATACACCTTAAAGAGAATAAGAAAATTTTAAAAAATATCATCCAGGAAAGGATTTTATATGGTCATCAAGAGGCAGGCACTTTTATAAAATGGAATGCTTGTGTCTACAGCATCTTGACATGTGATCTTCACTCTCACGCAAAGAGCTCATTGGCTCAGTCAGCACCCACAAGACCACCAGTGCTACAATTCTTAACTTTTACCTTCCCCTTGCCCTTAGCCTCAGTCAGGTGGCTCATTTGACATTGACCTTGTATTTGGTGAGGGAACCATTCATTGTTTAGGGAATTATCTTCTATGATTTTAGAGAACATCTATTGTTTTTGCTAGCCCAGCAAAACCATTCACTCTTCTGCTGATAATAGCACCCTGCTTTTTCTTGAGATATCACATACTCCATATGGTTGGACGGGGCTGACTATAACCCTTGGTTCAAAGATGGACCTATAAACCAGCCATGAATAGTCAAAATATTGTCTCCCTGTTGATAGTAATTAGCTCAGAAATGGATATGTGAACCTGAGCCCAGTCAGTCACAGCAAATCCATCACTTTAGTTTCAAGAGTTGGAAAAGAGATGTGCTCTTTCCACAGGTTAGCTGAGAAGGTAAGCTGTAAGCCTGGAGCTTGCCATTTTGCCATTTTTGCCCTCAGGATGGGAGAGCCTGCCTGAAACCTGAGCCAGTGGAGAGAAAAGCAGACCTGAGAGGGACGGGGCAACAGTGAGTCTTGGTGACATTCTCTGAGCCTCTGGATCTAGTGACACCTAAAGCTAGGCTCGTCTCTGGATGTGACACTATAAACCTCCTTTAGCTTAAGAAAGTTTGAATTTGTTTTTCTGTCATAGGCAACCAGAAACACTTTTTCTAATACCACAATCATAGGAAAAATAGGCATTAAGAAATCCAAAGGGGGCCATTTCTATCAACTCAGGGCTTCTGATTGCCTATTTTCCTGCAGTAAATTTTCCTGGATTGTGGTCCACTTTAATGGTCCTCATTTATACAGAAAATCAAGATCAAGTGAGCTTTTGCCTAATTGTTTCTTTGAACAATTGGTTCTAGCAGATTGAGTTAAACCTCTCACAAAACCCTCTCCCAATAGGTTCTGGCCTTTGTCTGTTCCTTTCTCCATCGTGCTGGTAAATAGGCCATTTTAGTTGGAGGACTTCTCTCTGACAACTGATAATTTTTTGCTGCAGTTTTAAATATTGTACCTCCTGGTTTTCTCTCAGTTGTTTTATTTTCTGTACCAAATTTCCAGGGTAAGTTTAATATGAAAAATAGCTTAAAGTGATTTAATCTTTCTCTGCTTCAGTTTGACATCCACAAATAAAACTTGACTAGGTGATAATAATCATCATGCTCTTTGGTTTTATATAGAGCATCTTAATGTTTACAATCTCATCTAATCTTCCCAATGATCTTTTGGGGAAGGAATTTTCTCTGAGATCTTGTCAATCCCTATTTCTGTTTCTGTATTTAGAAACAAGAGAAATGTGTTTTAATATTTGCTAAAGAACATGAACATTTATGTAGTAATCTGCAGAATTATGATGATTAGGATGAATAAGTAGATCAGGATAAAAATTTTGAGACCTTCAGAAAATTATCTTAACCATGGGGTAACAACAACTCAATGGACATAAGAAATAGAGTGTGTGGAGCATTTGCAGTCTAAATAGAGTCATCACAACGATGCTCTGATTCTATCAGTATTGCTGGTCTCTTTTCTTTTCAAGTTAAATCGTCAAGTACTTTGCATTAATCAATGGTGAGAGTGAGGAGAAGGATAAAGCATATTTAATTATCTAAAATCAAACTCACAGAAGAACAGCTCTTATTAATTCTGAAAATTGAGATGATTGCTGGATGTCCATGAAGCTCTGCCCCTGCAGAAGGTATCATGAAGGCTGAGACATGCATACAACAAGAGATTCCTATCCATGGAAACTGAGAATACACTGAGGGCAGGGATAAGCTCTCTGGCCTGGAAGGAGCCCTGGGTGGGTGGGTCTGGTCTTAGAAGCCTAGCTAAAAGCAGAAGCAAATCTAGCCTGGAGTAGGCAACCTTCTCTAAGATGTGCTTTGCGGGCAACAAGGCAAATCTCCTGGCTCCTAAATCTTTCTCATTATTTGCTGGAACTACTGAAATTCCACTTTCAGTCTTCCTTTTCTTTGGGTCTGGAAAGGTTTTCAGCCTCAGAGGCCCCTTTGGAAGAGAAGTGCCACAAACCATCACTGATGGGGATTAGGAGACATTCGGCAAAGGGAACAGGGTTGAAGCGAGATCTCCTGAAAGTAGAAGGAGGAGGGCAGGCCACTTCAGGGAGGAGGGAAAGAAGGGTCATAGGCAGCAACCACAGGACACAAACCCACTGCACAAATCCGCTTACAGCAGGTCTCAGGGAACTATGAGCCACAGTCTTGCCAAGAATTATAAGAAAAATTCCACAAAAGTTTCCCCTTTTGCTACAGTTTTTTTGTTTTGTTTTGTTTTTGAGTGGAGAGTTTCTTACTTTCTGAATTAGTCTGTGCTTTTCTCTTTAATTTACTTGGAAACCGTGGCATCTACCTTCAGCAAATATACTTAAACTTCTCCCACATTCACACACTTCTCCAATATCAAATACATGCTCAGACTTGATGAAATTATTATAGAACTGCACCTGATTTACTTCAGGCCTCAACTCATTTATTTAAAGCTCATTATACTTAGGGGTGATTGCTGTGTTAAAACCACTGAACAGAGACTGACTTACATACTAAGCCTAGGTAGAAAAAAATGCCAAAAAAGGTAAAAAGATTAGAACAGTGATCTATCTGCTCATTTCCTAGATATTGGAGGTATTTATTTCAATTTTCGTGAATGAATTAATTATTTTTCTTGAGACAGGGCTTCACTTTGTCACCCAGGCTGGAGTGCAATGGCACAATCACAGCTCACTGCAGCCTTGAACCCCTGGGCTCAAGCAGTCCTCCAACTGCAGCCTCCCCAAGTAGCTAGGACTACAGGTGTCATCACAGTTGGCTACTTTAAATTATTTTATTTCTTTTATTTTTTTTTTAATAGAGACAAGGTCTCACTATGTTGCTCAGGCTGGAAAATATTAGAGATTTTAAAAAAATGCACTCACCCCATCTGGACTGTTGACCCCAGAAATGAGGGTATGCAGTAGTCAGCAGCTGCCAATGTGTATGGTGGGCGAGCAGCAGAATCGTCCCAGTAAATGTCCTTCTTCATCTTGGGTAAGCTCATGTGCATTTCGTCCACAGCTAAAAGAGAGACCTAAAATCATTGTTATATTGTTAGAATAACTCAGATGTAAATTAAATAAAAAGGAGAAGTTTTTGTGGGCAGATGAGAGTTAGAGTGGGCTAGGACACAGTCTAAATGAGTGAATATACAAATGTCTCTAGTTCATACTTGCCATGACCACGGCTGCCACAGAGAGTTGTATCTGTTGTTTACTACTTGAGCACTTGGCGATGAGGATAAGTGGGGCTTGAAGCCTCCCACACTCCGGGATCAAACCACACACTCCAGAGTGGAGCTGCCTCTTAGCTGGAGGGAGGGGAGCCATCTTTTTATTATTTGCTCACAATTGTGGTGTTGTTTTACCTGATAGCACCTACTTAACCCCAAATATTACAGGAAGGTGAAGATTCCGCTGTTCATTCTGTTAACCCTGTAAACACATTTTTACTTGACATCACTTCTTATATGCCCTGGTTTCTTGTTCATTTCTTTGTTTGGAAAAACATAACAAGAAGTCTATACTGCTCAGTGCTATGGTGCTCTCTCCTCTTGGCTTTGACAAAGTGATGCATGAATACATTATTAATCCTCTGGGATTCCAATTTTGACAAAGTGAGTGACCTAGGCATTATGCGTCCTCCCTAAGAGACTGACATTGGGATCTACCGTGAGATGTTTGAACTTACTTAACTGCCGAGTAAGGGCTTGAAACAAATGAACAATGTGAAGGCCTTCACAGGGAAGAGAATGGTCTAGGGAGAGTCTTGCCTAAAAGAAAAATTCCTTAGTGCTGGTTCTTCATGAAAAGCTCTCTGGAATAGTGCTTCAGGGTAAGGGCCCTGGGGCCCATTTAGTGCATTTCATGCAGATTTAAGACACAAGCTGGCATGGCCCAGGCTCCCAGTGTCCAGCTGGTGGCTATCTGACTGCTGGGATTGATGTGATACCACTTTGGGAACTCCCACCAGCTTGTGTCTGGATGCCATTTTAAGTCACTATTAACCTCTCTGGTTGGCAACAGAAAACAGACTAAAGAACAATTTAAAATACTGCTCTATGCTGAGATGAAAGAGGCTGGAAAAAGCTAATAGAGGGCTTACAAAGAAAATTGGCTTGAAATTCTACTTAAAAGGAACTAAATTTCACTGGAGCTGAAATCTCGGATGTGTAAGCTTCCGAAAGGACCTGAGACAGCACAGTGCACAGCCAAGCCTCTTTCATTTGTGGCTAAAGCTCTGAAGCCAAGGGGTGTGCATTTAAAGTCTGCTTAGATTTGAAATATCGCAAGTGATTTATTATTAATATTTGAAAAAGAAAGAAAAATTCCTCTAACCTGCAAATTTCTGTCAATGCACCAGTTAGTTTCAAAATCATCATCATCTTCTCCAAAAGGGTTGATAAGCTGCTCTGCTACCTGTAGTTGAGAACATAAAATAAATCCATCATGATACCTGTGAAAACTCAGAATAGAGACTGAAGGGGATTCCTGTTTTCCTCTCTGCTTCCTTGTGTGACTTTCTAATATGAAGAGTAGAGGGGAGTAGATTGTTCTACCGAGATATTTATTAGCAAGCAAGACATGATTCTCAAACCATGAATGATGCACCTTCGTAGGTATGCTCTCCAAATGGATCTGTCCATTCAACTGGTGACAATGCAGGCCCTATTAGGGGAAGCCATGTCCTATTTAGGAGCCAAATCAAATGACTGAATAGTGAAGGAGAACCAGCTATTTGCAAGGCACTCTGAAGGGTACACAGGCTATGCTTTCAGGGAATTACAGGGCCCAGATGATAAGACAAAATGTACACAGGGAGAAGGTTAAACAGTAAAGAAAGACTTAAATCACAATTAAAGAAAATAATATAAGAGGCTTTCACAATTTATTTTTATTTTTATTTTTTTAGACAGTGTCTTGCCCTGTTGCCCAGGCTGGAGTGCAGTGGCATAATCTCGGCTCACTGCAAACTCTGCCTCCCAGGTTCAAGCAATTCTCCTGCCTTAGTCTCCTGAGTAGCTGGGACTACAGGCGAGCGTTATCACATCCAGCTAATTTTTTTTGGATTTTTTTTCAGTAGAGATGGGGTTTCACCATGTTGGCCAGGCTAGTATTGAACCCCTGAGCTCAGGTGTTCTGCCCTTCTCGACCTCCCAAAGTGTTGGGATTACAGGTGTGAGCCACTGTGCCCGGCCGAGCTTTCACAGTTATTGAACATAACTGCTAAGTAAATGAGTTAGAGAGCTAGTAAGTCCTAAAGTTGGAAATTGAGGCTTACCTAGTTTTACCCTAAAGGATTTACCCTTATCCAGTAAGTTAGTTTTCCTGCCGGGAAAATGTTAGGTAGCTATTGTCACAAATCTTTTAATATTTGATCAATATTAAATATTCTTATCATGTTCCTGAATTGAATAGCCTTCTTGATGAGAGGTTTATATGTCAAATACAACTCATCTATCATTTTCCTTGTTGAAAAATTTCCCTTGGTTTTTATTATCTGGACATGCGTGCATGCCCGTGTGTGCGTGAGAGAGAGAGACAGGGAGAGAGTTGGGGGAGAGGGAGATTTTACATTGAGTCTAGATGGAAAAAAATTTTAAATGTGTAAAATAAAGGCACCATGTGATTAGTTTCTAGAGTCTAAACATTCTAGATTCTGAAACTATTCAGTAGAAAATCTACCTACTTATCTTTTAGGATTTAGGTCAATGTATTAATACTTAGAGCAGTTTTTTTCAACCTTGGCTGCACATTAAAATCACCCGAGGAGCTCTTAAAAAAACCCGATTGATGCCTGGGTCCCTCCCCGAGAGATTCTGATTTAAGCAGTGTGAGGTTGAGGCCAGGCATCAGTGTCGGGTAAAGCTCCCAGAGGATTTTCATATGTGGCTCTTATTTTAAGTGCCTTTCCTTAGGCAGGTCTGTGCCCTGAATCAGTAAGCCTCACAGTGATATCTATGTTGAAGTTCTTGTCACTAGTTCCATGGGGCTATCTGCCCTTTCTTGCCTGGAGATTTACTTAGATTAATTAAGGGTACTGGTTGAGTCCTGAAACCTATTTTTATTCTATCCAGATTTTCATTTTTATGCATTCAGTCCTGCATGTATTATCGTAGTCTACATTAAATTGACAAAATGGCATGTATGTTTCTGAATTGACCAATCTCAAAATATATCTTTTATTCCACTGGGGGCTGCATTTTCAGCAAGTAACTGAGTGATATACTATCCATAAGGTTAAGATGGCTTTTCTACACTTTGAAAAGATTTATAAATATCCTAATTGTTGAGATAGAACAGCTGTTTAGAAATGGAGGCACAACCCATGGTTTAGGTTTGCCTTTTTTTTTTTTTTTTTGAGACGGAGTTTCGCTCTTGTTGCCCAGGCTGGAGTGCAATGGCATGATCTCGGCTCACCACAACCTCCGCCTCCCAGGTTCAAGTGATTCTCCTGCCTCAGCCTCCCAAAGTGCTGGGATTACAGGCGTGCACCACCACACCCAGCAGGTTTGCCTATCCTTTAATGGAGCTAAGATTGTGCCTTTTAATATTTTGTCTTTTAAGATTTTTTTTATTTTATTTTAGACAGGGTCTTGCTCTGTTACCCAGGCTGGAGTGCAGTGGTGTGAACATGGCTCACTGCACCCTCGGCCTCCTGTGCTCAAGTGACCCTTCCACCTCAGCCTCCCACGTATGTGGGACTGCAGGCATGCGCCACCATGCCCGCTAATTTTTTGTATTTTTTTTGTAGAGATGGGGTTTCGCCATATTGCCTAGGCTGGTCTTGAACTCCTGAGCAGTCCTCCTACCTCAGCCTCCCAAAGTGCTGGGGTTACAGGCATGAGCCACCGCATCTGACTTTAAAACAGTTTATAAAGGAAAAGGATGTAAATATTTTAGAAAGCATGTCAGAGGGAAGGAACCATTATCTGCTCTTTATAGGCTGGTCAAGCGCCTTACATGGACACAAAACAAAGAATAAAAACTTGGTGCAAGTCAGGGGAAAGAAAGAAAAGTACTTTTTGAGAATGATTATTTGGGCCACTGTGGTGATTTTATATTTATAAAGCTAAAGTCTACTTTTTCCTCTAATGGAAAATGAAAGTCATTAGTCTCTTCTGCTTTCTTGCTCTTACGCAGGTAGAAATAATTAAGAATCACAGTAATCTGATTAAAAATTCTTTCGCCATTTGTAAGGGACTTGGCTTTACTCTTTGGAGTATAATTTGAAATATCAACATTTTTTTTTTTGGTGAAGAGTCAAACCAATGAAAGGAAAGGCTTCTGCAGGGAAAATTTCACTGCAACCTGAAGGCCCCAGTGGGTCACGACAACGTATGGCTCTTTGGAAGGCCAAACATTTGAAAATTCTACTTTACGAATATCATCTGCATATCATCATTGCCTTTCAATGAACTTAATGAAGCCATTGTCATTGATTTTTTTCTATCACATACTTCCCATTTGGAAGTTTACAGAGGTGATGGAAGAATCAGGTCTCTGATATTTACACACATACATTTGAGGAGGTGGTGGTGAAGGGAGGGGAAGCAAGGAAAATTCTACACAGATAGTTAGGCAAACCATTCTCACCTCCCGAACCTGTTTAATTCCCTGGCAAACCAGATGTTGTCATTGTTTCTGGTGTTTCTGGTTCTGATTCTGATGAATTCTGAGTCTCAGTTCTGGTTTTGAAAATGGGGTACATTTAGACCAGGCACGGTGGCTCACGCCTGTAATCCTTGGGAGGCTGAGGTAGGAGAATTGCTTCAACCTGGGAGGCAGAGGTTGCAGTGAGCTGAGATTGCGTTACTGTACTCCATCCTGGATGACAGAGCAAGACTCTGTCTCAGGGAAAGTAAAAAAAAAAAAAGAAAATGGGGTACACTTAATGTTGTGGGACACCTAGCAGAATTTCAGGGAATTGCAATAACTATAGAGTTGAGCAGAACCAAGATTCTACTACAATATTAATGGTTAAGTCTGATTTACAAGGCTTCTTGTTGACTCTTTTACTCTGCCTAGTTGCTTGTTGTGGTATACAATATCAATGCAAGTACACTTACTACTTTAGTTACATTATTATAATCCTAATGGGAACACACAGAGACTTAAAAGAGAATCAATAGCCATAAGAGTGTTCTTCTAATGTCTTTGCACAAGTGAGCTGTTTCTATCCCTGTCACTTGAATCTCTGGCAGAAAAGTAATAACATTGCTGAGCCATTACATGTTAAATCTATCTTTGACTCACTCATGAATGATTTGCTAAAGACTCAGTAAAGGATCAGTGTGGAGAGTCTGGAACATAACACATTACAAAGTGGGGCCCTGAGACCATTGGCTACCTTAAGCCATCCTGCATAGAAGAAGAACTGTAGGAGGGTGAAGATGGGAATGTAAAGATCCAAGTCATGCCCTGCATAGCCTTTGGTGGGATCCAAAAACTGGCGTCCAATCAGGCACGCAAAGAAGAAGGTATAGACAGCAAGAGTGACAACCTGGAACAGAGAGAGACCAGAGTGAGGGGACAGTGCTGGCCTCCCGCAGCAAAGCTACAGTGCCAAGGTAGGCAAGTAGAAATAAAGAATTCCGTGCAAAGTATTTCTTACCTGGGTGTAAACCAGCGGAATCCCAACCCAGTCATAACCGAATAAGAGGCTGCACCAAGAGCGGTATCGATTCATTTCCTAAGTCAGAAACAGATCAAGCATGATTTACTAAGATGACGGGTGTGGTAATAAGTACTTACTGGGACTCAGAATATGAGCATGTCTTTTACAGGACTGACTGTAAGGCTAGTAAATTGATTCCCAAGGATACTCCAAAAGGAAAGTTCTAAAAATGACAATCAATCAATGAACATCATTGGAGCAATGAATTTGTTGACAAGTACATTTGGACATTTTAAAAAATATTAAAATAAGTCATGGCCAGGTGTGGTGGCTCATGCCTATAATCCCAAAGCACTTTGGGAGGCCAGCACTTTGGGAGCCCAGTAGTTTTAGATAAGCCTGGGCAACATAGAAAGACATTGTTTCTACAAAAAATACATAAATTAGCTGGGCTTGGTGGCACATGCCTGTAGTCCCAGTTACTCCAGAGGCTGAGGTGGGAGAATCACTTGAGTACAAAAGGTCAAGCCTGCAGTGAGCCATGATTGTGCCACTATGCTGCATGTAGCCTGGACAACAGAGTGAGACTCTATTTCCAAAAAAAAGGACTTCATAGAAATATCCCCCCGCCATTCTATTGAACCCATAATTTCCAACATGTATATTGGCCCAAAGTCATGGTGAGAAGGAAATTGTTAATATTTTAAATAAGTAATTTTTATCGATTTTGGTAGGTAATCTGGAAAGCAATTTTTTTGTTTCTCTCATTTTAAAACATGCTTACTGTAGATCTTAGAAAAGAGATATAATTACTCCTGTTTCCTCCCACAAATGGAGACTATAACACTCATATTGATAGAAAATCTATCTCTGAAGCAGGAAGGACAGGATTCTCTGATTTTTTTCATCGATTGCACACAAGTTATTATGGAAGACTAGGGAAAAGAGTTCACATCAATTTGGTCAGTATTTTTAAACAATTCACTTCCGTTAGCCTAATCCAGGGAGGGGACTGTCATGGCACAAATATACCCAGCCCTTACATAAAAAAATTTTTTTTCAGATGATTTCAGGGTTATTTTGATTAATGAAAATACTATTTTACTTACTAGAGTATCTGAAAGGGGGGCTTAACCTCGCGATATTCCAGTTTTGGGGAAATATTAGGCTGGGGAGGTTTATTTCTCCTCCAGGTTTTTTTCAAGGATCCTGGAGCCAGGGATGGCAAATATACTACATGGGCACCATAGCTTTTCGAGCCCTTGGTGACCCTTGGCTAATCAATCAAGGAATACTTTCTTACAGAGCCTATTACAAAGCATGATTCTGTTTAAAACACAGCTTCCAAGGAACCATTTCCAAGCAACCTGAGTTTAACCTGTGTACCACCTCTGTCCTGCATGTTGAGGGGTCTGACGCTAGTCCAATCTTTCCAGTTCCTCTGGAGCCAGGACTGAACAAAGCTGACTCTTCCTGGTCTAACGTGTTATATCCAGGTCCTTCTTGGTCCCTAATTAGCGTATTTTTCTTATGATTTATGATATACTTACAGTCATCAATGATTGCAGATCAACACTGTCTCTGATTCTACCTTCATTCCGGGCTTTAGTTGCAAGATTTCCAAACCAGATGAATGGAACCCAATATTTCAGATGAGGAGACTTGAGGTGGTTGAATAATTTCCTTTCATCTGTTGTCATAAAACCTTTACAAAAAAATAAAAATAGGTAGGTATACAGACTTAGTTTGACAGTAGTACGTTACCATATTTCAGCATCTATATAAAAGCATATAATGAGGGGATATTAAAGAAATATGGAATAAAGGTTCCTGTCTCAAGTAGTTTATACTTGCAGTAGAGTTAAGGAATGTGTGTGTGTGAGCGCACATGCACACACACATATACATGCACACCCACAAGTTATATAAAATCCCTGATAGAGGAGGCCATTAGGAGGTAAGGAGACATTAAATGTGAACTAGAACATTTGGGGAAATTTCTTCTTTAGGTTTTGGTTTAGTCATCTAAAGTTGGGAACCATAATACTTGGAATTGTTACGATTAAGATAATAAAATATGATAATGTATATAAAGCACTTGGCATAGTGCCGAACACATGATTCACGTGACTTTTCTCCTGATCTCTCCTTTCCAAGTCCTACTTAATCATGTCCTCCTCTCTGAAGCCTTCCTTGAGTCCTTCTTTCTCTTTCCTGAGGGATTTCTTCCCTTTAAAGTTCCCACATGGTACTCGCTCTTGGCTTGCATCATAGTAATATTACACATAAATGTTTCCCTTACTATGACCCTTTTGAAGGGCAAAGAGTATATTAATGTTCATCGTCCCCATAGCATTTTGCACATACTTTAAAATTGTTTCTTTGTGGCAGGGTGCAGTGGCTCACGCCCTTAATCCCAGCACTTTGGGAGGCCAAGGTGGGTGGATCACTTGAGGTCAGGAGTTCAACACGAGCCTGGCCAACATGGTGAAACCCCATCTCTACTAAAAATACAAAAATTAGCCGGGCATGGTGGCACACGCCTGTAATCCCAGCTACTGGAGAGGCTCAGGCATGAAAATCGCTTGAACCCAGGAAGCGGAGGTTGCAGTGAGCTGAGATTGTGCCACTGCACTCCAGCCGAGGCGATAGAGCGAGACTGTCTCCCCCGCCCCAAAAAAAGGGTTTCTTTGTGTGTGTGTGTGCATGTGTGTATGCATGCGTGTGTGTGTGTGTGTGTGTGTGTATAAAATGCAATTTGCTTGGGCTTGCGGTGACCTCTCTGAGCCTCAATTTTCTCATCTGTAAAAGAGAGATAATATTTGCTTCACAGGGATGTTGTAGAATTACCTGAGATGATGAACATGTGTCAAATGTTATTTAGCATAGTGCTTAGCACACACTTAGCACCCACAAAGCACTAAGGTATATTACGTGAAACTTTAATTTTCCTCTGCCTTCTCCTCCCTCCCCAAACACCAAGGGAACGGGAGATTGAATGACTGAATAAGAGGAATAAGGTAACAGGTTTATTTAATAAACATTTATTGAATGCCTGCTATATACCAGGGTTTGTTTGCAAAAAGATGCACTTTAAAACTTACAGTTTACACTTGATCTTCTTTTTTTTTTTTTTTAGATGGAGTCTTGCTCTGTCGCCCAGGCTGGAGTGCAGTGGCGCGATCTCGGCTCACTGCAAGCTCTGCCTCCAGGGTTCAGGCCATTCTCCTGCCTCAGCCTCCCGAGCAGCTGGGACTACAGGCACCTGCCACCACGCCCGGCTAATTTTTTGTATTTTTAGTAGAGATGGGGTTTCACCATGTTAGCCAGGATGTCTCAATCTCCTGACCTCGTGATCTGCCCTCCTTGGCCTCCCAAAGTGCTGGGATTACAGGCATGAGCCACCGCCCCTAGCCGATCTTTTCTTTTTAAAAATTTTGACTGAATAATTCAAATGGTACAAAAATCCCAAAGGGCCAAAGGACTGTTAGTGGAGAAAGTCTCCTTTTCCCAGCCATAAAGTTTCCCTCCCTGGAGGAAATCACGATGATCTGTTTATTGTGTATCTTTCCAGAGAAATCTCATGGATTTTCATACAGGCCTATTTTTAAAAACACAAATGATTTTATACTACATATGTATCTGCCATTTGCTTCTGTTTTTCAGGTATATCTTGAAGATTTAAAAAATTAATATATAGAGAGCAGCAGCATTCCTTTTAATGGCTGCTCTCTATATATTAACATTAATTGTTAATAGTATATAATATTTTATTTAGCTAGTTCCTTTTTGAATAGACATTTAAGACATTTAAGTTGTTTTTTTTTTTTTTGCTACTAAAAATAATGCTGTAATGACTCTCCTGGTATTTACCCCCTTGGCTCTTTAAGTAGCTTTTAAATGTTAATTTTGATTTAATATAAACAGTGTTTCCTGAATTAAAACTTACCTCTAAAACTGATTTTTATTAGATATTAATTTTTGAGTTTTTTTTTCTCAGAAATGCAATCATTTGCTTATGGAATTCTGATACTACATTCAGACGAAAATCAACTTTTGCCCTAATATAATACATTTTTCTATCTTTAACCATCTGTAATCAGTTAACAAATCTGGTTGTCCTATTTAAGGTAATCCTTTTGCTGGGTGCAGTGGCTCATGCCTATAATCCCAGCACTTTGGGAGGCCCAGGCAGGAGGATTACTTAGGCCAGGAGTTTGTGACCAGCCTGGGCAATATAGCAAGACTTCATCTCTAATAAATAAAATTTAAAAATCCTCCCTCCTTATGATGCAGGCCAAATTTTTTTTAAGAGGTAGTGTTTCAGTAAAAAAAATGTCAAAGGAGGAGTGAGGTATGCCCATTTTTAGAGTCATCAATTTATAGAGCTTTGGTGTTCTCTAGATCTTTGACGTGACTTAGGCCATTGTTCTTAAGAATAAGATCCAAAGGCCATAGGTCTGAATCACCTGTGATATCTATTAAATATGGAGAGGCCTGGACCCCGACCCTGACTACTAAATCAGACTCAGTAGGGCAGGAGTTCTCAACCCAAGTCTGCACCTTAGAATCTCATAAGGGGACTTTTAGAAAATACCAATGGCAGCAAGGCGTGGTGGCTTACGCCTGTAATCCCAGCACTTTGGGAGGCCGAGGCGGGTGGATCACTTGAGGTCAGGAGTTCGAGACCAGCCTGACCAACATGGTGAAACCCGTCTCTACTAAAATTACAAAAATTAGCCGGGTGTAGTGGCAGGGACCTGTAATCCCAGCTGCTTGGGAGGCTGAGGCAGGAGAGTTGCTTGAACCCGGGAATGCGGAGGTTGCAGTGAGCCGAGATTGTGCCATTGCACTCCAGCCTGGGTGACAGAGTGAGACTCCGTCTCAAAAAAAAAAAAAAAAAGAAGAGAATACCAACGGCTGGGTCTTATATCCTTAGAGATTCTGATTCAATTGATCTAGGATGAGGCCAGGCATCAGCATTCTTTTAAATTTTCCTGGGTGATTTAATAGAATTGGGTCTAGGCAGTTGCATATTTACCAAGCTGTGCAGAAAATTCTGACACATAGTGGTGTTTGAAAATCACTGTCCCACTAACTGAAGGTTCTGTTTATTCAGGATTTGAAATAAACAAAGTAACAACTACAAAGCCAATATTTACCAACAGGAGACTAGTTTTAGATAACACTCGGGTTATTTATACTAGCTTAGAAGGGTTCTCTCCATGCCTGGAGAATGGTACTGTCCCTGGAAGTGTAAAATAAAAATGAGCTTGGTGATTCTCTTCTTGTTTCTCAGTGCATCTCAGAGTTGTTGCACAATCTAAAAAATCTGTTTTGTTGTTTGTTTTTTAAAGAATTGCAGAGCATGATTAAATCTTTTTTTTTTTCAATTTTTAATGGGACAGAGTCTCCGTCTGTCATCCAGACTGGAGTGCAGTGGTGTGATCTTTGGCTCACTGCAGCCTCAACCTCCCAGGCTCAAGCAATCCTTCCACCTCTGCCTCCTGAGTAGCTGGGTCTACTGGCGCATGCCACTATGTTGGGCTAATTTTTGTGTTTTTTGTAGAGACTGGGTTTCACCATTTTGCCAGGCTGGTCTTGAACTTCCTGGGCTCAAGTGATCTGCCCACCTTGGCCTCCCAAAGTGCTGGGATTACAGCTATGTGCCACTGTGCCTGGCCAGTTAAATCTTATTGGATGAAGTTGATAGATAAACTTGATCTGTCTTGGCTTTATGCTTAAAGACTTGCTGTAGCCTATTCTCACATATTCCATATCAATTGTCTAACAGTTATATTCTTGAGACCTATAGTGCAATTTTAAAAAATGATCTCATTTATATATTGGCTTCAATCTCTGTCATTTGACCAAAGAATAACTTTATCTCTGGTTATTTTTTATTCAGAAGCATGGATCAAATTGTGCTAGCAAGTCCTTTCTTAGCTTCTAAGCAGAAAGCAAATATGCAGAGTGAGGGTTTATTTGGTGCAAACACTAAAGCAAGAGATTGAAAGAGGACAAGTAGAGCAAGAAGAGCTGGTGATTTTGTTTTTAGCACAAATTTATTGAGTATTTTGCTAGGTGCTGTGAAAGATGAATGACAATCACTGAGACATTAATGTATCCTCTAAGAATATATAAGCAGAATAATTTTTGTTATTCCTTGCAGGGTCACACATCTTACTTATCCAAAGTGTGAAAGGAAAATATCTTGGGTCCCCAAAATCACTAAGCTAAAGGGAAAAGTCAAGTTGGGAACTGCTTACCGCATACATGCCTCCCATTCTATTAAAGTCATTGCTCCGTTCACTGAGATAAATGCATATCTGATTGCCTCCTTTGGAGAGGCTAATCAGAAACCCAGAAGAATGCAACCATTTGTCTCTTACCTACCTATGACCCGGAAGCCCCCTCCCCACTTTGAGTCGTCTCCGGCTTTTCCAGACTGAACCAATGTTTATCTTACATATGTTGATCGATGTCTCATGTCTTCCTACAATGCATAAAACCAAACTGTTCTGACCGCTTTGGGCACATGTCATCAGGACCACCTGAGGCTGTGTCACGGGTGCACATCCTCAACCTTGGCAAAATAAACTTTCTAAATTAACTGAGATCTGTCTCAGATTTTGGGGGCTCACAAAAGTAACTCCACCTTTGGAAATCAAAGTCGGTCAACTGAAAGAAAATCTCTAGGTTGTTGGTCAAGTCCATTCCAAAAGTATTTGTTATGAAATGGAATGTCACCCTCATCAGGACTTCAAGCCATTTTAAGCAGAGACCAGTATTTTTTTCAGAATATGATCATTATTGTCATTGCTGAGGCTATGCTAATTACAGTTGCTGATTTGCTACAGTTCGGCAACACTCTGAGTGGGCTTGTCCTCCCACCACTTGGTTCCCTGCACGTGTCTGTCTCCATGCCATGCTCTCCTCAGGCCCCATCACACCCCTGGCATAGCTATTTTATCCTGCCGTTGCATCTGCCTACAGTTTCTCTTGCTATCGCTTTTTCTTCTGGCTGGCTCAGCTCTGCTCAGCAATTTTCATATTGTTTATCCCCAAATCCCTCCTTCATCTTTCTAATCAGAGTAAAATCTATCTCTCAATATAGATACATGTTTGCATTTACTCCCAATTGAGTTGTGGTTTGATGGAGCAGGATCTGCTACTTTAAGACAAAATTTTATTGCCCTCGAGCCAAAGGATTAATTACATCCATTGATAGACAAAATTCCAGTCATCATAGGGATTCTGCCTGCTGTACAGTTGCTCTATTTTTCCTTGATTGAAGTTGAGGCAGATGTCTTTTGCCTTTCAAGCAGAGTATTCAAACGAGGCTCTATTAGCAGAGGAACTAAAAGCTCTGCATCTCAAAACTTGAAGGCAGAATGGGTTTCATGCCAGTTCTTTCTGAAAGAGAGAGTTGTGTATTCAGCATCTGAGCCCTTCTCCAAGGGATGACACTTTTTCAGGAAGAGTGCAACGTGCCTGGCTTGTTTTTATCTCTGTGTTTTCCAAATGAATGGAATGAAGCCACCAGCTTCAGCTACAGCTGTCCTTTCCATTCAGTGGAAGAGGTTTAGAAATCCCTGTCAATTGGGAAAATCAAGGGGGGAGCAAAATGAGATTGAGAGAGGGATGAAATCACATTGCAACAACATCATGCAGGGCAGGATGTCAACCAGGTTTTTTTGTTTGTTTTTTTTTTTACCATAAACCATAGTAAGATATATGTTGTTCACAAAACAGTTATTGGCCCTGCCACATGATGTGCTTTCTGCTGTTCTGTTCTATTCTATTCTATTCTATTCTATTCTATTCTATTCTATTCTATTCTATTGTTCTCCATTCCATTCCACTAAAAATGCTGGTCACAACCCGTTAACCTGATTTAAGAATCCCATAATGAGTTACAAACCACAGCTGGAAAAGCCTGAAATAGGCTACGGTGGAGTAAAATCAGTTTCTGGGAGTAGCAATAAGGAACAGAGACAGACGCTCCTCTATTATATTGATATGAGCAAATCTCTAGTTACCCATATCCTTGTCCATAAATTAGTATCCCATCTGGTAATTCACTGCCTTCTACATAATCACACACAAGAAATAACATACAAAGAAATCAGTGCTTTTAAATCCTCATCTGCACAGTGGCCCAGAATTTTATTTGCCCTGGGTAGAATAGATCTGAGGCAATTTGCAGATGAAATCGGAGGAATTAATTGATGTGTTCTAGTGCAGCTGTTCCTAAACTCTGCTATACATTACCATGGTCTGGGGAGTTTTGAAAAATCCTGATGCCCAGGTTGCTCTACATACCTAATGAATCCTAATATCTGAGAATGGGAGTCAGGTGTCAGAATTTTTAAAAGATCACCAGAGATTCCAACATGCAGCAAAGTTTAGGTTGAACAACTGCCCTAGTGCTGATCATTTCAGCATTCTCAGTCTGGGTCAAACATCCTGCAGTGCTTCTAGGGAGCCTGTTTAAAATGTCAATTTCTAGGCCCTAAGCCCTAGATCTAGATTCTGATTCCCTAAGTTGCCTAGGAACCTGCAGTTTAAATAAGCACCCTGGCTAATCAGTGAATGTGGTCTGCAACCATACTTTGAGAAACATTGAGTGGATAGCCTTTAGTTAACTCCTGAAACAGAAATGTGGGGGGAACCTTCAAACACTGACCAACCGACACTGCCTATCCATGCTATTAATTCAAGAAGGGCTAGTTTTGCATGCACTTTCTCTCATGTGCAGAGCAACTACACATAGGTGAGTCAAGTTTCACTCGCAAGATGACATTCTGTCTGTTCCGGGCTCGTCATGTGAGACTACAGAGGGGTGACTTACTCAGCCTTTAAAAGTTCAGCCAACAGAGGAAAAACTGGCACAGCTGTGAATACCATTATCCCCTTGGCTCTCACTCTTCTAACACAAGGCAGTGGAGATTCAGAGACCAAGGAGCCCCAGAGCTGTGTAATGGATCAGGAAAAAAAAAAAAAAAGCCCACCCAGGGCAGAAATGTTATACCAGATTCAATTAATTGTGAATGTTACATAATATGTTATATAAAAGTCATTTTAGTTTACCTAGTGAGAGGGGAGAAGATCACAGATTAAATGATCTATCTGTGCCAGAAAAGCAAATGTGGTTCTAACAGTATTAATTCCATGTTAGAGAAAAGCTTGCTTGTTTGAATAATATTATTGTTTTCCTTGAGTTTGTACATTAGTCCCAAAAAACAGCCTCAAGAAAACAGGACCTTCAACAGAGATAAAAGAAAATATGCTGGCTGGGCTCGGTGGCTCACGCCTGTAGTCCCAGCAATTTGAGAGGCCGAGGTGGGAATCACTTGAGGCCAGGAGTTCGAGGCCAGCCTGGCCAATATGGTGAAACCCTGTCTCTACTAAAAATACAAAAATTAGCCGGGTGTGGTGGCCTGTGCCTGTAATCCCAGCTACTTGGGCAGCTGAGGCGGAAGAAGCACTTGAACTGGGGAGGCAGAGGTTGCAGTGAGCCAAGATTTCAACACTATACTCCAGCCTGGGCAACACAGCAAGATTCTGCCTAAAAAAAAAAAAAAAAAAGAAAGAAGGAAAATATGCTGACCAACAGCTCTGGGAATGGGCTGACTAGCCTGTAAGAATAGGCTGATGGCACCTGCAGAAGGTCGCAAAACTTTCACCAAGAAAGCAATGATTAACTGCCCAGCTGACTGAAACTGCTCACATTTCACAAGACTGTTTTGGTCTTCATTTCTCTTAATTTCCCTTAGAAATCCTTTACCTAGAGGCACAATTCTGAAAGGTGGCCTTTCAACCCAGTTCACTGCCTTCCCCTGGTTGCTGACTTCTCAAATAAAGCTAACGTTCCTTTTACCAAAGTTCCTGAGTTGTTTGGCTTTTAAGCAGTAAGTGACCCAGACCTGAGTTCCATTTATAGGGCTAGACTTATAGCCAGAGCATCTGAAGTTAGAACTTTTATCTCAACATCCATTGACAGCTGGTGGCTTGCTTGGTTATATTAATGTCTGTTAACCATAAGTGTCACTGAAAATTCCAGTGGAGTCTCATCAGGCTCCCTGTAGTCATAGAAGACAGTCAAGAATCTTTACATTAAGATTCCAGGGAAGGCCAGGTGTGGTGGCTCACACCAGAAATCCCAGCCCTTTGGGAGGCTATGGTGGGAAGATTGCTTGAGGCCAGGAGTTCAAGACTAGCATAGGCAACATAGTGAGACTCTGTATCAAAAAAGAAAAAAAGGAAAAAAAGGGATTAAACAAATAAATAAGTAAATTGGCCAGGCACAGTGGCGCACATCTGTAGTCCTAGTTGCTCAAAAGGCTGAGGCAGGAGGATGGCTTGAGCCCAGAAGTTTCAGGTTACTGTAAGCTATGACCGTGCTACTGCACTCCAGGTTGGGCAACTGAGTGAGAACGTGTCTCAAAAAAAAAAAAAAAAAGACTCCAAGGCTTTAAGAAAATTAAAGGGTGTTTTTTTCCTCAGAGGTTACTGTCTTATAACTACTCTTATGAACTACTAAATACAGACAGAAACTATTTATTTTAGAGAGAGAGAATTGCAATGCAGAGATGTAAAGTTTAACTGTAAATATATTTGTGCTTGTTTATGACAATGATTAATTTAAGATAAGATTTGTAGTAAATTTTACCAATCCTTGAGTATGGGGACCATATTTGTTCTGCTTATAAGGGTAGTCCCAGTGCCCAGCACAGTGCCTGGCATATATTGTACACACAATAAACCTTTGTTGCATGAGCAAAGGCATAATAGTTCTAGCACCAGCTTGGTAATGTTTCTTTAAGAGGAATGTATATAATTTCCTATTACATATCATTGTGCTTCTGGTAAGTAATTTTGAAGATAACTACTTTCCTCTCCTGATGCTTGTAAATACTAGATAAGATGTTTTGATTCAGTATGAGACCATACTATATGCACACAACTAAGGTCATCACTTGACTCAGCCAGGATCTGGAATTGTGCATCTGACTTGACTTGGAATGAATGACATCTCCCAGGGCAGGTGATTGGAATGACTGGAATTTTCCAGAGCAGATTTGTAGCCAATAGGCAAAAGTAACAGAGACTGTTGCAGTTTCTCTGATAAATAACTGATCACAGACCAGTTCAGGGACTTTTCAGCATAATGGACATTATTCCGAATTCCACTGTTGTATTTTTATTTTCATATAAGCAGAAACAAAAACTTTTTTATTTTTAATTTGAGAAATTTAACCTGTAGCATCAAATTATATATATTTCCCCAGCAGCATGTGTTTTGGTCTTGTTATTTTTCAGAATAATGTAACTTGACTGTCCAACTTAAAAGCAAGAAAAGTTCAAGGATGAGCAGGTATGTGACCTAGTTCAACCAGCGCCAGCCAAGGAATTGCCAGATGCTTCAGAAGGAGGTGCTGGTCCTCACTCTCGGCCCTCTCGCTTATTTCCTTCTGGCCAGCACTGAATCTATGGAGGCAAAAACCCTCGCAGAAGAAAGAGAAGCTGGAGGGAAACTGATTGCCTCAAAGCCCATTGCTTCCCAGAGCACAAGCCAGGGACCACCAGCCTCAGAGTCTCCAGGAGTTTGTTCAACTCATTGATTCCTGGAGCCCATTCCAGACCTACTGAGTCAGAATCTCTGGGAGTGGTATCGTGGGATCCAAATTTTTAGCAATATTGATTTTAACAATATGTAATGCACCCTGAAGTTTGAGAATATGTACTTTTTCTTACAGGTGATTTTAGGTAGAGAATTCAACTGACAAGAAGGTCCCTCGTGCCCTTAACCTTGTCCCCACCCCTTTGGGGCCCTCAGTGCTTTACTTACCAGTCCTCTCTGCCCTCAGGCAGGAGCAGGTGCTCCGGCTTTGGACTCAGGGGATCTGCCAAACATTTTCCGCCATCCCTGAACTTCCTGTTCTTCCCAGAAACCTTGGCACAGGCAAAGGACAGTCAGAGAGTGGCAGAGGCATATGCCCAGTTGGAAGAACTTGGAAGCAGACCCCATGTGCAGACTCTGAGTCAGCCCTCTCTGCTGGGGAAAGCAGCAGGAAGTTCAGTGAGTCAGCGCTGCCGGTGACAGCGGGTGCCGGCCTGGGGCAGCCAGGAAGACAGGCCTCCGAAGCGTCTCTCCTGGCTTAGAGGATAGTGGCTTGGAACCTTTGTCCTGCCGCCTAACACACAATGCTTGCGTATAGTATGGTCTTATACTGAATCAAAACATCTTATCCAGTATTTACAAGCACCAAGAGAGGAAAGTAATCTTCAAAATTACTTACCAGAAGCACAATATATTCCTGTGGGGACAAGATGTACCTACTACCTCTTTTCTGCCTTTTGAGAAAATACTTAGGAATTAATGAGAGCAACTGGGACCTTTTCACTGAGATAATCAGTGATTGTGTCACAGGACCCTTGGAAAGGCTTTCACCTCATCACAGCTCCTCTGTCAATTCTCTTCTCCCTTCACTTCAGACAAACCAACCAAAAAGTTTAAGTCAGAACAATGCTTGTTACATCCAAGCAGGTGGAATTCAAATCCCTTATACAGTAGCCTCCCACCAGACTGCTTCCTCAAAGCTCTTCTTTGTAATTCATGACCCTCAAGCTGAAACCTCGAATCCATCCTTTCTTAATTGCTGCTGCTTTGTTATCAGTAATGAGTTGGTGGTTGCCAAAGCCTTTTGCCCCAGTAGCGAGAAAAAGGGTTTAAAAAATAAGCATCCCAGAAAAGATGCAATACTTCTCAAACTTTGGGGTACTAAAAAAACCAACACAGGAGCATGTTTCACTGCAGATTCCTAGGCCGTACATCCAAAGGTTCTATTAGGTTCTATAATAATTCAGAGGGACTGACGTGGGTGGGACCCAGGAATATGCATTTTAAATAAATAAACTCAAGTTATTCAAGATGTAGAGGGCCTGTGGGTCTGTGGATCACTCCTAGAGACTAGTTTAAATGTACATCCAGAAGTGAAGGACTCATTTTGAGATTCCCTTGGAATGGCAGAAACATTGGTAGCTGAGCAGATAGAAGTATTTCAGTATTCCACATGCCTCGGAAAGGGGAAAGTCTGAATGCAAGTACATGGCAGACATCTGTACAAGTTGGAGAGAGAGTGGGCCTTGGTATTCTGAAAAATACACTCAAAGGAAATGAAATCACGTCATTTTCCTATTTGCCTCCCTATATCTACTTGCCCCTCAGACCTGAGCACAGCTCAGTCCTCAGAGCTCATGTCTGACCAGAGGCCCCAGAGGCCTCTCCATTGCCAGCCAACCTGGCTTCTTCCTGGTGTGCTTTTAATATGAAGGTGACACTAAGAAGATGAGATTTGCTTTGAGGATTGGACCCGGCATCTGATTCCTGTCAGAATGCACTCTCTTCATTTCAAGGATGCGTCAGAACTAGAGAAATATCGCCTGTGTTCATCCAAGTAAACTTTAGCTCATCAACTTGGAATAGGTCATATGTTTCTTGTTTGTTTTTAGGTCTTTCTTAGAGATGGTAATTCTTAATCTATTTGTTCCTGGAGACATTAAGGTAAGATAAAATTGAGCTGTCTAGTAGCATTTTTAACTAGGTCATTCTGAAACAGTATTCTACTTTCATATTTGGAGGAAGGATGGCAATTAATTTTTTTTTAAGTTCCTACTGATTTTACATTATCATATACCTGTACATGTGCCAGGCCTTCAGACCCTCCCCCTGAATCCCCCTTAACCAACTCCTGGCACCCATTACTTTCTCATATCTCACTCTGCATCTCTAACAACATCATCTACACCCTTCTTCCTTATTTCAACCTTGACATTCACAACCTCTTGATCAAAGTAGATAAAAAAGACCTGGGATATTATATTAATAACAAGTCTTCTAAAGTGGCTACGGTGCTATGTTATGCTGTTGTTTGAGATGTAATTTCATTACAATGGCAAGAAATTATGCAGCACTTACTGTGTGCCAGGAATGCTCTAAACATTTTGCAAATGCTAACTTTTTTAATCCTCATAACAAGCCTATGGGATATATGAGGTAGGTGCTATCATAAGTTACTTTAAGTCCATTTTATGGATGAGGAAACTGAGGAACAGAATGGTTAACTAACTCAGACAAAGTCATGTAGCTAGTAAGCTGTGAGATAAAGTTTCAAACCCTTACTCCGTGTTCTTAATCATTGTGAAATTTGATAACATACTTGGGTCATTCTTGTCGTACCCAACTAAAACAGAGTCAAGAAGCCACCAGGAAAAAGCAGTTGAGGCCAGGCATGGTGGTTCACGCCTGTAATCCCAGCACTTTGGGAGGCCGAGGTGGGCGGATCACAAGGTCAAGAGATTGAGACCATCCTGCCAACATGGTGAAACCCTGTCTCTACTAAAATACAAAAAATTAGCCAGGCGTGGTGGTGTGCGCCTGTAGTCCCAGCTGCTTGGGAGTCTGAGGCAGGGGAATCGCTTGAACCCAGGAGGCAGAGATTGCAGTGAGCCAAGATAGCGCCACTTCACTCCAGCCTGGCCACAGAGCAAGACTCTGTCTCAAAAAAAAAATTCTTTGCAGGCCTGGTTGCTGAAACTGCCTGCTATTACCTGAAACCAGTTTTATAGTTGCTGAAATGATCTGCTGCAACTTGAAGACTAATTTTACCCACCTCCATCACTCACCAGTCAAAACTTGCCAGCTCCCCAGAAACTTACTAGTGCCAATGAACTTTCTCAAAGAGCAATATGCAACATTTCTGTCTTTTTATAAAACCTCCAACCTTCTCTTTGTATTTTGGACATACTGAATACCATCTGGTCTGTGTGTATGCCTCAAACTGGAGTTCTTTCTTCTCAAATAAAATGTGAAATATAGACATTCATCTCTACAGTTTTATTTTGACTTCAGTAGTTACTATCTGTATTAGCCATTTAAGAAGGCAAAACAAAAACAACAACAACAAAAAAAGCCAACACAAACTCCAAAACAAACAAAATCCGAAAATATCTATTTTTTCAGGACATTTCAGAAAAGGAGACTAAATACTGCAAACTAATGTGAGACTGGACTCAATGTGAAGGCAGAATCACCTCACGCTTCTCATCCATATGTGCCAAGAATTATCTCATGTAATCCTCGCCCTACTGAAGGCTGACTTAACAGCTTCTTTGCTAAATATTTACACACCAAAGAGAATCATCCTTTAACTATCTACATCTCCTTTGAGGCACAAGAGACAAGAGGTCCATACTAAAACAGCTTTTGACTGTCACCTCTCAGTGTCTGCCTAGATGAAACTGACATTGCCAGTTCCTACCAGAATCTATTAGAAAGTATTAACTTAGGAGTTTGGAGCCTAAATTTTAATTCTGGCTTTTCCACTGATCAGCTGTGTAATTCAGGGCAGGTTATAAACTTTCTGAATCTATTTTCTACCTTTTTCATGTTTTCTTGAAGTCCAAACGAAATAGCTATAAAGGAGACAAACCGTATAGTGCTGGAAAACTGTAAGTTAATGTGACAGATTATTTTTATTTATTTATTTTTTGGGGACTGATGGGGACCTTGTCGCCCAGGGTGGAATGCAATGGCATGATCTTGGCTCACTGCAACCTCCACTTCCCAGGTTCAAGCGATTCTCCTGCCTCAGCCTCCCGAGTAGCGGGAATTACAGGCGGGAGCCAGCAAGCCCAGCTAATTATTGTATTTTTAGTAGAGACAGGGTTTCACCATGTTGGCCAGGCTTGTCTGGAACTCCTGACCTCAGGTGATCCACCCGCCTGGGCCTTCCAAACAGCTCGCCCAGCCAGATTGTTTAATAAATATGATAATTATTATGTTTACCTTAAGGCAACGTTACTATCTGCCACTTTCTCTCCCCCACCTCTGAAGTAAACTTGAGGGCAGGAACCATGTCTTATTCATCTTTGTCTCTTAGTTTGCTTCTGGCACATAGTAGGTAATCAATAAATGTTTCTTTTTCTTTTCTTTTCTTTCCTTTTCTTTCTCTCTCTCTCTCTCTCTCTTTTTTTTTTTTCTTTTTTCTTTTTTCTTTTTTTTTTGAGACAGGTCTGGCTCTGTGGCCCAGGCTGGAGTGCAGTGCTGCAATCTCGGGTCACTGCAACCTCTGCCTCCGCCTCCCGGGTTCAAGTGATTCTCGTGCCTCAGCCTCCCCAGTAGCTGGGATTACAGGCACACGCCACCACGCCCGGCTAATTTTTTCTATTTTTAGTAGAGATGGGGTTTCGCCATGTTGGCCAGGTTGGTCTCAAACTCCTGACCTCAGATGATCTGCCCGCCTCCACCTTCCAAAGTGCTGGGATTACAGGCATGAGCCACCGCGCCCAACCAATAAATGTTTCTTGAGTGAATAAACAAACATAAAGAATTTTCAAAGGAATTCTGGAGGTCCTGTCTCAGCTGAGAAGAGCCCATGGAAGGAAAAGCCATTCATAGTACCTGCTTCAACCACGTGGTCCATTGTGGGAAATCTTTTGTACACAGCAGTGCTCACCGAGCGAAAGATGAGCAGGGAGGTGAGATTGACGTAGCGCATCAGCGTCCTTCTAAGCAGGCGCCCGTGCTCGTCGCTTCCGTGAACACTGCTGGAGATGAGGAACATTAGCCTGTCTGGCCAGGGCAAATTCACAAACTGGTTCCACCATCGGTTCACTACCAGAGTAACATAAAACCCTGTAGAATAACAGGAAATTATAAAGCAGTTTCTTACAGCAGACACGTTGGTGACACTGATGCTTTTAGCTGAATTTTAGCCTTTTTAGAGGTTGGAGGACAAAAATATATTATTATCCATATCTTCTGATTTTGCCTTCCAGAAAAAAAATGTCATTTGTGCCTGGCAATGCCTAAGCACCCTGTAAGTGGGTATTAGATCTCAAATATTGACTGCAAAAATGGAGAGTTAGTGAAGAGAAAGCTTAAATGTCCAATAGCAGATTATTTCCTCAAACTTGTTCGGTGTTAATTTCGCAAAAGCAGCCGTGAAGGCAAACCTTACGGATGATTCTGGTTCTATTGCAAGCGGTGGCTTTTCAGGCATGCCTCTCAGCTTGGAAACACTCCCATGCAGAGTCATCGGTGTCATCCTAACGGAGACAGCTATGTGGCTGCAATCTGCGTGTGACCTATACTTACCAAGCACAAAGGTTACTGGAATTTGTTCAGCATATCTGTCACAGTAAATTGATAATTTTTCAAAGTAACGTTTTTGGGCTCCTGTAAGTAACAATCTGGAGCAAAAATAAAATGCACAGCCCTTTATGATATTATACTTCTGCACCTGCTTTGCAAGTGACATTAAGTGCAAACAATTAAGCACAAATAATCTGTTTTATTTTTGAAGGATCAATAATTTTTTCCTTTTTTCTTAAACTGATGTGTCTCAAAGGCTTTTTAATTGCTTAATGTCTCAGGTGCTAACATTTTGTAAACATGATTGGCTATTAAATAGTAGGATTAACTAATCATTTTATTTTAAAAACTTTATATTTTAAAAGTTTTATATGATTGATTCATTGGATTTAGAGCAAGGTATGTTACAAAATAGTTCAGTTTTCAATTATTCATCAGGAATACCTTAAAAAGAGTGTATTATTGATTAAGTATGAATTAGCATTATTAAGTAATTGTTAAATAATAACACTGAATTTGACACCTTGATATTTCTCCTGAATATGCAACTTAGCACATTCTTGATTATCATGTGTATAATATCCTTTCAAGGGATATTATACCTGTTCATTTTAAAGCCCAGAATTGTTTGGAGTCTAAAACAAATTTAACAATGAGAAATGAAAACTTTCATTATTAAATTTAGTCACTCTCTCAAAATTTATATTATAGATCTAACCCAACCTGCCCAAACCCCATTTTCTGGTATTGTTAAACATAAGTGCATTTAATGAGACTATTATTGATATTTACATTATAGGGAAGAGATTCAGAGTCTGGAGAAATGTTTTAAGGCAAACTAATAATAATGACCAAAATACAGGAAGGAAAGCCAAACAGATGAATTTGAATAAATCGACGAGTGTAGCTGTTCCAAAGGAGGAAGGAACTCAAGGAAAGATCCATTATAACAAGCATCAAAGGCTCATTTGGGTCAGTAGAACTTTGATAAAGGAAGCAAAGGGATAATGAGATAACAGTAAGCAACCAATTAGATTGCAGATAGAGAGCTGTTGGGAGCTGGTCCTGACAAAGAAGGTGTGTGGGGTACAGGGTGAGCTTGGAGTTCCTGCCCCAGCTTTGGAAGAGGTGTTAGAATTACTGAAGTCAGGGAAAGCTGACAGGAGAGGTACCAGATTGTTGCAGAGGTCTATCAGGGTTATGCTGATGACAATTACAGCCAGAATGGTTTCTGATGTTCAAATAGACATGGTCAAAGAGGATTTAAATGTGGAAAGCATGGACCTTTTTTAAGGTCAGACAAAGCCAGATTTTAATTCCAAGTCTGACACTTATGAATTTGGACTTTGAGCATATTTTTGAATCTCTCTGTGTCTCAGTTTTCTCATCTGTAAGTGGGGATAAAAATATCTATATATAAGAGACATTGTAAAGATTAAATAATATATGTATACATATATATAACCACTTAACAAATTGCCTCATACTTAGTTAATAATAAAATGGTTCATATTAATAGTTGGCCAAAGAAAAAATATTTGGCTAATAGATGTAGAAATTTTAATAGCTAGAAAGTATTTCAGAAATTATTTTGTCAAATTCCTCCAAAAATAGAAATAAATGTAATCAAATTAATGAATCTGGTTCATCCTTATAATTTTTGTTAGGAATAATTATGTACCTATAATAGAGCTAATAAAGACTTAGAGAATGAAACTACATCTATATTTTTCTATAGATGTGTTTGATTTTCTTGACAAACTCATCCTATAGTTCTTGGTATACCTTTGATTAAGATAGAAAGATCTATTTTAATAAGGTATTACAATTGAACTTTAAAAATTTAAGGATGACTTGAACTGATAATTTTTGTTATAAATGTAAGCCCTCTGCTTTAGAAGAAATATATGCATAAAATGTTGTGGGGTATAAGTATGATATTGGAACAAAAGTTGAGGCCCCAAGGAACATTTCTAGCTACATTGCAACTGTACTAAGGGCTATTCTGTTCTATTCTTAGCAGAAGTAGCAGCAATAAATTCACATTAGTAAAAATGAACTAATGAGATAATTATCACGAAACACCATTGTATCTTTTACCATTTCATATTCTGAAGGCTTAGGTGATACCTACCTAAATTGCCAAAATAATATCATATTATATGACATGTCTGAAAAATTATTAGAGGTTGTTAATAGGACTTTCCCTCTAAAAATATTTTGTCAAAATATATACCAATGCATACACTTGCTTGGAAGGGTTGTTTTGACATATGGAAAAATAGCTGTACCTATTTTACTTTTAATAATTATCAGTCAACTACATTAATATCCCTCTTTTCCAAAGGAGATCCTGTTGCTGCAAGGAAGAATGTGAGAGCAATGGAACACAAATTTGTTTATCTGTATGCAGAAGAAAAATAACAAACTATGAACATAGAAAAAATGGAAATACAGCCTCAAAAACCTTTAGCTTTCCTGTTTTAAATTTTAGCTTCCTCCAGAGAAGAAATTTATGCATTCAATTTTAATTTAAAAAGCTTTAAAATCTCATAAGACTTCCCTTTTATCATACTGATGAAATTTTATTAAGACTATAACTTGTCATCATAAAAATATTTCTTGGACTTGATATTGCTCAAATTTCCTGTCAATCTGACAGGCATATGTTGTAATGTTATAAAGAATAAGCACCTCCTTTTGTGAACATAATATACCCTCAACTCAGAAAACGGAAAGAAAATAAATTAGTCTACAGGCCTTTGCTTTATTTGAGGTACTGTTAAGTGTGGCAGGCATCATCCTGGATAAGATATTTTCATTCCAGGCCAAAAGAAGGAAAGCTTTTCCCTGACATACACCAATCATGAACATGTTGATTATATAGGTAGTTGCTACAAGCTGTCAAATCATCAACTATGAATGACAAGTTGACAGAAGCACAAATAATTATTGTCTGTGGACTTTGCCCATTCAAAAATCTTTACATAGTAAAGATCTAAAGATAATCCTTCCATTTTGTGCCTATTGCAACAGTCTCGAGGCACAACTGGGGCTGGAATGAAGGCCACCTGAATCTTACAGTGAGGGTCTATTTTACAACCTAACAATGGTTAGTGGTGGATTAAAATCTGTCCTGAGGGGAAGAAGACAAAAGAGAGGCTCACGCAAAAAAGGAGTTCCATAATGCAAAGTCAGTGGCAATCAAAAGGTTCAGATTTTTGAGACTGTATTCTTCCACAATATCTGATGGCCATTTAAGGAGACATGCAAAGAAAAGTACCTGTACACCAAACTTATTGCTGTATAAAGAACAGCAAAAACAATAAATTCCCTGTACAGTAGTTTGTAGATGCTGCCTCTCCACTTGAGGAGTAACCTATGAAATCCAAAAAAAGTTGCATTTGCTACTTTACTGGAGTAAGTGACAGTCATCTTGGATAGTTTTTTCTAGAAGAGCAAGAAGACAAAACACAAGTAAAAAGCAATGTTTAAAATAGGGCATAAATCTGTATGTCTGTATATCAAGGAAATTCAAGCCAGCAACTAGTCAGCCATATCTCTGTTTTGTCTTTCTTAGTTTCTATAATTCGGAACTTTCAGATAACCATTATCTCAGTTTAGCAGAAAGCAGGAGGAAAGCAGTCTCTGGGAAGAGTAATATTAGACATCTTAAACTTGCCTTAACTGTTAAATATTATTTTTAGATTATATAGCCATTGGCCAATATATATTTGAATGAACAAATGAGACAAACAAGGCCCTCGTGAGAATTTAATTGATGGGGCACTTTTGGTGGGTTTGATTGCATGTAGATGTCTCTCTAGTGGAGGTCCAAATGCATCGTTAGCACTCATTGCATTTCAAAAGGCAGCCAAAAAGTTGGGTCATAGTGATAAATAAGAATGGTGCAGTTTCCCCATGACAAGTTGTACATAAATGCTTAGGGATGGTTCACATTCTCTTTGGAGTTGAACAAAATGAGGTCATTATTTACAACTCTTTCTACTTGAGTCCATTTCATGAATGTGGTTAGGATGAGCACTGGGCCCGAAAGCCTTGTTTTCGGTGAGTTCTTTGGAATTCCACCACTTTTCACCAAGATATTAAATATTCAGGTTTTGAAACAGACAGCGCAAAGCTAATCTTTGAAAATCTTGCTCAATTTCTGGCTAAGATAGAACATATGCAAATAAAATGAGATTTATTTAAAATCTTACTTTTCTCAAAAGGATCTATGAGGAGAGTCTTATAGAGCTACTTAGACTGAAATCATGAAGCTTTTAGATAGAATTGTACTAGACACAAAAAATAAATTCTGTAGCAGATTTCTTTTGTAAAGTAGCCTACACCACACATTTTATCATAAACAAGAAAATTTTCTATCTTTACTCATTGCTGGAAAAACAATTCAACTCTGATTTGCCTATTTTCCCTAAGGAAATGAAACTCTGGAGCTACATTTACAGCATTTTCTAAAATCACAAACTTAGCTTTCAACATTACTGATTTTAATAAAGAAGGTAGGGCCTTTTGGCACAAGTAAGTGGCATTACAAAAGGATGGGACTCATGCCACAAAACCGGTTTTATTTTTCCATCTTTACCTTGTCTATTTGCCTAGTGCGAATACAGCCAAAATTGGGAGAGGAGCATAATAAATTAAACCCATTTCATAATTTGTTCTCATGGACTCCCGGTAGTTTTAAATAACAGTCCTTAATTAACTTTCCTTTCTTTCATTTAGTAGTTCACTCTTCTTTTCAAGCTCTGCCAGGAAAATGAAAATCACAGCAAGTAGAGGTCAGAATTAAAATGCATAGGTTTACTCTGGGCACTAACCTATTTATTTGGTTTGTGGTCTCCGACAGGAAAGAGAATCTTCAAATTTCGGGCTCCCCCTGAAGAGGTGCCTTCAGGTCGGTGCTGCACGCCCGGTGTCACCCTTCGCTCTTGCACAGTCAGATTTTCTTTCTGTTCTCTGGCCACTGAGAGGACCCAGAGTGTGACAAGAACAGGGGTTAAATGTTTTTCCACTTGTAGAGGCCTGTTTATGCCAGTTTACCCACTGATGACAGTTATAGCTGGGAACAAACAGAAGCAACAGCTGCTGATGCTGCTTTTTTCTAAGCTATAATTATAACTCCACCTGCCGCCCCAAGTACCCCCTTGAATGAGAAGTTGGCAGTGACATGAAGGATGTTGGGCCGTTTGTCTGTTAGATTCATTTGACTCCACCCTGGGATCAAGGAAGAAAGGTTGATTTGGCCCTAAAGAGTTCAAAAAAGAGGCCCCACCAGCCAAAAAAAAAGTCTTTTTGTGCTTGAAATGAAGATTAAATTCTTAAAACTGGGCTGGAATGCGGTGGCCCACACCTGTAATCCTAGCACTTTGGGAGGCCGAGGCAGGCGGATCACCTGAGGTCAGGAGTTTGAGACCAGCCTGGCCAACATGGTGAAACGCTGTCTCTACTAAAAATACAAAAATTAGCTGGGTCTGGTGGTGGGCTCCTGCAATCCCACCTACTTGGGAGGTTAAGGCTGGAGAATCACTGGAACCCAGGAGGCGGAGGTTGCAGTGAGCTGAGATCACACCACTGCACTCTAGCCTGGGCGACAGAGCGAGACTCTGCCTCAAAAAACAGATGAAAAAATTCTTATGAAGCCATAAACTGGGGCAGACAAGAATATAAACAGGATTTTTGCCACTTGAGAGGTGTTGAAAATGTTCTTCAATTAAAAACAACGATTATGTGTTAGTGTGTGTGTGGTGTGTGTTTGTGTGTTACAAGAACACATAGAGAATCATGATATATTGATGGCTTAGTGTAGTGGGAAATAATAACACATGGATTCATCACATTTTTTTTCTTTTAAGATGGAGTCTCGCTCTGTCGCCCAGGCTGGAGTGCAGTGGCACGATCTTGGCTCACTGCAACCTCACCTCCCGGGTTCAAGCGATTTTCCTGCCTCAGCCTCCCAAGTAGCTGGGATTACAGGTGCACACCATCACACCGGCTAATTTTTTATATTTTTGGTAGAGATGAGGCTTCACCATGTTGGCCAGGCTGATCTCGAGCTCCTTACCTCAAGTGATCTGCCTGCCTCGGCCTTCCAAAATGCTGGGATTACAGGCGTGAGGCAACGCACCCGGCCAGATTCATCACGTTTGTTATCCTTCCACGGTCAGCTAGGAAATTTTTTCTTTTTTTTTTTTGAGATGGAGCTTTGCTCTTCTTGCCCAGGCTGGAGTGCAATGGTGCCGATCACGGTGCACTGCAACCTCCGCCTCCCGGGTTCAAGCGATTCTCCTGCCTCAGCCTCCTGAGTAGCTGGGATTACAGGCATGCGCCACCACGCCCAGCTAATTTTGTGTTTTTAGTAGAGACAGGGTTTCTCCATGTTGGTCAGGCTGGTCTTGAACCCCCGACCTCAGGTGATATGCCTGCCTCGGCCTCTCAAAGTGCTGGGATTACAGGTGTGAGCCCACCGCACCCGGCCCATAGTTTCTTTCTTTTCTTTTCCTTCCTTCCTTCCTTCCTTCCTTCCTTCCTTCCTTCCTTCCTTCCTTCTTTCCTTCCTTTCCTCCCTCCCTCCCTCCCTCTCTCTCTCTCTCTCTCTTCTTTCTTTCTTTCTTTTTTGGAGACACAGTCTCACTCTGTTGCTTAGGCTGGAGTGCAATGGCACAATCTTGGCTCACTGCAACCTCCGCCTCCTGGGTTCATGCAATTCTCCTGCCTTAGCCTCCCGAGTAGCTGGGACTACAGGCGTGTCCCACCACACCTGGCTAATTTTTGTATTTTTGGTAGAGAGGGAGTTTCACCATATTGGTCAGGCTGGTCTTGAACTCCTGACCTGGTGATTCGCCCTCCTCAGCCTCCCAAAGTGCTGGAATTACAGGCATGAGCCATCGCGCCCAGCCCCATATTTTCTTTCTTAAAAGAGAGAATTCACCAGCATTCTTTAAGTAATAAAATAAATAATTTCAGGGCCAATTCCTGGGACTTTTCCAACCTTCTAAAGTAACTTGTGCACCCTTGCACCTTAACTTAAAGAAAATGTATTTTTGTGGAGAAAGATATAGAAAAAAATGCTTATTCTAAAATTAAGATTACATATAATTAAATTTTTCTAAAACATTAAGTTTTATATGCATTTTGCTGGATTCTTTATCAAATTCTAGGTACCTTAGATTAGAGCAAAGCCAGGGCTGTAGGTATCTTTTTAATTTCTTGCCCCCATCCCTGTTCATAATTCCAGTATGGAGCCCTGTGAATAATGAATATTTAGTATGTATTTGCTGTTTGATTATTCCTTACCTTCACTATTATAATTCTGTTGGTTATTTGAGGGAATTTGTGAACATTTAAAAAGCATATATACAATGTTGCACATCTTATGTTGTGTTGCCATGAAAAGTGGTCTGATAGATCTGATGTTATGTTTATAAAGGTTTGCAAGACGAATCTCAGCAAATCTAAACCCAAATGCTTATGAAATAGGAACATCGGAGGTATTTTGTAAAATTCTCACTCTTGCATCTCCTATTGGTTGTGTGGTGGCCCTGACAGCTGGCATATTCCCAGCAGCCATGACTGCATAGCTAGGGGATCTGCCTCTGTGGGGCACTGTACGCACTGTTGGTTGGTTTCATTTCTAAACAGGGATAATTATGTTCCTCTCTCCCATTGGGTTGTTTTGAGGAATGACTAATTAATGGTTGGAGACAGCACTCTAAATGCAAATTAGTCAATAATGATCAGATTGAATGAACAAACTCCCATTTTTGAGCTCTGAATCTGGTGGTGATTTCTAACAGGTACTGAAAGAGGCCTTGTCGAAATAGCCCTGCTTAGAGGAGACAAGCCACTAAAGCTTATTTTAAAATATCCAACAAACACCGGATTGCAAAGTTGAAGGCTCATATCACTTTTTAAATAGAACTTTAAAGTTTCTTTAGAAATTTTTTTCCAGATTCTAAAAGTAAAATATGATTATTAAAAAATAAAAAGGAAAACAACATATAAAGAAGACAGTGGCACTCTGTCCTGCCACACTAGAGGGGTGGTATCATTTGGCATAAAGTTAATCTTGCTAGACTTTTGTGGAAAATATTTTAACCCTATAATTAGTAGCAAACAATATGATAGACCCTTAGGCAATTTCAGGGCTCTATGAAATAACTATACCAGCCATATTTTCCCTTGACAGTAAACATCAAGTAATGTGATTTTGACCACTCTGATTTTCAACAGTCCAGAGTAGCCCATTTGTCTTTGATTCCAGTAAACCTCCAATGACAGGGCAATTCATAGAAAAGAACAAGGAATCATTTCCACTTGGAATCCTGATATTCACCTATAGATGTCAAAATAAATCTCTTTGTTCCTTAAGGAAACAGGAAACAGTAACAACAACAAGTTTACGTAGCCAATACCACCTTCTACTTGAGAAACAGCTATTTAGAAAGCCCCACATTCATTTTAAACTGATTTGACATGTCTCCACTGACATGAGAAGTCTCTTGTCAAATTTCTTCTGAGTGATTAGTTGAACATAAATTGTGTGTAGATAACACATGTATTCAAATATTAACCAAAGACCAGATGTTGTATTTTGGAGGATTTGATTCTGAACCTAAGACTTTGGGACATTACTAAGTGGGCAATCAATCAATGTTTTTGATGGGGAAAGGGTTCGAAAAAATCCGAGCTGCAGAAATGTGAGTCTCTGGGAAGAGTGTGTGATGAATTGGAGTGGGTAGGGACTATAGAAGGGGAATCAATTTGAAGGTTATTTTGGTTGTTCTGGGATAAATTGGGATGGTGGGTGGGTGGGTGGGTGGAATGCAGAGGAAGGATGGTGGGAGAGAGCCCAGGGGATAGCTACCACTGCAGGGAGGGGAAGAAGAGCAGGGGTAGGCGAGAGGAGGAGGAGAAGGAGGAGGAGGAAAAGGAGGAGGCAAGAGGAGGAGGAGGAGGAAAGAGAAGTATCATATGACACTTCCTTTGTCCTTTGAGTCTGTTTGCTCATGAAGAACAAACATTATGGAACATGATTCTCAAATTTGTTCAGGTATGCTGTTCTTGATGACATGCCATGAACTTTTGATGTGTTTTATTTTATCCTGCAAATAAAAACATTCTACCAGCAAAAATGGATGCAAACTCAAGTTTCAAGTGGGAGCCAATGTGCCCATAAAAAATAAAGTTGCTGAATTAAGTATGATTAGTCTGGCCCAGGCACAGTGGCTCACGCCTGTAATCCCAGCACTTGGGGAGGCTGAGGCAGGCAGATCACAAGGTCAGGTGATCGATACCAGCCTGGTCAATGTGGTGAAACCCCGTCTCTACTAAAAATACAAAAAAATTAGCCAGGCATGGTGGCACATGCCTGTAGTCCCAGCTACTGAGGAGGCTGAGGCAGGAGAATTGCTTGAATCCAGGAGGCGGAGGGTGCAGTGAGCTGAGATCGTGCCACTGCACTCCAGCCTGGGTGACACATCAAGACTCCGTCAAAAAAAAAAAAAAAAAGAAAAAAGAATGATTAGCCTGTGGTTAGTGGTCAGTTTTCCTGTTAATACTTCTTTCTGGAACTTATGTTGCTATGTGCTGGATTTCTCTAGAAAAAAGATAGCAAACAGTGCTAAAAGTTCAAGAAAAATTCAGAGTAAAACGTAGAGAACAGTCCTCATTTTTTTTTCCACAGCAGAATACACTGGTTTGGTTAGTTTCAGAACCAATTATAGTGATCATGTTTTCCTACAGGTAAATTTTTACTTGCCCAGTTGGATGGTGATCTTCTTGAGAACTCATGTCCTACTCTTTCTTGTTTTTTTTCTTTTTTTCCTATTTACTGCTTGCAACAATGGATCCAACAGCTGCATAACAAACACTGTTTGGGGTAAATCATGTGGCACTCCAGGTGTGCAGAGGTTTCTGTGTATGTCATTGGACATAGAACTGTGCCAAAAATCAAACCAAAGAAGATGGAAAACCTCTTCAATTAATTTATTATCTTTGATTTCAGGGGAGATAGAGTGAACTCCTCAGACTAGAAAGACTGTTGAGTTTTATTACAGCTGAAGCTCTAAGCTCATAAGAGACTGGATATTTGAGGAGTCATCATTACTTTCCTAGCATAGAGTAATTGCTAACTCAACAAAACAGAAATGCACTAGTTCAAATTTTGAAGGTTATCTTTTTCTAATGGAAGGTATGGAAACTTTGTTCTATTTTAGAGATGAAAGCTTAGAGTCTAGAGTATTATGATTATGGTGCTGAATGTGTATCCTGTACTCTATAATTGATGACTTTTTAAAAATGAATGGTATTATTCATCTCAAATACATTCCAGATTGCTAAAGAAAAAAATTTCACATAGAATCAATTAAAAATCAGCTTAATTTTACAAGAAAAGGCACACAAATCCAAGAATATTGTTTATTCCAAACAGCTGTGAAATTCTGTTACTTTACCACTGTGATTGTAGAAGGTAGTGGAAATTATGTTACTGTATGGGTAAAGGCAACATATAGGTAAATAGAAAAATGCTATTCATAAATATGTGGGCAATTCTAAAATACCTTTTCTCGTGTAGTAAAATGCACGTGGAAATGAAAAACCCATGTTGGTTCTGGTTTTCTTTTCTTTCTTTTTTTTTTTTGAGACAGAGTCTCCGTCTGTTGCCCAGCCTGGAGTGCAGTGGTGCAATCTCGGCTCACTGCAAGCTCCGCCTCCCAGGTTCACGCCATTCTCTTGCCTCAGCCTCCCAAGCAGCTGGGACCACAGGCGCCCGCCACCACGCCCGGCTAATTTTTTGTATGTTTAGTAGAGACGGGGTTTCACTGTGTTAGCCAGGATGGTCTCGATCTCCTGACCTCGTGATGCGCCTGCCTCGGCCTCCCAGAGTGCTGGGATTACAGGCGTGAGCCACCACGCCCGGCTGGTTCTGGTTTTCTAATATGGTATATTGAGCATTCTTCAGACATCTTTTCAGTCCTTTAACATATAACAGCTCCTTAATAGTGGTTACTGCTGGGGAGAGTAGTAGGTTTGGAGTAAGGGGGGAAGAAAAAAACTTCAGTTTTTCCTCCATATAATTTTATATTTTAAAAAGTAACATCTATATTTTAATATGTAATCATATTAAATAAATGAAATAAAAATCAGACTTGATGGCACTTCCAAATTCATACCTCCAGCTCAGATCTTCCACCCAACTCCAGACTTACCTTAATATTTCCATAAACATCTCAAACCCAACATGCCCAAAATGGAACTCCTGGCCTTTTCCCACAAATGTGCTCCATGTGTAACCTTTCCCATCTCTGTTGATGAACATTCCTTCCTTCCAAAAGGTCTAGAACCTTGAAGTCATCTTCAGCTCCTCTCTTTCTCTCACACTGCAATCCAATCTTTCAGCAAATTGTATTGGTTCCACCTTGAACATATACTCAGAATCTGTCATCTCACTATCGCAGAGATAGGGAGCTATCTCCACTGCCCCTGCCTCTTCAGAACCCGCATCGTGGTTTTCCGGGGTCACTCCAGCAGCTTCCCACAGGTCTCCCGGTGTCTGCACTTGCTCCCTGCAGTCTGTTGTAACACAAAGGCAGAAAAATCTTATTAAAAGACAAGCCAAGTCAAGCCATGTCTCTCCTCTTGTCACAGAGGAGTGACAAGCCATGTCACTCCTCTGCTCAAAACCCCTCATTCACTCCCTGCTCTTCTCAGAATAAAAGCCTACGTCCTTCAATGGCAGCTAAGGTCTTCCATGACCTGCTCTCATTTCCTCCTTGGTCTCATTTCCTATTACTTTCACCTGTGGACTCATCTCTAGCTGCATTTGTCTCCTTTGTTTCCTCAAACACATAGGCATGTCCCCAGCCTCAGTAGCCTCTACCTGCCTGGAATGTTCTTCCTCCAGGTATCTGAGGCACTGTCTCCTTCACCTCTTTCAAGCTTTTGCTCAGGTATCTTCTCAATGAGCTGATGACTCTACCTAAAACTTTGTAGTGCCCTGCACACCTCCCTCCTCACAGCACTCCTGATGCCCTTACCCGGCTTCACTTGTGCTCTTTCTCCACACCATTCTCCTTTGTATATACCTTGTAATTGACACATTTGTTGTGTTTATTGTCTTTTTCTCCCTACTAGAATGGGAGTTCCACAAGGGCAGGGAGCTGTCTGTTGTTCACTGATGAAAGCAAAGTGCCTTGAATAGTGGCTACTTCAAGAAATATTTATTGAATGAAAATTTAAAAACAGCCTAGAAGGGTTTCCACTATTTCTCATATGAGAATGCCAATGTCATGAGGACCAGTTCCATGAGTATTTTGTTAATTACTTTATATCCAATGCCCAGCAAAGTATCTGCTATTAGTAGGCACTTAATAAATGTTTATGAAATGAATAAATGAGGATGTATTTTTTATCCAGATGTTTAGCCCATCTTTTTAGTATAAATGGTGGGTTTATTTATTTATTTATTTTTTTGAGATGGAGTTTCTTTCTTGTCGCCCAGGCTGGAGTGCAATGACGCGAATTCTGCTCACTGCAACCTCCGCCTCCCAGGTTCAAGCGCTTCTCCTACCTCAGCCTCCCAAGTAGCTGGCATTATAGTCACCCACAACCACACCTGGCTAATTTTTGTATTTTTAGTGGAGATGGGGGTTTCACCATGTTGGCCCGGCTGGTGTCAAACTCCTGACCTCAGATGATCTGCCCGCTTTGGCCTCCCAAAGTACTAGGATTACAACTGTGAGCCACCACACCCGGCAATACAAGTGATATTTATTGAGTAATTTTTTTTAATCTCAGCATTTTTCCTCTGGAGGTGTGGGTTTTACGGCATTCTGGAAAGCTAAAGACAGGCGTTATTCAGGGACCTCTGAGTATCAACTTTGCATTCTGTCTGCACCGTGGAATGCTTCATCTGCATTCTGTGTGGTTACCTCTCTTCTGAGTTTCTGTATCCTTAGCTACTTAAATCAGAAACTTAGAGTGGGGATGTGAGTGGCCTCTTGTAGCCAATCCATCTGAAACACGGTCTCTCATCTCTTTTCTTTTCTTTTTTTTTTTACTGACCTCAAGGAGATTTAGACTAGACTACTGCACGTTAAATAGCAATATAATATTTGAATGGATAGAGGCAGAAATAAATTGATTCCTTCTACCTCCTGTTGACTACTCCATAATATCATTACGTTATAGGCATTGGACTGGGCACTCACATGGTGAGTGATAAATGCATTGAACACTCCTTAAGATAGCAGTAAGCAATAATAATGAAAGGATGGACACAGTAAATGTTCTTTGATGATGGTCTAGGTGGTGGCAATATCATTCTTGTGGCTCATAAGATGCATCAGGGTTCTTGACCTTGAATGCCCTTTTAGGATAGGAGGGTTTTGGTGATGATTAAATTATAAAGGTCCTTTAGTGGAATTTGACTGACTACTTTCCAACAGCAGAGTAATAGTATATAAGAGCTACGGATGTTCAGATCCACTGTTAAGGTGGTATCTCAGAGTACATTCTGATATGTTTTAATATTTCTGTGAGAGAAAAATGGAAGTAAATTGAGAATTGAGTATACTTCCTCTTCCCATACCTAGTAGTTTGGAGATGACTTGTGTTCTTGCTCATCCTGTTTTTTCTCACAGGTACATAATTAGATTAAATTAAAAACATAAAAATGAGTTGTGTAAAGGATACTCATAGGACTCAGCTTCTACTAGAGCTCATGGCATTCTATCAGACCATCTAATCCTGCCTTTAGGAACATAAGATCTGCTTGCGTGCTGACAGGGCTACTTTCCTTAGCATAGCATCATCTTGTTATAAGAAGACGAAAGTAAAAGGTAAGTTGTATCCACGTTTCCATTTCCTCAAAGTGAAAAACCAGGTGGTTGTATCTCTTGGGCTTCCCTTCTCCAAGCCCTTGTAGAAAGAGTTTGTTTTTACATTTGTCGTTAGAGTAAGACAGCCAGGATTGTTCCTTGCTAACTTCATTAATAACTAACAAAATTACATATGAATTTACCTTTTGACCCAGCAATTCGGTTTCCAGGAATCCACCTAACGCACACTTCCAATAATAAAAAAATGCATTTGCACCAAGTTATTAACTGCAGCATTGTTTGTAACTGAAAAATGCTGGAAAAAATCTAAATGCCCCTACACAGGAGAGTGGTTGAATAAACTGTAGCACATCCATGATGTGTAGTACTGTGCAGCTGCAAAAGGGAACAAGAAAGATGTTTATGAATTGATATGGAGTGATTTCCAGGGTATACTGATGGGTGGAAAAAGTATAAAATAAAACCTATGTCAATAAACATGTGAAAAGATGCTCAACATTATTAATCATTAGGTAAATGCAAATCAAAATGACAATGCGATACCACATCCACCCACTAGGATGGCTATAAACAAACAGACGAAATAGAAAATAACAAGTCTTAGTGAGAATGTGGAGAAACTGGAATCCTGTACATTGCTGGTAAAATTGTAAAATGGTACAGCTACTGTGGAAAATGGTTTGGTGGCTCCTCAGAAAGTTACATAGAATTATCCTATGACCCCAGCAATTCTACTCCTAGGTATATGCCCCAAAATATTGAAGACAGATATTCAAAGATGCATATATAATGTTCATAACAGCACTATTCACAATAGCCAAAAGGTGGAAACAGCCCAAATGTCCATCAGCTGATAGAAAGATAAACAAAATGTAGTATATCCATTCAATGGAATATTATTCAGCCATAAAAAGGAATGAAGTACTTACACATGCTATAATGTGAATGAACCTTGGAAATATTATGTTAAATAAAAGAAACCAAATATAAAAAGGTCACATATTATTATGATTCCATCTATATGAAATTACCCAGATAGGTGAATCCATAGAGACAGAAAACAGACTAGTCATCACCTGGGCTATAGGTAGGGAGAAATGAGGAGTAACTACTTGATGAATATGGGGGATTCTTTTGAGACATTTTTGAGAAAATTTTGTGGAACTAGAGAGACATGGTGGTTAGAGAACATTGTGAATGTGCTAAATGCTACCAAATTATACACTTTATTATTTTATTTATTTATTTTTTTGAGACAGAGTCTCCCTCTGTTACCCAGGCTGGAGTGCAGTAGTGCAATCTTGTTTCACTGCAACCTCTGCCTCCTGGTTTTAAGCGATTCTTGTGTCTCAGCCTTCCAAGTAGCTGGAACTACAGGTGCGTGCCACTATGGCTGGCTAATTTTTTGTATTTTTAGTAAAGACAGGGTTTCACCATGTTGTCCAGGCTGGTCTCAAACTCCTGGCCTCAAGTGATTCGCCTGCCTTGGCTTCCCAAAGTGCTGGGATTATAGATATGAGCCACCATGCCCAGCCTGAACTGTACACTTCAAAATGGTTAATTTTATCTTATGCAAACTGAACCTCAAAGGAGAGAGAGAATATCGATAGTGTACTACCTTTCATGGAAGAATAAAAGGGGAGATAAAATATGCATGTATCTGCTCACTTATGGAAAATAACTTTTTACAAAAATAGGTGCAGTGAGATTTGGTTATTCAGAGTTTGAGAATGAGATGGAAAGAAGAAGTGGAATGGGGTAGTGGTTGTGGGGTGACATGGACTAGATAAACTTCTTGTATATCTCTGACTCTTAGAACCAGGGAATGAACCACAAAGTGCCCCCTACCCTGTCCAAATAATTAAAATCTACAGGATATGGGAGGAGCCCAATTAGAATGCAAAGGGTAACAAGTGGATCTAACTGTACTACAAATGAATATCATAACCATACTTAAAGAGTTGGGGAAGAACCAACTAAGTTTGGAAAACAGTATTTTGACTGTACAATATAAAGCTAAAGACATAAAGAACTGTATAAAAATATATACTCTAGTTGGTAAATTTGTTTCCACAGACAGAGGCATGGGTTAGCAACTCTGAGACTACTTTATGTATATATTAGGATTGAGCAAATAAGTAAAGTGTTCTTTAGAGAAATAATCAATTCCAGGAAATATATAAGATGAGCCTGAACGTTTTGTGGTGCCAGAAACTAAGGAAGTACTAAAAAATGATGGAGTATGTCAAAATGACACAGGAGCCATATCGAAGGAGGTCCCAGTGAAATTTGGGACAAGGTGTGCTAAAAAATGGATAATCATAGTAATGGATTATAACCCATAAAATACAATAAATGTTCCTGAGTCCATACTGATATAAACAAGTAAATGAATAAGTAAATAAATTAATGAAGCGAAGGGCCAGCTCTTCTTTAATAAATATAGAAGGAATAGATCATCCTGGCTAACATGGTGAAACCCTGTCTCTACTAAAAAATACAAAAAATTAGCTGGGCGTGGTGGCGGGTGCCTGTAGTCCCAGCTACTCGGGAGGCTGAGGCAGGAGAAAGGCATGAACCAGGAGGTGGAGCTTGCAGTGAGCTGAGATCGCCCGCTGCACTCCAGCCTGGGCGACAGAGCGAGACTCTGTCTCAAAAAAATAAAATAAAATAAAATAAAAATAAAAATAAATAAATAAATATAGAAGGCAGGATGGAAATGGAAAGTCACCATTAGCAAAGACAGGAATCAATATACACTAATAGTACTGAGAGAAGTTGTGTTAAGAAACAGGGCATTTGCACGATCTCAAAGTATCTCCCCATAAGATACTTTTAGTTACAAAGGGAAAAGCAGTAGCCTTATACAGATGAAACCTGTCAACTACCACAGAATCAAGTGACCAAAGTTAACTTCACCAGTAATGCCATATTGACGTCAGGGATTCTTAACATGATGCACCGAGAAGGGCACAACATTACTTCTGTGATAGTCTTGCCCAAAATGCATAACCTCAATCTCATCATAAGGAAACATCAGACAAGTGTACATTGAGAGACTTTCTACAAAATAATTGATTAGTACTCTTCAAAAGTGTCAAGGTAGTGAAAGACAGATTGAGAAACTGTCACAGATTGGAGAAGACTAAGGAGACAGGACAGTTGGACCTTAGACCAGTTAGGACATTAGGGGACAACTGTAACATTTGGATAAGGTCTGCAGATTAGTTAATAGAATTATCTCAGTACTAACTTCCTGGTTTTGATCATTGTATGGTGGTTAGGGAGGATGTTAATATTAGAGGAAGCTGGACAACAGGTATATGAGATCTCTGTATTGCTCTGCAACTTTACTTCTAAAATTTTTCAAAATTAAAAATTAAAAACATAAAAAAGCCTTTTTCACTTAAACTTTTTTTGTTTATTTTACTTATTTTGATTTTTAACTGGGCTGAGATTTTAAAAATATGTTTAGAGTGACATCATTTACTTTTCCTTTCAGAATACTTTAATGGGATTAAGGAAGGAAATTGAGAATGTTGAGTTGCCCCTGGCCCTTTCCCTTCCTAGAGACAAGATTCAATCCCAACAGGGAAATGGTGGGGCAGTAGGTGGTGGAGGATTCAGGGTGGATCCAGCGGGATGGAATTTTCTGGGAAAGTGTTGTCACTCCTATGCCTGAACCACAGAGGGGAGGGAGAAGTTACTGGAACTCAGATTAGCTGAATGAAAAGAATACTGGACAGTATTCATGGCTTTCAGGGGCAGGACGCAAGCAACCCACAGCAACCAAGCAGCTGGAGCAGGTAAATAAATCGTCTAATTTTACTTCCTTTCTGCCTTCTGAGCTCTTGCCAGGGCCTCCCATTGACTGAACCCAATCAGAAGCCACAGGGGGAGGGAGCCCATTGATACAGTTTAAACATATCTACTTCTAGTGCCCAGAGCAGGGTGGAGAAGACTGGAGAGTACATCTGGAGAAATAAAGGTAAGGTATCCAGCATGAAGATGATCTACTCCACCCTTCTCATTTTGTAGATGAAAAAATCCTCAAAGAAGTGAAAAGATTTATTCAAGGACACAATAAAAGGCAGTTTGGTAGAGTTGAAACCCATTAATCTGCAAGTTGGAAGACAGGTTCTAGTCTTGGATGGGCCACTGCCCTGGGCTTTAGTTTCTGTATCTATGAATGAATGGAGGCAGACTAAAGCAACGGTCTTCAAACTGGGGTATCCATACACCTGGGTTTACTTAGGAATTTGTAGGAGGTGTAGGGTATGGATAATTTTAAGTGAATTATTTTCCAGACCCACAGCTTCCTTACTTATACTGTCTTCTAAAATTAATCTGCTTTTCCCTTTCATAATCATCCTTCTCCCACTTGACACAAGAAAAGCATGCCTTTCATTTATCATACATATGACTATAGTGCATTACCCCAAGGTGTGAAAATTTTGAGACACCAAACAAAGGGGCATTTTGAAAATGCATAGCTTTTGAGACAGATTCCTCTTACAGTACACCAGACAGCTTCAATTAAGAAATACTGAAAGGGGCAGCATTTACTCATGGCAAGTATGCATCAGTACATAGTCTTTCTGAGAAGGGTTTGTATCTCGCAAATGAATGTTTCACATTTCAAACATAAGGTTGGAAGTGGGTCTTTGTTCATTTAGGAGGAAAGAAGATTCTAATCTGATTCAGATGATGAGCAGCTTCTAGGAACTGGTTGTGCCACATGCCAGGCTGACTGGCACAACCAGGAGTGATGATATGTAATTATCTCTACCTCTCATACACATGATTTTATTCTTGTATAGTGCTCTGTCTTCACAGAAAAACCAGTTCACAATGCACTAGAGGGAGCCAGGAGTTTCCAAGACCAGTTGTCACTTCCCTTTGAATATGTTTAAACTAGGACACAGCAATTGCCACACTGGGTCAGGCTTATGTATCACTCGTCCCACTCTGTTGTCTATTTGGAGAGCAGCAGTGGTCTCCTTGGTGCTCACCTTAAGGTTAATAATTTTCAAGTTTCTTTTACTTGCCAATTATGACTCTGCCGTCCTTACATTTCTCTATAATTGTCCCTCCAATTCTTGAAAATACTATTATTTTGTTAAAATGACAACATGCTCACTAAAAATTCAAACAAATTAGAGAGTATAAAAAGGAAGGACAAAAACATCCCAAATTCAACCAATCAACAATAACTGTTAACATTTGGTGACTGTCTTTCTATGCCTAGACACATTCTCTGCCTAGATACACATGTATATTAATTCCATAAATAAGACCATACCACACATGCTGTGCAATAACCTGCCCTTTCCCTCAACAATGTGTAATCCGTATGTAGCATATCACATATGTTTTATTTATGTGCTCAACACTCCTTTATTGAAATCCATTTGGATTACTTCCAATTTTCCACTCTCTCTATGCCATGATGAACATCCTTGTGCATATTTCTTGTCATACTCTGAAAATATCTGTTTGAAGTTATGAATTATATTATTTTTGGATCATAGGCTCCTTCAATAATCTAATGACAGCTGTAGATCACCTCCCTTCCAAAACACATGTCTTCGTGTAACTCATTTTGTCTTTGATGTTTGTTTTTGTGGTTCATAAATATGCCCCCTAAAATTCATCCTTGGACTTGCTAAAGATCCATGAGCCCTAAATTAAGAACTGCTACTTTAGGGTTAACTCCAAGACATGTAAATTTTAAATAACCTTTAAAGTAGTTTATGTTAATTTATCACTTGTGTGAACACTCATGTGTCCCTCTGCCTCTTTTAGTTGGTGGGTTCACCCTCCAGTCTGTGCCCAACTCTGGAGGTTTGGTGATATAATAAGTAATCAGATTATATAAATTTCCATTGACTACCACAGGGGCTGAAGGGATTTTGAACACAAAGCAATGCATTCAACCTTACTTCATAGCCCTTAAGAAAGTTTCATAAGTCAAAAAGTTTTATGAGGCCAAAAGTTTCATAAGGTGAAAAAAATGAAAAAATGTATTTGAGTCTTTGCTTCCTTCATTCAACAAAAAGATACTGAGTAACAGCTTTGTGCCAGTCCTGATTCTAGGAGCTGGGGATACACAGATGAAGACTAGGTTCTGCTTTCAGGGAATTCCAGGTCTAGGTGGGCGAACAGACATATACACAAACCATTCATTGTCAGGCAGGCAGAGATTATAGTTGGCTATAATGAGCAGCATTAAGATAAAAATATGAAACCGCATTGTGTACTCAGGTCATCCTCCGTGAGGTTTATTAGCAAACATGCTTCCTTCACATGGCTCATTCTTCATCCCCACCCATCTGAATCTTCTTTCCTTCTCTCCATCCAATATTTATTTCACTTCTCAGGGAGACTTAATCTAATTTGAAACTCAGTAATTTCTAGGGTGGCTGAAGTGAATCAAGGAAGCTAAAGAATGTAAAAAGTACTCAGGACACATGTGGCAAGGCTACTGGATGACAACATTCACTTTGCAGATTTGCAAATACAGATGGCCTAGTAATTGAGTTACTCCAGCAGATGAAAAATAGAAGAAACTTCAAGTCAAACTTACACGTGTAGATAAGTAGATTGCTTGCTATCCAGTGGAGTGTATAATTATTATAACCACAAAGCAATAGGCTATCTAAGAAGCTTATTTTTGTGGTTATTATTATTATTATTTGCCAAAGGTACTTTATACCTTTCGGCTCAGACTTACTCAATAGTTGAGTGCCCTTAGAAATAAGCCATTTTATTTGTTTCCGTCACAGCCCAGGGATCTCTTCAGTAGCTTGATTTTCTTTTTTAATTTCTTTATTGAGTTTTTCGGTTCTAGCATTTCTATTTTTTTAAATAATTATTTATTGATGCATAATAGATGTGCATAGTTTCAGGGTATAGGTGATAATTTAATACATTCATATAATTTGAGTCAAAGATCAAATTAGTGTAGTTGAGATATTCATCACCTTAAATATTTGTCTTTTCTTTATGCTAGAAAGAATTTCCTTTTGAAATAGGTGAATCTAGCCTATTTGCTGTGAGTTTGATGCCATTTGGTCCTCTGCCTATATCCATTCCTCTCATTTTTTCCCATGTTTTTATTTTTCTTCTTCCCTTGCTGACCACCATCTTCTCTGTTTCTAAGCTTCTCACATTCAAATTGTCATTCATTGGTAAATTCTAGGTCTTCACATTTGCAACTTTCTTCAGTCACTGCTTACTTGTCTCTATGAACCAGGCCCCGGGGTTCCGAGGACACAGCAGGAAACCATCCCTCAGTTAAGGTCTTTTCCTGTATCTGGGAATGAGAGGAAGAAGGTGAGGGTAACTATTTCTCCCAAATTCTTATTTCTTAAGGACAGTACTCACGCAACTATTTTAGTTATGTTGATTTCCCTTAGAATTTTGATTCATGGTTATTTTCAATAAAGATTGATTTTTTTTAAAGAAAATGTTTGGGGTGTGTGCACTTTACATTCAAAATGAAAGTATCTGTTGATGCATAAAATGTGTTTTTAATACATGTATTAATTATTTACAAATATGAGTCATAGGCACCTGAAATCAAGCATTCAAGTCTATCAAGAACAGAATCCATGGTATTTAAATAGTACAAAGGAGGATGGCTGTAACATCTGTCAGCATCCCCGCTACACTTCTGGGTTAGACAGTTTTTTTCTAAGGATTCTTCATGATACAAATAAAAACATTTAAAAATCTCTACAATATTTCTTGCACATTCAGTGCCGACAAAAATGTTTTATGTTAACATCTCATATTACTTAATTTGTTTTTGATGTAAAATGTAACTTATTTCCCTTAACTTTTTATATTTCATTGATGTATTGTGTTTTTCAAATCTAGTTCACACTTACAGCCAGAGATTCTCTTTTAGGTTTGAATAGTGTTTTATGCTATGTTTTCATAATTAGTATAACTTCTGTTTTCTCATTAGTCAAAGGGGGATCACAGTAAGGTTGTCACAGGATCATAGGGTTGTCATGGTTAAATGAAATCAATACATATAATGGTATAATGACAGCAACAACAACTAACATTACTTGCATACTTCCACAGGCTAGGCACTATGTCATGTGTTTTACATGTATTAACTCATGTACTTTTCCCTACAACTCTATATGGTAAGTACTATTATTATTATACTTTTTCTCTGTACTGTTTAGGAAACTGAGGGCACAGAGCATTTGAGTAACGTTCCTAGGTTACAACAGGTAGCAAATGGCAAAGCTGGGATTAAAATTCAGGCAGATGGATTTCAGAGCCTGAACTCATCCACTGTGCTCTACTGCCTCTCGGGTAAGATAATACTTAAAAGAGCCAGGCTGTGGATAAGTAGGAATTTTTATACAAATTGAAAAGTAAAACCTGGAGAATATGAAATGAATTCTTTTTATCTTGCTAATGCTCAGTACAGTCTGGCTAAGGCACCTCTAGTACTTAATGGCTGCTATTTTAATAAATTTTTCAGGTCTCTTTCTTCCTTCTTTTCCTGAATGTTCTTAAACATCTGACTTCAGGTGGAATACCAGTGGAATGAACGTGAGGATTTTAATCAGAAAGGGTTCTACTCTTTACCAGCTGTGTGACCTTGTGCAAGTCACATGCCTATCTGAACCCTTATTTTCTTATCTGTTCAGATGGCAATAATACCTACTTCAGCTTCTACAAGAGGAGGCATGAAATAGCTAAACATTAAAACACAGAGGAAGGCAATCAGGAAACTTAGACTATGAATACAGAATATGACCCTCACTGACTGGGACCAAGAACATTGCCTTAGAGGCCTCCAAGACTCAGGGTTCCACCAATTCTCAATGAGGATGGAAATTAATGTCATATGGAAAACTGTATATTTTCCTCAATCCTTAATCCATGTAATAATTCCTATTAGATCTTGTACCTTTTTTTTTTTTTTGAGATGGAGTCTCGCTCTGTCACCCAGGCTAGAGTGCAGTGGCATGATTTGGCTTACTGCAACCTCTGCTTCCTGGGTTCAAGTGATTCTTCTGCCTCACCCTCCCGAGGAGCTGGGATTATAGGCACACACCACCATGCCTGGCTAATTTTTGTATTTTCAGTAGAGACAGGGTTTCATCATGTTGGCCAGGCTGGTCCTGACCTCAGGTGATCCACCCGCCTCGGCCTCCCAAAGTGCTGGGATTACAGGTGTGAGCCACTGCGCCCGGCCAGATCTTGTAATTTTTATCAAGTCAAAACATGAAGAACTCTTTAAGGTAATTTTATAGATATTTAGAATTTGTACTTTTAGTAACAACTCTGGTGTACAAATAATATGAACAAAAATATAGAAAATGCAATTAGGTTAGTCAGTATATGGGAAAATGCTAGGTCTCTGTAGAAATCAAAGAAACACAGAACAAAAACCATATGTTTCATATATGAAAATATTCAGTGCTGGTGAGAGTCATATTTATTTTTGATGGGTATGTAAACTGAAGAAAAACCTGTTGGAAGGCAATTTTAAATATGTAACAAGAACCTAAAATATGTTCATTTACTTTAAGATAATTTCAGTTTCTGAAATCTAGCTTCAAGAAATAACATGAACTACCAAATGAGCTTTTAGTATGAAGTCTTCATTGTGGCATTATTTATAATAAGAAATCGGAAGCAACTCAAATGCCCTACGAACTGGGAATAGTTAAGTAAACAAGGTGTTTCTCACATAATAGATTACTGTGATTAGGCTTATAAACAATTCATAATGGGATGGCAAAATATGTGTAATATAATTTAAGAGAAAAGCAGGATAGTTAATATAGTACGATCACAATTAAGTCAAAAATAGTTGTACAAATACAAACATTTGAAAAAATACATCAGAATGTTACTAATGGTTATTGGTGAGGTGATGATTAAGGGTGATTTATTTTGTTTTCTACTTTTCTATATTTTTCTAATTTTTTGTAATGAGCATGTATTATTTTACAATATTAAAAAACAAAGCAAATGATATGAATAAAGATTTTGTTGGTAGGGTGGGCAGTAGTATCTGTTCTAGCATGATATCTTAACAAGGCACACCATTCCACAGGCTTTCTGTGAGAATTAAATGTTCGACTACGTGTAGCAGCGACCAATATATATTGCATGTATTAAGAAACTGTTATAGAAAATTTAAACTTTACAGCCTTACATAAAAGATAGTAAAGTGTTTTGTGAAACTTTTTTTCTTACGTTTCCAGAGAATTTATAGTTAAGAATTTCCTTAATTAGCTAGCTTTCCTATATATTTGAAATTTCATTTATGTAACATGCAACTTTTCAGGACTTCTTTTGTAATCAATTATCATTATTATTATTATTATTTTTAAAGTTTTCACCCCTTGTTCAGTGGTGAAATGTAGAGTCCTGGTTTACACCTGTTGTCCTGGTGTAATTATTTAATAGCGCCTCCTTTTTCTCTCCTTTTTCTCCCGGACAATAGTTACATGGTCACCCTAGCAATATCAGATATGGGGGGAAGGGGAGAACAAATCATATCTTCTGGATGCTGACTCTGGAGTGGGGGTGAAGGGGGGCGGGGTGGGGACTGCTGGCTCCTGACAACCAGCATGCAGAGAGAAAGAACTGCAGCTGCACCAGAAGCGCCCTAGTTGCCTATAAACACTGGCCCACGGCTGTATTACTTAGTCTAATCAGTCATATATCTATTACTTGAAAGTGATTCTGACAGCATTGGCTCTATCTGAAGGTGGAAAAGAAAATCTATCTAATTTATTTAAGATACCACAGACACACCTGCCCCAGGTGTTCTTTTCCACCAGCCCACTCTGGAGCTCCGCATTTTTACCCATAGCATTATTATAATTAAATGTGATCAAAATAATTAAAATTCTATCTGGAGAGAAATAGCCCCAAAAGTACAGAGGCAATAACACTATTAAGAAGTTAGAAGGATCCTCATGTTGGCTCTGCTCTTCCTAGCTGGATGACCCTGGGCAAAGTATGTAACTTCTCAGACAGTCTTTTCAGCAGCAAAAGGAGGAAAATAAAACCTGTTCTGACTATATCATGGGAGTTGGAGTATGAATAAAATGGTTACTGTAAGTGAAAATGCTCTGTAAATACAAAAGCACTCTGCAAATATCAGAGACTATTAGTATTATGAAGTTATTAAAATAAAAAAACACATTAGCTGAGCTAACAGCCTTGAAACACAATGAGCAACTCCTGGGGGAAAAGACACACAGCTGACCAGACACACAGCCCAGAGTAAGTCTTTGGGAGGGGTGGAAGTGGGAAAGCTGCTAAACATGGTGCAAAAGGCTTCTAGCCCCAGGGAAGGAAATGACAGAAATCTTGCTTTGACAAGTTTTTTTCAGAGCTGGCTTTGCTAGGAAACTAAGGGCTAAAATGAATTTTTGATACCCTTGGTTACTGTTCTCCCAATCCACTCCCCTCCAATTCTAGAAAATAAACTCCATGTGGGTGAGGATTTTTGTCCCCTTTCTTTACTGCTAAATTCCCAGCACTTAGAACATTTCCTGGCACAAAGTATCAGGATAATTCATATTGCATAAGTAAATATAATTTGCCTGTGTCACCTGTGTTCTCCATTCATGCCTGTAATTTAAAGTTGGACAAATGTTGTTATTGCAGTTCTGGAGCTACTTAAAAGGAGACTTAGACCAAGTTTTGGATACAAGGCCTTGATCTAGGTCACAGAATGATAGCTCTCACTTGTAACTGCTATTTCCACCACTAACTTTAATTCTTTGGTCATATTCTGTTGAGAAGTCTTAAGAGCACCATTTCACAAGGGACCTGGCAAAGACATAGCAGATGCTTGGCAGACATGTCCACTCAGCATGCAGGACACCTCTGGAAAAGCTGCAAGAAGAAACCACGCTTCAGAGTAGCCCACTGCAGGAAGAAAGGGGAGGGATTTTTTTCTCCTTGGTACCCTCTCATATCCCATGGGCCAAATTTCACCCCCTAAAAAGATAATTTCCTATATTTCCAGCCCTTGGCAGACACTCAGGAAGCCAATCCTGCCCCCTGCCCCACTTGCTCCATAGTGTGGCATTTCATCTAAACCTAGAAAAAGAGTGACAACTCAATGCTGATAGGGCTCAGCATGTCAGGACTAATGGCCATGCAGGCTCAGGGTTCCAATCGAACTCTGGCCAGCCCTGGGAGCTCAGTAAAGGCAGTGGTTGTGGTAGGGGTGCAATAGGGGTGTGGAGATTACTTTCAGAAAAAAAAGAGGCAGTAGAGAAAATCTGAGGAGGTGCACAAAGATTGCATACAATACACTTGTTTTGCAAAACTGAATCGTATTTTCCTGTCCTATTTGCTTATTTGTTAAAAGCTCCATTTTTTTAATGTTAGTATTTTGAGATCAAACGTATCCTTTTTAACAAATGCCTAAGACTCAAGAGAATGGATATGCTATAATTTATTTTGCCATTTCCCTATTGATGGACATTCAGGTTGTCTCCCAAGTTTTACACTATTGCACGAGTCTTTGGGGAGGACAGCTTTAACGTACAAGAATAATTTGAAAAGAAAGATCTTATTTTTAAAATCAGTCACCATGCCTGTCTGGAGCTTTACTGATCTGATAGTTGTGACTGCATTAACGATGGCCCATTGCACTTTGCCCTGGCTCTGGCAGTTGAGCTTATGCCCCTGACTGGGATCTGCTAGCTTTTCAAATGGAGGTCTGTGACATTGATAAGGTATGCTTCTCTCCCAGGAGGCTCTGAACCCTGAGAGGAGATTGTTTTTTATTTTTGCATATTACCAAAGCTTTTCCATTTGAGTTACTTTGTTAGTGAATAAGTGTCTTGAATGGATAGAGAAATAGAATTCTATGGATCAGACTTTGCCCAGCCTGGTTTTGTGAGCCCTATCGTGGAGGCAGATGAAATTAGTCAGGCAATGGCTAAAAGGTGAGACCTTGGGAGACAGGTCACACTGCATTCCCTGACAAGGGGTTTCAAGTGTTCATTGATAAGAAAACCACCACCACATGGGAAATTTTACATGTCTTCCACATCAAAAGCACCTCAGTTTTCAGGCTTGTTTTGGAGGAAAACCTTTTATCTTTTGTTTTTAATCTTGTTAACGCTTTGACATCTTGACAGTTTTGAACTTAATGATCCCTTATGGGAAGGAACAGGAATTCCATCTGCTTTTTCTATTTTCTAGGCAGCTCTTCCTTCTCTGTCTCCAACTCACTGCTAAGCCTCTGAAGATTACTCTGGTACCCTTCCCCCAATTACCCTAAAATATTTAACTATAGCATTTCTGAAATCTGCAAATTTTCCTGACTTTAATGAACCCTGTTACTTTATTTTAAAAGTCAACTAACCCCTTGAGACAGTAATTGTATTACAGAATACAAAATACTCTTTCTTCTAGTACCCTTTTGATTTATTTATCAAAGAAGCTTAATAACATAGACTTTGCTATAAAACAGAAGGCAAATTCTGCATGAAACTGTTTAAAAATTGATCAGACCAAATAGACAGGACAAAATTCTATGTAATCCAGCCCTGAAAGGTGCTTGACTAGTAATGTTGAGTGAACCAAAGAGTGCTTCCAGACTCTTAAAAAAAAATCTAATCTGACCACTAAATTTAGAACCAGAACAATATGTTTCTATTTTACATGATATTATTTAATGTTTTTAATGTAAACATGTTACACTGTTGATTATTTATCACATAGTCAATAATTCCAGGTAAACAAACAGCAATATCTATCTTTTAGTTATGATATCCTAATAATGGAATATATTTTGTGATTGTTAGTGGTAAAATAATTTTGTAAATTATAAACAGTACCTCCTAGATTCAGTGACTGTCTACAATTGAGAAAGACCTAGAACTTGCCTATTCTTGGAATCTACACTTGGGTTCATTTCTCTTTAAAATGATGCACGTTTCTTTATTAATCAAAGTTGTATAAAACCACCTATCACACTTCTGGTCGGCATTGAGTTCATATTACATCAACTCAAAGCTAGAAAACATAACATTTCAGTTTGCTTGTGCAGTTTTATTAAGGATGGATGTACAATTGCTACGTGATATCTTTTTGAAATGTTGAAAATAGTTCAATGAGCTCCATAACTACTTTAAGAGTCCTCAAGGACCCAGAGATCTCCAGGTTGGGAGCTACTTCCTTAGCTAAGGGTTGACATGGATTCTCAGATGGCACTAGTGTTGTGATACTTGTACCTTGCCTAATAGTAGTGGCTGTTGATACCTCATCTTCTCAAAGTGACCTAAAAAAGGTAATTTAATAACTATTATTCAGTTTCTGAGTCAATGGCAAAAAACAAGAGAGAGTGATAAGAGGGAGGTTGAGTACTTATTTCCAAGGTTCCTCCCTTGCTGTGTCACCACCACAGGCTGGCTGCACCTTCTGGCTGAAGGTGACAGCTCCTATCAGGCAACCCTCTCCATATACTTCTTTGTTTCCTGGCTCAAGTAACTGCTCCCTTCCTTAAATACATTTTTTTTTTTTTTTTAAAGACAGAGTCTCACTCTGTCGCCCAGACTGGAGTGCAATGGTGCAATCTCGCCACACTGCAACCTCCACCTCCTGGGTTCAAGTGATTCTACTGCCTCAGCCTCCCAAGTAGCTGGGATTACAGGTGCCTGCCACCACACCTGGCTAATTTTTGTATTTTTAATAGAGATGGGGTTTCACCATGTTGGCCAGGCTGGTCTCGAACTCCTCACCTCAAATGATCCACCCACCTTGGCCTCCCAAAGTGCTGGGATTACAGGCGTGAGCCACCACACCCAGCCCTTAAATAATTTTTTAAACCTAGCCTTTTAAGATGTACATTTGGTTGTTTATAATATTCTATCAGGGACAATGCTGCAATAAATAACTTTGTATATATGCCACTTTTCCCCCTTGATTAAGGCTCGAAGGATTGTTGTGGTGTGTATTAGTCAGGGTTCTCTAGAGGGACAGAACAAATGGAATATATATATATTATATATAAATATATATAAATATATATAAATATATAATATGTATTATATAAAAATATATAATAATAATATAATATATATTATATTTTATATATTATATATTATATATATTATATATTATATAACATATATAATTTTATAATATATATTATATTTATAATATAATATATTATATAATATATATTATATTTATAATATAATATATATAATTATATAATATATATTATATAACATATATAAATTTATATATAGATGACAGAACTAATGGACTATATATATAAATATATATATATTTATAGATAAGGGGAGTTTATTGAGTATTAACTCACACAATCACAAGGTCCCACAATAGGCCATCTGCAGGCTGAGGAGCAAGGAGAGCCAGTCCAAGTTCCAAAACTGAAGAACCTGGACTCTGGTGTTTGAGGACAGGAAGCATCCAGCATGGGAGAAAGATGTAGGCTGGGAGGCTAGGCCAGTCTCTCTTTTCACATTTTTCTGTCTGCGTATATTCCGGTCTTGCTGGCAGCTGATTAGATGGTGCCCACCCAGATTAAGGGTGAGTCTGCCTTGCCGAGTCCACTGACTCAAATGTTAATCTCCTTTGGCAAAACCCTCACAGACACACCCAGGGTCAATACTTTGTATCCTTCAATCCAATCAAGTTAACACTCAGTATTAACCATCACGGGGCATCAAAGGGAGTAAACTGGAAAGACAGAAAGCGAGATGTCTGGGAATAGAATGATGAAACTAAGATAACTAAGTTATTGATAATGACACAATCTAGAGCATGACCATAGGGTGAGTGACTGAGGTATGGTGGAGAACAAGGTTATTTGAGCAAAGAAGTTAAAAAAAAAACTGACAAACTATGGTGTTGGAAGGATCACCTACCTTAGTTGTTGAAATCACTAAGAATTAAGACTAAAGAGAGATATTATCAGACTGGAGCTAATAGCATTGAGAAATGAAAAAGACTGACCCAGGTGTCAATAGATGACAGCAAAAATGAACATTTTTGGGTGAGTTAATTTGATAACATGCGATTTAACTTGGGAGAATTTTAGGGAGGCAAGCGAGAAAAGTCTGAAAGTGGCAACGAGGAGCAAAGAGGTGGCCTTCCCCAAATGTAGGCCCAGATATATAAGGACAGTGGAAGAAAAAAAGCAGCCACTATGTAAGATGGCTTCAGGGGAAGCATATCCTCAGGAGAGAGCTGGTTTTCTAGAGCAAGAGGGTGAATGAAATGTTCAGAGAAGAGGCTAAGGATATAGGGGATTTGGCTGGTGATGGATGAATTCCAGGAGGGCACAAAGGAAAGACATCATTCGTTAATGATACAATGTTCACAAGCAGTCCTTTTACTGGCCTTGTGCCCATTATCTTTTGTTACCTAAAGTTCATCTTTAGTAGTTTTCCTAAGAAGGTCTAATAGAAACAATGCTAGCCGAATTTTTGCATATTTTAAACTCTTTGTAGTTTTTATACTTGAAAGACAGTTTGGCTAGACATAAAGACTTTGTGTCCACTTTTTCTACTTGAGTATCTTGTATACATTGCTCTAATGTCTTCTTGGAACAGATGTTCTTGTGTAGAGATTTAAGGACAGCCTGGCACTTCCCTTTATAAGTGGTTTGATTATCTGCAACCTCTACAAAGGATTTGATTGATTATCTGTAACCTCTCCAAAGGATTATTTCCTTTTCATTGTAGTCAGTAATTATGTCAGGTAAAATGTCCCTGGCATATACTACATCCTTTCAATAAATAGGTGTACTTTTTTTTTTTGAGAAAAGTTTTCTTCAATCATATCTTTAAGTATTTGTTTGTTCCATTATTTTGGATCTTTTCCTTGGGGGCACTAGTTGTAAGTTTTTTTTTAAAAAACCTCCTTTGCCTGTTTCCTGTATATATTATTTTGTGTCTAATCCTTTCTATTTTTCATTTCATTTTGCTTTTTTTCTCTTTTCTCTATATTTCTTATTATCTTCCCTTATGTTTCTTTTCTTTCTCACTTCCCTTCTAATTTTGTCTTTATTTCTGTGATGGTTTTGTTTTTTCTACTACTTCTTTTCTGAATTCTTCCGTTGCATTTTATCACCTCCTATCTCTCTAAATCTTCCTCAAATTCCTATATTTATGTTTTATAATTGTATTTTTATTGGGGTTATGGTCTCACTCTTTTCTCTAATTCAAGGAAAGTTATTTCTAAAAATTTCATCTGCCAAAGCTACCATTTCACTTGTAAAGCATTCTTCATCTGTTAGATTTTGCTCCTTTTTCTAAAATTTTGTTATTGTTTCTTTGTATTGGTGATGTGCTACTTCCTTTCCCTTTCCTATTTATTATCATTGAGTCAACTGGGTCTTCCTGGACCAACTATTTGCAAGAGTTCTGGTATGTATGGGAGCAAGGTTAGGAAGAAGCTGTTTTTGACTAAGTGCAGACTCACTTCTCTGCTGCCACATGAATAGACTGCTTCCTGTGAATATGGCTTATCTGTGTGATTCTTTGTGTAGTCTCACTTGCACTGTCTTTTTGAATCAAACTGGGTACAGGGGACTTTTGTTGCTAGCATGGTTTGCCCCAGTTCCCACATCCACTTTTGTAAACAAGGATAATGTTTCTGTAACTCAGGATATGTCTCTTACCTTCAGGAGTTATACTTTTGCTTGCAGTGTCTAGCTGAACCTTCTTGCAGCTGAGATTGGTCCCTGTGTTTTTCCTATTTTTTCCTATACAATTTCTGCTCAACCTCAGCTGATTTTGTTAACTCTTATACATGTTTTAGAACCTGGGCAGTATATTTGTGTTGTACTCTGCAAAAGAAAAAAAAATGGACTTGCAGATTTTGGAAGGTGGGGTTTGTGTTTTTATCCTTTTGTATCCAGAATGATTTTCAAAGATAGAAAAGTGAAAATACAAATATACCCACTCATGTTCATGCCAGAAGTCTTCTCTAACTCTTTAGAATAGTAATGTTCACATTTTAGGAATAATTAGAAATCTATAAGCATGTGGCCTGATTTCTCTCCTAATCAACTCTGTTAATAAAAATGCATATATAGCCTACCAAAACTAGGTATGACTCATATCTCTTGGCTAGATGTTACTCAAAGCCTAATAATTGGGCTGGGAGTGGTGGCTCGGGTCTGTAATCCTAGCACTTTGGGAGGCTGAGGTGGGCAGATAACCTGAGGTCAGGAGTTTGAGACCAGCCTAGTCCAACATGGTGAAACCCGGTCTCTACTAAAAATACAAAATATTAGCTGGGCGTGGTGGCAGGTGTCTGTAATCCCAGCTACTCAGGAGGCTGAGGCATGAGAATTGCTTGAACCTAGGAGGCAGAGGTTGCAGTGAGCTGAGATTGCACTACTGCACTCCAGCCTGGGTGACAGAGCGAGACTCCATCTCAAAAAAAAAAAAAAAAAAAAAAAAGCCTCATAATTGCAATACGCTGGAAATTTCAGGACCCCAAGAGACAGACCAATTAGGAGTATGTGCTGTTCATTTACTTCTTATAAAATATCAGGCTAAGCAATATTCAGGTATTTCTAACACTGTTTCCAACTCTTTGCCTCAAGGTCAGGTTCTACAATTACCTGAATCATCTGGGCCCTAAGTTGGCATTGCTAGCATTGAATTGGGGACAGATGCCCATTTCTTGTGGCCAAAAGTGCCTGCTTGTCTGGCAAGAATAATTTCACACAGGGATGATGTCAGAGTATTTTTGGTCCTGAAAGATACTTACCTGATTCAGAAACTTGTTAATTAATTTTGATTATGTCAATGATAATCCAGTTATACATGTGACTAAACAATTCTTGGACTGTCTAGACTGTATTCAGGTAGGATATAGCTGAATTTCTACTCCAAATTTTTGTTTCTGATAGTATGATTGCTATCAGTCTGGATTTCAGTAGTTTCATGGAAGAATAAAATTTAGGATAATTTTGTGATTCATATACCACTACTCAAATTCTAATTAAATTTTGTCTTTTTTGATAGCATGTTTCCCTTTCAGGTCTGTGAAATTAAATTCCTCTTGCAATCAAGCTGCACAGATAGGGGAGACACTTGGTAATTCAAACACATCTTGGGGTTTGCACACCAAAAGCAGCTGCAGAAACTTAAAGTATGATTCATGTTCATCAGAATATGTCTTCTAAAATTCGGACTTTATTTCTACCAAAATAGTACAGCAACTCCTCAAAATCTGTAATCCCATTAAGCTCAAGGCGGTTGACCTGAGCTCAACTCATATGCCTGGTTTATGCCTGAGATTTTTACTTTCTGAAACAAAAGCCCTTCCTTTCCCCTGTGATTTCAAGTTCAGTATATTCAGATGTTTCATCAGAACAAGAAAGCACAATCTCTTGGGCCCCTGAATGTTGAATAAGTTGGGCCAGTGACAGCTCTTTAATTCCCCAAAGTTCTTGACCTCTCTTTAACAAAACATCTCTTTAACAAATACCCATAACCTACACTTCTGACTGCATTCAAATAAACCCAGACTGCATACGCTGTTTTGTCTTTGCCCAAACTGATGACGGTTAGGAGTACAGGCATGAAGAATGTTGACAACCATGATAATTTCTATTCTTAGACCAGGAAAAGCTTTCTTGCAAAGCTCAAATGAAAAACACACCCGATGAATGATGCAAGGAGCATCAGACCACTTTAACGCTTAAATTAGTATTAAAGCATTTCTCCCCTCTTTCACTGTAGATACCCCACATACAATAAACATCCATGTTTAGACCAAACTTCTCAAATTCCTTTTTGAGATAGTCTTTGCAAAGCTTCTGTGTTCTACCTAACCAGGATCAGTTAGATCACATACTGGATACTGCTGCTTTGGAGCATTCCATTCCATATATTTTGCACATGGGATGTACATCTTAAATTTAAAATAAAATATATTTTTACATTGTTTTTTAAGTAAGTGTGTGTCATAATGGTTTTCAAACTTTTTTTTTTCCAAGCTGGAAGTTCAATATGCAAATGAAACAAAAGAGAAGCTAGCCGTAGTTAAAAGGAGTTGAGAGAAAAGACAAATATATAGACAGAAAACAGATCAGTGGTTGCCTAGAACTGGGGTAAGAGTAAAATTATTGCAAATGGACATGAAGGATCTTTTGGGGATAATGGAAATGTTCTTAAACTGGAATGTAGTGTGGTTGCACAACTCTATACATTTGCTAACAATTATTGATTCATATACTTATAATGAGTGAATTTTATGGTATGTAAATTATACCTTAATAAAGTTAATAAAGAAACTAAATATAAAATAATGCAGGATGGCAAGAAGTTGTTGGAGATATAGATGAAGCAGATTGGTACTTCATTGATAATTGTTAAAATTGGAAATGAGTGTGTACAATCTTATTTCACTCTTTTTCTTCATTTGTGCTCATTTAAATTTAAAAAAAAGAGCTGAATTAAAAAAATAAAAAATAATAAAGGGGGCTGAGAATAAAGGAGCATTTCCCTTGTCCATTAGAGACAAAATTTTTAGGCCTATCTGAAGCACCTTTAGATACTTAATCAATGTTTGTGACTAGTCTATGGTACATGAAAAGAAAATGTATTATTCTCACTCACATATTTATATAAACTTATAAGTATATAAATGTACATATATAATCTACCTTGCTAATTATGTTATTTAGGCCTTCTATATCCTACTTAATTTTTGACCACTTGATCTGTTCTGGATGAGATAAATTAACTAGTTATGTTTTCTGTGGATTTCTCTTTGAATTTGATGTAGTTTTCCTTTATAAATTTCAGTTTTATGTTATTTGGTACATTGATATTCATAAGCGTGAAATCTTAATTTTGCATCTCATGTTTTATAAAGTGCCTATCTTTGTCTTATTTAATACTTTTTTCTTGAATTTAACTTGGAGATAAAATCTTGATCTTGGTTTTAATTTGCTTGGTATGCCTTCACCTATCTTTTTATTTTCCACCTTTCTAAATCATTTTGTTTTCACTGTATCTTATGTATATAGCACAAGGTTGAGATTTGCCCTGATATCCCAGTTGAGAAAATTAATTGAAAATTTTCAGTGCTTATTGAAAAGAAGATCATGTCATGTTTTATCTTACTTTACCTATCTTTTGTTTTTTTGTTAGGTTTTGTTTGTAGTGCTCATTTATTTTTCACTATATGGCCTGTATATATATTCTTTGTGTATGCATGTGTTTTGAACTTGAAAGGTTTGCATTTTTGTTCCAGTGGTCATCTTAATAACTTTGAAACTATTTTTTATATATTATTGAAAGCATTGAACAGTGTATTTCCTGTTCCTCACCTCTTTACCCTCTAATTATATTATTTTTGTTATGTTTACCTTATTTCTTTTCTCTTTCAGCTTTTGTTGGTTGTTTCATTGTGATATTGTCAAGACTTACAATGGTTACTCTCTGTTCTATGACCATAATTCTCAATGTTATTTTAGACTTACTTCTATAGATAATGGATTTAATGATTGCTACCAGTCTCCTCCCACTGCCCATATTTCTAAATTCGTCTCTTTGGTGGTTGAAATTCATTCTCTATGAATATCCTATAAAAAAGGGCAATATTAAAACTATATTGCTTGCATGTTCAAAAGTGTTCATTATATTTTTATTTGAATAAGTTTCTCTGGTATGAAATCCTTGGGTATGAAACCTTTAGAATTACATTTTAATTTTTTCCCCCTTATAGATGTCTTGATCATTTTGCTCTGGATGCATGAAAGATTCTTTCATTATCTTTGAAATCCAGTAGCTATGCTAGACTAGGTCTTGCTTTGATTATTCTTGACATTTTTTAATTTGGGATATGATATGCTCTTTCAATCTATAGATTTAGGTCTTTTATTTCTGGAAAGTGTCTCAAAATATTTATCTGCTTTTTTTTTTCCTGTTCCAACTTCTAGATTCTTTTGTTAGATTATATACATATTGGATTTCTTTTGTTTCTTTCCATTTACATAATTTTCTCTCTAATCCCTTTTTTTCATTTTCACTTCATTTAACTTGCTTTTCTCAATCTGGTATTTTGTGATTCTTAAAACATTTTTTATTTTGCTTTTTTTCCCCCCTTAACAAGTGTTTATTCCAAGTTTGTGTTAATTTTGTCTTCATTTTTAAAATAGTTATTTTTTTCCTCTCCCTTTTTCAATTCGTATTTAAGTTCCTTTTGTGGTTCTGCTGCTTTTAAAAAAATTTTCAAGTGAAAGGACTTAAGAAAGTTTAGTTAGTCATACTTATTAGTTCATGCCACATTATCATAATTGATTCATGGAAGGCTAGTTTTATTTATTTGTGGTTTCCTTTTTATTCTTATTCCTATCCTCCCCTGGATAAGCAATCATACAAATGCATCAAATATGTATCTTTTTGTTTGCATATATTTTTGTAAAATGTGTATAGTTTTTATATATGCACTTTTAAAATTAAAAAAAAATTTTAGAGAGAATCTTACTATGTTGCCCAAGCTAGCCTCGAACTCCTGGGCTCAAGAGATGCCCTACCTCAGCCTCCCAAGTAGCTGGAACTACAGGCCTGCACCACCGTGCCTGGATGACTGATTACTTTTTGATTGATTGCTCATGTTTGGAGGAGAGGTTTTCCAAGAAATGCTGCTTGCAGAAGGTTTGTGCTGAGAGGCCTGGACCATGTTTCAGCCTAATAGGAATTCTGCTTATAACACAGAGGTTGTGTAGATGAGTTCCTTTAGCTTCTACTTTTAACTAAGAGAAATTGGCAATCACAGGGCTGCTCACATCACAGTCTATATATATTTTTTCCATTTTGCCTCACAAACACAATGCTTCCTGCATATGTGGTATGTCTGAATGATTCTTCTTCCAATGGCGCCCTACCACCTTCTCTTTTATGATAAACCAGGTTGAGGGAAGACACTGCTGCCTGTCCACATACTTGATTCCTTTATTTCAAATGAAAGATTGTTGGTTTTGTCTCTAAGATAAGTCACTTACTTTTGTGAAGTGTGCTTTGTTGATGTTGTCTTCTGCAGTCCGTAGGCATTTACATCTTTTATCAAAGTATTTCTGCCATTCACTGTATTTCACATATATTGTAGTTCAGGGTTTCAGGTATCTACTGTTTTCAATGAAAATGAATTTTGTATTATTGTCATTATCCTTGTTACTGAGTAATTTCTGGGAGGTGGAAGAATAGAGGATGCTATCTTTACTCTCTGGATACATTTTTAAAATCACTGTTTTATGTATATATTATGTTAACCCAACTAGATTGTAGTTTGGAGAATTTTCTGCTTTACTTCGTACCATGCATTCTTTACTGTTGATTCCTAAAGTGTCATAAAAATTGCTTCTAAAGTTTGTTGAAAAATTTCAGATAGGGCCCAATTCTTAAAGTTTCTGATTCATAAAGCCTGAGTTAACTAAGTATCTCAGGTGATTCTGATGCTAGTGGTTCACCAGCTGGATATTGTACCTAGTAGCCACTCAATAATTAACTGAATGACTTACAAGGGCATGGGTATTTATGTGAGAACGCTTAGTATAGGAAATAGAGTAGATATTGTTTTTATAAATAAGACTGGCTGAGGGTACACAGTAAATACATACAATTTTATCTGTCACTTTAAAAAATAAAAAACCACTGGCTGAGATAAAATATGCAGCAATAGTGGGGGTACTGAGGCAAGAATATTTTCCTTGGAGAATACAGAAACTTTTTCTATCTCGGAAATATTCTGTCATCTGTTTATTGAATATTACCTAGCCCACTAATGACACACAATAAATAACTGATGAATGACAGCATCAAAATTGGGCAAACACTGAGAGACAAGACTCCCCCAAAGTAACCCAAGAAATACAAATTATCTATGTGTTTATGTGAATAATCAGGCAAATACTACCTTAAGGTTAATTTAAACAAAAGATGAATTGTTCGTTAATTTGTGGATGTGTTAGATACATCAAAGTGTAACTTCTTCCCTGTTTCTACTCGTACTTTTTTCATTTTAATTTTTATTATTTTTTAATTTTTTTTTTGTGGCAGACTGCTAGTTCTTTCTTCCTGAGCAGATGACTGCTGACATACAGACCAAATTTTCTGTCTTCCCTTATAGCCATGTTTGGCTATGTGATAAAGTTCTCATGAAGTAATGAGTCCTGCTTTATTTTTCTTCATAGCACATATTATTACTTGACATTATGTTATATATTTATGTCTGTATTGACTGTCTCTTCCATTAGAATGCAAAAGCTATTAAAGCAGGGACATTATTTTATTCTCTGTCACTTTCCAAGTAGCTGAAAAGTATCTGGCATGTAAAGGACACTCAATAAGTAAAGGAATTCATGCATAATTATTGCAAAAATATAGAGATTAGGTATTACAGGATATGTGGACCCCAGTATTTCTATAATGAGGATGTAGTAAGCCTAATGAAGAATAGTTTATCTTGATTTGGGTTACCAGTTGAACTTGAATGACCACCCTCTGTGTGCATACTTAGCATTCATATTTGCAAAGGGAGGGGGACTGACTGGGTTGATTTCCCTCGAAGGAATAGAGGATCCCTACTGGGGAGAGCTTCATGCCACTTCTAAAGTTTGGCGTCTCTCATCTTCAATCTAGCCACACAGGGTTGCTTTTGGCTCAGGTATCTAACCAGGTCCAGTTATTAGTGGTTAACACAGCATGGTTGGTTTCACTTAATGTACAATGGCATGAGTCACAGCAACACTATGCAGAAGACCATCTATCCTCACAAGAATATGGTGAACATTGCTGCCACTCCCATGCTTTCAAAATAAATATTGTCTTTTCAAAATAGTTGCTTCATGGGAAGTTGTCTGTATTTGTGTTATATGTATCTCAAATGTACTCAACAACATTTTTTAGATGTCCTGTTTTGAAGTTCAGGATGATACAATGGAAATATATAGACTAGTATTGCAAAGACCTGGGTTCAAGACTCAGCTTTGGGACATTTTAGCTCTGTGACCTTGGATAAATCACTTCCTCTTTGGGGGTCTCAGCTTTCTCATTTGTGAAAATAGATGTTGAGGGGAGATGACTTAAAGGTCTCTTCTAACTCCAATAATCTATGACTCTAATTATTTTCAGAGTTTTCATGGCATTACTGTGAACATTCCCAATCATACAGAACACCTTTTCTTTCCTTTTCTTTTCTTTTTCTCCTCCCTCCCTCCTTCTTTTTCCTTCCTTCCTTCTTTTTCTTTCTTTCCTTCTCTTTCTTTCTTTTTTGAGATAGAGTCTCATTCTGTTGCCCAGGCTGGAATGCAGTGGCCTAATCTTGGTTCACTGTAACTTCCACCTCCCGGGTTCAAGCGATTCTCCTGCCTCAGCCTCCCTAGTAGCTGGGATTACAGGCGCCCAACACCACGCCCAGCTAATTTTTATATTTTTAGTAGAGATGGGGTTTTACCATCTCTTGGACAGGCTGGTCTTGAACTCCAGACCTCAGGTGATCTGCCCAACTCAGCTTCCCAAAGTGCTGGGATTACAGGTGTGAGCCACTCTGCCCAGCCCCAAACATCCTCCTTTGAATGTAGATTTGATTGTTTGGAACAGATAAAATTGATCAGAGCCAAGTCTGGGTAATACTATGTATGGCAAAGGTAGATGATACTATCTTTAAAACTTGGAATTTTCATTGATTCCTTTCTCACCTTTATTTCTGTATATTCAGTTGCTAGTGGCAGAAAACCCTACATAATCTGGCATAAGCGAAGAGAAAATTACTGGTTCATGTAACTAAAAATTCCAGGGTCTCTGGCTTCAGTCACAGGTTGATCCAGGAAGTAAAATGATGTCATTAGGACTCACACTTGGTTTTCTTCTCTCTCAGATCTGCCGTCTCCATGTTAGTTCCATTTTTAGGCATATTCTCCAGTGGGGGCAAGATTGTTGCCAGCAGCTTACATTTGATTTTCTCAGCAATCCACATAGATTCATTTTTCCCAACATTAACCAAAACTCCCAGAACTGACTTTTATTGGCTCTACTTGAGTCATTTGCTTATCAATGAATCCATCACAGAGACTAGGATTCTCTGATTGGTCAAGCGTGGGTCACATATTCACCCCTGGAGTTGGGGGAATTCAGTTTCACTGGAATCATACAGACTAAATATGGTGGAAAGATGCTTCTCCAAGTAACATCAATGTGCTGATCTCAAAAAGGTATAATGGACGCTGAGTAAGCTCTGTGTGTGAGTGTGTGTGTGTGTGTGTGTGTGTGTGTGTGTGTGCATGAGAGAGGTGTGAGACATCTAATCACTGGTTGCATTAGACATCCTTTGAAATGTTTCCTCTTCTCTGTTTTGATGAAGTATAGGCACTATCTCATTGTAGCTTCCTATCTAATTTCCTTGCCTGTAGTCATTCTCTCCTCAAATATATTCTAGGCATTGCCAACACAAGTCTTCCTAAAGCATTGTTTTGATCATTTTACTCTCCAGCTCAAAAATCTTTCAGAAACCTTCTTCTATCAAATTCTATATTCTTCAGCCTGGCATTTATGATCTTTCCACAATCTGGCTCCTGCATATCTTTCCAGGCTTATCTATCCACCTGCACTTGTTCCATGAGCCAACTAAGCTGCATTGCTTACCATCTCTGAACACACTGCATGTTTTCCTAACACTGCCTTTGTTCTATTTGTATGTTCTACCCCATCACCATTTCTCTCATCCTAAGTCTCATGCCAGGTGATGAAGTAGAGACTGCTAGTTCTCTTTAATATACGTTCTCCCCTTCTTCATTAGTGTTAGAACCACTGATTTTTAGCTGGGCACATGGCTACCCAATAGAGACTACTCTTGACCAAGGGAGCATAGTGTAGTGATGTATACAACTTCTGTAAGTGGCTTAGCATAGACGCGTGTGTTCCTTTCTGCCCCTACCTCCTTTATGCTTGCTGGAAAAAGGATATAAGGAACTTGAACAGCCATGATGGATCATAAGGTAGAAGCTGCATTTCAGGATGGTAAAGCCACATGATGGAAGGAGCCCATGGATCTGCTGATTAGAGAGTCACCTACACTGATGTGAGAGTAATACATTTTATTTTCTTTAAGCTACTGTTACTTTGAGCTTTTTAACTGCTACAGAAATCAATCCCTGTATGAAAATATATAGTTTAGGATAATTTTCTGGTGGCAGTAATAGGAATCATTCAAAGCTATGTAAAGCAAAAAAGGGAGAATTATTTTAAGGACAGAAGGATTTCTCACAGAACCTATGGGAAGGGATGAAGGAAGCCTCAGTAATAGAGCAATAGCTGGAATTAAAAAGTAAGGGGAGGCCAGGAAGCCCTCTCACTGTGTCTCATCTCTCCTTCTCTTCCTTCTTACTGAAAATTATTTACACAGTTGTCACAGAGAAGCTACAAATAAATATTTGTTTGATGGATGGCAATTTGTGTGTGTGATAAACTGGATCTAAAGTCAATTCTCAAAACGTTTTGTTATATATATGTAGCTTGTTAAAGTGATTCTTTTGAAGGGGGGAATCATACTTTTTAGAGTCTAAGCTCTCTCTTAAACCCTTTCTCTCAGCTTTCCAATTTTTCCCAGTCACTTATTCCAACATCAGAAAGGGGGCCTGAAATACAGGATTGTCCATAATTAATATCATGACAGACACTTTTGAGATTGCTCTGCTTTTTTACAGGAGTTGCAAAAGCCAGTTTTTATGAGAACACAAGCACTGGCACTCACTAACTATTTTGGCAGACAAGGAAATGATAGATTAATTACTTTTGGTACATTTTTCCCATAACTGTCTTTTTTTTCCATTTCATTTTTGCATTGTTACTATTTACCAGTCTGGGTTCTCACTTACACCTAGTTTTTGCCCTTCAGGGTTTCTTATATTCTTGCCAACTCTTTGATATGCTTGATAAGATGTTTTATATATATTTATATATATTGCTTTTGGTTTGAGAATCAGCCAGAGCCTCTAGTCTGCCATACTACCAGACACAAAAGTTCAATATGTTTTCACTTCATTTGTTTATAAGATATTAACCTGCATTCCAAACACCAGGGCCCTAACTCTGGTGGCCTAAGCTCCCCATCCACAAAAATGAAGAATAACTACCTTTCCACCTGCATCAAATTGTTTTTTGTACAAGACTCATGTAATCATTAACATGAAGTCAGTTTGCAACTGGAAAATACCATGAAAATACACATTTTCTTAACTCTGAAAACAAAACAGAGGCAAACAAGTAATAAAAGTTATAACTAAGGGTAACAACCTTAGAATGGTTTGTTCAATTTACAATGTCTATATATTTGCACTCATCTGCTTTTTTTCTGGCCCAAGGTATAAATGAGAAAGTCTTAAGATAAAAAAAAGCAATATTATTTTATACGTTATATTTGACACTAAGATGTATAATTTACATTTTTAAAAAATAAAGAGAAAAAAATAAAGAGAAAAAGGCAACCTTGAGCACACTATAAAATCTTTCGCTCTTTTTTTTTTTTTTTTTGAGATGGAGTCTCACTCTTGTCACCCAGGCTGGAGTGCAATGGCGCGATCGGCTCACTGCAACCTCTGCCTCCCGAGTTCAGGTGATTCAAGGTTCAAGTGATTCTCCTGCCTCAGCCTCCCGAGTAGCTGGGATTACAGGTGCCAGCCACCATGCCCGACTAATTTTTTATATTTTTGGTAGAAATGGGGTTTCACCATGTTGGCCAGACTAGTCTTGAACTCCTGACTTCAGGTGATCTGCCCACCTCAGCCTCCCAAAGTGCTGTGATTACAGGTGTGAGCCACCGCGTGCGGCCTTTTGTTTTGTTCTTTTGAGACAGGGTGTCACTCTGTCGCCCAGGCTGGAGTGCAGTGGCGTGATCTCGGCTCACTGCAGCCTCCGCCTCCCGGGTTCAAGTGATTCTCCCACCTCAGCCTTCCAAGTAGCTGGGACTACAGGTGTGTGCCACCATGCACAGCTGATTTTTTTTTTTTTGGTAGAGATGGGGATTCACCACGTTGGCCAGGCTGGTCTTGAACTCCTTACCTCAAGGATCTGCCCACCTTGGCTTCCCAAAGTGCTGGGATTACAGGCATGAGCCACCGTGCCCATCCAAATCTTTCACATTTTTAAATTTTGTGAAATAGCTGTCCTTTTTATATATAGGTAAGCTATCAAACTTAAGATGCTCACAGCCCTTTACATACTTTGTAGGCTGAGATTCTGAGTGTCTAATATTCTGTAATGTATCTTGGTCTCTGTGCTGCAAGAACACTGAAGTATTATTATAGGTAACAATCTATATCACTCTTCTCAAACAGCGCTAACAGGTTAAGTATTCAAGAGGAACGTCTTTCAGTATATTTCAAAAAGCCTCATGGATGGCAGGTGATTTGTAAATGGACCAACACAGGACTCAGGCATATATGGTTACTGCTTACTATTTCCTATAGATCATGATGTCTTAGGTCTTATGTAGAATATATCATAGGACTTGTCCTCTAAACATTCACATACCAAGACTGCACTCTGCATGCATGCCATTCACTCATTCTGCATTTACTGAGTCAGTCCTACTGCATGTCAGACCTTGTGCCTGTTCTCAAGAAGCTCGCAGTCCAGGAAAATGGAGAAATACAGATACAATTATAACTCTATGTGATAAGTGTTACAAAGAGATACGGTGTTATGGAAGCCCTGGTAGGGGCACTTAGCCCATACTGGAGTGGCTGGGATAGGGCTGAGTGGCCAACAATAGGGAAGGGTTCACAGTGGAATTGATGTCTAGGCTAAATAATGAATAACAAATAATTAGCAAGGCAAGGAAAAGGTAGGAGATCAAGACATAAAAAGAAACAGCATATGGAAATACAGGGTTGTATGTGAGTACGGCAAGACTGGGGAGCCTAAGTGGTTTGCTGTATATTTAATTTATTCATTTCACGTAGCTACTATTGACATACTTGTCTCCCTATATATGTTTGAGTCCGTGGATGGTGGGGACTTTGTAATGGTTTCTCTGTCCCTATGTCTAACAGGAGGCACACAGATGGAGTGCAATAAAATGTTTGATGAATAAATGACCAGCTATGAGGTGTAAGAGAGAATAGGAATCCATTAATGAGAAAGGTCATTTCTAGTGGCAATGAATATCAGATAAGATGGATTTAAGAATTATTTAGAAATTAGGATGAATAAGACTTGGTGATATATTGGCGATGGGGTATAAAATAAGAAAAACTGGATTTCTAGGTTTCTGGATTACAGATGCATGATAATAGTTATAATGGTATAATAACAATAGCTAATATTTATTAGGCACTCTGTGTCATGAAGTACGCAAAGTGTTTACATGAATTAAGCCATTTAAACTCTTAATGACTCAGTGAGGCAGGTTCTGTATACTCATTCACTGATGAGAAAATTAGGGCTAGAGAGATTCATTTGCCTAAGGTCACTCAGCTAGCAGGTGGCAGGCTCAAGCCCAGTAATTCTGACTCCAACAACCATACACATAGTCCACTTTTCTTTACTGCCTCTAATAGATGAGATTAATACCCAGAATGATGGTCCTATTAAATAAGTGTATCACATAAATGCACGTTTCTCTTTTGCTAAACATAGAGACACATACTATGACTGCCTCTATTATTATTATTATTTTTTGATTTTTGGGATCTTGGCTCTTTCTGTATTTTTCCTACCTGGAAGACCTAAAGTGGGGTAGAAGTTTGATAAAACAGTTGGCACAAAAGATGAGAGAAGACAGGTACAGACATGACATTCTCGAACGCTCTGGCAGTTGCTGGAATGATGGGATCTGGGTTCTACAGGATTCCTCCCCTCCCATCCCCCGCCACACACACACACGTCGTAAGGTGTATATGGCCGCGGAGTCTCAGGTTGGTTCTAGGAGTCCTCAACCCACAGCAAAGGTGCCTCTTCTCCCTCCTGGAGAGCCCAACATGCTTGAAGTTAACCTCAGGCCGCCTCTCGGGCCCGGCGAAACAGAGCGCGGGCCCCACGAAACAGAGCGCAGCTCCAGCTCGCGCTGGTTCCCAGGGAAACCGCCCGCGGAGGAACCTGGGGCCAGGGCCGTGACACCTGCGACGAGCCCCGCCTGGCGCCAGGGGGCGCGGAAGCGCGTCCGCCCCCAGGCCCCATGCCGGGCTCGCCCCGCCCCTGCCGGCCACACCCCCCCTACCCCGCCCTCCCTCCGTGAGGACCGGCCGCTCCCGGCTCCCGGCCCCCGGCCCCGCTTCCGGCGCAGGCGCAGTCCCGCGTTCCCTCGGCGGCTGCCGGCGTAGTGAGCCCGCCGCCGTGGAGTGTAGCGGAAAGGGCTCGCCGTCCTCCTCCGTTTCTCGCTGCTTCGGGACGCGCTCTCTGCGGCTCTGTGAGCGCCCCTGAGCGCCGGCAGCGGCCGCGGTGGGTTCTTCAGGTGAGTGCGGCGGCGGGAGGGAGAGGCCCGGAGCGTAGAGCACCGCCCCCCTCGGCGCCCGCGCGCCCGCCTCTGGCGAGTCGGCCAGGAGGGGCGGCCGCGGCAGGTGCAGGTGCTGGCGCCGTGCAGGGCGCGGCACGCGGGGGTTCGGCGAGATGCCCAGGCCCGGTGAGCTCGCTCTCCGCCTGGGCACTTGGGCTCCGGGCCCTTGGGGGCGGCGTGTGGGGGGGACCTTGGCGACCCGGGTCAGCCGGCCCCCCCCTGGGCTGCTGGTGGGCGTCGGGCGGCGGCTCCTCCCCCGGGCACGGGCGCGTTACACATTAACTGCGCGGTCCCGCGCGCCCGGGGCAGGGAGCCCGAGTCCAGCGGGTTACCTGGCGGCGGGCGGGCGCGGCCGGCAGCGGAGGGCCGCGGTCGCGAAGAGGATGAAGAGAGAGTTCCCGAACAAGTCGGAAGCAGCTCACAACACCGGACGCCGCGCGGCAGGGCTGTGGACCTGGGGTGGTTTCGTGCCCCAGTCTTAGGAAACTACGCGCGAGGCACCGTGCTGAGGCGTAGAGGTCACCCTCGGGAGGTTTCGGTGAAACCTGGTGGGAAATTCCGGGCAGGCGCCCGGAGTCGCGCCCAAGTAGGCAGCTCCGTGCCGCCAGACTTGTGTTCGGGGGAGTTGAGACGAACTGCACAGGTGGGATTGCATGGCTCTGCCCTCCCAGCGTTGACAACTCGCCCCGACCGCCCAGGAAGCGCGAGCTTCCTGGCTCCAGAAGTGATGATGCTGGGTGGAAGTCGCAGCATGTGAAGAGTTGCCGGTTGTTATGGGATTAAAAAGGATGAAAGGGTAAGGTCTTGAAAGACACGAGCGCTGAGTTAGTTAGTACTGATTACTGAGAGGCAATTTAGTTTCATGGAAATGTTGCCTGTTCGGAGGCTCCCTGTTATACACTCTACTGTTTCACCCCACCTCCTTCAGTTCAGTGTCGGGTTAAAAGCCTTGTAATCTCTTGCAGTGGAATGATTGCATAATTGGAGGAGGGGCCCATAAGAGGATTACAACAAAACTGTTCCATTGTAAATCAGTTGAAAGACCCAGTTCTTGTTCATTATCCTTTTTCTCATTTTGTTGTTCATGAAGGTTTTTTTTTTCCAGTGCTGAATGACAAATCAAGGAGAAAAGAGGCAGAATAGGGTTGTAGACCAATCGTAGTAAATATTTGATACTGTTAAATATTTCACCAGTTTTATGGGGCCTTGTTCTGTTATCATTTGTTATTTATTTACTGGTACTGTGCATTTTGATAGGACTTTTCATGTTTGGACAGACAGTGTATTCCAGATGCGGCTTATGTGATCTAATCCTAAAGCCCTTGTGGAATTTATAGAAATAAACAGTTATACAATTAAGTAGTCAATTTTTAAACTATTAAATGAAAAGCCATTGTATTTTTTTCCATTACAGTAATGTTACATATTAATGTATACCTTTGTGAACCAAAGTGTTTGATACAACTCTTCCTTCTGTGTTTGGTAAACAACTCATCTGTGGTACTGAATACTTGTAATCTTTCACCAGGATGGCCATTTAATGTTTAGCTGCTTTGTGGGATTTCTGAATAGATCCTATTGTACTTTTTGAATTAGTGTAGTTATCCATATGTTTCCTTTAATATTCTTTACCTTTGATTTTGTCTAAACTCTCATCCTCCCCCAACACACACATCCTCTACAAATAATTTTTAAAATGGAAAGGTTCTTAGAAATCTGTTTCACCCCCTCATTTTTTAAATATGGCAGGAAAAAATACTTTGTAGATTACAGTAGTTTTATATGCATTATAGTAGTTACTATACTTTTTTCCTCCTCAACAGGAGTCAGTGAACAAATTAGTGAGCTGGCTGAATGAAAAATTATTTAATGTTCAGCTCCATCACTTACTGTGCATAAAACCTTGAGTAAAACATTTAACCTGTTTGAGCTTATTTTCTCCATTTGTCAGTGGAAATACTGTTGGGTTGAAATTGCTAATATTCTGCTGTTTTTTATGTTTCAACCTAATATGAACTTCATAATGGTAAGATGAGGATTTAATAACATACTCCATTAGAGATGTGGGGAAGGGGAGAAGGAACCAGTGTGAGCTTGATTGTGTGCAAGGCACTGTGTGTGCTTGTTTTCGATACCTTGACTCCTCAGTCCTCTGGACATTCCCGGGATATAGGTGGTTTATCAAATTTTACAAGTCAGGAAATGGAGGCTTAGAAAGTTGCGATAATTTGTCTGTGGTTACTTAGTTGTAGGTGGTCGTACAGCTGGCCAGTGACAGAGCCGGTATTAAAAACTGTATCCGACTGCCCAAAATGGAACGTAGTGCTTTTGTTTCTTACATTCCTGGTCTGCACCTTCTATTAAAGAGCTTTGTAACTATAAGGAGGCACACAGATGACAAGTGTTACCATTTGTATTTCTGGTTTAAAAATATCCAAGTTTTCTGAAGACGGTGATACCAGCATTGCTACTACAGTTACTTTTAAGTCTAGTGCTTATCAAGCCAAGTCCTGGTGTAAGCTTTATACTCATTTACTCTCAGAGTGAGCGAGGAGATAATACTTTATCCCTATTTTGTAGTTGAGAAAATTGAGACCCTGAGACCTTATGTAGTTTGCTCAAGGTCACATAGTTAATTAAGTGACAGGTCTAGATTAGATGTCAGACAGTTTGTCTTCCATGTCTGTGCTCTTAACCACTACACTCTGTCATTTCTTCATGTATAAGTGGTAATGCTAAAGAATTGTTTGCTCATAATCACTACATTATCACTTCTTTATGTGTAGCTTATAATGCTGAAGAACTGTTTGTAATTTAGCTTTTATGAGATACGTAATGTTAATGTAATATGTAATTCTCATTGTGTCACCAGAGATTTTTTTAAATCAAATACTCATTGAGCATCTACTCTGCAAGTCACAGTAGGGGTTAAAGGAAACTGTTCTTAAGGAATATGGAAGGTAGGGCCTTATAATCATTCCCATATCTTTTATAAGTTCTTCAAAATGTAGAACGCACTTTACATATTTTAATGAATGTCAACTAAGACAAAGTGCTAGGATAGTTGAGTAGTGGAGAGGAAGGACAGATGGATAGTGGGTAGAGATATTTGTGCATTGAGGTAATGAGGGAAAGCTTTGAAGATATTCCAAGGGAGTACGCTTTTTCACACTAAACTTTTTTCCGATATAATTCTGATTAAGATGCAGTTCATCAAAGGATAGTAAATTGGTTACTACGCATTTGATATCCTAAAAACAAAATATCTGAGCTTTTGTAAACTGCTTTCTAGCTTGTTTCTCCTTTTTTATACTACTATCCTTAGTTGTACCAGATGGTACTCTTTTTAAAAATTTTATGCTTTTATAATACTGAGTACCTCTTTTTTGGTATTTATGAACTTTGATATTTGTGTTGTATTTGTAATTGTTTCTAGGGCCCTAGAAACATGTTTATTGACAAGGTGGTCTCTTCCTCTAGTCTACATGTGCTTCGAGAGTAGGGCTTACCTCATTTTATAGCTTTAACATCGGGCCAGGTAAGTACTGTGCTGTGTTTGGTGATGGATGATCAGTTGAAGAATGTTAGGATGTATTGAAGCTGCTCTAGCAGTAGAAATTGAAATGAATATTGAGAAATGAAGGGACAAAGGAAGGAAGAGGAAGATATTTATACAACTGGGAGCATTAACTTGCTATCTCTATTTTCCCTTCTGCTTTCCTTTTCAACTTACCACTAAATGAGGTAGTTTTGTAAGCTTACATCGTACATAGTCATGGTTAGAGAAAAGTGGAAAAAGTAATCTGATTTATCTTAGAATATAGGGCAACACGAAATTAGATAACTGTAGCCGTAAACTGATATTACTTAGAGGAAAAAGAATGAAAATTATTCAAATAGTTCAAGTTCATGAAAGATTTGATGCTTGTCGTTAACAGTAGGATTGTAAATATAATCATAATGGCAGTTGATGAAATTCCCCTGAGGGGTATGGATACATACACAAATAAGTATATGAATTGACAGCTTAGTATGAAGAAACTATTCAAGAATGTGAGAATGCCCTATGAGCATAAAGGAGCATATAGATGATAGCTTAGAACCACTTAAATAAGTGAATTGTAATTTGATATGCCCAGATAAAAGTAATAGTATTGAATATTTGTTTGGGAGCATCTGGTTGTCAGATAAGGATAAAGTATAAAAGAAAAACCAAAATAAGTTTGAAAAAACAATAAGCAAATTTGTATCAATTCTCTGTGGGGAAAAGAATCATATTTGAACTACATGCCTCATAAAGACTAGTTTTCCCTTTCTTTCCTTTTACCTAAGATAAATAAAGATACCTTCTGATTTGTAAGACAAACCCCTCAGTATGCTTTTGCTATTTCCCCCATTACATTTTTTTCTTTCTTAGATCTTTATAAAATCATACATTTGTGTTGTGCTTTACAATGTATACATTTTTACATTGATATGCCATTTGATTTTCTCAAATGTAGGCAGGGGAGATAATATCACTACCATTATAGATGTCAAAACTGAAGCTTAGAGAGATTAAATGACTTGCGTCAGTTCACACAGCTTGTCAGTGACAGAATCTGAACTAGAAGGAAGGTTTTCTGAAGTTAGTCTGTTAAAATGCTCAGGTTTTCTCAAACTTCAATTTATCCAGTTTTGATACTCTCGCAAAGTATTTACTGTTTCATTTCTATCTTTTTCAGAAAAAATGTAGCCTGAATAACTGTCTCCACTCTTTACCGCTTTGCTATTCATTCCTTCTCTAAAGACTCTTGTTTGTTTATTTATTTAGTCAGTGCGTATTTCAGCACCTGTTGAATGTTTAGTTGGCATATATTCTTAAGAGAATATGTAAAATGAAGCTTCCATTATTGAGAAAAAGAAATTTGGAAAATGATTTTTTTTAAAAATTATACTTTTAAGTTCTGGGATACATGTGCAGAATGTGCAGGTTTGTTACATAGGTATACACGTGCCATGATGGTTTGCTGCACCCATCAACCCATCATCTACCTTAGGTATTTCTCCTAATGCTATCCCTCCCCTAGCCCCCCACTCCCCCACAGGCCCTGGTGTGTGATATTCCCCTCCCTGTGTCCGTGTGTTCTCATTGTTCAACTCCCACTTATGAGTGAGAACATGCGGTGTTCTGTTAATTTAAATAAATATTTAATTACAAATAAATATTTGTAATTAAATATTAGCTCATTGTATTATTACAAATAATTATTTGTAATTAAATATAATATTAACTCATAAGTTCAGAACATTTTCTGAAAACTGTCAACATAACACACTGCAATAACTAACATCTGTACTCATGTCAGGTTGTACATTGAAGTATTGTGGAATTAGGCCGGGCATGGTGGCTCACACCTGTAGTCCCAGCACTTGGGAGGTTGAGGCAGACAGTTACTTGAGGTCAGGAGTTCGAGACAAGCCTGGTCAACATGGCAAAACCCCATCTCTACTAAAAATACAAAAAATTAGCTGGGTGTGGTGGCAGGCGCCTGTAATCCCAGCTATTCAGGAGACAGATGTTGCAGTGAGCCGAGATTGTGCCACTGCACTCCAGCCTGGGCGACAGAGCGAGACTGCATCTCAAAAAAAAAAAAAAAGTATTGTGGAATTAGTGGGAATTCATTTGTGATCTATTATAATAAAAATGGGAAAATTGTGTAGCCTGATTGACCATTTGAGTAATTTTGCCCTTGGGCTATTAATTACATTTGCATTTATAAACATAGAATGCTTCTTAAAAGAGAAATGTGATTTTTTTTTTTGTCATAACCAAAATGCTGGTTTGGGAAGCCAACTTTAAAATTATTATGAAAGCTAATGAAAAAATGACTTTATATATATACTTGTTTTGTTTTTTCCTCCTTTATTATACAGTATTTGAATAAATTTTGAACTTTCCTTTTTATTTTGAGAGCACTATAAATTATGGAGAGTTTCAAATAAGGTAAGTAGACACAATAGTATAATGAACCTAAAAGTTTCCATCATGTAGCCCAGTAACTATCAACAGTGATCAGTCCTCATCCATCCACTTCTCCCACTTCTATATTATTTTGAAACAAATTGCAAGTCCTGTGTAATTTCACCTGTAGGTATTTCAGTATTTCCCAAAGATAAGAGCAGTTAACTACAGTACTTTTACAAACTTTGTTCTTTATTTATTTTTTCATTTTAATCTACATTTCCTGCTTTTATTATTACAAATTTTAAAAAATTAACACTAATTCCTTGGTATAAAATATCTACACTTTTTAAAAAAATACACAGGAATATGGGTACTATAGTAAATTCAAGTTTCTGTTTATTTTGATTTATGTGCTGTTTTTTTTTTTCCAAGTCCTGTAAGGAGCTGAATAAGTATTTTAAATTCTGGCATAGTAACAAAACAGAGGAGGAAATGATAACAAAAATAATATAGGGGAAAATAATAGAACACAAAGCAATAGCAAATGCTCATTTCAATAGCAGTGCTTTAGAGAAACTTCAGTTTTGTCTTTGTGAAAGTAAGAGAAGGGTTCAGAGATTAAACATTATTCTGTTTGGATTGTTCACTTCTTTTTTTTTATACTTTAAGTTCTGGGATACCATGTGCAGAACATGCAGGTGTGTTACATAGGTATACACGTGCCATGGTGGTTTACTGCACCCAGGATTGTTCACTTCTTAGAGATCCTTTGCTGTGATTTAACCTTTATTCCCATCTCCCTACTCCCTATCCATTTCAGCTTCTAAGTGTATCTCAGATGTAGTGGAGTTAGGTGTTAGAGTCAGACACACCAGAGTTTGAATACTAGCTCTGTTACTTTTTGTCTATTTGACAAAATTAATCTCTCTCAGCCTCATTTTTTTTTATATCTGTAAAGTAGGGATAAGAACCATTTCAAATGAATGCTCTGAAGATTAACTGGAATAATTGTGTGTTTGTGAATAAATATAAATAAAGCTGTTCTGAATGTTTTCCATACGTATATATGCCTCCATCCCCTCATTCCCAGTGCATGACCTTGGCATTAGATCAGACAGTAATCGTTTAACCAGCCTCTAGTCTCCAGTGAAGTTCTCATTGCCTTGGGAGTCATTTTTAAATGACTACATTACAATACATCTATACTTTCTAAAATGTAGATCTCACCATCTCTTCAGGATAAACTTTAAGCAACATTTTCTCTTTTAAAGAAGGCTTTTAATGGTCTGTCACAGTCTGCCTCTCCAGCCTGCTTTTCTGTTACTGTCTCCTTTGTTAGTTTTGTTAGTGCCAGACCCTTATTCCCTGACTGTCTTATCCTATTCCCCTTGCCCATCTACTGGACTTGTATTCAGCACTGAAAATCTGACTTATATTTTACTTCTCCTTGAGACATTCTCTTCTTCCCTCTTCCCTCCCCACAACCCTCAGAATAATCATGCCGTGGCTCGTAGAGGCTGTGTGCCATCTCTTTGGTCCATTTGTATCTGTATTCTTAGCACTTAGTATCAGGATTTGCCCGGAGGTGTTGAAGCTGGCAATCATCCTTCCATTCCAACAAGAATAAATATAATTTATCACATATATGTATGAAATAAATGTATTTAATATATATAGTAAATGTTGAAGGTTTTTAAAGAAGTGATGGAATTTGTAACTAATTCATGGAATTTATAACAGTTCAATTCATTATATGCTATTGAAGTAGCAGTCTCATTTTTAATCTCAGAAACTGTTTCTTTCATAATTCATGTTAAATTAAGAAGTCATTTGGGAATTTAAAAAGCATCTGGACTTTCCTCCCTGCCCCCCTTCCACAACTGTCTGTGAATAAATTGAAAGAGGAAAATAGTGCTTACATAATCTTAAACCTTTTCTTTTGACATGTCTTGGAATATTTAATTTCTATTATTGTGATAATACAAGTAAAACAAAATTATACTACAGGATTTATAGATGTTTACTTTTTTTGAGGAAAATCACTCAAAACAATAAGCTTTTAAACCCAAACTCAACAATCATTGCTTTTTGTTCTTAGTGATAGTGCTTGTGCTGATACAATATGATCAAAATATTTGGCCAGTATTAGGAAATGTCCTAGAGATGATTATAATAGTAAGAGCCAGTCTTAATTGGTAAGTGCCAGATATGGTGCTAAGCTCTTTAATTCTCATGACTACCTTAGGAGATAGGTACAGTTTTCTCCCCTTGCCCTTTCGTGTGTGTGTGTGTGTGTGTGTGTGTGTGTGTGTGTGTGTGTGAGAGAGAGAGAGAGAGAGGATCTTTCTCTGTTGCTCAGGCTGGAGTGCAGTGGCACAATCACAGTTCGCTACAGCCTCAACCTTCCTGGCTCAGGAGTAGCTGGGACCACAGGTGTATGCCACCACACTCTGCTAATTTTAAAATTTTTTGTAGAGATGGGGTCTCGCTATGTTGCTTTTGGTTGTTGCTTAAACATCTTGGGCACAAGCAACCGTCCTGTCTTGGCCTTCCAAAGTTCTGAGATTACAAGAACCACTGTGCCTGACCTGTCATCTCCATTTTTAGATGAGAAATTGAGACTTAGCTCTCCAGGTCACTTTATTAGTAACTGGTGAAGCCAAGATTTGAGACTGATTCCAGAGTACAAGCTATTTCATGAGATAGTGAATACTGGTTAAGTTACCCTGTTGGCTTTTCTTCTAGTAGGCAAGTACATTCCTTTATCTACCAGGATTATTTGATCCAATTCTACACTGAAAATAGATGAAGATATTTGGGCTCAGATAAGTTACCTGCCCAGGTTCATAGATAGATCTCAGAGCTTGATCAGGAGCCTTAGCTTTCTTCTTCAGGTACTGATGCTTCTACTCTGCTCTGTTGCCATATTACCTCCTTTGTTGGAAATGATTTACTTTCTGAGTGTAGTGCTTTGAGGAATTTTAGTAAACATAGAATTCAAATTATTTAATTTTCACATATATTAAATTGATATGAAAAAAGATAAAAATCACAGCTTTAGTTTTTTTTTTTTTTCTAAAATTAAAATTCTGTGTTTCCCATTTGTCAAGGTAAGTCCAAATTAGGGGAATGTGCTTTTTGTGGAAAAATGGATTTTATTTTTTCTTTTGGACTACTGATATAAATCAAGTTGCTAGATTTCATTTAAAATATGTATATGCATTTTATTCATGTTCTTCAGATGTTTCATTGAAAATATTTTCCCATTAATCCTGATTTCTTGAGTTGTCCTAGGGATGGCTTTTGTTTTCAAGAAACATTTTAAAAATTCACTTTAATTAGAAAAAGTAAATTTCATAAGTTATTAGGATCTTTCTAGGCATTTATTAAATGAGTTAATATGTATGAAATTCTTAGCACCACTATCTGACAACATAGTTAACCTTCAGTAAAGATTGGCTGTTGTTTTTGCTGTGATAGTACTGATTTCGAGAAAGAAAAATTAACAGGAAATGCATATTAGGGATCAGAAGCAAATTGTTTTGATCAACTTTTTCTTGTGGTCTGCAGTCTGCTTTATTACCTGGAGCTCAGTAATAAGGTCAGCCAAGTTGTGTTGGTGATTCACCCATAAGAATTTAATGTGATCATCTTTTTTACATATTGGTCATGATCCTTGACAAGTTTAATTTACTAATTGGGATAATCAGTTGAAATTAGTTCTTTTTGAATCACTCATTGCTTAATGCGAAAGATACTACTGCTTAAAAATAGTAGTTTATTTTACTCTTATAAAGACGTATGTGAAATAAATCCTAAAGCTTCTATGTATTTAAAGGGCAAAAGATTTTCAGACCAGTGAGATTGGCAGCTCATTACCAGCTAAATTACATTTTGTGGAAATTTTACGTGCTTGAAAAAGGGATTAAATTTAATCTCAAAATAATCTCCTTTTCAGAAGTGACTTGAATTTAGACAGTATTTAAATGTATCCCCCAGAAGGGAAACATTGTAGGTTAGAAGCACTGCTCAGAGGCATTGTCCTAAGTGCTATATAACAGGGGTCCCCAGTTCCTGGGCTATGGACCTAAAGTGGTCTGTGGCCTGTTAAGAATTGGGCCACACAGCAGGAGGTAAGTGGCAGAAGGTAAGTGGCGGACAAGCGAGCATTCCCACTTGAGCTCCACCTCCTGTCAGATCAGCAAGCTGCATTAGATTCTCATAGGAGTGCGAACCGTATTGTGAACTGCACATTGCGAGGGATCTAGGTTGCATGCTTCTTAAGAGAATCTAATGCCTGATGATCTGAGGTGGAACAGTTTCATCCCGAAACCATCTCCTCCCACCCTCTGCCCTGTCTGTGGAAAAATTGTCTTCCACGAAACTGGTCCCTGGGGCCAAAAAGGTTGGGGACTGCTGTTATGTAGTATTATCCCTTTTAATTTTCATTCTGTTAGGTAGCAAAACCAAGACACAGATTTCCAGATGGAAGAACCTAGGCTCAGATTGTCTCAGTAATTTGACAGAAGTGGGATTCAAACCTGCCTCTCTTCGAGACTTGTACTTTATATTCATAGCTTGTGCTCCAGCTAATGGAGTAACTGCGTTTTGTATAGATGCTTTGCTTTCACATGGTGGACATGTCTGGAAAGCCCTTACAAAGGTTTTGTCTTTCTCATTTCTTGCTTGTTGTTTGGATCTTTCCTTTGGCTTTATTTTTTCGGGAATCCTTTGTCTCTGATTTATTTGTCCTTCCCCTGTGGTCTCTGAGTTTATTTGCATCTTCTGTGGCATTTATCACATATCATTGCCTCTACTTGTCAGTCTCCTACTCTAATAGGCTGTTTGAAGGCAGAGTAGATTTTTCTTCTTCCCAGATCCTGGCACAGAGTAGGTCATTAGTAAATACTTGCTGAAAGAATGGCTGAAATACTGTGTTTATATGTGGGAAAAATAGGGTTAATGTTGCAGGCATGATGGATTTTAATTCAAAACTAAGAGAAACATTTTCACTAGAACAGTGGAACAATGGAGTGGCAAAGCAGTTCTACTTGTAAGTGTGTCGTGGTGGTTAAGAGCTTGGACAGTAGGGTCTAATAACGGTAGGCTTTAATTCTGACTACTCTAAGCTACAGTTTCCTCAACCATAGATGCGCTATGCTTAATATTTAGTAAGTGCTCAACGAATACTAGCTGTTATGGGAGGAGCCACCTTAACTTCCTGTGAGATTGGGGCTGGTAGTTAAATGACTTGGCTCCTTGGCTTCCCATTCCCTTCCTCTCTCCCTGGATTATTTTGAAGCAAATCCAAGTAATCTTATTTCATCTATAAATACTTCAGTGTGTATCTTTTTTAAAAGATAAGGATTTTAAAAATACAACCATTATGCCATTATTATCCCTAAAATTAACTATAATTCCTAATAACATAATTTGTTTTTACAGTTGGTTTATTCAAAGAAGAATCCAAACAAGGGCCACAGATTGTGTTTAGTTAATTCTCTTAAGTTTATAAGTTCCCTCTACCTTTTTTTTTTTTTTACAGTTTATTGGAAAAACCAAGTAGTTTGTTTATGATGAGAGTTTCCCAAAGTCTAGATTTTGCTGTTTTTGTCCCTGTGGTGTTATTTAACATGTTCCTTTCTCCTCTGTATTTACTATAAACTGATGACCATCAAGAGGCTTGTTTGATTTGGGGTCTTTCTTTTTTTTTTTTTCCTTAGGCCAGAATGCTTTATTAATGGCAGTGATGTTCATTTCTTATTTGCCACATAATATACATAATGTTTGATTGTCTCCGTTTTTGTGACAAGATGTGATCAGTGAGTTCAGGTACTGTCATTCTGATTGATTAACTATAAAGTTCCTCAAACAACCTTTTACCTTATGGTTTTAATAGCTATTTAAATAATTATAGCCCTAAATCCATTATTTCATTAGGATTCCAAAGTTATATTTATTAAGTGGAATTCTGCTAAAAAGAACTTTTTCTCATGAGCTGTTCAGTTCTTTGATATACAGGAAAGCCAGATAAAATACTTCATTCTTTCATTTTATTTACCAATTTTGAAAATAATGAATTGGTTCCATAGCATTGATCAAAGAAGGCCAGTAAGGTACTTTGCTTTATTTTTAGTGTCATTATGACCTCATGGATTTAAAAATATTTGCCTTTCAGTTCTTTGCAGATATTATCCTTTTTGATGTTCAGATTGTCCCGTTTTTGGTTAGTGGGAGTCCGTTTGATATCAGTCCAGTAGTTTTTGATGGTGTACTTGCTTTCTGGTATAACAAGATGTTCCAGGGTCCTTTCGTACATTTCTGTCCCAGGCTGGAATCAGCCATTTTTCCCAAGGAGCCTGTGTTCTTTTTTTGGAGGACATGGTATTACTCTGAGTACATGGATGCGCATTGCTCCTGAGTTGGTCAGCGTTGCTATGCTGACCAACTTTTCATTGGATAAACTTAGAATTTTTTTTCTGGTGTTTCTGAGTCAAATTTAGGCCTCTAGGATTTAAATTCTTTGATTTTATATTTGTATTTTTTCTAATATGCTGAAAATCTTAGTTCCAAATGACATTAGCATAACTTATTTGCTTCATCTTATAACAAAGTTTCAGAATCACAGTATCAATATTACTACTGTTATTAACATTGAAAATAGGTTATGACTTTTTTTACTTCCTTTTGCTTTTAGAATACATTCCATTAGGGATATATATTTATGTTGTTATGTTTTAAAATCACTCGAAGTAGTTCTTTTCTGTGTGGTTAAGCTACCGTCTCAGTACACAAGTTTATTTGCTTTATGTTTAGGGATTCTTTTTTAAACTTTAATTTTTACTGTTTACATGGTTCCAAGCTCAAAATCAAATCTGTAAAGCAAGGTACTTACAGAAAAAAGTCTAGCTTTCATATTTTTCACTCTGTCATCTCTCCTTCTATAGGTAACCATTTTGCCTGCTTTTTTTTCTTTTGTTCTTTTTTTTTTTTTTTTCAGGATAGGGTCTCGTTCTTTCACCCAGGCTGGAGTGCAGTGGTATAATCAAAGCTTACTGTACCCTCAAATTCCTCAGCTCAAGCCATCCTCCCATCTTAGCCTCCCAAGTGGTTAGGACTATAGGCCTGCACTATCACACCCAGCTAATTTTACAACGTTTTGTAGAGACAAGATCTCACTATGTTGCCCAGGCTAGTCTTTTAACTCTTGGCCACAATTGTCCTCCTGCTTCTGTGTGTCAAGTTTTTGGGATTACAAGTGTGAGCCACTGAACTTAGCCTTTCCATTAAAAAAAAAATTATATATATATATTTATTTATTTTTATTCTCCTTTTTTAGATAAAAGGTAGTTTACTGTTATTTATCCTGTTTTTTATCTTACTGGTATATCTTCGATGTCACTTCATAGCGATACATGGATATGTATTTTACATCTGTGCAGTGCTTCATTATGAGGATGTACCCTGGTTCATTGAATCAGTTTTTTGCTATTACAAAGAGTGCTGTTGTCATGTTGCCAGTTTATCTTTAGGATAAAGCCGCAGGAGTGGCATGCTGGGTCACAGGTTTAATATCATTTTGAAGTTATTGCTAAATTTTCCTCCATAGGATTTGTACTATTTTGTATTTCCAGAAATGCAAATGCTTTTACGTTTTATGATTCAGTGAACCTTCAGGATATAAAGAGGTGAATTCATAGTATATGGGATAGAAGAAAGAATCATAAATAGTTACTGATTAAAATGTCAAAATTTAATGCAAACGTAATACAAAGGTTTTTTATGTTAATGAATTGGTTAGTGTACTTGCCTGAACTATATTCAAGTGAAAATGAATTATGTACTTTGAATATAGCAGTTTTCTTGGTATATGTGGGTATATGGATTATGAATAAAAAATGAAAATTCTTTTGGGTGAAAAAATAATAAATTTTAATGGAGTATTAAACACCTTACATTCCTTATTAATCTCATCTTTCATTTGGCATAGTGAATATTTTATGTGAAAAAAGCAAGGACTAGTTTCATTTTGAAGAATAAATCATTTGCTATTAGTAAACAGCTGATTGGATTTGAAATTTGTCATTTGTAGATTTAATTGTTGCACTTTGGGTTGTCTATATGCTGGAAAGTCTGTGACACATACTAATTTGTAATTTTGAAATGATACTGAGTCAGATCTCTTTCAACTTTGCTGAAATCTTTTTGTTTTTATTCTCTACTTGTATTAACACTTTTTATTAAGGATTTGAGAGTTAAATTTTTCAGCTAGTTTAACAAATGACTACTTCTGTATCTTATGGAAGAAATGTGCTATATTGTTTGGTTTGGCATTTTTTTAATTTTTATTTTTTGAGTTGGAATCTCAATCTGTCGCCCAGGCTGAAGTGCAGTGTCTCAGCTCATTGCCACCTCCTGGGTTCAAATGATTCTCCTGCCTCAGCCTTCCGAGTAGCTGGGATTATAGGCATGGGCCACCATGCCCAGCTAATTTTTGTATTTTTAGTAGAGACAGGGTTTCACCATGTTGGCCAGGCTGGTCTCGAGCTTCTGATCTCAAGTAATCCACCCGCCTCGACCTCCCAAAGTGCTGGGATTATAGGTATGAGCCACCAAGCCTGACCTGTTTGGCATTTTCTAAGTTCCGGGAAGATGTTATCCACAACTGTCAAAGTACTATCATAGGAAGGAAAAAAATTGGAAAGAGAGATTGGATTCAGATCCTAGAAGACCTTACTTTTTTGGCTAAGAAGTTTGGTCTCTATTCAGCAGACAGGGAAAATCAATAAAGAATTTGTAAGATGCCATTTAGCTTTGAATTCTTCAGAGGAAAAACTTGAGTGGTACACTCAAGTTAGTTTCCATGTAAACTTTGTGATGTAATTGAATAGTTACATGAACTGTTTTTTACTTATGGAGAACCTGAAGCATATGTGGTATTGTTAGTGCCTGGGCTATGATAATTCAAGTTTATTGAGGCCATACTCTATGTCAGGTACATAGTACTCTACAAAATACTTTACATGGATTGTCTCCTTCAGTCCTCACAGCAACCAGGACAAGGGAGGGGCTAGTGTTATCCCCATTCTAATCTCATCAGAGGAGAAATTTAAGGCTTATAGAAATGAAACACATTATCCAGGATTGGATCCTGTACATATAAAGGATATTATTGGAACAATTAGTGAAATTTGAATGGGGCCTGTTGCTTAGATGGTAATTTTAATCAATGTTAACTTCCAGATTTTGATGATGATTTTGTGGTTAGATAGAATGTCCTTGTACTTAGGATACACACACACATACACAGATACACGGACACACACACACACACACACACACACACACACACACACTGTGTATATGTATACATTGAGATATTAAGTGGGCATCATGTCTGAAACATTCTTAAATGACTCAAAAATATTAACAATTTCATAATCTGGGTGACAGGTATGAGAGACTATGTGTGTGTCTTTACTGCCTTTCTACTTACTCTAACCAAGGTCATGTATAATCAGAAAGTTAAATATAAATTCAAGAGATCTGTGGTACAGCAGGATGACTGTAGTTCCTGACGATATATTGTAAATTCTTGAAAAATGCAGAGAGTAAATGTTGAGTTTTCTCATAACAAAATAATGGCATGAGGTAACGCATTCGTTAATTAGCTAGTTAGCTATTTCACAATGTGTATGTGCCTTCAAACATGTTGTACATGATAAATACAATGTTCTCTGTTAAAAAAATTGTTTTAAGAGTTTCACAGCATAATATAATTGTTATTGAGTCTAAGATTGCATAATACTGTTAGATTTTGTTTTTAGTATTTTCATATTTAAATAGTATACTGAGATAATTTATTTTAATATGAACATTTAATAATTTTAAAATATTTTTAAAAATTAAGCCAATTTTTATTCATTCCTCATACTAATTGATTATTCTCACTTTAACAGCATTGCTTATCACTTTCAGGTTTCTTCTAAATCAGATTGTTTGCCTTTTGTAGTAGTTATACTGTGAGATCGCTTAGTAAATGTTAAGTGATTGTGGTGTTTTGTTTTTGTTTTTGTTTTTGTTTTTTGAGTGGGAGAAGGTCTTGCCCTGTCACCCAGGCTGGAGTGCAGGATTGTGATCACGGCTCACTGCAACCTGCATTTGGGCTCAAGCAATCCTCCCACCTCATCTTCCCGAGTAGCTGGTACTACAGGCATATACCACCATGTGATTGTGTTTTTTTTAAAAAAGGCTCTTTTATTGTAAGCTTATAATTTACAGTGGACTGTTAAACACATTTTATAATTTATGCATTTTAATTTAGTTTTAAATGTTATTATCTAAAAATAAGTATCTGCTTTTTGTTTTAACATAGGTTATCTTATGATGAGGCTTTTGCTATGGCTAATGATCCCTTGGAAGGCTTCCATGAAGTAAACCTTGCTTCACCTACTTCTCCGGACCTTCTTGGTGTGTATGAATCAGGAACTCAAGAGCAGACTACCTCACCAAGTGTCATCTACCGGCCACACCCTTCAGCTTTATCCTCTGTACCTATCCAGGCAAATGCATTAGATGTTTCTGAACTTCCTACACAACCCGTGTATTCATCCCCCAGACGTTTAAATTGTGCGGAAATATCTAGTATCAGGTAGGAAATAAGTAAATCACTTATTTGATTTTTTTTAAAATGGACAGTTTGCTTAGTTACTATATTTTAAGTTTTACTATTTTTAGAAAATTTGAATAACTTAAGTGTGCCTAGGTAAAGAAATACATGACCCGATAATGTTCTAGAACAGGGTTGACAAACTTTTTATGTGAAGGACCAGATAGTAAATATTTTAGGCTTTGCAAGCCATGCAGTCTCTGTTGCAACTATTCAACTCTGCCTTTAGAGTTTGAAAGCAGCCATAGGCAGTATGTAAATGAATGAGAGTGGTTGTGTTCCAATAAAACTTCATATATGGATGCAGAATTTTGAATTTCATTTAATTTTCATGTGTCACAAAATATTCTTTTAAAGATTTCTTTTCAACTATTTGAAACTGTAAAAACTATACGTGGCTCATTGATGCCTTATAAAAACGGGTGGAAGGCTTGGTTTAGCCTGCAGGCTATAGTTTGTTAACCCCTGCTCTTGAGTAGCACTGTCCTGTAGAACTTTCTGTGTTGATGAAAATGTTCTATTTCTGTGCTATCTAATATGAATGATAGGTATTAACCACATGTAGCTATTGAGCACTTGAAATGTGGCTGATATGACTGAGGACATACTATTTATTTAAATATAGAAGCTACCAAATTGGGTAGTACATTTCTAGAGCTGTGTGTTTAAGCCAGTTCTATTGGAGCATATGCTGATATTTTCTGAAAAATGTCTCTCTCCTTTACAGCTTTCATGTTACAGACCCAGCACCTTGCTCTACCTCTGGAGTCACAGCTGGATTAACTAAATTAACTACAAGAAAGGACAACTATAATGCAGAGAGAGAGTTTTTACAGGGTGCTACTATAACAGAGGCTTGCGATGGCAGTGATGATATTTTTGGGTTGAGTACTGATAGTCTGTCTCGTTTACGAAGCCCATCTGTTTTGGAAGTTAGAGAAAAGGGCTATGAACGATTAAAAGAAGAACTCGCAAAAGCTCAGAGGGTAAGAAAGAAGATATTTTATTCTTCCATATATTATATTAGAAATTAGTATTTCTCCATGGGGTGAGGCAACCTACAGAAATGAAATCATGATGGTTGTACATTTATCCGTCACATATGCCCAGCCTCAGCTCCTGTTAGGCAGCGTTTAGGAATCCGTGAAACTGGTTGGGTAGTAAAGAAGTTCCTCTAAGACTACTAACTGGAAAAATGTGGCTCTGTTAACTCTTCTGTGCCCCACTGCATTGCCTGCTCCCTGTCTTGTATTATCTGTAATGCAGATTGAGTGGGCTATATTCCACATGCAGGGTTTTTCCTTCTTACTACATGGCTGACTAAATGGTTATTTACTTGAAGTCACTCAGTCTAAGTCATTTTGTTTTGAGTTTAAGCTGAGTTTGAATATTTTCTGTATCTTACCTTGGAGAATTTTCTTGGTAAATTGTTGTGTTTCCCATTTGGTCATTTTTAAAGTTTCTGCTATTTATTTCCAAACTTGTGGCCATATCTTATTCTTTTTCTGAGTCTGCAGTTAAATTTCAGAGGAAAATTTATAGAATGAAATGCATACATTAGAAAACAGGAAAAGTCTCAAATGGACAATCTAAGCTCCCACTTTAAGAATCTGTAAAAAGAAGAGCAAAATAAAACCAGAGCAAGTAGAAGGAAGGAAATAATAAAGAGCAAAAATCAATGAAATTGATAACAGAAAAAATAGAGAAAATGAATGAGACAAAATGTTGGTTCTTTAAGAAGATTAATAAAATTGCAAACCTCTAGCAAGACTGAGAAAAAGAAGACAGATTTATCAGTAGCAGGAGTGAAATGCAGGATGTCACTGGAGACTCCTATCAAAAGTATAATGGAATGATATGAAAAACTGCATATATAAACCTGACAACCTAGGTGAAATACCAATTCACATGTAGAAAATTGAGAAGGTAGGGCAAACATTTATAGGTGTAATATCCAACCTACCATGACATTTCACAAACGTATTCCCACTCTTTCCCTAGCATACTTGTCTCTCATGAGCGTAGTATATTCATTTTTTTAAACCCCAGTTCCTTCCCAAAGGAAAAGGATGTGGTGGGATGTGGTTGCATTTTGTTTCTGTCATCTGGCTCAGACTTTGTTGTCTTAATAGATAGTATTTTATTAAAATCACACATTATATAGAGGTAAAATTTTGAGTATATGTATCCATCTTTGAGAACACATGGTTATTGATCAGAACAGATTGCTAATTTCTTAGCTCACTTGAGAATTTCCTTTGAAATCTGTAATATGCTGTATTTAGAGATACTGTTTGGATAATTGAAATGGTGATGTGTGAACACATATATGTGGTGACTTTTATGAAGAGTATAAGTTAGTATTAATATTTACTTAGATCTCAAGGCTTGAAAAGGACTCTTGAATATAAAAATACTTCCTGAATTGTGACAACTTGTGAATCAAACTATGTCAACAGCCATTTTCTTTAGTCTTATTATCTTAAGAGAGGCCATTTTCTATACTTTTTACTTACTTGGTTAACTGTGTCTTCCTATTTAATACGAGTTTCTTATAGACAGTGTATAGTTAGGTCTTGTTCTTTTGATCCTTTGTAATTATCTCTGTCTTTTAATTGGTGTTTAGACCATTTACATTTAATGGATAATGGTATAGTTTGGTTTAAATTTACCATCTTACTGTTTGTTTTCTGTTTGTCTCATTTGTTCCTTTTTCCCTTTTGTATCCTTTCTTTTGAATTAATTCTGTATTTTTAAAACAATTTCATCTTCCTGTGGCTTTTATCTTTGTTGCTTTAGCGTTTATAGTAGACATATTTAACTTATCACTCTCTACCTTCCGGTGATATATTACTTTACATCTGGTGTACAAACCTTACAAAAGTATACTTTTATTTTTCCCCTCCTAGTTTTTGTGCAATAATTGTTGTATGTTTCACTTCTTTGTGTGTTTAAACCCCACAAAACACTATTGTTTTGCATTAAACAGTATTATCTTTTAAAGAGACTTAAATAATAACAAAGAATCTTTACATAGATAAACATCAGAAATGTTAGCTACATGGGCATCTGTGTGTTCATTCCTTTTTTTTTTTTTTTTTTTTTTACAAGTTTTACTTTTATTTTTGAATGATAGTTTAACGGGGCATACAATTCTAGGTTGATGGTTGTTGTTTTTTTTTCTCAACAAACACTTTCATAATTTTACGTCTTTGTCTTCCGGCATCTATCATTGTTGATGAGAAGCCAGCTGTCAAAGTAGTTGTCATTCCTTTGTAGATAATTGGTTTTCTTCCTCCTTCTGGTCACTTCTAAGAATTTTTTTTTTTTTTAATTGATCATTCTTGGGTGTTTCTCGCAGACGGGGATTTGGCAGGGTCATAGGACAATAGTGGAGGGAAGGTCAGCAGATAAACAAGTGAACAAAGGTCTCTGGTTTTCCTAGGCAGAGGACCCTGCGGCCTTCTGCAGTGTTTGTGTCCCTGGGTACTTGAGATTAGGGAGTGGTGATGACTCTTAACGAGCATGCTGCCTTCAAGCATCTGTTTAACAAAGCACATCTTGCACCACCCTTAATCCATTTAACCCTGAGTGGACACAGCACATGTTTCAGAGAGCACAGGGTTGGGGGTAAGGTCATAGATCAACAGCATCCCAAGGCAGAAGAATTTTTCTTAGTACAGTACAAAATGAAGTCTCCCATGTCTACTTCTTTCTACACAGACACAGCAACAATCTGATTTCTCTATCTTTTCCCCACCTTTCCCCCTTTTCTATTCCACAAAACCGCCATCGTCATCATGGCCCGTTCTCAATGAGCTGTTGGGTACACCTCCCAGACGGGGTGGTGGCCGGGCAGAGGAGCTCCTCACTTCCCAGAAGGGGCGGCCGGGCAGAGGCACCTCGGACCTCCCGGATGGGGCGGCGGCCGGGCGGAGGCGCCCCCCACCTCCCTCCCGGACGGGGTGGCTGGCTGGGTGGGGTCTGAACCCCCACCTCCCTCCCGGATGGGGCGGCTGGCCGGGCAGGGGCTGACCCCCCACCTCCCTCCCGGACGGGGCGGCTGGCCGGGCGGGGGCTGACCCCCCACCTCCCTCCCGGATGGGGCGGCTGGCCAGGCGGGGGCTGACCCCCCACCTCCCTCCCAGACGGGGCGGCTGCCGGGCGGAGGGGCTCCTCACTTCTCAGACGGGGCTGCTGGGCAGAGATGCTCCTCACCTCCCAGACGGGGTCGCGGCCGGGCAGAGGCGCTCCCCACATCTCAGAGATGGGTGGCCGAGCAGAGATGCTCCTCACTTCCTAGACGGGATGGCGGCCGGGAAGAGCCGCTCCTCACTTCCCAGACTGGGCAGCCGGGCAGAGGGGCTCCTCACATCCCAGACGATGGGCGGCCAGGCAGAGACGCTCCTCACTTCCCAGACGGGGTGGCGGCTGGGCAGAGGCTGCAATCTCATCACTTTGGGAGGCCAAGGCAGGCGGCTGGGAGGTGGAGGTTGTAGCTAGCCGAGATCACGCCACTGCACTCCAGCCTGGGCAACATTGAGCCCTGAGTGAATGAGACTCCGTCTGCAATCCCAGCACCTCGGGAGGCCGAGGCTGGTGGATCACTCGCGGTTAGGAGCTGGAGACCAGCCCGGCCAACACAGCAAAACCCCGTCTCCACCAAAAAAATACGAAAACCAGTCAGGCGTGGCGGCGTGCGCCTGCAATAGCAGGCACTCGGCAGGCTGAGGCAGGAGAATCAGGCAGGGAGGTTGCAGTGAGCCGAGATGGCAGCAGTACAGTCCACCTTCGGCTCGGCATCAGAGGGAGACCATGGAAAGAGAGGGCGAGGGAGACCGTGGGGAGAGGGAGAGGGAGAGGGAGACTGTGGGGAGAGGGAGAGGGAGAGGGAGAGCCTCCAACTCTCCTCTTGCTCAGGATCCGTTTGGGGACTTGCTCTGTGTGTTCATTCCTTTGGTATTCATTTCTTCATGTGGATCCAGATTTCCAACTCGTATCATTTTTCCTTTGGCTTGAAGGACATCCTTTTACATTTTTGTTGTGCATGTTTGATGGTGATAAATTCTTTTAGCTTTTGTATGTCTGTGTTCATTTTTGGTTTTTGAAAGATATTTTCGCTGAGTAAAGAATTTAAGATTGATAATTTTTTTTTTTGTTACTGTAAAGATGTTGCTTCAGTGTTTTCAAGCATGTACATTGTTTCTCACAAGAAGTCTGCTGTTACCCTTACCTTTGTTCCTCTGCGTATTAGGTCTTTTCTCTCTGGCTGCTTAGGAGAGTCCTCTCTCACTGGCATAAGCAATGTGATTGTGATTTGCTTTGGTGTAGTTTCTTCAGCTTTCTTATGTTTGGGATTTGTTGAGCTTCTTGAAGCTGTAGGTTGTTAGTTTTCATAAAATTTGGGAAATTTTGGCCTTTATATCTTCAAAAAGTTTTCCATTCTTTCTCTCTCCTTTCCTCTGGATTCCTATTACATGTACATTAGACTGCTTACACTTATCTCACAGCTTGCTGGTGTTACAGTCTTTCATTTAAGAATCTTTTTTTCCTCACTGTCTTTCATTGTGGGTAGTTTCTATTGCTATGTCTTCAAAGTCACTACTCTTTTCTTCTGAAATATCTAATCTGTTAATCCCATACAGTATGTTTTTAAACTAGACATTGTAGTTTTCATCTCTGAAAGTTTGATTTGGATCTTTTTTATACTTTGCTTGCTCTGCTTAATATGTTGGGATGCAGTTTAATAAATGTTTTGTTTCTAATTATTTCATCTCTTCAGATAATAAGCTGGGGCAGATCTGGGGTGCACATTTTGTTTTTCATTTCTAGGGGATCACTGTCTTTTATTGCTTAATGTCAAATGCTTCAAATTGTTGATCCATGTATTTTTTCAGAGTTTTAGTTGTGTCAGATGGGTGGTAAATCTAATCCCTGTTCCTCTATCTTAATTGGAAGTGAAAGTTCTACTTACTCATTTATATTACTTCATTGTCTACCCCATTCAAGTAATCCACATAGAAAAACCTGCATTTATACACACATGCTTCAGTACTTCTGAGATTCGTGAGGATAAGGATTGCATATGTTTGTGCTCATGATTATATCTTGAACATATAATGGGTTTTCAATACATTTTGTTGATTAAATGAATATATACATGTATATGCAGTTATACAAGTGTTTGTATACACACATGCCTGATATATTAGGGTGATGCTTATAAGTAACCCCCAAATTTTCGTGACTTTACCTAATAGAAGTTCATTTTTATTCATTTAACACTCTGAAGCAGATGTTCATAGTTGGTAGGCAGTTCTCTGTGAAATAATTCAGAGATCCGTTTCTCTTCTGTTTGGGGCCTTTGTAATTTCTTAGGGTTTTATTGTTATTTGTATCTAACCAATGAGACAAAAGGGAAAGACAGCTTAGAGAAGGTACAGCTTCTTCTAAAAAACCTTGGCTTAGATATGATACACATCACTTTTGCTCACATTCTATTGGTGTGAACCTCTTTCATGCCAATACCTAGATGTATGGTGGGCTGGGTAATGTAATCCCTGGATGGACAACCACTTCCCAGCAACAAATCCATACTGTGTGTGTAGGGGGACCAATCATGTGGTCACTTATTTTCAGGTGCAGGGATGCCAGAGATTATGATGTAGTCATTTAGCTGTTTGGCCTTCCATAGGATATTGCTGAAGAGCAGCAGCTTTTAGTGGAATTCTCAGGAGGAAGTTGGGCTTTAGTGCATTCTTATTAAGTATAGATCCTTGCACTCTACTCCAGATCTGCTGAAATCAAATTATTGTGTTGAGGTTTGGGAATATGCATTTTCATCAAACTTGTTGATTCTTACATTCACTAAAAGGTGAAATCTGCTGTAAGAGATTATTTTAAACTTTTATTTTTCTTAAAAGAAAATGAGCTGGGTGCAGTGGCTCACGCCTGTAGTCCCAGCACTTTGGGAGGCCGAGGCGGGCAGATCATCAGGTTAGGAGATCGAGACCATCCTGGCTAACACGGTGAAACCGCTTCTCTACTAAAAATACAAAAAATTAGCTGGGTGTGGTGGCGGACGCCTGTTGTCCCAGCTGCTTGGGAGGCTGAGGCAGGAGACTGGCGTGAACCCAGGAGGTGGAGCTTGCAGTGAGCTGAGATTGTGCCACTGCACTCCAGCCTAGGCGACAGAGGGAGACTCCGTCTCAAAAAAAAAAAAAGAAAAAAGAGAAAAAGAAAAAAAAAAAAAGAAAATGAAATGACTTAGAAAATAAAGCCCAGTAGGATAGCTTGCAAAGAGAGTCATTGAAAATCACATACTTGCACTAACCCTATTCAGTATTGGTTCTAATAACTGTAGCCAAAGACATTTGTAAACATTAACAAATTTTTTTATGAGATAAAACTATAAATTTTATTTTGCTTCTCAACATAAGCTCCGTCAAGTTGAAGACACTTTTATAAGGGATGGTACCAGCCATTTAGTTCATCCTTAAAGAACTGAGGGTGCTGGGAATTTAACCATGTCAATGCAGTCTTTTTTACATTATTAGCTGAAGAAAAATGGATGCTTTTTAAATATTTTTTTAAGATTGTGAACAAAGAATTCTGAAGGAGCCAAATAAGGATTGCAAGGTGTATGCCTAATGATTTTTCATGGAAACTCTCACAAAATTGCCCTTGATGAGAGGAATGAGCAGGAACATTGTTGTGGTGGAGAACGACTCTGGTGAAGCTCTCTTGGGCATCTTTCTGCTAAAACTGTGACTAACTTTCTCAAAACACTCTGATAGTAAGCAGATGTTACCATTCTTTGGCCCTCCAGAAAATCAACCAGCAAAATGCCTTGAGCATGTAAAAAATTGTTGCCATGACCCTTGCTCTTGATCAGTCCACTTTTGCTTTGACTGGACCACTTCCACCTCTTGGTAGCCATTGCTTTGATTGTACTTTGTCTTCAGCATCATACAGGAAAAGTTATGTTTCATCTCCTATTATAATTCTTTGAAAATGCTTCAGGATCTTGATTTCACTTGTTAAAATTTTTTTTTTCTTCAACTTTTATTTTAAATTTAGGGGGTATATGTGCAGGTTTATTACCTGGATATATTGTGTAGTTCTGTGGTTTAGGATATGAATAATCCTGTCACCCTGGTACTGAGTATAGTACCCAATTGTTAGTTTGTCAGCCCTTGTCCCCCTCCCCTGTCTAGTAGTCCCCAGTTTCTATTTTTCCCATCTTTAGGTCCATGAGTACGATGTTTAGCTCCCACTTATAAGTGAAAAAAATGCAATACTTGGTGTTCTGTTCCTATGTTAATTTGCTTAGGATAATAGCCTCCAGCTGCATCAGTGTTGCTGCAGAGGAATTTATTTTGTTCTTTTTTAATGGCTATATAATATTCCTTGGTGTATATGCACTACATTTTCTTTATCTGATCCACTGTTGATGAGCATCTAGGTTGATTCCATGTCTTTGCTATTGTGCATAGTGCTGGGATGAACATGTGAGTGCATGTGTCTTTTTGGGAGAACAGTTTATTTTCTTTTGGATATATACCCAGTAATGGGATTGCTGAGTTGAATGGTGGTAATTCTTTCCCAAGCCTGATGTCCAGAATGGTGTTTCCTAGGTTTTTTTCTAGGATTCTTATGGCTTATGGATTCTTATGGCTTATTCCTAGGTTGTTTTCTAGGATTCTTATGGCAAAGATTTCTTACATTGAAATCTTTAATCTATCTTAATTTTTGTATATGGTGAAGGGGGATGGGTATTCCAGTTTCATTCTTCTGCATATGCCTAGCCAGCTATCCTAGCACCATTTATTGAATAAGGAGTCATTTCCCCATTGCTTATTTTTGTTGATTTTTGTCAAAGATCAGATGGCTGTAGGTCCAGGGCTTTATTTCTGGGTTCTGTATTTTGTTCCATTGGTCTTTGTGTCTGTTTTTGTACCAGCACCATGCTGTTTTGATTACTGTAACCTTATAAAATAGATTGAAGTCAAGTAATATGGTACCTCTGACTTCTTTTTTCAAAGGATTGCTTTGGCCATTCAGGCCCTTCTGTGGTTCCATATGAGTTTTTAAATACTTTTTTTTTTTAGTTCTGTGAAAAACGACATTGGTAGTTTGATAGGAATAGCGTTGAATCTGTAGATTGCTTTGGGCAGTATGGCCATTTTAACAATGTTGATTCTTCCAGTCCATGAGCATGAAATATTTTTTTTTTTTTTTTTTTTTTTTGAGACGGAGTCTCGCTCTATCGCCCAGGCTGGAGTGCAGTGGCGCGATCTCGGCTCACTGCAAGCTCCGCCTCCCGGGTTCACGCCATTCTCCTGCCTCAGCCTCCCGAGTAGCTGGGACTACAGGCGCCCGCTACCGCGCCCGGCTAATTTTTTGTATTTTTAGTAGAGACGGGGTTTCACCGTGTTAGCCAGGATGGTCTCGATCTCCTGACCTCGTGATGCGCCTGCCTCGGCCTCCCAAAGTGCTGGGATTACAGGCGTGAGCCACCGCGCCCGGCCCATGAAATATTTTTTAAATTTCTTTGTGTTATTTATGATTTAACAGTATTTTATAGTTCTCTTTGTAGAGATCTTTCACCCCCTTGGTTGGATGTATTCCTAGGTATTTGTGTGTGTGTGTGGTTATTGTAAATGAGATTGTGTTCTTGATTTGCTCTCACCTTGAATGTTATTGGTGTATACAAATGCTGCTGAATTTTGTACATTGACTTTGTATCTGGAAACTTTACTGGAGTCATTTATCAGTTCCAGGAACCTTTTGGAAGAGTCTTTATGGTTCTTCAGGTATAAAATCATATAGTCTTTAGGAGAGGTAATTTGACTTTTTCTTTTCATGTTTGGTTGCCTTTTACTTTTTTCTCTTGCTGGATTCCTCTGGCTAACACTTCCAGTACTATGTTGAATAGGAATGGTGAGAGTGGGCATCGTTGTCTTGTTCCAGTTCTTGGGGAAGCCTTCCAATTTTTGTCCATTCAGTATGATGTTGGCTGTGGGTTTGTCATAGATGGCTCTTATTATTTTGAGGTACATTTCTTTGATGCCTAATTTCTTTAGCGTTTTTATCGTGAAAGGATGTTGGATCTTATTGAAAGCTTTTTCCACCTCTGTTGAGATGATCGTATGGCTTTTGTTTTTAATTCTATTTATGTTGTGAATCACATTTATTGACTTATGTATATTGAACCAGTCTTGCATCCCAGGAATAAAGCCTACTTGATCATAATGAATTAACTTTTTGATGTGCTGTTGGAATCAGTTTGGTAGTATTTTGTTGAGGATTTTTGAATCTGTGTTCACCAGGGATATTGGCCTATGTACTTAAGTGTGACCAGGAGGTCTGCCTGAGCATGGAGCAGAGAGGACCCGCCTATATCAAAGCCTCTGCACAGGAGGAGTGAGGCAACTCAGGCTGCTGAACGAAGCATGCAGGTGCTTTGAATGCCTGGAGATCTGCCTGGGCATGTGGCAGAGAGGATCTCTAATTTTTGTGGTAGCAGGTATCATTCTTTTGTTTCTATGTTTAGAACTCTCTTAAGGGTATCTTGTAAGGCTAGTCTAGTGGTAATGAATTCCCTTAGCAGTTGCTTGTCTGGAAAATATTTTATTTCTCCTTTGCTTATGAAGCTTAGTTTGACAGGATATGAAATTCTTGGTTAGAATTTCTTTTCTTTCAGAATGCTGGAAATAGGTCCCCAGTCTATCCTGGCTTGTAAGGTTTCTGCTGAGAAGTCCAAAGCCTGGTATGGCTCCATTTGTATGTGATTATGTAATCTAACCTTTTTCTCTGCCTTTAAGTATTTTTGTTTATTTTGTTTTGTTTTGCATTGACCTTGGACAGTCTGGTGACTATGTCCTGTGACAATCTTCATTTTGGATAGTATCTTGCAGTTCTCTAGATTTTTTGTATCTGGGTGTTTACCTTTCTAGCAAGGTTAGGGAAATTTTCTTGAATTACTCCCTCAAATATGTTTTCCAGGTTGTTTACTTTTTCTTCTTAGGAATGCCAATAATTCATAGGTTTGTTTCTTTTATGTAATCCCATATTTCTCAACGACTTTGTTCATTTTTTAAAATTATTTTCTCTTCGTTTTTGTTTGACCAGGTTAATTCCAAAGACCATTTTTCAAGCCCTGAAATTCTTTTTTCTGTTCGGTCCCATCTGTTGCTAAAGCTTTCAATTGTATTTTCAAATTCCTTACCTCAGTTTTTTGGTTCCAGAAACTCTGATTTCTTTTTCTTTTTTTTTTTTTTTTAAGACAGTTTCACTCTTGTCACCCAGGCTGGAGTGCAATGGCACCATCTCGGCTCACTGCAACCTCTGCTTCCCAGGTTCAAGTGATTCTCCTGCCTCAGTCTCCCGAAGTAGCTGGGATTACAGGCGCCTGCCACCATGCCCAGCTATTTTTTTTTTTTTGTATTTTCAGTTGAGATGGGGTTTCACCATGTTGGCCAGGCTGGTCTTGAACTCCTGACCTCAGGTGATCCACCCACCTCGGCCTCCCAAAGTGCTGGGATTACAGGCATGAGCCACCATGCCTGGCGCAGAACCTCTGATTTCTTTTGAATATGTTTATTTCTTCTTTTATTTCCTGGATTGCTTTAGAAGTTTCTTCTATGTTGATTGTCAGCTCTGTCTTGGATCTCATTGATCTTCCTTGCAATTCATGTTTTGAATTCTTCATCTGTCATTTCTGAGTTCACATTTTAGTTAAGAACTGTTGCTGGAGAGCTAGTGCTATCCCTTGGTGGTGTTACTACATTTAGATTTTTCATCATGCCAGAATTCTTCCACTGGTTTCTCCTCATCTGGAGATGATTGCACTTCTAATTTTTGTAATTAATTTCATGTGAGTAGGATTTTTTTTCTTTCCCTATAATTGTTTTTTTCTTTTCCTTTCTTTTCCTCCCTATTGGGGTGTGACTGTAGAGAATGCTGGGTAGGGTCTTTTGGTTTTGCTTCTATAGTTCTGTGCACTTCTTTCAGCAGGTTTTATATTGGGCTGTGCATTTGACCTACAAGTCAGTAGGCCATGCTTATCGATAAGAGTCAGCTGTAGCCAATGCTGCTGGGTATATATTTGTTTAATGGTAGAAACTCTGTTGCCTCAGGCAGTGGTCTGAGCTCCCTGCTCAGCTCCAGGGGGATGGGGCCATGATTGGTGAGAACGACTGGGCAAATCTGCCAAAGGTTCACTCATGGCAAGCACAAACACCATTGCTGACGGTGAATCCAATGGGCAGCCACCAAGTACCCAGAAGTGTGCCTAGGCATGGAGCTGGGAATCCCCTTCAGCCCTAAGTTCTCTGCATGGGAGTTGGGGTAGCCTAAATTCTTGATCTAAGAGAGTTGGTGCTCCAGGTGCCTGGAGGTCTGCCTGGGCGTGGAGCAGAGAGGACCCCCCTATACCAAGGCCTCTGCACAGGAGGAATAAGGCAACTCAGGCTGCCAAACCAAGCATGCAGGTGCTTTGAATGCCTGGAGATCTGCCTGGGCATGTGACAGAACCTGCCTGCCCCAGGATCTCTGCACAGGAAGGTTGGGGTGGCTCAGACTGCTGATTCAGGTGAGTGGGATCTCTGAATGCCTGGAGATCTGCCTCAGTGTGAAGTGGAGAATACCCCCTTTCACCAAGATTTCTGCACAAGAGGGGTGAGGTTACTCATGCTCCTGAACCAGACAAACAGGTGCTTTGAATGCCTGGAGATCTGCTTGGGCATTTAACAGAAAGGGAACCCCTCCACCAGGATATCTGCACAGGAAGGGTGGTGGAGCAGCTCAAGCTGCTGATCCAGCAAGCTGGTTCCCTGAATGTCTGCAGATCTGCTTGGGTGTGTAGTGGAGAGGACCTCACTGTACCGCGATCTGCATCCAGTAAGGATGGTGCCAGCTCAGGCTGCTGAACCAGATGCACAGGCACTCTGAATGCCTGGAGATCTGCCTGGGCATGGACCAGAGAGGGTCTTGCTGTACCACAGTCTATGTCCAGGAAAGGGTGGGGTGGTTCAGGCTACTGATTCAGGTGAGCGGGTGCTCCAAATACCTGGAGATCTGCCTGGATATGGAGTGGAGAGAGCTCTGCTGCACCACAATCTATGTCCATGACGGGTGAGGTGGTGCAGGCTGCTGGTCAAGAAAAGTAGGTGCTCCAAATGCTTGGAGATCTTCCTGGGAATGGAGCAGAGAAGGCCCTGCTATGCTACAGTGTATGCCCAGGAAAGGTGGGGCTGCTCAGGCTGCTGGTCCAGGCAGGTGGGTGCTCTGAATGCCTGGATTTCTCCCTGGGGTGGAGTGAGAGGACTCCACTGCACCGCGATCTCGGGAACAGACTGAGGCACCCAGCAGTGTCTCATGCAGATCAGTTCACGTTGCCAAACTGGCCCTGGCTGCAAGCCTTGCTGCCCAGGAGAAACTGCTGTGGTAATAGTTCTCCTCCTGCCCCAACCCTGTGACAGGGAAGAGTACAATTCCAGTGTCTACTACTCCAGTACTTTCCACAGTTCTGCTTGTGGAGGCCCTGACCTCACTCTAAAACAGGTGCTCCAATCTCTGTCCTAAGACTAAAATGCATGAATGGCCATGTTGCCAGATTGTCAAAGAATGGCTGACTTCGTATGTGCCCTGATAGGGTTTGGCTGTGTCCCCACCCAAATCTCATCTTGAATTCCCACGTGTTGTGGGAGGGACCCTGTGGGAGGTAATTGAATCATGGGGTCAGGTCTTTCCTGGGCTGTTCTCCTGATACTGAATAAGTATGAGATCTGATGGTTTTATGGGGGGTAGTTTCCCTGCTCAATCTCTCTTCTGTTGTCTGCCACCATGTTAGATGTGTATTTCGCCTTCTGCCGTGATTGTAAGCCTCCTCAGCAATGTGGGAACTGTAAGTCCGTTAAACCTCTTTCTTTCATAAATTGCCCAGTCTTGGGTATGTCTTTATCAGCAGCATGAAAACAGACTAATACGTGCCCAGATTAAAAATGGCATTCTGCTCTTGGTCCTGGATTTGGGAACATGTCTGCAGTTTTTCCCAGAGTCTTTCCTTCATAGCATCTCCAAGCCTCTCTCCAAGTTAACTCCAGGGATTGGGAGAAACAAAGTGCTCTCCTTCAGCCAGGATAGGGAACCCCAGTGGACAGGTGAATCACAGAGGGAAGTTCTCTGCCTCTCTCACTTACTGAGACTTCACTCACTTTTATCAGCCAGACACTATCACGGGGGCTGTTTGTCAGCATTCTCCTCCCTGGGATCTGGGGTATCTTTTGTGATTCTGGTGGATTGCTGTTTTCCTTTTATGCCTTATCTTGTGACTTCCAAGTGGCCAAGGCATGCCCAAATCCTCTAATCTACCATCATGGGGAAGCAGAAAACCAGAAACAAATATTTATTGAATAACCAAAGTACTCAACAGCATTACAGTAGGTTGTGTAGGGGGCAAAAATAATATAGATATGTCTCTCTTTAAGGAGTTTACTAGTTGGGGAGAAGTAGCATGTATTTTATGGTGATGTTTCATTGATTCTGAGTTGTACATTTTTTTCAACTAACATCTCTGAAATCAGTAAAAGTCAAAATTATAGTCAGCTAGACATTAACCATGACATTTATCATTGCCTTCTTGTGTGTGAACTTGTCATAGCTGTGTTATAAATTTAATTGAATTATGTGAGTTGGGTTCCGTATTTGTGATCTTAATTACCAAATTAAATGTCTTCAAAAGGATCTCACTGTGATATGACATCAAAACAGAAAGACACAAAAAAGCACAGTTACATATGATAAAAGTCTATGTCTTCATCAGTTTAAGAGAGTCTTCCTATAAGTTTAAAATAAAAATTCCAGTTGGAAAAAAGAACATTATAGATTCATTAATAACATATTTTTAATGTCTAAAATTTTTTCTAAAAAATGATGAAGTCTTGGATTTGATGAAATACTCTTGATTATAGAGTTGTAAATATACTCATCCCTCGGTATCCACTGGGGGTTTTGTTCCAGTCCTCCAAATCCGCCCCCCCACCCTGCCGGGGATTCCAAAATCGATAGATCCTCAATTGCATAGTGTTTGCATATAACCTATGCACATTCTCCTGTATACTTTAAATCATCTCTACATTACTTATAATACCTAATATAATATAAATGCTGTGTAAATAGTTGTTATACTGTATTGTCTTATACAAATTTGTATTTTTATTGTTTTTTCTTAACATTTTGATCTGTGGTTTGGTGAATATGCAGATGGAACCTGCTGATGCAGAACCTGTGTACACAGAGGGCCAACTGTATCTCTCAAATTTCTTGTCTCCAGTATTACCACTCTGAATCCATATCTCTTGCTTGAAATACTGCAGTGATTAGTTTTGTTTCTTTCCAGTCTTTTTTTTAACCTAGCCGTAATGTCCAAGTTACCATTTAAAAAAAAGTTTGATTTTTAACTGACAGGTAGTAATTTTATATATTTATGCAACACAGTATGGTGTATATATATTTACACATACACTTATACATATATACACACACACATTGTATAATGATCAAATCAGACTAATTAGCATTGCCATCACCTCAAATATTTATTGTTTCTTTGTGATGAGACATTAAAAATCTCTTCTATTTTGCAATATATAATAGATTATTAACTGTTGACCCTGCTGTGCAATAGAACACCAGAACTTATTTCTCCCATTTAAACTAACTTCTTATCTGTTTACCAACCTCTCCTCATTCTACTCCTCCCTACTCTTCCCAGCTTTTGATAACCGCTATTCTCTGCTCTACTTCTATGAGATCAAATTTTTTAGATTCCACATATGAGTGAGATCATGCAATATTTGTCCTTCTGTACTTGGTTTATTTCACTTAACATAATGTCCTCTAGGCTTACCCATATTGTGACAAATGACAGGATTTCATTCTTGTTTATGGCTGAATAGTATTTCATTTTGTATATATACTGCATTTAAAATAATCCAGCAGGGCATAGTGGCTTATGCCTGTAATCCCAGCACTTTGGAAGGCCAAAGTGGGAGGATCGCTTGACCACAGGCCTTCAAGACCAGCCTAGGCAACATAGCGAGATGCCATTTCTGCAAAAAATAAATTAACCAGACATGGTGGTGCATGCCTGTGTTCCCAGCTACTTGGAAAGCTGAGGTGGGAGGATTGCTTGAGCTTCTGTGGTTGAGGCTGCAGTGAGCTGTGATCATGTCACTGCACTCCAGCCTGGGTGACAGAGTGAGACCCTGTCTCCAAAAAAAAAAAAAAGTTCATTCACTGATGAACACTTAGGTTAATTCCATGTCTTAGCGTTTGAGAATAGTGCTGCGGTAAACTTGGGAGTGCAGCTGTCTCTTTGACATACTGATTTACTTTTCTGTGAATTTTATTCCCAGTAGTGGAATTGCTGGATATTCTATTTTTAATTTTTGGGAGAACCTCCATACTGTTGTCTGTAATGGCTGTACTAATTTATATTACCACCAACACTGTATGAAAGATTCCCTTTCTCCACATCCTCCTCAGTGTTTGTTATTTTTCATCATTTTGATGATAGCCATTCTAAGTGGGTCGAGATGATACCTCATGGTGGTTTTGATTTGCAGTCCCTTAATTATTAATGATGCTGAGCATTTTTTAATATACCTGTTGGCCATTTGTATGTCTTCTGAGAAATGTTTATTCAGGTCTTTTGCCCATTTTAAAATTATGTTATTTGTATTTTTGCCATTGAGTTGTTTCCGTTTCTGGGAGTGAGTGAGTACTGAATTTCCTTACTGTTATTGTATGACAGTCTATCCTTTTATGTCTATTAATATTTGCTCCAATGTAAGGTGCATATATATTTACAATTATTATATCCTCTTTATTGGCCCCCTTATCATTACATAATACTCTTGTTTCTTCTTACAATTTTTGGCTTAAAGTCTGTTTTATCTAATATAAGTGTAGGTAGCTACTCCTGCTTTCTTTTGTTTTTCTATTTGCATTGAATGTTTTCCCTTTTAGTCTCTGTATGTCCTTACAGAGGATTTGAGTCTCTTGTAGGCAGGCAGCATGGAGTTGGGTCTTGTTTTTTAAATTCATTCAGTCATTCCGTCTCTTATTGGAGATTTTAATCCGTTTACATTCAACATAATTATTAATAAGTAAAGACATACTACTGCAATTTTGGTACTTCTTTTATAGTTGTTTTGTAGATCCTTTCTTCCTCTCTGATTGTCTTCCTTTGTGGTTAAGTGATTTTCTCTAGTAATATGTTTTGACACCTTGCCTTTTACTTTTAGTGTATCTATTGTAGGATTTTGCTTTGTGGTTACCATGAGGCTTACAAAAAACATAACCAGTTATTTTAAACTGCTAACAACTTAATTTTGATCTCAAAGAAAAGAAAGAAAACGTACACTGTAACTCCATTCTTTTCCCACATTTTGAATTTTTGATGTTACAGTTTATATCTTTGTGTATTGTCTCTCTCTTAACAAAGTATTACAGTTCTTATTTTTAATAGTTTTGTCTTTTAGTCTTAATAACTAAAGATAGGAGTGGTTAATATACCACTATTACAATATTAGAGTATTCTGAATTTGTCTGTTTACTGACTTGGGCCGGTGATTTTTATACCTTCAGAAGTTTCTTTGTTACATGTTAGCATTCTTTTCTTTCAGATTGAAGAAATCCCTTTAGCATTTCTTGTAAGATAATTCTGATGGTATTGAATTCCTTCAGCTTTTGTTTTTCTGGGAAACTTTTAATCTTCATTTCTGAAAGATGGCTTTGCTGGGTACAGTATTCTTGGTGTTTTTGTTTGTTTTTTCCTTCAGCTTTCTGAATATATTCTCCTACTTCCTCCTGATCTGCAAGGTTCTTGCTGAGAAGTTTGGTGCCAGGCATATTGGAATTCTTTTGTATGTTAACTTGCTTCTTTTCTCTTGCTGCTTTCAGAATCCCCTCCTTGTCTTTGATCTTTGAGAGCTTGATTATAATATGCCTTGGGGTAGTCTTATTTAGGTTGAATATGATTAGTGATCTTTGACTTTCCTTTATCTGGATTTTATTTTTCTTCAGGTTTTGAAAATGTTCTGTTATTATTTTTTTGGATACGCCTTCTACCCATTTGTCTTTCTTTATTCCCTCTTGAACTCCAATTACTCGAACATTTTCTCTTTTGATGCTATCCCATAGATCTTGTAAGCTTTCTTCATTCCTCTTTAGTCTTTTTTTTTTCTTCTCTACCTGTATATTTTTCACTTATCCTGCCTTTGAGCTCACTCATCGTTTCTTCCGCTTGGTTAATTCTGTTGTTGAAGCTCTATTGCATTTTTCACTGCTTTCACTGCACATTCTAGCTAGGGAAATTTTTTTTTTTTTTCAGCGTCTCTCTTAAATTTTTCTGACAAATTTCTGAATTGTTTATCTGTATTTTCTTGAAGTTCACTGATGATCCTTAACACAGCTAGTTTGATTTTTATTCTGACAGATCACACATCTCCATCTTTTTAGGGTCTGTTATTGGTACCTTATTTTGTCTCTTTGGTGAGGTCATAATTCCCTGATTGTTCTGAATGCTTGTGGATGTACACTGATGTCTGCTTATTAACGAATTAGTTATTTATTCAAGTCTTTGCAGTGTGACTTTGTGCCCATCCTTCAGTGGGCCTATCTAGAGATCTAAGACTGGCTGTTGTCAAGCCTGTGACTGCTGCAGCCATTTCAGCGGTAGAGGGCGCCTTAAGCCCATTTTTACCACGAAGATGACATGGTGCTCCAGCCAGGATATACCTAATGATGACTCAAGGTAGGGGTACCCTGACTGTGAGGAAGTTGGCCAACGATCCGAACCTGGAAGCCTGTCCCATTTGCTTAGACAGATGCATGTTTCCCCGCAATTCCCTGCACAGATGGGATAGTTCCCCAACTGTAGCAAAAGGAACTGGAGCTGAGACTGGGACCCCTTACACTCTGCTGTAGGATGGAGGCTGGTGAGCTTGCACCAGTGGCCCACATCCATGCTTCCCAGTAATTTCCTGCATGGATGGGACAGTTTACCAACTGCAGGGAGAGGGGCTGGAGCCGAGTCTGGGCCCCTTCACTGCTGTGGGACAGAGGCTGGCAAACCCACCAGGGTAGCCCAGGCAGGCAAGCTTCCCCTAGAAGCTCCCTGCACAGGTGGGGCATTTCCCTGACTGTAGTGAGAGAGGCTAGAGTAGAGAGTGGGATCCTTTAGGACCTGCTTTGGGACAAAGGCTGACAGGTCCTTCAAGGAGGCTCAGACAGACAAATCATTCCTGGGTTGTGGGATATGGGTAAATCTTCTTCTGGGTCCTTGTGTAAGCAGTAATAAACTGGGCCCATGGCTGGGTAGCAGAAGGGTTGGAGCCAATTTACAGGGTAACTTTCAGGTCTGCTGCCAAGACCAATGTCAGTGGGCAGATGAAGCTTGCTGCCTAGGCACTAGTGTGCTTGATTCCTCCTAAATCTTTTTTTTTTTTTTTAATTAGTATTTTGGAAGGTTTGATTTTTGTTTTGTTATTTTTAATCAAATGCATTTATATATCTTAAAAGTTCTTTATATACTACCTTTGTTTCCTGCCATAAACAATACTAAACTGTCTCTTCCCTTTTCCTGTATCATTTGATTTTAGTTACAAGTATTATCTTAATGCCAATCACTGTGTTCATAAATGTACTTGGGTTTATCCCAGTTGATTTGAGAGCTTCAAGTTGTAACTCTTTTTCCAAGTAATACTTAAGAAGTTAGTACACTTAGTTTCACCTTTCTTATAATTTTTTTGGTTTTTAAAAATAATATGTGTTATTTTACATCCCTTGAGCTTATATCATTTTTATACCATTTTGTCAGTTTTATCTCCATTTTTAAAAAATTGACACTTTTAGAGCAGTTTTTAGAGCAGTTTTAGGTTCACAGCAAAATTGAAAGTACAGAGTCCCCATGTACTTGCTGTCTCCACACACGCACAGCATCCCCCCCATTAGCATTCCCTACCAGAGTGGTACATTTCTTAAAATTAATACACCTCCATTGACACATTGTCTCCCAAAGTTCATAGTTTACATTAGGGTTTACTCTTGGTGTTGTACATGCTGTGGATTTTGATGAAGGTATAATGACATGTGTCTACCATGATAGTATCTTACAGAATAGTTTCACTGACCTAAAAATCCTCTTTACTCTGCCTGCTCATCCCTTCCTCCCTAAAAACCCTGGCAACCACTGATCTTTTTAACATCTCTGTAGTCTTACCTTTTCCAGATTGTCATAGAGTTGGAATCATATAGTGTGTAGCCTTTTCAGATTGGCTTCTTTCACTTAGTAATGTGCATTTAATCTTCTTTTATGTCTTTTCATGGCTTGTTCATTTTCTTTTAGCACAAAATGATATTTCACTGTCTGGATGTACCACAGTGTATTCATTCACCTAGTAAAGGCCACCTGCTGCTTCTAAGTTTGGGCAGTTATGCGTGAATAAAGCTGCTGTAAATATGTGTTTGCAGGTTTTTGTGTGAACATGTGTTTGACTAATTTAGGCAAATACCAACAAGTGTGATCGCTGGATCCCATGATAAGAGTATGGTTAGCTTTGTAAGAAATTGCCAAACTATCTTCCAAAGTAGCTTTCCCATTTTGCATTGTCACTAGCAATAAATTAGAGTTCCTATTCGTTCACATTCTCTTTAGCATTTGATATTACCAGTTTTAATCCCCCTTTGGGGGATTAAAAAACTATATTACCACCACAGTTACAACACCACTAACTTGTGTTCTGAGTTTTGGCCATTCTAGTAGGTATGCAGGGTATCTCATTGTTTTTTTGTTTTGTTTTTTCTTTTTGAGATCGAGTCTCGCTCTATCGCCCAGGCTGGAGTGCAGTGGCGCGATCTCGGCTCACTGCAATCTCCACCTCCCGGGTTCAAGTGATTCTCCTGCCTCAGCCTTCTGAGTAGGTGGGATTACAGGCACACGCCACCATGCGTGGCTAATTTTTGTATTTTTAGTAGAGACGGGGTTTCACCATGTTGATCAAGCTGGTCTCGAACTCCTGACCTCGTGATCCGCCCACCTCAGCCTCCCAAAGTGCTGAGATTACAGGCATGAGCCACTGCACCCAGCCATCTCATTGTTTTAATTAGTGGTTCCTTAATAAGATATGATGTTGATCATCATTTCACATGCTTATTTGTCATCTGTGTATCTGCCTTCTCTGGTGAAGTGTCTGTTTTGGTCATTTGCCCAGTTTTTAATTGGGTCGTTCTTTTCTCACTGTTGGATTTTAAATGTTCTTTGTATATTTTGGATAACAGTAGTTTATCACATAGGTCATTTGCAAATATTTTTTTCCCAATTTGTGTCTTGTCTTCTCATTCTCTTGATATTCCCATCTTTTAGTTTTAGTTCTAAAGTTAGATGTATTTTCTTCTTACCCCAGTCCATCATGTTACAGCTTATCCACTTTTTTTGTTTCGTTTTTTTTGTTTTTTTAATCTGAAACATTCTCTGGTGCACTCAGGCAAGCTCATAGGAGAGAGATTTTCTAAGGTCTTACAGGTTTATGACTTTGTGGTCGTACACTTGAAGGACACTTTGGCTGGATATAAAATACTCAGCTCACATTTTTTTCTTTGAGTAACTTAAAAATGTTACTTCATTGTTTTCTAACATAAATGTTGCTGTTGAAATTCAGTACCAGTCTGATTTTCTTTCCCTTGTAGGTGACTTGGCTTTGTATTTAACTTTATTATTGTGATAACTTTACATATTTTTGTTTCCCATGTTTAAATGATCTGGATTTCCCTGGACTATTAGGAAGAGATTCCTATGAAAGAATAAATCAGGATAGCTTTATCAGTTTACATTTGAAGGTCTTTCTCCTCTGTTGTTTTTGGAGTGTGTGTGTAGCTCCTTTGTCTCGTAGGTAATCCTTGGTCAAAAAGGTTTTTCTTTTCCAGTGCACTGTTTCTGAGAGCTTTACATGCTTAGCATCCCATCATAGGATACTTATTTTCTCTCTCTAGTATTTTCTGTCAACTGTTTCCTTTGGAACTTTGCCACTCCCTTCCCTCTTTATATCTTATCCTTCCTTCTCCCTATCTTCATTGCCCTGCAGTTTTGTTTGAGACTTCCGAGTTTTTTTCCCCTCAGGGTGAGACTCCGTCCTTCTGGTGAGGGCTCTTTGTTACGTACTCCTCTAAGATGCTTGAGGGTTTAGAGCTTCGTAGCACTCTTTGCTGCCTATAGGACTGACTATACAGGTTTTTGCAGTCACCTGCAAGTTGGAGCCTGTGAAAACCTTTTCCTTTCTCTCCGTTTATTCTTAGATTTGCTCTCCGAGTTTTCTCCAAAGATAGAGTCCTGTGCTTGTGGAGTATTTCTTAGTGATTTTTGGGTTTTGTTGCTTTGTAGGGTACCTCTGTTGTAGCTTTAATTTCCTGCTGCTTTTGTACATCTGGTGATCATGCATTGTGAGCAGTTTATCCACATTCTCTTAGTATTCTGAGAATTATGGAGATTCTCTTTTACTTAGTTTCATTGAGATCTTCTCATATCCCTGTTGGTATATCTGGTTTTTAGGAGTTATCTTTGGGGGATTAAAAGACTATACTGCCACCACAATTATAACACCACTAACTCATTATTTTATTAGTTTAATTGTGACTAATATGTAAGGAGCTTAGATTCCCCCCCCCCCCATGTTTGAAAGATTAGTTTAGGGCTACTTAAGCATACAAAATTGCATATGCTTAATAGCTGAATAAAGGAATTTTAAAACATCTATATGTGACCTGGTGAGGAGTTGAATATAAATGTAGAATGTGATTTTTGGTAACATTTTTCTTGATTTTAAATGCAAATATGCATCATTTATATCTGGTTACATTGTTTAATGGATATAGTCTCCTAATAGATATTTTAGGTTAGTTGCAGTATGGTACATGAAGTTACCTGTAAGTAAATAGCTTTTAAAGTAAACATAAAAAAAGTGTATTTTTATTGAAATATGCATAATTAAATTCCTTACTTGATGGAAATAAATATGTATAGCAAAAAGTTAAAGGAAAAAAAGAATTAAGTCATTTTGTTTATTTTCACCTGTAATATATATTATATATATTTTATATATATAATGTATATTTTTAATTTTTGGATATTTTATGAAAGAAATGTGAAAATTTAATTTGTTAGTTGGGATTTTCTGTAATTTTGGACTTGCCTGATTGTCTTCCACATAGCAGGTGCTAGATAAATACTTTCAATGTGAACATTGTCGGAAGTGACAGTATTCATATTTTATAATTTTATTAGTAAAGATTATATAGTCTGCTGAATCTAACTTCAAACTATGGAGATCCAAAATAAAATTATCAATTTCTCTTAGGAACTGAAGTTAAAAGATGAAGAATGTGAGAGGCTTTCAAAAGTGCGAGATCAACTTGGACAGGAATTGGAAGAACTCACAGCTAGTCTATTTGAGGTTGGTCTATTTACATCTTGGCCAACAGCAACATCTTGACTTTTATATATTGACAAAATTGTATTTTGAGGGAATCTTGAAAAAGATTTGCTTAGCTTCATGTATATTTATAAGTCCTCTAAGCAAAAGAGAAATCTTTAAGCAATGTAGAGCTTACAACTTAAGATGATGTGAAAAGAAATAAAAAACATCTATGGGCCACCAGTATCAGATTATTTAAAAATGTATGTGTGCAAAGAAAGGAGGCAAATTTTAGTATTGATTTTTATTTTACCAAGTATTTACGGGCTACTTTAGATTAACTACATATGACTGTACAACTAAGAGGGCAAACTCTTTGAGATAGTCATCTTACATGGGATGATTTGAGAAATGTTAGAAGGCACATCTACTTGTAAGAAGGCATACTTTTTATATCCAGCCCGCCACCAGGAAAAATTTCTACCTAACTGGAGCAGTGTTTCTCCATAGGGGTGCCACTAACACTGTAGGACGTTTAGTGTCCTTGGTGTTCTAGTCAGGGTTCTCCAGAAAAACAGAGCCTATATACATATACATGTATAGAGAGATACAGAGAGGGAGAGAGAGGGACAGAGGCACTCATTATTATAGGGAGTTGGCTCTTGCTGTTATGGAGGCTGGCAAGTCCCAGGGAGCTGCAGTGGGAGTCAGCAAACTGGAGGCCCAGGAGGGCTGATGGTGCACTTCCAGTCCAACTTTGAAGGTCTGAGAACTGGGAAGAGCAAATGTTTCAGTTTGAGTCTGAAGGAGAAAAAAAATCTCTTCCTTGAGGGAGCGTCACCCTTTTTTGTTCTATTCAGGCCATCAACTGATTGGATGAGGGTCACCCACATTCTAGAGGGCAGTCTACTTTACTCAGTCTACCAATGTAAATGTTATTCTTATCCAGAAACATTCAGGATAATGTTTGACTACATATTCGAGCACCCTGTGATTCAGTCAAGTTGACATACACAATAAACCATCATAATAGGCTTTGCTCAGAAAAGTGCTGGTAATACCCCCGGTCATTTTGACAGCGTGCAGATACCCCTGGGGGTGAGGTGAGGGTAGTACTTCCATGAGTAAGAACTGTTGCCGTAAAGTGTCTCCTTTGGGTTAAGACCTTGAGTCTTTAGAAGTTCCTTAACAAAAACATTGATGTGTTACTGGAATGGCTAATGCCATTATCATTTAACGATATATATGTTTTTTTCCTAAAGATTTGTTCTTAAAACTTTTATTATAATAAACTTGGGGGGGTGGAAATTCCATCACCTTTTGTTATTATTTATTCATAATCTATTTCACAGCCTCAGGTATGTATGTATTCTTACTTAGTTGTAATTTAATATTTTGTGTTTTTCTAAATAACATTTTTAATGTTGCTGCACCATCACTAATTGTAACGATAGTCATAATCTACTAGGTGCCTGTTCCACAACTTTTATCATTACAAGTAACATTGCCCTGAATGTCTTTAGACATGTAGGGCTTTCCATGCCTTCTCTGCTCCATACCCCTTTGCCTTCTTTTCTGTCTTTTTGGGGTCATTTTCTTTCATGAACATTTTAAAATTAATCTGTTTATTTATTTAGCTAGCTAGTCATCAGAGATGAGAGGAGAATAAATTTAAGGATAGGAAGAGTGGAAAGTTAAAGAGATAGAATAGAAGCTATGTGACTTGTTACATTTCTGAATAGAAGGTTATACAGAAGCATTAGATTTTTCTTCCAGTATTGTCTGACTGGAAGAAAATTTTGTAGTGATATGGATATTAGGTAAGAAAGCAAATATATTAAGCTATTTATGTTAATTTTGATTTCCTGACTACTTGCATTTAATTTAGCTAGCCCTGCTTAGTTTCACCCATCTGCACATGTATGTATGTTCTGTTACATGAAATAGAAGTAGAAAAAACAGAAAGAAACTTCTCCCTGTAAGTAGCAGGATGTGAAGGGCCAGAAATGCAGCTTAGGCAATTAGTGAAAAAGCATATCTAAAAAATATAGTTTGGAGTCTCTAACCTTTTCTAACCCAGTGGTGGCTGTTAGCATTGACACTGTGGCTACTTTCTGGAAAACAAAGTACATTGATTAAAGATGATTTTGGTAATGAAGAAAGTTGTATTCGAACCAATTATTTATGAATCGTGGAAAAAGCGCTCAGAGTTTTTCTTTGGTCTTAATTGTGCCTTCATGATCTGTTTACCATTGTCTTAGGAAAAGATTCTTTTTTTGCACTTTATATGTGTGTGTGTGCATATCTTTTTAGGAATTAAAGATTATTCTGAATAAACTCAATATGCACAGTTTTGGTAAGTCTGACATGTATAATAGGAGTCTATTATCCTAATCTTCAATATAATTATACTTTGTATGTAGCAAAGTTGAGTTTTAAAAGTATCAAATACTTAATAAACCTCAAAAGTTATGTTTTTCTTCTAACGCCTCCAATTTTGAGATAATATAAAATTAAGTCAGTTGAAAGAATACAAAGCAGTCTATATCTTACATGGAGAAAAAAAGATAGTAGTCTTAAGATGTTTATGTTTTATAAGCCAGTTTTAGTAAATGTTTATGATATGTCTAGTTTTCTCCCAACAATACTATGATGCATATAGGGCAGATTATTATCATTTTATCTGAGAAGAAAAGTGAGGCAGAGAGGCTAATGAACAATGCAGGCACTCATATTCATGATCCTAACTCTTGCTTTATCTGCTGTGAAAATCATAAATGGCATTTCTGTTTGTGTCAAACCACGGAAAAGAAGTCATCACTGGGGCCTCTTATTTCTTCATTCCACACTCAAGTGATCAGTTAAGTCTTTTGATGCTACCTCCAGGACATAGAGCACATTGCCTTCCAAGCCACCATCGTTTGTTAGCTAAATCAATAGATACCAAACTTTTTGATCCTGTACCTGATCAGTACAAGAAAAATTTGAGCATGTTACCTGCATTATGATGAAGATAACTAATATTTATTGAGAGTTCTCTATGTGCTAGGCACATATAGGTAGTGTTCTATATGAACATATATGCGTATTTATAAATTATACACACTTGCTAATGGACATACTAATGTGTTAACATACATTGTAAATACAAGTTTTAAAAGGTAAAACAATAAAAGTGCTTTAACATTTTTATTATGGTACAAAAATATTCTCATTAAAACAGTTATACACACACATTTTATATATACTTAGTGAGAGGAGTGTGATTGAATGTTACTTTATTTTAGAAGATCTTGTTTTAACAGTTTATTATCCAGATGAAGGTCTGGTCTAAGTTCCATTTTCAAAAATAGATCTAATACTGCTGATAACTCACACATCTGTTGGTCTAATATAAGATACATCTTTCCCTATTTTAAATCATTATTTTGTCATTATAGATTTCATCGTGCAGAAATCGGTAGAGTATACTTACACAAACCAAGATGTGGTAAAACCTAGATGGTACAGCCTATTACACACCTTGGCTATATGATATTGCTTATTGCTCCTGGGCTACAAACCTGTACAACATGTTACTATACTGAATACTGTTGGCACTTGTGATACAATGGTAAATATTTACGTATCTAAACATAGAAAAAGTAAAGTAAAAATAAATATGGTATAATTTTATGGGACCACTGTCATATATGCAGTCCATTGTTCACTGAAATGTTATGTGGTGCATGACTGTATATATGCACCCAACATCAAAGCACCTAAATGTGTAAAACAAACTGACAGATCTGAAGGCTGATACAGTAATACATTAATAATAGGTGACTTCAATACCACAGTCTCTCTAATGAGTAGATTATTCAGACAGAAAATTAATAAGGAAACAGCAGAACTGCATAACGCTATAGACCAAATGGATCTAACAGATACGTATGGAACTTTTAACACAACAGCAAAAGAATATACATTCTTCTCAGGTGCACATGAAACATTCTCCAGTATAGTTCATGTTAGGTCACAAAACAAGTCTCAAATTTAAGAAGATCAAAATCATTCTAAGAATCTTTTCCACTCACAATGGAATTCAATTAGGAATCAATAATAGAAAACAGGAAAACTCAAATATGTGGAAACTAAACAATGATATCCTTTTGAACAACCTTTGAGTCAAAAAATCAAAAGGGAACTTGAAAAGTTTCTTGAGACGAATAAAACTGAAAACACAACGTACCAAAACTTAAGAGATGCAGAAAAAGCAGTACTAAGAGGGATAAAGGCCTACATTAAAAAAGAAGAACAATCTCAACCTAACTTTATACCTCAAGGAATTAGAAGGAGAACAAACTAAGTCCAAACTTAGCAGAGGGAAGGGAATAACAAAGATCAGAGTAGAAATAGAGAATAGGAAAATAATAGAAAATATTAAGAAAACCTGAGTTTGTTTCTTGAAAAAAATAAAAACCCTTAGCTAGACAAACCAAGAAAAGAGAGGACTCAAATCAGAAATGAAAGAGGAGGTATTACAATGGATGCTTCAGAAATAAAAAAGATCATAAGTGACTTTTATGAACCACATGCCAATCAATTGGATAATCTAGAAGAAATAGATAAATTCCTAGAAACTGACTCAGTTTTCTGGAATCAAATTCCGGAAAATGGAATCAAGAAGTAGAAACAAAAAAGCCCAAGATTAGATGGCTTCACAGGTAAATTCTACCAAACATTCAAAGAAGAATCAGTGCCAATTCTTTTTACACTCTTACAAAAATAGAAGAGGGAACCCTTCCAAACTCATTTTATGAGGCCAATATCACTCTGATACCAAAGTAAATGTACCACAAGGAAAAAACTATGGGCCAATATTCTCAATGAACATAGGTGCAGAAGCCCTTAATAAAATGTTAGAAAATCAAATTCAGTAACATATTAAAAGGATTATACACTGTGATCAAATGGGATTTGTCCCTGGGATGCAAGGATGCATCAACATAGGCAAATCAATCAGTGTGATAAACCACAGTAATAGAATGATATAATAATATACATTATAATCTTAATAGAAGCAGAAAAAGCATTTGACAAAATTCCACATTCATTTATGCTAAAACTCTCAACAAAATAGATATAGGAACTTACTTTAAGACAATAAAGACCATATATGGAAACCCATAGCTAACAATCATAATCAATGGGGGAAATTGAAAGCTTTTCCTCTAAGATCTGGTATAAGACAAGGATGCCCACTCTTCACCATTTCTGTACAGCACAGTTCTGGAATGTTAGAGCAATCAGTCAAGAAAAAGAAAAGGCAACCAAATTGGAAAGGAAGAAATAATCTCTGTGTGCAGATGACATGATCACAAGTGTAGAAAATCCTAAAGATTCAACAACAAAAAAGTTAGAACTAATAAATGAATTTGATAGGATTGCAGGATACAAAAATTAATGATGTTTTTATACATGGACAACCAGTTACCTGAAAAGGAATTTAAGAGAACAATCTCATGATTTCAGTGTCAAAAAGCATCAAAAAGAATAAAATACTCAGGAATAAACTTAACCAAAGAGGCAAAAAGACTTGTATACTGAAAATTATAATACAATTAATGAAGGGAATTAAGACACAGATGGAAAGAGATTTGTGTTCATTGGTTGGAAGAATTAATACTGTTAAAATGTCTATTCTACCCAAGTGATTTACAGATACAATGCAATCCCTGTGAAAATCCCAATGGCATTTTTTACAGAAGTAGGAAATTCATATGGAGCTACAAAAGACGTTAATAGCCGAAGTAATTTTTTTTTTTTTCTGAGATGGAGTCTTGCTCTGTTGCCTAGGCTGGAGTGCAATGGTGCGATCTTGATTCACTGTAACCTCCGCCTCCTGGGTTCTAGCTTTTCTCCTGCCTCAGCCTCCTGAGTAGCTGGGATTACAGGTGTGCACCACCACGCCCAGATAATTTTTGTATTTTTAGTAGAAACGGGTTTCACCATGTTGGCCAGGTTGGTCTTGAACTCCTGACCTCAGGTGATCTACCTGCCTCAGCCTCCCAAAGTGCTGGGATTACAGGCGTGAGCCACTATGCCCAGCCCCAAAGTAATCTTGAGCAAGAAAAATAAAGCTGGATGCATCACACTTCCTGATTTCAAAGTACATGACAAAGTTACAGCAGTAAAAACAGTATGGCACTGATATAAAAACAGACATGTGGACCAATAGAAGAGAATAGAGAGCCCAGAAATGACACATTTTTGGTTAGCTAACCCTCAACAAAAATGCTAAGGACACCTAGTGGGGAGTAGATAGTCTTATCAATAAATGCTGCTGAGAAAATTGGATATCCACATGCAAATGAACGAAATTAGACCCTGATCTCGCACCATAAAGAAAAATCAATTCAAATGGATTAAAGACTTACACATAAGACCTGAAACTGTAAACTCAGAAGAAACAAGGAGAAAGCTTCTTGACATTGGTCTGGGCAGTGATTTTTTTGGATGTGACACCAAAAGCACAGGCAACAAAAACAAAATGGACAAGTGGGAGTACATCAAACTAAAAAGCTTCTGCCCAGCAAAAAACAGTCAACAAAATGAAGAAGCGGCATACTGAATGGGAAAACATTTGCAAACCGTGTATCTGATAAGGAATTAATATCCAAAGTATATAAGGCATGCAGTAGCAAAAAACAACCCAATTGAAAGATGGGCTAGGGGCCTAAATAGACATTTCTCCTAAGAAGACATACAAATGGCCAACCGGTATATGATAAGGTACCCGGCATCAGTAATCATCAGGTAAATGCCAGTCACTCCCCAATGAGATAGCACCCCACACTGGTTAGAATGGCTATTATCAAAATACAAAAGATAGTAAATGTTGGCAAGGATGTGGAGAAAAGGAACTTGTCCGCTATTGGTGGGAATGTAAATTGGTACAGCCATTATGGAAAACAGTATGGAAGTTTCTGCTCAAAAAATTAAAAATAAAGCTACTGCATGATCCAGCAATCCCACTTCCAGATATATATCCAAAAGAAAATTGCTATCCTGATGAGTTATCTGTGCTTCCATGTTCATTGCAGCATTATTCACAGTAGCAAAGTTATGGAAACAAGTTATATGTCTATTGATGAATGGATAAAGAAAATGTGGGGGGTATGTGTGTGTATATGAATACTACTCAGTCTTAAAATGGAAATCCTGCCTTTTGCAACAACATGAGCGAACCTGGAGGACATTTTGCTAAGTGAAATAAGCAAGACAGAAAGACAAATGCTACATTATCTCACTTATATGTGGAATCTAAAATAGTCGAGCTCATAGAAGCACAGAGTAGATTGGTGGTTGTCAGGGGCTGGAAAGTGGGAGAAACGGGAGATGTCGGTCATTGGTACAAAGTGTCAGTTATGCAGGATAGATAAATTCTGAAGACCCAATGTACAGCACGACTATATTGTATGTTACAAATTTGCTAAGAAGGTAGATCTTGTTTGCTCACCACCTCCCCTCCAAAAAAAAGGTAACTGAGAGGTGCTGGATATGCTAAAAGAAAAACAAAATGATATGTATATTTCAGTGTTCATAAATATTTATTAAAACAGCCACACTAATTTGTGTGTTGTCTATGGCTGCTTTCATATTGCAACAGCAGAGCTGAGGAGTTGCAGGTGAGGCTGTATATGTATACATAGTGTTTGACTCTTTACAGAAAAAGTTTACCGACTCCTGGTATAGGTGATACTTATATCATTTTCAGCTTTGGAAGGGCAGTGTGATGGAAAATTTTCAAACTTTTTTTGAGTCTACCTTTTGATGTTTTTTGTCAATTTTTAAAAAATTCTGTAAAAATTCTGCATGTCATCTTTTTAGCAACTGATCCTGCCCCAGTCTAGTGCTCATTCCTTTTGGGGCTCCAATTATATGTATGTTATACCTTTTCACTGTAACCCTTATGTCTGTAGTGGAAAAGTCACCTAAAATTTCACATTACTCTAAGTTTACTTCACTATTTTGTTCTCAAATACCTTCAAACACATTTTAAAAACAAACAAAAAACTTATCTAGCTTTTCTAATCGTTCTCCGTTGGAGGTTTGGTACAAATTGCATAATCCACTATTAATGAAAACAGAGTCCATTTCCAAAAATTTAGTCAACTATTCTCTCCATAGTATGAATTACTTTTTCATTTAAAGTTAAAATGTTACTTATCTTGAAGGGTCAGATTAGCTGTGTTTATTATTTTTAAAACATTGCCAGATAGTTTTGTGTTGACAGCCACTTGTCCCAGAAAAATTCAGCAAATCTGAAACATTTGTTATTTTTAAAAGGAGAATATTTAACTCATTAAATTTGACAGCTCTTAAGGACTTTGCCAAGATAGCCAGAATAATAGTGCATGGAATATCTTCATGGTTAATATCATTTTGCTATAAATCATTGATAGTAAAGATTCTCCTATTTAAACTAGTATAAGCTGCAAATTCACATTCATGGGCACACACAAACTGCAATGTTACAATACTGTAAAAGCTAATGAACAAATGGGAAACAAACAGTCAAACTCTGATGTAAAGAACTTCCACCTTTCCATTCTACCACTGTGCATTTTGACAGATCTAGTGAGGGTGCCATTGTCAAACTATTCATTAAATATCTTTGAAGCTCATTTCCTTCCTTCCTCTGATAAATTGTAAACTAAAGTTCTAAAACGTAAGTTCTTAAATCTCGGGGGACTATCTCAAGCACCCTATATATGCTTCCAGTCCATTCTTAATCCCTTACAGGGATTATTCTATACAAGGGCATAATCTTTTAAAAATCAAATGATCATGTCTTCCTTAAAAAAACTGTAAGGCTTCATATTGCATTTAGAATAAAACCCGCAATTCTTATTCCGATGTTTTATTTGGTTAATACATATAATCAGAATGTAAGCTCCTTAAGAGCAGGGACTTTGTCCTTTCCCAGTACGTAATCAGCATCTGGAGCAGTACCTCACAAGGAGATGACGTGAGTAAATGTCTCATGAATAAACATTATATGAATAAAAAGGAATTAAATACCTAGAGTTTCATATTTGTGGTACTAGAAGATTAAAACTCTATTAAAGGGTAAACTGATTTGCCTTTTTAGGTTGCTCTTCACAAAATTGTCACATAATAAAATTTTGGGAATGTTTTTATTGAAAGCTCTAAGGCTTCTTAGCTGTCATTACTATAAACTGCAACATTATTGGTGTGTTAATGTTTTTACTTGTCCCTCCTGTATGTCTTTGCTTTGACTAATAAGAACATATATAGTGACCACATTATAAAAAGCTGACTGCAAAGGAGTTGGCTTTGACACATTGGTCATTGTTTGCCTTTGTCACATTCACAGTCCTTACGCAAGTATTTATCAGGATGATTGATCTCAACTTGGCTGCCTCAGTGGTAATAGGTCCTAAAAGAAGGCACCTATTCCTAATGTCTCATAGTTTGTCTCTGTTGTCAACTGCTGCTTCCATAGTTGACATTGAATACTTATCTTCAGGCTAACTTTTGGTAGTATATCTTTGCTTCAATCGTAAACATTTGGCAAGAGCTTTTTGAAAACAAATGCTACTTTGTTTCTAAAATTTGAGATGTTAACTTTTTCAGGAAGCTCATAAAATGGTGAGAGAAGCAAATATCAAGCAGGCAACAGCAGAAAAACAGCTAAAAGAAGCACAAGGAAAAGTGAGTTTTTGCAGCTCTTAATAGTATAAAATAAATTTGTGATAACTGTTTTAAAGATACCTTAACATCTGTTGGATTTTGTTCTGATCGTAAAGTAGTGCTTGTTTTCAATTTGGAAACTACAGAAAAATAGAAGAAAATAGCTACTATGTAGGTATAATTAATAGTAAACATTTCATGTCCATTTATATGAGAACCAAATGATTTAAAACCTTGTAAATCACATGAATTATCCAAAGGATTATAGAATCACATTTTAATGTTAATACTTAGTTTTTAAATTCACTGAGAAAAGCCACCTAAATGTTATTAGATTTTACTGTTTTAGGAGTGAACTTCTACAACTAATCATAAACTATTATATTTTGAAGATTTTGAAAATTCACATAAATGTTAGATATTTTGGTAATTTTCACAGTTTCATTTGACGTTGTTAATAATAGATGAATCCAAACCATATGGAAACATCAAAAAACTTGATTTTAGTTTCTTTTTATTACTCCACAGGAAATACAAATTAAACTTACCTTTCATCTTTGAAAGTGTTTTGACCAGATTGCTAATATTTAGCTGCATATGTCATGAAACGTATTTAATGTATGTGACTATGTTGATTTCTTTCCAAGATTGATGTACTTCAAGCTGAAGTAGCTGCATTGAAGACACTTGTATTGTCCAGTTCTCCAACATCACCTACGCAGGAGCCTTTGCCAGGTGGAAAGACACCTTTTAAAAAGGGGCATACAAGAAATAAAAGCACAAGCAGTGCTATGAGTGGCAGTCATCAGGACCTCAGTGTGATACAGCCAATTGTAAAAGACTGCAAAGAGGTAACTCATCAAGGACTGTCCCCTCTGACTCTGTTGATACTTGTTAATTCTCATCACTGAGGTGTCAGTTATCATTTTTGCCAGCAAAATTTTTAGTACAAAATAATGCAGTATTAAGATGGGGGAGGCTTTATCTAGAGCTGGCTGCTTTCAGGGATTCTTCAGTTCCATTTTCTACCTGGCTGACCTTGGAGTACCTGCTGGAAACTTGGTAAGTTTCTTAATCTCAGTATTTCATTAAGGGAGGAAACTGTCATGTGTTGTCTAGAGGAGAGTGGGTGGCTTTAATGATCTGGCTAGTCAAAATTTATTGCTAGAGTGTGCTTACAAAGTATGGATATAAGAAATATGTGAAAATAAGATGATTTTCTTAAAGATCAATACATTGCTTTTATTTAAATTCATAGAGAAAGAATTTTATGTCAGCAAGGGAGTCCTAGAGTTAATTTAGATAATTAAGCAACAAAAAAATAGAAATAATGGTAGCCTTACAATGACATAAGGCTGGAAGACATTTTGCTAAGTGAAATTTCAAGTTATAGTAGAACAATTAGTGTCATTTTTGATCCCAAATTAGGTTTCACAGTTCAGCCAGTCTGTTATTCAGACGCTTACAACTATGTAAGGCTACCATTATCATGTATCCATAACAATTAAAAATTTAAAAACGAAATAATGGGCCGGGCATGGTGGCTCATGCCTGTAATCTCAGCACTTTGGGAGGCCAAGGCCGGAGGATCACCTGAGGTTGGGAGTTCGAGACCAACCTGACCAACATGGAGAAACCCCATCTGTACTAAAAATATAAAATTAGCTGGGCATGGTATCTCATGCTTATAATCCCAGCTACTCAGGAGGCTGAGGCAGGAGAATCCCTTGAACCTGGGAGGCGGAGGTTGCGGTCAGCTGAGATTGCACCATCACACTCCAGCCTGGGCAACAAGAGCGAAACTCTGTCTCAAAATCATAATAATAATAATAGTCTTATTTTAAAAGATATGTTACAAAGATAACTGAAATAATATATAAATATTTTGAGCTGTTTAGAGTAAAAATTTTTAATCATTGTATACTGTGAGAATGCATTTCTAAGAGGATTGATCAATAATTTATGAAGCTTTCCCATTTCTTCTTAGAAGCCATCTTTTACATTGTTAAATTCAAGTCCATCATTAATCTTGAAGAAATGTGTGTGCTTGTTAAATTTTTGTATGGAAGCCAGGAGTTTATTAAATGGAATAACCAATGTTAACCTGTTTTAATTGAATTGCATTTTGACGAATTATCAATAAAAAAGATGCTGGTAAGAGAGAAGTTCAATACTTGGTTAAATCTGAATGTAACCAAATCCAAAATTCACATTGGTTTCTGTTAAATATTTAAGAAACTTCTTTGTCCTAACTTTAATTCTAATTCTTTGGAATTTAGCAATTTTAATTGCCTGGTACAACTTGTATTTTTGGTGTTTCTTACTCAGTATGTGTAAGTAATTATGTATTTTCCCCCCTATTTACACTAACAAAATTATAAGTGTCTTCTCATGGAACATGGTAAAGATTCATTTTTAGTTTTTGAAATCCCTTAAAATGTGCATAGGCAGCATATAACTTCAAAATAATAACCTTTGCTCTTCGGGTATGTGTTATATTCTGATGTTTCATGAAAAACTTGTCAAAAAGTCTTACTAGGCAAAGGAATTACATAAATTTGACCTGTGTAAGTCTTAGAAAAATATGTAACAATCTGGAAGAAAATTAAGCATGTCCGTGTTTTTGTAGAAAATATGATGGGGCACTCAGTTATGACATTAGCAACATGTCTTCTGTAAACATTTAAAATACACATGCATGCATGCAGACATACATGCCCAGTGCAAGGCTTTGGGATCAAGCCACTTAGATTTGAATTCGGACTTTACTGCTTTCTTGCTATGCAATCTCCGGCAAATTACAAATGGCAATCATAATATCTGTCTTGCACAGTTGTGAGGATTAAATGTTTGTAAAGTGCTTACGGTGGTTCCTGGCAGAGTCAGCTCTTAATAAATGGTTTAAATTACAGCCTTTAAACTAGAATCTTTCCTTAGAATACCACTTACCTGCTTTGGGGTTTATGTCCTTTTTCTTTTCTTTTTTTCTTTTTATAAATTTGCATCTTTCTTTTTTTTTATTATTATTATTGTTATACTTTTAAGTTTTAGGGTACATGTGCACAATGTGCAGGTTAGTTACATATGTATACATGTGCCATGCTGGTGCACTGCACCCACTAACTCGTCATCTAGCATTAGGTATATCTCCCAATGCTATCCCTCCCCCCTCCCCCCACCCCACAACAGTCCCCAGAGTGTGATGTTCCCCTTCCTGTGTCCATGTGTTCTCATTGTTCAATTCCCACCTATGAGTGAAAATATGCGGTGTTTGGTTTTTTGTTCTTGCGATAGTTTACTGAGAATGATGATTTCCAGTTTCATCCATGTCCCTACAAAGGACATGAACTCATCATTTTTTATGGCTGCATAGTATTCCATGGTGTATATGTGCCACATTTTCTTAATCCAGTCTATCATTGTTGGACATTTGGGTTGGTTCCACGTCTTTGCTATTGTGAATAATGCCGCAATAAACATACGTGTGCGTGTGTCTTTATAGCAGCATGATTTATAGTCCTTTGGGTATATACCCAGTAATGGGATGGCTGGGTCAAATGGTATTTCTAGTTCTAGGTCCCTGAGGAATCGCCACACTGACTTCCACAATGGTTGAACTAGTTTACAGTCCCACCAACAGTGTAAAAGTGTTCCTATTTCTCCACATCCTCTCCAGCACCTGTTGTTTCCTGACTTTTTAATGATTGCCATTCTAACTGGTGTGAGATGGTATCTCATTGTGGTTTTGATTTGCATTTCTCTGATGGCCAGTGATGATGAGCATTTTTTCATGTGTTTTTTGGCTGCATAAATGTCTTCTTTTGAGAAGTGTCTGTTCATATCCTTCGCCCACTTTTTGATGGGGTTGTTTGTTTTTTTCTTGTAAATTTGTTTGAGTTCATTGTAGATTCTGGATATTAGCCCTTTGTCAGATGAGTAGGTTGCAAAAATTTTCTCCCATTTTGTAGGTTGCCTATTCACTCTGATGGTAGTTTCTTTTGCTGTGCAGAAGCTCTTTAGTTTAATTAGATCCCATTTGTCAATTTTGGCTTTTGTTGCCATTGCTTTTGGTGTTTTAGACATGAAGTCCTTGCCCATGCCTATGTCCTGAATGGTATTGCCTAGGTTTTCTTCTAGGGTTTTTATGGTTTTAGGTCTGACATGTAAGTCTTTAATCCATCTTGAATTGATTTTTGTATAAGGTATAAGGAAGGGATCCAGTTTCAGCTTTCTACATATGGCTAGCCAGTTTTCCCAGCACCATTTATTAAATAGGGAATAAATTTGCATCTTTCTTAAGAAAGAGTAACAGACTTAGGTCATTAGTGTGTGCTCATATAAATCAATATATGTTGGGAACAAACACATTTGAGAAGTTAATATTAAACAGACTGTTAAATTGGAGATGTGACATCTCTTATTAGAGCCAGGAGGTAAGTGAATTAGGAACAAAGATTAAAGAGTCTTACTTAGAAGATAAATGGAATTGAGGAAGTGTCCTTTTTCTCAGTAACTTTACAAAGAAAATGCATTTGAAAATGTAAGTATTGCTTATATGCTAATATTATTTATCCTGTTGCTTTTGCTTTGATTCAAGGAATTTATGAATTGGGCTGAAAAAAATATTCACATGGAGATTGCCCTTATACACCTTAAAAGGAAGTCTGTAGGAAGGCTTGGCTACACTCAGCTCTATGTTACATTTTTGTAGACTACTCGCACATCTGATTGAGCTATCCTAGAGGCAGTCTGTAGCTGTAGTCAGTGCATCATTTATGGTGTATCCAGTGCCTCTGGACAAGAGCAGCTTAGAGCTGTAGGATGGGGGAGACTGCTCTAGTTTGGGTGGCTGATGTCAGTGCAACTTTGTATTTCAGCAGATGCTATTGAGCTGGACTGAGGGAATCTGAGAATCTGTAGGGAAGAATACTTGGGGAAAATTTATTAGGGAGGTGAGAAAGAGAGGGACAGCTGGAGGAGTGAATAGGAAGGCAGGTGCCAGCAGTGGATAATTATTGATGCCTAAGATGGTAGTTACTGGATGCCAAAAATATGTCAAAAATATCTAAATAAATGTTGTATTTTAAGGTAGTTTAGAAGGCTTTACATATTCTTTTTTTTTTAATCCTGTTGGTTATGCAATAACATTTTGACAATTCTTTTTGGAATGCCTTCAAGTTATAGTAGAACAATTAGTGTCATTTTTGATCCCAAACTAGGTTTCACAGTTCAGCCAGTCTCAGTTTATTCAGACACTATAATTAATTAGGTTCCAAATTACCTTTTTATTGTTTTCAGAAAAGACTTGTCATCATTTATTATATTCTGAATAGTGTGCCACCTGTGTCTTAAGAGGAACTCCAGCATTTTTGGTGGGGATGGGAGAAGGAGCTCAGAGTGAGGATAATAGTAGTGTTATTGAACATGGTAGTGAATGATGCTTGGAAAAAGGCTAATTGGTTATTTGAGAGTCATTTTTTAAAAAGGAAAACTGCTACCAGGTATTATGCTACCAGGTATTATTTGAGAGTCATTTTTTAAAAAGGAAAACTGCTACCAGGTATTGAACCACCAAGAGTGGTTCAATTTATTATTTTAAATCAAGAGCTTTTTTTCAGTGATGTTTAAATTAGTTTTGGTTTTGTAAAGCGGTTTTTATGTTTATACGTTTTAAAACATGTTTTTGTGTTTTCCTTTGGTTTGTTAGGCTGACTTATCCTTGTATAATGAATTCCGATTGTGGAAGGATGAGCCCACAATGGACAGGACGTGTCCTTTCTTAGACAAAATCTACCAGGAAGATATCTTTCCATGTTTAACATTCTCAAAAAGTGAGGTAATTTTTTTTCATTTTAGTAGGAATTCATTATAGTTGTTTCTGTACTTCTTTTAAACTAAATCATATTACATATTTTAATATCTCTTACATAAATAAGTTATTATAAAATGTCATGTTTTACTATTTTTGCCATTCTGTACTAGAATTATGGTAATTTCTTGGCATTCAGTTACTGAACATCTTTTCTTATATGAGCAGAGGATCATTCACACTCAAATGTGTACTGCATTGGTGTCAGGTATTAAATAGGTATGGGGGATAGGACTTATTTCTTGATTTGCAGTCCAAGGTTCAGTGTAAGGGAAGTTCTCTACACACTCTGTTAAAGGCATTTGTTGTGTCTATCTGTACATGATTTAAAAATCTAATTTTTTATCTTTAAAACAGGAAAAGTAATGCCTTCTTTGCCTGTGCCACAGGATTGTTAAAAGGATAAAATAAAGTGGATTAAGTAGATGCAAAAACCTTAGAAAAATAAGGCAGTATAAAAATTTTAAGCTCTAATTTTAATTTGTTCTTACATGTGAAAGGTTTGTCTACAAATATCCTGTCAATTAAAGTATAAGAAATTTAATCCTAAGAGTTTTATGTTAAGTCTTTCAAGCATTAATTATAACGTTGCTTACCAGGAGAAGTTAAGATGAACATTTTTCACACTTTTGGTATGAATATATCTTGTTCATTGTGGCTCTGTATCTGGTTTCAGGTAGGCCATTCAGTATTAGTAACCTTGCCAGACTAAAGAGGTTTTCCTGTTTCATCTAGTGTTAGTTGCTACCATCTTCATCTGGGCATTTAATATTTGATAATTCAGCTAATTCTTTTGTAGACTCACTCTTGTGCACATAAATACAAATTCAGAAAATATGCAGCTAATTAATATATATTGCTGTGGTATAAATGACCAATGTTTAAAAATATTGTATATATTTAGCAGAATAAAGCTTTAGGATATTCATTTTGAAGTGGCATTAACTGTGGATATTAATCGTGGGTAAGGAGTGAACAGAGGCTGGAATTGATGCCTTGAATCCTCGTCCAGATAATGAGGAAAGTTATTTTACCATAAGTGAATTGCCTTTCATAACAGTGTTTGGATTATAAAATAAATCAAACCAAAATTACCTGATTTCTTCCTTTTTCATTTGCTAAAGCCAAGCTAGTGGAACTTGGGAGAAGAATAATTTATAAAATTCATTTACTGTAGAATACAATTCTGATATTTTTCTGCCAGTATAGCATCTAGTACTTTTTCTTTTTTTTTAAGTTGGCTTCAGCTGTTCTGGAGGCTGTGGAAAACAATACTCTAAGCATTGAACCAGTGGGATTACAACCTATCCGGTTTGTGAAAGCTTCTGCAGTTGAATGCGGAGGACCAAAGTAGGTTTTTACGTGCATGAACTGTGAAAGTGACTGAGTTTTTGAAATGTTATGGGTTGCAGTTATTTAGTTTTTCTGGTTTTAAATGTAGTTATATTTCCCTCAGATTTCTCTTAAGCGTCTGTGTAGCCCAAAGACAAATTCCTGAGACAGTGTGGAATATAGTATTTCAGATTTAGCATTAAAGGAGAGCCCTTTTAATTATAGGTTGGTGCAAAAGTAATCGTGCTTGTTGCCATTGAAAGTAATGGCAACAAGCACACAATTACTTTTGCACCAACCCAATACAATAATATACATATATGATAGAGATCCAGGTAAACTAGAGATAGAAACCTGAGTTTTGTTTTTGTTTTTGTTTTTAACCTCATATTGTGACCTATTAGTGGATTGTGAAATCAGTTTAGTGGGTCATAAGTAGAATTTTTTTTATTACACGTATATGTATAGCCATGTGTCCTGGGTTTCTGTATAAAAGACTTCTCTCTGAGGGTGACCATCAAAAATAGTTTGGGAAGGTACTGAGTTAGACTAAGTCTTATCGATCATGAAAACTGTGTACCAAGAAGACTTGATGAGATCTCTCTTTTCATATTGTGTTTATAAAGGATTCTCACTTTAATAAATAATCAGTTTTGTCTTTCATATGTGAGTCTTACTTGAGAATTACAAATCTTCAGAGATAAGACTCCCACATTTCATAGCAGGGCAGACTTGTTTTCCATCCAGTCTTATAAGGAGGAATGACTGAAACCAACAGTGCTTAAAACATCTGGCAAAGATGAAAGGTTTTGCCTAAAACCGTGGCATAATTGTGTCTTGGCTTCTGTTTAAAAAATGACTTGGAAAGCTTTTGAGAAAGATGCTTATTAAGTGCTTAGAGCCAGATCAATATAGGGGACTGGAAAGACTGAGAGAGCTCATAGAAAGCATAACTGACTGCTGTCAGGGTTATTTTGAAGCCAGAAGAGGAAAAGACTGGTTGAGATGAACTAATAGGTCTGTGTTAAAGCTGTTGCAGGAATTGTGTGCTTCTTTCTATTCCCTGTTACGCACGTTACGGTCTCAGCAAGATTACAGAATGTTGTTGTTTAGGTGACCATTTGTTGGAGGGTTCCTAGTCACATGTTTGCTCTGTGAGCCACACGTCCACCTCGCTCCCTCAAGCCACACGTGTAGCACGGTGGCCTCTGAATTTTAGGGAAAGAATTTACATTCTTAAATTCTACAAATACCCAAGTATTTTTGTTCTGATCCTTCCACCCCAAATATGGAGAGTTAAATTTAATCATAGCAGTTTTCTTATTTTTAAGGTCTGTGTCATGCCTCATTTTAAATATAGCATATAACTGTTTTTATTGTAGAATTTAAAATTTTTGCTTGCATTATATATCACACATATATGTGCAGATATCATCAAATGATAACAAATGGGGATATCAAATTAAAGTGGATTTATAGTATCTTTAGTAAAATAATTATAGTTTAGATTTAGAGAACAGTTTACAAAGTTTAAGGATATTGTGCTTGTGGGAATGGGGCCAGAAACCAAGGTGATGCATATCATGTGGAAAAAACTAAAGGAAGATACTGTCTTCCTTTATGAAATGTGAAGTGTGGCTCTGGCCGTGGTTCTTGTGAGCTAGAGTGTGAAGATAATGACTAAGTGAGTGGCACAGCACTGTAGGAATTTTGAGGAAGACAAGATCATTCAAACTATGATTAGGTACTCTTCTTGAAGGAAGAGAGATTTGGTTTAAGTTTTTTTTTTAATTTTATTATTATTATTATACTTTAAGTTTTAAGGTACATGTGCACAACGTGCAGGTTTGTTACATATGTATACATGTGCCATGTTGGTGTGCTGCACCCATTAACTCGTCATTTAGCATTAGGTATATCTCCTAATGCTATCCCTCCCCCCTCCTCCCACCCCACAACAGTCCCCGGTGTGTGATGTTCCCCTTCCTGTGTCCATGTGTTCTCATTGTTCAGTTCCCACCTATGAGTGAGAATGTGTGGTGTTTGGTTTTTTTGTCCTTGCGATAGTTTGCTGAGAATGACGGTTTCCAGCTTCATCCATGTCCCTACAAAGGACATGAACTCATCATTTTTTATGGCTACATAGTATTCCATGGTGTATATGTGCCACATTTTCTTAATCCAGTCTATCATTGTTGGACATTTGGGTTGGTTCCACGTCTTTGCTATTGTGTATAGTGCCACAATAAACATACGTGTGCATGTGTCTTTATAGCAGCATGATTTATAATCCTTTGGGTATATACCCAGTAGTGGGATGGCTGGGTCAAATGGTATTTCTAGTTCTACATCCCTGAGGAATCGCCACACTGACTTCCACAATGGTTGAACTAGTTTACAGTCCCACCAACAGTGTAAAAGTGTTCCTATTTCTCTACATCCTCTCCAGCACCTGTTGTTTCCTGACTTTTTAATGATTGCCATTCTAACTGGTGTGAGATGGTATCTCATTGTGGTTTTGATTTGCATTTCTCTGATGGCCAGTGATGATGAGCATTTTTTCATGTGTGTTTTGGCTACATAAATGTCTTCTTTTGACAAGTGTCTGTTCATATCCTTTACCCACTTTTTGATGGGGTTGTTTTTTTCTTGTAAATTTGTTTGAGTTCATTGTAGATTCTGGATATTAGCCCTTTGTCAGATGAGTAGATTGCAAAAATTTTCTCCCATTCTGTAGGTTGCCTGTTCACTCTGATGGTCCATGGTTTCTTTTGTTGTGCAGAAGCTCTTTAGTTTAATTAGATCCCATTTGTCAATTTTGGCTTTTGTTGCCATTGCTTTTGGTGTTTTAGACATGAAGTCCTTGCCCATGCCTATGTCCTGAATGGTATTGCCTAGGTTTTCTTCTAGGGTTTTTATAGTTTTAGGTCTAACATGTAAGTCTTTAATCCATCTTGAATTAATTTTTGTATAAGGTATAAGGAAGGGATCCAGTTTCAGCTTTCTACATATGGCTAGCCAGTTTTCCCAGCACCATTTATTAAATAGGGAATCCTTTCCCCATTGCTTGTTTTTGTCAGGTTTGTCAAAGATCAGATAGTTGTAGATATGCGGCATTATTTCTGAGGGCTCTGTTCTGTTCCATTGATCTATATCTCTTGTTTTGGTACCAGTACCATGCTGTTTTGTTTACTGTAGCCTTGTAGTATAGTTTGAAGTCAGGTAGCGTGATGCCTCCAGCTTTGTTCTTTTGGCTTAGGATTGACTTGGCAATGTAGGCTCTTTTTTGGTTCCATATGAACTTTAAAGTAGTTTTTTCCAATTCTGTGAAGAAAGTCGTTGGTAGCTTGATGGGGATGGCATTGAATCTATAAATTACCTTGGGCAGTATGGCCATTTTCACAATATTGATTCTTCCTACCCATGAGCATGGAATGTTCTTCCATTTGTTTGTATCCTCTTTTATTTCATTGAGCAGTGGTTTGTAGTTCTCCTTGAAGAGGTCCTTCACATCCCTTGTAAGTTGGATTCCTAGGTATTTTATTCTCTTTGAAGCAGTTGTGAATGGGAGTTTACTCATGATTTGGCTCTCTGTTTGTCTGTTATTGGTGTATAAGAATGCTTCTGATTTTTGCACATTTATTTTGTATCCTGAGACTTTGCTGAAGTTGCTTATCAGCTTAAGGAGATTTTGGGCTGAGACGATGGGGTTTTCTATGTGTACAATCATGTCATCTGCAAACAGGGACAATTTGACTTCCTCTTTTCCTAATTGAATACCCTTTATTCCCTTCTCCTGCCTGATTGCCCTGGCCAGAACTTCCAACACTATGTTGAATAGGAGTGGTGAGAGAGGGCATCCCTGTCTTGTGCCAGTTTTCAAAGGGAATGCTTCCAGTTTTTGTCCATTCAGTATGATATTGGCTGTGGGTTTGTCATAGATAGCTCTTATTATTTTGAAATACGTCCCATCAATACCTAATTTATTGAGAGTTTTTAGCATGAAGGGTTGTTGAATTTTGTCAGAGGCCTTTTCTGCATCTATTGAGATAATCATGTGGTTTTTGTCTTTGGTTCTGTTTATATGCTGGATTACATTTATTGATTTTCTTATGTTGAACCAGCCTTGCATCCCAGGGATGAAGCCCACTTGATCATGGTGGATAAGCTTTTTGATGTGTTGCTGGATTCGGTTTGCCAGTATTTTATTGAGGATTTTTGCATCAATGTTCATCAAGGATATTGGTCTAAAATTCTCTTTTTTTGTTATGTCTCTGCCCGGCTTTGGTATCAGGATGATGCTGGCCTCATAAAATGAGTTAGGGAGGATTCCCTCTTTTTCTATTTATTGGAATAGTTTCAGAAGGAATGGTACCAGCTCCTCCTTGTACCTCTGGTAGAATTCGGCTGTGAATCCATCTGGTCCTGGACTTTTTTTGGTTGGTAAGCTATTAATTATTGCCTCAATTTCAGATCCTGTTATTGGTCTATTCAGAGATTCAACTTCTTCCTGGTTTAGTCTTGGGAGAGTGTATGTGTCGAGGAATTTATCCATTTCTTCTAGATTTTCTAGTTTATTTGCGTAGAGATGTTTATAGTATTCTCTGATGGTAGTTTGTATTTCTGTGGGAGCAGTGGTGATATCCCCTTTATCATTTTTTATTGCATCTATTTGATTCTTCTCTCTTTTCTTCTTTATTAGTCTTGCTAGCGGTCTATCAGTTTTGTTGATCTTTTCGAAAAACCAGCTCCTGGATTCATTGATTTTTTTGAAGGGTTTTTTGCGTCTCTATTTCCTTCAGTTCTGCTCTGATCTTAGTTATTTCTTGCCTTCTGCTAGCTTTTGAATGTGTTTGTTCTTGCTTCTCTAGTTCTTTTTTTTTTTTTTTTTTAGTATTTATTGATCATTCTTGGGTGTTTCTCGGAGTGGGGATGTGGCAGTGTCATAGGATAATAGTGGAGAGATGGTCAGCAGGTAAACACGTGAACAAAGGTCTCTGGTTTTCCTAGGCAGAGGTCCCTGTGGCCTTCCGCAGTGTTTGTGTCCCTGGGTACTTGAGATTAGGGAGTGGTGATGACTCTTAATGAGCATGCTGCCTTTAAGCATCTGTTTAACAAAGCACATCTTGCACTGCCCTTAATCCATTTAACCCTGAGTTGACACAGCACATGTTTCAGAGAGCACGGGGTTGAGGGTAAGGTTATAGATTAACAGCATCCCAAGGCAGAAGAATTTTTCTGAGTACAGAACAAAATGGAGTCTCCTATGTCTACTTCTTTCTAGACAGACACAGTAACAATCTGATCTCTCTTTCTTTTCCCCACATTTCCCCCTTTTCTTTTCAACAAAACCGCCATCGTCATCATGGCCTGTTCTCGACGGTCGCTGTCTCTTTGGAGCTGTTGGGTACACCTCCCAGACGGGGCGGCCGGGCAGAGGCGCTCCTCACTTCCCAGACTGGGAGGCCGGGCAGAGGCACTCCTCACATCCCAGACGATGGGCGGCCAGGCAGAGGCGCTCCTCACCTCCCAGACGGGGCAGCCGGGCAGAGGCGCTCCTCACCTCCCAGACGGGGCGGCAGGGCAGAGGCGCTCCCCACCTCCCCGACGGGGTGGCCGGGAAGAGGCGCCCCTCACCTCCCAGACGGGGCGGCCGGGCAGAGGCGCTCCTCACATCCCAGACAGGGCGGCCGGGCAGAGGCGCTCCTCACTTCCCAGACGATGGGCGGCCGGGCAGAGGCGCTCCTCACCTCCCAGACAGGGTGGCTGGGCAGAGACGCTCCTCACCTCTCAGATGGGGCGGCCGGACAGAGGCGCTCGCTTCCTAGATGGGGTGGCCGGGCAGAGGCGCTCCTTACCTCCCAGACGAAGGGTGGCCGGGCAGAGGTGCTCCTCACATCCCAGACGATGGGCGGCCGGGCAGAGGCGCTCCTCACTTCCCAGACGGGGCGGCCGGGCAGAGGCGCTCACTTCCCAGATGGGGCGGCCGGGCAGAGGCGCTCCTCACCTCCCAGATGATGGGCAGCCGGGCAGAGTCGCTCCTCACCTCCCAGACGGGGCGGCCGTGCGGAGGCGCTCCTCACCTCCCAGACGGGTCGGCCCGGCAGATCTCTAGTTCTTTCAATTGTGATGTTAGGGTGTCAATTTTAGATCTTTCCTGCTTTCTCTTGTGGGCATTTAGTGCTATAAATTTCCCTCTACACACTGCTTTGAATGTGTCCCAGAAATTCTGGTATGTTGTGTCTTTGTTCTCGTTGGTTTCAAAGAACATCTTTATTTCTGCCTTCATTTTGTTATGTACCCAGTAGTCATTCAGGAGCAGGTAGTTCAGTTTCCATGTAGTTGAGCAGTTGTGAGTGAGTTTCTTAATCCTGAGTTCTAGTTTGATTGCACTGTGGTCTGAGAGACAGTTTGTTATAATTTCTGTTCTTTTACATTGGCTGAGGAGTGCTTTACTTCCAACTATGTGGTCAACTTTGGAATAGGTGTGGTGTGGTGTGCTGAAAAGAATGTATATTCTGTTGATTTGGGGTGGAGAGTTCTGTAGATGTCTATTAGGTCCGCTTGGTGCAGAGCTGAGTTCAATTCCTGGATATCTTTGTTAACTTTCTGTCTCGTTGATCTGTGTTGACACAGTGGGGTTGTTGACAGTGGGGTGTTAAATGTTGACAGTGGGGTGTTAAAGTCTCCCATTATTATTGTTTGGGAGTCTAAGTCTCTTTGTAGGTCACTAAGGACTTGCTTTATGAATCTGGGTGCTCCTGTATTGGGTGCGTATATATTTAGGATAGTTAGTTCTTCTTGTTGAATTGATCCCTTTACCATTATGTAATGGTCTTGTCTCTTTTGATCTTTGTTGGTTTAAAGTCTGTTTTATCCGAGACTAGGATTACAACCCCTGCCTTTTTTTGTTTTCCATTTGCTTGGTAGATCTTCCTCCATCCCTTTATTTTGCGCCTATGTGTGTCTCTGCACATGAGATGGGTTTCCTGAATACAGCACACTGATGGGTCTTGACTCTTTATCCAATTTGCCAGTCAGTGTCTTTTAATTGGAGCATTTAGCCCATTTACATTTAAGGTTAATATTGTTATGTGTGAATTTGATCCTGTCATTATGATGTTAGCTGGTTATTTTGCTCATTAGTTGATGCAGTTTCTTCCTAGCTTTGATGGTCTTTACAATTTGGCATGTTTTTGTAGCGGCTGGTACCGGTTGTTCCTTTCCATGTTTAGTGCTTCCTTCAGGAGCTCTTTTAGGGCAGGCCTGATGGTGACAAAATCTCTCAGCATTTGCTTGTCTGTAAAGTATTTTATTTCTCCTTCACTTATGAAGCTTAGTTTGGCTGGATATGAAATTCTGGGTTGAAAATTCTTTTCTTTAAGAATGTTGAATATTGGCCCTCACTCTCTTCTGGCTTGTAGAGTTTCTGCCGAGAGATCAGCTGTTAGTCTGATGGGCTTCCCTTTGTGAGTAACCCGACCTTTCTGTCTGGCTGCCCTTAACATTTTTTCCTTTATTTCAACTTTGGTGAATCTGACAATTATGTGTCTTGGAGTTGCTCTTCTCGAGGAGTATCTTTGTAGCGTTCTCTGTATTTCCTGAATTTGAATGTTGGCCTGCCTTGCTAGATAGGGGAAGTTCTCCTGGATAATATCCTGCAGAGTGTTTTCCAACTTGGTTCCATTCTCCCCGTCGCTTTCAGGTACACCAATCAGACATAGATTTGGTCTTTTCACATAGTCCCATATTTCTTGCAGGCTTTGTTCGTTTCTTTTTATTCTTTTTTCTCTAAACTTCTCTTCACACTTCATTTCATTCATTTTGTCTTCCATCACTGATACCCTTTCTTCCAGTTGATTGCATCGATTACTGAGGCTTGTGCATTCGTCACGTAGTTCTCATGCCATGGTTTTCAGCTCCATCAGGTCCTTTAAGGATTTCTCTGCATTGGTTATTCTAGTTATCCATTTGTCTAATTTTTTTTCAAGGTTTTTAACTTCTTTGCCATTGGTTCGAACTTCCTCCTTTAGCTCAGAGAGTTTGATCTTCTGAAGCCTTTCTCTCTCAACTCGTCAAAGTCATTCTCCATCCAGGTTTGTTCCGTTGCTGGTGAGGAGCTGCGTTCCTTTGGAGGAGGAGCGGCGCTCTGATTTTTAGAGTTTCCGGTTTTTCTGCTCTGTTTTTTCCCCATCTTTGTGGTTTTATCTACCTTTGGTCTTTGATGATGGTGACGTACAGATGGGTTTTTGGTGCAGATGTCCTTTCTGTTTGTTAGTTTTCCTTCTAACAGTCAGGACCCTCAGCTGCAGGTCTGTTGGAGTTTACTGGAGGTCCACTCCAGACCCTGTTTGCCTAGGTATCAGCAGTGGTGGCTGCAGAACAGCGGATATTGCTGAACCGCAAATGCTGCTGCCTGATCGTTCCTCTGGAAGTTTTGTCTCAGAGGAGTACCCGGCAGTGTGAGGTGTCAGTCCGCCACTACTTGGGGGGTGCCTCCCAGTTAGGCTACTCGGGGGTCAGGGAGCCACTTGAAGAGGCAGTCTGCCTGTTCTCAGATCTCAAGCTGCGTGCTGGGAGAACCACTGCTCTCTTCAAAGCTTAGCTGGAAATGCAGAAATCACCCGTCTTCTGTGTGGCTTACGCTGGGAGCTCTAGACTGGAGCTGTTCCTATTCGGCCATCTTGGCTCTACCCTCCAGAAATAAAAACTGGTTTAGGTTTTTGAAGCATAAGGGTAATTTGGATAAAGAGCAGTACATAACAACTGAAGGCCTAGAAACAAATCAAAGTGTGTTCAAAGGATGGTCAGTGTATGGAGAGGAAAGGGAAGATGTGACATTTTAAGAAAGAAAAGTTAGATTGGGGTGGGGGGATGGGTAAAGGAGAAAGGAGTTAGAGATATCTGACTGGAAGACTGATTTGAAGTGATTGTGGAAATTAATGGAAAAGGCTTTGGTTTGTGGAAGAGGATTATGGTCTAGATTTAGACATATTGACATCCTCACATGAAAATGGGAAACAGGGATTTGAAATCTTGGGACTAGAGTTATAGAGATTTATTAATGTAGTGTAGCATGTTTGGAAAAAAAATGGAGTTGGAGGTCAGAGGTCTGTTTGCATTGAATCCTGGCTTAACTAAAAATACATTAGGTGTGTCCAGTTTACAAAATAGCTTAGAAATGAGATCTTTTAAGAAACGCTATACACCATGGAATACTATACAGCCATAAAAAAAGAATGAGATCATGTCCTTTGCAGGGACATGGCTGGAGCTGGAGGCCGTTATCCTTAGCAACCTAATGTAGGAGCAGAAAACCAAATGCTGCCTGTTCTCCCTTATAAGTGGGAGCTAAATGATGAGAACACATGGACACATAGAAGGGAACAACACACACTGCCGCTTGTGGAAGGGTGGAGGATGGGAAGAGGGAGAAGATCAGGAAGAATAATGGATACTTATTCTTCCTGAATCACCCAGGGTGATGAAATAATATGTACAACAAACCCGCATGACACGTTTACCTATGTAATAAACCTGCACACCCTGCAGTTGTACTCCTGAACTTACAAGTTAAAAAAAAGAAACACTTATTATTTTAAAAGTTGATACTTAAAGCCACCTTACCAGATCCCTTTCAAAATTAGGCTAAATAGTAGACCAGCAGGCATATGTCTGTTTCCAGAAGAATAGTGTATAAATTGGTTTTTAGCAGCTTAATGGCACATTTTCCTCTTATGTGAATTATACTTTTGGAAGTTCCACAGACTTCCAACACTTTGTGCTTTAAATTTCTATATCTTCTATCCTCCCCAAGCTAGTAGTTAGTGCTTTTAAATATTGTTACAGATCATTAAAGGAATTTGCTAATAAAGAAACAATGAAGAAATATCTATTTGAAAAAAGGACAGGAATTGATTTGTGATTTGAATTGCCCCCTTCTCAAAAATTATCCTGTTTCAAATACACATTGTTGTGTGTTTTCTTAATACAAAGGCACATTTGTATTATATTTCTTGTATCGCTAAAATGTAATGTTATTTATTTACTATATAATTTATACTGTCATATAAAATGCTATTTGCCACTTACTTAGAGCTATGCTAATTTTGCATTGATGGGGAGTGATAGTTGTATTGAGCCAGGTTCCTAGCTTAGGGTGACAGCTGGGCTGCTGCAAGTCCGGCCTGATAGACATGCTAGCTTTATCTCATGGAGCCATAGGGTAACAGATGGCTCATTACTTATTCAGCAGTCATTGAATGTGTGCTGTGTGCCAGGCATTTAAAGATGAATCAAAGTCCCTGCCCTCAAGAGGTTGATAGCCTAATCCCAGCCAGAAAGCCCTCATATAAAATTTTATCTTTTGTCATATGCAAATAGAAAGGATCGTGTGAAATTCAGTGAACTTGTTATATGATTGTTAAGATTCAGTATTTTTATAAGGTGGCTTATTCCTTTGTACTTCTCCCTAGGTCCCACATTAAATGCATATAGAGCAACCAACCAACCAAATAAACAAATACCCCATCTGGAAACTATTACCCTGCAAGCTATCAATAACATGCTTTGAGACTTGAACAGTCATCATGAGGATATTTTCAGCTGAGAAGCTGAAATCCTGATGGAAAGCTGAGAGCTGTCCTGCAGCTGATTACTGATTTGTAAATTTGTTCCAAGATGGGACATACCTGGAAAACACCTAGTTTCTGTTTCTAGAATCATGGTTAATGTTATGGCATTAAACTTATACTACTAATAGAATGTAAGTCTCACAAGGGCAGAGACTTTGTCCTTTTCATCACTTTAGCCCAGCATCTAGAACGGTGCCTGGTACACAGTAGGTTCTCAAATATTTGTTATCTAACTGAATGAATAGGCAACTTGTACAGAAGGTAGGGGCAAATGCTTTTCATTTCAAAAAACTGAAATTTATCATTATTTCACAGAAAATGTGCTCTCACTGGCCAGAGTAAGTCCTGTAAACACAGAATTAAATTAGGGGACTCAAGCAACTATTATTATATTTCTCCTTTTTGCAGATACAGGGTAAGTGACTTAACCATAAATTTTAATAAAGCTTGCTTTGATATGGGACATTTGACCATTCATGACATTTTCTCCATTTGGCCTAGATCACTTCTGTATGTAACTTTTTTACATACATTCGATACATTCAGCAGGGACTCGTGAAACAGCAGGATGGTGAGTGTTCTTGATTCAATATAAGTCTTTACATAAAAGTTCAGCAAAAAGTATAAGTATAAGTAAAGTTCAGCAAAAAGTATAGAATAGTAGTAATGCTCATATCAACTTTATTGTTGGTTCATTTATATTGAATCCCTTCTATAGTTCTAATAAAATTTGTGGAGAATTTGGGAACAAATGTCTTTTAGAAAAATATTGTGTTTAATTATTTTATTTGCCTCATTTTACTCTTAATTTTGAATTTTAAGCAGGGTCAGTTTTAACTCATAAGGGGTATATGATAAACCAGATGGTAAATGAGAAGAGAGTTCTAAGCTCATTGAATTGACTCTTTAAGAGATAAAAATGAGTAGGCCGGCAAAGTGGTCAGATTTATTTTAATTGATGGAAACCATGATGGAGCTCACAATTAAGTTTTCCCTGTATTTTCTACTTTTTGTGTGTGAATTAATAAAGCAGTCATGAGGATAATTCTGAATGGAATAAAGATTGCCATATTCTAAATCAGCAGAAACGTGTAGGTGATATATCCAGGAGAACCAACCTCATGAAAGTGTGTTAATATTTTAATACAATTTTATAGCTAAATATCTTAAATATCAGGCATGAAAACTAATATGGCCTGACAGCTCCAAAGCAGTATCTCTCGAGCACAAATGATTGTTTAAAAAAAAATAGCAGATTCTAGGCTAGGGACAAGTCTGTGCCAGTTAGTATTTAAAGTTTTACAAAATTTCCCTGTTTATATTTTTTAGGCACTGAAAATATTATCTTACTTAAACACTGGTAGAGGCCTACCATCTTTCAATCATGTAAAGCAGTGAATCTTAATTCTATGGAGAAGTTAGTCACGCTGATAAAAACTTAGTTTAGCCTTTCTCAAGGTCTGGTATGTTGAAAAATGTCATATTTCTTTAAAATCCCATATAGTTGGATTTTAATGCCTAAAACAATAGAGATAAAACCTGTTAACCTAATAACCTGATAACCTAATTAATGTTGAATTTCAAAAGGCCTAATAACATAAAAAGTCTTTAAACTGTGTAATACTTTTTTTGACTTTAATAAAACAATTCTTTTTGAATACCTGTTGATGGATAATATAATTTAAGCCAGAGAACAGAAAATTTATGTTAAGTATAATTGCCAAGAACATAATATTTTTCTGTTTGTTTAAATAAGAAGCTTGGAAAGACAGAAAGATAATTTACTTTATGAAAATAGGAAGAAAGTGTTACGAGTAATGAATGGTGAGGGTGTTGATAATAAAAGTAGTATATCTTCTCTGGTTTCTGTCACTCTTCCAGTTTATGATATTTAGTACATATCATTTAGTATGTGTGTTTGTTGTAAACAGGTATTAGTCTTAAAATCTGTTTATTATATGTGCCTTGTGCCAACAAAGGATTTAGGGCAGCTAAATCTAAAGCAGAATTTCTCGACCTTGGTACTAGTGACATTTTGAGCTGGATAATTCTTTGTTGTGGGGGGCGGTCTTGTGCATTTGTAAGATATTTAATAGCATCCCTAGCTTTTACTCATTAGATACCTGTAGCACCCCCGAGATGGGACAGTGAAAAATGTTTCTGTTCATTGCCAAACGTACCCTGGCGTGGCCAGGGAATGAGGAGTGGTGGTGGTGGTAGTGGTGGAATCTTCTCTGATTGAGAACCATTGATCTAAATGAATATAATCTGATCATATATCAAACGAAGACCTTTTATTGTCTGAAATAAGGAGCCAACGTTTTTCCACTTACAGTGGGAACTTACAAAAGTATAGGTAATTGAATTTACAATTCCTCTTCCACATGCATTTTTATTTCTAATTTGAGCCATACACAAAACCTTTCTGTTACTTCTCACAATGTTGCTGAGTTTTCTGGATTGTCTTGTTTTCTTTTTTTGCCCTTCACCCTCTGGTAGTGTTAATGAAGAGTAAAATGGCCGCGATATAACAAACTAGAGCAAGAAGATTCGTAAGTTAGAGAATAGCTCGAATAATTGAGTATTGAGTATATTCACTTAATGAAGGTAACAGCATTGACATTTACTCAGGATGCTGAATGTCTGTCTACCTTTTCTTGGGCTAAAATGATAGTCTCTGATGTATTTAACAAATAATTGTGACAAAACTGGTGACTTTTGCTTTATTGATAAAACTGGGATGGTCACAAGTCTGTGGAAAAGTTTATGTGAATTATTGAAAAAATGTAGGTACATCTTTAGGAAATGCACAATTGACATTTCAGCTAAGGTTTTCAGCGAAACATTAAAAATAATGAAGATGGTATTTTATGATTTAAATATCTCTCTTTTCTGTTTGTATAGTTGATCAGATGTTTTGGGAGGTTATGCAGTTGAGAAAAGAGATGTCATTGGCAAAGCTGGGTTATTTCAAAGAGGAACTCTGATGCTCTGCGTGGGACCATGCCTGAACTCCCCGAATAACTGAAAAATGGCTGAATATTTTTATGGTTACTTGATATTTATTTCCAAGGAGTGGGCCTAAGACTTTTTTCCCCTTTTGCAAATTGCTCTAAGAAGTACCATGATTTCTTTTAAACTGATCTATGCTGTGTTTGCTTATTCTTTAGTTGAACACACTATGAAGAATTCCAGGTGTACTAGTGAATGTAATTTATAGTTGCCAAAAAAAAAAAACCTGAAATAAATAAATGTTAGATTGAATGTGTGTACATTTTCTCTTCTAGCTCTGACATGGCATTTAGGGTTAGCAGAATGTATTAAATAGTAATTTTCAAACTACACAGTAGCTTCCTTCCTTGTGAGAGGCAAGAAAGAAGTCTGAGTGGATAGTACTCACTTTCCAAGGCCCCCACCTCTAGAATGGCTTTATTTTTATCTGTTTTCTATATTGGGTTTCAAAAAAGATTTTATTTGAAGAAATACTTCCGCTGCTACAAAGTTTGAAAGTTACTATTTTAATTATTCTGCTCTCTGTAACTGAAAGAATCCCTTTATTTTGGTTATTCATTAAAATATAATAGAAGGCAGTCAGATTTTATCCCAGAGATGTATTCCTGAGTGTCTTGATATAGTGTATTCATGTTTTATATGTGTTGACCACTATATTGTCATTGGAGGGACATAGATGTAAATGAGTTTGACGTGTGTCAAAGGGGTTTAAAGGGGTGTGGATTGAATGAATGGTATGTGTGAAGTATATGCTGATTATAGAACCACTTGACCTCTGCATTCCAAATTGTAAAACTGACTCAACTGGAGAAATTATAACAAAGAGGTTTGTGGTAGAAATGTAATAAGTATAGAAAAGCAAAAAGAAAAAATGAGAAACCGCTTTAGTCTCTGTTTAGAGAAAGCTGCTGTTAATATTTTTGGATAGTAGCCTTTCAGCTTTCAGATATTTTCTACTTACATATGCATATTTTTGAAACAAAAAGTAGGGGTTTTTTTTGCTTTTTAAACCTAAACATTAAATATATTTTCCCTTGGGTAAACCTACACATCCTAATCCCTGTTTATAGAATTTTAACATAATTTAATTGTGTTTGGAGATGAGGTGGTTTTCAGTTTATTTTTCATATTATAATGCTGTGACGAGTATCCTTATCTGTACACTTCTGAACATTGTGGAGTTCTTTCATGTGGATGCCTGGAGATAAAATTGTGTCGAGATATATATGTATTTTTAAATGTTTGATCTGCATTGCTAGATTGCCATCCAGAAAAGTTAATCAATTTGTATTCACAGCAGCAGTGTACAAGAGGGCTGGTTTTCTGAAGATAACATTTTTTTCAGTCCTGTTCAGAGGTTTGGTCAATCTTACCTGTAGATGACTTCAGCCACCAGGCTGGATGGGAGCCCACAGACAAAAGGACATTGGTGTATGTTATGGTGAAAACCGTCAGTACCATGCCTAGCTCAAGAATGTGAAATTGAACGTGAAAAAAACTTTGAACCTACAATTTTATGTTCTGAAAATAGTTATTCTAATGTGAGGGCATTAATAAGAATATGTACCATCAAAGCTTCAGAAGATTTTCCATACAAACTAAAATCACTTTTGGAGAAAGTACCTAAATAAAAAGAGAAACAAATCCAGGAGATACTGTAAGATTTGAAAGAAAGGTAATCAAATACTCAGAAAAAGTTTGTTGATGACTTAAAAAGGATAAATAAAAAGTAAGACTAAAGAAAATCAGTATACCCATTAATAATAAATCTTTAGTAATCTATAAGGGGAAGAATGCTTTTCAACCTTATACACTAGAAGCATGCTCTTTAAAATTAATGCGACAGGATGATGACTTGATGTAGAAACTATGTGGAATTATAGATTAAAATGTGATTGAAACATATTTAGAAAATGTGATTATCTTCCTGATCCTACTCCCTTTAGGAAGAACTTCTTAAACTGGAAGCAGAAAAAAAAAAAACCATAAAAGATAACCATAAAAGAAAATAAGTTATGCTATATTATAAATTCTTAATTTAGAAATCGTGCATCAGTGGTTAGGCATTGTGGCTCATGCCTGTAATCCCAGCACTTTGGGAGGCAGAGGCAGAAGGATTACTTGAGCTGCTTGAGCCCAGGAGTTTGAGACGGGCCTGGGAAAAATAGAGAAACTCCATTTCCACACACACACACACACACACACACACACACACACACACACACACACACACACATTGTGTCCATCAACTTGGGAGGATGAGGTGGGAAGATTGCTTGAGCCCAGGGGTTCAAGTCCAACTTGGGCAACATAGGGAGACCTTGTCTCTAAAAAAAAAACTAAAGCTAAACTACAAACTGTGAGGCAATATCTGCAACATTTATAACTAGTAATAGCTTAGTATCAAGAATGTATGCAGAAATTCTACAAACCAACAAAAAAGGACAGTGTCACAGAAAAATAGGCAAAAGACTGAACCAGGCCTTCCACACAATTAGAAGTGCATGTGGACCAATAAACATTAAGAGGTTTTCATCTCTCAATCAGGAAAATGTAAATCAAGATGACAATGACATGTTCAAATTCATTCGATTGGTGAAAATGAAGAAACACAATAAAGTCAAGTTTTGGAGAGGGTTTTAGTCAATAGGATCACTCACATATTGCTGATGGGGGTATCAATTGGTATATCCACTGTGAAAAACCATTCACTAGAAAAGTTGGGCCAGGCCCAGTGGCTCATGCCTCTTGGCTTTGGGAGGCCAAGGTAGGAGGATCACTTGAGCCCAAGAGTTCAAGACCAGCTTGAGCAACATAGGGAGACCACATCTGCACAAAAAGATTTTTTTGAATTAGCTGGGCATGGTGGTGCATGCCTGTGGTCCCAGCTACTTGGGAAGCTGAGGTGGAAGGATTGCTTAAGCCCAGGAGGTTGAGGCTGCAGTGAATCATGATTGTGCCACTGCACTCTTACCTTGGGTGACAGAGTAAGATCATACCTTAAAAAAAAAAAAAAACAGTATACCCATGGATCAGCAATTTCACTTTTCAGTATATACTTGAGAAATGCTTGCACAGGTCCCCCAGATCACACATATAAGAATGTTCTGGAATAAATTAAAATGTCTATTTTTAGGAAGGTGTAATGTGTTCACAGAATGGGTGATTATTACATGGCAGCAAAATGAATGAATACCAGCTACTTGCAGCACAATAACTCAGAATGAAAAAGCAATTCTGAGAAAACTATATATGACATGATACTTTTCTTATAAAAGTCAAGAACAACTAAAACTGAACAGCTGTTTAGGCATTGACATATGTGACAAAACTTTTAAAAAGTAATAAAGTTCAAGATAGTGGTTACCTCTGGAGAGGTAGAGGAGGAGCAAATCTATGAGTAAGTCACTGGTAATGTTTTAGTCCCTGGGTTAGGTGGTGGGTTTTGGGGTGGTTCATTTGTCATTAAAAGTAAGTACATGAGCTGGGTGTAGTGGTGCGTGCTTATAGTCCCAGCTACTTGGGAGTCTGAGATAGGAAGATCCTTGAGGCCAGTTCAAGGCTATAGTGTGCTATGATTTCACCTGTGAATAGCTACTATATTCCAACCTGGGCAACGTAGACCTTGCCCCCCTTTAAAAAAAATTCAAAAACAAAATAAATGCATGGACAAATGAATAAGAGAGTTATGCATGGGACATCGGTGGTGTATTATGAATCAAGCATTATTACTAGCTCAGTTATATGTGCCTTCATTCCAAAACAAAAAATAAAAGGTAACAAAATTGTTGAATTGCATTTGAGAGAGAGGAAAGGAAAGAATTCAGGTCTGAATCTTAGGCTTTTGGCTTGAGCTATTGCAGTTTATTGAGATGGGGAAATACATGGTGGGGGAAAGTTTGGGTATGTGCATAACAGAGACAGAAATTCAGTGTTTGACAGATCAAGTGTGAGGTGCCCACTGAGCATCAAAGTGGCTATGTTAAGCAGGTATTGGATATACAAATCTAAATTCAGTAAGGTCAGTCCAGGAGAAAATTTGGGGAGTAGTTAGCCATGGGATCAGATGGGCGCTTTAGGGACACTTTGGAGATGAAGTACAGCACTGAGCCCTGAGTTCCTGTGACAGAGAAGCAGCCTGCAAAGACGAAAGGAGGAGCTGTTAGGAAGAGCAAGGCAACAGAAAAGGAAGAACCAGCATGCTGATTATGTTCAGGAGAGTGTTTCTACGCTGAATTTAATTGCCAAGATTACCAATTCTAAAGAAGAGGAGGACTCTTGGACAAGTTTTTAGAAGTTGGTTTGGAGCTGGGGTGAGAGCCTGGCCTAATGGAGACAGCTCTGGATTGGGAGTCACTTAGACCTACATTCTGGTCTAGGTTTGGCTCCCAAAAACTGGGAAGGTCAGGTAGGTGGCCACTCCTCTCTCTTCATGGTCTCTTTCAGCTTGAAGACAATTTACAGTCTTTGACTAAGCATCCATACTGGAAGAACAAGATTTGGTTTCTGAACATTGGGTCTTAGTCCTTAAAATAACTTGCAACCTGTTACCTCTTCACTTATTCCCATCGCCACCACAAGAATCCTGTGTGTTTTTGTTTTGTGCATCCAGAGTCTAAAACGGGTCTGCTTTTATTCATAGGCTTTTGTTTTCAATGGTTTTTGTTGTTGCATTTTTCCCTAGATAAAATGTTTTTTCTATAAGACACTGCTTAAAAGAGTCCAATGCAGTATGAATTTGTATTTGTGTTTAACTTTTGTGCTTAACAGATCTGCCATGGCTGAACTCTCAGTTGCTTAAGCAAAATTCTGGGGCTTATTCTAGGTTCCTTTATTTGTCATTGTCACTCCCATTCCAGTTATCAGCAAATTCCATCAGCTGTCTCCGAGACATCTTAAATCTGTCTACCTCCCTCCATGTCCACTGCTACCACTCTGTCCAAGCTATTATCATCTTTCACCTGAACTCGTGCACTAATGTCTGCTGTCCTTGCATCCACTCCTGCCCTCCTACAATCACTGACGGCAGCCGCAGGGATCTTTATAAAACGAAAATCAGATAGTGTCACTTCCCTGCTTAAAGCCCTTTGAGTGGCTTCCCATTGCACTTAGAAAAAAAAAAAAAAAAAAAAAAACTGGCCGGGTGCGATGGCTCATGCCTGTAATCCCAGCACTTTGGGAGGCCGAGGCGGGCGGATCCCCTGAGGTTGGTAGTTCGAGACCTGCTTGGCCAACATGGAGAAACCCTGTCTCTACTAAAAACACAAAATTAGTCAGGTGTGATGGTGCATGCCTGTAATCCCAGCTACTTGGGAGGCTGAGTCAGGAGAATCGCTCGAACCCAGGAGGCAGTGGTTGTGGTGAGTTGACATCACGCCATTGCACTCCAGCCTGGGCAACAAGAGTGAAACTCCGTCTGAAAAAAAAAAAAAAAAAAAACCCAAACTCAATAGAAAATCAAGTTTTCATAGTGGTAGTTGTTAACAGAGAAATAACAATGAAAACTTTAAAAAACTCCATGAAAATTTGCAAAACTTAAATGTAGAAGAGGAGTAAACTTGATAAAATATTAAAAGAATTGAAACCCTTCCTAAAGGCAGCTTCTCAAGGGAGCACAAGTTCACACACAGTTTACTTTTGGAGGAACGTCTGAGGTCATGAGGACTAGATTCTAGAGCTACAGGTCTCAGGGACAGTCTCGAGGGATACAGGGCCCCCATCACCACATCCCCAGATTTAACCGCAGCAGCTCAGCTTTTATCTGTATCTGTTGGAGCTCTCTAGGAAATGTCAATACCAAAGCAAACCCAAATCACAAGTAGATTAGATTACTATTCAAGAGGATGATTCTCTACCGAAACTGTGCAAAATGGGGATATCAAGAGAGTTGGAAAATGTAAGACGTAAAGACCATAATCAGGAAAATACGCATCATATTTGTTATTCACTGAGAGGGAGGAATTTCCACTTAAATCCCATTTCCAGCAGCTGGATTGTGCTCTCAGTGGAGTGCTCTGGATTCTGATTAATAGAGATTTTCTAGTCCTCCCAACAACTTCCTTCTCAATTCTCTTCACTTTCCGCAGATCTCGGCACCAGGGTTGCATCTTGTGGGCTCCATTGTGTTTTCACACAATGTGCTATTTGTCCTTCACAGTGTTTTGGTTTATTTTTCTGTTTGTCCATCTTGTTTTTGAACAATTGCCAGCATTTAAAAATGAGGAAATCTAAAATCTGCATTTCAAGCTGCTCTTTTTTAAAATGTGCCGTTTCGACAACACTGAGCCCACATTCTTGAATGACAACACTTGGGTGGAGCTGAGTGACTCCACCTGTCGGGTGGCTACACCCTTGCTCAGGGTATGCACTCGATGGTTTGCTCTATGGCCCACCATCCTGGATTGTCTCCCTGACACCAAGGCTAAGGGACCCACTTTACTCACTTATCTGCTGGGCCTTGGAAGTATTTCAGTTCGGAACCCCAATTCTAACCTTAGCTTCTCAGGCCATTAAATGAAATCTCATTTCTATGATGCTTCCTGTCACATCACTGTGCTGCTGAGAACATGAAGTCTGTGGGTGAATTGGTGGACGGGATCCAGAATCATTACTTGGCAGTGGATTATAGTGTGATGACTCATTTCCGGTGGTCTCCAGGAGACTTGGCTGGGAGCTTCTCTTGGAGTCTAGGGTTAACCAGAGGCTACATGTTTTAGGCATCTTAATTCATATTTTACCTAAAGGCATATAAATCCTTAAAAAAAATCATTTGACTTCATCCTTGCTCCCTACATCCAGCCAGTAACCATTGCTTTGTTTTACATCGCATGCTTCAGGCTTTACTACAGCCTACCTGGATTTTGCAGTAGCTTCTTAAACTGCTTAAACTTTGGATATTGCCCCAGCCAACACATTCTGCCACAGAGATCTCTCTGAGTTAAATGGGATTGTATCATGCCCCACACCCACGCAGATAGAAACTGTCAATAGATACACTTAGAATGAATATGCATGGAATCAAATTACATTCAGAATCTACCACTATAGGTAGTGAATACAACAGAGGATAGCAGAGGCTGGGAAGGGTAATGGGGGTTGGGGGGTGGGAGGATAAAGGGGTTGGGTAATGGGTGTAAAAATCTATAGAAGGAATATGACCTGTTGTTTGGTAGCACAATAGGGTAAATACAGTTAATAATTTATTGTATATTCCACAATAAAGGAGTGGATTTGGAGTGTTCTCAACACAAATGATAAATGTTTGAGGTGATGGATACCCCAATTACCCTGATTTGATCATTATACGTTGTATGTTTGTATCAAAATATCATATGTACCCCATAAATATGTACAACTATTATGTATCCATAAAAATTGGAAATAAACTACCACCATCTTTCTTCAGCCTATTTTCCTATCTCCTCTCGCACCATACTAGGCACACAATCTCTGTACCTGTGCTCTCTGTCTTCCAAGCCATTGCTTATGTTTTAAGAAATATACTTACTGTTTAATATATCCTATACCACTGTAGGATGACTGTAGTTAACAATAATGTGTAGTTTCAAATAGCTAATAGCTGGAAGGAGGTTGTTGAATGTTTCCAACATAAAGAAATGATAAGTGTTTGAGATGATGGATATGCTAATTACCCTGATCTGATCACTACACATTATATGTATGGAAATATCATTGTGTACCCCATGAATATGGGCAATTATTATTTGTTAATTTAAAAAATAAAAAAAAGACCCACCCACTGTTTAAGTGTATCTGCATCCTAGCTCTTTGTGGCACCTTTCCAGATCCTCCCAGATTAAATTACTGTCCTTTCTCTGTTCTCTTGAGACATTTTCCCAGCTATCAGTCTGCCCTGAGTTACACTCACTTGTGTTTTTCTCATGCCCTCGATTTCAGTTTATGGAGGGCAGGGACTATTATTTATTCATTTTTTTATTTCCTGCACCCAGCAGATAGCTTCACACAATTGTTGAAAATTCATTTCTTTAAACAACTTGATGACTTGTCCTTATAGATCTGATAGCCAGTGTGACCGTCAAAAGAAGCTCCTAAACCTTTTCTTTTCTAAGCTAAACTTAGTTTGCTCATTTTCAAGTAACAGTATATGTGTGTAAAATATGTTTGGAATTATGTCACCTACAATTCTAATAATGAAACAATAGACAAATTTGGAAAATGGGTATTCTACAAGGCAATGAGCCTGGACTATAGAAAAAAGTCAAAATCATGAAAAGCACAAATCAAAATGACAAGGGGACTGTTCTATAGTTTAAAAAGACATAACCAAAGGCAGTGCATGGACATCCATTGGATCCTTAATCAGAAATCAAAAGCCATAAAAAATATTTTGGAGACTGGAAGAAATTACATATGAGATGATAATATTACATTTCTTTGGTATAATGATGATATTGCAATTACGTGTGAAAATGTCCTTATTGTTGGGACACATATACTGCGTTATTTAAGGGTGATATGTCAAGATGTCACCAACTTATTTTCAAATGGTTCAGTCAAAGGGTATATATATATATATATATATATATATATATATATATATATATATATATATTCAGAATCTACCACTATAGGTAGTGAATGCAACGGAGGATAGCAGAGGCTGGGAAGGGTAATAGGGGTTAGGGGTTGAGGGGATAAAGAGGGGTTGGGTAATGGGTGCAAAAATATATAGAAGGAATATGATCTAGTGTTTGGTAGCACAATAGGGTAAATACAGTTAACAATAATTTATTTTATATTTCACAATAAAAGAGTGGATTTGGAATGTTCCCAACATAAATGATAAATGATAAATGTTTGAGGTGATGGATACCCCAATTACCCTGATTTGATCATTACACATTGTATGTTTGTATCAAAATATATGTACCCCATAAATATGTACAACTATTGTGTATCCATAAAAATTAGAAATAAACTATATATATAAAAACTATATGGATATATATATATATAAACAAACTATATATGGATATATATATATCCATATCCTTCCACACACATATCCATATCCACACACATATCCATATCCACTGCTACCACTCTGTCTCATATATATGTATATGTATGTATATGTATATGTATATATATGTATGTGTGTGTATATATATATGAGAGAGTGTCAATAATTGGTAAGTGTAGATGAAGAGTATATGGATATTTTATGATACTTTTTTTTTTTCCAAATAGTTGGGAAAAAAGAGAAAAGGAAGGGGCGAAAGGATAATTTAATTGCCTAATTGTATTTTCTTAGGCTATTATTAAATGAATTATAGCTAAGCAGTGAAAACAAAACATTTATTCGGGTATGGTTTTATATTTAGGAGTGAATCAAGTTACTAGTGACTCAACTGTAAGAATTATTAAATTGGTAATGCAGTTTTCGTTGCTTGTTAGACTTCTCATACTTTATGGTTTATACTTTGGAAGCAAATAAGCTCTAGAGGAAATGGAACAGGTATGTATTAAGGAATTTAAGTTTTTGCTGTAAGTTTGGAAATACTTAACAAATTCTAACTTTTCATTATCACAAGCCTTTTAAAATTACCTGTGATGATAGGTATCTATAAAAGTATATTGATTTATCCCTTTTTTCTAGGTTAAAAAAATAAGTATGTTTTATTGGTGGTAGCTAAGTGGATCTAGTTGATAAAGGTGGAGATATAAATATATTGGTGTAAAAGGACAAATATGAGATAAGACTATGTATTTATTGCCCATTTATGTAATTGCATGTGTCACTAAGGACAAAGGTCCTTAAAGACGAAAAGCAGAGTAGAAACAGTTCCTTATATTAAGACAGATGAATTTGCTACCTCTTCCCTCTTCATGAATTTTTTTTAAATGTATGGTTGTATATCCTTCCAGTTTTATAATCACATTTGAAAACTCAACCATCTTTCTGGGCACAATTTGATGGCTGAAGATATGCTTCACTCCAATAAAAAGAAAATGAAGATTTTTCAAGAGCATTCGTAGGCTTCGAATCAAAAGGACAGTACTTATTTCCTGAGGTCTGATAACCGTTGTTTTATGAGGAAATAGTACTAGGATCACAGTACCATGGATGTGGTAGGCGAAAATGAGGCCCTGCAGCAGTTCTTTGAAGGTAAGAGGCCAATTTCCAGCATGAATTTGCTGCTTCTGAGAAATGCTCACTATCCCTGTTTCACCTTTTCCGTATTCACTTAAACTTTGTTTTGAAAGAAATGCTATCATACTTAGGTAACTCTCCTAATATCAAAAGTAGGGGTTTATTTGCTACATTGGAAGCAAAATTCAATGGTATGGATAGAGATTTTAAACAAAACAGGATTTTCATCTTATAGTTTGGTTGTTAGCATCAAGGAGTCAGCATATTTATGTTGTTATTACTTGTCCCTGTCCTGTACTAGATTTTATTTTTTCCCATGCCCTATGTTTAAAAAAACTACACAGCCATGCTCAAATTCCATGTGAAGGGAAACGTGACCATCATTTTTACACGGTAAGGTATTTTGCATGAGGGAGTATGAGAAGAAGTGAGGGAAGACCTGCTCATTTACAGAATCTAGGGATCAGTCAGCAGCACATCGAGAAAAGTGCTTTAGGTATTTCTTGTGCTTTGTAAAGTGCCTGACAAATAATATATATTTAAAAGTTGAATGGAATGGGCTGAATAGTAAACAATGCTGAACACTAAAGAGTGACGGGGCGTACCAAAGAAATAGTGAGATTCTATGTCACTATTGGGAGGAATCAACACCATGGGGTAGTTTCTGTGGCTTGGATTTTTCCAGAAATGGCAAGAAGAAACATAAGACCAAGAGAATTATCACATTATCTTGTCCTACCATCCATCCCATTGAGTGTTCTGTCTCTGACAGTGGCCAAGTTGGTATTGTCTACCTGGGTCATGCTTGGCACATGGTAGGCACACTAGTGTTGCTAGACTGTTATTGCCTGATTTTATATCATATATAATTTTCATTTGAGCAGCAGGTGGCAAGCTTCAATCTACCATTGCATCTATTTTAGAGAAACCAGCAGTTTATTGTATACATGCAAAAATCTACTCCATTTCCTTCTAGAGCTAGGGAAGACCTGAATATCGAATCTGGTCTACCTTCTGTTTTTTGAAAGAGCTTTTATTTCTATGGGATCCCTATACTGTCCTTGTTTATACTATTTTTGGAGGTTTCTATGGATATAGTTTCTACAAGTCCCCTCTACAGCTTGTTGCAATTATCTGATCATTATTATAAAAGTATTTGTCTTCAGTGTTTTTCTTACATTATCTGTGAATAGTTGGAAAAGGTGGTAGACTTCACAAATTAAAATGAAGGCACTAGCTTAAGTGAGTCCCGTCCCCCTGAAAATCACACAGCTAATTGTCAATTTTTTCTTACCTCTACTATTCAGCAAATATTGAGCACCTACTCTGAGTCAGGTTCAACAACCACTTTCTTTAAATGGTAGCTTGTAGGGCTTTGGATACCTTCTCTTACATTTTAATAATTTCCTTTCTCTTGACCCTTTTCAAATGAAGGCAGCTGAACTGAAGCTGATATTCTTGATCTGCAGTCCAGTGCTCTACCTCTGAGCTATACCCTCTCCTTGAATCTGATATTCTAATGAGAAGAACCAGTTGTTTCATGTCATGCTCCTATTGATATGTTACTGTTTCTAATCAAATACCATCTCATATATAAAAAATTCAGGGTTTGAAAATCAAGAAAAAAATTTGACAATTTTTTACCCACCTGAAAGCTATTTTCTCCATTTCCTCAGGCTCTTCGTTCTAAGAAACTAAGCCCTAAATAATGTATGTTTTCCTTATAAACATTTTTATATTAAAAATTATCTTGAATTAAATGGCCTTGACTGTCAAAGCTCATGATGATCTTAGTTTTTTTTTTTTAAACTTCCAAACGTGACTAAATCTTCATGGTGTCTCAGGAAAATGACAAGGGTGGTTGTTCTGGGTAGCTGATAATTCTGGTTCTAATTCAAATCCCCGTCTGCCACTGATGCAATAGGTAGGCTTGTGAGCTAAAGCAGAAGAGGCACAATCAGGCACTCTAGAGATCGCAACATCCTCTGGAAACTCAGACGCCATGTGAGATGTTTGGTTTTTTCAGCAAAACGGTACCACTTCAAAAAAAAGGTTGTCAGAAGACGGGTGCATTGTTTTATTTATAATAACTAAAAATTGGTTACAACCTAAATTTCTAATAGTGGTGGATTTATTAATTACAGTTCTAACATATAATGGAATATTTTATGGCTATTAAAAATGATGACAAGGAAAAATGTTTATGATCTTAAGCAAAAATTGACTTACAATGTGGAATATATAAACACAATTAGATATATATATAGATAACTTTCTATAGCAAAGTTTATTAAAACTGGGTTGAAAACAGTTAATATATTTCCATTCATGCACACACAAATACATAGAAAAAACCATATGAATATACTTTAAGCATTAATAGTAACTACCTCGGAGTGATAGGATTATGAAGATTTTTATTTTCTTTATACTTTATTATCTAAGTGCTTTATAATTTGAATATATAATGTTATAATCAGGGAAGAGTTTATCTTAAAGGAGAATAGGTTTAATTCAGCAAAATGCTTCTGTTTAAGATCCATGTGTCAAGAAAAATTGTAAAAGATTTTGACATGGATTGAAAGGATTACTGGGTGTCTTCCATAGAAATCTGTGCCTAAATCACATCATTCTGGGCTATGGGATTCTATGGTGTTTGCGCCTTTCAGCGTGGTAGAGCTATGTTAAAACTCTGTAAATTGCAGGTAACTGATATCGGTGCAAATGATTTTTATATATAGATATGCAAATGAAATATGTTCTTGGGGGATCAATAGTTTCAGTAAAAGCCATTTTTGCATTTATTTATAAATTCATTCTATACAGTGTATGTGTGTATCTGATGTTTGAATTCTCCTTTGAAACGGTTGTAACATCTTCCTGGTCCCTTCATTAATTAAGTAGTTAAATACAATCTCTGACATGCATTCATATTATATTTCTATGACAGTCATGGTTTTATCTTTAGAAATCTATATGCTTTAACGTTTGCAAAGTTTTAAGTTAACTTGAAACTTTAACGTTTGCAAAGTTTTAAGTTAACTTGAAAACATTGTCAATTTCACCTCAAGTTTGAACCAGATTAATAACATCTGTTGAGCATTTACCATGTGCCAAGCGCCGTGCTATTTACTTTACATCATATCATTTTATTCTTACAACAACTTTCTGGATAAAAAGGAATTAAAAAATGAAGTACAGTAAATTCCATTCCTCACTTTACTTCATTTATCTTTGATAGCTATAATCTTAGACTCTTAATTTGTACTATCTTGATATCAGAGGACTCATTATTTGTTTCCAAGCTCTTAAAAATAGTTTATTAAAAATGATTTGAAAACAGTATTGTTGATTATATTTAATCTCTAAAGAACAAATTTTTGAGAAGCTATTTATTTATCTTCTTCATCCTGAAGTAGGTGCTCAAATGCTTTGTTGGCTTAGCATTGAAAGCAAAGAGGAGATTCCCGCCCAGATTGAGCAGAGTGCGGAGAAGTATGCCGTGGGAAAAACTACATATTAAGATCACAAGTAAAAGCTCAAGAAGGAAACTGGCAGAAACTCCGGCTCACTTGTTGAGGTTTGTGGGAGTAGCTGCTAGAACCCGTGGAAGGACAGTAACCACCAGGCAGCTCTTGAGATCTACGAGGAAGAATAGTCTGTTCAGGAAGCTGCCATCAAAAAAGCTTTGAACATTTTCTGCCCCTGTCTCGCTGCTTAAGATTTAAATTCTCCAGATAGCTATTATCAAAAGAGGGCAGTGGGGATGCAGGGAAGGCAGAAACATCTGCTGTCCATAAGCTGTATAGGAATACCACGGAAGTGCCCCATGTTCAGGAAAATGGGGGAAATGCTGAAGGCTTTGGGGCAGACAAGCAGTGACTGAAGTGCTTAATTCAGATGGGATTAATCTAGAAGGGCTTCAGGGAGGTTAAGCAGAATTGCTGTGCAGAGGAGAGCCGTTGCTTGGAAAAAGTGCCTATATGATATTGGCATATAGTAGGCACTTACTGATATTTATGTAGTGAATGAATGAAAGAACAGTGCAAAAGACTAGTCCATTCAACAAGCAGATATTGAATTCTAACCAGGGCTGGGGCACCCAGCAAGTTCAACTGTATGAAGAGGGAAAACTTGCCCAGTAGCAGAATGGTCCGGTGAATAGAACAGAGATGTTGATAGAATGCCTCAGATTCCATTATTAGCAGAGATAAAATGATAAATGTCTTAAGTGGTTCCTGTATATTATTTCTCTAAAATGTGAAAACAACTTTGATTAGCTGGTTTCTGAATTTCTGACAGAAGAATCAGAAGCTCTGAAAGCCGAATGCAGTGTAGAGAACAGAACCTGCCCAGTGCTGGCACTGGGCAAGTCTGTCTTACGGGTAAAGAGTATCTCTGGCCTCAGGCCAGTCTCTCAATTCTCTGTCTTTGGGGCCACAACTTTCCCACTCTCTTAGACAACCAGTTTCCTATGCCCTCTTCATTCTGTCCTAATAAAACCTAAGCTTGCACAGAGGAGCAAATGGCAAATGATCTAACACCACCTTACACCTCTGTAGAGTCTTGTATTCAAAGTGCTTTCAGAGAACATTGAAACTGTCTGGATCAAAAGCAGCAGAGAGATTACCTCCTCCAGGAATAGGTCTGGTTAATCTCTAATGGTGGAATTTTAGGTATTATATTGTACCCAGCATCTCTGAAATTATCCCACAGATATATATAGATATAGATATCTATATATAGATAATATAGAGAGAGATAATGTATCTGTAGAGATATATTCTACCTTCTGTTTTTTGAAAGAGCTTTTATTTCTATGGGATCCCTATACTGTCCTTGTTTATACTATTTTTGGAGGTTTCTATGGATATAGTTTCTATATATATTATAGATAATATATAGAGAGATAATACATTTATATAGATATATAGAGATATCTATATATATATCTCTGTGGGATAATTTCAGAGATGCAGGAGTTCATTGTTCATCTGTGCAGCAGCCTCTGATTCTGTGTAGAAACAGCAGGGACTTCCCAGGAGACTGGGAACAAGAACATGCCAAAGACAGGAAGAACCAGCCAGGTCATGCAAGGAATTTAGGATTATCTGAACATTTCTATGAAATTATCTGAACATTTCTAAGAAATACCTTTCTTCTTTCATTCTGGGATCTCCAAAATGAAGGTGATTTAATTAGAATTTGAAGTGTGCCGTAAGGAGATTAGAGCTGACCTTTGTCACCTGCCCACGCTACCTTTGAGACCTGTCAGATTTATCACCATCTCTGGGGAGTCCTGGAATAAAATCACCCAAACAAACCCTTCTGAGTGGAGGACTCCCCACCTTCTTTGGTGTTATTGATATTGTCATCTTTCAACTTTGAAGTTAGAACCTGGTTTCTGGAAGACTCTACAATGTCTTGGAAGCTAAACATTCAATACATGGACAATTGTGGATAATATAGATAACCTAAAAGAAGAAGATCATTATCACTAGTAATTTTACTATTTAGTGCTAACTGTGTTCAGTTTGGTGTGTATCTTGTGTGCTTTTTAAAACAAAAATGGGATTATATAATTTGTGCTTTTTAGTAAACATACAGTAAGCATCTCTTAATGTTAGTTATTCATCATCAACAGGGGTCAGTAAATTATGGACCACAGGCCAAATCTGGCCTGCAGCCTGTTTTTGCAAATAAAGTTTTACTGTAACATACTCTTTTACATATTGTCTGTGGCTGCTTTGATGCTGTGAGTGAAGAGGTGAATGGTTGCAATAGAGACCATATGGCCTGCAAAACCTAAAATATTATCTGGCTCTTTACAAAAAAAGTTTACCAACCCCTGATCTACAACCTAACTAATAATCATAATAACTGTTGTCAAGCACTTACTATGTGCTGAGTGCAGAATCATCCTTAGGAACATGGGTTCTGAGTTAGTCATCCTGGCTGTGATTCCTAGCTCTGCCACTGACTACCTCTGGGACTATGGATAGGTTCATAAGGCTCTGCAGGCCTTAATTTCCTTGCCTGTAAAATGGGGATAACCCTATTATCTCAAAATGTTGTGAAGCACTATGCCTGGCACAGAGAGACAGTAATTTTTAGTTCCTATTATTCTCATTGTTTCTTAATTATTATTTTCTCCGTTTAGCATCAAGGCAGCCCTGGGGGATTTCTATCCTTGTATGAGAAACATGAGGCTGACAGAGGTTAGGTAACTTGCTTGAGGGTTATCCACATAGTAAGTGGCTGCAAGGTCATTTATTCCTTACCTTGTTTATTCAGTCAGTTGTCAAAGTCAAAATAAAAATGTAGAGATGAATCTCTAAATTTAATGTTTTATTTGGGAAGAAAGAATTGCAATTTGGAGCATACAGGCAGGCTAGGTTGTCTTTGGTATGCTTGAAGAATAAAGAGGAGGCTGGAGGTTTTATAGAAAGGAGAAATGTTATGTCTTGTTCTTTGAGGAAATTAATTGGCACTATTAAAGTTTAGGGAGCTGGCAAGTTTTGGTTGGTGAGTGACAGTGGTGGGTAAAACTAGTATTAAAAGTTGTAGCAGGTTGTTTCAGCAATGATTAGATATAAAACTGGTCTAAGTTTATATAGCAAGCAGTTTCAGCATCCAGGCTTGTAGAGAATTACATTTTTTGAGCAATGTTATATGCCCTGAGTGCTTTCTCCCCCTGGCCTCATGACTCTGTTTTAGTTGGCTATGACAAGAATGACCTAATTTGTGTGATCAACTTTCACACAATCAAAAAACATTTGACTGTCTCTCATGAGCCTGCTGCTCTCCTAAGAGCCAGGGACTCTGTGATGAATTAGCAGAATCCTTGCCTTATAGTGGCTTCTTCTCTAGATGAAGGGAGAAGACAATAGGAGATAAATAAAACAATGATTTCAAAATGTCATTAATTATGAAGAAAATAAAACCAGATGGTGGTGCAGAGAGTCTGATGAAGAGAGAGTTACTTGAGCTAAGACAATCAGGAATGGTTTCTGAGGGGATGATATTCAAGCTGAGACCTGAAGAATGACCAGAAGCAAGTCATGCATCTGTCTGGGAGAAGAACATTTTAGGTAAAAAGAGCAACTGTGCCGTCACTGAGCTTGAAGTGGTTGGGAGAGGGGTAGGAAAGGAACGGTGAGGTGGAAGCGCTTGAAGTGTGAGTGACAATGGGGAGGGTGGTAGAAAATGACATTAGAGTTTGGATTTTTATTCTCAGTGTGGAGAGTTTTAAGCAGGAGAACAGGCAGGGGCAGATGGGTGGGACGTGGGGGTGAGGAAGACAGAGGAATCTGTTTAGGATGATGCCTAGGTGTTGGTGTCAACAATTCATGGATGGTAGTACAATGTACTTAGATGTGGAAGACTGAAGAACAGGCGTGTGTGTGTGTGTGTGTGTGTAATTAAGAATTCATTTGGGACATTTTACGTTTGAGATCTCTTTTAGACAACCAAGTGGAAGCGATGAGGAGGCAGTTGGATTATTGAATTTGAAACCCAAGGAAGGATTAGAGCTGCTGATGTCAATTTGGGAACCATCAGCTTAAAGAGTCATCAGTTTAAAGCCCCTGAGACTAAGTGAGATCACCAAGAAGAGTACAGATAGAGAAAAGGGTCCCAGATCACATTTTGGGATCCAAGTGAAAGTAACTAGTAAAGGAATGTTTAGTGAGGTAGGAGGGAAACCAGGAGAGTGTGGTTGTTAAACTAGGAAAGAAAGTGTTTCAAGAAGAATATGGTCAAACGTTTCCAATGTTTCTGAAATACAAGACAATTGCCTATAGAATCTGGGGAAAAGAAGGTTGTATGTGACCTTGAAAAAAGGATTCCGTGCAGTGGGGGAGGATGTCCAGTCAGTGGGTCGAAGACAGCAGCCTGTGATCAGTAAGAAAACCACTATCATTTAATGAAGGAAAACCACTGCCATTTAATGAATGCTTTACTTTATGTTAGATATTGTACTAAAACTTTATATTAATTCTTAATTTGCACAACACAATGAATGATAATGTCAGTATTTTAGAGAGGAGGAAACAGATTCAGAGAAGTTATGTACTTTGCCCAAGGTAACACAGCTATTAGGTATGTGAAGTGCTTAGATTTGGACAGAAGTCTGTCTGGCTCTGAAGGCTTGTGTCCCTATCCACTGTGCACATTGTCTTCTAATCAGGTCACAGGGAACATCTATAGAGATAGTTGTAGAACTCATGTCTCCTGTTAAGCAGAAGATAGGCAGGGCTTGCTTTTTTTTTTTTTTTTTTTTGGCACAATTTGCATGTAAAATTATTCCGGACTGCTAGCAGTTGGCACTTTACTGCCATCTGCCATTATTCCTTAGAAAATCCCAGCTCTAGCACAATAAGATGAGGTGTTAGTGGTAGAAAGGTAATGGTTTATGTTCATTGAGCAGGCAGCTCCAGAAACTCATAATGTAAGTCCACTAATAAGAGTACAAAGATATCAGAACACCATCACTGTTCTTTAGTACTGCTCTGTGCATAACACAGAGGAAAGTTAGGCAGCAGGCTATGCTCAGAAGTGCAGTATAAATATTAACTCTTAATCTTGTAATTTTGGGTAACCTGACTCAGGACAAAAAGTCCAGCAAGATGGGACCCCAGTGGTTGATACCCTGGTATTAACAATATAAGAAACAAATGTCATATATGGCAATAAGAAGTAATGTGTTCTGAAGAGAGTATCATGTGACTTGATGCTGAGAATTAGTGTCATTCTCGTAGGGTTAAAGCTACCAATAGCTCAACTATTAAGAGCTGAGAAATATGCTTCCTAGGAATCTCTGGTATGCAGGCTAATGGCGCATGCCTTGTTTCAGGCACACTTGGCTTTGAATCCTGGTTTCTTTGCATCTTAGTTGTATGACCTTTTAAAGTTTCAGTGTTCTCCATCTGTCAAATGGGGATAATAACACCTACCCTCTTACGGTTGTGAAGATTAATGATAAAATGTTAAAATGACAGAATAAATGGTAGTGGTTTTTATTATAGTATTTGCAAGTGTGAAGGAACCAAATGGCTTGTTTTATTTATTGTGAAACAAGAACAAGTACAGCTACATACATAGATCCATACATTTCTTTTTCAAAGAAACACTCCTGTCTCCAGGGAGTTATTAAAAGTTTTACATGTTCACATTAATTCCAGAGAATTTATAATCATAAAATCCATTTATAGCCCTTAGTTGCCAAGCAACAAAGGACAAAGTACTGAGTATTTCCTTTTATTGCAAAAGGTTCAGCTTTTCCATGTTGGTCTTGAAATCAACATTTTTCAGAAAACACAGAACAGTGAAACTTAATATATTTCCAAGGTTTAGCTGGCATTCTTTGTTTGGGGTTAGACTCAAAGCTGAAAGAAATATATTGTTATTATTGTCCTGTTCTTAGATCGTCTGAAGCATTTTGTTCTAATTTTATAGTAAATCTGTAAGAAGTTCTGAAGTTGAGAGACTGCAAATTCATTTTAAGGAGATAACTTTTTTCAGTTTACCTATGTTCTGTGATGCTCTCACTTTAAAAGAACTGGTTCTTGTATCTATCAACTGTCTTTCAGGAAAGGCTGGGGTGGTATAAAATACATACAGAAAAATGCTATCTGCTGACCTTGTTAATCACTGACCTCAAGTAGGTCATTCAGCCATGCCTTGGCAGGGTTTGGGGAAGCTGGCTCAGATCTGAACTAAATTCTCTACTTCCTTAAAAGGGATAGAAGTTTTTAACTACTTCTGCTGTTTTTGTTCATGAAAAACCAGAAGTAAAGGTTTGAAAGTCCATATAATCCAGAAAGCTATATTACTATTTAACATCCCATAAAGAACTCCAGTACAACTCATATATTTAACCGCTCATAAAAGCATGCATGGGAAACAGTTTCTTAATTTGCATAGCTATTTTTTATTCATCTGTATTAAAACAGTGCAAAAGCAGATTAGACATCTTTGGAATTTTACTGCCCTTGTTCCTATCTGTGTTGTGTATATGTAGTGGATTCCGTAGATGGAAAGAGAGAAGACAGTGATCCTCTTTTTTTCTTCCATTGTTGGATTAGGGAAGCTTGTTGCTTTGAAACAAATCTATTGATAAGTCTCATGAAAGTTCCTGACATGGAAAAGGTTCCCTTGTCCCCCTCACAGGGTGTGTGACAGGGGCAGTGGCTCGCTTCTTCAGTGCCCTGCTGCTCAAACCTCTAGGGGAGCATACAGACGGGCAGGCTGTGGGGCTCCAACACCATGGCAGTGTCTAGAGGTGAATGCTTACAGCTCCTAAAGCCCCAGTGGATGTGTGTTACAGTGTGCTCTTTTAGTTTTGCCATCTATAGGCTTGTGTTAACCACCTCAACTAGACCCTCTACCTTGTCACAAGGACAGAGGGCTTTCTTTATCCTGGGTTCTTGCCTTGGTGTACCGGAAGAATCGGATCACACGTGGGCTTGGAGAATGAGTGCAAGGTTTTATTGACTGGAAGTAGCTCGCAGCAGGTGGGGGAACCAGAAGGGAGTTGGTTTTCCTACTCAGTGGCCCGGATTGCCCTGGCCAAATTCTGTGTGCTTCTGCCGGTCAGTGGCTAGCCGGCATGCCGGTGTGGGTCCATTCCTCTTGACGTCCAGCCGCCTGTGTGTTCCTTCACCAATGTGCTCCTCTTGCCCTCCAGCTGCTTCTGTCTCTGCCTTGCTGGGGTCTCGGGTTTTTATAGGCACAGGATGGGGGACGTGGCAGGCCAGGGTGTTCATGGGAAATGCAGCAGAAATGCCTGTCCTCACCTAGGTCCATGGAGGTGGAGCCCTAACTAGGGAACACACCCTCCTCTACCCAGCACTCCCGCATCAGTCCTATGTGCAGGAAGAGGCAGAAATGACACAAATGATTATAATTCCACAAGATAACAGCTAGTCAAAGCTTTTCTGCTAAGAGTAAATATTCCTTGGAACGATTTTTCTGTGTGAATATAAGAGTAAGATCTAGCTGTTAGCATGAGCAGGCTAATTCCAGTCAATCAGAAGAGGGACACTTTAAAATCTATTATCCATCCATCTCAAGTGTTGTTCCTTAAGAAGCATTTGAAGAACTGCCATTAGCTCCTTTTATCCGTATAAGGATAAGATAAACAAAAATTTGCTTCCTTCCCCTGAGAGAGGCAGGTTTCTGTGTGAGAATCTGAAATAACCTTTACTGGTGGTGAGGAGGTCAGGTCTGTGAAACAGTGCTCAGGACCTGTCCTCCCCTTTGCTGGCTTTTTGTGAAAATGTTAGAAAAAACAAAAATCTATAGACGGCCACCAATGTTAACATGTGTTTATTTTGCCAGTTCATTCTTAACCCAACTTCAAAGTTTCTTTCTCACTCTGCCATTTGTGTTATGCTTGCTTATAGAGTTTGACATTTTACAAACTCTTGCATTTCCATCAACTTGTTGGTCCTTCACACATTAAAAAAAAAAATTTAGCCTTAACAAATTGACAGATATGCCTAAAATCGGATTGGTAAATTTCAGGCCAGACCCTGTGTTTTCATTCCAAGTCCAACACTCTTTTCATCTGCACACCACTCCACCTACCCAGAGGGAAGAGCAGGGAAAGACATGTATTGGCCCATTAGCTTCCGTATTCTAGAACGAGATGCCAATAAATATAGTCAGTATTTGGGAAAATTGCCTCCCTTCTATCCTCCTCTCACTCACTTACCCCTAGCCATTGTATAATTGCTCACAAACTGGCCACTGGCTACCCAACTCCCTCTTCAGGACAGAATCAAAGTTTCCATCTTTTTGGACTTTGCCTAACCCCCTGCTTGGATGTAACTGATGTGTCATGAATTCAACAGCTGGTTCATTGTTCTGAGTCGTGTCTCCAGGGGAGTGGAGAGGAATTGGAAAGGGATGCACATTTACTGTGTGCCATGAACCAGTAGTAGATTCATATATGTTATCACATTTCATCTGCAAGCCACTCTGTAAGGTGGTAAAACCCATCTCCTTCATCCAGATGAGGAAGTAGGCCCAGAGAAGTTAAGCAAAAGTAGAATTTAACCCAGGCCTGCCTGACTTGCAGTTTTCTAAGTCTCATGCTCTTCTTACCTCTGGGTCACATGGGGCTTCCTCCTTCTGGAGCACACTTCCCTGCCTTGTTTACTTGGTTAACTTGGTTCACTCAAGATTCTGGCTTTGGCGTCATTCCCTCAGGGGCTCCCAGTGTGTTTCCACAGTACTTTGCACTTCACCTTTCAAAGTATGTAATGAATGCCTTTTTTCCGTATCTGTCTCCTATGGACACCTGGAAGGAGGGAACTATGCCTTCTTCATTCTTGTAGCCTCTGCACCTAGGGACTGGTACATAGCAGTCACTCAAATGTATGTATTGAGTCAATAAATAAAAAACTCAAATCCCTTTTCCAGGATTCCAAGTCTTCTGGATTTCCTTCTTTATCCTGCAACTGGCTAAAGACTAGGCCCTCAGACAGTGCTCTATTTGACTGTCCTTTCCCTTTCTGCCTGACTCAGGAGGACAGAAAGGCATTGCTGGGGAAGGACAGGCACTCCTGAAAGCCATAATGAGCAGTTTTCTTGTCACATCTTGCTGAACTTGTGCCATGCAGTGTCAGCCCAGGGGACATTGATTTAATATTTAACACTGTACATTCCAGGTGAGCCAACTCACCTGCAGCGCCTGTGGGTGGTGTCTCCTCCTTAGCTGTCCTTCCTTTTGAAAGGCTTTTTCCCTTCCTCCTCTGCCTCCTCCTCTTCTCCCCTCTGTTTTTCTTCTTCATCTTCCACCTCCTTTTTTGGCCTTGGGCAAATTAGACTTTCTAATAGGCCAAACCAGAATAATAATTCTTCCAAACTTTGGTTATAAAATCAATGAGATTATTCACTTCTATGAGACATGTTCCTGTCATTTAAAAGAAATTGTCAGCTTCTCTTTCCCAAATTTACCTTCTATGGCTAAAGTTAATATTGCTTAACATGTAGTCAATTGTGTTTTATTTCTTTTTGGTTGTTTTATTTATTCTTCTGTATATTATCATTAATGTGTGTTGTTGATGAAAAAATGGATGTAACATAAAAGTTTAATCCTCACATTGTAGGACTGGAAGAAGGCTTAGCTGTAAAGTTTCTCAAACTGCTGGAAAAATTGATTCCCAGACTTCCAGAAAGGCCAGAGGATCACGCTTAATTTATATTTCATATCACTAATTTAAAAGGAGAAGTGTGAACTTGATAATGTACTAGTAAAGACCCTGAAATACTTTTACCATGATAGAGGTTACATGATGCAATGAACTAGTCACTTTCCCTTCTTAGTTTGAATCCCATTAAAATTTTTAGATTATTCACTGAGAAGCTGTGCAAAGCCACAAGTGCAGCTCTCTAAAGACATCGAGCCAACCAGCAGTCATTTATTCTTTACCCTGAGTGATTCCTAAGTTTGTGAAAAAGCAATGAAGGATGGATTCATCTGGCATTTTAGTAACTGTAATGCTAAAGGAACGTAGATCCATAATATTTTAAAGTTATATATGACTGACCCCATCAGCAGGCACACCCACCTTCTTTCCTGCAAACGGAAGCCAAATTTGTTCAGATAGAGGAGGAGAGTCCTTGAACCCAGAAAGAACAGGTTCTGACTCAGCTTTATCAGATGAATTGTAATTCATTTAAACTAGTTATCATCATCTCAATTTCCCCCTCTCTTTTCCCTTGGTCTTCATAATTCAGCACTGCAACTCTTCTTTGCAACCCCTTCTACTATTTCCAAATAAAGGCTAAATGCTAATATTTGCTGAAGTACTTAGCAATATTAATAATAATTTAACATGTCTTAAATTTGTATTAGACACGTCATTGTTTTTATTAACTTTTAGTGTTTTTCTTCAACTCTACATTCTTCTGCTATTTTTTACAATTCTGCAAAAAGCAAAGTTGTTCAGGAACACGTACATTATGTTATAGTAGAAAACACCTGAGCCCCTGCAATGACACTTGTGTTACTGAACTTGAGCAATACTTAAGCTCGCTAAGACAACTTCTCTGAAAAGTAGGGATAATAATAGTACCTATCTCATAGAATAAAATTGTTTTGAGTATTAAATGAGAAAGTAAATGTAAAATTCTTAGCATAGTATTGGTACATAATAAGAGTTCACTAAACTTACCAAGTATTATCAATCTTCTCCATTGACTGTCTCTCAAATGGCTTAGCTCATGATTCTTTTGCTCCTTACTGGATCTCCTGTGGATCCCCTACTATTTGTTAGCATTCCTTTTAAAACCTGGGTCCCACATCCTCAAGATCTGACCTATGCATAGAGGAACAGGAATTGCACTATCCTAGATCTGTACTCAATACTTTTATTATTATACTCTACATTAGTTTCCTTGTCTTTTCAAAACCTATGACAAAACTAAAAGACCCATGTCTTTGTCATCTATTCATTCATAAGCCCAATTTCCCCATATTATATTTACATAATTAGAAAAACCGATGCAAACATGTATGCTTAACCTACTAAATCTCATCCTGCCAAAGTCAGCTATGAATGCAATCAGTCAAGATTAGAGTCTGACGCTTTCTACTATATTGTACCTTGCCCACTTCCTTCAGGCTGTCTGAATGTATGTCCAGTTTGCCTTCTCTATATTTTTCCGAATTACAAATAACATTATTGCGAAGGATGAGAGCAGGTAATTTTATGCTGAATTTTAGGATTTTCTTCAGGTTAGCTCTCTGGGGGACAGTTATTCTCCCAGGTACAAATTCACCTGATTCTAGCATAATTTCCTCTACATTTCTCCATCTTAGCTATAAATACAGCCATTTTTGACCTCTCCTCTCTACTCCCCAAGTTGTATCAAAAGCTCCTTCCAAATGTCTGCTTGGGTCTGACATCCCACTGCAGTGTTCCTGCCTGTTGACTTCCCTGTGCTCCCCTCTCCTGCCTTAGTGCTGCTCACTGTTGTATCCTTGGTGCCTAGCACACTGCTCTTCATTACATATGCAATAATTTTGAATGAATAAGTTCATTTAGCGTCTAGTTGAAATAAAGATATACATTTCCTTCGAGAGTCTCCTAATCTGCCAGTCAGGCAGCTGAAGAGGAAAGGCAATGAAGTCCATTTGCATGGCTAGTTCTTGGTAGACACATGCAGGTTTCTGGATGTTTTCTGCTGTTCTTAGAGTTCAGTAGCCAAGTTTTTAATAGTCCTTGCCAAATTTTTGCATCTGTGACAGTTTTAGAAAACCCATGTGGGGGTTGCCATCCTGTTACACAATGTGCTTGAACTATTTACTCAAGTTGAATAAAGGTTAATTTTTATTTTATCTCTCAATTATCAGGCACATAAATTCCAGGTGATTCATGTCATGTTAAAGTCCAGCCAGAGACAGTCTTTTAATTCAGTTATTATTTCCAACAATGGGTCACGTTACTTCTGTTTGAAATAACTGATTAGATTCTTCTTGGGTCAGTGTAAAACTATCTGCACAAGGAGACTGGGAGATTCCCAGGATTCCAGGTTGTTAGGTGGAGTTTTTCTTGGGGGCAGTGCCCTGCTGCTCACTTCTATCTCCAAGAGTACAAAAGAGTACATGGCCCCATGCAGATAAACTCATGCTCCTTCCCCGGCTCCTCATCCAATTCTCTCATATTTACTATTTCAAGTGACCAGCATGACCATCAAGACAGGGACTGGGGAATCACCTAGATTTCTTACAGTCAGTCACAAAATTCAATGGCTTATCCTCCCAAATACTAGCCACATACAGTGATGTGGTAAATGTTTAATGAGCAACTCTCTAGTTTTGGGGGAAGGGAAAGTTGGGAAGCAGCCCTGATTTGTAGCATTTGCTCATTTCCATGGTGTAAATGCTCTCACTATGGCTGATTTCAAGCTACTCACATGATGTTAAATATGAAGTTGGAAGAGATGTGCACAAGCTTGTACAACCTGGCTCCAGCACATTGCTGCACATTCTTCCACTTTCCTGACCACACCACACCAGGTCAGACTTTCACAGCATTCAAGGCCCTAGGATCTGTTTCTGTTGATAGTTGTAGCCTTGTTGACCCCTGCTCTTAGAAGATTTTCCTGGCATCTTTTTGCTCCTGTTGAGTCATTAAAGTGCCCCACAATGCCCTGTGTGCATCTCTGTTGTCACATTATCTTGCTATGATATGTTTTTATGTCAGTTTTTCTTACTGGTCTATAAACTTCTTGAGCACAGAAACCAATGGTAATAACAAGGGGTAGAATTTATTGAGCTGGGACCTATGCTAAGCACTTTGCTTGTATTATCTCATTTAATTCCCACAACTCCTCTGTGAGGTAGATGCTTGTATTAGCCTCATTTTGAAAATGAGGAAAGTAAATAAAGGAAGACACTGAGAGGCTAGCTAACTTATCCCGGGTTACACAGCTAAGTCTCAGCAAAGATGTAAGCCCTAGCCTGACTATAGAACCAGAATCCTTAACTACTATTGCTTCTTTGTGTTTGGGTCTCTAACCCTTAGCACTGTGCCTGGCCCATATCACATGTCCACTGTGTTAAGAAATGCAATGTGGGAAGTTTAATGCTGGCAATGTCCTTGACTAGTCTCTTTAAACTAGTCTTGCCCAGCTTCAGTGCAGTCTCCCAACTGCAGGCTAAATGATCTTTCAGAATTATAAACCTAATCACATCACTCCCCTGCTTAAAGTTTTTCAATGACTCTATCACTTTCAAAATAAAGTTCTTATCATAATACACTTTCCACCATTCTTAATTACATTTATTCATTCACAGCTTTATTTACTCACCTAACAAGGTCAACATTTATTGAATAGCTATAATATTCTAAATCCTGTTCTGGATGCTTAGGATTTGTATAATAAAAAATAATTTTTGCCCTAGAAAGGCTTAGAGTTGAGCAGAGAGAAAGAGATGCACAACACATAATTGCTATGGTGATTGAAATAAAAGCACATACAGCTGGCAGTGGGGTCCAGGAATGGTGCGGCCCTCAGTCTCTACCATGTTCTTCACTTGCCTCCTGGCTATGGTCAGACTATGGGCATGTTTCCAGAGTCCTGCTGTTGATTATTTGAATTTATTTGCACATGCCTTTTTTGTTCCTAGGATGTTTATCATCTTTTACCTAGTGAATCCCTACTTAACCTTAAAAAGCCCTCTCAGGTGTCACTGATAGGAAGTCCTTGGCTCATCCCAGGCCAGCCTAATTAAAAGGCTTCCATAGTATCCAAGCACATGTTCATCATTACTTAACACCTTGCATTGCTATAGCTGATTTTCTTGTCCCTCTCACTGGACTGTGAGCTTGTTTCTGATTTTATTTCAGGACACAGAATGAACACTAAGTAAATGTGTAAGTAAATGAATAAAGCAATTAGTCAATTAATGATTGGTAATATCTCTAAGAAAATGTCATCCTTCTCTAACTCTGGACTGGTTGTGTCTCTACACACCAACATTAGATTTTAGATCCAGTACTACATTTAACGGATTTTTCAAGGCAAAAGTATTCTAAGCAAATGAGAGAAGTAGAGTATTTTATTTCTCTTTATCTCCTCTATCTTTTTTTCTTCCTCTCCTCTTCCTTCTTCTTCGAAATATCTATTAACATTTCTGCTCCAGTTTTTCATGAACACTGGCATGTCAGAGGGAAACTATCTTTATGTTTAAATCCAGAAAGCAACCCTTTGGGAGACCCTCATTATTATTTTTAAAATCCTTTAAGCAACTAGAGTTGTTGGAACAAATTTTGTCATCTTGCCAGTTGTCTGAATTCTCTCGGCGTCACTGTGTGCACCAAGTGTGAAAGAATAAATCAAGAAGAGGGCCTTATCACTGTTGGGGAAAGTGACGAAGAAAGCTGTTGGATGGAAATAAGAAAAGATCTTTATATAGGACTGGTAGGTGGTGAGTGGAGAAGGCAGGGAGTCCTGAAAGCAAGGTCTTTGCTGTGCCTTCCCTGCTCACGCCCTTGGAGAAGCCCCATAGGCATATGTAGATTTTTTAGTAGGTCCTGTGGGTACAACTTGGTTGTGTTTGTAGTACTCCCTGATGGACTCATCTTCATAACCAAGTGCCTTTTTATTGTCTTCCTAAGGCCAAGAGCAGCAGGACATGTTACTGTCTTACAGCTCTTGCTGCTCCTGGAAAGGGAGGCAGAGAATGAGGGTGAGGAAGAGCTTTGCTTTACAAAAGCAGTGCGGGGACAGCTTCTCTGACACACCCAGGAGGCCTACGCAGCTTCTCCCTTTGTAAGCAAAACTGTGGCAGCCCTTCCTAGCTACAGAAGTAAAGAGTGGAACCTGATTTCAAACTGAGCCTCCCTGATGGGGGATAGGATGCTTAAGGGTGCCCTCTTGGCAGGCTTGGGTGTTATAAACAAGTGTTAAAAACATTTAGAGCAAAGCGATTATTTTTAAAAGCATGAGATTTATTTTAGGAGCCATTTGAGAGTTGTTCTCTGTGTGTAAAACCTCCTGAAAACAATTTTATCTGACACTGTGGATTTATCTTTTTGAGTAATTTCCTTTGGATTTGGAAAACACAGATAGGATTTTGGAGTCCAAGAGGAAGCCAGTTACTGCAGGGATCATCTCTCCTTATTCATTAAGGCGTTTGGGCAAGCCACATCAGGCAGGTCCTAGAGCTGTGGCCCATCTCCTATTTCTACCTGGGGGAGCAGGTGGGGGCCGGTGGGTGATCTAAAGCAAGTGACACAGGAGTCAGGTCTTAGAATCTATGGGCCACCTCCTATTTCTACCTGGGGAATTGTGTGGCGGGTGTGGAGGGGAGAGTGAAGGGTACCATATAAAGCAGATGGGACACCAGCAGGGGCTTCAGAGGAAAACTAAACAGATTCTTCCCTCCATCTGCTTCTGTTAGCAGTCGGCTTGCCCTAAGCCCAATGAAGCAGTAGAAGCAAGTCAATCCTCCCTGCAGTTGGCTGGCATTGCTGGGGAGGCGGCGGGGCACGGGGTGGTGGTGAGAGCACGATCAGTAGCCTGGGTTGGCTTCCCTGTGTGTCACTTACAAGCTGTGTGACTCTGGGCAAGCTGGTTAACCTGTGTAATCACTTGGCCTTATCTGTAAACTGGAAGTAGTATTGATGGACACATCCTAGGGCTGTTAGGAAGATTAAATAAGATCACATAAGCAAAGTGCTTGTTCTTTGGCTTGGCTCAGAGTGAGAAATTCAAACTCTGAGCGTCCCTGGGTAACTGCAGAAGTATTTAAATTGATCTCCTTCTCTTCTTGTCCCCTTATAATCTTCCCACAAGCAACCAGAATGACCCTTGAAAACATAAAGTATATGATGTCACTCTCCAAAGGCTTCCTATTGCTCTGCCCTCCTCTCCTACACCCGTGCTCCTGTGCTCTAACCCATTGGATGATTTGTTTCTTGCTACTGCCATTTTTTCTCCACCTGGCACGCTCTGCCGTTGATCCCTGCATGGCTGGCTCCCTCCTGAGAGAGGCATCCGCATAGAAAAGTGTTCCCTCCATCACAGTCTGTTATACCAGCCTGTTTTGTTTTCCTCACACTCTGAAAATATCCTTTTATTTGTTATTTTTTATATGTTATATGTGTCCCACCCTACCCCCAATGTCACCTCCTTTCCCTCCCTTAGAATGCAAGCTCTCTAAGGGGTTCTTGTCTTCTTTTTCACAGCTAGGTCCCCAGAACTTTGTGCAATGCTTGGCACATGGTAGGTCCTTAGTAAATTGTGGTTGAATCTATGAAAGAATGAAGATGTCTTGTCCATCCTAGCCTTTCTTCAAAGTCTAACTGAAGACTCAACTCCACTATGAGGTCATTTCTGACCATCTAAATCTCTAGGAATCGCTCCTGTGAATCCAGGAGGCATGTGGGATATATTCCACTCATTTTCATCTTAGCGCATGTCAACAAATTGAGTTGGTGATGTCTCCTCCACTATTTTCACAATTCTAAAATGTAGAGGAAGAAGAAAAGCCTCCAAATTCTTTTTATGAAGCCAGCATAAAACTTGAGGGGTATTGGAGTGAGGGATAGAAAGCAGAACTATTATGTATTTAAACTGTACCTGGAAAAAACCCACAAAATTTATTAAGAACTCATTCAATTATCTGTCATCTATTTCAGATTTTAATAAGATGAAAGAAAAACTTTATGACTTTCCAGTGTTGGGAAAAGCAAAAAAAAAAAAAACAAAACCTTGTTATTTCAGGTTCTACAGATGTGAATATTATAATCCTCTAGCAAAGCAAAGCACGGAACAAAGTGTACCTCACAGAATAGAGATTGGGAGTTGCCAAAGATAATACCTGCATCATGCAGTGCTCTTGACACCCTTCTAAATGATGGGATTGAGTGCATTTGTTTATCCGTGGCAGCTTAGAGAACAGTTGACTCCAGCAAAACTGGCTGTCCTCTGCATTCAGCACAAATAAACTCCTTGCCTTAGTTTAACCCTTGGATGCTGGCTTTTAGATATTGGCTATTGACTATCTTTTTTTTTTTTTTTTTTTTTTTTGTGACTGCCACAGTACTAGATACTTTTGTATGTCTCATTCTTTTTTGTTTGTTTGTTTGTTTATTATTATTATACTTTAAGTTTTAGGGTACATGTGCACAATGTGCAGGTTAGTTACATATGTATACATGTGCCATGCTGGTGTGCTGCACCCATTAACTCGTCATTTAGCATTAGGTATATCTCCTAAAGCTATCCCTCCCCCCTCACCCCACCCCACAACAGTCCCCAGAGTGTGATGTTCCCCTTCCTGTGTCTGTGTGTTCTCATTGTTCAATTCCCACCTATGAGTGAGAATATGCAGTGTTTGGTTTTTTGTTCTTGCGATAGTTCACTGAGAATGATGATTTCCAATTTCATCCATGTCCCTACAAAGGACATGAACTCATCATTTTTTATGGCTGCATAGTATTCCATGGTGTATATGTGCCACATTTTCTTAATCCAGTCTACCATTGTTGGACATTTGGGTTGGTTCCAAGTCTTTGCTATTGCGAATAGTGCCGCAATAAACATACGTGTGCATGTGTCTTTATAGCAGCATGATTTATAGTCCTTTGGGTACATACCCAGTAATGGGATGGCTGGGTCAAATGGTATTTCTAGTTCTAGATCCCTGAGGAATCACCACACTGACTTCCACAATGGTTGAACTAGTTTACAGTCCCACCAACAGTGTAAAAGTGTTCCTATTTCTCCACATCCTCTCCAGCACCTGTTGTTTCCTGACTTTTTAATGATTGCCATTCTAACTGGTGTGAGATGGTATCTCATTGTGGTTTTGATTTGCATTTCTCTGATGGCCAGTGATGATGAGCATTTTTTCATGTGTGTTTTGGCTGCATAAATGTCTTCTTTTGAGAAGTGTCTGTTCATATCCTTTGCCCACTTTTTGATGGGGTTGTTTGTTTTTTTCTTGTAAATTTGTTTGAGTTCATAACTAGTGGCAATCAGGAGCTACAATTCTTTGGTAATTGTCTGGTGGGGTGGGAGGTTCTTGTGCCACTCAAACTGCTGCAGTAAGACAAAGGCTTAGTCAGAGGGCTCTGAAGGAAACTCACATTTCAAGGCCCTTTTGTTGTTGGGTGCTAATGTATTCTTCTGCTCAGAAACTGCAGAAAGGATGGGGTGAAGGAGGGCATATAGAACAGAGAGCATATGCCCCAATTATGTCACCTCTTTACTAAGGATTGTCAATCCAGTCCTTGCTAGTGAAGACATTCATTCATTCATTCAACAAATATTGTTTTTTTCAAAGAAAAAGGTCATTTTATTCTTACTCAGAGATGAACTTCTTTTATAACTTTATGATTACAAAAGTAATACATTTAAAGAATAAAACAAGTATAAAGAAGAGAAAACAAAACAAAGCACTATCACTGAAGATAATCACCATTAACATTTTGGATTCCATCTCTGTGGCTTTTCTATGCATTTGTTATCCAGACACATATACTTCCTCATTAGCTGGCTCTGGAGTCCTAGAAAATATTTACCTCGCTCTTCAAATGACTTCTCTCTCTCTCTTTAAAAACAGAAAAAGAAAAAAGCTTTAGTACTATGAGGTTACAGTGATGAATAAGACAACTATGATTTTTGCCCTCATGAATCTTTTCTAGTAAGATATAGGCAATCATTAAGAAGCTTTGATTTGAGAATTATTAGTCCAAAACCTTAGAAGCAGCATTTGCTTTCAACCTTGCTTTTCATGTAGTCTGAAAAAAATCAATTTTTATGTAGTCAAATTTATAGACTTTTTTTTCTGTATATTTTTTGGTATTCTTATTATGGTTTAAGAGTCTTTTTCTCTTTCCAAAATATACAGACATATGTGCCTGTTTTCTTCTAGTAATATTATGGTTCATCTAAATCCTCTATACATCTAGGAATTCATTTTGGTGTAGAAGTGAGACTAGTATAGAACGTAGGTTTTTTTCATGGACATAAAATGATACATCTATCACAAGCTAAATTCTCATAAATATGTTTGGGTTTATTTCTGGACTTTATTATGTTCAAAATATTGGTCTGTTTATTGTTGCAACACAATATTTATATTACTTTTGTACATCTTGTTGGTAAATATCCCTTTTTTACTCACATGTTTTTTATTATCATGGGTATTTTCACATTAGCATTCTTTGAGATAAACTTTAGAATCAGTTTGTTTCCTTAAGAAATTTTTGATTGTAGATATATTAAATTTATAAATTAATTTAGGAGTATTTACATCTTTATACTATTGCCTTTTTTTATCCAAACAAAATATTCTCTTAATTTATTCATCTTCTCTTCATTCTATCAGAATTTTACAGTTTCTTCTTTTGATTTAATTTTATTCCTGACAATTATATTCCTATTATAAATGGATCTTTCTGCATTACATTTTCTCAGTAGCTGTTGTTTGAATATAGAAATCTATTTTTTATACATTACTTTTGTGATGGTCTCCTTATTGAAGCTGCCTATTATTTTAAACAAGTTTTAGTTGGTGTTCTTTGATTTTATAAGTTTAAAATATATGTCATATGCAAATTATTTCCACCTTTCTGACATTCATACCTCTCTTTGTTTTCTTGATTAAGTGGGATGCTAGTGCATTTAGCAGTGTATTGTGTAATAACATGGTAACTAAAATACTTATTTTATTTCTAATATTAATGAAAATACAGTAGTTCTAATTTTCTAAATTATTAAACATGACACTGGCTCTTATTTGTTTTTGTTTTTGTTATTGATTATTGAGACAGATCTTGCTCTGTCACCCAGGCTGGAGTGCAGTGCTGTGATCTCGGCTCACTGCAACCTCTACCTCCCAGGTTCAAGTGATTTTCATGCCTCAGCCTCCCAAGTAGCTGGGACCACAGGTGCATGGCACCACACCCAGCTAATTTTTGTATTTTTAGTAGAGACAGGGTTTCACCATGTTTGCCAGGCTGGTTTCAAACTCCTGGGCTTAAGTGATCTGCCCATCTCAGCCTCCCAAAGTGCTGGAATTACAGGCGTGAGCCATTGCGCCCAGCCAACACTGGGTCTTATTTGATGTTAGTTTTCTATCATAAACATAATATATATATGTGCATATGAATATATATAATGTTAAGGATGTATTCATTGGAATTGATGTTGAATGTTTAGTGCCTTTTGGCATTAAGAAGGTCAAATACTATTTTATCTTTGATATATGAATTCTAGTATTGAGTCATCTTTGTGTTTCTTGATGATAAATTTTTCTTTTAATGTTGAATTTCATTTGACAGCATTTTATTTAGGATTTGAGTATACCATTCACAAATTATATTAGTCTATGGTTTTCTTTATGCATTTCATCTCTATCAGATTTTGGCATTCATTTTATGCTAGCTTCATGAAAATACTTTGGATACTTTTATTCTTTCTCTGTTTCACAATTGTGAAAATGGTAGAAGAGTTATATTGTTAAAGTTTTAAAAGCATGATCCTTGATGTCATTGGAACCTTGCTTGTTTATGCAGGGGTAGGGTGATGGTTATGGGTGAAATTTTTCTCTATTTATTCCAGGGCTATTTGTCATTTCAGACTTTCTCTTTATTTTTGAGTTGATTTTGGCAATTTGATTTTTTAATTGTTTTAGAAAATCATTTTACCCAAAGTTGTATAAAATATTTTTCCAAAGTTTAAAATTAGGACTTGAAAATAATGATCAATTGCCCTCAATCCTATAATCTAACCAGTGTTAATGGTGGTGGGATGTTATTTCATCATCTCTCCATGAATATCTACAGATAGAAGGATATGTGGGTGGGTGGATGGGTGATGTGGTTTGGCTCTGTGTTCCCACCCAAATCTCATCTTGTAGCTCCCATAATTCCCACGTGTTGTGTGAGGGACCTGGTGGGAGATGATTGAATCATAGGGGGAGGTCTTTCCTGTGCTGTTCTTGTGATAGTGAATGAATCTCATGAGACCTCATGATTTTAAAAATGGGAGTTGCCCTGCACGAGCTTTCTTGTCTTGTCTGACACCAAGTGAAATGTGCCTTTCACCTTCCACCATGATTGTGAGACCTCCCTATCTATGTGGAATTGTAAGTCCAATAAACCTCTTCGTTTTGTAAATTGCCCAGTCTTGGGTATGTCTTTATCTGTAGCATGAAAACAGACTAATACAATCAGTAGGTAGATGGATAGAAATTATCATTATAAGAAATGATCTTATATGCACTATTTTAATAAAATATTAAATTTAATATAAAATATTAATTTTACTTGAATTTAACAGAATAAAAATAACTTGAAGGAAAACTAAAGGAATTACAGAATTTTAATTCTGAAAAAAGTAATTCTTTACTGTTAAAACTATCAGTTCTAAAGGATTCTTCCAAGATTAAGGAAAGGGGATTTAGAAAATGATTAAAAAGTTGAAGAAGTTTTTTTAACCAAATGGTACAGGTTTAGGTAGTAAAGATGCATTCTGAGATATGAGTGGTGAGATAATTAGTATTACATCTCTTCCCACCTCCCATCTCCCTGCCTTCCAATTTTTGTTGATTATATTATTTTTTCTTTGTCAGGGTTTGTTACTTTTCCATTTTGATCTGTAGCCAAAATCCCCTTAGAATTTCAGTCTAAATCCTATATTTACATGAATTCGCTCTTCATCCATGGTTGTTTTTCACCTCAGTTTCTGTATTCTTTGTTTTTTTTCTTGTGATTCATTCTTGATTGGCTGAATTTTATTGTTAAGGAGCTACTTTCAAGAGGGACTTAAAGGAGTCTTATACCCTCAACTTTTTCATTTTGGAATTGTCTATCTGTTGCCTTTATATTGGGAAACAAATTCACTGCATACAAGATTTTGCAACCCACTTTTTTCTCTTGAGACATTGTAAAATTTATTAAAATGGCTGCATAATATTTCATGGAATGGATCTTACTTATGTAATATTCTTATCAAACATATACAATTTGAATTTAACCATAAGATAATAGGAGGCAAACTAAAACTGAGGGACATCGTATAAACAACTAGCCTGTACTTTTTGAAAAATCTAAAAAGACATGATAAGCCAATGCATTATGTTATTCTGGATTAGATTCAGGACTGGAAAAAAATGTCTATAAATGCTTATTACCTGGATGATGGGATCTATACTTTAAATCTCAGCATCATGCAATATACTTATGGAACAAACTTGCACATGCACCCTTTATTTCTAAAATCAAAGTTGAAAGAAATAATTTTTGCTGAATACCAAGGCTGAAACCAAAACAGAACATATTTCAGTTTGTTTTTCATTTTTTGTATTAAAATACTTATGAACATCAAAACATGCTAAAACTATTGGGTAAAAATTTGATGAGAAACAGTATGTATGCAAAATCTCAAAGTATCTCCCCACAAATTATAAAAGGAGAGCTTTTACAGTGAGGAAAGCTGGCAGACAGTACTTTAACCAAGGAATCAACATTAACATCCGTCATAACAGAACATTATTATCCTCCTGATGTAAGGCACTGAGAAGGACACAATATCACTTACATAATATTTTATTTTGAGACAAGGTCTAGCTTTGTTGCCCAGGCTGGAGTGCAGTGGTGCGATCATGGCTCACTGTAGCCTCAACCTCCCGGGCTCAGAAGAACCACCCACCTTAGCCTCCTGAGAAGCTGGGACTACAGACACACACCACCATCTTGGCTCATCTTTGGGGGGGTTTTTTGTAGACATGGGGTTTCGCCATGTTGCCCAGGCTGGTCTCCAACTCCTGAGTTCAAACAATCCACCTGCCTTGGCCTCCCAAAATGCTGGGATTACAGGCGTGAGCCGTGGTACCCAGCTAGGATCAGAAATATTTAGACTATCGCTCTAGTCCTCTGCCTTAGCTATTGTATGACTTAATCTCAACTACCAGCTTTAAAGTCCATGAGTTCAAATTCTTGGGAGAAATAGTTGAATTGGTCACTGTCCAACCAGTGGATTGGTTTTCCCTGATTCAGATGCCTGTAGAGGTTATGTATTACAATTATGGCTGCAGGAGACTATCTTTGTAAGGGGAAATTCTCAGAAAACAAATATGTGGGGTTGGCAGGCATCCTAAATAATGTGTAGTAAGGTTTTTGCAATGTTGTCTTTCAGCCTAAGAACAATGTAGGTCTCTTCATTTATTCAAATCTTTTCTTAAGGCCTTTCATAGAGTTTTTAGTGAAACAAATTGTCTCTAAATATATATTTAGATATCTTACGCTTTTTGTTATTTTGGTTATTTTGAATAAAATCTTTTTTCCCAGTATATGTATCTGCATGATTGAATGGTTCTTATTTCTTTATATACAGCACTTAGTTTTCATATTTAATTTTAACCAACTACCCTATTTATTTATTTATTTATTTTAAATAAATAAATTTTGAGCTATTTTAAACAGCTCGAAGGCTTGCAGGCAGGCTGTTTATTTTTAATTTTTAATTTTTTTTTTTTTTTTTTTTTTTTAGTATTTATTGATCATTCTTGGGTGTTTCTCGGAGAGGGGGATTTGGCAGGGTCATAGGACAATAGTGGAGGGAAGGTCAGCAGATAAACATGTGAACAAGGGTCCCTCCTGGGCAGGGCGGCTGGCCGGGCGGGGACTGCCCCCCATCTCCTGGACAGGGCGGCTGCCGGGCAGAGATGCTCCTCACTTCCCGGACGGGGTGGCTGCCGGGCGGAGGGGCTCCTCACTTCCCAGATGGGGCGGCTGCCGGGCGGAGGGGCTCCTCACTTCTCAGACGGGGCGGCCAGGCAGAGACGCTCCTCACCTCCCAGACGGGGTGGCGGTTGGGCAGAGACACTCCTCAGTTCCCAGACAGGGTCGCGGCCGGGCAGAGGCGCTCCTCACATCCCAGACGGGGCGGCGGGGCAGAGGCAGTCCCCACATCTCAGATGACCGGCGGCCGGGCAGAGACGCTCCTCACTTCCCAGATGGGATGGCGGCAGGGAAGAGGCGCTCATCACTTCCCAGACTAGGCGGCTGGGCAGAGGGGCTCCTTACATCCCAGATGATGGGTGGCCAGGCAGAGACGCTCCTCACTTCCCAGACGGGGTGGCAGCCAGGAAGAGGCGCTCCTCATTTCCCAGACTGGGCGGCGGGGCAGAGGGGCTCCTCACATCCCAGACGATGGGCGGCCAGGCAGAGAGGCTCCTCACTTCCCAGACGGGGTGGCGGCCGGGCAGAGGCTGCAATCTCGGCACTTTGGGAGGCCAAGGCAGGCGGCTGGGAGGTGGAGGTTGTAGTGAGCCAAGATCACGCCACTGCACTCCAGCCTGGGCAACACTGAGCACTGAGTGAACGAGACTCCGTCTGCAATCCCGGCACCTCGGGAGGCCGAGGCGGGCACATCACTCGCGGTCGGGAGCTGGAGACCAGTCCGGCCAACACGGGGAATCCCCATCTCCACCAAAAAATACAAAAACCAGTCAGGCGTGGTGGCGCGCCTGCAATCTCAGGCACTCGGCAGGCTGAGGCAGTAGAATCAGGCAGGGAGGTTGCAGTGAGCCGAGATGGTGGCAGCACAGTCCAGCCTCCGCTCGGCATCAGAGGGAGACCGTGCAGAGAGGGAGAGGGAGAGGGAGACCGTGGAGAGGGAGAGGGAGGGGGAGGTGTAGGGGAGGGGGAGGGGGAGGGAGAGGGAGAGGATTTTTAATTTTTTTGTTTTTGAGATGGAGACTCACTCTGTCACCCAGGCTGGAGTGCAGTGGTGTGATCTCGGCTCACTGCAACCTTTGCCTCCTGGGTTCAAGGGATTCTCCTGCCTCAGCCTCCTGAGTAGCTGGGACTACAGGCACATGCCACCATGTCTGGCTAATTTTTTTGTATTCTTAGTAGAGACAGGGTTTCACTATGTTGGTCAGGCTGGTCTTGAACTCCTGATCTCAAATGATTCACCTCCCTTGGCCTCCCAAAGTGCTGGGATTACACACGTGAACCACTATGCCTGGCCAGCTTATTTTTAAGTTTTTAATTTTTATATATTTAGGAGTACAAGGACAGACTTCTTACTTGCATATATGGCATACTGATAAAGTCTGGGCTTTTAGTATACCCATCACCCGAAACCCCTATTTAATTTTCTGAATATTTCTGTTTATCAGTTGTATAGCGTCATGTTATCTGCAAATAAAAACAGTTTTGTCTTTTTTATAGTATGCAGCCCTATATTTTATTCTATAAAAATATCAACATATTTATTATAGTCAGTAAGAAACCAGTACATTTATTTTCATTTTGTAAACAAGGAAAAGGACAGAACTATTTTGCTACCTTTTGGCAGGTCTAAAAAAAGTGTGAAACAAGATATTGAATTTCTTGTTGAACTTAACTGGAAATAATTTGGCCTACCAACAAAACTGCCATCCATCCACCCATTGAATCAATGTTTACTTTGTGCCTCTTCCATGCTGTTGATCCTTGTGGATGCAATAAGAAAGACACAGTCCCTGACCTTAAAGATTTGTCAGTGTTTTTAGCCATTGGCCATACTGAAATCTTCATGTTTCTCAAGATTTTCAATTTGCCTTTGCAGCTCAGGGAGCCAATGGTACTCTGGAGAACCCAGCCCTGGACACAAGTCTGTTGGAGGAATTCTTGGGCAATGACTTTGATTTGGGGGCCTTGTAAGTAATGAGAGCACTCCTCTCTAGTTGATGTTTAAAATATTATGAAATGATTAAATGAGCTAAGAAGTGTTCCCTCCTCTTCTGTTTTCCAAAATAACTTGGGTAGAGTTGATATTATTATGTCTATGGATCTTTGACAAATATCACCACTGCAGAATTTTCTTTGTGAGAAATTCCAGTCATTCCTCACCTCCACCCACAAATTCAGTATACTTAATAGATATGGAGCTATTCAGGTTATCTATTGATAGTAATCAGCTTAGGCAGTTTGTGTCTTTCAATGAATTTGTCCATTTCAACTAAGTTGTCAAATTCATCAGCATAAAGTTCTTCATATTCACTTATACTTTTAATGTCTGTAGGATCTATAGTGATGATTCACTTGTTGTTCTTGATGTCAGTAACTTGTCTTTTTTTTTTTTTCTTGGTTAATCTGACATGAAGTTTATCAGTTTTCTTAATCTCTCAAAGTACCAGCTTTTGGTTAAAGTTAAAATTCTTACTTTTTGTTTTCTATTTCATTGATTTCTGCTCTTATTTTCTGGTATTAATATAGGCACTCTGGCCTTTTTTATTTTTAATTTACATCTACTGAAGTTCAAATTTTTGTATAAATTTCTGAGTTTTGACAAGTTCATAGTAATATAACCACTACCATTATCATAACACACAACACTGAAAAATTTCCCTATGCCATTCATTTGTGATCAGACTCACCATCTACACTGTCCCCTGGTAACCACTGGTCTGTTTTTTGTTGCTATGGTTTTGATTTATTTCAGAATGTGACATAAATGAAACCATACAGTATATAACACTTTGAGTCTGCCTCCTTTCATTTAGCATAATGTCTTTGATCAATATTTCATTCCTTCTTTGTTACAGAGAAAGATACCTTTAAGTGATTATAACAGCTTGTTTAGCCATTTTATCTGTTCAAGGACATTTGAATTATTTCCAGTTTTGGCAATTGTAAATCATGCTTCTATAAATATTTATGTATGGGTTTTTGTGTGATCAATAGTTTAAATTTCTCTATGATAAATACTTAGGATAAGAACTGCTGGATCATGTTGTAAATGTAAGTTTAACTGTAAAAATATCCACATTTTTAGAGTGGTGGTACCACTTTGTGTTGCTAGCAATGCATGAGATATCCAATTGCTTCTCTTCGTTGCCAATTCTTGGGTATTATGAGTTTAAAATTGTTTTTATTATAGCCATTCTAATTGGTTTGTAATGACATACCATGTATTAATGTGCATTTTTCTAATAACTAATGATGTTGAACATCATTTCATGTACTAGTTCACCATTTATACATTTTCTTTGGTGAAGTGTTAATTCAAATCTTTTGCCCATTTTTAAAAATTGAGTTTGTTTTCTTTAAGTTTAGAAAAATTTTTAGATATTCTGGATATAAAAAGTTTGTTAGATATGTTATTCATGAATATTTTCTCCAAGTTTGTCGTTTATGTTTTTATAATCTTAACAGTGTTTTTCTCAGAGCAAAAGTTTTAATTTTGATGATGTCCAATTTATTGAATTTTTCTTATATGACTTACGGTTTATAGCTAAGAAGTATAGACTTTACCTAATCCAAGTTCCCAAAGATTTTCTTTTAAAAGTTTTATAGTTTTATATTTAGGTCTATGATCCATTTTGATTTTTTTTTGTAAAAGGCTTGAGATACAGATTTATATTAGTTTCTTTGTATGTGGATGTCCAATTATCCTGGAATCATTTGTTAAATAACTTTCTTTCATTAAATTACCTTTGCACAGTTGTAAAAAATCAATTGACAAAATATATGTGGGTCTATTTCTAGACTCTTCATTCCTTTCCATTGATCTACGTGCCTATCATTTTGCCAACACAACATTATCTTGATTACTGTACATGATCTTTATTACTGTACACAGGCACTTTATTACAAGCCTTAATATAGTGTAAGTCCTCTGAATTTTTCTTCTGTTTCAATATTGTCTTGGTTATTCTAGTTTCTTTGACTTCCCACATAAACACTAGAATTAGCTTGTCAATATTTAAACAATTCTTCTGGGATTTTGATTAAAATTTTATTAAACCTAGTGATCTATCTAAGGAGACTTAACATTCTAACAAAATTGAGCCTTCCAATCTATGAACATGGTATATCTATTTATTGAGGGCTTCTTTGATTTCTTTCATCAGTGTTTTATAGTTTTCAACATAAAAATACTGCACATATTTTCCTAAATATTTCATGTTCTTCTTTGAACATCATGTTTTTTTTTTAATTTTTAGTTCCAATTATTCATCATTAGTATATGGAAATATTGATTTTCATATATTGGGTTTATAATCTTAATTAAGTCATTTATTAGTTCTAATAACTTTTTAAAATATATATTTCTTGGGATATTCTGTGTTGAAGGTCATGTCATCTGCAAATTGAGACAGTTGTATGTCTTTCTTTTCAAACTGTATATCTTTTGACACTTTCTTGCCTTGCTGAAGTAGGTAAGACCTGGGTATAGTATTGAATAAAGAAATAGTGAGACTAGACATATTTGCCTTGTCCATGACCTTGGAGGGGAAGCATTTAGTTTTTATCATTAAGTGTAATGTTAGTGATACTTTTTTTTTAACCATGCCCTTTATTTGCTTAAGGAGGTTCTCTTCCACTGTTAGTTTGCTGATAATTTTTATCATAAATGGATGTTGAATTTTGTCAATTTTTTTCTGTATTTATTGATTATATGTTTTTTCTTCCCATCTGTTAATATAATGGATTACTTTGCTTAGTTTTTGACTATCGAACTGCCTTGTATTCCTGGAATAAACCTCAGTTAATTGTGATATGTTATCTTTTGATACAATGCTGGATTCAATTTGGTAAAATTTTGTTGAGCATTTTGCATCTATGTTTATAAGAATATTGATCACAGATTTGTTTTTTTATATTTTATTTTTTCTGGGTTTGGTATCACAGCAACTATACCCTTCTAAAATTCGTTGGGAAATTCCCTCACTTAAATTCTCTGGATGAGATAGTGTAAAATTGGATTTATTTATTGCTTAAATGTTTGGTAGCATTAATCAGCAAAATAATCTGTTCCTTTGCTTTGTTGGAGGGTCTTAAATACAAATTTAATTTATTTAGTAGATTCAGGGCTATTTATGGTATCTCATTCTACTTAAGTGAGTTAGCTTGTTTTACTTTTTTCCCAAGGAATTGATCAATGTTATCTAAGTTGTTAAATTTATGGCCATAGAGTTATTCATAGTATTTTTTATTAACCTTTTAATCTCTGAAGAGTCTGTAGTGATATTCCCTCTTTTGTTCTTCATATTGGTAGTTTGTTTCTTTTTTTCTTTTCTCCTTAATCAATGTGTACATTTATCAATTTTGTTGATTGATTCAAATAGGTAGCTTTTGATGTCATTGATTTTCTCTATTGTGTTTGTTTTCAATTTCACTGACTTCTACTCTTATCTTTATTATTTTGTTCCTTATGCTTAATTTGGGTTTAGTTTGCTCTTATTTTTCTAGTTCTTTAGAGTGGAAAGTGAGTTTGTGATTTGAGGTTAATCTTTGTTTTCTGATTTAAGCATTCAATGCTGTACATTTCCCTCTGTATGTGGCTTTAGCTGCCTTACTCAGTTTTTGATATACTATATATATATATTTTTTTCAGTTCAAAATACTTTCAAATTTCTTTTGAGAAATTTTATTTGACTTTCTTTGACTCATGGGTTGCTGGAAATGTATTACGTAACTTCCAAACGTTTGGAAATTTTCCATATATTTTTCTGTGACTGGTTTCTAGTTTAATTCCATTATGAACAGAGAACATCCTTTGTATGATTTCAAATTTTGTTAAGGTTTGCTTTATGACCCAGAATATGATCTATCTTGGTGAATGTTACGTATGCACTTGGAAGAATGCTCACTGTGCTGTTGTTGGATAGTATTCTATAAATATCAGTTAGGTCAAGTTGGTTGACATTCTTGTTCAGGTCTTCTATATCCTTGCTGATTGCTTTCTACTAACTTTATCTACGACAGTGACAGAAATGTTGAAGTCTTCAAGTGTGATTGTGGATGTTTCTACTTCTCCATCAGTTCTATTGGATTTTGTGAAAGCATAATTGTATTGAATTGAAAAGTTATGTGGTTAAGTGCAAACACATTTAGTACTGTTTTGTCTTTCTGGTGAACTTAGTCTTTTATCAGAGTGATGTTCCTTTTTATCTCCTTTTTCTTTTCTCAAAAGAAGACATTTATGCAGCCAAAACACACATGAAAAAATGCTCATCATCACTGGCCATCAGAGAAATGCAAATCAAAACCACAATGAGATACCATCTCACACCAGTTAGAATGGCAATCATTAAAAAGTCAGGAAACAACAGGTGCTGGAGAGGATGTGGAGAAACAGGAACACTTTTACACTGTTGGTAGGAATGTAAACTAGTTCATCCATTGTGGAAGTCAGTGTGGCAATTCCTCAGGCATCTAGGAAGTCTATTTGGTCCAATATTCTGAAGTCTATTTGGTCCAATATTAATCTAGCCACTGCAGCTCTCTTTTTTTTTCTTTTCTTCAACTTTTATTTTAAGTTCAGAGGTACATATGCAGGATGTACAGACTTGTTACATAGATAAACGTGTGCCTAGGTGGTTTGCTGCAAGGATCATCCCATCACCTAGGTATTCAGCCCAGCATCCATTAGCTATTCTTCCTGATGCTCTCCATCTGCCCCCAACACCTGGGCTCCCCAACAGGCTCCAGTGTATGTTGTTCCCCCTTGTGTTCATGTGTTCTCATAATTCAGCTCCCACTTATAAGTGAGAATATGTGGTGTTTGGTTTTCCATTTCTGCATTAGTTTGCTGAGGATAAAGACTTCCAACTCCATCCATGTCCCTGCAAAGGACATGATCTCATTCCTTTTTATGGCTGTATAGTATTCCATGGTGTATATTACCACACTTTCTTTATCCATTCTATCATTGATGGACATTTAGGTTGATTCCATGTTTTTGCTATTGTGAATAGTTTCGGCTCTCTTTTGATTAGTGTTTTTGTTATATATCTTTTGCCATCCTTTCATTGTAACCTATATATATCAAATTAGTTTTTTTATTCAGCATATCATTGGGTATTTTTCCCTATCTAATTGGACAATTTCTGTCTCAACTTAGACAATTTATATTTAAATTAATTATTGATATGTTTGGATTTGAGTCTATCTTTTTCTTTTAAAAAATGTTCATCCCCTGTGCTTCTTGTACTTCTTTTCCCCCTTTCCTGCCCTCTTTTAAATTGTTTGAAGATTTTTAGTATTCCATCTTAATATATTGATTGCCTTTTAAACTCTTCATATAGATTTATTTTCTTTTTTTATTTTATTATTGTTATACTTTAAGTTTTAGGGCACATGTGCACAATGTGCAGGTTAGTTACATATGTATACATGTGCCATGCTGGTGTGCTGCACCCATTAACTCGTCATTTAGCATTAGGTATATCTCCTAAAGCTATCCCTCCCCCCTCCCCCCACCCCACAACAGTCCCCAGAGTGTGATGTTCCCCTTCCTGTGTCCATGTGTTCTCATTGTTCAGTTCCCACCTATGAGCGAGAATATGCAGTGTTTGGTTTTTTGTTCTTGCAATAGTTTACTGAGAATGATGATTTCCAATTTCATCCATGTCCCTACAAAGGACATGAACTCATCATTTTTTATGGCTGCATAGTATTCCATGGTGTATATGTGCCACATTTTCTTAATCCAGTCTATCATTGTTGGACATTTGGGTTGGTTCCAAGTCTTTGCTATTGCGAATAGTGCCGCAATAAACATACGTGTGCATGTGTCTTTATAGCAGCATGATTTATAGTCCTTTGGGTATATACCCAGTAATGGGATGGCTGGGTCAAATGGTATTTCTAGTTCTAGATCCCTGAGGAATCACCACACTGACTTCCACAATGGATGAACTAGTTTACATTCCTACCAACAGTGTAAAAGTGTTCCTGTTTCTCCACATCCTCTCCAGCATCTGTTGTTTCCTGACTTTTTAATGATTGCCATTCTAACTGGTGTGAGATGGTATCTCATTGTGGTTTTGATTTGCATTTCTCTGATGGCCAGTGATGATGAGCATTTTTTCATGTGTGTTTTGGCTGCATAAATGTCTTCTTTTGAGAAGTGTCTGTTCGTGTCCTTCGCCCACTTTTTGATGGGGTTGTTTGTTTTTTTCTTGTAAATTTGTTTGAGTTCATTGTAGATTCTGGATATTAGCCCTTTGTCAGATGAATAGGTTGTGAAAATTTTCTCCCATTTTGTAGGTTGCCTATTCACTCTGATGGTAGTTTCTTTTGCTGTACAGAAGCTCTTTAGTTTAATTAGATCCCATTTGTCAATTTTGGCTTTTGTTGCCATTGCTTTTGGTGTTTTAGACATGAAGTCCTTGCCCATGCCTATGTCCTGAATGGTAATGCCTAGGTTTTCTTCTAGGGTTTTTATGGTTTTAGGTCTAACATGTAAGTCTTTATTCCATCTTGAATTAATTTTTGTATAAGGTATAAGGAAGGGATCCAGTTTCAGCTTTCTACATATGGCTAGCCAGTTTTCCCAGCACCATGTACTAAATAGGGAATCCTTTCCCCATTGCTTGTTTTTGTCAGGTTTGTCAAAGATCAGATAGTTGTAGATATGCGGCGTTATTTCTGAGGGCTGTGTTCTGTTCCGTTGATCTATATCTCTGTTTTGGTACCAGTACCATGCTGTTTTGGTTACTGTAGCCTTGTAGTATAGTTTGAAGTCAGGTAGCATGATGCCTCCAGCTTTGTTCTTTTGGCTTAGGATTGACTTGGCAATGCAGGCTCTTTTTTGGTTCCTTATGAACTTTAAAGTAGTTTTTTCCAATTCTGTGAAGAAAGTCATTGGTAGCTTGATGGGGATGGCATTGAATCTATAAATTACCTTGGGCAGTATGGCCATTTTCACAATATTGATTCTTCCTACCCATGAACATGAAATGTTCTTCCATTTGTTTGTAACCTCTTTTATTTCATTGAGCAATGGTTTGTAGTTCTCCTTGAAGAGGTCCTTCACGTCCCTTGTAAGTTGGATTCCTAGGTATTTTATTCTCTTTGAAGCAATTGTGAATGGGAGTTCACTCATGATTTGGCTCTCTGTTTGTCTGTTATTGGTGTATAAGAATGCTTGTGATTTTTGTACATTGATTTTGTATCCTGAGACTTTGCTGAAGTTGATTATCAGCTTAAGGAGATTTTGGGCTGAGACAATGGGGTTTTCTAGATATACAATCATGTCATCTGCAAACAGGGACAATTTGACTTCCTCTTTTCCTAATTGAATACCCTTTATTTCCTTCTCCTGCCTGATTGCCCTGGCCAGAACTTCCAACACTATGTTGAATAGGAGTGGTGAGGGAGGGCATCCCTGTCTTGTGCCAGTTTTCAAAGGGAATGCTTCCAGTTTTTGTCCATTCAGTATGATGTTGGCTGTGGGTTTGTCATAGATAGCTGTTATTATTTTGAGATACGTCCCATCAATACCTAATTTATTGAGAGTTTTTAGCATGAAAGGTTGTTGAATTTTGTCAAAGGCCTTTTCTGCATCTATTGAGATAATCATGTGGTTTTTGTCTTTGGTTCTGTTTATATGCTGGATTACATTTATTGATTTGCATATATTGAACCAGCCTTGCATCCCAGGGATGAAGCCCACTTGATCATGGTGGATAAGCTTTTTGATGTGCTGCTGGATTCGGTTTGCCAGTATTTTATTGAGGATTTTTGCATCAATGTTCATCAAGGATATTGGTCTAAAATTCTCTTTTTTGGTTGTGTCTCTGCCCGGCTTTGGTATTAGGATGATGCTGGCCTCATAAAATGTGTTAGGGAGGGTTCCCTCTTTTTCTATTGATTGGAATAGTTTCAGAAGGAATGGTACTGGTTCCTCCTTGTACCTCTGGTAGAATTCGGCTGTGAATCCATCTGGTCCTGGACTCTTTTTGGTTGGTAAGCTATGGATTATTGCCGCAATTTCAGAACCTGTTATTGGTCTATTCAGAAATTTATTTTCAGTGGTAACTCGAGGGACAACAATCTACATACCTAACCTCTTGCAGTCAATTTAAAGATATTTTACCACTTCACATGAAAAGTAGAAAGCTTATAGCCATAAAAGTCCCATTTCTCTTTCCCTTTTATATTGTAGCTATCATGTGTATTGCATCTATATATATTTAAAACTCTATGAGACAATGCTATAATCTTTGGTTTCAACACTCATGTATATGTTGAGGAACTTAAGAGAGAAAAAGTAGGCTATTACATTGACCCAAGCATTTACCATTTTTGTTGGTCTTCTTCATTTGGGAAGTTCCACAATTCTTTCTGGCATCATTCTTCTTCCACCTTAGGAACTCCCTTTAGAATTTCATTTAGAGCAGATTTGTTGGTGATAGATTTTCTTAGTTTTCTTCCACTGAAAATGTCTTTATTTCAACTTCATTTTTAAAAGACATTTTTGCTGAATATGAAATACTTGGTCATTAGAGTTTTTTCCTCCCACAGCATTTAAAAAATGTTGACCCACTGCCTTCTAGCCTCCATGGTTTCTGATGAAAAATAAACAGCTATTTGAATCATTGTTCCCTTGTATGTAATACATCATTTTTCTCCATCTGCAAGATATTTTCTTTATCTTTGGTATTCAGCAGTTTGATTATATGTTTCTAGGTATGAGCCTTTTTTTATATTGTACTGCTTGGGATTTGCTCAAATTCGAATCTGTAAATGTATAGTTTTGACCACATCTGGGAAATTTGTAGCCATTGTTTTTTAACATTTATTTTTCTTTACCAGTGTCTTTCTTTTTCCCTTCTAGAACTCCAAGAATGCAAATGTTAGACCTTTGATATTTTGCACAGGTCACTGAGGCTCAGTTTATTTTTTTTTTCAATCTTTTTTCTCTCTGTTGGTTATATTGGATAATTTCTATTGATTTGACTTTAAGTTCACTGATTCTCCTCTGTCACTGTCATCTCCATTCTGTTATTGAGCCCACCTCAGCATACCTGCAAATGCCCCTACCCTCCTAAGACAGAGAGTGAAACCAGGCCTGAATCCTCAATAGTAGTGGAGAAACCTGTATGCAGATATTTCTGGTACCTGGCTCTTATTACTCTCTGCCAAGAGAAACTTCCTTGGCAACAAACTGTGGGAAGAAGGTGAGTTCAACATTTTTCAAGGAAGTTACACACACACACACACACACACACACACACACAGAGCTAGTAGGTTGCCAAATGTCTGAGCCCACACTCTGAGCTGGCTGTTCTGTGCTAGGTGCTGCATGGGCTGAACTCAGATCCTAATTGCCCCTGTGCCTGCCCTCACATTCCTCTCACTACATCCCAGTAACTTGTATGAATTGTGGACAATGGATATATCCTTTTCTCTGACCTGGAAGCAACCTGCCAAAAGTTGTATAGTCTCTCTCCTCTTAAGTGTCTTCTCCTAAAGCGAATGTTCCGCTGATTCCACCTGGGTTCTGTATAATCATCTAGACTACCTTTTATAACTAACAGAAAGACCTTTAGCTGTTTAGAAGGAAAAGTGAACAAAGGTCTTCATCAAAGAGCTGTCTTTTACAGGGATGGAAATGTGTGATACCATTCCTTGTCCATCATAATGGTCACAACCAACACTCCTATAACAAAAGACAGGCTAACAAGAGAAAAGCATAAACAATTTACTTAATTAAAGTTTTATGTGATGCAGGAGTCTTCAGAAATGAAACCCAGAGACTCAGGGAAAACTATTTTTATTTTTATGCTTGGGTTCAATGAGGAGTGAACAGCTGTGTAGAAATGTAAGTGGACAAAAGGGTGTGATCTAATGGTAATAGACTGAGGGAGGAAACCCAGCAGGGTCTGTTCAGATTTTTCTTGGCTTCTCTGTGTAGCATTGCTTCTTCCAAGGTATGAGGTAGGGTCTCTTTGGAATGAGAGTCCCCTTGGAATGAGACAGAAGGGAGAGAGTGACTTTTCTGGGTTTTATGGCTCGCTTTATGGGGAGGAGTTCTAGTATCTATGAACCATCTTGGGGAAGAAGAATTATGGTTTCTGTGATTTGCTCTGAGGGAGAAAAGGGGGTGAGAGACAGGAGGACAGGGGAAGGTCAGAGATACCTTGCTTCTGAGGTCCTTCCAGTCTCCTTCATTTCAAAGTACTCAGCATGCCAAGGCACCATATTTTGGGGTATTGTGTTCTGAGCTACCTGGGAGGTCTGAAATCTGCCTTATATTTTAGTCTCCATGATAATAATGGTCCTTCCTACCAGACCAGAAATATCTACCCATAGGCTTCCCCCTTGCTATTGAGATTCAGGACTGGTTTGCCCAAGAGGCTTCACTCTCTACCTTTGAGGTGGGTGATGGGGCTTGCAGGTGAAGTAGAAGAGGAAGTTACTATTGCTGAGCATTTACTAAGTGTTGGGCATTCTTTGCACTTCATATATTCACTTATTTAATTATATATTTGATGTAATACATCTCGTTCTCTTAACTCTTCCAAATAGGTATATTATCTATGTTTTACAGATGGGGAGGATAAGGTGCAGAGAGGTTAAGTAACTCTCCATAGGTCAATACGTGGCAAAGCTGAGATAAAAATCTGCCTGGCTCTAGAAACATGCCTTTTCTTCCACATGAAGCTTTTAGATTAATTGATATTTTAAAGGAATGTGAATCTCAGGGAAATACATGAAATGTGTCTAAAATTATCTACCAAATGGTGTGACTCAGAGTAGATCCGAGCCATAGTTCATAAAGATTGTCAGAGTTCACGTTCATTAAAGGAGAGCCCTATGATCAGATAACCTGTCATTACTTGATTAAAAAACTGCTCAGATGCATGCAGTTAAGTGGAACTGCAATAAAATCTCAGTGAGAACAAGCAGAAACATGGCTAGTCCATGACCGCAGGGACACTGGGCTAGTTCAATGATCATTAGATCTGTACAACCTGTTCAAATACTCCAAGTTTTAAGTATTTCTAAATACCAGGGTCTTTATGCAGGTTAGTTTCATTTCATAGTTTCATATCACAACAGCACTGGGATGCAGGGTTTTTGTTTTGTTTTGTTTTGTTTTGTTTTTGCCTGAGTACTAGAGGTGGGATTCAGACCTGGGTTTACTACAAATCATGTTACTTCCCCTCTACCATATTGCCTACAATGTGTGTCTTCTAAAGATATCAGTGTCAACCCTTTATCTCAAAAACCTAAGAGACCATTGGGCTGCAAAATTTCTGAGAGCTAGCTGAAATCTCATAGGCAGATTTTCAGATCTTAAATATATTAAAACATTGCATTATTGGCCTTATGAAAAAGGACCAAATGCTCTATGAAAAACTTGTCCCATTAGATGCTGTGAGGAAAAATGTTCCATGGTCAGTAAATTAGCTTGTGACTCACTGGCTTAAACAAAATTACATGAGTGTTTTTACTGCAGGACTTCTCAGTGCCTTTAATGTGCTAATGTGCAACTAGGGAAGAGAAACAGAATGAAGTGTTCCTCAAACTTATTTGGCCATGGGCCCCATTTGGGACGCATTATTCATGTATGAACATGTATAAGGCATATATGCAGAGCTGAGGGCCGTCCTGTCAACATGTGAAGGTTTCTGTAAATTGCCCTTAACTCTTTATTTCCTTATGTGGTAGAGTTTGGGTTAGTTGTCTGCTTAGGAGGAGCAGGCTGAGGTCCTCTCTGATTTCCTAGGTTAGCCAGACAGTTACCCACTTGGTACACAGTTGAGCTACGGTGGTGGGACATACTAGGAATTGTCCAGGTATGCAATGCTGCTTTGAGAGAGGGAGATTGGAGAGACTTAGGGGAAGAATAAAACCCTGAAATTGCAATGAAAAAGGGCAAGAAGTGTTACATGCATGTGTGTGTAGAGAAAGCAAGGGTCTAGAAAAGAGACTAGTAAATCTTCAAGACAGGCTAAATTAATGCAGTTTGGTTTGAGTCAGTGTGCTTAGTAGGGGTAGATAAAATGAGCTTTAGCCTTTGAGATCTGGTATAAGGGTAGGAGGGAACTAGCTGAGGACACTGGTGTTTGAATAGGGGACGTCACAGGAGGGGAAACTTAGAGACGTGTTATATCTGTGAAGGAATCAACTGCAGGTTTCATTTTATTTCGTTCTAATGTTTGAGCTTAAGCATCTAATATTATGGGTTTAACTTAGGACTTGGCTTATTGGGTTTGGATGGCAAGATGAATTAGGAGTCAATTACCAGCTGCATGTCTTGGTTCTGCCATCACTATAGTGGGGTTGATAAGCTCTACTGTGATGTTTCAAAAGGGAGTGAGAGAGTACGTGCAGTTCTGTGAGAAGAGCTTGTTAAAGACTATTTGAGTTCAGTGACTGGTTTGACTTCTGAGTTCAAACTGATATAATAAGAGAAAGCCTGAAGAAGAAGACTGGGCTAACACATTATCTGATACTCCTTGATTCTAAGGATATCTGTGCCAGATGAAACGACCTATAATAATAAGTAATTTTATTAGAATGGTCTGTATTTAAAATACCCTGTTATTTCGAGGATAAACTCTGGTGGTAGACCATCTGACTCCAGCTCGACTAACTGCCAGATGAATACTCATGAGTGAATTGTTTAACCTCATCAAGCCCCGGTTTCTTTCTTTTTTCTTTTTTTTTTTTTTTTGAGACGGAGTCTCGCTCTGTTGCCCAGTCTGGAGTGCAGTGGCACAATCTTGGCTCACTGCAGCCTCCACCTGCCAGGTTCAAGCAATTCTCCTGCCTCAGCCTCCCGAGTAGCTGGGACTACAGGTTTGCGTCACCATGCCTGGCTAATTTTTTTGTATTTTTTTTTTTAGTAGAGATGGGGTTTCACCATGCTGGCCAGGCTGGTCTCAAACTCCTGACCTTGTGATCCACCCACCTCGGCCTCCCAAAGTGCTGGGATTACGGGCATGAGCCACCGCGCCAGACCAAACCTCAGTTTCATTGCCTGAGGATTAAGTACAATGATGGTACCTTTTCATATGAGAGTTGTGGAGGTTAAATGAGACACACATGCAAAGGGTTAGCATGGTGCCTGGCTCAGAGTAGGTTCTCAAAAAAGTTTCTCTACATCTAAAGCAGCAGTGGAGGGGTGTGAAAGGGTCAGATCCTTGCAGTCTGCCAGCACAGAGCTGGAGGGGAGGAGTGGCATCTTCTTTGCCTTGTTTTTTGCTGCCATATCATGAAATGGTTTTCTTGGGCAACCATACTCATTGACAACATTTCTGCCAAAACCCTTTCCTGTATCAACTTCTAGATGGTGGTTACAAGCCCTAACTGACCTTGATCAAGTATTTATTGAGTGCCTGTCACAGTCTCCCCATTGGAGCACTATGGAGTGCACATGTACACACACATGCACAGCATGCACACATGTGCGCACACACACACGCACACACATGCACTCACACACACGTACTCACACGTGCACACACACATGTACTCACACGTACACACAGATATGCACTCACACATGCCCACATGTGCACGCACACATGCACTCACACATGCACACACACATGCACACACATGCACTCACACACAGAGTAGGAAGACATATTCTTAATGTGAAAGTTCATGCGAAAAGATAAATCATATACATGAAAAATTGGAGGAAATACTTTAAATAACAACCATTTTTATAGTTGGAGGATGGGGTAAAACAGTGAACAAAACAGATGTAATCCCTGCCAGTAGCTCCCCAAGGGCAGTGTGGTGGGTACAGTCTGCCCTGGCAGGGCACCCAGGCATTTTTCTTAGAATTGGTGATGCATGGTGATAATAAAAAGCAGACTGACTCTTTGTAGGCTTAGTATTGTTTTCAAATTGTCTACAAACAATGCATTTCCTTATTGCCTGCACCTGGGGTGAGCAATTCCCATCCCCTCATCCTTGGCACACCATTACTGTCATGCCACTCCGGTGGGAAGAAAAAGACAATGGCAGGTAGTCTAAAGTCACTCAGTAAGATGAAGACAAATAAGAGTAAGGCAAGGAGGATAGGCTACCATTTTAGATTGGGTGGTCAGGAAAGCTCTCTCCTGATGTATGGATTTATATATACGGCATATTCATGGTCATATGTAGTTTAACACAGTCTTTCATATTTGTTATGCACCAACTCTGTATTGGGCACTGTGCTGAGCCGAGCTCAGTGTGAGGTGCAATAGAGCTTTAGAGAAGGGGCGGTTGGTGTTGTATGAAGGCACCGAGGGATTCATTGGAGAAAACTAGGATTGGATGGCTCAATTGTGAGTATCCCACCTAGATATTCACATGAAGACACACTGTGTATGTGTCTTGCCTAATGCCTGGTAGAGTCATGAGCACAGTAGGCACTCAGTAAAGACTTAGCAAGCCTGGTTGCAATATGAAAGAAATACTGGCTGCATTGAGGGCAGCATGTATGTCGTGGATGTACATATCACCTCAACTAGCTGGAGGGCAAAGTCTATTTTGTATGCCCTCTTTTGGTTCACATAGATTCAATCCCTGGGAGATTGTTTCTCCGTTCATCCTCCAAAAGACAAAAACAAGTTGTATGTCTGAGAGGAAGGAGTTTAGAAGGCAAATTATTTTATTTTTATCAGCTGCTAAGAATCTCTTGATTTTTCTTCCTTTTTTTTTTTTTTTTTTTTTTTTTTTTTGTGACAGAGTCTCACTCTGTTGCCCAGGCTAGAGGGCAGTGTTGAGATCTCGGCTCACTGCAACCTCTGCCTCCTGGGTTCAAGCAAGCACATCTGGCTAATTTTTTTTTTTTTTTTTTTTGTATCTTTAGTGAAGACAGGGTTTTGCCATGTTGGCCAGGCTGGTCTTAAACTCCTGACCTCAGGTGATCCACCCGCCTCGGCCTCCCGAATCTCTTGATTTTTACAACTCTTTCCTGCTGAAGCTAGAGACAGAGTTGGCCGCTCAGGGTATGACCCATAGTGTCTGTTGCTCTCTGGTGTTTGTCTGCTTTATGGAAATCCTTTTGGTATAATAGACAAGTTTGGCGCACAAAGACTGAAACACAGTCTGATGTGCATTTCTGGGATTCTTGACATGACGATTGTGAGTAAAAGGGGCTAAGAAGTGAAGAAAAAATACCAAACAAGTGTTTTACTAGGAGCTAATCATTGCTCTTAACAATTTGGTCGGTTTGAAGGTAGCTATCATTAATTCTCCCTTCAAATTCTCTGAAAAGAAGTGCAAAATTTCTCTAACTGTATTTAAATGCATTGAGCATGGAAGCATATAAAATACAATGAAATAAAGGAGTAGCTGTGGTGAATTTTGGAAGGGGAAGGAACTCTAAAGACAGCATTTAATATTTTAAAATCTTCATCTTAAAACCACCAACACATATTCCTGTCACTCAACGCAGGGACTTTTGGTTCTCGTTAAGGGACTGCTGGATGGAGACTACATTCCTGTTTACAATATGCCAAGCCATATTTTTTTTAGTAGATTGATCATTTACTTGTGATTTTCAGTTTTTATTACATTATTGAATTCAATGATGCCTGTAGTGTCAGGGTAACTAAACAACTGCCTAGAGCCTTAAATGTGGAATTATGAGATCACAGAGTCAGTTACAAAATTTAATTTATAGACCTAGAGTGATACATGTGAAGAATTTAAGAAGTCAAATGATACTGTATATAGCATATAATAGGAGATTACCAGCAATCCCCCTGCTCTACCCCTGTCTTTAAATTGGCTCCCCCAGAGGCAGCCACTTTCCAACTCTTTTTGGATATTTCTTTTTTTTTTTTTTTTTTGAGATGGAGTCTTGCTCTGTCGCCCAGGCTGGAGTGCAGTGGCACAATCTTGGCTCACTGCAAGCTCCGCCTCCCGGGTTCACGCCATTCTCCTGCCTCAGCCTCCCGAGTAGCTGGAACTACAGGCACCTACCACCATGCCCGGCTAATTTTTGTATTTTTTTTAGTAGAGACAGGATTTCACCGTGTTAGCTGGGATGGTCTTGATTTCTTGACCTCGTGATCCACCCACCTTGGCCTCCCAAAGTGCTGGGATTACAGGCGTGGGCCACCGCGCCTGGCCCTCTTTTTGGATATTTTTATTGCCCTATATCTAAATAATGTTTTTATATTGCTTTTTTGCTGTATACACTTGAAGAACATAATATAATCTTCTGGGAAGATTTAATTTTCTTATATCACATCTTACATTCACTTCTACACTCAGCTTCCCAATATCATAAAATTGTCTAAAATTTTTTAGTTATGTCAATATCCAGGGCTTACATTATTATGATGTGTCACATATAATTTTCATTTTTTTTTTGCTTTGTTTGAATCATTGCCTTGTTTTTACAATTTGTTTGGCTTTGGTTCCCTCAAGTTCTCTAAAGAGAGCTGAAAATTTTTCTCAATGTTAAAAATAATCAATTCTTTTCCTCGTCAATAAACTCCTCAATCCATGTATGTCTTTAGTGACTTTTTGGTTCTATCAACTTGTTCTCCCCATTGTGTTCTATCATCGATGAAAGAGGAATGTTAAAATATTTAGCTATGTGATTGTACAATTGTCTACATCTTTTAGTTTCATTAATTTTTGCTTTGTGTATTTTGAAACTCTGTTATTAAGTACATAAACAATCATGATTCCTATGCCTTCCTAAAAAATGACTCTTTTATTATTAGAAATGAGCCTCTTTGTCTGTGGTGGTACTCTTTATTTCGAAGTCAGTTTTAGCTATTATTCATGAAACTGCTTCACCCTTCTTGTACACATTTTTCTCTTGGTTAACTTTTGACTTATCTGTGTCTTTATATTTCAAATGTTTTTGCAGGCAAAAGAGAGTTGCTTTTTAAAAATCCATTCTGATCATTTCTGCCCTTTTTCCCCCTTAGGGACAGGGTCTCACTTTGTCACCTAGGCTGAAGTGCAGTGGCATGATCACAGCTCATTGTAACCTCAAACTTCTGGGCTCAAGTGATCCTCCTGCCTCACCCTCCTGAATAGCTGGGACTATAGGTGTGCACAACCACACCTGGCTAATCTTAAATAAAAAAAATTTTTTTTTTTTTGAGATGGAGTCTCGCTCTGTTGCCTAGGCTGGAGTGCGATGGCATGATCTCGGCTCACTGCAACCTTTGCCTCCTGAGGTCATACGATTCTCCTGCCTCAGCCTCGTGAGTAGCTGGGATTACAGGTGTGCGCCACTGTGCCCGGCTAATTTTTGTATTTTTAGTAGAGATGGGGTTTCACCATGTTGGCCAGGCTGGTCTTAGGCTCCTGACCTTGTGATCCACCTGCCTCGGCCTCCCAAAGTGCTGGGATTACGGGTGTGAGCCACCACGCCTGGCCTTTACATTTTGTTTTTAGAGACAGGGTCTCACTATGTTGCTGAAGCTGGTCTTGAATTCCTAACCTCAAGCAATCCTCCTGCCTCAGCGTCCCAAAGCCCTGGAATTAGGTGAGCTACCGTGCCTGGCCTAATTTCTGCCTTTTAATGGGAGTGTTTAATCTTTTAACATCTAATGTAATTATTAGTATTGCACAATAGACCTCCTTATTCATGGAGGATATGTTGCAATACCTCTACTGGATGCCTGAAACTGAGGGTAGTACCAAACCCTATATATGCTATGCACAAATTTCTTTTTCTTTCTTTACAGTTTCATGAATAGAAGATTAATTCTTACAGTAGATCAGGGGTGTCCAATCTGTTGGCTTCCCTGGGCCACACTGGAAGAAGAAGAATTGTCTTTGGCCACATGTAAAATACACGAAGATTAATGATAGATGATGAGCTAAACCAAAAAAAAAAATCAGAAAAAAATCTCATAACGTTTTTTACAAGTTTACAAATTTGTGTTGGGCTGCATCCGTCCTGGGCTGCATGCAGCCCACGGGTGGCGGGTTGGACAAGCTTGCAGTAGATTCTAGCAATCTCAGCACACAATTTTTTTTCTTTCCTTACTATGTCAAGAATTTTCAAATGTTCACTTAAAGGAAGTACTTTGTGGCTTCTCTTGGGCATATACAAATTGCCAACTTTACATGTCTTGTGTTTGGAACCATTATAAAGTAAAATAAAGGTTACTTGAACACGAGCAATGTGATATCGTGGCAGGAAATCCGTCTTTGTCTTAGGCTACTAAGACAATGGGTGGGTAGTGGATACAGTGTGGATATACTGGAAAAAGGGGATGATTCATGGTTTATGATTTCATCATGCTACTCAGAATGGAGTGCAATTTAAAACTTACAAATTATTTATTTCTGGAATTTTCCATTTAATATTTTCGGACCAAGGTGGATTGTGGGTAACTGAAACCTTAGAAAGTGAAACCATGGATAAGGGAGGACTATATCTGTAGTTAAGTCTGACATTTAATTATTTGTCTCTCTCTTTTTTTTGGTCCCTTCTGTTTCTTATTCTTCTGTAACTCCTTTCTTGGTTTATTTTGTATTGTTTGAATAATTTTAGAATTTCATTTTATCTGTTGACTTTAGTTCTACTTCTTTGCATTATTTAACTTTTTACAGTTTACTTAGAGTTAATGAGTTAATATTGTACCACTTTACATAAAATGTAGAACCATCAACAATGTAGTTCCATTGATCTCCAACTCCCATCCCCTATGCTATAGTTGTCCTAAGTATTATACCTATGTGCATTATAAACTTCACAAAATCATAATTTTTACTTTAAGCACTCAAATGTATTTTATTTTGTTATTTTATTTTATTATTATTTTTGAAATAAGGTCTCAGCCTGTTGCTCAGGCTAGGGAGCAGTGGCAACTCATGGCTCACTCAAGCCTCATTCTCCTGGGCTCAAGCGATCCTTCAGCCTCAGCTTCCTGAGTAGCTGGGAGCACAGGTGCATGCCACCACGCCCTGCTAATTTTAGTATTTTTTGTAGAAACAGGGTCTTGCCATGTTGTCCAGGCTAGTCTTAAGCTCCTGGTCTTAAGCAATTCTTCTCCTTCGGCCTCCCAAAGTGCTGGGATTATAGGCATGAGCCACTGTGCCCACCTTCAGATGTATTTTTAAAAATTAAGATAAAAAATAATTTACATTCAATAATATATCATTTTTATTCTCTTCATACCTTTCCATAGTTTCAAATTTCCATCTAGAACCATTTCCCTTTAGCCTGAATAACTGTCTTTAACATTTCTTATTGTACATGTCTATTCTCAAATTCACTTAGTTTTCTTTTATCTCAAAATATCTTTATTTTGCTTTCATTCTTGAAGACTATTTTCATTGGATATCAAATTCTGGCTTACCAATTTTGTTTTTCTGTAGCACTTTAAAGATGTTTTTGTACTGTCTTCTGGCCTCTGGAGATTTTGATTAGTCAGTGATTATTTGAATCACTATGACCCTGCACATAATGTACTGTTTTTCTTTAGCTACTTTTAAGACTTTCTCTTTATTTTTGGCTTACAGTTACTCCACTCTGATGCAGTAGATGTATTTATTTTGCTGAGCTTCTTAAAGATATAAATGTATGTATCTTTAAAGATATAAATGTATATATGTATATATCTAAGATATATACATTTATATCTTTAAGAAGCTCAGCAAAATAAATACATCTACCACATCAGAGTGAAGTATATATCTTCATAAAGATATATACATTTATATCTTTTCCTAAATTTAGGAAGATTTTGGCTGTTATATCTTAATTTTTTTTTTCTGTTTCATCCTCTCTGCAGGTTCATAAATCTCTTTTTCTCTCTCTTTTTTAAAGTTCATTTTTTTCCTCTCTGTTGTTTAGATGGGATGATGTCTATTGATGTATCTTTGAGTTCTGTTTTAAGCCCATCTAACAATTTTTTTAAATTTTTATTTCTGGAATTTTTCTAATCTTAGAATTTCTATTTAGTTTTTTTATTTGTAGTTTTGATTTCTTTGCTGAGATTTTATTTATTTTTTTTCACAAGCATGTGCTTGTCTGCTCCATTTAGCTTCTTATAGTAGCTGCTTTAAAGATCCTTGTCTGCTAATCCAGTATCTGGATCATTTCTGGGTTAGTGTTCACAGATTGTTCTGTCCCTCCAAGCTAGGCCGCATTTTTCTGGTTCTTTGCAGAGAGCAGTTTTTCCAACCCCTGCCCGTGGACTGCTACGGGTCCATGGCCTGATAGGAACCTGGCTGCAAGAGCATTCCCGCCTGGGCTCTGCCTCTTGTCAGATCAGCAGTGGCATTAGATTCCCTTAGGAGCGGGAACCCTGTTGTGAACTGCACAGGCGAGGGGGATCTAGATTGCATGTGCCTTATGAAAATCTAACTAACGCCTGATGATCTGAGATGGAGCAGTTTCATCCCGAAACCATCCCCCGCCCCCACTACGTCCATCTCTTCCATGAAATCAGTCTCTAGTGCCAAAAAGTTTGGGGATTGCTGTTGTAGTTTTTGTACCTGGACATTGTGAATGGCTGGATTCTTTTACATCCCTCAGAAGAGTATACTTTTGTTTTAGTAGTCAATCACTTTGCTTAGACTCAAATTGTAAACTTTGTCTCGGGAAGTAACTCAAATTTCAGTTCAGTCCTGTTGTCTTTGGTTGGGCTGTGCGCAGTCTGCCCCATATATGATAGATCAGGAGTAAGCAATAGATTTGGCAGAGTTACACACAGAATCCAGGGGTCCTCTGCTCTTACCTTTCTTTTCCCAGATTCCTCTTTCACTTTTCAGCAGCTGTGTTTGCCCCAAAATTTGTTTTCTGGTTATTCAGGCCAGGAAGGCTGTGGATTTCTATCGGAGGTTAGCTGTCCTGTGGCTCTGACTTCAACCAGACCTCAGACTAAATGCTGTAAACAAGAAACTCACTGTATGGCAGTACCTTCTCCAAGTTTCAGTGCCCACCACAATCTCCTTGCTTTTGTCTAGTTTCCAGTGTCTTTGGGTAGGTGGTGTTTTTTGTTTTGTTTTGTTTTTGTTTTTAAAGTATTTCCAGCATTTGTACTGTTTCTCTGTGGGAGGGTCAGATCTGGTAGGAGTTTAATCATCATATAAGAAGGGGGAAAAAAAAACGAAAAGAGCTCTTTGTGATTCTTCAGCATTCCCTATTTATCTGGTTTTGTTCTCTGTCTTTAATGTTAAAGGCTTTCTCAAAATGTCTGGTCCTTTATTGTTTGTTCGTGTTTAAAAAGTTCTGTGTGCAAACCATTGTTCTCATCCAAGGATGAATTTCTTGGTAGAGTGATGAAGGAGGGGATGGCTATTTCCTTGGTAACTTGAAAATACTACGTTTTCCTCGAGTACATTCCATTTTTCTTGGGAACATTATTCCAATTTCTTACTTGTGGGAAATCTGCTTGGATACACGCAAAACAGAGTTAAGGAAAAGACTCAGAATTCAGTGGTTAGATTTTTAATGAATTCTTCTATTTTTTCAGCCCAGTAGCTCAGCCACAGCATTCACTGTGCCTGGTAACCCTGTACCACAGTTTCCCTGGGACCATTTCTCTAGAGAGTAAACCTTTCCAACTTCTGTTGGGGTGATGGAGGTAGCTTTACAGGGTGGGGAAGCTAATGTAAGGGTCCAGGTCTTTCTTTCTTTCTTTTTTTTTTTTTTGAGACGGAGTCTCGCTCGGTCAGCTAGGCTGGAGTGCAGTGGCGCGATCTTGGCTCACTGCAAGCTCCGCCTCCCGGGTTCACGCCATTCTCCTGCCTCAGCCTCCCAAGTAGCTGGGACTACAGGCGGCTGCCACCACGCCTGGCTCATTTTTTGTATTTTTAGTAGAGACGGAGTTTCACCGTGTTAGGTGGGATGCCCTCGATCTCCTGACCTCGTGATCCGCCCGCCTCCGCCTCCCAAAGTGCTGGGATTACAGGCATGAGCCACCGCGCCAGGCCTCCAGTTGTTTCTTGTTCAAATGTTCAACCAATCCTTTTGTTTTCAGCTCCACCCTTAGCCCTGAATGCAGAAGCTCATGGTGACTCCTGCGTCCTGGGCTTTTTGAGTTTTGTTTGATTGGAAAACTTCTTGTTGGATCCCTCTGTTCCCTCCACCATTTCCAGGCAGTCTTGGTTGTGTTTTGTCCATTCTACTAGTTCAGTTATCATCTATTCTATTTCTGTCTGCTGCCATGTTATTAAAATTTGGTCTGCTGGGGTCTCTGCTCATATTCTTTATTATGTCTCTTTATTCCTTTACATTTATTTGAGTGGGATTTTTGGAGGAGAGTAGATGTGTGTCCTCTCTTCCCTTATTAATAGGAAGTGAATAAATTATAAAGAACTAATTTGAGGAGAAAACAACTTTTCTGATAAATGATAAAAGCAAGCTTTTCATCGTATTATGTTGGACTTTTAAACATACTAAACTTGAAGCTTCCTCTTCAAGCAAGAGAATCAAGTAGAGGTTGGGGTGCTTATGTATGATGCAGCATCACAGAGATGCTGAGCTATAAGCAACTTGTAGGTCTTTTGAAACAGAGATTTTCACACTTCTTTAGTGGTAGTACACATTTTTTAAAAAATAAAATTTTACTGGCTGGGTGCCGTGGCTCACGCCTGTAATCCCTACACTTTGGGAGGCTGAGACAGGCAGATCACCTAAGGTCAGGAGTTCAAGACCAGCCTGGCCAACATGGTGAAAACCTGTCTCTACTAAAAATAAAAAAATTAACCAGGTGTGGTGGCAGGTGCCTGTAATCCCAGCTACTTGGGAGGCTGAGTCAGGATAATCACTTGAACCTGGGAGGTGGAGGTTGCAGTGAGCCAAAATCATGCCACTGTACTCCAGCCTGGGTAACAGAGCAAGACTCCATCTCAAAAAAAAAAAAAAAAATTACTTGCACTTCAATATATAAAACAGAAAAAAGTTATTTTCTCCTCAGCAATTTAAAGTGTTCTTGTTATACAACCCCTGAACTCCTTTTAAGAGCTTTGGGATCCCCTGGTGCCCAGATGGAAAATCATTGCTGTACGGACAGCAATTTACATTTCGTTAGCTCAAACAGTATGTACAACCATTTTTTTCTGGTATAGGAGTATTAAGAAGTAATTATTTAAAAAATTTTATTGATACATAATAGATGTATATATATTTGGGGGTAAATGTGATAATTTAATACATCCATGTAATTTGTAAAGATTCAATCAGTGCCATTGGGATATCTGTCACTTTAAATATTTGTCCTTTATAAGAAGCAATAATATTAAACTTTATTGGGCACTCACTATGTTTGGGACATTATGTTAATGGGCTTTATATACATGATCTCATTTAATTCTCACAACAATGCTGTGAGGTAGATGTAATGATTATTTCCATTTTGTAGATGAGGAAATGGAGGCCTGGAGAGGTTACGTACTTATTCATGGATACACAGCTAGGAAGTGGAAGAGCTGGGACCCAAAGCCCACTCACTTAACTAGGACACGACCTTGGGCCTGGTCTGCTGGGGTCTCACTTCCCAAACCCCTCACCCCCCCATGCCCAGCACCTGGAACCATCACTGTGGGGGCTGTACACTGAGGGTTGTCTCCCATTTGTGACAAAACTATAATGGACTAGAGTGAAACAAAAATGCAATGTATGTCTCTAATCTTCAGGCAACGCCAGCTCCCAGACACCCCGCCCTATTCTGCATCCGACTCATGCTCTCCTCCGCAGGTCAAAGGTGAGTGCGATCCACCTTCAGCACATCTGGCACTGTTGCTCTTCCTCCTCGACTCTGGGCCGTGAGAAAGGGGCACTTCTTGCTTGTGTCTCTCCCCAGGTGCATGCTACCGAACCCTGAGGCCCACAGCTGGGAGGACTCCAGCTCCTTTTCTCCACCCCACAGCTGCTCCTGCGATGCCGCCCATGCACCCGCTGCAGAGCACCTCTGGAATGGGCGACTCCTGCCAAATCCACGGAGGCTTTCACAGCTGCCACTCAAACGCCAGTCATCTTGCCACCCCCCTGCACCAATCCGTGTCCTCCCATCTGGGGATAGGTTGTTCTTACCATCAGCAGCCTCTGTGTCACAGCCCTGGGTAAAGAAAAAGATATTTAGTTATCAAAGACCTTTGCGGAAAGCCTCGGAGCAGCCTGCCTCTGGCAGGGACCTAGAGAGAATGCACAGTGGAGTCCTGTCCAGGAGATGGCAGTGTTGAGACGCGTATAGGACATCGCGAGGTCCCAGTGTTCTTGGCTTAGACAATCTTTTAATTAAAAACCCTCCAAATCCAAGGTCCTCATTCAACCAAAAGCTAAAATGTCAGAAACATACAGTGAGGTTCTGGATGATGGAGGAAACACCGTAAGCTTATGCAGCCTCAGCTAGACTACCCAAAGGGATTGTGAATGAGCTCTCCGAGAAAGATCTGCTAATTAAGCATTAACTAATGTTCTTTTCTTCTGTCTTCTCCCCTTTTCTTTCTTTTATTTCCTCTTCTGGATCTAGAGAGTGCCAGAAAGAGTAAAGGCCATCAAAAATTGTGGTAAAACTCCACATGAAAAAAGTTGTCGGGTGTAAAATGTATACCTATATTTTAAGTCTGTATCTTCCCTGTCTCAATGAGTCCTCTGCCATTATAAACATTGTCAGCTTATCTTTCAGGTTGGTGAATCTCAGATCCACTTGATCAAGGGAAACAGTTTCAGCCTAGTAGGGCTCAAGGAACCTTAACTAATTGGAATTAGACTTAGGAAAGCAGAGAGCCTGGGAGATTAAATTTTATTTAACATAACATGGAACACAAGGAAGAATCCTAACCTTCGTTTTGGTGTCTTGATTTTAGAGCCTCATTGCCTCCAACCAAGAAGAGAAAGTGCACGCAGGCACTGGAGGACTCCGGGGAATGCCGAGTGTGGGCCTGCCACTGCAGACCGAGTGAGCAAACCTGGGTGGGAACAAGGGCAATGCCATCAAAGCCTTGGGCATTAAATCAAGGCTTTTTACCAGCCTTTAAGCAGCCCTACAAAAGTATCCCTCTCACAGAAGAGCAATGATAAGCTCTGGTAGTTTGGTTCTTCCCTCTTGATATACCTTTCATGCAGGCGGGGTCCCACAGGTCCTCCTAGGAAGAGATGATGTTTTCTGTCTCAGGTGTGGGTGAAGTGCCAATCTTTCAATTTCAGGGACAATGTGTCTCAGAGGATTCAGGCTCCAGGCCTGTGGAAGTTGTGCAGTGTGGCAGTGCCTTCAAGAGCCTGCTGGTGTGCCCATTGTATTGCTGCAATCCTTCTCAACCTTAATGTGCAAGAAATAGCATGAGGATCTTGGTAAAATGCAGACTCTGATTCAGTCTCTAGGGTCTGAGGTCTGCATTTCTAACAAGCTCCCAGGTGATGGCGATGCTACTGGCTCATGGAAGGCACTCTGAGAAGCAAGACTTACCGTGTTTTTCCACTAGAACAGGGAGGTGGAAAGTTGAACTTTTCCTCAAACTCACTTCAAATTGGCAAGTTCCCAGTGGATGTTTGAAATTTGAAATCGTTTTAGAAGTCTTTCATCCGAGTCATCTAATGTCCAAGCGGTCAGCCTTCCTGTTTTGTTTTTTTTTTTTTTTGGTCTTATATAACGTGTAACACATCATGTTTTGAGCCAAGAGACCTGATTAACAAAGTAGCCTTTTGAAGTCCAAAGACTTGAACTTCAAAATTTTCAGAGTAAATGCTATGGCACATACTAGGGGAAAAGGATAACACTCTAGGCCAGTTTCTGTTTGTTTGTTTGTTTGTTTGTTTGTTTGCTTATTTGTTTTGTAAAGATGGGTTTCACTAAGTTGCCCAGGCTGGTCTTGAATTCCTGGCTTCAAGTGATTCTCCCACCTCAGCCTCCCAAAGTCTTTGGATTGCAGGCATGAGCCACCATGTCTGGCCTCAACCCAGTTCTATTAGCAACTGTAAACACTCAAATGTGGGCAGTGTGAACAAATTCAGCGTACCAAGTCCCATGTCTTCTATCCCAGTTTGTCAGCTTAGCAAGAGGTTGAAGACTTCCTTCTTGGGTTCCCCCATCCCACCACTTCCCCAGATTCTAGAGGTTTACACTGTCCAGAAAGGAGATGTGCGTGGCTTCACCTGAGTGGGAAAAAACACAGTCTCTCTTGCTGGGGCTGCTGTCTTTTCCTTTGACAGCCCCATGGTAAGAGCTGATTCTCTGAGGGACCTCTGGCGTCAGCTCCAGCGTGGGCTGTGGAGGCCTTCTGTGGATGATGACTTCACCCTGTCAGTCAAGTCCCACCTATCTCCTGGGAGTGCGGTCTCAGAATTGCACTGGGCATCTATCCCTCATATCAACTAAACCTCAAACTGCCTCCTTTCTTTGTATATGCATCCAACATGGTCAGCAGTTGTTCACCATTTTTTTTCCAACCTTAGAAACACAAAATGCTAATTAAAGCCCCATTTGTGGATAAGTTAGAGCTTTCCATCCACCTTCCTATGCAATGCTCCCCTAATTTCTTCAGGGATCCCCACATCTAGCCTGTAGCTTTTTTTATGATTCTCAGACATAAAAGGCTGAGTAAATTCCTAGCCAGACGGGGGAACCATCTGTTCATTCTACTGCAGATGCGCTAGCTCACTAAGGGATACAGGACAAGTCACTCAAACCTTCCAAGAATTCCCTCATCAAACCAGATTGCTGCTCAAATTGTCCTGGCCATCCCAGAGTTAAGCTCCATCCTGCGATGGTTTTCTGCTGCCTGTCCCAGAAAGGTCATTGATTCATCACCATCTTCAGAGAACAACCATGGAAGAGTGATGGAAATTACTAGGATTTCCAGCAGATAGGAAATCCTATATCCCTTGTTTAAGTCCTATTCACAGGTCACTGAAAAGCTGACTAAAGATAACTGATTCCAGACAACAGTTCCAGAATGAAAATGAGCAGGTTCCCAAGGCCAAAAAAAGAAAAAAGAAAGAAAGAAAAAAAAGACACAAAACAAAACATTTAGTTAATCCGAATGCCACATTCTTATTACAGTTTGTATTTTTAGCAAAAGTTTTCTAGTCAATAATTCCTATTTGATGTTGCAGGGGCCAACATTTCTACAAAGGTCCTGGGGAAACAGCACATTGCTAGAGGAAGGAGGAGGTTATGCCAGTCTTACAGGCAGAAGGATCACCACTTTTTGATCAGAGATGGCCTGAATCAATCAATAAAACTTTTCTAGTGACCTCCTCCCAAGTAGTACACTTTGGCCAAGGGTTCCAAGATCCTCATTTATAGGGCTGAAAATGTAGAATTACTGGGTTGGCGTGGGCAAATGTAAAATTTTGCTTAGAGAGGAAGTGCTGGTAGGCAGGCTTCTACCAGCTGGTTCCTGGCCCTACTTGGTCTGAACCCCAAATAAAAAAAGGGTTCATGGCCTCCCTGGAAGGCTTCAATCTTCTCTTATTTTGAACCTCAAATACAAAAGGGTTTTCCAGCCCTAGAGTCATGGCCGGTGGCCCACAGTAAGAGGTGCGCTGGCTGAATTCACACTGTAGCATCAGAAAATGTACCTATCTCATCTCTCCAGGAATCTGGGATTCCCAGAGCCTTATTTTTCTTGATTATGAAATGAGAATAATAATTTTGACTTTACCCATCTCTAAGACTTTTTAAAGTAAGTTATGCAAACATATTTTGAAAGGCATTCAAATGCAAGCTATCAGTTTTCTCCAAAAGGTCTGGACTTAGGCAGTTTGCTGCTTTTACATTCTCACTTCTGTTAGATTTTCTCAAGAGATCCTCAATCTAGCATGAAGCGAAGAGGAAGATTTGAATCTCACCTCTTCCACTTAACAGCTGTGACACTGGGCAAGTTATTTCAGGTCTTTGGAAGTCAGTTTCCACATTTGTTAAATGAGATTAAGAATCCTTACCTCATAACCACTTTAGAAATCCTTTTGGCAGTATCTACTAAAGCATGTCCTGCAACCCATAGATTCTATCCCTAGAAGTATAACTAGCAGGAACGTGTACATATGCCCACCAAAAGACATTCGTAAGAATGTCCAGAGCAGCATTACTTATAACAATCACAAACCAAAAAGATACCAAATGGCCATCAACGGCAAGATAAATTGTGGTATATTTATACAATGGAGTACAATATGGCAATGAGAATGAGCAAAGCACTGCCATTTGCAACACTAATGAATGAATCCCATAAACATACTGTTGGGCAAAAGAGGCCGGTGAGGCCAGGGATGGTGGCTCATGCCTGTAATCTCAGCACTTTGGGAGGCTGAGGTGGGTGGATCGCTTGAGCCCAGAAGTATGAGACCAGCCTGGGCAACAAAGTAAGATCCTGTCTCTACAAAAAGTAAAAAAAAAAAAAAATTAGCCGATGTGGTGGCACATGCCTGTGGTCCCAACTACACAGGAGGCTGAGGTGGGAGGAAAGCTTCAGCCCAGGAAGTTGAAGCTACAGTGAGCTATGATTGTGCCATTGCACTCCAGCCCGTGTGACGGAGCAAGACCCTGTCTAAAAAAGAAAAAAAAAGAGGCCAGCCCAGCATACAAGAGTATATATTACATCATAGTATTCCATTTCCATAGTATTCCATATAAACTCTGCTATGGTGTTAGATTGTAGGATAGTGGTCAGTCCTGGGGAGGAGAGACTAATTATTGATAGGGGGCATGTAGGTGTCTCCTGCAGGGCTCAAAGCGTCCTATACCACTAGATCATTTTGTAAAGTATAATTGTGTACTCATGATCTGTGTACTCTTCTTGATGTACAGTGTCCTTCAAAAAAGAAAGTTTATGGAACAAAAGGATTCTTACCTGGGAGATAATTTAAGGAGCTGATGGAATGCTACGTAATGTGTCTGGGACAGCACCTGTGGTGCAGAAAGCACTCAAAGTAGGAGACATTGTTAGTAGTATTAATATGAATAAGTTCTAGCACTAGGCTCAGGTGTGTGCCTTGGGTTTCAGTGTGGGCCTGTAATTCCAGGTTCTGATCCCTAGGCTTTTCCCAGCTTATAGCCATCTCCCAGGGAAGCCACAACTGTGTCAACCCTATTGGAGCAGCTGCTCTGATACCCTTACTGTTGTGATGACAAAGGGCAGGAAATGCTGTTGTCTTTGAGGACAATCCTCCCTGCCCCTGTCCACCCTCCCTGTCAGTGTCTGGAGAAGTGGAGCTGGCTTTTGGCTGCATGCCTGAGAACATTGACCTTGCTGCCACGCTTGAGTGGGAAAGGGCATGATTTAGCCAGTATTCAGTCAGGAACATGGGCTAGTTATTTCACATTCGATAGAGCTACCATGGAGGCCAACAACAGGAGTATTTCCCAAGGCTTCTTAGGAAATACTGAGCCACCTAAGTTGAAACAAGTACAGTGATAATGACAGTGCCACTAGTAATAGCTGAAGGCACCATTGTTTAAACTCTTACCAGTGGTAGACACTGTGCTCTGCGTTTTACAGTCATGGCCTCATTGAAACCCTTCAACAACTCTGGGAGGTAACATGATTACTCCCATTTTGCAGATGAAAAAACTGAAGCTCAGAGAGCTTAAATCATTTCTGTAAGATTGCTTGGCCCTAAAGTGTAGAGTTGTGATTCAAACCCAGATCTGTCTTGATTCAAAACTCCAAGCTCTTGACCCTTTCTTCATTGTAGGAGAGAGGAAGAAAAAAAAGGAAGAATTATGTTCTCTCTTTCTCTCAATTTGGTGTAAGCAGGATAACCATAGAAGGGTTTCTTTCCTTTTTTAAAAAAAAAATATTTTAGACCACTTAGCTTTTGGAGGAGTGACAGCACGAAGAGCTCCTTGCATTGTCCACTTCCTGTATTTGTAGCTGGGAAAAAAAGTTTTTCAGTGTTTTGAGAAATCTTTCTAAAATGGGCATTTTATAAAAACAAAAAATGCATATTTTGCTTAAGTGACATTTAATAACAATACCCCAAGAGAAATACTTTTTTTTTTTACATTTGGTATGAAAAGCAACTTGAAGCAGCTCTATTTATTTATTTTAGGAAGTCCTTAATGGAAGTATAAAGAAAGGAAAAGTTTGAAGATGAAAAAACAACCCAGCTCCTTTCTCCTGCATTCTCCAAGCTGTGGGCTAGGTGGATACATTCAATAGGAGCTAATGTCCTATTTGTACATTGTTACTGAGAGCCGCACCTGGTCTCACAAACACCCACTATTTCCCATTCCCTCCTGATGCCAGGCATGAGTGATGGTAGAGGAGTTAAAAGAAAAGGGAACAGCAACCATACCAATACCATTTTACATAAAAATTATCTGAGGTTGAATCCATATGGTTTAGGAGGCATACTCAAATTAAGACAAGTTGCAAGGATTATGCAAAATAGGAGGTTGCACATGTGAAATTGCTGTTATTTGACCATTTTTGACATAGAAAAGTGGCAGTTTTCTACAGTTGATATTGCACACGAACAAGATTTTCTCTGTTACTTTATCTTGGTTCTAGCTTCTGAAAGTGCTTTCACTTCCGTTATGTCATTCTCTCTGCTTGTGTAATGCTGTAATGTGTAAAGATGGCAGGATGCATGTTTTTAATTTCTATTTTGCAGTTGAGGGAAGTAAGACTCCAAGTGAATAAATAACTGGTCTAAGTTCAAAAAGCTAATTGGACCACAGAATCTTGGAGCCACAAAAGACCTGCCAAAATTAAAATAAACTGGTTGCAATGAACAAAAACAAACCAAAATTCAAAAAAAAGCAAACCCTCAAACTGCCTTGTGCAAAAAAAGCAAAATAAAACAACAATAACAAAACAGGCAAAAAACAAAATTAGGGGAACTATTGGCTCCTGTTAACGCGAGGGTTTAGAATTGGGTCCCAGAACTCAGATGACACCATGAGGACTGGTGCCCTTCGTTTTTAACTCTGCCTTCTGCTGTGCTGGCATCATTCCCAGATGGGCTTTTCCCTCATGTCCGAAAATGGTGCCAGCAGCTGTTGGCGATGTATCTTGCAGGTTCAAACCTCATGGAGAAGAGTGAGCATCCCTGAAGTGCTGAGATCCACTCTGCTTGAATTGGGATAGGCCACATGTCCACCACTGATGCAATTACTGATGCAAGGACTGAATGCTGTACTTTGATTGATTGAGCTGGGTCACCTATCCTCCCGGCTCTGGGAATGAACTTCACTGCAACCACACAGACTGAAAGTGAGGAGAAGCTATGCAGGATGTAGGGTATATAGATATCAGGGACAAAGTTTCCAACAGGTGTTTACCCCCCACCCTTTGACAACGCTGACCCCAGGCTGCTCCTTTCACAGATGAGAAAATGAGGTCAGCAGCACACCTCCTACCCCCAGCACATGACACTTCCCTAGTCACTCTGCCTTACACATGGCCCACTCATCAGCTTCATGCTGCTAGCTGTGAGTTTAGGAAAAACAGCCTGGAAGGAAGGCTCTGACGCACCTGTTTCTTTGCAGTGACAAGTAGGAGTCGCAGCAGTGAAGTCCAGGACCCTGACAGTGAGGGACAGAACAGAATGCCTGCAGACCAGTGCTCTCCTGCTCTGAAGTGGCAACCATGCCATAGTGTTCCTTGGCACAGCTTATTAAACAGTCATTATGAAAAACTGTAAGTGGCTTGAGTGGGCTGGAGAGTGAGGGGAGAAAGACAGTGCCAAATCTCAGTACTGAGTTCAAGCACTGGAGCTTTGATGTCACCTCTGGTCAAGTGGGGCAAATCAGTGAGAAAGTGTCTGTCTTACTCCTCATTTTTTACATCCTAACAAATAAATAGTTGGAATATGGGTTTCTGGCCTTCAGAAAGCCAGACTTATAGTTCCACCTGATTATAATTTAACCACTAAATTTTGGAGAAAGAAGGAATCTTTCTGGGATCACATGCCCAGTTTAAACTAAAAACTGGAATATAGACATTCCCCAAATCACTAACACTTAATCCTGCAGTTAACTTATAATGCCATAAAATACTTTTCTGGGGGCCACATTAAATTGTGAGCCAATGACCACCCCCCACATATGTGCTGTGAATGAATATTACCAAGTTCACTGACAATATATCCTGCAGCAATCGTGGTAGATGGTTTCTTTATGTTAAGGAGTCTGAAGTCAAATCATACAAAACATCCTTAAAAAGTGGAAAAGCTTCACCCAATTTTTATGACATAAGATAGTTTCAAGAAATAAATGTGCAATCCTATATTATTACTCTTAAACATCCTTTAGACTTCTTTATTTCTTAGCATGTAATTTACCTACTTAAGCCTTCTAGAATTTTCATTGGGCTATAACTTAAGTTAAAATTTTCCAAATTCAAATACTGTAAAGCTTATCACTAGGACTTTCATGGTGGATGCACTAGAGGGAAGAAATATTTTCCTTAAAAGAAAATCTAGGGAGTTAAACAGACTTTGGGAGTTGGTGTGTTTAATAAGCTAAAGGAAGCTCATTGCTCATTGTATCATTGAAATGTCATGACTTTGTGTCTTTTCTACTGTGTGCAATTAGAAAAAGAAATGAGGGGTCCATGGGTTTTGGCTTTGAGGCTTGGCCTTCCTTAGATTATCTTTTGGGGAACATTCCATGTTTTGTAAGAAATATGAGCACCGAGGTATGAAACTGTCACACGCAGGCTCAATGCTTTAATTAAAACTTAACTGCTTCCCAGGCTCTATGCGTCAAGTTGATCAAGTTTTCAAGGTAAGTGTTATCCCTCTTCTTATTTGAAAACATTTTTAAGTTTGTTTGAACAGCCTATCTTGGCTCCAATAATCTAGAAAAATATGGAGAACACAGAGTATATGGAAACAAAGGAGAACACAGATAGTATCAACTCAAAAGTAATGAGGCAGATTTATGTTGAGTATTTAGCCATAATTCACTTTTCCTAAGCAAAAAAGGAAGGCAATATTTACCCAGTTTAGAATTCAGGCCCTCCTAATTTCACTACTTATATCAATGAGACAGAAAAGCACCCATCTTTTCTTATATAGTTAGGTCTAATTTGTTACAAAAATATCATTTTCTTAAGTAACCTAAAAACAGTTCAGTTAGGGCATTAAAATTTTATCAATTTTTTTCTGAATTATGTTTCAATGCTATCAAAGAACTTTTAAAAAGCCAGTTTAATTGACTTTATACTTAACTTTTGATATCAGAAGCAGAATCGCCATTCTTAGGTAAGCAGATTTCTATAATCAGAGATTGGTGTTTAAGGTTCAGAATAATCATCAACAGTATAACTCTTACTGATTGATTCCGTTTCTGATTATTGCTGCCCTAAATTTCAGCCTAACGCTCATATCTTAGCTGTACTTTTTTTCTTCAGAGTTTTTGACAGTGAAGCATAAAACATCACCAAAAATGTTTTATTCTCAACTAAGACAGTTCTTATTACCCTCTGTAGTAAAATCTATATAATTCTATCCATCTAGCCTTTAGATGAACAAATTAGCAGATTAATTCTAGAAACTTGAGTCAATAAGCAGTTTCCAGATGGCATAAGATGTGTAGTCCTTATCAAATTCTTCATTCAGTGGATTTTCTTTTTGCTGCTGGCAGGCACTGTGATTGTGGAGCCTTTGACTGATTGGCTTCTTAAGGGTAGTCAATGACTCAGTAACTTGATCCATTGGGAAGGTGCAAAGAACATGAACACTCTTCTCCCAAGAGACCCATTAATTTTTTCTGTTTCTGGAATTAGAGGAAAATTTAGAAACTCTGTGTTATTCATTATAATAGCAGTCATCCAAATTGAGATCCCAGGATGCATAGATCTGTACAGTAGTAGAGCAGTGAGTAATGCCCTCCTCTGCTTGCGGAGAGCTTCTTTCTTGAGAAGAAACCCACATTTAGGAAGCTTGATGAATTAAAAATCCTGCCACATATTTTCATCATGCATGGGAAAAATTCATCAAAGAAGTTTTCAACTTTTATGTTCTCTATTTGATAATGTTATGCATTTAATATGTTTTCTTTTTATTAACATTTTAGAATTGTTTTATTAAGCCTATTACAGTTTGAGTATTCCTTATCTGAAATGTTTGAGATCAGAAGTATTTCTGATTTGGGAACTTTTTTGGATTTTGGAAGATTGTATTATACTTACCCTAATCCAAAAATCTGAAATCTGAAATGCTCCAGTGAGCATTTCTTTTGAGCATCATGTTGGTGTTCAAAAATTTTGGATCGGCTGGGCGCAGTGGCTCACGCCTGTAATCCCAGCACTCTGGGAGGCCGAGGCCGCGGATCATCTGAGGTCAGGAGTTCAAGACCAGTCTGGCCAACATGGCGAAACCCCATCTTTACTAAAAAAATACAAAAATTGGTTGGGCATGGTAGCTGGAGCCTGTAATCCCAGCTACTCAGGAGGCAGAGACAGGGAGAATTGCTTGAACCCGGGAGGCGGAGGTCGCAGTGAGCTGAGATCACGCCACTGCACTCCACCTGGGCGACAGAGCGAGACTCTGTCTCAAAAAAAAAAAAAAAGTTTAGGATCTTGGAGCACTTCAGATTTGGGATTTTCAGATTTGGGATGCTCAATTTATATACACAAAGCATTGCTATTAGACATAGCAATGATAAAACCAATAAAGCAAAAATTTGATTAGCCACCCTGCCACTATCCCATTTCTTTCTGCAGAAGTAACCACCATTGTAGGTTTTCAGTGCTATTACCAAATTGGGAGAATAAAAAGGAAATGACCATACTCTAGTGAAAACAGGTTTCCAATCGATTGTATAACTGGCTCTGGTTGATTTAAGAGAATTTCTGGTAATTCTGCTAAGTCTGCTTTTTCATGCGATCATCAATAGGCTGAATATTCTTTCATCCAAGTGACTTTTTAAATATGGTGTTGCTGGTGAAATTTTGAGACTTTTTTTTCCTAAAGGAGAAAAGAGATTAATTCTACCCCAGATATTTCACAAGTCTAAGTAATGTGTTGACTTCTCAACATCTAGCCTACATCTTTCTATTGTGTTGTGGAGTCAAATTAAAAGTCTAAAAAGCACAAAGGGGAAAGGCAATCTGAAAAAAATAATGCTTCCATTTGGCAAGAATTGTACTTCTGGCCGGGTGCGGTAGCTCACACCTGTAATCCTAGCACTTTGGGGTGCTGAGGTGGTTGGGATCACTTGAGGTCAGGAGTTTGAAACCCAGCCTGGCCAACATGGCGAAACCCTGTCTCTACTAAAAATACAAAAATTAGCCGGGCGTGGTGGTGTGCACCTGTAGTCCCAGCTTACTCAGGAGGTTGAGGCAGGAGAATTGCTTGGACCCAGGACGCTGAGGTTGCAGTGAGCCAAGTTGGTGCTACTGCACTCCAGCTTAGGGGACAGAGCAAGACTGTCTCAAAAAAAAAAAAAAGATTGTACTTCTTTGTGAGAAAATAAAAAGCTGGGAAACAGCCAGCTGTGTTTTGAAATGTTATTTTTATTTCCTCATTAAAAATTCAAGAAATCAATTGATTAAATATAGCAAAAGGCACTTTTCACAGTACATTTTCTTGAAATGTTTATACAACTAATATTGTTAATGAAAATAAATATATGGAAACATTTGTAAAACTGGTTTCTTGGTTTCTCTTTTCATAGACCTGATGTGGGCTATCGAGTTGTAACAGACAAAGGATTTAATTTTTCACCAGCAGATGAAGCTTTTGTTTGCCAAAAGAAGAATCATTTCCAGATAACCATTCACATCCAAGTTTGGGGAAGTCCAAAATTTGTTGAAACCGAGATGGGCCTAAAGCCAATAGAAATGTTTTACTTGAAAGTTTTTGGCATTAAGGTATGTCTTTTATTTAGTTCAGTTTATATCAGTCAACATTTATTTTGTTTCAGTTGTCTATTGCTGCATGACAAACTATCCCAAAATGACTTAAAATAATAACAGTCCTTTATTTTGGTCACAAATCTGCAACTGGGTCAGCGTGTGACTATGACAACTCATCTTTGTTCAGAAGTCATCAACTGGGGCAGCTTAACTGGGCCATTTTCAAGAAGCACTCACATGCCTGTTGAGTTTGGGCTGGCCATCAGCTGGAGCTCAAATGGGGCTCTAACTGACAGGGCTTAGCTCTTCTCCATGTGAACTGCTCTATGGGATAGCTTGTGTTTCTTCACACCATGGTGGCTGGCTTCTAAGGATAAACATTGCAAGACAAGTTAAGTGAAAGATGTCAATTTCTTTCTTTCTTTCTTTCTTTCTCTTTCTTTCTTTCCTCCTTCCTTCCTTTCTTTCTCTTTCTTTCTTTCTTTCTTTCGTTCTTTCTTTCTTTTTTTCTTTGAGACATGGTCTTGCTCTGTCATCCAGGCTGGAGCACAGCAGCATGATTATGGCTCATTGCAGCCTTGACCTCCCAGGCTCAAGTGGGAGCCTCCCAAATAGCTGGGACCACAGGTGTGTGCCACCATGCTGGCTGTGTTTGTAGAGATGGGGTCTCACCATGTTGCCTGGGCTGGGCTTCAATTCCTGGGCTCAAGTGAGCCTCCTGCCTCAGTCTCCCAAAGTGCTGGGATAACAGGCATGAGCTACCATATCCAGCCAAGATGTCGATTTCGTAAGCCTGGGCTCAGAAAATGGCACAGCATCACTTCAAATGATAGTTTTATAGTTTTCAGTGAATACTCTTGCAATTCTTTTACTAAATGTATTCTTAATTATTTTATTTTTATTGATGTTGATGCATTTTCATATGAAGTAGATTCATTATTTTCATCAAATTATCAAAGAGATCTGTGACCTAAAAAAAGCCGAGGAGCCACTAATTTAGTCAACGCCCTCCTCTACAGTTTAACAGAGGGGAGACTGAGGGCCAATAAGGTTACACAATTCATCCAAGGTAGTAAATGATAGAGCTCGGTTCAGAATGGAGGTAATATGACTTCTGAGTGATCAAAAAGTATTTCTGAAATTGTAACTTTATATCCAGTTCCTAAGAGGGAGAAGCATTCATTATCTGCCTATTTTGTTGTTTTTGTTGTTGTTTTGTTTTCTTTAAGACAGGGTTTCGCTCTGTTGCCTAGACTGGAGTGCAGTGGCTTTATCACAGCTCACTACAGCCTCAACTTCCTGGGCTCAAGCAATCCTCCTGCTTCTGCCTCCCAAAGTGTTGGAATTACAGGCATGAGCCATTGTGCCTGGCCTACATATTTTATTCTGATAGCTAACCTGGGCTTAGGCACTAAGGCTTGGCTGCTGCACACATAACTGTTCTTGCACCACACTGAGCTCTTAAAAACAAAACAAAACAAAAACCAAAATACATATAAACATCAAACAAACAAGCAACAAAAAGACATTCTTTGTATGATTATGCATGTAATATAAGTTCATTGTGAAAATTTTGGAACATAATAGAAATGTATGAAAAAGAGATGAAATTCATTTGTATTTGGGATCCACCATTTGGTAGCCTATTTTTTCTCATTTCTTCTGTTATTAAAATTAATCTCATATTGCTAGTAATATATTGTGAACATCACATTATATGATATTAGTAAGGACCCCATAAAAATATTGTTCACAAAGATAATATAGTTTTCCATTGTATGGATGCATCATATTAATTCCCTTATTATTAGAAGTTTTGTTGATTTTCCATTTTTTATTGTTAATAAAACTTCAGTGAACATCCACCCACCTTTGCATAAGGATACATTCCAGAAGGGGAATTTACACATGAAAGATACATATTATTAAAACTCTTGATGTAGGCCACCAATTGCTTTCTAGAAAGATTTGTTACAATGTGAACACCCACCAGTTGTATATTACAGGGCTGATCTCACAAGTCCTTTCCAATATTCACAGAACAAGAAGAGTTTGTAGCAGATGCTGAATAAATGTTAATTCTTATGATTTGTTTATTATATTGTATATCATTGTTTCTTCATAGTAGAATGAATGTAAGCTCCCCAAGGACAGGAAATTTTGTTAATTGTGTTCAGTTCTTATCTCTAATGCCTAAAGCAGTTCCTCGTACATAGTGGGTGCTCCATAAGTACTTCTAGAATGAATTAATAAATAAGGAGCTGCCTTACTCCTGATGTTTCAGCCATCTTCCAGCCCTCTCTGTATTCACTGCCTACCTGAAATACTCTGTTGTCTTGTGTTCTCATTGTTTAATTTCACAGGTATTTATTTCTTTCCTCATCAACAGAATACCACGTTAAGGTAGGGACTATTGTCTTATGTGTCTTTTCAGTGACTTGTTCCTCCTGCCCAGTGCCTAGGATGATGGCTTGAAAAGCTTTTTAAGTACTTGAACATTCTTTGCTGATTAACATTTTAATTAATTAATTAGTTTACTTTTTGTTGTTTCATACAGGTGGAAGCTACCAATCAAATAATTACTATTGAACAGTCCCAAGCAGATAGGAGCAAAAAGATTTTCAATCCTGTTAAGTAAGAATTTATTTTCTGAATTCCTTTGTGAATGTTTTGTGAATAAACACCTACTTTGTTTTTTATATATATATAATTTTATTATCTAATATATTTTGCTTATTTAAAATGAAACCTACCATAGAATCCAAATAATTAATGTTAATTTTTTTTTTTTTTTTTTTTTTTTGAGAAAGAATTTTGCTCTTGTTGCCCAGGTTGGAGTGCAGTGGCGTGCTCTGGGCTCACTGCAACCTCCAACTCTTGGGTTCAAGGGATTCTCCTGCCTCAGCCTCCAGAGTAGCTGGGATTACAGGCATGAGCCACCATGCCTGGCTAATTTTTTGTATCTTTAGTAGAGATGGGGTTTCATCGTGTTGGCCAGGCTGGTCTTGAATTCCTGAACTCAGGTGATCTGCCTGGCTCAGCCTCCCAAGGTGCTGGGATTATAGGCGTGAGCCACAGTGCCCTGCCATTAATGTAGTATTAATGTTAATATTATGAATATATGTTTATCAACAAAGCAGAGTTGTACTATGCATTGAAACTGTTGCAAAAATTCTTTATAAAACGATCCATTTTTAAAGCCACTGTTATTTTCATATTGTTTATTGCTAAAAACTTTGCTAACAACCTTACTAACAACTTTAGTTCCTTGAAATAAATTATGGCTAGATCTTTCTTTTAATTTTTCATTTAAATCAGCATGATGTTGATTGAATTAATTTTGAGATTGTATATCCATGCTGTACTTAGAAGTCATTTTTCCTTATTCTTTAAAGCCATGTTGATAGCTTGCTGAATGGATTCCAATATAGAAAGCATATATAGCTGGTAGTATGCAAAGCAACATGGCAGTCCAAGCTAGAGTCCTCTCTGTAGGATGACTTAGAATGAATGGGATTTGCTTTTTGACTGGTTTGGCAGGGATGCAGTGGAGACATCTCAGGGTTTTGACCCTGAATCAATCCCCTTTGGGCTGAGAAGAAGATGATTTCATGGCCTGGACAGTCCAGAAGCCACTTGTACAAACACCGCACTAAATGTGCGTGGTGCATCTGGTTCTCCCTTGTCTGGGCAGGGTGTTTGTGGCCTTCCTTTGGAGGAAGCTGCCTCCCACTGCTAGGCTAAGAGAGGCAAATATGTGAAGGGGATGCAAAGGCATTCATGCTTCAGTCAGGAGGTGAGTGCTATCACAACAGTGGCGGCAGCACAAATGAAAGGTTTTCTTTCCCCATTGTGGAGGTAAAAGGACCCATGCTGGGTATATGGAGCATATGGCCCTTGTGAGTTGAAAACTCCAGGCTTCAGCTTTTACTGACTGAGCATTTCTTACCCTTCAAGATATTCCATGGCCTTCCTGGCAGCTATTCCTGATCATGCTGTGGATAGCAGTTAATAATCGGGGACTAGAATAAACTGTTCTCTCAGTGTGGTGAGAACTGGGAACCAAGCATAGTTGAGAGTCTGAAAGTGGATTAGATATGATCAGAGATTTGGTGTTCTCTCATAGTCTCTTGGTTTTTTTTTTTTTTTGCTGTTTGTTTTAGAATTGACCTACTGGCTGACCAGGTCACCAAAGTAACACTGGGACGATTACACTTCAGCGAAACCACAGCAAATAATATGAGAAAAAAGGGAAAACCAAATCCAGACCAGAGGTACTGGTGTCACTGTGTGCATGGCAGTGTGGCTGGGTACTTTATCTGGCCAGGAAGTGCCCTCCTGGGGCCCCTCTGATCTTCCTGGTGCTACCAGCCAGAACACAGGGCCTCTAAGCCACTTTCCTCCCTTCTCTGACTCTCAGTTTATTAACATTTCTCCTTTACCTGTGGACATCTTTCTTCTCCCAACCCCATGCCCTGCAATGCCCACTTTCCTGCCCTGCCCTATCTCTGCCTGGCTCGATTGCCTCCACGTTTTTCTAGAGTGACCACATGTTTATGTCTCATTGCCATCCACAGATTGAGGGCTGGCTGCATTTCTCAACCAGTGTGCTGATCTCTAGTCTTGAAGTTCTGCTATGACCTTTTTGATTAAAAAAGAAAATAACTTGTTTTCATGATTTAGACCTGTGGTTTTCAAAGTGTGGTTCCGGGACTAGCAGAGATGGAAACTTGTTAAAAATGCGAGTTCTCGGGCCTTACTGAAGAATCAAAAACTCTGAATCGAAAACTCTGGGGATGGGGCTTAGCAATTTGTATTTTAACAAACCCTCCAGGTGACACTGATACATGCTCAAGTTTGAGAACTGCTGGTTTTAGAACATAGGTTTTGGAGTTGGATAGAATTGAATTTGACTACTTGATACTGGCATTTACTGGGTGGGTGACCTTGGGCATATAACTTAACCTCTCTGAGACTCATTTTCCTGTCCTATAAAATAGAGACAATAACAATATTCTACTCCGATAAAGTTGTTTTGGGGCTCTAAATAGACTAATGTAGGTAAACTGCTTAGCCCGGTATATGACACACTGAGCTCTTGACAGTAACTAATAATAATAATGATAACGGTTACTACTCTTACTGATTTACTTTAGATGCAGAGGGAAACTCTTGTTCTCTAAGAGAATAGGAATGTTACAGAGGAAGCTGGTGAAGTTTTTTCATGCAGTTCTTGGGCAAAAGCTTCTTTGATGTGGATAGTTTTAATTTTGACTTTTAAGAAGTGGTCTAGTCTTAAAACTGTCTCATCAGTGGTACGTATGAAGAGGAATTGAAATAACAGTGATGAAAATTGCCTTGGAAGCAATCGAAGGGGAGGTCTCAGTCTTTGGCTAAAGTCAAGCCCTGTGGTTGTTGAAGGCACAGGATATATGGCCAAGAGCAGGCTGAACTGGGAAGGATCCAGTGTGGTGGGGCAGACCCTAGGAGTCAGTCTCCATTAAGGCCCAGGCCATGTGGCTTCTGGGGCTCTGAACAAGGGGACCTTTAAGGTGGCTTCCTGTTGTATTTGTGAGCCATGCTGTGCTGAGGGCTCAGGACTGCAGCATAGAGAGGCCTGTGCTGAATCAGCACAGATAGGCTGACTCCAGACCCCTCCTGGGATGTCTCTGCAGGGTGGCCTGCTTTCCTGCTCTTTTGGGGCATGTAAAACAGCTCACAAATACCACCAACTGGGCAAAGAGCTGACCCAGAACAATAGCAAGTGAATCAACTACTCTCTTGTTTCACTGGGGGGACAACTTAGAACAGAAGGGAAAAGGCAGTCTTTAAATAAGCAAACTCTTCTCGATAAGTTCACTATTGATCAACTGTTGGGTGGTATTTGATTGTACAAATTGTGTCTCCATTCCTGATGCATTGGCATTGGTCTGCTGTCTCTGAATTAGATACTTCATGTTGGTGGTTGGACTGTATGCTGCTAACCAAGACCAGTTCTATCTGTTGTCTGCCCACATCTCTGAAAGGATCATTGTAAGGGTAAGCTCAGTTCTCTGACTTTTCTGGATCTCACATGCTTTCCTCCTATGTAGGCAGAATTTGAATTTTCAATGGTGTGCTTGAATATGCTATTTCGATGATAATGATAGTAATGGCAGAAACTATTATTTTAGTTTTCACACAGTGGTTCACAACCAAGGGCAATTTTGTTCTCCAAGGGTCACTTGGCAATGTCTGGAGACATTTTTGGTTGTCACAGCTGGCATCTAGTGGATAGAGACCAGGCATTCTGCTCAGTACCTTACAATGCACAGGACAACCTCCACAACAAAACATTATACCTCCCAAAATGTCAGTGGTGTTGAGGTTGAGAGACTCTGGTTTTTACTCTATGGTCTAGGCACTGAGCTAAACAATTTATATATGACATCATTTTACATTGTTATACTTTCACATTACATTATTTATACCCAGAGCAACTGAGGCTTAAGAGACTAAGTAACTAATCCATGATCTCATGAATTGTAAATGATGGAGCCTGGATCTCTCTGACCCTAAAGCCCACAGGGTGGGGAAAGTGGTAGGAAAGCATTCCAGGCCAAATGTGATTGGTGGTACCAGGGCATCTGGGCTACTGTCTAGCACATGGGAATGGCTGGTTCAGCACATTTTGCGGAATGAATGATTGGTCACAGCTGTGCAGGGGAGTCTTGGCAGGCACAAAACATAAAGCTGTTGGTGGCTGCAGCTGCAGCTGTGTGAGTTCAGGCTGGCCACCACTGAAAATACCAGAGGCATGAAGTAACAGGTAGCCACAGGCCTGGAAGCCCTGGGAGGGACTGTGTTGTTATGGATCTTTGAAGTGATACAGGGAGGCCATGCAAACTCCAATAGAGAACAGTGTTCACTGTGGGCCTGCCCATGTATGTGGCTGTTAACCTGAGGCCCTGAGGAAGAAAAGAAGATCTGCCCATTTGGGGAAATGGCATCTCTCCTTGCCCGTGTCGAACTGTTCTGAAACAAAGGGCCCTCTGTAATTCCTTTTGTCAATTAAAATTAATAAGCCTCCTATTAGTGGAAATCCTTTAACTATGTCTCAACGTTGTAATGGAGATGAAGTGATGATAGAAATGAGGTAAAACACTTATGTGTTCAGCAATCCCAGGGTTAGGGAAGGACATGCACACCCCAGGCTGCATTTTTGTGGGTTCTGACATAACATGCAGCAAATGAGGATCATCTGGGGCAGAGGCAGGTGGGGCCCTCTCCTTGCGTCATAAGCCAATACAGAGGTGCCTGTCCATCCCTCTGCAGGGGCCAGGGCCATCTTTGACATCTTATTTGATGTAATCTGGAATTGCCTTGCTGTGCTGACAAATCTGATTTAAAGTAAAGTCTGGAAACCCAGGTTGCATATTGTTTCTCTTAGGAAGGAATAGAGACAGATAATGCCATTCTTTTCAGAGTTAGCATAGATAAGATATCATGACAGTACTCTCCGGAGCTGTATAACTTATGCTTCAGACAGATAGTCTGCTAGTCACCTGCATACTTGGAATAATTTACCTAGTGACAAGGTTTCTCCATTTGCTGCTGACAGCTCCTGCAAAGCTATACGCAGCTGCTGTACAAGTCCACACAACAGCAACATGAGAGGGAGGGAGCTCCACTCTCTAGCATTCTGTTTACCAAAAACTCTCTGTTAATTGGCACCTCCTCAAATCCAAAGCACAATGATAATGAGATCATAATGATGACTTTGAGAAGTTGAAAGTTCCATAATTCATATTCGGTGTGAGTACCAAAAATATTAAATTTACTCAGCATAGTTTGGGTGTCATGCTATTCACTAAATTTTTATTTCAAAAAATGATTATATTCCAGATCTGATAGTCTTCTCCCAGACACAATTTTGGTTAAAGAGAATACCCTATTCTACAAGTGTGCTGTATAACACAAAAGTTACCCTAACAGCAATGAGAAGAAAAGGATTACTAACATCAACCATTCATCCCCCCACTAGAAATATCTTATTGATATTATTTCATTCAAACTCTGAAACACAGAAGTGAAAATGAATGCAGACTTTTCGGTTTATTTAATTGTTTAAGAAATGGCATTATTGTTTGAATTAGTGAGTTTTAGAAATGTCCACAGAATACATTTTTTGCCACCTGAGATTCTAGAGGGGCCTATACAGGTGCATACAAATGGGTTGGGCAGAGGGCAGACCAGCCAACATTCTACAAAAGAGCCAGATGTGGCCTCTTAGGCCATGGCCTGGTTCTGTTAGTTTAAGCTCCGGAATGAAGAATGGGAAGAAAAATTTGACAAAGACATTACAAGCCCTGACTACATTAAATGGAGAAATGAAAACTGCATTTAAGCAAATCCAGACTTGTTCTGTGGCCTAAGAACCACTTGTCCTAATGGCAGAGATTGGCATTTTACTGTTTGGTAAGGGTGATTGTATGAGGGTTAGACCTAGATGAGTTCCAGGTCTCCAGGAAGGGTCCAGAATTCTGACCAAGCTTGTCAGAATTCTGCTTGGAGAGAGAATGGTGGGCAGGACCCAGTAATTATTCATCTGGGTTGTCAATCAAAACAGCTTTAGAAGTATATTATGGTCCTGTAGTATAAATTGACCAATTTAATGAAAATTAAGGCTTACTCCAAAGAACAGATTTATTTGCAGAGTCTTTGTTTCTGGGAGCATTTCCCAGTGGAGTTCCTTCAGTTTCCCCTTGTTAATGACTGGGCTGTTCTATCTCAGCCCCACTTTCCTTCTAAAATACTTAATTAAACCTGGTTTGGAGTGCAGTGTTGCAAGCAGGAGGGATGATTACTTTTGTCTGCCTTTCAAAGACACTCTAGGGTTTCCTCATTTTGAAAACCAATAGATTATTCCAGTTTCTTTTCCAGAAGAATAGAAATGGTCATGTCCCCAAGAATTCTTCCTCTACTGCTCTGCAAATCACAGTGCGTGACATGGGAAACCAAACCTAGGGTTAGGGAAGATGATATAATAATGCATATGTGTACACATGCAAACACACACAAACACAGACACACGCATTCCTCTTTTGGAGTTCAGATGAATTTTTATTTACTCAAAGAAAACAGTTTATGGAGTAATGCCTGTTTTGGACTCAACAGATCTTTCTGTCAACTACAGAAGGGCAACTTACGACCAGGAGTACATGGCATAAAGAAGTAGTTCTCAAGCTTGTATTATGAATAAGAATCCCCAGAGAGCTTGTAAGAACACAGATACCTGTGTTTTTGATTCAGTAGGTCAGGGATGCCTGAGAATATGCATTTCTAACAGGCTTCCAGGAGATGCTGATATTGCTAGCCTGCAGACCATGCTTTGAGTAGCACCAGCAGAGAGTATTTCTAGGTCCTTTTTCTGTAACCCTCTCAAAAGGTGCAAAAATGGACTTCCTAAGAGCTGCCTTCCTCAGGTCAAGCTCTTCTATTAGTTCATTGGCTGCTGCTTTCGAATCCCAAACGATGGTAAAACAAATTCCAGCTTTTCACTTCTAACTCAGCATAGCCTTCAAATTGCTGCTGATGCTGTTTTCTATTCCAATAACCTGCAGGGGGCGCCATTTACATTGTATTTTTTATGAAAGGCGTCCCCCTGGAATTGTGCAACTCTGCAGGTGCGTCGCTGAGGAGAGCAGATGAAGCAATTATAGGTTAAATAGCTGCTGCTGTGCCCAGGAGAGTGTGTCGAGAATAACTTTGAGACTTTTCATCCTCATTTTTGCAAACTGTTCATGCACACATGATTTCACTTAATCCCACAATAACCCTATGAGGTGGGTAAAGGAGACATGATTCTTTATTCATCAGAGGAGGACACAGTACAGAGAAAGATTAAGTGGCTGCCCCAAGGTCACACAGCTAGTTTGTGTTATAACATAGACTAGAATGCTCGGGTCTCTTCCCTAAATAAGAGGATATGACACAAACAATAAAAATATTTTAGACATTTTAATTAATTTGTTTTGGTGTTTGATATCCATCAGCCACTATTGGGTCACATGTGAATACAAACTCATAATTCCAGAAAGAGGTAGTATATTGTGGCTTGCTTTCACACATGAAGGTTGTGGATTCCAGAGAAAGGAAATAAGTTCACAGATCTTATGAGAACATTTCCTGTTACTGATGAGGAATTCTCCCTAGGGCTATATATTTAGAATGTTGTGAATCTGTGGCCCTTTCCAAAATAATGTGAACATATTTTAGGGATATGAGTTTTCATCTGATGAGAGCTAAGTGAGAATATTGCAATTGTTCCAAAAAATTAAATCCACTTATATCTGCTGTTCCAGTATCAAGTTACCAACATGATAATAACTATCCCAAAGCTCATTATGAAAAACTTCATCACTGTCTTATTTTGTTTCCTTGAAGTGGCTCATTATGTTCAAAATAGAGAAAAATACACCACCATCTTATATGGCATACCTTTGGATTTAGTTGATTGGTTGCTATAAAAGGATTTGAGTCAAAGCCAATTTGCCATTCACAACCAAGGGGCTCTAGGGAACTTGCAGAAAAGCTCTTTGTTCAAGTAAATTTACACAAAATAATGTTCAAAGTTTTTACTTTATACTCTTCCCCCACTCCCCACTACCCTCCCACCCCATTACATTCTTCCACTGCTGTTTTTTTTATTATTATTTTTTATTTTCTTGAGACAGAGTATTGCTCTGTCCCCTAGGCTGGAGTGCAGTGGCATGATCTCAGCTCACTGCAACCCCTGCCTCCTGAGTTAAAGTGATTCTCCTGACTCAGCCTCCTGAGTAGCTGGGACTATAGGAACATGCCACCACACATGGCTAATTTTTGTATTTTTAGTAGAGATGGGGCTTCACCATGTTGGCCAGGCTGGTCTTGAACTCCTGACCTCAGGTGATCCACACACCTCAGCCTCCCAAAGTGCTGGGATTACAGGTGTGAGCCACCACACACCTGGCCTCTTTCACTGCTTCTGTTTATCAAGTATCAATGGTTGAGTCTTCCAAGCAGCTCAGGGTTCAGACACTTGGGATTGAATTAGGAAATTGAAGACATCAAAAAGTTCTTTAAACCCAAACTAAGAAATAAACTTTGTGGTTTCTTTTAATTATTTTTAAAATTGTAACAAATGCATATGACAAAAACACTCAAACAATACCAAGAGAGTATATAGTGAAAGGTGAATCTCCCTCCTACCACTGTTTCTCCATCTCCCAGGCTCCATCCTTGAGGAAACCATTGTTATTGGTTTCCTGAGTAGTCTTCAGAGAAAATCTATGCATATTCAGGTGCTGAGCCTGCAATGTATCATATACCACCAGAAAGGTAAAAAGTCAAGTATTAGTACTGACTTTTTAGATAATCAGGATCACAACTGTTTGTCTAAAGTTGTGACAGCCTGCCTCAATCATAAAAATACATCATAATTTAAAAAACAAATTAATTTTGTTGTGAGGATTTTGAGGGATTTAGAGATGCTTACTTTAAAATATTTGGGAATATATTCAGTGGCTACAGGGAAGCAGGAAGGAAGGCAGTGCAGTGGAACATTCTTTGACAAAGAATTTTATTTAAGAGTAAAATCTCCAGAACTTTGTCTAGTCCAATGGTTTCACTTGGATTTTCTTTGAAGATTGCCAGGACTACTTCTAAGCAATGCCGTGAAACAGGCAAATCATTATTTAATAATCAGAGGACTTGTAGTTCCAGCTCCAGAACTTATTAGCTTTGTGGCTTTGGGCAATTTATTTATCTTTTCAGAGTGTTAGTGTCAATAAAATGAGGACAATAGTACATGTCTCATATAATTGCACTGTGAATTATCGCACAACAAATGTAGCTGTTATTATTCTTCCTTCAGTATGCTCTGTGTTTAGGGAATAGTTGATGTATATTAAATATATTTGTATTATCATTTGCTTGTCACTTGTGTATGAAATCATAAATATAAAAGCATTTTGAAACTATAATAGGGCTAGCTAAATGCAAGGTATTTTTATTTATCTGACTTTAGTACACCTGTAATATTTTCTGATATAATGTTCTGATTTTAAATCATGATGATGATGACTATTCCTGGAAAGATAGCCATTTTTAGTTTTCTTCTTTATCATCCACCTAGTATAACTGATCACATTCTTAATTCCAGATAGATGCAATGGAGATTGGATGTTTCAAATCAGGGTATACAGAGCTCCTGCTAGTGGGGAGGCAGAGTGGTTAGGGAAGCCTCCCTGGCTCTCCTGGGCCCCGGAATTACTTGGATATGTCAGAATGTCCCACTCAATACAGGATTCTCTTGTGAAAGACTTAGATAATATTCAGTTTGCCTTTGCTCTGAACACTAACGTGATCATCTATTCCTGCTACTGTTACTTTAATTGTAATATATTTATGTATTTTTCCAGGCCTCTAACCCTGGGCAGTTTGAAAATGACAGTGATGCATTGTGGCAGCGAGGACAAGTTCCAGAATCTATTGTCTGTCACGGTCGAGTAGGAATCAACACAGATGCGCCGGACGAAGCCCTGGTTGTCTGTGGCAACATGAAAGTGATGGGGACCATCATGCATCCCTCTGACAGCCGGGCAAAGCAGAATATCCAGGAGGTGAGCACAGATTCAGGCCCTGGGCCCCTCCTCTGACACCCCAGTCAGGTTTGCTGGGTGCTCCTGGCCTCTGACACACCTTGAACCGCACATCTTTACATGTCACCCACTGGTGTGAGATGAACACACTGCTTAAAAATGATGACTGAGCTGCTGGGCATCTCTGCTGAAGTTGTAAAGCAGTTCCTCCCTGAGAGAATGGATTTACCTGACAGGAGCAGTGGGCAAAGACAGCATGTCATTGGCTTCACAGGCAGCCAGTCTCAGTTATTTTCCACAGGCCATTGCCCTTCCTTCCACACTTTGTCAGCTTCCAGAGCTTGCCTTTTCCTTTCTGTCTCCCCACTCATCTTCCAAGCACTGTCTCAGTCCAGTTCCTGATATATTTCTCTTGGATGTCTCCAGCCTCTTCCTTCTAGAGTCCCTGGCACCAACTCTACTGGCCATTATCTTCCCCAGGCATCATCTTTCTCTAGGAACTCTTGAGAAGCTCCTCCTCCTCATCCCTTACTTGGTCAGTTCATCGCCAAGAGTTCCGGGTGAAGACCTTTTTCCTCCATGGAGAGGCAGTTACCTAGAGGAAACCAGAAGTCAGGCCTAGATGTCAGGAGATGGCTTCTCCGCTTTGGGCTCTCCCCAGTTACGTGACCCTGGATAAAATGCTTAATCTCCTTGAACTCAGTGTCTTCAGCTATAAGATGAAAATGGTGCCTGCCTGCCTGCCTGACACCCTTGGCTCTTTTTTATTTTTTAACCAGTTGAACTGAATCATCTTGGAAAGCTACAACTGCTATGTAGACCATAAGGATGAGGATTAAGCTTCCAATCCATTAGCCAGCTACTAACACCTCATTCCAACTTTTCTGCCATTTAATTATTTCCCATGCATTGCTTCTACCACTTCCCCATCATCTCACTCATACTACTTCTCTTGACAGCATTTGTGAAGCTGTGTTTTAAAAGTTCCTTTTCTCTCCTTTCCTTATCCCTTTTTAGCTAATAGAAGTCCTAATCTGTTCACTATTAGCCCCTCTTCCAGACTGCATTCCTTTCTCAGTGCAAATCTGCACTGGTTTTCCTAAACCAGCCAAGGAATGTCCTCCTTTGCTTAGAGGATTCCAAAGAATGGTTGTAATTGTAGACTTTTATACTGATTGTGAAGCTGCGGTTCATATTAGAAGAGCTGTGACCTACTAGCCAGATGGGAATGCAGAGCTAGAGAGTTCTTACATACATTTCCAGATGTCGGTCCTAGATATTGTGCCTTTGAACTTTAGAGAGAGATCATCTGTCTGCATTTCAGGTCACACCAAATCAAATTTATCCTTGCAATTGGCTATACAATTCACTACCAAGTCTTACTAAAATGTAAATTGAATATAACAAGTGAGAAAAGTCCTGTACAACCCTTCCTGCTACCACCAGGCATAACACAGAACTTCATTTACAAAAAGTCTTCAAATATTGCTTCTTGGTTTGAAGAAAATATATTGTCTTAAAATAACAAGCTTCCAGAGAACTTCTCACATCCCTTCTAAAAAGCCTTCTCCATCTAAATGAAATGTCACTTCAATCCAGGCTCTAAATGTGAAATTTCTGTATCCCCTTCCTGCTCATGGCAGCATGATAGAATAAAGAAAATCCTGGTCCATGGTTAGAAGTCTAAGAGTTTAGTCCTGACTCTGGCAACCACCAGCCCAGGAACTTTGGCCGAGAGGCGATCTGTGACTCTGTTTTGTTGTCTGTGAACAGGAAATGCTCATATTCATTTTACCCAGGTTAAGAGATTTTTCTAAACTCATAAATGTAAGGTATTTTTTAGCCAGACAAGTCTAAGCAAAGAGAAATTATTTTCTATTTATACAAAATAAAAATTACATGTAATTTATTTATTAAATGATTTCATATTAATAGATTTGTTTTGATAAATCTGTGCACATTTTTGAGATATATATTTGTAGAAATCTTGTCTGTCCCAGTCCACTGTTTATTACAGAGATGAGGGAGATGATGGTAATGTTGATGATGCTGATGACAGATGTATGAATTTCATCTTCACCTCTTCCTGACTTAGTTTTTGCAACTTTTGAAAAGAGAGTCTTTCTTTCATATACTCTGGGGATCTGACCCTTGGTCAATTTGATGGCATGCATAGGACTGGAAGCAATTTCTTATTCTTTAAGAGTGCATTCTAACCACAGCTGGCTTCTGAATGGATGAGCTGCTACAAAATGTAGTGGTCAAATATGTTACCTAATACTACAATTGGGGAAAATGGATATGGGCTGCTGCTTTGCCCTATGTGTTTCCTCACTCAGGAAACACAGATTTCTTTGTGGATATTAAGAACATGATTATCTACAAAGTCCTGGTGGGGGAGATCTCTGATGCTCACAGGGACACAGATCCAAGACATGGAGAAGATGACGCAGATATGACCGAAACCTCTGCAACTGAGGTCCTGGGCAGAGGAGCAGCTTAACTTGCCCAGCCATTGGCATCGTGTCTACTGATGCGACTGCAGACTGTGGAAGGACATGCAGCTCTGACGGTGGAAACTGAGCAAAACTAGGGGGGAAGGACACGCTGAACACTAAAGGCACATGAAGAACCTCAATGTCAATGCCCAAAAACATGAGGAAGTTGAGAGTTGAATACATCAGTCAAATTCTGTGGTGAAGGCTGAAAAAAGGTAGCAAGATATTCAAAAATTCAAGCCAGAAAAGGGAATCGTTAAGATGAAATGCTCAAAGGCTGTTTTGATTTTCTCCTAACCACACTACCCGTGTGCTAGTGGAAGACAAAAGTAGACATGAAAAAAGCTCAAGAAAGTCAAACATGCAAAGTCTCCCTCTGGGCCAGGAGCCAAACGCAGAAGTTCCTTTGCTCAGGGTGAGCAGGTGTCATTTAAGCTGCTCCTAGTCCAGACTGTGGCTGGGCTGTGGGCCATCACCAGATGACAGATAGCCTTCCCTGAACAGACTGAGTCCCACGGACTGGAAGGTGTTGTCTGTGATGCAATTCTTGAGCTAATGATGTATTGTAGAAACCTTGGGTGTGAGGCAGCATGATGCTGATGGCTATTTGCATCCATGGTCAAAACTTTCCAAAACTTTTGTGGGCAAGGTCAAAGCAGACACCCAAATTCAGTTTTCAGTTTCTTACTCAACAGGCATTGAAGAGCAAGGCACAGCAGTAAGTGCTGGCCTGGGTAGGGTTCCTGGGAGGATTCAAAGAAGGCACACCCTTTGCCTCAAGTGTTTTCCCTAGGCCAAGTGTACACATAGGGATCATGCAATACAGGCTACTGTTTATATTTAGCTTTGGGAAGACTATAAGTCCAGAAATTAGAAAAGCATTTTGTTTGAGGAACATTGTCATATAAAATGTTTAGGTCTCCAAGTAACCCTCAAAATTTTTCTTGGCTGAAAATCTGTCTAGAGGATGATAGTAGTACCAGAGAACCTAATGCTGTGTCTAGCAGTATGTCTTGGGGAATCAAGGATCCAGTTTAGAAACCAGGGACCATTTCCCTCTCTGTAGCCTGGACAGCCTACATGAGGGTACTTTCTCCTCTGCTTTTCATCTGCAACAAAGGAACCAACACTGCCTCTGCTTCCTTCTTTAGCTGGGGCCCTGCAGGTGGGGCAGGAACAAAGGGGAAAATAGGAAGTGGGCATAGGACTCCCAGGGGCCTATGGCTGAGGAACTGGGTAGGGCCTAGGCAGTGCAAGGCCAGTCCAGGCTGGCTCCTGATTGACCCTCTCTCTTCAATTCTCTTCATGTCAGGGATTGTCTTGCCATTTTAATACCTTTGTTCTTTTATTCCTTCTTTTTTCCATCAAAAATTTTAGGTGCCTATTACATGTCAGACACTTTGCTCGGTACTGTGCAGGTCCTGAGATAAATAAGACTCAAGAATGAAACTTTTACTAAAATTTAAGCTCCAAAAGAGAAACACTCATTGAATCTCCAGTGCTTAGGAGATCATCTGGCACATAGTAGCTACTCAATAGATATTTGTTGACTGAGTGAAGGCGCTCACAGTGATAGATATATGCACAGGGCTATATGAGATTGTGACTGTTCCTTCCAAGGATGACCTGCAAGGCCCTCCCTGCTCTGGCCTTAACCATTCTAGTCCAGTAATGCCAAATTCTGCCTTTGTTCTGCAGATGTCATTCAGGGCATTTGCTGTCTCGGGCCTTGGTTCATGGTGTTCTCTGTGGCTAGCATTCCTGTCTTAGTCTCATCCTTCCCCCTCCCTTCCTATCTTACATCTTTCCCTAACGCTTTAAGTTATTAATGTATTTAACAATTATTAGCTGAGCACCTACAACATGCAAGGAATTGTACTTGAAACTGGTGATATGTTGATGAACCATGACCTTAAACATGTCCTCACTCTCACGGGGTGTATGTGATATAGGAGAAGACAAAGAATGAAGTTGACACAATTAGTTGTCTTGTAATTGTGACTCATGCTATGAAGGAGAACTGGTGCTATGAGCACATAAAGCAGAGGAACTTTGCCTAGACTTGGAGGTCAAGAGATCCTTCTCTGAGGAACAATGCTTACATTGGTGAAGGGGAAGGCAGGGGAATGGGAAGGAAGAGCTTTTGAGTCTGGGAAAACAGCATGAACAAAGGCTGGAAAGTGAAAGGAGCAGAGTTTGTCTGAGGAACTGGAGTAAGCCAAGATCTCAGCTGGGCTTCATCATCGCTAGGAAGCCTTCCTTTACATGTCCCTGAGAATATTTTCAACACCTCCTCAGAGCTGTAATGATTCTCTGTGCATAATTCCATCATTGTACTATGTTTCTCACATTGTAATATAATCATATATGATTATGTATGTATCTATCAGCTGGGTCTTCCTGTCTAGACCACAAACTTTTAAAAGGCAATTTTTTAAAAATTTTATTTTAAGTTCTGGGGTACAAGTGCAGGTTTGTTACATAGGTAAACTTGTGTCATGGGGGTCTGTTGTACAGATTGTTTCATCACCCAGGTATGAAGCCTAGTACCCATCAGCTGTTTTTCCTGATCCTCTCCCTCCTCCCACCCTCCACCCTCCACCTTCAAAAGGCACCAGTGTATGTTGCTCCCCTCTATGTGTCCAGGTGTTCTCATCATTTAGCCCTCAGTTATAAGTGAGAACATGCAGTATTTGGTGTTCTGTTCCTGTGTTGGTTTGCTAAGGATAATGGGCTCCAGCTCAAGGCAATTATGTTTTAAGTCCCAACACTTAGTAGTGCATGATATGTTAAAGGTGATTGGTAAATGTTAGTCAAATAAAACAAAGAATGAATGATGGCAGTAAGCTCAGAATTATACTCTGGAATAACTTCCTGAAATAAAGCTAATCCGTTTAGCCAATTAAGCACCAAGCTACCATCTTTCACAACCAGTCCAACTAGTGAAGGGCTGAGAATCCTAAACGATGGTGGAGGGGCTCTACTGCCACCTCAGGGAGTCTGTCAAGGGAGGAGCTGAGGGCCATGACAGTGGTTTTCTTAAAACAACAACAACAAAAAATGTTTTTGGTTCCTCTGTCACATGGATGAATGCCCAGGCAGTTTACTTTTAATTGCCTCAATAGCTACTCAATAAATATTTGTATTTATTTGTAATTCTATTATGTTCCAAAAGAAAATTTAGGGTACCCACAAAGGGCTACCAACTTTTTTGTCAGATAAAGATATTTTAAAAAAAATTCTGCTATTACTATCATTTACAAAGTCTCTCAATTTAAAGAGGAATCCTTTGGATCAAACCCATTTAGCTTTAGGGAAAGTTCACTGTACCGTCTTGATTGTTATCATTTTGCTGGGACCCCGTAGTGACAGTTGGGACAGCCTTTAATGATGTGAGAGCAGTGATTGCACGTAGAGGATGCCCTGCTGGCCGGGGTGATGTTGGGGAGGCATGTCCAGGGGAAGGAGGGTGGCTGGGTCCTGAAGGGCCAGCAGTTGGGTAATCCTGGCTTGGAATCCACTTGAAGAAATTATCTCCAGCAAAATGTCCAAAAGCAATTCAGTGATGTCTCTGGGTCACTCTGGGCATTAATTTGAATAGCAAATATCTATGCGAGTAAAATCTGCTCTTCTTTAATTAAATTAGGTTGACACGAATGAACAGCTGAAAAGAATAGCCCAAATGAGAATTGTTGAATATGACTACAAACCTGAATTTGCATCTGCAATGGGAATAAACACTGCCCATCAAACAGGTACACACACAAATTCCCCTTTTAATTTTGTATTGCCAACTATTAAACTTTTAATTACCTCTTTATTCTGAGGTTATGTGCTATGGCATTTGACAACGCTCTGTTGATCTAACTTGTTCTCTGTGAAACTCATAGTCACTAGAACAGGAAAGGTTAAAAAATTTCTGTGTCATTTTTACTCAACACCCCCACTCCTCCACCCCAAGGTACTGGTGGAGTAGGTTGAATATACAGTTTCTTTGCACAGGAGTCCTTTTGCTCATGGGCTGAGGGTTCAGGGACAGATGATGGCTCAACCTATGTGAGGAATGGCATTGGGCAGTCGGGAGGTGGAGGGAGAAGGTGGCAGGGTAAGTGGATCTAGATAAGAGAAGGGGTAAGCAAAGTGATGTTTATACCCCAATCCAGGAAGCCTAAAGAAGGAAGGAATATTTTAGGGGCAAAGGCTTCCTATAGGAAAAGAAAGGAAATCAAGCTAACGCCCCATCTTTACTTCTATGGACAGGGATTTTAAGGCACTTACCTCCCCCTGTTGGCCCAGAGTCTCAAAAAAAAAAAAAAAGAAAAAAGAAAAAACAGAAAACACTCCCACTTTTAATCCTATAGTGGTTCTTGGCTCAAAATTCCTTCTTTGCTGCAAATGTATTGTAGATCAAAGCAAAAGCTTAGTGAGGATTTTCTCCAGAAAGGTCTTTCTTTGAAGATTAAACCTGTGGAGTGTTTTGTATACAGGAATGATTGCCCAGGAGATGCAAGAAATCCTGCCCAGAGCAGTAAGAGAGGTTGGTGATGTCACCTGCGGAAACGGAGAGACCTTGGAGAACTTCCTCATGGTGGATAAGGTAATCACTGAAAAGATATCAGCTGCTATAAGCTATCAGTCTAGGGATAAACCCCCTTCTGTGATAGCACAATGGGCTGAAACATCCAACCAGGAAGTGGGACATTAAAATAATTCTTCACTGAGTTGTGGAGTGAGTAGGTATCAACTATCTTATAATTGATATTCAAATTGATCATAAGCACCAAAAAGAAGTTCCATATGATAAAAAGGAAAATGCATATGCAATAGTAAGAATTCGAGTTCAGCAGATCTTAAGTGGCACTAGGAAAGTCCACTTAGCATGAATGCACTTTAAACAAGGGCCAAACATCATGATAAATACTGACAAAAAAGTTTTAATTAGACTTCATCTTTTAAAATGGTAATAAACTTATGAAAAATGCATTATATTTTAGGTAATGCAACTTAAATTATAATTACACAATGTGTTTCTTCTTAGAATGATTAAAGATTAAGTGAAGTGTTGAATTTTTTGAGCATAGTTTTTTTGATAAAACTGTGTTTGACTTTTACAGTATAATCATAAAGTGAGTCATTTTTATGAAGATATTTATGGGCCTGATCATTTTTTTCCCAAGGGCCTCTCTTAATTCTTTGATATTCAAATCATTCTCTTTTGAAGGAATGCCATCATGCCTGTAGATTAGCTCGTCTTCATTTGGTAATGGGTCTAAATCTGCCAGTTCCTTGCTTGTCGATGCTGTGTGTATGATTTGAGGAGTTCCCTAATACCACATCTATTGATTCTATGAAATCCTGCATTTTTGCAAGGTTTGCAAATGCACTGTGATGCTGATTTGTTTTATACTGCATTATTATATTTGATGCTGAGAGGAAAGACCAATTGATATAAGGGTTTTGTAGTCATGGGGAGAGATGCTTGAGTGGAGACTAATTTATAATTTGTCAGTTAATGGAGGTAATGCTCCCTGAACTTCAAAGTGCACATGCATCACTGGGAATCTCATTAAAGTGTGGATTCTGATTCTGCAAGAATGGAGTGAGGCCAGAGATCCTGCAATTCCAACCAGCCTCCTGGTAATGCCAATCTTACCAACCTTGCTGGTCAGAAGCCACACTTGGAGCAGCAAAGCAGAGGATGCCTTTTCATGTTAGGCACCACCACCATCTTCCACCTACCAGCCCCTGTACCACAAACTCTTAGATGACATGGTCTGGGAGGCCTGCTCAGCCCAGGGCTGCAAGAGCAGAGTGGCAGAAGTTGACTTACTGCCTCCTGCTTCCCAAGAACATATCTTCGATAGAAGCAATTCTTCAGTCTCTCTCCCAGACCTGGGCTATCATTTCACTTGAGAGGTATATCATGAAACATTTATTTATATATTTATTTCCCAGGTTTTTTATTGTGGTAAAATACACAAAACATAACATGTATTATCTTAACCATTTTTAAGCATACAAGTCATTGATGTTTGATACGTTCATCATGTTATACAACCATCACCACCATCCATCTCCAGAACTCTTTTTCATATTGTAAAACAAAAACTCTGTACCTGTAAAACAATAACTCCCCATTATCCACTTTCCCTAGCCCCTGGCAACCACAATTCTATTGTCTGTTTCTATGATTCTGACTACATATAAGCAGAATCATAGAGCATTTCTTTCTTTTTTTGTGGCTGGCTTATTTCACTTAGCTTAATGTCCTCGAGGTTCATCTATGTTGCAGTGTGTATCAAAATTTCCTTTCTTTTTAAGATTGAATAATTTTCACCTTTATTCACATTTTGCATATCCATTCCTATGTTGATGAACTCTTGGGTTGCTTCCATGTTTTAGGTATTGTGAATAATACTGCTATGATTGTTAGTATTCAAATGTCTCTTCAATATTCTGTTTTCAATTTAGGGGGAATATTTACTCAGAAGTGGAACTGCTGGATCACATGGCAATTCTATTTTTAATTTTTTGAGGAACCACCATACTATTTCCCATGTGACGATATCATTTTACATTCCCAACCAACAGTTCCCAAAGATTCCAGTTTGTCCACGTCCTCACCGATGCTTGTAATTTTTTTTTCTTTTTTCAAACAGAAGCCATCCAAATGGGTGTGAGGTGATATCTCATTCTGGTTTTGATTTACATTTCCCTAATGATTAGTGATGTTGCACATCTTTTCATGTGCTTATTGTTCATGTGTATATCTTCTTTGGAAAAATGTCAATTCAAGTCCTTTGCCCATTTTTGACTTGGGTTGTTTACTGTTGTTAGGTTTCAGGAATTCTCTATATATTCTGGATATTAATCCCTTATGAGATATATAATTTGCAAATATTTTCTCCCGTTCTGTGGGTTGTCTTTTCACTTTCTTAATAGTGTCTTTATGTACAAAAGTTTTAAATTTTAATGATATCCAGTTTATCTATTTTCCCTTTTGTTGCCTATGCCAATGGTGTTCTATCCAGGAAATCATTGCCAAATCCAATATTGTAAAGATTGTGCCCTTTGTTTTCTTTTAAGAGTTTTATAATTTTAGGTTTTACATTCCTGTTTTTGATCCATTTTTAGTTAATATTTGTGTTAGGTAAGAGTCCAGCTTCATCCTTTTGTATATGGATACCCAGTTTTCCTGGCACCATTTGTTGAAAAGACTGTCCTTTTCCCATTGAATGGTCTTGGCATCCTTGTCTAAAATCATTTAACCATATACGTGAGAGTTTATTTCTGTGCTGTTTATTATATTCCATTTGTCTGTATGTCTGTCTTTATGCCAGTACCACACTGTTTTGATTACTCTAACTCTGTAGTAAGTTTTGAAATCAGGAAGTGTGAGTCATACAGCTTTGTTCTTGTTTTGGGGGATTTCCTTGTCTATTTTCAGGCTCTCTTAAGATCCCATGTGAATTTTAGAATAGATCTTTCTATTTCTGCAAAAGACAACGTTGGGATTTTGATAGGGATTTCATTGAATTTGTAGATCACTTTGGGTAGTGTTGACATTGTAACAATATTAAGTCTTCTAATCCCTGAACATGGGATGTATTTCTGTTTATTTATGCTTTCTTTAATTTCTTTCAGCAATGTTTTATAGTTTTTATTGTACAAATCTTTTACCATGTTGCTTAGTTAATTCACAAGAGTCTTATTCTTTTCGATGTGACTGTAAATGGGATTTTTTTCCTAGTTTTCTTTTCAGATTGCTTACTGTTATTGTATAGAAATGCAGCTAATTTTTGTGTTGACTTTGTATCCTGCTACTTTGCTGAGAAATTTATTTTTAATAATAAAATACTGAAGTTTTCCAATAAATTACTGAAAAAATAAAATAGGGCCTGTTTTATTATTTCTAGGGCCTATTTAAAGGTCCTTTTTTTTGAAGTAAATTATTAGAAAACTTTAGTATTTTATTATTAAAATAAAATTAAAGCTTTTTTTCATAAGCTTTCTGTCATGAAAGGAAAGGAGTATAAACACAGCTATAAGTCCCAGGGTACAGCCTTGGGAGTATGTCACCAGGCTGCCAAGGTGGGGGCTTATGGGGTTACCCTCTGGAAGCAGCTATATAACTTCTGGATGTGGCCCTCCACTAGAACACTCAAAAAGAAGTGTTCCTGAGTGGCAATGTGTAGGTAATGTCTTCCTGTGGCAGCCAAATAATTAGTTCTCTCCTTTGTTTCCAGTATTTTCCCATTCCCTAGTTGAGTTGATTGGGAATAGTTGAGACAGAATCTTTTTCTATCAGTTCCAAGGTCCATCCTCCTTCTTCCAGGAGAGGCTACAACCTAAGCTCATTCCTAGGAAGGCAGACTCAGAGGTCTGGAGAGGTAGGGGGTAGCATTCCTGTTCCAGGCAGCCAGCCTCATTCATGTGTCACCTGAGGAGAAAACCATGCCAAGGCAGCACTCAGTTTATAAATTGGTAAAACTCACAGGAGTCCAGGATGGAAATGTTGTGATTCTCTTAAAAACAGGACCCTGGAGTGATGCAATCTATGGAGACGTCACTAAGGCCACACTCACTTACAGAATCTGTAACACCACAAGCAAGTGAACATCTCCCCACTCTGATGATGGAGGAGAAGCCCGGCAGTGTGCTGTGCCTCACTTCTGAGGATAGACTTTGTTTGCTAGTTTAACCCTCAAAACGGTGGGCTATCCCTGCCTACCTTATAAAAGCCTCACAGAGCATCTCCTTTTTCTTTCTTGTTAAGAATACAGGTAAAGTGGCTCCTCTTGTCCCATGTTCTTTGTTAATTGTAAAACAAGCAGGATGTACAGCGAGCCTCTTGCTTTCCTGGACTTCTACCTATTCATGTGGGCAGTGTGGCTTTGGTTGCCACCTCCAGGGCTGCTTGTTTTAAGGAACTTTGCCAGGACGTCCTGGGCTTCATGTGCTGTAATAAGTGGAGGAGGTCATATGAAGGTACAGCCTCTCCATTCTTCACTCCATTTCTGTCCCATCACCTGATCCTTTTTTGTAAAGAAATTTTCATTGAAGTTCGAATGCAAATTAGAAACACTTAGGAAAATGTTGAAATATTGCCTCCATGATTGCTATGTCACTTCTGCAGGTACCTCACAACCTGATGCCAAAATAGGAAAAAAGAATGTCTGGATCTTTATAGACTGTCTATGCAAGCAACCAAAGTGGGTGATCTTTGTCAAAGTTGGTACAAGCAGCTTTTCTTTCTCCCTTCTCAGGAGAGATGACCTTACAAAATAAACTACTTATCTGGGGTAATTTGCCTCTTCTCATATATTCCCCACAGTGTCCCTGTGCCCTAGTGAAGGCCCAGTGGCAGGAGGTGGAGTGAGAGGGATTGGGAGTGACACTGAAAGCAAGGGGACCTGTAGGCTGTAGACACCTGGCCTAACCCTGCATTAGACCGGTGGCAGCTTGGTCTTTTCTGCTTATTCATCTATCTCTTTATTTGGCAACTTTATTTGTTTCTGTGATTCTTTCAGGGCAGGTGATCACATTTTTTAAGCATTATTATTAGATGTGCTTGGTGTAAGAAAAACATACCCAGTAAATATAAGTACTGCCTTAAAGTAATTCACAACTGAACCTGTTTAAAGGTGAGGTGTGTCTTGTGAATAATTATTCCTTGGACAATTCTTGTTGTTTTTTTAAATTTAAGATTGCATGCTGTACACCACCCTACTGTGGCTTAGTATGTGGGTACTTTTTACTCATTGATTCTATTTTTTTTAATCATGATGTACCAGGAATTGTCTATTTCAATGATGCAATGATAAGTAACCCTTAGTTCCTGTCTCCAAGTAGCTTATTGTCTAAGAGGGGGATGATAAGACAGGTACACAAGTAATAAAGCTCTAAGTAATAATGTGAGAAATACTATGGGATGCATAAATAAAGCACTACATCAGCTCAGAGGAAGGAGAGGAGAAAGCTGGAGACGGGGAAGAGGTTCACAGGTGGAAAAGAAGGGGGAAGACTTGAGAGGCAAGCAAAAGAAGACATGATGGACCTTGGGGACTGAAAGTGTGGCCAAGGGAGGACAGATGGCTTCTCAAACCTTCCTTTTTCTTGTCCATGTTATGCAGTTAAACACTCAGTCCTATTTTTCTTCCTTTGGCAATATCTTTGTATATCAGTTCTCTTCTTTATTCTCTTTATTCTTTCCATTTTTCTCCCACACTATTATAATGATCTCCTAACTGACCTGCTAGCCACCAATAAAATTATCTTCCTTAAAAACAAAGCAAAACGAATCTCTGATCATATAATCTCCCTTTCCCACTGGCCCTTTACTGGCTACAGACTGTTATAACCCCTCCACAATCTGGATGGAGTCTTCTCTTTCTAACTCGTTTCCTAATGCTCCCATAACCTCTGAATCTCATGATGCCTTCAGTGCAGCCAGACTAAATGACTAAATAAGTGAGAAGGTCATTTATATTTGAAAAATATTTCATTTTCTCAAATAAGCTGGGCCCTTTCAGAATATGATGTGTTTGTGTCCTTACCTTGGAAGCCTTTGCTACTGCCCAACACTTTGCACTGAAAACTCCTACATATTCCTTCAAAAGCCTGGCGTTTCCCTGTGCTGCCTAGCTTTCATCTCTCTCCAGTAGCTTCCACGGCTCCCCTTCCCCCAGCCCCTCCCTCTCTCTGTTCCTCAAACCTGCCAAGTATATTTCTGCCTCAGAGCTGTTCTGTTGAGTGGTTCTCAGCCCTAAAGACTCTTCAGATGATCTCATCATTTGGACGTTAGAGCAGTGCCGAGGCCCTCCTTAACCACCCCATATAAAATAGTCCCTGCATCACTTGGTTTCATTTTGTTTTTAAGAGTCAGGGCCACTGTAAGAATGTGTAGTGCCATTGCTCTAATTTTAAAAAGGTGCCTCCTCTGGCTGCTGCAGACCCTATCCACCCACTCGGTTGGGCCTGTGCTGTAAACAAACTGTAAACTTGTTCAGGGCAGCCTGGAGGGTATTTGTCCCTAACTGAAATCATCTTGTTTATTCACTGACTTTTTTTTTTTTTGCCAATCTCTCCTATTAGTTGTATGAGAGCAGAAATTTATGCATTTTAAAACTATCCAACACTTTATTGTGGCTTTTACCCCAGAACTTTAAGTACTGTAGGAATTCAACAAATATTGGTAACATGAATTAATGAATTCTGTGATGCCTTGGTTGATCCTGTTTCTGTACTGCCTTAGGCCTCTGCATATACATCTTCTAGAGTATTTATCACATTGTATTGCCATTCTCTTTCCGTTATCTTTCTCCTTCACTAGACTGTGAGACTCCTGAGGTCAGAGAATCTGCCTCATCAGTGCTGTGTTGATTAGTACAGTATCTGATACATTGTGGATACTGCTGACAAAAATTTGTGTATATTAATGCCTGAGTTTTTAAATCTCCATGAAAGGAAGAGAAGTGGTTTTATTAACTTAAGGAAATCTGAAGGAGAAGTGATTTTCTGAGGAAAAGATAAGGTCAATATTGGCTTTGAGATGTCAACTGAACATTCAGATGAAAAAAAAAAAAGTCCAGAAGGTGACTGTGAGTGTAGAACTTGGGAGGGCAACTAGGGTAGAGAGGAAGCTGCAGCCATGGATGAAAATGTTAATTAAGGAGGGAAAGGTTATGGGTATAGGTCACAGGTTGCAAGCCTGTGGCCAAGTCTGGGTTACAGACATTTTTTCCCCATAGTGTTTTAAAACATTTCAGATTTGTTCCCTACATTTAAAAATTAGGAGATCTTCATAAAAGTATCAGATTTATGGGTCCTTTGAAATATCAGAAGGGCTGGGCACTTGGGCTTGGAAGTGGCCCCTCCAATGAGGCTTCATGTGCCCTCACATCACTGCTATCTATTACCTTCTTGGCCCTATGGACTTTCAAGTTTGTATGGAATGAGAAACAAAAAGAACCAAAGAACCGAAAGCAACACCTTAAGGAACACACCCAATTAGGGCCTGTAGAGGAAGAAAAGAACGTGTGAGGGCTGAGAAGATTGGATGAAAGTAGGAAGAGAACATGGGGCAAGCACAGTGTCAAGTCAAGTGAACGAATAGGATCAATAAGGAAATGGGGAGGAGAGAGATGAGATGTGAGGCTCTCTCTGGAACCAATACAAGGAGTGGGGTGCAGGATACACACAGACTTTAAAATACTGCCTACTGTTGCTCAGTTCTCATTCATAACAGCAGTGCTTGAGGCTTACTGTTTCTCTGTATCCTCAACACCTGACATTATCAGACTTTCTAAATTTTGCAATTCTGATTGAGTTAAAGGAGCATCATATTGTTTTAATTTAACTTTCTCTGATTAGTAATAAAGTTGTGCATCTCTTTCTTATGTTAGCTATTAGGTTTTTCCTTCTGTGAATGGTTTGATTCAGTGTTTCATTGGGTTAACTTGTCTTTTTTGGGACAAGAATATAACTTTTCACTTGACTCTATTATTTTATTCTTTCCTGGTACTTTCAAAAATAAAATGAATATACCAAGTCTATAGTAACAGCTTAAGAGACTGACAATTATTTTCTATTTCAATGCCTTGTTAGCTTCCTTGCTAGTGCTAATTACACCTTTGAACTGTATTATTTGTGGTTTACTTGCTATTGGTCAATCTCTCCCACTAGAAAATATTCTCTATGAGGGCAGAGATCCTGTCTACTTTATCTAATTGTCTTATCCCTGCACTCAGGTGAGTGTCTAGCATATCATAGGTGCTTAATAAAGAACTACTGATTGTGTTCATCAATTGAATATTGAGGTGCCTGTGTCAGGTACTGAGTTGGCCCTGAGGAGTCACAAGAGAAAGTCACTGCCTTCAAAAGGAGCTTGTTAATCATCTTGGTAAGACAAGAAATCATAGAATTACAACAAACTATGGCATTTGCTAGTTCAACTGGAAACTTGTCTCCGTCAAAAGACTCAAGCCCTTTCCACAGAAAATTGCACTTAAATGAAAGTAACAAAAATTAAACGAGGATTCTAAGGCAAACAAAGGGCAACAATATTGCACACAATTTTAAACACTTTTATGAATCTCGTGCTCTTTCCATGTAAACCGGAAGAGAAATGAGTCCAAGATTTGTCCTGTTTGCAAGAGAAATATGCATGCTAGGGAAGTCTGTCCTCCAGAGACCTGTTGAAAAGCCACCTGGAAGTCTGAGCTTCCACACCATCCCAGCAGCCTGCTTTTCTGGTTTAAGGATTCTGTGTTTTTAAATCCATGTCAGGGCCCAGTACGCTCTCCAGAAAATAAACTCCTGGACAAAAATCTAAAGCTGAGTTTATTCAAAGCCCAAACAATTGCCAGACACACCCATTGGCTAAAGACAGTTTTTCTCCCGTTGGCAATCATTTTTACAATGCTCGATTACAAGCTGTTTTATTCCCATGGTTTTATTATACAACCTCAGTCCATGCAACACCAGATGCATCATTTACCATAAGGAGAGATTTTCAAGTCTGCAATGCTCTCTTATGAGGAAAGAAATAAAGGCCTGTTTCAACTTCTTGAAGCTTGCTTTGCCATCAGGCTAAGTTACCCTCGCTCAGTGTCACTAAATAAAGGATGAATTGTAGCTTCCAAAGAGAGGAGAAATCAGCTCCTCTGCCTGGCTGTGCCCCAATATCTTGGGTACATTATCTTTAGACCTGCAATGGACCCAGGAGCTTCCAAGCTGTGTTCTGCCGAGTCCAGGGATTTCCTGAAGGGGGTGGGGTGAGAGGGAACTCAAGGGCTTTCATCTGTTTCCTGAGCCAATCTCGCAAAGAGGACAGGACCTAACCTGAGTAGAAGCTGGTTTGTTAGATATCATCGAATCACCAGCCCATTGCCCTAGATGATAAACACTAGTGTTTATCTAATTCACTCACATTTCCATGGACATTTCCCAATATGAAAAAGGAATTTGGACCTTAGGTGTTTTCTTTGTTTCTGTTTTTGTTCTGTTTTGTTTTGTTTTTTGCTTCTCTGAGAGGTACTTCAGATAAAAGAATAAACTAGACGCTGGTACTCTCTTCATTTCTCTAGAGAGCAACACTATGACCTTTCAGTGCCTCGTGCCATGAACCACCTGTAAGAATATTTATTCATGTAATCATCAAATGTGTACTGAGTTATTAGTCTGTGCTGGAGTGGCAACTATGGATGAAATGTAAGCTCTGTCCAGGTGAGCCCACTCTCTAGGTAAATCTGACACCAAGTTAAGGAAGGTGGGAGCAGGGGAGGACAGGTGATTCAGGTAGAGGAAGCAGCATGTGCTAGATCCAGAGGCTAGAGGAATCCTGCCATGTTCGGTGAATGGCAAATGGTTCAATATGGTGAGAGCATGGAGCGTGAAGAGGGCTGTAGTGAAAGATGAGTTTTAGATAAGGGATACCCACTCTGAGCTCACTAACAGTTCTGATTTCATGAATGCTTTCCTGTTGTTTCCATGTGCAATACACTTGCTGGACTGCCTCTAGTGCCCATTTAGAAAACATGCTCATTCTGTCCATATGTACCCTAACTCCATAGCAAGTCTCAAACAGTGAGTAAAAGTTTCTTAGGTTATTTGAAGCAGTTGCTACCTTTTGCTTCACAATCTCATTGGAAAATTTTGGTGGCAAGCTGGTTTAATCATTTTTACATCACAACTGTAGAGTTGTGTTTCAGCTGAGGTAGTGGACCCCATTTAAAACCGTTAATAGCTGGACAAAGTAGAGTAATTAATTGGGTTCAATTACAAAATGGTTAGTCATCAAGGATGGGCATCAAATGGGGAGACTTTTCAAAATGCCCCTCAGCCCTAATGAATCCAAGCTTCTTTAAAACATTTTTTTTTTTTTTGTAGAGCTGGGGTCTCTCTATGTTGCCCAGGCTGGTCTTCGAACTCCTAGCCTCAAGCAGTCCTCCCACCCTGGCCTCCCAAAGTGCCGGGATTACAAGTGTGAGCTAATGTGTCTGGCCCATGAATCCAAGATTCTACATGGGGTCCAGACATGTGTATTTAGAAAAAATTTCCTCAGGCATCTGTGATATGGGTTCTTGGTTCAAATCTGCTCATACAGACCTAATCACTTGCATAGAAAAGAACATTTTCAGAAAAGCTCTAGATTATAGTTTTGAACATATTTATACTGGATTTACTGTAACAATGGGGGACAGAAGTCAGAACTCCAAATATTTCAGTAAGAGTCAACCCCTGTAATATGTATTGGAAATTTACTTTTCGGTAATTTTCTATTGGATGGATCCATAAAGTCAGAGCCAGCCATAATTATAATCAGGAAAGTGGTAGTAAATTTCCTCTCCACTTTTATTTCCTCTTGAATAGGAAAATATATGAATTATCTCCTTACCTATTGGATCTACCTGTAAGATATATGGTACTGGCAAATTTGAGTTGGAGAAATTAAACCTGGCCTTTTATCATTATTGACAAGTAACCAGGCAATTGCAGCCATTGCTTGTATCCTATGAGGCAGTATTGAAAGTCCTGTTGAGGAAAACACTGCAGAAAGAACTTTCTGCGGTTTAGAGGGGACTTTATTATAATTCTCCATAGTCTGCTTTGGCTTGAGCTAAATCATAAATTAATGTATTAAGCAATTTTTTTTTAAAGAAGAAGATGGTTACCAAGGGAAAAAAAAGAGTATCAGTAGTGTCAGTGAGGATGGAGAGAAGTGGGTGGCTTTGGGAGATTTAGGATGCCCAACTGACAGTCCTGCATGGTAGATTGCCTGCCAGTGAGCAGGGTGCAGGGAGGGGTTAGAGAGGACGGCTGGAAATCTGTTTTGGGCTGCTGGTGGACATCAGCTGACCATGTGACCCACTGTAAATAATACAGCTGTGATTATAGTATAAGGCTCTCTACAGGGTAAACATAGTAAATAATGATTTAACACTTATCATGATTTAGAATCATAGAATGCTGTTTCTATCTTCATAATTTCTGCCTTATTTTTATTACAACAAATTTAGGAGTAAAGGAAAACCTGTAGCAGGATTAGAAAATTTAGAAGGGCTTTTGTTAGGAGATTTTTGTTTTTGTTTTGTGATTTAAAAAAACACTTTTAATGAAAAATTTCAAATGTATAAAAAACTAGAGAGAATAGTAATGAAACCCCATGTATGCCTCACTCAAATTCCCCAGTTATTCATTTCAATTCTTGTCCAATCTTATTTTATTTAAATCACTCACCAACGACCCTCTTCCACCAACTAGATTATTTAAAGCAACCTCCAACATCATACTATTTTATTATATATTGTCAATACTTTTTTCTGAAAGAAAAATGACCTCTTAAAACCAGAACCACTATAACATTATCACACCTAAAAATGTACAGTAATTTCTTAATATTATCAAATCCAGTTGGTGTTGAAATTTCCCCAATTGTTTTTACATGTGTATGTATAAAACAAAGAAACAAATACATGCAATAGTTTTAGTAGACATTGAGGATTATTGCCTAGATCTATTGTTTCATTAGGGGTTGGAAAACAGTGATACTCTATCATTTCTTCTTCATTTATTCTCTGGAATTTATTATCTGGAATACTTTTTAAATGAACTTTCAAATATGTAGATGTTATATAGGACAGGCAGGACAAAGTTTTATTCTTTTATTTACAAGATTTAAAAAAAATGAGTTAAGCCCTTAATGTCTCCCAAAGGTAAATAATAAACTATTTTTAAAAATTGAATAGGATTTTGGATGCTTTTAAAGCACATTTGATTCTTTGTTCTATCATGGTAATTAGCCCTTTAATGTTCTATCTTTGGCCAATGAGAGCTTCTTCAGTTAGCTCCTGAGTCATTTTGACCCAACCACAGTACTCTGTGATAGCTTCCTTATTTTCTCATATTGAAAGATGTTCCAGGTTCACCTCAGACATATCTTACCCCAAATCTGGAAAAGTACTCAAAATCTGGGTCCTTTCACTGGGAATGGTATTTAGAGACTACAATGAGGAGTCTTCATGGTTAGTAGGTGGGAAGTTTTTTTCCAGTCCTTTTTAGTTAATGTAGCTAGAAAATGTCTTTTTCTTTTAAGAAATAAAATATATCAGAAATTAATAGTAATATTTCTAACAAATTTAGATTTGCTAGGCTTTTACTAAATGTTTTAATTTTATGTTTATATCTCTTTTCTTAAATGCTAAAAATCTTGGTTTATAGCACTATTAACTATGTATTTGTTTTATCCAAATATATATGTGTGCTATCTATGTGTGTATAATCCATCACTATTATTACTAACAGTATGATTATTGAAAAGCTTAAGATTCCCTTGCTGGTTGATTTTTTTTTTAAATTTTTATTTTTTGTCTTTAGGCTCTATCTCTTTGGGAATGGGCAGTCAAATCACTACGTTTTGAAGTCACTTAATGTCACTCTTCACTGTAAGGTTAAACCAGAAACTCAATACCCAATTAGGCTTATTTGTTTTATTTTGCCTTCTGTTTCTAGGGGATGTTTTTAAAAATTTTGTTTATTTTTTATACATATTTAAAATACCTACATATGGGCCAGGCGCAGTGGCTCACGCCTGTAATCCCAGCACTTTGGGATACCAAGGAGGGTGGATCACGAGGTCAGGAGATCAAGACCATCCTGGCTAACACAGTGAAACCCCGTCTCTACTAAAAATACAAAAAATTAGCCGGGCGTGGTGGTGGGCACCTGTAGTCCCAGCTACTCAGGAGGCTGAGGCAAGAGAATGGTGTGAACCCGGGAGGCAGAGCTTGCAGTGAGCCGAGATAATGCCACTGCACTCCAGCCTGGGTGACAGAGCAGGACTCCGTCTCAGAAAAAAAAAAAAAAAAAAAAAAAAAAAAAAATCATAAAATACCCACATATTCTAAAGGTTAATTTATAAAAACAGGATACATTCAGAGAATCTGGGTTCTATCCATTTCACCCATCTTGTTTCTTCCTTTCCATTATGTGTAACAATTTTAAGTTAGTTTTTGTTTATTCTTCATTTTATTAATGTAAGAAAATATAGACATGTTTTGTATTCTTCTTATACTACAGACTTTGCTCCATAACAGTATATAGAGATATTCTTCCTTTCTTTTTACAGTTGCATAGTATACTGCTATGCAAATGTACCACAGTTTATTATCAATTCCCCTATTAATGGACATTTGGTTTGATTGTGGTCTCTTTTATTTCTTACTTTTCTCCAGGAGATCTGTGGAATAGACTCCTAGAAGTGGGTGTACTGGCTCAAAAATAAAAATATATGTAATTTTGCTAGATATTGCTAAATTCTACTCCAGATGGTTTTATCAATTTGTTATTTGGATGGATTTTGAAGGACGTATGGTAAGACTTCAGGAAAAATGTAGGGTTTTCTGATGACATTTGAGAAGCTGATACAAGTATGATTTTTTTGTTGTTGGATTTTTTGTGTTTTTTTGGTAAGTTTTCTTAAAGCAAACATAGGCCTCAGAAATCAAGCTTTTGGTCATTTTACATCCCAAATACAAAGGTTTTCTGCTTCCCTAAGCTGCTAATTCATAGCACTTTTCAATTCACTTGTGTCCATTCTTACTGAGCATTTCCAGTGGGCAAAGGCATGTGCTAAATGTTGGTGAGATATGCAAATAAATCAACATAATTCTGCCTGCCACAAACTCATGATCCAGGTGGGAGACAGACATATAACACCTGATACAAGGCAAATGGCCAGGTGATAGAATTGAACATGCTTTGAGGACACTGTAGAGTGAGGGATGCTCTCTGACTAGTGGTCTCTGGAGAGATACTGGGTATGATGGGATTTGGACTGGCCTTGAGGAAAGGCATTTTTGTCTTAGGTAATTATGGGAATGAGGTCTCAAACACTGGAGAGTGCAGGGTGTTCAGGGGGCCTCAACAGATCTGTGTGGCTGCTCTGGGAGTTTCTGAGAGTTCTCCAGTGTATCATGAGATACATCTGTCTTTGAACTGTGTACACTAAGCCTTGAATCTGGAATGTTCAGCTTTTGATTCTTTCTGAGTGATTGCTCTACAGTGTTCGAAACCTTCAAAGCTTCAGTTTGGATGATAAGAATCTCAAAGGCACATAGCCCTGAGTTTGACCCTCAACCACAAAACAGTCTCTATTGCCCTTGAACTCAGCCTTGGACCAGCCTCTCTGCAATTCAGAAAGTGCTGTGGGATTTTGAACTTGCAGACAGAGAGAAAGATAGGAGGAGAGGTCATGGGGTTGGAATGTGAGTTGATAAGAGCTTTCCAGGCTTTTTGTTATGGCTGAGAAATGGGCATATGTGTTCATATGACAACTGAAGTGTGTGGGTGGGGAAGAGGATGGCCTGGACTCTCTGGGTTTGGTTGGTCTCCCCTTTCTTTTTCTGATGTGTCAGTGACATTCTGTGAACAGGAAGAAATATGTGCTTTAAAAAAAATTGCTTTTTTTTAGTTAGGCTACAATATAAGCAGTATACAATAGTTCATTGGATTTTGAAGCAGATATTGACACCTCAATAATTATCTTCTCATTTATAGATGAAGAAATGGAAGCACAGAGAGGTTATTGCATTTTGTCTGGAGTCTCACTTCTAGCAGGTGACAGAACTCAGAGAAAAGCCCAGGTCTTTGTTCCTTCTTCCCTCACATGAGCAATTTGATGCGTATTTTACTAGGGAGAACTAGAGTCATTTTCTAGGAATTTTGGTGATGAACAGACAATTCAACATTCAGAAGACTGTTCTGACTTTCTTTTTTCTTCTTTTTTTTTTTTTTTGAGATGGAGTTTTACTCTTGTTGCCCAGGTTGGAGTGCAATGGCACAATCTCAGCTCACTGCAACCTCCACCTCCTGGGGTTCAAGCGATTCTCCTGCCTCAGATTTTAAATATGGAATAATGGCCATTGAAAATAAATCTTTCAATTCCAGATTTGCCAATGTCCTTCAGCTCCATTTTTGAGTTAGAAAGTCATATTTTCATTTTATTGGAAATTGAACAGAAGCAGTTTACTACACAGCCAGCAGTTTAGCAAGACCGTGTTCAGTTTCAAACCTCTCCAGATTTATCTTGAATGAACTTGAAGATGTGTGTGTCTGTAACCATTTTCAACGGTATAATCCAGCTGTCTTTGAATGGGCTATAGACAGCTTTGTAGTGATCTCAAATTGTTAATTTATGCACTCTGTTTGATTTTTCCCTTTTAGGACCAGATCTTTATGGAAAATGTAGGTGCAGTGAAGCAACTGTGCAAACTAACTAACAACCTTGAGGAAAGAATAGAAGAGTTAGAAATATGGAACAGAAAGCTGGCCCGGCTAAAGCGGCTCAGTAGTTGGAAGTCATCAGCCAGTGAAGCAAGCACAATCAGGTACATGCAGCCAGGATTGCCATAGAAATTTGGGGAAAGGAGAGAGTGAGCTCTTTCCAGAATAAGATCAATCTAAATGGTCTTTTTGATCAAACAGCAACCGCTACTTTCTGATAATGAAGTCTGCATTTTTCTTTTAGAATATTTTGGAGCACAATTGTCTTATGTGATAACTTTCTTATTTTTTTCTGTTGCTGTTTTTTTTTTTTTTTTTTTTTTTGAGCCTGAGTTTTGCTGTTGTTGTCCAGGCTGGAGTACAATGGCGCAATCTTGGCTCACTGCAGCCTCCTTCTCCCAGATTCAAGGGATTCTCCTGCCTCAACCTCCCGAGTAGCTGGGATTACAGGTGCCCGCCACCATGCCCAGCTAATTTTTGTATTTTTAGTAGAGACAGGGTTTCACCATGTTGGCCAGGCTGGTCTTGAACTCCTGACCTCAGGTGTTCCACCCACCTCGGCCTCCCAAAGTGCTGGGATTACAGGCGTGAGCCACCACGCCCGGCCCTGTTGCTGTTTTAAAAGTGGAAAAAAACCATGAGACATCTGTTTAGTAGCAGTTGTTATAGGAAGTGCTAAATTTTAGCATAAGGGTGGCTTCTCCTTTAATGAGGAGAAGTGGTCATTTCTAAATTTAGAAAACCATGTTTGGTCCTCAAGGGGAAAACTTTCTGTTATTTTGTTTTAATTGCTTAAGAAGGTAAATGCGCATTTCCTGGGGTTTAGTTTTGAGAAAAAGAGAAATACAATGTTTAATTCATTCAGTTATACTTACTAAAGTTCCTTTTCACAAAAGGAACTCTCCATTGCCATGACTTTTTGTTTTCAAAATATCACTGTATTGCAAAAGAAAGTCGTATTGCTATGTTAGTGACAGCCTGGGCCTTTGTCATGTATCTCCTGGAGAGGTATTTGAATAGTAACCAATTTTCTCTCTCTTTTAAAGCAAATCTAGCAGAGCCGTTAGTGCATCTTCTCCAAGAAGGGCCGTTCATAAAAAAAACAACAAGGTAACTAGACACATTTACAATGAAAGGAAATGATGTTTTCTACTTAAAAAGTCTTTAGAGAAATCAGTCAAGAATTTTTTTCTCATTTCTTTGTCGAGAAAAGCCCTAGTTTGCATCCTTGTGTACTATATGTGTTTAAATATTAGCCCTCTAGTAGATATTAAATGGCTTTTAAAAGCAAAGTTTAGAGAAACGAGTACAGAGTATATCAATCTCAGAATTATGATCTGCAAGTTTATGGTTATGTTGTCCCCTTCAGGTGAAAGTCAGCAGCCTCGGCATACAGATGGCCTTGTGCTGCCAGATCTATGTACATGCCTTGACCACCACCCCCTTATCTTTGGCTTTAGGAGATCCCAAAGGGACTTTAGTTAATCCTCAAATCCCTCTTTTCCCTTTGATATTTAGTACTAAATATGCAAATGGAAGAATAGGTATTCACTTGCTGGCAAAGGTTAAAATGTGATGGTTTTATTAGTGAATAAAGAAAGCATTTATTAAGTAGGATAGTATTTATAGTTAAAGCGAAGGTTAATCATTTATTAACTTGAAGGACACCCTGTCCATCACGAGAAATATCAGTAAGGGAGAAGCTGCAATACACCCTTTCTAGCAGCACTTTGTAAGTAGCTACAAAACTCAGCTTGCTCCCTCTGATCCAGCAGTGGCCCAAAGGTGGCCCTTCCCTGGGGAAGATATCCATGACCTTAAATGACACCCTACTAAAAGTTGACTTGATGCTTGTGCCACTGCCTCAGTTTACTCTCTGCTCCTCATGCTGTACTGTGTTGAATTATTCTGAAAGGATTCAGAAAGAGTTCAAAATTCTTCTACTAAAACCAAGTAAAGTATTATGCAGCTGACAAACTCCTTAGTGTACTGACAAACGCAAATACCCAGGTAAAAATATACGTAGAAGTGCTCTGGGGCAAGTTACTCAACCACACTGGGAAATAGGGACAATTATAGTATTTACAAAGATTGTTGATGGGATTTAAATTAGGATTAGGGGAGCAAAAGCTCTTTGCACAGCACTCAGCACATGGTAGGTTACTCAATAAACACAAAACATGAATGTAGGAAAGGTACCCTTTGGACTCAACAGTTTTCAGTGGGACAGAGGGAATGGCGTCCACATCCATGGCAGCCCTGATAGGTGCAGTTTGGTCACCTGCAATCTCTGTAGCTCCCATCTTGCAAAATAAGAGATTCTCTTTATTTTGCAGTTATCTCAGAATATTAACTAGAATATATGGCTCATGAGAGCAGGCCCTGTGTCTGCCTTCCTCACTCTCATGTCACTAGGGACTAGCACATAGTAGGCACTCAAAAAACGTTTATCGAATGAATACATGAGTGGAGAGCCCAGTATGAAAATATTCCCAGAAGTATGACAACTTAAATTAAAAAACATTAAGTGGCTCAGTGTCTTGGGTATGTGGGTGGGGTGTAAGCTGTGGTGTGGTCCCAGGGTCAGGGACTCACATCGGCCTTAAAGAGCACCCGTTCAACTCAGAGACCTCTTGCTGTCACTGTAGAGGGTATGTGGGAGGCAGAAAGGATGAGTCAGGTCTCTTCTAAGGAATTGCATTGTAGCCAGGGAAGATTGGAAAAAAATACAAAGAACAGTTGTACCTGGATGTCATCAATGCTGCAGAGGCTCAGAGTGTCAGGAGGTTTATGAGAGTTGAGCCTTAAAGGAGGAGTAAGCTTTGGCTAGACATCAATGAAATTGAAGGAGAAGTTACAGATGGAATGGCATAAATGAAAGTCTGGTGGCTAGAACTGGCTTCCTTGAAGGATTAGGTGGGAGTTGTTTAGGGAAGATAGTGGAAGATGAGGCTGAAAATAAAGAAGCCACGAAGGCATTTTGAATAATAACAATATCTAAGTTGTATAGTTTCCTTTCTTTAAAAACAGATAGTAAAAAGGAGGCAGCATAGCACTGTGGTTAAGAGCATAGATTCTGGAGCCAATTTTTGTGGGGTTCAAATTCCTGGCTGTGTGATTCATTAGCTGTGTGATCTCGAATGAAACTTAGCCTTCCCCGTGTCTCATTTTCCCTATTTTTAAAATGGGATTGATAAAGGTACTTGCTTCATAGGGTTGTAGAGGATTATTGTGAGGATTAAATAAATTGATATATGTAAAGCACTTAGAAGGGTGCATGGCACATAGAAAGGGCTGCATAATAGGTTGTTATTAACGTGTTCAAACTCAATATTTTAGTGAATCTCATTTCAGACTTGTCCAGGGAGCTCAATAAAACACAAATAACCAAAGTGCTTGCTCCCTCTGTGCTGACCTGCTAACAGATCTGAGCTCTTCCCGTGAGGTTGACTTTTCCTTCCATGCCACGACCCATCTCCTAGTTGTCCTCTGTTCCTTGGGGACTCTGTGGGTCATGGAAATGCTTGTGTGTGAGTGGGGAGTGGTATTCTGGGGTAGGGTGAGGGTCTTGTTAATGAGCAAATTGATGCTGTGAGCAGTTAGTGGGTCTTACCAGATGGTAAGAAGCCTGGCTGGGACCTGCCTTTACTTCCACACAGCTCCCAATGCTGGCCAAGATGGTGTTCATTCTGGAGGAAGATTGAAGTCTCCTGATGTAGCTCTCATTCAGTCAGTAGGGTTCCTCTTTTTTCCCTCTCTTTCTCCACCTCCAAGAGGTAGGTGGGTCATTCTTGCTATACGTAGGACTCAGGATGAGATAGGAAGCTCCCCAGGGTTCAAATAAGAATTCACTGACTATTTGGAGGAGGAGAGGGAAAGGGAAGGAATGAAGACGGCTGGGCATGGTGGCTCACGCTTGTAATCCTAATATTTTGGGAGGCCAGAGTGGGTGGATCACTTGAGCCCAGGAGTTCAAGACTAGCCTGGACAACACAGTGAGACCCCATAGCTACAAAAAATTAAAAAATTAACTGGGTTTGGTGGCTATAGTTGCAGTTACTAGGGAGGCTGAGGTGGGAGGATCGCTTGAGCCCAGGTGGTAGAGGCTGCAGTGAGGCAAAATTATGCCATTGCACTCCAGCATTGGTGACAAAGCAAGACCCTGTCTAAGAAAAAAGAAAAAAAAAAGAACATGGATAAATACTTTTTATTGTCCTACCTCTTACAGGTTCCCAGTCCCTACCCTCCCCTGAATAAAACCTATTGAATCAGAGTTTTACATTTAGGGCATTTAGGGTTTTCTCAAGCACCATAGTAATTCTATGCACACCTTAATTTGAGAGCCATTACACTGTTCATTGGATATGCCTAATAACTCCAAAAAGTAGGCAGGCATTATTTTATTATTCCTATTTTACTGATAAAGAAAATGAGGATCAATAACATTTAGATAACTTGAAGACTCAACTCTAAGTCTGACTCCAGGTCTTAGGCCATTTCTCTATATTAGGTCAAAGGATTTTGAGGAAAAGCATGGAGACTTAAAATAATTCAGCAGCTGTGGGGGTAGGTTGAAGGGGAAAGCACTTACCCTGAGACTAATCCTATTTAATTCCAGTCAATTCAACAAATTTCACTGAGTTTCTTCTCTGTGCAGTACACTATTAAGACGTCCTCCGAACAGTTTCTGTGAGACCTTAGAACAGTATAAACCATTGACTTCTTGGTCATCAGAGCAGCTTCCAGCTGTACTTACAGATGACTCAGTTACAATAGCCCTAAGGGTCTGTGTACTTGGTAAAAATGGTATAGTGAATCCTATGCCCCTACCCTATGTTACATTGAAGAACATTTGCTTTAGTCAGATAACTAGCCCAATAAATTAAACCAAGAACCAATTTAAAACTATTACCACCTTATTCTAATACCCTAATAACCAAAAGCATGACTCTATCCCATATCCCCAGAAGTGAGCAGATATAATACTCCTTATTGCATTTATAGGAAACTCATATTTAAGTAGCACCTCATTTAAGTGGGCAGAAAACTTCTATCTCTTCAGCCAGATTCCCCAGCAATTCCACAGCTGTTATTCTGCAGCTCTTGGCCTGTTCCCCATATGCAAGTTTTTATGCCAATATGTATCAGTCCTAAAGTTTTGTCTCATTCACGTCCTGGAGACTATAATTTACTAATTTTCATGTCTCCTATAGTGTTGTACATAATACTGCTCAATAAATATTGTTGAATGAATATTAGAACAAATAAGACACAGGCCCAGAGATATCTGTATATACAGGTGACAAATTGAATACTGGTGTTATAATTTTAAAAAGTGTTTAGTGGGATTTCATTCTGTAAAAACCTTTTTCATAATTTGTCATGATACCTGAAATCATTCCATTGGAATTCATCTCTTCATGTCTTGAAGATCTTTTGATTTTCAGAAGTATCCTACTCAAAGAGATGGACATCTGTGGTCTGACAACATCTCATCTCAGGTCCCCGTTTCTCATAAAACTGCAAAGATAAGTGCCCAATGAATGGCAAAGATCATTGTCTGCAGGATGTCTGGGAAAAGGGAGATTGCTGTAGCTTGGAATTTCAAGGAAAGGGAGGTACTTGAGATAGACTTTGAAAGAATGTTGTTTTCAGAGAGGCAGGGAGGAGGAAAGAGATGTAAATTGAGGCAAGCACTCAAACTATCCCAAGAGAGCAGCAAATACCCCTGCTGGGAGCAGTTCTCCAGGCTCCCTTCTCACAGTTAGAGTTGCTAATTTATCACTGCTCATTACTGAACCTTTTTATAGGTTTATTTTTCAGGAAAAAGACAGGCGTGTCCTAATTGGGTTTTCCAGACCTTGGTTATAACTCTGATTGCTGTGATGGCATTTTGGTAAGAAAAAGTTCACTGTTATGCCATGTCAAGCTCTTTTGTTCCTTCCCATGTTTCTTTGATCACATATGAATTGGGGACTGGCCTGTTTACTTTGAAGACAAGAAGCCCTTTAAACTAGACACTGAACTCTGATAGCATAGAAATGAGGGAACCCTTTTTGAAAACACTTATTTTGAAGAAAAAAGCACAGGCTTTCTGCCTTAAATGTGACATGATTTTTTTTCAATTAACTGCTATGTTTAGCAGCAAACTGTGCCTTTCGTGTGTGTGTGTGTGTGTGTTTGTGTGTGTGTGTGTGTGTAAGTCTTTCTTAGCTTTGCAAACAAAGAGTTTTCTCAAACTCTGTTTTCTTTTCTGTTGACCTTGGAGAAAGGAGTAAATAGGAAATCAAGTATAATCCACTCTCCCCTGGTCACTCATATTTATGGTAACTCTTCGGGATTCTTCAGGGAAGACTTTTCACCAAAGGGACACCAAGATATATCATGTGATGGAATTGTAGCCAAATATACTAAGCAGTTAAACCAAGCAAATACAGTGAGGACAGCAGTATTTGCTATGCAAATTGGGCAACTTTTGACACCATACCGCCTCTGCAGCCCGCAAAGGCGGGAGGCAGCCTTTGCTAGAATGCAGGGCCCTTTCTCAGGCCTCTAGGCTTCTGCTGCTATGATTCCCCTCCCCCACCACACTGGGCCTTTGAAACCTGGTCATCTTGCTGTGTTCTCTTGCCTGTCTTCTCTGGGCCTTTGAGTGCACCTGTTTTTTTCTTAGTCTGACTATTCATATGGTGAAAGGGTATTTATCTGTCACTCAAAAAATGCTTTGTTAGCATGGGAAAGGACTGGCTTCTGGGGCCTGTCTTAGGGGAGACAATTATTCTCAGGGGCAAAGCAAGCTGTGGTCTCAAGGTGCTTCCAGTTCCTTGACCTAAAGCAGCGTCCTAGCTACAGAAGATAGTGTAGCTTTATCTGTGCCCTTCTTGTTCCTTAGTGTTTTTGCTTTTGACTTGCTACTGCCCACTGTAGGGAGATACCCAAGTATTTGACACCACTACCTAGAATTCCCATTATAAACCTTTGCACTTTTCTTATTCTCCCAAGTGTGCCTGTCTTCTCCTGCTGGGATTCCCAACTCAGGAGAGTGTGAACCTCTATCTTAGTGGACATACTTAGTATTCTCTAGAGACACAGATTCCCAGCCTGATGGAAAAGTTATAAGAAGTCTAATTGTAAGGTAAAGAGACTGCTTTTTAAACATGCTTATTAGATCTTATTATTTCCAATATTGTTTACCACTAAGACTGTAGATGGTAGGTATTGGGTTTATTATCTTGCTTCTGGCCTGTGGTATACCTGAGTAGGGTCAAAACCAGGGTTTGCCCCCAAAGAATGGAACAGATGTCCATTTCATTATATGGTCCTAGAAGTTTTCTGGGCTATGCGTTGAGGCAGATGCTGGACACAAATCATAAAGAGTATGTTAGAATTGGAATGGGGAGATGGAGAGTGGGAGAGGTAGGAGAACAAAGAAGGGGAGACTGTGACACAGGACTTTTCTCAGCCTTTTCGCTGGACTCACAGCAGTGGTGCCCCATCTCCTTGACCCGCTGTGGTCAGCTGAGTGGGAGCACATAAGAGAATGAGTGCAGGGTTTGGTCGGCCACTCCAGGTGCTGATACAGGAGCAATCTCCATGCAGGGCTCATAGCCAGTCCAGGCATGTCACCCCAAGGGGAATGGGGCAGTGCCCTGGTGAGGGTGCCTGGGACCCTGAAGCCCCAGAGGGGGTGTTAGGTGCTAATCAGTGTTTTTAGCTCTGCCATCTGCAGCCCAATGAACAGCAGAGTGTTAGCAGCTCAGTTGACCCCTGGCTTTGTCACATGGGGCAGCTGCCCTCCACTGGTGAAGGCAAAGGGCCAATGATACAGCCTTTCTGGGTACCCATGCTCGGTGAGTCCCAAGCTCTTGTCCAGCGTCTGAGAAGAATGAGGTCACGCTGATGATTGAAGAGTGATGAAAGCAGAGAATTTTACTGAGCAAAGAAAACAGCTCTCAGCAAAGAGGGGAGCTGAAAAAGGGACAGAAAGTTCAGGTCGTCTTTCCTGAAGTCAGGTTGTCTCTTCCCTGAAGTCAGGTCATCTCTTCCCCAAATTCAGGTTATCTCTGTCTCTACTGACTGAGTCTGATGTTTTTATAGGCACAGGATAGGGGCACGGCAGGCCATAGGTAGTATCGGAAAAGGCAACATTTGATTAGTTGAAAGGCATTATTCAGAAAGACCCACTTGGGAGAGAGTGGGAAAAAATCAGGAATAGAAGTTCTCACTCTGGGCTGTGGGTTTCAGGCTGGTTTTGGCTTGAAGGTGGGGTTTCACTGGGGACCCAACCCTGTTTGGCTAGGATTTCTCTGCCTCCTGCCTCTATTAACTGGACCACAGCAAACAGTTGCCACGATGACACTATAAACTCTCTCTGACAGCATCTTTGGGGTTCATCATCACTTTTCCCAGGCAGGGCTGTGCCTGCTGGGCAGCAAACCAGCTGCTGCTGAGAACACTTTGGGAATTTGTTCTTTATAAGCACATATGGCACAGTTTTTTTGTGTATCCTAATGATGGTAAATCCAGCACCTTTGATGGGAAGCAAAATAATGAGGAGTCAAGTTTGGAGAACCAGGTGTGAAGTCAAACTGGCAAGAAGTCAAGTCAGGTAACTCTTTCAAGCCTAGCACAAAACAGTGCTGTAAAGCCATCAGCAGACTTTCTGTGTGACTTGTGAGAGGGTTCTGAAGATGTCCCCCAAAGAGGAGAACACTAAGTATTTGGATGCATGAGGATTGTTGGGAATAGCTTCCCAAGGCTCGGAACTCTTAAGGAAAGCTTCCATTTGTTTATGTAAGTAAGTTCCAGTGATGGGGGAGAAGACACCCTCGTTATTTTTCAAGTCTCACAGTGTGGAAACAAATACTTTCTTGCAGTTCTTTTCCTTCCTCTGACCTGTTCAGTGTATTGTGCTCTGAAAAGACAGGCAGCTGGAAGGAAGATGTCAGAGAAGCAGCCAGAGGGTTTGGCATCCACAGCTGACTAGACCTGTGCCGCCTTCCATCTCCCAATGCGACAGTGCCAATGCCCTCCACCGGTGGCACGCAAACTGTGCTCTGACTCTTTCCTGCAAGGAGCAGTTGCCTCCAGCAACTTACATGCTTCCTCTTGTAATCTTCCACTAGTGACAGGCACCTCTGAGACAGCTTGCCAGGGCTAGGGGGCTGCTCTATGTGGAAAAATCCATCAGCATGGAATACCCTAGGAGCCTCTGAGCTCTTTTTCTCTCCAGGGCAGAAAAGCATAACTGTGCTGGTTTCCATGGTGTTTCTGTCAGCCGTGGCCATCCCCTCCCCCCTGCTCCCATCTGTGTGGCCTGTGAGAGTACATCTCTGGCCAGCTGGATGTGTGAGATATATCTGGAAACAAATCTGCCACATAATGTTTTTTTTTTTTTTTTTTTTTGACAGTGCTTTGACGATAGTTGCCCTTTATATACTTAGCTTAAAAGATCAAGACCGACGTGTCCCAAATCTCCCTCCAAGGTGAGAGTTCAGTTCAATTTTCTGGCCTAAAATTCCTTTGGAGAGAAGGATTTTTGCAGCCCTCTTTCATTAATCATTTCATTCTTTTTCTCCAGCAATATCACAAGCTCACAGGAGCCGGCTCTGCTGCCCACAGCCTCCTCCTCAGGTAAAGGCTTCACATTCCTCACCCTCAAACCCGGTTTCAAGTGAACTGTCAACAGAAGAAACCAGCCTTTCAGGTTAACCTTCTTGCTTCCCCTCACCCCTGCCCAATGCCTTGCAGCACCTAATACATCCCTGGTAACCACACCAGCCTCCTTACAAGTACCTGAAATTACTTTCTGTGAAATCCTGCCGTGTCAGGAGACTTATTGCTGCCCCATCCGGGGAATGAAAGAAGTCTCTTCAAGTCCTGTGCAAAGACAATCTGAGGAGAAGGAATTCCATCAGAGGCGATGGTCAGGTAAATGATGTTCAAAGAGAAACAACTAGAGCTTTGAACTTGAGGTTGTTTTTCTTGTCACAATTTACTTAGATGGTCATTAATGGTTCCAGATAATGGTTCCATGCTTCTATTTGGGGTGGCAAAATCTTTAAAACACAAATACACAACTGCCAATCATCTGTAATATTGAGTTCCTTGCCCAGGAATGAAATTTTGGTTGATTCAAGTACTTATAATTTTCACCAAGTGAAAGGTTCTCATTTGTCCATTGCCAACAAGGATAGTAATAGTAGCACAAGCGAAGTAATTACATGCACGTGGGTGGATTTTTTTGGCTCATTTAGAGTTTAAAAAATGATGTGGTATCTGGGCTCTCTGCCTAAACTGACTAGGGCAAAATGTAAGAGACTTTGGAAACTCTAATTTAGAGTTCAGGGTGAGATTTAAGGCAGTGAAAAACACAAGACTGGCATTCCACTTTCAGAATAACTTTTTCCTCTTCCTCCTAGGGACACACACACACACACATACATACCAATGTTATTCAAGTAACACAATTTTCATGGTAAAAAAAAGTATAGAAACTTAATCAAGGGCTGCAAATGTAATCATATCCATAAGATTACATACAAGCCTTCCAAATGTATACTAATTTATTATTGTTTTTAGAAATTTTATTCTATATATACATATTAATAAATAGTAATATTAATGATGATGCTAATAAGGATACATATTACTATGGCTTATTGATTAGGATACTGTCATAACAACCACTCTTAAATAACAGTGGCTTCTTATGGCAACAATTTAATTCTGAGTCACTCTATATATTAAATGTGAATCAAAAGAGAGTTCTTGGTCATCATGTCATTTAAAGTCCAGCTGATGAAGATTCCATCACAATAATTATTTCCACAGTCTCCGTAGTAGTGGTAAAAGAACAAGGCAAATTATGTTCCGACTCTTAAAGCTTCCACCTATGTAACACATATCACCTCTGCTTATACTTCATTGGCCAAAGCAAGTCACGTCACATTGGTCATGTCTAATTTTTAAACGGATGGGGAAGAACAGATCTAACATGTATGGAGAAGATGAACCAGAATACTTATAAGTGGTGCTAATGACCTACATAGAATACGGTCAGTGGTTGAAATGTTGGGGTGCAATGTAATTTCCTTTCCCTTTTGACATTATTGCATATCCTAGTCTTGGTTAAATAACTTTTACAAATTGTCATCATCATCATGATTATCATGTTGTAATGAGGTATTACTCTACGCTAGGTACTGTCATAAGTAGTTTACATGAGTAAATTATTTAATCTTCACAAGCCTACAAACGAGGTGCTATTATTATCCCAATTTTTTTTTCCAGTGGGGAAGCTGAGACACAGAGAGTTCTTTCACTACAGCAATAGGAGACAATGAGCTTTTCTCATGAAAACTATTTTTGATTGAACTTAGGAGCAGATGCATCACTATGGAGTAGAACTAAAAGCTTCATTTTAAAGAAAGGAATTCATTTCAGTCATCTTATTCTCAATATTTTTAAATATGAAAAAATCTAGGACTATCACAGAAATCCCCAAGGCTTTTATCCCTTGTGAAAGCACATGGAACCTTGTGGCTGGTAAACACTTTTCTTACTTTGGGAGCCCATGCTGGAGACACTTGATGTTCTTTTCTCAAAGCGGTCCTCAGAAGAGACCATCTCACCTATGAGAGATGTACTAATAACAGATCCTGAATAGGAAGAGGTTGTAGACTGGTCCACTCTTCATTTTCAAGGGTTTCTTGACCTCTGAACAAGTTCATTCATGAAGTAACCAGCTGTTCACATCAAGGGAATATAGTCATGTGCCACATAATGATGTTTCAGTCAACAATGGACCATATATACACTAGTGGCCCCATAAGATAATAATTGAGCTGAAAAATTATTATTGCCTGGTGACGTCTTGATGATCCTGACCTTGTATAGGCCAGGCTAATGTGTATATTTGTACTTTAGTTTTTAATGAAAAGGTTTAAAAGTAAAAAATTTTTTTAAATAAAAAAAGCTTATAAAATAAAGATATAGGAATAGGAACAGCTCCGGTCTACAGCTCCCAGCCTGAGCGACGCAGAAGACGGGTGATTTCTGCATTTCCATCTGAGGTACTGGGTTCATCTCACTAGGGAGTGCCAGACAGTGGGCGCAGGTCAGTGGGTGCGCGCACCGTGCGCGAGCCGAAGCAGGGCAAGGCATTGCCTCACTCGGGAAGCGCAAGGGGTCAGGGAGTTCCCTTTCCTAATCAAAGAAAGGGGTGACGGACGGCACCTGGAAAATCGGGTCACTCCCACCCGAATACTGCGCGTTTCCGACGGGCTTAAAAAACAGCGCACCACGAGATTACATCCCGCACCTGGCTCGGAGGGTCCTACCCCATGGAGTCTCGCTGATTGCTAGCACAGCAGTCTGAGATCAAACTGCAAGGCGGCAGCGAGGCTGGGGGAGGGGCGCCCACCATTGCCCAGGCTTGCTTAGGTAAACAAAGCAGCCGGGAAGCTGGAACTGGGTGGAGCCCACCACAACTCAAGGAGGCCTGCCTGCCTGTGTAGGCTCCAACTCTGGGGGCAGGGCACAGACAAACAAAAAGACAGCAGTAACCTCTGCAGACTTAAATGTCCCTGTCTGACAGACAGCTTTGAAGAGAGCAGTGGTTCTCCCAGTACACAGCTGGAGATCTGAGAACGGGCAGACTGCCTCCTCAAGTGGGTCCCTGACCCCTGACCCCCGAGCAGCCTAACTGGGAGGCACTCTCCAGCAGGGGCACACTGACACCTCACACTGCAGGGTACTCCAACAGACCTGCAGCTGAGGGTCCTGTCTGTTAGAAGGAAAACTAACAAACAGAAAGGACATCCACACCAAAAACCCATCTGTACATCACCATCATCAAAGACCAAAAGTAGATAAAACCACAAAGATGGGGAAAAAACAGAACAGAAAAACTGGAAACTCTAAAAATCAGAGCGCCTCTCCTCCTCCAAAGGAACACAGCTCCTCACCAGCAACGGAACAAAGCTGGATGGAGAATGACTTTGACGAGCTGAGAGAAGAAGGCTTCAGACGATCAAATTACTCTGAGCTATGGGAGGACATTCAAACCAAAGGCAAAGAAGTTGAAAACTTTGAAAAAAATTTAGAAGAATGTATGACTAGAATAACCAATACAGAGAAGTGCTTAAAGGAGCTGATGGAGCTGAAAACCAAGGTTCGAGAACTACGTGAAGAATGCAGAAGCCTCAGGAGCCGATGCAATCAACTGGAAGAAAGGGTATCAGCAATGGAAGATGAAATAAATGAAATGAAGCGAGAAGGAAAGTTTAGAGGAAAAAGAATAAAAAGAAATGAGCAAAGCCTCCAAGAAATATGGGACTATGTGAAAAGACCAAATCTACGTCTGATTGGTGTACCTGAAAGTGATGGGGAGAATGGAACCAAGTTGGAAAACACTCTGCAGGATATTATCCAGGAGAATTTCCCCAATCTAGCAAGACAGGCCAACATTCAGATTCAGGAACTACAGAGAACACCACAAAGATACTCCTCGAGAAGAGCAACTCCAAGACACATAATTGTCAGATTCACCAAAGTTGAAATGAAGGAAAAAATGTTAAGGGCAACCAGAGAGAAAGGTCGGGTTACCCTCAAAGGGAAGCCCATCAGACTAACAGCGGATCTCTCAGCAGAAACCCTACAAGCCAGAAGAGAGTGGGGGCCAATATTCAACATTTTTAAAGAAAAGAATTTTCAACCCAGAATTTCATATCCAGCCAAACTAAGCTTCATAAGTGAAGGAGAAATAAAATACTTTACAGACAAGCAAATGCTGAGAGATTTTGTCACCACCAGGCCTGCCCTAAAAGAGCTCCTGAAGGAAGCACTAAACATGGAAAGGAACAACCGGTACCAGCCACTGCAAAATCATGCCAAAATGTAAAGACCATCAAGACTAGGAAGAAACTGCATCAACTAATGAGCAAAATAACCAGCTAACATCATAATGACAGGATCAAATTCACACATAACACTATTAACTTTAAATGTAAATGGACTAAATACTCCAATTAAAAGACACAGACTGGCAAATTGGATTAAGAGTCAAGACCCATCAGTGTGCTGTATTCAGGAAACCCATCTCACGTGCAGAGACACACATAGGCTCAAAATAAAAGGATGGAGGAAGATCTACCAAGCAAATGGAAAACAAAAAAAGGCAGGGGTTGCAATCCTAGTCTCTGATAAAACAGACTTTAAACCAACAAAGATCAAAAGAGACAAAGAAGGCCATTACATAATGGTAAAGGGATCAATTCAACAAGAAGAGCTAACTATCCTAAATATATATGCACCCAATACAGGAGCACCCAGATTCATAAAGTCCTGAGTGACCTACAAAGAGACTTAGACTCCCACACATTAATAATGGGAGACTTTAACACCCCACTGTCAACATTAGACAGATCAACGAGACAGAAAGTCAGCAAGGATACCCAGGAATTGAACTCAGCTCTGCACCAAGCGGACCTAATAGACGTCTACAGAACTCTCCACCCCAAATCAACAGAATATACATTTTTTTCAGCACCACACCACACCTATTCCAAAATTGACCACATACTTGGAAGTAAAGCTCTCCTCAGCAAATGTAAAAGAACACAAATTATAACAAACTATCTCTCAGACCACAGAGCAATCAAACTAGAACTCAGGATTAAGAATCTCACTCAAAACCGCTCAACTACATGGAAACTGAACAACCTGCTCCTGAATGACTACTGGGTACATAACGAAATGAAGGCAGAAATAAAGATGTTCTTTGAAACCAATGAGAACAAAGACACAACATACCAGAATCTCTGGGACGCATTCAAAGCAGTGTGTAGAGGGAAATTTATAGCACTAAATGCCCACAAGAGAAAGCAGGAAAGATCCAAAATTGACACCCTAATATCACAATTAAAAGAACTAGAAAAGCAAGAGCAAACACATTCAAAAGCTAGCAGAAGGCAAGAAATAACTAAAATCAGAGCAGAACTGAAGGAAATAGAGACACAAAAAACCCTTCAAAAAATTAATGAATCCAGGAGCTGGTTTTTTGAAAGGATCAACAAAATTGATAGACCGCTAGCAAGACTAATAAAGAAAAAAAGAGAGAAGAATCAAATAGACGCAATAAAAAATGATAAAGGGGATATCACCACCGATCCCACAGAAATACAAACTACCATCAGAGAATACTACAAACACCTCTACGCAAATAAACTAGAAAATCTAGAAGAAATGGATAAATTCCTGGACACATACACTCTCCCAAGACTAAACCAGGAAGAAGTTGAATCTCTGAATAGACCAATAACAGGATCTGAAATTGTGGCAATAATCAATAGCTTACCAACCAAAAAGAGTCCAGGACCAGATGGATTCACAGCCAAATTCTACCAGAGGTACAAGGAGGAACTGGTACCATTCCTTCTGAAACTATTCCAATCAATAGAAAAAGAGGGAATCCTCCCTAACTCATTTTATGGGGCCAGCATCATTCTGATACCAAAGCCTGGCAGAGACATAACCAAAAAAGAGAATTTTAGACCAATATCCTTGATGAACATTGATGCAAAAATCCTCAATAAAATACTGGCAAACCGAATCCAGCAGCACATCAAAAAGCTTATCCACCATGATCAAGTGGGCTTCATCCCTGGGATGCAAGGCTGGTTCAATATACGCAAATCAATAAATGTAATCCAGCATATAAACAGAGCCAAAGACAAAAACCACATGATTATCTCAATAGATGCAGAAAAGGCCTTTGACAAAATTCAACAACCTTTCATGCTAAAAACTCTCAATAAATTAGGTATTGATGGGACATATTTCAAAATAATAAGAGCTATCTATGACAAACCCACAGCCAATATCATACTGAATGGGCAAAAACTGGAAGCATTCCCTTTGAAAACTGGCACAAGACAGGGATGCCCTCTCTCACCACTCCTATTCAACATAGTGTTGGAAGTTCTGGCCAGGGCAATTAGGCAGGAGAAGGAAATAAAGGGTAGTCAAATAGGAAAAGAGGAAGTCAAATTGTCCCTGTTTGCAGATGACATGATTGTATATCTAGAAAACCCCATTGTCTCAGCCCAAAATCTCCTTAAGCTGATAAGCAACTTCAGCAAAGTCTCAGGGTACAAAATCAATGTGCAAAGATCACAAGCATTCCTATACACCAACAACAGACAAACAGAGAGCCAAATCATGAGTGAACTCCCATTCACAATTGCCTCAAAGAGAATAAAATACCTAGGAATCCAACTTACAAGGGATGTGAAGGACCTCTTCAAGGAGAACTACAAACCGCTGCTCGAGGAAATAAAAGAGGATACAAACAAATGGAAGAACATTCCATGCTCATGGATAGGAAGAATAAATATCGTGAAAATGGCCATACTGCCCAAGGTAATTTACAGATTCAATGCCATCCCCATCAAGCTACCAATGCCTTTCTTCACAGAATTGGAAAAAACTACTTTAAAGTTCATATGGAACCAAAAAAGAGCCCATATCACCAAGTCAATCCTAAGCCAAAAGAACAAAGCTGGAGGCTTCACACTACCTGACTTCAAACTATACTACAAGGCTACAGTAACCAAAACAGCATGGTACTGGTACCAAAACAGAGATATAGATCAATGGAACAGAACAGAACCCTCAGAAATAACGCCGCATATCTACAACTATCTGATCTTTGACAAACCTGAGAAAAAGAAGCAATGGGGAAAGGATTCCCTATTTAATAAATGGTGCTGGGAAAACTGGCTAGCCATATGTAGAAAGCTGAAACTGGATCCCTTCCTTATACCTTATACAAACATTAATTCAAGATGGAATAAAGACTTACATGTTAGACCTAAAACCATAAAAACCCTAGAAGAAAACCTAGGCATTACCATTCAGGACATAGGCATGGGCAAGGACTTCATGTCTAAAACACCAAAAGCAATGGCAACAAAAGCCAAAATTGACAAATGGGATCTAATTAAACTAAAGAGCTTCTGCACAGCAGAAGAAACTACCATCAGAGTGAACAGGCAACTTACAAAATGGGAGAAAATTTTCACAACCTATTCATCTGACAAAGGGCTAATATCCAGAATCTACAATGAACTCAAACAAATTTACAAGAAAAAAACAAACAACCCCATCAAAAAGTAGGCAAAGGACACGAACAGACACTTCTCAAAAGAAGACATTTATGCAGCCAAAACACACATGAAAAAATGCTCATCATCACTGGCCATCAGAGAAATGCAAATCAAAACCACAATGAGATACCATCTCACACCAGTTAGAATGGCAATCATTAAAAAGTCAGGAAACAACAGATGCTGGAGAGGATGTGGAGAAACAGGAACACTTTTACACTGTTGGTAGGAATGTAAACTAGTTCATCCATTGTGGAAGTCAGTGTGGCAATTCCTCAGGGATCTAGAACTAGAAATACCATTTGACCCAGCCATCCCATTACTGGGTATATACCCAGAGGACTATAAATCATGCTGCTATAAAGACACATGCACACATATGTTTATTGCGGCACTATTCGCAATAGCAAAGACTTGGAACCAACCCAAATGTCCAACAATGATAGACTGGATTAAGAAAATGTGGCACATATACACCATGGAATACTATGCAGCCATAAAAAATGATGAGTTCATGTCCGTTGTAGGGACATGGATGAAATTGGAAATCATCATTCTCAGTAAACCATCGCAAGAACAAAAAACCAAACACCGCATATTCTCGCTCATAGGTGGGAACTGAACAATGAGATCACATGGACACAGGAAGGGGAACATCACACTCTGGGGACTGTTGTGGGGTTGGGGGAGGGGGGAGGGATAGCATTGAGAGATATACCTAATGCTAGATGACGAGTTAATGGGTGCAGCACACCAGCATGGCACATGTATACATATGTAACTAACCTGCACAATGTGCACATGTACCCTAAAACTTAAAGTATAATAATAAAAGAAAAAAAAAGAAAAGAAAAGACAAATATTTAAAGTAATGGATATCCCTTGGGCTAGGGGAGGGATAGCATTAGGAGAAATACCTAATGTAGATGACGGGTTGATGCGTGCAGCAAACCACCAAGGCGTGTGTATACCTATGTAACACACCTGCACATTCTGCACATGTATCCTACAACTTGAAGTATAATTTTAAAAAAGTGATGGATATCCCAAGTTACACTAATATGACCTTTATACATTATATGACTGTATTAAATTACCATGATGTACATTCACTACTCATTAATACAAATTTTTTTAAAGAAAATAAAATAGATATTTAAAATGTGAAAAATAAAATAAAATAAAATAAAGATAGAAAGAAAATATCTTTGTACAGCTGTACAATGTGTTTGTGTTTTAAGCTAAGTGTTATTACAAGAGTCAAAAAGTTTTTTAAAATTTAGAAGTTTATAAAGTAAAAAAGTTATAGTAAGCTAAGGTTAATTAGAAGAAAGAAAATTGTAAAAATAAATTTAGTATAGCCTAAATATATGGTGTTTATAAAGTTTACAGTAGTGTCCCAGGCCTTCAGATTCACTCACCGCTCACTCACTGATTGACTCAGAGCAACTTCCAGCCCTGTAAGCTCCATTCATGGTAAATTCCCTACACAGGTGGACTAGTTTTTGTCTTTTATACTTTATTTTTTACTGTACCCTTTCTACATTTAGAAATATTTAGATACACAAATACTTACCATTGTGTTACAATTGCCAACAGTATTTACAGTAACATGCTGTACAGGTTTGCAGCCAAGAAGCAATATAGCCTAGGTGTGTAGTAGGCTATACAATCTAGGTTTGTGAAGTACACTTTGTGATGTTTGTACAACAGTGAAATTGCCTAATGACATATTTCACAGCTTCATGTAGTTAAGCAATGCATGACTGTATTGGGAAGAATAGCCCTTATTAAACCAGATCAAGGCTCGTTGCTCTCTGTGACAATACAGAATTTTCATGTTAAAAAAATTATAGAAACTTAATAAAGGGCTACAAGTGTAATCATGTCCATAAGATTATATACAATTCTTCCAAATGTATACTAATTTATTATTGTTTTTAGAAATGTTCCCCTAAAAGCAATAGCCTAGAAACAAGATGAGTGTCTGCTCATCTTGTTTCTATAGCTATGTAAACTTCTAAAGAAAGAAGTGATTCCCAAGGAAAGAAAATTTGCTCCATGGTGCCAGGCTGTGTCCACCTAGACAGAACTAACAGCTTCTTTGACTACAAATGAAATTTATGTTCTGCCTTACTAGGCTCTGTGATACACTGGGAAAGTTGTTCCCTCTTCCTTTTGTCAACTGGAGAAAAATGGAAAGAATTCAAATGTTTGATTCCCTTTTGTCTTCAGAAAACCCAAAAACTTTTGGAAATTTAGTCACAGAATCTCAGAGAACAGCTACACAAGTGGCACCTGACTTTTTGGCCCCGAGAATCCACTATAAGCCTACTTTTACAATGATGTGATTGAGAAAATACATAAAGAACAAATGTAACTATAAGTTCAGTTAAGCTTTTAACTGAATTGTTTTTATTACTCCAACAGTGGCGTTTGAAAAATAGTACAAATCTATAGGAGATATGTTGCTTTTCAAGTCTACAGACAACACCACAGACCCCTTTATGCAATCACCCAAGGTTCCAAGGACCCCATGTCAGGAGAACTGCTGATTTATACCAAATTACCCATTTTGCAGCTGATGAAATGGAGGCACTGGACCTTGCTTAAGATTCCTCAGTTGAGTTTCTAGAAAAGTTGGAATTGAAATCTGGGTCCCCCACTTCCCTGTCCTGGATTCCTTCCCATTTGCCATCCTGCCTCCATTGATTTGGACGTGGGCTGTGCATGTACCTGAGATCAACTCTAGAAGGTGCAGAAAGTATCCACTCTATGGCCCCTTCTGCCTCCTCCTGGCAAGTTTGCCTCTGTCCATTGCAATGTCCCTGATGTGGGATATTTTGGAGTCTGAGCAAAGCCTCTTCTCTTCTGCTGCTGGTTTACTCTTCCCCTCTGTTCAAGGTACTGTATAACACCGGGCTTCTAAATACAAAAGAGGAGAAGTCTAGGAAAGTATTCTTTTCAGCCAGATGTTTCTAAGGCATGAAAGACCAATTAAAAATTAAGGAATAAAAATAAAAAAGAAATTCAAGAGTAACAAAAAAAACTTAGAAAAGCTCTCAGTGGGATGCAGAGTAATATCTAACAGTTTACTAAACCCCTAAACACATTTATGAGCCTCCTCCCTGAGGAGTAAGACTATAATAAAATAAGTGAAGGGAAATCAGCATTTTTATGACATGCTGAGCTCATGTCATTATTCTTCTTTTGGGCCAAAGTTGATCATATCTGTGTAAAGTGTCTTTCAGAAAGGTTATCTCTTCCTCTCCCCCTCACTTAATAAAAAGTTTGGGTAAGGCTAATCAGGAAGTGGAAAGTGAGTATTTTGGAATATTGAGCTTCTACTCTAAGGAACCATCTGAATGTGATGAATTAGATTTTAATCTACTTAAACCAGTAAAGATTTAAGTAGACAGGAGAGTTAGATATTAAAAAGTAAAGAGCCTGTGGAGAAAAGCATCTATGGAATTCTATAGAATATATTAGAGTTGGTGAAGATTTAAAAAAAATCTGGAATTCATGCTCATTTTGTTTTGGAGACCATGACTCTGAGAAAAGTGAATGGCCAGAAGAAAATGGTCCCCCGTTTTAAAGAACTCAGCCATCGACTGGTGGGGCTCATTGGCTTCTTCATAGTGCATGAGTCTGGTTCAGTGAAGGGAAGAGAAATGTATCCAAGATGCTGTACTGGACTCAGCCAGTACAAGTACAACACAGTCTTACAAGTAGTGCAATATACACCTTCTACCATGACAGGAGTATGCTTTTTTTGGGTACCATCCTAAATCTTTACTCTCCAGAAGTTTCTAATTTAGTTTATTGGGAGAGCTCATCTACCAATCGTGAAATATATCTCCAACTTTATAATGAAAACCGCAGGGGATGTACTATATGAAGCTTATAATGAATATCACTGGAAGGCATTTGTAAAATGAGATCAACCCTAGAAGGTGCTGAAAGTATGACTTTATGACTTCCTGTATGACTCCTGGAAGATTTATGGTTTTCCTATAACCAGCCTTTCAGAGTCAAATAGTCTTGTTTCAGAGAAGTGTCAAATGGAAGGTGTTTTATGGGAGATTTAAATTTTATTTCTTGCGTTTGAAAAGTCATTTTTATAATTCTGATCTGCAAGATTATCTTTCCTCATTCCCACCTATTTATTGCTGTTTTTTTAAAAAAACCTTACCCCACCAGGTACTCAATTGTATTCATAGGGTTCTATGTCTCCAGGACCTGAAAACACAGTTCTGTGGAAGAAGACAAATCTGTAGTTCTGTTGCCAGAATTTATAACGAGCTCTTTTTCTGCAAATTCAGCAGGCAAGTAGGACAAAAGGTAGGAGAAGAAAACACACAGGATAGAGAAGTCCTGGTTTCCACTTCTCTTTATGCCTCATTTGCCTTGTAAATTTACAACCTCCTGTGGAAGCAGTCTTAAGCAAAACTAATAGTAGAGACATGTTTGAAAATTATTACTGGAATAGCTAGAATCCAAGAAATCTGGAGGCCTTTTTGGCAACATATATGTTTACATGTAAAGGAAAAAAAATATTCAATTTTCTAGAAACTCCTCATATATCAGGACCCATTTCTTCTTAATGGAAAGCACCATGTTGGGTTCAGAAACTTGCCCTGCCTTCCAGTTCTGTCTTGCTTCCTTTTGCTAACAGAATAAGGAGTCTAGCTTCCCATGTTCTTTCTCAGCATCCCTCTGCACCCTTCCCCTGGGAACTTTCCCTGTGAATGTGTAAGAGGAAAGTTTTTTGGAGGTTAAATTGGTCTTCCCTCTTCTTTTCCGTACTCTTTCCCTGGCTCTCTTCCTTCCATCCTTTCACCCATATTCATTGAGCACCACTGTGAGCCCAGCATTACCCTATCTGGGATACAACAGTGAACAGGATGTAGTCTTCAAGGAGCTCACAGTTAGGTGAATGGGTAAGTAAACTAGTCATTCCACCTAGTGAAAGGAGTTGTAACCAGGATAGGGATGTTTAGGAGTGATTGTCCCCAAGTATTGTGTACTGTTGCTTTTGCTTTCTATCCTGAAATTGGATACTGAAACTTGAACATAGATCTAAATCTGCAAATTAAAAAAAAAAAAAGACTGCCAAAACTTCATAAAGTTATTTTGTTAGGTGTACTTAGCGACCCACTAAATGATTGCTTTCACTATCTACTTTAAAAAGATACATTAAAAAAATAGCCTTAACAACAATCATCTGAATGGTTACCTTTCCAAAATTGCATTTAAAATGCCTTTTGGGTGATGACAGGAGCCTAGTCACTCCCTGGGCTCCCTCCCTACAAGCCTGCTCTGGCCCCACGCCAGCAGCCTGATTCCTCCCTTCAGCTGGCTGCATCTCAGGCCTTACTTTAGACCAAGCTTGTCCAACCCGCGGCCCATGGGCCGGCCACAGGCGGCCCAGGACGGCTTTGAATGTGGCTCAGCACAAATTTGTAAACTTTCTTAAAACATTATGAGATTTTTTTTTTGTAATTTTTTTTTTTTTTTAGCCCTTCAGCTATCATTAGTGTTAGTGTGTTTTATGTGTGGCCCAAGACAATTCTTCTTCCAATGTGGCCTAGGGAAGCCAGAAGACTGGACACCCCTGCCTTAGAATTTAAGCTCAATTTTTTTCCTACATGGATCACATTTCACATTTTCCCAGAATAGCAAAATTGTGGACTCTGGAATCAGATGATAGTTTGAATTGGAAACTCTTTATTCCTATCCACAAGCTGAGTCCTTAGTGCCTCACTTAGCTTATCTGTCAAGCGGGGATAACCTCACTCTTGGACTTTCGTAAGGCACTCAGAACAATGTTCAATGAGGAGTAGGTGTTAACAAATAGTAGGTGTAATTATCATTGTTATCCTTCAGTGCAAAAATATATGTCCCACAGAATTTCCTCTAACATTTCATATTCAAGTTATTAAGCAATTGGGAAGGCATGCTTAATTTTTTAAATAAGTTTTGCTTATCTTTAGAGACCACAAACTCTACTTGTATGAAGAAGGTTAATGTTTCATTATTTTACTGTAGGAATAGTTTTGCTCCTATTTTTCTTCATTTTTACCCACTCTCTCCACTGCCCTTGGACCTATTCTCTATTTTAACAGGATATATTAAGCAGCAGAGAGGTCACAGAAGTAGGAAGGGTTGAAAAACCAATAGGGACCAATATACATTTGATGCTAGGCCGTGGTGCTACCTGGACTCAACTCTAAAGGGATTATTCTATGAAACAGTCCATCTCCTATCTCCATGCTTTCTCCTGGGATCTCCAGGGGTAGTTCTTTCTCCTTGCTAGTGTCCAAATGTTATATTTTTTCATAGCCTTTGCTTTCACTCAGAAAAAATAAATATGACTAATGAGTATGTCCCTACTCCTTTGCAACTTCATATGAGCCAGGCTTCAGTTGAGCAGAGAAGTTGACTTTAGGGCCTGTTATACTCACTCAAGAAGTAATATCAGGATCAAAAGAAGATCAACAGGAAGGCAGATGCTAGCTCAGTAAAAGGGAAAACTGCTATTTAGCATTGCCCAGCAGAAGAATGGGCAGTGAGTCCCTTGTCACTGGAGGTGTTCAAACAGAGATTCCTTGGTTATTTATTTCTTTTTTTACATTAGCGTGTGTGATTCTGAGATAGCAATATTAAGATGGATAAAAAAGAATCCAGATAATCTAAAGATAATAATTTCAATTAACAATGTTCATTCACAAACTAGATAGGAAATAAAACTATCATTAGCTTGTCATTAATCAAAGAAAGACGGTTTTCATAGATTGAGCAAGACATTATGCCAGGGGTTACAGAGGATTCAAAGAATATTAGTAGACATTCCCTATTCTGGAATTGTCAGGAAAGGCAAAAATACATGAAAAGTTAAGTAATAATACAGAGGTAATATGCCCTTCAGTATGGTGACAGATATATCACTGATTGATGACTGCATTGATGGTTCAGTAATAAGTGCTATGGCATTGGAAAGGAGGGATCTCTGAGCTGCAGACCTAGTTGGGGATGGTTTCTTAGTCCACTTCGCCGTCGTAACAGAATACCACTGACTGGGTGGCTTAAACCACAGATAATTATTTTCTCACAGTTCTGGTGGCTGGAAGTCCAAGACCAAGGTGTCAGCAGGTCTGATTTCTTCTGAGGCTTCTCTCCTTGGTCTGCAGATGACTGTCAACTTGCTGTGTCTTCAGATGGTCTTTCCTCTGTGCACACGTAGCCCTAGGGTCTCCCTGTGTGTCCTAACCTGCTTTTTTTTTTTTTTTTTTTGAGATGGAGTTTCACTCTTGTTGTCCAGGCTGGAGTGCAATGGCGCAATCGCGGCTCACCACAACCTCCGCCTCCCAGGTTCAAGTGATTCTCCTGCCTCAGCCTCCCGAGTAGCTGGGATTAGAGGCATGCACCACCATGCCTGGCTAATTTTATATTTTTTAGTAGAGACGGGGTTTCACCATGTTGGCCAGGCTGGTCTTGAACTCCCAACCTCAAGTGATCTGCCCGCCTTGGCCTCCCAGAGTGCTGGGATTACAGGCGTGAGCCACCATGCCTGGCTCCTAATCTTCTGCTCTTACACGGACACAGGTCAGATTGTATTAGAACCCACCCTGACAGCCTATTTTTAACTTAATCACTGCTTTAAAGGCCCTATCAACAAGCAGTCACATTCTGAGGTACTGGGGGATAAGGCTTCACTATATGCATTTGAATTTGGTAGCTGGGAAGGGGACCCAATTTAGTCCATAACAGATGACTTCTTGCAGAAGGAGGAGAATAAACTAGATCTATAAGAAACAGGATAGAGATTAGATGGGTTGAAGGATGGGAGACAGAAAGGGTAGGGGAACACTCAACTCACAGAGATGAACTAGGTCACACATGGGGTTTCCTCTCTTCTCCTGAACAAGCCTTCAAGATTGACAGACTTGTTTCCTTTTCAGAAGACAAAAGCAAATCAGTTTTGGCAAGAAATGCACTTAGCGGCCCTGACTGGGAGAGTGACTGTAAGTTGACATTTAAGTGACATTATTCTTTGGCTTTGTGGGGCCAGGCCAACTAACAAGTTGTAAAAGCATTGCTGGAGTGAGGAGCAGGGACAAAGGCTGCAGCCTGCCTGCCATGCATATCCATGGGACTGTGTGTTAAAATCGATGCCACCCTAACCACTAATGAGGCATTAGAAATGGTCACTCACTGTCAGACAAGTTGTGGTTGATCTCCATGGATGTTCATAATTTATTTGAACTTCCTGCCCTCTTCTATTCTGACTACATTTTTAGTTTGTCTTCTGTTTTCTGAAACAGATTGCATTTCATGTTGCACCTCCATTTTCAATAAATTTTGATTTAGTAGGACTTCCATGGTCCAGAAATTCTTTTGAATGTTATAGGGGATGTTTATTGGAGCCTGAGTTTTTATTAGTTTTTCTAATAGGTACTATAACCCCCCAAAAAGCCTTCTCCCCTTCCTTTTCCTCCTGTTTGTTTTCCATTTGAATACAAATGGAATCTCTTTACCTGGGAAACTCTTACTTCCCATTCTGTAATTTGAGGACTGTGGCTGGAATAAAATATTCTTTTTCCTTTCAGAAGAGTTTATTTTCTTTTGTCTATTTCTTCTCAATTCAGGGATTGATACAACCATCAGTTCTATTCAGATTATGGAAATCCAGCAAATAATAGATCATCAGTATTGCATTCAAAGCCTCCAGTGCAGGTAGGTAAGCCTCCCCAGCGTACCCTGGTTGTTTCTGGAATTTACCCATGGCTCTGGGTTTTTAAGACTGCAGTGGAAGCTAAAGCTACATGATAAAATCAATGTGTGCTTACATTGCTCCTTAAGTGAAAACATCTTTATTACATGGTGGGAGAAAGACTCATAAAACAGTTGGTATTAGCAAATGTCAATAAGCCACGGCCCTAGTGATTCCAGTCTCCTGGTTTAATGGATGGGTCCAAAGCAGAAAGCCTAGGGAGCAGCTCTGTTGCTGACTCTCTGAGGGTACATATCAGGGGCACAGAGCTGCCAGTTAATTTTATGGACAAGAAAGACATTGTTGCTGATGGCTCCAAGTTACAAGTGAGCTGACATTTGTATATTTTAATAACAAGGGATATCATTTTAATTGCTGAAAAAATATAACTTAGCTTTTCAGATAGGAGGAAAAAATCAGATATGGCAAAAGTTATCGGGACATCCATCTCCAGTGTATGCCTTATCACCTGTATCAAGGTAATGATACATCTAGAAGCAGAGGGTGCAAGTTGCTTCAAAGAGTACAGTGTGCCAGTTGTAGGGATTAAGAATGGAGAGGGCTGGGCGTGGTGGCTCACGCCTGTAGTTTCAGCACTTTGGGAGGCTGAGGCAGGAGGACTGCTTGAGCCGAGTTAAAGGTCAAGACCAGCCTGGGCAACATGATGAGATCCTGTCTCTCCAAACAAACAAACAAACAAAAAATTAGCTAGGCATGATGGCACACACCTGTGGTCCCAGCTAATTGGTGGGAGGATCTTTTGAGCCCAGGAGGTCGAGGCTGCAGTAAGCTGTGTGTTTGCACTACTGTACTCCAGCCTGGATGACAAAGTGCAACCTGGACAGACACACACACACACACACACACACACACACACGTGCGCAGAATGGGAGAGTTATTTTTCTTAATTTGATAACTGTTTCTTAGGCACCTGCTAGATTAAAGGCAAGGCCTGTAATTTGAACTAGTGTCACAAATCCTGTGGGTTTTCAGACTCATTTCTTTTCCAACCTGATATAACCTGGGCTTCAAGTTGATGGCTGTGAGTTATAAAAATAACATGTATGGTGCTTTATGATTTGTTTATGACCTCTATATTCATTATCTCATTGAATTCTCACAAAATCCCCATGAAGTTGGTATAATGTATCCGTGTTTTGTAGTTAAATTTCAGTTAAACTTGAAAAAGTTTGCCTAAGATCACCTATTAGTGGCAGATACAGCTATTAATTGATGTGGTAAGATGACCTAGTGAAGAGTCAGATGATTCAAGTTCAAGTCCTAGAACTTTGACAAGATGTTTATTCTCCCCAAATACCCATTTTTCAGCTATAAGATGGGGATACTTTCAAAACTGAGTTGGGTTGCTGTGAAGCATGCAGATAATGGGAGAGACATCTTAGGAAATGAATTCCATTTATCTAAGTTTCCCCTAGTCAAACAAACTGCTCCTGATCCCAATGCAGATCTTTCTATTTTAAAAAGTACATTGATTCACTGAAATAACACTGTTCTCAATTTGGTGTGCAAGTTGCACTCTTATTTTTTTCAGCTGTATTGAGGTATAATTGGCAAGCAAAAATTGTGTATATTCAAGATGTATAATGTTTCGTTTTGTTGTAATATACCTATCCAGTGCAAAATGCAAGATCTTTCCATTTCCTTTACTTTTGCTTTTTACCTTTTTAGCAACTTAGTTTAGCATTACTTAAAAATAAAATGACTGACTCTTTTTCCCATCGATCTGATTTTAAGTTGTTTTTCCATGTAATTCAAGGGATGGTCAGGTAATAAGGAGAACTTGTTTTAGAGACAATATGTCTTTTTGCTGGAGTTTTTCGTTACAATACGAATCAAAGGAATTTCCCTTTTATCCAAGTATCTCTCTTAAAGGTGTGGGGGGAATCTATGTATAAGCACTTGTCTTGCAGTCTTCTCCATTACTAAATGGTAATTAGAATTATAATAATTTTAGCAGATTCAGATTCTAAAAGTACCTGATACTTCCTCCTAGTGTTGCTCAAAAGGGAGTGATTTAGGGTAGAAAAAATGTATTTATTATTCTAGGGGCATTATTAGTTTGAGGCTTTGCCTCATTTGTCTTCAGAAATCTGTGTCTCTTTAAAGGGGACTAAAGTCATTTCCTGTGTGAAAAAGCCATTTCTTGGTCTAGGATTTGACTTTCCATCATTGTTTTTTTCTGTGTGTTCTAAAAAACTATAACTTTTTATGGTATATTTTATATTAAGACCTGAAAGAGATCACTCTGAATTTGACAGGTATATCCTAAAAACAAAAAAATGATACCAGGTTGAACTCAGTTTTCTATATTTATTATTTACTATATAATATTTCACAGTTTTTATGGTATATAATGAGTAGCAAAAAGGCCTTCGAAGACTTTCCTGCATATTTTGATTTGTGGTTTTATTTTTTTTCCATAATTAGATCTGGAAATTATAATTATAATATTCCTGTTAATAAACACACACCCACCAATGTCAAGTTCTCTCTGGAAATAAAGTAAGTGCATGGCTGTAAAAAACAATTTCATTTTTATCATTAGTTGAATATGAAGTCTGGATTTACTTCACAATTTGGTCAGTCGTTAAGAGGCAGAAAACTATCAGTTTGTGTTAACTAATGATGGTTTGAGAGGTGGCCTATTTGAGGGAAAGGTTTTCAAAATGAGGGCTGTGATCATCCAGGCTTTCTTCAGGGAATAGAAGGGCTCTAACCTCTATACCCATTCCTACAAAGTGGGAGTGATTTTGGTTTGATGCTCATAAGCTATAGACTTCCCCCGACTTTCTCACTTGGTGAGAGAGAATTGGAATGGGAACAAGAGTAATAACATGCCCCCCGATGGGAAGATGCACAGCTCCCAGTAGCAATGTTAATGCAGACACCACTCCTATTTTCCAAAAGACAGCAAAAAAAAAAAAAAAAAGGAACCAGAGTTTGGAATTGGACAGACCAGGGTCCAAGGATTCTGTCACTTACTAATTCTGTGATCTTGGACAAGCCACTTATCTTCTTTGAGCTACTGTTTCTTTATCTGTAATATAAGTATTACATTACACCATAGCACATAGAGCTGCTGTGAGAATTATTAATAATGGTGAAATTAATAACTGCCATTTGCTGAGCACAGACTATATGACAGACTTTAATACTGGGTCGTAAAATCCTCACAGCAACCCTCCCAGGTTGGTTGTTTTTTCTTAGTTGTTTATATTTTTGAGATTGGGACCCTTGGGTTTAGAGTTTCAGGACACATAAAAAAAAAAAACACACACACACATTCTGAAAATCACAGGTAGTAAGTGATGGAGCTGGGCTTCAAATTCAGTCCACCCTCTCAGCCATCACTGTCTTGTCCTGACTCCCCAGTGAGATGAGACATGTAAGGACACTGCCCTTTCCTGACACACAGTAAGCACACAATAAATGGTAGCTTTTATTAGGACTACCTTTCCTCCTAAATCACAAAACTCTAACTTAACCTATTCTTATCAGATATTTTAAATGATTATGGCACTTAAAGACTTTCCACTAAAAAATTGTGCAATGAGCTACTTTCCATGAAGATAAAAAATGGTTTTTTGTGTCTCCTGATTTTAGTCTCTCCTTTCCATCCCCCTCCACGTTTCCTTTCTTCTTCCCTTCCTTTTCTATCACTCTTTCCCTTCCCTCTGTCCTCCCCCCTCTCCCTCTGCTTGCCCAGCTCTGTTTTCCTCCTCCACCCTTCACCGCACGCCTTCTGCCTCTTCCTCTGTCTTATTCAGGCTTCATACTCTTTTTTTCATCAACTTTGCCTCTGTGAGGAACCAATGTCACTCAACCCAACTGCTTGCCTTGGAAAGGTTTCTTTTAAGCAGCTAATATTTTGTGACTCAGAACCTACCATATTTCAAGGCAGAGCAAAAGCTAAATGTACTATTCTTATAAACTGAAAGTACTATTATCTAGCACTCCTTGAGTAACCTGGAATAACATTTTCTTATTCATCTCTAGCTTGTAGTGGAAGGAAGTAAGGTTATATGCTATATCCCCTGAAGTGGCAGATCACCTTGAGCTGCTAAATCAGGACTTTTAGTTTACAAACCATTTTTTGTAAAATGGATGACTTAAAAATAACATATATACTCAACTGAAATTGTAGGTTGCCCCAACTTGTGCAAAAGGATTGTTCCCAAAGACAAATAGATCTCATCCCCTTGATGATGATTAATGGGCCAACCTCCAGAGAAGAAGAACCGTACTTTCTTGCAGACTTTCAACTCTGATAGCTTTAAAATCTAGTGATTTCTGATAGGACTCACTCCCAAACTCCTACCTGTATTTATTTGCCGTTTTATTTTAAACAATATCTGCCTAGACCCGGAATTTGCAAAATCAAAAATCCTGAAAGCTTCATATAAATGCAAACTCAGTGCCAGTCGAAAGAGAAGGAATATATCCAAAAATTATAAAAAATACATATGGAGATAAGTTTTGATGTGAGATGACATAAGTAAGTCATAAGATTAGGTTTTAAAAACTATCATACACAGCCAGGCTAACGTCTGTAATCCCAGCACTTTGGGCGGCTGAGGCGTTAGGGTTGCTTGAGCCCAGGAGTTGGAACCAGCCTGGGCAACATAGCGAGACCTTGTCTCTATAAAAAAATAAAATAAAAAGAAAAGAAAGAAAAAAAGAAACCATCATATACTATTTCGATAGCTATCTGAGATTGGGTTTCTTTTTGTAGTAATGAGATGTGAGCTGGCCTATTGGCATCAGTGAGCTTCGTGTGATACAATGCCTATTGTGAACTTTGAATGGATTTCCAAGTTACGTTCCCATTAGATCCTCCTCTTATCAAGATGTATCCTAGTAGAAGCTGGTAACTGCTTTTTCATGTGCTCTTTCTTTTCTTTGTCTCTTGAAGCACAACAGAGCCATTGATAGTCTTCCAGTGCAAATTCACCCTTGGAAATATATGTTTCCATAGTAAAAGGGGAACCAAAGGGATGGAAAGCCACAGAGAAATCTCCCAGGAGATGACACAGGTAATGTTTTCTGCCTCCTCTCTACCCCGCTGAGAGAGGGATACATTGAGCGAATTGCCAGTGTTTTCCCTCCCTGGCCAACCCTAGTCACAGGGCTTGGCTCAGCCTCTTCCTTGTGTCCTTATGAAGTTGCCTTCTAAGGCAACTTCTGTTCTGTTGCTAGGACTGTTCTAGCAACACCCATCAAAAGCTGTGATCCCGATACTTCTCCTACAGTCATTGAGGAAATGCTTTTTCAGCCTGTACTCTTTCCTACTGACTGTCAAATGTGTGTACGAAATGGATCCTCTTTTATTCATTATTTAGGGATATCAGCACATTTGGAGCCTCCCTGTAGCCCCATTTTCTGACAGCATGTTCCATTTCCGTGTAGCTGCACCGGTAAGCTTGCTTTTTCTTTTTCTTTTCAGTGAGAAAGAAATTGAGCAATTAAAAAAAAATCACTTTAACCACAGTTAATTTTTACATTAATCTTCCTCTTTTTTTTCTCCTTTTCTGACAGGATTTAGCTGACTGTTCAACTGATCCTTATTTTGCTGGGATATTCTTCACCGATTACTTCTTTTACTTCTATCGACGCTGTGCCTAATTTGTTCAAGTTTGGGGACTTTACCAAAGAAAAACACTCAGGAATTCATTTAACAGAAATGAACATCCTCTTGCAACTTCTTTTTTCTTCTTCGTAAAACATTTACGTTTATTGCTGAAGGACTTTTTCAGGCTTTAGCTTCCAACAGTTTTGAGACATTAATGAGGAGAATAAAATGTTTGCTGAAACTTGAAATAATGTGATGTTTGATTTTGCCATGACTATGAAGAAAACATTTCCTGGAGCAAACAGTTCTGTTGAATTTAAAAATACTATTTCTGGTATTAAGGAAGTTGTGAGCTCAAAATAAGGAGGTCTAGCCTCTATTTTGTTTTAATGTATTTTAAAGCTTTTGAAAAAAACCAAAAGGGCCATGTCGACTTCGGCCCACTAAACATAGACTCTTGAGAATGTGTGATATGGTATGTGGAGGAGTTGTGGGGGGTGGTATCTGATACTGAGCTCACATTTAGGCAAATTGTCCTGTGTGTGTGTGTGTATTGTATAAACACATACACTAGAGTACAGAATGTAGTTTGTTAATCAAATGGATTTAAGAGAAATAATTGCAACTCTGCTTTGCAATGCTTGATGGACACTAAACTGTGTGGGTAGGATATGCCCCCTTGAAAAGATGGAAACTCCTATACCCCAGAGCGCACTGAAATGAATCAAACTAGCCAGTCCTAAGCCTGCTTACTCTGCCTCACCTGTTCCTTCCCTCAGATTACCACAATAAAGGGTCATGTCTGCAGTTCCTCCTTCTCCCTCTGCCTCCTGACTGTTCGCCCTGGGAACAGTCCTGGTTCCCCGGGTGGCTCCCTCTGCCATGCCATGCCCCCTTGTCTTGGGGACTGTGAGTAACAAACTATCATCATTTGGATGGCAATTATCTCCTCATCTGCTGGTCTTATACCTCAAATTTTCTATTTATACACTGTTTTTTAGAAAATGGAGATCCAAGCCACCATCACTGTAGTTCCAGGTAACAGGGACGCTGAATGGCTGGCTTTGCCTTATCTCATTGTTGGTCTCTGGGTCAATTAGGATAAGAAATTTAATTTTTTTTAGCGTCACAGAGGTAATCAGCAGCAATAAAACATCCTCTTCCTTATTTTCAGCTATTATTAAATATGCGCCATATGGATGGAAATTAATTGTGAGACCCCAACAATTAAGAAAAGATATGGTTCTTGCTCTCACAGAAGGCATTTTAAAATAAACATATTAACACAAAGGTTGTTTACCCAGTTATTAAGAGCTGAGATTCTGAAGCTAGATGGTCTTAGCTTAGTCTTGAGTTCAAATCATGATTTTATCCGTGTATCTTTAGGCAAGGTATCTAATTTCCGTAAGTTGCAATTTCTTCACTTATAGAAGATAGTGAATATTTGCCACAGACAGGATTAAATGAGATAATGTATGTAGAGCACAGATGATAGGTTCTAAATAAAGGTGAGGTGTTATTGTTATATCTCCATAGAACACGTTCTAAATAAATGTGAGCTGTTATTGTTATATCTTCATAGAACAGAAAAATTATAAAGATTACAGTGGGATTATAAAGGGATTGAGTAAATACGCATACATCAAGGCATTTTCAACAACTATAAAAACTAAATTGTAGGCCGCATGCAGTGGGATTACACACCTGTAATCCCAGCATTTAGGGAGGCCAAGGCGGGTGGATCACCTGAGGTCAGGAGTTCAAGACCAGCCTGGCCAAGATGGTGGAACCCCGTCTCTACTAAAAATACAAAAATTAGCCAGGCGTGGTGGTGGGTGCCTGTAATCCCAGCTACTTGGGAGGCTGAGGCAGGAGAATTGCTTGAACCCAGGAGGCAGTGAGCCAAGATCACGCCATTGCACTCCAGCCTGGGCAACAAGAGTGAAACTCCATCTTAAAAAAACAAAACAAAATAAAAAAACCTAAATTGTAGACAGAACCATATATATGTATATCATATAATGTTTATATTTTTTCTTTTAAATTTATTTGTATTTTTTTTTTTAGAAACATGGTCTCACTCTGTTTTCCTGGTTGGAGTATAGTGGAGTGATCATATCTCACTGCAGCCTTGAACTCCTAGGCTCAAGAAATCCTTTTACCTCAGCCTCCCAAGTAGCTAAGATGACAGGTACATGCCACCAATGCCCAGCTAACTTTTTTTTTTTTTTTTAATAGAGACAGGGTCTCACTATGTTGTACAGTCTCATCTCAAACTCCTGGTCTCAAGTGATCCCCTCCTTCCTTGGCCTCCCAAAGTGTTGGGATTACAGGCCTGAACCACTGCACTTGGCCCCCTATATTTGGAAAATTATTTTCCCTTTTATTAATACTAATAGCATAACTTTTGTAGAAAATGGAATAAAGTAGTTAAATTCTCGGGAGGAGCATTTCAGGATCCCTCTATTTTCTTAGACTCAGATTCAAACTTGGTTCTCCTAAGCTGTAGTGTCAGCCTGTCCTAGCATGACTTAGGTCTAGATACTGTAGTTGTAGCACCATTTAAAAATGGGATCCTAAGTGGTTGATGTGGGAGAGATTCCATTAATTTGACTCTTCTCCTAGTAAAGGAATGTTTGTCAGCTGCAGAATTACAAGTGATCTTTTTGGCACATAAATCCCACGTTCTTATTTATGCACTTAAGCTTGGGATAATATGGTGGGTTTCAGATATCTAATGTAGTTCAGAAATATTGCCTATAAAGGGATTTCTATAAAATGAGTGTCATTTTCTCATTAAATTCCATTAAAAGACTGGAAGTATTTTCCTACAGAAAAACTTCTATAGGAAATTGTGTTGAAAGCCTTCAGAAAGGAAGGATTTAAGATAGTGAATAGATCTATGGCAACCTGTGACATGTTGGGATTAGTTAGGTCTATTGGGAGAACAGACTTTGCTGGAAGATTCTCTTTGTATTTGCAGCACTTTTCCAGCTGTGAGATATTCACTGTGGACCACACTGCTTCAGGCCACAAGACTTTCCTTTTATGCCAGAGAATTTTCTACTCTCTACTGGAATACCCTCAAAATCAAGTAAATTAAAGTGTCTGTAACAGTCTCCTCCCAGAAACTTATAACCCAATGCTAATCATGAGAAAAACACCAGACAAATCCCAACTGAGGGGTATTCTACAAAATATCTGATGAGCATTCTTCAAGTGTCAATCAAGGTCATCAAAAACAAGGAAAGTTGGGCTGGGAACGGTGGCTCACGCTTGTAATCCCAGAACGTTAGGAGGCCAAGGTGGGCAGATCACCTGAGGTCAGGAGTTCCAGACCAGCCTGACCCACACGGAGAAACCCTGTCTCTACTAAAAATACAAAATAAGCCAGGCGTGGTGGCGCGTGCCTGTAATCCCAGCTACTCGGGAGCCTGAAGCAGGAGAAACGCTTGAACCTGGGAGGTGGAGGTTGCAATGAGCCGAGGTCATGCCATCGCACTTCAGTCTGGGCAACAAGAGCGAAACTCAGTCTCAAAACAAAAAAACAAAAAAAACAAAAACAACAACAACAACAAAAAAAAAAAACAAGGAAAGTGAGAAACTGTCACAGCCGAGAGGAGCTTAAGGTGACATGATGATTAAATGTAATGTGGTGTCCTGGATGGGATCTTGGAACTGGAAAAGGACATTAGGTAAAAACTAAGGAAATCTGAAAGAAGTATTAAGTAAAGCATGGACTTGAGTTAATAATAATTTATCAATATTGTCTCATTAATTGTGACAAATATACCACACTCATGTGAGATGTTAACAATAGGGGAAACTGGGTGTGAGGTTGATGGGAACTCTGTGTACAATTATCTTTGCAATTTTTCTGTAAATCTAAAACTGCTCTAAAATAAAATGGTTATTTTTTAAAAACTCAGAAAAAGGTTCATAAGAGCTGGGCTGAAAAATCACATCCTGCTACCAGGTGCCATTTGTAATAACGTAGGGATAAGTTCAAGCATGAAAAATAGGTACTATATTTAACTTCAGGTCATCAAAGTATCTTAGTTCCCTGCTTTGACAATTATTTAAGGTCAGATTCTGTATATCAATCTAGTTAGCCCCAAATATTAGAGAGTATTCTAAGATAATCATATAACATAAAGAATTAACAATACTTTTTCATGAGTTCTAATAAAGCTTCTCAAACAAGATTTTGAAAGCTCTGTCAAAATTTTTTTAAACGATTGAACCATAAAAATTCACTTACAACAAATAACTGGAATGTATGTGTTCAACCCTCCAGCATCTAAAAATTGAAAACACTTTATAGTGCTCATAACCCATCTCTTTTTCTGTTTTTATTTTATTTTATTAATTAATTAATTTTTTGAGATGGAGTCTCACTCTGTCGCCCAGGCTGGAGTTCAGTGGCGTGATCTCAGCTCACTGCAGCCTCCACCTGCTGGGTTCAAGCAATTCTCCCACCTCAGCCTCCTGAATAGCTGGGACTACAGGCATGCACCACCATGCCCAGCTAATTTTTTGAATGTTTAGTAGAGATGGGGTTTCACCATGCTGGCCAGGCTGATCTCTGTTTTTATTTTAATATATTTTTCCTATATAATTTTTGGATTTCAATATTAGTGACAGATTCTTAACAATATATTATTTAAATGATGAAACTAAAATCTTCAAAAGAAAAGCAAAAAATAAAAGCAATCTTAACAGTTTACAAGTATTTTCACTGATGTCTCATTTGATTTTCACAACACTGTGATGTTGGGAGTGAGGGGAAGTTTTCATGTTTCTCCATTATATAATTAAGGAAACTCAGGCACAGAGAGGTTAAGCAAGGATAAGAGGTGAGCCGGGTTTTCTGGTGCTAAGTTTCATCCCTTTCAACTCCATTACTTAATTTCCCCATTGAGATTTGTTTCCTCTCTTCATGCCTCTTTGGAGTTGTGAGAGACCACCAACTCAGATATTGACCCACTGAAAAGTCACTAACACACCAATGGCTCTAGAAAGTGCTATTTCTTCAGACTTCTTAAGCAGATAGATTAATTAGAGGCCATTTTGTCAAAATACAGACTAGGTAGAGAACAGAGGGACCTAGATGGGTGGAGTCTCCTATCACCAGCCACTATGTTACATCTTCTGTTGTGCCAGAGCTTAACAACTCACTTGAGAATGCTAAATATCAACCGCCATTTGAGAAACACTTCAGTAGAATCTTCACTTGGCAAAACTAAAAGGGTTTTGGCTTTCATTTCTTTAAGGACATGTGTCACTGATTTTTGTGAGTGATTCTAAACAGCCAGTTGAACTCTTAGGAAGCATTCAAGGATTAAGAATCTAGTGAAGGCCGGGCGGGGTGGCTCACGCCTGTAATCCCAGCACTTTGGGAGACCGAGGCGGGCGGATCACGAGGTCAGGAGATCGAGACCATCCTGGCTAACACGGTGAAACCCCGTCTCTACTAAAAATACAAAAAATTAGCCAGGCGTGATGGCGGGCGCCTGTAGTCCCAGCTACGTGGGAGGCTGAGGCAGGAGAATGGGGTGAACCCGGGAGGCGGAGCTTGCAGTGAACAGAGACTGCACCACTGCACTCCAACCTGGGTGACAGAGCGAGACTCTGTCTCAAAAAAAAAAAAAAAAAAAAAAAGAATCTAGTGAACTTTTGTTGAGTGGTTGTTTAAAGCTTGAAGAAGAAGTGCAGCTTCAGAGACTTCCAATTTACCAACAGTGTTGAGTATACTACCCCATCATTTTTGGGGCTGGATTCTGTGAATGGGAAAGTCTTTCTCAGCCCTTAAGATATATAACTGGAGCAGAAATGAGTGCCAAAGATCACAGTCCCAATCCTTCAACTTCTTTATGGCGCCATACAAATATAAAATGAGATCATTATTTTAGGAAGATTCCTGATAACATGTCTTTGCCAGAGCTGAGTTCTCAAGACATTTTTAGCTGTACCAGACTGACCCACTGTTTAAATTCAAAAATAACTGGGAAGAGAACTAAACTCAGAGCCAGGAGACTTGGGCCTAATAATGGCTCAATAACTCGTTATTGGTGTTGTTGTGGATAATTCACTTAACTTCTATGAGTTTCACTTTCCCAGTTGCAAAATTGGATTTGTAATAGTTTTGACTACTACTAAGGGTTTTTGTGAACACTAAATGAGATATTTACATGAAACCTCTTTGCAAAGTGGAAGATGCTATATGAATACAGAAGTCACTAAGAATGGTCCCTGGGAAGACATTATTTTGAATGAATAAATCAGATGTTAGAAATTCTTATTTTAATGAGTTTCAGTCCATGATGCTTAGGGTAAGTTATTTACATTTCTAGCTACTGTCTTCTTCACCTGGAAAACATGTTACTTAGCATATAGTAGATGATCAATTAACATTTTTTAAGCAAAAAGTGGGTAATAGAAATATTTTCCTCTTATTTACCAGGGACTATGGCAAGATGATACACTAAAACAGATTTGAATTCCTCTCCCTGTTACTGTGACTTTTTTTATTGCTACTATTTAAAACAACAGGATTATTATTATATTATTATTATTGTTTGGAATAATAGGTTATTGTTCTCTTGCCCAAGCTCATTTAAAACACTTCTAAATGACTTCCCATAGAAACTAGAAAAATCAAATGGCTTATCATTTGTCTGTTAGAGGATTCCAGAACCATGATAGTCAACTACAGCTTATTATTCATTATTTATGTTTATATTGCTGCATTTAATTCTGTTCAGCGCAACTGCATAAGTATCTAAATTAGTTTCAGGTTAATTGTAGAGCATTTAATGAATGTTTCATATTATATCTAAACATTGAATGCAATATGTCAGCAATTAGGCTGCTGTAGTATTTGCCCTGATGTGAGCTGTAAGATCGTGGGCCTGTCATCGTATTCAGTTACCAAGAAACCTTTCCTTTTAAGTGTGGACGCGCTTGGTTTTCAGGAGAAGTATCAGGAATTATCTACAGTAGAGAAGCTACTCAAAGTTATGTAAAAAGAAAAAGGCTCTTAGTCACTTCTTGGAGGTAAAAAACAAAAACCAAACAACCTCCCCCACCCGCCACCACACAGACACACAAAAAAAACTTCAGCCTAGATGAACCTGCACATATTCCTTCTGCCTCTGAGCTCTGTAATATGGTTTATTCATTTTCACTCACTCACTCACTCACTCACTCATTCGCTCACTTAAAAAACATTTATGGAGGACTTTCGGTGTGCAGACTTTATACAAGGTGCTAGGATACAACAGAAGCGTGGCATCATTGCTGACCTTTTTGAGGCATCATGGACTAGCCAGGCAGCCACACAGTCAGCCATCACACAATACCAAACTGGAGTTGTGGCATTGACATTGTGCTGGGAGAGAACAGGAAAGGGGTCATAAATTCTGCCTTTCAGGTAAGTGAGAAAGAGGAAGCAGGAAAGGGAAGACAAGCAGGAAGAAGCATCTGAGCTATCTAGGTCTAAAAGGATGAGAAGGGTTTTGGGGTTTTTGTTAAACAGAAATAGAGAAAGGTAGATGTTGCATATGAATCAGTTTTTTATAAGAAAGAGTCTGATTTTAAGTGCACCAGGAACTGCAAAGTAATTCCTACCCTCTCCCATCTTAAGCCAGCTCTTCTGTTAGTTTTACTAACAGGAGAGGCACTCTTATTTCTGAAAGACACCACTTCCTTTCCTCAGCTCCAAAAGCCAGCCATCTGTCCCAGGAGATTCAAGGAAACTGTGGGAAAAGCAAAACATGTTGGATGGAGCATGGGATGACTCAGTGAGCTGGCGATGAGACTGTGGGTGGGGAGGCTGAGCCTGAGGACAATGACTGATTCATCCCCAGGTACTGCTGTCTCTCTGTGCTACCATAGAGATAAAATTTGTGTAGTGAGCAAGGGCCACAAGTCTTTTGGTCACTCCACCCATTTATAAATAAAAAGTTTTCCTTCCTAAAGAAAGTTTACTTCTATTTTTAAGTCTCAGGTGCTCATGGTGGGAAGAGCTGGGAGAATCTAAGTTCTCCCTGCATGCCTTTCCCCTTCTTTTGGTAGCAGCACCCTGATTTTTCCTTTAGTGAACTCTCATGCCGTAGTGCTCAGTCTCTATGAATCAGGTGAGGCTGATACCATCCCATCGCTCCAGAGAAGAACACATGACTCAGGCTTTGGCAAAGACAATATTTCATTCCCTTGGCTACAGTGATTGCTTTAGGGGTAAGCATATGACCCAGGTTAGGCCAGTCACACTCATCCTTGGGTGTCTGACTGAAACCATAAGCAAAGAGGTACTCTCTGTGGACGTTATTAAGCTGGCAAGAATAAGCCTGGAGCTTCTGAGAACCACCTTGCCATCATGGTGGGCAGCCTGCCAGAGAATGAAGCCAACACAAATGAAAATAGAAGATATGATATGAGAAGGGCAGGTCTTTAACCAGATAAGAAATTTACATTTAAATTCCCATGAAAGTCCCCCATGGACTTAGCAGTTAGGTGGACTGCACATTTCCATTTCTCTTTAGTTAGGCTGAATTTGGATTTTGCCACATTGCCAAAAGAGTTCTGATGAATACTGGCTCTTATGAAGACTCTTTCAACACTTTGCAAGCAGGATGCCCAACTGGCTGATTCCAAATGCTGATACCTTATTTATGAGGTTTTTGGTTATCATTCAGGGTTTGGAAGGTGGCTCTCCTCCATTCCCTAATGGCTTCCCTCCATTTACCTCTCCTCCATTCCCTAATGGCCACTAAGTCCTAAGTGGATATCAAAGACATCTTGTATTTGTATAGTGCTTTCATTTTACAGTTCTACAATTATTTCTCTCTCCTATTTTATTTTTATTTTTGGCAAGGAACAAAAACTCAAAGCAACTAACAAACAGTGGGTTTATTATATAAGAATGTAGAAGAATTGCACACCAAATGTAGGACGTGTAGCTGAGCTTCATGAGAACTAGACAGTCACTAGAGGCTAATCTCACCATCTCTCTCTTTAGAAGTCCACATGACATCTGCCTGCTTCTCTCTACAAGGCTGCCTCATTCTTCTTTCTTCAGACCACCTGTTCTGCTTGCTCATTTGCTTGCAACCATCATGGCCACCCTCAAATGTAGTCTTGGACCCCAAGTCTCCATTAACTTCCAGCTTGGTTCTCCAGGGCTAAATGACTCAGTATCTCAAGTTTTCAATTCCTATGAAAGAGAATCTGACTGGTTTAACCTTGCTCAGCTATCCATGTGGGGTTTAAGCAGCTGTGGCCAGGGAAATGTAGTCGGTAAGGCTACCTCTTTCAGGCTAGGGTTGGTGGTGGTGGATAGATTTTGTAAGTAAGGAAGAAAATTATAAGCATTTTCAGTAAAGACAGTGTATCTCATTTGGTCCTCATATTTCTGAGAGGCAGAAATTATTATTATTCCTATTTTACATAAGATTTAGGATAAGCGGCTTGTTTGAGGCTATACAACTAGGAGGTGACAACTGTAGGATTTTAAACTCAAGACTTTTCACTTCAGATCGCAAGTGGTTTCCTCAGCACTATTCTGTCAATGCGAAATTACATGGTCTCACTTTCTTGAGCATCACAAACATATCCAGTCTTGATTTTTAAGGATTTGTTTTAACAGCACTAACTTATGGTTTTAAATCAAACATAGCAGTGATCCAGAAAGAAAAGGATGAAGAAGAAAATCTGAACCATAGGTCTTGGATGAAGCCCTGTTATCCATTAATGAAGAAGTGAGCAAGAGTGAAAATCCTGTTGGGAAAATTTCAAAGGAAAAAGTAGTGGTTAATGGAGGGCCTGTGCTTGGGGCATGTGTGTGGCTCACTGCTACTGCAGGGGTTTCAGCGGTAGTTAAGACAGCTGGAGATTCAATTCCTAATTGAAAGGTTTGAGCAGTAAATGCTGCCAATTGAATGATGGATCTCATCATAAAGTATTCTGTCTGGGTCTTCTGTAAATATGGATAGCTGAATCTCAGATTTATAGTTCATGCTGCCACAAACTCAGAATTTCCTACTCTGTTCCTTACTTCCCATCTTTCACTAGACTTAGAGTAGACAGAGGAAAGCAAATGTTTGTTAATACCATTACAAAGTTACATAATTTTTATAATTTTAATTCATACGAATTGCGGAACTCGTCTCTAATGTGACCTACTCTGGAGGACTCATCCCTTTCCCCCATCCCACCACTCTCAAATCCCACCTTAAATAGTTCTGATGTCCCTGAGGGTCCATTCTTAGTTGTGATGTGACAGTTGCCATTCTCCTTTTCTCTTTTGTGGCTCCTTGGGGAATTATCTTTGGTCACTACCATTACCAAACTTAGTGGCTCACACATCAACACTTACCGAAGATGTCACAAAACAGGTGCTGCTGTTACTGCCATCAGTGTCTGTGCCTTGGCAGCTTTAACCAAACCAGTGTTGAGGGCTCTCACTGCCACTGGCGGGCTGGGTCTAACTGGGTCAGGCCTCCACCTCAAGGTGGGCTGTGCTAAGCCAGTTCTTTGTTGGCAGCCTCCTCTTCCTAGGATTCAGCCTAAATTGACTTAATGCCGCTTGACGTGGAAGTTGGGCCCTACTGTGTTAAAAATATCTCCCACCCAGGAGCTGCTTTTGTCCTAGAGCCAAGCTACTGGCCTCTACTTGCTTCTCCTGGGATAAGCGTTTTGGTTTTTCATGTACAAAGATCCTGGGAACTCACCTCATTTTCAGACATGCTTGAATCATAGTTGAATATAGATTTTAGAACAAAATATAAACAAATACATGTGAATATATGGGACACTTTCTGACAGGTTTTCCAAAGTTATCAAATAGTGTTTTATATAATCCCACCTCTGAGGTAGGGTAAAACTAATTCGTATTGGAAAAGCAATGGATCCCAGGACACATATGCTCTACTTTAGCTCCTGTGTTTCTGGGCTTGGAATCCCGGTGATCAGGGTCATCCCAGGTAATGCTATGTCTTACACCCGGAGAGTTTGTGCTCAGCAGCTAGACTTTCAAGGAGAGAGTGCTACTGTCCTTTTATAGACTCACTTTTTTTTCTTTTGTGACAAGAGCCAAACCAACCAACCAGATAAAAAACTTAAAATACCACTATTCTTGAGGAGCACACAAACCCAACTGGAATACTCCGCAGGTGAGACACTCTCCAGCTGAAAGATTTTTCTCTCCCCGACACATTTCTGCTCAGAACAGATCTCTGACCTTTGAAGTTTTAGACCAATCTGTGCACTAATAATTCATTAATGGGTTTTAGTTTTTCATTCACATCTTAGTCACAGACTTTCTGGAACAGACTGTTTCTTAAACCAAATTTAGGACATCTACTTAAAGCACTTTTGAAATGCAAAGATTTTTTTTTGTAAATAGTGATTTCCAAGTGGAATCACTTTGTTTCTATTATGACACTGACAGGTTATTAAAATCTATATGTTTAGATGTTAGATGGGTAATTTTTGATCAGGGGAATGGAAAGTGGAGAAAATAACTGGTGAAAAGAAGGAACAATAATTGTGTGTGTGCGTGTGTGTATTGTGTCTATGCATGTAAAATGAAGTTCAGCTAGCCAAAAGTCAAGGAGTTCTTACATTCTATCTATCCAATCCCTAGTGTCTTAACAGGTTCATAATTGTATTAAAAGGACGTTTTGGCAGTTAGGAAGCTGAGAGTGTTCAAGTCTGTGTAAAGGGTATTTGTGAAGCACCTATGATGTGTCTGTCATAGGAAACAGGGATATAATCAAAGATAAATTTATAATAAGGCATCCTCTTACTCTGAGTTGCTACCTTTAACTGTTGATCCCAGGCACTCTTAGCTGGAAAGATTAAAATTCACCTCAACTCCACTTTGGCTGCTGATGTGGTTTGGGTGTTCCTGCCCAAATCTCATGTCAAATTATAATTCCCAGTGTTGGAGGTGGGGCCTGGTGGGAGGTGATTGAATCATAGGAGTGGTGCTTCATGAATGGTTCAGCACCATCCCCTTGGTACCGTACTAGTGACAGAGTTCTCATGAGATCTGGTTATTTAAAAGTGTGTGGCACCACCCCCTCCCTTCCTCCTGCTCTGGCCATGTAAGATGCCTGTCCCCATTTGCCTGCTGCCATGATTGGATGCTTCCTGAGGCCTTCCCAGAAGCAGAGGCCACTATGCTTCTTGTACAGCCTGCAAAATTGTGAGCCCATTAAACCTCTTTTCTTTATAAATTTCCCAGTGTTAAGTATTTCTTTATAGCAATGCAAAAATGGACTAATATAGCTGTTAATTACATTCAGTCTCAAATTGAACAATCTTTCCCGGGGTTGAGACAGTTTTGTATATGTAGATGTGTTAATCGTTCATTCTCACGCTGCTATAAGGACATACCCGAGACTGGGTAATTTATAAAGGAAAGAGGTTCAATTGACTCACAGTTGCTCATGGCTGGGGAGGCCTCAGGAAACTTACAATCATGGCAGAAGGGGAAGCCAAGATGTCCTTTTTCACAAGGTGGCAAGAGAGAGAAGTGCAGAGCAAAGGGGGAAAAGCCCTTTATAAAAACTATCAGATCTCATAAGAACTCAGGCACTATCACGAGAACAGCATGAGGGTAACCACCCCCATGATTCAATTAGCCCCCACCAGCTCCCTCTCACCACACGTGGGGATTATGGAAACTGCAATTCATGATGAGACACAGCCATACCATATCAGTAGGCTTGCATTTTATTGGTTGTCTTCCCTTGAAAACAATAAGGGATTTTATTAGGCAATGACTTTCTCAAGTGGTCCATTCCTGAGCAAAGGGAACTGCTCTCCAGGAATAACCCACTTGGCCACATGATGGGCATCTGCTCCCCAAAACCTAGGGAGCTCATCAGGACCCAGGGAAGGAGGATTATGGAAAACTCTGAGAGGGGCCCATTTCTTTCTTTTCTTTTCTTTTTTTTTTTTTTTGAGACGGAGTCCCACTCTGTTGCCCAGGCTGGAGTGCAGTGGTGCGATCTCGGCTCACTGCAAGCTCCACCTCCCGGGTTCACACCATTCTCTTACCTCAGCCCCCCACGTAGCTGGGACTACAGGTGCCCACCACCTTGCCCAGCTAATTTTTTGTATTTTTAGTAGAGACGGGGTTTCACCGTGTTAGCCAGGATGGTCTCGATCTCCTGACCTCGTGATCCACCCGCCTCGGCCTCCCAAAGTGCTGGGGGCCCATTTCTTTAAATTTGGCCATGATGTATTTCCTTGGCAGAATATGAAAAAAGTCCAAAATTTCAACACACTACATTTGTTTGGTTCTTTAGAATAGGACTTCTCAAACGTTAATGTGCACACAATCACCTGGTGATCTTGTGGAAATGCAGACTCTATTTCAGTGGGTCTGGGGTGGGGCCTGAGAACGTGCCTTTCCAACAAAGTCCTGAATGCTGTTGATGCTGCTGGCATGAGACACACCCTGAGGAGCAAGACTTTCAAGTTTGGCAAGTGTTTTCCTATGTCATCTCACTCAGTCCTCATGACAAGCCTGTGAGGTACCTGACACATCCCCACTTCCAGCAGTAGAGGCAGGTTCCATGAGGTAAACAGACTTGCTTCGGGTTGCACAGCAGGTACGACTTACTCTCAGACATCTGAATCCGCGTCCTGTGATTTTTCTCCCACACAACTGTGCCTCCTCCACGTACATCTTGGCCCATAACGCTTCTCAGGAAGATGCTCCAAATCAGGGTTTTTGTTTTCAGAGAGCTTGTTCATCAGCACACCACTGCATTTTTTCCCATTCCTCATATCTTGTTAGATGGGTTCTTTTATGTTGCTTGTCAGTATGTTTAGGTGGTGATTGTCATCCAGCATTCTTGCTATCCCTCTCCACTTTATACTATCCACAAGTAGATATAAAATGTCTCGTTTCTCTTATTTGAATTATAAATACAAGCTTTTCATCGATGTTTGAAGGCTCAAGTATTGATGGATACACAGAGGACTAATCTCTGGGAAGTAATACAGGCAGTATATATAGAGTCAGAGTAAGAGATTAAACATCTTATTGATAATGAGCAGGTAACAAAGTGGGAATCATTATAATAGCATAAGTTGGAAGTTGACAAAAACATACTGGGAAAACACATGGATTCTGGAGTTTTGAATCCTGGTTCTGCCTGACCAAATGTGTGATGTGGGGCTAGTTACCCAACCTCTCTGTGCTTTGATTTCCTTGTATGTTAAAAGGAGATAACATGTTTTTTGTGACAATACATTTCATTAATTCACAACAGTCCCCCACATATATTAAGTGTTCAATAAGTATCAGTGCCTATCCTTATTACCAATTGGATAGTCCAATCTCCTTATTTTTATTTTTTGAGAGAGGATCTCACTCTGTCACCCAGGCTAGAGTGCAGTGGTGGGATCTTGGCTCACTGCAGCCTTGACTTCCCAGGCTCCAGCGATTCTCCCATCTCAGCCTCCTTAGTAGCTGGGACCACAGGTGTGTGCTGGCTCATTTTTGTAATTTTGGTAGAGACGGGGCTTCGCTGAGTTGCCCAGACTGGTCTCAAACTCCTGAGCTCCCGTGATCCACCCACCTCGGCCTTCCAAAGTGCTGGGATTGCAGGCATGAGCCACTGCACCTGGCCAATCTCCTTATTTTTAATATGGAGCCAGAGAAGCCCAAAAAGCTTAAGTGATTTCAACATTCATTAACCAGCAGTTTTGGAGCTTTCACTATGTAGCAGATATTTACTAGTTGGTGAGCAGGCAAATGTTATAAGTTGGGAAGTAGTGGAGCTGATAAGTGAACACAAACCCTCTAGTTTCTATTCTATTATGGTAAGTGTGAGTGTATGTCTCCACACTCACTGCTGCTCTTGATTTGCAATTATTCTTTGGTATTTCCAACAGTTCCAAGGGCAGCATTGCCTTTAACTCCATTGACTCTAGTAGCCATCAAACTTTATCTTCTTTTCCCATTTGTCCCAGAAGGATCCTGGGAGTGTGGAATGAAAGATAAAGAACCTTAAGTTGAGCCCTAAGTGCCCTAGACTGGCTAAAGAGGTGGGTCTGGAGGTCAGGAGTGCTCTTAAACCCCAGGGCTTGCTGATGCTCTTCCCAGATCTGAGTTTCCAACCCCACCCAGAGATTGTTGGTTTGAGAATCAGCATAGTTTACCTGGCTGAACTTAGCATTATTGGTATTTCTGTCCCCAAGAACAGTAAGGAATTTGGTTACCCTGGGCCATGGCTGGGGCACTGGTTAGCAGCTGCCCCTCCTGCTCATTATACGGCTCTATTTCAACAAGACTTGAAAACCTTTGTCTTCAGAGAACTCTCCGGCTCTAAGCTTTTGTGCTTTTGTTTGGAGCAGCCTGTTCTTGTACTTGTAGTTTCAGGTAAGGCATCTGATGTGTAATTAAAGGATAAACACAGAGAGAAATAAAAGTATTTTATTACTTATATGAAGTGAAGTAGGTGCAAATAATAAAAAGTGCAAATGAATTTGAGAGAGGAATTGTGCAAGCCCTTAAGGGGCTATTACCCATCTTTAAAAACCAAGAGTTGCTTAACATTTTGCTACTTTGTATTTTCATCTTCATTTAGAACATAAATTTACGGTGACTGCTGGCAAGTTAAGGAGTATCTTCTTTAATAACTAAGCTTTTTATTACAAATGTTTGAATCTTACTGCAAATTATTTTGATATTATTACACATCTTCCTCCTTCAACAATACTATCTAGAATACTATTATAATACCTCCTGTGTGTGAAGCCTGTGTGTGCAGAAAACCCAAAAATGTTAAGAATAAACTTTTATATTTACTGTAGCCCATAGTAATTTGCTGCCCCAGATACAGTGTTTTGGGATTGCATGGGATAAAGGACTCCAAATTGCAAGGTATGCAAGATAGAAGACATTATGTTTCTTTGCTTTTAGACAAGAAATACATTTGTAATATTAACTTCCCAATGTATTGATTTGTGGAGTTGGACAATGTTCAACTTAAAAAAGTTGTTTTATCGGAGTAATGCATGCACATGGTTTCAGAAGTTGAATAGGACTAGTAATCTTATTGATGAAACTATAGTATTCTCATGCATACCCTTCCACTCTCCATTGATAGCTATTTTCTACTGTTTCAGCTCTTTATTCTTGCACCAGCTCCATAGTTCTAAATAATATGCATATGCTGCTATTGTTTATCAATTTTAGATATTGAAGTAAATAAAGATTTTAGCTCTTCTACCTCCTACCCCATCTTCCAATATAGTTATATGAAAATTTTCTAACAATTCATATTTTGTGTTTTCATTATTCTGACTTTATAAATATTATTCATAGCTGAGCTTAGCAGTATGATTATATTTTTCTGTAAATACTTGTTATTGTTATTATTTTCTGGGCTCTCTTTCCTGCTGCTGTTGAAACATTTTTCATCAGGCACAATTACTACACTAGGCTGATGACCAGAATTTGCCAGGCCCTGTGGTTAGTGGATGTCTCCACTACCTGTACCTCTTCTGGCAGCACGTTCTTCTAGATTGATTCCCTCTGGCTTCTACCCAACCCCATTGAGCAGCAGAATGTGAGGCTCCACCAGAGCCCAAGATTCATATGTAGGGTTTAGAGATGGCAAGAAGGAAGAGCAACATAATTAAAGGCAAGGGCCAAGCTTGAGCATGGGATTGTCTAGAAAGAGTTTTCTGAGATCTTTAGATGTTGTGTGCTATAGAATCTTACCATAGGGTGGATGTGGGCACCAAGTTAAGTGATAGCTTTAGAATCACAGTTGAGGTTTCTATTTTCTTTGTAAATAGGCCATGAACATTTGTGCAACCTAGAAATTGATTTCATTCAGAAATATAGTATTTGACTCACAAAACTTGGAGCCACTCACCACACATTTAGCCATCAGGCCCCCTTTGGCTGTGTCCTCCTCTTGTCTTTTTCTTGTCACTAGTTGAGAAAAATCAAATGCCTGCCAGCAGTTTCACTCTAGCCTGTATTGCAGATCCTCAGAAGACTCAAGCTCAAAGGGAATCAAAGCACACACACACACACACACACACACACACACCCGGAAGAACCAACCACAAAAGGAATCAAAGCAAGTGCAAACACACACACATATTGGTCTTCTCTGGATTTTTATTTAACCATCTCTGATTCTATTAAGACCTTGGGTACACACATCAGAGCATATTAAACTTTGAGATGGGGATGTATGAGAAGACATTGCTTGATAAATGTTATTTGCCAGACTTTATTTTTAATTCCTGTCTACGAGAATGAGAACCACTCCAGAATCCTCCTTTTTCTGATTCTTTGTGGCTAGAGAAATAGAAGAGGTAATAAAAGATGAAAGTATTGGCAGGGATGGGGTGATGGGAAGCTTGGAGAAGACCATCCCTCTTGTGTTTTTACTTTCAAACTCTGGATATGGAAAAAAACATCATTTATAATCATCAAAGCAAGTTCACTAGTTCATGAGCCAAGAATATGAATAGAAAAATGCTGGTAAGTAATTTTAATAAAAACCGAAGTCCCTGTTTCAGTTTTCCTGTTTTATGCCCCTAGGGATGGGAATAATACTCAAAATATTTACAAAATTATCAGGTTTCTCATGGTCAATGAAGGGAGACTCCTAGACTTTCTTCCAGACTCGTTACTGATATTTAGTCCATTAGAGCATGGATTAGGATTTTCTTCTTAAAACTTTTACTTTAAAGGCATGATTTACAAGTAGAAAAAACAAATCCTAGAAGTGTATTCAAATCTTGAATAAATGGAAAAAGAAATGTTTGACTAATTATTGGAATTAATATATTTCAAGATAGAATTTGTGATCCATAAACCAAATAGAAATGATATACAGAAGATCCAAAAATCAAACATTTGTGAGTGTTTAGCACTGTTCTTACAAGAAGATGTTAATAAGCTGGCATTATAAGCATCAGGTCCACTTAGCAGGTGTATCGATAAACCTGGAGATTGATATCTCAGCATATCAATCTGATGCATGGATCTTGCTTTTAACTCTACTTGCCCCTAATCTGCATTCGTCAAGAAAACTTCATGTTGTAATCTGGTTTTCCATATACAGTTTCTATAGGTAGCAGGTATTTGATCAACTGACATGAACATCTGAATCAGCTTGGTAGCTTTGGTTCTCACTGTGAATGAACTAGATTTTGGTTTGGGTATCACATTCTAGAGATGTGGACCTGCATGAGCCCAGCCATCAGAGAACTGGCATGTTCCGGTGTACTAACAAAATCAAATTAGCTTTCAAATTTGAGGTAATCCAACTAACTTACTCCCCTTTCTCCCTGCAGGTCTGTTTCTGCATTTGCAGGGCCCTGGATAAAAATACAAATGAAAGGCTCAGGCCTGTGTTTTATCCTTTTTCTCTTTCCACCGATGGCTCTAACCTTCACATCGGAGGTTTGTGAGCATGCATGAAGACCTCCAGCCACCAAGTCCAAGCTCTGTCCTAGTTCCTGCCTGCCCAAAAGCCACCCATTGAGTACCTCTTGGCTCTAGGGGTCCATATGTGGCAATGGCTGCCTTTGGGAGGAAAGACCCTAGAAGGACCAAGCAGGATCTGGCACTCACTACAGGCCATTTGGCGAGGATGGTCTGAGGGTGAGGGGTTGACCTTAAAGTGGACAAATCTTTTTGGCTTTATGGACTTTTCACCCTGTGGAGAGGAGTTTAGCCAGAGCAAAGCCAGGTTGGGGCTCAAGGCAAGGGACCTGGTTGCTCAGCTCTAACAGTGATACTGTCCACTTGATCCCCCTTTCCCCACTGCAAAGACATGCCCGAGTGACCATGTTACCTCTTAGGATGACCTCTCTGTCTCCACTTTCAAAAACTGCAACCGTTTCTAACAGAATTTATTTTGTCAAATTGTGGTCTAAGGGGGATCTGACTCAAGCCTAGGGACCATAAACAAAGAAGTATCTTGTTTGAAATCACTCTCCAGAGAACTGAGAGTAATTTTGGGGCTCTCTATTAACATTTGTATAGGTTTCTCAGATGCCAGTCCGGAGTCACAGCCTCTTAATTACAGGGTCAAAGACAGAAAAGGCTTTACTTAACTGCTAATGAAAGTCCTTAATCCGAATGAACCTGAACTATTTAGCCCAGGAAAATTCTTGCACAGTGTCAGCAAATGATATTCAAATAACTTTAAAATAATCGAGTCTTCCAGAGTTTTGTGCTTGGCTCACGGAAACAAGAATTTGAAAGGAACAAAGTGGAATTTACTTGCTTATAAATGTGCTTTGGGGCAAAACGGTTGCAAAAGCGACCACATTTTGTTTCAAGAGATTTCTCTGCACACACACTCCATCCGGCCTAGCTTACAGAACAAAGCCACAGAGCTGCATTAACTGTGGAGCAGAAAAGGAATTTCACCTATACAGCCAGCTGGTCTATCATATATATTATAAAGGGGGGTTGGAGGGGAGGAAGAGAAAAACATAAAACATAACGACACAGAGCAATTTCATGCAATCCTTGATAGGAGATGCCTTAAAGTTAAATGGATGGGAAATCAATATTTGCAGAGTTCTGGGTGAGATGAAAGGTTAGCCCTTTCTGATAATATTGAAATGGCTGAAGAAGTGTGGCCAGGGGAAGAAAAGACTGGCCTCCTTGGCTGTTCATTCCATTTTATTTTATGTCAATCATTTATTCAACCAGTATTTTCATATCTGTTATATGTAAGGTATCATTCAGCAAGAGACCATTTCTACGAATTCTTTTCCTTTACCTCCTTTCTTATCTTTTCTTCTATATCTGTCTTCAACTAGTGATAACTAGGGAGGCAGTATAACATAACAGTTAACCACTCAAGCTCTGTAACCTTGGGGAAGTTATTTTACATTTCTGAATCTTGATTTCTTCATGTGTAAAATAGGAATAGTAATAGTGCCTACTTTACATTAGTGGCTTGGCAAACACTAAGCTCCCAATAAATGTTAAATATGAATAATACTATGAAAAGGATTATAATAATTTGTTTTATAGACAGAGATAATTTAGAAGTCACCTTTGGGAAAAATAACATCCACCAGAAGTGAATCTAGGATAATGTTTGTACCTTCCAACATTTTGTATTTCTTGAGCATGAAGGAACCACCAACATTTATTGACCAGGTACTATGCAAAGATATAAGTAAAGATTTTTGAATATGTGATACTTGTCAGGGAGGATAAAAAAGCCTTTTCCTCTACTTTTAGGTTCAGTGGCTGGGACACTTGAAAATAAACTGACAAAATACAAATTAACAGGAGAAAAAGGTTTATTTCATATGCATTTAGGGGGCCTCAGAGAAATGAGGTAAAAACTCCAAAGAGGCAGTCAAACCTGGAAGCTTAAATATTAATATCATTTTGTAAAAGAGGGATAAATTGTGGAGACGTGACAAGAAAGAAAGAAAAGGGGTTTGTGCTTCTCTAGGTAGTAAATATGGGGAAGGTAAATGTGTGGGGGAAGGTAAATGTGTAGGGGAAGGTAAATGTGTAGGGAAAGCTAATGAAAGACAGGTTGTCTTATAAGGTTGGTTATGCAGATTCCTCTCCCACGTCTCAGAACAGGTAGAAGTCTAGAGTTGTCTGGTGATTAAAAGTTGTTCTGCCCTTCCTGGTATGAGAGAGGGAGAGGAGGACGACTTCATGAAGGGAAATTTATTCCCCACTTTAAGGCAAATGGGGGAATACAGAGAACTTTTTCCTTCATCTACTGTTTCTTAATTGCCTTCAGCTCAAAATAATCTTTATGCCAAAGTGGCAGATTCTGAGATGGCATATTCTGATTCCTTCCATATAAATTAATAACCCTCACATAATACCCTATAAATTGGGCACTATCACAACCTCCATTTTATATTTGGATAAACTGAGGCTCAGAGAGGTAAGATACTTGTTATGTTTATGCAATTGGTAAGTGGTGGAGCTGGGAACCAAATCTAGGCCTCCAGAGCCCAGAGCCAGCATTCTCAGCCATTACTGTCCCTGAAACTCCTCATGGCCAAGATGGTGGCAGAAATCCTGAAACAGCCAGGATTACAGATGAATTCTGATGCTAATTTTTAGATTATGGAGAATACCAGTTGGTTCAGGAATTGGGTCCCAGATTCTGTTTGGTAATCATTTAAAGGAACTCCTCATACTGTGCCAGATGACGGGCTCTTATTACAATAAGAAGAAAGGCATGTTCTGAAATTCGGAATTAAGCGTCTGAAGCTACTCTTTACTGTGGTTCCATAGTGAACAGTTATTCTTTCCTCCTTTGTTTATTCTCACCAGAGGGCAGGGACTGTTTTCAGCACTTGGCAGTGTCCTTGCACATTTATGTGGCTCCCTATTTGTACAATAAGTAAATGTTGGTAGATTGGTGCTCCTGTCTGTGGATGAAACAAAATCTACTACATAACTGGAGAAAAACAATTAGGGCCTCGAAAAACCTCAAGGTTGAATAATTTGGCTTTACTAAGTGAGCAGTATATATAAAATAATTCGAAGAATTCTGAAACTAGTTACAGAATTCTTCCTTGCACAGTTTTTTTGTAATTCATCAAATCTAAATTCTCAAGAAACTGGCTCTGTTGTTTTGCCTGTTATTTATTACAGGTTCAGATTAGTTCATTTTCCTTATAAATAGAGCACTCCCAGAGTTCATTGACAGATCCTTGGTTTCCCATTTAACGGCTCTAAATGTGTTTTCTCTTGGGAGAGGGGTTGTTGGAAACATTTGCGGTTGATGAGCCATTTGTAGATTGATGCCTGGTCAAAAAGGTTCAGTTCCTACCAACCCATATACCCATAGAGGCCATAGTAGCTGGAGGCTGGGGCAAATATGAAGGTGAATTTAGACTACTGAATATAAATATTATCATATTGAGGTACAGAAACTTACAGGCAATTGCTTCATTATTTCCACACAAAACTCATCTCAGGATACTGTCTAAGCAGGAAGTCTGTTGCAGTGGTTAAGAATGCAGTCCTGGAGATGTCCACCCAGCCATTGGACTGCAGCATCCATCTTGCTGTTAAGAGGAGAGGATGGGCCTGAATGAGGTACCAACATGGCCAAAAGCAGATCTGAGAGAGTGAGAAACCAGGTCCTGAAGATGCAGTTGGACAGCCCTGATCAAGCTCAGCTCAAAGCCAGAGCTACTCCCACTAGATTGTTCAGGCACATAAGCCAAAATATTTCCATTTTGCCTTAACCATTTTGGGTGGGGTTTTGCCCCATCATTCACATTCTAGTCTCCATATATCAAAAATGTTTTCAATCTCCAAGCCTAGTTTAAATGCACCTTTCTGTGAAGGCTTTGTCATTCCCACAAGCTTTCCTTATTCCCTCCCTGCAAAATGATTTCTGCCTGTCTCCCTCCCTTCCTCTACTCGCATCAACTACTCAGTTGGCTCCTTAACTAAGATCCTTACCAATTATGCCTTGAACTATTAAGTGCCTGGGGACTCTGGAGCCAGATTGCTGAGGCTGCCATCCTGGCTACAACACCTACTAGCTATGTCATGTCTTGCCTAATAGGGTATAAGGAGCTCAAGACAAAGATCTTGGCTTGAGCTATTTTTCTGTTGTGCCACTTAATCTTGTTAGGCTGTTGTCCCATCCCTATGAACACAGCCTGTTTTTAGACCTCCCTTTGAGTTCATGCATTGCCCTTCTGCCCTCCTCCTCCATCAGAGGACTGATATTTCTTTGGCCTCCATCCTATACTCACACTCTAGGTCTTTGCCTAGCCTTGCAAATATATTGGGATCCTTGATTTCCTGAGTCTTCTCCATTCTGTTGAAGCCTAGTCAGGATTATGACATAAATATACAACCTAAGTAACAGAATCCTCCTTTCTGGACAGGTTAAGTTTGCTCCAGTGGTTTATCTTGACTGCAAATGATTCATTTTGCAGAGTGACATAAAGTAACTCCTATTCCCTGGCCACTAAAAATCATCCCTTTGAAACCTTTACTGTCCTACCTTTTCTTTCCTAAGAGGCAGTCCAAGGGGTTAACTATTGACAAAAATCCTTCATTTAAATGAACAAATTCTGAAGTTTATGGAAAGGATATTATATCCAGATGTTCATCTAAGATGTTGTCCTTGAGCAAATGGGAAAATAATATAATTTAATACAGTCAAGATGCATAAACAGAGAAGAGGGAGGATTAAAGGCTTTCAGACAATGGCCTGGGTTATGATTTCATTTCTGCCACTTAAATATGTGACTTTCAGCAAATCACATAATTTCTCAAAATGGGAAATTGTTCCCTTCTGCAAAATGTGACTAATAATAATCCATTTTATCTCTATTACACCGAGCTGTGATGATGATCAAACTGGCGGGTGTATAGTTGCTTTCTATGTAGATAAGGTGCTGCTGTTATTACTATTACCAAGTGCTCTAGGGTGTGAAGTCTTATTTCTTAGTGGGACTGTTACACAACATGTGGTAAAGATTAAACTCCAACATCATTGAGAAATGCAAGTTTAACTCTTTATGAATTGGCCACATGTATTTTGTGGCTGAAGTAAGGTCTGAATTTCTGAAATCTGTTCCTGTTATTTCCACATTTAGAGCTGACAACTATAATTAGATTAGATAACAATAATGTAACATAACTATGTAAATATAATTATGACAGGTTAAAGAAATAGAGCACAAAAGCAAGTAGAAAAGCAAGTGGGAGTATTGAACTGGAGGGATCTATCAGGGTGGTGGGTTCAATGTTCTTTAGGCTTATTGTTTTATTCTGGGCTTGTACCTACCTCATTCTAATCAGCATTGGATTTCCCTGCTTTAACATTATATAGCTTTTACCCAGACTCCTTCTCATCATGGTGTGAGCTTAAATTTGGTGCTATTGAATTTGTCTTCCTAAAGTATCCCTCAACAAGATTAATTTAGCTGAGGTCTTCCTATTGATAGTCACTGGGTTGACATTCACAACGATGTTGCAAAAACAACCTGCATAAAACTGATGGCATCTTAGCACAGATCAAGGCAGCAGCACCAAACCTTACTAGTAGTCATTGATTATACTCTTTACTACCAATGACACACACCCAGCCTTGGCTCCCTGAACCCTTCTGTGTAGGGCAAGACCTCAGATGGGATGGCCAGGTAGTGTCTTTGGGAGGCTAGACCACAGAAGTACTGAGTGCAGGCAAAGACACCTTATCCACAGGCATGGCAGGGAAGCCCAGAACCTCTGGACTTATTTTTGGGCAACAAAAAACTCAGGAGGAACTGGGACAAACTAGAGATTAGAGACTTTTCTCCTGGCTCTGGGTTCCAAGAATTCTCTTGCTTTCTGGTCTTATCTTGCAAGCAGATTCAGGCTCTTTCCACCAGCCAGGCAAAACGGGAGCTTAAATAAAATAAAGTTGACTTAAAGGAAATAAGGAAATGCCAAGGGAATAATTCTGGCACACTGAAGTTTGTGAATGGAGATGAATATCTACTACTGTAATAATGCATATGGCATTTGTATTCTCCCTGTTTAGGGGACCACTCGTTTTATGGAAGATATGTTATTGAAGTGTGTGTCTGTGTGGCATTTGTTTTGTTCTAAAGCCAAACTGAAGTTCATTATACTCTGCTAAGCCCCTAGTGACTTACAGGGTTGGAAGTGTTTTTTAAGGCAATTGATGACACCACAGCAAAAGCAAAATCAGAATGTGGAAAACCTTCGGCACATTCTTTGGAAGATGGACAAATACAAGCAGAAAGGAATTCAATAGGGAAAGAAGAAATTCACTGAAAGATAAAGAGTAAATGAGGTAGAGAAGATTGACTTTGCCCACACATTATCCACTTAGTCATTGAATAAGAGGACAAACACAAATCAATAATTCTAGTCAACTCCTTGAATTCTCATTTTCCCCAAATAAGATTCCTTCTCTCATTTCAAATCTACCCAGATTACAACTTTCTTTTTGCTACAAGAATTGAGCCCATCCTAATTACCTACCTCAATTATTTTATTCACGTGACAAATATTTATTGAATACTTCCTAGGTGCCAGCCATTACGTATACAAAGAAAATAACACATGATCGTTGATGCAACAGAGACAATATTAATGTAGCACCAAACTGTGTTTCCTGTTCTTTCCAGGCACACAGCTAGATGGAAACAGGCTAAGAGAAGGTTAAGTTGGCCAAGGTTACATAGCTAGTAAAGTTGCAGAGCAGAATTCACACTTATGGTAGAGCAAAATTCAAATTAGGTAGTAGGATCAAAAGCATACCATTAGCTGACATTCCCTGTGTAAGTTCTGTGCCAACCTGAATTTCAGTAAGGACTTCACTGGAAGGTAAAGTTTATGAGGGCTGGCAACCTCCCCTGCAATTATGTTGGGTAATATGGCAGAGTCAGTAGAGCAGAGGTAGAAATGATGTCTGTCGTTTCCAGTCCTGACTTATCAACATCTCTCTCACAGTCCTCTGTGGGCTCTTTTTTTCCTCATCTGCCAGCCAAATGCTGATGAACTAGTAGAAGATTCCAAGGTCCTCAGGGATGAGGAAATCACCCAACGCAAGATCCTAGAACCCTGGAATGCTGAATGACTGTATCGAGTAAATGACTCCTAACTGACTCCCATTGGACTATGACGTGTGAAAACACACATGCACACACATGTGCACGTGTGTGCGTGCACACACACACACATCTTTATTGGGCTAAGCCACTGAGATTTTAGGCTTATTTGTTTTAGCAGTTAGACTGCCATGACTAATATATGTGCCATTAAAAAAAAAAGTCTACAGTCCAGTAAGGGAGAGAGGAATGTAAAAATTATCACACCTCATAATAATTATTCCTCTCAGAGACATCATGGTGCTATGGTATTTATGAATGCTCTTTGTTACCATATTCATAGAACCCTGAAAGGGAGATGACCGACTGTCCTACATGTGATGCTCAGAACAGGAGTGAAACACAAATAGTTCAGGGGCCAGGTTTCACACGTGTTAAGTGTGAGCCAATGGGAGAGCAGCCAAAGGCGAGACAAGAGGGAGCTCTAGGAAGTGGGCCCGGCTGAAACTGGCACACCCATATCAAAGCAACCAGATTGATTCTTTTAAAAACTTTATTGGCTAAACAAAAAAATGGCCAGCTTGAAGTCACAGTTCTCATGTGGGAGATTTCACCTAGATGTCCCTAGGTGACCCCATTCTAGTGCTGATTGTCAAGAAGTTCTTGGGTGTATAATACATTCTTATACATTTTTCCTTGAGTATCGTCTAAAGGCACACTTTCCAGTCCAAGATTCTGGATCTTAGTGCCTTGGATCTTAGTGCCTTGTTCCTTTGAGACCTACAAGTTTTGATCTCTAAGAGTCCAAATTATTAATTTAACACATAATTAGTGACAAGATCAGCTACATAATTTGTGGAGTCCTTTGCAAAATGAAACACGTGCCCCCCCATCCAAAAAGCATGAAAAAATGCTGTTTTGGTACCAAAATGTTAAACTTTTAAAAATAATAAAAATTGTAGGTACATAGTAGATGTATATTTTTATGGGGTTCATGAGATAATTTGCTACAGGCATGTAATGTGTAATAGTCAAGTCATGGAAAATGGGGTCTCCATCTCCTCAAGCATTTATCCTTTGTGTTAGAAACAGTCCAATTGTATACTCTTTTAGTTATTTTTAAATGTACAATTAAATTATTATTAATTGTAATCACTCTGTTGCGTTATCAAATATTAGGTCTTACTCATTCTTTCTAACTACAACATATTAAAATTTTACCATGCCTGATATGTCCTGTCCTGGCTGGGGACAGGTAAGTCCTCCAAGGCATGCACCTTCCGAACCAGAATGCACTTAGCACCTGGCTCAAGCATGGGTGACAGGCTCGCACTTCCTGAACAGCCCACTGGGTGCACTGTGGAGCTGTCAATCCAGGGTGGGACTGTGGCCACCACTCCCTAAGATGCCACAGGGAACACACACCCAACCTCAGCCCTTCCCTCTCCCTTGCCCAGACTCTGGCCAGAGTCAGAGTCCTGCCCCCTCCCCACAAGACCTGGTTTCCACCCAGGGCACCACGGGTGGAGGGTAAGCAGCCAATAACCCAGGTGGTGATGGGCACTGAAGCGGCGGGAGGTGGGCCCCACATGAGCAGAGGCTCCAGGTGCCCACCTGTGCTCCATTGTCCCATCAGACTTCATCTACACACAATTCAAAGATAAAATTTTAAGAATCTGAAGACAGCAATGCAAAGCATTGAAGCCAAGTGGGGAGCCCTTCTGACTGGTGGCCCTGTGTCACTGTGTTGCTCACAGACCCACGAATTCGGCCCTGATTATGGGACACCTACTACCTGCTAGGCACGGGGATGCCATTCTGAACAACATAGACCAAGTCTCTACCCTCATGGAGTTTATACTCTTACAAAGTCCTTACTGAAATGTAGATAAGCCTGAGAGGGGTCATAGTTCAATGAACAGTTTAATTAGAGGGAAGAGTTTGCAGACGGTCAGCTTTTGAGCTTACCACAAAGATTTGAAATTTGGACTCTGCTCTTCCACTTTTATTAGCAGTGTTGTGACATTGCACAATTTACTTAACATACCCTAAGTCTATTTCTTCATCTGTAAAGTGGGAATGATAATAACACCGATTTCTTTTTTTAAAAAATTTTAAATTATACTTTACGTTCTGGGATACATGTGCAGAATGTGCAGGTTTGTTACATAGGTATACAGGTACCATGGTAGTTTGCTGCACCCATCAACCCGTCATCTACGTTAGGTATTTCTCCTAATGCTATCCCTCCCCAAGCCCCCGACCCCCTGACAGGCCCTGGTGTGCGATGTTCCCCTCCCTGTGTTCGTGAATAACACCAATTTCTATAAGCAAAGAGTCTGAATGGGCGCATGCTCATACTATTATTACCCTTTAGCAATAGTATTAGTACTATTATTAATATTCATTAACTGTAGCCTAAATGAACAAAAAGAAAACACACACAGTTGGAGGCACAGGGCAAAGGAGAGTACTCAGGTGAAAGAAGCACTTACCGAAGCTAACTGAAATTTAGCTTGTTTTTACTTATTTAATGCCAGCTGAATTAGATTATCTCTTTTTCCTTTGCTGAATTGCCTGACTAATTTGGTGCTGTGTGAAAAAAAATGCAAGTATAGGGCCCTGTCATTTTTGTTAAAGAAAACAGTTTTGAAAGTTAAGCGAAGTAAACGTTTTGCAAAGTTAACTGAAGCAAAATCAGTTTATTTCTGATTTCTAGAGGCAAGTAAATGATGACATGTGATGGACTCCTCACTAAACTATGGGTCATGAAATTCAGGATTTATGTTCACTTTCACCACTAATTGATTGAGTGCATTCTTTTTAACCTCCGGAGAATTGTAGCAGTGGCACTTGCCACATTTCCTACTGAAGTATTTTGAGGATTAGGTCAAATTCTTAAAGTACTAGCACTTTAATGAAATGTACTTGCTCAAAGATTAGGAAAAGCAATGCAGAAGCTGTTTCTTGATTTTATAAAGAATCCAGGAAGTGTTTGAAATACAGTTGGATTTCAACAGATCTTGATTGTGACCTTCCAGAGAGGCCTTCATAGGTCTGGAATTTCCCAGGATGCTTTGCCAGGAATTAGTGTTGAATTACCAGAAAATCAGTATGACACATAGCACACACTTATCTAGATAGTAAGTCAGCTCACACACACACATTCACACACACCTTTCATTGTTGGTGGAGCTGCAATTCAGGAGAAAAGGGAGTGTCCCAAGCAGAGATGGAAATGATTCATTTTATAAGTTGTTCTGTAAAATGGTCGCTAGCTGGAAATATACCTTTATTCATAATAAAATGCAAATTCCTTAGATTCTGTACTTTCTTTCATATTTATTTTATCTTATTTTAGATTTATTTTCATAACTCCCCATGCAATTCTCTCAGCGCTTTCTAGTGTCTCATTAATATAAACTATGCTCAATCTAAATCATCTCCATTATTTTCCTCCATTTTCTTTTCTTTCATTCCGTGTGTATGTCCTTGGCAACTTCTCTTTAGCATGAGTCTTCTTTAGAGATTCAAACCTATAGTCCTTTTCTGATAGCACGGATGACATCTCCGTAAATCTGGTCAGGAATCACTCCATATTGTGTCTGAGGATTTCTTTTTTGTCCCTGGGTCTGCATGTTTCCACAGTCAGAGTTTCTGTGCCTGGTTGAAAGCCCAAGATATTTAGACTCTCTGGTAAAATAAATCCTTTCCATTTCTGGTTAGTATACTCCCTGAAAATCCATGTGCTACAAGAGAATCCTAGGGTTAAAAATTCAGAGAGCTGCGGGGAGGGGAGAGACAGGGAGGGGAGCCTGGGAAAAGCAGATAGAAAACTTTTGGCTCTTCATCTGGGCTGAGTTACTTAATCACTCTACCTTCGACCAGATCCTCAAGAGACTTCCTGGACTCTCTCAGGAAGCAGATTACTCTATCTGAATGAAATCTTCCTTGGGAAATAAATTGCACAAAGAGAGAAGAAGAAAAAAAAATGTTTCAAGCTCCCATATGTATATTTCAAGTGATTTATCCTCTCCCCAGAATTCTTGAGCTTCTTTATTCCCGGGGTTTATTTTGTTTAAAATAACATTCCAGTGACTACCCATAATTCAGCAACCTAGATTCTGTCCAATTTCAGATTAAATAGGTAGCAACTGTCAGACACCATAGTGGAGTTTTCCTGTTTCTTCAAGGGAAAGTGAGGAGTGACTCAAGTATCTTTTCATTTAAATTACCTCAAACTTGAACAAAGCTTATGAAATCCTCTATTTGTCACAAGGTTCAGAGTGCTCAGTAGTAACCTGGATGTATTCTGTTGTGTCTGTTTAGGATCAGTTACAATAATTACGACCCGCCCTCCACATCTGACAGAAAAGTCTATGGGCTCTTTCTCCTTCTCGCTGTCTCCTCGTGTGTGTGTGTGTGTGTGTGTGTATGTGTGTGTACAGAGGAACACTTAGATGCCTTCTTCTCTCACTAAAAATTCTATCCACACTTGAAGGCCTTTACGGAGTTTCTCATTGCTAACTACTCCTCAAGGGAGGAAGGTGGAAGGGATGGGATGTTGGTGGGAAGAGTCATGGATGGGAGGAGAGGCTGACATACTTTGAGGGCTGCTGTGTGCCTGCACTACTCTGGCCATAGAAGGTGGAGGCTGAGTTTGTGTTTGCTCCTGTTTCTGCCACTTATTAGGCATGTGAATTTGGGCAAGTTACCTAACTTCGCTAAGCCCCAGTTTCCTCATCTGTAAAATGCAGACACTTGTGGGATCATATCTAACACTTTTTGAGCACTTTATATGGGCTAGGCACTGTTCTAAGTGCTCATGTGCCCACGGCAACCCTATGAGGTATTAGAGATAAAATAGAGAATTCAAGGAAAGTGCTTAGCAAATAAATGTTCAGTAATAGTTAGCAATTATCATTAGAATATATTTTATATTATTGTGTAATATACCTTATCTATAATATAATCTATCTTATTTAATTTTCTCAAAACCCCTATACAGTTGGTATTATCATCCCCCCCTTTTTTTTTTTTTTTTTTTTTTACTATGAGGAAACTAAAGGAAGTTAAATAACTTGCACAGATTTGCTTAGCGGCTAAGAGATAAAATAGGAGGACTCAAATTCAGGTCCTCGTAAATTCAAACTTGTTCTTTTTTCCCCAGTTTTGAAAAAAAATTGCCCATTGATTATATAGAAACATTGTCTTCTGCACTGTGGCTGCAGAGTTTCTTGTCTATGATCCTGCTTCTCAGGACTGAACTTGGTCCCAACAGCTTTGTCGAGAAAAGGGGTCGGCATTCTGGGGCACATGTGCTTGGGTGGCATTTGAGAGTATTTCCACAGATGGGTTTAGCTGTTGCTGTCATTATATACCCATCCCCAACTCCTTACCCAAGAGTGCTTCTGAGACCACCACCACCATCTTGTCCTGACTAGTTCTTGCTCATTTTCCAGGTCCTGGTTCAAACATCATGCCTTGGGGAGCCCTTCCTTGAACACTGACCTTCTATTCTTTTAGTCATTCAATTAGAAGATATTTTAAGAGGTCCTACTATGTGTCAGGTACTCTTCTAGAAGCTAGAGTACAGTATTAAACAAAGCAGACAAAATGCCCTGGCCTCATGGTACTCTCATTCTTAAGTAAGTTTCCCCATATCATCCTGAAATTCTTGCTCATACACCATTGCATGCTTTTGGTTATTTATTTGTAAGATTTTGAATTAATGTCATTATTCCCCACTAATTTCTAAATACAAAGAAGGCACAGATCATAGGAGATTTTTCTCTGTTAACACAGAGCTTTGCACTTAATCGGCACCCATAAATATTTGTTGAATAACTGACTAGCCATGAAGCACATCGATTCATCCTTCTTCTAGAGAGCCCTGGCATAGGGCATTCTCAGCACCAACTCCTAGGGTTTCCTCAGGTGCTGTGAGCTCGGGCAGTGAGCCTTGGAGCTAGACACAAAAGGTCCATAGTCTAAAAGGAGAGGGTTCCCTATTGTGACCTACCTTGTGTAAATGGTTTCTGCCCTGGGGATGTGGAAACAGGAATCTTTGCATAGTGCTCATGGAGGTACAGACTGTTGCAGCCATTTTGGTAAGCAATCTTGTAGAATTTAGCCAAATTAAGTAAGCATACATCCAGTGTTCCAACTATATGCCTCCTGGGTATGTATCCCATGGATATTCTCACCCAAGTGCATAAAAGGACATATATAAAAATGTTAATTTCAATATTTGTGGGTGTCTTCCATCACTGGAAAAGCAGATGGGTAAATATTGTGGGGCACACAATTGGGTATTAAGCAGCGATTAGGAACAATGGGTTAGTTATACATCCAACAATCCGGAACATAGCAACATAGAGCCACACTAATGCTTATTGGAATAAGTAGAAAACAGAACAAGATGTTTAACATAACCATTTATGTAAGTTAAAAATCCATGCACATAAATCATTACATCTTATGTTTTGCAAAAACATATACAAATAAAAAAGAGCCACACTGAACACATTTAAATGATTCCCTGTGGTGAAAGGAGAATGGAGGTGGTGATGGAAATAAATGGAAATTAATTTGTGTAATAGATTAATTTATAAGTAAATAAGGGAGGGGCCTTGCATGGACCAATGATGTCACTGAACAGAAGGTTCAAAAGTAAACATATTCTCCGGAGCATCTGCCCTGTTTGTGGTCCCACTTGCTAGACTTGTCTGCCTGTTGTGGCCACTCCCTGATGCTGCCTTTAGATCACTTAGTTTACAGAGGTGCTTTAGAATATCATAAATTTGTTTCTTCTTCTGTGATGGTGACCCTTGTTTTTCTTTCCCCATAGCAGTTGCTTGAGAACTCTGAGTTCCCAGTGTCTGCTCCTGTGCAGCTTACAGGGAAATTTGGCAAAACAAGCAGTGTCATTAGGCTGGCTCAGCTGGTACTACTCCTGGAATCTCTGTGAGTGATCTGTCCCTGCCTTGCTGTGATTGCTGAAGCATAGCCTGCTTAAGAATCCAAGAATCCAAATGTGGCATCTGGGAAAGGCTCTGGTCTCCCAGTCACATAGAAATGTTGACATGACTTCTGCTGTTAGTTTGGAGCTTGATGCCACATTAGTGCAGCTGTGGCCTGACTGTGCCTGGAGTTTCCTGGACACAGGCAGCAGTCATATTCTGTTTATTGACTACCCCTAGTGCTGTGGTTCCTCATTATTGACACTGTTGTCATGCCGTGGCTCTCAAGTCACTGTTTCCAGAACTTTGGCTGTCGATACAATGAGCTGCCACAGAGAAGCAATACCACCATGGCATGGCGTTGGGCCCTTACTGTACTGCAACAGGCAACTTCTCACATGGGGTTGATAGAGGCTGGACTCACCAGTGTAAAAGCTTCTGGGTTGCAATGCCCTGAGGAGCATCCAGATATGTTTTGGGAGCTGTGACACCAGAGAATAAGGGTATAGTCTGAGAAAGCAGGAAGGAGGGAAGCGTGAGGGCTGGATGGAATGGAGTATGCCATTGTGCTCAATGACTCCAGCTTGGGACAAAGGTTGAGCCCATTACAAGAGTGTCAGGAGGACCACATGAGGCCAGGCACACATTCCCAAAGGGGCTAAAATTTTGATTTTTGATATTACATCTAAAGGAGTATACAACCAGGCACAGAAATGCTCCGAATGAGGTCGGGTGCCGTGGCTCACGCCTGTAATCCCAGAACTTTGGGTGGCCAAGGTGGGCCGATCACAAGGTCAGGAGTTTGAGACCAGCCTGGCCAACATGGTGAAACCCCATCTCTACTAAAGCTACAAAAATTAGCTGGCATAGTGGTGTGCACCTGTAATCCCAGCTACTTAGGAGCCTGAGACAGGAGAATCACTTAAACCTGGGGGGCAGAGGTTGCAGTGAGCTGAGATTGCACCATTGCACTCCAGTCCGGGAGACAAAGAGAGACTCCGTCTCAAAAAAAAAAAAAAAAAAAGGACTCTGATTAGGTTGGTAGGGGAAGAATGTCATCAAACCACTTTAAACTTGTGGTCTATTAGAGCACCACACAGTCTATAGTACACTGCAAATAAAAATGTACCCATAAATCCTATTAGTTATATAGAATGTTTATTGATGATAAAAAGCATTAATTTCTTAAATGTAAATAGCTATAATAAACTAATAGACTAAACATTTTATAACCCTCTTTTATCATTTCTCATATATATATATATGCTAAAAGCCTCAAAAAATGGAAATGGCCAGCATATTTCAACCTCTGAGAAGTCTTTGGTAAAGGACACACACAACACACTGTCTCTTTCTCTCTTTCCCCCACACTCCTTCCCAACCCTTAATAAATAGAATCAAAGGATACACAGTTTTTTTCCCCGCTTAGCAAAATAGAAGCATCTCTCTTTTCATATCTATAAGTATAGATCCCTATTATCCTAGTTAACAGCTTCATGGTTTTCACTGTGTAGATATGCATAATTATTTAACCAAATTCCTATTGCTAAATGTTCAAGTCATTTCAGATTTATCAGTGTTCTAAACTGTGTGACAATTAACATCTTGTTTGTTCATCTTAGCACATTTATCCAACTGTTTGCTTCAGGTAAATTCCTAGGAGTGGGATTTCTAAGTCAAAGACTTTTTAAAAAAAGGCTCTTCTACATGTTGCTAAATTTTCCTCCAGGAAGGTCGTACCAATTTACACTCCCACAAAAGGGGCACACATGTGCCAGTTTCCCCAACCCTTCACCAGCACTAGATAACATTAGTCTTTCATTCCCATTCTGACATCTGGTTCTTCCTCTGAAGCCTGGGCTTCATCACCAGTAGCTTGACCTTTTTCAAGGTTAAGCAGGCATGGCACTTTATTATTTAAAGAGCTGGCTTCCCACTTGGAGGGAACAAATCAGCTTTCTCCATAAAACAATGAAATGTTTTCCTGGTCTTTAAGGTTGAACTAAACTTTCCTTTAAATATGTGCCTGGATTTGTGAGTTTAATTGGTAAGGATAAACTGAGCCTATTTTAAAGCTCAGTAAAATTAATGCCCAAGTGAAGGATCATCTGTGATCAGGACTTATCTAAATTGGAAAATCATTGTCAAGACACCACTGAATTGCATCCAGGTTACCATCCCTCTGATTTATCTTGGAATTCTAGTTAAACAAATTATTTATGTCCTTTAAAAAAAATCTATCTTTTGTTCAATCATGCTATTTGTTTTAGACATTTAAAAATTTTGTTAGTAACAAATCATCTCACATATCTAATAATATTAACATTTTGTATTTGCTTCATCATTTTTTGTTTCTTTGAGATGGAGTCTCAGTCTGTCGCCCAGGCTGGAGTGCAGTGGCGCAATATCTCAGCTCACTGCAACCTCTGCCTCCTGAGTTCAAGTTATTCTCCTGCCTCCGCCTTCTGAGAAGCTGGAATTACAGGCGTGCGGCACCACGCCCGGCTAATTTTTGTATTTTTAGCAGAGACAGGGTTTCACCATATTGGCCAGGCTGGTCTTGAACTCAAGTGATCTGTCACTTTAAGTGATCTGTCCGCCTCAGCCTCCCAAAGTGCTGGAATTACAGGTGTGAACCACCACGCCCAGCCTGCTTCATCAATTTTTTTCACTAAGGTAGTCATAAGATAATTTGGGAAATTATGGCACTTGATTTCCTAAGAATAATTCACTCTTATAATTTATGTTTCCTTTCGTTTCAGAATATTCTGTGTGTTAGTTCCATAAATACAGAAACCCACACACATACATACAAATCCAAATAAAACTTTTTCCTGCTAAGAGTCACTTGTCCTCTCAAGAATTACATTTCTGTCCTTTTAAAAAAAAAAAGTTGAGAAGCAGAGTTCCTACCTTTGTACTGACAGCTCATGGAGATGGAGAAGCCGTTTATGAGCTCGGGCTTGCCCTTGTGTCAGTCAAGGACAAAGTCCAGTCTAGAGATGGCATCTATCCTCATGTGACACAGGTGTCTCTTTTTAGCCTGATTTTTGGAAATAAATTGCAAGTGCTACTCAACCCATTTCCGTATTTTATGAAATTATTTTTTTTTTAAAAGATGAAGTTACAAATGTGACTTTGCCCGGCTTATCTTTCTTCTATGGTAAGTCTGCTGGATGGCTTCCAGGGCCTGTAAATCAGGAGATCCTGGCTGCCTCACCCCGTACAGAAAGTAGGGGGGGAAGAGAGGCTGGCTGTAAGCACTGTGAAGGAGGATAAACAAGGAGATTGCGGTGAATGCACGAGATGATTTTCTGCAAACAAGGTCCAGGATTTCAGACTAGGGTGGCATTAGCTAAGAGTACAAACTTTCAAATTAGACAAAAATGAGCCCAAGGCCCAGCCAGCTCTGCCATGTTCTAACGAAGTGAACTTGGCCATGTTATTTTTCTTCTCTAAGCCCCAATATTAGAATTTATCTTAAGACCATTTTAAGGATTCAATGAGCTAATATATAGATAAAGCTCTTAGTAGACTACTTGTATAAACTACTCAGTAATGAGAGCTGTTTTTTTTTGTTTGTTTGTTTTTTGTTTTTTGTTTTTTTTTTTGAGAGGCGTCTCGCTCTGTCGCCCAGGCTGGAGTGCAGTGGTGCGATCTCGGCTCACTGCAAGCTCCGCCTCCTGGGTTCACGCCATTCTCCTGCCTCAGCCTCCCGAGTAGCTGGGACTACAGGCGCCCGCCACTACGCCCGGCTAATTTTTTGTATTTTTAGTAGAGATGGGGTTTCACCGTGTTAGCCAGGATGGTCTCGATCTCCTGACCTCGTGATCCACCTGCCTCGGCCTCCCAAAGTGCTGGGATTACAGGCGTGAGCCACTGCGCCCGGCCGAGAGTTGTTATTATAATTAGTTGAGACACGAAGATCAATTTCCCTTCTTTGACATTACTTACTATACTATACTTCAAGGCAATGTTAGGCAAACTACAACCCGTGGGTCAAATCCACCCCGATGCCTGATTTTGTATAGACTATGAGCTAAGACTGGTTTTTACATTGATAAATGGTTGAAAGAAGATCAAAAGAAGAATAATATCTTGGGACATATGCAAATGACATAAATTCAAATTTCAATGTTCATAAATAATATTGTATTGGAATGCAGCCACACCTATCGTTTATGTATTGACTATGGTTGTTTTTGTGCTACAGGCAGAGTTGAATAGTAGTGGCAGTGATCAGATGGTCTGCAAAGCCAAAAATATTGACTATCTGACTCTTTTTAGGGAATGTGCTGACCCCTGCTCTAGGAAGTTGTTCAGCGTGGGCAAGCAGGAGGCAACTTTTCCTTGCTATGGATCAGAGACAGTGCTGTCCTCTGTCTCCTTCCACACACTTTGTCTGGTTTTTGCTAAAGAATCAATCTGGTGAAGATGTTCCCTGAAACCCAGAAGGATTAGCCTGGACAAGGGGGTGCAAATTAATGGTTAATAACTGGCTTTATGGAAGGCAAAGAAGCTCTGATGTGTAGTGTTGGCTGATTTCTATGGTTTGAATACTTCCACCATGGCTAAATTTTAAGCTTACCAACAACATGACATCAACTGGCTTGAAAAATTCTTGTGACTTTGACCATTGATTCTTGTGAGCCCTGCCAGCCAGCTCCAGCACATCTCCTGACCTCTGCTGATCACGTCACCATTGCATTTCTCCCTGGAGTTCTCTTAGAAATGTCTGTACTATGTGGGGGCACTATAATTGGTTATTGAGTCACCAAGGAGAGGGGTGTGACTTAAAGTTCTGTGAGGCGCATATCTCAGAATACACGTTATTCAGAAACAACATATTCTCAACAGAAACTTATGAGAGATTTAACACAGAGGAAAGCTGACACACGTGTGGGGAGAGACAGTACTATGAACAAAGAAGTCTGAGTGGTATGATAAAAGATCTGGTACATGCAGTTTTTTATTGGAGAATGCCACAGACCCTACAAATTTATTCATCTTACTCTTGTCTCCCTGATGCTGGTCTTTTTCTGAACATGGCCAAGAGAGTGAGCCGTGAGGCAATCTCAAGGGAGAGCATCCAGCCAGGGAGCAAGTGCAAAGGTCCTGGGGCAATTGCTTCTTACCTCACTCTCTCCTCTGTGCTTCCCATTGGCCCTGACCTTTCAACTCTGGGGGCTTTGCTTTGGGGAAGTATTGGGTTGATCATACAGTGACTAGACTGTGAGCTCCTAGAGGCTAGAATTCTCTTATCTGACTTTGTGTCTCCAATGCCTAGCACAATGCTACTTATAAGTGTGTAATAAACAGGATAAAACCCCTTCATGATTAGTGTAACTCCCTTACCATGCCTCCTTGGATGTTCTTTCCAGCAATTTGTGTAGGGATTCTGAAAAAGAATCTTGTCTCCATGAAGCCAGCATTTCCAGTGTCCCACGGGAAATGCAGCCCACATTCTCCTCCTCTTCATTCTTATGTGTTGGGACTCACTTTTCCTCTTCACATATCCCAGGGAGAGGGTTAAAAGTTAAAACAGAGAAGTATAGAATGGGTTTTTAAACAAGTGTTGCCAGCCTGGTGCACAGAGCTTAGAAAAGAATGGACTGGCGGGGCACAGTGGCTAATACCTGTAGTATCAGCTACTCAGGAGGCTGAGGCAAGAGAATCGCTTGGCTCTGGGAGGCGAAGGTTGCAGTGAGCTGAGATCACATCACTGCACGCCAGCCTGGGCAACAGAGGGAGACTCCGTCTCAAAAAATAAAATAAAATAAAATAAAAAATAATAAAGAAGAGGGCTGACTGATTTTCCATGTTCAGATCAAGCCAGAGGAGGGAATGGGGAAAAAGAGACTGATTACAGTTCCCTGATTTGATCAGTGTGTGAAAATTAAAGAAAATTAACTCTGGTCATTGAAAACCTTCTGAAGAGTGTTCATTTTATCTTCTTTTCTTCCTTCTTCAAATAAATTGCCAGTCTTACACTCATTCCTCTCTCTTCCTCCTTCCCCCTTTCCCTCTGCCCCATCAATTGGCCATTTTTTTTTTTTTTGTCCATGACTTAATACAGAGCCAGATAGTCTTGAATCTGCATGATGTAAAGTCAATTTCAGGCTATTTTCCCAAGGTGATCTGGGCTGTGCAGGGCCAGCCATATTAAGAATCTGTTTTGGTCGGGAGGCTGAGGTGGGAGAATCGCTTGAACCCGGGAGGCGGAGTGCAGTGAGCCGAGATCGCGCCCCTACACTCCAGCCTGGGCGACAGAACTCAACTCCATCTCAAAAAAAAAAAAAAAAAAAACTATTTTAGGCAGAAAACACATTGACTCATAAGGTGTTATTTTTACATTCGTTGTTTTTCTGGTGTAACTATACTCCAGAAACATATTTGGATTGAAGCTTAAGCATGACGCATAAAAGCCCACATTGTTCTGAACACAGTATAATTTTAAGTTAGACCACCGGTCACCCTAACAAGCAAGGAAACATTCCACTATGAGTTCCCATTCTTTCTCAATTGGAGTAGGAGCAAACTTCTGGTTTGCCTCTGGTTTGTATGCTAGGTTATTTTGCTTAGAAAGCTGGAAGAATTTGCTGGGTGAGGAGGGTAAGCACTTGGTTAAAACAGGCAAACTGAACTAAATGAAAGACTTATTTTGTTGAGACAAATTTCCAATTATTGGCTTCCTTGATGACCCTTGAATAACAGTCCACACAGGGCCAAGAAATCCTTTTCTTCTTTACCTTTCCTAGTGTATGTGTGTGTGTGTCTGTATGTGTGTGTGTGTGTGCACATTAGTGATGTTGATACTATACAGTGAGGGATAAAGAATGCCTATACACCTATAGGTTCATCAGGGGGTTATCTTATATTCACCATGGTTCAATGTAAATATTGTATTACATCACCTGTAAGATACATTTTTTTTTCACATTTAACATCTGCAGTATCAGGATGAGCCTCACACTCTACAACATGCCATACTTTAACGGCAGTGATTTTTTTGTTTTCTTGGTGATACACAAAATTAATGGTGTATATGACAATCAATGGTGTCCTAAATTCAATGACATGCAGTATCTGACTTGGATACTTTATATGCGCCTACAGCTGGGAAGACAGAGCACACCTGCCAAAGTCTTCACAGGTCAAAATGTCAAGGTATTGCTCTTTGAAAACCCATTTATGCTACCTCTAGTATTACTGTCTAAATGTTCTTCAGTGTGTCCACATATTATACAGCTAAGATTTATTGTATTCTTACTACAGCCAGACAATATTCTAAGCACTTTACACATCTATCTTCACAACCCTGTGAAGTCGGTGTTATTACCCACTTTCAATCTGGGTCCAGTCAGGAGACAGAAGCCATATTAGTTATTTAAACAGAGAAAATTGAATAGAAGAATTATTATCTAGGTATAAAGTTGATGACTAGGTCATAAAGGGGTAAAAAGAGGATGCTAAGTTATCAAAGAGGTAGCAACTGCAGGAAGCAGCTTCCATCTGTAGGCCTAGGGGAGCAAAAAGAAGAAGCTGGAATTGTTAACACTTAGAGATGTGGAGGAGGGGAGCTCCAAAGCTGAACCTCAGCTCCAAAGGTGCAGCTGCAGGTGTAGCTCCAGAGCTGGCACCTGCAGAGCACGGCTTTGCGGTGCACCGCTGGTGTCTCTGAGGGGGCACAGTGAAGCTGGCGCTGCAGGTGTTGGAAAAACTGCAAATTGGACTCTGTTGCTGCTGTAGAAAAGAACTGCTACTGCTGCTGCTGCAGTGAAGAAGCTTTTCAGAAATGATGCTCTCAGGAACAGGAAGCAGATGAGGAGAAACAAGTCCCTTCGTCCTTCTTAGCACTTCCAGTCTCCCTCTAGTGCCCTCTCTTAGCAGGGCTAGGTAGACACTGGCAAAGCCAAAGTGTGGTCTATATAGTTTCAGCCCTGGCATCATAAAGCAGAGTATAAAAAGGTGTTTTGGAGACAAGAGAAAACTAACTCAATAGCTAGAACATATCCTTATTTTTACATATGAAGAAACTAATATACAAAACCAGTGAAAGTAGTGAGTACATTACCCAATATCACATGGATCTGAAGATAAAAAGCCAAGATCTGAACCCAGGTCTGCCTGATTCCATAGTCTATATACTTAATGGCTACACAGATTTCTTTCCTATCTGTTGTCTTTCATGTGTTTCTTTTTCTCTTTTTCATTTATTCACCCAACAGCTATTTCTTGACTGTCTATGTCAGGCACTGTGCTTGCTCTGGGGAAAACAGCAGCAAACAAAAATGGACATTCTGTCCTCAAGGAACTGAAAATCCATTTCTATCTATTTCTGTTCTTATTTTGTTTTATTATGGCCCACTCCTCTCTCCTTCTCTGGATGCTTTTCTCTTTTTGTCAGTGTATCTTATCTGAAATTGTGCATTTCTGTCTTTTTCAATTATTTAATGTCTGCCCTTCTCTTCTTTGCTGTCCTGTTTTTTTGTAGCTTCAAGTCTGTCTTGGTCCTCTTCTCCTCTCATGTTACCTTCTTTTTCCTTCTTCATCATTCTGTCCATATTAATTGGCCAAAATGTGGACCCAAGTCTAGGTTCTGTTTGTGAGATTTTTGGGGGACAAGTTTCACAAGCTCTGTTCTTAAAATCTTCTAAGTGAATGAGTGAAACTGCCTTAAAACACAGACAAATGTTCTGTGTTCTCTACCTTAAAACACAGACAAATGAAACCTAACTCAGTAGGCCTTTGCTTATTGACCTTTCATTTTCTTACGTGGCTAGCTTCTCCAAGGGAATCAGTCATTGAAAGACTAAAACAATAGATTGAAGGAAACACATCATTTATAATGGTTCTTACAAACAGAATTTCTGACACACCGGTCATGACCAGCACATTCTTTTCTGTTTAAAGAGTGACAGTGTGTGTAGTGGTTAAGGTTGGGGATCCAGACTACCTTGAGTTTGAACTCCAGGTCTTCCATTTTCTAGCTGTGTAGTATTAGGCAATTTACTCAGTCCCTCTATGCCTTGGTTTTCCTCATCTGCAAAATGGGAACAATAATACTGGCACCTACCTTACTAGTTTTGGGGAAGGATTAAGTGAATTAATATATAAGGAAATTCAGAAGAATATCTTGGTTATAGTAGTTATAACCAACTTACTGTTATTTATAACACAAATTACATAATGACAATAATGGTTTTCAATCTCACAGTCCTTTTATTCTGTTTCCCTAGACTCTAGATTACTGGTCTCCAGACTTTTTGAGTCATGAGCTCTCTTTTCTGTGGATCTGCTTACGTAAGTGCTGAGGAAACACATAATGTCAAATAACTGCTGAGTCTGTCAGTTCTTCCCGGTTGTATGTGACAGAAAACCAACTCAATTCAACTTAACCAAAATGGGCTACATAACTGGGAAGCCCAGCTGTAGAACTGGCAGCCACGAGTAGTTCCAGAGCCTCACCAGGAAGCAGAGCCCCATGTCAGTCTCTCTCTTTGGTTTTTAATCCATTGTCTTCATTCCTTCCTACTGCAGTCAAGCCTTCTCCTGCTGGTGACCATGATGTCCTCTGGCAAACTGTGATTTTCACCTTTACAGCTACCCTAGGGAGTCACACTTACAAGCACTCCTCTTGCAGAGAGTCTATGAGTATCTCAAGCTGAGGCCTCTCTCAGGGAAGTCCCTGCCCTCCTGCATAACTCTCTGTCCTTGGAAATTGGGGCAGCCTTGGTCTCTTCTGTTTATTGGGAATTTCAGCATCACCAGGGCCATGAGAGCAACTCGATTGTCCCCTTCACCATTTTTTTTTTCAGGTGAGCCTGGGTGCCATGATATGTATAAGACTCTTGGTGGCCAGTTTTGGTAATCCAGGATTCCCAAGAAAGGCCTGTATATTAGGCCCATGACCCAACTACACAGCACTGATACTACACCTGCCTAATGACTGATTGCATCTTGAAGAGGCTTTCATGTGACAGCACTAGACAGGAGAGAAGTGTAGGAAAGTAGCAAACTACTAGGCATTGGGCATTCTTTGCCAATTCAAATTTTAGTGTCAGAAACATCATATGTCATTTCTGCCCATTTCTTCTCTCTCCTTATATCTTATACCTGCCATCCTGCCTTTTCTTTTTCCAGGTAAGCAGACAGTGGACCTCTAACGAACACATTTTTCAAAGATCTAGCCTAACCTCTGAACATCTTTGGTCACTGAGTTAAGCAATACAAACAATTAAATTAAATGTGCTAGGTTTCTAAAACTGTGTAGAGACTTGTAGTGTCCTTAAATAGTCTCAGTTGTTTATATAAAAAGCAGTTATTAACAGGCAAGGATTAGGACATAAGTATCTAGTCACACAGTTCTTAGTTCTCAAAAACATTCAGAGAAGCTAACGAACAGGCCGCAACTGTGCTTCTAATTCTAAAGAGCTGCTTGGGTAGGCTGTCTCCCTGTCTCCATGTTAGGTTTTCCTGTTATCTTTTCTTATCAGGGTCTTCCTTGACACAGTCTGTTCTCAAGGCCTGAGCAGCTCCCTCGGCCACTGAGCATGGGGGCCCTGGCAAAGGAGAGGGTGTGGATTTGCCAGGAAGGATAAAGGTGAGTTCTTCAGAGTAGGGCCACGCACTGAGAAACCAGGAAGAGCCCAATGAGCTTGTCACCTCTCCAGTTTCCTTAATGGGGCTTTGAGTACTAAGGGGAGAGATAGTGAATGAGAGAGCAGAGGTGGCTGCAAGGCAGCAGCCCCTGATCCTTGAGGGGCTGGAAGACTTGGACGGCAGAGGCAGTGAGTTCTGCTTCAGGATCCCAGCCAAAGGAATTAGGAACTGGGTGGCCAGGACAGCTGTTTCTGAGCTCTGAAAAGTTAAGCCTGGCCAAGGATTCATGGTGTGCTGCCCTGGAAACTAGTCAGAGGCTCTCATCAAGAGCCTCTGGGAAGCTGTTTGGATAAATTGCTCTAGGTCATGCATTGATCTTCCACATCTGCTGCCCCAGTGACTTCCCAGTGCTAATTTCTGGTGAAGGAGGAAAAGACTGCCTGTGCCCACAACGTCACCCTTCAGAAGGTGGGCAGGTGGGAGCAAGCGGTGTGGGAAGAGGGCCAAGGGGTCTAGGGCCCTGCGTTCTGCCTTACCTCTGCCTCGCAGCCTGTGCAGCGTGTGTCGCCAAGTGGCTCTGTGGCAGAGGAGAGAGGAGGAGGGAGGAGGAGGCAGGAGGAGGCAGCAGGAGGCAGGAGGAGGCCCAGCTCCTCACTCTTCACTTCTCAGGGAGGTCATGAAGGTGCCCAAGGAAAGTCATATTTTATTTCTGACAAAAATTTGGTTGAGGGCCAGGAAAGTAATTCATTTTATTTTTGGTGGGATCTTTTAGAAAGGGACAAATACAAAACGTTCTCATTCATCTGCTTTAAAATTTAAAGCAGGGACTATTTAAGCAAAATGTCGAGTAAAACCAATAATCAATGAAAAACACATATAGCGGTTCCTCATCTATTAAACTTTGGACAGGGATGACATGCCCCCAAAACAAATTTAAATGTCCCATAACCTTTTTCTTTTTACACTTAAAAACATTATGTATTTTACTGACTTTTCAACCAGATTATATGGCTTACAATCTAATCTTCTTTTGGCGAATCAGCCTTGTACTTATACATCAATTACAGTAAATATCTTCAGATTCCTTTGCTTTTCCTAATTTTCTTTCTGTCATCTCTGCTAGGCTTTCTCTTATTGCTACCATAAGTGTTCTCCTCTAGAAGCAGATTACATTCCTTCCTTTTTTGTTCTAATTGTCTGTTCATATTATAGGCAAGAAAATAGATGAGCTTATTAGAATTCTAGAAGAAAGGGTGAGCGGGATGGCTACCGGAGCCCACAGACCCTGACTTTTAGATAAAGGCATAGGGACACACATCAGCACATATGGACTTTTTTTTCTATAAAAGGAGTTTAGATTAATGCATTAAATATTTTTGAAACTCCCTCTATATGCCAGGCACTTGGCTAGGCACTGGCTGTCAAATAGAAATAATTCCCAGTATCTTTCCTTGAAACATAGACAGTTCATGGGGCATGATGCTTTGTAATAATCAGACGCCTCATCATGGTTCTTGAAAGATATTTCAATGTGATAAATAACTGCCAAGGAAGTGCTACTGACTACTAAAGAGGGGCCTTAGACAGATCTGAACATTAGGAGGGCCTCAAGGAAGAGTCCTCCCTCAGATGGGGTCCCAAGAGATTACATTTATACCTAAATCTCAGAGTAAATTGAGATTTGTCAAACAAATAAATACCATACAGCCATTAAAATGTTGGCTAAAAAAAGAATTGTGCAAAAAAATTACCCACAATATGAATGCACTTATATAAATTCTAAAAACACACAAATACTATATATATTTACTGGAACACATAAATAAAGCAAAAGTATTTATACATGGGAAGGAGACAAAGCAACTTTAGGATAGTGGTGATCTCTGGGAAAGAGGGAGGGGAATAGAATTAAGGAGAGACATCAAAGGGCCTACAACTTTTTCTGTAATCTTTATCTCCTTATTAAGAACAGAAAAGGCCAGGTGCAGTGACTCACACCTGTAATCCCAGCACTTTGGGAGGCCGAGGCAGGTAGATCACTTGAGGCCAGGAGTTCGAGACCAGCCTGGCAAACATGGCAAAACCCCACCTCTTCTAAAAAATACAAAAATTAACCAGGAATGGTGGCATGCACCTGTAATCCCAGGTACTCAGGAGGCTGAGGCAGAAGAATCGCTTGAACCTAGGATGTGGAGGTTGCAGTGAGCCGAGATCATGCCACTGCACCCCAGCCTGGGTGATAGAGCCAGACTGTCTCAAATAAGACAAAAAAAAAAGAACAGAAATAAAGTAAATGTGCCATGCCAAAATGTTTAACTATCACTGGATTCAGGTGGTGTGAATAAGCATATTGTTATCTATACCATTCAAAATATTTCCTAATATGTATTAGTTTCCTAATAAACAGAAAACTAAGAGGAAAAAATCCTCAAGCCTTTCTATTGAAATATAAGGTGGTTCTCCTTCTAATACCAGGGACCTGGAACCTGTCCATACATTTTACTCAGCTGACCTATTGCTATAATGTGGGAAGCATTGTTATTTACATGTGTCTGCTTTGCTGTGGGCTTATTTATGCCTAGACCCCCCTCTTCTCTCCCATTAGATGTAAACCCTTCAAAAGCAGGAAGCAGAACCATTGTACACACACTGAACTGGCTGGTTTAAGATTCCCTTTGTGCCCCCAGAATTAGCCGTGTCTTGCTTGTAATTGGAATTTGGTAAAGATATTTTGGGTGAGTGAGTTCAAGCTGACTTCCCTTGAGCTCCACTACTGTAAGCTCCAGGATAAGTGCTGCCCTCAGGGAGCTCACATGCTGGAGAGAAGACAGACACAGACACCTACCTGACTGGACAAAAGGATGACCTAGTGTGGTAGGTGCAAAGCCCAGGTGATTAATTCTGACCACAATGGCTGGGGGAGGAGGGGCATACTGTGATTAAATTTCCCACATATTGGTGATCTTCTTTGCAGTAAGAGATTGCTTGCCCCAAAGACTTGGTTAAAATATGAATCTCTTGACACTTCAAATAGATCACCTAAGACAGAACACTGGAATCCAACAAGAAGTTTACAGGAAACCCTTTAGGCAAGGAGGGAGAGGAAAGTGAGGCAGCCTGCTAGGCTAGAATTGGCTGGGAGCCTAGAGAGGTCCCCTCATGTGGATAAAGGGTAGTGAGAGACACCCCCCTGCCCCCGAGAAGTCCATCTTTCCACTGTTCCTACAATCCTAGCCACAGGAGAGGCCCTCAACCCTTGTGGGCCCTGAGACAAATATAGGGAACTTCCCAGAATCTGTGTGACTGCATTGCTTCAGAGAGGGAGATCACGGTGGGTCTCACACACCCCATGAGTCCTATGAAGCTACAGAATGGCACAATTTTGGGACCCTAGTCCCCACCAGACTGCATACTGCCCTTGGGCCCAATAGCCTCTGCATCATCCCTGGAGCCCCATTGACAATCTCTTCCTGGAGCTGCTGCCACTGCTAGCTGCTGCCAGGGCTGAAGCAGGAACCATTAGTAGCAACCCTGCTGCTCCCAGCAATGAGAGGCTGTGCATTTTCACATGCCTTTAGGACAGACTCCTCCACCTGCAGCCAATGTGACTGCTGGCTGTTGCTGCTGGGGCAGAAACATGAACGACTGGCAAGCAATCCTGCTACCCCCAGCAGTGAGGCCACCATTCATTTACAAGTACCCCCAAAACAGGCTCCCTTCTTGGCAGCCACCACCTGGGGATGAGGTGCACACTCCCCAGCTGTCTGCCTGTGGCTGCTGCTACTGAAACCAATCCTGCCCTCCCGAGCAGGAGAACCACAGCACAGCTGCTGCTACTCCCATCTGAGCATTACACTGGGGGTCGGGGGATTATCCTGCCCTGCCTCCCACAGGAAACACCCACAAGCACCATGGAGGCCCTGAAGGCAGGTTTGCCTGGCCTGGTTCTGTGTGCCCTAGCAGGCCCAAGCATGACATCCAAGGGCCTGAGGATTACCCTACCCCATCCACCACCATAGGCACTTAAGCCCTTCTCCCAGAAGCCTGAGGATGGCCCACTCAACCTGCTGCTACCATCACAGCTGGAACCCACCTGCTCACACCATCTGTGGGCCTGGGGACTGGCCCAGTCAACTTGTCACAGCCACCATCAACACCAGTGTGAACCATTTAGGAGCCAGAAGTTGTCCTACCACTGCTATTGCCATCACCCATGCCACACCCACTGCCCCAAAACCCAAGGGCACACCCACCCTCCTGCTTACTGCTGACACTGCTGGCACACAAGAAAGCCACCTGGAGGCCCAAGAATCAGGCCATCTGGATATGATAACACAGGTTCCAACATATACCACCCTGGGGCCCAAGGATGAGCATTTGGCCGGTCACTGTCTGCCACTGGGGCCTGAGGACTGGCCTACCTGGCATCCCTATCCCCAGCAAAACTTCACTACAGTCTTCACTAACAACTGCATCCCAATCCATTGAGAAAAGCCACAGGCATTATCAATACTATCTACTGAAGAAATCATATGGATACTACACTATCATGCACACCCAGAATAAAAGCAAAAGTGCCCTATTCCACCAACACCATAGAAACATCTTCAGGAATAAGTCCTCCTTCATGAAAACAAATCCAAAAAATTGGAAGAAGGAACTATCCAACTAGACATGCAGATATCAATGTAAAGACACAAGAAACATGACAAAGCAAGGAAATATGACACTCCAAAGGAACACAATAATTTTCCAGTAAAATAATTCAATGAAAAAGAAGTTTATGAATTCCCAGAAAAAGAATTCGAAATAATAATATTAAAGAAGCTCAGTGAGATACCAAAGAACACAATAAACAATACAAGTAAATCAAAGAAACAGTTCAGAATATGAATGAGAAATTTATCAAAGAGATAGGTATGATAAAAAGAACTAAACAGAAATCCTGAAACTCAAAAATTCATTGAATGAAATAAAAAAAATCTAAAAGCTTCAATAATAGACTAGATGAAGCAGAAGAAACAATTTAGAACTTGAAGATGGGTCTTTTGAAATAACCCACTAGACAAAAAATTTTAAAAGGAATAAAAAAGCATGAAGAAAGCCATGTGACATATGGAACACCATAAAGCAACCAAATATTCAAATATTCAGTGTCCAGGAAGGCAAGGGGAAAGTGAATGGAATAGAAAAACTATTTAACAAAATAATAGCTGAAAACTTCCCCACTCTTGCAAGAGGTTTAGACATCCAGATACTGGAAGTGCAAAGGTTCCTAAATACATACAATTCGAGAAGGTCTTCTCTGTGGCATCTGCTGTAGTTTTGTTTGTTTGACTCCTCCAAATTTTATGTTGAAATTTGATCCCTAATGTTGGAGGTAAGCCTTTGGGAGGTGTTTGAGTCATAAGGCTGGATTCCTCATAAATGGCTTGGTGCCATCCTCATGATAAAAATTGAGTTCTCATTTTATTATTTCCTATGAGAGCTGATTGTTTAAAAGTCTGCCACCTCCCCGCCTCTTTTTTCCTGCTTCTTCTCTCATCAACTGTTCTCTGCACATGCCAACTTTAGTGGAAGTTGTCTGAAACCATCATCAGAAGCAGGTGCTGGAACCATGATTTTTGTTCAGCCTGCAGAACTGTGAGCCAAATAAACATCTTTTCTTTATAAATTACTAAGCCTCAGGCATTCCTTTGTAGCAATACACAAATGGACATAGACAGTACACAATAATCAAACTGTCAAAAGTCAAAGACAGGGTATTCTAAAAATAGCAAGAGGCCAGGCATGGTTGCTCACACCTGTAATCCCACAGTTTGGGAGGCCAAGGAGGGTGAATCACTTGAGGTCAGGAGTTCAAGACCAGCCTGGCCAACATGGTGAAACCCTGTCTCTACTAAAAATATAAAAATTAACCAGGCACAGTGGCACATGCCTGTAATCCCAGCTACTTGGAAGGCTGAGGCAGGAGAATTGCTTGAACCTGGGAGGCTGAGGTTGTAGTGAGCCAAGATCATGCCGCTGTACTTCAGCCCGGGTGAAAGAGTGAGACTCTGTCTCAAAAAATAAAAAATAAAAATAGCAAGAGAAAAGTGTCTAATCACTTACAAGAGAATCTCCATCAGACTAGCAACAGATTTCTCAGCAGAAACCTTATAAGCCAAAAAAGAATGGGAAAAGATTTTCAAAGTGCTGAAAGAAGAAAAACGGTCAGGCAAGAATACCATACTCAACAAAGTTATTTTTCACAAATGAAGGAGAGATAAAGGCTTTCCCAGACAAGCAAAAGCTGAGGGAATTTATCACTAGACTAGCTCAACAAAGAATTCTTATCAGAGTCCTGCATTTTGAAGTGAAAGGATGATACATGTCATCATGAAAACACACGAAAATATAAAGCCCACTGAGTAGAACACACATACAAATAAGAAGAGAAAGGACTTAAATGTTACCAACTAAGAAAAACAATGATAAACAAGAAAATTTAAAAAGGCTATACAAAAAAACCTAGAAATCAATTAATAAAATGACAGGAATAAGTCCTCACATATCAATAATAACCTTGAATATCAACAAATTAGGCTTTCCAATTAAAAGATATAGACTGGTTGAATGGATAGAAAACATGGCCCAACTATATGCTGCCTACAAGAAACTCATGTCACCTTAAAAGACTTATAGGCTAAAAATAAAGGGATGGAAAAAGATATTCCATGCAAACAGAAACCAAAAGTGAGTAGAAGTAGCTATACTTATATCAGATAAGACTAACTTTAAGTTAAAAGCCACGAAAAAAGAAGAAGAAGGTCATTTTATAATGATAAAAACATCAGTTCAGCATGAGGATATAGCAATTCTAAACATATATGCCCCAAACACCAGAGCATGCAGAGTCATAAAGCAAATATTACTATGTCTGAAAAGAGAGATAGACTTCAATATAATAATAGTTGGAGACTTCAACACCCCACTCTCAGCAATAGTTACATCATCTAGGCAGAAAATGAACAAGGAAACATTGGATTTAAGCTACACTTTAGACCGAGTGCATCTAACAGACATTTGCACAACATTTCATTTAACAGCTACAGAACACACATTATTCTCATCATTACATGGAACATTCTTGCAGATAAACCATATGTTAGCTCAAAACAAGTCTCAAAAAATTTTTAAAAATGAAAATCATATCAAGTATCTTTTCAGATCACAATAGAATGAAACTAATAATCAATAACAAGAGGAACATTGGAAATTGTATAAATACATAAAAGTTAATCAGCATGCTCCTGAGTGAAGGAAGAAATTAAGGAGGAAATCAAAAAAAATTTTTTAAACAAATGAAAATGGAAACACGACATACCAAAACCTGTGGGATACAACAAAAACAGTGCTAAGAGGGGAGCATAGCACTAAATGCCTACATTTAAAAAGTGGAAAGGCAGAGCAAGATGGTTGAATAGAAGCCTCTATTGATGGTCCCCCAATAGGAACACACCAAATTTAACAACAATGTACATAAAAAAAGCACCTTCATGAGAACAAAAAATCAGATGAGCAATCACAGTACCTGGTTTTAGCTTCAAATTGCTGAAAGAGGCACTGAAGAGGGTAAGAAACATGGTCTTGAATCATTGACACGACACCTCCCTCATTTCCCAGCAGCAGTTACTTGGTGTGGAGAGACAATCTGTGCACCTGGGGGAGGGACAGCACAGCAACTGTGGGACTTTGCATTGAACTCAATGTGGCCCTATCACAGCAGAAAGAAAACTTGGCTGAACTCAGCCAACGCCTGACCACAGAGGGAGCATTTAGAGCAGCCCTAGCCAGAGGGGCATTGTCCATCCTAGCAGTCAGAGATTGAGTTTTGGCAAGCCTCACCACCATAAGCTAGAGTCCTCTGGGGTCCTAAATAAATGTGAAAGGTAGTCTAGTACACAAGGACTGCAATTCTTAGGCAAGTCTAGTGCTGTGCTGGGGTTGGAGCTAGTGGAGTTGAGGGGCAAGTGACCTAGTGAGACACCAGCTGGGACAGCAAAGGGAGTGCTTGTGCCACCCCTCCCTCAGCCTCAGGCAGTACAGTGTCTTCTGCTTGAGGAGAGAAGAATGAAGAGTAAAAAGGACTTTCTCTTGCATCTTGGATACCAGCTCAACCACAGCAAGATAGGGCACCAGGCAGTCGTGAGGCCCCCTTTCCAGGTCCTAGCTCTCAGACAACATTTCTGGACACACCCTGGGCTAGAAGGGAATCTATTGCCTTGAAGGGAAGAATTTAGTCCTGGCAGGATTCAGCACCTTCTAACTGAAGAGCCCTTGGGCTCAGAATAACCAGCAGTGATACCATGGGCCTTGGGTGAGACTCTGACATGTGCTGGTTTCGTATGAGATCCAACATAGTCCCAGCTGTGGTGGTTATGGGGATATAATCCTTCTGCTTGAGAAAAGCAGAGGGGAAAGTAAAGGGGACTTTGTCTTGCACCTGCCACAGTGGGATAGAGCAACAAGTGGGCTCTTGGGGTCCCTGATTCCAAGACTTGGCTCTTGAATGGCATTTTTGGAACTGTCCTGGGCCAGAGGGGAGCCTACTGCCTTGAAGGATGAGTTTGACACCTGGCAGTATTCACAAGCTGACTGAAGAGCACTTGGGCCTTAAGTGAACATTGGCAGTAGCCTGGAAATACTCACCATGGGCCTGTGGTGGTGGTAGCCATGGGGTGAGGCTCCCCTGCCTATGGAAAGGGGAGGAAAGAGTGGGAAGGACTTTGTCTCATGGTTTGAGTGCCAGCTTAACCACAGTAGAATAGAGCAAGAGTACCAGGTAGATTTCTAAGGTTTTTTATTGCTGTCCCTGGCTCCTGGATAGCATCTCTGGACCAACCTGGGGTCTGGGGGATCTTGCTGCTCTGAGGGGAATGAGATAAGCCTGGCTGGCTTCACTACCTGCTGATTGTAGAGCACTTGGGCCTTGAGCAAACATTGGTGGTAGTGAGGTGGTGGTTACAGCAGGCCTTGGGCAAGACACAGTACTGTGCTAGCTCCAAGTCTCCCCCAGTGCAGTCCCAGTGGTGGTGGCCACAGGGGTGCTTGCATCACCATATCCTGTTTCAGGTGCCTCAGCAGACAGAGAGAGAGAGAGAGAGAGAGAGAGAGGCTCCATTTATTTTATTTTAGAGAAAGTAAGGCCTGAGAGCAAGAGTCTCTGCGTGGTAATCCACAGAATTCTTCTGGATCTAATTTAAGATCACCAAGGCATAATCTCTATGAGTCTGCAAGAACCACAGTGTTACTGGGTTTGGTGTGCCCCTAATGCAGATAAGGCTTAGATCACAATTCAGAGGTCCCTTTGAATACCTGGAAAGCATTCTCAGCAAATATAGGTATAAACAAGCCCAGACAACAAAGACTACAATGAAAACCTAACTTTTCAATGCCCGGACACCAAAGAAAGATAAGCATCAAGGCTATCCAAGAAAACATGGCCTTACCAAATGAACTAAATAGGGCATGAGGACCCAATCCTGGAGAAACATAGATATATGTGACTTTTCAGACAAAAAATTCAAAATAGCTGTTTTGAGAAAGCTCAAAGAAATTTAAGATAACACAGAGAAAGAATTCAGAATTCTATCAGATAAATTTAACAAAAAGATTGAAAGAACTTTAAAGAATGAAAGGAAAAATTCTGGAGTTGAAAATGCAATTGACATAGTGAAGAATTCATCAGTCTCCTGACAGCATAATTGATCAAGCAGAAGAAAAAACAATGGTGAACTTGAAGATAGGCTATTTGAAAATACACAGTCAGTGGAGACAAAATAAAGAAGGAAGGACACTTACATGATCTAGAAAAAAGCCTCAAAAGGGCAAATCTAAGAGTTCTTGGCTTTAAAGAGGAGGTGGAGAAAGAGGTAGATATAGAAAGTTCAAAGGGACAATAACAAAGAACATCCCAAACTTAGAGAAAGATACCAATATTCAAGTACAAGAAGGTTCTAGAACACCAAGTAGATTTAACTCAAAGAAAACTACCTCCAAGACACTTAATAATAAAACTCCCAAAGGTCGAGGATAAATAAAGTTTCCTAAAAGCAGCAAGAGAAAAGAAACAAATAACACATTATGGAGCTCCAATACATCTCTCAGCAGACATTTCAGTAGAAACCTTACAGGCCAGGAGAGAATGGCATGACATTTTAAAGTGCTGAAAGAAAAAAACTTTCACCCTAGAATAGCATATCTGGCAAAATATCTTTCAAACCTGAAAGAGAAATAAAATCCCAGACAAATAAAAGCTGGGAGATTTCATCAACACCAGACCTGTCCTATGAGAAATGCTAAAGGGAGTTGTTCAATCAGAAAGAGAAGGATGTTACTGAGCAATAAGAAATCACCTGAAGGTACAAAAGTGACTAGTAATAGTAAGGACACAGAAAAACACAGAATATGATAACACTAAATTTGGTGCATAAGTTATTCTTAAGGAGAAAGACTAAAAGATGAGCCAATTAAAAAATGATAACTACAGCTTTTAAGACACAGCACAATAAGACAAAAAGAAAAAACAAAAAGTTAAAAAGTGGAAATTAAAGTGTAGAGTTTTTTTAGGTTTTTTAGTTTTATTTGTTTGTTTATGTAATCAGTGTTAAATTGTCATCAGTTTAAGATAATGGGTTATAAGATAGTATTTGCAAGCCTCACTTTAATCTCAAATCAAAAAACATACAATGAATACACATACCAAAAAAGCAAAAAATTAAATTACACCACCAGAAAAAAGAACTTTCACTGAAAGGATGACAGGAAGGAAGAAAAAGAAGAAGAGAAGACCACAAAACAATCTGAAAACAAATAACAAAATGGCAGGAGTAAGTCTTTACTTATCAATAAAAACATGGAATGTAAATGGACTAAACCCTCCAATCAAAAGACATAGAGTGGCAGAATGGATTAAAATAAAACAAAAAACAAGATCCAATGACTTGTTACCTACAAGAAACTCACTTCACCTATGAAGACACACATAGACTGAAAATAAATGGATGGAAAAAGATATTCCATGCCAATGAAAACAAAACAAAAAAGCAGGAGTAGCTATACTTATATCAGACAAAATAGATTCCAAGTCAAAAACAATAGGAAGAGAAAAAGAAGGTCATTGTATAATGATAAAGGGGTCAATTCAGCAAGAGAATATAAGAATTTTAAATATAAATGCACCCAACACTGGAGCACCTAGATATATAAAGCAAATATTACTAAAGAGAGAGATAGACCACACCATAATACAATAATACCTAGAGACTTCAATACACCACTTTCAGCATTGGACAGATCTTCCAGACAGAAAATCAACAAGGAAACATCAGACTTAATCTGCACTGTAGACCAAATGGACCTAATAGATATTAACAGAACATTTTATCCAGTGACTGCAGAATATGTTCTTTTTATCAGCACATGTATCATTCTCAAGGATAGACCATATTGTAGGTTACAAAATACATTTTAAAATATTCAAAAATATTAAAATAATATCAAGAATCTTCTCTGACCACAATGGAACAGAACTAGACATCAATAACAAGAGGGATTTTGGAAATTATATAAACACGTGGAAATGAAACAATATGCTCCTAAATGACCAGTGACTCAATGAAGAAATTAAGAAGGAAATTGAAAAATTTCTTGAAACAAATGATAATGGATACACAACATACCAAAACCTATGGGATACAATGTAAGCAGTACTAAGAGGGATGTTTATAGCTAAAAGTGCCTATATCAAAAAAGAAGTGAAACTTCAAATAAATAACTAAATCATCCATCTTAAATAAGTAGAAAAGCAAGAGCAACCCAAACCCAAAATTAGCAGAAGAAAAGAAATAATAAAAATTAGAGCAGGAATAAATTAAATTGAAATGAAGAAAACAATATAAAAGATTATCAAAACTAAAAGTTTGTTTTTCGAAAAGATAAAAAGAATTGACAAACCTTTAGCCAGACTGATAAAGAAAAAAAAGAGAGAATAAATAAAATAAATAAAATCAGAGATGAAAAAACAAACATTACAACTGATATTATAGAAATCTGAAGGATCATTAGTGGCTACCATGAACAACTATATGCCAATAAATTGGAAAATCTAGAAGAAATGAATAAATTTCTAGACACATACAACCTACCAATATTGAAACATAAAGAAATCCAAAACCTAAACAGATTAATAGCAAGTTATGTGATCAAAGTCACAATAAAATGTCTCCCAGCAAGGAAAAACTCAGACCTAATGGCTTCACTGCTAAATTCTACCAAACACTTAAAGAAGAATTAATAGCAATCCTACTTAAACTATTCCAAAAAATGGAGGAAGAGGAAATACTTCCAAACTTAGTTTATGAGGCCAGTATTTCCCTGATACCAAAACCAAACAAAGGCACAACAAAAAAGGAAAACCATAGGCCAATATCCCTGATGAATATTGATGCAAAAATTCTCAACAAAATAATAGCAAACTGAATTCAACAACACATTAAAAAGATTACTTCTCATAACCAAGTGGGATTTATCCCAGGGATGCAAGGATGGTTTGATATACACAAATCAATCAATGTGATACATCATATCTACAGGATGAAAGAGGAAAATCACATGATCATGTCAATTGATGCCAAATAAGCATTTGATAAAATTCTACATCCCTTCATGATAAAAATGCTCAAAAAACTAGGTATAGAAGTAATATACATCAACATACTCAAAGCCATACACAAGAGACACACAGCTAGTATGACACTGAATGGGGTAAAACTGAAAAACTTCCTTTTGTGATCTGGCACATGACAAAGATGCCCACTTTCACCACTGTTATTCAACATAGTACTTGAAGTCTTGGCTGGAGCAATCAGACCAGGGAAAGACATAAAGGGCATCCAAATTGTAAATGAAGAAGTCAAATTATCCTTGTTTGCAAATGATATTATTTCATGTTTGGAAAAAGCTAAAGACTCCGCACACACAACTATTAGAGCTAATAAACAAATTCAGTAAAGTTGCAGGATACAAAATTAACATGTAAAAATTAGTAGCATTTTTATATGCCAACAGCAAGCAATCTGAAGAAGAAATCAGTAAAATAATAATCCCATTGACAATAGCTGCAAATAAAATTAAATACTTAGGCAAAGAAGTGAAAGATCTCTATAATGAAAACTATAAAACACTGGTGAAAGAAATTGAAGAGGACACAAAAAATAAAAATATATTTCATGGTCATGGATTAGAAGAATAAGTATTGTTAAAATGTCTATACTACCCAAAGCAATCTAGAGATTCAATGCAATCCTTATCAAAATACCAATTACATTCTTCACAGAAAGAGGAAAAACAATCTTAAAATTTACATAGAACCACAAAAACCACAAAATAGCCAAAGCTATCCTAAATAAAAGGAAGAAAACTAGAGGAATCACAGTAACTAACTTCAAATTATACTGGCCAGGCATGGTGGCTCACACCTGTAATCCCAGCATTTTGGGAGGCTAAGGAGGGTGGATCACCTGAGGTCAGGAGTTTGAGACCAGCCTGGCCAACATGGCGAAATCCCGTCACTACTAAAAATACAAAAAAATTAGCTGGGTGTTGTGGCACATGCCTGTAATCCCAGCTACATGGGAGCTGAGGCAGGAGAATTGCTTGAACCCAGGAGATGGAGGTTGTAGTGAGCTGAGATCACCCCACTGCACTCCAATCTGGGTGACAGAGCAAGTTTCCATCTAAAAAAAAAAAAAATTATACTGCAGAACTATAGTAACAAAAACAGCATGGTACTGTCATTAAAACAGACACATAGACCAATGAAACAGAATAGAAAGCCCAGAAATAAATCCACACACCTATAGTGAACTCATTTTCAACAAAGGTGTCAAGAACATACACTGGGGAAAAAAAATCTCTTCAATAAATGGTATTTGGAAAACTAGATATTCATATGCTGAAGAATGAAACTTGACTTCTATCTCTTGCCTCATACAAAAATCAAATCAAAATGAATTAAAGACTTAAATATAAGACCTCAAACTATGAAACTACTAAAAGAAAACATTGGGGAAACTCTCCCGGACATTGCACTGGGCATTAGTTTCTTGAGTAATACCCTACGAGCACAGGCAATCAAAGCAAAGATGGACAAATTGGATCAAAGCTTCTGCATAGCAAAGGAAACAATTAACAAAGTGAAGAGACAACCCATAGAATGGGAGAAAATATGTGCAAACTACCCATCTGACAAGAGTTTAATAATCAGAATTTATAAGGAGCTAAAACAACTCTATTGGAAAAAATCTAATAATCTGATTTAAAAATGGGCAAGATATCTGAATAGACATTTTTCAAAAGAAGACATGCAAATGGCAAACAGGTATATGAAAAGATGCTCAACGTCACTGATTTTCAGAGAAATGCAAATTAAAACAACAATGGGATATCACTTTACCTCATTTCAGCCTTTCAGCATTGGACAGATCTTCCAGACAGAATGTCAACAAATGAACATCAGACTTAATCTGCACTATAGACTAAATGGACCTAATAGATATTTACAGAACATTTATTTCAGTGGCTGCAGAATACATTCTTCTCAGCACATGTATCATTCTCAAGGATGGGTCATATATTAGGTCACAAAATAAATTTTTAAATATTCAAAAGACAGACAATAACAAATGCTGGCAAGGATGTGAAGAGAAAGGAACCCTTGCCCACTGTTGGTGGGAAAATAAACAAATGTCACCACTATGGAGAACAATTTGGAGGGTCCTCAAAAAACTAGAAGGAGTTATCATATGATCCAGCCATCTCACTGCTGGGTATATACCCAAAAGAAAGGAAATCAGTATATGAAAGAGAAATCTGCACTCCCATGTTTATTGCAGCACTATTTACAATAGCCAAGCTTTTGAAGCAACCTGTGTCTATCAAAAGATGAATGGATAGAGAAAATTTGGTACATATATACAATGGAGTACTATTCAGCCATAAAAAGAATGAGATGCTGTCCTTTGCAACAACATGAATGGAACTGGAGGTCATCATGTTAAGTGAAATAAGCCAGGCACAGAAAGATAAACTTTGCATGTTCTCACTTATTTGTGGGAGCTAAAAATGAGAACAATTGAATTCATGGAAATAGAGTAGAAGGATATTATCAGAGGCTGGGAAGGCGAGTTAGGGGGTAGTGGGGAAGTGGAAATGGTTAATAGGTACAAAAAAAGTAATTAGAGAATGTGAATGAGACCTAGTATTTGATAGCACAAGAGGGTGGGGCGAGTATAGTTAATAATAATTTAATTGTACATTTTAAAATAACTAAAAGAATATAATTGGATTGTTTGTAACAGAAAAGATAAATGCTTGATAAATATCCCATTTACTCCGATGTGATTATGATGCATTGCATACCTGTATCAAAATTTCTCATGTATTCCATAAATATGTATACCTACTATGTACCCACAAAAAATGAATATAAAAAATTTAAAAAATGTAGAAATATTTCAAATAATCTAATGATGCACCTCGAGTAATTAGAAAAGCAAGAACAAACCAAACCTCAAATTATCAAAAGTAAATAAATAACAAAGATCTGAGTAGAACTAAATGAAATAAAGAAATATGAAGGATAACAAAAAGTTGGTTTTTTGAAGAGATAAGCAAAATCAATAAACCACCAGCTAGACTAATCAAGAAAAGACCCAAATAAAATCAGAAACACAAAAGGATACATTGCAACTCATACCACAGAAATACATATGATCATCAGAGAATATAATGAACAACTATATGCTAACAAACTGGAAAACCTGGAGGAAATAGATAAATTCGTGAACACATACAACCTATCAAAATTGAATCAGAAACAAATAGAAAACCTGAACAGACCAGAAAGGAGTAATGAAATTGAATCAGCTAGACAGTCTCCCAACAAAGAAAAGGCTGGGACCAGATGGATTTACTGCTGAATTTTACCAAACTTACAAAGAAGAACTAAAATCAATTCTCCTCAAACTATTCCAAAAAATTGAAGAGATGGGAATTCTTCCTAACTCATTCTATAAGACCAGTATTACCATAATACAAAAGCCAGACAAAGATGCAACCAAAACAGAAAACTTCAGGCCAATATCCCTGATGAACATAGAAAAATCCATAACTAAATCCATAACTAAATTCTATCAAACCAAATCCAAGAGTACATTAAAAAGATAACACAATACTACCAAGTGAGATTTATCCCAGGGATGCAAAGATGGTTCAACATATGCAAATCAATAAATGTGATACATCACAACAACCAAATGCAGGGCAAAAATCACATGATCATTTCAGTACATGCAGAAGAAGCATTTAATAAAATTCAACATTACTTCGTGATAAAAACTCTCAACAAATTAGCCATAGAAGAAACATACCTCAATAAATAAGGCCATATATGACAAACACACAGCTAACATACTGAATGGTGAAAAGCTGAAAGCCTTTCTTCTAAATACTGAAACAAGATAAGGATGCCCACTTTCACCACTTCTATTCAACATAATACTGGAAACCCTAGCCAGAGCAATCACGCAAAAGACAGAAATAAAAAGCATCCAAATCAGAAAAAAAGGAAATCACGTTGTTCCTCTTCAGATGAATTGATCTTAAATCTTAAAAAACCTAAACGCTCTACCAAAAAACTCTTGGATCTGATAAATACACTCAATAAAGTCGCAGGATACAAAATCAACATATAAAAATCAGTAGTATTTGTATACACCAATAATGAGTTAGCTGAGAATTAAGTCAAGAAGGCAATCTCAGCTGGGCACATGGCTTATACCTGCAATCCCGGCTAGTAAGAAGGTTGAAGCGGCAGGATTGCTTGAGGCTAGGGGTTCAAGACCAGCCTGAGCAACATAGTAAGACCCCCCCCATGTATTAAAAAAAATTGAGAAAACAAAAAGTAAATAAAAATTTAAAAGAATGTAATCCTATTTACAATAGCCATAAAAAATTACTTGGGAATATATTTAACCAAGGAGGTGAAAGACATCTATAAAACACTTCTGAAAAACATTAAAGAGGAGGCAAGCAAATGGAAAAACATCCCATGCTCACAGATAAGAAGAACTAATATTGTTTAATTACCTTACTACCCAAAGCAATATACAGATTCAGTGCAATCTCTATCAAAATAACAATGTCATTTTTAACAGAAATAGAAAAAACAATCCTAAAATGTGTATGGAACCGAATAAAAGCTTGAACGGCCAAGCAATTCTTAGCAAAAAGAACAAAATTGGAGGCATCACATTACCTGTCTTCCGAATACATTAAAAGTGTATCATAACCAAAACAACATGGCATTGGTATGAAAACTAACTAAAACAGCATGGTATTAGTATAAAAACAATACATAGACCAATGAAACAGAATAGAGAACACAGAAATAAATCCACATATATACAGCCAACTGATTTTTGACAAAGGTGCCAAGAACACACACTGGGGAAAAGACACTTTGTTCAATAAACGGTGCTAGGGAAATGGGATATCCATATGCAGAAGAATAAAAATGGACCCCTATCTCTTAGCACATACAAAACCCAACTCAAGATGGATTAAGACTTAAATTTAAGACCCAAAACTAAAAATACCAGAAGAAAACATAGGAAAAACACTTCAGGACATTGGTCTAGGCAAAGATTTTATGACTAAGACTTCAAAAGCCCAGGCAAGAGAAACAAAGGTAGATGAAATGAACTATATTAAGCTAAAAGGCTTCTGCACAGCAAAGGAAACAATCAACAGAGTGAAGAGGGAGGATTAATGGGAGGAAATATTTGCAAACTATTCATATGAAAAGTGACTAATATCCAAAAAATATAAGAAACTCAAACAAATCACTATGTAAAAACCAAACAACCAACAACTCTTGTCCATTAAAAAGTGGGCAAATGACATGCATAGACATTTCTCAAAAGAATACATACAAATAGCCAGCAGGTATATGAAAAAAAAAATAAAGATGTGGAATCAACCTAAGTATCCATCAATGATAAATGGATAAAGAAAAAGTGGTGTATATGTATATATATACAATGGAATACTGTATGGTCATGAAAAGAATAAAAAAGAATGAAGTCCTGTCATTTGCTGCAATATGGATGGAACTGGAGGTCATTATGTTAAGTGAAATAAGCCGGGCACAGAAAGACAAATATTGCATGTTCTCTTTCATATGTGGATGCTAAAAAAGTTGATCTCATGGAGGCAGAGAGTAGAATGACAGATATCAGTGTCTGGGAAGGGTCAAGTAGGGAATTGAAGAGAGATTCCTTAATGTGTACAAACATATGGGACAGAAGAAATGAATTCCAATGTTTGGTAGCAGAGTAGGATGACTATAATTAACAACAATGATTCATATATTTCAAAATAGCTAGAAAAGAGGACTTGAAATGCTCTCAACACATAGAAATAATAAATACTTGAGTGATGGATACCCTAAATATCCTGACTTGATCATTACACATTCTATGCACGTAGCAAAAATTATATGTACCCCATAAATGTATGAATATTATGTATCAATAAAAAATAAAATATGAATCCCTTACCTAGAGAGAATAACTCAGCAAGCAGGTTAGGAGGATCCTTCTAGGGGCTCCCCACAAAAACTCTTTGTGTTGCTATCCTTCCAGTTAGAACATTATATGGTCTTCATCTGTTTGTGTATCTGCTTATCTAGTCCATGGAGAGTGGTGGGGTCCTTTCTTATTCATTTTCATCTATGATATATTCAGCACACAGGTGGTGCTTATAACATTAATTGAATAGAATCAAGCTGAAAATGAGCTGGCAACTCCTGTTCTCTGTTTGCTACACTCTAGCCTGTTGATTGTTCTGTTCATTTTGTTATACCGTGTTGAGTATATAATCAATATTTGAAAGCATCGTCTTACAAAAATTCAAGAAAAAATATAAAGAGTAAAAGACACAAGTCTAGGTGTATTTCTCCCATTCTACCTCGTATTCCCACTCCCCTGCCAGAGGTTGCCGCTATTATCAGTTATATCAGTTAAGTTTGTTTTCTCTCAGAGGTTCTCTTTGCATTTACAAATATATATATTATATATGTATACGTGTGTGTATATATGTATGTGTGTATATACATACACACATGTGTATATATGTGTATATACATACACACATGTGTATATATGTGTGTATATACATATACACATGTGTATATATGTGTATATGTGTGTATATGTATGTGTGTGTATACATATACTAAATATATATATACTAAATACATATATACACACACACACACACACAAACACACACGAAGAAATAAGCCATTTTGTTTTCTGATTCTGCATTTTGCTTTTATCACAATGTTTTGGGCATTCCATGTCAGTGCATATAACCTATTAATTTTTTTAACTATTACAGCAGTTCATAGAGACTAGGTAGGGAACTGGGATCTGTTTAAATTTTTTAAAAGGAACATATTAAAGGATATTAGCCAGTTCACAGAATTTGTGACAGGGCAGGAGAACTAGAGCCAGAAGCCACCACACAGCCAGGAACCATGGCCAATCACACTATGGAAACAGGAAAAGTTCCCTTGTCCCCCTTACAGGGTGAGCGATGTGGGAGTGGCTCACTTCTTCGTGCCCCGCTGCTCAAAACCCTTAACTGGAGCAGGCACACAAACAGGAAAGCATGGGCTCTGACTCCATGGCAGCATCTAGGGGTGAATGTTTAGAGCTCCTGAACCCCAGTGGGCGTGTGTTACAGTGTGCTCTTTCAGTTTTGCATTAATTCGGCTTGCATTAATTTCGGCTTGCATTAATCAGCTCAATTAGACTTGGTGCCTCATCGCAAGGACAGAGGGCTTTCTGTATCTTGGGGCTCTTGCCTTGGTGTACTGGAAAAATCGGATCACACGTGGGCTTGGAGAATGAGTGCAAGGTTTTACTGAATGGTGGAAGTAGCTCTCAGCAGATGGATGGGGAACTAGAAGGGGTATGGAGAGGGAAGGTGACTTTCCCCTGGAGTCGGGCTGCTCAGCAGCTGGACTCTCCTCTGACCACCCTGGCCAAATTCCCCTTGGCATCCACGTTGTTCCGCTAGTCAATGGCCTGCCGGCGTCTGCCGGTGTCTGTTGTTGTGCTTTTCCACTCCTCTGTTCCTCTCCACGTCCAGCCGCCTGTGCGTTCTTCTGCCGGTGTGTTCCTCTTGATGTCCAGCTGCTTAAGTGTGTGCCTCCTAGGGTCTCCGGCTTTTTACGGGCACAGGATTGGGGGTGTGGCGGGCCACGGTGGTCTTGGAAAATGCAACTCTTGGGCATGAAAACAGGAGTGCCTGTGTTCATCTAGGTCTGTGGGTACAGGCCCAAGGGTGAAGCCCTTGCCTGGGACCCTGCCTTTCACTACCCAGAACTTCCCTACCCCCCTCCCGTATCTCTATGTGCATGTGTTTGGGGATGGGGTTAGGGAGGTGGCAGGGATTTCTGTAGCAAAGACCCACTGTCACTACTTTCCAGTCCCAGTGGTGCTGAATTCCCAGAGCTTCTCCACTGTCACACTGAAGAATGCAGATGTCTCTGCCCCACATTTGCTAGAACATTGCTTTCCTCCTGCAGTCTTCTCCTCTGGCTTTATTGTTGCCATCATGGTCACTTTCCACTCTCAAGGGGCCAAAGCAAGAGAGTGAGCTTTGGGAGAATATCAAATCTAAGGTCGCCAAAATAAGTCATGGAAATGTAGTGGTATATAGTAGCAATAACCAGTTAAGTCTTAAATAGAGTAGATCCCTTCACAATGGCAAAAAAAACTGTGAAACAAGTAGGAACAGATCACTCAATTAGAATCCTAGATTCTGGTATTCAGATTCCATACGGTGGCAAAGAGGGGTAGAGTCAGTGGAGTTTGTCTTCCTTTGTTGTTGTGCCAGAGAAGGTGAAATGCAATTCCACTTCAGTACCTCTCACGGGCACTAAAATTTACTGACAGAATCGTAATTAAAATGACAGGTGTGCTCTTGAATTAATTAAGTGCTCACTTTTATAGATGATATACTGCAACATAGAGCTTATTTTACTAACTACTCATCCTGAGTATCCCTCTACTAACCTCCACTCCACTTGAACACACACACACACACACACACGGCTCTTCCAATGTGACAATATGAATAATACCTCAGTTTTAAGAAACAGTTTTTAATCACTTCCCATTAGCATATTACATTTACAGAGATAATATTTTCTGAATCAAAACTCACATGCATGCTTTAAGTAAAAAACATTGAGGAGGTTTTCTCGGCTTCTTTGGCCTTCCTCTCCCACAGCCTTGAGTTCAGTAATTTGGTGAGGATGTTTTGTTCTGAGTGTATTTTGCTGTGATATACATACCTTTAACTCATGTTCACTTAAAAAAAAAAACACCTGTTCCAATCTAGATGTGGACCTTTGGCAAGTACTTGGAATCTCCTAGTCTCTTGGAGACTAAGAAAATGTGAAAAGAAATTGGGAGGGAATGGGGAGAATAAGAGAGTTGAGTGAGTTAATACATCAGACAACATTTTTGGGAAAGAGTAAACTAAGCTGTCCAAATACAAATTATTTCTCTTTAAGCTGGAAAACTGTTTTGTTGTTATTGTATCCAGTGGTCTTCATTGCCTAGCCCAGGGCCTATAATAGAGGCACAGCTGAATACTAACAGCCACAGCAGCAAATGATATTTACCACAAACTTTTGTATGTGGCACAGGGCTAGGCATATGCACTATCTCACTTTAAGCTGAAATTTCCTTTTGTGTAGGTATTATTGTAATCTATATTTTATAGATAAAAAATGATGGCCTTTTTATTAAATTAAAATTCCAAACACACAGAAACACCCAACAAACTCTTCCAAAGAGAGTCTCTCTTTCTATTGGTGCTTGAAATTGCACAATTAGAGAGTGCTTGATTTGACATGAAACTTTGTTGCTTCTTAAGACGCAGAAACTTTGGGAAGGGAATGGCACAGTTGTATCTCCTGAGTGCAAGCAGGCTTATCAGATCTTCTGAAAGCCAGGTTTGATAAGAAGGAGGACAGAGACTGTAAGAGACTAAAGAGTCCCTCAGAGTGGGAAAGAGAGATTGCGTCTGAGAAAATTTGGGGTTTGATAAAGAAATAGATTTTTCCTAGAGCTCCTTGATCAAATAATCAGACCCACTAGCAGAAACAAGATGAGAGAACAGGAAGGGGCCCAGAAAGTGGGCTGAGCTGGGCAGAGAGGCCAGCTATTGAGATATCTGTGGGATAGAGACAAAATGCAGAAGAAACAACAAAGACAGAGACACACGCAGCTGCTGTACAAGCCAACAGACTCATTGCATGCCCACAATTACACATCCGTCTCTGAGGCACAGACATCAGAGGCCTCATTCCCTCAGCTTGTTAGGTACCTAGGTCCTTGGTTCCCGCTCACAGAAAAATATTTCCCTTTCCTCTGATTCCTGCTGTCTTCCTACTATCTGTCACATAGCCGGCCTGAAAACAGGCTTGAGGTGGTAGGCCAAGTTCCATACAGGAGTTTATTTACTCATGTGCTAGGCCACCCTCTGGCAACTGATCTGCCTAATGAGAGAAGCACAGTTAAAACAAGTTCCCTCATGAATAACAGTGAGGAGGAGCAGGCTCACCTTGTTCAGCACATTACCTGTGAGGCCAGATGGGTGGGAGGAGTTCCTCTCTGGCCCAAGCTTCCCATGAAAAAGGCTTCCATTTCCTATTAAGGTTACGTACTTTATCAGAAAGCTACACTGTCAGGTCTGAAAGAAGGGAATACTCATCATATATTAATACTTTAAACTGAGAAAACTACATCACAGGTATTCATTTCTTAAAAAAGAAAATCTAGAAGTTTCTTGCAAAGAACATAATTACATTGTCCCTGTTTTGAAGTTAAGACTATTAATTTGTTCCATGTAAATAATTAAAATATGCCGCAGTATTAAAAATCTTGTTTTGGCATTTTTTCATTTCTTACACAAAGAGCCTCTCTGAGAAGCCCAGCACATAGTTTGGCTGACTTCACTTTCCATTTTAAAATTAAAGAAACAAAGATACTGGCTATTTGTTTGTTTACTATTCTTATCACTTAATGTTTGCTGTTGCTTCTTTTTTCAAGTTCAACAATTATTTTACCATTTTCCCTTTCCCATAGCTGTCCCAGGCCATTTTCACATCCCACTTGGTCTAGCCATGTTCTCACTCATTAACTAGAATGTATACATTTAACTAACTTTTTAATGCTCCCCAAACCTTTTCAGGGTTTAGAACTTTTCAGGGGCCTTTGGCCTATCTCACCCTAAGTCCTTACTCCATAGACAATCTGGGGTTCTAATTTTCTCTCCTCCTACCTTGTTTCTCAAAGTTCCATTGGCACTCCTCCTCTAGAGCCTAGAGCCTAGGTATAGATGGGAAAGTTATTTAACTTTGATTTGTTTTGCCAGTTGAAAAACCTCACAATGCTCAAAAGTAGAAGTTTTGTCCAATACTTAGAAGCCATTATATCACTCTTCAGGAGGAACATTAGAAGCCATTATATCACTCTTCAGGAGGAACAGCCTGCATAAGTTGATTGATAGCAGCTGTTGCTAAATTGAGTGTGAGAATACACAGCCCATCTGGAAGGCATTTTAGGAACCCTGCAGGAAAAATGGTACAGCTATGAAAAAGGAGGAACTGAGACAGAGAGTTGGAACCTCAGGCTGTCTCCAGAGTGAGTCCTTATGGTGAGAGAGCCTCAAAGCTACAAGATTTTACATCTCAGAAAGATTTGTGGGACTATAAAAAGCTAAATATCTGTATTCTAATTAGCTGCTGACAATATAGCTGGACTAGGTAAGAGAGAAAAATGGCCTGGATGAGCACTTAGTGGGAGAAGATAAATAATAAAATATTTGTAGATCTTGGAAGAAGAGGAGATATTAAAAGTTAAATGAGGAGTAAATCAACAAGTGGTAGTTTTCCCTACTATCCTAATTTTAAAGTGAACAATTAAGTGAGCCAAAGTCTGCGGGGCTTCTCGGAGAGGCTCTTTGAATAGAAAAGTGAAACAATGCTAAAACAAGATTTCAAAAAGTGTAGCGTACTGTATTTTCTACATTTAACAAATGCAAACCTAAATGGGATGACTGCCTTCAAAAAAAGATTAAGGAGGAAACAGTCTCATAACATTAAATCCAAAATATCGGGGTACAATTGAAATCATTCATCATACAAATAGCCAAAAAAATCTCAACTTGAATTAGAAAAGACAATCAACCTATGCCAACAAGAAAATACAGAGAGAGTGGAATTATCTGACAGGATTTTAAAGCAATTATTGTAAAAATGCTTTAAAAAGCAATTGTGAATATACCTGAAATGCATTAAAAGACAGAAAGTCTCAGAAAAGAAACAGAAGGTGTAAAGAAGAATAAAATGGAGACTTTAGAACTGAAAAAACACAATTTAAAAAACTCTCACTGGATGAACTCAATAGCAGAATGAATAGGACATAAAAAAAAATCAGAGAACTTGAAGTTAGAAAAATAGAAATCACCCAATCTAAACAATGGAAAGAAAATTGAATGAAAAAAAAATGAACAGAGCACGAGTGACCTAGAACACAGTAATGATGGATTTAACATTCATACATTGGATTTCTGGAAAGAGAGGAGAAAGAGTCTGGGGAAGAAAATGTATTCAAGTAAATAATGGCTAAAAGCTCCCCAGATTTGGTGAAATTTAATAACGTAAGTGAGCCTTAAATGTGGTAAATCTCAAAAAGTTCATGCCTAGACACATTTTAATCACACGTTAGACAACTGAAGACCAAACAACAACAACAACCACCACCAACCAACCAAACAAAAAAACACCGTGAAAGTAGCTGGAGAGAAACGAAGCACTACTTGCAGAGGAGCAAGGATTCAAATGACAGTACGTTTCTTGTCAGAAACCACAAAGGCCAGAAAGAAATGATACACATTGTTCAAGCGTTAAAAGAAAAGAACTCTTAACCCAGAATCTTCTTTCAAGTGAAAATATCCTTCAGGAAAATAAGTAGGAAATCAAAAGACATTCCCAGGTGAAGGAAAACTAAGAGATTTTTGTTCCCAGTAGACTACCCTAAATTTAAAAAAAGTTTTTCAAACATAAAGGAGATAAAAGAAGGGAAAATTGGAACATCAAGAATGAAGAAACAACAATGTAAAGTATAAACATGTGGGTAAATAGAATAGCCTTGAAGCAAAATTTTAACATTACCTGATGTGATTCTCAGTGTATATAAAAGAAAGATTTAAAATAATGATATTATAAAGGGGGAAGAGTAAAGGAACCTAAGTGGAGGTAATGTTTCTATACTTTCCTCAAACTGGCAAAATGTTGACACAAAAAGACTGTGATAAGTTACATATGTATAATGTAATACCTAGAGCAACCTTTAAAATATCTATACAAAAAGATACACTCTAAAACTACAGATAAATCAAAATAGAATTCTAAAAAAAGTTCTAGTAGCCTGCAGTAAGACAAGAAACATAAAACAGAGGAATAAAAAACAGGGAACAAACAAAAAAACAAAAAATAAAATGACATACTTAAGCCCTAACCAATTAATAATTACATTAAATGTAATTATTTGGCCTACATATAGCAATTAAAATACAATGGTTGGCAGAATAGAATGGACAAAAACCAGCTGAACAAAAACTATCACCCAACTCATATGCTATCTATAAGGAATTCACTTCAAGTATAATGATATACATAGACTGAAAGTAAAAGAATGGGAAAAATACACCATGTAAATATTAATTTAGACAAAGCAAGAAGAGCTATATTAGTTCAGATAAAGTCAACTTTAGAGAAAATAAAATTAGCAGTGACAAACAGGGACATAATGATAAAAGGGTCAATCCATCAAGAAGACATAACAAGCCTATGTATATATGCACCAAGCAACAGAGCTTCAAAACACATTAAGAAGAAACTAATCAATCTGAAAAGAGAAATAGATAAATCCACAATTATAGTTGAAGATACCAAGACCCCTTTCTCAACAATTGATACAACTACCATACAGTAATTCAGCAAGGACATAGAAGAACTTAACAGCATCATTGACTAAGAAAATTTAATTGTTTAATTGACATTTACAGAACACTCCACTGAACAACAATAGAATATGCATTGTTTTCAAGTGCTCATGAAACATTCACCAAGATAGACCATACCTTGGGCCATAAAACAAAAGTTAACAAATATAATAGAATTGAATCATACAAGATGTGTTCTTAAATGGAATCAAACTTTATGAACTAAATCAATAATAGAAAGATAAGCAAATTTCCAAATGTGGAAATAAAACAACACACTTGATAATTCATGAGTCAAAGGGTAAGTCTCAAGGGAAACAAAAAATACACAGAGTTGGATGAAAACAAAAATACAACGTATCACAATTTGTGGAACACATCTAAAGCAGTTATGGAAGAGAAACTCACATCCTCAAATGACTACATTAGAAAACAGGGAAGGTTTCACACCAATAATCTATGATCCCGTCTTAAGAAACTAGGAGAAAAAATTTACCCAAAGCAAGCAGAAAGAAGGAAATAATAAAAATAAGAACAGAAAGCAATGAAACCGAGAACAGAAAAATAATAAAGAAATAATAAGTAATAATGAAAAATAATAAATAATAATGAAACAAATCTTGTTCTTTGGAAAGATAAAGCGGACAAAGATCTAGTTAGACTGACAAAGAAAAAAGGAAAGAAAAATACTATGTGAAAAAATTACAACAATATAGCCAAATTTATGCTAACAAGACATTAAATGCCTTGTTTACAGTATCAAGAAAGAATGAAAATAAATAATTAAGTACTCAATTTCAAAAGTTATAATCAACAATATTATAATTGATTAATAAACAGAATATATTATGCATTATATCCTAGGCTTCACCACTCTCTATTGTGTTATAGCCAGCCAGATCCATCCATTCATGTTATCAGCCTCATCACTGTAGGAATTTTATTTTTTACCGCTGCATAGATCTAGTGCATTCTTTTATATATAGTATGTAGTAAGTGTTCAATAACTGTCACACGAGCTAATTGACCACTAATTTCAAATAGCATAGCTCACCAATTAATTCTGCTACTAAGTAGGCAAATTAGACTTGGAGTCTGAAAAAAAAAAAACTAGTTTCTAAACCAGATTATTTTATTACCAAAAAATAATTCCTACCTTTCTATTTCTCTGTGATCTTTTCCAAGGCACATTTGTGGGGACCAAACATTATACCAAACGGAATAAAATACAGTCTTACTCCTGTTCCCCACTGTTTTTTGATAACTCTTTTTATTCATTATGTTTATCATGATACTTAATACAGACAAATTCAACATGATCAAAGTCTTATACAAATCTTCACTAGAGTATCTGTTTATATCATTGCCCTTTGGTCAAAATATAATTGACATGAATATTTTAATTATGAGATTGCAAAGCTCAAGATGATATAGCAATTCACCATTTTTGGAAACCTTTCCAGGCTCGTCTGGCTGAAGAAAATCACCCCACTCTTTTCTGTTCCCAAAGTAATTTGTACATGTCTTTATACAACTTATATTATGCTATAATACTTGGCAATTATTTTCTGTCAAACTACTCCATAATGACCTCTTTATTTCCTAAGTATATAGCATAGTGCTTGACCATAATAAACATACAATATCTGAATAAGTGCACAAATGAATGAATTAAATGGATGACTAAAAAGACTATTTTTGGCCTGAGAAAAAGTGTGACAGCATTTTTTTTTTCCATTTTATGATCTGTTCATGTAGTGTATCTGCAAGGGCTGGGAATATCTACATATTTGTTATAGGGTAAAGCTTGTCAAACCGAAAAGGTAATGGAGTCATAAACCCTTTTAACAAACATGATATTTTAAAAGTTTGGTACACCTGAATCCTGTTTGGATTAATAGCAGGGACTCAGCTATTATTTTAGATATGTGACTGCCACACAAGTGCATTGAGATGAATGTATTCATTAAACTGAATTCTGTGGGAATTCATCACAAACAGTGAGAACCTCTTCAGATGTTCTCTATGTTATTAATGAAAAAGGTCACTTCTAGCTTTGACAGGATGCACTCAACAAGGCTGTGAGAATACACTGGCAAATGTAAGGTTCACTATTTTCAGTGGTTGCTGGGAAAAATATGTGGTAGTTTTACAAATGATGTGGGCATTTGGTTTCAAAGTCAGTGAGAAAGGGAAAACCAAGCAGTCTCAGAACTGCTCTTGAATTCCTTAAACTACCCATGGTTTTCTGTAAATAATCCTCTATCATTATACACACAACACACACATACACACACACACAAATGCATGCTTTGCGTAGTAACCTACATGCTGGGATTTTAAAGGATGATAATTTTTTTTTCTTTCATGATTTCAGAGCCAATTGAGAATAGACATAAAAGTCACTTACATGGAAATCAAACATTATTTTTATTATCGAACAGATATTGGAAAACACAGGATGCATGATTATAATGAAGTTTCTAATATGTTCCTCTTAACTAAACAATGTACACACCTAGTCACAAGCATGATAGACAACAATAGGCCTTCCCCACAGGAACAAGCTCCTAAATATACGGAAGGAAAAAAATTGGAATGCATACCTCTGTGGATAGGCTGAATGCAAACAGAGATGTCAGAAAGCACAGAGCTGAGCATGCTCAGTTCCTTCTCATAAAATTTGTCAATCACATAATCAATTTTTCTCCTAAGAGAGCAAGTAAAAAGAGAGGCCAGGATAATTACTTTAGCAGACCTTTTGCACAAGGAAAAATCAGGCCAGGAGAGAGTTGGCTAACTCCTAATAGCACAGTATATAATTCCACAGGTGGATTCTTTTCAAAAATTAAATATTCAAAACATTTGAAGTTTGGACCACTTCAGGAAATTTATTAATATTTTAATTTGCTGATTCTACCCATTCATAATCGTTATTGTTACTATAAAATGTAATCAGTCCTCTAACTTGTCTTCACTCTGTGTTCTTCTGCAGCATTCAACTAATTCTTTTTTGTTTTTTGTTTTTTGTTTTTTTGAGACGGAATCTGGCTCTGTCGCCCAGGCTGGAGTGCAGTGGCACAATCTCGGCTCCATGCAAGCTCCGCCTCCCAGATTCACACCATTCTCCTGCCTCAGCCTTCCGAGTAGCTGGGACTACAGGAGCCCGCCACCACGCCCGGCTAATTTTTTTGTATTTTCAGTAGAGACGGGGTTTCACCATGTTAGCCAGGATGGTCTCAATCTCCTGACCTCGTGATCCGCCCGCCTGGGCCTCCTAAAGTGCTGGGATTACAGGCGTGAGCCACCGCACCCGGCTGGCTCAACTAATTCTTTTTAAAAAATCAATTAATTCTTTAAATGTCTTGCTGCAAAAATACAGTATAGACTATAAGAACATTTCCCAGGACTGAAGTAACTCGAGTTTCCAGATTGAAAGGGCCAACTGAACATCCAGTGCAAGAAATGTAAAAAGACACACAGCAGTACGCATCCTTATGAAAAGATAAAACTAGAAGACAGCAGAACAATGTCTTGAAGTTACTGAAGAAAATTATTTCCAAGCTAGAATTCTATATTCAATCGGGTGTGAGGGTAAAACAAGTCATTTGCAGACAGCAAACATTCAGTATTTACCTTCCATGCATCATTTTGCAGGAGGCTGATCAGAGTATGTGCTCCAGAAAAGAGAGGAAATAAACTAAGAAAGAAGAAAACTTGGCATCTAGGAACACAGTAATCCCAAATGAAGGAATGAAAGGCTTGTGACATTAGCTGAGCAGCAGGCCTAAAGAGCAGGTAGTCCAGACAGGCAGAAGGAGGAAGAACTTGAATGGAACTGGTTTTTTTGACAGGTTTGAGTGTTTGAAACATTATATATTCAAGTATGTAAAAGATACTCGAATGTATAGAAAAAATGAAGGTACCGAAAAAAGCAAATGAATTTATGACACTTATTAACTTAAAAAAATTAAAAGTTGTACTAAAACTGATGTACTACTTGACTCAGAAGTGTGTAATATTTACATTATCAAAATAAGGGAAACACTAAATATTGGTTAAACAAATAATGTTTTCATATAGTTATGCGGTGAAGATAGGAGGAGGATATTTGGGAAGGAGAAGGAAGAGAGCTTACTCTTCATCTTCCATGACAAGAAGTTGATAGAGTGTGTCTAACACCAACAAATCCAAAACAGTAGTAAACACAATGTTTATAAGTATGAAGGTAAATATCAAGTTAAGCAGCTGAAAGAGAGAAGTGTGGTTCTTTTGAAAATAAAAATGCTGGGAGAAAAAATGCAGCAAAAAGCAACACTGTGCAGACCAAACAAATACATTAACAGAATCATTTAACCTGAGGTCTAGCATTTGTGACTCTACTCACTTGAGACCTTCGCACTAAAGCTTCCAACAAGGCTCTGAGTGCTGTTTCAGGCAAAGGAGCAGGGGATGTGGTGCACTGAGCAGCCAGGTCTCTAGTCCCCATCCCTGCATCAACCAGAGCAATAACCTTTTTATCTAGTTTACTTTTGGGGCTACCATGTAAGATTATACATGAAGGTAGTCTGACACTGCCTTAACACATTAATAAATGTTTGAAAATAACTGGCCCAGATATATGGTGCCAGAGAACACTTCCAGAGCAGATATACAAACCAATAAACCGCCCAGCTGTTATTGCTGGTTTCCGGAGTGTAGCCTTAGATTAGCTAGAGACACCAGTGAGGAGAAAACACTGTCAGTTTCAGACAATGCCCTTAGCAGTTAGGGAGTAAGAGTTACAGGTTGTGAGGTTCTGGTGAAATAATATGCTAGTCCTCAGAGTTATCACCTAACAGGTTTAGAACTCTGGCTTCAAAAATATGGGGGAGTCTTGGGTCCTGGAATGCACATTTAAAGAACCAGGAAAGTATACACAAAGAGAGATCAGACATCCACTGCATCCAGGTGAAAAAAACTCATAAATGTAAGAGAATCGATGGGAAAAAAGAATAATCCTTGCCATCCTAAATCCAAGGACAGTGGGAAATATTATATTCACAGAATAATAAAATAAATGTAGTCAAAAATATAAAAGGCCAGTTTATACATGGAGATTAAATGAGAAATGAATTGAAAAAGCACATTTTAAACTTAAAGGATTAGAAATTTCCTGAGATAATCCTTAATTTCATGTAATTTACTTTTTGAGAAAAGTAATTTATTAAAAGTCCAATAACATGATTTAATTTTTATGTTTCTATGAGAAAATTCATATAAATAAATTCACAAATTTGTTAGTGAAAATGTGGCTCTTTGAGTTGTTTCTTTTAGCAGCCAGAACACAAATAAACAAGAAGAAATTTTAATAGCCTCTGTATACAATAAATGTTAATTCCTTTAGCATTAATGTTTTCATAAAATGGGTGGGCTGGCATTGGCAGCTTGAGTTGGAAAGTGAACAAAATGAAACAGGAGGTAAAACTGCTAAAGAGGAAAGGCCTGTACAGCAAGAGAAGGATTTATGAAACACTTGGGACAAAGAATCAGCTCTATAGCCAGTGCTCTGGTGGTTGAAATGCAGAAAGTCCAAAGCTCTGCTTCTAGAAAGCTCCTCTTTCAGAGGAATTTTGGGATAACGTCACATTTTTCAAATGGATAAACTGTGAATCAGCTTCGGAGCACTGAAATCTCCCAGATTAGGTCAGTTCAAGGAGTACGTATTGTGAGAACTTACTGATTATTTTTAAAAGGAAGTGTATAAAAAATGTGTTTTGGTGATAAGCATATTTTAAAAAGTCTTTAGTCCTAAAAATGCCATTTGGGTTCCTAATGCTTGAGTAACATAATTTTTCAATATTAAAAACTATATGGATATAATTGATATAATTTACTCTATTAAATGGTTAAAAGAGAAATGACATAACTCATTTCTCAATAGATTTTGGAAGGTATTTGACTAAATCTTGTACATATTCTCAATCAAGCCTTCATAATATAACATATATACATATAAAATATTACATAACATATTTTAAAAATCTCTATCTCAAAGCAACAGCTGAAACTCTATAAATATTTCTGGTATTTGGAGAAGCAGTTTGGTATCATTACTATTATTTTTTGTATTATTACTAAGAACAATTAGGCAGAGAAATAATAGTAAGGATAAAAATATATCAAGAATCTCCTATGCGTCTGGTACTCCACTGAGTCCTTGTTATGGGTTATTTATCTTATATAATCTTCATAACTTTATGAGATAGATACTATTGTAACAGCAGTTTACTGATGAAAAAGAAAACTGAGGCTAGGGAAATTAACTCAGAGATGTGGTAACATATCCAATAAGTAGTGAAGCCAGGATTCAAACCCAGGCAATGACTACAGATCTGGGCTGTTAATTTTTACACTATATTAATTTAATTGACAAATTTATATTGAGTGTCTACCATGTTTTAGGCCTATGAGTACCAGGGATATATCAGTGCATAAAAGAGACAAAAATCACTGCCCTAATGAAATTTACAATATAGAAATAAAAATTTTAAAGGCTGATTTTTGGGCCAGGCACAGGGGTGACTCATGCCTATCATCCCAGCTCTTTGGGAGGCCGAGGTGAGTGGATCACCTGAGGTCAGGAATTCGAGACCAGCCTGGAGAACATGGCGAAACCCTGTCTCTACTAAAAACAAACAAACAAAAAAATTAGCTACAAAGGAGGTCTGTCAGGGAGAAGAGTGAGGACAACCATACCGAATGCTCCTGAGAACCCCTGAATTTAGTGATGTAAAAGTTATTGGTGAAGTTGATAAGAGCAGTTTCCGTGGAATTACAGGGGCAAAAGCCTGACTACCGTGGGTTATTCAAGAGAGAAGCGGAGAAGAGGAGTTGCGGAGAGCAAGTATAGGCAAGGCTTTTGAGGAATTTTGTTGCTGAAAATTGCAAAGAAATGAAACAGTAGCTGCAGGAAGAACTGGAACTAAAAAAGTTTTTTTGTTGTTGTTTTGTTTTGTTTTGTTTTTGAGACAGAGTCTCACTCTGTTGCCCAGGCTGGAGTGCAGTGGTGCAATCTCAGCTCACTGCAACCTCCGCCTCCCGGGTTCAAGCGATTCTCCTTCCTCAGCCTCCCGAGTAGCTGGGACTACCAGCATGTGCCACCACGCCCAGCTATTTTTTTTTTTTTTTTTAATAGAGATGAGGTTTCACTATGTTGGTCAGGCTTATCTCGAACTCCTGACCACAAATCATCGGCCTGCCTCGGCCTCCCAAAGTGCTGGGATTACAGGCGTGAGCCACTGCACCTGCTCAAAGTTTGTTTTTAACGAGAGAAAAATACAATGTTTAGGGGCTTATGGGAGTAGTCCAGTAAGGAAAAAAATAATAATGCTTTAGGAAAAGGAGAAAAAAATTACTGAGTGATTGACCGGGCGCAGTGGCTCGCGCCTGTAATCCCAGCACTTTGGAAGGCCGAGGCGGGCAGATCACGAGGTCAGGAGATCGAGACCATCCTGGCTAACACGGTGAAACCCCGTCTTTACTAAAAATACAAAAAATTAGCCGGGCGTCGTGGCGGGCGCCTGTAGTCCCAGCTACTCGGAAGGCTGAGGCAGGAGAACGGCGTGAACCCGGAAGGCGGAGCTTGCAGTGAGCCGAGATCGCACCACTGCACTCCAGCCTGGGCGACAGAGCGAGACTCAGTCTCAAAAAAAAAAAAAAAAAAAAAAAAAAAAAAAAAAAAAAAAAAAATTGTTGAGTGATGTCTTTGCATATGTGTAAAAAGGACTGGATTCAATACGTACGTGGAGGTATGGGCCTTAGGTGCATGGATTGTCATCTCTAGTAAGAGGCAGGAAAGCAGTGTATACAGCTGCAGATGCTGCTGTGGGGGACAGGTGTAGTGAAGGTCTGAAGAACTGCTCTTCTGAGTGCTTCAATTTTCTTAAGGAAGAAGAAGGAAGGAAGGAAGGAAGGAAGGAAATTATCTGAGAACAAGGAAGGAGAAAAAGTTTTGCTGAGGGTTTGAGGAGAGAGGAGAAGGTGGAAAATATTTGTTTAGGAAAATCGAACGGTAAATGGACCAGAGAAGTACAGCGAGATTGCCAGGCAGCAGTCAGGCCATTTGTTATTTATAGTCACAAATTTAAAGTGGGACTCATCGGTGAGAACTGTGCTTTCTTTCAGCCAGATGCTGTGCAGAGGAGGCGGAGAGTTAGATTTAAACAGGGTTGTTTTTTGCCAAGTTAATACAAAGTGAAAGAAAGGCAAAGGAATCAAGAGTCCATACGCAGAAATGATGATAGTGTTTCTCACAGATTTTAAACTGGAAAAGAAGAGAACTGAAAGGGAGGTGAGGGAAAAGGGAAAGGTACTATGATCAATGGACTAGAAGTCCAGATAAGGTCAAAGTCTTATTGAAGTTGAACATTACAGGGAAAAGACAATAGATGAGAGAGTGAAATGGAGATAATGAAGGAGTAGCAATTATTGATCCTAAGAAATAAGATTACAATGTGGTGATAGGAATGGGTGGCTGAAGGAGGATAAGGGACAAAATCCTTGAAGGAATGGAATTTAAAGTGACTGAAAGATAAGGCTATTGGAAAAATCATATTTGAATATAAAGATATTACCAAGAATTAATACAGAAGATGGGTTTGAGAGAATGACTCTGAACTATGAAATGAAGATTTTTGATTGATATTTTTGATCAATGGGCTAACGATACAAATACAATAGGCCAAGACAAATGTGTTGGCAAAGACATAGCCAAACACATTTTGACAAGATACTCTCAATTTCAGCTGGTCCTCATAGGTCTTTAAGTTTACACTGCAGTGAGAAGTAAAGGTTAATTTATCTGACACTAACCCCTGGCAGTCCTCCCAGAGTGAGAGTTGGCTTCCTGCAGGGTGGGAATATTTGGCAAACATCCTGGGAGAACACTGAGGTGGAGGAACAAGGCTGAAGGCCAAGGTCCCATGTATCATACACCTCAAACTGCAAGACCTGTGTCTGAGCGCCTGATCATAGCAGGGAGGCTCTGTGACTGGGAGGAAGCCCAGACCGGGAATGCTGAGATGGCAGAAGAAGGGAAGTCCAACAAGGCTGGGACCCAGGTCCTCATCATACCAGAGGACTTGCTGGCACTTCCCTAAACATGCAGCTTATTAACCCACAGAGCTTGGACTGAACACTCTGCTAGATCATTTTGCGCTATCCCAGAGAACAATAGGCAAAGGAGGAACTGTCCACCAGCTCCTCTTCCTGCCTCTGTAAGCGTCTATGGATAAATATCGTTCCAGGTCTAGTGTGTGTGGTGTCAGGCCACTCATCCTGTGTATATTCCCTCAGCAGACATGATCAAACTCCCCTGGTTTCTTCTTCCTATTTTATATGTCAAGAACAAAAAGAAAATAAGATTTCATTATTATTATTATTGTTAACCATACATTTGGTATGATGTATTATAATGACTTAAGCCTTTAACCCTTAATTAACCTGTAAGGGTTTTAGGAATTGTCCTGGGAAGTCCAGTAGAAGAGAGAAACTCAAAGCATTTTTTGCAATACCAGCAATGGGTTGCTAAGGCAGGGATGGCAAGCATAAAGCTCCTCATGTATCCACTGTACTCCCAGCGTCATGGAAAACATCAAAGCACCCTTTTCTGCTGACTCACCCCCCCACCCAGAAGATTTTTTGCACAGCACTCAAGAAAAACACTGTAGTTAGTTGGAATTAGCACCAGATACCCTCATGCCTGCTTTCTGAGATAAAGAATACATTGATACATTGATCATGTAACTGAAAGAGGATGCATCATCGGCCTCCATCACTGTCTGGGGGGCCAGTGCAATGCATCTAGAATTTGTATTTAAAAAGCAACAACAATTCAAAAAATCGAAGATTTATTTCATTTCCCCAATAAATGCAGACTCCAGTAGTATCTAACAGCCTTCCTGCTCCTACCTCATTGCCACCAGTCACATATTAGCAGTCTTGGCTGAAATACTAAAGATACTTAAATCTGAATATAATTCAAATCATAGTTTTGTAATATTTAATTCCACCGTGAAACTGAGCTATTATGAGATTACTGACAAAGAGAAGACACTATAGCGTAGTATTGTGTCGTGGATTTTAAAGTCAGCCAGATGTGAATTTGTATCAATTTACCATCTCTTTGATCTTAAATAAGTTTCTTAATATCCCAAACCTCAGTTGCTTCTCTCTAGAATGGAGACAATAATACTAACATTGCTGAAGGTAATTTTAATCTACCATGACGATTTAATATTATATGTCAAGTATTTAGTACAGAGGCTGGGATAGAATTAGTGCCTAGTTAATGGTAGCTATTACTATAAATATATAAGTATCATACACTCAACTCACTGTATATCATGTGCAACTTTCCTATGCCTGGGGTAGACTTCTCCACTATCATTTACCACACACACAAAAATTCAGGCAGCTGCATCCACGTGGATTTCTGATCATGTGAGTCACTGTTAAAAACCTTGGCTGCCCTGACCAAAACTTTGATCGTTTTGCAAGCTGTTCCAGAAATGGGTCAGAGAGTGTTTTTTTTAAATGTTTCTCTGTTAGGGAGAAAATAAAAGGATGGGGCTTTTATGTGTGAGTGTTTTGTTAGCTTCTCTGTTTCTTATCAATTTATGATCTTTTAGAAAGGAATAGACCAGGTGAATTGTAACCACAATCACACCCCTGTGATACACAGAGGTGTCATTAAACAATAAGGATCTTGTCCCATCCAATTATCCTAAGATCAAAATAAAGAAGGGGGTTAGCACTATGTTCTCTCCAAAGCCAAAAATCTCTAAAGCCGCAGAGGAGAGAGCACCACTGCTGGAGAGGCGCTGCTTACCCAGAATGAAAACTGGGAGGAATCTTCTAGCTTCCTCCTTTTACCCACCTTCTAATCTCCTACCAGTCCTTTCTATTGGCCAAACATAGCAAAGCCACCTCACTCCTGCAGGTTGAGTCAGGCCCCTATCACACCAGCCTACCAGGAGCAGGGACGGGCAGGACAGGATCTGGGGGCCAAAAGGAAAACAGCTGATAAGTAGGCCTTCCTTTCAGTTCCTTGAAAATGCCAAGCTCTTTCCAATGTCAGGATATTCATATATTCCATGTCCTCTTTCTATAATTCTTTTCCCACCACTATTCACCTCTTATCATTCTTCAAGTCCCAGTTTAAATATAACTTCCTCAAAAAGACCTTCCTTGACTAGCTGTGTAAAATAGATCTCCTCTGTTATTCTTTCTTTAAAACCCTCTCTTCTTGCTAACCTTTATAATTATATACATATCTTCTAATTATCTGTTTAATGTCTACCTATCCAGGGGCTAGGAATATCTGTTTTGCTTTCTACTGCGTTGTCAGAATCTAGCACAGTGCCTAGCCTATAATGAGTGCTTAGCACTAAGTAAATAGTAACTATAATTATTACTATCTTTTATTTTTAATAATAGTACCATAATTGGATAATCAGTGAGAGATGTCAGCCCATTCTGAAATATATGTTAATTTCTTTCTGATGCTGTTTTTTTCTTCCTAATATTTAGTAAACACAAGTTGAATGTTTCAGTTCCATGAACACTTTTTAGACATTACCTAGAATACCAAATTTCCATATCTTGAGGCTTCAAAGACCATTAGGGAAAAATTGATACATTCCTTGAACTGTTAAAACAAAAACTATGTTGGCAAACTTGGAATAAACGAATTCTTTTCATCAAATAATCTGTAACTGAAAAGAGAAAAATGTGTACAGTAGAGCAATTTATCATCTGCAAAATCTCTTTATGCTTCACACATTCTGGTTTGGATCTTTTGATTTTTGTTCTTTAAATCTACTGAATGATAAATTTTCCTTGTCAGTTCATAGGAGACCTTCATTATTTTTCTCCTACCATCAATTTATTTTTTTCTCAGTAAAATTCAGCTCCCTTTTCTTTCTTAGCATTTTAACCTATCTGCTTCATGTGGGATAAAGAAATGCCCCATCTTTCACAGATAAAATAAATCTCCACATAAACGGTGACTGTTTTGTCTTTAGAGACTTTGTCTCCAAAATTTCCCACATGTGCCACAATCTTCTTAAGTTATCATACAGAGAACAATTCCTGCAATCTTGGGAAGTGAGGAGTTTGGAGGACAACAGGTTGGCAATGGGGTGACTGAGGTGACTGTCTTGAGCAATCACCATGTATGGAGCTAAAGAGTCTACTTCCAGGTTCATTTCTGCCATTAGTCTAAGATTCATTTATTCATGAAGCATTTATCAAGTGGCTACTGTGTGTTAGACACTATGCTGGGGCTAGAGATGCATTACGGATAAGCTGTGGCTCCTGTTCTCAGGGAGCTCATTGTGTAGTATAGGGAAACAAGAAAGTAACAAATATTTACAACTTATGATGTTTAATGCTTTAGGGAAAGTAACACAAAGCACTATGGGAAAATATGGAGGATCCCTAAACCAATTTTGGGCAGGTGTGAGGGTGGGGATGGTACAGCAAAGGCTTTCTGGAGAAAATGATGCTTGCGCTGAAAGATAAGTCTGGATTGCCCAGACAGACAATAGAATAATGTTCCAGAAAAAGCAAACAGTGCTTGCAAAAGTTCACAGCAATGTGTTATTGGTGAATTATAAGTAATTTAGGGCCAGGTTCAGGACAGGGAAGGAAGTGAAAAATGAACTGAAAAAATGAGCAGATGTTGAGAGGTTTTGCATCAGGTGAGATTTGTTCTTTATCATCAGGTCCTTCTGCACTAACCCAGGTTAAAAGGATTGATGACAGACAGTGGAAAGAAGAGGGACTTTTGGAGTCAGGCAACTTGAGTTTGAAACTTGGTCTTGCCACTAGTTTGTAATCTCGGTCAAAATTTCTTGGCCTCTCTAAGCCCTAGTTGCTTTAGCAATACAAAAGATAATAATGTGCTCTAAAGGATTATCATTAGGGTTAAATAATACATGTAGCATCAGCACATTGCATGGTGCCATGTCAAATCTCAACTATTATAAAACAAATTGCTGTAATCAAGAATATCCACACAGAGCTTTGAGTCACATACTTAAGTGAACACAAACTAGAATCTTGTTACCAGAGAGACATTTGTCTGCCTGAACCTGTTTGGATCTTTTTGTTTTGTTTATTTGGCACTGTGTTTTTAATGGTGGTGTATATTTCACAATTTGGTGCTATATCACTGCTTAATAAATGAGTTATCTAGAGTGAATTATTATGTCTTCATTTAATCATGCTTCATTTCCTTCATGCCATAGAATTTTTGAGCTAAAAGAGGTTACAGAACTAATCTCTGGAAGCTGGAGAAAAAGCACAATGTTGGAATAGAAATATGTGCTAAGAGCAAACAAACTGAGTATCCATCAGGAGGGAAATAGTTAAATAAACTTATATTTCTATGCTACGAAATACTATGCACCAGCTAAAAGGAATGAGATTGCTCGCTGTGTACTGACATAGCTAGAGCTCCAAAACCTATTGTCAAATGAAAAGCAGGCTGCATAAAGATATCTTCAAAATGACATTATTTTCATACAAAAATATACACACTTGTATAAGTAATATTATATTACTTCTATATGTGCTTATATATGCTTTCTAGGTTACATGTATATAAACACATAGAAAAACTTGAAGTATATACACTAAAATTATAAGTGGCTATTTATTGTCACTTGAGAAGGTTTGTTGGGGCAAGGGGGTAGTATTCCAAGGAGACATTAGCCTTTCAGAAACATTTACATTTTTTACAGATAATATACTTTTGCCATTTGTGTAATTCAACATTTGTTTTCAAAAAAGAAACATGGAAAGAGCAAGGGCTTTGAGGCTGGCTGAAACTGGCTCAAACCCTGGCCTCAGCAACTTGTTAACTCTATGACTTTTGGGAAAACATGACCCCTCTGTCTCAGTTCCTTCATCAGCAAGATGAGGATAGAGCACCTGTCTTGCATGTTTGCTGCAACAACTGAAAGTAAACCTCCTTGTACATTATTAGCACTCTGTGCATTAGTGGTTTCTTTCCCCTGTGCTGAATGCAATGGCTTTTTTCTTCTTTCTCTAAAAAAAAATTTTTTTTTTTTTACAAAATAGGAAACCAAATACAAAGTGGCTAAGTCACTTCCACAAAGCCATACAGCAGTTTAATGTGAGAGCAAGGGGTATAATCCATGTGTCCCACATTATAGTAAAGTCAGCATTACACTCTATGGGGCTTTGGGTTATGATGTGTATATGGCTGTTTATAGTAGTAGTCCTAAAGCTCAGATTCCAGGTGGCAGGTTTATTTGCTGATTTGTCATGCAGAGTACCAGATTCTGGGCTTGGACAACTGTTGAACAAAACAAACCAAGAAAGGCCAGGCAAGGTGTGTTGGGTAGACCTCCGAGGTTATATCTGGCATGACTATTCTTTTGACCTTGCTGTCAAGGAAATCTAGCAGTAGATATCAGGGGCCTTACTACAAGAAAAACATTGGTATCAGGCAATAAACTAGTTAGCACGAAAGGATGTGGGGTCAAAAATGGACATCTGACATTCTTTTTGACCACCTAGAATCTGAACCCTCTTCCTATGTTTGGGTAATTTTTCGACTTTATGAGGCAGAGATTGACACCCACTATATTAGTTGAAAATGACAGCTAACTTTCCAGCTGCCTTTGCAGCTAGGCTATAGTCAGACGGCCTAGGCTCTAGCAATCAGAAGTACCTTCCTTATCAGAGTCCACTTTCTTTAGAATGACAGGGATTATTTGCAGGCCTGTGGTGAGTACCCACCAAGGGCTTTTATTACTAATTTTAACTGAAGCCCTGAATTTTAATTTTAACTGTATTTTAATTCTAAACTATTTCGTGAATGCAAAACAAAGGGGATTTTGCTTTCTGATGCCATTGCATAGGAGCAAGATGCTCTATCAGACTCTATGCAATGGCACTCTGTGCCATTGTATGCAGTTCAATGATCTTTACCCAGATGAAACCACACCGGAGGAGGTTACACCTCCTGCTTCAGGAAAGAAGGTGTATTTCCTGGGAACCTCTAAGAACTGGTTGAACCTGCTGGTTGACTTTCTTGGAAGAATGAATGACTAAGTGAACATTTTCATATTTCTCCCCTTTTTGTGCTTTGTAATTGCTGCTTGTCCAAATTGCCTGAAGACTCTGCTTTCTGGACTAGGGCATGAGAACTTACTTCAGTGCCTATGTAGGACTGCAAGCTAAGCTTCTGCATCTTAGCCTTTAATAGGCATCCCAACTACTTGTAACATGCTAGAACTGTGTGGCTCCTTTCTGTCCTGCAGAAAAGAAGGACTCATGTCTGACACCTCTGAGGCCTCAGCCTCACCCATTTCCTGTTTCAATACCACTAACACCATCAGTTCTATATTGGCTCCCAGTGGCTTTACATACGTATATCTCACCCCAAGCTGCACCATACGCCTCTCACCTCCCACCCTAGGGAGGTGTTAGTGCTAAGATATGGAAGCCACAGATGCTGCTTATGGCCTACACATGTGAAACCCTGAAGGGCAGGGAGTTAGTATCCCATGAGGTAAACTTTTGATTTTAAAAAGTCAGCTGGTACATAAGTTCTTCCCCTTTTCTCCCTCTAGATGGACTTTTTGAGATGCAGTTTATGTGACTTCTTGCTGGACGATCCTGTGAATTTTTTCAGTAAGTCTCAGTAGCTTCACACTTGATCATGTGGTCTCATATTGGCTTCCCCTTTCCTCCTTCTCTCCCATTGTTTTCTCATACCTGGAAATGCATCTCCTAATAGAGTAGAAGTATTATACCATAAGCTCATTGTCTCAGGCTCTGTTTTCTGGGTAACCCAAGCTAAGGCAATACCACATAATTCTATAAACAAAATTAGGCCAGTTTTGCCATCTTTGGGAGTTTTTCCTCACTTGGGAATCCTTTCTGAGTTTTCACTCAGTTATATCCTAAATGTGTGACTTTGGGAAATTTGCTTAAGCTCTCTGACCCTCACATTCTTCAAGATAACACAATAATGATGCTTGTTTCATGAAAGAAGGGATTAAAAGAAAAAAAGACTGAAGATCACTTAGTACAGTGCCTGACATGTAACAAATGCTCAATAAATGTTATCATTATTATGATAAAATCAATCATATGTGCAACTTGATGAAGCCCTGGGGGATGAAAAAGGGGGGCTCATTGGCAGACAATTTAAGCAGCTTGGAAACGTATGTTGGCATACCTGTGAGCACATATGATAATATTGCATAATGAATCCTCTAAGTTCCATTCTATTGTCAAAAAAATTTGTTTCAGAAATGGAGCTACAACTTATTCCAGAGTTAGACTTTTGTGGCCATGGTGAACATGATCCTTTTAAATAGAGAGAAGGGCCTGGGTAAGTTTAAACTGAATTAGGTTCTCAGTTCTCCCAGGCTTTGACTTTGTCATCTGTCACTTCCCTCTCAAAGGGCTGGCAAAACCCAGGGCAGTTCAGGATTCTATCATCTGAAGTTCTGTCCGTCGATTCTGAGGGGAGTCTGGGGCTGCTGACAGTAGATGGCCTGCCTCTCACATCTCACTATTCTTTGATCTCACAGTTACAATTGTGTTGCTTTTGGTTTTTACTTGCGGATGAAGATTTTTTTATTATTTTATATATATATATTTTTTATTATACTTTAAGTTCTAGGGTACATGTGCACAATGTGCAGGTTTGTTACATATGTATACATGTGCCATGTTGGTGTGCTGCACCCATTAATTCATCATTTACATTAGGTATATCTCCTAATGCTATCCCTCCCCCTACCCCACAACAGGCCCCGGTGTGTGATGTTCCCCTTCCTGTGCCCAAGTGCTCTCATTGTTCAATTCCCACCTATGAGTGAGAACATGCAGTGTTTGGTTTCTTGTCCTTGTGATAGTTTGCTGAGAATGATGGTTTCCGGCTTCATCCATGTCCCTACAAGCTTCAGTAGCTGATTCGATCAGCTGGAAGAAAGGGTATCAGTGATTGAAGATCAAATGAATGAAATGAAGCGAGAAGAGAAGTTTAGAGAAAAAAGAATAAAAAGAAACTAACAAAGCCTCCAAGAAATATGGGACTATGTGAAAAGACCAAATCTACATCTGATTGGTGTACCAGATGTACACCAGATGTGTACCAATTGGGGAGAATGGAACCAAGTTGGAAAACACTCTGCAGGATACTATCCAGGAGAACTTCCCCAACCTAGAAAGGAAGGCCAACATTCAAATTCAGGAAACACAGAGAACGCCACAAAGATACTCCTCGAGAAGAGCAACTCCAAGACACATAATTGTCAGATTCACCGAAGTTGAAATGAAGGAGAAAATGTTAAGGGCAGCCAGAGAGAAAGGTCGGGTTACCCACAAAGGGAAGCCCATCAGACTAACAGCTAATCTCTCGGCAGAAACTCTCCAAGCCAGAAGAGAGTGGGGGCCAATATTCAACATTCTTAAAGAAAAGAATTTTCAACCCAGAATTTCATATCCAGCCAAACTAAGCTGATGAAGAGTTTTACGTGAATTTAATTTTCTTCTATCTCTGACTGCCAGAGACTTTGGTGTTTGTATTATTCACAGGGAACTAGATAAACTATAACCATTTTTTATTCTTATTTTTTTTTTTGCTGAGTGTAGTTTCTCACAGTAGCGGGAAGCCAGAATGATTTGTACGTTACTAAATCTTGGGCTTTGCTTAACATGTAATTCTACGGCCAGTGAGAACAAGTAAGGTCCTAGTATTTCAGAACTTCTCAAAGGAAGTTAACTAGAATGAAAAATTACACTGTTCAGCAACCAAACCTAGCAATTGCTTAATGAATATTCTCAGGAAACAGAATCTTGACCCCTCCTTCAATCTCATTTTTGTCCTCTGAGTCTGGAATTCTTATTAAATTAACTTTTGGTATGTGTTTCTCTTTGGTAATGTAGCAAGTGCAAAATGTCCCTCGTACTCTACACAAATGTGCAAAGCAGATGTAGTTTCCTTGAGTACCTCTTAATTGATGTTCTCTCCATGATATTTCCTTAGTCTGCTGGATAACAGAAAATTAAAAACCAAGTTTTAGGCTAAGTGTGGAACCTTGGTCTGGTCCAATCATTTAAAATCTATTTAGGGAGTTCAATCTCTGGACAGTAACTCACGTAAATGCTAAATGTTTCAGTGCTCTTTTTTGCTTCTCTCCAAGATGATGTCTAGGGTTGGGGAGTAGTATAGGCAGGGTTTATGCGTCAAGATGGGGGTCCCCAAATCTATGTAGGGCTCTGACCTCATGGCCTCAGATGTACAGTGGCTGGAACAGTGGCAGGGCAACCCTTATCTGGTAACTGAGTAAGGTGGGGTATAAAGGCTTGGCCAATTCAGCAGATTGCAACACAATACCGATGAGTCATTCTTACTCCAGAATTTCTCTTCAGGTTAGCTGAGGCTTTGTTGGATTGCATCACAGTTCAACTTCGCCCCTTGACCAGTCCTGCTTCCTCCCTCTTTTTTTCACAGGTATTACACCCAAACTCTGTCTCAAAAAGCCAACTCACAAAACTCATCAATTCACCTGTCTTCTGCCACTGCCTTCATACCATCCCTACACATTGTGAGGAGCTAACTTTGAAGGCTGTTTCCAAACACTCTTCTTTGGAAGACAAAGTCTTCCTCTGTTCAAAGGATGTATGGCACTATTCCCAGTGCTCTTGTTTTCCTCTTCCCATTTGGGTACTTTTAAAAGCAATCCCTAACCTCTTCTCAGAGCCTGTCATTGAACAAGGACGGGACAGGGACCCTGGCCTCTCACCTCCTTGATTTCTACCTCTCTCTCTTTCTTAGTATTCTCTAAATTCCTCACATCGGAAGGGAGTAGCCTTTCAGTTTCTCTTCATCTCTTTTCTCTTCTTCATCCTGGACATAGAGTAAAATTCTCTGATCTAATTGACAAGTCTGTCTCTTGATATAATGAAATTAGGTGTTAAATTTCAGAAATCTTTTTCTTTCTCAAAGAAGTCTGATTTCCAAGTCTGTTATCTTATTGTGTATTCAAAAAGCCTATTCGGAATGCCAGAAACTGCAGTCACTGTTTCTGTCTCTCTGCATTTCTGTATGACAATCTTAACCCCTTAATCTTTCTCATAGTTTTGTGGTCCTGCTCTCAAGACAACTTTGTGTTTTAATTTTAGCCAGGATTATAACCAGCCCTAGGTGTAAATACATGTTACACATTTGTTTCTAATTATTCCACACAGGCCTTTACATGAGGTAAGCTGTGCAAAAGAACTCTACATCATTATTTCCTATTTCTCCTCTGTTCTACCCCAGGAAACCCAACCCATCAAGTAGCAGGAGAAAATACACTATATTTTGATATAATCCAATAATGTCAGTCTGATCTATGATCTCTGCAATTTCTGCCTAGATGCCTCAGGTAAATTTTCTGTCTTTCTACTCATTTTCTACCGGGAAAGAGTTCTACTCTTTTTCCCTGCTCCTGAAGGGAAGAGAAGCTCTATAGGCTTACCTTTAGCTATGGGGAAAGGCAGTTGTCAGGTCCTTGATAATCTCTGCTATGCAGTTGCTGATTTGGATTGCTTTGTGGCCCAATGGTCACTAAGATGTAGCCAGAATGGTCACAGGTTGTGGGGAGACATACCAGCACTAATTATGGGATCTGTGTTTTCTATTATGAGTTTCTGGGGTGGGAGTCTCTGCTCTTTGCTCTAACCCTAGGCTTCTGCTGCCCTCTGGCCTTGGCAGTGCCTCTGCTTGCTTTTCTGCATGGCTTCAGCCACCTATGAGCTCCAGGAGACCAGGAGCACTGCTCAGAATGATTGACTTGGCCTTCTCCCACCACCATGCCCTTGCTCTCATGCCATGGGGATGTAGCAATTAGCCCCAAACTAGGCTTTTCCCAGAGGCCTGCAGCTTCCCCATTTTGTGCCCAGGCCAGGGAAGCTGACCATTACCCCTGATGTTTTGGGGCATTTCCTACCTCTCTGGATGCTTCTAAACGTGCTTCCTTCAACCTGCTCTCTGGAGGTGCTTCCTGGTGCTCCCAATCTTGAGGAGAAAGAGCTACTATAAGGGTTCTGCTATCTGACTTCTTTAATCTCCTTTGGCTCCTCTAACCCCTACTTCTTCTGTGTAATGTCCTCACTTTAGCATAGACAGAAAATCAGCCAAAAGAGTTTCAGAAGAGTGTCTTCCCTACTCAGAGGAAGAAACTGACATTGTAAATATTCAGACCTAATTCTCTGCATGCTAATAGAAGCTAAAGGAAATTTCTTTCTTAGAAAAACTTGGCTTTTGAGCTTATTGTCTTACTTCAACCTCAAACAAAAAGTTAAGCAACTATCTTCTTCTCCTAACAGGTAGCTATCCTTCTCCTGAAGCACTTGAACCTCCTTCTTTATTTATTATTATTATTTTTTTAGACGGAGTCTCTCAGTCGTCCAGACTGCAGTGCAGTGGTGTGATCTCAGCTCACTGCAACCTCCACCTCCCCAGTTTAAGCGATTCTCCTCAGCCTCCTGAGTAGCTGGGGCTAAAGGCACACACCATCACACCTGGCTAATTTTTGTATTTTTCAGTAGAGACAGATTTTCGCTATGTTGGCCAGGCTGGTCTCAAACTCCTGACCTCAGGTAGTCCTCTCGCCTTGGCCACTCAAAGTGCTGGGATTATAGATGTGGGCCACCATGCGCAACCCGTCTTTCTTTATAGGATGAAAAGATGCCAGGTAACAAGATGTATATAAGTCATGGAAATGTATCTGAATATAATTCAAAAGAATCTTATATCTGTTTTACAATAATAAGTTTTATAGCGATTTTTCTGTACACTTGTGATTGTGCTTTGTGTTTAACTTTCATAACAACCCTTGGGATAAGTATTATTTTACCCTAATTTTTAAAGTGATACATGAGGCCCAAGAAGGCTAAACAACTTGCCTGAGGTCATGTAGTTAAGCAGAGGTAGATCCATGATTCAAATTCAGGTCCATCTGACTCTAAATCCCTTGTGCTAACCAGTACAATTCCTCCACTTGAAAAAGTTGACTGCAAAACATAATTTTGGTCACACAGAACTCTCCTTTGGTGGTTTAAGTTTTCTATCTAGTGAGAAATGGCTGGGCTTAGTGTTCGAGAACCAGTCTTTGAGGGTGGGCTATGTTTCTCTGCTTCGTTATCTGTAAAATGGAGATAATGCTACCCTGAACTCACAGGATCGTTGTGAGGTTTAAGTGAGTTGATACAGGACAAGCATTTGGCACAGTGCTTGGCACATAGGAGGCCACAATAACTATTAGCTACTGCTGTTGTAAAAGTCTCATGGCGATATTGTCTTGATCATCAGGCTAAAGGTTTCAAAATCAAATGTAAAAAAGATAGGTTTTTAATTTCCGACATGCATCAATATTTAAGTTGTGTTCTGTTGTTTCTTTTTTCCCCTTTATCTTTTAGAAATTAACTTCTATTCAACTGTGGGAAGGAAAGTCCTGCTGTGAATGTTTAGGCAGAATTGAAGCTTTGATTCAGAAATATCATGGATTGCTTTAATCTGTTTGTTGTTTTTTGCTCTGTTGTTTTTGCTAGAAGAAGAAATTGCTTCAATAAAACATTTCTATGAATTATTGTTATTATTACTATCAGTATCATAATTATTAATAATTTGTCTTTGCAGAGCAGCAAAGAGAGTGCCTAGAGGAAAGTGCCTGGGCTTTGTGGTCAGGCATGTCTACGTCTGAATCCAGTTTCTAATTGATTCTTGGAAAGTAACTTAATCACTATGAATCTCAGTTTTTGTTATTTGTGCCTATCTCCTTGATACAATATGCTTCAAAGCCCTAAATATTAACTGACTCATTACAAGAGTTCAGTGACAGTTCTTTCTCCTTCTTACCCCTGCCTCCTATTTGTCCTTTCCAATTACCTTTACATTAGAAGGGTGACCATAAGTGTGTGGGTACGAGGTGAGTGTTGGGGGGTTGTATGCTTATTCTTGAGATCTGTCTACTATATAGTAAATGTTATGAGTTAAATTTACTTGTTGGAGTCCTTACACTCAGTACCTCAGAATGCAGCCTTACTTGGAAATAGAATTTCTGCAAATGTAAAAATTAGTTAAGATTGGTTTATACTGGAGAAGTTTGGGCCAGTAACTCAATATGTCTTGTGCCTTTATGAAATGGGAAAATCCAGACACAGACATACACACAGGGAGAACACAATCTGAAGAGAGATGTAGAGGTTAGGGTGATTCTTCTACAAGCCAAAAATGCCCAAGATTGCCAGCAAACCATCAGAAGCTAGGTGAGACATATGGAACAGATTCTCTCTTACAGCCCTCAGAAAGAATAAGTCATGCTGACAGCTTGATTTTGGACTTCCAGTCTCCAGAACTGTGAGACAATAAATTTCTGTTGTTTAAGTCCCTCAGTTTGCAATACTTTGTTATGGGAGCCCTAGCAAACCAATACATTAAATGATGAGAACCAAAGCTTTCTCTGTAATGTTTAGCTTGGAGATTCTAAATTTTATACTTAATAGTTTTTAGTCATTTTAAAAATTATATTTTGCAATCAAAATCAAAGGAGGTAAACACTTCATCCAGAGAAAAAATTACCAAAACTGAAGAATGTAAATGACATTCAAATCCCTCAGGGATTTTACAGAACAATGCCATAAAAAAATCTAATAAAATTTTCAAATGACTTCTGATGCAACTTTTACAAATTCCCCATTAAAATAATTAGATAAAATCCAGAAAAAATGAGACAATCATAATAATACTAAAAACTAAGACTGGTAATAAAATTTTTGCCAAAATCTAATATACATATAAATCACAGATTGATGGAACTGGATTTAGAAAACATTTTTAATGACCTGTAAATATGTGTCTTTCTGAAACAGATGAACTGTTGGCCTGAATGAAGGTGAGAAGACACTTCATCTCTTCCCCTCTGCCTGTCTCCAGGCTACTCTATTCAGAATTTATATCCATAGGAAAAGTACATGGCCACAGGTTTTGGTTTTCGAAGTGTCCACATTATGATTCACCATCCTCCCATCCCTGTTAATGTCTAACTTTCCACATTAGTTCAGAAATTGAATTTCTTTATTGTAACACGGAAAAAATTAGGTGAAAAATCCAGTAATGATTTTTTGCATACTTAAAGGTGGATTTTTCATAAATATAGTGTTTATGGAAGTGATAGGGCTATTGACAAATATTCTGGTTCCTTTCTCCTTCTAGGCACATGATACAACTGCGTTTTCCCACCCTCTTTGGAGGGCAGCTTTCTTGGTCAAAGAGATGCAAGCAGAGGTGACGTGTGTCATTTCTGGGTGGAAGCTATAAAACCAGTGCATAATTCGCCATGCTCTCTTCCCTCTGCCATGGTGTATTTTCAGGCCTATATGCCAGGGTTGCTGTCACTGCCTATTTCCATAGAAATAATTAGGCCTGTGAACTATACCTCCTAGGGAAGCTTTCCTGTAATTCTCATATTTGTTTAAATGCTCTCCTTTTCCTATAACCTAAACCTTCAATCAGTTGGCCCTGCTGACTAAGACTGCTGTGGCCTGTCAGCATCTTCTCTGCTCAGCTGAACCTTCACGTTAAGGCTGGTGTTGTATAGTTAAAAGTCAGGCAGTTAGGCCACTCACCCTCTTTTGCAATAAATGCAGCAAAGTATTAATATGTCCTCTATATAAAGAAATAATGAAAAATCAGTGGACTTTCAAATTATTTTTAAATTAATATGTTAATTTATTGCTTAAAAAATCCATGATCTCTCTAAAAATAGACAGATAAGGTAGGAAGAAAATTATGAGAACAAATAAACATGGCTAGTAAGCCACATCAAAAAGTTAGAAAAATCTCAAGTAAACAATCTAACATCATACCTAGAAGAACTAGAAAAACAAGAGCAAACCAACCCCAAAGTTAGCAGAAGAAAAGAAATAACTAAAATCAGAGCTGAACTGAATGAAATGGAGATGAGAAAAAAACACACAAAAGATCAATGAAACTAAAAGTTTATTTGAAAGAATAAATAAGATTGATAGACCACTAGCTAGACTAATAAAGAAGAAAAGAGACGATTCAAATAAACACAATCAGAAATGACAAAGGGGATGTTACCACTGACCCCACAGAAATACAAACAACCCTCAGAGGTTTTTTTTTTTGAGACAGAGTCTCGCTCTGTCGCCCAGGCTGGAGTGCACTGGCGCGATCTTGGCTCACTGCAAGCTCCGCCTCCCGGATTCACGCCATTCTCCTGCCTCAGCCTCCTGAGTAGTTGGGACTACAGGTGCCTGCCACCACGCCAGGAGAATTTTTTGTATTTTTAGTGGAGACTGGGTTTCACCGTGTTAGCCAGGATGGTCTCGATCTCCTGACCTCGTGATCCGCCTACCTCGGCCTCCCAAAGTGCTGGGATTACAGGCGTGAGCCACCGCGCCCAGCCACAACCCTCAGAGGTTTTTGAGGTTTTTATTATGAACACCTCTATGCACACAAACTAGAAAACCTAGAAGAAATGGAAACATTCCTGGAAACATACAACGCCCAAAGATTAAGCCAGGAAAAATGAAAACTCTGAACAGACTAATAATGAGTTCTGAAATTGGATGAGTAATTAAAAAACAAACAAACAAAAAGAAAAAGCTCTGGACCAGAAGGATTCACAGCTGAATTCTTCCAGATGTACAAATAAGAGTTGGTACCAATCCTACTGAAACTATTCCAAAAAATCAAGGAGGAGGGACTCTTCCCTAATTCATTCTATGAGGCCAGCATCATTCTGATACCAAAACTTGGCAGAGACACAATGTAAAAAGAACACTTCAGGCCAATACCCCTGATGAACACAGATGCAAAATCTTCAACAAAATACTAGCAAAATGAATCCAGCAGCACATTAAAGCTAATGCACCATGATCAAGTAGGCTTTATTCTTATGATGCAAGGTTAGTTCAACATATGCATCAGTAAATGTGATTCATCACACAAGTAGAACTGAAAACAAAAACAACGTGATCTTCTCAATAAACACAGAAAAGGATTTCCATAAACTTCAACATCCCTTCATGTTAAAAATCTCAACAAACTAAGCATTGAAGGAACATATCTCAAAATAAGAAGATCCATTTACAAAAAACCCACAGCCAACATCATACCAAACAGAAAAAAAGCTGGAAGAATTCCCTTTGAGAACCAGAACAGGACATGGATGCCCACTTTCACCACTCCTATTCAATGTAGTGTTGAAAGTCCGAGCCAGAACAGTCAGGTAAAAGAAAGAAAGAAAAGGCACCCAAATAGGAAAAGAGACAGTCAAACTATCTCTTTTCACAGAAAATATGATTCTATACTTAGAAAACCCCAAACTGTCTGCCCAAAGTCTCCTAGATCTGATAAACAACTTCAGCAAAGTTTCAGAATACAAAATCAATGTACAAAAATCAGTAGAATTTCTATACACCAATAATGTCCAACATGAGAGCCAAATCAAGAATGTAATCCCATTCACAATAGCCATAAAAAGAATAAAGTATCTAGAAAAACAGCTAACCAGGGAGGTAAAAGATCTCTACAATGAGAATTGCAAAACGCTGCTAAAAGAAATCAGACACAACACAAACAAATGGGAAAACATTCCATGCTCATGGATAGGAAGAATCAATATTGTTAAAATGGTCATACTGCCCAAAGCAATTTACACATTCAGTGCTATTCCTATCAAAGTATCAGTGACATTTTTCACAGAATTAGAAAATATGATTCTAAAATTCATTTGGAAAAAGAAAGGAGCCTGCATAGCCAAAGCAATCCTAGGAAAAAAGAACAAAGCTAGAGGAATCACATTACCTGACTTCAAACTATACTATAAGGCTACAGTAACCAAAACAGCATGATACTGGTACAAAAACAAACACAGAGCAGTGGAACAGAATAGAAAACTCAGAAATAAAGCTGAATGCCTACAACAAATGATCTTCAACAAAGCCAACAATAACAAGCAATAAGGAAATGACTCCTTAGTCAATAAATGGTGCTGGGTTAACTGGATAGCCATACACAGAAGATTGAAACTGCACTCCTACCTCTTACCACATATAAAAATCAACTCAAGATTGATTAAAGACCTAAATGTAAAACCTAAAACTATCAAAACCCTAGAAGAAAACCTAGGAAATACCATTCTGGACATAGGCCTTGGCATTAACTTCATGAGGAAGACTCCAAAAGCAATTGCAACAACAAAAACAACAAAAATTAACAAGTGGGACTTAATTAAACTAAACAGCTTCTGCACAGCAAAAGAAACTATCAACAGAGTAAACAGCCTACAAAATGGGGGAAAAATCTTTGCAAACTATGCATCCGACAAAAGTCTAATATCCAGAATCTGTAAGGAACTTAAACAAATCAGCAAGTAAAAAACAAACAACCCCATTAAAAAATGGGTAAAGGACATGAGCAGATACTTTTCAAAAGAAGACACACACATGGCCAAGAAGCATATGAAAGAATGCTCAATATCACTATTCATTAAGTAGATGCAAATCAAAACCACAATGAGATACCATCTCACACCAGTCAAAATGGCTCGTATTAAAAAGTCAAAAAGAAGAGATGCTGGTGAGGTTGTGAAGAAAAGTGAATGCTTACGCACGGCTGGTAGGAATGTAAATTAGTTCAGTTGCTGTGGAAAACAGTGTGGCGATTTCTCAAAGAACTTAAAACAGAATTACCATTCGACCCAGCAATCTCATTATTGGGTATATACCCAAAGGAATATAAATCATTCTACTATAAAGACACATGCATTTGTACATTCATTGCAGCCCTATTCACAGTAGCAAAGACATGGAATCAACCTAGATGTCCATCAACAGTGGACTGGATAAAGAAAGTGTGGTATATATACACCACGGAATACTACACAGCCATTTAATAAAGAACAAAATCATGTCCTTTGCTGTAACACGGATGGAGCTAGAGGTCATTATCCTAAGCGAATTAACGCAGGGACATAAAACCAAATACCACATGTTCCCAGTTACAAGTGGGAGCTAAATATTGAGTACACGTGAACACAAAGAAGATAATAATAGACACCAGGGCCTACTTGAGGGTGGAGGGTGGGAGAAGGGTGAGGATTGAAAAAACTACCTATTGGGTATTATGCTGATTACCTGGGTGACAAAATTATCTGTACACCAAACCCCCATGATCCACAAGTTACTCATGTAACAAACCTGCACATGTACCCCTTGAACCTAAAATAAAAGTGGGAACGAAAAGTAATGGCAAGTAAGCATATAAAAATGTTCAATTCTACTATAATGTATATAATAATAAAAATATAATCAGTTTGCCTACACATTTAGAAAATGTGAAGAAAAGTTATTTTCTGTATTGGGGGGCTCGCAAAACACTGTAAATTGGTATGAATGAATGAATGAATAACTGAACAAACTTATTCAAGCTTTCCAAAAGCTTTTGGCAATGTATGTCAATAACCTTTAAAAAGTTTTAACCCTTTGTCCCAGTTATTCAGTTTCTAGGAATCTATGCCAAAGACATAATCTGAGAGGCAAATGGGATATTCATCACAGTTTTATTAATATTTTTAATGTTAAAAGTTAAAAATAAACTGTAAATCACAAAATAGTCTATAAGTTATGATACATAGATAAGGTGGAATATTTTGTAAACAATATAAATGGCATATAAAAAGAATTTCTAGTGTGAAAAAACCTTATGTTTTTTGAAACAGTTTAACTTTTAGAAAAGTAGCAATAGTACACAGAACACCCATAAACCATTTATCCACATTTAAATTTTTTAACATTTTGTCTTTATTATTCTGCGTGTGTAAAATATGTTTTTTTTTCCCACCAGAACCATTTGAGAATAGGTTGCATTTATCATGACTCATCACCCCTTAATATCCATTATGCTTTTTCTAGACCGGAAACATTTTCTTATATAACCACAGTACAGTTATCAAATTCAGGAAATTTAACATTGGTACAATACTTTACAGTCCATGTTTCAATGTTGTCAATTTTCTCAGTAATGTCCCTTATAGCAGATTCCCATCCCCACCTCCAACCCGAGTCATTAGTCCAGTCTGTAACATTTAACAACATGTCTCTCTAGAATTTTTAATCTGGAAGAGTTCTTCAGCCTTTCTTTGTTACAACATAATATATCTGAGGAATACAGTAAATTATTTTACTAAATGTTATTCAATTTGTGTTTATCCAATGTTTCCTCATGATCAAATTCAGATTATGCCTTTTTGGGTGAAATATCACATTAGTGATGGTATATTCTCAGGAAAATTTCCATTATTACTGACATTAATTTTGATTATTTGGTTGAAGAGTTGTCTAGTTTTTCTACCATATTTACTTTCTTTTCTTATGAAGTTAAATCATTTGCGGTGAAATATTTTGAAATGCTGTAAGTATCCTGTTTATCATCAAACCTTTATGCTTAGATTTAGGATCCATTGATGTTTGCCTGGATCACTTTTTACTCCTATAGTTGCAAACTGTGATTTTTCTAACTTCATCATTCTTTCTATATTTATTACAGTTAGCCTTTAACTGTAATAAAGATCTTTCTTTTTCCCTTATCTATTCTCTCTCTCTTTCTCTCTCTCTCTTTCTCTTTCTGTCTCTCTTCAGTTTGAACTCATAGATTCTTATTTTTTCAACGGATTATAATCTATTAGTGTCTTTATTTATTTATTTTGAGATGGAGTCTTGTTGTTGTCCAGGTTGGACGGCAGTGGTGTGATCTCGGCTTACTGCAACCTTTGCCTCCCGGGTTCAAGCGGTTTCCATGCCTCAGCTTCCCACGCTTACTGGCACGTGACATGACACCCAGCTAATTTTGTATTTTTAGTAGAGACGGGATTTCACTATGTTAGCCAGGCTGGTCTCAAACTCCTGATCTCAGGTGATCTGCCCACCTCGGCTTCCCAAAGTGCTGGGATTACAGGTGTGAGCCACCACATCAGGCCTATTTTCATGCTTAAGGTGACTCCTGTGTCTTCTTGACATGCCCTGCAACTGTTTTTAGTATTTTCTTAATTTATGGCACAATGAGATGCTCTAGGTTTATCTTATACCTTCTCTGTGCCAACCTCAGAATTGGCCATTTCTTCATGGAGCCCTGGCTCCTTTTGGAAGGTAATGGTATTTAGAAATCAATATCTGGGTGCTAAATATGTTCATCACTGTTGGGATAGCATTGCTTCTAAGCTTTTTCAACAAGCAGAAATATATTAGATGTTTTGTATTTTGCATATGTTGGAAATCTCAGCTCTAATGTATATATTTTAGAAACTACAGGTTTATAGTAAAATCTTCTACTCCTTTTAGCCCCAAAGTGTTGTCCTTTGCCTTTCCCCAGTCCATTCTTGTATCTCTCTTCTACAACTAGAGCTTTGGCTTCCAACATGAATCCATTTATTCATTTGTTAAAATATACAATACATGCAAAAGTTTGAGATTTGTTATGCCCATATGATGATGAAAAACAAACCTACTGAAAAGAATTTAATATTAGGCCATTCTTCTTTTTCTTCATACTGAGGGTATATGTACTAGTTTTCTAATGCTACATAACAAATTATTTCACACTTAGCAACTAAAAACATCCATTTATTACATCACAGTTCTCCAGGATAGAAGTCTGAGCACAAAGCACCTGGGTTCTCTTTCATGGTCTTGCAAAGTTGAAATCAAGATGTCATCCATGTTGTGGTTCTCACGTGGAGTTTGGGATCCTCTTTCAAATATGTTCAGGGTGTTGACTGAATTCAGTTCCATGCAGCTGTAGGCACAAAGACATACTTTCTTGTTGGTTGTCAGCCGGGGGCTATCTTCCAATCCCTTAAAAGCCACCTGCTAGTCCCTGCTACATTGTCAGTTTGCTCTTTCAAGGTCAGCAGGAGACTCCTGCAGTGGGGTAGTCTGGGCTATCTGCTCTGATGAAATTTTAAGCAACGTAACATAATAATGGGAATGAGTATCTCATCACTTTGCTCACATGGAGAAACTATCCCATCATATTCACTAATTCCTACAATACTCAAAGGGAGGGGATTTTATAGGGTTTATACACCAGGCAATGGGAATCTTGGGAGCTGCCATGGCTTGAATGTTCCTTCCAAAACTCATGTTGAAATGTAATTCCCAGTGCAACAGTGTTAGGAGATAGGGCTGAATGGGAGATATTTAGGTCATAAGGGCTCCACCCTCATGAACTGATTGTCATTATCACACGAGTAGGTTAGTTATCTCAGGAGTGGGTTGTTATAAAGCAGGCACAGTGCCTTGTGCTTTTCTCTTTTGCATGTGCCCCACTCTTCTTCCATGGGATGAGGCAGCCTAAAGCCTTCACCATATGCCAGCCCCTTGATATTGGACTTCCAAGTCTCCAGAACCATGAACTAAATAAATTTCTGTTCATCATAAATTACCCAGTCTGCAGTATTCTGTTACAGCTACAGAAGACAGACTGAGAGAGAAAGTTGCTACTGAGAAGTGGGGTTGTTGCTATGACCGATACCTAAAATGTGGAAGCAGCTTTATAACTGGATAATGGATACAGGTTAAAAGAGTTTGAAGGAACACGCTAGAAAAAGCCTGCATTGCCAAAAATGGAGATTAAAATTGATTCTAGTGAGGGCTAAGAAGAAAAGACTACAGAAAGTCTGGAACTTCTTAGAGATTAGTCAATGGTCATGACTAGAATGTTGACAGGAATATAGACAGTAAAGGACATTCTGAAAAGGTCTCAAATGGAAATGAGGAATAAGGTATTGAAAATTATAGTAAAGGCCATTCTGGTTATACAGTAGCAAATAACATGGTTGAACTGCATCCATGCCTGAGGACTTTATGGAAGGTAGAATTTAAGAGGGACAAACTAGGATATCTAACAGAATATCTAAACAGTAAAGCATTCAGATTACTGCATGACTATTTTTAACTGCTTATAGTGAGATGCTAGAGGAGAGAAATTATTTAAGATGAAATTTATAATTAAAAGGAAAGAAAGCAGAAAGATTTGGAAAATTTGCAGCCTGGTCATGTAAAGGATGAAAAAGCATGTAAGGGCGCAGCCAAGTCACCCTTTAACAAAAAGATAAGCATGTACTGAAGGAAGCCAGAGGCTATTCATCAGGACGATGAAAGCAAGACTTCCAAGACATTTCAGAGCTCTTTGAGGCTGCCCCTGCTATCATAAGTCCAGAGCTCAATGAGGGCAGAATGATTTTGGGAGACTGGCCTAAGACACCATCTATGGGCTCACTGCCCAGGACCACCTCAGGTCTCTGCTCTCTGCATTCCAGCACAGTGCTCCTCAGTTATACCAGTTGTGGCTCAACCTGCTGCTCTGGAAGGTGCAAGCGATAACTCTTGGTGTATCCATGTGGTAAATCTGCAGACATGCAGCATGCAAGGGCTGTGGGGACGTGGCTTCCCCTGCCTAGAGTTTGAAGGATGTTGCTGACAATGAAAATGAGCGGTCAGAGCTGGAACTGCCACAGACAGCCCCCACTAAGGCAGTGCTTAATGGAGCCAAGGGAGCAGGACGGCCACAGAGACCCCAGAACATAAAGTTACCAGCATTCAACTCCAGCCTAAGAGAGCTGCAGGCATAAGACTCCAACCCATGAAAGCTGGTGGGTGGACTGAGCCCAGGAAAACCACAGGGACAGGACTGCCCAAGGCCTTGGAGGCCCATTCCTAGGCCCAGTATGCACAGGATGCAGGACATGGAAACAAAGATAATTCTGAAGCTTTAAAATTTAAATGATGTTTTCCCTGTTGAGTTTTGAACCTGTACTTAAGGCCTGTTACTCTTTTCTTCTTCCCTATTTCTCCCTTTTGATACGGGAATGGCAGTCCCATGCCTGTCTCACCACTGTATTTTGGAAGTCTATAATTTGTTTTGAGTTCACAGGCTTGTACCAGGAGATAAATTTGCCTCAAGGTGAATCATCCCTTGAGCCTCACCCATATCTAATTTGGATGAGACTCTAGACTTTGGATCTTTGAGGTGATTCTTGAACAAGCTAAGAATCTGGGGGCTAATGGGATGGAATAAATGCGTTATGTTTGTGAGAAGGACATGAATTTGGGGGGCCAGGGGTGAGACACTATGGTTTGAATGTGTCTCCTCCAAAAGTCATGTTGAAGCGTAATCCCCAGTGCAACAATATTGAGAGGTGGGGCTGAATGGGAGGTTTTAAGGTCATGAGGGCTGTGCCCTTTTGAATGGATTAATGGCACTATCTCAGGAGTAGGTTAGTTATCTCGGGAAGTGGTTGTTACAAAGTTAGCAGGCTCTTCAACTCCTTGAGCTTTTCTCTTTTGCATGCCATTACTTTTTCTGCAACCCAAAGGCCTTTACCAGATGCCATCCCGTGGATATTGGACTTACCAGCCTCCACACTGTGAGCTAAAGAAGTTTCTATATATTATAAATTTCCCTGTCTGTGGTTCTGTTATAGCAACAGAAAACAGCCAGGAACCATCCTAGAAAGCTGCCTATCACAGTACTTATTAAAATATGTTGTTCAAAAGCAACTTTGATTAGTTCCATTTTCATGAACAATCCTTTGAGTTAGGTTATGTTATTCATTTGAAATACAGTGGATTCCATTGTTTATGTTTGCATTCAGTTTTAGAGACTCTTCCCCCATCTTTGTTTATTTTAAAAAACATACAGAACATTAGCATGCTTTCAAAATAAGAACAATACAAAACCATATACACAAAGAAGCGTTACTTTCTCCTCAATCTCTTCCATTGCATTTCCTCTACTCCAATGAGCAAACAATTTTATTTAGCTTCTTATTTATCATTCCTGTTATTTTTGCAAAATTAATTGCAAACATGAATAAAGGATATTTTCTTATTTCCTCTTGTTTCTTGCAAAAAGGTAGCATACTATAGATACTGTTTTGTACTTAACATATCCTAGAAATCCATATAAATCTACAGAGATATTCCTCTTTTTAAAAATATATAGATGCATAATACTGCATTATATGCTTGTATCATAATTTATTCAACTGTTTTTTATTTGTGTATTTAGGTGGTTTCCAATATTTTGCAATCACAAATAATGTTGCAAAGAATGGCCTTATGCATATGTATTTTCATATCCCAGAGTACATCATCAGAGTAAATTCCTAGGAGTAAGATTGCTGAGTCAAAGGATAAAAACATATGTAATATTGTCAGATATTGTCATATCCCCCTTCATGAGGATTGTACCATTTTGCATTCCCATCAACAATGTATAAGGGCTTCTGTTGCCTGTCAGTCTTGCCAACTTTTAAATTTTTGCAATCTAATAGGTTAGATGTAGTATCTTTGTCTTCTTTCAGTTTGCATTTCTTGTATTATTAATAAAACTGGTCATCTATTTATGTTTAATATAGATATGTAATCTGTTAATGTTCACTTTTTTCTAAAGGATTTTTGGTGTTTTTCTTTAAAGTTCTTTATATATCAGATAAATTAGTACTTCGTGACATATGTTGCAAATAGTTATTCTCAATCTGTTGTTTGCCCTTTGACTTTGCTTGTGGTGGGGTTCTGAGGGGTTTTTTTGTTTGTTTTTGCAATGCAAAAGGTTTTGATTTTTATGTAGTGAAATTTATCAATTTTTAGAAATTGTATCTGAATTCTAAGTCATATTTAGGTAGCATTCCCTCCACTCAGGCTATAGAGAAAATCATCCCGATTTTCCTTTAGCATTGTTAGGTCAATATTTTAACATTTAGATTTCTGATTCATTTGGAGTTTATTCTTATGTATGGTATTGTTAAAAGAAAAACCTTAGCCAAATTAAATTTAACAGAGTTTAACTGAGCAAAGAACAATTCATGAATTGACAGATTCCAGGACTAGAGTAAGCTCCGAGGGACTCCAGGGCAGCCACATGGTGGAATATTTATAGACAGAAGAAGGAAAGTGACATACAGAAAACAGAAGTGAGGTACAGAAACAGCCAGATTGGTTACAGCTTGGCATTCGCCTTATTTGAATGTGGTTTGAACAGTTGGCCCCCTTAGGGTGGCCCAAACTCAGTGAGTGGCACAAGAGTAGGTTACAGCCTGTTTATATCTTTAAGTTACAGTTCACTACATACACAGAAATCTTTAGGCTGAACTGAAAATATGTAAGGAGGCAGCTTTAGGCTAACCTTGATTTAACAGTATGATGAATTGATCAAATTTTATCTTTAAAATAATTTTCAATTACATGGAGAAATGCACCTAGGAATGATAATTCAAAAAGAGGAAGATAAAAAATTGTTCAATATGATACCTACATTGGCAAAAAAAAAAAAAAGTCAAACTCTGTAAAATATTTTAAGATTTCAGAGGCTTATTCTGAGCCAAATATGAATGATCATGGCCTGAGGCACAGTCTCAAGAGGTCCTGAGAACATATACCCAAGGTGGTTTGGGTTACAGCTTGGTTTGATACATCATTCAATGCATGTGAGATATACATTGGTTTGGAACGGAAAGGTGAGACAATGCAAAGCGGGAAGGGGGTGGGGCTGAAGGTCATAGGTGGATTCAAAGATTTTCTGATTGGCAATTGGTTGGAAGAGTTAGGTTACCATCTGAAGACGTGGAATCAATAGAAAAGAGTGTCTGGGTTAAAATAAGGGGTTGTGGAGACCAAGGGTCTTAAGAAGTCCTTAGGTGGCCACCCTTAGAGATAATAGATGGCAAATGTTTCCTATTCACACCTTTAAAAGGGGCTAGAATCTCGATTAATCTCTTCAGGATTTCAGGGCCTGGAAGGGAAAAGATCTAATTATGTTAATAGAGATTCTTTACAGATGCAAACTATCCCCCACAAAAGACGGCTTTGCAGAGCCATTTCAAAATATGGCAAAGAAATATATTTTGAGGTTTTTCAGTCTAGTTAAAAAAAAAGTGAGGTAAAATATTTTGATTTCCTTTTTAATCTATCATGTGATGTTATGCAGAGTCAGATTGGAAAGGAAGCCACATTGTGTAGGGTTAAATAAAACCCATCTGGTGAGATTTTTTTGGTTTTCAGGATGTGAGTTCCCAGGCCCTTAGATAGGAATTTGGGCAAGAGAGAAGAAAGATCAGAGTTTAGACCTCACCAACATGCATACATAGAAAACAGATTATCAATAGAAGGAAATGTACCAAACATCATAAATATTTATGTCTGCTTAATAATATTATAGGGAATTTAGTTTTTTCTTCAGTGTGCTTTTCATATTTTCTATAAGGAACTTGTATTACTTCATAATCAGGAAAAAGCAGTACATGTACTTTAATTTTTTTAAAAAAGATCAAGATTTGGCCCTGCTTTTTTTTCTTTGTAGTCGAGAAAAAGACTTAGAAAATACATGTTTAGTTGAAGTAAAATAAGAACAGGATCAATACATCCTTTTTCTCCCTCTTCTCTTTGCACATCCTCTCTCTGCCTCTTCTCATGGTTTTTCTCTATCTTCTCACTCCCCATGTCTAACATAACAGTAAAATGCATGCAGAAAATGAGCAAGCCTTCTACAGCAGAATATTTTATTGCTGCAAAAGCTACTTGGGGTTAATTTGTTCATAAAACACCACTGTAAGTTATGACAAGAACTTAGAGACCACAATGCTAATGGATAATGTAAAGCCCTCTGGCATACCAAATACTCCTTCGCTCTTAGCTAACAGTCTTGAAACAAGCAACAGGAACCCTATTACAAGGCTTTCTCTGTGTTATCCTAGAGGGTGTAAAATTCCAGGTCCCTTCATTTTTAGCAGCTGAGTGGTCAGGGGAGAATTATTGCTTCCTTTATTTTATGGCCCTAGTGAGTCTCCAGGATGTGCAACTGAAAAATCAATACCAGATGGCTCAGTAGGAGACAGGTCTAATGGTTCTGTGTTGTTCTCAATCTCCCCAAGAGGAAAGCTATACAGTGGGTTACTCAGGATTGTTATCTCCAGTGGTTAATAACATTCGTTCAGTGTTCACAGTGTGCTGAGGTCTGTCTTACATCGTCTCATGAAATCACCACTGCAACCCTGTAAGGTAGGTATGGTATTATGTCATATATATTATTTGTGTCATAGCTGAGGTATAAGTGACTTTCCCTAAATCAGACCCTGGAGGTGGCAGAATCAGAATTTGAACACATAATTTTTTGAGCACCAGTGTCAGTGCTTTGAAGTCTACTTTGATGCCACTGGGTGAAATGTTGGTACCAAGAAACAAGTAAGTTAACATCTCAGTATATCAGTGAAATCTATGACATATCCAGACGGAACAAAGTCTCCTTTGAATATCTTTTCTAGCAGCCTTTCTCAATGGGAGTTTCACAAGAAAATTAAACTCTACCAAAAACTGATTTGAATATTATTTTCTCATTTCTTCCAAGGAGGATGGCACATAACTAATATTATAGATGCAAATGAGAGAAGTTAATTCATTGTATACAATAGATGCCTTAAGGCATCAGGGTTTATTTTTTTCTCTCTCTCTGTCTCTCTTCTATCTCTCAAGTTTGCAAGGGTAACAAAGATACACTGCAATTATCAGCTGAATTTTTCCCAGTTCCATTAACAACACTTGAAGGAGGTCTTTTACTTAGGACTTTATATTGCTGACAAAAGGATAAATGCTATATTAAGTATTGTTACTCGCTACCAACCTAAGCAACCACTTATAACACAACAGACTACAAATAAGTTATGGAGTGCTTCTGGTAGTCACTTTAATCCTTCATTGTTAAGGGATAGGCAATTTAAATTCTGAGCTGGGAGGACCAAAAGAGAAGTTCCTCACCTTGCCCTTTGCCCTATGTAGATCGTTTTTTGGGGGTTATGTTTTGTTTCGTTTTGTTTTTGAGACAGGGTCTCACTTTATCACCCAGGCTGGATGGAGTGCAGTGGCCCCATTTTGAACACCTGGGCTCAAGTGATCCTCCCACGTCAGCCTCTCAAGTAGCTGGGCCCACAGGCACACATCACCATGCTCAGCTAATTTTTGTACATTTGTAGAGATGAGGTTTCATCATGTTGTCCAGGCTTGTCTCAAACTCCTGGGTTTAAGTGATCCCCCCACCTCAGCCTCCCAAAATGTTGGGATTACAGGTGTGAGCCACTGCACACACCAATCCTCTTTTTTTAATTTGTCTTATTCATCTTCGCTTGGTGATCCTTTTTGGAGTTCTGCACTCCCTATTGGAGGAGGATTTACACGTTACACGTTACTACTTATATTAATACAATTAATCAGAGTTCAAACTTTAACTACAAAATCTCCATCAAAGCTAATTTATATCTCTGAAATGTATTGCTTCTGACTTGCTAGTCAAGAAATAATGGCACTTGGAGTAGTATGTTTGGATAGTGGTGCATACTCTGCAGTTTGTTTGGATAGCAGTGTGCATGTTCTGTAAATTCCAAATAACTAGGACTTCCTGTTCAATTTCTCTCCCTTTCTTTCTTACTGTCCCTTAATCTTGCTCTTTTATTTTTCAAGAGATCAACGATCAGGTTAAGTGCGCGGTGAAAAAGTCTTTCCTTTTGATACTGATATTCCCATAACTTAATGAGTGTCATTGTTCATGGTTAGATGTAACAATTTGGTTGCTTCATGCTGGCTTTCATTTAAGCAAATCTATCATAGATAGCTATCAATGATTGTTTGATGTTCCAGAAAATACCCTCATGCTAGATAGTTTGATGCCAGAGAATGTCTTTTTTTCAGTAAATATGAAATGTTTCAATAATATTTGCTCTCTGTAGAAAAGTAAAAAGTATAAATTTCATGAAGTGTTTTCAAGAAAGTTTATAGGATGTCTTATAGACTGTAAGTTGGCTTGTAGAGTCTAAATACCAGCAACATCAATGACAACATGAAAAGTGTCACAGGGCATGCCAAGCTCTCGTTTTTCATCTTTGGATACTTGATATAGTGGAATGATGCCAGAGTTCCTGAACTATTTCTCTGACTCACCCTCTATTAAACCTCCAGTCACATGGGGCTTGTAATTAAGAGCATGGGCTTCAGACTCAGAGCACTCAAGCACAACTCCACCATTCCTAGGTAATAATACTGAGGCAGAAGAATAGGGTCTGGAAGCAGGGAACCTAAGGACTTCCTAGAACTAAACCAAACAGAAAAAACCCCAACCTTCTACACCCAAGTAAATAACTTTGTAACTTTACATCAGCTATGGCAGGAAACATCCTCTTCATTTGCATAGGTGTACACCAAGTAAATAATCTTGTAACTTCACTTCATCCTCTTCATTTACACAGGATGTTCACCAAGTAACCAGTGGGAAACCTCTAGAGGATAATAATATTTAAATCCTAGAAAATTCTGTAACTGGTGCTCTTGAGCCACTTGCTCTAGCCAACTCCCACTCTGTGGAGTGTACTTTAGTTTCAATAAATCTGTGCTTTTCAGGCCGGGTGTGGTGGCTCACACCTGTAATCCCAGCACTTTGGGAGGCCAAGGCAGGTGGATCACCTGAGGTCAGGAGTTCGAGACCAGCCTGGCCAACATGGTGAAACCCTGTCTCTACTAAAAATACAAAAATTAGCTGGGTGTGGTGGTGAGCACCTGTAATCCCACCTACTTGGGAGGCTGAGGCAGGAGAATCACTTGAACCCGGGAGGCAGAGGTTGCAGTGAGCCGAGATTGCGCCATTGCATTCCAGTCTGGGCAACAGAACGAGACTCCATCTCAAAAAAAAAAAAAAAAAAAAAAAAAAAATCTGTGCTTTTATTTCATTGAAATCTGTGCTTTTCTTTCATTGCTATGTTTGTGCATTTTGTCCAATTCTTTGTTCAAAACACCAAGAACCTGGACACCTTCTGCCAGTAACAATACCCAGGTGTGCTGTGAGGGTAAAGGAAACAAGGGATCACTTAGCACAGTATATGGCACAAAGGCATACTAATAATCATTCTAATTTTTTTTACCATGATTGATATTTATTGAGTACACAATGAATGCCAAACATTATGCTAATAACTTCTATGGATCATCTAATTTACTCCTCACAACCACCGTAGGAAGAAGATACCATTATTATTTTCATTCCATAGGTGAGAAAACTAAGATAAAGAAAAGTTAAGCAACTCATCCAAAGTCACACTGCCTGTGGGAGTCTGGATTCCAAATCAGGCAATCTGACTACACTGCTCTATGCTGTTCTGCGAAATAAAAAACTCTTAGCAAAATATGATGTCACCTCTGTGATCCTTGCAACCAACTTAAAGCATTGGACATTTAAGCAGAATTTCCTAATTTAAAGAACTAAACTCAGAAGCTTTTCATTGTTGCTCATTGTAAGAATTAAGTAGCTAAAGCATCGTCCATAATCAGTTGCCACTATCCTTGGGAAGGTAAAGCTTGAAAAAAAAATATTTTCCCACCAAGAACAACAATGAGATCATTATTTTTGAGATTAGGAAGTGTGAACTGCTTAAATCTTCATTCAAAGACTGTAATCTCTCTCCCAAATTTTCATCCTTCTTAGGATGGTTGTGAGGGCATTTTACACATCCTAATGGCATTGGGCACACAGGTCTATGGTTCTATGTGTGATCTTTTGTGCTTTAAAATGTTCCTGGGATTTGTTTTAATTACGAATGGCAAGACATGCAGATGGAGAAATGACTGTTATGAACAGAGAAATGGCTGTCATGCAAGGCCACATGGGGAAGCACAAAAGTCAGTGAGGAGGCAAAGGGAGCAAGAGGAAAGCATGGGAAAGAGCCTTTATTGTGGTTTTCACAGGAAGGAAATGGTGAGGCAGGGTAAACAGGTTTAAGATTGGCTAGGGACTGCCCCTAGTTATCTGATACCTGGCCCTGGGATGAATAAGGCAGGGCTACAGTGGCTTGGCCCAGTAGAGGAGGTGGTTGAAGGTATGGGGCCTGGATTGGTTGATTTGCATTTGAAGAATGGACTCCTGGGCAAGTGTTTTCTATCTCTAAGATTTAGCTAACCCTGGGAAGAGCAGACTCTCCCCAGCAAGCAGGGCCCCAAGATGTCAAAGTATCATAACATACAGAAAATAAAAAAACATGATTAATATACTCTAGTTAAAGTGTTTTATCCCATTTGTCTCCAACATTGTCCTTGGTCCTTAACTATTTCTACTTTTAAAGTGTCTGGAACCCTTGTCACCTTGCTTGATACGAGCAAGGTGTTTGCTTCAGAAGAGCTCAGCTTTCTCCCCGGCTGACTAGGCCCCAATCTCTGCTATTCTTTATACTGATGATTCTTTAATTTTAACTACAACTGCTATGCAACCCAAGCTTATGCAGGTGGTTAGCAAAGGGGTTGAGAGAAATGGCAATATGAAGGCAGCTTGTGTCCTTTTGGAATCACTGAGAAGGTTACCTTACAGAATATCTTACAGAATGCCAACAGCATTCAGTTGCAGTGGAGTCAAAATGGCAGCATGATGTGTTTAGGCAGAGGGAGGGTCTGGGTCAGAAGCCCCAAATTTTCAGCAGCTCCTGTTTGACATTGAAGAGATGCAGAGGTTTACTAGCATCCGCTATGAGGGTGACAGGAAAGAATGTTACTTGGGGTAGAAAAGAAATATCAAGTGACTTCTTTTGCACGTAAGAGATGCAGCGTGTAAATTGTTAACTCCAATCTACAGAGAATATTTGGTAATAATAATTTTGAAAATAGTAACAAAATAGACAAACTTCTAGGTAGTCTGATCAAAATCAAAATTGACAAAACAGCAATATAAGGAATTGTAAATACAATAGTTTTATAAAAATAATTTAAAATTATAGTTAATTTTATGCCAATAAATTTGAAAATTTCAGTGAAATGGTCAGTTTTCTAGAAAAAAAAGTTACCAAATAACTCTTCAAATGTATCAGAAATATTCCTACCTCAGGATTATCTCAGGGTTGTTTAACTTCTGTTTCCTTTGCCTGGTATATTCTTCACCCAGATAGCTGAAGAGCTAGGCTCCCTCACTTTCTACAGGCTTTTTTCAAATTTGCATTTTTATGAGGACTTCTCTGGGCACTCAACTTAAATTTGAGCTCCTCTTAAAGAGTTTGTATTTCTTCTTTCTTGTTCTTTTCTTTAACAGTGATCACTGTCTAACATATTATATATGTTACTTATTAATCATAATTGTTAACTGATTCCTTCAATGTAATCGATGAAGGCAATGATTTCTTAAAAATTTGTTTTAATTACTGCTGTACTTCTGTTGCCTAAGTTCCTGTCATGTAAGAAGTACTCAATGAGTACTTACTAAATGAATGAATGAAAAAGTCCTGAAATTGCCATGTTGAATTAAATTTGTGTGTGACCAAATAGATTCATGCTATGAAGACAAGGGTGATTTGAAAATCAGTAAAGCCTATAAAATTAATAATATTTACCATATTAAGAGATTGAGGCCAGGCACAGTGGCTTACATTTGTAATCCCAGCACTTTGGGAGGCCGAGGTGGGCAGATGACAAGGTCAGGAGATCCAGACAATCCTGGCCAGCATGGTGAAAACCTGTCTCTACTAAAAATCCAAAATACAAAATTAGCTGGGTGTGGTGGTGCGTGCCTGTAATCCCAGCTACTAGGGAGGCTGAGGCAGGAGAATCACTTGAACCTGGGAGGCAGAGATTGCAGTGAGCCAATATCACACCATTGCACTCCAGCCTGACGACAGAGCAAGACTCAGTCTCAAAAAAAAAAAAAAAGAGAGAGAGATAGAGAGAGAGATTGATAGAGAAATGCCATATGCTCCTCTCAATAAAGCAGAAAAGCAGAAAAACCAACTCAAAAAATGTGTATAGACGGCAACTTCACCTACCTAATCAAGTGAATCTACTAAACAGTGACAGGAAGTGTTAGTCAAAATGGTGAAACTTCAGAAGCGTTTATATTAAAATAAGAAATAAAACATAGATACCCGCAATCGTTTTACTTTCCAATATTGTACTGGCATTCCTAACCAAAGGAATAATAAGAGAAAAAAAGAGATAAAAGGTATAAGGATTGAAAAGAAGAGAGGAAATTTTCATCAGTAGACTATATAATTGCCTTCCTAGAAGAAATCTAAAAAGCCTTCAGATAACTTGTAAAATTAAGTGACTGCAGAAGATTACCCAATCTAAGATCAATTGTCAAAAAACAACGCCATACTTAAAAGCAATAATTATTAGAAAATGTAACACAATTATTTAAAATATTGGTCAAGACATTTATGGAGAATATTACAAAACTACATTAAAATGCATAAAATAAATAGAGTACAAATAACAAAAATATAACTGGGATGCGTACACCAGATGATGCCAAACTTCAGGAAAAGGGAAAAGAATGGGCCTGGTTAAGAAAACACACAATATTTTAAAAAGAAAAGAAAATCTGAAGAAAATAAAAGTCGTTTGTTCATTTTGGTGGTGAGCATTTATCACAGATATTCATTATATTTTCTGTATTTTGGGACCACCCCTCCAAATATAAATAAATTAAGGGAGGGAGCTCATTAATCTGAAAAAAGGATCTTGTGAAAAATATTAATATTAATATCTTCATTGATGACTCAAACAATTACCATCTAATGTTCATAGCCATTTATCAATGTTTTCAGAAATACTACAATATCCTTAAATCCTCTACTCAGAGCCTTTTAGGCATGATCCACTTCTTGGGTTGCAACAGAATTTTTGAGACTAGATGACAAAAATTGCTGCAATGATTTCTGGGCTTTATTCTCGTAGATTTGTCAGAGGTGTTTGACCACAGCAACTCCATCTTGAATAGGGGCTGGGTAAAATAAAGCTAAGACCTGCTGGTCCGCATTCCCAGGAGGTAAGGCATTCTAAGTCACAGAATGAAATAGGAGGTCAGCACAAGATACAGGTCATAAAGAGGTTGATAAAAGAGGTTGCTGATAAAAGAGGTTGCAGTAAAGAAGTTGGCTAAAACCCACCAAAGATGGTGACGAGAGTGGCCTCTGGTCGTCCTCACTGCTATACTCCCATCAGTGCCATGACAATTAGAAATGCCATGGCAACATCAGGAAGTTACCCTACATGGTCCAAAAGGAGGAGGCATGAATAATCCAACCCTTGCTTAGCATATGGTCAAGAAATAATTATAAAAATGGGCAACCAGCAGCCTTTGGGTCTGCTCTGCCTATGGAGTAACCATTCCTTTATTCCTTCACTTTCCTAATAAACTTGCTTTCACTTTACTGTATGGACTTGCCCTGAATTCTTTCTCACACGAGATCCAAAACCCTCTCTTGGGGTCTGGATCGGGACTCCTTTCTAGTAACAGATTGAACATTATTCTCAAGTACTTATTTGTTTGTTTGTTTGTTTGTTTGTTTTCAGAATCTGCATCCTGGTCATTGAAGCTACATGTAGAACGTGAGAGTATTAAGTAACTGAGCAGCCTTGGCATGCCTAGGCAGATATCCCAAAACTTGTATTCTCTACCTTCTGCTGACCTATTTGGCAAGACATTTTTGCCCAACATTAAAGAAAATCTTTTATTGGAAATGACTCAAAATTCTATGGCACAGTGAGGCAGTCTTACATGTTTTCAGAATCTTGAGTTCTTTTTCCATTTTGAATCATGGGAAATTCTAGTGTATGGAGAGAGATTTTATGAGCTTGGTTATATTTTACGTAATTGTTCCAGAGAATATGCTTTGTGAGTTAATTTATATGTTAATAACTACCACCCAAAGGGCAAATGATATACAAATTATTAAACCAGCCTATCTGCATATTCTCTTTTTTTGGACAATTACTTTTCCCAAATAACACCAATCAGACAGTTATAATTAGTTTTTGTCCTGCCAATAGAGATCTAGCAATCAGAGAAGTCATTATCTGAGGCTATAAGGAAGACTGTTTCTTAGAATGTCTTATAGTCATAGGTTTCATTTAAATAATAAGAAAATTACCAGTTTACTTCATGAGAGCAATATAAATGTTTTGACCTAATATGTGAACATTTTGGTTTACTTTTTTTCACTGATCTACTTTATAACAAGTCTCAATATGATGCTGCTTCTGTATATATAGGAGTTAGGCAAACTCAGATGAGACCATTAAAAAAAGAATATTCAAAATAGGTATCAAAGTGGGGAGGGGAATAAGCTCAGAGTATTTTTCCCTAACCCTTTTCTGAACGGTTTAACTCTGAAACACAGCCACTGTTCAGCAAAACTATAAGACAAACAAACTGATATGAATTTGGTGCCCTTCTACCTCTTTTTGTGCCTCCCTCCTTTCTCCTCTTCCATTGTAATTCATACTCCCATGGTGTGTAGCACTGCCTTTCATTGCATTCTGTAGATTTGGGCAGCACCCAGGGCATCAAAATGACACTTCCTACCTCCCCTCACATCAAAATCCTATTTCTGTAGTACTGCACTCTGAGGCATTAGCTCTGGAATAAAGTAATTCCTTGCTAATTTGCTAATGATTAGTGATGACTCTATATGGGCCTCTACAGAGAGCAACTCTGTAGGAACTGTCTAGAGTTCCTCTAATTGTTGTATGGGCCTACTCACACATCCCATCTCTCCTGGTAATGCCGGCACCATTCAGAGACCCAAGAGACTACAGGGTCATAGAGCAAATTCAGCGCCAAATTCAGCCATATTGACTTTGTCTTCTTGAGTATTTCAGAGGACATCGCAGTAAAATGATCACAGATAACTTATAATACTGGAAAAGCAATTTCTGTGATTCAAAGCCTGAAGAGCACTCAGGATGTCATAATAATTCTGTAAAGTCTACCAAGCCTTCAGAGGGGATTATCCTGGGATTTGGGGGAGGGAGACATAGTATAGTTAATGACAGCTCCAGGAAGTCACTCCTTTGCAAATAACATTAGACAAACCACTCTGATATTTTGTAAACATATATTTTGTAAACAAACTGCTATATGTAAACATATAGCAGTCAGAAAAAGTATGGAAAAACATTTTTAAAGTGAATATTGGAAAGTGAAATGGTTCTTGTTAAGTCTTAAAAACTTAGGAGGCATAGAATTCAGAATAAAGCCTAGATACCTAAAGTCTATTTGTTTTTTAAGCTTCGGTTAAAGACTTCCGAGCCTTTGAAAATTAAATCCAGAGCAAATCCAGTAGGAGGATTATATGGTAAATATACAGATGTTTGGAATGAGGGTGGGTTTTTTTGTTTGTTTGTTTTTATCCTTAAAAATAATTATATACATGAAAGAGGATTGACTAGTAAATGGACATAGATTGACTCCACTATTAAAACTATCCAGGGTCAGGCACGTTGGCTCATGCCTGTAATCCCAGCATTTTGGCAGGCCGAGGCGGGCAGATCACCTGAGGTCAGGAGTTCAAGACCAGCCTGGCTAACCCCGTTTCTACTAAAAATACAAAAATTAGCTGGGCATGGTTGCACGCACCTGTAGTGCCAGCTACTAGGGTAGCTGAGCCAAGAGAATTGCTTGAACTGAACTGGGGAGGCAGAGGTTGCAGTAAGCCAGGATCGCGCCACCGCACTCCAGCCTGGGCAACAAAGCAAGACTGCATCTCAAAAATAAGTAATACATACATACATACATACATACATAAATCTGAAATATTTTAGTTTCCTTCTGTAATGTGTGTAGGTGTGTGTGTGCCTAATGAAACCTAATGAACTATGAAGTGAATAGGAATTTTAAAAGCCTAAGTGACTTTAGTTTCCTCTGTTAGAAAGTCATAATCACCTAATTTATACTGCAACCTTTTATTCTATGATGTGAGTAAATAAACATTGAACAGAAACTACCATTAGGGAACAATGTTTTCCTTTTTTTTTTTTTTTTTTGAGACGGAGTCTCGAGGGAGCAATGTTTTCTACAGTTCCTTTTGAGAAAAGAGGAAATAGACTGTGAAGAGGATCAGAACATGTCACCCCAAAATATACCACTTTGGCATATTTATTATTTTGAGCTGAAAGCCATTGAGAAACAGCAGCAGGGAGGAGTCTCTGTCTTTCCCCTTTCTACCTTAAGGCAAGGCATACATTTCCCATGAGAAAGGTGAGCTCCTATAGGAGGAGGAGAACATTCTTATCACCAAAGGCAAGCCTTACTATTAATAAAATAGTTCTTATCATCCATTAGTTTCCCCATATATTTTCTATTTACTTTCCCACACTTCCCCACCCTTAGCCCAAACCTCTTTTTCCTTTGCTTTGTCATGTCTCCATTATTTATTGCTCTTTGTGAGAATGATATAGAAGACCCTGGGCCTAACGGCTTCCTTAGAATTTTCACTTCTTTCTATGAAGCCCCCAGCACCACATAAAAATATTAACATCAAACAAAATCTGTATGCTTTTTCTCCTATTAATCTGCCTTTTGTCAGTCCAATTTACAGGTCACAGCAACAGAACCTAAGAGAATAGAGTAAAAGTCTTTCCTCCCCCACAACTACAAATATAAGAGATTTAGATGTGAGCTTCAAGTTATCTCAGGAAATTTTTTCAAAGGGGACAAGTATTGACCCATATTTCTGTGCTCATAAAATTCTTTTTTTTTTTTTTTTTGAGATGGAGTCTCGCTCTGTCACCAGGCTGGAGTGCGGTGACAACTGCAAGCTCCGCCTCCATGGGTTCACGCCATTCTCCTGCCTCAGCCTCCCAAGTAGCTGGGACTGCAGGCATGTGCCACCACACCCAGCTAAGTTTTGTATTTTTAGTAGAGACGGGGTTTCACCATGTTGGTCAGGATGGTCTCGATCTCCTAACCTTGTGATCCACCCACCTCGGCCTCCCAAAGTGCTGGGATTACAGGTGTGAGCCACCGCGCACAGCCAAAATTCTTACCTTACTAAAAATTCTTAGCTTGTGAAGAAAACTAAGACCAACTAGCTTAAGAAAAAAATGTGTTGTCTCATATAATTGAAAAGCAAAGTTGGCTTTAGCCATAACTAGATCGGGGAGCTTAAAAACTGTCATTGGTACTTAATTTCTCCATCTTTCCAACTCATGGTTCTATCTTTTTCTTTGTTGATTGTGCTTTCAGGCAGACTTTACCCTTATGATATCAAGATGGCTCACCAGCAGCTCCAAACTCACATCTCTGCCAGCATGACAACTCTAGAGGAAAAAGTAATTTTATTTTTCAATTGTCCCTATAAAACTCCAGGATTGAGTCTCATTAAACCAACATGTAACTAAAGATTAAACACTATACCATCATGGGATTAGCATGGTGACCAAGAGTATGGGGTACACTGAGTTGCTAAATCTAGTTATTTGCCATTCCTTGGAGCTAAGGGTGGGTCACCTCTACACTAACCACGTAGATTGAGGGTAAGAGGATAGTGGTTCCCCAAAGGAAAAAGAAAATGCTGCTATCAAAAGAAGAACAAATAAATGCTGAATAGATAAAAACAACAGATGTTCACCACTTTCCCACATGCTGTGAGCTATGATCATGCAACTGCACTCCAGCCTGGGGGACAGAGTGAGACCCTAGTCAATAAATAATAAATAAACTTATTATTTATTTATTTATTTATATGGAGAGGCAAGTTTATGTGGAGAGGCAAAAGACCCAGAATAGCCAACGTAATATTGAAGGAGAAGAACAAAGCCAACTGACACTACCCAACTTCTTAACATACTATAAAGCTACAATAATCAAGACAATGTGGTATTGGCAAAAGAATAGACAAGTCGATCAATGGAACAGAGGAGAAAGCCCAGAAATAGACCTACTTAAATATAGTCAACTGATCTTTGACAGAAGAGCAAAGGCAACACATTGAAGAAAAGATAATCTTTTCAACAAGTGGTGCCGAAAAAAATTGGACCTTCACATTAAAAAAAAAAATGAAACTAGATGCGGACTTGGCACATTTCAAAAAAATTAACTCAAAATAGATCACGGGCCTAAAAGTAAAATGTAAAACTCCTAGAGGATAACAGATGAATATCTAGATGATTTTGTGTTTGGCAATGACTTTTTAGATATGACACCAAAGGCCTGATTCATGAAAGAAGGATTGATAAACTGGAGGTCATTAAAATTAAAATTTTATTTCCCACACTATTATCCCCCATACTCAGAGATTATATACCATAGTGACAGGGGGCACATATGCTTGAGACAGGATGGGTAGGCATTTGCCCTAAGGTCAGGACATGCAGTCAACCTAGGTGCTCATCAACAGTGGATTAGATAAAGAAAATGTGACACATATGCACCATGGAATACTACGCAGCCATAAAAAATGAAATCATGTTCTTTGCAGCCACATGGATGCAGTTGGAGGCCATTATCCTCAGATAATTAACACAGAAACAGAGAACCAAATATCACATGTTTTCACTTATAAGTGGGAGCTAAACACTGGGTACGCATGGACACAAAGGTGGGAACGAAAGACACTGGGGATTCCAAAAGTGGGGAAGAATTGAAAAACTACCTATTGGGTACTATATTCACTACTTGGGTGATGGGATCAATAGAAGTTCAAACCTCAGCATCATGCAATATACCCATGTAACAAACCTGCACATATAATCCTTAAATTTCAAATAAATAAAATAAATCAATAATAATTTAATAATTATTAATAATAAATAACATAAATAAAATCCTTAAATTTCAAATAAATAAAAGAGTCTATTTAAACATTAAAAGAACAAGACACATACTGGTAGAAAATATTCACTATACAGCAGGGCACGGTGGCTCACACCTGTAATCCCAGCACTTTGGGAGGCTGAGGCCAGTGAATTACTTGAGGCCAGGAGTTTAAGATCAGCCTGGCCAACATGGCAAGGCAAAACCCTGTCTCTACCCAAAATACAAAAATTAGCCAGGCATAGTGGCATGCCTGTAATTCCATCTACTCAAGTGGCTGAGTCACGAGAGTCATTTGAACCCTGGAGGCAGAGGTTGCAGTGAGCTGAGATCAAACCACTGCACTCTGCCTGGGTGACAGAGTGAGACTGTGTCAAAAAAAAAATAATAAAAGAAAAGAAAGAAAGAAAAGAAAGATGACAAGGAAGGAAGGAAGGATGGAAGGAAGGGCGGAAGGAAGGAAACATTCACTATACCTAGACCAGACAAAAGACTTGTATCCAAAATATATAGAGAATTCTTAAAACTAAAAAACACCAAGAAAAAAAAATTTTAATGGGCAAAAGTTGTAAATAGATAATTCAAAAAATATATATTAACAACCAATGCACACACAAAAAGATCAAGATCTTCAACATCAGTCATCAGGGAAGTATAAACTGAAACCATAGTGAAATGCTACCCAATGCCTATTAGAATGGCTAAAATTAGAAATACTGATAATACAACATGTTGACAAGAAAACAAAGCAACTGGAACACTCATATACTGTAATTTAAAATAGCAAACCACATTGGACAATTGGCAGTTTTTTATACTGTTAAACACATACTAACCATACAATCCAGTAATCCCACTTCTAGGTATTTACCCAAAGGAAATGAAAACATGTCCACACAAAGGATTGTATATGAATATGCATAGCAACTTTATCAGTAAAAGCCCACAACTAGAAACGACTCAAATGCCTTATTGACTAGATAAACAAATTATTCTAAATCCATGCAATGGAATATTATTCAGCAATAAAAAGAAATAAGCTATGCAACAACACAGATGAATTTTAAAAACATATTGAGTAAAATAAACCAGACAAAAGATTACACACTATGTGCTTTCATAAATATAAAATTCTAAGGCAGGCAAAACTAATCTATAGTGACAGAAAGCAGACCAGTAGTTGCCTAAGGTCAGGGGTGAAGTATATCGAATGAGAAGGGACACAGGGTGATAGAAATATTCTGTATCTTATGTTACTGGTTACATAGGCATATTCATTTGTCAAAATGCTTTGAAGTGTATGCATATAGTTGTTGCATTTTAGCATATGTAAATTATTCCTCAGTAAAGTTTATTTTTAATTTTTTGGAAAATATTACCTTCAAAAAAATGAATTGTAACAGAATTGTGATTAAAGGTGGTATTATAAAAAACAATGAGTGAGTACTACAGATGTCCTATACTAAATTATGAAGTAGGTTAAACTTTTAAAATGCTCTTTAACATTTTCTATAATAGGTTCTTCTTTCTCCCAACCTCCAAAGGAAAGGAAGGAAATTGATATGCAAAAAACCATACAAAAGATAAATCCAGGAGTTGGTTATTTGAAAGATGTAATAAGATAAATAAACCGCTACCTAGACTAATAAAGAAAAACAGAGAGATGGTTCAAATAAGCACAATCAGAAATGACAAAAGGGATGTTACCACTCACACCACAGAAATACAAAAAACCATCAGCAACTACTACCGTCAGGCCTCTGAGCCCAGGCCAGGCCATCGCATCCCCTGTGACTTGCACGTATACATCCAGATGGACTGAAGTAACTGAAGATCCACAAAAGAAGTAAAAACAGCCTTAACTGATGACATTCCACCATTGTGATTTGTTCCTGCCCCACCCTAACTGATCAATGTACTTTGTAATCTCCCCCACCCTTAAGAAGGTTCTTTGCAATTCTCCCCACCCTTGAGAATGTACTTTGTGAGATCCACCCCTGCCCACCAGAGAACAACCCCCTTTGACTGTAATTTTCCATTACCTTCCCAAATCCTATAAAATGGCCCCACCCCTATCTCCCTTCGCTGACTCTCTTTTCGGACTCAGCCCTCCTGCACCCAGGTGAAATAAACAGCCATGTTGCACACACAAAGCCTGTTTGGTGGTCTCTTCACACGGACGCGTATGAAATTTGGTGTCATGACTCGGATCAGGGGACCTCCCTTGGGAGATCAATCCCCTGTCCTCCAGCTCTTTGCTCCATGAGAAAGATCCACCTACGACCTCAGGTCCTCAGACTGACCAGCCCAAGAAACATCTCACCAATTTCAAATCCGGTAAGCGGCCTCTTTTTATTCTCTTCTCCAACCTCCCTCACTATCCCTTAACCTCTTTCTCCTTTCAATCTTGGTGCCACACTTCAATCTCTCCCTTCTCTTAATTTCAATTCCTTTCATTTTCTGGTAGAGACAAAAGAGACATGTTTTATCCGTGAACCCAAAACTCCAGCGCCGGTCATGGACTGGGAAGGCAGCCTTCCCTTGGTGTTTAATCATTGCAGGGACGCCTCTCTGATTATACACTCAGGTTTCAAGGGTGTCAGACCACGCAGGGACGCCTGCCTTGGTCCTTCACCCTTAGCGGCAAGTCCCGCTTTCCTGGGGCGGGGGCAAGTACCCCTCAACCCCTTCTCCTTCACCCTCAGCGGCAAGTCCCGCTTTCCTAGGGGGCAAGAAACCCCCGATCGCTTATTTCCACACCCCAACCTCTTATCTCTGAGCCCCAATCCCTTATTTCCGCACCCTGACCTCTTATCTCTGTGCCCCAATCCCTTATTTCCGTGCCCCAACTCCTTCTCTGCTTTTCTGGAGGGCAAGAACCGCACCCCCCCCCCCATTCTCCGTATCTCTACTCTTTTTTCTGGGCTTGCCTCCTTCACTATGGGTAAGCTTCCACCTTCCATTCCTCCTTCTTCTCCCTTAGCCTGTGTTCTCAAAAACTTAAAACCTCTTCAACTCACACCTGACCTAAAACCTAAATGCCTTATTTTCTTCTGCAATGCCGCTTGACTCCAATACAAGCTCGACAGTAGTACCAAATAGCCAGAAAACGGCACTTTCAATTTTTCCATCCTACAAGATCTAAATAATTCTTGTCGTAAAATGGGCAAATGGTCTGAGGTGCCTGAAGTCCAGGCATTCCTTTACACATCAGTCCCTTCCTAGTCTCTGTGCCCAGTGCAATTCATCCCAAATCTTCCTTCTTTCCCTCCCGCCTGTCCCCTCAGTCCCAACCCCAAGCGTCGCTGAGTCTTTCTAATCTTCCTTTTCTACAGACCCATCTGACCTCTCCCTTCCTCCCCAGGTTGTTCCTCACCAGACCGAGCTAGGTCCCAATTCTTCCTCAGCCTCCGCTCCTGCACCCTGTAATCTTTTTATCACCTCCCCTCCTCACACCTGGTCCGGCTTACAGTTTCATTCCGTGACTAGCCCTCCCCCACCTGCCCAGCAATTTACTCTTAAAAAGGTGGCTGGAGCCAAAGGCATAGTCAAGGTTAATGCTCCTTTTTCTTTATCCCAAATCAGATAGCGTTTAGGCTCTTTTTCATCAAATATAAAAACCCAGCCCAGTTCATGGCTTGTTCGGCAGCAACCCTGAGATGCTTTACAGCCCTAGACCCTAAAAGGTCAAAAGGCCATCTTATCCTCAATATACATTTTATTACCCAATCTGCTCCCGACATTAAATAAAACTCCAAAAAATTAAATTCCGGCCCTCAAACCCCACAACAGCATTTAATTAACCTCGCCTTCAAGGTGTACAATAATAGAAAAAAGTTGCAATTCCTTGTCTCCACTGTGAGACAAACCCCAGCCACATCTCCAGCACACAAGAACTTCCAAACACCTGAACCGCAGTGGCCAGGCGTTCCTCCAGAACCTCCTCCCCCAGGAGCTTGCTACATGTGCTGGAAATCTGGCCACTGGGCCAAGGAATGCCCGCAGCCCAGGATTCCTCCTAAGCCATGTCCCATCTCTGTGGGACCCCACTGAAAATCGGACTGTTCAACTCACCTGGCAGCCACTCCCAGAGCCCAGGAACTCTGGCCCAAGTCTCTCTGACTGACTCCTTCCCAGATCTTCTCGGCTTAGCGGCTGAAGACTGACACTGCCCGATCGCCTCGGAAGCCCCCTGGACCATCATGGACGCCAGTAACTCTCACAGTGGAAGGTAAGCCCATCCCCTTCTTAATCAATATGGAGGCTACCCACTCCACATTACCTTCTTTTCAAGGGCCTGTTTCCCTTGCCTCCATAACTGTTGTGGGTATTGACAGCCAGGCTTCTAAACCTCTTAAAACTCCCCAACTCTGGTGCCAACTTAGACAATACTCTTTTAAGCACTCCTTTTTAGTTATCCCCACCTGCCCAGTTCCCTTATTAGGCTGAGACACTTTAACTAAATTACCTGCTTCCCTGACTATTCCTGGACCACAGCTATATCTCATTGCCGCCCTTCTTCCCAATCCAAAGCCTCCTTTGCGTCCTCCTCTTGTATCCCCCCACCTTAACCCACAAGTATAAGATACCTCTACTCCCTCCTTGGCGACTGATCATGCACCCCTTACCATCTCACTAAAACCTAATCACCCTTACCCCGCTCAATGCCAATATCCCATCCCGCAGCACGCTTTAAAAAGATTAAAGCCTGTTATCACTCGCCTGCTACAGCATGGCCTTTTAAAGCCTATAAACTCTCCTTACAATTCCCCCATTTTACCTGTCCTAAAACCAGACAAGCCTTACAAGTTAGTTCAGGATCTGCTCCTTATCAACCAAATTGTTTTGCCTATCCACCCCATGGTGCCAAACCCATATACTCTCCTATCCTCAATACCTCCCTCTACTACCCATTATTCTGTTCTGGATCTCAAACATGCTTTATTTACTATTCCTTTGCACCCTTCATCCGAGCCTCTCTTGCCTTCACTTAGACTGACACTGACACCCATTAGGCTCAGCAAATTACCTGGGCTATACTGCCGCAAGGCTTCACAGACAGCCCCTATTATTTCAGTCAAGCCCAAATTTCATCCTCATCTGTTACCTATCTCGGCATAATTCTCATAAAAACACACGTGCTCTCCCTGCTGATCGTGTCTGATTAATCTCCCAAACCTCAATCCCTTACAAAATAACAACTCCTTTCCTTCCTAGGCATGGTTAGTGCGGTCAGAATTCTTACACAAGAGCCAGGACCACACCGTGTAACCTTTCTGTCCAAACAACTTGACGTTACTGTTTTAGCCTAGCCCTCACGTCTGCGTGCAGCGGCTGCCACTGCTTTAATACTGTTAGAGGCCCTAAAAATCACAAACTATGCTCAACTCACTCTCTACAGCTCTCATAATTTCCAAAATCTATTTTCTTCCTCACACCTGACACATATACTTTCTGCTTCCCGGCCCCTTCAGCTATACTCACTCTTTGTTGAGTCTCCCACAATTACCATTGTTCCTGGCCCGGACTTCAATCCGGCCTCCCACATTATTCCGGATACCACACCTGACCCTCATGACTGTATCTCTCTGATCCACCTGATATTCACCCCATTTCCCCATATTTCCTGCTTTCCTGTTCCTCACCCTGATCATGCTTGCCTCGTGCTATCCCCAAACTGCCATTCTTAACTCTTGAAGTAAATAAATAATCTTTGCTGGCGGGGCTATGCTGAATCTCCTTAGGCACTCTCTAATCAGATGTCCTGAGTCGTCCCAATTCTTAGACCTTTTATACCTGTTTTTCTCCTTCTCTTATTCCATTTAGTTTTTCAATTCATACAAAACCATATCCAGGCCATCACCAATAATTCTACACAACAAATGTTTCTTCTAACAACCCCACAATATCATCCCTTACCACAAAATCTTCCTTCAGCTTAATCTCTCCCACTTTAGGTTCCCATGCCGCCCCTAATCCCGCTTGAAGCAGCCCTGAGAAATATCGCCCATTCTCTCTCCTTACCACCCCCCAAAAAATTTTCGCCGCTCCAACACTTCAACACTATTTTGTTTTATTTGTCTTATTAATATAAAAAGGCAGGAATGTGAGGCCTCTGAGCCCAGGCCAGGCCATCGCATCCCCTGTGACTTGCACGTATACATCCAGATGGACTGAAGTAACTGAAGATCCACAAAAGAAGTAAAAACAGCCTTAACTGATGACACTCCACCATTGTGATTTGTTCCTGCCCCACCCTAACTGATCAATGTACTTTGTAATCTCCCCCACCCTTAAGAAGGTTCTTTGCAATTCTCCCCACCCTTGAGAATGTACTTTGTGAGATCCACCCCTGCCCACCAGAGAACAACCCCCTTTGACTGTAATTTTCCATCACCTTCCCAAATCCTATAAAATGGCCCCACCCCTATCTCCCTTCCTGACTCTCTTTTCGGACTCAGCCCTCCTGCACCCAGGTGAAATAAACAGCCATGTTGCTCACACAAAGCCTGTTTGGTGGTCTCTTCACAGTGACGCGCATGAAAACTACAAACACCTCTGTGCAAACAAGCTAGAAAACCTTGAAGAAATGGACAAATTCATGGAAATATTCAGCCTCCCAAGATTGAACCAGGTAGAAGTTGAATCCCTGAACAAACCAATAATAAGTTCCAAAATTGAATTCATAATGAAAAGCCTACACTTACTATTTTTTATTATTTTTATTCAATGATGGTGCTGAAACAATTACCTATACATACAGGGGGAAAAAGGAACTTTGACCCTGACCTTATCTACACAAGAATGAACTTGAAATACACGAACAATATGTAAAGGTGAAACTATTAAAATTCTAAAAGAAAACAAAATATTTATGAGCTGAAAGTACATAAACATTTCTGTTTCACAGTGGGCAGGCCTATGCAAACCTATCCCAAAGTAAAAGGAAGCTGAGAGGCCAAAGAAAGAGACTGATGAATGCAGTTTCTCAGAAAGAAACATTTAATAGGAACTTATGAACAGAATCCATGTTTGTGTCTCAGGCAGTGGCAAGACAATATGGTGGATTCCTACACTATAGTTACAGTTTCGCCAATGTACCACAATGTAGCAATCTCTCATTGTCTGAGGTAGTACCCAGAGTCCTTTGTCTCATGACCAAGAAAGTTAAGGAATGCAGGCACCAAGGGGGAGGTTGGAGCAAAAGTTTAGTAAGTGAAAGAAGAAAGCTCTCTGCTGTGGACAGGGTACCTGGAAAAGTGTTGCCATTTTTGCAGTTGAATGTAAAGGCTTTTATAAGAAACCAATGAGGGCCGGGCATCTTATTTGCATAAGGGGTGGATTTCTGGTATTTCCACCCCATCCTCCTAACGAGCATGTGGGCCCTTAGCTTGAGTTACTCCATGTTGCTTTGTTCCCTTTACTGTGCATGTGCCAGGGGACAGAATTTTTCATTGCAGGCATGACTCGGCAAGTCCCCTGTATAGCCTTTCTTATCTGTGTGGCTGTGGGCATGTCTTAGGCAAGCCCCCCTGTGCAAGTTCCCTTATCTGTGCCTGCAGGCTGTTTTTTTGTCTGCAAGAATTCAATCAAGGACCCACCGTAACTGTCTGCCTGACCAGTTTCTTCCTTTCTCCTCTCTCACTATTGTCCCCCACACTCAGGAATTATATACCATAATGAAGGGGCACAGGTGCTTGGGTAGGAATTTCCCCCGGGGCAGGATTTATGGTAAGTACAAGTTTGTCAAGATTGATTTGCTCTACAGGCAGGATTTACATACAGTAAATGCATGATCTTAAACAAGGAACAATAGATAAACTAGAAATCTCAGAGGCATTCCTGGAACAAGGGTTGGTCAGAAGTCAACATGGCAGATTAGCTTTCAAGATGGAGTTGCTTTGGCCTCTGCAATTTCATAAACAGTAGAAAAATAACACTAATTATCAAAGAAAAAAATTCATAAATTAAACTTCATCAATATTAAAACCTTTTGCTCTTTAAAAGATTCCATTAAAAAATTAGACCACTGGAACAGAATAGAGAACCTTAAAATAAAGACACACACAACCAACTGATTTTCAACAAAGCCAATAAAAATAAACAATGAGAAAAGGATATTCAATAAATTGTGCTGGGAAAATTGGCTAACCATATGCAAATGAATGAAACTGGACCCCTACCTCTCACTATATACAACAATTAACTCAAGATGGATTAAATACTTAAATGTAAGACCTCAAACTATACAAATCCTAGAAGAGGCTGCGTGCCATGTCTCATGCCTGCAATCCCAGTACTTTGGGAGGCCAAGGTGGGCGGGTCACCTAAGCTCAGGAGTTTGAGACCAGCCTGGGCAACATGGCAAAACCCTTCAATACAGCTGACAATAACAAGCAATGGGGAAAGAACTCCTTACTCAGTAAATGGTGCTGGGACAACTGGACAGTTACATGCAGAAGATTGAAACTGGACCCCTTACTTACACCATATACAAAAATCAACTCAAGATGGATTAAAGACTTAAATGTAAAACCTAAAACTACGAAAACTCTGGAAGATAGGAAATACCATTCCAGACATAGGACCTAGTAAAGATTCCATGATGAAGACTCCAAAAGCAATTGCAAAAAAACCAAAAATTGACAAATGGGACCTAATTAAACTAAAGAACATCTGCACAGCAAAAGAAACTATCAGCAGAGTAAACAGGCAACCTACAGAGTGGGAGAAAATATTTGCATCCTACAAAGATCTAATATCCAGAATTTATAAGGAAATTAAGCAAATCAATAAGCAAAAAAACACAAACAAGCCAGGCGCGGTGGCTCACGCCTGTAATCCCAGCACTTTGGGAGGCCGAGGCGGGGGATCATGTGGTCAGGAGTTCGAGACCATCCTGGCTAACGTGGTGAAATCCCGTCTGTACTAAAAATATAAAAAATTAGCCGGGCGTGGTGGCAGGTGCCTGTAGTTCCAGCTACTTGGGAGGCTGAGGCAGAAGAATGGCATGAACCTGGGAAGCGGAGGTTGCAGTGAGCCGAGATTGCGCCACTGCACTCCAGCCTGGGTGACAGAGCAAGACTCCGTCTCAGAAAAAAAAAAAAAAAAAAAAAAAAAACCACAAACCAACATATTAAAAATTGGGCAAAGGACATGAACAGACCCTTTTCAAAAGAAGACATGCATGTGGCCCAGAAGAATATGAAAAAAAGGCTCCACATAGCTAATAATTAGAGAAATGCAAATCAAAACCACAAGGAGACATCATCTCACACCAGTAAGAATGGCTATCACTAAAAAGTCAGAAAATAACAGATGTTGGTGAGGTTGTAGAGAAACGGGAACACTTACACATGGCTGGTGGGAATGTAAATTAGTTTAGCCATTGTGGAAAGCAGTTTGGTGATTTCTCAAAGAACTTAAAAGAGAATTACCATTTGACCCAGCAATCTCATTATTGGGTATAAACCCATTCTACCATAAAGACACATGCATGTGTATGTTCATTGCAGCACTATTCACAATAGCAAAGACATGGAATCAATATAAATGCCCATCAACGGTTAACCGGATAAAGAAAATGTGGTACATAAACACCATGGAGTATTAGCCATAAAACAATGAGATCAGGTCCTTTGCAGCAACATGGATGGAGCTGGAAGCCATTATCCTAAGCAAACTAACACAGGAACAGAAAACCAAATATTGGCTGGGTGCGGTGGCTCATGCCTGTAATCCCAATACTTTGGGAGGCCGAGACAGATGGGATCACTTGAAGTCAGGAGTTCAAGATCAGTCTGGGGAACATGGTGAAGGTGAAACCCCATCTCCACTAAAAATACAAAAATTAGCCTGGCATGGTGGCAGGTGCCTGTAATCCCAGCTACTCAGGAGGCTGAGGCATGAGAATTGCTTGAATGCGGGAGGTGGAGGTTGCATTGAGCTGAAATCGCACTATTGCACTTCAGCCTGGGCGACAGAATGAAACTCTGTCAAGAAAGAAAGAAAAGAAAGAGAAAGAAAGGAAGGAAGGAAGGAAGGAAGAAAAGAAAGAAAGAAAGAAAGAAAGAAAGAAAAGAAAGAAAGGAAAAGAAAGAGAGGAAAGGAAGGAAAGGAAATGAAGGAAAGAAAACCAAATGCTGAATGAGCTCACTTATAAGAGGGAGCTAAACATTGAGTACATAAGAACACAAAGAAGGAAACAAACATTGAGCTGGGAGGAGGGTGGGAGGACAGTGAGGATTGAAAAATGATCATGTACTATGCTGATTACCTGGATGATAGAATAAGCTGTGCACCAAACCCCTGTAACATGCAATTTACCTATATAACAAACCTGCATATGTACCCCTGAACATAAAAGAAAAGTTATTTAAAAAGAAAGAAAGAAAGCTGGGCCTTGTTTTCTTATATTCTCAGCTCCTGGCTAGAGTTCTTGCTACAGAATAAATCCAGGACCTACAACCATGATGTTGCTGCTTGCCTGAGTTTTACTATTCCCTGGCTTTGCACTCCCACTTCCTATCAGATAAAACTAACTTGAGTATTAATGACAGCTGGAAGCAAGCTTACTATACCTTTTGGACTTACCATATTAGACAGCTGACTAGTCTATAGGGACTCAGTGTGGTTAAAGTGAGGCAAAAAAAAGCAAAACAAAAAAACCCAAAACCTGGTGAATCCACTAATCCTATTACCAGCTTCTTTTTCCTACCAGTCTCTGCCACTAAGGTCTCAGCATGCTTTTCAATTACACTGCCTGAGTAACTAGAGCAGACAGAAAGCTTCAGGAAAGAACAGTTATGGGCAGAATGTCAATTTTTTGAGAAGGAATTGAGCAAAGTCATAACTCTAGGACTAACTTGGCTTGTCACTAAGTTCATGACAGAAGAAACTAGATCTGTCTTGTACACCAAATATTTCCAATGCCTAGAAGAGATGTTAGCACTTATTAGGAGCCAGTTTGTTCCTAATTTGCCTATTGGACAAATGAACTACTACGCAAGAATATGAGTACAAAACAGAGAGAAGCCTGGCTATGAAAACCAAGACTATAAATACACCAAATATTCCCTATCTGCCAATATCTCCTTATAAGAGAATCTGCCTATACTACTGAGTCTTGCCCCGTATCTATGCCCAGCAGCAGAATCAGATCCATAATTTATGGGGCCCTGTGTAAAGCGAAAATGCAGCGCCCCTTCTTCCAAAATTAAGAATTTCATTATAGTGACAGCTGAACATTAAACTGAGTGTGCAGATCTCTTCTGAGCCCAGGACCCTGGGCAACTGCACAGGTCACATGCCCGTGAAGCTGCCTGTCCAGCAGCCCTGTTTACATGAGTAATCCCTGATCCCCAGACCCAGCTAACCCAAGCAAGTTCAATTCGATTCTCTCTGAAGAACTGGATCTATGAGACAGAGAAACTTAGACAAGTATGGGCACTGAGCTCTAAGCTGATGTGGCCTTAGGGCTGGTGGCCATTTTCAACCATAAACACGCAGTTTTATAAGCAGAAAAAGCCAATCATGAGAAAAGTCGGAGAATGTAGCAGCTTTAGGTGAGATAATCAAGACACCACATGACCACAGAAGAGTGAGAGGCAGAGAGAGAAGCTGTCTGATAAGTTCTTGGGAGGCCCAATTGTGTAGACGATTTTCCTGTTCTCTTGAGGCCCAGCTGAACTTTTAGCAATCCTACTCATAATTTGATCTAACTGGAGTAGTGGTTACGGTGGGGGTTTTGCTGTTTTTGTTTTTGTTTTTTTCTTTCAACCTAAAGATCCCTGAAAAAGCCAGGAAGACATAATAAGCCAACACTGTGGCATCCTAAAGGTTTGGGTTGCAGTTTCTTAATCTCTTTTGCCTGTCTGCTGGTGGTAGAAACCTAACAAGGCTAGCAACAGAGGTGGCAGTCAAGTGGTCCAGGTAGAGGGGAGAAGAAGGCTATAGAGTCTCAGAGAAAAATGGTTCAGTAGAAGCCCCTTAGCTGTTATGATATGGATTAATAGCTGGTCGAAATAGGGGATGAGGTAGGGAATCATAAAAACTAGGATATATGTTAAGTATTTTATAAATTTAAAGCACTGAGTGGATATTTTCCCACCAAATTTTGTAATATAGGGCCAAAGCCTTATTTTGTTAGTACATTAAATGGAGTGCAGAATAATTTTTCTTTCATCTTCCACCCATAACACAACATCTCTCACTTCCAGTTCTGATTTCTCTAAATTGTGTTAGGAATTTAAAGATTCATGCAAAATAAAATGAGTGTAAATTTTCCCCAAATTTTTATATTTACTCATCTTTTACAATTGTCTAATTAGCAACTAATTTTGACAGCCACTTTTTAGTTGCTTATTGAGTCTTTTCAACCATGTAACTTACTTTTTTAAGAAATACTTTACATACAGTTAAAATTGTCAATTTTAAGTGGATGACTCCATGAATGTTGACATATGCATACACCTATTTAACCACTATTCCAATCAAGGTAGAGAACGTTTCCATCCCCCACCTAAATTTCTCCTGCACCCTTGCACAGTCTCCTCTCTCATTACCCAGCACTTGGAAACTACTGATTGAAACTAGTGCTTTCTATAACTCTAGTTTTGTCTTTTCTATAATTTTATATAAATAGAAGAATATAGTCTTCTGGGTCCACTTTTTCACTTAGCATAATGCTTTTGAGATTATCTATGTTTTTGTATGTATCGGTAATTCATTCCTTTTTTATTAGAGTAATATTCTGGTGTATTAACTTAGAACAATTCTTTTATACACTCATTTGCTGATAGATGTTTAGATATTTTTCAGTTTTGGGCTACTACAAACAAAACTACTATGAACATTTATGGGTAAATCCTGGTATGGACTTTCATATTCTTAAAAGTAAAGTGGCTAGGTTTATGACAGGTGTGTTTTTAACCTTTTAAGGAACTGCCAAAATATTTTTCAAAGTTGGTTGTGCCATTTTGCATTCCCACCAGCAATGAACCAGCGTTTCAGTTGATCTACATCCTCATCAATTCTTGCCAATGGTATCCTTTCTATTTTAGCAATTCTAGTGAATGTGTGATTGCATCTCATGTGGTTTTAATCTGCAGTTCCTTGATGACTAATGTTATGTATCTGTTTATATATATATTCTTTGACATCTGCATATACTCTTTGATCAAGTGGCTAAATCTTTTGACTTTTTTTGTTTGTTTTTGATGATGACAAGTTTCATGTGTTATTAGAAAAATGGGTTTAAATGGAGAGTAGACCTCTGAAAAAGACCACTTTTCCTTACTAGAAAGATTATTTGATTTAGTGCCACAGTTCCAGCTGTGGTTCTGCCACATACAGACTATGTAACTTTGGACAAGTTATGCAATCTCTTTCAGACACCATCTACAACATGGGGAAAATAATTATACCCTTCTTATTCAGTTATTTCAAGAATCAGACCAGACAGCTGATATACAACATCTAGCACTGACATTGAGGATGCATTCCGTAAACAATGGTGTTTGTAATTATGATTATATGGTATTAAGATTGCATATTGCTTTTTCTCTCTTTCTTCCCTTCCTCTCTATTTCTCTCTTTGTTGTTGTTTTTGTTTATATATGTGTGTGTGTGTGTGTGTGTGTGTGTGTATATATATATATTTTTTTTTTTTTTTTTTTGGAGAGATGGCATCTTCCTATGTTGCCCAGGCTGGTCTTGAACTCCTGTGCTCAAGCAATCCCCCTCACCTCCGTCTCCCAAAGTGCTGGGATCACAGGTATGAGCCACCGTGCCCAGCCTCTGTTGTTTTTAATTTCAGAACGCACAAGTCATACAAAACCTTGTCTCCAGACAGCTCTGACTAGTGGCCCCACCTACTATTCCTTAGCAGATTGTAGTTGCAAACCCAATCTCCTACACAATCCTGTCTGGTGCAACTGGGATGGGAATTTCTCTCTCTGCCCTAGTCACAGACTAGCAAGTACAGCATGTGATTGGGTCGGAAGAAAAACCATCTGATAATTAGGCCCATTATCATTTTGAAGAATTTCTGGAAATTTTATAAGTGAAAATGGTGTTCGGAATATTTGCATTTGAAAGAACAATAAAATCTATACTTCATAGATTGTACTTGCAAAAGCTAGTGACCTGTGACCTGAAAAAAAATTGCCAGCGGTTCAAAATTTTTTTCCTGGGGACCCAGCAAAGGCTGTAGGGTTAAGATCAAGGTTATACTTTCGGAGATTATTTCTTTTTTTCTTTTTTTTTTTTTTTTTTTTTTTGAGACGGAGTCTGGCTCTGTCGCCCAGGCTGGAGTGCAGTGGCGCGATCCCGGCTCACTGCAAGCTCCGGCTCCCGGGTTCAGGCCATTCTCCTGCCTCAGCCTCCCGAGTAGCTGGGACTACAGGCGCCTGCAACCACGCCCGGCTAATTTTTTGTATTTTTAGGAGAGACGGGATTTCACCGTGTTAGCCAGGACGGTCTCCGTCTCCTGACCTCGTGATCCGCCTGCCTCGGCCTCCCAAAGTGCTGGGATTACAGGCGTGAGCCACCGCGCCCGGCCACTTTTGGAGATTATTTCTATAGTTTACTACTAGAGAATAAATCTGACCATAAAGAGTACTGAATACTAGGAGGAGTCGTTTCTCTCCCTTTGCATGAGGTAAGAGGGAGGGAACAAAGTCTGACTGCTGTTTTAATTTTGGCTTCCAAAGCTGACTTTTCTTGAATAGTGTTTTCTTCTATATCTTACTCTCTTCGTCAAATAATTTTCAGTGTTTTCCAGTATTTGCCACTTTTTGGCTTTAAGGTAGTATATTGATTAAATGAGTAATTATATTTTTGGTTGTTATGAGTTTGTTTTTTTAAAAAATCAACTGTTTACTTTGGGATAATTTATAGTTGCACAAAAGTTGTAAGATAGTGCAGAGAGTACCCTTAGACCCTTCACCCAGTTTTAGTTTCCCTTACTGTTATACACATACATTATGATAGTACATTTGTAAGAAATGGACCTTAGTATATTACGATTAACTAAGGTCCAGACATTATTTGAATATCACCAGGTTTTCCATTAATTTGCCTTTTCTGTTCTAAGATCTCATCCAGGATACTTCATTGCATTTAGTTGTCATGGCTCCTTAGTCATCTCTGGTTTCTGACAGTTTCTTAGTCTTTCGTTGTTTTTCATAACCTTGAAAGTTCTGAGGAGTACTAGTCAGGTATTTTGTATAATGTCCCTCAAATTGTGTTTGTCTGATGTTTTTCTTTTGGTTGGGCTGGGGTCATGGAGTTTTGAAATGAGTAACACAGAGATGAAGTGCCTTTTTCATTGCATTATATTAGGGGGCACATGATATTCACATGACATTACCCATGATGTTAATCTTCATCACTTGGTTAAGGTAGTGTTTATAGGCTTTTCCATTGTAAAGCTACTGTTTTCTCTTTCCATACTCTACTCTTTGGAGTGAATCACTAAATCAAGCCCACACTCAGAAGGGAGGCATGGGAAGAATGAAGCTCCTCCCCTTGGAGAAGAGGGATCTACATATATTGTTTGGAATTCCGTAATAAAGATTTGTCTCTTTTCCTACATTATTTATTCAGTCATTGATTTATATCAGTATAGACACATGACTATTTATTTTATCCTTTGGGTTATATGCCTTTACTATATTTATTTCATTGATCAAGTTGTTCCAACTTTAGACATCAGGTATTTCTTTAGTTTGACTCTTGTGTCCCTTATACAGGACCCTGCCCTTTTCTGGAGGGGTTAAGGAAGGAGCACTTCCCTACTTTCTGGCACTACAAGATGTTCCAAGCTCATCTTATATTTTCTGTGTCCCAGTACTAGAATGAGCCATTTCTCCAAGGAGCCCTGGTTCTTTGGAGAATAAGATTTAGAAACCAAGATTTGGACACTGGGACTACTTAATGTTACAGAAACATCATTACCTTTAAGACCTCTTAGCAGAGAGAGCTAGGTAATTATGTATACCAACTCACTGACATTCAGAGATCTCTCATTATTTCTGTATCTATCCATTTGTATATATATTAAGCCAATACATACTGATATCTCCAACAGTAATCCAGCACCACAGGGGTCATTCTAGACTTCTCTTCTTGCTGATTTGTAACTTTCCTCTCCAATAGTGGGAAACCAGGTCTTAACCATCCACCCTCCATTTACTAATTTGTTCAATGCTTTTGATTAATTTTTTAAAAATAGAGTTGCTTATCTCATTGAGTTGTATGAGTTCTTTATTTATTCTCTATTATTGTGGGTATTTCTTATATCAGGTATATGTGTTGCAGATATTTTCTCTCAGTTCATGTCTTGCCTTTTCATTTTCTTTTGAATATTGAAAGTTTTTCACATTGATGAAGTCCAATTTATTGCTTTTTTTCTTTTATAGTTGTGCTTTTTGTGCCCCATCTAAGAAATTTTAGCTTATCCCAAGGTCTCAAAGATTGTCTCCTATATTTTAATCTACATATTTTAGAATTTTAGCTCTTACATTAGTTCTGGTTAATTTTTGTCTACTAGATTTTCATAAAACAATAACACTTTTATTTTTACATGTTTTTGTTTATATAATATTCAAACTACATTATTACAAGTACAACAGCTTAGGGAAGCACAACTGAATCTTAGTAAATACTAACTAGACTGGCAGAGCAGACACGTAGCATATACTAGAGAATAGCCTCCCCAGCCTGGGTCTTCAGCACTGTGGGCCTTATGGGTAAGTTTACCAAGGTAATGAAGAGTTTGGTTAATCTGATGTGTAGATGAACAGAAAGTGGGTTTAAAAAAAAATCTACCAGATATAAAACAGTAAGCTGATAGATCAATTCTGTGCTTGGAAAACTAGCCCTAAATTATATCTTTCTTTTTGGCTGTCATAATTTCAGAAAAACTGATCAACCAGAAAAATGGTTTACAAACTGTTCTGCAGAGTTTTATGATTCCATTGCAGTTACCTGTAGGGCAATAATAACTACCATAGGTTCTAGTTGGAACAGATCCCTGTTACAAAAGACAGATGAACAAGAAAAAGACAGAAGTTTACTAACATGTATATTTTATATATTTACATGGGAGACATCCAGAAAATAAGTAGTTCTCCTAGAGGTGGCTTTGACTTCCAGTTTAAATAGCATCTTCAAGAAAGAAAAGTAAATTTTTAGAGACATGACAAGACAAAGGAAAAGGACTTTGAGTTTTTAGGTGCTAAAATTTGTGGAAAAGTAAATAATTGGTTGACAAATTCTAGTTAATAAAGCTTATAAATGTAGATTCCACTGGTACCTCTCTGGGATGACAAATTGTCTTCAGTGGTTAACAAAGTTTAAACCTTTGTTCTCCCTGGTAGAAGAGGGTTGGGGAAAGCATGGAGGGACTGGGGTGAGCCATAGGCCGAATATCTTTCTTTTGTCTTTGTAAATCTATGTCCTGCTTTTAGGCTTATAGAAGGAGGGCAGAGAGCTTTCCTGTATCCTCTTAATTGTCTTCAGCTCAACAGTCCTTTATATTTTGGGGTGGCATATTCTGGTCTCCCATATTAGAATGCTCAAGTGAAAGAAGTTGTTAGTTTTTTGTTTTGTTTTGTTTTCTATTTTGCATAGATTGCTTTTTCTTTAGGGGTTCTGTAGCTTATAAGAAAAGGAGTAAAGGTTGGAAATCATGATTGAACAGGTACTCACTCAGAGGAAATCAATCAGTTGTGGGTATGTTGGATAACAGGTATGAAAGACAGTGTTTGTTGCCTAACCAGAAGCCATTTCCTCCTCTTTCTTGCTAACCATACCTTGATTTCATACCAGTAGCAATGTACTCAATACAGTAGACACTAGCATAGCTGCTGCAGGTAGCCAGCTTCAGAGACCCAGTATTCAGCCCCCATCCTGCTTGATCCTACCTCAAGAAAATCTTCTGGTCTCAAGGCATTTCTCTAAGTCTTTACTTCTTGCTTATTTGGCCTTTGTGGCAGCCAAGGAAGGTTGACAGGTAAATGAGTAAATGGTGACAAGGTATGTGACATTATAAGGAGGCTCTGATTCAATTTAGTTCCTTAAGGCTGATTTATAAATAGCCTCACCAGGTTGATTAACATTTAAACATTTCAAGGGAGAGCACTTTCTTCAGTTTCTTTAGAAGACAGCCTTATCAGCTGTAAAGTCAAGATGTAGCATACTTGTTTGGTTCCCCTAAGCAAAATTCTTTTCTGTAAAGATGAGGTTAGAATATGGTGTTCTCTCACTTTCAAAATATTTTTAAGCTTGAGTGATGATGTGTTATTGAAGAAAAACCTTCTTATTTGATCTGATTTAATTAAATCAGCAGTCTCATTCTATGGTTTAGATATGCATAATCTTAGAATATGATCATTTTGGCTTATTATTAATTTAGACTGTGTTGAGAACATCATTTTTGTTGTTAAAAGAACCTGCCTAATTTATTCTCTGAACTGATAAATTTAATTATCAGTTTCTTTAAATTTCCTTTGGAAGCATCCTTTCAAACATCACATCATAAAAGCCAGTACTGGTATTCTGACTAACCTAAAATGCGATGATCAGTAGGCACAAAATAAGAAACAGTTTAAAATGCTATTCCAGATAAATTTGAGATATAAAAATGTAATAAAAAATGTAATGAAAGGGAAATACCTGCCTCAGCTCCATCATTGGGAGGCATGGCTGGAAAAGGAATCACAATGACACCAAATAAGAAATATGAAAGTCATTTACTCCAAACCATAATTTCACAGAAGTGGAAATGGGCTCAGAAAAGCTGAGTGATTAACCTTAAATCACATGCCTTCTCTTTGGCAGGAGACTAAACCTAGGCATCCTAACTTACAGTCCTATGCTGTTTTTTCTTTAAATTACTTCAGTGGAGCTGATAACATCTGTTATGGCCATCTTTATAATGAATGTCAATGACCAGCCTAATTGGTCAGTCATCATTATTAAGGTGAGCAAAATAATTATAGAGGTGAATACTTCCATCTCATTCACTTCTGATGAATGAACTTCAACCTTGTCACAACTGTTCTGGTTTTTAGGCTTGATTGTGTTAGCCTAAGTCCATCAATCTTTCCAGTTTTCTCCTTCAATCCTAGGAGAAAAGAATTAATAGATATTAGCCTGGGCAACATGGCAAAATCCCATCTTTAGAAAAAAATTTAAAAATTAGCTTGGCATGGTGGCATGCACCTGTAGTCCCAGCTACTTGGGAGGCTGAGGCAGAAGGATTGCTTGAGCCCAGGAGGTCAAGGCTGCAGTGAGTTGTGTTTGTGTTACTGCACTCCAGCTGGGGTGACAAAATGAGACTCTGTCTCAAAAAAAAAAAAAAGAAAAAAAGATTAATAGATTTAATTTAAAGGCCAGGCGCGGGGGCTCACACCTGTAATCCCAGCACTTTGGGAGGCCGAGGTGGGTGGATCATGACATCAGGAGTTCCAGACCAGCCTGGCCAACATAGTGAAATCTGCTCTCTACTAAAAATAAAAAAATTAGCCAGTCGTAGTGGCAGGTGCCTGTAATCCCAGCTACTTGGGAGGCTGAGGCAGGAGAATCACTTGAATCTGGGAGGCAGAGGTTGCAGTAAGCCGAGATTGTGCCATTGCACTCCAGCCTGGGCAGCAGAGCGGACTCCATCTCAAAAAAAAAAAAATAGATTTAATTTTAATTTAGTATGTAGAATTGCATAAGTGTAGGGATCAAGGGAAAAATTCTCCATTACCCTCTGAAGGTTCACTGAAAATCAGCTGACAAAAGGCAGATTAATAGGAGAAAAGGCATACAAAATTTTATTTTAACATGCATAGCATGGGGGATTCACAGGAAAATGATTATCCAATAACCCAATGGGGGACAGAAGGTTATTTACCCTTTTTCATAGAGGAGACCTGGACCTGGGAGGCAGGAGGTGGAGCTGCACAGGAACAAAGTTTGTCTCATTATGCAAATAAAGTTATTCATGTAATCTCTTGGAGCTTCCTTTCAAAGAATAGATGAAAAGTCTTTAGCCAGGTGTGCTGGCAGTGAGCCTGGGAGTTTGAGCCTATAGTGTACTATGATGGTACCTATGAATAGTCCCTGTATTCCAGACTGGGCAACATAGCAAGACCACTTCTCCAAAAAAAAAAAAAGTTTGTCTGGTGTGGTGATGACTCCCAGTCTCTCTAGATGTTAATATTTCCTGGTTATTTGATAGGATCCCATAAGATCCCTAGGGAGACCGTTTAAGACAATTGCTTTTTTTTTTTTTTTTTTTGGAAAGAAGCTTTTTTGGTCTGATAAGGAAATTTCATAGAGAGTCCCTCCCTGCACAGGCAGGGGCAGGGCTGTGGGGGAACAAGACAAGGTTAGAGAGGCCATGATTCCAACGCAGCTTCTAAGGTCTCTCAGTATGTTAAAGTGTCAGTCTTTGGGTGTATTGCTTTTTGAGTCCCAACATAAGTTAATCAAAGAATGAAGAAATCTCACATTTGTAAAGCACCTTGCAGATGACAAAGTACCTCAAATATATCACAACACTATGAGATATTATTCTTGCTTTGCAGATAAAAGAATTGTTAAACTGACTTGCAAAGCCAGACTAGAAACCAGTTCTGTGTCCAAATCTAGTGCTCTTTCCACATTTTACCTTTTGCAAATCACTTAAGAAATGATTAATCTTCCATTTCTGAACCCCGAATATGTGAGACAGGTCTCAGTTAATTTAGAAAGTTTATTTTTTCAAGGTTGAGGACTCACGCCATAGGTAGATAAGAGACAAATGGTTGCATTCTTCTGGGTTTCTGATTAGCCTCTCCAAAGGAGGCAATCAGATATGCATTTATCTCAGTGAGCAAAGAGGTGACTTGGAATAGGATGGGAGGCAGGTTTGCCCTAACAGTTCCCAGCTTGACTTTCCCCTTTAGCTTAATGATTTGGGGGCCCCAATATTTGTTTTCCTTTCACACACTATACTGGACATAATTAACTCATGTCCAGAAGGAAAATGTGTGAAGGCCAAATGTTTTTCTCATCTACTATTGTTCCAATACTTGAAAACAACAACAACAACAACAACAAACCTAAGCTAGGAAGATTTGAACATTTAAAAGCCAGATAATTCTTTTAGAAAAGGTTAAATTGTTAGGACACAGTGAGAGGTCTTGAGAATTTTGGAGGGACTTAAAAATTCAAGACCCTGTCAATGATTTGACTTGCCTACAGAAAGTAAACATAAAACACAAAGGGAACCCCTAGTTGCTTTTCTATAACATGGCAACTTCGTGGTCCCCCTCCCACCCTCGCCTCTCTGCACACACCCTCTCTTGCCATTGCAGAAAGATGACTAATGGCTTATATACAAGAGACAGCAGTTAATATAAGGCACATGATGTTATACAATAATTAGGCAAAATTAGAGTATTTACATTTCAACTACCTTGGTTCTTTATTTTTTACAAAAGTGAAAAATAGTGATGGGTTGATACAGCCCCCTGGTAAAGCTCAAGTTGTCACTTTCAACTTTTATGCAGGATACTTTGAGGTGGGAATTTTAAAAGGTGTTATTTTCACAGGACATTAGCATAATAAACACACATTACCTTCAGTCAATGAGCATCACCTTATGCAGAATTAATGGAATGTAGATATGTGAGATGTGATCAGTAAGTGAATGTTTTGCTATCAGTCTTTATTCATTTCAAAAAGTTTCCTCATAATTCAAAACAATCTGAACTATCTGTCATTAGCTTCTAGTGTAAGAAATGGAGTAATCCATTAACGAGCTTTGTCAGATGGCAGTCTATATTCTTTTAAATCAGTGGAACACTATCTGGCATAGAACCCCAGGGTATATGATGTTGTTAGCAATTGGGTATCCATTCACCTTAGTGAATGGCAAATAACAAAGCCATGCAAACAGATATAAAATCCTGGCCAACTCAACTGTTCTTTAAAAAAATCTGTCTCAAAATACCCTGCAAAGTGTATACAGAATGATAAAAGAAGAATGAGGCAAAGGAGAATGATTAAAGGAGAATGAGGCAAAAGAGGATCCTTCTATATCCTTCAGATACAGAAGGATCTGTGATGATGTCAACTTCACTCAGTTGCAGCACTAAATTGGCCACTGCTTACTTAGTTTGTCTACTCTGGGCATAGGGTCCTGACTGAAAATGTTAATTGCATCCACCAAATTTGAGTATTTCACCTATAAAATTTTTGAGGATTATTTTGCATAAGCACCAGTTTAAAACAATAAAACCTCCTCTGTGAAGATTTAACTAACATAAGTATACATAGCATTATAAGTCATAAGTATACATAGCATTATACATAAGTATACATAGCATTATAAGTCAAGTATTAGGAATAAGTATTCATGGCAAATTGCAAGTGATATAGAAATAACAATCCTACTTCAATGGGTATTAATAAAAAATAAATCTGAGTAATGAGGATGAACTATTCTTGTTAAAGTATAATTTTCAAAAAGCAAAACCATGACTCTCAAGCATATATAAAATTATGGGAGAACCAGTAAGATGTTATGATAGGTTGAAAGAGAGTTAAGAAACTGGATTATTCATAGGACATTTAACAAACAAACGTTAGGATAAGATTGCTGGGTTAGATATAAACTGGTAATGACCAGTAGGCCATAAATCTCTATAGTCATCTGTTCCAGCAGAAATTACCACCATCTCTACCTGACAAAGTCTCTGAGTTAATGAGTGACTTACTAAGTCTGATCCTGTAATTACAGTAGCACTGAGAAGAACAATCCTTGGGTGGCCTTTTCTACTGTTTCATATTGAAAGTCATGCTGTCACCATTTTGTTTTGTTTTTGTTTTTGCCTCATTTCCAAGTTTTTGGTAATTTTTCTGATGTGTCTTTTCATTAATTAGCTCCTACAGAATCATAATCTAAGTGGGTCCAAACCATTCCATAGATCAAAACTAATACTCAAATTGGACAAGAATTCTCATTCTCTCTGCCTGTCTTATTTAATAGTCATTAAAAGTATAACTTTCAAACCAAGCTACATGGATTTCATCAAACATACTTTCTATTGCCCTCAGTTTTCTGTTCTTATTTAATTTTGCACAAATGTGGATTTGCACTAAGGAAATATTGGAGATGTGCCCATTATATAAAAATATTCTTCATTACAGCTTCCTGAAAAATGTCTGACAGTGCTTTCTTTAATTGTGTTTAGGATAACCCTATAGCTCTCACTAGCTTTAGATAGTGCAGAGAAACATGCATCTTTCAGACTAACATCTAATAGAAAGACTTTCTTCCATTACTCAAAACTCATCTCCTCTGTGGTTATTTCTTGCCTTTTACTTTTACATGTTCCTATCTCTATCTATTTCCTTGCCTTTTTCTATATACAACCTGATAAAATCTGACTTTTCTTTTTTGTTTGTTTTTGTTTTTGTTTTTTTGAGATGGAGTCTCACTCTTGTCACCCAGGCTGGAGTGCAATGGCATGATCTTAGCTCACTGCAACCTCCGCCTCCCAGGTTCAAGCGATTCTCCTGCCTCAGCCTCCCGAGTAGCTGGGATTACAGGCATCTGCCACACGCCCGGCTAATTTTTGTATTTTTGTAGAGACAGGGTTTCACCATGTTGGCCAGGCTGGTCTCGAACTCCTGACAGGTGATCCACCCGCCTCGGCCTCCCAAAGTGCTGGGATTACAGGCATGAGCCACCGCGCCTGGCCAAAATTTGACCACTTTTCTAGAATTCTGATGGTTACTGTTTTGTAGCCTCTGTATTTGTCCATTCTCACACCACTATAAAAATACTACCTGAGACTGGATAATTTATAAACAAAAGAGGTTTAATTGACTCACAGTTCTGCATGGCTGGGAGGCCTCAGTGGAAACTTACAATCATGGCAGAAGGTGAAGGGGAAGCAAGGCACATCTTACATGGTGGCAAGAGAGAGAGCAAGGAGGTGCCACACTTTAAAACTGTCAGCTCTCATGAGAACAGATTCACTATTATGAGAACAGCCATGGGTTTCCCCCATGAAAGTGCCTATCTTTGTGTCCTAGGGAAGTTTATGCTAGCATTGATGTTGGCATTCACCTGCAGGTCAATTCTTGGGCCTTCCTGTTGCTTACTCAGATGCCAGTAGGGGCAGCAGTGGCTTGGGCAGGTGGGCATGTTCATGGGAAACCACCCCCATGATCCAATCACCTCCCACCAGGTCAACTTGTGGGGATTACAATTTGAGATGAGATTTCAATGGGGACACAGAGCCAAACCATATCAACCTCTTACATATAAATCATTAAAAAATGGAAGACAAGGAGAGGCTTCAAGATGGCTGACTAGAAGCATCGCATGCCTGCCTTCTCCACTTAGAAGAATCAAAATAGTGTATAGATAAGCGTACTTTGAATACATTACTCAAGAGAGAACACTGGAATTCAACAAAGAAGTGACAGGAAACACCAAAATCAAGGAAGAGGAAGCAAAAGAGGAAGCCAACTTGTCTGGGATCAGCTGGGAGCTTGGAATGACTTTCCAACATGGGGAGAGTGTGAGAGACTTCCAGTGGCCCACAGGCCCACCATAGAATCATACAATCCTAGTCACAGGGGAGCCCATTGATACTCCCAAACCCTGAAACTAACACAGAGAGCTGCCAGGAGACCATGGGATGGAACAGCTATAGGGAGGGAGCTTGTGCTGGGTCCCACACCCTTTCTGAGACCTAAGCAGCTACAGGGCTAGAGCAAGGTGCCATTTTCAAACCTAGCCTTTGGAAGACTTCACACTGTCCTGGGGTCTGGTGGCACTGGGTCTGAGTTATTAGGGAAACTCAGGCTGTCACTGCTGTGACTGGGGTGTGTACTGAGAGTTCTACATCCAGGACTGAGAAGCATGCAAGGAGTGAGCTGCAGCTGCTGGGGCTGGGAAGTGAATACTGCCAGGACTGAGACAGGGATGTGAACAGAGCACAGGTTGCCATTGGGACTGAGTTGCAAGCTGCATGGGGGCTCCTGCAGCCAGGGCTGGGACACAAGCTAGGTGTAGGCTATGGCCATCAAAGCTGGGGAACAAGCCTATGGGGACTGGGACATGAAAGGGACCTGCAGTCCCTAGCCAACAGGCAAGGCCATAGTTACTGAGGAATGCCCCACTGAGGCCCTGCCACTGAAGGCTGTTAAAGACCCTCAACTTAGCACTCCACCTGGGGCCTGAGAATTGTTCTGTTCCTGCTGACCATGGCTAGTGCTTGCTCAGCACTAGCGGAGCAAGTTCATTAGGGAACTTGAGCACAAGCCTACCCAGCAAGGCTTTATCTCTATCCCCTCTGAGAGAGATGGCATAGCACAGAGTCCTGGGGATGGCCCAACCCAATTCACCACATTGAGTACCTGAGTGCTCCAGGGGCTTGAATTTGGGCCTAAATTCCTGGCCAGAACCTCCTCAGCTGGCATCTACCTGCAAGCACCACCTGTGTGCCTGGAGACTGGCCCACCTAGCTCATCACAGCCACTTCCAACATCAGCACACACTGCTTGGGACCTAGAGATTTGTCCCACCACTGCTAATGCCATCACCAATCTCTCATACCAGCTTCCCAGGGGTCTGAGAACATGCCCATCTGCCCAGACCACTGTTGCTACTGCTGGCATCTAAGTAAGCCACAGGAAGGCCCAAGAATTGGTCTGCTGGTAACTGCTAACACCAGTGCTAGCATAAACTGCCCTAGGGCACAAGGATAGGTACTCTCAGCCCACCCCTGCCACCACTAGGGTCTGAAGACTGGCCCACCTGGCATCCTAGTCCCAGCACAACTTCACCACAAACTCCACTAAAAACTGCACCCTAACCTACCAAGGAAATCACAGATACCACTAACACTATTTATAGCTAAAGAAATCATACAGAGACCACATTACTCCACACACCCAAAATCAAAGCCAAAGTGCCCTATCCAGCCAACACTACAGATACATCTATAGGAAAAATTTTCCCCTATAAAATTAATGTAAAAATAGGAAGAAGTGACTATTACACCAGATGTGCAGATGTCAATATAAGGACAAAGGAAACATGAAAAATCAAAGAAATGTGGCCTCCAAAGGAACACAGTAATTCTCCAGTAATATATCTTAATTTTAAAAAAGGTCAAAATCCCAGATATACTTTGCAACTCTGATGTGCTAAAAAAAATCAAAATCCCAGATAAAGGATTCAAAATATTGATTTTAAAGAAACTCAGTGAGATACAAGAGAATTCTGAAAAATAATACAAAGAAATCAGAAAAATAATTCAGGATATGAATCAGAAATTTACCAAAGAGATACATTAAAAAAAAAAAAGGTATTAAATAGAAATTCTGGAACTGAAGAATTCATTGTAGAAAATAAAAAATACATGTAAAAGCTTCAACAATAGACTAGATCAAGCCAAAGAAAAATTCTCAGAATTCAAAGACAAGTCTTTTGAAACAATTCAGCAGATAAAAACAAATAAAAAAGATTAAAAAGGCATGACCAAAGCCTTCATGACATTTGGGACAACATAAGGTGGCAGAATATTTAAACTATTGGCATTCCCAAGGGTGAAGAAAATGTGAAAGGATTGGAAAACTTACATAACAAAATAATAGAAGAAAATTTCCTAAGTCTAGCAAGAGATTTAAACATTCATATAAAGGAGGCTCAGTGAACCTCAGGCAGATACAATGCAAAAGGTCTTCTCCACAGTACCTTATAGTCAAGCTGTCTATAGTCAAAGATAAGGAGTGACTCCTAAAAATAAGAGAAAAGCATCTAGTCACCTATAAGAGAAACCTCATCAAACTATGTGAATTATTCCAATGGCCGGGCACGGTGGCTCACGTCTGTAATCCCAGCACTTTGGGAGGCCAAGGCAAGCAGATCACGAGGTCAGGAGTTTGAGGCCATCCTGGCAAACATGGTGAAACCCTGTCTCTACTAAAAATACAAAAAGTTAGCCAGGCGTGGTGGCGGGCGCCTGTAGTCCCAGCTACTCGGGAGGCTGAGGCAGGAGAATGGCATGAACCCAGGAGGTGGAGCTTGCAGTGAGCCGAGATTGCGCCACTGCACTCCAGCCTGGGTAACAGAGCAAGACTCCATCTCAAAAAAAAAAAAAAAAAAAAGAATTACTCCACAGAAACCTTACAGGCCAGAAGAGAATGGGATAATATATTCAAAGTGATTTTTTTTAAAAACTATCAGCCAAGAATACTATATCTGACCAACTTATTCTTTAAAAATGAAGGAGAAATAAAATCTTTCCGGAGAAGCAAATGCTGAGGAAATGATTACCACTAGACTTGTCCTACAATAAATGTTTAAGGGAATGCTGAACCTGGAAGTGAAAGAATGACATTTAATATCATGAAAACACATGAAAGTATAAAACTCACTGGTAAAGCAATTACACAAAGGAAGAAGAGAAAAGAGTCATGATACCACTCAGAAATCCACCAAAACACAACGACAAACAATAAGAGAAAAAGTAAAGAACAAAGGATATGTAAATCAACCAGAAAAAATTAACAATATGATAGGAACAAAGCCTCACATATCAATAATCTTGTACATAAACATATTAAATTATCCACTTAAGAGATATAGAATAGCTAAATGGATTTTTAAAATATTATTCAACTATACACTGCTTACGGGAAACTCATCTTACCAATAAAGACATGTATAGACTGAAAGTAGATGGGTAGAAAAAGATTCTATGCAAACAGAAACCAAAAGTGAGCAGAAGTAGCTATACTTACATCAGATAAAACAAACTTTCAGTCAAAAGCAGCAAAAAATAGAAAAATACAAAGAATGTCATTATATAATGACAAAAGGATCAATCCAGCAAGAGGATATAACACTTCTAAATATATATGCACCTAACACTTGTGCACCCACATTCATAAAGCAAATATTACTAGGTATAAAGAGAGATAGATTACAAAACAATAATAGTGGAGGACTTTAACACCCATTCTCAGCAGTAGACAAATCACATAGACAGAAAATAAAAAAAGAAACATTGGATTTAAACTTCACTTTAGACCAAATGGATCTAACAGACATTTACAGAACATTCTATCCAACAGCTGCAGAATATACATTTTTTTCATCATCACATGAACATTCTTCAGGAGAGACCATATGTGAGGACACAAAAGGAGTCTTAACAGTTTTTTTTTAAATTGAAGTCATATTAAGTGTCTTCTAATACCATAACGGAGTAAAACTAGGAATCAATACCAAGCAGAACTTTGGAAACTATACAAAGACATGGAAATTAAACAATATGCTCCTATATGACCATAGGGTCGATGAAAAAATTAAAATGGAAACCAAAAATTTCTTAAAAGAAATGAAAATAGAAATACAACATACCAAAACTGTAGGATACGGCAAAAGCAGTGCTAAGAGAGAAGTTTATAGCAATAACCACCTACATCAAAAAGGTAGAAAGATTACAAATTAGGCTAGGCACAGTGGTTCATGCCTGTAATCCCAGCACTTTGGGAGGCTGAGGCAGTGGATCCCTTGAGGTCAGGAGTTTGAGACTAGTTTGGCCAACATTGCCAAACCCCATCTCTACTAAAACATACAAAAATTAGCCAGGCATGGTGCCATGCACCTGCAATCCCAGGTACTCCAGAGGCTGAGGCATGAGAATCACTTGAACCCGGGAGGTGGAGGTTGTAGTACAGTGATCCTAGATTGTGCCACTGCACTCCACCCTTGGTGACAGAGTGAGACTCTGTCACACACACACACACACACACACACACACACACACACACGAAAGATTACAAATTAACAATAAAACAATTCACCTCAAGGAACTAGAAAAGCAAGAACAAACCAATCCTCAAATTAGCATAAGAAAAGAAATAATAAAGATCAATGTAGGAATGAATGAAATGGAGACTAAAAAAAACAGTACAAATGATCAATGAAATGTAAAGTTGGTTTTTCAAAAAGATAAAAAAATTGATAAATTGCTAGCTGTACTAACCAAGAAAAGAGGAAAGAAGACCCAAATAAAATCAGAAATGAAAAAGGAGACATTACAAATGATACCACATAAATACAAAAGATCATCAGAGACTTATGAAAAACTATATACTGACGAACTGGAAAACACAGAGGAAATGGATAAATTCCTAGAAACATATGACCTGTCAAGATTGAATCAAGAAGAAATAGAAAACCTAAACAGACTAAAAATGAGTAGTGAGATTGAATCAGTAGTTTTAAAAATCTCCCAACAAAGAAAAGCCCTGTACCAGATGGATTTATAGTCGAATTACACCAAGTGTACAAAGAACTAATACCAATCCTTATGAAACTATTACAAAAAATCAAAAGGATGGAATATTTTCTAGTTCATTTGACAAGGCTAGCATCACCTGATACCAAAACCAGACAAGGACACAACAAAAAAACAAGATCCTTGAAGAACATAGACACAAAATTCCTGAAAAAGCATTAATAAAATTCAACATGTCTTCATGATAAAAACTCTCAAAAAACTAAGCAAAGAAGGAATATACCTCAAATAATAAAGGCCATATATGACAAATCTACAACTAGCATCATACTGAATGGGGGAAAAGTCAAAAGTCTTTTCTCTAAGAATGTAAACAAGACAAAGATGTCCACTTTCGCCACTCTTATTCAGCATAGTACTGGAAGTCTTAGCTAGAGCAATCAATATCTAGAGTCCTAGCTAGAGCAATCAGGCAAGAAAATGAAATAAAAGGCACTCCAACTGGAAAAGAGAAAGTCCAATTGTCCCTCTTTGCTGATGATATAATCTTATATTTTGAAAAACCTAAAGACTCAACCCAAAGTAACAGATAAAAAGAAAACTAATCTCTTGAAAAACATAGATGAAAAACTTACAAAAGCAGCTGGAGAACTGGGGGTACTCACTGGAACAGAGAACCATGAAGATGAAACAGAGAGATAAGAAAGTTGTGTCAAAGACCTTTCATGGTGCTTTGTTGTTCCAGTAGATAAAAATGATGTTAGGTACAGAGAGCTCCCTGAAACAGATGCTGACCTCAAGAGAATTTGCAAGACAATAGTTGAGGCTGAAAGCTTTTGCTCCCATTCAGGAAATGATGACTTTTGTGCAGTTTGCTAATGATGAATGTGATTATGGGATGGGGCTTGAGTTGGGAATGGACCTCTTTTGCTATGGCTCACATTATTTTCATAAAGTTGCTGGCCAGTTTTTACCTCTTACCTATAATCTATTGAAGAGGAATCTGTTTGCAGAAATTATTGAGGATCATCTGGCAAACAGAAGTAAAGAGAACATAGACCAACTTGCTGCATGAGTAAGGTGACTTTGGTGTACAATATTTCAAAGGGTTAGTATTAAACTTGTGATTTTTGTTTTGTTTTTAAGGAATGTAAAAAATAAACGTTTACTAAAAATGTTAAAAAAAAAAAAGACTCCACCTGAAAACTCTAAGATTTAATAAATGAGTTCAGATAAGTTGTAGAACAGAAAACAATATACAAAAATCAATAGCATTTTTATACACCAGTAATGATGTAGCTGAGAAGGAAATCTCATTTATAATAGCTACAACAACAACAACAAAAACCACCAAACCTAGGTACAAAGTTAACCAAGGAGGTGAACAATTTCTACAAGAACTACAAAATACTAATGAAAGAAATTGAAGGTGACAAAAACAAGTGGAAAAACATCCCATGTTCATGGATCAGAAGAATTAATATCATTAGTATGACCATATTGCCCAAAGCAATCTACAGATTCAATACAATCCCTATCAAAATACCAATGTCATTCTTCACAGAATTAGAAAAAACAATCCTAAAATTTATATGGAACCAAAATAGAGCCCAAATAGCCAAAGCAATCCTGAGCAAAACACAACAAAGCTGGAGTTATCACGTCACCTCACTTCAAAATATATTACAAGGCTATATAGTAACCCAAACAGCATGATATTGGTATAAACATAGACACAAAGACCAATGGAACAGAAAAGAGAATCCAGAAACAGTCACATATTTGCAGCCAATTGATCTTCAGCAAAGCCTAGAAGAACTTAGGTTAAGGAAAGGATACCATGTTCAATAAATGGTGTTGGGAAAATTGGATAGCTACTTTCAGAAAAAGGAACTGGATCCCTATCTTTCACTGTAAGCAAAAACCAACCAAAAATGGATTAGAGTTAAACATAGGACCCCAAACTATAAAAATACTAGAAGGAAACCTAGAAAAAACTCTCCTGGGCATTTGTCTAGGCAAAGAATTTGTGACTAAGACTTCAAAAGCATAGGCAACAACAACAAAAATAGACGAATGGGACTTAATTAAACTGAAAGTCTTCTGCACAACAAAGAACATAATAATCAGAGTGAAAAGATGACCTGTTGAATGACAGAAAACATTTGCAAACTATTTGTCCAACAAGTGACCAATATCCAGAATATACAAACAAATCAACAGGAGAAAAACAAATAGTCCCATCAAAAGGGGGCAAAGAACATGAATAGATAGTTCTCAAAAGAAGACATACAAATGGCCAAGAGCTATAGGGAAAAATGCTTGACATCACTAATCATCGGATAAATACAAACCAAAACCACAATGAGATAGTATCTTAATCTAGACTGCAGAATGGCTATTATTAAAAAGTCAAGAAATAATGAATGTTGGTGAGGATGCAGAGAAAAGGAAACTCTTATACACTGTTTGTGGGAATGTAAAATAGTACAGCCGCTATGGATAACAGCATGGAGATTTCTCCAAAACTAAAAATAGAATCAACATTCAATCAAGCAATCTCACTACTAGGTATTTACTCAAAGGCAAATAAATCAATCTATCAAAGGGATACCTGCACTCATGTGTTTATTGCAGCAGTATTCACAACAGCAAAGATATGGAATCAACCTAAGTGTTCATTAGTGGATGAATGGATAAAGAAAATGTGGTATACAATGGAATACTCTTCAGCCATAAAATAGGATGAAATGTCATTTGCAGCAACATAGATGGAACTGGAGGTCATTTTCGTAAGTGAAATAAGCCAGGTTCAAAAAGACAAATATTGCATGTTATCACTTTATGCAGGAGATAGGGAACGGAAAGATAGGTAACTGAGACTGGGAAGCATAATTCGGAGAAGTGGGGAGGTTGAAGAGTGGTGGGCTAAAGAGCACAAACATACAGTTAGAGGAATAAACTTCAGGTCTTATAGCAGAGGAGGGTGACTATAGTTAATAGAAATGTGTTGTATCTGAATAATGTACACCCTAAATACCCTGACTTGATCGTGACACATTACATACATTAACTAAATTTCACATGTACCCCATATATTTGGACAAATAAAAGTAATTTTAAAAAATAATTTTAGCTGGGTGCAGTGGCTCATGCCTGTAATTCCAACACTTTGGGAGGCCAAGGCGGGTGGATCACGAGGTCAGGAGATCGAGACCATCCTGGCTAATGCAGTGAAACCCCATCTCTACTAAAAATACAAAAAAAATCGGCCGGGCACGGTGGCTCACGCCTGTAATCCCAGCACTCTGGGAGGCCGAGGCAGGCGGATCACGAGGTCAGGAGATTGAGATCATCCTGGCTAACACAGGTGAAACCCCGTCTCTACAAAAAATACAAAAAATTAGCTGGGCGTGGTGGCGGGCGCCTGTAGTCCCAGCTACTCGGGAGGCTGAGGCAGGAGAATGGTGGCAACCTGGAAGGCGGAGCTTGGCGTGAGCCGAGATCGCGCCAGTGCACTCCAGCCTGGGCGACAGAGCCAGACTCCGTCTCACACACACACACACAAAACAACAACAACAACAACAACAACAACAAAAATCAGCTGGGCATGGTGGCACGTGCCTGTAGTCCCAGCTACTCGGGAGGCTGAGGCAGGAGAATCGCTTTAACCCGGGAGGCAGAGGTTGCAGACAGCTGGGATTGCACCACTGCACTCCAGCCTGGGCGAAAGAGCGAGACTCTATCTCAAAAATAATGATGATGATAATAATAATTTTAATGGCTTTAAAAGTAGAACCAACCAAAATCCCCACCAGCTGATGAACGGATAAATAAAAGGTGGTACATCCATACTAATACATGCTACAACACGGATGAACTTTGGAAAATTATTCTAAATGAAAGAAGCCAGTCCCAAATGACCAAAGTGTATATATAACTCGATGTATATGAAATAGGCTAATCTATAACAACATGTTTAGTGGTTGCCTAGAAATAGGGAGTAGTGGGAGGCCAAAGAGTATGGGGTTTCTTTTCAGGTTGATGAAAATGTCTAAAATTGATTGTAGTGATGATTTCACATCTCTGTGAATATATTAAAAACCAATGAATCATTTTTTAAAAGGAAGATGAGGAATATTATTAAGTGAAACTATAAGCCCAATCTTAAATCCTTCCTCAGCCCCCAAATAAAAGACTAGTGCCATTTTTAAACTGAGTTCAGGGAATTATCTTGTTTGGTAAATTTGTGTCTAAATTTCTGGTTATTCTTTTTTGATATTTTTCCTAGAAATGGAATTACTGCTTCAAAAGGTATGAACTCTGGATTCAGACTCCAGGTCATTCTCCCATCTCAGATCTCTTACCAGCTTTGTGACCTGGGTAATGAAGCCCTTGGTTTTCTCATTTGTAATGTGGGCATCATATTATAGAGTTGTTGAATAATACATAAAAAAATTTTAGCCCAGGCCTGTAACTCAATAAATGGTAGAAACCAAGAGCACCATCCACTCCGTACTTCATCATGCATTCCATTTAAATGTCATCTCTTGACAGGAGACTTCTTTGCCTATCCCCTTCAACCCAGATATTCTCTACCAGAGTTCCCTGTTTGTTTCTTTTATAGGACTTTTAAAATTTGTAATTATTTATTTATCTTATCTTTCTTGCCCATAAAACTAGAAACTCCAGGAAGCTAAAGTAATGTATACCTTATTCACCATTGTATATCCAGAACCCAGCCTAGTGCCTGGCACATAATAGACGTTTAGTAAATATTTGATAATGAATGGATCTAAGCCCTACACAGGACTACAATCACTCAACATCACAGAAGAGAGCCTCTCATATAAATTATGTGGAAATCCCTTTTTTTCCTCCAGCTTTTGCCACTGTCAGGGAATTGAGAAGATAATTTCTGGATGCATAAATACTGTTAATGTTCTTTATGTCATGTGCCAAAAGTATATTATAAGGATATTTGTAAGTAGTGGGTAGTGAATATTAAAATGTGCAAATGTCCACTTTGTATTACATTCCTAAGTATAAATATAACTAAATTTGTATAACTTATGAGCATTCTTAAATGCGAGATATTTATAAATGTGATCACTCCTTCATTACTCACTATGCTTTTGACAGATTACTAGATACACAAATTATAGGGGTACAGCACCTTCATTTTTCATCCAGCATTTAGATCTCCTTCTCTGCATTTAATTTAACACAACTCACACCTTCAGCTAACTCAAAGAAAATGCATCAAAATAGAAAATCCATATGTGTTCATTTGAAATGCACACTATAGTAAATAATCTGGGTGTGGTGCTGACAGAGCTTAGTTTTGCAAAACATATATTTAGTCAAATGATATCTACAGAATTACTTTATGAGTCCACAAATCTGATAGCATTTGCCCTCACTATCCTTATTCAATCTTCTGGGAATTCCAGCTCGCTTTATCAGAATAAAACTAAATGGACATTTTGTCCTCATCATTTCTATCCTAATGAGAAATGTTCTTGTTATTTTTGCATCCTAATTATTTTAAGTGGTCAAACCCAGAGGCTCAAGATGAAGCTTAAGGTAAAAAAAAAAAAAAAAAAAGAGGAAAAGAAAAGTAGACTCTGAAGGTAAAGTGGCTTAAATACATGTTTTTGAGTTCTGGATTGAGGAGAAGCACTGGAGTAATGATGGGAATATTCAGAATGAACTCTTTCAAGGTTAAGTACATTTGAGAGAAAAATCATAGGGATTCAAACAGGTATGAAGCTATGTGCCTCAATTTATCTTTTTACTTTCTAGACTACTGTTAAACTAAATGAAGAGACTGCGTTTTATACTGTTGTTTCATTTGGTTACTCTTTGTGTTCAACACATTTCCATTTTAAAAGTTAAAGCAGAGAACCAAATAGAAAAAAAGAACACACATTGAATTCAGGCATAACTTCTACCTTATCAACTACATATAAATTATAACACAAAGATGCTACAGAATAAGCTTTAGGTGAGGATTTTTAGACTTAGAGGTATGCATTGATTAAATCTCAAGTCATTCTGTTGATAAAATATCAGAAAGACACAAAGCCTGTAAAGGAAACATTAGTCACTATTTGGCTTTGACCTAAAATAACTGAACCTAGAAAAAAATCAGCTAGCAGATATACAAGCAATACCCTCTAAAGTTCATTCAAAGTCATTTTGCTTCATCAGATTCATCTACATTATGAAACAACAAGGCCTTGGTGTTTTCAGGAATCTGTAGATTGAAAGAAAAAGGGACCCAGATTCTAGGCTGTAGAATCACAATTACGATGCTCTGTTATTGACAAGAATTGTAACCTTATATCTCCAGGCCTCAGTTTTTTAATCTGTAAATTGACGGAATTAAATTAGATTGTACTAAGTATCCTGTGAGCTCTAATGTCCTAGACATCAATGTTCCTAATGAATATCATAATGTTAAGAGCATCCCACCCAACTGAATACTTAATACTTAAAGCCTTTGGTGAATATTCTCCTTCTCATCAAACACTATACTTTTAAAATGGGTTTCTATTGGCTAGGAATTGAGAGCACAAAACACAGACTTTTGTCTTCTTCATAATTTTGTCTAGGCATGGCCACTGCCTTTTCTTTGTCCTTATATGTTGCAGTAGCATAGTGGCTTTGGAATCAGGTAGACCTGAGCTGAAGTGTCAGCTTTACCAGTAACTAGTTTATGACCATCTTAAGCAAGTCACTTAATATATTTGAAATGTAGTTTCTTCGTCAGTAAAGTAAGCATGTGAATAATATCTATTTCATAAGGTTTTGTAAGGATTAAACAAGATGGCACATAAGAAGCCTTTGGATTTGAAGATCAACCTAGTGTGTGTGTGTGTGTGTGTGTGTGTGTATACACACACACACACATATATATATATATATATAAAGACTTTGGTGTACTGCCTGCCACATGGTAAGTGTTCAATTATTATTGACTGTCTCTTCCTGTCTTAATGTGTGCTATGGATTTGTGTGGTTGGAGGGGCTTTGGGCTTGCACTTGAAGGTGAGCAGAGATTGGTGCAATAGAGTAGGTTAAAGAGAATGGGTTTGGAGGGGCAAATGTAAAATGCCAAATTTAAGCTTCAAAAAGAAAATTTGTACAACAGTGATTTTAAAGTCTATTTATAAAGCTAAATTAAGCAACACTAAGGGAACTCTTACCTTGTTTTTATTTAGCAAATTGGTGACAAAATGCATGTCTGCAATTAAGAATTTCCAAACTAAGCTCAATAAATCCCAAATTTGGATTCTTTCATTAAAAACCACCTTCTGCAAATTAAAGAAAATATCCAAAAATGTTACTTAATAGATCTGAGTGGTAAGAGTGTAGGTAATATTTACTTGCTCCTTTATATATACTACATATATTTTCCAAGTTTTTGTTTTCTAAAGTAATAGTATTACTTTATAATAAAAAATTAGTCATTATGGGGAAAAAAGATGTGAATCTTTCATGGATATGTTTTTAGAACTTAGATTCTCCAGTAGCTATTTAGTATTTGCACTTTTTTTTCTGTTAATAATGTATTTATTTAGCCCTCCTCTGTGTCTGCAGCATCAAAGTTGCTGCCTCAAAGACTGTGAAATTCTAAGATGATTTCAATACATCAAACACTCCCACTGGGATACAGTAGAAAGATCCAAGTTCAGGGTGAGGGGGGGGAAAGCAGTCAAAGAAACCAAGATTTAAAAAAATTTTATATACATTTATTATGCAGACATATACATGTATACAAACATACGCAAATACATACATAAACTTACATACACATACAAATACACGCTGCTCCCACATCATCACTTTCTGTTGCTTTTTATACTGGATAAGGTTGATTATTGCTAATGATACCCAGCTGTGCCAATTCCTTGAGCTCTATACCCATGCTTTTCTTTCTAAGATCTAATTTTTCTTGCCATTTAAATAGTTTTCCAAAATGAGGGCATTCTGACAGACCCTGATCTAGCATATGGTTGGCAAATACCCAATGAGTACAGGATGCTTAGCCAGATAATTCAGATACCACAGATGTGGCCTCTGCCTAAATGACCTTAAATGGACCCCAGGGCCTAGAGGCTGAAGGCATGCTAAGAGACCAAATTAGAAGTCACAGTTAATGGGAAAGTGCATTAACCCCCAACTTATTCACCTAGGAATAGGCATATGTTCAGAATTATTAGTGGCTTTTAGGGAGGGCTAGCTTTATATATTCATTTCCTTTCAGAGTTAGAGAAGAAATTAGAAACCATGTAGTCCTACCACATCATTTTCACATATGAAAAAATAAAGCCAGAGATGCTAAGTATTTCACAGAGAGCCATCATGCCTCCTAATACCTTGAATCTAATGTGAGTCTTTGGTTGTAAGCAACAGAATCTTCCCTGGCTAACCTAAGCAAAAATAATCATGTTGGAAGACTATGGGGTGCTCACAGAAGTAAAGCAAAGCCTAGAGTACCAAGATCAGAAAAAACAAAAACCAGTTAGCTTTGTTAGTCTCAGGAATAGGAACTGAAAGAGAGCCATCATTGAATAACAGGTGCCAACTGTTGTTTTACCCTTATCTCTGCATCATTACATTAAAGAGTTACGTTAAAGTTGCATCATTACATTAAAGAACCAGGAAGAAACAGTCAGATTGACCTGCCTTGAGTCATTCGTCCACACCCTGGCCAGTAGAGGCAGGTACTTTATTCACGGTCTCACCAAGTTTTCACTTAATAGGGGAAGTAATTCCACAAAAGGAAATTGGAATACTATTATACTATTACTCAAAAAGGAAAAATGGATTTTTAAAATGCTCTGTCTACTATAATTATCCAGTGTTCATTTTACCACATCAAACAGTCTTGTTTAGGTAGAGAAAGTCATGTGTTCATAAACACCTTCCTCATATTGCTTACATATTTATAAATTTCTAAAATTGACAATTTACATATTCTAACTTTGTCCTGTGTCACTTGTTGACAAGCAAATACTCCTGAAGTAGGTAATACATTTATAAATTAGGCGTTTGAGAACTCTGTGTGCAACATGATGGGAAAGGACAGTGAAAGGAGAAGTCAAGGATACCAATGCCAAACATTGTCTTCATGCTTTTCTTTAGTCTTGACCCTGGTGTAAGGCTCATAAAAGTTTGCATTTTTGTTCTACTCCCTTTCAGCTAAATCCTTCTCTTTTGCAGGAATTAATTAAGTACCTGAAGATTAGTTATTTTCAACAAGGGTCCTTAGTCAGGTGAGCTGATATTTCTTCATGAGATTGTGAAAAGAACACAGAAAATACATAGAAAAGGACATAGAAAAATTCAGAGAAAAAGAAAATCCCTACCAATGCCCTTCTTTTCCCTCATATATCCCCCTTGGAATAGGAGAAATAAAAATTGATTAATATTTTCCAATTTACCAGGAATAAGGCTTGCTTTCCAAAATTTCTGCACAGGGCCAAAATTGCATAGCAATACTAATGTTCAGGACAGAAATTGTGCAGGTGGGGTAGAGCAAGACAGCAAAATAGAAGCCTATATACTATTTGTTCCCCCTGCAGGAACATCAAATTTTAACAATTATCTGCATACAGAAAAGAAGAGTCACAAGAACCAAAAACCAGGTGAGCAATCACAGTACCTGGTTGTAACTTCATCTTGCTGAAAGAGGCATTGAGGAGGGGAGGAGAGACAGTCTTGAATCACGATGCCACCTCTTCCCCAGTATACAGCAGCAGCCATGTAGCACAGGGACAGAATCTGTGCATTTGGAGGAGAGACAGTGCAATGACTAGAGGGCTTTACACTGAACTCAGCGCTGTTCTGTCAGCAGAAAATAAAGCCATGTTGGGCTTAGCCAGCGCCCCATCCACAGAGGGAGCATTTGGACCAGGGCTAGCCTGAGGGGAATTACCCATCCCGCAGTCAGAGCTTGAGTTTCTTGGCAAGCCTTGCCACCGTGGGCCAAAGTGTTCTGAGTTCCTAGGTAAACCTGAAAGGCAGTCTAGGACACAAGGACTGCAATTTCTAGGCAAGTCCTCATGCTGGGCTGGGCTCAGAGTCAGTGGACTAGGGTGACATGTGACCTAGGGAAACACCAGCTGGGGGGCTGAAGAAGTATTTATGCCAGTCCCTGCACTCCAATTCCAGCCAGCAGCAACAAAAGTGCTGGCAGCAACAAAAGTGACTCCTTCTTTCTGCTTAAGGAGGGGAGAGTTAAGAGTAAAGAGGACTTTATCTTGCAACTTGGATATCAACTCAGCCACAGGAGCATAGAGCACTGGTCAGAGTCATAACACTCCCCATTCTAGGCCCTGGCTCATGGAAGATATTTCTAGACATATCCTGGGCCAAAAGGAAACCCACCGACTTGAATGGAAGGACACAGTCCTGGCAGGATTTGTCATGTGCTGACTAAAGAGCCCCTGGGCCCTGAATAACCAGCAGCAATAACCAGATAGTACACCATGGGCCTTGGGCTCTGAAACATACTGACTTCAGGTGTCTCCAAGCACATTCCCAGCTGTGGTGGCTATGGTGAAAGATTCCTTCTGCTTGAGAAAAGCACAGGGAAAAGTAAAGGGGTCTTTTTCTTGCACTTCAGGTACCAGCTCAGCCACTGGGGTAGAACAATAAGTAAGCTCTTGGGGTCCCCAAGTCCAGATCTATGCTCTTGAACAGAATTTCTGGACCTGCCCTGGGCCCGAGGGGAGCCCATTCTCCTGAAAGGAGAGTCCCTGGCTCGGCAGCATTCACTACAGCCTGACTGATGAGCCCTGGGGTTTAAGTGAACATCAGTAGTGGCTTGGAAGAACCCGCTGTGTGCTGGTGATGGTGGTGGCCACAGGGAGAGGCTCCTGTACTTGTGGAAAGGGGAGAACGTGAAAGACTTTGTATTGCGGTTTGAGTGCTAGCTTAACCACAGTAGAGTAGAACATCAAGGAAATTTCTTAAGTTTTTGACTGCAGTCCCTGGCTCCCAAACAGCATCTCTGGACCCACCCAAAGCCTAGGGAAACTTATACCCCAAAGGGACGAATATAAAACTGGCTGGTTTCACCATCTGCTGATTATAGAGCCCTAGGGCCTTGAGTAAACATAGGGGGTATCATATCACCCCAGTTAAATTGCCTTTTATCCAAAAGACAGACAATAACAAATACTGGAGATGTAGAGAGAAGGGAACCCTGTACACACTTGGTGGAAATGTAAATTAGTACAACCCATACAGAGAACGGTTTGGAGGTTCCTCATAAAACTAAAAGTAGAGCTACCATATGATCCAGCCATCCCACTGCTGGGTATACACCCCAAAGAAAGGAAATCAGCATATCAAAGAGATATCTGCACTCCCATATGTGTTGCAGCCCTGTTCACAATAGCCAAGATTTTGAAGCAACCTAAGTAACCATCATCAGATGAATGCATAAAGAAAATGTGGTACATATACACAATAGAATACTATTCAGTCATAAAAAAGAATGAGATCTAGTCATTTGCAACAACATGGATGGAATTGGAGGTGATTACGTTAAGTGAAATGAGCCAGGCACAGAAAGACAAACATACGTCCTCACTTATTTGTAGGATCTAAAAGTCAAACCAATTGAACTCATGGAGATACAGAGTAGAAGGATGGTTACTAGAAGCTGGGAAGGTTAGTGGGTGTGGGAGGGGGAGTGGGGATGGTTAATGGGTACAAAAAAATAGAATGAATGTCTTAGTATTTGATAGCACAACAGAGTGACTATAGTCAATAATAATTTAATTGTTCATTTTAAAATAACTAAATTAGTATATTTGGATTGTTTGTAACATAAAGGATAAATGCCAGAGGGGATAGATACCCCTTTTTCATGATGTGATTATTATTCATTGCGTGCCTGTATCAAAATATCTCATGTGCCCCATAAATATATATACCTAATATGTACCTACAAAAATTAAAAATCAGAAACTCTTTTAAAAAAGGAATTGTGTAGATCCAGTTTTCCATTGTCATATAATTCTAAAGTAATTGGAAATATGCTTTCTGTTTTCTTTTCCTGTCTTTCAAAATTTATGTTTAAAATATAATTTCCAGAAGGAGGAAAAAACTAACATTGTTTGAATACCACACATTAACTCTACACAATAGGTATTTTTATTGCCATTTTCTTTAGAGATATAAAAACAAAGTCTTAAATTGATTAAGTAACTTGTCAATTTTTAAATTGCAGAATAAGTCCTGCTCTAGAATTAATACATGTGTTTAATCATAACATTTATATACTTTTTCTATAATGTTATTATCCTACTGATCACACCTGCAAGAAAAACCTACAGTGCAGAAGATGAAAACTGAAAGATAATTTTTTATCATATAATACTGAAAATATATAGCATGGGAAATCTATTTTAATCTGTTAAAATATCCAACTATCATACAAGATCTGTAGGTGTATTTGCATGTGTAATATTTAGTTAATCCACTGTATTTTAGGCTCCTCATTGGGGGAGGGTGACACATCTGTTTTGTTTGCTCCTATATCACCAGCGCCTAGTATGGAACCTGGCACAGAGAAAGAGCTCAATAAATACTGATTGAATGGATGTTCTTGGATGCTCCATTTCACTCACTATCTCATAGATTACTAAACTTTTATACTGCTTTCTAATCTACAAATTTTCTTCTTTAATCAGTTTGCTAATTCATTCGGCTTTTGATACACAGGAATAAAATCTAATAATTCATGATGCCATTTTAGAAGTTATTTTGTTGTGGCCGGGCACGGTGGCTCACACCTGTAATCCCAACACTTTGGGAGGCTGAGAGGGGCAGATCACCTGAGGTCAGGAGTTCAAGACCACCAACATGCTGAAACCCTGTCTCTACTAAAAATACAAAAATTAGCTGGGCATGGTGGTGTATGCCTGTAATCCCAGCTACTTGGGAGGCTGAGGCAGGAGAATCGCTGGAACCCAGAAGGCAGAGGTTGCAGTGAGCCGAGATCACACCACTGCACTCCAGCCTGGGTGACAGAGAGAGACTCCATCTCAAAACAATAAAAATAAAAATAAATAAAATAGAAGTTAATAGCCGAGCACGGTGGCTCGCGGCCTGTAATCCCAGCACTTTGGGAGGCTGAGGTGGGCGGATCATTAGGTCAGGAGATCAACACCATCTTGGCTAACATGATGAAACCCCATCTCTACTAAAAAATACAAAAAATTAGCCAGGTGTGGTGGCGGGCACCTGTAGTCCCAGCTACTCGGGAGGCTGAGGCAGGAGAATGGTGTGAACCCGGGAGGCAGAGCTTGCAGTGAGCCGAGATCGCGCCACTGCATTCCAGCCTGGGCAACACAGTGAGACTCTGTCTCAAAAAAAAAAAAAAAAAAGAAGAAGTTATTTTGTGGTTTTTGTTGTATGCTACCAGACAGATGGTGCTAGAAAAGAGAACATACTTTGAGAAGCATTCTTACAGTGGACACTGTTGGGGTCTCACCCAGATCCTCTATTCCAGGGAATTGCCCTCAGCTGACAGAAGTTGCCTAGCCTGCTAGGTTTATACCCCTTTCCTTACAGCCTGCCTCTCACAACCCCTTCCAGGACACTCAACAGCAAATAACTGACTGAAATGTATGTACCAAAAGCCAGTCCTTTCAGCTCAATGTAAGATTAATTCTGTGGTACAATTTGTGTGTCAGAACTTCCTTGTGGAATCACACTGAATCTAGTCTGAAACTGAGACCACATTGATGCTTAGCTTTCCCCTCTGTCCTATCCTGCTTCCCTATCTTCCTGTGTGACTCCTCCTTTCCTGAAAGAACTTTCTAAATAAAATATTTGAACAAGAATTCTGCTTTCAGGCTCTGCTTCTAGGGAATTCAGTGCAACAATATAGGAAAACACAGAGTAATGTGAATTAACATTTCTAATATAAATGTTTGATACAAGTAATCAGAACCCGAGCCAAAAACTGACATTCTGTTCAAAAAATTTATCCTTATTTTCAATTACAATATCTACTTCTTTATAATAACTTTTCATCAAAACCTAAAATAGGCTGGGCATGGTGTCTCATCCTGTAATCCCAGCACTTTAGGAGGTCAAGGCTGGAGGACAGCTTGTGCTCAGGAGTTTGAGACCAGCCTGGGCAACACAGCAAGACTTCGTCTCTACTAAAAATAAAAACAAAACAAAACAAAAATCCTAAAACAACAGAATAATAATTCCTGAAAGTTAATGTGAGTTAATTTTCTTTGTTTACATTATACCCTCTGGGGTTTTTACTTTCAATAGTCTTTGGGGTATAGGTGGTTTTCGGTTACATGGATAAGTTCTTTAGCAGTGATCTCTGAGATTTTAGTCCACCTGTCACCCAAGCAGTGTACACTGTACCCAATTTGTAGTCTTTTATCTCTCACCCCCCTCACCTTCCCCCACAGGAGTCCCCAAAGTCCATTATATCACTCTTAGGCCTTTGTGTCCTAATGTGAGTTAATTTTCAATAAATAATTAAATCTATGTGTAAAATAATATAAAATCCACTGCTGAAATGAAAAAGGAGTTATACATATGTGTAAAGAGTTTTAATCAACAAACACTGACAGTCACAAACACTGAATTACCAGTCATTTATCAAATATTTAAGTGGTTTTAAATATTTGAAACTACTAAGGTAGATCCCTTATATGCAAATATAAATACAATATGTTACTTAATATAAAGGAACGTAGAATCCTCCTAGATGAAATGGATCTCTAAACAGATAAATGATTCCTAAACTAACTACTAATTTTTAAATAATGATAATTATAGAAAAACTTAAAAATTATCAAAATTCTACTGTTTGGAGATTAATATTAAATTAATTTAACATTCTTTATAAATATATATCCTTTTAATTCTTTTCCTATGTTAAATATATAGAAACACATTTTAATAAAAAATAAGATTGCTTATATATACTATTTTATAACCTGCTTTTAAAAAATTACAGTATATTCTCAGTATATCCTCATGTAATTAAATATTCTTCTATAACATCAATTTCAAGGATGCACAGTATTGCATTATATGGGTGTATCATATTTTGTTTACATAATTAATTATTATTGGATGCTGATTTTTTGCAGTATTGCTTTCTTATTAGTGTTGCTACAGTGAACCTGTGAAACTAAATCCATGTGAACATAAATGATTATTTACTTGGGATAGATTTGTAAAGTGGAATTGCTGAATCAAAGCAGTGAGTGTTTCTAAGGCTTTTGTTATTTATCACCAAATTGTCTTTATGATTGTGCCCATTTCACCAAACTTTAGCCAGTAATGACTGCAAGTATATACATGGCTGGGCGTGGTGGCTCACGCCAGTAATCCTAGCAATTTAGGAGGTCAAAATGGGCGGATTGCCTGAGCTGAGGAATTCCAGACCAGCCTTGGCAACGTGGTGAAACCCCGTCTCTACTAAACATACAGAAAATTAGCTGGGCATGGTGGTCTGCACCTGTAATCTCAGCTACTTGGGAGGCTGAAGCAGGAGAATAGCTTGAACCCGGGAGGTGGAGGTTGCAATGAGCCGAGATCATGCCATTGCACTCCAGCCTGGGCAACAGAGAGACTCTGTCTCAAAAAAAAATAATTATATACATATATACATATATAAATATATGTATAAGTATATACAAATATACATATATAAGTATATGTATAAGTATATACAAATATACATATATAAGTATATATATAAGTATATACAAATATACATATATAAGTATATGTATAAGTATATACAAATATACATATATAAGTATATGTATAAGAATATACAAATATACATATATAAGTATATGTATAAGTATATACAAATATACATATATAAGTATATGTATAAGTATATACAAATATACATATATAAGTATATGTATAAGTATATACAAATATACATATATAAGTATATGTATAAGTATATACAAATATACATATATAAGTATATGTATAAGTATATACAAATATACATATATAAGTATATGTATAAGTATATACAAATATACATATATAAGTATATGTATAAGTATATACAAATATATATAAGTATATATAAAAATTATATTTTTTATATTTTATATATATATAATTCTTGTTAAAAATTACAAGATTTTTTGTCCAATTTGATAAGTGAAATGGTACCATATTTAAGTTGTTTTTCTCTGCATACTAGAGATGGAGTCTCCGTCTTGTCGCCCATGCTGGAGTGCAGTGGCACAATCTCGGCTCACTGCAACCTCTGCCTCCTGGGTTCAAGTAATTCTCCTGCCTCAACCTCCTGAGAAGCTAGGATTACAGGCACCCATCACCATGCCCGGCTAATTTTTGTACTTTTAGTAGAGACAGGGTTTTGCCATGTTGGCCAGGCTGGTCTTGAGCTCCTGACCTTAGGTGATCTGCCCGCCTCGGCCTCCCAGATTGCTGGGATTACAGGCATGGGCCACCACGCCTGGTCATTTTTTTTTTTTTACTTCTAATAGATAATTCATAATATAATTTAGTTTTTAAATGGAAATATTAATAATATTTCAGGCAATAAAAATATGAAATAAATGATTTTTATTAGTAATATTTCCATAAAGATTGATTTGTTATCTTATGACCCTGTTCATGAACTAGGTACTACTATTGTCTCCCATTTTCTGAATGAAGAAACTAAGGCTTAGAGAGGCTAAGTCACCTAAGATAAAAAATAAGAGAGCCAGATTCTAACCCCAGGCTGCCTAAATCCAGATTCTGAGTTGTTAATCTCTACCATACATTCCCACCTTTAAATGCAAACTTGCAAACTGTCAAAATGAAATTACAATTTTTTAAAAATGACATATTGGGGAACACCAAACATATACCTGGACCCAACCTATCTTTCCAGCCTTCATTCCTGTCATTTCCCCAGAAGTCTTCTCCTATATCATCCTTCAAGGCTCAATCTTTAACATAAACCCCTCTGTTAAATCTCCTCAATCTTTTTTGTTTGAATTAATACGTTTCACTTCTTATCTTATAATAGTTTTAGTTTGAACTAATAGATTTCATTAATTATAACAGTTTTTGATTTATTAAAAAAATTGAACAGAAAGATCAGAGAATTTACATGTACTCTCTCTGCCTTTTGGGCACTCCCCTGATTTTTGAAGGCAGAAATAGGCCCTCCCTTTGCTGTGTGCTCATAATAACATATACACAATTCAGTATTCTATTTAATCCACATAGCAGTTATACTTCACAGTAAACTGCAAGTTTCTTGAGAACAGGTATGTTTTATCTGTTTCCCAAAGGCCTAGCACAGTTTCCACCATATACCATGTGTATAATTGCAAAATAGAAGTTACCAGGCACTTGTGAAGCCTGATTTGTTATCTTATGACCCTGTTTGTGAACTAGGTACTATTATTGTCTCCCATTTTCTGAATGAAGAAACTAAGGCTTAGAGAGGCTAAGTCATTGAGGATAAAAAATGGGAGAGCCAGATTCTATCCCAGGCTGTCTAAATCCAGATTTTGAGTTGTTAATCTCTACCATACATTCCCACCTTTAAATGCAAACTTGCAAATAGTTTAAAATTTGTTTCCTCATCCATTAACTGGAGTTATATCAAACAACCTACATACCTCATAGGGTGGTTGGGAAAATTGACATAATTCTCTATTTTGCAAGCTATTTTGATAATTATTAGTATTGTTTTCAGTTGGGATGTCTTTATCAAGGCTCCAATTTAGTATAGTTTAGCCACTATACTACACATAAGGAATGGAAAAATAAAAGAAATAAGAACCTTATGAGAATGAAGTTACCAAAGTCCAAACACACATAATATATAAGTGCTGTTATACAGGTAGCTATTAATATATCAACAATGTGAGATGGAAGAATTAAGTCCACATGTGAGACTCAGAGAGAGTTTCACAGGGAGGAAATGCTGGTGTCCCTACGTTACTAGACAAGAGCTTCTGTCCTTTTTTCCAAACATTTTCTTGCCATTTAAAATATTTTTATAGATTTAGGGGATACAAATACAGTTTTGGATATGAATATATTACATAGGGCTGAAGTCTGGGTTTATAGTGTAACCATCACCTACATAGTGTACATTTTACTAAACAGATAATTTCTCGTCCCTCACTCCCCTCCCACCTCTCACCTTTTGGATTCTTCAAAGTCTCTATGTCCATGTGTACACATCGATTAGTTCCCACTTATAAGAACATGAGGTATTTGACTTTCTGTTTCTGAGTTATTTCAGTTACTATAATGGCCTCAAGTGTTTTTTTGTTTTGTTTTGTTTTGTTTTGTTTTTGAGCAACAAGGCTGTTTATTTCACCTGGGTGCAGGCGGGCTGAGTCCGAAAAGAGAGTCAGCAAAGGGTGGTGGATTATCATTAGTTCTTAAAGGTTTTGGGATAGGCAGTGGAGTTAGGAGCAATGTTTTTCGGGCAGGGGATGGATCTCACAAAGTACATTCTCAAGGGTGGGGAGAATTACAAAGAACCTTCTTAAGGGTGGGGGAGATTACAAAGTACATTGATCAGATAGGGCAGGGCAGAAACAAATCACAGTGGTGGAATGTCATCAGTTAAGGCTATTTTCACTTGTTTTGTGGATCTTCAGTTGCTTCAGGCCATCTGGATGTATACGTGCAGGTCACAAGGGATATGATGGCTTAGCTTGGGCTCAGAGGCCTGACATTCCTGTCTTCTTATATTAATAAGAAAAATAAAACAAACTAGTGGTAAAGTGTTGGGGCGGCGAAAATTTTTGGGGGTGGTATGGAGAGATAATGGGCGATGTTTCTCAGGGCTGCTTTGAGTGGGATTAGGGTTGACGTGGGTACCTAGAGTGGGAGAGATTAAGCTGAAGGAAGATTTTGTGGTAAGGGGTGATATTGTGGGGTTGTTAGAAGGAGCATTTGTCATATGGAATTATTGGTGATGGCCTGGATGCTGTTTTGTATGAATTGAGAAACTAAACGAAAGACACAAGGTCCGAATAAAAGAAGGAGAAAAATAGGTATTAAAGGACTAAGAATTGGGAGTACCCAGGATGTCCAATTAGAGATTGTCCGAGGGGATTCAACGTTATTGTTTGCTTGGTTGGCGAGTTTTTGGGCTCTAACCTTGAGTTTTTTTATGTTGTCATATACCAGGCCAGATTGATTTAGGTAAAAACAACACTCTTCATTTAAACATGTACAGAGTCCTGTCTTTTTTAACAGTGAATAAGTCGAGGACTTCACGATTTTGGAGGAAAGAGAAATGCAAAGCCAGCAATTGTTTGTTAAAGAAGGATTAGAAATGGCTAGGAGAGAGTGAGTTTGATAGTGTGGTGGAGATAGCTGGGGAGAGGTAGAGGGTGGCATAAGAACGGGAATGAGAATAAGAGTGAGTATAAAAGTAAATAATGGGATTTCATCAGGGTGAAAGTATTGGAGGGTACCTTGCCACAGAAGATCTTCTATCCACTTCAAGAGAGACTTAACGGTGGCGATTTGAGGTAAAACCAGGAGCCACTAAATACCAGAAGCCTGAGAAACTGAGGTGGGAAGGCCAAACCGAGGAACTATGTCTGACAGAAGGGAAGAAATGACCGCGGTGGCCTTCTCAGACCCTGTGGGAAAGGCCTCTACCCATCCAGTGAAAGTGTCTACCCAGACCAAGAGGTATTTTAGTTTCCTGACTTGAGGCATGTGAGTAAAGTCAATTTGCCAGTCCTGGGCGGGGGCAAATCCCTGAGCTTGATGTGTAAAGAAGGGAGGGGGCCTGAACAATCCCTGAGGAGTAGTAGAATAGCAGATTGAAGTTTTATCCATGTTGCTGTAAAAGACATGATTTCATTCTTTTTATGGCTGAGTAGTATTCCATCGTGTGTGTGTGTGTGCATATCACGTTTTCTTTATCCAGTCATTGATTGTTGGACACAAGTTTATTCTATATCTTTGTTATTGTGAATAGTGCTGCAATAAACATAAAAGTACAGGTATCTTTTTTATACAACTATTTCTTTTCATTTGGGTAGATACCCAGTAGTGAGATTGCTAGCTCGAATGTCAGTTCTATTTTTAGTTATTTGAGAAACCTCCATACTGCTTTCTACAGAGGTTGTATTAATTTACATTCCCACCAAAGTGTTTAAGAGTTCCCTTTTCTCTGCATTCTCACCAACATCTTTTGTTTTTCTGACTTTTGAATAATAGCTACTCTAGCCAGGAATGGTGGCTAATGCCTATAATCCCAGAACTTTGGGAGGCTGAGGCAGGAGGATTGCTTGGGCCCAGGAGTTCAAGACCCACCTGGGCAACATAGGGAGATGTTGTCTGTACACAATTTAAAAATTAGCCAGGCTTTGTGGCATGCATGTATGGTCCCAGCTACTTGGGAGGGTAAGGAGGGGGAATTGCTTGGGCCTGGGATGTTGAGGCTGCAGTGAGCCATGATCATGTTGCTGCACTCCAGCCTTGGAGATAGAGCAAGACCCTGTCTCAATAATAATAATAATAGCAACTCTGACTGGTATAAGATATTTTATCATTGTGGTTTTAATTTGCATTTCTCTAATAATTAATGATGTTAAGCAATTTTTTCATGTTTGTTGGCCATGTGTATATCCTCTTTTGAAACATGCCTGTTCATGTCCTTTGCCCATTTTTAAATGGGTTTGTTTGCTTTTTACTTGTTTGAGATCCTTGTAGATTCTGGATATTAATCCTTTCTTGGATACACAGCTTGCAAATCTTTTCTCCCATTCTGTAGATTGTCTTTTACCTGTTGATTACTTCTTTTGTGGTACAGAAACTTTTTAGTTTAATTGTCTCGTTTGTATATTTCATTGTTGTTGTTGCATTTGCTTTTGATGTGTTAGTCATAAGTTATTTGCCTATGACAATGCCTAGAAGATTTTCCCTAGGTTTTCTTCTAGGATTTTTATAGTTTTAGGTATTACATTTAAGTCTCTAATCCATCTTCAGTTAATTTACAAACTTTAAATCAACAATAGTTAAAAAAAAGTCTTTATATATATATTTTTTTAATTATACTTTAAGTTCTAGGGTACGTGTGCACAATGTGCAGGTTTGTCACATATGTATATATGTGCCTTGTTGGTTTGCTGCACCCATTAACCCATCATTTACATTAGGTATATCTCCCAATGCTATCCTTCCCACCTCCCCCCACCCCACAACAGGCCCGGTGTGTGATGTTCCCCACTCTGTGTCCAAGTGTTCTCATTGTTCAATTCCCACCTATGAGCGAGAACACACGGTGTTTGGTTTTCTGTCCTTGCGACAATTTGCTCAGAATGATAGTTTCCAGCTTCATCCACTTCATCCATGTCCCTACAAAGGACATGAACTCATCCAAAAAAAAGGTCTTTATATAATGATAAAGAGATCAATTTAACAAAAAGATCTAGCAATCCTAAATATATATGCACCCAACACCACAGCACCCAAATTCATAAAGTAAATACTACTAGACCTAAGGAAATAGATAGACAGCAACACAATAATAGTGGGGGACTACACACTGACAGCATTAGACATACCATTGAGGCAGATAATCAAAAAAGAAACTCTGGACTTCAATCAGACTCTAGACCAAATGAATCTAACAGACATTTATAGAACATTCTGCCCAACAATTGCAGAATATATATTCTTTTCATCAATGCATGGGCCATTCTCCAAAATAGAACATATGTTAGGCCACAAAATAACTCAATACATTTTAAAGAATCAAAATCATATCAAGTATCTTCTAGGACAACAGTGTAATAACACTAGAATAATACCCAGAGGAACTCTCAAAACTATACAAATACATGGAAATCAAACAACCTGATTCTGAATGATATTTAGGTTGATAACAGAATTAAAGTGGAAAGTAGGCCAGGCACAGTGGCTCACACCTGTAATCCCAACATTTTGGAAGGCCAAGGTGGGTGGATCACGAGGTCAGGAGTTCAAAACCAGCCTGGCCAAGATGGAAACCCCGTCTCTACTAAAAATACAAAAATTAGCCAGGCACAATGGCAGGCACCTGTAATCCCAGTTACTTGGGAGGCTGAGGCAGGAGAATCTCTTGAACTTGGGTGGCAGTGGTTGCAGTGAGCCAAGATCATGCCACTGCACTCTAGCCTGGGCAATACAGTGAGACTCCATCTCAAGGAAAAAAAAAAAAAAGTGGAAAGTAAAAAAATTTTTGAAACAAATGAAAATAGAGACAAAACATATCAAAACCTCTGGGATACAGCAGAAGTGATACTCAGAGGGAAGTTCATGGCATTAAAGGCCTACGTCAGAAAGAAAGATCACAAATTAACAATCTAACATTGCACCTCAAGAAAACAGCAAAACAAGAAAAACCAAAGGTAGCAGAAGAAAATAAATAACAGAACAGAACTAAGTGAAATTGAGACCAAAAACAATATAAAGCATCCATAAAACAAGGAGTTGATTTTTTGAAAAGATAAACAAAATTGATAGACCACTAGCTAGAAAGACCAACAAAAAACAGCAGATTCAAATAAACACAAACAGAAATGAAAAAGAAGTTACTACTGATACCACAGAAATAAAAAAGATCATCAAAGAATACAGTGAGCATACTATGAGCATGCACAAACTAGAAAACCTAGAGAAAATGGATAAATTCCTGGCAAAAAATCTCTTAATACTGAACCAAGAAGAAATAGAAATCCTGAACAGACCAATAACTAGTAGTGAGATTGAATGAGAAATAAAAAAAATCTTCCTACAAAGAAAAGCCCAGGACCACAGGGATTCATAATCAAATTCTACAGAATTACAAAGACGAACTGGTACCAATCCTACCAAAACTGTTTCCAAAAATCGAGGAGGAGGGAATTTTCCCTAACTCATTCTACAAAGCCAGTATCACCCTGATACCAAAGCCAAACAAGGACACAACAGAAAAGGAAAACTATGAGTCAATATCCCTGATGAACATAGATGTGAAAATCCTCAGCAAAATACTAGCAAACTAAATCCAAAAGCACATCAAAAAGATAATACACTATGATCAAGTGGGTTTTATTCAAAAGATGCAAGGATGGTTCAACATATGCAAACTCATAAATGTGATTCACCACATAAACAGAATTAAAAACAAAAATCATATGATCATCTCAATAGGTGCTGAAAAGCCATTTGGCAAAATTCAGCATCCTTTCACAATAAAAACCCTCAAGAAACTAGGCATAGAAGGAACATACATCAAAGAATAAAAGCCATATATGATAAAACCACAGCAAATATCATACTGAATGGGGAAAAGTTGAAAGCATTTCCCCCAAGAACTGGAACAAGACAAAAATGCCCACTTTCACCACTCTTATTCATCAGAGAACTAGAAGCCCTGGCTAAAGTAATCTGGCAAAAGAAATAAATAAAAAGTATCCAAATTAGAAAAGAGGAAGTCAAATGATCTCTGTTCACTGATGATATGATCTTATACCTAGAAAACCCTAAACACTCCTCCAAAAGAGTCCTAGACTTGATAAATTACTTCAGTAAAGTTTTAGGATACAAAATCAATGTACAAATATCAGTAGCATTTCTGTATACCAAAAACAATCAAGCTGAGAACCATATCAAGAACTTAATCCCATGTACAGTAGCCACAAAAAATTCAAATGCCTAAAAATAAATTTAACCAAGGAAGTAAAAGATCTCTACAAGGAGAACTACAAAACATTGATGAAAGAAATCACAGATGACACAAACAAGTGGGAAAACATCTCATGCTCATGAATTAGCAGAATTAATATTGTTAAAATTACCATACTATTTAAAGCAATCTACATTTATTTAATGTAGATTTATTCAATGCAATTCCTATCAAATTACCAATGTGATTTTTCACAGAATTAGGAAAAATAGTTCTAAATTTATATGGAACCAAAAAGGAGCCCAAATAGCCAAAGCAATTCTAAGCAAAAAGAATAAAGCTGGAGACATCACATACTGGTATAAAAATAGATCAGTGGAACAGAATACAGAACCAAGGAACAAAGCCACATACCTACAACCAACGAATCTTTGACGAAGTCAAGAAAAATATACATTGGAAAGGACACCTTATTCAACAAATGGTGCTGGAAAAATTGGATAGCTGATATGGTTTGGCTCTGTGTCCCTGCCCAGTGAGGTGTCAGAGCACTGGCACCGGAAAGAGATCGACTCGCAAGTTGGTAAAAATAATTTACCAACAACAGTATAAGTTTGAAAAAGCAAAGTTTATTAGAACGGAAGAATGCTGCAAAAGGATGCAGTGGGGTGCCTCACTGAGAAGATTGAGTGATTCCTTAGGGGTATTTATGGACCTTAAGGTGGGAGCTCAGGGTTGTAAAACGAGTTTCAGCATGGCATTCCAGAGATATATAGTTTTAGGTACTTATAAAAGTTGAAAGGGTCCTGGAACCAGATGTAACCAGGTGGCCTTGCTCCTTTCTAAATTCCTCAGATAAGGAATTTTTGTCTCTGGGGTCTGTTAAATGGTCACTAGGTGATTTCTGCTCTCCTCATTTTCCCCCTGACAAATATTTTGGTCAAATCTTTGACCCTTTATATTCCCCCATGCTCATGTCTATGTGCTGCCTTTTGGGGTCTCAATAAGAGGGGCATCAAGTGGGGTCTAATAAGAGGGACATCAAGTCTGTCTGGCTACTTCCTGCTGAAAGGAGCAATGAAGGGATAGGTTGTGTTTTTCTCTTTCTTGCTCTCTGTCTTGAAGGGAATAAAGGGTCATGAAAAACTCATTCATGGCAGGGGCAGGAGGCAGAGACCAGATTCTATCACGAGGCCCCATGTAAATGGAAGTTGCTGTTGCAGGCTGGAATTGAGATTACATAGCCATCTGTAGGTGGAATTTTTGTAATTTGTAAGATATAAACTTAATGAGAGCATTAAAAAGGCAGGGACTGAATATTAGAAGAATGATAAGGAACAAAGATCCAAAGAATGGGAGAAGCCAAGTGATTTTTGGAAACCAATCAGTAAAGGTTTTGGTCTAGTCTTGGTTACTCTGGGAAAGTGTGTGTAGCCATTTGGCTTGTTTGAAAATTTCTTGGACATCAGTTTCCACTTCTCCGGACACATTAATGTAGGTGTAACAGGTTTTGTTGATGGCAGCACAGACTCCTCCTCGTTCAGCTAGGAGATAATCCAAAGCTCATCTATTATCAAAAACCATTCCTGCTAGTGAGGCTAAAGACTTTTCTATTGCTTATATACTTTTTGCTAAGTCTGTTTCAAAGGAAGCGGTAAGTTCTCGTAGTGTGATTTCATGGTAAGTAAAACCTCCCCAAGGAGCGAGAGTTGCGATAGTTCCCACAACTCTGGCCAGAATAAGTCCTAGGGCGCTTTTTTTTTGTAGAATGGAATTCTGAATTGGAAGTTATGTTCAAGACAGTGATTTGGGTAAAAGCTACTGTTCTCAGGTACAATCACCATAATAAAGAGAATTAGTAAGGTGGGATAGGGCCAAAACTTAAAAAGGCTTTAAATAATTATTGGTGGTGCCACAAAGACACAAGAGTCCAGGAGGGACAGGTAATGTAGTTTGAGGCTTTTTTGGACTAACAGGGCCATTGCTGCTAAGCACAGGGGGCTATCCCTTCAAAACCAAGTCTAAAGTTTTTGAAAAATATGCTATAGGCCAGGTATGGCAAGTCAATCCTATAATCCCAGCTACTTGGGAAGCTGAGGCAGGAGAATCACTTGATCCCAGGAGGCAGAGGTTGTGGTGAGCTGAGATCATGCCACTGCTCTCCAGCCTGGGCAACAGAGTGAGATTCCATCTCAAAACAAACAAATAAATAAATAAATAAAAAGATCTTATCTTACACATGACAACTCCAGTAACTAAACAACAGCTTTGGTCCTTTCAGGGTGTGGCTGGGTCTGGTAGAATACGGATTCTTTCCTTTGGATTAATAGTGAAACCTTTGTATGAAGCCCTGAAGCCCTCTTTATCCTGGACTAATGATATGAAGGTTGCTCTAAATACTTTAAAATGGGCCTTAATCTTGGCCCTGGCTTTAGCTCTACCAAATCTAACTAAGCCTTTAGCTGGTTATAGGCACATACCACCATGCCCAGCTAATTTTTGTATTTTTTTTTTTTTAGTAGAGACGGCGTTTTACTATGTTGGCAAGGCTGGTCTCAAACTCCAGACCTCATGATCCACCCACCTTGGCCTCCCAAAGTTCTGGGAAGATAAGATCTTTATGAGTGCTAGAGATCCTATTTGTATGGGGGATTAAGATAAGACCCCAAAATTGAAGTCTTTGTGTGGATATTTGTACCTTAGAAGGAGATACTTTGTACTCACAATCAGAACGATTGTTTAGTACTAATACTGTATTTTGATCTGAAACTGTTAGGACTACAGATTAGCACATACTGGAGTGGATTGCTATCTGGGAGAAGCTGCAGGGTGGACAGGTCTTTAGCTAGGGGCTGTCCAAAAAGGTGGGGGCTATCTCTGAATCCTTGAAGCAAAACTGTCCAAGTTAACTGCTGAGTTATTTGAGTGTCTGGGTCTTGCCATTCAAAAGCAAATAAAAATTGTCTATCCAGGTGTACAGGAATGCAGAAAAAGGCATCCTTAAGATCAAGTACAGTAGGCATCCTTAAGATCAAGTACAGTAAGCCAAGCTGTGGTGGAGGGAATTTGTTCAAAAAGGGGGTAAGGGTTTGGGACAATAGGATTAATAGGAATAACAGCTTCATTAATAATTCTAAGGTCCTGTACTAGTTGGTAGGAGCCATCTTGTTTCTTTACAGCTAAAATGGGAGTGTTGCAAGCGAGTTACATGGGTGCAATAATTCATAGCTTAAAAGTTTTGTTATTAGGGGCTTTAACTCTTTTCATGCTTCTGGTTCCAAGGGATGTTGGGGGGTTCTGGGAAACTTATTGGGATTTTTAAGCTGAATGACGACGGGAGCAGCTGATAATTGAATGACCAGGAATAGAAGTATTCCAAACTTCAAATGGCACTTGTTTTAGAATGCAAGGTTCTATAGACTGTAGTGGCTCTTTCAGTGAAGTATGAGTTAAAACGGCTAGAAATTGAGGCCTTAACTGTAAATTAACTTGTAATTCTGTGAGTAAATCATGAGCCAGTATTGGAACAGGGCAGCTTGGCAAGATTAAAAAGGAGTGAGTAAAGGAATAGCCTTCCATTTTACAAGGGAGTGGTGGTGTGAAACAGCCTCATTGAGGTTTTCCATCAATACCTGTAAGGAAAATGGAGGACTGGCATATTGGGATGTAATAAACGTTTAAAGCTGAATAACTGGCCCCTGTATCTATACGGAACATTATTTCTTGTTCAGCCGCAATCAAATTTACCCAAGGCTTGTTCACAGAGATGGAAAAGATAGGGGCCTGGATGGCCTCAAGGCCCCATCAGTCATCTAGAGGACGACTTTCAGAGGCTTGATCATAATCCAGGAATAAAGTTAGAGGTGCTTGTCCTTGCCCTTTCTCTTTCCCTTGCCCTTTCCTGTCCTGCAGGATCCCCTTGTTGGGAGGTTGGCGAGGTTGTGGCTGTGACAGCCCGGAAGGAAGAGGTGGCCTTCCTCATGAGAAGAGAGAGGACACTTGCTCTTCCAAGGACCCTCTTGTTTGCAATGAGGACAGGGTCCTGGAAGTGGCTTGTAACCTGGCGGTTTGGAACATTCTCTACTCCAGTGTCCTGGATTTCTGCAGCAATGACAGGCCCCCATTCTGTTAGTAGTGTAGGGATGAGCCTTGGGGTTATTAGATGAAGAAAAAGAATGTGCCAAGGCTGTTGCCATGTAATTAGCTTAGTGATGGCATTTTTCCTCCTCCAATTCAGCCTTTTTTATTTTTGATGTTTTCTCCTGGTTATTGAAAACCTCAAAGGCTGTATTTAATAAAATAGGAAAGGGAGTTTGTGGGCCTTGCTCTAATTTTTGGAGTTTTTGTCTTATGTCTGGGTAAGCCTGACTTACAAAATGTACAGCGAGAATGGATTGGCCTTCAGGGCTTTCAGGGTCTAAATTTACATATTTACGCATGGCCTCCACCAATCTAGCTTGGAAAAGGGTGAGGTTCTCAGACGGCTCCTGGGTGACTTCTTGTAATTTAGAAAATTTAACAGGTCTTAGTACAGGCTTTTTCATTCCTTCCAACAAGCAAGTTATCATATAATCTCATCCGGCCCTGCCTCTGCTTGGGCCGACATCAGCAGCCTGATACAGCCAATTGGTTTCTGTGTCAGGGACAGCATTCGTCCCAGCTTTATTATCATTAGGATTGTGAGCATGAGCTGCATGTGCCCAAGCTCAAGCTAAAGACCATATGTGTGATATTTCTTCATGGGAACAACAAGTAGTTAATACCACCAATATGTCTTGCCAGGTTAAATCAAAGGCAATAATTAAAGCCCAAAATTCTTGAATGAACTTAGAGGGATTCTGGCTAAATGACTCCAGCTTGGATTGAATTTGTGAAAGATCAGACACTGGAAAAGGAACATGAACTCGAATTGTTCCCATATCTCCATTTGCCACCTCGTGGAGAGGCAAAATATTTTGGGGGTTTTCTGAGGACTCTGTACTAGTGGCATAGGTAACTCCTCTGCAAGTATGTGAGGAGGATAAATGTATCTGGATATGGAGGGTTGACTGGGGGATGGAGCAGATGGAGAGGGTGTAGGTGAAGCAGGAGCAGGCTGAGGATGTGATAGGCAAAAGGAAGGATCATCTAAGACATCAGAATCAGAGAGAGAGGAAATTCCTTGAAATCGTATGTGACTATTTTTATGTAATTTGGGATTTTGGGATAAAGCTAAAAAGACCTGAAAAGATGAGACCTCTGAATACAAAAGAAAATTACACACTTCTTTTGAGAGTTTATGAGTTAAAATGGGACCAGTTTTTAAGAATGCAACCCAAGGGTGAGAAGGAATGAAATGAAGAATGAATTGAACCCATCTTGGGTTTTGATAAGGGACTACAAGATCGCTGAGGCATGCCTGAGGGATTTGGACCTTCCTTTTCCCTTTGGCTCACTCTATCCAGGGGTATCCCACCACGGACAGAGGGCCTTCCCTTGCCTGGATGACCAGACCAGGCGTGCCCTTGTTTGAGTGGTCAGCTCAAACCTAATGTGATGGAGAACTCATCTGTAACTTGGGATCTAGTGCTTATGACAGAGTTGAATCCAAAAGTGGGTCTGCAAACAGTGGAGTGCGTCCGCGCAGAGGTGAGATCACTGCTGCCCGTTTCCAAGGCACAGTCTACAGAGTGTTAAGTGAAAGTGGACTTGCTACCCTAACAGGCAATAGCAAATTCACTCTTTTGTCTTCGCCTTCAGGTAACGTGGGGGAGTGCCCTCGGCCAGAAACCCTCAATTGCCAAAGAGTACTCAAACTAGTTCACTGGCAGTCTGAAAATAGAAAAGAACCCTAAGGGCAACGACAGACAGGTATCCCTTCTCTAGGGCTTCAGAATCCCACGAAGAGTAGCCTCGGCCAGGGACTGTCAATTCCCAAAAGTAAAGAACCATCGAGCGAAGCAGGGAGGAAAAAGCAGGGAAAAGAGAATGGAGAAATCCCAGTAAAGTCCACATAACGGGTCACCAAGATGCTGGATGATGTGTCAGAGCCCTGGCACTGGGAAGTGGTCGACTCACAGGTTGGTAAAAAGAATTTACCAACAACAGTATAGGTTTGAAAAAGGAAAGTTCATTACAAAGAAAGAACGCTCCAAAAGGGTGCAGCGGGGTGCCTCAGCAAGAGGACTAAACACACTGTGGTGGATTTTCCTTAGGGGTATTTATGACTTTAAGGAGGGAATTTAGGATTGTAAAATGAGTTTTGGCATGGCATTCCAGAGATGTATAGAAATTTTAGTTACTCATAAAAGTTGAAAGAGGCCTGGAACTAGATGCAAACTGGTGGTCTTTGTTCCTTTCTAAATTCCTCAGATAAGAAGTTTTTGTCTCCAGGACCTCTTCAGTGGTCACCAGGTGATTTTCACTCTCCTCAGTCCCCACACAAATCTCATCTTGAATCGTAATCCCCACTGTATCAAGGGAGGGACCTGGTGGGAGGTGACTGGACCATGGGGGTGGTTTCCCCCATGCTGTACTCGTGATAGTGAGGGAGTTTTCACGAGATCTGATGGTTTTAAAAGCGGCAGTTTCCCCTGCGCACTCTGTCTCTCCTGTTGCCTTGCGAAGAAAGCGTTTGCTTCCCCTCTACTTTCTGCCATGATTTTAAGTTTCCTGAGGCCTCCCCAGCCATGCAGAACTGTGAATCAATTAAACCTCTTTTGTTTATAAATTACCTATTTTATCTATAAATTGTTTATAAATTATAAGTTTATAATTTATAAATTATAGTATCTTCATATAATTTATATATAATATATAAAATATATATAATAATATATATAATTATATTAAATTTATATAAAGCTAACATTTTTTTGTGGACACACATAAATATATATTTATATATAAAATGTATATTTATATATTATTATATAACAGCATTTATATATTATATATTATATATATAATTATATAATTACATTTAATTATATAATTATATATAATATATAATTATATAAAAATTATATAAAAATATATAATTATATTAAATTATATAATTACATAATTATATAATTAAATATAATTATATAAATTATAAATTATAGTATCTTAATAGCAGTGTGAAAACAGATTAATACAATAGCCATATGTAGAAGAATACATCTGGATACATATTTCTCAGCATATACAAAAATTAAAAGTTCTTGTCCTTGACTTGGAAAACTCTGGATTTAAATCTGACCTCTGTCACTTTACTATCTATATGATCTTGAGTAAGTTACTTAACCTCTATGAATCAGGATACCTATGTCATGGGGCTACTGTGAGAATTAAATAATGTAATATATGTAAGGGATTGAGTATAGTGAGCACTCAGTAACTACAAACAAAAATAGTAGTAAGAGGGGAAAGGTAAATAGAAGCTTGCTAAGAATGGAGGGAGGAAAGTTTGAATGCAAACGTACTAAGGCAAGAGCACATGGTATCTTCAGGGAACAACAAGAAAAACATAAGACCTGAGCAGAGATTTAATGGGGAAGAATAGTGGAGAGGAAGTTGGTAGGCTGATACAAAGGATATCATACTAAAGGTTTAGTTTTTTTTTTTTTTTGAGATGAAGTCTTGGTGTGTCACCCAGGCCGGAGTGCAGTAGCATCATCTCAGCTCACTGCAACCTCTGCTGCCCGGTTCAAGCAATTCTCCTGTCTCAGCCTCCTGAGTAGCTGGGCCTATAGGTGCATGCCACCATGCCCAGCTAATTTTTGTATTTTTAGTAGAGGCAGGATTTCACCATATTGGTCAGGCTGGTCTCGAACTCCTGACCTCAGGTATTCACCCACCTCAGCCTTCCAAAGTGCTGGGATTACAGGTGTAAGCCACTGCGCCTGGCCAAGGTTTAGATTTTATTCTATAGTTTATGGGCAGTCTGAAAAATTATGAATGCAAAGGAATACTCTAATGGTAATATGGAAAATTTATTTTCTCAGGGATATATTAATAATGATATTTTCCTTTACATGGTTACTTTAAAAGATTTGCTGCTTCCCTAAGAGTGATTTTTATCATTCCTTGGAAGCTAACATATTTTCTGTGGATACATCTGTTTGTTAATAGAGGCAATGAAAAAATTGGACTTTAGATTTTTACATGAAACCTTTAAAAATATTTATTCCTTGTACAGAATTATATCTGTTTTCATGTGCAGCCAAGGTCATATGGTATGGATTCAGTGGCAATCGTGAGCCCTTATATTTATAGCACAAGTAATAGGATAACAAAGACAGAAGTAAGAAGTAATAGCCTAAATGGACAACCTATAAAGATTACATTTTTGGACACAGCTTTACCTTGGCCATATTTCTGTTCCATAATGGGTTAAATCCAAATTTACAAAACAACTATGGTATAACAGATTGGAGTGACTGGTGACACAGTCAGTCTAACTGCATGCTCTACAATCAGTCATGAAAATAATGAGTATGGACACATAGGCCATGCTTCAATTCTCTGGCTGCCAACTAACATAGCCATGGCATATGGGCAATTGTGGCATTCAAGTGTATATAACTTAATTGTCTTGATTACATGTAATAGTAAACAGAAAATAATAATGCTAAATAACAATACCCTAAACTAATCAGGGCACATCTCTGCAAATCACTTCACTGCACTGCTGTACAGACTGTTCCCTATCTTAAAAATTATAAGACATCCCAAATTACCGTGCAGTATTCATCATCAAACTGCTATTTGATAATTGTTATTACATCAAAGACCAGAGACAAAGATCAAAGAATAAGAACTACAGTTGTCTCAGCCTACATATTGAAGCCCATCCCAATTCTCACTAACTTTCCGCGTTGCCTGTACACCACAGTGATAAATGTCTCAGGCATCTAGATATGGATTTTAACTCTGGAGGAAAGCAAAAGTTTTCTTGTGGACCCCATTTATTTTGTAATAAAGGTTGTGTTATTTGTAGGTCTTAGTAGTCCTAATTTCTACAAAGTTCTATAGGAAATAAAAGGATAAAAAGAGACTTTAAAGAGACCTTGATCCCAGCTCCTAGATCTTTCTGGCAATCATTCACTCTGGGTTCTGCCATCACAAAGGACCTTATCTAAGAGTCCAGCCAGTCTGATCAAATAGCTCTAAATGTCTGATACATTTGCACATGCAATTCCTTTCTTACCACAATCCTCACTCTTCAGCACAGATATTTACTTGGCAAAGGCCCTGTTATTGATCAAGAGCCAATTCAAGTGTCTCCTTCTCTATTTTCTAAGAGACAATTTAAAACCCTCATAGGAGACCTCTACTTTTGCACTTATCACACCATGTCATAATAATTTGCTTGAAATATTTTTCTCATTTATCAGGCTATAAACATTTATTTTTATAATCTCAACTCCCATTAAAATGTCTGCTGCAAGGTGAGTGCTTAATAAATATTTTTCTGTTTATTTATGCTATGTCTTCTTTCAAAAAGAATTGAGTATGGAATACATAGATGCATTTAGTGGAATGAGATTTTTTCTAAAAAAGAAAGCAAAGAAAAAGTGTTTAACAGATTGACTGACTAAAGATCTAAAAAAAATAATTTATGTTCAGGAATTTAGGAGTGGTATGTTTTTCCCAATTTTAGAATCAATAGGGGAGAAAATAAGAATTAAAAAAAAAACTTTCCTTAAAACTTTAAGCCTGCACACTTTATGTGAAATATAAAAAGGTTATTTAAACTTTAAATCACTGGAAGAAATAAAGTAAATTCTTTTGATTATTGTAAATGTTTGTTCTGTGCTTAAGTCACCAGTCTCCATTTTTGCCATTCACATCTAAGCTTCAACATTTTAATTAAATGGCTAAGCAGTTGAATCATATGTCTAATAACATCAAAAACTATCTTCTACACCTATTAACAAACTCAATACAAAGGCAGCCCTGCTCAGAATAGGAAAGTAGGCAGTTTGTCGTGGTGCTTGCCTCTCTTCCATATTAGGGACTCTTCCACGGCATAGGTTAAACACAAATAATTTTCTAAGAGACAACTTAAAACAAGAGAACAGCAATTAAAAGCAAATAACTAAGAAGGAAATGAAGAAAAAAAGATAACATAACTATATCAGAAAAACCAGTCTGAGAGAGGCTACCACAATTGAAAACAGAACTAAGCACGAAGCTTTCTGGCAAAAAAAAGAAAATACATAGGCAGAGTGTAGCGAGTGAATCATATAAGATAATTAAAGTACAAGATCATCAAAATAAACACTTTCAGAGTTCTGAAAATTATTTACCTTTTTGTAATATTGATGATATTTTCCATAGAAGTGATAAAACCTTCAGAGATGCTCTTCCTTTGGCAATTTCTTATATCAGTTTAATTCCTCATTTCAGTTTCACACACCCTCTGTACTCTCTCAACAATCCATATCTTTTTATACACCATTTCCTCTGAGTATAATGCTTTTCCTTGTTCATCCTTGCCTGGATTGCTCCTAACTGATCCTAAGGTGTCAGTCGCTGTAGGAAACCTTTTGTCATTCATCTCCCTCCCTGGTTGTTCACAGGGGTGTTGAGGTCTCTCTCTCTATCTCTCTCTCTCTCACACACACACACGCACACACGCGTGAAAGCGCACACATGCGTACACACACACACAGGCATAGGCTAAGTATCGCTTATCATGCTACCATAGCATCTTGGGCATACAGCTATCCTAACATTTGCAGATGCTATGCATAAAAAGTAGTTTATGGGCTGGTGGTGGTGGCTCACGCCTGTATTTCAGCACTTTGGGAGGCCGAGGCTGGGGGATCACTTGAGGTCAGGAGTTTGAGATCAGCCTGGCCAACATGGTGAAACACCGTGTCTACTAAAAATACAAAAATTAGCCAGGCGTGATGGCATGTGCCTGTAATTCCAGCTACAAGGGAGGCTGAGGCAGGAGAATTGCTTGAACCTGGGAGGAGGAGGTTGCAGTGAGCCAAGGTTGTGCCTCTGCACTCGAGCCTGGGTGACGGAGTGAGATTCTGTCAAAAAAAAAAAAAAAAGAAAGAAAGAAAGAAAAGAAAAGAAGTTTATGAATGAACAGGAGAAAGTTGACTGTTGCTTGTGGCACTTATTCCTTGTCATGCTCTTCCTAGTAGCCCTTAGTTTCTTTACCTTTACAATGAAGGATTGGGCTTGGGGTCTTTAAAGATCCCTTCCAATTTAATTATTATATGATGATGTTTATTGTTTTGTTTAAAGAATTTAAGATGGCTGAAGTAGCAGTAAGGAAACTAGCAGAAATAATAACAGGGAGACAAAAGCAGACACAAAAAAAGCACTAACCATGACCTATGTCATCTATGGTCAGAAGAGTCAAACAAACAAAACACCCTTGGCCTATTAGGAAGATTTTGTCATATTCCAGGATTAAGTGAAATCATTATACAAAGTGCCTAGCACAGTGCTTGCTAGTTCTGTATCCCTTTCTTATTCCCTGCATGGTAGGATTGACTAAAAGATAAAGAAGTGGTCTAGGGATCATATAAAAGGCATAAAAATATCCCTACTAAGCAGGAACAAAGGTATTAGGAAAAGTAAAGATTAAAAACACAAAAATTATTATTAATAATATTTGTACAGTACTCTTCAATCTAAGTACTTTAATATAAATTAATGCCCTTGTGTTTTACTCATTAACTATAAGTATTTTTAAGTATTATTTCTTTAATTATAATATTTTCTAAAATTCTACAATTCTGTAGATTCTAAAATTCTGTAATATTCTAAAATATTGACTTGTCAAAAGATAAACCAATAGATCATAGTTTATACTAATAATTTCTATTAATATTATAGCATTGGGAATTAATATGCTATGCTATGCAACTTTCAGCATGAGGGTTAGGATACGAAGTCACAGGAAACAGCAAGATGTTATTTGTTTCTACTTTGCTGAAAACGTAAAAATAGTTCAACTCTTTTGGAGCTTTAATTTAACCTAATTGTTATCTAATTTTATAGTAGCAAAGTTTCTCATTTAGCTGCTATCTTCTTTTACCAAAATGAGCATTCAGATGAAAAAGCTTACACTATCTTTTCAGCTTGGGTTTTTTGCTTTGTTTTATATTTAATATTTATATTAAATATTTGCAGCAGGCATAAATTTTTTAAGTACATGAAAATAGCACAAATAACTTAAATCCCATATCAAGTCTATTCCAGTTGATAGAAGCAGATGGTAAAAACGGGAAATTTGAGGTCTTAAAATACAGTTTTAAACAGCTAAGATATTGCCAGTTGGTTTTAGATAACTTTGGGTTGTACAAATAGAAAAATATTTGTTTAGGTTTAAATTGTTCTTTCTTCCATTGAGATTGTATTTAGTGATATCATAATTATTAATCCATTTCACATTTCTAGTCTTGAAACTTAATTTTCTAGAAATTTTATTAAAGTACAGGTACATTAGATTGGAAGAAATAGCAAATTGATTGTAGTTTTAAAAGCAATTTACTAGCAGAAAATATTCAGCAGAGAAAACATCTAAATCTAGGAAAGAGAGCATGTTAATCCATTTTGTGTTGCTATACAGTAATACATGAAACTGGGCAACATACACAGAAAAAATATTTATTTGGCTTAAAGTTCTACAGGCTGTACACAAAGCATGGCACCAGCATCTGCTTCTTGGAAGGGACTCAGAAAGCTTACAATCATGGCAGAAGGTGAAGAGGGAGGAGGCATGTCACACACTGAGAGAGTGAGCAAGAGAGAGGGGGAGGTGACACCCTCTTTTTAAACAACCAGATATCAAGTGAACTCAGAGTGAGAACTCACTCATTACCTCAAGGAGGGCACCAAGCGATTTATGATGAATCTGCCTGCCAAACACCTCCCACCAGGCTCCACCTCCAACTAAATCACATTTCAACATGAGATTTAGAGGAGACACACAAAACCATATCAGAGATATTAAACAGAGCACAAGTATGTTTACCTTTAATGTTGTGCATTATAATCTGATTTAAAATGTAAAAGTATAGGGCAATAAGCTTTAAAAAATAAGTAGCCAGAATTTCACACTATTTTTAACCTCCTCATTCCCTAAATCATAGCAATAATCTTATCCAAAGATAAAACCATTTTGCAGAATGCAAACATTATATGCCTTCTCCCTCTCTTCATGTTTTTAGCCCAGAACATAGAAAAAAATTAAATTCTATCCAAGATGGAGACAGGGGCATTGTGAGTCTTGAGAAGAAACACTTTAATACCTCTGGGCTCACAGTGGCCATTGGGATGAGGAGTTACTCATCTGATCAGTCAGAATCTGACTTTTATGGAGCTACATTTGCTAGTATATAGTAAAGTCACATTAAAGGTCAATGTTCATGCATAGCATGTCCTCTTGGCCTCTGTTTTACTTCCTGGATTTGTATTATCAGTATAATAAGAAAGCCAAAGCTTGGTCCTTTTACCCACATGTGGAAGGAGGCTAGCTCTTTCTTCTCTGTTCTCTTTTCAATGTAGTAGTAAAATATATTTTAAAATCTTGTTTGTATCCAAAATTTTAATTTTGAATCTTTATTTTCTAAATTAAGGCAGCTATTTATGAATAAGATAACATTTTAAAAATCATCAATGTTAAAATATGCTGAAACATTTTGCTTTATCATTCATACAGAGTAAATCTCTGTATAATAATTAAGCATTGTACAGCAACAGCAGTACTAAGAGAGAAATTCATAGCAGCGTGAAAGGAAAATAAATCTTGGGACGCCCCAAATCACTAAACCAAAGCAAAAATCAAGCTGGGACCTGCTTAGGGTAAACCTGTCTCCTATTCTATTTCTAAAAAAGATAGCTACTAAGATTAAAAAGCTACATACTTCCTTCACAAGGAATTTCCTTGTGGACAAAGAACAGACAAAATTCAAAGTCATCCCTCTGCTCACTGAGATAAATGCATATCTGATTGCCTTCTTTGGAAAGGCTACTCAGAAACTGAAAAGAATGCAACCATTTGTCTCTTACCTACCTATGATCTGGAAGCCCCCTTCTCTCTTTCCCACTTCAAGTTGTCCCACCTTTCCAGATGGAGCCAATGTACATCTTACATATATTGATTGATGTCTCCTGTCTTCCTATAATGTATAAAACCAAGCTGTGCCTTGATCATGTTGGGCACATTTCAGGACCTCCTGAGGCTATGTCATGGGCAAGTGTCTTTAACTTTGGCAAAATAAACTTCCTAAATTGACTGAGACCTGTCTCAGATATTTGGGGTTTACATTTGGTAACCATGAAGGGATTCTGAGTGGAAGTGCTCCTTACCTTTGACAGGTTCCCTATGGGTGCTTGGTACCAGCTTGAGCTATTTTTATGACTCCAAACAACAGGACAATTTGCTGAGGTCTGGGAGCATCCCCTCCAGAGAATCCCTGATCTCCCCAAATTTGGTTGAGGTCTAACTTTATTTTGCTTTACAACTCCTTTCTTTTGGAATTGTACTTGCTTCCAACAAAGAAGGCAAGTTTTCCTGTTTCCATGATGATGGAAGGCAGGTAACTCCTTTCTGGAGATTGAGCTCACTTCCAACAGAGAAAGTGAGTTTGAGTTTCTTCATGCTTCTAGGATGGTAGAGAGTAGTCTTCAGCCTGAGAGCCATCCCTAGGGAAGTAGCTGAATTGGGGTTTTCCTGGCTAAAGTTAAGATTAACAACCAGCTGGTCTTAATTTCTCCTTACCACCCAAGTGCTCATAATCATATTGTGGGAGATTCATTTTGTTGTTTGTTCCTGTCTTACTCCTGTCAAATTTGACCAACTCTACCTGACTTGGTCAAATCTGAATGATAATTCCAAATTACGGGTAACAAGGAAGCCCTCTCTGAATTCACTAAAATTCCTTGCAGCTGCAAACGAGGAAAAAGAAAACAAAACCAACCAAACAAACAAAAAAACATGTGCTTGGTATCTGTGTTTGTTTCAGGTCTAAGAAAATTTTTCTTTCTTTTACTTTTCTTCCACCCTGTACCTTCTTCCCCTTCGCCACCTTCAGTACTGAGAAAAATTTAGAGAGAAGGCTTCTAACGACTCAAACCCTTTACATAACTCAGAACAAAGATATCACTCACCCCTTTTGGGGTATTCTGTTTTCTTTGTGGAGTTTTAAGAGTCATGGGCAGATTCTTCTTAGGTCTAAAACTCTGCTTTCCCGTATTGCATTACCTGACCTCTTTAGTTTTGAGGGTACCAGAGATTATCTTGTACTGCGATAGGATTTAGCCTTGGTGTGTGTAATGGAGAATGAAAGGTATGAAGTTAGGGGAGGCTGAGGACAATTTACAGGAAATGGTCTTGGCTGTTTTTTGTTTTCTTTTCCTCTCCTAGGAAGTCATTGTTTAGGGATCCAACTTTTAGTTCAGGGATGCGTTCTTAAGGGGCTTCTCCATTGCTTTTTCTCCCAAAATTAATCTCGATTTGGCTTGTCTGTGTGCATTTGCTAAGGAACTGAACTGTTGTTTTCATAGGTAAATAAGAGACTGAGTTTCCTCAGCTCTGAAGAAAAAGGGTATTCCGCCCCTCCCAGCCGAAATGCACCCCGGATGACCTGAGGGACTTATGGGAACGTCTGGGGAGTTGACACCCTACAGGAACTTTGAACAAAATTAGTTTTTAAAAGCCTTATCTAGGAAGTTCATATGGGCATGGTCACTCAGCACTTTGAGCCCTCCTGGAGGTGCTTAGACCTCCAGAGAGAGAAACAATGACAAGTAAGAGGGCAGTAACAACTCAGTAGTAACACACGGTGAAGTCCTGCCTGCAACCAGCACACGCTCTGACCCACTCTACAAGAACCCTAGACCACAGCTCAGTTCCTCCTTTTAAGAAAAAACAAAAAGCAAAACAAAAATAGAAAAGTGGGAAACAAATAAGAATGAGGAGCAAACAAGATGAATGACCCGCCTTTTGGGCACTCCATTGGTTTTATAGCATCTCTACTTGCTACAGTTTGTGTAAAATGGAAATATCATGGTCTTTGTGCACATCTACATCAAGGAAAAAGAGCCCTAAGGTTGACCTGCAAACTATAGAGTTCCTAAGTTATCTTTTTTCCTATTTTCTTTTCTGCCTGCTTTAAAGCTGCTGTTACTTTTCTATGATAAAATCCACAGTTTGCATCCAGCCATTTCTTTTTTTGCAAACCAATGAGTTTGCATTAATATATCATGGCTAGAGTTATGAAGTAAAAGCTATATGATCTTTGGTTCTATGAGGGTGTGAGTGTGTATGTATGTGTTTAGGTTTATGTACAAGTGTTTTGGCCACAAGGTAGTAAATTGACTTAAAGAGTACTCATAAATTAAATAAAATTAAATAATAAACCCAAATGCTTCTCAAGTTCACATGACTTAAGTAAAATCTTTAATAAGCTAGCTATAAAATTACTGGTAAAGTAATATTAGAAATGTCTTAAGAATTGCCAGCATACATTTTGTTTGCATTTATTCATCAAGCAATTTCATACTTATCCCTGCCAAATACTATAAGGTGTCAACATTTGGCATAAGGATTATAAAATTATAACCCCAACCCCAAACGGAATGATTTTTGCTTGTGTAATTTTTGATAAATAAAGACATTAATACTGGTTTAATGAAAATAACTAAATCTTGAATTATTTTGTAAGTAACTGATATGATTTGGCTTTGTGTCCCCACCTAAATTCATCTCAGATTGTAATCCCCATATGTCAAGGGAGGGACCTGGTGGGGGATGATTGGATTATGGGCGTGGTTTCCCCCATGCTGTATTCATGATAGTGCAGAAGTGCTCATGAGATCTGATGGTTTAAAAGTGGCAGTTTCCCCTGTGCTGTCTCTCTCTCTCGCCTCCTACCATGTAAGACATGCCTTGCTTCCCCTTCACCTTCCACCATGATTGTAAGTTTCCTGAGGCCTCCCCAGCCATGTGGAACTGTGAGTCAATTAAACCCCTTTTGTTTATAAATTACCTCTCAGGTAGTAGCTTTATAACAGTGTGAGAACAAACTAATACAATAACCATATATTTAATTTTAAGATTCTTACTTAAACAAACACCTGAAAATCACAGGCTATCAAATGGTTGACAGGGAAATAACTGTAACTGCCCAATGGGTTCACCTTGCCTGCTGCCTAGACAGAGCCAATTTATCAATACAGAGGAATTGCAACAGAGAAAGATTAATTCACACTGATCCGGCTGTGTGTGAGAGACCAGAGTTTTATTGTTTTATTTTTATTTATTTTTTGAGATGGAGTCTCGCTCTGTCACCCAGGCTGGACTGCAGTGGTGCAATCTCAGCTCACTGCAACCTCCACCTCCTGGGTACAAGCTATTCTCCTGCCTCAGCCTCCTGAGTAGCTGGGATTACAGGCATGTACCACCTGTTAATTTTTGGCTAATTTTTGTATTTTTGTATTTTTAGTAGATACAGGGTTTCACCATGTCGGCCAGGTTGGTCTCAAACTCCTGACCTCATGACCCACCCACTTTGGCCTCCCAAAGTGCTAGGATTACAGGCATGAGCCACTGTGCCCAGCCCAGAGTTTTATTATTACTCAAATCAATCTCCCTGAGAATTCAGGGATCAGAGTTTTTAAGGACAATTTGGTGGATTGGGGGCCAGTGAGTCAGGAATTCCAATTGGTTGGGTCAGAGATGAAATCACAGGGAGTAGAAGCTGTCCTCTTACACTGAGTCAATTCCTGGATGGGGATCACAAGACCAGATGAGTCAGTTTATTGATCTGGGTGGTGCCAGCTGATCCATTGAGTGGAATGTCTGCAAAATATCTCAAGCACTGATCTTGCATTTTACAATAGTGATGTTATCCCCAGAAGCAATTTGGGGAGATTTAGAATCTTGCAGCCTTCAGCCACATGACTCCTAAACCACAGTTTCTATTCTTGTGGCTTTAGATAGTCCCCAGGCAGGAAGGGGGTGTGTTTTGGGAAAGGACTGTTATCATCTTTGTTTCAAAGCTAAACTATAAACTAGTTCCTCCCAAAGTTAGTTCAGCCTATGACTAGGAATGAACAAGAACAGCTTGGAGGTTAGAAGCAAGATGGAGCTGGTTAGGTCAGATATCTTCACTGTTTCAGTTATAATTTTACAACAGCGGTTTCATAACTTTAAATGAGAACTTTCACAGTTTTTGTAAATAATCTAGGTAAATTATTAACATAAAATAACTAGGTAAATGTAATGGGATAACTACTTGGAAACAAATGTCATAATTTAGAATCTAAAGTTAAATTAAATAATGAATAGTTTATTAATTGGATATTTTCCAATAAAAAAATCATAAGAAAACATTCTTTCTAAAAATGTGTGTTCTTATAAAAAGGTAAAAATGTTTGCCATTCAAAGCTTATTTAAACGTTATATATAAAACAAGGTAAAAGGAACCAGGAAATGAGAGAGATATAAAGAAAGTTATAGAAATAAAGAGGTATCATTGGTAAGAAAGCTTAAAGAAAAATAATTTTATATGAGAAATAATCTTGTGTGGTAAATTTTGTCCTGTAATAGAATAACTGGTTGTTTAAGAAAGATGTTCAGGACGAACTAGAAAGTCTAAGCATGTCATGAATGGTCTGTGTAAGTCATAATGAGAGGATTATGAAAAAAATTATATGACCAAATTGTCTCTAATTAAAGAGAAATTATAATGGTCCTTCTAGAGGTTGGGTTTGATTTTAAAAACTTAAACACTGAGGAATTTCTTCAAATATGTAAACTTCTTAAGGTATTGCTTTACTCTTAATAAATTACAAGACATTATAATTTTTTATGCAAAGTTCAACTTTTATTGTGTCTTGTTGTTTTCAGCTTTCTCTCCCCTTTTAAGAGGCCTGAAATGGTAACTCTATCCATCAACTCATTTTCAGCTCCTGTGAGTTGTTTTTTTTTCCTTTAGCTTCTAATTGTTGTGGCCTGACACTGAAAAACAACAAACAAGTCATATCTTAAGGAAGAAGGAAGGTTGGAAAGAAATGTTTCCTTCCAACATAATATTCCCTATAGGGAATAGCAGGTAAACTGCAGGAGGTCTTTTCTTTTGCCTTTGGGTAACTGGCCTAATAAATAGATCTTAGCTTTATTGAAATAATTCCTATGTCGTTATTACTAAGTTTGGTTTGCTTAGGAAAAACTGAGATTAATTTTTTTTTTGAATTAAGGTTGTTACATCCATGTAACTTTCTGTATGTGCTTTTAAAGTCCTTGTGCCATAAGTTATAGGGCTTTGACTCCTGGGTCTAAAAAGGACACCAAGTCCTGCTAAATCTTAATGCTGATAGCAGTTAAAGCCTCATATTCAAACCCAGTAGAAGATGCCAATCAAAATAAACTTCGTTCATGAAACACAGGGCCAAAAATTAAAGCCATTCAACTCCTCAGGGCCCAGGGACTATCACAGAAGAGGTGGGTGCATGAGATTATAGGGGCCAATTTTGAGAGATGAAATAAATTCATTCATAAGTTCATTCATTCTCTATGAATTAACCATTAATGTCAAAGGCACACTGATGTAAAACTAGCATATAGGCCCCTCTGTCAGATTAACAAGGTTTTCTTGAAGAATTAACCCACTCCTTAATAGAGGTTATAAAGGCTTATGGAAATTATATCTTATCATTGATGACTAAAATGTTATAGATTGTTTATAAATTTTTGAAAAACAAAACTAATTGTCCTCTTGCTATTTTTATTAAGGCTTATTGTTTGTAAAATTAACTCTCCTCTCTCAAAGGATAAACGTTTTTGGCTTTTGGTGGTAATCTTTGAGTTATCACTTTGGTTAAATAAATGACTTATTTTACAATGACCTGTGATCCTATTTTGTGATATCAGTGTTTTAAACCTTTGATATTTGACAGACTTTCCAAAATCAAATGATAAATTATGTATTTTTTCTGACATAATTAATCCTTTAAGATATTAGTTTCCCTAAAGTCCAAAAATGACATATTTGGCTTATTCGATATAAAAATCTTACTGGAAGCATTGTCAAATATGAAATGGTGTTTGGCTTTGTTTGGGTTTTATTTGTATAAATATGTTATTGGCATGTGTTCCAAAATTATGAGAAACACCTATAATTCTGATACAACTTAGTGTACATTATCAGTAATAATTATAATTGTTATGCTAAATTATTATGTACCACAGAGGTAACAAATTTCCTTGTCAATTTTGTCTTTGACTGTGGCTGCCCTAACACTTTTGGTCAGCTATGGACATTTGTTGTTTGGTTTTGGTCCTCTTTAGAAGGTAGATTTATAATCAGCTATGAAACTCTAACAGGTGTTCTTGAATGCAAGGTTCTGATAACTTTGGAGATTGTGACATTAGAAGAAAAACTTTCAGGAGTCTCATGGAGAGCTTGAATGTTCATGAATATCAAGCAGAACATGCATGGCCTGAACTAAGAGAAGACTGAAGTAATCATTTTTGACTTTTTTGCTTACAACATTGCCGATCAACCAGCATAGCACATGTTTACCTATGTAGCCAACCTGCACATCCTGCACATGTATTAAAGTAAAATAAAATAAAATAACAAAAAACTTAAAGTAAAATAAAATAAAATAAAAAAACCCACAAAAAATGTTGCTAATCCTTTGTTTTGATTTTTGGAATTAAGAAAACTAATGTGAGTTATTTACAGCTTGTAGCAATTGAAGAAAGTACACTACTGTGAACAAAATTTGGAGCATATTTCTTTCTCTCTACCTGATTTCTCCAGGGTTTGGAAACTATTTGTGAGTATTCTTAATTTACAGGAATATAGTTATTCGCATCAGTGCAATAAGCATGTGTTACAACTGGATACCATTAGAGAAACTGGTTATTTTACCAAGACTTTGACTGGAATGGTGTGCTTTCCTTAAGGAACCAAACTTGACTTATAGATCCAATAAAAGCCCATTGGGAAAACTGGCCTCATACCTTGTCTCCTCAGTCCCTGTACAGGGTTTCTGATCTGTGGTAAGTAAAGAACGTCACTTTCTGAGAGGCCCAGGAGTCCCAAGTTATCCTGGGACCTCAAGAGGAAAAGAATTTACCCAACTCAACAGGTATTTGACAGTACAGAGCCATGACTGGGATCAGCTTTTAAAAAGACTTTCTGAGATTCCTTCTATGGAACAAAGTTCTATCAAAGCCAATTTAAAAGCCCATGTGAAAAATAATTATTCTTGCTGCACTTTATAAAAATAGTTGGGCCAAGTATAATAAAGTAAATCAGTCCTACCATGATTTGTCTTTAGTAAAAATGGGAAACGAGAGGGAGAAATTATGGACCAAAAACTATAGTACATCTGTTGTTAGATTCTAGTCTTGCCTAATGTTTTTCAATTTTTATTATTTTCTTCAGCTTAGACTGAATTCTAATTTTTCCTGGCTATAAGTCTCCATAATAATCTTTTCAATTTTTTTCTTCTTTCTTTTTCTTTTTCCCCTATTTTTGCTGATTTAAAATCACTGAAAGCTAAGCTATGCTTTCTTAAAGCCTTGCAAACTGAAGCTAGATAACTTAAACTTCAGAAGAAAATAACAGCAGCCTATTTACACACATAAGCCACTTTCATACCTGCCTACTGATGTATGGGCTTCAGAGTAATCGATTTTCCAGGATTGTTCTTTTTTTGTTTGTTGTTGTTTTTCTCCCTTCCTCACCCTAGTTTCTCTTTGTAGGATGTAAGACTTCACAACCTGCTAAAAATGAACTTTCCTAACAACATGGGACCTACCCGTCTAGGAATAAACTATTTTAACCATGAGAGATCAGACAAAATCTGAGACCAGAGACTCATTTTCTTCTAAAACGCTTTCTCTGAAAGATTTTAAAAAGAAAAGGTGGAAGTGTGAAAGGAAAATAAATCTTGGGATCTCCCAAATCACTAAGTCAAAGGGAAAAGTCAGGCTGGGAACTGCTTAGGGCAAGCCTGCCTCCCATTCTATTCCTAAAAAAGACAGCTATTAAGATTAAAAAGCTACATACCTCCCTCACAAGGAATTTCCTTGTGGACAAAGGACAGATAAAATTCAAAGTCATCCCTCTGCTGAGATAAATGCATGTCTGATTGCCTCCTTTGGAAAGGCCAGTCAGAAACTCAAAAGAATGCAACCATTTGTCTCTTACCTACCTATAACCTGGAAGCCCCCTCCCCACTTTGAGTTGTCTCACCTTTCCGGACAGAACCAATGTACATCTTACATATATTGATTGATGTCTCATGTCTCCCTAAAGTGTATAAAACCAGGCTGTGCCCCGACCACCTTGGGCACATGTCATCAGGGCCTTCTGAGGCTGTGTCATGGGTGTGCATCCTTAACTTTGGCAAATAAACTCCTGAATTGACTGAGACCTGTCTCAGATATTTGGGGTCCACAGCAGTAAATGCATACATTGAAGAAATAGGACGATTTCAAATGAACAACCTAATAAGGCACCTCAAGGAACTAGAAAAGCAAGAACAAACCAAACACAAAATTGGTAGAAGGAAAGAAATAATAAAGATCAGAGCAGAAATAAATGAAATTGAGATAAAAATACAAAAGATCACTAAAATAAAAAGTTGGGCTTTTTTGAAAACATAAAGAAAATTGACAAACCTTTAACCAGACTAAGAAAAAAGGAGAGAAAACCCAAATAAATATTAGAGATGAAAAAGGGAACATTACAACTGGTACCACAGAAATAAAAAATGTCATTAGAGACTGCTATGAACAACTATACACCAACACATTGGAAAACCTAGAAGAACTAGATAAATTCACAGACACATGCAACCTAACAAGATAAAATTGTGAAGAAATAGAAAACCTGAACAGATCAATAACAAGTAATGAGATTGAAGCAGTAATAAAAGACATCTCCCATCAAAGAAAAGCCTGATGGATTCACTGCTGAATTCCACCAATATTTAAAGAACTAATACCAATTCTGCTCAAACTATTCTGAAAAGTGGAAGATGACAGAATACTTTTAAATTCATCCAATGAGGCCAGCAATACCCTGATAACAAAACCAAACAAAGAAACAACAACAAAAGAAAACTACAGACCAATATTGCTGATTAACATAGATGTAAAAATCTTCAACACAATACTTGCAAACCGAATTCAAAAACATCTTCAAAAGATTATTCATCATGATCAAGTGGAATTTATCCTAGGGATGCAATAAATGCAAATCAATAAATATGATACATCACATCAACAGAATGAAAGACAAAAGCCATAAAACAAATTTGGTATAGAAGGAACATACCTCAACACAATAAAGGCCATATATTACAAACCCACAGTGAATATCATGTTAAAAAAAAATCAGAAGACTTTCCTCTAAAATCTGGAATCAGACAAGGGTGCCCACATGCACCACTTCTATTCAATATCATACTAGAAGTGCTAACCAGAGCAATTAGGCAAGAGAAAGAAATAAAAGGTATCCAAATTGGAGAGGAAGAAGCCAACTTATCCTTGTTTGCAGACAATATGATTTTATATTTTAAAAAGCCTAAATACTCCACCAAAGAACACTTAGAGCTAATGAACAAATTCCATAATGTTGCAGGATACAAAATTAACACCCAAAAATCAGTAGCATTTATAAACACTAACAGTGATCAATCTGAAAAAGAAATCAGGAAAGTAATCTCATTTACAATAGCTACCAAAAAATTACTAGTAATAAATTTAACCAAAGAAATGAAAGACTTCTACAAGGAAAACCATAAAACACTGATGAAAGAAATTGAAAAGTCACCAAAAAATAGAAAGATATCCCATGCTCATAGATTGGAAGAATTAATATTATTAAAATGTTTACACTACCCAAAGAAATCTACAGATTCAAGGCAATCCCTATCAAAATGCCAAAAACATTCTACACAGAAATAAAAAATAAAATCCTAAAATTTGTATGGAACCTCAAAAGACCTCAAATAGCTAAAGCAATCCTGACCAAAAAGAATATAGCTGGAGGAATCATACTACCTGATTTCAAATATACTACAATACTATAGTAACCAGTACAGCATGGTACTGGCATAAAAACAAACACATAGACCAATGAAACAGAATAGACAACCCAGAAATAAATTCAAGCACTTGACACCCAACTCATTTTCGACAAAGGAACCAAGAACATACATTTGGAAAAGGACAATTTCTTTAATAAGTTGTGCTAGAAAAACTGGATATTCATATGCAGAAGGGTGTAATTAGATTCTCATCTTTCACCATATACAAAAATCAACTCAAAATGGATTAAAGGCTTAAATGTAAGACTTGAAATGATAGAACTACTAAAAGAAAACATTGGGGAAACACTACAGTACATTGGTCTGAGGAAAGAGTTTTGGATAAGATCAAAAGCACAAGCAACAAAAACAAAAATAGACAAATGAGATTACATCAAGCTAAAAATCTTCTGGACAGCAAAGGAAACAATCAACAAAGTGAAGAGATAACCCAACAATGGAAGAAAATATTTGTAAACTATCCATCCAACAAGAGGTTAATAACCAGAATATACAAGGAACTTGACCAACTTAATAGTAAAAGAAAAAAAAAAGACATGATCTTGTTCTTTTTTATGGTCGTGTAGTATTTCATGGTGTATATGTACCACATTTTCTTTATCTAGCCTATCACTGATTCCATGTCTTTGCTATTGTGAATAGTACTGCAATGAACATATGCATGCATCTGTCTTTATGATATAATTATTTACATTCCACTGGGGACATAACCAGTAATGGGATTGCTGGGTTGAATGGTAGTTCTGTTTTTCGCTCTTTGAGGAATTGCTGCACTGCTTTCCACGATGGTTGAACTAATTTAGACTCCCACCAACAGTGTATAAACATTCCTTTTTCTCTGCAACCTTGTCAGCATCTGTTATTTACATGGATGGAGCTTGAGGCCATTATCCTTAGCAAACTAATGCAGGAACAGAAAACCAAATACTGCATGTTCTTACTTATAAGTGGGAGCTACATGATGAGAACACATGAACACAAAGGAGGGCAACAACAGACATTGGGGCCTACCAGATGGTGGACGGTGGGAGGAGTAGGAAGAATACCTAAAGAGTACTAGACTTAATACCTGGGCAATAAAATAATCGTTACAACAAACCTCCGTGACACAGGCTTACCTATATAACAAACCGGCACTTGTACCCCTGAACTTAAAAGTTATTATAGAAAAAAAGGAAAAAGAAAATCTAACTTAAAAATGGACAAAAGACCTAAGTAGACATTTCTCAAAAGGAGACATACAAATGGCCAATAGGTGTGTGAAACAATGTTCAATATCACCAGTCATCAGGGAAATGCAAATCAAAAACCATAATGAGTTGTCATCTTACCCCAGTTAGAATGGCTACTATCAAAGACAAAAAATAACAAATGCTGGCAAGGATAAAGAAAGGAAAACCCTTATACACCATTGGTGGGAATGTAATGTACATAGTACAGCCACTATAAAGAAAAGTATGAAGGTTCTGAAAAAGGCTAAAAATAGAACTACCATATGATCCAGCAATCCCACTGTTGAGTACATATTCAAAAGAAGGAAATTAATGTATCAAAGAGAGATTTGCACTCCCATGTTTACTGCAGCATTATTCACAATAGCTAAGATGAAGAATCGACCTAAGTGTCCATCAATGGGTGAATGGATAAAGAAAATGTGGTATATATACACAATGGAATATTATTCAGCCATAAAAATCAATGAAATCATGTTATTTGCAGCAATATGGGTGGAATTGGAAGTCATTATGTTAAATAAAATCAGTCGACCACAGAAAGACAAATATTGCATGTTCTCGTGCCTTTGTGGGAGCTAAAAGCCTTTGGGAGGCTGAGGCAGGAGAATTGCTTGAACCCAGGAGGCTGAAGTTGCAGTGAGCTGAGATCATGCCACTGCACTCCAGCCTGGGTGACAGAGTGATTCTCCATCGCAAAAAATAAAAATAAAAATAAAAAATAAATTATAGTATTCAATAGTACAGTAGCAAAATTATAGTTAATAATTTATTGTGCATTTCAAAATAGCTAGAATGAAAGAATTATAATGTTTCAACACAAAGAAAAAATAAGTGTTTTAGGTGATTGATATCCCAATACTCTGATTTGATCATTATGCATTGCATACAGGTATCAAAATGTCATATGTACCCCAAAAATATGTATTTTGGGGGTAATAAACATTTTTATTATATACCAATATAAATAAAATAAATTTTAAAATAAAAGCATTATTTATTATATTAGAAGACACATTATTCACTATTCCTTTAAAAGTTTACTAAACTATTGGAAAAAGTAGATTTATATTTTTTCCAGAAATTTAATGTTATTTCTTGTGCCATAAAAATTGCTATGTGATACTAAATTCCAGAAAAAAAGTAAAATCTCACTTCACTTGTAAACAAATATTTATTGTATTTTTGAAAAATAAAAAGTAGTTAACTAAAAATAATGCTATTATTACCATAAGTTCTCATTTTGGTAACTACAAAAAAATAGAAAAGTGACATATTTTTTAGCTTGTGCCACTTTCTCATTATGAGTTCCTCGAAATCAGAAATTATATATTTCTCATTTTTTAATCTCTAGTGCCAATCACATGTTGTTTTCTGGAGAGATGGAATGGATGGATGGGATGGGTGGATGAATAAGAAAGAAGGAATGGATGGATAGGATGATGGAATAAATGAACAGATAGATAAAACAGATGTGGGGTTGTATAGAACAAATGGGATGGATGGATGGAATAAGTGGATGAAATTGATAAATGCATGGATGGAATGAATGAATAACTGAAGAGCTCAGAAGTTCCAGGGTTAGGTGAGTTATGGTACATGGATATTGCAATGTAAGTGTCCATTAATTCACACAGTTACTACTCATCTCTAGATGCCAAATATGTAATGCATAGTGAGGCTTACAGTGATGGAGGGGACACAGGTAGATAAATAAAAATAACAATACAATGTAATCAGTATTAGGACGGGGTAAGCATCAGGTGTTACAGGAGCATAGAACACTAGGGAGAGCTTTTAAAGAGACATAGTAATTAATCTGAATCTCGGTGAAGCTGATTTTGAACAGTATGACCTAAAACATTGCATGAGGAAGGCACATATGTACTGTATTAGCTCATTGGGAATAGTTGACTAGGTGGACAAAAGTGGAAAGAAAACTCCAGGAAGATAAAGCAGTATGTGCCAAGGTACAGAGATATAAAAGTCCATAGGATGGCCAAGAAACTACGAGTAATTTGGTATGCCTGAATTTATAGCAAAAGGACCCACTGAGTTATTTATTTTGATGCTATAGTTTCATTCATCTCTTAGGGTTTAATATAATGTATTTCTAATTCCTGTCAAACAGCTTGATTTATTACTTATCTTTTATTCCTCACCTCTAATTTTACAAAAATAAACCAAACCTTAAAGAAGATGATTAATTTTCATACACTCACACATCTAATAATTGAATTGGAACTCAAATCCAGGCCTGTATGATTTCAAACCTCTTGATGACAATGCTAATATTACTACTTAAATTCAGAAGCTCAGATAGTTTCGTAAAAAGATTTACTTGAAAGGGATAGGGGTAACAAGAACTTGGTTTGGACTAGGGCAAGGACTTTAAAAAGTTGGATTATTAGGAATAATTTATATTTGAATTTGGAATAAAGTATATAACATTACATTATAAACAGATTATTAACATAAAATCAATACCAAAGAACTGTATACAAGCTTTTCTACTTCTTTTTTATGTCAGCAGAATTAACAATGAAGAAGAGGCTCAGTTACAGTGGAAAGAAATATGTTGATATTTGGGAATAAATGTTTCTTATTTTTAAAATGTTTATCATTTTTAAGTAAACAGTGCTGTGGTTAAAATTCTGTACTTCTATCAATGTAGGTTTTTGTTTTTATTGTTTCCAGTATTTCCTTGATATCCATTAGAATTAAGTTTTAAAAAAATTCTAGCCATAGTTAAGCCAGAATGTGAAAGGCAAAAAAAAAAAAAAAAACGTATTTCAGTGGACATTGGAGGTAGAGGAAATTAGATTGATTACTTACCCTTCCCAAAAGGGAAGTAAGCTATAGTTAAGAGTCAGAAAAATAAACTATAGTCTTATCTTTAATCTCCAAGAATATGGGATGGAAAAGGTAGCAGCAAGATTGTGTCTCCTTCTGCTAATAAAAGAGGTTTGAAAAGGAGAGAATGTAAAGGGATAAAAATCTGCCTACAATTAACCAGTTAGTAAGATGGCTAGATACATTATCTATCTGCAGATATAAATAGCTTTCTTACACATTACTAATAACATGTTCCATAATTTTTAAAAAACTTTGGTCTAGAGGTCTTTCTCTAGGGAGTGGCTATAATTGTAGCCCTGTCCTGATGGGACTCCAGGGGAGGTAGTTGTAGATGGTTACATTGTGCATTTCTCGGGATAGTTCTTTATCCTGGTTGACAGTCTAATGCCTAAGTGTCTAAACTGTGACCAGGAGTCCCTCTTACAGGAAATTTGTTTATACTGTGGCCCTTATGTGACTGGAGTCCATTTTTCCTACCAAGATAGCCATTCTATAGGAGGGCCCTAATCTTTAGAAGAGCCTTCTGCCCTGTCTAGGACAGATGCTAGATTCAGGTGTGTTGGTCAGGTGAGACACAAAAGAGGCAGCACAACAAAACACATGAATAATAGAAACAGTTTTATTACATACAGATCCCTGAGAGAAGAGGGCAGCATGCTTCACAAAGCCTGTTGGAAAGGGGGAATCATCCAGGACATGTATACTCAACCAGAAGGTAAAGAACAAGAGAAAGAGAGAGAGGAGCTATGGGACAAGCCTTTATTGGGGCCCAGGACATTACGCAAGCAGGTTTCCCAAGGGGAATTCTAATGGGCCGATTTAAAGCAAGAAAGCATGAGTTCTGTGGGGACACTCTGTGACTGAGAGGTGGTCACCGTGGTATATCTGTGCAGTCCATGCAAAGTGTGGGGGTCAGCGGGGCAGGTCAAGTAGGTTGTATCTACATGTTTCACAGGGAGGTGGTCACCAGGAGGCAGTTGTACAAGAAAGATATCTGGATTGACCACACGGAGAAACTAGGAGGAAGTGGGAAACTGAAAACTGGGTTAAGGGTAAGTAAGCCCTGCTTCTGCTATGAGAAAGTCCAATCTATATTCAAATAGATGCTTAGACACCATAAAATTATAGGAATTCGCTATACATGTTTTTAAAATACTACAAAGACTGTATTCACAGTAGCAATAAGAACTATAAAATATTGACGAGTAAATGAAACAAGAAATGTACAAAATCTATTTTAAAAACTAGAACTTAAACACATAAAACATCCAACAAATGAAGACATACGATGTTCCTGGATAGGAAGACACTATATTGTAAAGCAATGCGATTCTGATTCAAATCTCCTCAGTATTTTAAAAAAATAAATCTTAATTAGCTTATTCCAAAAATTACAGAAAAGGTTTATAAACACTGAGTTTTAAAAAGAATAATAATAGAATAATAGGAAAGATAATTTATTCTACTAGAAATCAAAACATACTATGCAACTAGAATAAAACAGTAAGGTATTAGCCTAGGACTAAACAAATATATTAAGGAAAAGAATGGCGTTTAGGGGGACAATTCTGAAGTACATTTCTACAATCCTACAAGATTCCTTAGAGGTTCCCCAGCAAAATTGAGCCTCAATTGTCTACAGTAGCAATCCATTTGTTTTGTTACCACACGCTTTATTGGCCCTTTTCCTTTTCCCGTCTCACTTTCCTCACTCCTCTTGTGCTTCCTAGGATCACCTCCCAATCAGAATACCTATACTGAAGTCATTTTCTTAGACTCTTCTTTGGGAAGAACCCAAACTAAGATAAGAAATACTTACGTTTTTGTTCTACATGCTCCCAAATAATATTAATTTTTCATAATGACAACATATGTATGCAGGACTTTTGTCATCCAAAAAATTTAATTAAGAAGTATTAGGCTTAACAAATTAACTTTTAATTTTAGAGTATTGTTTTGGGATTTTATGTTTTGTTTCATTAAGGGAGGACCTCATAAATAGTAATCAATGTCTACATACTCTTCCATATATCTCAAAATTTAGATTTAGAGTCCTATAAACACTTCCAGCTCATTTTGCTCTTAGCCTTTCACATTTAGAGGCTAAAAATGTGAAATCACAGAAGATGATTCCCAAAATGAAAATGTTAAAGATTCATAAATCTATAAAAACATGCCATTTATAAATCTGCTATCCCTCAAGAAAAAGTACTTAATGAGATTTATCTGTCCATCATCTAAAAATGTTTGAAGGTTTGTGTTGTGTACTATAATACCATAACTAAAGGATATTTAGAAACATTATCTCTGAAGAACACGTAGATGTTAATCACCAGGTAATGGGGAAGTATGCAGAGCTGGATACGCAATCCAGTGAATAACAGGAGAATAGTCCCAACAATTGAGCTCAGAAAATGCCATTTATTTCTACTCTAAACTGAGACCTGTTTTTTAAACAGGAAGCAGGAAGTTGAGTGCCTAGGCTAAAAGGTAACACAAGCTTAGAATAGAAAGAGGGTGATCTAAGAGGGATATGACACCATGAAGAAAAACTGGAGTTAAAAATAAAATGCTCAAGATATTGCATGGGCAACAAAGAAAACCATTGGAGAAACTAGTATCATTCATATTCAAGTGTCATTGCTTGGATAAACCACACAAACCCCAGTGGGCTAGCAAATGGATAACTTTACCATAGCTGATGATGATAGGGTAGTAGAAAAGGGACACTGATTAAGCGACGTACAACATAACCATAGGATGGTGGAGTTGTGAGTATGACAGAGGAAGACCTTTAAGTAAATACTCATATCAGAAACTTACTTCTATTCATCAAACTTCATAGGAGCAAAAAGGGAGGGTGCCTAAAACGAGATATAACAGGCATTCTTTTTAACTGAAGAAGGAAAATTCAACCTGGATCTGTTTAGCAGCCAAAAAAAAAAAAAAGAATAAGTGTAGCTAGTAGCAAAATAAATAGATAAATAAATAAATGTAGTCAAGTAGTGAAAAATTTAAAGATCACAGTAACCAATGTCTTCCTATCCTTCCAAATCTTAACAGGGAGGAGGCACTAATTAAAACCCGAGCTACATAGTATGCTAAAACTACATATGATTCCTTCATTAATGTGGGTTCTGCTACTCTCAATTATATCTTCATAACATCCCAAAGCAAAATTTCCCTTTCAACTACTAATGGCAGGTATTTGAAATACCAGTAATCAATAGATAAACAGTAGTCAAGATTTTGGTACTCAGAATGCCAGATACCCACACTTGGTGAGTAGCACAGAATGTAGAAGTTCTTAAGCTGGGAATTTAGGGTTTGTGTTAAAAGAAAGCAAGAGTTTGGAAATAGTGAGAAAGGACTATAAATCTATCTGTGCAGGTTCAATGGTATCATAATATGCCTATTAGTTCAGAATAATAAGTGAAGAATCCTTTCTCCATCAAAGAGTAGAACCAATCTTTCAATTCTGCTGATACATATTCTTGAAGTGAAATAATTTTTTAAATGAGTGAAAGCTTAGTGTAACGTATTCTGGCATCTTTCAAGAGACCTCTTGAAGAAGCATTCAGTCAGCAACTTCAAGTTCAGTGCAAAATGACATAAAGCCCCAGAGAAAGATTTTTGGAGCTTAGCTAGTTTCATAGTGATCTATTGCTGCATAACAAACTTAGTGGCGTAAAATGACAAACATTTTATTTGTTCATAATTCTGTGGGTCAGAAACATGAGCTGGTTTCAATTGAATGGTTTGTCTGCTGACCTCACATTAGGTCACTCATGCAGATGCTGTCATCTGGAGGTCACTTGGGATGCATGGTCCAAGATGGCCTTACTCAAAAGTCTGCTGAGTGGTGACAGCTTTGGCTGGCCTTCTGTCTCCATGTGGTCTCCTCATCCTCAAGGAGACTGGCTGGGGCATCTTCACGTGGTGATGGCAACATTCCAAGAGGATAAGAGCAAAAGCTTCAAAGGTTTCCTGATGCCTAGGCTTAGAAGTCCCAAAATATTACTTCCATTGCATTCTATTGGTAAGGCAGGTCAGAACGCCAGCCCAGTTTTAAGGGTGCAGAGAAAGGATTTCACCACTTGATGAAAGAAGTAGCAAAATCACAGTTGCAAAGAAATGTATACAGATGGGAAGCCGGGCGCTGTGGCTCAGGCCTGTAATCCCAGCACTTTGGGATGCCGAGGCGGGCGGATCACGAGGTCAGGAAATTGAGAACATCTTGGCCAACACGGTGAAACCCTGTCTCTACTAAAAATACAAAAAATTAGCCAGGCGCGGTGACTCAAGCCTGTAATCCCAGCACTTTGGGAGGCCGAGGCAGGCGGATCACGAGGTCAGGAGGTCAAGACCACGGTGAAACCCCGTCTCTACTAACAATACAAAAAATTAGCCGGGTGCGGTGGCGGGCGCCTGTAGTCCCAGCTACTCAGGAGGCTGAGGCAGGAGAATGGCGTGAACCCGGGAGGCGGAGCTTGCAGTGAGCCGAGATTGCGCCACTGCACTCCAGCCTGGGCCACAGAGTGAGACTCCGTCTCAAAAAAAAAAAAAAAAAAAAAAAAAATTAGCCGGGCTTAGTGGTGGGCGCCTGTAGTTCCAGCTACTCGGGAGGCTGAGGCAGGAGAATGGCATGAACCCGGAAGGCGGAGCTTGCAGTGAGCCGACATCGCGCCACTGCACTCCAGCCTGGGAGACAGAGCGAGATTCTGTTTCAAAAAAAAAAGAAATGTATACAGATGGGAGGAATTATTGTAGCAGAGTTTATAAACGATCTACCACAGCTAGGGAGATGCTTTCTCCTTTAGGAGCAGGAACAGAAGCAGAAAAGACCACAAGAGGCCTCCATACAAGAGGCTAGCCAGTATATTGATAGTGGAATCTTAGAAACAAACTGGACCACTGAGTGTTTAAATATTAAAAGAGTTAGGGGAAATACTTCCCAGGACAAACTGAAACTCTTCATTCAATGAAATATTGTCAATTCTGAAACAGTACAGGGCTATAAAATAGACCATCCGAATTTAATAATCAGAAAATTTCCCAAATATTTACTTTATTTATCTGAAATTATTTTCTGCCAGATCTTCAGATGGCTGATTTCATATTGACAATCAGCTCAAATTTTGCCTCCTCAGGGAAACCTTCCCTACCCACCCTAATTAAAGTTAACCTCACCCATCTTACCATCACGTTTTCTTCACAGCAATATTACTATCTGAAATTACTTTAATATTTATCTACTTGTCTGTGATCTTTTTCCCTTACTAGAAGATAACCTCCATGATATTTGGGATTCTATTCACGTGTTTAGCATAGTAATATCAGCTAGTGATTAGTGTTTGAAAAGGTAGCAAGGTGAAGACAAGATTTTGATAATTACTTCTCCACTAATAACCCAAGTTTAGCTCATGTCTTAACTTCTGCAATAAAGCACAAAGTAGATGATACTATCTCATCATCCCTGGGTTGAAATTACCAGGCTTTTCTTGTATAAACATGCCATCTTGGAACTTCCTATTAAGTTACAGATTCCAGTCTTTGGAATGCATCTAATTCATCTCAATTTTTTTTCATTTCTAAAACTGAAAAAAATGCCTCATTTATTATGTAAGTTAAATCAGATTCAATTTGTAAAATAAGTAGTACAGTACCTGGTATAGTGAAGGTACTCAATAAATGGTAGTTACACTATTATTCTCCACTGTTCAATTGTGAATTATTAGGCTCACACATATCTCAAACCCAATCAATATTCCATTAATTTTTGCTTTAAGTTACCAACTCCAGTCTCCTCTTTCTGAAGGATTCTGTGACTCCTCAGAAGGTCCTAGAAAACATCTGATCATTGATGTTTACAATTTTCCCATGTCCAATGCAGAAATATAACACTACTGGCATGCATAGAATCAGAGTAACACATACAGAATCAGATAAGATGTTCTTTTCACATGTGGTCATACAGTATCAAATAAAATGTTCTTGCCTGCTGAGAGCAGTCTTTCTGATTTTCTTAGTCTTCAGACATTATAGTCATCATTGACCCCTTCTCCACAAAACCCAGGCCTCCCTCATCTAAGCTTATGTTGCTCATCAGATGGTAATCTCCCCACTTTCTCTATTCTTACAATTCCATGTTCCAGCAATAGGTAACTTCTCTTAGTAATGGTGCCTTTTATGCTATCCATGCCTCAGATATTTTGTCATCTTACTTTTATTAATGTTACTGTAATGATTTCTTTCTTTTTTTTTTTTTTTTTTTTGAGATGGAGTTTTGCTCTTGTTGCCCAGGCTGGAGTGCAATGGCACAATCTCGGCTTACCACAACCTCCGCCTTCCGGGTTCAAGCGATTCTCCTGTTTCAGCCTCCCAAGTAGCTGGGATTACAGGCATGTGCCACCACGCCCAGCTAATTTTGTATCTTTAGTACAGACGGGGTTTCTCCATGTTGGTCAGGCTGGTCGCGAACTCCCAACTTCAGGTGATCCAACAGCCTCGGCTTCCCAAAGTGCTGGGATTACAGGCGTGAGCCACCACGCCTGGCCACTGTAATGATTTCTACTCACATTTCATAGACACAGCATGAAATTTTTTTCATCAAGTTAAATTTGCATTAATATAATGGCTTCTTGAATCTGGAATCTGGAACGACATCTTGAACCTGGAAAGTCTGCTGTGTTTGTCCTGGGAGAGTATTTTCCTTGGATACAGGAACATCGTTTTCTGAAACCACAGGCTCCTTTTTATCCTCCTATTAAAATACTTCCCACAGGAAGTATTCTTGTTGATATTTTAGATACCGTCTCACAGGTGAGGACAGCATGTGATATGTATGTACTTGTCATCTTCCTCATCATTGATTGGTCACTTCAGCATCCCTAGAGCACTATGTTGGACTCACTGGGTCATTTCGCTATGTTCATGTCTTCTAAGTTGCTTTTAATTGTTAAGCTATTCTCAAACACTTTCTTTTTCTTCTTTATTTCATCTCTGTGAAGAGGCAATTAATAAATAATTAGGTTTGGTTATATCATAACTGACATAACTAGTTGACATAAGCAGCTAGTGGCAAATTTAATGTTATAAACCATTTTCTTGATTCTCCATACAGACTCAACAAACCATCCTCAGGAAAAGATATAGAACCTTCTTGGCTTTTTCAGAGGAAAGCTTCATTAACTTAAGAAAAGTGAGGTATAGCAGTTACCAAAGCAAATTCAGATTTTGTTTTCTCTTAGTAGAGAGAACAGTAAATCTGACATAGGGATTTTTAGGAATATGTAATGACAGTGTACCATGATGGCCAATAAAAGATCCCTACCAATGACATCACAGTTTAAATTAAACATTGAAGAAATTATGTGACTTTGGTGTCTTAATGAAAAACATGGTCTGGTTCGGAAACTTGAGGTGTTTTATAAACTAAAACATTTATATAAAAGAGTTTTAGAAGCTCAAGAGTATGAAAACTATATGACCTGCCTCATTCATTTTGGTAAAATACAGGGGTAAGGGGCAGTGTTTAAGTTTTCTTCCAGCTCAGATATAGTATTATTTTGTTTAATGGCATATTCTTTAAAAAAAAAAATTTCTTTTTCATTATGAGCCCTGAAAAAGAAAAAGACTTGAAATTGGCTACAAATTTATGTGAGGGATGCAAAAAAACATTTCTAAAGAAGGCCCATTTGTTCTGTTGAGCACTTTACTGGGTTTTGATAGGCCACGATTTCCTCAAGCTGACTTTAGGTACAGGGGACATAGAGAATGAAATTATTCTGCTACTAAAGAGTAAGAGAAACTGAGATTTTTCTCCTTAGAGAAGAGGACAGAAACTGAGAAGAATAAGAAAAGTACAGGAGGCTGACTTCAAGTTGAGTTTTTATTTTACTGTGATATGAAATGAATCCCTGCATATTACCAGCCTTCAGCAAAAATGTCTACATATATATGCTGTGAATGTGAATTTTTTTTTTTTTTAGACAGAGTTTCTCTCTTGTTGCCCAGGCTGGAGTGCAATGGCATGATCTCGGCTCACTGAAACCTCTGCCTCCCGGGTTCAAGCAATTCTCCTGACTCAGCCTCCTGAGTAGCTGGGATTACAGGCATGCGCCACCACGTCCAGCTAATTTTGTATTTTTTTAGTAGAAACGGGGTTTCTCCATGTTGGTCAGGCTGGTCTTGAACTCCCAACCTCAGGTGATCCTCCCGCCTCGGCCTCCCAAAGTGCTGGGATTACAGGTGTGAGTCACTGTGCCCTGCCAAATGTTTTTAATGGCCTTATTAAGGAAAAAGCCCAAAATCCAGTACTGAGTTAACATGCTATGAAACATAGGCTACATGAACAGGGTGGTGTATGATCTATAAACTAGACTGAGTAAATTGAAAAAAAAGAGCCAGAGTAAGAAATGACTATGAGATCACAAGCGCCCAGGAAATTCATATAAATCTTAACAAAAATTTTGTAAGTCTACAATCCACAGGATAATGCTGCATTAAGTCAGTCTCACCCATATCTAAGGTTGCCTCAAAGAACTAAGGTAATATGTGAATTATACAAGTTATGTTTGAGTGGTTTCACTAAAGAAAAAAATATTACATATGCTTACGCAACAGCTCTAGCTGTGTCCTTGATCCCAGACTCTCTAACCTCTTCTTGACCTTACTACCTTTCTCTTTCACCATGTGAAATTTTCCTTCTCTACTAGCAGCATGCTCTCAGATGGTAATTAGTTCCTCTCGTGTTAAAAAATCAACTCCTTAATTCATATTCCTCCTAATACCACCAACTATTTTCTCTTCTCATTCAGACTTCTAGCCATAGTCTATATTTTTGTCTTCACTTTCTTACAGCACATTTATTCTCAATTCAGTTCAAGCTAGAGGTATCACATTACCTGATTTCAAACTATACTGTAAGACTACAGTAACTGGTACAAAAACAGACACATAGACCAATGGAATAGAATGAAGAAATAAAGCTGCACACATACAGCCATCTGATCCTCAACAAAGTCAACAAAAATAAGCAATGGGAAAAGTACTCCATATTCAATATATTTGTTCATTATAAATATTATTAAAGTGTCATCTTTAATTAGCTACACACTAACACTTGTAAAACCATTGCTTATAAAACTATTTTTTTAATTCGTTCATTTCCTAGTGGCTGAATTTTAGAACTTTCTTCTTTTGAATGGCCTTACTCACATAATTTGTTTGCTGCTTACAATAATAGAATTGATATATACCACAAGAGGGCTATCCCAAATTTATAAAAATGTTGTATTGTAATAGAAAATTATTGGGTTTGGGCAGCCTAGCATTCATTTATCCATCTGGAAGGAACCTTATTTCCTTTTGGGGAATAACTTCTAACCCTATGAACACAATCTGATGGGACTGACATATCCCATACAGGATATCCCTGTATAACAAATTAGGCCAGATAATTATATTCTCTTTTTCCAGAATATAATTTAAAAAATTTATAGCCTTTTTATTATAAAACACAGATACGGTAAAAAACACAAATATATGGTTTAGTGAATTACTACAATGCAAACAATCTTTCAACTACCATCTACATTAAGTAAAGAACTTTTTCAGCCATTTCAGAACCCCCTTCATTTAGCTCATCCCAAAGACTATTCCCTCCTTATAAAAATCATCATCATCCTGAATTTTATAGGTTTCTTCAACAAAGATAATGATAACCACAGGCCTGAAGATACTGGTAGTTTAGGCTGTGGGGGACATCTTATAATCTAGTTCTGTTGTAAATGATCTCCAGATAGTTTTGCTATCTAGCTGCTTCCTCTAATTTTATGCAGGAATTCAAGAATATTTAAAAACTCTGCAGCCACCTCAACACCTTTGTCCCAGAATTCCTGAAATTGGAATCTTGAGTAGATGAACAAATGTATTGAAAACTGTTGAACACTTAGTGGAGATGTTTTAACTAAAATTTTGCTGATAAAACTTTCCTATAGTTCTTGTTTACTGGTGCCCAGAGCTGCCTTGGTTCTTAATATCCTTCTGACAAATATCTTTTCACTTAAGTTAGCTAGACAGTTTCTTTTGTTTGAAAACAAAGAACCCAAACTATATCGAAACTCTTAAGTCAGTAGTAAACTTGTTTCATCTCCAACATTTAAAGATCTTAGAAGTTGTCACTGACCTCTTTACAACAAGAACAATCTGATCTAACTAAAAAATCAATGACTCTACTTGAACCCATCATAGAACTAATGCTTTGAATCAAACCACCATCCTGAAATCTGCAGAGGCATGTTCTTCCAGAGAAATAAAGCAACTTATATCTGCTTAACTTGGAGCAGAAGTCACTGGAGACATAAACTGTTAGAAACACTTAAAAGTAATAGTTTTGATAAATTGCTGGAGGCTGAGTGTAGACTAGTGTGAGAATAAGAAACTCCTGGAGACTGCAGGTCTCACACTTTTACGGTCTTTCTGAGTCTCACCAAGTTTTCATCATGAAGATCCCAGAAAAATTCACTCTTGGTTCTGGCAGGAAAAGGGGGCTTCTAAAGGGGATCTATGTGCAAACCACATGTAGATCCTTCCCCATAATGAAGGCCTACTCTCCAGAGAAAACTTCTTTGCCAAAGTATAATTCTGATAACTTATCCCAGGTGGGGAAAAAGAATTCCTGCCCACTTCAGCCCCTTTTGGCCTTCCTATTTCATTTAAGGGTGGGGAGAGAGACCATAGTCAACTGGAGACAAGCCTTAGGAAATAGATTGACAATATTTCAGCCAGAGAGTAGAGAGTAGGGGATAAATGCTATAACACTGAAAAAAAGGACGGAAACATTGGTGAAGGCCATAGACTCAAGGCTTAGACCACTAAAAGAGTGACAGTCAATCAGAAAATTATGAAGTGCTTCTCCTCCCACATACCCTACCACCATACTGGGAAGTCTCAAATATAATAACAGTGGAATATAGCTGAAAGAGCTGCAAGACAGACTGTCTTTGAAGAACAGTACATATGAGGTACATATGAAGACTGGAGACAAAATAAAAACAAAAATCCCAGAACACTAGAGAAATCTGAAGTCTCTGATTCCTAGCCAGATTGACATACATCTTCTTACTAAAGTCCTATTTGTATAAATAGTATAAATACAAAAACAGAAAGAACCCACACCTAAGCATATTCAGATTTCAGAAAACTAAAGACAAAGGAAATCTTGCCCAGACTTCACTATTACAATATACGTTAATGTAACAAAAACTGCACTTGTACCCCTTAAAAATTTATACCAAAAACATTAATTAATTTTTTTAAGCAAGGTGGAAAAAACACCTCACATATACAGAAAAGCAGATAATAAAGCATAGCAGACTTCTCATCAGAAATGATGCAAGCAAGAAGAGAATGGAGTGAAGTATTTAAAGTGTTGAAAGAAATAAAAATCAACCTAAAATTCTATATTTAGTGAAATTATCTTTCAAAAATGAAAGAGAAATAATATCAGTAGCGTGGTAGAATATTGGAGAGATCCAAAAAACCTTCCTTCCACAGAACATCTAAAAATGTTCTATAAAATTAAATATAGTTCACTTTAATTATTGAATGAACCTGCAATAAACTAAGAGAAATCCACCAAATATAGGACTGCATCAGGAACACAAGATCAAGAAGACATGAAAACTCTAAAGCCAGCAAATTCTTGGCCAACTCTGAGTCATGGTAGGTTAGAGCTACTGTGCAGAAGACAGTATGGGAACAAAGATCATGCTGCATAAAGGTGGAGCCCTGGAAGGCCTACCATCTCAGGGAAAGAGTGAACTAGAAAAAAAAGAAACTTGACCTTGTAATCAAATAGACAACCTGTCTCAGCATTGGCTCTGGATAAAAGTTTGTTTGTTTGCTTAAGTCTCTCCACAGAAAACTGTGACCTTTTTCTGACCCTCACAAGAATTTAGGGCCTAAATCTACATTAATGGAAGGTGAAACTTAAGTGGAGTTGGGTGTGTTGTGTTTATAGGCCCCTCTCCCTAGAGGAGCGTACATTTATGCTAGCTTCAAGGAATTTCTACAGATAAAGTTCCAAGTATTATTTAATAACAATTTTAAAATCACAAACACAAAAGAAAATAAGCCATCAGAAACAGGAGTAAACAACACAGTGAATAACAAGATCCTGACATACTTCAGGTATTGAAACTATTAGACAAAAAAATTTGTTAACTATGTCTTCAGAAATATAACAGGGATTGACAAATATGAGCAATGAAAAACAAATCAATGAGACAAAACTCATCAGGAAAATTTGAAAACTAACCATACTGAACCTTCAAAAATGAAAATGTAATAAAATTTAAAACTCAATCAAAAGGTTAAAAAGCAGATTAGATACAGCTAATTAGAATTAATGAATGGATTATAAAATTGAAAAAATATTCAAATTGCAGCTCAGAGAGACAGATAGGTATAGAGAGGTTTACAAGCATAGAATATAGAGTGAGAAGAGCTAATTAGCATTCCAGGAAGAGGTAATTCAAATAAGGAGAAGTAATATTTAAAGAAATAATGACTAATAATTTTAAAAAGTTGATGAAAGACATCAATTATCATATTCAGGAAGGTCAACAAATCCCGAACAGTATAAATAAAAGAAATTCCCACCCCAACATAGAGTGAAGCTGCAAAACAACAAAGACAAGAAGAAAATCTTAAAAGCAACTAGAAAGAAATGATAGATTACCCAACAAAGGGGACACAATTAAACAACAGCTTAATTTCTTAATAATAACAATGGGCCAGGTGTGGTGTTGTGCACCTGTAGTCCCAGCTACTCAGGAAGCTGAGGTGGGAGAATTGCTTGAGCCAGGGGGTCTGAGTCCATCCTAGGCAACAGAGCAGGACCCCATTGCTTTAAAAAAAGGAGTCAGAAGATAATGAAATAATATACAATTGAAAGATCTTCTGAGAAGGAAAATAAAATAAAGACACTATCCAAAAAAAATTGAAAACAGGATTTATCACCAAAAGACTTTCACTGAGGGAACATGAAAAGAATGTACTTCAAGAGGAAGCCAGCTGATTCCAGTAGGATGTACTGAGATGCTCTTCTTAAGAAGGAATGTTGGAACTTCACTAGAACAAGACGCTAATGATCCTTAGGACCACATTTACAGAAAATTGTATTTATTTCTTCCAAACATGATTTTAGATTTACATATATTTGATTTTGCCAAAAGGTTAAAAATTCTGTAAGAACCTAGTATGCTTTCCAGGCAATATACTTTTTTTAAAAAGGTTTTTAAAAACATTACTAGCAGGATGAATATAGTAGGAGAATATTTTACATTTCTGTAGTCCAAGAGACTTGCTTCTGGCTAACAAGTACATTTCTGGGAAAGCTTGCTCGATCTGAATCAGAAAGCAGAGAAAAGAAGCAGTCAGATCAGCAGGAAGAACAAATGTTGCAAATGGAAGAAAACACAGACAGATGGCTCAATCTGTGTTAGATCACACTGAACCATTGTGAAGGCAAGTAAGGACATTAATTGTTCAGAGCATGCACATAGTGAAATGGGAGGAAATTATTCATTATTTGCAGATGGATTTCCTGATACTCTACAGAAAGACTACTAACATACCTGCATAATGCTGTCCCCAGAGGAAATGAAAAGATTTGACATTTTCTCCCAAAATCAATCTTAGTTTCACATTTACAAAGAAAGAGCCTTCATTGGACTATTTATCCTTATGGCTATTTTTATGGTTTTTCATTGGTTTAAAGCTAAAAAATATTAGAAAAATTTGGAGTGATTTGCTTACTAAAAAGCCATATTATAAGTCCTTATTATTTCAATTGGTGCCAGATAATACTTCAGTAATTGTCATCAAAAAATGTGAGAGCTTTTTGTCAATGACAACAGTTGTGAAGAAGACAATAGTTTCTCTCATTCATGCCACATTAAAAATTAACTTTTCTACTTTTAACTTCCTTGTCCCCAGGAAGATTTGACCTCCAGAGCCAAAATTACTATTTTTAGCTACATTTATCTCAGCTGGGTATCAATAGATACCCAGTATTATCTAACTAATTTACATTACAGTGTTTCTAACTAATATTCCTTCCAGGGTTACACTTTTAAAAGAATTCTTCTTAACCAGAATGAAACACTTATTGGTAGAATGTCCAGCAACTGGCAAATTTCTAAACATCTACTGTATCAAGGTGGCATGTCAAGTCATTTAAAAAAGGACATATTTTGAGGATAATTGGCTAGCCATTTGGAAGAAAAGTAAAATTAGATCTCTACTTCAGGCCATAGACAAATACAATAAAAGATTCATGATTAATTATCATAAAGTTAAAAATAAAAGTTAAAAATTCAAAAGAAAATATAATAGGAAATATTTTATTATTCTTTATACTAAGCCTTTCTTATGAAACAAAACTAAATAAAATTAAGAAAAATATTGAAACTTTGATTACATAAAATTTTGTGATTTTTTAAATTTTAATTTATTTTAGAGACAGAGTCTTGCTCTGCTGCCTAGGCTTGAGTGCAGTGGCACAATCATGTCACTGCAACTTTTGTTTGTTTGTTATTTTATTTTAAGTTCCAGGATACATGTGCAGGATGTGCCGGTTTGTTACGTAGGTAAATGTGTGCCATTGTGGTTTTCTGTACCTATCAACCCACTGCCTAGGTATTAAGCCCAGCACGCATTAGCTATTTTTCCTGATGCTCTCCCTCCCCCTACCCCGCCCCTCCTGACAGGCCCCAATGAATCACTGCAACTTTGAACTCCTGGGCTTAAGTGATCCTCCTGCCTCGGTCTCTCAAAGTTCTGGCATTATAGGCATGAGCCACTGCACCTGGCCTCACATAAAATTTTAAATATCATCCAGTAAGAAAGACCATATACAAAATTAAAATTATGAATGAGAAATTGAAAAGATATTTGTAACATATATGATAGACAAGGAAAGCCAGTAAAGGCAGTGTTTAAGAGCATAGGCTCAGAAATGAGATTGCATAGGTTCAGATATTAACTACACCACATCCTTAGTCTTTTGACCTTAGGCAAGTTATTTAACCTCCTTGGGCCTCAAGTTTCCTCATCTATAAGAAGGAGGTAATAATAAATCTATTTTCTTGGGTTAGCTGAGAACTATTATAATTGCCCATGATATATGAAAGGTTAATTAAATCAATAAGATAAGCGGAACTGATCCACTAGATATTGAACATGAATAAAAACCTATCTATCCATTTCATCTTATTTTCAGCTACTCCTTGGCAAAAATCTTACATATCAAATTGTCCTGGTCCACATTCTCTTTAAATTGGGTGTAGATTTCTGTGATGGTTAATTTTCGATGCCAGCTTGACTGAGTTAAGGGATACCCAGCTGGTAATAACTGGTAAAGCATTATTCCTAAGTATGTCTGTGCAGCTGTTTCTGGAAGAGATTGGCATTTGAATCAGTGGACTCAGTAAGGAAGATCCACCCTCCCCCATGGATGAGCAACATCCAATTGGCTGAGGGCCTGGATAGAACAAAAGGGCAAGAGAAAGCTGAATCTGCTCGCTCTTCTGGAGCTGAGACACTCATCTTCTCCTGCCCTGGCACATCAAAACTCCAGGTTCTCTGATCTTTGAACACTGGGACTTAATCCAGCATCCCCTTACTGCCTGAAGTTCTCAGGACTTTGGACTTGGACTGAACGATGCTACCAGCTTCCCTGGCTTTCCAGCTTGTAGATGGCATATCATGGAATTTCTCAGTCTCCAAAGTAATGTGAGCCAATTCCCATAATAACTATCTTCTCTATCTAATCTATTAATATTTACGTTTCTTATTGTTTTTCATTTACCTGGAGAACCCTAATAAAACTTCCTCTTGCATACCTTTAATGTCATCATCATTATCTCAGTCCAAAATTCTCCTTGCAGTCACTGGAAGTAAAATATTAATATCATCCATATTTTAAATTCAAATTCAAATCCTGCTTTTAATATATTATTAGTCAGCCAAAATGTTGCATTCTCTCTCTGAATTTCTAAGGAGTCTATAATACTAGTTTCTACATATAATCAAATATTGTTTTGTTCTTTCGGTGTGGAATATGTACATGTTTTATCTCCTACAGAAATTTGTAAATTTTCACAAGCAAGAATCTTCTTCTACTTCTTTAACCTCACAATGCATAGTAAGTACTTATTGTGGAAATGTTAAAATTTTTTTCTGTTTTCCATAACATTGATCTGCTACAGGCCAATCAGTGAGAATGTATATAGAATTCCCATACCCGTAATCTGTTCACCACCACCACCAACTTTCGCCCGAAACCCTTACCCTACATACACACTTAGAAAAAGAAACAAACATTTCCCAAATGGCATATGGTTCCTTTTGTTACTTGCACTTAACTAATAAATATATGAGACATGATCTGTGCTACATTTTTAGCTGAAAGGGGGAATGGGTGGAAGAGTTAAGCAGGCTATTTCAGTGTTTAAGAGAGATGATGGTGGCTTGGGCAGGATGGTAGCAGAGGAGGTCAAGATGGGATCAGGCTGGGTGTGGTGGCTCTCACCTGTAATCCCAGCACTTTGGGAGGCCCAGGTGGTGGCTCATCTGAGGTTGGGAGTTTGAGACTAGCCTGACCAACATGGGGAAACCCTGTCTCTACTAAAAATACAAAAATTAGGTGTGCATTTCTGTAACGGGTGTGGTGGTGCATGTCTGTAATCCTAGGTACTTGGGAGGCTGAGGCAGGAGAATCACTTGAACCTGGGAGGCAGAGGTTGCAGTGAGCTGAGATTGCACCACTGCATTCCAGCCTGGGCAACAGAGTGAGACTCCGTCTCAAAAAAAAAAAAGAAAAAAAAAAGAGATGGGATCAGACTCCAGATACATTTTGAATGTAAAGGCAGCATATTTGCCTGCAGACTGGATATAGTGTGAGAAAGAAAGGTCAAGGGCAAGATCCAGAATGTCAACTGCATAGCTGACTTCAGAAAATAACCAGTTCAAATCAGAGCAAATGGATGAAGAGGTGAGGGCATAGGTTTCCAAATGAAATGGGCAAAATATCTTTGTTTTGAATACCTGAAAATTATATTAGTAGGCATAAAACAGATTTAGTAGAGCATATTTAAAAATTAAGAGTAGATACATAGAAAATGAACCAATAAACAAACCAGGCAATTATTAATCTTAGGAAAAAAATATTATATAATAAAAGGTATATAAGCACAGGTTTATTTAGCTTTGCAGGGAACAATATTTTTATAGTATTAATAACATAAACACAGAGTAATTGATTTAGCAAAATATTGTGATAGAACTCTACTGGAAGGATGAGAGGAGGGGGAAAAGTACAAAAAACTAAATAAATCCTTATTTGCCATAACAGGAAGTCAATAGATAAAGTATAAAATTATCAAATCAAGAAATAGGATTATGAACATATTATTTAGACGTGGAGGTAAATATAGAGGATACTGCTAAAAATAGTGAAAAATGATACCTTATACGGTAAGGCTAATTTTAACATGAATAATTACAGTTAACTGGAACCTCAGATATTCTTTTTTTGTTTGTTTTCGTTTAATTTTGTATTTTTTTATTATACTTTAAGTTCTAGGGTACATGGGCACAACGAACAGGTTACATAGGTAAACATGTGCCATGTTGGTTTGCTGCACCCATTAATTTGTCATTTACATTAGGTATTTCTCCTAATGCTATCCCTCCCCCCTACCCCCACCCTGCGACAGGTCCTGGTGTGTGACGTTCCCCATCCTGTGTCCAAGTGTTCTCATTGTTCAATTCTCACCTATAAGTGAGAACTTGCAGTGTTTGGTTTTCTGTCCTTGTGATAGTTTGCTCAGAATAATGGTTTCCAGCTTCATCCACGTCCCTGCAAAGGACATAAACTCATCCTTTTTATGGCTGCATAGTATTCCATGGTGTATATGTGTCACATTTTCTTAATCCAGTCTATCACTGATGGACATCTGGGTTGCTTCCAAGTCTTTGCTATTGTGAACAGTGCCTCAATAAACATACATGTGCATATGTCTTTAGAGTGGCATGATTTAAAATCCTTTGGGTATATACCCAGTAATGGGATCACTGGGTCAAATGGTATTTCGATTCCTTGAGGAATCGCCACGCTGTCTTTCACAATGGTTGAACTAGTTTACACTCCCACCAACACTGTAAAAGCATTCCTATTTCTCCACATCCTCTCCAGCATCTGTTGTTTCCTGACTTTTTAATGATTGCCATTCTAACTGGTGTGAGACGGTATCTCACTGTGGTTTTGATTTGCATTTCTCTGATGACCAGTGATGATGAGCATTTTTTTGTGTGTCTGTTGGCTGCATAACTTTCTTCTTTTGAGAAGTGTCTATTCATATCCTTTGCCCACTTTTTGATGGAGTTGTTTTTTTCTTGTAAATTTGTTTAAGTTCTTCGTAGATTCTGGATATTAGCCCTTTGTCAGATGGGTAGATTGCAAAAATGTTCTCCCATTCTGTAGGTTGCCTGTTCACTTTGATGGTAGTTTATTTTGCTGTGCAGAAGCTCTTTAGTTTAATTAGATCCCATTTGTCTATTCTGGCCTTTGTTGCCCTTGCTTTTGGTGTTTTAGTCATGAAGTCCTTGCCCATGCCTATGTCCTGAATGGTATTGCCTAGGTTTTCTTCTAGGGTTTTTATGGTTGTGGGTCTAACATTTAAGTCTTTAATCCATCTTGAATTAATTTTTGTATAAGGTGTAAGGAAGGGATCCAGTTTCAGCTTTCTACATATGGCTAGCCAGTTTTCCCAGCACCATTTATTAAATAGGGAATCGTTTCCCCATTGCTTGTTTTTGTCAGGTTTGTCAAAGATCAGATGGTTGTTGATGTGTGGTGTTATTTCTGAGGCCTCTGTTCTGTTCCATTGATCTATATCTCTGTTTTGGTACCAGTACCATGCTGTTTTGGTTACTGTAGCCTTGTAGTACAGTTTGAAGTCAGGTACAATGATGCCTCCAGCTTTGTGGAACCTCAGAGATTCTGGTTCAATAGGTTAGAGTGGGCCCCCTGAATGTACATTTCTAGCAAGCTCACTCCTAGCCTGGGCAACATGGCAAAACCTTCCCTCTACAGAAAATACAAAAATTAGCCAGGCATGGTGGTGCACACCTGTGGTCCCAGCTACTGGGGGGCTGAGGTGGGAGGATCGTTTGAGCCTGGGAGGTGGAGGTTGCAGAGAGCCAAGATCATGCCACTGCACTCCAACCTGGGTGACAGAATGAGACCTCATCTCAAAAAGAAAAAAAAATAAAATAAAAGGCTCACTGGTGATGCCAATGCTACTGCTCTTAGGTCCAAACTTTGAGAAAAACGGCCACAGAAAGTAGAACTAAGGAGTTAGAAACAGTGGAACAGAAGACACCTGTTTTTCATTATAATTATTTTAGTAGAGTGGTTCTCAAACTTGGGTGCTCATTGGAATCACCTGGGGATCTTTGAAAACTACTGATGCCTGGATACTATCCCCAGATGTTGTGATGTAATCCATCTGAGGTGCAACCTGGTGTTGGTGCTTTTAATAGCCCTCCAGGTGATTTCCATGTGTGGCCAAGCTAGAGAACTACTTTTTAAGCGCAATTTTAAGTATGTGCATAAACTAATTTTTAACATTAAAGTAATTATCTGTATAGTCTGCATGGGAGTGGGAAGACTGTCAGACGAAGAGCTGAAAGACATGGAATTATGTCTGATATGATCCTCTGCCACGAGCCAGCTCTGTATCATTGGGAAAGTCACCAAATCTATCTGGGCTTCAGTTTCCTCATGTGTAAAATTATGATGTTGTACTAGCTATTCTCAAATGTTCTTTTCAACTTCACATTTTTATGGATAATTGCTATAATGCTCTATTCTATAAAATTTTACAGCAACAAAAATACTCCATGTGGATACCAAGAGTAATTATTATTATTTAGGAAACTATATTATAAATAATTTTATTATTTTAAGTATCTTTTTCATATATACATACCACTTTTCCCCAGTGCCTATTTGTTTTACTCAGTACAATAATCAAATCACTCTAGAAAATAAAGATGAAAACAGTTGAGATTAATTTATACTTGATTTCTCTAAAACATCATTTGCCAAATTGCACCCATGAAGAGGACAAAATAGTCCACCCTTGGGTTATTGTAATTTACTTTCTTAATAGTGATAATGGGCAGATTCTGACCCTTCTATTGGGCTCATATGTCTATCTACAAGGAGTACCCTTTTGCAAGATGTCCACCTCTAACTAACTTCAAGGGGGCAGTGTGTGGTCACAAAAGTTCAGGCATATGAAAGTAGAGAAAGCTCTCACTTAACATCATCAATAGATTTTTGGAAACTGTGACTTGAAGCAAAACAACAGATGATGAAACCAATTTTGCCAGAAGCTAATTGATATAAGTGAGAGCTAAGTTCCTATAGCATATTTTGGTCACAAAAATATCACCAAACTTCTAAATAAAAACCAAACCCTTCTAATATTAAACATTAAATAAATGTGAGCTATGTATAAATTCCTAAATGATTAATAAAAACAAGTATGATAATTACTTACCCAATTATTCCAGCTCAGATGGCTGGAGCCTATTTTGGCAGCTCAGGGCACAAAGCAGGAACCAGCCTGGACAGGATGCCTTTTCATCACTGGGTATACTCATACACATACTCATCACTGGGTATACTCATACACACACTGACGCACCCACCCATGCTAGGACCATTTAGACACTCCAATTCACCTAATGTATGCATCTTTGGGATGTGGGAGGAAATCAGATTACCCAGAGAAAACTCATGTAGACATGGTGAGAACTTACCAACTCCACACAGATAGTGGCCTTGGCTGGAATCAATTTTTTTTCTCTCATCAATGTTATAATGAAACCATGTTGAAGAAAATGAGGTTATTCAAGGACCTGCTGTAATTGTTTGGAGTGGTGGCTAAACTCCCTGGTGACTCCTCATTACTCAAAGGTCTTACCCTGATTATCCCGGAGACCTAGAATAATTGTGCTATAAATTCTCAATCATGACGCCGGGCGCAGTGGCTCACGCCTGTAATCCCAGCACTTTGGGAGGCCAAGGCGGGCGGATCACAAGGTCAAGAGATCGAGACCATCCTGGCTAAAATGCTGAAACCCTGTCTCTACTAAAAATACAAAAGATTAGCCAGGCGTGGTGGCGGGCACCTGTAGTCCCAGCTACTGGGAAGGCTGAGGCAGGAGAATGCCATGAACCCAGGAGGCGGAGCTTGCAGTGAGCTGAGATCGCCCCACTGCACTCTAGCCTGGGCGACAGAGTGAAAATGAGTCTAAAAAAAAAAAAAAAATTCTCAATCATGAATACTAACAAAGAGAGATTTGGGGAATGAGGATTGATATAAATAATCCAAGGGATTTTATATTGACTTCAAAATACACTATACAGAGAACTTCCAATTTGTCTTTAGAATTATGTTTTCCTTAGAATAATTTAAAATCAGTTATCATTTTTTGAGTCAATAGAGATAACTGGTGTTGCATAGGTAGAGAAGGAAAACTGGTCTGAAACAACAAAAATTAGTTGCTCATAATTACAGATGGATTATCAAGAGTAAGTTATTTATTAAAATAAACATATTCATGCACATGTGTGTTTGTCCATGACTTTGACCTCTTGCCTTTTAAGGAATTTTTTGCTCAGATGGAAATCATAAGCTAAAATAAAAGGTGAATTCTAAAATGAAATGAGGTCAGAGCCATGTGCCATGATTTTGCAGGTAGTTAAAAATGAACTGAGAATTCACCATCTGGTGAGAGGCATCTTGGGGAAGCAGCCACCTTCTGTTGGAAATAAATGACATGAAAGCTTGTCGAGCTATTTATTCTTAAGTAGTTGTAACCGTGTTTTGCTCCTCCACTGAAATGAGCTCAACTTTTGATCTCACACTTTTAGAATGGATATTCTTAGCTAACAGTGAGACTAATCTAATCAATTAATTTGTGCCAACAGAGAAGTTGTAGGAGACAGTCCCTTCTCTCAACCCTTAAGTTTGCCTAACTTTTCTAGGTAAAATAAGAACATGTTATCAGAATTTAAACCCTTCTAGTCTACCCAACTAGAAACGCTAATTGATAAATTTCAGGTGAGGTAGGAGAGAAGATCAGCACTAAAAAGAAGAAAGATTGGTGGTCTAGTAGGATCTTGCAACTGCCCTGAAATCACAGCATCTATGCATAAAGACTAGAAAATACACACTTACCTTTTAGTATATGTGCTACTGAAGTGAACACTACACTTACTTTTAGAAAGCAGTTTGTAAATAGAGGTATTGGCTTTCTTTACAGAAAACCTTTGAGAGTCACTCAAAATCATTTTGAAAGAGATTTATAAATAATATTTTAAAGGTAACCTCAATGAATGAAAATAATGCTAACTCATATGTGTATAGCATTTACAAATACTTTCAAAGACTGAATTTTATTCTTTATAACAACTGTGTGAGATAGGTAAAGTAAGTAAAAGCACTGTTTTACAAAGGAAGGAACCGAGATTCAAAGAGATTAAATAGAGTACTAGAAATGGTATAGCTAGTAAATAATAGGAAGAGAGGGAGGTGAAAGGGCTTATATTCAAGCAACTGTAATAACAACCACCACCACCATTTACTGAACACCCACCATGTTCCAGTGATTATGTTAATCATTTTAAGGATATTATTGCATTTATTAAAATATTATTTCTTAAAAAGGAAATAAAAAGTAGGACAATTTCTTGCAAAAAATTTTAATTCAGTAAAACAACTTAAGGCAGATGATGATGATGATAACTATCTTTTGTTGAACAGCTATTTGCTAGACACTGTTAGGCACTTAATCTAGATTTTATCTAATTCTCACAATTACCCAACGAGATTACTATTATGTATTTCATTTTACACATCAAAAATATGAGGCACAGAGGGATTAACTGACTTGATCAAGACTACACAGCTGGTAAGTGATGGAACATACTATTATATGTGGTAACAAACATTGGTTACATGGAATTATTTAGTCTTTCTTCTTAACTGCCATGAAAACTTACCTATCATAGACCTAACTACATAACTGGTATTTTAAACAATTATTTTTGTTTCCCATAATTTTACTTAAGATCCTTGATGTGGATAATCTTTCTCCTACCCTTGGATTAAAACTCAGGTAGACCCCATATTTTTTCTGGCCACTCTTGGGTAAAGTCTTATGATCATGTTAAGTCACAAATATAGTCTGAGTATAGTAATTATAAGTGTACAATAATAGCTAATGATCAAAACTCCAAAGTTGTTTTAATGTTAAAGTCTTCCTGCCTTTTGCAACATGGGCCAGCAGAGGCTGGACACAGGCAAGTTGGAAGTGAGTGCAGTCCTCCTTCCTGTCCCTGCTGTTTCCCCTAGTTTATTAACTATGATTTTTGATTTTCTGTTTCCACCAGAGTGAAAGTTGGGATGGGGAGGGGAGAAGAAATAAAAGGATGAGAAAGTTTTTACATGACTGTTATTGTTGTAAGGTGACTCTGTGCTCTCTGGGACTGGAAGACATATAATTTGACATTTTTATCCCCCCATGGGCCATTTTTATTCGCTCTTTGGAAATCTCTGTTGAGGGCCTCTCAACTACCATTGTCTTGATCTGGCTGAATGGATTTTATTCTGGCAGCTAATTCTTCTAGAATCCTTCAGCTCACCTCCACTTCCTTCCTTCTGAGGTCCCATCACCCTTCTAAGCAGTACCATTGAACAGAATCTAATACAAATGCAATATGAACTGAGACAGATTGTCTCTAAAGCTAGCCATAACACTCTCTCCTCAACCCCTTGCTCTTTTCTAATGTGGTTTCCACTCTTCCCATAAGGAGATGAAGTCTATTTTCCTTTCTTTTGAAACTGGGACCATCCTAATAAAATGCAGCAAAAGCTATGCTTTGTGACTTCCAGGCCTACATCTTAAGAAATCTTGCAGCTTCCATTTTTGCCCCTTTGGAGTTCTGAGTCATCATGCATATTAGTCCAACTACCCTGCTGGAGAGAGAGGCTCAGCCAGATCCCAGGTGTTCCAGTCATGCCAGCTGAGGCACCAGGTATGGAGTGGACATTTTAGATACCCCAGGAACACAGAGAAGAGAGATCCCAGCCAACATCGCAGAGACAAGCCAGCCCTGAGCCTACCCCAAATTGCAAAATTGTGAGCATATAAATTATTGCTTTTATTTTAACCATCTATATTTTGTGGTAGGTTTTTATTTTTTCTTATTTTTTATTTTAGCAGCAGTATATAACTGATAAAAGGCTATCTGGTCTACAGTAAACACTCCTGTATTCCTGATCACACATACTTTGGGAGGGCAGAGAACTCTCCTTCATTTTGCTGCTCATGTTGTTTGTCAACCCATCTCAAAGATTTCCTAAGTAGAGTCAAACAGCAACCCAATAAAGTTAAACATATACTTAACTTATTGACCCATAAATGCCACTCCTAGCACAAGAGAAGTTGAAGACATGTTCACATAAAGACCTATTTACAAATGCTTAAAATGGCTTTATTCATAATTACCAGAAACTGGGATGAATCAAAAAATTCATCAACTGGTGAATGGATAAACAAATTGTCATTCATCCATGAAACTACTGATGCATGCAACAACATGGATGAGTCTCAAAAGCAATATGTTAATTGAAAGAAGGAAGATACAAAAAGCTACATATTATTATATAATTTCGTTCATATGACATTCTGAAAAAGACAAAACTAAATGGGCAAAATTCAAACCAGTGTTGGTTAGCATCTGGGAGTATGAGAAGGGTATTAACTTCAAAGTGGCACCAGATAACTTTTTTGTGTAATGATGTGGTATTTTTTACATGACTGCATACATTTGTCAAAACTCATACCTAACTTAAAAGGTTAATTCTTACTGTGTGTATATTATACCTCAATAAACCTGACTTAATAAATAAAATCCACTAATGCCCTTCAACCATGGTTAACACATATCAAGCTATATAAGTAGTCTTATGGAAACCCCTGTCACCGGAATTGAGTGCCAGCTTACCCAATCCATTTGGGTGGTGAAGGTTGGTAATTACAGTATAGCATAGCTCTCTCTAAATTAATCATCCTCAAAAATCTCTTCAACCTTCCAAAAAGCCAAACATTTCGTGCTTTTTTTTTTTTTTTTTCAGAGACAGGGTCTCACTCTGTTGCCCAGGCTGGAGTGCAGTGTGGTGCAATCGTAGTTTACTACAGTGGACTACAGGCACACGTGAGCATGCCCAACTAACTTTATTGTTTTCCAAATTCTTTTTACAGACAAGTCTCACTATTGCTCAATCTGGTGTCTAACTCCTAGCCTCAAGTGATCTTCCCACCTTGGCCTCCCAAAATGCTGGGATTATAGGCATGAGCCACTGCTCCTGGCCTTTTTATGCACTTAATAAGGATGAGTCATTTAACATATTTTTGACTGTTTCCTTTGAAAATTTGCATCTGGATTATCATATCCTCTGGAATGTGCCCTCTGTTGTATCTTGGTGTCTCAATTGAAATTTGTGGTATTTATATACATTATAAAGTAATGCTACATAGAGAAATATGATTATTTTTATGTCAGTTTCTAGGAAATAATTATCTACCCACATATTTACCATTTGAAAAGCTCTTCATTCTTTCTTAAATATCTGAATTTCCATCTGTTACCATTTTCCTTCTGCCTGAAGAACTTCCTTTTGTATTTTTTGCAGTGTAGGTCTGCTAGCAATAAACTCTCTTGGTCTTCTTTTGTCTTTACTTTTCATTCTTTTCTCTTAGAAACTCATAGTGAGCATATAACATTACTACTATCCAGGCATGTTGCTATTCAGGTTTTATGAGGTTTCTGTGAGTAAGTGACTGTTTCAGCAATGGGTAAAAACACAGTCTAAACTGAACAAAACAAAACAAAACAAAATGCACACTTTTAAAATGTATTTTGATGTTCATCAAAGGTTTAGGGGGAAAGGAATCCTGCTCTAGCATAACAGACTAAAAAAGTCTTCTAAATCTGAGATAAGACCACATTTCTGAGAACAAAAGCTAACTTCCTCATTGATTTAAAATTATGTTTTGTATTCTCTAATTCTGGAGCAAGTTATCAATAAGATGTGTCTTTTAGGATGATTTGCAGGACTTCAGGAGTAATTATTAATGAGCTTTTGCTGTTTACAAGTGTGTGTGTGAAGGTGTGTGTTTGTATATATAAACCAAATTTAATGCACAATAATTTTTGAGTAGGTAAATGATTGTCAACTATTTTATTTTACCTCTTTACAAAAATTAAAAATTTTCTCTAATGGGATGAGTTTTACAATAATATTTAAAAATCAAGAAACCTCAAATCTAAAAAATAAGGAGATTGAGGCTCCTTGTTTATACAGTGATTACCATTTTATAGATAAGAACACTGAGGCTTACAGATTTTATGTAACTTGCTTAAGATCACAAATCTAGTAAGTGTTAGAGGTAAGAATCAAATCTAGGTTTATCATATGACTAAGCAAGTGTTCTTAATCTTTACCCCTCTGATTTCCTATCTTCTTTGACCTTACATGTTAGCAGTAAAAAACAAACAAACAAACAAACATATATTGGTACATATGTTCTACTAGAGTAACATTTTGTGAATATATTATGCACATTGTAAAACATGCAAAAATGGAAACTATAAGGGGATAAGAAAACAGAAATAGAAATAGAAGCACAAGTAGTTTTTTCACATACCCCATGGATCATCTAATACACGCCCTAGGTACTGAGTGTCCACTCTAGAGAATGTTGCTTAGATTCTCTGAAAATTATTTGATTTTTAAAATGAAAATATTATTCACAGCTTTTGCCAAATTTAGATGTACTATGTTTGAACTTGTGATTTCCTAGGCAAGTATATTCCAATCTAATTTAGCAGGGAGACATAGTATAGAGTGAGAATAGCAGCTGGAAGAGATTGCTACAGAGAGCAGAGGGAGGTAGAATAGAGATGGAAGAACATTTGTAGACATTCAAACGTAAGCAATCTGTGTTTGTGTACAAAATCAGGCTAATTAACAATTTATAACAGAACAGGTTAGAGTCCTTTTTATAACATAAATACACATTAGGAATATATATATAGTTTCTATAACATAAATAAATGATATTATATATGTATATACAATTATATGAAAGATAGAAAGTTGGTCACATTATGCCCAATAGCAGCCATTATTTAAAATTGAAAATATGTTTAGAAATAACACAGGCATAGGAATGTTACCCCCAAAAAATCAACTAACACTGAATCTATAATTATACTATTATGTTAAACCACATCTTTAAACATAGAAAGTCCATCAAGATTGTTTCACAATCATCTGCCTAGATTTCTTGGTCATTTATGCCATCTGATTTTCATAAGATGACACAGATAAAACTCATATATTTGAAGAATGCAAACTCATAAAACGGTTATGTATCTGAATAAATTTTGTTTTTGTTTCTTCTTCTATTAACATTAGGTTGTTATTCTTTTTTTTTTAGTATTTATTGATCATTCTTGGGTGTTTCTCAGAGAGGGGGATGTGGCAGGGACATAGGATAATAGTGGAGAGAAGGTCAGCAGATAAACACGTGAACAAAGGTCTCTGGTTTAACATTATGTTGTTATTCTTTGACTCCCAATTATATTTTTCTTCATCCTTTTTGGATTATTTATCTTTTGGGAATGATACAAGGGAGAGGAGACGGAAGAAACGGCACCTCTAATATCTCAGGATCTTGAAATTTTATATAGCCTTCAACTTAGACTTTTATTTTACTCAGACTGATCCTTAAACTCTAAGTTAACACATTTTAGGGTTTATTTTCAAATTGAAACCAGAAAATTCAGACCCAAGGACTTGACATCTCTGTGTAGGAGAGATAGGTTCTCACAAAACGGTACAGTATACATCTATAATTCATGGGAATTTCCTAAGGAATTTCTAAGAAATACCAGCTAAATTTCCTAAGAAATACCAGCAAATATAATCATAATCATCTATCCCATTAACTAAAATCTCAGCCTACAGTGCCTAAACCCAGATATTTCATGACAAAGGATAATATACAGACTATCTTTCCTCCAAGCCTCAGATTTCCTGTTCTTCTTATGTATCTTTCTTCTCATAATGATTGTTTTAAAGAACCATCTTTGAAGTCCTTTGAGATGCGACTTATCATTTCTGCTCTAGATTTTCAAATATTAATAGAAAATACTGTTTCTTTGGCATTATCTGAAAGAAGCCAGTCTATGGAAAAAGTAATTGTGACCATTGTTTTATTCTTTTAATTTATCTCTTGTGTTAAAGAAACAGGCCATGCATTGACCATGCACAGAACATAACAATGAACATTGTTTTGATCATGAAAACTAGGCATTGAAAACCACCTTGATTTCATTAAGCTTAAACTTAATTGTACCCTTTGCAAGGATTCCAGGCAAACATGCCTTCTGCAATGCTATATTTGGAGTGGGCATATGCACCAGATATATTGCTTCTGCTTTTTCCAAGGCTGTAATAACTACATGACAAGTTATATTTTTTAATACCTAAATTACTCCTGAGAAGAAAACTCTGTGCCAAAAAAAACTAACAGCTTTAATTCTTCATATCAATGACATATAAAGTTATTAAATTACTATTAATTGACAGGCATTTAGGACATTGCATGGTTTTATTTTTTGAAGTTTGTTCTGTGTTTCTTCATACTTCCTCACATTCATATAATATTAAACCTGCACCACAAACACCAACATATGCCATTTAAAACATAAGTGAACTAGATACATCATTAATCTTATTATTCATATTAGATGTAATGCAGCATATACTTATTTACTTATTTTTATTTACACTCCAAGTCCTTTCACAAAGAATTTAGACAGCCACATAAAAATTTTAGCATCTACAATATAAAAACTGAGAGCCAACAGTTTTTGTATTTTGGCAGATACTAAGTAATCTTAGTTAATTGTGGTAGACACAAACAGTGGTAGATACTAAGTAAAGCTACATTTTGCCATGGGTGATTGTATTTTAAAACTTTACCACATTGCTTTTAAAAAGCAATTTCTACTAAATAATAGAATCCTAGTGGGTATCTGAATCACCAATATAAATGGGGTTAATACATGCATGATGACATGGCTTAGCAAAATTTAGTTGCTAACACATTGTTAGCTGCTTACAGGGTTTATTTTAATAGCAGCTGGAAATATTAATGATGTTAAAAAGCAGTCATGAGGCCAAGCTGAGGCAGCTTAAAAGATTTGGCTCTCTCCACTTCATGCATAATTTTCATTAACCCTTAATGTTACCAAAGTAACCTACAATCTTAGTAAAAACATTTCCTATGTAAATCTTGCCTTAGCACCTTCTTTCAGATTGCCTCCATAAGCCCTTCCTATATAGAAACTTTGGAGCCACCACTAGGATTCTGCAAAATCAGAGGTTCAAATATGTCAGCCTCAGTTCAAATCTCTATTTACTCCCAAATCTCTCTGCTTTCAAAGAGTAACTAAAAGAAGAAAAGCACTTTGAAGTTAAAGAAAAAATAAAATTCTGGTAATTGAATTGTTGTGGGAGTGGAGAATGCATATTAAAATATTTGCTATAGACCAATATAAAGTCTAAGTAGAGAGAGACATGAACTTAGTATAGATCCAAAAATCATTACTGATATAGGTCTAATATTGTGTTGGTAGTGTCTTTTTCAACAGCAACCTGTGTTTATGGTTTGAGTTGACTCAAGGTTTTGAAGTTGTTATGTACGTAAATACTTTTGTTGGAATTCCCTAACTTCTGTCCTTGGTCCATATTTCTTTTCATTCTATTCACTCTTCCTGGGTAATTTTTAATATTGTCATAATTGTAACTACATCCATATCCTGTTAACTACCAAAATCTGGGCATTTAATTGAAACTTCACACACATATGCAATCACTTCCTAGAATCTCCACTACGTATCCCATACATGTCTTCAATCTCGACTTGTCCAAAACTAAACTCATGTTATCTTCTCTAAACCTATTCCTCCTCTTATAATTATTGCTTTGTTGGCACCCCATCCATCTGATCATCTGTGTTAGAAACTTTTAATCTTTTCTACCCCTTACCTCCCTGTATCAATCAATCACCAAGTTCGGTCAATCTAACCTCCTAAATATTTTTAAATTCTTTTTGCTTCCCTGGGCTACATTGGCAGAAGAATTGTCTTGGGCCACACATAAAATACACGAACACTAACAATAGCTGATGACCTTTAAAAATCGCAAAAAAATTATCTTAATGTTTTAAGAAATTTTAGAATTTGTGTTGGGCCACATTCAAAGCCATCCTGGGCCACATTCAGTCCATGGGCCATGGATTGGACAAGCTTTATTTAAACTCTTAATGATTCCCTAAAGATTTGTGCACTACTTCCCAAAGTAATTCTCAGAACTCTGGCCCCAAAAGATTATCTCTGATAAGTGTTTAAGTGTTTCATGGTCAGAAACTGTATAGTATATTCCTGTTTTGGAGATTCACAATATGCATTAGCATATTTAAATTTTCAAGAGACTCTACATTAAAGAAGTCTTGTTGGTATGTTTTCCAAGCTTTTTCCCACAGAATTTTCCTGCTAGGAATAAATGATTCCATCAAGTATCTGCTAAGGAAAGCTCTTTAACATGTCATATGAAGCCTTCCATGATCTGGCTCTGCTGGATTCTTCAGCCATCATTCCCCTGACTCCACATGTCCCACTCTATTCTTTACTCCCACTGAAGCACTTTCTCAGCATTTGGCCCTAGCTGAAGCTGCTGCTTCCCCCTTCTATCATTCTTCAAGACTTGTTTCAAAAGTCACTTCCTGCAGAAAACTTTTTCTAACCCTTCCTATGTTTCCATAGCCTTCTCCATGCTTGCCTCTTTTATTATTACACTTACCACATTTTTACTGAAAGTAACTATTTAATGAATCTTTCTCTCCCCCTACTAAACCTCTTGAAGGAAGTGGTTATGTTTCTTTCATCTTTGTACTTCCAGCATAAGCACATGCTATGGCCTGAATGTTTGTGATCCTCCCAGATTCATGTGTTGAAACTTAATCTCCAATGCAATGGTATTAAGAAGTGGGCCTCTGGGAGGGGTGATAGGTCGTGAGGGCTCTGTCTTTATAAATGGGATTAGTGCCCATATAAGAGGCTTGAGGAAACCTGTCTGCCCCTTCTGCACATGAGAACTCAGTGAGAAGACCATCTCTGAAGCACAGAGTGAGCCCTCACCAGGTAATAAATCTATTGGCACCTTTATCGTGGACTTCCCAGCTTCCATAACTGTGAGCAATAAATTTCTGTTGTTTAGAAATTAACCAGTCTATGGTATTTTTGTTATAACAGCCCAAACGAACTAAGACAGAGATATACTTGACATTTAGTAACGACTGAAATGAAATAAATAGTGCCTGGCTCATGTAGCAGGTACCCATAATTAAATGCCATAGACATTAGTTATTAATAAGTCATAAAAGGTTTTCCTCAACCATAAGCAATTATTTGAAAGTTTTTGAATATAAAATCAATGCGTCCAATTTTGACTTTATATCTCACGTATTCAATGAGTTCTTATAATCACCACAGTGACTTCACAAATGTTGTGGTGCTCCTTTCACTTCTCTGATAGCACATACGATGTTGTTCTATAAATCTGAAAAGTTGCGGCATTTCATTGAGTTTATTTTTAAGCAAATATTTCAGACGGACAGAACTGAGTAGGCAAAGGAAAGAGGATGTGGTCAAGGATTCCCTGAATTGGTTCATAAAAGGATATAGTGAGGTAAATTAATGCTGACACAGTGCCCTCTGTCAAAACAGCCTGCTGGCCTGGGAAAATGATCACAAGCAGCATATGTGCTGGTTAGGGAAGAGAAAACCAGTCCAGATGGCTGATTTTTAAGCAGCCAGACTTAGAAAAGGGGAAAATTTGTATCCAGGTCATTCCTAACTCTTCTCCTGGGAGATCATCTAAAGTTGTTGCTTTTAAGTTCCCAGGAATTCTGCCGATAAATACTCACTACCTCATTGTAAAGCTGTGAGCAACCCCTTAAAACTGGAGACTAGATGGATGTTTACTAAAAAGTATGCTAAAGTATCCTTTATTCCTCTTGCTTCTGTTCCCTTTTATGTCTCATCATCACTGATGATTTCTACTATACTTATGCAGAACAATTAACCCCATACTTACTGGTGATTTAGTGAGAGTTTGTGTATTTGGATCCTTTAATTTCTCTGGGTAAGTTAGCCTTTAATTTAAATACCTCTTTCAATCTTTAATGGATTCCTTCTACCATGAAATACAGGTATCTGCTGAAAAGGGCACCTCAATTACTCCCTCCAGCTGTGCAGAAAGGGTCCTTTTCTTGTCCAATGGCATATGATTTCTGAAAGAATCTCTTATTTTATAGCAATCACAGTGCTGAATTTCATCATGCCATTACTTATGCAATTGAAAACAGACTGCTATGTGTTCTCATAAAGATACTTTGTGAGAATTTTAACCCTATGAATTCCAAAACTGTGAGAGGATTTTAAAAAATTGAACAGCACTGGCTCTGGTCCCCTGGGACATCAAGAGTACTCATAAAAATTAGAGTCTCTCCTAGACTACCTGGATATGGGTTGTTGCTGTGCCCTGATTGCTCTTTTCTAAACCTATATATTAGCAAGACTTTATTAAGAAAAAAAATCTGTTTTTTTCTTTATAAAACAATAGAGAAAAGCATAATAGACAACAGAAGGCAGACAGAGCAATTCCTTTTTTTCTCTCTTTTCAATTCCTTCTCTTTTTTTCCTTAATTTATGTGAGATCTGAGATCCTAAGGATACTATCTGTACCTTCACATTGTACTCACAGTCATTTTATATGTAACTCATCCTTTTACATGTTTACTTTTATACTATCTCCAATCCTATACCCAAAATGTTTATATCTCCAAAATCATAATGGAAATCTTTCCATTCTGATTTTGAGATGGAAAATTTATGCAAATGTATATTAAGTACATAGTTCTTTTTGTGTGGGGTATTTTTTTCCTCCATTCAAAACTGTAATCTTGTATGATTTTGCAAACTATTATAATTCCCTCCCCCCACCATTTAAAAGTCATTATCATTTTCTATCTCTAGAATTTCTGGCACCCATTTCCATTCCAAGCTATTAGGTTGCTTTTGAAGTGACGTCCCACTGCATCTTCCTGGCATATATGTCTAAACTTGTATTTATTTTACTTCTCTGTTCTTGTTCACATTGACAATGCCTCCGAAATTAGGTCACCAATGGATTTCATTATCTTGCCCTTTGCCTTCTTTGAGTCAAGATATGGAACAAAACATCCAATAAAGTAAATGTGACCTTATCCTGACTCCTATGACACTCAACCAGGCATCTTCACACAACAGACTCATTCTTTGTCTATGGCTAAGAAATATTGCCCAAATCAGTTGAAGTCAGATTTTAAATGATACACATCATCCCATATCAAAAAATGCCTCAGGGCCAGGTGCAGTGGCTCATGCCTATAATCCCAGCACTTTGTGAGGCTGAGGAGGGCGGATCACTTGAGGTCAGGAGTTTGAGATAGGGCTGGCTAACATGGTGACACGCTGTCTCTACTAAAAATACAAAGATTAGTCAGGCATGGTGGTGTGCACCTGTAGTCCCAGCAACTCAGGAGGCTGAGGCAGAAGAATCGCTTGAACCTGGGAGGCGGAGACTGCAGTGAGCCCAGATCACGCCACTGCACTCCAGCCTGGGCAACAGAGCAAGACTCTGTCTCAAAACAACAAAAAAGCCTCACAGCCCAGATAAGCAAAATCTACATTACCTTCTTTTGTTCAACAATTTTAGGGAGAAAATTATTTAGTATAGTTGACACAATCCACTTTTTATAAAAGACAACATGGCTTGCAATTCCATTCCATCTAATGTTTACACATTTTCTCCCAGTGGTTGATGTGAGACTTGCTAGGATTTTTCTTTTCTTTGCTTGCTTGTTTTTTTGCCTTGCTTTGTTTCATGTATTTATGGGCTTTGAAGGTGTATATCTAATACCTGGACTTGGGACAACTTTATATTGTGGAAAATCCATTAGATCAGCTAAGAGACCTGGGTTTTTATCCTTATACTGTTTTTAACTAGTTATAATCTTGGTTAAGTCAACCAAGTTATCAAGACTTAATTTTTTTTTACCTGTATAATAAAGGCATTAGATTTGGATTTATTGTATCTGTATGTGTTCTGACTTTATGAGTGCATTTTAAAAACTTACCTTCCTTTGGACTGGTCTCCTAAGACAAGACTGAACAGGGGCTACCAATGCAAATTGACTTAGGGGCCTTTGAAAGATCCACTTACCACAAAGCATCCACAAACCTCTGCCTTCTTCCTCATTTGGCTTTAAATTCCATCTTAAAGAGTTGTCAGCATGTATGAAAGCCAAGGAAGAGGTAAAGTCTCCAGAAGGCCCAGATTAACTATTATGTATATTTTCCCTGGGGATGGTTTACTTACCATGTCCCTTTACTGGGGGTTAATTTCTTCAACTACTGAAGTGACTGAAATTTGAAGGTATGAAGGGCAAAATAATAAACATACCTTGTATAGGTAAAGAACTTTAAACCTTACAAGGGATTTTGACTTCTATCTAAATGAAGGAACAAGCAACCAAGAACCACAAAAATCACTGGCCACTGACAAATGACACTTCAAGAGGAATACCGGCTTAATAGCTGCGAACACAGGTTCGTTGAACAAATGAATAATTTTGAATGATTCTTGCATCTCCATTTGGTATTGTCCTTCCTTTTTCTTCTTTTTTCTTTCACTTCTACCCACCTACCAACCTCACAAAGTGTCCAGTACCTCACCCTAGAATAGGTGATACCTCTAGGATACCTCACCATAGAATTCTGACTAGAATTAACCCTACACAGTCAGCTCTATAACTGTAGAGCATTACCCAAACCACCAAAATATTCTTCATCAGAATGTCCTGAGTTTGATACAGTAATCCATGCTTATATGTCAATGGATGCTCCCCTCCTGGATCAAATAAGGTAGGTTTCATAGGAAGAGAGACAATAGAGCTTTAAACAAATGGAGTTGACTTACAAAAATTTTAACGTCCAATGCAGCCAGTGAGGGAGATCCTTTGAGGCATTTAGGAATCTGTAGCAATCTTTAAATCATAACAGAATAGAAAAGAAGACCTACGAATAGAATAGGCTTACTATATTGAATAATATGTAAATTCATATACCTTTCACCATACCTTGCCTTCTTACCTTCTATCCTCCAAATTTGCCAAACTGAAGACATTAAAGTTGGTAAATATATTTATGACAATTAGTCTTACTACTATGATTAACTAGTTTCAGATTCTGACCAGCGCTTATATAACATAACTCCCCAATCCTGAATTTTCTCATTGTGCTATTCGTCTGATTACAAAAGAAAATATATTTTTGTAAAAATTTAGAAAATATAGAAAGTTTAAATAAGAAAATGGCAGTAAATCAAATGCATAATCCAAATAGCCAGAAAGAACCATTATTAATATCTAGATATATTTCTTCTCAGTCTTTCCCTAAAAACTATAATTATAAAAATATATACACATATAATATATACTTGCCTAATTTAATCAATATCCTAAAAATAAACGTTTATCTGTCCTACATATGTAACATAGTTTATGTAATAATTTTCCTGTTCTTAGAAATTTAAATTATTTCAAAATTTTAATTATAAGAAACAGTGAGCAAAACATGATGATATAAGAAATTTTATTATCATCTCTACTTATTTCCATAAAAAATCCTGTAAATGCAACTATTGGGTAACAGAATATAAATATTTCAAGACTTCTCATAGTTTACTAAAATTACACTCAAACAGTAGAAATAGTAAATATGTGGGTAAGTATATAAATAACAAATATATGTATATGTTTCTTTCCTTATTGAAAACACATATGACTGTTTAAAGCAAAAAAGTATGACACTTCACTAATATTAATGGGTTTATAACAAATGTAGATGTAATATATATGACAATAATAGCACTAAGGAGAAGGGGTAAATGGAATTTGCTCTTGTGAGTTTTCTATATTTCATCTGGACTAATTCAATATAACTAGGTAGATTGGGATTAGCTAAGGATCCACTTTGTAAACACTAGAAAAAGTAAAAAATAATGAAAAATGTAGCTACAAAGTCAACAGAGAAATTAAAATGGAATATGAAAAAATATTTGATTAACATAAAAGGAAGAAAATGAGGAACAAAAAACCAAAAAAATTTGGTAAGACAAATAGATAATAAACAGCAAAATGGCAGAGCTTTAAATACAATCATATCAATAAGTATATCAAATGCAAATAAACTAAACGCTCCAATCACAAAGCAGAAACTGTTAGAGTGGATAAAAAGTAAGCACCAACTACATGATGTCTACATGAGATGCACTTCAAATACAAATAGAATAAAAATTTTACAGATGGAGGAAGGTATACCATGCAAACAATAACCACAAGAGAGGAGTTGTTGTATTAGTATTAGACAAAATAGACCTCAAGAAAATGAGTTATTACTAGAGACAAAAGGAAATACTTCATAAAGGATCAATATATAAGGAAGATATGACAATTATGAATGTGTATGTAAGCCACAATGGATGGTGACTTCACAGTGAAAACTCTTTATTTTAGGGAAGAAAGAATATGAATGTTGGGTAGACAACTAGGCTTTTCTGCCACAGGCAGATTATTTATCCTCTCTGTAAAATAGATAACACTTTATAGGATTGTTGTGAGGATTAAATGACTGCCCACAGTAGGCACTTAATCATATGGGTTATTGTTGATGCTGTTACTATTATCTTGTGGTAGACTGCATCTATGAGCAAAAGCTCAGCTAAAATTAAGTTGTCCCTCTATATAGGGAAAAGAATCCCTGAAGAAGGGGTGAAGTAAGTAGAATGTCCACCCAAACGTCATTTTGGGATCAGAGTGGGCCCTGACTCCAGGAGAAGAAAAAAGTATTATAGAGAGTTGGTGGGGTGGATGGCCCTTGCTTGGTATGGGGACGGGGGTGCTAAAGGGAATTTGGATCTGGGAAGAAACTAGACAGAAGACTTGCATAATGAAAATATTGTTTACTGTGTGTAATGAAATGTTGCCTTCTCCTCCATCTGTCATAAAAAAAAAATTCAGCAAAATCCATATTGCTCACCAAACTGGTTAGGATAAAGTTCAGGAGACAGTAACAGAAACTCTAATGAACAGTCATATACAAGACAGATGCTTCTTTCACTCTTGTATAAGAGAAATCAGGAGACAGCTCAGGGCTGATATGGTGGCTCTACAGTAATCAAAGCGCTGAGGTCCTTCCAGTTTTCTGCTCCGTTATGCTTTAGGTGTGGCTCTTGTCCCCTTGATCCAATATGAATTTTGGAGCATCAGTCACCACATCTACATTTCGAGCAGCAAGATGGGAGAGAGGAAGAATAGGTACACACTCCTTCCTTTTCAAAAAGATTTTTCCAGAAATACCACACAATATTTCCACTTAAAGGTGAGCTATAGGCTAGGAAATGTAGTCTTTTAGCTGAATAACAATATATCCAAATAAAAATCTGGGTTCTCTTACTGAAGAAGGTGAGAATGGATGTGAGAAAACCAAGCACTCATCAATACTTATAGATTTTATTTATAAATGTGTTATTTGCATATTTTTATGTGTAGACAAAAGATGTGCATAATAGATCGGTCTATTGAATGCAAGGTGAAAGACTGTCAATGTGAGTCAGTTTAACAAGAGTTACATCATAAAAAAAGCTTCCCTCCTTTCTTATTACATTATTATTACAGTTATAAACTAACGTTTAATTATTCCACGTAAGTTTGCATCTTACTCTTAGGTCTTCAATTAGACTTTGCTTCAAGGAAGGTTTGGCAGGCCTACAGCTCTAGTATTGGCCAGAGGGTGCAGAAGGAACAGACTGTGTAAATACATTACTATAGTACAACAACAAATTTTTTATATATTAGTGAATTAGATCCTTAACTATGGCCCCCTCACCCAGCCTAATGTTACCAAGGTCTGTAGTTTTGAACCCCTTTGATCTTATTTCTCATGGGCTGCCTCAATTACCGAACTTGGGCATTTGTCAAGTACAAGGAAGCATTAAAGAGCTGCATCTATTCACTTACATGCTTATTTGGTGTACATATCCCTTGCACTGCTTGTTTGGTACTTTAGTGGTAAACTAAATGATAGTAGACTTGAACTGACAGAGTCAACATTCACATCAATCTTTGTGCCTGGATTGGACTTTATAAGCTGGCCCGTATCAAAAGGATATTACTATGCCATATATATATATATATATATATATCGCTCTCCAATAGTTTTCCTATGCTCTCTTTCCCATTGCGTATTTCTACCTTTAGGCCAGACCAACCCAAACATCTATGACCAGTCAAAAAAGAAAAGCTGATGGTATTTCATCTCTGGTCAATGCCTCTCTTCAAAGCCATTTCCTGGTATAATCCATCCTTTAATTCATCAAATATACATTCAGTATTGACTATGTACCAGGCACTGTGCCTAGTATTAGGAATATAGCAAAGAACAGATACTTAAAGTTCTTCTCAGAAATGCCTTACCTGCTGGGCATGGTGGCTCACACCTGTAATCCCTTCACTTTAGGAGGATGAGGTGGGAGGATCACTTGAGTCCAGAAGTTTGAGACCAGCCTGGGCAACATAGAAAGACCCTATCTCTACAAAAATGAAAAAATTAGTTGGGCATGGTGGCTTGCACCTGTAGTCCCAGTTTTTCAGGAGGCTGAGGTGGGACGATTTCTTGAGCCTGGGAGGTGGAGGCACTACTGCACTCCGGCCTAGGTGACAGCACAAGACCTTGTTTTTTTGTTGTTGTTTTTTAAAAAAAGCCTTTCCTGATAGTAGTTACCTCAACCACTGAGTATTCTCTCTCTCTGCCTCATTCTATTCATAACATCTTTTAGAAATCTGTCATTTAATTTATTTTTAGCCTTACCACAGTTCCATATGGGCAGGGAAATTCTGTACTTTTCACCATCGTATCTCCAGTGCCTTGCACAGTGTGATACATAAACACTTAAATATTTGATTCATTAACATAATAGACCCTCAACACATACATCTGATGTTTCTAATTGGAGCTCAGAATTTAGAATAAAGAAATTTCCCCAAAAAAAGCCTTGAGAAAAATTTAATAATTGAATCATTAAATTAGTAAATCAAACCACCATTTTCCATGATTCTAATAACTAGTATATATTTTATACAAAATAAGTCAATTGTTTTCTCCAGCATTATTGAGGTATAATTGAGAAATAAAAAATGAATATATTTAAGGTATACAAGGTGATATTTTGATACATGTATATTGTGAAATGATTACTGCAATCAAGTTAATTAGCATATCCATTGTTGTGTGTGTATGTGGTGAGAACATTTAAGATCCGTCTTAGCAAATTTCACATATATAATAGTGTCTTATCAACTGTAGTCACCATGTTGGACATTAAATCTCCAAAACTTATTCATCCTGCATAAGTGAAACTCTGTACCCTTCACCAACATCCTCCCATTCCTCCTACCTCCTAGCTCCTGGCAAACACCATTTTACTTTCTGCCTCTAGTTCTACCTTTTTAGATTTCACATGTACGCGAGATCACACAGTATTTGTCTTTGTGTGCCTGACTCATTTCACTTAGTAAAATGTCCTCCAAGCTCATCCATGTTGTCCCATGGATTTCCTTTTTTTTGAGACGGAGTCTTGCTCTGTCGCCGAGGCTGGAGTGCAGTGGCGCGATCTCAGTTCACTGCAACCTCTGCCTCCCAGGTTCAAGCGATTCTCCTGCCTCAGCCTCCTGAGTAGCTGGGACTACAGATGCGTACCACCATGCCCGGCTAATTTTTTGTATTTCTAGTAGAGCTAACACACGGTCTCACCATGTTGCCCAGGCTGGTCTCAAACTCCTGACCTCATGATCTGCTCGCCTCAGCCTCCCAAAGTGCTGGGATTACAGGTGTGAGCCACTGCACCTGGCCCAAGATTTCCTTTTTTAAGGCTGGCTAATATTCCATTGTGTGTGTGTGTGTGTGTGTGTGTGTGTGTGTGTGTGTGTATCACATTTTTTCCATTCATCCATTGATGGACAGTATGTTGATTCCACATCTTGGCTATTGTGAATAATGCTGCAGTGAACATGGGAGTGCACATACCTCTTAACATACTGATTTCATTTCCTTTGGATACATACCCAGAAGTGGAATTGCTGAATCATACGGTAGTTCTATTTCTGGTTGTTTTTTTTTTTGAGGAGGCTCCATACTATTTTCCGTAATGGCTATACCAATTTACATTCCCAACAACAATGCACAAGGGTTTCCTTTTCTCCACAGCCTCACCAACACTTGCTGTCTTTTGTCTTTTTTATATTAACCATTCTAACGGGTGTGAGAAGACATCTCATTGTGTTGTTTTTGAGGCATGGTCTCGCTCTGTCACCCAGGCTGGAGTGCAGTGGCACGATCTTGGCCTATTGCAACCTCCACCTCCCCGGTTCAAGCAATTCTCATGCCTCAGCCTCCCAAGTAGGTGGGATTACAGGCATGCACCACCATGGATGGCTAATTTTTGTATTTTTAGTGGAGTCAGGGTTTCACCATGCTTGCCAGGCCGGTCTCCAAATCCTGGCCTCAAGTGATCCACCTGCCTCAGCCTCCCAGACTGCTAGAATTACATGCTTGAGCCACTGTGCCGAGCCTCACTGTGGTTTTAATTTGCATTTCGCTGATAATTAGTGGTGTTGAGAATTTTTTCATATACCTGCTAGCCATTTGCACGTCTTCTTTTGAGAAATGTCTGTTCAAGTCCTTTTACTTCTTTAATTGGATTATTTACTTTCCTGCTACTGATTTGTTTGAGTTCCTTATATAATTCAGATATTAATGCTTTATTTGAGGCATAGTTTGGAAATATTTTCTCCTGTTCCATAGGTTGTCTCTTCACTCTATGTCCTTCCTTTCATGTCCAGAAGCTTTCCGGTTTAATATAACCCTATTTGACTATTTTTGCTTTTGTTGCCTGTACTGTGTCATATCAAAAAAATCAGTACCCAGACCAATACCAAGAATTTCTCCCTCATGTTTTTTTTTTTTCTTCCAGTATTTTTATAGTTTCAGGTCTTACATTTAAGCTTTAATCCATTTTGACTTGATTTTTGCATATGAAGTGACATGAGTACAATTTCATTTTTCTGCATGTGAATATATGGTTTCCATACCACTACTGATTAAAGAGACTGTCTATTCCCCCACTGTGTTTTCTTGGCACCTTTGTCAAAGATTAATTGACTGTAAGTGCGTGGATTTATTTCTGAGCTCTCTATTCTGTTCAATTGGCCTATGTGTTTTTGTGCCTGGACCACGCTGTTTTGATTATTATAGTTTTATAGTATATTTTGAAATTAGGTAGCATGATGCCTCCAGCTTTGTTCTTGCTCAAGATTGCTTTGGCTAGTTGCGATCTTTTATGGTTACTTACAAATTTTAGGATAGCTTTTCTATCTGTGAGAAATGCCATGGGAATTTTGAGAGTGATTGCACTGAATCTTTAGGTTTATATGAGTAGTATGGACATTTTAACATTATCGATTCTTCCAATCCATGAAAATAGAATATCTTTCCATTTATCTGTGTCTATTTCAATTTCTTTGATCAATGTTTGAGAGTTTTCAGTATACAAATCTTTTGCCTCCCTGGTTAAATGTATTTGAAGTATTTCTTTATGCTATTGTAAATAGGATTATCTTCTTAATTTCCTTCTCAGTTCATTGTTAGTGTATAGAAACACAACTTATTTTTGTATTTGATTTTGTATCATGCAGCTTACTGAATTCATTTATTAGCTGTAACAGTTCTTTGGTGAAGTCTTTAGGGTTTTCTATATACAAGATTATGTCATCTGTAAACAGAGACTGTTTTACTTCTTCCAATTTGAATGCCTTTTCTTTTTCTTGCCTAATTGCTCTAGCTAGGATTTCCAGTAGTATTTTGAATAGAAGTGACAAGAGTGGGTTTTCTTGTCTTTTATATCTTTTTCTTGCCTAATTGCTCTAGCTAGGACTTCTAGTAGTATGCTGAATAGAAATGACAAGAGTAGGTTTTCTTGTCTTGTTCCTCATCTTAGAGGAAAAGCTTTTAGCTTTCCACCATAGAGTATTATATTGGCTCTAGGCTTATGATGTATGGCCTTTCAGGCACATTCCTCCTATAGCTAGTGTTGAGAATTTTTAATCATGAAAGGATGTCGAATTTTGTCAAATGCTTTTTTTTTTTTTTTTTGCATCTATTGAACTGAACATATGATTGTCCTTCATTTGGTTATTGTGGTGTATCACATTTATTGATTTGCATGTGTTGAACTACCTTTGCAGCCCAGAGATAAATCCACTTGATTGTGGCATATGATCCTTTTAATGTGTAATTGAATTCAGTTTGCTGGTATTTTGTTAAGGATTTTTGCATCTATGTTCGTCATGGATATTGGCTTATAATTTCTTTTCTTATAGTGTCCAACTATCTAGCTTTGGTGTCAAGGTAATGCTGTTCTCATGATGTAAGTGCTCCCTGCTCTTGAATTTTTAAGGGTTTGAAAACAATTGGCATTAATTTTTGTTTAAATGTTGGGTAGAATTAACCAATAAAGCCATCAGATCCTGGGTTTTTCTTTTTGGGAGGTTTTTTTGATTATCGATTCAATCTTCTTGCTTATCATTTGTCTGTTCAGATTTTCTATTTCTTCATTATTCGGCCTTGGTAAATTTTATGTTTCTAGGAATTTATCTATTTCTTCTAAGTTATCCAATTGTTGGCATATAATTTTCATAGCTGTCTCTTATGATTCCTCATATTTCAGTGATATCAGTTATAATATCTCCTCTTTCAATTATAATTGTTTGTTTTGAGACAGGGTCTCACTACATTGTTTAGGCTGGCCTAAAACTCCTGGGTTCAAGAGATCCTCCCACCCCAGCCTCCTGAGTAGGTGGGGTTACAGCTGCACAACAGTGTGCCTGGCTTTTTTCAATTTTTGTTCTTTCATTTATAATTTAATATTTTGAGTCTTCTCTCTTTTTTTTATTAGTCTAGCTAAAGTTTGTCAATTTTGCTTATATTTAAAAAAACTCAACTCTTAGTTTCCTTGATCTTTTGTAATATTTCTAGTCTGTTTCACTTATTTATGCTTGGATTTGTATTTTCTTTCCTTCTGCTAACTTCAGCCTTAATTCATTCTTCTTTTTCTAGTTCCTTGAGATATAAAGATAGGTTGTTTATTTGAGATCTTTCTTTTTTCTTAAGTAGGCATTTATTGTTATAAACTTCCCTCTTAGGACTGCTTTTGTTGCATCCAGTAAGTTTTGTTATATTGTGGTTTTGTTTTCATTTGTCTCAAGATATTTTTCATTTCTCTTTTTTTTTTTTTTTTTGAGATGGAGTTTCACTCTTGTCGCCCAGGCTGGAGTGCGGTAGCGTGATCTTGGCTCACTGCAACCTCTGCCTCCTGGGTTCAAGTGATTCTCCTGCCTCAGCCTCCCGAGTAGCTGGGATTACAGGTGCCTGCCTCCATGCTTGGCCAATTTTTGTATTTTTCGTAGAGACGGAATTTCATCATGTTGGCCAGGCTGGTCTTGAACTCCTGACCTCAGGTGATCCACCCACCTCAGCCTCCCAAAGTGCTGGGATTACAGGCACCTGGCCTTTTATTTTTCTTTTGAAGACTTCTTTGACCTATTGGTTATTTGAGTGTATGTGGTCTAATTTACACAAATTTGTGTATTTTCTAATTTTCTTCCTGTTGTTTTCATAACATTTTACAGCATTTCATAACATTGTCGTTGAAAAAGATATTGATAATTATTTCAATCTTTTTAAATTTGTTAAGACTTGTTTTACAGCCTAACATATGATCTATCCTTGAGAATGTTTCACGTACACTTGAAAAGAATGTGTATTCTGCTGCTGTTGGATGGAATGTCCTGTACGTATCTGTTAGATCCATTTGGTTTACATTATACTGTATTTCAAGTCCACTGTTTCCTTATCAATATTCTGTCTGGATGATCTATATCTATCCATTTTTGAAAGTGAGGTATTGAAGTACTCTACTATTATTATATTGCTTTCTATTTCTCTGTTCAGTTAATATTTGCTAAATATGTAGGTACACCAATGTTGAGTGCATAGTATTCATAATTGTTATATCCTCTTGATAGACTGATCTCTTTACTATGATATAATTAGCTTCTTTGTCCTTGTGAAAGTTTTTGACTTAAAGTATATTTTGTCCAATATAAGTATAACCACTGCTGTTCACCCTTGGTTACCATTTGCATGGAATATCTTTTTCTATCCCTTCACTTTCAGCCTATGTGTGTCCCTAAAGCTTAAGTGAGTATCTGGTAGGTAGCATATAATTGAATCTTGTTTTCCTTTTATCCATTCAGTCACTCTATTGTTGAAGAACTGAATCCACTTACAATTAATTATTGATAGGAAGAACTTAATATTGCCATTTTGTTAATCATTTAAATCTGTTTTGTAGTTCCTTTGTTCCTTTCTTTCTCTCTTGCTGACTTCTTTTGTGATTTAAGGATTTATTTATTTTTATTTTTATTTTTATTTTTATTCTTTTTTTGAGATGGAGTCTCGCTCTGTTGCCCAGGCTGGAGTGCAGTGGTGCAATCTCGGCTCACTGCAAGCTCTGCCTCCCAGGTTCATGCCATTCTCCTGCCTCAGCCTCCTGAGTAGCTGGGACTACAGGCGTCCGCCACCATGCCCAGCTAATTTTTTGTATTTTTAGTAGAGATGGGGTTTCACCATGTTAGCCAGGATGGTTTCAATATCCTGACCTCATGATCTGCCCGCCTCGGCCTCCCAAAATGCTGGGATTACAGGCGTGAGCCACTGTGCCCAGCCTAATGATTTATTTTTGTAGTGGTGTGCTTTGATTTCGTCTTCTTTATCTTTTATTTACTACAGACTTTTCTTGTGTGTGGTTACCATAAGGCTTACATAAAACATCTTATAACAGTCTATTTGGATCTAATAACAACTTAACTTCAACCACATACAAAACTCTACACTTTTAACTTCTCCTCCTCACATTTTATGTACTGGTGTCACAATTTGCATGTTTTATATAATGTGTATCCACTAACAAATTATTGTTGCCATATTTATTTTTAACACTCACGACTTTTAACTTTTTACTAGAGTTATTTAAGTACTATAATTACCATCATTAGTATTAGAGTATTCTGAATTTGACTGTATTCTTACCTTTACAGTTTTATACTTCTATGGTTTTATATTATGTCATTTTTAAAAATTTTTCACAGCTTCAGCTTCTAGAAAGTTAGTGTCATTTTGTTTCAACTTGAACTCCCTTTACAGTTTTTGTAAGGTATGTCTAGTGGTGATGAACTCCCACAGCTTTTGTTTGTCTGAGAAAGTCTTTATCGCTCCTTCATTTCTGAAGGAAAGATTTACCAGGGGTAGCATTCTTGGTTTTCAGGTTTTTTTTTTCTTTCAGCACTTTAAATATGTCATTCCACTCTCTCAAGATCTGCAAGGTTTCTGCTGAGAAATTCACTGACCATCTTATATGGGTTCCATTGCATGTGACGTGTCTTTCCTCTTATTGCTTTCAAAATAATCTTTGTCTTTGGCTTTTGAGAATTTGATTATAATGTGTCTTGGGGTAGATCTCTTTATATTTAATATATTTGGGGTTCTTCGAGCTTCATGAATCTGGACATTCATTTCCCTCTCCAGATTTGGGAAGTTTTCTGCTACTATTTCTTAAAGTAAGCTTTCTCCCCTTTTCTTTTTCTACTCCTTCCAGAAAACTTACACGCAAATATTGTTTTACATGATGGTGTTCTCTAAGTCCCATAGGCTTTCTTCACTCTTTATCATTCTTTTTCCTCTGCTCTAATTTCAAGTGACCTGTTTTCAATCTCACTGGTTCTTTCTTCTGACTGATCAAATCTGTTGTTAAATCTATCTATGGAATTTTCAGTTCAAGCATTGTGTTCTTCAGCTCCAGAATTTTTAAATGCCTTCTCTTTGTTGAACTCATTTCCTTATGTATTGTTTTCCTGATAATTGTTTAGTTGTCTAGCTGTGTTCTCTTGGAGCTTACTAAGTTTCTTGAAGACAATTATTTTCAATTCTTTGTCAGGCAGTTTTATTTGTAATCCTTGTGGTGTTGTGTTGGTGTTTGTCTATTTGAAGAAGTAGGAACCTCTTAACCAGGCACAGAAGTCCCAGCTACTCAGGAGGCTAAGGCAGGAGGATCATCTGAGCCCAGGAGTTTGGGGCAGCAGTGTGCTATGATTGTGCCTATGAATATCCACTATACTCCAGCCTGGCAACATAGTGAGACTCTGTCTCTAAAAAATAAAATATAATTTTTAAAAAGAAGCAGGCAGCTTTTCCCATCTTTACAGACTGGCTTTGGCAGGGAAAGTCCTTTACCAGTCAGACCATCCAGAGATTCTTGGTGAGCCATTTAGTGGGGTCTGCTTGCAAGCTTGCTGTTGGAATCCTCAGGCAGGCTGGTCTGGTGGCTAGGTCCACTTGGCTGAGTCTGGCTCATGGGTCCAGTGGGGCAGGCTTTGAACCCAAATCTAGGTGGTTAGGCCTGGATCTTGGGTTCACAGAGGCCAGCCTAGTGCTGGACTCCACTGGGTTGGGCCTAGAGATTGGGCCTGCATGGGTAGGCATGCATAGGTAGGCTGAAACCTGTGTCTACAGGGGCCAGCCTAAAGCCCGAGTCCATGAGGGAAAACCTGTTGCTAGGGGAGGCCTGGTGCCTGGGTCCATGGAGATGGGCCTGGTCCTGAGTTTACAGGAGCTGACCTAGCACCAGGGTTCAATGGGGTGGCCGGGCACCTGGGTCCATGGTAGTGGGCCTGGAGGCTGAGTCCATGCGGGCAGGCTTTGGTCTTGGGTTGATGGGGTCCAGTCTGGAGCTTGGGTCTTTGAGGGCTGGACTAGTATCAAATTCTACTGGGGTGGGCCTGGAACCTAGATATTCTGGAGCATAGGGCCACAGGGGGCAGTCTGGAGCCTGGGACCATGGGAGCTGGCTTGGTGCTAGGATGGGACTAGAGCCTGAGTCTGCAGGGGGTGGGTTGGTGCAGTGGTAGGGCATTTTCACCCACTAATATTTTAACAAGAATTAACACATTACATCATCAACATAGGTTATTTAGCAAGAGCCTAGGGCAATAGGACAGAAGACTTGGCAGGTTTGTTGGACAAAGTATAACATGGTCATCAAAACTAAGGACTCTGGAAAGAAATGAGACACCAAAGCGAATATACTATATAATTCCACTTCTAGGAAGTTCAAAAATAAACAAAGTTAATCCATAGTGAGAGATAGCAGAATGTTGTTTACCTTTGGAGGCCTGGAGCTTGTGTCCAAGGGGCTGGCCTAGAACCTAAGGCTGCAAGGTCAAGCCTGTCTCTCGGTTGGGCCTGGAGCCTGTGACCACATGAGCTGGTCTGGAGACTGGGACAGTTGGCCTGGAGACTCCTGGTGCTGGGGTGGTCCTAGAGTCTGGGCTTACTGGGGTAGGCCTGCTGCCAGGGTCTGAAGTGAAGGTGAGAGCTCACTTCACACTGCTTTTCCCACATGAAGGGTATTTATCTGCATGATGTGTTGCCGAGGCTTGTGAAAACAGTGACATGGTGTCTTTAGTCTGTTTTGTGCTGCTATAACAAAATATCTGAGAGACTGGATAATTTATAAATAGCAAATTTATTTTCTCATCATTCTGGAGGCTAAGAAGTCCAAAATCAAGGCCCTGATAGGTTTGGTTGTTTGGTGAGGGATGCTCTCTGCTTTCAAGATGGCATCTTATTGTTGCATCTTCTGGAGGGGAGTAATACTAGGTCTTCACATGGCAAAAGGTGGAAAGGCAATGAGGTGAACACTACACAAAGCCCCTTTTATAAAGGCCTTAATCATGAGAGAAGGAGAGCTCATGACCTCTTAAAGGCCCCATCTCTTAATACCATCATATTGGTCATTAAGTTTCAGCACATGAAGTTTGGAGAGGACACAGTCAAACCATAGCACACAGGTAATGTTAAACTGTCTTTCCTGTCGTCATGAATACATGTTTTCTTATTTCCATGCTACATCCAGGTGCTATAATCCCTCACTTGAATTCTTAGTTCTTGTAAAGGTATTTTTTTAGTGTGGATAGATGTTTAAATTTATGTTTCTGTGAGATGAGTACTAGGAACTTCTGTTCCACCATTTTGCTGATGTCATTCTTCAACAAGTTCCTTGTTCTAATCTCTGAACATAATTGTTTTGTTTGTCAAACATTGTCTGACTTAATTTTCCAGTAGATGGCAGTCCAAAGTAAAACGGAACATATTATTACTACCCATCCTCCTACCCAGCGCGCCTCCCCACCCCACGCCAATTTTTTTAAATTGGCTATAAATTAGTAAGTGGTTATCAGCAGGGCACGGTGGCTCACGCCTGTAATCCCAGCACTTTGGGAGGCCGAGGCAGGCAGATCATCTGAGGTCGGGAGTTCGAGACCAGCCTGACCAACATGGAGAAATCCCATATCTACTAAAAATACAAAATTAGCCGGGCATGGTGGCGCATGCTTGTAATCCCAGCTACTCAGGAAGGCTGAGGCAGGAGAATTGCTTGAACCCGGGAGGGGGAGGTTGCAGTAAGCCAAGATTGCGCCACTGTACTACAGCCTGGGCAACAAGAGCGAAACTCGGTCTCAAAATAATAATAATAATAATAATTGGTTATCAGTATGAAGTCTTTCACATTTTTCTAATAAATTCTTCACACTCTTACCTGACAATTAAATAATTCTTGTTACATGAGAATCCCTAGGCAAATTCACGTGTGACATGCAAGAAATTCTAAGGAAAAGGGTAAAAGTAAAAAAATTATGTCTTGCTTTCCAACAAAATTTATCACTGAGAAGAGGTGAAATGTAAAAGCAAAAGGAAATGGGAAAGAAAATTGCTCTTGTATTTTTCCAAATCCATTCATTTAGAGTTCTGACAAACTTGAACTGAGTGACTGGAAGTCTGGGTTATTAAATTAGAAGTTCTTCAAAAACAATGTCATTAAGACTTTCTATTGCATCAGGTGGTTACAGTATTCAATTTTTCATATATCTAATATTGTATTAACTATTTTATGACAGTGATATGTGTATATATATAAAGCTTCATATATGAGACTTTATAAAGCACATTAATATAAACTAGCTTATTTCATATTTAATCTTCACACCAATCCTGTCAGGCAGGGTAAATGTTTTTATGCATATACTGAAGTTGACTCAGAAAGATTAGGTGATTTAAGCGAGGTAATTAGCTGGTAAGCTGCAGAGCAGTGACTAGAACCCAAAACTTTTGACAACTTCAATGTTCATTTTTCTATATGACATTAACATTTCTTTTTATACATCTAAGATTTCTTCTGTGGTATTTCAATTTCAGTTATAGATACAACATTTACATTTTAGAAATAAATTTTAAAGGTCCACAATTAGTGTACCAGTGCTATGATTTGAATATTTGTGTCCCCTCCAAAATTCATGTTGAAACTCAATCCCCAATGCAAGAGTACTAAGAGAGAGATGATTAAGTCATGAGGGCTCTGACCTCATAAATGGGATTAGCACCCTTATGAAAGGGCTCAAAGGTTGAAGGGAGCACTCTCTTGCCTTTCTGCTCTTTTGCCATGTGAGGAAAAAACATTTGTTCCCTTTTTGCCCTTCTACCATGTAAGGACACCTAGATGGCACCATCTATGGAAAATGGGGCTTTACCAGTCATCAGACTTGCTGGTGCCTTGATCTGTGACTTCTGAGCCTCCAGAACTAAGAGAAATAAATGTCTATTGTTTATAAATTACTAAGTCTCAGGTATTTAGTTACAGCAGGAGAAATGGACCAGGACACTCCCCTCTCCCAATACCATAAAACTCATACAGCCTTTCCTTGCCCAGAAGTATTTACATACTTTCAGTTTCCCCCTTTTTTTCAGCTTTTGCTTTCCTTCTATGCATTCATTTATGAGCATCTTTCCTAAAGTTAACAAACCATATAAAACTGGAACTAGCTAGGCCCCTTTTGCCTAAAAGTCTCTCAGACTCTACTTAGAATTTTCATAATAGTCATTCTTCTCAGCTTAAGGTCAGTTATGATACTAATAAGTTATCCCCCCAAAAAAGTAACTTAAACAATTTTCACCCACTAATATTTTAGCAAGAATTAGCATATTACATCATCAACATAGGTTACTTAGCAAGAGCCTAGGAAAATAGGACAGAGGACTTGGCAGTTTTGTTGGACAAAGTATAACATGGTCATTAAAAATAAGGACTCTGGAAAGAAATGAGACACTGAAGAAAATATACTATATGATTCTACTTCTAGAAAGTTCAAAAATAAAGTTAATTCATGGTGATATATAACAGAATGTTGTTTATCTTTGGAGGATTATCTACTGTTAAGGGGGATGATTAAGGAGTCTTTCCATCGGGGAATGTTCTGGGTGATGATAATTACACAGGTATATAACATATCAGAGTTCATCATACTAAATATTTAGGAGTTGTGCATTTTAAATCATGTAAGTTATACCTTGGTTTTACATTGAATTTTTTTAAAAGTAGAAGCTTTGAAGTCAGACAGATCCAACCAACCCAGGGTCTGCCATTTATTAGTATTATGATCCCACATATATCACTTAACCTCTCTAAGCCATAGAAATATCCTCTGGAATATGAGGATGATAATAGTATCTACCTCATATGGTTGTTGTTTGAATTAAAAGAGCTGGCACACTTAGTGCTCAATACATTTAGCAATCTGTACTACTATCATTATAAAGGAAAAGAGGAAAAGTAGGAGACAAAAAAGAAAAGCTAAATTTCACATATGAGACTGGATTCCATGGGATATCACAAAAAAGGACACCTTGGAAGCTTGTGGGAAGAATGAAAGCATACTGCATAAGGTTGAGAATAGAGTCAGTATAACCTGATGGTTTAAATTACAGGCTCCTGAAGCTAGGTTACCTGAGCTTGAATCTAGGCTCTGCTACTTACTAGGTCTAAGTTCCTTAGCCTCTATATAGTAAGTTTGAATATTAATGCCTACTTCATATAGTTTTTGCAAAGAAGGACTTTGGAGTGCAAAGAAAAATAATGACTTTATTTTAGAATTATTTAAAATACCAGTAGAACATTTACCACTGAGCTGGAATAACACCAGTGAGTTTGATTCCCAGTGATATTTTTAACTTGGCTGGGACAGTCTCATCATTTATGTCTCTGTTTAAAAGTCATATAGTTCAAGAAGCCTTCCTAACTGATCTAAAGTAGTTTATTTGTTTCCCAGGGCTTCTATAACAAATTAATACAAATTGGGTGGTTTAAAACAATGGAAACTTACTCTCTCACAGTTCTAGAGGCTGGAAGTCCAAAATCAAGATGTGGCAGAATCATGCTTTCCAAAGGCTCTAGAAAGTCCTTTCTTGCCTCTTCTAGCTTCTAGTAGTTGCTGGCAATTTTTGGTGTTCCTTGGCTTGTAGATGCATCACTCCATTCTGCCTCCATTTTCATATGGCATTCTCCCTTGTGTGTCTGTGTCTCTATTTCTGTTTTTATAAGGATACCAATCATTGGATTAGGGCCAATCCTAACCCAATATGACCTCCTCTTAACTAATTATATTGGCAAAGACCCCACTTCTAATAAAGCCACATTCTGAGGTTCTGGGTGAACAAGAATTTTGAGGGAACATTATTCAATCCAATACAAGTAACTTTTGCCAAAAAGACCAAAATAAAGTAGTTCCCTAACAAACTGTATGTATTGTTTATCAAAAATACAGATTTTCGGCCGGATGTGGTCACACCTGTAATCTCAGCACTTTGGGAGGCCGAGGCAGGTGGATCACCTGAGGTCAGGAGTTCGAGACCAGCCTGACTAACATGGTGAAACCCCGTCTCTACTAAAAGTACAAAAATTAGCTGGGCATAGTGGTGGGCGCCTGTAATCCCAGCTACTAGGGAGGCTGAGGCAGAAGAATCGCTTGAACCCGGGAGGCGGAGGTTGCAGTGAGCCAAGATTGCGCCTTTGCACTCCAGCCTGAGGGATAGAGCGAGGCTCTGTCTCAAAACAAACAAACAAACAAACAAAAAAACACATTTTCTTTATAGCACAAATTGATTTTTTTTTCACTTCTTTATTATCTGTCTCTTCCAGACAGATTCTAGACTTCTTGAAGTTAGGAATCAGTATAGTGCCTGGCATTTACTTGAAGTTCAAAAATCATTTGATAGAATAAATTTATTGATTCTGGCTGGGAGAAACGAGGAAAGATAATTCAGTATAACATAAAAGTGAGCCATTGCCCCAGAAACTGTTTCCCCCTTTCAAATCACTTTTTTTTTTTTTTTTTTGACATGGAGTCTCACACTGTCACCCAGGCTGGTGTGCAGGGGTGCGATCTCAGCTCGCTGCGGCTTCCACCTCCTGGGTTCAAGCGATTCTCCTGCCTCAGCCTCCCGAGTAGCTGGGACTACAGGTGCACACCACCATGCCCAGCTAATTTTTGTTGGCCAGGCTGGTCTCAAACTCCTGACCTCGTGATCCGCCCACCTTGGCCTCCCAAAGTGCTAGGATTACAGGTGTGAGCCACCATGCCCAGTCCAAATCACATTTTTTAGATAACCAAAATAAATCAGTTGAATATTTAAAAAGTAAGCCAATCAACCAAGTGTTCCAGCCACAACATGGCCTATTAAATGACATTCTGAATTCTGGAATTTGTAAATTTTTCTTCCGACGTTACATGGAGAATTAGAGGAGAGAACTGGGTAGGGAGCAAATAGAGCTACCTCCCCCCATCTTTCACTTGTACCCCCACTTCAACCATTTTCACTTGTTTTATGTAGCTTTCTGTGGGGGAAAAATAACTTTTTTTTTTTCAACTTTGAAAATCACTAATGTAAAGACAACAAGCAAACATCTCACCAGATTTTCTTCTCTTAAATATTTTGTCTAAGTAGATATTCTCTTACAGTTAAAACAGTTAATTACTATATAGCACTGTCTTCCTGATAATGAGAGCTAATTTATATCCTTATACTTACCTTGGGCTATTTAGTGTTTTAAAAGTAAAGCAGTCATGTGGTTGATGGTGGTTGGTTGGTTGTTTTGTTGTTGTTGTTGTTTACATTTTAACTACTATAACTGCTTACAATCAACATTACAGATGTGTCAATCTGCTCTAATGCTTGGATCCCAATCTCTTAAGCAGCACAGTATGGTTAAAAGACTATGGGCTTTGAAGTCAGAAAGAACTGGGCTTGAAATTATCTTTGTCACTTCCTACTTGTGATACTAAGTAAATCACTTCTCTTAGTTTCTTTGCTTGCAAAGTAAGGATAATATCTATTTCACAGGATTATTATGACAATTATATGCACAAATTATACAAAAGCACCTCACACACAGCAGGTATCAAATAAATGTTGGTTTCAAAATATTTTTCAAGGATATGTTATAGCATTTTCCTAATTTCAACTTTCTCATGTTGAAGAAGTCTATTATTCTATTTATTAGTTAGTAAAGTTAAAATTTTGCTGATAATGTTGCTTTCCATATATGCCTAATTGAAAGTTATCTCAAATTGGTAAGTGGCTAAAGTTCTTTCTAAAAACATAATTCAAAAAGTTCAAATAATAGATTATTTATACCTCAAGGAATATATATTTCCAATCTTGGTTTACACATGACTTTTTGAAACTGGAATAAACCTCATGAGTGGGCATAATGCCCTATAAACAGATGGATGTGAATGCTCAGGTGCCAGAAATCCAACATGGCCACAGCTGATGGAGAATGTTAAAATAGTGACAGTTCTTGCAACTGGTCATCTGTTCCTGGTAATAACTAAGTCTATCAGAAATAGAAAACAAATTCCAAAATACATGAATGTTTATTTAGTCTTCAGTAGGAATTTATATATAGTTCATATTCAAATATTTTTGGCACCCTTTAAAATCTATCAATATGCATCTGATATAATCTTTTCTTTCTACGGTTATAGATGGGAAAAAACCCAATGTACACTGTACCCAATGTGTAGACTTTTATCCTTCATCCAGCCCCCACCCTTCCCCACTAGTCCCCAAAGTCCATTGTATCATTCTTACTCCTTTGTGTCCTCATAGCTTAGCTCCCACTTTTAAGAGCTCCCACTTATAAGTGAGAACATACGATGTTTGTTCTCACTGAGTTACTTCACTTAGAATAATGGTCTCCGACTCCATCCAGGTTGCTGGGAATTCCATTATTTTGTTCCGTTTTATGGCTGAGTAGTATTCCAAAAAACCTATCCACATAACCAAACACCACCTGTTCCATAAAAACTACTGAAATAATAAAAAAAAGAAAAAAGTAATTCTTTGATTAAAAATAAACACAATGAAAAAATAAATATGATGAAAAAATTGTTTAAATAGGCAGAGATTCCTAAGTAATACAGTGACCACATTTTCAAAGATATAGCAATGCAGATGTTCATTTAAGTGGTATTTATAATACAGAAAAACTGGAAAATGTATAAATGGCCAACAATAGAATACTGGATAAACTGTTCTATCTATAAAATGGCTAAATTATGCTATATCCAAACTACATTATTCAGCCACTAATACTATGGTGTGAGAAAATATTTAAAGAAATAGGAAATTATCACAATATATAAAAATACATATAATGGGTAACAAAATGATTTTTGTATGATCACATTTGAATAAATATAAGCTACATACACACATACATTTAGAAAAAGTGAAAGACTATCCATCAAATGTTTAGAGCGAGGTTCTGAGTGATTTTTACTTTTTCACTTACCTATATTTTCAAACATTTTACTATGAAAGTATATATCACAAATAATTATAAAAACAGTACTTCAGTCAATGATAAGCTAAATGGATTTAATGGCTCTTTATTCTACATTCAGAAGCTGACTGCTTCTCACCACCACCTCTGTTACTGCTCTGTTTCAAGTCATTATCTCCTTTTACCTGGAATATTCCTACAGTATCCTACCTGGCCTTCCTCCTGCTTCTGCTTCTTGCCCCAATTCAGTTAGCTCTTCTTAATAAAATAGATCATGTCACCTCTCTACTTCAAGTCCTCCAAAGGCTTATTTCACTTAGAGTAAAAATCAAAATTACCAAAATAGCTTAGAGTGACTTATGATTGGAACTCTCTACTCTTCTTCATTGGACTCCTTCTACTCTCACCTCATTACATCTTTTACTTCGTCTCCTAGTGAGCTTCCACTTTGCACACTACTTTCCAGCCTCATTGGTCTTCATGCTGGACCTTGAACACACCGGGGTTTTGCATGTGCAGCTCCCTTTGCCTGAAATGCTCCTCCCTGGATATTCAATGGCTTGTACTTTTCTTCCTCCAGGTTTCTATGTAGTTGTCTTTTCAGACTTTCTTTTTATCGGATTTAGTATTATAATCCTCCATGCTCCTACCTCTACCCAGACTCCTTACATTCCTTCTTTGCTTTATCTTTCTCCCATAGTACCTAACCACATCTAACATACCAAAATTTTACTTGTGATTTTTCTATTGCCTGCCTCACTCTCTCTAGGGTTTAAACCCTCTGAGGCAAGGGTTAGGGTATCTCCATCTGTTAAACAGTAGATTGCTAGAGAGAACGTAGTGTGAAAAGAGATTTCATTCAGCGATCCAGTTTCTGAAGGGCAACAGTAAGTTGTAAAGTCCAAGGGAGCAATTTAGGAAGGCTGAAACTTAAGTTCTGCATTTTAAATTTATTTCACAACAAACTGTCACAGTGAAAATCGTCATGCCTATTTATCAATTTCATCCACTAGTTAGGTAGCTAACCTAAAAGTCAAAATCAGAAATTTAAAAAAACTTTAGCTTAGCTCTCTTAACTGTCATAAAGTTTTTAAGGACAGAAGGGCAATTAAATCTGTTATAATAGATTGGGTTGAAAGGTTCTTGGTCAAATTCCACTTTCCACATTATAACAATATGTAAACTGAATAAGCTTGATTAACCACACTGCAATTTAGTTGCTATACTTTTTAGGTTTTAAAGTCATAAGCTTGTCTGACAAATGTGAAATGTGGTGTTTTTTCCCTAGTACTTTGTCTAATGATTATTAATGATCAGGGCAATGAAGCAAGTCCTTGGCATAACACTGGGTTCCCTCAGTAAAGCATATTTTTTTTTATTAGTGAGGCCAAAATAATGTTCTACTAAAACTATGATAACTTCAACCTGATGCCATTCACATAGAAAATAAGACCAAAAACTGATAATTTTTTCTCCTTAGAGAGTCTGAATTTTTGTTATTTAGAAAAATATTAAAAATATGGTTTAACTAGGACTAATGTATGAATTTTTAACATAGCTATACATTTTAACTTGCATTAGGAGAAAACAGCTAATAACTCTTTATGATTACAATATCAAATAATTTTCCAAGTAAAACCTTAATAAGCATACATACTCTTAAGAGTTCTCATAGGAGACAAAACTAGAAGTTCTGTTAGTTAAAGTAATAGACTTTTAAGATTTTCATTATTTGCTTGCACTTCTTATTTAGAGGATCTGCTTCATAGGCATGCAACCTGTGCAGTAAGTAGCACAGGGCACCATGTTTGGTTATATTATTAGATTAACTGCTTGGTATCCTTTTCAAAGTAGCGATCACTGGACTTTGAGAAGATCATGTATCAAACAAGTAAATTTCAGCTCTGCCCAAAGGTGACACTTCAATCATGGTTAGTTTTTCCTAACAAGTGACAACACTGACCTGTTCAAACTTGTTAGGAAAAACTGAAGAAGCGCAGTGTCCACAACTCAGATAACTCTGCATCAAGTTAATCTTTTTCCAACTTTCTGTAATAATTCTGGTCAAAGTAGTTGGATTGCTAGGCCTTGATAACTTGTACAATACCTTATTTCTCTAAGATTAGAGTCTATCCTCTCACCCAACTCCTAATCTCCTCTGGAACTGGATTATTCCTGCAAGAAATAAAGTAGTCATCAGGGATAAGGACCTAAAGTGAGTAGAGAGTGGGTGCTAAAGATTAACCTGTGAGTTTTTCCGAAGGACATCTTAAACATAACTGAATCTTACACATGATCTAAGATAAGTAGGATGAGGATATGTATTTTTGGGTAGAACCAGATAATATGTTACCTTAGTTGTTGCAAGTTGAAGTCTATCAAAGAGCAGAGTTCTCATGGCTGCTTTTAAAGTACAATAATCATATTTTGATGGCCAGAACTGCTGCACTGCTACATTTAACCTTTTGTGCAGATTAGAGGGGATATAAGTAAATGGAAGTCCTTTGAATTGCTTCTCTTTTGAATTTTCAGACTGTACAGATATAAAAGCAAAATATTTTGGTGTCAATATAAAACAAAAACATTTTAGGTTTAAATTTATTTCTATATGATCAACTTTTTATATGTACAAGCTGGTTATTGCCGCTTTGGCTACACAATTTTTCAGGTAATAGAACCTTAACCACCAAAGACAGAGGAGGGATGATGGAAAGCCTTTTTTTTCTCTATCTCAGGGAGGTAGACTAAATAAACCCTTTCAATTTTAAAAAGATTTCAATTTTAGTATAGCATAATTTTGTATACTATACTATATCTATATTTAGATATAGACAGGTAGATATCTAGATAAAACATAACTTTGAGTTTTACAAGTATAGTGGAAGAATTACTTTGGGAAACAATCATTATGCTAACTGATAAGAATTGGATCTTTGTCCTTGGAAAATGTATGGTCTATTTTTGGAAGCTAAAACAGACACAAGACAACACATACTATTAGGTTGGTTTTTGCCATTAAAAAAGTAATTGCAAAAACCGCAATTGCTTTTGCACCAAACTAATAAGTGTCACATAGGTAATACAAAAGTAAATTCAGAAGACAGAAGGAGACACTGTAGACAGGATTTGAAAGGAAGGGTTTTATGAAGAAAAAAAGTTATTTTTTTAAAGCAAATCAAACCTATTACTTCCAGGTTAGTAAAAGAAGTACAAAAAGTATATAAGCTTATGGAACATTTATGATCTTTTTAGTAAAATATTGTATCTAAAGTTACAAACAGTTACCTGTTATTTAACATCGATTCAAAAATAAAAACAGAACACAATTTGAAAATGGAAAGGAAATACAGTTACAATACCTAGATGCCTGGTTGTAATTGTGTGGTTACTTTTTTTAAAAGTCATGCTTTTAGAAACATAAAGATTAGAAGATTCTACTCTGCAGAATAACAAATATATGTAGATTAATAATGTTAACTTTAAACACCTTTGTAATAAAGTCAGTGATATCTGGAAGGCAGATGGAATGAAGCAAAAATAAAAGAATTGAAAGTATTCTAATTTTATTGAATAAACTCATAAAAGTCAATTTTTCTAACTACACATACCAACATACCACACTTGTTAGCTCTGCACTCAATTTATAGCATGCAGTGAGTAATCTACCATGTCTTCCAACTTATCTTAAATTATTATTTTGGATTTCTAACATGTCTTCAAGAACACCATTATCTTTTAACTGGAAAGCATAAAGTATATTTGTAGTGTGACCTACACATGCCAGTATATAAAAATATATGTTTTCTAATCATAAGTTAGTTTTCAGTGCCTTTAAAAATAGTAGTTCTTGGCTGGGTGTGGTGGCTCACGCATGTAATCCCAGCACTTTGGGAGGCCAAGGTGGGCGGATCACTAGAGGTCAAGAGCTCAAGAGCAGTCTGGCCAACAAGGTGAAACTCCGTCTCTACTAAAAATACAAAAAAATTAGCTGAGCATGGTGGCGCACGCCTGTAATTCCAGCTACTGGGGGAGGTTGAGGCAGGAGAATCGCTTGAACCCGGGAAATGGAGGTTGCAGTGAGCTGAGATCGTGCCACTGCACTCCAGACTGGGTGACGAAGCAAGACTCCATCTCAAAAAAAAAAAAAAAAAAAAAAGGTAGTTCTTCACACTTTCAGATGATAAAAATTTAAAATCATATATATGTCATATATATATAAATCATGTATGTATATATGTATGTGTGCATGTGTGTATAGTAGTGGCTACCTATGTAAATAAAAAATAACGTCACGTATTCAAGTAAATTATATACAGTGATGGCGTATCATAGCTACTCTATTTTTTTTTTTGCTAAAAAAATAGTAAGAGTTGGAAAAAAGATAGTAACTTTCTTGGAGGCAAAAGCGTATGTAGATATGTATGAGTCAAGGAGAGCTGTTTTCTCAGACAGGCACTTGGCTAACTCCCTCAGGTCCCTGTTGTTTGCTCAGGTCTAACCTAATTGAGGGCCACTCTGCTAGCATACTTATTAATGGAAGCTGTTCTTCTCCAAGTAATTAGTACCTCCCTTTCTCTGGCCTACCTACCCCATTACAGCACAAATCACCTTCTAACACAGTATATAATTTATTATGTTTATTGCTTATTGTCTGCATTTTCCTGCTAAAATGCAATCTCCAGGTAGCCAGGGTTCATTATTTTATTCAATTGTATATAGCAAAAACCTAGAATAAAGCCTTGAAGTACAGCAATTACTCAATAAAGATCTGTTGAATCAAAATGAAATGAGTAAGACCAGAAGCAACAACCAGATTTTATGAAGATATTACTGTACATAACAATATGCTATTTTTTTGTAAAGGCAAGTTAATTGTATTTCTCAGATGGGGTTGTTCAGAATATACAAAAAATACTGTCCTTAAGAAATATTAAATTCATAGTCTGACACCTAAATCATATGTACATCAACATGCACTTGATGCAACCTCATTTCCTGCAGATCTTTTGCTTCTGTTACCTGCTCAGAGATGTCTTCACTGACTTTATCTAAAAGAGCACACCATCCCCTTATCATTCTCTAGCTCTTATTTCCTTGATAGTTCTAATCACTGCATATTATATTGAATATTTATTGTTTATCTCCTCCATAAAAACAGGAACCTTATCTGCCTTCCTTACTGCTCTACTTTCCCTGTATTTGGATGAGTGCCTGGTACACAGTAAATACTTACCAGCATGAATGCACTGGGAATTTGCATGGACCCATGTTGTCCTTCATATAAAAGAATGATCTAATTGTTTGTATCCAGATCTGAAGTTGGAAAGCAATCACTTGTATTATTCCCTCACCAATAAAACAAACAAACGAAGAACAGTTCTTCATGCTTCATACCATATAGACTGAGATGGTTAAAAGGCTTGACTAGATACATGCTAGATGTTATTGCACCAAATATCAATGAAATTCAATATTCACCTGGAAGATTAAATCTTCAATCATATTAAATACAAGTTTTAGATTTACTCTGTTCTTTTTCTGGGGTTAAATTATATTCATTTAATTGATTAGAAGTGAAGATACTGATCTAAAATTCTGTGAAATTCTGTTTAATTTTAAAACTTCAGCAAGGTGAATGCTAAAAGTAAAGCAGTAGTTCAGACTCAGTTGCTCTTTCATCCCACTTTTCTGTTTAAAATATAAGACTGAGTGACAATATCTGGATTGAATGACATAGCTGTCTGTCTTTGTAATGGGTGGCAAATGCAAAGAGGAGCAAGATTTTTAAGAATAACATTCTGCAAAGGATGTTGCTTACCTAGTCTGTTCTGTCTGAACACCAGAATCTTCACTCAAACTGTTAATTGTAGATATCTTTAAAATTCTGCCCAGAATGTTTTCAATTGCAGAACTTTATAAAGTTCACCAAAGAAGTTGATAAAGACTGAAAGCACATTTTGAAATGAACTATATAATGTAAGCATACATGTTATTAAATATCTATCTGGTTTACTAAAAGTCCTGCTTCTTTTTGCATTTGCTACCCATTACAAAGACAGGCAGCTACGTCATTCAATCCTGATATTGTTACCCATAGGCAGCAAAATCATTCAATCTGGATATTGTCAGCCAGTCCAGATTTTAAACAGAAAAGTAGGATTAGAGAGCAACTGAGTCTGAACTACCACTTTAGCATTGGCTTAAGGTTTTTTTTGTTTGTTTGTTTGTTTGTTTTTAGATGGAGTCTTGCTCTTGTCACCTGGAGTGCAGGGGCGCAATCTCGGCTCACTGCAACCTCCAACTCCCTGGTTCAAGCGATTCTCCTGCCTCAGCCTCCTGAGTAGCTGAGATTACAGGCACCTATCACCACACAAGGCTAATTTTTGTATTTTTTTAGTAGAGACGGGGTTTCACCATGTTGGCCAGGCTGGTCTCGAACTTCTGATCTCAGGTGATCTGCCCGCCTCGGCCTCCCAAAGTGCTGGGATTACAGGCATGAGCCACCACGCCCAGCCCTGGCTTTACTTAAGTTTTAAAATCAAATAGAAAAAAAGAGGGGCGACTCCTTTAATTATATCCTACATAGATTCTCTGATTTTTCAGTTATTTAAAGTTATTAGAACAATCACAATATATTAAAGAATCATGTTGTTAACTTTAAAGCTTCAATCTCCAGCTCAATTCAAAGCTCTTTACACTATTCCCCTCTACTCTCCCCCGACCCCAAGTACAGAGAAAGGGGCGATTATTTTCTTACTTGACTGGGTAAGGATGCAGTCCTCATTAACTGGATTTTGATAACTTCTGCGTGACAGTATCCAAAAGCTAGATCTATAACGAGGCTTCTTTGAGGGAGCCTGCAGGGGCTTCCCATTATGTAGTTTCCTGATGTTGGTCATCTGGATTCAGTTTACTGAACCACTTTAATTTCTCTTGCTGCAGAGATTCCCTCTTGCTGAGGTCAGCGCGCATACTGACAAAAAGGCTGAAGCTCACCTACTTTCCCTGGTGTTCATACCACCCATGGGAATTTCCGTTATTCTTGACACACTAAATGATGGGCATGAAGACCACTTTCTTGCTGTCCTGGCCTCTGTTAGTCTATCATCTCTTGCAAATTCTCTTTCCTCTACTCATATAGCTCCAGGAGCTCAGCAAGTCCTCTGTCCCAGCAAACACCCAACAGAGAAAAGAAATATGCCTCTTATTTTGGTAATCCCAATCTTTGGATATAATTCTCTTCATGCAACCCCGACTCCAATTATATATTGGGAACAGTCCTGTCCACAAACTGATTCTCCAAAAGGCCTCCTTATTTTCTCTCAGGCCTACCATTTTTTTAATGAAGGGTGAGTAGGAGTGGTGGTGGTGAGGTAGTGGTGGTGGTGATAGGTATGCTTGTGACACTACTTGGCTAATACTATGGGATTATTCAGTTATTTTAACTTAGAATGTGAAGTATTTAATCATTTTATTCTCAGTTTTGGGGCATAATCATAATTACGGGGCAATGGGAAAACTCCCACTCAATATTATATTATAAATGCATCAACAAAAAAGAAAGATTCTGTTGTACCTATAGTATTATGATATCAAGTGTTAGCCAGTCCTTGCCTAATGTATTGGCAAAACCTCAGTCCTAAAAGGGTAAGAGAAATATCTTATTTGGTCCTGTTAAAAACATCTTCTGTGATACCCAATTCACATCATGTGTCAACTTTTTCAGAGAGGAGGTCTCACTAGATTGCCCAGGCTGGTCTCAAACTCCTGCACTCAAGTGATCCTCCTGCCTAGGCCTCCCTACGTGCTGGGATTAGAGGCGTGAGCAGCCACGCCTGGCCTTGTGTCAATTTCTTATAACAAAGCTGTGGTAGAGAATTCTCAATCCCTATATACAGGAACCCAAAATTCAGCCTTTCAAGTACAGTATCTCCATCAAATGTAGTTAGATAGCTTGTGGTTTTGTAAGATATTAATTAAAATCTTCAATAAAAAAGAACTAAGGTACTTAGGTACACATATATTAACACCTTAACATACCAATGAGCTGGGCACAGTGGCTCACACCTGTAATCTCAGTACTTTGGGAGGCCAAGGTGGGAGGAGTCTCAAACCCAGGAGTTTGAAAACAGCCTGGGCAATATAGGGAGACCTTGTCTCTACAAAAAAATTATTAAAAGTTAGCTGGATGTGGTGATGCATGCCTCTAGTCCCATCTACTCTGAAGGCTGAGGTGAGTGGATCACTTGAGCCCAGGAGTTGGAGACTGCAGTGAGCTCTGATTGCGCCACACTGTACTCTAGCCTGGGTGACAGAGTGAGACCCTGTCTCAAAAACATACGGAAAAAAAAAAAAAGAAGAAGAAAAAAAAGTAACAACCAAATTTGGCAATAATGAAACCTCTTAATTCAGAGCATTACAATGAAATCCTTTGCTTTTTAACAGAATACTTACCCGTATCTTATGGAACTAGTGTACTGAGGAATCTAGTTTAGAACCTTCCTTTCCTTTTTCTTTTTCCTTTCCTTTTTCCTTTCCCTTTTCCTTTTTTTCTTCCTTCCTTTTTCCTTCCTCTCTCCCTCCTTCATTCCCTTTTTGTAATTTTTGTTTCTATAAGGAACTAGGCAAAGCCAAGTAAATTCTTTAACTTAATTAAAGAAGTGTAATAGCTCTCTTTTGCTCCCACTCCACCATGTTGAGATGCCTGCTCACCCTTCACCTTCCACCATGATTGTAAGCTTCCTGAAGCCCTCATTAGAAGTCAGGCAGATTCTGGTACCATGCTTCCTGTACAGCCTGCAGAACTGTGATCCAATTAAATCTTTTTTTCTTATAAATTTAAAAAAAGTATAATAAATATGTCTGCTGTTGTTGGTTCATTCAAAACAGATTTTCTCTTCCCTCTGCTCTATTGTAAGTGGTGTTGTTTTTAATAAGATTCTAAGATTCCCTAGCTTTTAGCAAGAAGAGATGTTTTCAGGATAAGGCTTTCAAAAAGGTCTTCCTTACTAAGTATTTAGAAGTCCTGTGTTTTACGGTATCTTTTTGTGCCACATTATCACCTGTTTCTTCAGTGGCAGCTGCTGAGTTTGTAAAAGATCAATTGGCTGTTTCTCTGGATTTTGCCATTTAACTATTACATGCTCACTTATATGGGTTATGCTTATGAAGAGTTGTTTCCTAATTGCAGGCTGCTTCATTAGAAGGAAAAGAAGAGGTTTTGGGATAATATTCCTCCAGAATCACCTTCACCAAAGTTATGGCAGCTGTAGCAACTTTTATAATCTAGAATCTAATGGAAACTAATCTTACTCTGAGGAAGTACAATAAGTGTTTTATAAAATATGGTGTTTACCTCTATATTAGGCAGTGTTTTTAAAAATCTTAATTAACACTATCATTTCTAACTACTTCAGAGTTGGACATCATATTAAAAATGTAAGGTTGTTTAAGAACTGTTGTAAATATCTGGTAACTATCTTCTTCTAAACAATGTCTTTAAAAAGTGGTGCGTCTTTTAAAACCCTCTTAGTAATTGTGAAAGGGATGCCATTACATAAACTCAAGATTAGTTAACATGTTTATTTTTTAAAGTGACTTAAAAACATATTTTTATGGCAGCAAAATAAAACATGATCACTAGTTGACGCTATAAAATGTAATCATTTAGGGATATGTTTTACTTCCCCACCTTACCTGATTTTAGTTCTCAACAGAAAATATTTAACTCAACTAGCTAGCACATTTATATTTCTGTTGTTGTTTTTTTACATGGCTGTCTATATAGTCTATTATTTTCTTGCATTTTCCTTTTCAGGTGCCTCATTAGTAATTTTATTAAAAATTCTTAGATTACGTGTGGTTTTCCACATAAAACTATTATCATCATCATCGCAACTATTTGAGTGGCTGGTTCATTCCATACACTATACTAAGCATTTGCATATGTCGTCTGATGAAATTTTTTTTTTTTTTTTTTGAGATGGAGTCTCGCTCTGTCATCCACGCTGGAGTGCCGTGGCGCAATCTCGGCTCACCGCAAGCTCCACCTCCCGGGTTCATGCCATTCTCCTGCCTTAGCCTCCTGAGTAGCTGGGACTACAGGCGCCCACCACCACGCCGGGCTAAGTTTTTTGTATTTTTAGTAGAGATGGGGTTTCACCGTATTAGCCAGGATGGTCTCGATCTCCTGACCTCGTGATCTGCTCGCCCCGACCTCCCAAAGTGCTGAGATTACAAGCGTGAGCCACCGCGCCTGGCCCATCAGATAAAATTTTTATGACAATCCTGAAAGGCATAGTCATATTTTTATGCTCGAATTTTAGGCAGCAAAACTGAGGTTTGTAGAAGTAATTTTTAAAATATTGCATTTTTTTCAAAGGGCACTGAAGCTTGCATGTGTTTCGGTTAGATAAAATTGCAGATCTTAGCTATTCAAAACCCTTACGCTCATAATCTTGCTTCTTAAATCCCTAGTGGCCCACTAACATATTCTTTAGTATTTGTGAGTTCTCACAAAAAATCTTTAGTTTTGTACCTTTATTTCAAAAGTAATCTAAAAGTTAACATAACTCTGTTTTGGATTAAAAAACCACCATTATATAAATAAATACTTTGACTTGAGTGCCCATGTTTTTGTTTGCTTATAATGGAGTTGGAGCCAGACTATCTAACTTAAAATTGCCCTGGACTACAGTAAAGAGTAAGTTAATTAATGATCCATTTATGCCAGGTAAAGGTCAAATACTGTAATTGCTTGCTTCTGGTATTATAAAGGTTTCAAAAAAATCATAACAGAGAAAACTGTTAGGAAAATTGAGTTATCACATAGCAACATAGGTATCTCAAATTCAAATAAATCTGTGCTCTATTTCCAATGATGATTTAGGCTTAACAAAAAACTTTTACATTAATGTTAACTTAAAATATTTTAGTTTTATTTCATTCCTAATTTTTTTCTAGTTTAATAGTTAAAATAGAGCTAAAAACCTAAGTTTACTCCTAGTTTTCTATTTGTACATATTAGGGTAACTTTATAAGAAAAATAGTTTATCACACTGGGTATCCACAAAAATTCATAAAAGGTGCTCCTATAGTACTCAAGACTGAGAAACAGTAGTGTATCATCTGTGAGGCCAGTGCATAATAGCAACTCAATAGTTAGTTGAATCAGAATTTTAAGCATCTACCTAGGTTCTCCATATTTATTCATTTGATTGATTAGTAACAATTAAAAAATATATTCTGTGGCCAAACTATGTCAGAGTTACTTTCTTCCCCATTATTAAGTGCACTAAATTCATAGTAGGGAGTTTTAGTGGTTCTTAGACATTTGTTTTTTCAGTAAGGACCCCTTCGAGAATCTTGTGACATCTATGGATCCTCTCCCAAGAAAACGGATATACAAAAATATTACACACAACATTTTAAAAATTACATACATTTTAAAAAGAAAGGAGAATAGGTTCTGTAGTTACAAAGCCTGAATTCCAATCCTCTCTCTTTATAATCTTTGTAATCTAAAGCAGCCTCTTTCTTTTTTAAATTATACTTTAAGTCTTAGGGTACATGTGTACAACGTGCAGGTTACATATGTATACATGTGCCATGTTGGTGTGCTGCACCCATTAACTCATCATGTAACATTAGGTATATCTAATGCTATCCCTCCCCCCTCCCCCCACCCCACAACAGTCCCCAGAGTGTGATGTTACCCTTCCTGTGTCCATGTGTTCTCATTGTTCAATTCCCACCTATGAGTGAGAACATGCAGTGTCTGGATTTTTGTCCTTGTGATAGTTTGCTGAGAATGATGGCTTCCAGTTTCATCCATATCCCTACAAAGGACATGAACTCATCCTTTTTTTATGGCTACATAGTATTCCATGGTGTATATGTGCCACATTTTCTTAATCCAGTCTATCATTGTTGGACATTTGGGTTGGTTCCATGTCTTTGCTATCGTGAATAGTACCGCAATAAACATACATGTGCATGTGTCTTTACAGCAGCATGATTTATAATACTTTGGGTATATACCCAGTAATGGGATGGCTGGGTCAAATGGTATTTCTAGTTCTAGATCCCTGAGGAATCGCCGCACTGACTTCCACAATGGTTGAACTAGTTTACAGTCCCACCAACAGTGTAAAAGTGTTCCTATTTCTCCACATCCTCTCCAGCACCTGTTGTTTCCTGACTTTTTAATGATCACCATTCTAACTGGTATGAGATGGTATCTCATTGTGGTTTTGATTTGCATTTCTCTGATGGCCAGTGATGATGAGCATTTTTTCACGTGTCTTTTGGCTGCATAAATGTCTTCTTTTGAGAAGTGTCTGTTCATATCCTTTGCCCACTTTTTGATGGGGTTGTTTTTTTCTTGTAAATTTGTTTGAGTTCATTGTAGATTCTGGATCTACATTGTAGTTCATTGTAGCCCTTTGTCAGATGAGTAGATTGCAGTAGATTTTCTCCTATTCTGTCGGTTGCCTTTTCACTCTGATGGTAGTTTCTTTTGCTGTGCAGAAGCTCTTTAATTAGATCCCATTTGTCAATTTTGGCTTTTGTTGCCATTGCTTTTGGTGTTTTAGACATGAAGTCCTTGCCCATGCCTATGTCCTGAATAGTATTGCCTCGGTTTTCTTCTAGGGTTTTTATGGTTTTAGGTCTAACGTTTAAGTCTTTAATCTATCTTGAATTAATTTTTGTATAAGGTGTAAGGAAGTGATCCAGTTTCAGCTTTCTACATATGGCTAGCCAGTTTTCCCAGCACCATTTATTAAATAGGGAATCCTTTCCCCATTGCTTGTTTTTGTCAGGTTTGTCAAAGATCAGATGGTTGTAGATATGCGGCATTATTTCTGAGGGCTCTGTTCTGTTCCATTGGTCTACATCTCTGTTTTGGTACCAGTACCATGCTGTTTTGGTTACTGTTGCCTTGTAGTATAGTTTGAAGTCAGGTAGCGTGATGCCTCCAGCTTTGTTCTTTTGGCTTAGGATTGACTTGGCGATGTGGGCTCTTTTTTGGTTCCATATGAACTTTAGTTTTTTCCAATTCTGTGAAGAAAGTCATTGGTAGCTTGATGGGGATGGCACTGAATCTATAAGTTACCTTGGGCAGTATGGCCATTTTCACGATATTGAGTCTTCCTACCCATGAGCATGGAATGTTCTTCCATTTGTTTGTATCCTCTTTTACTTCATTGAGCAGTGGTTTGTAGTTCTCCTTGAAGAGGTCCTTCACATCCCTTGTAAGTTGGATTCCTAGGTATTTTATTCTCTTTGAAGCAATTGTGAATGGGAGTTCACTCATGATTTGGCTCTCTGTTATTGGTGTATAAAAATGCTTGTGATTTTTGCACATTGATCTTGTATCCTGAGACTTTGCTCAAGTTGCCTATCAGCTTAAGGAGATTTTGGGCTGAGACAATGGGGTTTTCTAGATATATCTAGCAACCTCTCTTAAAGCCTCCATTTCCTCATCTGTAAAATGCAAATACCACCTATCACACAGAAATGTTACACAGATTGAGTGAAATCATGTAATTATGGTGCTTGCCATTTAGCAGATGCTAAACTAAGTGGTTAACTTTTTCTATTGTTAGAGGTTTTATTATGCTGATTGGTTACAGCCATTTTTTAGATTCCAAGGATCTTATATTCTTTCCACTGATTACCTCATTTATTTGGCTTCTCCTTTTAGGATATTTTTTATAGATGATAGTGACCCACAAAAGCACTGGAGGGGTAATAGCATCTTTAATGTTCAGTTCAGAATAGAAGTGGCTTTAATACTGCCATGATCAATTCCAAAGGTGATGAGTATTAGATTCAATATATGGACAAGGATATTTAAAGGGGGGGAAATGTGGTTCACCAATTTAAATGATATCTGCTACATACATGTAGCATACAAGAAAATGGAAAAAATTATACTATTATTCTGACATCACAGTTTTCTTGAGAACTAAATGACAAGGTGATGTGATTTATAATATTATATACATAGATCTATCTTCTGTATGCACGTTTTAGTTTTCGTCTCTGTTTCCTAGCCCAGAGGTCCTAAAACTTCTAGATAAGGGCACTAGGAGAATCTTATTCTATTCAGTCTTTGACCCTTGGTTCCTGACAGAGCTCCTAAGCCCCTTGGAATTTCCTGGATGATAGGAGAATCTTTTGTTCTAATGAGGTAACTCTTGATGGGCTCCTGGGTAGCCTCAGGATGGGAGCTGGTTGCCAGGGAAGCCAACCATGTGATTAGGGAGTTGGAACTTTAACCTGGCTCCTCACCTCCAGGGAGGGGAGAGGGGGTTAAAGGTTATTTGCTCACCAGTGACCAATAATGTAATCAATCATGCCTACATAATGAAGTATCCATAAAAGCCCAAAAGGACAGGCAGGGTTCAGAGAGCTTCCTGATAGCTGAACACTAGGAGGTTCCTGGAAGCTGGCCTGCCTGGAGAAGGCATGGAATTGCCACACCTCTTCTCCCTACCTATACATAGGGCAAGGTATGGGAGAAAAGGTGTGCAGATTCCTCTTCCATTCAGCTGTTCACCTGTATGCTTTGTAATATCCTTTATAATAAATGGGTAAATGCTAGTAAAGTGTTTCTCCGACTTCTGTGAGCCACTCTAGTGAACTAATTGAACCTGAGGAAGGGATCATGGGAATCCTGATTTATAGCTTGGTCAGGAGTATTGGTGACAACCTACTACTTGTGGCTGGTACTGGAAGTGGTGGGGGCAGTCTTGCAGAACCGAGCCCTCAATCTGTTCGATCTGATGCCGCCTCCAGGTAGATAGTGTCAGAACTGAATAGAATTGAGACACCCAGCTGATGTCTGCTAGAAAATTGATGGTTTGATGTGGGCGGGGGTGAGGGGGGACTGCTATCCCACCCCATCTTGTTGCAGAAGTATTGTATTGAGTAGTATTTGAGAACAGGGAAAAAGTTTGGTTTTTCCTCTCTCAGAGACAAAACATAGTGCCTGGAACATGACTGAGATTTCAGCTACATTTGAAAAATGAATGGCAAATGAATACTGAGTCAGAACAGAACATCTTATTAAGGTGAGAAGGCATTTATTCTATTATTCTCAAAATTGGTAATATTAAAAACATACTTTATGTTCATATCTGAAACACAAACAAATAACTCTAAGGAACTATCCAAATTTCTTTCATTTTCATTGTCACTTTGGTATTTTAAGCATCAAATATTGCTTGAAATATTTGAGCATAAACATATTCTGGTTATGTGTTTTATATAGTGTCACTATAGCCATCATAACAAGATTTCACAGAAGGCTGAAGAAGTTTTAATAAAGATCCTCAGTCAATATAAAATGCTCCAATAACAGTAACTGATATAAAAATAATGAAAAAATAGTTACGTTTGCAAGGCTGACTTAACACCTCGTGTATATTTCGTTAGATGATCTTTGTGAGACTTACAAATTAAACATTTGTATTTTAAAACTTTTTCTTTGCTCTTAACAATGTATCATGTCAATAAAATTTCCTCCACATCATTTCAAATGGCTGAATACTGTTCACTGTATGGATGTTGCTTAACCAATCTCCTAATAAATGATGCAGTAAAGAATACTCTTGCAATTAACTTGTTAAACACACCCTTATTTGCTTATAATACATTTCTTTTTTTTTTTTTTTTTTTTGAGACGGAGTCTCGCTCTGTCACCTAGGCTGGAATGCAGTGGCACAATCTCGGCTCACTACAACCTCTGCCTCCTGGGCTCAAGTGATTCTCCCATCTCAGCCTTCCCAATAGCTGAAACTACAGGCACCCGCCAGCATGCCCAGCTAATTTTTGTATTTTTAGTAGAGATGGGGTCTCACCATGTTGGCCAGGCTGGTCTTGAACTTGTGCCCTCAGGTGATCCAACCCCACCTCAGACTCCCAAAGTGCTGGCATTACAGGTGGCTCTCTGAGCCACCGTGCCTGGCCTTTTCTTTTGGACAGAGTCTTGCTCTGTCACCCAAGCTGGAGTGCAGTGGCATGATCTCAGCTCACCGCAACCTCCGCCTTCCGGGTTCAAGCGATTCTCCTGCCTCAGCCTCCAAGTAGCTGGGACTACAGGCGTGCACCACCACACCTAGCTAATTTGTTTGTATTTAGTAGAGACGGGGTTTCACCATGTTGGCCAGGCTGGTCTCAAACTCCTGGCCTCAGGTGATCCACCCGCCTTGGCCTCCCAAAGTGCTGGGATTACAGGCATGAGCCACTGCACCCAGCCTGCTTATGACACATTTCTAAAAGAATCGCTGGGTCAAATGCACATGGCTCAAGGCTTTTGATACATATTGCCAAACTGCACTCTAGAAAAGTGCTGCCAACATACACTCTCAGCAATATAAGCAGCCCTGTTTCTCTGAATCCTTGCCAGTATTATCAAGAAATAACCACTTGTTAAAATAGTGCCTGAAGACTAAATTAATGTTTAACATGTTTTGTCACTCATAAGTTGGGCTTACTATTAAACTTTTAACTGTTATAGTATTACCATTCAAAGCTTACACATATTTAAGATGAAGAAACTGAGGTCTAGTAAATTATAATTCAGACTCCTTTTAGTGTGAATTTTAGCCCTGGATATACTGCAGTGCAGTCTTTTTTTTTTTCCTTGTACTAGCCTTACAGATTTCCCAGAAAAAGGTAGACATCTTCTTTATTAAGTTGGAGGTCAGGAATATCGTATTAGTTTAGTACTGTTTTTCCTGTTTCCTAGATTGGATTTTACAAATTTTGTGTTAAGGATATCTGTTGACATTTACTCATTTATTATTTAAAAAGTCTAGCTAATCTTGGATAAGAATTTTGTTGATTCATTCACTCACTAATTTAACAGCATTTATCTAATGCCTACCATGTGTGAAGGATAAAGTAGTGGAAAAAAACAGGTGTAGTTTATATTTTTGTAGGGTGAAGGGAGGTAGAAAATAAACAGTGAATAAAGAAGATAATGATAAATTATAAATGCTATTAAGAAAATAGAGGGGCACATGATTGACAGAGAATAAATGGGAACGTGAGCTATTTTAGATACGGTGGCCAGGGAAGGCCTGTCAGAGATATTTGGGTTAACCTGAAGGAAGAGAATGAGTCAGCCATATCCAAGACAGAAAACCACATCCCAGGCAGAAAATAAATAAATAAATAAAAAATAAAAAGCAAGTGCAAAGGCCCTGAGACAGAGTATCAGGTAAGATTAAATTCAATTGAGAACAAGAGACTCCAAAATAGTGGCTTTAATAATATAGACATTTACGACTGCAGGGCTAGCATGGTGCTCTGATCCATAAAGTTCTCACAGACCCTGGTTTCCACCAGTTTAGTTTTGCCATCCCTAGAATGAGAGAACTTGCATGAGGCACAAATTGGCAGCTACATTTCCAAGCCATCACATCTATATTCCACGGTACAGGATAAAGGAAAAGCCGCATTGAAGGTGTGCACCAACTATCTTTTAAGGATGGTTTTACAAGTGTGCCACATGATATACTGCTTATATCCCATCAGCCAGCACTATTACATGGCTACAAGGAAGGCTGCAAAATATAGTCTTTGTTCTGGGTAGCCATGTATCCATGTCTATTACTATGAAAAAAATGGAGGAATTTTTGGGGACAACTAACAGGCTCTGCTACAGACTAGAAAAAGCACAGCCCACGACAGAAAGGAGGCAGTAAGAAGGGTGAGAACAACTTCCTGTGCTGCTTCCTGGGAAGATGGAGAAGTGGGCAGGAGCCAGATTATGCAGTCTTGAAGGCTATGGTAAGGAATTCCGATTTCATTCTGTGTGCATAAGGAAGCTATTGGAGGGTTTTAAACAAGGGAGTGACATAACCTAGTAACATTTTTTAAATGATTGCTTTGGTTGGTATATAGAGAATGGTTTAAATGGGAAAATATTCATGAGGGTACAGATAGAAAGTGAAAGCAACTAGTGTGGTTATTGCTGTGGTCCAGCAACAGATGATGGTGGCTCCCAAGGGTTGTGCCAGTGGAAGTGATAAGTAGCTAAATTCAGAATGTATTTGTCAGGAAGAATTGATGGTACTGTCTGATGAGTTGTATGAGTGTGAAGAATCAGAAAATTCCAAGTTTTATGCCTGAGCAAATAAGTGAATGGTGGTACTATTTATGAAAATCAGGAATTCTAAAGGAGCAGCAGATTTACGGAATGAACAAAGGGGATTCAAATGTTGTTTCAGACACATTAGAGAAGCCTGTCCTTTTAATCCCTTGCCATGGCAAAATTTTCAATACCATCCATATTTTTCTAAAAATGGGTGGCCTCCTTCCTCTACAAGTTATACACAAACTCATTCTTCCCTTAATAGGGTATTTTTTTTCCTCAACGTCTGTAATTTTTAAATAAAGTGTACAGAGAATTTAACAGAATACATATTTTGGAAATATACAAAACATGTGCCTATTAGTATGGACTACTTTTCAGGTAAAAGTAAGAAAATCTAGTAAGATAGTTAAAAGAAACCAAACTACCAAATGGGCAAACTTAATCAACATTACCAATAAAGATGAACTTTTTGATGCAACAGGACAATTTAAAAAATATACCATCTATTGGTAAGAACTCTTACTATAAGAATTCTTACTATACAAGCCTTTAACAAATGCTAGCTCATTAAATACCTAGAGTACCCTCTAAGGTAGATATTAAAAATTTTTTAACAAATTTATAATAGATTTGGCACAAATAATAGGACAATTAAAGGCTCGTTCTTCAACCCGGTTTAAAGTGAATTCATCCTAAACAAATAGGTGTTCAGTGAGAGTCAAAGTAAGTAGTATCAAATATTGAAAGTAATAGTATCAATGTATTTTCTCCTAACACTCCTAACCCACACATTTATTATGAAAATGTTTGTTGTTCTATCTCTTCCAGTAAAATACTCAAGGTAATAAAACTCTCATATCAGACTTACACCCTCTGGAAGTCATTCCATAGAGGTATATTCAATCTTTTAACACACCATCTTATGGTTGAAGATGTTAACATGAGAAGGAGGAGAAAGCAGGAAGAGGAAGGGACTATTTGCAGAGGACGGGGAGAAAGAAAGACACTAGTATGTGTTGTTCCTCCTCGAATTTTCCTGAAGTGAAAAAAAAACAGTGAAGTAGAGTGTTTGATGAAATCAATAACCAAGCAAAACATTTTCTACCTACACCAGTACCACTAGGAGTTGAAATAAATTCACACAATGTCTGCTGATATGTCAAAACACCTTACCTTCAAAAACATGACAGTTACCTTTTATTTTATAGTATGCTTGTGTTTCTTCCTATTTCTTGCTTTTGACCTTCAATGATAAATGTAAACTGGATTACAGTGATTCTTTTGTAAGTAAAAGGTGACTTTTTAAAAGAAACAACCAATGGAAATAGAAATTTTATTTACTTCAAATTAACTGTACTTCAATTACTCAAATAGAAAAGAATAATTTTCACATTATGAAGCTACACAATTCCAAAATACACATGCTGAGGCTCTTTTTAAGTCCAAATTGTCTAGTAATTACAAAAAAGTGAAGAGTTTACAGATATACAAGGAAATAAAGGCGAATTATTGCAAAGAAAACAAGTTTAATTTCACTTTGAACGACAACGATTTTTCTGGAAAGCAGATACTTCACTCCTTTAAGTTTCCACCCAAGCCACAATAATTTCAAACGGTCTTGCGGATGACCCAGCTGGTCACTCTTGTTTATGTGGGGACTGGAGGTAATGAGAGCCAAAAAAAGTGCTATAAACCTAATTTGGCTAGAGCAAGTTCACACGACACGACCGTGCTTTAAAAACTTGCTCTCCATTATGTACTTCCTTCCATCAGGTTGGGGGAAAAAAAATGGTGGGGATGGTGAGTAAATACACCAGTGGTTTCATCAGAGGGGAACTCACTACTCAGGAGGTGACGGTGACGTGGTGCCGGTCCCTGAAGTACGCGCACAAGCTCCGGAGGTTGCGGGAGCTGAGGGAGGAAACAGGGACACGGTCAGATTCGCTCCAGGTGGCGGGAGTGAGGAGGGGAGGAGTGACGAGGCGGACGTGCGGGGGCGGGGGTGTCCAACACAAACACAAACACGAACACGCTCAGCGTCCCCGGGGAGGGCGGACTGAAGCCACCTCACCATTCATCGCCCCTGGACCCCGCAGTCCCCCCTCGGACTCAGGGCCAGAGCCTTCTGCGAAGTAACCTAGCCCCAGGGAAACGGTAGCGGCCGCAGAAGCCCCGCTCTCTGTAACGGCCGCGGAGGAGCAGCAAGCCTCCCTGTGAGTCGGTGGGAGACAAGACGGAGCGGCGGTAAGGGCGGTAGGGAAGTGAAGCGCCTCTCTCCACCTTGTTACAAGCGCGCTGAAAGCGGCCTACCCACCCCATCGCTGCCGTTTTGCAGTCGTCGCTCCCACCTTCCGCTGCCGCCTGGAGGGAAGCCGGAGCGACGGGGGTCACGGCGGCGGTCAGAGGGTAAAGGTCTTGCTCCCAGCAGCCTCCGCGGTGGATACGTCGCCATCTTGGATCCGCGGGACAAGAAAATTCATGCGGTGAGTTTTTGGTAAATTTTCGGAAGTCTGGCAGCGGGGCGCGCGGCGGGGGCGGCAGATTCGGGGCCCCCGCAAGGCGGGGGAATGCCCCGGGGCCGGTCCGGTCGCGCCCAGGGTCCGCCGGTAGCGTCCCGGCCCACCGCTTCCCGTTGCTTTTGTCTCGGCTCCAATCGAGAGAGGGAGAGCGGAGCGGGCGGGGAGGGGGGTGGCGGCGGTGGAGGGAGGGAGGGGGTGTGTATGGGGGGGGTGGTGGACCGGACGTAAAGCGTCGCTGTACTCGGGCCGCTGCAGCAGCAGCAGCTCCAGATCCTAGGCCCGGTCCCATCCGCGAGTGGTGGGGCTTCCCCAGACTCCACTCCCCTAGGCTCCCGCCAGCGCGGAGGAGCCGCTGCCGCCGCGCTGCTTCCTGGGGGAGAAGAGAAGGCGGCAGCGGCCGTGGCCGACGAGCTCGAGCCCGCTTTAGACGGCTCTGCCGCCTTCCTGGCAGCTGGTGCTGTCTGTGGCTTCTTACCTTCTCTCAATACACGTATATCATCTGCCAGTTATGTGTATTTCTGTTAGTGTGTTTGCAAGTGTCAGATGGGAGACACTGGACTGGCTAACGGGTGTCAGGAGCCTGCAGGCCCTGGGATACCGAAGGCTGTGCATGGTGGAGAGAGAAGGAATGCAACTGCGATGCCGCCTCTGCCACCGCACCAGGAAGGTGAAGCTTCCGTAGTGTCGTAGACTGAGTCCGGATGGTCCTGGGGCGGCGGAGGAACCACAGGCGCTTCTGTCTGTGAAGTTGCAAGCCCTGGGTTTCTACTTCCGCAGGGGCCTCTCCACCTTTTGCTGTCGTAGGTCTCGCTTAAAAGTTTAACAGAAGAAAAGAGTAGGGTTAAAAGAGGCCTTTGTAGTTCTTCATTGAAGCACTGTTGTCTGTCCGGGTGAAAGCCGATAACTCTTGGTAACTGTGGTCCTTAGCAAAAGAGAATTGGAGTTTTCTTTTATACAAAGTATTTCCAAGGTTTTAGACCTTATATTTATTCCAGGCCTGTAGGTACGTTATTACTACCACAAAAGTCTTACATAAGGGTACCACCCTCTCAGAGGGAACCTAAACATCAACTTCCTTCGAATCCTTGGAGACGTCTTCACTTTTCAACATCCGGAAGACTGAGTGCAACATATTTTGTTTCATTTTCATAAAAGTCTTGGTCAGAGAATCCCACTCGTTTTAAAATCGTTTGGGCAATTCCTCATAATTAAGTACACTGCTTTGAACCCTTAGTTCTTGGCGAAATGGTAAAAAGTACTCAGTTAAAGTCAGTTCACGAGGGAGGCCAACTTGAATTTAAGGTTCAAAGTTGAACATATTTAGTGTCATGCTTAATATTAGGAATTTTTAGAGCTCGGAATCGTAAGTGTGACTGTTGATTTCCCTTTTGAAGCAATATAAATGGAAAGAATAAAGTATGGGGTGAGGGATGAGATAGAAATTTTAAAGTATCCATTTACATGCAAGGTTGATGTTGAGTTTGGGAATGCTTGGCATAATTGACAACAGTTCTTTCCAAACGTCAATGAATAAATCTCACAATTTTGTAAGGTAACTATTGCAGATTGAAAGGGTTAAGAATCATAGTTGGCTGAAATGGTTAAGTGTCTATATTCAGATCCCAGTTCATTGGAATGTTTTATAATGGACCAAGATAATTAGTAAGCTCTGTATGTTGGATTTGTTTAGTTTGTAGTTCTATTATAATGTTAAATCTAAAGAAAAAGAAATACAAAATACACTTAAAGACAAAACATGTTCCACTCTACTCACTTATTTCTTGACTTTGTAAGATCCTTACTGTAAAAAAGGTACTTTTCTCTCATTTTCTGAGAGCTTGAATTGTAATAATTTTTGTGAATACTTTGTATTTTAGAGAGGAAGTGAGAAACTGCTGAAGTTTTTTTTTTGCATCTTGATTAGTGCTTTATCAATACAAATAAGTTAATGTAAACATTTGTTGGCAGGAATCTTTTTCTAAGTATACAATGTAGAGATATCTGTAACCTAATCTGATCTCAGGGAATGAGAATTGCCTGTTTAACCAAGCAACAAATACAGCCTATACAATTTTTCAATTTCTATAATACTTTAATTTACATGGTGGAAAAATGAGGGCAAAATGCTTGTGTATGAGTGATTTATATCCCCAAGTACCTGCTCTTGAAGATAAAACTCAGATTGTGGCTTATCTTCTGATGCTGGGCAAAAAACAAAAACAAAAAAATTCAGAATGATACAACTTCCCATATACCTCCCTACAAGAACTAATTACCTTTGTTTTTGCTTTATAACTTTGGATGTTGCACTTTTTGATTTTTCAGAGATGCTTTACAGTTATTATAACCTGAAAATTATTTGTTCAAAAGTAAATAAAATTTTCAGGTGTACGAATAGATTTTATTAGAAGTGATTCTAACCCAGTTCTCATTTGTATTCCTTTAGTAGATACTGGTATTAAAAGTACCTGTATTTTGAAAGACCATTACAGAATTTTTTACAACCTGTATAAGTTATAGTTTTATCTTTTCTAGTGACAGACTTACTTCATAAGATTTTCTGATAATATGAATAAAATGTATGCTTCACATGTATATATGAAATAATGAGTAAGCATTAATAGACCAATGAAAAGAACTTAGCTTACAATTTATTTTCTTGCTCTTTAAAAGCAGTGGTAAATAATAGCTTTTTTTTGTTGTTAAAATTTGTAACTGTAGAAAGTTCATTCTGTTGGGATCACATATTTGAAGGCAAACTAACAATGCCATGTGCTTGCTTGAATAGGCATTTGAGGACAAGTTATTTTCCTGAGATTTCAGGAAAATATACCACCAAACATTTATGATGTTATTTGTTACCTGGATCTGTAGTGGATTTTGTAACACAAAGAGGCAGAATATCCAGGGTACCAGGTAGGGCAGTTTAGGGGCAGAGTTAATATGAGGTTTACTGTAATGTTTGAGTGGAATTACATACAGTGTTAATCAAGAGATCTAGTGCTATGGTAGAACTTATTCTGCTTGATGATACAGGTGACTGTTCCTCCTTACTAAGAGCAGTTTCTACCTGTGATACTTAAAGGGATTGAATTTCACTGTGACTTATATCAGATATTTTGAAAAGAGCTGTGCTAAAGTTGATGTCATTGTAGAAAGTTTGCCTTGAAGTGGAATGAAAGTTAGGTTTTTATTTCTTTGGTTTTTCTGTTTGACATCCTTTGATTTCTATTTTAGAATTCAACTCTTATGACTAATCATGCTGATGTGGTTTGTTCATTTATTTTCTTTGTCTATACTATTAGGAATGTCCTGGAAATAGAATTCGTACTGTGTTTTCTGAGAGCTTGTTCTCTGAAATACAGATGCAAATCTGTTGGTATCTGTTGGTATATCCCTTGGGGTTGTGCTGCATTATAAAGTAATAAAACAGTTTACAATGTTTGCTTTTTGTCAAGAGCTTATGACATATAATATGGAAATACAAAAAAGTGAATTATTTAGAAAAAAATGGGAAATTTTTCCTTTTCTGGGCACTTCAGGGTTTTGTATATGCTTAGACTCAGGATCTAAGTCCACTTAGATATATAGTTAGATATTTTGGACTATTTGCCACTTAACCCTGAACATTTTCTTTTCCTTATTCTTTTTTTTTTTTTCTTTGAGACGAAGTTTTGATCGTCGCCGAGGCTGGAGTGCAATGGCATGATCTTGGCTCACTACCACCTCCGCCTCCCGGGTTCAAGCGGTTCTCCTGCCTCAGCCTCCTGAGTAGCTGGGATTACAGGCATGCACCCAGCTAATTTTGTATTTTTAGTAGAGACAGGGTTTCACCATGTTGGTCAGGCATGTCTCAAACTCCGGACCTCAGACGATCCGCCTGCCTCAGCCTCCCAAAGTGCTGGGATTACAGGCGTGAGCCACCACGCCCGTCCTATTCTTTTTATTCATGTGTATGTTATTGCATGTATGTGTGTGGGGGGCAGGTGGTAGTGCATATTTTATGTATCTTTCACTTCTCTGTTGTTTGATGAACTTCTTCCATACTCCTCTTTGGTATCACTTTCTTCATAAATCTTTCCTGACTCCCCAAATCCTTTGCTGTATTGCTTTTTACTCTTCAAACTTCTATTATAGAATGTCACACTGTATTGTAATTTACTGTCCATCTGGACTGGGAGCACCTGAGAGGTATGGCCTTGACTTGTTTATGTTTATGTTTTGAATGCCTCTATAGTGCATAATACTTAATAGGTTCTCAATACGTATCTATTAAACTGAACTGTTGCTAGATTGTCATTTGACAGTGCTGTTTCACAATCCACAGATCTGAAGCAACAGATTGGAAAAGTGGTGGGGAGAATAGCTTCCTGTATTCCTTCACTTCCTTGAATCCTTTCTTACAGTTTTGCTTCTTAATTACATATGGAAAAATAGATAACTAGCTTCTTAGAGAAGTGTGTGTAAAGTTAGTATGGAATTAGGGAAGGATGTTAGTAATAGAGTGATTAATACCCTGTTTTGCTTCTGGCAGGATGTTTAGATCTGTATTTCTTGCATTTCTCGCTGTATTTTGTATGGTTATGGCTATTATGTGAAGGAGATATTTTGTATTTGTCTTTACAAGGTATCATGTTTACCAGTACTTACCCATGAGCTCATATTAGATTTGGGGCTTCTGAAGATAGATTCTGTTTTTCTCACCTTTTTCCTCCTAATGCCTGGCCCATTGGTTAGTAGAAAGCAGGATTTCTCTAGTTTGAATAAAATTGCCCTTATGGAAATAAGGTGAGATGTGTCTTACTGGAGGTCCAAAATTTAAAAAGCTCTGAAAGTTGATCATTTGTTTTGTTTTGAATAAGCAAGGTGAGAAAATATCAACTGGAATTATACCTGTGAATTTGATTATTATTATCTTTCTTAATCTGATTTTCCTACATTTTCATATGGAAATGTTCACGTGTTTGACTGCAGGTGTTGCCATTGGCAGATGTTACATCATATATGATACATACAACATTTTACCTTTCTCAAATCTGAAACTGTGTTTTGAGAAACATCTGGCCTTTATAGGTTTGTTTAAGAGATTGTGAGCCAATTTTCTGCCCAATTTAGAGATGTAGAAATCAAAACAGGATAGATGACTCTCAGAATTGCATTTTAGTAGATATGCTAATATTGATAATGATTTTAGGAATATTATGTCTTAATTGCCTGTATATGTTCCAGAGACCTTTTAGTGACTAAGAGCTGCCAAAGATACAGAGTGTATATTTTTAAAAAGGGAGTATGATCCAGTACTCAGGACACCAGTCCTTTCTCTGCCTTTTCTGAATGGAAATGTCTTTCCTTATATGTGAGTAGATGAAAATGCACATTTAGTAAGTTTTTACTAAAACTTAGTAAAAACTAATGATAAAATGAGTGAGGGAAAATTATGTGTCCTGGCAATTTAGGTAACAGTGAGTAGACTTGCTTGTTTTTCAAACATATTGGTATACTATTTTTCCATTTGTGTATTCAGATGTTGAAACAGCTCCAGTTTGTATTAGCATCTGGACAAAATGTAATGACTGATTATGTAATACAATGTGTTTGAGAGAGGAACATTTGGTTTTGTGTCGTATCTGGCAAGAATGTGCTTTTGTATTACTTTCTACATTGTAAATTATAATGCCTATCCTGCATACAAATTTTGTATTTAGTTTTCTGCTTGTAAGAATCTTTCATAGGTCAGTAAAATAAAATATTAAGTTTACTATGCCATTCCAAGCACCTGACTAATTTTGGCTTTGCTACTTAATATTTTAAAAATGTTTTACAGCTTGCAGAGAGGACTTTTATATGCATTATCTTAATTTTATATATATTATTTAAAATAAGTTTAAAACTTAGCATTTATGTTTATAAACAAGCTATTTTGGTCAGTAAGAAAATCAGAAGTTGGGAATTATGAAGGCCGTTTTCATCTTCAGACTGGACTCAGAGTCTAATTTGTTTCTCATTTATTTTAGCGGTACTTTATAGAGAAAATCGTGATTTATTAAATCAAATAGATGTTAATGGAAGATTTGTGTTTGTTTGCATCTGATCATCTTGCAGATCCTGGATATTTAATCAAATTGATGCAGAAGTTTGAAAGACAAGCAGCAGTAGGAAATTTTTGTTTCAAGCTTGACTTTTCTGGCAATATCCAACAGCTGCTCATATTTTTAAAAATTAGAAACATTCACTGAGAAACGTTAAAAACTTAAAAGCGAATACTGTGTTATAATGAGAATAGGTAATAACATATCATTGATGCTACACTTTACATATTATTGCACCATTATTCTGAGGTAATCATATGCCGAACAGATTACTGCACAAAGTAATGCTTTAGGGGTGTAGTTTTTATGAGAATGAACATGTCTGGCCTGAAATTAGAAAAAAAATTGGAGCCATAATCTTTCTAATCTATGCTTGCTTATGAGAAATTCTAGGTTCATTTATAAGTATGTCAGGCCAAACTATTTGCTACAGCAAACCGGTTAACCTGACATCTGAGATAGTCTTTAAAGTGTTTAAGTTTGGTGTACAATGCACTTGTGTGTGTATATGACTCATCCTAAAATGGATGTATGTGTGTAAAAAAATTGTAATCCAATGCTTAAATGAATTTGTGAAGCACAAATAAGTGAAACACTAAGGTGTTTCAGAGCATAGTTTGAAAATCCCTGTGCTCGATCGCCAAAGTCACTTCCAACAGTAAAATTCTGTGTATTTTAAAAGTTCTTTTTCTATTCCCTGCACATGCAAAATTCATATAATTTAGCTGCTTTTTAGTAGTATTTGGATAGAAATTGTTTATTAAATTTAAAGTTGAGGCTCTGCTGGTTATATGTTAGCACTCTAGATGTTTTCAAGTAAATCCTTTAGTAATTTGAGTGTTTAGTCTCTGCTTGACATTGTTATTGGATATATGATGGTGATCCAGACAAGTCTCCACCTTCATTAATGTAACATTCTGGAGGAGGAGACAGACAGTAAACAAATAAATAAACATAATTTCAGGTAATGGTAACTTAGGACAAAATAAAGGGGGATAAAGGTACAGCAATTGATTAGAAATGGAAAAAAGATTAAGTAGGGTGATGAGAGAAGACTTCTGTGGAGGTATCAGTTGAGCAGAAAGGAGTAAGCCATGCAGAAATGTGGTTGAATGGTTTTCCAGGCAGAAGTAATAGAAGGCCCTGAGATACGGTCAAGTTTTGTATGTTTGAAGATAAGAAATTTCATAAACAATTACTTAGTGCTTTCTGCATAAATGGGGGTAAGCTCTAAAGGGGAGAAGAGGTGATTAAAGCATAATGATCTGTGTCTTTCACTTCAGAAAATATTGTGGTGGACCCAGTAATCTGTAATAGGTTTTACAAAGAGCAATAGGAAGGAGGGATTATTTTTTATTAAGGTGCCTTGAAATTGTTTTCTACATCAGATGAATTGCAGGGGTTGAGGGGTGGTCTGTCTGGAGTACTGGAAAATGACATAGGAAAGCAAACTGAAAACTTTCCTTAATTCATGTGTTTATGTAGAATAATAAAACCTATACTTTTCTTAGAAATTAGTAATAAGTTTCATATTTAATTAGATTTTCTTGTACAGTCCAATAAATGTTACTTTGTGCTGTGCACTATTATAGTTGCACTGCGTAATTCCTCAAGTTAAATTTTTGTCATACTGTAGAAACATCCTAGAGTAGAGTAACTTTGTTTCAGGGAGTTAATGAGTTGGCTTCAAGGAGGTGATAAGTGAGCTCTGGGTTCTGAAGGGTGATTTGTAGTTAACTAGGTGGGGGAGGGTAGGGAATCAGCATTGTAAATGCACAAATCCTAGGAAAATGTTCTAGATTTGGAGAATGGTGAGGTAATCCTCCATAGCCCTTGATGGAATTCTGGGACCTCATAGGAGAAGTTAGTTGAAGGAATGAAGTAGCCACAGTATGAGGTCTTATCTTTTATGTGATGAGGGAACCATTAACCATTAGGAGGGGAAAAAAAAGCCAGTGAGATTGATAAGCAGATTCGTGTTTCAGGGAAAAGTTTAGATTCCACAGTCGATTTACAATTAAAATTATAAGCTTAATGGTGTATGTTTATGACATTTTTGAAAGATTATTTTCTCTCCATTAAACAAATTGAGTACTTTGTATTCATATAAGCAGGATTTTTATTTGTTAAGAACTGTATGACTTTGAAACTCTGTAGTCTCTATCTTTTAGAGAACTTGTTATATATGTAAATGAATGCCAACTGTTCAAGATTTTTCCGTTACTGGGGTGGAATTTTTGTATACGTTTTGGGGCAGGCAAAGTTTGAGTATTATCATCTGATGTAATGTATTAGGCATGAGATTTAACATTCTTGGATAAATTGGAATAATACCAAGAAAATCTAAATCAGTGATAAAATCCCTACATAGGTGCTGATATTTATGTTATGTTACTAGAAGTGCTTATTTTACAATGCTATGATATGTGTTTGTGTGTTTCTCAAAATATATAACACTTGGATATATTAGGTTGCTAGCATTATTTGTTAATTGACATGCAGAAACAAATCCTAAATTAATGTTTTTAAAGAAAAAGAATTGCTTCTCTGAGAATGTAGTTTCAGCAAGTTATTTTTATTTTTATTTATTTATTTCTTTTTTTGAGACAGGTCTCGCTTTGTCACCCAGGCTGGAATGCAGTATCATGATCACGGTGCACTGCAGCCTTGACCTCCTGGGTTTAATCAATCCTCTCACCTAAGCCTCCTGAATAGCTGGGACTACAGGCGCATGCCACCATGCCCGGCAAATTTTTGTATCTTTTGTAGAGACAGGGTTCCTCCATGTTGCCCAGGGTGGTCTTGAACTCCTGTGCTCAAGCCATCTGCCTGCCTCATCTTCCCAAAGTGCTGGGATTACTGGCCTAAATTATTGCTTTTATTGTATGCATTATATACTATTTTATCATAACAAAAGTTAATGGTTCAACTATGGCATTTAGAGCTGCCCACGTAGCCTGATTGTCTATTTAGTTCACTTTTGACTGAGTAAAATGGAGCTGATCTATCTGCTATTAAAGAGAGTTATATTCTGAAATTTTACATGATGTTCATAATGCCTGGAACTAACCAGCCTGAAATGGAATCACCGTTGTACTGTTTTCAATTGGCTAGGTGACTTATTCTCCGTATTCAGTTTTCTCATTTGAAAAATGTAGATAAAAATAAATAAATAAAAACAAAGAAAAATGTAGATAAATAACAATACTTACCCAGTAGAACTGATGTAAGGATTAAAGGTTTTTGTGGGTTTTTTGTTCGTGTTCGTTTTGGAGTGGGACTTGTTAGGTTAAAGAGGAGCTTCTGGGGTATACAAGAATTAGCCACAATTTATTTCATAGAGTGCACTATACTCTTTTTTGTATCAGATTCGTAAATGTAAACAAGAATGCAGTCTTGCTCTTAGAGTCTAAACATGTTTTTCCTACCAGGAATTTTGTTTAGATGACCTTCTGTGAAGTAAGATGTGTAATATTTTGAGTAACATAAATAAATCGTCACATTGCTCTGTCTGTAGTACTTGGCAAAGCACAGGGCACATAATAGGCATTTAATAATTCCTGTGTTAAGTGGGATAAATCTAATGGGTTAGGATTCAGACAGACTGGTGTCTACCTTTTTCAACCTGAATAGTGCAGAGTTAGTTACCTGCAGTAGTTTTTTCTTCTGTGCCTGTTTTCTTCCTTAAAATTAATAAAATATTTTCTTCCCTTAAGTGTATTTAGTGGGTTTAAATATGACCCTGTAAAACTCCTGACAAGTAGGTATTTACTGTTGTTGGTTCCCATGCCATTTCCTTTATTTAGAGCAAAAATTGCAAAAATCCTGGAAGTTCAGAAGAAACACTTAGCACCTATTATTTATTTTTTTGAAAGTTGAGAAATGTACCATTGAGTACATGCTCATCTTTAATGAAGAGATAATATATTATTTTGGAAAGACTTCACACTTCGATTCAGATGATGGGTTCCAGTGTGGGCTCTATAAACTTACTAGCTGTGTGCCTGGACAAATCAATTAGTATTGAAGAGCCTCAGCTGTTTGATAATTTATACCTCCCAGTGTTGCTGATGGCAACTCAGATAATGAAAGAAAAAGTGTTTAACTGTAGAGCATGTCAAAGTATCATGATAATTATTCCTGATTATTAGTTACTGTAGTGAAACTAGTATAGTAGTTTCCCCTTAATTCAAGGGGAAATATGTTCTGAGACCCCAGTGGATGCCTGAAACTACAGATAGCACTGAACCTTATATGTACTGTTCCCCCCTATACATACATACCTATGATAAAGTTTAACTTGCACATTAGGTACGATAAGAGATGAGCAACAATAGCTAATAATAAAATAGGCCAGGCGCAGTGGCTCACGCCTGTAGTCCCAACACTTTGGGAGACCAAGGCGGGCAGATCACGAGGTCAGGAGATTGAGACCATCCTGGCTAGCACGATGAAACCCTGCCTCTACTAAAAAATACAAAAATTAGCCGGGAGTGGTGGCACGCGCCTGTAGTCCTAGCTACTCAGGAGGCAGAGGCAGGAGAATCACTTGAACCCGGGAGGTGGAGTTTGCAGTGAGCCGAGATCACGCCACTGCACTCCAGCCTGGGGGACAGAGGGAGACTCTGTCTCAAAAAAAGAAAAAAGAACAATTATATAATATAAAAAAGTTAAATGAATGTGATCTCTCTCTCAAAACACCTCTTGTACTGTACTTATACTTCTTGTGATCTGTCAGTCTGATAATCAAGATAGTTACTAATGTGAATAAGGGGTGGGTAGCATATGTAGCAAGGATATCATGTCCCAGGTGGGATGGAGCGGGATGTCAGAAAATTTCATCACACTCCTCAGAATGGTGCCCAATTTAAAACGTATGAATTATTTATTTCTGGAATTTTCCATGTAATATTTTTGTACTGCGGTTCACCATGAATAACTGAAACTGAAGAAGAAGAAGAAACCGCGGATAAGGGGAGAACTACTGTAGTTCCTTAAGTTGTATGATTGAATGATTCATTCATTTTTACCTTGTGATGCTGCTGCATTTGGGTGCTTTGCCCTTTATGCATTTTTATTTAAATAGATATCTGGTTTATTAGGCCAGGCGCAGTAGCTCATGCCTGTAATCCCAGCACTTTGGGAGGCCGAGGCGGGTGGATTGTAAGTTTTAGGAGTTCAAGATCAGCCTGGCCAACATGGAAAACCCTGTCTCTACTAAAAATACAAAAAATTAGCCAGGCATGGTGGCACATGTCTCTAATCCGAGATGCTTGGGAGGCTGTGGCAGGAGAATCGCTTGAACCTGGGAGGCGGAGGTTGCAGTGAGTTGACATCATGCCAGTGTACACCAGCCTGGGTGACAGAGCAAGACTGCATCTCAAAAAAAAAAAAAAAAGAAGAAGAAGAAGAAAAAAAGTAAACTGGCTTACTGGACTTTGGGAGAGGGGAGTTTGGAGAGATTGTGGGAGTGGTAAAAAAAGATTCTGCTATGTTCATCGGAGCAGGCCAGTTAATTGAGTATTTTTGCATGCTGAGGTCCTGATGCTTTCTCTATGTATCTATAGCAGGAAATTTACTTCATCTTAACTCCTGCTTCATTAGGGTAAAATATCATGATAATCTTTGGGGTATTCCCATTTTTGTAACTGTATTTGTGTCCTTTCTCTTTATCATTGTTAGCCAAGTGTATTTTTTGTGAACATCGTGTCTGTTTTTTTGAAATTCATTTTTAATTTATAGTTAGAGCGTTGAGAATGTCAGTGCAGTAGTTTGAAACTCTTGTGTATTCTTGTGCATATGTGTATGAATAACTTACGCTGCTCTTTGTCCCCTAAATCTGTAAGATCTCTTGGGTACTGAGCCTTTTGAAGCATTAAAAGTAAATACCATATAAGGCAAGCAGAATAGTACTAAATAGCTGCAGTAGCAAAGCAAGGAAAGTGAATCACAGAGTAATGAATTTGGAAAATGACTGTCGTGCATTGTAGGAAAAGGCATCGCTTTTACTATCATCCTTGTAAAATCTAGTTGCTGACATTAAGTATTTGTTATATGTGCTGATTATTTAATCGTGTACTGTAATAAAGGCACTTACAAGCAAAATACTTTTTCTTCTAAAAACATATACTGAAACTCTAGAAATTGGAATACAGCTACCCTAAATCCTCAGTTAGTTTGCTCTTCAATTCTTTCATATTAACTAAGGCAAATAATTTAAAATTGAGCAAATAACTCATATCTAAAACTTATTTATAAAACATATTTGTAATATAAAACGTGAACTTCTAGAAGATCTACAGATTCTGGTCAAGATATGCCCCTTTATAATTTCAATAGTTTAAATAATGATTGTCAGGCACAGCAAAATACTCAGGCATCAGATACTCAGTTAACTCTGTTATGTTTGCTATTCTTAGAAGATTATTACCACACTTTAGAAAAGTTTTCAATATCCAAGGCTCTTTGCTTATTTCACTGGAATTAACTAAAAGTAATTAGGGAATTCATTCCTCAGAATAATTTATATCCTAAGCTTTATGATGAAGAAGGCTTTTATTTCTAATTGTATATTCTAGCCTTGGACCAAAAATGTACATGCTAAAATATCAAGACAAGGCAAAGATATATTTTTGCTTTTCTGTCACTTAATACTATTTCAAAATAGTTTCAGATTTATCAATTGGCCCAGAAAAAGAGTATTTAATTCCTTTGATTTTGAACATCTGATTCAAATTAATGATTTGAGAAGTTTTTAATATACTTTGGGAACTTCAACTTGGAATTCTGAGGTAAATTTTTTTAAAGGGAAGATTCTTTTGTAATAGAAAGTTTCTCTATAACTTACCTATTTTGTAATTTTGGATTCTTGTATATTGATATGTATTATTACAGCATACCAAGGAAGTAATACTGTTATTTACTGGTTTTTAAATTTTTATATGGAGTGAATTAAATGTGAGGTTCTGCTGAAGGAGACCTGTGGGTAAAAAAAAAAAAAAAAAAAAAGTGGTAATAGCATATACTTATTACAGAAAAAGTAGAAAGATTGGTGAGAGAAGAAAATAAAAATCACTTCCAAGCCTATAACCTAGAGAACCGTTGTTAACTGAGGCAAACATTGCCATTTCCTCTGTATGCATGTGTTTGTAAGCTCTACAGTCTCTCATTTTTCTCTCTGATTATTAAGGTAATATGGGGGATGTGAAAATGCAGGAGAGTTGTAATAAAGAGGGGAGAAAAAGCCACTCAGAGACATCCATGAAAGTTTGCATTTTTGTAATGAAGAAATTGGAGTAGACATGGTAATTTGTAACCTGTATTGAAAAAACAAAACTGACACCATAAGCATTTTCCAGTGTCATATATTTATCCAAAACAGGATTCTTAATGGCCAGAGCATAACTGATTTAATGATTGTGTATGATTGAACATTTTATTTTTTTTTTTACTTTTATAAATAGCACTGTGATGAACATTCTTGTACCTGAATTGTTTGTACATTTATTTCTTTAGAAGAAATTTCTATAAGTACAATCATTTCAAAGTATATGAATTTTGGAGGTAAGCAGGTCCAGTGCTTAGCCAATTGCTGTGTCCTTAGTCAGATTACTTTTCAAGCCTTAGTATTCTCTCTGTAAGAACAGGTATAATATACTTAACTCAGAGGTTAGAAGGAGTAAATGACAACATATGTATAGCATTTAGCACATCCGATAGTATACAGGATACTCTCAGTGAGTCTTTCCCCAACTACCCCCTTTTTTTTTTGAGACGGAGTCTCGCTCTTTCGCCCAGGCTGGAGGGCAGTGGCACGATCTCGGCTCACTGCAAGCTCCGCCTTCCGGGTTCACGCCATTCTCCTGCCTCAGCCTCCCAAGTTGCTGGGACTACAGGCGCCTGCCACTGTGCCCGGCTATTTTTTTGTATTTTTTTTTTAAGTAGAGACGGGGTTTCACCGTGTTAGCCAGGATGCTCTCGATCTCCTGACCTCGTGAGCCACCTGCCTCAGCCTCCCAAAGTGCTGGGATTACAGGTGTGAGCCACCGCGCCCGGCCCCAACTACCCTTTTCTGAAGTAGACTCTTCTCCCCTACCATCTATTGTAATTAGCTATTACGCTAAAAAAATTTTGTCTTTCATTCCACCACTAGATCATGAGTAGGGACAAGTTCAGTCTAGTTCATTAATGTATATTTGAAAACGCGTACAGGCCTAACAAATGTAAATATGTTGGATGTATGAAAAGTTATCTTCCAAAGCTTTTAATATTCAGTTGCTTTTTTTCTTACAGCAAAGCTGTGCCAGTTTACATTCTCTGCAGCTCTGTGTAAATTGTGTCCTTTTTAATTTACTGTCACTGATACTGAGTATGTTGTGTTAACAAAAAGTTCTAAATTTCAAAGTTATAAACTGATAATTTTAAAAACTTGTATTTTTTGGCTTTTTCTCTGAAGAAGCAATATTTTATATTCACTTCTATTTTCACGTTTTCTGTTTATGTTTTTCATTCTTACTAATAAGAATAAAGACAAAATAAGAGTAATATGTTATAGTCCTGTCCGTGGTCCCCTCCCAAGCATTATTCCATACTTCCTTCGAAGAAAAAGTAAATAGCATCACACAATTATGAGACAGGGTTAATATACAGAAGTACCATATCAAAACTGATCTCCAAGGGGTTTAAACTGGATAAACTTACGGTGAAAAAGTTTAAAAGAATTTTTGCCTAATTTAATTTACTGTATTAACACTGAAAATGTAGGTTAAGATGTTATGTTAAAATCAGATTGTATTTTCAGTATTAAGCTTATGTTTTCTGGAGGGCTTCAAAATCACTTTCATATCTGTGGATGTGTTTGAAAATAGTATTTTGCTTGTGGGAAGTAGGCAAAGACAAGTATTATTTAGGTATTGTATTAGATATTTTATGTTACTCATTTATTCATTAATTTAACAAATATTTATTTAACTCCTACCGTGTGCCCCAAGTGCTATTCCAAAAGAATATAGCAGTGTACAAAATAAAATCTATATAGATACATATAATCTGACAGATGGTGGTAATGATAAGGAGGAAAAGAAACTAAGGGAAAGTATGGAGTGTGTATGAGGTGCAGATTTAAATAGGCTGGTCAGGGAAGTCCTTTCCCACTGATTTCCCCTCAAGGCGTGAGCCTGTGGTGAGGGAGCAATCCTGTGCTTGTTCAGGAGAAAGGGCTTTCAGGAAGGGACAACAACAAAGAACAAAAAACCTGAGAGAGACGGATTCTTGATGTCTTATGATTAAAAAATTGCAAAGCAGTATGTGTGGCTAGAGTGTAGTGGGAAAGGAAGAGAATGGTAGATGGGTACAGAAAAGGGCAAATGAGGAAAGACTTTGCTAGGCTACCATAAAGACATTTTTACTTACAGTAAAATATACCTTGTATATACTCTTCACAGTTGTTACACGAGGTTAGCTGAATTTTTCCCATTTTACAGTTGAGTAAATAAGGTAGGTTCTAGCATATAACTGGTAATTAACTTCTTCAAGGTCACATAAGCTAGCCAGTAAGATCCAGAGTCAGGTCTTTGACTTCAAAACCTCCTGAATTTTTGTTTGTACTGTTCTTGTTCAAGCATACTTATAGAGCCTTTCACTTTTACAGTGAAATTCAGACCGGGCTTAGTTTTTAGTGTTGATCTAGGGTGAGTTTTCATGCAGGGCTTATTTTTTTTTAATATCCATAGGAACTAATACCATTCTTATTTTTAAATCAACTTTGTCAAGGAAGTTTACATATAATACAAGGTACCCGTTTAAGTGTCCTTTTTTAAATGAGTTTTCACAAATTTATACACCCGTTTAACCATCACCATCATTCAGATACAGAATATTCCCATCAACCCTCAAGTTCACTGATTCCATGGAGACCCCAATCATGGCCCTGGCAACCACAGATCTGCTTTCTGTCAGTATATTTGAGATTTTTTCTAGAGATTCGAACAAACGGGTTTGTAGGTACTGCATTGTTTTGTGCCTTCTTTTGCTCAACATAATTTCATGACTTATTTATGTTGCATGTATCAGTTGTTCACTTCTGTTGGATATTGTTTTGTTGGCTAGTACTCTTCTAACTGGTGCCTGAAACGTTTGTTGAATGAATGCATATAATAAATATCCTCTTCCCCCAGTTTTGCTGCTTTCCTTTATCATGAGACTGCTAAAACCTCTTCTAGATTTTGTATGTTGCTAGACTTAAATTTGTGTATAGAGTATTTGAAGAGATAATAGTGAAAAATGTGCATGATTTGGAGCTCAGTATTTGTTAAAAAGACTGTTTTCTCTATTTATTTATCTTAGTACCCTTCTCTAAAATGAGCTGACTGTGTATGTGAAGCTTTATTTCTGGACTCTCAATTCCGTTTCATTGATTGGTATGCCTATCCTTATGCCAGTATCCCTTGATTACGATCTGCAATTTTGAAAACAGGAATTTTTGAGAATCCTCCAACTCTGTTCTTTTTCGAGGTTGTTTTATTAGTATCTGCTCCATGAATTTCCATATGAATTTTAGAACTAGCTTGCTAATTTCTCCAAAGAAACCAGGTGGAATTTTGATAGAATTGTGTTGAAACTGAACATGGGATGTCTATTTATATAGTTATTTAATTTCTTTTTTTTAATCAATTGAGTACCAAAATAGACTTTAATTTCTTTTAAGAATGTTTTGTAGTTTTTGTGGTATGTTTTGTATTACTTTTGTTAAACTTACACCTAAGTGTTTTATTCTCTTGGATGCTTCAGAAATGGAGTTATTTTCTTAATTTCATTTTTGGATTGTTCATTGTTATTGTATAGAAATGCAATTAATTTTGGCATATTGATTTTGTACCCTGCAACCTTGTTGCACTTGTTTACTTAATTATTATAAAACATTACTATTAATAAAATCTTAAGTATTAAACTGCTATGTAAACTGTTGTATATTTTCAAGTCTCCTGTTGACTTATCTTGTATCTAGTTGTTGTATTCATTATTGACATGGAGTATTAAAAATCTCCCAACCACCGTTGTTGAATTGGCTATTTTCTCTCTTCAGTTGTCAGTTTTTGCTTCATTCATTTCGGTGCTCTTTTGTTAGGTTTATGTGTTTATAATAATCTTTTTAGTGGCTTCTTTAGGATTTTCTTATCTATGATATCATGTAATCTGCAATTAGAGGTAGTTTCACTTCTTCTTTTCCAATCCAGATGCATTCTATTTTATTTTTTTGCCTAATTGTTCTGGCTAGAATCTTCAGTACAGTATGAAATAGAAATGGCAATTCTGTTTAGTGGACAACCTTGTATTATCTCTGATCTTATAAGGAAAGCATTCAGACTTTCACCTTTGAGTATATACCTGTGTTTTTTTTTTTTTTTTCCATGGATACCTTTTATCAGTTTGAGGATGTTCCTTTCTATTTCTAGTATGTTGAGTGCTTTTATTATGAAGGGCTGTTAGATTTTTTCAGATGCTTTTTTTGGTGCATCTTTTGAGATGATCGTGTGGTTGTTCTAATATGTTGTATTACATTATTTTGTTTTTATGATGTTGAACAGTTCTTGAATTTTTGGGATAAATCCAACTGGTCATGTTGTATAATCCCTATTTTGCTGTATTTGTTTTCTGGTATTTTGTTGTGGATCTTTGTGCCTATTTTCTTTCTTTCTTTTTTCTTTTTTTTTTTTTTTGAGACGGAGTCTTGTTCTGTTGCCCAGGCTGGAGTGCAGTGGCATGATCTCGGCTCACTGCAACCTCCACCTCCTAGGTTCACGCCATTTTCCTGCCTCGGCCTCCCGAGTAGCTGGGACTACAGGCGCCTGCCACCATGCCCAGCTAATTTTTTTGCATTTTTTAGTAGAAACAGGGTTTCACCATGTTAGCCAGGATGGTCTCAATCTCCTGACCTCGTTGTCCTCCTGCCTCAGCCTCCCAAAGTGCTGGGATTACAGGCGTGAGCTACCACGCCTGGCCAGTTTTTGTGCCTATTTTCATAAGATATATCAGTCTGTAGTTTTCATTTCTTGAGATTTCTTTGATGTTGTTAACTGGATAATAATGGTCTTGTAAAATGAATTAGGAAATGTTCCAGGTTCCAAAACTCTTCTCTGTTTTAGAAGAGTTTGTGAAGAATTGGTATCAGTTTTTCTTATAATTGGTACAATTCACCAGTGAAGCTGTCTGGGCCTGAGAATTTTTTTTTTTTTTTAATGGGAAGTTTTAAAATTACTAATGCGATCTCTTCACTTGTTACAGATTTATTCAGATTGTCTGTTTCATCCTAAGTCAATTTTGATAGTCTGTGACTTTGTAAGAATTTGTCCCTTCCCTTTAGTTATTTAATTTGTTAGTATTCAGTTCACATTATTTCTTTACGATCCTTGTTATGCCTACCCTACAAAGTTGTAGTAATGTACTGTTTCTTTCCTGTTTTTAGTACTTTGAGTTTTCTTTTTTTTTTTCTTTTCTTGGTCAGTTTAGCTCAAAGTTTGTCAATCTCTTTATCTTTTTAGATAATAAACTTTAAAAAGTATTTCTCATTTTTTTATTCTCTAGTTCACTTATATCGGCTCTCATCTTTATTATATCCATTGTTTGCTTTTGGTTTAGTTTGCTCATCTTTTTCCAGGTTTGGTTTTGTTTTGTTTTGTTTGAGACGGAGTCTCGCTCTGTCGCCCAGGCTGGAGTGCAATGGCACAATCTCGGCTCACTGCAAGCTCCACCTCCCAGGTTCACGCCATTCTCCTGCCTCAGCCTCCGAAGTAGCTGGGACTACAGGCGCCCGCCACTACACCCGGTCAATTTTTTTGTATTTTTTAGTGGAGACGGGGTTTCACCGTGTTAGCCACGATGGTCTCGATCTCCTGACCTCGTGATCTGCCCGCCTTGGCCTCCCAAAGTGCTGGGATTATAGGCATGAGCCACGGCGCCCGGCCTAATTACATAATTATTTTTATCAGTCTGTCAAGTTTGCTAGCAGTGAATTCTGCCAATCCATCTTAATCTCCAAGTTTATTTTGCCTTATTTTTTTTTTTCCGGTTATTTGTGTTTTTTGAGATGGAGTCTTTCTCTGTTACCCAGGCTGGAGTGCAGTGGTGTGATCTCGGCTCACCGCAACCTCTGCCTCCCGGGTTCAAGCACTTCCCCTGCCTCAGCCTCCAGAGTATCTGGGATTACAGGCGCCGGCCACCACACCTGGCTATTTTTGTATTTTTTGTAGAGATGGGGTTTTGCCATGTTGGCCAGGCTGGTCTTGAATTCCTGACCTCAGGTAATCTGTCTACCTCGGCCTCTCAAAGTACTGAGATAACAGGCATGAGCCACCACACCCGGCCTATTTTGCCTTTTTTGAAGGATGGTTTTGCTGGATATAAAATTCTTTATTGACAGTTTTTTCTTCATCGTTTTGAATATATCATCCTACATCTTTCTGGCCACCATTATTTCTAATGAAAAGTTAGTTGTGACAAGTCACTTTTCTCTTGCTGCTTTCAAGAGTCTCTTTGTCATTGGCTTCCAACATTTTGTGCTATGATGTTTCTGGGCATGAATCGTTTTGTTTATCCTACTTGGTAACTCTTCTTGGATGTGTAGATTAGTGTTTTTCTTCAATTTCAGAGGTTATCAGCCATTATTTCCTGAAATATTTTTCTGTTCTTTTCTCTCTCCTTTCTTCTTACTCCCATTACACATATGTTGATTCACTTAATAGTGTCCTATGCTTTTTTTTCCTGAGGTTTTGTTCACATTTTTTAATTAATTTTTCTCTGAATTGCACAACCCTATGAATCTGTTGTCAAATTTACATTCTCCTTGTTCTCCTGGTTCAGATATACTTTTGAGCCTCTCTTATTTTTGAGCCTCTGAATTTTTCAGTTCATTTTACTTGTTAACTACATAATATCTCTTTTTTTCTTATCTCTTTCTTAAAGATAAGACATTGTCATCACACCTTCCTTTACGTCTTTGATCATGATTTCCTTAAATTATTGAATATATTTTTAATGACTGCTTTGAAGTCTTTATTAAGTCTGACATCTCGGCTCTTAAACAGGCAGTTTTCGTTGACTGCTTTTTCACCCTGTGTATGAATTACTTCTATTTATTTGCATGTCATAATTTGTGGGCGAGAGGCTGGACATTTTACATGAACTTTGCAGCATCTCTGGATACTGATCTTTCTTCTCCTTTGTGCTTGTTTGCTTGTTTAATGGCTTGGCTGGGCTTTTTCAATGAAGTTTTATATTTCTTGCCGTGTGAAGTGCCTGATGTCACCCATGAGAGGGTACAGCCTTGGACATGGGCAGTTATATTGGGATGACAGTGATTTTAGTAGGACCATTTCCGATTGTCTTTTTCATTTATATATATCTGTTAAAACCTCTGCTTCTGTTGGTGTCACACCCAGATATGATAGCCTTTACTAACTGCTGGTGACTGCTCTTTTGTTATTAACAGTTCTCTGGAGCATAAATTTCTCCACAGTGAGATCAAATTAAATTTTGGCCCCTTTGTAGGGGCATTTTTTTGAGGCTAGTCTTCAGTGTTTGTTATGAACTGCGGAGGTCTGTTCCTAGCTATCTCTCTTCCCAGTTCTCTTTGGTACACTAGCTAGCCCGTGGTTTAACTTGTTCCTGTCTTAGAGCTACCAGCTTCCTTTTAGTTGCTTACTGCCCAAATCTCCATATTTTCGAGGGTACCCTTAGGCTTGAACTTCTCTACACTCTGTTCCAAATAAAGTCTTTTCTTTTTGGGAGGCTTTTAGAGTTCTCTGCTCTTAGGTCTGCTCCTGCTCTGCAGCAGAATCTCTGAGCCACTACCAGTGGGCAGGGTGGTAGCCTCTAGTCTTTTTGGCTTACCTATCCCTGTGTGTAACCACGGTCTTATGAGTGAGATGGGTTGAAGGCAAATGGGGCCCCTGTGTTCTAGGCCTGTCATGTTTACGGTAGAGCCTCTGCCTGTGTTTCGAGGCTGGTGGCAGAAGTGAGGGAGTTGAGTATAAGAAATTCTGTTGGCCTGTCTGTCCTGGAGAGATACTCTAACCCTTGACTGGAAACTAGGCAGGGAGAGAGCCCTGTCTTAACCCCATCTGCCAGGAGTAGAAATTTCATTATGCTGAGCGGGCAGAGGGAAGAAAGGGGCAGTGTGGCTCAGATACTATAGATTCTTGCTATTTCTATTGAGATTTAGTAGATTATTTAAAATAAAATAGTTTTTCGTTTGCTGTATTCCCTTAGAACACTCCCCAGAGCACTGAGTTTTTGTTTTCTTTTCAAGCAGTTTTCTCCAATTATGTTTTTTTTTATTGATTGAATTTTGACAATTAAGTCAGTCTTATTTTCTCTGGATAAACCTTACTTGTTCGTAGATCTTTGGGCATTTTATTGAATTTGATTTGCTAATATTTTGTTGAGAATTTTTGCCTTTATATTTATGAGGAATATTGGTCTTTAATTTTTTTTTTGTTTGTTATTGTTTTCTTGTTTTTAGTTTTGGTATCAGTAATGCCTCAAAAATGACTTAAGTGTTTTGTGTCCCATTTTCTGGAAAACATGTCAAGTTGGTATTACTTCTTCTTTAAGGGTTTTGGTAGAGTTCACTAGTAAAACTACCAAACCTGGAGTTTCGTTTCGTTTCGTTTCGTCTCTTCTCTTCTCTTCTCTTTCTTTCTTTTTTCTTTCTTTCTCTCTCTCTTTCACTGTGAGTTCATTTGTTTCTGTAGGTATAAGACTCTTCAGGTTTTTTGAGGAATAGGTGCATTGCATCTAAGTTGCTGATTTTATTTTTATAGAGTTGTTCTGGTATTATTATCCTTTTAATGCCTGTGGGTTCTATATTTTCTCTTTTATTCCTGATAGTGGTAGTTTCTGACTTTTTTCTTTGTCAGTCTGCCTTAGAGGTGCATCAGTTTTGGTGATTTTCCTTTTAAAGAATTAGATTTTCTGTTTTGTTTAATTCTTTTTTTCAGTTTCTGTGTTTTTTCCTCTCATCTTTATTTATTATTTTTGTTTACTTTTGGTTTATTTTGTGCCCTTTTTCAAGGTTTTTGAGATGTAAGCTTAGGTGATTGACCTGAGAGCTTTTCAAAGATAGGCACTTGAAATTATAAATTTCCCCTTGAGTACTAATTTGGTTACATCCTACAAATTGTATGTTTTATTTTTGTTTTCAATCAGTTCAAAATATTTCTAAATTTCCCTTTATAATACCTCTATGACCATGGATTACTTAGATATGCACAGTTCAATTTTTATGTATTTGGAGATACTTTCCAGTTTCTCATGTCACTTTTTAGTGTAATTCTCTTATAGTCAGAAAATATCATTTATATGAATTCAATTCTTTTAACTTTTTTTTTTTTTTTTTAAAGAACTAAGATGCAACTAATTTGATGAATGTTTCATTTTCTCCTTTTAGGAATTTGTAATCTACTGTCGTTGATGTTGTATTATTATTATTATTATTTTTGAGACAGAGTTCTCTCTTGTTGCCCAGGCTGGAGTGCAATGGCGCCATCTTGGCTCACCACAACCTCCACCTCTGGGTGGAGGCTGAGGCAGTAGTTCAAGCGGTTCTCCTGCCTCAGCCTCCCCAGTAGCTAGAATTATAGGCATGCACCACCATGCCCAGCTAATTTTGTATTTTTAGCAGAGATGGGGTTTCTCCATGTTGGTCAGGCTTGCCTCGAACTCCTGACCTCAGGTGATCCGCCCACCTTGGCCTCCCAAAGTGCTGGGATTACAGGCGTGAGCCACAGCACCCGGCCGCTGAAATTATATTCTATAAATGTCAATTAGATCTAGTTGGTTAATGATGGTGTTCTGTTTTTCTGTATCCTTGCTGACTTTTGTTTACTTGCTTTTTAATTACTTAGAGGAGTATTGAAATTTCCAAATGTAATGCTGGAATGGTCAGTTTCTCCTTTCAGGCTTATTAGTTTTTGGTATTTTTAACTTGAAGCTCTGTTGTAAGTGCGTACACATTTAAGGGATATTATGTCTTCCTGGTAAGTTGGCCTTTTTATCATTATTTAACATACATTTCTTAGCCCTGGTAATATTTTTTAATTGCTCTGAAGTGTACTTATTCTGATGGTAAGGTAGCCACTCCAGCTTCTCTTTGTTTACTTTTTGCATGGTATATCTTTTTTCACCTGTATGTTTCCTGTAGACAGCAAGTAGTCTTTTTTTTGTTTTTTTTTAACCATTTTGACAATCTCATTCTTTTGGACTATCTATATCTAATATAATTATTGTTCTATGTGGATTTAGATAAACCCTTTGCTTTTTTAAATTTTCTGTTTGTTCCATTTGCTTTTTCACTCATGTGATTGACTCTTCTTTCCTGCCATCTTTTGGATTATCTGACTACTTTTAATATTGCATTTTACTTACTGAGTTTTTTAGTATATTCTTTGTGTATTTTTTTTTAGAGATTACTTTAGGGATTACAATGCACATTCTTAACTTTTCAGAATTTACTTATTATGTCAGTTTCCTGGGGCTCCTATAATAAATTGCCACAAACTGTAGCTTAAAATACCAGAAATTTATTCTTTCATGGTTCTGGAGGTTGGAAGCCCCAAATCTCAAGGTATCATCAGGGCTGTAAATCCTTTGAAGGGTATAGAGAAGAAACCTTCCTTCTAGTTTGGGTGGTTGCCAGCAGTCTTTCGTGTTCCTTGGCTTATCCCTGCATCACTCCAGTCTCTGCCTCTGTTTTCACATGGTCTTCTTTCTCTTCCCACTGTGTTTCTGTACTTAATCGCTCCTTTCTTTTGTGAAGACACAAGTCATTGGATTTAGGGCCTTCATAAATCCAGTATGACTTCCTGTTAATTTGGTGAGATTTGCAATGACTCTGTGGCCAAATAAGGTGAAATTCAGAGGTCCTGGGGGTTAAGTCTTGAACACATCTTTTTTGAGCACACAACTCACTGCACTGCACTTATATCACTTCAAGTGGAATGTGGAAACCTCGTCAGCATGTAGTTCCCTTTACTCATCCCCTTTTATGTTGTAATTTCATATGTATTACATTTGTATACTTCAGATACTCATCACACAGTGAGGTCACTTGCTTTCAACTATCATCATGTTTTAAAGGATTTAAGAGGAAAAGAATAGTCTATCACAGGGACTGCAAACTATGGCTGCAGGCCAAGTCTAGCCTGACATCTGCTTTTTGTAAATAAAGTTTTATTGGAATACAGCCACATTTGTTAGTTTATATATTGTCTCTGGCTGCTTTTGCACTACAATGCAGAATTGATTAGTTACAATGGAGACTGTTAGGCTTGTGAAACTTGAAATATATTCTATCTGGCCCTTTACAAAGTATTTACTATCTGACCCTTTACGAAAAAGTTTGCCAACTCCTGGTCTGACATGTACACACACATATTTTCCATTTTTTTCCCATTCATTCATAAAAGTTTTCTACAGGTATTATTTTCATTTTGTCCAAAGAATCTTCCTTTCTTTATAGCAGGTCTGCTAGCAATGAATTCTCTTAGTTTCTTTCATCCGAAAGTGTCTTTATTTCACCTTTGTTTTTGAAGGATGCTTTTGATCCATGTAGAATTCTGGGTGGACAGTTCTCTCGGTAGCAATTAGCTAGAGTAGAGTAGCAGCAACTGCCTTCTTTAGGTGGTCTGTGGACCTTCCGGTTTGCCATACTTTTTGATACTTTCTCTTGTCTCTTTGACATTGATACCCACTGCCATTCTTGATATTTACTATTGTGCCTATGTGGTGGTTTTTCTTATCAAAGGATCAGAAGAAAGTAAAATTTATTTGTTATTTTCTGAGACAGGGTCTTGTTCTTTTTCCCAGGCTGGAGTGCAGTGGTGCAGTCAGGGCTCACTTGCAGCCTTGAACTTCTGGGCTCAAGTGATCCTCCCACCTTAGCCTCCCAAGTAGTTGGGACTACAGGGTGCGTGTGCCATCACGCTCAGCTTATTTAAAAAAAAATTTTTTTTTTTTTGGTAGTGATGGGGTCTCACTATGTTGCCTGGTCTGGCCTCGAACTCTGGGCTCAAGTGATTTTTCCTACTTTGGCTTCCCAAAGTGCTGGGATTACAGGTGTGAGCCACCACACCTAGCCAGAAGTAAAATTTTTACTGTACTCCTGTTTCTATGTAGTGGGAAAACAAAATCATAAGTCCGTGTTTCAAGAAATATGGGAGAAACAATAATTTTTAATGGCATTTGGAATGTTTATACATGTCCGGTATGCAAAAAGGATCATACCTGTTTTCAGACTTGTCTTTTTAAACATTTGAGTTGGCATCTTATGCTGCAACATATATTTTCAAAATGCTTTAACATCTCACCCATCATTTTCTTTTTCAAACTAGCACTTTTTCCTGTATAATTTATGTCTTTCCCTAATAACTTTTTGGCATATATTTTCAGTGTCTTTGCCCTGTCTTGCTTTCTTATAGCCAAGTCACATCAAAGTTGATTTAGCCCTGGGTTGTGAATCAGAAATCCTGGGTTCTGTTTTCTCTCACTCTGTCACTAATTAGCTGTGTGTATGAGAGCTTGAACAAGGTTAGGCCTACCAGACTACAATGTATCTCTGAAACAAGGTGTTTAAACTCAATTTTGCTCTGAAGCTTTTTTTTTTTTAAGGTCTTTACTATTCTAAGTTACTGTCTGCCAACAACCTTGTTCATGCTGTGATATTCTCATCCAGAGGTTATTAATATTTTTTGTTCCATGAACCTTTTTGGCTCTCTGGTGAAGAATGTGGACCCCTTCTCAATAATAGTTTACATGTGCAAAATTAAATACATATGCTTATGAGGGCACCAGTTATATTGGAGTACAGTTTTTAAAATATTGACTAAACAAACTCAGTAACATGCATATCAACACGAAGTCTACTGGTATATAGTATTAATAACTTTTAGACTTGTGATGAATATAAATGATAATTTGAGATTTGAAGCAACTAAAGTGATATGAAAATATCTGTGGTTTCTAGTGGTAACAAAAATCATCACAGGTGCCTCTAGCACCACTGTGGCTTGTTACCTACATTTTAAATTAAGGAAATAATAAATTTCAGTTAGAGGTTTGTAAAATTAAAGCTGTAGCTTTTTTACCCCAGCCAAGTTTATGTACCTTCTGCATTCAGTCAAAAGACTGAAGATTTATAGAACCTGGTTAAGAATTCTGTCTTTTCCAGCCCACGAGACATTTGGCTTAGTGCCTAATATATATTAGGTGAACATAAGTTATGTGTAATACATATGAAATACATTCCTCAGTGAAAAAGTATTGCTAATAAAGGTTTTAATATTATTGCCATTTGTGACCTTGTGTTAATTATAATTAGTGCTTTATAAATCCATAGAGAACAATTGGCAAACACAGAGTTTTATTTACTACCTGGCATATAGGAGGGCTCAGTATTTTTGGAAGGAAGTTAGAAGAGTCTCTGATTATTAGTATCAATGATTTTTGACCATTTTATTTTTAAATACTTGTTTCAAAATCTCTGGTAAATTTCTGTGTGAAATAATTTGTTTACTTTAGTATTTCTTGACAGGGAATACTGGTATCCCCTATAAATGGCAAGCTGCTATAGTTATCCTTAGTATAACACATGATAAACTGAAACTTAGTTCTTAGATAAATAAAGCAAACAATACGTTTGTCTGCACTGCCTGATAATTTTGAATTGCACAATTTTTCAAATATTCTCAATTCAGTAGCAGTGAAACAACACATATTGAGGTTAAAGTTCTTTACATTAATAGTATACTACCACTGTTCTTAGAGTAGACTCATACCCCTACTTCTTTGATTCTAGGTTTACTCTAATTTTAATGTTTCTCCTGGAAATGTAAGTCCTAAGTTTTTATAGGGCTTTTTAGTTGTCTTCTTCCTCCTCATAGGAAAATATCCATTTGTTAAATAAAGATATTAATATATACAGAAATATGTTTGTAACCAATATTCTTAAACCTACACTTAACTGACCCACTCTTTTAAACAAACCATTATTTTAGATTCTTAGTCCTGAGTATTCTGAGCATTTATAGCTAGTAAACTACTCTCTAGTTTACCCTTGTACCCTTTTCTCCACCAGGTTAGTTATATGCCTAACAAGAATCAGTTTTTATGCCAATGTTAATGTAATTTTTACTTTAAATGTGATCTAAGTGAATAAAATATGAGCACAGAAAGATAGAACTATTGTTTTAATGAAAAGCACGGTGAATGGTTCGGAAGGACTTATATAAAGTTCTTTACAAATTGCTAAAGGATTAGGTGTGGATAAGCCCAGAGGTTTAGGAAGCTTTTGGTTCAATTGACTAAACAGTATGGAAAACTATTTTCTCACATATCTGGAGGAATGGAAGCTTTTGTGTGGTTGGTTAATGCAGTGGTTTAATAATTAATTCCAGGGTCAGATTCTTTCTGTTTGTTCTGCCATTGTCAGAGTGTCAGCTTGTCCACAGGCTAACTCTCTTTATGGTTACAAGATGGATATAGTAGCTCTAGTTGTGCTATTCTGATATAACAACACCTATTGGGGAAAGAGGGGCTGTTTTTTCTTCCTTTCCTAGAATCCTACCATCAGTTTTTCCCTTATGTCTCACTAGCCAGAATTGGTTTAAATGCCCTTTCATAAATCAATTACTGACAAGAGGGATAGGATTACCAAATTGGCTTAGACTGATCACATTTCCTTTTTTTTTTTTTTTTTTTGAGACAGGGTTTCTTGCCCAGGCTGGAGTGCAGTGGCACGATCTCGGCTCACTGCAACCTCTACCTCCCAGGTTCAAGCGATTTTACTGCTTCTGCCTCCTGAGCGGCTGGAATTACAGGCACCCACCATCACGCCTGGCTAATTTTTGTATTTTTAGTAGAGATGGGGTGTGCCATGTTGGCCAGACTGGTCTTGAACTCCTGACCTCAGGTGATCAGCCCGCCTCAGCCTCCCAAACTGCTAGGATTACAGGCGTGAGCCACTGTGCCCGACCAGCATTTACTCTTGAACCATGTGGGAAAGTTTGAATATTTGGACAACTATGGTGGTCACAGATAGAAGGGCTTTTAGAGTGTTAACCAGGAGTGTTTGCTATGGTGAGACAGCTATTAAAAAATTAGAAAGTATTTGTTAAATTTCAGAAAGATTCTGCTATTTATTTGCCTTTAAGGTCTTGTTCAACTTTAAACAAAATTGAAACTGGACATCTTAAAAGATGCATTATAGATGTGCATTATACAAAAAATGATGTGAAAAGTTAATTACTAATCCTACACTCAAAAGCTTGTCCTACGTCAGACTATCAAGGGGGAATAAATGTACATTTATATTTTAAAAGTATTTGATTCGGCAGGAACTAACTTTTAAAATTAACCTTCTGGTTGCTGGTCTTTTTCTTACTAGACAGGGTGCTTCTGCTGCAGTCCTTGTAAGGAAAATGATGTTTCCATAAAATTAAAGTTAGTAAAGGATTTAGTATATTTCTTGTGCTTCATTTATTCAGTAAAATGTATCTGTTATGTATCACTTATTGTAGGTACTTGTGATAACAGTGATAAGCTTAATAGACAAGGTTCTTCTGCTTAAGGAACTTCAGGGATACAGACAGAAAACAAATGAGAACAAAATTCAGACTGTTGGGTGTTCAGTGAAGGCCTTTCTGAAAAGAGATAGTCAAGCAGACATGTTAACGTCAAGAAGCAGTTTGGCATTTGGAGATTTGGGGTAAGATCGTTGTAAAGGAGCAGCAAATATAAAGGCCCTAAATTGAGAACTGACTGGATGTGTTTGAGAAACACAAAGAAAGGCAATATGGCTAGTACTTACTGAGATATTCTCATTTCTTTTCTTACTCTTTGTTTTCTTACCTATCATTAGTAATCACTATATTGCTTATACCGTTAAGTCTGTTGCTTCTCTCATGCTTCTTAATACTCACAACTTTTGGTTAAGTCTGCTTCTACCTATACTGTTCCTGCATCCCTGCAGTTGTGTGTGGCTAGAGAACACCAGCCTCCCATGGGTCCTTAGTACTACTTGGCAATTCTACCTACTGTCGTTCCTCTAATCCCTTCACTCTCCCTTTCTTAGAAGACCTTTTCCTCCCTCCTCAGACCTGTAACACTTCCTCCCATATTCTTATGCTCACCCGATAACTTCATTTCTTATTTTACTAAGAAAACAGAAACAGCTGAATGAGAACTTCCATAGCTTTTATTACTATGGCCTACCTGAATCTGTTCCTGTTTACTATCTTTGTTTCTGTTTCTATTGATGATATATCTTTGTGCCTATCTAAGGCCATTCTCTTATTAATGCCATCCACATCTGCTCAAAGTCATTACTCCAGTAATTTCTCTCTCTCCGTCTTGTATCATCAGCATTTCCCTCTGTGCCATAATTTTTCCTGTCTTTAAAAAAAGCCTTCTGTCAACGCTAAATTTTTTCAGCTATTACCATTTTTCACTTTTATGGCAAAACTTCTTGAAAATGATGTCTGTACTTTGTCTCCAGTTTCTCTCTTCCTGTTCTCTTGTGAATCCAGTCTAGTTAGTACATTTATTTCACCAAAGCTATCTACGAAGATTACCAAGTAGGTGATCTCCATGCTGCTAAATCCAAAGATTAATTCTCATCTTTTTTTTTTTTTAATCAACAGCATTTTGAAACAGTTGATTACATTCTTCCTTGAACCACTTATTCCAGTTAACTTTCAAGATACCTACCATACTCTCTTTGGTTTTCATCTCCCTCGCTGGCTGCTCCTTCTCTAAACCATGAACTAGACCATGCAGATATATTATTTTCATTTATAATAGGAAATTAAATCACACAGAAGCTAAGCAACTTGTGTAAACAGATGTACTTTTCAGGCAGCAGGAAGACTAGAAACAGCCCCTGTTGTCTGAATTTCAGACCCCAGTTTTATTTAAGCCCATATCAAATGAAGAGCTTTTAATTTTCAAGCCTGTGGTTCAGAAATTATTGAACTTTTGTCGTTTAAGATCAGTAGGATTCCCTTTATAAGTATTCACTTCATTTGAAACTTTTAAGCCACAGTAGAAGAAAATTTCTGTCTTGAGATGGTGGGCCTTTTAGATAGACCTGACTCTCTACTTATAGTAAATTTTGTGTATCAGATGTGTAGAATCCTCCTTGGAGTATGGATGTGAGACAACTGTACAGTTGAGTTAAAAGTAGTACCACTGTGGAAAATGGAAGACACATACAACATTGTTATAAAACATTATGACAACCAGAGAGCAAATTCATTTCAATAGATTATTGTTAAGTTGTATTTGTTTTTCTTTGTAGATATAGGCAACTTTTCATTTTACATGCTAATTACAGGTCTGTGAAACCCATATTACTAAAATACTCAGAGAAACTGTTCTTAGTTAATATGGCAATTTTCCCAGACCAGGTATGGTATTCTTGAGTTTTATTTATTTTTATTTCACTGAAATTCTTGAGTTTTATTTATATTTATTTCATCTGTCCATCAACTCAGAATTTTTAAAACATTTATCCATGTGATCAAGCAAAAAATTAGTTCATAAGGGCAAGGAAATATTTATGTGACTGCAGTCTGTCTACCTATTAAGAAAACATTGCTTGATGTAGTTCTAGAATTTGAGGAACCCTTATTTTAAAGATAATGGCTAAATGCATTTACTGCATGTTTTATTGAGCTCCAGTGAAATCGGTCACATCTTGTAGTTTGTCCTAATTAATAGCCACCCCAGAATGTAATGTCTTCTGTTAAAAAAAGAGAAAACCTGTTCAGCTGGTTCAGCTGTCTTAACCTAACCAAATTCATATTTTAACTTTGAGTATGGTAATGACTACCAAATTACAGATATTTTAGATACTATTTTCAGCCTCTAAAAGGTTTGGGCATTGTTTAAATACTATTGAGTAATGAAGTGGGATGAGGGGGACATGGGGAAGGTTTTTTAAAAAGTTTAAAAAAAGAAAAAGTTAAAAAAGATTCATCTAAGTCATTTTATTTTATAGCTTAGGAAACTAAGGCCAGAGAGAAGTAATTGATCTATTTTTTGGGTTTGTAATTTTGCCTTTTCCATAATGTCATATTAATGGAATTGTTCAACGTGTGGCCTTTGGGGTCTGGTTTGTTTCCTGTAATGTAGCAAAAATGCACTTAAGATTCATCCATCTTGCATGAATTAACAGCTTCTTCCATTTTGTTGTTGAGAGTATTCTGTTGTGTCGATACTCTGTTTATCCATTCACCTATTAAAGGACATCACGTCTTCACTGGAATGAAGTACATCTTCATACATGTACTGGTTTTGGTGTGAACCTGTTTTCAGTTTATACTGGTAAATAACTTTGGGGCATAGTTGCTGAGTTGTATGGTAAGCTTGTGTTTACCTTTATAAGAAACTGCCTAACCTTCTTCTAACATGGCTGTACTTACCTTCATTTTTGAAAGATATTTTAGCTGGGCTTAGAATTCTTTGTTGATAGTTTTCTTTTCTTTTCTATACTTTAAATATATTGAACCACTCTCCTCTGATTTGCATTGTTTCTGATGAGAAGTCTGATGTCATTCCTACCTTTGTTACTCTATGTATTTTTTTCCCCTGCTTTAAGATTCTTGTTTATTGCTGTTTTACTCTGAGATGTTGTAATCATGTGGTTTTATTTTCGTTATTCTCTTTAGAGGTTGTTGAATTTGGATCTGTGGGTTTATAGTGCTCATCAAATATATTTTAAAAAATTAGTTCCAGTTTCCCCTCCTTGTGCTTCAGCCTCAAAACTACAGGCAGTGAGCTGGGTGTACTACGTTTGTTCTTTTTCTTGACGATCTCTGTCCTGAGAAGATTGTTGTGTGATGTCTGGAAACCATTGTTTCATATATTTTGTCTAGTTTTCTGTTTATTTAAGGTAGAAGGGTAAACATAGCCTCCTTTTTTCATCATGAAATACATCCTTGCCTTATAGAAAATTTCATTGTAGTTTTGCAAATATTTGTCTTTTCTGAATTCTTGAATATAGGACTTGGTGGGAGAACAGTGTATAAACCTTAATAAATTTTGGCACCTAGGGTGCATGCTGTCTCTCATACTTGTTCCTTTTCACAGACTGTGTCTCTCTTTGACTTATTGTACATCCTTTCATTTCCAATATGAAGGTTATCAACAGAATTCATTGCTGAATATTTTTATTTAATATAGTACAGTGAAGATAGTGGTGACAGATGTTAACTTTTCATGTTTATTTGGAAGAAAATACAGTGTCTTCAGTCATTTTTCTTTTTTGTTTATTAAAAGGAGACAATGATTCTTAGTTCACTATAGAATATTAGCTCCCACATTGATTAGAGTATATAATGGCTATGGATTGAAACTCCAGGCCATGAAATATTTCCAGTTATCCCCAGAAGAGGAAACAAAGCAAATAATAAATAGATTTTCCCTTTATACGAAAATCCATAATTCTTCAAAGTGAACTTTTATCTGGTAAATTCTTACAGATTAAATATTAATACGTATTGTTGTGGTGTTAGCCTATAAATTTCAGTCATTATTTTTTGTATATAATTAGGTTGTGTTAAAGATGTATACAGCATTAGGGTATTGAAAATTACCTTACCTGATTATAGATTTCCAACATTCTTTTGCTGACATTAATATAATTGGAGGTAATTCGTAGACCCTAAATATTATATAAGAAGGAAAACATTTTATTCTGTAAGTACTGACTGAAATTTTGCATTTATTATCCACTGAATTCAGAGTCACCATGTATGTATTAATGGTAAGGCAAGTACTACTTTACAATTTAATATTATACAACACTAATATTAAAACGGTTAATATTTAGGGGATGCATAATAAAATAATCTTGCTTTCTTTTTGTGACAATCGTGAAAATTTGAGTTGGAGCCAAATGTGCGTCATTTAACAATTCCTGAATATCCAATTCATTTGGTAACTTTTCCTTATGAATAACCTCATTGCTTGCTAAATGATAAAGATTACATTTATAGTAGTAAATATGCTTTAAAACTTTACTCCTTTGTTATTTTTGAAAGAGATATTTAATTCCAAAGGTATTTATAAATTTGGTAATCAATAATTACAATTTTGTCATACAGCCTGACTGAAGTATTTTGGCTAAACGTACACTGTAAGATAGTCAGACTTAAGTAAAAATACAACTCCCACTACCTTTGTGATGAAACATAAAAGAGGAGCCAGAAGATAGGTTTTTGTCACCTGGGTTCTTTTTAAAACTTTAATTTAGTAATATTCATTTTTAATTTTTTTTAAAATGTTCTGCCCGTATAGATTGCTTTTTAGAGGTACTCCATATATATGTGTACATGTGTGTTTGTTGGTTTTAATAATTCTAATTCACTCTCCTTATAAATTATAGATTAGATGTTATCTCCTCACAAAATGTTTGTTGATATTAAATAATAGCTCTGAATTTGAATACAATGTTTAGTGGCTAGCAAGATTATTAGTTCAGTAGGTATGCATACTACTTCCTTAGGGAGAATGCTTAACAAAACTTAGGTAAGAGATATCTGTCTTGAAAATGCATATTTACAAATTCTTTGTAGACCCACCTTTGAATATTTGAACTCTCATTTTCAATATTCATTTTAAAGACAGCATTTCTTGTGACTGTCACCTCAGCTTCAGTGCTTTTTTTATTTTTATTTTTTATTTTTTGGTGGGAGGTGGTACCTGGAGTGCAAGTCATTTTGACTTATTTATATCTCTGCAGTTTAAGAAATCAGCCCCATTATTTTTTCGCCCAATGTAAAAAAGTGAATTCCCTATTGGAGTATGCATGAAATTGGATGACTGAAAGACAAAAGCATCAAAGGAAGTTGACATTTTTTGCTCTTCTTTTTGGAGTAAAGTTTAATAGATCTCTTAATCGTGTTAAGAATACATGTTGCATTCTCATTTTGTTGCATGGGAATAAACCTACACAGAATGAATCGGTAGCTGTGTGAATAACTTGTATTTCTTTCTATCATATATAATCATTTGGAGGGGAAGGATTTATAGTTAAATGATTGAATGTGAATTGTATATTTTTGAGATAACTGGAGAAGATTCATGTAAAAAAAAAAAATATGTCAGTTGTGGGAGGGGTAAACTTTTTTGTCCACTTCATTTTTTATTCACTGTAAATTTCTCCCTTGTGTGTGATGTCTGGCAGACAGTCTTAATTGAAGAAAGTAGAAGTGGGTAGGAAGAATGTTTCATATTTAATAATTTCTGTTGCAAATAAAGTATGCCAGTCTAGCCCGCGAAAATGGTTACGAGGAAGACTATAGAACAATTACTTCTTGTTTTTTGTTTTCTGTGTATCATATTGAATATTTTTGCTGCTGTTGATATATTTACATGTTAGTAATTTTGATGGCTTTTGGATAATTCCACTCTAGAGGGAGACGTGGTGGGCGGTCCTTCCTGTGACACGACCCTTGAGTGACAGTTCTATTTGATTGCCTCCGGTACTGTGAGGAAAGGACACGACTCTATGGTGAGGACTGATGGACATACATTATCTGAGAAAAGAAACTACCAGGTAAGACCAGTCTTCCTTCTTTTTTCTCTATTGGTCTTATAGTTACATTGAAACTGTTCAAATGTGTTATATGTAATTGGAACCAGCAAATTGGATACACCTCAATTTGAAAATTTGGGTTTATAATTTTAAATTAAGTACTGGATTTGATAGTTGAAATAGTTGGGAACACTTTTCAAAATAAAGCATATTCATAATGTATATTTTTTAGTGTCAAATCAGGTTTTCTGAGATATTTGTCAAAACTTAGATTATTTGATATTCAAGTTATGACTTCACGGCTGAATTCAAAACTGGTAAAAACAAAAGTGTTGATTGCTTTTACGTATATTATTCCTGGAAGACTAAACCCGAAGTCTTGTACTATATTTTGGATAACAAAGTATATATCACAGAAATGTAGACGAAATTGAGTAGAGTATAGAAGAAATAGAAATGAGAAACCCAGGGTGCTCAGAGACCCAAATTCTATTGAATTTGTTATTAGTTTGCTGTCCTTAAATGCTAGATTCTTGTTTTCTCATTTAATAAGGTGGTTAATAATATCCATTCCTTATTCAGTGTGTAGGAAGGCTGGAAGAATAGTGGAAATGTAACATTGCTATTTCTGAGCTTTGAAAAGAAGGTGAATTTTAAAGATTGTGCTATTAAACAGTGATTTAAAGAAAACCAACATATTTGAATTTAGTTTTTTAAAGGAAATATCCTTTATTCATTTGATAGTGATCTGTTATCACATTTATTTAGTTATCCAGAATACAGAATACTTTAAAGTTTGAGTACAAATAAACTTCTAGGCTTCCTGCACAGATATGTGTCCAACCTCCCGACCTCCCACACTTCCTTTCACTCATCAGTTCATTCCCTCTAGGTTGTGAAGGCAGCTAGTATGATAGCAGCAGCTTTGGTTAACAAACTGTTTATCTGCTAACCATTTATTTTAGCCCAGTTAATCTTTTCTTCCCTCAAATTGGAAAAGTTAGCAGTGGAGCAAATTGTAAATTAGTCTTTTTGGTGTATGGTATAACAAAGAGGCTTTGATTATAAGATCTGGGTTCTGGTTTAGGCACTGTTCCTAATTAAAAATAATGTCATATTTAACCTTTCTAGAATTTCTTCTAACTTGGTGTCTAAAGTTTCTTGCCAGATCTTTATGATTTTAATAAGCCAGAGAAAACTGAGGGTATGCTGAATCAGTTTTCTCTGTAACCTTTCTTCTGAGTTGTCCTCATAGACTTGACCAACATAGCCTTTGCTAATGATCTGTACTCAGGTGTAGCTCCTGCTTCCCAACCACTTCCAATTACCTTGACGCATAAGATTTTAATTGGTCACACTTCTTGGACTTCTGCATCTTTTGGTAGGTTCTGCCAAATTATTTTAAGAATTTTGTGATTCTGAATTATGTGGCTTTTCAGTGCTCATAATCCAATTTGTAAAGTGTGAATGTAGAATTTTTATGTGATTACACACTATAGTTAATTTGTCTCATGGAACCACATTAATATAGAATTCCAAAATTTATACTTAAGAAAGAAAACAGAATTATGTTTTATACATGAAGAGATTTGCTTATTCTTGCTCTTTCTACACTAAAAGTACTCCATTGTTTCAGTCATATTATTTACAAATAATCCAGGTTTTTGAGCATACCTGGAAAATGCATTTTTGGTTATGGGTTTGCTGCCTCAAAATGTTTTCTCTTTTCTCTCTTCGTTTATTGATACATAATTGTACATATTTATGGGGTACATGTGGTATTTTGTTACATGTATAGAATGTCTATATAAGAATGTATGGGAAATTCAAAGGAATGTTCATCACTAAAGTAACATTTATATTTGTACTGGTAGTCTAAGAATTTTTATATTCTTAATATATTCATCATAATACCAAACAGGACATTTTGTTTCTATACATGTGCTTTTCAGAGTAGGGTTCAAAAATAAAATAATTTTACAATCCAGCTTTAAACAGCTGTTTCCAAGGTGTACTTCAATATGCATTTAGCATCACTAAGTAAAAACAAAAGAGAAAAGGGACATAGAGGGATAAATTCTAATGTTCCATAGCAGAGTAGGGTGACTATAATTAACAACAAGGTATTGTATATTTCAAAATAGCTAGAAGAGAGAACTTAAATCTTCCGAATTGATGAAAATGATTTTGGATTTTTAAAAATTCTACTTTGGAGGAAATTTATGTATTTTTCATAGATAAAGTAGAATTTCTTTGTGTCTATGTTTATAACCATTTTCATTTATCTTTGAGGGCTTTTGCTTTTGAGGGACACTTAATATTTTATATTTATTTGAACATTCTGATAATAGGCTAATATTGAAAAGTTTAATAAGAATTTTTGTAAAATTTCTCCAGGTCTCATTTCCTTACAGACCTGATTAAAGCCTTAGGAATTTAGTTTAGGAAGGTGCATTCCCTTGGCTCTATACTAAAGATAGTGACTTTTAAATGGGCTTGGTTTGAAGTATTGATTTTTATGGTGGTATCTACTTTGTGTGTTTTCTTTCTTACTATAAATTTAAGCCCAGTTAGGTATTTGGAGTTTGAATACAGTAGCTGAAGTTTATTTGCAGAGATAGACTGGCATATTAGTTCGGATAAAACAATTTATTTATATGGCTCGTGGTTCATTTTTGGATTGTCAAGCTTTTTCCAAGGAAATGCACCTTCAGTTTTTGTAACCATTTTCTTATCTTCCTCTAATTTAGACTAACTTACCCTAGCTATGAGCATGCGCATGCACAAATGTAAACCATCTTAATTACCAATTTAACTTGCAATGGCTTTCCCTTTTTTTTTTTTTTCTTTTTTTTTGAGACGGACTCTTGCTCTGTCACCCAGGCTGGAGTGCAGTGGTGCGCTCACTGCAACCTCCGCCTCCTGGGTTCAAGCGATTCTCCTGCCTCAGTCTCCTGAGTAGCTGGGATTACAGGCGTGCGCCACCACACCCAGCTAATTTTTGTATTTTTAGTAAAGATGGAGTTTCACCATGTTGGTCAGGCTGGCCTCGAACTCCTGACCTCGTGATCTGCCCGCCTTGGCCTCTGAAAGTGCTGGGATTACAGGCGTGAGCCACCGGTGCCCGATCCGGCTTTCCCTTTGTTACATAACATATTCAAGCTTCTAAACATTACCTTTAGACTTTCCAAATTCTGGCCTCCTTACATACATTTACCTTTCCAGTATATCTCCTGTTACTTTTTGTAGTAGATTTTCCCATTTAATAATACAACACTGCTTTTAATCTCCCTGCCATGCAGTTTCACACCCACAGGGGTTTACTTATATTGGTTATTTTCATGTAATGCCTCACCTTTGTTCACATGATTCAAGAATTAAGTATCAGTTTTTCCAGACGTCACCCTATGGTAGATTCAGTGTTCCTTTCCCTTTCTTTCATAGCCTTTACATACTTCTAGTTTAGTGTTTACCATAATACATTGTAGTTGTGTTTATTTGTCCTTGTCTTCCTATAGACTTGTGCAGTCCAATGCCGTAGGCACTAGTCACAAGTAGCTATTTAAATTTAAACTTATTTAAATTAAATAAATTTAAACTCATTTAAATTAAATAAATTTAAACTCATTTAAATTAAATAAATTTAAACTCATTTAAATTAAATAAATTTAAACTCATTTAAATTAAATAAATTTAAACTCATTTAAATTAAATAAATTTTAAAGTTCATTGGTCACACTAACCACATTTCAAATGCTCAGTGGCTACATGCTGCTAGTGGCTACTGTATTGAACAGTGTAGATACAGAACATTTCTATCATTGCAGAAAATCGTATTAGATAATACTGCTGTATCTAATAAGCTTCTTGAAAACTGGGACCATATCTGTTTATTTTGGTACTGCCAATACCTAGCTTGGTGCTTGGTATGTAGATAGGCGTTCAATGCATGTTGTTCCAATAAAATTAAATAAAACAGTGAAAGAAGGGAAAGGAAGAAATGGAAAGTATACTGGGTAACATACCAGTGTAAGTGGTATGGGAAGGTAGAGGTATTTGCAAGATATTTAGATGTTACTTTGAATGGAACTTTTCAATATGAGGTCATTGGTCACATCATATACTAGCTAATTCAATGCATTATCTACAAACTGGGTCTAATGCATCCTATTCCGTACGTTTCTGAAGAATGATTCATAATCTAAAACATTGTATTATTGTGGAATATAGTATGTCAGAGAACTGTAAAAATGATTGTATTGCCATTTTCTTCCCCAACATTAAATATCTTACTTCCTTTTAATTAACTTTAAAAATCACAGATGCCTATTACCAAAACGTTGAAGAAAAATACGGAATATAAAATACAGTGTGAAAGTTTGCCTTGACAACTTTACTCTTAACAGTTTGGTGTGTACCTCTTCAGATCTTTACTAGTGACTATATAGTGTAGATGTGATTCATTGTCTTTGTCTCTAACAAATGTGTATTTTTCTGCATTGTACTTAATGGAGCTATTTCCGTTTCCCATTCTTTCCTCTGCCCTCTTCCCCAGAAGTAATCAATAGTTTTAATTTTGTGTTTCATTCTTTATATTTTTATAACTTATTACATATATGTTTTTCAGTATATTGAGGTACATCTTTTTTATGTATTGTGTGGCAATTTTTTGGAAAGTGATGCCCCATATTTTATTATTTTGAGTAGGAAAAATCATAATTTCCAGCCCACTTAAGACCCTAAACAATTTCCTAGATATAGCTAAAGTACTCAACACCTACTTGATAATTCACCAAGGATTTCTGCATAATACAGAGTATTTAAAATACAAACTACTTAATATAAACAGAAACAAATGAATCACTAAGTATATTTCCATTTAGTATGTACTGTATTCAGATAATACTTTTTCTTTTATACTGCAATAAAAATGTAATTGTAAATAAACAGTTAAGTGTATTTCCTTTCTTTTATTGTTAAGTGGCACATTATTGAACATGTTTCTCTCTCTGAAGTCAGGATGCATCTTACAGCTGATGGTGACTTCAAGTCATAGTTGTGACAAACAGTACCAGCACCAAAGCATCTTAGAATCTATGATATATAGTATGTTAAAGATATATAATGAATATAAAGAACACTTAATAAAATAAAATCATAGCTGAGTGTAGTGCTGTGCACCTGTAGTCCTAGCTACTGGAGAGGCTGAGGCGGGAGATTAGCTTGAGCCCCAGAGTTTGAGGCTGCAGTGAGCTATCATCACACCACTGCACTCCAGCCTGTGTGACAGAGCAAGACCCTCAGTCAGTTGGTCGATCAATCAGTCGATTGATTGATAGATAGATAGATATATAGATAGATAGCTAGATAGATATAGCTAGATAGAATTTTATTAAATTAATACTTAACAATTGAAAAGTTGTCAGATCTGGTGCCCAGAGAAGAAAAATTGAGTTTGTAGTTATTATTGCTGCTTGGTGTTAGGTGAAGATGAATAAGAGCGACCTAATGAAAGAATGAGTTTTAAAAAGAAAAAAAAAGGAAAAAAGCCTGAATCCAATGAATTGGTTCAGTTTCCTCTTCTTTGCTCTTGAAAGCCTTGCAACCAGATGGCTGTGACATGTTATCACTAGCCAGAGATAAAGTAAAGGGGTAGAATGACTTTTTATGTGCCCTTTACTTGCATTTATACAGCTGCTTAAGATGAAGTTGCTCTTATAATTACATTTTTGATTGTGAAAGCTCTGTTCATGTCATGATCACATGATCAGCAACGGAAGTCACTTTGACTTCATGATGTAAATTTTTTTTTTTTTTTTTGAGATGGAGTTTCGCTCTTGTTGCCCAGGCTGGAGTGCAGTGGCGCGATCACTGGAGTGCTCACCACAACCTCTGTCTCCTGGGTTGAAGCGATTCTCCTGCCTCAGCCTCCTGAGTAGCTGGGATTACAGGCATGTGCCACCATGCCCAGCTAATTGTGTATTTGTTTTTTGGTAGAGACAGAGTTCTCCATGTTGGTCAGGCTGGTCTCGAACTCCTGACCTGAGGTGATCCATCTGCCTCGACCTCCCAATGTGCTGGAATTATAGGTGTGATCCACTATGCCCAGCTTTTTTTTTTTCTTTTTGAGACAGGATCTCACTCTGTCACCCAGGCTGGAGTGCAGTGGCACCATCTCCACTCACTGCAACCTCTGCCACCTGGGTTCAAGCAATTTTCGTGCCTCAGCCTCCCAAGTAGTTAGAACTACCTACACGCACCACCACATCCGACTAATTTTTGTATTTTTCAGTAGATACAGGATTTTACCATGTTGGCCACGCTAGTCTCAAACTTCTGACCTCAGGTGATCTCCCTGCCTTGACCTCCCCAAAGTGTTGGAATTACAGGCATGAGCCACTGTGCCGACCTAATCTAAATTTTTAAAAATAAAATTTGACCTTTTTTTTTTTTTTGGCATTCATGGCTTCTCTTTGTCCTCTTTCTCAGGCCAACCAGTAATGTCAAATCAAGTTAAATGAATTCCCAAGTTCCTCATTGGTTGGCTCATTGCCGTGTGATGCTAAGTGTTAACCTTTCTTTGAATGCATTATACGTTCTGATACTTTTTTTATTATCATCTGAAATCATCAAATAAGGTGACATTTGTTTTCCAAAAAATAAGTTTCACCAAGACACCTGGTTTATAGCACCCTTAGTGAATTGGTAATTTTTTCGTAGTGCCCTTGGGCCAAAAGAAACTCTGCTAAATGAGTAATTAGGTCCAAATCACTTATATTCATATGATTATCTGATAGATATTGCTGTATTTCCTAAGAAGATATAAAATATCTAGTAGCACCCCTGTGTGTTCGCTCTGGTGTTCCTTTTGGCAACGTATGACCTAGACTTTATATATGAAATATGAAGTGTTCTCTTTCAGAAAAATAGTTTACATTTAAGTGATTTGCCTTAATCATGAATGTGAAATGTGTACTCATTAAATCAAAAGTTAAGACATTAATGCGGATATTTCTGTGAATCAGAGAAAATACAGAAGCAAGCAAAGTTATGTTTGTTTTTGTTTTGTTTTTTTTTTTTTTGAGACGAACTCTTGCTCTGTCGCCCAGGCTGGAGTGCAGTGGCCTGATCTCGGCTCACCGCAAGCTCTGCCTCCCAGGTTTATGCCATTCTCCTGCCTCAGCCTCCTGAGTAGCTGGGACTAAGGTGCCCACCACGACGCCCGGCTAATTTTTTGTATTTTTTTTTTTAGTAAAGATGGGGTTTCACCGTGTTAGCCAGGATGCTCTCGATCTCCTGACCTCATGATCCGCCTGCCCTGGCCTCCCAAAGTGCTTGGATTGCAGGCGTGAGCCACCGCACCTGGCCGCAAAGTTATCTTTTAAGAGGTTATCTTAGGTCTTGCGTGGAGTCTGGGATGATAGCACTGATGGTGGCAGATTAGTTTTTTGTTTTTTTTTTAATCTTTCTGAATTTCCACATAAAAATAGAACCAGCTAGACAGCAAAACTAAAACTCATGAAACATAACAGAACTTCTTGACAAAGTGTCCCCATGAACCCCAATATAAGCAGATGAGAACTAAGAAAAAGACCTACAGTTTTCAGTTTTTATGCATAAAATGAGACCCATTGGGATGTCTGATGGACCTGAGAGTGGAAGCACCCAATGTAGTCAACAGGTATTCACTGGTAAGTACAATTAGCCAGTTTGAAATTGGGAGAGATTTTGTCAACCTCATAAGGTGAGTGAGGAACCCATGGTAAGGCTAAAGTGATTGGAGCAGCTTAGCTCTCTGACCTCTTGAGAGTGACCCACCAGTGTGTCCTTCTAGGATTCCACTGAGGAGAGGAATTAAAATTGAGCAGGAAAGGGACAACAGTGACATTGGAAAGAGAAGGTCCAGATAAAAATGGGAGAGGGGAACAGAACCAGGAAATCTCAGTAAATAAGTGATCATATTTTCAAACACTATGTGAAAATAACAGAAGAGAGAACTTTATGAAGTTAGAGAAGTTTATCTGAACAAAGCAGTATTCTAAAACTTCAGGAAGATTACATTCCTAAGAGGTCTTCTAGGATTGTATTTGGGAGTGTTTATACCAATTTTGAGCCCCATCAGTAGTCCTCATATTCATCTGACATTTGATAATTTCAGAATTAAAATTTTTTTCCATCTATTGAGGTTGTGTTTGAGATATATTGAGATATTCTTCTTCATAGTCTTTTAAAAAAGATTTTTTGTTTTGTCTTCCATATTTAATCTACCTGAAATTGATTTTTGTACATGGTGTTAGAAGTACAGTTTCCTTTCCCCTGCACCTAAATTATCACATTAGCATTGTGTACCAATTTATTCTACCCTCCTTAACTATTCAGTAGTGCTAGCTCTATTGTAAATCAAGTTTCTCTTTATATGCATGGATTTCTTATGTCTCTGTTACCTTGATGTGTTTGTCTGTGCCTGTACCAATATCATGTTTTCTTAAATACTAAAGCTTTGTGTTAAATCTTCATGTCTGTCTGTCAACCTTTTTCTTCATAAGAGTCTTGACTTGGCCTTTTGCTCTGTGACAAATTTAGAATATTCATGAGAATGCTCGCCTCCAACACAAAAAGAAGTATTGAGTTTGTAAGTGGAATTGCATTGACTTTAGTTTTCTTTGTGGAAGAATCGATAAGTTTATGTATTCTTTCATGTTTTCTCTCAAAGTTTTATATTTTTTTCATAAGGGACTTAGAAATCTTTAGTCCAATTTATGACTACTTTTGTTGCTTTTCTTGGTTGTAAATTAAGAAAAAATTTTTAGTTATAGGTGTTATTGAAATATAGTTGACTTTTAAAATTGATTTTTGTATCTCAATGTTGCTAAACTTTTTAATTTTTATAATTTATCTGTAGGCTTTTTGGGGGGTTCATATAAGTAAATACATCCTTTGGAAATGACAGTTTTGAAATTGTCACCAGTTTTGAAGTTGTCATCATTAAATAATATTTGATACAGGATTTTTTTATAGATATACTTTATCAGGGTAAAGAAATTGTTCATAATGCTACCTTATATATTTTTTCCTCTGTAGCATCTTTTTCTTCTTAAGGTTGTTTACTATGTGCGTTTTCCCCTTATTTGGTCAGACTTACTAGTAATTTGTCAGTTTTACTAGGGGTCAAATTTTAGCCTTTATTTATTTCTAAAATTTAATTTTGTTTTCTATTCATCAGTGTTCTTTAATGTTTTCCTTTCACTTCTTAGGGTTTGTTATACTGTTCTTTAATCTTACGTTTTTAATTTTCCAGGTAATTATCAGGTTTGTCTAGTTATCTTTTTGTTGCTAATTTCTCATATAATTCCATTTTGGTTCAAGAATGTGGTCTGTATGATACAATTATTTGTTTATGTGTTTGAACAAAATGTATATTAACCAAATTGGCAGGTGTATTGCTTTGTTTCTCTCTGTTAGATCGAGTGTTAATCTTATTATGTACATCTTATGTATCCATATAATCATTTATCCCTTTGTTTAGATCTAGATTCCAATATATCTTATTTCTTTAATTATTTTATAAATTTTTGTGTTTAGCGTGTGATAAATCCAACAATTGGAAGTTGTCACATATTATGCTAATGTTTTTGTTTCTGCTGGTTCTCATTGTGCCTTGTTTCCTTGTGTGTATATTAAGCTATCATTTCATGTTTCTTAGAACTCTGGGAATTCTTTGAGGACTGGGTAGAAGGGGACATTTCTCCAAGGGGATTTTCACTTGTTTTTGCTAAGACCCTAAGGCACTACCAATCCAGAACCAATTCCAAATAAAATATTAGCTTGAGGTTGCAGTCCACATAGGCAATGCGAATTCATGCTTTTTTGTGGCTATAAATTTTCAGAGCATTCCTTCACCACCTTTTGCTTACCATAAATAACAGGAACATCAAGATTTTTTTGCTGTCCTCTTTACTAAGGGGTTATTACAATTATGGTGTAGCTTTTTTTTTTTTTTTTTTTTTTTTTTTGAAACGGAGTTTCGCTCTTGTTGCCTAGGCTGGAGTGCAATGGTACGATCTTGGCTCACTGCAACCTCTGCCTGCGTGGTTCAAGCAATTCTCCTGCCTCAGCCTCCCAAGTAGCTGGGATTACAGGCACCTGCCACCATGTTCAGCTAATTTTTTTTGTATTTTTAGTATGGATGAGGTTTCACCACATTGGCCAGGCTAGTCTCCAACTCCTGACCTCAGGTGATCCACCTACCTCGGCCTGGGATTACAGTGCTGGGATTACAGGCATGAGCCACCGCTCTCAGCCATGGTGTAACATTTTAAGGTACATGATTTATAAAAAGCTTTTTTAAATAGCTTCTCCTTTAGGGATATAAGCTTGTGGCTTCTCTGGAATTCTAGCTTTTACTCTCATTTAAGGGTGTTGAATTTCCCTTCCTCCCTTGCAGGTTCAGCTGTACACTTAAAAATGTAACCTCTGTTAGTGTTTATTTTGTTCATTGCTGTATCCTCACCTGAGAATAATGTCTGGCATGTAGTAAGTATTGTTGATTGGATAAAGTTAGTATTTTATGGAGTGATTTTAGTTGTTATTTAGTGGGGCATTCTGGGTTCTTAGTTGTACTACCAAACAACATCTATTTTAATTATTCTTTAGATCTCAGCTGAAATCTCACTTCCTAAGGGAAACATTTTCTGCTTAGACTTCTGTTACATTTTCTCATTGTTCATGGTAATTTTAGGGATGGTGGTAATGTTATTTCTGCGTTTTATTATCATTCATAATGGAATAGGTTTGTTGACTCTTTTTCTCTTTTTCTTCCCATCTTTACCTGTTTTTACTTCTTATCCCTTTCTTCTCTCCTTTCACTTTTTTTTTATTCCCTCCCTTGCCCTGCTTTATTTTCTTGCTCACTTCTCTTCCTTTTTTCTTTCTTCCCTTCTTTCTTCATAATATTTTTCTTCTACCTAAAGGATTAAAAATTTTTTTTTCTAAGGCACATCTAGTGGTGATGAATTATTTTAGGTTTTGTTTGAAAAGTCTTTATTTCACCTTTATTTGTAAATATACTTTCACTGAGTCTGAAGTTCAAAATTGACGGGTTTTTTGCTTTTAGAATTTTTTAAATGATGATTCGCTGTCTTCTAATTTCCTATGAAAAGTCTGCTGTCATTCTTATCTTTAGTCTTGTGTATATAATATACCTTTTTCTCTCTGGCTAATATTAAGATTTTTAAATTTGTCACTTATTTTACACAGCTTGATTAAGGTCTATGTAAGTATAATTTTTTTTATGAGTCTTACACGTGGGATTTGTTGAGCTTCTTGAATTTGTATGTTTATACAAATTTAGGAATTTTTTTAATCCATTATTTATTTGAATATATTCTCTGTCTTCACTGTCCTTTGAGGACTCCAATTACACATATATCTAATTGCCTGGAGTTGTCCCATAGCTTACTGATGCTTTGTTCATTTTTTTCTTTCTTTTTTTCTCACCATGCTTTAGTTAGGATAGTTTTTATTACTGTTTTTTTAAGTTTGCCAATCTTTTCTTCAGCATGCCAATTATTCCGCCTTCTTTTACATACAAAATGTAATTATAACTCTTTGCATATCATTGTCTACTAATTCTGTTACTCATGTTTACTAATAGAAACTATGTCTGTTTCTATTGAGTGTTGGTTTTTTTTTCCTCCTCATCTGTTCTCTTTTAGGGCTTCTTTGCATGGCTGGTGATTTTTGCTTGGATGCCAGTCTTTGGAAACTTTATCTTGTTGAGTGCTATATAATGTTTGTATTTCTGTTAATATTCTTCAGATTTCTTGTGGTTGCAGTTAAGTTACTTATAATAGAAGCCATTTGATCTTTGAGACATCCTTTTTTTTTTTTTTTTGGTCTTGTTTAACAGAACCAGAGTAAACTTTAGGGTTAATTTTCTTCCAACTACTTAAGCAATTCTTTTCTGAATTATGTACATTATGTTTTTCTACTCTGGCTCGTAGGAAAATAAATGATTCCCAGCCCTGTCTGGGCCCTGGGGATTGTTTTCTCTGTTTCTTTCAGGTGGCCTTTTTTTTTGTTTTTTTTAGCTTCTGGTAGTTTCCTTCCATGCATGTGCTAATCAGTACTTAGCTGAAATCTCAGAGGGACCCTCTGCATATTTTCAGAGCTCTTTCTCTGTGCCAGTCATTCTTGTTTAGTATCCCAGCCTATTCTGGCTGCCTTTAATTACCCTCTTCTCCACTTCCTCAATTCACAAAGATTGCTGGGCTCCACCAATCTGGAATCCCTCTCCCTCACTGCACACTGAAAATTCTTTCAGTCTTATAAGCAAGGGTAGTTGTTGAGCCCTCATTGATTCTTTCTCTTGTCTCAAGGATTATTGTCCTGCACGGCCTGATATCCTGTGTCTGAAATCCATTGTTTAATATATTTTGTCCATTTTCAAGTTGTTTTAGGTGGGCTGCTGCTACAACTAATACTACCACTACTCTCTCTTGGTTGGAAGTGAAAGTCTTAATGTTTCATTTTTTTAAATTATTTTTTCTTATTAAAATTTTTTTTATAGAGACAGCGTCTCACTATGTTGCCCAGGCTTGTCAAGTGATCCTCCCACCTCAGCCTCTCAAGATGCTGGGATTACAGGTGTGAGCCACTGCACCCTTATTTCATTTTTAAAAACTATATTTTGGTTGAGAAGATGAATGAAAACCATCCCTGATAAAGAGAATAAGCTTTTGTGTCAATATTCAGACAAGGCTTGGATGCTTTCTCTTGTATAAAATACTATACAGTGTGCAATATACACAAATTTCAGACCATTTCTCAGCATTTAAGGTCATTTAGAATGAAAAATAAAACAGTACAGGTCAGTAAATGAATTCCAGTTCTTATGTAGAATTGTCATAGTCCTGATTCAATTTAACTTAAAAATTGGACTGTTTCCTCTGAATTTCCTGATTCCCTTAAGATTCCCTAGAATCCAGTAGGCCCATAGATACAGTGGTCATTCATTTTCTCAGCTGTCAGGTAAAAATTTTACTAATAAGCATTTCTTACTTTAAAAAAATCTGTGTTGTATAGCATAAAATAGTATATTATCTCTGTATTGTTTTATCTGGATCAGTAAATTAAAGACGGTATAATAAATGTGCTAATGAAAATATAAGATGTTTTCAAGGAAAAAGGAAAGACCCTTATTAGGGCCAAAAATGCTACCAGCACACGAAATTTTACACCTATTCTTTTCTACCAAGGCACTTTTCTAAAGGCACTGTGATAAAACTAAAACAAATGTGCTTGGTAGAGTGAAGAGCCTTTAGTTTGAGCCACTAGTCTTCACATTCTACCTGAATCACTTGGGTCCATTTATGTAAAGTCTTTGACACTGTGTTCATAGTTAACAGTGAAACCTTTAAAAGATTTGGTTTGCTTTGTTAAAGCATTTCCATTAAATAGAGAAGGAAAGTAGAAAATTACCATTAAAACACCATGGTAGGCCAGGCGTGGTGGCTCACGCCTCTAATCCCAGCACTTTGGGAGGCTGAGGCAGGCAGATCACCAGGTCAGGAGATCGAGACCAGCCTGGCTAACACGGTGAAACCCCATCTCTACTAAAAATACAAAAAATTAGCCAGGCGTGGTGGCGGGCACCTGTAGTCCCAGCTACTTGGGAGGCTGAGGCAGGAGAATGGCGTGAACCAGGGAGGCGGAGTTTGCAGTGAGCCGAGATCGTGCCACTGCACTCCAGTCTGGGCGACAGAGTGAGACTCCGTCTCAAAAAAACAAAACAAAACAACACCACGGTAATAGATACTGCGAGCAATATTCACGGATGAATGCTATAAGGAGTGGACAGAAATGTAAGGGCAGACAGGTATTTGCATGTTCTCACAGTACTCCAAAACATTTCTTATTTAAAAAGAGAAAACTAGTAGTTTACAGTGGAGAAAACTTCCAGATGCACCACTTCACCTGTAATAAGACATATTAACATCATATGCACTCATATATTGGAATATATGCATCACATATGATGCACTTGAGAAGACTACATCAGCTCTGTGGTGATGTGGCTTTCAGAATGCATAACTTCAGTCTAATGAGAAAACATCTGACAAACCCAAACTGTGGGACATTCTGCAGTGTGTATGATATAACATCAATATTATGAAAGAAGAAAGACTAGGATAAGTCTCGGATTGGAGAAGACTAAGGAAATGTAAAACTAAATGTAAGGGGTGGGGGACAAAGTATTGTAATTTTAAATACACAAGGAATTCCTTACTGAGATGACTTCACACCTGAAGTAGGTGAAGTAGGAAGCCATCTGGATGTCTAGAGGAAGAGCATTCCTGGGGGATAACAAAGGCAAGGGCTTGGAGACAGGAGTATGTCGGATGTGTTTGAGGAATAGCAAGGAGGCCAGTATGGCAGGAGCACATGAAGAGAAGGGGAGAATGCTAACAGGGGAGATTAGAGATAACAAAGAGTAAGGTCATGAAGGCCTTGGAGGCCTTGGTAATGGTGCAGGAGTCCATTGTAAATGTGTTTCACCTCTATTCCGTTTGATTTCTGATGTTCTTTTATTCTGAGCCTGAAGGGGATAGTGTATAAGTATAAAATGTAATACCTAACATCTAGCACTGTGTGTAGTAGATGCTAACTCAGTGATTATTGAATTAGTGTACATGGTGAGATGTTTAGAAACATTTTAAAGATCATGTCTTCCCTTGCTAAAGAATACTTTTCATTTTTAATTACTTCCTGTAACATAAATTAGGATTCTGATACCTCTGTATATTTTTAAAATGTAAAGGTTTTAAAATAATTTGTCACCTTCAATAATATCTATTTATGCTATTGAACAGATGTCTTAAATAAGCTTCTATTTTTATTAGTTTTAGTATTTGTAATAGAGTTTATTTTTCTCTGAAAATAACTCACTTTTTATATTTTCAAGGATTCAACATTTTTGTAAAAGTGAATTGATTTCATATCTTTTTTTTTTTTTTTTTTTTGGAGATAGAGTTTTGCTCTTATCACCCAGGCTGGAGTGCAGTGGCACGATCTAAACTCACTGCACCCTCTACCTCCTGGGTTCAAGAGATTCTCCTGCCTCCGCCTCCCGAGTAGCTGGGGTTACAGGCATGTGCCACCATGCCCGGCTAATTTTGTATTTTTTATAGAGAAGGGTTTCTCCATGTTGGTCAGGCTGGTCTCGAACTCCCGACCTCAGGTGATCTGACCGCCTCAGCCTCCCAAAGTGCTGGGATTACAGGCATGAGCCACTGTGTCTGGCCTGGATTTCATATCTTATTTAAATCCTATATTCAGATTGTTTTGTTTTAAAATCTTAAAATTTTTCTCTTTGTTATCTTGTTTGGTTAAAGTGCCAGGTTTTTTTTGATGGAGGGGTCCTTATTTGTTTTTATCAGCATGGAGCAGTTAAGAAATTCACTTTTTCCCAAGGATTGTACTTATATCAGAGTTATGTGTAGGTTTTAAAAGTTCACTGGTCCACCTTTACGAATTTTAAGTACATCCATATAGTACAACTTTAATTCTGCTTGTTGATGGTGTTAATGTGTATGAGAGCCTTAGATTTAATGTTGAGTACTCAGGAGAGCAAGAGAGTGTACAAGGAGTGGATAGGCACAAAGTATTTGAACACACTGTCTTACATGTTTTCATGATGGCCAGGTAAGCTCTGTCTTTGCATTTTCTGGAAAAGTGTGCAAGTTTGTGGTGAGCACTGCTTTTTTTTTTTTTTTTTTAAACTTAGTTCGTTGAATTAGTCTGAAAGATGAATCTGGGTTTGGCCAGTAATGAAGAGGTGAACAGGGAGTCATAATGTTGAAACTGGACATTCAGATCTTTATAGCATGATTTCCTTATTTTTCAAAGAACGGAAGAATCCCATCGTTTATCATGTTCTGGTTGGACTTTCTTACTGTTTGCTGGAGTTGAACTTCAGAGCTATGGCGTCAACCCTGCTGTAATATCTCAGGGGAGCTCCTAGGGTGGGGCTGGTGCCATGGCTCACCCTCCAACCTTTCCTTCTTCACTTCAGCCTCCAGCTCTGAGCTTTCCAATCCCCAGAGTAGCAAATGTTGAAAGAAGTTGCACAGGTAAGTATGTGGTGGGGAAAGCTGGGGGAAAAATGGTACTGTCATCAGTATTTTGAGGGTGGATGTTGGGCCATTTTATCAATGAGTCATTTTGTTGGTTTAGAAATATAATGTTTGTTATCAATTATTTTTCTCATAAAACTCATAAATTATTTAACAAATAGTGAAGAAATAATTTTAATTCTTGTTAGATGTGAAATAAGAAAAAAACCTTAATAAACTATTAATATTATAATGCAAAGGAAGGTTCTTACATTTTTTTAAACTTTATATTCTCCACAGTGTATATAGCAGGTCCAGAAAACCCACGTTCAAAAAAGAAGCTAAAAAAAAAGTTGGGGAAGGCCTAAGTCCATAGACTATAATTTTGCCATATGTAACTTGGTCTCAGGAGGAGGCAAGTTTTAGTTTTCTTCCACTAGCTTTAGATGTGCTATTTTTTCCTGAGGTATTAGGCAGGTAGCTATGTTTTTAATCTTTACAGAAACAGAAATTTCAAACATCTTTTTCCTTGAAGTCTTGACAGGAGGACTGGAACATTTCTACCAATCTCTAGGTTTGAAGTTAACAAAAATAAGTATAGATATCTGGTACGTAATTCAGCAAATGTTTGTTGAACGAATGAATAAACTCATCAGATCCTGTGTCGTGTGTGTGTGTGTGTGAGAGAGAGAGAGAGATGCCAACACTCCTGGCATTTTCTCCTTGTCTGCCTTGCACTGGAAATCATGATCTAAACATTACAGATTTAATTTTGTAGGGATGTAGCTCTGGGTCTTCACTACCTTACTTTTGAGCTTCTTCTCAGAAAGCTTTCAAAACGTGTTTCTTTCGTTCTCCTACATCTATCCCATATAATTCATGTTCATTGATTTATAGATTTTTGCACATACAAGACATTCACATTAAACCCAAGAAAAACAGACTCTTAAGATGGCCCATGGTTGCTAAGTTTCTTCAGAGAAAGTATGTGAGGGTTAAAAGAGATTGGGGTTCTAGTGTATTTGGTATTTCAGGTGTCAAAACAAGTCATCAAAATACAGACTTCCCAGCAGTTTGTCTCCCTTTTTTTCTTGAGTTTTTTAGATAACTGGACGCTCTATATAAACATCTCCCTCAGCAAAGTACATCCCGTTTTTTTCTCAATATGTATTCATATTCCCTTCCTTCCTCCCTCTTTATCAGACCCATCTTTGCCTACTGTCTTTTAAGGATTTAAAATATTCTCATTAGAAGATTTTCCTTCTGTATGCATAGAGGATTTGTTTTTATTCTAAATGTAGAGATTTTCTACTGTTATATGTCCTTTCATTTGTATTTTATAGTTTTACATCCTAATATTTAAGGATAAAGTACTACTTTAATTTTAGGCTCTATTGTGTGAGTTCTCAACTCCAACTTCTTACTGCTCATAAGAGGTACTAATTATATTTAGTTCTTTAGTATATGTGTACTTTTTTCCTATGGATTAGCACTTTTTGAATAATTAGAATTTTGGTTTTAGGATGATGCACTTAGCTTTTAAAGCTTATATATTAATTGTTCAAATGTGAATCTATATAAAGCATATTGGTGCAGCACATTTTAAGATTCTAGAAAACCACAAAATCTGTTTATTCATGTTGAAACATACAGAACATATTCTCCCTAGATCAGAGTCAAACTTGTGGAGGTATTTGTAGCATTTTGGTAACACTCCCTAGAGAATTTGTAGACTTTGGGGGTGCATATTAAGGGATAACATACATGGCTTTTCAGAATATTTTCTGAATAAAGCAGCTTCAGACACCAGATTTTAGTTTTTGGATTAGGAAAGAGTGATGTGTTTTTCCACCCTCCCCTCCCCCACCAACACACACACACATACCCTCCCCATCTTTCAGATATAGGCCATCTTGTTTTATTGGATGAGCCCCCCAAAAATACACAGAAATATGCTAAATATTTCTGTAAACCTTGGAAAGGACTCTGCCAGGATATTTATCTACTCTCCAAAATAGTGATTGTGGAAATGTTTGTATAGGTCCCTAGCTTTCTACTAAAGCCTATTTCCAACCAGTCATAGATTTGTGTGTGTGTGTGTATCTACATGTTAACTATCTTTGGTATTCATTAAGGCCTTTTTTGCTTATTTATGGTTATTCTGCGTTGGCTAAAACAATGAGTTGCTCTTATTTGTTTCCATGCTATCGATTTGATGATTTGTAATTCTAGACTTTAAAATTTATCTAAATCTTCACTTTTCTTAGATCCATCCTAAGCAGATTCATGAACTTTTCATTATACCTATATCATATTAAAAATATGAAACCATAGTATTCTAGAACTTGGAGGACTTGAATTTGTTTCTCACATGAAGAGTTTTTTTTTTGGTAAAGATTTCCAGGTATTAATATCTTTGTTCTTTAAGAAGCTAGAATTTTTTTGTGCAGTGTAGGTGCCTTTCTGTCCTTTATTTAAGCTCCCCCCCCCCTTTTAAATTGTTTTTCAAGAATTAAATAAAATTAGAATTATTTATAGTAGTTGTGAAGCAGGATAAGCAGTTTAAAATCCTATCACAAAAAATACTACTGAAACAAAAATATCTTTGTTAACAAATATTTCCAGGTTGTAACAATATAATATTTGATATACGAATATTCTACTTCCATAGAATTTGGGCAGTCTGTGAGATTTTTACCTATCATGTTTTCCCTCTAAAGGGCAATTATAAAAACGCTAGATTATCTTCAGGTATTAGGACTCCTCATCATTGGTTTCAGATGTTAATTGGCTACACCTTGATAAAAGGCAGATAAGTGTTAATGGCAGTTGGCTGTGATTTTCTATTAAGTTTCTGCCTATTTTATAGCCAAGAACTTGTGCATATTTATATATTAAGTGTTTGTTGATATTGAATATGGAATTCAGAGAGAAAGTAAGAACTCAAATTCTAAATTACTCAGATCTCCATTAGGAAAACAGTGCCTGAGAAACACTTTTTCCCCCTTCTCAGGTACTGTATGTCTTGCAGTTAGCAGTCTTCATCTTGTTTAATGCAAGCAGACTACAAACTCTGTAGCTGGGAGTGAAAATTTGTTACTCAGTATGAAGCAGTGAATGAGACAATTGATTTTATCGTGTGACACCTGTACCAACATGTTAGCAGTAAAACTCCTCCCTACATTAGAGAATCTACAATAAAAAGTTGCTACTAGGGAATTGTTTTTGTTTTAACACAAGTTCTAGATGTGTCCTACATATGTAATGCTATAATGTCTACATTAGAGCTATTATAATGAAATTAAGAGTTTGGTTATAATTATCCTAATTCCTTGAAAGGTTAAATTGTGTTCACTATACTTAAGTACCTAAAAATGTTAGTTCTTTGGGAACATGGAAACTGGGTATATATAGCTTTTAGTAGTTATTTCTACTTAATCTGAAGCCCTCCTTGGATAATAATTTTTTTTTTGTTTTCGTTTTTGAGACGTGGTCTCACTCTGTCACCCAGGCTGGACTGCAGTGGCGTCATCTTGGCTCACTGCAACCTCCGCCTCCCAAGTTCAAGTGATTCTCCTGCCTCGGCCTCCAAGTAGCTGGGACTACAGGTGCGTTCCACCACGTCCAACTAATTTTTGTATTTTTAGTAGAGATGGGGTTTCGCCATGTTGGCCAGGCTGCTCTTGAATTCCTGACCTCAGGTGATCCACCCACCTCAACCTCTGGGAGTTGAGTGGGATTACAGGCGTGAACCACTGCACCTGGTGGATAATAATTTTTAATTGGTATAATAGTATTTCTTTTAAGCATAACTTCATTTTCAAATTAATGCAACTTTCTGTAAAATACATGTGATTAGTCTTGTAGAGACTGGCTTTTGTCTCACATGTCTATAATCAGTCATAATCAGTCCATTCTTGTTCTTGTGCTAAAGTGATCTTTTTGACACACATAAATATTCGATTGTGGTATACCCTACTTACCATTGTTCACAATATAAGGACCTTCCTCCTCCAATCGGCTTTTTATTTGCTCCTTACTGCTTTTCCCTTTACAAATTCAAGAACAAAACACACATTAAATTGTTAGTTGTATATTTGAGAGTCAGTGTACTATCATGGTTAAAAAGGGGGACTCTAGCAAATTGGTCTGGGTTCAAAACCCATCTCCGCATTTATCAGATATATAACCTTAGGAAGTTAACCTAACTTCTCTGGTCCTTAGCTACAAAATAGGGATAGTTAATTGTTCTTACTTTCTAGCGTTATCTTGATAATTACATAAATAAATGTTAAAGCATTTAGAATATTCCCTGAAACAATAATTTATTATTATTTTATAGTTATGATAAAGTGTTTTCAGAGACTGTATAAAACAAGAGTCCTAACTTAGTGTGAAAGTTTCAAAGAATGGGAGAAAGGGCATTTTAAGTAGCCGTATCAGCATATGCAAAGACCGTGACATGGAAACTAACTTCTGTTCTGAGTAACTGAAGGTATGGCAAGGGTTTGGTGGTGTCAGGGGACTTAGGAGAGAAGTTAGAGGTTACAAAACATCTTATAAGCCTTATTGATTTGGGAGTGCTGTTGAGGAATTTTTATCAGAAAGTCCATGAAGATAAATAATTTTTACTTTAAAAAATCACTTTGATGTGGGAGAGTAGAATTGAGGGGAAGAAGAATAGATTAATAAAGACCTGTTTGGAGGCTATTGGAGTGGCTTGTTCTAGTGTATTAGTCCGTTCTCATGCTAACAAAGACGTACCCGAGACTGGGTAATTTATAAGGGAAAGAGGTTTAATTGACTCACATGGCTGAGAGGTCTCACAATCGTGGCAGAAGGCAAATGAGGAGCAGTCACGTCTTACATGGCGGCAGGCAAGAGTGAATGTGTGCAGGGGAACCCCCCTGTATAAACCATCAGATCTCATGAGACTTATTTTTTTTTTAATTTTATTATTATTATACTTTAAGTTTTAAGGTACATGTGCACAACGTGCAGGTTTGTTACATATGTATACATGGGCCATGTTGGTGTGCCGCACCCATTAACTTGTCATTTAGCATTAGGTATAGCTCCTAATGCTGTCCCTCCCCCCTCCCCCCACCCCCCAACAGTCCCCGGTGTGTGATGTTCCCCTTCCTGTGTCCATGTGTTCTCATTGTTCAATTCCCACCTATGAGTGAGACCATGCGGTGTTTGGTTTTTTGTCCTTGCGATAGTTTGCTGAGAATAATGGTTTCCAGCTTCATCCACGTCCCTACAAAGGACATGAACTCATCCCTTTTTTATGACTGCATAGTATTCCATGGTGTATATGTGCCACATTTTCTTAATCCAGTCTATCATTGTTGGACCTTTGGGTTGGTTCCAAGTCTTTGCTATTGTGAATAGTGCTGCAGTAAACATAAGTGTGCATGTGTCTTTATAGTAGCATGATTTATAATCCTTTGGGTATATACCCAGTAATGGGATGGCTGGGTCAAATGGTATTTCTAGTTCTAGATCCCTGAGGAATTGCCACACTGACTTCCACAATGGTTGAACTAGTTTACAGTCCCACCAGCAGTGTAAAAGTGTTCCTATTTCTCCACATCCTCTCCAGCACCTGTTGTTTCCTGAATTTTTAATGATTGCCATTCTAACTGTTGTGAGATGGTATCTCATTGTGGTTTTGATTTGCATTTCTCTGATGGCCAGTGATGATGAGCATTTTTTCATGTGTTTTTTTGGCTGCATAAATGTCTTTTGAGAAGTGTCTGTTCATATCCTTTGCCCACTTTTTGATGGGGTTGTTTGTTTTTTTCTTGTAAATTTGTTTGAGTTCATTGTAGATTCTGGATATTAGCCCTTTGTCAGATGAGTAGATTGCAGAAATTTTCTCCCATTCTGTAGATGCCTGTTCACTCTGATGGTAGTTTCTTTTGCTGTGCAGAAGCTCTTTAGTTTAATTAGATGCCATTTGTCAATTTTGGCTTTTGTTGCCATTGCTTTTGTTGTTTTAGACATGAAGTCCTTGCCCATGCCTATGTCCTGAATGGTATTGCCTAGGTTTTCTTCTAGAGTTTTTATGGTTTTAGGTCTAACATTTAAGTCTTTAATCTATCTTGAATTAATTTTTGTATAAGGTGTAAGGAAGTGATCCAGTTTCAGCTTTCTACATATGGCTAGCCAGTTTTCCCAGCACCATTTATTAAATAGGCAATCCTTTCCCCATTGCTTATTTTTGTCAGGTTTGTCAAAGATCAGATGGTTGTAGATATGTGGCGTTATTTCTGAGGGTTCTTTTCTGTTCCATTGGTCTGTGTCTCTGTTTTGGTACCAGTACCATGCTGTTTTGGTTACTGTAGCCTTGTAGTATAGTTTGAAGTCAGGTAGTGTGATGCCTCCAGCTTTGTTCTTTTGGCTTAGGATTGACTTGGCAATGAGGGCTCTTTTTTGGTTCCATATTAACTTTAAAGTAGTTTTTTCCAATTCTGTGAAGAAAGTCGTTGGTAGCTTGATGGGGATGGCATTGAATCTGTAAATTACCTTGGGCAGTATGGCCATTTTCACGATATTGATTCTTCCTACCTATGAGCATGGAATGTTCTTCCATTTGTTTGTATCCTCTTTTATTTCCTTGAGCAGTGGTTTGTAGTTCTCCTTGAAGAGGTCCTTCACATCCCTTGTAAGTTGGATTCCTAGGTATTTTATTCTCTTTGAAGCAATTGTGAATGGGAGTTCTTTCATGATTTGGCTCTCTGTTTGTCTGTTATTGGTGTATAAGAATGCTTGTGATTTTTGCACATTGATCTTGTATCCCAAGACTTTGCTGAAGTTGATTATCAGCTTAAGGAGATTTTGGGCTGAGACGCTGGAGTTTTCTAGATATACAGTCATGTCACCTGCAAACAGGGTCAATTTGACTTCCTCTTTTCCTAATTGAATGCCCTTTATTTCCTTCTCCTGCCTGATTGCCCTGGCCAGAACTTCCAACACTGTGTTGAATAGGAGTGGTGAGAGAGGGCATCCTTCTCTTGTGCCAGTTTTCAAAGGGAATGCTTCCAGTTTTTGTACATTCACTGTGATACTGGCTGTGGGTTTGTCATAGATAGCTCTTATTATTTTGAGATACGTCCCATCAATACCTAATTTATTGAGAGTTTTTAGCATGAAGAGCTGTTGAATTTTGTCAAAGGCCTTTTCTGCATCTATTGAGATAATCATGCCGTTTTTTTCTTTGGTTCTGTTTATATGCTGGACTACGTTTATTGATTTTCGTATGTTGAACCAGCCTTGTGTCCCAGGGATGAAGCCCACTTGATCATGGTGGATAAGCTTTTTGATGTGCTGCTGGATTCGGTTTGCCTGTATTTTATTGAGGATTTTTGCATCAATGTTTATCATGGATATTGGTCTAAAATTCTTTTTTTGTTGTGTCTCTGCCAGGCTTTGGTATCAGGATGATGCTGGCCTCATAAAATGAATTAGGGAGGATTCCCTCTTTTTCTATTGATTGGAATAGTTTCAGAAGGAATGGTACCAGCTCCTCCTTGTACCTCTGGTAGAATTCGGCTGTGAATCCATCTGGTCCTGGATTTTTTTGGTTGGTAAGCTATTAATTATTGCCTCTATTTCAGAGCCTGTTATTGGTCTATTCAGAGATTCAATTTCTTCCTGGTTTAGTCTTTGGAGGGTGTATGTGTCAAGGAATTTATCCATTTCCACTAGATTTTCTAGTTTATTTGCGTAGAGGTGTTTATAGTATTCTCTGATGGTGGTATGTATTTCTGTGGGATCAGTGGTGATATCCCCTTTGGCATTTTTTATTGCATCTATTTGATTCTTTTCTCTTCTTTATTAATCTTGCTAGCGGTCTATCAATTTTGTTGATCCTTTCAAAAAACCAGCTCCTGGATTCATTAATTTTTTTGAAGGGTTTTTTGTGTCTCTATTTCCTCCAGTTCTGCTCTGATTTTAGTTATTTCTTGACTTCTGCTAGCTTTTGAATGTGTTTGCTCTTGCTTCTCTAGTTCTTTTAATTGTGATGTTAGGGTGTCAATTTTAGATCTTTCCTGCTTTCTCTTGTGGGCATTTAGTGCTATAAATTTCCCTCTACACACTGCTTTGAATGTGTCCCAGAGATTCTGGTATGTTGTGTCTTTGTTCTCGTTGGTTTCAAAGAACATCTTTATTTCTGCCTTCATTTCGTTATGTACGCAATAGTCATTCAGGAGCAGGTTGTTCAGTTTCCATGTAGTTGAGTGGTTTTGAGTGAGTTTCTTAATCCCAAGTTCTAGTTTGATTGCACTGTGGTCTGAGAGACAGTTTGTTATAATTTCTGATCTTTTACATTTGCTGAGGAGTGCTTTACTTCCAACTATGTGGTCAACTTTGGAATAGGTGTGGTGTGGTGCTGAAAAGAATGTATATTCTGTTGATTTGGGGTGGAGAGTTCTGTAGATGTCTATTAGGTCCACTTGGTGCAGAGCTGAGTTCAATTCCTGGATATCCTTGTTAACTTTCTGTCTCGTTGATCTGTCTAATGTTGACAGTGGGGTGTTAAAGTCTCCCATTATTATTGTGTGGGAGTCTAAGTCTCTTTGTAGGTCACTAAGGACTTGCTTTATGAATTTGGGTGCTCCTGTATTGGGTGTATATATATTTAGGATAGTTAGTTCTTCTTGTTGAATTGATCCCTTTACCATTGTGTAATGGCCTTCTTTGTCTCTTTTGATCTTTGTTGGTTTAAAGTCTGTTTTATCAGAGACTAGGATTGCAACCCCTGCCTTTTTTTGTTTTCCATTTGCTTGGTAGATCTTCCTCCATCCCTTTATTTTGAGCCTATGTGTGTCTCTGCACATGAGATGGGTTTCCTGAATACAGCACACTGATGGGTCTTGACTCTTTATCCAATTTGCCAGTCTGTGCCTTTTAATTGGAGCATATAGCCCATTCACATTTAAGGTTAGTATTGTTATGTGTGAATTTGATCCTGTCATTATGATGTTAGCTGGTTATTTTGCTCGTTAGTTGATGCAGTTTCTTCCTAGCCTTGATGGTCTTTACAATTTGGCATGTTTTTGCAGTGGCTAGTACCGGTTGTTCCTTTCCATGTTTAGTGCTTCCTTCAGGAGCTCTTTTAGGGCAGGCCTGGTGGTGACAAAATGTCTCAGCATTTGCTTGTCTGTAAAGTATTTTATTTCTCCTTCACTTATGAAGCTTAGTTTGGCTGGATATGAAATTCTGGGTTGAAAATTCTTTTCTTTAAGAATGTTGAATATTGGTCCCCACTCTCTTCTGGCTTGTAGAGTTTCTGCCGAGAGATCAGCTTTTAGTCCGATGGGCTTCCCTTTGTGGGTAACCCAACCTTTCTCTCTGGCTGCCCTTAACATTTTTTCCTTCATTTCAACTTTGGTGAATCTGACAATTATGTGTCTTGGAGTTGCTCTTCTCGAGGAGTATCTTTGTGGAGTTCTCTGTATTTCCTGAATGTGAATGTTGGCCTGCCTTGCCAGATTGGGGAAGTTCTCCTGGATAATATCCTGCAGAGTGTTTTCCAACTTGGTTCCATTCTCCCCGTCACTTTCAGGTACACCAAGTAGATTTGGTTTTTTCACGTAGTCCCATATTTCTTGGAGGCTTTGTTTATTTCTTTTTATTCTTTTTTCTCTAAACTTCTCGCTACATTTCATTCATTTCGTCTTCCATCGCTGATACCCTTTCTTCCAGCTGATCTCATTGGCTACTGAGGCTTGTGCATTCGTCACGTTCTCGTGCTGTGGTTTTCAGCTCCATCAGGTCCTTTAAGGACTTCTCTGCATTGGTTATTCTAGTTATCCATTCGTCTAATTTTTTTTCAAGGTTTTTAACTTCTTTGCCATTGGTTCGAACTTCCTCCTTAGTTCGGAGTAGTTTGATCTTCTGAAGCCTTCTTGTCTCAACTCGTCAAAGTCATTCGCCGTCCAGCTTTGTTCCGTTGCTGGTGAGGAGCTACATTCCTTTGGAGGAGGAGAGGCACTCTGCTTTTTAGAGTTTCCAGTTTTTCTGCTCTGTTTTTTCCCCATCTTTGTGGTTTTATCTACCTTTGGTCTTTGATGATGGTGACGTACAGGTGGGTTTTTGGTGTGGATGTCCTTTCTGTTTGTTAGTTTTCCTTCTAACAGCCAGGACCCTCAGCTGCAGGTCTGTTGGAGTTTGCTGGAGGTCCACTCCAGACCCTGTTTGCCTGGGTGTCAGCAGCGGTGGCTGCAGAAGAGCAGATATTGGTGAACCACAAATGCTGCTGCCTGATCATTCCTCTGGAAGTTTTGTCTCAGGAGTATCCGGCCGCATGGGGTGTCAGTGTGCCCCTACTGGGGGGTCAGGGACCCACTTGTGGAGGCAGTCTGCCCGTTCTCAGATCTCAAGCTGCGTGCTGGTAGAACCACTACTCTCTTCATAGCAGTCAGACAGGGACATTTAAGTCTGCAGAGGTTACTGCTGCCTTTTGTTTGTCTGTGCCCTGCCCCCAGAGGTGGAGCCTACAGAGGCAGGCAGGCCTCCTTGAGCTGTGGTGGGCTCCACCCAGTTCGAGCTTCCTGGCCGCTTTGTTTACCTACTCAAGCCTTGGCAATGGCGGGCGCCCCTTCCCCAGCCTGGCTGCTGCCTTGCAGTTTGATCTCAAACTGCTGTGCTAGCAATGAGCCGGGCTCCGTGGGCATAGGACCCTCCGAGCCAGGTGCGGGATATAATCTGGTGTGCCTTTTGTTAAACCTGTTGGAAAAGTGCAGTATTAGGGTGGGAGTGACCCGATTTTCCAGGTGCCGTCCGTCACCCCTTTCTTTGACTAGGAAAGGGAATTCCCTGACCCCTTGGGCTTCCCGGGTGAGGCGATGCCCCGCCATGTTTCGGCTCACGCACGGTGCGCCGCACCCACTGTCCCGCACCCACTGTCCGGCACTGTCCAGTGAGATGAACCTGGTACCTCAGTTGGAAATGCAGAAATCACCCGTCTTCTGCGACGCTCATGCTGGGAGCTATAGACTGGAGCTGTTCCTATTCGGCCATCTTGGCTCCACCCTCATGAGACTTATTCACAGTCATGAGAACAGCACAGGAAATACCCGCCTTCATGATTCAGTCACCTCCCATGGGGTTCCTTCTGCGACACGTGGGGATTATTACAGTTCAAGGTGATATTTGGATTCAGACACAGAGCCAAACCGTATCAGCTAGGAAATGACCGTAGAGATGAAAAGATATTGATGATATAAATAATTTCAATAAATATATAGGGTTGGTTTGATCAGCTTGAATTTTAATTGTTGAAGATCACAAAGGTTACAGACAGCATTTTTGAGAGTTAAAGTGACATTTTTCAGAGATTACCGTGAACAGTAACAACTGTGAATAGCCAAAATTAAGCTGAAATATAAGATTTGTGTTGGGTTCTAAGATAATTAGTGCTGCAAAGTCATGTTGAGGTGATGATCTCAGGGATTTTTAGGTGTATCCTCTGTGTAGCTTCAGGCCTGCCTCTTACTTCGTTGGTTCCCTAATTGCCATTCATCCTGCCTGTATCAGGGACCACTTTACCCGTCTTCTCTGAAGTTCTTGGTTATTTTATCTGAAGTTTGTTTGTTTGTTTTTTTTTTTTTTGGTAAATTTCTGTGATTATTCTGATTTACCACATTTGGCTTTGAAATACTGTATTTAAATGTTGAGAATGTCATGCCTTAGGAATTCATAGCTAGTCTAAACTAAATAATGAAGGAGGAATATACTGGGAAAATCCAGCCAACTTAAGTGGCTCCATTACGTCTTCCAGTTTAATTCTTTATTACTTTCTGAGACCAATTCCTTTTGGGGATTTGGTTTGGTACAGAGGATTAGCTTACTTATCTCTGTATTTTTAATTTAATTTTATTTTATTTTAAGACATAGTCTCGTGGTGTCGGCCAGGCTAGAGTGCAGTGGCATGATGATCTTGGCTCACTGCAACCTCCACCTCCTGGGTTCAAGCAGTTCTCCCACCTCAGCCTCCTGAGTAGCTGGGATTACAGGTGCATGCCACCATGCCTGGCTAATTTTTTGTATTTTTAGTAGAGACAGGGTTTCACGTTGTTGGCCAGGCTGGTCTTGAACTCCTGACCTCAAGTGATCTGCCTGCCTTGGCCTCCCAAAGTGCTGGCATTGTAGGCATGAGCCACCATTCCTGACCTCTGTGTACTTTTTAGAATATGCTGCTTAGTTCTTATGAAATCAAAGGAAAGATTAAATGTCTCGATTAAACGTTTTAGATCTGTGTTCAAAAAAGGTTTAAGAAACATTGGTTTTGCTACATGCGTATGTTCTTTCCTGGTAAAAAAATCTCAATTTGTCTTAGAAAGTCTGGTGTGAGTGTCAAGTAAAAAGGTGGTCACTTAACAAAGTATATATAAGCCCTTGACTTGTTTGCTTGAATAAAGCTGACAAATTGTACACACCAAAGATTCTAATGCTGTATATCCAAGATGAAGTCTGATTTAATTTTAAACTACAGCCATAGTTTAAACTACAGCCATAACAATGGGAGTACATTCTGAGAAATGCGTCAGGCACTTTTGTGAATGTGGACCATACTTAAACAAACCTGGATGATATAACCTCTTGCTCCTAGGCTATAAACATGTACAGCATATTGCTATACGAATTCTGTAGGCAGTTGTAACACATTGGTATTTGTGTATCTAAACATACCTAAACACAGAAAGGGTACAGTGAAAATAAGATACAAAACATTTTTTTAAAAAGGTTACACCTTTATAGGGCACTTATCATAAACGGAGCTTGCAGAACTGGAAGTTGTTCTGGGTAATTCAGTAAGTGGTGTGTGAATGTAAAGGCTTAGGACATTACAGTATACTACTGTGGACATTGGAAACACTGTACACTTAGGCTACACTAAATTTATTTAAAAATTTTCATTCTTGAATAATGAGTTAACCTTAGCTTACCGTAACTTTTTTACTTTATAACCTTTTTAATTTTTTAAAATCTTTTGGACTCTTTAATACTTGACTTAAACACGTACAGCTGTACAAAAATATTTTCTTCCCTTATATTCATACTTAGCTTTTTTCTATTTGAATTTTTTTGTTTTTTTACTTTTTAGATGTTTTTGTTTTGTTGAAAACTGATACACACACTCATGTATTTGCTTAGGTCTATCAAGACATCACTAGGCAATAGGAATTTTTCAGCTTGTTTATAATCTTACGGGACCACCGTTGTATATATGGTCCATCATTGACTGAAATGTCATGCTGCACATGACTGTCGTTTATTAAAATTTTTATTTACCAAATTAACTTTTTAACATACGTTGTAACCAGTAATTTCAATGTATTTCGATATAATTGACATATCCTCTTTGAAATTTATAGAAATTGATTTTTATGTACCCTAATTTCTCTTTCAGGGAGAAGATGAGTATAGTTTAACCCTTTCATATCATCCATCCATCCATTCCTACTAGTTCTGCCTCAGAGTATATCCTTTATTCAACTACTACTCACCACCCTATTAGGCCATCATTATCTATCACTGGCCTCCTAATGCATTTTCCTGCTTTCGTTTTATACCCTCTTTAGCCCATTCCTCATGGAGTAGCTAGGACCTTTAAAAAAAAAAAAAAAGCCAAATTAAGTTACTCTTAAGCTTCGCCTAAATCCTCTCTTGATTTCCCGTCTAACAAAGAATAAAATCCAAAGTCTCTCAGGCTCTCGAGGTGTACTATATGGTCTAGCCCCAACCAGTCTCTCTGACATGAGTTCCTACCCTTCACCACCTAAGTTCATGCTGCTTGAGCCATACCAGTGAGGGGTTTACTGACCCTCTGAACTGACTGCTTTTCCTTCAAGCATTTGCCTGGTCAGTTACTTCTCTGCTTGTTTTCGTCTCAGTTTTATGTTCCCTGATTATTTTTAAATACTTCCTACCCTGTTCCATCATTCTATGTAGAATAAAGGACGGGCACTTTAAAATTAAATAAATCTAGCTTTATGAAAAACCTGTGTTGTCTTTTTCTCTTGTGATTTTGCCATGGATTAGAATTGTCTCATACCAGCACCCATCTCTGGATGGGGGCTTGCATTCATGGGGGAGAGTAAAACACCCTTACCTCTCCCTCCCTCCATCCGTCTCTCTCTCTCTCACTCTCGTTTTGTTTTTTAATTATTTGCTGAAGTCATGTAAGAATAATTAGTATTGTCACTGATGTGTAATTTCTGTGCCAGAGCACACAAAACAGAAATTAAGCTTACGTTTGGTATATTTTCTCTCTTTCTCTCTCTCTCTCTCTCTCACACACACACACACACACACACACACAGTGACTCTTGAGAAAATCTGGTATTGATGGAAAAGGAACATTTCTTCATTTTCTTTCGTCTGGAACATATGTTTAATTTTGCCTTCAAACCAAACCTTTTTGCAAGATATTAAGCATAAAAATTTTAATTCTATACAATTAATTTCAATTTTAGAATTCTAGGAGTCTATAATGGTCTTGATGATAAGTGTTATACAAACAGTGTCAAAAGAAGAGTTTATCAATTTGAGCTTATTTATGTGTATAAAATTTGATGAGAGATGGCTTGATATTCACCTGAAACTTTATTGAATAATTATTGAATTATGCATTTTCCATGTTTATTCTTTCTTAGAATTAGAGCTCAATAGTAAAAGTTCTATAAAGATAATTAAATGTATCTTTAACTTTCAAAAAACAAACTTCTAAAATCTTATGTGTAGTGAATCTTAATTTGCAAGCTCTAAAGTGATTTTTTGCCACTGTTTCCTTTTTGAAATTACTCACTAAGAAACATCTGTTTTCCCCCTAGTAGGGACTACTTAGGGAGCTGGTGGATAGGCATGCGGGATCCTGGTCTGAAATAACAGAGTTACAGAATAGCATTCTGAGATTCACCAGGAGTCTGTTTCCCAAAAAAAGATTAAGTACCTGTGTTCTAATAAATTGTTAGACCCTTAAAAAATATCTTTGTATATTTCGCACCTCAAGCTATTACTTGCCTAAAAGCATATAGCAAAGTAATAGGTTAGCTGTCCTTAGACTTTATTTATACCTGACTGAATAGGTTTTCAGACCTCAGGAGGAAAGACAGTCAAATAATTAAGTTTCCTACATATTTAACAGGGAACTTAAAATATATAAGAAATATTAAACAGCATGGGTGCTTTCAACAGAGTTACACGTAAAGTTTGGCCTTCAAAGTCTGCAACATAGTTCACCACGTCTACTGATATGTAATAGTGACTACAGCATTTTTTGAAATGAGACATGGAAATTGTTCACTCATTTATAATGGAAGGAAATATTCTTAGTCATAATGAATGTACAAGACAGATATCAAATTTGAGATGAGTTTTCCCCAAAAATGTACTTGTGAAAAGACATAGTCACCTTGTATTCAAGTCTTTAAAATCTCTTTTCTCATTGACATTGGTTTACCTTGATTTTCAAAGTACTGTTAGGAGAAAGACACATTGACCTTAAATAACTTTAGTCAGTTAATAGTTTTGATAATTTTATAGAGGTCACATTTTAAAAATAATTAAAAATTAAAATTAGCACAGATTTTAATAATTACAGTTGGCCCTTCATACCCATGGGTTCTGCGTCTGTGGGTCAACCAGCCGCAGATTGAAAATGTTTGGGGAAAAATAATGGATGGTTGTGTCTGTACTGAACATGTACAGACTGTTTTTTCTTGTCATTATTCCCTGAACAATACAGTGACTATTTATATAGCATTTACATTGTATTAGATATTATAAGTAATCTAGAGATGATTTAAAGTATATGAAAGGATGTGTGTAGGTTATATGCAAATATTATAAACCATTTTATGTGAGAGAATTGAGCATCCGTGGATTTTATTTTTTAATCCATGAGGGGAGAGGTCCTAGAACCATTTCTTCACAGATAACAAGTGACAACAATTTATGTTGGTGTGAACTCAAAATTGCTAATGTTGGATGTTACAAAGACTGGAAAAACAAATGAATAAGCAGGTTATATCTTTGAAATAATAACTTTATACCAGTATGATCAATGAAAGATTGTACTTCAGTTACATGAGTGGGTACTTGCTTGAGATAAAATTCTAGTATGCCACTATATATGCACTGATTCAAAAAACGGTATATTTCAGTAAACTTAGATTGTAAGGAAAGAGGAATGCTTGGGAAAACAGATAACTGAGAAAATAAGGTGATGACAGATACACAAATGTGGAAGATGCATGTGAAGATTTTGAATAATTAAACCTAAACTTAATTTTTAAAAAATCTATGTATGGGAAAATGATATTTGCCATTTTTGAAGAGTAAGGTATACTTAGTTTTTTAAAAGGAAGTGGAATTGTTAAGATAGGCTTTATGTGATTCTCCTACTTTTAGGGTCTGGAAATAAACATCTAACACTTTATTGTTATAATCAGATTTATGACTTTATCACATGCGCCACTAGCCATTAGTTGATCAATTTCTGTATCTTAGCAATGCTCCCTTCATGTTCTGTTTTCCACATAGGAGTAAGGTAAAACTGAACATTTTCCAAAGTATTACCCCTGATAAAAGTAATATTTTTGTTTAGGTGACAAACAGCATGTTTGGTGCTTCAAGAAAGAAGTTTGTAGAGGGGGTCGACAGTGACTACCATGACGAAAACATGTACTACAGCCAGTCTTCTATGTTTCCACATCGGTCAGAAAAAGATGTAAGTTAATCAATTATGTTGTATTTTTTCAGCAATGTAAGTCTGTGTCTGGGTTCCTGAAAAACAGCATATCAAGTGCAGAATACTGTCTGTGGTTGAGTGACAATCTTTTCGGCACAGCGCTAGTCCCTTTGGTGCTTGTATCCTTTTGGGATACAAAGACAATGAATTTGTATTCTAATGGGGAAAATAAATATCCCATGATTCTCAAATTGGGATATGGTAATACTGTGATAGAAGTACTCAAAGACATGGAGTAAACATGGTATAACTTCTAGATCACTGATTTTGTTTGTTTGTTCAATATGGGAAATAACTTGTTTGATATTAAAACAAATGCAGATATAGAACAGAAAGCAGATTTACGCAGACTTGAAGATATAATGGCAAGCTGTAATAAAACTTTATGCTTATTGTGTCATCTAGCTGTAATTCTGGACCTCAGGTGTATCTCTACTCTGTTCAGCCATAGGGATACTACAATAGGAAAAATTTGGAAGAACTGTATTCAAAATGTGATGGATGATATAGAGATATGAATTAAATGCTTTGGAAGGCTAATAGTTCAATAATCCCATTTGGGATAAAAGGATTTAGAATGCAACCAAGTCATAATTAGCAAATTTATAAAATACTTAAAAATGAATGTAATTACTAAAATTCTGTTAAGCTACTTTAAATTATACACTATACTCTCTAGTCACACCAGTTGCATTCTTATACTGTGTACACCTGCCCAGCTTTTTTACCTTTCACACTTTATAAACTTGCTATGCCAAATCTCCTTATGTATAAAACAATCTACTCTAGCTATTAACCTAATGAGATTTATACTGATGTTTGAAGCATTTATAAAGTTCTAAGATATGGAACAAATGCCCTTGTTTTTCTTTGAAGTTGATCATTAGTAAATCACTTCCTTTGACTTTGCAGAATTTTGCAAATCAGCTTAACCTACTAGGTTTATGTTAGGATGTTTGTTATTCTGTTTTTGTATTTTCCTTTTTTATTTTGATTTGAACATTCTTGTGTCATTTTGGAAACAAACTATCAATGGCATTATTGGGCTTTTTTCAACTAATGTGTGTTGTGGCTTTGTTGATAATTAGTGTGTAGTTTAATAGCTTATGGAATAATGTCATCTAATTTTCTGTTATCTTATTGCGCTTTTAGCTATGTGCTATGTAACTTATAATTGAATTATTATTTACACAGGTTTCTATTTAAGTGTTGACCTTGTAAATAAAGAATTTGGGATATATTTTTGGTAGTATCGCCGCAGAAACGAAAATCTACAATTTGTGTGTATTGCTGTGATTATATAATGAAAGTTAAGTTTGCTTGGAAAATGTTAATGAAATATTTATTACTGATGAAATGCATTTATTCTAATTAGGAAGATAGGAAGCTTTCAGACTGAAATCTAAAAGTATATAAAGAGAATGAATGACAAAGAGATATATGTCTTCTCAAAAGCAGAAATACTATATGTCTACATTTTAAAATCAGAATTAGTATATATACTTACACACATACTCACAAATGTTGGCCACCATTCTGATCCAGTTGGTTGGCACAGAAGTAACAGAATGGTTTGATTCACAAAACCTTTTTTAAAAAAACATTAATTAAGAACATAGTATGGCATAGGAATTAAGAACTTGGACTCTAAAGCAATACAAATATGTGTGTTTGGATCCTGACTTTGCCTGTTAGCAAGAACTTCTCCAAGTCTCAGTTTCCTTTTCTGTAAAAATAGGAGTAATAATATATTAGCTACCTTATACATTGGCTGCTGTTGCTGTTACTTTTTTAAAATTACAAAATAGCACAGGTAAATTACACAAATTTTTAAAAATACACTTGAAGAAAAATTACCTATAATGCTATCAGAAATAATTGCTAAAATTCTAATTTTATGCTTTAAATATTTTTATTGAAAAATACACAATTATTTAAATCTTCTAGGTCATACAGACATATTTTCCATCAAAAAGTTTGTACCAGTTTTTACTGTAATCACCACTCTCCATGCCAACAAGAATACCAGCAATTACATTTAAGTCTTTGCTAATAGACAAGCTTATTGTTTTCATGTACATACAGTAAAACATCATTAATTTTACACACACACAGTGTGATGGGTCTTTTCCATATAGTTATTGGTCATTTGTATTTCTTCCTTTGTGTACCTTTTTTGTGTCATTTTCTATTTCTCTATTGAGATCTTAAGTCTTACTAGTTTGCATTCTCCATGTATTGAGGATAACAACCTCTTGTCATTCATTACAAATATTTTCCCAGTTTTTCACCTTTAATTCTTGGTATTTGTAGTATACGTATATTTGTCATTTTAATTAAATGTGATCCATCAGTCTTATTTTTAAATGGCTTCTGTTTTCGAGATCATACTTAGGAAGACATTTCCCAATTACTTTCTTATAATACTTTTATGTTTTGTTCTTCACATATAATTTATGTCCATTAGAAATGTGTTTTGGTTTAACCTGTGAATTGTAGGGTTCCAAATACTTTTTTTTTCTACAAGCTTATCCAATTGCACCGACACCATTTATGCTTTAAATCACGGGTCAGAAAACTTTCCCTTAAAGAACCAGATAGTAACTATTTTAGGCTTTGTGGACCAAGAAGCAAAATCAAGGATATATATAAAATCAAAACCTATTTTGTATAATAGGTCTTTATATAACCATCTGTAATGTAAAAACTTTCTTAGTTCATGTATCTTACAAAAACAGGCAGTGTGCTGGATTTGTCCTGCAGGAAATAATTTGCCCACCCCTGGGTTAGATCATTAATTTATGGCTAATTAAAATATCCCTTTATTATATGTGCTAGTGTCTCATACATTCTTGGGCCTGTTTCTAAGATCTTGTTCTGTTTACCATACTGATCCTGTGTCAGAACTACAACATAATTGAATTGCCATAGCTTTGTAGACCATTTTAACATCTTGGGTAAGAATCTTTGACATCCTTTCTTTAAAAAAATGGTTTTTGATTGTTGCACATTAATATCAATATAGATGGTTTTTCAGAAGGATATTTCTCCCTTTAATCTTGTTCTTTATGCGTTTTAATAGGGTTTTGCAGTTGCCATTTTCATTGCATTTTTCAGATTGGTTTTTACTGACCTATGGAATACTTTGTGTAGTTATTTTATAACAAACTGCCATGTAAAACTCTTTTATTAGTTTTTGGTGATTGAGAATGTAAGCCCTGGAAATCCTACTATGTAAGTTTTTATGTCAATTACCTGATTTGCTAGCTGTGTGTCTTAGGACATCAGTCTCTGTGTGTCTCAGTTTTCTCATCTGTAAAATAGGAACAATAGTACCTAGCTCATGAAGGATTTTTTTTTTAAGTGGGAGAATAGTTAGTGTTTGTGAGGGGGGCACTGAAGTGACTGCTGTAATTAAGACAGACTGTAGAAAATAGGTTAGCAATGAATATTGAAAACCTTTAAAATGTAAACATTCCTTGAGTCAGTCATATGTCTTTCCGTAAATTTGTACTTCAGCTGTAACCTGACATTCAGACAATATAATATAATGCCATACTTGTTTTTAATAAAAAATTTGAGTCTCAAGTGTTTAAGGAATTAAGTACATTGAGTATTACACTATTTTTCAAATGTTCCTTATGTAAGCTTAAGAATATTTTAATGAAAATTATTTGAAATACCTAGTAGATGCATATCATCAGTTACCTGATTCGTAAGCTACCCTGTTCTGTGACTTAATGACTATTTTATTTTACTGTCTGCCTCCTCCCTTGCCCCTTTTCTCTTTTGTTCTTGTTTGTTTGTTTGTTTGTTTTGGGGGATATTTTGAGACAGAATTTCGCTCTTGTTGCCCAGGCTGGAGTGTAATGGCGAATCTTGGCTCACAGCAACCTCCGCCTCCTGGGTTCAAGTGATTCTCCTGCTTCAGCCTTCTGAGTAGCTGGGATTACAGGCATGCATCACCACGCCCGGCTAATTTTTGTATTTTTAGTAGAAACGGGGTTTCTCCTTTTTGGTCAGGCCGGTCACGAACTCCTGACCTCAGGGGATCTGCCCTCCTCAGCCTCCCAAAGTGCTGGGATTACAGGTGTGAGCCACCGCGCCTGGCCTTGTTCTTTTTAATGTATTACCTTCTCATAGTTTTCTTTTTTTTGTGCCTGTTTGCTAGATTTCATTAGTTTCATGTTTTAAGTTATCCGTTTTCCAATTTTAAAGGTTCTTTAGCTTCTGTCTAGATCTGGAACTCTTATGTGTGTGCATGCATATGCTTTCTTCCTTTTTCTTTGTCTCTTTTTCTCTTTGTAGATATGGTACAGTTAAAAAGTCATAATTCATTTGTGGTTTTTGTCCTGGAATAATAACATAGTGCTAGGAATTATATTATCACCATAATTTTGAGTATATTATACAGAGTCTTTTAAAAATAATATTTTAAAACTTAAATATCATTTTTTAATTGCTGTCATGGTCATGGAATTTTTATTTAACAAAATTTTGTTGTATTTCCTTGCAACAATTTGTGGATTTGTTTGACATTCTGTATATTAAAGGATAAAGAAGTTCTGTGATGGGTTAGGGGAATAACCAGAATCACATTACTGTTTCTTCTAGTTGCTTCCTGGTTTTTATTGTTGTTGTTTGACTGCAGTGTGCATTGTAGATTTCTGAGAGATATGGAAGACCTGATTATTATGATGATTTTAGAGTGTGCTGTAACTTGTTGTTTTCAGCATTCTATTTATCTTTTTCTACCTTTTGCCACTCTTAAGAGCACAAGTTCTATGCCTTATTTTACCTGGAATTTGTGAAGATAAACTTTCTTTAGCCCCTTGGGCAAAAAGTTATATAAATTAAGGGTATTATTTAATACATTTCTCAAGAGTCTGAATGCCCCCTCTCACTCCTATTAATGAGAGTTCTGCAACTGAGGGGAAGATTAGATTATTAGCAGCTGCTGCTACCATTTATTGAGCACATACTATATGCCATATCTGATTTCATTTAACCTTCACTTCAGCTCTGTGAGGTAGGTAGTTATTTTCATTTTATAGGAAGGAAACCAAGTATTAGCTGTTCCATAGGTAAGTGGCAGAACCAGGATTCAAACCCAGATTATTTCTGACTCCAAAACTAGACTCTTTTTACTTGTGCTGCATCCCCTACCGTAATGTGTTTCTTGATCTAAAGTTTTATATTTTTCTAAGAAATTTACCTTTATATTATTAACTTTCAGAATTTAAAAAATATATACATTTTGTTTTCTGCTAGTAGTACTTACTGTTCTGTCAGAGTATATTTCTTGTGCATTTTCTATACTCATAAAAAGCATTTCTGTGACATTCACATTTCTTCACTGTGTATTAAATCCATTTTTAGCACCGATTTGTTTGATGAAATATTGCCTTCAGAATTTAAAAGTACAGGTTCTTAGGGATAGACTTTATAAGAAATTAGATATTTGCATTTTTGACACATTTTGAGGCAGTAATTTTAAGATATGTCTGTATAGCTGATCGATGCTTATTTTACATGAATGTGTTGAAGGTTACAAACTCTTAAATTTAACATTAAACTACTTTTATTATTCCTGTAAAGCTGTGTTTACTAACCACCTTCATGTAGTGGCACATAGAGAAAATTGTATTTAATATTACACACTGTGGTAAGTGAATCAGCCTACGGTTCTTGATCTCAAGTAATTGGCCTAGGGACCTACCACCTCTTTACCTTCATGCTCTGCTTCCCCTCCCTACTTACTCCCTCCTCCCATTTTGAGAGGGCAGGTAGATACCCAGGCATATCTGTAACTCATGGATATATAATCAGTGTGAGAAAGTAGACTAAAATGTGTGTTGTCTGGAGTTAACTATTCAATAAACATAAATATCTGATGAAAAATGTTTTAAGTGTTTTGTTTGACAATATTCACATTATGGATTGTTCTAAGTCATGCATTTATGTTGGCCAGCATCTTATATTTGCAGCCTTTAGAAACAACTGTACTTTTTCATTTATAGCTTATAATGACAGAAAATCATAGTTCTTAAGAATTTTATATAAATCTTTTACCTCCTTTTTTTGATGGTTGATTTGTATTACTATTAGGAAAACCAGATTTTAAGATATCAAGCATTATTTGGGATAAAGAAGGCCACTACATAATCATAAAAGAAAACTTACTAAAAAGGATAAAACTTCCTTTTTTATTTTTTAATTTTACTTTTAAGTTCCAGGATACGTGCGCACAACGTGCAGGTTTGTTACATAGGTATACATGTGCCATAAACCTTTTACCTTCTGGGATCAACTAAAGCTTTATTATATATTCTTGTTCTTGCAATTTAGAAATGAACTTTTAATATACCTACAAAATATTTTCAGTTAATGCAGTAACAGTAATCTATAATACCTAAGAAAAGAACTTATCAGGCATCTTTTGATCTGTTGGGTTATAATTGGGAAAGAATATATAGTTTAATTGTATAGATAAAGGATGTTAGTTTAATTATCTAGGTTGCACATCCTCTGGATTTGGGAGGGAATATTTATAAGGTTTGTTTTTTTTGTTGTTGTTTTAGAAAAATCACTACTGTCGTATTAATATTACTGTTTTCTTTAGAGTGGTGTATAACTCAGCCCTACCTCAAGAGTTACTGATGTGTACCATTGGTCTAAAACTATAGTATAAAAAATTTTGCAAACTTTAGTATAATTGAAACAACTTAGAATTTTGACATGAAAATAGTATGAAATGTATATTGTAAAACCTCTACCCTTTAAATGTTTTACCTCAGCACCACAAGACAGGGTGAGAAAATAGAAAAAAAACAAACAAAAATACATGTTTCACTTCTTGGTTTTTCTAACTGTGGTCAGTGTCAGCATGATTTTTCATCCCTGGAAACCACAGATCAGCCTCTGATAGTTCTCTCTTTTGTGAGTCTCCATTCACCTCCTTTTCCCATTATACCCCAGCTAGTCAACAGGACATAAAATAACTGTTACTTCTACCACCAGAATGCCTCTTATTTTTAGTCTCACTTCTGCTGTTGTCGTTTAGTATCTCAGCATATCCCATTTCTGCTATTAGAGTTATCTTCCCAAAACCCATTTTGATTGCCACCTTCTTGCTTAATATTATTTTTCTTTTTATTGCTATAGTTGGTAGCCATTCTTGTATGACATTTATTTCGCATTCTTCTATGCTGTAACATGGGTGAGCTTTATCTCCAAATAGAGATGAACTTTATCTCCTTTCATAGTTATCCTATCACCACTGTTTATGTTCTCTAATAATATTACAAATCTTTATTTTTTTTTAACAACTGGATACTGGGTTTTTGTGTTCAATTTTTAAATTTTTGTTCAATTTTTTTGAATTTCAATAGTTTTGGGGGTACAGGTGGTTTCTGATTACATTACTAACCTTTATTACACTTATACTCACTGCATATTCTTGAGGGAAGACCCCTTCATTGTATGTACCTAAATGTTACCACTCTATAGAGTATTCCTGATACCTTTGTGTAGCTCCAGTGATGTTTCATGTTTCCTTTAGAGCATTTACCACACTGTGCCTTAAAATATAATGAGTTGTATAATTCATTCTCTTTCCCCACTAGATTGTAAGCCCCTTGATGACATGGCTCATGTCTTAATTAGGATGTTTTGATGGTTGTCTAATATAAGACAGGAAATACACAAATATGCACACACACATATTTTCATTTACTCAGCTTCAGTATTTACTTTTGAGTATATAACACTGCTACATTCATTTCTATGAGGATATATAAAATGAATGTATGTTCTGTGAACATATCTTCAAATAATTTACATCTACAAGGAAAAAAAAATTGATAAAGTAAATTCAAAGGCATTGTACAAGTGCCATGAAGTTCACATCACAAATACATAAATTATATACCATGTCTATATAATTTTATTTTTTTAACTTGCTAAGTGAAATAGTAGTGCTGCTGTAACTCAAGTTAGTGTGACTTTTAGAAAACTTATAGTATTAAAAATTAATTTCATTTCTACAGTTTGGTTTTATCCAATTGTGATATTCTCTTAAGAAACATGGAATATATTATAGAATGTTTGTTTTATGTTTTTCTGAAGAATGAGAAAAAGTGTTAGATTTTCACATTTATGGTATGATTTACAGATTTGTGGAGTGTAAATGCAATGCTCTGCTCTGTTTTCTTTATGCTCTAATATAATTAATTTGTTTCTAGATGCTGGCATCACCATCTACATCAGGTCAGCTGTCTCAGTTTGGGGCAAGTTTATACGGGCAACAAAGTAAGAATTTTGTATTTATTCTGGGATACTTTATTTAAAGAGAAAAATAAGTAACTACCAAATAAAGAACAACCAGTACTTCCTTTGTGGGTTTATTGTATGACTTAAAAGGAAAAATGTTTAATTTTCAGTTTTATTTTACTTACATAGTAAAACCTCATTATTTCAGACCTTATTGATCCTATGGTTGCTATTACTTGGATATAGCATAGATTGAAATTTATTTCAACATCTTTTACATCTGTAAATTTTTTGCAGTATTTTTGAAGAATTTGCTAAACTAAAAATAGACACCCTCTGTGTTTTCAATTAAAGGAAGTTAAAAGCTTTTTTAGTTTATTTGATTGGCTACTGTGTGTGTGTGTGTGTGTGTGTGTGTGTGTGTGCGCGCACGCGCACGCCTGTTTATTAAGTAAACTCATTACTTAGCAGTTTGTAAAATGTTCTTTGTTTCACAAGTATTTCTTAAATATTTCTTCTTTTGCTTTAGCTCAGTCTGGATATAGAATCTAGATTTTTGACTCACAGTTTAATGCTTGTTCCGTTTTGCAGGCTTCTACTTCTATTTTTTTAAAGTGTTGTAATACTTTTAAAGCGCTTAGCACAGAACCTAGTGCATAGTAAGTGCTCAATAAATGTTAGCTATTATCACATAAAATTTTTATAAAACTAAACAATAAAATATCTTTATATTTTCTCAAATTAACTTCCCAAATTGTTAAATATTAGTATGATTTTATCATCTCTGTTAATGTCAGATCTGTTGATCTCCCATTTCTGTTAATGTAATCTCTGTTAATAGAAGAAGGGAATTAAAAGTGTTATAAATTCCCATCAGACATTATAGGATAATTGAATAACTGAAGAAGACATCTGATGACTATCCTAACCAGTTTCAAGTAAAAATCAATAATTTGATTTGGAACTCTCCCAGTATAATGAAAAGCAAAGTTTTGACAGGTATCAGAATAGTTTGTCATAACACTTTACCTTCCAAATTGATTCGAAGTGGGAGGATGAAACTAATTTTGTATACAAGCATGGTTTCCATTTACTTTTTTCTGTCTATCTTTTGTGGCTCTTCTCTTTTTTGCTATGGAACACAATTTTGTTAATATAGAATTAGTAGATAAAAGTTATTCTGTATTAACAGTTTCTCCAATTAAACCAAGAAACGTATTTCCAAAGCTTATTACATAAAAAAATTGTTTATCTACAAATATTTATCCTAGTTGTTGAAGGACTATTATTAGCTAGTAATTTATTCTGCTTACCCTGTGTTTTAGTGTGGCTTTCACCCTTCTGATAACCCTTACTATGGAAATATCTAGCTATTTTAAAGCTACCTTTTATTTCTTTAGAGCAACTGCAAAGAACTTACTTTACCTTTTGGAAGACCACCGTTTATCACAGCAGAAAGTAGATATGGATTGGAGAAAAATTGTATTTGAGAAACTAAGGTTATTTTGTAAAGGATAATGGCAATTACTATACTTATAATCAGCTATCTGGATTTTTTAAAATTCTGGTCTAATTTTTTTCACCTACAAATCTGAAATTCTAACTGGGCTAAGATATGGAATGGTTTATGTTTAAAATGCAGTTATATCATTGGTATGACAGACATTTATGTTTTTGTTTTTAAGGATATAACAAAGATTAATACATGAGAAAATTTATTTTCATTAGAAAAAGAATTTTTAAGGTACTTACTAGTTTAAAAAGAAGCCATGTATGGCAAACATTTTCCATTGGAGTTCAGTATATTAAATAACTATATTCCTGTAACATTGGTGAAGCAACATTTTGAATGTATGGCTTACTCTTTTAAAATGACATTTTAAGTGTTAGATAGAGTACAGAAAAATTGAATCTTAGATCAACTGGAACTGCAATGTTTCAGGTCAGGGTGTAATTATGTCTTTCCAAGATATCGATCTAGAAGCTATAACTAGTGGAAAAAGAAAGAGTCTAGGTTGCCAATTTCTATCTGTTAGGACAGACCTGAGAAGGCCAAATAGGTCATTCAGCTGGTAGGTAATCTGAACAAACACCTTGTCAGACAGCAGAACACAAGCTACCATGTGGGTCTTGAGGGTTAAGGTTTTAATAATTTAAGTCAGAATGACAAAACTTAAGGAACTGAGTTAAATGAAGGATGGAGAGATAAGGAATTAGTAGGTGAGTGTAGATTAGAGATGTTATTCTTATGGCAACTTACTGTAATTGCACATTGAGATTGGTGTAACTAAAAGTTCGTTTCCCAAGTGCATTGAGTACCACTATTAATTCTGTTCAGTTGGCAAACTTTTATTGTAATTTGTGCCATTAAAAATGTGAGATCTACTATCTATTGTATGTTCTTGATGGTTAGAAAGGTTAGAGGTGGAAGAGATATAGAAGGAAGAGTGCCCTCTCTAGAAGTAAGAGTCACTGAGATTAAACAAGAAAGGGAGTTTGTCTTGGAATAGATACAGAAGTGCTTAAACTTAGATTTGGCTAGATTTGGGTGGAAGTGATTATGCAGTGCCATGAGGTAGCCAGAAAATGCTGGAACCAGAGACCTGTATGGTCTTCAGTTCTAGTATAGTATGATTGTATCCAAATATGTAAATAATTGGACTTCTCATCCAATAATTCACGTGAATACTGTACATGGAATGATAACTATAGAAACCAATGAACATACTCTTGTATTCAAGTTGCATAATGTTTCCTATTTGTTATATTTGAGTGTGTGATAAGCTTTCAGGTGAATTAAGTCCTCACTTAACATAAGTTTTTTGAAACTGCGACTTGAAGCAAAACTACATATAACAAAACCAATTTTTTGTTCTCATCAACATTACAATGGAATGAAGTTGAATGAAACAACACTATTCAAGGACCTGCTGTATGTATTTTTGCCTGAAATCACAGTTTCCAAGAATGATCAGTGGCATTAAGTGAAGACTTACTGTATACCTTATAAGCTTCAAGACCCATGAGCTCCCTTAAGCTGTCTCCTAGATTAGAATCAACAGGGAACCAGGAATTAATTTCTCCTGGATAGTCAAAGCATTGGAATTAAGTGGTTGATAGTTGCATTTACCTTTTCTTAGTTACCAACAGGATCTAGGACCTTGTAAGATTGGAGAAAAAGGAAACTGTCATTTACTGAGTGCTTTCTGTGTGCATATTATCTTATAGGCACCTAGCTTAGCAAAATATCTGGGTGAATTCATTATACAAATTTGTGTCTGAATTCTCAGAGGACCCAGGCATCTAGATGGAAGAAGAGCTAAGTCTGTCAGAATTTCTAAGTTCTGGACTCCTAGCTTGAGAACAATGACATAGTCTCATGCTTCCAGCAGACATTTCTTTGGCCTCCTGCTTTAAGAACACCTATGTGAAAGCTACTTGTTTCATAGAGAACCCAGAGCACAGGTGGGGTGGTTCAGAAGTGATGCTATCAGCTATGTAAATAGGTGGACATATTTTGGTTGCTTTCGGAAATTGTAGGACCATCGAACAGATACTAAATGCTTAGTAATAAGTACAGAGTGCTCTAGGATTTCTTGCTCTTTTGAACACATGTTTTATAGTTGGGGAAGATAGGACATATTTATATGTAAAATATTAAATAACAGCCTATGATGCTAACACATAGATTAAAAGATACCATGTGCAGAATGGTGTAGACAGACTTTCAGGGAGCAAATTCTGTCTATACCATTCTCCTTGAGAACCAAAAAAAAAGGGAAGCTATAGTGGTATGGAAAAACTTCAAAAAGCAGGTAGGAATTAAAGTTGACAAATACTTAATGGGTCCCTACCATACATGTTGTGCCATTCTAGATACTGCAGATGTGTGGTAGAAGAGATCATCCTCATTTATGCCATCTCTGCGTAGTGTACCTACTGCTATGGTGTTGCTGCATTATTTATTGCATGTCCTCATTGCCTTTGTATCCTCTGTACCTTGCATATGACAAGCACTCAGTAAATCTTGAATGCATGATGAACAAGAAGCAGTCTCATATAATCTAGTAGGATAAGTACACAAATGATTTTACTATGTAGTAGAATAAGAAATTCAAGGTTATTTGGATGTTTCAGACGAGATAGGGCACATTCAGGATGGTACGGCTGTAGACTATTTGGATATTTCAAAGACAGGAGTAATCAAATATCTTGGAAAATGATTAGGAAAAGAATTTACTGATGAGATTATATTTGAGATTAGCATTGAACAGACTGTGAGTAAAGTTGTTTTAGCAGTGGGAATAACATCCACAGCATGGGATAGATTTAGGAATGGCCTACTTTATCAAGACAGGAGACACCTGTTAGGCTGTTATATTGATTTCAGCAAGAAGTACAGTCTTCACATTTCTGAGAGATTTATTTCAAGATCATTGCTACTTTTAAAGTTCAAGAACACAGCTATAGAATAACATTTTCCACCATAAAACATCCTTTTTGTGTGTGTGAAAACCATCACTTCATTAGACTATCTTATTTTATCTTCACTTTTGGTACCACCTGTTGGCTTTCTTTTCATAAGTATGACACACACACACACACACACACACACACAGAGCTAATATTTATTGAATATTATCTACTGTGTATCAGATGCGATTTTAAGTATTTATGTGAATTAACTCATTTAACCTTCACAGCAGCTCCACAAGAGTTTAAGGAATTTGCTCAAGGTTACACAGATTATAAGTAGTAGAACCAGGATTATATTACTTTGTAAGAGTAACTATGTGAACATGAGCTGAAAACATCAGTTTCTTTGATACCTGAATGCCATGACCCTAGAAAGCCATTTGTACATAGTAGAAACTACCAGTGTTAAATCCACAGGTGCCAAGAATCTGTTGAATTAAGACATTGTGATAGAATGTATTCATTCTAATAATTATGTATTTATTGGGTGCCTACAATGAATGAGGTATTATTTCAAGATATAAGTAAGAATATAGCAAATAACAAATGTCCTGTTTTTATGGAGAGAGAGAGAGAATGTTAGTAATACTGCAGCAGTCCAGGCAAAAAAAAATGGGATGACTTGGACTAGTGGAGGTGTTGAGAAGTGATCAGATTTGGTACATTTTGTAGATAGAGCTAACAGGACTTGATGATGTAGGAGTGAAAGAAAGGGATCAAGAATGATTTCTAAGGTTTCCGACCTGCAAACCTTTGTGAATGAGTGCCACTAATCTAGAGCAGAAATTTAGGTTGAGGAAGTGTAGAGTGTACTTGGGAGATCCACACAGCTATTCCACAGGTAAAGATTCTGTGGCACTCCTCTAAAGATCCAGCCAGATGTTGAGACTCTCAGCTGATTCGATCACAGCAGCCACTTCTCATAGTTGTGGAAGCCACTTAGCTCCATCCATGTTTCTTGTCTTATACATTCTTAGCACCTAGAAGGCAAAGCCTGTTCCTCCGCCAGGTGTATAACTTGTCCTCATTTTCATATATCTCATCATTCTCTCAGACTGAACTATTGTAACATTTATACCCACCTGACTCTCCACCACTGCCACCACCAAACACCTGGCTGAGTCTCATACGTTATTTAATTCATATACTATCTTCTATCTCCTCCAGGAAAATTTTTCTGCTTCCAGACTCACTCTATTCCCAAGTCTGAGTTAGTGTGGTCCCTCCTACAAGCAGTCAAGCACTCTATGTCTACTGCATGTAAACACCTTGGTCATAGCACTTATTTATTTTTAAGTAGTCTTTTATATCTCTAGAACAAGAGAAGGGAAAGTATTCTTGCTGAGGAGTTAGATATGAGTAGTAAAGGACAGATTTGAGGAAAGGAATAGAGAAAGAAGAAAGAAGATTATAAATCAGATATGTAGTGTGTAAACAGAGTAAAATGCTTAAGGTTAGAAAACATCTTTGGGTCTTGACAGAATTTTAATACTCTAGAACAGTGGTTCTCAACCCTGACTGCACCCATGGAAACACCTGGGGAATTTTTAAAATTCCACTGCCATGATTGCCCAAAATCACAATTGCTGGAGAGGAGACCCAGACATTAAAGTTCCCTGGATGATGCAAACATTATTAACTACCATTAAAAAATGGAAAATGATATTGGTTGCAAAAAAGGCATTGAAATAGGAGTCAAGAAATTGGATCATTGTCTTTAATGCCTCATTACTTGTGATCTTGAGCAAGTCACTTAATGCCTAGTGTGAATTCTTTATCTGTAACCTACTTGGATAATCTCTGGAGTCTTTTCTATTCTAAAATACTTTGAATTTAATGAAGAAAATTGCATAAGGAAATAATTTTACAGGAATCATTAACCAGCTAAGTGCAAGACAGGTTGAAGGTAAGAAACCATTGAGATAAAGCACCATTTATGTTGTCCTATTTAGTATGGGCATGCCAGTGAGTTCCTAGAGGAAGCCGGCTGCTTTGCAAATGGAAAAGGGGACACTTTAAGGCATCAGTTAAGGACTACTCTCTCCTGCCCCTATAAAGATTTTAGGGGACTTTATTTAAGTATGAATATTCAGGGATTTGGTTGCTATGATTTTATTTTTTTCATGTAACTTAATATTTTTTATTTCTAGCAAAAAATTGAATAAAGAATGACGTATTTTGCCATAAGTGTTTAAGGGATGTGCTGTTAATCAGTTTGTGCAGTGGAAATAATTAATGGAATAATTTCTTAGATCATATTCTTTAAGGGTTTCTGAAAAATGATCAATAAGGAATTTGACTAACACTCTGCCAGATAAGAGGTAGGAATCTATTTAGAATGTGTTTGTATAGTCCTCCTAATATTGTGTTGTTATTATCAATTGTTAGATTGAAAGAAAAATTTGACTCAAAATTATAACCTTTTAAACTTTTTTTAAAATTTGTTTTTATTCTTTGTAAAAAGGTGATAACCTTTTTTATAAGATGATTATAAGAAGGAAGTGAGAGGAAGTAGTATAGTGCTTTGTTGATAAGTGCCCAATAAATTTTAATTTTACTGTCCTTCCAGTCACCTGCTCATATACAAGCTCATTTATACATATTTATATTTTTGCCTGTTTTAGTTTTTTTATGCCAAGAAAAACTCCTTGAGTTCTTCCCATTTTTCTTTTTTTTTCTTTTTTTCAGTTGTATGTCCTATTCTTGGCATAATATTTTAGAGATGATTTTTCTGTGATTGTTTCTAATTATACTAGTGAGAGATTAGATTTTTTTCCCCTTGACCCTGTTCAGTTGTGTTAGTTTGACTCAAGCAACTCAAAGTTAATGACTTAGTATATTTAGTTTCCAAAAAACAAATCTTTATATATACCTTTCCAGTGCCATTCTTTATGTTTTAAAGAAATTCAGTTTTTTAAATAAATTTAAAGTAACAATTATTAAGTATTCAGGGGTTGATGATCCAATTTGAAGTGATGTATTCTTTTTTTATCTTTTTATACTACTTCAACAAAATTAAACTTAGACTTTTTGAATTTATTAGCTGTTTTTGTGAAGATTTAGAAAGCTAAAATTAAACACTGAAAGTAAGTTACTTTATTCCATACGGTCTCTGTCCACTTTTAGCACTAAAATCAGTTCAAGGATGCCAATCCCTAATTGGCCAAATAGCCTTACCATTCTTGTTTTCTTCTCCAAATTTGTTTTTTTGCTGGTCAGATAACTTCCAATCTCTAAAATATTCCTGAAATTATAAATTTTTATGATACAGCATAGAATAATATGTATGTGGAGACTTGAAGGAGTCAAATCTCAATGAGCCTTTTGTAGGGCTTAACGATTGTTAAAAGGGGGCCAAAAGGGCACTAATTTTTGGAAAGTGTATGTTTGTTTATGGTGGTGAATGTGTAGAGAGGGTGAAAAGTAAAGGAAAAGCAGAACAAGAAGAAAGAAAACTGATAGGTATGAAGATGAGAGAGAAAGAAAATCGAAGAGAGCAAGACGTGGAGATTTAGAAAGAAGGTTGAGGGAAACATATTCAAAAGGGAAAAAGAAAGCAGGGGGAAAATACATTAGAGGTGTTGAAATTAGTAGGCACTCACAGGGGTGCTAATCGAGAGTTCTGTTGGGCTCCTGTCATGCTGCTATTAAAGAGCATTAGGAGCTAAGAGATCTAAATTCTAGTCCTAGTTCTTTGTGTTGCCGTGGAGAAGTCAGTTAACTTACATGAGGCTCAGGTTCCTTACCTGTCTGTAAAGTGGGAACATTGAACTAGGTGATCTTTAAGATCCCTTCCGGCTCTAAAATTGTTTGACATTATCTTGGTGGTCAGTAACTGTGAGAAACACATTCCTGAGGAAAATTTGCAGCTATAGTTGACTTCAGGACAGCATGTTTAGGGAGTAGAATGTAAGCTCCCTGAGGGTAGGGGCCTTTTCTGTTGTGTTCACTGCCATATCCCCAGCAGCTAGCACAATGTGTGTTACATAGTAGGCATTCATTAAATGTTTGTTGAATGAATGATGTGAAAAGTATCATGTTGATGGTTTGTTACGAGCACACCTAGAAAGCCTCAAAGAAAAATGGTGTGCTTTAGGGAGGGAAAAGACAGATTTCTTCTGAAGAAATCTTAAGCAAGCTGATTTTTAATCCTTATTCTTCCTTATTTTGTCCCAGATTCAAAGAAAGTGGCTTCAGCTAGGGACATTCTCATAGTCACAAAACTTACGGTGACTGTAGACATACATAAAAGTGTACATGTAATCTAGGCCAGTTCCCTTAAAGTATCTTACAGAAAGGCAGGACCAAGCTTGGGTCTCCATGGAACCTGAGTGAAAAGTATATACATGGAATATATTAGTTATATTGAATTAGATTGATTGGATTAAAATTCATTCAGTTGAGAGGCACAGTTAGTCTACAAGCTGAGATACAGGCTGCCAAATTTAAGATAACGATCAGTGAGATACTCGCTAACCACTCCTATCCCTAGGTTAGAAGGTGAAACATTATTATGTCAAAGGATAAAATCACCTTAAATCCCTAGCACTGAAGTCATCTACTTACTGATTAGCTCTCACTCTATCTTATCACTTTTATTTAATCTCCAGTTCAGAATAAGTTTGGTTGATGAAGCAGACTAGAAGTAGAAAGCACTAAAAAGTGTGGGTCAGGAAGATGGAGGAAAGGGAGAGGAATTCGTAGACAGATATAACAGTGTAAGTGATAGCTGTACTTCTTGACTTTGAAGCATAAAAGGGAAAAAAATAAACGTATGCTGTCTATGATAATTATCCTGGATTATTAAAAAATTTATAATTCCTATGATCTGAATAAAATCTCAGGAAATATACATTTCTAAAAAAAGTTTATCCACAGTGGTTTTGTTTGTTTGTTTCGTATGAGAATGATAAAACTCTTAGCAGTCTGTAAAAAAAAAAAAAAACCTATTAGAATGTATAGTCCATCCCCACACCTGGCTCCAGGGGTACTAGATAAATACAGGGGCATTATATTTTGACGTCTTTTTAAATGTTTTAAAATTTTGTCTTTTATAGCTATATCAGTTTGAGTTTTTTTTAACAGTTGCTGGCATTTTATGTTGCATTTGTAAAAACAGTAATGTTGAGAAATATGTATAAATAGTAAATTGGCTTTTTCTAAAATATATTTTTAAAGGATCACATACAATTAAAGCTACTTCAGCAAAGCGGGGTTAAATGTCTTTCTGTATACATTAGTTGTGAATAAAGACATAAAAACACATTACTGCAAAATTTCATAATGGCCTCTTTGTATATACACATGTACATATATGCAAATAGGCCTTTAAGAAATTTTAGAGCAATATCCATTCATAATATTGTAACTTGTTAGTCATTGACATACTTCATAATGAAATCGAAATATGAAAAATAGGAATATGAAAGAAATATCCATTCATAATATTAAATTTCAGACTGGAACATATTTTTTGTTAAAATCAGAGTTTATTTGGAGTGAATCGAATATATCCATTTAAAATTTGCGTACTATGTTAGATCATTAAAAGTGTCTTAAATCGCCAACTCCAGAAGATGGATAACAATTTCATTCCTGATGGCAATGAATTTCCTTCTTCTGAATTTTTTTATTAGGTGCACTAGGCCTTCCAATGAGGGGGATGAGCAACAATACCCCTCAGTTAAATCGCAGCTTATCACAAGGCACTCAGTTACCGAGCCACGTCACGCCAACAACAGGGGTACCAACAATGTCACTTCACACGCCTCCATCTCCAAGCAGGTATTTATTGATGGACCAGAATATTTTTCAAAATGTATCTTGGTAGAGTAAACAAACTTTTAGTTTTTTAATAAGGTAATTAATTACTTGATTTTCTGGTTCAGTGCCTTTCACTGAGGAAGAAAATACCTATGCTCTTTTTATTTCAGTGCAAATTGTTAAGTACAGTACAAGTGGTTTTTATACTGCAGCTCGCATACTGGTTGTCAGTGGGGTGGATATCAAGGGTTAATCATTTCCTGGGGAGCTTTTTCAAAAGGCACCTGTCTTCCTCAAAGGAATATGTGCAATTTAAAATTCCTCCCCAGATGATTGTGATCATTGCTCCCTCGCCACACATCCATTGCTCTAATGAGCATAAAGTAAAACAGATGACATAGACTATACATTTAGTATGCAGAGGATAGAACGATATGCCTTTGAAATGAAATTATTCTAAATATGTGTGTGAAATACATTTATATTTTATGTCACAGTCACACCAGTAGTTCTCTCATCTTAGATACCACCTTTTATCAGTTGCACTATAATTTGCCCTTTATTGTTTGATTACTTTTTCTTTTCAAAAAGCTAGAATGACTAAAGAATTAATAAAAATTAGAACTGCAATTTGAAAGTATATTTGAGATTCTGGGGTTGGACCAATTGATTATTTATAGAGAATTTTAATGAGTGATTGTAGAGAGCTTATTTAGTATAATGGACTTCTTTTTCAGGGGTATTTTGCCTATGAATCCTAGGAATATGATGAACCACTCCCAGGTTGGTCAGGGCATTGGAATTCCTAGCAGGACAAATAGCATGAGCAGTTCAGGGTTAGGTAGCCCCAACAGAAGCTCGCCAAGCATAATATGTATGCCAAAGCAGCAGCCTTCTCGACAGCCTTTTACTGTGAACAGGTAAGATGTTTATTGATACTGTGTATAATTGTCTTTCTGGGTATACTCAGATTTGCCTTTTCATATTTTCACTTTGTTCTTGAGGTGTGGCTTCTCTCTAATAAGTGTGTTTCATCATGCATTTATGTCCAAAGATTCTGTTACCCATCACAAAACGATACGTTTTCTTGAAAATCAGGTTGATTTTGGAAAGCACATTAAAACATTTTGTTGTTGTGGTTGTTAGAAAAGGATTGTTCTTGGATTCGCCACCAGGCAAATTTTGGTTGATATGTCCTCTCTTTATAAAATAAGTTGATTACCTGTGTGGTAAGAGTTCTAGGTTTATGAATAGAACTGGAGACATGTTTGACTATTACTACTTTGCTTTAGTTATACTTTGAGTACCTTCTCAAGTAAGATTTGGTTTTGTGCATTGGCGACTTACCAACAAAAGACTTTTTATCACATCTATAGTATTTGAAAACCGTATCATGTTTAGGGATTCAAAACAAAAAAACGGGTTTTTGTACTTTTTCACTTCTCTTTGTACTGTCTGTTGCATATACTTTGCGAATAAGAGGAGTTACTCATTTTGTTAGGATTTTCAAGCTGTTTGGGTAATTTGTATGAGAATTATGTCTGAAATATAACACTTTCTTGCAAAAGTAGTATTTAAGCTTGATTGCCTACATGTATATATATGTATTTTTTAAATGGAGAAATGTAGGGGCAAAACTACCTTGATCTAGTTGTTATCATCATACCTATTTGATTCACTTTATTCTGTCTAGTGAAATCTGAATTAAAATAGGTTTAGCACATTTACTGTTTAATCCTCATTCCATAAACTCCAGGTTTTGCTTTTATTTAGATATCTATAATTTTACTGCTCTTTTAAATTTTAAAAAAGTTATTTGTGAAGGGTTATCAAAATTCTCATCTCCTTGATACCTTTCTAACCTTATATCTTTATCATAACTTTATCATATCTTTGTGCGTTCTCATAGTATTGGGCATTGAATGTATAAATTTTTACCTTTCCATAGTTTTTCACATTTTGTTTTTAAAATACACTTTGCTTAAATTGTCAATGTAACATGGATCTCTGAAACCCTGCTTATTTCTACTATTGACAGATTGTATTTATTATAAATTGTTTTCATCTCTGAGCACTTATTCCATGTTTGATGGTACCTGTAATAGCATCAGCAATTCTAATATGCTATTAAACAAAAATTTCCATTGACTTTCTGGCTCTTCTCTAGAGTGTTTGTTCTTCTGTCAGCTGCATGTTTTATCAAAAAATTATTTCACTATAGGTTTATAGATTTAGTCAAAACCCAAAAAACCCTGTCATCTTCATACAGATTAACCCCGCTTACAGCATTGATAACACTAAGTGCCTTTTATCAGAAGAATATATGACGTTAAAGACATGTGGTTTCACTATAGAATCTGCATTAACAATTCCTGTTGACACTCTTAATTATTTGGCCTTGCTCTAAGTTCAGCCTTATTTTTTTTTTTTTTCTTCACATGCTTAGTCTTGTACAAAAAAGGGAGGGAGGCAATTGTAACTATTTACGAAATACCAGTTGTGTATTAATTTAAAATTGGGGACACCATAGACTGTATTTTCTTTTAAGTATATGAAAGGTAAACTATATTTAGATAAGAATGATGTATTTTTGAGCACTGGATTCAATTTTAAAACGCACCATTCAATTCAGGTCACTACATATTTATTGAATGTCTATTATGTCTTCCTGAACACTAAAGGGCAGAGGACACAGAGAGGAGTTTAACATGGGAGGAGTATGACATAAACTCCTCTGTCCATGAGGAGTTTATATTCTAGTTGGGAAGATGAATACTGTATGAGAGAAGATCTATTATGAAAAGTAATATTTGCAAGCTTTACCCGTAAAGAAGAAAAACAACTATTTAGCAAGAATAATCTTAACACTAACCTGCATATTTTTGAGGTTAGGTAATTCAGGTATCCTGGAAGTTGGCTCTTCAAGTAGACAAAATGGTGCCCTGAATCGGTTTTCCTCAAGGTTCATATATAAATTTTTGAGTTTTTGTTTTTTAACTAATCTGCCTAAAATTTTCTGGTTCTCATTTGTTCATGGAAGGACTTTAGAGAAGTTTTCAAGTAAAGATAAAGAATAGATTCAGAAAAATAATATTAGTGTTGGTTTTGAAACATATTGTTATTTTATATGAAGAGACCAAAAATACACACTTCTGTTTTTCTTCATCTGAAAGTTAGTGTTCTTACTGTATATCTAAAACTATTTTCTATGTACCCAGTATGTCTGGATTTGGAATGAACAGGAATCAGGCATTTGGAATGAATAACTCCTTATCAAGTAACATTTTTAATGGAACAGGTAAGCTTATTCTGGAGCTAGTACCCTACAAAAAGTATGATAGATTTATGAAATATAAAGCAATTCAACATACTGGTCTTTAAATATGGTAGGATTTTTTATTATGTTAGATGGTAGATTTTAATTCAGTGAAAAATAGGAATAGGATTCAATACAGTGAATAGTTGAGAGAGATGTAAATTTTTTTTACTTAGCATGGTAACGTAGTAATTTGTGTTATAACATCAGGATTATTTCCTTAACACCTGGAGAGAGCCTACACATTAACTTAGTTAGTATTTATGCCTCAAAATATTTTGCTTCATAGCTTTTACTGTCCTCAGCCCTGTCACTGTGAGAACTATAGCTTAGACTAGGTTGGGTGGTATGACATTCTGGCTGTGGAGATCCAGATTGAAGAGAACCTTTAAAATTGTATGGAACACTTACATTTTTTCTTAATAGTTTTAATAATACTAATGTTGGCATTTAACCTTTATGAATTGTTGATTCAGTTTTATGTATAAAATTTAGTTACATGGAAAACCAACTCTGATTTTGACAGTAAAAAATTCCTTCAGTCTTTTGGTTTATTTCTTTTATCAACTGCTTCAGATAGAAGAGAACAGGAAGCTTTGTTGCTATTTTGCTTTAGGTTTTACCTTCTCCACCCTACAGACCCTTTCCTGAGAAAGGAAATAAAGGATGTTATGATCATAGGAGCAAAAATGAACAGCATTATTGGAGAGGATTAAATGTAAAGGAAGTGGAAGGTAAAAGAATGCTCACTGAAATGGAGCATTTGTAGAGGCAAGAGAAGATTTAATAAGGAAATGTCATTTGTAGCTATGAGCTTTTAATTTCTAAATGTTAATGTATGCTCAGCAGCGTAGATTAATCACACAAGATTAAAATCTTTGAAAAAAGATTCCAAATTTTAGCATTTGTAAGTGGTGGCTTGTGTTCAAGATGTAGTATGAAATACTGTATTCCATTCTTTCTAAAATGTACATTTCTTCATAATTTAATGTCTTTGAAATCAGGCTACATCTGCATATCATAGTTTAATTGTAGTTTTTTTCTAAATGTGATGTAAATTAACAGTAAAGATGTCTGACAGTGCCATCTTAGATTCTGCATTATGGTTTTATACAGTGCTATAAAACTTGAGAATTATTTTTTAAATTCTGTTTTAACGAAGCATATTTTATGCTAGGAAAATTCCCAATTCTTTCATAAAAATATAGATTGGGGGTTTATTAACTTTATTAGGTTGAAACATAGTCTCAAATAATAAATGGCAAATTTAAATTCCATCTTGGAGGACCTAAAGATATGTATTAAAAGTTAATATATATTCAAAATGTATGACTCATTTATAATCAAAGAATTTGAGAAATTATAAATTGAAACAGGATATAAATTTTTAATTTCTACTGTTTTATTCAGTGGTAATTTTTTATTCAAAGTTCTTAAGCTGCAGAAATAAATTTATAAACTGCAGTTTTTATAAACAGCCAGGTATGAATGATTTATCCTTTACCCTTGTAATTTGAAATTGTCACCTGTCTTTGAATGTTAATAAATTAATGGTGTCTATTGTTTTTCTGTCAACAAAGTAATCTTGAGATAACAGTTACTGTTTGAGATTCTTACAGTTGTGAAATTTGGAGAAAACTAAAAATTAATTGGGAAGTGGCAAAATAAATTGAAAATGGTAAAACAAAAATTAAAGAAAAGCTATAGCGCAGGCTAAAAGGACGGTAGAAAGTTTTCTTCAAAAATTAAGAACCCAAGGTTATAAGAATACTAAAAAGTTAAGAAATTGAGATGATTAAAATAGACAAAGTAGAGAAGTTGGGTTAAATTTTAATTTTTAAAGGAAGCCAGCTGATTGTTTTAACTTAAAATGAACAAAAATACATTTAATTTATTCTATATATATTTATTGAGCGCCTACTGTGTAATAGGTAATACAAACTTCTGGGCTTTGTATCATATTTCTATATTTCCTATCCATTTACCATATATGGGAACCCTACTGCCACCCTGTTGTACCCCACCCTCAAAATGCGCACATGCGCACGCACACATGTTTGTATATGAAAGCGGTCAATTACAGGTGGAAGTCCTCAGGGCTTCTGCTTCACTGCCTGTGCCTCAGCTATATCTTTCTGGCCATTTGCAGGAGGCACTATCATTGTCACCATTTGTGTGTAACCGAAGCTTCAAGCATTCTAGATATAACCTCCATCTGAGCATAATGAAAAGACAAGTTATATCATAACAATCTCCCTCTTGTTAGCTCACAAGCTATAATTTTAGGTTACCATCTTCCATGGGGGAAATATATGCTTTTTATTCTCTTTGTTACATCTCTAGGATTTGGGGTTTCTATTATGCTGGTTGCGTATTCCTTTGCTAAATTGTTCATGGAATTCTTTGACATGAAATCAATCTGCAAGTATCTTTTGAGCACCTACATACACCTAGTACAGTGCCGTGCATTATTTAGGAAGAAGGTGCAATCATTTCGAATTATATTATGGTTGCTTTTTAGAATCTCTTAAAAATATTTGTAGAATCAATAACCAGTGTCCTTTCTTATTATTTAGACGGAAGTGAAAATGTGACAGGATTGGACCTTTCAGATTTCCCAGCATTAGCAGACCGAAACAGGAGGGAAGGAAGTGGTAACCCAACTCCATTAATAAACCCCTTGGCTGGAAGAGCTCCTTATGGTAATTAAGCTTTTTAATGATGGCCAGTAGAAAGTTTCCATTGTATGTGCACACACATATACATTTACATGTACGTATACATATGCTTGTGTGTGTACACATGTATGTTTGCATTTTCTAATCAGGTTAGTGTAATTTTTTCAGAATTGATATATTAGAAGTGATTTTTCTTCCCAGAATACCATGGTAGCAAAGTTAAATGGGAAAACTTTGTGCAAAACCCCAAGAGGAAGTCCTCATTGGTATTCAGAAGTTATTTTCTTCTGTTATCCCTGCCTTAGTTTACCTTAAGTGTTTTATTTTGTGGTCTGCCTTTTCTCTCCTTCATTGATCACACATTTTTTCAAAATAATATATTCCTGGTGATTAATAATGACTGACTATACATTGAAGATGTTTTTCTGAGCCAAGGTTTTTCTCAACCTCCACACTGTTGACATTTGGGCCAGGTAATTCTTTGTAGAGAGGAGATGTGGGGGGCTATTGTGTTTATACAGAATGTTAAGCAATGTTCCTGGCCTTGGCCTACAAGATGCTAGTAGCACTTTCTGTGTCTAACCCCCATAGCCTCTATTGTGACAGACACAAATGTTTTCAGACATTGGCAGATGTCACCTGGGGAAAAAAAATTGCCCCCTGTTGAAAACCATTGCTCATGGGTCATGTATAGCTTATGCAGACTCTTGGTCTCCGTTAATATCCTTCATCACCCTTTTTCACTGTCTCTAATAGATAAGAAATTTGGCTAATCAGGGATAAATGGAAATAAAGGAGGGGAAACATATGCAATAACAATATAACAATGTAGATATGAAAATTCTGTGACAGCAATGTAGCTATACTATTTTTATCACATAGTTTTTTTCTTTTGGGAAAACCTGATAGAGACCAGTAACAAAACGGTGAATTTAAAAGAATCAGTTCATCCATTATTTTAAGATAGAATTAATATTTGATCACATTTTCAACCAAGAAGGATTTCTGTGCCATTCAGATATGAATACAAATAACAGCATATGAAGAAGGGAAAAATTTATTGTTTATATTCTAAAGTTTCCAAATTAGTCTCCCCAAAATAAAAAAAAAAATGATCTGCCCTGGAAGTTGAGTACCTAGCTACTTGATTCTCAGTTCAGACTCTAATGTTTTTAACCTTTCCTCATAGGTCCATTTTTTCATCCCTTTAATCATTCCCGTTGCTCTCCTTGGACCATCTCTAGTTTCTCCATATCGTTCTTGAATTGTGGAGCCCCAAACTGGATATTGTTCTCCAATAAGGGCCCGACTAATGCCAAGTATAGTGGGAGGATTATTTCCCAGTTCTTGCATGTTTTACATCTATAACATGGAGTCCAAGAAAATCTGAAATAATATGGAGTTGTTTTATAATTGATTGCAATTTGCTCACTCTGTAAGTCGCTTTCAAGTAGAATACTGACATATTCTTTTAAATTTTATTTTGTTCATTTGTATTTGAGAGTTAACTGGTATTTATAATATCTAGTCAAATATTTAAATAAAACAAGCTTTTAAACCAAAATTGTTAATAATTAATCCAATATCAAATTAAATTTTTAAGCACCTACGCATGACATGGATTACTGTTGATTTCCCTTGTATTATTTTGTATGTTGAGTTATTAATCAGTAAATGAAAATTTAGTTCTTCATTGTTACCCTGGATACTAATTTTTTGAAGTACGCTTTCATAGCATTAAAAAAAAGAAACCTTTTGGTGTATTATCATGAGGAAAGTTAACTTTATAATCTGTAGCAAAATATCATAAATATCAATTGCAATTCTCCGGATTATTTTCATTACATAGTTGGAATGGTAACAAAACCAGCAAATGAACAATCCCAGGACTTCTCAATACACAATGAAGATTTTCCAGCATTACCAGGCTCCAGCTATAAAGATCCAACATCAAGTAATGATGACAGTAAATCTGTAAGTAACTGAGAAGTGTGTATGTGAGTGATGTAGTTTTTCCCTTCAGATTTCTCTTATATTAACAATTACTTACTAAATACTATTACAAAACTGTTTTATCTTGATATCTGTAATAACCTAACTTCTGAAGAATGTGGAAAAGCTTTATAACTTAGAAGATAGCCTATTTTTTCCCTATTTCATATAGGTTTGCAAATTTCTGTTGAACTTCTCAGAGTTAATTTAGACTTTTATTGTAGTCCCTGTCAGCTGGATCCCATGAAGTTTGATAATATAGCCTTCTAAGGAGCTGTGTTTTTCTTGAGTAAGTTTTCTCCTTGAAGAATTTATACACATTTTTATACCTGTGTTGATTCAACCAACTCAGCTTCTTCTTTCTGACTTAACAAATATGTTTATTTCTTCCACATTTCACTGAAAATAGCTTTTCTCTGTGTGTGATGGGAGTTTATATATTATTAAAATAATTGATAAAGAAGATTGGTAAGAATTAAAATAAGTACAAAGTTTTAAAGCTTATATGTCTAACTTATCTTTGAGGTAGCTTTGGTGATTTTAGGTAATATACTATATTTAGTTTCTCTTTTACATGAAAGCATTGAGGAGTGTAACTTCAAGTGTATCCCAAAGCATAAAGACCTGAGAAAGAGATAGATTTTTTTTTTCTGTGACTGAAGATCTGAGATAAATAAGATATTTTCCCTTGATTTCTTTTTCTTTAAATACTCAAATGTGGATGATATAGGATTTATTTGTATACCATGGAACAATGATGGAAACAGTTTTCTATAGAACTTGAAAAACAGGTAATAATTTAACTACCAATTTAAATGTAATAAAGAATAAATAGCAAGGTATTAATAAGTGAACTTGAATTTGTATACTTAACAAATTTTAATGTCACATTTAATTTTTTTCATGCTAGAATTTGAATACATCTGGCAAGACAACTTCAAGTACAGATGGACCCAAATTCCCTGGAGATAAAAGTTCAACAACACAAAATAATAACCAGCAGAAAAAAGGGATCCAGGTGTTACCTGATGGTGGGACTCTAGAAATCTATGTCAAAGATATTATAGAATGCTTTTTTTTCTTTTTTTTAACTTTTTCTTGAAAATAAAAGCAACTGTGTTTTTCCTACCCAGGTCGGGTTACTAACATTCCTCAAGGGATGGTGACGGACCAATTTGGAATGATTGGCCTGTTAACTTTTATCAGGGCAGCAGAGACAGACCCAGGAATGGTACATCTTGCATTAGGAAGTGACTTAACAACATTAGGCCTCAATCTGAACTCTCCTGAGTAAGTTTTTTCTGTTTTTCCATGTCTGTATATAATACCTCTTCAGACTTCCAGTTTTTAATATCATGTCATCAAATTATCTCACCTACTGCTACTCATTGTTAACCTGCTGATTCTCTGGGTCATTCCCATTCATGTTAGTTCTTAGATCACTGTCACTCTGCAGTATTCCTTTTATAATTTGGCATTTTATGTGTGTGTGTGTGTGTGTGCATGTGCATGTATATATGTGTGTGTGTGTGTATATATACACACACACACACACACACACACACCTTCCAGAATCCTGAAATCTCAGCTCCTTGAATTTCTTTCCTCCAGGAATTTTTGTCCTGTAGTATACTTCAGCCACTCCTTTAGTTATCCCTTTGACCTAGTCATTGTTCGTAACTGCAGTCTCTCAATTTTAAAATCTGAGCTCGCATGCTTTCCAACTTCCACTTTCTATTTTCTATTTCTCTTCTTCTAGTACTGTGATTCCTGTAATCATTTCACTCCATTGGGACCTTCAATCTATTGATTCTTCGGTATTTTAACTGTTCTTCCAGATCCCCGTCTCTTTTCCCCTGTGATCAACTCCCTTCTTACCCATGAAATTCTGTGGTCAGTCATAATTGTTCATTTACATATCCCATGACTACTTGCCATTTTCTCATGTTGTTATACTTGCATGGCCAAAGCTACAGTACTGATTGTTTCTGCCTATTTCATTCCTGACCTGTGCTACTGAGCTCTGCTAGAGAAAAACACATGATATCACTGCCTGGTCTTCCTTTATTTTCATGCCCAGGAGCCTCAAAAGTAGGCTCTTAATTCTACCAGTGATAATTATACCTTGCATGCTTAGTCCATTTACTCTTTTGCTCTCTTATGTAACTATCGTACACTTCTGCATGCCCCTAATACCTTTTCTCCTTATTCTTACTATCAAATGATGATCTTGCTTTTCACTTTTACTGTACTAAGAAAGATGGAAGCAATTAGAAGAGCACATTTAGCACAGTCTAGCCAACAAATCTGACTACCTGACTACCTACAGCCACCTACACCTATGTTATTCTTGTTTTCCACCGTATTACCATAATTGACCCATGCGTTCTACTTACAACACATTTTCAAACTTTGTTGGGTCATTTTCATCAACATAGAAATACATTGTTACTTCTCTCATCTTAGAAGAAAATCTTTCTTTGATCCAACCTCCTCCGTAAGTTACTTTCCCATTTCTTTATTTCCCTTTGAAGCGAAACTTTTCAAAGAGTCATCTCCATTTCTCCGACTTGGTCTTCTCCCATTCTCTGGTAAGCCCATTTCAGTCAGGATTTTGTCCCTGCCACTTCACTAAAGCTGCTTTTATCAAGGTCACCAAATGACCTTCATGTTATTAAATTCAGTGGTCACTTGGAGGAACTCTTGCTCCTTGATACACGTTCTTGTACTTGAATTTGAGAGCACCATTTTTACCTCATCTTCACTGGTTGGTCTTTTTCAGTTTCCTTTGCTGGTACCTCCTCCTTTTCTTCTTGACCTCTGTGTCATTCCTCTTCTCTGCATTTACATCCTTGATGATCTTTTTCTAGTCTTATTGTTTTAAATACCATATATATTGAGGAATCCCAAACATATGTTTCCATTCCACACTTCTGAGTTTGAGATTTCTACATTCAATTGCCAATTAAATATTTCTTGAATGATCACCCCCCAACTTATTCTGTCTACAGCCTTTCCAATCTCAGTTAGTGGTAACTCTGTACTTCCAGAAACTTGGCATTATTCTTAACTCCTCTTTCTTTTATACCCCATAATCAGGCTTTTCCCAAAATATATACAGAATCTAACCAAAGCTCACTACTTTTAACTGCTACCACCCTTGTTTGAATCGTTCTCTCTTGCCTGAATACTCCATTAGCCAGTCACTGGGGGTCCCTGATTGTCCTTATACCCCTTCCCATACAATCTCTTCATATAACAGCCAAGACAATCCTTTTTTAATAAATTACTCCTCTGCTCAACACCCAGTAAATGTTTGTGGTTTCATTATGATTAAAAACCCCAAATCTTTTTTTTTTTTTTTTTTTTTTTTTTTTTTTTTTTTTTTGAGACAGAGTCTTGCTCTTGTCACCCAGGCTGGAGTGCAGTGATGCAATCTCGGGTCATTACAACCTCCGCCTCCCAGGTCCAAGCGATTCTCCTGAGTAGCTGGGATTGCAGGCATGTGCCACCATGCCCAGCTAATTTTTGTATTTTTAGTAGAGACGGGATTTCACCGTGTTGGCCAGGCTGGTCTCTAACTCCTCACTTCAAGTGGTCTGCCCACCTTGGCCTTCCAGAGTATTGGAATTACAGGTGTGAGCCACCGCGCTTGACCAGAAACCCCAAATCTTCACAGGCCTGCAAGGTCTTACATGATTATTGTTTGTCCCCTAACCCCACCTCAACAGCTTTTCCCTTTGTTCACTGTATTCCAGCTTCACTGGCCACCTTGTTATATCTCAGACATGTCAGTCATGTCCCTGCCTTAGTTGCTCTAGGAGTTCCCTCAGACTAGAAGAGTCTTCTGCCAGATAATTAATATGACTATGTCCCTTATAGCCTTCAAATCTTCAGATCTGACCACCTTAATGAAACTTAACTGACCACCCTATTTAATAATTATGCATCCAGTCTCCCCTCCCAGTTCCCCTCTAACATGGGCCATTGTTTATTTATTTATTCTGTTAATTGATTTTGTCTGTCCCCCTCCAATCCACCATCCTCAACCAGAAAGTAAGTTTCATGTTGTCAGTGATCTTGTTTTGTTCACTGATGTGTCGTAAGCTCCTAGAACAGTGCCAGGCATATAATAGGCACTCAGTAAATATTTGATGAATTTAAACTTTTGCAAATAGTTACTCAGTTTTCTTCTTGCCACACAAATAAATGGGAAATTTATTTAAAATTTATTTAAAATTTAATTTATATTGGGAGCATGGTGTTGAAGAATTTAAAGCATCTTGAGTTGAAATCAAGTAAAAGTAGAAAATTTTTAATCATGTTTTGTATATTGTGATATGTTGTGTTATTTATACTGTATTGCAAGAATACTGAGGGAAGGAGTCCTATCATATTTTACAGACACACACACAAACACACACAATCTTCATTTGCTTCTGTATAAGTCAGTAAACCCAAGTAAGGGAATTAGAAGTAAAGATGGTCATTTTACAGTTGGAGTCTTTGTTTTTCCTGAAATAAAATTAGAAATCTCTTTTTCTGGATTTCAAAATGTTTTCTTTTCCTCCTTATTCAGAAATCTCTACCCCAAATTTGCGTCACCCTGGGCATCTTCACCTTGTCGACCTCAAGACATAGGTAGGAGAATCTATTTGTGTTTAGACCTTTTAAAAAGAAATTTACAATTGAGAATCAGTTAATAAGGCTTCTTTCATTTTATTATCCAGACTTCCATGTTCCATCTGAGTACTTAACGAACATTCACATTAGGGATAAGGTGAGTGTAGTTTATTATTCTACTCAGTCAGCATGAATTTATCTATTTTTCACATGTTTTTCAGTTCAGGCAGCATACTATTTTTGAAATAATTAGTAATGGTCTCAGGGATATGCTTTCATATGTCCATGTTAACTTGTTAAATGGTAAATGTTAGGACTGGTAAAAAATAAAAATTCTTATATTTAACAACAGGTTACAACCATAACCGCAGTTGATGGGAATAAACTAGATTGGAACATTTGATAAATATCCTTCTGATAATCTTATTTTATGACCTTACCAGTAAAAAGATTTTCGTTACAAGTATTACAGATACAGTGTTTTTAATGAGATGGTCTGTATCTTTAAAAACTATTTATAACCTTTGACTTTTCTCTGTATTTTTTCATTTCCATTTTTTTAAATCACCTAAAATTCTAATTCTAAAGTAGTTATTAACAACAGATTACAGCTTAATCTCTCTTTTTTCAATCTAAGAAAGAAAATGGTGGCACTTTTTGCTTTAGAAGAACTGAGAGTTTGTTTCTATTACCAAAAAATATTCACAATGATACCTAAATTTTAGCCTTGGGAAACTACAATTTAGTGAAAAAATATATTTTTGTTATATATTTGTGTATAAATATCTATGTGTATGTGTATACATACAACAGCATTCTGAGTGTGCCTTACAGTTCTGTGGTCAAGTGGATGTTGATGTTGTGGACAGGCAAGTAAAGGGATACCTTTCTCAATGTCTTCTAATACTTGAGTAGATAGAAGGCAAGAAATACAAGATGGAGAGGTCTCCTATTTTCTATTTGCGGATTGTGTGATTTGCTCCCACCTCCACTGTAGAGCTCTTTCGCTCCAATTACCAAAGTGTTCCAGAACCTTTTCTTATTGCCAATTTGAGAAATACTAATTTAGGAGAATTTGTCACATTGGGGCTGCTGCCTGAATAGGGATAACATGAATGGAGAGAAAAATTACATTCAGAGAATGTGTAATAACCAAATAAGTATTTCGATATAGGATCGAATAACGAGATAAAAATGTTGTTTTGGGACAGTTTTAAGGTTTATTTAAATGTGAAAATTTGAGACTATTGAACCTATGTTTTACAGTTTGGTAAGCAGTTATGTTTCTACCTTGGGGAGAGAAATGTAAAGCAATCATCTTTCAGACATCTATTTAAACAAACTGAAAAGCCATTTCTTTATGATTTTTGTATTCATCATCTGTGATTTGCTGAAAGCATACAACTGACTTGTGAATCATTCACTGTCAGATATAGATTCAGTTTAACATTTTTTATAAGCCGTCTATATATTTGGCACTCTACAAGGTGCTTTCATATACCTTCACTCATTTTATTTACTTTCTTAGTAACCCTCATAGGTGTCATTGTCCACATTTGACAAGTAAAGCTAAGAGATGTTAAATAACTAGGACACAGTCATATTAATGAGTAATAAAACCAGGACTTGAATACAAGTCCTAGATCTCTGAGCACAATGCTATTGTTAGGATCGTTTCCCCATTGGGTATTAAATCCTTTTAGTGGATCTTGCTTGGAAGTCTTTATTGAGCTTTTCTTCCAGTCAGCATATCAATTAGATGTATCAGAAATAATTGTTTAAATGACTTCAGTCATTTAAATGAGGAAATTCCCTTTTAGAATCGTAACTACCTATCTGTGTAATCATGTAATAACAGTTATCTACTACAAAGTGGGGAGTTTCTGTTTATCTCTCCATTTTTACTTTAGTAGTAGCAACTATATATTAGGATTTGCAGATTTGTTTTATATTTCAGAATAAGTTATTTTTCTTTTTCAGCTGGCTGCAATAAAACTTGGCCGATATGGTGAAGACCTTCTCTTCTATCTCTATTACATGAACGGAGGAGACGTATTACAACTTTTAGCTGCAGTGGAGCTGTATGTTCAAAGTATTTTAATCACTTTCGTATTATAGTGGATCTTGACTATGCTGAAAACATCTTTAAGTGATGATGGCTATCTTTAAATGGAACTATTTCTCCATCAAGAAATTTATTTTTACATTATTAAAGTGAATTTAATTTAGATTAAAACCGTATCTTAACCATGGCTTCATAATCTATATACCTAAAAATAATTTCAAACTTAATGCTGAAGCTGGGTGCAGTGGCTCACACTTGTAATCCCAGCACTTTGGGAGGCTGAGGTGGACAGATCACTTGAGGCCAGAAGTTAGGGACAGCCTGGGCAACACAGCAAACCACATTTCTACAAAAAATAAAGGAAAATATTAGCTAGGTGTGGTGGCACACATCTATATAGTCCTAGCTACTTGGGAGGCTACAGCAGGAGGATCGCTTGAGCCCAGGAGTTTGAGGTGTCAGTGAGCTATGATTGTGCCATTGCACTCTAGTGTGGCTGACAGTGCAAGACCCTGTCTCTAAAAATAACTAATAAGTGCCAGATTTGTAAGAAGACAGAATTGACATAACTCATGGATTTGGTGAATCTAATTTTTGTAAATATGTGAATTATATGATATTCATGACTATGGTTTTTATTCCTTGTGGAACCATATGTATAAATAATTTGATACTGAATTTAATCATTTCATAAACATTGTTATTTATAAGCAAGGCAGTGTGCATATTTGTTGTATGTTTTGAAGTGCTGATTAAAGTCCACATTTTCATTATCAGCAGTCTATTGGCCAGTTTAAACAAATATTAATGTAAAGAAATTGGTTCATTGATATTTTTTCCCTGAGCAGTTCTGTATTTACCTGATGCTCTAAAATTAAGTTTTCTGTCGTTACTCAAATGTACAGTTGGCAACACATTTTGTTATCAATTGACAATTATGTTTACTATAGAGTAAACTATTAGTAATTATTTATGACCTTATGATTGGGAGACCTTTTCACAAATTTAAGTATTTCATAACATTTCTAATAACATTTCTATAAATGGCTTTGGATCAAATAGTTTAAAGTATACAATTCAGTATGTTGATAATGAATTGTTTCGTTTCATTTCACAACTGAGAGGATTTTTCCCTTATGTTTTTCCTTCATTTTTGTGAGAATAGAGATTATTACCTGTTGTTCCTTTTAATTGTTCATAAGTAAATAAATACATTCAGGCACTCATTCATCTATCACTGGCAGTTCTGTTTTCATATTTTATTTATGTCTTAAAAACTACCTCATGACGTTGGTAGGAAAGCATTTCTTTACATGGAGGTTTATTTTGTGGGACATTACCTCCTCTGGATGTTACTTCCTCAGTTTACAAGTAGTGTAAATTCTCATTGATTCTTTTATGAATTGTAATGGATTTTCTCTTAGCTTTTGAGAATTTAGAATCTGAAATTTGAATAAAAAATAAATATATTCAGTATAATTTTTCAAAATGCTCTAGTTTCAAGATACTTTAAAAATTATGTGGAATTTACATAATTAATTCAAATATAGTTTGTATTTAATTCCTTATCAAATAATGCAAATAGTTGGAGATACCTCAATTTCTTTTGAGCGTTAAGAAGAGCAAGAAAGGAGTGAAGTTTTTGCAACACATTGTGTCTTTATTTGGTCTGCCTATGTTTTTATCACATTGCTTATAAAACTTTTAAAATCCTTGTTTGTATAAAAAGTTTCTTTAGTTAAATAAAAGTGTGTGTATTAATTAGTGTGCCTTCTGGACAAATTAAGAAATATTTTTTCTATATTTCAATGCGGTTGTATTTAATAACTTATAATAAATGAGTAGGACGCATTCATATTTATTTATTTTATGTGTAATTTTTTTTTTCCGGAGGAAAGCTTTACAAAATGTAGAACATGTTTGATGTAAGCCACAGGAAAAAGTTAATTATCTTTTCTTTTAAAAATTGAAGTTTTAACCGTGATTGGAGATACCACAAAGAAGAACGAGTATGGATTACCAGGGCACCAGGCATGGAGCCAACAATGAAAACCAATACCTATGAGAGGGGAACATATTACTTCTTTGACTGTCTTAACTGGAGGAAAGTAGCTAAGGTATATTTCTTTCCATGTGCAAATGTATAAATCTAAACTTGAAAAAAGAAGTGTCCTCTTTTATCTGTTTATAAGTACCAATACATCCAATTCCAGTAATGTGCCACATATTTGCCAACTGTTTAATTCCATCTCCTTGGCTTGACACTCTTAGAAGAGTGTCCCAAAACAATTGGTTTCACTGATAGTTACATTATTGAATTTGGTAAGATATTTTGTAATTTTGCATAAGCCTTGGTAACATTTGAAATATTTTTTTGTGTCTACTGCTTTGTAAAATAAAGATACTCTCTTGCAACCCCAGTCATATATTTTTATATTTTTGTAACTTTAAGCAAGGATGAGATTTTTCTAAAAGCAGTATATAAACAGGCTTTTTACACTTGGACTAGTTGCAGGAAATACATCTGAATGTTTATTTGCAAGTAATTTTAAGAAAGAAAATTACAGGCGTTAACCATGACTATTTCTGTGACTATTTTGCTAAATATTGGGGAGAAATCGGCTATGGAGAAATGTTGATTATTTTATTTTGGTTTTGCAACTTTTCCTCACTTAAACGCCTTTCTAACTGTCCCATGTGCAAAATTTTCATCAGTGTCAATGCATATTTCATACCTGCGTTTAGTACCTTGTGTTTATTTAGTCTGCCTAGTAGAGAATATATTATTCTCTACATGTGGAGAGAATATAATATTCTCTCCACTCTATATATTATTCTCTACATTATCTGATTTCACAACTCCATGATTTTTGTCATACATTTTCCATCAATGATTCTGAGGTTTATAAATTAAAGAGTTAAATTTGTTTGTTTTAAATAAATTTAAACAGCAGAAAAATGTTTCTGACAGTTCTTTGGACAATTTTTTAGTTGTCAATTTGTTTTTTTGTTTGTTTGTAGTTTTGAATCTGCTTTACTAAAATGATTATTTAAAAAGGTAAAACATTTTAAGAAGACAATGTAAAATGCCTACCAGATATTTATCACAAAAATTTTTACATCCCAAGATTTCATATAAAACTCAAAAAGCCGGGTGCAGTGGCTCACACCTGTAATCCCAGCACTTTGGGAGGCTGAGGTGGGTGGATCATGAGATCAGGAGATCAAGACCATCCTGGGTAACAGAGAAACCCCGTCTCTACTAAAAATACAAAAAAAAAAATTAGCTGGGCCTGGTGGAGGGTGCCTGTAGTCCCAGCTACTCGGGAGGCTGAGGCAGGAGAATGGCGTGAACCTGGGAGGCGGAGCTTGCAGTGAGCCGAGATCGCGCCACTGAACTCCAGCCTGGGCGACAGAGCGAGACTCCGTCTCAAAAAAAAAAAAACAAAAACAGATGTCCCCTAACAGACAACACCAAATAAGATCCACATAAGAAATTAAATCTTTTTTTTTTTTAGATGTTTCTCAGTGGTAAATGTCTTTACTTCTCAGACCAAGTCCACATACTGTATTTTGTATTTGAATTATTTTAACAGTTCCAATTCATGTGACTATTGTGTTTTCAGAAGGCGTATTTATGAGTTAACCTTCTAGTTAAATAATCACATTAATTAAAAATAGTGCCTGAGCTATTGTATATGTTACCTGCTTTTTAAGATATGTAGTATACAGTAGAAAGCGATAGCCTTTGTATCATGGATTTGAATTTAACTCCTATTGTTGTTATTTATGCTTTGACCTTCTACAATTTTCTTTTTCATGCCTGTTTCCTCTTTTGTAAAATTGAGGTGAGATTTTCCTCTAAGTTTTTATGAAGATTAAATGAGATTTCATATATGTTTATATACACACACACATGCTGAGTACAGTGCTTGGCACACGTTGGGTATTTGATACATGGTGGTGGTTGTACTAGTTTACTGCTATTGTTTTTATCATCGTTATTATAGCTACTGTTTTTGCAAGGATGAAAAAATTAGAGCTGATTGTTAATTAGGTTAGGTCATTGGTTCTCAAACTATAGCTTGTATCAGAATTACCTGGAAAACTTGTTAAAACACAAATTTCTGGACCATACCTCCATCATTTATGATTTAGTGAGTCTGTGGGTGGGGCCTGAGAATTGCATTTCTAACAAGCTCCTAAGTGACGGTAGTAATGACATGCTGGTCTTGGTCCAGAACTATATTTAAAGAACCTGTGGATTAGGTGATGCTACAGGAGTCAAAAATATCTTTGGAAGAAGAAAAAAATTTTATTAGGAAAGAACTGAAGTTTTCTCCATTCAATTTGCACATTTTTGCTCAATATTATTGTAAATTATTCCAAACTTACATATGTAAAAAGGGGTGGATATTTTCACTAAACAGCTACATAATTTTAGTTAAATTTTGTTAGATATATGTATGAAGAAATCAATTTGTGAGAAAATCAGCTTTCCAGAATTAAGTTCTCCTCATGAAGTTAAATATTTAGAAAACAATGTTAACATTAATGTAGGACTCCTTTAATTTCCAGCAAAAGCAATTCCTCAGTCAGGTAAATGTCATTTTAAAGAAAATTGTATCTATTTAAATATGGATTTACATATTTTTTATATATTATATATAAAACATAATTTAGCTCAGTTTTATCTGTCTTGTGTACAGTTAAGCTTTTGTCTTTATCTTTAAATTTTTTAACTGTGATGTGAAAAATGTGAGAAATAATATCATTAAGTTACTCCCTCAGAAATCTCTTTCAAGGTAATAGTTTGTTGGTACCTTGCACTGACACGCTTTAAAATTATTTTCATAGTAATGAAAACAGGCAGAATTGTTGGTATTAATAAGATATTAATGAGCAGCTCACTCTTGGTTATATTAAAATACAAATTCATGCACTTAAAATTTTGAAGTTGCAGTATATTAATGGGATAAATTTTTCAAAAAATTCTTTAAAGGATGTGTTCAGTGCTTTCCCAGAATATTGATTAGTAATTAAGAAATCTGGGACCTGTTCATAAGTATATTTATTAACAGCCTTCATCAAATTATAGAAAATCCATTAATATGTCATGTCACAAGTTAACTTGAGTCCCCATCTGTAAAGTGGGTGTGCCTTACTATTCACAGTTAAAGAACGTATATTAAATAACCTCAATTCACTGTAAGAAGCCTACAGTATGAATTAACATTTTAAATAATAGCTGATATTGTGGTGTTCTTGAAAGGTACTGAACTGGTCTACACCATAATCCTGGAGTCCATTCATAATATTTTATGTCCATTCATAATATTTTGTATGAGCATTTTTCCCCAAATCACTTACTATTTTCAGATAATTGTAATATTAAATAAGGGATTAGATAATCTAAACCAGAAGTATTTCTTATCCTCTAAAAATTTTGTGACCCTGAGTTCTAGAATCCAATCCATTATTTATTTACATAATTTCCTGTAAATCAATAATATATACATTAAAATGTTGACATTGGGTGGGCATGGTGGCTCATGCCTGTAATCCTAACACTTTGGGAGAATGAGGCAAGACGATCACTTGAAGCCGAGAGTTTAAGATCAGCCTGGGCAACATAGCAAGACTCTGTCTCTATAGAAAGAGAGAGAGAGAGAAACATAGCCAGGTGTGGTGGTATGCTCCTGCAGTCCTAGCTACTTGGGAGGCTGAGGTAGGAGGATTGCTTGAGCCCAGGAGTTCAAGGTTGCAGTGAGCTGTGATTGCATCACTATACTCCAGCCCAGGTGACAGAGCCAGATCCTATTTTTTTTTTTTAATTTAACATTGTATTTTGCTTATTCTTTCCTTTTGTATACTCATTAACTTTTTAGCAGGCCATGTTCTCCTGTGTCGTTTTGCTGGAATTACTCATATTTTACTAATTTTAAATTTGCAGCAATTCAGATAGTATATATAATCTTCATGCATTAAATTTTTTAAATAATTTCTTCCACAGTTAATTTTTAGGTGATAGAGGCTGCCTTATTATCAGTAGCTTTCTCAAAGACTTAAAATTTAAGAATTCTTTCGGCCTAATTTGACCTCGTGGATCTATCAGGATTTCTAACAGTTAAGATTTTTTATGTCACAGTCTGATATAAATGTGATTTTTCATTAATCTCACAGTTACATATTAGTACATCCTTATACTTTAGTAATGTATACTTTTCTTCAAAGATTATTTCTAATAACTGTATTTAAGATAGTTTGCTACTTCCTAAAATTTAAGTTAATATGGATTTATTATACAGGTTGAGCATTCTGATTCAAAAATCTAAAACCTGAATACTCCAAAATCTGTAACTTCTGAATGCCAACATGGTGTCACAAGTGGAAAATTCCATACCTGACACCTTTGCTTTCTGATGGTTCAGTGTACAGTGTAAACAAACCTTATTTTCTGCACAAAATATTAGTAACATTGTATAAAATTACCCTCAGGGTATGTGAATAAGGTATATATAAAACATAAATGAATTTCATGGTTAGACTTGGGTCCCATCCCCAAGATACCTCATTTTATATGTATAAATATTCCAAAATCCAAACACTTCTGTTCCCAGAATAAGCAAAATCTCAGATAAGAGATACTCAACATGTAGGTAAGAGAAAGCTGACATTTCATGAGAATTTGAGAAAACACCTCTGCAGTGTGTGTTTCTCTACATAACTAGATCAGTGATTACATTAATGTTTTTGTAATATTATTTGACTATATGAATCCATTGCATTCGGTTTTGCTTGAATTGAACAAGTAACCTTTGGAGAATACATAGCCTAATTTTATTAATAGAAGAACTAAGGTATGAAAAAGTTGTCTAAAAAGTATTTGGAACTCTTTCTAGCCTTTGCAATCATATTATAGTCTAGAAATCCTTTTTTTTCCACTAAAAGCAAATATATACATAGACCCTCTAATGTATCATTTGATAATATTAGAAAAATTAAATGTTTTGTTCCTAAAACAAAGGAAGAAAGCTTGTGTTTATTCATCATATATGAATTACACATCCATTAGGGGCTTGGCACTATTCCAAGTTGTAGGTAGTAGTATACAAAGTAGATAGACACTTGCTTCTACAGAATGTATGAGGATGTGCATGTGTGTAGTATGTGTGTGTATATATAACAAACATGTAAATGGTGTTACCAGTAATCAAAGTAACTTTTATGTATTTTAAGAAGAATAAAAGTACGTGGAAAACAAGATTTTAAAACGTGGAAGGCAAAATTTTACCTATGTAATTTCTAAATCTCTGATCTCTATATCAAAATCTCTAAATCTCTATATCAAAATTATTTACGCTGCTTAGGTTTAAACTATATTTTTCTAGGGGAAAATGTACATTGATAAAGTTAATCTAGTTTGAATTCCTAGTCATACATTGTAGTTCATCAGTGTGAAAAATTTTAGTTAACTTATTCAGTATAACTTACCACTTTGTGGAAGTTACAATTAGACTTTTTTTCCCTGTAACTACACATTTTGAAAACAAAAATGCCAATTTTAATTTCAGAAGAATGATAACAAATTTTCTTCACGAATTCAGATAGTCAACTTGAACCAAGCAATAAAATTATTTTAATTCATAGCTAGGGCTGGGAGAGGGAGAGTAGTGCTACACAGTGTATTAGGGCAGGATGTCATGGTTGTGGTGGTGATTCTGGTGTTTGCTAATTTTTACTGATAAGCAAATAACCTCTGTGTCTTAATTACTGTACCAGTCACATGAAGGCAACCTTTTCAGGCTAAAGTCACCATGGTGTACCTTCTTTATAAACTCTCAGGGGACTGATTTTTTTTTTTCCTTTTTCTTCACCTTATACCAAGAGAGAAGGGGACTGAATTCTTTCAGCATTTCTGGATTGCCTTGTAATGAAGTAAATGAATCTGTTTTGGATCTTGGACTAAAAATATTAAAAATAATGTGTTACACTACAAAAGACACAGGCTTTTTGTCACATGGAGGCTTTTTGTCACATGGGTCTGGATCCTAATGCTAGGTGTGCCACTTACTGTATGACTTGGCCAAGTTACTTGTAAGCCTCATTTTCTTCAGGTACAAAATGAAAATAATGATATCTGCTTTACAGAATTATTACAACGATTAGAATAAAATTAGCTGTATCTCTAATTTTAGCACATATTAGGCTTTCAATAAATTCTGCTGTTAGGTCTGTAATATCTTTAAATTTATTTAAATGTAATATCTTTAAATTTTAAATACTTGGTGTTCCATCTTAAAATTTGGTCATTATAGTCTAGGTTTTCATTTTAATTTAATAATGGAAATACTCATCATGGAATCAGTTTGAAACCAGACAGATAAGGTAAAATATGTTAACCCATGGTAGCTAATGTCACTTGTTGGCTTAATCTTTAATACATAATACATATTAAGCTTCATAATTCTTTAAGTTGGATTATGCAGTAATTTGTGCTAATTCAGATGGTAGAATTGGTAAGAGGCTTTTAGAGCCTCTTGCTTATTGGGGTTACAGAGGTATTTGTTGTTTGCATTTTTTTCTAATATACATAGCTATTCTGCATCTCTATTCTTGATCTTGGGTGGGAAGTATCCTGAAGAAATTATTTCACCATTCTTAAATTTTAAAACTCATGAAGTTAATACAGTATTTTGAAAGTTTGATTAAAGTGAGCTGCTATCTAGTTTTCAAATGTTCCTACAGCAGAACCATTGTCTAGTTTTCGGTGGCAGTTGATTTATATTTGAGTCAGGGTTTTGGGTTTGTGAAATGCAAGTCTAGTGATGTGTGAGTTTTAAGTTCATTGTTTTCCCCAGATTTTAATGAGGTTAGAATAATTTTATGTGTTTTCCTTTTTTTTTTTTTTTTTTTTAGACGGAGTCTTGCTCTGTCATCTGGGCTAGAGTGCAGTGGTGCAATCTTGGCTCACTGCAACCTCCGCCTGCCAGGTTCAAGCGATTCTCCTGCCTCAGCCTCCTGAGTAGCTGCTACTACAGGCGTGCACCACTACGCTCAGCTAATTTTTGTATTTTTAGTACAGACGGGGTTTCACCATGTTGATTGGTGAAGATGGTCTTGATCTCCTGACCTCGTGATCTGCCCGCCTAAGCCTCCCAAAGTGCTGGGATTACAGATGTGAGCCACTGTGCGCGGCCCTGCTTATTTTTAAATATAAATGTAATAAAGACAATTTGGAAAATTATTTCTAAACTTTTTTCATGGACAAAATCTTTAGGTTTTTATACTTCGTTGAAGGGGGCTTTATTTTAAATATCCTGTAATTTCCAGTGATTCAGAGATACAGTAATTGCCCCTTCTTTTTTTAAGTTAAAAACAATACACAACATTTCAGTGTCAAGTGGTCCATTAGTAGTCTCTTGACCTACACACAGAAAGCCTGTCTGTATTTTTTGTACTCATTGGTTAGAAACTACAGCACATTATTTTTCTTCAAGCTGTATTTTATGTAGAGGAAAAACAGTTGGTATATCTGTGTTGATGTTGATTCATATATATTGGGTATTTTATTTATTTTTATAGTAAAATGTATTTTGACAAATGTAAAATGAAAAGGGGAAGATATCTAAATTCTTGAATTTGTTTTTATAGGAGTTCCATCTGGAATATGACAAATTAGAAGAACGGCCTCACCTGCCATCCACCTTCAACTACAACCCTGCTCAGCAAGCCTTCTAAAAAAAAAAAAAAAAGACTTCCCTTTTCTTGGGGTATGGCTGTCTCAGCACAATACTCAACATAACTGCAGAACTGATGTGGCTCAGGCACCCTGGTTTTAATTCCTTGAGGATCTGGCAATTGGCTTACGCAAAGGGTCACCATTTGAGGTCCTGCCTTACTAATTATGTGCTGCCCAACAACTAAATTTGTAATTTGTTTTTCTCTAGTTTGAGCAGGGTCTGAATTTTTTCATTTATTTCCTTTTTTGCCAGCAGACAGACTTGAGTCTGTAAAGACAAGCAAATACACTGACAGAAGTTTACCATAGTTTCTAAAATGTAAAAAAGAAAACCCACAAAAGACTCAAGAAAATTAGACCACAAATTTTGCATTGTTCATTGTAGCACTATTGGTAATAAAATAACAAATGTTTGTGCATTTTTATGTGAAGATCCTTCTCGTATTTCATGTGGAAAGATGAGCAAGAGGTCTGCTTCCTTCATTTTACTTCCCCTTCTGTTTTTGAAAGGCAGTTTCGCCAAGCTTAATGCAAGAATATCTGACTGTTTAGAAGAAAGATATTGCCACAATCTCTGGATGGTTTTCCAGGGTTGTGTTATTACTGAGCTTCATCTTTCCAGAATGAGCAAAACACTGTCCAGTCTTTGTTACGATTTTGTAATAAATGTGTACATTTTTTTTAAATTTTTGGACATCACATGAATAAAGGTATGTATGTACGAATGTGTATATATTATATATATGACATCTATTTTGGAAAATGTTTGCCCTGCTGTACCTCATTTTTAGGAGGTGTGCATGGATGCAATATATGAAAATGGGACATTCTGGAACTGCTGGTCAGGGGACTTTGTCGCCCTGTGCACTAAAAGGGCCAGATTTTCAGCAGCCAAGGACATCCATACCCAAGTGAATGTGATGGGACTTAAAAGAAGTGAACTGAGACAATTCACTCTGGCTGTTTGAACAGCAGCGTTTCATAGGAAGAGAAAAAAAGATCAATCTTGTATTTTCTGACCACATAAAGGCTTCTTCTCTTTGTAATAAAGTAGAAAAGCTCTCCTCACTGCAGTGTTGGCTTTGATTTGAAATTGCGAAATTATTTCTTCAACATGAAAAATAGAGGAAACAAACTGAAGTTTTACAGATATCAAACTGAATGGTGTGACTCAAATGTCTTTTTCAGCTTCCAACAAGTAATTTAATGGAAATATAGTGAACCGTTTCACTTGTAGGTTAAAAATGTAGACAGTATTAATCAGAGAAAAGTTTTTTAAATGGGTTGTGGCAGCATTAGAAATAAAACATTCTGAATACTCTTGGAACCCAACCAAAGTACTTCTGTGAAAAATTTATGAGAAATTTCTTGATAGACCTTTAAATTTATCTTTAAGAAGTAATGTGCAAATGAAGGTAAGCCATAAGGTGGGAATGGGTAGACTTTACCTTCAGTTTGCTGGCCTAGATATCTCATATTTACAAGTTCGTGGATTCTTTTCCCATCTAAATACAAATACTGTATTTTAAAAATCAGAAGATTGAAGCTTCCAAAGCAGAACTAGAGAGTAGAAAAAAGGCAATGAGTTTTGATCCTTTAAATTTTCATTTTTAACCTGTTTTTCTATGAAGAGTAAAAGTCTGTTGGCATTAACTAAATCTTTTGAAAATGAAACATTTATGACATTGCTGTGTTTGTGTACCAGGAATATAAAGTGGCTTAAAATTTACCTTTTTCTATGCATTTTGAGATATGAGAAACACTATAAAAAACAGGATTTTCTATCTTTCATAATTAAACCAAAGCATCTCATCAGTAAGAAAGATAGCACTATGTAAATCATTTTATCTATTGTGCACAAACCTTCACAGAACACTATACCTTATTTGACATAAACCAGAGTCAAAGCATAGAAATCAATGTAGAAAAAAAAAGATTACATTTTTTCCTAGTAATTCACTTTGTAAAATAAAATGTAATTTTTCCTACATAACCACAAAAAACAAGTAGGAAGAAAAATGTGGAAGGGGATCTTTATTCTCATGAATATAAACAACAATATAGATTGAAGTCTCAGCTGAAGCGTGATCATGACTGGTACTGATGAATGACTCCGAAAAATAAGATAGCTCATACCAAGTGGTTTGTTGTCTTGGCTGTAATCTTTTTTTCTCTTTTTTTGTTAACTGCCATATACAGAGTTTTAAATGCACACTTTTCCATTTTTTTGAGTTCTTTTTATCCTGAATCATCAAAATGAAGAAACTCTTGCATGTTAGCCAACTTTTTATAACTTGTTAATATCAGAAATTACCATGCTATGGACTTCAAAATACAAATTACTCTATTTGAAATATTTAAAACACTACTTTGAACTTTTTAAATATAACAGTTATAATACGCCTTGATTTTATAACTTGTGGTTATACATGTAAAGAGGCTGACTCCAACTAATTATATTTCACATTTTCTTTCAAAGCTTTAATTCTGTTAATTTCCCCCTATATAGCTAGTGAAATAGATGTGTACACTATGTTGAATAAATTTTTTAGATTAAACTATGATTGGCTTTCTGGGAATAAAAGCTATTTAATTGCAAAGGGAAATCCTTTATTTGGTTTCAAATATAATTATTTAGGTGGTATTATAATTTATATGCTAAAGCTCTATTTTCAGAGACTTAACTACACAAATAGTTTTCCTTAGATATAATACATTTTAAGAACTGAAAGTTTATGTTAATTCTTAAAGTATATATAACTAGTCTGTTTCTTTTTGACACTGAAATTGGGACAAAGCAGGTGCTTGATAGTTGTTGACTGATAAAAGTTGATATTTCAATTTGAAAATAAAGTATAATTTAAAGCATTGGGCTTTGAGATAGCTTACTCAATTATCATTTGCTATAATTTCATTTTCACAATAATCTTTCTAAGCATTTTCAATAACTTTTAAATATTTCAAATTTTTCCAATCTATAGCTTCTCTAATTGATAAATCCTCTTCTATTCACAAGCCATAGATCTTCCACTTTGTTATATCCATTGCTCATAAAATATGTGGCATCTGAGCATGGCTGTACAGTAGGACTCATTTCATTTAACTTAGATTTAATAGCTCAATTTTGCAAAAAGTTGCTGAAAACCTATACGTGTGTGGAAACAGGATTGTATAATACATTAACTATGGTTTGTCTATGTAGTTAATAAGATCTAGAAATATCTACTAACTAGGTTCCATTGAGATAGTCTCTGGAGAATGAACTAAGCCAGACATTGAGATGCCTTTACTTTCTAAAAGTTGGATCCTAATGGCAGGTCACAAGGCTGTCTCCTTGCCACTGGCATTACCAGTGACTTTGATTATACCATGAATACATGACAGATCTGGAAGATGAAGCAAATAAACTCACTGAAGGTTAAAATTGGGATCTAAATCTAACCAAGTAGTTTGGTGTGTAGAGTTGAATCAAATAGGATACATTCAATCAAGAAAATTACTTAGTTTTGCACTTTGATTGTTAATAAAGAATGGTGGAATATAACATGATTTGAGTGGTTCATATATAGATCAGTAAGAATTGTGATCCTGTTGCCAAAAATACTAATGTAATCTTCAGCTACATTAAGAAAAATATAGCACTCAGAAAAAGATAGGAAGCCCACTCTACTGGAAGTAATCACTCATCTGAAATGTCATCTTCTGTTTGAATGCTGTATTAGAAGAGCTGCCATGCCTGGGGAAGGCAGAAGGGGATGGAGAAGTAGCATGCCTTCTAGCTGCCTGGCAAATGCTGTGTGTTTTTATATACATTGTTGTCTGAAGAATAGCATCATGAGGTGAAATTTAGTGTTCCCATTTTAGAGTAAATTTTAAAAACAAATAGGAATACAATTTTGGAAACATGGTATTTGTCTTCAGGTATCAAATTCAAGAGCTGTCAATGAAAGGCAATTAAGCTCATTCTTGTGACTGGAAGAGCAGAACTAGGACAAATAAGGGGTTTCAGTGCAATATTAAAAAGTAACTGAGTTAATTCAGATTTTCAAATCAGTTGCTTTGTAAGGCGTTAGATTTAACCTCATAGAACATAACCTAGGAGAGACTGGCTGGATAGTGTTCTGTGCATAAGGTAAGGAGTTGAATGTCTTAATGTTCCTGTGGCTCATTGAAAAAGTGTTAAAGTAAGTGAGATAATTACTGTATTTCAGCAAATCTGATTGCCATCAATTGTAAGGGACACCATTTTATGTACCACTAAGACAAAACTCCAACTATGACAAGCTGCCAATTACAGAATGTGTCTATTATGTGAGGAAAGAACGTGCATCTTAGAATTGATGAGATGTAGGTCTTGGAGACAACTAAAGAATACTAAGGGGAGGCATGACAGTTGTCATCAAACACAGGAAGAACTGGAATAGGGCAAGTCTCAAACCAATGAGAAGTTGAATGAAACAGACTTTTTCTATATTAAGGTGCTACACAGTACTAGCTGCTTCATGAAGTAAAGGTTCAGTCAATTTGCAAACAAACTGAATGACTCTCAATTAGTTGACAGGACTGCCTTTTTAAATAAAAAGTTGAATGTGATTACTTCGAGACCTCTTTTCAGCTCTTTAAGGTACTGATACCCTTTTCTTGATTTGAAGTTGGAGACTATGATGTCATCAGGGCTAAAAGGTATATACTTAAAGCATTGACCTTTAAGTACATAAGAATATGCTGTTCTGTGAATCATGGATAAGGTATACTTAAAATCACTGCTATATCTTTGGAAAGAAATTTAAATCAAAAAAGAATTACAAAAGACAACTTTATTGAACTTACATGTAGAGTTGTTTTCTTTTGATGTTAGGAGTAGGAATGTGAAACATTAATAAAGCACAACAAATAGTAATCATATGTATGTGTGTATTCACCAGATTTATTTATGTGTATATTTCTACATTTGAAAGAGGAAAAAGACAATTTTTAAGTTTTGACGTAAATGTTTAGTCTGAAATTGTACGTTGCATTAGTGTGCAATCTCCTGGGTACAAGTACTAAGTAGAATAAAATCTTGTTTCTTAAAATCCCACTAAATATTATAATCCCTGTGTATCAGGGGCATTCATTTACTTTTTCCTATAACATCCAATGTTCTAGGGCAGAAACCATGTTACTACAATAGTATTTGTTAGCAGAACAGGAGGAAAGCTGAATCCATATATAAATATAAAACAGCAAAAGTGCTTTTATCTCAGTTATTTCCTGGGAATATTTCTGCTGATCTTAAGATTTCCTCTTCAGTTTGTATGTATAAAAACTGATAATGTAATGGGAATTACATTATCAGTTACATATGCATTAATTGAAGGTTTTTTAATCCAATTAAACAGTTGTGTAAATACTGTGACAAGATTTTAGTGACATGTCTCTTTATCATAAGAACTCAAGATTTATAGGGCTTTTTAAAAAGCTAGTCATTTCCATGTTTATTGTACAGTTTTCTCTCAATTATTTAAATGACTTCTTGAAAGTGTCAAAATTCACAAGGTCCTAATTGTCATGATTCTCTATCTTGAAAATCCAAATTATTGCATAGTCTAATAGCATATGATAACCAGTTGACATGTGCTAAAATACTTAAACTATCTTCTACATAGCAAAGCCAATTTTTCATTCTTTTTGAAATTTATCTTAGTTTTCATTTCTAGGCCTGAAAGGCCATACCATACCACCAAAATGTTTTGACATCTTTCTTAGAGAAGATTAAATAAAACTGGCTTTATGCCAAAAATGTTAGTTCTTTTAGACAATAATTGAAGGCACTAGCTGAGGAAAACAAATGTTTACTATGAATCAGAGCTGGTCTCTAATTTGTATGTGTTTCCTGAAATGTAATGTTTTTGTGATTTGCATTTATTTTTGGCCTAAGTGACATTTTGACCATATAATTTACTTTTAAAACTTACAATACATGCTTTTTTCTTCCAGGCCAAACTATTTCCTAGTGCATAATGAAGATAATTTTGATGATAATACATGAATTCTTCAAACATTTTGGAAGAATGCTTCAAATTTCAAGGGTGGTATGATGTCCACAAATCGCTGAGTCTGCTTGATTCTTTTTAGAATCAGGCCTCTTGATACTAATTTATAATGAGAAAACTTTTAAATTAAACATTTATTCTTCAAAATTATACATCTGAATGAGAAAACATTACATGAGGGAATGATATAAATAGTTTCATCTTCTTATGTATAAAAATAAAGATTTGGGGCAGCCAGAATGTTTCAAAGCTACCTTTAAATCTGTTACATACTGAACATTTATTTTAAGATGGAGTTTTAATTACCATATGTAACAGTGCATGAAAAATGGGCTGTCTTTGAGTTAAATATTTCCCCTCTTAAGAGAAAGATATGTTTGTTTTTTTATTTTGAATGTTTTAACTTATTGTCTTCAAGTGGTTAATATTCTTCAAATATAACATGCTGTCTATTGCATGAGTTATATCTCAGTTTTAAAAAATGCAAGTCATGTTACTCCTCTGCTCAAAAAGTTATTTCCAGATTTCCCTTTTTTTATCTAAAGTTTTGTATAATTTTTTTCAGTTCACTCTAAATGATTTAATATAGGTCTAAAATTTGAATATTAGTTGACTTGTATATCACTATTAGGAATCCAAATTCCCTACATTTGCAATGACACTGTCATTGAACAACAAAATCCATTATCCTAGAAGTGTTTGTAAATTGGAATATCATGGAAAAGAAAAGCTCAGACTTTTGAATGTTAAAGTGGGGCATCCTTTCCAACTTTGACTTATTATTCTTAGCATTTTGGACTAAGGGTAAAACCTTAGTTTCCTAAATCATATCAAAAGAGAATACTGAAGAAACTGGAAGTTGTGCATAACAAAAGGCCTAGGAGAGACATAATGGCTGTCTTCTCACCTCTGAGGTAGAGTCATTTGTAAGGCTTTATTCTTTATTTTATTTTATTTTATTTTTGTCTTGAGACAGAGTCTTGCTCTGTCGCCCAGGCTGGAAGTGCAGTGGTGCGATCTCGGCTCACTGCAAGCTCCACCTCCCAGGTTCACGCCATTCTCCTGCCTCATGTAAGGCTTTATTCTTAAAAATATCTTTATCCTACATAACGCCAGAGGACAGAATAAGGACCATTACATAGCTGTTATGGCAAGGCAAATTTCAATCTACAGTAATAAAGTACCAGTTTATAATTTTTCAAAAGCTCCAGAAATCATTAAGAGTTATATCTTTCCATCACTGGAAGTGTCCAAGAAAAGGCAAAAAAAAAAAGTATTATTAGAAATATTCGATGATGCTTTTCAGTGTGCAGAGGATAGGATTTCCTTCTGCCTTATAACTATTGCACATCTAGTTATTCCCTGTATTTACTTCTACCTTGAATTTTAGCTTGAATTTTTAGCAAGCCACTAGAAACCTAACTTAATCTCTCTGTTCCACATAAAACAGTACTACTACTATTTGCTAAGCATCTGAAGAGGCTATTTTCAACACAAATGTGATTCAGAGTAAAATTAAGCAGGGGGACCAGATTAAATTATTAGTTCCTTCAGCCTCTACTCACCGTCCCCTTCATAATCAGGTTTCACAGTAGAGATTTTGATTAAGCCTAACTGTACTTAAATATAAGTATAGAAACACATTTTAAATCCATTCATAAATGCTTTTTGTATTATCTACACTTCATTTTTGTTAACAAATTTCTTAGAAGTGGCATAGTATAGTAGAAAAATTGTTTTAAGTAATTTATTATCTTCGAGTGGTTAGTATTTCTTAAATATAAGATACTATGTAAACTGCAAATATAAAATCCCCTGGCCTTGTCACAATATGTGTGCAGCCTTGCAAAAATTACCTAATCTCTGAATGTTTTTCCCTCTTCTTCTCATGGGAAGGTTAAATTAGGGCACTTGTAAATAACCTAGCTTATATTAGGTGTTGCATCGACATAGGTCCATTTCTCTAAAGACAAACACTCTTCCTGTTAGCCATCATGCTAGGACATGCTCTCCATGTTTTTGGATTCTGTTAAAGACCTTTTAACTTCACTAGATACTGTTATATAGCAAAACCCAATTTTCTAAAGTGCATGGCAAAACAAAAATGGGAATTAGATACTAGAATACTAAAACTGTCTTCTAGACCAACCCTTTTGTATGACAAGGAGGAAACTAATATTGCTATGGTTTAAAAGTGTCCCCCAAATTTAATGTGTTAGAACATATTCCCCAAATTCATATTTTTGATGGCATTTCGAGATGGGGCCTTTGGGAGATAATTAGGATTAAGTAAGGTCATCAGGTTGTGGGGCCTGATGGGACTGGTGGCTTTATATGTACAGTGGCCTGAGTTAATAGGCATTCTTGCTCTCTTGCTATGGAACTGCCTTCTGCCATGTTAGGGTACACAAGGACCTGACCAGATACTACTGTCATGCTCTTGGACTTCCCAGCATCTAGAATTGTAAGAAATAGGTTTCTTTATAAATTACCCAGTCTCAGGTATTCAGTTATAGCAACAGAAAATAGACTAAGAGGATTATTTACCTTGTGTCAAATTATTTACTACTAAAGCTGGGACCAAAACCTCTTGGCCTCTATGTTTCAAGTTCCAAAGCTGATTTCCCTTTTACTACATACCTGTGTATATCTCTCCCATACAGATTCACTGCAGTTAACATGAAAGACTCAACAGTTGGTGAGATTTTAGGAACTCTAGAGCACTACCAGTATGGTATTAAAAATTTGCTAATCTATCCAGAATGTAAATTTTAATGGAAAAAATGTGAATTGATTGTCTGTGTTTTGCTTTCCTCAGTTGCAAACATAAAGGCTATACACAAACATAAATTTGAGCTTTTAAAAAATATTTTAAATAACTACAATTACAAGCAAAATGCAAAGTCTGGGAGCTTCTTGGTTAATGTTGAACTAGGCAATGGTTAAAATCCCTTCCTGTTCTAGAAATAGTAAGTAGTGTTCTTAGTAATAATTATATGCTCATTTTAATAGGTGAAGTTTATGGCCAGGAAAAAACAATCAGAAAAAATAGTGACCACATAGGAAATGTATTTTGAATTTAAAATTCTGAGGCTAATAACAAATATTTAACACTCATAATGGAGCATGGCAAGGAAATTAATTTGGTATCAGCAAGCTGGAACTCAATTTCCTATGACATTAACAAAATCTATAATTATAGCTGCTGAATCAAGAAGAAAATATAAAATGGTTTTATATGGTTTTCTTTGTTGGATCACTCATACTTTCATCATGTGTAATATCTAGTAAAAAAGGTCTAAACTCTAGAATGTAAATTTTAATAGAAAAAGTGATTATACATTATTTTCCTATGTATTTTCGCTTTTCAAGTGTTTAGTGGCAGTTATCAAAAAACTTCATAATGTGCCAATTTTTGAAAAAATTTTCCCACCTGCTGTAAATTCCCTTCTATTCCTAGGATACAAAAGCCTGCCTTAAAATTATTTTTAGAATCTTTTATTAAAAAGTATATATACATATGATATTGTATACTGCAACTTTAGCATCAGCCACAGGACTTTTTGAATATTGATCATGAGAACAAATTATAAGTAACATGGCTTTGATGCCCTTGTTTAGATAGGCTTTATTTTTCTTTTAAATTGAACTTTATCAAGACCTGGCCATGATCCTACTGGAAAAACTACTGCAGACGATGTACATCAAATAAGTCAGTCTGGTTCTTAATATTACATTTTTAATCTTAATTGGTGGAACACTATTCAAAGAAAGGACTAGCTGCTTTTTCTGTGCTACTTCCACCTTTCACAGGGAACAGAGATTTTAAGTGACCTCAGAGCTTAGCATTTCTGAGCTTTCCTGGAGTTCTTACTACCATTCTGACTTAGTAAGTGGTGACCTGTATTCTGAAACTGAGGGGCTGACATATCCAATCTTCCTTGGGAATGTGATAAAGCAGCTCCGCTTCAAGTAAGTAAAACTAATAAACACTTACAGTGTTTCGTTAAGAATAAAATAGAAATTGATTTAATTTGTGAAATCTTAATACGTTTGACTTTCAATAAAGATGTGAAGATAAAAGTGTTCAGAGAAAAGCTAAATTAAAAACAGGAAACAGGAGAAAAATGTCTGAAGAACAGAAGACACAAGTTTCTTTAAATACTTTAAGAATAATTGCCAAGAAAGAAATTGACTAAATGCAGAACTGAAAGAAAATGGATTTTAAAACTTCAAGAATTTCAGTTAAAATAAGATAGAATTTTCTGATTTTGTTCCCTAGACTTAGACCACCGTACTTCAGTTTTGAGGCAGAGGTTTCATTCACAGAAGACTTTGAGCTCTGGAATCATTGAAAAACGAACCATATTCATTAAATTATTGGTAGTCCCCCAACTGCTGTGCATTAATAGGAATTAATTCTGCCTCATTTCAGTTCCTCAACATACTGAGCTAGAATAATTGTATCTTCTTATTTGTTCATCATTGCTTCGGATCTTAGACATAGCTTTTCCTTTCTTGGAAAAGAAGATTATAACAATAGAAAAAAAAGATTATTTCCTATGTTTTTTATTTTTCCTGCAATAGGAAAAAGATTCAGATTGAAGATTTGTGATTTTGGGTTATGCTATTTCAATTATTAAACTCACTTTTAAGCAATGTAATCACAATTGTCTTTATGCTAACAGGAAAAGAATACAGTTCTAACATTTAAATTAAAAAAAGAAAATCTCAAAACCTGAAAGGTATTAGAGAACAAAGCATCTTCCTAATTTGGAAGTTTTTCAAACTCTACATCTTCTTAATTTATTGAGAAAAAGACACTTAGGATCTTCCTGTAATTAATTTGCCCATTGCTGGGAAATACTTGTTACCTGTCATAATGTAGTGCTTCAAAATAACGTTATCAGAACTGCAGTCGAAAGGTACTCAATACCAGTTAAGTAACATTTGAAGTCCAGGAAAGAGAAGTCAAGAATTCCATTATTCCATGTTTCCGTATTCATCAGGAACATAATTAAGAGTTTATTCATTTGAGACTTACAAGCAAACAAAAAAAGTTTATGTAGTTTGCAAGGAAGTTAATATTCTGATTTTATTCTTCGAAATGTACATATAAATAGTTCTCAAGTTTGATTTTATGATAAAAGTGTAGTTTGGGAAAAGGTCATTCTAACTTTAAAAAGGTCCCGAAAACAATAGAGGCTGAAGCATTGTTAGCGTAATTGGGGGTGGAGGGAGCAACGGCAAGAATTAAGAGCAGAACACAGGTCTAGAAACAGTACCTGTCCCAAAGTGGGTCTGCCCGGCGCTGTCGCTTTAAGCAGCGCTCCTGGAAACCTCATCTACAAATCCTGGGGCGGGTCAGGGGTGGCAAGACTCCTAAGGAGGGAAACGACAGAAATGATTCTGTTCTTGCGAGCCCCAAAGCAAGAGTACTTTTCTGATGGGTAAAGTGGTATTTCTTTCCAGGCTGCAAAGCTCTCCACCTTTTTCCTTTGGTCTCAGTCAGCCCCAGCCATGGGGGCAAATCAAGTTGGGGTCAACTCGGCTGCCAGAGACCTAAGTTGCCACAAGGGTCACCGACGACCTAAGCAGCAAGTTTCCTTCGTCCAGCCTCCTGCCCCCACGCACATTGCCTCCACAGCAAACTCCACCTGACTCAGCTTGTTTAACTCCAATCCTGCAGCCCTCCCGGCCGCAGCAGGGTCAGGGGGCGCGGGTCTGCGCCAAGACGGTTAGGAGGCCCAAGTCCTGGGACTGGACGGTTACTGCGCTCCCTTGGGCGCAGCCGCTGGCGGCGTGGGCGCGGCTGGGTCACGCCTCCGGCACCGCCGCGCGCCAGCCCGCCCGTGGCATGGGAACCTGCGATTCAGTCGTCCCCGGGGACCTCCCAGCGCACACCGCTAGCCTGGGGCTTTCACCTCGATCCGCCCGGCCTGGACGGCTCGTGTCCTCCCACACCGCCACCCGTGCCCGCTTCCCGGGGTGCGCCCGGAGCCTGGCTGCTCTCCCTGCAGGTGACCAGTACTCGTTTGGAGTTCAAGATTCCCGCCGCTCCACTTGAACTCCACCCTCCCCTCTTATTATTATTATTATTTTAACTTCCCTCCGGTTAAGCTAAATTGATCTTAATCTTTCATCTCGGACGTCCCTCTAAGGGGAGTGAGCGAAGATTCCGATTGCAAGTCGCCGCTGTCGCTTGTGCCCGTCAGCCCCTCGCCCAAAGGAGACGCCCCCGGGCGGGGCGGGGCGGAGCGGGGCGGGGCGGAAGGGCCCGGGTCTGCTGCGGACGGGGCGGGGCGGAGCCTCCTCCTGCACGGGGGAGCCCCCGGGCTCGCCCCAGCTCAGACACTCTTAGCCTTGGGGCAGCTGCCGGGCGAGTCAGCGGAGTAGCGGCCAGCGGGCGATGGAGACAGAGAGACACCCGACGAGAGGAGGCGGGGTGGGGGAGGCGGGGAGAGTGCGGGGGCGGAGGCTGGCAGGGGGCGCTGGAAGCTGGAGCGGTCCGTGCGCTCCCCGCGCCCGAGGGTGCAGGAGGCTCTGAAGCGGCTGCTGCACCGCGGGGCCCAGGCGGCGGCTGGGGGGCTGGGGGGCGCTGCCGCCGCCGGGGGCGTCGCTGGCCTCGGCCCCTTTGTTCTCGCGCGCTCCCCCTCGCCGCCCACTCCCCTGCTGTCGCGCGGCGGCGGCGGTGGCGGCGGCGGCTCCTCCCGCCCGAGGCAGTCGGGCTCGGCGCCGGGGGCGGGAGGGGGCGGGGGGAGCACGCCAGCCGCCGAGAGTGGGGGGCGATGGCGAAGCTCCGGGTGGCTTACGAGTACACGGAAGCCGAGGACAAGAGCATCCGGCTCGGCTTGTTTCTCATCATCTCCGGCGTCGTGTCGCTCTTCATCTTCGGCTTCTGCTGGCTGAGTCCCGCGCTGCAGGATCTGCAAGCCACGGAGGCCAATTGCACGGTGCTGTCGGTGCAGCAGATCGGCGAGGTGTTCGAGTGCACCTTCACCTGTGGCGCCGACTGCAGGGGCACCTCGCAGTACCCCTGCGTCCAGGTCTACGTGAACAACTCTGAGTCCAACTCTAGGGCGCTGCTGCACAGCGACGAGCACCAGCTCCTGACCAACCCCAAGGTAAGAACGCCCCGCGCACCCAGGGGCTCCCCGCGAGGGAGGTTTGGAGGCAGCGTCGGTGTTAGACTCCGCGCGGGGAGGGTTCGGCGTGTGCTCGCATTGCTAGGAGGAGACCAGGTGGCGCAGGCTGTGCTCAAACCAGGAATGACTACATTAGGGAGCCCCAGGGCTCCAGTCTTTTCAGGTGGGTTTACGCGCGGCGACCAGTGGTGCCCAGAGGCTTACTTTAAAACCTGTCTTGCCTGGTCTCAGATTTTGAGGCCTCGACCCAGTCCGGGTCCTGCGCCTACCGGACTGGGTTTGGAGAAGTGCAAGGAGCCAAGAAAGTTAACTTTTCCTCCATTTAAAGCCAGTGGTTAGCGGGGATCCACCTACTCCAGCTCACGGTCAAGGTCCGAGCTTCACCTGGTCTCATCTAGAACTCAGATGGAATGACCTTCCTTGAAAGGTCGAGGGGACTCTCGAAAGTTGTGAGAGAGTTCCTCACCTTTTCGCTCTACATAGGCATTTTCAACTTGGGGTTCAAAGATAAGCTTTTGTGGCTTGACAAACGACCTGGAATCAAATGTGGAATATTGCGGGTCCATTTTGGGAAGTACAGAGGGCTCCTAGTTTTCATGAAATAGATTCTCAAAAGAGTCTACAGGGAGCCTAGTTACCCTTTGTGTTTAGGGACAGTCAGGAGTCGTCTGGAGAAAAGTAAAACTTGCTGAAAATAGAAAACCTTCAGTGAAATGTACCTAATATGACTTCTCTGACAACTTCTTTTGGTCTCGAAAGCAAGCAAGAAGAAAAAGAAAAAGAAAAAAAAAAAAAAGATAAAACCTGGTTAGGACTCCCGGGATGGAGAGCAGAGAGAGGAAGTCTCAGAAAACTGTTCCCAATGGAGAAAAATAACTTATAAAAAGCAGTGTCCTTAGCCTGTGAACTAATTGAGCTTTGTAGTGCACCTGGTTCTGGTTCCGTTTTTACTTCCCTTGATCTTTTCTGCTCTCCTTGTTGCTTAACTATCAAAGGTATGTATCTTTTTAAAAGTTACTGACATTTTTCCTTTTTTTGAGGGATCAAGCAGAAAAACAGTCCAAAAGGGAATGCATCTTGTGTTCACAGGAAAACTTTCTGTTAACTCTAACAAGATATATTTATATTAATCCAAAAGAAAAAAATTCTACATTAATATTATAATAGTATTTAAAACAAGCTTACCGTCACTCTGCAATAAAACTTGTGGTCTTACCTCCTGAACAGTAAATTCTTGAATTTGAGACATTTAAAAAATATTTCTTTTTAAAAATATGAATGACTCCTCTCAAAAAAAAAATGCTCCTGTCGACAAATGAATATTGATTTACCTTAAAAAATATCAATAATACATAAGCAGTAAATATAGGACTAAGAATATAGAATTTGGAGTATAATGTTAAAGATCTTGAAGAGGTGATAACGTCTCAAAGACAAATGTAACTTGATCCTCTTAATGCTCAGGAATTTAAAAAGAAATCTCAGGGTTTTAGAAACATCATTTTTTTTTTAGAATTAAATCAATAATGTCAAAGATAAGTGCCAACCAGTAGTAATGATTTAGAAATTATATGGCAGTTCATCATTTAGAAGTTGTTATAGTTGGTGAAACGTTGCTAATTATTTTAAGATAGTGGTTCAGGCACTAATAAATTTCATATCTATATATACATATATATGCACACACACATTAATAAATGGCTAATATCTAATCAAGACAAGGACAAATTATAATTTATTACAAAAAGACTGCTTCACAATTTTCAGGCAGTTTGAAGTATCTGGCAGAAAAAGTACATTGAAATCATTGGGACGTTGATTTTTAAATTACCTAGAAGCAATCACAATGCTTTATGTAATACTAAGATTTCTCCTCTCTCTTTTCTTTCTCTCTCTCTCCCCTGAAAATAATCATTTTTTTTCCAGTGCCAGTTCAGATCTTGGCAACAGTTGTTTTGAGAAAGTACCTGAACAAAATACATTTTATAAAGTAAAGTATTCAGGAACTGACAGAACTGGAGAAGAATATATTTATGTTACAGAAGTCATGGACAACATCCTATTCGTTTTAGTCAAGGTTTTCTCAGCCAAACCAATTTATATCTCTTTATCCAGATTATAATTATGTTGTAGCATTTATAGACTGTAAGTTTGTTCTTTAGCATCACCTTTCTATTTTTGACCAATAAATGCTCAATTTGGAAATTCTTATAGGCAGTGTGATGGAAAAATTCAGTGTAATAAAAATATTATGCCAGAGTCATGTACATAAGCAGAGTGTTTCCACAGTGTCCCTGCAATTAGGCAATACCCATTGTCCATTCCTGTTGGATCTTGGCTGCCTAGATCTTTTCTTTGCCTTACTTTACCTCTTTATTGAAGGCCTATGCTTCCCCTCTGTTTCTTTGTAGAATGTCTAGATTCCCAGCAGTGTCTTGAATCCCAGCCGCCTCCAGGCTTTTCTTCATGACCCACCAACACAAGAAACCACTTAGGAAATCACTTCTTAGAAAAATAGAATAAGGAGTTTTTTCCTCTCCCTTGAGTTTCCTGCATTAATTACAGTAAGAGGCAGGAGAGGGAAAGAATACATTGCAAATACAGAATTTCTTAAGCCATAAGCTGCTGAAGAAGATACTGTGAGTAAATTTGATCTTTGACTAATAATTTCTTTAAAATACCTTGAGTTCCTACTGAATTTATTTGTATTTTGAATCATATCCTTATTGTCTAAAGCAATCACTATATCCAGTCTTGTAATAGAGTATTCAAGGCAACAAATTGTCCACAGGGAGATTATCTCTGTGGATTAACCATAGCAAAATCTAAATTCGGGGTCAACTTCCTCTTGCTACTATTCCAGTCACTGCACTATCTCTTGGTGACTCACAGTTGTATATGCTAGGAGCTTTGGTTCTCACCTATGGCTGTACCTTAGAATCACCAGGGGAACTTTAAAAAGAAGTTCTTATGGCTGGGTCCAACTCTCCAAGATTCTGATTTGGTCTTGGGTGGGGCCTGGGCATTGATGTTTTTTAAAAGTTCTAATGTGATGATTCTAATGTGAAGACAAGATTCAAAAACCACTGTCTTAGAAAATGTTCTCATCTGCTGTGCAAGAAAAACAACCTGAGAACCAAAAAGGAGTCATTGTGATTAATATTTGTCTCTTCAGATTAAAAGATATTGTTGGTGCTACTGAATTTTTTTTTTTTTTTTTTTTTTTTTTTTTGAGACAGAGTCTCGCTCTGTCGCCCAGGCTGGAGTGCAGTGGCATGATCTCGGCTCACTGCAAGCTCCGCCTCCCTGGTTCATGCCATTCTCCTGCCTCAGCCTCCCGAGTAGCTGGGACTACAGGTGCCCACCACCACGCCTGGCTAATTTTTTCTATTTTTAGTGAGATGAGGTTTCACCATGTTAGCCAGGATGGTCTCGATCTCCTGACCTCGTGATCCACCCCTGCCTTGGCTTCCCAAAGTGCTGGGATTACAGGCATGAGCCACCGCGCCCGGCCAGTGCTACTGAATTTAGGGAGTCGGTATAAAAGGAAATTCTGAAGGAAAGGGAGAGTATTATTTAAAATTATTATGTAAATAATAGTTTAAAACCAATACGTTTAAATGAAATGAACTTGATTCCAGACATTTGCATTTGCATAATTATATACATTGGATGGCCAAAAAAAAAAAAAGGTGAGTTTTTAAAACTGCCCTCTTGTATGTGAGACAAGACAGAGTGAGTGATTAGAGATAATATGGTTATTTCATTTATTTATTTATTTATTTTTGAGTCTCATTCTGTTGTCCAGGCTGGAGTGCCGTGGCATGATCTCAGCTCACTGCAACTTCCGCCTCCTGGGTTCAAGCGATTCCCCTGCATCAGCCACCCAAGTAGCTGGGCTTACGGGCATGTGCTACCACGCCCAGCTAATTTTTGTATATTTAGTAGAGACAGGGTTTCACTATGTTGGCCAGGCGGGTCTCCAACTCCTGGCCTCAAGTGATCCCCCTGCCTCAACCTCCCAAAGTGCTGGGATTACAGGCGTGAGCCAACACGCCCAGTCTATATGTTTATTTTTATTTTGAGTTTTTTTTTCCCTTCCTCTAATAATAAAAACCTAGAAACAAAGGATAAAAGGCTCCTTCTAAGAAACCAGTACTCTAAAAGTGAGAGAAATGCATTAAGGAGAAGAAAAACTTAGGTGGGACTGAATAAGGCTTCAGGCATTATGTTTTCTGAAGTTGGATGTACCTAACTACAGGGCATGGTGGCTCACAGTCACCTAGGCCCTCTCCACATCCACTCATGTACCCTGTCCCAGTGCACTGTAGGAGAGGCAGTGTGGCCTGCCTGGAATTGTTTCTGAACTCCTTCCTGGAACATTCAGTTTGATACATTTTGCGCTCTAGAGACATCCATCATATCAGAACTACATGATAAAAGGCTAAGCAGAATTGTGATGACTTCTTTGTAACCTTTATTTATCTTGAAAAAGCGGCATTTCTTGGTTGTTTTTCCTTTGGAGATGATATTATATAATGTTTGGTATATACATAAAATTCAATCAGGAAATCCTTTTTCAGCATCTATTACAATGATCAAAGAACTGGGCAAGAAACAAGAGGGCATACAAAGATGAATTTGTTCACTTAACAAATATTCATGAAACACGTATCCTGTGCTATGTGTGCATTCAGCTGCTGAGACTAGAATATAGGTCAAAACAAAGTTCCTGCACTCATGGAACTTATATTCTGCTGGGAAGTAACAGACAAGAAATAAATGTATAATGCCATGTCATGTAATGATAGGTGGTTAAAGAAAATTTGGGCAGGATAAGAGTATAGACAGTGACAAAATACGTGAAGGGCTCTTCTTTTAGACAGGGTGGTCAGGGAAGGCCGCTCTGATGAAGTGACATTTACACAGAGACCCAAAGAACATGAGGGGATGAGCAGAGACAGAAGGGATGTAAGTAATGAATCATGTGGCTATCTGGAGACAAGAGTGTCCACCAGCTGAGGAAATAGCAAATGCAAAGGCCCTGTGACAAGTGTCTGTGTGAGGAACTATGAGGGCGAAAGTGAGGTTGGACCACAGTGAGCAAGGTGGACAGTGGGAAATGAGGTTAGGGTCCTAAAGAACACGATACGGACTTTGGATTTTATTCCAAGCATGATGGGAATCTGTGACATTAAGCGGGGCTGAAATATCATCAGACTTAGACTTTTAAAAAATGCAAATGATCCCTCTCGCTGCTGAGTTGAAAATAGAATTTATATGTATGTTTACATGCACATGCACACATTCTGACTTGTGCAGTGAGAGGTGCAGAGGCAAGACTTGAAACAGGAAGTCCTGTAGGACAGGCAAAAGATGGTGGTGGCTTAGATCAGTGGGTAGCACTGGTAAAATTTACTAATGAATTGGATATGAGGAATGAGGGAAAGAGGAGTTGAGAATGGCTCCAAAGTTTGTGTCAAGTGCAACTGGGTGAACGGAGGTGCTTTTAGTGATGGGAAAAACTAAAGGAATAGTAGGTCTGGAGGAGTGTGGATGAAAATCAAGGGTTCAGTTTTGCATATGCCTAACAGACATTAAATATGAGGATGAATCCATGAGTCTCTGTCCTCAAGGAAATTATTACCTAGCAGAGGAGATAAGGACACAAATAACTATCAAACAATGCAGAATGTCAAGTTCTACAGAGAGGTACAAACATTATGATATGAACATCCAGAGGGAAAAAGTTAGGGGGAAAGCTTCAAGGAGAAAGAAGCATTTGCTATGAGTCCGAGGATGAACAGAGTTTCATCTTGGTGGTGAGTAAAGGGAGGCAGGGCGGAATGAAGAGAACATCAAAGAAGATAAAATGCAAGAAACAAAGCTATGAGCTGTGTGAGTGTGGGGTGTGTTGGGGGATCTGCAGATGGACTGGTGTGTGTGGAACACAGGGCACGTAGAGTGAGGTCTTGGGGGTAAGGCGGGAGAGTAAATTCGAGCCCACAGTGTAGAAGACCCAGGCAGCCAGGATGGGTTTGCTAGACACTAGGAAGCCATGGTAGGAGGAATAATGTCTCCCTTCCACGATGTCCACATCCTAACCCTCAAAAACTGTAAGTGTCTTATGTCACATAGCAAAGAGAAATTAGAGTTAAAGAGGGAGTTAAGGTTGTTAAACAGTTGATGTTAAAATAAGGAGATTATCCTGAGTTATCCAGACAATCCCAATGGAATCACAAGGTACTTAAAAGTAGAAGACAGAGGCAGAAGGTCAGAGTGATAGAGTTTGAGAAAGATCCAACCAGCCATTGCTAGCTTTGAATACAGAAGAGGGCCATGCGCCAAAAAAAGCATGTAGACTCCTTCTCCAAGGAAGTGGTAAAAGGCAAGAAAATGAATTTTCCGCTAGGCATTCAGAAGAGAACGCAGCCTGGCATCTTGGTTTTAGCCCAGTGAGACACATTCTAGATTCTGACCTCCAGAATTGTAAGATAATAAATTTGTGCCATTTTAAGCCACTAAGTTTGTGTTACAGCAGCAATAGGAAACTAATACAGAAGTCAAGGACAGTTTTTGAGTAGGTGACTTATGATTAGATATTTAAAGGCATGGTCAGAATATCTCTTTAGAAACAATCTAATTTGGGCTGGGTGTGGTGGCTCTTACCTATAATCCCAGCTACTTGGGAGGCTGAGGCCTGTACCACATAGTAAGATCCCATCTCTTAAAAAAAATATCAAGGAAATTGGCTGGTCATTGTGGTGCACACCTGTAGTCCCAGCTACTCTGGAGGCTGAGGAGGGAGGATTACTTGAGCCTAGGAGTACAAGACTGCAGTGAGCTAAATTTAAGTATGTGCTTTAGGACTTTAGCTTGGGTGACAGAGCAAGACTCCATTTCTAAAACAAAAGCAATCTAATCTGCAGGATGCTATGATCTATCTGTCTGAGATTATCGTAATCTATCTCCAACCCCCATTTGTGGATGTCATTTATGAAGATCTCAATTATATCTGTAAGGTCCCCAAAACTTATGCATAAAAAAGAATCAGAAGCTAAAAATCAAAAGAGATTTGTGACATTACAATACATATCAGTTATAATTTGCTTACAAAATACATTTATTTGATCACAAACTTGCCTCATTATATAGCTTTTTATAAGTTGACACATTTTGTTTATTTAAAATGTTTTGGGCACTTATCTATGAATGAAGATGTCAAGTTTTATTTCCTTTGGGTTTAAATTTCTTTTCAGTCCTTAGCAGAATTTCAATTCAGTTTAGTTCCTAGATCAGCAGTACATTTATATTACAATTACCATAATTACTCACAGTAAAATACTGAACAGAATAGTTTTTAACATTGCATATGTTTCCAACCATTCCTCATGCTGAGCCTTAGGTATTCTCTACAACACATAAATTAATGTGTAAAAAATTGTACTTACGAGTTGTAATATCCTCTTCTATTCTTTTAAAATAACCAATATAATACTTGTAAATCATTGTGTTTATTAAGTTATTTGATTCTGTGGCCATTTTTGTAAATAAACTAGGATACATTTATTTTAAGTAAGTGCTTTCTTGAGTACTGTAATCCAACAGATTAGGTTACTAGATGGTCTCTTTATACTGAAGCACATGTGAAAAAATATCTACACTTGCTTTGTCTTCATGTAATTGATGTAGTTGATCAAATGGACTTTGAAACCTCATCTAATGTCCAGTTTACTGGTTTTAATCTAACTATATTGCAGCAGCATATATTGATATTATATTTCACTGGAGAAAACTAAATCCTAGAAAGTAGAAATTTAGTCCATTTTGTTCTTTGTAATAAATATATTTATGATTGTCTTTATCCAAACAGTTTTATTTTAAAATAGACCTAAAGAAGGGAAAACCAGACGATAATACTCTATAGTGAGTGCTGAATTTGTAATTCTTATTTTAATTACCTTTTGTTTTCTCTGTTTCAAGGATAAAAATGGCAACAAAATTCATCACTATTTTTCCCAAACCCACTTTTATTCTGGAGTTTTTTGTTTCTGTTAATTGTATCATCATTCTCTGGTATTCATATTTTTTATAAATTTCACTGCCGCTCTCTTGTTCAGTGCTATCTTTTGCTTTGATTACCATATCTGTTCATTGAGTTTATGGCTAGTCTATTTCTTCCTCCAAACCGGTGGTTTTCAAAATATGGTCGGTGGACGGGCAGCATCAGAATTATCTGTGAACTTGTTAGAGATGCACATTCTGGCTGAGCGTGGTGGCTCACACCTGTAATACCAATACTCTGGGAGGTTGAGGCAGGAGGATTGCTTGAGGCCAGGAGTTCAAGACCAGCCTGGGCAACATAGCCAAGACCACATCTCTACAAAAATTAAAAAAAAAAAAATTAGCCAGACATGATGACACACACCTGTAGTCCTAGCTACTCAGGAGGCTAAGGCTCCTTGCTTGAGCTGAGGAGGTCAAGGCTGCAGTAAGTTATGATCATACCACTGTAATCCAGCCTAGGGAACAGAGCAAGACCCCATCTCTAAAAAGAAAAGAAATGCACATTCTCAGGTCCCATCCTCGACCCAATGAATCAAAAGCTCCACCTGAGTTTCAGATTTAGTAGTTCCGTGTTGGGGTTCAACAATGTGTAGGGGTCCTATACGTATTAGCTCTCACTCCTTATTCCTCCAACTTGGTCATGGTATATAATTCTTTTTATAGATTCCTCGATTTTGTTTGCTAATATTTTATTGAGGATTTTCGCATTTATATTTATACAGGATATATGTCTGTCCTTTTCTTGTGATGTCTTTGTCTGATTTTGGTATCATAGTAATAGAATGAGCTGGGAAGTGTTCCCCCTTCTGTTTTTTTTGGAAGAGTTTGTGATTATACACCATGATGAAGTGGGATTTATTCCAGGAATGCAAGTTTGGTTCAACGTGCTAAAACCAATCAATGTAATAGATTACTAGCATAAAGGACAAGAAAAGCATAATTATCTCAGTATATGGAGAAAAAAACATTGACAAAATTTAACAATCCTTTCATGATTAAAAAAAAAAAAACCAACAAATTAGGAATAGAAGGGAACTTCTCAACCTGAAAAAGGACACCTATGAAAAAGCCTCAGCTGATATCATACTTAATGATGAAACATTGAAAGCTTTACCCCTAAGATCAAGAAGAAGACGAGGATGTCCACTCTTACCACTCTTGTTCAACATTGTAGTGGCAGTTCTAGCCAGGGGCAGTTAAGCAAGAAAAAGAAATAAAAGGCAACCAGATTGGAAAGGAAAAATAAAACTATTTTCAGAAATCACATGATCTTATATATAGTAACTCCTAAAGAGCCTCCCCTAAAATTTATTAGAGCTAATAAATGAATTCAGCAAAGTTGCAGGATACAATATCAACATACAAAAATTATATTTTTATACACTAGGAATGAACAATCCTAAAATGAAATTAAGAACACAATTCTGGCTGGGCATGATGTCTCACGCCTGTAAACCCAGCACTTTGGGAGGCCAAAGCAGGAGGACCGCTTAGCCCGGGAGTTCAAGACCAGCCTAGGCAACATGGTGAAACCCCACCTCTACAAAAATTAAAAAAAAAAAAAATAGCCAGATGTCATGGCACGTGCCTGTAGTCCCAGCAACTTGGGAGGCTGAAGTGGGAGGATCACTTGATCCTGGGAGATTAAGGCTGCAGTGAGCCGTGATCATGCCACTGCACTCCAGCCTGGGCAACAGAGTGAGACCTTGTCTCAAAAAAAAAAAAAAGAATGTGATTCCATTTATAATAACATAAAAATAAAATGTCTTGGAATAAATTTTATAAATTTAACAAAAGTACAAGACCTATAACCTGAAGAGTACAAAGCACTACTGAGAAAAATTACAGAAGACTTAGATAAATGGAAAGACATCCTTTGTTCATGGATAGGAAGACCCAATATTGTTAAGATGGCAGTATTCCTCAGGTTGATCTACAGATTCATTACAGTCTCTAGCAAAACCCCAGCTGGATTAGTTATTTTTTTCTTTTTGCATAAATTGACAAGCTGATTCTAAAATTCACATGGAAATGCAAGAGAACCATAATAAACAAAACCATCTTGAAAAAAGAGAACAAAATGGAAAGATTCACATTTCCCGAGATACACTGGAAATATTGCAGATTTGGTTCCAGACCACTTCAACAAAGCCAATATTACAATAAAAGAGTCACACAAATTTTTTAGTTTCCCAGTACATATAAAAATTACATTTATACTATATTAATGTGCAGTACCATTATGTCTTAAAAATGTACATACCTTAATTTAAAAATATTTTATTACTGAAAAATGCTAGTAATGATATGAGCATTTAGAAAGTCATAATCATTTTGCTGGTGGAGGATCATGCCTCGATGTTGATGGCTGCTGACTAATCAGGGTGGTGGTTGCTGAAGGTTGAGGTGGCTATGGAAATTACTTAAGCTAAGACAACGAGGTTTCCTGCATCAATTGACTCTTCCACAAAATGTTTCTCTGTTGCATGTGATGCTATTTAATAGCATTTTACTTACAGTAGAACTCCTTTCAAAATTGGAGTCAGTCCTCTCAAATCCCTCCACTGCTTTATCAACTCAGTTTAGGTAATATCTAGGTTAATTGTTGTCATTTGTCATTTCAACAGTGTTCACAGCATTTTCACCAGAAGTGGAGTCCATCTCAAGAAACCACTTTCTTTGTTCATCCAAATGAGGATTTGCAAATCCTCACTTGTTCAAATTTTATCATGGGATTCCAGAAATTCAAGCTATACTTCTAATTCTAGTAGAATCTCTTCAAGCTCTACTTCTTTTTTTTTTTTTTTTTGAGATGGAGTCTTGCCCTGTTGCCCAGGCTGGAGTGCAGTGGTGTAATCTCGTCTCACTGCAGCCTCCACCTCGCGAGTTCAAGTGACTCTCCTGCGTCAGCCTCCTGAGTAGCTGAGATTACAGGCATGCACCACCACACCCAGCTGATTTTTTTTTTTTGTATTGGTAGTAGAGACAGGGTTTCATCATGTTGGTCAGGCTGGTCTCAAACTTCTGACCTCAAATGATCTGCCTGCCTTGGCCTCCCAAAGTGCTAAGATTACAAGCATGAGCCACCGCACCCGGCCTTCAAGCTCTACTTCTAATTCTAGTTCTTTCCTATTTCTACCACATCTGTAGTTACTTTCTCCATTGATGTCTTGAACACCACAAGTCATCCATGAGGGTTGGAATCAACTTCTTCCAAACTCCTATAATGTTATTTTAACCTCCTTTCATGATTTACTAATGTTCATAATGGCATCAAATTGTTGAATCCCTTCCAGAAAGTTTTTCATTTACTTTGCCCAGATCCATCAGAGGAATCACTATAGCTACAGCTTTATGAAGTGTATTTTTTATTTTTTATTTTATTTATTTACTTTTTGAGATGGAGTCTCACTCTGCCACCCAGGCTCGAGTACAATGGTGTGATCTTGGCTCGCTGCACCCTCTGCCTCCTGGGTTCAAGTGATTCTCCTGCCTCAGCTTCCTGAGTAGCTGGGACTACAGGTGCACGCCACCATGCCCGGCTAATTTTTGTATTTTTAGTAGAGACGAGGCTTCACCATGTTGGTCAGGCTGGTCTTGAACTCCTGACCTCAAGTGGTTCACCCATCTCGGCCTCCCAAAATGCTGGGATTACAGGTGTAAGCCACCACACCCAGCCCAAAGTGTATTTTTTCAATAATAAGACATGAAAGTTGAACTTACTCCCTGATCCATGGGCTGCAGAATGGATGTCATGTTAGCAGGCATGAAAACAACATTAATCTCCTCATACATCTCCATCAGAGCTCTTGGGTGATGAGGTACACTGTCAATTAGCAGTAGTATTTTGAAAGGAATCTTTTTTTCTGAACAGTAGGTCTCAACAGGGCTTTAAATATTCAGTAAACCATGCTGTAAACTGATGTGCTATCATCCAGGCTTTCTTGTTCCATTTCTAAAGCACAGGCAGAGTAGACTTAGCACAATTTTTAAGGGCCGTAGGATTTTTGGAATGGTAAATGAGCACTGGCTTCAACTTAAAGTCACCAGCTACACTAGCCTCTAACAAGAGTCAGCCTGTTCTTTGAAACTTTGAAGCCTGGACTTTCTAGCTATGAAAGTCCTAGATCTTCTTCCAATAGAGGGCTGTTTCATCCATGGTGAAAATCTGTTGTTTAGTGTAGCCACCTTTATAAATTATCTAAGCTAGATCTAGATAACTTGCAGCTTCTACATGAGCACTTGCTGCTTCACTTTGCACTTTTTTTTTTCTTTTTGAGACAAGGTCTGGCTGTCACCCAGGCTGGAGTGCAGTGGTGTGATCTCTGCTCACTACAACCTCCACCCCAAGCTCAAGCCATCCTCCCACCTCAGCCTCCCAAGTAGCTAGGACTACAGGTGCACTCTACCACACCTGGCTAATGTTTGTATTTTTTGTAGAGATGGGGTTTGGCCATGTTTCCCAGGCTGGTCTTGAATTTGCTCAAGTGATCTGCCTTCTTCTCCCTTCAGAATGCTGGGATTACAGGCATGAGCCACCATGCCCAGCCCGTTTTGCACTCTTATGTTATGAAGATGGCTTCTTTTCTTAAACCTCATGAATGAACCTCTGTTAGCTTCTGTAGCTTCCTCACTTCTGGCAGCCTTCATAAAATTAAAGAGGGTAGAGCATTGATCTGGATTAGGCTTTGGCTTAAAGAAATGTTGTGGCTGGTTTGATCCTCTATCCAGACCACTAAACCTTTCTCCATATCAGCAATAAGGCTGTTTCACTTTCTTATCGTTCGTGTGTTCACTAGAGTAGCACTTTGAATTTTTTTGCAGAAGCTTTTCCTCTGCATTCACAACTTGGCTGTTTGGCAGAAGAGGCCTACCTTTCAGCCTGTCTCAGCTTTTGATGTGCTTTCCTCATTAAGCTTAGTCATTTCTAGTTTTTAATTTAGAGTGAGAGACGATGACTCTTCCTTTCACTTGAACACTTAGAGGCCATTGTAGAGGTATTAATTGGCCTAATTTCAATATCGTTTTGTTTCAGGAATAGAGAGGCCCCAGAAGAGGTAGAGAGACAGGGGAACAGGTGGTTTGGTGGAGCCCTTAGAACACTCACACATTCATTGATTAACTTTGTCCTCATATGGGCATGGTTTGTGGCATCCCCAAAGCAATTATAATAGTAACATCAAAGATTACTGATCACAGATCACCATAACAGATATAATAATCATGAAAAGTTTGAAATACTGTGAAAATTACCAAAATGTGGCACAGAGACATGAAGTAAGTGCATGCTGTTGGAAAAAATGGTGCCAATGAACTTGTTCTCAGGGTTGCCACAAACCTTCCATCTGTAAAAGAATGCAATATCTGCAAAACACAATAAAGCAAGCAATAAAACGAAGTGTGCCTATACAACAAAGCTACAGTACTCAGGACTGTGTGATACTGAATAAGGATGGACCTACCAACCTATGGAATAGAACTGAGAGTCCAAAAAAAAAAAAAAACCTATACATCGTGGACGGTTGATTTTTGACAAGAGTGTCAAGAGCATTCAATAGGGAAAGAACAGTCTTTTCAATCAGTGGTGCTTGAACAACTGAATATCCACATGCCAAGGAATGAAGTTGAACTCTGATTGCACATTAAAATAATGGATGGGAGACCTAAATATAAGTGCTAAAACTTTAATGCTTGAATATGATACTAAAAGCACAAGCAACTAAAGGACAAATAGATACATTGGACTTAATTAAAATTAAAAACATTTGTGCTTCAAAGGACACCATCAATAAAATGAAAAGACAACTGTAACAGAAAGAAAATATTTGCAAATAATGTATCTGATAAGTGTCTAGTACCAAGAAAATAATGAAGAATGCTTACAACACAACAAGACAAATAATCCAATTTAAAAGTGGGCAAAGGATGTGAATAGTTTTTTTTTCCCCAAAGAAGGTATCCAAATAGCCAATGAGCACATGAAAAAATGTTTGACATTTTTAGTCATGAGGGAAATGAAAATCAAAACCCCAATGAAATACCACTTCAGATCCATTAGAATGGCTGTAAAAAAGACAATAACAAGTGTTGTCAGAATAAATTGGAATCTTCATACAAGAATGTAAGAATGAAAAAGATAACAGCCACTTTGGAAAACAGTTTGACAGTTCCTCAAAATGCTAAACAGTTTCCCTGTGACCAAGCAACTTTTTCCTAATTATATATCCAAGAGAAACGAAAACATGTCCATGCAGAAACTTTGTACATGACTCTTCATAGCAGCGTTATTCATAATAGCTAAAAGGTGGAAACAAACCAAACATCCATCAACTGATGAATGGATAAATGAAATATGCTAATTCATACAATGGAAAATTACTTGGCTATAAAAAGAATGAAGTGTTAATACAATATGGATGAACTTCAAAAATATGGTAAGTATAGGAAGCCAGCCACAAAAAAACACACGTTATATGAGTCCATTTACATGAAATGTCCAGAATAAGGAAGGAAATCTATAGAGACTGAAAGTAGGTTAGTGGTTGCCTAAAGCTAGAAGGCATGGGAAGATTGGGAATGACAGCTAAAGGGTACAGGGGTCTTTTTGGTGTAATGAAAACATTCTAAAATTGATTGTGATGATTGTTGCACACCTCTGTGCAATCTACTAAAAACCATTAAATTGTTCACTTTTAATGGGTAAATTGGATGGTATGTGAATTATATTTCAATAAATCTCTTGCCCAAAAAATAATAATGAATGATTGCTTTGCAAATTTTGGCATTTCAAATAACTTGTAAAGCAATGTATTATTCAGCAAGTGGTGTTAAAACTGCCTATTATTTTTTGGAAATAAATTTTAAAAAACTAATTTTCTAAATTTAAAAACTTGTTTGGAAAATACTAGGAATCATCAAAATGTTATTTGGAAAATATTTACTTAAAAATATACATCTAATTAAAATTAAAATTTTAGTTTTGATGGCATAAAATTTTAAAGGTACAAAAATAAATTATGAAAGTACTAAATAAAATTTGGGTAAATATATATTTTATACATTAATATTGTACATATGGGGTGGGCAAAGCTTTTCTAAACAGTAGCAAGGACAAATCATAAAGGAATACACTGATTAATGATATAATAAGGGAAAACTTACACTTTTTTTTGAACATTAAAATTGAAGGAAAAATGATAAATTTGGACAAATGTTTGCAACATGGTGGGGAAATGATTAAAAAGTCAACATATGAAGTACTCTTAGCAATAAAAGACCATCTCTTCAGTAAAATACTAGGCATGAACATGCGTAGGCAGTTCAGTAAAGAATTACAAATAAAAACATGAAAAATATGTGTTACCTCACTAAAAATCAAAGAAATACAGTCATTCATTGTTTAAGATGATTTTGTCCTGTGAACATCATAGAGTGTACTTACACAAACCTAGATAGTATAGCCTACTACACACCCAGGCTATATGATATAGCCTATTGCTCCTAGGCTACAAACCTGTATGTATGAGTGTACTGAATACTATAGGCAGTTGTAACAGAATGGTACGTTTTTGGGTATCTAAACATAGAAAAGGTACAGTAAAAATACAGTATTATAATCTCATGAGACCACCGTCATAATTGCAGTTCATCATTGACTGAAATGTCATTATTCAGCATAGGACTGTACTAATCAGATCATAATTATGTAAGGTGATGGACGTGCTAATTAGATTGTGGCAGTTATTTCACAACGTACACATATATCAGAACATCACGTTATATACCTTAAATATGTACAATTTTTATTTGTCAAGTATATTTCAGTAAAGCTAAGGGGAAAAAAGAAATATTAATTAATGCAATGTTGAGATACCTTTTCTGCCTATCAAGTTGGTACATATTAAATTGGTGGCAATATGGGGATGTGGGCAGTCTTGTGCACTGCTGGTGGCAACATGTTGCAGGAGCAGTTGCATGTCAACTTGGAAATACATATCAAAATCCTGAAAAATACATGTCTTAGGGTCTTAGGGCTGCCATAACAAAGTACGACAAACGAGGTTGCTTAACTCAACAGAGATTTATTTGTCCACAATTCTGAAGTCTGTAAGTCCAAAATCAAACAGGTCCATGCTCCCCTGAAGGCTCTAGAAAAACACCCTTCCTTGCCTCTTCCTAGCAATGGTTGTTTCCTGCAATCCTTGCATTCCTTGGCCTGCAGTTGGCATCACTCCAGTTGCTGCCTCTGTCTTCACATGGCCTTTTTCCCTCTGTATGTGTCTCCGTATCCCTTTCTTCTTTCTCTTATAAAAACACCAGTACAGCCAGGTGCGGTGGCTCACGCCTGTAATCCCAGCACTTTGGGAGGCCAAGTTGGGTGGATCACTTGAGGCCAGGAGTTTGAGACCAGCCTGGCCAACATGGTGAAACCCTGTCTCTCCTAAAAACATAAAAATTAGCTGGGCTTGGTGGTGTGCACCTATAACCCCAGCTACTCAGGAGGCTGAGGCAGGAGAATCACTTGAACCCAGGGGGCAGAAGTTGCAGTGAGCCGAAACCGTGCCACTGCACTCCAGCCTGAGTGACAGAGCAAGATTCCATCTCAAAACAAACAAAAAACACCAGTCATTGAATATAGGGCCTACTCTAATCCACTGTGACCTCATCTTAACTAATTCCATCTGCAAGACCCTATTGTATTCATGTAAATTGAAAATTTTTATATGAAAAAAGACTATATACAAAGATCAAAGATAAATGACAAAATGGAAAAAATGCACACCATTAATACGATTTTTGACCACCTGTAGCTTCTAAATTTCTCCAATAAAGAAGGCTTATTTTTATGAGAGAAAACTGAGAACTGTTACTTTAAAATAAATGCTCTGTGAAACACAAGAGACTAACTATTACAACGGAGAGGATCGATGTATTAAGATAAAACTACCTTCTTACAAAACCATGCTGTTTTACTTAAATACCCCTCTCCCATCCCAACTTGTCACCACGATAATGAATGACTGAAAAGGCCTCTCACAGTCCCCGTTGGGGAAACATCTCTGGATTCACTAACAGAGTCTAGGACAGAGCTGGGCACATAGACATTTGAGAAGCTACCTGGTATAATGGAAAAGGCCAGTCTAAGTGTAGTGGCTCATGCCTGTAATCCCAACACTTTCAGAAGTCAAGGTGAAAAGATAATTTGAGGAGAGGAGTTTGAGACCAGCCTAGACAACATTGTGAAACTCTGTTTCTAAAACAATTTTTTTTTAAATTAGCCAGGCGTGGTGGTACACACCTGTAGTTCTAGCAAGACGGTAGGATCGCTTGAGCCCAGGAGTTTAAGGTTACAGTGAGCTATGACTATGTCACTATACTCCAGCCTGAGCAACACAGTGAGACCCTGTCTGAAAAAAAAAAAAAAAAAACAAGAAGAAGAAGAAAGAAAAGGCCCATGTGCCTGAATCTAGATGCTTCCTGTTTAAAGGTGAACATCTATAGGTCAGTCACTTAACCTCTTGATGAAGAAACCTTTACAAGCTGAGGACTATAGATGATATATATAATGTTCCAAGCAGATATTATTGATAAATACTTCTGGAATAAATACATCTTGGTATTTGTATTTGTAGTTACTGAGGTGTCAAGCGGGGAGAATTTCACAGATGAGGACAGAGTTTAGGGACTTTGTCACAAACTTTAGAATTGTTAGTTCAACAAATGTTTATTGGGTATCTGCCATGTTACAGGCACTATCCTAACTGCTGTGAATGCGGTCTGATTCACAAAACCCCTCCTGGGTTGGAGCTTTCTTTCTGGCACAGTCTCTGGAGGACATCACACAGTGTTGTGGTGGGGTGCATTTCTCTTGGATTTGAGAGCATCTACCTCCTCAATCTGTTGAGCTTTCTTTCATCTAGCTTTATCTCCCATGTCCCTGTGATGTACTGAATATTTTCTTCGGTTAATGTCAAACACCTTTCCCTTCAATGTTTTTAATGAACATTTATTTGATTTTGCATAAGAGTTGGATAGAAAATTAATAGCACAACTTTATAGCCTTGAAATTTTTCAGGGCTTCAAAATTCCCACTGAAGATATGCTGAGCATCTTCAACGAGTGCAGAATTGTCTTTGTTTTTGGAAAGATAAATTCAGTTATGAATCCTCAGCAAGTTTAATTGCCAAAGAAATGTTCTTCAAAAATACAAAATTAGAAACAAAAATGAGGAAACAACCACAAATACAGGAAAAGTTAAATGAACTTCAAGTGAATACTTTGATCAATTCTATGCCAATAAATTTGAACTCATAGGACGAGATAATGATTCTTAGGATAATATAAACTTCCCAAATAAAACAATCTATAGAGATTTCTAAAAAATAGACCAATTACCATAGAGGAAATGGAGAAAGCTGTCAACGAACTACAACTGTAAATGTTTCCAGGTCAACTCTGTGAAAACAGATAACTTTAATCCTACTTTAAACTATGCCAGAGAAACAGAAATAAGGAAAACTTCCAAATTCTTTTCATATATTTATGATTACATTGAAACAAAAACCTATAATAACATATATATACAGATGAAAATTACAGGACAGCTTCTCTTAAGAATATTTACTTAAAATCCAAAATGAAATTAGTAATCTCAGTGATGGCGGTATCAGAGGTTTCTAAATTTTATTTTTGCTTATCTCTATTTTCTAAAAACCTTTTTCAGACAGTCACATACCTCATCTTGTAAGTCTGAGGCATTGTGATAGTGGAGATCTTGTTTCAGAGATTACAATATATGTTTTTATAGATAATGGGTCTGTCTTCAAAGTGGGTCTAATTATATAAATTTTCACAGATTGATTTCATAAAAATTAATTTTTTTATGTAGTAAATGTACCACAAATAAAGACAAGAAAAATCAGGAGGGAAACTGGGATTGTGAGACAATTTTTTTTTTAACTATATGAAGACTTTTAAACATCAATGAGAAAATGACCAAGATAGGCAAAGATCATGGATGGTCAGTTTGCAGAAAAGAAATGTTCATTTAAAAATGTAAATTAAAATAAGAAGCTCCATGTTTCACCATCAGAAAAGTTTAATTGTAGCCTTTTTGTTTGTTTGTTTGTTTTTTTAAGGACATGGGGAAAGGTGCTCTCATGAACTCTCATGCAGGTTCTTTGGAATACCATAATTACAGTTTTTGAAAATACATGCCAGCTTTTATTCCTGTTCTCACACGTGTGCATAGATGCTGGTACAAGGAAGTTTGTTGCTCTTTTGTTTGTAATTGCAAAAGACTAGAAACTTCTATAATGTTTTTCATTAGAGGACCAACTGATAAATTTTGACACAACTATGCAGTGAGCATTCAAAAGAATGAGACCTCTATCTGTACACATGAGAGCACTAAGATATTTTGGGTAGTGAAAGAACAAAGCAATAAACAGAAGAGTGTGCTCACATTCTTGTTAAGATAGAGTACAGAGAATATCTGGAAGAATGCACAATGACTGTTAAGCATAACTGCCTGGGGTAAGGGTCAGTCAGAGGGAGACATTTCATTTTGTAACCTTTCCCACTGTTTGCATTTTTACGTTGTGTGTCTATTATGCTTTATTTTTGTTGTTTTTTTTTTTTTTTTGAAGGGAAACAAAGCTTATTGCTTTCTTAAGCTTTTATCATATATTTCCAAATTATACTAAATAAGTAATAAAAATGTATCATTCCGACAGCTGTGTGTGAAAGAGCCTATTTTTTGCAGATACTTGTCTGCACGGGATATTGGCTGTGATTTTCATTTTTAGCAGTTTAATTTTGCCAGCACCTTTGGTATCTAGTTTGTTTGAACATTTCATCACATATTTGTGGGCCATTTTATTTCTTCATTTGTGACTCACTGATTCATCTTTTTTTAATTTTTTAATTTTTTTTTTTTTTTTTTTTTTTTGTGAGACGGAGTTTTGCTCTTGTTGCCCAGGCTAGAGTGTGGTGGTACAGTCTTGGCTCACTGCAACCTCCTTCTACCAGTTTCAAGCAATTCTCCTGCCTCAGCCTCCCAAGTAGCTGGGATTACAGGCGTGCACCACCATGCCCAGCCAATTTTGTATTTTTAGTACAGACGGGGTTTCACCATGTTGGTAAGGCTGGTGTCAAACTCCTGACCTCAAGTGAGCCACCATGCCTGGAGTGTTGTTTTTTTTTAATTGTTTTAATTTTTGTGGATACATAGTAGGTATATATATTTAAGAGGTACATGAGATGAGTTTTGATGCAGGCATGCAAAGTGACATAAGCACATCATGGAGAATGGGGAATCTATCCCCTCAAGCATTTATCCTTTGAGTTACAAACAATCCAGTTATACTCTTTAAGTTATTTTAAAATGTACAATTATTATTGACTAGAGTCACCCTACTGTGCTATCAAATAATAGGTCTTATTCATTCTTTTTATTTTTATTTTTTGTACTCATTAACCATCCCCACCTCCCCCACAGCCCTCCACTACCCTTCCTAGCTTCTGGTAACCATCCTTCTGCTCTCTGTCCATGAGTTCAATTGTTTTGATTTTTAGATCTCTCAAATAAGTGAGAACATGTGACCATTGTCTTTCTATGCCTTGCTTATTTCACTTAACTTAATGATCTCCAGTTCCGTCCATGATGTTGCAAATGATGGGATCTCATTCTTTTTTATAGCTCAATAGTACTCTATTGTATATATGTACCCCATTTTCTTTATCCATTCATCTGTTGATGGACACTTAGGTCACTTCCAAATCTTACCTATTGAAAACAGTGCTGCAACAAATACAGGAGTGCAGACGTTTCTTTGATATACTGATTTCTTTTCTTTTGGGTATATACCCAGCAGTGGGATTGCTGAATCAGATGGTAGCTAAATTTTTAGTTTTTTGAGTAACTAAATTGTTCTCCAGTTTAGTTACTCAAAACTGTTCTCCAAACTGTTCTCCCTAGTGGTTGTACTAATTTACACTCCCACCAAGAGTGTACAAGGATTCCCTTTTCTCCACATCCTTGCCAGCATTTGTTATTGTCTGTCTTTTGAATAAAAGCCATTTTAACTGGGGTGAGATGATATCTCATTGTAGTTTTGATTTGCATTTCTCTGATGATCAGTGATATTGAGTACCTTTTCATATGCCTGTTTGCCATTTGTATGTCTTGATTATTAATTTTTAATTAGAATAGCAGTGTGACTTCAGATGTGCCTCAGTTCCCTCACCTGTAAAATGAGGATTATAATAGAGCCTGTCTCCTTGGGTTATGAGGAGTAATGAGTTAATATATGGAAAGCACCTAGGATAGTTCCTTGCATATGGTAAGCCTTCAGTGAATGTTTGCTCTTGTTATTATGAACATAGTTTTGAAAATCAAATTGCACTGTACTTTTATTTGAGGGTAAGGAGTAGTACTCCACTGCTCCAAACCCTTGTGCCACCCAGAGATAACTGGTTTTAACTATTTTTAAGGCTTTTTTTTTTTTCTGTTTTTTACCTCTGTGTTTCTAAACAATAGGTTTTCTGATGTATGCAGTTGAGATACTGTTGACCACCTATGATGGATTATATGGACTTAGCTTTCTTGCACCACACCATCCTACCCCATTTTCCTCTCTTTATTCTTTAAATAAATATGATTCTATCATAATTTTTGGATAAATTAATATTGAGTGCTCAACTTATTTTAACTATGTAAAGTACTGTTCACTTCTATAACTTATTTTCCTTGAGCTAAGAATCATGTCCCTTTTTTATTTTCTTACTTTCCTGTACCTTTCCTGTGTACCTTTCTCTTATTTTTCCAAAATTCTCCTGCAGAATTGTAAAACCCATTTGTATACTGTTTGTCATATGACCATTCTCAATAGGTAGTCATTTAGTTCCACATTTCTCTCACTCTTTTTAAAAATTTCTTAGCCAGGCATGGTGGCTCACGCCTGGGATCCTAGCACTTTGGGAGGCTGAGGCAAGCAGATCCCTTGAGCCCAGGAGTTTGGGACCAGCCTGGGCAACATATTGAGAATCTGTCTCTACAAAAAATACAAAAATTAGCTGGGCATGGTAGCATGTGCCTGTAGTCCCAGCTACTTGGGGGGCTAAGGCAGAAGGATCACTTGAGCCTGGGAGGTTGAGGCTGCAGTGAGCCAAGATCACACCACTGCACTTTAGCCTGGGTGACAGAGTGAGACCCTGTGTCAAAAAAATAAGATCAAATAAAAATTTCGTGGGACACCCTTGCTGGGCCCCATCTGCCTACTTCTCATACTGAACTGGATGCACCTTAGGCCTGCTGCATTTTTCTTGTGTTGAGTACCTTGTTTCCTTGATCCCATGCCTTCCTCTTTCTTAATTTATTTCTTTGTTTTGGTGGAGTACATCCTCAAATAGCTTTCTGAGAATGGGTCAATGGGAAATAGAATTTGTAGGCCCATGTATAGATCAGAGTTCTATTTCTGAGGATTTAACACACTCTAATCATGTTACTTGAAACAAGTTTACTATTTGTTAACCAGTGTCCATAAAATATTGTAGGACTGTACCTCCATCATTTCTTTCAAGAGAAATAAACAATCAGATGTTCTGCCCAGAGTTATGCTCAATGAGCTCAAATTTGTTCATCCATCAAAACTGATCATAGGCTTTAAGAACCTCCTGGCACACTGCAGAGTATTCCTTGGGGTCTGTATATCCCAGTATGAGGAAAACCAACCCAGATTAACAACTGCATTTTAGCACAAGATGGGGCAGGTGGTGGTATAAAAAGAGAAGGTGCCTTGGGAGTGTGAGCCATTTGCTTCTGAAATTTATTTGCCAACAAGTCCTGCTTCAGCCCTGTAAATCCCAACTTTATGTTTTAGTGAGTCAAAATAGCCCAGCATACAGTGGGTAAAATGGTAAATTGATGTCGCATGTTCAGGCATTCAGACCCTACTGGGACCCAGTAACAAACCACTTGTTTCTCAAAAGGAGAATAGTCACTTGCCAAAGAAAGCATGGGTTTGCTTTATACCATCAGGGCTCTCTCTGGGCTCCATATATCCGCTGATCTGTCATAGACTCTTGTTTGTTATTGAAGCCACTGAGCCATAGAGATGAATTGAGACAGCTTCCTGCTCTGTAGCCTTGAGCAGGTTTTCCTGCTCTGATTGCTACTGAAAGCTGGCAGGTTCTGGGTTACTCAGTATATTGATCAGAGAAGCAATCCCAAATGTCAGTATATGTTTCCTCCAAAATATGAAGATGCTATACTTTCAGGATCTGTAGGAATAATCGTGAAGAGAGTTCATGGACTCCCTGGGCCTATTGTGACACTAACTTGGACCAAAACTTCATTTTCCCCTGACCCCCATGAGCTCTCATTCTAAGCACAGGTGTACTTAGAGTCCCCAGGGATTAGCATTAGCATAGAGCCAGTGTTCAATACTATTCTGAATGTCTGCCCTTTCTGCTCTATACTACTCTGCTACATGTCGGCATGTTCTGCTGGGAAAGGCTAGATTTTCAGTAGGTAGGACTTGAGGTTCTACCACAAGGGCTTTAAGTATAAACCAGCCCCCTCACCCTTCCTCTAAGGAGCTTTGGGCCTGGGATTGGCTGAGGAGTCCTACCTTACATCACAGTGACTCATAGACTTCATTTCATCAAACCTCAAGTGTTTTTATACTTTCAGGTATGTAAATAAAGAAGAACCTTAGAAGGTTATCCATTTATTTTAATCCTAGATGTCCTGTGATCTCAGCCACTGTCAAAGATCCCTGTGGCTCAAGTCATTTTTCATATGTTCACACATTCTTTTATTTTTTATTTATTATTATTTTTTTTTAGAGAAAGGGTCTTGCTCTGTCACCCAGGCTGGAGTGCAGTGGCACAATCATAGCTCACTGTAACCTCAAACTCCAGGGCTCAAGCTATCCTCACCTCTCAATCTCCTGACTAACTATGACTAAAGACATATACCAGTACACCCAGCTAATTAAAAACATATGTTCTGTAGACAGAGGGTCTTGCTATGTTGCCCTGGCTAGTCTCGAACTCCTGGGTTCAAGCAGTCCCCCTGCCTTGGCCTCCGAAGGCTCTGGGATTACAGGTGTGAGCCACTGCGCCTGGCCTAAGTTCACAAATTCTGTGGGTCAGAAATTTATAAAGGACACAGAGAAAAATATAGTCTGAGGTCCTCTCCACATAGGCCTTTCATGTGATCTCTCATTATGGGCCAGTTTGGGTTTCCTTGTAGAATACTGTCTGGAGACCAAGGATGAGCATTCTCGAGAGAGATGCAAGCAGGTGCTTTATCACCTTTTCTTATCTAACCTTGAAGTCACACTGAATCATTGCTGTAATCAATGGCTCATTTATGTGCTAAGGAAGAGAAGCTAGACCCCCACCTCTCAATTGAGGAGTGCCAACATCACATTGTAAGAGTATGTGAAATGGGATGTATATTAATGCAGCTCTCTTTAGAAAACATATTCTGCTACAAATAGGAAGCACCAGTTTTTTTTATCATCACCATACTGGTTCTAGAGGACTTAAAATAGACAGGGCTTGTTGATCCCCTTCATGCAGAAATGATGGTTGTAATATTTCATTGAATATATATCCATACATACACACATTGAATTTGTGTACCTTACAGTACACAATATAGCTACAAATAATGCCATCAATGAAGCCATCTGAATGTGTGCATGAACATTTAAGAAAGTTTTATTTCATTTCAGTGTCATAAGAGTATTGACCATCTCCATTAGAGAAATGCAAATCAAAACCACAATGAGATACCATCTCACACCAGTTAGAATGGCAGTCATTAAAAAGTCAGGAAATAACAGATGCTGCCGAGGATGTGGAGAAATAGGAATGCTTTTACACTGTTGGTGGGAGTGTACATTAGTTCAACCATTGTGGAAGACAATGTGGTGATTCCTCAAGGATCTAGAACCAGAAATACCATTTGACCCAGCAAATGGTATACTGGGTATACTGGGTGTATACCCAAAGGATTATAAATCATTCTATAAAGACACATGCACACGTTTGTTTATTGCAGCACTGTTCACAATAGCAAAAACTTGGAACCAACCTAAATGCCCATCAATGATAGACTGGATAAAGAAAATGTGGCACGTATACACCATGGAATACTAATGCAGCCATAAAAAAAGATGAGTTCATGTCCTTTGCAGGGACGTGGATGAAGCTGGAAACCATCATTCTCAGCAAACTAACACAGGAACAGAAAACCAAACACTGCATGTTCTCACTCATAAGTGGAAGTTGAAAAATAAGAACATAGGGACATAGGGAGGGCAACATCACACACTGGGGCCTGTTGGGGAGTGGGAAACTCGGGGAGAAATAGCATTAGGAGAAATACCTACTATAGATGAGGGGTTGATGGGTGCAGCAAACCACCATGGCACATGTATGTCTATGTAACAAACCTGCATGTTCTGCACATGTATCCCATAAAATATAATAAAAAAATAATAAACTTTAAAGAAAGAGTATTGACCATCTCCTCAGGATTTTAAATTCTGATAAGGAGTTATTAAACAAATGTTTATAGGCCCTGTCATGTTTGTTATAATTATTAATAACTATTGAACTTCTTCCAGATTAAAATTTCTTGTTTTGGTGTGATTGCTTCTATTTGGATTCAACTTCTATTTTTGGCAAAGACTGTGTGTTTTTATTTTATTTTATTTATTTTATTTTTTAGAAAGAGTCTCACTCTTTTGAGAAAGAGTCGCCCAGACTGGAGTGCAGTGGCGCGATCTCGGCTCACTACAACCTCTGCCTCCTGGGTTCAAGCGATTCTCCTGCCTCAGCCTCCTAAGTAGCTGGGATTACAGGCTCCTGCCACCATGCCTAGCTAATTTTTGTTGTTTTAGTAGAGAAGGAGTTTCACCATCTTGGCCAGCCTGATCTTGAACTCCTGACCTTGTGATCCACCCGCCTTGGCCCCCCAAAGTGCTGGGATTACAGGTGTGAGCCACCACGCCCCGCCGTGTTTTTATTTTCTAACTCTAAAACTAAATGAACTATTTTGAAGATGGAATGCCATGCCGAACTTTTCAGTCTTAATAATATAACCAACCTTAGCAGTCTGCCTGAATGCAGAAGTTAAGTGAATATTATTAAATTCCAAAAATCCAGATGTCATATCAACATATGATAGTAAATTCTAACTAAAAAAACTATGCATTGGAGCATGGGTGTATTCTCTGGGAGGTAGTGAGCAACTTTTTACAGAAACATTTAAGGAGAGAGGAGCAATTCTTCAGTGAATAGTAGGTCAGATAATTTGGGCATTTTCCAACGCCATCTCCTATGCCCCTTGTCCTCCAGGCACATTAGATGACTCAGTCTTTCTGGAACATCCATACACAGCATCTGTACATTCCATTTCTTCTTGGGATGTCACCTTCCCAGCCCATTCTCTGACAAGCAAATTCCTGTTCAGCCTTAAAGACACAAATCAAAAGTCATCTCTTCTGTGAAGCCTTCTCTTATACTCTGGAGGCCAAAATATTCATGTCTTCTTTTGTAGTCACAAAGCACTTTGTAAATATGCTACTATTACTACACTGCTTGCTTCGGGGGAGGTGGAGAGGGAGAGAGAGGGAGAAGGGAGTGAGTAATAGCTAATCTTTGTTTCCTATGCAGTACTCAGCAATCAAGAATAGTTTATTGCATAAATTATCAATTCTAAAAATCTGTCATTCCAAGGGCAGGAGAGCTGTTAATAATGCAGATTCCTAGTCTTAATGAATCACACTTTCAGGAGGGTGGATCTTTTTGACAAGCAGCTCAAGTGATCTGTGGAACAGACTTTGACCATCTCTGCTCTAGGCTGGGCACCACTCTTTCTGCCCAGCCTACTCTTGCCTAAGAGCTCATTTTAGCTTCTCCTGTTCTTAGTTAACCTTGCTTTTCACATTTTCTAAGCCATTTATTTAACTCTGAATTCTTCCATAAGATTACTTTCATTTAGCTTTCAGATATGGATAAACATTCTGGACTACCTGCCCTAGAATTTAGTTTTTTAGCTGACATATAATTTCGTATATATTTGTTCAATTAACCTACATTCATAAGGACTCTGTATGTGTGTATGTGTGTGTGTGTGGGCGCCCATGCACATATGCACCCACAACATTTGAAACATTATGGAGTTTATTTATTTATTTATTTTTGAGATAGGATCTTGCTCTGTTTCCCAGGCTGGAGTACAGTGGGACGATCACGGCTCACTGCAGCCTTGACTTCCTGGTCTCAAGCAGTCCTCCCACTTCAGCTTTCTGAGTAGCGGTGACTACAGGTGTGTACTACCATGCCTGGCTGATTATTTAATATTTTGTAAAGATGAGATCTCACTTTGTTGCCCAGTGTGGTCTTGAACTCCTGAGCTCAAGTGATCCTCCTGCCTCATCCTCCCAACATGTTGGGATTACAGGCTTGAGCCACTGCACCTGACTGTTACAGAGTTTATAAATGGCTCAGTTATACTTTTTATTTCACAGTGTTTTCTGATTATATGCTCATATTATCAAAAGTATCACTAAAATTACAATGATAGCTGACAGATATTTCTTACAGGAGTTCAGAAAATGAGGGATTATGGTATAAAATATAATTAAACGTGTTCCAATAGATAATGTTTTAAGAATTCATTTTGTAACCAAATTTATTTGGAAATCATTTAATCAGCTGCATGCATGTTTTCAGCTGTATTATGTCTTTCAGTACTACCCTCCCTAACCAAATGAAGTCAATGGAAAACTGGAGAAACAAATTTCCTCATTTCTGTTTCTTATATAATTCCTAACATAGAACCCAGTCCCTGATATTTAACTAAGTAGACCACAGGATTTATGCAATAATCTTTAAATGATTCAGTAACAGAAGAAAGTTAATTCTGCCTACTCTGCCCAAACGATTGAAATGCAGTCCTCTCAAGACACTTATCACAAAGAACCTACTCAAAAACGATTCTATTAAAATATAAATCCCATTGTGGTTGGCAGAAAAAAAAATGCTGTTACAAATCTTGACAAACCCTAACATATGATAATGGAAAACTAAGTAATAATAAGTACGTAATCAAGCATTCCATGTCGTGTGATGATAGTGTCTTTTCTTAATAAACTCAAACTCATTGGAAGACTTTATGTTATTCTTGTCAGGATAGCCCACTCGGTTCCATGAACTTTGTTCATGAATGCAAAAGTTCAAAAAATCTTTTTCGAAAATATTTTTTCAAAGAAGTTATTTCATCCAAGTTCAGGCAGCAAACAATATGGGCTCTAGTGAAGGTTATTTGTGCAATAATGATATTAGAAGCCTGGAAATGCTGCCTTTGCAAATGAAAAACAAAATAGGTCAGAACTATATGAAGAAATTTCTCTAAGGAAATGCTATTGTCCTCCATGACCAAAGGCATTATGTCTATAAATTCACCTAAGTGAAATTACATCCATGGCACTGGAAACCAACCCTGAAGCCAAATTGAAACAGGAGGGAACAAGCAAAGACTTACAGTGCATTTCTCTGAGGATGTACCAGGAAGACAAAGGACTGCAACAGACTTGCCTCAACCCATCAGCTCTCAGGAGGACTACATCAATTCCATTCCAATAAAAATACTATACTGGTGCTCCAAGAGAGGGATGCAGAGGGCAGGGGATCTCCTTGTCCTAAATCAGGAGCTCCAAAGAGAGAAGACTAGGAATCCCTAAAGATAGAGATATGGAAAGCAGTAGTTAGGACCACTCTGCAGTCTGAATCCCAGCTTTTCCATTTGCCATTGGGACCTTGAGAAAGTTTTCTTCTTCTTTTAGACAGAGTCTTGCTCTGTCACCGAAGCTGGAGTGCAAGTGGTGTAATCTCAGCTCACTGCAGCCTCCGCCTCCTGGGTTTAAGTGATTCTCTTGTCTCAGCCTCCCAAGTAGCTGGGATTATGGGTGTGTGCCACCACGCCCTGCTAATTTTTGTATTTTCAGTAGAGATGGGGTTTTACCCTGCTGTCCAGGCTGGTCTCAAACTCCTGACCTCAAGTGATCTGCCCGCCTCACCCTCCCAAAGTGTTGGAATTACAGGCGTGAGCCGTGGTACCTGGCCAAGAAAGTTTTCTTAAGTCCCTCTGTCCCTCAGTTTCCTCATCCAAAAATGGAAGTAATTATAATATTTGCTCGTTTGAATTAATGCAACACTTGACATATAGTCAATAAATGCTGGTTGTGATGATGACGTTACCATGTAGGTTGTTATTTGTGGTCCTCCCCAAATGAGAGACATCCATGGTGGAACTATTATGAAGCCTCGAAAACCACCAGGCTTGAACAATCTTGAAATAAAAGGCATTTGTGTGACTGGATTCTCGAGTTCTTTTTCCAGCACCGTGCTTTGGACTTTCATTTCTAATTTATGTAAAAATTCTGGCAATCTATGATGATACACTAAGTGAATTGAGAAGGAATCTAGGGAGGATCTGAGTTAGGCTTCACAGTAACTTGAGAATAAAGATTTAAGGAAATGGAGCCATAATGATTTTTAAGAATTTGAGGTTTGCCTTAAAATGTAGCTTTTCAGACCAGGTGTGATGGCTCACACCTGTAACCCCAGCACTCTTAGAGGCCAGGGTGGGACAGTTGCGCCCAGGAGTTCGAGACCAGCCTGGACAACCAAAGGAGACAGACACCTTCTCTACCAAAAATTAGCTGGGTGTGGTGGAGTAGCTGTAGTCCTAGCTACTCAAGAGGCTAGGCAGCAGGATCACTTGAGCCCCAAGAGTTCAAGGCTGCAGTTAGCTATGATCTCGCCACAGCACTCCAGCCTGGGTCACAGAGCAAGTCCTTGACTCTTGAAAAAAAATTCTTTCCAGGCAATGTTAGTTTTAAAAAGTTGCTAGAGTATTGTTAAGTATAGATCACTTAATCTATGTCACTCTTTGGAAAGAATGCAGTGCATAAAAAGAATACTCAAATTTTGATCTCAGATTATTTTCTCCAATGTAAAAAAGTACTTTCCATCCAAAAATCCATCCACACAACCTCAGACTTTCCAAAAAAGAAAGAATTTTTAAAAAAATCTCACATGAAACTTCAGCATACCTAATACAGAACTTTACACACTCAGTGAAAGTTTTTGACCTTTTCAGAAGCATGTCAATGTAATTCTTCTGGTCAAATCTTAGGTTATCATTTGAGAGAGACATTTCTTTTAAACCTATTTCTCCCCAAAAAACTAAATAGCAAAGAATTCAAACTGAGTTAACTTAGAAATATTTAAAATCTGTTTTGATTCCATGTGGTTGTGAATTGTTCTTTCCTAACGCACTTAGTATATCTCTTGTGTCAAGTATTTACCCATTGCAAAAAGGGCTCTGATGAATTTTTAGGCCTTCACACTTCACAGCTTCTACCTCCAAATTGGGAAATTTCTCCTTCCTAGAAGAGCACAATAAATTGGCACTTGCTCACACTTTATAAACTAATTGACTATAATGTAGAAAAATATATATTTTAATAGAAGGAAACAAAATATCCAACACCTTAGAGAAAGTAAGCAATAAGAAAATCATGGTCCTCTTGTGAACATTTTTCTAATGCAAAGTGCTGGCCCCTAAGGAAGGACCTACCACACTCCTCCTCTTTGCTGGCTGGAATACTGGCTTAGTCAGGGTTCCCAGCCATCTCCCCAGTGGGCAGGATCTCTTCTGGGAAAAATACTGTGGCAGTGTTTGTAGTCCTGCCTTCTGCTGGGTTCTTTCTTGGTGTACCTCCAAGAATAGAATCATAGAAATGGAGAGCTAGAAATTATTTTGGAGATTTTGCATATTTGAAAAAATGAAGTCCAGAAAAGGGAAGTAATTTACCCAAGGCCTAACACCTAATAGACAATAGGACTGGAGCCCTATCTAATGGTCTCCATTGCTTCCAAACCCAACTGCTGCTTTGGAAGAACGCAGAATCCATAATTTCACAGACATTTTTAGCTTTGTATTATTGTTATTAATAGAAGTAGAACTATATGTGCAGAAGATAAACATTCAGTGATTCAATCATTAAAATAACATTTGCATAACATGTTGTGAATGTATGGTATATAATAGACAACCAAATTTACTAAAATTTATAATGTCTATATATTTTTAAAAAGTTTAAACACTGTGAAAATAATGTCATCATCTTGAATAAAAATGTATCCGTGTTATCATTAACGAATTCAACCAACATTTTTGCAGTTTCACCATTAGCAGACATAGTCATAAGTGTGAAAATATAGAAAAGACAGAAAACAGTTCTTGTTCTCACCTCGCCAGCAAATTGGGAAGGCTGACATAAAACAGGCAAGTATGATACTGTGTGTTTCCAGCTGTGATATCACGTGGCGTGAGTCCCATGGCAGCACAAATGAGGGGCACTTAACTGTGGTAGAAGAAAAAGAAGGCTCCCTCAAGTAGGTAACACCAAACTTGAATCTTAAAATAAAGGAGATTTAGGAACAAAGGGCATTAAAAGGAGAGAGAACAGCCTGTGCCAAGCAAGTAGGTTGACAGCACGTGGCAGATTTGGAGAGCAAGTACATCCATATGGCTGCATCCCAGAATTAAATGAGGGTGAAGACAGGCAGGGACCAGATCACAAAGAACTTTGTGCATCATGCTAAAACATTTCAGTTTTACCAGAAAATAGTGAGAAGGTGTTGAATAATTGTATGCTGTAAATTAAACAATGTGACTGAAATTATACTATAAAACTCTATGTTGTGTTTGGTTTGGTTTTTCCCTGCTCCTTAATATCAGATACCTTGGTAAAACACCTAAGAGTAGAATGTGGTAAGACCACCAGAATCTAGTTGTGGTTGTAGAGCTGACAAAAATCTCAATGTCTGCATCTATAAAATGGAAATTGTTATAGGGTTGTAAAAAGTACACAAGTTAAGTCCTGTTAAGCATTTGCGTCTGCTGTATTGCAAACACTCAATAAATAGAAACTGGCATCATCTTCGTCATCATTGTAAAAAGCTGAATTGCAGAAAATGGATTAGAATGCCGAGAGTTCATTTTAACATCTGGACTTAAGAACAGTTGTCTGATTCTGCTTAATCTATATTGCTTAGAATAATAGAGCTCCTTTAAGAGAACTACTTTGTCAGAGGCATGGCTAGGAAAAGACATCAGTTAGCAAAATACACTGATTATGTATTTGAAAGGAAATTTTCCACTGATTTTGTTGTCCAAGAGAATGTAAGAAAAGAAAACTTGGGTTTCAGCAGTTAGGAGCAGTATCCTGAGAAGAGCTATGTGCTTGAATTTATTAGTTACAGGTAGAAGACAGAAATGCCAAGGTTCATAGATAGCAATTGGGGATAAAAATAAACTTTTTTATGCCTCCCTCTGTTGACGGACAGGTCACCAAAAGAGAGAGTATATTATGCTTTTAATTTGCTATTACATGGTAACTAATTGTTTATAAAATACCCTTACACCATAATGACTGAAGTTTATTTTTTGCTGTGTTTTTGTATTTGGAATACTTTGTCCTTGTGCCAAATTGGAAATTTGGAATATAGTTTAGTAATTTCAATTTGGTTGTATTTAAAAATTAGGGAGGTCTAAATTAGATTTACTGTCTTTATAATGCCATCTTTCTATAAAAAAAAGACTATATCTCAATATTCCATAAAATAATAGGTTTACTTTCTGTATTCTATTTTGTTAGTGCTCCTATATCCCTCCCTGTAAGAGAGAAAATCAGAAGAATTTGGAAAGTGTCATGAATTGGCAACAGTACTGGAAAGATGAGATTGGTTCCCAGCCATTTACTTGCTATTTTAATCAACATCAAAGGTAAGTCAATATTTGCATGTGCCTGTTAAAATTGTTTGTAGACTCTGCAGCTTATTACACTGTTATATCATAGATTATGCCCACTTGACAGCATGGAGATAGCCTCAACTCTTCCTTGCGTGTAATTAGGGAAACCCATATAATGAATCTGCAGGACAGAGAAAAAGACTTGTGTTGTACATCTTACCCTGTGAATGTACTACAAAATGATAGTGACTTTAGGTAGGAACATTACTTTGCATTTCCTAAGAATTGCAGATTGATGCACATAAGCTAAGCAATGTGCAGATTTGCCAGCACTTTTAGACTGCATCGAATCTTACCTTTCCTTTTCCTTTCTATTCTGATGAAGTGTCAATAACATGAGTTCACACCATTAAAACCTTACTTGACTTAGTACTCAGTTTATACCATATAAACCATGTAAAGATGGTTCCTTGGACTAGGGCACTTTGGTACCCACTCAGATTAATCAGTAATTTATTCATCAAACATTTATTGAGTATTCACAATTCCTTGCTGTAGATGTTCCAGGGTTACCGCAAACCTTCACTTGCTCCCATAATCTCTGTCTTAGAAAATGGCATGACCATTCACTCATTTACCAAATCCAGAAACCTTTGAGTAATGCTTAGTTCATTTTTCTCCTTTGTACTTTGTAACCTGTGTCACCATCATGTATTTTTGTTTGTTTTTAGACAGAGTCTCACTCTGTCACCCAGGCTGGAGTGCAGTGGCGAGATCTTGGCTCACTGCAGCCTGCGCCTCCCAGGTCCAAGTGATTCTTGTGCCTCAGCCTCCCGAGTAGCTGGGACTACAGGCACACACCACCACAGCTGGCTAATTCGTGTATTTTTAGTAGAGACAGGGTTTCACCATGTTTACCAGGCTGGTATCTAACTCCTGACCTCAAGTGATCTGCCTGCCTCAGCCTCCCAAAGTGCTGAAATTACAGGCGTGAGCCACTGTGTCCAACACATCATGTTGATTTTTACCTGTATCATGACTCTTCTCTGCCTCCCCACTATCACTGTCTTAGTTTACATCCAGATTTCTCAGCTCCATTAACGCAATAGTCTTGTAACAAGTCTTCCGCCTCCACCGTGGACCCACTCCAAGCCACTCTCCATAGTACTGCCAAGGTAATCTTTCTAACACATGAGTCTAATCAGGTTACTCTGCATAGTTTTCAGAATAAAGCTCAAACATCTTGGCATGGCCTATGTCAGATACCTATTGCTGCATAACAAACCACCCTAAACGTAGTGACTTACTACAGCAATGACACTTTTTTTTTTTTTTTTTTAATGATTCTGTGGGTTGGCTGTGCTCATTTGCAGTCAGATGATGGCTGAAATAGCTGCATGGTCCAAGATGGCCTCCTCCCTCACATGCCCAGCAGTCAGTGCTGGCTGTCAGCTGGGGCGCCTCAGTATCCCCACCACCTGGCCTCTCATTGTTCAGTAGGCTAGAATGCCTTCCTTACAACATGGCAGCCTCAGACAGCATTTCAAGAGAGGTAGGCCTCGGCTCTGGAATTTGAATAATATCACTTCTGACACCTTCTATTGGTCAAAGCAAGTCCTGAAGCCAGCCGTATTCTTGAGGTTCTGGAGTAGGCTTTGCCTCTTGATAGGAGGAGCTGCAAAACATTTGTCACCACATTTAATCTACCACAGGATACAAGGCTTCTCAAGATCTTGTCCCAGGCTGTCACTTCTCGAACCTCATTTCCTTGCTCAAACTCTTTGCAATAGCCATTCTGAACTATGTGCACTTCCCAGAATATTTTATACTTTTATATGTATGCCTTTTTATTTGCTTTTCCTGCTTCTTGGCGGCCATACTGGAAACTCCTCAGATATCACCTTCTCTGGGGTGCCTTCCTTGATCCCCAATTTTGATTTAGTTCTATATCAGTTGAGATGTGATTTGTTGCAGGTAATCAGAATTTTGACTCGAAGCATCATAAAAAAAATTAGGAAATGTATTATTTTATACATCAAGAAATGCAAGGCCAGGCATGGTGGTTCACGCCTGTAATCCCAACACTGTGGAAGACTGAGGCGGGAGGATCACTTGAGCCCAGGAGTTCAAGGCCAGCCTGGGCAGCGTAGGGAGACCCTGTCTCTACAAAAAATTTTAAAAATTAGCCAGGCATGATGATGTGCACCTGTAGTCCCAGCTACTCAGGAAGCTAACATGGGAGGATTGCTTGGGTCCTACTAAGCCTTGGGAGGTTGAGGCTGCAATGAGCCATGATCACACCACTGCACTTTAGCCTGGGTGACAAAATGAGACCCTGCGTCAAAAAAAAAAAAAAAAAGGAAGAAAGAAAAAAATGAAAATGAAGGAGAAATGCACAGGTGGACGGATGTCAGGGTTGTTTGATGCAATGACTTAATAGTGTTACCAAAACCCAGCTCCTTTTCAAATCTGGCCTCAAGGTGGCTCTTTTCACAGTTATAATATAGTTGCTTCAGTTCCAGATGTCCCAGCCAGATGCAGCAGTGTCCAAAGAGAGAAAGAGCCTGTCTTTCTTGATGCATTTTTCTTGGGATTTGGAAAACTTTTCCCATCTTCCCACAGGCGACCTCCCCTCATGTATCCTTGTTCACAGTGAGTTCCTTTGCCCACACCTAAACCAATCACAAGAAAGAACAATCCGAATCAACCCCTGACTTGGGGCTAGTGTTACATCTCTTAAGTCACTTGGAGACGGGGTATACCCCTGAGTAGATTTGGGAAGGAAGAAGAAAGGGAACAAGGTGTTGTGGAACAACCAAAAATGCCAATGAAAAGGTGTCCCTCCCATATTCCACAGTCATCGTCTTTTATTTTATTTTATTTTATTTTTTCAGGAAATGTTTCTGAGTCATAATATTCCATAGGCTTCTATTTACAACTCTCTCCCAGGGGCTTGCAGGGGTTGCGTCACATAACTAGGCCACAGGAGCTTTTTATTTTATTTTATTTTTGTTTTGTTTGAGTAGGAGTCTCGCTCTGTCACTCAGGCTGGAGTGCAGTGGCACGATCTTGGCTCACTGCAACCTCTGCCTCTCAGGTTCAAGTGATTCTCCTGCCTCAGCCTCCCAAGTAGCTGGGATTACAGGTGCATGCCACCATGCCCAGCTAATTTTTGTATTATTTAGTAGAAACGGGGTTTCACCATGTTAGCCAGGCTGGTTTTGAACTCCTGACCTCAGGTGAGCCTCCCATCTTGAAGTACTGGGATTACAGGCGGGAGCCTCTGTGCCCAGCTAGAGGAACTTTAAAAAAAGAAAATTTACCACAGACCAATTAATTAGAATCTTTGGTGGTTGAAACTGGGCATTAGCATTTTGTAAAATCGATGCTAGAGATTCTAATCGATAACCAGAAACTACAGTCACTGTTCTGCCCTTTCACTTTTCACCCATTACTGGAATTGTTTGTATGCCCATTTTCCTCACCAGGCTGCACACTTGTTAAGGGTGTGGGCCAGTCTTCTTTGTTTATGTATCTCTAATATCTAGCACAATGTCTGGGTTTCAGGTAATAAATATTTGGTGAGTGAATGAATAAGTGAATGCAATGTGTCAAATTAAAAGGAGGGTTCTTTGCTTCCAAGGAATTAGGATTTATTGCTGAAAGCATATGCATATGCAAATATAAATATGATTACATCAGCTAGAAATAGAAGGGGGAAGACTGAACATTGAGGTGGCAACAATAAAGAAATCAAGGCTTGACAATGTAAGATACCTTAGGTAAATAAGTTATGTAATATGGAGTAATGAGTTTGTAAGCTAGAAAGGTAGCTTGGGGTTAGATTTCTAATGGGTCATTAGTGTCAAGCTAAAGAGATTCTTTGTCATATAGGCAATAAAAATTTGTCAAAAGTTTTTTTTTTTTTTAATCGAAGACTGACTTGAGTAGACCTTTTGAGTTAGAAAGTAACTGGTGTGAATGTTGAATGTATACTGGCTGGGAAAGATGGGTTAAAGGCAGAAAGAAAGGAGAGTACTGAGTGAAAAACATTTTTGAATGGTTACTGTGTGCCTGCCATTGTGAATGACATTTTATTTAGATTACTAAATCTCTAAATACTAGCCCCATTTAACATATGAATAAACTGCATATTTAAAAAGTTAAATAACTTCTCCAATGCACACAACTGTTAAGTGCAAAAACTGGAATCCAGTTAGTCTGATTCCCAAAGCTCCCATCGACTATCTGCTGGTCCTCGTAAGAGACTTTGAGGGCATAAACGAGAATAGTGGTCGTGAAAGTAGCAACAAGGATTATAGCAGTAAGATTTTTTAGTTAGAATCAACAGAACTTAATGACAATGTAAGTGATAAGGAAAAAGGTGTCAGACTTGACTGAGTGTTAGAAAAGGACAGTCTAGCTCTGAGTATGCTGAATTTGAGAGATTCTTAAAATATCCAGAAGATGCTTTGAAAGAGTTAGAAACACAGACTTTTAAGTTAAGGAGCAAGAGGTCAGAAGCAGTGCTATTCAGATGTGGGAATCATGGCGCACAAGCTGTAGTTGAAGCGAAGACAAAGAGTGCATATTGTGAACATTTAGAGTGAGGAGGGAAATGTTGACAGAATCTTAGGATCATCTACATTTAAGTTATAGGCAGAAGGAGATGAAGGAAGAGTGGCCAGAGGGTGAGAGGAAAATCAAATAAGAACGTCTTAAAAGGAGAGTATTTTAAGGAGAAGAAGTTAGTCAAGAAGAAGATAATTTAGGTACAGCCTTTGATAAGTACAGACTACTCATTCAAGAAGTTTGCCATGGACTACATCATACTAAATAGCAAAGAAAACACTCAACAGAGTGAAAAGGCAACCTGCAGAATAGGAGAAGATATTTGCAAACTATATATCTGCTAAAGAGTTAATCCCCTGAATATATAAGGAACTCCTACAACTCAATAGTAAAAGAAACTAATAATCTGATTTTAAAAAAGGCTAAGGGCTTAAATAGATATTTCTCAAAAATAGACATCTAAATGGCTGACAGGTATATGAAACATTGCTGAACCTCACTAATCATCAGAGAAATGCAAGTCAAAGCCACAATGTAATGTCACCTCACACCTCTCAGAATGACTATTAACAAAAAAACAAAAGACAGGTATTGGTGAGGATACGGAGAAATTGGAACCCTTGCATACCGTTGGTGGGAATGCAAAAGGATGCAGCTGCTATGGAAGACAGTATGGATGTTCCTCAAAAAATTAAAAGTAGAACTACCGTATGATCCAGCAATCCCACTCCTGGGTATTTCTCCAAAAGACTTGAAATCAGGATCTTGACTCTTCAAGATCCTGAAGAGCAGTCCTCCTTTTACCACAGCAATATTCACAATAGCCAAGATGTGGAAACAACCTAAATGTCCATCAGCAGATGAATGGATAAAGAATATGTGAAGCCAGGTGCAATGGTGATACCTGGGGTCTCAGCTAGGGGAGGCTGAGGCGGGAGGATTGCTTGGGGCCAGGAGTCCAGCCTGGGCCACATAGCGAGATCCGATCTCGAAAAGAAATAGAAAGAAAATATGGTATGTACATACAATGGAAGTGTTCAGCCTTTGAAAAGAAGGAAACTCTGCAACATGTGACGACATGGATGAACCTGGAGGACATTATACCAAGTGAAAGAAGCCAGACACAAAAAGGCAAATACTGTATGATTCCACTTATATGAAATATCTAAAATAGTCAAATTCATAGATTAAAAAAGTGGAATGGTAGTAGTTATCAGGGGCTGGGAGGAGGGGGTAATGGAAGTTACTAATCAATGGCCATAAAGTTTCAGTCAAGTAAGATCAATAGGCTCTACAGACTTGTACAGTACAAGTCAACACTTGTGTACAACAATACTGTACTATCACCAACAGTAATGTATTGTACACTTAAAAATTGAAGAGGGTATGTCTCATCTTAAGTATTCTTACCACAATAAAATAAAATTAAAGTTTCCTATGACTGGAAAAAGGCTTGGGGAGGAGGTGAGTAACTGAGGAGTGGATATAGAGAAATAAGCCTCCTGCAGATGAAAACTGTTGGAGGGAGAGAGAAAAATATAATGTATATCGTAAAGTAAAAATGGAACATACCCTGAAGAAAATGAGACAGAATGAAATGAAATGCTGAAGGAGTACGCAGATTTCTTTTTCTGTGAGGTGGGACTGTTTGAGCCTGAACCCACTGCTGTGTGAATCAGGTGCTTCCTTGAAGCTTCCTGCCCTGGACTGGGAACTGGTTTCAGAACGTTCCTGAGCTTGAGCTTGCAGTTGGAGGTGAACAAGGCACCCCTTCCACGTGCTGTCCTGACTAGCTGGTGACCATGTTGATGAACGTCCTCTCACTCCCCACTTGGGAACTGCGTGTTGTGAGGGCTGCCTCCCCCTGACAGGGTTGTCTCCTCCTGTCAGGGCATGAATTTTGAATATTCTCAGTACCCAATCAAGAAGGACTATTCCTCCAGAAGTGTGAGGTCTACCTAAAAAGAGCTAAACCAAATTATATACTAAAAGTATAAAAGTATTTTTTTGTACTCTCGCAACAATTCTGACACCAAATGTGTGGGGTATTTCCACACCAAGCAGTTCAGTTCTCTGGTGACACTAGCTGGTGTCCTACAGTTCAGTTTGTTTCTGGAGTTGGCATCAGATCCCACAAATTAAAGGGTCCAGCCCCACAAGATGACCCCCACTTCAGATGTCAAGTGCATGTCCCAGTTATCTACCTGTACTTCTGGCTGACCTTCTCTAAGTCAGGGGTTCCCACATCCTCCCTCCTTGCATTCAATAATTTGCTAGAATGGCTCACAGAACACTACTTACTATTCCAGTTTATTATAAAGGACACAACTCAGGAACTGCCAGATGGAAGAGATGCATTGAGCAAGGGGCCCTCTCCAGGCACACCACCTTCCCAGCACCTTGATGTATGCACCAACCCAGGAGCTCTGGAGTTGTTAGGGTTTTTATGGCTATTACATAGGCACGATTGATTACAGCATTGGCCCTTGGTGGTTGAGTTGATCTCTAGCCAACTCTCCCTTGCCTGGAGAGGTGGCTAGAGAGAGGTGGTGCTGAATTCTTTTTTTTTTTTTTTTTTTTGAGATGGAGTCTCACTCTGTCGCCCAGGCTGGAGTGCAGTGGCTTGATCTCTGCTCACTGCAAGCTCCGCCTCCCGGGTTCACACCATTCTCCTGCCTCAGCTTCCCGAGTAGCTGGGACTACAGGCGCCCGCCACCACACCCGGCTAATTTTTTGTATTTTTAGTAGAGACGGGGTTTCACCGTGTTAGCCAGGGTGGTCTCAATCTCCTGACCTCGTGATCCACCCGCCTCAGCCTCCCAAAGTGCTGGGATTACAGGCGTGAGCCACCGCGCCCGGCCCGAGGTGGTGCTGAATTCTAATCCTCTATTCACATGGTTGGTTCTTCTGACAACCGGTCCCCATCCTCCAAGAGTCACCTCACTAGTATAAACTTGGGCATGGTTGAAAGGGGCTTACTATGAAAAAACGAAGATTCTCCTCTCACCCCGACTACTCAGGAAATTACAAGGGTTTTACAAGTTCTGTGCCAGGAACCGGGGCAGAGACCAAATACAAATTTCTTATTATGTCACCTATAGCAGTTGTGTTAACTTTAGTACAGTAAATTTAAGCTCATTATACCTCCTTCAGAACGGATACACATTCCCTATCCATCATCTCACTGTCCCATTCCCAAACGGTGGGGGTGTAGATAGAAGCGGGGGTGGTCTATCACAGCCCAGCAGCACTCAAGACAGGATTTTTCAGCGACTCTGGGAAGGCAGGCGTTCGGAGTTTGGCTCTTTTACCATGACATATGTGAGAGGAAACAGGAGTGCTGTTTGGAGGTGTGAAAAATGGCAGCTCCCTGGTGCCATCTACTCTTAGTACACTTTTTACTACTGCTAAATATGAAATTAAAATAGACTTACTGTATGGACTCCCAGATGCTCTTGAAAAGATGAACTTTATATTTAAAGAAACCTTTAGATTTCGCTCAAATGCAGGAAATTAGGGAGAATAGTCAAGTTTTCACTTTCAAGAAAAGGGTGTTATTTTAAAAATCTAAGACAAAGATTAGAGGAGTCTTAGCTTTCCACTGGTTAAGTCTTGTTGAGGCAAGCTATATTCCAGTGTTGAGTCTGCAGTGGCTGAAGCAGCCCCGAAGCAGCTGTGCCTGCCATGGGCAGTCAGTCTCCGTGCGGCCATCCCTCTCTACACCCAGGAAGGATTCTGCAGAGGCGTCACTGGGGTGAATTCATGCCAAGGATTGAGTCCATTTGTGGCCTTCCCGTATAACCTTTCCACTCTTTGCCTCCCTTAACCTCGAGGCTCAGTCTCCTTCCAAAATGTGTAGATTTTGTTTTTACACTTTTTTATTCAGGTAAGTTCACAATTCTCCCTATATCATTTTTTCATTTTTTTCCTCAGTCTTTCCCTGGCTTATCCCTTCTCAGCAAAACCTAACTTATACCCCCTTAACGAGAATACTTTGAAACCCCCTTTTCATTGCCAGAAAACTTCTCTGTATTCTCAATCTTTTCATACAATTTTCTTTCTTCATCTTTGCCTTAACTGGCTTCTCCTTGAAGAGGGCTTGTCCCTTTGAAAATAACTATTCATTCTTCAATTCCCTTTGGATCTAAAGGCCAAAAGGAGTGATCAGTCTTTGTATCTTTTCCTCTTGTTGGAGAGCATAGAGTTTTTCTATACAGGTTTACTTTTTAGTACTTTGTTTTATACCTCTGGATAGTAGGTCACAGAGTACACGGAGCAGGCTTACACACACACACACGTCAAATGAACAAATCCAGCCATACCACCTGTGCAGTCTCTTGAATTCACTTCCTCCACCACTGCCTGGATTCAGGCTCTCACCTGGCTTGTTGAAGGCATCCTCAACTAGTCTGTTAGCCTTGGTCTTTCTCTTGTCTGTCATCCACACCACGCTAGGTTTTGTTTTGCTTTGTTTAAGCCTCCTTTTGATCTCGTCACAGTCCTTGATTAAATTTTTCTGCCTTCTTCTTATCTATAGGATAAAGGCCATGCTCTTCCAATTCCAACTTCAACTTCTGCCATTGAATTATGTGCCAGTCAAGGAAAACCAAAGACAAAACAACAAGAAAACAACAACAAAATAGCAGACACGGTCCTTGCCTTCATGGAGCCTATAGTCTGTAGTCACAACAGTAGTATAATTACAAAGTAGGGTAGTGCTATGAAGGGGAAGCTGAGGATGCTGCTATGAGATATTACAGCATGATGGGGAATTTCAAAGACCTTTCTGTGTAAATCAAAATTAGGTCAAGACCAGAGGATGTTCAAGAATTAGCTAGGTAAAAAGCTAGGGGGAGAATATTTCAGAATGAGATACTACCATGTGCCAATGTTCTGCGGCAAAAAAGAGCTTGGTGGTTTTAGGTACTAGAAGGCCAGTGTGTCAGGAGAACTGTGAATGAGTGGGAGAGTGGAGCAAGAACTAGACAGGGCTTAGATTTCTCTTAAAATGTAGTGAGCAGCCAGTCGTTGGTTTTAAGCAGAGTGGTAATATGGTCTGCTTTACATATTTTAACTTTTATTCCAGCTGCATCAGTCACCTCGAGTCATTCTGTTTCCCATACACCTTGATGCCTTTGCTCCTGTCTCTTTCTCCTCACCTGGGGACACCTGCACCTTTTTTACTTCTGGGAATTAGCACAGCACCGTAGTCCTAGAATGAACTCTAGAACCAAACGCTTTCTAGTGGCGTGGTCTTAGATATGTTACTGAAATCTATCTGTGCCTCAGTTTCCTTTGCAGAAGTGGGATATAATATCAAGGAGATGGCATGTGCCTAACCCACAATAATTCCTACAAAAGTGTTTGCTATTATTGTTTTTATTACTATTATTAAGATTCACCTCAAATGTCACTGTGTAACCTTCTCCCACCTTTTCAGGTATAATTCATTACTTCCTCTTCTGCAGTCCCACACTGCCATGGTTGCTTTTATCACACTGTTAAGAGAGTTGAATATGTACTTTTTTGTTGTTATAGATTATGAATTCCTTAAGGGCAGCAGTCATGTGACATCAAGCATCAGGGTTTACATTTCTCCTCTACCACTGATTAATTGTACGACCTTGGATAAATAGTGCAGCTTCTCCATCTTGGTTTCCTCGCCTGTAAAATGAGGATAGCATTACCCATCTTAAGAGCTTCTGTTTTGGTTTTGTAAGAAACACATTTGCACCATAGCTAATACTTAGTAAACACATATGCTTTTCTTCCCTGCCTCTGTAGATTTCTAACAACTAAGTTAGAAACAAAGTTGGGCCTGGTTATTTACTGATTGGAGGCTGAGGTGTTGAATAAATAAATAATGAGGGTTTTATGAATGAGTAAAACAACAGAACACAAAAAAAAGGAAGAAAGAAGAAATTCTGTTGTTAAAATAAATATGTTGTACTCCTGATGCTAACAGATATATCCTAATTTCTAAGTTCATTCAAAGTGTGTTTATCCTGTAGCGTATGTTTTTAAATCCAGTTTACCCTTAGCATTTTAAAGAAAGATAAACATAATGGCCTGAGCTCAAATTGAGTAGCGGTTTCTTCAGAACACAGTTTTAAAGCCATTAAAATAGAAGATGAAAAGCAACTGATTAGAAAAAGACTGCTCACTTACTTAGGGTTTAGTTTTCTTAACTATAAAATTTGATAGACTGATGGATGAAATGATCTCTAAAATTCCTTCAAACTCTCAAATTCTATGGTTTTATGATTCCCTGGTTCTGAAGACTTGTACAAAATTACAACAACTTAAGATGCTAGATAAAATCCTAATGGTGAAAGGGAGAGGCAATTAGTAAAGAAATAAATGGTTAACAGTCTGGAGCCATTTAATGGAGAGGGAGACAGCCCTGCTACCTCAACGGTAATTGAGTTTCATAATGATGACACTGAGTCATCAAAAAAGGTTAAATTTGGTTCAACCTACTCTCCTTAAAAGGCAAGGAAATGTGTAATGCATTTTTAGGAAGATTTTTACCAATAATATTTTAATATTTTATTAGTTTTTATTCAACTTAAAATTTAAGCTTTAATTATTTGGAAAATTCACTTTTGTAAATGTCTATTTCCTCTCCGTGAAGCAAGCCCATTTCAGGGGCTGCAGAGATCTTCCTGCCGCCACAGAATAGCTTATCACTCTGGTATCATGGTTGTTACTCTTTTTGTAATTTAGTGTCCTAAATTTTACACATAAAAATGCTACCATCTCAAGCTGGGAACAGTGGCATATACCTGTAGTCCCTGCTACTTGGGAGGCTGAGATGGGAGGATCATTTGAGTCCAGGAGTTTAAGGCTAGCCTGGGCAGCATAGGGAGACCCTGTCTAAAAAAAGAAAAAAGAAAGTGGTAGATGAACTGAAGAGGTTGAAATAGATAATACTGTGCATTTATGTCATGCTAAGGGGTTTAAATTTGTCCTAAGGGCAGTGGAGGAGTGACAGTCACATTTAAGTTTTAGAAAGATGAGTCTAGTGACAGCATGGAGGGTAGATTGATAGAAGCCAAAGCTGGAGGATCCATGAACAATTTGGAGACTGTTGTACCAGTCTAGACAAGGGATGGTAGGAGCTTGGACAAAGGTAGAATTAGTGGAGGAAGAAAAGGAGGAATGGACATAGGACTTGAAGGAAGTGGACTCTGCAGATTTAGAGAAGTACATGATGCTTGATAGGGGTTGAGGTTAAGAACTGGATGGAATTGGATCCAGTTCTGGCTTTCTGTCCTGGGTAACTGTTTTGGAGGCACCATTAACTGGAATGTTCTGGGAAAGCCTTTGCTTTTCTGATGCGAGTGCTACTGCCTCCTGCTTTCTGATGCCACAACAGCAAAAGGCATCATGCAGCTTTGAGGTGATAAACAGGAGAGTGGACATCTACACATTAGTAAGAGTGGAGCAAAAAGAGCCAGCTTCCTGGCACTCTTGTGGAATAGCTGCCCCTGCCCTGGCCATGCTACCTCTGGATTTCTTGTTATGTGAGACAGACAACACTTACATGCTTAGAAATAGGCATCTGAATATGTTTATAACCAATAGAGTGAAAAATGATTGGTCAGTTGTAGTTTATTTTCCCGACGTCTTTGCATTCTAAAAACAGATTGAGCTCTAAAAACAGATGCAAGCTCAAAAAAAGATGTATTTTAATATATTTATATGTTGAATTTAATTGTACCATTGGCTTCTAAGTTTTTCTTTTGGCTTTTTTATAGAGCAAATTACTAAAGAAAAAACTTTGTTTTTACTAGCAGACCTCTTAGTATACAAATGGGGAAAATGTGCATATAAAGATGGGACCTAAGATTTGGAACAAATTCCAGAGGAAAATTTTGTTGACATTGGAATGAATTACTCAATACTGTGTTTGATATTTGGTAAAAATTACTTATTTTTGTCTTCTACTCTGAGAAGTATTTCTTACAGTCTTATCATTAGAGAATAGACTGGTTCTATGGCTATTTTTTACAGGAACATATTGGCTTTTTCTTTAGACATTAAACCCAATGATATATCCTGAATCTTAAAAAACAAAACAGTAAATCTGGAATCTTACCAAAACCAAATATTTTCCATATACATTTGTGTCTGTCTCCATATTAAGAGAGATTACATCAGAATTGAAGGCTTTCTTTGGTCCCAAAATCTGTACTTTTTAAAAAAAGCAGTGATTGCTGTGGCTTCTCCAGTATGCTGTGGAATATATATGGAAGTTATTCCAGTGTTTTTTCTCAGTCTGACATCCAAATGGGTGTACATTACTTAAAATCTACATTTGAGAGTCTGTTTTCTAATGGTTAATCAAAGTGTTTTCATGCTTGCAAATTCATCTTCTAACAGCTTTTATCATCGTGGCATTAAAGTTAAGAATTTGATGTTATTAAATCACTTTTCATTTAAGATATTTTATGCAGCCTTCAAACAAAGCCCTGAGGGAATTTGGGAGGAAAAATACAAGAACCGTAGGACAAGTAGGTCATAGAGTGCAGCATCATCAGATGGTGGAATGCAGGGCAGGGCTGTGCGTCAGGAGACTCCACTCCATTTCTATCCATGGCTCTCTTCGTGACTTAGTGATTGACCTTGGGCTACTTATCAAAGAGCTCTTGCCTCAGTTTCATCTTAGATAAAATGGGGCTAGAAGTCACCAGAAACACATGTCAAATGTATTGTGGAGTTCATAGACTCATAGACTGTCAAATCTGGGAGACACTTTTCATTCATTTGCTGCAACCCAAAATGAATCCCCACCACATAATTTTTTGAAGTGTTTTCTGTTCTCTACTTGAACGACTCTTGTGACAGTGGACATCACCTCCTCCTGAAGAAGCCCACTCCATTTTTAAACGTTTTTAGTTGTCAAGAAATTAATCCTGGGAAATACCTAAAATAGGCAAATTCATAGAGACAGAAAGTATATCAAGTTTATCAGGGACTGAGGGAAGTGGAAAGTGGGGAGCTATTGCTCAATGGCTAGAGAGTTTCTGTCTGGTGAGATTTAAGTTTTGGGCCGGGTGCGGTGGCTCACACCTGTAATCCCAGCACTTTGGGAGGCTGAGGCAGGCAGATCATGAGGTCAAGAGTTCGAGACCAGCCTGACCAACATGGTGAAACCCCATCTCTACCAAAAATACAAAAATTAGCCAGGCGTGGTGGTACATGCCTGTAATCCCAGCTACTCAGGAGGCTGAGGCAGGAGAATTGCTTGAACCCGGGAGGCAGAGATTGCAGTGAGCTGAGATCGCACCACTGCACTCCAGCCTGGGTGACAGAGCGAGACTCTGTCTCAAAAAAAAAGGATTTTGGAAATAAATTATGTGAATCTAATTAATGCCACTCAGTTGTATACTTTACCACAATTTTTAAAGATTCACCGTGGTTAGTTCTATAATCTCAGTGTGGAGGTAGACCATATTGTCCAAGTGTTACAGAGGAGACAACAGAGGCTTTAAGATCACATGGCTAGGGAGGAGCAGTGTCAGGATCTGCACCTGAGTACTTGACCTTCAGACTGTGGGTGTCACCAAGTTCATATTGCCATCCCTGTTGGGAACAGATTTGTTCTCATCATTTGGGATGCTTTTCTTACTGTGCCCTGAGCTGGCCAGTGCAGAGGAAGGCAGCACATTTCTACCACCCTTGATAAATCCAGAGACTGAAACTCAGTTAACGACATGGCATGAGCTTTTTTGGCAGCTACAGCACACTATCGATTCATATGGAGTTTATACTTAATTAAACTTGCTCCCCCAACATTTGATTTATACATGCTGCTCTTTATTAAAGCAGGTTCCCCCCATTCTTAAACTGTTGAGATTTGTGTAGCATTTAAATATGCAAGAATTTAAAATTTATTCCTATATGTGACTACATCTTGTTGCTTTTGACCGATTGTTCCAGTCTCATGATTATTTTGACTCTTGATTATGGTACCCATCATATTTGTTATATCTTCCATCATAATTCTATCTTAATTGTAAGTCAAAATGGCTTTGATTTTTCTCATCCAAGTTATCGATAAAAATGCTGAAAAGGACTAGGACATAGACCTATTTCACTGCTGATCTTCCTTTGGCCTTTCATAATAGCCGATACCTGTTTACCATGCTGCCTCTGTACCAGAAACTATTTAAATGTTTTTTACATATTAACTCATTGAATCTGCACAACACCCCTACAAGGCATTATTAACACAATCCTCATTTTATACATGAGGGAACTGGAACACAGAGGTTAAGCAATATGACCAAATCACATAGCTGGCAAGTGACAGAGCCAGGATTCAAACCTCTTAGTTCCAGAAGCCTCTTCTGTAAAACTTGGACAATATGGTCTACCTCCACACTGAGATTACAGAACTAACCATGGTGAATCTTTAAAAATTGTGGTAAGGTGCACAATTTAGTGGCATTAATTAGACTTACAATTTAGTGGCATTAATTAGATTCACAGAGTCTGTTCTCTTAAGCATTCTGCTCTGGTGCTGCTAACATCAGCCAGGATTCTAGTGCATATTGGGTTAGGATAACATAAGGGACTGTATTAAATCTAATTAATAAGATTGCTATTATAACATTATTTAAAGTGCATTGTTGGTGGCAAAATAATCTGAAATGCCAGACCAAAGCATTTGTGCTGTATCTTCTACCAAGAAATTCTTTCCCCCTTTTTTCACCAAACTCTAATCTCCTGTTCTTTCATGTCTGCTGAAAAGATACTTCCTTTTTATTTTCCCAGGCAAACTTCAGTTCTCCTTCTTTAATATTACCTCTGCACTTTGTACAAATGTCCATTGCATTTTGAAATGGATTTCAACAATAAGCCAACAACAAACATTTATGAGCACCTAGAGCACATGCCAAGCATTATTCTGGGTAATGGGAATATAAACATGGGAAAATGGTGTTCCTGCCCTCGGATTTACAGCTGACTAGTGAGAGCCAACACACAAATATGGCCCTGGTCCCTGCTACATCATAGTTGTTCTGCAAATATCACATGGCTGAATGGAAGAGAGCTGAGTACCAAGAAAGTCTTTTAAAATGCCCAAATAAACATCTCTAAACTTTTTTGTGCTTTAGATTAAGATTATTTTTGACCATCGTGGCTGTTTCCTTAGTGAAACCATTGGATCCTCAGCCTTTCCTGGTGTGTATCAGTGAGCTTAGGCTAAATTAGGCTGTGGTAACAACCTGAAAATCTCAGAAGCTTGTAACAACCAATGTTTATTTCCTGTCTAGGTCTGTCTTGGGTCGTGTGCAGCTCTGCTCCATGTCATTTTCACTATGGGACCCCAGATGAAGGAGGGGCACCTATCTGGGACATTAATGCTAGTATCAAGGTGAAAGAGCAGAAAACAGGTTTCTGTAGGAATACCTGTGGCTATACTTTTTAGTGATTTTCAAATTCTTTACCATGTTTATTCCACCAATCTGACAGTTATTTACATGTGTTTTCTTGAATTTTGAATATCACATGCTACCAGGATAAAGTTAAGCTGCTGGCACATCTAAGAGAAACTTGAAGACTGATAGGGTCTTTTTCATTACTCAAGTTTTAAAATTCTATTGTTGAACTGTAAGTCACCACTTTAATTGTTATGCATATTTCTGTATAGTATTTTTGTTCTCCAAACATATTTGTAATCAATTCATCATTTAGGAAAAGAACCTCAAAATTAATTTAGCTAATTTTACTTTGCAAAGGCATTTCAAGATGTTTAATGCATTTTAACTGAAAGATATTGCTTGACAGACTACAACAAAATTGAATGTAAAAATTGAATGTATAGTAAAGTATTCTTTACTATATAATTTAGGGGTTAGGATGAATGATTCATTGCTAGCCTTGATAGAAATGCTAGCCTATTTCTGTCTTCCTACATGCAATAGCAAAATATATATAAGCTGCTAATTATTTAATTAAAAAAACCGGTGTGTAATACACTTTAATGAAATAGGCTGTTAACAATTGGGAATCTTCTAGAATGATGATATTATAACAGAAGGTAGCGCTTTCTTCAGAAAGACATGCAGCTGACTTTCCCTTCACCCCGGATATATTTTTCAAATCCTTTCTCCAGAGCTGCCAAAATAATGGTACAATACTGATGCTGGAGCTATAGAAAAGAAAATAAATTGTGGTGATGGGTAGATTTTTCTTCACTGAAGATCTAATTACAGGGAATTGGACTTAACCTAATCAGACTTTAAGGACAATTTCCTAAGAGTAAATTAGGGAACAAATTACTGTGAGATGAGTTGCAGAATCTTTTTCAGAGGTTTGGAGAAAGACAGAATGTCTGTTCACCTGTTTGGGCCCATTTAGTATTGGCTTAACCAGGCGCTGGCAGCAGTTCCTAGCATGCTGGGTCTGAAATTGTGACATGTATAGGAGCAGCAGCATTGGAGGCTCCTCAAGGAGGACAAAGCACCTAAACAGGGATGGGGCAGGTGAGTTGAAGGAACAGGAACTGCTTGTGACAGTTGTTATACACACATTGGGGTTGGCTGGGCTAGATAGAGATCGATTAAAAGATGAAGCAGGAAGAAGAACAGTAATGACAGAATGAGTAGTAAATATGATCATTCATTCTTGGAAATTATCTGAAAATAGTTGGCACAGTCTGTAAAAACACAAGCAAATACACATGCCTGTTTATGCAAATACATCCATGATATTTGCAATTTCAAACGAATATATGTGGCCTTTGGAAAAAACCTCCATGAAATCTAAGATCTTGTTCCCTGCCCGCTACCTTAATTTGCTTAAGTGACACTCTATGGCACTGGATTTTCACTTTCTTCTTTGAAGTCTTTTCTTATCCCACTAACATTTACTGAGCTCTCACTTTGAGCTTAGCAGGGTGTGATGCTCTTCTAGGAGCGGGAATACTGGGAAAAAAATCCAGGTTATTGGGAGTTGAACAAACTCACTGAGACCACCGACCATTCTTTATGGGGGCATTTGTGGTTGAGCCATGGGAGACTCAGCTAGCCCGTGTTGCTATGCCCCACTTCAATTGTCCTATCTAAGAAGCCGTCTTGATTTTATATCAAAATTCATGGGGAAAATGTGCCTTGACTTCCTTTTAAATGCCTTATTTTGTCTGTGCACATCATACCCAGGATTGTTGAGATGGTAAGAAGAAGATACATTGGCATTTGGGGGGATTCCTTACCCACCTCATTTCCTTGAGAACCAAATTCTAAAGCTCTTGCCAGCCTTACAGACACCCAATGGAATCCCTGCTCATATGCATATTTTGGGTGCATCAGTATGTTTGTCATTTTCTCCCTGGAAACGGTTTCTCACACCCACATTGCAAGTGTGTGATCTGTGATTATATCTCTTTTCTGTGTCCTCTTTGCCTGGAGCGAGGGCTGAGAACATGATTCAGCTTAGGGAAATGATACAAAATGTGGTTGTTAAAGTGATCTTTCAAAAAGCAGCTTTTTATATGTGTGCAGTCACTATGCTTGGTGTAGCCTATGACTTCATTCACCTGAAGCAATGAAGCAGATTCTAGGATTTTAGAATTATGGTCTTGGACAAACCCAGAAGACACCTGCTTTTAGGCCCTTGGATATAATCTTATTTCATTTAAAAGATTTTGAAGATTTTGAGACAAAGGCGCATGCTAACTTTGCTCTGTGATTAATCCTTCCAGTGTTTGTTGCCATCTTGGTTTTATATCAAAAATCATGAGGAAAATGTTTCTTGACCTCCTTTTAAATGCCATATTTCATCTGTGCACATTGTACCCAGGATTGTTGAGATGGTAAGAAGATACATTGACATTTGGGGGGATTCCTTACCCACCTCATTTCCTTGAGAACCAAATTCTAAAGCTCTTGCCAGCCTTATAGATACCCAGTGGAATCCCTGCTCATATGCATACTTTGGGTGCATCGGTGATTTTTGCTCACTGTGACTAATCCTTCCAGTGTTTGTAGCCTTTCTTATAAGGAGAACTTCTATTTCAGCTTTGTTAATTTGGCTTTACAAAGTAAAATAAGGGGCCCCATTGTTTTGTCTTAATCAGTGAAGGGAATATGGGATGTCCTGATATAATTAGTCCTTTGATTTTTAGTCCTATCCAGCCCGGGCTTGCTTGAGAAGTCCCTTGTGTAGCCCTATATTATCAGACATGCTATATCACAGCAAGCACCTTTTGATGTTTAAGAATTAATTCCTTTAAGGAATTCTAAAAAAGAAAGATATTTTCAGCATTAACATCCTAAATCAACATTTCCATTTTCTGAGGGTGTTTCTTTAGCACTAGGCATCGCTGAGATAGAAAATGAGTTCTGAGAGACTTTCTTTGGAAACAAAATGGCTCACCCTTAAATTTCCCCGTTTCTGGATGAAATCTGATTTAATAATACAGTATTGCTCTTCAAATATGAGAGAAATCATTGTAAGGAAGAATGTGGGTTTTAAAGAATAGAATGGGTTGGATAAATGTTTTTATAAAATAGAAGTGAAAGGATCAGAAATCAGCAGTATCAAAACAACAAGAAGAACTGATTAAACCATGCACTTGTTACCTCTGAATTTCTCTCTGCAGAAATTCTACTTCAATTTTAAAATTCAGAATTCAAAAAAAATATTCAAAGGATAGTTAATGAACAAAAACTTTAGGAAAGTCAAATATGGTGTGGCGTAGGATTGGGGCTAAAATGAATATGCAGTTTAGAATTGCTAGTGACATTGTATCATAAAAGAACTGAATAAAGAAGAACCAAGAATCTTTGGGCACATTTGATAAAAAATAAAGTTGAAAAGGAAATATCAAAGATGTATTACAAAGACAAAAAGGATATTCTATAAAAAGTAAGGAGGCACTTAGGGAGGATGGATATTAAAATTGCAAAGTGTTATTAATGCTGTGGTTAGGAACAGCAGGTAGTGGTGGAAATAGTGGAGATCTAGCTAGGCAAAGGCACAATGTAGGAAAAGGATGAAGGAAAGAGAAGTATTTCATAACGTATGCTAATCTTTGGGCAGGTGTGTCTTGTATGTAAATGCCTGTCATAAAAGGCAAACACTGAAAAAAGAATGAAAAAAGTAAATCTTATAACTCAGATTGTAGATCTGAGTTATAAAATAGAATGAATAGAAAACAGTTTATTCCCTAGGTTATTTTTAAATACTTCTGTTGATGATTTAATTCTGAATGACTAACTGGGAAAGGGGATAGAAAACTTGTGCTAGTAAGGAACTGATTACAGTATAGGAGAGTGGTTTATGGTACTGTGGCTGTCTGAATAGTGGCCCCCAAAGATGTCCACACCATAATCCCCATGGATTTATGTTATTTTACTTTGCTACCATGTTACCTTGTATGATAAAAGGAACTTTGCAGATGTGATTAAGGATTTTGAGATGGGGAAATTATACTGGATTGCCTGAGTGTGCCCCAAATGCAATCATGGGATACTTATAAGGGGGAGATGAGATCAGAGAGAGTAGTAGGGGATGTGATCAGGGAAACGAGATTAGAGTGATGCCAGGGAGGGGGCCATGAGCCAAAGAATGCAGGAAAGGATGCTGGGAAAGGCAAGGAAACAGATTCTCTCCTAGAACCTCCAGAAGGAACACAGCCCTGCTGACACCTTCATTTCAGTCCAGTGAAACAGATTGCAAACCTCTGACCTCCAGAACTGTAAGAAACTACATCTGTGTTGCTTTAAGCTACTAGAGCAGCAATAGGAAATAGATACAGGCAGTAATTTGCAGATAGTTCTAAGTGTAATTGACTTTTACAATGAATATGAGCTTTTCTTCAACTTTGAGCTTTGAAAATACTACAAATTGCCAGGCGCAGTGGCTCACACCTGTAATCCCAGCACTTTGGGAGGCCGAGGCTGGCGGATCATGAGGTCAAGAGATCGAGACCATCCTGGCTAACACGGTGAAACCCCGTCTCTACTAAAAATACAAAAAATTAGCCGGGCGTGGTGGCAGGCACCTGTAGTCCCAGCTACTCGGGAGGCTGAGGCGGGAGAATGGTGTGAACCTGGGAGGGGAGCTTCCAGTGAGCTGAGATAGCGCTACTGCACTCCAGCCTGGGCGACGTAGCGAGACTCCGTCTCAAAAAAAAAAAAAAAAATACTACAAATTTTAAAAGGTTCTGGTTCTGTATCATACTCTTGGGGTTGTCAAATTCATTTCTTCAAGGTTGGAAAAGTTGGACTTGGACTAGATTTGAGGTCACCTATGCTGTGTAGGGTTTTGTAGAAAACTGCTTCCCAGCTGAGTATGGTCACTCATACCTGTAATCCCAGTGCTTTGGGAGCCCAAAGTTGGAGGATCGCTTGAGTCCAGGAGTTCGAGACTGGCCTGGGTAACATAATGAGATCCTGTCTCTACAAAAAATTGTAAAAATTAGCTGAGCGTGATGGTGGGCACCTGTAGTCCCAGCTACTAGGGAGGCTGAGGTGAGAGGATTGCTTGAGCCCAGGAGGTTAAGCACTCCAGCCTGGGCGACAGAGTGAGACCTTGTCTCAAAAAAGAAAAAAAAACAAAAAAACAAAAAACTTTTCCCATACATACCCTCATTTGATCTTCTTAATGAGGGTTTTATTTCCCATTTTACAAATGAGGAAACTCCAAGGGTTTTTATTTATTTATTTGAGACAGAGTCTCGCTCTGTCGCCCAGGCTGGAGTGCAGTGGCGCAATCTTGGCTCACTGCAAGCTCCACCTCCCAAGTTCACGCCATTCTCCTGCCTCAGCCTCCCGAGTAGCTGGGACTACAGGCGGCCGCCACCACGCCCGTCTAATTTTTTGTATTTTTAGTAGAGACGAGGTTTCACTATGTTAGCCAGGAAGGTCTTGACCCCCTGACCTCTTGATCCGCCCGCCTTGGCCTCCCAAAGTGCTGGGATTACAGGCGTGAGCCAGCATGCCCAGCCTTTTTTTTTTTTTTTTTTAAACGAAGTTATTTTTCTAGAGCATTCATAGTTTGTTTTTATACAGTTAAGGTTCTCATCCATCTGGATTTTTTGGTATGTGTGGGGAGAATAAAATGAGGAGCTGCTGTTTTTTTCTCCAAATGGCATGTATGGTCCCAACACAATTTATTGAATCAATAATTCATCTCTCCCATACGAATTTAAACTATTGAACTTTCACATCAAATTTGGAACTACAAAGTAGGTTAACAAGGTGAGAACTATTATAAGAAAAATCTGTCTCAAATGAAGAATGTAAATGTCTTCTTGTCTCCAGTTTATTTCTGCTTAAACCTTAAGTTTAAATGTTTGGACAGAAAAACACTTATAGTCCTCTATGAAATAAATAACTTGGTAACTCAGAGAAACCACAGACCAAATTACTCTGAAGAACAGCAATTCTTAAAGAAAACCTCACAGGAATTTCTGGAACAAGGCTGTCAGCTAGTTTTCAAAATCCTGCATTCTGATGAAATCAATGAATTGAAAGTCCTCCTCTCTGCTGTGGAGATAACGTTGAACTGATCCAGGTTCCTGAGCAGCTCAAGGAGGTCGATGGAAGAGGAAAAGGATTTAATGTAAATTTAATGCAGTTTCTTAGATCTGATCTTAGAGAATATCTAACTAGGTTGAAAATTCTCTTTCCGTTGTATTTTCAATGGAAGAGCAACAAAGGATTTCTAATTAATAAAGCCTTTTTGTGCCAAGCTGACTTTAGAATAAAATTCATTCGTTGATTTGCCTTTTTAAAAAAGACAGAAAGTCATAAGCATCCTTCTGGTTTGCAGGTCTTGACGATTACCCCTCTTTATTTCTGAGAACTCAGGAAGCATCTCCGGCAGGGGTTATCCTTAATAGGCCCCCGATCTCAGGGTTATAAGAATCACATTGGGAAAACCGACAGATGGATAAAAAATAATTACCACACAGTGTGAGTAAAACCTTTTAAAAAGTCTATTACTCTGGGAGCACAGAGCGGCGACGGTTTCCCCAGGCCTCTACTTTAGGAGACTTGGTTGAGACGATTACTTCACTGGGCTGCATCTGAAGGGACGGTCATCTTAATCAGTAGGAAAACATTTGCCAAACCCAGCTACCGTAAGAATTTAATGCTGTTAAATGATAGTTTGTGGGATAAGTTTGGGGTATAACTTCTATTTGTAGTCCTAATCATGGGTCTAGTGCTACTGAATTATTTTTTTCCTTGCTGTACCTGAGATACATATATAACACTTTATTTCTCCAAAATAACATACCTGCCAGTTTTCTGGATATCCTGCCAAAACTGAATGCAAATTTTTCTTTCCAAAAACTGCAAGTTTGGGGCTTGATTTAATTTTCTCCATGAAGAATAGGCAAGCTTGATGGGCAGCAACTCTTGTACAATTAAACATTACTACTTAAAATTAACCTAGTTTGAGAAAACAGCTAAGGAAAATGTAAGGCTGTTTATAACATTCATACATCTATAATCAGCCTTTCGTTCATAGATAGGAAGCATCTGTGGAGCAAACCATAATCTTGTTATAATACCTCCCTAGCCTTTTTATTTTTCATCTTTTTTTTTTTGGAGAAGGTCTCAGTCTGTCGCCCAGGCTGGAATGCCGTGGTGCAATCTTGGCTCACTGCAGGCCCACTGCAGCCTCAACCTCCTAGGCTCAAGCGATACTTCCACCTCAGCCCCTAAATAGCCAAGACTACAGGCGTATGCCACCACGCCCATCTAATTTTTTTATATTTTGTAGAGACAGGGTCTCCCTATGTTGCCTAGGCTGGTCTTGATCTGGGCTCAAGCAGTCCTCCCTCCTCGACCTCCCAAAGTGCTGGGATTACAGGCATGAACCACTGTGCATGGCCACCTCCCAAGCTTTTAAAAGCCCTTATCACAATATCATTGGTAGACCCCAGTGGGCAAAAATTGGCTCATGATACTGTAGGGGACAAAAACAAACAAACAAAATACTTTTCCTTTACATTTCAGGTTTAGTGGTTGGGGCCTGTGAATTAAACTGACAAAAGGTAAATTAACCAGAGAAAAAGCATACACATTTTATCAATGTTAACATTTTTATGAGCATGGGGCTTCACAGTAGTATATAAGAAGTGTTTAGACTCAGGGCTTGTCTACCTAACTTAGTAGGGAAAAGGGAGAGGAAGAAAAGTTTCCTATGGGAAGGACAAATGGCTTTTTAGGAGGACAAGTTAGTGGTAATGTTTTTCTTTATGAGTATTAGTGGTCTTTCTGTCTTCCTCAGGGCCACAAAATTCCCCTGGAGAAGGGATTTACAGTAGCCTCAAATCTCAGAAGCTACTGCTTTTAGTCAGATAAGGGAAGATCCAAGAAAGCTTTGTTTAGCACTTGTTGAATCTAAAATGTCTTCAGCTTAAGATAATCTTGAAACCAATGCTGGAGTTCTGAGTGGATCCCCACAACAGAGCAGTTCAGTGTAAAGAATACTGCAAAGGTGAGCCGAGATCGCGCCACTGCAGTCCAGCCTGGGCAACAGAGCGAGACTCCGTCTCAGAAAAATATATATATATATATTGCAAAGGCTGGGTGCGGCGGGGCATGCCTGTAATCCCAGCAATTTGGGAGGCTGAGGCAAGGGGATCAGTTGAAATCAGGAGTTTGAGACCAGCCTGGCCAACGTGACAAAACCTTGTCTCTACTAAACGTACAAAAATTAGCCGGATGTGGTGGCACACGCCTGTAATCCCAGCTACTCAGGAGGCTGAGGCAGGAGAATCGCTTGAACCCAGGAGGCAGAGGCTGCAGTGAGCCGAGATCGTGCCACTGCACTCCAGCCTGGGCGACAAGAGCAAAACTCCGTCTCAAAAAAAAAAAGAATACTACAAAGGGTCTCTGTGTTCTGGTCTCTGTATTCCCACTATACTTTATAACATAACTTGATATAGCTTTTAGGTTGCCTTCCTGTGATTGCATAGGAAGACAAGCACGCTCTGCTGCTCTCTTGGCAAGGTCTTACGATTGCATCAAACAACAACTAGACACACTGGCTAATTACTCTCAGTAAGATCAGCTCAGTTATGCCAAAACCAAATCCAACACTTTTCTCAGTTAATTGTTAACATCTTTCAGTAGAAAACATCTTTGGAAATCTTTTTAAAGTCATGAATCAATAGATCAAGTCAGATATTTTCATGGGTTGTGTTTTAATACAATCTCTTTCCAGAAATCCCATAGCATGGAGTTTTGCCAAAAAAACAAAAAACATTGAGGCCAGGTGTGGTGGCTCATGCCTGTAATCCCAGCACTTTGAGAGGCCGAGGTGGGCAGATCACGAGGTCAGGAGATCAAGACCATCCTGGCTAACACAGTGAAACCCCGTCTCTACTAAAAACAGAAAAAAAATTAGCCAGGTGTGGTGGTGGGCGCCTGTAGTCCCAGCTACTCGGGAGGCTGAGGCAGGAGAATGGCGTAAACTCAGGAGGCAGAGCTTGCAGTGAGCCGAGATCGGGCCACTGCACTTCAGCCTGGGCGACAGAGCGAGACTCCATCTCAAAAAAACAAAAACAAAACAAAACACTGAATAATACTCGCATCAAGGCTTTCTAGGTTACATATCGTGGTCAGTAACTTTTGCCTGAAAACCTATGACATAGGCACCTCTTTCACTTGTGGCATCTCATTTAAAGATTTGTTTATACACTTGACATTTCTGTAGAAGACTTTCTGAGGCTCTCTGAAACCCAGCCTCAAGCAAAGTTATCTGGGAAAGATCACATGTCAGGTCTTCTTTGGTTTTCATTATAAAAAAATCATTGTGCCACCTCCATGTTAGGAATCTAACCTGATGGGACACCCTCACCCAGAAACATAGGACACTTCAGGCACCTCAGTGATTTGAGTCTTGAACGATTTGCTCTTCAGCCATTGTCAAAAACTAGGCTGATGCATTTGATATTTAAAAAGCATTTTTAGCTGGGCGCAGTGGCTCACGCCCATAATCCTAGTAGTTTGGGGGGCCGAGGCAGGCGGATTGCTTAAGCTCAAGAGTTCAAGACCAGCCTGGGCAACATAGTAAAACCCCATCTCTACACAAAAATATGTAGAGATCATGAAAATGACCTGAACAGGCCAGGCGGGGTGGCTCACATCTGTAATCCCAGCACTTTGGGAGGCTGAGGCGGGTGGATCACAAGGTCAGGAGTTCAAGACCAGCCTGGCCAAATATGGTGAAACCTCATCTCTACTAAAAGTACAAAAATTAGTGGGGTGTGGTGGCAGGCGCCTGTAGTCCCAGCTACCCAGGAGGCTGAGGCAGGAGAATCGCTTGAACCCAGGAGGCGGAGGTTGCAGTGAGCCAAGATCGTGCCACTGCACTCCAGCCTGGGTGACAGAGCGAGATTCCGTCTCAAAAAAAAGAAAAAAGAAAAAAAGAAAATGAGCTGAACATAAGTATCAATTAGGCAGTTTGGGAAATAGCTAGCTAAGTAGCATTGCATTTCATATTTCATTTTTTTAACTATTAGAACTTTACACAATGCTTCTTAAACCGAAGTGCACATAAGAATCATCTCAGAGCTTCTCCAAAATGCAGATTTCTGGATCCCACAAACTCAGATGCTAATTATAGTAAATCAAGGGTTGAAAACCAGGGAACTGTACTTCAACAAGCACCGTTAAGTGATTCAAATTTGAGAAAAGCTGGCTTAAGGGTAAATAAATAGTACAATTTAAAAAATCTTACAGACAGGGTTTCAAATCATGTCATTATTTTAAATTGTGTAATCCTGGGGAAACTAATCTTTTTTACCTCAGTTTCTTCCATTATAAAGTGAAAATTAAAAATTACTTGGTCATTTTAAGGATCAAATGAGTCTGAATGTCCTACCACAGCACCGGGAGGATAGAAAGCACATAATAAATGCTGACTGTCATTATTATCACCACATATTTTCAAACCTTGACTCAGGGTAGTGCCAGTGCTTAGGGAAGTTTTTCTATGGGTACCCACAGTATTTACTCTTCTTTTGTAGCCCTGACCCAGGGCTTAAAAGTGTTTTTCATTTGTGTTCCTGCATACTCCAAGAGAAATCTCTTGCTTGCTTTTTTGAAGTCCCTAGATATAGAGTAATTACCCCTTTTTTGCTTATTGTCCACATATTCGTGTCACCATCCTGGTTTTATTATGTCAGCTCCCATCATGCCATTTATCCAGTTTGCCACATGTGGCAAACAGTGATTATTTATAAAGAAATTATAGTTCATTCCCTACCATATAATTACGGCAAATTGAATTCTAAGCCCAAACCCCTTTGCAAATAGTTTTTGGCTAAACAATCTGAAAACTGCCTGCCTGATAAAATTGGAGGAAACTGAGACAGGGGAGTGCCTTCAATTAAGGCACTACAAGCCCAGTTTGAATGAGCTAGACTTTAATTAGGACACAAGAAGCAATTTAGAGATAATCTCACTAAGTCAAAAAACTGAATGATGAGCGTGAGCATTACTGTGCAGAGAAATGTTTTTCCTGTTGAAGGAGATTATGGAGCACCTTAGAGCTGTAGGAAGTGGAAACGGACATGAATTATTTTTAAAGAAATGTGTACATTTATATATAACATTTGCACCTCAAAGAACGCTTTTGAAGTGATTACAAATTCAGTATAGCTAACTCGGAGGGACTGATGTTGTTTTGTCATTTAAGATATTAAAATAAAGTTTTACTCCAAGCGCTCTGGTAGGAGGTGGAATGCCAAGAAGTTTCTGAATAAAACAAATATCTGGGTCCAGCATTTTCCAGTTATTATTTTTCTCTCCTCCTCTTCTTTTTACTCACATTCTTTTTTGGTACATGTTCTTCAAACTGTGTTTCAGAAAATATGTATGATTCCCACCACTGTCATCTGGGCTATTTTTCTGGCTCAATTGCACAATATTGTGAAAGCATTCAACATCAGTTAAGAGTGACTGGAGTATGAATACAAACGAGGATCCACGCTGAAGCATTTTACTAGCAAATTAGTTGCAAAAACATATTACTTATGGAAATTGCATGCACATTTATTAAAATAATGTTAAAAAATCCAAGTCCCTCACCCTGAATCCTTTTTCTTTTTTTTAACATCAAAACCATTTTTTTTTCTTTTGGAGGCAGGGTCTCACTCTGTCACCCAAGCTGGAGTGCAGCAGCTTGATCGTGGCTCACTGCAGCCTCGACCTCCTGGGCTCAAGAGATCTCCCACCTCAGCCTCCCAAATAACTAGGTCTACAGGCATGTAGTTTTTTGTAGAGACAGGGTTTCGCTATGTTGCCCAGGCTGGTCTTGAACTCATCTCAAGCATCCTGCCCGCCTCTGTCTCCCAAAGTGCTGGGATTATAGGCATGAGCCACTATGCCCAGCCATCTTAACCATTTTAAAATGTACACTTCAGTGATACTAAGTAAAATTCACATTGTTGTGCACCCTTAGCCATTTTGATGAAGAATTTAAGACTCATTTTTGTATCAGTAGATTATGGAGGAGCATAATAGTCCTTCACAGAAAGAAGGAAAGAGCAACCTGAGAGACAGCTTTTACCTTCCCTCACACTTAGGGAGAGGTTTTTGACAGCTATGAGCACTGTGCCTGGGAAAAGAATCACGGCAGTGCAGGGATGGGGATTTCAGACTCTTAAATATGATTCTGGCTATCCTGTGTCCTGACTCTTTTTTTAGACCTCAGCCTTGACTTTTTTAAACTTTTTAGACAAGCATGAAGTTTCTTGAAAATTTACATGGATAATAAGTCTGCAACAGAGGCAGGCTCCTCTTTCTCAGTAGCAACATCTATTTGTAGAATAGCAGCAATGACAATGTCATAGCCCTAATGGGCCTTACAGAAGAAAAGAATATATACATCAATATATACACATATACTAATGGTAGCACAAGTCTTGGAGATAATTTAGTGCTATAAGAATTCCAAAAAAAGGCAATTTCTGAAAGCTGGGATGATTGTTGCCTAATTGTTAAAATGACTCTGCGTTTACTTAATATAAATTTTATTTGAAATAAAACATCAATAGAAATCTTGTATTATGTGCAAAATTTGAAATTACACTGTGCATCAAAGGAAAAAATGCAAGGATTTTGTAATTTCAAAGCCTGTCTGTAAAACTATTTATGTTAATGGCACATGATAGCTCCACTATAAGTAAAAAGAAATACCCAACACCCTTTGTCAATCTTCAGGGAAAATAATGGGTTCTGAATTATGAGAGCTGTGACTAATGAGTGATTTTCAGGAATGCATTTCTGTGTTAGATGCACTGCCCTTGTGCTCTGAAGGCTTTGATGTTCTTAAGGGCAATTGGACTCATTATTCTGCATTATTTTCATTTTTTTTCTGGAGGAAACATAGCTACTCTAGTGTAACAGGGCAAACCTTGTGGATGAAACGGAAATATCTTACAAAATGTAAACCTCTTGTATTAAAAAGTTAAAATTCCGGCCGGGTGCGGTGACTCACGCCTGTAATGCCAGCACTTTGGGAGGCCGAGGAGGGCGGATCACGAGGTCAGAAGATCGAGACCATCCTGGCTAACATGGTGAAACCCCGTCTCTACTAAAAATACAAAAAAAATTAGCTGGATGTGGTGGCGGGCGCCTGTAGTCCCAGCTACTCAGGAGGCTGAGGCAGGAGAATGGCGTGAACCCGGGAGGCGGAGCTTGCAGTGAGCCAAGATGGCACCACTGCACTCCAGCCTGGGTGACAGAGTGAGACTCCATCTCAAAAAAAAGAAAAAAGTTAGATTTCCAGGATCTCTTTCTAATGGCCAAAGATTAGAGATCATGGCTTGTGGAGCACATCTCATCTTCACTTTCTGTGAATGGGACCAATGCAGGAATTGAAAAATAGAGCCTCACATTGACAAGACAGAAATCTATTGCTAGGACTTTGTGAGATTTATTAAGAAAGTGGTCAGTGTTTTAAAATGATGGCTAATTTCACCCAGAAGCATGGAAAAAGGCACTCATTCAGCCATTGTCTGCTTATTAATAACCTGTAACTTACATAGTGAAGCTGAGTTGCCCTGAGAATTACACCAGCTGTCTTTCTGACTAAATTCAAGCAGTGGCTTTAACTAACCTTTTTTTTTTTTTTTTTTAATCTGAATTAAGATCATTTGGGCCACACCTATGAGCTGAGGTCTAGTTCAGATTTGTTGGAGAATGCTCACCCATCAGTAATTTTTTGACTGATTCAAGCCCCTTGACCAATGGACATTAGAGGATGAATGAGAAAGTGGAATACATTAAGTAACTTAGAATGAAGAAAAATGATAGCATAAGAGATACATTTTTGACACTTTGTAACATGTAAATTATAATTAATACATAAATTTGCACCAATTACTTGACTCAAGAGCTCAAAACTTTCTGTAATGGGTTTGAAGCACAAAAATACAGTGTTTATAGTCAGAGTGCAGCCTTTACTTTCAATAATGGTTATGGAAAGCAAGTTTGGCTTTAGGTTGTAAAGAGTTTTTCAGTGCCAAGGCATTTGACTGCCCTTTCTTTCTTATTCTCCATTGTCTTGCAGACCAGACGATGTGCTTCTGCATCGCACTCATGATGAGATTGTCCTCCTGCATTGCTTCCTCTGGCCCCTGGTGACATTTGTGGTGGGCGTTCTCATTGTGGTCCTGACCATCTGTGCCAAGAGCTTGGCGGTCAAGGCGGAAGCCATGAAGAAGCGCAAGTTCTCTTAAAGGGGAAGGAGGCTTGTAGAAAGCAAAGCACAGAAGCTGTACTCATCGGCACGCGTCCACCTGCGGAACCTGTGTTTCCTGGCGAAGGAGATGGACAGGGCCACGACAGGGCTCTGAGAGGCTCATCCCTCAGTGGCAACAGAAACAGGCACAACTGGAAGACTTGGAACCTCAAAGCTTGTATTCCATCTGCTGTAGCAATGGCTAAAGGGTCAAGCTCTTAGCTGTATGGAGTAACTATTTCAGAAAACCCTATAAGAAGTTCATTTTCTTTCAAAAGTAACAGTATATTATTTGTACAGTGTAGTATACAAACCATTATGATTTATGCTACTTAAAAATATTAAAATAGAGTGGTCTGTGTTATTTTCTATTTCCTTTTTTATGCTTAGAACACCAGGGTTTAAAAAAAAAAAAAAAAGGTGAGGACATCTGGGTCTCATTTGCTTCTGCTAGGTTAAACTTTTACTTGACAACAAGGATTCCTGCTGAAGTCTGAACCTTACTGTGTAACCCTCAGTTTCCACTATTAAAGAGTATCTTTTGACGTCTGCTTGGAAAATGAATAGTATACTGGTAACTCAGTCTCCAGTCACCTCTGTGTCTCTTAAGCAAGAGATTCTAAAAGATTGGGAAAACATATCCTCCAACACCTGCCTTTGCCTAACCATTATTTTTCACCAGATTACTTCTTAAGAGAGGGAGGTGATTCTGAAGAAGGCTTCTATCTCAAAAAGCACTGGGCTTCCTTATTCATCTGTTCTTGTTGTTTTTGATGGAGTTAAAATAATTTGTGTGCAATACAATATACATGATGTGAAGGACACTCTTCAGCTTAGTGAAACGCTGTTTTCATTTTTTTTTTTCTTTTTGTAGGTCAGAAAAAAACAACAAAATCAGTTCAAGCATTTTTTTTGCTTTGTCCTTGCCTTGATGTTATGAGTATTAAAACCAGGGGGATTGCTGCCATTGTGCAGTTTGCTTGGACAAACCTGGAGATGCAACCCAGCTCACATCATTGCTACTGATGAGCTTTCTGTGCCTTTATCAAAAGTTGATTGAGAAGACCATATTTCTTTGTATCTTTTTATAAACTCAAATTCCAAGTATCAAATCGCAGGTCTCAGTGAACATCAAACCTATTTACTACATAGAATCAAACCTTTGTTTAGGTGAGATGTGCATCGTTAGTGGAGGAAAAACTGACAACCTAATTTCATTTGTTTTCTTCTGATACTCTTCAGACATGCCTCTATTAGAATAAAGGTAAACTGGAATTTAAAGACAAGTTCCCCTCAGTTATTTCCATGGAGCTGTAATATGTATATATGGAATGATGGTTTCCTGACCTTTAGTCCACATACCAATGTTTTCTTTTTTCTTTTTTTTTTTTTTTTTTTTTGAGATGGTGTCTCACTCTGTCGCCAGGCTGGAGTGCAGTGGCACGATCTCGGCTCACTGCAGTCTCCACCTCCTGGGTTCAAGTCATTCCCCTGCCTCAGCCTCCCGAGTAGCTGGGACTACAGGCACGCACCACCACGCCTGGCTAATTTTTTTTGTATTTTTAGTAGAGACGGGGTTTCACCGTGTTAGCCAGGATGGTCTCAATCTCCTGACCTTGTGATCTGCCCACCTCACCTCCCAAAGTGCTGGGATTACAGGCCAATGTTTTCTTAATCTTAGAATGTGAATAACTGAAAATCATAGTCTGTGGAAAGGTGTTGAATTGAGTATAATCTTCTTCTGTTTATTTTTGTGTTTTGTTTTTTAACAGATGGGGATCTTGCTATGTTGCCCAGGATGGAGTGCAGTAGCTATTCACAGGTGTGATCATAATACACTGCAGCCTCAAGCTCCTGGGCTCAAGCGATCCCCCTCCCTCAGCCTCCCAAGTATCTGGGGTTACTGGTGTGCACCACCGTGCTTGGCTCCAATAATTTTTTTTCTAATTCAAAAGTTACAGTTTCACTGTGAAAAAGGCCTTGAACACACTATTTATGACATCTTTTGAGGCAGCTCCAGTGCCTTGACTTCAATCCCAGTTTCCGGTTGCAGCATCCTTGTTGTCTTAGCAACACAGTGAACTATTCTGAAGCATAGAGTAACACGAAACTGGGAGTCCGAGAAATAATCATCTCTGCAACGAAGTCTGCTTTATCCATTTTATCTTTATTCAGTTGTCTATGATTAATTGATTACAGAGTAGTAGATTAGAATAGTGCATGGATATACATTTGTGTTGAAAAAAGGGGAAGTTGATATATATCAATCTTAGTTTTCATTTATCAGTTTGATACTCATGCATTTACACTAAACGCTTCCATTTATCCCGAAAAAGTATATGCAACTGTATTCTGTAGGTTGATTTTTGGAAAAGGGGAGAAGCACACTGAATTCATAAGGTCACACGTAGTCTTAAGGTCTTACTTGCTTACAGCCAATTAAATTTGAAGCACCTTATTTATACTTGTTAAAGGTAAAACCCAAAAGAACAAGCAGAGGACATTTTAAGGTCATAAAAGGTAAATAAGCTTACCTTCTTAATGTTTTCATCCTCTTTTTGTATAAATCAGAAAATGATCTAAACTGCTGTAACAAAGAGACCCCAAAATGTGATGGCTCATGTAAGACAATTAATTTTTTTCTCACATAGCAATCCAGAAGTAGCTTCATTTCACAAGGTATTCAAGGGATATAGGAGTCATCTACCTTGTTAGTTCTCTTAATACCCAAGGGTATTGTTCTTTCCATGGTCAAAGCTGGCTCAAGACTTCCTAGCCTGTGAAAAAAGAAGTTGGAGCAAGCCATTTCCTTTTTAGGAAATTACAGCCATCACTTCTGCCCACAGTCCATTCATGAATACTTACTATATAGCTATACCTAGCTTCAAGAAAGGCTGGGACGTGTCTCTAACTAGATGGGCATGTGCCCTACTAAAACTCCAGGGAAAGGGTTCTATTACTAAAGCTAAAAAGAGGGGAATGAATACTAGAGTTAAAGACAAAAATGATAGCAGCCAATGGCCCATGCCATGATAATCTGCTGAGCAGGCATGATGGAGATCCCTTGCCCAGCAGAAAGTGTTCCTTGGTGAAATCATGAATCTGCTATCTAGGAGAAACTCCCTTGTCCATTGTCTTCTGTGGCCCCTAGTTTGACCTCTAGGAAAGTCTTGCTCGTCAGCTTCTGTGGCCCCATCTGAAACTTTTGAGGGACATCACAGCTTTTGCAGCCCCTGCTTGCTGGTGCAGACTTTTAGACCTAGATTGCCTTAGAGACTGAAAAATATACGCTTTTATAGGCCGGGGTTTTAGTTCATTTGACTGTAATAAAGACTTCAATGCCGTTTTTAATGTTTGACTGCTGACATCTTTCAAGACTCACCTTTCCCTTCTCCCTTATGCTGCACATCTGGGCAAGCTGATGGAAGCATGGGTGCCTCCTCCTTTGGCCCCAGCAGGAAGTTCAAATCACGCAAGCCCTGGCATGCATGCAGGAAGCTTCACCCCAGCCTCACACTCTAAGACGGATAAAAGCCAAACCAATTAAGCCGTTTCTCGACCCTCCTGGGAGCCTGCCCTATCTCCCTGGAAAGTCTCAGTATGTGAGTAATAAACCTTTTTATACCCATTTCTTGTGTGTGTGGCATTATCAGTCTCAGCATCCGAACTGAATTCGTGGTAATTTTCTATGAATTTTGGGAGGAGGAAGTTCATCTGGCATCTTAAGGGTCATGATAGCATTGGTGACATCATTTTATCAAAAATACTAGAGGTTTCTGGTTCATTTGCTTTCAGTCAGTTCATGTGAAAGTAGCCACAGCCAAAGAGCTGTTCTAGTTATAGTTCTTTAAGCCAGCAATGTGTTATTTATTAGTCACTGTGCTTGGCCCATACCTCTGTCCCTCAAATTAATGGCAGCCATCTTGAAGTCTTCTCCAACAATGAGTTTAAGTGGTGATGCAACATTCTTCATCTGATCTTTTCTGCCGAAATGACTCCCATTGTCTGACCAGTAACACAATGGAGACTTTTTTTTTTTTTTTGAGACGGAGTCTTGCTCTGTCACTCAGGCTGGAATGCAGTGGCGTAATCTCGGCTCACTGCAACCCCTGCCTCCCGGTTCAAGCAATTTTCTTGCCTCAGCCTCCTGAGTAACTGAGATTACAGGCTTCTGCTGGCTAATTTTTGTATTTTTTAGTAAAGACAGGGTTTCACCATGTTGGCCAGATTGATCGTGAACTCCCGACCTTTGGTGATCCCCCCATCTCGGCGTCCCAAAGTGCTGAGATTACAGGCGTGAGCCTCTGCGCCCAGCCACAGTGGTGACTATTGAACAAAACTGAATAATAGTCACATCTCCTGCTCCCTTGAATGCAGAAGCAATTGTACTTCAGGGCATGGTGTTATCTACTTGCAAACTTTTTATTTTTTGATCTTACAGCAACTACTTTTGATAGTACCTCACTAAAAACATCAGCAAGGAGCCACCAATATACATTGACCACTCTGGTTCTAACTGCTTTCCCCATAGCTAGTCTGCCTTTCAAATTGTTGCTGGTGTCAGTTTTACCTAGTGATTGGTCAAAACATAACAAGGGTCTCTAGTTTTTCATCCTGCAATATCTGTTTCCACACTGCCGGTTGCCTGGCAACACAATACCAGAGCCACATATTTTAGATTTTTGTTATGATGGCACTTTTCCATTCCTATGTATCAGTCAGCTAGAGCTGCATAACAAATAGCAAAGACCGGGTGGCTTAAACAACCAAAATTTGTTTTTTAACAGTTCTGAGGGCCAAAAGTTCAAGGTCAAAGTGTTGGCAAGTTTGGTTTCTCCTGAGGCCTCTCTCCTTGGCTTGCAGATGGCTCCCTTCTTGCTGTGTCCTTACACTAGGCACTTGTGCCCCTAATGTCTCCCTGTGTGTTCCAGTGTTCTCTTATAAGGACACCAGTCTTATAAGATTAGGGCCCCTCTCTATGATTTCATTTAACCTTAATTATCTCCTGAAAGGCCCTATCTTCCAATATAGTTACATTGGGGCTTTGGCCTTCAACCTATAAATTTTGGGGGCCTACAACTTAGTCCATAATATTCTGGTACTGAATTTAAAACTATTAGGGTGTAGGCTAAGCCACTGTAACAGAGAAACCCCCAAATACTGTAGTTCCAATAAGATAATTTATTTTCTTTCTTGTAGCCATCAGGAGGTAGCCCATGAAATTGTCCAGGGACTTATATTTATTCTACCATTATTTTTACTCTATTATTATTTTATATTATTATTATACTTATTCTACCATTTATTCTGCCATTCCCTAGAGTGTCCTCTTCATAGTGGTCAACCTGTGGGATGGAGAAGAGAAAAGTAAAGGGCAAGCACATACATTTGAATAAAATGAGATAGAAGTTGCACACATCAAGTTTGTATATTCTTTTGGTAAGAAATTAACTGCAGAGGAACCTCTTGCTGAGCAGCCATGCCTTCTAAAACCTGGGACAGAGATTTTATTATTAAAATGAGGAAAGGGAGAATGAACGAGGGGGAGGATTATCAGTTCCTTCCTACATTCCTCTTCTATACATCTTACATTTTGTATTGAGTATGAGAAGAGACTTGGACCTAAAAAGATGATAGTTTCCTGAAATTTAGATGATTCTTTACATTTTTATTTATCTAAAATTGAAGTTTACCTAATTTAGTTTAATTCAATTATTTTACTGATTTAAATTAATCAGAATTTTCTTAAAAATCAGTAAAAGAAAAAAACGTAAGGGAAGCTTTGTTGCTTTGCAAAATAGGGAGATATTTCAGGAAGGTAAGGGGAGAGGTCTATCCTACAGTATGGAGTACAGAAGTGGGACTTAGAGATAGCCAAGTGAGTTTGAAATATTCAAAGAATATATACAATAGAATCTGTACCCTTTTTAAAAAAAAAAATAGAATTTCCATCTCTCTGAATGTATTCCAGTTGTAAAAAAAAAAATGTATTGAGTTTCCCATCATATGGAAGTTTTTAAAATTGTAGGAAATAAAATATTCAGAAGGCTACACAAGGTGTTAAAAAAGGGGACAGGGATATAATAGCTTACTAGCTTATTAGAATGAATTTGGTTCCTTATGAGGGATAATCTAGAGAAAAGAGGCATAGAATAAGAGCTTTGGAACCAAACAGTCTGAGTTTGAATCCTGGCTCTCCCTTTTGGCATCTGTGTGATCTTGGGCAAGCTACCTAATTTCTATTACAGCTTTGTTATCTCAACTGTAAAATGAGGCTGATATTGATATATCATTGGAGAGGACTAAATGAGACCATGCAAAATGTGTACTTGGCACAGTGCCTGATCCACAAATACTGATGATGATGATGATGATGGTGGTGGTGGTGGTGGTGGTGATGATGGTGATAATAACAGTGATGATGATGGTAGTATAGCATTAGTGCAGCAAAAAGGAAAAATGGACTCAAAACTAATTTTTCCTAAAAATTTGTGCTTTTATTTATCAGATGCTTCTAACTTAGTCCCCACCAGTCTAAGACTAGAAAAATATTGGGATTTTCCTTTTCAGAAGTTCTATCATTGGCAAGTTGTTTTTATTTCCAGAACTCCAACTCAGAAGAAATCACCTCTGAATTCATTGTCTATTTAATAAACTCAAGATTCTTCAAATTCTCCATTTTATTCAGTATTAAATAACTTTCAAAATATGGCTATCTTGAAAGTCTCCACTTCCTCATACTTAGCAATTTCCAGCATTATTTAAAAAAAAAATGTGTCTTCTCTTTGATGCAAAGCAATTACTGGGATACTTTCTTCTCAGAGAGGAAATCCAAAGAACATGATCCTTTCTGCCTGGTCCCTGTACAACATTGAAAACAACTGGGGTAATTTTTTATTAATGCATTTGTTAAAAAGATGCAACATTTCTATCTCCAAGAAGTTTGAAATATATAAAATGTATTCTGTGTCTCATTATCAGGTCTCTGACTCAGAGTAACTTTTACAAAGGTTTTTATCTTTTTTTCCCCTCTATGCTTCCCAAAGCATGACTAATGAGGCTGATGAATGTCATCATAGGAGCGCCGCGTTTCTGGCAGGTAGAAAAAGATCACATTAGGGCTTGGACTTCCAAGTGACATCTAGAAGCAATGAGAAATTCTAACAAGACTACCCTGAGTCTATGCAGGAATTGGTAGTGTTTGAAATTTGGGAGAAATGTTTTAATTTTTGTGAAAGTCAGTGGTGTTAAAGGTCAGAAATGTAACTACCTCCAGAGTTCTAGCATTCAGGGTAGTGAAGATGTGGTGAGAGTTAATGAAATAAAATCAAGAAAGGAAAAACATACATGTTGGTGTCAGGAGATGTGTCTGGTTAAATGTCAGTTCTTGCTCACAGCAAGTAGAAATGTTCAGTCTTTCAGAATCACTGCCAAAGGCACCATATACATTTCTCCACATCAGGAACCTGAGAATTGTTTTCTCTTTTCCCAATTCTACAAGGGTTTATAATTCACAGAACCATGCAGGGATCGCTTTTGGACATTTGTCCCCTTTACCAGACAGCAGTTAATGAACTTGCATCTCTGCTTTAAGCTTAGGACACCTAGGTGAAAGCAGCCACTGCTGAATTAGTGTGTACTTCATTAGAAAACTAACGTGAGGAAGATTCCTGGTGGAAATATGGCAGTGGTTTCTGAGCCTGTGGGCTAAGCAGTGCTTAGTTAGAATCTCAGACCCTGATCCTCCCAGCTAGTGCACTCTACCCACAAAGAACAACATATACATATTTATTCTTCTGCCAGTGCTTGAAATCAAGCTTGATCAGCCATGGCAGTAGGATGGGAGGTGACCTAGAACAGACTATGGGAAAGTGAGAAGAGAGTCTCTGACTGGGATGATGTTGATGTGTTCTTGAGGATGTCTTTCTGCATACACCTAGCTGTCTGCAATTATCACTAAGGTGACCTAGAAAATACAGCCAAAGAAACATATACTGAATAATTGTGGGGTATAGTACTATCCTGTTATCTGGTAAATATTAGATATATTTCTTCTCTATAGGATTTTCCGTACATTACCATAATGGATGAGACCCATCCATTCCCTAGCTTTTCTGTGATCTCAGCTGTGATTACCAGATTATGATCTCTTGTCCCCTGTTTCAAGCTCTGGATGTATATCACAATAGCTCAGATGCATTCTTATGTCTCTGTCTCAAGCTTACTGATGGACGGAAATTACAATAACAGAGTAATGGGACAAAATATTCTCAGACAACATGGATAGGGAGCCATTTGCCTGGCTCAGATAATGTGTCCTTCTGAAAAGTTACCATATCAAACCATATAACAACCTTTTCCTAATACCTCAACATTTTCATTACACGCTCTGCAGTTCAGTTGCACTGTACTTTTCTCAGGACCTTGAGCCTCTCTTCTCATCATGTTTCAATATCTGGTTCTTCTGATCCATCAGGTCTAAGCTTAAATATTGACTCTTTCCTGAAGTCCTTTGTATGTATGGTGATCTTATGTAAGCAGATTTCTCCTGTCATTCTCTCCTCTTCATGCCGCTTTCTTCTTTTCTAGTACTTTTAATTGCTTTATTTATTTATTTATTTATTTATTTGTGTACTTGTCCCTTACTTATCTCTCTTCCTAGTTCTAAGATTCATGAAGGTAGAACAATGTTGATGGGCTTTTTTTTCCACCACTGACACAGTGCCATATTTATGGAATGAATTAATGTCCTTCCCTGCCTTGGGAAATTTTATTCCACTTTCAAGGCCCAACCTCATCCCTTTATGCTTCCCCGAAGAATTAATCACTTCTTCCTCTGTGATCCCACAAAAATGTGTACATACATCTATCATTTTAAGAATTTAGCATGTATTACAATAATTTATCTTGTGTTATATGGCTGTTAATTCACTGATTCTTTCTTACCTCTCCACCTTGTGAGACAAAAAACATAATTTATTGACCTTTTTAACCATATGATAATAATAATAATAATTCCCAACTCTTATTAAGTGCTTTCTGTGTGCATTTAAGTTTTTTTTATCAAACATCATTCTAAACTCTTCATTAAAGGTTGGCAGAATAAGACATTAAGCATACTACCTAGGGCATAGTTAACCCTGTAAAATGTAAATGAATGAATAATAAATATCTATTCCAATCTTGGTCTTAAAAACTTACGATGAAAATAAGGTAATGTATTTAAATATTATATACTACTCTTTAAACAGATAGACAGCAGAAAAATCACTGTGTTCACTATCAAATTACCCTAAAACATAGCAACTTAAAACAACAAACGTTTTTTATCTCACACAGTTTCTGAATTAGGAAGTAAGGAATCTGGAAGTAGCTTAGCTGTAATTCTAAATTATTTTTGGTAAAATTATGCCACTTAGAAAGATAAGTCTATAGATTAGGGTTATAGTGGAATAAACATTAGCTCATTAGCAGGAACCCTGCAGAATTATAGTGGGGAACTTTTTATAAGAATACTGGGATTTGATATATTTGATAAGAATAGTGTATTTGACAGACATCTTACAACAAAAAGTGAGCAAAGTCCAATTGTCTGCTTTCTTTGGGGAGGGGAATGAAGAGGCTTCCAAAAGAAGTAACTGGAGACGTCAGGGATAGTCTTTTTAATAACTTCAGATAGCTTTCAAGAGTAGATACTGAAACATACATGACCCTTAAGCTTTCCTCACTTTTTGTGAACAGCCTTAAGCCAGAAATAGGGCTTAACACTGCCTTCCCCATGGAAACACTGAAATTGGGAATAGCCCTATGGCCAGATCTTTAACACCTAACTGAAATTTTTGAAAGAGGCCTAGACACTGGGTGCGGTGGCTCACGCCTGTAATCCCAGCACTTTGGGAGGCTGAGGTGGGTGGAACACGGGAGGTCCAGTCCGAGACCAACCTGACCAACATGGAGAAACCCCGTTTCTACTAAAAATACAAAATTAGCCGGACATGGTGGTGCATGCCTGAAATCGCAGCTACTCGGGAGGCTGAGGCAGGAGAGTCGCTTGAACCTGGGAGGTGGAGGTTGCAGTGAGCCGAGATCACGCCATTGCACTCCAGCCTGGGCAACAAGAGTGAAACTCCGTCTAAAAACAAACAAACAAAAAAAGGGCCTAGAGCCCTCAGACCTAGAATAAACTTATGCCTTTACAGATAAAAACTAATAAAAGCATCCAGGGAAAGAAGACCCTTGATAAAGAAGTATGTAAATACTGTAAACAGAAAAGATATTGGAAAAACAGTTGTGCTAGTTAACAAACTGAAGGGGGGAAAAGGTCAGTAAAAAATAAAGTTGCTCTAAGGGGGACTCAAGTACCCAATTAACCATTTTATTTTTATTTATTTATTTTTTTCTGAGACGGAGTGTCGCTCTGTCGCCCAGGCTGGAGTGCAGTGGCGCGATCTCGGCTCACTGCAAGCTCCGCCTTCCGGGTTCACGCCATTCTCCTGCCTCAGCCTCCCAAGTAGCTGAGACTACAGGTGCCTGCCACCACACCCGTCTAATTTTTTGTATTTTCAGTAGAGATGGGGTTTCACTGTGTTAGCCAGGATGGTCCCGATCTCCTGACCTTGTGATCCGCCCACCTCGGCCTCCCAAAGTGCTGGGATTACAGGTGTGAACCACTGCGCCCGGCTGCTTTACTCTTAAGTTCACGAGAAAAACTTATGTAAATGTTATAGAACAGTCTTGAAAATGTTTTTTTGATGATGAGTATTAGAATACCTCCCTTTAACTCTGGTGCTATGATATCACATCTCCCAGAAGGTCAACAAACTACTCAGGTGGTGGGATCTATTGTGTAAATGAATCTGCCAGATTAACTGCTCCACTAAACACCTTTTCTTTGAGATCCATAGGGACTTCCCTATTAAAACACAGGCCAAGGCTAGTTTGAAAATGTACTGGTATCCTTGTGCCTAAATCAAGCTCACACTGAAGGTCTCTATGATGTCCTGTACTGGCTTCCTTATGGACTTAAAGTTCTACTGATATACGTAGTGTAGGGGAGGAAAAACTTTTCTTCAGCCTTCATTGGTTCAGTAACTGGGGCCCTGCAAATTAAACTGACCAAAAATAGGCTAGCAGGATAAATAGTTATGTATGCACCCAGAGGTGTCCACAGAAACAAAATGAAGACAAAGAAACAGACTTGGAGGCTTTATATACCATTTTAACAAACAGCAGTATAAAGAAGTGGCAAGACAAAGGAAAGGGAGTTCAGCCTTGTAGGGGTGGTAAATTGTGGATTTTCCTGGTATGAAAGAGTGAAGGGAGGACATTTTCTTAAACAAAAATTTATGCCCTGCTTTCAAGCAAGTAGGGGGAGGGCACAGAGCTTTTCTGTGCCTGCTATTTCTTGATTGCCTTCAGCTTAAAATAATTCTTATGTCAAAGAGGAAAATTTTGGGGTGGCATACTCTGATCTGTAGAATTCAATAGAATTTTTAGGGCTGAATCTATCAAGGTTATGTTGACACATTCAAAACATATTCAAGCTTGCACAATAACTTCTAAAAACAGTAGATAAAGAACTAAAATCAATAGTTGAAAGCCTAATTTAAAAAAAAGACTCTCTGGCTGGGCGTGGTGGCTCACGACTGTAATCCCAGCACTTTGGGAGGCCGAGGCAGGCAGATCACCTGAGGTTGGAAGTTTTGAGACCAGCGTGACAAACATGGAGAAACCCCATCTCTACTAAAAATACAAAAAAATTAGCCGGGCTTGGTGGTGCATGCCTATAATCCCAGCTATGCAGGAGGCTGAGGCAGGAGAATTGCTTGAACCCAGGAGGCAGAGGTTGCAGTGAGCCGAGATTGTGCCATTGCAATCCAGCCTGGGCAACAAGAGCGAAACTCCGTCTCAGAAAAAAAAAAAAAAAAAAAAAAAAAGACTCACCATAACTTGTACTGGTCCTTACGTCAAATAACACAATCTGCAATGATATATATTAGTTTAGGACCTCAGGGTCATAAACAAAACTGCCATTCCTGAACTTTCTGTATACTAAGCTCTAATACTATTTTCTTGTGGGGTTACATATTCTGGACTTAGAAATCTGTGCTATGCCCTCTTTAGTGGTTCCTTAGGGTAGATTGAAATAGTTAATCCTGCTCACTTTTTCCTGGTAAAGTCAACAATATGCTTTGACAGTTATGCTTTAGTGATTTACCTTTTTTTCACAAGTTCATGATTAGGACCTTCTGAACCTTAAATTTCCTTGAAACTCTACTTGTATCCCATATGTAGATGACCACTTGTTATATTCTAAAAATGAGTTGAGCTCTCTTAGTCATTTATGTTCTTACAGTTTTAACTCAGAAAGGACTTAAAGTTAGAAGGAAAGTTATAATTTTCTCAAAACAGATTGTGTGACTTAGATCAAGATTTATTCAAGAGTAAATACCCCACTTAGGACAGAGGAAAAGCCATTCAACAGTTTTCCAGGCCAAAGCTACACACCATGATATACACCTGTAGTCCTAGCTTCTCAGGAGGCTGAGGCAGGAGCAGGAGGATCTCTTGAGCCCAGGAATTTCAGCCTGTCTAGGATTGCTCCAGTGAATAGCAACTGTACTCCAGCCTGGGCAAAAAACCAAGACCCCATCTCTAAAACAAAAACAAACACAAACAAACTTTTCTGGGCCAGTTATTCAGAGTCAATTAAGAGGATTCCAACTGCCCTAAAATCATCATGACTCTATCTGATTTAAACAAGTTTTAAATAATCAAAACTCTTCCTTGGGAGCCTAGATATGAGCCAGCATTTTATGATTTAAAATGAGATTTTTAACATCTTCATATGCTGAGTCATCTTAAGTATTTTAAACCACTTTACCTATTTGCATATAAGCAATGATGGACAAGCCCTTAGTATTCTGACTCAGCTTTATAGCATTTATCAGAGACTTGCTACAGCTTTCCTCTTGACCCAATGGCAAAAGTGCACCTTCCTTGTCTCAGGGCAATAGCAACTCAGCTAAATTAGTGAAGGCTACTGCTAACTCACTCGTAGGGTCTCCCTTAGACTCAATGGACCCTCATCATGTACAATAGTTGCATGCTAAAAATTCACTATATTTCTTTCTTTTTTTACTTTATTCAATCTGTAGAGATTGTCAAAATTTTCCAATGCCAACTGTATTGCAAATCATCACCACCGGGTATTGGGAAGTTTTCAATTAGCAATAATCACACCTCAGAAAAACCTCACTGGCTGCATGAAGCTGAAAATGTACTTAAAGGATATGCTTACTATTCATGAAATTTTATTGCTTTCTCACTTACGTTTCCTTCCCTGGTAGTACCATAATATATGTACTGTTGCTTTCCTTCTTTTACCAGAAGAAGGGGTAAATCATGACTGCCTAACCTCTGGCCAAGAACAGTCCATGCCCTAAACAGATTAGAAACTCTTCCAGAAAATTGAGAGTTAGCCTTGTTTGTTCATGGCGATACTGTTTGGATTTGTGTTCCTGCCCAAATCTCATGTCAAATTGTGATCCTCAGTGTTGAAGGAGGGGCCTGAAGGGAGGCGACTGGATCATGGGGGCAGATTTTTTCCCTTGCTATTCTCATGATAGTGAATTATTGTGAGATCTGGCTGTTTCAAAGTGTGTAGCACCTTTCCCTTTGCTCTCTTCCTTCTGCTGAAGCCACGTAGGACATGCCTGCTTCTACTTCACCTTCTGCCATAATTGGAAGTTTCCTGAGACCTCCCTAGCCATCCTTCCTGTACAGCCTGCAGAACCCATGAGCCAATTAAACCTCTTTTCTTTATAAATTACCCAGTCTCAGGTAGTTCTTTATAATAATGCAAGAATGGACTAATACAGAAAATTGGTACCAGGAGTGAGGCACTGCTGTAAATATACCTGAAAATGTGGAAGCAGCTTTGGAACTGGTTAATGGGCAGAGGTTGGAACAGTTTGGAGGGCTCAGAAGAAGACGGGAAGGTGAGGGCAAGTTTGGAACTTCCTAGAGACTTGTTAAATGGCTGTGACCAAAATGCTGATAGTGATATCGACAGTGACGTCCAGGCTGAGGAGGTCTCAGATGGAAATGAGGAACTTATTGGGAACTGGAGTAAAGGTAACTCTTGATATGCTTTAGCAAAGAGATGGCAGCATTGTGCCCCTGCTCTAGGGATCTGTGGAACTTTGAACTTGAGAGTGATGATTTAGAAAAAATGGCAGATGAAATTTCTAAGTGCAGCTTGCTCTTCAGTGAACACCAATAAATAAGTATTCAGATAGTTACAGCTGAACAGGGCGGGGAGCATCTCCTCCAAGGGAGTGCTGCTTTAAGATCTGTCTGCCAGGTATTTACTGAGAAGGCTTGTTGAACTACAGTTTAGACAAATAAGAAACATCCACCAGGTGGCTATTTGGGGTCGGGTCATGAGGTGCATATGGCCTTGTTTATTACATCTGAAAGCACTCAAACCACATTCTTAGGAGGCTGTGTTCAGCACTCCGTATCACACATCCTGTTCCTTGTCCTGTTTTCAGGGTCAAGGAGTTACAGTCTCATGCACAAACAACATACACACAGTGCCTCAGTATTTTTCCATGCTTCGATCTCAAATGCCTTGTATATAAGCTTGACTGTATTGTTGTACACCCCCCCATATCGCCCCCCTTTTTTGTTTATTAATATATACTTTCAGAGTTCGATGAGCTTGTTCAACAATGGCCTGACCAGTTGAGTTATAAGGAATACCAGTTTTATGTTGTATGTGCCAATGTTTCAATGCATATGCAAATAGAGCGCTAAGATAGCAAGGACCATTATCAGTTTTTATAGTTTTTGGAAGGCCTAAGGTCATAATAGATTTTAAAAGATGAGCAATTGCATCTTTAGTTTTTTGTCCAGTCCAGGGAGTAGCATGTTTCAGGCCCGTATAAGTGTCCACAGTAACCTGGAGAAATTTAAAGCGTTCAAAGGTGGATGCTGAGTAATATCAGTGTACCAGATAGCATTAGGTACCAGACCTTGTGGGTTGGCACCAAGTTCCAATGAAAAAGGGGAGAGAGAATGCCCTTGGCAATCAGGACAAGTTTTAATAATCATGCGAGCTTGAGCAAGCGTTAAATGAAACTGTTGTGTAAGACTGCGGGTGTTCTGATGAAAAAAGGAATGATCAGCTTGAGCTCACAAAAAAGCAAGAGAGTCTGAAAACCACATCTGTGGTTGTATCAGAGCATCAACTCAAACATTCCCTTCTGACAGGGACCAGGTAGCCCAGAATGAGAGCGAATATGTGTGATATAAAGGGGGTGATGACGGGCACAGAGGCGCTCCTGCACTGTGAGAAATAGGGTTAGTAGGGGTTCATTAGTAATGCCTTTCAGATGTGCGAGATCTAAATGAGTAATACTATACACCGCATAAGAGGAATCACTAATTATATTTATGTCTTGGTGAGGAAAAGTTTGTAAGGCCACCATTAGGGCGCCTAACTTTGCCTGTTGCATAGTTTTGAAATGTTCCTGGATTTTGTGCTGCCAGTTTTGCATGGCATCTTGCACACTATACCTGCCTTTTTTGTTTTTCCTGAATCATCTGTAAAGACAGTAGTGGCGTGAGGCAAGGGCTCAGAAACAACAATAGATGCGAATTTTTAACAGGTACAGTTTGTAAAAAGTTCAGGAGCTTAGAGGCTGGTAAATGGAAACTGATATTACCAACAAAGTCGGCCATTGCAACTTGCCAATCAAGATCACAAGCTAAGAGAGTATGAAATTGTTCCTTGCTTAAAGGTAAGAAAAGAGTAGCAGGGTCATATCCTGACAATTGGTTGGCATCCCTTTATGAGAAGAGAAGCTATTAAATCTGTGGTCTTTTGTATGTGTTTAGAGGGGTTATGAGACAGGTAAAGCCACTCCAAAGGAGACACATCTGTTCCAACTTGCCCAAGCATCCTTGTAGGGCTATGAGAGGTATTAACAAGATCTAGAGGTCTGTCAGGATCTAAACGCGAGATGCACCATTGGGCCAAGGCTTGCTCCACAGTGTTAAGGTCTGCCTGTGCTAGTGGAGAGAGGTCTCGCAGCAAATTTAAAGCAGGGTGACCTTTCAGGGTGACAAAAGATTAGTCAAGGAATTTGCAGGAATGCCTAAATAGGGACATATCCAATTAATCTGTCCGAAGACTTGCTGTAATGTATTAAGGGTTAAGTGCTGTGGAAGAATTGTTTTTGTAAGTTGTGGCCTAAGGGTAGTAGATAAAATAAGACTTCCTAGATAGAGCCACAGAGATGTCAGCTGGACTTTTTTGTGTGTGTAATAACAAGACCATACTATGACATACGCTATATTACCATTGTGTAAAGTTGATGCAGTAATGACTGGTATTGAGCAGCTATCAAAATATCATCCACATAGTGGAAGATTTTTGCCTGGGGGAAGGATGGACGCACAGAAAGTAAGGCTTCAAGTACGTAAAGCTGACATGTAGTGGGCTATTTATCATCTCTTGGGGTAGAATTCTCCATTGATAACGTTGAACTGGTTGCTGATTGTTATAAGTGGGAACGGTAAAAGTATATTTTTCTCGATCCTCGGGATGCAAGGGTATGGTAAAAAAACAATTTCTTAGATTAATGATAATAAGAAGCCAGTCTTTGGGGATCATACCCGGAGAAGGCAGTCTTGGTTGCAAAGTTCCCATAGGAAGCATCACAGCATTAATAGCACAGAGGTCATGCAATAACCTCCATTTTCCTGACCTCTTTGGAATAGTAAAAATAGGAGTGTTCCAGGGACTAGCAGGAGGCTCAATGTGGCCAGCATGTTGTTCTTGTACTAGACGTTGAATATGTTCCAATTTTTCCTTCTTAATGGGCCACTGCTCCACCCATACTGGGCTAGTAGTTTTCCTCTTAATTTTGATAATTTTCAAAGGAGCAGTGGCCCCTACCAAAAAGGTGGCAGGACAGAGAGGTTTAAGCCCCACTGTTCTAGGGCATCTTGTCCCCACAGAGAAAATGGAATTTCTAAGATAAAGGGCTGAAGCTGGGCAACCTTGCCTTCCAGGCCCAAAAGTGGAAGGTTATGCCTACTTTTTAATGGCTGCTGATACTCTCCAACACCCGTGATAGAACATAAGGCAGAAGAGGAGGCCCAATCTGAAGGCCAGTGTTTTTTAGCTATAATAGTTTGATCAGCTCTTGTGTCAATAATTCCCATAAACATAACTCCATTAATTTTTACTTCCAAGTATGGTTTATGAGATGACACTGGACTACTCCAAAAAACTTTCATGCCTGAGTGGCCGAATCCTGAGGCCCCACCATTTTCTGTTGAGAATTACCTTGAAGGTAAGGAATAAGAATAGTCTGAGCAAGGTGAGTTCCTTTAGAGATGGTGTGGACCCCTGACACCTGTGCCATAAGTTTTATTTCTCCTAAATAGTCTGAATCTATCACTCCAGGGAGAATTTGAATCCCTTTAAGTGTATTAGAAGACCTTCCAATAATCAATCCAAACGTTCCTCTGGGTAACCGGTCACAGATTCCAGTTGAAATCAACTGGACCACATCTTGCTCTTTAAGCACCATGACTGTTATGACTGCGAGGTCCAGCCCTTCGCTGCCGGAGGTGGCGGAAGAGAGATCATGGATGCTATTTCTGGTCCTGACTCCGAGGAAAAAGCTATTCCCCAAGTCTGGGGATTGGTGTTCCTCCATGGATTTTTCTGGGTGCTGGAGATCTCACCCCTCTTCCTGTTTCTTGATAACGGGTTTCCATCCTTATCAAATTTTGATTTGCACTGGTTAGCCCAGTGCTTACCTTTACTGCATTGCAGGCATTCTTTAGAGGATATTTTAGAGGCCTTTGATTTCTTTGGGACTCCCTTCTATCAGCATTCTTTGGCCATATGCCCGGTTTCGCCACAGTTGTAACATGTGGCCCCAGTCATCATTGCAGCAAAAGTCTGGGCCAGATGAGTTGTAGTGCCTACATTCTGGCATGCTTTAATAAACACACTGATTTCAGTGGCAGTGGCTCGGACTGGGGTTATTGCTGCCTGACAATCCTTATTTGCATTTTCAAAAGCCAATTACAACTTAAGAAGTTTGGTGGCTTCAGGATGGGGTACATGTCTTTTGATTGCAGCCTGCAATTGGTTGATAAATTCAATGTATGTTTCTGTTGCATCCTGTCTAACCATCACAAAGGAACCCTGGGATTGTCCCACGGGTATCCTCTTCATACTTATATGGCTAGCTGCGAGCACTGAGGAAATCAACTGCTGTCCACCTGAGCCTGAGCCTGAGCTGAAGAAAAGGCCCTATTCCCAATAGCATATAAAGCTGTATCAGGATATCATTATCCAAAATTTGTAATCATTGCTGCATGGCTAAATGACTGTACTCGCTCCCCCACACAGTATATTTGGCAGCTGAAACCAAAACTTTTACCAGAGTGTCTTCTTTATGCCCTACTGAAGGGAGTGAAGTGGGGCGAGGAGCCCCTCTTTGTTGTTCTGGTTCCTGTGTACCCTTTCCCTTTAAATCTTCTGAATTCCCTTCAGGTGAAGAAAATGGGTGATCTGACTCATCACGATCTGGCATATCAAAAGGGTATAACGCAGAGCATAACCAACTCCAGGTGGTCAAAACGGTAACATTAGCAAAATGGCCCTGCTCCAATCCTCTTTTCAGGCAGCAACGCACCTGCTCCCATAACTTTAAATCTAATGTTTCCTTGATCATGTAACCAAGGGCATTCCTGCCAAATTAAAAGCATAAGCTTATGCAAAGCTTCAGACTCTACAGTGCACTGGATAGCTTTAAGTAATTGTTGCACCATTTTATAAAAAACTTTCTGCTCTTTGGTCAACTCCTGACTCATGGTAACCCGACCCTTGGTATTATACACTTTGGTCACATCCTCCTGAAAATGGGTTGGGACTGTTCCTTACTGGTATTCCCCAAAGATTGGTGAGTCGTCCTACTCCAGGTGTAACTTCAAAGCAGTCGCATCAGGGTCACCACTTGCAGGTTGCTCTGCAGTGAACGCTGAGAAATAAGTATTCATACAATTACAATGAACGGGGTGGGGAGCAGCTCCTTCAAGGGATTGCTGCTTTAAGATCTGTCTGTCAAGTATTTATTGAGAAGGCTTGTTAAACTACAATTTAGACAAACAAGAAACATCCACCAGGTGGCTATTTGGGGGTCAGGTCATGAGGTACATATGGCCTTATTTATTACATCTGAAAGCACTCAAACCACATTCTTAGGATGCTGTCTTCAGCACTCCTTATCACACATCCTGTTCCTTGTCCTGTTTTCAGAGTCAAGGAGTTACAGTATCATGCACAAACAACATACACACAGTGCCTTAGTATTTTTCCATGCCTCAACCTCAAATGCCTTGTATATAAGCTTGAATGTATTGTCATACACCCCCACACACTGAGCAGCAAAGCATTGAAGATGTGGCCTGGCTGCTTCTAACAGCATATGGTCATATGTGTGAGCAAAGAGATATCTGAAACTGGAAGTTATATTTAAAGGGGAAGCAGGGCATAAAAGTTTAGAATATTTGCAGTCTGACCATGCACTAGAAAAGAAAACCCCATTTTCTGGGAGGAATTCAAGCCATCTACAGAAATTTGCATAAGTAACATTGCAGAATGTTAATAGCCAAGACAATGGGGAAAATGCCTTGAAAGCATTTCAGAGAACTTTGTAGCAGCCCCTCCCATCACAAGCCCAGAGGTCTTGGAGAGAAGAATGGTTTCATGGTCCAGGCCCAGGGCCCTGCTGCCCTGCACAACCATGGGACACTGCTCCCTGTGTCCCAGCCACTCTAGTGCCAGTTGTAGCTAAAAGGGCCCCAGATACATGTTAACCCACTGCTCTAGAGGGTGTCAGCCATAAGACTTAGTGGCTTTCATGTGGTGTTAAGCCTGCAGATGCACAGAGGGCAAGAGTTGTGGCTTGGAAGCCTCAGCCTAGATATCAGAGGATGTATGGAAATGCCTGGATGTCCAGGCAGAAGTCTGCTGCAGGGGCAGAGGCCTCATGGAGAACTTCTACTGGGACAGTGCAGAGGGGAAATGTGGGGTTGGAGCCCCCACACAGAGTCCCCATGGGGGCACTACCTAGTGGAGCTGAGAAGAGGGCCAGCATCCTCTATATCCCAGACAGATAGATCCACTAGCGGCTTGCACCATGTACCTGAAAAAGCCACAAGCACTCAATGCCAGCCCTGGGACCTGAGCGCAGCAGAGCCACAGGGGCAGAACAGCCCAAGGCTTTGGGAGCCCACCCCTTGCATCAGTGTGGCCTGGATACAGGACATGGAGTCAAAGAAGATTATATCAGAGCTTTAAGATTTAATGACTACCCTATTAGTCATTATCTAAAGCTGGGCTTCAGAATTGTATGAGGCCTGTAGCCCCTTTGTTTTGACTAATTTATCTCTTTTGGAATGGGTTCATTTACCCAATGCCTGTACCCTCATTGTATCTTGGAAGTAACTAACTTGTTTTTTATTTTACTGGCTCATAAGCAGTAGGGACTTGCTTTGTCTCACAAGAAACTTTGGACTATAGATTTTTCACTTAATGCTGAAATGAGTTGAGACTGGGGGGATGTTGAGAAGGGCTAATTGTATTTTACAATATGAGAAAGACATGATATTTGGGAGGGGACAGAGGCAGAATGGTATGGTTTTGATGTGTCCCTGCCCAAGCCTCATGTCAAATTGTAATCCCTAATGTTGGAGGAGGGGCCTGATAAGAGGTGATTGGATCATAGGGGCAGATTTCCTCCTTGCTATTCTCATGATAGCAAGTGAGTTCTCATGAGATTTGGTTGTTTAAAAGTGTGTAGCACCTCTCCCTGTATTCTCTTCTTCCTGCTCCAGCCATGCTTCCCCTTCACCTTCCACCATGATTGTAAGTTTCCTGAAGCCTCCCCAGCCATGCTTCCAGTACAGTCTATGAACTGTGAGCCAATGAAACCTCTTTTGTTTATAAACTACCCAGTCTCAGGTAGTTCTTTATAGAAATGTGAGAATGGACTAATACAATGAGTCATACCTTAAGACAAAACAGGAAATTATCAGGCTGAATATGTCATCACAGATCTCAACTAACACCTGGAATAATAATTTGTTATTATCATTATTATTTCTTTCTTAGACAAGATCTCACTTTGTCACTCAGACTGGAGTACAGTGGTGTGATCATGGCTCACTGTAGCCTTGATCACCCGGGCTCAAGCAATTCTCCCACCTCAGCTTCCTGGGTAGCTGGGACCACAGGTGTGTGCCAGCACACCCTGCTAATTTTTAAATTATTTGTAGGGACAAGGTCTCACTATGTTGCCCAGGATGGTATTGAACTCCTGGGCTGAAGTGCCTCAGCTTCCTAAAGTGCTGGGATTACAGGAAAGAGCACTTTCCCTAGAATAAAGCCCACCCTAGAATAATGATATTTTACTGAATCCAAAGTATATACAGGAGGCAGAATTTATTGTATTCACCATGACCTGTCAACAAACTAGAGACAAGAGAATTAATACCAATGGCAAGAGGTGGGGAAAGTTTTAAATAACTAAGAATATTGATACCTGCAGAGGAAAAGGCAAATAAAAATAGTCAAAGGATTAAGTGTTCTAATGTTTCTTAAGGAGGTAGAATGCCAAACAAAAGGGATAATCCGAAGATTGAAGGAAATGCCTTACTTGGTCATTATGACAGATGAACGACTCCCACTAAGAATCCTGTTTTCCTAATACCACAGGAGGCCATATTATTGGAGAGTTCAAAGAAGTTACTACAAAATACCAAAGATTAGCTCCAAAATTAGGAAAAAAGTTTTATTAGGACAACAGTTAATCAAGTTTTGCCTCATGATCCTCACCTTTGAACTTATCTTAGTTACAGAAAATTATTTGCCTTCAAACACCTGTCTTGTCTGGGCACAGTGGTTCATGCCTGTAATCCCAGCACTTTGAGAGGCCGAGGCGGGCAGATCACCAGAGGTCAGGAGTTTGAGACCAGCCTGGCCAACACGGTAAAACCTCGTCTCTACTAAAAATACAAAAATTAGCCAGGCATGGCGGTGCTTGCCTGTAATCCCAGTGACTGGGGAGGCTGAGGCAAGAGAATCACTTGGACCCAGGAGGCGGAAGTTGCAGTGAGCTGAGATCGTGCCATTGCACTGCAGCCTGGGCAACAGAGCAAGACTCCATCTCAAAAACTAAAAAACGAACAAACAAACAAAACACACCTGTCTTAAACGATTTGCGTTCAGATGCCCAAACCGTATAAATATCCTTCCCTAACTTTCTCTTTTTGAGTCACTGCGAAGACTTTGTTAAAATAGTCTCCTTTGGAATAAATTTAATAAACTCAGCTTTGTTTGGTCAACAGCTTTTTCTGGGATCTCCAACCAAATTCTTCTGGTTGAAACCATGAAGCAGCCTTTGGTTTCTTTAGAAGTTATTTAGTACTACTAACCAGATTGACTAAATGTCTTTCTTGGAAGTGTGTGAGACACTTTGAGATAAAAGATGATTGGTGACATAATGTATGGAAAGATACTATATGCAAAATGCTTAATGCTTGGTATAGTTTCTGGCACAATGTAGGTGTTCAATGAATGTTAGCTATATTAAAATCCCCTAATTTGGCCAGGCACAATGGCTCATGCCTGTAATCCCAGCATTTTGGGAGGCAGAGACAGGTGGATAGCTTGAGCTCAGGAGTTTGAGACCAGCCTGTGCAACATGGCAAAACCCCATCTCTACAAAAAATATAAAAAATTAGTTGGGTATGGTGGTGTGCACCCTGTAGTCCCAGCTACTTGGGAGGCTGAGATGAGATAATCTCTTGATCTGGGAGGCAGAGGTTGCAGTGAGCAGAGATTGTGCCACTGTACTGCAGCCCGGGTAATAGAGCAAGACTCAGTCTCAAAAAAAAAAAAAAAAAAAAAAATCCGAATTCTCCATTTCTTCCTTACTTGGACCCCCAAGCAGCCTTCAAATTCCAGGCTAATTGTCTCTGAATTAAAGCTCTGATTTATAAATCATCACTGGTTTCCATCGATGTGATTGGCAGAGATCATTTTTTTTCTTCCCTCCTATCCTTTGACTCCTGTTCTCCTCTATTACCACCAGCAAGCTGAGGGAGGAATTCAACTCCACATTTGCCCCTCTTTAGCTGTCTTAGAGGAATTTTTCCTGAGGGGAATTAACTCTGAGTAGAGGAGCTCGGTTCATTGATGTTTTATTTTAATGATGAAAGGTGGGCTGGGCACAGTGGCTCACGCCTGTAATCCCAGCATTTTGAGCGGCCGAGGAGGGCAGATCACGAGGTCAGGAGATCGAGACCATCCTGGCTAACACGGTGAAATTCCGTTTCTACTAAAAATACAAAAAATTAGCCGGGCGTGGTGAGGGGCGCCTGTAGTCCCAGGTACTCGGGAGGCTGAGGCAGGAGAATGGCACGAACCCAGGAGGCGGAGGTTGCAGTGAGCAGAGATCGGGCCACTGCACTCCAGCTTGGGCAACAGAGCGAGACTCCATCTCAAAAAAAAAAAAAAAAAAAAAAGAAAAGGACGAAAGATGAAAAATACTTTGACCCTGATAACTGAACAGATTTTCTTTTCTGCCACTTTCCCTAAATAAAGGAACAAATCTACGTCTTCTCAAAAGCATTTTGGATGGCATTGCTGAACAGGAGAATCTTGGTTAAGTCATAAGGTTAATGAAATTGGGAGTCTAGGAGAAACCTCAGTATATATTTATTTTTATTTTAATTTTTTTTTATTTTACTTTAAGTTCCGGGATACATGTGCAGAATGTGCAGATTTATAACATAGGTATACATGTGCCATGGTGGTTTGCTGCACCTGTCAACTCGTCATCTAGGTTTTAAGCTCCACATGCATTAGATATTTGTCCTAATGCTCTCCCTCCCCTTGCCTGGCACCCCCCGAGAGGCCCCAGTGTGGGTTGTTCCCCTCCCTGTGTCCATGTGTTCTCATTGTTCAACTTCCATTTATGAGGGAGAACAAGCAGTGTTTGGTTTTCTGTTCCAGTGTTAGTTTGCTGAGAATGATGGCTTCCAGCTTTATCCATGTCCCTGCAAAGACATGAACTCATTCTTTTTTATGGCTGCATAGTATTCCATGGTATATATGTGCCACATTTTATTTAACCAGTTTATCATTGATGGACATTTGGGTTAGTTCCAAATCTTTGCTATTGCAAATAGTGCTGCAGTAAACATATGTGTGCATGTGTCTTTATATTAGAATGATTTGTAATCCTCTGGGTATATACCCAGTAATGGGATTGCTGGGTCAAATGGTATTTCTGGTTCTAGATGCTTGAGGAATGCCACACTGTCTTCCACAATGACTGAACTAATTTACACCCCCACCAACAGTGTAAAAGTGTTTCTATTTCTCCACAGCCTCACCAGCATCTATTGTTTCCACTTTTTAATAATCGCCATTCCAACTGGTGTTAGATGGTATCTCATTGAGGTTTTGACTTGCATTTCTCTAATGATCAGTGATGTTGAGTTTTTTTTCATATGTTTGTTGGCCATATAAATGTCTTCTTTTGAGAAGTGTCTGTTCTTATCCTTTGCCCACTTTTTGATGCAGTTGTTTGTTTTCTTATTGAAAATTTGTTTAAGCTCCTTGTAGATTCTGGATATTAGACATTTGTCAGATGGGTAGATTGCAAAATTTTTTTCCCATTCTGTAGGTTGCCTGTTCACTCTGATGATAGTTTCTTTTGCTGTGCAAAAGTTCTTTAGTTCGATTAGATCCCATTTGTCAATGTTGGCTTTTGTTGCCATTGCTTTTGATGTTTTAGTCATGAAGTCTTTGCCCATGCCTATGTCCTGAATGTTATTGTCTAGATTTTCTTCCAGGGTTTTTATGGTTTTGGGTTTTACATTTAGCTCTTTAATTTATCTTGCGTTAATTTTTGTATAAAGTGTAAGGAAGAGGTCCGGTTTCAGTTTTCTGCATATGGCTGGCCAGTTTTCTCAGCACTATTTATTAATTAGGGAATCCTTTCCCCATTTCTTGTTTTTGTCAGGTTTGTTGAAGATCAGATGGTTGTAGACATGTGGTGTTATTTCTGAGGTCTCTTTTCTGTTCCATTGATCTATATATCTGTTTTGGCACCAGTACCATGCTGTTTTGGTTACTGTAGCCTCATAGCATTGTTTGAAGTTGGGTAGTGTGATGCCTCCATCTTTGTTCTTTTTGCTTAGGATTGTCTTGGCTATATGGGCTCTTTTGTGTTTCCATATGAAATTTGAAGTAGTTTTTTTACAATCCTGTGAAGAAAGTCAATGGTAGCTTGATGGGAATAGCATTGAATCTATAAATTACCTTGGGCAGTATGGCCATTTTCACGATATTGATTCTTCCTACCCATGAGCATGGAATGTTTTTCCATTTGTTTGTGTCCTCTCTTATTTCCTTGAGCAGTGGTTTGTAGTTCTCCTTGAAGAGGTCCTTTACATCCCTTGTAAGTTGTATTCCTAGGTATTTTATTCTCTTAGTAGCAATTGTGAATGGGAGTTCACTCATGATTTGGCTCTCTGCTTGTCTATTATTTGGTGTATAGGGATGCTTGTGATTTTTGCACATTGATTTTGTATGCTGAGACTTTGCTAAAGTTGCTTATCAGCTTAAGGAATTTTGGGCTGAGATGGCGGGGTTTTCTAAATATAGAATCATGTCATCTGCAAACAGAGACAATTTGACATCCTCTCTTCCTATTTGAATATCCTTTATTTTTTTCTCTTGCCTGATTGCCCTGGACAGAACTTCTGATACTATGTTGAATAGGAGTTGTGAGAGAGGGCATCCTTGTCTTTTGCTGGTTTTCTAGACAAATGCTTCCATCTTTTGCCCATTCAGTACGATATTAGCTATGAGTTTGTCATAAATAGCTCTTATTATTTTGAGATATGTTCCATTAATACCTAGTTTATTGAGAGTTTTTAAAATGAAGGGATGTTGAATTTTATCGAAGGCCTTTCTGCATCTATTGAGATAATCACGTGGTTTTTGTCAGTACATCTAATTAATGAGTTCCAGTATCATGAACATAAAAGGTAGTTTAGGAAAAGGGATGCCTCAGAAGGTTTCCCATGTTGTTTCATTCATCAGAGACCAAGAGACACCATAAATCACTGCAATATCCCCATTAGTTCCTAAAATTTTGCTTTCTGAGACAGCATATCTTAAATGCCAACTCTGGGTTATAAAATTCAAATTGACTCTGAAATTTAAAGAGGAAACATATGAACTGTAAATGTGTGAAGGCAATCTTCCAACCCCCCATCCCAAAATCCACTACAGCAATGTTTACTTTGTCCTTTATAATTATGGGATGAAATGATAAGACTGATGACTTCACTCTTTGATTGGGATGAGTGGGGTACAGTGTTTGTGTGTGTTTGGGGGTGGGAGTAGGAAGGTTTACTGCTGGGAATTGATGTGTTGGTAAATGCTTGACAACCAGCCAAGAGTGTGATGGATGCCCTCATTTACATCTTTGCTGATTTCTGTGGTATCAGTACTCCCATTGTAGCTGATTGCAAGCTATCAGTGTGACATTACTGAACTTGGAGTTGGAAAGTAATGTGCAGTAGCACACCATTATATAGTATTTCAACCATGCAAAATCAGTCAACAAAAATAACCTAAAGAGCAGAAATAACAGTCAAATATGGTAAAAATATAAGGAACTGATGAGTTTGGGTATTTATTACCTTTGGTTTAGATATAATTTATTAAGTTATAAGCTTATATCATTTAATTTTTAATAATGGCTGTGTTTAACAACTTGTTTAGAAAATTTAACATGTGGCCTGGCACAGTGGGTCATGCCTGTAATTCCAACACTTTGGGAGGCTAAAGCAGGAGGATTGCTTGAGCCCAGGAGTTTGAGACCAGCCTGGGCAACAGAGCAGGACCCCATCTCTACAAAAAAAAATTTGTTTTAAATTTACTGGGTGTGGCGGTGCACACCTGGAGTCCCAGCTACTCAGGAGGATGAGGTGGGAGGATTGCATAAGCCTGGGAGGTTAAGGCTGCAGTGAGCTGCAATCATCATGTCACTGTACCCCAGCCTGGGTGACAGAGCAGGAGCCTACTACCCCAGCCTGGGTGACAGAGCAGGAGCCTATCTCAAAAAAAGAAAAAAGAAAGAAAGAAAAAAAGAGGAAAAAAATAGAAGAAAGAAAATTTGGCTGGGCATTATGGCTCACACCTGTAATCCTAGCACTTTGTGAGGCCAAGGTGGGAAGATGGTTTGAACTCAAGAGTTCAAGACCATCTTGGGCAATATGGCAAAACCCCATTATTACAAAAAAAAAAAAAAAAAAAATTAGCTGGCCACATTGGCACGTGCCTGTGGTCCCAGCTCTTTGAGAGGCTGAGGTGAGAGGATTGCTGGAGCTTGGGAAGTTGAGGCTGCAGTGAGCTGTAATTGAACTACTGCACTCCAGCCTGGGTGACAGAGTCTCACTCTGTCTTAATAAATAAATAAATAAAAAGAGAAAAGAAGGAAAATTTGACACTTAACTCTTTTTTTTAATTAATCAATTTTATTTGCTTATTTTGACAGAGTGAGACCCTGTGTCAAAAAATAAATAAATAAAAATAGAAAAGAAAATTTGACACTTACCTCTTTTTTAAAAAAATTAATCAATTTTATTGGCTTATTTTTATTTTTTTTTCTTCCAACTTTTATTTTAGGTTCAGGGGAACATTTAACTCTCATGAGCCAACATCAAAACACTTTTGTGATAGCAGAGTACATTACTCTATCTCTTTTTGCCTGTCATGAGGTACTAGCAGTTCTTATTGGCCATGTGGGTTATTTTAAACCTGAAGTCTCAATCTCCCACCCACTTTTTCATACCAAGACCCTGCCTCTAATAGAAAGCATATGGTCCCATTGAATCTCAGTCTCAAGTAAAAATTTATTTTTTGGGGTGGGAAAAGGGTAGCCAGATGGACTGTACAGCTGTGCATTCTTCCTGAGGAGCATTCTACCCTTCAAGACCTAAGAGTTAGGGTGAGAAGGCAAGAAGGAAGCCTGCGCTATTAGTACTACAGCCAAGCATCAGGACTTTTTTGAAATGATCTGTACAGGGACAGAGCAGTGACATTTTGCTTAGAGTCATGTGGACTCAGCTGCTCAAATAATTAATGTTCCAACATAGATGACTCATTTTGTAAGAACATTAAGTTCATAGCCAATTTGTTAATACAAGAAAACTATCACCTCATTTTTTTAACTGAAAAAGTATTGCTTAAATTTTATGAGTTATAATTTTCATTTTGGATGAAGGTGGATTGAAATGCACAAAGATGGTGCTGGAGCCATACTGGCACTGTTTTCAATGTGGGTGTCTTATTTTCCAGGATGGTTAGGGGACCGAAAGCTGTCATCTGAGGATGGTTTGAAGAAACTGTGCTTTTCCTAGAGAAGACAGAAGGAAGCCATGATATCTACTTTCAAAAGCTAAAAACGTTGCCAGGTGGAAGAGGGATTAGAACTTGTTTTGCAAATTATCATGGCAGTTATAAATAGGGGCCCTGTATTACAGACATCTGAGTTCCAATACTGGCTCTCATCACTTACTAGCTGTATGTCCTTGGGCAAATTATGGAAACTCTTTAAACTTCAGATCTCTTATCTGTAAAATGAAGTGTATTCATTTCCTATTGCTACTGTAACAAATTACTACATATTTAGTGGCTTAAAACAACATAAACTTATTATCTTACAATTCTGGTGGTCAAGCTCCAAAGTGGGTCTCACTAGGCTAAAATCAAGGTGTTATCGAAACACCAGGGGTTTGGGCTAAGTCCTGCTGCTTGCTGCACAGAAAGCCAATGACTGAGACAATGAGTATTGCCAGTGGAGAAGGCTTTCATCTGGTGCTGCAGCTAAGGAGATGGGAAATCAGTGTCAAATCCATCTCCCTGAGTGACTAAAATTAGGGGTTTATATAGCAGGGAAGAAATGCAACTATGTATGGGAAAACAGAAACTTAGGAGGGGTAAGGAAGCAATCAGGATGAATGAGGGGCCTAGTATCTCATTGTCTGGATGGATAAATTGGTGAGCCACAGCTTTTTGATACTTTTTGAGAGGGTTAGAAGTCCTTTCCTGAGGAAGGAACTCAGATAAAAACAAATGTAAGTTTCAAGATTTAAGACCAAACTGAAGGGTCAATTTCTATGTTTATGTAACAAAAAAGTCTATGGGACTATTGAGATAGTTTCAGTTCCCCCTCTCCATTTATCAATTCCTCAGTCATGGGGAATCTGGTTGTCAATCTTTCTGACTGCTTCATGCTGAGAAGAGGTGTTGTGGGCAGCTCAAAGATTAATCTAAAACTATAGTTTCATTCTGAAACACAATCTTTCTCTTTCCAGTCCCCCACTTCCACCAGAGACAAATCACAGCAGCACCAATCTACCTGAAAAATAAGCTTCAGTCCCATGTACTTGGCCTGATTACCCACACATAGCAGGAAGAATCAGTGTCCACATAGGCTTTCCTCAATCAGCTTTGTTGGAACCTCTCACAAGGACATTTCAGTCAAAGCCCTGGAAGAAAACCAGGTCCTCCAACTGTGTCCCATTATAAAAGAAAACAGATTCTTATTGAACTTATACAAACAAACACATTGCCATAAATTAAGAATATTCATAAATAATTTACAAATTCTGGAGAAATGAGGCACAGAAAAATATGCCTCAAATTCTGTTTAGAAGAGTATACTCTACTCAATTGTTAAAGGCTATAAATAGCTCGAAAGGATAAAAGTTCTCCAGACTCTGAGGAATCAGTGATGTTTCTTTCTTTCTTTCTTTTTTTTTTTTAGGCCAAGTCTCACTCTGTCACCCAGGCTGGAGTGCAGTGCCGCTATCTCGGCTCACTGCAAGCTCCACCTTCCAGGTTCACTCCATTCTCCTGCCTCAGCCTCCTGAGTAGCTGGAACTACAGGTGCCCGCCATCATGCCTGGCTAATATTTTGTATTTTTAGTAGAGATGGGGTTTCACCATATTAGCCAGGATGGTCTCGATCTCCTGACCACGTGATTCGCCTGCCTCAGCCTCCCAAAATGCTGGGATTACAGGCATGAGCCACTGTGCCCAGCCATCAGTGATGTTTCAAACAAACAAACAAACAAAAAGCCCTAAAAAGTTATTTCAGTCCTCCATTCATTCAGTCCATGTGCCCAAAGCCTTAGGATCCCACACCTTGCATCACTGTGGCCAGGATGTGAGACATGGAATCAAGGGAGATTATTTTGGAGATTTAAAATTTAATCACTGCCCTGCTGGGTTTCAGACTTGCATGGGGCCTATAGCCCCTTTCTTTTGGCTGATTTTTCCCCTTTGGAATAGGAGTATTTACTCAATGCCTACACCCCTATTGTATCTTGAGAGTAACTAACTTGTTTTTTATTTTACAGGCTCATAGGCAGAAGGGACTTGCCTTGTCTCTGATGAGAATTTGGACTTTGTACTTTTGAGTTAATGCTGAAATGAGTTAAGACTTTGGGGGTTCTGTTGCATCACAAGGTTAAAAAAGACTTTGGAGGACTGTTGGGAAGACATGATTATATTTTGAAATGTAAGAAGAACATGAGATTTGGGAGGGGCCAGTAGAGAATGATATGGTTTGGGTCTGTGTTCCCACCCAAATCTCATGTCAAATCCCCAACAGTGGAGGTGGGGTCTGATGGGAGGTAATTGGTAATTGGATCATGGAGAAGATTTTCCCCTTTGGTGTTGTTCTCATGATAATTAGTGAGTTATCATGAAATCTGGTTGTTTAAACCTCCCCACTCCCTCTCTTCCCCCTGCTCTAGCCACGTAAGACATGCCTGCTTCCCCTCTGCCTTCCACCATGATTGTAGGTTTCCCGAGGCCTCCCCAGCCATGCTTTCTGTACAGTTTGTGGAACTATGAGCCATTTAAACTTCTTTTCTTTATAAATTACCCATTCTCAGGTATTTCTTTAGGGCAGCACAAGAACAGTCTGATGCACTATGAAATCAACTCCTGATCTGCTTCATATTGGGTTAGAAATCTTTATAAATGTTTCTATCAGCCTTTAATTAGAATCCTAGAAGTTTTCTCTCTAATCCAGTGGCAAAATCTCCAAATTTATCAGAAAAGAGTCCTTTTCAGGAAGGAAGGAGTCCTTTTCATGAAACCCCAAAGAAGCAAGGGACAGTAGCTGATTATAAGTCAATTTTTGAGAAGAATCCATGCAAAACAACAATTGTGGATGACAAAGTCTTAGGACAGCAATAGTTAAAGATACAATTGATAAAGAAATTTTGTTATTTCTATGGTATACAACAATTTAACATAATAATCATAATAATTACTGACAAGAAATATTAAAACATCAGAATTTAAGGAATCTCAAACAATTCTGGACACTTATTAACAACACATCTATATAAATGTAACACAAAAAAAGCTAAACACACCTAAGATTTTGACAATGCTTCCTGCATAATTCTAACATAATAAATAAGCCTAATAAGGCTAATAAGTCCCTCTTGGACTTCAGTGAACCTAATATTTGAAAAAGTTATTTTGAGGTCAAAAAGACTGAATTTAGAACTTGAAATTTTGCTCTTGGAAAGTCTGCCACCTATCAAAGGTTTAAGATACTTGATATCACAAAATAGGATTATAGGTGACTATAAAATAGTCATTCATTTAGCAAAATGCTAAAACAAGAATATTCATACTTTAATAGAGAAGATGACTTAATTTCCAAAACAATAAGACCTAATAAAGACAATATGAAGCCAACTAAATCTGTCTTTTGCCCTCCCTTTTTTCATTCTTCTGTAGTTTTATTCAAAAGGTAAACACAATATTTTATTATCTCTCACCTGAAAATTTTGTTCCAAAGACAAAATCAAATTTTTGCTTTGTATGGTGTATTACTAATGTTAAATGTTAATAAAACCTTATAAGCAAATCTGTCTAATGTTAATCAGTTTGACCATAAGGTAAGATTTCCATAATCTTTCTATACCCTATTAAATAGCATATCAATGATCCAAGAAAACCCTGTTATTCCAACAGACAGGCCCAGATGCTGGCCTTGCATTAGTGTGCTTTTGATATTAATGTTTAATTTATATAAAAATTCTGAATAAATCTTATCCCTCAGAGTTTGCCCTTACAATCTCATGTGCCCACCTCTTCCACAATAATCCCTGGGCCTAAAGGGATTGAATAGTGTTAATATCTGGATCTGTATTTCACTAACGCAGTTTATTTTGATTGTCACCTTCTCCTGGGACTGAAGACGAGACTTCGACTGATGTCAATGCTCAAGATTTAGCAGAGGTCAGTACCTTTTTCAATCCCAGGAGTCAAAGTCCTGTAACTTAACAGCACAAGGTTTAGTTAATAGGATATTTATACAACAGAAAGTCCTATCATGCTAACATGTCACAAATTAAAACACTGTGATTTGGTGTCCAGTAGTTATTGCCTGAAGCACTTCAAACTATTGTATTAAAGTGATTAGGTTACTCCTTGCATATATCTAATTGCTAGGATTCTAGTGACAGAACTGTGACCAAAAGCATCAAAAAGTGATAGGTTCCTTTTGTAGAGCAGCAGCATAAAAGCCTGAGTATGCAGAACTCCATCCCATTTTCCCATTCAAAAGCAAACTCCAGATTCCAAAGAATATTGGGGGTAAACAGTATTACAAAATAATATCAGTTTATCTAATTCAAATTTCCCATGGCTATATGGACACACAAAAACAATCACCAAAACACAATCCAACTGCTGCAGCAACAAACAAGCCCCAAAAGTGTCCAAACTGAAACAGTTAGGGTGCTTCATCTCTTCATTGGTTGAGCTTGATCAACCTACAAACAGAAATTCCTTCAGAATTTCTCAGTTGAGAGGAGCCAATCTCTCTGTCTGGTACCCACAAAAGATACTCACTTGCCTGGACACACACATACAACACAATTACAAACAAGACCCCAAGAGTGTTTATACTGAAACAGCCAGGGTGCTTCCCTCATGTCAGTTGGGCTTGTTCAACCTGCAAACGAAAATTACTGAAAAAATTTCCCGAATTGAGAGGAATAGACCCTGCTGCCTGGGCACACAAAGAACTCTCACCTATCCAGATGTGGATGCCAAATTTCAAAGGCAGTTCTTCCTGGGTAATCAGGAATGCAACTGGGGCCAGCAGCAGCAGCAGGGCCAGAGAGAAACAGAAACTCACCTCCAGCCAAAATTGGGTGGGCAGCTGCTTAGCAGGGCTTCTGGGCCTCCTGGCCCATGGCGGCTGAGCACAAGCAATGCATTGTTGGATAGGAAACTAAAATCTGTTACTAAAACACCAGGGGTTTGGTGTAAGTCCTGCTGCTCACCACACAGAAAGCCGATGACTGAGACAATGAGTATTGCCAAGGAAGAAGGCTTTCATTGGGTGCTGCAGCTGAGGAGATGGGAGATCAGTGTCAAATCCATCTCCCTGAGTGACTAAAATTAGGGATTTTTATAGCAGGGGAGAAATGTAACTGTGTAGGGGAAAACAGGAACTCAGGAGGGGTAAGAAAGAAATCTTGATGAATGAGGGCTTAGTGTCTCGTCTGGATGCTGTGACTTGGTGAGTTTCATTCTTTGATACTTTTTGAGAGGCCTACGATTCCTTTTTTGAGGAAGGAACTCAGATAAAACAAATGTAAGTTTCAAGATTTAAAACTAAAAGTGTCAATTTCTATGTTTATTTTAAAAAACTGTCTATGTGACTACTGGGTCTGTTTCAATGTCAGCAGGGCTGCATTCCTTCTGGAGGCTCTAGGAAAGAATCCATCTCCTTGCTTTTTCCAGCTTCTAGAGGCCACCTGCAGTCCTTGGCTCATTTCCCCATTCCTCTATCTTCAAAGCCAACAAAGTTGGGCCAAGTTCTTCTCACACTGCTATCTTTCTGGTTCACTATCTTCTGCCTCCCTCTTCAATTTACAAGGACTCTAGTGATTACATTCAGCTGTAACTTCCCCTCCATCTTCTGAAGGTTCACAGAAAAATTAACTCATAAAGAGCAGATAAATTGGAGAAAAGACATACAAATTCATTCACATGACCATGAGGGAGAATCACAGAATGGTTATCTATCCCTCAACTGGGTTCAGAAGCCTAAATAGTATCTTGAGGTTACAGAAAGAATGGGGGCTTGGATCCTGGCAAAACACATTATGGGAGTGGCGAAAAGAGGAATTCTGTTGAGGGGCAGTAAATCTTTCTGAGGAAAATGAATGGATTAGAGAACAGAGGTTCACTTGTAAATTAGTTCTCTTTGGAATTTTTATGAACCTGAGAGACAGACATTATCTTGTGAAAGGGTCTGCTGAGGTGTGGTTACATTCATGGTCATCCTTTCTGCAATAGATAATGAGATAGAAAGGAAGGCAAGAAAAAAAAAAAAACTATTGTTCTCCTTGGTGTGTCCTTCTGGTCTTTATGTAGATAGGGGGAAAGTCTCTTATAGTGTGTATTGATCTCTAAGAGCCTTTAATTCAAAATACTCATTATACCAAGTGATCATATTTTGGAGTAAAGTTCCTTGTGCTCCTTTATTCCACCTGTCTGGAACTTCCTTGCAAGTTTCATGCATTAAAAGCTGAGTTGGTGGCTGTGAAGTGAGAAATCAGATTAGTAGTCGAGTAGCAAGAGATAGGCAAAGGAGGGGGAAAAAAACAAATTGGGATAAGCAGAAAAGAGCAAATTTAAATATATTGTCCCATATCTGCCTGAATCAGTCTCTTAGTCCTGAGAATAGATCAGTTCAGTTAAACAGCTGTGTCCCATTTCAGGAGATGGCATTGCAGATGGGCTAAGCCTCTATATATAATGCAGGCAAACATCTTTAATAAAAAGGCATTTCTATGGAAACAGAATAAAAACAAAGGTTAATGTCTGGAGTTGTCTATAAACTAAGTTTTCTATAAACTAGCTTTTCTAGTTTATAGACTGCTCCAGAGTCTGTGAAGCATATTCAGATTATAGTGGCAATCTGACAGATATTCCCTGGATTATAGTTTGAATCAGGTGTTCAAGTCAACTTTTGGAATAGTTCATACACCAAAAGGCATGAAGGCCATTTATAAATAAGTTGCTGCGGTGATTTCTCCTGAAGTTTATATCAGGTTGTCTAGCTTCAGTTTGTAGGGCTTCAAGAAAAGAAGATTTAATTTCTAGTGATTTCAAATCAGTAAAAGGGGAGGAAATTTTGAAAACATTAGTTTGGAGACTTGTAGCAAGGAAGAAATTTAGAATTTAGTCCAAATTGTAGGCAAATAATAAAAACTTTAAAACAATGGAAAGGCTAGAACCTAATTACAGGTGTACTATGACAGAGCAGGAGCATTGCCATCTTGGACAAGCCCCTCATTCTAAAGTTCACCTTAATAAAAAACCACCTAAATCCAAAGGACATCAGCCTAATGGCTAAGGTCAGCATGACCATAAACCACAAATAACATCTCCAACCAGAAACATTCCAAACTCCTCCCTGAACAGAGACATGCCAGCCCAGAGATAAACCCTGCTCTGGCCTGGAAGATGCTAGCCCTGAGATAACCCCGTTCCAGGCTGGAAAGATGTCTGTCCTAAGATAACCTCCCCTCCTCCCAGAAAGATTCTGCCATAAACTTTTCCACACACATAAACATTCATAAGCCCCCTCACCCTAAAACCAATATATACTCCTAGTCTGCAAGAGAAAGGGCTTCTGACCGAAATGGGCCGGGGACACCTCTCAGGTTTGATCTAAAGTAAACCTGTCTTCAACTGCAAGCTGTGTTTTGTGTTCCTTTCCTCTTTCTTTAACTCTTACATACTATAGTTTTCTTTTTACTTTTTTTTTTTTTTTTTTTTTTAATCAGAGACAGGGTCTTATTCTATTGCCCAGGCTGGAGTGCAATGGTGTGATCATGGCTCACTGTAGTCTTGACCTCCTGGGCACAAATGATTCTGCCACCTCTGCCTCCTGAGTAGCTGGAGACAACGGGCACATGCCAGGACACCTGGCTAGTACTTTTTTTTATTTTTGTAAAGTCGGGGGTCTCACTATGTTGCTTAGGCTGGGTCTTGAACTTCTGGCCTCAAGTGATCCTCCCACCTTGACCTCCCAAAATGCTGGGATTACAGGTGTCAGCCACTACACCCAGCTATAGTTTTCTTTTTGAAACATAGTTTTTCTCTCCAGTTCCTCATTTCTACCAAAGGCAAATCACAGTAGGACAAATCTAAGTTTTAGTCTTTTTATGCTTGGCCTGTGCTCCTTTGGGACACACACAGATAATTCAGGATAATCTCTCTATCTCAGGGCCAGCTGAGTACCAGCCTTAATTTTATCTGCAGTATTGGTTCTCCTTTGCAATGTAATCTAAATAGTCACAGGTTCCAAGGGTTAGGATGAGAACATCTTTGGCGGCCCATTATTCTGCCTGCCACATGAGGATACTAAAATATAATGAGGATAAAAATAGGACCTACTCACAGCATTGTACTGAGGAAAAGTACATTCTAGAGTTCTTATCTTTGAGTAAGAACTTAAATATGAGCATTTATTATTATTAATAACAATCTATATTAGTTTGCTAGGGCTGCCTTAACAAACTACTGCAAAGCGAGTGGCTTAAAACAACAGGAGTGTATTGTCTGTCAGTCCTGGAGGCCAGAAGCCTGAGATCAAGGTGTCATCAGCGTGGTTCCTTCTGAGGGCTTTGAGGGAAGAATCTATTCCATGCCTCTACCCTAGCTTCTGGCAGTTTATTGGCAATCTTTATGTTCCTTGGCTTGTAGATGCATCACTTGATCTCTGCCTTCATGTTCACATGGTGTTTTCCCTGTGTGCATGTCTGTGTCCAATTTTCCCCTTTTTATAAGGACACCAGACACATTGGATTAGCTCATTCTACTTCAGGGTGACGTCATCTTAATTAGTTACATCTACAATAATCCTCTCCTCAAATAAGGTCACATTCTGAGGCGCTGGGGGCCAGGACTTTAACATATGAACTTTTGGGATATTTGGCTTAACCCATAACACAATCCAAAGGATAGGACTAGGACCATAGGATGGAAGGCATAGGAAGAGCATCACCATTTTCAGCTAATTTTTAAAATTTTTTTTAGAGATGTCTCTCTCTCTCTCTCCTGCCACCATGTGAAAAAGGTGCTTGCTTCCCAACTTCGGCTTCCACCTTGATTGTGAGGCAGCCAGGTGGGTGAGCGTCCCTGCAGAAACTCCAACCTGCCGGCCCACTGAGGTGGAGCCCCGGGAGGTTCACACCCTTTGCAGCAGGGAGGAGCCTGGCCCCTCCTCTTCCTGTTTGGAACCTGCGATTCAAATGGCCTGGCAGGAAGTGCTCTAGCAGAGGGACTCTGGCCTTGCGAGAGTCCCTATTTCCCTCTTTTTTTTTGCTTTTCACACAGTAAAACCCTGCTTTACTTCCCTTTAAGTCGTCCGTGAGCCTAAATTTTTGTGGCTGTGGGAAAGACAAGAACCCCATCTTTAGCTGAAATAAGGAAAAGTTCCGCAACATTTTTGGCACACACCCTGGGGGCTCCGGAAGTGGTGAGTGAAATGGGAACTCAAAACCTCTCACTGTTGCTTCTGAGCCTTTTCATCCTCAAACTTCTGAAGGTGGGGGAAACCATGTCCCCACCCCACCCCTCTTCACTCCTGGGCCTTTTCATGTCCTCCTTCCTTTTTTGGGACCGACTGGGGAACAGAAGCTCCCTTCTCCCTTATCTCCTTACCTCTCCCTTACCTCCAGGGCCTGAGACGCATGGACCAAGGGTCCGGCATAGCTGGTTGGCAGTCCCCACCCCACAGAACTGCTGGAGCCTTCTCCTTTCCCAGTCAAGGGGTTTTACTCCATCTGACAGTAATTGAGCTTTTCTCCTGGTGGAGGAACCACTTGCCTAAGAATAAGAGATTCTTCCCCAGGCATTTTAAAACTGTTCCTTTTCTTTCCCCTTCTCCACCCTGTCAACAGTTAACCTTTACAGTTTTTCCCCCCCATTTACTAGGCCAGGCCCCCAAACTATCACTGTTTAAATTTTCTGTAAACCTTTAATTATGAAAAAGGATTTGTGGGGCTAGTCTTAGGCTGTGGCCAATCTGGTGTGTTTTGCATGTCTATATGGTTTGTGCTACAAGCCTCCACCTTGCTTTAAATCCTGGGGGCATGGCCAGTAACAGCTTGGCAAGGCTTTGTTTAGCAACCCTGCCTTAGGGGATGAGCCCTCTCTGGTTCCTTATCTGCATGTTTTTTTTCTTTCTTTCTTTCTTTCTTTCTTTCTTTTTTTTTTTTTTTTTTTTTGTTGTTGCCCAGGCTGGAGTGCAATGGCGCGTTCTCGGCTCACCACAACCTCTGCCTCCTGGGTTCAAGCGATTCTCCTGCCTCAGCCTCCCGAGTAGCTGGGATTACAGGCATGCACCACCAGGCCTGGCTAATTTTGTATTTTTGTAGAGACGGGGTTTCTTCATGTTGGTTAGGCTGGTTGCGAAGTCCCAACCTCAGCTGATCCGCCCGCCCCGGCCTCCCAAAGTGCTGGGATTACAGGCGGGAGCCACCGCGCCCAGCCAATCTGCATGTTTTCTTACCCTGTCTCTTAAAGAACCCTATCTAGCGACTGGGCTTTCTCCTGTGTGTGTGTGTGTGTTGCGTGTAATGTCTAAAAAGAGCTCTGATTAATTTGGCCCAAAGACAAGCGCTTCCCTTTTTAAAGGGAAGTTAAAAGCTGTGGAGTCTTTCAGTTCATGTAACTTTAATTTTTGAGAAATAAAAACAGCCCGAAAGACTATTGGTAAAATGCAGGTCACATGCAAGGTTTGCTAAGAGTTTTGAGGTTATGAACTGCTTTTTGGGTTTTGAGAACTATTTGACTTGACGGTTTCACAATTGGTAAGGCCTGGGGACGTAGGGACCTAACCATACCCTTAATAAAGAAGGCAAACCTTGGCTACACTTAGCACACAATTAATACAACTAACCAATTTTTACGTTAAAATTAAAAATTGCTAGAAGTTAATTGAAACTACTAGAAATAGATTTACATGCAAGCTGTGTAAGAAAAGCAAAATGCATTTTTTTGTAAAATGTTTTATATAAGAAGGCATGGAAATGTAAACTCTTGCCTAGGGTTAAATGATTGCTTTGAGTTAAATTAGGAAAAAGCTGAAGGTTCAAATAAGTAATGGAAGAATTGTGGAAATTAATCTTGCAGAAGAGGTTCTCTGTGTGAACATATGGACTAAATTCAAAAAACGGTATTATATGGTTTTTCTGTAAATTGAGCATTGAAATAAAAGCATAACATGGTTTTCCTAAGGTGCTAATCTGCTCTTTGGCAAAATTTGTAAAGGATTATAAAAGGTTTTTTTGCTTCCTTAAAATTTGTGTCATTTTGGCAAAATAAATAGTTTCTGGTAATCTGGAACTCTATTTAAGTGCTTTAAACATATTTAACAGGTTTCCCCAAATAGAACTTCAGTTTCAAAATCGTCTTCCCTGGCACCTGGCTTTTTGAATACTTCAGAGGGCCCCTGAAGTGTCCAGAAAAGAGAGGTAAACAGGATTATTTGACATGTTTAGGTACATGGGATTGCCAAAATGATGTTCAATCTGCTTTAGGTTATATCTTGGTAAATAATGCTAACATATGTTCTAAAATTGTGTGGGATTTCTAAAATTCTAGTGTCTGAGTATATGCTATCAATTATAATTAAGGTTGTTACGTTATTGTACATCACAGAGATAACCAAACTTCTTTGTCATTTGTGTTTCTGACTGTAACTACTCTGGACATTTTGCTATTCACAGACAGTTGTTGTCTTCTTTCAATCATTTTCAAAAGATAGTTTATAATAAGCTGTAGGACTTTGACAGGTGCTCTCAAATACAGTCTTCTGATAACTTTGGATATTATGACATTGGAATACAGGAAAATGTACAGGACTCATGAAGAGCTGAAATGTTCACAAATATCAAGCAAAACAAGAGTTAACTAAATGGACTGAACTCAGGAACCTGAAGCAACATTTTTGCTTTTGCTTGGAATATTGTTAACCCATGTTTTGTTTTGCAGAGTCAAGGAAACTTATTTTGAACTATTTAGAACCTTTAATAATTTTATAAGGTATGCTGCTCTGAACACAATTTGAAGCATGTTTGTTTGTCTCTGCCTGTTTCCTCTAGAATTTGGAAACTATCTGTGGGTATTCTTATGGCAATATAGTTGTTTGCATCAGTGCAATAAAAATCCATTTTTCTTTTGCAACAGTGTACAATTAGAGAAAGTAGTTATTTTACCAAGGCTTTGACTGGAGGGGTATGTTTCCCTTTAAGGGGTCAAGCTCGACTTGCAGAGCCAATAAAAGCCCCATGGAAAAACTGGACTCATATCCTTGTCTACACAGTCCCTGTACATTGTTCCTGACCTGTGGTCAGTAAAGAATGTCACTTTCTAACAGGTCCAGGAGCTCCAAGTTTATCTTGGGACCTTAAGAGGAAAGGATCACCCAACTCACAGGTGTTTGAGGATACAAACCCACAGTTGGGCTCAACTTTAAAAGGTCTTCTGTAAGATTTTTTGTGGAATAAACTTCCATCAAAGCCAATCCAAAAGGCTTATGTAGAAATAGTTATTCTTGCTGCACTTTATGCAAATAATCAGGCCAAGTACAAGACTACAGTCTATTTTGCAAACCACTCAGTGCTATTATAATTTTTTTTATAACAAACATGAGGACTGGAGAGGGAGAAATCATGTTTCAAAACTTATCACATATTTATCATTAAATTCTAAACTCACTAGTTGTTTTAAAGTTTTCACCTACATTTTAGATTAACCCTACTTGTTCCTGTGAACCAATCAGCAATCTCTGGCTGCTGTTCAGAAAGAACAAAAGGGATGGGTAATGTAAAAATCTGGATCAATATTCTAGTTCTGAGCAATTATCCTGCAAATCCTGCAAGGCTGTGGGAATAAACAGGATGCCCATTACTCAGAGGTTCCCTTTTGGGAAAGTAAGACCCAGGGAACTAACAAAAGTCAAGCATCATGTACCCAAATTCTAGCAAGCATAACTATAGCTACAAGTTATCTGGGTGTGTCACAAGACATCCTTTCCTCTCCCTTGTTGGAAGAGGACTCAATTCCACAGCTTCACCTTAGCATTTGGCTTGTGATAAGGAGTCCATGCAACCCCCCTGAGATACATTTTTGTCTCAGACTCAATTCTAAGCTTCGGGTCAAAGCCCTAGAAAGAAAACTGGATCTAATTCTGTGAAGAAAGTCATTGGTAGCTTGATGGGGATGGCATTGAATCTATAAATTACCTTGGACAGTATGGCCATTTTCACGATATTGATCTTCCTATCCATGAGCATGGAATGCTCTTCCATTTGTTTGTGTCCTCTCTTATTTCGTAGAGCAGTGGTTTGTAGTTCTTGAGGAGGTCCTTCACATCCCTTGTAAGTTGTATTCCTAGGGATTTTATTCTCTTTGTAGTAATTGTGAATGGGAGTTCACTCATGATTTGGCTCTCTGTTATTGGTGTATAAGAATGCTTGTGATTTTTGCACATTGATTTTGTATCCTGAGACTTTGCTGAAGTTGCCTATCAGCTTAAGGAGATTTTGGGCTGAGACAATGGGTTTTTCTAAATATACAATCATGTCATCTGCAAACAGGGACAATTTGACTTCCTCTTTTCCTAATTGAATACCCTTTATTTCTTTCTCCTGCCTGATTGCCCTGGCCAGAGCTTCCAACACTATGTTGAATAGGAGTGGTGAGAGAGGGCATCCCTGTCTTATGCCAGTTTTCAAAGGAAATGCTTCCAGTTTTTGCCCATTCAGTATGATGTTGGCTGTGGGTTTGTCATAAATAGCTCTTATTATTTTGAGATACGTCCCATCAATACCTAATATATTGAGAGTTTTTAGCATGAAGGGCTGTTGAATTTTGTCAGAGGCCTTTTCTACATCTATTGAGATAATCGTGGTTTTTGTCTTTGTTTCTGTTTATATGCTGGATTACATTTATTGATTTGTGTATGTTGAACCAGCCTTGCATCCCAGGGATGAAGCCCATTTGTTCATGGTGGATAAGCTTTTTGATATGCTGCTGGATTCGGTTTGCCTGTATTTTATTGAGGATTTTTGCATCGATGTTCATCAGGGAGGGATGTTGGTCTAAAATTCTCTTTTTTTGTTGTGTCTCTGCCAGGTTTTGGTATCAGGATGATGCTGGCCTCATAAAATGAGTTAGGGAGGATTCCCTCTTTTTCTATTGATTGGAATAGTTTCAGAAGGGATGGTACCAGCTCCTCCTTGTACCTCTGGTAGAATTCGGTTGTGAATCCGTCTGGTACTGGACTTTTTATGGTTGGTAGGCTATTAATTATTGCCTCAATTTTAGAGCCTGTTATTGGTCTATTCAGGGATTCAACTTCTTCCTGGTTTAGTCTTGGGAGGGTGTATGTGTCCAGGAATTTTTTCATTTCTTCTAGATTTTCTAGTTTATTTGCATAGAAGTGTTTATAATATTCTCTGATGGTAGTTTGTATTGCTGTGGGATCAGTGGTGATATCCCCTTTATCATTTTTTATTGCGTCTATTTGATTCTTCTCTTTTCTTCTTTATTAGTCTTGCTAGCGGTCTGTCAATTTTGTTGATCCTTTCAAAAAACCAGGTCCTGGATTCATTGATTTTTTTTTGAAGGGTTGTTTGTGTCTCTATCTCCTTCAGTTCTGCTCTGATCTTAGTTATTTCTTGCCTTCTGCTAGCTTTTGAATGTGTTTGCTCTTGCTTCTCTAGTTCTTTTAATTGTGATGTTAGGTTGTCAATTTTAGATCTTTCCTGCTTTCTCTTGTGGGCTTTTATTGCTATAAATTTCCCTCTACACACTGCTTTAAATGTGTCCCAGAGATTCTGGTATGTTGTGTCTTTGTTCTCATTGGTTTCAAAGAACACCTTTATTTCTGCCTTCATTTCGTTATGTACCCAGTAGTCATTCAGGAGCAGGTTGTTCAGTTTCCATGTAGTTGAGTGGTTTTGAGTGAGTTTCTTAATCCTGAGTTCTAGTTTGACTGCACTGTGGTCTGAGAGACAGTTTGTTATAATTTCTGTTCTTTTACATTTGCTGAGGAGTGCTTTACTTCCAACTATGTGGTCAATTTTGGAATAAGTGCGATGTGCTGAGAAGAATGTATATTCTGTTGATTTGGGGTGGAGAGTTCTGTAGATGTCTATTAGGTCCGCTTGGTGCAGAGCTGAGTTCAATTCCTGGATGTCGTTGTTAACTTTCTGTCTCATTGATCTGTCTAATGTTGACAGTGGGGTGTTAAAGTCTCCCATTATTATTGTGTGGGAGTCTAAGTCTCTTTGTAGGTCTCTAAGGACTTGCTTTATGAATCTGGGTTCTCCCGTATTGGGTGCATATATATTTAGGATAGTTAGGTCTTCTTGTTGAATTGATCCCTTTACCATTATGTAATGGCCTTTTTTGTGTCTTTTGATCTTTGTTCGTTTGAAGTTTGTTTTATCAGAGACTAGGATTGCAACCCCTGCCTTTTTTTGTTTTCCATTTGCTTGGTAGATGTTCCTCCGTCTACTTTAAAGTTCATATGGAACCTAAAAAAAGCCTGCATTGCCAAGACAATCCTAAGCCAGAAGAACAAAGCTGGAGGCATCACGCTACCTGACTTCAAACTATACTACAAGGCTACAGTAACCAAAACAGGATGGTACTGGTACCAAAACAGAGATATAGACCAATGGAACAGAACAGAGCCCTCAGAAATAGTACCACACATCTACAACCATCTGATCTTTGACAAACCTGACAAAAGCAATGGGGAAAGGATTCCCTATTTAATAAATGGTGCTGGGAAAACTGGCTAGCCATATGTAGAAAGCTGAAACTAGATCCCTTCCTTACACCTTATACAAAAATTAATTCAAGATGGATTAAAGACTTAAATGTTAGACCTGAAACCATAAAAACTGTAGAAGAAAACCTAGGCAATAGCATTCAGGACATAGGCATGGGCAAGGACTTTGTGTCTAAAACACCAAAAGCAATGGCAACAAAAGCCAAAATTGACAAATGGGATCTAATTAAACTAAAGAGCTTCTGCACAGCAAAAGAAACTACCATCAGAATGAACAGGCAACCTACAGAATGGGAGAAAATTTCTGCAATCTACTCATATGACAAAAGGCTAATATCCAGAATCCACAAAGAACTCAAACAAATTTACAAGAAAAAAACAAACAACCCCATCAACAAGTGGGCGAAGGATATGAACAGACACTTCTCAAAAGAAGACATTTCTGCAGCCAACAGACACATGAAAAAATGCTCATCATCACTGGCCATCAGAGAAATGCAAATCAAAACCACAGTGGGATACCATTTCATACCAGTTAGAATGGCGATCACTAAAAAGTCAGGAAACAACAGGTGCTGGAGAGGATGTGGAGAAATAGGAACACTTTTACACTGTTGGTTGGGCTGTAAACTAGTTCAACCATTGTGGAAGACAGTGTGGCGATTCCTCAAGGATCTAGAACTAGAAATACCATTTGACCCAGCCATCCCATTACTGGATCTATACCCAAAGGATTATAAATCATGCTGCTATGAAGATGCATGCACACGTATGTTTCTTGTGGCACTATTCACAATAGCAAAGACTTGGAACCAACCCAAATGCCCATCAATGATAGACTGGATTAAGAAAATGTGGCACATATACACCATGGAATACCATGCAGCCATAAAAAATGATGAGTTCATGTCCTTTGTAGGGACATGGATGAAGCTGAGAAACCATCATTTTCAGCAAACTATCACAAGGACAAAAAACCAAACACCACACGTTCTCACTTATAGGTGGGAATTGAACAATGAGAATGCCTGGACACAGAAAGGGGAACATCACACACTGGGGCCTGTCGTGGGGTAGTGGGAGGAGGTAGGGATAGCATTAGGAGATACACCTAATGTAAATGATGAGTTAATGGGTACAGCACACCAACATGGCACATGTATACATATGTAAGAAACCTTTACGTTGTACACATGTACCCTAGAATAAAAAACAAACAAACAAAAAAAAACTGGATCTAAGGGATCCAGAGGCAGAGAGCAACAGAAGTTAAAAGGCACAGCGCAGGTAAGCGTGGCTGATTCCTGATGAGTAAGCCAACCCCAAGCTTCCTGTTGCATTGATAAAGGCCACATTAGTATCCATGGCATAAATGAGATCTAGGGAACTCCAGGGCTACTGACAGTAGGTGGGAAAGAGACATAAGTGACAGTGGATAATTCCATTCTCTAGCCCCCCCTGCTTCATGGGTTTAAGCCACTTTGGCACTCGTGGTGGTGTCTGCCAAGGTCGCTGGGACTCGGGGATGCAAGGATGGAAGACAGAAAGAGGATGCTTTTCCCTCTCTCTCTTACTCTGGGTATCTGCTAGGAAGAGAATAGAACCAGGTATGCCTGCTCCCCTCTTTCTAGGTGGGTAGCTATTCTCCTTCAGTCTGTACCCCTTTCAAATGCATGCTGAACCCTTGGGACTTCTTTTAAAAATGCCTTCCTTTTCCTTTCTTCCTCTTGGTTCTCTCTTCACTGATAAGAAATTGTGTCTCTGTACTATGGGATGCCTCCCTCAGATGCATCCTCCAAACTGAAAAGAGTTAATTTCCCAGACCTTAAATTGGTTGGCTTAGAATTGAGCTTAGGGGAAAGGAACCCAGAAGCCCAACATGCTGGTAAAAAGGTAAATTTTTTTTTCATGTCAGGCTTTTGGCCTCCCTTTCCCTGTGCAAACTGGTAAAAGGCCTCAGAATTTTTGAGCTGTTTTGTTTTGATAGATGTTTTTAATAACCCGGTTTGTCTGTTCTTGCCTTCAGGCCATCAGACTCCAAATGGTCATGCAACCGGAGCCTCCAACAATAACCCCTTTTGCCAGGAACCCTTAGACAGAACTCTGAGGGAGCTCTGACTGCCGTTTCCCCAAAACATTGCCCCCTGTCAGCAGGAAGCAGTTAAGATTGGTCTTCGTCCTTATCCTTAATCTATTGGCAGTTAGATGTACTTCTTATAGAAGGAGTAATGAGACAGTCAGGTGGGAGGGGGGTCCCTGAAGAAACTCCAACCAGCCTGCCCACTGAGGTGGAGCCTCAGGAAGTTCACGCCCTTTGTAGCGAGGAGGAGCCTGGCCCCTCCTCTTCCTGTGTGGAACCTGGGATTCGAAAGGTGGGTAGGAAGCGCTCTAGCAGAGGGACTCTGGCCTTGCAAGAGTCCTTGTTTCCCCGCTTTTTTTCCTCTTTTCACCCAATAAAACCCTACTTTACTCACTCTTTAAACCATCTGCAAGCCTAAATTTCTGTGGCTGTGGGATGGACAAGAACCCCATCACTAGCTAAACTAAGGAAAAGTCCTGCAACAATTGTAAGCTTCCTGAGGCCTCCCAGTCATGGTTTCTGTTAAGTCTGTGGAACTCTGAGTCAATTAAACCTCTTTTCTTCATAAATTACCCAGTCTCAGGTAGTTCTTTATAGTAGTGTGAAAACAAACTAATACAAGATCCTTATAGGTTCTTGATACTAAATCTTTGTAGGATACATAGTTTGCAAATATTTTCTCCCATTCTATAGGTTGTCTGTTTACTCTGTTGATAGTTTCTTTTGCTATGCAGAAGCTCTTTAGTTTAATAAGATCCCACTTGTCAGTTTTTGTTTTTGTAGCAGTTGCTTTTGAGGGCTCAGTCATAAATTCTTTCCCAAGGCCAATGTACAGAATGGTATTTCCTAGGTTTTCTTCTAGGATTCTTACAGTTGGAGGTCTTACATTTAAATCTTTAATTCATCTTGAGTTAATTTATATATATGGTGAAAGGTATGAATCCAGTTTCATTCTTCTGCATATGGTTAGCTAGCTATCCCAGTGCCATTTATTAAATAGTGAGTCCTTTCTCCATTGTTTGTTTTTGTTGACTTTGTCAAAGATCAGATGGCTGTAGATATGCAGCTTTACTTCTGAGTTCTCTGTTCTGTTCCATTGATCTGTTTGTTTTTGTGACAGTACTCTGCTGTTTTGGTTACTGTAGCCTTATAGTATAGTTTGAAATTGGGTAATGTGATGCCTGTGGCTTTGTTCTTTTTGCTTAGGAGTGCTTTGGCAATTTGGGCTCTTTTTTTGGTTACATATGAAATTTAGAATAGTTTTTTTCCTCATTCTGTGAAAAATAATGTTGATAATTTGATAGGAATTGTGTTGAATCCAAAGATTACTTTGGCCAGTAGAGCCACTTTAGTGATACTAACTTTTCCAGTCCATGATCATGGTGTTTCCATTTGTTTGTGTCATCTGTGATTTCTTTCAGCAGTGTTTTGTCATTTTCCTTGTAGAGATCTTTCACCTCCTTGGTTAGATGTATTCCTAGATGATTTTTTTGGTGGCTATTGTAAATAGGATTGCATTCTTGATTTGGCTCTCAGCTTGAATGTTATTGGTGTATAGAAATGCTAGTCATTTTTGTACATTGGTTTTGTGTCCTGAAATGTTACTAATTTATCAGTTCCAGGAGGCTTTTGGTGATGTCTACTGGGTTTTCTAGGGATAGAATTACATAGTCTGAAGAGAGAGAGTTTGACTTCCTCTCTTCCTCTTTGCATGCCTTTTATTTCTTTCTCTTGCCTGTTTGCTTTGCCTAGGACTTCCAGTACTATGTTGAATAGAAGTGGTAAAAGTGGACATCCTTGTCTTGTTCCAGTTCCCAAGGGAAATGCTTCCTGATTCTTCTTTTTCAGTATGTTTGCTATGCGTTTGTCATAGATGTCTCTTATTATTTTGAGGCATGCTCCTTCAACTCCTAGTTTGTTAAGGATTTTTAACTTAAAGGGATGTGGGTTTTATTGAAGGGATTTTCTGCATCTATAGAGATGATCATATGACTTTTGTTTTTAATTCTGTTTATGTGGTGAAATCACATTTATTGATTTGCATGTGTTGATCCAAACTTGCATCCCAGGAATGAAGCCTACTTGATCATGGTGGATAAGCTTTTTGATGTGCTGCTGAATTTGATTTCTAGTATTTTGTTAAGGAGTTTTGCATCTATGTTCATAAGGGATATTTGCCTGAAGTTTTCTTTTTTCATTGTGTCTCTGCCAGGTTTTGGTATCTGAGTGATGCTGGCTTCATAAAATGAGTTAGGGAGGAGTCCTTCTTCTTCAATTTTTTGGAATAGTTGCAGTAGGATTGGTGCCAGCTGTTCTTTGTATGTCTGGTAGAATTCGGTTGTGAATCCATCTGGTCTAGGACCTTTTTAGCTGGTAGGGTTTTTTAAATTACTGATTCAATTTTGTAACTAAATATTGGTCTGTTCAGGGTTTCAATTTCTTACTGATTTAATCTTGTGAGGTTTTGTGTTTCCCGGAATTTATCTATTTTCTAGTTTGGGTGCAGAGAGGTGTTCATAATATTCTCTGAGAATCTTTTGTATTTCCGTGGTATTGGTTGTAATGTCATCTTTGTCATTTCCGATTATGCTTATTTGGATCTTCTCTCTTTTTTTCTTTGTTTATCTAGCTAGTGGTCTATCACTCTTGTTTATCCTTTTGAAAAACCAATTTTTTGTTTTGTTGATTATTTTATGGATTTGGGGGTCTCAGTTTTATTCAGTTCTCCTCTGATTTTAGTTATTTTATTCTACTAGCTTTGGGGGTTAGTGAATATGGTTTGGCTCTGTGTCCCCACCCAAATCGCATGTCAAACTAATTCTCACCATTGGGGGAGGGACCTGGTGGGAGGCAATTGGATCATGGGGGCAGATATCCCCATAGCTGTTCCTGTGACAGTGAGTGTGTTCTCATGTGATCTGGTTGTTTAAAAGTGTGTAGCACTTCCCCCTTCACTCTTCCTCTCTTGCCACCATGTGAAGATATGTTTGCTTCTCCTTCGCCCGTCTGCCATGATTGTAAGTTTCCTGAGGCCTCCCTAAACCATTTCTCCTGTATGGCCAGTGGAACTGTGAGTCAATTAAGTGCCTCTTTTCTTTATAAATTACCCAGTCTCAGGTAGTTCTTTATAGCAGTGTGAGAACAGACTAATACAGTTAGTTTGTTGTTTTTCTATTTCTTCTAAATGTGATGTTAGCTCATTAGTGATCTAACATCTTGAATTCCCACATGTTGTGAAAGGGACCTGGTTGGAGGTAATTGACTCATGGGGGCTGGTCTTTTCCGTGCTGTTCTCATGATAGTGAATAAGTTACACAAGAGCTGATGGTTTCAAAAATGGGAGTTTCCCTACACAAGCTCTCTCTGCCTGCCACCATTCATGTAAGACATGACTTGCTCCTCCTTGCCTTCCACCGTGATTGTGGGGTCTCCACATCTAGGTGGAACTGTAAACCCAATAAACCTCTTTCCTTTGTAAATTGCCCAGTCTTGGGTATGTCTTTATCAGCAGTGTAATAACAGACTAATAGTTTGGGATCTTTGTAATTTTTTGAAGTGGGTATTGATTGCATAAACTTTCCTCTTACTACTATTTTTCCTGCATCCCAGATTGATTGCTTTTAAAAAGTGTGAACGTTTTTTCCCTGATACATGGTTATCTATTTAATAAGATTAAATCTTTATCAAATAATTTCATGAAATAACTTTAAATATTTTGGTTCATTATTTTTAATAACGTCAGGGTATATTATAAATCTATTGATTTAGAAACTATGAATGGAGCCCAACCATTTTTATTTTAATAATAAGCCCTCCTGGTAATTCTGATGCACATTAAAGTTTTAGAACTACTAGTATACAATCTGAGCACACTTGCTGTGAAGCCAGATTGCCTAGGTCTGAATTCTGGCTTCGCCATTTATTGCCAGTGACCTCTGTAAGTCTTAGTTTCGTATCTCATAGGATTCTTGGAGGGATTATTAGTCCATTAAAATGTATATAAAGGCAATGAGTGATGCTGGATACTTTTGAAATGTTTCCATTAGTATTGTATATTATTATTATAACTATTATATATGGACTCAATCCAAATTTGTTTGCTTGGTGCCTTGAAAACCCTGCTCTCAAGCAGCTCACAGTCCAGCAGGGAAAACAGAACAAATAATTTCAATGAAATGTGCCATGGGCATGAGAAATGTCCTGTAGGTACAGACATAATGCCAGGGAGCAGGAAGTTTATGGAGTGAAGTTAGGGAAGAAGTCAGCAGCAGGTTTTAGAGGCAAAGAGAGGGTCACTGCCTTTTTTAAAATTTAATTTTTTTTTTTTTTAGTCTTCTGGTATGGTAAAAAATTTTAAAGTAAAAAAGGCGTGTAATCAGGGTTACAAAAATTGTGTAATTTACAAAATAAAGGATTTATTTTGTAAAATTTCTTTATAATGCATTATCGGTAGATTGATTTAATTATGGGACTGAGTTTAAAGTTATATGGAGCATGTCTTCATTTCCCATTACTGTCTGCATCTTTGTGACTCTACATTTAACTTTATTTGTAGATAAATTGGAGGGCTATATTCACAGCCCTTTGTGAGGGTGAGGCCTGGGCTAATAACCTTCCCTTTTCCCACCACCTGTCACCCCCAGGATGGGTCCTGGGTGTTAGAGTAGAGACGAAAACCATTTTAGGGGAGAAAATGGAATATACAGGAGCAAAAATATAAAAAACAGCAATGTGCATTCTGGAAGTCACAAGTGATTTAAGTCAATGAAGCATAAATTGCAAGGAGAGAAGTGGTTACTGCTAAAGCTGGGGAGAAAAGTACAGGCCAAGTCATGGCAGGCCTCATATGCTCATCAAGGAGCCTGGGTTTTGTAAATAATTGGGTGTCACTGGTCAATTTCTGAAGCATCATGGTCAGTTTTATATTTTAGATGAATCATTCTGGTGGCAGTGTGAAAGGTGGATGGAAGTGCCAGGCAGAGATACAGAGACCACATAAAGGACTTCTGGGTTTAGGAGAGATTATGGGACCTGAGCTCAGGCAGGACAGTGATACGGAGAAGGGTGGGCTGTCTAGAAGATTAATAGAAACAGTGGCACTTAAAGGCTTCCTGTTCAAGAGGTGTTAAGTAGGAAGATAACTGATCTTGAGACTTGTCCAAAATCACACAGCTTCTGACTGGGTCTAGAATCTACCACTCTACCTTCAATCCTGTGCTTTTCTCCTTGTGCTATACTGCCTAGCAAAGTGCTTGCACGGCCTTGAGTGCTGGGGCCCTGAGAAGCTGCTCACAGAAGACCAGTCCAGGGACATACCAGTGGATCTGGGAAGGCTACCTAGTACATTGCCAGTGGTTCCCTTGTTGAGTTCTCCTCATTACTCCACTTCAATATGTCATGTATCTTTTGCTGGACCTCTGACTGATGTATCAATGTTCTCTTAAATGGAAGTGAGGAGTGAGCATTTCATCCCACCTTCCTTGCTTATGGCTGGGTTGAGGGATAGAGTGGCAGTGGCACCTTTGGGACCTTGGGCTTCCCATCCTTATTCTTGCTCTTCATGACTTGGGTAATGCTTAATTTCTTGTCTTGCATATTCTGAACAATGTTGAAGAAACCTGTTTCTCCTCTCCTTTTCTCCAATGGCTCAGCAATCATTTGGGCCTGACTTTTATATACTCAAGTTATTAGAATCTCTTGAGTTGGGAGCTAAATGTTAGGGCCCATTTCTTCCACCTTATTTGTGGAGTGCTTCTTTTTATGTCTCCCATTCTGAGTTAACATGCTAGTTCTACATGGGATAATCATTGTCCCTTTGCTCTAATAATTTATTATCATTCTAAGAGTTGTCTAGCAGCATATTCCTGGGCCCCAGAGGGAACATATGAGATTGAATTTAGAGTAGGTGACTATGCTATCACATGTAGTCTAAAATGCTGAGAGGGATGTCAACATCAGGGCTAATGGACACATGAGCTTTTTCTTGGCCAGAGTTGGATAGGATGAAGAAAGTGATTTGCAGCCCATGTGAATCTGAAAAACTAAATTGAAAGCTGGAAGCCTAAAATTAAATTGAATTTAAGCTGTAGCACTTAAGCACTTAATCTGTCTTTTCTCTACCCCATGAAACACAAGGAAGTGGTTAAGAACATAAGTTCTAGAATTATATTGTCCATATTCAAAGTAAGCCTCTGGCATTTGGTAGCTATGTGACAGAGAAAAAAGAGAACAGCTCAGAGCAGTCTGAACTGTGAGGTATGCAAAATTTATCAGGCATAGAAAGACATGAGTATGAGACTTCAGTCATGCACCCAGCACCCATGCCCAGGGGCAATTGTTTAAAGACATTTTGTTCTTCTTTTCTTCCCTGTAGTTTCCTGACTAGCAAACTCACCCGTTATTTTCATGTTCCTGAGATTTTTGATGCAAAGGAGAATGTATAGCCAATCAATAGCTTATGTTACTTTAATGTACATTTATTACCAAAATGCCAGGGGTTTGGTCTAGACGAAACCTGCTGCTCACTGCACAGAATGCCAATCACTGAGATAAGTATTGCCAGGGAAGAAGGCTTTAATTGTGTGCTATAGCTGTAGAGAATGAGAGAGAAAGTCTCAAATCCATCTTCCTGACTGATTAAAATTGGGGGGTTTATATAGTGCAGAAGGGAGGCAAACAGGAATTAAGGAGGGTTAAGGAAATATTCATGATGGATGAGGTGTCTGGCATCTCATTGTTTGGATGTGATGATATGATGAATTTCAGTTCCTTGCTTGAGGTTTGGTTTTCCTGAAAAAGAAACTCATGGGACAAATATAAGTTTCAAGTTTTAAGACCAGGGAGGGTCAATTTCTATGTATTTTATTTTTAAAAAACAACATAAATATTAGTTTTGTGGGAAAAATGTGCCAGTTTCAAATTCCTGGTAAACAACTTAGAAACTGCCTCTTCTTTTTTTCCTTCAAAAACCCACTTGTAACTGCTGTAAAATCAGAGCATATATTAAGGGCAGCTTGAATCTATCTTCCTGGGTTACAGTTCTTGAAGTTGGCTCAAAGAGACTCTCAACTTACATTAATTTTGCCTCAGCATTTTCCTTTCTGTCAACATTATCTGGAGAAAATGGACAGGACTCACAGTGACCTCCTCCTTACCACCTGGTGTTCCCTCTCAGGCTCAGCACTCAGTCTCAGTATGAACCTAACATGTTCCTCTAACTCCAGAGGTTTGACTGGATGCAAAAAGGTGAGTGCTCCTAGATCCAGATCTTCCTTTTATATTTAGTTGAGGTCTAGAGTTTATTTAGGTTGGTTTTCAAACCATTTCTTTCCTTTAGGAGTGAGGGCTTCAGTCTCAGTCTTTGGACAGGAGATTCAGGTAAAGATCGCTGCAGAGAACTGCCTTCTCTGCCTCTGCCTCAGGACAAGAGGTTTGGGGTCACAGTTAGACAAGGAGGTCTGCAGAGGACTTCTACTTTCTCTGCCTCTGACTTATAAAAGATTTGGGTTATAGTATCGGCATCTGGCACCAGTGATTTTACTTCTTTTGGTCTAAAATTACAAAGCATGCTTTTAAACTTGCAGCTGCTTTATATTGTTTGTAATTCAGACTTTATATTTTCATTTTTGACCAATTTCTGCTAGTTTCAGACCAAAAGATGCATAAGGGTGGGTTCTGTTGCCATTAAGAGAAAAGGCAATTGTTCCCTCTGACCCATTTGGGTGCTCCAGGTGACTAGAGACTTTGCAGAGGTGTCAGGACATTTCCCAGGATGTGAAGTGGCCTCATAAGTCATTCCTCAGCAGGAGAATATTTTAGGGACTCTTGCTCAATCTAAAGGGTATAAATAAGGAACTGGTTACTTCTATACCTTGAGCATCCTACTAATACCTGGCAGTTAGAGGTGGTCCGAGACACATAAAAGAGAGACTCATGACACTTGGGTGACACCTTGTGTAGTGACACTCATAAGCAGCATACTTTGATCCAAAACACATTTCTGCCCTTGGTCACTTTTAAAAAATTCCTAAATAATGGGAAATCAAGCTTTAAAATCTGAACACTTTTTTAAAATGAAATATTCTTTAGAAACATCAGCTGGTTTTATGTACAAAACTTAATGTGGTGTCCTCTTGTAAATGTCTAGGAAAATGAACCCATATAACCTGGGATAGTCATAAGTAGCAGTGGTTAAGTGGGTCTTCTTTGAAATGCCTAAAATGTTTCATTTGTGCACATAATTGGAAAACTTGGTCTTAGAACTGGACAAATTAAATAGAAAACCTATTTTCTGTTTGTCTTGGCAGAAGTCTGATAAAAAGAGATTTGAAAAGCTTTTTTTTTTTTTTTTTTTTAAAAGAGCTCTGTGGTCAGAAATCACCTTAATCAAAAGCTGATATTCATGCTATAATTTAAAAAAAGCCTTTTTGCTTTTTCTCTTCTAGGTCTTATTTCTGGGAATGTTTTTCAGCCAACTGAAGCCTCTCTTTAAATACGTTTGGTCCCTCTATTTGCTTCCTTTCCTGTTGGCATGATTTTGCTTAGAAAAATGTGAAACTTTAGCCTTTGAGAAAGCTTAAAATCTCCCCAAATTGGTTCCTCTAAAACTTGATCTTCCATTTCTTTTTCTTTTTCGTTTTTTTTTTCCCCCTGAGTATTACTCTATCACAAGGCTGGAGTGCAGTGGCATGATCTTGGCTCACTGCATCCTCTGCCTCCCGGGTTCAAGTGATTCTCCTGCCTCAGCCTCCTGAGTAGCTGGGACTACAGGTGCATGCCGCCATGCCCAGCTAATTTTTGTATTTTTAGTAGAGACAGGGTTTCACTATGTTGGCCAGGATGATCTCGATCTCTTGACCTCGTGATCCACCTGCCTTGGCCTCCCAAAGATCTTCCATTTCTTTCCACTTGGCTTCTCCTTTTCCTTGCCATCTTCAGTACTACATAGGAGGTTTCTAGCAACCTCAAGACCCCTTGAGGAACACACACAAAAAGCATCATTCATAACCCCTTTTTGGGAGTCTCGATTCATGGGCAATTCTGTTAAAGTGAGGGCATTAGAAAAAAAAAAGTCATGGGCAGGCTTCTCTCAGATCTACAGTCCTGCTCTCTTTTGCATTGATTTCTTAATCTCTTTGGCTTGTGTGTTTCCAGAGATTGCTTTGTACTTTGAGAAGGAACTTGACCTTTGAGTGTGATGGCTGGCAAGTCACTAGTGAGATTTATAGTTTTGAAAGTGGCCTGTTACAGTAGGTAGCTAGTCATACATGAGCAGGGCAGGAGAGGGATTCCCATCACCAGGAATCACAGGTGACCATCAGGTGGTGGTCAGGAAGTTGCTAACTGTCTCTCTAAAATAATAATTGGTCATAGCCAACACCACGGAAAAGCAGTCTCCCAATAGATAGAAAATACCTGAAACTGGTGATCAGCAGCTTCCTGATAAAATCTCAGTAGTTGGGCAAGTGGGCTGAAGCATGTACATTAAGAGGCAAAATGGCAGAATTTAACTGGTACGTGACCTCTCAGGGACATTTGAGCAGTAAGGGAAGAACACCTCAAGTTAGCATGCATATAACTCCAGTAAACACACTGTGCATGCTCCCCTCCCAAGTGCTAGCAGGCCACTGTGCATGTGGACAGCCACCCCAAGAGAAAAATCAGGGTAGAAGGTAATGCAAGACCCTAGAAGTAGGCCAACAAATAAAACCCCATGTCAAACAGCACACTTGATCTCTCAAGTCACCCACCTGGCCCTCTTCCAAGTATACTTTACTTCCTTTCTTTCCTGCTGTAAAGCTTATTAATAAACCTTAACTCCTCCTCTAAAACTTGCCTCAGTTTCTCCTTCTGCATCATGCCCCTCAGTCAAATTCTTCTGAGGAGGCAAGAATTGAAGTTGTTGCAGACCCATACAGCTTTGCTGCTGCTAACAGGCCAACTGTGGTTGCAATGGGTGGTTATTACTGCAGAAAGCTATTTATTTGCACTTTTAGATAAGAAAAGTGGTTTGAACAATTCGAGGCTGTGGAAATACTTGCCAAAAAGAGAGAAGACTCTTATAGGGGTTGAGTTAATTACAGAGTGGACTGGCTGGTATTGGATTTCTAACCAGCCTTGGGGGAATACCCTTGTAGTGAGGAGCACTGCAGAACTGTTGCATGGGCAAGTCCCATGGCATTTCCCTATTTTGGGGACCCAGAATTCAATGTAAATGTGAAATCCTTAATTTTTAAAGATCTAGATGCTCTGCCTTCCGATTGTGTCTGCTTCTCATATATTAGATATTAAACTCTAAAAACAGCAAATTTTTTTTGTGCTATTCATTAAATGGCTCCACCCTGAAGCCAATGATACAATTAAGAAACAAGCTAAGCTGAAAAAACCAACTATCAAACTAAATCAGTCTCCAAAATACAACTTTCTACACTGGGATAGCTGGCAAGCTATATGCAGAAGAATGAAACTGGACCACTACATTTCACCATGTACAAAAATTAACTAAAGATGAATTAAAGATTTAAATGTAAGATCCTCAAACTATAAGAATCCTAGAAGAAAACCTAGGAAATACCATTCTGTACATTGGCCTTGGGAAAGAATTTATGACTGAGGCTGCAAAAACAGTTGCAATGAAAACAAAAATTGACAGGTGGGAGCTAATTAAACTAAAAAGCTTCTGCATAGCAAAAGAAACTATTAACAGAGTAAACAGACAACTAACAGAATGGGAGAAACTATTTGCAAACTATGCATTCTGCAAAGATTTAATATCCATAAACTATAAGAAACATAAGCAAATAAGTCTATTAAAAAGTGGGCAAGAGACACGAACAGACACTTCTCAAAATGACATACTAGCGGCCAACAAACATATGAAAAAATGCTCCACGTCACTAATCATCAGAGAAATGCAAATCAAAACCACAGTGAGATACCATGCCACACCAGTCAGAATGGCTATTAGTGAAAAGTCAAAAAACAGATGTTGGCCAAGCTCTGGCAAAAAGAGAATGCTTATAAACTGTTGGTGGGAATGTAAATTAGTTCAGTTCCTGTGGAAGGCAGTTTGGAGGTTTCTCAAAGAACTTAAAACAGAACTACCATTTGATTCAGGAATCCCATTACTGGATATATATCCAAAAGAAAATACATCATTCTGTTACCAGAAGGGGGTCCCAATCCAGACCCCAAAAGAGGGTTCTTGGATCTCATACAAGAAAGAAATAATTCAGGGTGAGTCCATAGAATAAAGTGAAAGCAAATTTATTAAGAAAGTAAAGGAGTAAAAGAATAGCTACTTAATAGGCAGAGCAGCCTTGAGAGCTGCTGGTTGCCCATATTTATGATTAGCTCTTGATTATATGCTAAAAAAGGGGTGGATTATCCATACCTCGCCTTTTTAGACCATATTGGGCAACTTCCTGACATTGCCATGGTATTTGTAAACTGTCATGGTGCTGATGGGAGTGTAGCAGTGAGGACAACCAGAGGTCACTCTGATCACCATCTTGGTTTTGGTGGATTTTGGCCAGCTACTTTCCTGCAACCTGTTTTATCAGCAAAGTCTTTATGACCTGTATCTTGAGCTGACCTCCTGTCTTATTCTGTGACTTAGAGTGCCTAACCATCTGGGAGTGTAGCCCAGTAGATTTCAGCCTCATTTATCTCAGCTCCTATTTAAGATGGAGTTTCTCTGGTTCCAACGCCTCTAACATTTACCCCCTCCCTTTTATAAGAGAACCGTTAATCCTAAGAGTTGCAGAAGAGCAAAGATCCATCACCTATAACTTCTTCATGCTGAATAGGGGTGATGATATTCCTGCCTAACTATTAGGGTCTCCTGCATTCAGGGGAGAGAGGAGCTCTGTCAGAAAACATCAGTATGCTGAGGAGCATTCATAACTCCAAGTGCTAACAAAAAGTGATATCTGGAAGATTAGTATGTATTTAATTTAAGAAAACATTGAGTAAGCTTATCCTGTATTCCAACACAAAGAGTACAACAGCAAGACGTTCCACAACAGTAAAGCAAAATAACCCCATAGCAGCTAGCAACCTGCTATGGGGTTGCTAGCTGATTCCAATACATGCCCAGAATTAGAATATTGATCCAGATTTTTATGTTGCCAATCCCTCTTGTTTATTCTGAGTAACAGCCAGAGATCACTGATTGGTTCACAGGAATAAGCAGGGTTGGTTTAATTGCAGAAGAAAACTAGAATCTAATACCAAGTATGATACAGTTTTTGAAACAATTTTTTTTCTCTCTAGTCTCCCATTTTCACTAAAGACAAATCATGGTAAGACCAATTTGATTTATTATAGTTCGCCTGATCATTTGTATAAAGTGCAGCAATAATAATTTTTTTTTTTTTACATAGGCTCTTTTAAAATTGGCTTTGGTGGAACTCTGTTCCATAAGGAATCTCATATAAGATGTTTTTGAAGCTGATCCCAGCCATGGGTTTGTACCCTCAAATACCTATAACTTGGGTAAATTTCTTTCCTCTTGAAACTCCAAGATAACTTGGGGCTCCTGGACCTGTCAGAAAGTGACATTCTTTACTTACTGCAGGTTAGAAACCTGCACAGGGACTGCATAGACAAGGTATGAGGCCAGTTTTCCCAAGAGGCTTTCATTGGCTTTACAAATCAAATTTGAGTCCTTAAATAAAAGTATGCTGTTCCAGTCAAAGCTTTGATAAAATAACCAATTTACTCAATTGTGTCCTGTTACGAATGAAAGCATTCTTATTGCACTTGTGTAAATAACTATATGCCATAAGTTAAGAATATGCAAAAATAGTTTCCAAATTTTGGAGAAATCATGTAGAGAGGAACAAATATGCCCCTAATTTTGTTCACAGGAGTATACTTTACTCAATTGTTAAAAGCTGTAAATAGCTCAGAAGAATAGTTTAACTCTGAAAAACAGAACAAAGGATCAGCAATGTTTTTAAACAAAGTCAAAAAGATTACTTCAGTCTTGTATTAGTTCAGTCCATGCAGTTAACTCCTGTTTTGCTATTCATGAACATTTCAGATCTCCATGAGAGTCCTGAAAAGTTTTCCTCTATTCTAATGTCACAATTTCCAAAGTTGTCAGAAACCTGCATTCAAGAACACCTGTTGGAGTCATTGTTTATTATAAACCACCTTCTAAAGAGGACCAAAAAAGACAATTGTCTATGGAAGAGATTACAAAAAGTCTTAGGACAGCTGCTATTAAAGCCATAATTGACAAGGAAATTTTGCTTCTGTGGCATACAACATTTTATATAACTCAATTATTAATAACATACACTAAGCCGTATCAGAATTGTAGGAGATTCTTATAATTTTGGAACACATACCTATAACATATTTATACAAATACAGCCCAAAGAAAGCCAAATACCACTTCATATTTGACAATGCTCCCTATATGATTTTATACTAAATAAACCAAATTTCATCTTTACATTAGTGTATTATTAATGTCAAATCCAATTCTTAGTAAAACCTTATAGACAAATTGATCCAATTTTAATATCTGACTGTATGGTAAGATTTTTATTAACTTTTTATAACCCTTTACAATTTTTGTGAAAGAGATCAGTGCTCTGAGAGAAAACCTGTTGTATTTTAATTCCAATGTTCAATATATGGAAAAACTGAATAATACCTCTCTAACTTTAGCCAATATGTTCACACATAGTTTTTTTTTAACCATTTTTTTTTTTTTTACAAACCTTCCACAACTTGCTTAAACCTTCAGCTATACTTTATCTAACTTAAAACAATCCTTTAACCTTTTAATCTAGGCCAAAAAAAAAAGAAAAGGCATGGAAGACATTCCCATGCCTTCTTTATAATCTTTTACCAAAAAACACATTTTTCTTTCCTTGCATACCTTGCATGTAAAACTGTCTTTGTTTCCCAAAAATTACTTAAGTCACATAAACTAAAAGGCATTACAGTTTTTACTTTTCTGCCAAATATTTGATTTGAGCACTACTAATTTTGAACCAATTAAAGCTTTTATATATCCCACACAAAACATATATAAATACACAGAAGATCCTACAGTTAACAAAGTTTTTCATTCACCAGTTTTTTTTTTTTTTTAATTTAAGTTATGTGGTGCATGTGCAGAATGTGCAGGTTTGTTACATAGGTATATATGTGCCATGGTGGTTTGTTGCACCCATCAACCCATTATCTACATTAGGTATTTCTCCTAATGCTATCCCTCCCTTAGCTCCCCACCCCCTGAACAGGCCCAGGTGTGTGACATTCCCCTCCTTGTGTCCATGTGTTCTCATTGTTCAGCTCCCACTTATGAGTGAGAACATGTGGTGTTTGGTTTTCTGTTCTTGTGTTAGTTTGCTGAGAATGATTGTTTCCAGCTTCATTCATGTTCCCTGCAAAGGACATGAAGTCATCCTTTTTTATGGCTGCATAGTATTCCATGGTGTATAGGTGCCACATTTTCTTTATCCAGTCTACCATTGATGGGCATTTGGGTTGGTTCCAAGTCTTTGCTATTGTGAATAGTGCTGCAATAAACATACATGTGCATGTGTCTTTATAGTAGCATGATTTCTAATCCTTTGGGTATGTATCCAGTAATGGGATTCCTGGGTCAAATGGTATTTCTGGTTCTAGATCCTTGAGAAATCACCACGCTGTCTTCCACAAAGGTTGAACTAATTTACACTCCCACCAACAGTGTAAAAGTGTTCCTATTTCTCCACATCCTCTCCAGCATCTGTTATTTCCTGAATTTTTAATGATCCCCTTTCTAACTGGTGTGAGATGGTATCTCATTGTGGTTTTGATGTGCATTTCTCTGATGACCAGTGATGATGAGCTTTTTGTCGTATGTTTGTTGGCTGCATAAATGTCTTCTTTTGAGAAGTGTCTGTTCATATCCTTCACCCACTTTTTGATGGGGTTGTTTTTTTCTTGTAAATGTGTTTAAGTTCTTTGTAGATTCTGGGTATTAGCCCTTTGTTAGATGGATAAATTACAAAAATTTTCTCTCATTTTGTAGGTTTCCTGTTCACTCTGATGATAGTTTCTTTTGCTGTGCAGAAGTTTTTTTTTGTTTGTTTTTTGTTTTTGTTTTTTTTTGAGATGGAGTCTCGCTCTGTCACCCAGGCTGGAGTGCAGTGGCACGATCTCGGCTCACTGCAAGCTCTGCCTCCTGGGTTCACGCCATTCTCCTGCCTCAGCCTCATGAGTAGCTGGGACTACAGGCGCCCACCACCATGCCCGGCTAATTTTTTTTAATGTATTTTCAGTAGAGACGGGGTTTCACCATGTTAGCCAGGATGGTCCCGATCTCCTGACCTCGTGATCCACCCACCCGGCCTCCCAAAGTGCTGAGATTACAGGCGTGAGCCACCATGCCCAGCCAGAAGTTCTTTAGTTTGATTAGATGTCATTTGTCAATTTTCGCTTTTGTTGCCATTGCTTTTGCTGTTTTAGTCATGAAGTCTTTGCCCATGCCTATGTCCTGAATATTATTGCCTAGGTTTTCTTCTAGAATTTTTATGGTTTTGTGTTTTACATTTAAGTCTTTAATCCATCTTGAGTTAATTTTTGTATAAGGTGTAAGGAAGGGGTCCAGTCTCAGTTTTCTGCATATAGTTGGCCAGTTTTCTCAGCCCCATTTATTAAATAGGGAATCCATTCCCCATTGCTTGTTTTTATCAGGTTTGTCGAAGATCAGATGGTTGTAGATGTGTGGTGTTATTTCTGAGGTCTCTCTTCTGATCCATTGGTCTATATATCTGTTTTGGTACCAGTGCCATGCTATTTTGGTTACTGGAGCCTTGTATAGCTTGAAGTCAGGTAGTGTGATGCCTCCAGCTTCGTTTTTTTTTTGTTTTGTTTTGTTTTTTGTTTCTTGTTTTTTTTTTGCTTAGGGTTGTTTCGGTTATGCAGGCCCTTTTTTGGTTCCATATCAAATTTAAAGTAGTTTTTTTTTCCCTAAATCTGCGAAAAATGTCAATGGTAGTTTGATGGGAATAGCATTGAATCTATAAATTATTTTGGGTATTATGACCATTTTCACAATATCAGTTCTTCTTATCATGAGCATGGAATGTGTTTCCACTTGTTTGTGTCCTGTCTTATTTCCTTGAGCAGTGATGTGTAGTTCTCCTTGAAGAGGTCCTTCACATCCTTGTAAATTGTATTCCTAGGTATTTTATTCTCTTTGTAGCAATTGTGAATGGGCGTTCATTCATTATTTGTCTCCCTGTTTGTCTGTTATTGGTGTATAGGAATGCCTGTGATTTTTGCACATTGATTTTTTATCCTGAGACTTTTCTCAAGTTGCTTATCAGCTTCAGGAGATTTTGGGCTGAATTGATGGGGTTTTCTTAATATAGAATCATGTCATCTGCAAACAGACACTTTGACTTCCTCTTTTCCTATTTGAATACCCTTTATTTCTTTCTCTTGCCTGTTTGCCCTGGTCAGAACTTTCAATACTATGTTGAACAGGAGTGGTGAGAGAGGGTATCCTTGTCTTGTGCTGGTTTTCAAAGGGAATGCTTTTAGTTCTTGCCTATTCAGTACAATATTGGCTATGGGTTTGCCATAAATAACTCTTATTATTTTGAGATATGTTCTCAAATTAATACCTAGTTCATTGAGAGTTTTTAGCATGAAGGGCTGTTGAATTTTGTTGAAGGCCTTTTCTGCATCTATTGAGATAATCATATGTGGTTTTTGTCATTGGTTCTGTTTATGTGATGGATTATGTTTATTGATTTGCATGTATTGAACCAGCCTTGCATCCCAGGGATGAATCCCACTTGATAGTGGTGGATAAGCTTTTTGATGTGCTGCTGGATTCGGTTTGCCAGTATTTTATTGAGATTTTCGTGTCGATGTTCATCAGGGATATTGGCCTGAAATTTTCTTTTTTTGTTGTGTCTCTACCAGGTTTTGGTATCAGGATGATGCTGGCCTCATAAAATGAGTTAGGGAGGATTCCCTCTTTTTCTGTTGATTGGAATAGTTTCAGAAGGAATGGTACCAGATCCTCTTCGTACTTCTGGTAGAATTCGGCTGTGAATCTGTCTGGTCCTGGACTTTTTTTGGTTGGTAGGCTATTAATTACTGCCTTAATTTCAGAACTTGTTATTGGTCTATTCAGGGATTCGACTTCTTCCTGATTTAGACTTGGGAGGGTGTATGTGTCCAGGAATTTATCCATTTTTTTCTAGATTTTCTAGTTTATTTGCGTAGAGGTGTTTATAGTATTCTCTGATGGTAGTTTGTATTTCTGTGGAATTGGTGGTAATATCCCCTTTATCATTTTTTATTGCATCTATTTGATTCTTCTCTCTTTTCTTCTTTATTAGTCTGGCTAGTGGTCTATTTTGTTGATCTTTTCAAAATACCAGCTCCTGGATTCATTGATTTTTTTGAAGGCGTTTTCGTGTCTCTATCTCCTTCAGTTCTGCTCTGATCTTAGTAATTTCTTGTCTTCTACTAGCTTTTGAGTTTGTTTGCTCTTGCTTCTCTAGTTCTTTTAATTGTGATGTTAGGTTGTCAATTTTAGATCTTTCCTGCTTTCTCTTGTGGGCATTTATTGCTATAAGTTTCCATCTAAACACTGCTTTAAATGTGTCCCAGAGATTCTGGTATGTTGTTTTTGTTCTCATTGGTTTCAAAGATCATCTTTGTTTCATTGTGTCTTTGTTGTCATTGGTTTCAAAGAACATCTTTGATTCTGCCTTAATTTTGTTATTTACCCAGTAGTCACTCAGGAGCAGGTTGTTTAGTTTCCATGTAGTTATGTGGTTTTGAGTGAGTTTCTTAATCCTGAGTTCTAATTTGATTGCACTGTGGTCTGAGAGACAGTTCATCATGATTTCCATTCTTTTGCATTTGCTGAGGAGTGTTTTACTTAGAATTATGTGGTCAATTTTAGAATAAGTCTGATGTTGTGGTGAGAAGAATGTATATTCTGTTGATTTGGGGCGGGGAGTTCTGTAGATGTCTATTAGTTCTGCTTGGTCCAGAGCTAAGTTCGAGTCCTGAATATCCTTGTCAATTTTCTGTCTCTTGGATCTGTCTAATATTGACAGTGGGGTGTTAAAGTCTCCCACTATTATTGTGTGGGAGTCTAAGTCTCTTTGTAGGTCTCTAAGAACTTGCTTTATGAATCTGGGTGCTCCTGTACTGGGTGCATATATATTTAGGATAGTTAGCTCTTCTTGTTGCATTGATCCCTTTACCATTATGTAATGCCCTTCTTTGTCTCTTTTGATCTTTGTTGGTTTAAAGCCTGTTTTATCAGAGACTAGGATTGCAACCCTGTTTTTTTTTTTTTTTTGCTTCCCATTTGCTTGGTAAATATTTCTCCATTCCTTTATTTTGAGCCTATGTGCGTCTTTGCATGTGAGATGGGTTTTCTGAATACACTACATTGATGGGTCTTGACTTTTTATCCAGTTTGCCAGTCTGTGTCTTCTCATTGCGGCATTTAGCCCATTTACATTTAAGGTTAATATTGTTATGTGTAAATTTGATCCTGTGATTATGATGCTAGCTGGTTATTTTGCCCGTTAGTTAATGCAGTTTCTTCATAGTGTCAATGGCCTTTACAATTTCGTACGTTTTTGCAGTGGCTGGTACTGGTTGTTCCTTTGCATGTTTAGTGCTTCCTTCAGGAGCTCTTGTACGGCAGGCCTGGTGGTCTCTTAGCATTTGCTTGTCTGTAAAGGATTTTATTTCTCCTTTGCTTATGAAGTTTAGTTTGGCTGGATATGAAATTCTGGGTAGAAAATTATTTTCTTTAAGAATGTTAAATATTGGACCCCACTGTTTTCTGGCTCATAGGGTTTCTGCAGAGAGATCCGCTGTTAGTCTGATGGGCTTCCCTTGTGGGTAACCTGACCTTTCTCTCTGGCTGCCCTTAACCTTTTTTCCTTTATTTCAACTTTGGTGAATCTGATGATTATGTGTCTTGGGGATACCCTTCTCTAGGAGTATCTTTGTGGTGTTCTCTGTATTTCCCGAATTTGAATTTTGGCCTGTCTTGCTAGGTTGGGGAAGTTCTCCTGGATAATATCCTGAAGAGTGTTTTCCAACTTGCTTCCATTCTCCCCATCACTTTTCAGGTACACCAAGCAAATGTAGATTTGGTCTTTTCACATAGTCCCATATTTCTTGGAGGCTTTGTTCTTTCCTTTTCATTCTTTTTTCTCTAATCTTGTCTTCACATTTTATTTCATTAATTTGATCTTCAGTCGCTGATATCCTTTCTTCCGCTTGATTGATTTGGCTATTGACACTTGTGTATACTTCACGAAGTTCTCATGCTGTGTTTTTCAGCTCCATCAAGTCATTTATTCTCTTCTCCAAACTGGTTATTCTAGTTAGCAATTTATTTAATCTTTTTTCAAGGTTCTTAGCTCCCTTGCATTGGGTTAGAACATGCTCCTTTAGCTCAGAGGAGTTTGTTATTACCCACCTTCTGAAGCCTACTTCTGTCAATTCATCAAACTCATTCTCCATCCAGTTTTGTTCCCTTGCTGGCGAGGAGTTGTGATCCTATGAAGGAGAAGAGACATTCTGGTTTTGGGAATTTTCAGTCTTTTTGCACTGGTTTCTCCCCATCTTCATGGATTTATCTACCTTTGGTCTTTGATGTTGGTGACCTTTGGATGGGGTCTCTGAGTGGACATCCTTTTGTTGATGTTGATGTTATTCCTTTCTGTTTGTTAGTTTTCCTTCTAACAGTCTGGCCCCTCTGCTGCAGGTTTGCTGCAGTTTGCTGGAGGTCCACTCCAGACTCTCTTTGCCTGGGTATCACTAGCGGAGGCTGCAGAACAACAAAGATTGCTGCCTGTTCCTTCCTCTGCAAGCTTCTTCCCAGAGGGACACCCACCAGCTGCCAGCCGGAGCTCTTTTGTATGAGGTGTCTGTTGGCCCCCACTGGGAGGTGTCTCCCAGTCAGGCAACGTGGGGGTCAGGGACCCGCTTGGAGGAGGCAGTCTGACTCTTAGCAGAGCTCAAACGCTGTGCTGGGAGATCCACTGCTCTCTTCAGAGCCATCAGGCAGGAGTGTTTAAGTTTACTGAAGTTGTGCCCACAGCCGCCCCTTCCCCCAGGTGCTCTGTCTCAGGGAGATTGGGGTTTTATCTCTAAGCCCCTGGCTGGGACTGCTGCCTTTTTTTCAGAGATGCCTTGCCCAGAGAGGGGGAATCTAAAGAGGCAGTCTTTCCACAGCAGCCTTGCTCCACCCAGTTCGAACTTCCCGGTGGCTTTGTTTACACTGTGAGGGTAAAACTGCCTACTCAAGTCTCAGAATTGTGGACGCTCTTCCCCCCACCAAGTTTGAGTGTCCCGACTTGCCTTCTGACTGCTGTGCTGGCAGTGAGAATTTCAAGCCAGTGGATCTGAGCTTCTTGGGCTCCGTGGGGGTGGGACCTTCCAAGCCAACCACTTGGCTCCCTGGCTTCAGCCCCCTTTCCAGGGGAGTGAATGGTTTTGTCTCACTGGCATTCCAGGCGCCACTGGGGTATGAAAAAAAACTCCTGCAGCTAGCTTGGTGTCTGCCCAAACAACTGCTCAGTTTTGTGCTTGAAACCCAGGGCCCTGGTGGCATAGGCACTGGAGGGAATCTCCTGGTTTGCAGGTTGCAAAGACCATGGGGAAAGCACAGTATCTAGGACAGAGTGCACTGTTCACAGTCCCTCATGGCTTCCCTTGGCTAGGGCAGGGAATTCCTCGACTCCTTGCACTTCCTGGGTGAGGCAATACCCCACCCTGCTTTGGCTCACCCTCCATGGGCTGCACCCACTGTCCAACCAGCCCCAATAAGATGAACTGGGTACCTCAGTTGGAAATGCAGAAATCACCTGCCTTCTGCGTCGATCTCGCTGGGAGCTATAGACTGGAGCTGTTCCTACTCAATTATTTTGCCAGCGATCTCATTCACCGGTTTTTAAGTTGTCTTTAAAGCATGCAGTTTCTAAGGCCTAATAAGCAGACACAGCTGGAAGGCAAAACAGATCTCCAGAAATTAAGGACTCCATTTTTATATCAGATCCTTGATCCCAAAAAGATTGAATTGGCCCTTCTCCAAAGGATGTTGCCTACCTAGTTATTACACACCACATTTTTCTTATTATGTGTAGTAATTTCTGATACCCTCAAAAGTCAAAAACATCAGCTAATGTAATGCAAAACAGAACATAGCCTTAGATTTTGAGAGGGATCTATCCACTTTTAATTCCTTATGTTCCATGAGGAAAACAGGTATTTTTCCTGGAAACTGGGTCTGTGGTTCCACCTCTGTTTTTCCTAAGGAGTCCCAAGCTATTAGAGCTTGGATATCAACTTTTAGTTAAACTGACTTTTAATCATAGCACTCTAAAAAAAAAATCCTTTAAAATTTTTTATTACCCCACTTTAGCTAGGCCAAACAGTTGATATTTCTGGTTTTTGAACTGCAACAAAAATAACCTCACACATGCTCTGAAAAGGAAATTCAAGACAGTTTGCGGAAAAGAAGAGAATCAAAAGATGGCAAAGGTCACCCAAATATCAATCAGATATGCTCGTCCCCTAAGGTAGGGGTTGAACTCTGAACCCAGGCCACCATTGTGAAAAGAGAAAGTACGGCCACATGGTTATAAGGTCAAGCTCCCAAGGACAAACAAGACAAGAGAGAAACCTCATCCAGTTTTTTTTTTTTTCTTTTTCAGGACCCTTCAGCAAAGTTTATAACTGACCAATTTGCTGGGCCATCTTTAACAGCAGGCTTATGAGGTCCTAGGCCCGCATTCTATCCTACGGTACCCCTCTTTATGACAGAACAAAACAGAAAGACCCACAAAGCACATCAGATTCACTACAGCTTAAGACTAGCCTCACAAATCCTTTTTTCCATTCATCAAAACTTTACAGAGGAGATAAATAGTGATTTTTTTAAACCATTCATTCAACTGGTTTGCACAGAGAGAGAGAGAAAGAGAGGAAAGCATTGCCTGATGTAAGGTGGGGAAGGTGAAGAGCTCAGGGAGGCTAGAGAAAGATGAGATAGAGACAGAGAGAGAGAGAGAGAAGCACTGCCTGATGTAAGATGGGGAAGGTGAAGAGTTCAGGGAAGCCAGAGAAAGACTCACCCATTGCTCAAAAGTTCAGGCAGCTGCTTGTTGGTCAGAGAGGGATCTTTTCCAGCAGTCTCATCAGCTGTCAAATTTCCTTTTTTTGGGAAGGAAAAAGCTTCCTATGTCCCATGGTCCTATATGTGCCTAATTCTGTCACCCATAGCTGTCAGCAAAGAGTGCAAGGCAGATTACTTCAAACAGAATAGTTAATATCCCATAGTGCCAAACTCGTTCTTAGGCAACACGGACTTTACCTGGAGGGGCCTCTCATCCCCTAAATCTTAGGAAGGACTCTAACCTTCCTAAGTTGTGCCTCAAACCCATGTTTGGTCAAGCATCCTTTTCTTTTATTGAGAGGAGTCTTTAACCCACACAGTCTTAGGAGAGACTCTAACTCCTCTATGTTGGGCCTTTAACCCAATCCCATCCTTTACCTGGTTAAATGCACCCCACTTACCCAAAGTCAGCCAATTGGTGTTGCATGCAGATGATTTTCCTTTGGATAGGGGCTCTCCTCAGTACGGTCCCTTCAGGGTTCACCATGAAGATGTTACTGGACCCTATCACTTACCCAAAGTTAGCCTTTGGGTCAAGGGTTTCCTCATTCTAATCCTTTCCATGGTTGCCAGAAAGATGTTACCACAAAAGGGTCCCAATCCAGATTCCAAGAGAGGTTTCTTGGATCTCATACAAGAAAGAATTCAGGGTGAGTCCATCGAGTATAGTGAAAGCATGTTTTATTTTATTTTATTTTATTTTATTTTATTTTATTTATGAGACAGAGTCTCACTCCATCACCCGTGCTGGAGTGCAGTGTCACAGTCTCTGCTCACTGCAACCTCCACCTCCAGGGTTTAAGCAATTCTTCTGCCTCAGCCTCCCAAGTAGCTGGGATTACAGATACCTGCCACCATGACTGGCTAATTTTTGTATTTTTGTATTTTGTTTTTGAGATGAAGTCTCACTCTGTCACCCAAGCTGGAGCGCAGTGGCACGATCTCAGCTCACTGCAACCTCCACCTCCCGGATTCAAGCAGTTCTCCTGCCTCTGCCTCCTAAGTAGCTGGGACTACGGGCATGTACCACCATGCCCAGCTAATTTTTGTATTTTTTTTAGTAGAGATGGGGTTTCACAATGTTGGCCAGACTGGTCTCGAGCTCCTGAACTTGTGATCCAGCCACCTTGGCCTCCCAAAGTGTTGGGATTACAGGCGTGAGCCACGACGCCCGGCCTAATTTTTGTATTTTTAGTAGACACGGGTTCCACCATGTTGGCCAGGCTGGTCTCGAACTCCTGACCTCAGGTGATCCACCCTCCTTGGCCTTCCAAAGTGCTGGGATTACAGGCATGAGCCACCACACCGAAAGCATGTTTATTAAGAAAGTAGAGGAGAGCAATTACTAAGTATGGCTACTCCATTAGGCAGTGCAGTCCTGAGGGCTGCTAGTTGCCCATATTTATTTTTCTTGATTATATGCTAAACAAGAGGTGGATTATTCATGCCTCCCCTTTTTAGACCATGTAGGGTAACTTCCTGACGTTGTTATGTCATTTATAAGCTGTCATGGTGCTGGTGGGACTGCAGCATTGAGGATGACAAGAGGTCATTTTTGTCGCCATCTTGGTTTTGGTGGGTTTTGGCCAGCTTCTTTACTGCAACTTGTTTATCAGCAAAGTCTTTATGACCTGTATCTTGTGCTGATCTCCTATCTCATTCTGTGACCTAGAATGCATAATTGTCTGGAAATGTGGGTCAGTAGGTTTCAGCCTCATTTTACCCAGCTACTAAGATGGAGTTGCTCTGGTTACAACACCTCTGACAATTTCACCAAAGAGACACATACCCTCTTATGTTTATCACAGCATAGTTCTCAATAGCAAAGATGTGGAATCGATCTAGGTGCCCATCAACAGTGGATTGATGTGGAAATGTACATATACACCATGGAATACTGGGCAGCCATAAAACAGAACAAAATCACGTTCTGTAGACCCTGTATCAAACAACAACATCATCAACAACAAACCAGACACTGGGGATTATTAGATGGGGGAGGGAGAGAGGGGAGTCAAGGGTTGAAAAACTAACTTTTGGTACTGTGCTCACTACCTGAGAGACTGGATCATTTGTACCCCAAACCTGAACATCAAGCAATACACTCATGTAACAAACCTGCAAATGTATCCCCTGAATCTAAAATAAAAGTTGAAATTATAAAGAGAAAAAAAACTACATTTTCTTTTTTTTTAATACAACTTTATGAAATTTAGCTGGCTAGTTTGAGACTCTTGAAATAAATTTACATCGATAAAAGAAATATTTATTTGTAAAGGTATCTTCTTTTCTGAACCTAAACCCCTTGAAACATTTAGTGCTTTGTTTGTTTTACTTGAAGTTTGGGATATATGTGCAGAACATGCAGGTTTGTTACATAGCTACATGTGCCATGGTGGTTTGCTGCACCTATTGACCCATCCTCCAAGTCCCCTTCCCTTGCTCCCCATCCCCCAACAGGACCTGGTGTGTGTTGTTCTCCTCCCTATGTCCATGTGTTCTCATTATTCAACTCCCATCTATGAGTGAGAACATGCTGTGTTTGGTTTTCTGTTCTTGTGTTAGTTTGCTAAGGATGATGGCTTCCATCTTCATCGATGTCCCTGCAAAGGACATGATCTCATTCCTTTTTATGGCTGCATACTATTCATGATGTATATGTACCACATTTTCTTTATCCAGTCTATCATTGATCGGCATTTGGGTTGGTTCCATGTCTTTGCTATTGTAACTAGTGCTGCAATAAATATACGTGTGCATGTGTCTTCATAGAAGAATGATTTATATTCCTTTGGGTATATACTCAGTAATGGGGTTGCTGGGTCAATTGGTATTTCTGATCCTAGATCCCTGAGGAATCACCATATTGTCTTCCACGATGATTGAGCTGATTTATATTTCCATCAACAGTGTAAAATGTTCCAATTTATCCACAGCCTCACCAGCACCTATTGTTTCCTGACTTTTTTTGTGTGTGTGTGAGATGGAGTCTCGCTCTTTGACCCAGGCTGAAGTGCGGTGACGCGATCTTGGCTCACTGCAAGCTCCGCCTCCTGAGTTCACGCCATTCTCCTGCCTCAGCCTCCCGAGTAGCTGGGACTACATGCGCCCGCCACCGCGCCCAGCTAATTTTTTGTATTTTTAGTAGAGACGGGGTTTCACCGTGTTAGCCAGGATGGTCTTGATCTCCTGACCTCATGATCCACCCGCCTGGGCCTCCCAAAGTGCTGGGATTACAGGCATGAGCCACCACGCCCGGCCTCCTGGCTTTTTAATGATTACCATTCAGACTCGTGTGAGATAGTATCTCATGGTGGTTTTGATTTGCATTTCTCTAATGATTAGTGATGCGGAGCTTTTTTTTTTTTTAATATGTTCATTGGCCACATAAATGTCTTCTTTTGAGAAGTGTCTGTTCATATCCTTTCCCCACTTTTCGATGGGGTTGTTTGTTTTTTTCTTGTAAATTTATTTATGTTCCTTGTAAATTCTGGATATTAGACCTTTGTCAGATGGGTAGATTGCAAAAATGTTCTCCCATTCTGTAGGTTGCCTGTTCACTCTGATGCTAGTTTCTTTTGCTGTGCAGAAGCTCTTTAGGTTAATTAGACCCAATTTCTCAATTTTGGCTTTTGTTACAATTGCTTTTGGCGTTTTCATCTTGAAGTCTTTGCCCTGCCTATGTCCTGAGTGTTATTGCCTAGGTTTTCTTCTAGGGTTTTTACGGTTTTGGGTTTTACATGTAAGTCTGTAGTCCATCTTGAGTTCATTTTTGTATTAGGTGTAAGGAAGGGGTCTAGTTTTATTTTTCTGCATATGGCTAGCCAGTTTTCCCAGCACCATTTATTGAATAGAAGATCCTTTCCTCATTGCTTGTTTTTGTCAGGTTTGTCAAAGACCAGATGGTTGTGTAGATGTGTGGTGTTATTTCTAAGGTCTCTATTCTGTTCCATTGGTCTATATGTCTGTTTTGGCACCAGTACCATGCTGTTTTGGTCACCATACCCTTATAGTATATTTTGAGGTCAGGTAGCATGATGCCTCCAGCTTTGTTTTTTTGCTTAAGATTTTCTTGGCTATATGGGGTCTTTTTGGTTCCATATGAAATTTAAAATAGTTTTTTCTAAATCTGTGAAGAATGTCAATGGTAGCTTGATGGGAATAGCATTGAATCTGTAAATTATTTTGGGCAGTATGACCATTTTCACGATATCGATTCTTCCTATCCATGAGCATGGAATGTTTTTCCATTTGTTTGTATCCTCTCTTATTTCCTTGAGCAGTGGTTTGTAGTTCTCCTTGAAGAGGTCCTTCACATTCCTTGTTAGTTGTATTCCTATGTATTTCATTCTCTTTGTTGCAGTTGTGAGTGGGAGTTCATTTATGATTTGGCTTATAGCTCTTTTGTTGTTGGTGTAAAAAAATGCTTGTGAATTTTGCATATTGATTTTGTATCCTGAGACTTTGCTGAAGTTAACAGCTTAAGGAGTTTTTGGGCCAAGATGTTGGGGTTTTCTAAATATAGAATCATGTTGTCTGCAAACAGAGACAATTTGACTTCCTCTTTTCCTATTTGAATACCCTTTATTTCTTTCTCTTGCCTGATTGCCCTGGCCAGAACTTCCAATACTATGTTGACTATGAGTGGTGAGAGCGGGCATCCTTGTATTGTACCAGTTTTCAAAGCCATTGCTTCCAGCTTTTCCCCATTCAATATGATATTGGCTGTGTGTTTTTCATAAATAGCTCTTATTATTTTGAGATATGTTCCATCAATACTTGGTTTATTGAGAGTTTTTAACATGAAGGGATGTTAAATTTTATCAAAGGTCTCTTCTGCATCTATTGAGATAATCATGTCATTTTTTTCTTTGGTTCTGTTTATATGATGGATTATGTTCATTGATTTGTGTATGTTGAACCAGGCTTGCATCCCAGGGATGAAGCCAACTTGATTGTGGTGGATAAGTTTTTTGATTTGCTGCTGGATTTGGTTTGCCATTATTTTATCGAGGCTTTTCACATCGATTTTCTTAAGGAACATTGGCGTGAAGTTTTCTTTTTTTTGTTGTGTCTCTGCCAGGTTTTGGTATCAGGATGATGCTAGCTTCATAAAATGAGTTAGGGAGGAGTCCCTCCTCTATTGTTTGGAACAGTTTCTAAAGGAATAGTACCAGCTCCTCTTTGTACCTCTAGTAGAATTTGGCTGTGAATCCATCTCTTTTTTTTTTTTTGGTTGGTAGGCTGTTAATTACTGTCTCAATTTCAAAACTTGTTATTGGTCTGTTGAAGGATTCGACTTCTTCCTGGTTTAGTCTTTTTAGACCATGGTGGCATGGGAAACAGGACCCATTTAATGAAGCACCTCATCCCTTGGTAGAGGAGGTGTGCTTTGCTGGGGGGAAACCCACTCATCTGGGCTGCCCGGATTCCTCAGAACTTCCAGGAGGAAAGGCTAAGTCTCCTGGTCTGCAGAGGTGTGGCCACCCCTCCTTCTAGGGGCTCAGGCCCATAGAGATCAGGGTTCTGTCCTTGAGCCTCTGGATGGAATTGTTGGAGTTCCTGCAGGAACTCTCTCCCTGCAGGCCTCCCTGCAGGGAGGCCTTACCCAGTGAGGAAGGATGGGTCAGGGTCAGGCCTAAAGAGGGGCTCTGGCCACAGTCTGCCACAGCTGGTGTTTTGGGCTGTGGGGGAAACCTTGGGACCAAGCCGTTCAGTCTCCCTTGCTCCGGCAGTGGAAAAGCACGGCCTGCAGCTATAGAGATGGCTGCCGTCCTTCCCCTGCCCAGGAGCTTAGCGTTTTGCAGTTAGCGCTGGCTGCTGACCCTCACGCAAGGAGCTCAAATGGCTTAGACAGCAGGCAGCTGCAGCTGTGGTACTGGTTTCCTCTCCCCCTGGGAACTCAGCAGGCTTAAGCAGATTCTATCTGAGAGGCTGTTGAGAATCTGCGCAGCTCTGGGGTTTGGACCCTAGGCCTTGGTGGCGTGGGTTCATGAGTGGGATTTTCTGACCACGGGTTGCACAGTTCTGTGGAAAAAGCACAGTTTCCCTGGCTAGGTAGCACGCTCACTCACTGCCTCCCTTGGTTGGTGGGTGGGGGCTCCCCTGCCCCATGTGGCCCTCAGGTGGGCTGCAGCACCACACCGCTCTTCCTTTCTCTCCATGGATCATGCCAGCCACTTAGTGAGTTCTGATGAGAGAACCTGGATACCTTGGTTGCTGGTACAGGATTCATTCGTTATTATCATTCGTTTCAATGAGAGCCTCCAATTGCTGCTGCTTCTAGTCAGCCATCTTGGCCCCAACCCCCCATTTAGTGGTTTTTAATGAGAAAGACAGTGGCTTGAAGTTTACATAAGAAACCTTACTTTTGTTTGAGATACTTTTCCTGGTAATCTTGTCTTAACTGAGCTTTTACCTATGTCCTTCATTATGTCAGCAAAAATGATATTTAGATCTAAGTTCTGTGCCTTTGAGATGTAAATTTTCTGCCTGTCACTTAAGAGTCGCATCTTGGAGGTACAAATTTACAGTTGCCTAGCTAACAATTATTTAGGGCAATGGAACAGGTAACCAAGAGATTGATAGTCTAAAGACAAGAGAGAAACTATATGAAAACTGGCAAATGAAGAATCTTATAAAAGCTATATGGGTCAGGGACAGTGGCTTACACCTGTAATCCCAGTACTTTGGGAGGCTGAGGTGGGCAGATCACTTGAGGCCAGGAGTTCGAGACCAGACTGCCCAATGTGGCGAAACCCCGCCTCTACTAAAAATAAAAAAATTAGCTGGGCATGGTAGTGCATGTCTGTAATCCCAGCTACTCAAGAGGCTGAGGCATGAGAATCGCTTCAACCAGGAGCCTGGAGGTGGAAGTTGCAGTGAGCTGAGATTGCACCACTGCACTCCAGCTTGGGTGATAGAGCAAGACTATCTCAAAAAAAAAAAAAAAAAGCTAGATGATCTGCTTCTATCTGTATGTCTGTATGTTTATGTGTTTATGTATCTTATATGTATGTGATATTTAACTGCCAAAATATATATTTAAAAAGCTCTAATTAATTGCATAAAGAAAAAGTAGTACTGTTGGCTGGGCACAGTGACTCATGCCTGTAATCCCAGCACTTTAGAAGGCCAATGTGTGAAAGTTGCTTGAGATCAGGAGTTCAGGACCTGCCTGGGCAACAAGGTGGGACCCCATCTCTACAAAAAGTAAAAAAATTAGCCTGGCATGGCAGTGCATGCCTGCGGTCCCAGCTACATGGGAAACTGAGGTGGGAGGATCACTTGAGCTAGGGAGGTCAAGGCTGCAGTAAGCTATGTTTTCTCCACTGCACTCCAGCCTGGGTGACAGAGCGAGACCCTGTCTCAAAAAGAAGAAGGGTCAGGCGCAGTGGCTCACGCCTGTAATCCCAGCACTTTGGGAGGCCGAGGCAGGCAGATCATGAGGTCAGGAGATCGAGACCATCCTGGCTAACACGGTGAAACCCATCTCTACTAAAAACGCAAAAAATTAGCCGGGCGTGGTTGTGGGCGACTGTAGTCCCAGCTACTCAGGAGGCTGAGGCAGGAGAATGGCGTGAACCCTGGAGGCGGAGCTTGCAGTTCGTTGAGATAGTGCCCCTGGGTGACAGAGTGAGACTCTGTCTCAAAAAAAAAAAAAAAAAAAAAAGGGAGGAGGAGGAAGAATGAAGGAAGAGGAGGAAGAAGAAGAAAAAGAAGAAGAACAACAACTAACAACTTACATCAAATATTTTATCAGGAAAATAGAAAGTAACTCAAATGCCTTTTAGTTCACATGACTTGGGTATATCTTTGGCAAATAAGAGTAGTTTAATATTGTTAATGAAAATAGTTTTGTCTTCTGATCAACAAAATACCCACGTATTTAACTTTAGGGTTTTTGCTTAAGTGGTTACTGCCTAACATTTGCAAGTTGTCAAAATTATTAAGAAAGAAATAACTTGAGATGATGGCTACCTTTGTTTAATAGACAGTTCAAGCATAATTGTTAAAAATGAATGCATTAGATAAATGTAAATGGAATAAATGAACTTTTTATCGTTTCAAAAATATTTTCAGTAACCTAATCTTACAGTCGTGTTAAATTAAGTTAACAAATAATCATAAAATGTCTGAGTCATTTCTAGGTAAGTTTAAATACTGGAATATTAATTGTTAAATATAGGTTTGTTTACATACTTCAGCATCTTATTTTTATATAGTGTAGGAAAGCTAAATATATTTAGATCTGTTAATAAATAATCAAAGAAACATCTTTCTAAAAATTATGAAGTGATTTTTATTTACAAATGCTGATATAAAACAGTTGAAAATTATGTCTAGGTTCTTCACTAGAAATTAAGGCTATTAAGAGTTAAAATTGTTAAACTACTAGATAGAAGAGAAACAATTCTGTATACAGAGTGTATAAGGAAAAGTAGGATCCATTTTTGATAAAGAATGTTATAAAGAAGGCATGAGAGAGTGGTTTTTGTTAAAGGAAAAGTAATTTTGTCCTGAAGTTTTTAAAGGTTAAGTTGAAGGGATTTTAAAAAATAATAGCTAAAACTGGATGAATATAGAAAGTTGGTGAAAGAAAGAGAATGGGAAAAATTGTAGGAGATTGTAAAAGGCTTACAGATATCTTATCTTGTGTGGCCAAAGCTGATTGAGATTGGATGAATCAGCATTTCCATTGTGCATACTACCCTCAGTCTTCCAGACTGGTGGAAGGAGGAAATGGAATAATAAAAACAACAATCGGTAAGGCTTACAGAAACATTTAGACTATTGAGGCCTACGGCTCTTTTATTTGCTTAACTTACATTCTACCTCATTTGGAAAACAACAGCTTTCTCCCTTTGAAATGGTAACAGATGCCCCATGCAGCTAGCTGAAGGAGTCTATGAACCAGCTCTCCTATGGTATTCTTCATTATTGCCAAGGCCTTATAAGTGTCTCTCTAAAAATTCTAAATTAATTGTGGATTCTTTTGACAGAAAGTTCCCAGGAGATGAAGACATTGAAACTGCCATCATAAAATTAATAAAAGGTTCAAGATTAGAATTATGGTATTGGCCTGGATTTTGTTAAGACAGAGACATAGGTAAATCATTAGATGTTTCTTATACTTATTTTCCTTTCTTTGACCTTTTCTTCCTCCATGTCTAATTCCTTGTATATAGTCATTTTAATAAATTATAGTTACTAGTAATTAATTATCTTTCTATTCCTGCCCCATCAGGCATGCTGCCCACAAGATTAATGAACTTGTTTTTCTCTTAAAGAACAATTATCTTTAGGTCATGTAGGTCTCCTTGATGGCTTCCAGAAGTTGAACTGGTGAAGGGGCCAAGAAGCTTTGACCACTGGGGATCTCACTTCCTGCAAACCTTTCTGCTAAGCTCTAGGCATAGTTAAACAATAACCTGCCATTGTTCCCTAGCTTGCTTTTCTATAGTAACAGCATTCACAAGCACTATTATGAAACCTAAGACTGGTCTCTGAGATATTTTTTCATACTTTGCATCCAAATGGACCAGCTGACACCAACCAGACAAGTGACCTATGACCTCAACCTAAGAACTGACTCAGTGCGTGAAGTTAGTTTTGATACTCTATGATTTCATCTCCAACTACTCAGTAGCACACATTCCCTAGCACTCCCTGCCTGCCAAACCATCCTTAAAAATCCTAGCTTTTGAATTCTTGGGGAGGTGGATTTGAGAAGCATCTCCTTGAGTGTCTGTCTCACTCAGTTGCCTTATAATAATTAAATTCTTTCTCTGCCACAACACTTGCTGGCTTAGTGTTTTGGCTTCTTCTGTGCAGTTAGCAGGAATGCAATTAGGTGATAACAACATCAAATATGGTCTCCAATCTGGAGATTTTATTTATTGGAAAAATCCATAAAATAAATGAACCATATCCAGCAGCCCCACTTGAGTGAACATCTTCATTACCGAAGGTTTTCAATACCTTGCTCTTCATATCAGGACAGGAAATAAATGAAATATTTATTTGGTTACCTTCAGTAATAGGAACCCTTTTTGGATCTGCATTTCAGTTGTTTTGTTAATAATTGTCCTATTTGCATCATACTTTTGATTCTGAAATTGATCATGCTTTGTATTTCTAGATGTTTAAAGTCAACAACAAAAAAACTAATCATGATAGCAAGATCCTTAGAACTGATCCAACATGCTGCAGCTCCTTTGTAAGCAGATGGCCTGGTTAAGAACATTGCTGTGCCAGGCACGATGGCTCACGCCTGTAGTCTCAGCACTTTGGGAGGCCGAGGTGGGCGGATCACGAGGTCAGGAGATCGAGACCATCCTGGCTAACACGGTGAAACCCCGTCTCTACTAAAAAAATACAAAAAATTAGCCGGGCGTGGTGGCTGGTGCCTGTAGTCCCAGCTACTCGGGAGGCTGAGGCAGGAGAATGGCGTGAACCCGGGAGGAGGAGCTTGCAGTGAGCCAAGATTGCGCCACTGCACTCTAGCCTGGGTGACAGAGCGAGACTCTGTCTAAAAAATAAAAAATAAAATAAAAAAAAAAGAACATTGCTGTGTTCCTTGGAGTTGCCAATCAGTTTGACCTTGAGACCTCATGAAGATGATAAGCCATAGTGTCTCTCCTTTTTCTCTCTCTGTGGAATGAGATTACCTGGAAATGAACTTTCCTAGTAAAGTTTGTCAGACTTATATCTAAAATGTTAATCTTCAATGCTTTTAGAAGAGAAAAATTTTAATCAAAAGGGGGAAGTGAGAATAAAAAATAGCTCAGATAAGTCTGAACTATGTGAACTTTGCAAAATATGTCAGGCCCAGGGAGACATGAGTATGAGACTTCAGTCATGCACCCATTCCATGCCTAAATGCAATTGCTCAAAGGCATATTATTCTTTCTTTTCTTACCTGTGGTTTTCTGACTAGCTGCCTCACCCATTATCTTCATGTTCCTGGGATTTTTGATACAAAGAACAATGTATAGCAAATCAATAGTTTATGTTATTGTCATTTCTTGGTAAACAACCAAGGAAGTGCCTCTTCTTATTTCTTTTTTCTTTCTTTCTTTTTCCTTGGCTATGTCTTCTGCATGCCTGTTCTTTTTTCCTTTAAAAGCCCACTTGTAACTGCTGTAAAGTCGGGACATATATTTAGGGCAACTTGAGTCCATGCTTCTGGGTTTCAGTCTTCAAACTTGGCCCAAATAAACTATCTCCTTATGTTAATTTTGTCTGTTTTTTCTTTAGGTTGACATGTCCTAGGGCAAAATTACTTACTTTCTGTATGCCTCTGTTTCTTCATTTATAGGATTATGTTGGCTCGGAGAATGATATCTCAAAGGCTGGTGCTGAGAGTTCTTAGAAGCTGCTTCAGAATCAAGGTTTAACCGTGTTTCTCCCCTTCCCTTACAACCCTAAGCTCAGGGAGGGACTCTTTGGATTTCCTTATCTGATGAAGAAAGCTTTCTAAAAGAAATTCTGTGGTCTTAATCCCCCTCCCTAAGGATCTCTCCAGAGATCAACCACTGGAGAAAAGAGACTAGGAGTCATCACCATATCTAGACAGAGTGCTGCTCCAAGAGATTAACTGAGGGACTTCATCTGCATAATAAGACAACCTTTTTTCCGGGCGCAATGGCTCACGCCTGTAATCCTAGCACTTTCGGAGGCCCAGGTGAGTGGATCACCTGAGATCAGGAGTTTGAGACCAATCTGGCCAACTTTGTGAAACCCTGTCTCTACTAAAAATACAAAAATTGCCAGGCATGGTGGTGCACGCCTGTAATCTCAGCTACTCGGGAGGCTGAGGCAGGAGAATTGCTTGAACCCGGGAGGTGGAGGTTGCAGTGAGCCGAGATCGCACCACTGCGCTCCAGCCTGGGTGACAGAGCGAGACTCTGTTTCAAAAAAAAAAAAAAAAAAAAAAAAAGACAATCTTTGTTTCTGTGCAGCTCTGCCCCTGTAATGTCTACTTCAACTTCCCAGGTCCATTCATTCTCCCTAATGGTTTATTGCACCTCAAAAGAATTGTCTACATTCCCTATCTTCTCTTCTATGAAAAAGGATATATAAGCTTCTATACCATACTGGGTTATAGAGCAATCACTGTGATTTTCCCTCAAGCATGTTAATAATTTGTATGCCTTTTCTCCTATTAATTTGCCTTTTGTCAGTTGATTTTCAGCACATCTTCAGAGGACAAAGAAGCAGCTCTTTTCACTCCTACAATGGGAATGATAATCTCCACCTTATTTAGTTTTAAAAGAATTAAATGAGATATTGCAGCTAAAGCAGTTCAGAATAAAACCTGACATGTAGTAATACTAGTTGCTAATGATTATTAAGTGCTTATTATGTGCTAGGGCTCAAAAATATTACACGTTTCTATTCCTTTTTGTCAAACAGGGCATGTTCAAAGAGTTAAATTTGACAGATGAGAATCTACAAAGCAGGGAGGTTGCCCAAACTCAATACTGAATATCATGCATCAGAATCACCTTGGAGGACTTGTTAATAAAACACAGATTGCTGGTCCCCATCCCCAGATTTTCATATTCAGTAGGACTGGAGAGTGCTGTCTAAGAATATGCATTTCTAACAACATCCCAGGTGTTGCTGATGCTGCTGGTCTGGGGACCAAACTTTGAGCTACGTGGGCATAGAGGTTAAGAGGTCACATTTTGAAATCAGAAGGATTCATATTGGAAGCTGAGCTTTAATACTAAATGGCCTTGGGAAAATTACCTTGTCTTTTTTTTTTTTTTTTTTGAGATGGACTCTCACTCTGTTACCCAGGCTGGAGTGCAGTGGCGTGATCTCGGCTCACTGCAACCTCTGCCTCCCAGGTTCAAGTGATTCTCCTGCCTCAGCCTCCCGAGTAGCTGGGATTACAAGTGCATGCCACCACGTCCAGCTACTTTTTTGTATTTTTAGTAGAGACAGGGTTTCACCGTGTTCGCCAGGATGGTCTCGATCTCCTGACCTCCTGATCCACCTGCCTCAGCCTCCCAAAGTGCTGGGATTACAGGCATGAGCCACCGCACCAGGCCTACCTTGTCTTTTTAAGCTTCAATTTCTTTGTCTCCAAATAGGTATAACAACAAGAGTTGTATAAAGAGTTGAATTAGATGAGACATATAGAACATTTGGCACACAATTAGTGCATAATGTGCATTAGCCATTGTTCCTATTCTGCTAAATTTTGGGCCACTCTCCAGTCTTTTCTGTGCATCTACCTCTGTATTTGTAAAGTGAGGATATTAATCTGTATTGTATGGAAGTTGAAGGCACTCAAAAATAGCCTCAGGTGCCTTTTATTTATTATTATTATTATTATTATTATTATTATTTTTAGACGGAGTCCTGTTCTGTCGCCCAGGCTGGAGTGCAGTGGCATGATCTTGGCTCACTGCAACCTCTGACTCGCAGTTTCAAGCGATTCTCCTGCCTCAGCCTCCTGAGTAGCTGGGACTACAGGCACCCATCACCATGCCCAGCTAATTTTTGTATTTTTAGTAGAGATGGGGTTTCACCATGTTGGCCAGGATGGTCTTGATCTCCTGACCTCGTGATCCACCCACCTCATCCTCCCAAAATTCTGGGATTACAGGTGTGAGCCACCATGCCCGGCCTTATTATTATTTTTAAACTTATTTTTGGTTCAGGTTTGTTATTCAGGTAATCTCGTGTCACAGGATTTTGCTGTACAGATTATTTCGCCAAGTACCTTGGGTGCCATTTAAAAGTAAAAAGCTCTGTCTAAATCAGTGGTCCCCAACCTTTTTGGCACCAGGGACCAGTTTTGTGGAAGAAAATTTTTCTATGGACTTGGGGGGTGGTGGAAGGAGGGGGATGGTTTCAGGATGAAACTGTTCCACCTCAGATCATCAGGTGCTAGATTCTCATAAGGAGTGCTCAGCCTAGATCCCTCACATATGCAGTTCATAACAGGGTTCGCAGTCCTTTGAGAATCTAATGCTACTGCTTATCTGACAGGAGGTGGAGCTCAGGTGGTAATGCTCTCTCACCCATTGCTCACCTCCTGCTGTGCAACCTGGGTTCCTAACAGGCCACAGACCAGTACCTATCTGTCGCCTGGGGGTTGGGGACCCTTGCTTTAAATGTTACAGCTTTTAATGACCATCCTAGAGGTTGAACTTCTGGTCCCCTTAAACAGGTCTTGGAATGTCTTCCTCTTGGGTTGAATTTGAAAATCCTCTGCTATTACAAGAGGTCTAAGACTCCTAATAGCTCTTTCAGACCTGACTCTCACCTTTAATTTTACTCCCCAGTTATCTTCTCCTCATAGTCCTCCACTAAAGCCTGAACGACAAGGTAGGACCATTCGTTTTATTTCCCCTTTTGTCCTGGCTCATCTTTCTTTATTGCTGATGTGTTATTCTTTGCAGGTAGACAGTTGTTTCCTCCCCCTGCTATCTGTTCTGAGTCAGGGAGAAACGTCAACTTGGGTGACGACTAAGTTAGTGGTCATTGCAAAGTTCTTTAGGAAAAAAAAAAAGTCTTAAAGTGTTTAAATTTATATGTCTTACAAATAGTATTATCTGATTAAAGCATAGACTTAGAAATATTCCCTGGCTTCTGAACTTCTCCACTCTTATTGCACTTTGTTTCTATGGTTGTATTGTCAGCTTCTGTGATTTTTTTTGTTGTTGTTGTTTACTGTAACTCTTTGGCAAGCCCTAAGATACAGAAACTTCTTGGCCACCAATGGTTTGCAGCAGGATAATAGAGATAGGAAACATATTTCATTGCCAATTCTTTCTTAAGATGTAAATAGATGCCAAGTTTCTTCCAGGGGCCAAAGAGGAAAGTACTTTTATATTAAGATAATTTACACAAAGGTTGTTGCATCATTAAAATTGTTGAAGAAAAATTATTCATGACACTTGTTAAAGACAGCAAGGCAGGCTTTATTTAAGAGGGGCCGTAGTAGTAAGTATAAGGACATCTGCAATGGGGTTTTGCAGTAGGGGAGAGAAATTGGACTCATCTTCAACTTCAGCAAGGACAAGTGGGGATTAAATTAAAAAGGAAAATTAAGCTTTCCTATTTAAAGCAGGAGCAGGATGGGAGGTCAGTGAATGAAAACTCACTAAGAGGAGGAAACATCAGGGGTAAAGGGAATTCCTGCTGAAGGCAGGCCAGGGTGATAAGATATCAAGGGTGGTCAGGTTCCTCGGTTGGGGGATTTTCACTAACCTGACTTTAAACTGGAGCCTACAAGGACAGAGAGGGAAGCCCAAGGATGGGCCTAGTCAGGCAGAGGACACTGAGGAACCTAACTAAAGTTTTGGTCAAAGGAGAAGTTATTGTCACAACAAATCCTAGAAAAAAAGCAAGCTTCATTCATATCAGCAGTTCTCTATTATAATAGTAAAATTTTCCTTGGAAAATACTGGATTGGGAGATATTTTAGTGAGCACGGCCTTTGGGGTTTGTTACCTCCTTTGGGAGGAGGTAAATGTTGGTTAACTTCTATACAGAACCATCCCTGCATGGTTTTCTCTTACTATTCAGGCTTGGTTTCTACCAGTTAATTTTTACTCTTCTATTATGAATGCTCCTTTCATCAGCAGCATCAAAAGTCTTGCCAGTTCTCTGAAAATCTAGCTGTAGAAACTCTTCTGGATTCTAGAAGGTTTGATACAATTAGTTTCAATAATGTTTTATAATAATATTGTGTTAGAAAAATCCTGCCTTTTCCTTTTATATGTAATATTATTTCAGATTTCAGATTGTGATGACTTTTGTTCAGGTATGACTCTTAAATACAGCCTGAGATTTGTTTAATACATGGGTGTTTCCAGACATATGAGATACCAAAAAAAGAGGATTAACCATGCAAAACATTAAAGGTTCCACTGACAGTTCTGCCTTAGTGTTGGAAGTAGCTATTGTGTACATTGGCTTCTGAGCACCTTTCTTAAACTCCTGGCCTCGAGTGATCCTCATGCTTCAGCCTCCCAAAGCACTGGGATTACAAGTGTGAGCCACTGTGCTGGCAATGAGCAGCATTTTTATTTGTCTGTATTTACATATGAACAGGTCCTCCCCCTGAGTAACAGGAAAACCAGGTTTGATTTCAGCATTGTCTTATTTTGCTGTATTATTTTTATTTTTATATTTTATTTTATTTGCTGTATTGCTTTTAAACTTGTGTCTTGGTTTCCTACATTCTTGGTCCCAAGTTGGCCCTTCCAGCTCTAATATTTTATGATTATGGAAGATTTATCAGCAAAATTACCAAGTGATTAGTTCAAATTGCAATACTCTCTTTTTCTTGAAGAATAAATTCTGTCAAATAGCTACTTTGGAAAAAAAAAATCTAGCTTCATAGATCAATTTATTTTGTTAACCTACTTCTTTGAGTCCAGAAACTGTTTTAAAAGGAAGGATTGCTTTGATTTAATGATTTTATTTGTAAATCTGCTACTGTACATCTTTTTAAAAAATAAAGGTTTCTGTGAACAAGTTATAGAAAAATGAAATATTGGAGTTGTGAAGGACAGTGATCTTTCCACTAAAATATGAAAAAGGCAAAAGGGCAAACTCAAACTCTGGAAATAGTCATGGCTTCTCTTTACCAAATGTCACACTGTCCACAAATGTGTGAAGTGTCTCTGAAGGGCTCAGTGGAAATCTAGCCAGGGCAGTGCCTCTGAGAGTACACCAACGCTGTTGGTAACAGATGACATTTTGGTTATTAATGAAGTAAAGAACTGAAAACAGGAATTTAGTTGGAGACGGTCAGCTGGAGAGTCTATTATTATGTACACAATACTGTAGGTAACCAACTCGGTACTTAGAGGACTAAAGGTTAAGACAACTATATTCTTCATGATAATGTCCTGGAAGATTTTTCTCATTTTAAAGCAGTCACTTTTGGCCTTTCTCCTGAACAGACAGATGACAAAAATTGATAAATGAGGAGCAGGTGAATAGAAGACAGAGCACTCTCCTTCAACAAACTGCAGTTTTATTCCTGTACTAGTGAGAATGTATGCAAGATGCTATATAGATTTTTTTTTAACCACAGTTACAAATATAAAAATGTATTAAGCAAATACATAATTTAAATTGAAAGACTAAGGAAGTTCTTTGTTCAAATACAGTTAGTTAGAAATATTGTGGGTAGATGCTATAATATGAAAAAATAGAATCATCTGCCATCTTAACTGGATTTTCAGAGAAATAATAAATGATATTAAAAACATAAAAGTGCTCTATTATAGAACATAAAAAGTTCAGTTGCTGTATTTACTTACATTATTTATGCTTCACACAAATGAAGGAATGGCTAGATTAACCTGCACGGACAACAGTATTGTTGGACACTGACTACCTAACATCCAAAATATCAGGCCAGGAGCAATTTCAAGAAGTATGTGTAGAATGTCTATGAGCTGTGCACTAATTTCTACAAGGTAGGAGTCGAGACGAGATTAAAGACTTGGTCCTTGTTCTTGAAGAATTTATAAGCCCAATTGTCCTGCATAGAAAACCAGAAATACTTTTCCAGTAGAGCACTGGTGCACCCTCTTGTCAGTGTGGCAGACTAGGACATTCCACAAAGGCTGGTACAGGCTTTCCTACTAACCTGCAGATGGAATGCTGTCCAACTCTGCCACAAACTCTTAAAGCCACAATTTCATGTGTTCCTTTCTTGATGGAGGTGCTTATCTACGCACACAGCTATTAGAACATCTCAGCATAACTGAAAGCTTGTTCTTGGGGTGAGGATATTATTTATTAAAATAGCTATAACCAATTCTTTTTATGACTGTTCTAGAAGGGACACATTGCATTTGTCTGACATTATTCACAGTTTTGAATAACTTATTTTGGTGTCTTATATAAGATCATGTGAATTGGCATAGAGGTTATAAAAATAATCTTTGGTAAACCTGTTAATCTCTTATTTCCATTACATAAGCCTCTATTTTCAGAGCATTCACCAACAATTTCTTTATTTAATAAATGTATCTTATATAGACAATCTTTTAAAAAATAAAATGCCTTATTTGTGTTGCATACATTTATTCCGAGGGAGCCTCCCTACAAGTCAAGAGTATTCTCTTAGCCAGAAATACTTCTATTGCTAGAAACATTTTTAGAACAGAACAGATTTTTCCTGTTATCATGGCTGCATCAAATGTTACCCTGCATTTTAACTAAAATGGCCAAACATTTTCAAAGTCATCATGCACTACAAGAATCTAAGGCAGTGTGTCTAAAATGCCAAACCCAGTACATTTAGTTAAATATCTGGTCAATTCAAAAAGCAAAATAAATTGATTCAATTGTTTAATCAGTTAAACCATCTGGCCAACATAGAGTGAATCCTCAAAAGGGCAACATGTCCTAATAGAAACGTGTGACAGGATTGTCCAAGCACACCCAGGCCACCCAGAAGAGATGCCATTTTATCTTCATGATGATGTCTGGTTAGATTCTCTTTTGCAAATATTTTCTTTTTGCATCATTTCACTTGCTTTTTGCAGTCAATCGTTTGCAAAACGTTTTTGCAAATCGTTTATAGATTTTCCTTTGATAGAGAACATTCTTTGAATACCTGATGTAATTCTAAATTTCAGGTTAAAAATAGCAGGGCAGAAAATTAGCACGGCATTTTCTCCTTCAACTCTTCAGGAATGAGGTAGGCTTGAGGGCTTGCTCACTGCAACTTGGAGTAGGATCAGTTATTCCTTATTGCCACTCTGTCTTGGCTAATCAGTTATAATATTTTCATTTCCTCAGTGAAATGGAACCCAGAAAGCCCTTGAACTGCTATCATATACAAGCAGTTTATTATCTATTGATTTTCACCAGGTCAGGTTTGGTCTGGCTCATGTTTGTAAACTAAAACTCTAGAGCGTCTCAGAGTTTGGGCTCAGATACTACCACTGCTGTTGTGCAGATCTGGTAGCTTTATGATTTCAGGATTCCAACCTCAAAGAATTCTTAGAAAGCTAAGAGAATGAGAATTTAGTATATGGCCAATAATATTATTGCAAAAGGTAAGGAAAATGTTTAACATGAGAAACTGGATCCTTAAACAGCAAGGCAAGAGAATCAGCATGTGAAGGGTAGCATGTGAGGTCTATTTTTATATTGCTGGACATCTGGTAAATGGTTTAATATTATTTTCACATGTCATTTTGGGCTTTCTTCCGAGAGGTGATTACAAAATTTATCAAAGACCCTCCCAAAGAAAACTGCCCCGAAAATGTCTGTGTGCTGTGTGCCTTTTAGTATTTAAAAGTGAATTGGCCAGGTGCGGTGGCTCACTCCTGTAATCCTAGCACTTTGGGAGGTTGAGGTGGGTGGATCACCTAAGGTCACGAGTTCAAGACCAGCCTGGCCAACATGGTGAAACCCCATCTCTACTAAACACACAAAAATTAGCCAGACGTGGTGGCAGGCACCTGTAATTCCAGCTACTTGGGAGGCTAAGGCAGAATCGCTTGAACCTGGGAGGCAGAGGTTGTAGTGAGCTGAGATTGTGCCACTGCACTCCAGCCTGGGTGACAGAGCAAGACTCCATTTCAAAAAAAAGTGAAATTATGGTCATCTCTTTGATGATGTGGAACCTGAAAGGACTATGAAACTATACTCATGGGTATAAAAGATAATATGAACAGTAGATAAAAATCACATTCAACTGGGAAAACAAACATATTCAAGTAGGAGGAGTGGGGCAAGTAATAAAACAGGAGGGACTCAGAGGTTTAAGGGATAGAGAATTACTTAGGACAAATATGTGCAAGCCCAGGTAAGAGAGGTGAGTCTTTGAAAATTCTGATTCAAGAGCTGAATTGGCTGCTTTCCAGAGAACAACAGAATGATAATACAAAATTGATTTAATGAGATGAGGTTAAAGGAGTTAATTATAACGAACTTGGAAAAATAATTATTAAGATGCTAGATGGGACTCTCCCAAAGATTTGATAGCTCAAAAGCACTTTGAAGCCTTGATGATTAAAGTGTACTGCACAGGTGCACAGACAGGATGCCCACCAAGACAGGAAATGGAGTGTTTACCAAGACATAACACATGATGCAATTAAATGGAAATAAATCCAATAGAGCTGAATGTCAAGGAAAATTTTTTTTCTCCTAAATTTAATAAATAAGTCAATTATATATTTAGTCTTCCCGGGAGTAGGAGCGAATAGTGAAATATTTGTTGCTAAGAAGGTTTAAAATTAGGTGTAGGGTAGGAATAAACATTTCCTGGGTTGGATTAGACTAAAAAAACCTACAGTTTTTTCCCTGTCATGTCCATTTACATAATTCTGATACTACCCTAGATGTTGCCAGAGTACGTGAGTGTTATTTACTATTACAGATGTATAGGTTTTTTTTATGGTTTTAACTCCTGGTTTGTGCAATTAATTGCTCTCTCTCCTAGATCTAGAGGTTTGCTATTGAAGTAGCATTAGCACTTTCCAGTGTGTGGCCTGTGGAAGGTGACCACTGTCCTAGACTGGCTCAGTTATCCCATTCCCTTGATGAGGCTGTCTTTTAAGCTCAATTGAAGGTAGTAACAACAATCCTAACTTTATGAGGATTCTCTTTATGTGAGTAGAAATGTGTAGATTCTGGAACAGTGCCTAGCAGGTTGCAGATACTTACTAGAAGTTTTCTGAGTGAATGAAAAGTCGAAAATGAATGTATCCTTCCAAGCATTAATGTGCTTTGCATCAAGCAACATTAGTGTAAAATTCTGCTTTTTCTCTTTTTTCTTTTCAATGTAGGAAAGGTGATTTCTAATGGATGCCACACGTTGTAGATCTCTGACCTCTATTTTCTTGCTGGTGGTACATCTACTGCACTTACACATATGTTGTTCCTTTTCATTTCCAGAAGATTCACTTAGTTCCTTGATACAGAATCAGAGCTTAAGACTGTCATTTCACAAGGGCATTGAGCACAATGAAACTGTGAATCTTTGAAGCTTATGATTATGCTTCACATTTTTGTAAACTTCAAATAACCTTGGAAAAATTTCCAGATTGGGTGTAGAGTTATTTAATTATAAAGAACTATTTTAGGTATAGTCAATGATTTTCAATTATTATGTCAATTACATTCGTTGTATTCACTTTTGGACTTTATGGTAGGTTACAAAAATACATACTTTGAAAAGAAATGTACTCTTTATGCAAAGGAAGCTATGCCATCAACAAACTTGACCTCTAATTCCCAAGTTTATTACAGAAAAATTTGTAGTGTGAAAAAGGCAAACATCTCCAGCTCATCTTCTCAGGTATCTATGAAGATTCCATATAAACTCCTTTCCAATTTTTCCCAGGAATGCTGTCGGAACTGGACCTTGATGAAGGAAATACTTTCTGACTCATTGGAATTTGTTATAGTCAAAGTAAGGCACAAATATTGAAGATAAACTTGGTACAGTATGTAGTGCCTTTTGTTATTAAATGCAACTTTGGGTGATTACTTGACATTTTGACTTCATTGATTTACTAAAAGAAGTTTTGAAAATTTTACTGAAGACCACTGTTTTTGTTTTTGCTATTGTTTTTAAATTTACTATATATGATGTTTGTAGTCATTTCTATGAAAATGTTGGCATTAAGCCTTTTAATGAGGGGCACAATCTGCTACCATAATATTCTTTTAATGGGAAATCAAGTAGGAATGGATAATTGTGACTTTTCTAGGAATGGAGACCACTGAAAATGAGACAGAAACTAGTGTGTATAAATACATTACAGTATGGGTGTGGATGTTCACACTCCACACCATGAATGCAATGAAAGTATCTCTAATCACTATAGATAGTGCTTTGCATGTTATGTTTCTGGTCTGGGTATAGCTGGCATCTTATTAACAAAAGGAATTCATCGCTTCTGTTTGGAATCATTCTCTATCAGAACCCTCAACCCTGCATCCTACCATCCTGGGCCTGCACTGCAAGTTACATGATCCCTGAGCTGACCACTTTGGCTTGGATCCCTGGAAGGAGAAAGGAGAGAGAGCAACTAGTTCAGACACAAGCATCTAGTTCAGCTTTGGTACTGCTTAATTCTTTTTTCTCCCTCCCTCTAATCCTTTTTTTGACTGTCACATTTGTCCTGATAGCAAGTTAGGACATGTCTGTTGGCTCTCGAGATTCATGGGACAGCAATACAGCAAATCTAGCCATAGTATTTGCTCTCTCTAGCCCTGCCCTTTTTCCTGTCCAGTGAATATCAAAACAGGTAGAAAACATGGCCTGAAGGATTGTCTCTGCCACCACCTCCATATGCATTTTACCAGTAGTCCTGTCATACAGGTTGAATTAGTTTTATGTAGAACAAGTCATGAACACTTTAGTGTGGAAAAATAGTATTATATAAAGCTTAATATTAAACATGAAAAATACATATTTACAGAAGAAACTACAAAATACAACTATGTACAATAATATCTGTTACCTTTAAATTATATAAAATTTTAAACATTCTCCAGATTAATAAATTATACATAGTATCAACAGAAATAGCTGGCACCTCTGTAGGGCATGAAGCAAGTTTTTAAAAACAAATCACACAGTGAATAATTTTTATCCAGGAGCTCTTCAGGTACATTCTCAATGCCTTGAATAGACTGGATCTGAAAGGAAGAACACTGTAATTAGAGACTGCCGCAGGGTGTGTCATAATTGTTTGCGCTGTTTATGAAAATTACCAATGTGAAAGACCAGCAGAAACACTTAGCTCAACCTAGTTTAAGATGAGACCATTCCTATTGGGACCAGGTAATTCCATTTAGAAAGACAGATTATTAGACTTGGAAGGGACTAGTGATTCTAGCCCATCACCTCTGTTTTTATGGATGAAGCCATAGGCCCAGAGAGGCAGAGTAACTTACTCAGGGTTACACAGCTTGTTACAGCTAGTTAGTTCGAGAGTTCGGACCTGAATCTTAGCCTTCAGGTAGGTGGTGGTTATCCTTTTCTATACCATAGTTAGCTTCTTTCAGGAGTGCTCAAGATTACTCTAAAAAAAGATTCTTAAGTCAAAACAAGACAAAGGAACCTCCAAGATCCCTCAGAACTTGCTCATACTGAAGCCTCTTAAGGAATCTCCCATGCAAAAACCTTAATTTACTATACAGATAAATTAGGGTGTAATTTGTAATTATTCATAATACAAAAGAATTATCTGATTTACAAAGGACTCCTCTAAATAGTAGCTCTTTATTTGTGCTTTACAGATGCTAACTCATTAACATACTGGCTAGGCTGGGTGGTAGAGAGAACTAAGTAAAAGGTTAGGAGACACTACCTGTTGAAGATCATTTAGAATGGAGATAAGAGGGTATGAAATAATGTTTGTCAAAGAAAGATTATCTGATTTATAGAGAGATACCAGTCCACATGGCAAGGAATTGTGGCTGCATCTGCCCACAGCCATGTGAACAAGCCATTATGAAGCGAGTCCTCCAGCCCCAGTCAAACCTTCAGATAATGGCAGCCCCAGTCTAAGTCTTGACTGCAACCTCCTGAAAGACTCTGGGCCAGCGCCACCAGTGAGATAATAAATGCTGATTTAAACTGCTAAATGTTGGGGTAATTTGTTAGGCAGTAATAGATAACTAATACAATCCTCCTTCACATTTGCAGTTTGCCTATGTGATAACTTAGGTCTTCACGACGGCCCAGAGTAAGACGACGCATGAGGACCCTTCTTGTCATTTAATTATTGCTTGACCAGAACTGTGCCTTGTAAGGTTTGTGTTTTTTTTCTATTGAATTTCCCACTTGAAAAGTGTTATGTGCTTATTCTAGAACATTTATAAAATACAAAAAATAGAAGGAAAAATAATAATTTTTCTAATGTTCAGGGAAATTTATATTTTCTCCAGTCTTTTTCCTTATGTGTTGTTTTTGTTTTACATCCTGCTTTCCTTTATTTAGCTATTATAACATCCTCAAAAATAGCATTCTTTTGTTTATTTTTTCTTTTTCTTTTTTTTTTTTTTGAGATGGAGTCTTGCTTTGTGGCCCAGGCTGGAGTGCAGTGGCATGATCTTGGCTCACTGCAACCTTCGCCTCTCGGGTTCAAGCAATTCTCCTGCCTCAGCCTCCCAAGTAGCTGGAACTACAGGCACATGTCACCATGCCCGGCTAATTTTTGTATTTTTAGTAGAGATGGGGTTTCGTCATGTTGGCCAGGCTGGTCTTGAGCTCCTGACCTCAGCTGATCACCCACCTTGGCCTCCCAAAGTGCTGGGATTACAGTCGTGAGCCACTATGCCCAACCTGTTTGTTTTTTGAGATACAATCTTGCTCTATCACCCAGGTGGAGTGCAGTGGCACAATTACAGCTCACTGAAGGCTTCAACTCCTGGGCTCAATGATTCTCCTGCCTCAGCCTCCCAAGTAGCTGGGACTACAGGTGCACACCATGCCTGGTTAATTTTTAAATTTATTGTAGAGAAGGGGTCTCACTTTGCTGCCCAGGCTTGTCAAACTTTTAGCTACAAAAAGCTTCATGCATAATTTTTTTTTTTTTTGTATATAGTGTGGTAGGAGAAATACAGGGTCACAAGATAAGAACATATGAAGGACCCTGATACCTTGATTGACAAATTATTTTCCAAAGGGATTTTACAATTTGAACTAGTTGTGATTTCAAAGCATCCTCCCCAAGTAGTGAAGCTTATTGCTTGGAAAAGAAAGGTTAAGCAGAGTCCTTCATAGCAGGCATCCTCAGCTAGGCTGGAAGAGATACCTTGTGAAACTGCTGCTCAGCTGCAGGAACCCCCTCCCTACCCTCCCTCTCTTCCCCGTTGCCACTCTTTATGGGTAGGAGAAGAAATGGGTGGTGTACATTGGAAGAGCTTTAGGTTATTAATGGTTTCCAGAATCTTTTTCTTTTTTCTCTTTTCTTCTCCCCTCCCCTCTCCTCTTCTTTTCTTTTCTTTTTTTTGAGACAGAGTCTCGCTCTTGTTGCCCAGTCTGGAGTGCAGTGGTGGGATCTCGGCCCACTGCAACTTCTACCTCCCAGGTTCAAGCAGTTCTGCCTCAGCCTCCCGAGTAGCTGCGATTACAGGCATGAGCCACCATGCCTGGCTCTTTTGTACTTTTAGTAGAGATGGGGTTTCATCATGTTGGCCAGGCTGGTCTCGAGGTGATCTGTCCGCCTTGGCCTCCCAAAGTGCTGGTATTACAGGCATGAGCCACTGCACTCAGCTAGAATCTTTTCTTTCTTTCTTTTTTCTTAGGGACAGGATCTTGCTTTGTTACCCAGGCTGGAGTGCAGTGGTACGATCTCAGCTCACTGTAGCCTTGACCTCCCGAGCCCAAGTGATCCTCCCCCTCAGCCTCCCAAGTAATTGAGACTACGGGCATGCGCCATGATGTGTGGCTATTTTTTTTTTTTTTTTTTTTTTTAGTTTTTTGTAGAGATAGGATCTCCCTATGTTGCCCAGGCTGGTTTCAAACTCTTAGGCTCAAGTGATCCTCCTGCCTCAGCCTCCCAAAGTGCTGGGATTACAGGTGTAAGCCTCTATGCCTGGCCAGATTGACCATATCTTGATGAAGAAACTTGGGGAAGTGAGTGAAGTAAGTGCCTACCTCTGTGATACTCTGGATTCACATTTTCATAGATTGGAAACAAGGGGTTTTCTTGTTCACTCCGTAGCTTTCTTGCTCTGAGGACATCTCTTACACACTGATGTAGGTAGACATACTGACACTGTGGAAAAGCAGAAACATGTCAGAGGAGGGCCTGTTCTCATGCATAAGAAAGATGAGAAACTCACAAACTGTTGACAATGATGGGATTATATAGTTAGCAAATTTCTTGATCACCGCTTCACTAATGGTCTCTGGTAAATAAAAGAGTGACTGTCTTTTATTACCACTGAAAAGAGAACAATGGTAATGGGCAGAGAGGTGGCATTTTTCATTCTTTTTATATATATATATATGTGTGTATATATGTGTGTATATATGTATATATGTGTGTATATGTGTGTGTATATGTGTATATGTGTGTATATATGTGTGTATATATGTATATATGTGTATATATGTATATATGTGTATATGTGTATATATGTATGTGTATATATGTATGTATATATATGTGTGTATATATGTATGTATATATGTGTGTGTGTATGTGTGTGTGTGTGTGTATATATATATATATATATATAGAAAATATTCTGTGAGAGCCTACAACTGTGTCTAGTACGTAGTAGGTCCTTTACAAATTCAGTAGATGAACGAATGCCGGACACTCCTATGTAGCTTACATAAATTACCTCATTTAATGATTTCAAAAACCTTGTGAAGTAAATACAATTATCAGTATAAAATGAGACTCAAAAGTAACTTCTCCAAGGTCACGCAGCTAAGAAATGGGGCCCTAGGGTTTGATCTTGGAGATGTGACCTCAAAGTTCATGTCTTTTTCACTACACCAGTTTGCTTAGGTGAATCCCAATTTCATTGCATTACTGAATGAGACAATCATTTCACTGCATACTCTGCTGGTTTGTTCCCTTTATTCTAGGAAGATAGTGAAAAAAAGGAGGTGTGTACAATAAGCCCCGCTGGACTGTTAGTTCTCTGAGTGCAAGGTCAGTGTCTTATCCACCTCTGTTCTCTCAGCATCTGGGTCTGCCGCGTGGAAGAATCTCAAAGATGTTGGCTAACTGCAGAGAACTACAAGGGTTACATAGCGAGGACAGACCCATCTATTGGCTATTTAAGAATTTACTACTTTTGAAATATAAATAGATATAGAAGAGTCAGTGCTTTGGTGACCATAAAGACCTCCACTGCCACTGTGTCTCAGCCTCAGGCAGCCAAGCTTGTGCATTGGGCCCCCTTCCTTATACTCCCTGAGTTCTCTTATAAGGAAATTGATTTCTGCGGAACCTTCCCTTGCTGATAACTTCCCTTGCTGAGCAACTGCTCAGAGGGAGTTGTGAGCAGTGAAGGAGACTGGGCTCTCAGCAGCCTCCAGCCAGGCCAGGCTGAGCCATCAGGCTTCCGGGGATCCCAGTTTCCCTACTTATTAAACAAGGAGGCAAAGGTCTCTTTTATAGCTAACATCCTTTGTCTATTAAAGGATATAGATTGATGTCAGATAGATAGATATTGAAAAATATTTCCAGACCTTGTGTTTAAGGCAATCAGTGTAGTCAGTCTTAAAAGTATTTTAGAGGTTTGAGACACAAAGTAGAACAATTAGCTCTTTCCTCACTAACAATCTTTCCAAGTAAACAGGTACTTATTTTTATGGGTTGGCACTAGATACTGTCCCTGATTGGAACCTAGCTTGGCCAGCTATCCATGGGACTATATAAGGTAGGTCTGGTATAATCAATAGATAAGAACATTTAATTAAATTAATTAATTAATTTATTTTTTAAGAAACAGGGTCTTGTTCTGTCGCCTAAGCTGGAGTACAGTGACACAATCATAGTTCACTGCAGCTTTGAACTCCTGGTCTTAAGTGATTCTCACACCTCAGTCTCCTGAGTAGTTGGGATTATAGGTATGGACCATCAGGCTATACCTATAAATTAAAAAAAAATTTTTTTAGAGACAGGGTCTTGCTCTGTTGCCCAGGCTGGTCTGAAACTCCTGGCCTCAAGCCATCCTCCTGCCTTGGCCTCCCACAGTGCTAGGATTACAGGTGTGTGCCACTGTACCCAGCCTAGAAAAGGACATTTTAAACAAATCAATAAGAAGTGAGGCCTGCAATAATATTGATAACTATTCTCTGCTTTTCTGCTCACAGACCTTTGTCATTTATTATGAATGTTATATGCAATCTCAATCTTGAAAATCTGAGAAAGGTACAATCTGAGAATGATTGTTAGTATAAAGCAGTCTCTTTTTGCTACCTTAAAAAGGATCCACCAAATTATAGGCTGACACCTCCCTGTTTCCTCCCACCCAAAGCATATTCATCTTTTCAGTTCTACTGGGATATTACATTACTTTGGGACCTTAGAGGTAAGCTGTGAATGAACTCTAGTGCTTCTGTGCTATGGCCTATTAATAAATTCTTTAACAATGATTCACCATGGGCTTTGAAACAAGTTAATATCCATTAATTTGCCTTGCCTTAAATATAAATTCTTCCTTTCCCAATAGAACGTCCCTTTGAAAATGATTACTACTAAAACGGTGAGATTGTTAATGTGCTTCTCACTTTATTCTTAATGAAAAGTAGACAAAATATGTGAATCTCAGATCACAAAAGATAATTTTTTGTTAACTGGTGAAGGCTTGGCTTAGTGTTGACACATTCAGTTCCATTCAATTTCATCAATATTTGGAGTATTAGATATTATTTATAGTATTACAGTCTCTTTGTGATCCCTGAGTGCATGGCTTAGTATTTAGTGAACAAATACCTATAAGATGATAAACATAAGATACAATTATGTATAAGGTTTCATACAGAAGAGAAAGCCATTAGGCTCACTTTGAGGGGAGGAAACTATCAAGCTAAAGAGAAAAGGTGATATTTATAAGAATTCAAGCAAAGAAGTAAGGCAACATAACATACAATTTCACATATATTCCGGAAACCATGAGAAGTCTAGTGCAGCTAAAATGCTGGTTGCGTGGGTCATGGGAAACCCCTCGAACAATGCCCCAAATGGAACCTGAGGTCCTTAGTCCTACAACATCTCAGTGTTTCCTTCCCAGGAGAAGCAAATGAGATTGAGACTGTGGCTATCATCTATTGTTCTTTAACAGGTTATTGCTCCCTTAATGTGTCTCTCAGGGTCAGGCTGCAAATTTCCCTCAAAGCAGCATAAAAGAAGAAGGGACACTCACAAATCCCCTGACCAATGCCCCTTTGTTTAGAAATGCTTGCTGTTTGGAAACTTGTGAAGACCTGCATCCCTTTGTATCTCAAATAAAGACAGAGGTAAGTTGAAGTTCACTGTCACCATGGACCCAGAAAAATAATACAAGGGGTCCAAATGTCCTCTGTCTTTTGCTGAAATAGTCACCCACAGGGGCTCAGCCACAGATCACACCCCTCTACACCCACTCCCATTACCAAATGCCAGCTCTAGCACCAGGGTTTCTGAGCCTGTAGAAACAACTCAACTTCAGCAGAGGCTTAAAGCAAGGCAGATGATACTAGGTTGATGCAAAAGTAATCACGGTTTTTGCCATTAAAAGTAATGCATTTAAATGACATTAAAATGCAATTAATGCCATTAAAAGTAATGGCAAAAACCGTGATTACTTTTGCACCAACCTAATACCTGGATAGCATTTGGAATTTTGTTTGAGAAAAAAGGGAGAGAGAAAATTTTATCTTACTGCAATGTTTATTTCATTATGATGGAAAGACTGAAAGTGGATTCTGGCCCAGGTGGGTAAACCTTCCTTAATTTGGCAGACCCTAAACACTGGTGGTGGCTAGTACGATGACATGAAGCTGGAGGAGTAAGTTGGGGCCAGGTTATAAAGAAGCTTGTACCCAGGATGAGGTTTGAACTTCATTTTACAAGCAGTGGTAAGCTTTTCACGATTTTTTTGCAGGGAGCTGGCAGAGTCAGCAAGGGAACTTTGATGGTGGCAGTGGTGGCAAAGGATCATTAGGGCAGAGCTGAAGGCAGGAGACCCACTAGGAGGCTACTCATTAGCAGGGCTAATGAGAGTTGATAAAGGGCTGTGCAAGGGCAGTGGCAGTGGGATGAGGGGCTAGCTCCAAGGGAAGGAAAGGACTTCGTGACTGCTTGGATGTGGGAACTGGAGGAAAAGAAATCCACTCCATTGAGCCCAGGAGTTTGAGTCTAGCCTGGTCAACGTAGTGAGATCTTATCTCCCCACATAAATAAACAAACAAAAAATAGAAATAATAAATAAATGCACATATCCATGCATGTAAGCATGCCAGGTGTGGTGGTGCACATCTGTAGAAGATTGCTTGAGCACAGAGTTTGAGTCCAGTCTGGGCAACATAATGAGACTGCATCCCTTAAAAAATATAAGAAGTCAGCTCCCTGGCTTGGGCAAACAGATGGACGGCAATACTATTAAATGAAACTGGAAGGTGCAAAAGTAGGAGGAAGGTTTTTGTTGTTGTTTTGTTTTTTGAAAGAATGAGTTTGACTTTGATCTTTTTGAAGTTAGATGGCTATAAGGCTTTTGGGGGGGATCCATCTGGTAGGCAGGCATTTACATGTATGCGGAGACAGGAGATTAGATTTGGGTAACATGAGCATGTACGGGAATGGAGAATATCACAAAGAATGAAGACTGAGAGAAAGGGTGGTGCCTTGAGGACAAAACCTTGGGGAACTCAAACATTAAGAAGGCAAGCTGAGGAACTATGCCACAGTATCCTCAGTGAGGCAGGAGGAAAAGGAGAACAGAACAGGGAAAAGATGGAGTTATTTCTAAGGAGAATTAGGAAGAGGAACATTGTGTTACCTCTGCTCTGAAAGTCAGCCAGTGATATTGACAGTAGAGTCCCTCCTAGTTGCCAAAATGCATTATGAGTTTGGGGCAGGTGTATGGAGGTGATACATGGCCCAAGAATCCTTTGACAATTACTAGAGCACACAAATACACACAGTTTGAGACTATTTACAATATGATAACCTCCTCTTTCCCAAGTTACAAATTAATTAGGGTTTGAGTTTGTGAAAGTGACAATAAACTAACAAAATATTAATGCTGACTTTTTAGCAACATAATTGTAGGATATTTGTTCATTCATTTAAAAGATTAAAAAATATTGAGGACATAGAGGAGGAAAACAGGCTCCCACCCTCTAGGAATGCATAGTCTTGTGGAGAAAGCTGAAGGATAATAATTATGATACAGGGTAATATAATTCTGCAACCTTTGATGAAATAACAGAGCTAGGCAGAGGTCATCAGTGGCTGCTAAAACCATTAAGTGAAGGGTTGATGGGGATAATGAAGGGTTCAGGCTGACACTGCCTGAACTCACTGTCAGTTTCCTCAGCGCTGAAAGAGAGACAGACATGGTGATCTGCCTTCTGATGTCATGCAACAGAAAGCCCTCAGCACCACCCACGAAGCATTGAGTTTAATGAGGCCTCTAGATCTAACCACCAGCTGACAAAATCCATGGGGAGTAGAGGAATATATTACCACCATGAAAAAGCAATCAGCCACATCTAGAATGTGGGAAAATCTACCGAACAAATGAGCTGGCTTCTTTAACAAATAAATATCATGGAAAACAAATGGGAGAGAGGATTATAGATTATAGATTAAAAGATTTCAGAGACACTTCAACCAAATGAAATATGTAAACTCTGGATTCTAATGAAAACCAAATATAGTTTTTTATAAAAAGTAATTTTTTGAGATAATTAGGGATATTTAAATACTGACTGGATATTAGGTGAGATTTAGGAATTACGGTTAAGAAAGACATAGATGTGATAATGACATTGTGGTCATAGTTTTAAAGAGTCTTTATCTCAAATATACATATACATATATATGTATACATGTTCACATGTACACACTTATATACCCATACATATGTATATATGCAATATATGTAATATCACATATGCATACAAATGTACACATAGGTGTATACATATACACATGCACATATACACATGTACACATATATGCAATATGACATGTATTACACACATACATATATACATACACACGTGTACACATACATATGTGTATATATGTATATGTGTATTTAAGGATGAGATAATATGATAAGTGGGATTTGCTTTAAAATATTTCAGTGGGATAATGTCATGGGGTAGGGGAACATTAAATGTGGGATACAGATGGGAAAAGAACACAGAATACTGATAATTATAGAAGCAGGGGTTTGGGTACATGGAAACTCACTATACTATTTTTCCTAGTTTTGTGTATTTTCTTTTTAAAAATTTTTTGTGGAGATGGGCTCCTGCTATGTGGCCTAGGCTGGTGTCAAACTCCTGGCCTCAAGTGATCTGCCCCCCTCCAGGCCTCCCAAAGCACCGGGATTACAGGCATGAGCCACTGTACCCAGCCATGTTTTGTATATTTTTTCAAAACAATTTCATAATAAAACATTCAAAATATGGTAGAATCATTGTTATAATGAAAGTACTCCCAGCCCAGGACAATAGCGGTGGCAGAGGTTCCTGCCTGCAGGAGGCAATGATGCCATTGTTTTGTCAAATGTGAGTTCTGCAGAATATTTTTAATTTTTATTTTCATTATTTCTCTGGTTCAATTGTTACTGGCTTGAATGCAGGATATTAATATGTGTTGCACAAGAAAAGAATTCAGGGGTCAAGGTGGTTTTGGGATTAGTGGGTTCAATAAAGCTCAAAGGGGGCCTTGGCTGCAGGAAGCTCTCTTTTTATGGAGCATTGCTGTCTGTGCATTGTCCTTGGGTACTGTGGCTCTAAGAGGGGACACAGAAGCATGTAGAACTTTTTACTTTTCCAACCATGGATTTTTTTTTTTTTTTAATACAGAGGATTTTGCATAGTTTTACTTGGAGAAAAACTTGTGAAACACGAGGGTAAGAGAACTTGAGCCTTAGAAGGCATTGATGCAGAGGAGTGAATGCTTGGTCTCTACTGAGGAAGAGATCTGACCCTGAGGCTAGTATGCTTATAGCACACTCAAGGGCCCAGGTTTCTCTAGAATAGTGCCCAAGCCACCTCAGCCACTTCATGGCTGTGGGCTTTGTGCAAAGCCCTTAAGCTTTTGGACCTTCATTTTCTAGTCTGGAAGTATAATATAATATGTCTCGCTTGGTTATTGTGAAAATTTAATGGACCTTCATTTTCTAGTCTGGAAGTATAATATAATATGTCTCGCTTGGTTATTGTGAAAATTTAATGAGATAACATGTTCAAAAATGCCCTGCAAATGTCAAAGTGCTGCACAAATGGAAGCACGTGGTCTTTACCAGCTACATACACTCCCTTGGGGTCTCCTGAAATGGGGGTGTAGGTGGAGGGAGTGGGGCTGGGGGAGAGAAGAGACTGGGATCTTCTTCTTTCCTAAGTGAAGTTCTTATGCTCATCTGCCAGCCTATCTTAAAATGATCCCCGAGATGGTCACCTTCAAGACCAGTGAGATTTGTTTTAAAATAACAAGTCTTAGAAAATATCTACATTCAGTTCTTTTTTTCTCTTCCTAATGTGTCATAGTTATTTCCCCCTGTCAGATTAAAGTCCTGGATGTTTTTTTGTGGGAATATAGTAGGGAGGAGGGTGGCCTGTAACTTTCAGTCTATAACTCTTACCTCAGTCTGGACCATGTGAACCCTGTGAAGTCTTAGGTCGTGCACTGCTCCATAAATGTCCACAGAGTCTTTGGAGTCTAACTGCTGGAGGATTCGGTCCAATGCAATAAAGGTTCCAGTCCTACCCACACCAGCACTAGAAGAGATGGCAAAGGAAGATTGAGCCTTTTTATTAAATTTGCCTTTCAAGATTGCATCTAGAGACTCTGGCACAATCTTTTTTTTCCCTTCCCAGTTATGGGAGAAGATAGGAATATTTCTTTCTCTCAAATAAGTTTAACCTAGAGTCCCCCAACCCCACCCCCCCGCAGCCTTCTATCTCTTTCCACTCCCTTCCTGTCCCTCCTCCACTCTACCAGGGATAAGTACTGCTCTGCACTTACTGTGTATCATTTCCATGCATGTTTTTAATACTTTTCCTACTCAATATTATGTTTTCAGATTTATCTATATTGCTACATATAGATCTTCTCCTTTCTTCTTTCCTTCCTTCTTTCTTTCTCTCTCCTTCCTTCCTCCCTCCCTCTTTCCTTCCTTCACAGGGTCTTGCTCTGTTGCCCAGGCTGGAGTGCAGTGGCACAAGCATAGCTCACTGCAGCCTCGACCTCCCAGGTTCAAGCAGTCCTCTCACCTCAGCCTCCTGAGTAGCTGGGACCACAGGAATGTGTAACTACTCCCAGCTAATTAAAAAAAAAAGACTTGTAGAGATAAGGTCTCCCTAATAGTTGCCCAGCTTGGTCTTGAACTCCTGGCCTCAAGTGATCCTTCCACTTTGGCCTCCCAAGTGCTGGGATTAGAGGCAGGATATACCACACCCAGCTGATATAATTTCTTTTAATTCTCTTCATAAACCACTGCTAATCCAGTGGCAGTGAGATCATTTTAAATTTTTCTCTATTAAAACATGTGTTGCAAAGAACATGAATATATGTGGAGATTTCTCAGGGGTCGACACCTAGAAGCAGAACTCTTGGGTTGGTCATGGGCATGAACACCTTCAGCTGCACTAGGGATTGCCAAATTCCTCCCCAAAATGGTTGTGTCATCTGGGGATTTTTGATACACACATTTATAAGATAACAGTTCTCCAGTGGTCCTGGACAAAAATGCCTGCCATTTTTCAAAAAGCAGAAAGCTCTGAGGTGAGTGCCTCATCTTCCTATTAAAAGTGTCAAGGTTCCAAGGACATAGGAAAGCAGGGCTCCTAGGGTGCTGGGCTGACAGGGAGGAGATGAGTACACTTGGCATTTCTCTTACAGCTGCAGTTCCCTGCTCCATATTTATTAGTGCCATTCAGTTAGGGCTATCAAAATGTTGCTGCAAACATTAATTAGCTAGTTATCAGGTTTGCCAGAGAGAGAGAGATTTCACTTGTTAGGTTGATTTTCTGGACAGACTGAAGCAAAGAGAAATCAAGAGAACAAATTTAAGAGGAAAAAATTAGGTGCTACAGATGGCAATTGCTGTGCTGTGGTTTGAATGTTTGTGTCCCCTACAAAAATTCATGTTGAAACTTAATCTTCAATGCAACAGTATTAAGAGGTGGAGGAGGTGATTAGGTCATGAGGGCTCTGCCCTCATGAACGGGACTGGTGCCTTGTGAAACAGTTGGAGGGAACTAGCTAGGTTCTTTTGCCCTTCCATCCCTCCCTCTATGTGAGAACACAGCTTTTGTCTGCTCTGGAGGACACAGTAACAAGGCACCATCTTGGAAGCAGAGACTAAGCTCTCAACAGACACTGAACCTGCCAGTGCCTTGATTTTGGACTTCCAGCCTCTAGACTATGACAGATAAATTTCTATTATTTACTATCCAGTCTGTGGTATTTTGTTTTAGCAGCACAAATAGACAAAGACATGCTACTAGACCTGGAGGGAAGATTAGAAAATAAATCTTGAAGGATAGGTAGGACTTAGGTGGAGAAGAGAGATAAAGCCATTCCAAAATGGAAGAATGGCCAGAGGCAAGAATAAGCTTGTGTGCTCACTTTCCTGGCTAGAATGTGAAGGGAGTTATTGGGAACTTAGATTGAAGGTGATATGCCTGATAATGGAAAGCATGGAATTCCCATCAGGACTTTGCATTTCAGAAGTAGGAAAAAAGCAAGAGGGAGAGAGAAGGCTGGAGAGTGAGGATGAGAGAGAGGCTACAGGGGAAGAAAGTGGAGAAGAAGTCAGGGAAGAGAAATGATGTTGGCAGAAGGGGAGGAACATTATAAAACCCTCTGGGGGCGAGGCAGGCTTATTGGTCCAGACAAATCCTCCACCCACCAAATTCCCCATGCTTATGTATTTTTGCAGACTCCCAGGCACAACCCCCTTATGTCTGCCATTTTATTGGCTGCTAGGTTTCCTAGTACCTGCAGTGCACCACAGTGGGCCCAGCACCCGGGCTTCTGTTGATGTAGTCCCTGACAGTTCTCACAAACTGGATCAGAGACTGGGTGGTTTCTGGGACTCCATGGTCTGGCCACACCGTATAGTGAAAGTGGCGGATGAGTCTGTGTGCATCAAGCTGTTCCTCCTGTAAGAGCAAAGAGCAGGATAAAAGAGGAACTGCCCAATGCAAACCTTCAAACTTGACAGCTGAGCCATGGAGCAACTCCTATGGGCTGAAACTACAAGAGAAGAACCAACAAAAGTGGGGTTCACAGATCTCGTTCATCTCCCCAAGCTCGGTTGTTAAATGAAGTCAAGCAAGCTAACATACACTGCATATCTTAAACTCCCGGATGGTCCACTCAGGCAGGACGGACTCTGAGAGCATCTGCAGGATGAGGTCCCCATAGTAGAGGGAATCCTGGTCCGCTGGCCAGTAATGGTCACACTTTACCTAGAACAGGACAGACAGAAAAAACATGAGTCTGGAAAAGTGACTGCTTGGTGAACCTGGGGTTTCCCTCCTCTAAATGTCTTCCAAAGTTAGGAATCTGGGATCAGCTGCTAAAGCAATTTGACCATCTACTTTATATTAACCTTCTCATGGCCAGTGCTGAAGCTGAGGTGCTGCTCCAAGTGAAGGGGAGAGCCTGTACAAGGAGCACCCCTGACTCCAACCTTTGGGTTCACTCATTTTTTAGGCCCCGTAATATATGGCTTGAGTTTTTCCCCCCCCCCCCCCCCCCCCTCAGCATTTCAGTTCCACTAGCAGGTAAACTGTGGTTCACAATGTATTGTTCTTTCTAAAGAAAGAAATATCTAGTTGGGTAGAGGAAGGCACTGTCTTCCTGGCCCTTCTTCGTTCATATTTTTATGTCACTGTCCTAACGTGGGCCGTGTGCTAAGAGATCTTTGAGAAGTTAGAACGTTTAGCTAAGCTTGCCTTTACATGTATACAGACAAGGGGAAGAGGATTGTAAGCATATGTTTACTGAGCGCAGATACTAGGCACTTTATACGTAATCTTTTAATCCTCAATCTTTTAATCCTCAAAATAACCATATAAAGTAGAGGATGATAAGTGCATTACAAGGGGGTTTGGTTGATTTGTCTGGATTATTATTTTACTTTGTGTCTGCCAACACAGTCTACAAGTCACTTCTCCTTTCCTGGGATGAGGGGCAGGTCCAGTGACTCTGGCAGGGTCTCTCCTCCAGCCATACACTGAAGAATGGAGTAGCCAAGTGGCCAGGTAATTTTTGGTGTAATGGGCACTGCCGATAATCCCAGTCATCAAATGGAAACAGCTTTGACTGGAACTTCAGACCCAGAATCAGAATCAGGCATCACTTGGGTTTACTATTAGAGTCTTTTGAACAGAGTGGTATAAGTCACTAACAATGCTCTCACATGATCCCTACTTTGTTTTGTGGGGTTTCACTTTGATGATGGGGCAGAATTCTATCCAGGTGGCAGAAAGCAAAGCTTGATGTCAGGAAGGCTGTTTACTCACTCGGCCCTTCTCAACACACTGGGTCACCATGACGATGTTGTGAACGTTTTGTTCCCACACCATTTTCCAGAAGTCATCCTTGGTGCCAGGAAGCGGTCCCTGAGTGACAATGTATTCTCTTCTGAAGTTGTTGCCCTGCAATGAATTTTACAATATGGAGAGTCAGAAACAATGGGCCTCTTCAGAACTATAAACAAAGAGTTCTTCAGATTAGATGATAGGGAGGTCTCTGCCAAGTCTCTGACTTCAGAAAAAGATACTAACACAAGTGTCAATGCTTGGGAGCAGGAAGGACAAAGGTCAGAACATTGAACTAGTGTTAAGAGCCACATTCCCTTTTACTTGCCTGGGTCTATTCTGAAAGCAAATGGGGGACTTAGGCAATGATCTAGAAAACACTTCACCCTCAATTATATGTGTGTGTTGGGGGGTATTTGTGTAGACTGTTGGAGGGACTGTAATCAGGCTCTTTCCCTATTTAATGTAGAAGAGTGTTAGTCATTTTGGATAATCAATGTCAGAATCATTTGGTAAGATATATCATCCACAGGAAGCATCACAGAAGAGAAACTGTTGACTGAGCATCTACCATCTAATGTGTCGCAGGTCAGGACTTATTTAATCCAAACCATAGTCCAAGAGCGGGATATTTTCATCTACTCCTTCTGCACTCCAGCAATGACAGCAATTCCTTGTCAATTCTAGTCGAAGCTCTTTCTCTTGCCTTTCCTCAGGGTCTCCACATTATGTCACCTCTGCCATCGCCACCCCCGCCCACCCAAACACTGCCTCTCATCTGACCAATCCTTACTTATCCTCAGCATGGTGCCTGCTTGGCTGAGCCTTCTTTTATCTTTCTCTCTGCTGGGGGATATTCTCCAAGATGCCCCATGGCTATCTCTAGCCTCTCGCTACTGAGTGCCGTTCTCAGACCAGCAGCACTGAAATCACCAAGAGGCTTGTCAGAAATGCAGACTCGGCTGGGCGCAGTGGCTCACCCCTGTAATCCCAGCACTTTGGGAGGCCAAGGCGGGCGGATCATGAGGTCAGGAGATTGAGACCTTCCTGGCTAACACGGTGAAACCCCGTCTCTACTAAAAATAACAAAAAAATATTAGCCAGGCGTGGTGGCAGGTGCCTGTAGTCTCAGCTACTTGGGAGGCTGAGGCAGGAGAATGGCGTGAACCCGGGAGGCGGAGCTTGCAGTGAGCAGAGATCGCGCCACTGCACTCCAGCCTGGGGGAACAGAGCAAGACCATCTCAAAAAAAAAAAAAAAAAGAAAGAAAGAAAGAAATACAGATTCCCAGGCCCTGCCTCAGTCCTGATGGATCAGAATCTGCCTTTTCACAAGATCCTCAGATGGCGCAGACATCTTTCAATGTAGGAGAGGCACTGCTGTGGCAGGTTTCCCATGCCATTGCCTTTTCTTGCCTCAACTCTTCTGAGGGTTCCTTTAGGGTCAGGATTCCATCTTATCCCATGCCTGTAAACAGCTCAGTTAGCACTTAATTTCTAAGTGTTTATTGGGTGAATGGATGGTTGCTTGAGGTAAATATTATTATCCTCAGTTTTTGGAAAAGAAAATGGAGGCCCAAAAAGGTGACATAATGTGCCCAAGGTCACAGAATCAACAAGGGGCAGAAGTGGGATTCAAACCTAGATTTGTTTGACCTGAAAGCTTTTTCCACAGCAGTATGCCATAGGAAGGTGGCAAGATGCTAACCAAAACGAGAGCCCAAAGATTTGATATAACCTTTGAGTTCTGTCTGTGGTTGTGAAGATTCCAGATAACATGGGATCAGCTTCTCTAGCTAGGCAGCTTTAGCAGGGGAGGTCCATCTTCCTTAGGAAGCTCTCATCTTGGTTAAGGACTGCAGAGAGTAGATGATCTATGAAAATGCATCTTGGGCTCATAATTTCATTTGACTATAGCCATTGTGAAAAATGTGACGTAGCAGGAACTGAATTGGATACCCCATTTTTTTTATGGCATTCAGACATGCTCTTTTGAAATCTACAGGTGTTTCCAGACCTAAGAATAACGGGAACATGGAGGAGTGGCATCTCCAGTGTAGCCACCCACCAAAGCCTCATCCTGAACACTATGGCCTAGTGGGTCACTTACAGGGATGTAGCTGGCATTGATGTAGTCAGAGCAAGGATCATCATCTACATTGGAGAGCTTCACTCGCGTGGCATCATCTGGAAGGAGAGATTTGCTGCTGAGTCTTGGAGTGACTTTTCTACAGTTTATGTGATGTGTGTGATGTGCCTTAGCTCTGATCCCCACAACAGCCACAGATGGGAAGTGATCTTATCTCCATTTTGCAGATGAGGCTCAGGCAGGATAACTAACTTGCCCCACATTGCATAGGTGGCCTATAACCAGTCAGACACAGGAGACAACATGAAGCCCCATCTGTGCTTCCCTTTCTAACATTACCACATTTGCCTGATGGAGTGGCCAGCTCCCTTTCACTGCTGGAATGAATACAATCCAGAAAACCTACCTTCTATTGCTTTACCTAATGGGGTAAGGAAATTTAAGTAGAAATTGCTAACCGAAGACTTTGCTAAGCAAACCCAGGTCTGCTTGATGTCAGAGCCCTTGCTGTTAACCCCATTTACTGCTTAGCCTCCAAAGAGAAGCAGTAGCATCACAAGGGGAAATGTCAACAGCATAAGAGGACTTTCATAATCAGAATTTAAACTGGCTATTATCCCTCTGGAGGGAAGTGCAGGAATATACAAGCTGTTTCTTATTAAAGGCATTCAGAGCTTGAGATTGTCCATATCAAGCTATATTATGTTTCTTTAGCCTCATTTCAGTGTTGGAGAAAAATGCAGAAATGGCTAGAGGAAGACAGTATTACAAATTTTGACACAAAACTTACAGGGCAATATATTGTTGTATCGATTTTTCCCTCTGTTCTCCGGCAAGAGTGCAATGTCACATGACTGGTTTCGGCCCACGTCTTTTAACTCCTGTTAGGTCAAATATGAGTTTGTAAGTGGAGAATATGAAATAGAATAAAGCAAATCATACAGTCCTGGAGATACATAATAACATGAAAATATATACACTAGCTATTGTTTATGAATGCCTAGTACTCAACATGCATTAGCCCTGATCCCCACAACAGCCCCACAAGGGAGGTGTTGTTCTCACTATTTTACAGGTGAGGCTCAGACAGGATAACTGATGTGCCCCAGGTCACCCAAGTGGCAAACCTGAGAATCAATTCCAAAAGCTACGTGCTTTTTGCGAAACCACGGCATCTTCCAGCCAAGCAAATGGCCAGGCTGAATATCTGACAGCATTAGGTCTGCATTTGAGATTTGTTAATTCTTCCTTACTATCTGATCCAGGTAGCCCTTGGTTTGCTGTGTTATTCTGGAGCTCAAGCTGGCCTCTAAGATTAGATGGTATATTCTATTCAGGGCATAGTTAAGGCATATAAGAGTGCTCAGCTGAGATTCTAAGCAGCCTCCTAACTTCTGAGCTCAATCAGCCTATGATGACACAGTAAACATTAGGAAGGAAATTCTGCTAAGAACTAGGGATGCTGAAGCTTCATTCTGCCTGAGTTGTACCTCGTATTCCTTGGATAGAAGGTAGTTGGAGTCAGCCTGTAGCTTCATGAAATGCCCTTCAAACTGATTTATTTTTATTGGACTGTAATTAAAAATGAAACAAAAAAAAGAGTTACTGCAGAAAAGGGAAAGTGCCATAACTATTCTGACTCATATTTCAAAGGCAGATAATATAGTAATTAATGTGTTCTCTCTCTTACCAAGAAGTTTTCCGGTTACTGTGAAGAGAAGCCAAAAGAGGAAGACTTTGTTAGCAAATTTCACATAATACCATCTTTCAACAAATTATACGAAGGCAAATGTGGTGCTTACCCTTTCTGGCCCAGGTTTAAGTGGACAGATAATGGTCGATCCCTACGAATGCTCAGACGGGCAGAGGGTCTTTCTCGACCATGGCTGAAACATAAGGGAGATAACTTTTATTCTGATTATGATACTTGGCTTGAACAAATTTTTCCATTTATGGTAAGGCTGTGGATGTTTGTGCAAATATGGATTTTTCAGTATTCATATAGATTTGCACTCAGCCAACATCTCTGAGGGAGGGAAAGGAAAGAGAATAAAGCAGATCATTCCCACCCAGAAACGGATCTCTGCAAAAACTGAAGATTTGTCTCCTGGTTTTTGGCTACAGGTTATAATCACTTCCCACATTCTCAATAAAACTTTGCTTAAAAAAAAAATCCAGTAAATTTCAGATGCCAGACACGACTTCAATAAAGAGGAACATGTGCCAAATTAAGAAAAAAATTCACTAAGAGAAGAAGGCACGACACTTGGGGCCACATGCTATTTGGTTCTTTTTGGTCCCTTCTTAAATTAGGATGGCAGATATGAACTACAAAATGGTGATGTCAACCACACTTTTCAGGATATTTCAGAAAAGCAGTTGGGCATGCAATTTGCAAACATCTCTGTCTTCATGAGGATATGAACCACACACACACAAAAATATTTCTTTCCTGTGCAAAAGGAGTCACTTCATCTTTAAATAAAGCTATAGATGGCCCCTCAGTCCTTTGGTAAGGGCTGAATTCATCAATGGGATATAAAAGAGCTGAGAAAAGTGAGTCATGGCTTTAGAGTTTGACTTGTTTTTATTGAGAAAACAGTGATAATTTAACCTGGAAAAATTAAATTATTTTCCCTAATTAGTTTTCAGCCTAAAGGGAATTTTCAGTTGCATTTTTAAAGTTGTGGGTCCAATCACCAAAAGGATCTTTGTACTTACCTCACTTTCTGTCTGCAGATCAATAAGGCAACAACAGCCACTAGCATGCCAATTAAAAACAGACCAGCACTCACACCTTCAATAGCTCCAAACAAGGGCTCTACAATAATCCAGATAGAAACAACAAATGCAGGTGGGAAAATTAGTGCTAGGGAACCAGTAAGAAAGCTATTGAAGCCATATCTCCCAAGTAATGTTATTACAAATAGAATTCAAGTGATGCCCACGATGAGGCATTTACTTTCCAAAGGCTCTGAGTATGCACCTAAGAAGATGAAAGGCTGGCTCCCACCCTGTAGCAGTGAGGCCAGGTGTCACTGTATACTTTTGAAGTTAATGGTGCATAGCTTATAGAGGAATTTTGGACTTTGCACTTGTATATAAAGCTTGGGGCACCTAAGATAAAGGCCATAAGTTTGCCACCAAGATAATGCAATTTCATTTATATAAAACATGTTACACAGCATCTGGGGCTTTGGAAAATCCAGTGGATTGCTTGGAGCTATTTTAAGAAGTCTTATTTTTATTATCTGGTATGGTAACGCTACTGGGAGTTTATGAAGAGGTAAGAGTGGCCTCATTTTTAAAATAGCTTTATTGAAATATCATTCATATAGCATGCAACTCACCCATGTAAATTGTACAATTCAGTGGTCTTTAGTATAGTCAAAGTTTTGCAAATGTCACCACAATCAATTTTAAAACATTTTCATCACCCTCAAAAGAAACCGCATACCTATTAGCAGTCAGTCCCATTCCTCCCTCCCTGCGATCCCTGGCAACCACTAATCTACTTTCTGTGTCTGTGGATTTGCCTATTCTGGATGTTTCATAGAAATGAAATCATAAATCTGTGATCTTTTGTGACTGGCTCCTTTCATTTAGCATAACGTTTTCAAGGTTCATCCATGTTATAGCATATACCAAGATTTCATTCCTTTTTATGGTTGAATAATCGTCCATTGTATGGATATATCACATTTTGTTTATCCATTGATGGACATTTAAATTGCTTCTACTTTTTGGCGATTATGAATAATGCTGCTATGAACATTCATGTACAAGTTTCTATGTGGACATATGTTTTCATTTCTCCTGGGTATATACTGAGGAGTGAAATTGCTGGGTCGTATGGTAACTCTAGGTTTAATATGTCAATAAACTGTTTTTCAAAGCAGTAACACCATTTTACATTCTCATAAGCAGTGTATGGAAGGTTCTGATTTCTTCATATCCTCACTAACTCTTGTTACTGTCTTTTTGATTATAGCCATGCTACTGGGTGTGAAGTGGTATCTTCTTGTGATTTTGATTTGCATTTCCCTAATGACTCATGATGTTGAGCATCTTTTCATGTGCTTATTAGTCAACTGTATATCTTCTTTGGAGACATGTCTATTCAGAGCCTTTGCCCATTTAAATATTGTGTAATTTGGCTGGGCACGGTGGCTCATACCTGTAATCCCAGCATTTTGGGAGGCTGAGGCAGGCAGATCACGAAGCCAGGAGTTCGAGACCAGCCTGGCCAACATGGTGAAACCTTGTCTCTACTAAAAATACAAAAATTAGCCGGGTGTGGTGGCGCATGCCTGTAGTCCCAGCTACTGGGGAGGCTGAGGCAGGAGAATTGCTTGAACCTGGGAGGTGGAGGTTGCATTGAGCCAAGGTGGCATCACCGCACTACAGCCTGGGTGACAGAGCAAGACTCCGTCTTGAAAAAATATATATATATATATGGCCTGGCATGGTGGCTTACGCCTGTAATCCCAGCACTTTGGGAGGCCGAGACAGGTGGATCACGAGGTCAGGAGATCGAGAACATCCTGGCCAACACGTGAAACCCTGTCTCTACTAAAAATACAAAAAATTAGCCGGGTGTGGTGGCGGGGGCCTGTAGTCCCTGCTACTTAGGAGGCTGAGGCAGGAGAATGGCGTGAACCTGGGAGGCGGAGCTTGCAGCGAGCCGAGATCGCACCACTGCACTCCAGCCTGGGCAACACAGCGAGACTGTCTCAAAAAAAAGAAAAAAAAAGGAAAAAAATATATATATTACACTATATATATAGTGTAATTTGTGTTTTTATTATTAAATTGTGAGTTAAGAGTTCTTTATATGCTATTCAGCCCTTACCAGATATGTGATTTGGAAAATAAATATTTTCTCCCTATTCTGTAGGTTGTCCTTTTACTTTGCTGATAGTGTCCTTTGAAGCACAAGTTTTTAATTTTGATTAAATCCAGAGTATCCATTTTTTCTTTTGTAGCTTATGCTTTTGGTGTCATATCTAAAAAGCTATTTTCTAATCCAAGGTTACAAAGATTTACACCTATGTTTTCTTGTAAAAGTGTTACTGTGTTATCCCTTAAATTTAGGTCTATGAAGTGGCCCATTTTTGAAGTTGCATTTTAAGACCTTAGATTTGTTTGTTCCATGTTGCTTTTCAAGACTCATCAAATCAACACAATCATCTTTCCTTGAATGTAGTTAATATCCTTTTTTGAATATACATTTACTGTCTTCCTGTACTGGACTACATGCAATTTTTGTCATGTAACAATATTTCAAAAAGGAAAGAATTGTGTTTACAAAGTCCCTACATTAAATTATAAGTAAAGACATCTAAATCCTCTTAACTGTGTTCTCATCCCCCTTTGGCTTGAAATTGGGAGATTATCCCTATATTTGGCATAAATAGATTGGAATGTTTGTGAGGCTGAGTCATCATTTGTCATGCAGCACGAGAGACAGTTTTAGCTGTAAAGAACTTCCCAGACCTAGAGATCAAGCATTGCAGAACACGGGTTACAGGAAAAGGCTACGCAGACGATGGTGTTGGGAAGGAAGGTGATGAAATGATGCTATTCTCAGCCTGGTGGAAGTATTCAGAGACAGGGCAGTGCAGAGGTTGTACGCTTGGGCAGAAAGTGCCAGAATTTCAGCTGCACCATCTTGGGCAAATTACTTAATCTCTTGGTGCCTCATGTCCTCATCTTTAAAATGGGGATGATAATAGCATCTACCTCAAAAGACTGTCATGAGAATTGGACAAGTTATCTGATGTAAAATGCTTAAAACTGTCTCCATAGAGAAGGTGAACAGTAAATACTAGCCGCTATTATTACTCAGGATTTCCCTCTAACACACTAGAGAAGTCTCTTTCAGAAATTGTTATGCATAGTCTTTTATATTAATGGTTTTTAGTACTACAAAGTCAACACATAATAAGCAAAAGGAAGAAAAATCACCTGTATTTCCATTACTTTGAGAAACACATCATTAATACTTTGGTGTTTTTTTCTTTTAGTCTTTTTTTCCTGAGCATTTCTGTGTATATGCATATATACATTCTCACTTTTAACTGAAAGCGTTTTGTAGTAACTTATATTTTGGCCTGTGAAAACTCTTGATTTTAATGGTTTTCATTCACTATTTAGAAAATAATTCATTTTTAATAGAAAAAAATACTGTACTTCCACCTTCTTTTTAGATTAACCCCCTTTCAATCCATTCTTCTAGAGAAGTTGTACAATCCCTTTGATCCACATCAATTTTTGGTCACATAAAGATTAAGTTCCAAATGAAAATAAATGTTCCCCCCACCATCAGCCAATATCTCCCCATTAGAGGCTCTTGTAGGTGACATGGCAGTTGGTAGAACATGATGTAAAGGTTAGCCTTACCTGATTCAGTAGTGATGGGTAAAGAAAAAAATGTGTCTGAATAGAGTGGCTTTGTGAATTCCTTCAGGTCCTCATCAAAGAGCTGTGTAAAAGCTCGAATGCTGATTCTGAAAAAAACGATTTATTTAAATATAAATTAGTTGTTGAACACAGTAGCTGAAAAATGTGTTCAAGGAGAAATAGGGCGGGTTCCTGGTCAGTGGGTAGCAGGGTAGAATATGAGTTATGGAATCGGATAGACCTGGGTTCATGCATTCATTCATCAATTTATTCATAAATATTTATTGAGCCCCTGCCACACGCCAATCACTGTTGTTCTAGTAGCTGGGACTTTGCAAGGAACAAAACAAAGTCCCTGCCATTCCAGAGGTTACATTCTCATGGAGGAAGTCAGACAATAAACACACAAATATAATAAATCAGATGAGATGTGTGCTATGAAAAAGAAAAGAGCAGGGTAAGGAAGATGGAAAGCAATGGGAATAAAGCATGTGGGACTGCTTTATTCAGAATGGTAGTGATGAAGGCAGTGAGTGAGAAGTGTTGGATATATCAAAGGAAGAACTAAAAGATTTGCTGATGAATGTAGAGTATGGATGATTCCACATGTTCTGGCTGGGGAACAACTGGAAGAATGGAGGTGTCACCTACTAACATGAGGGAAAACTATTGAGAAGTAGACGGGGGGGTTTGGGAAGAGCCAGACAGATCAGTTGTGGAGGAAGTAATTCTGAGATGCCCATTAGAGAAGTCAAGTGGCCCAAATATCAATATTATTGTTGTTATTTTAACTTACATATCTTTTGGCACTATTTTCTAAAGATCATTTTATCTAAAAATATTCTAATATCATATTTATTGTCAACAGGAAATATTTGTTAAAGCACTGCTTTATAAATTGCTGAAGTTAAAAAGAGATGTATGGTCACTAGTCTTGGAAACTTGAAAGACAAAATACAAAGGAATCAGGCAAATAGCAAAATAAGAAAGCATATATACAATGGCAAATGAGGAATGGTAGAATATGGAGGAAACAGTGTGTGTGGGCATAGGAGGTGAGGTGGCTGGAGCAGAGAGCTCAATGAAGAGACTGCTGGGATAGTCAGGCCAAGGACACAGGGCCCTGGCCAGGAACCCTGGCAATGAGAATGGAAAGAAGACTGTGAAAGGCACTGAGAGGAGGAACTAGATGGGGCCCAGACTGAAGAGAAGCAGGGGAGAATCAAGGATGGCCTAAGACTTGAGCTCATGTCACTCAAGAGAACAGTGGGATCATTGATAGAAATAAGGAGACAGGCTGGGAGCGGTGGCTCACGCCTGTAATCCCAGCACTTTGGGAGGCCAAGGCAGGCGGATCACCTGAGGTCAGGAGTTCGAGATCAGCCTGGCCAACGTGGCAAAATCCCGTCTCTACTAAAAATACAAAAATTAGCTGGGCATGGCGGCGGGCACCTGTAATCCTGGCTACTTGGGAGGCTGAGGCAGGAGAATCACTTGAACATGGGAGGTGGAGGCTGCAGTGAGTCAAGATCATGCCACTGCACTCCAGCCTGGGTGGCAAAGCAGGACTCCACCTCAAAAAAAAAAAAAAAAAAGACAGACTGGTGAAGGAGGATACGCTTTGCTTGGGATATACTCGATTTAGAGGGACAGTGAGGCATTGATTTACAACTATCCAGCTGACACTGGCATTATTCCAGTCACCTGAGCAGGAGAGTTGCTGAGGTGGCTGTCCACATGTCCATGTGGGATAGTGCCTGAAAATCAGCTGGTCCTAAATTCAATAAACAAGCAAGATGCAGCTACAAACACACAGATTTGTAACCTCTGCTTGAATGAGAAGCCTGTGATCCCTATCATAGGACCTAAGTTTCATGCTCTCTGCATAAGTCAGCCCAGTCTGGAGAGCTGCACTCAATTTCTGGGGGCATATTTTAGGATGAATTAGAGATCATTTGAGTGACTGACCTGAACAATGATAGAGAAGACTTCAAGGGACATAATATAGTTAGCTTCAGATTTAAGGAAGACTGCCATGTAGAAGAGGAAAACAACATGATTATTTTTCTTCTTGAAGGAAGAATTAGGCTCTGTAGGCTGAATTTATAAGGAAGGAGGAGTTTACGAACATTAAGCTGTTTTCTAACATTAGAATATGAGCTGCCTCCTAGGTTGAGAGCTCCCAGTCACTGGGGGTTGGAAGATGGGAGTGGGATTCTAGTAGAGGCTGGAGGAGAAGCAGTCTCAGGGAAGCTGGAGGAGGGCATTGCTGCTCTAAGTTAAAGATTGGCTTGGGTGACTTCTTAAGTCCCTCCTATTGTGAAGATTCTCTAATTGAACTGATGGAGTATTAGGCTTGGTTTATGTGGGAAAACTTTTGCTAGTGTTAATTTCAATTCTATGAAAGTGATGAGAAGTACTCCTTTTTTTTTGTTTTTGTTTTTTTAAAATCTATATTTCTTGAACCCAAAGGTATCTGGGCATGTCCTGTGATAATGCTGAAGCGGTACTAGGCCAGGGCAAATTGTTCTGACCCTGCTCCCCCTTCTTCTAACTTATGCCCAGATCCGAGTGTAATCCTGTAAAATGAACATCAAGATGATATTGATAAATCACATCTATAACTTCCATCTCCAAAAGATCCATTCCAAGTCAAAAGGTGTTCTTCCAGGAATAACAGCCTGTTAATGGAAGTATATTGAGAAAGGTCCACAAAGGGAAACAAGCAGTCACCACACATTAAAGGGGAAGGTGAGGAGTTGGTGTGTTTTGCTAATGTTGGAAGGCAGCTATGCTAACCACTATAACACCAATGCCTTGGCAAATATGTTGCTAATTTATTATACATTTGGAAATTCAGTGTCTCTCTGATAAGAGTTTCTTATTTATAAGTGTGGAAAGACTTTTTTTCTTTTTCTTTCTTTTCTTTTCTTTCTTTCTTTTTTTTTTTTTTTTTTTGAGACAGGGTCTTGCTCTGTCACCAGGTTGGAATGCACACTGCAACCTCCACCTCCCGAGCTCAAGTGATCCTCCAACCCCAGCCTCCTGAGTAGCTGGGATTACAAGTGCACACTACCATGGCCAGCTAATTTTTGTATTTTTATTACAGATGGGGTTTTGCCATGTTGCCCAGGCTAGTCTTGAACTCCAAGCTATCTGCCTGTCTTGGCCTCCCAAAGTGCTGGGATTACAAGTGTGAGCCATCGCGCCCAGCCATAAGGACTTTTTCAAACATGTTTCTGTTTGATCATGTTCAACCTCTCCAATATAATAAAGAAGTTTATTATATTACTTCAGAGGTTTGGAACCTGAAGCTAGGAGAGAGTCCATGTCTTCTGGAAGATCACACAGAAAGATATGAACGAAAACTGAACTTCATATTTCTGGCTCCTAGTGCAGATCTCTTTTCTTATTTCCTCATGGCTTAATTTTTGGTTAAAAGCAATGACTTCTGGCTGGGCACAGTGGCTCATGCCTGTAATTCCAGCAATTTGGGAGGCCAAGGCAGGCAGATCACATGAGGCCAAGAATTTGAGGCCAGCCTGGCCAACACGGTGAAACCCCATCTCTATTAAAAATACAAAAATTAGCCAGGCCCGTGGTGATGCGTGCCTGTAGTCCCAGCTACTTGGGAGGCTGAGGCATGAGAATCGCTTGAATCTAAAAAGTGGAGGTTGCAGTGAGCTGAGATCACATCACTGCACTCCAGCCTGGGCAACACAGCAAGACTCTGTCTCACACAGACACACACACACACACACACACACACACACACACACACACACACACACGCCATGACTTTTGTAGGAAGGATGAAAAAAGCCTGGGCTAGGAACAAGAGGATCTGAAGTCTAGTTCTCGCTTTTACTCCATTGCTGGCTACTTGAATGGTCCCTAAAGTTCTTTATGACTCATCTGTAAAATAAAAGCATTGGCTATAACAACCTTGACATGGTCTGCTCTGAAATCACAAGTGTAAACACAAAGTACTGAATGGATGCAGATAAAAAGGACCTTTAGGAAGGAGATAATTACCTAGTATAGGTTCAGCTTAAAATTAATGGGTTATCAGGCACTCTTCCCTTAAAACTTTTCCAAAAATGAATATCGCAACTACTTTCCCCAGCCCAGCACTTAGCACCCACCCACAGTCCTCTCTCATCCTATCATCCCAGTCTACTCCTTTTTATTCACCCTCTGTTTGAAACTGGACTGTTTGTTCTTCTCTAAACAATTTGTGTATTTAAACCTCCACACTTTGACTCCCACTATTCCTTCCACATTGAATCTCCTTCTGTCCCTATCTGGGTATTTCTAAATCCTTTCCTATGTTTTAATTCCTGTGTTTTAATACATCCTTTGAGAAGCCTTCTGAACCTTCACAGAATTTATTTTCCTTTATTCCTTATGTCCTTCAACATTTCTGCCTCTATTTTGCAGATGTGGCTTCTTTCTGTCTCCACATTGTAAGCTTCTTGAAGGCAGTGGCTCCACCTTATTTATCTATCACCCAACAACACGTATTGCCAGATAAGGCAATAAAATGTGCTGAATATATTATAGAAAGATAATTATGAATATGACACAATAACAAGACACTATTTTTAATGAACAAATATCTGATAGAATTTTTTCCACTTTAAATGTGTCCAGAATCAGAATTCTATAGCAGAAAGTTAGAGATCATGTGGTTCAGTTTCCTTCCTTTGAAGAAAACGAGGTCAGGAGAAGCTGACCACCTTACTATGGTCACACTGCTCTTCTATTTAGAATAAAAACAAAACCAGACCAGCACTTTCCTAACCTTCCAACTCTCTCTCACCATAATGATCTGCCCTTTCTCTTTCCATATGGAACAATGGAATAAAACATATGAATCATAGGAACCCAACAATGAATGAAACACATTATATCTGTTGACATAATAAACTTGCGTATCAGCTAAACCTAGCATTTCCCATTTCTCAATCCTAATTATTCTTTTTCCGTGCTATTTCCTGTCCACCTATTCACTTTGGAAAAAAGGATGCCTAACGACAAGGAGGGTCACTGTGGTAATGACTGTCTTGAGACAGGCAGAATTCTGACTGGACTGAGTTCAGCAGCCACCACGCAAGAGGCTGATTTGCATGTGGTTCTCTGATGTGCTTTGGGAGACGACACCTCCTCTCATCAAGCATTATCTGTCTGGCATGCTTTTAACAGGACTGAAGTAAACATATATATTGGAGAAATATAGGAAAGGTGTGTTCTGAAAAACAAATATGTACACAGAGATGATGAAGCCATAACACGAATGTGTTACATCCTTAGAGCATCTTGGCTCATTCCCGTATTTGTTCATAAACATTTCACAAGCACATCTTTTGTGCCAGGAACTTGCCATATTGTTTTGTAACCAATGACACATCTGTCTCCCCTGTTGGACTGTGAGTTCTTGCAGTCTAGTAAAGAGGGCAGGTAATTCGATAAAGGGTTAAAAGCCACTGTAAATGTAGGATTAGAGGAATGTAGGCAGACGGTGATGGGGACGTGGACATGGGGCTGATGGAGCACCCAACTGCCCAGCTGTGGGCTGACAGGATAGTGTGGGTGGTTGAGGGTTGAGCTGGCTTTTGAAGTGTACAGAGAATTCGCCAGCCAGATAAGAGCGGAAAGCATCTGAGAGTGAAAAGATTATGCAAAGGCTCAGGCGTATAAAAGAACCATGTCACATTCAGGAACTCTGAGGAGTGAGGAGTAGCAAGAGAGCAGTGGGTACTTGGAGCAAATATGATTGGAGACAAGGCTGGTGAGGCAGGCGGGAGAAAGCAGGGCTCAGTGTGCCCTGTACTGGAATCTGCTCTTGCTCTGGTAAGTGAATGGGAACTATGGGAAAACCTTAATTTAGAAGGGACATGACTAGGTTTGATCTGTCACATACTCAGGACTACTACTTAGGACAACCTTATGGAGCTTTGCAGGTGAGGAAGATGAGGATTAGAGAATTGAAATGCTGCTTACACAGTTAAAAAGTGGCAGAGCTGGAACTCAAATGCAGGGGCTCTTCCAAAGACCTCCGCAGTTACTATGGGTGCTGGGAGATTGGTGGGCTCTGGTCCAGACACAAATTTTTTATAGCTTCTTACTCTCTTTGAAATTTAGTAATGAGTTATCTTCACCCCTCCCCTTTCCATAAGTAAACAAACTAAATCAGCTTCAGTTTTCCAACTCAAAAAGAAAATAGCCCTTAGGTGACTTTTGCTCGAGTTTCCTTGAGCCCAGGTAACCAAGGAGCTGAGGAATCTCTTGAATCTTTTTTTTTTTTCTTTTTTCTTTTTTAGATGGAGTCTTGCTCTGTTGCCCAGGCTGGAGTACAGTGGCATGATCTCAGCTTACTGCAACCTCCACCTCTAGGGTTCAAGCAATTCTCCTGCCTCAGCTTCCCAAGTAGCTGGGATTACAGGCGTGCACCACCATGCCTGGCCAACTTTTGTGTTTTTAGTAGAGACGGAGTTTTACCATGTTGGCCAGGCTAGTCTTGAACTCCTGACCTCAAGTGATTCGCCCACCTCGGCCTCCCAAAGTGCTGGGATTACAGGCGTGAGCCTCCACGCCCAGCCGCATCTCTTGATTCTTACAGGAACTGATAAATCCTGGTTTTCTGATCTTTCATGTTTCTCCCTTGTTCTTCTGAAATCTTGTTTCCTTTAGGTAGGCTCGTATGGTCTCTTTTTGAAGTAAGTATGACTAAAAAGTTTGTGTTTGTTTAATCTGGAGGTGCTGACCTTGCCTGGGAGGTAACAGTAAGTGTCTGGTGAGTCCTGGGTAAAGGTAGCTTTACAGAGTTCCTGCCAAAAATGAGTGCTTTGTTTTAGGAAAAACATCTGTCTGACTTTTTTGATGTGAGGGAGGGGCTAAGAACTCTCCTGGGTGTAACGCTACGTCATAGTCTCCTTTTGGAAGTGGCAGGAGAGTTTTTTTTTCTACTGAGACCTAGGAGTGATACTTCAAATATGTGAGAACCAATAAGACCTCAGCATCAACAAAGCAGAATGAACACTGGCCCATGGAAAACCTAATTTACTGCCATATTGGTTAGGTATCAGCTCTTCCAACACCCAACAGAGAAGGTACAACCTCTGCAGAAGTAATAATGTTGGATGTCAGTAGCTCTATATCCAAGACGGTAGCCTAGGTTCCCTTTCTCTTGAGGATGCTGATTGGGATGCTATATACTTCTGCTTGTACCTGCTTTCTGAAAACACAGTGCAGAACAAGAGCACTGCCAATTCCTAGGGCAGAAGGGCCTAGTGACTGCAGTGATGTTTCCTGGAGCCAAAGCCAGACAGCTGCTCCTTTTCATTAGTCATCTCCATGGGGAAAAAAGGGTGTTCCCATTCATTCAGGGGCCTTTGCCTTCCAGAGTTCTGTCTGGAGCAAAGAGCGCTTCCATCTTTAGATGCCTTAGAAGGTAAATAAGTGAGTATAATTTCAGTTCACATTATAAATAGGAGATATAACTTCATATTGTTTTTGGATCTCCCTAAACTCAGTCATTTTATTTGGAAATTTTTACAATAATGAGCAAAGTAAAGTATTGGACTCATATTTAAAAAGTTGTAGAAGGGCCAGGCATGGTGGCTCACACCTGTAATCCCAGCACTTTGGGAGGCCAAGGCAGGCGGATCACTTGAGGCCAGGAGTTGGAGACCAGCCTGGCCAACATGGTGAAACCCCATCTCTACTAAAAATACAAAAATTAGCCAGGTATGGTGGCGTGCACTTGTAATCCCAGCTACCTGGGAGGCTGAGGCAAGAGAATCGCTTGAACCAGTGAGGCAGAGGTTGCAGTGAGCCGAGATGGCACCACTGCACTCCAGTCTGGGCAACAGAGTAAGACTCTGTCTCAAAAAAAAAAAATAATAATAAAAGTTGTAGAAGAAAGAACAATCTATTAAGAACCTTCAGTTCTTCCCTTAATGAACTGGAGCTTTTGCATAGTGCTAAAGTCCCTTTTGACACATTACCTGCAAGTGGAGGCAGGAATCCAATGTTTATAAATTACCCAGTAAAATGCACAGTACTCTTGTAACGTAGGTTATTAATCTATGGAAGCTCGCATGCATCAGATGCTCAGACAGCTGAGTGCCTAGTAATGTAGCATGTCCCTTCTAGCAAAACAGTGGTAATACATCTAACCTGTAGGCAGTGTGTGGCTTCAGTGGTCCATCACAGAATTTTTGCTGAGTGGGATCGCATTTTCCACCTAGGCTCTCCATCTCTGCTCCAAGCTTAATGTTAAAACTCTTGGAGTTGCTGTTAGGATTTTCGGCACATTTGCTGGCAAAATAATTAGTCTGATACACCCGAATGGAGGCGTTGTGCCTGTACTCCAGGTAGGAAGGGAGAGGGTGCTGCTGTTCTGGCTTCAGCTCATCACTGCCTGGAGGAGAAAACCCACAGTTAAGGACTGCCTTTCTTGTGACTTAGGTGATTTCAGTGATTTTAAATTAGGTTTCTAAGGCTGCCTCCACATCCACCATCTCTGGCCATTTCCAAAGTACAGATTCTGCAATCTCAAAGAACGATGTGAAATTCTCCCAATAAAGTTAACTTTAATTCACTTTTTCCAAAATACATAAATAGTGTGTATATAAAATACACACACACACACACACACACACACACACACACACACACAGCATCATTTTCCTAGGAAATAAAATGAGGGTAGCTCATTGCATTAAATGATAGCATGTCTCACAACTCCAGAGTGTTGGACAACTCCCATTGTGAGTGAACCCACTTGATAAACTATCTTGCCAATAACCATTGTAGTTGAGCTAATAAGGAAACCCCTATGACCTGGGAAATAGGAAAAAGATAAGAGAAATCATGTCCTAGGCCAGAGCAGTCATCCCACAAGGCGTGCTCCACATGTCATGCCCAGTTTGATTATTGCTCTGCATGTGGATCTGTTATCTTGAGTACAGTTTAATCCCCATCCAAATTTGGCCCCTTACTCAGAGCACTTCCCAGAACTCTTCCCCTGTCCACCCAGCCTGCTGTGTGTTTTGGCACTGCAAACCAGTTTTGATGTTGGCTGGAGAAAAGCGTAAGTAGAAAGATAAATACTATAGAGATCAGATACTATTTACAATGAGCTTCAAGAAGTGGTGCAGTGAGGGTTTATCATAGCATCCTGGATTCTTGTTTAATAAAATTTGCTCATAAGTGGGTCTTAGAAATATTTTGTTGGCAGTAGTTAAAAAGAAATGTTGTCTTTAGCATGAGTGTGTACACTATAAATGGCGTTCATATGAGATGGATTGTTATCTTAGCTAACCTGGAAATCACAGCCCATCTCCATGGACATCAATAATGGGAAGGCTGTCTGGCTGGGGAACACAAGGCTACTTTCTGGGGTGTGACTTTTTTGGTTACTGTCTCATATTCATGTAGCAAAACACTGTCTTCATTGCAGTCTAATTAAGTCTAAAGTCTTTCCACAGTTCACTAATTTATCTTCAATTATGTGGTGTGAGGAAATCTGGGACACACCACTGACCCTTGAAATTATTTAATTAATTGTGCATAACCAGATTTAGTACAATTAAATAAACTGTGAAAGCACATAGACTGTTAGATACTGTGAGCCTAAAATACCCATTGGCCTAGAAACTCCTCACAGTTTGTCAGGTTTCAAGTTTCCCCCTTACCCACAAATGGGTCAAAATTATCAGGGATGCTTAAGAAACTCATGCAGCACCTTAAACAGTATAAAAATATATAAGAAAGGTAAACTATATTAATGTCATTCCAGGCACAAGCATCTCTTTTGGAGAAATAACACACAAGACCTCAATGGCGAATACATATATGGACAGGTGTGCCCCAAATACAACACTCTTACAGGTGGTTTGACAAATGCTGATATAATAAGCTTGAAAGCTCATACTGAGTGGTTGTATGTGATGTTGTGATAACTATTCCCTAGACTTTGTTCTTATCTGTAGGAATTAGGTAGATATTGAATAATTTAGGAAACTAGAGAATAAAACTATTCAAAATTCAGTGGAGAAGGGAAGAATGTTTTTCATGAACATCTTTTCCTTCTTTTAAGCTTTTGGTTATTTTTGTGACTTGGTGGGTGGTTTGCAAGCATGATCAGTTGAGGCATTTGAGACAGGGAGGGGTGAAGACAGTTGAGGCATATTAATGTTTAATGGTAGAACAAAAGAGTAGTGAACAAGACTGACCCAATAATGAAGAGGACTGAATAAGGCATTACATGCAATGCACTTCCAATAGTACACAGCACGTAGTAAGGGCTCAATAAATGATGGTTATTGTTATTATCGTTGTGGTTGCTATTATCATTACTCTTCTATTTAATAATTAAACCCAGAGGATAACAGGCTTTATTGCCCAAAGAGCCTTTGAGCAGCTTTTTCTTACATCTCCCTGTATCCAGCAGAGAGAGGGGTGAATGATACAAAAATTACATTTTCTACTTAAGTTTCTTAAACTTTGTCACAGAAAGATCTCCCACATGACCTCTGAGGAAGCAATTCTGTGTCTCAGAGTGGAGTTAACTCATGATAACTTACCATCAGCCTCTCTCACCACCACTGTGAAGTATTTCACAGCTCCATTGGTGTCGCTGAACCAGCTGCAGTTGACAGTAAAGTTGATGGAAGACTTGCTAATTAGCACATCCTTTTCATTCACACGAATGTGTGGGGGTGGAGGAGGGGGGCCTGGAAAAAGAGGTGGGGAAGGAACCAAGAGGGGTCACAACTCTGCTTTCACAGCATAAACAACAGTTAGTGAAATGAAGGATTCTGCTCTCCTGCATCAGACTGTGTGTGTGTGAGCGTGTGCCTGTGTTTAATGCTGTAATCAAGAAACTCTCCCCCTCTCGTGAAGGAAAACAGGCAGAGGAAGTGATTTGCCAGTGGCACATTAAACATAATGAAAGAGGTAGCTCTTCAGCAGAATTTCCTGAAGTTGTAGCTTCAAATTGCTTAAGAGCTCCATTATAGCTCTAACTATATGAGGCAAAGTGATATATTTAAATACTAACTCATTCAGGTACTTTAAGACCATCTAACTTGTTTGCTGTCAGGGTACTTTGCCCAGAGAAATGTTTCCATTTCTTGGAGACTTTTAGGTCCTCCTCTCCAGGTGGCAATCAGACAGGCTTATGCAAAAGTGAAGTGTATGCAAGTGAATAGCAGTGATGGATATGATAGAGAAAGGTGCACAGCCCCTTCACTCCAGTGACAGGAGGCTCTGTGCGCACCTCCAGGGACACTTACGGTCTATCATTGTGATAGTGCTGTCTTCAACCACCTCGCTGGTCATGCCGGCCGACTGCACTTTGATGGACACCAGGTACCTCTTATGGGGCACTAGCATCATGATGTTGAGCAGAGATTTTTCTTTCTCCAGCTTTCTGGAAAACTCAACTTCTTGGGTGTCCATTTTCCGGCATTCAATACTATAACCATCAAAGTCAGAATCAGGAGGGATCCAAGAACAGGCAATGGCCGTGGAGTTCTGAGGCCGGCAATGCAGGTTTTGTATCTTGTCAGGCTCTAAAGGAAACAGAGGAGGCAACACTTTTCAGAACTCAGGGAGAATTTTTTTTTTTTTCAGCTCCTTTGGGTCCAACTAGCTCTGAGATCTAGGTATAGGAGGGACAGACAGGCAAATACAGAGTGTCGTGGCTCACCCTAGCAGAGACACATGAGCATAAATCTCCCAGGGAACCAAGGCTGGGGTAGGAAAAGCTGGAGGACAGGTGTGGACAAGTCTGAGTAACAGTTAAAGAATGCCTTGATGGGCTTATTAGTAGTTAGACGTGGCTGAGGACAGTCTCTGAGCCTGAGGATATATCAATAGAGACCTCCCAAATGGAAAAAGCAAAGAAAACAAAGACTGAAAAGCAGAACAGAAGATCGAAGGACCATGGAACAACCACAAAAGGTGTATCCTACACAAAATGGGAATACCAGAAGAAGAAAGAAAGGAACAGAAGAAATATCTGAAACAAGAATGACTAAGAATTTCCCACAAATAAATGTTAGACACCAACCACAGATCCAGGAAGCTCAGAAAACACCAAGGATGATATATGCCAAAAAAACTATGGCTAGGCACATCGTTTTCACACTACAGAAAATCAAAGATAAAGAAAAATTCCTGAAAGAAGCCAGAGGGGGAAAAACAACTTACATATAGAGAAGCAAAGTTAAGAATTATGTCCTCCTCTGAAGCCATGCAAACAAAAAGAGAGTGGAGTGAACACTTCTTTCACGTGTGAGAGAAACAAGTACCTACTATGTGCCAGGTGCTCTTCTGGGGATTATGAACAGTACAGAGGTAAATAAGACGTTAGCTCTAACCTCTATAAATGGAAATGAGTCCAAAATAGCCATAACACAAGGTAGAAAGGAAAACATACCAGAAGAAATGGTGAGAGAAGGTGCTATGTGGTGTGACACACAACTTTTAGCTGCTGGCTATTAGTGATCAGCAGGAGTTAGTGAAAGCTGTAAGGCAGAGGTGACACTCTGCCAAGGTATCATGAAAGAGGCATTCTATGTAGAGAAAAACCAGAAACCCAGGTACCAAAGGAGGAGGTGCCGGAGTGGGATGGTAGAAAATTGAGAACTGCAAATCATTCATTATGGTTGAAGCATATTTGTGAGAAATTGAGTACTGGAATGATTTTACATGAAAATTATAAACTTCTATTCTATTTAAACTTCTGCTATTTTGGATTTTCTGTTACCCATAGCCTCACCCGATCCTAATAAATACAAGCCTCGAGGAAAACAAAACAAAACATAACAAAACAAAAGTTCCACCATAATCATTCCTCATGAAACAGCACTGAGTCCCTCTTTCATGGCAGTTTTTGTCCTCTTGGGCACTCCCCCTTTTGGTAAATGCCTCCCTTAAATTCTAGCACCCGGGACTGAATACAACAGTCCAGTTGTGACTTATAAGCCTAGCCTCTAACAGAGTTGTATGAGCTCTTAAACTGAGCACCTGCGAGGCTGTTGGGAAAGGCAGTCTCATGTGCATAGTCTATCAACCCCCATTTGGCTGTGTAAGAAATGGCCCTTGAGCTTAAGATACTTTCTTACCAAGGGATCGAGAGCCTACACAGCCTGTGCTGGGCTCATTGCCTTGTGTGGGAGTATCATTCCCTGTTGCAAGCTCAATGTATGCTCTTTTGTTCTGCTTAAGCATGTGTGTCACATGGTAGATGGCGAAGACCAATGCTGTAGTTGTCCTCTGAGGAGACAGGACAGGGTCCTTCTACTGTGGCCCGAGAGGGGTGCACTTAGCCAACTGCCCTCCATTGGCTGCTGGAAGAGACCACAGACAATGCGCCCTTCTGTTTTCTGTTGTCAGGGTTGAAGATAGCAAGTGCATCTCTGGGCAACTACTGCAGCTGGCTGTGGGGGACTGATGCATACTGTTGAGGCTGATCTTACTCTGTCTCCTCTCTATGTAAGTAAAGCTTTGTTCCATCCAGTGTTTGCATTGTGTTTCCCTGGCTACTCTAATACCAGATGCAATGGTCAGAAGTGTTTAGAGTCCTGCCCTGGGTTTGGTAACCAGTGCAGGGTGTTCTGCTTAGCAGATTTCATGAACACAGCCCACAGTCAGCCACGGAAAACTCATCCTGAGCTCGCCATAAACTAAAACTCTTAGTTCTTTTTCACATATTTCTCTTGACACACAAATAACTGCTCTTTGGATACAATGTGGCATAAAAGTTATACTTGTTACAGTATTAATGCTTATTAAAAAATAAAACAACTACTTGCTTAAATTTCTAACTTTCAACTATGTATTTTATCAACAACCAATAACTATCTGATCTGATCCCAGAAGCTACTTATACTGGGTATTATTGAAACACAAATATTTGGATTAAAGTCCCTACACTGAAAACCTGTCTTTCTTTGAGGGTGATAGTATCTATCCCAAAATGCCTTTGGGAAGAAACTGCTATATGCTTCGTCGTCGAAGTATTTTTATCCCAGGGACATACAGCAGTATGTGCTAACTATGATCCCTCTGCTTCTAGTTTTGCCTCTTTCAATCTATTCTCTACACTGTACCCAGAGTAACTTTCTAAAGTGTAAATAATGATTATGATATCTCTGCTGAAATTGAGTGGCTCCAGTTGGTTCAAAATAAAGTTCAAAGTAGTTACCGTGGAATACAAAATATTTTATTATCTGATTCCCTTAATCCTCACCTTTTATGCTATGGCCAAATAAACTTCTTTCTGTTCCCCTATTGGTAGATCTTGTACTCTCTCCCTCCTCTCTCATCTTGGAATATTTTATTCTCTCTACCTGGAATATTCTCCACTTCTTCCCCTACCTCTACCTGGTAAATTTCTTGCTTTAGGTTTCTATTTGGATGTTTCCTTTTCCAAGAAGTTCTCTTGTATTGGGTCAGATTACCTAACGAGTGTCTCCATAGTACCATTTACTTCCCTCATCACACCCAAAATATAATGTCTATTTACAAATAGTATGTCCTACCTAATTGTAAGCCCCAAGAGGGCAGAGAGAGATTTATTGTCCCTTGTTGTTAATGTTGAATGAACAAACAAATCTACAGAGACTTCTGCCTGAATTCAAATCCAGACCAATCCCATGTAAAAATATGGATTTAATCCAAGCCCTATTTGAGTAAGATGTTGAACATATACTTCCTCTACTCCATTTGAGAAATAAGAGTAGCAAAACATGTCATACTTGTCCTCACAGATCCAAAAATTGGTTTGCTGTAAGTTTTCCAGGAATCACCACTGACAGTCTTGACATTGAATTGATAGGATCTCCCTGGACGAAGACCATACACAATGCGTCCTTCTGATTTTCTGTTGTTGTAGGGGTTGAAGACAGTAAGTGCATCTCTGGGCAACCACTGCAGCTCAAAGTCGTTGTAGTCTGTCCAGTCTGGGGGCCCTTTCCACGTGATGGCCAAGGATGTGTTTGCAATGTCAGCAAATGACATAAGACTGGGAGGACTTGGAGCTGAATGTAGGAGAAAGTGAAAAATCACATAATCACAGCTATGCCATAACACATACAAATAAGATAGCTGAGCAACATCAGACACACTTTTAATGTACTTTGTAGGAAGAGATAATATGATAATAATATAGTAGCAGGAGCTTTCATTAATAGTGTTTATTATGTGTAAGGCACTGTCTTCGAGCATTTTATGTACCTTTTTTTTTTTTTTACTTTTTTTTTTTGAGACAGAGTTTTGCTCTTGCTGCCCAGGCTGAAGTGCAGTGGAGTGATCTTGGCTCACTGCAACCTCCGCCTCCCAGGTAGCTGGGATTACAGGCACCTCAGCCTCCCAAGTAGCTGGGATTACAGGTGCCCACCACTACGCCTGGCTAATTGTTGTATTTTTAGTAGAGACAGGGTTTCCTCTTGTTGACCAGGCTGGTCTCGAACTCCAGACCTCAAGTGATCCGCCCACCTCGGCCTCCCAAAGTACTGGGATTATAGGCATGAGCCACGGTGCCCAGCCTCATATGCCTTTTCTTAAATATTCATAGCCAGATCTTCCTTACCATGGTGCTGTGGAGCATGAGTGTGCCCTGAATGGGTTACAAGTGTGTGAAGATATTAATTCCATCAGATTTTGGGGTACAGGGCTGACGTCCACAGACAATTATGTTCAGTTGCAGATAGCCTTGTTGATTAACTCCAGGGTGGCACACAGACATCTATGTGTGCCCATGACATAAAAACAGTTAGGAAGCACTGGTGATAGCCACACAGTGATGATGTATATGATTATTCCCACTTTGCAGATAAGAAAACTGAGGCCTAGAGATGCTCAATGACTTGCCCAGATTCATAGAGCTAAGCTAAGGACATATTTCTTTTGGACCAAAGCCTTGTCCTTTATCTGTTGTACCACAGTCCCTTCCCAAATTCAGGGGCTAGCTCAGGGTATATCATTATTGGCTTTATCTCTTGTCATTAAAATCAGAATCAAAATGTGTCTCTGGAAGCTACTTCCCACCATCCCTTGGCCATTGGCACCTGGGCTTCTCACCTGTTCTGCTCTCCGCTGTGACTTTATTGCTGAGATCTCCACTGTGAGTTACCACCCACAGCACGTACTTCCTTCCAGGAACAAGGCCTTGAAACCGCCACTCCGTCAGGTCCTTGTCTTTCCAGTTTTCCTTCTTTGTGCCATTGGGATTATAGAGAATCAGCTCATAAAAGTCAAAGTCCCCAGAGGCTGGACTCCAGTTGAACCAAAGGCTGTCTGTCGTGTTCCGATTGGACCCCCTGAGATGACTCACAGAGGCTGGGACTTAAACAGAAGAAAAATTGTTACTGAGAACAAAACAGAAACACAGGCATTTTGGCCCACAGGTGAGAGTATATGCTATGTTGGGCATGTGGGTGAGTCGTACATATTGTAGTCAGATCTTGCCTACATTTCAGGCCATTTAACTTTAAGGGCATATGGACTAGAGATATGGTATAAATTAAAACAAAACAAACCAGGTGGTGACTTCTAGATGCTTGCCACATGGACCCTGATAAGCATGTAAAATGAAATCTTCATAAATGATGAATAAATCGTTGTCATTTAGCTTATGAAAAAGGCCCAGAAAATGTATATACGAGGTTCCAGCTCCTCCCAGTGTGGCCTATCTCATTGCAGACACCATCCCATAACAACCCTCTCTGGGTCTCTTTACATCCTCTGTACCCTCCTCTGGGTTCTCAGTTCTCTTGTGCTCTTTTTTATAAAATCTGTATTGGTACAACTTCATTTAGGGAGAGAAGTGTTAACAGTCACTCCTATCATTGTATAGATTAGTCATGCTGCCACCTATCCCAATAGCTTTGCTATTTTTTGGAGAATGAAGACTGTTGCCACATTGGGGGAGCTTTAAGCATTAATGAGCAGGTAAGGAAAGATGTGCAAAGGGTGGGTTGCCTCAGAAATGATGACATCTAGGCAATTCTATTTGTGGTTGAAGCTTATCGCTGCTCTTTTTCACTCCTTTCAAAAGACAAACAGAACTTCTGTTGGGTGCCCTTGGAATATGTTCCCACGTGGCTCCCCTCACCTTTAGGTCTCTGCTGAAATGCCTTCTCCTAGCTAAAGCAGTTGCTTGTCCTGCCAAGTCACTATCATGACACATCATTTTTTTCATAGAATTTAAGGCATTCCCAGATCATCTCCCTTTGATGATCTGTCCTTGTCCTCTTCCCTCCCCGCTATTGCAGAGTTCTCTGAGGGCAGGGCCCTTTGACTGTCTTGTTCACCGTCACATTACAGCAGTGGGCCATGTGCCTGGCACAGTAGAGCACCTAAAACTATTGTCAAATGAGTAAAAAGAATTGAATAGGTGGGCTGACCGTGGTGGCTCACACCTCTAATTCCAGCACTTTGGGAGGTCGAGGCGAGAAGATTGCTTTAGCCCAGGAGTTCAAGACCAGCCTGGGCAATACAGGGAGGCCCCCATCTCTACAAAAAATAAAAATTAAAAAATTAAAAGTTTGCCATGCATGGTGTCGTGTGCCTGTAGTCCCAGCTACTTGGGAGGCTGAAGCAAGAGGATCACTTGAGCCCAGGTGGTCGAGGCTGCAGGGAGCCATGATGGCATCACTGCACTCCAGCCTGGGCAACAGAGTGAGAACTCGTCCCCCCCAAAAAATTTTTTTTTGAATAGGAGATAAAGGACTCAAATTATGGGAAAAGGGTAGATTCTGTTTTTTGTTTGCAGCCCAGAGAGATGTCTCTCACTTTCCTGGAACTCTGTGTTTTCACTTCATCTAGCGCTGTGTTTCTAATTCACAGCAGTCACTGCCTGTTTGTTATATTTGTGGTTGCCCTTCTCTGCTCCTGCTCTCCTCTCCATCTATTTCTTGTTAGAAAGCTGAAGGGTGTAGCTCGAATTAAACTATGATGGGTTACAGCCCTCTTGTACAGTTTGATGGCAAGAGGAGGAACCGCATTCATTTTTTACCAAGCCCTAGGAAGTAAATAAGTGGAGGCAAAAGAGCAGAAGCCAGTGCAAAAACTGGCCACAAATTAGTTATATATAATCAAAGGTGCGATTTAGGGTCAAACAGCCTGAAAGTCACAAATGCCATATAAAGCTACCTCCTGAATAGAATAGGAAACTAAGGACCAACCAAGGAAAAGCCAGTGAATACCGGGACAATTCCCCCCACGATTCATTACTGCTTGGGTCTTGGTCTTACCTGTTCTACCAAATATGAAAGACTCATTAGACAGCTCCCCACTGTGAGTTACAATCACCATCTTGTACATTCTGCCTTGTAGCAAGTTGTGGAAAGAGAAGCTCTGGACTTGTGGGTCAACTTGAGCTCTCTCCTGGAGATTCCCATCTGGGTTGTACAAAAAGATGTTGTACCAGCTGAGCTCCCCCTCTGAGGCGGTCCAGCGGAAGGACAGGTGCCTGGTGGAGTTCTCTGTGATCCTCAGGTCGGTGACAGCTGCTGGGACTGGAAAAGTCGAGGAGCAAGAGAATGAGGGAGGGAAATGCAGTGAGGAGAAGAGAGCAGGTGGGAAAGAAAGGGAAAAGCAAACAGAAAGAGGAAGTTGGATTCAGTGATACGGGAAACAGTAACAATAGGAAAAGCCAAAAGCACTTTACAAAAATCTTCATGTTAGAATTTTGCAAACCCTTTTGGACTTCTGTGCTACCTCTTGGCAAGGTCAAGTGCTGCTAGCAACCGCCTCCTTGCAAACTGCTGGCACAGATGCTGCCTGATTCCTCAGAAGTCTTAAGATGCCAGTAGAAACAGAACAGGACATCTGCCTTGATTTTGCCTGAGTTCTCTTTCCTCCACCCCAAATGCTCTTTCTCAGGCTCTCTTTGCTTTCTCCTCTCCTTTTGTCAGGCCCTTACAAGGTGTTATTTCCCATGGATCCATCCTTTGTTTCCTTCATATTCTATAGCCCCAGCTGAGCAATCAGTCTCATTCAATTTATGGATTTAACTAGCATTCTGGTCCAGATCTTTTTATGTCCAGCTCACTTCTCTTCTGAGCTCAAATCCATATTTATTTCCAAATACCTATGGTCCCTTCTCTCTGCAAGTCACTCAGGCATCTCAAACTCAATACACAGCTGAACTCTGGATTTTTGCTTGACCTTCTCTCCTCCTTCTTCTATCTCAATTAATGGCATCATCTTCTACCGACATCCCAGGTGAAAACTCTGGAATCTTCTGTCCCTTCCTCTATAATCCATTCAGCCCCCAAGTGCCACTTAAGCTAATGCAAAAATATTTCTTGACTGTACCCACTATTCTTCACCAGGGCCCCTGCATTCATTCAGCTATTGGTCCTTATCATCCTATGACTGCAGTCATGTCATGACCCCCATTACCTGTCCATCTGCATCCCCACCACTCATTCTCGCTCACTCTGTTCCAGCCATATGGGCCTCTTTACTGTTCCTCCAACAGGTCAGACACACACCCACTCAAGGTCTTTGTGTTGGCATTGGCTCTGCTTATAAATACCCAAATATTTGCATGACTTTCTCATTTCTTTCAGATTTTTACTCAAATGTCACTGCCTCAATGAAGTCTTTGGGGACTGTACTATCTAAAATTGTAGGTCCTGACCAGGTGCAGTGGCTCATGCCTGTAATCTCAGCACTTTGGGAGGCTGAGGAGGGTGGATCACCTGAGGTCAGGAGTTCAAGACCAGCCTGGCCAACATGGTGAAACCCTGTCTCTACTAAAAATATAAAAATTAGCCGGGTGTAGTGGCGCATACCTGCAGTCCCACTCGGTATGCACTTGGGAGGTACTCGGGAGGCTGAGGCAGGAGAATTGCTTGAACCCAGGAGGTGGAGGTTGTGGTGAGCTAAGATCGCACCACTGCACTCCAGCTTGGGCAACAGAGGGAGACTCCATCTCAAAAAAAAAAAAAAAAAAAAAAAAAAAATTGTAAGCCCCTTGACCAGGCGTGATGGCTCGTGCCTGTAATCCCAACACTTTGGGAGGTTGAGGCAGGTGGATTTCTTGAGCCCAGGAGTGCGAGACCAGCCTAGGCAATGTGGAGGTACCCTGTGTCTACAAGAAAATACAAAAATTAGCTGGGTGTGGTGGCACATGCCTGAAGTCCCAACTACTTGGGAGGTTGAGATGGGAGGATCGTTTGAGCCCAGGAGGCAGAGGTTGCAGTGAATTGAGATTGTGCCACTGCACTCCATCCTGGGTGCCAGAGCGAGGTTCTGTCTCCAAAAATAATAATAATAATAATAACAATAAATAGATAGATAGATAAAATTGTAAGCCCCAACTCTTGCTATCCCACCTTCCTAACTTAATTTCCTTCTTGGTCTTTATTACCACCCAACCTCCTACATCTTTTACTTATTTATTTTATTTATTGACTTTCTTCCCCACTAGACTATAAACATAATGACCATGGGAGTTTTTTATTCACTTCTGTATATCCAGCAGTTAGAACAGTGCCTAGCCTATAGTAGGTACTCAATAATAAATGAATTGATAGGTGGATCTCCTCACTTCTGGTTCATTTCCATTCAATCCATTCCCCCATTGCTATCTGATTTATCTTTTTAAAGATACATCTTTTATTACAAAACAATTACTCTCTGGCTAAAAGTTTTGTATTGCTTTAAGATAAAATTCCTGAGGAAGGCTACCAGGCACCCTCTAATTTGGCTCCAATCTGGCTTTCAGCCTCACCTTTCCATCATGCAACACACATTTCAGCCACCCACAACTTCTCCTTTCTCCTGTTCATACCTCTCGGCCTTTGCACAGGACAGACTGTCTGTACAAAGTATTCTACCTTCTCTCCATAAGGAGAATTTCTTCATCCTTCAAGGCAGTACTGAAATGTCACTTTTATGAAGATGTCTCAATTCTACCTGACCTCCATGCTTCCCTGAATGCCAGACATCCCTCTCTTATATTTACTCTTTATCACAATGCATTGCCATTATTTGTCCATGTGTCTGTCTCGTCAGTCAGCTCTTTAAGGACGAGAAGCATGCCTGATTCATCTTTATGTCCCTGTCAACATAACCATCCCCGCCTTCAGACCTATGTACTTAATAAATAAGTTATCAATCAATTAGGCCAATGTGGTTGTCTGAATAATGGCCCCAAAGATGTCCATGTCCTAACCCCCAGAACCTGTGAATATGTTACCTTCTGTGGCAAAAAGGGCTTTGTAGATGTGATTAAGTTAAGGATCTTGAGACGAAGGAATTATCCTGGATTGTCCGGTTGGTGACCAAGGTAATCACAAGAGTCCTTAAAAGATGGAAGAGGGAGGCAGGAGAGCAGAGAAAGAGATGTAAGGTCCCATGCAGAGATTGGAGCAATGTCACTGTTGGGAGGGGGACACGAGCCAAGGAATGTGGGCGGCCTCAGAAGCTGAAAAAGGCAAGGAGTGGATTCTCCCTCTAAAGTCTCTACAAGAAACACAGCCCTGATGTCTTGATTTCAGTCCCAAAAAACCATTCTCAGATTCTAATCTTCAGGACTAGAAAATAATAAATTTGGGTGGTTTTAAGCCACTAAGATTGTGATAGTTTATTATAGCAGCAATAGGAAGCTAATAGCACCAATATTAATGAAAAATCAGAAACAGAGTGTGGTGGGCTGAGTCCTGCGTGGATAGGGCAACTGACATGGAAGTGGCAAATCAGGGTGAATGTTCCCAGCGTATCAAGAGATAGATATCATCTCCCAATGTTGCTTCATCCCTCTCACCCTGGGGTTCTTACACAATAGCACACATTGGCAATATGTGCTACAAAACATTATGCTGTGCTAATTACCTGTTCGGCCTTCAGTCTGGGCTTCCTTGCTAAAGAGGCCTCCACTGACAGTTAGGATCTGTATCTTGTATTTCTTGCCTGGTGTTAGATCTTCAAATTTGTGTTGCTTAGTGGTGGCTGGCTCTGATGTGTTGCGCAGAAGGATTCCATTTTCAGTTAGAAGCAGGATATCATATCTTTCTGCCACACCAGCAGCTTTTTGCCAACTTACTATTAAGGAATAACTGCTGTATGCATTGTCTGCAATTACTCCTTGGACAGATGCTGGAACTGCAGAGAGACAAGTGGAGCAACAAAATACAGATTTTATCACTTAGGGTAAAGTCATCAATTGAGAAAAACTCCTGAATCAACTGCAGGTAGAAGATGATGCATTTGCTTTATTTGTGTGTCATTGACACTTTCTGTGTGCCCTTATGGAGAAAAGAGGAGAAAGGATTTGTTGGCTTAACCTGTCTGTACAACTACTTTGATTCTCCATTTTTTCTCTGAATTTAAATAGGATCTCAGATAGAAAAGTTAGTGAAAATGGCCCTGATAAATATGCAGAGTGGTGCATACCTATGAATCTAGAAAGTGAAGAATGCTGAGCAAGTTCATATTCAGTGAATGTGGGTTTGATAGCTGAATTATGTCTCTTGTTTAGACTTTTATTACTAACATTAACTAAGGTCAAAACTTCAAGACTTGACTTCAGCAGTAGTGGATACTAGTATTTGTTCTATAGCTCCTGAGGTGAAAGGCAAAATAGTATTATTGTTATTATAATAATATTTTCTGTACTAGGTTCATTTCTTTTCTCATTCTACATAATCTTCCTAGATTTCGTCTATGTCCATGGTTTGAAGTGTCATCCATAAGGTGACAACTCCCAAATTTAAACTTGCAGTTCAGATGTTTCTCCTGCTTTTGCAAATTACATCTCTCCCTGAATGTACCACAGACATCCAACACTCAAGACGTCCAAATTGGACTCCTCATCTCCCTCCCCCAATATTCTCATTGTTTTTTTGTTTCTATCTCTTGGTTCAAGTCAGAAACTTCAGTTATCACTCTCACCCTTGTATATATAATCAAATACGAGTTTTATTTCTGTATCCTAAATCTTCTATCTCTTGAATCTAGCCACTCCCTCTTTGTGTACTGCTACTACCTCAGGACCACATCATACCCTTTAGCAAGTATAAATGAGACCATACATTATTGCAACTGCCTATTGACCAGTCACTTGTGTCCTTACCTCCTACTCTTTCAATCTGCAGACTCTATCTAGCATATTTTCATAGCACTCCCATGCTAATGGCCCTATAATGGCTCTCCATAATTCCAAAACACCTTCACAGGCAAACAAAGCTCTTTGTGATTTGGTCTCTCTACTTACCTGGCCACATGCCTCACATTTTTTATTCTAGTATACTTTTGTTTTTTATACTTTTAGTAGAGATGGGGTTTTGCCACGTTGCCCAGGCTGGTCTCGAACTCCTGGACTCAGGCTATCCCCTCACCTCAGCTTCCCAAAATGTGGGATTACAGGCATGAGCCACCGTGCCCGGCCTTTATTCTAGTATACTAAATAAGGTGTAGGTTCCCAAATGTGCCATCCTTTCTCTCACCTCCAGGGCTTTGTTTTCTCTGTTGGAACGAAGTCAACTTACACTTCACCTGGATGACTTCTTAGTCTTTCTTTAAATATTACTTCCTCCTGAAAGCCTTCCCTGGCTCTTCTTGTTTGCTCCTCTAACATCTCATAACCACTTTTTTCTTAGCACGTACCATGTTTTACTGTAATTGCCTTTTTACTTTTCTATCTCCTTCACTAGATTATAAGGTTCTTGAGGTCAGGGGCTTTGCCTTGCTACTGAATGCCCACTTTCTTTTTTTGGAGACAGAGTCTCACTCTGTCACCAAGCTGGAGTGCAGTGGCATGATCTCAGCTCACTGCAAGCTCCGCCTCCCGGGTTCATGCCATTCACCTGCCTCAGCCTCCCGAGGAGCTGGGACTACAGGCGTCTGCCACCACACCCAGCTAATTTTTTGTATTTTTAGTAGAGACGGGGTTTCACCATGTTAGCCAGGACGGTCTCGATCTCCTGACCTTGTGATCCACCCACCTTGGCCTCCCAAAGTGCTGGGATTACAGGCGTGAGCTACCGCGCCTGGCCCGAATGCCCACTTCTAACACAGGATTTGTCATAGGGTTAAAGATATGCAGATATAGATATAAATATAGATATGAAATAGAGGCATAGTAGGGCATGGTGTAGAAGCCCCAGACCCCACAACTAAATAAGTGGTCATGAGAATGGGAGACATCTAAGAAGTATTGTGTCACAGTGGAGAGGGCACGAGGTTTGGGGCCAGACAGACCTAGACTTGAATTATAGCTTTAGGTCTTGTTATATACGTATCCTTGATACTGTTTTACAAGCTTTCTGAACTGTACTTTCCTCATCTGTAAGAGAACTATAGTATGGCTAGAGATCTTTCAAAAATAATACATGAATAGTGATATTGATATAAACAGATATATTATTCATACATTTGATACTTGTTTTTTTAGCTCTACCAGGTAAAGTAGATGGCACAGATGTGTACTCTTTCTTAAAAGGTAGAACTTTTGAAAAATGCATAATTATGGAAGTCTCCTTATTAAAATTTATTTATTTATTTATTTACTTATTTATTGGGACAGGGTCTCACTCCGGTTGCCCAGGCTGGAGTGCAGTGGCACGATCACGACTCACTGCAGCCTTGACCTCCTGGGCTCAGGTGATTCTTCCACCTCAGCCTCCCAAGCAGCTGGGACTACAGGTGTGCACCACCACACCTGGCTAATTTTTTGTATTTTTAGTAGAAATGGGGTTTAGCTATGTTGCCCAGGCTAGTCTCGAACTCCTGAACTCAAGCAATCTACCTGCCTTGGCCTTCCAGGGTGCTGGGATTACAGGCGTGAGCTACTGTGCCCAGCCTGCTTGTTAAAATTTAAAATTTTATTATCCTTTAGCAAGTATAAAAATGTGTTCAAATGATTTGGTTTCTGATTCCCTTTCATTTGTTTTGCAGATCTCTATTAAGAGAAAAATACAAAGAATAAATGAGTAAGGCTCTTGAAACCATTGAATTGTACAAACTTTGGTGGTTTTAAATCTGGATTTGTGAATAGCTGAGCCCATTCACTGTCCCATTTTGGAGAAACATGAGGCATTCTACAATCTAGCCCTTCTCCAGGTGGATGCTTACCTGTCCGCCCAACCACATTTATCTGATTCTTCAGGGACCCGCTGACTGAGGCAATCATGATCTGGTACTGCTCCCCGGCCTCCAGTCTGTGGAATGTGTGCTCAAAGACGTGCTTGGGAATAGTCTGAGAGTCAACCTTTTGACTGTGCCTGAATGCCGACACCGTGTAGGAATCAACGTCTCCCCCACCAGGAGTCCAGTTCACCGTCAGGCTATCTGTTGCTCCATTGGGAGAAATGTGAATATTTTTGACAGCACTAGGAACTAAAACAGAAAATAAATTTAAAAGTCATCACTTAGAGAATGAACTGTTGAAATTTTCAAACAAAGTTTTGAATGCTTCTGATGTTTTGGCACCCACTGAGAGAACTCACATGAAAAAGAAAGTAACAATTTGCCACTTTTCTGTGATTTTTCTGTGTGAACTAAAGTTGATGGGGGAAAGCTTAGGGGGAAGTCAAAGCCGGTGAGTGGAAACGAGGAATGCTAATTATATAGCGAGGGGCTAGTTAGGGTGTCTTGGTCCAAGTTTTGGTTTTCTCACTCACTAGCTGTGGGACTACAGGCAAATTACTTGACCTCTGTAAGTTTTAGTTTCTTCATTAGGAAAAATGGCAGTGATGATAATACTAACCAGCCCATAGAGTTGTGAAGATTGATTCTTTTTTAATTTAATTTAATTTAATTTTTGAGGTAGGGTCTCTCTCTGTTGTCCAGGCTGGAGTGCAATGGCATGATTATGGCTCACTGCATCCTATACCTCCTGGGCTCAAGTGATTCTCCCACCTCAGCCTCCCCAGTAGCTGGGACTACAGGCACGTAACACCATGCCCGGCTAATTTTTTTGTATGTTTTGTAGAGACAGGGTTTTGTCATGTTGCCCAGGCTGTGCTTGAACTCCTGGGCTCAAGCTATCCTCCTGCCTTGGCTTCCAAAGCATTGTGAAGACTGAACAAGATGTAGACATAAAATGCTTTGCTGTGGGTCTGGTTCATGGTGAACTGTCAGTACATGTTAACTACTATGGCAACACTCCTAAAAGAGTTCTAAAGAAGTGATACCCAAGTAACACTTAATTCTTAATCTGTGTGCCTCAGAAGCACCAGCTGATCACATCAGTTCATTGCTATTTCTCTGAAAGCACCCTCCAACCCCGCCACTCTCTGCTGACATCATACTTTATTTTCATTCATCCAGGTTGGACAACATCATTGTCACTATCAACATGACTTTGTCCCTTCTTGCTGTCTCCCTTTTACCCCTCCAAATGCTCAATCGAAATACCTGAACTACCCAAAAGTTAAATGCACCACTGCATCTATTCAGGTTCAAGAACAGTATTTCACATTACCTGTGAAGCCCTCAATGAAGGCTGACTGCTGTACATCCCCGCTAATCGTCAAGACAAGAATTTTGTATTGGCGGCCTGGTGTTAGGGAAGTAAATCGATACTCGGTTGCGGTATTTACAAGGTGAAAAGGAGGAAATACTTTCATGTCATTGAAGAGCAGCTGGATCTCATATTGGTCGACATCCCCATTAGCTCCTGACCAAGTCACATGCAAGTCCTCAGTGCTCCTGTTGCGCAATGTTAGATCCTTAACAGGCTCTGGAACTAGGGAGAAAAATGAGAAGACATTTCAGGAAAGGAACTGATCAGAGTTTACCTACATAATAATTTATGAATCACATTCAAGGAACTGGCAACATCTCCCTTCCCCAAATAAACCACTAGCACTACTTCATGCATAATTAAACAAGAAAAATTGGAAGCAACTATTAACATTGTGGTTTTTTCCTGACATAAATGTTACATGATCAGCATTGGTAGAACATAATTATAAAATGAGTTATGATCTCAATCATAAGATAAAACAAGAAGTCTAGAATCTAAATGCCATGATGCAGGAAGATAGGGAAGAAAAATGGGACATTTAGCCTTCTTGCTCCCTATGTTTGCTTTTATCTACCAATAAATATTCTGTAATTATGGGCCATGGCTTGGCTGAATGATGTTAGCGCCAAGTGAGACTTACTGGGCATGTAATGTACTAATGAATAAGCAGAAAAAATTCAAGGTTCAGATAAATTACTAGAGACTTTCAAGTCCAACCAACTGTCAGATTTCGCAATCGTTCCACTTACTTGTTCTCCCATTCCCTTGTTCATTGGCTTCATATTGTCCACTTTTTGTAGTAACAGTGACACTGTACAACCGTCCAGGGACTAGCTGAACAAATACACATTCGTTTTCTGACTTGGGAATGCTTTTAGTTTGAATGAAGTTGTTTTTGTTTTTAATGGTGACTTCATAGTGATCAAAGTCTCCAGTGGCATGCACCCAGGATACCCTTAAATAGTCACTCCTGGCTGAGTTGCTAACACTGACTCCCTGGACTTTGTCAGGCACTGAAAAGGAAACAGAGAGTAACTAAATATTTATTAATTCTGAGTGAGTAATTGATCACAGATGACAAGCTGGGACAATAAAAAGAGAGAGTAGATTATTATTGTGTGCATTTAAAAGAAAAATCTTAGACCTTAGGTTACAAATTTCTGGAGGGGAAAGATTGTTACACTATGTGGAGTGATTAAACGGATCTTTTAACAGAAGCTGATGAACTCATTCTAAGCCTGCTGTTTGCCTGCACAAAGTGTCATGTATAAGATGGAACATTAAACATGATGGCTGATGATTAATATGAGTGATGGTAAACGATATAGATAATTCCAACATACCTTGCTGACTCAAAAGTTACTAAGAAGAATATAAGCAATCCCCCAACCCGCCCCCCTCAAAAAAATGAGGCTATGCATGGTGGCTCACACCTGTAATCCTAACACTTTGGGAGGCTGAGGAGGGCAGATCACTTGAGGTCAGAAGTTTGAGAACAGCCTGGCCAACATGGTGAAACCCCATCTCTACTAAAAAATACAAAAATTAGCTGGGCATGGTGGTGCACACCTGTAGTTCCAGCTACTCGGGAGGCTGAGATGGAAGAATCACTTGAACCCAGGAGGCACAGGTTGCAGTGAACCAAGATCACGTCATGCCCCTGCACTCCAGCCTGGGTGATGGAGCAAGACTCCATCTCATAAAAAAAAAGAAAAAAAGAAAAGAAAAGGAAAAAGAAAAATGGAAGAAGAAACACATATGGTTATTCGCATAATAAATTAAGAGATTTTCCACATCATTGGTGATCAAGGAAATGCAAGTCAAAACCACAGTGAAATACTGTTTTACATCCATTTGACTGGCAAAATTAAAAAACTATATAAAAACCACGTGTAGAAGAATATATACAGGAGACTGGATAATGAATACATACATATACACACACACACACACACACACTGAAATATTATATAATAGTTATAATTAATTCCTTAACTCAAAACACAAAAATATGGATTTCTCGTCCTTAACATCAAAATACAAAATATGGATGAATCTTACCTGTATAATAAGTAAAACATCTAAGTCCCTAAGATATTAAATACTACATTAAAAATACCTTTTTAAATAATGTTAAAAACAAAAAATTTTAAAACCCATAATTTTAGGCCTGTATATAAATGCAATAAAACTATGCAAGATGGAAAGCAAGGGAGAGGTGAACATAGGAGTCAAGATGTTGGCTACCTTTGAGTGAATTCATGAGGTGGTGACCACATACTTCGATGTAGGTTATTGTCAAGGTCCTAGCTTTTATTTTAGGTACTGGTTGGTTTCTTGTGTACATGTTAAATTATCAAAAACTACTAACTAGATGCCTAAAAAGTAAAGGTGGCAGTTGATGCATGGTTTCTTTTTTCTTTTCTTTTTTTTTTCTTTTTTTGAGACAGAATCTCACTCTGTTGCCCGGGCTGGAGGGCAGTGGTGCGATCTTGGCTCACTGGAACCTCTGCCTTCTCGTTCAAGTGATTCTCCTGCCTCAGCCTCCCAAGTAGCTGGGATTACAGGTGCCTGCCACTACACCTAGCTAATTTTTTGTATTTTTAGTAGAGATGGGATTTCACCATGTTGGCCAGGCTGGTCTCAAACTCCTGACCTCATGATTCTCCCGCCTCGGCCTCCCAAAGTGCTGGGGATGCATGGTTTCTTGAACCAAGAATTATGATTAATACAATTTTGTGCATGTGAGGTTCTTTCTAATATATGAACAAAACCATTCTGTATATCTGTGGTCCCCTCCCCAACCAGTAAATAAATATATGCATGTTACTTAGGAACACTGTGGAATAAGGCAATTCTGTATTTAGAGCATGATATTAAGGAGATTTCATTTTTCCATTTGGGGCTGAATTTTAATTCAACAGTAGGCCACAGATTCATTACTATTTCACGGTAACTGGACATTATACATATTAATGAGGAGGAGCATTGAAAAGAGGCATGAACTCGGATCCAGGGTACTAAACTCTTGTCCTAATACTAGCATGTCCTCTGTATTTGGTATATATTAGGGGTTTCTGATCTGACCACATGCCAAGGCTGTGTCCAATTTTTCACCTCTACTTTTTCTCAAATCATGAAATGATCCAGAAATTTCAGTATTTTGGCATGGAAGCTCCATTTTCTCACACCTGCAAGTTGCATTAGCATCCTTTGTTGCCTTGTGTTTACTGATTAGTGTTTGGAATATAGCTCACCACAGATATGGAGCAAGGACAGATATGCTTTCTCCAAGATATTTACCTAAAACCAATTACAGTGTTGTTAGAATACAGTCATCACAGAGTTAAGGAGAGGAAATTATGAAGTGGCATTTTATGCATGGGCTAAGAAAGGTCAATGATCCAGGCAATTTGCTAAAGGCAAAGCAACTATTACAGGAAGAAAAACCTGGCTGAATATCACGTTAAGTCAATAAGGAGCTCTCCAGGTGGAACGGGGTAATTTGTGGAGACCTGCCTTGCTACACAGTGAGATGATGTGATACAGAATTAGAAATATTGGTATTTTCACCCAAAATGTAGAACAAGAGCATCAGAAATGGAAAAGGGCATTAAGATAATCAGCCAAAATCATCAAGAGAACAACTCAGACATGACCCTCCAGTTAAACTGATTTGTCAGGGGCAATGATTTGCCTCCATTAGTCGTGTACCAAGTCCAAGTTCATGCCGGTCAAGGAGTCAAGAGGATGCACTGAATAAAGAATCACTTTCTTGCATTTTAAAACAATCTCAGCAAAAGACTTGGCAATATTAAAGTCATACGGATAGGAAATCATCATGAATTGACATTGGTAGGAAGCAAGGGGTTGGTAGTTAGGTAACACATCCTTTAATTTCTGGTGATTTTTAGGCTCCAAGTTGATCAATATGAGACCCTGACATAAGACTGCTTTGTAAATAGAAATCTGCTTTTCAGGTCTAAGTCATTATTGTGATTGTCAGTGTAATTGGGCTTCAAATTATTCAAGGGTAGGGATAATCTCTTTATATCCCTGACTAGTGCTCTCGGATACAGCATGATGGAATGGACAGCACTGGAGCTAGACTGAACTCCACTACCAGTCAGCCCTGCAACCCTGGAGAAGCCACACTCCTTCTCTGGGACTTCCTTTATATCCAAATGAGGAAACAGGATTAGATCATTCTAAGGACCCCTTCAATGCCAGCATCCTGTAACAATATAAATCAGAGGTTCTTAGCTTTTTGGAGGTCACAGAAACCATAAGAATCTGATAAAAGCCATGGACTGTTTCTTCTCAAAGAAATGCATATACCTTTCTTATCCTCAGCAACCTCATAAACAATTTCAGGGGTTACTACATTCCTAAAGTCTCCCATGAACCATGGACTCTCAGGTGGGACCCCTGATCTAAGTGATTTCTGATTATTCCTTTGCCAAGTATTTACTGAGTGCCTACTAAGCCCCAGGTCCTGTGCTAGGTAACAGGATAAGGACAATTGTCTCAGAACCTCATGGAAAAACTGACATTTTAAAATACAGAAATCAACCCATAGCTTAGTAGGAAACATTTGACAATGTATTGATGCCAACCTTAAGCAGAAATCTCAGGTATAAACCCCAGAAAGCATAAATATATTGGGAAAATGGTAGCTATTTAAATTTAATTCTTTCCAGCACATTGGACTGAACATTCGTTTCCTTTGCTAAGATTTTTGCTCCCTAGTCCCAGAACCATAAAGGTTCACATTTTCACCTTGTGTGAAAAAGGATGAATAGTGGTTTTGACCAACAGACATTTCAGGATGGATTTTAGGATGGAGAGCTTTGTAGGCACTGGAGTCATTCAGAACTGGGTTTAAAACCAGGATCTGAAACACACTGGCTGTTAACAAGGTAAACAGTTGGGCAAGTTACTTGACCTCCCTGAACCTTGGTTTCCTGATCTGCAAAATGGGAATAATAACAATGACTACCGCAATAAGGAGTTCATAAGGGTTAGTTATAGTTAAGATATATAAAGCCAGGCCCTAGCAACCAAAAAGTACTCCATAAACGGGAACACTTTTTTCACTATTTGAATATAATATAAATTCTAGTCACACAGGGTCTGCTCACATAAGGAGTTTCTTGGGTTAAAATACGAAGACTTCATAACAGTTTTGTGATCTCAAGGGCCTTCCATCCCATCATTACAGAATTGCTACAGCTCTGTGGTGCCCTGAGCCACATGTGAATTGGTTCTTACGGAGCCCTGAACCTTCATACAGCCTTACCTGTCCGCTCTTGGCTGAAGGAGTGATTTTCATACTTGCCACTCCTTGTAGTTATGGTCACGGTGTAGAGGCGGCCTGGGGTGAGGGAGCTGAAGGAACATTCTCTGACAGACTTGGCAATGACAAGGGACTGAACCACCTTGCCGTCATGAGACAATGTTACCTCATAGTTATCCACATCTCCGGGCGCCAGCAGCCAGGAAACGCTGAGGTAGTCATTACGACCGGAATTCTTCACCGTTACTCCACTCACACTGGAAGGGACTGTGATTTTGAAAGCGGGGGGGGGGGGGGGGGGATTCAAAAAGAAAGACACAGTCAAAAGTTTGAGTCGTCTATTGCAGTCAGCACAAACCGTGGACTCACTCAGGAGATCTAATCTGATTATATAAGAGGTCAAGGAAGCGTGAGGATTTCACTCAGCTTCCAGAAGCTGAGTGTTCTTACATCAGAAGACTAATCAAAATTAAAATGTCCGGAGGCCTTTGGGATGCCTCGTAAATACAAGGATGCCACTACTGCATTTTTATGGGGTTGCTGTTTGTAAAGCATTTCAAGTGGAGACATCCTTATATAATGTTTTAGAAGGTTCCCTGTAAGAAAGGGAACAAATATTTCAACAATCTAAATGAATCAACTTGAACCAAACTTACCAATAAAGCAAAAATGTTTGAGTGGAAAGGGGAAGAATACAATAGCTTTTCTAAAGACCTTAAACTGGGATAGCTTCAATTTTTTTGTGATGAAGTTATTTATTCCTGGGAAGTAATAGCTAACACAACCAGAGGGACCGTTTTCCCTTTGCAAGGCATTTCCTGCCCTCTAGTGGTAAGAAATAAGCCTAAAAACCTATCTTGGAAGTAAGAAGTCTGGAAGCTGGACCAACCAAGGGCAGAGAGAACTGTTATGGCGATAATGGGTTTTCTGATGTCAACTATAATCATTTGCTTATATGAATTGGGGATTAGTGTCACAAACGTTTACTGAGAACCTACTATTTGCCAGGTATACAAAAATGAAAAAGGCATGAATGTCTTCAAGAAGTTCTCTGGTTGGATGTATAGTCAGCAAATTAGTAATTGCAGTATTGAGTAAAAGTTGAACCACATATCAGAAATAGGTGCCCATTAAATAGTACTGCCATAAATGAATATAGGGTTAAAATATTACAGTATATATGAACTACACTACTGTTTTAATCATTAGTTGATTAACTTAACTAAACAGTTTCATATGATTGTCAATATCAGTACATCACTTATAATGGACAGGATTTGGCTAGATGACTTCTGAGAATCCTTCTAATGTAATATGCTCGGACTTTGTGAATTAAGCCCCAAAGCATACCTTATACTTAAAAGCACTTATCCATCACTAAAAATTATAAACTGCATTCTAGTGAACAACTCTGGTAATGTTGATCCACATATATGGACATTTCCTAGATATAAAGTTGAACTTTTTAGCCAGAAGATTTATATATTGGTACATCTCTTCCTTCCTTTTCTTTCCTTCTTTTCTTCCTTTTTGCTTTCTTTCCTTCCTTTCTTCTGCCATCCAACCATCTATACATCCTTTAGTTGCTCTCAAAAGCAACTCATTATGCTTGTTTTTAAAAACTGCTGGAAATATTTGCAACTACTAACATTTTATTAGAAAAGACACAATTATCAAAAGTTTTCACAGAAATATGATTCACATGTTTAAGAAAAAATAGATATAAAATTTGTTTTTCCTTTAGGATGAGCATTTTCCCAGATTAGAATTAGATTTGTTAAGTATATCTAATATCTTTAATTTTAAATATTCTGCCATCTTATCTGGGCTGGGAGGGTTTATTTATATGTTTCAACTCAGTGGAAACAGGTGAAATATAAGAATACCTTTCAAAATTATTTCAATATTGACTAATGTTTCAGCAATTTGAGGAGATGATAAGGATTATCAAGGCCTTACCCACTGAATTCTTTACAATTGACTGTGTACAAAATTTACTAAAAGAGGCACCTTTCAAAATCCCTATTATTGTGCTTTACAGGAGTCTCCCATTTTCCTCCTTTATCATGATAATGTGCACTCTTCATATGTTTGAGTAAAATAACTCGTACTCAATTTATTCATATTTGATTCTCTCCTCAAAACTTTATGACCATTCTTCAAATAATTTCTTGTCCCTTTTTCCCTTTTTTGAATGCTTCTATTATATAATATGGGTCAAATACTTGTACCTTTATTCTAATTAAAATATAAATAAAAATATAAATTAAAAAATAAAAATAATTTTAAGTCCCACTTACTTAAAGTGCACAGTTATTTCAAGAGATAGCACAGACTAGACTATTTTAGTAGCTCACAATAAGTTGGACAATCCTTGTGGTATATAAAATGAGAATCAACCTGTGTGGCAGAATATGGTTCCCCGACCATTTCCTTTTCCTCTTGACACACAGCTAGACTGCATTTCTCAGGCTCCCAGGCAGTCAGATGTAGCCATGTAACTGAGTTCTGGCCAGTGGAATGTGGGTGGAAGTGAAATGCCTACTCCCAAGTCTGATGAGTTGTACCCCTCCCCAACCTCCATTCTCTGGAGAAATGGGGAGAGCTCTGAGGACCTACAGCAAAGAAGAGCCACCGATAGTAGGAGACTGTATCCCAACCAATAGAGGCATCCAATCATGAACACCCACATTATACAGTGTCTAAGCATGAATTAAATCAGTCTAATGTGACTGATACAACTGCAAATCACTGGGAAATGAATGCAAGGTCGTTCTCCACTCCTCTCCTCAGCTTTATTATTTCTCCTTCCCTATTCTGACACCCAGGGTAGGAGTGAATTATTGTGCGTGGATTAAAACACAGAAGCTTAGGGAAATAAGTTAATGGCAGAGCTAGGACCAAAACCTAGGCCTCCTGATTTCCATGCTAAGCTTTTCAGCTCCCTACCCCCAAGTATGCTACACCAATGGATGGTGCCAAGAACCATTAAAAGAAAGGAAAGAAAATATCAGGGAGAAAGATGCAGGTGACAGGCCGGGTGCAGTGGCTCACACCTGTGATCCCAGCACTTTGGGAGGCCGAGGCGGGCAGATCACGAGGTCAGGAGATCGAGACCATCCTGGCCAACAAGCTGAAACCCTGTTTCTACTAAAAGTACAAAAATTAGCTGGGCGTGGTGGTGCGTGCCTGTAATCCCAGCTACTCGGGAGACTGAGACAGGAGAATCGCTTGAACCAGGGAGTCGGAGGTTGCAGTGAGCCAAGATCGTGCCACTGCACTCCAGCCTGGCGACAAAATGAGACTCCATCTCAAAAAAAAAAAAAAAAAAAAAAAGAAATATGCAAGTGACAATGTCAGCTGTCATAGAATGAGGGAAATGGGCATACACCAGTGAATTTCTACCAAGACTATGAAACATCTTCTCAGTGACTTCGTTGTTCTTCTGGGAGAGTTAATGAAGTTAATGTCCTCTGGGTTCATTAAGTAGATGAGATTCATGATTTTGGAAAGAGATGCATCTATGATGCCTGCAGCTGATAAACAGAATTTGAGTGTTGAGGATGCAGAAGGAGAAGCCTGAAATCCAACTTAAAATAATTATATAAAATTAAGTAGACAAGGTCCCACTAATAATTATCAAAGCTTCTATTGGGTTTATGTAATTTTTTTCTAAGAAATGAACATACATTTTATATATCATATATATTAATTTTTTATGTTCTTTCATTGTATTACATAGAAAATTCTATGTAATTTCTTCCTCGGTGCCATGGCTCCCTGACACACATGACCATAATGACACTTATTTGTTTACTTAGCTTTCTAACAGGGAGCTCTTAAGGTCAAGAAAAATTGTTTAGATAGCATATTAAGCACTTGTTTAACGTTGCTTATGAAAATATATGAGACCTGAAAATTAGATCAACTCCACCTCTGACCATATTAACTGGAGATCATTTTCTTTTTATGTCTTGCAAACCAAGAATATATAAGAGTGAAAGATGCTTTCTTTAGGAGGTTTGTTTTGTTTTTTATCCATTATTGTTTACCTTAACTGGAACATAAACATTTCAAAGGAAATCAACTGAATAGGGGGATAAGTCTAGACATCGAGTGAGGAGTTCTTACATGTTCATTGGAGATGTTAAAATATTCAGCCACGAGTGGTGGCTTACGCCTGTAATCCCAGAACTTTGGGAGGCCGAGGCGGGTGGATCACCTGAGGTCAGGAGTTCGAGAGCAGCCTGACCAACGTGGAGAAACCCTGTTTCTACTAAAAATACAAAGTTAGCAGGGCGTGGTGGCACACGCCTGTAATCCCAGCTACTCGGGAGGCTGAGGCAGGAGAATTGCTGAACCCAGGAGGCGGAGGTTGCGGTGAGCCGAGATCACGCCATCGCACTCCAGCCTGAGCAACCAGAGCGAAATTCCGTCTCAAAAAAAAAAAAAAAAAAAAAAAAAATCAGAATTTATTCTCTCTTGCCATCACCCATCGCCCAATTTCCATTCCATATACCTTCTGGATGGCTAGCTTTTGTGAAACTTAGCTTTTATAAAGGCCAGGGATGAGTCTGATTTTAGGATATTTCTATAATATTCTGATTAGGGGTCTCATGTACTCAGATCTTAGTAAGTCACAGACACATATCTCTACTTCTTACCTGTTCTTCCCTCCACCACCACTTGTCGGGAAGAGATCCCTCCACTCACTGTTGTTACCACCACGGAGTACAGGCTGCCGGACTTGAGAGAGTGGAAGCTGTATCTGCTGGTCTCACTGGAGATGCTTTCATTTTTAATGACCACATTTTCATGGATCAGTAAGACTTGGTAAAATTCTACGTCTCCTTGTGCGTGGGTCCAGTTAGTAAACAGACTACTGGTCATTCCTTGGTTGGCCACATGCAAGTCAGTCACTTGGGCAGGCACTAAAACAGTAGACAGAAGAAAAAACAAATGACACTTAGTCACCTTAAGAAAGTGTAAGAAAAATGAGTCAAGAAATGGAGACAGACTTGAAAGTGCTAAAAATAATTTTTGTGTTGTTGCTATAGACTCTCAGTTCTATTTCCTGTGGCATATGGAGAACTACTCCTCTAGAGAGGCTCTAGTACTTTGAAAAAGCTGCTTATATAGGGAATCAAAACTATTTAAGATCCAAAGATGAGATGATGCATGCTTATTAAGTGGTTTTGATTTTAAATTTTAGATAATGAAGGCTGCTATTTTTGAAAACTGCTTAGTTAATCTGATTTTATCCGTCCTTACCCCATGAGAATTCAAAGCTATCTAATCTACCTGAGCCAATGATTGTTATGGGGTGGTATTGGGAATTCCCTTCAGTCTGTTGATTATGGTCTAGCAAACTGATTAGTTCTATACTGGCACATTCTTAAAGGGGCTGTTATTATACATGAACATGTGATAATAATATAAATTATAATATATATTAAAAAATAATGATAATAACAACAACTACTGAAGGCCTACTATGTGCCAGTTATGAGCTATATGTCTCATAAAGGTTACATTATTTGACACCCATTCAGAACTCTATAAAGTTGATTTTATTATTCCATTTATTAACAAGGAAACCAAGGATCATAAAATGTAAGTAATTTAGCCTATATCACAGTGCTAACAAATAGCCAACCTGGAACTGAAAGCTAGATTTATCTAACCCCTAAGCCTGGGTCCTTTTCCTAATTAACAACATTTATTTCTTCCAACTTATCATTTAACAAATCTTATACACAAATCTTGAAGTTGGCACTTGGTCAACATACATTCTTCTTTGTGCCTCTTTCCTGAATTACAATAATCAAAGGGACTGGAACCTTGGCACCCCTCTTTCTCAAAGTTCATTGACTTCTGGATTAAGATACAAAAGCGTTCATTAAAAAAATCCTACTGTATATGGATCAGATTCAATTCTAAAGATTCAATTATAATTCTAAATTTTATATGAAAGGCAAACAGCTACAGTGGCCAAAGCAATTTTGAAAAAGATGAATAAAGTTAGAGGACTAACACCACCTGATTTCGCTAAAAATCTTGTAATCAAGACAGGATAATACTGGCAAAGGGCAGACAGAAACATAGATTGATAGAACAGAATTGAGAGCCCAGAGATAGAAGAATATGCTATCAATGGATTTTTTAGAGATTCAAAGGCAATTTCATGGAGAAAAGATAGTCTTTTCAATACATAGAGGTAGAATTATCAGATGTCTATATGCAAAGAAAAAAACCTTCACCTATATCTCACATCATATATAAAAATTAACTCAAAATGGGTCGCAGACCTACATTTAAAACCTAAAACTATAACCTTCTAGGAGAAAACCTTTGTGACCTTGATTTAGGCAAATATTTTTAGATATGACACCACAGCATGATTTATGAAAGAAAAAAACTGATAAATTGGACATCAAAATGAAAAACCGACAGAAAACATTTTGACCAAGGACAAACAAACAATCCTATTTTAAAATCCGGCAAAATATTTGAACAAAAACTTCCCCAGAAAAGATAAATGGGTGACAAATAAGCTTGTGAAAGGATTCTCAAACCCATTAGACATTAGAAAAAGGCAAATTAAAACCACATGAGCTATCATTATCTTATTATAATGGCTATTCCATTAGAATGGCTAAATTTTAAAACAAACTGCTAATACCATGTACTACATGCTGAGAACATGGAGGAAGTGGAAATTTCATACATTGCTGGTGGGAATGTAAAATTTTACAATACTTTGGAAAGCAGTTTGGCAGTTTTCTACAAAGTTAAACATGCATTTACCATATGACCCAGCAATATGGGTGGTGGGGATGATAAAAATGACCTTAGGTCTAAAACAATGTCTTGGACTTCCCTTTCTGGCAGTATGATAGGCTAGATTCCATGAAAATCCTTCTAATAAACACAACTATACATATTGGATAAAATATGAAAATGTAAATGAATGACTTGTCAGGAATGTAAGAGATTCTCAAAGGCCAAAAAGTAAAGGATAGAGAGGTAATTGGATCATAAAGTGAACTGTTGTGTTGAGAGCACCTTTCAAATGCAAATGTAAGCTTTGATTTTATAGCACTGCAGGATATTGGAGAAAGGAGGTAAAGTGTAGATTTTTCCAGGCTGAAGAAACTCATTGCTGACCTTGCATAACATTGGAAAGGCTACATTCTAAGTATAAGTGCAATAAATAGTCTCTTTTTACTTCCCATACAACTTCAGCCTTCTTAATACTGGATGGAGAAAATGATTTCCTCTGAGAATTCATAACCTTAAGATAGTTTCAATGTGTTTGCAACCTGAATTTATAAAACCCAGGTGATCAAAGGACCTAAAGTTGACAATTTAGATTAAAGTAGGTCTGGTTTGATAGCAGTCTTGTGCACCTGAAAGAATCAAATGAAAATTCTTTCTGAAACTCACCTTCAAACATGGCCTTAAATAATTTCCACAGAATAAAATTCTAGGGAAAACAGGCTTACAGTAAAAAGAAATCACATACATTTAAAGAAATAAAGCAACATAAACAAAAGGCAGGAAAATCAAAAGACAACAGAACTTAACTTCTGAAGATTTCAGCTACTATAATTATCAGACATAGGATGGAAAATAAACATTGTTAATTTGCATATAACAATACAGGAGGGGAATGAAAATATAACTAAAGAGCAACAGAGCACAACATAAATTTGAAAGAGAGCCAAAGAGAATGCTTAAAAGTGAACATAACAATTAAAATTTAAAACAGTGGGTAGATTTTAAAATAGATTAGACAAAGCTGAAGAAAGAATTAATGAAATGAATCAAAGATATGAGAAAGTTACCTATACTGTAGTTCAGAGAGAAAACACATGGAAAATATGAAATATATTGATGTGTTCATATATGTGTGTTCTAGAATACCAGAAGATGACAGAGGGGGGAATGGAGAAGGGGCAAGAGGCAATATCAGAGAGTTAATAGCTGAGAATTTCCAGGATTGTAGAAAGACACTAGTTGGAAAGTACAGAAATGCCAATCAATCTTAAGCAAGAGAAACAAAAAGACATATATCTACACCTTGATCATTATCGTGAAACAACTGAACCCCAAAGGCAAAAAAGCAGTCATAGCAAACAGACTCATAGAGAAATAAAAATCAGACTGACAGCTGACTCAGCGCAACAATAAATCCCAGAAAGACTAAAATAATATCTTCTATGTGCTGAGAGAAAGTAACTTTAAACACAGAGTTGGAACTTAAGGAAAATATCTTTCAAGACCGAGAGCTATATAAAAATGAGAGCTATATAAAAATATGCCCAGCAAAAACAAAATTTGAGAGAGTTTGTCCCTAGAAACTCTCAATGAAGAAATTTGAATAACGTTCTCCAGGATAAAGGAAAATAATCCCAGATAAAACATCTCAGATGCAGGAGGAAAAAATGAGAAAAAAGGTAGTAAATTGGTAGGTAAATCTAAACAGATGTTGACTATATAAAGCAATAATTATATTTTTGTGGGATCAAAAGAGGAGAGAAAAATAAGATACAGGACAATAGTATATGCATTGAAAAAAGAAATTTCTTTTTTTTTTTTTTTGAGGCAGGTTCTCGCCCTATCACCCAGGCTAGTGTGCAGTGGCAGGATCTCAACTCATGCAACCTCCACCTCCTGGGTTTAAGTGATTCTTATGCCTCAGCCTCCCGAGTATCTGGGATTACAGGTATGTGCCACCACTCCCAGCTAATTTTTGTGTTTTTAGTAGAGACAGTGTCTTGCCATGTTGACCAGGCTGGTCTTGAATTCCTGGCCTCAAGATCCACCCATCTCGGCCTCCCAAAGTGCTGGGATTACAGATGTGAGCCACGGCGTCCAACTAAAAAGGGAAATCTTGATGACTTTGCTTCCAATTACACTGAAAAAATGAAAGCAGTTAGAAGATAACTGCTCACCCTACAACGATCCACCTATTGGCATCTGCACCCACATATTCTCTCTTTCCTAGCTGATACGGTTTGGCTCTGTGTCCCCACCCAAATCTCATCTTGAATTGTAATCCCCATGTGTCCAAGGAGGGAGGTGACTGGATCATGGGAGCGGTTTCCCCCATGCTGTTCTTGTGTTAGTGAGTGATTTCTCACAAGATCTGATGGTTTTATAAGGGGCTCTTTCCCCTTTCATCTCCATCACTTCCCCTCCTGCCACCTTGTGAAGAAGGTGCCTGCTTCCCCTTCACCTTCCACCATGATTTTTAAAAATTAATTAATTAATTAATTTTATTACACTTTAAGTTCTAGGGTACATGTGCACAACATGCAGTTTTGTTACATAGGTATACATGTGCCATGTTGGTGTGCTGTGCCCATTAACCCATCATTTACATTAGATATGTCTCCTAATGCTATCCCTCCCCCCACCCCCGACCCCACAACAGGCCCCGGTGTGTGATGTTCCCCACTCTGTGTCCAAGTGTTCTCATTGTTCAATTCCCACTTATGAGTGAGAACATGTGGTGTTTGGTTTTCTGTCTTTGGGATAGTTTGCTCAGAATGATGGTTTCCAGCTTCATTCACGTCCCTACCAAGGACACGAACTCATCCTTTTTTATGGCTGCATAGTATTCTGTGGTGTAACATGTGCCACATTTTCCTAATCCAGTCTATCATTGATGGACATTTGGGTTGGTTCCAAGTCTTTGCTATTGTGAATAGTGCCGCAATAAACATACATGTGCATGTGTCTTTATAGCAGCATGATTTATAATCTTTTGGGTATATACCTAGTAATGGGATGGCTGGGTCAAATGGTATTTCTAGTTCTAGATCCTTGAGGATTTGCCAGACTGTCTTCCACAATGGTTGAACTAGTTTACAGTCCCACCAACAGTGTAAAAGTGTTCGTATCTCTCCACATCCTCTCCAGCACCTGTTGTTTCTTGACTTTTTAATGATCGCCATTCTAACTGAACTTCCACCATGATTATAAGTTTCCTGAGGCCTCCCTAGTCATGTGGAACTGTGAGTCAATTAAACCTCTTTCCTTTATAAATTACCCAGTCTTGGGTAGGATCTTTATAGTAGTGTGAAAACAGACTAATATACCAGCTGACATTGAGATTAGATTCCCCATGCTCCTTTCTAAAGCCAATTCCTTCACTTGTGCTCTAGATCCCAATACCTCTTGCCTACTCTGGAATAACTGCAGCAATTCTTCCCTCTCACTTTACATCATCATGATTTCCCTTCTACATCTTCTAGATCATTCCCTCCAGCATAAAACATGCTGTTATTTCTTCTGCCTTTAAAAAATCATCCTTCTTTCAACCATAGTTCCTCTTCTAGATGCTGCCCTATTTCTCTGCTCTCCTTTACAGCAAAACTCCTTGAAACGGTTGTTCTTTACTCTTTTTCAAGTTTAGCAAACTAAATCCAAGCAAAGTAAAAAGAAGGAACTAATAAAGATAAGAACTGCAATTGGTAAAATAGAAAACAAACACAATAGAAAGGATCCATAAAGCAATGCCCAGTACATAATAGGCAGTTAATGAATACTTGTAAATTGCATGTTAAATAGTAATTCAGCAGACAGAACACTTTAAAATGTAAAATTTATAAAGGTTACTACCTGTTCTTCCTTTTACTGAAGAGGAATTTTTTAAGTCTCCACTAATACTGGTGACTGTAGCCATGTATTTTCGTCCAGGCACCAGGTCAGTAAAAGTGAATTCTTTGGCATCTTTGGAGGGTGACTTGTGGATCAGTAAGAGGTCTCTGTCAGCTAGGGAAATGATGTATTTCTCCCATTCTGCTACAGGGGTCTGCCACATGATGCTCAGTGAGGTTTCATTGGCATGTTTGACACGGAGCTGGAGGACAGCCAGGGGGACTGAGGAAAAAGCAATGGAGACGGGTCATTGATGGACTGAGGCATATTCATAGGGTATACTTTTGATAGTTCTCCTCTTCCATCCTTAAGTGTGTTTCAGTTCAACATTTATTTTATGAATGTCTCTGAGCATTAAAACAAAATCTTATCAAAAAAACTTTGTTCATGTAATGTAACCAGAAATACAGACTCAATTAGAAAACATCTTGCCAGAAGAGTCATTGATTTTTGACTGTATAATACTTTGAGTTTATCTTTTTGTATGAATTCTGTAATACAAAAATATTTACTCCAATCTTGTCATTCAAAAAATCACAAAGAAAAGTTCCTGTTTAAGTATTTAGGTGGAGTTAGGAGTATTTGTTCCCCCCTAGGTTGAGGAGACCAAGTGCAACTTTCCCTCATTTCTGAGGTGGGGGACACTGATGTGTTCATGGAAGGGTGAGTTGGCTGGCAATAATAGCATTTAATTGAGGACTTATCTCAAAATTGATTCCTTTAAAAGGTTTTATTATTAAAATTTCTAGGAGACATTAAGAATAAACTGTTGGTCGGGTGTGGTGGCTCACATCTGTAATCCCAGCACTTTGGGAGGCCGAGGCGGGTGGATCACTTGAGGTCAGGAGTTTGAGACCACCCTGGCCAATATGGCAAAACTCCATCTCTACTAAAAATACAAAAATTAGCCAGGCGTGGTGGCTCACATCTGTAGTCTCAGTGGGAGGCTGAGGCATGAGAATTGCTTAAGCAGGGGAGGTGGAGGTTGCAGTGAGCTGAGATGGTGCCACTGCACTCCAGCCTAGGCAACAGAGCAAGACTCTGTCTCAAAAAAAAAAAAAAAAGAAAAGAAAAAAAAAAAGAAAAGAATAAAGTGTTGCTGCTTTAAATTATGAAAGAATCAAGTATTAAAAATTTTCTTGTAAATTTTGCATCCATAAATTTTCTATAAATCCATTCTAATTGAGTCCCTAACTCTCCATCTTCCTTCTTCGGTATAGAGAAATAATTTGATTATTTACATCGAGGCCTACTTCAAGTTACCTGAATAAGGTAAACCGGAGACACAGTTTAAGAAAAGTTTGGGCCGGGTGCAGTGGCTCATGCCAGTAATCCCAGCACTTTGGGAGGTTGAGGCGGGTGGATCACCTGAGGTCAAGAGTTTGAGACCAGCCTGGCCAATATGGTGAAACCCCATCTCTACTAAAAATGCAAAATTAGCCAGGTGTGGTGGCACATGCCTGTGATCCTAGCTACTTGGGAGGCTGAGGCAGGAGAATCGTTTGAACCTGGGAGGCAGAGGTTGCAGCGAGCCAAGATCATGCCATTGCACTCCAGCCTGGGCAACAAGAGTGAAACTCTATCTCAAAAATAAAAAAGAAAGAAAAAGAAAAACAAAAGTTTGGCCTGGCGCCGTGGCTTGTGCCTGTGATCCTAGCACTTTGGGAGGCCAAGGTAGGCGGACTGCTTGAGGCCAGGAGTTTGAGACCAGCCTGGCCAACATGGTAAAATCCTGTCTCTACTAAAAGAACAAAAATTAGCTGAGCCTGGTGTCACACGCCTGTAATCCCAGATACTTGGGAGGCTGAGGCACAAGAATTGCTTGAACCTAGGAGGTGGGGGTTGCAGCGAGCCGAGATTGTACCACTGCACTCCAGCCTAGGCCTGGGAGACAGAGCAAGACTCTGTCTCAAAATGTAAAAATAATAAATAAATAAATAAAAGTTCTCCTGAGAATTATGCTGACATGCTGAGAGCCCCTAATGTTCTGTGATCTTCCATTTCCAAGTTATTTGAGGTGAGTGATAAAATATTGGAGATGACAGAGATGCTTGTCCTGTGAAATACTAAAAGTCGCTTAGTTTAAGCTCTGTAGGTCTTTGATCATCATCCAGTGGATATTAATATTTGGAAGATGAGGAGATTACTGCAAGACACATTGGCAAGCTAAGTGGGTGTCATGATCCTTTTCTTTGACATTGTTCTAAGAAGAACAGTGAATCCATGTAGTTATTTCCCTATTATCAGGCGAACTAAGAAAGAAGGTATTTGAATTTCACTCTAAATATGGAGTATTTCACATTACAAGGATTATCAAGGAAATGTTGAACTTGGAAGTGCAACTCTCTTATTTGACAATATGAGTACAAGTATTTGACAGTATGAGGTTACTGAAACATGAGTCTTGGTATTCTTGCTGTCACGATTATATTGCAAAGCTTTGGGCAAGTTATAACCTCTTTGAGCCTGTTTTCTCATTTCAGTATCCTTATTCTTCCCTTCCCTAAAATCCAAATATATCCCTCTCCACTTTAATCACTCTTCATTGGTACCTGAAACCCCCACATTAGTCAACATGAGGTCAAGGCAATGGTTCCCTAATGCTGATCACTAGCAAAAGGTTCTTCTTTTGTGGGAAGGGTCAGTGTTTGTTTTCAGAATGTATCCATCTTACTCTTTTGGTGTTTGAAATGGCTTTCTTTCATGAAATAATGGAGTTACTAGTGGAAGTGATTTTAAATGTTCTAATTTGACAAATTAGGTGTTAGAAACCCCATGTTAGCCTTAAAGTCCTTAATATCTCAAATTCAGAAAACACCAGGGTATGATATTAGCAGTTACGGCAGTTACCTGGGTTACCTGGGAGAGGGAACAAATTACTCTTCCATTGGTATTAACATCTTCATATTTGCCTACCTGTCCTGCCTTGGCAACGCTCAGAATTCTTCAAATTTCCACTCTCAACAATGACTTCCACCTCATACTGTCTTCCCGGTACGAGCCCCGTGTCATCCATGACATACTGTGTTTCTTCCTTTCCCACAGTGATGTTGAGCAGCACCACAGAATCATTGAAGAGTAGGATCCGATACTGCTCCCAGTCTCCAGCAGGGGGCGACCAGCTCACTACAAGAGACCTCATCCTGCCATTATTGTTCGCCTCCAGGTTTGCAACTTTGTCTGGAACTAAATGGTGAAATGATGTCAAAAAGGAGATATTACAGACCAAAAGTAAGGATACTCATTTACTTTTCTTGGGCAGCAGTAGATAGGAGACACAATATCTGCAGTTCAAAACATTTCTATCCCCTCTTGATGTCTGTGGATTGCAAATGAGTGTTCTTTATTTCGGAGACATTTGACACACAAGAAATGTCCGCTAAAATCATTTTAGTAATATCAGTAATGTAATCTTCTGTTGTAGTGTTAATAATCTAGTGATATGTGGCATCCTTTGGAAGAGATATTGGATGGCGTGATCATGAGGCATTCCTTTCTTTCTTTTCCAACTAAAAAGATTAATGTTCTTGCAAGATTAAGTTCTTTTTTTTTTTTTTTTTTGCTTAAAAACATTCAAGGTCTCTCTATAATCTGCAGAATAAAATGTCAAGCCCTCTGCTTACATTTTTGGCTCTTTAAGTTCAGACCCCATATCCTTCCAGTCTTAACTGAGACTACTTTCTGAAGCCATCCTCTCTCCTTCCCTACCCTTTGGAAAGCTGGCTTCCGGTTGTATGTTCTGTAGACCTGCAAGTCTCCTGGGCCCTTCTGCCTCTGGGCCTTTGCTTATTTTGTCCCCTCCACCCCAAAAGCTCTTCCCTCTTTTCCCTCTTTGTCACAAATGTTACATTTTTTAGGTCCTTATTAAAGATCATTTCTATTTCCTCCAAGTTTTTTTTTTTTTTTTTTTTTTGAGACAGGGTCACACTCTATTGCTAGGCTGGAGTGAAGTGATGCAATCATGGCTCAACCACAGGGCTCAAGCAATCCTCCCAGCTCAGCCTCCTGAGTAGCTAGGACCACAGGCACATGTCACCATGCCCAGCTAATTAATTTTTTTTTTTTTTTTGTAGAGACGAGGTCTCATTATGTTGCTGAGGTTGGTCTCAAACTCCTGGGCTCAAGCAACCCTCCACCTCAGCCTTCTAAAGTGCTGGGATTATAGCCATGAGCCACCGCACCCTGCTCCCATTTCCTCCAAGTTTTTACTGCTCTTATGAAAGAAAATTTTATCTTTCCTTTTTGACCATATAGCTCTTACTTCAGATCTCTAATAGCGGAGAGAATGGACTCTGGAATCAAATAGCCTGGTTTAAATTCTAGCTCTACCACTTACTGGCTGGATGACTATGGACAAATTATTTGACCTCTTTGAATTATCTGTATAATGGTAATAATAACAGGACATCTCTCACAGTTTTGTTGTGAGAACTAAATGAAATAATGGATATAAATTATTTAGTCAGTGCCTGATACATGCAAATATCAATACAGTCACTATTATTAAAATGTACTATTTTTATTTTTGTACATGTGTGTATTCCACATCTGTGTGATTAAAATGAAAGTTTTCTAAAGCAGGAGTTGGACAATTTTTTCTATAAGGATCAGGTAGTAAATATTTCAGGTTTTGCAGGACACATATGGTCTCTGTCTCATCTTTTTCTTGTTTGTTTCCTTATTTGTTTGTACAACCCTTTAAACATGTAAAAACCACTCTTAGCTTGAGGGCTAAACAAAATCAGGCCACAGACCAGATTTGGCACCAGATGGGGTAGTCTGCTGGATCCTGCCTTAAAGGCAAGTAGCATGTCTTATTCGTTTTAACAATAGTACAGTAATTTACACATATAAGGCACTGGATAGATAAGTGAGGACATAAATTAATAAAATAATGTATGGAAAACATGGTTAAATGCTAACTGGTTCTCACTGTAAGGATGAATCAGAAATGTTTTATATACTGGTATCAATGCTAATGCATTTATGCTACTTAAGTGACGTGACATGAAAAAGCATAAGACAGAAACAACATGCAGATCATTCAGAAATCCAAACTCAGTTGCCTAAGTGACTCAGAAGAATGGGCCATACTCCAGACACCTTCAGTTACATAGGCTCCACTTCTCAGATTGGGAAAGGAGTTTTCCTGCTGACTTATTTTGTCCTATTTTAAGGTGGATCAGAGAGTGATTTGAGCAACCAAGGAACATTCTGGAGCCCAAGACTCACATGTTCTGCCCACTGCCATCTTCTGAGCAGACAGTTCACCAGAGACACAGCTGACAGTAACTTGATAAAGTCGTCCGGGGACTAACTCTTTAAAGTGAGTTTCAGTAATCCAAGGTGCTAATACTCTGGATTCCTTGATGGTCCCTTTGTGAGACAGGGTGATATTGTAAGAATCCACATTTCCAGGAGGTCTTTGCCATTTGACTTTTAGAGAGGTCAAACTGCCATCATTTGTCACCTTCAGATTTGAGACTTCCATGGGGGCTAATCAGGAAAGAACAGAAAGGAGACTTTTACTCAGGATCTCTCACCAGTCCTATGGCCAAATTTTGACCTGTAATTTTATTTCTGCAAGCCACATTCCTTGCTCTGGAGAAAACAAGCACTTCAAGAGGCAAATATTATCCTCTTCAGATGGTGAAAAAATAAAAATAAAAAAAGGTTTTAAAGAGGCAAAAAGTAATGTTGTAAAACCAAAGGTAGGCTATATGCCTAGTGGCAAGGCCAAAACCTTGGCAGGCAGAAGCCTGGATTCTGGTTCAGACTGGGCCATTAGTCAGCTGGGAAACTCTGGACAGCTCTTTCTAGTTCACTGAGCCTTATGGTGTTTCTTATTGGCAAATGAGGCTAGGTCAAAGACCTACAATGGTCCTTTCCAGTTCAGAAATTCTTTAAGTGGAATGCACAAAGAGGTCTGCCATCTGCCTCATTTCTTATCGCCTTTATATATTAATATTCAATAATATTGAGTACATAGTAAATCGATCAATTGATTGGTGATTACAAAATTTTATGTGATAAAACTACTTTAATTTTTATATTAAATCATGATAAAGTTAATGAGTTGTGTTACTACTTCATCAGAGGAAAATGATTAAAAAGGAGATACCCTTTGGTGAATACTCTTTCTAGAATATAAATTAATGAAGCTTCCTTAACAGAATGGGCGGCCAGGAGCAGTGGCTCGTGCCTGTAATCCCAACACTTTGGGAGGCCAAGGCGGGTGAATCACCTGAAGTCAGGAGTTCAAGACCAGCCTGGCCAACATGGTGAAACCCCATCTCTACGAAAAATACAAAAATTAGCTGTGCGTGGTGGCAGGTGCCTGCAATCTTAGCTACTCGGGAGGCTGAAGCAAGAGAATCACTTGAACCTGGGAGGCTGAGGTTGCAGTGAGCTGAGATCGCACCATTGCACTCCAGCCCGGCCAACAAGAGCAAAACTCTGTCTCAAAAAAAAAAAAAAAAAAAAAGAATGGGCATAGCACTCTGATTTTGCATAAGGCAGTCAGGAATGCAATTTGCTCTTGATGTACATAAATAACTTTTAAGATATATAGAACATTTTTGGCCAGGAATATCTACATATATTTGAGGTGTGCTATAAAAGGTATGTAAATGTACTGGTGTCCTCAAATATCTTTCCCACCAGCCTCCTATAGTTCCAGAAACTAATGTCTAAGGCACTACATATATTAGAGTTTCTCTTAAAATTAGATAACTTACCAAGAGAGGAGATTTAATTCACACATTAGACTTGCTAGAAGCATTAGATTCTACTAAAATGTAAGCGCTGTGAGGGCAAAGACTTTGTCTCTCTTGGATATTATATCAGCAATGCCCAGCGTCTAGCTTACATTCAATAACTATTGGCTGAATGAATGAAAGTTTGTATAAATTACTCATTAATACTTAGCATAGATTCATTTATTAGTCTAGGGTAGGCTGTGGGAGTAGGTCCTGTGGTATTGGGTCCCAGGTCATATGGTTAGATAGAAAATTTTGGAAATGACTGTCACACAGGAGTAGGGTATGTGTAGCATGGAGAAAGTAACTCTGGTTCACTGTGAGTGATGTCATAAAGACAGTAGTTGCCTGGTTAAGAAAAGGAAGTAGGAATCCTTAGCAAGGAGATGGAGTATTAAAAAGAGAAGAAGAGAAGCTAGGTCCATATCAGTAATTAACTTTGCCTACTTCAAAATGTTGCCAAGGGCTAGCCTAAACTTTAGAATAAAAGAGAATCCTTCTTTTTCTGAGTAGAAAAGTGGATATGGGTCTTCTATTCCTTATAAGAATTTCAATTTGTCCTATATTACGGTTATTCATATAATAAACTTGACTTATTAAACATTCCCTTGATTTCACTTTATTCTTCTTCAGCTAGCTAGGGGGAACTTACCTGTCCTGACTAGTTTCCACCTGTAGTTTTGCAGCCCTGCGGCCTCAGTCACAACAGTGAGGTTGTAGAGGTAGCCAGGGGTCAGCCCGTGAAAAGCATAGGAAGTAGCATGTTTGTCCACAACACCGCCATGAACTAGGATCCCTTTATCCATTAGCATCAGCCGGTATCGTTCCACATTCCCAGAACCATGGGACCAGGAAATCAGGAGAGAATTGGCTTTTGTGGAAATACCAATATCTTTCACTGGAGATGGCACTAGTGGGATAAAATGCATGTCCAAATGTCATTCATAATTCCCTTATAGGAGACATAGACACATTTAATTAGAAGTCACATATTCATTTATGTTCCTCTGTACATCTTAACTTGGTAATAGCATTAGTAAATAACAGGATTCTGGAAATTTCACTGGAACTTTGATTAGTGCTCTTTTCAAAGTCTGCAGCCTCAAGTTACATCATAATTTACTTGTCTGCCTCCCCCACTTAATAGGTATTAAGGTGGCTTTTGCCAGTGAAGTATATAACATTGCACAGCAGTAAGTGGAAGAGAGAAAGGAAAGAACTATAGAAGATGAAAAATGGAGAGGAAGATTTAAGAAAGAGAGAGAAAATGTGGCACATATACACCATGGAATACTAGGCAGCCATAAAAAAGGACGAGTTCATGTCCTTTGCAGGGACATGGATGAAGCTGGAAACCATCATTCTCAGCAAACTATCACAGGAACAGAAAACCAAACACTGCATGTTCTCACTCATAAGTGGGAGCTGAACAATGAGAACACATGGACACAGGGAGGGGAACATCACACACCGGGACCTGTTGGGGGGTGAGGGGGATAGGGAAGGGATAGCATTAGGAAAAATATCTAATGTAGATGACGGGTTGATGGGTGCAGCAAACCACCATGACACGTGTATACCTATGTAACAAACCTGCATGTTCTGCACGTGTATCCCAGAACTTAAAGTATAAATATCCCAGAACTTAAAGTATAATAAAAAAATTTAAGAAGAGAGAAAATGAGGGGAGAGCAAATGACATGAAAGACATGTACTTTATGGAAGGAGGTAGTGATGTGCCATGTATATCATAATATGTGGGTGCACAGATGCCTTATTTTTCACCACATTGAAGAAACAAAGACTTGTTTCAAACATAGGAATATTTAGGAAACATTATGACTTGATGTTATGAGAAGAGTATACAAAAGAATAAAAACATCTGAAAAATAAGTTTTATGGCACAAACTTAGAAAATGGGGCAGAAAGTCTTGTTGCTTTGGATTTGAGTTAGAAGGGCCATTAGGGAGTATCTATTCCAAGTTGGAGAAAACTCCAATTCCACAGAAGTCCCATGACTTCTTCAAAACCACTCAACAAATTACCAGCATAGCCACGCATCCTATTTTCAGTCCAGTCTGTCCACTGTATCCCACAAGCTCCTTTTAAAAATTTAACTAATTGCTAATTAATTAACTTTGCTCTGGAGTAGCAATCTTACTCCTATTCCTTGAATAAAGTATAACTTGAAAAGTATCCTATTAACTACTCAGCTATAAAATAAACAGGTCTTACCTGTTGATTCATTGGTATAAACTGAAGAAGAACGTTTTCCTCCAGAAACAGCTGTGATGGCAATATTGTATTTACTACCAGCAGTGAGATTGAAAAAAGTGTATTCATTCCATGAAGTACTTTCTTGAATTTGAACCCCCTGTATCTTTTGGTTATTTTCATCAAATAATTGCACCTCATATGAGGTGACTTTTCCGGAAGAAGGAGTCCACCAAACATGCAAGCTGGTTGAAGTCATCTTCTCTTTACTGACTCCAAACCTAGCAGGAGGTAAAGGATCTGCAAGGCAAATACACACACACACACACACACACACACACAAAAAAAAAAAAAAAGAAAGAAAAAGAAAAAAAAAGAACATGGCTTGAAGACTTTTGCAAATAACTGCTTATTTTACTGCAGTCCAGGTTCATTTTTCTCAAAAATCTGTTATTTGTGAAATAAATTGGCATTTTGCTTCACTTCCAAACCTACCCTTTCACTTTCTTAAAAAAAAAAAACAACCCATTTAGCTACTAGTCATATGAATTCCTTTTTCTACTGAAACTTTTTTTGTTGTTGTTAAGGTAGCTCTCATCTTGAAAGTCCAAGCAAAGTTATATTTTCTTTGGCTTGCAGTTTAGCAACTTTTTCAAACATTGACAAACATCCAGGTTATGCCTGGATAAATACTGAAGATCTCAACAGAAAATCTAGATATTAAGAAATAATTTGAAATATACACTGAACTTCTTCCTAGGTTGTAGATTGTTAGTGTCTAGTATATGTAACTTTGGGTGGTTTTTAGATATTAGACAACCACAAAAGATACACATCTGATTATAAACCTAGGACAGGGTTGCTTACCAAAATGGATTCTCCCAGTAGCTGGGATTCCCTATATCCCTAGATTTTTTTTTTTTTTTTTTAAGATGGAGTCTCGCTCTTGTCACACAGGCTGGAGTGCAGTGGCGCGATCTCGGCTCACTGCAACCTCCACCTCCCGGGTTCAAGCAATTCTTCTGCCTCAGTTTCCCGAGTAGCTGGGATTACAGACACACGCCACTGTGTCCGGTGAATTTTTTTTTGTATTTTTAGTAGAGACAGGGTTTCACCATGTTGGCCAGGCTGGTCTCAAACTCCTGACTTCAGATGATCTGCCCGCCTCAGCCTCCCAAGGTGCTGGGATTACAGGCATGAGCCACCGCATCCGGCCCCCTATATCCCTAGATTTTTAAAATCTCAATTTTGGGGCACTTTGGTGCTGCCAGAGCACCCAGAGTAAGTGGGAATGGGCAAATCTTGCACCCAGCTGTTCACCTTATTTCAACTCTCAAAGCCAAGGATCAGTTTGAGAAGTCCTGCTTTGCCTATGTTGAATCTCCACCATTGAACTTGAATAGAATAAAAAGCATATCAGGATTAGGAACTAAGTCAATGATATTTAGTGAGCAGCCATTCTTTTGGTACAGTGGGGAGTAAAGTCTAAGAAGTAAGGGGCTGCCCCTACCCTGAGTGCTGAGAGTAGAACTATTGAGAGACCTCTTTATGAGAAATTTTCAGAAATCCAACATGGTTCTTGGTCTAGAAAGTGGGATCAAGATATTGGAGACCAATATTGAAGGGTCAGGTCAGATATTGTAATGGCATGGCTATAGAAACTTCACTACTTCCTGGTAGACTATATTGTGTTCACAATATAACACCAGGAATTCTAGACCTTATTAGAAGATAGAACCTTCTTATATGTTTTAAGATGATGTTCACTTGTAATTTACATATAAAAGAAATAAGATAGCCTTACTCTATATTCAAAAGGCAGTTATAAACAGACAACTCATAAGACTATGTATGGCTGACCAATAGACACCATAGGCTTAATAGAGCCTATGAAATCTAATGTTTCTATGTTTTATGCTATGATTTATGCTAAGTACATCATACTGCAAAATTATATATGCCACATTTATAACATCAATAATTAATAATAACATAAATGTTAGCTGACAAGCAAGCTGAGGCAGCAGTAACTATGACAAAAATTAACAGAGTGCCCGAAACACAGGTGAGCTTGGAAGACAAGGTTGCATGGTTCACACCACAGCACAGCCCTTTGGTTCACTTGAAGAACATATGTTCTAGGGTTTGACAGCCCGGGCTTGAATTTGGCTCTCCTATTTGTAGCTGTGTGCTTTGGGCAATTCCTTAACCTCCCTGTGCCTCAGTTTCCTCATTTATGCAATCCTGATAATAATATATTTTTAGTAGAATTGTTATGAAGATTACATTGAATATTATATAAAAAGTAGAACTGTATCTGGCACGTAGTAAGTACTCAATGTTAGCTGTTATTATTTTCATTATTCCTATAATTAGGTGAAAATATTGCCACAGAAGCAGTGAAATGTAATGGCAGACAGCATGGGCTTTGGAGTCAGAATTAAATTTAAATCTCAGCTCTAACAAAGTCATGAGACTTTGGGCAAGCTATTTAACCTGTCTAAGCCTCCACTTTCCTATCTGTCTGGGGAGTATAATAATAATACTTATATTCCAAGGCAGTTTTGAGAAGTAACAAGATATAGAGGAGACTATGAGATTCTAATAGCCAGTGAAACTCAAGAACAATGCTGTCGTACCCAATTGAGATGACATACTTTTGCTGAAGTGGCATTTTAAGGACAAGGATGAGAGGGACAGCTGCTTCCAGTGATAGTTCAAAAGGGATCAATACTATCATCTACATGTACTATCAAGCCAGATAAAAATTTTAAAAAATAATGTCATAATCAGTAGAATCTAAACATGTATAATCCACAAAATATGAGATATAGAAATAAATTTTAAGGTTGCGTGTCTAGAGGGTGAAGTTCAGAAATGCAGACTTTATCTAATCTTTCTGAGCCAGAAAACAAAACAGTCAATCCTTTGTACATCCGCTAGAACAAAGGAACAATGAGACTGGGAAGTGCCTGGGCTGCGAGAACCTGCACTGGAAACAAACACTTAAAACCCCATTTATACTGTGATAAAGCCCTTTGCTGGCAGTTGTCCACTATTGCTATGCATGCTGCAGAAACTAAATAGTTTTCAGACTCCCTTTAAATCTAAGCCCAATAAAAACTCTGATGGATTTAAAAAGTTTTCAAAATTTTATTAGATACTTCTATCAGGGGTGCACATTTCATATAATATGACTGTGTGTGTATGTATTAAATATATGTATATAGATATATATATATGGAGAAAGAGAAAATTTTTAATGCTACTTGAAAATTTAGTCATGTACCTATAATCTTCTGATCATATGACAGATCGTACATAATTAGGAAATCCTACTTGACTTATATAATTTATGTGAATGGTTAAAGGTATCAATGCACAGATGTGTGCATTTATAGCCTCTGGTTTTTCCACTCATCACACTCATACGCATAGTAACCAGTGAAGTATTATAAAATATGAGAACTAATAATAAATCAAATCAAAAAATAATAAATCAAAGCTTTAGTCTTGATTAATATATCAATATTTATCATTAGCCATACATTTAAAGCACTTTGTAATTCTTGGTTCCCAACAGACCTGAAATATGGAATGACAAATGCATAGTCAAAATGAATAACAACAGTAAGTTCTATAATATTCATTTTATATACTTGAATAAATCTACCAGCACCAGAAAGCCCCAGAGTTCCATAAGCAGGCTTGACGTCAACACAATTTTTCTGTTCTCAAAGGAAAAGACAAAGTATGGCAAAATTCCTGAACCAAAATGAATTCTTTTTTCCTTTTCTTTTTTTTAAATGTGACTTAGGAAGCCAAGTGTGATGATGTGTGCCCTTAGTTCCAGTTACTCAGGAGGCTGAGGCAGGAGGGTTGCTTGGGTCCAGGTATTGGAGGCTGTAGTGCATCATAATAGTGCCTGTGAATAGCTACTGCACTTCAGCCTGGGCAACATAGAAAGACCCTGTTTTTTTTTTTTTAATGTTATTTAGAAAGAGAAAGAAAGCTATATTTATAGCACAAATAATATTTGCTTCTTGTTTTTGTGACAGCATGGTCATTAAAACATTAGTATTTATTGATATAGAAATGTCTAGACTCTTTAGAATTAGAAGTGATTGTATTTGCTATAGAAATAAATTCAACCTTATAACAAAAAGGGCAGCCAATCCATGGGTTGGTGCCAAAAGCTTTTCTTAAACGCACGACAGCACCACATTACATCTGTATAGGACCTGATAATCTACAACATGCTTTCTCAGTTGGAATAGGGGCTCAGAGACATTAAATGACTCACTCGTGTTGTATAGGAACAGGTAGTAAAGTTGAGCTTCCAATACCTGTCTCTAAATCCTGTTTTCTCTCTATCACACCTTAGCTGTCCTAGTGTGGGAAATGATGTCATGAATTGCATATTCAGTGTAATGACAAAAAATAAAAATAGATGTCTATGGAAAATGATAGGCATATTTATAGAATTTTTCAGATGTTGGTTTGCTACTGTAGCATAGTCAAAATGAGTAACAACAGTAATAACAGCTAAATCTAATTCTGTGATCATGAAAGTTCCCTTTTCGAAAATAATATTTTTCTTGCCTGTTCCCTTTTTTCCTTATTTTATTGCCTTTACCTGGAGTCCCTTCATTTTGTGTTGGATTACTTTGAAAGCCTTCTAAGTGTCTTCCTTATTTTCTTTTGAGACAGGGTCTTGCTCTGTCACCCGGGCTGGAGTCCAGTGAGGTGATCATGGCTCACTGCAGTCTCAACCTCCTGGGCTCAAGTGATTCTCCCACCTCAGCCTCCCGAGTAGCCAGGACCACAGGTGCACACCACCATGCCCAGCTAATTTTTGTAATTTTTTTTTTTTTTTGAGATGGAGTCTAGCTCTGTCGCTGAGGCTGGAGTGCAGTGGCGTGATCTCGGCTCACTGCAACCTCCGCCTCCTGGGTTCAAGCGATTCTCCTGCCTCAGCCTCCTGAGTAGCTGGGATTACAGGCGCCTGCCACCACGCCCAGCTAATTTTTTTATTTTTAGTAGAGATAGGGTTTCATTGTGTTGGCCAGGCTGGTCTCGAACTCCTGACCTCGTGATCCACCCGCCTTGGCCTCCCAAAGTGCTGGGATTACAAGCATGAGCTAGCGTGCCCAGCCTAATTTTTGTATTATTTTGTAGAGATAGGGTTTCGCCATGTTGCCCCAGCTGGTCTCAAACTCCTGAGCTCACATGATCCTCCCACCTTAGCCTCCCAAAGTGCTGGGATTGCATGCGAACCACCACGCCCCGCCTCTTCCTTATTTTCCGTCTTTCCTCCATGATTGCCAAATAATCTCTTTGTACATCTGCCCCATCTGTCATCTTCATTCCCCTTGAAGCATCAAAAACTTTTCATGAGTTTCTATTTCAGGATAAAGTCTAAGTTTCTTTCTAGGCACTTGAGTTCTTCTCAAACTGGATTTTATCCCTGCCTCCCAACCAAACAGCAGCATCTTTACAGAAATTGGGATACCAATCTAGTTACAAGCAGAGTGGTTAGGAGACTTGATTGGAACTGCATTTATGTAGCATTTTACGTAAAATGGAGTAAACATCCACTATTCATATGAAATAATTGGAGGATTACTTGTAAAAATCAGGGTGGGATGGGGCAAAAAACCAAACCATCCTTTGGTGCAGGTTTTTGAAAATGAGAAGAAAAACAAAATGGAAAAGAACTGTGCACAATCTCCAGTTAATTAAATACATTTCTAGAGAGGTAATTTCTTTTTTTCTTTTTTTTTTTTTTTGAGACGGAGTCTCGCTCTGTCACCCAGGCTGGAGTGCAGTGGCATGATCTTGGCTCACTGCAAGCTCTGCCTCCCAGGTTCCTGCCATTCCCCTGCCTCAGCCTCCCGAGTAGCTGGGACTACAGGCGCCCGCCACCACGCCTGGCTAATTTTTTTTTTGTATTTTTAGTAGAGACGGGGTTTCACCGTGTTAGCCAGGATGGTCTTGATCTCCTGACCTTGTGATCTGCCCACCTCGGCCTCCCAAAGTGCTGGGATTACAGGCGTGAGCCACCGCATCTAGCTGAGAGGTGATTTCTTTTACTTTGTTATTATTGCTGTTTGACCATAGTCAGTTTTCTGGCTTACTTTAAAGATGATGCATTAAATTATGCTAATACATCAGGTTGCTGTGCATTTAATGTAACATCTGTATACACTAGATCTAAAATGAGAAGCTCACTTTTAGTGAATATTAGAGAACCATGTCAGCACTGAGGGCACCCAGACAACTTAACAAGACTAATGCATCCTCATCCCCATGATATTCTTCAGTAGTTCCAGCCCAATTATTTAATATCAATAACTGAGGCTTTTTCAATATTATCTAAAATGCTATATAAATGCAATATACAGAGAAGTCCCCTGGCCCCCCCTTCTAATCAGATTGCTGTCCAAAAGCCTTCTTATGTAGAAATTCATGAGCTGTCACTTGATATGTACTTCCAAACCTGGACATCTAGGTATTAAGGCATTATTGTTAATGTTAGATGTGATAATTATATTGTGGTTATTACTCAGAGATGTAGACTGAAATATTTACAAATGAAATGAAATAATCACGACTTGGATTGTATCAAAATGATGTGCAGTGGGGGAGTGGGTGGGGATATAGATGAATCAAGGTTGGCCATAAATTGGTAATTATTGAAGGAAGGTGATGAGTACATGGTAGTTCATTATACTATCCTTTTTTACCCTTTTAAGTACTGAGTTTTTCCATATAAAAGGAAGAAAACACAATATCAAAAACAAAAATCCCTGCAAACCTAGATATATACTTACTGTGTTCATTTTAGTTTCATATCATATGTTTAGGGGTATATGCATCTTAATTTATATACATTCATACATATAGAATGGGATTTGTTTCTCCTACCAGGTCAGAAAAGTATAATATTATCTTTTATTCCCAGGGGGATTCCAGAAAACTGGCATCTAGGAATGGAAGGCAAACAGTTTTCCTTTGTTTTTTTTTTGTTTGTTTTTTTCATTCTGTCCAGACAAATTAGATTTTATTTCTTCCTAGCTAATGTGTAAAGTGCCATGCCTACCAACAGAAGTCAGACTAATAGAGAAATATTTCTAGGCACATAAAGGAAGACGAATTTCAGAGAACTGGGCTGGTTCATTCCATATAGGTAGCTCAGCTTGACCTTAAAATTCCTGAAATAAATGAACTGTAAATGGCTGATTACAAAATACTGAAGTCATCACCAAAAGTTCAACACAATCAAAGATCAATAGTGACTCACAATTGCTTCACACTAAAACATATTTAACCATTATTCTATTTTTGTGTATGCTAAGTATATATATATATTTAAAAGATTTTATAAGACATTTGGTCCTCTTTAAAAGGACTTGACTTGAAAAATAATAAAATAACACGTGGTAATTTGAAAAAGCTAATGCCCACTTAAAAATAATATACTTTTCGCAGAGTAGTGGAAAGAATACTGGAGTTGGAGCCAGTAAACCAGAGTTCAAGTTCTGACTCTATTGTATGTTAGCTGTGTGAATTCATAAACATTGTCAGTTAATTCTTATGAAGTCCAATCTCATCTCCAACCTGGAAGTAATAATAGTAAACTCACTACACACTTCATATGTGACAAAAGCTTTTCTAGATTTTATGTATGAACCAATGAAAACCTCATAACAACCCCATGAGTTATTGTTATACTATCCCCATTTTGTAGGTTTGGAAACAGACCTGGAAGGGTTAAATAACTTGCCCAAAATAACGTGGCTAGTAAGCGGTAGAGGCAGTCTACCTTCAAAACTCAACTCTTAGTCTCTATACAAACTGCCCTTTCACAATACCCCCTCCACAGGGTTGCCATGAGAATAAAATTAAGCTATAGATGGTCAGTATAATATGTATTTCATACTGTTACCAATTAAACATAATACGTGGTAGTCTTTCATATGCTATAAAAGCACAAAACAGGCTGGCCACAGAGGCTCAAAACCAGCCTGAGCAACATAGGGAGACCCCATCTCTACAAATAATTTAAAAAACTAGCTGGGTGTGGTATTGGGTACCTGTAGTCCCAGCCACTCAGGAGGCTGAGACAGGAGAATTGCCTGAGCCTGGGAGGTCAAGGCTGCAGTGAGCTGTGATTGTGCCACTGCACTCCAGCCTGGGTAACAGAGCAAGATCCTGTCTGAAAAAAATTTAAAAAATAAAATAAAATTTTAAAGAAGCACAAAACAAATACTAGAGTACTCTTCTCTTCCTGGGAAAGATAATAAATGCTCCTAGGCATTATAGATTTGATCATGCATTAAGAAGAATCGTATCAAAGTCTTAATGCCAACAAATAATAGAAAAATTATGTCAACAGTTCTTAAACTTGTGTGCATCGATTCACTCTGATATTTGTTTAAAATGCAGATTCCCTCAGCTCTATTCCTTCTAAATTCTAATTCTTTCCATGTGGGGTAGAAACCAAGAATATGTTTTCATAACCAGCTCTGCAAGATATTTCGATGCAGGTAACCTACAGATATTAAGAAATGATGGCTTATGTTTAAAACTATAGAAGTATTAGGGGATGAATTGTGTCCCCACCAAATTTACATGTTGAAACCCTAAACCCCAGTACCTCAGTATGTGACTGTATGTGGAGATACGGCCTTTAAAGAGGTGATTAAGTTAAAATGGGGCCATTAGAGTGGGCCCTAAGCCAATATGACTGGTGTCCTTATGAGAAGACATTAACAGACAGACAACAGAAACAGAGGGACCACTATATGAGGACATGCAAAAAGGTGCCATTTGCAAGCCAAGGAGAGGCCTCAGAAGAAACTAAACCTGCAGACACCTTCGCCTTGGACTTCTAGCCTCCAGGATTGTGAGAAAATAAATTTCTGTTGTTTAAGCCACCCAGAGTCAGGGGTATTTTGTTAAGACACTCCTAGTAAACCAATACAATAAGAAGTGGAAATAATAGCTGATATGGTGATTCAACAATTAAAGTTCCTAAAATGTTTTTTATTAAAGACAAGTTAGCCATATTAAAATAATTAAAATCATTTGAGAGGTTTTGTTTTTTATTTTTCTAGGCTGATTAATAAGTAGCTGAAACTGACTTAACAAGAGGGAAAATGCTTTTAAAATATTATTTCTACAGGTAAAGTTATCTACCACTACAACTCTTCCCTGGGCTCTGTAATCTACCCATAATCCAATGAGAATAGAATATATTTTTAGTATATGTACCTTCTCTCACTAAAATATTAATTTCATTCATTCATATCTACATGCTTATCTGTATCTATACATTGGTCTATCTATCTATCTCTTCTACTCATCATCCGTGCCCAGATCCACCATTCATCCATCTTTCCATTCATCCATCTATCCATCCATTTAATCAGTATTTATGGAACACCTACCATGTATTAGATGCCATTTAAGTACTGAAAACCTACTTCTTATTGCCAGACAAATAAATGCTCCCTAAAATTTTCAAATGAAAACCACAAAGTAGAAGTCACAAATTCAAATGTCTTTAGAATGCATTCAGGTAAGGAAATAAATGAAGTGGTATTCCAGTGAGTTGGTATCTAAAAGGAGAAGACACAAGTCAGCTCTAGAGAGTTTTAGGCACAGTTTTGCCAAATCTTCCAAAATTTTAAGAGAATCCATACATTTGGGTTTTAATGTGAATTTTTGATTTTTAATGCTGGTGAAATGATCTGGATGTTTTCACAAACACTACATGAGCCAAACACAACATAGTTATTATTTAGACACCTAGCTATCTCTAGAGGCTACCAGTTTGCAACCTCTGCTCTAGACTCTGAGTACAGTCTTCAAAAGTGCCAAGTTTAAGAAGAGCTCTACAAGAAGTGAAAAAAAAAAGGCCAACTTATTCCATATCTTGTATGTTCATTGTCTGATTTCTGGTGAGTTCACACTAAATACTTTGGCTTTTAAAGGATATTCTTGTTGCATTGACCGTTTAATGACCAAATAAACCTGAGAATTGCCAAATATCTTGTCCTCTATGGTTATGAAAGCATGGCATACATAAGGCAGAGTAAAGTCCTCATCCAGAAAAGATGAGATAAAGCTCTGTTGCCACTTTCATCATAACCGTCTCTCACCTCTGCACAAGACAACAAGGTCAGGAACCAGTTTTTGTTAGTCATCTTTATAAGCTTACTAATCACTACCTGGCATAGTTCCCAACAGTATTATGTTTGATACATGTGCACTGAACTGGGTTTAAATCCATTATGTTCTTCGATTCTGATTTTAAATCTGGAATGGAAAATGACTATTGCTGAAATATTGCCCATTTAATTCAATTTTTTTATCCTTAAGGTCGTGTCTATATGACATGAAAATAATGAGCTATTTTAGACAGTTTATCAGGAAAAATAATCAGGCCAGTCACATTTGGAATGATATAGAGATCATCTAAGCAACAACTATATTTCTATCCAAATCATGTCTTGCTCTCATTCTATTTTGTTTTAGACTGATAAGACAGGCATAATAGAATAAAGAAAGCACAGATATTTTCAATTACTTTTTTGTTTGAAGTTTGTCTGAGTCTGAATATTATACTAGTTGGCATTGCTTTAATAACAGTAAAATATCATTTATGCATCTCATCTCTATAGCTCAGCAATTAACATAGGGGAATACTAGCACTTTGTATTAACTAAGTGAACAATTCACATATGTCCTTAAAATGTAGAAAGAACTACTGACAAATAAATAACAACCGACTAAAAAATTCCTCCCTGAAACAATTTTTAAAATATCTTATTTGAAAAAGTAATTTAAATCTAAACAATCATCATACAAATAAATGTGGGAAATTTATCATTATGCAAATACCACCTGCAACTTTCATGCTTCACATTTATCATGCAGCTCATAATATTTGTAGACAAGTAAAGTGTGTCTCTTTAAGAAAAATGGTGAGAACCCTGAATGCTAGCACATTGTGGATGCTGATGAAGTCTTGTTTTACTCAACATGGTCAATAAAATGCAAGTATTTCTTACATTTCAGAAATGCCTCTGGACTTGAATACCTACTTGCATAATTAAACTCAAAGCCTATTCTAACTAATTACACCCACAGTAAGTCCTTTTCCATTACTGTTTTTCCAAAAAGTAAATCCTCTGGTTTAAACAACCATATTCTGGCTTCTTAAAGGTCTTAATCTTTTCTCCAACAAACTTCTGAAAGCTCAGCCTGCTTTTACAAATTGCTCTGCTCCACTGAACACATACACTAGTTGGCCAGATGCCTTTCCAAACATAATTAACACATCTGTAAGTTCTATGTTATGTATTTCACAGTATTAGCAATATGAGTATTTATAAGAACTATCCTGTAATATTAAGAAACCAACAACATTTGGACTAAAAACCCAGCCTTTCAACTTTTGTAAAATGTTCTAATTATGTGGTCTATTTCAGGCTCTCTGATTCCATATTAGAAACCACCAGATTCATTTTTCTTTTCTTTTTTTTTTTTTTTTGAGACAGAGTCTCCTCTGTTGCCCAGGCTGGAGTGCAGTGGCACAATCTGGCCTCTCTGCCTCCTGGGCTCAAGCAATTCTCTGCCTCAGCCTCCCAAGTAGCTGGGATTACAGGCGCCCGCCACCACACCCGGCGAATTATTTATTTATTTATTTTATTTTTAGTAGAGACGAGGTTTTGCCATGTTGACCAAGGTGGTCTTGAACTCCTGACCTCATGATCCACCTGCCTCAGCCTCCCAAAGTGCTGCGATTACAGGTGTGAGCCACTGCACCCAGTCAGAGAAACCACCAGATTCTTAACAAGTGATTTCTCTTTTCAACTTAAGATGCTGCAAATCTCAGATATCATCTAAAAGTTTCATCTGAAGTAAGTTAAGTGATGTAATTGGGCGTTTTGATTTTTTTCTTTGAAAAAAAAGATAATATCTAGTTGACTTACTACATGAGCCCAGTTAAATTCTCTGAAACTGCTGCACCTGCCTTTAGAGCTGAAAGTTCTCACACCTCTTTGAAGAACTGTAGCAAAAGAAATGATCCTGTTTCAGGTTGAAATGTGAAAGAATACTAAGGGCAACACATTTCTAAATTTGACTTTTAAAATTTTAACATAAATTTGAATCTCTGGATGAAGGTAAGGATACACTGTTGCAACAAATAGAGATAATGAAGACTAATGAAGTCAGAAAACATGAAAATTGTTAAAGAATTTAGAGCATGTCTGAGGGTAGCTCTGAGGATTAAATGAGGTAATGTACACGACAGCCCATACCTAAGTGTTGAGCACTTGGTAAGAACTTGGACTTGAATGACCTAGTCTAACACTCCCATTTTACAGATAAGAAAACTGAGGCAAGAAAGGCAAACTCTGAACATATCCACATGGAGGGATTCAGCAAAAGTGTAAGGAAAATAATTGCTGTAAAGTAATCAAAGGACGTTCTCTGATACTATGCTGTTTGGGTTATTACTCAAGAGATACAAAACAATTTTCATGTCCTCATTTCAAGAGACTTTTCTAATTTTCCCTGATGAATGGCTCCATTCTATTCCTGCAGATTTTATGTACAGTTCTAAAAATAAAACTAAGTTGAGGAAAGGCATATCCCTAATATTGTACTTCTATTATTTATTCTAAAAACGTTTACTTAAAATTATTCCAGGGTTTGACAATTTAATGCAATGGAAGCTTAAACCACATCACTTTAAAAAATTCCCTCCGCAGCCCAAAGTTTCTCTTTGCTGACCGCCCTGCACCCCACCCCGACCCTTTCAGCAGCTAGTTGGCTGTTTTCAGCACTAAGGGAGTCTCTGAAAGTCCACCAAGCTGCTTCTGGCTAGATCTGAGGAAACCAGACACTTCTGTCAATATTTATCTTCACAGGTATTTTTACCTTCATTTTTTGTATCCCTGGAACTCAAATGAAACACCAGCTTGAAAAGGCAGGGCCCAACCCCGTGTGGCTTGGCCATCCAATTGCACCTGTCATCCTTTACCTGTTTGCAAGACCACAGTTCTCTCTTCATCCAGAGAAATAATCTTGAAGTTATAGATGGTTCCTGCTTGTAAATCTTGAAGGTTACATCCGTATGTGGTGTTGTCTATCCGAAAGGTAGGGCACAACGCGGCCCCCAGGGTGTCACTGCTATAGATGAGGCTAAAGTTACAGGGTGAGCCCAAAATTCTCCACTGGATAGACACAGAATGGCTGGAGGCCTTGGACTCCGCCAGGGTGAAGTTACATCTCTCTGGCTCCGCCAGTCCAGTCTGCAAAGGAATCAGACACAACAGTTTAAGTCCACAGTCTGGACTGCTCAGGGACATGTCCACAGCAAGCTCCTCAAGCCACACTTTCTCCTCTACTTATCCTTTGTCCCTTGCCTCAGCCAGTCCTTTTGCCCTCTGGCCAGAGAAGAGGCTTGCAGGGGAGGTGGATGGCAACTTTCTCCCTAGTTGCTGTCCCTTGAGAGCAGCTGGAGAGAGAAGGTGGCTTTTTGCTTTGACAGCCGGATAAGCTGTCATTCTGGGTTGGGGGGCTCACCAGAGGATCATTCTTCCCAAGGCAGAAGAAGAAATTTTGCTACCTCCCTCTTCAAAGCACAACCCGATAGACGAGAAAGTGGAGTGGAAATTTGGTTTTCGGCGGGGAGGGGGCGCATCAGCTCTGACCCCTTCTCGGGCCACTCACCTGCAGCAGGCTCAGTGTGATCCACAAGGCCAACCCGGCTCCATGGCTCAGCATTGCGCTCAGTAGTTAAGATCCAGAGGAGACCGAGGGGGCTGGACGTGGGACGGCCCGAGGGCCGGGGCAGGGGGTCACCTGTTGCGCGCGCTCAGCGCGCCCCGTGGGCGCAGCGCGCTTCCCTCGGGGCTGGCGACGCGCAGGGGCCACTGCGGCCACCGCTGCTGCTGCTGCTCCTGCCGCCCCGGGCGGGCTGCGGACGCGAGAGGCGGCGGGGACAGGCAGCGCGCCGCCCTTCCCACGCTGCCATTCTGACCCGCGCTGCCTCGCCCCAGCCCCGTCCGCTGACTTCCGCAATCAAAAGGCAATTTCCTCGTCTCCCGGCAAAGGAACAATGCGCCGGCGAGGGAGGGAGCCCCGAGGAGCCAACGCCTGAGCCTGCCAAGGGGCCCGATGTGGGCCAAGCTGCCCCCGCTGCCCCGCGCCGCTACCTTCCCGGCCAGGGGTCCGGTCCGGCCCCGCTGGGCTCTGCCTCCTCCTCCTCCTGTACTCTCCCTTTTCCCCAGTCTGTGGTTCTCGACCCAGTCGCCTTAGCCACAATTAGTGCTTGCTCCCTGTCACTTTCCAGGCCCCCACCCCCGCCCCTTTCCTCCCTCCACACCCAGCGTCTCCCCCTCCCTATCTTCCTTCCTATCTTCCTCATCTGCTTTCTCCAGGACCGCTTTTTCCCAGGATTAAACTTGACCGCAGCATATTTCCCCAGGTCGCCTGCACTCTTTCCTGAAGTCTTTTATTAGAGAGCTTTTGCCCTTCTCACTTCAAAGCATTCATTTGTCCCGGTGGCATCCCCTGACACTAGCAAGAGAAAAAGACCCCAAAAGGATTGTCAGCTTGACCATTCTTTTCTCCCAATCACTTTCCCTTTTCTCTTGTATAGGTTTGTATCCTCCCTAAATCTTATGTAAATAGCTCTAACGACAAATATAATCACTACCAAGTGTTCAACCCACAGCTAACAGTTTTATCATCCAGTAGTTAAAGCCATTTCATCCCTAATTGTCCAGCCAAAAGAAGACAGCCATGTAAACTCTCATTTGTGGAAACTACTGTTGATAGTCAGCTCTCCACAAGTTAAAAAAAAAATGGCATTTATTCAGCGTTCAGCCCTAACTGTATGCCCTTTAGCAACTGCTTCAGTACCCAAACGGTTATTTATCTGAAAACTGATTTTAGAAAAGCTCCCAATAACTAAAGAGCAAAAATATTTAATTGTACACAAGTGATAAAAGCAAAATATTGCAACAAGTTTTATAATTTTTTATTGCTTTTTTGGAGCACCATCCCTAACAACTGCCAAAAGAAATGAAATTCCACATTCTAATTTTCAAATCAGCGGGAAGGATGGCATATTCCTTTCTTTTTCAAATAGGCTATACATAAAGCTATGTTATTGTCTACTATATCTACTGTGTCTACTTTGAGGAAAGTTAAAACAAGAAAAAAGAAAAAAGTGAAAATTGTTTCAATTCTATTTATTTATTATTTATTTATTTATTTTTGAGTCAGAGTCTCACTCTGTCACCCAGGTTGAAGTACAGCGGCGCGATTTCAGCTCACTGCAACCTCTGCCTCCCGGGTTCAAGCAATTCTTAAGCCTCAGCCTCCCGTGTAGCTGGGATTACAGGCGTGTGCCACTACACCCAGCTAATTTTGTGTGTGTGTGTGTATTTTTAATACAGACAGGGTTTCACCACGTTGACCAGGCTGGCCTTGAACTCCTGACCTCAAGTGATCGACCCGCCTCGGCCTCCCAAAGTGCTGGGATTACAGGCTTGTGCCACCGTGCCTGGCCTGCTTCAATTCTTTTAGAAAACATGCTTTTAAAAATACCTCTTAATGAAAAAATGAAGTTTCTTCCCCTCGAGAGATTCTACAGACTTTTAATCTACAGCCAGACCAGAGATTTCAAATCCTTTCAAGTTAACAAACACTCAAAGAAGGTCTAACCTAGAACATCTGTGTATTTCTGGGAACAAAAAACCTCCCTATTTCTCTGCCTACGTCACCTGCAGAGTAAAGAACTTTTACTCAGTATTTTGTGCCCAAGTTCAGTGGCTCTTCACAGCCTGGCATACCTGTCAGCCTCACCAGTGGCAGGGGTCCCCTCCTGCCCTCCACAGATACTGCAAGCCTTCTTATTACAGGCTCTGGCTGCCCTCAGCCTTTATAGGAGCCTTTTCCCAGTTTTATTCCTTTGCAACATTATGTTTTTCTTCTCTTGCTGTATTTAGATAACAATGTAGTTTCCTCAACTGTAACACTGGAATAATACCTACTCTAAATACACCACACAGCTACTATGAATAAGTAATATCACAACTACATTAAACTACCTTTGCAAACTTTAATGTGCTAGCAGAACCTTAAGGCTGACAGCAGAGCTCCCAAATGATTAGTGAGTCCTAAATGACCCATAAACATGAGCATGCTATGAAACAAGAGGAAGAGTTTAAACTCAGGCTTTTACCGATAACATTTTTCCTTTTAAAAGTACAAAACTTAACATGAGAAATCCAAGAAAACTGTAATATATTCAAGGAAGTATAGGACTGAAAAAAGCTTCCAGATATCATCTTTTCTATGAGGAGTTTATTTGAAAGTACTGGACAAAGTATAAATAAATTGGTTCATTTTGGTTTTTGTTCTCATCTTTCTTTGGAATTCCTCAACTTCTCCTGAGCCTGCTTGTCCTGCATAAGGACACTATTTGAATTAGAAGTTGCATTCCAGAAATTTGGAATCAGCCACTCTGTACCATTTCAGGGGACAAGCTTTCTTCCTTGCCACCAGGAAACCTTTCCCAGACTACATGGGAAGGGTGGGGCTGCTTTTGATTAAACATGAGTGAACAAGCAGCTGTCTTAAAAAAAAAAAGTCACAGCAATTTAAAAACATTAATTGGCCAGGTGCGGTGGCTCACACCTGTAATCATAGCACTTTGGGAGGCTGAGGCAGGTAGATCACTTGAGTCCAGGAATTTGAGACCAGCCTGGATAACATAGAGAAACCCTGTCTCTACAAAAAATACAAAAATTAGCTGGGTGCTGTGCTGCGTGCCTGTAATCCCAGCTACTCAGGAGGCTGCAGCAGGAGGATTGCTTAACCCCAGGAGGCAGAGGTTGCAGTAAGCCCAGATTGTGCCACTGCACTCCAGCCTCGGCAACAGAGTGAAAACCTTCTCTCAAAAAAAGTTATTAATTATGAGTTCATGGCTAAAAGTATGAATCTTGTCACATTATGAACATAGATGTTGAATAATACAATGGGTCATCAAGGGGTCTGGAAGCCACTGTTTGAGAACCGTTACTTTGGACAGGGGTTTGAACTGGACATAGAGATGAGGGGCAATGGTGTTGGATGGATGAGGGGAGGGCAGAGTAGACTGGTTAGGTTAATCCACACTCCCATCACCCATGACCTAAAAGGTCATGGTCCTTACCCCGGCCCCTCATTAACTGGCCTCTGCCCATTTCTTTCCTCCCTCCTGCTTGCCTCCTATTCTCCACTTACTTGGGTCTGATAATTCATTTACTTTCATTCAGCGAACATTGACTAACCACCTATTGTGTGCCAGGCTCTGGTATAGGTTTTGGAGGCTCTGCTCCCCCTCCCCTGCCTATGGAACTGACTTGCCCTAGAGCTCTTGTGCCTGTCATTTCCTCTTCTTCAGCCACTCCTCCCCAGGCTCTCTGTTTGGCAATCTTTCTCTCGTCCTTTAGGTTTCAGCTTCAACACACCTCTAAGGGGCCAGTCCCTTTCTGACCTCACAAGGAAAAATTATCTCTTTATTATTCTTCATCTCAGTGGCCATTTAATTCAGAGCAATGACTTTTGGTAATAATCTAATCATTTATGTATTTGTGTGCTGTCTACCTTTCCTGGTCATATGGAGGATTCTGTTAGAGCAGAATCTTTGTCTGTCCTGCTCTTCTTGCACAGGGATTTTCATAGAGTCTCAACCAACATTTGTTGAATCTTCATGTCAGCTTAGCAAATATTGTTACATGAATAAATATCCTAAACAAGTCCTTCTAAACATGGTCCTGTTGGTCCTGCTGGACCATGTTTAGAATGAATGTTTAGAATCTTAAATACTATCCTGGAAGGGAAGAGGGGAAAGAGAAGAGAAAAAAGAAGGAAGAGCAAAGGAATGAAAAAGAAGAAAAGATTGATTTTGAAGACAAAGAGAAAAAGGTGGGAAAAGTGAAGAGAGGGAAGATGAAAGGAGGAAAAGGAGAAGGAGGAGGGAGGCAGTACCCGTTAGAACAGTGGTTCTCAACGTGTAGCTCTCAAATTATCGTCATCTGAGAACTTGCTAGAAATGTAAACTTACCGGCCTCACCACAGACCTAGGAATCAGAAATGCTGGGGACAGAGCTCAATAATGGAGCCCTCTGCATTTTAATAGGCCTTCCAGTACTAGTTCATGAGAAGGAGCTATTCAAATTCTGAACAAAGTCTCAGATTATACCCTAAACCCTGTACTTGATATCATTTTACATTCAGGAGAGTTAATGAGATCTTGGCTTTAATTTTTTTTAATAAATTTTACTGAGCTCTTTGCTTATAGGAAAACTACATAGATGACTTAGAAGAACAATTTTAGAATGTATTATTTAAGTGAATTGGTGACCTTTATAATATATAATATGCATATTTTGATATATATAACTTCTCATTAAAAATTAAGTGAGATTGCACCACTGCATTCCAGCCTGGGTGACAGAGTGAGACTCCATCTCAAAAACAAAAATAAAACAAAACAAAAATTAACTGTGAATACTTAAGCAAAAAGGATCAACATGTAGCAAACTTAACACATGTTAGACATAAGGCCAGTTTGATACCTTTCCTCCTAGGAGGTAGTTTTGTTATGCAAACCTCACTCCAGGCTTCCCCTCAGGTATTTATTAGAAGAAAGCATAGCAATCAGGGAAATGTGTCAATTAAAAACAACTACAAGATGGCAAATCCTTTTCTGAGTTTTACTTCGAACCGGCTGAATAGTAAATTCTGGCAAAAGTGAATACAATTTTAACCTGCAGCAGGTGTGATGCATTAAAATGTAGAGAAATGTTACTTTGATAAGTAGTTTAAAGCCAAAAGCCATGACCAGCCTATTTTGTGTTTAGAGAGACAGTCTGAGATACTTACTTTTCAAGGAATTTTTCTAGCTAAACTTCCTAGATCATAGGTCTCCAGGAAAATGGAAATAATAGAAGCATTAGGAGAGGGCGGTTGTAAGGATTAAATGAGAATTTGCATGTCATATGTATAGTACAGTTCCTGTCTAAAGGGCTCAATAAATATTAAGTTCCATGATTATTAGTAATAATACTATTCTATGAATAACATTAAAATAAACAATGAATGCTGCGCAGTCGGTAAAATTAGAGAATGACAAAGTTCATGACTGAGAACTCATCTTTCTGAGAACATCCAAATGACCGTAAATTATCATTGCTTCCAATCTCGTACCTAAAATCATACCCAAGAAACTCTTCAGTAGATCAACACCCAAAGACATTTAACAGCTGCTCAGTCTGTTAGACCAGCCAAGATTTTTTTAAAATACTGCAAGGGAGGGGTGGGAGTGCCGGTTACGTCTCTAACAGCAGGCTCCACTGTCTCTCTAGGCTCCACTGTCATCTCTAAGGTTTCCTGGTATTCTTTTTTCCCACACCCATTTATCAGCCTCTTCCCCTCCCCTACTTTTTATTTTGTTTTAATTTGAAGGAAATGGGCTTTACATAGCTTTTGTTATAGCTCTGTAACTACAAACAGCCAAACAATTTATAACCAGATGTGAGTGCAAGTGAGCCACTCTTCCAATCAGGCACTTCTGCTGCATCTTCTTTCACACCACAGTTCCTGCCACCCCACCCTTGGAAGGGAGTCTACTCCCAGATGAACCCAGTTGAGGCAGTAATGCTTGCAATGGGGCAGTCTATATGGGTGTAGCTGCTGTATGCTATGGACTTAGGAGCTAGCAAACATTTATTACCAAACCCTAGGATAGCAGACAAATAAAGCATGGCTTATGATAACATTGGCTTTAAAGAAAAGGAAAACAAAAACAGTCACCCACAGAAATTATGGGTGGAGGGAATAGGCTGCATATATCCTGAATTAAGTGTGCAATCTCAATAAAGTTATCAAATTCAGGAAATTCAAAATGGATATACTTAAATCCACAGTCTATATTTCAATTTTGTCAACGATCTCAATAATATCCTTTTTTTTTTGCTTGTTTTCTCTCTAGATCCAGCCCCAAGGATCCTGTATTGCATCTAGTTGTCAGTGTCTTAATCTTCTTTTTAAAATTTTAAAATTATTTATTTTATAGAGATGGGATCTCCCCACGTTGCCCAGGCTAGTCTCAAACTCCTGGGCTCATGTGACCCTCCTGCCTCGGCCTCCCAAAGTGCTAGGATTACAGGTGTGAGCCACTGCACCCAGCCTCTTAATATTCTTTAATGTGGAACAATTCCTCAGTCTTTTAAAGTGACCATTCTGACATTGGCCTTTTCGAATGATACAGGTTGGTTATTTCCATAGCATCTTCCTCCATCTGAATTTACCTGATGTCCTTGTGATTAGATTTAGGTTGTATATCCCCAACACCACTTCCTCCTTTTTCCTGCTTTAGTGTTTTTCTTAACAGGCTGATTATTCAGTTACTCTCCAATGGATTGCAAACCTGATTGCACATTAGAACCACTCTGGCAGATTTTCACACAATAGGTGCTGAGGTCCTACCTCAGTAAATCCTGATATAGGTCTGAGGTGGAATCATAGAATATGTATCTTTCAAAAGCTTCCCAGGTGATTCCGATATATGTATAACCAATGGTAAGCACCACAAGCTTCCCCTCTCAATCAGCATGTCCTGGCTTCTCTTTTGATCTCATTTTGCTTTCCCATTGCCATTCTCTCTCCCCACTGTATCAACTTTCATCTAGGGTAGAACTCGTCTGCCCAGGGAGACCAATGTGGCAGAGAAATACTGTCATGTTAAAGGGCCCATTTCAATGCATGTGTTCTGTTCATGGTTGTATTTTATGTGCATATGATTATACAGTCATCCCTCAGTATGGGGGTGGATTGACTCCAGGACCCTTATGTATAACCAAATCTTCACATACTCAAGTAAAATAGTTGGCCTTGCAAAACCTGCATATACAAAAGTTGGTCCTCTGTATACCTGAGTTACAAATTCCACCAATAATGTATTTTTCATTTGCATTTGGTTGAAAGAAAGTCCCATATAAATGGACCTGCACAGTTCAAAACCATGTTGTTCAAGGGTTAACTATATGTTCACAAAATAGCAACATGGTCTTTTTGTGCACAAAATGGAAAACAATGCAAATCGCCCATCACTAAAAGAAAATGAAAGAGAATAAAAATCCTTGAGATTTTCAGGCTGGTGGGGTCCAGTGAATTGTAGACCATCTTTATGCTATTGGCACATGGTAGTCCACTTTAACTGGCAAATTAAGAAAACTATAGTCCATGTTAGAATTAGGCTTGAAAGATGTTAATTATAAATTAAGTTCTTTTGAAACGTATCCTCCCCACAATATGTTATTTCCCAAGTGGCCTTTTTTGTAGCATCAGCAGTCTCAGAGTCTGTTTATATAGTATCCATTCACACTAGTCAATCTAGGAGTCGTGATGAAGGATCAGAGGATGGTTTCCTTTCCCCCTCTCCCCCACTACTTCTTTGCCCTCCTCCCTCCAGGCATTTGCCTCAGTGAAGGGGAATTTTTTCCCATCTTTAGTTCTGGCTACAGAACAGTAGTAGCAGCGGGGTGTCTCCCCTGCATACTTTAAGTGACCCCAATATAGGAGGTTATCCCAGACTTGCAGGGGGTGGAGTTTTCTGCATTTGCAGGGGTGGGGTGTTTTCTGCATTTGCCTCCTCATTTATCTGGAGACTCACACTGGGCTGTGATCTCTTTCAAGGCCAAATAGAAGGAAACACAAAACTGTGAAAGCCCAGACCAGTACCACAATGGCTATTCATGAACTGAGGAAATGCAATCCTTCTCCCAGGCCGGAGCGAGGGTGGGTGGGCAGGGAAAGATTTAGAGATATTTAGCAGTATCAGAACCAGCCAGTAACATTTCTAATGCATGTTCTGCATTTTATCCCTTTCAAAGTATTTTCACATGATATGTTGACTCATCTGGTTTTTAACACCCTGTGAAGAAGGCAAGGTAGGAATGATGAAGCAGGAACAAGGAGAAGCTAGTATTAATAGCTAAAACTATTGAATATTTATCATATATAGCCAGTGTTCTTGTTTGTTTTTTGTTTGTTTGTTTGTTTTGAAACAGGGTCTCATTCTGTCATCCAGGCTGGAGTGCAGGGGCATGATCACAGCTCACTGCAGCCCTGGCCTCCTGGGCTCAAATGATCCTTCTGCCTTAGCCTCCCCAGTAGCTGGTATCACAGGCATGCACCACCATGTCTGGGTAGTTTTAAATTTTTTTATTTCTTCTTGTAGAGACAGGGTTTTGCCCTGTTGCCCAGGCTGGTCTCGAACTCCTGGGCTTGAGTGATCTGCTCACCTCGGCCTCCCAAAGTGCTGGGATTACAGGTGTAAACCACTGCATCAGGCCTAGCCAGTATTCGAAAACATTTTACTTAATCAGAATTTAATCCTGTCTTATGAGGCAGAGTGAGTACCCATAACTATCCTTAAGTTAAAGAAGAAATGAGTGGGACTTGAGTAACTAGTAGATATCACCACTGGGATTTAAGCCAGGTTTCTGTGACACAGAGCCCCAGCTTCTGATTTATTAGGTCTAGAATAGGGTCCAAGTGGTTGCATGTCTAATAAGTTCTGGGACTAGGGTCCATACTTGGCGAACAATTGATCAAAGTATTTCCTGACTCATACCATAGGCAAGTTTCCTGTTCTATCGATTTTGTCCTTGTGAAGACACGCAATCCACATAATACTATTTATAAAAGTGACAATAACAACAATGGCATCTAAAATTAATTAAACACTATTTTACTATCGTTCAGGCACTACTCTAGGCCTATGATATGTGTTAATTCATTTACTGCTCAGGGTTGGGGGCTAGAAGAGAGAGAGCACCACAGAGTTTTGAGGTCAAGTACCGGCCCAAGTATACAAACTTCCAAAGTCAGACCCCTCACACTGGCAGGTAAGGATTTGAGGAGAGAGAGAGAGAAAAGGAGAATGGCAGGGAATACTCTGATCCCCAATAGCCAGCATAGGACAATCTTGCAGTAGCATTAGAGAGGAGTGATTGCTGGATTTCAAATCATGTCCTCCTTGGCATTTACCTTTATTATCAGGCACACTATGTAAGAGAATATGTGACTAGATGTTTAGGGGAGTGTGTGTGTGTGTGTGTGTGTGTGTGTGTGTGTGTGTGTGTGTACTCTTCTTGGTCTGTTATTCCCTAGTCATTTAATCTTTGGCAAGTTCCTCTTTAAGTTTCAGCTGGGTATCTATAAAACAGAGATAGTGGTGGTGATGATGATGATGATGATGATAATGATAATGATAATGATGATACTATGGTAGATTGTTTAATGGTCACAGATTCCTCCCACTCAATATGCATGCTCCTTTACAATGTGACTTTGCAGCTCTTCCCATCAAGAAATGGAATCTATTTCTACACTCCCTGAATCTAGCCTTGTTTGAGAGTTGCTTTGATCAATAGAATATGGCAGAAGTGATGTTGCATGGTTCCAGAGCCTGGGCCTCAAAAGGCTTGTAGCTTCCACCTTTGACTTCTGGTGAGGCTGCCCTAACCCATCACGAAAAGGAAGCTGGTGTAGCCTACTGGCGGATAAGAGGCCATATGGAGGAGAACCTAGACTCCCCAGCCTACACCCAGCACTGACTGCTAGTCATGCAATTGAACCCTAACCCTAACCCATCAGTCATCACAAACCAGATGCTGTCTGATAAGGAAAACAATGGACACATAGAGATTTTATTTTTACACAATTCCAAGCAATTAAGTCAAATGATTTTACTCCTTTCTTATACTTTTCTAGGCATCCTCTGTCGAGACAGAGTACCTTTTGAAATTACTTTCAAGGGACAGGCAATTTATATCCCAAGTGACTCATTTTTAATTTTTAAAGTATCTAACCACGGCTGTTTATAATGGACTGGTATAAAGTTAAAGCTCTTGCTAAATCAAATAACAACCTCTCAGGGATGCTCAGTCTAAGGCGTTAGAGTCATGAGAGCTGCAATTGTAGAAACTGTCTTTTGAAAGAGCATAGCTTTTACACATTAGCTTACCAGGACATAGTTAAAACTTTGCTTAAGCTTCAAGAAAAAAACTGGAACATGACAGTTGGATGCATAGTCATTCTGATGCCCTACCTGGGAGCTCATATAAACACTGCAGTGAATCTCACTCTAGAAAAAGGCTACATGATCCAAAGCTGCAAGCCAGGTCTGGGGCTGGATCATGTGAGCTCTGTAACACAGTGCTGGGTTGGCCCACTGGGTATTGTGTTTGCAGAGCTCTGGAACTGGTTGTCCCAGACTCTTGACTGCAGCAGAGCCTAGCTACCCCTTGGACTTCTCTCTGTGTTTCACAATGGTTAAAGCTAGGCAAAAATGGGAGACTGTTCTTTTTGCTAAAAGACAACCCTTTAGTGTTCAAGGCAGATAAATGTTTATAATAGTTTTTATTCAATATTTTTCTTATTTGACACACTTAATTTTTTTTCTGTACTGTTACATATATTTAAGCTATGATATAAATAAAATCTCTTGTAAACTGATGTTAGAATGGAAGTTTTGGCTAGGCACATTCAGCCACAATGAGGAGGTGCTCCCCCAAGAAACATTCATTTTCAAAAGTAAGTGGTGATACTATTCAGCCATGAAAAAGAATGAAATCATGTCTTTCACATCAACATGGATGGAACTGGAGGCCATTATCTTAAGTGAACTAAGTTAGACATAAACACTGAATTTTGTTCTAAGTGAGAGCTAAATAATGTGTACACATGGACATAGAATGTGGATTGGTAGACAATGAAAACTCAGGATGAGGGGGTTGGAAGAGGGTGGATAATGAGAAATTACTTAGTGGGTACAATGTATGTTATTTGGGTGATGGATACCCCCAAAACCCTGACTTTGCCACTATGCGATCTATGCATGTAAGAAGATTACTACTGTAATTGTAACTTTAACTAAATTTAAACAAAAATTTTAAAAAAGTTTAGTTTAAAAAAAGTAAGCGGTGAATCTCTCACTCATGTCAGTGGTTGAAAGGGTTTGAGAGCTGGAGATTTAGGGAGAGCACAGTGCCAGCTGATGATGGTATCCTTAAGTCATAACTCTCTCGCTTCCATTTCCTGTCTTCCTTTCCCATTTTCCATGCCCAGACAGATCTGAAACCATAATTATCAGGCTAGGAGAGGTGGGTGAATAGCTTGGTGGAGAGTGAGAGAATTTGGACATGTTTCCCTTTCCCTGCTTTAAGCCCAAACTGGGTGGGGTGATGGGAGAGGAGAAGCTAACATTTAAGTCAAATTTAGAGTTCACGTTATTTCCTGGAGTTGGTATTTTTGTTAATGAACTGAGAGTAAGTATTGAGTTTTAAAGTGATATAAAGAGTGTCCAGAAAAGTAATGGGGCTTTTCTAACTTCTATTCAGAAGTGAAGGAAGAACTAGGTCACAGGAAAGATTTACAGTAAAGGCAAAGTAGAGACAAAAATAAAGTCCCATGAGTTATTCAATGTACTGGCTATATTTGTTTTGTGATCAATAATGAAACATGTGCTCACCAGCCGGGAACCATATGCAATGTGAAATTCTGCACAATGCAAAAGATACCAGAATGCTAAATGGGTGTGAAGTCATATGACTTCTATAAATGATTTGGGTTGTTTATCAGGAAAAAGCTGAAGTCTGCCAGTGGAACCTTAGCTTTTCTGATGTGCTATAATTACACGTATTGCTTAAATGGTGGACTAAAACTCTGCAAGGAAAGCAAAACCAAAGAGATGAACACCTGAAGCAGAATCACTATTTGAACAGACTCCTATGATGGTGCCACCCTGCTTCTCAGTCATTTGACTAATGTCACCTGGTGGAGGTGGTTCAAGGGTATTGATGTGGAAGTGGTATGTGACTTTTGTTTATCTTTTAATGTGCTCCTGAATCAATTATAGTGATTCTTGAATCTGCCATTGCTTTAGTCTCTCTCCCTTCCTTTGGAGAATAAATGATTATGACATATACGCAGGGTTGCCTGCAGGGCACTGATTTCAATTTCTATTTTCTGGTTTCAGGACATGTGTAACACCATGAACCCTGACTTTGGTTCAGAAAATATGGCCAACATACAGTTATTTCATGGCAGCCTAATTATCGGCATCTCATAAAGATATAGAAATTTTGAGTCAATTGCAAAGATTTTCATTATGCAAAATGCTTTCCTGTACAATTAGCAGCCAGGACAGAGGGTGAGAGTGCCTAATCCCCTATTGCAGCAGTGGCATTTTTAGCAAAGCAAGTCTTTTCAAGCAATGAGCCTCCTGAGACGTGCACAGACCACACTCCACACACCCCCTCCTTTTACCTCTTCAGTGGTGCTGGAGAAGGGCTGAGTAGTCGACAAAACCCATGATGTGTCTGTAATTCCAGTCATGTGCAGATTGGGATGCTGCCTCTCGCTGCTGTTTTGGCTGTAGTTTTCTGCAGCATTTCTGATGAAGGCCTCTGTGGTATTCCTAATAAGGAATACCAGGCTATCTGGAACTGCATTAAAGGTAGTGGGAATCTGGGGTGGAGCCGTGTTTCTAGTGCTCCTCACCGAAACTTCTGCTCCCAGGCCAGCTGAGGTAAAGAAAAGATAGTTGCAAAGATTATTCTCATGTTTTATGAATTCTTCACATAAAATCAATTTTACTTAGCAAAAGAGGGCCTTTTCAATAATGGGCATGTGGATAAGCTTTAGTTATATGAAAAAGCAAATATACTTTGAGTGTGTGACAATGTTCATTTGTCCTGTCCAATTCACCCATCCTTTATCTATCTATCAATTTTATAATCTGGAAGGAAAGTTGTAGAAACTGTGCTACCAAAGAAAAACCCAGCGCTGTGTAGAAAAGAGAATTAAACCTATTCTATGAGAATTTAGGGGGGAGGGGTCACTGAATTGGCTTCAGGGGAATCCATGAGTCTCCAAAAACTGTGCAAAATTCTATGTATATGTGAATATGTACTTTTCTTCTGTGGGGTACTGTCATAGCTTTTATCAGCTTCTCAAAGCGGGTTTTAAACAAAATACCAGGTTGAGAATCACTGTTAATGACTTGCCTAACTTCACCACAAAGATTGACAGTTCCTTGGAAAGTAATGACACTTCGTTAGCCACAGTGCAAACTGTTTCTAATCCAACTGTATGAGTTACAAATGATGAGACTGTTGTATTTTCTAAGCTATCTATCTTCTGGAAGAACAGAGAATTGACTTATAATTTATGAGCTGGTGGGATTACTTTATAGCTTTGTTTTGCAAGGCTGAATTGCCCATATTAAAAAAAACATACTGGTTCATGAATTAGGTTCACTTAGCCATAATTTTAAAATGTGCTGTCCGTCTCCTGGGGATCTTGCTAATGTGCAAATTCTGACACACTAGAGGTGGTCAGAGCCAGCCTTTTTAACAAGCTCTCAGGTGATGCTGATGTTGCTGGTTTTTGGGCTGCACTGTGTAAGCAAGACCCTACAGCACACGTGAAGCACTGATTAGTTCTGTAAATTATGGTTTGAGGTGGTATGTTTAGATCTTCCCATCAACTCCATAGTGCACTAGAGTTTTATGGGATAGAAAACCCCACAAAACCTTATATAATCAGATAACTGTGCCTTTGAAGAGTTTCTGGCTAAAAGACTGGGAGAGCAAGGATTTTATTTTTAACTACTCATTTACTGGTTATTTATTCAAACAACTGTTTATTAAACAACTACTATGTGCCAGGTGAGGTCTCCTAAATAAGCTATTTATCATCCTATTTTCCCTGATCTGTTCTGCCTTACTTAGCCCTCTTTTGAGTCTCATTCCTTTCCATTCCAATTTCAACTGATTAGTGCATTTCATATGATAATGGATGTAAAGAGGAGGGAGATGAGGGCACAAAAAGAAGATTAAGCTGGAAAAGGTATTTTTATAATTTATCAAGATATAAATATCAGCAGTTCTTCTGAAAGTTAATAAAATAATCTTGGCTATAAAGCATTCTTTCCTTGAGATACAAAGGGTTGTGCAAAGTACCCTGAACATAAGGTTGATGGATTTAGCAAATAAAAATACATTATATCCAGTCAAATAATTTTAGATAAATAGCCAACCAATTTTTAGTATAATTCAGTATATTTAGTGTATCCCACATATACAATAATACAAAGATGATAACATACTATGTATTAGTAATATACTTATACTAAAGATTATTTGTTATTTATCTGATATTCAAATGTAACCAAGTGCTGTGTATATTATCTGGCAATCCTACTTGTACATCTACTAGATCTCAGCTTTGATTGATTTTTGGACATTCCCCTTAGTTTCTGTTTGTTTTTGCCTTTCTAAATCCTGTGCCACTATTACTGCCTTTGTGCCCAGGTTAGCCACTCTGGACATAGATCAGATTTATTCGTCCTTGGGGTGTTTTCTACATGACAAACTCAATTATACTATTAGTGAGATTCCTTTACAACAAACTCCAAGAAACAATCTTAATTCTGCAGTCTTGCTTAAGTTAGGTGCTTGAACATTCCCTTAAGTAGACGTTTGTCTATTGTAGGGATGTAAAAATTTCTGTATATGCAGATTAGCATTTTGGTTGTTTTGAGCTGTGGTCGATCCTGATCCTCTGAGTTGACTGCTACGTATGACAATTTTAGCTCTTAGACCCTCAAAAAAAATTTAACCGTGGGGTTAGGACAAAAACAAGCTTCTAAATACCTAGCATCTAATTACATGTCTTAGTATGTCAACCTATGCTTACTCTTCTTCACTAAAGAGCTGTTGGTAAGTTTCTATCCTAAGAACTTTTTAAAAAATTAGTCAGCTTACATAATTCAGTGGATAAAATTGGACTTTCCCAAAAATAGATAAATTTTCAAAACACTCTTGAAATTTCTCTGCAAATAACATAGGTTATTACCATTGCACATAGCTTTGGACTATCGTATGGAAAAAATTTCAGTCTTATGTCATTATCTTTAATTAACCTTCTAAATATATTTTTAAAGCATCCCATACCAAGCAAGTTCATTTTCCATTTTAGACCACCACCTTTTTTCCAAAGAAAGAAACTACAGAATATTCAGGTCCAGTACCCTTTCATTTTGTGTCTGTGTTTTTAACTTGTGCTATTTAAGAAGCAAGAAAGAAGATTTAATCTTAACATCCAACTTCCAAGTTTTGTCAAATTTAAAGCAGTGGTTTGCAAACTTTTGTAGCCATCAGAATCATATTTGGAGCTTGTTAGAATATTGAAGCCTTGGTCCTCCTCCTAGAAACTGCAATTTTGCAGACTTGGTGTGGGACCTGAAACCTGCTTTTATAACAAGTTTCTCAGGTGATTCCTAATATACATGTACGTATATGGTTTTAGTCATATACATAATATGAACCAAAAAGAAATTTGAATCATTTCTTATGTGGTTACTGAAGGATTATAAAATGGATGGGAAGAAAGAAAATCCATTATAGAAATATATAAGATGATTAAGTTTTTTTTTTATCTCCTGAACTCTTTGTTGAAACAGGTGCTGTGAAATTTTATTTGAAATAGTAGATCTTTGGATATTTGTTATCCACGAATTCTTTGGGTGTTCTTAAAAAAGGTATATATGTTTCACAGTTCATGAAATAGCAAGATGTTTTGACAAATGCAAGGAAAACTTCTTATACAATGGAACAATATGTGAAAGCTATTTTTGAAAGCTTTATTGTGCCATTGTTACTACACTGTTTCCCTACTATAACACAATTTCTCCCAGAACACAATTCAAGGTAAGGTCGACCATTCTTGGTCAATCTAAAAAGTTTTAGCATTTAAGTTGCATAAAGCTCTTTTTATAGGGTACTATCAATCACCTTACAAAGTGATTTGTAATGACTGCATAATATCAAGACTATCTTTCAAATTCATTTTTAAAAGAGCAATGTGTATTTTATCTTATAAATTCATCTATGGCTCAGAAATAATAATAGAAATAAAAATTTTTATAAAGATAATATATTGTGTAAGTTTCCCTTCTTTAAATGATACAAATAACTTTTAAGCATGTTGAAAACAAAATAACTTGAATGAAACTCATTTTTGGAATAGAAGATTTTAACTATACTGGTACTTTCTATTCTGTAGGAAGATGCCAAATATAATGTGCCTTTTTAACAGAGAGCAAATCATCTGGAAAAAAGATAACAAATGAAACAGGAGATACTTTAGAAAAGGATGATATCGATCCTATCTATCTATCTATCTATCTATCTATCTATCTATCTATCTGCCTGCCTGCCTGCCTGCCTGCCTGCCTGCCTGCCTGCCTGCCTGCCTGCCTGCCTACCTACCTACCTACCTACTTACCTACCTACCTACCTACCTAATCTATCTAGTTGGCTCTTTGTATCTGCGGGTTCCTCATCGGTGGATTCAACCAATTGCAGATCAAACATATTAAGAAAAAAATGGATGGTTACATCTGTACTGAACATGTACAGACATTTTTGCCTTGTCATTATTCGCTAAGCAATACAACAACTATTTATATTTACATTTGTTAGGTGTTATTAGTAATCTAGAGATAATTTAAAGTATATAGGAGGATGTGTGTAGGTTATATGTAAACACTGCATCTGTTTATATAAGGAATTTGAGCATCCTTGGATTTTGATGTCTGCAGGAGGTGCTGGAACCCATCCCCATGTTACTGAAGGATGACTGTACACACACACATACACACGTGTGTGTGTGCATTAAATAAGATTTGACTGGAATAGATGGGATTGATAATGGACTAAATAATTATTGGAAATGGTTAAAAGAATAATTAACATTTCAGAAAATATAATTAGTGAAATAAAGAGTGCACCTAAAATACATATCTAAATTACTTTTAAAAGACCCATGATTAGAAAGAAAGTAAAATTAATAAATGGAAATTGATACAAGACATAGCATAGTAAAACACTAAAGCATAGCACAGGGAAAAAATTAGATTAAAAAAATAATTGAAAGGCTAACTAAATCAAAGAAATACATTTCAATAGCCAACTATTACTCAACAATTCTACTATGCATAGCATTATGAAGATGTGCCTGTTTTACCTAACACCCTATGTTTTCTTTAGGAGAAAAGACTGAAATAGTAGGGTAGAAGCAAGGCATGCTGGGTGGAGGAGGAAGAATGGCTCCAAAGTTCAGGGCTTTCAGGCTATAGGAGACAGGTGTTGAACCAGAGACTAAACAGAGTCAGGGAAAGGGGAGCTGGAAAGGGGGTGAATAACTTGGCGTGCGCAGGACTGACTTGTCCATTAGACGCAATAGGCACAGTGATTAGGGCCCATGATAATTTTAGGGCAACACAATGATTTAATTTGTTTGAAAATAAAAAAGAAACTTTAGAGTCAAAGAAAATGTTTTAACTTTTTCATAGATTAGGAAAAATGACAATTTTAGGCTACATGAAAATCTATTATTTTACTTTTCTTTTTTTCAGCAGAGGAAAGGGACCATAGTGGCAAAAGAACCCAGGGCCCATGAAAGTCATACATAGCCCTGTGTGTGCCCTGATAAGTTCAGTGACATGTCACAGGCTGAATATGGTTGGGGAATGCTGGATGCTATACCTGCTATCTTCAATGATCGTATAAATCATATATCAATAATCATTGATAACATTATTTTCAGACATTATATTTAAAAATGGTCCACTACAAGGCCCATGTTGTTACAATGATGCAAGAAGAAAAACCCTAAAATGACCGTGACAGCCAATTTAGTACAAGTAGGGTTTGTATACACAAAAGGCACTTTCTGTTTTGTTTTGTTTTTCCCCACAAGCTCTTTGTATTCACAAGTACTTCTGCCAGCCATTAAAGCCAACAACTTCTACGAAAACTTTTTTCCCAAGGGTGTATATGATTGCTTATCTTTTACAATGTTCACACATTTTATTCCCTCTCCCAAATCACTACAACTAAACAATTACTTTAACCAGCAGTTATATCGAGCCTGCCAACAATATGGTTTAGTTCATCAGCAAAATCTCTTTTAGGGATTTTACCGGTTCAGCCATATCAGGGACACTTGAAAATTTGCCTACAAATATTTGCCTGCTTTCCAGTGCAGCCCTTGGAATTAAAAAAGAAAATTCCTGCCCTCAGATAAAGGTGAGATTTGAATGAATGAATCTGAATTGAGTGGTAAATAAATGAATAAATGCTGATTGGTTGGCTGACATTCTATATTCAGTGTTACTTTCTTCACAGAATGAAATGTCTGAGTGAAAAATAACAATTTTAGACAATTGACTAGCTTTTTATAAATGTAAGGAGACTTGACATTCCTTCGAAAAGTTATCCAAACCATGGATGGAGTTCTGCACCCTTCACCTGAAAGTTCTGGAATGACATAGGCATGGCCTATCTGCCCATGGATTTGCGTGAATGTTTTTGAAACCAGTTTTGAGTTTATAATGTTTTAATTTCCCCCTGGCAAGGAATATTTGCTTAGATCTAGTAGCAAACCAGTAATTTCCTTTGAGTAAATTTCCCTGTTTCTGTACAGGCCAAGGCATGAGAAATTTTCCCCATCTGATAGATTCATAAAACTTCAATAATTGGGTCACTGTAAGCTTTGTTGTCTGCTTGGGGCCAGTACTATTTCTTGCTGGAATAGATGCAACTGTAACTTTTTTTTCTTTTAGAGATAGGGTCTTGCTGTGTTGCCCAGGCTGGTCTTGAACTCCTGGCATCAAGCAATCCTCCCACCTTGGCCTCCCAGAGTGCTGGGGTTATAGGCATGAGCCACTGTGCCTGGTGAACTGTAACATTTGATTGCTTGGTGAGTTTAAAAATTATACTTGGATTGCACAGAAGACAAAAGCAATAATTTATGATGCCATACACTAACTATTCATGGCATTCCTGAAAGTAGTCCTTAAAGCTTTATTATTCCTTTTTCCTTTACTGTTCTGACAGTTAACACTTTGCACAAAGTTGAAACATTTATTAATTTATTCAGGAAGAAGAAGTGGTTAGTAATAATGGTGCTAGCTAAACTATTAATATGATAAACTCTTGTGTGCCCCCAAAAGACTGTTTAAAAATATGCAACTTTAAAATTACCCTTGAAACATTTTTTTAAAGAATGAGTGCGTACTCCTCAGCAAATGTAAAAGAACAGAAATCACAACAAACTGCCTCTCAGACCACAGTGCAATCAAATTAAAACTCAGCATTAAAAAACTCACTCAAAACAGCACAACTACATGGTAACTAAACAAGCTGCTCCTGAATGTACTGGGTAAATAACAAAATGAAGGCAGAAATAAAGATGTTCTTTGAAACCAATGAGAACAAAGACACAATGTACAGAATCTCCGGGACACATTTAAAGCAGCGTATAGAGGGAAATTTATAGCACTAAATGCCCACAAGAGAAAGCATGAAAGATCTAAAATTGACAACCTATCATCACAATTAAAAGAACTAGAGAAACAACAGCAAACATTCAAAAGCTAGCAGAAGGTAAGAAATAACTAAGATCAGAGCAGAACTGAAAGAGATAGAGACACAAAAAACCCTTCAAAATATCAATGAATCCAGGAGCTGTTATTTTGAAAACATCAACAAACCACATAAGACTGCTAACAAGACTAATAAAGAAGAAAACAGAGAAGAATCAAATAGATGCAATAAAAAATGATAAAGGGGATATAACCACCGATCCCACAGAAATACAAACTACCATCAGAGAATATTACAAACACCTCTATGCAAATAAAACAGAAAATCTAGAAGAAATGGAAACATTCCTGGACTCATAACGTGTCCAAGACTAAACCAGGAAGAAGTGGAATCTCTGAATAGACCAATAACAGGTTCTGAAATTGAGGCAATAATTAATAGCCTACCAACCAAAAAAAGTCCAGGACCAGATGGATTCACAGCCGAATTCTACCAGAGGTACAAAGAGGAGCTTGTACCATTCTTTCTGAAACTTTTCTGATCAACAGAAAAAGAGGGAATCCTCATCCTGATACCAAAGCCTGGCAGAGACACAACAAAAAAAGAGAATTTTAGACCAATATCCCTGATGAACATCAATGCAAAAATCCTCAATAAAATACTGGCAAACCGAATCCAGCAGCATATCAAAAAGCTTATCCACCACAACCAAGTCAGCTTCATCCCTGGGATGCAAGGCTGGTTCAACATATGCAAATCAATAAATGTAATCCATCACATAAATAGAACCAACAACAAAAACCACATGATTATCTCAATAGATGCAGAAAAAGCCTTCGACAAAATCCAACAGCCCTTCATGCTAAAAACTCTCAATAAACTAGGTATTGATGGAACAGATCTCAACATAATAAGAGCTATTTATGATAAACCCACAGCCAATATCATACTGAATGGGCAAAAACTGGAAGCATTCCCTTTGAAAACCGGCATAAGACAAGGATGCCCTCTCTCACCACTCCTATTCGACATAGTGTTGGGAGTTCTGGCCAGGGCAATCAGGCAAGAGAAGGAAATAAAGGGTATTCGATTAGGAAAAGAGGAAGTCAAATTGTCCCTGTTTGCAGATGACATGATTGTATATTTAGAAAACCCCATAGTCTCAGCTTTGGGCTGAAATTTTGGATCTCCTTAAGCTGTTAAGCAACTTCAGCAAAGTCTCAGGATACAAAATCAATGTGCAAAAATCACAAGCATCACTATACACCAATAACAGACAAACAGAGAGCCAAATCATGAATGAACTCCCATTCACAATTGCTACAAAGAGAATAAAATACCTAGGAATCCAACTTACAAGGGATGTGAAGGACCTCTTCAAGGAGAACTACAAACCACTGCTCAACGAAATAAAAGAGGACACAAACACATGGAAGAACATTCCATGCTCATGGATAGGAAGAATCAATATCGTGAAAATGGCCATACTGCCCAAGGTAATTTATAGATTCAATGCCATTCCCATCAAGCTACCAATGACTTTCTTCACAGAATTGGAAAAAACTACTTTAAAGTTCATATGGAACCAAAAAAGAGCCCGCATAGCCAAGACAATCCTAAGCAAAAAGAACAGAGCTGGAGGCATCATGCTACCTGACTTCAAACCATACTACAAACCTACAGTAACCAAAACAGCATGGTACTGGTACCAAAACAGAGATATAGATCAATGGAACAGAACAGAGCCCTCAGAAATAATACCACACATCTACAACCATCTGATCTTTGACAAACCTGACAAAAACAAGCAATGGGGAAAGGATTCCCTATTTAATAAATGGAGCTGGGAAAACTGGCTAGCCATATGCAGAAAGCTGAAACTGTATCCCTTCCTTACACCTTATACAAAAATTAATTCAAGATAGATTAAAGACTTAAATGTTAGACCTACAACCATAAAAACCCTAGAAGAAAACCTAGGCAATACCATTCAGGACATAGGCATGGGCAAACACTTCATGACTAAAACACCAAAAGCAATGGCAACAAAAGCCAAAATAGACAAATGGGATCTAATTAAACTAAAGAGCTTCTGCATAGCAGAAGAAACTACCATCAGAGTGAACAGGCAACCTACAGAATGGGAGAAAATTTTTGCAATCTACCCATATGACAAAGGGCTAATATCCAGAATCTACAAAGAACTTAAACAAATTTACAAGAAGAAAACAAACAACCCCATCAAAAAGTGGGCAAAGGATATGAACAGACACTTCTCAAAAGAAGACATTTATGCAGCCAACAGACACATGAAAAAATGCTTATCATCACTGGTCATCAGAGAAATGCAAATCAAAACCACAATGAGATACCATCTCATGCCAGTTAGAATGGCAATCATTAAAAAGTCAGGAAACAACAGATGCTGGAGAGGATGTGGAGAAATTGGAACACTTACACTGTTGGTAGGAGTGTAAACTAGTTCAACCATTGTGGAAGACAGTGTGGTGATTCCTCAAGGATCTAGAACTAGAAATACCATTTGACCCAGTGATTGCATTACTGGGTGTATACTCAAAGGATTATAAATCATGATACTATAAAGACACATGCATGCGCATATTTATTGTGGCACTATTCACAATAGCAAAGACTTGGAACCAACCCAAATGTCCATCAATGATAGACTAGATTAAGAAAATGTGGCACATATACACCATGGAATACTATTGCAGCCATAAAAAATGATGAGTTCATGTCCTTTGCAGGGACATGGATGAAGCTGGAAACCATCATTCTCAGCAAACTATCACAAGGACAGAAAACCAAACACCGCATGTACCACTCATAGGTGGGAATTGAACAACGAGAACACTTGGACACAGGGCAGGAGACATCACACACCGGGGCCTGTCGGGGGGTGGGGGACTGGGGGAGGGATAGCACTGTGAGAAATGCCTAGTGTAAATGACGAGTTGATGAGTGCAGCAAACCAACATGGCACATGTATACCCATGTAACAAACCTGCACATTGTGCACATGTACACTAGAACTTAAAGTGTAATTAAAAAAAAAAAAAGGAATGAGTGCTTAATGTGACATACTGGCAAGGACATATATTGGAAAGGAAAGTACTTTCTTCTCTCTACATTCTATTGTAATTACCTATTTATTTACTTATCTGATTTCCCCATTACTTTAAGGAATACGATGTATTTAATGATTTGCAACCTTGGCTGCACATCAGAATCACCTAGGAAGTACTTTAAAAATACAATACCTGATTTAGTCAGCTTAGAGGATAAAGCTCAGGTTTTATACTCTAGTATTAGTTAAAAGCTGCCATGTGAGTCTAACATGCAGCTTGGGTTAAAAATCACTTGTGGAGGGCACCTTAGTACTAACACAGGGTACCTGAGTGCTAGCACAAGCTCTGGCACATAGTAGGTGTTAAATAAATATTACCTGAAAACTTGAATACAATAATTAATGTGTCTTTTATGAAACAAATATGAAACATGTGGCTTAGATTTTTACCTTCATAGGTCTGCTTTCTTTTATGGAAGAACACACAAAAAAATTCACATCCCATAGATGAACAACACATGTATTTGTGCTGCCGTAGATTATAATACTTAGTTATCAACTTAAACAATGATTTGGAATCACTCATTGCAAACATATGAATGCATTTCGGTTAATTTTTCACAGTAGCTACTCTAGCAAGTCAGTGAGCTCTCATGATATAGGTCTACAAGTATTATTCTTAAACTTTTATCAGGGCTGGGCATGGTGATTCATGCCTGTAATCCCAGTACTTTGGGAGGCTGAGGTGGGAGGATCACTTGAGCCCGGGAGTTGGAGGCTACATTGAGCTATGATCGCACCATGGCTCTCCTGCCTGGGCAACAGAGCAAGACTTTGTTTCTAAAAACAAAAACCAAAGAAAAAACAAAAACAAAAAGAAAAAACCCCACAATGGCATATTTAAGATGGAGCAGAAAAATATATCTGTTAGCTTATAATTGTGTTAAAGCAAAAGTATGTGTTATACTTATGTGTACTCAAATATAAGGGTGTTTTTGTACCACAATTGTGCAAATTTTAACTTCTGCTTTTTCTAGAAATTAATTTCTTTCCCCAACACATATTATCAGGCATTTTTTGAATATAGCATTGTTCAGTGGTTAATTACAAATGGCTTATTCTAGTTACCTTATTTTCGAAGTCTATTACTAGACATATTTGTATGAGGGTCATAGGAGGTAGTTTTTCTATGAATTATCTTTTATCTTGAATAACTCACCACTGAGTCCATATCTACTTTTTTTTAAAGTTCCAACTAAGTAATCTTATGTTAAATAAGGTTTGATTGGGGTTTGGGGATGAATCTCACTTCCTGTGTAAAACAGTAAAAATGGAACAGTTATAATGTTTCTATATTATTTAGGAGAGGCCTTGATAGATGAACCACAGGAAAGGTATTGTACAAATTGGTGCTATATGCTGAATATTTTCTGATAAAGTTGAATTTTTGAATAGGTTTTTTTTCTCATAGGCAGAAATGATATAAGAACAGAAACTATAACTCTCGACTTTTATTGTAGCAAAGCATACCACTTATTGTAGAAAAGCATAACACATTCAACTGGCATCTAGTTAAATGCTTGTTTTAACTTACAGAATGAATGAGTGAGAAAAAATTGTCCAAAGATTACCATGGTGGAAAGACTAATATAAGCCTCAAAAATCAACATCTAAGGAAAAGACTTAACAATACAGTGGATGCTGATCTCCATATTGGATTATGGATCAAAATTTTCTGGTGATTAATAAATATCAAGTATTATGCACAAATCCAGATTTCCTGAAACAGAATCTTGGAGGTGGTTGTAGAGGAAAAAATGGTGGGAAAGAATCCTGGGAATGTGTTTTTTTTTTTTTTGATTTTTATTTTTAGTTTTGGGGTACATGTGCAGGGTGTGCAGATGTGTTACATAGGTAAACGTGTGCCGTGGTGCTTTGTTGCACCTATCAACCCATCACCTAGGAATTAAGCCCAGGATGCATTAGCTACAGGAATGTGTATTTTTAGTAAGCCCTCCCTTTTCTACCCCAGGTGATTCTTATGCAAGCCATGGGGCAAGTCTGCGGTCAAGCATTTGGGAACCTCTGGTATAGTAAAATGTACACTGAACAAAGAGTTAAAAAACTTAGGCTCTAATCATAGATCTGCTGCTAATTTATCTGGGACAATTTACTTAACCCTGACAAATTTGTCTTCTTAGTGAGGCGCTTCATTTCTTGATAACTTTTCCCATGCTTTGTAAGGTTCATTGGTGCCTAATATATTGTGATTCATCAGTTTTATCTTTCATGACTTTCTAAAGCAAACCTCTAATAGAAGAGTAAATACACAATTGCATGATTAACTTCAAGAGAAGATTAAACTGCCTATATATTCCACAAGCAAAAATTCCTAGCTCAGGACTGAACTGTGTCCTGCACCAGGAGCTTGCACATGTGTATAACGTATTTTTTACATGTGTCCATTATCTGGGTTATATCCATTAATGGTCAATAAATTAGAAAAATCTGTGGCTGCCCATTGATTCTTAACATTTCAAAAGTGTGTTAACTCCAAAAGATATCTACCCCTAAACAGCAATACAAGAGATTTGCAAAAACACAACTATCTTCCAGTCTTATCAAGCACCATTCTGATGTTCTAATAATTTATTATAATTAGCAAATAGAAGTGTCTGTCAATAAAATGTAATAACTTCCCGATTACTGACTTTAGTCATTACATATATATGCTGTGTATATGCCTACATCCATATTCCTACATCTAACAGTGCTTAACTGGCAGAGAAGAGAGGCTCATGAAATAGTTGTTGAATTAATAAAAGAAGCAAGACAAGAAGGGAAGGAAGAAAAAGCAATAGAAAAAGTTGGGCTTATTTTAATGAGGGTCACGAAGTTTTCCATCACTGGGCACGTCACCATCCACCTCCATTAGCTTATGAATCTTCCATAGGAAATATGTTGGGGCATGTGGACTTCCCTTAAATGTAAAACAAACAAACAAACAAACAAAACCCCCAAGATATTTAGTAGAAAGACTTTCAGGATTTGTTCTGAAAGGAATAGCTCACCTTTTTTTAAACAGAGGCTTTCATTGACCAGTTTTCCCTCCTTGTTGACATCTATTTTCATCCAGCTATGGAGGTATTTCCTGGCCTTCTTGACCACTACTCTGGAGCCTTGTTTCTGGAGAAAGAGAGAGGCATTTTCCACCTCAAGGAAGCCTTCCTGATCATAGCAGGTCCATCGGGGTGCCTGGGAACAGCGGTCCAAGATGGCTGAGCGGGAGGGGCCGCGAGAGGAGTTGGAGATGGCCAAGCACAGTGCAGATTTAACATGAAGGAGCTTTTCATCCTCAGTCCACATCCACTGCTGGTTCTGGATGGTCCTGTTGCATGAGCCCACGACCACTTTCTCATTTTTGAAAAGACACTGTTGTTTCTGGACATGGACAATCTGAAACCCTTCTGGAAGATGAAAAGCTCATAAAGCACTATGTAGCAAATTATGAGGCCCATTAGAAAACGGAAGAACCCACCCACAAATGAGCTAAATAAAATCACTAGTTTTACTTATATTTTGTTATTTCTATCATTTCATGTGAACATTCTCATATTTAACACATGTGATTTAAAATTCCAAAGCTGACGATGTAAAATGTCAATATGTTATACTTAACTCCCCATCTTTTTTTTTTTTTTTAATTTTCACATGCTTTAGGGGAAAAAAACACACCTCTTATTGGAAAATGAAAGGAAGCTTGGAAAGAAACAAAACCATCCAAAGTATATAGTATATTTTAGCCCAATTAGTTAGATATGCTAAAGTTATGAAACGCTCAGCTCCCTTTTTAACCATTTGACATATTCGATATAAGCTTCCTCCCTTACCTTAAAAAAGCACCCCCTTTTCCAGTCTTTAAATTCACATTGCAGTATTTATATACAAATTTCATAGTTTGAATAACAATTTTTTAAAATTGCATACATTTATCAAAAAATAAAACAAATTTTCCCACTTCTCCAAGCACAACCTCCTAGCTAATTGCAGCCAATGAAAGTATTGATTATCACAAACTAAATTTCCTTTAGTCGTGGAGAGGAGCATTTCTCTATTTTATGACAATATCTACAGTTTTCTCTCAAATACGAATAGATTTTCTAAAAATCATCATGTGCCAATGTAAGAAAATTAAACATCAAATTGCTAAACATCAGTATTAAAGAGCAAGATACTCTGGCTCAGAAACCATTTTCAATGAGGTTTTACTTAAATTGCCCAGCTCGCTCATGAAAATGTTCAGCCCTCCCAAATGACAACTTCCAAATAAAACACACTACATTTCCTCACCCCCTTTAATCATATTCCTTCAATTTTCTTTCTTCAACACAAAAGAAAATAAAACTATAACCGGGTTGGAAAAAGGCTTGGAGAAAGCCACAGACTGTTATATAATAATACAAACTTTTCCTCGGGGTTCTTTACGCTCTGCTCTAAATGTATCATTTCAGGGGCTGCCTGAAGCATTTGGAGGATGAGAGGAGAGCATTTATTTTCTTTTGGAGAGAAATCTCAACAGTATGGGCATAGCTGGCTCCTTTTATTCCTGCTTTTCATCGTCTTTGGCTAAACTGCCATGGAGACCTGGCCCCTTCTACCTTATTTCAGACACTTCAAAGACCAGGGACTCCTTGGCTAGATCTTGAAGAAATGCCTCAGGACACTGAGGCAGACCCACTCACCTGAGTTCCTGAAGATCAAGCAGGTAAGAATCACCATGTAAAATTCAGCCTCCATTTTCCACTTAGCAACTGTTCATGCTTCGCTTGGGGAAAAAAAAAATTCTCCCAGATAAGAGAAGCAAAGACTAGGAAGGAAATGTGCCTTCATGGTGGGGGGAAAAGTCAGTGACGAGCACTTCCTCCTATTGAATTGTTTGGGGAAGTTTTACACCAGTGTCCTTTTGTCTGTTTCCTTAGAAAGAAGGGATTATGATTACCTCTTTTTTTTTAATGTAGAAAATATTCCAGCCTTCAAGAGCAGAGTAAATCTCGTTAAGACCTCACCTACCTTTCCTTTGGCATGTGACTGCTTCTTAACCTCAAGAAGAAAGAAAGGAATTGAAATCTCAGATAATTGAATGTTCCTGAAACATTACATCTCTTCAGGTGATGTGATTCTGCTGAATAAATATAAGCCATGTAATTGATGAGGGTCTATGACAAGTGATATAAAGACATAAACATGTACCGTTTGTATAATGATACGCTGCGAGTCTATTGAGGAAAACCACATAATGATGGCACTTCTAGATCATTATCTCCCAAGTGATGACAATATTACATTTTGAGATCGTCATCTTCACTGGGGAGATGCAGACACTAAAATTAAACCCATCACATTATCTACTTTGGTCTTCCCCAAACAGAGGATGGCGTCTTTCCAAATAGAAAAAAAAAAAAAGAATATGCTTTACTCAGTGTTTAGTATTAAGAGTTTATTGGCAGTATGAAACAAAGTCAACATTGCTGCATTAAAAATTCATATATGAGCAGAACAGCTAGTGTTTGCTGAGGGTAGTTATTTTAATTTTTTTTGTCTCTTGAAGATTGAAAGCTTTCAGAAATGTAAGGACATACCTGGAAATGTCCTTATAAGGAACCTCGAAAATGGGACAGATTATGTCATTCCTGAAGGCATATACCTTTTGTTGAGAGAGAGATTCCAGGTAGATAGCATATTCAAAAATCCCTTCTTAGCAAAAGAGAGACAAGTAGTTAAAACTCTTGATACTTCATAGTTGCTACAAATTTGTTTTTCCCTTTTAAAGTAAAATGACTCACGATGTGGAAATACAGTGGATAGAGTTCTGGAGCAGAAGCCACCTCTATGCCCAGTAATAGAGAGTAAATACATATATACCCAGTGACAATCATTGTGCTCTGTAATTGTTTGATAGGAGGGACTATAAATACACATTTAATAGGTAATATTATCAAGACACATTTCCATATAAAATAGTTACTGTTTTTGATTTTTGTTTTTCAAAAACAAAGACTTCTTTGTTAAAAATCCATTATCAATCACTTGCAACTTTAGCAGCAAGATTCTGGTAACTGAGAAAGGTAATAGCACTTCAAAACAGGAACAGTTTAACAGCTGACAGTCCATTCACAAGACAGATTTTGCAAACATTAAAGCATCTAACACATAATACGAATGTCTTCAGCAGCTCATCCAGTCATCACCTGATGACATTTATTACTGAATATTACATACATACATTCTGTGTGGCAGATAGAGTCAGTACAGACAAAACAAAATCTGCCTTAGGCTGTGTGATAAACCTATCATACCTCCATCATCAAAAAACCTTCAGAATAATTTGGGGGATGCTTACAAATGCATTCATATACACAAGGAGCTGGAAATCTTAAATATGTTGCCCAGTCTTCCACAATCCATGCCATACATGGGCTTCAGAGCTTCTCCTTCCTTCCATTGCAGGAAGCTCCTTCTAGAAGCCTTGGGTGGGTAATTTGATTAATCACCCCAAGAGATTGATGGTCTGACAAGTCTTCAATGACTCACTGGACAGTCTCTGCTGAAAGTCTGCTCTCATACAGGCACAGAGCATGGTGCACAAATTCATACTGCTCACTGGTTTGCACCATTCCCCCTCTGCAAGGAAGAAATCATAAAATAACTGATTTTGCTAAAATCTTGCAATTTCAAGTAACACAGAGATTTCATCCAAGCTAGGGTGTTATGCAAAGACACATAGAACAGTCGACCTAGTGGTTCTTTTGTTATCCCTCTTACCTGTGTCCAAATGTCTCAACTATCAAAGTTAACATGCTAATGTATATAAAGGGCTTAACACAGTTCCCGGCACACACTAGGCATGTGATTAATTTTTACCTATGTAACATTACTGGGGAGGTGGTACAGCCTAATGATCAAGTACTTGGATTTGGCACCAGCCAAGGTGAGTTCAAATCCCTCCTCTGCCAATTCTTAGCTGTATGATCTTGGACAAATTCCTCGAAACCCCTTGCACTTTAGTTTCTTCCTCTGTTAAAGCAGGATAGTAAGAGTAACTACTGCTGTGAAGGTTAAATAAATTCATTGTAGCTGGTGTATTTGTATTACTTCTCAGGCGCTTCATGATTCATCTCTTGTTAAAATGGTTTATACATTTGGCTTAAAATTGATTGACGGAGACAAACCAAACAAAACTCATCGGCAAAATGTTGCTTTCTACAAGTAAAACGAAGTCTACCTTGGAATGGTTTATTTGAATATGTTGTACAGAAGCAACCTTAGCCTTTTGGTGTACTGGGTGTCTAAACACAATAGTGGGTGGGTCCTTAAATGAATTGGAAAAAGGGAATTGGCTCTGTTCTGACATTTTCCTCTTGGTTATCACCATTATCATCGCTAGCTGCCCAGCACCCTCCTTGTCAATGGATTCATAGAAAGCACTTGCCTTCATGAGAAATAATGGTGCTTCTCATTATGTTTTTATATACATAATACCTATATCACATTTTCCCCCTTTATAATTATGATCCTTTTTTAATTTTAGTTTTTGAGAAAACATCTCCTTAATTGCTTAGGCTGTTGTGCAGTGGCATGATCACAGCTCAGTGCAGCCTCAACTTCCTAGGATCAAGCAATTCTCCCACCTCAGCCTCTGGTGTAGCTGGGACCACAGGCACCACCACACCTGGACAATTTTTAAATTTTTTTTTTTTCTTGTAGAGACAAGGCCTCACTATGTCGCCCAGGCTGGTCTCCTGGACTCAAGTGATCCTCTTGTCTTGGGCTCCCAAAGTGATGGAATCACAGGCTTGAACCACGGTGTCCAGTCCTATAATTAAGATTTTTTAGCTTGACAAAGTTACCAGACATTAATATGTTACTATTCCGGCTGACTGTATAAAAGCGTCACTATCGGTAACTATTTAAAGTCTTGTAAATTCTCTGTAACTCTGCAATCATACAACTAATCTTATCTTTTAGTTTAACTCTATGTTTTAACCAGATTTTTCCAAGTGGCTGTTAGTATCATTCAAAATAACTTTCAGATTATTTAGGCACTTCAACTTAAAAACAAGATATCTTGTCTCACTGTAACAAGACTTCTAGTTAATGGTAATAATAAAAACTGGGCTTCTATGTTTATTTGTCAATCTATGTCAATATTAAAGCAGTAAAACTTCCCTGTTTTAAACTAAACAGTGATTCCCCAGGAAAATTAACATGATGTCAAAATGATGTAATTGGCAAAAAATAAAGAGGTAAATTCACAGTTTTTGGTGACAGCAACTTATTGGCAGAAGTATTTAATTGGTCTTCCTCCCCTAGAACTGTACATTTTGTTGCATTGAAGGCAACCTTCTGGGCTAAGTATTCCTTGGTCAGAAGTGAACAACAGAAATGGCCAGCTGAGAATGTGGTAATAGTTTATCTTCTTAGCTGTGTGATGACATCTGGGCTCACCTAAAATCATAGCAGGTGTTCCGAAGATGCTGGCTTGAACTGTGAAGCTTGGGAGACACCACCACAGTAAATATTAGGGTAGCTCCAGGGAGCTGAGGGGTGCCTCCCTTCCTCTGGCATTTGCACAGCTCAGGGCACCATTACTCCCCCTTGAGCTGCAGACAGTATGTGGAAACTTCTATGTGCTCCACCTCTTAGGCTCTGGTCTGTCAACTTCCTCTCACCATTTACCTCAATTTGAGGCAAGATTTTCCCCTTCTTGTATGTTCTGGTCAGCACTGGTATTTACATGTCCAACTGGTGAATGAATGGAGACACAGTTTAGAATTTAATAACTGTTTCACCCTAAGTGGGTCAGTGGTGTAATTTAATGGTTGGAGTATATTTACTATGACATTCTGTTCACTAAATCAAGGTTGTTTTAGCCAGTGAAAGTGGGGAAGATGGAGAAGCATACCCATTAATTGTGGGCTGGCAAAATTCTTGCAGGTCTGAAGGCTTCAGGAAAGTATATGAAAAGTTCTCTTACCTCCCACTTAATTTGGAAAATAAAAATGAAAAAAACTGGCATCAGAGGAATTCTTAGAGATCATCCATTCTAGTCACTGACAATATAGCTTTTTTAGAAATCTTGCAATTTTAGAGGCAGCCTTTTCCAAGGTTGGCAGGAAAACTTTTAAGACATCAACATGAATCTGTCCTTTCTAACTTTCACCGCATTGGTCCAACTGAAATAACCCAAAAGAAGTCTTAAGGCTCCCCTGTAGTCACACAACAGCTCTCCAAAGGCTGGAAAACAGCCATCAAAGTCCTATAATCTTTTCTTCTTTAGACTAAACATCCTGTGGTCACTCAATATTTCTGTACAGCCTGGTTTTTCTGTCACTCACCACTTTAGTCTCCCTCTTCTACAGGCTATTTTATCAAATATGACCTTCTTAGAGTGTTGTGTCTCCTCCTGATGAGATCTATGAAGCAGGCTTATTTTCTCCTCCAGCTGCATGTTAGAGACCAATAGATCTGTGTTTGCAGGTGCATCAGGTGGTGAGGTCCCCCAGTGCCTACATGGTGCCTGGTGCTCGGTAGTATTTTAAGATACTAACTGACGGTGTAGATTAAATAAAAAGTCAACAAGACTTTTTTTGAATGTGGACATTATATCTTTCTCCCATCCTGTAATTATGCTACTGGATTTTTTAAACTAAATGCAAGGCTTTCTATTTATTCTTGTTAATTTCAACTTGTTAGTTTCAGCACAATGCTCTTGTTTACTGGATCACTATCTATTGTCAATATATTAGTCTTCCATTTCTCACTCCCAGCGTTGTGTCTCCCAGGTATTTAACAAGGATCCCTTACATCTTTTTATCTAAGGCATTATTAAAAAATAGAAAAAGAGACAAAGTAGGGTCTTTAATATGAGTAAGTTGATATCATGATATATACTATCTAATCCCATTCTATAATTATTTCCAACTAGGTTGTAGGTCCTTTAAAGACCTACAAGCATAATGGCATGGTCTTCTTATACTTGTAACAATAAAAAGCACTTACGAGTCCTAGGTAAATACTTGTCAAATGAATTACCCAGGTCATGCTATTTTCATGTCATGTGAAAACAGATAAACTCTAGGCTAAAAGAAAGCAAAAGGTATTCCAGGATGCATTCACTGGAGGCTGGTTCAAATTCAGGAACTCATCATAATCATCTTTGAAAATATTAAATAAATGTCCTATTGCATATATTGATATATAGAATAGTCTATTGGCTGGATGCAGTGGCTCATGCCTATAACCCCAGCACTTTGGGAATGCTGAATGGATCACTCGAGCCCAAAGTGGGAGGATCACTTGAGCCCAGGAGCTCGAGACCAGCCTGGGTAACATAGTTAGACCCTGTCTACAATTTAAAAGAAAAACTAGCTGGACATGGTGGTGTATGCCTGTGGTCCCAACTACACAGGAGGTTGAGGCCAGAGGATAGCATTTGCTCTATAACAGGTAATCCATTCTTAGAAAGGTCAACAGAGTCTTCTTTCTTCTTATTTTTGATATGGGGTCTTGCTTTGTTGTCCAGGCTGGAGTGTAGTCATGCAATCACAGCTCATTGCAGCCTTGGCCTCCCAGGCTCAGGTGATTCTCCCACCTCAGCCTCCCAAGTAGCTGGGATGACAGGTGCATGCCACCATACTGAGCTAATTTTTTCTGTGTGTGTGTGGTTTTTTTTTTTTTTTTTAAGAGAGAGAGATTGGGTTTTGCCATGTTGCCCAAGCTGGTCTTGAACTCCTAGGCTCAGGCAATCCATCCACCTCAGCCTCCCAAAGTGCTGGGATTACAGGCATGAGCCACCATGCCTGGCAAATGCAGTTTTTTAGATAGGCTGGTCATAGCAAAAAAAGAAACACCTAAGAAGCTAGTACAGTGTCTGTATACAAAATATATTTATGGAATAAATGTATAAAGCTTGGTTAACTATGGAACTCTCAAGAGAGCTCTATAGTTATTCATCCTCAGGAGAGCTCTGACTTGACTCCAGGAAGCTCTTAGGTCAGATAGGTTTCACGGATTTGCTAAAATCTGGATCTATATTACTGATATAAACTTCCCAATACAAAGTGGTTCTGGGAGGTGAGAAACAAGGGTACTCTTTTTCTTACTTTTTTTTCTTTTTCTTTTTGGGGCAGGGTCTCACTGTGTCATCCTGGCTGGATCATGGCTCACTGCAGCCTCAACCTCCCAGGTCAAGTGATCTCCTTAGCCTCCCAAGTAGCTGGGACTACAGGTGTGCACCAATATGCATGCACCTTAAATTGCAAACAGAAGTGAAACTTAACTCAGGTTCATATCGGACAAATGCTTATGTTAGAACTAAAACATAACCCCAGCCAATCATAAGCATCCAACTCACATATTGTTATGTCAGTAAGGACTTTTCAATACAGTACCTGAAAAAAGGCAATTATGTAATTGCAAACCAACCAAATAAATTGTTTGTTTCTGTACTTTCCCAATAAATACTTGCCTCTGGCGTTTTGTCATTGGAACACTAAACCTCTTTTGGTCTGGTGTTTCCCAGTGTATGACTACTTCTTACTAAATAAACTCTTTAACATTTTATTGTGCATCAGATATTTCTTTTCCAGTACAAGTTTGTTTTCCCAGGAGGTATAATACATTAAGTGAAAATACCTACTGCTGAGCAGGAGTTAGTTTACCAAGAAAGAGTAAGGTCAAATAAAAATGTCAAGTGAACCCCAGCTAGCTGAGAGAATGGTGCCAAGTTCATTACCAGGGGGGACCAGAGTGTGTTAAGAGGGAAAAAGGCAGCATACACTGTTGTCAAGACAAATTCTGTCTCCACCACTTACTAGATATTTTACCCAACTACATAATCTCTGCAGTGCTCAGTTTTTTCATCTGCAAATGATGCGACAATAAAAACAATAGTTCCTACTTTATAGCATTGTTGTGAGAAATAAATGGGACTATCACTTAACATGTTTAGCACATAGCCAAGCACATATCAATACCATAAATGTCAACTATTATTATTGTTATTGTTACTCTTTGGTACCATCTGGTCAAATAGGACTGGTTAGGAGGCTCTGGAGTGAGGTCCCCAAAGACCCTGGAGAACCAAGAGCAAATCTGGCAGAGGACATTAGTTTGCCCATTAAGTTCCAAATATCCTTCTAAATATTGACCAGCCTAGAAGACAAGCACAGTGGAGGCAGATGATGAAAATAGTAGGCTTGGAGTCTGACAGATTCAGGTTTGAATCCTTGTTTTTTAACTTACTTAGCTAAATGATTTTAGACAAGTCATTTAGTCCTTCCCAACCTGGCTTTTCTCACTTGTAAAATGACATAAATGACAAACGTCATCGGGTTGTGAGGATTAAATGAATCAGAGCATATCAATGTCTGGCTGAAGGCTATTCACAGAATCCCCAGAAGCCCAGGGTTCTACAAAGGTGCCTGAGGACCCTGGGCAGGGCAGAGGAGGAGGATGGGTCATTAGGACTAGATGCCAATCCCAGCTTTGACTAGGGAAGTTGTGTTTTTTATTGGTTTTCTGTGTTGGTGTTCTGTGGAAGATTCTGCCTGCAAAAAGTTTTCCATTGTTCACAAAGAAGTTTGAAAACCACTGGCCTGGCTAATAAGGTATTTAGGTATTTATCTAATAAGGCTTCAAGTTTTACAAGGTTTAAATGAGAGAATCCACAAAATGCTTGCACAGTAACTGCCCTTCAGTGAGTACTAAATAAATGCTGTGTATTATTTTTCTTATTCTTAGTTAATACGACACCTAGGGTAACCATGTTTGGAAGAGTTGTGGTTCATTGGTGTTGTCCTGGTGTCATTATCAATTGGGTCACCTTTCACTCTCAGAAGTACCTTGGTTTGGATGATAAATTATTTGTTCATCCTAATGATGCCCCATTCCATGCTGTGGAAGAAAGTCATTCCCTTTATTGCAAAAGTGGTGTTAGCCACGTGGCTTGGATTTCTTTGTGCCCACAGACTATGAACGCTGTGTTTGGCCAGGCCAGAGAGGATTCAGATATACTACCCTCCTATAAATGTCAGATAATCTCATATCACATTAGCCCTGCCAAATACAAAGATCAGTGTCGTCTCAGTCTCCGTGCAGAGCAGCACGTAGCTGTGTCAGCTGGGGGTAAACTCAGGTTAGAAAGGGAAACAAAAATGTAGTCTTTTTCCCTTTGCTACTGGGACGGTGTTTTGAAAAAAACCTCTCCAGATGCCCAGGAGAGAGATTTGGCTTTTAACATGTTAAAATTTTGACCTTTTGTGACTATTCACTCACACATACAGAGAGCAACAGCCTTTCCTGTCGTACCGCCCAGCCCGTATCCGGTCTAATCAGTAGACAGAAGAAATTCTGCTGTGATGACTCACTTCTGGGCTAACAATGAAACTTATGCTCCTTTGCTTTTTATTATTTTCAAATCTGGAATTCTTTTGGTAAAGTTTGGTACAGTAAATTTAGAACAAAAGGTGTGGACGTTAATGTGCCTCCTGGGTAAAGTTCCAAGAGCTTGGGCATGAGTCAAGTGAGGCTACTGTCTGCTGTGCTTAGCCGGGGTCAGCTGTAAGGTGTGTCTGGCCCCTTGGACAGAGGATTTCCCATGTCTTTACACAGATGTCATATCAAGGAGGGAGAACTTAAATGTAAATTTGGCCAATTCTGACCAGGTATTTTGAACATAGACACCTTCTCCAAAATAGATGTGTTCTAAAGTATTTGTAGGTCATAAAAATCAGCATATATCTAATGATAATTCAATTGATGAGTCTAACATATTTTGAGTTCCATTTTTTTTCCTCTGAAAATTAGCCGTTTTCCTCTGAACACTCAAGTTAACACCTAATTAACTCCAAGCTAGGAAGAAGGAAAATGTCCTGGCAACCACTTGGAAGATTCAGTCAGCATAATATGTTTTACAAAGTAGACCTCTTGTTACGATCTCAGGAATTATAATGTCAAGCAAATCCACACCAATTTCTAGGGCTTTATCTCCAAGTGTCCTTAAAATAAGCAAATCAAAATGTTGAATTCCTGATCTTCAAATGAGATCTTTGAAGTTCATTAATTAGAGGAATCTTTGTGATTATTTGGGAATGCAGAGAAATATGGATAAATGTAAGGTTACAGTTGATAAACCTTAGACCAACAAGCAGAAACTTTAGTTTTGAAATTATTTCAACAGTTTTGGAAACAAAAAATATGTTGGGGACATATATTAGCCTTGGAAATTGATGGCATATATATTCTTCTGAGATGGCTGTAGTTAAAAAAAAAAAAGAAAAGAAAATCATCGAACTGAAGTGACTAATCAAAACATTTAAACAATGATATGACGCACATTGGAAGCATCTTTTTATCCTGTGTGGGAAGCCACAAGTGAGGCCTTTGGATGTCATTCCAGTTTAAGCCCTCTAAGGTAAGGATGTACAGGCAACTACAAATTCCATCCTTGACTCTTAAAAAGAAGGATTAGACAGATAATTTCCTGCTACTCAGGAAGAAAAAAAAGAGGAAAAAAAAGGCCTTGGAATAAGATATTATTTTATATGTTTCACTTCCCAGGTTCTGTTTTAAAATTCTTCCAGTGTCCAGTTGCCAATGGGATTAAAAGGAAAACGATGAGGAAAAAGTTATCTGAGGTCAATCTGCAATGGAATATGTTCCTTTCCTGCCTGCTTAGATGTCTTCTGATAGTCACGAATTGATCTTTAGTCATACTTCTGTAATATCTATATGCATGTGAAGCACTGTCTGATGTTAAAATATAAACATCATCTATAGTAATAAACTGAGACACTGCATCTCTCATGCTAAATGTGTAAATGACCTTCTGTCACTATCTCAAACTGTAGAACCTTGACATACCCAAGCCTAAATGAATCTTTTTTAGCAAGAGCTACATGCAGCGAAGCTGGTTGTCTTAGCTTTATAGCAATTGGTATTTTTAACTAGGTGGTATAGTTGAACAATTTAGTGATATTTGAGATTAGAAGGTTTAAGTATTATATGGAAGGGCTTTCTAAGTAATAAAAAATGATTATACTGTGTTCAGTTTAGTACTAATGTTATGGATCTTTTTTTCAACTATAATTTTAAAAAATTGACCTATACATTTACGGTAATCTCCTGTTAATAGGAAAATGTGATTGAGCAAAATATCCCTTTTGCAACAATGCTGGCCAACAGAAAGTTCATTGTACTTATCATATTCAGATATTAATAAGTAATCTAAACTAAAATAATCAGAGATAAACAATTTTCCCTGGTTTATATAGCAACTAGTTCAGGGTCATTGCTGAAGGCAGGATTAGAATGTGAACTTCCTCTCTCTTCATCTTGAGTGTAACCCACTTAGGCTTCCCACTCCAGAAAACAACAGCAGAACCCCCAAAATCCAGAATTTAGTCAATCTAATTTGAGCAAAATTGAAAGTTCAGTTCAGAGTGTTTTATAAAAACTTCAAAATTGGTCATGTGGCCTTGGAGATGTCCCCTTTTTTGGTTTTGGATTCTTCCTTTAGAATGAAAACTTTGGGCAATATATTCCTGAGGTTAGATTTTTAAAAAAACCCACCCTTTTCCTAGGAGATGTTTGGCAAATGTTATGACTATTGTGGCTATCCCATTGTTCTCCACATAAACAAATCTTCAAAGACTCAAAGAAAGCAAGAGCTGAGAGGGATCTCAGAAAGCCAGTTGGTCACTCTGCAATCACTGAATTCCAGCATGGAAAAGCATCTTGTTAGAGGAGTCCTGACATCCACTTAAGCTTTGTTGTGAGTCACACAATGAATATTAACTTGCAAGCATTAAAATACAACAATCAGGTGGAGGTCCATGAAATATCTTACTCTTGATAGTAAGATATTTCTGGTTTTTATACCAGAAAAGGCTGGAGATCACTGTTATGCCCCACATCTCCTTTTACTATGTAGACAGAGAGGCCTAGAGTGGACAAATGGTCACACAGAAAATTAGGGGGCAGAGCCACACATCAGGCTTCTTGACATCTAGTCCAGAGATGTCCAGCACCTCATTCTTTTGCTAGTCTTACCAGACAGTGTTCAGTTGCAATTGCTATAGCACCCACTTCATCTTTTAATTAAAAGCGAATGCAGTGGGAATGAAGGGATGATCCCTTAATGCCCTTCTAAATAAAACATTCGTGGGTGCCTTGCACTGAATTTGAACTCCTACTTGGAAAAAAAAAAGAAATCTTATTTTAGTTCAAAATATGCTCAAAAGTATTAGTAAAAGGAGAATCACAGACTCATGAATCTGCAATGAGAACTGAGCATCTATTAATAGAAGTTGTCACAAAGCCAATAAAAATAATGTCTTGCCAGAGAATGAGGAATCTACCAAATGGTTTTGTCATTGTTATACTGGAAATATCCATTCAGCATAACACATTCGTCTCTGAACCAGACCATTTGAATTTATTACTAAAATGCAGATTTTTAACTTGAGTAGAAATTGCTTGTTCTTTTCATGTTAAATTACAATGACCAGGCATTGTAATTTTTGGGGTGGTGGTGGTGGAAATCAAAGTTTTAATCCTATCCAGTGTTCAAGCTCTTGACTGATGGGTCATGAAATGAGCCCCATTTCAAGTATCCAGATCACTGCCTTGTCTTTTTCTTTGCTGTTAGCCATACCTGGACTCCTCAGAGGAGGCAGCTACAAGTGGAGAGGGGTAGATTATAAGAATAAGATGCACAGTATGCAGCCTTCATTGCTAGTGGTTGGAGGTTGTTAAAAAGAGTAGAAAAGGATAGAGGAAGGCCTGTGAAGCTCGTATTCTGCCGAATACAAAATATCAGCCTTCTGATATATTGGCTCTGTCTTTTCTCTCTCTTACTACACTTAGCTGCTTTTAATTAGTTGGTTCCACCATTCCTTTCCCACCACCTTTGTTTTTTTGAGTCTCACTCTCTCGCCCAGCCTGGAGTGCAGTGGCGTGAAGTCGGCTCACCACAACTCTGCCTCCTGGGTTCCAGCAATTCTCCTGCCTCAGCCTCCTGAGTAGCTGGGACTACAGGTGTGCACCACCATGCCTGGCTAATTTTTGTGTTATTAGTAGAGATGGGGTTTCACCATGTTGGCCAGGCTGGTTTTGAACTCCTGACCTCAAGTGATCTGCCTGCCTCATCCTCCCAAAGTCTGGGACTACAGGCCTGAGACACCGTGCTGGGCCCTTTTCCTCTTTTTAGGGGTCCAGGTTCAGGCTTAAATTACTATCCTATCTCTAGTCTTCTCTTCACCACAAAGCTTCTTGAAAGAACAGCTTATCTTTATTATTACAACTTCTTTCCCTCTCATTTAGATGGTTCTTGAGGAAATTCGTCTGTGGTCAAATAAATGTGAAAGAGTGCTTAAATAAAATTAAAGGAGTTTCTACATTGGAAGATTTTAGATTTTTTAATGCATTAATGCTTATTGTGAGTCTCCGAGTGGGGAAGACTTCGAAGAAATATAGTGTAGGGCTGGGTGCCATGGCTCATGCCTGCAGTCCCAGCACTTTGGCAGCCCGAGGCAGGCGGATCACTTGAGGTCAGGAGTTCAAGACCAGCCTGGCCAACATGGTGAAACCCTGCCTCTACTAAAAATACAAAAATTAGCCAGGAGTAATCCCAGCAACTCGGGAGGCTGAGGCAGGGTAATCGCTTGCACCCAGGAGGTGGAGGTTGCAGTGGGCCCAGATCGTGCCACTGCACTCCAGCCTGGGTGACAAGAAAGAAATTCCATCTCAAAAAAACAAAACAAAACAAAAAAACAAAAAAAAAACCCATATATATATATATACACACACACACACACATATATATGTATATATATATGTGTGTGTGTGTGTGTGTGTGTATATATATATAAACAGCTTTTCCCCGAACTTAGTCAAGAACCTACTTTGTGCCTGAACGCCACCAAGAGGGTTTGGCTTAGGAGGTTCTCAGTAAATAATTGTTAATTAAACTATGTCCTGAGAAGGACAATCTGGGAAACTGGGAAAGCTGGTTAAGACACCCATTTTTCTACACCCAGGTGCCTGATTCATGCTCAGTAGCAGATGTCTAGTGATGCCTGTTGAATGGATGAATGTATGCAGGATTCAGGAGCACCACTCTGAGCAGAGGTCTCAGATGCCTGTTCCACAGAACACAGGATGCAGGCCCATCTATTAGGTTGGTGCAAAAATAATTATAATAGCAAAAACCCCAATTACTTTGGCACCAAACTAATACAAACACTCATTCCATTCTAAAAATATCCTAAGACAGACTTAGCTTCAAGGTATTGTGACCTGTGCAGTCATACACCTCTCACCTTCTTGTGCTGAGAAGGACCCTGAACTTGGGTTAATGCTTTGCCGTCACTGTCTTGAAGTATTTGATACTTTTTAATCAACAGATGCCACATTTTCATTTTATACCGGGCCTCACAAATTATGTAGCTGGTCCTGCCCACAGTGTCCCTTGGAGCGCTCTTCAGCTCTGTCTTAGTGCCCTTTGCTTTCCCAAGACAAGCCATGAGCTTATCTAACAGTCTCCTTGATTGAAGGACCTCACCATGGCGTGTCCAGCATCGGAAGCCCTCTTCAATTTCCCTTCACCAAAACCCAAGTTCTGAATGTATTCCTAATGCTGGGAGTTACACTCTCTCCAGCTACCACACTGAAAAGAACAGATCACTTCGTTTAGATTGAAGCGTTAATAGCATAGAAGACATAAAGTGTTATGCCATCTCCCATCCCCAGATTCAATAAACTTTAGAAAAAGATGATTCTTTTAAAAGAATCCATCCAAGATCAGCTCTTTACTAGCAGTACTTTAGACATTCGCTATACATTTTAGCATCCTCCATTGATAGATATTTTAAGAAGCAGCAATTTTTTGTCCCTCAAATTGTACTCTTAAGGCAGTTGCTGACAACGTCACTCCAACTATTCATAAAGGAGCTCTCATTTATACTAAAAACTGTTTTAAAAATTATGGTGTCCTGTTGTCATTGCATTTTGTTTTTAAGAGGTGGAGTTTTGCTATGTTGCCCAGGGTGGGTGGCCTCAAACTCCTGGGCTCATTTGTTTAAAATGGCAGAGTATTATCAAAGAGATATGTTTTTGTCAAGAAGTTTTACAATAAACATATTCCAAAAGCCTATTTACTTTTCTATAAGATTGATAAAGATCAGAGAAATAATTAGAGATCAGGCAAATGTCCCAGATTCCAATAGGTCCATTTTGTTACTTCCCAAGCTACTTGACTTTGGACAAGTTACTCGCTATCTCGAATTCTTTGGTTCCTCATTAAAAAAAAAAAAAAATTAGGCCAAGATGCTTCTTTTCCTTCACTTGGGTTTATTTTGGGAGTTAAATAAGTCATGTGCTTTGAAGACAATGGTGAAGAGTCCATGATTAAATACATTCTGTATGTATTAAATACATAGTGCATTCTGGAATCTCTGGACAGATTCAGAGCTGAAGGTAAGGATAGCCAGAAAAATCGGAATTTGGGGACAAGGTTTGAACAAGTGATGAAGAAAGATATGCTGCAAGTGCATAACGGTAGACATTTGGATTGGCTGAGACCAGTTTTCCCTTTACTGCCATGAGCCAAAAACATGGTTAATGGCAGCAGTTAGCCACACATTGGAATTTTTAAAATGAGGTATGATAGGAAAAAGCTGAAGGACTGGAACAAGAGGAAAGAATAATGGGGGAGAAAAAGAAGTAAGATGAGGTGAAACGAAAGGGATAGGTTTTCTGTTCTGCTTTTCATAACAACTAGAAGAGTGTACAACAGAAGGAAGAGACAAGAAAAGGAAAACATATGTTGATCCTGTGAAGGAAGGAGGCTGGAGGAAAGACCTTTCAAAGGAAGGTTCAAGGAGAGGATCTGTTTCATAAACAACAGAAACAGCTGCTCAGAAAGAATGCAGAAAGGGTCTTGATGAAGAAATCAGAATGATTTTGATGCATATATTGGCAGTCATTCAAACTCAAGGGGGTTGGGTGCCTATAGGCTTCAGATCAGCAGAGAAGTTGGATGTGTTTTCAAGATCCTATCAGAAGTGAAAAGACAAGACCTGTGGGAAGACCTTGGTGGTGACGGAAGGCCAAGGCTAAAGTTTCTGACCATTTGCTTTAGGAAGGAAGGAGCAGATAGAGGAGGCATTGTGATGTGGTTTAAAAAAATGCATCTGTAATTCCATTCAAAACTAGAGGACAATTTGTTAGACCTGAAAGGGGAATGTGACTGGGAAGTGGAACCCAAGGTGGAGGTCAGGCTATGAAAGCGGGCAGGGGAGGTGGGAGATGGGAGGGTGAGCAGGCAAGAATTAATGGTAACATAACAAGAGCCAAGAAAAAGAGCAAACCAAGCCTGTTTTTCAGCACGTTCTTCCAAATAGGATCAGAACAGGTGTTGCTGGAGGCCAACTTGGTTTGGAGTCACTTTAGATCCATGCATGTGTTTGGCATTCATGGAGTTCTGGCACTAAACAAGAACACAGGACTCCAAGGTATGAACTGGAGTCCCCGGGTGATTTGGGGTCTCAGGTGGCAGCCTTGTCTACAGAAGCACAAATCAGGACAGATGAAAGTCAATGTGGGAGCAGCTCTGGCTGACTGAATGCTGCTTCTCCCCCTCAGAGTTAGGGCCCCTTTCCTGTGTGAAGACAGGCCCCCAAATTTGAAGTGAAGCAACTGATCCTATTCCAGCTGAGGTGGACTACACAGGATGGAAGGCAAAGGAATATCAGGAGATTAAGGCAGCAATTATAAGAGGAGAAGGGATAATTGGAACTGATCTTTTTTATGTACCAAAAGAAAACATTTTTGGAAGCAGTTACATGTGGGGTTTGGTAAGAGGGAAGCAGGATTGGGGGGTAAAGAGAGGATAAGCAATGTAGGCTGAGTGTTCTACTAAATACATTTCAGGTTTAATGTCATTTAAATGTGGCTGAAGTCCTGTGAGTTATACATTACTATTTCCAGTTTACAGGCACATGTTAGGTTCCTTGCTACGTATAGTGATAACAACTGTGGAAACTTGATTGAATGCTTATTACACACCAGGCATTTCACATAGGTCATATCATCTTTTCATCCTTACAATAATAATAGGAAATATATACTACTATTACTCCAATTTTCCAAATGAGAAAACTGAGGCATGGAGAAGGGTAGTAACTTGCCCAAGGCCATACAACCAAAAAAATGGTGGAATCTGGGATGTAAACTCAGGCAGGCAATCTGTTTCTAGAGCCCAGAATGTTAATCGCCATGATGAACTGCTTCTAGAGTTTACATGCTAACAGAAAGAGAAAATAATAAAGAAAGAAACAAACATAGTAGAAAACAAAGAGGGAAGATACAGTTAGAAAGACTTAGAGGCTACTGTTTAAAAAGGAGACAAGAATGTTACGGATGGGAAGGGAAAACCTAATCTGGATAGGGAAACTTGAATGTTTATTTTTTTAGAGGTAAGAGAAACTTCACAGATAATTTTAATAATAAAGATGATAATAACATAACAAACATTTATTGAGGGCTTACTATGTGCCAGACTCTATTCCAAGTGCTTTACATATATTATCTCATTTTTCAGAATAATCTTCTTGTCTTTTTTATTGAAATCCCAGGACATAGCACATAGTGCTCAAAGCATATTTGTTGAAAAAAAATCTCGAAAGGTAATTATATGGCCTGGCACGGCGGCTCATACCTACAATCCCGGCACTTTGGGAGGCCAAGATGTGAGGATTGTTTGAGTCCAGGAGTTGGAGACTGGCCTGGGCAACATGGCAAAGCCCCATCTCTACAAAAAATACAAAACTCAGCTGAGTGTGGCACACGCTTGTACTCCCAGGAGGTCGAGGCTGCAGTGGGCCATGATCACGCCACTGCACTCTAGCTTGGGCAACAGAGCGAGACTCTGTCTCCAGGAAAAAAAGAAAGGTTAGTGTATAATTTTATCTTTTTAGAAAACTCTAGGTCATAGGGCTAAAGCTCAAGAGAATCAATGCCTGTGTCCCTCTTTGTTTTATTACTTCACAGCATTTATTTCTGTCTGAAATTATCTTGGTTTATTTTGCTTGTTTATTATCTTTTTCTGCTAGCATATAAATTCTAAGAGAGCAGAAAATTCTTGTTTAATGCTGTATTTGCAGCATCTAGACCAATGCCTAGGCATATGAGGTGATTAGTAAACATTTGTTGTTTGCTGTTTGTTTTTAGAGACAGGGTCTCACTTTGTTGCTCAGGCTGGTCGCAAACTCCTGAACTCAAGGGATCCTCCTGTTTTGGCCTGCCAAAGTGCTGAGATTACAGGCGAGAGCCACCATACCTAGCCAACAAAACTCTTGTTCTGCTGTAGTACACTGAATTACTGAGCAGAGACATCTGCTGCTCATCATTTTGTGCCTTCTCTGAAGCAGCATCTGTTCACTTTCTCCATCACTAACTCAATCGTCCATTTACCCAGGCAGGCTTAGTTGTGGAGCAAGGAAGAAGAGAAGTTTCTTGTTTATCTTGTTTTCAAAACAAATGGAGATTATAACAAAGGTGATCAAACCATATCTCTATAAAAATGACTCTTCCATCTCACCCTCATAAGGATGGCTACTATCAAAAAAAGCAAAGCAGAAAATGAAATGTCAGTGAAGTTGTGGAGAAACTGGAACCCTCCTGTGTTGTTGGTGGGAATGTAAAACAGTGCAGCCACTGCAGAAAACACTATGATGGTTTTCTCAAAAAATTAAAAATAGAATTCCATATGATCCATCAATCCCACTTTTTGGGTATATACTCAAAAGAATTGAAAACAGGGTCTTGAACAGATATTTGCATATGCATGTTCATAGCAGCAGTATTCACAATAGTCAAAATATGGAAGCAACTGAAGTCTTCATCAATTGATGAATGGATAAACAAAATATGTGTCCTAAAATGGAATATTATTCAGCCTTAAAAAGCAAGGAAATTCTGACACATGCTACAACATAGATGAACCTTGAGGATATTATGCTAAGTGAAATAAGCCAGCCACAAACAGACAAATACTGTATGACTCCACTTACGTAAAAGGTGCCTAGAGCATTTAAACTGACAGAGACAGAAAATAGAATGGCAGTTACCAGTTGGGCTGAGGGAGGAATGGGGAGTTTTTTAATGGATACTGAGTTTTTCAACATGAACAGAATTCCAGAGATTGGTTGTATAACAATGTGAATGTACTTAACCCTAATAAATTGTCCACTTACAAATGGTTAGGATGATAAATTTTGTCATGTGCATTTTGTCACAATTTAATAAAAAGATTAAAAAATAACTTTGGGAGCCAGATGCAGTGCCTTTCACCTGTAATCCCAGCACTTTGGGAGGCCAAGAAAGGAGGATCCCTCGAGCCCAGGCATTCTAGACCAACCTGGGCAACATAGTAAGACCCTGTCTCTACAAAAAAAAAAATTACAAAAATTAGCCATGTGTAGTGGTGCTCGCCTATAGTCCCAGCTACTTGGGGGGATGAGGTAGGAGGACCACATGAGCCCAGGAAGTCTAGGCTGTAGTGAGCCATAATCACACCACTGCACTCCAGCTTGGGTGACAAAGTGAGACCCTGTCTCAAAAAAATAATAAATAAATAAATAACTTCAGGCCAGGCATGGTGGCTCATGCCTGTAATCTCAGCGCTTTGGGAAGCCCAAGTGGGAGATTCACTTGTGGTCAGGAGTTGAAGAACAACCTGAGTAATGTAACAAGACCCCATCTCTACAAAAAACTAAAAAAATTAGCCAGGCATGGCGCACACCTGTAGTCCTAGCTACGTGCGGGGGCTGAGGTGCGAGGATTGCTTGAGCCCAGGAGTTTGAGGCTGCTGGGAGCTGAGATTGCACCACTGCACTCCAGCCTGGGTGACAGAGCAAGACCTTGTCTCAAAAAAGAGAGAAAAAAAGGCTTTTTAATATAATGCATATACTTAAGCATTTTACAAGCATCTCTACAGAGATTTAGGACCTTGGAGCCTGAGATGTTTATGCATGAAGTCAGGCTGATGAGATCAGGCTGTGAATGAAAACAGTACTCTGAAGGCAAGCCTCTGTGACACTCACCTATCCATACGAAGCTGGCAGACAATGCTTAGTGCATCCACAACTCCTTCTTCTTTCAGCTGTCGACAGCCAATGGATGTAGCAATAAAACACCCTGTTCTACCTATTCCTGCACTGAAAAGAAAAGAAAAGAAATTTAAAAAGTGGGGGAAAATGACAAAGATAAGAAACATTCTTTTACAAGGGTACTTTTAAATCTGAAACCACAGTTAAAAGTAGTATTCACATATTGAGTATTATAAACCTGGCCCTGTGCTAAGTGCTTAAAATATATTTTTACATTTAATTATAAGCAGTAGGATGAGAGGGGTGGGGGGAAGTGATGAGTTGGGGGAGCAGTAAAAAGGCATTATAATTGTTCTAGAAAAAATAAAAAATAATTAAGGTCTGCACTTAGGCAAGATACAGGCAGTAGAAAGGAGGGGGAAGATTTAGGCACATTCCCAGTGTGAATCTGAAGGACTGGAGCAAAAAGTCAAAGATGACTAGGCCTGGAGAGAAAGAAGAATGGTGATGCCCTGAGGCCAAGTGCATCCTGGAATAGGGTGAATTTGAAGGAGGCAGGGAAGGGGAGTTTGGCCTTGGACATACTGATGTTCAGAAGTCTAGTGAATAATTGAGCAATTGAAGATTGGATTCATTTTAGGAGAGGGTGCAGCTAGAGGCACATATTTCCAAGAGATTTGTATAGACATGATAATTGAACAGAAATGCTGTCTGTCCTGGTGGGTTTATACATTCAATTGCCTTAGACGATACGTCCATAAAATCAACCTCACAAGCACACGTGCTCTCTCTGTCTCTGTCTCTGCAGTTTTAACCACTAACAGTCTCTATGTAAAAGATTCTTTCAAATCTACATCTAGACTCCCTAAATTTCCTAAACTCTAGATTGTCATTCCATCTCCTCCTTACTATTTTGGACTTGCTTCAGTTCAGTGTATCTAAATTCAATGTATCTAAAACAGAATTAATTATCTTTTCCCTCAATGGCATTACCAGTCCGCCACAAGTTGTCCAGCCTGGAAGTCTTGGAACTATCTTTTACATCTCTCCCTTTCTCACCTCCCACATCCAATCTGTTACCACTTCTTCTATTTTCCATCTCTGCTGAGCCTGTGGGATTCATGCTTTCCTTTCTATAGACTGTACTCACGTTTTCAACATCTCCTTTTTTCATGATTAGCAGTGATCTCATTATAGTTTCCAAGTCTCAAGTCTTTTCCTTGACAAATTCGCACAGCTGCTAGGTTCATCTTTCTGAAATAGGGACTTAATTATATCATTCCCTACTCAAAACCTGTAGATGGCTCCATTAACTATAGCATAATGTCTAACCTCCCTACCATGGTATTCATGACCTTGCAAAATCTGAATGTGACTAACTTTCAAGCCTTATGTATTTTGCTGTCTTCCCTCCCATGTGCCACGATTTTCACTTACGTCAATTGTTTGGGCTTTCGGTTTTCCAATTTTTCTGTGTTAACAATGTTTTCTTGGTCAGAAATGCCCTCCCTCCTTTTAAAACCCAACATTGATTATTTCAAAAGGCTCAGTTCAGCATTATTCCAATTTTTAGAGGTTTTCTTCAGCTCCCATGGTTGGAAATAATTGCTCCCCTCTTGGCACTCAAATAGCACCTATTTCTCACATTTGGCACTTGTTTTCTGTTGAATGTGAGTGCAGAGGAATTCAGAGGAGTGGCTCTCTTTTAGCTGAAGTGTCCACAGAAAGTTCATTTCATTGAAGAAATAGGATTGGAACTGTGCCCCATGAATGGCAGGTATTTTGGCTGTTATAATTGAGAGAGAATATTCTAGGTACGACAATGATATACAACGAAAGAAGAAAAGAATTAATGAGAAACAGCAAATATGATTTGCAACAATAAGTAGAACAGCTTGTCTTGAAGAGAAAGTTATTTTAGTGGAACTATGGGAGATAAAGATAGAGAGGTACCCTGGGATCTTATATGGAAGGCTAAGTGGTTTGAAATACATCCTTTTTTTTTTTTAAGTAAGAATTTGATGAAGACTATAAGCTTCCACTCTTCAGAAAAATTCACATAAGTTTACATACTCAAATGTGTCCAGATAATTTCAAGGAGTTCACTGACCTCTGCGGTTTATGGATAGGTTCAAGGTTAGGGACTTTTGCTCTAGTTTTTTTTTTTTTTTTTTTTTTTTTAATAAGACAGAGTCTTTCTCTGTCACACAGGCTGCTGAAATACAGTGGCGGGATCTTGACTCACTGCAACCTCTGCCTCCTCGGTTCAAGCGATTCTCCTGCCTCCGCCTCCCAAGTAGCTAGGAGTACAGGCACATTCCACCACGCCTGGCTAATTTTTGTATTTTTAGTAGAGAGGGCGTTTCATCATATTGGCCAGGCTGGTCTTGAACTCCTGACCTCAAGTGATCTGCCTGCCTCGGCCTCCCAAAGTGCTAGGATTGCAGGTGTGAGCTACCGCACCTGGCCCATTGACAAGCTTTGAGCAGAGACTCCATGTAAGGTAAGACGGAGAAAGGGCACAGGTAGGCCATGGTGGCGGTGAGAGCATGGGGGAATGCGGTATGTGTGTGCGTTTTACCAGCTACTTCTAAAATACATGGATGAGGTCAGAAGGGCCTGAACTATGGTGGCTGGACAGGAAATGGTGATTATGGGAGAAGCTTTGAAGGGAAAGCCAATCTAGTGACTGATTAGATACTGATGTTGGAGTTAAAAGGAGGACTAGAGATAACTGTCAACATGGGATCCTGAGTGACTGGAAAAAAGATAGTCTCATTCTCAGAAATAGTAATCAGAAGGGGAGCTGGTTTTATAGGGGAAGTGACTAGTTCATTTTAGATATCCTGAGTGTTTAATGACTTTGGGTGGGGGACAGTTCCAGCCCTAACGCATAGTCAGTTAGGCTGTTTTTTTGTTTTTGTTTTTTTGGCTCCAAGTTAAGTTTAGGATAAAGCCAGTATTATCTACCTTTGGATAAATAGACACATAGTAAACTTTACTCTTAATTAAACCACACAATCTCAAAAAAGGAGGCTAAAATTATACTCTAAAATAATATATTTATTAAATATATCATCAAAAGCTGACTTAAGAGACCTATGCGGTTAAACAAAGCAACCCAAATTATTTTGAGAAAGCATGAGGAATAAATGGCTGGCTGGGCATGTTAGCTCACACTTGTAATCCCAGCACTTTGGGAGGCCAAGACAGGTGGATCACGTTTGAAGTCAGGAGTTTGAGACCAGCCTGGCCAACATGGTGAAACCCCCGCCTCTACTAAAAATATAAAAATTAGCCAGGCGTGGTGGTGCATGCCTGTAATTCCAGCTACTTTGGAGGCTGAGGCAGGGGAATCACTTGAGCCAAGGAGGCGGAGGTTGCAGTGAGCCGAGATAGCGCCACTGCACTCCAGCCTGGGCGATAGAGTGAGACTCTGTCTCATAATAAATAAATAAATAAATAAATAGTTGTTCATATAAATTACTTTAAAAATGCTGCCTTCAGTTTGGTTACATTAAAAGGAAAATTAGGGGAAGGAGGTATCAGTTTTAGGAAGAGAGCTTTGAACTAGAAATTAGGGACAGGAACCAGCACAGACCCTGCTGCTGTTGTTGGCTTGGCCTCTAGTGCTCCATGTTCTGGTAACAGCACTTTGTTTTCCTTTGGTGACTTGCTCACTTCTCATTTCATAAATTTGTTTCAACCTGTTTTTCCGGAGATAACTCTTAAAATAATTGACTGGTTTTCACCAAACTTGAAATAGTAATGTTACCAAGATACAAGCCAAGCAGAGTTCACATGTCATGTTGAAACAACAAAAAAGCCACTGATAATTTCAAAAAGTGCATCTTTATTCCTGGTGTGTACAAGACTGATGAGACTAAATTAATCAATATAAGTTTCAAAGCAGATAACTGCTGAATAGGTCTCCTGTTCACTGAGCCATTTATTACGAACTTGTATTTCGCCCACTGTGTAATTGTTGTTTGTGAAAAATGACCTAAAAGCATGACTTCACTTCTGTCAGCATAATCTTGATTCAGACTCAAATATTACAGACTTAACCAATTTCAATAAATATTTAATTTGCCAACAAAGTCACATCCAGGAAGCAAAACCCACTTGCACCTGCTCTGTGACTTTACAAAGAATGGGCCATTGCTTACACAGAAAGGACCATACACGTCTTACCTGCAGTGGACAACCACAGGCCCTCGGCCCTGGGAAGCAAGTCTGTCTTCTTCTACATCCAGCATGAGCTGTAGGAGGGGCTGGGCACTGTCTGGAGTCTTGTGATCAGGCCATGAGGTGTACCAGTAATGCTTCACATGTTGGGTGTGGCTTCCTTGCTGAAAATAGCAACAGCCACCAAATGCCTCATTCACTTGTAGAACTAAAAGTCATCCAAACCACAATACTGAATGCCTTTTATCACCCCCATCTTGCTGGCAATTTATTTCTAGGTGGGAAAAAAATTTAGAAGATTTTTGAAGAGTGCCCTTTTACTTTGAGAAGACTTTACTGTCAGTAACCTGTTTGCAAAGTGAGAAAGTCATACCTTTGTTGAGATTTACATCTCTACCTATAGTTATAATATAGATCATATAAGTAACATATGCTAAATATATATTTATAATTTATTATAATAAACAAGATGGTAGGTGAAAATGTAGCCAAGAAAGAATGAGATATATTTTGTTTCCTGCTCTATGAGCATTCCTGACAAGTTATTATAAACATATTAATCAATAGAACACTTAATTTCATATCAGTCATGCTAATACTTCTACACTCATCCAAAACTCCAGTATTTAATAGGAGTGAGGAATCACAGCAATAAAGAAGCTACATGAGATCCCTCTATTGGAAACACTTTGGGTGAGGGCCCACACACCTCATCTCCAAACCCAGCACGGGTGAGGGTGTGGCATGAACCTCGCACTCCAGAACATGTGTTGAAAAATAAGTTTTGGTAAATGCCTTCCTATTCCAAACTTCCCCGGCACTCCAGAACATGTGTTGAAAAACAGGTTTTGGTAAACGCCTTCCTATTCCAAACTTGCCAACAAAAGCCATCACTGTAGCTCTGCCCCTGTTTTCTTCCTCTTTGTGATGATTCTATCCCAGCAGTGAGGCTGCAGATAAGATCGAACTTTTTGGGTGATTATTCTCCAGAAGCAAAAATAATACCATGGTAACATTTCTCAGCATCTGCTGCCCATGAGTTAAATAAGATAGTTTTCCTATGACATAATCTCGTCTGGGGAAAGTCCCTATAAATTACTGTAACTCCACGCTTCTGAAGATCTCATCAACACTTCAGGCTTGTCTTGCTTCCCACTGCCACCCACAAATGCAGATTTTCTCTTTCACAGCTTCCAGGCCTTACTTAAAGCTGCTTAGATCAAAATGACATTAAAAAAAATCATGGTAAAGTCTCCAGCACAGCCTTTAGTTAAAAGCTTTCAAAAGGTTAAATCAGAGATATTTTATTAACGCAAATTAGAGGATCACAACATCCTACATAATGAATTTTCTTAATGTCTACTTACATTCATTTAATTATACTGCATATTAATAGTAGTTGACAACAAAAAATATATGAGGGAATGATTATAGTTTCTCTTTGATCTTAACATTATTTAATTTGCTTAAATTGCATTTGTAGTACTTAAATAATTTCAAAGTTGAAATGTAATCCTCTACCATCATCTACTTTGTAGATGGCTATAGCTACATAATCTTACCTTTAAGACAAGGTTTCGAATGGTGTAGTTATCACATTCATTTACACTGATAACCAGAACCTCAACTTTTCCATATATCCCTCTCTTTTCCGGCCAGTATAGCACACATTTCTGGAGGAAGGGAAAGAGAATACAGCAAATATTAATGGCTTTTATTAGCCTTGGAGTACTTTTCATTCAAGCATCTCAAGAGTTTTATATCATTAGTTTTAAAATATCAAATATCAATTTTTATAGTTTTGTAAATATACTAAAACCATTGAATTGTAAATCTTAAGCAGCTAGATTTTATGGTATATAAATTATATCTCAACAGTTTTATTTAAAGTATCAGTTTCATATGTGCCTATTAAACACTGTCACTGCTGGCTCTATACAAAAAAAAAGGCAGAATTACCCAAAACTCCTCAGAGAAATTAAGAACTGATTAAGAAGTTAAGAAATTTAAGAATTAAGAAATTGAGATCCAAATATTAGAATTTATCATGTGCTGACTAGAAATAAAAAGAATGTTTTCCCACAATAATTGAGGAAAGTTACGTTTTCCTGCTTCAACAAACTTATGTCTAATGAGAATATCTAATATGTTAGGTGGCATACAACCAAGTTTCCTTTATATGTAAGGCAGATAAATGATCATTAATACAACTATGGTATTATATTTTCCCGGACCAACAGTTTTTTTCACTTATGGAACTAATTTACAAAAATTATGTTAAAAATATTTTTATAATGGATCCTTAAAAGAGTGATAATAATTATACTGCAAGCAAGGCAACATAGCATGGTGGTTAAGGCGCAGGCTTTGAACTCAGAGCCTGAGTCCAAATTTTGGTTCTACCATTCATTACCTGTGAATCCACGAACAAGATACTTAACGCCTTTGGTTATAGTTTCTTTATTATTGGCTATCTGGAAAGTACTTAGGATAAAGCCAGGCATAGAGTAAGCACTTACAACATGTTATTATTGCTGTTGTTATTTTAAAACTACTGGGTGATAGATTTTTGGCCCAAAGTGATTAGATCTTCATGCATTAAATATTATTTTGGTATTATTATAGCCAGTTATCATTATTAAATAAAAATTGCAAAATGAGATTCAAGCATACATATAATCTCATTTTGCTTTTTAAACTACTGTAAAATAACTATTTTTTACCACAAATTTTGATGATAAAGAATGTAAAATGACAAATGTTTATGTTTTATTTTGAGTGCTCTTGGAAGCAATGTTAATTTTAGAAATGTTTAAATAGCACTTATTTTCTCCCAACCATACACACATTTACATAGAAATTCTTTCATTTGTTGCCTTCAATTAGAACCTTTTAATACCCAGGACACTTGTTTCTTCACATCTTTGTCAAAGGCATGTGAATACACTTGATAAAAATTTAAATACTTATAGATTTAAAAGAGCAGCAAAAGACTCACAAAATTATAGAACTGAAGGAAAAGTGACACAAAGTATCAGAAACACACCTCCAGGGCTCTATTATGCTAAGTACCACTACTCTACAAGCTAGCACAGCGAAGGAAGTCACTTCACCTAGCAGAATCAGTTTCTTTCATCCATTACAATAAAAACACATTTACATCCTCTACATTTTGACCCTTTTTCTAAATGAAGTAAATTGTTTCAGCTTTATTTACATGCCACCGGAGACTCTCAGGCTATCAGACCAAAAGACTTAACTCTGGCTGACTTAATGTTAACATTAAGAGAAGAAACCTTTTTAAAGTAGAGCAACTCATTTCTCTCGAAATCTATGAGTTGCCAAATGTCTAAAATTTTCCCACTTTGTTAAAGGTAATCATACAAACCAATTTGCCTGGTTTCTTTCAATGAAGCATCAATTATTTCGCTGTAAGACCCGAGCTACTGTGTATCTTAAAACCCATGCCTCCCGATGAGTCCAAGAAGAATGACAAAGAATCTTGAAAAAGGTATTGAACAAAGAAAGAGGCATTCATTCAGTAGTCCAGCAGTCTGGCGTACGTGCCCCATTGTCCACGATCAGACCTGAGCAGCAGGCCCCTCTTTAGGAAGGTGGCTCTCAAAACCAGTAAGAAAAGCTGCAAAGCAGGAGCTTGCCGCCTGCACCCTGACTCTTAATACTTGAACAGGCTTCTGCACCTACTTGATAAATGGAAATGCTGCTCGCTTCTCTCCCAAGCTTGCCGGGGGCCCTCTTGAATGTTTTTTTTGACTCGTTACCAAAAAAGCAATTGGCAGTCAGCTCCCAGTAGACAATGCAATGTGACTTGTTCATTCAAACAACCCTTAATTAGCATCCCATCTCCTTTCTGAGATACAATAGCTTATTTTTACACACTGAATACATTTTTCCCTCATTTAGATGACAGAAAAAGAGACCAGATAAGTGTGGGTACTTTTGAATATGAGGTGGGGGAGAGCTGCAAATGCAGTTGTTTCTAAGAGTACAAGTTCATGTTCAAATTATTTTCCTGTACAGCTTTTTAGGGTTTCTTTATTGTGGTGCTAACAATGAGATAAAAGAGGCAGAAAAGGCAAGGAAGAAAAATGCTGCCTTACAGATAATACTGTGAAACCACACTAATTGTAGGTAATTCAAAATAGCATGCTATTTAGCAGAATATAACCCCAAATCATCACTATTCTTTTGCTAGCTAGGCTTATCCTTTCAGTAAAATTATCTATGAATTCTAAGAATCCATAATTTGGAAGAAAAAAATAGGTTTCCAGAGGACAGTGTCTCTTGTGCAAACAAGTTATTATCAAACTCTGACTGAAAAGATTCTGGACATTAACCAGTGCTTTGTAATTGGTGGTTTACAGCAAAAGTAGGATGTAACACAAAGCAATGCAAATTCTTTTTTTTTTTTTTTTTGTGATGGAGTCTCATTCTATCACTCAGGTTGGAGTGCAGTGGCACAATGTCAGCTTACTACAACCTCCACCTCCCGGGTTCAAGCGATTCTCCTGACTCAGCCTCCCAAGTAGCTGAGATTACAGGTGTGCACCATCACGCCCAGCTAATTTTTGTATTTTTAGTAGAGACGGGGTTTCACCATGTTGGCCAGGCTGGTCTTGAACTCCTGACCTCAGGTGATCTGCCCACCTCGGCCTCCCAAAGTCCTGGGATTACAGGCGTGAGCCACTGCGCCCAGCCGCAAGCTCATATTTTTGTGATCTTTTTTCTTCCCTTGATTCTCCTTCTGGCCCCCACCAAGTTAGGGCTATGTGAGGAGGCGGTCTAGCTAGTTGTTTAGTTGCCTGAAAAAAAAAAACCTATTTTTAAGTTATTTTCTTTTTAGTTTCTATATATTTAAATATCAGAGATATTGCTCTATAAGCTAAAGATCTGTATCATCACATAGAATGTGGCTCTAAGTAAATAGAATCTTCATACTTAGCTTCATTTGGGTTATATTAATACATGAGAGGGATAGAATGGGTCAGGTTGTCTAAAATTATTATTACTATAGCTACTTTTATTCTTGGTGCTCCGATGGAATATTACTGACATAGGCTCAGAGATTTAAGTACCTTCACCAACATCATATCATTTAGCCCCTTCCACAATCCTTTGAAGTAGGTAGGGTGGGTAGCAGGTATTATTATTATTTAAATTATTTTTCAGATGAGGACATGAAGGCTCAGGTGTTTTGGTAGGGGAAAATTGCCTTGGGGGGCTAGAATTTTCCAAGAAAATATCACTTTATGAATGAAACTTTCCATCTTTGATTTCCACACTGACTCTTAACCAATGCTACTTAACCACAGCATTGACCAATGACCTGTTCCCTCTGTCAAATATGTTGAGGCACATGCAACCTTGCATAGTCTTGGTTCACTCTCCTACTGAGCTCAGTACTTCTGTTACCATCTTTTGATCTCTGTGTTCCTCAAGTTGTTTTTATACCAAAACACCTTTATGGCAGGTGTACTCATTATTGAAGTCCAGTAATTTAATTACATATTACAGAAATCAATAAAATATGAGGTTTAAAAGAGAAAAAAGCTTTATGAGATAATTGAATAAGTTGCGTAAGTTTTTCACTGGTGAAAAAAGTAAACCAGTAAAGAAAACTACAGTCAAATCAGGGACAGGTGAGACAATGACAGAAATTTGTCTCTAAGTTAAAAAATCTAAATAGAAAACTGCATTTATATTGTTTCATAGGCTTTTCTATTTTCTCTTTCATTTTAAATAAACTAAAATGGAAAATTTTGATAATATATAAACAATGTGATTGACATAAACTATATGATCTAGAACTCCATCTTCAGACCAACACTCATAAGACTGAACCCCATAATAAACAAACACATTTGAATATGAACAAATGTACATGTTTTAAAATAAAATACTTTTTTTATGATTCTCACATTGACGATTTTTGATTAACTGTGTGTTTTTCTGTTTTTTTTTTGTTTTGTTTTGCTTTTTTGAGACGGAGTCTCGCTCTGTCACTCAGGCTGGAGTGCAGTGGCACGATCTCGGCTCACTGCAAGCTCCGCCTCCCAGGTTCACCCCATTCTCCTGCCTCAGCCTCCCGAGTAGCTGGGACTACAGGCGCCCGCCACCATGCCTGGCTAATTTTTTGTATTTTTTAGTAGAGACGGAGTTTCACCGTGTTAGCCAGGATAGTCTCGATCTCCTGACGTCGTGATCCTCCTGCCTTGGCCTCCCAAAGTGCTGGGATTGCAGGCATGAGCCACCGTGCCTGGCTGATTAACTGTGTTAAACAAGAGGGCTTCTAACTATAGTTGGAAGTAAAGCAGGCTAATGCAGTTTGAACATAACACTGTGGATTAAACATTAAGGTGCAAAGTTAGATTTGGAATATATGCATGCCTGGAAGGACAGGAGAGTAATTTTGTTTGGGCGCAATCAGCATCTGAATTTCTAGCCACCCTTAATTGCTTGGTCAGCATACCCATCAACCCTCTGGTTACCCATGAAATGAAATTAGGGTGCCTGTCACTGCTGGACAGTGGTGGCCAGGTTGCCTCTCCACCAACATGATGGCCCTAAGTCAGAGGCTAGGTGGCCTTGGTCATGCTTGTGGTGGCTTTGGTCTCTTTGCTTCCTGTTGAATCCATCTTGAATGGATTCGTGTTTCATAAGCAAAGTCCTGCATGAGATCCTAATTTATCTTGTGACTCCAATTTATGCTCATGAATCCAGTTGACCAGTGACAGCATTCATAATATCTAATTCTGATCCTCCAAAGGAAAGCTGAATACCAGAAAGGGACTCTCTTCTGCTTGCTTGCTAGGTTGGACTCCCACAATAATACCTTCTCTGACCTTGTTTGGATAGACCCTCTGGTTATGGGACTTGGTTTGCTCGTTTCTTTTCATTCATTTTCAAAGCATGAATCCTTTAGTCTACTCCACAGTGATCTGCAAATTGAGGATGACTTCCCCCTCATAATCCTAGTCCACACTTTCAAAATTGTCCACTAGTTTGAATAAACAGATTCAACATTTTTTTTAAAACCTGATCAAAATGTCTTGTCTATCTCCTCTTCCAAAAGAGAATGGTTAAAGATTTCTAACCTTGAATGTAAGCAATCATACATACCACTTTCTGGATGCAATCACTTCTTGCACTGTAGACTATCCTTTCCCACCATAAGTGGATTCCAGGCAGCAGCATAGTGTAATGGTGAGGAGGAGGAAGAGAAGGAAGAGGAGGAGAGGAGGATAAGGAAGAGGAGGAGGAGGATAAGGATGAAGAGGAGGAGGAAGAGGAGGAGGAGGAGGAGCAGCAGCAGCTTGGGAGTCAGCTGTTTGGCTTTGGGCAAGTTGCCTTCCTGTGCCTCGGTGTTCTCATTTGTAATGGGGTTTACAAATATGTTTACTATAAAGATTAATTTTCAAGCACACTGTTAGTGCTCCATAAACAGTTGTTCTTCAGAAGATCCAACAGTCCAGTTTCTGAGCTTTCCATGTATATTTGTTGAACCTTCTAGATTACCTTTTACTCTACTTTTTTAGCTAATTATAAATGATAGAGAAGATATATTTTCATTTTATGCATTTAGAATTTAACATGGCATACTTAAAATTTTCTTATTAGTATCTTACCAGAATAATTTATTTTCTCCTCAAACATATAGTTTAATAAAGTCCACTTTATTTTAAAGTAAAATTTACATATCTATTGAATAGCCAATCTTTCTATCTGAATGAATGCACATCTGATTTTATAATGAAATTTAAGGCAATGTACTCCATTAATATATACTTACTACATACCCACAAAATTAAAAATAAAAATTTAAATAAAGAAACTCTTTTGTAAAGGCAAACATGGGCTGTGCTTAGTTGCTTAGTCAATATTTATATTTCCAAAAAAACTTTCTTGGAATGTATTTAATTAATCAAAGACATATATGGTAGCTGCAATTTGACTTAATGAGGTTTTAAGGTTTTTGTGGACAATAAATTGGAAACAATTTAAGTACCTATCAATAAGGAAATGATTACATTTTAGCACATCCACACAATGAAATTCTAGTAATTTAACATTTTGATGAATTATTAATGACATGGAGAATACTCATAATGTTAAAAGCAGAATATACATCATAATACAATACCCTCTTTTATTGTCTTTACACCAATGCTGTACCTTCTCATGACATCTGATCTCTCTCACCTGTGCATTTCTCCAGAGTACCCTTATTTCTAACTGCTTAATAGACTTAAAAGACTTTACCAGCCAGAAGTCTCCAACATTTATCAAACTTAACAGGTTAAAGATGAAATTGATATCACATCCACTCAACCTCCCAAACCAGAAGTCCTGAAGTCAAGCTCTCACTTACTCCCATTCGATGAGAAACTAAGCACTGTGGTTTCTACTGCTGGAACACTTAAATATATCTTCCAAAGCTATTTTATATATATATGCTATTTATATATATATATATATACACAAGCTATGTGTGTGTGTGTATATATATACGAGCTATATATATATAAGCTATATATATATACACAAGCCATATTATATGCTATACACACACACACACACACACACACAAGCTTGCACACTGTCAGCCAGGCTGGAGTGCAGTGGCACGATCATAGCTTACTGCATCCTCAAACTCCTGGGCTCAAGCGATCCTCTGGTCTCTGCCTTTCAAGTAGCTGGGGCTACATTTGTACACCACCATGCCTGGCTTGTTTATTTATTCCTATCATGGCAATGGCTAATTAAAAAAAATTTTCATTTGTAGAGACAAGGTATCCTTATGTTGCCCAGGCTGGTCTCGAATTCCTGGCCTCAAGTGATCCTTTCACCTTGGTTTTCTGAAGTGCTGGGATTACAATGGAACATCTTTTAAATGTCTCCCCCTTGGGCACCTACTCACTTTTCAGACCCATAGGTATCATATGAGCTTTCTGGCCAAACATGTGTAATTAAAATGAATATTTTCTATAATTTTAGCAGATAGAAAAGGGAAGAGAATGAAAGAAGGAAAAAGTTAATATATGGCTCCTTATGTGGCTTTTTGAGATTGAACCGTTTGCAAAGTACTGAATAAGTCAATGGGCAAAATGGGGCTTAGAGTACTTAAGTCAAGTAGTTTAACTCAGATGAAAGATGCATGTAAATGTAGAGAAAGAGTACAGCTGTGTTAAACTGAGAGCAGTGTGTTAGGCCAAATTACCCAGTAATTCCTTCACTTCATGAAAGATAGGTTCAGGGTCTTATTGCTCTTTGGGACCAAAAGTGGGTTGCTTGCCTTCTAATGTCTTAATTCTTTATTTGGCTCCTTATAATGTTGGGGCAATGATTAAGTGCCTGGGCTTTGGAATTAAACAAGCCTGGATTGAAATTTGGACTCCATCACTCACTAACTTTGAGGCTCTCATTCTCTCTGAGCTTTGGTTTTCTCATTTATAATATAGGAATAGTAAAACCTACTTTGTAGAGTTAGAGGAAAATAAACTGAATTTATGTGTGTTCAAATTGTGCTTAGCACATATGATCAATAAATGGTAGTGGCTAGAAAACATCTTCCACTGTGTATGTAATATGGCCAACATGTATACCTACTTCCCTTCTTTTCTGAAAGGGGAGAGAAATGCAGTAAGTAACTTCCAGAAGTAGTATGGGGGCTTTGTTTCGCTGGAAGTGTGCAAAAACTACTTGCCATTTTGGATTGCTCTTGCAGTTCCAGCTTTATAGGTTTAAGCCACTATGTCTTCTCTAGCAGTGGAATTTGAACACTGTCATTTCAGTGTTTCCTTCTCTGAAGAGGAATTCCCTTTCTCTTGAGATTTATCTAAATGAAGGAACTCAAACTTACGAGCAATAAAATCTCTTTAATTGCAACTTAACTGTTTTTTCAACTATGTATATTTTCATTTTTAATTTATTTTCATTTTATAAACATTGAGGTCATAAGAATATTGGAGTTATTAAATAAGAGATGGCAATTATTCATTTATTTATTTGCTAGAAAGTAGAAAGTTTCATGAAGCTATAAAGCCTGGGAATTTCTAAAGATAACTCCATCTCCATATGTTTTTTGGAGGAAATGATTTTTGTCTTTTCCAAACAATGACGCTTAACACAATTGAAAGTTGGCACATTTTTGGTAAACAGAATTTTCCTGGTAGTGTGAAGTCTACTGTGTATTTCTTTTGTGCCAGGCTTCTCAGTATCATTTTGATCTGTGAAACATCAGCGTTTCCTGTATTGTATTATATTTATGTCTTTGGAGAGTCTAGACAGAAATTTTTATTTTAAAGAGTAATGAATAATAAAAAATAACAAAATTTTTATTGTAATATTTGGGATTATGACTGGCTGTAGGGAAAAAAAGCACAAAGCAGATTACACATAGAAGACATATAACATAAATGTTTGACTTTGATATCCCCAGAAGGTATATCTCAGACATTAAAAAAGACAGGAGGCTAAAAATTGTAACACACAAACAAAAATCATTTCTCCAATTTCTGAATTATGTGGTCAAAGAAAAAAATTAAAACTTCAACCACCCATTGGTGTAGGAATTGTTAAAAAAAATTCTAGCTTTCCACAGATCCATTTGGCTCTCCTGTAAAGACTGAAATCTGAGAATGGTAACAACAGGTTATCTCTGAGGACAATTACTACACTTGAGAAAGAAAGAACAAGATATGCTTTATTCCCTTGCAGATACTGAATGGAGAGCTCTGAGCATCATAGGTAAACCAACTCTGTATCACTCTGAAATACATATTTGAGGCTGCTGCATGCAGTTCCCCGGCTAGCTGCGGTCATTGGTGCCAGTGCTCAGGCACCTGCTGTCCTTGACCTCCGGCCCCACAAGCACTAACCCAGCGCAGGAAGACCAGCCACCGCTGCCAGGCTCTGATGCTGGTCTCTGGTAGAAGAAGGTTGCTCACAGCTCTGCTGCAGGCTCAGAAGTGGCCCTTTCAACCCTCCAGAGACATGAGACTAGTCCAGTTCCAGGCACCCCACCTGGTGGGGCCTCACTTGGGCCCAGAGACGGGGAATGGTGGAAGGGTTATCAACCTCAGTGCCTTTGACTCTATGCTCCCCAAAATGATGACACAGTTCCTAGAGCAGGGAGAGGCCATCCTCTCAGTGGCAAGAAGAGCCTTGGGTGCCCAGTTGCCAGTCCTACCATGGTTGGAAGTAACCTCCCTGGCTCCAGCCACGTGGCCAGATAAGGTGGTGTGTGTGGGCATGAATTATGTGGACCACTGCAAAGAACAGAATGTGCCCATGCCCATGGAACACATCAACTTCAGCAAGTTTGCCAACTCCATTATGGAGCCCTATGATGAGATGGTTCTCCCATCAGAGAGCCAGGAGGTAGACTGGGAAGTGGAGCAGCTGTGGTCATTGGAAAGAAAGGCAAGCACATCAAGGCCACAGATGCCATGGCCCATATGGCTGGCTTCACTGCGGCTCATAACGTGAGTGCTCGTGACTGGCAAATGAGACATGATGGGAAACAGTGGCTGCTGGGAAAAACCTTCGACACCTTCTGCCCTCTGGGCCTTGCCTTGGTGACCAAGGACAGTGTAGCAGATGCACACATCTTAAACATCTGCTGCCAAGTGAATGAGGAAGTGGTCCAGAGCAACAACACCAACCAGATGGTGGTCAAGACAGAGGAGCGGATAGCCTGGGTCTCCCAGTTTGTCACCTTTTACCCAGGGGATGTCATCCTGACTGGGACCTCCCCAGGTGTTGGTGTATTCAGGAAACCTCCTGTCTTTCTCAAGAAGGGAGATGAAGTCCAGTGTGAAATTGAAGAACTAGGTGTCATCATCAGCAAGGTGGTGTGATGGCTCCTGCACAGGCCCTGGTCATAGGATGGGGGCATCTGCTCCCACTCAGCTTAGCCCAGGGAAAGGTCGAATGCCAGGTGTGGGCAGGTGCCAGCCCTGTAAGCCTCCTCTTCTAGGTAGAAGGGAGAAGGATAGAGCTCTCTTCAATAAATACGTTGGGCCAAAGCAAAAAAAAAAAAAAAAAAAAAAAAAAAAGAAAGAAAGAAAGAAAGAAAGAAATATATATTTGATTTATACAGCAGTTCTGGTACAATGACATCCTTGGTCTTGGAGAAGGAGGATGAGAGCAACCGTCTGCTGGGGCTTTGGCATATTAATAATTGCTCACATCATCCCTATTGGATTACTTTAAAATATGTCACATATTACACACCCTCTAGGAAATGTCTTCTGCCTAACCAGCAATCTTAGTTTCTGTCCTGCTAAAACCCTGATTCAAGAATGAGGTAAAGCACTAAAGGCACATTCCTGACTTTTTCTATAAGAGTGAACACAGATAAACATACATTACAAGATTCAAAGATTGAAATGCTCAAAAGAACAAACACCATAATGTATCTTACACAGTTATTACAATCTATTCTGTAATCCTTGTGAGATATTGTTTCACATATCATTTGCCAAGTGTTAATCCTTAGTACATATGCAACACTAAATTGCATGTAATAAGTAAGTAATTTTTCTGGGGAAAATATTATTTGTTTTAAAACATTTACATACTTATATTTACAAATAGTTTCATAAATTATGGTGCTATGTTGATTTTATAAGATTTTATTTGTAATAGAAGAAGAAATAGAAATAATAAGAAATATTTAAGGGCATGAATGCACTTTGAAATAATATTTATTTTATGACAATTTACTCAGAAAATTCAAACCAAAGTGGTCAGGGGTAAGGCATTTTGCTCAGATCTACGAAATGGTGCTAAATATTGCTTGAAGTTGTTCATAGTGTCCTCTTTTATTTAAACCTCTGCTTTAATTATAGTCATTTTTAATGTTTTTTTTTTTGCATTTCCTTTAATTCTGCTAGTTTTGCCTATTTTATTAGACTTCAAAAAATTGACTTTTGTTTACATCAATCCTTTTTAAAATTTTTTTTAAAGGCAGGGTCTCATTTTGTTGGCCAGGCTGAAGTGCAGAGTAGCCCAATCATAACTCACCGCAACCTTAATCTTCTGGGCTCCAGGGATCCTTTTGCCTCAGCCTTCTGAGTAGCTAAGACAACAGGTGCGCACCACCACCCCTGGCTAATTTTTAAATTTTTTATTGAGATATAAGTTGTCTAGACAACTTTTATTAAGATATAAGTTGAGATAGACATTGTCTAGGCTGGTCTCAAACTCCTGGCTTCAAGCAATCTTCCTGCCTCAGCCTCCCAAAGTGCTGGGATTACAGAAAAGAGCCACCATGCCTGGCCTCATCAATCCTTTTATCTTTGTTTTATGTTTAACATTTATTCTTCATTATTCCTTCCTTTTTTCTCTCCTGTTCATTTTATAGTTCTTTTACTAACTTAAGTCTGTTGCTTAGATCACAAATTCTTTTATAATATCATATTCATGCCTATAAACTTCCTTCTATGAGCATTTTTAGCAGCATCTCACAAGATTTGATGTGTAGTATTTTCATCATCCCTGAATTGCAGGTAATTTACAGTTTTATTATAAATTCATTTTCATCCATGAATTGTGTGTGTGTTAAAACTTTTTTTAAGCATCAAAGTGTATTTTTAATCTTATCTTTCTGCTTTTTATTTCTAACTTAATGCACTGTAATCGAAGCATATATGTACAGTTATTCCTGGAAATTTGCCAAGACTTGCTATATTGTCATAGTTGGTCACTTTTCACAAAATCTCATGCTTTGAAAATTTATATTATGAGATTATTGATTGGAAGGTTCTATATATCTTTCTTAAACTAAGCTTGTTAATTTGAATAAAGGTTATATATAAACTTTTTCTATATTTTTATTTTTTGTCTGCTTAATAAATACTAATATCTGATTTTTATTGGGTTTTCTCCCAGTGTGATGGTGATTTATCAATTCCTTCTTTAATTCTGCCCATTAATGCTTCAGATATTTGGGGGGAGGTTATGTATATTATGCATTTATATATTTAGAATCTTACTTGTGAATTTCACATTTTAGTGTTATAGGTTGACATTCCTTATCTCTAGTAAGCTCTCTGATAATGATTGTTTTGATTTGAAATTCATTTTCATCTGACATTCTTTATCTCTGGTAACCTCTCTAGTAATTATTCTTTTGAGAATATTCTTTTGAGAATTATTCTTTTGAGAGTCAGTTTTATCTGACTTGACTTTTGATTAGTATTAGTTTGGTGTATTTTTTTCCATCCTTTCGATTTTAACATTTCTGTGTCCTCTTGTAGGCAGCATTTAACTGAATTTATTTATTTTATCAGTTTGGTAATCTCTGATATTTAATTTGCAAGTTATTTGTTTATATTTAGTATGATTTGGATTTTTTTCTATCTCCCAATTAGGTAAAAGTTTATCCTGATTTTTCTATATTACCTTTTGTTTTCTCTTTTATTTTGGTTTATTTTCAAAATTCTGTCTTTTCTCTCTTCTACCAGATTGGAAATTATACATTCTAATTCCATCCTTTTAGTGGCTAATCTTAAAATTTGAACATGCATATTTACCTAAAAGTCTAACCTTGGCTTATATTTCTGTTTTCGTGAATAACACAGAAATATTTTAACTTTCCTCATCTTCTCAAATTTTAAATACTATCATTATCCAGTATTTTAGTTTCACCTTCATATTTTACTTTCTTTGCTCACTATTATTTCTTGTATTTGAGTACTTTTTTTCTGGATTGAATTCTTCTTCATTCTGTTTTATCCTCCCTTGTAGTTGTTTTGGTAAGATTTTTTTTGGTGGTAAATTCTTACCATTTTTGTTAGTTTGAAAATGTCTTTCACACCTGGCCCTGTAGGATAGATTTGTTGGGTATAAAGTTCTGGTTAGTCAAGTATTTTCTTTCAGTTCTTTGTAGGTAATATTCTACTGATTTTTGGCTTCTAGTTTTGCTATAGAAAAGCCTTTTTTTTTTTTTTTTGGTTAGTTACTCTGGTGGGAGTAATTACTTTCTTTGGTGCTTTTTCAGTTCCAGAGATGTGTCTAGCTGTGATTTACATTTACCTATTCAGCCTAGGATTTATTGTGCTTTTTAGATTTTTGAACTCAAGTCTTCCATCAGTTTTGGAAAATCCCTATCTATTATTTCTTCAAATATTCCTTCTTTTCTCATATCCTCTTCTTTCTCCTTCTAAAACACCTGTTACAGTATATTGGATATCAAATACTATCCTCTATGTCTCTTAGACACTCTTTTTTATTTTTTGTCATTTTGATCTTCTAGGTATTTTCCTTAGCTTTATATTTGAATCCATTAGTTATTCATTTAGCTGTGTCTTATTTGATGCTAAACCTATCTAATAAGATTTTTTTAAACTTTAATGTCTTTATAATGTTTATTTCTAGTATTTGTTGGTTTGTTTTAAATCTTCATAGCCTTTTTGGATAGTAACTTGTTCCTGTGTCAAATTTTTTATGCTTTTTGTGCTTAATTATTTAAAAGAGTAGCCTACATTTATTATTTCAGTTATTTTAATTTATGTGAATCTATTTAATTGTTGCTGCTTCTGATTTTTTCTCATGGTTTTTATTGTTTGCTTGTATGCCTCATAATTTTGATTGTAGGCTTATGTTTGCTGAGAGTTTTTTTTATTTTATTTTATTTTAATTGACACAGAATTGTACATATTCATATTAATGTGATACTTCAATGCATGTATATATGGGTTAATGATCAAATAAAGGCAATCAGTATATACATCACTGCAAACATTTATTATTTGTTGTTTGTAGTGAGAATATTCAAAATCCTTTCTTATTTCTGGGCTGTATGTTCCATATTCCATTCCATTGGTCTATGTGTTTGTTTTTTTGCCAATATCATGTTGTTTTCGATACTGTAACTTTGTAGTATATTTTGAAGTCAGGTAGTATGATGCCTCCAGCTTTTTTTTTTTTTTTTTGTCTCAAGAATGATTTGGCTAGTCAAGATCTTTTGTCGCTTCATACAAATTTTAGGATTAAAATTTTTTTTTCCATGAAGAATGTTATTGGTATTTTGATAGGGAATGCATTGAATCTATTGATTGTTTAGCATAGTATGGACATTTTAACAATATGAATTATTCCACTCCATGAACACAGGATATATTTCTGTTTATTTGTGTTCTCTACAATTTCCTTCATCAATGATTTATAGTTTTCAGTATAAAAGATATTTCACCTCTTTGGTTAGATTTATTTTTAGGTATCTCTATTTTTTGGTAGCAATTGTAAATGGAATTGTTTTCTTGATTTCGTTTTTAGCTAGCTCACCATTAGCATATACAAATGCTACTGATTTTTGAATGTTAAATCTGTATCCTTGAACTTTACTAAATTTGTCTATTAGTTCTAACAAGTTTTGGTGCAGTCTTTAGGGTTTTCCATATATATGATCACATGATCTGCAAGCAGGGATAGTTTGACGCCTTCCTTTCCGATTTTGCCTTTTATTTCTTTCTCTTGCCTGATTACTCTGGCTAGGACCCGCAGTACTATGTTGAATAGAAGTGGTGAAAGTGGATATCCTTATCCCAGATCTTAGGAGAAAAGCTTTCAACTTTTCCACATTCAATATGATGTTTGTTGTGGGCTTGTCCTATATGGACTTTTTAGTGTTGAGGTACATACTTTCTATATCTAATTTGTTGACAGTTCTTATCATGAAGGGATGAATTTTGTCAAATTATTTTTCTTCATCTATTGAAATGATGATATGGATTTTATCCTTCATTCTGTTAACGTGATATATCATATTTATTAGTTTGTGTAAATTGAACCATTCTTGCATCCCTGGGATGAATTCCCTTGATCATAGTGGATGATGTTTTTAATGTGCTATTGATTTTTACTAATGGTTTACTAATATTTTATGAGCATTTTTGCATGTATATCAGAGTGACCTATAGTTTCTTTTTTGGTTGAGTCCTTGTCTGGTTTGGGTGCTAGGGTAATGCTGGCCTTGTAGAATGAGTTTGGATATGTTCTCTCCTCTTTAATTTTCTTGAGTAGTTTGAGGAGAATTGGTATTCTTTAAATGTTTGGTAGAATTCACTGGTGAAGCCATCAGGTCCTGGGTTTTGTCTTCAATGGGGTACTTTTTTTTTTTGAGATGGAGTTGCACTCTGTCACCCAGGCTGGAGTACAGTGGCATGATCTTGGCTCACTGCAACCTCCCAGTCCCGGGTTCAAGTGATTCTCCTGCCTCAGCTTCCCAGGTAGCTGGGATTATAGGCACGCACCACCAAGCCCAGCTAATTTTTGTATTTTTAGTAGAGACAGGGTTTCACCATGTTGACTGGGCTGGTGTGGAACTCCCAACCTCAGGTGATCTGGCTGCCTCGGCCTGCCAAAGTGCTGGGGTTACAGGCGTGAGCCACAGCACCCGGCCAGGATAGGTTCTGTTACTGATTTAATTTCCTCACTCATTAGCGTTTTCAGATTTTCTATTTCTTCATTGTTCAATCTTGGAAGGTTGCATGTGTCCAGGAATTTATTCATTTTTTTTTAGATTATCCAATTTGTTCATGTAGTATTGTTCACCATAGTCTTTTATAATTCTTTGCATTTCTGTGGCATCTAAAGTTTTGTCAGTTTTATGTTTTCAAACATGATCTTTTCTTTTTATTGATGTTTTGTATTTTTCTGTCTGTATTTCATTTATTTCTGCTTTGATCTTTCTTATTTACTTCCTTCTACTAATTTTGGGTTTAATTTGTTCTTGTCTTTTTTTTTTTTGAGATGGAGTCTCTCTCTGTCTCCCAATTGCCCAAGGTGGAGTGCAGTGGCATGATCTCGGCTCACTGCAACCTCTGTCTCCTTAGTTCAATTGATTCTTTTGCCTCAGCCTCCCGAGTACCTGAGATTACAGGTGTGTACCACCAGGCCCAGTTAATTTTTGTATTTTTAGTAGAGACAGGGTTTCACCATGTTGGCCAGGCTGGTATCGAACTCCTGACCTCAAGTGATCTGCCTGCCTCGGCCTCCCAAAGTGCTGGGATTACAAGCGTAAGCCACGTTGCCCAGCTTGTTGTTGTTTTTCTAGTTCTTGAGGTGCGTCATTAGGTTATCATCTTTCACTTACATTTCAACAAATGTAAGCAGTTATTGATATAAACTTCCCTTTTAGAGCAGCTTTTTCTGTATTCCAAAGACTTTGATATGCTGTCTTTCTATTTGTCTCAAGGAATTTTTAAATTTCCCTTTTAATGTCTTCATTGATCCATTGGTTGTTTAGGAGCATATTGTTTAACTTTCATGTATTTGTAAAGTTTCTGAATTTCTTCCTGTTGTTGATTTCTAGTTTTATAACGTTGTGGTCAGAAAACATATTTAAAAGGATTTTGATCTTTTAAAATTTGTTAAGGCTTGTCTTGTGCTGTTAAGGAAAATGTGTATTCTGCAGTTGTTGGGTGAAATGTTCTGTAAATATCTGTTAGGTCCAATTGGTCTATTGTGTGGTTTAAATCCAATGTTTGTTTATTTTCTGTCTGGATGATCTGTCCATTGCTGAGAGTGGGGTGTTGAAGTTCATGATTATTACTATACAGCAGTCTATCTCTTTCTTTAATCTAATAAATAATTACTCATTATATTTGGGTACTCTAGTGTTAGGTGCATACATATTTACAATTTTTTTTTTGTTGAATTAATCCACGTATCATTATATAATGATCTTCTTTGTGCTTTTGTGTGATTTTTGATTTGAAGTCTATTTTATCTGGTATAAGTGAAGCTACTCCTGGTCTCTTTTAGTTTCCATTTGCATGTGATATCAATTTTTCATCCCTTCACTTTCAGTCTATATGTCTTTACATGTGAATTGAGTTTCTTATAGACATCATATAGGTGAGTCTTGCATTTTTTTGTTTCCCCCATTTGGCCACTCTATAACTTTTAATTGGAAAATTTAATCTATTTCCATTCAAGATTATTACTGACAGGTAAGAACTTACTCCTGCCATTTTGTTAACTGTTTTCTAGATACTTTGTTTCTTTCTTCCACTCTTATTGTTTCCCTTTGTGACTTGGTGGTTTTCCATAGTGATAAGCTTTGATTCATTTCTCTTTTTGATTTGTGTATCTGCTGTAATTTTTTTCTTTGTGGTTATTCTGGGGCTTATGTAAAAAGAACTTAGAATATTTTAAGCTGATAACAACTTAACTTTGGTCACATACAAATATTCTAGACTTTCCCTTCCCCCATCCACAATTCATAATTTCCTTCAGGTCATTATTTTAAATTCCTTTTCAGGCAATTTATAAATTTCCATTTCTTTAGGGGTCAGTTACTGGAGGATTCTTCTGCTTCTTTGATGGTGTCATGTTTCTTTGCTTTTTCATGTATCTTGTATCCCTGTATTGATATTTGTGCATCTGATGGAATGGTCAACTCTTTTAATTTTATGGAGTGACTTTTGAAGGGAATGACTTTCACCAGCAGATGTGTCTGAGGGTATTGGTTGGGTAGGGTACATTGGCTTTTGCTCTATGTGTGTGCAGTAGTGTAGTCTCTGCAGGTTTTTAAGCTGTAGTCAACTTTATTGATAACCTCTGAAGGCCTTGGTGTGGCTAGTTTGCTGGCTCAGGACAGGTCACCCCTGGAAACAGCACACTTGGCTGGTGAGCACAAGAACAAGTCCACTGGTTAAGGTGGGGACCCACTGTGAGATGCATACATGGCTGGTGAGCATGCAGCAGCCAGTCTGCCAGCTTGGGTTAGGGATTCTCTGGGGGCAGTGTACTTGGCTGGCAAGTATGGGGCTTGGCTTGCCAACTCAGAGCGGAAGTCCCCTGAAAATGACATGCCCAGCTGGTGAGCTTACTGGTGGTATATGCGGACAGGTCTTCCAGCTCAGGTTGGGGCATCCTTAGAAGTAGTGCACCCAACTGTTGAGTGCACCAGGGACATGCAGGGGCTGGTCCACTGGTTTGGGTGGGTCTCGCTTTGGAATGGTGCGTTCGCTGGTGAGCATGCTGACTGTGCATGAGGCCAGTTTGGACTTGGTTTCTCTGCTGATCAAGATTGTCTGTTCCTTTGAGGGCAAGGTGCTATATGGGCTTCATGGATGGGGCACTGGATCTAGGCTCTGAGAGACAGGGTTCAGGGTGCTGCAGTCACTAGGATGTGAAAGGTGGAACACCTCCTAGGAGCTTGTTCCCAGGGGGTAGGGAGCTGTAGCAACTCAGCAAGGGAATGGTGTACTACTGTGTGTGAAGGTAGTGTAATGGCAGTGTAGCCTTAGGAATGAAAAGAGATGGTGGCTACTGGCCCCTGGAACAGGATGTACTCTAGTTGTGGCTCTGGTTTCAAAATGGCATCATATAGCTGCAGCTCGAATCACAGGGATGAGGGGATACAATGTGGGCTCCTTCTCTGGGGCATTGCAGCCATGTGGCTGTCAGGCAGCTCCCTAAACTGGACTCAGGGTCTGTAGAAACTGCAGGATTCTCAGCAACAAAGAGTGCAGATGTCTGTGACATTACTGGGGGCTGCTGGGGCCTCTTGCTTGCCTAGTCCCCACTGGGGATGCCTCTCCTTGTTCTGAGCTAATCCTGGCTGGGGAGATGGCGGTGTGGCAGAGGCAGAGTGCTTCATTCTCTTCTCTATGTGACCCTCACTAAAGGTCTCCTTGTCTCACAGGATTTCTGTCTCTCTCCTACTGTATTCCAGTGCGCTCCCTCAAACACTCCAGTTCAAACATACGTTCTTATTTGTTGTTTTGGCTCTTTTTTTTGGTGGGAAGTATGAGCATTTGGCTTCTCTAGTCGGCTCTCTTGCTTTGCCCTGGCTGGGCTTTCCTATGGAAATCTGTGAGGTATATGCTGAGAGTATGTGCATCAGAAAGTTTTTGCCTTCGTTTCTGTAAAGTATCATAGGGCGTTACCAACCTAGTATTACTTTTTATGTTAATGACTTCACTTGGTGTTTCTTGATTTTTGAATTCTGTGATTTCTCAGCTTTAAATACTCAAGAGAGCCTTTTCGTTTATACCATAAGAAGGCCAGACTTAGGCGAATTTCTTAGCATCATCCTATGTTAGTAGGCAGATTTATTTTTGTGGTTCACTTTTTTACTGGAGGTGTTACCTTTGAAGGTGCTCACTTTATGTAAGGTCTCAGTTCCAACACGTGGCTCCCGCAAGATCAGGCTTTGTCTCCAGTTCTTGTATTACCATTATAATATGTTTAATTTTCTGGTTTTATGCCTTTTAGTCTCTTTTTATTAAGCACTGGGATTTCCTTTACTTTTTTTCAAAGCTCTTCTTTGCATGCTGTTTCATATTCTGCACAGCATAACTGGTTTTGTAGTGAGAGGTTTTTCAGGTTATCTAGTCTGCTGTATTACATAAGTTCTATGTAGGAATGCACAAATGTACACATACAGAGAATACACCTCTTAAACTTGAAAAATCTTTTGTATCATAAAAATGTCATGCATATTAAACAACTGTGAAGGAATTGTCAGTGGCTTAATATGTTGATAGATTGACACTGTGTGGGAAACAGCTGAGAATATTAGGGGTTATTTTTATAATGCCACCTCAGGCTTTAATATCAGATTCATAGAAGTGTGTCTAGTTAGTAAGCCATGTAGTGAATTGAGTATATAACTTTATCTACTGGCCAAAAATATGCTATTTTTCCAGAATACAGTTCAGGAAAAAAAGTTTTATCTATTGTAGCAAAAATACAAGAAAATAACAAACTTTAAAACACATATAAATTGCTGTTTTGTGAGCCTAGATGATGTCCATTAGCAGCAGGATTATGCTGTACTCAAGGATTATAATCACCAAAGGCTTATAAAGGAATGCTTAGTTTTCTTAAATTCTTACTGTCATGGTGAAGCCCTGGTACAATATTTTTGACAAGAAAACAAACACTGAAATGCTGATTAAAATTAGACTGTAAATAATCCCAGTAAGTTGTCCTAAAAGGTAAGCGGTACCTCGGATATCAGCCCTCAGGAATATTACAATTGTATTTTTATAATGCAAAATACAGAATAAGTATTCTGCAAGCTAAATCCTTAGAAAAGACTACTAGTATGGAAACAAAATCAAATTCTGTCTTTCTTGGATTTCTTATTATGAAGATATTGAGAAAGTTGATTGGTTTCTGTAACTGCCCTCAAATCTTGTATTCTTAATGAGGCTCACCTTGCCCACCCTCTTTGCATTATTAAATGTAATCTGCAATTCCCCATCACCCCCTCCTTACTGCCTGGTATACCCATTCCACTTAGCCTGCTCTACTTTCTTTCCTATAGCATTTAATCTCTTCTCATATATTACACTATTTATAAGTTTATTATGTGTAGTGTTGTTTGTCTGTCTTCTCCCACTAGAAAGTTAAAATCTACCAAAGGCAGGGATCTTGGTGTGTTTTGTTTACTATTGTATCCCCAATGACTACAGTAGTACCTGTCACATAGTAGGTGTTCAAAAATGACTTGGGTGTGAACGAATAAGGTTTTATTTACCTGCTTATAAATTAGGGTGATAATTCATGGCCCCTTATTTCTTTTGTGGGTACAAATTAGATATGTATATGCCAAGTATATTGACTTGTCTGAAAGAAAGTTGACATTCATAGGATAATAGCACTTATTATATTTGGGATGTATTAAGTGACTTAGCCTTTAAATGTCTCAAAGTTTCCATCTTAAATCTAAGTCCATGGCAATTTTACTTACACAATATCTCTTCTATAGCAACAGAACATGTATAACATTCAGAACTTGATTAAAGATCATACCTCATTTTTTTCTTTGAGTTTTGTGATCATAACAATCACAGGGCTGTCTTCCTGCCAAACCATCTGCCAGAAATCATCCACGGTGTTGATCATGGGGCCCTGCGTGGCAATGAAGGCTTTCTCCTTGCCACTGTAGCCCTAGATGGAGTAAAGAGACAAAAATATTGGTTTTTAAGTTCATGCCTTGCAGTGAAAGTTTAGGTGAAAGATCTTCAACGAAATAGCTGGGCTAGTACAAAAGCAACACATGTTACGGCTTCACTGACTCTAGTACAACAATTTCCATGGGTATTTTGGCAGCAAGTTAAGGATAGCACATGGTATTGAGGGTTGTAATGCCCAGTCCCCAGCAGAGTACCCATATAGAGCACTGTTGCCAGAGACTCACAGTAAAAGGAAAGTCATCCTAAAAGACCCATTAACAATGTTGATTATGACTAAGATAAAAAAAAAAACAAAATGAAATCTTGCTGGTAATCAAGTTAAACCAAGCTTAATCTACTCTAGGAAAAAGAAAATAAAACCAACAATTCCAAATAGGAAGTCACCAGAAAGAAATCTGTACTTATTTACTTACCCTAATATAATTAGCATTAATGTAGGTGCTCAATGAATCGGTTACATTTTTTGGTCTTAAACACACTCTGCTGAGAGGATCTAATGAAGAAAACAAAAAAGAATATATTAAACAGATTTACTCTTTTTAAAGTTCCTTAGAATGCCAATAACCAGTAAGTAGAAACCTGTTATGTATTGATTATCTGGTGCATGTCAATGTTTGTCTTTGGTGTCCATTGCTTGATCCATATGTTTATTGAGGGACATTTGGGCCCATCTTCACTCCTGACATAAAGCTCATCCATAAGCCTAAGGTGATGAGTTTATATTTCAGGCCATTTCTCATCTGTTCTGGTTCTCCACCTCATTTCTCATTTTTGCGCCCACTCTTATACCTTGGATCTGGAATTTGTACCAGGTCTCCTCACTCCCATCTCTCTCCTTTCCCTATGGAGGTAAATCAGGCTATACTCTACCAATTATTTATATTTTACTATCTCATCTCATTTAGACCCTCAGGTCTCAACCTCACCTTGTCTGACCATTATGTCCTGGCCAGATCTCCTGATCTTCCGAGATGGATGAGATTAATAATCTATTACGTGCTATCTGTGTGAGGATAGGCAAGCCAGGGGAAGAGGGAGGTTGCAAAGATAAAGATAAACATGATTCATTTCAAGGCTGGGCACAGTGGCTTACGCTGTAATCTCAGCACTTTGGGAGGCTGAGGCAGGAGGATCCCTTGAGCCTGGGGCTTCAAGCCTAGGCAACATAGTGAGACTTCATCTCACAAAAAAAAAAAAAAAAAAAAAAAAAAAATTAGCCAGGCATCGTGGCTTATGTCTGTGGTTCCAGCTACTTGGGAGGCTGAGGCATGAGAATTGCTTGAACTCGAAAGGCCAAGGTTGCAGTGAGCTGAGATTGTGCCGCTGCACTCCAGCCTGGACAACAGAGGGAGAGCCTGTCTCAAAAACAAAAACGAAACAAAACGAAACAAAACAAAAAACTATGATTCATTTCAGTGAGTTTTCAGTCTGCTCATAAAATAACAAACAACATACATTTATTGTTTATTAGATGTCAGAGTCTGTTCTCATTGCTTTACAGATATTATATCATTTAATTTTCTTGTAACTTTAATAAAAGTACCTAAGATAATGGGTAAGACTCCTTCCCCATTTTTCAGATAGGAAACTAAGATAGGTTAAATAATTTGCCCAAAGGTACACAGCCAAGAAGTAGGTAACGGAGTCAGGCTTTGAATCCACACGAACACTAGAGTACCATTAGCCACTACGCTGTGCTGCAGCTCTCATGCGAAGATAGCCATGTAAACTGACAATTAAAATACAAAATGTTATATCCTAGTGATTGCTTAGTTACTTTCTTAAAAAACAGCAAATTCAATGCTTTTCAGCTTCCTTTCTCAGTGGAGTGTGGTGTAAAAACAGGGGTGCAGCAAAGAAAAACTTCTCCCATTCCCATATTTTTTTAGTAACACACTATCATTGAGCATCTTCTGGGTAAACACAATCTCTTACGTTCCCCACCAAAACTGAGACAATCAAAGAGGAAGTGAGGTAGGAAGTACTAGAGGAAGAAAGTTTCATAGAATATATTTAAATGGGAGCTAAAAATAATTAAAACTTTAACAGGACTTGGCAAGCCAACATTTGTTTTAAATTTCACTTTATATGTAACTGGGGTTAAAGATAATAAAGGCCATAATTAGTTCCAGAAAAAGACTAACCAGCCCATGAGGACGGTGATGGTTTAAAAATGTAGTCATCCAATTATCTGACACTCCTTCTAAAAGAATGTAGTAGAGACTAATTCCTCTCATCTTGAATGTGGGCAGAAATTAAATAGAATATGGCAGTAGGGATGGTGTGTGACTTGGTCATAAAAGGTATTACAGTTTCCTCCTTGCGCTCTTTCTTGAGTTGCTTGCTCTGGAGGAAGCTAATGGCCATATTTTGAGGGCACTCAAGCAGCCCAATGAAGAGAGAAATAGTGGGGAACTGAGGCCTCCAGCTGATAGCATATGAATGAGCCCTCTTAGAAGCAGATCCCTCAGTGCCAGCCAAGTGTTCAGCTGACCAAAGGCTTGGCCAACAACTCAATTGAAATCTTATGAAAGACCTTGAGCCAGACACTCAACTAAGCCACTCCCCAGTTCCCGGCACACAGAAATTGTGAGATATAAATGTGTATTGTTTTAAGCCACTAAATTTTGGGGTAATTTGTTCCATAGCAATAAATAGGTAATACAGGGACCAATAAGGAGTCAGTCACAAAACTCTGGAGTGACATCATGATCACTGTTATTGTCATTGCACTCATTGTTGACTCCTATATGTGTCAGGTAGAGCAGGTAACAGCATTTTATTCATTAGGTCACTTAATTATTACAATTCTATAAAGTACATACTGTTAACAGTCTCTTTATTTAGATTAGGAAATTGCAGCACAGAGAGGTTAAGTAACTCACCCAAGGTCACACAGTAAGAAATGAAGCAGAGAGTTGAAACCAGATTACCAAACTTAGAATTTAACAAGGCCATTATCAAAGATGATGTTGAAAATATATAATAAAATTTTGCTGATTTGTCACTAGGATATTTGAAATAAAGATATTATATATGTTATATATAATGTTATATATATATAACCTATATAACATATAGTTATATATATAAAACATATAAAACATATAGTTATATATAACATATAAAACATATAGTTTTATGCATATGTTATATATATGTTGTATATATAAATAAAACAAGTAATAGGAGCTTCTATCCAAGGATGGATAAAGTAGATTTGAGCTATAAGGGATCTGGTTTTGGCAGGAGAAAGTCCCATTCTGCTTAAAGCTTTAGATTGACTTGTGAAGACCAAGATGCTTATCTGATCTTATAGGCCACAGGTAAAATAGCTCCTGATCATGCCATATGGAAGCAATAGACATCTAGAACATGTCAATAAATTCTGGAAATCAGTGGGAAGACCCTTAGGTGGCATCCAAGAATCCTGTTGCTCGAGGCAGGCTTTCATTCAGTTTGAACCAAAACACTTTGCAAAAGATCCTAGCATGTCCTTTTGGGTGACCTAAAGGAAGTAGGGTGACTACAGAGAAACTTACAGTGGAACAGGTAAGGACTGTTCGAATCAGGATATAACCTAACTTTGAACAAGGAATTGTGGTCCTATGCTCATCAGCATGGAAATCTCTTGGGACATGGGCCTTGAACTTATCAAAATTCCTCTTCAAGAGATATGTTGGGGCTACTGGTACTGAAGCAAACTACCCTCTTTAAAGCATCCTGGAAACAAGTCCAATCTCAGTCTTGTCCTTCAGAGCTTTCAAAATGTAGACCCTATGGAGATGGAAGCTAGCAACAAACTTTCAAAAGCACTTCATTTTCCCCCAAATCTCCTAGAGTCTTAACAGATCTATCTCTACATTTCCTACAATTGTTGGTCAGGGGCAGACTGACCCTCACTTGCATGAGCCATTTTCAATAAGAACCTTGTATCTTATTTTGTATTCATAATGTTGTATTCACTTTTTAAGAGTGCCTTCCAGGGCAAAGTTCCATGACATTGATGTGGGTAAAAATTTCTTGGATATGACCCTGAAAGCACAATGAAAGCAAAAATAGACACAGGGGATTGCATCAAACTAAAAAGCTTCTGCACAGCAAATCCACAGATTGGGAGAAAATATTTATAAATCATACCTTAAGAAGGGGCTAATATCCAAAATATATCAGGAACTCAAACTACTCAATAACAAGAAAATAATCGTATTAGAAAAGGGATAAAGATTTGAATAGACGTTTCTAAAAACAAGACATACAAATGTCCAACAGATCTACGAAAAAATGTTCCACATCTTGAATCATCAGAGAAATGCAAATTAAAACCACAATATCACTTCATACCTGTTAGAAGGGCTATTATCAAAAAGATAAAAGATAAATGTTGGCAAGGTTGTGAAGAAAAGGGAGCCCTGGTAGGCTGTTGGTGAGAATGTAAATTAGCATAGCCAGTTTGGAAAACAGTATGGAGATTCCTGAAAAACTATGAATGAACTACCATATGATCCAGCAATTCCACTTCTGAGTATATATCCAAAGGAACTGAAGTCAGTATGTGGAAGGCATATCTGCACTCCTATGTTCTTGCAGCACTGTTTACAATAGCCAAGGTTTGAAAACAACTGGAGTGTCCATCAACAGATGAATGGATTTTAAAAGTATGGTCTATACACATAATGGAGTTCTATCTGGCCTTTAAAAAGCAGGAAATTCTGTCATTTGTGACAACATAGATAGACTTCACAGACATTATGCTAAATGAAATAAGCCAGGCACAGAGAGACATGATCTTCTTTATGTGTGGAATCTAAAAAAGTTGAACTCATAGAAATAGAGAGTAGAATGGTGGTTACCAAAGGCTAGGTGAGTGGGGTGAATGGGGAAAGGGGAGATGGTGGTCAAAGGATACAAAATTTCAGTTAGGAGAAATAGGTTCTGGTGATCTATTATAGACTATTGTGACTATCGTTTAATAATAATATTATATATTTCAAAATAGCTGAAATAATGGGTTTTTAAATGTTCTCACCATAAAAAATAAATAAATATTTGAGGTAATGGATACATTAATATTAGCATGATTTGATCATTCCACAATGTATACATGTATCAAAACATCACATTTTACCCCATAAATATATACAACTGTTATTTTCAATTAAAAATAAAATAAAACCTAAAGAGTAATCTCCAAATAATATAAGCTTTATCTCCCCTCCCTTCCAAAAAACTAAATCTACCCTTGTTGGTAAAACCTCTCAGTCTGCAAAATCTATTACACCCTTTGTAATGTAGAAAGACTTCTGCTAGACTGCTTTTTGTTACCTTATCTGTTTCCTCCAAGGGGTCTTGAACACCTGTGGAGCTGAATTTTAACATTGAGAGTGAAATTATTCCATTGTTTATACATATCTTCCATCAATCCTATTGATCAAAACTTGGCAGATTACAAAATAACAAACAAGGAGGAGAAGCCACAGTGGAGCAAACAACACTTACTGAACACGCTCCACCAAGAATCTCATGGAGGAGGTTCCCTGCTGGGAGCCTTTGGCTATACAGCGCCCTTAAAGCTTCTTGCCAAGCATGCTCAGTGCTGTCTGGCATTTTTGCTGTCAATAGCTGGAGCGCACAATAGTACGCATATCCAAATATGTATTTTAAGAGCTAGTCGTCTCCTAGTAGTCACCATCCCTGTCTTTCTTTAGCAATAAGATCCCAATTCTGGCTGAGAACTTGGTAGGATGTACAGCTTAAGACTTCCCTTCTTACCACCCCTTGCATTAGTTGCGGCCATGTGACTAAGTTTTCACTTATAGCAGGTGAGAGGAAGTGATGCACGTGACTTTTAGATCATGAAATTAAAGTGAGGAGTGATGTTCTCCTTCTACCACTTCTGATTCCATCTTGCTGCCTGGGATGTGGTCATGGTGATCAGGATCTTAGACCATGCAAAGGTAATACCCTAGGGATGGCGAGGTAACCAGAGAGATTAGTCTGGAGGTATAACATGGCAAAGCTGCCATATCAACCCTGGCAGGTATACTTGAGAGGGAAAAACATTTTTAAATTATTTAAACCACTGTTATTTGGGTTGTGTTTAATAGCATATATAAGTTTTCTGGCAAAAATATTTCAGAAAAGAATAGTATTATCACAAAATCAGTTCTGCCTAGGGAGGCATTAATAGAATAGGTACATCCCAAACATCTGGGGTTTGTATATATTCAGAAGTCAAATTCAGGGTTTCTTAGAGTTGGAGTTCGCATGTCCAATAATTATCACGATCTATAAAAAATAACGTTTTAGCAACATAACAAAAGGTAATCATCATTTTAGTCTAAAACTAAGCCCTCAGGCCCCATAACATTGCCATTAGAATGCACGCAGTGATTAGTTCAGTCTGGATAGCCCTAAATTGCTTATTGCACTGATTTCCTTTCTTCTGACCTACAACAAACACATGGCCTGGACAGAAGTCTTTTTCACTATTTGGAAGAAGCTGTCTTTAGTTAGCATATGTAGCGGTTTGTTCACTGACAGCACAAGTATCTGATATTGGTTAGATTCGTTTAGTGCTAGCAACATTGTCTTAAATTCTAAAATCACTTTCCATCAAGAGTTGAAAGACTCTTTGTGGACTAAAGTGTTACAGAAAATGTGGAAATTATTTTTACCATCATTTGCATACATTAATATTACTAATTCGTCTCTTTATGATTTCTTTGACCTGGTACACTCTGAGCTTTTTGAAGGCAGGGATGGGGATTTTTCACCATCTTTATAAGATCTAGTGTCTTGCATAGCAGACCTTCAGTGAATGTCTACTGCACTGATTTAAAAATCTCTTCTATTTTTTAAAAAAAGTTCAGTTCTATATATCCTTCTCTAGCAATTATTCTATTGCTTTTCTTTTTTAGACAGGCAAACTTCTGAAAGAGTTTATTATGCACACACTTCCTCCATGCTCATCTGCAACTCAATCCTCCTCATGTACACTGTGATCTATCCTAACCCTAGCACTGTGCAGAGACTGCCCTTGCTAAGGTCACCACTGACCCTCTTGTTGTTAAGCCCAGTGATCCCATTGTGGTATTTTTGTTCACGTCCTCTCTGAAGCATTCAAAAACTGTTGACTGTATATCCTTTTTTCGAGTTTTCTCTTCCCTTAGATTCTGGGACACAACGTTCTGGTTTTCCTGCTCCCTTTTCGGTGGCCTCTTTCCAATCTCCTGCTCATTTAATCTGCCCCTTTTCATGTTGCTAATTCTAGGATTCAACTTGACCCTCTTTTATCCTCACTTGATACTGCCTTGTTGAGTGACTCATTCATTCCTGTGACTTTATTACGCACATCCTGAGGGCTCTCAAATACATACTTCAGACCAGCCCGGTCTCCTCATTTATAGTCCAGCTTTTTCTATTTATTATTTCCTTCTGAATGGACCACAGGTTTGTGAAACTCCTCATGCCCTTCATGTGTTCCTGACAGCTTTCCGCTATTGTTTAGGTTAGGTGTGCTGCCACAGCTCTACAGTCCGTGTAGAGTTTCTGTGCATTTGAATGTTAGCATATTCTGCCTGTTCTGTCTCCTAAAATACGCTGGGGTCTGTCTTGCCTCTCTGTTTGCATGGCTGTCTTCTTGGACTAGGACTCAAGTATCTCCTGGTCTCCCTGCCTTCAATCTTGCTTTTTTCCAATCCATCCTCCTCATAGCTGTCAAGGTGCTCTGTAAAACAAAATCTGATCACATGATTCCATTGTCTAAATGTCATCCATACTTCCCAATTGCCCATAGCAGTATTTCCCAAAATATTTATTACCTGTAAATCGTCACCTCTATAACATATAGAATTATAATATATGACTTATAAATTAAGTCATCTTTTACAAAAAGAGGTTAGTACCCAAATAAATATGGGAAACATTGGGTTAAACAAATCTGAACCATATTCTTTTTACTGCAGGACTTTTCAGGGTCTTCAGTATGTTAATGGACCCTGTGAATTTCCAAGAAGGTATTGTATATAATCCTATTTGTCCGTTGGACTCAATTTTATTATACCTACTGTATTTACATACTTAAGTATTGTATTTATATACTTATTGATAATTCAGTTTAGAGCAGCCCTGATCAATAGAATTTTCTGAGGTGATGAAAATATTATCTATCTGTGCTGTCCAAAAAATGTAGCCTCTAGCTTTCAAGCACTTGAAATGTGGCTAGCAAAAACTGAGAAACTAAAGTTTTAATTTTATTTAATTTTAATTCATTTAAGTGTAAACTGACCTAGCCATAAGTGGGTTCTGGTTGCTCTACTTGACAGTGCAGGCCTAGAAGATGAATGCCAAGAGGGGTACTTAGCAAGATAGAGCAGATCCTTAATGATCATCCCAAGGCCTCACCAACAGCTGCTTTCCCACGTGTATCGTATAATCTAGCCCCATGGACCTAGGGCAATCTCCCAAATGTTCCATGTTCTTGCAGATTTTATGCTTTTGCACATATTGTTTCCTTTGCCTTCTCTGCATGGTAAAGTCTTCCTCATTCCTCAGGGCTCAATTCAGAAAATACTGTCTTTCTGAAGTTCTCCCTGACCTTCCCAGGCAGAATTAGGCATTCTCTTCTTTGCTTGGGTCCCCTGAGTTTTATTTTAGTATTTATCATCTTGTATTTTAAGTGCTTAAATTTCTGCCTGCCCTCAATGGAGTGTGGTGAGCCCCTAGAGGGCAAAGGCTGTATTTAATTAACTTTTGTATCCTTTGTGATTTCTATTTGGGATGTGGTTCACAGAGGGTTTAATGTCAGAATTAATTTCTATGAGAAAGAGTTAAAGCCCTGTTTTTGACTTTCTAGATATTTTTTTCTTTTCTTAGCAAAGAGGACAAGAAATCTTTCATGCCTTTGAGTATCCACCGATTGTTAGAAGTTTCCATAAACATCCTACACCATTCAGGCTTGAAAAGAGGCCTGCTTCCTTCGGTTTTTATAATGCCTATGATGTATATGATTTACTGGTAAAGCTAAAAACTGCTTAGAAACAGTTTCCCTGTAAAGCTAAATTATGTTGGTAATTAGTAACTTACAGTATTTTCCAAGTATTTAGAAGTTTCCAAATCCTTTTTATTAAAAGTTCAGAGAGGGGAGTCTCACTTTGTTGCCCAGGCTGAATTGCAGTGGCTACTCCCAGATGCGATCACAGCTCACTGCAACTTGAACCTCCCGGGCTCAAGTGATCCTCCTGTCTCAGCCTCCCAAGTAGCTGGGACCACACATGTGCACCACCATGCCTGGCTACATTTTATATTTTTTGGTAGAGATGAGGCTTTGCCATGTTGCCCAGGCTAGTAATTAAACTTTTTGTTTTTTTTTTTTTGTGGAAATGGGGTCTTATTATATTGCCCAGGCTGGTCTCAAACTCCAGGACATGAGCCACTGTGTGTGGCTCCAACTACTTCCTTTTACAAACGCAAGAATACAACATATAACTGAGTATGGGGAAATGTAGGTTTCCAAGAAAAACTCTTGTAATATATAGCTTGGACTAAAAAAAAAGCCAAGAATTAAACAAAAAATGTATAATCATCATCATTTTCATCACTACTGTTATAAATGAATGAAAATGGGGCTCTTGAGTACTTTGCTTTTAAAACTGTAAACTTCTCTATACATAGATGGTACCCCTATTTCCTGGAATTGGTTCTGAGGTTAGAAATGGATTCATCTTCAGTTAGATAGGGAGGGAAAGAGAAACTAACATTAGCTGAGGGCTTACTATTAGTTGGAACTTTGACAGACATTTTACACATACTATCATTTAATTTTCTCAGTAGCCTTGTAGGAGAGTATTGTTATCACTACTTTTGGGAATAAAGGATGGCATAGGGAGATTAAATATCCTGCCAAAAATTATAAATGTTTTTGTTGGGGTAGGAAATCAAATCTAATTCCAGTATCTTGCTTTAGCTACATAACTTGTTGCTTTAATGAGTGGTTTGCTTATTTGCATATCTACTCTGTGCTAGGTACTTTATATAATAAAAAAGGAAACATAATTTAAGTAGGAAACATTATTAGATGTTAAAATTTTAAATATAAAATGATGACCTGAGTAAATGGCATTCTTTAAGTGTATCTATATTATCTTATATTTGTATCAACACACTGACTGCATAAAAGAAATATGCATACAATTTATTATTATAGTGCAGCACTATTCACAATAACAAAGACATGGAAACAACCTAGATGCCCATCAACAGTGGATTGGATAAAGAAAATGTGGTACACATACACCATGGAACACCATGAAGTCATAAAAAAGAACAAAATCATGTCCTTTGCAGCAACATGGATGCAGCTGGAGGCCATTATTCTAAGCAAATTAACACAGGAACAGAAAACCAAATATTGCATGTTCTCACTTATAAGTGAGAGCTAAATTCTGGATACACATAGACATAAAGATGAAAACAATAGTAACTGGGACTCCAAAAAAAGGGAGGGAGGGAAAGGGAGAAGGGCTGAAAATCTTCCTATTGGGTACTATGTTCACTCTCTGGGTGTCATGCCGTCAGAAGAAGCCCAAACGGCAGCATCACACAATATACCCTTGTAACAAACCTGCACAGGTACCCCCTGAATCTAAAGTAAAAATAAAAAATTTAAACTTATTATTACAGTATTTTATTGTGTGCTAATAATTTTCTATTGATGTATGATTATTATTACAGTATTATATTTTATTGTCTGCTAATAATTTTCTATTGATGTATGATTGTTTTTTCCTACTACTTTTGTGATTTAGGATGTAGACATATTTTTATCACTAATATTTGTTTACACTGCAAAATAATTTGATATAAACTTGACTTTAGCATTTTAATCTCAGCCAAGATAACACTGTCATTAGAAAAATGACTATAATTTAATTTATAATTATAAATTGATTTATTCATAATTGATTCTTGCCTATCCATATATCTGTTGCAAGGCATTCTCAGAATTGTGTAATGTTGCTATTATGTACAAGCTGTCAAGCTTTTAGAACTAAGAAGAGTTTAGTGTAGGTTAAAACTAAAAACAATCATAATGTTTAAATTCTTGATCATTTAATAATCATCATTTTATGTAATATTTCAAGTTTATCTCATATTACAGTCTAAAACCATAAAGAACATCTTTGTGTATTCATTCCAGGCTTTTTGGATGCTTTCACCCAATAGCGTGGCTTTTCTAAGCTATATTTCCTAAATTATATTTTGCGCAACAGGGGGTGGTGGGTGGGGCATTCAGCCTGCAGACATTTTCAACAGAAAATCCATCATTTGCAACATCAGCTGTCAGCACAGGTGCCCTGAATCCAGCGGTCCACTCAGTTCTGTGAACGGAAAAACTGACACAGGACTATGAAGCAGTTGTCTGATATCATCTGGGCAGGAAATGGAGAAGGCTGAACTTTGAACTAATGCTAATAATTTCCAAATCCTTCTAAAATTAGATGATGGTTTGGGTATATATAATTGTGATGGAGGTATATTCCCTTATTACTTATGTTTGGTATATTTTAGATAAAAATTTAACAGAGAGAGAGAGAGGGAGAGAGAAAACACAAATTCTAACACGCAGCACTTTCATCCCCTTTGGCCAAGTATAGTAACAAAATAACCTTCAATGGTGACTCTACCTTAGGTAAATAAATTTAACTATATAGAGCAGTTAAAAATATGTTATAGTTTAACAATGTATTTCCAATTCCACCCGAAGGGGAAGGCCAAAGATAGTATTAACAGTAATTGTTTAATTACTTTATTACATCACCATTACTATGAATATAAAGAATTTGGTGTCTTATGAATGAATTAATGAACTAAATTATGAAGATTGCTATTTCAATGTCAAAACTTAAAAAGACTTTGTGGCTCCATCTTTCCTGAGCTTTGTCGTGAGATGTTTACTGATTTTGCCAAAACTCCAACTATATCTGTTTGTTTAGTCATAGAAAATATTACTTCCTCTTCATTTTTTTTTTTGCCTAATTTCTCTGGACAGAATTAATTACTCAGTCCTCTCTGAACTCCTACACTGCTTGGGCAGTATCTTTATTCTGGCCTATGCACTGAGCATAATTACCATTTATATGACTCTCGTTTCTAGTCTGTGACCTCCTTGATTTTATAGACTGTTTCTTATTTCTTACTGGTCCCTGGCATTCAGGTCATTGCTTGACATTAATAAATTCCATGAAGCTCGATCTAGTTTCACATATAGTAGTGGTTCTCAAAGTGGATCCTGGTTTCATCTGGATTGGAATCACCTAGGTGTTTGCTAGAAGTAGTTTTCTGTGCTCAACAGCAGATCTACTTAAACAAAATCCCTGGGGTTGGGCACAGGACTAACAAGGACTCCAGGTCATTGTCATGCACAGCAACATTTTTTTGGTAGTAGTTTTATTGAGAAATAATTCACATTCCATACAATCCCCCCATTTCATGTGCCATCACAGCATTTTTTTTTAAATTTTCACAGAGCTGTGCAACAATCACTGTAAATCAATTTTATAACATTCAGTTAGCCCCAAAATAAATACAGGTCCTTTAGCAGTCATTCTCCATATCCCCTAATGCTAAGCAACCACTAAGATATTTTCTGTCTGTATAGATTTGGCTATCTGGACATTTCATATAAATGGACTACAAAATATGAGGTCTTTTGTGTCTGGCTTCTTTCACTTAGCATGATGTTTTCAAGGTTCATTCAAGGTTCATCAGTGCCTTGTTCCTTTTTATTGATTCTATTGTGTGACTATACTACATTTTATCTATCCATTTCTCAGCTGATGGTTGCCACTCTTTGGCTATTATGAATAATGCTGTTATAAATATTTTTGTATCATTTTTGTGTGAACACATTTCATTTCTTTTAGGTAATATTTACCTAGAAGTAGAGTGTCCAGGTCATATAGCAACTCAGTTTTATCTTTTAAGGAACTGCCAAACTGTTTTCCTAAGTAGCTGTATCTGTACTTAAAACTGTAGTGTTAAGTTTCCAATTCTCTACATCCTTGCCAGCATTTTTTATTGTCTATTTTTTAAATTATAGTTATCCTCATGGATATAAAGTACTATCTTGCTATAGTTTTGATTTCGCTGATGGCTAGTGATGTTAAACATCTTTTAATATGCTTGTTGGTCATTTGTACATCTTCTAGGGAGAAATATCCATTGAAATCTTTTGTCCATTTTTTGGGTTGTTTGTGTTTTTATTATTGAGTTGTAAGATTTGTGTATTGTAGCTACATGTCCCTTATTAGATACATGATTTGCAAATATTTATTTTCTTCCATTCTATGAGTTGTCTTTTCACTTCCTTGAAGGTATCCTTTGAAGCACAAAATTTTTAATATTAATGAAGTTCAATTTTTTTTTGCTGCTGTTTGTGCTTTTGTTGGCTTATCTAAGAAACCACTGACTAATTCAAGGTCATAAAGATTTACAGCTGTTTTCGTTTATGAGTTTTGTAGTTCTAGCTCTTATGTGTAGGTCTCTGGTCCATTTTGAGTCAATTTTTGTCTTCAACTTCATTTTTTTGCATGTGGATATCTGGTTGTTTCTGCTCCATTTGTTGAAAAGACTCTCCTTTTCCCATTGAATTGTTTGACCCTTGACAAAAATCAGGTAGCCATAATGTGTGGCACAACAAAATTTTAGAATATGTGTCTATTGGAATTGTGACCTGGACATTATAATAAGAGTAAAAAAGTAAAATCATTAACTTCAGATAGTTTTAATGATTATTAGTCTTGACATGTGTTTGTAATTCCAAATTTGATATGAAGTGGGTGTTGTAAGAATTGGAAATGCTGAGGTAAGGGTTAATAGGAAGACTTGTCTTGTGCTTTACAATGTAAATTATTATTATTATTTATACTTTAAGTTCTGGGATACATGTGCAGAATGTGCAGGTTTGTTACATAGGTATACATGTGCCATTGTGGTTTGCTTTTGCTGCATCCATCAACCCATCATCTACATTAGGTATTTCTCCTAATGGCTATCCCTCCCCTTGCCCCCCATACAATGCAAATTATAAAATCAAGAAGCTTACTTGGTAAAATGGTCTTATAGCGATTTTTAGTTCCATGACGTGGAATATCAATTTCTTTGGGATCCACAAAGTTCATTGGTATTTCCTGCAAAAATAAATAATATCAAATTAGTGTATCTAATACTGCCACAAAGAAAATCTTCACAGGGGGGCATCTGATCCAGAGTTCTATTGGACTTCAAAGCCACTTAAAAACAACAGATCTAGCACCTCTGGTGGACCAACACCCTTCCTTTCCTAAACATATCAGCTGCATCCGGACAAGCTGACTTCTAAGAAACAGCTCTGTGTGTTAGAAAATATTGCTTAATATGTAGTCAGTAAGGAGACATATAACACTGGTTAGATTTTAAGAATCCTGCTGTGACATAATTGCTAGAATGATTAGACAGATGCTAAAAAGTGAATTTTTTTTAAAAAACAATGTATTCAAATATATTCCAGTTTTTACATAACTTTAGTACCAAAAATTTTACTATAATAGATTATCTTTTCACAGTAATAGTGACTCTTTTAGGATTATTAAAACCTCTTTCCCAAAATGGTAAATATAAAGGGCTTTTTTGTTAATTCAAGTGATGACATGACTTTTTTTTGAATTAAGAAATGGTTTATAACTGGACTGTTCCATTTTAAGTTATAAATGCACTGTTTTTAGTGAAGGGCATTCAAACACTGTTTCTCCCACTTAAGAACATTACTATTCTTATTTTATCAGAGTATACATTATATGCCTCAAGTGATTGGACAGGGAACAATAGGAAAAGAGTGGCTGTATGTAAGTGCATTAGATCTAAAAAGGTGTGTATCTGTAGCTAACCAGGACAAATAAAGCAACAAGCCAAAGTTTTCAAAAGGGTCCAAACAAACATTTGTTTAAGGATTTGATTATACAAAATAGTATGTTCTCTAACTTTGATAAGATTAATGTGAACAAAATAACTTTTATGTTATTTAATGACTGATAAACATTAAATAGTTGATCAAATAAGATATTTTTACTACTTTAACTTTCTCCAGTAGAAAATTTAACTTAACAGTCTAATATTGATTGAAATAAAAGAAATCATCTTTAAATTCATTCAAATTATCCTAGTTTTCAGTCATTCTGAAAATTTGAGAAAAGCTGGACTATACTATGAATTTGAGGCTTGTTCTACAGAGAGAAACAGCTATTCGTTTATTAATTAATTTATTTTTAGAGATGGGATCTCACTCTGTCACCTAGGTCAGTGTGCAGTGGCACAATCATAGCTCACTGTAACCTCAAACTCCTGGGCTCAAGGCATCCTCCCATCTCAGCTTCCTGAGTAGCTGGGATTACAAGCATGAGCCACAACACCTGGCCCCAAGTTACTTATTTTTAAAATAATTTTTCCTTTACTTGCATTATGCTAGCTATCCATGATATTTATCCCTATTCTCTGCTCCAACTAAATGTTTTAACCTGTTTGTTCCAAGTTATAAAAATAAGCAAAATTGTTGAATATTCAATGGAAAACACATGTTCATGTTTGGTAATTTCAAGCACGTCAGTGTCTTTGGGCAAAGCCACAAAGGTAATATCTTTATTCCTCCCCTTCTTCCTTCTCACCTTCTGTTTTCTGACACACACTGACAGTCTGTCATCTTCCAGCATTCTCTTTCTCCTGTGTACTCCTTCTGGCCTTCAATTTCCTTTCAGGAAAGTGGGCTATGGTAAGGTCTTATTTCATAAACAAAGAGCTGTCTGCAGTTCTAGAAAAAAAAGCTCTAGGTGTGCCTTTGGCTAGCTGTGTGACCACTGACTTGTTCTTTCATTCCTACAGGTCTCATTTTCTTCACATGTAAAATATGATACACCACAGAGTCTGATTTTCATGTTTGTATTTTACTTTGGACACTTAATAATAGTTGATGGGGCTAATAGTAGATCCAACCCATTGCTGAATCTGTCACCATTAGGATGGCTGCAAATGCCTGAACTAATAATCAATTTATTGTACTCAACCAATATGGCTTAAGATGCAAGAGGTGATCAACAAAGTCAATATTCTCCTTGGGCAACAATTAGACCTAAGAAGGTTTAATCTTACTTCATGTTCTCTGAGTTGATATATGTTATCATGCTTTAAGCTTTCACTAGCAACACTGGTATGTCTAAAACTGAATTCATCATTCTTTTTAGCCCACACTTGGTCTTCCTCCTGTGTTCCTTATTTCGTTAAAGGGCACCATATGCACCCTGTTGGCCAAACCAAAAACACGAATATCAATCCCTGACTTTTCCATTACTTTTGGCTGCCTCATTCAATTAATCCCACTTCTTGTAGATTCCTACAGATTCTTTCCATTTTCCCTTCTACTATATTAGTTTAGGCCACCAACGCAGTTCCATAGGATTAATGCTAGAGCCTCTAAACTGCTCCCTTTTAGTGCCTACTCCACTGCAAATAGAATGATCTATCTAAAACATAAGATAAAGTCCAAGCTCCTAAACGTATATTAAGGCTTGGGTTTCTTTTATACTTCTGAGGCTCAACTTTTGCCACTTCCCACCTTGATTTCAATGTTCCAGTTAAACTGAACAGTTTAATTCCCCAGACAGTGACAGCAAGGCTATTCTTTGTCCTGGAATGCCCCTTCTCTGCCCAGCTTCCTATACCACTTATTTGCCTCGCCAATTCTTGCATATTCTGCCTTAATTTAGCTCTACATTCCAATTTTAATACTTATCAATAGTGGATGAGACTGAGTGAATCTAAAACCATTTCACTTTGCCATTTGTTTACTGTAGACTGCTTAAGTATAGGACAGTATCATTTCCATATGTCTCTAGTGCCCCATGTATCAAAATACCGACTGAAGAGTGAACAATAAATAGAAGGCTCACCATGAATTCACTTTGGAGTAAATGTGAACTTGCCACGACGTCCCTCAGCTGAGATCTTGTGAGAATTCGGCTGGCTGACTGCAGATACTCCATTGCTACCTTCTCCCGTGGTGTTGGTATAGACACAAAGGGTTCAATGTTCCCCAAGCTACTCATGTCCAATGTAAGAGATACGTTGGACCCTCTTCTATATTGGAGAAGAATGTTATGTTTAAACACCACATAATTATTTTGATTGAAAAAACTTGTCTTTCTGTACATGCGCACAATTCAGTGAGAACTTTTACAGAAATAACAACCAACTATATTTTCTCTTTTAGTACCATGGTTGGCCATAGCAACTACCCATAGTTCCTTTACAGGAAAATAACAATTTTGTTGTTGGAAAGAACTCTAAATTGAGAAAATATGCTATAATTTATGAATGCATATGCTTATTACAGAAATCATAGGTTGGCTAATAATATTAAGTGAAAAATTAAGTAAAAAAAATTAGGAAAAGCTATATCTATATCTGTATCTTCTGAGTGAATCCCTAAAAAATGGCTTCTGGGGCCAGATGAGGTAGTTCATGACTGCAATCCCAGCACTTTGGGAGGCTGAGGTGGGTGGATTGCCTGAGTTCAGGAGTTCAAGACCAACCTGGGCAACATGGTAAAACCCTGTCTCTACAAAACATACAAAAAGTAGCTGGATGTGGTGACCCACACTTGTAGTCTCAGCTACTAGGGAGGCTGAGGTGAGAGAATCATTTGAGCCCGGGGGGGTTGAGGCTGCAGTGAGCCGTGATGGTGCCACTGCACTCCAGCCTGGGCAGCAGAGAGAGACCTTGGCTCTAAAATAAATAAATAAAACAATAGATAAAAATAAAAAAAGATGGCTTCTGTATCCTCTATTTTTGTGTATATGTATGCACGCATATGTGAATTGACATACGAATTCACTTAATTTTGTGGTAAACTTATAAGGGGCCATAGAAATCACAGACCCTTAAAATGAGTTACAATTTATCTTCCTCTCATAATTCCCCTTCTCCCACTGGGGGGCAAGGGGATGCTCTTACAACTTACACAGACCCTGAGTCCTGAGTAGGAAGTGAGGATGCCTTTTACAAGTAATATTAGCTGTGTGGACCAAGGGGTAACTATAAAATAGCATGTGAGAGACTGAGGATTGAAGTCAGAGATGGTGTTTACAAAAACTGTTACATTTAAAGGGGCCGTAGGTGTGTGTCAGATCAAATATGGTGCCAAGCAGTTGGCGGCTCAAGGAAGTAGAGAGCAGGGAAAAACAGGCCAAAATATGTGAGAGTAAAGATAGTAAGAGTAGATGCTAGGCCCAGCAAATTATTCCCTCTGGTATTTTAATACTTACTCTGGAATGCGACATTAAGAAATATTACAGTGGCTTGAGCTTAATTTCAAACAGTGGAAAATTATTGGAATATACAACAACAACAACAAAATCCATTAATGAAAATCTATCAGTTTTCTTCTCTGATGAATCTGCCTCTGGTTGCATTTTTGTTGTCATTCTATAATTTGATATGTAATGTCATTTTTGTTAATTCTAAATGGTTTGTAATTGAGATTTTAATTTCTACTTTAATTTGATGGATATCTGTATGTTTAGACATTTTCCTTATAATTTCCAGTTATAGTTATGGAAATTAGAGAATGGCTGGCCTTTTAATGGTTGAAACTACTTGATTTTTTTTTTGAGATAAACACTACATCATTTTCTAAATATTTCACAGATGTTTTGCTGGCAACTAGTTTGATTATCTGTATATGTTCATAAGTATCTGCACATATATACATATATATCACCTTATTTATTATACTATTATTTTATTGAAGATATTACTGTATTCCAACCTATTCTTTCCTTCCTTTTTTTTTTTTTACTGGATTTGTCAAAGCCTGAGATATGTATGTGATTCTTCCACAATAATTATGCTTGTTATTTTTCCTTCTAACAGTTTTTACCTTGTACATTGCACCCATTGTGTTATTTGAAGGGATTTAGTCATATCTTCACTATAAATGTTACCAATATTACTTTCTTTCCTGTTAATTTTATATTTGCCCTCACATCTGGCTTTAAAAAATGAATATTGATATGTCTATATGTTTTGGGGGGTATGTTTCTGAAAACTTTTTCTCATCCTATTATTATTCTTAACTCTTTTGGATCACTGGGTTAGGGATTAGGGAATAGCCTTTATTCTAGATGCTCATAAAATACTGCCTACCTAATAGAGGGATATTTTTCCTACTCCACTTTTTCTTTTTTGGTTTTTGCTGGTGGTTGATAGGGTTCCTGTGCTTCTGAGTAGGAGGCAAATAGTTGAAGAAGAGCAAAGAATGGTTCTACTCATGGACCAAGAATTTAATCTATTTTTAGTGGGAAAGTAGTTTTTAAAGTTTTTCAGTTCAGTTCTGGACTTCAAATTGATAGAAAATCCTTACGGATTCTGATAATAGTTTGCCGATTGGTCTTAATATTTAGGGCAGTTGTGAGAATTCAGCTTTTGCAGGCTTTATAGATATTTTAGTATGAAGTTGAGAGAGGCTGCTTAAGGGATGGCTAGTCCTATGCCCTTTAAAATCACCATGCCATTCAGTCAAATTTTCAGCCTCAAGAGACAAAATTGTCTGCCCTCTGTCAATGGAGTGATGCTTGTGCTATAGATGGTGAGATCTCTTCCATCTGGAGTGGTCAGAGCAGATTCATGAGGTAGAAGTCATTTAAGTTGGGCTTTGAAAGCAAATGTTTAATAGGTGAGTTTTTGGTCTAGAGTTAAAGAACCTGGTAGGAAAAAAAGTGTAGGAGAATAAATTAATACAACTTTGAAGAACAGCATAGAAGCAGTTTGAGCTAGAGTTCTCTTGTATAAAAATGTATTTTGAAATTGGGGAGCAGGCTTATGTAAGAGAGATGAGAGAGAAGCAACAGTCATAGACACTATAAGACTATAAAAAGCCCAAAAATAGTCCAGGGATGTTGGCTCACACCTGTAATCCCAGCACTTTGGGAGACTGAGGCAGGAGGATCACTTGAGGCCAGGAGTTTGAGACTGGCTGGGGCAACATAGCAAGACCCTGTCTCTACAAAAAATGAAATAGCTAAGTGTTGTGGTGCTTGCCTGTAGTCTCAGCTATTCGGGAGGATGAGGCCGGAAGATTGCTTGAGCCCAGGAGTTCGAGGCTGCGGTGAGGTAAGATTGCACCACTGTCGTACTCCAGGTTGGGTGACAGAGTGAGACCCCGTGTCAAAAATAAATAAATAAATAAATAAATAAATAAATAAATGAAAAAAAAAGCCAGATAAAAGAGGATCCAGAACATCATCAGGGTGTATTAATTTCTGTTTTGACTTCCCACAGTATATGCTGCCTAAACCTGGGAGATTAGAAGCCTTTGACATCCCGTGTCTAAGGTCTATTTGATTTAATGAGTTAATTTTCTAAGGATTCTGTGGTAAGCAGAGAGCTGTGGAAGCATTTTCATGCTAACTGACTTAAATAATAACCATTTATGTATTACAGTCAGAAAGACATTTCAAAAACAAGATAAACATATAAACTTATGGGAAAATTCTAATTAAGACGTACAAAAAAATTGACAGAATTTAGAAAAAAATCAACATAAATAATAGGAGACCTATACCTTTAATAAAAAAGGAATGTGGAAAGCAAGAAAACAAACTCTACTGAAAGCTTTACTTTTATTTTGTCTTGGAACTGTGGGCAAACTGTTTAGCCTTTTTAATGCCTCATGATTGCTGTTGGACAAAAGGGAACATAATAAAAAGCTTTATCAAGCTCCTGCTGCAGCACCAATTATTATTTATGCCAAAAAATAAATAAGAGGGAGGAAATTCAAAAGATACCAATGCAAACAATTGAAGGAAAAAGCAAATTCTTAGGGAAAGGTAAAAGGAATGCAATAAACAGCATGCTAATTATAATTAACTAAAAAGGAAAATATGTATAAATATTATGGGCCAGGGCGACACATCCATTTCAGCAAGAGAATATAAACAACTTTGGGTCAAAATTGTTCAGTTCTAATGACATCAGTTTCTAATGACTTAGAGGTGGGAAGAAAACGTAGCTAAAAATACAGTAACATTACAACTGAGTGTTGGAATAACTCAGAAACCAGGCATTTATTTTCCTGGTAGTTGAGGACCATAATGCTAGATTTTAGAAGCTGAATTTAGGAAGAAAGGGCTAAAATTTCTAGTATCATGTCTACGGGCTCTAATTCTCAGACATGCTACTTTTTTTGCAGTACTTTGGTCACTGAGAACAGTGAGACTTCAAGCAGTATACCTCATTTAGCAACCAATAAAGAATGGAAATGGAAGGAAGAGGACAAAATGAAACAAATGATCATTTTTTCTTGTAGTCCTGGAAGATGTACTTTTGAAACTGTTGGATTATGAAACTAAGTTTCAGTGGGAAATGGTGGCAGCTGCTTATCTTGAAATACTTGAAATGAGAACGGAAAAATATGGATTTTAAAGATTATAAGAAGAATTTAGTACAGAATGAAAGCAAACAGATTTGACTTCCGAGATTTTTTTTTTTGGTTCTGTAAAAAGTATATATAATTTGTCTGGAGTTGTCTTCATTAGTGTACACGTCAAATCTTATGTGGTGAGAAGCAAGAACTTTAATGTTGATGTTGTCTTCAGAACTGAAAATGTGATCTTGAATCCTTCAGTCCAACTATTCATCCTTGTGTGTTACAGTGGCCATGAATCTGACAATCTTGGCTTGATCATAAAAGGTGACCTTAAACCCTCTCACCCACAACTTATTTAATTTTGCACATTCGATTTTTCTACATAGTTTTCTAGAATAACTCTACTTAAACAGAATGAAAAAGGAAAAAAAAAAAAACCAAGTTTTTGCTCATTTGAATAACAAAGGAGACAAAAGTGGAGAAATGGAGAGATGGAATTCTTTTACTTTGTGTGGACTGAGTGGCATCGGCAGTTCTTTGCAACTCCCAATTCTATGACTTTTAAGTTCCAAGGTTAATGGCATTTAATAATGGTATGCTGTTTCCATCTCTTTATCTTCCAATAAATTATACATAGTACCAACCCTCTTTCTGGATCACTTGAAAGATGATAGGATAAAACAGAAATAAACACGGACCACTAGGAAAGTTAAATTGTGACATAAATGGAGTGTTACCAATTTCGAGAACTGAAATAAATGAGTAGGTATTGTGACCATCCATAATAAAATTTCCCAAAGGAAATCCTGAAGGGAAGAAATAATAATAAATATAAAAGATGCCAGGCATGAACCCAGGAAGACGATATATGAATTTCACCCTAAAGTAAAAAGAAAATCTTTTGACATAGAGAACATTTTTAGTGTGGGAAATGATTCATTTTCCTACCTGAAAGGACCTACACCTCACTAGGTAGAATGTTGCTATGCCTTTTGATTGAATCTATAAAAGTTTTGAATTCATAAAAAGATGTCTGACCATTTATATGTGTATAGGACAAGGCAAAATTTACTACACTCTTATTTTACAAAAAAATTTGAAACAATCATTTAAAAGAACCAGATACATTGAACTTGTCACATTACTCTTGAAATATTGACCTTGGAAAATGCGTTTAATCATTGTTCTGCATTTCGCTTAAGCAACTTGGACCTTAGACTGCATAATCTGCAAATGGGAATAATAATAAAACTCACAAAATTGACTCACACCATAAAAGATAAATAAGCAAGAATATGTGAATATTTCCACCCTAACGTCTGGGATATAATAAACATATATGAATTATTATCATAATTAAAAATAACATGGTGATTTTTGCTTCACACTCTATTTACACAGCTATGTGGGAGCTACATGAGTACACACTGATGAACATTTGAGGGAGGTAAAGTTGAGAAAATTCGTTAGTGATTAAGAGTTAGCAGCAGTATTACACATGCAAAATCAACGGCCGTCTAAGTTGGGACTATTTTTCATACTTCAAGTCCTTAACATTTATACCTAATGTCTTTAAAGTTAACAATGTTTTCATGATTCAAAAATAATGCATGCTAACTAAAGCTAAAAATAGAGATTTTACAAATTTCATAATACCCATATTTAGAGTAACTGCTAAGAACATTTTTTGTGTATGTCCTTCAAGTCCTTATATGTATGACAAAAATCTAGATTTTTATTCAATATATTCTTTTATGATTTACTTTTAAAAAAAGGAAGTAGGCACAGAACCATTGCATATGATTTACTTTTTAAAAAAACTATATCATGAATGTCTTTTCATGTCCTCAAATTTTTTTAACACTGTTTTCAAACATTTGATAGTATCCCATTATTGAGATGTGTCATAGTTATTTAACCAATACTTTATTTTTGGACATTGAGTCATTTTCAATTTTTTCACCATTATAAACAAAACTGTAATGAACGTCCTTGTACTTCAATGTTTGTGCATTTCCCTAATTACTTTTCAGTCAAGAAGTCTTAAAAACTAACTCAAAATCTCTTGAGTTTGGAGAAGTCAGTGGGCACTCGCAGTGTGGAAGAGGCATGAAGACAGACTCTTGGAGCTCGCTGATATTGATGTAGCTCAAACTCTCTTCCTCTTTGGTTCAGACCTTTGCAGTTGTTCCTTAGCAAGGCTTCCTAACTCTAAAATCTCCTAGTTCAATAGATTTTTTCCAGATTTCACTGGAATATCTGAGCACTGAAAATATGAGAAAACCCACAAGTAGCTACCCCTTTGACGTAAGATGCTTCCTAATCTATCTACTGTGTATTTCTCCATCCTCATCTCCTGTCACATTCTTATCCGGACCTGTGTCCCAGGCAGACAATCTACCTGCAGCTCTGTTCTCTATGCCTCAAATGTGCTTGCCCCAACACTTTCAGGTTCAATCCTCCAAATGCCAGGGGCTCTTTCCTCTAAGACTTCCTCGCAATTTTCCCAATATGTATCCAATATATATCATGTTCACTAGAAATGATTTGCAGTAAAGTGTGAACACATTGAGGCCAAAGACTTTGACTTGAGTTCTCCTGTTGTACCCAGTCATGAACAGATGGAGAGCAACACTTTTGGCATCTGCGTGGATGAATAGTTGCAAATGAATTGGTTAGAGGGATGCTATATGTAATTACTGTGCTTTGACGGTTTTTCCAGTCCTCTGAAAATACAGGAATTGGGGGGACTATATTAAACAGGAGTCTGAAAATTTGGAGTGTAGAAGCCAAGCTTACATAGGTAAATGTTACAGTTGTGATTCAGTTTGAATCTTGTTTAAGCATCAATAAAGTCTGAGCATTAACATCCTAAAGTTACATCCTATGTTAATTTTATTCAGAAAAAGGAAGAAAATGTACTGCTTTGTTTTGTAACCAAGGATGATTAATTTTTACTCCTTTTTTTTGTCATTTGGTATTGTTTTGACTGTCACTCATGGTGAGGAGGCTGTTTCCCTTTCAACAAAATAACAAAATGATAGTAGTTCTATTTTTAGTTCCTAAGTTAATTTTTCCTAGTTTATATAATTAAGAAAAAGATGCTAAAAAAAATTAATAAATCTCAATGACTAAGCCATTCCTTGTGAAATGAGAAGTCTTCTTTGAATTTCAGCTGATTTAAATATAAATACAAATACAAATACACACACACACACACACACACACACACACACACACGGCATTTTCTAAGTAGCACAATACAATGAATAACCTCCTGTCTCTTTATGCAATCAACTACCAAAGAACTCTTTTAATCCTGATCATTACAAATAAATTAAATATATTCATTTATTTGTAAGGCCAGAAATGACACCTATTGTCCTGATACCAAAACCTGGCAGAGATTCATTAAAAAAAGAAAACTTCTGGCCAGTATCCTTGATGAACATTGATACACTAATCCTCAATAAAATACTGGCAAACAAAATCCAGCAGCACATCAAAAAGCTTACCCACTGTGATCAAGTAGGCTTTATCCTGGGATGCAAGGTTGGTTCAACATATACAAATCAATAAATGTAATTCATCACATAAGCAGAACTAAAGACAAAACCACATGACCATCTCAATAGATACAGAAAAGAATAAAATTCAACATCCATTCATGTTAAAAACTCTTAATAAACTAGGTACTAAAGGAGCATACCTCAAAATACTAAGAGCCATATATGACAAACCCACAGTCAACATCATACTTGAATGGGCAAAAGCAGGAAGCATTCCCCTTGAAAACCAGCATAAGACAAGAATGCTTTCACCACTTGTAGTCAACATAGTATTGGATGTCCTGGCCAGAGAAATCAGGCAAGAGGAAGAAATAAAGAGCATTCAAATAGGAAAAGAGGAAGTAAACTATCCCTGTTTGCAGATGACATGATCCTGTTTGCAGATGACATGATCCTATATCTAGAAAACCCAGAGTTTCAGCCCAGAAGCTTCTGAAGCGAATAAACAACTTCAGCAAAGTTTCAGGATACAAAATCAATGTGCAATGTGCAAAAATCACTAGCATTCCTGTACACCAACAACAGTCAAGCCAAGAGGCAAATCAGGAATGAACTCCCATTCACAATTGCCACAAAAAGAATAAAATACCTAGGAATACAGCTAACTAGGGAGATGAAAGACTTCTACAAGGAGAACTGCAAAACACTGCTCAAGTAAATCAGAGATGATACAAACAAATGGAAAAACATTCCACGTTCATGTATAGGAAGAATTAATATTATTAAAATGGCCATACTACCCAAAATGATTTATAGATTCAATGATGGCACTTAATATTAATTAAGCCAAGTTTGTAAGAAATGGCTTACCTGAATTATCTCATTTAACTGTTACAACAATTTTTGAGAAAGATTATTCACAGAACTAGAAAAACTATTTTAAAATTCATATGGAACCAAAAAGGAGCCCGAATAGCCAAGACAATCCTGAGCAAAAAGAACAAAGCTGGAGGCATCATGCTACCTGACTTCAAACTATACTACAGGGCTACAGTAACCGAAACAGCACAGTACTGGGACAAAAACAGACACGGAGACCAATGGAACAGAATAGAGATGCCAGAAATAAGGCTGCATGTCTACAACTATTTGATCTTCAACAAACCTGACAAAAACAAGCAATGGGAAAGTATTCCCTATTCAATAAATGGTGCTGGGAGAACTGGCTAGCCATATGCAGAAAATTAAAACTGGACCCCTTCCTTATATCATATACAAAAATTAACTCAAGATGGCTTTAACGCTTAAATGTAAAAACCCAAACTATAAAAATCCTTTAAGAAAATCCAGACAATACCATTCAAGCCATAGGCAAGGACATAGGCATTTCATGATGAAGATGTCAAAAATGATTTCAACAAAAGGAAAAATTGACAAATGGGATTTAATTAAACCAAAGAGCTTCTGCACAGCAAAAGAAACTATCAACAGAGTATAACAGACAACCTCCAGAATGGGGGAAAATTTTTGCCAACTCTGCATCAGACAAAGGTCTAATATCCAGCATCTATAAGGAACCTTAACAAATTTACAAGAAAAAAAATCTCATTAAAAGGTGATCAAAGGACATGAACAGACACTTCCCAAAAGAAGATATAGGTGCAGTCAACAATCATATGAAAAAAATCTCAACATCACTGATAATTAGAGAAACACAAATCAAAACCATAATGAGATACCCTCTCACACCAGTTAGAATGGCTACTATTAAAAAGTCAAAAAATGACATATGCTGGCAAGGTTGTGGAGAAAAAGGAATGCTTGTACACTGTTGGTGGGAGTGTAAATTAATTCAACCATTGTGAAAGACACGGTGGCAATTCCTTAAAGACCTATAGACAGAAATATCATTCGACCCAGCAATCCCATATACCCAAAGGAATATAAATTGCTCTATTATAAAGACACATTCACACATATGTTCATTGCAGCACTATTCACAACAGCAAAGACATGGAATCAACCTAAATGCCCAGTAATGATGGACTGGATAAAGAAAATGTGCTACATATACACCATGTAATACTATGCAGCCATAAAAAAAGAACGAAATTATGTCCTTTGCAGGGACATGGATGGGTCTGGAGGCCATTAGCCTTAGCAAACTAACACAGGAACAGAAAATCAAACACTGTATATTCTCCCTTATAAGTGGGTGCTAAATGATGAGAACACATGGATATGTAGAGGGGAAAAACACACACTGGAGCCTATCGGAGGGTAGAGAGTGGGAGGAGGAAGAGGATCAGGAAAAATAACTAAGGGGTAGTAGGATTATTTAGTATATTTATATTTAGTATATTTATTTATATTTAGGGGTAGTAGGATAACTAAGGGGTAGTAGGTATTAACCTGGGTGATGAAATAATGTGTACAACAAACCCCCATGACACAAGTTTATCTACGTAACAAACCTGCACATGTACCCCTGAACTTAACATAGAAGTCAAAAAAGAGCCCTTTATTTTAATTCCAAATCCTTAAATTTGTTTTTAGTCATTTGAAAGAAACATTTATAAAGTTAAGTATTCACAAAGAAAATTTTTACATTTATGCCAAGGATTATATACTTTTAAAAGTACCCTTTAATATCTATCTGAAAGATTCTAGATTCCATCTCAGTCATTTGATATAAAAAGCAGATATCTTAAGTCATTAACCAGGGTACATCAAGGTCTGCCTTTACCTAAAATGAACTCTCAATCAAAATTATGAAAATCTACTCTCTCCAGAGTTTCTCCAAATGTTTACCCAAGAACAGTAAGTTATTTAAATATACATCTCTGTGTTTGTTCAGTGTTCACTTAAAAGTGTACCACCCGCCATGTAATCGTGGGCTTTGGTCAGTTAGGTGCTTTGCAAATAAACCAGGATGACCTTTGCTCCCTACAAGTCACTGGCCTTTCACCTTGGAATTTCAGAGTAGGGAGTTGCTTCCTTTTGGCCAGTGGAGAGTCAATGACTTTGCTGGGTTACTCTGTGGCCACAGATTATATTTAAAGTATCATCAGTCTTCAGGTGGAAGGAAGGAAGGCGCCAATTACCTGGAAGGGCTGTGTTAGAATTAAATGAAGAGAATGCACTTGATTTGATCACCGTGATCAGATTCTTGCCAGTATAAATACACAATCATGTTATCGGTGATGCCTAGTACATGGATGAATGCCTAAATATAAATTATTTAACACAGTTGCCAATAGTTAAAATAAACCTCTCCCCATAAGTAACTGGGATTTGTTGATTTGATGCCATTCATAATAATTCATTTTTTTCTGGGTCCTTCCTCATCCAGTGTCAGATAAAATAATTGCAAGATAACCCTGAAAATCAAATAGCCATTCACTCAAGTGCAGATATTAGGCATACCAGATGAAGTAAAGAGTTTTTATTTTTGATACTGTGTTTTATTATCTATATTATGTCCAAGGAGCAGATAGACTGGTAAAAAATAAGTATTTCTGGAATGCAAAATATACACATTTTAGAGTGAACTGAAATTTGTCACGTAAAGGACGTTTTTATGCTTGCTATAAGAAATATATCCCTTTGCTTTTCCAGAAATAAAAATGTTCTAAATTAGCATGCTTTAACCAAATCGAACAAAATGAAAAAATGCCCGAAGCAATTCCCAACCAATTTTATATAATATTAATGAGTAATATTTATGATAGAAAACTAAAGTTATATATACTCCCTCCTCTTTCTTATTGAGATACAACTTATGTACAATAAAATTCACATTTCCAAAGTGTAAAATTCAATGGTTTTTATTATAGTCACTTAGTTGTATAAGCATCACTACAATCAATTTTAAAGCATTTTCCTCACTCCCCCCCAAAAAATTCTCCCTGCTCACTGGCAGTTACTCTGTATTTCTCTCTCTCTCCAGGCTCTAGAAACCACTAATATACATGCTGTGTCTGTAGATTTACCTGCTTTGGACATTTCGTATAAATGGAATCATACAACGTATGGCCTCTTGTGTCTTGTCTGACTTCTTTTACGTAGCATAAATGTTTTCACGGTTCATCCATGTTGTAGCATCTATCAGTACTACATTCCTTTTCATGGCACAATATAGTCCATTGTATGGATACACCCACATTTTGTGTATTCATTCATCAGTTGATAGACATTTGGGTTGTTTCTACTTTTGGCTAGTATGAATTATTTTGCTATGAACATTTGTGTTTAAGTTTTGCATGAACATATGTTTTCATTTCTTTTGGGTATACACCTAGGAATGGAATTTCTGGGTTATATGGTAACTACATTTAACTTTTTGAGAAACTACCAAATTCTTTTCCAAAGTGGCTGTACCATTTTATGTTTCCATCTGCAATGTCTGAGATTTCCAATTTCTCCACATTCTTGCTAATACTTGCTGTTGCCTTTTTTTTTTTTTTTATAACAGCCATCCTAGTAGGTGTGAAGTGTATCTCATTGTGGCTTTGGTTACATTTCCCTAATGACTAACAATGTTGAGCATGTTTTCTTTGGCTTACTGGACATTTATATATATTCTGTGGATAAATGCCTAATGAAATCCTTGGCCCATTTTTAATTTGGGTTGTCTTTTTATTTTGTGTTGTAAAATTATGTATATATTCTGGACACTAGACCCTTATTACATATATGCCTTCCCATTCTATGAATTGTCTTTTCACTTTCTGATAGTATTTGTGATGATTTTTATATGTTAAGTTGAGTGGGCCATGGGTTGCCTGCGTATTTGGTCAAACCTTATTGTGGGTGTTTCTCTGAGCGTGTTTTGGATGAGAGTAACATTTACATTGGAAGACGGAGTGAAGCAGAGCAACCCTCCTAATGTAGTAGGTCTTATCCTATCAGTTATGGAGACATAGCATAGATTAAAAGTGAAGTTTTGGCACTACTTAGTTATTCTGAAGTAGATACCTGAAGGTATCTCTGTGGTCTTCATGACTGTGTCTGCCTACATTATTATTCAAATAATGTGGTTACTGTTCTAGTCCCACTTCATTTTATATTGAATAGACATATCAATGATATAAATATCTATTAATTCAAAGAAAACAATATCTTGTTTTAATTATTAAAATGTTAACTTAATTATAAAATTAATACATACTTATACTAAAGTTTTCAAATAATGCAGAAGGAAGCAAATGAAAAAGAAAGCCCTCTTCCCCTAGTTCTCCCCGCCTCCTGATTTTCTGGCTCTGCTTCTCACAGCTCACCACAATTTGGGTTATGTACCCTTCTTTCAATTGCCCATGCACTTACAAAGACAAATATAAATTGGATCATAAAATTTCATATAGTTTTGCAACTTTTTCCCTACTTTACATTATATATTGGAAAATTTGTCTTATTAGAACAACAATGTGGATTTCATAATTAAATGCACAATTATATATATATCTTAATAGATATTTATTTCCAATTCTTTTTGCTATTACCAACAATGTTGCCATGGAGAGTCTTCTACTGTATATTTGTTTATTCATGCAAATGTATCTGTACAAACATAATATAAGTTTCTCCTATAGACCAGGTGCAGTGGCTCTCACCTTTACTCCCAGCACTTTGGGAGGCTGAGGCGGGCAGATTGCATGAGCCCAGGAGTTTGAGACCAGCCAAGGGAACATGGCAAAAGCCCATCTCTACAAAAAATACAAAAATTAGCTGGGCATGGTGGTGTGTTCCTGTAGTTCCAGCCACCTGGGAGGCTGAGTGGGAAGATCGCTGGAGCCTAGGGAGGTTGAGGCTACAGTGAGCCGTGATCACGCTACTGCACTCCAGCCTTGCTGACAGAGTGGACCCTGTCTCCAAAAAAAGTTTCTTCTACATATTGAGTATGCCAAAAATAATTTTTGTTATTTAAGACATTACGATATCAGGGAACCTGCCCCGATAGTCATGTAGGTTCTTTTCTATTTTCCCTAAGCATCGGCTGGTTTGAGAAATAAAGGGACAGAGTACAAAAGAGAGAAATTTTAAAGCTGGGTGTCCGGGGGAGATATCACATGTCAGTAGGTTCTGTGATGCCCCACAAGCCGTAAAACCAGCAAGTTTTTATTAGGGAGTTTCAAAAGGGGAGGGAGTATACGAACAGGGTATGGGTCACAGACATCAAGTACTTCACAAGGTAATAGAATATCACAAGGCAAATGGAGGCAGGGTGAAATCACAAGACCACAGGACTACAGGACCGGGGCAAAATTAAAATTGCTAATGAAGTTTCGGGCACCATTGTCATTGATAACATCTTATCAGGAGACAGGGTTTTGAGAGCAACCGGTCTGACCAAAATTTATTAGGTGGGAATTTCTTCTTCCCAATAAGCCCGGGAGCGCTATGCAAGACTGGGGTCTATTTCACCCCTACAGTCTACAGACCATAACAGACGGCCACGCCCAGGGGGGCCAGTTCAGAGACCCACCCCCAGGCGCGTATTCTCTTTCCCAGGGATATTCCTTGCTGAGAAAAAGAATTCAGCGATATTTCTCCCATTTGCTTTTGAAAGAAGAGAAATATGGCTCTGCTCCACCCGGCTCACTGGTGGTCAGTGTTTAAGGTTCTCTGTCTTGTTCCCTAAACATTGCTGTTTTCCTGTTCTTTCTTCAAGGTGCCCAGATTTCATATTGTTCAAACACAGGTGCTCTACAATTTGTGCAGTTAATGCAATTATCATAGGGTCCTGAGGCGACATACATCCTTCTCAGCTGACAGGATTAAGAGATTAAAGTAAAGACAGGCATAGGAAATCACAAGGGTATTGATTGGGGAAGTGATAAGTGTCCATGAAATCTTTACAATTTATGTTTAGAGATTGCAGTAAAGACAGGCATAAGAAATTATAAAAGTATTAATTTGGGGGACTAATAAATGTCCATGAAATCTTCACAATCCAGGTTCTTCTGCCATGGCTTCAGCCGGTCCCTCCGTTTGGGGTCCCTGACTTCCCGCAACCTTACATAAAGCAGCCTCTTCTTTTATCTATCAGCTTCTAAGTGTTTATAACAGGATAAAATCATTAAAATACTGGAATTCTAGACATACTAGAAAACACTCAGATTGGGTCCACTGTATATGTACTCTAACTTTATCTCCCATTTTTGGGTAGAATTGTTAATAATTTTCAATTTTTTTCTATTGTCTGTCTTCTAAGTAAAAAAAAAAAAGTTTGCCTCTAATGAAATTTATGTATTTGTAAATTATATACATGTACTATTATACTTATGTATTATGCAAAGTATGAAATATTTACAAAATTTGAAGTAGGAAAGGGCAAGATAAATATATGTTTTTTGTAATATATATGTTTTACACCCTAATGGATCATTTTACACATTTCTTGGGATGCACATGCCCCACTTTGAGACCACTCTCTCAATTATCTAGACTTACATAGGTAATGGTAACTTTTTTCAGCCACTTTGGATATACAAGACAGTAAGCACCTAGGACCTATGGTATCTACCATATCAGCTACAAGCACGATTCATCAAAGATTATTTAAAATAGCATTTTGCTGGGCGTGGTGGCTCATGGCTGTAATACCAGCTACTTGGGAGGCTGAGGCAGGAAGGATCACTTGAGCCCAGGAGTTCAAGGCTGCAGTGAGCTATAATTGTGCCACTGCACTCTAGCCTGGGGACAGAACAAGTCCCTGTCCCATAAAATAAAATCATTTTGTGTATCACAGAAGACACTTCAGTCTTCCCTATAGATATGCAACTGGTAATCATTAAGTTCTCACTGCAAGAATATATCATCCAAATCACCACTATAACCATAAAGACAAAATTAAAATGTTCTAAACTTACTATATTCAACATTTCTCTCAGGCAGATGGCAGTGAAGAATATGTAAAAACAGACTTTTAAACAACGGCTACAAGAATATTCCTTGTTTCTCTAACATACTATTCTTCCTCAGGTATTGTTTTATGAGTTAATTCATTATTTCTTTTCATCAGAGATCTTTTAATATAAAAATCATAATATTTATCTGGACAACTCTTAATTTCTGAGATACTCAATAATGACATTTTTATTATATCTCCAATATACGTTTCTGTGAATGACATAATAATGAACACAGAAAATCTTTAAAAACATTGAGCACTAACATTCTTTTCAAATAAAGAGAGAATGTTAGGTTAGAATAACTTCTGATACCAACTAACTCTGTCATCTTAGCATATTAAGCTGTCCTAAGCTATACCAGTGACATTTCATTCTGAAAATGATCATTTCTGATGAAAATGAACTCAAGAAATACACAAATGAGTCTAAGTACTGAAAGACTCTAACAAAGGATTACAAGGGATAGGGTCACCAAATTGAGCAAACACAAGCACGAGACTCGCCCCAGTTAGATTTTGAAAAATAGCTCTATCACATTTTTGTAATTTAATGAAAAAATGCTTAGTACAGGACATGCAGCACATCCTGACAAAGTCAATACAAGACACAGGACAAAACTGTTAAATACAGAACATGTCCCATATCTACAGAATGCCTGGCTAACCTAACAAGATGGAACATAATTGACCTAATTTTAATTTCTTCCATGCATCCGGGCATTTCCTGTGTGCATGGCAGGGATTTGTAGGTGTGAAAAGGAAAATAAGAATGAAATACAAAGGAGTTTCCAAACTGACTAGAAATGAATTATTTCTTCTGTTTATCATAATGTTTTGCATTGATTCCAAAGGAAAAAAAATAGTATTTGCTTTTATTACATATTAAACAATTATCATATAAAACCTGATAATTGGTCAGTAATTTTCCTGTAATAATGCTTATTGATTTCTGGCATGAATAGGCATCTATGCTAAGAAAAGAAAAATACAATCTTCTTTTTAAAAATCCTATACAGCCATGGTATTTGAAAAGTCTCTCAAATATTAACTGTCTGAATCAGGATAAAATGACTTTTAGAAAACCCATTACTTTGATTTAAATGTTATTTTTTTATAGAATTGGAATTGCTTCTTGTCTGCTGAACATTTGAGACAACAAAGTATTGTATAGATTTAACACTGAACGCTATACTTCTAAGAGAGATTTCAAATAAATACCTCATGGCCCACTGTTTTTTTTTTTTTTTTTTTTTTTCTTGAGATGCAGTCTTGCTCTGCTGCTGAGGTTGGAGTGCAATAGCACGATCTCAGCTCACTGCAATCGCTGCCTCCTGGGTTCAAGCGATTCTCCTGCCTCAGCCTCCTGAGTAGCTGGGATTACAGGCATGTGCCACCATGCTCAGCTAATTTTTTGTATTTTCAGTAGAGACGGGGTTTCACCATGATGGCTAGGCTGGTCTCAAACTCCTGACCTCGTGATCCACCTGCCTAGCCTCCCAAAATGCTGGGATTACAGGCATGAGCCACTATGCCTGGCCGGTCCACTGTTTTAAACACAAATACACACCTTTTTTGTGTCTTACCATTCAGGGTTGAATGTTTGGTGGAATGTTTTAAAGAGTTAGATGTTACATTAATCCTTTGTATTTTATGTGAAGAAAATGTATTCATGCTAAAAATAGTTTTCAACAATTTAAATATTTTGAGTGTGTACATTGTAGATGAGGTGAAATGTTTACAAAACAAGGATTCAATTATAATGGGGAAATACTAGAAGAATACATAAATTTACAGATTGAAACATATTTATACCAATTTGCACATGCTTGAAATATTGTGTAAAACAATTTGAAGATAAGTCCTTTGGACTTTTTTTTGCTTTCGTATGTCTGAATTATCAATACGCACATTTTCCACCAATAATTCTCCATGTCAGATGAGGACATTCGGAGAAGAGTGAATGAGATAAAAACGACGTGCTTAAGACATTCTGTTCAAACGGATAGAGTTCATTAACTGAATACTCCTGACCGGTTCCTGGAGTTCAGATCCACACCTAACAAATTCCCAAAGTTCTTCAGACCTCAGCAAGTCAAAATACGCTACGGAAATCATTTTTGACAAGAACTCTCGCGCTAAGCTTTAAGTAATCAGTATCTGGTTAGGACAGGAATCACCCAGTATCCTGTGGAGGAAAACAGCTGACATGAAGGCCATTTCTGCTTTCCCTCTTCTAATCATGCTTTCTAACCTACTGCCAATTCGCTCCTAGGCTGCCCTCGATAAGGCATGCCGTAGGATTACGGGAACCCAAAGTTCACGAATGCAAACTTCACGAGGCTGCCCGGCCCCATCCTTTCCTGAAGATCATATCTACAGCAAAACGGTGCTTTATCCTAGAAATCCCTTTTCAATCCAAATCCTAATGGAACTCCTTGACAACCCCTTGACTAAATTACATTAGTAATATAGTTCCTAACAATTTCCTTTGTTAGGAAGGGGAGCAAAAGGGCAAAAAAATCATTTTTTAAAAAAAATAATGAAAATTGCAAAGGCTTAAGCACTGAAAGAATTGCTTGCCTCTAAAACAAATCTGTATCATTACTAACAAGCGATAGAAGGCCTTCCGATGGATACCAAATGAGAACCTTCCAGAGGGCCACGGGCGCCCAGCTGGAAACCCCTGCTAAGAGCATCTGCAGTCTGAACCCACGGTGACTGCGCGTCTTCTCTGGATGCCAATAACAGACCTCTGCGAAGGGAGGCTTCGGCTGCTCCCCGTCAGCTTTAGGATTGGTACATGGCCCTTTCTTTGTTTATCTGATTTGCCTTTAAATCTTACAATGGCAACAAGTGTCTCAAGTAGGATTGTTGAGGACAGAGAAACAATGCTCAAATGTCCTTTGAACAAAACCAAGAGCCCACCCTGCCGACGACCCTGAAACCTCTCCTGTCTGTAAGTGGCGCACAAGCGCCACCTGGAGGGTGCAAGGCGCAACCATCGCTCTTCTCAAAGTGGAATTGGTCTGTGTTAGGCTGGAGATTATTTTATTTTAAAATGCTTCCATTCCTCCACTGAAAAAATTTAATATAGTCTAATTATGAATATGGAGAAGGTGGAAAAAGAAAAATCCTCGGGTGCCTTAGTCATTAGGGGAAGCAGGAAATAGAAACAAGCGGGAGATCTGGGGGCACATTACCTGGGCTCGAATCCTATCTCTGCAGTAATGTACTCTGCGACCATGGAAATGTACTTGAATGCCTGTGTCTCCGTTTCCTTATCATTAAATTTGAGATGATATAATTTACCCACCTGAGGTGGATATGAGGAGGAAATGATTTTATATATCTGTGATGCATCTTGTACAGTACCTGGCATATAGCAACTGCTCCACAAATGTTAGGTATAGGCATAGACTTAACAAGTCTTTTCCAGTTTTTTCCTCTCTATGTAGAGGTATTGCTCTGTTACCCTGGTAATTTTTTTTTTTTTTTTTGAGACAGGGTCTTGCTCTGTCGCCCAGGCTGGAGTGCAGTTGCATGACCTCAGCTCACTGCAACCTCCAACTCCCGGGTTCAAGCGATTCTCCTGCCTCAGTCTCCAGAGTAACTGGCTAATTTTTGTATTTTTAGTAGAGACAGGGTTTCTCCATGTTGCCCAGGCTGGTCTTGAACTGGTCTCAAGTGATCCCCCAGGCTTGGCCTCCCAAACTGCTAGGACTTACAGGCGTGAGCCACCACACCTGGCTCAGGTACATTTTTCTTATTGGTACTACCGCTAGGCCCTAGGATATTATCCTATATTTGAATATGCTTGATACATAATCTTATTTCACCCCACTCCCTCATCTTCGACTCCAATAACTTTTTCTATTTGGTTTCAGATTAAAGCTCAGATTTGGTTCTTCACTGAATAGGGTTTGCCTATATAGAGGTGCTCCTTAACAGCACTGCTTTCTAGTATAAGCATGTCAACAGAGGTTTAGTTATTTAAAATGCATATCTTATATAAACCAGATAAACACTCGTGCCATATTCCCCTAAAAGAAATGTGTTGCAGGCATATACCCATTGTTACTTCTCTTGCTTGGAAGTCCTGCAAAAGCTCTTACTTACACATGGTACTGCCAAATATCCTAAAGTTCTCCAGTTAGAAATAGGTTAGAAATATACTGAGGAGTTAGAAATATACTGAGGAGAACCAAGAGAACAGTTTTGATTAGAGTCTGAGTCAGTCAACATTGCACATATATAAAACTTCTGTCTAAGAATAGGTAATTTATCTATCCTGGCAGAGCATTTCATGAGGGGCACCGCTATTGTGAATAACAATGGACAGCCACCTCCCTTGGGCACAACCCTTTCCTCGGCTGATGGAACAGCAGGTGGAAAGAAGAGCAGGCACACGGTGGATAGCTCCTGTCCAAATAGATTATCACACAAATCAAAAGGTGGACTATTGTGGGGGAGGAATTATAAAATATATTTCAAACACATTTTAGGTATTTGGCAGGATTCTGTTTGGGTTCACCATCAGCTTTCTTATAGGGCCTTGGCAAATGCAAAGTTTCCCTGACTGCTTAGAAATATTTATGATCTTGGGCTTTTTTCTACTAGGCAAAACTGGAATTATGAATTCTGCACAGTATAGGATTCATAACACTGCAAACTTTTCTAGCCCGTTTAATCTTTATTTCACAGGCCTAGCTTTTCTATGGAAGATACCGTAGTGAACAAGTAAACAAAGTGGATTGAAATTCGCCCTGCTAATATATCCAGGAAAGGAATCGTTGGGAGGATAGTTGGATGATTATTGGAACTGGCAGGTCAGTGAGGGCAGCAGACTCTCAAAGAGCACGAACATGCTGACCAATTCATTAGAGACTCTACAGCCCAAATTGACCCCAATTTAAAATGTATCCAAATTTTGGCATGGGAAGTATTGTATTAAGAAATAAGAACAAAATAGCCGAGTTTGTTTTCAAAATGAGGGAGGCATAGATGAAAAATGGCTAAAGGCTTTTTTACCCTTTGAAAAATCTGTCCCGGCTATGTGCCCCCCGTGGACGCTTCCTTTCCCACCCACTCCTTTCCTGCTTTCTTACTACCAGAACCCAGGGTCCTTTTGGGTCTTGTGCCTAGGACTTGCAAATGCCTCGGGTGAATAAGAATGCTTTTCCTGTGTAAGAGCACAAGACATTTTAGGAACAGGAAAAGCCTATCCGGTCCAACATACCTGCCCTTTTTAGGTTTATCTAAATCTCACCTTCCTGCATTGTTACCTTCCTTCATCTTCCTATATAGAGATAACATTTCTTGTATGTTTCTCATGATCTCTCCTGTCACTAGACCTGATAAAATTAGACCTATATTTTAGTACCACTCTCGTTAAAACATGATTTCTGAAAAGAGTTCGCAAGGCTAGTAAACAGTTTGTAATTTTTCTTTTTTAAGAGTCATAAACCATGAGTTTGAAAGAGGAGACTCCAAAGAAGCTTGACTTGGAGGGACGCGGAGGTCATCTGGCTTGACTTTGTGCTTAGCTTTTATTTATGAGTTATCTTATTTGCCAGAATCTGGGTACCAACATTTTCTCTCAGAGTGTTCAGTGACAAGGGATATGTTTATTTGGGATAAGACTCATTATGAAGAAAATATGCAGGTGGCTAAAGATTAATTACAAGCAGCAGAGGCCTGTTAAAAAGCTTAACATTCTCTGAGCCCTTCCTTGCCCCCTGTTTCACAGTTCATATCTGGAATTTACAATAGAGTGAGGTAAGCCACCCGCCGTCATAAAGAAGGTGAAATATTTATTGAACAGATGTTTCATTACTCAAGAAAATTCACATTTTCAAGTAAAAAGCCAAAAGATGGGCCTTCCACCCAAGTCCCTGAAAAAGATTCTTGGCAGCATTTATATTTAGTGCCTACAAGTTTTACGCACTGAATTTTTACTGTTTAGATGTGCGGGTCAACAAATCACTGAGAAGACACCAAAACTGTCTGCCAGATGTCGACCACTGATTAATTTGTCTTAAGTTCAGCCAAAAGGGAAGAAAATATGATGGGTGGAGCATGAACAGCAAGCACAATCAACATCTGACCAACCAGGGTTTCCTGTCACCTTGGGAACAAAATTGATTGGCACTGGTTTCCTGTGTACAAGTTAAAAACCAGTAGCAACTGCAGTAACAAGAATAAACTACAGATAAGAGACTTGGAAATTAAATCAAGGCACATCACCAAAATTTCAGCTTGCAACCCTAAGCAGAAAAGTTCCAAGAGAACTTTTTGAGGGCTTTTTTTTCCCCCCTTTTAAGCTATTTTGTATGTAAACTTAATTTTTCTAATTTTGCCACTTCTGGCAATCTGAAATCATTAAAAAGGACACAATTCAAATTTATGTTAGAGGTCATAAATTTTGCCCAGGACTCAATATTTTCTCATTTTTCCAAAGATAAAATCTTATTTATGCATTATAGCGACTTGGTTTTCACTTTATCTTGAATTATAGCTTTTAAGAGGCAGAAAGAATCCTTTTTATAAGGACAGTCTCAAGTGTACACACAGATTAAATATTACAAATATAGGTTGCAAATAAAACTTTCAAAATGTGGGATTATAGGAAGCAAAAGAGAACCAACCAAAGCATCAACAAATTTACCTTTTTGTTTTTTTTAAAGATTTTTCTTATTTCCTTAGCTGCTTTTGCATTAGCATTAAATAACGTTCTTATTGGAGTGGTATGTGCATGGCCCAACTCAATTTTATTTGCTTTTAGTGTGAATCTGAAGTTTTATTTTTTATTGCTTTATTCATTTATTTACAGATACTTGTTAAGCACCTAAATATGTAGAGGCATGTCTATAAATTAAGGAGCATGGCAATTTGCTCTTTATGTTTAAAAATTCACAGTGAGAGACTCCTCAAAATTAGACAAACACACAAAAAACGATACAGATTTTTGAGGAAGAATGAAATAGGAGAGCAAAATGTTTGCAAAATATGCTTTCTTTGATAGTCTAAGTTGGAAGTTGTAAAAAGTGACCATTTTGGTTATAAGAGGTTTTTAAAGTTACTTCGTATCCTTTCATTCTATTCTTCCAATTTCAGAATCACTTCCAAAATGTATTCATTCATTTTATAAGTATATATAAATTGCAAAATACTCCTCATACTGAATTTTAAAATTCATGCTACTTCTGTCACTACCAGTATAGTGGTTAAGAGTGGATTATGGAGCCAGACTGCCGGGGGTTCAAATTCAGGTTCTACCCCTTAAGACTGTGTCACCTTGGGCAACTTAACCTGTATGTGCCCAGTTTTCTCATCTGTAAAATGGGGATACAACTTGTGCACGTGCTTCACTGGAATTCTATGAGGCTTAATTGAGATAATATGTGTGAAACACAACAGGGCTTGATAACGTAATAAATGTAACAATGTAACTCTTAACTGGTATTATTAATGTTTTTTATTACTACTGCACTGCTATTGCTGCTGTTTCTGCTACCAAGACACCTTCAGTGCTACTGCTACCCTTGTTGCAGCTTCCTCTGTGTTTCTGGCCATTGTAGTGATATATTCTCAGGTTGTTGCTATTACTGACCCCTATTGGTAGTTACCACTGCTACTGCTACTGTTACAAGTAGTGTTGGTGCTTGTTCCTGCTGCAATTGCTATCATTGCTGTTACTATTATTAGCAGTTACTAGAGGTGTAGTGTGTGCATATATATGTATGTGTATGTAAGTCTGGAGATATATATATATACACACACACACATATATATTTATATAATGTTAATGGTGGCTATTTTGGTGGTGCAACTGGCTAGGAAATAATCTTTATCTTTGTTTTTGCTTAAATATGCTTTCAAAATTTCTATAAAATGTGTTATTTGCACAGTTCATTTAAAATTAAAAATATTAATAAGGGCTGGAGAAATATTGAAATCTCATATTCGTCAATATTTTGTACTGCCTCATGGCCTATTCCACCTTCCTGAGAAAGAAAGGGTGTTGAGTGCACCCTGCCCCGGTATGAGAACGGCATCTTATATTATATCCTCCTATTATAAAATAAGCATGAAGAGACAGGGCTGGGAGACATGATTTATTTGCCATCTAGCTATGTACTAAGAGCATACGAGACATTTAGTCACTGACTGATTTTGTTATTTTTATCTCATGTCAAACTTTTCCTCACTTATCTTTATGTTTAAGAAGAAATATTTTTGATAAGAGGAGAGATCTTTTGTATGTTTCAGCCAAACTATTCTCAGGAGAATGCCCTTGGGTTGGCCCATAGCTCAATTGTGAACAATTACCCTGACATTATCCTGAAAACAATCCCACAAGTTCTACTAAGAATAAATAAAGCACAATAGAATAAAATTATCCACCAAATCTAGGAAAAGCAGCTATATTTTAGCCAGGAAATAGAAGTCCCCCCACCTCCCCAATGTGTTAAGTTCTTGTACTTCTGTCAGCAAAGAATTTAGCACATGGAAAAATTCAGATTCTCCAGTTATTGATTTGGGGACTGATTATTAGGGGGAAAAAGTACCAAGAGCCAGCTTAGGTGAGCTGTTGTACACTGACAATTGTACTTGTGGTACAAATGGTTTTAATAGAACAGAGAAAATGGGGGAAAAGAATAAAAAAAATTTAGAATTGGTTATTTCTTTAGAGTAATGGTAAAACATCCCTTTGTCTATTTATTTTTTACCTTTACCAAGTGTTACAAAATTTTAAACGTCAAAGAGTTAAATATCTGGCTCTCTGAGACATACAGGCCAATATTTCTAGACTCTGTCAAATTCTAGGATGAATGCACAGCCCTGGTTGAAGGTAAATTCAATGATGTGTCTCTCTTCGCTAAGGAGGGACATTACTGTACCTGTTGAACCCTAAATAGTAAAATCATTGTCAATACTATTACTTATAATGTACACATCATAGATAGATGATGATCACAAGTGATATTTTTCAACATCTTCTTTTTATGACATTACCCAGAAGATCCAAGCTAAAACCCAGTAAAGAATGATGCTTTTTTTTGCAGTCTGCTTTATGTTTTTGCAAAACATTTTACATTACACTTGTAAAATATATACATATGTATATATTTTAGTCAACGTAATTCAAGAAAATTATACCAAAAATCTAATTTAATGCAACAAAAACCTATCATATGCCCAGTTTTTAGGGCAAAATCAGGCTTAAAATTTGGGTAGAAATTTAAGGCCCTAGAAATGTATGTACAGTGGTTGACAATTTGGGGTCTGGAGCCAGGCCACCTGTATTCTATATTTCTTGCACACCTCTCATGGCCAATTGGATGCCCTTGAGCAAGTGACATAACCTCCTGCAGCCATGGTTTTCCTTTCTGTAAAACGGGGAAAATAATGATAGGGTAGTTTTGACTCTTATGAGTTATACATGTAAAGTATTTATAACAGTGCCTGGAATGTAGTAAGTGCTTGATAAATGTTATCTGTTATCAGTATCATCATGGGATAGTCTGCATTTAATTTTTTTTTTTTTGAGACAGAGTCTCACTCTGTCACCTAGGCTGGAGTGCAGTGGCATGATCATACCTCACTGCAACCTCCACCTCCTGAGTTCAAACGATTCTTACATCTCAGCCTCCCAAGTAGCTGGGATTACAGGTGTATGCCATTATGCCAGGCTTATTTTTGTATTTTTAGTAGGGATGAGATTACACCATGTATCTGCTAAAAGGTCTTGAACACCTGGCCTCAAGTGATGCACCAGCCTCAACCTCCCAGTGCTGGGATTACAGACATGAGCCACCATGCCTGGCTGCATTTACAAAATGCATTTCTTCCTACCTATTCCCATTTTTTTCTCTCCAATATTTCTAAGATTTGTATATTTACGCAGGGGATGGCTAGGGGAGAGGAGGGGGAAAGTGGAATAAGCTTTTGGAATTTGGAAGAAAGAACATGTATGTTAAAATTCCTATCTAGTATTAAACATAAGTCACGTATTCATTATTGTGTATTTGATCATGTACAGCATATATTGTCAGACTTCGGTATCGTGGAAGAAGAAATCTTGAAATTGTCTCACAAATTTTAAGGGTTTTGTGCTGTCATGGAAGGATCCTAATTGGATGGAACTAAGTTTTGGTTCCTAGTCCCGATTTTTTTTCCTCTCTCTCAGCAAATTAAAACACTCAGGCACGTATTAATTCAAATGTCCTCATGGACAGAGGTTTTTGCTAAACAACTATTGCTTTCTCTGGGAAACTATAGTAGTTTCCAGAAAAGGGATTGATTGAAGACCTTAATTATAAAGATAAGGTAAAACACAGCCTTTAAAATGGGTTATAAGAATTAAAAAAAACAGAATTAACCTCTAAGCATAAATGTACATAACTTATGAGTTAATTTGTTAAAAAATTATCAAAGAAAAATTCATAAAAGAAGCTATCAGATACTTTAGTATTGTGATCAGGTTTTCCAAGTGGCCAGTAAAAAGTGTGTCTGAGAGTATTTTCTAGAAAGAATTGAAAAATTTATATTAGTTATGAACAGCCCTGGGAAACTCTAAAGATGTCTTGGATACATTGAGGGGGATGATAGGTGGCAGAGAATACTGCCTAGCTACATCACTGCACCAATAGAGGACTCAGACCCAGAGTCTCATAGAAAAATGCATCCAAATGGCACAGAATGGCCAAAACGTGAGAAAGACACATGTACTTGAACATCACATGATCTACTTCACCCTCAGGTCTTTGATTTCACTTGAACATGTTTAGCCCGAGCAGACTGTCTGAGTAAACAACTGTATCAGTGGTAATCAAACTCTTTTCAAAGCTGAGGGCTCTTGGTTAAGAAAGAAAATAAGATCATACCTGTAAGTCTAATAATCAAAACAAGTGCATGCAGAGCTCAGCTCATTGAGGCATCAGAGAAGGGCCCAGGCCCCACTAGCCTACCTCTTCCCTAAGGCCCCATGGAGCATAATTGAAAAGTACTGATTTATCAAAATGTGAAATAATCCATAGCTGGCCATGAATCCAGCTACAGTTCTATTGTTGAATAACCCAATACAGGTTGAGTATCCCTGTATCCCTTATCCGAAATGCTTGGGACCAGAAGTGTTTCAGATTTTGGATTTTTTTTTTCAGATTTTGGAATATTTGCCATATATATATATATATATATACATATATATGTGTATATATACATATATGTGTATATATACACATATATGTATATATATACATATGTGTATATATATACATATATGTGTATATATACATATATATGTATATATATACATATATGTATATATATACATATATGTATATATATATACATATATATACATATATATATGCATGCAGAGCTCAGCTCATTGAGGCATCAGAGAAGGGCCCAGGCCCCTTCTCTGATCTCTCTCTCTCTCTCTAGATATATATATATGGCAAATATTCCAAAATCTAAAAAAAAAAAAAAAAAATCCAAAATCTGAAACACTTCTGGTCCCAAGCATTTCGGATAAGGGATACTCAACCTGTACTGGGTTATTCAATTTTATTTATATATATATATATATATATATATATATACACATATATACACACACACATGTGTATATATATACTTAAATATACACATATTTATATATACACAAATTTATATATATATACACATGTATATATATATACACACACACGTATATATATATATATGTATATGGCAAATATTCCAAAATCTGAATATATATGTATATATATATGTGTATATATATATATATATATATGCCAGTTGAGCATCCCTTATCCAAAGATTCAAAATCTGAAATTCTACAGTGATCCTTTCCTTTGAGCATCATGTCAATGTTCAATAAGTTTTGAATTTTGGAGCACTTTGGATTTTGGATTTTTGGATTAGGGATATTCAACCTGTACTGACAGATGGCTTCCTTCGATTCTCAAAGTTCTTTGTAAACTAATTAGTTAACTTCTTTATCTCCATTCCTTGTCCACACAACACTAAAGAGGATGCCTTCTGGCACCAACAGCCTGTGATCCTAACAATTTTAGTAATGAATATGGCTATAGGAACCCAGTATAATAGAGTAGGTAAGAGCTGTTGGAATACTACGGGGCCAAAAATGAAACTGATTTTAGAAAATTATTAGAAAAGCTTCCAGGTTTGCAATCCATCAGTTGTTTCGGTTCTAGAACTCTGCTTCCAATAAGGGTTATGGCCACTGCTTTCACATCAGAGGCTCTGCAACAGCTGTAGAGTTATGGGAACATCCTTGCGACCTGGACCAGGGAGACTGAGATTACAGTCCCCAAATAGGAATAATTTAAATACAGATTATAGAAATATATACTAATATAAATATATTCAAATACACCATAGACATTTAAATATATGCATTTAAACTTAAATGTATTTAAACACATGCATTTAATGTATATATTTAAATATGTTATACATGTTTGCATATATGTGTGTATATATAGATCTTTATACAGATTACATGTAGAGATGGTCTATTTGTATATATCTCTGTATCTATCTATCTATCTATCTGAGTATCATCTTTCCCCAACCCTGGACCAGAGCTGTTGAAGCTGAATTTGGATTGGACTCTAGAATATTTTCCATCTGGAAAGTCTGTTTAGATAGGAATATCTAGAAATATTACGAAGTTTCCCTAGAGGACTATGTTAAATGAGTTTTGGGGACCACTACTCTAAGGTTTCTCCCAACTGTAAAATGCTATATTTTTGGCCTTTTGAGAGGCCCCCAGGTCTAAAATATTAACACTTACTTCTAGATTATAACTATGCCCACCATAACCACTGTTACCAACAGTGAGTGGGAATGAAGGAAGAAATTAAGCATTTATTAAGGTCTAATGTACACCAGGCACCTTAATAGGCAATACAAATACATGGACATGGCAATAAAAAAGAGACATGCTTACCTCCAAGCAGCTTACAATTTAGTTTACTGAATTACACAGTTTACTTTCTTATGAAGAATCATAATGATTTAAGAAAAAAAAAAAACCTGAGGAGTCCGATAACCATGTTCAAGTCATGTTTTAATTATTTTACTTGTTATTTTTATTTTGAGGATTTTGACATTCTAATGTCATTTGATTTTTTTCATAATGTCATTTGATATTTTTATCCTCTTGGGGGGATACAACTAGTGGATGACAAAAAAAATGAAAAAATAATAATTCCAAGCAGACTATTATTGACATTGTGTTAAAGATTTTGTGAGACACCCTGCCCACACTAGATTTCACTAGTATCACCCTAGAGGATGTAAGTTCTAATGAGAATTTCTGTCACACACAAGCCTCGATTTTTACTTTTACAGTATAGTGTTGTTTCACTCTGCCACCTGCAGGTCATATATGGAAGAACATATTTAAATTAGAAGGCCTGGCTTGGTGGCTCACTCCTGTAATCCCAACACTTTGGGAGGCCAAGGTGGGTGGATCACCTCAGGTCAGGAGTTCAAGACCAGCCTGGCCAACATGGTGAAACCCCGTCTCTACTAAAAATACAAAAATTAGCCGGGCATGGTGATGGGCACCTGTAACCCCAGCTACTTGGGAGACTGAGGCAGGAGAATAGCTTGGACCCTGGAGGAGGAGGTTGCAGTGAGCTGAGATCATGCCACTGTGCTCCAGCCTGGGCGACAGAGCAAGACCCTGTCTCAAAAGAATAAATGAATTAAAAAAAAAAAAGGTAGAAATCAGAGGCCAGGCACAGTGGCTCATGCGTGTAATTCCAGCACTTTGGGAGGCTGAGACAAGAAGATCACTTGAGACCAGGAGTTGGAGATCAGCTAGTGAGACCCCCATCTCTGCAAAAAAATAAAAGAATTAACTGGACATGGTGGCATGTGCTTATAGTCCTATTTACTTAGGAGGCTGGGGCGAGAGGACTACTTGAGCCCAGGAGTTTGAAGTTACAGTGAGCTAGGATCATGCCACGCCACTCCAGCTTGGGGGAGAGAGAGAGAGAGACAGAGAGAGGAAGGAGAGAGAATGAGAGAGAGCAGAAGGAAGGAGGAAGGAGATAGAGAAAGAGAGAGAGGAGGGAGGAAGGAGAGAGACAGAGAATGAAGGAGAGAGACAGAAGGAAGGAAAGAGAGAGGAAGTGAGGAGGAAGGAGAGAGGAAGGAAGGAGAGATAGAGGAAGGAGAGAGAGGAAGGAGACAGAGAGGAAGGAAGGAGGAAGGCAAGAGAGAGGAAGGAAGGAGGACGGAGAGAGAGGAAGGAAGGAGGAAGGAGAGAGAGAGGAAGGAAGGAGGAAGGAAAAGAAAGAAAATATACTTTAAAGTGAAATAAACAACTCTCTTCTATGAAACTGTGATGGAAAGTTAAACCATTGGTCAAGATTATAATGATTACCTGGATCAAAAATTTGGGTGGAAGAAAAATCCCTCCCCAGAAATGAAAAAAAAGTTGGAGTTTAAACATGTACAAATAGGAAAACAATGGTAAGGACAGTCACCCCTCTACACAATGTTCAAAGATGAGGAGGTATTGCCTCACCTGGAGAAACTTGCAATCGCCTTGTCTGAGACCTCTCTCTAGATTTCTAGACCATTCTTTCACTAATATGGAACCACCCAATTGTAGGATATTTTCTTAAGTGTCGTGATGCATATTTACGCTGTATTAACAGGTTCAGGATACAGTCTCTTAAAGTTTACAAAGTTTATTCATTAAACAGGAGCAGAGGGGCCACGACCACAGACCTTAAAAACCAATTGGCCACATAGGGTGGTTGGATAATGTAAGCACCCGTGAAGGAGGTGGCAAGTGAGAATTTCTCCCTTTCTCTGGGCTTTCTAGAATCAACTGGATGTTTTAGAGCTGAAACAGACGAATATGGCTAACTCCCATGAGTAAGGCTAACTCTGTATCATTCAGTCAATTTTTAGAGAACCCCTAATGTGTGTGGTATTAGGAAGTAGGAAAACAAAAACGAATAAGCTCTCAGGAGATCCTACTGTGTGCACATGTGCCTACACACATGTGTGAGTTATTGATGGGGTCAGGGAACAAGAGGAGAGGTAATTTAGGATGGTTTATTCCTAGATTCTGTATTTTTCTATGTATCGGATGGGAGAAGAGAATTTAAGGACAGCAACACTGATTTGCAAAAGCTGCCTTGGGCAATGAAAAAAAGAGCTGCCTGGAAAAACAGACAGGTGTTTGACTAGTGCTGACCATCCGCTGGAGACCGACAAGATGAAGGATCCACATCTGAGGTATGTTCCTTCAGGCAAAGTGGGCCTCTGCCATACTTTGAATGCATTCATTCTCATTGATCCTTTAGTACTTCATCATTTTTACTCTTATTTTTGATTAAGGTGGGTTTAAAATTCCAACTTTTTTTCTTAGAAACCTTAAGTAGACTAAGGATTCTGTCAGGAAAAGAATATTCCTCTGAATAGGGATTTGGTAACAACATGCTAAGTTAGGAGCCAACATAACAAGAGTAAAACAAATGATTCAGGAGATCATATTCACAGCAGGGACCGTGAGGGTTTTAGGAGCTCCCCTCAGAGCCTCAGGTGCAGTGTGACATTGCCAAAGACATGCAGGGAGCACAGATCCAAGGGGCTCCCTCTTGATGTCTAATGAGGCCAGGCAACCTGCCAGCACCACAGGCTTCTGTGGGGCAAGGGCGAGGTGGTAGTGAGCATCCATTTTTTTTGTTTTGTTTTCCTCCGAGGCAGAGTCTTGCTCTGTTGCCCAGGCTGGAGTGCAGTGGCATGATCTCAGCTCACTGCGACCTCTGCATCCTGGGTTCAAGCAATTATACTGCCTCAGCCTCCCAAGTAGCTGGGATTACAGGCACACGTCACCACGCCTGGCTAATTTTTGTATTTTTAGTAGAGATAGGGTTTCACCATGTTGGCCAGGCTGGTCTCAAACTCCTGACTTTGTGATCTGACCACCTCAGCCTCCCAAAGTGCTAGGATTACAGGCATAAGCCACTATGCCTGGCGCATCATCTATTTTTATTTTTTTAAAACATATTTCTTCCTATAAAATTAACCTGATGTCCAAGAACTTGTTCCTTTTTTCATATTGAGATTTAACGAATATTTATGGAACACGTACAAGGTGGTAGGCATTGTGCTACAGACACCGCCTTGAGGGAAATCAAAGCCGAGAGGGAAAAGGCAGGAAATGAAAAGTAAGGCAGGTGGGATGGGGAGGGCCTGGAAAAGGGGAGAATCCTTGAGGGCTGTGTTTTAATCCATGATTTGGAAAAAAAGGTTTCCTTAAATAAACAAATGTATACACTATAAGACATTATTAGGGAACAATAATTTCATTTGATACATTGTTGTTAAAATTACTTAAAATAATGAGAAATGAAAATGATTGGATGCCAAGCATTGCTAGAAAGTATATCATATTTAAAAGTGTTCACAAGAATTTGTCAATTCTCAAGTTACAGCTGTTTCATCACTACACTGAGACCTGTTTTCTAAGGTATATACCAAAAAAAGATTATGCCTTACCCGCCAGAGAGGACGCTGTCATAAAAAATACAAACAAACAACAACAAAAAAAAAAAAAAAAAAAGAAAAGAAAAAAAGAAAAATTATGGCAAAAAAAAAAAAAGAAAAAAAAAGATTTCACCTTTCTTTTCCTTCCGTGAGACAAGGGGCTAACAACTGTGTCAACATGAAGTTCTCCACTAGAGGGAACTAATTCCACGTCCTCCAATCGTGAGCTTCATCAGAATGTGTCTGAGAACAGTGCTCTCTCCATGTTTAGGTTGTACCCAGATAATCATGCTGCATTGCTAAATGGGAACGACACTTTAAAGTGGTTTTTATAAGATTTACAGAAAAAGATAGTTTTATATTTATATAAATAAATTGAAGTGTATATTTTATGTTACAGAAAAAACCCACATCAGTTGAAAAATAATTGTGTTCAAGTCGCCTGCCATGAGTAACTTGTGATTCTTCACTGTTCTGCTCTAGAGGTCATGTGCTAATATCTGGGTGAATTTGATGAGAGGAGAGTGGTGCCTCACTTCCCAGGAAAACAATGTTTGGGCAGTTCATAAAATGCACATAGTGGGACCCTGAACTACATAGCTTTATGACACATTTCCAAAAACTCCTAAGGCAAAAGTCTCTGGCTGCAAGGAAAAACCTCCTGACACAGTATCTAAGATTCAGAACTGGTCGCTCTTAAAATAGGAAGCAAAGCTTATGCTGGGAATTATCTGTGCCTGCCCTGATTAAAACGCTTCTTCAAAACAGGCCATTTCACCTAATTCTGTCAACCTATACATCAAGATTTGGAACATGGTCCCCTAGCAAAAATAAAAAAAATCTCATTTTAAAAAGCACTGCATTTAGTACCCTCCAAAGTGAAACTCTAATTTAATCACATGTAGAGGAATCAGAGAATTTGAATCTCAAAAAATTGTACCACAACCACCTCTTCTTTAGGGTCAACACAAAAAGAACTTTATAGAAATGCATACCCTACTGAATTGCCAAAAGAGTTCCCAGGGTAGTTAGATTTTGTCCCCCATGGTATGAGTGCAAATGGAGAGTACCCTGTAAAGCTGGAAGCAGTGTCCTGGATGGGGTTGCAGGCTAATGGATGTTGAAGGATTGATGGGGGTCAGGGTGGAAGGGCTGAGAAGTCCTTTCTGCTTGAACCTCAGGGTGAAGCAGCCTGTATGAGGGGTGGTCTGGGGGCAGACAGAGCAGTTAGAGGACTCAGTGGGACTTATTCCTGCTGCTCTGCCAGGGACCACAAGTAGAGAAAGGGAAGGCAAGGCAAGGAAAGGAGCAATTACCGTGATTCCTCTTAGAGCCACTGCCAGGTCTACACTTTCGGGACTCATTAGGCTACAATGGCTTAAACATTTCAGAGTCTGCTTGGAGAGAAATTATGCCAGGCCTGTGCTTTCCAATGAGTAGTGGCCAATTTTTACCTTTTTAGGCAAAGCTCCTCTACTTTTAATTCTTAAATAATATATGTTGGCTCCTGTTTTACTCTCCCTGGGTTGTATCCACTGTCATTTCTTTCACTTAACAAGATTACATTTTTGTCTCATGACGTACCATTAATTTTCAGGTAGGTTTCAAAACTTTTGCCTCCTTTTTCTTCATTCCTGTGGGGTATTTTATTTTTTTTAGAATAAAAAACCCTATGAAAATTTTGTTCCTAACCCTCCAGAATTCCAACCTACCTACATAAAATCTGACAAATAAAGAGAACAGCTTGATGCTCACTGTTCATGAAGGGCTTGTGCATGTTTCCAGTGCCTCCCTTAGCTCTGGACATCCCCATACAAGTATAAGAATATGAAAATATTTTATAAAAATGTTAGAAGGTGTATTAGTCCGTTCTCACACTGCTAACAAAGACATACCTGAGATTGAGTTAATTTATAAGGAAAAAGAGGTTTAAGGGACTCACAGTTCCACATGGCTGGGGAGGCCCCACAATCATGGCAGAAAGTGAAGGAGGAGCAAAGGCATGTCTTACATGGCAGCAGGCAAGAGAGTGTGTGCAAGGGACCTGCCCTTTATAAAATCATCAGATCTCATCAGACTTATTCACTATCATGAGAACAGCATGGGAAAAACCTGCCCCCATGATTCAGTTACCTCCCACTGGGTCCCTCCCATGACATGTGGGGATTATGGGAGCTACGGTTCAAGATGAGATTTGGGTGGGGACATAGCCAAACCATATCAGAAGATTAAAATTTTGTCATCTGTATCACCTGGAAAAAGATAGGACATGGTAGTTATGTGCAGATTTTGTAAGCAGGTTGTCAAGATTGTATCTTTGGCTAGATTTTTATTTCTTTGTGACATTGAGCATATTACTTATCTCTTTAAGTCTCTCTGTTAGCGTAACTGCAAGATGGGCATAGAAATACTGCCTGCCTCCAGGATGTTGTGAAGGTTGTCTGAGATCATACATAAGCACAGTGGTTGGCAGGTGGCAGGTTAGTGTCCAACCCATCAGCTGTGACTCTGCATCCTTCTATTACAGCAGCACGGGCAGCAGCTTGGTGCAGGCATGACCATGTGCTTCTCTGCTGTTCCTGCCACCTCCACTGACAATCACACACACTGTGAAGTGGGCGAGTTATTATGCAGGATGTTTGAACAATATGGAGACCACTCCATCCTTTTCTGACTTGAGTATTCTGAATTATTGCCTTATAGCCCCCTCACTTTGGCTTCTTTGCTCTATTCGTGTTCACCTTCCTCTTGGTCATTTATGTCAGATTACCACCAGGCCTCCAGAATGGCAACAACCAGATTAAGGAAAAAACTGAGACAGACAATGTGCTTCTAGAGTGGCAGTGAAATGGATATCTGTCATGAGTGTTTTGAATCCACCTCATGAAATTGCACTTTGCTTGATTTAAAATCTGAAAAATATTCTGAAAGCCAAGCATAAAATTTGCTAAGAGGAAAAACAGTGTGACGCTCCATAATATACCTACTTGCTAAATATACTGATTTTTAGTTTATTTTAAAATTTATTTCCCACAGATTATAGGCGTGTACGCCTCCTCCCAACCCCCAAAGCATGCCAATTTATTATTAATTAGGAGTACAGCCTCTGGAGCAATACTGCTTGGGTTCGCATTCTATTTGTCACCCTCACAATCCTAGTGACTTACTATTAAGTTATTAGGGCCATAACTTATACTATCTGAGCATGAGTTTCCACTCTAAGGAGGGGATAAAAAGTCCCTTGGGTTGGTGAAATGAGATAATGCATGTGAAGGGTCAACAGGGCATACTGAGTTGTTATTTTTATTGATGTTATTTGGAGTTAAACTGGAATTTACTTTTACGTGTTTGCTATATTTTATGTTTATAAGCCCTCATATTGTCAGGCTGAGCAACTGAGTCATGGTTGATAGACTGTGCTCAATGGGGCTGGGTCATAGGTTCCAATAGAATGGTGTTTATTTGAAGGAGGCCGTGTGGTACGTGTATAATGGCCTGGGAAAATCAAAGGAACCTGGAGTGTAAACTTAGCTCTGCTGCGACCTTTGGCAAGTACAGTAATGCTGTTGGTGCCCCACCCAGGTCGCCTTTCTCCAGCTGGTGCCCCATCCTCTCCTGCCCCACTGCTGGGAGGGTAGCCTGTTAGTGGTGTCCAGCTGCCACTTCACTGGAGCAGCCCCCTCAGCTGATGGGTGTTGCTGAGCCAGAGGTACCTAGGAAGTTATGCCTCCACCATCTCTGGGTGGCCTGGAGTCAGTGGTTGGCTGGCATGAGGGTGCAGAGGCTCAGCCCCCTCACCTCAAGGTGAGACAACTGTCCATGAGGGGCCACTCATGCTCAGAGATCCCTGTGCAATCAGGCTGAGGGTAGATGGCTGCTACCACCACCTCTTTGCTTGTCCTCTTCTCTGTTCTGCTTGCCCTGCTTTCCTAATAAGCTTCCCCTGAGAGCATCTTCTCAACACATCATTTGGACAAGAGCCCTTGTCTCAGGCTGTGCTTTTACAGAACCTCACCAAAGACCTAAGAGAAAGATTCTGGGCCCCATTTTTATTTGACAGAAAATGAGAGAGTTGGATCCATTTTCGATGATGGGTCTATTTAATGAATATCTATCTATCTATCTATCTATCTATCTATCTATCTATCTATTTATCTATTTTTTGAGACAAAGTCTCGCTCTGTTGCCCAGGCTGGAGTACAGTGGTATGACACAGCTCACTGCAACCTTGAGCTCCCAGGTTCAGAATATCCTCTTGCCTCAGCCTCCTAAGTAGCTGGGAGTACAGGTAAACACCACCATGCCTGGCTAATTTGTTAAAAAATTTTTGTAGAGACGGGGTCTCACTGTGTTGCCCAGGTTGGTCTCAAACTCCTGGCTTCAAGTGATTCTCCTGCCTTAACCTCCCAAAATGCTGGGATTATAGGCGTGAGCCACCATCTGCAGCCATGAATACAGATTTTAACTTCCAGGGTATTTTTTACACTTTATGCTCTGATATGCAGTCATATTAATTCTATTCCCTTCTCTTTACTCATATGTCCCAAAAAGAGATCAGTGGAGGAATGATTAAAGATTCTCCAAGTTAAAATCTTTAAGCATCAAAATGTACCTCTACTAGGGAAAGCAAGGCAGAGACATCAGGACATTCTGCCTTGCCAGGAGGAAATTGTAATACACAAAATCTTTTGAGTTTGAATGTAGAATGGTCAACATTTTCATGGCATGTACTGTCTTTTCATTGCTTCCACCATTGCAGACAAATTTCTAGTTCTGATAAAAATCTCCCAAGCTCAGCAACCCCTAAGGAAACCTTTAGACTCACAATCCTGGGTGTTATATCATTTGCACAGTATTTATTGTAAATCATAACATGTATACCCTATTATGGTACAGCTTAAGAAAAGTTAGCGAATGTTTGTTCGTTGGATATCAGCAACACTTGGGGGCCTGCTGAGACCTCCGTTTTGATAGAAAAAAACACCCATTAATATCATAGTCCTGATGGCCCACCAACTGATTACTGAGAAATGAAGTCAGGATGGAGAGTGCTACATTACAGTGTGCCACTCTTCCTTCCTGGACAGTTCTCTACCTCTCCTTGCACAGTGTTTACTCGTAATAGAAAATCAAGTGAGAAAAATGAGGAAATAATGTGAACATATCCAATTTGCCTGTTGATTTCCTTTCCATAAAATTGGCCATTAGCCATACAGTAGCCCAAAGGGAAAATGTGCAGAATCTTTCAGATTCATAAGTTCTAGAAAATGTACTTTCTAGAGTTTGAATGTGATTCCTCATTTAATGGGAATTTGGAACTCAGCATGTATACAATTTCCCTTACAGTGATCAGTGGAGCATTTTGGGAGGGCAAGGATGGGACAAAAGACGAGAGGGAACATGAACTAACTGTGGCCTCACACTGTGCCAGCCACATGACATTTGTCATGTAGCTTAACTGTCCCAAGAGCTGTGCAAGGCACATGCTATGCTCCTCAATACAGGTGAATAAACAGGTTCCAACTTATATATGTGGTAGTTACAGAGCAAGTGTTTGAATTTGTACCTGGACTCACCATGAGAAATGAATGCATTTGTTAGACCAGAATTGATTAAATTGATACTGTTATTTATCAGATAACATTTACTGGCCAATTTATAAGTATGTACTTATAAATTACATGTAACTGTATATTTACAAATAGGATGAACAAAACTATGTCAATTGACAGTTAAAAATATAATGTTATATGACAGGCTCAACTGTAGCAATTCAGTAGAAAATGAGCTTCAACTCCTGAGTTCAAAAGTATAACTGACCTAGTGTAGGCTTGTGAAATGGAATCAGAGAACAAAAACAAAAAGAATATTAGATTTCCTTTTCCTTCAAAGACACCATGCCATTTTGTATTGATTGTTAATTTTGTAGTATCCTTTGAAGGTGGAGCAGATATTATTTTATAGATTGGGAAACTATACTACAGAGGACTTAATTAATCTGTTGAGCCACTTATTTAATAAGTGTCAGAGGTAGTATTAGCTGAGACTCAGGTCTATAGTTTATCATTAAGCTATTGGTTCTTATGGAAGATTCTTTAGAAACAGACGAGATCTTCAGATGTGAAGCAACATTAGTTAACTCCATAATATTTTTGAGTGTTTACTATGTACTGGGATTTACAGGAACCACAGGAGACACAGAGTATCTTGAGCCATAGTACCTGTTCTTAAAATTCTTGTCATCTGCTGAAAACATAAGACAAACCACTTAAAAACCAGTTCAAGTCCGTTTCTGAATGATTGTTCAATTAAAATCATTGCCAGAGGAGTGGTATATCTGAGAATTTATAGGTGTTATAAATCACTGTGGGCACGAATAGGTTACATGGCCAGTGGTAGGGGGTAAGTTTTGTGTTGGGCTCTGGAGACTAGAGATCGGTAGGCTGAGGGAAGAGGAAGGACCAGGCAAACAGAAATGCAAATGTGGACAGGAGCGCAGCACACAGAGGGGGATGGGGATGGAAACAGAGAGCATGGAATAGAAGGTTTATTTTGGGATGTAGTTGCAAATGGATTTGGAGCAAATGATCAGGGCCAGATGGTATAGGACCTCTGAGGCCCAACAAGATGGTCTATGCCTTATTCTGTAAGCAAATGGAGCCAAATGGGGATTTTTGCACAGCAAAGTATGATAATGAAAGATTGTTATAGCAAGATAAACCTGAAGACTATTGAAGGGGGAAAGAGAATTAGATGCAGACAGATAAGATGAAATAAAATAATATATATGAAACATATTACATATATTAGTCCTAATATCATTTGTATAATTATATGACACAACAATTTAATCATGAAGTAACGAGAGCTGGGTCCAAGGTGATGATTACAGAAAGAGATAATCAATAATGAGAAAGTTGGAGGAGCAAGAATCAATATGATTTGGTGATTAGTTGGAAAAAGGGAGAAAAGAAGACTGAATTGCTATGTTTCTCATTTTTTTTTTTCTTTTTGAGACAGGGTCTCACTCTGTCACCCAGGCTGGAATGCAGTGGCACAATCTCAGTTCACTGCAACCTCTGCTTCCCAGGCTCAAGTGATCCTCCCACCTCAGCCTCCTGAGTAGCTGGGACTACAGGCGTGCACCACCATGCCTGACTAATATGTTCCTCTTTTTATAAGACTCTTTAATCTTCATAATTTCAGAGTGTATTCTTTATACTCAGTTAAGCAATCCATTTAGTCTCTAGATCTTATTTGACTTATCTTTTAATTTTAAAATTATATTTTATGATTAATGATATCAAAGTGATAGATTCTCCCAATCAGGGATGAGAAATTTATATGACATGATCCAAAAGATTGGGACAAGTGACTTATAATGCAGCCTTTATGGTCTCCTGGTGATTTTAATGAAGCCATACTTTTATGCAATAAGTAGAAGATTATTACCTCACTCCAGGATCAAAAGATGGAGAGCTATTAAACATGAGCCTATTTTAAAGGTACCATTAGAACACACATATATATATATATATAAATTAAATTTTAAGGCTTAGAACTGCCAGAAAAGTTTTCTGACTTCATGGAACACTGTACATTCTTCAAATTTGGTCACTCTTAAAACTCTTCATTATGCCATCTTGGCAGGGAATTGTGGTAGAAAAATGGGAGTGAGAATAGAACAGGAAGGGATGGTGGAATAGGCAAAGTGTTTCCCAGTAACTACTGGGAGTTAACCTGAGGTTAGTCATAAAAAAGAATCATTAATTGGTTAATTCACTCATTCAGGCATTTATCTCCAGGAGCTCCTGGTTTCCAGAAATTATGTTCTATATGTAACAGATAAGGAGACAATTCAATCATATATGTGTCCTCAAGAAGCTTAGAGTCTATTGGCTACAACAGATTAGTAAACCAGAACTTAAAGACAACAAAGAAGTGCTATAAATACTGTATGCACACTGGGTTATGGAACTAAAGCAGGGGGGAACCTCCATACAGAAGAGAGGTAGCTGAATCAGTACTGGGCTGGAGGAAGGAGGAGGAGGCAGAGGGAGCCTCAAATTGGCTTCCAAGAGGAAGTGATGCTTGAATGCCCCTCCCTGTATTCCTACTCCCACTTTCACCTTTGGACCTTTGCTGTATTCAGGCTGCCAGGGTTTTTAGGTGTTTTATTGCATTTGAAGAAATCTGAGAGCAGAAAGCAGGGAAATTTGAGTCCTGTCATGGGCTTTGTGTTCTAAAGGCCAGGCCTTTGGTGGAAGGTGGCGTCTCGGGGTGTGGATGTCAGATAAGGTAGAATATGAAATAAGCCAGAGTAGGGTTTTCTATTCCCAAAGCCTAAGAAAACGCCCATGGGCTCAGGGGAGGGTGAAGTGTTAGAGCGGCTGCTTTGTGGGTGCAGGTGAGACCCCTGGATCCTTCACCGCTGAGCCCTGGGAAGTGGGGGACCCTCAATAGGAGGACTGTGATCCTTGGTAGAGCCATGAGAAATGGCTGGAAAGTGTTTCTGGGGGATCATGTCTTAGATATGCCCAGGTTTTTCTATGCCTCCATTTGGGGTAGAATAGTGAGATGATTCTTGGGCATCTAACAGTGGTTTGGATACAACTGAAAAAGAGGAAGAGAGAGAGAAAAGGAGAAAGCAACTGCTGGAAATGAAGGGGCTGCATGAATAGCAACAGGGAACAACATGGTGGTAACTGTCCTGGGAATACTTATGAGAACCAAAGAGATAATGGACATTTTAGCAGATGACAATGTGCACAGATGACATCAAGGCAGATAGGGGCCTTACTCTTCATGTTGAGAAAGTCTCCTTAAAACGTAGAGGAAACCCTAGGAAACCAGAAGTAGGTTAGGTGAATCAGAAAAGGGCTGAGATTCAGTTTCTACCATTTAGGTGAAACGGCATCTAGCAAAAAGCTTAGGTTGAGTTACAGAAAAATAAAATTGCATTTCTTGTTTTTTTGATTTGTAGACCCAGATTCATGCCCACTATATTGGTGGTAATTTTCAAGGGCAAGGAGGAGTAGGGAAAAGGACAGGTTCTAGGCAAGTATTAATTTTTATGCTTAAAAGAGAATGGCATGGTACCTGGAAAAATGTCCAAGTAGCAGGATGAGTCCAAGGGGGTGTTTAGCAGGAAATAGGGGTGAACATAGGCTGCCAAAGGCCAGATCAGAAAGGGCTTCATATTTCATAAGTAGAAGTTATCAGTTTCTTCCTGAAGGCAGTGTGGAAACACTGAGGAATTTTATAAAGAGAAAAACACTCAAATATAATTTAGAAAACCAGTTCGAGAGGTCTAGAGAGTGGACTGGAAAAAAACAGAATTCGAGGTGGGGACCAGGAGGAGACTGGCTAGAATTAGGGAGATCCTGAGTTCTCAGTGGGATTGGGGTTGGACGGGGGGAACAGTTGGGAGAAGGTGCCAGGTCTTCATAATGTTCGGCTATATGGGGAGGGGGAAAAACAACACAGAGGAGCTGAGGATATTACTGGTTTCAGAGACTCACAATTTAAAAAGAAGAGAAAGGATTTGATGAGGAAGGTCTTGAGTTCCATTTCTGAATGTTTTAAGCTGGTAGTGTTTAAGAAAGGTCAGAGTAGTGACACAGAGTTCAGAGCTGAAATATGGGTCTGGATTTCAACAGAAAGGTAGATTGAGCTAAAGGTACTTTTTCAGGAATCACTAAAAGGTAGTAAGATAAGAAGTGGCCGTGGTTGGGTGATTCAGGGAGGAGAGAAGAGGACACAGAATGAAACTCTGAGGTTAACAAGAGAAGGGAATCTGGAGGAGACCGAAGGTAGCCATGCAAGAAACAGAAAAATGATATATATGAGGCCAAAGGAGGAGAGAAGTTTAAGAAGGAGATAGTTATTAGTGCTAGATGGGAAATGAAACATGTGCTTTGGATTTAGTAGTGAGACATTGATAATTAACTTGATAATCGAGGATGTGAGAGAAGCAATGAGAATGAAAGGTGGGAGAAGAACAATGAGGCAGCAGGTACACTCTGTTCTTTTAAGACATGTATTTGAGAAAGGAAGGAAAAACAATACGAGAGGAGGCACTGGATTAAGGGAGTTTCTTTAATACAAAAAAGAACTTATTTGTATGCTGAGGGAACAGCATTAGAAAAGAGGGTACAGCTGAAGGTAGAGGAGGAAAACTGATGAAGTTACTAGGGTTGAGGTGAATGACCTGGAGCCCTTGTGGAGAGAATAGTCTTTTCCTGCTCTGAGGTGGAAGAAATTAGGAGGTGAAATGTGGGATACAGTGAAGTTGTAGATAAGGGGACAGAGAATCTATTTAACACTGATTACACACTTGCTCTGCTAGAATCCCCCATGTGGACCAAAGAGATGGGTATGATTCCGTCCTTGTATTCGCCCTTCTCAAAGATTCACTTTAATGAAATGAATAAGTGAATATTTAACCTTATACTCCTTTAAACTGTAGACCAACATGTCCAGCAGTGGTCTACAGAGGGCAGGATGCTGGGAATGGCTACTTTCCTAGAAAATTTTATTCTGACCTTGCTTAGAATTGGTAGTGCATGATGATAATAAAAATTTGTCTTTTAATCAGTTTCATTATGACCCTTCATTGTTATCTACTATAGATAACATGGCCTCTTATTGCCTGCAGACCCTTTCTTGCCACTGGCCATTCATTCATTACTGATGCCCAGGTCTCTGCTTCAAAGTTCCTCTTTGAAGCAAACATAAAAGCACAAAAATAATGTGGATAACCAGAGTAAAAGAACCAGAAAGAAGCTAAAAAATCAAGTTAAACCTCTTTATCTTTTAGAAGAAAATGAGGTCCAGACGAGTGAATGACTCAGGTGAGGCCACCAAACCCAGGAACGGCAGGGCTGGGTCTGGAATCCAGTTCTCCTGACTCCCAATTAGCCTTAGGGAGAAAGTTCCATTTTCTCTACCTTTCCACACTGAATCACAAAAAGCAATTTAGTGATATCTACGTAAGTGAATGTCACATGGAGACCCACATTGCTCATCAAGAAACCACAGGTATTTTAGGGGAGGAGGTGGAAAGAATGACTTGATCAATCTCTGTTTTCTTCCTGTTGTGGAGTCAAAGGGTTCAGTGTTTAATGACCTTTAGAGATAAACACATTCCTTTATTTTTATGTCATCCATTGTTCCTTGGCAATACTTTCAAATAATTATGAAGGATCAATTTTGTATTCTGCTGTTCTTAAAATCCCAAGCTATATTTTTTGAAGGGTGTGTTTGTGTGTGTAAACCATAACTATTTGCATAGGGCATTGTGATGTATCATGGGAAATATATTCAAAATTTATATATGTGATTTAAAAACCTCAGGCAACAAAATATATGGGGTTAGAAAATGGAGACATGGAAAATAAGAGGAGAATGAACCTGGGATATTACTTTGAGAACTTACTCTCCCACTACCCTGGTGTTCAAAGTTGGATACACTACAAGTCATGTTTTAAATATAAAATTAAAGCTTCTTATTTTAAGAAACACTATGGGAAAGCTTTACTTAATATTTTTGAGAGGCAAAGAATTAGTCTCTCATTTATGTATTTTGCAAATCCAAGTTTTCTTACATTGGATTTGCTTTTAATGGAAATGTATTGGTATAAAGTGAATCACATGTATAATACATCACAAAAAAGGTAAGGCAACAAAAATAATGTCATGGATTTTTTTTTCTTTAGATAGAGTTTCACTCTGTTGCCAAGGCTGGAGTGCAGTGATGCTATCTCAGCTCACTGCAACATCTGCCTCCCAGGTTCAAGCAATTCTCACATCCCAGCCTCCCAAGTAGCTGGGATTACAGGCATGCGCCACCTCACCTGGCTATTGGCCAGGCTGGTCTTGAACTCCTGGCCTCAAGTGATCCACCCACCTCAGCCTCCCAAAGTACTTGGATTATAGGCGTGAGCCACTGCGCCCGTCCAGTGTCATGGATCTTGATACTGAATGTTTGTTGTGGTTAAAAAATGCAGAGCTAAAACTTTAAAAAAAATTAATCTGTGGCATCAACTCCTGCCTAACTCCAGACAATGTGGGCTTTTGCAGGAAACACTCTGAGTTCATTCTCAGTCTTCTACCTACCAGAGTTTCATGACAATTAAACAAGATAGCATCTTGTGAGGTCAGTGAACCTCAATAAGCTAGAAATTGTCTTGTAGTTGAAGATGAACTTTGCTTGGATCTACACCATCTTGAATCTAGACAAGCTTAGCAGAATCAGACATACCTAACAGATTTTATCTAACACAGTTGGATTCCTTTGGGAGACAAGAAACACGACTTCATCTGACTGTCCATTTAGTGGTGAACAATTCTACCCAATTATGTCAATCATTACTAGTTCTTTCTTTTTTAGTTGATGAATTTTTTTTTATAAAAAGCCACACGTAGGGTATACAGAACAAGCTCTTACCTCTCTTGAAGTCCTATGGGCTTCATTTTGAAAGGAGAAGGGCAAACAGAGGTAGCGGTGGTAGCTTTGATCTCAGGAGCACCTCGGCCTTGAGGGTCCACGACAACATTCAGTACCTTTGGGGCCTGCTCAGGTTGGACCATGCTGTGGACTGTCTTTGCCTCGGACAGTGCTGGCTGTAATGTGATGGGCGATAGGTGGATCTCCTGGTTTTTCTCTTTGTCTTGTCTTAAGGAAAGCTGAAATCTTTCTTTTAATCTGTAAAGAATCTATAGAAGGAGATATAAAAAACTCCTGTCACATTTTCTCACACTAAACAAGAGTATGATCTCCTCCACCCCACCCTGGCAGACAAACCAAAATAAAGGCTTAACGATAAAGTAAACAAAGCCCTCTGAGAGATGATTTCTCAGTTTCATGGTATTGAGATTTTTCTCAAGACAGTATACTTGGTATTTCCAGTTACGCTGCACATATGTATCAAATAATTGTGCACATGAATCTGTTCCACAAAGATATATTCAAAAGTAAATTTAACCAATTTTATAAAAAATGCCAGATGTTAGTTTGGTCACATGGGGAAATGGTAGGCTTACAGAAGGAATAACCATAAAACACAGGTCTGTGACATTTATAGAAATGGAGATATACATCCAACATGGCTTAGCAGAAAAAAGTAGTCTTGCAAGTATTAATAAAATAATAGTTATGCCATAAACCACAGTTTCTTATGTTGGTAAATCTCTGCATTAGTCATATATCAACTTGAGTATCTGGTAAATACTTGACAAATTAAATTTAGGGTATCTATGAAAGAATAATTTGGACAACCAGAATTTTTATTCTTACCACTTTGCCCTCTTAAATTTTAATATTTATTTTATTTTATTTTATTTCGATACAGGATCTGGCTCTGCTGCCCAAGTGAAAGTGCAGTGCTGTGATCATAGCTCACTGTAACCTCGAGCTCTCCTTAAGGGAAAAGACTATGCACCTACGAGATAGAACTAGAAATGCATATTAAACACTGAACTCCTAAGAAAAGAAAGACATTTTATTGTTTTTTATGTCAGTCCACCTCCTTGTAATCTGGAAACTTTTATACTGGTGATATTCATTGACTCTGGTAGGGTAAAGTTAAAGCTTAAATTTTGAAAAAAGGGTGGATTTGGAATATTCACATGATAAATATTAATCACATGAATGAGAAAGAAAAGATGTCTGATATTAAGTAAAAGGTCTTCTTACCTTTATAATAATTACTTTCAAGCAAGTGTAATGTGTTTTCTTTAAGCTATAGGATGGAAAAGACTGAAGATGAATGCCTTTATCACGTGCATAGTGTCTAAGGTTTTTAACTCACTGCTTCTCTTCAGTTTCCATGACCTTCACGGTGTAAAAACAAAACCTGCACTAGAACAGTATCAATCAGATGATACATATATTTTAGGCTTATTGTGTTCAGCTAAACATTTAATTACTAAACGATGAGGCAACAGAATTTAAAATATTGTTTTAGTTGCAAGAAAGTTATTTTCCCAAATGAAGAAACAAATATATCTGTATCATTACAAAAACACACTTAGAAGATAAGGCATATATTATATATTTTAAGCTCTTCACATCTAAATATAATACGCATATGAGAACATTTGCTTGCCTGTTTACACTTGGATTTTGGAGAAATATGAATGAATAACGAAAATGGGAAAGCCAAGGAAATCTTGACCTTCTCAATTGTTCTTGACAGGTCAATTTTATGATTTATATTAGTGTAAAACAAAGTCTAGTCCAAAGTCCTTCCTTACCATTCATGAGCTTATGTTTTTGATGAGAAACCTTTGAAACATATTTTCCAATCAGTCATCTGTTTACTTCATGTCTGGTTACAGGTCAACTTTGCAACCTGTCTCCATGTAGTACGTGTACAAACTGATTTCTACATCTTTAATTAGGGAAAAGTAGAACCTGGAGAATGTATGATGTATATAAGATAGTGTTTAAAAATACTCAAGAGATTGGGCTGTCTGAAAAAATATGGAAAAAATGGAAGAGATTGCTACTTGGCAATAGGGTAGTTGTCATGAAATTAAGCTATAAGGCAGTGATTCTCAACTGGCAGGGATTTTGCCCTCAGGAAACGTTTGGCAGTGTCTGGAGGTATTTTTGGTTGTCATATTTTCAGGGTATGGGGGAAGGAGAAGGGAAAGGGTGCTACTGGCATCTGGTAGGCAGAAGCTAACTACCTTTACAATGCATTGGAAAGGCTCACCACACACCCCTGCCAACAGAAATAGTAACTCCGAAATGTCAGTAGTGTTGTTTGTAAAACCCTGATGTAAGGGATCATAAAATTTTTGTGGTGTAATCTCCTCATTTCACATTTAAGTCCTGAGCTGTTGGATGAGTTATGGAGGTTTGGAAAGAAAACCTAGAATCCGAGTTTTCTGACTTCCAGGTAGGTGATCATTCAACTCTATTGTTTCCTCCAAATTCTCATGTCCTTCTTTGAAACCTCTTTCCGAAAGCATCTGGAAAAGTGTGTCAGAGATTTTTCTCTGCACAGATTGAGATCTGGAATATAGCATATTCATATTTCTCTATGGGAATTCACTTTGTTGAAAAACTCAACCTAAAAGCTTACCGTAGCAATGGCAAGTCAACATTTTGCCTTCATCTCCAAGAGCTTGTTTGACTCTTGGACTGGAATAAAGTCATGTAATAATTTAAAAAAGGAAAAGAGAACAGATTATTGAATGAGAGGAGCTGTAAAACTTAAACTATAGCAAGAGAAATAAAATAATAGTGGGAACAAAAAATCCAGAGGAACACAGAAATGGGAGGAAGCTAAAAAAATTCGATGAAGCTTTTCTGCAGCTTAAAATTTTCGTTCAAAAATCTCATGAGTAACACAAAACATTCTGTTTGGATTACAATGTGTTCAGATTTCAAAACGATGCCACCAACCACTAGTCTTTAACATTTGTTCTTTACAGTGTTTTACAATTAGTTCTGAAAGAGTTCATTCACTCTTTTAATTTAATAATCGTGAGTCAATCCCTACTACATTCCATAAACAAGATATTGTAGATGCAAAAGTAACACAGAACTCTGTCTTCTGGGAACTCCTAGGCTTCCAGAAAACATAAATGTGTAAAAATTATGTTCAGTACAAAGTACTAAGTGCAAAAATAGAGGTGTGCCCACAGCACAGAGGTATAATGTGGCACACATTTACCAGTTCCATCTGGGTAGAATGGCTCTGATAAATACAGCCATTTGCATCTGCTACTACTGGAGTTATTTGTGGCCAGAAATATATGTTCACAAGACAGAGTGATAAGACTAAAAACAACAACAACAACAACAACAACAAAAAACAACAACCACAGTTTGACTCCTTTATGAAAACAAATGGAATTATAGTAAAGAATGCTGACTTTCAATTTAGATAGACTTGGGTTTGAATTTTTACCACTTCCTACTCTGCCACCCCCATATCCACCCATTGCATGTTCTTGGTCAAGTCATTTATTTTTTCTGAATCTTAGTTTTCTCATAAGTAAAATTAGGAAGCTAAAACATGTTAGGCATTTAGTACTGCAGTAAATTTAGTACCAGTTTAGTACCAATAAGTGTGCAATAAATGGAAGAAACTAATTTTTAATGTTATTACTATTAAGACAATTGTATTCTTCTTAATACAGAAAAAAATTGAAAATTAATTTGAGATATATGCCTACTTAACCAATCATTCCAGTTAGGAATCTGGTCCTAGTTCCCTTCGTCCCGAGGGATTATATTTAACAAATGAGAAAATTATGTCCACCTTTGACATGTATTTATTACATGATGTTAAGGCTATAGCAGGTGGTTCAATGTAGGATTTCTTGCTGCGGCTACCAGACTACAACTAGAGAAACTCTTTCCCTCCCACATGGATGACTCTCCTATGGGTCTAACATGCCAGTGTTTTTATTGATCCAAACAACTATTTTCATGTGATTTCTAAAACTGCTTTCCAGAAGCAATCTGGCCTGTAGACATCTCTAGCTACATTTCATAAATGTCTTTGTACTTGTTAATAAACCTGTAAGGACATTTGGATGTCTAATTTAGATGATAAATGGTGTTCTTTCTATTATTTGTTCAAGTTTAAGAACTAATTCTTCTTAGTAAGTTTCTTTCATCTAAAACAGACTGAATGGATTGGAAGTTGCCCACACATTTTTTCTTGGAAAACTGTATTTTTCTATTTGTCGCTCCACCCACTGCACATTCACATTTGTGAGGTGCTAAATAAGTCAGCATATTTGAAAATGTCATGCCTGTCTAATTTTATGCCTGGCAACATTTTTTTTTGTATTTTAAGGGAAGTAAACAATATGTCACTTTTCAAAAATTTTGCCAAGTCTTATGTTGTTGTTACATAGCACATACAACCTTCCATTACAGCAATTTACCTATATAATTTTATAATAAAACCCATGCTTTTCATTTCTACGGCATGTAGGAATGCCAATGCAAATGGAGGCACTTGATTTTTTATAAATATAATCAATGCCAGGGGGAAAATTCTGAGTTATATCTTTCCTTTGTCATGGAATCAACAAAACTATGGGAAACAGAGTTGGAATACATGTGTTTCAGAGTCACGAAAGTGATAGTACAAGTATCACTGAGAAATGCATGTGAAACACTTACTTTAAATCAAGCTTATTATCAAAATAATTTGAACACTTAGAAAGATGAGCTTATTTTAGATAATCGCTTTGACATGTCCCTAAACATGAACTCTTGACTCCTCTGTGGTAAGTTCCATCAGATAAACTTGGCTTTGTGCTAATCCTATTAGGTAGTACTCCTTTTCTTGTGAATATGAACTTCCTGTCTGTGTGCTGCCGGTTCCTCTGTTACTTTTCAGAATTTGTTTTTATTTATATATTTTTCAGAGGCAGAGAATCTGTAGCCCAGGCTGGAGTAAAGTGGCATGATCATAGCTCACTGTAACCTCAAACCCCTGGGCTCAAGTGCTCCTCCCCCTCAGTCTCCTCAGTAGCTGGGACTACAGGCATGTGCCATCAGCCTGGATGATTTTTTAACCCCCCTTTTTTTTTTTTGTAAAGACAGGGTCTCACTGTGTTGCCTAGGCTAGTTTTAGACCCCTGGGCTTATGCAATTCCCCTGCCTCTGCCTCCCAAGTGCGGGGATTACAGGCGTGAGCCACTGCACTTGGTCCCCCTGTTACTTTTAAAAGTGACTCTTTCAAATTAAAATTTAAGATAGTATTTGAAATCCATCTAATTATTTCTTTCATTTGTTTAAGAACCATCTGAACACGCTCATCCTCATTCCGAACATGTCCCTCTCCCAGGAAATGAGAACATTTCCACACAGGCAGGGAAGCCAAATAACTTAGGAGTCATCCTTAATTTTACCCCCGTTGCTGAGGATTGGGACACAGCAAGTTTTGTTGGTTCTACTTTCAAATAGATCTCAATCCTTCACTTCTCTCCTTCCCCACCACCCACCCCTGTTCTATGCCACCAGCATCTTCTTCACTGGGATATTGCAGAAGCCTCCAGAAAGATCCTCCTCCTTCCACAACTCTCCCCATCCTCTGTCCACCACCACTTTCTACCAGAAGAAAATGTGATCTTTTAAACACACACAGCAGATCATATCAAGGCTCTGCCTAAAACATTCTTCCCCTAGAGCCTGAACAGGCTAAGCTTATTCTAACTGCACCCACAGTACCCTCTGCCTAGGGGTCCTTTACTCACATATTTACCCATAGGTCTCAAACATCTCAGGTTGCTCTGATCCACTCACTCATTATTACGGTTTCTTCTTCATAGCACTTATCAACATTTGATTTTTTAAATTAATATACTATTTTTTAGAGTAGTTTTAGGTTTATAGAAAAACTGAGCAGAAAATACCAAGTTCTCATATACCCTTCTTCCCTATCTCTTCATTTTCCCCTGTTATTAACATCTTGCATTGGTGTGATTCATTTGTTGCAACTGATGAACCAATATTGATGTATTATTATTAAAGTCCATAGTGTAGATAGTGTAGATTAGAGCTCATTCTTCATACCTTGTACAGGTTTTGACAAATTCATAATGTCATGTATTCATCATTACAGAAAATAGAATAGTTTCACTGCCCTAAAACCTGCTGTCCCCTACCTAATCGTTCCCTTTCTCTGAAATCTCTGGCAACCACTGATATTTTCTATAGGCTTGACTTTTCCTGAATGTCATATAGTTGGACTCACATAGCATGTTCACCATTTGATTTTTTAAAATTAACTTAATTATTTTCTATGTCTCCCTCTAGAGTAAAGACTTCAAGAAAATAGGGATCTTATCTGTCTTGTTTTCTCCTTTGCCCACAGCACCAGCAACAAATAGACCCACAGAGAATATTCTGCAGGAATCTGTTGATTGAATGAATAGATGAATCCACCTGCTAACCCAATAGAGAGCAATCACCTATACTTCTGAAATGCTCCTTTCTTGATTTGTTCTAATAACGTTAGAGTCGACTTCCCTAAGTTTCTGACCTTTACATTGATGTTTTGCAAATATTGGGAAAGGAAGAGTCATCCTCTGGTCCCAAGTGGTTGAGGGTGTGACTACTATAGGTCCCTTTGCCACAAGACCAACATAGGCATTTATCTAGTTACATTCAGTACATGAGCACGCCCTGAGTTAGAAATGCAGAATCTGAAACACATTCTATATGTCAATAGCAAGCTCTGCTCTGTTTCTGCTGCCCTTTAGTACTCAAAGGCTGGGCATGACTCTGCTTTCCCACTTCCCTTCTTCTATCCTTGCCTTTGCTCTTCTGAATCACATCCACTGATCCCCTGAATATTTTCCACTTTTATCACTTTCAATTCCTTTCTATTCTCCCCCTCCTCTTATCCTTTCTCATCTGCAAAGCAGAAAAACACCCTAATTGTGACTGACAAGAGAGGGAACAGCACTTGAGATTTCCCATATGAAGGAAGGAAGAATCACGTATATTAAAATGCAATTAACCATAACAAGGAACTACGTCCTTTAAAACAGAGATGCCCAGAAGACGCTGCCATAATTTCCCAAAACCTCCAACTTTCTCTCATTAAAATTCTTTCCTCTTAATCTCTGCCATGTGAAATATAAAAATCAGTTTTTACTCAATTCTAAATTATTCTTTTGTTTACTGAGTCACAATTCTTAGAAATTTTTTTTTCTTAATGCTTGACCCATAGGAGCTACCTCTGAATTCATTATGGTGGAAGATTTAGGGTACTCTTGTTACTTCACATATTTTAAACTCTAGAAAACATGCTTATCTTCACCCTGTTTAAGACTGTGCTTGTTTTATATCCTCTAAGTTTAGCCCATGCAGCCTGTCTTTCCAGAGGGAGCCCCAATCTTTCTAACAGTAACCCCTTCCCAGTAGGGGAAGCAGAAATAAACAAAATCCAATAAAACACTTAGCAACATTGTTGATTGTGGAGAGAAATAAGTAACATAATGACTTTTGGGGGGCACTTAAAAACTAAGGAAGAAGTATTTATTTAAATGTACAAAATTAAAAAGAACATAGCTCACAGGGAAAAAGGACATTAAAACCTATTTGTAAACTCCAATTATTATATTACATCTTGAAATTTTCAAATGAGTAGAAACATCTTATTCTACCCTAAAGATACCGTTAATTCATTCAATGCCAAATAGTACTGCTTAATTTAGTGGGTTAAGTTTGTTTTGGGTTCTATTTTTAAAATTAGAAACATGCTTTTAAAGGCTACACATTATTACTTACAGAGCTATTCCAGCATATACATTTATACTTTTGTACTATTTATCCACCTTAAAAGTGAGTTAGTAGTCTACCTAACTTAGCCTTTGAGGGTATAATCATCTCCTTTTCATAGAATGCTTTCAAGTCCTTTTACAAATAAGGAAATCAACCATTCCTTAGGGAGTAATCTTGTCTCAAAGACATCTTTCTTTTTAAATTTTTTCCTGAGTTCCATAAAGATGATATAAAAGGAGAAATAAAGTAAACCCAAAGTGTGCCCGTGAGACTTTACTGACTTTGAGGGCTTCAGTGACCTCAGTAAATCACTTTCTAAAGCTTCATTCTCAGAGTTGATCAAGTTACTAAAAACTGCATTGCAATTACAGCCTTATTATTCAGGTCAGCGTCCTTAATTCCATAAGCTCTCCTTTAGCAATCGCTCTGATGTCAGATATGAAATATTCCTAATCTAGCAGGATCATAGTCTTCCTTCTGCTCGGAAGCATTTTAACACTCATTTGAATGGCAATGTACCCACTAATATCAAGCAGTGGGCTGAGCAAACGATAAAATATACAAAGAAGCAAACTTACCATCAAACACGTTACTATAATAACAAAGATGCTGAGAAAAATGACAACAGCATAAAATCCTTCTTTGCTCCAGATTTTGTCCGCTTCATGCTGCCCTTGTAAAACATTTTTCTTTAAAAGCAAAACAGAAAGTCCGACGTTAAATGAGAGCTTGAGAAAACTGGCGTTCTTATCAGACACTAAACATATTTTTAGCCTTATTCCATTCAGTGTAGTGCAACACACCTACACCCCCCGCTGCCAGAGCTGCTTCTCAAACTGATCTAAGACAACAGACTGCCATCCTTATATATCAAGAGATTATTTAGTCTCCTATACAGGAGCAAGCGTGCCTGACATGGCATCCGCAGGTCCCAGGCTTTCTAAACATCCCTCGGCGTCTCTCTTAGAAACTACCTGGTTCATAGGTAAGAGAGTTCTGTTCTTTTCTGTGTGGAGAAAATTGTTTCTGATTTCCTTACTCTGTTTTAAGTCCCCTCCCACAACATCAGCACCCTGGATTACGTGCTGTACTACCGTTCTTTACTTTTAAACAAAAGCGAAACAAGTGCAAACAAAAGCTTGTGGTGCATTAATAAATACAGCAACAATGCCAGCATTATTTCCTTCTTTCTTTTAATCACATCTTTTTTTTTCAAATAGAGTCTATGCTGTCAAAACCTGACTAAAATATCATCTCAACAATATATATTGTTAGAATATCACATATTTTTCTAAAGTAATACGGAACATTAAAAAGTTCAGAATTATTTGTCAATAAAAGGTAGAATACACAGGTTTATCTTTATTTGTATCATTTTTGTTCCACTTTGGGGGTGGAAGAGCAGAGAAGAAGCATGAATAAAGTGTGCATGACTCTATTAATTTTATTTTATTAATTTTTTTAAAGAAGCACATTGACTAAAATCCATTCTTAGATTAAAATTCAGTTGTATAATTTAGTGACAGTATAGATTTATAGTTAACGAAACTAACTTGAAACCAAATAGTCCATGATTGGGAAAAACATATAAAGGCTAAATCAAGTCAAATGCTTTAACTCATCTAAAATTTCATTTTGTTGAAGGTTGCCTTTTTATTCCCTTTAGTGAGAGTACATATCTGTCCTTGGATATTGTTTCCAGTGATTAAGAAGGCCTGGAGTAAAACACGTCTTGTAGGTGTCTGAACTTTGAAATCATTGCTAATTTATTTTTAAGGCTTTTAAAAAATAAAATATAACCAACATTTATAAATCAGACAAAAAATTTACCTTCAAAAATATTTTATGAGAACTTTCATTCTGGAATGCAAGTGTGTTTTGGTGGGAAGATAAGCAAGGCTGAACAGAAAAGATTTTTGAGTTCAATTGTGATTACAAAAATTATTTGGAGAAAGCCTTTATTAAATGCTAACGTAATCAGGATTCTATTTTCTTTACTCGTAAAACAGCGATGTGCTCACTAATTATAGTAGAATAGTATCTGGTCTACTTTCTAAGACATAGATAGATGCATAGATACAAGAAATGATTTAGATATGTATTTTAAAGATATATAAATGATAAATCGATGGAGAATCTGAAAACACTTGATTGATAAAATGATTAGAAACCAAGTACCCTGCTGCAAAACAACTTTGGGTTCAAGCGACAAATTTTCTTTCACCTCTTTGACGTCAGCCATATCGTTTTTTTAAATTCCAATGTCTCTATAAGCATAGCTGGAAACTAATAGAAAACTCTTGCAGAAATCAGGTATAAATATGGAAATGAATTTTTTACAGGCAACAAAATAGCATCCATTGTTTGCTATAAAAGCAAACTAGTTAAGTCTTCAAGTAGGCAGCATAAATTTGTCAAATTTAAGTATAAGGAGTTGAGCTTAAGCCCATGTAAAATTTGGATAAAAAGGGGTGGTTAGGTGGGTGGAAAGAGATTTTTGTGTTCCTAACCCGATTTGGTTCATTTTTTTTTCTTGCTGTAGTTCTACAACTCCTAGAATATCAACATGTTCCTTTCTGCTTAAGACAAACCTGTTTTGTTTTCTTTTTTAACTGAAGCAGTAATGATGAAAGAATTAACTCCCACCCTCCCATCCCCCACTCCCAGTTAGAAAGACACGTTTTAAACTCCTAGAACTTAGTCACTGCACTTTCTTGGTAAATAGATTTCTTTCTGAGTCATGCTACTCCTGCTGAACACTACTATATTTGTACAGAGATCTAAAAAACTTGATAAGGGCAGGGTAATAAATGGACAAGTTTGTAGTTAAGAGCTCACAAATCAAAAGACTATAATTCACAAGAATCTTCAATCTAACCTTTGCATAGGGTTAACCCCATGCTTTTTATATTTTGTCAGGTGGCCGAGAGTTGAATAATTCAGAGGCTCTGTTGTTGGGTCAAGCCAATGCCACTATATCATCTTTATGTTTTATTATTTCATAGCTACATTTCTTTGCCCTTTAACTTAGTTGCAGTGAAAGAAGCTGATGGGTTTTGTTCTATTATTTAAAATTTGGTCAGTTTTCTCTATAGTTAACAATGGCTTCTCTATATCCTGTTTAATAATTTGATGCACTATAGCTCATTCTTCTTTCTTTTGTCCTTTCTTTTTAAATATTTTAATCAATTCTGATCTCAGATGCAGAAGGAGATCCCAAATGCTAGGAGAGATGATTCAGAGATACAGAGGATCTAGGAGATACACCTCTTTAAGAGAGAGGAAGTACACAGAATAAGAACGAAGTGCAAATGTTACAAAGTATCTGGTTAATTTGATTGACTTGGCAGATAAATGAGATGTATCCTATAACAATATGGCTTTGTTGGATAAATGCCAAGCTTCCACTGTACTGTGCGCAACGTGAGCAATTGTTCTGAATGGTCGAATACAGGTTAATATTGATTGTATGTCTCCTCAGCACTGTATGGCTAGGTCTACACTAATTTAGACTAGACTACCTGCTAGTGTTCCTAGTTTGAAGGAATAATCATTAAACTCACACATTATTGTTTACATTTGTATGTAATGGCTTTTTTCTTTGTAAATATTTCATGAAGGTATCAGTTAGCACATTGGACTTTTATTTAAAGAAGGTCACTTTCTCCTTTGAAATATAAGATTTGGAAACTGGAGTAATTTGCAATTGAACAACAAAATTCCTGAATAATTTTTAAAAATGTCAACACAGAACTTACCGTTTTAATAGGTATTTAATTCATTTTGTAAAAACATTTAATTTTATTTTCCTGGGATTTTACTTATTAGGCAAGAGGAAGTCTAGTTTTATCTGTATGAGTGCCTATAATGTTCTAGATATCATATACAAATATATAAAAGAAATAATGTCTTTTCCTTTAAGAAACAGATTACAAATGAAAACAAATGACTAAACAAAAACAGTTTTCTAGTTGGTTTTTTTTTGTTTCTCAAGAGTCATTTTCAATTTAAAAAATCAAGCATATGAAAAAACAATAAAAAACCATATCCTTCCATGAAAGTAATTAACGTAAGTTTAGGAATAGATGCTTTGAGACATCATTCACGATGTTCTATAATTCATGCAAAGGATGAAAAGCCAAAATACCAGTGATCCTTTTTTTCTGTTAATGAATATGTTGCCATAACATGTTATAATTTTAAGATTAAAATGTGAAAAAATGGGTTAAGGTATAAGTTGTTATAAAAGATTAACCACAGAAAAAATGAATAAAGTTGTAAGAAAACTCACAGAATAGCATTTACCAGTTTTAAGCAACTATCAATCAATATTTTTGCAGGGCTTCTTTAGGTTGTATCTATACCAAGCACCTCCCCACTGGGGTGCCTGCTCACTACAGACAGCTTTTCCCTGTTTCTGCATTTAGAGATTCTGGTCAAAGGTCAAAGGGTAATGCCTGGCCCCTTCTAGGAGTACTCAAACAAAAGGTTCAAATAATCCTTCTGTCCTTCATGATATGCTCCTTATATCTGATTCAAATACTTCCTCATCTTCTGTAATGCATATTTTCTAAATTCTAGATTTCTAGATTCCAACAATTTTATGAGAATCTATCACATTTATCATCAAATACAGTTTCCTTATTCAAATGTAGTCTATTGTGAGCTAGTAGCTCTGTGAGAGGCCATTAAGCTAAGTACCTCACCTTCACTGGACTGGGGTATATTGGAGGATGCCCAGGTACTTGCTTTAAAGGCAGCTCTTTTTGTATAGGGAGCTTCTTTTGGTTTGCAAAACTGAGTGACTCAGTAAGTTGCTCTATTCTTAAAGCCTTCAGAATGGCTTTTAAACTGAGAATAAAGCAACAGGGAAGGCCGTTTATATGATTCTCTAAAAGCTTATGGGAAGCAGGATACATTTATCCAACGGTCTTTCTAAAATTTAAAGAATTGTCCTAGGCAAGATGTGTACCAGTCAGTCCGTGAAGGGCCTTCACTGTGGGAATGGGGTTTGGCTTTGTGCACAAGTGGAACTGCTTCAGATTCAGACGTGGGCAAGGCTGGGAGGGGCCTGGTGGTTCACCTCCTCCTGACCCTCTCCTCTGGCCTCTCTAAAGCATAAGGGGTCTCTTCTCCAAGGCTCCCATGGCACAGTGTAGCAACTTTATTTATAGAACTATATTCTTATTATCTGTTTGTGTCGTATTTGCCCTATTAGTGCATAAATTCATTGAGAACAAGCATCATTTATTGTTTGTTTTCTTGTTTATTTATTTTTCTGGCTTTAGATATTAGCTAGCACAGTACTTGGCTATTTGCTCTTGTTGTTGTTGTTGTTGTTGTCTGTTTGTTTTGGGACTCCACCCAGGCTGGAGTGCAGTGGCCTCATCATAGCTCATTACAACCTTAAATTCCTGGGCTCAGGTGATCTGCCTGCCTCAGCCTCCCAAGTAGCTGGGACCACAGTTACACACCACCATGCCCAGCTAATTTTTAACTTTTTTTGTAAAGTCAGAGTCTTGCTATGTTGCTCAGGTTGGTCTCAAACTCCTGGCCTCAACCAATCCTCTTCTCTTGACCTCCCAAAGTGCTGGGATTACAGGCTTGAGCCAACGCGCCCAGCATGACTATTTGTTGACTCAGTTTTGTTGTGTGCCCATTGCATGCCAGGCACTAAATGAAGGCAATGAAGACACAGATCAAATGACATGTCACAAGCTCTCAAAAAACCCACAGTGTAGAGATGAGCCTAAAGACTAATATGGGATAAGGAGTTTTTGTTTTAAGCTTGACGGGAACACAGGGTAAGAAGCATCTTCGTCTGTGGAGGTACAAGGGATACTTTGCTACACAGTAGACTGATCTTAAGAAATGAAAGGTATGCATGGTGAAATCCCATCTCTACTAAAAATACAAAAAATTAGCTGGGTGTGGTGGCAGGCGCCTGTAGTCCCAGCTACTCAGAAGGTTGAGGCAGGAGAATGGCGTGAACTCGGGAGGCGGAGCTTGCAGTGAGACGAGATGCACCACTGCACTCCAGCCTGGGAGACAGAGCAAGACTCCATCTTAAGAAAAAAAAAAAAAAAAACCAAACGAAAGGTATGTAGATGAAACAACATATACAAAAGCATGAAGGAAAGAGAGAATATGGTGTATCATAGATCTATCGAGTTTAGAATTGCTGAAATGTAAACTAGGAAAGTGTTGTTCAACAATTATAAAGCCCAGCATACAAAGGACCATATACCATATTAAGAAATCTAGACTTCATTCCGTAGTATTTTGAAAGCCAGAGAAGAATCACGAAATTAGGAGGGCATGGCCAAATTTATGTTGAGAAAGATTACTTTGGTGGCAGGAAAGAAAACACACTGGGTGTGTTTGGAAACAGAACAGAGAGAGGCACAAAACCAAATGCAGGAAGACCAGTTGGGGGTGGTTGTGACAGTCATGGTTCAATGATGACATATATTCTCATTGTGCCAATTCATCCTGCATTCAAATTACATTTGTCTGCTACCTAGGCTGTGTGAGAATTTCTGCATATACTTTAAAAATTCAATCCATATTTCAAGTTTATAAGTGCTGTACCCATTTTGGATTTGAAGAAACTAAGGCTCAGGGAGGTTGATACCATGCAAAGGCAGACAACCTCACAGAGATTAAATGGCCTGCCCATGGGGCACACACATTTTACGTGTGGCTTTGGGATACAAACTCCATCTGGGTGAAAGTGATCCTGCTGCCTCAGCCTCCCCAGTAGTTAGGATTACAAACATAAGCCACCATGCCCACCCAGAGCTTTTTATACCACACCCGTGATACTAAAATGAGAGGCAGTGTGATTTACTGTAAAGGTGAATAGACCAGGGATCAGGACATCTAGATTTTGGACAGGGAAGATGGCTCACTCGCATCTGTAATCCCAGCACTTTGGGAGGCCAAGGTGGGAGGATTGCTTGAGGCTAGGCATTCAAGACCAGCCTGGGCAACATAGTAAAACCCTGCCTCTATAAGAGAGAAAAAAAAGACACCTAGATCTTAGGTGGTGCTTTACGCCTCTCTTGTTCTGTCACCTTGAGGGAGTCACTTAATTTCTATGGGCCATACTTTCTGTATCTACAAGGTGTTACACATATTCCCTCCAGTTTAATTTCATGATTCCATGAATTGAATTACACGTATTTAGGATGATGATCCTTTCAGTAGGTTTGTTAGAGCGGGATGGAGTAATAGAATTGGAAAGGAAATTAAATCCATTCAGGAGTGAGATGGTGGAGGTGGTAGAGGAAATTTTTTAAAAGCGACAAATTTGGAAAATACTATGAAGAAACATCTATAGTTCTTAAGACTTAAGTTCTTTAAAAAACTATAGTTTCTTCAGCAAAAGAAAAATCACATTTCAAATTAATTTCAAAGTTATGGGAAAAGGCGAATATCTGGTGACCATTTTGACAATGAAGACAATGAGGGGAGGGGTGCACCTGTAGAGAAAGAAAGGTTTAAATGTATTTTTGTTTATTTGACATATCAGTTTCAAGTGATCAATTGACAAAATACATCTAAATCTTCTTTCTTCTAGAAAATTTACTGGATAAGTCAAAATAAGTTATAAGGCCACAAAGGTTTGAAGAAGAAAAATGCCAAAAAGTGAAAACCTTAATGTGAAAATGCATTTCCTTAAGAAGTAAACATATACAATGTAAAGATCAGAGAATTCTGACACTCAGGGAAATTTTTATATCAAATAACATACAATAAACAACTTTCATCTCAAAGCCTCTTGGGGTTGAATTACCATAGCATGCTAACTGTTCACATTTTTAAATGAATTGTTTCGTGCAACAACATACCTCAGGAGAGACTTCTGTAATTCCAAACTGGGATAAACTTTGATGCAAAACATTGATATTAAGTGAACGAAGAACTTCCTCAGAGGGCAGAGCATCAGAAATTCCTGTTTTTCGGTTTATGGGAGACACAAACAGTTCAATACTGTTCTTCTTTCCCTAATAAAAGCAGAATATTTGTATTTGTTATAGACATTTTAAACAACTTTGGAAAATATTTTTACCTGTCCTTTAGAAACATTAAAGGAAGTCAGAATTCTAGAATTCTAAAAGGCTTTGTGGAGATTACATTTATTAGTTATTCTCTGATAGACTTAATGTTACCCGTCCAAAGTCTAAAATCTTCAAATAGCTTTCTTGCAATTAGTTGCCACCCCCCAAGATGTGTAATTTTATATTTCATTGCATGCTTGCATGCTGATTCATTTACCATTCCATATTGTAATTTTTTGATGTAGATTGTTCAGATGTTCCCTGAGTAATTATGTTTAAAGAAACATTTTAAAATCAAATGAATTAAATAAAGTCCAAAGTAATAGTAAAATTACATATTAGACATCACCACTCTCTCTATTATTTTTATAACTTGTGTTAATGTGAAGGCTTGGCTAGCTAAAGAAGATGGTGCCAGATGATCTTTGAAGTCCTTTTCCTGATACTGTTCTTCACGTCAAGTATGTCACACATTTAAAATTGGTCATTTGGTGGAAATGCATATCTTGTGTAGTGATGTCATGAGACTTTTCCTATTAGTATTACCTCATTAGTTGAAACGGAGTCAGAGAATTTCTTACCATAAATGTCTGATATCCTACACACACACACACACACACACACACACACACACAGAGCAGACAAAACCATGGCGATTGATAATATTATCTTTTACAACTTACACAACACACTAATAGAAGGAAATTATTCTTAGCTTTCTTTCTGACACATGGAGCGCTCTCATGCTAGAAAGTTTTCTTTTAATGTGCTTTATCAGAATTTTAGCTGGTATAAAATGAAGTATCAGTTTACTACTAGCAAGCCAGTAAAAGTTTTTTCATGTTTGCAGAGAACAACAGACAATAACTAAATACTGATGTGAAACATGTTTATAACAATTTAAATAGTTTGTGACCCAATAACAACTACTGTAGGTACAGAGCACTTGTGTTGTGCCTAACATGCTATTTACCTTAAATCTTTTATCTCATTTATTGCTCAAAACACCGCTAAGCGATAGGTATTATGGTTATCTCTATTTTACAAATAAAACGTAAGAGGCTTGCCCACATTCACATACATGGAATATGGCCACACTGGAAATGAAGTATGGTTTTGTCTGTCTCCAAAACACATGATGCTAATCAACATGCTTTGCTATGTCAGGTATTGTAACTCTAGCTATTATAATAACTACTTGGAACCATGCTACTAACATTCTCTGAGGATATGATAAGCATATCCCTTCCTCAGTCTGGCAAATCCCTCCTTCACCCTTGCAAACAGCTATTATGCTCATTAAACCTAATATGTATAAAAGTATATCTAAGATATCTATATCATCTCTCTATATATCTTAGCAAAATATATATGCACAGGTTGATGCATATATATTTTTATATGTATATATTGTATATATATAAAAAATCTAGATCTAGATCCAAGACTTTTTTTTTTTTTTTTGAGATGGAGTTTCGCTCTTGTTGACCAGGCTGGAGTGCAATGGAGTGATCTCTGCTCACTGCAACTTCCACCTCCTGGGTTCAAGTGATTCTCCTGCCTCAGCCTCCTGAGTAGCTGGGATTACAGATGCCTGCCACCATGCCCGGACAATTTTTTGTATTTTAAGTAGTAGAGATGGGGTTTTACCATGTTGGCCAGGCTGGTCTCAAACTCCTGACCTCCAGTTATCCACCCTCCTGGCCTCCCAAAGTTCTGGGATTACAGGCGTGAGCCACCAGGTAACCTTCACTCATTCAGGGGAATGTTGTATTTCTTCTTCTGTGGTATGAGTTAAAACTTTTTAAAAGCTTGTTTACTTCTAGAACATTGTTGATTCACAGAATACAAATTTTTATGAAGAAATGAAACAACTCACTCTCTACACACAGAAAAAATAAAAAGAAACATAAACCCCAAACCAAAACAAAAAGCAAATTCCCTCCATAGTGAATGCAGATGGGTGCAATAGAAAGCTGAGCTCCATGCAGCAGAAGCACAGCAATTTAAGGCCGGGGGAACATGGAGTCCTTGCTTAGACTCCCATTGTAGTGGACATTAAGAGCAATTTAAAACCTGTACAGTGATCCCAAAGTTCCTTTTCACGTAAAACTGAGGTGACTAGCTTTTTACAGAAAGACAGTCTGAATTTACTTTTTTTTTGGCCTTTGCTCACGCCCACTTTCCAGTGCAGATGGGAACATGTAGTTGCATGAAATCCAGGTTCCCAAACACCGAGGAAAGAGAGGAAATAATGGATGTGGGTGATTGACATATAGGCCTAGACTGGGCCCTATACAACAGATCCTTTGGGTTTACTTTTTTTTTTTTTTTTTACTTTACCCACTCAGATGCCCATTCAAGTTTTCTCTTGGTTTTCCTGGACTACCAATTCCTGCATTCCACCTGGGCTGCAGTCCTCAGGGTCAGTTCTTTATTCTTTATTTAAAATGCCCTGCCTTGTGCACTCAATGTCCATTGTTCTATTGATATACTTGAAAGTATATCAATAATGTCTGGAAACTGCCTCACCTGATATACTTGAAAGTATATCAATAATGTCTGGAAACTGCCTTACCTGATATAGAAGCTTTCACTCTAATGGAGAATATTTTCGGAGTAGTGTCAGGTTGGTAAGGCAAGTGTTTTGGGCTCTTTCATACTTACCACAGGACCTAGCCTTGAACTATGACAGAGTTAACAAACTTCCTCTATAAAGGGCCAGATGATAAACAGTTTAGGCTTCATGAGCTAATCTTTTGCAACTACTGAACTCTGCCACTGTAATATAAAAGCCACCATGGGCAATGGGTAGATGAGCGGATATAGCTTGTTTCATAAAATTTTATTTGCAAAAACATGACGTGCCGGATTTGGCTCATTAGCCATACAACTATAGCATGAGCCCTTTAGTGATTAAAAAAACCACACACACGGCTTGAATTTTGGAAATGCGAAATGTGGGTATCTTACAATGAGGCGATTGATGTGCACTTGCTGGGGTAAGAGTCCTAAAGCTGCAGCCACTCCTTGGCGGAAGATCCGAAGCAAGGTTATGTTCAGCTTGTTTACATCCATTTGCAGTGTCTAGAAAATAAGGACAAAAATAAATCCAAATTATAGTATTAATAAGTCTTTTGTTCACGACATTCAGTTCTTGACTCATGACTGACCATAGTTTCTGTGACTCTGCTAAGTTTACACTAATAATGCTTTATTGCATTTTTGATAGAAATAAAATTATAGGAACATTGCATGTGATATTTTAAATGGTATTAGTTAAAAAGATGTATTATAGGGGTGGAGCCAAGATGGCCAAATAGGAACAGCTCCGGTCTACAGCTCCCAGTGTGAGTGATGCAGAAGATGGGTGATTTCTGCATTTCCATCTGAGGTACCAGGTTCATCTCATTAGGGAGTGCCAGACAGTGGGCGCAGGACAGTGGGTGCAGTGCACCGTGCGCGAGCCGAAGCAGGGTGAGGCACTGCCTCACTCGGGAAGTGCAAGGGGTCAGGGAGTTCCCTTTCCTATTCAAAGAAAGGGGTGACAGACGGCATCTGGAAAATCGGGTCACTCCCACCCCAATACTGAGCTTTTCTGACGGGCTTAAAAAATGGCACACCAGGAAATTATATCCCTCACCTGGCTTGGAGGGTCCTATGCCCACGGAGTCTTGCTGATTGCTAGCACAGCAGTCTGAGATCAAACTGCAAGGTAGCAGTGAGGCTGGGGGAGGGGTGCCCGCCATTGCCCAGGCTCACTTAGGTAAACAAAGCAGCCGGGAAGCTCCAACTGGGTGGAGCCCACCACAGCTCAAGGAGGCCTGCCTGCCTCTGTAGGCTCCACCTCTGGGGGCAGGGTGCAGACAAACAAAAAGACAGCAGTAACCTCTGCTGACTTAAATGTCCCTGTCTGACAGCTTTGAAGAGAGCAGTGGTTCTCCCAGCATGCAGCTGGAGATCTGAGAATGGGTAGACTGCCTCCTCAAGTGGGTCCCTGACCCCTGAGCAGGCTAACTGGGAGGCACCCCCCCAGTAGGGGCAGACTGACACCACACACAGCTGGGTACTCCTCTGAGACAAAACTTCCAGAGGAACGATCAGACAGCAGCATTCGCAGTTCACGAACATCCGGTGTTCTGCAGCCACCGCTGCTGTTACCCAGGAAAACAGGGTCTGGAGTAGACCTCTAGCAAACTCCAACAGACCTGCAGCTGAGGGTCCTGTCTGTTAGAAGGAAAACTAACAAACAGAAAGGACATCCACACCAAAAACCCATGTGCACATCACCATCATCAAAGACCAAAAGTAGATAAAACCACAAAGATGGGGAAAAAACAGAGCAGAAAAACTGGAAACTCTAAAAAGCAGAGCGCCTCTCCTCCTCCAAAGGAACACAGCTCCTCACCAGCAACGGAACAAAGCTGGACAGAGAATGACTTTGACGAGTTGAGAGAAGAAGGCTTCAGACAATGAAACTACTCCAAGCTACAGGAGGAAATTCAAACCAAAGGCAAAGAAGTTGAAAACTTTGAAAAAAATTCAGACGAATGTATAACTAGAATAACCAATACAGAGAAGTGCTTAAAGGAGCTGATGGAACTGAAAACCAAGGCTCGAGAACTACGTGAAGAATGCAGAAGCCTCAGGAGCTGACGCGATCAACTGGAAGAAAGGGTATCAGTGATGGAAGATGAAATGAATGAAATGAAGCGAGAAGGGAAGTTTAGAGAAAAAAGAATAAAAAGAAATGAGCAAAGCCTCCAAGAAATATGGGACTATGTGAAAAGACCAAATCTACGTCTGATTGGTGTACCTGAAAGTGATGGGGAGAATGGAACCAAGTTGGAAAACACTCTGCAGGATATTATCCAGGAGAACTTCCCCAATCTAGCAAGGTAGGCCAACATTCAGATTCAGGAAATACAGAGAATGCCACAAAGATACTCCTCAAGAAGAGCAACTCCAAGACACATAATTGTCAGATTCACCAAAGTTGAAATGAAGGAAAAAATGTTAAGGGCAGCCAGAGAGAAAGGTCGGGTTACCCACAACGGGAAGCCCATCAGACTAACAGCGGATCTCTCAACAGAAACTCTACAAGCCAGAAGAGAGTGGGGACCAATATTCAACATTCTTAAAGAAAAGAATTTTCAACCCAGAATTTCATATCCAGCCAAACTAAGCTTCATAAGTGAAGGAGAAATAAAATACTTTACAGACCAGCAAATGCCGAGAGATTTTGTCACCACCAGGCCTGCCCTAAAAGAACTTCTGAAGGAAGTGCTAAACATGGAAAGGAACAACCTGTACCAGCCACTGCAAAATCATGCCAAAATGTAAAGACCATTGAGACTAGGAAGAAACTACATCAACTAATGAGCAAAATAATCAGCTAACATCATAATGACAGGATCAAATTCACACATAACAATATTAACTTTAAATGTAAATGGACTAAATGCTCCAATTAAAAGACACAGACTGGCAAATTGGATAAAGAGTCAAGACCCATCAGTGTGCTGTATTCAGGAAACCCATCTCATGTGCAGAAACACACATAGGCTCAAAATAAAGGGATGGAGGAAGATCTACCAAGCAAATGGAAAACAAAAAATTACAGGGGTTGCAATCCTAGTCTCTGATAAAACAGACTTTAAACCAACAAAGATCAAAAGAGACAAAGAAGGCCATTACATAATGGTAAAGGGATCAATTCAACAAGAAGAGCTAACTATCCTAAATATATATGCACTCAATACAAGAGCACCCAGATTCATAAAGCAACTCCTGAGTGACCTACAAAGAGACTTAGACTCCCACACAATAATAATGGGAGACTTTAACACCCCACTGTCAACATTAGACAGATCAACGAGATAGAAAGTTAACAAGGATACCCAGGAATTGAACTCAGCTCTGCACCAAGCAGACCTAATAGACATCTACAGAATTCTCCATCCCAAATCAACAGAATATACATTTTTTTCAGCACCACACCACACCTATTCCAAAATTGACCACATAGTTGGAAGTAAAGCTCTCCTCAGCAAATGTAAAAGAACAGAAATTATAACAATTGTCTCTCAGACCACAGTGCAATCAAAGTAGAACTCAGGATTAAGAAACTCACTCAAAACCACTCAACTACATGGAAACTGAACAACCTGCTCCTGAATGACTACTGGGTACATAACGAAATGAAGGCAGAAATAAAGATGTTCTTTGAAACCAATGAGAACAAAGACATGACATACCAGAATCTCTGGGACACATTCAAAGCAGTGTGTAGAGGGAAATTTATAGCACTAAATGCCCACAAGAGAAAGCAGGAAAGATCCAAAACTGACACCCTAACATCACAATTAAAAGAACTAGAAAAGCAAGAGCAAACACATTCAAAATCTAGCAGAAGGCAAGAAATAACTAAAATCAGAGCAGAACTGAAGGAAATAGAGACACAAAAAACCCTTCAAAAAATTAATGAATCCAGGAGCTGGTTTTTTGAAAGGATCAACAAAATTGATAGACTGCTAGCAAGACTAATAAAGCAAAAGAGAGAAGAATCAAATAGATGCAATAAAAAATGATAAAGGGGATATCACCATCGATCCCACAGAAATACAAACTACCATCAGAGAATACTACAAACACCTCTACGCAAATAAACTAGAAAATCTAGAAGAAATGGATAAATTCCTCGACACATGCACTTTCCCAAGACTAAACCAGGAAGAAGTTGAATCTCTGAATAGACCAATAATAGGATCTGAAATTGTGGCAATAATCAACAACTTACCAACCAAAAAGAGTCCAGGACCAGATGGATTCATAGCCGAATTCTACCAGAGGTACAAGGAGGAACTGGTACCATTCCTTCTGAAACTATTCCAATCAATAGAAAAAGAGGGAATCCTCCCTAACTCGTTTTATGAGGCCAGCATCATCCTGATACCAAAGCCGGGCAGAGATACAACCAAAAAAGAGAATTTTAGACCAATATCCTTGATGAACATTGATGCAAAAATCCTCAATAAAATACTGGCAAACCGAATCCAGCAGCACATCAAAAACCTTATCCACCATGATCAAGTGGGCTTCATCCCTGGGATGCAAGGCTGGTTCAATATACGCCAATCAATAAATGTAATCCAGCATATAAACAGAGCCAAAGACAAAAACCACATGATTATCTCAACAGATGCAGAAAAAGCCTTTGACAAAATTCAACAACCCTTCATGCTAAAAAGTCTCAATGAATTAGGTATTGATGGGACGTATCTCAAAATAATAAGAGCTATCTATGACAAACCCACAGCCAATATCATACTGAATGGGCAAAAACTGGAAGCATTCCCTTTGAAAACTGGCACAAGACAGGGATGCCCTCTCTCACCACTCCTATTCAACATAGTGTTGGAAGTTCTGGCCAGGGCAATTAGGCAGGAGAAGGAAATAAAGGGTATTCAATTAGGAAAAGAGGAAGTCAAATTGTCCCTGTTTGCAGATGACGTGATTGTATATCTAGAAAACCCCATTGTCTCAGCCCAAAATCTCCTTAAGCTGATAAACAACTTCAGCAACGTCTCAGGATACAAAATCAATGTACAAAAATCACAAGCATTCTTATACACCAATAACAGACAAACAGAGAGCCAAATCATGAGTGAACTCCCATTCACAATTGCTTCAAAGAATATAAAATACTTAGGAATCCAACTTACAAGGGACGTGAAGGACTTCTTCAAGGAGAACTACAAACCACTGCTCAATGAAATAAAAGAGGATACAAACAAATGGAAGAACATTCCATGCTCATGGGTAGGAAGAATCAATATCGTGAAAATGGCCAACTGCCCAAGGTAATTTATAGATTCAATGCCATCCCCATCAAGCTACCAATGACTTTCTTCACAGAATTGGAAAAAACGACTTTAAAGTTCATATGGAACCAAAAAAGAGCCCGCATCACCAAGTCAATCCTAAGCCAAAAGAACAAAGCTGGAGGCATCATGCTACCTGACTTCAAAGTATACTACAAGGCTACAGTAACCAAAACAGCATGGTACTGGTACCAAAACAGAGATATAGATCAATGGAACAGAACAGAGCCCTCAGAAATAACGCCACATATCTACAACTATCTGATCTTTGACAAACCTGACAAAAACAAGCAATGGGGAAAGGATTCCCTATTTAATAAATGGTGCTGGGAAAACTGGCTAGCCATATGTAGAAAGCTGAAACTGGATCCCTTCCTTACACCGTATACAAAAATTAATTCAAGATGGAATGAAGACTTAAACATTAGACCTAAAACCATAAAAACCCTAGAAGAAAACCTAGGCATTACCATTCAGGACATAGGCATGGGCAGGGACTTCATGTCTAAAACACCAAAAGCAATGGCAACAAAAGCCAAAATTGACAGATGGGATCTAATTAAACTAAAGAGCTTCTGCACAGCAAAAGAAACTACCATCAGAGTGAACAGGCAACCTACAAAATGGGAGAAAATTTTCGCAACCTACTCATCTGACAAAGGGCTAATATCCAGAATCTACAATGAACTCAAACAAATTTACAAGAAAAAAACAAACAACCCCATCAAAAAGTGGGCAAAGGATATGAACAGACACTTCTCGAAAGAAGACATTTATGCAGCCAAAAGACACATGAAAAAATGCTCACCATCACTGGCCATCAGAGAAATCCAAATCATAACCACAATGAGATACCATCTCACACCAGTTAGAATGGCAATCATGAAAAAGTCAGGAAACAACAGGTGCTGGAGAGGATGTGGAGAAATAGGAACACTTTTATACTGTTGGTGGGACTGTAAACTAGTTCAACCATTGTGGAAGTCAGTGTGGTGATTCTTCAGGGATCTAGAACTAGAAATACCATTTGACCCAGCCATCCCATTACTGGGTATATACCCGAAGGACTATAAATCATGCTGCTATAAAGACACATGCACACATAGGTTTATTGCGGCACAATTCACGATAGCAAAGACTTGGAACCACCCAAATGTCCAACAATGATAGACTGGATTAAGAAAATGTGGCACATATACACCACGGAATACTATGCAGCCATAAAAAATGATGAGTTCATGTCCTTTGTAGGGACATGGATGAAATTGGAAATCATCATTCTCAGTAAACTATCACAAGAACAAAAAACCAAACACCGCATATTCTCACTCATAGGTGGGAATTGAACAATGAGAACGCATGGACACAGGAAGGGGAACATCACACTCTGGGGACTGTTGTGGGGTGGGGGGAGGGGGGAGGTATAACTTTAGGAGATATACCTAATGCTAAATGACGAGTCAATGTGTGCAGCACACCAGCATGGCACAGGTATACATATGTAACTAACCTGCACATTGTGCACATGTACCCTAAAACTTAAAGTATAATAATAATAAATTAAAAAAAATAAAAATAAAAATAAAAAATGTATTATATACACCACGGAACATTATGCAGCCATAAAAAGAATGAAATTATGTTCTTTGCAGCACATGGTTGCAGCCAGACCATTATCCCAAGCAAAGTAATGCAGGAACAGGAAACCATATACTGCATGTTCTCGCTTATAAGTGGGAGCTGAACATTGAGTACCCATGGACATAAAGATGAGAGCAATGGACACTGGAAACTGCTAGAGGAGAGAGGGAGGGAAGGGGGTGAGGGACTGCTTAATGTGTGCTGTGCTCACTGCCTGGGTGATGGGATCATCTGCACTCTAAATCTCAGTGTTATGATCCAGTGTTCCCATGTCGCAAACCTGCACATGTACCCCCTGAATCTAAAATAAAAGTAGATTTTTTAAAAGATGGTATATTATATAATAATGCAATTTGTCTAGTTATAATAAAAAGCACAAATTAATGGTCAATTCATAAAGAATTTCATTGAAATGTGCCTTGAATAATTTTGCTTTAGTTTAGTTCCAGATGACAGAATGGAATCTGTGGCCAAGTGTATTTCAGTTACCCATCTTCAATTTGTGTTCATACAAGTCACAGAGAGAAAGATGCTGTGTAAGTTCCATAAGGCCTGTCTTGGCAGTTTCTATACATAGTGATTTGCTGCCAGTGCAAGGCAAAAGAATGAGGTGCAAGAATACATTTTCAAACTCTGGTAAAAATGCCAGTGGTACTGATGATTTGGTCTAAGATAAACAATTCTTATTCAGTTGTTTGGGCAAACACTCAGCTTTCAGGTTTGCTTAGGAAAAAATCTAAATATTAAAGAATTCCTAAAATAAAATCAAATTATGATAATATCATAATTATCATAATAGTAATAATAACCCTCATTGAAGCCCCAGCATGATTACTACACTGAAACCATGAAGTAGTTTACTGTATGTATTTTCAAAAATGCATCATTAATCATTTGAGAGATACTCAAGGTAGGGAAACCAAATCTTTATGCATTTCTTTTATTCTTATAATACTTAATTCACTAATTTGAACACAGTAGGCTATCAATAACTGTTGAATGGCTGCAACATCACCTGTTCTGTAAAGCTAGGCATACTTCTGAGTACATGCTTCTCTAATAACGAGATTGGTTTACATGTGCAATCTCCTATAGAGTAGGAACTCTTTAGGGGAACTTCCCTCAGCTTGCTTTAAAAAGAGATTAATACTGTTTCAAGGATTTATAGTCTCATAAGGAAATACCATAATATATCCTCTATTTTTTACCTGCAAGTATATTCTCTATTTTGTACCTGCAAGTAGGTAATAAATAAGTGATTGGAAACTGGATTAAATGCTCAATGCTATAGGAATCAGAGAGAATTTGGAAAGTCAAAAGAGGTATAGGGTTCCCAGTCAAGATGATGGGCCCAGCTAAAGCTCCAGCCTGCATTTCCACCTTAGGGTCTCTCAATGCTTGCATGGAGGCAGGGGCCCTAAGATTTGGTTAATTTAGGTTAACTGGACTCCTTGTGAAAAATTAAGATCCAGAAAAGGGCAGAATCATTGAAAAAAACTACCTAAGAGAGCCCAGTAATAGGCAACAATTTGCTTCTGGGGAGGAGAAATAAGAATGATGTTGGAGTATATAGAAAGCTATATCAAACACAATCAGTAACACTTTAAAATTTCTTAAAATTTATCTTACTTTTTTTTTTTAAAGCTTAAAACAACAGAAATTTCTTGTCTTGTCGTACTAGAGGCTGAAAGTCTGAATCAAAGTGTCAGTGGGGCCATGTTCCCTCTTAAATTTGTAGGGGAGAATTCTTCCTTGCTTCTTCTAGCTTCTGGTGTTTGCCAGCAATCCTTGGGATTCCTTGGCTTACAGATATATCACTCCAATCTTTGCATCTGTCATCACTTGGCTTTCTCCTCCCTGTGTCTTCACATCTTCCCTCTGAGTGTCTGTGTCCAAATTTTCCCTTTTTATAAGGGCCTCCTTATATTGGATTAGGAGCCCACCCTACTCCAATAAGACCTCTTGTTAACTTTTGTTACACCTACAACAACCTTATTTTCAAATAAGGTCACATTCTTAGGTACTGGAAGGCTAGAACTTCAACATATGAATTCTGGGGTGGTGGTGAGGTGGGATGTAATTCCACCTTTAACGAGGAGAAAGTCAGAATTCTGAGGAAAGAAGCTGCTAACTTGTAGCCAGAGAATTGACCAAGAACCTTAGTAATTTTGCACATTTTCTTCTGTTTTCTTTTAGGCTCTGAGTCAATACAAATAGGAAGTTCAACTGGTTCTCTGGGTGTTCATTCCTGGTTGGAGAGCTGTTTGGGAGGCTGGGAAGGTCCATTAGAAGCATAATTCTATTCCAGAGGTGGCTTGGCAGATGGAGCATATCATGGGTAAAGGCAGTGGTAAAGTCTTGGTGAGGCAAAAATAAAAGAGGTACATGAATCCAGACACAATTTGAAATAGATCTTTCTGTTCCAGGTTAATTTCTCAGCATGTCACAGAAAGCAATTCCTACTAGACCTGAAGAAAGTGGCTTCTCTCTTAACAGAATGTTATCTTCTTCTAGAGAGTAATATGTTTTTATTAAATAAAAAGCATCTAATAATACACAAGTGTTTGCTACATTATTTTCTGTATTTTTAATAGCCTAAACATGCATCCATTATATAACAGAATGTTTTAATGCAGAAAGTAAGACTTGAAGCCAACCTTAAAGGACAAGTAGGATTTGGAAATGCAGTGATCAGGAAAGTAGCATTATACTGTTAAGCACAATATACGCATCTACCTGGCATACCTGGGAGACTAGAAAAACTCAGTACACCTGGTCATCCTGAGAAACAGAGGCTTCCTTTCATCCATGGCCTGTTTTCATCTCTGCCAGACTACAGAAGCTGCCATTAAAGATGAGACACTGTATTGGAGACTCTGTCTACTACCCTTCCCTTGCAAGGCCAAAGATGGATTCCTTAGTTTTCTCAAATGGTGATGAGTAACCTCTGTCTCACCAGCAGTGTTTGTCAGGCAGGGTGAGCTGGCACACAGTGTGCCTGAATCCCCAGAGGCAGGATTTGGAGCCAATTGTCTATGCTGGGAACCCACAAGCCCCCTCAAGGGGGTTGTGTACACACTGCAGAACTCAATTCCCAGGGGCATGATTAACTTGAGGCTTGTAACTGTGGAAACAGTATTACAATTTCAGACTGAAATGGTAAATGGGAAGTGAAATGGGAACTAAAGATTTAAAAATCACTGAAAAAGGCAACTTTGCAAAAATATGAAAGCTGTACAAAAGCTGTACATTTGAAACAGAAATTTAGACTACCCAACTATAGTGAAGAAGTGAGTTGAAGTAATTAGTTGAAATTGAAATCATCTGGTTCATTGCATCAAAACATTTGAATGATTTTCCTCAGTTCTCTGCTTGTCTGAGAAAAGCTGGATTGATTTTGTAGAGCATGCACAGATTTCTGACTCTTCCCCATAAAAATAGTGATGCTAAAATATAGTACAAACAGATATCTATGTATTTGAAGGCCTAATATATGCCAGGCATTATATATGAGTGCAATTTGAGAAAAAGAAAGGATTCTAGATAAAAATGGGAATTTTATTTCAGACAAAATAAAAAATATATGACTTTATATAGTTAGAAGATATATGCTACCTCCTTCTGTCTGGATAGATGCTAGAAATGCACAGCCTCTCCTCATCCTATTATGTGAAACCATAACAAGTATGACAGGATATAAATTTTCACAGCAGTAACAAGGCAACAGCTTTCAAGTTGCTGTACAACATTCTGCGATATATTTTTGTTTGGATGCTAAACCCATTTGGTCATTTTTAACATTTAACATACAAATGATTTAATATTTTAATTTCAAAGAGATTAAAATGTTCTTTCCAAATGCAAATGTTAAGCCACTTTACAACAGTAAATAATTTCATATAGTTACTACATAAGAACAATTGAGTATTTTTATTGTTATTACAAATATATAAACATACAGAAAAAAACATACAAAATTCAAAGTCTTCCAATTCTACCTATATTTAAATATACCAGGCCTCTGTCTTGTTAGATTCCTTTGTCAGTTCCCCACTACTGTTCCCCTCCACAAAGGAAATACTATTTTATGACAAGACTTTCTTTCTTTGGTTCCCAGACTGTCCACCAAAGTAGTTAAAGCCTATGGGCCTTAGCTACAAGTTGAGGTGATAGGATTGATGAAATGTAGCACTTTCAGGTACCAGCATTATGTTTGAATTATAAGTATGTGATTAGCTTTTAGCTATTTATTTTGTAAAGGATAATTGAATTATTTTTGCCTAGCAGGGAGGCAGTTATTCCCCTCCTGAAGTTATTAGGCAGCCTGGACTTTCATTTGGTCATACCCAGTAAGAGTCAGGACCACACCCAGTGGTCCAGTTAGTGGGCAAAGGACAAATGTCCATCTTTCTTCCTAAGAGATGCCTCAAGGCTCCTTAGAGAAGTGCTGTCTCAATTCCCAACAGCCACAACAGGACCAAAGCTTCCTTTTGGACCAAAAGCTTGCTAGAAGAAATCCATCCACTTCTAACTCAAATGTGCCCCCCAACCCTTTTTTTTTTAACCTGGAATCTTTAACTCCATTCTTGGCCAAGGAGTTGGAATGGCAAGAGATTTCCAGGAATAAAAGCAAAAGGTTCTCTGTTTATGCCTTTGAACTGAGTAGAGAACCCTGACCTGTAAGAGACATTTTATACTTTCACCCCTTCCCTTCTCACAATTCTCTGTACTTGTCCTCTGCTATTAGTTACAGATTAATTATTTTTATTTCTATATTACACTTTTCCACCTTTCTCATGGTCTTACACCTGCTTCCCTCTTCCTGAATGTCCCACTTACACTTCAAACTCAACATTACTCAAACTGAACTTACCTTTCTCCTTCTTCCTATCCACAATCAAATTTGCTTCTCTTTCTACATTCACATAATGGAATGAGCTATCATATTTGGGTATCATCCCGACTCTTCTTTCTTTATTCTTTACACCACCACCACCATGACATCCAATGAATAGTCAAGTTCTGTCTATTCTACCTGCTACATAGTCCTTGAATGTTGAACCCATATTTTCTTTATCTATATTTCCATCGTTTTAGTTCAGATCATCACCATGACTAACTGGACTATTTGGCTAGAATCCTAATGGGTTGCCAGTTTTCTGTTGTCTCTAATTAATTCCCCATATGGACATCATAGTTATCTGTGTAAAATACTATCCCAATCAAGCTACTATTCTGTTCAAAATACTCTGAAAAAATCTCATTTTCTAATGAATGATCTTAACTCCTCCATTCACCAAATTTGCCCTGTCCTTCCAGTCTTAACCTCTTACACCTTTCCACCACACATGTCATACTCCAGGCATCCCTAAGGTTTATTAAACATGCCATGTCCTTTTCACATTGTCAGCGCACACTGGGATCAGTGCTAGGGGCTCTTTCTTCTCCTTGGAGACTCAGCCTTTTTGCTACCTGGAATCTTTAACTCCAGGTAGAAGAGTTAAAGATTCCAATTCAAGATCCATGGTTGGCAAAGACCATTCTGCCAGCCTTCCCTGACTTCTCCCCCTTCTTTTGTTGTTCCTTTCAGTTCTCCAGTAGTACTGTGTTGGACTTTAGGATTTTTTGTTTACATTTTTATAAAAATGTCATGCTTATTACAACAAAATTTAAGGTACAGATGGATATATGGTAAAAAGTGAAAATATGCTTCCCCTTCCTAGCCCTTCATCCTAATCTGCAGAAATAATCCTGCTAACCATATCTTGTGTATACTTCCAAATATTTTCTATGTGTACATGGTATAAAACAATATGTATATATCATACATAATATATATTACTATTAAATACAAATAGGATTGAACTATACATTTTGTTCCACAACTTGCTTTTTTCACTAATATATCTGAGATAGAGTTCTATATTTATAATATACACCATCATCAAATATCATGCTTTGATTCTTATAATTTCTTATTTTTAACAGATTAGTTTATTCCATTCACTTCTGTTATTTCAACAGATTTAGATGTGTTTTATTGCTTTGCTATTTTATGTTTTTTTGTTTTTATTCTTCCTTGGTTTTCTGTCTTTTGCTATATTGTCTTTTTTTAGTTGTTATTCTACATTTTTTCTTCCCATGTCTATATTATAACATAAAATAAGGCATGAAAATATATTTAAGCCATTATTTCTCGATTTATAAAATTTAGGAAGTATTTATTAACTTCTGCTATGAAAGATGAGAAAATATGCCACTCTTCCCACCAATTCTCATAACCTCCCAGTTTTTGTAATTATATTATTATTTCTATATTGTTATATCTAATGCTATTGACATTATATTCTGTGTATTAGAGACTACCCAGAATTCTCCATGATCAAGATAAGTAAAAGTAAAGTGATACCTTCAGTCTTACGCAGTTAACAATGAGGATGCCTTCTCCACCCTCTCTTTCTCTCTTCCTTCTGTCTGCAAGCTGGATGGGTCCAGGGTCACCCTAAAACTGCATTAAAAATGGTGGAGCTACACAAAGGAAGACATCTGAGCCCCCAGATCACTGCGTGGAGAAGAGGGTCCCACTCAGAAACCCACATTAAATAGTGATATGAGTTAAAAACAAATTTTTATTGTGTTAAGCCACTAAGATATGGGTATGTGTTAACACTGTTTATGCCAATGAATATATGCTGAAACCATAATTTCTACAGTTCTATAGTGATAGTTATATATTCAAATGGATTCAATGCTCATGACCAGTCTTTTATTTTTAGAAGGATGTCACCATTCTTGAATTCTATATTTTGATTTATCTGTTTTTCCGTTGGGTTTCATATCAAATCGTTTCTTTCAAGTGAGGCTCATGAGTGCTCTATTTCCTGAGGCATTATATGTTTGTGAATATATTTATGGTGCTTTTAACAATAAATAACAGCTTGGCTGGATATTAAACCCCTGATTCAATCTTTATTTCTATTTTTTTTTCTCTTTGAACTCTGCTGCTATTTTCCAATGCCTCCTGGCATTGAGAGTTGCTGTGAAAAATACTGTGGCCTGAGGCTAGTCTGTCTTGCCTTTCCCGCCCCTCATCTCATAGAAGTCTTTATCTTTAAAGTTAGAAAACTTCACCAGGATATTTCTTTGGGTTGATAGTGCCTGTAATGTGGTATGCCGTTATAGTCTACAGATTCCAGAGCCTATTTCAGTAATATTTTCTCCTATTATGCATTTGAATGATTTTTCATCTAAACATTTTGGTCTCATCTTCAAAGACACTAATTATGCAACTATATATTCTTCATCTTTCTATCTCAGCACATTATTTTATGTGCTTATTTTCTCTAATCACTTGTATGTTTTTATTCAGCTAAAATTCTCTGAGGTCTGCACTCTGTCCTTACGTTTTTTCAGCAGAATCTTTTCTATTTCTTTTGTTTTAAATGTGATTTCAATTTCTCTAATGGTTTTTTTTACTACCATCATTTCACTTCTGAGTTCTGTCAATTTATTCTTTGTGATTGTTGTAGACAAGACATGGACTGTCTTGATTGCATCAGACAGGAGATGACACAAAACTTGTGTTTATAGTTTCTTGGTCTTTTGCATTCATTTTTGTTTTTGTTTGTTTTTTAGACAGAGTTTTCACTCTTGTTGCCTAGGCTGGAGTGCAGTGGCACGATCTCAGCTCACTGCAACCTCCACCTCCCAGGTTCAAGTGATTCTCCCGCCTCAGTCTCCCAAGTAGCTGGGATTACAGGCATGCACCACCACACCCAGCTAATTTTTTTGTATTTTTAGTAGAGACAGGGTTTCACCACGTTGGCCACTTGGTCTTGAACTCCTGACCTCAGGTGATCCGCCCACCTCAGCCTCCCAAAGTGCTGGGTTTACAGGCGTGAGCCACCCTGCCCAACCCTCCATTCATTTTTAAATCTTTTTTTTTTTTTTCTTTCAGGAGTTCAGCTTCTGTTTCTCTCTTAAAATCCTGCAATAACTTTCTATCCTGTTTAGAGTTAAATTCCATCATGTGGGCTCTCAAGGCCCTGCTTTATCTGGCTCCTATTAACTGTGAGCTTCATCTCATAGACCTTTTTCAAGCCACTCTGTCCTTTTTCCAGTTCCTCAAGCCAGCTATGCTCATTTTTACCTTATGGGCTTGGCATGCACCTGCCTGCTGCCTGGGGAAGTGTTCAAGATTATTGGGTGGTGCCTCCTTCTGGTTGTTCAGCTCGGTCTTAACATCACTTCCTCAGAGAGGCCTTCCCAGCCTGACCACTCTCTATCAGATCACCCTGCTTTCTTTTCCTCATAGCATTTATCACTATCTGACAGTTTCTTGTTTACTTGTTTATTGTATATTCTTACTTTACAAAATGTGGGCTCCATTGGTGCGGGTCCATGTCAGTCTGGTTCTCTGCTGTCTCCTCAAGACCCAAAACAGTGCCTGGCACATAGTAGGTATTTAATAAATTCTTGTAAAATGAAGGAACACATGAGTCATGATAACCAACACTGTAGTTACCAAGTGAAAGCATCTGAGTTATATGATAGGCTTGGAAAGGGTAACAAACCCAGGCCTCATGCTTGAGGAAGGTATGTTCAATTTAGTTTACCTGTAATACCTAATCATTAAAAAACACACAGAATTGATTTAGCATAATTTGTATTCTATTTGGAATTAACATGTCTCTGACACTTTGACTACTATAACATTTAAGAGGGAGCAAAATCAAAAGTTAGTCTCATCAACTTTTTGAAACTCACTTTTTTTTTTTTTTTTTAAGACAGAGTCTCGCTCTGTTGCCAGGCTGGAGTGCAGTGGTGCAATCTTGGCTCACTGCAACCTCCGCCTACTGGGTTTAAGTGATTCTCCTGCCTCAGCCTCCCGAGTAGCTGGGACTACAGGTGCCCGCCACCACGCCCAGCTAGTTTTCGTATTTTTAGTAGAGACGGGGTTTCACCATGTTGGCCAGGATGGTCTTGATCTCTTGACCTTGTAATCCACCTGCCTTGGCCTCCCAAAGTGCTGGGATTACAGGCGTGAGCCACTGCACCTGGCTGAAACTCACTTTTAGTAGGCAATATCAATATATATTTTATGCTATATTGGTTGTAAATTAAATTCAAATGTATCCAGTGTTAGTGCCCATTTCTTGGTAATTTGAGAGTTTTAAAATTTACCTTTCTAATTATATAAGTTAATGCATATGATAGAAAATTTATAAAATATAATGATTAGAAAAAAGAAATAAGGATTATTTATTTTGGGATAATCATGTATCCCATCACCCTGGGATAAGGTTGTGGTATTTTTAGTGTTCGTTTTTTTCCTGATACATAGGTTATATATATCACATAATGTACATATGCATATATGAATATATATGCATATACCTACACATATCATACAAATATTTATCCATTTTCATGTGATGCTATAACTACCACATTTCTATGGCTTTCCCCTTTACATGATATTGGGAGGAAATGCTTTATTCCCCAGCCCTGATGTTTTATTCTGTGTGGTAGCAGTTTTAATAGAATAATATTCCTGGATTCTTCCTCTTGTCAGTCTCCCTAGAAGAGGAAAAGTGACTTGTGTAACTGGTGCATTTGGAATAAGATAGTGGGGCATGTGCAGGTCTGTGCTTTCCTTTAGGGTTCTGCCTACCTGTAAAGACCATATAATCTGGTCTGTTCTTTGCAAGTGGTAAAGTAAGCCCAAAGGCATTGTCCCTGCAGGAGAGGGCTGTGGTTTACCATTGCTGCCTGTGACTCGTGAGAAAATTTGCTTGAAGGAGGTGCAGTCATAAAAGAATATCACTTTCGTGATTTGAAGTCACAAATTCAGCAGCTCTATCAGCAATATAATTGACATTTTGATCTCTGTAGGCCCAGTTCCTACGTCTTTTTCAGGCAAGAGAGACAGCTCCTATGTCTTGGTCCACTAAAACACCAACATATGGCACCAAAAAGTCAGACAAAAAAATGGGCTGACAACTTTACAACTTTTCTTGTTAGGTAGCCTTATTTCAGCACAGAGATCTATGCTTGTAGACAGGTCAGAGAAACATCATGGTAAATGGTGTTATGGAAGAAGTCAGGAGTAGAGAGTTTCCAAAAGAGGTTTCTCAACAGAGCCAGATACTGCTGGAGGTTAAGAAAAATGTGAACAGAAAAAGGCTGTTTGATGTGTTAATGAGTAGATAATTGGAAGCCTTCAAGTCCTGATTCTCAAAATGTGGTTCAAGATGCATTGGGAGGGCATGTGATCCTCACTGCAACTCACATGAAAAGTGCAATTTCCCTGTGCAGCCATATAGGTGCATTCTGTACAACTGCAGACTTTTTTATGCCAAAGCGTTATTGAGTAAGTTTTTAAGGGTTGGTACAATTTGGTCTTAGTAAACTAAAATTAGTATGTTGTCAGTATATTGACCCTTTTAAGAGGTGAAGGAGTGAGGTATAATGAAGAAATAGGCAGAACACGAAGACCAATTTTGATCAGAACAAAAGGATAAAGACAGGATGGTAAACAGAGAGAATTCATTTTTTCCCCATAGTGTTAAATAACTATGACCTTTATACTACAGCAATAGTGTCTTAGATGACTTACTCTTCCTTCTTAAGCTCCCTGCATTACTGATGAGCTACTCCTTTTAACACATGAAATAACAATACTAACAGTATTGATAAGAATATGTTGAGACATTTCATAAACAGTTGCAATACCAACTTCATGAGTTTTTCATATCCTTGCTCAGTTGTTGTTATGATCAATTGATAAGCTAATTAAAACAATTAACAAAGAGCTAAATGGGTATTGATAGTGAGTGAGAAAAGATACCCAAATTTCTTGTTTAAAAAGGGTAAGATCTTGTAGACAAGGACAATATTCAGGAGCTTCTTGAATTTTGTGTTCACACATTTAAAAGTGCTTGCCTGTTTTCTCAGTTGCTAGGGAGCCTGAGCACAGCTTAACAAAATAAATATGTTTGTGTGTTCAGATGTTGCAGGTAGGTGAGCGAATACCAATCAAAAACTGCCACATTCGATTCCTCAAGGATCTAGAACTAGAAATACCATTTGACCCAGCCATCCCATTACTGGGTATATACCCAAAGGATTATAAATCATGCTGCTATAAAGACACATGCACACGTATGTTGATTGCGGCACTATTCACAATAGCAAAGACTTGGAACCAAGCCAAATGTCCATCAATGATAGACTGGATTAAGAAAATGTGGCACATATACACCATGGAATACTATGCAGCCATAAAAAAGGATGAGTTCATGTCCTTTGTAGGGACATGGATGAAGCTGGAAACCATCATTCTCAGCAAACTATCGCAAGGACAAAAAACCAAACACCGCATGTTCTCACTCATAGTGGGAATTGAACAATGAGAACACTTGGACACAGGAAGGGAAACATCACACACCGGGGCCGTTGTGGGGTGGGGGGAGTGGGGAGGGATAGCATTAGGAGATACACCTAATGTAAATGATGAGTTAATGGGTGCAGCACACCAACATGGCACATGTATACATATGTAACAAAGCTGTACGTTGTGAACATGTACCCTAGAACTTAAAGTATAATAAAAAAATAAACAAATAAAAAACTACCACATTATCAAATAATAGTTAAGATAGGGGTTAGTAAGGCAGACTTGGGTTCAAACCTGGGTTGAGTGGCCTTGGTCAAATTTCTTCTCAGTTGAAGAAAATGAGGCTCAGTTTCTTCACCTGGCACATGGGAATGGTAACTGCATCCCTTTCATAGTCTTTAATGTGGGCCCTACATGAGCTATTGATAAGGGATCATTGGGGTCCGATTTTCCGGCCAGAAACCTCTGTGGCTGGTGGCACCTTTGCCTGAGTTCTTGTCCTGCATTCAGGAAGAATGAGGTATGCAGACAAGTGAAGGCTGAACAAGACAAAGATGAGCTTTATTAAGTGTTAGAACAGCTCAGAGGAGACCCACTGTTGATAGCTCTTCTCTGTAGGCTGGTCATCTGTGGAGTGTTCAGCTCTCAGCAGAGAGGAGGCTCTGGAGAGGGTAGCTCCTCTCTGCTACTGGTCGTGCAGACATCTACTGCTCTCAGCAGAGAGGAGTCCCTGGAGAAGATTGTTCCTCTCTGTAGCTGGTAGTCCCATCTCCCCAGGTCTCTGAAACTCTCAGCAGAGAGGGTAGCTCCTCTCTGTAGCTGATCATTCTGTCCTCCTACTTTCAGCAGAGAGGATAGCTCCTGTCTGCAGCTGGTTGTTGCCTCTCCCTCTTCATCTCTTCACCCTCTGTCTGCTCTGGCTGAGGCCTTTATGGGCCTCAGAGGGTGGGGAAGTGCATGCTGACTGGTTCATGGGCAGCCATGGGTGGGCCCAAGAAAAAGCACCATGAGCTCCTGCTCTGGGTCTGCAGGACTGGCAGCCCCGGACCCCAGGCTTTACTGGAGACCTGCCCTTTTCTGCCCAGGAGCCTGTCTGCCTCCCATGGCTATCCATGGTGCCCAGGCTGCTGGCACCAAGAGACACCTGCAGGTCAGCACCCAGCTGCCCTCAGTCCCCTTTTAGCTTCCCTTCTTTTTGGCACCCAAAGTCTGGAGGGTCTAAGGCTGTGTGGGGGGGACGGGGGGGGGCGGGGGGCAGGGGTTGGCACGTCAGCACTGCCCTGAGCCTGTGCACACAGCTGGGGCTGTGACAGAACCTGGGCTCAGCCCCAACCCTGCTCCCAGATTAGAGCGGGTGCCCGGAGTAGGGAGAAGCCAGGCAACAGAGACAGGCACTCCAAGCTTGCAAAGGTAAGAGTGCAGGGATGCCTGGGTCTGCAACCCCAGTTTGGGTGGCTGCAGCTGAGGGCAGAGGGAGCAGGGTTCCTGCTTGCTCGGTGGAGCGGGAGGCCTAGATCCACAGCCCTGACTTGGGCAGCTGCAGCTTGGCCCAGGAGGGCGGGGCTTCTGCCTACTCCTGTCTCCGGAGAGCACAGGGGTACCCAGGTTACAGTGGTGGCCTGGACACCTGCAGTTGCACCTGGGGAGCTCCCACCTGCCAACTTGGAAGGGGCAGGGCTCCCGCTTATCCCAGTTCCGCAGGCTCCATGGAGTAAGGCACCTGGCCATGCCCCCTGGCAGCCTGGGGTGGGGGCTCCAGATCCTTGCTGGGCCTGGGCTAGTAGCGGGGTTGGGTCGATGCTGCCGAGAGCTCTCCCTGTCTCTCCGGAGCTCCCCCTGTGGCCCGGGAGCTCAGGGGCTAGCCAGAGCTCCCCCTTGTCCGGAGCACAACCTAGCCCCGCTCCATTGGGCGGTGCCCAGGGCAGCAGGCTGCTGTTGGGGGTTCTGTCTGCCTCCTCCCAGTACCCTCCCTGCAGCGGCCGGCATGATGGCAGCAGCCGCACCAGATGGCCGCCGCTGCCATCACTATTAGCTATAAAACAGCTAGAAGTGGCAGATAAAAAGTAACAGTAAACTAGGCTTAAAGATACGTGTTTACTGCACATCAATGTTGAAAATGAATAGTTTAGTGACTTGCTTCTTTGGATATTCAGTACAAGGGGAAGTGGAGTAACAACTTTGTTAATGAAATGAAGGTCTTGAACGTAGTAACCAGGATACTAATAATATCAACATTAAAAAGTGGCCTGATTGGATTTGCAGTGTTTACAGTTACTGATTATTACACTTGTCAAGGAGCTTTCACCAAAAGTCAATCAAAAACTCTAGGCCCCAGGAAAAAGCAATGGTCAAAACAATTTGGTTTTGCTGAAATGCTATCATTTGTTTCTGGAGAGAATATATATATTCGAGGTTGAAGGTCAAAACGGCACATTTTAAGAACAGTTATTGAGTTCAAAATCTCTGCTTCCATTCACTCTCCATCCTGTCCCTTCACATTATGGCTTCTGTGAACATGCAACTCAAATCCTAAATCATGTAGAAGACTCTTTAAGGACATCTAATTAAATTCATATTCATCTTTCTTTTCTTCATTTTTACCACTACCAATTAAATATTAATATTGAAACAAAGCCAAATTTAATGATTTAGAATAGAATCCCTTATCCTACTCATTTGAAATGCTTTTTATAACCTAGTTTTTCCTTCATTTCATTAGTCTCTGCCCTCTATTTTAATATTACCTCTTAATTAGTGTCCCCTTTCACATCCCCTAATAACATTCTTGTGATAAAAACTTTTCTTTCACCTGCAAAGACCTAAAATTTAGAAATTACATGAAGAACTTTTGTATATTGTTCTGGAAACTTTAAATTCTATACAATTTTGAGTAAGCCCCTATTCTTATAAGCTGTTTTTAAAAATTATGAAATGGTGAAGGTCTCCACTCTTCCAAGTACAAATTCACTAGAGGAGATAAAGCTTCCATAAAATATAAAATAATACTCTATATACTTTTTATGATAGTATCATTTCTATGCTTTGTGACTTCATGTCCATTTATGCTTGTAAAAATATTTTTATAAAAGTTACAGACAGGTCTATGGATGAAATAGAAGAAAACAGATTTAACGCAAAGTTCTTCAGAGACAGGAGAAAAATCACGATTTAACCACAAATAGATATTATCCTGGGTACAGTAAACAAACATAATAGCAAGTTACTTGTTTTTAACAGAGTATTCAATTCTCATTATTATATGTTTGAGTCAACAGAACTTTCCACCTTCCACTCCCCTGATTATGTTTTCTATCTTTTATTGGGATGTTATTTTTCCCAGTTATTCTTGTTCCTTGTTCTCTTTCAGCCTCCCCTCCCCTTCCTTCAGTATTTCTCATGCTGATGGCAGAACCCAGCAGCCAAAGCTTGAGTTGAAAATGACTGGAATCAGGGTCAGGCAGAAACCCTGTGTGGCCAAAAGCTCAACGCTCAGGCAAATGTCTGAAAAACGAGGTCAGACAAATTCAGGTTTCTACATCCAGCCCTATCAAAATAACAAAACTCTAATCATCACAGCCCTGACCTCTTCATTCATGGAGCTTTTCTGAAAGGACAGAGACTTCTCACTACAGTGTTCAGTAAGAATTGAGACCATGATTACTTCGAAGCGGCTTTTAGGGATGCTTAGAAGTAGATATCCATGGGCAAAAAAATAATCCTTCAGCCCCCAACGACTTTGCATTCTAGTCATAAACTGATACTTTCCTGAGCCATTGAATATATAAATACTACTCTTTTTTAAAAAAATTAAGAAATTAAAAGTCCTTACAGGTCATTGGAGCTTTATTTCAGATGTGGGTGAAATAAGGAGATGGGTACCTTTTATGTGCTTATATTCAATCAATAGGAATATTGGGACTTTCAACTGATCACATGCAAAAGCTTAAGCTCTGAAGGGGCACAGAGACCACACAAGCTCTGAAACATCAGTCTGATCACAAGAGTAGTTTGAAGTCTAATGCTCTGTGGAAGGGTGTTATACATTTCCTTTTATTTGTATTCCCTCCATGAAGTAGTTTATGTTTCACTTCAATGGCTGTAATGGGATTCTGTGTTTTCACTCTTCTGGTGAACTATACAATTCTCCAAGAAACACGGTAAAATGAAATGAGGTTTATTGGCATGTGCTTTTAACATGCAAATAAAAACTCTATGATTTAATGTCTTTCAACTTTTTTCTTAGTAATCCTGATTTTTTCTGTCATGGGGGAATTAATAATTTTCTGCATGGTTAAAATGAATAAAGGCAGAGTGTGGAATAAGTTTTAGCTAGTGTTTTTGTGGTCCTTTCAACTGAAGAAGGATATGGAAAAATAACAATAAGCATATAATTTTCCACAATGTGTTATTTTAGTGATTAGCACCTTGAGAACTGTCTCATTTCTAGAAAAGAAAGATTCTGAGTGATGTTGTCTGCAGCATAACTTTGATGCACAACATGACTCTGCCTATTTCATCCTGTTATTACTTCTCAATTACCACAATAAGATTCTTCTTTTTCTTTTAGGAAGATTGAGGTCCTGGTATTTATTAGGACTGCACTATGTCTGATCTAATTATTAACTGTTAGAAGTATATATATTGATCAGAAAAACAAGGGAAACTATTTATAGCTTATTCCTTTTTGTGACAGCCAAATATAGACATGGCTAATTTGATACAACACAATCCAGCATCAATTATCAACTGAGTAACTCGCAATAGCAATTTTAAAAATTAACTTGAAGAGTATGAATGCTGTAGGGCAAGGTATTTTGGTGTACAAGGCTAAGAAGCCACATCTTCTTTAAAGCTTAATTTCTTTTAAATGAAAGATTTAAACAGGTTAGTCCTCCTCATATTAAAAGCTATATAAGCAATAAACATTAAAAGAAAATCACTAAAAACTTTCCTTTCCCTTTAGTCTAAAATCTTGCTGCTAAGCCCTAAATCCTGCTTGGAAATTCTTGCCAAGCCATCATTTGGCATTATTACCTGCTCATGTCTCACACCAGAGATGCACTTAAAAAAATAAAATCAAATCTGGCAGCCCTATATTTTGTGGGAAACAGAGCTTGACTTCTTGAATCAAATAATTTATTTGGGCCATCTTGATGACTGTTTTCTGCAATATTGAATCAGACAGAAAGTTAATCCAATTTTATTATTAAGATGGATGTAAACACCAGATGCATTATTTTTTGACATTGTTATTCATCATCAAGGACCACAGATAAAATTAAAATTATCTATGACTTTGTACCAACACTAGAACCATTATATTGTGTTTAAATACTGAAACTAAATTCTTATTTTTAATCTTCGTTGTCCAGAACTTCGTACAATGCCTAGAACACAGTGGAAACTAAATACATACTTTTTGAAATAAAGTTAAGTGAAATAAACATTGGACGAGGTTTTTCACCTGAGGATAGCACTTTCTATACAGATTAATAAATTTTACATCTATACATTATGTATAATAATGTATTAATAAATCTATACATCATTTTAAATAAAAGCCATATTTAAGCCAACATTAAAGAGTAAGGTTCTTGGTTTACTAATAAAAAACAACAAAGCTGAGTTCCCCAGCTGGGAATTTAGCTGATGATGTCTCATAGCACTGACTTTCACTCACTGGACCCCACATGCAATTATAACAGAAGATACTGACTAGTCTTTTAGTGAAGTCTGCACACAAACACAGGGTACGCGAGATGTCAGATGTCATTACTATAAAAATGTCTAGATTTAGTGAATTAACCCACTGTAACCCTCTCTCAATTTTCGTTTCTAGTTGTAGTCATCTTTTCCCTGATGTCAGTGTGGGAACCACACTAAACAAAACAAAGAAAATATCTGCTCCACTCAATGTCTTTTAAGAACTTTTGAGTTCTGTTCAAGTGAACATATTTATAATTCTACTCGCCTTAGGATGATTATGAACTTTACAAGAAACTCCTTATGATTATGGTAGATCTTTACTGTTAAGATATTTTGAATGACTGCATAGCATTTTCTTTTAATTTCAGACTTTTAGGCTAAAGATATTTCCCTGGATATCACAGAAGTTCTATGCTGACTCATTTTTCTACATTTACATGAACAGATATAGACATAAATCTTAATATTTACCCTCCTAAGCTCTTAACATTACACCGAGGACCCTCTGCCTATCATGAGAGATTATCTCACCTGTTTGGAAATTGACTGCATGTTGTGATGAAGTCGACTTCCATTTGCACTCTTCTTTGTGTTATTTCCTTACCATAGCAAGCAGGACTAATCGTAAAGCTTTCTAAGCTTGTGTGCTGAGATGAAGCCTCATTTAGTCACCTGGAGGTAACCGCCTGGTACTATTTCTAGAGACACTGCGGATCCCAGGTCTACTGCAGCAGCCTGTGCTTTCCCAAGAGATATCCCAGGTGCTTGCTGTTTCAACAGTTTACTAGAATTGAAATTCATGGGGATTTTTTTTTTCCATGGGAATTAGCAAAACTGTAAGATGAGAACTTTATGGGTTGTGGACAAGGTGTGTTGCATGAGGAATGTTTTTATCTTCCTGACCAACATGGCACATGTATACATATGTAACAAACCTGCATGTTGTGCACATGTACCCTACAACTTAAAGTATAATAAAATAAAATAAAATAAAAATATTAAATGCTCATAAGCTATTTTCATAATAAACATAAATTTCTTTTCAAAGTTCCACTATTTCCACCAAAATTTTCTTACTTGGTGCTAGAGTCTTTATAGATATCTTATTTTAGCAGTCAGCATGACTTAGAAACAAGGGTTATTATTAATTTTTATATTGATTGGCAAATTAAAGTGACTCAATCAGAGGCAAAGTAACGAATCTGGGATTCAAATATTAGCTGGTCTGATTCCAAAACTGATGACTTTTTTTTCTCACCATACCATATGCATACCATTATGATTGAACCCTGAGGGATTTCAGATAACTGTTTTAATTATTATTATTAGAGAAATATTTGGTCTAAAAATAGATGGCAACAAAAAAATTAAGACATTATCTCTGTCTTTTAGAAGCTAATAGTCTGATAGAAAAAGGGTAGTTGAAACACGAGGAATTCCATGAATTATGGACTCAAGTTATATGGCATAACTCTAGCAAGGTTACAATAAAACAATCATTTATACATTACTGGCCACATGGAATTGATTTTAAGGCAATAGGGCAGTGTTAAGAGTATTAAAAATGTTCATAATCTTTAATCCAGCAATTCCCCATCTGCAAATTTATCTTAAGAAAATGATCTCAATGAATAAAAAATAAGTAGGCACAAATATTTTCTTTGCAACATAATAGTAAAAAATCAGAAGCAACTTAAATGAACATCAACAGTAAAAAGATAATGTTACATCAACAGGAGATAATTGTTGTCTAATTCTCCCTCTCATTCCTGCATCATTAGTTCACCCTTTCTACTAGATTTTTCTAATTTATATTCAAATGTGTTATTTCTCATATTAAAACAAAAGCTGAACAAATCCAAATATCCTGTTATTCAGCTACCATTCCTTTTTTAATCTCCTTTATAAACAAAGGTCTCAAAAGAGTTGCCCATATTTATTGTTTCTAATTCCGCTTTCCACCTCCCATTCTCCCTTTATCAGCTCCTGTTAAACTAAACCAGGATTGCTACATCCAATGTTCAATCCTTAATATTCCTCCTGTTGATCTTCCTTCTTAACACAAATGATTCCTTCCTCTGCCCTGATACCCTTTCCTGCCTAGGCTTCCAGGGTGCCACACTTTCTTAGTTTTTCTTCTCATTGGCCATTCCTTTTCAAGTTCCCTTTGCTTATTTGTCCTCATCTTCCTCACCTCTATACAATGGACAGCCCAATGCTCAATTCTTAGTCTCTTCTTTTCCTCTATAGTCTGAAATTTAGCAGGATCTCTCCCTTAGAACTCAAGACTCATGCATCCAATTGCATCCTTGACATACCCCCTTAAATAACCAACTGGATCTTGTCCACACTGAACTCCTGATTTCTACACTACTCACCTCTACCCTACATCTGTTTCTCTGTCAATTCTCTTCCTTTCCGTAACTAGCAACTTCAATCTTTCATGTGCTCAGGTTAAAAAACCAGCCATCCCAGGAAGCGGAGGTTGCAGTGAGCCAAGATAGCACCACCGCATTCCAGCCTGGGTGACAGAAGGAGACTCCATCTCAAAAACAAGAGACAAAAAACAAAAACAAAAACAAAAAAACCAGCCATCATTCTTGTCTCCCTTCTTTCTCTCACCCTCCAGAGTTGGTAAAACCAGTTAGCATTACCTATCAACAATATTCAGAACAAGACCACTTCTACCACCTCCACATCTATCATGGGCCAAAGCCACATCTATCATGGACCAAAGCCACTGCCAAAGCAGGTCTCCCTGCTTCCACTCTGCTTTTGTTGTTTATTTTCTGCAAAAACCTGGAGTAATTTTTGAAACCATAAATTAGATCATGTCAGTACTTTTTTAAAAACCCTCTGAAGGCTTCTAACTCATTCAGAATAAAATTAGAATCTGACATGGTCCTATTTGATCTCTCTAATAGCACCTCCCCATCTTCCACCACTCTTCTTTGTCTTCCACTTCATTTATTCTAGTCTCCTTGCTGCTTTTCAAACACACCAAGCCCCCGCCAGCCTCAGAGCCTTTTTAATAACTGTCTCACTGTTAGAAATCCTCTGAGATATATGCAGGGCTAACTCCCTCCCTTCATTCAGGTCTCTACTGAAACATTACCTTTTCAGAGATGCCTCCGCTAATCAGACTCTTTTAGAATACCACCTTTACTGTCACCGTCTGCCTGCTTACCTTGCTTTATTATTTTTTTCCTTAGCACTTCTCATCATTGATGTATTGTATTCTGTTCCTATTAGAAGGTATGCTTCAAAAGAGCAAGGATTTTGGCTGTTTTGCTTACTGATGATCCACAGAGCCTAAATAAGGCTTGACTTATGGCAGAAGCTTAATAAATATCTTTTGGATGAATGAATAAAGCAGGTCTATAATATTAGGTAAAATAAACATAATGCAAATATATGTATATGGTAATTACAACTACATAAATATGTTAAAGTCTATAAGATGTAATGGTTTTGTAAGATACAAAAAAAAGTAAAATAGTTGTGGGTGACGGAATTTGAATAAAATATTTTGTTGAGCTAATTTCAGATATTTTTAAAATACAAAATTACCATGTGTATCTGGAAAATGATTGCGGTTGACAGTTACAGAGAATGCAGTGGCTATTTTTGAGAAACGACTTGCTTCAACCACATATCTCAGAGGAAAAAAACCACAGTGATTTCAGAGTTAATACCACTCCCCACATTTGGACATCATCTCCCATTAGGTATAGCACACCAGTTATATGTGCTATGATTCAAAGTCAGACTGTCTAGGTCTGAAGCATAACTCTTCAACTCAGCTGGATAAACCTGGGCTAGTTACTTAACCTCTCACAAGGTCAGTTTCTTCATCTGAAAGAGAAGATAATGGTCTACTACGTCAGAGGTTGTTAAGGGGATTGATTGAGAAAGCTTCTAAGATGTGTAGGGTGTTGCCTGGAACCTAATATGTACTCAATAAATGTTACCATAAGATAGTTTTGTTATTATTAAGTTGGACAGAGATTTTCAGCGATGAAATTCAAAATGGTTAAATGACAACTAATAAATGGCAGAATTAGGCCTTCTTACCCCATATTTAATTTTTCAACTATGTCATGTGGCTATTCTTCAGGTGACAAGTAAAGGTTGGACCCATTCTGCTTAGTATGGTTGTCTCTTGGTGAACTTTTCTGTCATATCTTGTATCTATGTCATAATTTACTAATAGTGGCATCTCATAAGTGATGTAAATTTCAAACTTATATCTTGCAATTAGCTTATTTTAAAAATATGGACAATAAGATGTAATTATTTTAAAGATAATTTAAAACCTTTAAGTTACAAATAATTTTAAAATTCTCGTATAGGGGATAGGTATTAAGAAGAACACTAAATTTTGTACCCATGCTGACTTCTGTTATATGAGAGGTCTTCAAAATCTTCATGGAAAATGCATATTATGAAAAAAGATGCAACAATTTAAATTTTTTTTTGCACAAAGTAAACTCAAATGAACTTGTTGTAACATGTCTGAACAGGATCTACTTTGAGGCACTAAGAAGAATGAGATATCAGTTTGAAAAGAGCCCCTGTCAGAGCAACATTAATTCTTCCAAAATTGAAGAATTTTAGCAGAATTCTTTCCATTTAAGGAAAGACAAAAACCAAATTTATGGTGAAGTTTGGATAGAAAAATAGTGAAATCATTAATGATCTACTAAAAGTTTATTGAGACAATGTACCAAAGAGATCAGCAGTTTACCAATGGATAACTCGTTTTAAGAAGGGATGAGACAATGTTGACTGTGAAGCCTGCAGTGCAGATCATCATATCAATTTGCAAGGAAAATTTTTATCTTATTTGTGCCCTAATTGAAAAGGGACAATGATTAACAGCAGAAACAATAGCAAATACTATTGACATCTCAATTGGTTCAGGTTACACAATTCTGAATGAAAAATTAAAGTTGAGCAAAGTTTCAACATGCTGGGCATCAGAATCATGCTCAGATCAGAGCAGTTTTCAATGGAAATTCTAAATACGTGGGATCAAAATCCTGAAGCATTTATATGAAGAATTGTAACAGGAGATTAAACATGGCTTTATCATTTTTAATCTTGTACAATCTTAGAGACAAAGCATAATGAAAACAATGGCTACCAAGAGGTGGAAGTGGTCCAGTCAAAGCAAAAGTAGATCAGTCAAGAGTGAAAGTCATGGCAACAGTCTTTTGGGATGCTCGAGACATTTTGTTTGTTGACTTTCTGGAGGGCCAGAGAACAATGACATCTACCTATTATGAGAGTGTTGTGAGAAAGTTAGCCAAAGCATTACTAGAAAAACACCTGGGAAAGCTTCACCAGAGAGCCCTTCTTCACCACAACAATGTTCCTGCTCATTCTTCCATCAAACGAGGGTGATTTTGTGAGAGGTTTGATGGGAAATCATTAGGCATCCAACTTACAGTTCTGATTTGGCTCCTTCTCACTTATTTTGGTTGCCTAATCTTAAAATATATTTAAAGGGCACAAATTTTTTCAGTTAATAATGTAAAAAATACTGTATTGACATAGTTAAGTTCCCAGGACCCTCAGTTCTTTAGGGATGGACTAAATGGCTGGTATCATTGTCTACCAAAGTGTCTTGAACTTAAAATGGAGCTTATGTTGAGAAATAAGGTTTATATTTCTTATTTTTATCTTTTAATTCCATTTTCCATGAACTTTTTGAAGTTCCCTCATATACCACAAGCTAACCACATTTCTTTACTAATGAACTATTTAACAATGTTTGAAGAAATGAGGGAGAAGATGGTAGCTAGTTAAGCCAGATACTTTGTCTCTAGAATCCCCCCCCATAGACAACAGATGAAAATTCTGGAATCATATGTGAAATTTTAAAAATGTACATGTAATCACATTATAAATATATTTTGTAAAAGGTGTTTGTTGCTTAACTCAGTTGCCAAAAATACAGACCTAATATGAGAATGGCCATTGCTAGAAATAATGGTGTGTCCACATGGGGATTCAGGAAAATCTGGCATAACCAGAAGGCCTATGAGCTAGAAATAATGATGTGTCTATTTACATGAATTACTAAAGAACTTCTTGGAATGGAATTTGTCCTAAGTGACATGAGGGCTAGGTCTCAAAAGAGGAATTTAAGGACAATAAACTGGAGTGAAATGGAGGGGAGGGAAGAGGAATGTAGATCAAAACTTGTGTCAGAACTCTGGGGAAATGAAGCCTGAAATAAAAACAAAACCAAGTGAAGCCTCTACAACATTTTGGGCAAATATATAACTAAGGAACACATACAAATGGAGGAAAAGACACGAGAGAAGACTCCCTTTCCTTTGGTGGTATTTAGTGCAGAGCTTCAGCCCAGAGGGCCTCCGACAGCTAATCAACACACATGGGTCCTCAATGACACAGGACCTTGAACCCCAGCAGCAATCAGAGAACAGTGTCCTTGGTGCAGATATCAATGACATCAGGATCAATCCTGGAAACCTTGACATAGCCACAGGCAGATACTACAACTGCCAACAACTATGGCAATTTCCTATGCACAGGAGACCCCATAGAAGGTGACCCGGAGAGTAAGAGCAGAAAACTTCACTTCTGCATATGTCATGCAAAACTAAAAGAACCCTTCTTATGACAGCAAGTGGATGTCTTCTAGAGATTCAGGGTGGGACAGTTGAGAAGGGCTAGAGATCTAGTGATAGTTGATGTGTAGGGGTGTGGTAAGAGAGAGGGAGATTATAATCTCTGTTATAATGCAAGTCTTATTGCCATGCTAGTATGGCTAAGGCAATATATATATTTTTAAAATCCTTTTGGGATGCCACATACTCTAACATATTCTTCTTGTCATTTTTCACCTGGCTTACTATTTCTCAAAATTCAGGTCTCAGTTCAAATGACCCTTTCTCAGGGGCTCTTTTGTTACACACCCAACTTATATTAAATTACATCTCCTATTTCCTAAGGTGACATTCTTTCTAAATATAACTGTAATATTCTTTGAAGACTCGAGCAAGTTCAAGTAAATAGGATGTTGGAATAGCTTCAAAACAGAATAATAAGAAATGTGATCAACCTTTGATGATTTTCCAGAAAGCCACAAATGAAAATTTCATAGTAACTCTAAAATAAGATAAATCCTCATCCACTGAATGTGTGAGAATAAATTCACTGTTTGTTATTAACTCATAAGAATTCTTCTGAGTATATTATTTTTGACTTTTTATTACCATGATAAAAATATAGCCACATCATTTATTATTTATACAGTCCATTAGAGTTTGTATAAATATCATTTCTATTTGTATTGCAAACTAGAGAAATATATGAGTACCTCAAAATTTATTATTCTCTTTATCCCAAAGCCAGCGACAAAATTTTAAGATTTATTGTCATTGTTAGAATCATTCTTGATGCAAAAAGTAAACAAAAATCTTAAATATGTTTGGTTACCAAATGCATCTTATTTGATGTGCATACTTTACGGTGTTGATTTTGGAGTACTGCTCACTGTCATGTGTTTTGAGGAAGGCAATTGCTAAATAACAAACTGTCAGAAACATTTTATTGGGTCATATATGTTCAAAATGTATTTAGCAGATTTTTTTTTTTTTTTGACACAGAGTCTTGCCCTGTGACCCAGGCTGGAGTGCAGTGGTGCGATCTCGGTTCACTGCAACTTCTGCCTCCAGGGTTCAAGTGATTCTCCTGCCTCAGCCTGCTGAGTAGCTGGGACTACAGGTGCTTGCCACGAAGCCCGACTAATCTTTATATTTTTAGTAGAGACGGGGTTTCACTATGTTGGGCAGGCTGGTCTTGAACTCCTGACCTCAGGTGATCCACCTGCCTTGGCCTCCCAAAGTGCTGGGATTATAGGCATGAGCCACCATGCCTGGCCGTATTTAGCAGATTTTTAATAACAGATAATCTGTCTTCCATTTCACTTGACTACCCTGACATAGGCACAATAACAGTGAGTAAAATGAGTTTATGTGTCCCTCACAGAATATACACTTTTTTTTAACATTATAGTTTCCCTAGCCTTGTAAACAAACATTGACTCTATGACTGTGAATTAAATCTTACCAAGTGCCAGTTAGCACCTTTAAGACAAAATAGATATGTGATTTATAAATATGTGTTTTGGTTTAACATAATCAGTACTTTTATCAGTGCTAAAGATAATCATGGAAGCTAAGGAAAATTACATGCTTCTCAACAAATGTATTAGATCCCTGCCCTGTATCTGAAAATGAATTACCAAGGTAGAAAACACATCTCTTCCATTGAGAATTTACGTTTTTAGGGGATCACAATAGACATAAAGTAAACCATGAAAAGGAAATTAATGAAATGCCACAGTGGCTGTATATGTATATTAAAAAAAAATCCGGTGTGATTTTTAAAAAAAATTTAACTAAGGTCGGGCATGGTGGCTCACGCCTGTAATCCCAGCACTTTGGGAGGCTGAGGCAGGTGGATTATCAGGTCAGGAGTTCGAGACCAGCCTGACCAACATGATGAAACCCTGTCTCCACTAAATTAGCCGGGCATGGTGGCGTGCACCTGTAATCCCAACTACTCAGGAGGCTGAGGCAGGAGAATCCCTCGAACCCAGGAGGCAGAGGTTGCTGTGAGCCGAGACTACACCACTGTACTCCAGCCTGGGTGACAGAGCGAGACTCTGTCTAAAAAAAATTGTCTAAACACATTATAAAATAAGCAATAACTGATGAAGGAGTATGGATAAGTGATATCCTTCTCTTTGCTTTTGACTACGCTTTGCTCTTTCAAGCTCTCTCTTTGGATATACTGCTTGTTTTGTTTCCCTGGCTTGGAATGAATGTTTACTTGATTCACTCAACAAATATTTGAGTTTCTAATATATGCCAAGGAATGTTGGGCATACAGTAGTTATGAAGGCCTCATCTCTGCCCTCACAGTCCTGTGAAAGCTCTTTTCTTCTCTTATCAAAGGCAAAATCCCTCCACTTATGCTCCCATCCCCAACTGTGTTCTCAAGAATTTTCTTCCCTTTTCATTTTCTACATCATCAGTTTCTCCTTCACTACTGGGTTACTCCTACAAGCTTATAAATATATATAAGCTACCTTGAAAATTAAACCTTCATAGATTCCATATGTCTCTCTACCCATTGTCCCATTTCTTTGTTTCCACATAAAATATATTCAAGCAAATCATCTACAGTTTCTGCCTCATCGTCATCTCTATTCTGCTCTTCAATCACTCTCATCTGACATTATCTCAACAATGGAAAGAAACCAATCATGTCAATGGTCTCACCAATGACCTCCAAACTGCCACTTCCAATAGACATTGTGTGTCCTTATCTAGTTCTCAGGATCATTTTGGCACCATTGAGTACTCTTGTCTTCTTGAAACTTTCTTCTCTTAGCTTCTGTGGCATCATATATTCCTGGGTTTTCTCCAATGCCAGTGGTGTTCTTTCTCATCTCCTTCACTGGCTCCTCTTCTTCTACTCAACTTCTTAATGCTGATGAGGCTTAGGGTTCCTGCCTGGACACTTTCTATTTCTACTCTTTCTATTTTGTATACTCTTTCCCTAGGAAATTTTATTCAGTCCCATGTTTTACACATTCTATGTGCTGATATTTTCCAAATGTCTCTGTCTTCAGCCAAAGTCTTTCCTCTGAGTTCCACAGACTTTTATATTTAACTACTACCTGATATCTCAATTGAGATGTCTGAAAGGAATCGCAAATTCAAGGTGCCCAAAATTGAGAGTCTGATTATTTTTAAACCTGTTATTCTAACATTCCCATTTTAGTAAGTGGAACTACTAATCTTTCAATTATACAAGTAAAAACCTGGGAAGTACCTGTGAATCATGTTCTTCCCTCACCACACCCACTCCATCCTCAGATATGTTAGTTCTGCTTCCAAATATACAATAAAATCTTCCCATTTTTATCTGTCTCCACTGTCAGCACCAAATTCAACTACTGTCATCTATGTCTTGAGATACTATTATAGCATCCCTGCTTCCATTCTTGTCCCTTTCCAATCCATTCTTCATATAACGTCAAGAGAAATATTTTAAAAATATACACTAGATCAAATCTATTTTATCTATTCAGTGCAGAAACTCTTTGTCTTTTCCTACTGCTTTTACAACAGGCTTCACAGCTCACCCTGGTTTACAAAGCCCTGCATATCTAAGTCTCTGGCTCACTTCACTGGCCTTGTCTTTCTTTCCAGCACTCCAGCCACACTGGCCTAGTTTCTGTTTTGCAAACCCTTGTCCTGGCTCTTCCTTCTGTTCATAATGTGATCTGCCAAATCTTGAAATGCTGCTTACTCTGATTCATCAGATCTTGGCTTAAATGTCCATCTTCATGGAGGCTGCTCTAATCATTTTATCTGAAGAAGCACCCCACCCCCACCCTCATCACATTCTCTATCTCAGTATCTGGTATGTATCTTACATCGACCTTATTATAGTCTCTAATAACCCCATTTGTGTGGGCTTATTTGTTGTCTCAATGTTAGCTCTTTGAGGAGTAAGCCACTTTGCCTTGTTTAACCCAGTACCCATCCTAGTTCCTGGTACATAACTAGGTGCTCAATAGATTTTTGTTGGATAAATAAATGCAGGCAAACAGAAAATAATAAAAAGTGTAAAGAAATAGTAAATAACAAAAAGTAGTCTAAGGACCTTGGTAGAAGAAGTATAAGTGGCTCCATAAGCAATCTTTTAAGGGCACCAAACCCCTCAATCAGAGAAAGACAAGTCTAAGATCCGCTTACCTCCCTGACCATACCTGTACACATTAATTTTTATCCTCAAAAAACAGTCCAGAGTACCTATAGCTTAAAGTACACCATTTAGCCATGTAGGATAAGTCTATGTCTATATGTATTGGATATGTATACCATATACACATACCACATGTATGTTATATGTACCTATATTAAACACTCTTAAATCTAGACATACCTCAATGTATTATTTTGTAATTACTTAAGTATATTGTTCTTGATTCCTCAGTTGTTAAAATTTTCAGTTGAGCTCCCAGAATCGCATGTTTATTTCCTCTAAAATAAAGCTTCATCTTTGTGTATTGAGCTTTGGCAAGATGACATTTCAAAGAAATTAAGAGCCATGAGAGAAATTAATATGTACTTCTAACAAGCAGTGTTCAGATGTAATATTTATATTTGTCATTAAAGATGTTACAGCACTGATTTTTTTTTACCCTATGGACATATATTTTCACATAGATATGTGTGTGTTTTCTTATGAAATTTCCATTAAGTAACAAAAAGTCAATTCTTTCTTGGAAATAAACATCAGAAAATATCTTTGGTGATGAGAAAAAGAAGAGCACTCTAAATGTTTGATGTGCAAATAATTTCAAAGAAGAGATGAGTTTTTATAAAATAAGCCCAGTCCAAGCCCCGTTTTTTAAATTTACAGCATCCACAATAATCCATGCCACAAACACTTTGTCACGTAGCAGGGCAGGTCATGGGGCAGAATCTCAGAAAGAGCAGCAGCAGGTAGGCTTCCTAGCCAGCCCTTTTAATTAGCAGCTCATCATAAATATTAATCATATTATAACGGTGATTCAGAAGCCAATAGTCACAAAGATATGGTTAAAATACATGACAGCCTAGACAGTTCTCGTCTCTTTGATGTTCAGTCTACCTATTTACCTGGAGGTGCAGCCAGCATCTGGGAATATGCAACCAATGTTGGAAGGCACTTGAGACTGTAATGAATGTGGGCACATACATTAGTTTGGCTATTTCGCTAAAATAAAATACCAAAAGCTAGCAAAGAATAGGCATACTAAAACACCTGGAGTGCATGATCAAGCTGCTTCCTGTCTCTTGAAATCTGTCTAAACCCTTTCCCCACTACCCACTGCATTTTAGACATACTGTTCTCTCTCTTTTTTTTTTTTTGTGCTGAGGTTATAGAGCTTGATGTGGAAGTCCATGAGTACTTTCAAAATGCGATATGGTATCAAAGAGAAACAGGAACCTGCTGACACATTAGGCCAGTGAGTAGGGCAAAAAAGGATGGGGCTAAGAGGAGCAATAAGCAGAAACTTGAATATATAAAATTTCATATCAAGAATAATAAAAAGAGCTAACACTTAGGTAGCACTTGCTATGTCCCAGTCACTGCAAATACACTTAACACATTGACCCAATTAATCTTTACAGCAAACTCATAAAGTAGGTATTTTTTTCATTTACTAATGAGGTAACTGAGGCTCAAAAGTATTAATGAGGCCAGGCGTGGTGGCTGATGCCTGTAATCCCAGCACTGTGGGAGGCGGAGGTGGGTGGATCACCTGGGGTCAGGAGTTCAAGTCCAGTCTGGCCAACATGGTGAAACCCCATCTCCACTAAAAATACAAAAATTAGCCGGGTGTGGTGACACGTGCCTGTAATCCCAGCTATTCAGGAGGCTGAGGCAGGAGAATCGCTTGAACCCGGGAGGCGGAGGTTGTAGTGAGCCGAGATCGCAGTATTGCACTCCAGCCTGGGAGACAAGAGCGAAACTCCATCTCATAAAAAAAAAAAAAAAGTATTAATGACTTTTCCTAAGGCCACATGTCTATTAAGTCATGCACCTTCTCCCTGCAAACCCCACCACACATGGTGTGGTATTCATTAACATGGAGAAGATCATATTTAAATTAGTTTTAATAATAATTTTAAAAAAGAACTACTGTAGCATAGTAGAATGAGAGTTAAATAGAGTAAAAAGATCTATAATAAAATATAAAGATTTAGGTTATGACCCTGAATCTTCCTCTAATTGTAAAAACTAGGCAGTTGCTTTATATATCTGTTGTTCAGCATTCTTAGTTGGAAACAGATGGAGTTGGGCTCTACCTTCTTAAAGTCCATTGTCATGGTTAATTTTATGCATCAACTTGGCTGGGCTATGGGGTACCAGATATGGGGCACCCAGATATTTGGTTAAACATTATTCTGGGTGTGACTGTGAGGGTGTTTCTGGATGACATTAACATTTGAATTGAAAAATGAGTAAATAAGATTGCCTCCCCATTGTGGGTTGGCTTCTTCCAATCTGTTGAAAGCCTGAATACAACAAAAGACTCACCCTCCCCCAAGTAAGAAATAATTTACTTTCTCTGCCTGACTGAGTAGGTACACCGGTTTTCTCCCGCTCTTGTGCGTGGATTCAGATTCGAACTTACACCATTGCCTTTCCTGGTTCTCATGTCTTTGGATTACAACTTAAACTTGTATCATCAGCTCTCCTGGTTTTCAGGCTTTTGTACTCAGACTGGAACTATACTATTGGTTCTCCTGGATCACCAGCTAGCTGACTGCAGACCTTGGGACTTCTCAACCTCCATAACCACATGAGCAACTCCTTATAATAAATCTATCTATCTATCTATCTATAGCTATCTATCTCCCTCCCTCCCTCCCTCTCTATCTCCCATTGGTTTTGTTTCTTTGGAAAATCCAGACTAATATATCCATCTAATATTACTGGCAATCCAGAATAAACAGCTTTTCCTAAGATATTATGATTGAACTCGTCTTTCTCCCACATCCTCCTTACAGAAGGTTTTGGCTTTCATCCTATAGATAGGAGGGTAAAAACAGATGGTGCAGGGGTGTCGCAGAGTAGGTTGTGGCCACAAAATTGAGAGAATATTTATTGGAAACCTGTAAGAATCAGTTTGTCTTTAGCTCACATTGCTGAACAGAATGATTGTACAGTATAAATAATTGTCACCCTCTACTTTAGCTCCTTTTCCTGATAGCAAAGAAAAAATGTTAGATCATATGGCGTTCTCATTGAAATAAAATAAATAATACTAAAAGAATTATTGAATTATTTATAAAATACAAACAGCACCAGCTTAAAACAGCTGTCTTTGCAAACATAATTTGTTAAATTAATACAACTTCATAAAGAGTAATATTTTCACAGATGTCTTTTCATGATTGATGAAATACTGTCTCATTTACTCTATCAGGTAATGATGAGCAAATTATATTGAGAAGACTTACGTAGAAGAAGTCATATTTTGTCATATTTTAATCAATATATGGTCATGGGAATTAGGCACAAGATACAACCATTAAAATGGCTTTAAATAATAATGGCAATGACAGGGCAGTTATTTTGTTATTTACCTCCAAATGTACTGTTACACTTTTTGCAAACATCTGTTAGATAATAATTAAGAAATAAGTCACATTAAAGTGCTGAGATTTTTAGAGATTATATTGTCTTATCTCTCTAAATTTACAAATGCATTTAACGAAATTTAGAGTAAGTTAGTTTCCCATCTGGGGTCATGAAGCTATTGGAAGACCTGGGCTTCCAACCCAGGTTTTCAGATGTCTATGCCAGGGATTCTTTCTCTTTGTTTCCAACATTTATAATTGGTGTCTATATCTTGAGATGTAGCTTTTCAATATATGATTCTGTGAGACTATAAATAAGTAATTACTTTCAGTATTGAATAAAATTTCTTCCAATTTGGTGCTTTGGAAATTGCTGATTTAAGAAAAGTTAGACCTGAAATGTCAATGTGAATGTAACTTTTGGTCTACATATGTCAAAGTTACCTACTTTAACTCATGAGAATGAGTATTTGGGCAAAATATTATCATGTAGATTTGGTTTATATTACATGCCCACATAGAATAGAAGCCAATTTGATAAGGCTATCTGTTAATTTTATCTTCAAAACCCAAATTTAGAAAGAATATTTACCATATCTTAGAAAAGTAAATTTTTGATTCAGGGTATGTGAAGATTTTGTCACTGAAGCAGTTGCCATCAGCTCATGAGCCAAATTGCTGGATTGTGCCCCTAATCTCTGAAGCGCTCCTGGGGGCATAATACAGTAATTCCAAATTTCAAATTTTTACAGAATTTCATTTCTTTAAAACCTTATCCTGGCCAGTAGAGTCCAGGGGCCAGTTCTGAGTATAGGGAGTTAGCACCTGCAGATCACAGAAATAAAATTGCAGGGCAATCACCAAAAGAAGCACTCTTTGGGTTTGTCGATACCAAGTCAATATGTCCAGAGTTGAATACTATATCTAAGTGGAAACACCAAGAAGCAGCAGTATGCAAATTCAAGTAGATAAGAGGCCGACAAGTACTTCACAAACATGTAACAACTTGAAGCTTGTGGTAAAAAGATAAGTTGGAAGATCTCACGGGACCACTGGATAGGTGTTCTGGTGGCTTCCCATACAGTTCCCGTAGGTTCTACTATGAGAATTCTAGGATCATGCCGAGACAATAATGTCCATGGAGAAACAGAAGGAAGTCATGCAGAAGTAAAATAAGGAAAATATAATGCCTGAGGAAAGAGATTCTCTACCATTCTTTACTACCTATCAGAAGGCAGGTCAGTTTCTTCTTTCTAAGCATGATTAGGCCATTTGTATCTATTTGATGAGGAAACAGAATTGAAAATTATTCTCAAAAATTATTTGCAATTGATCTTCTTTACTGCCGCTAAGGTGTGCATGCATGTGTGCTTGTGTATATGCCTGCATGGGTGTGTGTAACATGCATGTGCAGGTGTGTGTGTATTTATGTATTCAGGTGGATGGCGGGTCTAGGATAAGAGGCACATAGGATGAAAAATTTAAGGAGATACCTACTGTTAGGGGAGTGCAAGCATTTGGCATTTTGGAGGTTTAGAAATGGAATTCAAATAAGATAGTCTGTTTGCATGACCCTGAGAGTGAGTGTCTTCTTAAATTTTTTGCCCTCAATGCCTGTCTTGTTTCACCTGTTCCTGGCTCTGTGTGTGTGTGTGTGTGTGTGTGTGTTAAGGTTAACTTTAAATTTGAGTCTTTATTTCTTGTATGCTTGTAATAGTTAGGTTGGTTAGCTGGCTATTTTCTTTACCATTTGAAGACCTCTGGGCCGGGTGCAGTGGCTCACTCCTGTGATCCCAGCACTTTGGGAGGCCAATATGAGTAGATTGCTTGAGCTCAGGAGTTTGAGACCAGCCTTGGCAACATGGCAAAACCCTGTCTCTACCAAAAAATATATAAAAATTAGGCAGCCATGGTGATATACACCTGTAGTCCCAGCTACTTGGGAGGCTGAGGTGGGAGGATCACTTGAGCCTGGGAGGTTGATGCTGCAGCTGCAGTAAGCCATGATCACACCACTGCATTCCAGCCTGGGTGACAGAAAAAAAAAAGAAGACTCCTGATGCTAGCTAATTAAATAAGAAGTAAACTTACCTACATCTTCATAGAAATACTATACCAATATCCATATGGCTCAATACAATTTAAGAAAGTTTGCTCAGGGCCACACAAGAAGTTAAGGACAGAAATGGGATTAGAATCAGTCTGTTTCCTGGTTCCTGGCTTCCACCACACTACCCACTGACTTCACATGCAAAGACAGACTGTTGACAGCCTTGATGAACGTGCGAACATACTGTAAACCACGGGTCACTGCACTGGTGTTTGCAGAAACTCAAATTTCAAGATGATCATTGCTACAAAAAGAAAGTTTTAGTTTCCAGATTGCCCAGTGTGAAAATTTGAAAAAACAGTATAAAGAAATAAAGATCATGTCCATATATTCACTAAAAGATAGCAAATAATATTTTATGTATCTCTCCCCATGCTTATTTTGTCACACACGAACGAGATAGTATATATCCTTTATATCATTAATTTTTCTTTCACAGGAAGAGCCTTTTATTTTCTATGATGTTATTCTTTTGTCACTTAATATTTGATGCCATTTTCTAAACCAAAAGTATAGGTTTATCTTAGCATTGTATAAATATTTTAAAACATTTAATTAGTTCTTACTGATGGACATTTATGCTGTTTCTATTTTATCCTGTAACATTCTTTTTGTACTTCTTGCAGTGCTTTCTTAGAATTTATAGAATTAGTTAAAATCAATGATTTTTGAGGGAGTTTATGTATATATGTATATGTATATATATAATTTTATTATTTATTATTATTTTTGGGACAGGATCTCATTCTGTGGCCCAGGCTGGAGTAGAGTGGGGTGATCATAGCTCACTGAAGCCTGGAGTCAGCTATGATCCTGGGCTCCTGGGCTTAAGCGATCCTCCCACCTCATCCTCCCAAGTGGCTGGGACTACAAGTGGACACCCCCATGGTGGGTTCCTTTTTTTATTTTTTAAACTTGTGCAGAGATAGGGTCTGCCTATGTTGCCCACGCTGGTTGTAAACTCCTGGTCTCAAGTGATCCTCCTGTTTCAGCTGGGACTTTTTATAATTTTGCCAAGTTGCCCTTCAGGGAGGTTGTAAAATATGAATTTCCATCAGCAGTTTATTAAACATGAGTTGTCTCATTTAATCCTTGCAACAACCAAATGTGGTAGATAATATTATTATTCCCATTGTAAGGATGAGGAAATTCGGATGCATTGCTCAAGATTATATAGGTTGTAAGTTGTAGAGTTGAAATTTAAACTGTGGCAGTTTGACTCCAGAGCCTATGCTCTTAATCACTAGGCTATATATACATATATAGTTCTAATATTAGAAAAATTATGTATATGTATTTCATATAGCGTGTGTGGGTCTTGGCCAGAAACAGAATGTGGAATATAATTGTGCCAAAGCATAAAGTTCTTTATATGTAATATATAGACCTTTAAGTTCTGATGTGGTCTGCCCCCTGGCCAAGTGGTACAAAAGGCATTGATCTGGTAGATTTCTTACCCTCACAGGTCTGAGTTGACCAACCAACCAATTACAGATGTGTCTTCAGGAGGGAACAAGGAGAAACTAGAGCATTAGATCCATTCACTTGCATCCAAATCCTATGTATATTGGCTGCCTGTTTGGAAATCATTTCAAATGAAAGCAACCTTGAACTGACTCTGAGTCATTACTCTAGACAGACTCTAGAGAGAGAGAGAGAACATTTCAGCATTTCAATAGAACCCACAGTAGGAGACATTGTGTGGCTACAGGAAAGTCTTGTTTGGGCTTAGTAGGTGATAAGATACGCAGTTGACCATAGATATTGGCATATATACAAGATATAGTGGTTGGAAAGAATGAACAAGTAATGCAGGTTAGGTCCAAATCATCAAGGACCTTGATTGCTGGGCTATGGAGTTTGAGTTTGATTTTGTAAGTTCTGGGAAACTACTGAAAATTAAACCATTTGTCAAAGCAATAAAGGTCCCCTATGAATGAACCTCAAAATCTGTTTGTAAATTCACAGCACATAACTTCCTTATAAAAACACTTGTACATTCTCTTAGATCCAGACATATCATACTACCATTTGCCTCTTCCTCAGACATGCCGTGCCATTTTTACTCCTATTGCCTTTCCATTGTTTATTCTGTTCGGAATCGTAGTTCCCATTTCCTTTACCAAATCTTACTTATCCTAAAATCCCCAACCTAAGTGCTACTTCCATGATCTTACTCTAAATCAGAAATTGCTCTTTTCCTGTCCTACAACTGATTTCTTTCTGTTTGATTTAGTTGTTCTATGTGGGGATAGTACTGGGAGATTGACCCCACAGAAATTCTCAAGTCCCTCCTTTTCTCTTGCCATTTCCCACAAGATGGGTTGGAAAAACTAAGTACTCATTTCTGCAGCCTTCCTTACAGCTAGGTGTGGTCACATAGCACAGTTCTGAGATGTCTGCAAAGAACTTAATAGGAAAGCTTATGTTTCCTTATAAGAAAGACATGCAGTAGAAGGGAACTCTTTGTCTCTTTCCCCTTCCTTCCTTAAACACTGACATGATGCTTAGAGATGTGCAGCTATTTTACAACCATGAAGTAGAAAGTACAAAGCCAGAAGGCACATGCAAAGGATAGAGAAGTAAAGGGATGGGACATTGTTGAACTACTGCATCTACTCAGGACTGCTCATGTGTAGACTTCTTATATGTGAGAAGTTAAAATTATTTATTGCATCATCCTCTTAACTGAATTTGTTGGTTTTTGCTGCTGAATGCATTTCTAATAAATGTAATCTACTTGCCCACCTTTTAAAAAAATGCATTATTAAGAACTATAGTCATCATGTCATACAATAGATAGCTTGAACTTATTCCTCTTCACTAAATTTTGTATCTTCTAACCAATATCTTCTCCCCCAACCCCACCAGATACAATGTACTTGTCCATTTTTACCACTGGATTCTAAATTTTAGTTCAGTATATTTTAAATTCCTTGATGGAAAGTTTTAAGTATCTTACAGACCGGCTGAAGCCATGGCAGAAGAACATAAATTGTGAAGATTTCATGGACATTTATTAGTTCCCCAAATTAACACTTTTATAATTTCTTATGCCTGTCTTTACTGCAATCTCTGAACATAAATTGGGAAGATTTCATGGACATTTATCACTTCCCCAATCAATACTCTTGTGATTTCCTATGCCTGTCTTTACTTTAATCTCTTAATCCCATCATCTTCATAAGCTGAGGATGTATGTCACCTCAGGACTCTGTGATGATTGCGTTAACTGCACAAATTGTTTAAACAATATCAAATCTGGGCACCTTAAGAAAAGGATAACAGCGATTTTCAGGGAACAAGGGAGATAACCTTAAAGTCTGACTGCCTGAGGGCTGGGCAGGACAGAGCCATATTTCTCTTATTACTGAAAACGGGTAAGAGAAGTATTGCTGAATTCTTTCCCCAGTAAGGAATACTAATAATTAGCAGCCCTGGGAAAAGAATGCATTCCCAGGGGAGGCCTCTGAAATGGCCACCCTGGGAGTGTCTGCTTTTATGCAGATGTAGATAGGGATGAAACACACCCTACTCTCCTGCAGCACCCCCAGGCTTGCTAGGATTAGGAAATTCCAGCCTGGCAAATTCTAGTCAGACTGGTTCTCTGCTCTTGAACTCTTTTAAGATGTTTATCAATGACAATGCGTGCACAGTGGGACATGGAAGTTCATTAGTGATTCTAGTTGCCCTGAACTTGTGATCTTGCCCTGCTCATCTGCCTTGTGATCTTTTGTTGCCCTTAAAGCATGTGATCTCTGTGACCCACACCCTATTTGTACACTCCCTCCCCTCTGAAAATTGCTAATAAAAACTTGCTGGTTTTACAGCTCAGGGGGCATCACAGAACCTGCTGACATGTGATGTCTCCCTTGGACACCCAGCTTTAAAATTTCTCTCTTTTGTACTCTCTCCCTTTATTTCTCAGACTGGCCAACACTTAGGGCAAATAGGAAAGGACTCACGTTGAATTATCGGAGGCAGTTTCCCCTGATACTACTGAAAGTTAGACAATTTGTCAAAGCAATAAAGGTCCTCTATGAATGAATCTCAAAATCTCTTTATAAATTCAGAGCACATAACTTCCTTATAAGCACACTTGTACATTCTCTTAGATCCAGACATATCATACTACCATTTGCCTCTTCCTCAGACATGCTGTGCCATTTTTACTCCTATTGCCTTTCCATTGTTTATTCTGTTCAGAATTGTAGTTCCCAATTCCTTTAACAAATCTTACTTATCCTAAAATCCCCAACCTAAGTGCTACTTCCATGATCTTCTTACTCTAAATCAGAAATTGCTCTTTTCCTGTCCTACAACTGATTTCTTTCTGTTTGATTTAGTTGTTCTATGTGGAGATAGTATTGGGAGATTGACCCCACAGAAATTCTCAAGTCCCTTCTTTTCTCTTGCCATTTCCCGCCAGAAGGGTTGAAAAACTACTCATTTCTGCAGCCTTCCTTACAGCTAGGTGTGGTCACATAGCACAGTTCTGAGATGTCTGCAAGGAACTTAATAGGAAAGCTTATGTTTCCTTATAAAAAAGACAGGCAGTAGAAGGGAGCTCTTTGTCTCTTTCCCCTTCCTTCCCTAAACACTGACATGATGCTTAGAGATGTGCAGCTTTTGCAACCATGAGGTAGAAAGTACAAAGCCAGAAGGCAGATGCAAAGGATGGAGAAGTAAAGGGATGGGACATTGTTGAACTACTGCATCTACTCAGGATTGCTCATGTGTAGATTTCTTATATGTGAGAAGTTAAAATTATTCATTGTGTTAGCCTCTTAACTGAATTTGTTGGTTTTTGCTGCTGAATGCATTTCTAATAAATGTAATCTACTTGCCCATCTTTTAAAAATATGCATTATTAAGAACTATAGTCATTATGTCCCACCACCCCACCAGATACAATGTACTTGTCCATTTTTACCACTGGATTCTAAATTTAAGTTCAGTATATTTTAAATTCCTTGATGGAAAGTTTTAAGTATCTTCATCTTTGTATTTATTTTTTGTTGATGAACTTTGAATACAGATCCTCAATAAATGCTAAATTGATTGAATATGGTTTCATCTATCAATACGAACAATTCAAATAAAAGTGTGAGAGAGAAACTAAACATGACCGCTAAATAAACATTATGTAAAGTCGTACTTTTAAAAACGATATTCTGTGAAACATTTCTTTTAGATTTTAACTTTTCCCTTGTTGATATATTATCTAATTTTGGACAAAGTTGAGCTCAGAATGTTGCTGAGCCAGTTTCCACCTTATTGAGATGGACTTTGAAATGGAAAGCATATTAGCAATTTGTTTTCATAAGATATCCCACAAGGAAAGAATAAACAATCACCAGCAGTCATGTAAATACAGCTGGACTTTTCTAGTGACGTCATGATGTTTCACTATTTATCACTCCTCATTTGGACTATTCCCTTATAAATACCGCCAGGTAAGCATCAGATGGTTTGTGAAGTCTTAAAGAGCTACCCTGAAGTTATTTTCGGTAGCTCTGTCCCCAAAAAAACCTCAGCTAAAATTAATAAGCAATTGGTGCAGTTGAATGGGATGATTCAAAGCACATACAGTCCCTAGAATTTGCTTTGCAGAAGTCAGGTATAAAATGTCAAGTGGTAGAACAGCTCAGTGTGTATTTCCTAACATTAGGTAGTAATATTAAAAACATTTATTCTTTAAGAACATAGACATAATATCATTACTTTCACAGAGGTCTTTTCCCTCATTTTCTAGGTACACGCAAAAATTAGTGGCAAAAGGTCAATGCATTAATCTCTTTGAGAGTCATCATTTAACTTTTAACAGTTATTTGATTATCAGTTTTAAAAGATCACTTTCTTGAATACTGAATTAATGCAACGATGTTACTGTTATGTATAATAAATATGAAAATCATACCAAAACCTTAAGTTGCCTGGAGGTGCTTACTGAGAAATCATTTCTCTGATAAATTGTTTGGAAGTTAAGTAGTTTCTCAACTAGAATGAGAATGCTCTAGTGAGAAATGTACCTAAAATTTTAAATGACAATGGCAATCTCAGTGCCATGCCTATTTCTTTCTCCTTAACAAAATAGCATGATTATATGTCTATCTTTCACAGAAAGACAAAAGCTCTCTGAGCCAATTACCTTTAAGACCTCATATGTAAGAAAAGCAAACCTAATTGAAATGCGCTATGGCAATTCTATGACTGCACATCTTGTCAGCATTAACTAGGATTTGATTTAACTGATTATTCTCCTAAAGAGAAATGCATGTTAGTGAATGTGCAGTGAAGCGTTTAACAAAAAGTCAGTGTGCCCTCAGGTATCTTTGTGATTTCTCGGAGACAGTGAGGACCGTAGGATGTAGATTCCCTATAATAAAACCTCACATCAATAAAAACACAAGATAAAAAAAAGAGCAACTTCAGAGTAAATGTTAGATGTTTGCATTTGATGGACACCACTGCAGTTTCTCAACCAATGCATAACAAACAAGGAAAGGTACTGTTCTGGAATAATAATTTCATGGGACATTATTATGAACTGACAGGTGCCTACAAAATATGACATTCTCATCTACATTTTATGTGGATTTTATGACAGAAGTTCAGTAAACATGCTCCCAAATGTGAAATTCTTCGGGCAGCTTTAAAAGCAAATGAAGACAGACATGATATTTGTAGTCTGGCTTGTTAAATAGGTGAAAGTATGCATTTTTAAGAATGCTTTGGCGGTTTTCTGAGAAAAAACTGCCTGCAAAAGGTTCAAAAGCAAATGCTATAGCTCTTAAAATAAATGCTTCTAAGTGAACACCATTAGGTAGAGGCAGGCCTCCATGCAAAACACAGCAGAAACCTTAGACCATCAACTCAGGCAACGCTGGTCTCCAGGCCACTTTCATTGTATATTTGCAGGTATCTGAAGCAAATGTAGGTTGTGTTGGATATTTATGATTGTTAACAATGTCAACATTTATTGAACCTTTTGCATGTACTAGTTCATTAAATTGTTCCCACACCCTGATGCAGTAAGATCTATTGCCATGTCCACACTACCAATGAGGAAGCAACAGATGAAGGGCAGAGAGGTCAGTGACTGGCCCAAGGTCAAATAGCTCTAAGCAGTGGACATAAGGCCCAATTCTACTGCTAAAACATTATTCATTGTGTTTTCTTGTACAGACTTTGCCTGATTCCAAAGCAGCCAATTAAGCAAAATTTTAAGGATTTCATCTAGCATTGACTGATAGTCACAAAAAGATTTTCATGTTTTTATAATATTACCTTATTTTAGCTTTTCAGCTCACTTTAATCAAGAACTCCTTAAAAGAGGCATTGGTCAGTTGGTAGGGATTGTCAAAGTGATCCCTCAGTCTTTCTGCTATGCAAGAACAGTTTAAAATTCTGCTTTTCTATCAGTTGATCCTTACTGATCACTTTTTTTAGATTAGAAAAAATTAGAAAGCTACAAAATCTCAGAGGTGTTAGATTAGAAAAGTGAGTCCTCGGTTCTATAAGATGCTGTTGTAAATGGCAATATAATTGCACAAGAGACACTGGCAGTAGAGTGGGTGAAAGAAGCACCTCAGTAATGCATGAATCATTAACATGGGCAGCCACGTGACACCCAAAAGGGCAAGTTTCAGAGGTGCCACAATGCAAATTGTTCCAGAACATGAGAGCTTTCATGAAACATTAACACTGATTTACTATCCCAGGTGGACTACTCGTGAAAGTGCCTTAAAGGAGGGAGAGAGAAAAATCCACATGCCCACTCCATTTAATTCCTCAAGGAATAGGTTTATTTTCTGCCATGTGATCACCTCTAATAATACTGCAGCACTTTTAGAAAGGATAGATATGATTTCCCTAACCCACATTTCCCATCTGAGAAACTGCAATAACAATTAACTATTAATGACAAGAAGAAAATAAGCTTTCTTTTCCCTTGGCAATCTGTCACAGTGAACTCCGTTGGTAGCTTGAGAAGCCGTTCGATGTGTTTATCTGTCAAAAGGATATCATCTTAGAGGTAAGAAAAGCACACTCTTCAGAAAAATGTCCTCCTTATGAATAAAACTAGAGCTAAATGTATTTTATTCTTGCAGATAGGTTTCCATTTTCATAAATCACAGACAGATTAAAAATTTCACTGAATAGAGTCAGAAACAGGAAAATTGTACCCCTGGCTTTCTGGAGCCATAAAATCAGCCCCCAGTTTAATTGCTTGCTCATTGAGCTATTCTGCTTTCTGAAAATCAATTTTGAGTATCAAATTAGTTTTAACTTTTCAAATCTGAGAGAAAGAATTTTAGAACTCTCCGACATAATTTGCTATACTTTGGATTGTCTCAAAATCATGATTGGAAACCACTTTATCCAAACTCTCTCTTGTATAATATGCGATCGCTTAACTTTTTAATACATGCAGCAGGAACTAAGCTTTTCATCTTTTTGCCCAAGCACATACATTCATCATCTTGTACATGGACATTGGCTAAATGAGATGCTACAACTTTTACCTAATTTTCTTCAAAATGTTGATATGCAATGTATAGTAAAATGTTAAGATTAAATGAAAACTCTACCATCTTTGCAAAGCCTTCTTAAAAAAGAGGATTAACTTTTGTGTTGACCTATTACAGGTCCTTTGGGAAGCCTTCCAAAAATTCTGTGCATCTCAACGTGGATATTTTACGTTTTTGACAAAATAGAACTTAAACCTGTTAGAAATTTCCCTTTGAAATCATATATTCATCTCCTTTGAACTCAACAATTTTCTAAATACCATGCATATTGTGTTTCTTGAAATGTGAGAAGTTAGGAATTCCACTTGCAGGTGTCAAAGAGTAACAAGAACTGAGTTAGTGACTCTTCTGCCTTAAATGAGTATAAAACTAGACCAAATATGTGAAGCAAAGGTTTTCAGACGCTGGACAACAGGCAGCACAGGACAGTGATCCTTGAGAGGAGGAAATAAGTGGGATGAGCGTCACCAGCACCTCAGCTTCCTGCCTGAAGAGAGGCCACACATCTCCCCAAGTTCAGAATTCAAAGAGGCCAAGGAGGCTAGAATTCTCAGGGCAGAGTACCAGAGAGCAGAGTGCTGTATGGAAAAGAGAGACCTACATAGAACGATCGCTTGCTCTACAGGGTTTTCCTGGAGTTTTCAGGTGAGTCCTGATCAGCACAAGGATGGGAGGAAGCTTCCTGAGGCACGGGGAATAAAACCAACCAGAAAAGAACACGGGGAATAGTCCTCAGAGTTCACACAGGAATGGGGATAGTTCCTGTTTCCACCAGCCAGAGTATCAAAGCCTTATCATATACAGGGTACTGACAAGAGTATTCAGAATGACTTAGACAAAATTAACCATAGATCAGTGTCCATAAATTTTTTCTATAAAAGCTTATCTAATTTTAGGCTTTATAGTCTAAGAGGCAAAAGCAAATTTATTTTGTAGGTGCTTGCATAACAAGAGAGAAAACTCTTTTTCTCCCTCTTCCTCATTTGACCTAGAGGGGCAGGCTGTCCCTGTTTTGGGAATGCCTTGTCCTAATTGTCATCTGGGAATGTTCTTCAGATGAAAGTAACCAGCCTTAATTAAGGGGGAGGGCTTGCCCTTAAGATTGTGTGGGAGGGGAAGGGTGGTCACCTTGGGCGATTTTGTTCTCTGCCCAGTGACACCTAGATCCCGGTGCCCCTTTCTCTCCTCCCAGAGAGCCTGACTGTCTTAACAGGGAAGACAAGCATCTAAAGGGAAGTTGGCTTGCTAAATTTCCCACTCCCAGATTGAGATTTCTACTGCATGTTGTTTGGCAGTTGCCAACAGGGAGGTCCCCAGCTTATAGTGGAGATCCAGCTTATAGTGGAGATCCAGCTTATAGTGGAGATCCTGAACAGCAGCAAGGTATGGCTGCTAGCAGGCTAGCAGGCTCTGGGAGTAGAGGGGGCTGGCCCGGCTTTGTCTTTGTCTCTGTGTTTCACAGTGCTTAGAGATGCCTTCAAGACATGAAAACAAACTGTAGGCTGAATGTAGGTAGCTTCTAGGCTGTAGTTTGACAACTCAGATTTAGAGTAAACTGCTCTGGTTCCACCTAGCAAAGTTTAATGTAAGTCTCAAAAGAATTAAACTGGTTTTAAGTAACTCAATTACTTGGAAACATAATTAAAAATTTTAACAAAGCTCCAAATATTTGAAGGCATAAAAATATTTGGCACCCAACAAGGTACAATTCCCAATGTTTGGAATTCAATAAAAAGTCCCAGATATGCAAAGAATTAGGAAAATAAAACCAATAATGCAGAGAAAATAATAAAAAAAATAGAAAACAGACCAGAAATGATACAGATGATAGAATTTGTAGATAAGGGCATTAAAAGAGTAATTACAACTACGCTCCATACACTTAATAAGTAGAAGAAAGTCTGAACATTCTAAGGAGAGATAAGATACCAAAAAAAAAAAAAAAACCCACGTGTCACTTCTAGAAAAAAAATTGCAATGTCTAGAATAAAAAATGCAGGGGACAGGATTAACAGCTGATTAGACACTGGAGAAGAAGGGATTGGTAAGCTTGAAGACACAGCAATAGAAACTTTCCAAAATGAAACAGAAAAAAGATTGAAAAAGAATATGAACAAAGCCTCAGTTAGTTGTGGGACAAGCTTAAGTGGCCTAATACATTGGTGGGGGGGAGTTCTTAAGTATATTTTAAGACATAATGGATGAAAAATCTATAAATTTAATGAAAGTCTTATAACCACATATGCAAGAAGTTCAATGAACCTAATGTAGAAATGTAAAGAAAACTGTAATACAGCACCTGATATACCGAACGGTTTTAAAATGTCAGAAGTCAGACTGTCATAATTGAGTTTACCGTTAATATAAGGAGGGTGAGGAAAGTACGGCTGTATGAGACTACTTGGGGGGACAGATTTAGCATCATGAAAATGGAGACTTCAAAGAGAATATAAAACTTCTGGTAGCTTCTATGTGTTAAGCATTTAGGTTGTTACTTCTGACTGAAATTATCTGTTTTGAAGTTGGAAAATGATGTAAGGTCTCATTCATTGATTAACCCACTAACATTCATTTAACACACATTTGAGCTCTTATTTCTACAAAAGCACATTAGGACACATAAAAACGAAGAGCACCAACACTGGCCTCAGACAGCTGATAATCTAGTTAACTTCCAAGTGCTATGGCCTAAACAATTTTACAAGTGTTTGACAGACACATATATAGCTTTTAGCTGTTTTTTCCCTATTTCCTTGTCGCATATTGCGATGAACATGAAATCACAATTAATTTAGAAGAAACACTCTTTCCTCAGTTATCTACGTCTTCTTAATGTGTGAAATCATCCTCTAGGAGGACTGAGGGAGTGGCATCGTTTACGGTAAAAATAGTTTTCCATTTAGTCACCTCTTTAATTCATTATTCTTTACCTTTAGCACAAATGTTTCCTGAAGTGTCTTATCTAAAACTTTATGACAAGCAAAAAATGTAACAGTCACACTGTGGTGCACAAATATTTATAAACAAATATGAAATAAATGAGTACACCCCAGGAAAACGATCCTTACCTAGGAGTATATGCAAATATGAAAATGAATGCACATTCCTCAAGAAAAATATGACCTTTAAACAGGTCTATGTACTATAGTAGTAGTCACCACCATAAAACAATAACCTGGAATAGATAATAAAACATAAAATAGTTCAGCCTTGAAGATAAGTCCTGGCCCAAGGAAGCATGGTGCAAGAACCCCAAGGATTGTTCAAGATAATTCATTGAAGTGAAAAAAAATTCAACATTTATTTATTTTTATTTGGCTCTTTAAAATTTTATTTTTGGCAAGTTTTATAATAAACATGTAATACTAGTATACTAGTAATACTTTTATAAATAAACCAGCACATATGCATTAGAGATATAAAATTTTTTTTAAACATATGTGGTGTGTGACCAAAAACATCCAGAAACCACAGGTCTAGACAAGTTATTTTTAAGCATTATTAGAAACAGAATCTTTTTGTTAATAGAAAATCTTATGTAAAATCTCAATAACAAGAGAAAAACAGTATTTATTTAAAATATTTTAAAATAGAAACCATGTTTTTCAACTTCTAAGTTACAATGTTTGATTTTAACAAAATCATCCAGAAATTGATGAAGATGATTCGATTTTAAGTGAATGATTATGGACAGCTGTAGTATTTTATCAGCCTCAGCTTCTAGGTTTATTTCTATGAATTCTGCAATATTTATAGAATGATCACAGTCTATTAACAGGTCATCTCATCCTGTTAATGTCTCATCCTGTCTCAGTGCTATGTAGATCTCCAACACTACTAGTACTGCTAAATGGATGGGTGAACAAATGAATGAATACTATTATGTGTTATACTTTTTAATTCAATAAGGTAGCAGAAGACACTTTAAGGTCACTTTAAACTATTTTTAAAAAGTAATACCTATGTTAAAGTTTGATACATGGCAGCCCACAAACACTTTAATGTGTTTTAAAAGTTTTAAAAGTTACTTAAAGAGCTTAAAATATATGAAAAATTAAGTAAAAATCAAATATTTGCAGACTTTTTCCTTTTTGTTGCTACAAAAGATAGAATAGACAAAGATGCCAATGGATAAGGTCTGTATATTAAGTAATAGTATTGTATCAATGTTATTTTCCTTATTTTAATAATTGTTTTATGGATATAAAAGAGAATGGTCTTGTTCTTAGGAACCATACACTGAACTACTTAGAGGTAAAGAGCCATAATATCTGTAACATATTCTCAAGTAGTTAATTTTCATCTATTTTTGATCTAATTTCATCTAATTTTGAGTCAAAATTCACAACTTAAACCATGTTGAATGATCTGCTCAAGAGCTAACTATTAGGTGCCACTCTACTACTTTTGTACACAGTCTTGTTGAACAGGCTGAGAAAAGATTGAGAGTGATTCCAAAGGAAATGCCGGTTCAAAATGATTGTTTTGAAGAACACCAGGCTGTTGTTCAGACAGTGCCATATCCTCTAAGAAAGGAGATGTGAATACTTCACGAGATATGTTTGTCAATAAGAGATACATTTGATACAGACCCACAGGCACATGCACATATAACTTAAGGTGTCACTCAGTTTATTTGACCTAAACCATTTATAGCTTTAATAGCTTTCTGAAATTATCTTTTTAAAATTAGTTTATAACTTTATTGCCTTTCTACCACATACTAGAAAGTCAATTTGGTTGGCCAGGTGCAGCGGCTCACGCCTGTAATCCCAGCAGTTTGGGAGGCCGAGGAGGTCGGATCATGAAGTCAGGAGCTCGAAACCAGCCTGACCAACATGGTGAAACCCCATCTCTACTAAAAATACAAAAATTAGCCAGATGTGGTGGTGCCTGCCTGTAATCCTAGCTACTCAGGAGGCTGAGGCAGGAGAATCTCCTGAACCCAGGATTGAGGCAGTTCAAGCTCTTGAAATGCGGAGGTTGCAGTGAGCCAAGATCATGCCATTGCACTCCAGCCTGGGTGACAGAGTGAAACTCCATCTCAAAAAAAAAAAAAAAAAAAAAAAGAAAATAAATTTGTGAGACAGGACATACACACACAGATATGTGCCTCTCTCTCTATCTATCATCTATCAACTATTTATTTATTGAGAAAGAGAAAGAAGAAGAGAGAGAAGGATAGGTAGCTGATAACATCAATGTAAAATATTAACAATGGGGAATCTAGATGAATATAAGCGTACTATGGGAATATGACAGCATTATTCTCACACTTTTCAGAGAGCTTCAAATTATTTAGAATCTAATATTATTTGAAAATTATTTGAGATCATTGCAGAAGAAGATTGAACTTGAGAATCTTGAAAGGAGTTATGTAGAATGAGGCTAATATGATTGAAAATTATGAAGTTTCTTTATGTCTTACAGTGATTTAAGTCATGGTTGGCTCATAGTTGTCATGTTGCCTTAGAGGCCTGTTTCATTCTATCTTATAGAATACTTTGCCAAAAATCTGTGCCAAATCACTTTAAAGGTAACAGATATTCAATCAATTTTAAGATATTTATATTAAAGATATTTTCAGAAAAAATAAAAGAAATAAATAATGATTTAAAAACTCACTTCACAGGTATCTATTCCAAAAAAAATCATGGTAAGCCAAAGACCAATTTTAGATTTTTTGTCTTTTCTCTACTTTTGAATAAAAGTGAACAGCCTTATCCAAACTTGTAATTTGATTAAATTCTACAAACATGTACACAAATGAAGAAGCATGAACCCTGTCTACAAGGAGGTCACACTCTTCCACAGAAGAGGAGGAGTAAAATAGGGTAAAAAATAAAGAGAAGGCCAGGTGTGGTGGCTCACACCTGTAATCCCGGCATTTTGGGAGGCCAAGGCAGGTAGATCACTTGAGATCGGGAGTTTGAGACCAGACTAGTCGACATGGTGAAACCCCATCTCTACTAAAAATACAAAAATTAGCCAGGTGTGGTGGCGCATGCCTGTAGTCCCAGCTACTCCGGAGGCTGAGGCATGAGGAGGTGCAGGTTGCACTGAGCTGAGATTGCACCACTGCACTCCAGCCTGGGTGACAGAGTGAGACTCTGTCTCAAAACAAACAAACAAACAAACAAACAAAAAACAATAAAGAGGAAAAATAGACATTGGCCCATAGACGTATGGTCAAATTGTGCATTTATGGGCTTCATATGTTTTGCAAAGTATTTATGGTCAGGGTTAGAAATGGAGTCAAAATTACAAATCAATGAGCTGTAATTTGAGGGGTTGCTCGAAGATTCCATCTGCTCAAAATTTTCACTTCAATTTATTACACATTGCCTGAGACTACTATAGTATGAAAATGTCTCATAAGATGTAGGCCAGTAAGTCACTATTCTCTCATGGAAATCTCTTCATTCAGGTGTTTTGGTCTTCATGATATCTAGAAGAGGATTTTAAAGAAAAAGCAGTTTGGGAAGATCAAGGGTAATTTGGACATAGAATGGAAGAATTGGGTGGAATCCTGGAAGGAACAGAATACAGAGACTCAGAAAGGGAGGATGGCCGAGAATACACATTGCCTGTTTATGCATTGCTTTTGGTCAAACCTATTTGTACAATGGCATTAGATTAAATTGTCCAATAATATAAATGTGTACACTTTCTACATCATAGAATAATGTAAAGATATTTTCTGTGTTCAGTCTAAACTACAGCTATGAAGAGAAGTTCTTCAATTATGACAATCTAATTTTATGAAATGGGAGAAAAGATCAACTATTTTTTGAAAGCTTAAGCCAAAAAATTTAAAGAAAGAATAAAAAGCTATATTTATATTTGGGATAAAGAATATTAGAAATAGGTTGAAATAATATGAAAGAAATGTAACTTTTTTATGAAAGCATACTGGCTGTGCCCAGAAATGTATGGAGGGGTGAGTTTATTTATGCATACATCAACAACAAGGCTTGGCATTTATAATTTAAACCATAATAATGACTTGCTTAAAAATAATCACTAGACACCACTCTGTTCTTTTGTCTTGGCAGAAAATGATACTCAATAGTCTGGGAAAAGACTGACAGTGATTCCTAACAGAGACTCTCTTCTTGATAAAACTTCAGACAGGCTCCCCTGAGCTCTTTTTTCTTTTTCTTTTTTCTTTTTTTGGTGAGATGGAGTCTCACTCTGTCGCCCAGGCTGGAGTGAGTGTAGTGGCGCGATCTTGGCTCACTGCAAGCTCCGCTTCCCGAGTTCACGCCATTCTCCTGCCTCAGCCTCCCGAGTACTTGGGACTACAGGCGCCCGCCACCACGCCTGGCTAATTTTTTGTATTTTTAGTAGCGACGGAGTTTCACCATGTTAGCCAGGATGGTCTCGATCTCCTGAGCTCGTGATCTGCCCCTCTCAGCCTCCCAAAGTGCTGGCATTACAGGCGTGAGCCACTGCGCCCAGCCACTGTTTTTTCAATGAGGTCTCATCCTTGGGCTCTGCCTTTGGCCAGGCAAGAGGAGTTTCAGCAAGAATCCTGTTAAGCCAGTTTAGAGAGAATCCCCACTTGGTATCTTATCACCTTCATTTTCTGATCAAGTTCCTCATTCTCCACCTTTGAGTCCTTAGCCTGCCTTCAGCAAGAGTCCTGTTGTTTTAGCAACAATCACACCACTCCACTTTTCCTATCTCCTCTTAGTAATTTGCTATTCACTGACCCTTCACTCTCCTTGCTGGCTGTAAGTCCTCAACTCTCTTTGTTGTATTCAGAGTTAAGCACAATTTCTCTCATCTTTCACAATTGTCTTGACATCAAATGCAGTAGTCCTGAATAAAGTTTTTCTTACTGTTTTAACAAGGGTCAAAATAAATTTTTCTTTAGCTCTCCAAAGTAAATGTGAATGCAAAAAGATTAATGAAGAAAAAATACTAGACCGGTTGTCCCTACAGGACGATGTCCTCCAAGAAAGGAGATGTGCTTCTTTCAAGAGATGCATTTGTCAACATTGCCCATATAAATGCAAAACATGTTGAAAGGGATCACTGCTTTTTTTTTTTTTTTTTTTTTAGTACAGAGTTTCACTCTGTCCCCCAGGCTGGAGTGCAGTGGCACAATCTTGGCTCACTGAAACTTCCGCCTCCTGGGTACAAGTGATTCTCCTGCCTCAGCCTCCTGAGTAGCTGGGATTACAGGCACACACCACCACGCCCAGCTAATTTTTTTGTATTTTTAGTAGAGATGAGGTTTAACCACTTTGGCCAGGCTGGTCTCGAACTCCTGACCTTGTGATCTGCCCACTCCGGCCTCCCAAAGTGCTGGGATTACAGGTGCCCGGCTGCGATCACTCTTTTATTGCCTTGACCTCAGGCAGGAATAAGTTTGGCGTGCTTAAGAACTAGCAGAAAGGCTAGTGCAGCTGGAGCTTACTCTGTGAGAGAGAGCGTGGGGAGAAACCTATGTATGTATGTATGTATGTATGTATTTATTTTTTTGAGATGGAGTCTCACTCTGTTGCCCAGGGTGGAGTGCAGTGGAGCGATCTCGGCTCACCACTGCAAGCTCCGCCTCCTGGGTTCACGCCATTCTCCTGCCTCAGCCTCCCGAGTAGCTGGGACTACAGGCGCCCGCCACCACGCCTGCCTAATTTTTTGTATTTTTAGTAGAGATGGTGTTTCACTGTGTTAGCCAGGATGGTCTTGATCTCCTGACCTCATGATCTGCCTGCCTCGGCCTCCCAAAGTGCTGGGATTACAGGCATGAGCCACCACGCCCGGCCGAAACCTATGTATTTATTAAGTGAGGTAAGTATTTGTTGACATGTTTGATTTCTGCAGTTAATGTGTAGAATTCCAAATGCTGGTAGAAAGATCAACCTTAACATTCCAGGAAGTTCTTACCTATTTAATAAGCATTTAATGAGCATCACCGTATACAAGGCATAGTGTTGGATGTTGCAGAAAATGCAAAGGAAAGGCTGTATTGAACATATGACACTTTATCCTAACATGGAGAACAGAGAACACAGAAAGTGGTATAAAACCTTAACAGTCTGGAATTATCAATTGGAATCCATACAAGTGAATGGTAACAACAGCAGACAGCAAGGATTTCCCTAGAAAATGGATTAGGCTTGCAAAACATACCACGGAGAGCTATGTTTTTCTGCATTTGTAGAAACAAATAATTTGTGCTGCCAGAGGAAGACAGTGGAAATTAATGCCAGAACTCAGGTTTAATTTTCTCTCAAATAAAAAATAATAATTATAATATTCATGAAAAACATGTGTCATGCCCTGTAGAGGCTGAGCCAATTATTCATTTATTCATAATTTCGTGTCTGTGGTATCAGACACATGGTGGGGAAGCAGCAAGAGGTGCCAGCATTCTGCATGAAATTAGATGGCAAGCCATGGAGCCGCCTCCCTCCCAGCTCACATTTATATAAATAACTCCTCCCACCTTCCAGGCAGGATTTGAATGAATGCAGAGGAAGGAAATTAAATCACTCTATCCATCAATATCAAGGCAGGGTTGCCAATAAATGCATCCAACAGAAAGCATTTTAAAATGCTCTTTTAGCCTGTAGAAAGTTGCCGCTATGGAAAAAGACATGGACTTCATACGACCATAATTTATTGAAATGTCCTCTCATCTCTTAATTTATTGGTTGATTAGAGCGTAATGTTAATAAAGTTAAGGTCATAGGGCATAATCCTTTTTCAGATCTTTTTTTGGGTGTGCATTTCTCATCCTTGGGTAGAACCCTTTCCTCTAAAGCCCAATTAAAAAAAAAAGTCAAGTGAAACCAAACATTTTGGGGGCTTACCTCCTTTTCCCTTAAGTTTCGCTTTCTTTGCCTTTCCCTCAGCAACACAAAGTTCTCTCTCTCTCTTTTCTCTTCTCTCTTGCTGTCTCTCTCTCTGACACACACACACACACACACACACACACACACACACACACACACACACACAGTTGTTGTTTTTCTTTCTGAAATAACATGACTGGTTCTACAAGATTATCCAGCAGTTTAAGACTGCCTTTTAGTTAAACTAGAATAAGAGTGAAACAAAAGAGATTGATCAAATAAAGGATGGCAGGCTCTTGAAACACATTGACCCACAGTACAGCAGAGCAGTGACAGAAATATCTGCTCTGTAGAAACCTGGACACTGCTGTCAAGTGACATGGAAGCATCCAGCCTAGCTGACCACTGTATCTCATGGAAAGTAGAGCAAGTGATTAGAAGTAAAACTGCCCTGAATCGAATTCTGAAACAGTGTCAGAATTATCAGCTCCTCCTCTATATTCCCAGAGTGCCCTACACTTATTTTTTGTTACTGTTTTTTTTTTTTTTTTTATTTTTTATTTTTTTACAACTTGTACTTATTATGTTCCTCTCCTAACTCTCTTGGCTTAGCTTGGAGCTCCCTCTCCCTTCCTTACAGTTCCTGCAGTGTGGGGCAGCAAGAAAGATGGCCTTGTTCTCTGGAAGAGAACAAAGGGCTCACCTTGCTTAGGGAGGTGGCAGCTGCCTGCCAGGGGCCAGGTCCTTGTCTGAGAGAGTTAGGAGCACACGGAGGATTCAGAGGCAGGAAGGCAGGGCCAGCAGCAGCCAAGAGAGGGCCAGTGAGGGCCGAACTAGATAGAAAGGGGCTGCTCCTGGGTCTTGTAAGCTGGATGTGCTACTCGGCCTGTGGGCCCTACTTCAACTGTCTAAGGGGCCATAGTGGTGGGTAGTGAGGCTCTGAGGAGGGGCAAGTAGTGGTGGCAATTGAGCAGTGAGGGAGACACAAGGGGAAGGTATGAGTCAGGGTTCTTCTCAGCCTGGGAAAAGAAATCCCTCCTTCCTCAACAACGGTTCACAGAACCCTTAGCATTGATACACTACTCTGGGCCAGAGGTCCCAACGTTAGACAGACTTATTAGGAAGCCGCCCCAGGTTAGGCGCTCTTCTTCTGTGTCCTTGTAACATCGCTTAGTCCTTACACAGCAGCTCAGCATGCTGTGTTGTAGTTGCGTAATTATAAACCTTTTAAGAGAGGGGCTGTATTGTATTCGCTCTTATGTCCTTAAAGCCTAGCATGGCACCTACCATATAGCAACCACTTAACAAATACTTTTCTTTTTTGGTAAATGCTTCTCAAGTAGAAACAAATACTTTTTCAATCAGAGGAATACATAATTTTGAGCAGGACAATCCTTTAATTATTTTTTAAAATGTAAGAAATAATCATACTATAAAATTTGTCATCTCCATCAAGAAACCACGGTAGCTAAAGGCTACTGTGAAGGGAATTAAATAAAATTGTATTTGATTGTCTCAAAAGGGCATTAACATACATGTGAAAATACCATCCCACCTACATTTCAGCCTGGATTACAGACAATGCTTGGTTCCCAAATGGATCAGCATTCTCTTGAATGACCCTGATTTTAGTAGTTGCCTGTACAGGGAGAAGCCACAGTGTGTCTGGTGGTGTCAGCTGCTGGTTCGTGTTGCTTTCCTTATCCTTCCAGTGCTAGAGAGCAAATATTTGGCTATGCCTTTGTCGGGATGGGGTTGGTGGGGGCGGAGGGATATCTGTGTAAGAGTAAAGATGAAAAAAATCACCATTCCTTCGGGACTAAACAAAGCTGACTCTCACATACTGCTTTGACAGTGGGCTTGCTAGAATTAACAATCATGAACATCTTAAGTGCTTATTAAGATTTCATGGACTATTCTAAGTGCTTTACATACTCCTCACAGTAACCCTGCTAGGTAGGCAATATCGTTGCTCCATGTACAGTCAAGAAAGCTGAGTAGAAATCTTAAGTTAGGCTAGGCGCGTTGGCTCACGCCTGTAATCCCAGCACTTTGGGAGGCTGAAGGGGGTGGATCACAAGGTCCGGAGTTCGAGACCAGCCTGGCCGATATGGTGAAACCCTGTCTGTACTAACAATACAAAAATTAGCCAGGCGTGGTGGTGGGTGCCTGTAGTCCCAACTACTCGGGAGGCTGAGGCAAGAGAATCGCTTGAACCCAGGAGGTGGAGGTTGCAGTGAGCCAAGATAGCACCACTACACTCCAGCCTGGGCGACAGAGCAAGATTCTAGTCTCAAAAAAATAAAAATAAAAAATAAAAAAATAAATGTTAAGTTACTTGTCAAAATTCACTTACAGAGTAAGTGACGGAGGCAGGATTGCAATCCAGACAGCCTGGCCCAAGAGTGCCCACTCACAATCACTACACAATCCTGCTGCATGTGCAAACTGCATCCAAATCCAAACACATACCTCTTGATACCACAGAGCCAGAATCAGCCCTCTACCACCCAAAATGTGGATTTAGTGCTAATGGAGAAAAGAGGCCTGGGCCTGCCTTAAAGCATTTAGAGATGGAGTCATCTGGTCTTTTCTCAAATCCCTTTCCCTCTATTAGACCTCCTCAAGGCCTGGGTTGGAATTACTCTCCCACTCATTCCTCAGTGTTACCTCTCTAATATCCTTGTTACAGACTCTGTTGCACGGTGCTCCCTTGTGGGCTCCCTGTCGCCTCATTGGATGTTTACTTCTAAAGGGCAGGAAGTGTGTCTTTACCATCTTATATCGCCCTCAGTTATCTAGCACTGTGCCTGGTATGAAAAAAAGTCTTCAATAAATTGGGGGAAGAAGCAACGGATATAAAATAACAACGTAAGGCAAAGTGGCTCCCACGTTACAGCTGGTATTGTAGCAATCCTGCTATTTTTTGGGCTAGAAAACATATCACAACTCTTTTTATAACATATTTTTAAGCTTTTATAAGTCTTCATCCCATGATTCACATAAATTGATTATTGATCTTTTCAGAAACTAAATTTCTCTATGACAGGGGATTTTAAACATTTTTAATATAAGACTTTCTGGAGTTCTGAGTGAGCCTCTGCTAGAGAAGGAGGAGTGGAGAGAGGGAAGAAAGAAGGGAGAGAAAGGAGGATAGGGAGGGGTAGGAAAGCAAGAGAAATATCAGTGTTATCAAAATCCTAGATTGTTACTGAGAAGAAAGCTGAAATTTTTTTAACACCTTTCCTCCAATTAATCCGGAAATGGAATAGTGCTAATAGGGTGTGGAGAGAAGCAGTGAGGTGCAAATGGAACGGTGATAGTGGGAAAGGTGAGAAGAGGGTGGGAAGGGCTGGGCATTTACACCCATCTCATTGCGGCCCAGTGACAGAGATGGGGCTCATGCTGAGCACGACTTGTGCTAATGAGCACTGCTGCCTTATCTGCTCCCAACCCCTTCTGGGAACTCCTTGAAATTGCTACTCAATAGCACTTAGGAAACACTTGCTATAAATCATATAGAACCAAGAATCCAGCCCCATGACAGGATGCATACAGCTAGGCACAATTAGAGACAAGGTTTTCCCCAAACAGTTCTAATCTAAAATATTCTGTCCTGGTCACCCTAGAAGCACGTGTAAACTTGTCAATCCATGTGCTTTGATTTTTATTTGAAAATATATTCAACAGAAACTAATGACATGAATACTCTGAGATAGGACTGGCTGCAAAACATGTATGGCGTTCACTAGTCCTTTGCTCCGGATAATGTCAATACTCTGCCAAAACTCTCCAGTGACTTTTACTAGCTCCAGAAGAAAATCTAAAATCCTTGCCTCATCCTCAAGGCTCTATTGGATCTGATCCCTCCTCCTCTACCCTTTAATCACTGCCTCCCAGTGACACTGGCCTGCTTTCTGTCCTGTGAACATGCCAAACCTGCACCTGCCTCAGGGGTTTTGGCCTTGCTCTTCCACCCTCCTAGAATGTTCTTCCACTTGAAGCCATTTACAGTGGGCTCCTTCTTATGGTTCAGACTTGGATTCAGATGTTAGCTCCACAGGACACCTTTTCTTACAGCCAAACCTCAGCTAGCACTATACCCTCCCCAGATACTTTCTTGGGCATGGCCCTCTAATATCACCTTCATGGCATTTATCATGATCTATAATCACCTTATTTACAGGTTTAGTTGTTTATTTTCTGTTTTCCTCACTGGAATATAAGTTACAGTGGGGCAGGGCCCATGTCTCTCCAGCTGCTAGGATAGTGTCTAGCACAAAGCAGGTACTTAATAAATGAATAGTAGGTATCCATCTTGATCATTTTGGACTGATATAACAAACTGCTCTAGACTGAGTGGCTTAAAAATAACAGAAATTTATTTCTCAGAGTTCTGGAAGCTGGAAGATCTAGATCAAAGTGCTGGTAGAGTCAGTGTTTGGTAAAGGCCCAGTTCCTCGTTCATAGACAGTTGTCTTCTTGCTGGGTCCTCACACAGTGGAGGGGGTAAGGGAGCTCTCCAGAATATCTTTTCTTTTTTCTTTCTTTCTTTCTTTTTTTCTTTTTGACAGAGTCTCACTATGTTACCCAGGCTGGAGGGCAGTGGCATGATCTCGGCTCACTGCAACCTTTTTCTTCCAGGTTCAAGCAATTCTCCTGGCTCAGCCTCCTGAGTAGATGGGATTATAGGTGCCTGCCACCACACCTGGCTTTTTTTTTTTTTTTTTTTTTTTTGAGATGGAGTCTTGCTCTGTTGTCCAGGCTGGAGTGCAGTGGCACAGTCTCGGCTCACTGCAACCTCCACCTCCTCCTGGGTTCAAGCAATTCTCCTGTCTCAGCCTCCCGAGTAGCTGGGACTACAGGCGCCCACCACTACACCCAGCTAATTTTTTGTGTTTTTAGTAGAGACAGGTTTCACCATGTTGGCCAGTCTCACTTGAACTCCCGACTTCAAGTGATCTGTCTGCCTCAACCTCCCAAAGTGTTGGGATTACAGGCGTGAGCCACCATGCCTGGCCCAGAATTTCTTTCATAAGGGCGCTAATCCCGGTCATGAAGGTTCTGCTCTCATGACTTGATCACCTACTAAAGTCCCTACATTGGGGATTAGGTTTCAACATATGACATTCTGAGGGACATACATATTCAGTCTGTAACAGTATCTAATAAATAGATTTGATAAATAAAACTGTCTTGTCTCCTTTAGTAATTAAACACAGTGTTAAGGACATAATAAGCCTCAGAAATTTGTCTCCACATTCCTTTTCTTGCCCCTTGATCTGCTCCTTTGTCCTTTGGGAACTTCTCACTTGTCGTTTTGGTTCTTCAGCCCCTGAACTAATATTGTCTTACAGAAAAAACCCATTCTTCAGTCCACATATAGTTATACTAACTCCTGCAATATTCAAAGATTACATCTAAGTAGCCCTCTCTTGGGAATGGGGTAAGTGGGAGAAGAAAATATCTTTAAATGGAAAGAGAATTAGATGCATTTTGGCTTCATTTTTCTCTTTGCACATTTCCACAAGACTCATAAACCACAGGCTGTAGGAAGGCAGAGAGGTTACTCAGCTGGCCATAGTCATTCCCAGGCTTACCCTTGGCCATGTTAGGATTATTTCTCAGTATGTAGTACTTTCTTATGCATATTATATGCAGTGATTCATATCGATTCTTATTAGCTAGAAGAATGTGGTTAGCTTTCTGAATGTATTCGAACTCTGATTCCTCTATGTCTGCCAACAAATGCAAAGCAGCACCTAAAACAACTTGTCTTGTTATAAATTTCTCAGAATAAACCACTTAATGTTGATAGTGTCGTGTGACTAAATCCTTTATTTCTCACATTTGTGGGGCGGGGGACTCAACATGAAAGCCAGGTCTTCTAATTCATGATATTTACTCATTTGAAATAAACATTTACTGCAAACCTTCTATATTCCAGGCAACAGGCAAGGTGCCGGGGATACAAAGTCTAATGAGAGATGCTTCTTTCATATTTTCAAGGATCTTGTACTCTAAACCTATGAATATAGTCCACAGAGACTGTGGACTGTGATGGAGACATGCATAGGGAACTATGGACACATGAAACATCAGTTCCCCTCAGACAGGTAAGCTCCATGTGGGCAGTAACTTGTCTATTCCATATCTCAGTGTCTAGAACAGTGGCACATAATAGGCATTCAATGAATACTTGAAAATTGAAGGAAAGAGGGAAAGAAGGAAAGAGGAAGGAAGGAAAGAGAAATAAATAAATAAATAAATAAATAAATAAATAAATAAATAATGCTGTCCAGTAAGATTTCCTGGAAGGAAGATTGAAAAGGGGTCTACTTGAGGAAGAATAGTAAGGAAGGACATTCTTACTGACCCTGACCCTGCTTTGCCCTGGGATTTCTAGGCTGCGAAAGATGCTCAGGCTATTGCAAACCACTGTGTGAGATGATGAAGCATCTGTGAATATAACTTGGGAATAAATACATTTATTTATGTACTTTTACATCAGAATTCTGTGTTCATTGATGGTGGGATCTAAGTTTTTCTCCCTGAGACAATGCAGTTAAAAGACTATTGTAGTATTATTTGCCATAAGAAATTGCGTCCTTTGAAAAACCAAGGGATGTTATCATCAAGTCTCTTCTCTCTGCATGGCACTTTTGGACTGAGAAGTGTTTTTCAATTAGGGATATACCAGTTGAGAACTTTGACCTCCCACTCACAGACTAACCTTCTAAGGAGGTTGGTCTTGCCTTTTGCAGTCATGTCTGTCAGTCAATCAATGGTGTTGGCTGAGGATCTCATAGGTGCATAGAAAGTAAGGACTTTCTATGAGGTTATAAGAACTAGAAATGATTTTCTACATTAGTATCGAGCTTTATAAGGTGCTTCCTAAGAACAATTTGGGATACATTGAGCAGATACTTTGGTGTTACTCTTCCTGTTTTACCAAATAAAATTGAGGCTCCAATTGATTAATTGATTTGCTGAATATAATGAAGCTAAATAATGGGAGAGTTGGGTCTTAGAGTTTGGCTCTAGGTCCAGCACTCATTCTCCTACTCTGCATTCCCTCCAAGGGAACAGCAAGACCTGATCCACCAAGGACATAAAACAAACAAAAAAGCGTGCTCTTGCGGCAGTATTAGGGCCTGGGGTAGAAATATTGATGTATTTGTTGATGTTTTGTGGTCATCAAAGCAACCAGATTTACCTGTTTCTGATGTGTGAGTTAAAATAAAATAGATTATGCTGCATTAAGAAATGATCTCAAAGTCTTAGTAGCCTTTACAATAAAAGGATATTTCTCACTCATGCACTCCATGTCCACAGGGAGTTCTGCTCACTGCCCCAGTCTGAGGGAGGCTCCACCTTGACATGCTGCCATAATAGGCACTCAATAAATACTTGAAATAAATACATAAAAGGCAGGGCAAAGGAGTATGGTTAGCTGTGCCTTGGCTGTTAAAGCTCCTGCTTGGAAATGACAAATGTCAATCCACTACCGTTTTGTGACCAAAGTCACATGGCAAAGTCTGTCATCAGTATTCTTCTAGGAAAGGGCAATTAATATGCATGAACAATAGTACAATCTAGCAAGGTTGCTCAAGCAGCTTTCATTATATTTTAAGCTATAAAAGTGATGGACAACACCATTGCCAAACCAGCACCTCTGCATCGGAAACACAGTCACCTGACAAGGCTGTCAACACTTTGTGCTTCTGCTGGAGGATATCTTTGGGCAGGGATATGATCTCTTTGCCAGAGAAAAAAGGAGCAGCTGCTAATCAGGGCTCTGAGTTCTCTATGCATGCAAATGACCTGCCTGAAATTGTTGAATCAAAGCAGCTATGAAATATCTTACACTTTTTATAGCCAGCCACTAGTCTAAGGTCCATGAAGGGAAGGACTCTACCTATTTTATTTACCAACGAATACTCAGTACCTAGCACAATGCCTGACATATACAGTGTTGATAATAGCCAATATATGTGCAAGCCACTCTTAAAAGACTTTATTGTATTAGCTCTTTAAATCCTCATGACAACTCAACGCAAGAAGGAGCTGTTATTATTCCCATTTTACAGATGAGGAAACTGTGGCACAGAGAGCTTACATAACATGCTTGAGTTCCTTAGAACATTAGTGAGTAGGAATTTGAACAAAGAGAGTTTACACTTTTACCCCTATTATTTCCTTGATTGAACAACAAAAAAACTCATATTATGTTGCAAAGAATAAATGTTGAATCTATTAATTGAGTATTCATTTTCATTTGTGAATTTGGTGGTAGGAGTTAGGTTAAAATCACTTCATTGGCAATTTATCAGAAGGTACTACTTCACTATTTTGAACCCAGCAGTCTTACTACACTAGCAGTCATAATCATCAATCAATAGCCTAGGTAAAGGCTCAGTTAAGCTCTTCAAATATAATTTTGGCATTCTCTGTAAACGAGGAGCCAGGCTGTTAAGAAAATTGAAAGGTGATTCAATCAGCCAGCAGGGGGAGAAGACATAATCAGAGAAAATCAGGGGTCCAACCCATCTAATCACCCATGGAATGAGCTGGCTTCATTCTGGGTGAAGTGTTCTGTTGTTACAAATGCTACAAAATAGAGCAGCCCACACAAGTGTTACCATTTTCGTTTTGGCTGGTGTTCTGAAGAGCAAGCGCATGAGGACAGATGGCAAGCTGTCATTTCAGGCCTGCCTTCTGGCTCACCTGCATGTAGCCACATAAAGCTTTCTCATTTCCTAAGAAAGCCTTTCCTATCTCAAGTCATATTTATAGCCTCTGACTCATCCTCATTACTCCTCCTAGATATCTTAAAGCCTTTCTTCAGGTCAGAAAGTCTGCCAACATAGAGCTTGCCACTTGAACTGAGGGGTTCTTCTTGTAGCACTCTAATTATATTAAAGCCTGGAGCTCCAATTTTTACTCACCAACAGGTCTAGTTTTAATGTTCACATTCTGAAACAAAATCGCTTTCCCCATTTCAGTGTTCTCTTTCAGGGTCTAAATAGATATAACTTTATCATAGCAAATTTGTTACTCTCAATGTCTAGAATAGGTAAGAATAACAGAGAAGAATCTCCTGATCACTAAAGCAGCACTATTCATTTATGGCTTAGTGTTCCTGTCGTTCCATATGCTGGACGCTCTGTGATGCATTAACAAATGATTTTGTGAGCTTTTGCATTTCTTTGGGTCAGGGATTGTAAATTTAAATACCTTTGGTGGCTAGACAAGTATGTAAGTAGAGTAGGGCTTGGGTCTGCTGCCCCAAAGCTCTGCGCAATTTTTGCTGTATGGGGAAGCAGGCTCTATGCTGCTAGATCAGTTTTTTTCCAAGAGAAGGTCAACATTCAGGTTTTTAAAAATGTACAATCTTCTGATTTTTAAATGCTATCTTAATTTTAAAATATTATGGATAAAGGGCATTTCAGGTAAAGGGAACTAGAGAGAACATGATACATTTGGAGAAATTCAAGTCATTTGATGTGATAGGGTGGTGAGTGCTTAGTGGGGAATAGCAGGAAATGGGACTAGACATTCACTTGCATCTTACTTGCAGGTGACATGGTTAGATTTACACTTATATTAGAATGGTTAAGAGGTGGTCTAAGAGGAGAAAACTGGGGTGGGGATAGGAACCAAGAGGATATCACAACAGTCCCGGGGATCATGTTGAGAACAGAACATGGGCAGTGTGTTAGTCCATTTTGTGTGGCCACAAAGGAATACCTGAGACTGGGTAATTTACAAAGAAAAGAGATTTGGCTGATGTTCTGCAGGCTGTACAAGCATGGACCAGCATTGACTGGGCTTCTGGTGAGGCCTCAGAAAGCTTCTACTCATGGTGGGAGGTGAAGGGGGAGCAGGCATGCTACTTGGTGAGAGTGGGAGCAAGAGAGAGTGGAGGAGATGCCAGGCTCCTTTAGACAACTAACACAAGGTTCCTGTTCCCTACAAATGTGCCAGGGCAGATTCAGAAACTATCTGAACTATTTTGAACTATCAGAGCAAGAACTCATTACCATGGGCAGGGCACCAAGCCATTCATGAGGAATCTGCCCCCATGACCCAAACACCTCCCACCAGACCTCACCTCCAACATTGGGGATCACATTTCAACATGAGATTTGGAGGGAACAAATATCATAACCATATGAGGCAGGGACTTTGAGGGGAGATGGACTTTAGAGATAAGTAGGAGGAAAATAAGCAGGACATAGTGATGGATTCGATATGGTAGTGAGGGATAAGAAAGCATAGAGGTTGCCACTCAGATTTCTAGGTTGGAAAGGTGGGTCTTGGCTCCTGTCATTTGTTGAGACTATAACAAGAGGGGCAGGAACAGGTAGGCTGGAGTGGTGGGTGGGGGTAAAAATGGAGGTGATGAATTCAGTGTTTGATTAGTTTTGTGCTTGTTAGACAGCCAGGTGGGCTGGAGAAAAGTTGCTGGAAGACATCAGTGTAAAGGTGAGTTTGAACTCATGGGAGCAAATGAGAAACAGCCTGGGAATGGGAGCTGGAGCGCAACAATTTAAGGTAAAGAACAGAGGAGGATGACTTGTGAGATTAATGAAGACATAGTAGTCTCACTCCGATCACTGTTGTTCCTCAGAGACTTAAATCCCACCATAAGCCTCAATTGGTGGGTACAAACAATTCTTCATCTTGCCTGCATATTGCAATGGTTTGGCTCGAAGCTGACAAGCGGGAAGCTCACCTTGTATGTGGCAACCTGATGAAAGACTCCTGGTGGATCTAAGTGTGACATCTGTAATAGTCCCTGAAAACGCCCCAGATGACATGTATTGAATACATAAAGAACTTCAAGTTTTTCTGGGCTGCTCATTCCCTCCCATGCAATTCTTCTTCAAAAGGCAGCCCCAGCCAGGCATTTTATCACACTTTTAAAAGGGCCTACAATGATCTTGGCTCTGACTCTATTAGTGGGCTTTCTAGATATTCAGGCAGTTATTGATTTCTGAATCTGCCCTGGCACATTTGTAGGGAACAGGAACTTTGCGTTTTGCCATAGATAACAGCCTCCTGGGCTTGGGCTACAGTTAACTGAAAATATTGCTTAGCACTGGGGCACCAGAGACACCTTTGCTGTTATTATGGGACACATAGTACCTTTAGAATATGGCAACCATACAGCATTTCTGAAACTTATTTCTAGAGATAAATCTATTTACATTTTGCTTATGTAATCTTTAAAAATGTTTTATTCATTTTAAGTTTTTATTTTTTACAGGGCTGTGTGCTTTTGCTCCATATTTATGGTGACAAGCTTGTATATCTGTATAGCAAAGCCTCATGAATGACAATGTTGTGAGCTGTCTTCCACTGCACATCCCCACATTTCTTAGACCACCTAAATGAAAGTTTCCACGTTTGAGATCTCCCTTGTTCAATTTTGTCAGGCTGTTCAAATAACATGGTTAGCGCAAAATGCAAAATTGGCTCACTTTCTCAAATGAGTTTGGTGTTGGCATCCAGTAGAGAAACTGCTTTCATTATCTCATGTTGAAATATATTCATAATATTCACTTCAATATTTCATATTTCATTATTTTAGTGGTTCAAACCACTAGAGTTCAAATGATGAGAATGTTATTAACTGTTTCATTCCATGGTTAGAATCATGCCTAGGACATAGCAGGCACTCAATATGTAATTATTGCATAGTAGAAGGAAGTTACTTCCAGGTAATCTTTCAGAGTAATTCTCTCAAAAAGAGCATTTTTAAGGAGAAAAATCATATTGTTATTCTAGGAGGCAGTATTTATCATTCTACAGATAAGGCATCCTGATCATTTGCCTTCCTGGCTAGAGAATATTTTTCTATCATCTCTTATTGGAAGTAGTTGATGCTCAAAGTTACATTAGAGTCAAACAATATGTCTACGATTAGTTGTGGGGATGATTTAATGAAAAGAGCATTGACTTACAATCAAAGACTTGGGTTTGATACTTACCCCTTCTTACACCACTGTGTGCTCTTAAGAAAGACATTTAACCTCTCCCAAGTGGACTTTCTCTTCTGTAAAATGGGATAATAGCTCCCATAAAAACTTGTGAGATAAATAAGTACTTCTCTTCAACTTTTCAGACTCAGGAACAAAGTAAGAGGAAAATAATTAAAAATAATTAATTAAGAAGGTATTGTAGGTTTCTGCCTACCTTTTGAGATTGCTTTTATGATTAAAAGAGACTATATGCATAAATGCCCTTTGTATACTTAAAATTGCTATTTGAGGTCAGGCAATTGCTTACTTATAATTAGTGTTGAGTAATTTGTAATTAGTGCTAAGGGATTACTATAAATTCACTTATAGTATAATATTATTATTTATAGAAGATCATGATTAGGATTCAAATAGGGTTTCAGCAGTTTCAGGTATAATTCCTGTGTACTCTATGTTCCATTTAATAACTGATGGTGACTGAGCAGAGAGATATGGCCTGAATACCTATTAAGTACATAGAAAGCGGCAGGTGAGTATTCAATATCATCATGAGATATTGTTACACTGCCAGCCAAGCTACTCATGTATTCCATGAACACTGATTAAAAACTGACTCTAAAGTATTGAGCACGTGGTAAAGAAAACTGGTAGAACACACGTTTCTCTACTTTAATAGTCTCTCTAGGTACTGAAGACAAATATTAACTTCTAGTTCCAAGCTTTCATGCTAGAAAAGTAAAATCTTAACTCTTGATTTTTCTTCAAATTTCAGATGTGTCATAATGAATATCAATTTTAATAAAATAAACATTTCATTATAAACATAAGTGGATTAATTGTTGGGGAAAGTGAGCCCAGATATTTTCATTTTTATTTTACTCTCCCCTGTATACTTATTTCATTGAAACGGTAGCTCAATAAACTCCTACTTAGCTAACATTTTGCAGAGGTGGCCATTCTGGTTCATAAAGTCATACTTCTGTTAACAAGCTCTCCCTCATACTTGTCCCCTTTTTCCCCTTTCCACTACTGCTCCCACAGATTTGGCCAATATCTTCTCTCTCCTATTGGGATGCCCATTGCACTGGCCATCCTGTCTGTAGCCTGTCTTCCACATTGCTGCAGAAGGACTCCACTAATACTTGAACCTGGTGATGTCATTCACTAGCTCAGATAACCTCAGCGGTTTCTCATCACCTACAGGATAGAATCCAGGCACTCTTGAATGGCATGTATGAGTTGGTCCCTGCCTACCAGAGCTATCTCATCTTTTCCTCTCTGCTTATGAACTGGGAACAATTCTAATGGCAGTATCTCAAGACATGTGTTTTTTTTTTTCCTCGGACTGGTGTGCTCTTGCTTCATCTGCCTACCTGGAAACGCCCTATTTTTCCTTTAAATCTGAATGCATACATTACACCTTCTACAAATGTTTTCTTTACCCTCTCTGGGAAGCTTAGATAATTTTGCTGCACTTCTGCAGAAATAGGACATATCACCACAAATCAAAAAATTGTTTTGGACTAAAGTCCAAAACCTTAACATGATCAACCATACCCCATGTAATCTAGCCCCTTCTCATCACTCTCCTGCCCTTCTTCCATTAGGATCACTATGTTCAACTCACACTGACCTTGAAAGTGCATGCTCCTTGCTGCCTCAGGACCTTGGTACATGCTATTTCTTCAGCCTGAAGTCTCTCTGGATCTCCACTCCCACTCCTCACTCCCACTCCCACTCTTTGCTTGGCTATCTCTTATTCACCCTTCAGATTTCACCAGCTGCTACTTTATCAGGGAAGTTTTTCTTAACCTCTCAGACTGTTTTCCCCAGTTATATGCTCACACAGCCTACACATTCAGAGAATGTTATTGACCATTCTGGTCTCAATGACAGTATGTGTTCAATACATAATTAATTGAATAAACCTCTATGCAAACATTTATCTTGCTGATTATACATGTAATATATTTTATCACTAAACTATAAGTTCTCTAAAGAAAAATTATCTTATTTAAAATATTTTGCAATATTTAAGGTATATAAATGTATAAAGCATAATACTCCAAATAAGAAGTCTGTTAAGGTCAATGAAGCCAGAATACAATTGGGAACAAAAGGCTTTAAAAAAAGGCAAGAAGAGATAAAAGAAATTGTGGGTATAAATGTAGGCCCGATAGAAACCCAAGATACTGTACACTGCATTGAGCATCCACATCTGGTTCCACTTTTGGCTTTCCCAGCTGAAAATTTCCTCACATCCCTGGATGTGGCTTTTAGTCAGTGAAATGAAAGATGCTGAGCTATATAATCTGTAAGTGCTTTTCTATTTCTTATATTTCATGCTGCTGAGACCATTTGGCTGCCTTGATAAGCACTAATCAGCTAGTCTGACAGAAAAGAAATACTCATCGATTCAGTGGATCTGAGAATACAGTAATAACAAACAAACAATTTCTTCTACTACATTCTTACAACATGCTTCTGACACAAGATGTGTGGGGGTTGTCGTCCACACATCAAGCAAGAAATCAATTCTAAAGCAGCTCTCGGAACTCAGGGAAACATGTTTACTTGTTTATTATAAAAGGTATTACAAAGGATACAGATGAAAAGATGTATAGGGTGAAACATATGGAAAGCAGTGCTGAGGTTTCATGCCCTCTCTGGGTATGCCACCCTCTAGAAACCTCCACATGTTCAGCTTTCTGGAAGCCTACTCCTTTTTGGGTTTTCATGGAGGCTTCATTACATAGGCATGATGATTAAGTCATTGACCATTGGTGATCAGCATAACCTTCAGATCCCTTCCTTTCCTTGAGGTTGAAGATTGGGGCTGAAAGTCCAATCCTCTAATCCTGCCTTGGTTTCCTGGGTGACTAGCCCAGATCCTGAGCTACCGGTAGGTTGCCAGCCTTCAGTCAACTCACTAGCATACAAAAGATACTTATCACTCTGAAGATTCTAAGGATCTTATGAGTTGTATGCCAGGAAATGAGGACAAAGACCACATACATATTTCACAATATTACAGTGGAATATTATGATTTCCCCACCATAAGTTCAACTTATGCATTTCTTTTGCTGACCATTACTACAGAGAGAGCTATTGACCTGAAATGTCTTGTCTTGTCTTTGATCCTGAAGACTGGATCTCATTTTCTCCACATTTCTTTACAAAACAAACAAAAATTTCCAAATGCCACAAAGCATCTTAAGGATATTGACAATAAATAATGTATTGAGGGTTGAGTCCTCAAGACTCGCCCACCTCACTACATTAGGATAGATGTGTTTTCATGAATGAGGTTGCATATTTACAGTCTAACATGGATTTGGTCTCAAAGCAATCCAATTTGCTTAAGTAGGGCTACTAACTGTTTAGCATTAGTTTTATCTACTCTAAAGGTCAATAACACTAAAACATAAGACCTGCTGATGTCATTCTTTCCTAATGCATCTTGACAAAGGAGAAAGCTCTTGTCTGCTGTCAGCATAAAGATGATTTGCATCACAGGTCATCGATCGAGACTATTTGGGAGTGAAAGAGAAGAATCTGGGCTATTTGGAATTTCAGGTTATTTGGTTGGCTGGGAAAGAACACTTAAATTCAGAATATGGCAGAGGCATATAACTGGAAACAAAAATAAATAAAAATGATATCACAGGAACATAGTGAAGAAAAAGATTATAAGCTGGTAGCAAAGGCTAGTGAAGCTACCACGAGCAAACACAGACATAGAGTGAAGTACAAGGACAGTAAATGGGCACCTAGAAAGGAATCAAAATTAGGAAAATTGTAGCAGAAGCCAGGAGAGGATACACCTACAAAGGCCTAGGACCAATCTGGTTTGACTAATGGGGATTGTTCTAGCTCTGTGGACCGAGATTGCTAATTAATCCTCTATTTTTTGTTAACTAGTAGAATCTTCCAAGTGTCCACTGAACATATGGACACAAATCTGTAGATTACACTTCCCTGAGTCCCTTGCAGCTTGTTATGGCTATGTAACTAAATTCTGGCTAATGAGATGTTTACTGAGGTCATGCATACACCTTCCTGCACACCTCAAACAGAAGCTGTTTGCTGTCCACTTCTTTTCTTTATCTATAAACTAAAATGTGAATGTTGTGATGCTGAGCCATGTGGAAAAGGGTTATTCCCTAAAACATAATAGAGCTGCTAGAAAGACAACATGGGTCTCTGGATAAACTCATAGATCAGAACTATCCCACCTACCTGGTCTGCCTGCCAGGACAAATTTTTGTAGGAAAATGAAGTAAAGCCACTGAACTAATATCCCAACTCAGTCATTTTTTTCCTCTTTATTCTGGATATGTATGTGTGTGTGTGTGTGTGTGTGTGTGTGTGTGTTAAAAGTGTCCAATACATCATTGACCATTTGAACAGCATTACTACAAGTCAGATGACTTATATTACTTAAAATTAAGGGAAAAAATCTTAGAAATGTGCAACTGCAACATTTTCTTCTGTAGTTGCAGCATATGCTTCATTTGTGAAGTTATACAGACTATTTAAAAACTATTATTATATCCAGTGTAATTGTGTCAGCATTGGTTTAGTTAATTAAAGTTAAGGAGGATAAAACATTCTATGAAACATTATCCATATGGTCTGCAACTACCCTTTGTTTTAATGGTGTAAGAACACCCATAGAGAGCAAGTAAAAGAAATTATTAGTGGATTACCAACTTTGTGATAAATCCAACAGAACCTGGCTATTGTGTGCTTCTGGGATCCCCCTGTTGGTAACTGGCTGCTTGTGTTCACATGCGGGCCAGGTATAGAGCTTCGCTTCTCTCCTCCTGTGGAGCCAGGATACTGGTTGGTACTCTTATTTGAGTTTAAAATTTCTTTCTTAGAACCAGATAAAACTACTAGTTGTTCAAAACCAAAGTGCCTATGCTGTCCTGAAACATTAATACCCTCTTCTTGGCCTGACTACTTCCCTATAAATGTCACCATGTTTTTGGATTTCAAAACATGAATTAAGTAACTGTCTGCCGCTGGATTCTGATTCTGTGATTATTCCTGATTGCCACTGTATTAATTTCCTATCATTGCCATAATGAATTACCTCAACCTTATTGGCTTAATTAATACAGATATAACTTATAGCTCTGTAGGTCAGAAATCTGACACAGTCTTACTAGGCTAAAATCAAAGTATCACTGGGGCCATGTTCCTTTCTGGAGGTTCTGGAGGGGGAATCTAGTGTTTTTTTTCCTCATTCCAGCTTCTACAGGTTATCGTGTTTCTTGTCTTGTGGCCCCATTCTTCCATCTCCAAAGCCAGAATAGCCATGCTATGTTCTGCTCACACTGCATTATTCTGACCTCCTCTCCTGTCTTTCTCTCCCACTTTTAAAGTCCCTTGTGATTGCTTTGGGTCCAGAAATCCAGGATCAGCTTCTATGTCAAGGTCAGCTGATTAGTAACCATAGTTCCATCTGCAGTCCTTTGCCATGTAAAGTAACACATTCGCAGTTCCCAGGAACTAGGATGTGGACATCTTTGTGGGACCATTATTTAGCCTATCACAGCCACTTTTGAGCTAAGTAGATTAATTTTGGGGTTTCTGATTCTATAATAGCTAGATCGCTTTTTTAACTTGACCTTTCCCAGCACAGGGCAGAGGTTTAAGAGAGTGAACAACTGGGAATAAAAGCACATGAGAGGGTTAAAAATGAATCATCTTAAGAAAGCCATAGAACACATTTACTGCAAATTTCTCACTATGTCAAAAGGTCTGGGACCCTATGGGGAGGGGTAGGAGTTATCTTTGTGTCTCCATTTGAGCACATTAATACATCTCACTGAATTGCAAGGAGGTAAGATAAAGGGCATTCCAGAATAGTCTCTCCCAACAAAATTATCACAACAGGGGCCAGGTTCACTAGAGATACTATGAAGTCACCATGCCATTCATGACCAATATTAGCAATGTGGTAAGACCATCTGCCTTTCTGTCTTGAGTTTTCATGGTTTTTTTTTTTTTTTTCTAAAACTGGGCTTATCTCGGAGATAAAACAGCCCTGCAACCAAGTTCTTCTGCACTGTCAGTAACTAAGTCTTGAGTTGGTCCAGGAGAATTTCCTGCACTAAACCTTTTCCCTGCCCCAGAAAAGCCATATGGTCAGAAATTCCATTCCAGCTTATACTACCATTAGAGGCATTAGAATCAGACTCCACTCTACCCCTACCCCCAAACAAAAAAATTGCAAAGCATAAATAGCAACAGCCAGCTTTATCCTGAATCACCTGTGAATCAGCAAGAAAGTAAAATACAGCTTCTCGGTATGCTAAATGAAAAGATTTGATTTTAAATTTATCAGTGTAGTGTGGGCACTCCAATTTCCCACAGAGGTGTTGCATAGTTTTCCACATTTCTTATTTTTTTTCATTTGCGTTACAGACCGGAAATCCTGCACTTCTCAGCTTGTTCTCTCAACTCTGTTGAGTGATTTTCCAGAAATGAATGATTACTATTTCTAGAACTTAAATCTCATAACCTGACTCCCTCTGAGTTCCAGAGTCCATAAAAAATAGCTCAAACTGATGTGATTGCACACAATATGATGTTTAATATTGTAAAGTAAAAAAACTTTTTTCATAGGAATTGAAAATAACTTACAGAACAAAAGTAAACATTAAGTCTGACTTTACCTAGTAGAATAATACTTTTAAAAATATTCAACATGTACCAAATATTTTATTTAAGCTGAATAAAAGTAAAGACATCATTTTCCTAAATCTAATAGAGATTTCTAATACAAAATACAATAGCATTTTTTCATTTAATTTCTCATGGTATTAGTTTTCACTGTAAATTCAAAACCCAATTATTATTTTCATAATGAGAATATATGAATGGGCACACGGTACTTATAAAACAATTTACTAATACCTTGTGGATAAGCCTTCCCATTGATATCTCCATGGTGGTCTATTAGCATTGTCAATTTGCTTTAGGTAATATCAGCACCAGGTCCCATATCTTCAAATTCAATTTTACAAAAGATTTTTTCAAATAACAATGTTAATATATTCCCTAAAGTAATTTACAGCCATATTTCCTCTTAAAAAGCCCTACAAAGCAATTCCTACAGAAACAAAAATGTATCGTATGACCAACTGCTATGACTTTTTATGCATGACTTGTGAATTTTGTTTTTCAGATTACTATATTTTACCTTTTCCCTATAATTCTCTGTAAGCAACACAACAGATTATAATGAGTATAATCAGATCTGTAGAATTATTGAATTCCTCAAATACTGTTCTTTTGGAACTGTTTGTTTAGTGAGATCCCAAATACCTGCTCTATGCTTCATCTTGGGTTGTTCCCAGCATAAAGATTAGCTGTTAGATGCTTAGTACATTTATTTATGACATGCATGTTGGTTTCCTGTGGCTGCTGTAAGAAGTTACCACAAAACAGGTGGCTTAAAAAAAAGGAAATTTATTCTCACACAGTTTTGGAAGCCAGAGTCTGAAATCAAAATGTTGCAGGGCTGCACTCCCTCCCCCCAAAAATGGAGAATCTGTTCTTTGCCTCTTCCAACTTCTGGCGGCTGTTGGCATTGTTTCACTTGTGACCATTTCACTCTAACCTTTGCCTCTGTGGTCACATTGCCTCCTTCTCTGTGTCTTGTCTTGTCTGTTTCAAATCTACCTCTGCCTTTCTCTTAGAAAGACACTTGTCTTTGGATTGAGAGCTTTCCAAGATTGTTCAATATGACCTCTTCATGTCAAGAGTCTTAATCACATCTGCAAAGATTTGTCTTCCAAAATAAGATAACAGTCACAGATTCCAGAGATTTGACATGGATATCTTTTGGGGCACCATTTTTTGGCCTACCACAGCAAGACATTTAAAACTGTTTTGCTTGAAATCTAGTTCTTCTGCTTTATAACGCCATTGTTCTCTCAGCATATTTAATTTGAAGAGCTAGAAATAATTCTAGAACATTTTGTGCAGATATGCACTACTTAGATATCTTAAGAAGCTTGTTCTAACCAAGTTTGGAAAAGTATTTTACTCCAGGAGTTGAAATAAATCACCCACAAAATGAAAAAACAAAGACATACTTGTACAAAACAGTGACAAGTGACAATTGTCTGTCTTTGTATAATTGACTTTGTCACACTAAGAACAGAGGCTGGCAAAGAGCAGCCACCAAAAAAAGGATGTGTTGATTTGTTAAAATAATGAATAGAAGGAATAAACTAGACTTTGACTTCTGCAATCTCACCACTGTTAGTCTTTATGCTCTCTGGTTATGGTTCCTCTTATCCCAGAAATGTCGATTGCAAATTAAACAGGCTACAAAAGTCTTTATGAACTGAAAACATTTAAAAATATTTAACTTTCTCATGAAATGTAAATGGCTAATATTTATCGAATATGTATTGTATGCTAAGGCTCTCTGGACCTGAACATAAACATCTAAAATTACAATATTAATATTACACAACCATAGAAGGTAACCTATCTTCATAGTTAAGTACACTTTAATGAACTTAAATGAGTGAAGTTCAGAGCTTGCCGAGGCCTGCTGACAAGTGGATTAACTCCTAGTAAGACTGTATGATTCTGCACCGAGTAGTTGTCTGTTTACTAAAAGTCAGTAGATGTTTCCAAACCTGTTTATGCTAATTATCTTTATTATTGTAATTGATGTAATTTAAGAACTGTTACATAGAATGACTAATATGAGTACCAAAAGTGGATTGTTGTTATTTCTATGAAAATTAAGTTGAAAGCTTTGAAAGATTTGAGACATAAATGTTGCTGAAAAAATTGTGTTTTTTTTTTTTTTTTTTTTTTGAGAGAGAGTTTCACTCTTGTTGCCCAGGCTGGAGTGCAATGGCACAATCTCGGCTCACTGCAACACCTGCCTCCCAGGTTCAAGTGATTCTCCTGCCTCAGTCTCCCGAGTGGCTGGGATTACAGGTGTCTGCCACCACACCCAGCTAATTTTTGTATTTTCAGTAGAGGCAGGGTTTCACCATGTTGGCCAGGCTCGTCTCAAACTCCTGACCTTGGGTGATCCACCCACCTCGGCCTCCCAAAGTGCTGGGATTACAGGCGTGAGTCACCATGCCCGGCTTAAAAAAATTATTGAATTAGATTTAGGTAAGACAATTGTAATAGACTAGGAAAAGTTATAAAATTATTAAAGGACTCAGTACTTATTGTATCTTTGTGTTCTCACTCCATTTTAAAGAAACCAAAAATGAATTAGAGATGATAAATTTTGAGCCTGTTTTACACAAGAAAGACAATATGACACTAACTAGGGCATCCATATGCAAAAGATGGTTCAAGGGTTATGTGTTTGAAGCTAAATAAAATAAGACTAAAAGGTGTATGATTTTTATTATTCCCTACTGTGATTGAATTCAAGTAGTCAACCTATGATCAGTTTTGATCATATCACATAAGAAGGTTTATAATATTATATATGTCTAACGTGATCTCACCTTTATGTGGAATCTAGTAATGTTGAACTCATACAAGCCGAGTAGAATAGTGGTTACTCCAGGGACTGGGAGGTAGGGAAAATGGGGAGATGTTGGTCAAGGGCACAATCTTGCAGTTATGGGATGAATAAGTTCTGGAGACCTAATGTACAGTGTGATGATTGTGGTTAATATATACTATATTTGGACTTGACTTATATGATAGTTTTAGTTTGAATTTAAGGTTCATCATTTACAAAATTCCAATAGACTTCAGCTGGGTACTATGGAAAGAGTGCCCAATTTACAGAAAGTAAAAAAGTCAATACAATTTTTATATATGATATATGCCTAGCATTGCACTAGATATCATATGAAAATACCAATATAGTATAAGTCATGTTTCATGCTCTCAAGGAATTAGAATTTGGTTGAGGGTAAGACCAAAACAACAATATCAAAAAGAATAATCAATACATAGGATGTAAAAGTCTCAGGTATATTTTGTAAATACATAAAAAGAATGTATAAGGAAGGATTTATGTGGGCTGTTAGAATCAAATAAAGTTTCCAAAAGGAGACTGGCTTTGAACTGGACATGGAAAAAGGAAGATTTGGAAAGTTAGGGAAGACAGTTGGAGCTAATTCTAAAGACTGTGAATGCAGATCTTATGGGCTGCAGATGTTCACTTCCTTCTAGGAAGGTTTCAGTGGTGGGTGAGAGTTGACAGAATACAAAAGTGGAGGGAGAAAGAAGCTTATAGGTGTGCACAGGAAAATCTCCCTAAAACAAGAGAAAGTCCTAAGTATAAAAAAGGGAACATATTAGGAAGGACTTATCTTGATTAGAAAAACAACCCCCCCCTAAAAAAAGGTCAGAAATAATACTGAGCCATACTAGGGATTCCACTGGACAGAGCCTTAATGTATGTACACGATCTAAGAGTAAAGACTGAAAAGTCAGAGTCACAGTAGGACACATTTAGAAAGGATTCCTTTATGAGCTTAGAGCAATAACATTTATAGTGCTTTTTTATATCCCTTTAGGATGACTCCTGTACGCTTCCAGAATTAATCGTATCTCTCTCTTTGCCTTCCTTTGCTTCTCCCAGCTCTCCGTATTTTTAAATTAACCTAAAAAGTCTATTATTTCCTTTAAGAATGACCTCAACTGCATCATGAATCTTAAGTCTTCATTGGATAAAATGCCTAAGAAAGGAGAAGATCCAGCGCCTAGTAGTTATATAAATGGTTGCATGAATGCAACCTAGGAAGTTAAAATTAGAAAATCCAGAAAGAAGGGAGGGCAATTCACTAAATTGCTACATTTCTCTCTGTGAAGTCACTACCACTGATGTTTGGTGATCTAGTTTTTCTATAATCTTCTGGAATAAGATCATAAACCTGCCTTTCCTGAACCTAAGTGCCCTGAATTTGGATTTATGACCAATTGTTTCAGAGTGTTAACATGAATCACAGTGCTTCAGTGGGACAAGAGAAGAAAAGCAATTTCAATACTGAAAAATAACAAAATGAAATAAAATATAGACCAAGAATGGAAAATAAATGGATAGTTACATATAAGTATATGTAACCCAACTAAGCAACAACTAAAGATTATGGGATAATAATCACCAAATATTTGAAGAATCTAAATAACAAAGTAGAAAACAAATTAGTTGGCTTGAAGGATAGTGTTATGGTTAATTAACATGGAAAGAAATGAGCAAAGAAAACGCTTCCTTTCCACTAGCTACGGACCAGAAAAAAACTTTAGGTTCATTCAAAGACTAGATTATGAGATTACATACAAAGAAAACTCACAGGAAGCTTTTTAGAGAGACCTGTAAAAATGTGGCTTATGAGCATCTTGGAGGCGGACTGGCATCTCACTAGACATGGCCCAGAGGAAATGTGGAGCCCTGAACGTAGGTACCTGGCATGGGTAGGCACTTAAGACTTATTTGTTTATTTTAAGAAATGGTTATATTAGTTACGAAGAAGAAAGCGTATATAGGCATTGCTATTGTGTGAATGTTTGTGTCCTCTCAAAATTCTTGTTGAAATCCTAACCTCCAAGGTGATAGTGTTAGGAGGTGGGGCCTTTAGGGATTGATTAGATCATGAGGGCAGATCCCTCATGAATGGGACTAGTCCCCTTAAAAAAGAGGCCAGGAGAGAAGGGGCTTGTTTGCCCCCTTCCACCATTGAGGATGCAAAGGGAAAGCACCACTTATGAACCAGAGAGTGAGCCCTCACCAGACGCCAAATCTGCTGGGTCCTTGATCATGAACTTCACAGCCTCTAGAAATCTAAGAAATCAAGTTTCATTGCTTAAAAGCTACTTGGTTTAGTGTATTTCATTGTAGCAGCCTGAGTGGACTCAGATAGGCATCTGTCTTTCCTCAATCTATCCACAGCTTCCCCTGCTTGTCTCAGTACAATATTTATCCGAACTGAAATTGCTTATGGGTATCTGCCTCTTCCCTCCCTCTCATGCCACTGTGTAAACTCCTGGCATGGGGATCTTTCCTGGGGTGTCCAGGCACTGTACATCCTAGTGCCTGACATCTTGTGAAACTCAGTGATGGAAGACTAACTTTCCTGCTTTGAAGGATGTGAAAAACAAACGCCTGACACGAGAACTTGGATGTTAAGCACAAAAGTTTTGACAAGAGACCTTGCTCTGCCACAGTTTATGCAGCTGTAACATCAATATAACAATGGTGCCTATATCACAGGAGTTGTGTGAGGCTTAAATGTAGTGCATGTAATGTGCTTAGCACTTTGCCTGGCTTTGAGTAGCTGGTCATTAATTGTTAGCTCATTACTATTTATTATCAATGCACGAAATTTATGGTCAAACCACAAACATAATCAAAACATTTGGTCCAGCATATCCTCTCTAAAAGCCAATAGAAATTATAATATGGTCAGTCTAGTTGGCTCTGATAATTCAGATGACTGATAATATTTTTTCTGCCTGTATTATTGCAGGAAACTTACAAATTTACATCTCAAAATATGAGGTTTCGGGGCTGTGGATGTATAATTGCCACCTCCTTCAATTTGCTTGGTGAGGTTAAATTTTGGAAAGACTGGGTGAGCCATACTCTTCCTCTCCATTCTCCACTTGAACCAAGTTTAAAAAATTTTTATTGTTCCTACTTCACGAAAATAAAAATGCCAATTAATGGGGTTTGTCCATAATGAGCTTTGGATTTAATCCTCCTACAACCCTAATGCTTAGAGAGAGAGAATTTTTAAACTTCAAAATTTTGTGGCTCTAAGCACCAGATGGACACTTAGAGGTTCCAGAAAGACTCAACACAATAAAGAAATTTGGCTGTATTTTCACTTTTAAGAAGTATTTGTTCTACTTTTTGGTAAAGAACAGCCTAAAAATAGTTGTAACATATAATTTGTGTTACTTGATTTTCATAAACATAATGATTTTCAGTGAAAATAACTTGTAGTCAGTTGCTTTCGGGGTATCCCCTTCATTTTTCCCTGAGATTCTGAAAAGAAAACTATTTCATATGGGCATGATAATAATCTACTATTGCCTAAACGTAAGTGTGTCCTGAGGGTCATTACTATAAATTACAAGAGATTCCCATCCACTCATATTACATATAATGGGAGGAATGTCATTAAAATTCACTTAGTGCTCAGACTGACTCAGTACAGGCCTAAACCAACTGTCAAACAACTCTAAAAATAAAATATAATGACTTGATGTGTAGACAATCGTACTAGCACTGAATAATCTCCATTTGCAATAGTTATCCGGTTCTATGACCAATTTTTATTCTCATAGTATTATTCCCTTCGAATATTTATATGTTCATCTGTGTTCACACAAATTAATGGTTGTTTTTTTGAGATGGAGTCTTGCTCTGTCACCCAGGCTAAAGTGCAGTAGTGGATCTCGGCTCACTGTAGCCTCTGCCTCCTGTGTTCAAGACATTCTCCAGAGCAGTTGAAACTACAGGTGCATGCCACCACGCCCAGCTAATTTTTTAAATTATTTTTTTTATTTTTGGTAGTGACAGGGTTCTACCATCTTGGCCAGGCTGGTCTGAAACTCCTGACCTCAAGTGATCTGTCCGCCTTGGCCTCCCAAAGTGCTGGGATTAGACATGAGCAACCACATCCAGCCAGATTAATGAATATTAAATTGTAATGATCAGATTAGAGAATTATCTAATAATTTAAGAATGCAGATGTACTTTAAATGCCATTTGGTTATACTAAAAATGTTTTGAATAATGTAAAACAATCATTCACAATTTAGATGACTTATAGCTACACCAAAACACTGGGGTAGAATATGTGATAGATGCTTAGAGTTACAATTTGAATCTGGGAAAATAACGTCTAATGATACTTTCTGTGTAGTATCACTCAACCAAACACAATTAACATATTAAATAACCTCTATTGGGAATTATTAAAGTTTTCACAAATAATTATTTAATATAGATAATTTCTGACTGCTTCATCTTGATGTAAGTTAAATAATTTTTTTATCTTGCCCACATCCCCAATCACCATTTATAATTTTTTCTTTATGTGAAAATATGCCCTTTATTCAAAAAAATTGACTAATCAGCAAACTTTGGGAATACAATTTAGCCTGGAGAAGAAAAGATGTAGGTAGAATTTATTAGCTGTTGAATTATTTGGATGACTATTATTTGGAAAACAATGTATTAGAAATGACTATTTCCAAAGGTAGATATTTGAACCATGGAAGTAGATATAAGAGATAAATTTCTTAGCAAAGTAAAAATTTTCCAACAGGCACAGCTGACCAGAAGTAGACTGGCTGCTTCGGATGAGAGTAGCTTTCCTGTTAAAGAGAGTTCTTAAGAATAGGCCAGATAGCCACTCAAGAAGAAAGGTTTGGAGGGAATCCAAGTCTGGAAAGAATGTTTAGACATAGCTGCTAACGTTTTGTCAGTTTGTAGTTGCCAAAAATAAGAGTGGAGATTGACAGTGGATTTTTTCAACTCAACTACCAGTTTCTTTCATTAACATAGCATGGCACTTCTTTCTGTAGTAACACATCACCAAATTTGAGAAGAGGGACATCTGGTGGATGAAATAAGCAAAAGGAAAGGGGTTTTGTTTTTACATTATAATTTACAACATATTTTGACATTTCCATTGATTTTTCCATGAAAAGAAAATCTATCAGTCTACAAAAATATGTGGTTGACAATGGGCAAAAATTATTCGTGACCAAGTGATTTGGGTATGGTGATTGTTTCATCTGGCCCCTTACTATATGTTTAATAAATGCCTTTTTAGTCATTTTTCCTTAATTAATTCAAATTAGGATATTTGAGGATGAACTTGCTTGTCTTTATAAAACATAAACATGTGACTTTCTTGGCCAAGTAACAGCTGTTATTTTTAGCTAAATTACTCAGTAGACGGAATGACAAACAAAAACCAAAAGACATCCAATTGCCTAAACTATAAATGCAATTGTTTTTAGTCTTTACAAAAATATTCATTTCAGTTTTTCTATTCTAATAAAATCAAAATTAATTTGAATTTAGACATTTAAATGTAGTGATACATTTCTCTATTAAAAAAAAAAGGTAATTTTCTGGCTGGGCATGGTGGCTCACCTCTGTAATCCCAGCACTTTGGGAGGCCGAGGTGGGCAGATCACCTGAGGTCAGGAGTTTGAGACCAGCCTGGCCAAAGTGGTAAAACCCTGTTGCTACTAAAAATGCAAAAATTAGCTGGGCGTGGTAGCGGGCGCCTATAGTCCTAGCTACTCAGGAGGCTGAGGTAGGAGAATTGCTTGAACCCAGGAGACAGAGGTTGCAGTGAGCTGAGATCATGCCACTGCACTCCAGCCTGGGCAACAAAGCGAGATTCCATCTCAGAAAAAAAAAAAAAAAAGGTAATTTTGTATCTATTTCCAGAAAGATCAATAGGGCAGCAATTTAAAGCAAGGTTGCTTGAAATAATAAGCTGAATCCAACTCTACTAACTAAAATGACTACCTACCTCATTAGTGATGTTTTCCCATCACCGATTTCTATATCTAAATCACAAATAAGTATTGGAAGCATCATTCTTGAAAGCAGAGCTATTATTTTATTCTTTATATCCTGAATACCATATATTGTAGGCACTTAAATATTTGGTGGATGAATCTCTTCAAATCCATTGTGACCGGGAATAATTTCACCCTTCCTTGAAAACCCAGACCTCTCTCTGTGCCTCTCGACGCTTTTGGGGAATACGAAATTGACGTACCCTTCTCTCTCGCATTTTACTCAGTGCCAGGCCCAATGCAGAAAACAGAAGCATTTTGCAAGTTCCTTTTCTTCTTCAGACCTAGCTATAAGGAAGATGCTGTCCCTACATTGCTTTGCACACAATACAACCTCAGTACATCTTTTGTTGAATACATGAATGAGTTAATAAATTGCTAACTCTTCTGAGTGTTTCTCCTGTTTTTTTTTCCTCATTCTCTTCCCTTTTACTTCAGTCTCATATACTATGATTTCATAAATAAGCCAACATTTGTTGGGTATTCATTATATTTAGGTATTGTTCTAAATATGTTATACATAAGTCATTTGATTTAATTCTCATGATAACCCTATGAGGTAAACTTAAAAAAATACTTATTTTTTAAAAAAGAAAACTAACGTTAGGTAATTTGCCCAAAGTGACAGGGCTAGTAAGAGTCAAAGCCAGTATTTGGACCCAGTTAGTTTCTGATTTCAGAGATAGGTCTCTTAAATATTGCATTTATCCTGACTCTAATAATGACCCTCTGGTAAAATACCCAGACACACAGACAAAAATAAGTGAGAATGAGAATCCATATTCCAATGTCTTCACAGAAGATGATAGAATATTCTAAAAGACAAACCAAGAGATGGGAAAAGTGTCCAAAGTCCTATATGGAAAAATCAGAAAAATGTTTTGGGTAGAGGTTAAGAGGGTTCATATCCTGACCCCATTACTTACTAGATGTGGCACTTTCTTACTAGATATGGCAACCTCTTTCACTGCCTATCTCTCCTTGTTTCTGCAATCTGAAAACAGAGAGAATAAGAGAATCCACTCTGTAGGTGTTTTGTGAAGGTTAAAGAAGTTAACATGTATAAGGCATTTATGAAAATGAATGGCACACAATACTTGCTAGTATTTCTGTCATCACAGTTCATCATATTGAAGATCATACTCCATTATAAAATGATCTATTTTCTATATGACTCTAATAAAAAATGCCTATTGTAAATGCAAGAAGCCATTGATGTTTAGATGCATCCTGATGTCAGAGATATTGAAATGTGAAAAGAAGTACACGCTGGAATTATGTGCAGAATAGACAAGAAAGAAAAAGCCAGTTGGCAGAATTAAGTGTTTTCATACATTAACAATTTCAGTTTTTCAATTCTCTTTTTTACTTTCTTTTCATTATTTTTTCAAATATTTTGTATCTAATCATGAGGTTTCAGTACCATGGCTCTGGGAAAACTACTCATGTTTAGGCTTTAAAGTTAGCTGTGGTACTAAATCCTTCGATGAAAGACAGAATGCCCTGGAAGGAAGGCAGACAGTGTATGAGTGCATGAGTGGGTGAAGGGAAGGGAGCTGAAGGGTGTGCAGGAAATGAAATTTACCTGATGAGACCAGATGCTTTACAAATTTTTTTCAAGTCAAAATCCAAAGTCACTTGGCAAATACGAGAACTAGGAAGATGTAAAGGGTTGGAAAAATGAATCAGGGACAAATCAATTATTCAAATTATTCATTCAACAATTGTTAAATTAAACACCAATGTCAACTCAACTGGCTTTGCATGCTATATGAAAGAAATTAAAAAATAAGAAAAGATTACAAAAGAAAAATATCTAAGAGAAAATTGACATTAAATTGCATTACAAATGGCATAGTTAACTGCAACTATGACCTAGTTTCTGCAGTGGTAGCATACTGTTTTCCTGATTAATACTGTATTACTTCTTTTTATACCCTGATTATTATCAAAGTAATCAGCACTGAGCAAACAGCAATCGAATCCCTTCTCAGGAGAGGCTGATTCTCTACTGATGTTAAGCTAAGCCCCTTCATTGGAGCTTAAATCAGCCCCTGAGGAGCCACCAGATGGATTGTGAGAATTTAGAAGAGGCAGTATTAGTGTGGAATAGTGGAATAGATAACAGAAAAGGAGTTCAAGTAATTGAGTTCAAGGATCAGCTTTGTAACAAACTAGCAGTGTGACATTGTGCAAATTATTTTCTTTTTTTGGACTTCTACGTACTTGCTCATATTGAGGACTTTACATTTTCTCCCCCCTTCTATTCTTTAATTTTCTGATATTGCGTTTAACATGATGAGACAGGCAGGAAAGGAGCTGCTGTCAGACACTGGGCTTGGTGTGCATGCCTTATGATTTACGGGCAGGATGTTGGGGCTTTCAAAAGAAGTTCTGTCCTCATGGGAGATTACCGTGGCAAATTTCTATCTTATGTTCCTTACAATAATCATGACTACCGTTCAGGGGCCAGGGGCCTCCACGCTTTATCTCATTTATTCCTCACTACAATCCTCTGAGGCAAGTGTTAGGACTTTTATTTTATGGAGGAGAAACAGGAACACAAAAGAGATTATCATTATAATAATGAGGAGAATAATTATTTGTGTTTACTCTGTGCAATTACTGTGCTAAGGGCTTCTTATATATTAATTCTCTCCATCCTTACATCCACACTTTAAGAAAGGTTCTGCTATAATTACCAGCCTTACGGCATCTAATAATTAAATAACCTGTTCATGTCATCACATGGCTGGTAGTGGGAAAACAGGATTCAAACGTAAACAGCTAGATTGCAGAATCCAGTACTTGACCATTACACATTCTGCATTAAAACTACATAAGGTCGCACAACTAATATGAAGAAAAATAGAAATCCAAATTTGACTCCAAAGCATGGACATTTGCTTAATGGACATTGATTAATGATTATTAAGCAATACTGCCTTTGGCCCTTGCCCAACCATATGTTGTCTTCCTTTGGATTTCTCAGTGGTTTCTGGCCTTTCCACTCAATATTGCTCAATCTTGGTCTCGGACTTGATATGTGACATTGGCCTGACCGCAAATATGCTTTTGCTTCTTGTACCAAGCCCTGGGGTCCTATTGTGCCTATCCCAGGACATGACGACTCTCCATCCTATCTCTGGTCACTACTTCTTACTTGGTTCTGGCAGCTCTAGGGCCCCAAGCCTTGCTATAGGACCCAAGTCAGCCAGCCATGTCCCCGCTCCGCCTCCCGCAAAATGAAAAACATTGGTCACATATGTTTGTTAAAAAACTTACTATAGATCAATAAGTGGGAAAGATAAGGAGATTAAATGCCAAGTGGCGAGTTGTTTCTACCTTACCCTTACTGTACATCAAAAAGTGGGACATACAGAAAAGGTCATAGATGTGTGTTCGTGACTCAACAACAAATCTCTGAGAATCAAGTAGCTAAAATATCATCATTATTATCATTATTACCAGATTTAGAATAGTGTTCTATCAAACCTTAACACTTACAAACATCCAAATCATGTCCCTTCTTTCCCATTCTAAAATTGCATGCCAGCAAGGAATAACCTAATTATTTCAAAGGCATATATTGAAGAAAGGATAACTTTCTCTCCCCTTTTCTTTCCATGACCACCAACAGTCCCCTAGTTTGACTGCTAAGAGTTTTTTGGGAATCACATTCAACTTCTGTGTGTCACTGAGCAATATTAAGGGCTGGCAAAGAAGAGCAAAATTTCTAAGAAGGAAAACACAGAGCAAAGCCAGCTGCTCCTGCCAATGTACTAATTTACATTTTTGCAAAATCAAAGCACCACAACGAGACACACTGCATTCAGTCGACTTCATGAGGTCACTCTATGCCATGTGCCCTTTTCAACTTTGTGACTGAAGCAGTAGGCATATCTTCATAAGGCTCTCAGAGTCTTCTGTGTCCAAAGAGGTGTATGCTTAGTGTTGCACATGCAAACATGGCATTCTCAGTTCATTTACTCCAAGGCTCCTTAGCTCTCTTTTCATTTAGAAAAACTATTCTTTGACCTCCTCTGATGCTAATGATCTATTTTCTGTTTCCTTTCATGGATCACACAAAAGTTGAAATTGCATCCAGGCACCAGAGGGTAGAGGCTGGCTCTGGATCTAGACAGCCTGGGTCTGAATCTAGCTCTGCCATCCACAAACTGTGTGACTGGGCAATGTCCTTAATTCTCAGTCCTTTGATTTCCTCATTTGGGAACAATGAAATAGTACTTACTAGGAAGAGTTGTTTACCTGTTAAGGGTTTGTTGTGAGGGTTAAATGTACTAACATTTGTAAAATGTTGAAGACAGTGCTTGGTACATAGAAGATGCTTGATAAATATTAGCTGCTATTTTTACCCAATGTGGTATATTAATATCGGCAGTCAGGGGTTGCAAACTCAAATATCTTCTAGGGTCAGAAATGTAAACAAATGACATAATAGGGCCCACAGCAATTTGAAGAGTGCATAGTTTGCCTAAAGTCTTCCAAATTCTAAGTGCTTTTTAAAGCACTGTGAAATCCAAACCAAACACATCTGCTGCTGAATTTAGTCTGGTGCAGAGAAATGTGGGCTAGGAGAATTCTTCCATGAATGGTACAATAAATATTCTAGCTCTCTTTGCAGAATTAAGGAATTTCAGTTTATCCTTGTTTTTTAAGAAAATTACTGCGATGGATGTTTTACATCCAAGAAGACGGAACCATGCAGAATTGAAGCTTAGACATAAACCCAAAAGGAAGAGTCATCATATGGGGTGAGTGAAAGGGTTTGCTGGTGTCAATAACAAGAGCTGGCAGCTCCAGCCTCAGCTAGGGCAGCAGGGAAGCCTGTTAAGGAAAAGCACTTGGGAAATGAAGAACCCCCACAACATCCATGGTCTTGAGACTGACTAGGGCCAAGAGCAGCATTGTAGGAATGCAAACTGAGCTGTACTTGTCCTGTACATAGAAATACCAAGGAGGCTACAAGGATAGAGAGAAGAAATGAGTTTAGCAGCCAGAAGTCCTAAATTCCAGCTCCAGGATCACCACACAGAAACTGCCAACCTTGAGCAAGCTTCATAGCCTCTTAGACCTATGCCATATATAAAAAGATGATCATTTTTGTTCTGACTACCTCACTGAGATACTTTGAATACTGAATAAAAATGGCATGTGAAAGCTGTTCAGAAACTTTAGCATACTATGTGAAGAAAAGTTATTCTTTTTTAAGGCTTTTAGGCCAAATTGCATTTAAACAACAAAGCACTGCTTGAAAACCTGCATATAACAACAATGTTTTGCAACATCCCCATGCCCTATTTACACTGGGAATTTGCGATACAATTGAAGCTATTATAGGTAGTTGGAGACAATCTTCTGAAGTTGCTCCTAATGGAATGAAATCTGTGCACTTTAGTAAATAGAAGAAAATTGTCACCCAAAACCCACAGCATTTTTTTACTCCACAATATTTTTTTCTCCTATATCTCTTCAAGGACTGTTTTAGAATAACTTAGGAGAAGATATACTAACTTTAAATTAAAAAAAAATCTTCAGGACTCAATTCACTCACTCACTCTCACTCATGTATTCATTCAGATACAAATATTATCAGGCACGTAAATGCCATCCACTACACCAAGCTCTGGAAATATACTGATGAAAAGATATAACCCCTGCATCTAATTAATGTTGTGTATGGTGGGGAGAAAGACGATCCAACTACAGGACAATGGTACTGGCTACAGTGAAGGTGTGTGAAACAAGTAATGGGAGAATTGAGGAAAATCACCTAATCTGCCTGGGATGTGAGAATGCCAGGCTGGCAGATGCAGTGGCAGATACACAAGGGCAGATCAGAATGAGCATGGTGACTTCTATGCCAGTAGTTCAGGTCAAATGGAGCACAGAGAAGAAAAGTGAGACCAGAGGGGAATGACATTGAACACATTTTCAAGGGTAAGATGTTGAAGGCTCGGTGGGACACAGAAAGCAACATGTGAACCATTTGATAGTGAACCATTGTAGAATATGAGTAATATATCGATATTTGTCTGTGAAAATCACTTCGGAGATAACAGAGGTCACACCTAGAGCTAGGGATGTCAACTTGGAGGACACTGTGCTAAACAGGGCAGGAAATTATTAGTCCTTAATTATTGCAATTGCAGTTATGATGGCGAAGAGTATATCAGAATTATTTAGGGTTGGTGTTTGATTTGACTTAGAAAGCAAGGATAGAGAGGGAGGCAGGAAGAGAGAGAGAGAGAGGTGAGGAGTGGAGTGGGGGAGAGAGGGGGGGAGAGAGAGAGAGAGAGAGAATCTACTGTCACTTGGTACTCTATATGCCTATATGCTTTAGGCAATTGGGTGGATATATTTACCAATACAGGAAATAACAGAAGAGAAGATGTGGACAAATATGTGTGATTTGATTTTTAAATGACTAAATTTGAGTTACCTGTGTAGCATCTAAAGGCAAATGTCTATGAAATGGTCAAATGACCAAATGATTATTAATGGTGGTTGGTTCTGGAGCTCTAGAGAGGAGTCTATTTGGAGATATAGGTTTTGGGAATCATCAGTAAATACATATTTGATATCTTGGATGAAAATGATGTTGACTAGAGAGAATACATACAGTCAAAATAAAGAAGTTGGGACACACCTCTGAGGAACACCAGCATTTTGGAAAGCTGAGAAAGAACAGACAGAGAAGTAATAGGAAAGGCCGGAGAATATAGTGCCGTGAAGAAGGGAGGAGTCAACAGTGTCAAAATCTCCAGCTACACAAGAAGCGAACACTTAACTGTCAATTAGGTCATTGGGACCATTATAATACTGTTTCATTGGAGTGATGGAGGTAAATCCATGCTGTAGTGGATTAATGGAAACTGAGAAAGTAGAGAATGAGGATTGACTACTCTTTCAAGGTGCCTGACTTTGAGGCTGTATAATAGAATATAAAGTTTTTAGTGATTATTTTAGCTTGCACAAAATTAGAAAGTGTAAAATGTAGTAAAATGTTAACATATTTGCAGGGTGGATGTTGGCAGTGATGGTAGAACAAGAAAGTGACCCATAAAACTGGCAAATAAATTGGTTAGACTTTTAAAATCTATATACAGTGAATATGGTTGGCTGCTTGGAAGATTGTCTATGAATGTGATGGGGAATTTGGAAACACATAAAAACCTAATTGAGGTGACAAAGTTTACCCTAGGGAGACAGGAGAAGAATATATGCATAACTTAGAAGGCAAGAACATAACTCAATTATATTGTTTTTGACAATATACTGCAAGGCAAAAGTCAGGCTGGGGCAAGAAGAGGAACCTATAAAGCCAGAAGTTGGGGCATTTCTCTAGGGATGTGGCAGCCATGGGGTTGTGCTGCTCAGATCTCCCTTCAAGAAAGGACTTGTTGCTGATGATCTCCAGCTGCTGCATCTTCAAGATGTGCCCCAGTTTCTTGACATTATATTCTCTCTGCACCACTCTAGCCAATGACTGAGTAGATCAGGGGCACTAGAGACAGGCCATTCCTGTCCATTGAGAGACTCTACTTATGGCCAGTTTTTGCTCTTTTGTTCCTCATCAGTCTGGCTGCACTGCAGTGTGAGGCTCTTCTTAATTGATTCTTTCTTTTTTCCCTCTCTCCTTTCAAAAGTGTCAGACCAGCATCATAGTCCAATGACTCTTCCCACCTATTTCTGCTCCCTTTCCCCACTTTCCTTCTCAAGAATTTCCTCCAATAAATCTCTTGCACATCTATTTCCATCTTGGACTCTGTCTTGTAGGATGGACACTGACACAGGATAGATGCAGAAGTTTTAAATTGTCAGGGCATAACTTTTCCATTCATAAGAGAAGTGTGATCTACTTAAGTCAGGGATCACTTAGCACATCCCATTGTAGCAGTGGAATGTTTCTCTTGAAGGTCCTACCTCCCTTTATTCTGATCCACCCAAGATCATGCCTCTTGTAGAGAGAAAACTATCAGGTTTCCTATTAGAGTTTGGGCACTTTATCCACTATTTGATAGTCTTATTTTCTTCTTCTCTGCATTTCAAGTAACTCTCTCCCATGATCTATTATTCTATTTTCTATTATTTCAATCATTTTCTTTTCAATATCTTCAGCACCTTGCCCCATGACCTTTCATCCCATCCACCTAGATGAAGCCGAGTGTCCAACTGCTTACCTTCTCCATATCTTTATAAAGGCTACTCAGTGTTGCTGGAGAGAATATTTAAATTGGTGCCATTCTAAGTCCATAATGAGTTTTAGCTGGCAACTGCTTATATATTCAGTTGAGTCCTGATAACTGCCTATACTTCTAGATATGCTTTGTAGGCATTTTGAACACAACGTATCTAAACTTCATCTGATTTTCTTCTAGCATTTCACCCTCTTTTTTTTTTTTTTTTTTTACATTGGCTGTAACAGGAAGGGATCAGTATTTCCTATTTAAATAAATGGCACCAAAGGCTTGAGCATTGGTTTCTTAAGCACCAGTTCTTCATACCGGGACATCCAATCTGTTGCCAACTTCTGCCAGTTCTGACATCTAAATAGATTTTAACTCTATATTAGCCTTCGTGAATTCTTTAAAATTCAGTGGAAATAAACAGATGAATGACTGGTTGTTAAGGGGAGAAGAGAATAAGATATAGAATCACGTATGCCAATGTTTGTCAACTCTAGCTGTGAGTTAGAATCAGTAGAGTAGCTTTAAACAATATCAATACTTGGGCTGCACCCCTCAAAGATATTATTCCCCTTCATCTGAGTTAGGCCCCAGGTTTCTGTTCAGCAATCTCCAGGTGATTCTAATATGTATCCAGGGTTGACAACTACTGACATAGAGTCCAAAGAGAAGTTTTTTGTTGTTAATGGTATCATCGTTTTATGATAAAAGCACATGTTTATGTACTGAGAGAAAAATGTTAATGAAGAAGGTTGAAGATTCTCAGGGAGGGGGGTAATTGATGGAGTTAGTGAGGGTATAAGATTTATAATGGATAGAACAGTCATTTCTCTGGCACTCTGGGGAAGGAGGAAAGGAAATATACAGATCTAGAGATGTTTATAGATATGAGGAGGAGGAAAGGAATTGGAGTGAGTTTCTTTGTGATGTCTTTTACTTTTTTCCAAGAAATAGGAAACAAATATATCAGCTGAGAGGGAGGCTGAAAACTCATTACACCAAGATCCTGGCACTGGGTAAACACGGACTTCTGTGGAAATCTTTTCTCCCAAATAATTTATCATTCTAATGGCAAAATAACTCATATGTTTCTGCCCCTCCCCAAACAGGTATTACAGTGATAACCACAAACCAAGTGCTCAAAAAACATTTTGATTGATCTCAACTCATAGCTTATTTTTTTCCTTTTCTGTTATTGAAATAATTCTCCTTTATTTTTTCTTCCTTATCCTAAAAGCTTTTTATTATGTACCCACTCCAAGTCATTGCTTTTTCCCCCTCCTCAGGGGTTAAGTTTAAACTCTTCCCTTTCATAAAGCTCACAGGTCTTCGCTTTCACAAAATCCACACTGGGATACTTTCTGGCAAAAGGATACAGTGACAGTTTTCAGTACTACAGATACATCTCTTTTGGATTCCACAAGGCAGCATATCATTTTGTGTGTGAACATCACTTTTAATAGAGTCAAACTAAGGAAATGAATGCATAAGTACATACATCTTGTGTAAAATATATTTTCAGTTTTTCAACACAATGACAAGCACATATGAACATACTCCTTTAAGAAATACTTTCTTAAATGAAATTCTGTGTGACATTATTTGATACAGACCAAGTCAGTTCAAACAAAACCTAGAGAGTTCAGACTGCCTTTCAATTAAGGATAGCCCAAAAGGCCCATGGACATTTCAGAAATTATACAGGTAGACAGAAAGTTCACTTTAATGTATGGATACTTAGTTACATGTGGAAACTTCTGTATTAGTATGAAATAAACTTTTGCTAGGTGCTCCATGTCCTGTACTTCATGTGTATGTGCTACCTTACTTATGTATGTTCACACTTACTTGTGAAAATCCCACAATAAGGTTTGGATTTATCAACCAGCAACATTCTGAGACCCAGCTCCATGTAGTGTTTTACAGAGATCTGAAAATAAATGTAAGGTCCAGTCTTCTTCTGTAAAACATATACAACATAGACTAGTCAGTGATATTAAGGTACTTGAGACACAAAATATCTGATCAAAAAGCATTTACTTAATATTTAATGTACTGGATGTTTGAGTTCCTATTATGTGTCATATGTGTGCTAGGCAGTATGAACAACTGAAGCCTCTTCCTTGACCAGTTTATATAAACCAGGTCTACACATAACTCTCTATTCCCTTGCTTGTTTTATTTTTATTTTTGCCGTTTTAAATTGTTTTCTAGAACTTAGTGCTGGAAATAGTATGCATGCATTTGTTTATGGTCTGTCTTCCTCCATTGGAATAAAAGCAGGGATTTTTTGTTTGTTTTGAATTCCTAGAATTTAATGTAGTGCTTAGAATGTAAAAATGCTCAATAAGTATTTGTTGAATAAACGAAGAACTCCTGCAAACTAGAATTAGAGTAGGGCAAGACTAATATAAACTAACAGTGTTCAAGAAGCTCCATAGAGGAAAGTCCTCTTGGCCTAGCAGGGAATGAGAGGTGGGATGCTCTCATGGGGAGAAGATGCCAGCTAAGGAGAAAGACAGAGTATCTCATAGCACAGTCTCTGAGGGCATCTGTTAATGTAATGGTTAAATCATTTCCTTGCCATGGGTTTCTGTAAAATTAGTTTCACATGTGGTCTTTCCCATTCCTAGAATTGGTAAGTATTTTTCAAATCCCCAAACGCTTTTGTTATGGTGGCTGTAAAGTTGAGCTTGAGGAACTGCCTGGCATATGAAAAATAGGATAAACTTTTGTAGAGGCCATCAGTTGGATTGTAAAATTTATAAAAGTGTAAGAAGGATGGGCTTTTCTGTTCCAAATATCCTTATGGAGATTTAATTCCAATGGCATCCATGCAAATTTCCCAAAGCCTTATGGAATGACTGGGATTGATCGCAGTTGGGGCTGTGTTCTAGGCTGCAGTGAACACAGTTGGATCACAGAGACCTTTGTTTAGTCCTGGGGCCGGGTAAGCAGATATACCCATTCTCCTCATACCAAATTACAGTCATCTGTCTAAGGGAGTTATGATATTGTTAAAGGGCCATCAATCTCTTTCTTTATATGAGGATTCATCCAAGCACAACACTGTGGATACAAACAGGTGGCCTTAATTGGCTACTACCTTCCTAATCTAGTTCTTAAAGGGTACAGTTTGGATTTCAAAACCAGACTGTAAACTTGAGTTCAGAAATGGAGCAAATGCTCAGATGGTCATGCTCTTTTAAGGAAGAATTTTAAACAGAGTGATATCTGGTCAGAGAGTGAGGGCACAAGGTAAATATATCAGAATTGCTCATGACCAGACCTTTCCCACACCAAAGCACAGCCAGTTTAACAAAGTCCATGATTAGTAGTAGAGAAAGTAAGGTAGTTGTTCATAGTTCCCAGGAAAAAGTGAAGCAGTGTGCAAAAAATTAGGAGAGTTTGAGCAAATTCTCCAAGGCCTACTGAAAGCTGTGTCTCCACCAGGTTAAATTCCAGCTTCAGCTCTGCAGCCCTGGATAAGTTACCTATGGGTAACCTACTTGAATCTCAGTTTCCTCATACATACCATGAAGATAAGGGTACCTTTTCTACAGAGTTGTAGTATAATTAGTGTAGTTAAGTGGTCAATGATTGGTAGACTTAATTATTTTTATTAAAGAAAATGTGGCACATATACACCATGGAATATTATGCAGCCATAAAAAATGATGAGTTCATGTCCTTTGTAGGGACATGGATGAAATTGGAAATCATCATTCTCAGTAAACTATCACAAGAACAAAAAACCAAACACCGCATATTCTCACTCATAGGTGGGAATTGAACAATGAGAACACATGGACACAGGAAGGGGAACATCACACTCTGGGGACTGTTGTGGGGTGGGGGAGGGGGGAGGGATAGCTTTAGGAGATGTACCTAATGCTAAATGACGTGTTAATGGGTGCAGCACACCAGCATGGCACAGGTATACATATGTAACTAACCTGCACATTGTGCACATGTACCCTAAAACTTAAAGTATAATAATAATAAAATTTTAAAAAGGGAACTAAGGTGGTTAGAAAATTCAAAGGGTAAAAATTAAAGAAATTAAATCAATAATTCCAGAACAAAAAAGAAGTACACCAGCCATTCCACCTGTTCCTTAATTTTTCAAAAAAGAAAGAAAAGATCAATCAACTTATGTTTTATAATAGCCTCTCATTTGGAATCTAAAGCATGTCCAAGTTTACCATAGCAATTGACAGATACGAAAGCATAAAAGGAAGAAGGAAACTGGATGGAGGAACAGGTGGACTAGTGTCAAGGCTGTAGTAGAATATGTCTTTTAATCAACCAATTGCCCTATTCTCTACTAGAGGTCTAACCCTACTCTTTGCTTTTACAGACACTTATAATACGTAATAACTTACATTGTATCTAACTAGCATTGATCAAATTACAAACAAAATATAAACAATGTGCACTGACTAGAAGACTACAATTAAAGTATCTTGACTAAACATGGCTATATAACTATGCTTAATATACCAGGATATCAGCCTCCTAAAATTAATTATCTCCCTAATGCAAGTTGTGTGCTATCAGAATAACTAATTTACTTTTTTCAACAATCTATTCACACCAGTTTGCAATTAAGATTCAAAAAGCCAAGTCCTGATGAGCAAGGAAGTCATAAATGATGCATGACTGTCCTACTTTTATGTAATGTTACATCTATTATTCTGCTTTAATCGCCCAGCATGCTTTTTAATTTGTGAAAAATTAATGCTGGGGTTATTTTATACAGATTATACCCACTTTGAAGGTAACCATTCTAGGAAGCATATTATAAATATAAGTATGTCATCTTTTTAAATTTAGCAAGCTGATTCCTAAAATGGTCAATTAAATTTTAATAGATTTTTTTGTTTAACTGACATCCTTTTTAGTCCAAAGATTCTAATGAACCAATTATCTATTGTTTCATCTTGCTTCATAACAGGGTGAAATATTTCTTGGGTATTTTCATCACTGTTTTTGTGTTCAGAATTTAAGGATTCAGGAACACTCACATCTTAGAAAATGTCCAGTACTTTAAACTGTTGAATCTCCATTCTGTTCAGACCAACTCTCTGGGAGTTGTAGTGCCCAAAGCGAAACTCTTGGTTGCCTGTGATCTTGACTCTGGCAATGCTACTACTCCACAATCCCTCCTTTAGTAAATTCCACTGCCATGCTAGGATCCTGGGTTAAGGCAATGTTCCAGGCAAGTGTTTTAATTATAAAGAACAGATAGCCTCGCTGAGATAAGGCAGAAGAGGAAAGTTGTAAGGATACAAGAGGGTAATTTTGTAGACATCCAAAGATAGCCAAGACTCACGTATATTGTATCTGGAAGCTGGAAAATCAGAAATTGAAATTCTCTTCTATCTCCCAGTGACTGCATTAGTTGTGCATATTCCTTTTGTGCATGACCAGACTGGCAACCAGTCCCTAATCCCTAGCATGACCCATTTGACCAAGCATCCTCCACTTTGTCTCTTGGTTTGGGTTATGAAAAGGGAAAAGCTCTGAAATGCTAAGCTTATTTCTTGGGAATGCTCTTTGCAACAGGCCATGCCATAGGTTTCTGGTCAGCCAAAGATAGGGAGTCCTTGGCTTAGGAATCTTCTGTGGTCCCCTAATCTGTGGTCAGAAGAGAGGGTCACATGATCAATAGGGTTGATTTTCCAGGGCCTGTGGGAGGCAGGCACTCAAAATGAATTTGTCTCCATCATGACTGCTATTGTTACTTCGAGCAAATATGCATAATTAAGTTCTCATAAATGTAAGCTATCATTATAAATACCATCATCGCTATCAGAGTTCATTCATTCAACACATATTTGTTAATATTCCATTATGTGCCAGTCACTCTCTGAGACTGGACATAAAGGTGACGATATGGTTTGGCTGTGTCCCCACCAAAATCTCATCTTGAATTGTAGCTCCCATAATTACCATGTGTTGTGGGAGGGACCTGGTGAGAGAGAATTGAATCATAGACGCAGTTTCCCTCATACTGTTCCCATGGTAGTGAATAAGTCTCACAAGATCCGATGATTTTGTTGCTGTTGTTGTTTTTGAGATGGAGCTCTCACTCTGTTGCTCAGGCTAGAGTACAGTAGTGGGATCTCCACTCTCTGCAACCTCCACTTCCCGGGTTCAAGCGATTCTCCTGCCTTAGCCTCCTGAGTAGCTGGGATTACAGGCGTGCATCACCACACCTGGCTAATTTTTTTTGTATTTTTAGTAGAGACGGGGTTTTACCACGTTGGTCAGGCTGGTCTCGAACTCCTGACCTTGTGATCCGCCCACCTTGGCCTCCCAAAGTGCTGGGATTACAGGCATGAGCCACTGTGCCCGGCCGAGATCTGATGATCTTATAACGGGTTTCTCCTTTTGTTTGGCCCTCATTTCTCTCTTGCCTGTCGCCATGTAAGACGTGCCTCTTGCCTTCTGAGAATGATTGTGAGGCCTCCCCAGCTACGTGGAACTGTGAGTCCATTAGATCTCTTTTTCTTTATAAATTACCCAGTCTCAGGTATATCTTTATCAGCAGCATGCAAACAGACTAATACAGATGAAGAAAGTCTTTATTTGAAGTAAAGCAGATCCTAAACATTAAGGAACTGATATACTTATGAGACAGATTGGGAAGAGGAAAGGATGGTCACCTTCCAAGTGACAGAGGACAGGTGGAAAATTTTCCTCCAGTGAAACGGAAGGGATACTAAAATGATGATGAGAAATGCCTCGCCTAGGTGTTGGTGGATTAAAGGCTGAGAGAGTCAGGCAGAAAAAAGAAATATCCAAAGGGAAGATCCAGCTAACCTACAAATCTTAGGATGATACTGAATGATAAGGCTCATCCTCTGCTTTGTCTGAACCCATGTGGATTAACTCAAAGTTTTCCAATATATATGAAGTTACAGTCCCTGACAAAATTATCTACAAATGTCCTCTAAGATGTATGTTAATGCTTTGTTTTAGAATCACTGTTGTAAACTCAGATACTTAATACAGGGTCCAAGCAGTTCAAACAAATGAGTAGAACGTACCAGATATAATATGGCAAGATCTAAGGTGATTGAGAGAGCACGTATTCTGTCTAAAGAGAGAAGCCATGATGCAACCACCTCAAAACAAGACACTGTTATACCAGATCTCTTAATTTTTTAAAGAAATACTGGGTACATAACGAAATGAAGGCAGAAATAAAGATGTTCTTTGAAACCAACGAGAACAAAGACACAACATACCAGAATCTCTGGGACACATTCAAAGCAGTGTGTAGAGGGAAATTTATAGCACTAAATGCCCACAAGAGAAAGCAGGAAAGATCCAAAATTGACACCCTAACATCACAATTAAAAGAACTAGAAAAGGAACAGCAAACACATTCAAAAGCTAGCAGAAGGCAAGAAATAACTAAAATCAGAGCAGAACTGAAGGAAATAGAGACACAAAAAACCCTTCAAAAAATTAATGAATCCAGGAGCTGGTTTTGTGAAAAGATCAACAAAATCGATAGACCGCTAGCAAGACTAATAAAGAAGAAAAGAGAGAAGAATCAAATAGATGCAATAGAAAATGATAAAGGGGATATCACCACCGATCCCACAGAAATACAAACTACCATCAGAGAATACTACAAACACCTCTATGCAAATAAACTAGAAAATCTAGAAGAAATGGATAAATTCCTCGACACATACACCCTCCCAAGACTAAACCAGGAAGAAGTTGAATCCCTGAGTAGACCAATAACAGGCTCTGAAATTGTGGCAATAATCAATAGCTTACCAACCAAAAAAAGTCCAGGACCAGATGGATTCACAGCCGAATTCTACCAAAGGTACAAGGAGGAACTGGTACCATTCCTTCTGAAACTATTCCAATCAATAGAAAAAGAGGGAATCCTCCCTAGCTCATTTTATGAGGCCAGCGTCATCCTGATACCAATGCCTGGCAGAGACACAACCAAAAAAGAGAATTTTAGACCAATATCCTTGATGAACATTGATGCAAAAATCCTCAATAAAATACTGGCAAAACGAATCCAGCAGCACATCAAAAAGCTTATCCACCATGATCAAGTGGGCTTCATCCCTGGGATGCAAGGCTGGTTCAACATATGCAAATCAATAAATGTAATCCAGCATATAAACAGAACCAAAGACAAAAACCACATGATTATCTCAATAGATGCAGAAAAGGCCTTTGACAAAATTCAGCAACCCTTCATGCTAAAAACTCTCAATAAATTAGGTATTGGTAGGACGTATCTCAAAATAATAAGAGCTATCTATGACAAACCCACAGCCAATATCATACTGAATGGGCAAAAACTGGAAGCATTCCCTTTGAAAACTGGCACAAGACAGGGATGCCCTCTCTCACCACTCCTATTCAACATAGTGTTGGAAGTTCTGGCCAGGGCAATTAGGCAGGAGAAGGAAATAAAGGGTATTCAATCAGGAAAAGAGGAAGTCAAATTGTCCCTGTTTGCAGACGACATCATTGTATATCTAGAAAACCCCATTGTCTCAGCCCAAAATCTCCTTAAGCTGATAAGCAACTTCAGCAAAGTCTCAGGATACAAAATCAATGTACAAAAATCACAAGCATTCTTATACACCAACAACAGACAAACAGAGCCAAATCATGAGTGAACTCCCATTCACAATTGCTTCAAAGAGAATAAAATACCTAGGAATCCAACTTACAAGGGATGTGAAGGACCTCTTCAAGGAGAACTACAAACCACTGCTCGAGGAAATAAAAGAGGATACAAACAAATGGAAGAACATTCCATGCTCATGGGTAGGAAGAATCAATATCGTGAAAATGGCCATACTGCCCAAGGTAATTTACAGATTCAATGCCATCCCCATCAAGCTACCAATGACTTTCTTCACAGAATTGGAAAAAACGACTTTAAAGTTCATATGGAACCAAAAAAGAGCCCATATCACCAAGTCAATCCTAAGCCAGAAGAACAAAACTAGAGGCATCACGCTACCTGACTTCAAACTATACTACAAGGCTACAGTAACCAAAACAGCATTGTACTGGTACCAAAACAGAGATACAGATCAATGGAACAGAACAGAGCCCTCAGAAATAATGCCGCATATCTACAACCATCTGATCTTTGACAAACCTGATAAAAACAAGCAATGGGGAAAGGATTCCGTATTTAACAAATGGTGCTGGGAAAACTGGCTAGCCATATGTAGAAAGCTGAAACTGGATCCCTTCCTTACACCTTATAGAAAAATTAATTCAAGATGGATTAAAGACTTACATGTTAGACCTAAAACCATAAAAACCCTAGAAGAAAACCTAGGCAATACCATTCACGACATAGGCATGGGCAAGGACTTCATGTCCAAAACACCAAAAGCAATGGCAATAAAAGACAAAATTGACAAATGGGATCTAATTAAACTAAAGAGCTTCTGCACAGCAAAAGAAACTACCATCAGAGTGAGCAGGCAACCTACAAAATGGGAAAAAATTTTCACAACCTACTCATCTGACAAAGGGCTAATATCCAGAATCTACAATGAACTCAAACAAATTTACAAGAAAAAAACAAACAACCCCATCAAAAAGTGGGCGAAGGACATGAACAGACACTTCTCAAAAGAAGACATTTATGCAGCCAAAAGACACATGAAAAAATGCTCGTCATCACTGGCCATCAGAGAAATGCAAATCAAAACCACAATGAGATACCATCTCACACCAGTTAGAATGGCAATCATTAAAAAGTCAGGAAACAACAGGTGCTGGAGAGGATGTGGAGAAATGGGAACACTTTTACACTGTTGGTGGGACTGTAAACTAGTTCATCCATTGTGGAAGTCAGTGTGGCGATTCCTCAGGGATCTAGAACTAGAAATACCATTTGACCCAGCCATCCCATTACTGGGTATATACCCAAAGGATTGTAAATCATGCTGCTATAAAGACACATGCACATGTATGTTGATTGCGGCACTATTCACAATAGCAAAGACTTGGAACCAACCTAAATGTCCAACGATAGACTGGATTAAGAAAATGTGGCACATATACACCATGGGATATTATGCAGCCATAAAAAAGGATGAGTTCATGTCCTTTGTAGGGACATGGATGAAACTGGAAATCATCATTCTCAGCAAACTATCACAAGGACAAAAAACCAAACACCACATGTTCTCACTCATAGGTGGGAATTGAGCAATGAGAACACATGGACACAGGAAGGGGAACATCACACTCTGGAGACTGTTGTGGGGTGGGGGGAGGGGGGAGGGATAGCATTAGGAGATATACCTAATGCTAAATGACGAGTTAATGGGTGCAGCACGCCAACATGGCACATGAATACATATGTAACAAACCTGCACATTGTGCACATGTACCCTAAAACTTAAAGTATAATAATAATAAAATTTAAAAAAATACTTAAAATGTATTTTTAGACAATAGAATTCCAAATTTAAGAAAAAAGGCTCACTGAGGGTCACTCAAAATATGTCTGGTCCAGTTTGTGGTCTATAAATTGCAAGCCCTGTTTGACAGTGAAGAGTGCAGATTGACCTGGCAATCACAGTCTTGCTTTGAGGAGACTCACACGAGGGGACCCAGATGCTGTGTCCTAGAAGTTGATGGAGCTGTCCTGAGTTGCCCAAAGTGGGACATTATTATCCATGGAGAAATCAACAGGGTTAGCAACGGTGGTAGACTGAATAATAGGCCCCCAAAGAGGTCCGTGTTTTAATTCTTGGGACCTGTGAATATTACTTTACGTGGTAAAAGGGACTTTGTCGATGTGATTAAGTTAACTATCTTGCCATGGGAGATTATCCTGGATTAGTAGGCCCAATATAATCACTGGAGTTCTTACAAGAGGGAGGGTCAGAATCAGAGAGAGAAGGAGATGTGATGGCTGATGGAGATGTCAGATGGGGATTGCTATAAGGGGACCATTAGCCAAGGAATGAGGTGGTCTATAGAGGGTGGAAAAGGCAAGGAACCAATTTTTCCCCTAGAATCTCCGGAAGGAATTAGCCTTGTAGACACCTTGACATTAGCCAAAAACAGTGATTTTGCACTTGTAACTTCCAGAACTATAAGGTAATAAATTTGTATTCTTGAAGCTACCATGTTTGCAGTCATATGTTACAGCAGCCATAGGAATCTAACACAGCCATACAGAAGCTCACAAAGAGTTGGACAACCTCTTCTGGTCAGAGAGAAGGCTGTGGGAGGGGAGAGTCAAAGAGGAAACATTTTCACCGGACCCATGCCATGAATTTAAGAGCTCCTTGACCCTGAAGGAACCTACTGTCTATTAGAAGGCCCTCAGCCTTCTCTACATAAACAATTATTCTGCTGGGAGCCCAGGACAGTAGCCATCAATCATCTCCAGTTCTGATCAGACCATTTCCAAAGCCCACAGATGAAAGGAGATGCAGAGCAACATGATGGAAAGAACATCATCTTTAAAATAAATGAGATACTTTGAGTGATGGCCTACCTGAGCCTCAATGTCATTATCTGCAAAATGGGAATAATAATACCACACAGAGTTATGAGACAGTAGAATGAAAAACCTCTACCATAGTGCTTCGTGAATATAGGAACCCTATAAATGGAAGAAATTGATTTGTTATTCCCTACTGCTACTCTTTATTCTGCAGATTTGCTATTATCACAAGATTAAGTTTTGCTCCCTATTCTCAGCAAATTAGCGCTCAATGGGAATGACAACAAAAATCTTTACATCTCATTTCAATGTCCTAATCTCCCAAAGACAGTGAATGAACATATGCTTCCGGCACTGTTAAAACGTTAGACTTACAATAAAACCTCCTGTCACTGGAATGTCAAAAGAATGAGAGGCTTCTCAAAAAGTTAACCATCCTAAGTCATCCTGACAACTATCATGTCCAATATGTACACTGTGTTGCTGATGCTTGTTAAAGAAGAGTTCAATTGTAGCAGCTTCAGACTGTGTGCTTGTGGCATTCAGCAGTCTTCAGGCTCTGCAAAGATGCACAGTAACATTTTGACCAAGATTTCCACAGTATTATTGCATTAATTAATACTGTGCAATATGTAAAGCAACATGAGCAGAGAATATGTAAAGCAACATGAATTCACAGACTTGTTCTTGAATAAAACAGGCAATGGGCAAAAACACATTTTAGAGTAGACTAAAAATATAACCAACACTTGGGAAATAGAGATTCAGTGAACTTTGAAATCCAAAACCAGCATCACAAACTCAAATGATCTCAGGAGCCAGGAAGGAAGCCCAATGAGTAACGGAGAGGGATCTACCAGTGCTAAGGCTTGTGGCAAATTGGGTTGTAGGCTCTGCTTGAGGGTGCTCCCCTTCAATTCCATTCAAACATCACAGACTAACAGACTCTCTGTGGGCTAACTTTAGCTGATAGGCTGTGATGTGTAGCCCCTCTGGCAAATGGGTACTTGGCCAAAAACTTCAATAGCAGCAAACTCAGCCTGAGGGATACATAGGATTAGGAGAAGTTTGTCTTCAGAGCTGCTCATTCCACAAATCACCCTTACTCCCACTCCTACATCTTAGGTGTGCATGCCCTGCGCTTTGCACTCTGACTGCTCCCATCTCCCCTCGCACGCGGCCTGACTTTGCTCTTAGAGGCTATTCCAAACCTAGATCATGCTTTCTCTCCATGGGCAAAATTACGTATCTGAAGGCTCATTCATTCCCTTAGGACAAGGGTAGGAATCTACAGTTTCCCTGGTATAGCAATATACATTCTAATTTCAGTATCAATAAAGCATGCTGTACAAATGAATACTTTGTTGGCAATATTTAGAAAAATTATATGGGGACTGTCTCAGTACTTGAGTATGGTAAACATCAAGTTCCACAATGTATACAGAGATATACCATCACATGATACTCCAGAAATATATATGGTTATTATTTGTCAGTTAAGAGTAAAATTAAAGACTTTAATCATCTCTGATATCCTAGAAATTAAATGTTCCTGTTAGAGTAAATTGTTCTCTGATAGTGAAATTTTAGGCTGTGACAAACTGCTTGAGTATATATTTTTGAGCAGGGAAACTCTTTTCACCTCAGGTCACACCTTGGCCTCATTCCCATAAAGATTATAAAAATGATGAGTGAAGACAGCTAGAAGAGTTTGGAGAAGTAACAACACTGGCCTTCAGAGTGGCTCTCTTGAGCCTGTTCTTGTAAAAACAAACATTTGTCTGAACACCAAACAACAAATAAATTTAGTAATCTTATTTCTTAGCTCTACACTATTTTTTTCTTATAAAATAGACGTGATTTTCATAAACAGATTTGATTGTAGCCACATTTAGTTTTTTTTTCTAAAGTTCATTCTGTAAAAGGACATCTGAAAATGTAAACAGAACTTACATTTAGATATAACTTTTATTTCATGCTTGTAAAATTACTTGTGTTTCTATAGAAGATCACATAATGGCACATGAAGTAGGCTTTAGGAACTAGGGTTATTGAGCATGTGGACACTGGAAATGGTCTTCCTGAGTTTGAGGCCTTGCATACAATATATTGCCCATCTTAAATGTTTTTCAAAGGAAAGATAGCAGAAACATCCTCCTGCTTGTTTATAAAATCCACCAAGTCAGCCGCTTGCGGTGGCTCACACCTGTAATCCCAGCACTTTGGGAGGCCCAGGCAGGCGGATCACGAGGTCAGGAGATCGAGACCATCCTGGCTAACATGATGAAACCCCGTCTCTACTAAAAATACAAAAAAATTAGCCGGGCATGGTGGCGGGTGCCTGTAGTCCCAGCTACTCGGGAGGCTGAGGCAGGAGAATGGCATGAACCCAGGAGGCGGAGCTTGCATGAGCCAAGATCACACCACTGCACTCCAATCTGGGCGACAGAGTGAGACTCTGTCTCAAAAAAAAAAAAAAAAAAAAAAAAAAAAAAATCCACCAAGTCAACCATTTTGCCTTTTCAGGGCAAGGGTAAATGTGTGACAATGACAATCTTAAATGAGATGACTTTGTTAGAGAGCCTATTCATAGACAGTAACTCAGTAAATGATGGCTGTTGTAATCCATCCAGTGATGTCTGATGTTCCTACTAGAAGAAATATAACAATGAACTTTAAAACAATTTTATGATATCTGGCATTTGTGCATAATATAAATATTTCAAAGTGTTTTAATTTATTTGATCATTACTAAAATCCTTGTGAGGGAAACAGAACTGATATTAATATCCTGATTTTTATGAGAAAAAAATGAATTCAGATGATCCAGTTCAAGGTTCTTTTTGTCTCTGATGAGCTTCCTGTCTCAAACAAGCCATCTCATATTTCTTGGGGCTATCCACAAAATAAGTGAGTTGGACAGGTGGTAGGTAAGACTCCTACGCCTATGAGTAGTTTATAAATTTGGAGATCAAGTGACTGAAATGATCAAGACTTCACAGTGGAGCAAAATGATCAGGCTGCCAGCTCTCCATGATGTGGAACTGAGCCTTGAGACTCACTCCCTCTTGTCAGTGCCCAGGGTGATGGAACCCTGAGAGAGCAACTTATGCCAGTCAAAATGCCTGGGAAATGAAGGTGCCTAGGGATTTTATTTACACTGAGAAACAATTGCAGAGGAACCAGAATTCTTAAAATCCTTTTTATTGATGCATTTTCACCCTGAAGTCAAGCTGGATGAGATGCCCATCTCTAAACAGAAGTCAGCTTTGTTGAGTCTACAATAAAAGTGAAAGGAATTGAAATGAGCAATGCAACGTCTTTAAGAGAACTGAGGGATTTTCTCACTGTGGATGAATCTATGGAACAAAAATATGTGGAATCCTCTGATGAAGACTAGCTTCCCTGGGAGAGTGCTGGATGTACAGGACCACACTTACCATGTGTTACTTTTCCTTCTGTGTGATATCTTTATTATCTTTTCCTGAAGTCATATGTCAAGGCTGCAATTTTATCATGAGAATATACCAGGGACAATGTCGGGGAGTGGGGCGGGGTGTGGGTAAGAGAAAATACATGTTTCCACATGGCAGTGTTTGGGACACTCTAAAAATCAGAGTGTTTGTGAATGTGAGTGTTGTGATAGCAGTATGTGGGTAAGTATAAACATACAGCATTATAGAATTTGTCAGGATGTCATAATGGAGATAGCCTCTCTATTCTAAGCTGATGATTTTAGGTTAAAAAGTTTTCCTGCTATGTGCTAAGTGGGTTCTGAGGCTAATACCCTAATTAGACTGAAAGTGGTATTCAACAGCTTTAAGGAGCAGAACTCAAGCCTTTTAACTGTCCTTTATTAACTAAGATACTTTTCTGGAAGGCAAATTTTCTTTAAGAACTGAATGATTATTAAAATATCAAGCTAAAATCATAAACAGTATTCTTTGGGCCCATACTTTTGCTCTTCAGTAAGAGTCTTACTGACTGATGTTTAAATATTTTGAACAAAAAAAGTCCCCTGATTTTAATGCCCAAACTTTTCAAACGTATCAGAGACAACCAAATAAGTAGAGTGGTGGCATGGGCAAGGAGACCACTGGAGTCAGGCACAGGTGGCGACCAAGATATTCAGAGAGGGTCAGGAAACTCACAAAGCTAACAGACTGCACGATGCAGTAAAGAATGATGAATGATCTGGAGTTGTACAGAAAGGGCAAGTTATTTTTGGTAAATTCTTTGAGAAACTAGAATAATAATGAGATATAAATTTATGCCTTTCAGTCACAAAAACAAAGAGTGATTCTGGTAGGGATGAATGGTGGATACTCCAGAAATTATTGGTGGAAATGCAAATTGTCATTATCTTTCGGGAAACAATTCAGTTACATATAACTTTTGTTAAAAAGCAACCTCGGCCAGGCACGGTGGCTCACGCCTGTAATCCCAGCACTTTGGGAGGCCAAGGTGGGTGGATCACGAGGTCAAGAGATTGAGACCATCCTGGCCAACATGGTGAAACCCTGTCTCCACTAAAAATACAAAAATGAGCTGGGCGTGGTGGCGTGCACCTGTAGTACCAGCTACTCCAGAGCCTGAGGCAGGGGAATCGCTTGAACCCAGGAGGAGGAGGTTGCAGTTAGCCGAGATCGGGCCACTGCACTCCAGCCCAGTGACAGAGCGAGACTCCATCTCAAAAAAAAAAAAAAAAAAAAAAAAAAAATAGCAACCTCACGTTTGGGAATCTGTTCCACAGAAATAAAAGCACTAGCACGTAGCAGCAAATGTACAAAGATCTTTTTATAACATTATTCATAGGGCCAAAAATAAAGGTATAAACAATGTGAATAATCATTCATAGAGGAATGGTTGAATAAGTTATGGTATAACCATAACATGAAGTAATATGCACCATTAAAAAGAATCAGTTAGAATCATGACCATTGAGTAGGAAAGTTTTCCATGGATATTACTGAGACAGAAAGGAAAAATAAAGCAGAGAAGTGTCTATAATATTAGACCATGTTTGTAGAATACCAAACAACACAATTTCTATATGGATATGTGTAGGTATAAATGCACATATTTTTGTGATTGCGCATGTATGAGTGTATGATTATTTAAACATGAAGAAAATAAATAGAAGAATACATATACATATTGGGTTCTTAGCATGATGGACCAGGAGATATGGAGGTTCAATAAAAGACAATGAAGTGGGTAAAAGAATGGAGAAGAGGGGAAGGAAGCCAATAAAATGTCAAACAAAAATGGCTGCAACAAAAATGAAATCAATGATTTCTTACCTATGTAGAAGTATACATGCAGAAGTTTATCTACATATAAAGAAACCAGGGAATGATAAATAAGTTAAATCCGCCTTGTAAGAATGACTGGGATTTATTGCTAAGTAGAAAAAAAAAAAAGACAGGGCCACAAAAGGTAGTTTTTTGAAAGAGACAAAAATGTTTGAACACAAAACAATTTTTAAAAAAAGACACCATAAAAAAGGGAAGCGATTATGTAGGAAGAAATATCTGTAACCCATATGGCAGACAAATGGATTATGTTCCAATAAACAAAGAGCTGCTACAAACTGTTGAGAAAGAGATAACCCAATATACCAGATAAGATTAAACAATTTGCATGAGAGGAATTCCAAGTAACTGATACACATGAAAGATGTTGTCCTTTTCCATAGTCAGGGAGATGCAAAGGAAAGCAGTAATGAGGTACGGTTTTCACTTCCCTGGTCAGCAAAAATTAAAAAGAACAACAATGAACTACTCCTGGTGAGACTATGAGTAAATCAGGCACCTTTATGCACATTGCTGGTGGGAAGATAAATTGCTACAACTTTTCAAAAAATAATAGTTTGGTAATTTATTAATTAAAATACTCTTGGGCTAAATAATCTTTCTTTTGAAAATCTATCCAATTGACATATATATGTAAATGGAAAAGGACATATATATGTAAATGTAAAAGGAAACATGTAGTATATATAATATATACATAAATATGTATCGTTTATACACATACATAGACATGTTCCTCTTTCTCCAAAGATTTCTATAAAAGATGATTATCGTAGCAATTTTGTGTGGCAAACATAAAACACATACACAAAGAATGAACACTGTAAATGAAATAGATGTACATTGACTCAGAAGAATAGTTTCAGAAAGTACGGTATATACAAACGTGAAAATTATGCAGCTATTTAGAAGAAATAATTTGACTTTATATCTAAAGACTGAGTTATATCTATGACATATTAAGAAAAGCCACTTGCAGAGTAAGTGTGACCCAATTTTCAGAACAATACAAATTTATGTATGTATTTAAAGGAAATATAAATTAAAAAGATTTACATCCCTACATGATTGCAAGTGTAAGCTTCAATTACCTAGAGTGTGTGTTTAAGTGTATGGCGTATTTATTACTTGATCTTCCCTAATAAATTGGGAGTTATTTTGCATTTGGATTAATAACATCTTTTTTTAAAAATAGTCTTCTTTCTAACAGAAGTTGTTGATAATATAGCTAATGTTAAGAACTCAAAGGAAAATCGCTACATTATTTAATTCAAAAAAAATTTACGTGAAATGAATGAGTCAGATCTAGAAGTAGGTGATAAGAGGTGAACATATGGCAAGTGTTAGGTAGCACATTCTGACTGATGGAAAAGATGTTTGGGCTCTCAGGAGATAAGAGTAGCAGTTGGGTGTCTCACAAGAAGGGTGGACCATGGTGACATGAAAAGCTACCAGCAGGTAGAAGTGGGCTGGCTGTGAGATCCAAAGTTCAAAGTCAAAACTAGTAAGCAGCCAGGTTTCCAGTCTCAGAGGAACTGATGTGCCAGTTAGCTCAACAGAGCAGACACTCAGGCAGGGAAGATGAGGTAACTAGAAATGGAATGTAAGTAGGGCTTCGGTCAGGCCAGCACATGTGGCTGTGTAGGCTGTGTGATGCACAGCTCCAGGGAATGCCATTTACTTAAACTGAAGTGTGAAGGGTACCTCCTAAATTTGTCCAAGGCAAGAAGCCTATTACAGTTCTAAGATTTACTCCAAAATCAGAGTAGATCAGCAACAGAATGAAAACCCTGTCAATTATCATCATGATCATCCCCACTACCAATACCAGAACCATGATAACTGACATAATCACAATTCAATGTGCTTTACAGAACACATTTACTGATGCCAGAAAGAATCAAATGAGGTATCCAGGTCAGGTATTACAATTACCATTAACATGCCCATTCACAATTGCTTCAAAGAGAATAAAATACCTAGGAATCCAACTTACAAGGGATGTGAAGGACCTCTTCAAGGAGAACTACAAACCACTGCTCAATGAAATAAAAGAGGATACAAACAAATGGAAGAACATTCCATGCTCATGGGTAGGAAGAATCAATATGGTGAAAATGGCCATACTGCCCAAGGTAATTTATAGATTCAATGCCATCCCCATCAAGCTATCAATGACTTTCTTCACAGAATTGGAAAAAACTACTTCAAAGTTCATATGGAACCAAAAAAGAGCCCGCATTGCCAAGTCCATCCTAAGCCAAAAGAACAAAGCTGAAGGCATCACACTACCTGACTTCAAACTATACTACAAGGCTACAGTAACCAAAACAGCATGGTACTGGTACCAAAACAGAGATATAGATCAATGGAACAGAACACAGCCCTCAGAAATAATGCTGCATATCTACAACTATCTGATCTTTGACAAACCTGACAAAAACAAGCAATGGGGAAAGGATTCCCTATTTAATAAATGGTGCTGGGAAAACTGGCTAGCCATATGTAGAAAGCTGAAACTGGATCCCTTCCTTACACCTTATAGAAAAATTAATTCAAGATGGATTAAAGACTTACATGTTAGACCTAAAACCATAAAAACCCTAGAAGAAAACCTAGGCAATACCATTCAGGACATAGGCATGAGCAAGGACTTCATGACTAAAACACCAAAAGCAATGGCAAGAAAAGCCAAAATTGACAAATGGAATCTAATTAAACTAAAGAGCTTCTGCACCGCAAAAGAAACTACCATCAGAGCGAACAGGCAACCTTCAGAATGGGAGAAAATTTTTGCAAGCTGCTCATCTGACAAAGGGCTAATATCCAGAATCTACAATGAACTCAAACAAAAGAAAAAAACAAACAACCCCATCAAAAAGGGGGCAAAGGATATGAACAGACACTTCTCAAAAGAAGACATTTATGCAGCCAAAAGACACATGAAAAAATGCTCATCATCACTGGCCATCAGAGAAATGCAAATCAAAACCACAATGAGATACCATCTCACACCAGTTAGAATGGCAATCATTAAAAAGTCAGGAAACAGCAGGTGCTGGAGAGGATGTGGAGAAATAGGAACACTTTTACACTGTTGGTGGGACTGTAAACTAGTTCAACCATTGTGGAAGACAGTGTGGCGATTCCTCAAGGATCTAGAACTAGAAATACCATTTGACCCAGCCATCCCATTACTGGGTATATACCCAAAGGATTATAAGTCATGCTGCTATAAAGGCACATGCACACGTATGTTTATTGCAGCACTATTCACAATAGCAAAGACTTGGAACCAACCCAAATGTCCATCAATGATAGACTGGATTAAGAAAATATGGCACATATACACCATGGAATACTATGCAGCCATAAAAAAGGATGAGTTCATGTCCTTTGTAGGGACATGGATGAAGCTGGAAACCATCATTCTCAGCAACCTATCGAAAGAACAAAAAACCAAACACCGCATGTTCTCACTCATAGGTGGGAATTGAACAATGAGAACACTTGGACACAGGAAGAGGAACATCACACACCGGGGCCTGTTGTGGGGTGTGGGGAGGGGGAAGGGAAAGCATTGGGAGATATACCCAATGTAAATGACTAGTTAATGTGTGCAGCACACCAACATGGCACATGTATACATATGTAACAAACCTGCACATTGCACACATGTACCCTAGAACTTAAAGTATAATTAAAAAGAAAAAAATGATATGTAAAACCCACTGGTGGCACATTATATTGCAAAGCAAGGTATCCTTTTGTAGTTACCTCCCTCCTTGTTTATTTTTAATGTTGATAAACAATTTGAAGAATAGAAATTTACAGATCCTAGTGTAAAAAAAAAAAAAAAAAGAAGAAGAAACAAAGACTCAGAAATGTTCATTGATTTTTCCCACAATCTCAAAGGCAGTCTGTAGTAGAACAAGCACATGAACCCGTCATGTCTACTTCCAAAACCATTCTGTTACCACTGCCTCAAGCTGCTCACATTAGGAAGAATTGGTCCCCAACATTAAGATTGGACTGATGTTGGGGCCTGCTGAGCAATGAGCCAAACAGATCATTATGTATATTGTAATTCTATCTTAAGAAATATACTTTCTTTTTTTCATGCTCAATGGATAAACAATTTCTCCCTGTAAGGGGAGTTCTTGCTGTGTAGTATTCAGACTCAACTTGTCCACACTGATTGCTATTTTGGCGTAGTGACTATTTGTTTAGACAGAATATGTTACAGAAAAGATTTGTGGCAGCTTGCAAAAACATGCATAATACAAAATATAATTGAATAAAAAGTAAGGAAATAAAAAAATTAAATTAGAGGAAAAATGAGTGAAGAAAACATCCAGCCAAGAATGAGGTTAGTTCACAAAATAAATAAGGCATTCAGTAAAGGTCTCTGTATTTGTTCGACGTAAACCACAATTTTGGCCCTCAGCTTTTTAGCAGTCAAAGGAAACAAAATAATCATGATTCTCTGCATTTTAAAGTATAATCACCAGCCAACCAATGGCTTAGGAGAAATACAAGTTTTCTTGGTACTGAGGCCAGAAAGATACATTTTTCATTGTTCCATATAATGTTAATAATAACAGTCAATTTTTATAAGGATCTTAGTATGTGTTTAGAGTGATGCTAAATGCTTTCAATACCTTATCTCATTCAATTCCCATAATTCCATAGGGTGGGTATTATGAGTATCACTTTTTTTTATAAACAAGGAAACTGAAATACAAGATGCTAACTTAGTCATTGAAGGAAAAACAATTAATTAGTAAATGCCTAATTTGGGATCCTAACACAGTTCTACTGACTCCATAGTTATTCTTCTACCACACAGCTTCTAATTATACCGTGATTTACTCTCAAAGTATCTCTGAATATCTAGTAGAATCATTCAATATCCAGTGTAAGGTAGTCCCCGCTATTTTCTCCCTGCCACATGGCTTTGTTTTGTTTTCTTCATTGCACTTAACACTATCCGAAATTATCATGTTCATTTGTTTACTTGTTTTGTTGTCTTTCTTCGATTAGAATATAAACTACACAGCTGCAATGATCTTGTTTATCTTGTTCCCTATTGTATCCCTAGAGTCTGTTGTACTGCTTAGAGTTCAGCAGAAATTCAATAATTTTTTTGAATGAATGAATGTTTCAAGGAGCAAGAATTCAGTGTCCATTCGAAATCTTTACACATCGGAGAAGCCCATTGTCCTTGCTTATTTCTAGTTCCTTACAGATATTACTTACAGATTCTCAAGTCTCCATGACTTATTTATGCTCCTCACCAGAATGTATTGTTTCCTTTAACTTGGCTATTTTTAATAATCCAGCTTGGCGTAGACTTGATTTTATCAATTTGATTTTTTATTTTAAAAGTTATACTTAACATATAGATGACATCATCACTTGTAACACATGAAAAAAATTTTTTTAATTCATTTTCCCACACACAATGACTGCTGATTTTTTAAAGCCTATATCCAAAGAATTTGCTTAGCAGCCCATTCAAGTAGATTTTGCTATACCCTGCCTAAAATTTCCTATTTAAAAACAGACCAGCTTCAAAAAAAGAAACAGAAATGAACTTGATGGCTCAAGGCACATAGAAACAACATGTATTTGTTCAGGTTAAAAACCGTAATTCTAGTTGCCATGTTCTTAGGCAGGAAAAATAAACAAATTCTTAAATAATGCAGCTTCACTAGGTCAGCAATAGGAGCATGAAATAATTGAGGGAAACTTAGCAGTAAGACAGATTCCTCACCCTGGTCATCCTAACACATATTATTCTCAGTATTCTCTAAGTCCTTCAGGCTGTCTTGGAATTTGCATCACCTGGCTATCATTTTCAGAGAGGAGGGCAAACATCTCTCGCACATACACACACCTCTTACCACAATTGTAGAAATTGTTTGTGAACATTTGGCCTATCCCCTCAAAAATGGGCCTTTTTATTGGAAGTTATTTGCTGCTAACTTATTGTTTCAGTCAAAAGCCTAAACCATGTGAAAATGTAGGCCAAATGGAAAGATATCTAAAGTTGGTAATGTTCTCTTGACTTTGCTAGACTCAAAGGGTCTAAATATGTCACCTAGTAAGGAAAGAAACAACTTGAGATATGAATATTGGCTGGATTATATTTTCATCCTTCAAAAACAAAATTTAGAAAATGTCTTAAGTAGAAGATTCTGATCAATCTTCTTTATGAAAGGACAATGATAAATAACTATGGTGACAACATGCATGTATTTCTGAAGTCATTCTGACACAATGAATAGATTCAACAGCGAGAAGAAGCAAATATATTTGAAATAGTTCTCTTAAGCATAAGGAAAGGATATTTTCTTTTTAATTAAAGGGTGGAGAGTTGAATATTTCCTATATTTGTTTTCTCTTCTAAAGTATTGGGTGTTTATTGTGACACTATTGTGACACAGCCTTTGCGTTACGCTGTTGGATTTCTTGTTTAGTTTCATACCGATAACTCTATTACCAATCTTCTTCAACCTCGTTAAAGGTTTTTATTCTGTCATCCTGTGTCTGGACCACTGAATCCCCTACATCAACATCTTTCTTTCCAAACTCCAAGAAGCAAATTGAAATCTAATCTTGCACAAGAGAAAGTGAAGAGATCTCCAAATCTAGAAGCTTTGTCATTAAATATTTACACTGGCTTAGCCCTGGAGGTATTTCCTTTTGGAACTATTCCTTTACTTGTTATTGCTGATTCCAAGATTCTTTGCACCCCATCACTAGCTATGATAGATAGGAGGAGTGATGGTCAGAATCTATATCCTAAGTCACTACCGTGACTGCCGCCCACCCCCTGGCTTCCCAGAGGATATAGAACACCAAGAACACTCTAGACTAAAACATCACCAGGAGACCCACCCTTATCATACTAAACACTTTGGAGAAAAGTGAGAAACAAGAAATAAGAGTCAAGGAGGCCAGTCCGGCAAGACGCAAGAGTTTGCCTCTGTGTTTACATTTATTTATAAAAACTTTATTCTCCCATAGTGACTGGGAATATGATGATTGAGTAAGACACATTTTTTTTTTAATTTGCCAAAATCTTCATCTGAAACCTATTGCTGGTCTTCCTTGACAGGCATTTTCTAATGTTTAGACTTATATTACTTGTTGCCAACACTGATCCAAAGAGGCTTCATATCCTCAAGTGTTTGTAAGCTCCAGATCCTCATCTATTCCGCTACTGGTTTGAGTCCCAGTTATATTAACGAGTTACTTTGATGTATACTTTGCCTATAAAATAGCAATAACATTTCTCTTCCTATAGTTACTATTTATTGAGTGTTCACTATGCACTAGGTGACATGTAAGAGTATTCAATGTGTTTTATCATTTAATCTATACACCTCTATGAAGTTGGTAATTTTAATCCTCCCATTTAAAAGATAATGAAGGCTGGGCAAAGTGACTCATGCCTGTAATCCCAGCACTTTGGGAGTCCGAGGCTGGTAGCAGGAGTTTAAGACCAGCCTGGCCAACATAGTGAAACCCTGTTTCTACTAAAAATACAAAAATTAGCTGAACCTGGTGGCAGGTGCCTGTAAACCCAGCTACGGGGGAGGCTGAGGCAGGAGAATTGCTTGAACCCAGAAGGTGAAGGTTGCAGTGAGCTGAGATCTCACCATTGCACTCCAGCCTGGGTGACAAGAACAAAACTCCATCTCAAAAAACAACAATAAAAAAGATAATGAAACACAGACTTAAGTCACATAAAAATTAGAGGGGAAACAGCAAGGATTTGAGCCACTGTATTATGCTATGGCTATTTTTGAATTACTTCCAATGTTTTCCCCAGTCTTACCACTTCTCTGGTAAGCCGAATGATTACCTAAGTGTGGATAACATCTTAACAATAACAATATCTTCACACAGCTTAAGCTAGGACCTTGGCTTATTTTGATAATTTCTCCACATTCCCCCTCAGTTCTCTCCTTTAACCTGCAGATAATTTCTTTCTTTTTGGTGCAAGTATTTAAGAACTGTTGTGTGCCAAGGACTATACTAAGTTAAATGAAAAGCTTCGTGCTTTTCATTTTTTGAGTTTTTTTAAATGTCAGTAGAAACCGTGTTACTTTATTAAAATACTGAGTTTTATTTCACATGTCTTAATAATGTCACAGCCAGATCTGGGGTCTTATACCCTCCCAGGAAAAAAAATGAAAGGATTAATTAGGAAGCAGACTTTGATTGTCATGAAAATCTAATATTTGGCTGAAATCTTTCGAGTGGTCAAGATTGCCAGAAGAATTTATACAATGAAGCTCCTACATTTCCATCTGTTCCTTCTCTGTGTTGGTCCTTTTTCCACTTCTGCCACAGTAATAGCTTATTCTATTCTATTGTTTCCCTCCGTCTGCATTCTCTCACCCACTCAAACAGTATTAACTGCCATGCATGGGTCTGTGGATATCTCCCAGGTCTAAAGCTTTGGCTGTGACCTGTCTGAACTCTAGACTCACATTCCAATTGTAGACTAGCACTGGGAGTTAAGCTTCTTAACTTTGCCCAGGGAGAGAACCTTCTAGGGACTTTTAGCTTTTGTATTTTTCCTAAAGCAAGAGAAAGAAACACGTTGTTTCTACCACCTGAGTCATAGGGATCACAGTGAGAAACCTAAGCATTTTGCTAAGTGGTGCCAATCCCATCACTCAGGAGCAGGGCCAAATGCCCCGAAAGCCCAGTATAATCATTCATTAGCAGTGAGATTTTTAACTGAACTATTGAATAGTAACAAGATAGTAAGCATGATTTACAGGCACTTATGATTACAGATAAATAGACAAAGAAGGAAAGAAAGAAAAGGGGACAAAGTCATTAACAAAAGGCATACGGGAGAACAGTTCTTAACAACTGGAAAACCAAAGGCAATTTTAGAGAGAACTGAAAGCTCCAAGCAAATATTTGCTCCAGAGAAAAGATACTATTTTTGTTTATCTGCAGATCCCACTTTTTGACATTATTGTGGAAATTTTGGATTAAAAATGTTTTTTGCCAGGTGCGGTGGCTCACGCCTGTAATCCCAGCACTTTGGGAGGCCGAGACGGGCGGATCACGAGGTCAGTAAATCGAGACCATCCTGGCTAACACGGTGAAACCCCGTCTCTACTAAAAAATACAAAAAAAAAATTACCCGGGCGTAGTGGCGGGCGCCTGTAGTCCCAGCTACTCCGGAGGCTGAGGCCAGGGAATGGCGTGAACCTGAGAGGCGGAGCTTGCAGTGAGCCGAGATCGTGCCACTGCACTCCAGTCTGGGCAACAGAGCAAAACTCTGTCTCAAAAAAAAAAAAAAAAAAAAAAAAGTTTTGCAGGCTCCAACATAAAGAGGAACAGCACTGTCCTTCTTCCTCAAAGATAAGTTCTGAAATAGAATGTTTTGTATCTTCTAATCAGAACATTCTCTTTTTTTGTTCTGTTTACTCCTTTGGCTATTTTAAATATTTCACCTTACTTAAGATTTAAGGTCTAAGATCTTTGAAACGTACATAATTTGCCCAAATGAAAAAAATTAGATCCTATATTACAATTATATGAAGAATTTATAAAGAAAGTAGCTTTCCCTGAGATAAGCTCACCAAATTCTCTCAGTAATATTAATTGGGCAGTTGCTTAGAAAATAATACTATATTTGATATTGTCATCATTTATTTCTCCTTCTCAGGATGAGTGGCCTTAAATCAGTGACTGTATTGGGAATATAAGTCAATACATAAAATGTGAAAGCTACTATACAATGAAATTTTTAGCAGCTGTTAAAAGTGATGCTGTACAATGATACTTAACGACTTGGAAAGCCATCCATAATGTAAACATAAAACTAAAAAATTACAAAGCACATATATGCAGATTTCATACTTTTGTAAAAAATACATGCATACCTGTACATAGAAAAGAATATATATAGAGAGCAAGATTACCTTAGTTATTTAACAGTTAAGGATTTTTTTTTTTTTTTTTGAGACGGAGTCTTGCTCTGTTGCCCAGGCTGGAGTGCAGTGGCACAATCTCAGCTCACTGCAAGCTCTGCCTCCTGGGTTCATGCCATTCTCCTGCCTCAGCCTCCCGAGTAGCTGGGACTATAGGCGCCCACCACCATGCCTGGCTAATTTTTTGTATTTTTAGTAGAGATGGGGTTTCACCGTGTTGGCCAGGATGATCTCGATCTCCTGACCACGTGATCCACCAGCCTCGGCCTCCCAAAGTGTTGGGATTACACGCTGAGCCACCACGCCTGGCTGGTTATGGATGATTTTTATTTCCCCTTTTCCTTATCTAAACTTTCTAAATATTCTACAACTGTATGAAAATGCATAATTTTTGGAATTAGAACAAAAATATTACTAAGTTATTCCCCGCTCATTCATTGCACCTGGAGAGCAAGGCCTATCTTTAGTAATGACAATCAATTAAACCAGCTCTCTTAAGACTTGAGTCATCCTAATATTGAATGTGTATGATCCCAAACAAGCAGATGCACTGAGTGGTCCAGGGTTGTAACCTCACACAGACATTGCTGAGGCTTAGCCTCTAGCTTTTCCAGAGTGCATTCCAGCATCGTCCTTGCTGCTTTAATAGCTAGAAATGGTGAAAAGCAACAGATGGTGACAGTTATGACTGTCAGGATGCCAAGCTCAAGAACGGAATTTCTACTTCAAGACTATTTTGCAAGGATACAGTAATAGCTGGGGAAATCTAAGCATAAAGCTTTCTGCAATGTAAGTCTGGCGATTACATAAGAAGGTGATTATATAAGAAGATCTTATAATTTAATAGGAAGCATTAACATTAAGTTAAGAGCAGAACAAAAGTTCAACCAAACTTCTGGAGTAGATCATTGAATTTCTTTTTCTAGACTTTCTTAAAAATAAAATCTAACTGAAAGCTGTATTTTATTTTTTATTAGTATCTGTGAAATGGCTATTGTGGATCCTTTAAGTCAACTCAAATGATTTTGAATCCTGGGAATAGATTAAGCAATCATCAATATTCATTGACTAGCTATTTTGCATTTGCTATTGAAAGGTTATAGATACAAAACAAGTATATTTTAAATGGAATTTCTACTCTAGGTGGGGAGAGAAAATGTAAAATGAGATCATGTAATAGGTAATTAAGTGTTAAAATTGCATATTCAATCATATTTTCTTGATAATGAGATGTACTATTTATTTAATTACAAGCTTTTGAATTGTGTTTCTTTTGGCATCAACTCATTCTTTCATCAAATAAATAGCTATGAGCCCCTATATCATTGTGGTCACTGGAAATACAGCAGGAACAAAATAAAAAAAACCTCAACATTGTGGAACATACATTATAACTTGGGAAGAAAGAGACATAAAAGGTATTAGCTAGAAGTGCTTCATAAGTACTACGAAGAAAAATAATGTAGGCAGGTGGACATAAATGTCTTTGGAAGCTGTAGTTTTAAACAGTGTCACTCTGGCTAGGTGTAAGACAGCGCCCTCCTTCTTTCAGTGATGGCATATGTTCCCAATGTTTATTTTCTTTTTGGTTTTACATTTCTACTTTTGAAATTTGTTCCTGAAAACTATGCAAGCTGTCTGTTAAAAATTTAACTAGGGGCCAGGCTCAGTGGCTCATGCCTGTAATCCCAGCACTTTGGGAGGCTGAGGCAGGTAGATCACTTGAGGTCAGGAGTTTGAGACCAGCTGGGCCAACATGGTGAAACCCCGCCTCTACTAAAAATACAAAAAATTAGCTGGGCGTGGTGGTGCATGCCTGTAGTCCCAGCTACTTGAGAGGCTGAGGCAGGAGAATCGCTTGAACCCAGGAGGCGAAGGTTGCAGTCAGCCAAGATCATGCCACTGCACTGTGGCCTGGGCAACAGAGCGAGACTCCTTCTAAAAAAAAAAAAAATTAACTAATAAGGTGAAGAAAAAAGTAGGAAATTTACTGCAGGTTGAAGTAAAAAAATGCAATAAGAAATCTTTCATCATCTCAATGTCCAAAACAACTGCATTCTGTTATTTGACATTTATTTATTAATTTAAAAATAATTAATGAGCCTTCATTATGTGCTAGACACAAGATTTGCAGGAAGTGTATTATTCTAGGTAGAACAGCAAGAGTAAAATTCCTGATTCAGGCAGGAATAGGCTCACTGTCCTGAGGAAGAGAGAAGGCCAGAGCAGTTTGCAGGAAGTTAAGGAGAAGTGGAGTGGTAGGAGATGGACTCAGAGACACAGGGATAGGCCAGGTGATGTGCTATGCTTCCCAAACCTCTGAAAACCCAAGTATCCTCCAGAATGCTTCCTGAATGCATTGATTCCTGGGATCCATCCTAGAACTATGGAATCAGAATCCTTAGGCAAGAGTTCTGGGAATCTTGGATCCCAGGTGATGTAGGATGTAGGCCATGGGAAAATGTTTGAATTTTAGTTCAATGGCAATGAGAAGGCAGTCGTGAATGTGTGTATGTGTGTGTGTGTGGTGTGATATGATCTGATTCAAACTTTCTGCAGATCACCATAACAAAAATGGGAAAGAGTGGATACAGTGACTAGTTAGCAGCATGTTCCAATAATTTATGAGAGAAAGAAAAGCAAAGAATCAGAGATAATAGTTTTGTTGTTGCCACAGGCTTGCTGTAACAATTATATGAGATAATACTTGCATAGTTCTTAGCATACTATCAATGTTTTATGCTTAGCAAAAAATAATTTACTTATCACTATCATGATATCTTTTGCAAAAAAGCTATTCAACTGTGCCAGTCTCACGTGGTCAATAATCTTTTTCCACTCACTTGTGATGCCTCCCTTATCATTCTTTAATTTCTCATATGGACTCAGATTGCTCTATGATTTCTCCTTTTCCGTTTGTAAATTTGCATGAATGTACTTTCAGTAGTTGTTGTTTAACCAACCTCCTTGTGTTGCAACTTTTAAAATCAGATTTATTATCTTAGGGCTTTATATGCATCCCATCTAGGAACTTGGGACAAGTGTTCTGGGACTATATTGAAGCACATCTGAGTCACACCTCACATTATAGTAGGCTTTCGCATTTCACCAGTTTAGTATTTTGGACTTGGTATTATATTATTTTGATCCCATATGCCCTTAACACATATTAATTCAAAAAATTTCCTAAAGCCTGTGTTTGAACCATGCTTTCTTTGAGTTTGCCCACCATGAGCAAGTCACTTAGCTCAAGAATAAGCCTAGACATCTGCTTCTCCACAGCTCAACACAGACCTATTGTCCCTACTATGTAAGTAATCACTGTCAAGAAGTATACAGGCTACTGTAGTTTTTCACAAATTTGAGACTTTTCAGGGTCAAAATATAACGAATCCAATAGGTTGTACTAAAGCATAGTGCTCAATGGCAGACAGTCTGAATTTTAAGACATATCCTGGGGATCTTAACTTTCTCCTATGTCAGGAGAAATGTTAAATGTTGATTGAACCATATCTAAAGCTAAATGTGCTACAAAATGTTGGTATTTGAACCAATAAATTTTCTCCAGTTTGGGTTGGATTTGTCATCACTTGCAACAACATATTCCTCACCAATACATCTTCCATGACATGGCTGAATTCTGTTGATATGTACATAGACTAAGCCCATCCTTTGGGTAATCTACTACACAAATATAAAATTATAATTAAACCAATTTGTCTATTGAAAAAGTATCCAACAGTTATTTATCCACATCACACAGTAAATGCTACAAAATTTCTTTACTGTGGCAAAGCAATGAGAAAGCTGGACTTTCAAAGCCCTTCACGTAATGTCTAGAGATTATCACTTTACCTATAAGATGAATCCAAAAGGTAGTCAACAGCAGAACAAAGCTGAGGTATGCCATAAACCCGAGTTTAGAATGTAATTAAAACCCATAGATATCACATGTTTTTGGCTTTAATAGCTTTCTAAGTCAAATACCTGATAAAAAGTATTTGCAAAGAATGTTCTGTGTCACAGAAACAACAGAATATCTGTCTATGTGTTGATCTGGGTGAGTGGTGAGCAAGACAAGAAATTTTAGGATTCTAGGATCTCAAGGAGAGGATCGCAAGCCCCTGGAAACTCACCACCATCTTCCTATGTGCTCACAGAATGCTTCCTGCTTCCCTAAAAACTGCCTCTGTATCCTCTCCTCCCTTCCCCCTCCTTCTTTTTCCCTTCTTTCCTTGCCTCCTTTCCTTCTCCTGCTGCTCCTCTTCCTCTTTCTTCTCCTCCATCTTCTCCTTTCCTTTATTTTTCTTACCCACGAGTCCATCTCACAGAGTAAATCATAATCTTCCCATTTCCATGCCCTTTCATTGATGTCAAAAACCACCCCTTATATTCCCAAGCCTTACTAATCTTCAGTTTGCTCAGATTTCTGTCCAGGCTAGAACATTCTTCACTCAGCAGCCTATGCTGAACTGAAATGGCCTGTAGTTGCTACCATTCCACCATTTTCACTTGCACCTCTGTGTTCCCTCCTTCCTGGTGTTGTGGCCTTGTGTCTTGACAAATATCCTGAGGATCCAGTGACAAGAGCTATGGATTTTACAGCATACTTTCATCTAAAGCGGTATTTTTTTCCTCTTACCATAGTACTGACCTTGAGGCATTCAATATCTTCTCTACATTGTACTTGCACAGAAATCCTAATAACAGCTTCTTAATTGAGTTCCGGAACATAGTTAGCATTATTTGGGATAAACATTCTAATTGTGTTGTAATCTCCTTGTAACAAATAAACTATAAATTTTCCTGATTACTAATAAAAAGAAGAAAGAGGAAAAAAATTCATTTGTGGACAAATGCTCTTATGAAATGCTTTGCGCTGGCAATTGGGAATCAGGAAGGGAGGAGAGACACAACTTTCATGTCCTTTTTAAAGGTAGCATTCTAAAACTCATCGCCAATGATAGTTGAAACAAGAAAGAAAGAAGTATTGGAGGAAAAATGCTTGATCCTTCCTTCTGAGCTAGGAAGTCTTAGAAGTTACATATAAAGTTTAGAGGTTGAGTGTAGCTTTTTACCCTGGCTGGAAAAAAAATGCCTATAATTTCTCTAGTTCAAGATACAGATAATCAGGAACATGGTCTATTTGAGTATAAATTAAGTCTCAAAATAATTCTTAGTACCACTGCAATATCCCTCAAACAAGAAGGTCTGCATTGATATATATGTTTTATACACGTGTACATATGATAAGCACAAACACACATCAATTATTCCATTAAAGTCATTATGCTGCCCCAGAATATATCCCTTGCTTCCTGTATGCCCCATCCATACATCCATTTTCTGTATGGAATGGATCTTCAAATCAGCTGACATTTAATTGCATCACTCCTTTGCTTTTTGAGGAAGCTAAACATTATTGATTTATTTAAAAAATAACCCTGCCTCCCCAGTTTTGCTGCTAAATCATCATGCACATAAGTAATCTAAGTGGATTGCAGGAAACATTAGGACTGGCAATTGGCGTTGCCAGCTACCAAAGCCACAGCATGGTTAGAGGCTAGGGAAAGCTAATGCAGCAAAATTGCCTATTGCCTCTATGTAATCATCACCCCAAAGGAAAAGCACAGCTTCTTCATCAATCTCCAAACCACAAATAAGCTGAAAGTGAAATGACCTGCCAGAATTCCTCATTGGTGCCTTTTATTGTCCATAATATTAAATTAACTAGACAGTACATGACATTACAAGATAGAACAAGCCTCTTGAACTGTAATTCACAGTGACTTTAAGAGTTGATGACTATGGGTATATGACGGTCACTAAGGAAATATCTCCCATGAGCCCTAGCATTAACAGGAGCATCTCCAGATACAGAGACATCATTAACATCATTTATCTTCACTGAATAGACAGAGTACATGACTTTCACCTTCAGAACATCTGCTACTCATGTAAATGCAGAAAACTTGTTCAAGTATTTCAGGATGCCAAGTGACCCACATATTTTCTCTTAACAAGAGTTCATCTTGTGTTCTTAGCTTATGATTTTTATTGAATTATTGATATTTCCCTCTGGACATTTTCCAAGCAAAACAAGAGACTGTATTTCATTTGTCTCTGTTTCCAGATATCCCAAGGGGAAACTAGATCATAATAAATACTGAGTGTATGCTAGCTGAAAACATTGACAAATGGAACTTTGATTCTCAATATTAAGTAAAGTATACTATATGTAGTAGGTTAAAAAAATAAAGAAAAAAAAGAAGCTTGTTAAATTTAATTACATTTGGTGCATAGAGGAGTTGCCAAAATGCAAACATGGTTTCATTGAATTATCTTGGCCTCACAAATCAACTCATTTGATTATATTTTGGAGCAGAGATGCAATAACAACCATTTAACTACTGATTTGTAGTTTCAATGTGGATCCTTCTATAATGATGTTAAACCAGAGAGTGACTATAGTTCAAATAGGGTGTCAACCTCAGTATGTATTTAAACTATGATAACCTCCACAATTTGGAAACCTCTGACCTGGGTTATACAAGCAAGGGAACTTTAAGAACATAAGCAATGGGATCATTGTATCACTTTTATTAATAAAGAATGGTTATTATTCAGTAATATCAAAAATGTTATCTATCAATTACTCCCAACTTATTTTATTTGCTCCAGTGACAGAAAACTACTCTCCCTCTACCACACATCCCCTTTCAGTTGTCTTATTTATTGTAATTTGAGTCAAGTGACCAGAGGATCTTCAATAAGTATTATTTATTTTCACAGGCTGAGACTAAGGCCTATCTGCTTAAAACAGATTCTCACAGAAGGTAGGAGGCTCAGTATAAGATATAATCAACTATAATTATAAGGCCTTCCTAAAGTAATCTTTTATTCAAATATTTATGAAGCATCTACCATGTACCATGCATTCTGCTATGAGCGGAGGATACAGACAAGTTTTCTGATGTCGTAAGAGGAAGAAAACAGACAACAGTCAAGTAAGAAATTAGAAGTACCACAGAATAAGTGCTGTGGTACATACCCGTTGGGATTCATTGATAACTATTCACAATCAGTGTTTTTCTTTTTTCAAGCATCAATGACAGGAAAGAATCAACATCAGCCTCAGCATCAGTTTAACATACTACTTACCACCACAATTACATTTGCTGCTGGGATTGGGAGATTTTCCACTTCAAGATCTTGACCATCCATGGCCAGCAGATTGAGAGACGGGTCATATGCAGGTCTAGGAAATGCTGAATTGACAATCTGGTGGCGTTTGCTTACTTGAGCTTCGGAAGAGGAACGGTAGCTATGTCTGTAGATTTTTTGTGGGGCTATATCAAGGCTCTTCTCAATGTCTTGTGAATGCTGATAAATGAATACCGGCTTCCCACTCTTCTTCTGATTAATTGCCAAAAAATGATCATTGTTTCCTGAAAAGCACCCTGAAATAGGGAAGAAGCAGAAACAATATCAAAGACCCTATTCAGTAAGAGAGGTAGATATATCTGATGAAGAGGATTACCCTTTCTTGAGAGGCTTTAAGACTTGTGAAGGGTTTAGGTTAGTTTCCATATTTCTTTCTCTGCTTCATGATCCTCAACAAATAGTATACACCTGGTGGTATGAAGGCCTCTCAAAGACTTTAGGTGGATAAAAGTGGGTGTACTTTGAAAAAGTTCTATTTTTCAGATATTCTGATGCCACTTTTGCTAAGAAATTTCCTCCTTTATCTACACACATTGTTTCAATACCTAGTTGGGATTCTATTCCTGGATGTCCTATCTGCTGCTGAAATTATAAATATTTTTATCATATTTAAGCTTTCCTTAAATATAAGCATTTCCTACAATTCTTATTTCATACTTATTGCTTGTATTACAATGAACAGTTTTCTTCACGCTTACAGAGTATTTAAGCTCTCTGAGGTAAGAAATCTGAGTGTACTTATTGTGGTAGCAACTTTCAGCAGTCTGAACAATATCCATCGTCTCCTTACTTGTGTAAGTAATATGGCCATCTACATAGAGACTACATTTCTCTCAGTCTTCCCTGCAACTAAGCATTGCCATTTGATCAAGTTATAGCTATTGGAATGTGAGTAAACAGATGTTAGCAGAGATGTGATATGGCCTTCCTTTCTACATTTCCTCCTTTGTGCTGGCTGAAATGCAGACAGCCTGGTAGGAGCATGAGGTAGAAACCATGTGTCAAAGATGGTAGAGCACTAAGACAAAATATCCTGATCCCTGATGAAAGTGAAACTACCATACCAACCTCACAGTTCCCACTCCGATTTTTAGAGAGAAAAACAATTTTCTATTGTTTTACCTGCTATTATTTTAAGTATCTTTGTTAGAGCAATTGAATTTATTTAGTAACAAATACATTCATCTTTATTTCTTCTGTTAGATAAATATTCATTGCATTGAATAATGGCTTCTCCTGTTTGCTACTGGCCACAGGAGGAAACAGATAATACATATGAATCAAAAAGAATATTACTAGGTCAAATACCAGTTAGAAAAGCAAACATGAGATCTGTTTTATAACATAGTCCCTAGCAATGGTACCCCAGATTTTCACTGGAAATGCCTGTGGTAACAAGGGCTGTCCTTAGAAAATTACTTACCTCTTTTTACAAGAATTCTTCTCCAATCTCCTACTATTTTTATCTTTTACTTCCCAAATCATGCAAGCGTCTGTACTTTGTTTTGTTTTTCTTGCAAATTTCAGCTATTTACATGCCCAAATTCAATAGAATTATCATGGCAGATCTAGTCCTCATGCTACTGGGCATTGTAAATTTCTCTATTTTCTCTTAGGTGAGAGACCCACGTTCATTTATGCATACAATATACCTTTCCCAAAGCACAGAATCATCTCTACATCAGTGGTATTAGAAAAGTAAACTAGGATGAAAGTAGTATATTATTTTATTTCTTAACTCCAAAGGAATCACTTCATTGTAGTGATATCAGATAGTTTTTCAGAGGGAAAGAAGAAAATTACTCTCCTTTCAGAAATGTAGAAACTCTTCTAGGACACTACAATATTATTTAGTAAATTACTTTTTAGTAAAATACTAAATAAACACCTTGTGGTCAGAAAGTTCATATACATCTAAAACATTTTGGCACCATTTTCCATTGATAAAACAGTGGTAAGAACAACAACATTGAGATATCCTGTTCTGAATTCCATTATACTACATATGTTCTTAATGATAGTTTCATTTCCAAATCCGAGGAACTCATTTAATATGGAGAAATAAAGTGTACAATTATTTAAGGGTCATCATTGTCCAATCATCATCTTTGGCAAACTATGGGTGGCTTGATTGTTTTAAAAAAGTTATGGTCAATTTAGCATGCTTGGAACTGAAGACATGATGATTAGTTTCCATTACTATTTCAGGATCCACATAAAATATAATTCAAGTGGTCCAAAAATATAAAGCTACTGGTAAAAGAAGATGATTCTCATACTATTATATCGTGGAATAAAGCACTTGGGCTAAGAAAATAACCCATCTTTTTAACCCCACATAAAAGTTTAAGGGATACTGGTGAAACAGTTGCTGAAGATGCAAGACGTATATGTTGGTCACACAAGGCTTGATGGAAAGCAAAGGCTGTAAAAACTAGCAATTCCTCTACTCTGGATTCTCTATAAATAGTAAATAAAAAGAAAAAAGCAGCTTAGAAGATTGGGGAAAGTAGATATCTTAAAAGAGGAGAAATAACTGACAAACTGAGTAAATTACACAAATATCTTCAATCTTTCTTTTTATTTATTATCAATCACACCAAGTCTTTTCAGAGCCACTTTATCTAAATAGAAACGTCCAGTTAACAAATGCGTGCTAAAATTGGCCTACCAAAAAAGGGACAAAATCTAAGTTGAAGCACAATTGAAACACAACGAAAATTTTCCAACCTTATCCACTTGTCTGTGTGAATGAACTTAGTCCTGCCTTGTTCCTGAGTAATGAGTTCTAAGATAGCAGCGTAATATTAGGTGTCCTACCACAATCATTAGGTAAGAAAAAAAATTTCATAGTGCTGTCCTTAGGTTCTCTGTATCAGAGCTACCTGGGACATGATGATACAGCTTCTTAGACCCCAGACTAGAACTACCAAAGCATAATCTCTATAGATGTAGCCTAGGAATCCGGATTTATAATAGAATTCTTATGTTCAAACTCTGATGTTTGAGGACCACTGACCTAATGTCTGGAATTAGTTTTGTATTTTCTATCCTCAAATGCTACCTATTTCCTCCTTCACTTCAGCTTTATGAATATACTCAAGTAAAAATTTGGAAAAGTGAAGACTGAGAAGCCAAGTTATCTATTAGTGAAGCCGTAATTCCAAAGCAGCCAACAATCATAGCTCTTTTCCCTCTCTCTCCTATCAGTACCTGACCCTGGACTCAGATGCAGGTGTAGAAGCGCAAGAAACTCACTTCAAATATAATGATATGGACACATTTAAAGTGAAAGAGTGAAAAGCAACATATCATGAAAACCTAATCAAAAGAAACCTGGAGTGACTATATTAATATCAATTCAGCACAAAGAAATTCCCAAGGATAAAGAGGGACATTACATAATGATGGACATATGATGCAATGTACATAAGAATACATAATATTCCTAAATATATATGCATCAAAAATGAGCTTAAAATTCATGGAGCAAAGCTGACAAAAATGAAAGGAGAAATGGGAAAATTCACAATTATCATCGAAGATTTTAACTGTTCCCTCTCAATAGTAAGTAGATTGAGGAGAGAGAAAAGAAGCAAAGGCAAGGTTGTAAAAGAACACCACCATCAACCAACTGGATTTAATAGGTGTTTATAGAACACACAACCCAAAACACCAGAATACACAATCTTTTCACGTTCTTATGGGGTATTCATCTAGACAGATCATATACTGGGCCATAAAATAACACATGTTGAAAACTGAAATTATACAAAGTATACTCTTTGACCATGAAGGAATTAAACTAGGAATCAGTAACAGAAAGAAAAGAAGAATATTTCCAAAATTTGGAAATTAAAAAAACACATTTCTAAATATCCATGGGCCAAAGAGAAAGTCACAAGACAAATTAGAACATATTTTGAACTGAACTAAAATAAAAATATAACATATCCTGAATGGTATTGCCTAGGTTTTCTTCTAGGGTTTTTACGGTTTTAGGTCTAACATGTAAGTCTTTAATCCATCTTGAATTAATTTTTGTATCAGGTGTAAGGAAGGGATCCAGTTTCAGCTTTCTACATATGGCTAGCCAGTTTTCCCAGCACCATTTATTAAATAGGGAATCCTTTCCCCATTGCTTGTTTTTCTCAGGTTTGTCAAAGATCAGATAGTTGTAGATATGCGGCATTATTTCTGAGGGCTGTGTTCTGTTCCATTGGTCTATATCTCTGTTTTGGTACCAGTACCATGCTGTTTTGGTTACTATAGCCTTGTAGTATAGTTTGAAGTCAGGTAGCGTGATGCCTCCAGCTTTGTTCTTTTGGCTTAGGATTGACTTGGCAATGCGGGAGGACTTCATGTCTAAAACACCAAAAGCAATGGCAACAAAAGCCAAAATTGACAAATGGGATCTAATTATACTAAAGAGCTTCTGCACAGCAAAAGAAACCACCATCAGAGTGAACAGGCAACCTACAAAATGGGAGAAAATTTTTGCAACCTACTCATCTGACAAAGGGCTAATATCCAGAATCTACAATGAACTCAAACAAATTTACAAGAAAAAAAAACAAACAACCCCATCAAAAAGGGGGCAAAGGATATGAACAGACACTTCTCAAAAGAAGACATTTATGCAGCCAAAAACACATGAAAAAATGCTCATCATCACTGGCCATCAGAGAAATGCAAATCAAAACCACAATGAGATACCATCTCACACCAGTTAGAATGGCAATCATTAAAAAGTCAGGAAACAACAGGTGCTGGAGAGGATGTGGAGAAATAAGAACACTTTTACACTGTTGGTGGGACTGTAAATTAGTTCAACCATTGTGGAAGTCAGTGTGGCGATTCCTCAGGGATGTAGAACTAGAAATACCATTTGACCCAGCCATCCCATTACTGGGTATGTACCCAAAGGATTATAAATCGTGCTGCTATAAAGACACATGCACACATATGTTTGTTGCGGCACTATTCACAATAGCAAAGACTTGGAAGCAACCCAGATGTCCAACAATGATAGACTGGATTAAGAAAATGTGGCACATGTACACCATGGAATCCTATGCAGCCATAAAAAATGATGAGTTCATGTCCTTTGTAGGGACATGGATGAAGCTGGAAATCATTCTCAGCAAACTATCACAAGGACAAAAAACCAAACACCACATGTTCTCACTCATAGGTGGGAATTGAACAATGAGAACACATGGACACAGGAAGGGGAACATCACACACCAGAGACTGTTGTGGGGTGGGGGGAGGGGGAAGGGATAACATTAGGAGATATACCTAATGCTAAATGACGAGTTAATGGGTGCAGCACACCAACATGGCACATGTATATGTATGTAACAAACCTGCACGTTGTGCACATGTATCCTAAAACTTAAAGTATAATAATAATAATAATAATAAAAGAGAATCCATATGTAGAAACCTATGTAGATAACTGGAATTAAAGCAATTAGAGAAACCTTAAAAAAAAAAAAGCCAGCCTAGTAAATGAGTATAGGGATTATGAAGTTTTTGCTTGTCTTCAAATTTCTAATTCAAAGTGATACTTCTATAAATGTGAACCCAATGCATTACCTTGTCAATATATGCACTTTTAAAAAGACACCTCATTTTATTTTAGTTGTTCTCTTATTTATATTGTTTTTCAACAGTTTGTTTTTCTTTTCATCATCATTTAGTCTTTTTTTTAACTCCTTGATACTCTTTATATAATTATTTTTACATATTACATATTCAATAAATATATATATTTTTAAAATCCTTAACCTATAAGTATATATATACACACATATATATGTATATACATATATATAACATGATTTGTGGGATGCAGTTGAAACAGTGCTTAGAGAAAAAATTATACCATTAAATGGTCTCAAATCAAAGGTCTCAAATCAAAAATATAAGCTTCCACTTTAAGAAACAAGAAAAAAGAGTAAAATAAATGTAAAGAAAGTAAACTGTTAAAAGTAGAAATCATTACATTGAAAATACAGAGAGAGAAAAATGAGTCAAACAAAAGCTAGTTATTTGAAAAGATTAGTAAAGCTGATAAAACTCTAGCAAGACTGACAGAGAAAGAGAGAAACACAAATTTCTAATATCAGAAATGAAAGGAGGGATATCATTACGGACTTAGCAAGTGTAAAAATGTATAAAAAGGAAAATAACAATCCTCTACAAATAAATTCAACAATTTAGATAAAACGATCAAATCCTTAAAACCACAAACTATTGAAACTCACCAAAGATGAAATAAATAATCTGAATTGTGCTAAAATTATAAAAGAAATGAAATTTCTACTTAAACCTTTTCTGAATAAAAATCTTCAGGACCAAATGGCATAATTGAAAATGTCTACCAAACATTTAAAGAAAAAATAACATCAAATCTATATAATTTCTCCCAGAAAATAGAAGCGGGAACATCCACCAAAATCATTTGATGAAGCCAAAATTACCCTGATAACAAAAGCAGATAGAGACAATCCTAAAAAAAACACTATAGACCAATATTGCTCATGAACACAAATGTAAAAGTCCTCAACAAAATATTAGCAAATTGAATGCAGAAATACAGAAAAAGACATATGCCACTACCAAATGGGGCTGATTTTCCTGGGAATGTAGGGCTGCTTCAATATTTGAAAAACAATCTACATAATCCACTCTACTGAGAGTCTAAAGAGGAAAAATAATAGTCATACTAATTGGTGGAAAAAACTATTTGACAAAATTCATGTCTATTCATAGTAAGAAAAAATTAAGTAACCTAGAAATAGAAGAGAATGTTCTCAACCTGATAAAAGGTACCTACACCAAACCCCACAGTACACATTATGCTTAATAGTGAAAAACTGAATCTTCCCCTTCTAAGACAAGGACAAGGCACCCATACCATTCCTATATAACACTGTATTAAGAGTCCTAGTCAGTGCAGTGAGACAAAGTAAAGGAGCAAAAGACATAAAACTCTTCTATTTGCAGATGACATGATTGTCTATATAAAAAATCCCAAGGAATTTACCAAAATCTTCCTAGAACTGACAGGTCAGTTTAGCAAGGTCACAAAATATAAAGGCAACCTACAAAACTAAATGGCATTTGTATAAGTTAGCAATGTATAATTGAAAACTAGAAGTAAAAAAAAAAAAAAAAACTGACCCAAAAATAAAATACTTAGGTATAAATCTAACAGAACATGTGCAAGATACATATATATACTGAAAACTATAAAATGTTGAACAAAGAAATCAGAGACGACCTAAATAAACAACAAATATACTATGTTCATGAATTAGAAGACTCTACATAATGAAGATGTCAATCATCTCCAATTACAATAAAATATCATTAGAATTTTTTGTAGATGTAGATATGCTGATTCTAAAATTTACATAGAAAGGCAAAATAAATAGAAAGCTAAAACAATTTTGAAAAAATAATAAAGTTAAAAAATACTGCTCAATTCTAAAACTTACTATAAAGCTATAGTCATTGAGGTAGTGTAGTGTTGGCAAAGAAATAGACAAACAGATCAATGGTGCAAAATAGAGATTTCATGCAGAAGCATGAAATTGGATTCATACATCACACCATATACAAAAATGAATTAAAGATTTCCATATAAAATCCAAAACAATAAAACTATTAGAAGAAAAGATAGGCAAAAATCTCCACAACATTAGTCTGGGCAATGATTTTTTTAAAATATGACCCCAAAAGCACAGGCAACTGAAGCAAAAAAAGACAAATGGGATTGCATCAAACTAAAAAGCTTCTGCACAGCAAAGGAAACAATTAACAAAGTCAAGTGATAACCCACAGAATGGGAGAAAATATTTGCAAACCACACATCTGATAAGGAGTTAATATCAAAAATACATAAGGAACTCAAACAATGTAATACCAAAAAAATTAACCTAGTTAAAAGATGGGCAAAAGATTTGAACAGATATTTCTGAAAAGACGACTTACAAATTTCCAATAGGTAAATGAAAATATGCTCAGCATCACTAACCATTAGGAAAATGCAAATTAAAGCCACAATGAAGTAACACCACATACCTGTTAGAATGGGTTTATCAAAAAAGATGAAAGTTAAGTGTTGGCCAGGATGGGAAGAAAGGGGAACTCTTGCACATTGTTGTGGGAATGTAAATGAGTACAGGTGGTTTCTTTTCCAAAATGCTTGGGACCAGATATATTTTGAATTTTGGATTTTTTTTGGATTTCAGAATATTTGCAGAATATATACTAATTGAGCATCCCTGATTAAAAGGCCCAAAATTCAAAATACTCCAACAAGCATTTCCTTTGAGCATCATGTTGGTATGCAAAAAGTTTTCTATTTTGGAGAATTTAGGGTTTTGAATTTTTGAATTAGGGATCCTCAACCTGTACAGTCATTATGGGAAATGGTATGGCAGTTCCTCAAAAAACTAAAAATAGAACTACCATATGTTCCAGCAATCCCAATTCTGGGTGTCTATCTCCCCTAGATTAAAATGAATTGTCAAAGAGATGCCTGCACTCCTACGTTCACTGAAGCATTATTCACAATAGCCAAGATACGAAAATAACCTAAGTGTCCATCAATAGATGAATGAGTAAAAGAGCATGGTACTGCTATAAAAATAGGCACATAGACCAATGGAACAGAATACAGAACCTGGAAATAAACCCAACTACTTACAGCCAAATGATCTTCGATAAAGCAAACAAAAATATAAAGTGGGGAAAGGATATCCTTTGCAAAAAGTGGTGCTGGGATCATCGGCTAGCCACATGTAGAAGAATGAAACTGGATCCTCATCTCTCACTTTATACAAAAATCAACTCAAGATGGATTAAGGACTTAGATCTGAGACCTAAAACTCTAAAAATCCTAGAATATTGGAAAAACCCTTCTAGATATTGTCTTAGGCGAGGATTTCATGGCCAATAACCCAAAAGCAAATGCAATAAAAACAAAGATAAATAGTTGGGACTTAATCATTAATTTAATTATTAATTAATTTAATTAAGCTTTTGCATGGCAAAAGAATAGCAGAGTAAACAGATAACCCACAGAGTGGGAGAAAATCTTCACAATCTATTCTATTTTTAGTTTTTAAAGGAACCTCTATACCATTTCCCATAACACATCTGACAAAGGACTAATATTCAGAATCTATACAAACTCAAACAAATCAGCAAGAACAAAAACAATCCCATAAAAAAAGTGGGCTAAGGACATGAATAGACAGTTCTCAAAAGAAGGTATACAAATGGCCAACCAACATATGAAAAAATGCTCGACATCACTAATGATCAGGGAAATGTAAATCAAAACCACAATGCAATACCACCTTACTCGTGCAAGAATGGCCATAATCAAAAAATCAGAAAACAGTAGATGTTGGCATGGATGCAGTGATCAGGGAACACTTTAACACTGCTGGTGGGAATGTAAACTAGTACAGCCACTATGGAAAACAGTGTGGAGATCCTTAAAGAACTAAAAGTAGAACTACTGTTTGATTCAGCAATCCCACTACTGGGTATCCACTCAGAGGAAAAGAAGTTGTTATATGAAAAAGATACTTGCAAACACACGTTTATAGCAGCACAATTCGCAATTGCATAATCATGGAACCAACCCAAATGCCCGTCAATCAACGAGTGGGTAAAGAGACTGAGATCTATGTCTATATGAGATACTGAGATATATAATATATATATATGTCTCTATATATGTATAGCTATATCTATATATACACACAATGGAATACTACTCAGCCATAAGAAGGAATGAATTAATGGCATTCGCAGCAACCTGGATGGTATTGGAGACTGTTATTCTAAGTGAAGTAACTTCAGGAATGGAAAACCAAACATCGTATGTTCTCACTGATATGTGGGAGCTAAGCTATGAGGATGCAAAGCCATAAGAATGATACAATGGACTTTGGGGACCAGGGAGAAGAGTGGGAGGGGGGCAAGGGATAAAAGTCTAACAAATAGGGTGCAGTACATACTGGTTGGGTGATGGGTGCACCAAAAATCTCACAAATCAGCACTAAAGAACTTACCCATGTAACAAAACACCCCCTGTACCCCCAATAACTTATGGGAAAAAGAGAAAAGGTAGCATGTACATATAATGTAATACTATTCAGTCTTATAAAAGGAAGGAAATCCTAACCTTTGTGGCAACATGGATAAAACTAGAGGACATTATGCTGAGTGAAATAAGGTGGGCACAGAAAGACAAATATCATATGATCTCACTTACATGTGAAATCTAGAAAAGTAGAGAGTAGAAAGATGGTTACCAAAGGCTGGGACAGGGAATGGGGAAGGAATGAGGAGTTGTTGGTTAAAGGATATAAAGTTTAAGATAGGCAGGAAAAATAAATTTTGAGATCTATTGCACAGCAGGGTGACTACAGTCAATAATTTATTGTGTATTTCAAAATATCTAAGAGCATAAATTTGAAATGTCTCACCACAAAAATGCTAAACAAGTGAGGTGATAAATATGTTAATTGTCTTAATTTAATCATTCTACCCTGTATATCTATATAAAAACATCACATTTTACCCCATACATAAAATTATGATCTGTCAATTAAAAATAATGTAAATCAAAAATAAAATAACTGCTAAATAAAATTAAAAAAATGAATTCAGAGAAAGTATTACCATTTGATTTTTGATAAAGGTGAACAATAAAGGACAGCCTTTTCAAAATTACATTTAAAGTACTAGACATCCATATGTAACAAAATGAACATTTACCTAAACTTCACACTTTATACAAAATTAACTAAAAAGGTTCACAGATCTAAATGTGTAATGTACAAACTATAGAACTTTTAGAAGAAAACATAGAATAAAATCTTTATTACGTAAGGTTAGGCAAAGGTTCCTTGGACATGACATCAAAATCACAATCCACAGAGAAAAAGATAATCTGGATGGAATCAGAATAAAAAGAAATTTGCTCTGTGAAAGATACTGTTAAGAAAGGGAGAAAGCTAGCTAGAGAGTGGGAGAAAAATAATTACAAGTCACATATCCAACAAAAGGTTTGTAACTGGAATGTATAAAGAACTCTCAAAACTCAACAATTAGAAAACAAACCAGTTTAAAAATGGGCTAAAGACTTGAACAAACACTTTATTAAAGAGGATACATGAATGGCAAATTAGCAAATGAAAGTATGTCCATTTCTATTAGCCAATAGGAAAATGCATATTAAAAATTGTGATATGATATTAGAATTGCTAAAATGAAATGTACTAATAATACTGGAGAGGATCTGGAGCAACTGGAAGTCTCAGACCTTGCAGGTGAGAATGCAAAATGGCAAAGGCACTCTGGAAAATGGTTTGACAGTTTCTTGTAAAGTTAAACACATACTTAGCATATGATATAGCAATTTCACTTCTACATTCTTACCCCAGAGAAATAAAAATGTATATTCCCACAAATGTCTGTAAACAAATTTTATTAGCAAGTCTATTCATAATTGCCCCCAAATGGAAACAACTCAAATGTCCTTCAATGGGTGGATAGATAAACTATGATACATCTAAACAATGTAATACCACTCATCAGTAAAAAGAAGTGAGCTATTGATCTACACAACTTGAATATAAAAGGCATTAAGTTGAGCGAAAGAAGCCAGTCTCAAAAAGTCACTGTATTTTTCCATTACATGACATTCTCAAAAGACAAAAAAATATAGTTATGAAATACAGATCAGTGGTTATTTGGGTGTAGGAGTTGGAGACAAAAAGATAGTAGGAAGTTTTTTTGTGGTGAGCGAACTATTCTGTATCCAGATTGTGGTTGTGATGACATGAATCTATACATGTGTGAAAATTCATAGAACTATACACCAAAAAAGTCAATAGGTTATACTATGTTTTGTAAGCAACTTTTTTCAAGCGTAACTATATCAAACATCTTCTCTCATCACTAAATTTAAGTCTTTTTCATAAGAAATATAATTGATGAATTTATAAAAAGTAGTTTCAGTGTGTTGGGAAGGGACAGAAAGCTAAATTTAATTGAAATGAGGACTGAGTAGGAGATAAAGTAGAAACAAAATAAGTGGAAAAATCAAGTTTGGGTGTAATAAGAGAGTGACTATGTGTTACCAGGAAGGAAAGATAGGGTTGAGGGATGTGTTTTTGGTTTCTTTTTAAGAAAGTAGAGATTTTGGCACATTTAATCCTCAAGGAGAAGGAGCCAGCTAAAAGGAGTGATCAGACATAAGAGAATGCAGCTGGAATAATTAGTAGACTGAACTCCCCCAGAAGATAGGAGGAGAGAGGACCCAGAGTACAGGCAGAGGAATGAGCCTTGGATTTGAGGAAGGTATTTATTTCATTATAGGTAGAGGGGAGGGAGATTAGGGATGTTAATGGGTTTGGTGTTGGAAGTTGAGAAAATTATCTTTTGATGGTGTCTATATTTTCTGTGTAGAAGGAGATGAAGTCATCTCATAAGAGAGTGAGGACTAGGGAGGAAAGATGAAAGGTTTCAGGAGAATGGAGAGAAATTGAAAGAGTTATTGTAAAGAAAGTTGATATGAAATACATGGTAGGATTTCTTGTCTTCATTGAGAGTTTAGTGACAGTTTTCCCTACCTGTGAGGGATAGAGTGTCTCTTACAGAATGTTTAGTAAGTAGCTTGTCAAAGATACTAATCTACATTTAAAATAAAAGAACTTTTATCATAAAAACAACATTTACATGAAAATAACCAGTGAGATTTGATGGTCATAAAATTGCACAGTTGAAATTGAAATTTCATTCTGGGTATGACCTTGGTAGCCTCCGAAGAGATCTTTAACAAAGGAAAGAGAAATGAATGAAATTACAATGTTTAGTTAGAGTACATTACAATTCATTATTTCAAATTCAGTGTTGGTTATTCCTGAATGCATAAGGTAGAATGGCCTTGTATACACTCTCTCAGAATAAATCCTTGCATTGCAAGTACTTAAGTCAATGTCAATAACTTGTGAAAGAAAGAATAAAACAGTGGTCTCTAAAGAGACTTGAAAAAGTGAACAATCAAAAAAAGGCTTTTACTGTGTAATCATTTTTTGAAAAGACAATCATTGTTTTGTTAGGAATGTTAACACCTTCTTCTCTAGAAAGGAGAGATAAATGGATAGCATCAAGGGCTTCCCTTGAGAATTTATGCATGAGAAATGATTAGGCTCCCATTTATTTGATTTGTTAATGCCTCTCAGGAAAATTAAAAATACATAATTGTAGCAATAAAAGTTCTTTTGGGAAAGGTGCCTATTTAGTATTGAGAAAGGAAAGAAACATGCTCTTTATTAAGAGGAAAGAATTAAGAAATAAAGGAAGGACCTAGATTCTAATTTAAATGACCTCCCAACTTCTCTCTTCTCGTCTGTGTTAGCTCACCCCAATGAGCCTCAGTCTTCTCGTCAGAAAATGTAGGTGGTTTTTGCATATCTACAACTAGATTAGAAATATATTTCAGTAAAAAAGAAGCCACAATTCAGTTAGACAGATTTTGCATGGTCCTGATTTTTTTTCTAAAGAAATAAGTTTTTCCATAAATAGTATAAAAGACACTTTGGGAACTTACAGAAGCAGGGATTTCCAGAAATTCTACTCTGGGATGTAAGGAGGCTAATATTAAATCTATTATTTAGTTGTTCTATCATTCTATTGGTAATAGTAACAAGAGATAACCAGAATACTAATCTCCAGTTAAAAGTGTCAACAGTAATAACACTAAACCCCACTGATAAACATTACAGCCTTCCCAAAATATGACAACCAATGTTAGTTAGGATAACCTCCCAAAATACAACATATGCTATATACAAAGCCAGTTTTACAGAATTCAGTTTCTGTGCCTTAGTTATGTTCCAACAATATATGCATATGTATGTATATATTTGTATGTACACACATTGTTTTGTTTTGTATCCTGACACCAAATAACCAATTTGACAAAAATATTTATCCTTAAACCAGCCATTTTGTTACAAAGTTTTTTTTAAAAAAAATCAGTTTCTATGAGACGACAATAATTAAATTTGCCAAAATTATAAACATGGAGCCAAAAACCACTTGGATAAACTTATCATTAAAAGAACACTTCCAAGGCTGGTCCCAGTGCAGTGGTGTTTATAACTAATTGATCACAAACAGTTGCGGATTTCTTTGTTCCTTCTCCACTCCTACTCCTTCAATTGACTAGCCTTAAAGAAAACTGAAATAAAATTTTAACACGTCCTTCCAGGACTGGTTTTTCTAAGATCCAGTCTACACACTGGCTACTAAGATGTGAAAATATAATTCTACCAGGAAGTGTTGTGCATTCTTTAATATTATTTAAACTCTCCACATATTTGACCAGTGGTGTGTCCAATACATCTATAATAAAAATAAAGAAACCAATAACAAAGTAATTGTTCTGTTTTTATAGTGCTAGCTCCGATCACTTCTATTTAAGAGAAGAACCTGAATCCCATTAGAGTAAGGGATGATTTTAATCACCTTGTAAAGTTTCCTCACATGTTTTTTCACATTTCCCAAAATATTCTATTAGGAAAAGTGGCTCCTCCTTCCACTGTCAGCCCAGCATAAATACTCTGGATATCCCTTACTTCTCCCTGTTTATTCATTGAAAGTTGAGCTGAACAGTGTAAACCTCTATTTGGGAGTTACAGAATTGACAACCGTTTCAGGAAAAATCCATTGTCTGCTATTTGCTGGTGGTAAAATTGCAATGAAAGGGGTTCATGTTTCCTGATTTTTGCCTAGCTTTAAAAGAGTTATTTTTCATTTGATAAATATCTATTACAGAGTGGAATATAATACAATTAAAACGGTACCTTGGGACAATGTGACTAGACATAAGTCATGAAGAAAGAATGAGCATTAAGACCTTGGGCCTCAGACTCTGCTGGAAAAAGTGAAATGTGTGCCAGCTGAGGTATAGCAATCAGATGTCCCCCAGTTTCTGAAGTATTGAGTCAAAGGATACTGGGAGGAGAGGTTGACAGGAGTGAATGCTACTATATGTTAAATGTTATACAGCCATTAAGAGAGGACTATCAAACTACACCCTCTGGGAAAAGGCAGAAAAATGCTCATATGGCTAGAAAGCTAAGACTGCAGAAATCACAGGAGTTCAGTTCTGTTTGCACTCACTGAATAATGAAGTAGTACATTTAGAAACTAATTCTATACGTCGTTCATTGTTATACAAACAGCTAAAATATAATTGTTTTCAAATAAAGATTAGAAACTATCTCCATTGTTTTCATAGCAGAGTTCTCCAGACAACTTAAAAACTGGGCTCCAATTTTAAGACAAAGGAAAAAAAAGTGTCTGTTTTAAGAATAATTCTCATAGCAGATTAGGAATTATATTAAAACATAGCAAAACGGACATTAGAACACATAAATATTAAAATCTCACCATAGTAATGATACTACAGAGACATAAATGCTTATATATTAGGGGAAGAGGAAAGTGGGTGTATTAGTCCATTCTCACGCTGTTAATAAAGACATACCAGAGACTGGGTAACTTATAAAGAAAAAGAGGTGTAATTGACTCACAGTTCCGCGTGGCTGGGAAGGCCTCAGAAAACTTACAATCGGCAGAAGGGGAAGCAAACACAACCTTTTTCACATGGCAGCAGGTGAGAGAATGAGTGCCCAGAGAAGGGGGAAGGGAAGTCCCTTATAAAACCATCAGATCTCGTGAGAACTCACTCACTACCACAAGAACAGGATAGAGGAAGCCGCCCCCTCGATTCAATTATCTCCACCTGGTCCCTCCCACAACAGGTGGGGATTATGAGAACTACAATTCAAGATGAGACTTGGGTGAGGACACAGCCAAACTGTATCAATGGGGAAAGAGGTCTGTAGCTGGCCACTTGAAGAGATCCCTGTCCTGGTCTCCCTTGCCTGTGTTTTGGGATTTGAGGGGCACTTGGTAGACCCTTTCAACACTGCTATTCCATCTTGTTCTTGCTCCTTCATCCACCATTTGAAATTAATGTCACTGGGCTAAGGCTCTGCTTTCTAATGATTCTTTGAAAAATGAAAATTAAGGAACGGCCATATAATTAACAGCTATTCTTATCTGAAGTAGATCAGTGTGGCACATCCTTTCTGAGAAGAGATCTCTCCTGGAATAGGAAGCAGCAACTACCCAGTTTAGCTGAGGGTGGAGAAGAAAGAGAAAACTGGAGATTGAAGCTCAGATTAGAAACATAGCTCCCAAGTGTAAACTTCAAGACATGAAGGGCTGGTGGAGGGAGGACCTGAGGGGCGCTGCCAGCAGTGAGAGCTGATGCTGCAGGGTGAGGTATCGGGTACCAGAGGCACAAGACAGGCCTGGACTGGCAGGAATTGATCCTGCACCCACTGGGAATTCACTGCAGACTCAGCAAAACTTAACCCAAGGGGAGACAGGACACCTGATTCCCTAATTGCATGTGTGAGAACTCTGTTTGATTCATTAAGTTCATACCCTCCCCCACCACACACACATCAAAGATATGTGGACAGGATTTTCAAATTGGAGTATGCAAATTGTGCACAGGCATGAAGAATCACTGTCCAGATCCTCAGCTTTTTTCTAAAATTGATCTGCTTCAGAATGTACCTATAGTCAGGGACACATTTCATGCTGGCACTCCTTTCCAGAACAAAGCTTTTCATCAAACTTTACAAAAAAAAGGTACACCTGTCACTTAATCTGAACTGAATTTCTCCATCAGGGTAGAAAAACTTCTTCGAGTCTCCACTCAAAGGAACAAAACAATAGTATAAGCAAAGCCTCTGTTAATCAGGGCCCCCTTCACATAAACTCATTGTAGGATATCAAACTTTCCCTGTCTAATACATATTTCTCTAAGACTGAAAGTCAGCATTAGAAGTGGAATGTTTTGGCCTTTGTTGGATGTTGTGGATTCATATAGTCTGTAGAGTAGGGTAGCAGAAGTGATGATACCGCATGTCCTACCCAATCCCTGAGACTGACAGATACTTTGTCAGAAGAAAGGTTGCCCGTGGTGGCAGTGCCTCTGGTGGTTAGAGGTTTTTTTTCTCTTATATACTTGTTTTGCAAGCAGCATTTAGTTTCTTCAACATGAACTTGCTAGTTATGAGCATTTAAAAATTTATAAGGCGAAGGTTTTACTAGTATTTTAAAAATTGGGACATGCTTATTTGATCTTCATAGCATATACTCTTCACAAACGAAGGTTTTAGAGTGATTTTTTTTAATAGGTCAATAGTCAATGTGCACCATTTTTCTTTTTATATTTTCTTTTCATTGGTCTTATATTGCAGCTATAGGAAATACAGGACCAATGAAAGTTTTCACATGTTAATACACCTCCTACAACTACTAGTACTGAATATAGAATATATTCAGTGTTCCAGGTTCCATGCTGCAGGGTCTTATACATTAGCTTTTTAAATGGGAGAAGATGGGATTAGAACTCAGGTAGTCAAATCCTAGAGCCCAAATGTTTTTCTGTTTGTTTGTTTTTATTGTACTACATGAGTTAAGGCATATTTTTATTGTTTCTGAAGTATAAGCATGCCATTTCAAAACATTTTTCAATCCTAAAAGGTAAGGCAAGTATCTTACAAAAGCATCTTGGGTAGAGTTTAGCACATCAAAGGGATTTAGGAAATACTCATTTGTTATCTCCTTCCTGTCTTAAAAGGAAATCTATTTGTCTTTTCCATATGAAATTCAATGCTTGTCTTGAGAGGAAGACTTTTTATTATATTTCTGTAGCTTCAGTTAATGCTCAGATTTAGGAGTTACAAATAACATGATAAAATTTATAATTTAAGCCCTCTAAATATCAGGCATTCCCAGTTTGAGGAAATAAAACAATCAAAAGTAACCAATGAATGCCTGATGGGAAATCCTGATGCTCTAGAGGTACAGAGGTTCCCAGCAATGCCAAGAGACATGCCCAAATGCCCAAGGGGACCAGGCTTGTGAGGACTCATGAGAATTGCCCTAGTGAGCTTCTTAAATGTCATGAAATTTTCAGAGGCACTGAAACAGCTGCCAGATGTGTCTCTGGATTTGCATAGAGAAGTGAAGCATCAAGAAAAAGTTTCTATAACTGAATTCTGAGTTTTCTTGTGAACTATGGGTCTCCAAGGGAGTCAAACTGAAGCCATAAATAATAGGTCACCTGAGGTAAAATCAGCAGCGAGAAAAGTCCTGGAAAAGCAGGGTCAGCTGAGTAGCCTGGGTTTTAGGGGAGTGGTGAGTAGTTCAATGAATAGGTTGTGGCTGCATGTGACCTTTTCCATTATGTTCTTCCCATACCCATGTCCCTCCTTCTATCCCTTTACATTCAAACACCCCTGTCTTGGCTGGTGTCTGCAGAACCACAGGCAGCCTTCCACATGGACCTACAGCTCAATGGTCTAGAAATTCCATGGGCTACAAATGGTAAATAGGATAGTATCTGTTGGTCAGTAGAGAAAAAGGATGGCCAGAGGAGTAGACAACAGATGGGAAGCCTATAGACCTATGAGCAGCATCCCTGGTCCATGCTTGAGCTTTTCACCCTTTGTGGGTCCCTAGAGGGATTAATTAGGAAGATGTATCCTAGGACAAGTCTAGACTGCCTGCTAAGCAAGGCAGTGCAGTAGGAACTAGACACTTCAGATCTATGATGTTTATGTAAATGTTACACATTTTCAGTCACAATCAGGCATATCCAAGAGAAATTTGTATTTCACATTCATTTAAGTAGAACTTGCTGAAGACATGATGCTAGGATTCATGTTTAGATGAAACTTTTAGAAAAGGCATTGGGAGAGATATCTGCAGGGAGGTAGATATTTTCGAGCTTCATAGTCCACTACAAACCTGCACATATGGTCAGGCTCCTGCCTATAGCATACAGATGAAAACTATCAAGAAAAGGCTCAACTGAAAAAAAAAAACACTCAGAATCCAGAATGTATCTAGGTGTGTATGCTTACCCAGTATTGGCATAAACATGAAAAGAATAAGAAATTCCTCCAAGGTACAATTAACCATTTATCATCTCCTTAGTCTAATCACATAATGCCTAACACTTCTATGACACTCTCTAAGACTGCAAGTTTGGATATATTATCCCACTTAACTCTCAACTACTATGGAATTCTGCTAAAAAGTTATCTAGAAACATGACATTTCCCCTTGTTTAAATTTTCTCCTTTCTTCTGTTTAAGCTACTTTATTTTCTTCAGGGAGAATTTAAAAAATACCACCTTGAGTCAAGAAGACAAAGAAACTAAATTGCTTATGATTGAAAGCCATACATTTACATTAACGGATTGATGGTCTTTCAACCTAACTAACTCACTATGATATTATGTTTGATCATTTTTCCCAGATAAGTGAAAGTCACCCAGTGGTGAACTGATTCTGTGCACTTATTGCTTCCTTTTCTCTCCAGTATGCCTCAGGAATTGGATCATTAGTACAGTGAAATAGCTGTAGAGTCTTGCTCTGTACATATTGCTGTACAGTCCAGTGAATCACTGTGAGATGCTTTTACTCTGTGCTCATTAAATGCTCCTTTCCAAAGAATCAGTAGTTTAGGACTGCCTGAGGCCAGTCTTCTCATTTAAGTCAGAAAATGGACATTGCTTTAGATCTAAAAAAAGGAAATAAAAAATAAAATAGAAATAGGAAAAAATAATTCATGTCCCCAATGAACTTGGCATTTGCTAAGTTCTAGACTGCTGCATAATATAAACAATAGTTTTGCTTTGTTGTTGGTCCATGTGGCTGCAATTTTAATGGACATCAACATCTTAATATATTAAAATCAAATGAGATTTGATTATGAGGAAAGTTTATGCAGTCATTATGAATAAAAATGATTTAAGTGGAAAGTGCTAACGTTTACAACATAAATTTGCTAATTGTCTTTTTGTGGCAAATATCATTACTATGGTAGGCACTTATAGTTACATTATATGGTACATAAGCATTAGGAAATTTGATCTTAAAATAATATTTTAGCATTACATCTTTATTTTTCGAAACTACTAACATCCTTTATGTTGGGAAACATCAATGCTACTCTAAGTGTGTCAGCATTTGTAAATGCCTTGAAGATGAAAAATGCACTCATGGGCCAAGTAGAATCTTTCAAATCCCCTTTTCAAGGAAAAAATGGCTTTCACTAGCTTTTGAATTTGACTCACAGAACAACTTTTAAGATTTAACAATAAACTTGCCATAAAATATAACATCTGTGTTATCTCTAATACTAATGGCAATAAATGGGCTTTTGATTTGTGATCTGATCATCTCACATAAAGCGATTTTTAAATAATTCAAAAAATAGTCTCCATTCTTCAGGTGTAAGAATGTCTTTTATGAGAAAAAATATGTGGGATCCAAAAACTTTATGGTTCTATAAAGACTGTATACACATAAAATGAGAGAAAAAATGTATACAACCACTCAAATATTCAGACATTTTGTGTGATGATTTGGTTTTTAATTCAGAGAGAAAAGGAGGGTTGAATAATTTTTGGTCTTGATTTATTGAAGCCACTATCTCACACTCCCACCTGATTTTGAATGTGTAAATGTCTTGTATTTGCTATAGGTAGATAATAACCAATCAGTAATCAGGGTTAGGAGTTCCGGGTCCATTCTGTAGTGGACAACTATCATGCTATGTTGTTTATCTAACTCTTTGAGCTCTTTAAAGTAAAAAAAAAAATCTCATTCTATTCTTAAGTAGTACTGGAAAATCATGCAAGAATGTCTATCCATCTAGAAAGAGTTCAGCACACAAGTACACTACAAATAGCATCATGCCCATGGGACACAAACTTATCTTATGGAGTGTATTTACATAGAAAATTTTCTGTCCCATCTCCATTTCCTTGTTGTCAATAAGTGTAAATTGCACTAAGGTAGCAGTAGTAAAGTCAATTATCTTCTTTATGGTCATGAAGATGAGATATAATCTCTTGGTCAATGTAAATTAATTTATCACAATTCATTTTAACAAATATATTTAATATATGTATTCATTCATTGAACACTTACTGATGCCATATTAGGTAACAAGCATAGTTCTAGGGAATAAGTATATAGAAATAAAGCTGCAATTGTGTTATTGTTCTCAAAAAACTTCAGTATACAGGTTAAGTACATTGACAGGGGAATATACAGGATTGAAAAGGGAAATTAGGAGAGCTACTTGAATGAGGTGGGTCATCCAAAAAAAAGAAGATTCTCAAAGTGGGCTATGCCTGATCAACATTTGAAGTTGGAGAAAGAGTCATCTAAAAAAAGGAGCAGAGTATTGGTATTTAAGAGAAATAGAACAGTATATGAAATGATTCAAGACATGGCAAACCAAAGGAAATTTTGTCTTAGTGTGATATTAGTGTGCAAAGGACGGCATGATGAGAAGACCTCATCGCAAAAGACTGCCTTGCTAATGAGTTTGGAGTTTATTCTAAAAGAAAAGGAGATAGCTGTATTAAAGAATTTTTTGGAGAAAGAATGTGATCAGGTATGCTTTTACGAGTTTCACCTCCGACATTATTATAAAGAATAAATTTGATAGGAGGTCATCACAAGATATTATGTGAGAAATAAGGATCTGTCTCAAGGCAGTGACATGATCATGGAGAGTGGAGAACATCTTATGAGAAGAGTTCGAAACCTTTAAGATGAAAGTAGCAAAGGGATGATCTAGGATCAATTATTTGTTTCAGACCTGGGTCATTGTGAAGAATCCTGGTGTTATTCACAATGTTAGGGAATATTTATCAGAGAAATTGTGTTGAGAAGTGTTGAGTAAAAATAGTTGTATATAAGATTATTGTGGGGCCAGGTACTGTGGCTCACACCTGTAATCCCAGCACTCTCTGAGGTTGAGGCAGGAGGACTGCTTGAGCCCAGGAGGTCGAGGCTGCAGGGAGCCATGATTGCACCACTGCACTCAAGCTTGGGCGACAGAGTGAGGCCCTGTCTCTAACAACAACAACAGCAACAACAACAACAACAAAAACAAAAAGATTACTATGGAATATACAATGACTTCTAGGTAATTTTAAATATAGAACCAGAGTTCAGGGGAGATAACTGAGATGGAAATGTGGATTTTGGAATCTTTGACGTGCAAGTCTGAGTATAATTATCCAGGGAGATTGTATACAGAGAAAAATAACAAAAAATCAATGACAAGCTGTAGAGAGCACTAACCATTAAATAATACACAGCATAAGACCTAAAAGTACAAATTGAGAAATGGCTGGAGAGATAAGAGGGAAGCTAGGAAGTAATGACTGTGGAAGTCAAGCGAGGAAAAATTTTAAAATTCAGAAAGGGGTCAAAATAGATAAGTACTATAGAAATGCATTGATAACAAGAACATACATTACAATAACCTCTTTAATTATGTTCAACCATAGGATGATAGGATGAGGACTGAAGCTGATAGAGAAGTAGGTGAGAAATAAAGAAGAAAAGGCTGAATTGCATAATGCATCCCAGAATTTTTACAAGGTGTTAGGTAGGATGTGATTTTCAATGGAATATGTGAGGTGCTATTCTATTGGAGGTGCTAGAAATATGTCATCTCCAATATACATATTCCTGTGTCTCTTAAGTACCAAAGAAGCAAATCAGTTTTTCCTAGTGTATTAGAGTCTCTGTTTGTAAATCAGCTGATCCCTGTAGCCATTCCTGCATGTACAAGGCATTTCACTGAGAAGTGAAAATGTAGCCAATCAGCAAAGCATTTGGGCTGCACAATATCTGGCAATCAGTTTGAAAGACTTTTTTCACTGAGTTGATTAGTAGTTCTGGTCTAACACAAACCCATCCTTTATTGCCCTTCAGTTCACAATGACAGCAAAATCTGTTAGAGATAGTGTGTTTTGGGGGCATGTGAGGCAACATGAGTTTTGGACAAATGAGCTCTGTTTAAGTCCATTCCGGAAGTGGCTAAGTGGACTATGTGTGTTTTTTGTGGGTGTTAAGAAGATATTAAATGCAAAAAGAAGAGACCAGAAATATCACTGTATTACATTATTTATTTAACTTATTTATTTAATCTTTAGAAAGATTTTATGTCAGGAACTGCCCCCAGGTACTAGGTAGCCCAAGACCTCTAATACATGCAATAATAAACAAAACAGGCAAAAATATGTGCCCTAAATGGGCTTACATTTTAATACAGAGAGGGGAAACTACAATAAAAAAAGTAAAATATATTGTATGTTAGGTGGTGAAGACCTCTGGGGAAAGAAAAGTTAAGCAGGGAAAGGGTGCTAGAATTTTTATCTGGGTGATGGGGGGAAGGGAAAATGAAATATGAAATAGAATAACCCCATTAACAAGGTAATATTTAATTAAAGTCCTAAAATTATTGTGGGATTAAGCTGTGGAGACACCTGGAGAAAGAAAAAAGCAAAACAGTATGAAAGGGTGAGTGCCTGGCATCTTCTAGAAACAGAAGGATAAATATGGTGGAGAGAGGTAAAAAAAGAAGAAAGTAGTGAGAGATAATATCATAGAAATAATGTGGAGAGAGACTGTAGACCATTGTAAGGTCTATATTGAGTGATTTTCAATAGGAAAAACAAATTCTGGAGTTCTAAGGAACATCTTAAAATCTTAAAATATATCATTTACCTGTTAGTCTATCGTTTCTTTTGAGGGTGGTACTTCTGCAAATCACCTCCCAGATCTTCTTGGTACTATCATAGAATACCTTTCTTCTTAGAGACTAAGGAAATTGACTATGCACTTCTCTGAGAGTGAAGAGATAGTTTCAGGAGATACATTGAAGGCAGTCTTTGTGCCATTCAAAAAGGCTGATAGCAAGAACAACACAGAAATTTGAAAGAACCTTTTCCAGAACTCAAAGAGAAAGCAATGGATTGAAATCAGTTTCTGTATTTTGTTAGCAAAACATTCCCTAGGAAAAAGAAAGCTTTCACATGAGAATTTTTAATATATCTCAAAAATGTACTCTTTTGCAACTAAAATACAACCCTATAAATAATATCTCCTCAAATGGAATATGCTTCTTTGGACAAAGGAAGAGGAGAAATGCTGAAGAAAATAAGCTCTGTGGATCTTCCACATAATATTTTTTTACCATTCGTATTATTGTGGTGGCTTTTAATTGCCTCCTTGAATATTCCTGAAGTGGTATTTTCAACTGGAGTTTATATATTAAACTGGTTCACGAAAGAGTAAAGAATAAGGACAGTTAGGTAAAAAGTATTTTGCACCACTAACTTAATCAATGGTGGCCTCACCTATTGTAGAACCAGTGTATAATTTTATATAGTATGCAACCACGGGTCTGGAAACCTGGGCTTTTATCCCGACTATGCTATTAACTACCACTTTAATACTCTAGATCTTCATTTTCTCACCTGTAAAATAAGCAGTTGGATGGACAATAACCACAACTTCCTTGTTAGGTGATCTATAAAAATCGGCTGCCATGGGTAGAGTAGTGTCCAGCTTCTCTAACAAGAACCATGCTTAGTAATCCTTTAGTGTTAATTTACCCAGAGATGCCACTTACACAGCATGGTACCCACTCCTCATTTTTCTCCCACAGCTATTATAGACCACAGTACTTCTCCCTAGCCAGAATGCGAGTCATAATCTTCTTTTTCCCCCCGATGGTGTCTTAGGCAACCATAAGCAAAATAATGGGAGATGGCACTCAAGTTGCAAGCAGTTTGCTACTTATCATTACAGGCATGGTTATATTGAAGGCAACAGTTCCTAATATAGCTAAAAAGAACACTTACATCCCGTTAGCACATTCCTCCCATCTCTAAAGCATTATAAGGTGTCATCAGTTCCACCAGCATAAAGCAGTTGCTGATACCCCGGGCGTAACCAAAATGGATCAATTAGCTTTACAGTTAAAGAGGCCTGAATGTATAGAATTCATTTCCCTTCTTTATGAAGTCGGCCTCTGTTCTGAGAGAAAAGTCTTCCATAAAAGTAACAAACTCACACCTTCAACAAGTAGAGATTAATATCTTGATTTCTTGATCTTTGTCATCCCATCCACTTATTTTCTTAATCTCCAAATGTATAGAAGCTTAGACCAAGGAGCTGTGTTTGTTTTAGTTCTGATGAAAAGCCCTAACAATGTTATTAGATAACTGTGATAAATTTTAATCTGATGACAGCTTGTGACCCACAAATTGCTGTTTAAAATTAAAATGCATTTAAAATGAAATTGGCAAGAGAACTATAATATTAAACTTACAATCTGCTGTGATAAAACACCAATGTATTTTACTATATTAAATATGAATACAATGAATAGTATCTTGCAATTGAAATATAAAAATGTCCTTAAATGCATTTTCTTATTAAATTAAAATTGGTTGATTAATCTTACTTTTTATCTTTGTTTTGCAAATTAAAAAGTTGAAGTAGAGATGGATTGGATTGGCTTTGGTAATATACCCTTTGGCAGAACTCCAGGTAAAATCTAGGGCTACAGGCTTCTAGGTTTCTCATCTGATGAACAAAAGTCCTCATTTTTCTCATCCCGAATATTCATCTACAGTAAATCAAGACATGTTTTTCACATGCTTCAGTTTATTTATAACTTTTAAGATATAATTACTCAAGATGTATCAAATGTGATCTTTAAACTTTTTTATATGTTAGTTTTGAAAAAATGACTACACTGATATTGTTGGCAGACCAGCTAAATCATTGCTACCTTAGTAAGAATTGAGATTTTTCTGTAATGAATGTTTGTATCAGTCTATTATTAAGCAATACTATAAATAAAACTCAACCCAATGTGTATGTTTTCATCCCACATTTCAGCATTGAAGAATTGTATGTGGTAATGAAATAATTCACTACAGCTGTTTGCAAATAATTTAATAATCAAGTCATAGCTATTTTCTGCTTCTCAAAGTGTACCAAAGAACTATTGAAAACTCCACAATATAACATCATAATTATAACAATTAACATGTGTATTTAATAATAGCTTTAATAATCCTATGCATTATTTGCTCAAAAGATTCATGATACATTTAAATAATAGCGTTAGCTGGAATAAGAAAGTACCATATTTCACTCCTACTATTGTACACAGAGAATAAAATTCACCCACTCTTTTAAAAAAGATACTGCAAGGATTGTAATTTCAGAGCAATTATTTTTACTCATTACCCCTAGAACATAGTATACACTCAGCAAATGTTGCTTGAAGGAATGAATGGATATGTGTGATTGGATGAGAAGCACACTCAGGGAAAATGCCTAGTCTCTGGTTGTTACAGGACTACTGCATGGACAACTGCTGTCACAGTAGGGTTTCTAAAATCTCCCTGCCATATTTTATTTTGGTTCATGTGTGTGTGACAATGATAAGGAATTCAGCCTAGCAAGTCTCTCTGCATTAAATAGAGGTGCTATGTATGCAAAAAGCAGGGACACCACATATAATATCTCTCAGGTACTTCCCAAGGTTTGCTTCCTCACGAGACTTGATATTGATTCTGGTGCCTCAAATCTATTTATATTTGGGAGCAGTCTCACTGTTACTCTTGGTTACACCTTATCAAATCTGTCCGAGGGACAGTGCCTAACCCAGGGTTGTCAGCTTTGGAACTGTAATTGTTTTTTTTTTTTTTTTTTTTTTTAACGTGCCAGCGGACGCTAGCCATGGTGCTGAAAGAGACAAGAGGATTCTATTTGAAACCTTTTCTTCCTCTTATTGGTTTAGAAAATTCGAGTGACAAGAGCAGGGGCCAAAGGAGCCTGGTGCAGCATCACTAATGTGAACCATGTATTTCGATCTTTTGGGCGGAGATGTGGTCCATCAGGTTACAGCCAATGCCTTCCTATGAGCGCTCGCTAGACCAAGAGACCTTATGAATGTAGTAGCCGCTGCAGTAGAAAAGGTTACATCTAGCAGGATGTCTTATCCCTCTCCTGAAAAATTGACAGTTAAGTGCATAGCCTAGAAACGAGAGCAGGGAATCTAGACGGAGGGGAGGCGAAGGGGGGAGCAAACCTGTATTCATATTGAAAATGTTCACTATTTTCGTATAAGGTAAAGAAAAATCAAGAGCTAATTTTAGGTTAAGTTTTTGGCCTCAGTTTTCCAACAGGTGCACGACTCCCTCACCCTTTCCCTGTCAGGTACTGTCCTGTTTTACCTTTTTAGAAAGGCTTTCTTCGCAAGGCAAGCTTTTCCTAGAGTCCTTAAGCATGTGCAGTTTCCCATCTCATGCACAGCTCCAGCTCTAAGCCTGGCAACCCCTTACCTGCAGCGTGAAGATTAAGGAGCAGGCACAGCGCAGGGAAGCAGACTGCTCTCCGCATAGTGTTTGCATTGAGAGGTGGAGGAGAAACTCCACCACGACCCCACTTCAGGTAAAGTGCTATCAGAAAGAGCCACCGCCAAGGGTCTTCTAGTCTCCGGGATTCAGGTCCTCGGCTGGGGTTTGCAGAGCAGTCAGTCTGTGGCGCCGACAGAAACCAGCACCAGCTTCAACCTCCCTAAGAGAAGGAGAGAGGAAGAGCAGTAGGAGGTTGCGGGTAAGGGGAACAGAAGCGCTCAGAGGCGGCAAATGCCTGGCCTTCTGGACGCCCAGAAGCCAAGGCGGAGACGGCAGGGTGGACTCCGCGCCAGCCCAGCAGCCCAGCAGCAGCGCCGCGGCTACTGAGCATGCCCAGCGCCGGCCCTCACGAGGCAAGGGAATTTCAAAGTGAAATTCCGCTTCTCCGGGTCTTAGCGGCGGCTTGGAGCAGAGTAGGCTCCATCGCTGGGGTGGTGGTTGGGGGTGGGGGTGGGGAAGGGGGAAGTGCGGGGGAGGCACTTGCTGTGGTTACTAGGGACCCAGCGTCCATCACAAATCCGAAGGTGGGGTGTAGCTGAGTGAGAGTAGATGGGGGCACGACCACAGGAGTCAGAGGAGGGAGCTGATGACATTGTCAACCATGCCACCCACCCTACTCTTTCCCCAAATCTTGATTTACACGTGGACCAAGCTCACTGCTGGGAATTGGCATTTGCAGATTGACCAGCTTCCCAGGACTCGCCTACAGGAATAGAGGTGTCTTCCACTGCTGAGCATTCTGGCTGCTTGGGGGAAGCGTTCCCAAGGCAGCTTGCTTGGTGTAAGCAGTAACCATGTATCTTGGGGGTGCCTTCGTCCTTCCTACAGCTTCCCCCCTCTTTGCTTCTCTTTCCACTCTTTCCGGCTCAATGACTGTATTTAAACTTTCTTCTGACTCAAGTCCCCACAGTGACAGAAAGAAGTGAGAAGATACTTTTAGACTAGTAGAATATATCCATGTAATTGAAGCAAAAGAAGGCACCTTTTTGTTTCGTGGAGGTAATTAACTTTAGTTTCCCTTTTACTCTTTAAGGTGAAAGATAATGGATCACGTCAGTGCCTGGACTCATCCGGCCCAGCTCTGTGTCTCTAGGGAGGCTACCACAGTCTGCCATTAGATGGTTTTTTATCCCTCCATCTAAGTCTTTGGAGTGTGGAAAGCCTTATTAGTCATGGCTAATTGCTGCTAGTCAAGTCAAGAAGTCCCTCAGCTAGACTTCTCTCTTTTAACTATCCCAGGGCCTCTGCCCTTTCTGCCTCTGTGTCTTCATGGACACTGTTGCCTCTTTCCCATTTTCCTCCACTTGCACCACCACCACACTAGTTTTCGAAGGTGTAATGTTGGTCTCACTTTTCCAGAAAGCCCTAACTCTAACTAACTCTAGATTACAGTGATCTTTCTCTTCCACAACACTTGTTTAGCCGTGCCTCATATTATTCTTTCAGACAGTTCATTTATCTGTGGTTTGTTTTACAGCACATTGAAGTCTCCATAAGAACTGCTGAGTTTTGTATTCCATTAACTTGAATAAAGTTGTCCTAGCCAAATAATTGGGGCTAACAAGTGCCCATTGAGTTGAGCTGCACATCTCATTCAGTGCTTTCTTTCTCCATCCTCTGTGAATTGAGACAACTAATGGGAAATAGGCTATCCACCAGAGCTTAAATTAGGTGGGACCTTATAAGATCAGAGAGCCCAGGCGGTACCATTTATTTCTTTTATGATTTTATGTCATCTTCAGCTCTGAGAGACAAGGCCAGGAAGCACTCCAACAAGTGGGAGAAGGGGACAATGAGATGTATTTTTAATATCTTGACAGGCCTTCTCTGCTGAAAATAGAGACATATGGAGCCCCTCTCTAGCAATGTGCTCCACCCCCTACTCCCCCATGCGTGTGGCACACTCCATTTCTGTGGCACTATCATTTCATCCCAAACCACTCTAAGCGGCAACCTCTTCTCCTATTCCTGATTCACTGTCCTCCAGTTTGCTTTTCCCGTATCACTTTCTAACAAACCAAAATAATTACTTATAAAATCTATTGTTTAGTATCTATTTCCCTACTCCCCCCTGCAAAACAGAATTTGAGCTCCAATGTTGAAGAACTTTGATGACTTTTTTGATATGTCCCAACTCCCTAGAGCAATGCCTCATGCAAAATAGATACTCAAAAATGAATAAATGAAAATGATAGTTGACAAAGTTCAATACTGACAGTTAACTCTTTGAAATTCTTACTGAATCAACCTTTGAGATAATTTATTTAGCATTCTGTAAAGCTTAGAAGAATAACTCTTCTCATCTAACATCTGTTACTAGAAATGCTGCAGGGCTGGAGGTTAGGGAAAAATAATTGTATCCCACTTACAATAGGTCTATTTTTCTTATTTTCTTGTTTCCTAAAATAACTAATTATCAAACTTACATAGATCTCCAAGAATAAAATATACTTACTTATGGTAATGAAACAATGCTGCAGTAATGTTCTGAACCCCTTCCTTTTCCACAGATAATTCCAACATTTATTGGTGGGGCATTTAAAATTCCCATTATTATAATTGACTATGACTTTGCCAAAAAGCATCTTGCTGGCAATGTATTTTGTTCAGGGCTGCAGGTAGCTGAATTGTTAAACTATGCATGAAAATTCCTTTAGCAGCAAAATTTTCCAATTTCCAATTTGGCTGGATATATCATTAGAATAGTTAGTTCAGCATGGTAAAAATAACCCTGAGTGGGCTGTAATTTTGGTGACTAGACATTCATTATTAATTTACTTAGAAATGATAAAGTAACGAAAAAGGTCATATTCCTATGTGAGTCAATCTAATATCATACTTGTAACGGCTTCAATTCACTTTTTCACTAATTGGCTAATTCACTCATTGCTGTTCGTGAAGTCAAACAGCAATGAGTGAATTAGCCAATTAGTGAAAAAGTCAACCACTTAACTCATACAGAAATATTCTGAGTCGATAGGTGCTGTTTTTCCTTAACTGTGATCTAATGCTAGTGAAGGTGACTCGGTGTTTTGGAAAAAAGCTTGGTTAAAACACTGCATCAGGGTTTTAAAAAGTTAGTTGTAATTCAAAGAAGCATGGAAATTACTATGAGAGAACTATACAAATTAGTAGTGGCCTACAGAGCTATGTCATAAAAGAATCATTTACATTTTACAAGATAAATAAAAAATATCATATGGACTTTTCCTCCACATAAGATGCATAATTTCTTTTTCTTATGAGGTGAGTCTTAGAGAAAATTTATGCAAGAAAGAAGCTTTTCAGAGCCTGCCTTCAAAACAGATTTAATCATTATGAGCATCCATATTTACTTCTCTATAAATGGATGAAAATTATTCATGTCAGCCATCTTTCCTTAAGACACTTTAAATTGAGAAATCAGATCCATTGATTATAAGGATCTCCTACTTAAGTTATTTAGATTACTATTATTTAAGTATAATTATGGCTAACATTGACTGTGCTTCCTGTGTGCCAGGCTCTATTCTAAGCATTTGGATGTCCTATTTAAACATTATAATATTTCTACAAAAGGATACTATAATGATCTCATTTTAGAGATAAGATAGTTGAGGCATGGAGAAGTAACTTGCCCAAAATCAAGTAGTAAGTAATCAGTTAAAAAGTAAATTGATAGAATTAAGATGTACATCTGATAATTTGATACCAAACCACTATATTATACTACCTCTAATAACACATACACACACACACACACACACACGCTCAGTTGTAGGTTGCTCACTAGAATTAGATGATTAGATCAGGGCTGGGCATGAGATACCTGGCCCCACAGTAAAGCTGTGTGTTGAGGAACACTCATAGAAGATTGTCTCCAGGAGAACAAGGGACACTGCTTGTGGCAGTGGACTCTGGGCCCTAGCATCTAGTGAACAAAGACAGCAAGTAAAATCATGCTTAGAGGAACTGTGTTAGAAAGATGCTTAAGATAGAATGGAGAAGAATGGAGGAAATGATTTCTTCTATGGAGAGTGGGAGCAGAGGAGGGGATGGGCAGCAGGCAAGAAACTGGTGGGCAACAGGAAACGAACTGAGTCTGGCTGGATAAGTAGGTTCTAACTGCTCTACATGAAGAGAAAGGCCAGGGAATTGTGTGAGCCAGTGGCAGAGATATAAAGCAGCAAAATGGATTCAAGGAACTTCTGAACATGTAAGGGAGCAATAGGTAACAGTGATAAACACCTCACTAAGATTTGTTCTGTGCTTGCCCTTTCCCATCCTTTATGCAGCCACTTTATCAGTCCCAAAGTCTGTTTCCTTTTGTCTGAGAACTATCTTTTATAAGAGGAGAAAAGAAGAAAAATAATTTCTTTTTACAAAGTAAATAATTGATGTGAATTAAGCTATATTCAGAGTGGAATATACCTCAGGATGAAAAGGAATGAATTCGAAATTCACAGATGAAAATATCATGTTCAGGTATATAAATTCACCGTTATTATTTTTTAGTATTTTCCCAACCATAACAAGAAGAATGATCTACCCTTTCTTATAAGCATACAGTGAAGAGAACAATGAAATTGCAAGGGGCAATAAGAATAGGGGAGGAAAATCACTAAAATTCTAAAAATATATATTATCACATTGAAGTCTCACAAGAGCTGTGTGAAGTATTATTTTTTTTTTTGTAGTAGAGGAGAAAACTGAAGCTCAGCGAAGCTAGTAATTTGCCTATAGCCATCCAGTTGGTAAGTGGTGAAGCTGGGATTAGAACTCAGGTATGGTGACCCCTAGCACTATGCTGTTATCAGCTGTATTGTACAACATCCCTGCTTAATGACCGAACTTATTTTAATACTTAAATTGAAAACAGTGTTCTTATCCCAAGACACAGACTTCAAGATGGATAACAACAATTACATTTTATAACTTAACACAGTTGCAGTTTTGTTAAATTAAAGCATTTGATACACACACACAAAGGCAGCAATATGTATCCTAAGGAAAAAAATTAGGTACCTAAAACAAGGCAGATATACTTTTCTGTGCATATGTGAATTATGCTATTGTAGTAAAACACAAAATATGAAAAGCAGAAAGGCTATGTGTACCTATAGATTCTGCTATTGGTTCATCATTAAAATTTTATTCAAAACGAAGAACAAAGTTTTCTTGGAGCTAGCCCTTGGTACCAATGTATTGTATTGTCATCTATTCTGGCACTGCAAAGGTCAGATTCATCCAAGATGTCAGTAATAGATTTATTTACAAACCTCTGACTCTCCTGCTTTAGCTCTCTGTTTATCCCAAGACACTAATCAGGCTGCACTTATATTATCCATCATCCTGAGCAGCACACAGATGTGACAGCCCTCTGTTATGGCTTAGACTATCTACTTTGAGCATTCAAATACATTTTCTGCAATGGTTGGCCATTCTTTTAGATTTCCTTGAATGAGGCCACTTTGGAACAACTTGTTCACACAATAGCCTGGGACACTAAGTATATCCTGGGATTGTAACTGTGGGTTGATTAGATCATTTAATCTTGCTCTCATTTCTCTACATTATTTTCTCACATAATTACAAGATGATTTAAAAGGACATCTCCCAAATATAGGCCTTAATGTCTCCCTCACTGACTCTTCATTCTTTTTTTTTTGCATATATATATATTTTTATTATGCCTTAAGTTCTAGGGTACATGTGCACAACGTGCAGGTTTGTTACATATGTATACATGTGCCATGTTGGTGTGCTGCACCCATTAACTCGTCATTTACATTAGGTATATCTCCAATGCTATCCCTCCCTGCTCCCCCTGCCCCACAACAGGCCCCAGTGTTGACTCTTCATTCTTTAAAACTAAAAGTTTAAGGCCAGGCACGGTAGCTCACACCTGTAATCCCAGCACTTTGGGAGGCCAAGACAGGCAGATCACCTGAGGTCAGGAGTCCAAAACCTGCCCTGGCCTGGCCAACATGGTGAAACCTCATTTCTATGAAAATTCAAAAATTAGCCAGGCATGATGGTGGATGCCTGTAATCCCAGCTACTCGGGAGGCTGAGGTGGCAGAATCCCTTGAACCTATGAGGTGGAGGTTGCAGTGAGTTGAGATAGCATCATTGAATTCCAGCCTGGGCAACAGAGCAAGACTCCATCTCAAAATAATAATAATAATAATAATAATAATAATAATATTGAATAAAAGTTTAAACTTTTAAAAAATACTTATTTCTTTCACTCATTCTTGCTGCTGGATGCCTATAATAGAGAATGGGGTGGTTTATTAGTCTATAGTTTGTGGTTGCAAAGCATTTCAGAAGAATTTTTTTTTTCTTGTTAGACACCTGCACCTCTATAACATGAAGAGTTAATCTTACTAAAAATGTCCATTGACTATAACACAACCACTAATACACCCAGACAATGAAGCAGTTGTTTACGGTTTTAAGTTCGACTCATTCATCAGAAACCATGTGATAGGGCAACACGGGTGCCTATGTTCAGTGAAGTCAAGTCATTTGAAGTCACATTACGGTAGGATATACTATATCGCATACATTCCAAAAACAGTGGAATCATCTGCCGACATTTCGTTGGTATGTTGCTTGATTTCAAATAATTAAACTATATATTGAGTACCTATGATGCATCAGGAAGTATATTAAGTACTTGAGATATATTGTTGAACAAAATAGACTAACATTTTTGCTTTAGCTTAAATTGTAAGTGAAATGTACCTTTAATAGTAAATATAAGAAATAAGTAAATTATATAGTATGATGGAAATTGATGACTGCTATGAGAAACAGAAAAAGTAGATCAAAGTAAGGGGAATTAGGCAGATGGGGGTGGGGTGGGAGAAGAATATGAGTGCAAGGATTTTGCAGAATTAAGTAGGGTCTTTAAGTGGAGAAAGCAAGCATTGAGAAAGACTTGGAAGTTGAAATTAGCTGAGCAGAAACCTGGTTAAAGTACTTCCTAGGCCGAGGGAACAGCTACAGCAAAGACTCTCATGATTCCATAGATATCTTAACCAATCTGAAAAAAAAACCCACAGTATCAGAAATAATTTTCAGCATATCTGTAAATATATAAAACACATAAAGAGAAATCCAGTTGGCAAATTGCCAAATTAGTTTAAATGAATATTTTTACACCAGAGATTTTCATTGATTCATGTTTCACTGATTTCAAATACAACTGTGAGATAGCAAAGCCGTTAACAAGATTCAGAAATTGGGACTACCCAAAGCCAACTGATGTACCAACTAAGAATTCTGCTCTTTATCCCATGTTTTTGGTGTAAAATAAACATCTTATTGATTTAGAAATGTGGGTGCCTATTTTGATATTTTATTCATTTTGAGAAACAAAGAAAAACTTTGTGAGCTGCCCTTATACTAAAACCACTAGCAAAAAGTCAAGCTAACATAATATGAATGAGAAATATAAGCAGGAAATGAGACCGGGCGCGGTGGCTCACACCTGTAATCCTAGCGCTTTGGGAGGCAGAGGCGGATGGATCACCTGAGGTCAGGAGTTGAGACCAGGCTAGCTAACAGGGTGAAACTGTCTCTACTAAAAATACAAAAATTAGCCGGGTGTGGTGGCACATGCCTATAATCCCAGCTACCTGGGAGGCTGAGGCAGGAGAATCGCTTGAATCCAGGAGGCAGAGGTTGCAGTGAGCTGAGATCATACCACTGCACTCCAGCCTTGGTGACAGAGTGAGATTCTGTCTTAAAAAAAAAAAAAGAAAAGAAAAGAAAAGAAATATAAGCAGTAAAAGAATGAGAAAAATGCCCTAGCAAGCATTTTTGTTTTCTCAGCCTCCTGTGTGGCAAATGACATCAGAATATTTGGGTTAGTTATTGTCCAAATGCTGGAGGAAAACAGTTTGACAAATTCCTTGTTTCTTAGGATAGCTTAAGCAAATCATTTTGATACTTTATTATTTTTGGATGAAATAGAAGGTAGCTTCATTTTATTTTTAAGTAAAATTCCTTTTTTATTCAATTGAATGTGATAGGTGCCCATCAAAATACTACCTTACTGTGGCCGGGCGCGGTGGCTCACGCCTGTAATCCCAGCACTTTGGGAGGCCGAGGTGGGAGGATCACGAGGTCAGGAGATCAAGACCATCCTAGCTAACATGGTGAAACCCCATCTGTACTAAAAAAAAAAATACAAAAAAAAAATTAGCCGGGCATGGTGGCGGGCGCCTGTAGTCCTAGCTACTTCGGAGGCTGAGGCAGGAGAATGGGGTGAACCCGGGAGGCGGAGGTTGCAGTGAGCCAAGATCGCGCCACTGCACTCCAGCCCGGGCGACAGAGCGAGACTCCATCTTAAAAACAAAACAAAAACAAACAAACAAACAAAAAAACAAAAAACTACCTTACCGTTAATAGAAATAGAAAATATAAACCATTTCTCTTACAAAGGTGTCATTTGGAACCTCTAATCTTGGAAGTACTTTACTTTAGGAAAGATATCTACCCTCAAATTTGTCTTCCAAACTTAAACTAAAATCATATTTTATATTAGGTTTGTATCATAGAGATTAGAAAATGAATTCCTTTCAAAACCAAATTCAGCTCCAAAACTGGAAATAAAATGAAATTTTATTTGAATCAGTCATAAACATAATATATAGAAGCCCAATTTTACCTCACTATTTCTAGAAAGTAGGCAAAAACCAGGATGGTATTTCTGAAGTTTTCCTTCATCTAAATTAATTCTCTTCAGACTGAAATTGAACATTCTAAAGTACAAAATTTTGTAATATTGTGTCTATTGCACAATAGACAATAGAGAAAAAACAAAATAGAATGTGATCTATGGATTCTACCAACTGGTGACAAATACAGCTAATGCTTTGGCATAGCTGGTTTTCCTCTACCCTCATCTTGGGGATATGTGTGTCTTTGCATGCATGTACCTATAATTATTGTTAGTTTTAACATTATTTTTACATCATTGGGATCATGCTATGAATTTGGAAACTATTTCTTTACCTAATAATACTGTGAGACATAATTCCATGTCATTTAAGTTTGTTCACAATCACATTTTTAATTGTTGCAGAGCATCGTGCCATAGCATTCTATCATTGGCTTATTTTTTCAAGCCCTTCCTCAATTAAGGTGAATTGCTTCAGGAGAGCAAGGAAAGACATTCAGATAATGCTCACTTACTGTACAAAATAATGAAAATTATTATATATTTATAATATATTTCCAACATGGCAGTTCTAATCTGGCTCTGGTGAAACTATCACCCTATTAAACGAAATTATCTAAAGTGTCAAAGCCAGGCATCAAGAAGGGGACATCAGGGATTCTGAGTCATACCTCAATCCCCGGCAAATTAAGGATAATCTAAATGTGTGCCTTCCAATCAGGAACCTGCGTATTTTAAGAATGATGGCTAAAAGCAGAGTTTGAATAAGGAGTCTTCATTTATCTTTTTCATGATCCCTGGATAACTCAATTGACTAACACTGATATAATTACAAAAATACCATTGTGTAAAAAGTACTATAACATGAATTGTATAAAAAAGAGTTATAAGTAATTGTGCTATTTCTTTTATTTTTAAAATTTGTTTTTCTTTGCTTCTCATCTTTTTAACATATTTTTTATTTCTATAGGTTTTTTGGGAACAAGTGGTATTTGGTACATAAGTAATTTCTTTAGTGGCGATTTTTGAGATTTTGGTGCATCCATCACCCAAGCAGTATACACTGAACCCTATTTGCAGTCTTTTATCCTTCACCTCCTTCCTACCGTTTCCCCATGAGTCCCCGAAGTCCACTGTGTCATTCTGATGTCTTTGCATCCCCACACTTTAGCTTCTACATATGAATGAGAAATACTATGTTTGGTTTTCCATTCATGAATTACTTCACTTAGAATAGTAGACTCCAATACCACTCAGGTTGCCACAAATGCAATTAATTCATTTCTTTTTATGGCTGAGTAGTATTCCATCATATATATATACACACATATATACACATATATATATACACATATATATACACACATATATATACACATATATATACACACACATATATATATATATTTCCCCCTTTTTAGGTTTTCTTTTTTGTTTTTAAATTAAAATCTCACTCCTGAGTATCTACCAGTAGTGGGAAATATATATATATTATCATATATATGAGACATATATAAATATATGATATATATATATGATGGAATTTCCTTTTTATATCTTCTGCCTATTTTCACTGTTTTCGCTTTTCTAGTTAGTTTTTGGAAGTTATATATTCTAGAATTTAGATACTAAACTTTTAATTTCCATTTATGTTGCTAAAATATTCTGTCATTGTATTTTTTGTTTTATTATGTGTTTTGATTAATAGTTCTTAATTTTTTTAATTTATCTATTGACCTTTTGGCTATATATGATCTCTTTGTATCATTTCTTTAGTGGTTGTCCTAGGGAGTGAAATATGCATACCTCTTTCACAGTCTACTTAGAAATATTATTTTTTTACTTTAAGTAAAATGTAGATGACTTACAATTACATCTATATATACATAATTGATTTATACATATAATTGATTGAGATATATATATATCACAGTTTCTTTATTCACTTGTTGATTGATGGCCATTTCAGTTGATTCCACATTTTTGCAATGGTGAATTGTGCTGCTATAGACATGCATATGCAAATACCTTTTTTATATAATGACTTTTCCTCTGGGTAGATACCCAGCAGTGGGATTACTGGATCTTTTTTTTTTTAATTTAAAAACAAACAAGAAAACCTAATGATACAGCTACTCTCTCACCCCTATTCTCTTAGCCTCTGAATGTAACAACTATTATGATTTTGTAGTTCATCATTCCTAATCATATCTTTAAACTTTATTTGGGTATCCATAAACAATATGCAGTATTTTTTCAATTTTAAAATTTACTAATTAGAATTATGTTCCATAAAGCTTAATTGTTTCTACTTTTGTCCCTATTACAAACAGTATTTTTTATTTTAATACATTTTTGCATATTTTCCAAGCATATTTAACATAGTTTCTCTAAGGTACACACATAAAAGTTAAATTGTTTCCTCATAGGCTATAACCATCTTTATCTTAAACATAAACCTTGACATTGCTCTATATAGTCTCAGTACCAGTTTGTATTCCAAACAATGTAAAAGAGTATCATATAGCTGTACCCGCTTATACATATTAGACTTTATAATTACTTTTCAAAGTCAATGCATATAAAATGGTATCTTATTTTTAAAATGTCTTTTTTTGGGCTAGTAACGAGAGCATGCTTATAAATCTTGAATAGCTATTAACGTTTCCTATTCTGTGAATTTCCTTTTTATATCTTTTGCCTATTTTCACTGTTTTCACTTTTCTAGTTAGTTTTGGGAAGTTATATATTCTAGAATTTAGATACTAAACTTTTAATTTCCATTTATGTTGCTAAAATATTCTGTCATTGTATTTTTTGTTTTATTATGTGATTGGATTAATGGTTCTTAATTTTTTTTTTTTTTTTTTGAGATGGAGTCTCGCTCTGTCACCCAGGCTGGAGTGCAATGGCGTGATCTCAGCTCATTGCAGCTTCTGCCTCCCGGGTTCAAGCAATTCTCTTGCCTCAGCATCATGAGTAGCTGGGATTACAGGCGCATGCCACCACGCCTGGCTAATTTTTGTATTTTTAGTAGAGAAGGGATTTCACCATGTTGGTCAGACTGATCTTGAACTCCTGACCTCATGATCTGCCCACTTTGGCCTCCCAAAGTGCTGGGATTACAGGTGTGAGCCACCATGCCCGGCCAATAGTTGTTAATTTTAATATAGTAATATTTATTAATCATTCATCTCTACAGAGTTTTTTTTCAGGTTTGTGTATCTTTTTTAGAAACAGGATTTTGGTTTTATTGATTTTTCTCTATTCTTTTTTATTTCAAACATTCCTGCTTTTGTTTTTATTAGAACCCTTTTTCTGTTTGTTTTTTATTTAACTTATTCCTTTTTTCTAGTTTCTTAAGGTAGAAGCCTAGATTCTTGATTCATGACCTTTTTTAAAAAAAAAGCATGTAGTGCTATAAGTTTCTATACAATCATTGCTTCAGTTGTTTTCCAACAATTTGTAATTTGTGTTTTCACTCAATTCAAATTAATTTCAAACTTTTTACATAATATTCTCTTCAACTTATAGGTTGTTTAGGATATGTTGTTTAATTTTCAAATATTTGAGAATTTTCCACATATCTTTCTGTTATTTGTTTCTTTTTTCTTTCTTTGAACCTATCGATGTCTTTATTTTTATTGTGGGTTTCTTGTGGGCAACATATAGTCTGGTCTTTAAAAAGAATTTTAAGATACAATCTGATAATTTCTATGTTTTGACTGTTTTGTTCACACTATTTACATTTAATATAAATATTGATATGATTGCACATAACACTATCATTTTATTATTTTATTTCTGTTCGTCCTCTCTTTTTGTGTTCCTCTGTGCCTCATTCCCTTCCTTCTTTTGTATTATTAAGTTTATTTTTAATATTTCATTTAAATTTATCTCGACTTTTCGGCTATATATGATCTCTTTGTATCATTTCTTTAGTGGTTGTCCTAGGGAGTGAAATATGCATACCTCTTTCACAGTCTACTTAGAATTATTATTTTGTTACTTTAAGTAAAATGTAGATGACTTACAATTACATCCATATAGATTCCTTAATCCTGTCCTAATTCTCAAATATATTATATCCACATACATTGAAAACCCATCAGACAATGTGATAAATTTGCTTTCAACATTCATACTTATTCTGGATAACTTAAGAAAATATGGTCCTTTATATTTACCCAGATATAAACTATTTGTCTTTGTCCCTCATTCTTAATGTCTCACATTAACCTCTGACGTCATTTTCCTTTACCCCAATAAACTTCCTTTCGCATTTCTTTTAGAGCAAGTCTGTTGATAATTAATTCTCACAGTTTCCTTTTATCCAAGAATGTTCTTACTTCCTTTTCATTTATAAAGGAAATTTTTGCTGTATGTAAAATGAACGTATAGCTATACGATCAGCATGGGCCTTTTACAGGTTCTTATATAGAATTAGAGAGGTCCATTATACTTAGCTGGAATCTGTTTCCACCCATTGTGGTTTGTTTTTTAGACAGATTTTTGGGCAGAATTTATATATATTGTTTGGGCCCCCTGTTTTTCTTCCTTTCGCTTTTATGGGGTCCTTTCTTGATTTTCAGTAAAAGTTTCCCCAAATGACATTCCCTAGTTCTTTGTTTCAGAAGAGCTGCAGGTTTCTTTCTTTCTTTCTTTCTTTCTTTTTTTTTTTTTTGAGACGAAGTCTCGCTCTGTGCCCAGGCTCGATCTCTGTGGCGCGATCTCGGCTCACTGCAACCTCCGACTTCCGGGTTCACGACATTCTCCTGCCTCAGCCTCCCGAGTAGCTGCCCACCACCACGCCCGGCTAATTTTTTATATTTTTAGTAGAGACGGGGTTTCACCATGTTAGCCAGGATGGTCTCAATCTCCTGACCTCGTGATCCGCCCACCTCGGCTTCCCAAAGTGCTGGGATTACAGGCGTGAGCCACCGTGCCCGGCCTTTTTCTTAATGCAGTTGAGCTATACTACCATGTGCTAACTCTGGCATGCCCTCTAGCTAAATGCCACAAAAATGAGTAACTCATTCTATGCCATTCCATTCAAAATGCCACCTCTCCTCTATAATACAGTCTACCTACTTTTATCTTCTTTCCAGTACCAAGTTCATTTTTTGGTATCTTTTGTTTAGTGTTTTTGGTTTGTATCTGTGAAAGCATTGGCTTCTATTGTGCAAACCTGAATCTTAACTCAGAATTTTTTGTTTCCATTTATGTCAATCCTTTGAAGCTTCCGAATATATGTAGAGGTCTTTCATTTTCCCCCATTTTACTTAAGGTTTATGATCTGTGTCTGTTGAAAATTAAAACCCAGGACCCTAGCTATTACACAATATGGTAACCTCCCTAATTTTCCCCTACTCTGTACCACCACTACCATCTATTCCACTATTCTACACCTCTTCTCCCTGCCTCTGTGCCAATTTGTGTTTATTTACCTGACTTTCATTTCTCTGATGACTTTTTGTCACGTAGGCTTATTGCATTATTTATTTTGAATTTGACTATACTTTAAACGTAACTGTCATAATTTATGTATCACTTCTAGGTATTTTTGTCTGGAAAACTTAAGGAGAAGTTTGTTTAGCCCACCATTTCATCAGAATAAGAGTACTATCCTTGCCTTCTTTATTATGTGGTTCTTCATTCTGGAACACTCTGAAGCAGTAGCATTGTATGTACTTGGCGTAACAGCCATTGACACTTGGTAGAAAAGATACAAATGAAACAGCATTCCAAAGAGTTAAAGAAGCCAGTAACTATCAACAGTTCTTGAGCCTGCAGCATAGCAGATTATAAAAACCCAACTTGCTAAAATGCTAAAACTCTCTGCCTGTAAGATAACTAAACTAGCTGAAATTGGTTGGAACCGATATGACCGATTGGAGTTTACACAGAATGAGCTTGCTGATGTTACAGCCTAAACTTCCAGTTTGTTTTATACCAACTTCCTCCAAATTCCCACAAAGGTCCTATGAAGAAGGATGAAGAGGTAACTGCACATTTCTTATGACTTTCCAGACCTCACCTTTCCTTCTGCCAAATCACCTACTAATCCCAGAATTCACCCTGTAAACCTTTTCTAATAAAATTACAGCCATAAAGCCAACACAAAGAGACAGGTTTGAGCTGGACTCTTGTCTCTTTGTCAGTCAACTAGCAATACAAAGCTTTTCTTTTCTTAAAATCCTGGTGACATATTGGCTTCTAATACATCAGGCAGTGAGCAATAACAATAACAATGATAATGCTGTTGGTGATTATAACTTTTGCTTAAAAAACCCTCTATAATCTAAAAATGAGGTATTTTTCTTGTATCCACATGTTGTTCTACAAAAATGTAATATATAAAATGCAACTTAGTGAGATCACCCTGGTAATCTCATATTGTCAACAGGGCATTGTTACATAACCACTAGCAAGAAGTTAGGTACAGTTTTCTCAGTATCAGGAAGCTGAATCAGGACCATGATTTTTTTCGTGAATTGTCCTCAAGAGCTCTGTAAATACATCAAACAGATCTGTGAAAGCGAATCTAGTTATTTAATAGGTTCTACTTCTAGTTCTACTTATTTAATAGGTCAAAAATGGCTTCTCAAAATTAGTTGCAACTGCAATCATAGTTACGTTTGCTTGGCTGGAAGAAGTCAAAGGCCTTTTCAAACTCTAGACTGGATAATTGTGAAGGTTAATTTGGGGGATAGAGAAGGTCAACAATAAATTGTATTTCCTCAATAATTTTGCTTGCTGATGTCACAGCCAAATAAAGCACATCTCTGCTTTATTTTTTTTTTTTTTTAGTATAGATTGAATTTCATGCTTAGAAAACGTACCAGAAGTGTTGTTTTCTTTTGGTCGATAAAGAACATGATTAATTGATACCCTTCACTCAATGTGTATCCTGGCCAGTTTATTTTTCTCTGTTCTACCACCAGAAGCACACCATTTTTTTTTTGATCAGCTATTTCATAAATATGTGTGCTACTTATCACTAAGACTTGCCCCAATAAGCAAGAAGACATGGATTAACAACAATGTCACCCTACTCTCATAAGGATTTTTCAAAGCAGTGTAATCCTCTTACATCAAAAGTATTATCAGCTCTGCCTTCAAGCTTATTATACATGGTCATGAAACTGTGCTCCAAAGAGTTAAAGACACTGATGACTAACCAATCCTCGAGTTTGCAGGATGGCAGATAAAAAAAGAAACAACTTGCTGACACACAGACACTCCCTCCACTTGTAAGAGAATAAAACTGGCTGAAATCATTTGGAACCAATATGGCCAACTGGAGTTTATGCAGAATGAGCTTGCTGACATCACAGCCTGAATTCACACCGCATATTTTATACTAACTCCACTTGAATTTACACATACAATCCATGAGGTAGCAAAAAGAGATGACTGTGCATTCCCAGAGATGTTCCAGACCTCTCCTTTCCTTCCACCAGTCACCTACTAATCTCAGAATCCACCCACTAAATGTTTTCTAATGAAATTACTCCCATCAAGCCAGCACAGGGAGACAGATCTGAGCTGTACTCCTGTCTCCTTGCTAGCTGACTTGCAATAAGAGGCTTTTCTTTTCTCTAAAACCTGGTTTCATAGTATGGCTTCCAGGATATTTGGCAGGGAACCCCTTTTGCTTGGTAACCATCATTGGGAGCCACTGGTAATTTGATGTATGCAAGAAAGGAATATGCAGGTCACTTAGGAGTGCTTCACAGGCAGACATTTGCTCCTCTTGTCAGACATTGCTTGAAGAAGATTTTTGCTGAAAGCTTTCTATTGAGTTTTGGTTAAATAACTTGGCAATGAGTAAACAAAGAATTTTCATTTTGATATTTGTATTAACAATTTTTGGCTCAACATTTGAAATCCTTGAAATTGGAGATCTTCGATGCTTTGTTGGTTTCATCCTATGATACTTTGGGATTTTTCTGGTATAAAGTTTTACCAAGTTTTAGAAAACCACAATCCAATAAAATTTAACTGGAAGTAGAAAACACAATGATACTGATAAGATACCAATGATGTGTGGATATTTCTCTTTTTTCTCTCATTCTACACCAGAATTATTGTCAAAAGAGGAGTATAAAGGTATTCTCTTCCTGAAACTCAGGTAAATAGGACAAATTTCAGAAAATTCTCTAGAGACAGGTCGCAGTATTTCCTGATAACTGATTTTTTATACCATTTCATTTCAACTACCTTAATATTACGCACAAAATTCATAGATACATTTCATTTATACAACTTGACTGTGAATGAAAGGAAAGAACTATTGTGATAGCTGGAGGATAACATAATTTGTTTTTTCTTCTGGATAAAGGGGAGGAATAAAACACCAAAAGCAATGGCAACAAAAGCCAAAATTGTCAGTTGGGATCTAATTAAACTAAAGAGCTTCTGCACAGCAAAAGAAACTATCATCAGACTGAACAGGCAACCTGCAGGACGGGAGAAAATTTTTGCAATCTATCCATCTGACAAAGGGCTAATATCCAGAATCTACAAAGAACTTAAACACATTTATGAGAAAAAAACAAACAACCCCATCGAAAAGTGGGCAAAGGATATGAACAGACACTTCTCAAAAGAAGACATTCATGCAGCCAACAAACATATGAAGAAAAAAGCTCATTATCACTGGTCATTAGAGAAACGCAAATAAAAACCATAATGAGATACCATCTCACGCTAAATAGAATGGCGATCATTAAAAAGTCAGGAAACAACAGATGCTGGAGAGGATGTGGAGAAATAGTGGGGGAGAGGGTGACATTACTCCCAGTATCACAGGGGCTGCCCACCCTTCTGTAATATTTTTCATAATATTCAAAGGTGGAGAGGATGATATTACTTCTAATATCACAGGCGGTGTACACCCGCCTGTGATATTTTTCTAATATTCAGGGTTCGGAGGATGATATTACTCCCAAAATCGCAGGGGGTGTACAACCCCTGTGATATTGTTTCTAATATCCAGGTATGAAGAGAATGATATTTCTCAAAATATCACGGGGTTGTACACCCCTCTTGTAATATTGTTCCAAATATCCAGGTTGAGAGGAGATGATACTACTCACAATATCGCACTGGGTAGAGGCCCCTTCTGTGATATTTTTCCTAATATCCAGGGGAGGAGAATAGGATATTATTCCCAATATATATGAGGGACTGTACACCCACCCTTTGATATCACACTTCCTGCAAAATTGGGAATAATATCCTCTCCCTTCATTGATATTAGGAACAATACCACAGAGGAGGTGTTCACCACCTGTGATATGAGGTGTAGTATCATAATCTCTTTCATGGATATTAAAAACAATATCACAGAAGGGGTGTAGACCCCCTGTGATACTGGGAGTAATATCATCCTCCTCCTACCTGGATATTGGGAACAATAACACAGGGAAGGTATACACTCCCTGCAATATTGGGAGTAATATTCTCCCTGCCCCCTGGATATTAGGGACAATAAATATCACATGGGAGGTGAACACCCCTGCGATAATGGGAGTTATACTCTCCTCCCTTAAATATTAGGAACAATATCACATAGGGAGTATACATTTCCTGTGATATTGAGAGTAATATTATCATTTTTCGCATGGATGTTAGGTACAATATCACATGGGTGGTGTACAGCACCTGCGATATTGGGAGTAATATCACCCTCTTTCCTCCTGGATATTAGGAAAAGTATCACATGGGAGGTGTATACCCACTGTGATATTGAAAGTAATATGATTCTCTCCCCATGTGGATATTAGAAATAATATATCAGGGCGTTGTACACTTCCTGTGATATTGGAAATAATATCATACTCCCCCCCACTTGATATTAGGAACAATATCCCAGAGGGGGTTACACTTCCTGCAATATTGGGAATAATAGCATCCTCTCCCTTCTTGGATATTACGAACGATATCATAAAAGGGGTGTGCACTCCGTGCAATATTGGGTATAATATCATCCTCTCCCCTCATGGATATTACTAACCAGACCACAGGGGGTTGTACACACACCCTAATATGGGGAGTAATGTCACCCCCACCCGTCCTGCATATTAAGAACTAGATAACAGGGGAGTGTTCACTTTTCACGATATGGGGAGTAATATCACCCTCTCCCCTCCTAGATATTAGTAACAATACCACAGCGGGGGTGTACATCTCCTGCAATATTGGGAGTAATATCGACCTCTTCCCCACTGAATAATAGAAGCAATATAACAAGGGGGATGAACACCCCCTGTGATATTGCAAGTAAGATCATCCTTTCCCTTCTTGAATGTTAGGAACAATATAACAGAGGGGTGTACACCCCCTGAGATATTGGAAATAAATCATCCTCTCCCCCCTGGATATTATGAACAATATACATGGGGTTGTACACCCCCTGAGATATTTGGAGTAATATCCACTCTTCACCTGGTTATTGAAAATAATATTACGGTGTGGGGCGGTGTACACCCCCTGGGATATTGGGAGTAATATAATTCTCTCTCCTTTTGGATATTAGAAACAATGTTTGTTACAGGGGAGGTCTACCCCTTCGGCGATATTTAGAGTAATATCAACCTCTACCCCCTGGATATCAGGAAAAATATCACAGAGGGTGTGTATATTCCCTGTGACTTTGGGAGTAATATCATCCTCTCCCGCCCTGGATATTAGGAACAATATCACAGGGGGGATTGTGTACACCATTTGTGACATTGGGAGTAATATTATCTTTCCCCCCACTGGATATTATGAGCAATGTCATAGAGGGGGTATACACTCCCTGCAATATTGAGAGTAATATCATCCTCTCCCTTATGGATATTAGAAACAATATCACAGGGGAGATGTACAGCCCCTGGAATATTGGGAGTAATGGCATTCTCTACCCCACTGGATATGAGAAACAATACCACAGGGTGGGTATACACTCCCTGTGATATTGGCAGTAATATCACCCTCTCCCTGCCTGGATATAAGAAACAATATCACAGGCAGGGTTTACATCACCTGCAATATTGAGAATAATATCATCCTCTTTCTCCCTGTATATTAGAAACCATATCACAGGGGGTGTGTACACCCCCTGAGACATTTGTAGTAATATCATCTTCTACCTACAAGGATATTAGAAACAATATCCCAGCGGGGGTGTACACCCCCTGAGAAATTTGTGAGTAAAATCCTTTACTTCACCTGGTTATTAGGAACAAGATCACAGGGGTTTGTACATCCCTGAGATATTGGGAGTAATATCACTCTGTCCATCCCCCCCCTGGATATTAGGAACAATATCACAGGGAAGGTGTACACCCCTTGCAATATTGGGATCAATATTATCCTCTCCCCAGTTGGATATTAGGGACAATATCACAGAGAGGGTATACACCCCTGTGATATTGAGAGTAAAATCATCCTTTCCACCCCTGGATATCAGAAAACAATATTACAGGGTGGGTGTACACTCCCTTCGATATTGGGAGTAATATAATCCTCTCCCCTTCTGGATATTAGAAACAACATTATGCAGGGCGCATGCACGCCTAAGATATTTGGAGTAATATCATCCTCCATCAGCCAGAATATTAGAAACAATATTACAGGAGCGATGTATACCCCCTGCGATACTGGGAGTAAGTTCATCCTCTCCCCCCTTGGATATTAGGAACAATATCACAGGTGGGCTGTACAGTCCCTGCAATATTGGGAGTAATGTCATCCTGACCTCCCTAGATATTAGGAGTAATATCACATGGAGGGTGTCCACCCCCAACGAAAATTGAATGTAACAAAATTTTTCCCCTCTCTGCATATTAGGAGCAATATCCCAGAGGTAGTGTATACTCCTGTGATATTGGGAGTAATATCATCCTCTCTCTCCTTGCATATTAGGAATATCATAGGGGATGTACATCCCGTGCAATATTTGGGGTAATAACATCCTCTCAGTCTCTGGATATTAGGAACAATATCACAGAGGAGATGTACACTTCCAGCGACATTGGGAGTAATATCATCCTTTCCCTCCTTGGATATTAAAAAAAAATCACAGGGGTTGTACACCTACTGCGATATTGGGAGTAATATCTTCCTCTGAGCCCCTGGATACTAAAAACTATAATACTGATGGGATGAACACCCCCTGAGGTTTTGGGAGTAATATCAATCTCTCCTCGCTTGGAAATTCAGAAATAATCACAGCGCGGGTGTATACTTCCTACGATACTGGGATTAATATCATCCTGGAGCCACCTGGATATTAGAAACAATATCACGGGGGGAGTGTACACCCCGGCGATATTATACTCTTTACCCCTGGATATTAGAAACAATATCACAGGGTGGCTGTACACCCCATGCGGTATTGGGAGTAATATTCTCTCCTCCCGTGAATATTAGGAAGATTGTCACAGAGTGGGTGTACACTCCATGCAATATTGAAAGTAATATCATCCTCTCCAGGGAGGAGATATTGTGCACCTGAGGGTGTACATTTCCTATGAAATTAAGTTTAATATCTTCTCTCCCCCACCTGGATGTTAGGAACAATATCACAGGGGAGGTGTACACCCCATGCGTTATTGGTAGTAATATCATTTTCTTTCCCCTAGTATATTAGGAACAATATCAAAGGGGGGCGGTGTATGTTCCCTGATATATTGGGAGTAATATCACCTTCTCTTTTCCTGGATATTAGGAACAATATCACAGTGTGGGGGGGGTGTCTACACAGTGTGACATTGGGAGTAATGTCATCTTCTTTCAACCTGGATATTAGGAGCAATATTACAGGAGGGGTGCACACCCCTGTGATGTTTTGAGTAATAGAATTCTCTCCCCACCTGGATATCGGAAACAACATCACAGGTGCTGTATACCCCCTGTGATACTGGGAGTAACATCATCCCCTCTGCCCCTGAATATTAGAAAAATATCACAGAGCGGTGTACACCCCCTGAGATACTGGGAGTAATTTCATCTTCTCCCCACTGGAAAGTAAGAACAATATCATGGAAGGGGCGTACACCATCTGAAATATTGGGAGTCATATCATCACCTCTCCTTCTAAATATTAAAAATAGTATTAAGGCGGGGTGTACACCTTCTGCGATATTGGGAGTAATATCATCTTTTTCTGCTCTGGATAGTAGGAACCATATGAAGGGGAGTGGGTGTACACCCCTTGTGTATGAGAAGTAATATTATCCTCCCAACCCTGAATATTAGGAATGATATCACAGGGGGTGGCGGTGTACATTCCCTGCGATATTGGGAGTAATATCATCTTCTCCACCCCTGGATATTAGGAACAATATCACAAAGCGGTGTACTCCCCCTGCAATATTGAGAGTAATATCTTCTTTCTCCCTGAATATTAAAAAAAATCACATGAGGGGTGTACACCCTCTGCAATATTGGGAGTAATATCATCCTATCCCCCTCTGGGTATTAAAAAAAGAAAAACGCAGGGCGTTTGTATACCCCCTGCAATATTGGGAGTAATATCATCCTCTTATTCCCTAAATATTAAAAACAATATCACAGGGGTGGTGTAAACTTTCTAAGATATTGGGAGTAATATCAGCCTCTGGATATTAGGAACAATATCACAGCGGGGGTGTACACTGTCTACGATATTGGCCATAATATCATCCTCTCCCCCTCTGGATATTAGGAACAATATCACAGGGTGGGTGTATACCTTCTGTCTTATAGAGAGCAATATCAGCCTGACCCATTTGGATATTAGGAACGATATCACGGGGGGTGGTACACTCCCTGCGATTTTGGAAGTAATATTATCATCTCACCCCTTGACATTAGAAACAATATCACAGAAAAGGTGTACACCCCCTGCGATATTGGGAGTAATATCATCCCCCCTTCATGGATATTTGGAACAATATCACAGGAGGGGTCTACACCCCCTGAGATATTGAAAGTAATATTATTCTCTCCCTTCCTGGAAATTAGGAACAATATCACAGGTGGGATGTACACTCCCTGCGATACTGGGAGTAATGTCATCCTGTTCCCCCCAAGGATATTAGGAACAATATTACAGGGGGCGTGTCCACTGCCTGTGATATTGGATGTAACAAAATCCTCTACTCCCCTGCATATTAGAAACAATATCTCAGGGATATGTACACCCCCTGCAATATTGGGAGTAATATCATCCTCTTGCATTCTGGGTATAGGAACAATGTAACAGACGGGGTGTACAACCTTAGCGATATTGGGAGTGATATCATCCTCTTTCTTTTCGGATATTAAAGAAAACAGGGGTTGTACACATTCTGTGGTATTGGGAGTAATATCATCTTCTTATTTCCTGGATATTAGGAACTATATCACTGGCGAGTGTACACCCTCTGCAATATTGTAAGTAATATTATTCTCTGTCCCTTGGCTATTAGGAACAATATCACAGTGGGGGTGGACACCCCCTGCGATATTGCACGTAATATTATCCTTTCCCCTCCTTGACATTAGGAACCACATTACAGGTTGGATGTACACTTAATGAGATGTTTGGAGTAATATTCTCTTTGCCCGTGGATATTAGGAACAATATCACAGGGTGGGTGTACAACTCCTGCGATATTGCAAAATATCATCCTTTCCACACCTGAATATTAGGAACAATATCAAAGAGGGACTGTACACCCACTACCATATTTTGAGTAATATCATTTTCTCCTCCCGTGGTATTAGGAACAATATCACCGGAAGATATACACCTCCTGCGATATGGAAGTAATATCATCGTCTCCCCACTGGATATTAGGAATAATATCACAGGGATGGTATACAGGACCGGCGATATTGAAAATAACATCATCCTGTCTTCCCATCGATATTAGGAACAATATCACATGGGACGTGTACACTACCTGCAATATTGAATGTAATATCATCTACCCCGCCGGATATTAGAAACAATATCACAGGGGAGGTGTACAAGCCCTGCAATATTGGGAGTAATATCATTCTCTGACCCCTGGATATTAAAAACAATGTCACAGAAACGGTGTACACTCACTGCAATATAGAGAGTAATGTTATCCTCTCACCCCCTGGATATTAGGAACAATATCGCGGAGGGGGGATGTACACACCCTGCGATAGTGGGAGTAATATCATCCTCTTCCTCTTTGGATATTAGGAATAATATCACAGGGGGTTGTACACTTCCTGCGATATGGGAAGTAATGCCATCCTCTCTCCCCTTGGATATTAGGAACAATAACACGGTGGGTGTACACCCCCTCCAATATTGAGAGTAATATCATTCTCTATTCCCCTGAATATTAAAAAAAATCTTCACTGCGTGGGTATACACCCCTAAGATATTGAGAGTAATATCATCCTCTTCCTCCTTGGATATAAGTATCACAGGGGGCTGTACACAGACTGTGATATTGGAAGTAATATTATTCTCTTTCCCCCTAAATATTAGGAACGCTATCACAAGGGAGATGTACACACCCTGTGATATTGAGAGTAATATCATACCCTCCTTCCATGGACAGTTTGAACAATATCATAGGGGTGGTGTACACTCCCTGTGATATAGGAAGTAATATCATCCACTCTTTCCCTGGATATTAGAAACAATGGCACGGGGGGGTGTACACCCCATGGGACATTGGGATTAATATAATTTTTCTCCTTCCCTGGATATTAGAAACAATATCATAGGAAGGGTGTAAACCCCCTGCGATATTGAGAGTAATATCATCCTCTCCCCCACTGGATATTAAGAACAATATCACAGAGGGTGTGTGCACCTTCTGTAATATTGGGAGTAATATCATCCTCTCCCCCACTGGATATTAGGAACAATACCACAGGGTGGGTGTACACCCCCTGCAATATTGGGAGTAATAACAACCTCTCCCACCCAAGATGTCAGGAACAATATCACAGGAGTGGTGTACAGCCCCTGTGATACTAAGAGTAAGGTCATCCTCTAACCCCTGAAGATTAGGAACAATATCACTGCAGAGGTGTACACCCCCTGTGAAACTAGATGTAATATTATCCTCTCCCTACCTGGATATTAGAAACAATGTCACAGGAGTGCTGTACACCCCATGCAAATTTGGGAGTAATATCATTTTCTTTCCAACCAGATATTAGAAACAATATCAAAGGGGATGTGTACACTCCTGGATATATTGGGAGTAATATATTTTCACTTCCTGAATATTAGAAACAATATCACGGGGGGGGTGTCTACCTTCTGCAATATTGGGAGTAAGATCATCTCTTCACCTGGATATTAGGAACAATATCACAGGAGGGGTGTACACGCCCTCTGATGTTTTGAGTTATATAATCCTCTCCCAACCTGGATATTAGATACAATATCACAGGGGTTGTACACCCCTTGCGATCTTGGGTGTAACATTATTCTCTCTCCTCCTTAACATTAGGAACAATATCACAGGGGGAGTGTAGATTTTCTGCGATATTGACGGTAATATCATCGTCTCTTCTCCTGGATATTAGGAACAATATCTCAAGGAAAGTGTACACCTACTGTGATACTGAAAGTAATATTATTCTCTCCTCTGTTAGATATTAGGAACAATATCACAGAACGGGTGTACACCAACTGCGCTATTGGGAGTAATATCGTCCTCTCCCCTCGTGGATGTTAGGAACAATATCACAAGGGGGATGTACACCCCCTGATATATTGGGAGTAATATCATCCACTCCCCCCTGGGTATTATGAACAATATCACTGGGAATGTACACCCCCTGTGATATCTTGAGTAATATAATTCTTTCTCCCCCTAGATATTAGGAACAAAATATTACAAGGGGGGTGTACAACCCCTGCAATATTGAGGTAATATTATTTTCTCCCTCCCGGATATTAGAAACAATATTAAAGAAAGAGTGTACACCCTCTGCGACATTGGATGTAATATCACACACTGTGATATTAGGAGGGTAATACCTCTCCAGAATATTACCAATAATATTCCAGGGTGTACTCACATGGTATACACACACTGTGATATTAGGAGATGTATATCTCTCCAGAATATTTTTAATAATATCCCATGTCATATACACATGGTGTACACTCATTTTCATATTAGGAGTGTAATATCTCCCTATGATATTACAAATAACATCCCAGAGTGTACACACATGGTGTAAACCCATTGTGATATTAGGAGAGTAATATTTCCCCAGGATATTATGAATAATATTCCAGGGTGTACAAACATGGTGAACACCTACTTTGATATTAGGAGAGTCATATCTCCCCAGGATATTATGAATAATATCCTAGGTTGTACAAACAAGGTGTAAACCCACTGTGATATTAGGAGAGTAACATCTCCCCAAAATATTATGAATAATATTCCAGGGTGTAAACACATAATGTACACCCTCTGTGATATTAGGAGAGTAATATATTCTAGGTTGTATGCAAATGTTGTACAACCATTGTGGTATTAGAAAAGTTATATCTCCCCAGGATATTACAAATAATATCCAAGGTGTATGCACATGGTGTACATCCAATGTAATATTAGGAGAATAATATTTCCCCCGGATATTACGAACAATATCCCAGGGTATACACACGTGGTGTAAACTGACTGTGATATTAGGAATCATATCAGGACATTACGAATAATATCCCAGGGTGTACCCATATGGTGTATATCCACTGTGATATAAGGAATACTATGCAGCCATAAAAAAGGTTGAGTTCATGTCCTTTGTAGGGACATGGAAGAAGCTGGAAACCATCATTCTCAGCAAACTATCGCAAGGACAAAAAATCAAACACCGCATGTTCTCACTCATAGGTGGGAATTGAACAATGAGAACACTTGGACACAGGAAGGGGAACATCACACACTGGGGCCTGTCATGGGGTGGGGGGAGGGGGGAGGGATAGCATTGGGAGATATACCTAATGTAAATGACGAGTTAATGGGTGCAGCACACCAACATGGTGCATGTATACATATGTAACAAACCTGCAGGTTGTGCACATGTACCCTAGAACTTAAAGTATAATAATAAAAAAAAGTAATATCTCCCCAGGATATTATGAATAATATCCCAGGGTGTACACACATGGTGTACACCAGCTGTGATATAAAAAGTAGTATCTTCCCAGGATATTATGAACAATATCTCAGGGTGAACACCCACTGTGGTATAAGGAGTAATATCTTCCTAGGATATAACCAATATTATATTCGGTGTACACCCACTGGGATATTAGAAGTAATATCCTTCCAGGATATTACAAATAATATCCCAGAGTGTATACCCACTGTGATATCAGGAGTAATATCTCCCCAGGATATTACAAATAATATCCAAGGGTGTCAATTCACCATGATATCAGTAGTAATAACTCCGCAAGATGTTACAAATAATATACAAAGTTGTACACCCACTGTAATATTAAGAGTAATGTCTCCCCAGAATATTACGAATAATATCCCAGGGTTGACATCCTCTGTTATATCAGGAGTAATATCTGCCTAAGATATTACAAATAATATTTCAGTGTGTACACACAGCGTGTACACCCACTGTGATATTAGGAGTAATATCTCCCCAGGATATTACAAATAATATCACAGGGTGTAAACCCACTGTGACATTAGAAGTAACATCCCCCTATTATAATACGAATAATATCACAGGGTGTACACACGTGGTGTACACTCACTGTCACATTAGAACTGACATCCCCCTATAATATTACGATTAATATCACAGGGTGTACACACATGGTGTACACCCACTGTGACATTAGATGTAACATCCCCCTAGGATATTATGAATAATATCACAGGTTATACACACATTGTGTAACCCACTGTGAAATCAGCAGTAACATTTCCCTAGGATATTATGAATAATATCCCTGGTGATTTACACACATGGGGTGTACCCCCTGTGACATTAGCATTAACATCACTTTAGGATATTACGAATAATATCTCAGGGTGTACATCCTCTGTGACATTCAAAGTAACATCCCCCTAAGGTATTACAAATAATATCACAGGGGGTACACCCCCTGTGACATGAGGAGTAACATATTTTAGGATATTATGAATAATATCGCAAAATGTACACCCCCTGTGACATTAGGAGAAACATCCCCATAACATATTATGAATAATACCACAGGGAGTACACCCCCATGATATTAGAAGTAACATCCCTGTAGGATTATGAATAATATAACAGGGTGTACAACCATTGTGACATTAGTAGTAACATTCTCCTAGGATATTACGAATAATATCACAGGGTGTACACATTAGGAGTAAAATGAATCCTAGGATATTACAAATAATATCACAGGGTGCATACCCCCTTTGACATTAGGGGTAATATCCCCCTAGAATATTATGAATAATATCAAAGGGTGTACATCCCCAGTGACATTAAAAGTAACACCCCGCCTAGGATATTACCAAAAATATCACAGGATGGACATCCACTGTGAAATTAGGAGTAACATCCCCCTAGGATATTACAAGTAATATCACAGTGTGTACACCCACTATAATATTAGGGGTAATATAGTCCTGGAATATCACAAATAATATCACAGAATATACACCCACTGTGATATTAGGAGTAATATCTCCCTTGGACATTACAAATAATGTCGCAGAGTGTACACATATGGTGTACATTCACTGTGTTATTAGAAGTAATATCTCCCTAAAATATTATGAAAATATCACAAGGCGTACACCCACTGTGATATTAGAAGTAATAACTACCTAGGATATTATGAATATCACAGTGGGTGTACACACATGGTGTGTGTACACACATGGTGTGTGTACACACATGGTGTGTGTACACACATGGTGTGTGTACACACATGGTGTGTGTACACACATGGTGTGTGTGTACACACATGGTGTGTGTATACACACATGGTATATGCCCACTGTGATATTAAGAGTTATAGTTTCCTAAACTATTATGAATAATATCACAAAATGTACACGATGTATGTACACCCACTGTTATATTTGAAGTAATATCTTTTTAGAATATTACAAATAATATCACAAGGTGTGCACCCCCATGCCATTAAAAGCAACAAACTTCTAGAAAATTACAAGTAATATCAAAAGGAGTATACCCCCTGTGACATCATAAGTAGTATCACTCAAAGATATTACAAATAATATTCAAGGAAGTACAACTCCTTTGGCATTGGGAGTAACATCACCCTAGGATATTACGAATAATATCACAGGGTGTACACCCATTGTGACATTAAGAGTAACATCCCCCTAGGATATTACCAGTCATATCACAGGGTGTACACGCTCTTTGACATCATAATTAACATCCATCTAGGATATTAAGAATCATATCACAGAATGTACACCCCCTGTGACATTAGTAGTAACATCACCCTAGAAAATAACGAATAATATCACTGGTTATATATCACCTGTGACATTAGGAGTAACATTTTCCTAGGATATTACCAAGAATATCACAAGGTGTACACACACTGTGAAATAGGGCATAATATCCCCCTAGAATATTACTGCTTATATCACAGGTAGTACACCCACTGTGATATTAGGAGTCACATCTCCCTAGGATAGTACGAATAATATCACAGGGTCTACACCAACTGTGATATTAGAAGGAATATCTCCCTAGAATATTACAAATAATATAAGAGATTATACACACAGGCTGTACAACCGCTGTGATATTAGGATTAAATCCCCCTGAAATACAACGAATATTATTACAGGGTGTACACCATATGTGTACACCCACTGTGACATTAGAGGTAACATCTCCCCATAATTAAACGAATAATATCACAGGGCATACACACAAGGTGTACACTTATGTGAAATTAGGAATAACATCCCCCTAGGATTTTATGAATAATAACACGGGTTGAAAACATATGGTGTACACCGACTGTGACATTAGGAGTAACATCCCCCTAGGATATTACAAATAATATCACAGGGTGTACACATGGTGCACACCCACTGTGACAATAGGAGTAATATTTTCCTATAACATTATGAATAATATCACAGGGTGTACACACATGGTGTACTCACACAGCGTCATTAGGTAGATCATCCTCCTAGAATATTACCAATAATATCACAGGGTGTATACCAACTGTGACATTAAATGTAACATCTCGCCAGGTATTACAAGTAATATCACGGGGGTGTACACACATGGTGTGTACACACGTGGGTGTACACACATGGTGTGTACACACGTGGGTGTACACAAGGGGTGTACATCCCCCGCGATATGGGGAGTAATATCACCCTCTCCCCTCCTGACTATTATGAACCATATCACAGTGGGGTGTATGCCCCCTGCGACATGGGGAGTAATATCACCCTCTCCCCCCTGGATATTACAAACTATATCACAGGGGGGTGTATGCCCCCCGAGATACGGAAAGTAATATCACCCTCTCCCACCAAGATATTACGAACCATATCATGGGCGGGGGGTGTACACCCCCCGCGATATGGGGAGTAATATCACCTTTTTCCCCCCTGGATATTGCAAACCATATGACCCTCTCCCCCGATGGATATCATGAACCTTATCACAGGGGGTGTACACACATGGTATTTACTCTACTTGCAGCAGTATTATCTCCCTTCCTGCATATTATAAACAATATCACAAAGAAGTATACACCCCCTGAGATATTGGGAGTAATATCATCCTCTCCCTCCCTGTATAGTAGAAATAATGTCATGGGGGTGTGTACATTTCCTGAGATGTTGGCAGTAATAACATTCTCTCCTCCCTGAATATTAAGAACAATATTACACAAGAGGTGTACATCTCCCGTGATATTGGGAGTAATATCCTGTTTTCCCTTGGATATTATGATCCATATCACAGGGGAATGTATAACTTCTGCAATATTGCGAGTGATATCATCCTCTCCCTCAATGGGTCTTACAAACAATATCACAGGGGAGGTGTACATTTCCTGCGATATGGGGAGTAATATCATCCTTTTGCCCTGTCGATATTAGGAGCAATATCACAGAGGTTGTGTACACCCCCTGCGATAATGGGAGTAATATCATCCTTCCCCCCCCCTCCATATTAGGCACAATATTATGGAGGGGGGAAGCCCTGCGATATTGGGGGTAATATTATCCTTTACCTTTCTGGAAATTAGAAATAATATCACAGCATGGGTGTACTCCCCTTGTGGTATTGTGATGAACATCAAACCCTTTCCCTTGGATATTAGGAACAATATCACAAAATTGGTGTACACCCCCTGTGATAATGGAAGTAATATTATCCTCTCCCTGCCTAAATATTAGGAACAATATCACAGGGGAGGTTTACACCTTTTGCGATATTGTTAGTAATATCATCCTCACACCTGGATATTAGGAACCATATCATCAGGGAGGTTTACACTTTTTGTGATACTTGGAATAGTATCCTCTTCTCTCCTGAATATTAGGAACAAAATCACCGGAAAGGTGTACACCCCTTGGAATATTAGAAGTAATAGTCCCACTCCTGGATATTAGAAACAATATTACAGAGGGTTAGAACCCCTTCGATATTGAGAGTAATATCATTCTCTCTTCTTTTATTTTATGAACAATATCACAAGGAGGGTATACACTCCCTGCAATATTAGGAATAATATAATTTTATTCTATTCTGGATATTAGAAACAATATCATGTGGGGGTGTTCACCCCCTGCGATATTGGGAGTAATATCATCCTCTACCCACCTTGATATTAGGAACAATATCACAGGAAGGGTGTACACCCCCTGCGATACTGAGAGTATTATTTTCTAACCTTCTGTATATTAGGAACAATATCACGGTGGGGGTGTACACCCCTTGCGATATTGGGAGTAATATCATCCTCACCCTTGAAACATTAGAAAGAATGTCACGGAAGGGGAGTATGCCCTTTGCGGTAATAGAAATGATATCATCCTCACCCTTCCTGAACATTAGGAACAATATCAAAGTGGGGGGTGTGTATCCCCTACGATATTGGGAGTAACATCATCTTCTTTCCTTCTAGATATAAAGAACAATATCACAGGGGGAGCGTACAGTTCCTGAGATATTGAGAGTAACATCATCCTCTCCTCCCCTGGATATTAGGAACAATATCACAGGGTGGGTATACACCCACTGCGATATTGGGTATAATATTAACCTCTCCCCTTCTGGATATTAAAAACAATATCATGAGGGGGTGTACACATGCTGGGATATTGAGAGTAATATCATCCTTTTTCTCCTTTGATATTAGGAACAATATCACAGGGGGTGTGTACACACTCAGCGATATTGGGAGTAATATCATCCTCTCCCTCCCTGGATACTAAAAACAATCTCAGTGTTAGGGTGTACACCTTCTGTGATATTGAGAGTAATGTCATCCTGTCTTTCCCTGGATATTAAAAACAACATCACAGGTGGGGTGTACACCCCCTGTGATATTGAAAATAATATCATCCTCTCTTTACCTAAACATTAGAAACAATATCACAGGATGGGTGTACACGCCTTGCGATATTGGGAGTAATATCATTCACTTCCCACCTGGATATTAGCAACAATATCACAGGGGGAGTGTACACGCTCCGCAATATTGGGAGTAATATTTTCTTCCCCCCGCCCTGAATACTAGGAACAATTTTAAAGAGAAAGTGTATACTTCCTGCGATATTCTCTTCATCTAGATATTATGAGCAATATCACAGGGAGGATGTATACCAGCAGCGATATTGGGAGCAATATTATCCTCTTTCCCCCTGCGTATTATGAACAACATCGCATGGGGCGTGTACACACCTTTCCATGTTGGGAGTAATACCATCCTCTCCCTTTCTGTATATTAGGAACAACATCACTGTGGGGGGTGTACAACCCCTGTGATATTATGAGTAATATTTTCCTCTCCCACCTGGATATTAGGAACAAAATTACACAGGGGGTGTACACCCCCTGCCATATTGGGAGGAATATCATCCTCTCCCTTTTTGTATATAGAAAAAAATCACAGGTAGGGGGGTGGTGTGCAGCCCCTGCGATAATGGGAGTAATATCATGCTCTTTACCCCTGGATATTAGGAACAATATTACAGGAAGGGTGTACACTCTATGCGATATTAAAACTAATACCATCCTTTCCCCTTCTAGGTATTAGAAACAATATCACAGGGAGGGGTGTACACCCACTGCAATATTGGGAGTAATATAATCCTCTCCCCTCCCCGGATATTAGGAACAATACCACAGTGCATGTGTATGCCTTGTGTGATATTGAGAGTAATATCATCCTTTCCCTCACTAAATATTAGGAACAATATCACAGGGGGAGTGTACATCCTGTGCGATATTGGGAGCAATATCATCTTCTCATCCTTTAGGTTTAGAAACAATATTACATGGTGGGTGTACACCTGCTGCAATATTGGGAGTAATATCATCCTCTCTCCCTTTTGATACTAAGAACAATATCACAGTGGGGGGTGTAAACACCCTGTGATATTGAGAGTAATATCATCCTCTCCCTCCTGGATATTAGAAACAATATCACAGAAGGAGTGTACACCTCCTGCGATATTGGGAGTAATATTATCCTCTACCTCCCAGATATTAGGAACAATATCACAGTGGGGTTGTACATCCCCTGCGATATTGGGAGTAATATCATATGTTCCCTCACTAAGTATTAGGAACAATATCACGGGGGTGTGTACACATCCTGCGATGTTGAGAGTAATATCATCTTCTCACCCCCTGGATTTAGAAACAATATCACAGGGGGTTATACAGCTGCTACAATATTGGGAATAATATCACCCTTTTCCCTTCTGGATATAAGGAAGAATATCACAGGGGAGGTGTACATGCCCTGCAATATTGGGAGTAATATTATCCTCTATCACCCTGGATGTTAGAAAAAATATCACAGCGAGGGTGTATGTCTCCTGCAATATTGTGAGTAATATCATCCTCTCCCCCCACTTGAATATTAGAAACAATATCACAGGAGGGGTACACAGTCCCTACGATATTGGGAGTAATATCATCTTTTATACCCATGGATATTAGGAACAATATCACAGGGGAAGTGTACACCCACTGTGGTATTGGGAGTAATATCATCCCCTTAATCCTGGATATTAGGAACAATATCATAGGGAGGGTGAATACGCCTCGCAATATGAGGAGTACTATAATCTTCTCTCCCGCTGGATATTAGGAATAATATTACAGAGGTGTTTTACACCCCCTGCAATACTGGGAGTAATGTCATCCTCTCCCTGGATATTAGGAACAATATCACAAAGGGGGTGGACTCTTCCTGCGATGTTGGGAATAATATGCTCTCCCCTCGTTGATATTAGGAACAATTCACAGGGGAGGTGTTCACCCCCTGCGGTATTGAGTGTAGCATCATAATCTCCTTCCTGGATATTAAAAACAATATCACAGAAGGGGTGTAGACCCCCTGCGATATTGGGAGTAATATCATCCTTTTCTTACCTGGATATTAGGAACAATATCACAGGGAAGGTGTACACCCCCTGCAATATTAGAAGTAATATCATTCTCCCCACCCCTGGACATTAGGGACAATATGACATGGAGGTAAACCCCTCTGCTATAATGAGAATTATATTATATTCTTCCCCTCTAAATATTAGGAACAATATCACAGAGGGAATGTGCATTTCCTGCCATATTGAGAGTAATTTCATCCTTTTTCCCATGAATGTTAGTACAATATCATGAGTAGTGTACAGCACCTGTGATACTGGGAGTAATATCACCCTCTTTCCCCCTGGACATTAGGAACAATATTACAGGGGATTTGTACACCCACTGCGATATTGAAATAATGTGATCGTCTCCACACATGGATATTAGAAATAATATATCAGGGTGTTGTACACCTCATGTGATATTGGGAATAATATCATACTCCCCCTCCCTTGATATTAGGAACAATATCACCAAGGGGGTTACACTTCCTGTGATATTGGGAATAATAGCATCCTTTCTCTTCCTGGATATTACGAACAATATCATAAAAGTGGTGTGCACCTCATGCAATATTGGGTGTATATCATCCTCTACCTACCAGGATATTAAAAGTAACAAGCTTCTAGAAAATTACGAATAATATCACAAGGTGTACATCCCCTGTGACATTATAAGTAATATAATCCAAGGATATTACAAATAATATCCCAGGGAGTACAACCCCTGTGACATTGGGAGCCTCACCCTAGGATATTACCAGTAATATCACAGGGTGTACACCCTCTGTAACATTAGGAGTAACATCAACCTAGGGTATTAAGAATAATATTACAGAATGTACACCCACTGTGACATTAGGAGTAACATCCCCTAGGATATTACAAATAATATCACAGGGTGTACACCCCCTGTGACATTAAGAGTAACATCACCCTAGAATATTGTGAATAATATCACAGATTATACATCACCTGTGACATTAAGAGTAACATTCCCCTAGGATATTACAAATAATATCACAGGGTGTACACACACTGTGACATTAGGCATAATGTCCCCTAGGATATTACTGATAATATCACAGGTTGTATACCCACTGTGACATTTGGAGTAATATCTCCCTAGGATATTATGAATAATATCACAGTTTGTACACACAGGCTGTATGACCACTGAGATATTAGGAGTAAAATCCCCCCCAAATATTATGAATATTATCACAGGGTGTACACATACGGTGTACATCCACTGTGACATTAGAAGTAATGTCTCCCTATAACACACATGGTGTACAGTTACTGTGAAATTAGGAGTAACATCCCACCAGGATTTTACAAATAATACCACAGGGTGAACACACATGGTGTACACTAACTGTGACATTTGGAGTAACATCCCCCTAGGATATTACAAATAATATCACAGACAGTATACACATAGTGTACACCCACTGTGACATTAGGAGTAACATCCCCCTAGGTAGGATATTACTAGTAAGATCACAGGGTGTACAAACATGGTGTACACCCATTGTGACATTAGGAGTAACATTTTCCTAGAATATTATGAATAATGTCACAGGGTGCATAAACCTGGTGCACACCCACTGTGATATTAGGTATAAAACCCCCCTAAGTTATTACAAATAATATCACAGGGTATACATTCACTGTAACATTAAATGTAACATCTCAAACAAAGCCTCCAAGAAGTTCAAACTTGGTGGAGCCCACTGCAGCTCAGCAAGGTCGCTGCACCCAGACTACCTCTCTAGGTTCCCTCCTCTCTGGGCGGAGCATTTCTGAAAAAAAGGCGGCAGCCCCAGCCAGGGACTTATAGATAAAAGCCCCAAGTCCCTGGGACAAAGCAGGGAGCCATGGCTTATGCCTGTAATTTCAGCACATTGGGAGGCCGAGGCGGGTGGATCACCTGAGGTCAGGAGTTCGTGACCAGCCTGGCCAACATGGTGAAACCCCGTCTCTACTAAAAATACAAAAATTAGCTGGGCGTGGTGGTGCACACCTGTAATCCCAGCTACTTGGGAGGCTGAGGCTGGAGAATCCCTTAGAACCTGAGAGGCGGAGGTTGCAGTGAGCTGAGATCGCGCCACTGCTCTCCAGTCTGGGTGACAGAGCGAGACTCTGTCTCAAACAAAAAACAAACAAACAACAAAACTATCTTAACCTACTCCTATATCCTAACCTTGAAAGCATCAGAAATGAATTTACTAAACAATTTTTTTTTTTTGAGACAGAGTATTGCTCTGTCACCCAGGCTGGAGTGCAGTGGCATGATCTTGGCTCACTGCAACCTCTGCCTCCCAGGTTCCAGTGATTCTTGTGCCTCAGCCACCTGAGTATCTGGGATTACAGGTGCCTGCCACTACACCTGGCTAATTTTTGTATTTTTAGTAAAGATATGTTTTCACCATATTTGCCAGGCTTGTCTTGAACCCCTGAGCTCAAGCAATCTGCCTGCCTCAGCCTCCAATAAATTCTGGGATTACAGGTTTGAGCTTCCATGCCTGGAATACTAAACACTTTTCAAATTGGATGATAAGATATAGTCATGAGGAACTCAAAATTCAAGTCATGCTCCTCCATGTTTCCTTAGCAATGTTCAATATCTCTCAGTTCAGATCAGGAAACGCTTGCTGAGCACTCACTACATGTCGGGTACCATGCTAGGCACTAGGGATAGAAGAGAGAAATAAAAGAATAAAATAGGGAGGTAGGTCTCAAAGAGCTTATATATTTGTGGATAAGATGGCATGTAATACTGTAAGTAAGAAAAATGACATGGATATACAATGGGTATTTTATAAGTACAGAGTAGCACTTAGTCCATCTTTGGATTAATGTACGTATCCCAGACGAAAAGGACACCTTGAAGGATGAGTAAGTTAGCCAACAAAAGAAATATGCATGTCTCTTCAGTTAAAGTGAACGAATGACACAAAAAGCTAAAAAAGTAATATATTTATTAAACTATAAAATATAAGATTGAGAATGAGGTTAAAAGGCAAACTATGTCAGGATATAAAGGTATTTATGTGTTACCCTAAGGAACTTAAATTAAATCATCTCAATGTTACTGGGAAGTCTCTAAGTGTTTCAAGGACTAGAGTGATAGGAAGACCAGGTATATGTTGTAGAGAGACCCCTTTGGTTGGTGTTTAGAAAATTGATTATGAGATTGCAGCAATACTGAAGTAAGAGAAAACAGATAGTAAGCAACTTGGTTAGTAAAGAGTAATTATGGAGAAGAATAGGAAGGGAGTACACGCTAGAACATTTAGAAGATAAAGTTGGCATGACTTGGAGATAGATCAGATAAAAGATATGTAGGAGAGGCATAAGTCAAGAATGATTTCCATTTTCCTGGAGAAGATGAGACCACCAACTAGAAGAATAAGTGTGGAAGGTGTGGAGATAATGTATTCTGCTTTTGTTATACTGAATTTAAGTACTGTGAAGTGCAGGTGTCCCAATGTATTTAGATTTGTATGTCTGAATCACAGTGTAGAAGTTATAACTGAAGACAAATGTATATAGCTGGAAGATAGAGACATCAGAAAAGATCACATAACCCAACAGCTGTGCGTGACAAGAAGAAAGCAATGGGCTAGATATTGAAGTCTGAGGATGATCAAAGACAGGGGAGCAGATAAGGCAGGCTCTACCTGTCATAAAGATAGGATGGCAAGATAAGTTTCAAGACCTGGTTGTATCAAAAGGCATGAGAGGCCAACATTGTCCAACACCATAAGACAAGCGTTACTTTTTTTTTCTTTCTTTTTTAAAATTTTTTTATTATAATACTTTAAGTTCTAGGCTAATGTGCACAACGTGCAGGTTTGTTACATATGTATACATATGCCATGTTGGTGTGCTGCACCCATTAACATGTCATTTACATTAGGTATATCTCCTAATGTTATCCCTCCCCCCTCCCCCCACCCTCAATAGGCCCCAGTGTGTGATGTTCCCCACCCTGTGTCCAAGTGTTCTCATTGTTCAATTCCCACCTACGAGTGAGAACATGTGGTATTTGATTTTCTGTCCTTGCGATAGTTTGCTGAGAATGATGGTTTCCAGCTTCATCCATGTTCCTACAAAGGGCATGAACTCTTCCTTTTTTATGGCTGCATAGTATTCCATGGTGTATATGTACCAGATTTTCTTAATCCAGTCTATCATTGATGGACATTTGGGTTGGTTCCAAGTCTTTGCTATTGTGCATAGTGCCACAATAAACATACATGTGCATGTGTCTTTACAGCAGCATGATTTATAATCCTTTGGGTATATGTCCAGCAATGGGATGGCTGGGTCAAATGGTATTTCTAGTAGTAGTGTTTTAGTAATGTTCTTCTGTGTTGTACCTTGTCATCATATAGTACTTTCTCATTAATATCTTTTTGAAAAGGACGTGAGCCAGTTGTTAAGCCACTGAGCGTGCTCTAAACCATAATGCACTACAGAATGGAGGAGGTGCACGAGAATTTGTTCATAACCATGACCTTCCACATCATGCTGAGAAGGCAGGGAGCAGGCCTGTGGAGGTGCACTTACCAAAAAGGCTGTACCAGCTGAGCATTAATGGGATGCCACAGACGGTGAGCTGTGTGTGCCGAGTGAAAGCTCTGCGGACACATTTTAAGCAAATTGATGTGCTTGTGTACCATCATTTGGACTATACCTGTGAGTACTTTGATATTTGCCTTGATGTATATTTGATGTGGGTTTTTAATGTATTTTAGAGTAAACCCTGCACATCTTTATCCTTTTCTGTTCCCTAAAGGGATGTTATTTGTGAATCTTATTAAAAATTAACATGAATCTACTTTCCATAGACTGTCTGTCACAGATGAAGAATGACCTGTGTTGATAAGTATAATCCATTCATTGATTTCTGAACCCAGATACACTGGAAAGCATCTCAAATCATGTGATAGATCTGCACAAAACTTAATGATTTATCTAAATGATGTACAAAATTTTATGTTTCATAAAAGCCCTCTGGTGGCTATAAATTCAGAGAATTATATTTCTCTCTGGAAGAGGGAAAATATAATAGCCCCTGAATTCAGTCCCAATCAATATAGTACTAACTGTACTTCCTTTTCACTCAAGCCACATGTGTTAGAACAAAACAACTCAAGTTAGCATCCTACCAGTGATGGATATAAAACTTGAAAGAAGGCAGCTAAACTGAGAATTAACTGGGAAAACCTTGCTAACATGACAGAACCCTTGTGGCAGCAGACCATTGTTTGAAGTATTCAAGTTCAATTTATATGTTGCAAAAAACCAAACAAATGGGAAAAAAGGAGACCCACTCACTACCAAAACTAGAAACACAACAAAAGCTCTATGAAACATAGGCCTACAAGTTCTGGATTAACCTTCTCCATCACACAAACATCACAAAGAGTTTTGGTAAGAATATTATCTTCTACCTACTTTAATATGTTCCCAGAAGATAACAGAAAAGCTAGGCAGAAGAGTGATAAAGAATTATAGACTCTAAGAGGCATTAGGTAAGTTATTTATCTTCTGTAACCTCAATTTCCTCTCTGCAAAATGGTAATAATATTCTCTAGTGTTATTGGAAAAACTAAATTATATGGTATATGTAAAGCTCTTACATAGTGCTTGGCACATGTAAAAGTGATGACTAAGTGTGATTATTATTATTGTTATTGGAGGGTTTGCATTGACATTCATCACTACTTGTAAATTAATTTTGCCATCTACTAGCAGGTGACATATAAAGAATTTGAGTGAAAAATATTAACAGAGAAAAACAGGAAATGGACTAAATGATATTTATTAAATTTAGCTATAAATTAGGAAAACATTGCTGCTATTTAATTTAGTGGAGAAATACATGTGTTCTACAGAAACAGTTTGAAAACCACTTTTCAAGACATGGCATAATTACACAGTCTGAAATGTACTATTGTGGAATATTTCTTTTTTTTCTTTTTTTAAATTAGACTTCAAGTTCTAGGGTACATGTGCACAACGTGCAGGTTTGTTACATATGTATACATGGGCCATGTTGGTGTGCTGCACCCATTAACCCGTCATTTACATTAGGTATTTCTCCTAATGTTATCCCTCCCCCCTCCCCCCTCTCCCCACCCCACGACAGGTCCCAGTGTGTGATGTTCCCCTTCCTGTGTCCAAGTGTTCTCATTGTTCAATTCCCCCCCTATGAGTGAGAACATGCGGTGTTTGGTTTTCTGTCCTTGTGATAGCTTGCTGAGAATGATTGTTTCCAGCTTCATCCATGTCCCAACAAAGGACATGAACTCATCCTTTTTTATGGCTGCATAGTATTCCATAGTGTATATGTGCCATATTTTCTTAATCCTGTCTATCATTGATGGACATTTGGGTTTGTTCCAAGTCTTTGCTATTGTGAATAACACCGCAATAAACATACGTGTGCATGTGCCTTTATAGCAGCATAGTTTATAATCCTTTGGGTACATACCCAGTAGTGGGATGGCTGGGTCAAATGATATTTCTAGTTCTAGATCCTTGAGGAATCGTATTGTGGAATATTTCTATTCTGTTTTTTCACAGCAAATAGAGAGAATTAAGCAAAGAATAACTTCAGTAATTATATTGTGTTGACCAACTTGCTTCTTTTGCAAAGATATGTGCATTTGGTGCTGTGATTTTTATATTGTACACACATAATATAGCCATGTTTTCTGTTAGTAAAATTTCTTCTCCTTTAAAAGGGAGTTCAATACCTCAGCATGCATCATTCTTACAGTTTTGCCACCTGGATAAACTTGAGAAACTTCAAGTTAATTTAAAGATGGCTAATTTCAGAAGTTTGTGATAAATCTCCAGCAATGAAGATTGTACTGAATTTGAAGGGCTCTGATGAAAGACATAAGGAAGTAAGGTGGTAGAAAGAAAGTATTTTCATAATAAACAGTAAGTTAAACAATGAAGATACAGTGCTTGGGGTGCTCTATACAACACTTCCCACACATAAAAATGTGTTGACTAAATGACTGCTGGTGTCCCACCAGAAGGGACAAATGCCAAGATAAGTATAACAAATATCCCCAAGCACCACAGGGAAAAAATTCACATAAATATTTATTCCTAATAAAAACCTGAGAAAAGCAAACAGCAGTAGGAGAATACAATGTAATTACAAATGGAAAAGATGAAACTATTTCTGAACCTGACACTGACCCATACACAGTGACATTAACAGTCAAGCAGCCATTGTTATGAATATATTCACATGCTCAGTCCACACTTAATGATGCATGTCCTTCCTTCCAAGTTTTATTCTGGGCACCAGAGATTCAGGGGTGAACAAGATGCTGCCTAAGACAATATGGAACTCTTAGTATATTTGGAAAACAGCTGAGAAAGTGATACAATTACTGAAGAGTGAATTAACTAACACGTGGTCACAGATGAGAGTTTCTCTCACTCCGCATGGAATGTCAGAATGCTTCCAAGAGGAAATGACACCTGACATGACTTTGCTGATTTGAAGGAATTCCTAGAATAAAAACGAGTTCTAGAAAACATTCCAATATACAAAGGCTCAGAAGTACAAAAGCACAGGAGGCCTTTAGGGGAATGACAAGGAGCGCTGTATTTTAGGTCACAATGTGCCAAGTAAAAGAATGATTGGTAAGAAGATGGTAAGAACCCAAGTAATACAGCCTTGTATGTACTGGAACAGAGGTGACTCAGATATATTTGGTGTCTAGCTTCTTTTGGAGGACTGGCTTTGGTGGTCTTTATATTCTAGGACAACAGCAGATGTCAGTAGTGTCTTTTATCCATGGCTTATGATGCTTAGGCCACAGAGCAAAAATACCAGAATAGCCTCTAAGCGGGAGAGACCAGGAAATTTTGAGCCAGGAAATTTTGTCTACAAGCAGCTAGGGATCCTGAGCCAAGCATGAGAAGCCAAGATTGAGAGCCAAATGGGAATCTGAGACTTAGACAGATGAGTGCAGAGAGCAGTGAAACAGAACAGGCAAATTGGTGTCAATTTGGGTAAGTTCTGAAGGTAGCTGAAAAACCCATGAGAAAATGTTTCAGCACTCTTGGCGATTTGTTTATGTGTGTGGTTGGTTTGAGGGTCCATAGTAGGACAGTTATCTAGCACACAGTTGGTTCTCAACAGGGTGTGTGGTTGTGTTATACTATTTGTCTATTTACATATTTGCCTACATACAATGATTCACCTTAGAGTCAAGAATCTCTTCAATGGAGAAAATCTTTTAGGACGTTTTAATATGATGTGTACAGGCCAGGTGCAGTGGCTCACGCCTGTAATCCCAGCACTTTGGGAGACCGAGGCGGGTGGATCACCTGAGGTCAGGAGTTCAAGACCATCCTGGCCAACATGGCGAAACCCCGTCTCTACTAAAAAACAAAAACAAAAACAAAAACAAGAATAAGCTGAGCGTGGTGGCAAATGCCTGTAATCCCAGCTACTCGGGAGGCTGAGGCAGGAGAATCTCTTGAACCTGGGAGGTGGAGGTTGCAGTGAGCCGAGATCATGCCATTGCACTCCAGCCTGGGCAACAAGAGCTAAACTCTATAACAACAACAACAACAACAACAACAACAACAACAACAACAACAAAATGAAGTGTATAAAATTCATTATAAAACATCATCTTCTTGTTCATTGCTGTACAACAGAGCCTATTATAGTGTCTGGAGTAGATGTAATCTCAATTGAAATGAAATGAAATAGCTATCTAATGAAGCCACCCTTAAAAACCAGGTTAATTGTGGCAGACAATTGATTTCTACATATTCTTCATCTTTAATTTTATTTATTTTTTAAAAGTTTTTTAAAATTTCAATAGATTTGTGGTACAAATGGACAGGATTTAGGGTGACATGGATGAATTGTGTAGTGATGAAATCTGGGCTTTTAGTGTGCCCATCACCCTAATAGCATACATTGTACCCAATAGATGATTTTTTCATCCCTCACCATCCTCCTACCCTCATCCCTTCTGAGTCTCCAATGCCCATTATACCACTCTGTATGCCTTTGTACACTCATAGCTTAGCTCCCACTTATAAGTGAGAAGATGTTGTACTTGATTTTTCCATTCCTGGGTTATTTCACTTAGGATAATGGCCTCCAGGTCCATCCAAGTTGCTGTAAAAGACATTATTTTGTTCTTTTTTATGGCTGAGTAGTATTCCATGATATAAATCCATGACATTGTAGTTACCCACTCACCAGTCGATGGCTACTTAGGTTGATTTCATATCTTTGGAATTATGACTTGGGCTGGGAAAAAACATATGAGTGCAGCTGTTTTCGATATTATGGTTTATTTTCCTTTTGGTAGATATCCAGCAGTAGGATTGCTGGATTAAATGTTAGATCTACTTTTAGTTCTTTGAGAAATTTCCATACTGTTTTCCATAGAGGTTATACTAACTAACATTCCCACCAACTAACATTCCCACCAGTGTATAAGTGTTCCCTTTGCATCATATCTGTGCCAATATCTATTGTTTTTTGACTTTTTAATAATGACAATTCTTATTGGGGTAAGGTAGTATCTCACTGTGGTTTTAATTTGCATTTCCCTGATCATCTTTAATTTTAAAACTGAAAGAATGCTTTAAAATAGTAATATAAGCATCAACTTTATTAAAAAATTAAAAATTGAAATAAATGATTTAAGACAAGCATTAAACTAAAATGAAAAATTATACTAATACAAGTAACAGACTTTATAACAAAATATAGAGGAATGCTTTGCAAAATGTTACCTAACATTGGAAAAAAAGAGGGATTTTTATGATTAAAACATCAGAACAAATAATTTTTGCAGTTTAAAATGGCCTTTTAGGAAGTTTTAAAGGTCACTATAGAGGTATAAAACATGAAATTTTGAGAGCTGAGAGAAAAGAACAGATAGATTATTTGATACAATCAGTTTCTATTGTGGGTGAGTTGAGACCCACAAAATGACTTACTAAAAAGGGTTTTTTATATGAGACCCTCTCTTACACATTTTTTTCCTGTACTTGGGATGATACATTATAATCAAGTATAATACAACAGAGTCTTTATTGCCCCTACCTATAAGCTCTTAAGCATAGGCATTATACAAAAACGAGTATCACTGCATCTCCATAACGCAGCATGGAGCTAGGCATGATAGGAAGTCAATGAATATTTGATGGATGAATAAATAAATTAATGAATAAATGCTGGTCTATGTATAAAAGTCTGCCCATGTGGGGAAAAATAATATTTTACATAAGATTGATATCTCCTGCATTAATATGCATCTGTTCTCTTTCCTGTCTATACTAGAACTCATCCTAGAACTCTTTAATTAGTATAAAGTTCTGAGATAGCCAGTGCCTGATTTTTTTTCCACATTAGTGAAGCTAGATTTGTTAAGATTCATAAGTTCATGTGATGCCAACAGTTTTCCCAGTCATCTGTGCCTGAATGCTTAACGTGGTTATCTTTCTATGGGGAATGTACCTTTTCCAAATTAACTCTGAGAACTCTGGTTGATTCTAGGTTTATCCTAGCTTTAGCCTCTTCTTTGGAGAGGCTAAGTTGTTTTATATCTGATATCATCATATTTTCCTGGCAAAGATTAAGAATTTAGTCCAAATACACAAACTTACTTTAAGATGAGCCATATTATAAGCACTAAGTAAAGTCTGTTTCTAGTGGTTGTGAAATTGACCAAGATGAAAACTGAATTAACGTTTTCTTTTCTTTTTTTGGTCAGTCTGATAGAGTAATGTATTTATTAATTTTTCCAGCTTCATTGCAGTACAGTTGACAAATAAAAATTGTATATATTAAAGGTGTATAGCATGTTGTGAAATGATCACCATAATCAAACTAATTAACATATCAATCACCTCTTATCATTGTGATTTTTTGTGTGTGGTGAGAATACTTAAGATCAACTCCTTCAGCAAATTGCAAGTATACAACACAGTATTACTAATATTTTCTTTGATTTGAGTCATACAAGAGGAGGCCAAGTTGAACCATTAAACCATAAGACATGATGCTGTCTGACACTCATTCAAAACAACTCCTTTTCTAAAAGACACAGCCTCCCAGCCAATGCTATTTGTAAACAGATGACTGAAGATATTGGCTTAATACTAAAAGGATAATCAACACTTTCTTTTTCATTAGATTTTCTTGCAGAAGATCACTGATGTGTGGGTTCAATAGGGTATTTATTCTTCAGAACTTACATATAGCTAGGGTTGTGTGGGCTGCGTATTATTGAGATTGTAATCTTTGGAGAAATGACTACTTCAGATATCCCCTTCTGCTTATAAGAAAGGGATGAGCAGCAGTTCATAACAGTGGGAGTATCAAATCATGGGACAGCAGGCTATTGCCACTCACTTCTGTGTTCCATAAAGATCACTGTGTAATGCTCTGAAAATGCTTTTGAGCAAATGCAGAGAGATTCTCAAAGAATTCTCTCTACAGCAGCAAAATACAATGGTAATTTTTTTCATATTATAATATTTTATTATCATATTCAATAGAAAATAAATATCATAATAGTACCATTCTCCTTACAATTTGGATTCCTTTTCTTTCAGTGAAACTAACTTCTATGCCTGTTGATTATTCATATTGTATCAGGATGACAGTAGAAAAATGTCCACCAGTCATTAATACAACACACCAGATGGAAAAAAAAAACAAGTATCTCTCTTTTAATAGCAGAAACTCTGAAATGTATTAAGAAGGTACTCTTTATAAGAATAGCTATTTTCTCTTAGACATATGTGTTATTCTCCTATAAGATTCGATCCATGCTTCAAAGTCATATTCTTTGGAATATTAAGTAGCTTGAGAAGTTATTACTTAGAGTGTAAAAACATAGACTCGTAACCAGTTGACTGAAGAATGTAATTCATTGGGATGTTATGGTAATATAGATCTATTCTATTAACTACCCCCAACTATTCTATGTTGACTCCAGCCTTCCAACTGGGTAAAGGGTCTCTTCATAACACCTTGGTCAGATTCCATAACTTTCCTGACACATGTTTTAACTAGAATAGCCTCATTTAAGTATATAAAGTGTCAAAGTTTGTTTTAAAACTATAATGTCAAACTCTTTATAAAGTTTATTTCCCTGCAATGCTTAGTGCTAACTAGATGAACTAGTCACTCCACACATATTAGTTTCTGATAGAATGATATAAAGCAAATACTGTTATCATCCCCATTTTACAAATGAGGAAATTGAGGTTCATATAGGTTATTTGTACAATTTGTACAATAATGAGCAGCAAGTAAACTGTAGGTACCTAGTTCTGAAGCCTGAGCCATTTCCAGTAAAACTTACTACACAATAGTAATGAAGATTTCATTACCACCCTTTGTGCTACATTTAAGCCATTTTTAAAATGCATTTGTAATCCTTTAGAATGATATTCTTGAAACATACACCTTGCTCATCTTCCACGAAGGCTCCAGAGGTTAGAAACTCACAAATATATATTTTTTTTCTAAAAAGAGATCCCTTTTCAATTTTCTTCATGGATCTTCGATGTGTCCAATTTTCCATACCCAATTTTTTATATATTAACACATCATCAGTGCTGTCCATGTTATTTTTACATGCTTTAATATGTTGACAACATTAAACATAAAATCAAGGTTTCTTGTTTACAAGTTACATAGCTGAATGTAAAGAAGATCCCTGGGCCCTTATTTCTTTTTTTCCATCTTATTCAGAGGAGGATTGAAGTTCTTTGTTTGATGGTCATTCTAGCATTACACATTTCCTCTTTTGAGATAGTGATTATTTCCTCAAACCTATTTTCTCTGGTTTCTGTTTGACTTCTAAGGCATCAGCCAATTTTAGATATTCATTTAGCTTGTCATTTGCCTCATGACTTTTATTTTCTTGGCCAATAGTTAATCATCAAAATAACCCTCAAAATCCTAATATCTGCGATTGCTGAAATGTACGTTTTCAATTTTCCTCAAGTAATCTTTCAGCTGTTTTTTGGTAATGGCTACAATGGCAAGATGTTTGCTAATCACTAGTGATCTCACATGTTCTTTTTTGAAAATGGACTTAAAACACCTACATATTCTTTCTTCCAAAATTTTCATATTTTGTTATTTCTCTCCTTTTGCTAATACATTTATTTTTGTTTTAATGCTTCTGCCTACTTAAACGCACTTATAAAAGCCTTTCTAAGTTAGCAAAACTGCAAAATGTTCATGGTGATCTTGATAAAATAACTCCTAGATATGTAATAAGATCATTTCTACCCATGACCAGATGATCATGCAAATTTCAGTTTACCTTTGACAATTCAATTTTTAAAGATAAAAATGTCTAATTGTTGCTATAACTAAAGAAATGGTATTCCAAAATTCAAGGTCTTACTTCTGTAATATTTTAGTGCTACTGCCACTTGCCCAATAAATTATCCAGATCATTTGATTAAAATGAATATTTAGGTTTTGGCTGTTCATCTGCATTTCACTTTACTTTTTATCCCCCATTTGAATAATTGTCTTTCAAGCAAAGAGAGGCTGAAATAAACTGTAACAGACATTTTAAAATTCCACAATTTTAATTGTGATTGGTGCCTGTAAATTTGCCATGTGGAAGATCTTGAAAAAGCAGATGAGGAGAAAGGGAAGGTGGTCAGGTCATTTTCTTTTTCTTCAGAAATGAAATTTTTGTCTAGTTCTATGTGTTTCAATAGAAAAAGACCTGTTTTATTTATCTAAGTGAGCAAATGAAAGCACACAGTTTGAGCTTTCATGGACCATATCAGCTGAGAAACTAAAAATATTTAATGTTTTGGTTGATGTTGAAAATTTCTGTTGCAACATGTTGCATAAATATCACATCACGTTTTAAAAACAACTCCACTTGTTCTCCAATATCTTCTGCCTTATCAAACTATAAGTCCAGGTTATTGAAAGTGATACTGCAAGTCACATTGAAATGTAAAATTTCATCTTCTCAAAATTTTTGCTTAATTATGTAATAGACTTTATTCATTCACTCACACATATTTCAAGCTAAAAAATTTATTAAGGACTTTCTATATACTGTGCACTATACTTGGCATATGAATACAACAATCAATTAAGCAGTCATTAAATTCAAACAGCTTAAGATCTAGTGGTAGAAAATTAGATGACGGTTAAAGCAAGGTATGATATATGCTTATGAAGAAATAGAAAATTAGTGCTAAGGGTACACATAGAACACACAGAAACAATGCCTCCAGCTGTTACAATGGTTTCCTTCCTCTTCTATTTATTTATTTATTTATTTATTTATTTATTTATTTTGAGACAGGGTCTCACTTGTTGCCCAGGCTACAGTTCAGGGGTGTGATCATAGCTCATGGGAACCCTGCACTCCTGGATGGACTCAAGTGAGCCTCCTGCCTCAGCTAAGACTACATTCATGTGCCATCATGAGTAGCTAGGACCACAGGCATGCACCACCATGACTAGCTAATATATACATATACATATATTTTTTAATAGAGACAGGGTCTTGCAATATTGCCCAGGTTGGTCTTGGATTCCTGGCTTAAGCAAGTCTCTCATCTCAGCCTCCAAAAATGCTAAGATTATAGGCAAGAGCCACCACACCCAGTTAGCTTACTTCTTTTGAATACTTGTACAGAAAAGTGTGCAGCATATGGTTATAAATTTATATATATTCCATTTTTTCTCTGGAATAGGATGTTGCCTAACAGACAAGAGATTTGAGCAGAAGGGAGATTTATTTTGCCTTTACTAATTATCTTTTGAGATAAAGACATACCTTCTTTTAAAAAATCCATTGTCTATTCCAGACAGCAAAAAGTAAAGGAATTCATTACCGCTAGATCAGTCTTACAAGAAATTCTTAAGGGAGTCCTACAACTGGAAGTAAACAGATGATATTATTATCATGAAAAAATACAAAAGCATAAAACTCACTGGTGGAGCAGATACACAAAAAGGAAAGAGAAAAGAAAGAACTAAACCTTATCACTAAAGAAAACCACCAAAATGCAATGACAAACAATAGAGAGGAAGAAAGGAGCAAGGAATACACATGAACAACCAAAAACAATTAAGAGAATGACAGGAGTAAGTCTTCATCTATCAATAATAACCTGAATGTACATGGATTAAATTTCCACTTAAAAGATACAGACTGGCTGAATGGATTTTAAAAATAACCCATTTATATGCAGCCTACAGAAAAATCACTTTACCTGTAAAGACACCTATAGACTGAAAGTGAAGGAATGAAAAAAGACATTTCACACAAATAGAAAACAAAATTGAGCAGTGGTTGATATACCTATATCAGAAACAAACAGGCTTCAAGTAAAAAACTGTAGAAAGAGATAAAGGTCATTATGTAACGACAAATGGATTAATTCAGTGAGTATATAACAATTACATATGCACCCAGTATCAGAGCACCCAGGTGTCTAAATAAAATATTAGATCTAAAGAGAGAGATAGACTCTAATACAATAATAGTTGGGAATTTCAACATCCTTCTCTCAATACTGGAAAGATATATAGACAGAACATATACAAAAAACATAGGATTTAAGCTGCACTTTAGACAAAATGGACCTAGTAGACATTTGCAGAACATTTCACCTAACAGATGCAGAATACATATTTTTTTCATCAGCACATGGAACCTTCTCCAGAATAGACCGTATCTTAGTGTGCAAAACAACTCTCAACAAATTCAAATAAGTGGAAATCATATCAAGCACCTTTTCTGACCACAATGAACTAAAACTATAAATCAACAATAAGAGAAACTTTGGAAATTATACAAATACATGGAGATTAAACAACATACTCCTGAATGACCAATGGGTCAATGAAGAAATTAAGGAGAAGATTAAGAAATTTCTTGAAATAAACAAAAATAGAAACACCTCATACTAAAACCTGTGGGATACAGCAAAAACAATATTAAGGAGGAAGTTTCTAGCAAAAAAAATCTATATCAAAAAAGTAGAAATATTTCAAATAAACAACCTAATGGTGCATCTCAAGAAATTGGAAAAGCAAAAACAAACCAAATCCAAAATTAAAAGAAAAAAAGAAATACTAAGGATCAGAATTGAAATAAACAAAATCAAGACAACAAATTACAAAAGATCAATGAAATTAAAAGTTCTTTTTTTAAAAGGTAAAGAAAATCAACAAAGCATTAGCTAGACTAATCAATAAAAAAAATACCCAAGTAAGTAAGTGAAATCAGAAATGAAAAAGAAAATATTAGAACTGATACCACAGAAAAACAAAGGATCATTAGAGACTGCTGGGAACAACTACACACCACAGAATTGGAAAAGCTAGTGGAAGTGGGTATATTCCTGGACACATACAACCTACCAAGATTAAACCAAGAGGAAATAGAAAACCGGAACAGACCAATTATGAGTAATGAGATTGAATCTGTAATGAAAATGCTCTCATTAAAAAATAATCTCAATGGCTTCACTGCTGAATTATACCAACTATTTAAAGAACTAATGTGACTTCTTCTCAAACTCTTCCAGAAAACTGAAGAGGAGGTAATTTTTTCAAATTCATTCTACAAAGTCATTATCACCCTGATACCAAAATTAGCCAAGGACACAACAAAAAAGAAAACTATGGGCCAACATACCTGGCAAACACAGATGCAAAAATTCTCAACAAAATACTAGCAAACCAATTCCAGCAGCACATTTAAAAGGTGGTTTACCATGATCAAATGGAATTTACCCCAGAAATGCAAGAATGCTTCAACCTATGCAAATTCATAAAAATGATACATTACATCAACAGAATGAAGGACAAAAAGAATATAATAGCTGAAATAGATGCAGAAAAAAACAGTTGATAAAATTCAACATCCTTTATAATAAAAACTCTCAACCAGTTAAGTATAGAAGAAATGCACCTCAACACAATAAAGGCCAGAAACAGCAAACCCACAACTAACATCATACAGATTGGGAAAAGTTGTAAACTTTTTCTCTAAGATCTAGAACAAGACAAGGATGCCCACTTTCATCACCTTTATTCAACATAGTACTGGGAGTCTTAGCTGGAGCAATTAGGCATGAGAAGAAAATAAAGAACATCCAAACAGGAAAGGAGGAAATCAAATTATTCCTATTTGCAGATAATATAACATAACCTTACATGTAAGAAAACCCTTATATAGAAATCCCTAAAAGCTGCTCCAAAAACTCTTAGAGCTGATAAATTAATTCAATAAAGTTTCAAGATACAAAATCAGCACACAAAGATCAGTAGCATTCCAACACACCAATAATGAACTAGCAAAAAAGAAGTCAAGAAAGCATTTACAATAGCTACAAAAATATACCTAGTAATAAAATTAATCAAGGAAGTTAAAAAAAAAACTCTACAATAAAACTATAAAACACACTGATGAAAGAAACCAAAGAAACAAAAACACAGAAAGACGTCCCATGTTCATGAATTGAAAGAAATTTATGATTATGAATTCCATGATAATATTGTGAAAATGACCATACTATTCAAAGCAATATACAGTTTCAATGCAATCCCTATCAAAATATCAATGACATTCTTTACAGAAAAAATTTTAAAATTCTAAAATGTGTATAGAACCACAGAAGATCCTGAATAGCTAAAACAATCCTGAACAAAAAGGACAAAGCTGGAGGCATCAAATTGATGTATTTCAAAACACATTACAAAGCTATAGTAACCAAAACCAGATGGTGCAGGCATAAAAACAGGCACATAGACCAAGGGAACAGAATACAGAATCCAAAAATAAACCCACATATTTACAGCCAAATGATTTTCAACAAAAGCACCAAGAACATTCATTGGAAAGGAACAGTCTCTTCAATTAATGGTGCTAGGAAAACTGGATATCCTTATGCAGAAAAATAAAACTAGACCCCTATCTTTCACCATATACCAAATTTAACTCAAAATTTGAGACTTAACTGTAAGACCTGAAACTACGAAACTACTAGAAGGAAAACATAGAAGAAATGCTTTATTACATTAGTCTGGGCAAAGATTTTATGGAAAAGACTGGAAAAACACAGGCAACTAAAGCAAAAATAGACAAATGGAATCACATCAAACCAAAAATCTTCTGTACAGCAAAGGAAACAGAGTGAAAAGACAATCTGCAGAATAGGAGAAAATATTTACTAACTATTTATTGGACAGGAATTAATATCCAAATTATACAAAGAATTCAAACAACTCAACACACACACACACACACACACAAAACCCACAAAATGAATAATTTGGTAAAAAATGAGCAAATGAGCTGAATAGACTCTCTCAAAAGAAGACATACAAATGGTAAGAGGCATATGAAAACATGCTCAACATCACTAATCATTAGGGAAATGCAAATCAAATTACAATAAGATATCATCTCATCCCAGTTAGAATGGCTATTATCAAAAAGACGCAAAATAGCAAATGTTGGTGAGGATATGGAGAAAAAGGAATTCTATTTTTTTTTTCTTTTTTGAGATACAGTCTCACTAGTTGCCCAGGCTGGTCTCAAACTCTTGGGCTCAAGCAATCCTTCCACCTTAGTTTCCCAGAGTGTTAGGATTACAGATGTGAGCCACTGCCCCTGACCAAAGAGCTCTTATTCACTGTTGGTGGGAATGTAAGTTAGTATACTCATTATGGAAAACAGTATAGAAGTTCCGCAAAAAACTAAAAATAGAACTACCATATGATCCATCAATTCCATTACTGGGTATATATCCAAAGGAAATGAAATTGGTATGTCTAACAGATATCTGCCTTCCCGTGTTTATTGCAGCAATATTCACAATAGCCAAGATATAGAATCAATCTAAGTGTCCATCAATAGATGAATGGACAGAGAAAATGTGGTATATATACATAATAAAATACTATTTAACCATAAAAATAATGAAATTTTGTTATTTGCGGCGACATAAATGGAACTGGAGGTCATTATGTTAAGTGAAATAAACCAGGCACAGAAAGACAAGCATCACATGTTCTCACTTATTTGTGGGATCTAAAAATCAAAACAATTAAACTCGTGGTGATAGAGAGGAAAAGGATGATTACCAGAGGCGGGGAAAGGTAGTGGCACAAGTAAATTTTCACATCACCCATCCAAATTATTCATTTTAGCAACTTTTATAATCAATATTGATTACTGCAGCCAAGTTGATTGTATGAGAATCTGCATCAAATATTAAGGCTGAACAAACAATTTGCCACAATAGACATTTATTTTTGGTGTACAGATCCATTCAGTAGGTCTTTATTTAAGGTCATTAAAAAATAAGACTATGGATATTTTGTGTGTGTGTGTGAAGATGACTCATGGGAGAGGTGTGGACTAAACCTACTCAGGCATGACCTTTTTAGACAGGCAGGAAAATGTACTTCTAACAATAGTGATATCAACCTCCATTTGCATAGCAAGATTTTCAAAGGTCCTTCTACTATTTCCTATTATTCTCGTGACAATTCCGTTATTTAGACAACACAGTTATTCCTCTCTTCATTATGCAAATGATGAAACCAAAGAAAGAGAGATTACACTGAAAACATGGTCAACAAGAAAATGTAATTCCTTTAACTAAGACCTCAGCACACTCCAGTACCTAGCATGCTTACTTAATACCACTGAAGAACTCTACTTCTCTGAGTGCCATGTCTTTAGTAACTATAGTATAAATTGTCTCAAAATTCATTGTTACTCTCAGGTTTCCCCATATGCCTTTCCTTCTTTAGGCATTTCACTTAGAGTGGAAACAATAAACCTCCAAGTTTGGCTGGCTTGAATCATGTATAAAAGAAAATGGTTCCATTGATTATTAGGTATAATGTGAGATATTTGCCAGAACTGTTTGACTACTACTGACTATATCATTATTTTAGTTCTTTGTATTTTTAGTGATCATTTTTTGCCTTTATTATTTGCTCAACTATATTGCTCAAATTCCTCATGAACCATTGTTAACTCTTAGAGAAGAAATGATAATTTATACTTTGTATTCTTAGCACCTATGCTTAAACATAGATGGTCACTAAAAATAAATGCTTGTTGATAATTTTATGTAGAAGATAATTTAATATATGCATATAATTGGGAGCCAACAGTTCCCAAATGAATAAAAACTGCGGGAAGAAAAGCTTCTTTCAGGTTACTAAATCTACCATACAACTTAGGCATTGCTCACCATCTGCTGTATTTAAGCTTTTTATATTGTATCATGTTTCATACAGGAAATGTCACTGTAAGACTAACTTCATGATGTTTTCCTTCATTTCAATATAGTATATTTTGATCTATTTGAAGTTCATTCATCCAACAAATACTTACCAATCTCCCTTTCTATGCCAGACACTGGATATGAGCTCAGCCCATAGAAATATGCATAAAATTGGCCTGGACTTTAAGAAACTTTACATTTTATAGTTAATTTAAAACATGTGCATTCTCTATTTTTAAAACATGTACATTCTATTTCTATCTCTTCTCAATTCCCATTTCTCCTTAACTTTTTTCGTATTTGCTTATCTAATCCAGCAGCAAATAACAAAAAGGCTTCTTTTATTGAATACTCACTGAGTAGCTAGCTGTGAGGAACTCTGCTAAGTGCTCTTAGCACAATGCCTTGTTGAATTCTATGTAAGCCCTGGAGCAAACCTACTAGGTGTTATTATTATCTGTTTATTTTGCAGTGGAGAAAATAAAAGTATAGAGTAGTCTAATGATTTGCATACGACCCATGGCTCACGTAGGGGAGCCAGGATTGAACCCAGATATGTTCTCTTCAAATTCCCCTCACTTGCCCATTGTGATGGGTATACTAAGAATGAAGTAAATGATTTGTACAACTGTTGGACTTTTGTGGCATGCACACTTTTTCTTTTCCTGATGTATGTGAATCAATAGAAACACATGTAGAGAATAGAAGGAATATAGAGAGGGGCTTGAAATAATATCCACATGGGCTGAAGGAAGTGAGGCTGTTCAGATGGAAAAATAAAACCCTGTGAAGGAATATAACATCTTTCTGCCTTCAAGGATGTCATGTGAAAGAGGAATTTTACTTGTCTGTTACCGTAACCACAGAGCTAAGAGAGGGTCATTGTTCAAAGGAAGCAAGTTTGGGTTCCATATGAGGAAGGATTTTTATAATAGAATTGTTGTAGAATAAACTAATTCAGAAAGAGGAGAATCCAGTTTGTAGAGATGTTCAAACATGACAGTATTATGGAGGGGCCTCAGCAGGATGGGGAAGTGAAAGAGAGATTGTGACTGTAGCTCTGCCTCTGAAGGCTAAAGAGCAAAAGAAATTGGCAGTCTTACACAGCCCCCAGGATCAGCCCCATTGAGCAGCAGAGGTCACTGTTTCATAGAAAGAGGAGTAAGGGGGCATATTTCTGGTTGTAAATGAGATACTTATAAGAGACATACACAGATTTGCCACCCTTTTATATAGAGTTAAGTTTCTTGAGAAAACATTTATGATTAATGTTACATCTAAAAGATATGCAACGAGGGACCCAACATTTTATAGCATTTTGCTTAAAAATCCTTAAGCCTTACTTTTATTGAAAGGTTAGCCCAACTTAGTAGTAGAAGTTTATATTAGTTTCAAAGGGTCTCCATGCATAAGATGAGGTCTAATGAAAAGGCAAAAATTCCTGTTCCCTAGCTGCTGGTGGTATTGAGGGTGATACACACACACACACACACACACACATTTTGCACCAATGCTTATTTTGTTTGCCCTTCTGGCTCTCTATTCTTTCTGTATTAAACTCGAGGTCTGTAAGGAAAAGGGCAAGCTATGAGTACATATTGGCGAGTACATTTATATTTCTCATTTTGTAAAGACACAGAAGCTGAGATCACTGCATATCAAGTTCCAGGCAGAGGGAACTTTCCTTGCCAAAGTTAAAATCTGCTAAACCTGAAGATTGGGATTGAAATGACTCCTCAGTGCCGAAGAAAGTTATAGGGTCATTGACATCTTTTAGTAATAGGAGACAGCAAAGCCCTATGGACCACATTCAAAGTGTACGCTCTTCCCTCTCTGCTTTGTCTCCTTAGTTCCAGAGTTTCCCACTGGAGCACACAGGACCTGATCCTCATTTGACCTGTCTCCCTGGGGAGCTCTTCTCTGGGTAGAGGTTTCTTTAACTTCAAAGAAACTTCAAAGACAGAGAGAGGAAAAGAGCTGATGGGGTTCTCTAAACCTGCCCTCTTCATTGCGTATGAACTACTTCAACAAGGACTTCCTAAGAATCTATAAAACATGTGTAACTCCTGGTTGCATTCTCTTAAGGAGCTTATACTCTCTGTGGAGGGACGAAATGTAGACAAATGACCTAATAAAAAGTGGAATGCACCCTAAAAGTAGAACAAAGAGCCACATGTTTTAAAATACAAAAGTAAGCTGGAATAATCAGAAAGTTTTGAGCATATGGAATTTTAATTAAGATGCTGAATGATGGGCAGAATTTTGGTTTATAAAAAAGAGAGGAGAATGACATTTTAAAATGAAGAAAGAAATGGTCATAGCGTAGGTGCAAAGGTGAAATAAGAAGGCATTTGTGGTTCTTGTTCAGATTAGTTAAAATTTAGGGCTTATAAAGGGGAAATAAAACTTACACAAATTATGATCAGGATCTTGCTATGCATATGGGGATAGACAATGAACAGTTTTTAGGAAGGAAATCATAGTTTTAAAAGGAATGCTTTAGAGAGATTACTATAATAATCTTTATATTGCCATGGTCTTTTAAAATACGGTGGTGATTTTCTTTCTAACAGGAAGCCAGATTTCCTGTTGACAGTAAGGAAGGTGGGCATGCAATTGGGATCTTCAAAAGTATGAAAAATTTGGAAAGTTACTATGAGGATTTTAATCTAGTAGGAAAGAAATAAAACATTGCAATAAGATCCAAGCAGGCTGAGGTCAGAAAGCCCAGATTATGAAGCGTGAATTAGTAACTACCAGCATAATACTGTAGTTAGCAGTTCTGGAGTTGAAACATGAAAAGCAGATGGTGGCGAGCACTCAAGGTCAGGAATGTGCATGGCAAGTAGGTCAGAGAATAAAGAAGTCCTGGAAATTCTAGCATGTGGAGAGGGCAGGATTGAGAATGGCTAAATGTTAGTTTCTTTTCCGGTGGAAAAGTAAATAAAGTGTATGTATATATTTACCATTTTTCTGAGCACCTATGTGTGTGATGCAAGGTATAATTTTTACAAACTCCATGAGTTAGATGTTGATGTTATCATGTTACAGACAAGGAAATAGAGAGTTGGAATGGGACTGGTATGGCTGGTACGAGATAGGATTAGGACTCTAGACAAGGCCTGCCTGGTTAGAAGAGAGTGGTTGGTTGTTTTCTTTGGATGGCAAGGTGAAGATAAATGGGAGAAGTGGCCACTTTTGGAGAAGCCTGGGTCAAGACATGCCAGGTGGCTCTTAGGAGATAAAAGGAGGATTATACAATGAAGGTCAAGAGGAGCTCAACTGCTGTTTTGGGTGACTATTCATATCATATGTTAGATGTTAGAATAATACAATTCTCTAAAATTAATATAATACAAAATAGTAAATCTCAGGATCAGAGTGGCTTTCTAGAGGAATGCAAGTTAATACCCCAGTGTTATTATTGGCACCCCCCACAGTCCTGTGGAAGAAAGACTGCTCTGGCCAGCAGGAGGACACTAGAGTCAGTCACTCTTCTACAACCAGGGCCTATCCAAGAGATAACCTCAAACTGTGAATACAGGAGCCCCTCAGGCCATCTGCTTGAAACTCTTCTGGTAGAGTGTAGGAGAGGGCACCAAAGCTGGGGTAAAAAGGAGATTAGGTCTAGGCTGGTGTCCTCGCCCTGGGGCACTGCTTGCTTGGCCAATCCCAGTCACTAGACAGGGATTTACAAAACATGGGGCAGGGGATTGGGAGAAGGAGGGCTGAGGCTTGATCCTTTCCTTGGGTCTGCGGTGGCTCTGCTGTAAGTGCAGCACTGTTTACTATAGACACTTCAGTGTTGAAAAGCACGTTTTCTCCTGTCAGAGAGAACTACTTTAGATTCCAAGCCCTGTCACTCGCCAAATACTAGTTGTGTAATTTTGAGTAAATTGCTTCCCTGGGTCTCCGCTTTCTCATTTCTGTAAAAGTGGGACTAAGATGTCTCTCTTGTCAGCTACTTGGTATTTGCCCCACAACTAATAGCACAGCAACTGGCACATTGCCCAAATCAGAAAATGGTAGCTTCTACTAGCTGACAATAGGTTATAGAAAAAGGAAGTAATCTATTTAATGATAGAAGTTTGCTTTAAAAATTCACATTACTTCACATAAAGTCACCAAATTAGATCATGGTAGGATCTCATTTTTACAAAGAAAAAAAAAGGAAGATTGGAATAAAGCAAAAAAGAGTGTGGAAGGTGAATTAATGATTGTTCTTTTTGCTTTTTTTGTGTATATTTTCTGTTTTTTGTGTATTTTTGTGCTTATAATAGACACTGCTTTTGTAATTTCAAAAAAGGCAACAGAATTAAATAAGAGAAATTGTATTGAAAAAGTGAAAATATAGCTTTAAAAAATATTTTTAGGTCTTTGTTTCTCACTATTCCCCATGTTTCAAATTCAAAATGCTTAGGAGTTTAGAATAGAACACTTTTGGTTCATTTATGTTATAATTATATTATAATAACATATTTAGCAATTTTAAAAGAGATACACTTGTTCACATATACATTTATGACTCAATCTGTATTGCCTCAAATTTTCTCCACTCAAACACAACTGGTTTTGTTCTTTCTGTTCCACTCCATTGCTTGCCCATATATAAACAAGTACTACATGTTGTAATCATAGAGTATATAGAGATGTTGTGTGCTTTTTTCACTTAACATTTTTCACATTGCCCCATAGTCTCCATATCCATGACTTTTCCCAGCTGTTTGGTAATCTTCTATTAAGCACTGTGATGTTATTTGTTTCCCTAAGTTTGAACATTTCAGACACTTCCCCATTTTAAAAGCATGGACTAACCACACAACCATAAAGTTTTGTGCAAATATATAAAAACCTTTTTCTCCTTGTGAACTGTTTCCTTAGAATAAAAATTTTTCAGAGGTACAAGTAATATTTTTCTGGTTATTAAAATTTATTTCCAAATAGTTTTTCAAAACATCTCTATAGATTTACAAATACACTCGCTTGGCAGCTGTGGTAGTTTGTTGGTCTTCTGGTCCAGTCTCACATTCTCCTTATTATCATTTTAATTTGTATTTCTCTGATCACTAGCAGGTTTAAGCATTGTCACTTCCATGCTCACTTTTTATGTTTCTTCTAGTAGCTCTGACATTTGGAAATAAATGCAACCTTTTCAAGTGTAAGGGAAGCAGATGAAGTTCCTTAGTCATCGGTTTTTTTTTGTTTTGTTTTAAAACTAACAAAAAGTATTCATTCTACTTTTGAATTGTCCCCAAAATGCCAAATGCTGCAATTGGAGATCAGAAATAAAAAGCAAATCCATCCATTGTTTTGCTTTTGCGCCATCTCACCCTCAAAAAAGAAACTGAGGGCCTTGATATGTCCTTGCTGAACATTCTGAGACCTGAGGCACCAATTCCACAGTCTCCTGGAGGAACTGGTTGTTGAGACAGTCGAAACAATCATACTTTGGATAACGGATTGAATTACTAACCAGAATCAACCATTTATGGGCCAGTTAGTTTGGTTGTTATAGCAACAAAACTTGATTTGGCATTCAGTTATTCAGTCAATAGTTGAGCAGCATTCAGCCAATGACCTGCAAATAGTACATGCTGTCGATAATGAAGGCTGCCTTTCCTTTCTCAATAAACCTTATGCCAAAGTCCATCTGAAAATGTTCAGGGGTTAGTATTTCAGGTTTGAAGCGTCTCTCCCTCCCCTTACCACCTGCCCCTGGAAATGGATCCAGGCCTTCTTCTGGATATTGGCATTAGCTTAAGTCAGAAATTATACAAAGATGTGCACAGCAGCATAGCTGGATAGAACGCTGTGTCACTCGTTAGATCCCAACTTTGGGAAGCTGAGGGGATTTAATTTGCTTTACTCAGTTTTATAGGAGAACCAGAGAAAATGGCTGCCCTGGAGGATCAAGTAGTTTCTCTCCTTTCTGGCACTTCCTGAGTTTTGCTCTTACATTAATCATTCTGAATGTGACTCTCCCTCATGGCCCATTGAACTGTGGATCAATCACAACATTTTCAAAGTGCTGTAATTTCATACATATTTCAACACAGACCTAAGAGGTTCCATATACGTTGACCATTCCGGGCAAATGCTTCATAGACTAGTAACCTAATATGCTTAGTAATCCCTTAGGGAAGCAAGTGCAGTAGTTAGCTGCAGCTCTAGAGGTAGATCTCTACCTGGATGTCTGTTCCACTTGTAAGAAGTTTTACATTCTATCTTTAGGCAACTGTTACTTACACAATTACACAAAAATGTATAAAATTTTTCATCCAAGAACCTATTTTGAATTAACATTTAAAGTGTATATGCATGCATTTAAGAAGTCATAGAATAATAAAAAAAATTTTGGGGGGAAGCCACTGCTTGATTAAAGCCAACTTATAGGCTCCACCAACAATAAAGAAGCTATAAACATTATCTCCTGTTGCTCATGTGGCAACATTAAAAATGTGTTGCCACCTGACATGGTGGCTTACACCTGTAATCCCAGCACTTTGGGAGGCTGTGGTGGGTGGATCACTTGAGGTCAGGAGTCAGCCTGGGCAACATGATGAGACCCCACCATTAATAAAAATACAAAAATTAGCCCGGTGTGGTGGTGGATGCCTGTAGTCCCAGCTACAGGCTGAGGCAGGAGAATCGCTTGAACCTGGGAGGCAGAGCTTGCAGTGAGCCAAAATGGCTGCTCTGTACTCCAATCTAGGTGACAGAGTGAGACTCCATCTAAAAAAACAAAAATGTTGCACCGAATCTAATATATCTTCCTGTGGGTGCTTCCACAAGCTATGGTATATATAATCTAGATTTATGTTCTATTTTTTAAAAAATCTAAATAAAATTTTATTTTAATGTTTTGATAGGTCATTTTATTTTTGCTAATCTTTCTGCAGAAAGACAATGCTGCCAACAAACCATCAACCAATGTATGATGTACATTTTGAGGGCATCTATTTGCTTTTCCAGTAGTAGGGATGGCTTTGATTCTTTTACATATTATTCTACTTTCTGTCTCCAACCAAAGTATACATAGGGGAAATGCTCAGCCAGAATTTAAAGTACAACACAGCTAACTGACCCACAAAATGATTGAACCCAGAACACCAGCTTGATCAGTATGCCAAGTCAGTTTTCTGTTACATGGTAGCCTTTTAAATAAAGAACATGGCAAGCTGGAGTTGGTTAGTCAAACTCATTTTCCTTAAATCAAGGAAGAACTAATAGTCTCTTGTAATGAATGTCTCTTTTTTTCCATTGGCTTTGTTATTGACTACATGCCTGAACAATTTAGCAAATTTAATGCAGCAGATTTTACAAAGAACTTTTTTTGACCTGTCATAATATTAAAAAGCCAAGAGTTTGGGTAATAGTTTCTGACTATTTTGATAAAGGGATTATATTTTTAAACTCTCAGGTAATAACTTTGTAGCTTTCTTTAGCCCAGAATATCTAATCATGGAAGATCTCTGGAGACAGAAAGAAGTTTTCTAGATATGAGTCCCTCTGTTTTTTAAAAGGACACATTCTATTTTTATAAACAAGTCTCAAACTGAGGTCACAGATAGAGTTTCAAGAGTCAAGGTCATCCAATTTGGGGCTTCAATTTTTGATGTTAAGTTCCACAGTTGATACTGATATCCATTTCCCTCTCCCTTTTTGTCTCCCTCTCTTGGTTTCTAAAATTGTTTTCAGTATCAAATGTTTTCTTTTGTCTTTTCTTGCTGCATTTGGAATGAGGCTAACTTCCTTCTGGCCTTAAGACTGCCTGTAGGGAGGGATTTGCACACAGGGTTGGGCAACCTCCCCAAACAGGATGATGAAAATTCCCTCAAGCCCTTCTTCTAGGCAGGTTCCCCTGATATCCAATCTTCGAGTTCCAGCCAAGTACAAAATGCAGATCTCTAAACACTTGATTCTTTCTTTGAAGCTATCTGCCCTTGCCCATATCATTTTGCATTCCAGGGTAGAGAATAAAAATTCTTTTTGGTTATAACTGAGAACATGAAGTGTTTGGTTTTCTGTTCCTGTGTTCATTGCTGAGGATAATGGCATCCAGCTCCATCCATATCCCTGCAAAGGACATGATCTCATTCCTTTTTATGACTGCATAGTATTCCTTGGTGTATATATACATTTTCTTTATCCAGTCTATTATTGATGGGCATTTGGGTTCCATGTCTTTGCTATTGTGAATAGTGCTATAATATACACATGCATGTATCTTTATTATGGAATGATTTATATTCATTTGGGCATATAACTAGTAATGGGAGCTGAACAATGAGAACAAATGGACACAGGGAGGCGAAAAACACACACTGGGACCTGTCAGGGAGGAGTGGGAGGGAGAGCATCAGGATAAATAGCTAATGCACGCACGGCTTAATACCTGAGTGATGGGTTGACAGGTGCAGAAAACCATCATGGTACACATTTACCTATGTAAGAAACCTGTACATCCTGCACATACATCCCAGAACTTAAAAGGAAAATAAAATTAACTTTTTTTAAAAAAACCAACAAATACATATTCATTTAAATGGGAAAAAATCTTTTTTGTTTAAACACTCTCCTGTCCATATTCAGTCTTTTCATTCCTATGTCCTTTCCATGATTCCTTCTTTGGATCTGAACCACTCCAAAAAAAGGATGGTGCCGGGCATTTGATATTCATGGCTTATATATCATGACCATTTAACCATGTCATTTAGCTACTTAGGTCAGTCATTAGTCTTATCAGTTTAGCTGATGTATTTTAAAGCTTTCAAATCTTGTTTAGCTTTAGTTTCCGCTAACATAAAGAGAAAATATGGGCAGATATGAAATGCAGTGCTACAGATAAATGGATTTATTTAAGAGCCAAGTAGAAGATGACTTTTCTTTCCAGTAAACGTCTTATCTGTTCTAAGTTCCCAATGAATTTTAGTGTGATCATGTGGGCAGATGAGTGATCTAACACATGGTGTGACCGTTTTCAAAACAAACATATACGGATGATTCAGGGTTGATAACCAAACATGCTCTGTTCTTGACATATCAGACCATTGTCAGAAAAGGAAAAGGGCTTACTTTGGAAAGAGACCTCACTTTTTGGCCCCACTCTCTGATGATGAAAAGCCCTTTATGTTGGAATTGTCCTTGTTCTGCTTCCAGTTGCGTGACCTTGAGCAAGTCACAACCTCCATGTTTGTTTATTTAACACTACATGAGTAAATTAGATTTTCATGACCCTTTCAGTTAAAGAATCTAGAACTATATATAGAGCAAAGAATCCATAAATTCAGAGGTAATGAAGCCATTTTATTTTTCATTGTTCGTTTGTCAGCCACAAAATTAACATGAGTTGGGTTGGTGTTAAATAGAAGACCCAGTCCAAGTGAGATTAACTGAGACTAAGAGTTAAGTGGACACCCAGTTGACCTCTGAGTACTCACTGATCAGTGCTGCTCCGTGAATGCACTTTCCAGAAACTTAACACAGCATGTTGTGCTCATGAACCCATCAGCCAACTGAATATCTCCTAATAACAATGAATGGCCAAGCCATTTCCACCTTTCACAAGTTACTTTAACTCTTCTTTCTTAACAAGAAGGAAACACTACTGCATCCAAGACATTGCTTGGGCCAGTGTGTGGGATGCATTTGTTGTACTACATTTTTAATGATCAAACTGTGAAAAGTTCTTGGCAATAAAGCAGACTACAGAACACACAGGAAAATGTGATTTTTAAGGGCAAAGAAAAATCTCCTTTCTTTTTACAATAGCAAAATATTTTGGGTCAGGTTCTTTGACTAAAATTCAATTCCCCAAAAGCCTCTAAAGTTTTCTCATCATTTAAAAAAAAATCAGAAAACATTTCTATTTAAACAGCACAACTCTAACTCCAATAGAACCTGCATAGTTTTCCCAACAACCCTATCAATGCAATAGTGTTATGCAGTCTGGGAATAAATGAAATTCATTTTTAGCTTCACCATAGTCTTAAGCCAAGTGATATTGCCAACAATGCAGCAAAGATTAGCTCTAATGGAGAAGAAATGACAGCCTGAAGAATTTCTTCTCAAATTTCTTCCAACTGTCAGTGAGTCAAAACCACAAAGAGTAACTGATTCAACAGCCCAGAAAGAGATGAGGAGCTGAAAAACTTCCAATACCTGTCAAAGAAACTTGTAGTCTTTCTTACATTTTGAAATTAAGTTTTACTTATGTCAACCCCATCAGCACAAAGGAATAAACTAACACTCTGTTTATATGACACCACACCAACCAGGCAATTCAGTGGGCAGTGAACTCAAATCCTTTGATTGACTCAATTTTTTACTTTCAGTTTGCTATTTCATTACATTTAATTGGCCACAATCTTAAAATGGACATATTCTTTCAATACATTCATGTGGTATTTGATCAATAACAACTTTCTGCCCCAGTTAGTCCCAGAGATTGCAATAACATGCTTTCAGTTCTTAATCTGTGTTAATCATGTAAATAAAAATCAATGCCTGCAATTCTATATGTAAAAGTAGCACACAAACTTTGTTGAAAATTGTACTTATAATCTTCTATTCAACATGGAACAACCTATGTTGTTTACTGTCTTGAGAGTTTGAGTTAGTAATCAAAATATCCAACCCACTTCTTTGAGCCAACTTTATTAATGTCTCTGTGCTGAGAGAGATTGAGAAAAAATCAGTTTAAGTCTGGTGAATTTTTTACTGATAAAAAATTTTCCCACTTTTGAGAATTAATCTTTTCTAAAAGACACTACAGAAATGTACTCCCATGAATGATCATTACATGTATAAAAATAGTCAAATAATGTACTAAATGAGAGAAAGTGATTTGAAATAGTCCCCAGATATTTGAAGTACATTTTTCCCCAATGGTAATAATCCACTTAGGTTATAATTGCTTAGCTGAACTGAATTAGTTAAAAACAGAAGCTATTTTTCAGGGAAAACAAACTGCAATGGCTCTTAATTGCTACTAACATTTATTAATAGTTTCAGTTTATTTCATACAGACTTTTATTTTCTTTTTAAAATTAATATTTATTTTTTGTATTTTTATTGGCATATCATAGTTGCACATATTTGGGGGTACATGTGATACTTTGATACGTATATCCAATGTGTAATGATCAAGTCAGCGTCATTGGGATATCTACCACCTCAAGCATTTATCTCTTCTTTGTGCTGGGAACGTTACAATTCTCTTTTAGCTATTTTGCAGATTTTTATTTTCAAGGGTATTATTTGGAAAGATGTCATTTTGTCTGGCCTAAGCCAAAACAGCACTTCTAGCTGAAAGCAGCTCTCAAAATCAGTCATGATTACCCATAGGAAATAATTATTTTATTGGGGTTGGACTTTGTAGATTCAACTACTTTAGAGAGAGCAAATATCCCACCACTGCATAGGATGATACAAACAACACCCAAAAAGAGAAGGACAGAGAATTCTTACACGTTAATGGTCTAGTCACATTTTATTTCCTTTCCTTCTATACATGCCCCAAATCATACAACAGGGACAATACTCACTACAAGAAAACTATATCCATGAACCTCATTCTCATAGACACAACTATCAAATGACCTTATGTCAGAGAATAACATGTCACCAGTAATGAAGGAGGCAAGGATTGTCAGCAATAGCTCGTACCTACTGAAATATCCATAGACATTATTGTGTTATTGTAATATTTTGAGCATATTCTTTTTAATTAAAGGTGAAATATTAGTTCTGCACTTAAAATACATATCACAACGTATTTGGAAACATTGTTACAGTAAATGATTCCAGATGTTCTCTGACAAGTCATGAGAGCCCATTTGAGAAAAACTGATATACAGTCATGTATGTGCGTGTATAAGTTAAACTATGTTTACATATACATTTATGTATATCATATCCAGGCAGACAGACACACACCCATATACATTCATACACAATGACAAGAAAATAAACCAGAGTAAATGTGGAAATTTGGGGAAAGAAATTGATAACTCTCCATAAACAATTTGCTAAAGTAAATCACTGAACTTAATGGTTGAAATGAAACACACAAGGGAGCAATTAGGTAGAGTAATGCAAAAGCAAATAAATAAGACCAAACTTCAAGCAAATATAATGGTTCTTCAATGCTGCTGATAAGTTTCAAGAAAAGTTAGCTTGACTAGTTAAATCTCAGGAAGGAGCAGTATCATGAACATCTTCAGAATCTAGATGGAGCTATAAGTCGATAGTATTCAAAATCAAAAGTAAATATGGGGAAAATAAAACTTTACAAAGTAACTTCAAATAGACTCAGAACAAATATTAAGGTTTAATATTTTTACAAAGAATTAATAAAAGAACTAAAATATGACAATGGTTATTTAAATTAGTAGAAAACACTGACTTATATTTTCTGAGTTCAATATTTAATTATCTTCTCCAAGACACATTTTTAAAAAGTTTGGGATACTTAAGAAAGATGAAAAGACATTAAAAAGCATTTTAATATTTTAAAGAAGGTATTATTCTTTTAAAATGACACCGATTTTTTTTTCTGACTGTAAGAGCAATAATGGCTTATTGTAGAAAATTTAGATGAATAGAAATGAATAAAACTAAAATTCAACACTCTGTAGGTGGAAATATCCAAAGCAATAAATAAATTGTATATGGATTGGAATAAAAATAACTATATATGTATATAGATTGAAAAAGAACAGATAAGGACATTTACTTGGAAGTATGTGAACTAATACAAGAGTCAGCAAGGTGGGCCAGGCAGAATATTAGCATACAAAAATTAATAGCTTTCTATTACACAAGCAAAAACAGATTAGATATGTATTATACTTTTAAAATATCTCATTTTCAAAAAGCAGTAAATCTTTTTCAAGTTATAAATAAGTAACAAGTCATGGCATAATCTATAAAGCTTTTTGAAGGCCTTAAAAGAGAAACAAGTGGAAAATAAAATATATTTAATCAATAGGAATGCTCAATGTTGTATCTTAATAACTCAAATTTCATAAAATAAATGAAATCCCAATCAAGGTCCCCCAAGGTATTTCATGAAACTTGATAATTTGATTTTAAAGTTCATATGGAGGAGCAAATACTTAAGAATAAGCTGAGGCAGGAGAATGGCGTGAACCTGGGAGGCGGAGCTTGACGTGAGCCCAGATCACACCACTGCACTCCAGCCTCGGTGACAGAGCGAGAGTCTGTCTCAAAAAAAAAACAAAAACAAACAACCATAAAAACAAAACAACAACAAAAAAGAATAACCAGGATAATCTTGAAACTGAAGAAAGCAACAAAGTGATACATTCAACTAGACACCAAAACAAAGTATAGAGATGTAATTAAAGTAATAACAAAGCAGCATGGTACAAGACAACATGAATTAATCTATAAATCTGAGTTGAGTTCTGAACTTTCCATTTTGGATATATGGAAAGTTGTTAACTTTACTTAGGTGTGTGTGGTAATTTAATGTACATCCAAGGCCAGCATTTCAAATGAGTGGGAAAAGATGATAAGCTGAATCAATGTTTTGGGAAAATGAAAGGATGTAGAAGTGGAGTTCTACTTCAAATCATAAAATGAAATAAATTTTGGCTGAATTAAATAAAAATATTCATTCTTAATAATGAATACAGTGCAGTGTATTATGGCTTTACAGGTAAGGAAGGCTTTACTTAGCAAAACACAAAAAACAAATCCCATAAAAAAAAGAATGACATATTTGTCTAAATTGAATTTTAAAGTTAAGTGAAAAAATAATCATTACCTTCGGAGCATGTCAACATGTATACAGATAATCAATTATTATTCAGTAAAATATGATGTATTTTATATCTATATACCCTTCAAAGTCAATAAACTAAAGACAAACAACACAGCAGAAAAATGGGCAAGGAATACAAGCAAGTGTATAACTGACTAGTAAACATAAAACTATGTCCTACTTTACTAACAGTTAGAAAAGTTACAATTAAAATGATTTACCATATTTTAATCTCACAGAGAGGCCAATGCAAAAGTTTAATAATATCAACTGTCAACAAGGAATTAGGGCAATATGTGCTCTTTGCACAGCAAAGGACAGTGCAAATTGGCACAGCCATCTTGGTGGACAACTTGCCAAGCTCTGTTAAAATTGGAAATGTGTGAACCTTAGATTTGTTTGTAGAATAAAAATTGGAATCAAATCGAATAGCCATTATTGTAAGGATGGGAACTAAAGAATGAAGTAGATTTTTTCGTATACTAGCATGACAAATCTCTTAAGTCATGGTTAGGTAAAAACAAAAAGGACAAAAATCAAAACAATGAAAAGCAGATCACAAATGGGTATACTACAATATGATATTTTGGGAAAAATACAATGAAAAACCAAACTCTATAATTTTACAAATGTAAATACAGAGAAACATTCTAGATGGATGCACATGAACTTCATAGCAATGAATTTTATAACAATGATACCCTATGGAGGATGAAAGGGGATCAAGACATGGAATAAGGCCAAACACAGCGAAATTGTATCCTAGGATGCCTGGGACAATCCACATTTATTCTTGTTTCAATTACTCGTTGACTTAATTATTCCCCAATTGCTTTTCCTTTTACACCATTAGTCCTACATTATACTTTTGGAACAATAAGAATAATAACTAGCATATATTAAATGCTGCCAGACATTATTCTAAAAGCAGCTGTAGATTAATTTATTTATGTTCCACGTAAAGATTGTATTTTTCAGGACAGCTATAACAAAATTTCTCATCCTACATGCTCTTATAACATGATGTTTACATCCATCTCCATCCCATTGAGAGGCAGGATCCGTGTTCCCTTTCCTTAAATCTGAGTGAATCTGTGACTACAGTGAAAGTGACACAATGCAACTTCCAAGACTAGATCATAGGGATAATGCAGCTTTCACCTGGAACTGTTAGAACATGTTCTCTTAAAATCCAGCCACCATGCTGTGAGGAAGTCCAGGCTGCATAAAGAAGCCACTTCTAGCTGTTCTAGCCAAAAATCTCAGCTGATCTGTATCAATTATCTATTGCTTTCTGATAAGTTATTTCAAAATTTAGTGGCTTAGAACAACAGCAATTGCTTTACTATTATGTCTCATGGTTTGAGGGGTTGACTTGGCTTAGCTAGGCAGTTATTACCCAGGGTTTCTTACGCAGTTGGAGTAGACAGTGCCTGGGCTGTAGTCATCTCAAAGGCTCCCCAACTTATATGGCTGACACTTACTAGTGGCTATTGTCTGGGACTTCGTTTGGAGCTGTCTGCTGACCTATATGTCTAGGATTCTTTATGGTGGCTGGGTTCCAAGAGTGAGCATCTTAAAAGAAAGCCAGGCAGGAGCTGCACAGTCTTATGAGCTAGCCTTGGAAGTCACCTACCTCCACTTATGTCATTCCTTATTGGTGAGACAGTCAGAGTTCTTCCCAGGGTCAAGGAGAAAGAGTATATATTCCACTTCTTGGAGAGGGAGTAGCAAAATCACACTGTAAGAAGAACATGAAGGATGGGGGATATTATTCTAAGCATTTTAGGAAAATACAATCCACCACAGTCCACAATAATGCCATTATCATATCCACCTTACAAATGAGAAAACTGAAACGCAAAAAAACAAACAAACAAACAAAAACAGTAAGTTCATTTGTTCACAGACACATGTCTAGTATGTGTTAGAGATGAGACTTGAACTCAGGCAGTTTGATTCCAGAGCCTAAATTATTGATCTCAGTTTTGTGCCATGCTATCCACTCTAGTAGAAGCACATTTTGGGGTGAGCATATATGAGAGAATTTGATTCCATCACATTTAACAAATACTGAGATAATATATGTGAAACATTTAGAACTGGTCCTGGTGCATACAGGCTTTCAACAAATATTAGTTATTTCCCAACTGGAAGATGAGGATTCTTGTTACACACAGGTATGTATAGAAGGTGAGAGGGGAATGAAGGGGAAGAGATGTTCCAGGTAAAGAAAAACTATATTAAATTGGCTTGAAGAGTAGATGGTTTTTTATTATATCATAGAAGTTTTCAGCAGGTTGAAAGTCTCCCTACTACAGCCAGAACTAATTTTGGTTCCGACCAGAGGATAGAGAGGCATTTTTTTAAGTATCTGTGTTGTGTCAGGCACTGAAATAGCTGCTAGACATTCATCATCTCATTCAAGAGAAGAAACAAAAGGCTTCTAGCTGGAAGAGATTTACAATTTAACTACAAGAAAAAAAAATCAGGATATTTTACATTTCATCAGTAAAACCTTCCTTGATCCTACCAGCAGGAATTAACATTATCTTCTGAATACTTTACAGAACTTTATTTGTGTTACTATAATTATAATGTTTTCTAATTTAGCATTTAAGTGTAGTTTGATCTCCCTCTGGGCCAAAAAAAAACTAAGCTTTATTCATCTTCATGTTGCCTACAACATCTTGCATATAGTTGAGTTTCACTTAAAAGAAATAAAATTTGAAAAAATGGCTTGGTTTTGAGCATAAACTTACATAAAGATCTAATACCTTGAGTCTTTAGTAAATCTCAATAATATTTTATAGTTTTAAGCTTAGAATCTAGACAAGTTAAATTAATTTCTTGATATTTTTTGTTTCATAATACTATTATAATAATTTCACTTTTTAAAAAATTGTGTTTTCCATTTGTTGCTAGTATGTGAAAATTTAATTGATTTTATATATGGACTTTGTATTCATATATTAATTCTGATAATTTGTCTTTAGTTATTTTTGTATTTTCTATGTATACCAACATTTCATCCATGAATAACAGCAGCTGTATTTCTTTCTCTAATTTTTAATTCATTTTATTTATTTTTATATTCCTTACTGAATTGACAAGGACTTCCTTTACATTGTTGAATAGAAATTATCATAGTAGGCATTCTGTTTTTTGTTTCATGAGGAAACCTTTTAGTATTTTGCTATTAATTATAATGTCTGCTCATGTTATTTTGTAGATTTCTGTTGTGAAATTAATAATGTTTCCTTCTATTTCTTGTTTGTTGAATGAGTGTTGAATTATGCCAAATTAATTTTTTGCATCAAGGTGACTATGACTTTTTTTCTTTCCTCTGTTAATGTGGTGAATTACATTAATTTATCTTTAAAAAATGCTAAACTACCCTTGTCTCTGGGGAAAAACATCTTAACATGGTCTGATATATGTATGTATGTGTGTATACACATATACAAACATAAATTCATGTAGATTTTCATATATGTATCACAGAATTTTATTTGCTAGTATTTTGTTTAGAATTTTGGCATCTGTGTGCTTGAGAGAAATTGGCTCATAGTTTGGTTTTTTTGTAATGCTCTTGTAAAGGTTGGTATTTAGGGCATGTTGGTCTCATTAAAAGAGTTCAGCTACATTATATTTTTCAAAAGACACAAAAGGAGAATTTTTAAAAGCCACAGAAGGGGAGGTACCGTTTTCAAAATATATAACTGATAAGGGATTTATACACTGAATAGAGAACTTCTGAAAATCAATAAGAAAAATAAGATTAAACATTATAATGGAGGAAAAACATGAACAGGCATAACACCAAATAGAAAAATCCTAATGACCAACAAACATATGACAAAATGTCAAACTTTAATAACTTTCTGGAAAACAGTAAGTTGAAACTAAAAGAAGATACCAACTACTGCACATATTCCCCAGACTGAAAAAACATTTAAAAGTCTGAGAGAATAACAAGTACCAAGTATTTTAAAAACTATGGAGTAAAAGGAATTATCATTTATGATTGGCAGATATATAAATTGATAAAACTGTTTTTAAAAAACTGGGAACATCACCTATTAAATTGAAACATACACATATCCCAAAGCCCAGAAATTCTACTCCTGGGCATATACTCTAGAGAAATGTAATTATATGTGTGTCAGAAGAATGTACAAGAATATTTATACAGCATTGACTTGTAATAGCAACAAACTAGAAATAATCCAAATAGCCATCAACAGTGGAGTGGATAAATAAACATGGTAAGATTTCCAACAAATGAATAAAATAAAGCAATAAAAATGTGAGATTGGAGCAATATATAATAACAGAGGTGGAATTAACCAATATAATATCAAGTGAAAGAAGAAATCCTCAAAAGAATAGGCAATGAATACATAGGGATGGGGCTTCAGGGATGCTGTCAGTATTCATGTCTAATCTCATTTAGTCATTGTACTAAAGCTCACTTCATAATAATCCAGTATTCTGTACATTTAAATGTATTTTTCTGTGCATATGCTGTATTATACACGTGTCAAAATGTTTATACACATTTTTAAAAGAAAATAATTTACATTATATGTTTATGAAAGCACATACAGGCAGTAACAGTGCTAACCTTCAGAGGTTAAACTTAGAGATGCATAACAAATATAATTGTGTCTGATGATGTATATCTTCAGCTATTTGTCATAATCTTCACTGATTTTTTTGAGCAGTGAACTTCTATGTCATGATTTAAATGACAATAAACTCAGCACAAAATGCAAGTTTTATTTCTTTAAGAAATTAACTTATTAATAAATATGCTAATACATAAGCATATATGCTTATATAATAATGGTTAATTTGTTCTTATTAACTCATACTTAATAATATAATTTAATAAAGACAAATTAACCATTAGGAAAAGGATGCTTTTTATAACTCAGTTAAAAATAAGATTAATCCTATTAGTCTGAAAGAGACCACTATGTAATATTAGTCATGTATTCTGGAATATGTTGTATTTTGTTGGCACAAAATGAGTAGGAATGTAACTAAAGAGACATCTTTACAGGTCTATCCAGCCAAAAGCAAGTGTTTTTTTTTTTCTCAGAATTGAATGAAATAATTCTCTATATGTATTGAGATGTGCTTCTTTGTAGTTCAGGTATGCTTTTTGAGAAAGATCAGAAATACTCCCAAGAGAGCATGAACTTCAGAATCATGTAGAGATGGGACTCTACATGAGTTATTTCAGTTTTCTGAGCCTCTGTTTCCTTATTGTTAAAAAAGGAGATAAGATTAGGGAACGCTCAGGTTTGCTATGGTTATTTACACTGAGGAAATAAGATATGGCATATGATACACACATACTAAATGCTAGAAACGCGCTTTCCAGTTAGGGTCTTTTACAACCTTGTGACTCCATATCTAATATAAACGTAAAATCTTTGGTTTAGAATTTAATACATTCATGTTACACAAAATTCTTGCACCCAACCTCATTTTAGAAATTCTAGAAATAAGGAATAATATTAAAAATAAACTCATAATGTTACAGTCAGGCATTTTTACAAATAAGTATGTGTATTACGAACTTCAATTTGAATCAAATTTAATGCATATATTGATTACCTTATACAAGCCATTTAGGAAGATGTCAAAAATATAACTTGAGGAAAATCTGATGATCTTCAACTCTATTTCAGGGCCAGGAGTAATGAGTTGTAAAAAACAAAACACAAAACAAAAACTGTACTTAAAATCATACAAAGTGGTTTCTATTCTTATGAATTTCACTAATCAGCTAGGTGACCTTATACAGTTCATGTATCTTCTTTGAGTATGAGATTTCTTTACTCTAAAATGTGGCTAAAAATGCTTGCTTTGCTTTAAAACAAAAAACAAAACATATTTTCTATAAGAATTTAGTGAGAAAAAAGTGAAAATAGCATTTGATTAGGAATCTAAAGATCTCTGGTTTAATGAAAAAAATGAAAAAGACATTTGGTAATTTTGGACAAAAAGTAAAAGGAGTGTATCTACTTTAAATATTCAATGGATCTCCTTCAGAAAAAAAATTTCTAAAACACTGGAAGGATAAAAACAAATAAATGTTTCAAAAACACTATGCTGTTTAGAGCTTGGTTTGCTTCATCATTTTCTCCCTGAAGTTTTTATTCTCCCCCACATAGACAAGAGTCAGGAGGGCACTCTTCAGGGGATAACAGCTAACCTTCCACATTGCAAGGCAGAAAACCAAGCCTGGCCCTGAGCAGATCATGAAGTCTCTCTAAACCTTGGTATTACATCTACAAAATCAAATGGTTAGAATACAATTCCTCCAAAGTTCTTTCTAACTCAAACTCTCTATGATTGCATTTGAGGACAAGCTTCAATCATGGGACAATGACTGTCACTTTATATTGGCATAATAAAATCTCTTTGTGAACCAGATTTAGGATAAAATAAGAGAGTGAAACAGAACTTGAAACATTAGACAAACTTAATCAGAATTAGCAATTTTAATGCTTGCAAGTCCACAAAACATCTGTGCAAAGCTTTTCTCTAAATGAAACAGTCTACGTGAAAGCCCTTTGGAAGGCATAATATGCTATACAAATGTGAAGTATTATGAACATCATCATCTCCTTCAGTTGAGCCCATAGACTTGGCATAAGTAGCCCATACATTTCAGCTGTAACCAATCACCCTGGGTGGGCATGGCGGGGCGGGAGGAAGAGAAAAGGGAAAGTGGATTTGTTTCTCCTGCTTTGTAGTTTCTCCTTATTCTCTGAGCCTGTATGTCTGTGACATAGTATAAGCAGGTTTTTCTTGTTTATTTTTGCAAGCATTAAGAGGTGATTACTTTCTAATAGATAGACAAATAGCTAATCAAGTCTTTTTATGTGTTTAGTTTTAGTGAATAATCACTTTAAATTTGCATTTCTTTATTTGAGAGATTTTTAGACAAAGCAGGTGGTATGGTACATATTTTACCATCGTATCCAATATTTTCCATATGCTAGCTTATTTCTTTTCTAAAATAAACTGTAATTTGTATAAAATCCTTCTAATTGGTAAGTGCTTTAAAACAAGAATTGCTAGTTATGAGTCACTGCAATGATGTTAGACTGCGTGGGAGTTTTATCTGCATTTGGCCATAAGAGAAACTGAGGAGTTGACACAAAGAGCAATAACTAGACCTCCCAGCCAGTCTGCAGAATGCCAAATATTTGGAAAATAATAATGGTAGAATTATAATTTGGGAGATGCCTGAGAATGAGAAAGCCTCTCTGCATAGATACCTAATCCCCAGCAAGTAAATTTGTGCTGTCTTAAAATCATATAACCTGGCTTAATGGCTTATTAGATGTTGCTTTTTAAATTGAATGTTGAATTGCATGAAGCTTTTAGAAAATAATTGTGAACAATTACAAATTAGGTTAAGAAGAAAAGGCAGGCCTAGCACGTGCTTAAAATTGTATTTTCATCAGATTTTATCTTTCTCATAAGAAGATAATTGCGTAAACATTGCATCTTGGCCTGGGGATTGAGGATGAGAGTGGCGACTGGAGAGAATCTTGCCTTTACGTTTTTCTTCTCCAATTTCCAGTCTTGGATAAGCCATTAGTCAAACTCCCTCATGGTAAGGGAGTGATAATGTCAATATCAAAACTTCCAGAGCTGTTGATTTCCCCAAAGGCTTACCAAAATTAATGGCTCATCTCAGCTTGGGGTAGAGGATTTGGAGCTTGAAATACAAGTCTTTCTCAAACTTCAGCATTTCTCATGTATCCTCTGATAATTATAAAAGGAAGTCAACTGGTGACGTTGGAATGCACATGATGTCAGTTGTAAAGTGATTAACAGTAATGTTTAGAGCTTCTGTGGCCCGGAGAGCTTTTAATGGCATTACGTAGCAAGTGCCATAGTATTACCCAGAAGGTGAAAGGAAGATCAAATTGGTGAGTAGGAGAATGAGGGCTGTTTCAATTTAAACTACAGCCAGAGAAACTCCTTTCTGCAATAAGAAACCCAATCCTTCACAAAGGCATGGAAGAGGAGAAAAGTTAACAACCAGTTATACTGTGGGCAGGGAATTTGTAGCACAAAGCGTTACACAGTGATTCCCTGAGTAAACAAAAGAAACCTAAAAAACATCAGTGGTCAGAACTTTGAAGCAAGAGGTAGACATTCCAACATAGACTATGGCAGGGAAATAAGAACAAAATGAATCAAGCTTGAATCAATATAATTAATAAATTATGCTATCAGAACCCACTGCATCATTAAGATAGTTTATTACGTACAACCTTCCATATGTAGCAGGGTAAAAATAATTTTAAAATTTGTTAACAGTAACAGCTAAATTTACTCTTAGGGTGAGAACAGCTTTTGTTAAGAAAATAACATTGTTAACTCACTTGGTATAGAAGGTGAAGTCCTGTGAACAGCGGAAGGAGGCAGCAAGCCATGAAGTCAAACTACTCTGCACAAGAAATCTTAGGAATGTTCAACCCTGGGAATGGTGAATCAGTAAAGAAAGGGATTTTAGAGGAGAGACAGAAGGCTAAAGTACATGATGGGAAACCATGGTCGAGAGATTCCAGTGAGAATCCCTGTGGGGAGGGGAAAATTGCCACCTGCCTTTTAAGAACAGAGATGCAGATAATCAGTTTTAAGTTGTTTCGGTTCTCCAGGCTGTTATCCTGAACCTGTCATACAGTCTGCTACATACAATTCCTTGCACAGAAAGTGTGTGGGGAATAACTGGCTGGGGATGGTGAGCAGGGCCTACAGGGGGTGAAGCAGTACAGAACCGTGGAAGCAGAAACTCAGAGACAGGGTGACTCAAAGAAATGTAAATACATTCTTCCCAGCCTTCCCCTACCCCAAAAAATCTCTGGGGCCATGATGACAGCTTCCCATCTCCAGCATCCCAGTCTCTCTTCTCTGCATTGCAAGTGTGGAGAAGTTAATATCCTGGGGCCACTCTCAACCAGTGTGGGGTTTGGAGGCACGTGGATAAATGCCCAACCTTCCTTTTCTCTCCTTTAGAGGGTAAAGTTTGAAGTGTTTCACATAGTTTCTGAAAAGGTCTCCAGCGAGACTGAGCTCTGTCTGCCCACAGTGGCAACATGCTCATTAACACACTCTTTGGCTTTATTCCCTTTCCTGTCCCACTTTCTTTACTCCTACACTTGTGCTTCCTGCCATCACATCTCATGAATACCTGCACCCAGTGCTTAACTTAGGGTCTGCTTTTGGGGAAAACCAAACTAAGACAGCCTCCCCTCGCTGTTCCTAGTCACACTATTCTAATCCCACTTCTGTTTCTTACCTTCAAAAAAAATTCTTTGCACAAGCAAGTATTTATACATATATGTATGTATGTTTATATATGTGCATATATATATGACATACACTTTTAACAATTTCTCAACTATCCAAAATAGAAAAAGTCCATAACCTAAACAACAGCCTAAGATAGCTAAGTTTCTTTTATAAAAAGATACATCTGCACTTAAAAGAGAACGAATCTTACGTGGCTAATCACATTTTAAAATCATGCATAATGCAGGCCATTTGGCCTCCACTGTGTGGTCAATGGGTAGTCAAGGGCTCATTGTTCCTTAGTGGCTTGCTGTCTACTGTACTTATTTTATGTCAGTACAGTGTATAATTGATTGCACATACATGAAATATGTAGCACACTGGACTTCCAAGCAAGGTAGTTATTATATCTAAGGTAATAACTTCAAATACTTTAAAGTATTTGTTGTAAAAGATCGAAATTTTACATTAAATTGTCTTAAAATCAAGAACTTTAATAACATTTGATTTTAATGGTGCTATGTCTTAAAAGTTATTTTAGTGTTCAAATGTTTTGTTTATTGTACTGACTATCCATATGCTAAACCAGCAAATTAAGTTAGTTCTTTATAGCCTACTATTCCTTCTGTGGAACATGTGTTTTTCTCCAGCACATGGATGTGATATTTACTGTTAAACCTAGTACTTTTTGTTAAATTTTAAGAGATTAGTTTCTTGTGATCCTAATTTGATCTTATTACTGTTTGCCTAGAGTTGAACATAACCTTTCTAAAGTTAGATTCTAGGGTTAACGTGCTATGTTTATTTACAAATATGCACACATACACAGATATACATACACACACATACATACCTACTGTTTTATATTTACTATGGGAATTCAAAATGGAATGAATGTCATTTGGATCAGTAATCCAAGAATAACAACTAGTAGAATTCTCTTTTATCATTAAGTTTTGCAGGCAACTTACATTCAATACAATTATATTCAGATGATTGAGTGTCATAGGAACTACTCTTTTACCTCATGGTGAGTCAACTTATTTTAGAGGGGGATGTACAAAATCAGCTATGTTGTCATGGTTTTTTGGCTTCTTTGAGTTCTTGTGAAATGTCTTTGTATTTTCACATGATGTATCTTCACATTATTTTTAAATGCTGAGCAGAACATGAGATCATAGCTGCAATCAGAAACAAATATCAGGAACTCGTTTTAATGTCATCTCTATAGCAGGTGAACACTTCAAACTGTGTATTATTTTCCATCTAGAAATACTTTCAGCTTGTTTCCCTAATTAGCAATTTTAGTGGCATTCCTTTTTTGCCATCCCACTGATATATTCTGTGCATGGATTTCATTCCATCCTTCCTTATCAAAACTTGATCTCAAAATATATCTGGATTTAATTCACTCTAATATGTGACTTAGGGATATAATTTGTTTTCTGGAAATTTGAAAGTCATGGGGGAAAATTTACTTTGAGCATACAAAAGTTGGAAGCTGGGGGAAATTTAAATATATGTAAAATTGGTTTATTGAGTAGTTCAACATGGGTTATACACATGAAATATTTTCATTTTTCTCCTGTTGCTTTGTCAAATGTCACTTCCCTGTTCCTGAAGCACCTCTTGGAAATGTGCCACACCTCTCACTAAAAGTTCAGGCTTGTTTAAGACTCTGATCTCATATTGGCTTTCTCATTTGTTCCCTTTCCTCCCTTCACCTCTTTTCTCTCCCCAGTTGTCCAGCCTTGTGGCTTGAAATACTTGGAGTGGGGAGAAGGAATGGTCTCATTCTGGTTACTTCCTTCCCTGCCCTGTTTCAAAGCTCACTTCCCCCTGATTTGGGGGATTGGGAGAAGATACAGGGCAGGCAGAGATCTTTTGGGGTAATAGATTACCTGCTGCTGGTGAGAAGGCAACCAAGGTCTCAATATGACTCAGACTGATTCTGTCTGCTCTTCTGATATAAATGTCTCCACACAGATGCTGTGCATGCTTTCTTGGGAAGGTTTTCGGTCAGCCATCTTAGCCACTGGGTTCCCTCAAAAAGGGGCATTTTTGTCTCTCTTTAGTGTCTCTTAAGTAGTCCGTGTCCCAACCTCCCTTAGAGTGGGGCATCTCCCTTTCCCTCTCCCTGAGAGCTTTGAGAATTGGGATGAGATGGCCCTCTATCCTCTCCTAAGGCACACCAAACTAACATCTGTTATTGCCTCTCTGCTGCTAGATATTCCCTCAAGTCTTCTTCCTTTGCAGAAAATGTGCTGGCACCAATAATGAGCTTTACATATACCAACAAACTTCAAAGAATGGGCATCAAACCTTCCCTGGAACTCCCCTACCATGCTCTGCTCTTGTCCATTGGGGCCACTAGGACAGGACTTCAGTGAAGAATGGGATTCATGTCTCCTCATCTCAGGCGATCTCTTACTATACTCGCAGAGCTCTATAAACATCTCTTATAACATCCTTTGTGATAGAATTCTCAGATAGCCCTCAAGATTCCTGCCCATCGGTGTACATGCCCTCTGTAAAGTTCTGTCCTTGAGTGGGCAGAACTTGAGAATCCGATTATATATCACTCTTTGAATCAATTATTAATTATTGGATTTTGAGTTAACCAAAACGGAGATGTCTATATGGGCCCAATCTAATCAGTTTAGCACTTAAAAGGAACTGGCCCTCCCTTCATGAAGGCAGAAAGATTGGATGTATAAGAGGGCATGGCAGGGACCATGTAGCCAAGACCTGAGAATGACCTCTAGAAGCTGACAGCAATTCCACGCCAACAGCTAGCAAGACAAGGGGGACCTCAATGCTACCAGTTCAGGGAAATGAATTTGACAAACCTCCTGAGGAAGCTTAGAAGCAAATCTTTTCCTAGCTGAGCCTCCAAATGACGACGTGGTCTTGCTGAAACCTGGATTTCAGCGTTGTGAGACTAAGCAGAGAACTCAGCTGAACTGTACCCAAGGAATCTCTGAGATAATATGTTTATGTTTTCTTAAGCCATTAATATTGGCCATTAAGCCATTTGTTATGTAGACATAGAACTTGTAAACTTCTCTTTTCTCTTTCTGTTCTTCGATTATCCTAGAGTGAGGATTGCTGCTGGCATTATATCTAGGAGGTAACAAGGCCAATTCAGCAATTTTATAGCAAACCTAGGACTATCTGGATGAAATTCTTGATGACGCTCCTCAGAATGGTGGAGATTGGGGAAATGATTAAAACATCTTTGTCCTTAAGTAGGAGCCTTAATCACAATTCCAGAGCATCAACATATTAAACATGCACAACTGGATGTTTTAGTGGCTTCCTTACATTGTTCAATTCTATTGAGAGTGAGAGAGAGATTTGTGTGTGTGCGTGCGCGCGCATGTGTGTGTGTGTAAAACTTGGCTTAATTATGAAATTAACACAACGAAACACTTTTTTTGCACTATAATGTACCATACATTCATTCAGGCAATTAAAAGGTTGTAGCCCTCATTCAACATTTGTTGAGATGCCTCTCTGTGCCAAGTCTTTGAATTTGATCTTAAATATTTATAATTGAAGACAAATTGAGCCTCAAGTTGCTGAACCTCAAGGAATCAATTCATTCAACGAATTCAACAAATATTTACTAACTGTCCTGGAAATGAAACCTGAATAAGGGAAAGCCCTCATCACCTAGGAGTTCAGCATACTGAAGATGGTCCAATAAATATTGAAATACAATGACAAACCTGGACACACTATCAATGTCTGGACATGTCAGAACAACTTTGTAGAGGACTGTGTCTAAGTCAGGGCACTTTATGCAAAATTATGTGTATGTTTTTTTTTTCTTTTTAATGAGAAAAGAGTCCATAACTGCATCATATTTTCTAAGGAGTCCATGTCTAAGTTAACAAGGGAAGGTTGTCCTAATCAGAGGGAGTAAGATATGCAAAGACAAAGAGGCAACACAATATATTGCTTGGTCCAGGTAAGTGGATTGATGTGGTTATCTTACAGGGTATGTGTAGGTCATACTGGCATCTCTTCTCTTTTTATTGTGTGTTTTTTTTTTTAGAAGATCGCAAATACATGAAAATAATAAAAACTCTCAGTTGAGAACCAAGCAAAATAATCAAGGTTTTCCAAATTTAGGATGACTAATATCAAACAAGTACAAAGACCACTTGCTCCCAGAAAAAGTAAGAAAAAAAGAAAGCAGCTCTCCTCATATAAACTTTGTCCCATAAAACCAAGCTACAACCATTAGCAGCTTCTTTTATCACTTTGTATTAACTAAATTAAATTTTGGAACCTGGGCCTGTGTCCAATTTGAATAACAATTGTTTATTTTATATATATATTCATATATTTTATTTGTTGATTTGAAACAAATTTATACCACAAAAAATAATGGAATCTGAGACAACAGGAATTTGATCCCAAGAGGGATTTGGAGTCTGTTCAAATGTCTAACAAGTATTTTGCAACATACTTGCAAAGTCCCAGACTGCGTTGCTGGACCAAGTCTCTCTAGACAAAAGGTGTTCTGCAGCATCGAAGGTATATTTCCATCATTCACTCCAAAAGCTGCTTGTTTGCCTTTATTTATTTTGGTGGAGATCTAGTTTTGCATTAGATTCCAATTATTACTTTCTGGATTTAGGTAACTTGCAATTGTGTGACTTTGCCTAATGATATGGCAATTGAAATGTTGCTTACTTCTAAGACCTCTTCTTTATTAATAATAAGTATATTCCTAAGTATCTAGTGAAATAATCTAAAATTGCATACATTTCTATATTAACAATTTTCCTATGTCATAAAAATATTTCATTGGAAGTGAAGACCAAAAAGCAATGTAAGTACTAAATCTCAAGAATTTATCAACAGAAAACATTATAATTTTATAAAGACTATAAAACTATAATTATAATTATAACCAAGTTGTAATTATATAATTATTTAACTATAATTACAAATTATAATTATTCCTAAAAATTACTGTAAACTTTCTTCACAAATTTGTGAAACCAAATAATTCTTTCCCCATTACTAGCTTTTCCTCAACTCTCAAAATGTTCTGAACCTACACATATTAACTTTTTCAGAAACTTTTTTAATTTAATAGTGAGCAGAGCTTCCAAATGAAGTTAAGACGTATGACATGTGAAACATGAAACAATTTTTAAAGAGCCAGACTTCCTAAAGTCCCTGACATATCTTCACTCATGTTATGCTCCACTTCATGGTTGGATTAGACTGGTATGTGTGATCAATAGCCAGTTTCCTGAATCTTCCCATTGTGTCTGCTGTTCATGTGCATAATCGATCAGAGAAATTCCATAAACCATACTACTTTGTGTCTGTGTGCGTGCATATATATATGCACATAGGTCTGAAATGAGCAATCCTAACATAAGGTTTAGAAATGTCCAATAGCTATATAACCACAATTTTCAGAGTCATGGATCACCTCACCCATCTGATTTTATTCTGACAAGTTTCTAGGCCTGATAAAGACATAATGATGACACTACCTTCTCCTTCCAACCATTCCATTTTAGCATTACAGCAGTGCTTTGAAAGTGCTCTTCCGATTCTGATATTCCTCCTTATTCATACATCTTATTTACACATTTGGGAATTCACTGCTCCAGGATCAATGTTATCTCAGATCTTGACATCTTTCCACAACCCAATCTCAAGATGGTTTTCCCTTCCAGTTGACAACACTGACCTTTCCACCCATTGGGCTAAATAGTGGTAGCAAAATGTTAGGCTAACTTATACATTTCATAAAGTACCTTCTACTGGACAGAAATTTTGTTGTTCATAGACTTAAATATCAGGGGAATGAAAAATTTCTCCCTTTCTCTTCCCTAAATTCTGTACTTTCAGAACCAGAGAAACCCATATATATATCTATATATCATTCCATGACTCTGAAAATTGTAGTTATATAGCTACTGGACATTTCTAAATCTTATGTTAGGATTGCTCATTTCAGACCTATGTGCCTATGTATCTTTTATGAAGGAAGATTTGGATTACAAATCCAGACAATTACATCTGGTAGTGTTCTATAAATCAGAGGCCCCTGCTGTGTGTGGCATCTCTCAGAACATTGGATTTCAAACTGGAGCAAAAAGTTGTTAATGTTTTTGTATGTAGTGTCTTTTTTTTTTCTTTTTTTGAGACAGAGTCTCGCTCCGTTGCCCAGGCTGGAGTGCAGTGGCGTGATCTTGGCTCACTGCAACCTCCGCCTCCCGGGTTCATGCCATTCTCCTGCCTCAGCCTTCTGAGTAGCTGGGACTACAGGCACCTGCCACCACGCCCGGCTTTTTTTTTTTTTGTATTTTTAGTAGAGATGGGGTTTCACTGTGTTAGCCAGGATGGTCTTGATCTCCTGACCTCGTGATCTGCCTGCCTCGGCCTCCCAAAGTGCTGGGATTACAGGCGTGATCCACCGCGTCCGGCCTGTGTGTAGGGTCTTAAAACACTTATCTAATGGAAAGAGTGACCTAAGCCACCCAAAGTTACTGCATCACAGAGTTATCATGACAATATTATAACACAATACATACAAAATGCCTGATGTAGAGCAAGGCATGTAGCAGGTGCTCAAAAATAGATACTGAAGAATTAAGTCTTAGCCAACTTGTCCTGCCACATAATTTAATGGAAACACTGTGACAAGCTGAGGTCTCAGTTCTTTATCACAGAAGACTTGAGTATATGCTGCACATTGGTCACTTTCCATTATATTTGTTTTTAAAAAGCTATTGGTATATAATTGAGTACAATAAGCTACATATATTTAAGCCATATAACTTGTTGAATTTTAATACACCTTTGAAGCCCTCACCATGCTCAAGATAATTAACAAATCTATTCTCTTGAAATTGTTCTCTTGCATCTTGGTAATCCATTCCTCCTTCCCCTGCCTCCTTCCCTGGAAAATCACGAATCTGCTTTCTCTCACTGTTAAGTAGTTTACATTTTTGAGGCTTTTCTAGAATGGCCTCTAGAAACTGAGGCCCTCAGTCCTTCAACTGTAGGAAACTGAATCCTAACAACCCTTACAGAAGCTTGGAAGAGGACTCTGAGCCTCAGATGAGGTTGCAGCTCCAGCCAACACCTCAACTGCAGCTTGTGAGACACTGAGCAGAGGACCCAGTTATGTCGTGCTCAGATGTGTGACCTACAGAAGCTTTGAGATGTTAAATGCAAGTTGTTTTAGGCTGCTAAGTTTCTAATAATTTGTTCTACAGCAATAGCAAAATAATACACTGCCAAAACAGTGACTCTATCCAGGCTACCATTTCTGAATATTTTAAACAGTCCCATTACGTTTTAATGAGAAGGTTTTTTTTTTCTAAGAGTCCAGTACCATTTTTATGACCACCTTCCTAAACGATAGCTAAAAATGTAAACTGAAAATCTCCTTTATAATAGCATTGATCTGCCGAGATGCTGTAGCTGCTGTTTTATTGTTCACAGAATCTCTCCAGTGCATTTGATCATTCTGATGACTTATCATTTCTCTGCATATGTTAGTCAAGGAAGGATGGAACTGGAGAGTATTTTTCTTTGAAGCTTGGCATGGGGAATAAAAGAATTATGTTTATCAGAACTCTAGTTCTTTGAATCTCCTTTTCCTCTTTTGTTCTCCTACTCTTAGAACCAAATGAAATTGAAAATGCAAGAAGAAGCCAAAAAGCATCAGTAAGATACACTTGATAATTTTGATAGACACTTCCTACTGCAGGTGAATCCCACATTTCTACACGTATACTTTGCTTCAGAGAGCAAGACCATAAATACTGGCTCTCAGGCTGGTTGGAGGATAATGTTTTTCAAGTTCTAACATTGTGTTATTGATGTAAATACTACTATTATAACATCATTTTGCTATTTTCATGCATATTTAAAATTTTATATACAATATTTTGGGTAAAAATTAACTTTGGAGTCAACCAGCCTGAGCTCTACTGCCTCTCTCAGTTACTTGCCATGTGCTTGTGTGTAAGTGAGCTAACCTCTCTGAGCACCAGTGTATTAATCTGTAACATAACAATCAGAGCTCCCATTGAGTATAATTGTGAAGATTAAATGAGAAATGTATGTTGTGTACTTAATGGTGATTGACATACAGATAGTAACGTTATTACTATTAATGTATTAACATGTTAACTTATTAATGGTAGCAAGTCTTAAGGTAAATTTATTTTAAAATCTGAACATTAATAAATTCATTCAAACAAATTCCAAACATTTATTACCTCTACAAGTATTGTATGCAAAGTATTGTACAGGAAATAAGCAAAAGTCTAGGCTAGGCAGAGTGGTATTTTTCAATTATAGGTTCTTTTTAAAGAAAAACGTCCTAGTGTATCTGTGTTAATTTGAATGATTTTTATTATAATATTACAGATACACACACACACACACACACACAAAACCTTGTACCATGTCTTATGAGGTATAATATAAATGATAGGCATCAATTTGTTCATCCCACATGAACACAATAGTAATAGTTATCTTTTGAAAGTCATGCAATTTTTACATGTGATCTCATTTAGTCACCTAATAGCCTTGGTAAGTTCAATGATTATCCCTAATCACTTTCTGAGTGATTAGAAAAAAAAAAGAAATGTAGCAGGAAAAGGGTTAGGAGAAATATCTGAGCTAGAGATATATACTAAAAACTGATAGTTGAAGATGAAATCATGAATACGAAATTTCAAGAGATAAGAAAAGGGATGCTTACCCTTCTATATATAAGTGAATGGCTAAGACATACATAAGAGAGTCCCATTTGAACCACAGTCTGTCTGACCCAAAGATTGTGCACTTACCACTACTTTGTATTTACAACTGGGCTAGCAGTCAGACCTAGTTTTATGCATAGTGAAATTAATAAGCTTTAGTGTTCCAACACTACTATTCAATTCACAATATAAGGAAATGAATACACTTTGCTGAATAGTTGTGACTCCTAAATCTTGTCAGGTCTAATAGTATTTGCCTAGGTGAAAATTGTCACTGCCACATTGACTACAATAAAAAGATTTGAATCCAGATTTTAATGCTATGTTCTTTCTATCTGTGTTATCAATGAAAGACCACACAGAAATAAAAAAGAAGAGGGCGGTTTCTAGAAAGCAAGTCTAGAAAGGAAGAGTAAAAAATAAATGTTTATTTGGGAGACACTCTTTTGGCCTTTGTCATTTCCAATATTCTGTTCATAGTTTTCCTATTAGTTTTGTGGTCTACGGAAATATTATGAAATCTTCAAGACCAAGAAATACACACTGTTCCTTCCAGAAGGCCAATTTTCTTTGCCAAACTAAACAGAAGTTCTTCAAAAATGCTCTGCTATGCTGGAATGTATGAACATCATTTCAGTTCAGCCTTGCCTATTCAGTTCCTAAGAAGGGAATCGTTATGAAGTGAGTATGAAAGCCACTCAACGTGTGTAAAGAAGATGAATGGCAATGCTGTCTTTTCAACTTCTCCCATCCATAGTTAAAATGGAATCATGGTTGTCCAGCTAAAGACTTTATTTTGCAGCTTTCCTTGCAATGAGGTGCGGTTATGTGATTAAGTCCTTGCTGATGCAACATGAGCATAAGCCATATAATTGTTGCTAAAAAATCAGTTACTGTTTACTTATGAAAATAAGTCACGCATTTAAGAGAAAGCAATGTGCATTCCCCTTAATAGTTTCCCATTTCCAGTGGCTATAATGTGGATATGATGACTAGAGCTGAAGAAATCATCGTAATCCACAAGGTGGAGATTGTCCACACAACTGCCTTTCCTACACTGGATGCCTTTCACCTGGGCTGCCATGTGAGCCAGAAATAAACCATTTTGTTTAAACTACTGTTATTTCAGAACTCTATAACAACGATTGTATCTACAGCCTAATTAATTTTGAATTTTATACTAGAATTGGTGTTGCCAGCTCACACCTGTAATCCCAGCACTTTTGAGAGGCTGAGGAATGTGGATTTCTTGAGCCCAGGAGTTTGAGACCAGCCTGGACAACATGGAAAAACCGGATCTCTACAAAAAATACAAAACTTAGCTGGCATAGTGACGCATGCCTATGGTCCCAGCTACTCGGGAGGCTGAGACAGAGGATGGTTTGGGCCTGGGAGGCAGAGGTTGCAGCGAGCCAAGATCACAACTGCACTCCAGCCTGGGAGACAGAGTGAGACCCTGTCTCAAAAAAAAAAAAAAAAAAATAGAATTAGGATAGCCACAACAGAATATAACTTCCTGGGTTAACAGTTGGACAGTAGGTAGAAAAGACACAGATATTAGAAGCTAGAAAATGGTGATTCTACCAGTATTTTGGAAACATGTTTAGAAAAATTTTACCTCTGATGCCTCAGAAGGCAGAACATATATGAGTGTAGCCTGTGACTCTAGGAGATTACTGGAAAAACAAACAAACGAAAACCAGAATGCTGGTGTGCATGGCAGCCTGTTGAAGCTTTTGGAAAAATCCTACAGAAAAGAAGGACTCAAGCTAGAACTAGAATGTTTGTGAGCATAGATCAAAGGGAATAAGGTAGTTTTTCTCTGCATGTAGCCTGAAATCTACTGGACAAAGAATCTAGTAATTTAGAAATACACAACACTGAAAAACTTAATTATTTCTTCCAAAACTGAAATGGGGCTAAGAAATAGCTCTAAAGATGAAGGCTTAGCAGAAACTAAAACTGTGTCCAGGCTTCTCTCATACTTCTTACCATAAGTACTCTCTGCTAGTCAGTGAGTCTAGTCCAGAAGCAATGATCAGATTAATGTTGGCCCTTTCCCAATCAATGCTATTGTTCTGGATGGCCTCAGATAGGCTACTAATAAAATGGGAATGGGCAAAGGCACAAGTCCAGTTAAAAAAGAAAAGGTCTCCAAATGTAAGAAGTCTGACTAGAGAATATCTTTGGCTACTTACTTATGAAACCCGCTGGAAGCCAGTAGACTGTAAGCCAACTAAGATTTTGGGAAAAATACGTTACCCCCCAAAAACACACTTCTAGTATGAAAAAAACCTGTGTCAGTTGGACCTACAAAGCAGCCCAAACCTCCAAAGCTATACATTTCCCAAGAGCAACATACTCTCCAGCACTTCCCAAAGTTTCTATGGAGGAAAATGGACAAGGAAGAATGCCTCAGAAGGGCCACAGAGCAAATGGAGAAATAAGTTCCTCAGAGAGTATAATCAGCATTTCCAAATGAACTAACCAAGCTGCCAGACAGTTTGCAATATCCTCCTCAGCAAGACATGATGATTACTAAAAACCAGTGACGGTTCTTGGGTTTCCCACTCTTCCCCATTTCAACTGTGCATTTGGATGTCCTGTTCTTCCTCTAACATTTTTATTAAGTTTGGGTGTGAAGAGGAAGAAACAGATTTTTTTTAATTGTCATATTCCTGGACCATAATAAGCTTCATCTTCCTAATGGAGAGGACCACACATGACCTATGACCCTAGACTTTGTTGATTCTGTAACTGAATTGAACTCTGGGATTGACTCATTTGGAAAGAGACAGAATGTGTTAGACTGCTCATTGTCTTCTCCAATATTTATTCTCTGCTTTTTCCTCAGTTACAGAACTTTCAGCTGAGAACATGGGATGCCCAGTAAAAATCTATACATCCCAAAAGTTGTGATTTGTTTTTGTTTTTTTCTAGATTATGTCCTTAAAGGAACATCTACATCCTCCCTTTTTCCTTCCTATTGGCCAAAATGCAGACGTGATGGGTGGAGCTAAAGGAACCATTTTTGTCCATGCAGTATCAATTCTAGGTTGAAAACTATAGAACCTCAAGCAGGCCCACCAATAATATTTTTAGGGTCTGGGAATTAGAGTTCAGATGGAAGACCAAATACCAGAGACACAAATATTTAAAAGTTATACATCTGTGAGAAAACTAGTAAATATAATATGTCCTAACCTCCTATCTTGACAAATATCAAATAATCTTGTATGCCAAGTTAAAGTGTAAAATCCTTGAAGTCCTTTGAATAATGCACCAGAATATGGTGAGTGCAGGAATACCCACCTAGCACTGGCTCCTGGCCCATGACTATTCTCACCCAAATATAGCTCCATGCTGCACGGGACCTCATGGCATGTATATCCATCCCAGCTCACAGATCTGTTTCCTATGAACAGTTGCCACTTAGCGACCCCTTGCCTTGAGCCTAAGGGAGTACAGACCAGTAACACAGATCATTCTGGGATAGAGGTATGCTTGGGCCCTGGAAGCAGACTCAGGTCCACTTAAACTGGGTATACTGAATTGTGAGTACCTAGCACTTGGTCTAGACTGTGGTGGGGAGCCAAACAGGTTCCACATAGGCGTACATCCTTGGTTTTGAAGATTTCTTGCTCTGTGGAAAATGCACACATCTGGAGAAGGGACAAGGCGAAACCCTCAAAGTCAGGGCTAAGGGGAGGGGCCGTTCTAGCTCTAGTCTAAGGATGTCACTGGAAGCAAGATAAAGAGATTCATATCTCTGACACTGGGGAGCCATCATGTCTGCCCTAGAATACTTACTCTTAAATATTTTCATAAGAAATAAACATATTTTATATTGTTTATACTACTGCTGTTTTGAGTCTTTATTATAATAATTATACCTATATCCTAACTGTAATGCTAGGTGTCTTCAGGCAGGTTACCTGGATTTTATTGCCATACAATATTATACAAAGAAATACCTGAATCTTTTCTCCAAAAACCCTAATCTTCTTTATAAGACATTTCCATAGTATTTTTCTGTCATAATTGTGGATAATTATATTCTATATATAAATTATAATTATATATAGTTTCTTATAGGTATGGTTAATGTCAGCTACATATCTTTCCTTTTTAGCTTGTGCTTCCAATGTCCTTTTCCTACTGGCTGAACTTAAACATTGCTGACAAAATAAATGGCAGGATTCCACTCAAGTTGGACCTAAACGAGAACAAAATAAACACGTGCCTGCAAATGTAGTAAAAAGCATGACACTGGATGTTTCCTGTGATTAGGATGCTTTTCTCTCTTTTAAGACAATTTAAACACTTTGCTCTAAATATGTTTTTTCAGCATTTTTGTTTGGTCTGTTTATAAATGAATAGACCAAACTATACACCTATACTTAATGCACTCCTTAGTATCCATATGTTCCAATTTTAAGCGTTGGTCTTCATAGATGATGTAGATATGTCAGTTTCTCAGAATGTCATATGACTTAAGTTAGTCAATTTATTCCTTTATATCTTCTCATCTAATGACCACTGTGCCCACATCCTGAAATCCTGAGATACCCAGTTGTGAAAGTTTATTGGTCCTAAGAGTGATAGGATGGCCTTGGCCATCTCTGGATTTGAATCAATTTAAGAAATGGTAGACTATTGAGTTCTTTCTAAGACACATAAATTATACCATATTGTTGTATACAGTTACCTATTTAATAATCTAAACCACTCTGAGGTAAATACAACAGGTAGAGAACTCAGACCACAAACTGAAGAGTATAAGAAATACAAATTTCTAATTTATTCATAATGAAACTTAATTTGTACATTAGGCCCCTATTCTGTGAAGTGGAGATAACTTAATCTCACTTGTATTAAGAATGCCAAGCTTTTTTTCCCCATGAGTTGGCATCTAAGTACTGGAGGACTTTATGAGTGGCATGGTAAGGATCATAGTGAGGATAACTATAATCCTCAGTTTGCATTTTATAGCCACTCTGATATTACCTGAGACAGCAACATTCTTCAGGCTCTAGATCTGTGTTATCCAGTGTGGTAGGTGGTAGTCATCTGTGATGTTTAGTACTTGAAATGTGGCTCTTCAGAATCGAAATGGGTTGTAAGTGTAAACTACACACTGAATATTAAAGATTTAGTACCAAAGAACTCCCTCACTTATAATATTTAATTGATTACATATTGAAATATTTGGGGCATGTTTGATTAAAGAAACTATTGTTAAATTAATTTCACCTGTTTACTTTGTAAAATATGGCTACTAGAAACTTTAAGATTATATATGTGGGTCAGGAGCCGTGGCTCACGCCTGTAATCCTAGCACTTTGGGAGGCTGAAGTGTGTGGATTGCTTCAGGTCAGGAGTTCAAGACCAGCCTGGCTAACATGGTGAAACTCTGTCTCTACTAAAAATATAAAACAAAAACAAAAACAAAAAAACACAAAAACAAAATTAGCTGAGTGTGGTGGTAGGTGCCTGTAGTCCCAGCTACTCTGGAGGCTGAGGCATGAGAATTGCTTGAACCTGAAAGGCGGAGGTTGCAGTGAGCCAAGATTGCGCCACTGCACTCCAGCCTGGGAAACAGAACAAGACTGTTTCAAAAAATAAAATAAGATAAATAAATAAATATAAAGATTATATATATGGATTGCATTATCTCCATTGGGCAGCACTTCTCTGGATCTCTGGTCACTTCCTTTCTCCCAGCCACAAAGCTCCCTTAGTCAAGCAAAGTCATCTCCATTAATATTACACCTAGTATTTTTGCAGATTAGTGGAACTATTATGAAAAAGTTAACTGAGGTTACTCTGGCTCAATTGCACAGTGTTGCTTAGATATTCTTAGATATCAAATCCCATAGGTAGAAATAAATCTATTTCAATTTTTCTAAAAATCAAAATCACCATTCTCTTTTGAGGATCATGCAGGAAGTTTTCTTCTACAGGGCTCTGATGAACTCATAAACTTGTTCATTGGATATTTAGAATAAAAAATTCATGCCCTGTTTCTGACTACCAGGAAAACATCAATTTTTGTCACAAATGAACAAAGACGTTTCCATGATTTTTTCTTTAAATTGGGAGACCGCTCTGAGGGGAGTGCAGAGGTTGATGCTATTATAAGATACGGTACTATTCGAGCCATTCAGTTTCCAAAAGGAAAAATCACTCAATGTCCCGGAAGCAAGAATGTGTAGAATGTTATAAAATGCCTTATACTGATGGGGGTACCTGTCTCAACAGGAAGCCCGAATCAAAGTTAACAAAGTCACTCTTTAGCAGGACAAAACACTCTAACAAGAACAGGGCCGGGCATGGTGGCTCACGCCTGTAATCCCAGCACTCCGGGAGGCTCAGACTGGCAGATCACTTGAGGTCAGGAGTTTGAGACCAGCCTGGCCAACATTGTGAAACCCTGTCTCTGCTAAAAATACAAAAATTAGTTGGGTGGGGTAGTGAAGGCCTGTAATCCCAGCTATACGGGAGGCTGAGGCAGGAGAATTTCTTGAACCGGGGAGGCAGAGGTTACAGTGAGCTGAGATCAGGCCACTGCACTCCAGCCTGCATGACAGAGTGAAGCTCCATCTCAGAAAAACAAAACAAAAACAAAGCAAAACAAAACAAAACAAGGACATTCTAACAGAATAGGAAGCAGAGAAGAGAGAAATTTAGTCACTCTCATTTCTTGGGAGGAAAATCTTGGCGGTTTGGGAAGGATTTGGCAAAACATTTTTGTCTCTACCCCTTGTGTTAGAACTTGGAAAAAAGAAGATAGAAGCTGTTGAGGAAACAATTGTTTCTCCCTGTGTCTTCCTAAGGCTTGCTGAATAAAGACAAGGGCTAGCTAAGGATTTAAGGTAGGCAGCTGATTGGAGACACAATGCTTTTAGTTAATGGGCTGAGAGCAGTAAGAAAACTCTAGCAGAGTTACCACTCACAGTCATCTAGTGAGAAAAATGTGACTGTGGCGTGATGAATTAAGATGACAGTTTTAGGATCCTCCAGGGTAGCTCTCTAGCTGTCAAAAAGAAAGTCAAGTTTGCTTACCTTTTCATAGTGATACTGTAATAAATAGATAATTAGGAACAAAATACCCAATCTCCATCCCCCCGCTATCCCCCATACACACACAGGCTCAGAAGCAACATCAGCTGGCAGGCAGTACCAGGGTGAGGGAAGTTCTCCAAAGCAATCAAAGCAGAGAGAGCCAGAGGGCTGATATAAACCACATCCAAGAGAGAGCAACTGCCAAGACCAAAATAAGAAAAGTCAGACTAGATGTCAAATTGAATGGGGGCACAAGGTAGCATGGAGGAGAGAAGCCCAAATGTCCAGGAGTCAATGAAATGTAGAAGTGAAATCAAGGTCAAAAGGTAAGTGGGCACAAAGCAATATTCATTTAACAAAGTGAATACCTGTTATGTGCTAGGCAAAATAGGTGCTGAGGATGCAGTAATGAACTTGTCTTTAAGGAACCTATGGTCTAGTTGGGAAGGTAATAAATAAATAGCCCATTACACACAGAGTGCTGTGTATTGTGGGAGCACATAATCAGGGCACATAACTCAGTTTTGGGAGTCAGAGAATATTTCCAGAGTACATGGCATCAAGACTTAGGTCTAAAGGATGATTTCAACTCAGCAGCCAAGATGGTTTCTCAGGAAGTAAGGAGGGAAGGCAACGGAAGAGACAGAGGGAAGCCGAGAACAGCTTCCCAGGCCAAGGGCAGAATACACAAAGGTTTAGAGTTAAGAGAGAATACAAAGAAATACAAATAAGTTGAAAACATGAAAAATTATACCATGTTGAGGAGTTTGGGCTTTACACTGGTGGCAAAAGGAAGCATCTAAATTGTCTGCTTTTCAGCAACACTGAAATATAGACAATAAATTTGTGGGAGGCAAGACTGAAGGCTGAGGTAACAGTAGGAAGCTCTGACAGTTATATAGGCAAGAGATGACAGCGACCTGAGCTAGGCTGGTTGCAGTGGGGTTGAAGAAAAGTGGACGGATTCTGAGATCTAGACATCAAATTGAGAGGATTTATTCCATGGTTGAATCCAAGATTCAGGGAACTCAGGATTTGGATCTGGACAAAGGCCTGAGCTTCTAGTACTTTTTCCAAGAATAGGGACAGACTCACCTTAGTCCCATATTCTAGAAACCTGTATGGTCAGCCTACTATGTAAAGGTGGAGTCTATGAGGATTCCTAGTTCTTTGAGCAAAGCTGCCCTGTGCATGGAGGGACCATCAGAGGAAAGTTGGGGCTTCTCTGTTCTGATTTGCAACAATAGCTTCTGAGAGATGAATGAAAAAAGAACAGCCACAAATATAATTCTTTCAAATACAGACCAGATCCTGGCCCAGCTGGAGGTGGAGCCACAGGGGAAGCTTACTGTTGTAAAGGAAACTCTGTGGCAAATAATTTTGTAACATAAAGACTATTTTTATATTTCAAGGACTATGTATCAGTTTAAGCTTCTAAAACCTAATAATGACAGTCAATACAAAACTGGATCTAGCAGAGTGTAAGAGGAAAAGATCATTTATCAACACCAGCACCAATATCTTACGGGTCCCAATGCACTTTATGAATAACAAACATGAAGCAACCATTGCGGAAATCACCAACTTACCAGAAGCACACTGACCATAGGCAGTGGTATTCAGACAAGACTTCCATAGTGGGATTATGATTTTTTCCACTAATTTTGTAGGATAAAAAACTAAAGGGTTCTTCCTAATTTTCCTAATCATACCTACAAATTGATATTTTATATGTAAAAAATATATAGATTTTTCTCAGTGATGAAACATCACTTTCAATCTGATTTTAATGTATTCAAAGCTATTGACTTTATACTTTATATATAAATATAGCAAAGAATATTGGAATGGAATAACATTACAGATTTTGGAAAGCACAAAGGGAAAAGAATAAGCCACATAAAGTAATAGTAACAAGCCACATAAAAATTGAGACATTAATGTTAATAGTATTTTTTATTTGAAAGTTATGTTTTGATATTTGATATATTTGAAATAACTGAACTTGTTTGCTGAGTACTTTTGACATATAATTCAATCTGTTCTGTAAAATATTGTTTTTCACCATCCAGTGTCTTACTCTTCCAGAAGAAATTTTTATTTTCTCCTCTGAAGACTAATACACAAAATTTATATTTAAGTAGTTTAATATGCATATTAAAATCCAAATTATTTTCTATATTAGTACACAATCAACTGCTTACAGGATATAGTCTATAACATATATATGTGTGTGCACACACACACATACACACACACACACATATATTCACAAATTAACTATAAATTTTGATGGAACTTCCAAAACCAAAACAATTTGGAGGAAGTCTGAGTAGTTAACTATGTTTACATATTTTCATATGTGAAGTCACCATTTCACAAATTACAATTTTCCTGTTATCTTTAGGCTGTCTTATGGGAGTATAACTAATCACATTTCTAAAGGAAGCCTCCATAAGCTTTCTATGGAAAAAACTCTTACGTCTCTAAAGCCTTAAAATGATACTTGGAAACAATACTACCTTCAGGAAAGGCCCTGAACACAGAGCGAGGAGTAAAATGGCTGGCCATGAGAAGTATGAAGGGAGAGAAGCCCCTCTCTCATGTTCTTACAGACTAGAAACGCTCACCAGGGCAGTGGAAAGAGAGGTGCCCTATGATAAATGAGGTTTTATTTTGAAATTTACTGGCCAATCAGGATCAGGCAGGCAGAACTTACAGGGCCAAACATTCAGTTCAGGCTTTTCATATCTAGAAGGAATTTTTATATCAATATGATGATATGAACTGGAAAGTTACACAAATTACACTGTTTTGAAAGGACAAATATTCACTCTGATGCAGAAGCATTGCAGAAAGAATGCTGAGGTAACCAAATATACAGGGCAAAGAAGGGGAGGGTTGGTTATCTAAATTGATTCTAACTCAGCTGCCTGAGTTAGCAAGTTCCAACACAAAGAAAAACTGGGGCGTGAAAAAACCAGCCAAGATTTCAGAATCAAAGGCCAGTTAGGAAAAAGCTGAGAATGGGCAGGAAGTGTATTGGAGGAAGCTCACTTTTGTGGGAACAGCCAGAGAGTTGAATGTACAAAGGCAAAATGGTTTAGCAAGGCCAAAAGTGATACATGCAAATGCTAGGACCAAGAAAAAAGAATGTAATGGGTAACTGACAGCAGAGAGGAGCCATACAACAACATTACTACAAGAAAATTAGGCAGGGATAATTGGATCACAATCAATTCTGAATTGTAATTGGTGATTTGAAGGACAGAACCTAACCTCCTAGAAGAAGTGACTGAGAAGGACTTGTTGGGGAATAAGGAACCAGTCGAACAGGCCAGGGTTTTAGAAAGAACTAATAGTGAAAATCTGAGTTGAGAAATAAAAAATAGGAGTTAGGGAAATTGGGGTACAGTCCTACTTATATAACACGGAAAGTAGAGAAATTCTGAAATTCATAAACGTGTATGCCTTACCTGGAAATAGAGCCTGTAAGGAGGTGATAAAGGTTAATGAGGTCAAAAGGGCTGGGCCCTAATCTGATAGGGATGGTTTCCTTATAGGAAGAGATATCAGCATTCTCTCTCTCCACTATGTGAGGACACAGTGTAGGTGGCTGTCTGCAATCCGAGGAGAAAGCCTTTGCCAGATACTGGTCCTGCTGGCACCTTAATCTTGGACTTCCAGTCCTCAGATCTGCAATAAAATAAATTTCTATATTCAAGCCACCCAATCTATGGTATTTTGTTGTGGCAACCTGAACAGACTAAGACAATAGGATAAAATCCAGACCCCCTTTATATAGCATTCAAGTCTGCCCCCAGCCCACTGCTATCCGATCTTACATGTCTTTTTATGCTAAATGCCCTGTCCTGCTTATTCCTCTAACCACACACCTGCCCAATTCTCTTGCTCCAACTTGTATTCACTCTTTCAGACACTACTCTGATGTCACATTCTCTGAGACGTAGATGACTGTTATGGGTTGAATTGTGTTCACCCAAATTTATGTTCAAGTGCTAATTCTCTGGTACCTGTGAACATAATCTTATTTGGAAATAGGGTCACTACAGATGTAATCAAGTTAAAATGAGGTCATACTGGATTCAGTTGGGCCCTAATCCAATGATCCATGCCCTAATAAAAAGAGAGAAATTTGTGCTTTTTAAAAACAAATGTTATTGTGTATATTTAAGGTATACAACATGATATGGGGTACATATAGATAGTTAAAAGGTTACTACAGTGAAGCAGATTCACATGTCCATCACCTTACAATAGTGACCCTTTTCTTTTTTCGAGGGCAACCAAAATCTACTCATGTAGCGTGAATCCCATATACAGTACAATTTTATTACCTATCATCCCCATGTTCATTTAGTCTCTAGACTTGTTCGTCCTACATTATCGGCTACTTTCCATCCTCTGACTACATCTCCCTATTTCCTCCCCACCCCATGCCCTTTCCTGTTAACCACTGTTTTGTTCTTTATTTATGTATATTTTTAGATTCCACATATAAATGAGATAATGCAATTATTTTTCTATGTCTGGCTTATTTCACTTAGCATAATGTTCTCCAGGCTCATCTATATTGTAGCAAATGGTAATATCTCATTTTTGTTTATGGCTGAATAACATCCATTGTACATATATGTACCATAGTATTTTTATCCATTCATCCATCAATGAATACTTATATTGTTTCCATATTTTGGCTATTGTGAATAATGCTACAATAAACATGGAAGTACAGATATCTTAACAAGGTGGTGATTTCAGTTCCTTTGGATATATGACCAGAGGAAGAATTGCTAGGTGATATGGTAGTTCTATTTTTAATTTCTTTGGAAACCTCCATACTGTTTTCCATAAGGGCTGTACCCTTATGGAAATTCTACAGTTCCTACCAACAACGTACAAGAGTTCAATCTACATTCACACCAACAGTATACAAGAGTTCCCTTTTCTTTACACCCTCATCAACATTTGCTATCTTTTGACTTTTTGATAATAGCCATCTTAACAGGTGTGAGATGGTATTTCACAGTGTAGCACAGCTCAGCCAAGGCTCTGATTACCTTGGATTCGAGGCACTGCATCTGATTGGTCCCAGAAAGCACTGCCACATAGGTCAGCCAGAGCCTCTGAATCCCTGGGAGTGGGATGTCACACCACTTGCGGTGCTTCTAGAAGATGAAACTCCTCCAATGTACCAGAGACTTGGAGCCCTAGGAGGGCACGGGCTGCCTCAGCTGTAGTGCTGGGGACAGAGACAGACAGACACACAGGAAGAATGTTACATGACAAGGGAGGCACAAATTGAAATTAATGCTGCCACAATCCGGGAATACCAAGAATTGCCAGCAACCACAAGAAGTGAGGAGAGAGGTGTGGAACATGTTCTCCTTCTGAGCCCTTCAAAAGAAACTAACCCTGCAGATACCCCTTTATTTTAGACTTCTAGCCTCCAGAGCAGTGAGAGAATAAATTAGGTTTTAAGCTACACAGTTTATAGTACTTTTTTGAACAGCAGCTCTAGGAAACTAATACAATGACAAACAATATTCCCACTCTTTCTCCAATCCTGAAATAATTAATTGCACTCTATAAGGCTTTGTTTTTCCCTTCAATCTTAGAACGAAATATTATTGATGTCTATCGTGTATACCAAGCACTCTGCTAGATGTTGAGAGTACAACAGAGACCAAGAGAGACAAAGATGTAGATTTTTTTTTTTTTTTGAGATGGAGTCTTGCTCTGTTGCCCAGGCTGGAGTGCAGTGGTGCGATCTTGGCTCACTGCAAGCTCCGCCTCCCGGGTTCATGCCATTCTCATGCCTCAGCCTCCTGAGTAGCTGGGACTACAGGCGCCCACCACCATGCCCAGCTAATTTTTTTGTTTTTTAGTAGAGATGGGGTTTCACTGTGTTAGCCAGGATGGTCTCAATCTCCTGATCTCGTGATCCACCCGCCTCGGCCTCCCAAAGTGCTGGGATTACAGGTGTAAGCCATTGCGCCCAGCCAAAGATGTGATTTTATAAAATCTGCTGGGCAGACAAAAAAAAAAAAAAAACAAAACAAGGAAACAAACAAATACAAGGACACATAATAATGAAGATTAAAAGCAAAGTAGAAATGGAATTTAAAGTGGAAAACTTGTGGTCATCAACACCTTTCTAAGGAGGTGACACATAAACCACTGGAGAGCTTCCCTTCAGGGAAAAGAGCAGGCACCAGGTTTCTGAGTGAGGAAGTGCTTAGCTCCTTGTGAGAAATGACAGAAGCCCAGACTGAGTTGGTTAATTTTATTAAATGAGGATGGAGAGATAAGCAATGGCCAGGACCTACAGGGCTTTCTTATTGTTTTTTAATCACTTCAGTTCCTATGAATTGGAATGGGACGGTGGTGTCTGGAGGGGAAGTATGAGAAGCAGATAAAAGTTTGTGGCAATAGTTCAGGAGAGATAACAGTTTCTTGGATGAGGGTGATGGCAGTAGCAATGGATAAATGTGGATAGATTTTTAGATATACATTGGAGTAGAATCAGTGGGAGTTGCTGATAGACTGGCAAATACCATTATCACAGCACTAATGCCTTATACTTAATTCAATTGCTTATATTTCTATCTACCCTATTAGACTGTATAGTTTTGACAGCAGGGATTATCAGAATCATCTTTTTAATTTCTACCACTTAGCATAAAGCTCAGTAATCAGTTGTTGAAATACATGTCTACACACACATACATATGTTTGTATATATGTATATATCTTACTTTGCATCATACAGTTTATAAGATCCAGGTAAGCCAGATGCATAATCATAAAACTGAGAAGAGATGATCCAGTTAACTCTGGGTTGACCGTAGCCATATGCTGAAATAAATGTGTTCAGTTTCTAAATGAATAATTCTTACATTCACAAGCAATAGATAATCACCTGAAATGAGACAATTTTATTTTTTGGGAAGGGAGGGAGATCAAATGTGTCTGATATTAGACACATTAGTCATTGCTCAAGTACTTTTCATTTCCCACAAGTGATGGTTTGTATTACGTAGACTTTAATTCAGCCTCTCTTTGGGTGGTCCCTTTTTAAAGGGGCTCCTTATGGTTTGTTCATCCTGTTGATACTCTCTTCTCATTAAAGCAGAGTAAGTGTTGCAGGGTTGATGTTAATAGAATCTGCAGTGAGATCTTAGCTGGAGAACACAAAACCACATTAACTGAGATTTCCTCTTACATAGTGTGTAGATGATCTCTAATGATCAGGAGTGTTCAAGACCATGATGCTCTTGCATACATTCTACATGTGACCTTAGAATAGTCTCTAGGTTTTTGTTGTGATTCCTCATAAGCCAGAAAGATGGCAAAGCCTTAAAATGTGGGATAATGAATCACTGAATACAGAAGTGAACTGTTTAGAGGTCTCCTCCTGGGTTTAATTATTTCATTTAAGGAAGAAGTCACAGCGTCAGCTCACAGTCCAGATCTAGTCTGCTGTTTGTTTCTAAAAAATACTTGAACAACAATGGAATATTTAAAAATATAAGAGATCATCTAAAAAATCCTGGATCTTGTGTTTCTTTTGAAATTAAAGAATGGAATCTCTAACAATGTTGGGCCTGTGTGGATTCTGCTTGGGAGCTGAGAAAAGTCTCCTTTTGTAAGGGTGTGCTGCCTGTTTACTACAGCACTCCCAGGCCCACTTCACTCATTTCCATCTTTTGCTTGGTACTCGTGTGCTTTTGTGTTTGCAACCCCTGGGCTAGGGTCACTGTAACCATTAGGAGCTACTGAGGCTTGGAAAATACTCTAGGGCACCCCAGGATTGTGGGTGAAAGACAGCGGGCCCTGCAAACATCCTGAGCCAGAACACAGGGCATCAAGGTTTTCAACTTCCCCAAAAGCATGCTTCTCATTTTTCTCAGTTGTTTCAAGTTGGGAAGCTGTGTCCTCTCTCTAGAGATGCCACATAAGAAGCTAAGTTGTGTGCAGTTCAGTTTACACTGCAGCTGAAACTTGGCTTCTAGCTTCTTGTTGACAATGTGCTCATATAGACAAAAAGCTTTCCTTAATACATTTTGTAATACAATTCAGAAACATTAAAAAATAAGTGTTTATCCACTTTTTATAGATCCTAGAGTTTGTATGTTTTCTGAATAGGTAAAATAGTCTCGTATGAAAACAAGAATTTTGATGAGAAAATTTTCCAAGGGAATCCCTCTACTTAAAACTTTCAGGGCCTTCCCTGACCAGATATCTAAATAAATTCAACACTGAGTAATTTGAGAAAATGTATTCTAGGGTCAATATAGAAGAAGATTTTATTATAAAAGATTAGCACCCTTTGAGTTAATTGAAATCTCCTAAGGAATTCAAAGTGCTTTATGGATTACATCTCATTTCCATACCATCCAACAAACTAAATGATCTCTAGTTTAAATGATTCTCAGAGTCAAAATTAAGAATTGTCATCACAGCTATATAAAGGCTTTACTTTTATAAGGCTAAAATTATGTAAATAATGATTTAAGTAACATTTTAAATTAGAGGATATTTTGTCTGGGGGATGGCAGATGCCCATTTCTCACCTTCCCCATCTTTTCTCATGCTTTCCCAGTGTGGAAAATAAAGTAGACAGATAAACTGACAGATACACAGACAGTCAGGCGGAGAGAAAGTGACCGTGAGCAATAAATGATTAGATAGATAGGTAGGTAGGTAGAGAACAAAATGAGGAAAAAGAGGAACAGAGGGGGAGCTGCGGGGGAGAGATGTGATCAGAGGAAACAGATAAGACTAATGTTTTCTCTAGACTTTCCAAAACGCAGTCAAGAAGAAACAAGAACTGCAAGCCAACAAGCTCCTTTCTTCCTATGTCCTGGTATCACAGCAGGTTTTGAATACTAGTTTTCTGGGTTGTCAAGTTTCAATTCCACTCTCTTAATAAGGCAGAGTGATTACATGGATACATTTAAGGCATTAAAGACCTCCTAATCCTCCCCACCTATATTATTTAGCCAGAACTATTTATAGGAACAGAATTAACTAATTTTGGTTTTATTCCTATTCCTACCCTGTCCTGATTAAATCTCAATCTGTGCCAATTAGGTCAGTTACTTAAAACCAGATGTGAAAGCATTCAAACTTGAGATTTGTCCTTCATAGGGTAGATATGTCAGACCTGGCTTTCATAGAAAAGTTCAATTTATCCAGATAACCTTTCTTCAGTCATATAGAAGGACTATTTTTCAGCCAAAGATAAAAAAGTAGCTGCCATCTCTTACTTGGATCTCCAAATGATTAATGCTTGAAACTAATAAAACCCAAATGATAGGTTCTATCTTTATACATCTCCATGAAGGAAACTGTACTCAGTCCACACACTGATCACTCAGCCTGTGTGATCATACATATGGTAGGATATCACTGACAGCCCCAGACAGATCACAGGGAGCGAATTTACATGGTGGGTGGTACCCTAGGCTGGGCATGGCACTAGGGGTTTCCTGCCTTAGATGGGCAGCACTCCCAGAGAGCCAAGTCATGTGAGGGTTGATGGCTAATGATGGGGCAGTGACTCACAGCACCACTATGGTGGACAAGGAACTGAGAGGGAACCATTCGCTCTTGAGAGGAGCACCCCCTTTCTCCATCTGGTTCCTGTGCAAAGATGTTGTTGTGAGTTGAGCATCAGAAAGAAGAGGATGCTTGATAAACAAGCAAATAAGCAGACAGCATTCCAATAATTCACAAACTATATACAGGGTCACAAACTGCATCCCAAGCTGTGGGCCAACTGTGTCTTAGAACTCAAAATTGTATGTATTTTAGAAAGTATTAAAGTGTATATACTGTATATTATATATCTCCCCACCAGGGCCTGAAGCAGTATTCTGTGATCAAACACAACAGTATTTCTGCAGCAAAATATGTGAATATTCACACTAAGTGCATTAAATAAACAATGTACATTTTAGGGAATTCTTCAGGACTCTGTCAGATTAGGTCTGTTTTTACCTAAAGAAAAGAATTTCAGTGTTGAGTGGGTTTTTTTTCTTTGTTTTGTTTTGTTTTTTTGGATTTTGTGCTTTTTTGAAATGGTGTCTTGCTGTGTCACCCAGGCTGGAGTGCAGTGGCGTGATCATAGCTCACTGTAGTCTCGAACTCCTAGACTCAAGCAATCCTCCTGCCTGGGCCTCCCAAGTAGCTAGGACTACAGGCTTATGCTATCATGCCCCGCTATATATATACATATAAATTTATTTATTATGATTATTTTTTGTAGAGATGGAGTCTCGCTATGTTGCCCAGGCTGGGCTCAGACTTTTGGCCTCAAGCTATCCTCTCACCTCAGACTGCCAAAGTGCCAGGATTACACGTGTAAGCCACTGTGCACAGCCTAGATTTTGGAAATGAGCATAAAAGATCGTGAGCCTGCACTCTGCTTCAACTTAAAGCAGTTTAAAAATAAAGATGCTGCAAAATCTACCCCTGGCACTTTTCTTGCTGCTTTATTTTTGCGATTTCCTCCCAAATCTACTCTGTCACCCTGGAAGAGTCCTGAGTTATGCTGCATATTAATGCATTGCATCCACAAACTTACTCATTCAATAAACATGACTGACTTATTGGACATGTACTATCAGCTGGCATCACACTAGGGACAGATAGTGACTCAGCTATTCTATTGAGTGGTCCACTGGAGTCTAAGGCCATGGATTTCCAAATTCTAGACTTCAGAGTTTACCAAGGCTATTGAAATTAAAACAAAGAAATTTTTGTCTTTACACCTTATACTCAAAGGAATTTGACGGTGAACTCTATTCTTAAATTAGCATTTCCAAGTCATCTAACAAAATGCCATCAATGAACAAGTTTATGTGAAATTTAATCTTGGGCAGCAAGTAATACTTGAGAAAATATTTGTTTTTAAATTGTGTTTTATTTTCTTTTCCATTTACTTATTTTTATTGAGAGATAGTTGTCTGACCATTGCTGATTTCCTTTCTAGGAACAAGTTTTTATTATAAAACATCAAAGCATTAATCCAAATAATCCAAAGTTTATTCATTCTCTAAACAAATGAAAATCATAGGAAAGACTTATTATTCCACACAAGTTAGAACTTGGTTTAATTTGAAAATGGAAAAATTACTATCTTAGAGAGATGTAAGCTGATGCACTGGAACTAATGATTCCTGTTTAAGGGTCTGTGTTGTTTTGTTTTTATTCTAATACAGCACATCCAATATTCCATTTTGGTAGAATTGTATTTCACCCTTAAGTAATAAAGTGGTCATCCAAAGGATTTTAAGCAGCCTTCCAGATTTGAAATGCTTCTAGTTTGATAAAGACAACTCAGAGAATGACTTAATGAGAAATTCAAAAGATGTGATCATAACACAATATCATGTCAAAAGAGGAAAAAAAACCAGTAGGGGTATATTTGGTGTTAAAATGAAGAATACAAAAATTATGGCTCTGAAGTTATAGGAAATCAATCTAATATTTTTAGCTTTTTGCCAATACCACACCCGGAACAAAACTTTCAGCCATGATGAAGTATTATTTACACCTTCATAATTTTTTGTTTCTTATGCCAGCAGCCTACGGGAAAATGCAACCCACGAGTTACAAGCAGACAATCTAGGTTTACCTTGAGAAAATTTGATGGATAAAAAATTTTTTAAATTTAATTTTTTTTTTTTTTTTTGAGATGGAGTCTCACTCTGTCACCCAGGCTAGAGTGCAGTGGCGCGATCTCAGCTCACTGTAAGCTCCACCTCCCAGGTTCACGCCATTCTCCTGCCTCAGCCTCCCAAGTAGCTGGGACTACAGGCACCCGCCACCACAACTGGCTAATTTTTTTTTTTTTTTTTTTTGTATTTTTAGTAGAGACGGGGTTTCACTATGTTAGCCAGGATGGTCTCAATCTCTTGACCTCGTGATCTGCCTGCCTTGGCCTCCCAGAAAATGTTAATTTTTACACTTCTTACAAACCTTACCGCCCAGGGGATGAATAAGTGAAAAGCTTTCAGTCAGTTGCCAAAGCATGCATGTATATATATTTTATATATATATATATATATATATATATATATAAATAAAACTACAATAATCTGACATGTTATACACTGTGGGGAAATAGGCAAAAAATTATGCATGCTAAAACAGAATCTTGTCACTATATGAAATATTAAAACTCAATGTGGTTAAACTCTATCAACCATATAGAGCTGAATGCAAGAATCATGAGATGTTAGTGGCACACATTTGTAGAGCAGCCCGCTAACTACAATTCAAATATTAGGTTTGTGGGCTATTTAGCTACATAGGAATGTTAACCTCCCACAGGAAACTCGTAATGGAAAATTCACAGCCCTTGGAGCTAAAAACCTTCACCAATACCTGAATATAAAATATTTATTAAAACAGAGCCTTACTTCTAAGAGATAATTCTGCTTGTTCAGATTATTCCCATATTTAAACTTTATTTTGGGTATCTTTTTCCAAATATTAGAACATTTTTTAATTGTGCACTCAAAAATTTCATCGGCTTTAAATATGATTTATTCGCTATTTTTAATATTAGTCATCTAGCGCAATGCTAGTCAGTCAATGATGAGCATAAACTCGCTTTTATGTTGTGTTGACAGCCTTGTTGACTACATTTATATAGCACATTTAAGATGTTTCATAAAATATGCACTGATACTTCCTCACTAATAGACCTGATCAGTCCCATGTCCGTGTCCCACCTTCAGAATATAGTAATATTGTATATTCTTTTGAAATTAGTCATCTGATAGAAAGACATGGTTTTATAAAACCATAACAATAAGATGTGTGATTACTGGCTTCAAAATGAGAAAACTAAAAAATATGTCTAGAATCCAATTCTTAAAGCTTGTAAGCCGCAAATTGCAATTTTGTGGCATAGTATTAAGAGAAGGAAAAAAAACAATATAAATCCACATTTTTTTAATCTTATTTCAGTCCTAGAATAGACTAGCTCTTCCTAGAAATGAAATCTGCTCAGGAGTATGGTCAAAGGTCACTGTACTCTTTGGACCCTGTTCTATATTGCTGCCTTCAGTGAGATCCTTGGCCATGACCAAAATGGCCCCGGCAATTTTCTTACCCAAGTCATCCTTTTCTACCTCATAATGGTTGCAATTTGTACATGTTTGGAAAGTGAACAGAAGGCATGAAATATGAATTGAAATCATGATTGACCCTCTAATTCTAGTTGAGTAAAATACCTTGTGAAAATTAGGTAAATAATTCAACCAAAAATGTGGTTTCATTTCGTTATGTCAGGAACGAAAAAGCCAAAGTAGAATGAAAAACAGAATTCAGCCTTCCAACTTTGGGGTTCAACACTGCTATGAATTTCAGAACTGTAAGCCAACACTCTGTCTGACATTTATTACTGGACCAAAGGACAGATATTCCTGCTTGTCTATTTCACTTTTTCTAGCCTCCTTTCTAACTATTCCACCCTAATGCATCTTAAAAGCATGTATTGTTTTGTACACCCAAGATGACGTCTGAACTGCTTTTCCTTAAGCAGTATTGACATCCAGTGGAGACTCAGATAATTACAGGTGTGTTAAAATCCCTAAGGAATATAGCTCAGAATGGATGCCTGGTTTAAGGTAGCTATCACAATTCAGTAACAAAGATAATTTTTCCCATGCACACAATTGAAACAGAATGAAACAAACAATACTTGAACAGTAGCAAACATAAAGGAGAAAATGTTTCTGACCTGAGGTTGGGAAGAGTTCTTAGGTATAGCATCAAATTGAACATCAAAATTAAAACTTTTTCTCTACCCAAGACAGAGTCAAGAGAATAAAATAATAAACTGTAGGTTGGGGAATATATTTGCAAATCATGTGTATGACAAAAGACTCATGTCCAAAATACATAAAGAACCCTCAAAACTCAATAGTGGGTATCTGCTTCAACCCAAATAAATTAACAGGTTCTGAATTTACCTTCTGGAGGAAAACAACCAAAATAAAGCAGGTAAAATATATGAAACAATAGTTTTTGAGATACTGGAATTAGATGATAAGGGCAGTGATCGTTGAGGGAGGGGAAACGGTGATTATCAGCTCACTGCCTTGAGAGGGTTTACAGCATGCAGTACAAGGAGAGAGACCACAGACAGCTCAGAGAGCTCCCTGTGCTGAGGGAAAGGAGCCGAGAATCTGGGGAGGTGAAGGCAGCTACATTTCAGAAGTTACGGTTAAGAAGAGAGTCTGTCTTATTCTTATTCTTCCTTGTGTGCCAGCCACACACAGAAGGACTGGCACATACTACATTCTTGAAAGCTATTGGATGGATGGACAGACAGATGGCTGGATCAATAGATGAGTGCTAGGGAAAATAGTCCCCAAGTGGGAGCAATTTCTGAAAGAAAGATTTGTGAATGAAATAAAGGAAGTATTCCTCCATTCTTAGAAAGATTAGTTGGTGTATGCTAACTACAAAACTTCTAATCTAACTTCTCGTTTGCCTATGACTTGTTTTTGTCTGTATTCAGTGGCTATCTATCATACACTGTGTACCAACTCTGTTGATGTAATTTTAAATTTCAGTGTAAAATAAAACTTAAATGGGGCACTGTGGAATGAAAATCAGGCTCTGACTTTGGAAGACTTTTTTCTGAAGTCCAAGAGGTGCTGATTCAATGTTCTGTATTTCTTATAAGTCCCTGAGGTTGTCTCCTGTGCTGATTGAGGGTGGGGCTGGACAGCAATTTTTTTTGGCCCAGTTAAGCATATTCTGTTGAAAGCTTTCTTGACTCTTATCTTAATACTTCTTCCCTAACATATTAGCTTTTCTAAAATTCCCTGAAAATATGTTTCATTTAAATGTCCTGTCTTTAAATGGTGCTGGTGCTAGAAATTTAATATCAAAGTTTACCAGTTATATCGTAAAAAGATTATTGTTTTATGCCTTTGGAAAGTCCAAAGTGACCTAATAGTTTTATTCTACTTCCTTCTGCTTCCATAAGTTGCTTGGGCAACTGATACTTCTGTTAGTCATCTTCTGCAAACAGTCTAGATCTGTGAAAGCTAGATGTCTCAAATTAATTCTAGTCTGTTCTAGGAGTGGTTGTAGGGGAAGTATATTTGTAGCATATTATACACAGCAATAGGAATTTATGTTTTCTATTCATATTTCTTCTGTGACTTACAAAGAAATACACCTTTGAGTAAAATTTGAGAATTGACAGAAAATGGTGGAGTGAATCAAAACTCCTAAGAATTCTTTTCCTCTTTTTATTAAAACACCTCTAGAATCATCCAAAGGAAGGAAACAATTCAGCAATTTCCAAAATAAATGTAAGTAGGCACATTCCTATCTGTGATCAGTAGGATTGAGGCAACCCTGATAGCCAACCTGAGCTATAGCCATTGTCTCAAGAAGGACTTCCGACAGAAACCACAGGGTCCTGTCCCAGGCCCTCCAGCATAAACTTCAACAACAGGCAGGATTTCTTGTTTAACCTAGTTTCTCCTGTTGTCTAAATTGCCCAGTACATTTAGTAATTTCCTATAGTGTCTCAGATTCAAGAATCAACCCCGTTTTTTCCATTCCAAAGCCACTTATTTTGTTTTCTGTCTCAGTGTTTTATACCAGGTCTCTGCCACCCTGTCTTTACACTGCTATTTCGTTTGCATTTTGTCCTTGGATCTTGACTCAGTTTTCATCACTCAATGCTAACTTCCTGTCTTACTTTTTATCCCACTCTTAAACCCACAGGTCAATCAAGTCAACCTAGACTCACCTGTATGCTGTTCCTGGAACCTCAGCCCCTAGTATCCCAGACACATGAAATTATGAGTAATGCAACCACACTGAGAAAATAGCCCAAAACAAAAGAAAAAGAAAAGTGCAGAAAATAAACCCTAAAAGGAAATGCTCAAGTAAGAACTATTAAGTATCCTTAACAAGATGGGAAAAAAAGAAAAGAAACGGCAAGTATAGACCAGGTTGAATTTGAGGACTACACAGGTTGAAAGTAGTGGCACTAAAAAGCCTAGGAAGTCCTGTGAGGAATCACATTAGTGAAACCACAGGTAGATTCCAGGAATGTAATGGAGGAGGCATGATAAGAGACATTAATGTAAGAGAAGATGACAAATGTTGAAAGTAGAGCATAAACTAGAAATTAATATCCATTTCTGAAGGAAAATATAAGACAAACATATTAGGACAGATAGCCAAGAGTATAATTTTAAAAAATTTCACAGATTTAAAACAAAACCATAAACTGCCTCCTTCCTAGTTATGAATGGCTTCCTATAGCACAGGAAACAGGTGGTCAAACAACAGGAAATGTAGGTCCTCCATTCTGGCTATCTTCTATCCTCTTTTCAACTGCAAAACACTACTCATATTAGACACTGGAGAAAATGACAAATATAGTTCTTGTCCTTAGACTAGTGACAATCAGAAAACAGACAAACCAATAAGTGCAATCCATTGTGATCCATACAGTAATAGACACATAATTCTAGGAGTTTTAAATTATTTTTACAGTCAGCAAGAACACCAACCAATCAGGACGGAAGCTGGCCAAAGGGCTGACCTTGGGTCCTGGAGGCTTCCAACTGTACTGGCACTGCCCCTTTCATTGCTAGATCACGGGGCAGTCCAGAGAGTAATGAGGTGGGGCCAAGGTAACCAGGGTATTGGGACACTTTGGAGGCTCGGAGTAATGGCTGCTATCCAGCCTGCATGGAAGAATTTTAATGTTTTAACCATTGACATGGCCCTTCAGCAGTCTTGTGAAATCTGCATATATCATGTGGGCTCCTGTCTGTTGCATTCATCATAATCCCCATTTAGTTTATCAACTGAAGGCAACAAAGTTGCTCCCAAGCTGGCTAAATTCAAGATATGCAACTAGGAAATTGATTTCTCCCTTTGCCACTTACTCTACCCTTCCCTTCTAACCTTCAGCAGACTTAATTCTCTTAGTATTTCCCAAAGTCTGATATTCATATGATTTGTAACACACATAATGATGTTAGATCCACAAATGAGTTTTAAAAAATTAATAGCTACGTATATGAAACTAGCAAATCAACCCCTAATTTTGTGGATATTATTTCTTAGAACAAGACTATTTTTAATGCATATATTTTAAAACCCAATATCATAGATGTGTTAGAGAAAAGGAAAAATCAGGAAAGTATTAAATGGAGGACAAGATCTGGGGAGTACTGCCCTATCTTAACTGAGATGATTTTCTTCATTCATCTTACATTTTTCTATACTGTGTCTCCTTGCCATGGTTAAAGAATCTATTTTCCCCTTCTTTCTACTCTTCTAGGTCTCTCTTTTCCCTTCTTCAGCTCAAGAACTACCTCTTTTTAGAAATAACTATTTCCATATTCATAGCACTAGGGAGCTTCTGAAAACCAGTGATAGAAACTCAACTTGAACTATCTGAAGAAAAAGAAGAGAATTTATTGACTTAAATGTCTAAACCACATGGAGTGGATCCAACCTCAGGAATGACTGGATCCAGGAGCTAAAGTATTGTCAGAACTGACACTTTGTTGTCTGATTACTGGCCTCATTCTTCCTTATAGCAGATCAATTTTTTTCATATCACAGTCCAGGGTCACAACTTTGTAATGTATTATCAATTAAACATTTTCCAATAAACTCACTTAGAAAAATTCTAGGGAAGGAATCTGAACAGAACTAAGTCACATATTTGATGGAAATACATATTTGGAGTGGAAGGAAAGCATTTCTTCAAAAGAAAACTTACAAGAATGGTGGGATAAAATGTAAAAATATCAACTATAAAGAATAAAGAGTGTCATGTAATTTTTTGTCAAATTTTTGATGTTTTAAATGCTTGTCTCATATTAGAGAACCTCAGGTTTCTGAAGGGCAAAAAATTCTGTAAGAGCATGTACAGAGGTGCTTCTCTTATCTTATAAAGGGATCTTAAGATTTTACAGATGTGGAGATGCTTGAAGGATGAGTAATATTTTGCTACCTGAGCAGTAGGTAACAATTTAGACAAAGGAAACAATACATGAAAGTCAAGAAGAGATAAAAGAGCAAAGCCCGAGAGAAAATAATACTTAGCAGTGTGCTGGCTTATTTCCTCCCTGTCATTCCCAACAGAGTTGTACTGACTAGCACAAAAACAGAGTGCTGTTACACTGACCAAAAGCAATAGAAAAATGACCAGGAAGCTGTATTAATCAGGATAGACCAGCTGCTATAGGAAGTAACCTGAAGATCTCTGAAGCTTAATGCAATACAAAATTTGCCTTATGTCACTGTCCAATGAGTAGGAAGGGTGACGAAGTCTCTGCTCCATGTAGTCATACAGGGACCCAGGATCCTACTAACCCATGGCCTTGACATTATCTATTAATAGAACAGTGGCTCTTAAATATTAGTGTGTATCAGAACCACCTAGAGGGCATGTTAATACACATATTGCTGGGCTGCAAAGCTTATAGCTTGCAGTGAACACCAAGAATTAGTTCTCAGACAATTCCAGCTGAGCGAGGAGGGGGACAGCTCTTGCCACCCCAGAATCCCTCTGTCAAGTATTTATTGAAAGGGCTTGTTAAACTACAAACATCCACTAGATGGTTTTTTGAGGTCAGGTAGTGAGACACCTATGGCCTTGTAAAAGCACTCAAACCTCATTCTCAAGAGGCTGTTTTCAGCGTTCCTTATCACACACTCCACTCCTTGTCCTGTTTTCAGGGTCAAGGAGTTACATTCTCATGCACAAATAACATACACACAGTGCCTCAGTATTTTTCCATGCTCTGACCTCAAATGCCACGTACATAAGCTTGAACATGTTGCCGTGCACTCGCCTCACTGGGCCTCACCTCCAGAGTTTCTGATTTGGTAGGTCTGGGGTGGGACCCAAGACCTGCATTTTGAACAAGTTCCCAAGTGATGCTGATGCTACTGATCTAGAGACAACATTTTGGGAACCACTACGCTAAAGCCTTTAGGGATTGCCTTTTCGGCACTCAGCTGGTGAATGAGGGAGAAGACAGTATTTAGAAAAAGCACACTTGCTCTTGCCTTAGCTCATAGGTGACAAATATCACTTCTATTCCTCACATTCATAATGGAACTAGTTAGCCAGCCCTACCTAGACACAGAAACTCTGGAAACGTGTTCTAGCAATATGGCAGAGAAAGGAAGAAGACATGATTTCTTTTTTTTTTTTTTTTTTTTTGGACATTGACAGTTAATATTACAGAGTATAACAGAACTAAAAGCTTAAAAGAAAATATGAAATTCCCTCCTGTGGACAAAAGTGACGATTTGCTCACTGAACTATGAGATCGAAGAATACACTCATTCTTTAGAGTTAGATTCAGATAACATTTTGATGTTGCCATTCAGCTATTTTGTTCTTTCATTTAAGAAAATACAAAGATTTAGAATTATTCTGGATGGGCTTATTAGATAGTTTGCTCACAAGCATACCTTCAAATTTTAGTTTGCCTCGTATCCTACTTATCTTTTTGGAGTGGAGTTAGACTGTGTCAAATCCTTTGTGAAAGTAGATAGATTGTAAGTTATTAAAAAAAACAAAACTATGCTTATATTTAAATAAAAATTGTTTTCCACTGGGAGGGTGAGTTAGTAAGCTTCATTTCAGTTTGGGGCTCACAATCCAGGTAATGTTTTTGCCAAAATCATCCTTGCCTTTTGCTAACTTAATGATAATTTGAGAGGTTAAAATAGCTTCCCTTTGCTTATTATACAAATGAGCTGTTATGTAGTATATGCATGAATATGGTTCTCATCTGGTGCCTAATTCATAATGCAGAATAAATAATGTGGCAGTTACCTCCCAAGTTGTAAGTTGTCTTCACCTGCAGATTAATTCTTCCAGCTGCCATTTACTTGCTGAATTTTCTTTCAAATATAAAAGAACAGTAATTATGTCCTATTTTTAATTATGCATCCAATCTCAAGGGAAGAAAGGAATCTGATTGTTTCCATACAGACTGAAATATTTTATCCTCACTCTGGACTTGCCATTGCTTTGACTTGCCATTGCACTGCAGTTGAATAAATGGTTTGTACTTGCCTTATTTGAATTTTCGACTCTTCTGAGATTGCAATTCCTTTGAATGACAATGTAGAATTACAAAGATTTTTAAGCAACAGACTTTTTGACATCTCTAATTCATTATTCCTTGCAGAGAGACTTTGTCAGAAGCTACAAATTGTGGGGCTTGTTAAATTTTATGAACATGCAATAAAAAACCCTGGAAAACTTTGATCAAATTTCAGGCTCTCAAGATATATTCAGCTTCTACAAGCAATTTAACATTATATTAAATTAGTAGAAACTTATTATTAGGAGCATTTTTTTTGAGATTAATCTTTACTCACCTAATACAAGAGTGAATAAAGACTAAACCTCAGAAAAGCTAATACAGGGGTTTAACAGAAGCCACTTCCATAATGAGATTATAAACTAGAAAAATCAACGGATAATGTGGAGTCCACTACTCTTGCAAATATCTAGCCCTACGTGTCTGTTTCCTAATATAAAGTACTCGGCATCTGGCATGTGATAGGCAGACTTGTGTCATGAAAAGAGAGGCTTTGCTATCAAAAGACTCCAGATCCAAGCACCCTCTCAGCAGCTTTCTAGTTGTGGCCTTGCATTGTTAATTTAATTCTTCCAAATTTCTACTTCATTATCTGGAAAATGGGAATAAGGCTGTGAGAAAGGCAATAATCTTCACTGCATAAGGCTGTGAAGATGGCTTGTGAAGATCTGTGTGGAAGCATGTTGTGCAAGTATCTCTTACAGCTGTAAATCTGGGTTGCTGTTTCACTGACCCAGTGCTGAGCCTAAGACAAACATTACAAAGTATGTGCTTTATGGTCCCTGTATTAGTCCATTCTCACACTGCTATAAAGAACTGCCCAAGACTGGGTAATTTATAAAGAAAAAAGGTTTAATTGACTCACAGTTCTGCATGGCTGGGGGTGTCCTCAGCAAACTTACAATCACGGTGGAGGCAAAGCAGAAGCAGAGACCTTCGTCACGAGGCAGCAGGAAGGAGGAGTGCTGAGTGAAGGGGGAAAAGCCCCTTATAAAATCATCAGATCTCATGAGAAATCACTATCATGAGAACAGCTTGGGGGAAACTGCCCCCATGATTCAACTACCTCCACCTGGTTCCTCCCTCAATCCTTGGGGATTATGGGGATTACAATTCAAGATGAGATTTGGATGGGGACACAAAGCCTAACCATATTAGTCTCCTTGCCTGAGTCCTGCTTCCTGGGCCAACCATCCCCTAATGCCTTGTTTGCCCAGCCTCACCCGTTTGTGCTGCTTCTGTACTTCACTCAGTCGATGCTCTACTTGAAGGCTTTGTCTCAACTATGCTGTCTTTTGGAAACAGATGTACAAGGTGGATGCTCACAGCCATGACCATTTGAACTGGCAGTGGCTTTCAAAACTTTGAAATCATTTTGCATGGATGAGACTTTTTTCAGCTCTTCACCTAGATGCTGGCCAGTCCTGAATATTACATATCTTCTCTATCAGTTTTGAAGGTGCCATTTCAACCTTGCAGCCAAGTGTATCCCAAACTTTGATATAGAGTAGTGTTCTTGTTTTGAATTTTCTGTCTAGATGATCATGAGCAAGTCACCTAACTTTCCTAAATCCAGTTTGTGTATCTATAAATAAGGAAAATATTTCCTTAAGACTGTTTTTGGAAGGATTTAATAAGGCAATAAGTACAGTAGCTAAGAATTATTGAGCAGTTATTACATACTAGGAATTTTTCTATGTACTTTTTATGTAATGACTCAATTCATCCTCACAATAACCCTATGAGGTCAGATTATTATCCCCATTTATAGACAAAGTCCAAGGGGAGTAAGCAATTTGTCCCAAATCATACAACCAGTAATTGCTGGAACTGAGACTTGAATCCAGACCACCTGGCTCCAGAGCCCACGTGTTTATCATACACATCAGGTACTCAGTTAATTGAAGCTATAATTATCCACAGCAGAAAAAAATCACAAATTTACTCACACAACATGACTTAGACAAGGAAATGCTAGCGTAGTAAAAGGAACATAGAACAAAATAAGTTACATTTGAGTGTTAGTTTGTATATGTGAACCCAAAATATCTGAGACAGGTCTCAACCAACTTAGAAAGTTTATTTTGCCAAGGATAAGGATGCACCCACGACACAGCCTCAGAAGGTCTTGACAACATGTGCCCAGGGTGGTCGGGGTACAGTTTTCTTTTATACATTTTAGAAAGACATGAGACAGCAATCAATATATGTAAGATGTACAATTGATTCAGTCTGGAAAGGCAGGACAATTCAAAGGGTGGAGGGTGGAGTTCCAGGTCATAGGTAGATAAGAGACAGAAGGTTGCACTCTTTTGAGTCATTGAGCAGCCTTTCACTGAATACACAATTTAGTCTGGCTCAGTGAATCTGCATTTTTACATAAACAATAGGGCAGAGGAAGCAATCAAATATGCATTTATCTCAGGTGAGCAGATGGATGACTTTCTGTCCTGCACCTGTGAAGATCAGCTATCAGTTAACATTGCCAGGGTGAAATTCAGGAGAACTGTTTTAGGGTAAAGATCTTGAGGCCTACAAGGAATTGTCTTGTGGCCAAACTGTGAGGGCGGTCTGTAGCTTTATCTTTATAGCTACCTTATTTAGGAATAAAATGGGAGGCAGGTTTGCCTGACATAGTTTCCAGCTTGACTTTTCCCTTGGCTTAGTGATTTTGAGGTCCCCGAGATTTATTTTCCTTTCACACTTAGGCCAGTGAAACAGCCTTTGCAAAAAATTATAACTGAGATTTCGTTTCTTTTCGCGTTTGTTGCTAACTGTGTGATCTTTGACAAGCCACTAACTTAATTGCTTCTAGGTTGTTTCCTCCTATGGACAACAAGAATACTGATTACTAAATTGCAATGTTGTTTGAAAAACGAATGCCATACTTTCTTAAGAACGCCTGACCCATCAAAGCTGGATAAATATGGGAGGTTTTTTTTAAGAGAACATTATTTCTGTTTCCTAATCTCTTTTTGTGCTTCTTTGTAGCAAATGTACTCTATTGTCTTCCACACTGGGACCCCAGACACTCATGGAGGAGGAAATTCTTGACCAAAAATATGGTATGCTTGTACTGACTTTTTTTTTTTTTTGAGATGGGGTCTCATTTTGTCACCCAGGCTGGAGTGCAGTGGTGTGATCTTGGCTCACTGCAACCTCTGCGTCCCGGGCTCAAGCAATCCTCCCACCTCAGCCCCAAGTAGCTAGGATCACAGGTGTGTACCACCATGCCCGGATAATTGTTTATATTTTTGGTAGAGACAGGGTTTTGCCTTGTTGCCCAGGCTGGTCTTGAACTCCTGAGCTCAAATGATCCACATGCTGCGGCCTCCCGAAGTGTTGGAATTACAGGCACGAGCCACCGTGCCTGGACTACATATTCTTTTATTCCTTTCTACAGTTTATGAAGAGAGAGATTGGTTAATCTAAAAGAATGGCTTTGTAATAGTGGAATTTCAAGTAACTGTTTTGGTCACATAGGTGAGCTATTTAAGGCCAAAGGAATTTTCTCAATGTGCTTGAAATCACATATCATACCATGTAGGTCACCCCTGAGGCAGGGGTTGCAAACTGGCCTAAACAGTACTGTTTGCAACAGAGTGCTTCAAAAAAAAACAATAGATATAAATCACTAGAGGTTAAATAGAGGCTCAAATGTCTCAGTAACTTATATCCCTTCAACTTGGCCACCATCAGAGACAGGTGAATTTGCCACTTTTGTAGATTAGCACTTTTCTAGAACTTTGGGGAAAGTTTCAGTTGCTTAAATGAGCCACAAAGGATTGAACACCATGTGCTGTTTTTATTCATTCAGTTCTGTACTTTAAGAGAAAAGACCTTAGAATTTACTGTCAAAGGGAAAAATAACAAACCCTTTTGGATCTTAACCTCTAGTCAGTTTTAAACCACTCAAAAACTCCCTAAAGTACTTAGATATGTTGCATAGCACTGATTTATAGGGCAACAATATTTAATTAGGCTATAACTAAAGAACCTACACCAGAGATCCACAGTCAATGAAAACAATAGTAACAGGTTTATACTCATGAGATAATCCAGATGACTTTCCTCTCTATTAAAACCTACCTTGGCTTGCAAACAGCTGTGTAAAAATAATCCCTTGAACGGATTTCCACAGTAGTATTTGCTTAAACAGCTGCCCGCAGAATTGATGAGTGTAAGACTGAATTGATAGGAAGGCATTTGAGGATTAAGACTAGGATATGAACATTTCCCAAACCAAGTGAACCTCTGGAATGCTAGACAGGACTATTTTAAGAGACAATGTGTGTAAGTTACTATAGGGAATTTGACCTCGCAGGCATCAACTGTCATACCTGTGACCACTGTTATTTATTTAGCATCATTAGCAAAACAGTTGACTCTACAAAGCGTAAAACACCAATAAAGTCTGTACTTCAGTGTGACACATACTTCATATTTTGTGTTAATCTGAGTTTTTCCAAGGGAAGTTAAAGGTCCTTAGTCCAGGTGAAGAGACTAAGGTAAGTGTTCTGGAGCAAATGTACCATCTAACTTTTTCTGGTGCTTATATGGAAAGTTAGTCACTCAGGCCCACCCACAACACTTGCAGAGCACAGAGCAAAAATACAGATGGAGGTTTTGACATCATATGCCAAATATTTAACATGTACTTTCAATATATAAAATTTACACTTTTGCTACCTTGACATAAAAACCTTCAAAGTGATCTGGAAGATAGGGTTTGCATTTAGAATTCTCAGATCTCTCCAAGTTCCAAGCTCTATGTTAGAACCTGGCCTCCTTTCTGGGGTGCATGACCTTGCATCTCTCTTACACTGTGAGGGACCACATCCCAGCATGCATGTGGACACCCCAATAAGCATGTTCAAGCTTTTTCCACAGCCCTGAAAACAGCCACCTTTCGGCCAAATCTTAGCCCAGGGGAGCACACACTGGCAGCATGGCAGCATAGACCATCCTCAGAGGGACAGACCAGACAAGAGGTCGATACAAGTCTGAACATTGGCTCGGGACAATTTGGCTAAGGAATTCTGGGGTTGTCCTATCTGGAGTACAACCTAGAAAGGCTGGGGACCACTAACTCTGGGTGGCACATTCCCTTGACTAATTTGAAGGTAAGGGCACAGCCCGTGAGGGACCCTCTAAAATTGAGGACTCAAGGTAACTCAAGGTAGGAGTCTCTTTTGCCTCTTTTGCCTCTTCTGCCTCTTCTGCCTAGGTCTAAGAGCAAAACTGGTTCTATCTAGAATGAAATCATAGTACTTTATCCATACTTTTATCTTTAGCACTCAGTATTGGAAATACGCACTGGATAATGTCATAATTCTGGTCCAGAGAATTCACAGAAACCTGGGTGGTTTTAAGCTATTCTAAAAATTTGATTTGGTCGGCACCTGAGCTATTTTTCAAGGCGTCTAACTCCCATGGATGATGCTAGGCTAAATGGCACTCCAAGGGGTGTGCCAAGCAAGTAATGTCCCAACAGCTGGTTGTCTCAACCCAGCACTTCAACCCTTATTCCATCTGGAGTAAACACTTGACTTGGATGTTTCAAGTTCGGGGTCAGAACCAACCTGACTTCTCAGAGTGTAAGCTACACTTCTTGTAAGGATTTTTTTCCCTCTTATTAACCAACCAAGAGGTTAACTAATTACATAATTTGTATGCATTGTTTCAGTTTTCCATTTTTTCACATACATTTTTCCAGAGCCAAGCAATGTTTATTATTTTCTTCCTCAGAGTCTGAAATGCAGTGCCTTTCATAAAATATGCTATTATAAAGGATTAGCTGAGTTTCTCTTAAAGGATGAAAGAAAATATATTACATTTACCTAGTCTTGTTTTAAAAGCATTGCAATTATCTTCATTTTAATTTTTATTTGTAACAGAAGTTGGAGGTTTTCAATTTAATCTTCTCATTTCAAATGGTGGAAACTGAAGCCCAGAGAGATCAGGAAACCTATACAATATCACACAGCATAATTCATGGTAGAACTGATTACATTCCAGAGTCCTGTGTGCTTTGCTAGCCCCAATCAATCACAGCTTTCATTACATCACACAACTCTACTTTCAAGGGGAGAAAAGAGAGGGACTAGGGAAATTAGGGATTTGGGGAGCCCTGGATAACCTGGGTGCAAAGGTCATGGGTCTTGTGTTTTGCCATCTTACTATTTTTTCTTTTCATCTGAGCCTCCTAAGATGGAGCTTGCTGAGGATGGAGGGGAAGGGATATCATTGATTCTGTTTAGACACTTTAAAAAACTAAAAAAAAAAAAAACAAAACACCAGCCAATGACTGAGAAATGAGTGCAGGTAATAATTTATAACTAAATGAAACTGCTTGTTGCATAAATAATCAAAATTCACTACTTACAGCAAATATTTCTAATGTCTTAACCATGTGATTTCAGTGTTACAGAACCTGAGAGAGAAGAAAAGTTTCAGGAAGACGATGACAGTCAATAAGATGAAATGATGAAGTAAATGTAAACATGATACAGACTGAGGCCATTGGCTCTGAATATCGAGACATCACTGGAATGTTTTGAGAAATTAACTTTGATTGCGAAGAAATTAAGAATTAGAATGCAGTAGGAAAATGAATTAACATCTGATAAGAAAAGAAACCAAAGAGTAAAGACCTGTAGTTCTGCAACACAGGTGCTCATCAGAAAAATGTGGGTAACTTTTTCAATAATAAACCCCTGGACCCACCCCCTGGAAAATCTGCTTAAGTATATCTGGGGCAGAAATGGGAAATTTACATTTTTATTCAACATTTCAGATGGTTCTGTTGGCTCTTTAAAAATTATGGCCTACGGGTAACAGGATGAAGAAATAATTATTTGCCAACTATGGTATAGACAGTATAGAATGTTTTCAACAGAGGGAAAGGAGCAGTGAGTAATGAGAAAGAAAATAAGAAAGAAATAGGTGGGAAGTGGTGGTCAAGAGCCGAAGTTCTCAGGCAGGGGCCCCCAACCCCTGCTGTCCTGTGTTGTCTGGTACCAGTCCCTGGTCTGTTAGGAACCAAGCCGCACAGCAGGAAGTGAGCTGTGGGCTAGTGAGCATTACTGCCTGAGCTCTGCCTCCTGTCAGATCAGCAGCAGCATCAGATTCTCACAGGAGCATGAACCCTATTGTGAACTGTGCATGCAGTTCCTTATGAGAATTCTGTGGTCCTTATGAGAATCTAACTAATGCCTGATGATCTGAGGTGGAACAGTTTCATCCTGAGATCATCCTCCCTCCCCTGTCTGTTGAAAAACTCTCTTCCACGAAACCAGCCCGTGGTGCCAAAAGGGTTGGGGACTGCTATTTTAGAAGACATGAAAGCGTGCTATCTAAAGTATAGGTAGAAGAAATAGCATTTGGAAAGGATAGTGGAGATTTCTTCCTTTGAAAACATGTAATAAGGACCTTGAGGATAAAGGTTCCATCACATTTTGAGGCAAAAATCTGGTAGATGGCTTGGATCTTATAAGCAGATTAAGTGATGATCTACCAAGGAAAATAGTGGTTCAGCTGGAGTCTGGAGGAATGTGGCATGGTTCCTCAGAATGCCCCACTGGAGCCACTCCAGCCAGTATGAGATGAATGATTGTGCATTAGATGGGCTTTAAATGTTGAATGTAGATTTTAAAAAAGTAAAACAGAAAAGATTCACAGGTGACTCAAAGTCTAATAATAGCCCTAACTTATAGTTTAACACATCTTTATAAACAACTTCTTGTAGGCTCTTCTTGTTTTGCTCTTCTATGTATCCTTCCACCAACATTTGCACTGAAGGTTTCCTCTGCCTGAAGCATTCAGCTCCCACCCCCGACTTTAGTTAGGTTCTTGCCAAATCACCTTGTCACAGAAATCTTCCTTGACCACCTATATTAAATAGGACTAACTCTTCTATCTTTCTTAGTCTGCTTTTTGTATACAGGCTTATACCTGATATATTATACATTCATTTTTTATTGCGTTTCCCCACCCTAACTAAAATGTAAGCTGCAAGGAAGCTGAAGCTGATTTGTTTTGTTCTTTGCAAAAACCTCAATGCATGTAGGAGCACCCAGCACATAGTAGATGCTCAAAGTATATTTGTTAGATAAATTTAAAAATGGTTGCTACTACTGCCAGAGCCTAGCCCAGACACTTCTGCGTAATTAGCCCTCAGCAAAAGTTGATCAATGTATTGATGAATTAAATGAATGATTGTGGCAGCCAGCTGTCAAGATGACCTCCAGTGTAAACCCCTGTGTAGCCCCCTCCAACAATAAATAGGGCTGATTTGAGCAACCAATAGAATATTGTGGAAATGATGACATGTGACTTTTGAGACAAGGACATAAAAGACACTGGGGCTTCCATCTCAGTTTCTTCATCATTTGATCTAACCTCTGGGAGAAGTGAGTCGCTGTATATTGAAGATTCTCTGTCTTAGGGAAAGGTCTGTAGAGTGAGGACCATAAATCTGTCAACAGCCAGCACCAGCATGCCAGCCCTGTGAGTGAACCAATTTAGAAGTGGATTATCGAGCTCTAGTCAAACCCCTAGATAACCACAGCCCTGGCCAACATCTTGACTGCAAGATCTAGTTATTCCCTGAGACGGAATAACTAGCTATGCAGTTCCCAAAGTTCTAAGCCACATAACTGTATGAGATAACATTTATCATTGCTTAAGCCAGTAAGTTTTGGGATAGTTTGCTATATAGCAATGGACAATTAATAACAGTAGCTTAGAGCCAGTTTTCAAAATTTTGTCCCTTTTGTTTGATGTCAGGGACAGATCTATCGTTTATGAAATGTATAGTTTCCCCTAAAACCAAATAAAACCAGCAGGCTGATTTTGGGAACAATGATTTCAATAGATCTTGAAGTGTTTTCTATGCCTTATCACTGACAAGATTGCTGGCCACATGAAAACCTAGCATGCATTTATAACATGAATTCTTCACACAGTGATCATTTAAAGATCCTTAATATCCAGATTCTATTAATAATCCAACCCACAATCCTAGGAGTCTTAATCAAAGGATTACCAAAGTTCCATTACTTCCTGCATTTAGCTTACTTATTTATTTATTTGATCATTTTCTTTGCCAAAGGGAAAGAGAAAAACAATAACAAACAAACACCTTGTTTTACAATTTACTGTTCCTTTTATGGATGACTATGCTCATTTTCTCCACAGATAAGAATATGTGTGTTTCTTTGTGTGTGAAAAGAAGCCGCCTTGAAGGATCTATTTAAAATTTGACTCAGTGATTAGTTACTGTTAGGCAATGTGGGCAGACCTCTAAGTGAAGTCCTGGCAAGTGTGACTCTGGAAAGCTAAGGAAATGGAGAATATAGTTAAAATTCTGACACTTGGAACCTCATCTGAGAGTCATATGTTTTTGTCATGAGGTGGGAGGAATTACTGGGTGAGTGACACGTGGAAGGGATAAGCAAGAGGCATGAATTCTTAAGGGCACTTGTGAATAATATTATTATGTCTGAAAGAACCATAAGGGAGCTGAAAATTATAGAATCACAAATTCATAAATAATGAGATTAAAGGGAACTTCTTGGATTATAATTCAATTTTCTGTTTCTTCAGAGGAAAGAGTCACATGATGATCGACTGTTTTGAGCAATTAGAAAAGGAATATCTTGCCTTTCCTTTCTAGGGCCACCTACTTCCTAGTCACAAGAAACTGAAAACAAGTAAAAAAAAGAAAAATACTATACTGTTTTACACTGATTTGAGCAAAGGCAGAGATGAGACAGTGTGAAGTGATGCAAAGATGAGGAGAGGAAGTACAGCAATGTGACTGCATTTCAGCTGCTGTGTGCCTGGGAGAGGCAGATGACACAGCAGGCACAGGGCAGTGCAAGAAAGCTAGAGAGGGGAAGAAGGGCCAGTTGAGGCTGATTCTGGATGAGTGGCCAAGGAGTTGCATTTTCTTTCTATGTGCAATTAAGTCATTAGAAGTTTCAAAGCAATTTTTAAACTGTAATTGCTAAATTGACTTCAATTGACACAGATAACATCTGTTTGCTAAAGTGTTAAAATAGAGACTGTACTGAGGGTTGAACCTACCAGTTCCCTTAGGCTCACTCTTCAAATTTTGTTTTGTAGATAAGCTAAGATTTATATATCTAGCCCAGAGGGGGTCAGAGCTTTTCCTTTGATAAAAGAAAGTTGGAAATAGAGTCACATGTTTCTCAAAGGGGGTTTTCTGATTTTAAACACAGTAGAATCCCAAGTGGCCAGTCACAGAAAATAGTATCTAGTCTACCTGAATTACAGATCAGGTGAAAAGCAGGTGAGAAAAAGTCCCTGTTCTGTTAAAAAAAAAAAAAAAGCCAACTTGGCCTTTGCGTCTTGCAGCACCAATGTCTGTAGACCATGGCCACAATGAAGATGGAGAGCTGGACCATTGCTTTAAGATGCCAGGGTTACCCATCAGGGTGGATAAGCAAAGACAAGGTCTTCTTTTGTAAAAGAAGAGGAGAAGATTGAGGAGGGGAGAGGAAGGGAGGAAGGAAAAGGAAAGAAGGAAGGAAAATTAGTAAACCAGAGTGAAGTCAACTTAGCAGTTATAGTTTAAAATTATTTCCAACCTTGTTTCCAGTACTTCTTCAAGTTTGCATAGTTCCATTGCATAGTAGCCTGACCTTGGGCTGGTCATCACAGTTTATAAAGTAAAAGACTCTGTCAACTGAAAAACACACTGTTATTTTATGCGACACTATGAAAGAACAACAAAAAAATGCTGCCAATTAAACTATGACACTGTATTGATGGTAAAGTACATCTCTATATCAGAGATGTTAAAATGTAGAAAAAATATGAATCTTAAAATTAGTAAAAGCCTCAGTTTCCTTTTCTGTAAAATAGAGATGACAATAGTACTGCATAAAATTCTTTGCGCCCCCCCTGCCCCAGATCAATTTCCAACCTCTCCACCTGGTTCTGTGCCCTTGGATGCTGACCTCTAATGCAGTATTTCCGCTGGATTCCTGGTTGGGCTTAGTTGATGGGGCTGTGACCATAAATTAATGGATATGAGGTGAAAGAGTTTGAGGGTTTGTATTTCCCTTCATTGCTGTGGGGATGAGTGAGATAGTAGCTGTGATCCTCTCCACAAGGCCACACTTCAACCTGGTGGCTTCTCTCCTATGGCTTGTGTTTGCTTCAGGTTTCATTTCATTCATCATTCAGGTCTGCCCCTTCAGACCTAGGGCTGGGGAAGAGGTGGGCAGTGGATCGGCTTCCCGTGTTGCTGATCCCTGGATGCTTCACCATCTCTTCTTGGTGAGGTTAACTTTCCCCATACCTTTGTAACTAGGTTTTCATTAAGTTTTGTTTCTTGCTGGAAGCTTGACTGATACAAGCACCAACTTCACATGATTGCTGTGAATATTAAATGAAGTAATGAATGCAAGGAACTTAGCTTAGTGGGCAGCATGGGGGAAGCACTCTAGATAATCAGGTTTTCTGTTTTTCAAACACGTTAAACTCACTCCCCTCTTTGGGCAGTTGTACTAGCTGTTCGCTCCTTCAATATTCTTGTCTCAGGTCTTCGTAGGGCCGGTGCTTTCTTGTCATTTAGATTTCAGCTCACATGAAATTACTCAGAGGACACTATCCTATCCACCTTATCTGTTAATCTAAATTAATTCCCCAGGGATCCCCTATCTCATTGCCTCTCATTTCCTTAATAGACATTTTTTCTCCATGATATTTCTTGGTTACATATTTGCTTATACCCTAGCTCTCTTGACTAGAATTTAAGTGTGATACATTGCTTTTTTGTTCCTTTGCCCCTGATGAATCCTGTGTCCAGAATGTAGCTAGCATGTAGTAGGGTTGCAGGACAAGTTACCTGGGAGCATATTCTGAGGTAGAATGAGTGCAAAAGCCTTATTGGGAAGTAACACCTAAATTTGTGAAAGAAGGGAGGAAGCATTATGGATAGGGAGGGCCATCAGACCCTTTTCTGACATCATAAGATTTTAGCAGCCTAACAAGGAACTCTTGTTCGAAGGTTTCTCATTAGAGGAGTTCCACATTGCCAATACATTGTCTCGCTACTTTACTCAGTCATAGGCTGAAGGTCGTCCCCAGAAAAGCATGACCTCAGCTGTCATCACCTTGCTCACTCATTGTCTGGGGCACTCCAAAAATAGCATGACTTTAGCTACAAAGCTGAGGAAGACCCTGATAAAGTTGACATCTAAAGACAGCGAGCTAAACAGGCTCTTTGCAGCTGGGTACTGAGTTCTTTCTCAATGGGGAGCCTAAATAACACATCTCTGTGTCTGCCAATAAATATTTTTTGTGGAATGGAACGTTCAATATGTTTGTTTTAAAATTTTTTGTCTTAACTTTATCATCATACCTAAATGAATCAAATCAAGAACAGAAGGATGTGCAAGCCTCTAATCTAACTGTTCAGCTAGATAACAGCTAAGTTAATACACATACCACAAGGAAAGAACATACTTGGCACTTTTGAAATACTAAAATATAGCCAGTGGGGCTGGAGAATAAGAAACTAAGGGGAGAATAGAAAGAGACGTCAGAGAAGTAGACACTGTGAGATTTTAAATAAGGATATCACATAATCTGATTCACATTTTAAGAAAATCACTTGGACTGCTTTATGGAGAATAGGTAATAGACGAACAAGAGCAAAAATAGGGAGACCAGACCAGTTAGCAAGCTAAGGTGAACATCCAGGCAAGAGCTAAGAATGGCTAGGACTATGGTATTATGGTAGAGATGGAGAAGCAGACAAAGTTGGGATATATTTTGGAGGTAGAGTTTTAGGACTTCTAAGATATTAGAGCTGAGAGAGGAGGGGAGGAGACTCAAGGACAATGTTTTGATGTTTGGTAGGTGGTTGTGTCATTTTCTAGGATAAGGAAGAGTAATTAAGGAACAACTTTGGAAAGGAAAGATCTGCTTTGGACTTGTAACTTTTGAAATGTCATAATTAGGCATCCAAGTGAATATGTGAAATAAGCAATTGGCTTTATGAATCTATAGCTCAATGGAGATATCAAGAGCTGGAGATGAAATCATATGCAATTGGCATGAAGATGGTAGTTAAAGCCAAGGGACTTTCCTGGAATTCATGCATCTAAATGAATGAATGGGATTTCCTTCAGGGTGCTGACTCTCCTGGGAAAGCTTCATGATATATACATTTTTCTAATGATGTTGATCCATTGGCATAATTTTATTGGGCCTCAGATTCTAAGTAAAAAAAGAAAAGAAGAAGTTAGTGTTCTGTGAGTTTAACAAGTTTTAAAACAAACAAAAGAAGTAGATTGTGATAGAATATCTCTTATTGCAAACTGCGCAGACCACCAAGCTCAGTAAAAGCATTGAGTAAGTGGAAAAACAATGTTGTATGAAAGGACATGAATGAAAAATATCTGGGAAACAACCCATATTTTGGTGTCAGGAAAGCCTGAGTTCAAGTCCTGACTCAACCACTCACTGACCACAAACAAACTGTAATTTTCATAAATTTTTCACTTATTTTCCTTTAGGAGATAATAGAGATTGTAACATCAATCTTTTGGAGGTTTTTTTTTTTTTTTTTTGACAGAGTCTCACTCTGTCACCCAGGCTGGAGTGCAGTGGTGCAATCTTGGCTCACTGCAACCTCTGCCTCCCAGGTTCAAACAATTCTCCTGCCTCAGCCTCCCAAATACCTGGGATTAGAGGTGCCCGCCACTGCACCCTGCTAATTTTTGTATTTTTAGTAGAGATGGGGTTTCACCATGTTGGCCAGGCTGGTCTCAAACTCCTAACCTCATGATCCACCCACATCGGCCTCCCAAAGTGCTGGGATTACAGGCATGAGCCACCGTGCCTGGCCAATTTTTTGGAGTTTTTGTGCAAACTCTACATGATTACAGATAGAAGTATCTAGTAACAGTAATAACATAGTGACGGTTCAATACATTTTAACTATTTAAAGACTCTTTTGATGTATTAGTAAATTGAAATGAAACAAGCCACCATAACAACATCAGAATGGATGGGTGTTTGCCTAAAGCTACCAGACTCAAAATGTCTACTCAATAGAGGGATCACAGTGAGATTTACTCCTTCCATGGGAAAAAAAAGGGAATGAAACATGGAAACGAATGTGAATCCCATGAGCTGAATGGGTAGTAGGCTTGTGTGTTATGCTGTTGTGTCTAGCACGGCTGGGGGATCTAAACTTCTTTATTGCTGTTCCCTATTAATAAAACATTTTTAGCACACCCTCTCTCTACCACTCTCCCCTTCCCCCAGGCGTCCCTTCTTTGGAGAACAATGGTCTAGAAAACTGCCTAGCAAAGCATCTCAATGGGGCTTGAGTATTTTATACTCAAAGGTTCACAAGTTGGCTGCCTTTGGAGTTAATCAGCCTACTGACATATTTTGTTTGTTTGAAATGGCATTTAACATTCTAGCCAAAGTTTAAACACTGAGAGAACTTATATATACATATATTTATATAGCTGTTATATATGTGTGTATATATACACACATAAACACACACGTACCCACATATAGGTATACACACACACATATATATATAAGAAAAAAATTGTATCTTCCCTTAAAAAAATTCCCACATGGCAAGAATTAGCTGGATATGTTCTCTTTAGTTTGCTGCACTCCTTACCATTCCTTACTGTTTTCCAAATGAGGCCAGGATTGGCTACCATTTATTATTATGCTTGTATTATTATGTTTTTATAGTAAAAGCATAGTTATCTAAATCCACAATTAAACATAAAAATTCCCCTTTTCTATTTATATCGACTGACTCAATCTTATAAGCATTTACCTTTGCTTTCCAATTCTACCCATTACTGTTTATTTGGCAATTCTTGAGAAGTAATAAGTTTTGTTTTGTGGTGGAATATGGCCCTGAAAAGAGTCAATTACTAGTGCTGATTATGGTAATGAAACAAAAATCAAGAAAAACTTTAAAATGATGGCTCTTGGCCAAAATTATATAGAAGTTTAGAATGGAATATTTAGTTAAGGATTGAAAATGTTATTTTATAGTTTCAAATTATAGTTTATTGCATTATAGGAGAGAAATTCAATGATCTAGTCACGTTTGCAAATTTAAAGATTCTTTAAGAACACATGGACACAGGGAGGGGAACATCACACACTGGGGCCTGTTGGGGGTCGGGGGGCTAGGGGAGGGATAGCATTAGGAGAAATACCTAATGTAGATGATGGGTTGATGGGTGCAGCAAACCAACATGGCACATTTATACCTATGTAACAAACATGCACGTTCTACACAAGTACCCCAGAACTTAAAGCATAATAATAATAATAATAATACTTTAAGTCCTCAGGACATGCCCCTAAATTTGTTTAATTGTCTTGAGTTACAGGTCCTGTTTCTTTTACCTGGATTTTAAAATTCAATGGTCACATTCAAAACAAAATTTATCAGTAGTCATTGAGGTTGCATGATCTACTATATTGTATTGTATCTGGGAAAACATTCCTCAATACAGAATCATAACATTAAAGTCATTCCTTTTATCTACCCAGGCCTATTGTTCCTTCTCTGGTTGCCTGCTCAAAGCACTTAATCAATTCATCAAAGGGAATGAAATAAGCCATAAAGCATGGGGCTTTCTTAGAACAAAGACATGACCTAATTTTTCCAATGGGAAATGACCTGCGAAAATTCTTCTCAATGTAAGGAAGCTATAATTCTCCTCAAACCTCTCAATTCTCAAAAATGACATCATCAATCAACAACTCTCTTTTCTAAACTGTGGTTGAAATATGCTGTAGAAACTATTCATTTTATGTCATGTTATCAGCAGAAAGATTATTGAAAGAACTGTGCATTTTAGCTCCCAGAATTATAAGACTATTGAATTCCCTAGAATAAAGCCCCAAATCCATACTGAGGCCTATCAGATCCTTCATGGGATGTTGTCCTCTAATCTCCCCAGACGAGTCATTCTCTCCAACAACGTTGCTCATCTCAGCACAATTACCACCGCCATGTCCACACACAGCACACCCCCAACACACATAAATACACCCAAAAAATACATAAAACAAAACAACACACAAAAAAACTCACATGTTCTCAGGCTTTAGGTATAAGTTATCCTTTTTAACATTTTAGAAGTACCCCAATACAATAGATACTTCTTCCCGTTTATAGAAATTCTTTTGGAGTATTGGAGAACCTCCACCATCAGGAATTGACCTTGACTATTCTAATTCTTAAAGGGAATCAATGGATGCAATAATTTTGTTGACAAGGCTGTCTATGTACATTCTTCTTGGTATCTTCTGTGTTCTCTGCAAGTGGCCTACATGGCCTTCTAGGATCCTAGCTTGCTATGAAAGTGGGAAGGATTTTAAAGCTTATTTGGTGGAAACTGTATCTTTTGCTGTAGAATCCAAATCTAAAACAAATCTTGCATTAGTCTGCCATCCTGACATTTCTTGTAAAACATCTCAAACACCCTTTGAGGAACAGTAGTTTGAATCACTTAATTTCATCAGTTCACATCTAGTGTCCAGGCCTATCTACATAATTTGCCAAGCCCAGTGCAAAATGAAAATGTGAGACCCCTGTTCAAAGAGCAGGAAAAAAGTAGATCTAAAAGCACAAAGTTCTACCTTAAAAGCTCTTTACCTTTACCTTTAAGTTCTACCTTAAAAATATGTTAATACTTTTAAGACGTTATAAGGGTAAAAGTGATAAATGAGTAACAACATAAACTTAGAAATTGAATAAACATTTTTGTGTTATAATTCTATATCATATAACAAAAATTAATTTTATTAGTATGATATATTGATTGTAGAAATCTTTTGGCTTGGTTTGCTGAAAACTTATTTTTTAGGTCATTCAAATTATTCTTTTAGCAACTTCATTTTCAATTGATATAATGGAAAATGATATCTGAGAGCACTCTTGGCAAATGCAATATCACAAATAATTTGATAATTTTTAATTTTGAGAAATATCTTTTTTCAGATGCTACTGCTACTAGAGCTGTTAATATTTTTTATAGACTGACAACATTGGGATAAAATTCAGATAAATTATTTCAGAATATAAATTTTAACATATCTAGAGCTAATGATTCTGTGGAACAATTTTTCAGAAAGATTTATTTCTTCAAAAAATAAGTTTTGTGTAAGTCTGAATTTAGTTGCAAATGTAAATTTATACAATGGCATTTTAATATTTCTTCTGACATTTCTTGTAACTTGTGGTGTTTTTGCAAGAAATTGAGGCTAGGCATAGTGGTTCATACCTGTAGTCCCAGCACTTAGTGAGACTGAGGTGAGAGGATTGCTTGGGCCCAAGAGTTTGAAGCCAGCCTGGATAACATAGTGAGGTCCCATTTCTACAACAATTTTTAAACATTAGCTGGGTGTGGTGGCATGTGCCTGTGATCCCAGCTACTTGGGAGGCTGAGGCAGGAGGACTGCTTGAGCCTGGGAGGTTGAGGCAATAATGAACTATGATCATACCACTGCACTCCAGTCTGGGCAGCAAAAGCAAGATTCTGAGTAAAAGAAAGAAAGCAAAGAAAGAAAGAAAGAAAGAAAGAAAGAAAGAAAGAAAGAAAGAAAGAAAGAGAGGAAGAAAGAGAGAGAGAGAGAGGGAGGGAGGGAGGGAGGGAGAGAGAGAGAGAGAAAGAAAGAAAGAAAGAAAGAAAGAAAGAAAGAAAGAAAGAGAAAGAAAGAAAAAGATAGAAAGAAGGAAAGAAAGAAAGGAGAAGAGAGGAGAGGAGAGGAAAAGAAAAGAAAAAAGAAAAGAAAGGAAAAGAAAGGAAGGAAGGCAGGGGAAAGTTTCTTCATGATTTGTATATAGTACAAAATGTTTCTTTACATATTCTATCACTGTGTCTTCAACTATAAAAAATTTTAAAAGTTGTTTTCCTCTCAATTGGTTCATCCACAGCTTTATATGAAAATAGTGTTGTTTTCCAATGACTATGACTACCTTTAAATTCATTTCTATTTCTAAGCCTATGGACACAGTATTTGCTTTGCAATGATTCAGCAGTTTTCAAAAGTAGAGGTTCTAAAATCTGAAGAATTCTAGTAACCCCATGATATATTTTTTGGACTATCCAGGTGTACACTTTTATCTCATAATAATTCACTGACCACATTTACAGCCTGAGTGCCAGCAGTTCCTGTCCCAATGCTCAGGCCTCAAAGATGCCACAGAGACGGGACTGGCTATGAGAAATGACTGGCAAGTTGGCTTCCCACCTGAGTCCCCTAGCTGTCCCCAGGCAGAGCCCTCCTCTTTTCTGGGTCCTGGAGTGCTGTCACCACTGCAGATGCATCTGTTCCTGATGCATTCATAGACACCACCAATGTGGACCCAGGTACCAGAATCAGCTAACCACTTGGGCTCCCATCGTGCCCTGACTGCCCCAGTGCATGTACACATCAGGGAGCCTGAGCAACTGCTCTGTACAAGCTTGCCTGAGCCCTCCTGTGCACATGCTGCGACTCAGTGTAACCCCTCTATTATTTCGCAGGCTCCAGGGTCCCTTAGGACTTCTCCTATAAAACACAAGTTTAAATACTTAAAAAGTTATGAAAAATTTCAAGATGGTAACAGCAGAGTACTAAACCAGACACACGGCTCCTTTTGAGAGTTGAGCCCCGTAGGCTTGCATCGGTCCATGCCCTTGAAGCTGGGCCTGCTAGTATCCTGAGTTACCCATCATTCCTTGCGCCTTTGCCCATCAGCAATTCCCAAACCATGCTCTGCATGATGTAGTTTGGATCTATGTCCATGCCCAAATCTCATGTCAAATTGTAAGCCCCAGTGTTGGAGGTGGGACATGGTGGGAGGTGATTGGATCATGAAGACGGAGTTCTCCTGAATGGTTTAGCACCATCCCCCCTTAGTACTATGCAGTGGTACTGTAGACTGAGTGAGTTCTCATGAGATCTGGTTGTTTAAAAGTGTGTGGCACCTCCCCCATCTCTCTTCCTCCTGCTCCTGGCCATGTGAAGTGCCTGCTTCCCCTTTGCCTTCCACCATGATTGTAAGTTTCCTGAGGCCTTCCCAGAAACAGAAGCCGTATGCTTCCTGTACAGCCTGCAGACTCATGAGTCGATTAAACCTCTTTTCTGATAAAGCACCCAGTCTCAGGTATTTCTTTAAAACAGTGTGAGAATGAACTAATACACTGCAGAACAGGTGTTCTGTGAAAAAGAGTGGGAAATGCTGCATTCTACGTTCCCCTCTGGGGGATTCAGAGTGCTTATTAGCAAATTATAGGATCTTGAAGTCCTGAATTAAATGCACGTAATTTCATGTAGTCCATCCTTTCTGAGGCTTTTCTGGCACCAGAATCCCAGTTACATCAAGCACCTCTGAATATCTTGGGGAAATATAGTGTTTAGAATAAAATTTGGAGAATGCTGTGCTAAGCTGTGGCCCGGACTCCATTCAAAATCTCCACAGGCTTTTTTTTGGCCCCTAACTCAAAGTAGCCATTCTATTTGAATTACTATCTTCATAAGGATGTAAGTAAACTGAGTCTATCAAGGCTTAATACAATATATAAAAGTATAAGGAAATATATTTTGGCAATAATACAATTTTAATTCTTAAAAAATAATGTTTTATTCTAAAAATTACATACTAGTTACTGCCCATCTAAAGTAAAAATGATATAATTATCAGGTTATTTGTCTCCATAGAAAGAGTCATTTTTAATCTCACACAAAGTGTTTTTCTGTTAAGCATATTTACATAAAACAATTAAAATAGATGAGTAAGTGATGGGCCCATTGAACATGTTCATGAGGATAATAAAACATTCAAGCTCAAAATTTCATTGAAAAACGTTAAAACCTAAATCAGATTGTATTACAGCCACTTCTTATAACCTTCAATGGCTTCTTACTTCTCTGAGAAGAAAGTCCAAACTTCTTAAGATGGCCTACAAAGCCCTGCCTATTTTAAAAACCTCTACCTTCTCCATCTCGTTTGGTACCATGCCTCTCCTCATTTACCATATATCAGTGTATTAGGTTGTCCTTACATTGCTATAAAGAAATACCTGAGATTGGGTAATTTACAAGGAAAAGAGATTTAATTGGCTCACTGTTCTGCAGGCTTTACAGGAAGCATGGCGTGGGCACCTGTTCAGCTTCTAGGGAGGCCTCAGGAAGCTTACAATCATGGCAGAAGGCAAAGGGGGAGCAGGCATGTCACACGGTGAAAGCAGGAACAAGAGAGAAAGGAGGGAGGAAATCCAACACATTTTTAAACGACCAGATCTTGCGAGAACTCACTCACTATCACAAAGTCAGCACCAAGCCATGAGGCATATGCCCCATGACCCAAACACCTCCCACCAGCCTCTGCCTCCAGCATTGGGGATTATAATTCAACATGAGATTCGGGCAGGGACAAATAACCATACTATATCAATCAGCCATCCTGGCTTTTACACATTCATTCCACATTTATTGAGTACCTGTAATGGGTCATAAACTTTTCCAGGCACTAGAACAATATGCAAAAGAAATAAGGACTATGACCTCAACAAAGCAAACAAATATGGAACGTATAATACAGTATCAGGTAGAACCAAGTGTGGAGACAGAGAGAGAAGTCAGAAAGCTCTTGCCTTGGGCCAAGTGAGGCACACCGGTGATTTATACCAAGGCAGCTGTGGTGGAGCCGTTGAAAAACAGCTATATTCAGGATATTTTAACTGCACAGCCAGTAGGATTTGCTGAGGGACTAAATGTGGATGTGAGAGCAAAAGAAGAGCCGAGGTTTAAAGGTTTTTTGGGCTGAGCAACCAAGTACATGGTGATGCTAAGATGGCAAATGCTAGGGAAGGAGCAGGCTTTTGGAGTAGAATCAAGATCTCTATTTTGTACTCGGTGAGTTTGAGCCATCTGTTAGACATCCAGAAGATGTCAGATTGACAACTAGATGGATGACAGTGGGTTTCATGTGGAGGCAGGAAAATGGACTCAAAAATTTAAAAGTAATCTACTACCTCTTAGCCCCTCAAACGCACCAGTCTCTGCCTCTAGTCCTTTGCACATGCTGTTCTCTCTGTCTGGACCCCTTCCCCATGTCCCTCCTTTTATTTCTTCCATTAATCTTTCAGATTTTTGCTTAAATGTCACTTACCCCTGGAAGCCTAGATTCCCCAGACCAGGTTAGACCTCTTTGTCATATAATCTCCTTATAACTTTTCCATCATAGTATAGATCACCACTGGTATCAAATAAGATTTTTCTGATTAATATTTGTTTAGCCTGTGTCAACAGTATTACAGCAATAATGTCTATCTTATTCACTTTTAATTACCAGCACCTGCAGCAGTGTCTATATGTAGCAAACACTTAGTAAATATTTGTGGAATGAAAGAATAAGTGAATGAATGAATAAGTTCCGGTAGACCTATTTCTTTATTGCCACTTCATTGCCCCTCCACCCTCTCTTGTTTTCCCAGCATATGAAGACATATCTGCTTACTGCCAGCTGTACCTGAAGGTTACTCTCAAATACATATTTTTAAATCTTGTGAAGATATTACTAACTTGGAGTACAGAAGCCAAATGTTCAGAGTTGATTTTATGTCCAGAATTGCATGTAGGGTCCAATTTTTTTAAATGACTGATAGAATTGTTTTTGAGAAAACAAAAGTGTTCATTGATGCCAAGAAATAATCAGAGAGAGAGATTACTCCAATGTGTCTCTTTACCATAAAAGTAAATTATGAAACTGAACCATCAACCATATAAAAGCCTTCTCACCAACTGAGTACAGATCTGTTTTTCTGCTTCATTGCAATAAATTATAGATAGAAAGTTCAAAGACTTATTTATCAAGTAATGTTTAATTTACTACCTTGCCTTAGCTCATGCTGGGGGAGAAGTGTTCAGCTAGAGAGCTAAGGCATTTGAAAGGTAATTAGCGCTTTAAAAATCTGTTATCAGATCTACCTTTTTCCTATCATCAGATTAAGAAAGGATCCAGAAAAAACAACCTTATTCATCCAATTCGAATATAAGCCTATTTCAGGTAAAAGTATTTAAATAAATGTTCCTGCCATCCCACTTCAGTGCCCCCATCTTTTACCTGAATGAGTTGTTATGTCCTTTAAATTTTAAACAAAGCTCTGGAGAAATCTTAAAGTACCTTATAAAATCATAGGCCACAATAAAGTTGGTATAGATCTCCTTCAGTGTTTGTTTTAAAATAATAAAAAGAATAAAAACTTAGAACACCCCACAAGAACACTACTACTGACATTTACTCTTGGGGAAGACAAAGCTACGAGGAGTTAATTGGATAATCCCAAACTTATTGTTTCTTTTTCTGTTTTTCTAATTTAAGACTAATATTGTTCTAAGATACACCTAAAGTCACTGAAAGATAGATCATTTAGGATGAGGTTGTTTTTGCCAAATGACACGATTTCAAGTAGAAATAATATCATGTTGCATCCAAGTGAATAGAACATTAGCGAAGTTACTCCTCAGATACTGGATAGCTGGGAAACCATAACTGAATGGTTTCAAATTTAACTTTTTTCTAGGAATCCTGAACCTGAAACTTAGAGAGTTTATATATTATTTACATTGCCTTCATTAGTTGACAGACATTAATGAACAAATTAAAGCCAAACTGAAGCTCTGTGAGTCCAGAGTTCACAAATGCCATGTTCATTGCTGTATTTCTAAGGCCTAGCACTGTGCCAGGTGCTCAGTGCATGCTCAATGAATAGCAGTTATTCACACAAAGAAAATCTGGGGAAAATATAAATGATGGTTGAGGGCAACTAAAAAACCACATACTTTTAAACAAATTAACCAGTTAACTTGCATTCGGAACTCAAAATTTGTTTATTTTGAATGAGATTTTACAAAGTTACTATACCATTCTCAGCTTCTAGGAATAATACCCAAGTTCTCTTTCAAATCTAAACATCTGTTATATTAGGTACCACTTTCTGCAAATCTCTCATTGAATTTTACAGGACTAAAATGTTAAAACAGCAATACAAGTTTACTGTGTCAAGTTAAAAAAAAATAGTGATCTTCCTCTTCTCTTCTTCCTGCCTTACTCCTAAAGTGACAGTGTTAATGCTTGGGTGTAAATCCTTCCACTCATACCTGTAATTACACCTGTATATACTTCTCCCTAGATCACTGCCTCTCCAGCCCAAATGTGGAACACACGTGCACCTTACCACCCTTCTCACCTTACCACCCACTCCTTCTCTGCTTAATTCCTACTCTTCTTTCAGATGTCGCCTCAACCATCAACTCCTCTAAAAATCCCAACACCTCCCTAAATTCCCCCTTGTAATGGGAACAATAGAGTCTGTTCATCAGACTCTATTGTCTCACTCTAGTGTGGTGTTATGAAGGCACAGCTAGGAACTACATTGCCCAGCTCCCTGTTGCACTTAGGTGTGCCCATGTGACTAAGCTCTTTTATGTGCAAGTGAAAGGACTGGAATTTATGTTCCCCCAGTCCTCATGTCCATCACTCAAACTCATATATCTTTGGGGAGTCACAATTATTCCTTCATAAATTTCCACCAATTTTTTGGGATAGCTCTGAAGCACTGTTGCTTTCATGTACCCAGCATTCATGCCCTCTTGTTCTGATAACCCTGATTTTCACTTGAAAAAATGCCTATTCTTCACTCTGAGTCCTGTGATTTGCATGGACCTGACTCTACCCTTTACATTCCAGGGAAGCGACACATGACCTAAGCCTCACCGATCAGTCTACTTCATTTGTCTGGCAACAATAATAATGTGTAGGCACTTTACCAAAGTTGCTCCCGCAAGAGGAAGCCCTGAGAGTTTTGCTGGAAATTCTTTGGAATATATACTCTTTTGTTGCTACTCTTACTCTGGTGGTATAGCCTAAATACGGAGCTACCAATGGTTATCTTTGCTACAACATGGATAGAGTCTTTCTTGAGATTAGCCCAACTGATAGGAAGGCAGAGTCAAAATAATATAGAAAGACAGATACCTGGTAGATCGTTTGAGTACCTGATTAGCCTAAATCTAGTGCTACTTTTTACTCTGCAGTTGACTGAGGCCAGTAAATTCTCATTTGTGTTTTAAGTCAGCTTCAGTAGAGTTTCTGTCAGTTGGTCCTGGGAATCCTTAGAGATATATACCACTTGTCAGTAAGATCCCCAAACTCTTTGATTTTACCTTATTGAGCGCAGATACCACATTCTATCTTGTTTACCCTCTTTCCCAAGGTTTTAAGTTCCATGAGGGTAAGGATGCCTTACCATTATTTCTTGTGTCTCACAGTGCCTTAGCACAGTGCCTAATACTTAATAAATTTTGAAAGACTATATGGACAAAACAGATTCAATGGTACCCAGGGGACTGACTGAGGAAGGTGAAGACATAGTTCCTTTCCTCAAGGAGTTTATAAATTACAATGAATTATTCCCAGATGGAGGTATATTTATCCTAATTCGTCAGCTCCAGCTATGAATTTGAGGAACTGTAAGTTATGTGCTCCTATTGGATGGTTCTACAAATAGGTCTACTATAAATGATAGTAACTCCATTCACCCTTAGATGTTTCCATCACTTTGTCTTTTGTGGGCTGCCTTGCCTGCTTAGCCTGAATTCTCTTCAAACATCCTTCCAGTCACATAATATTAATTCATTAGCATCAGAGAAGGGCTTCAGAGGAAGGGAGAGTGAAAGAGCAGAGAGGACAGAAGACAGAGGAAAGTGAAACCACATAAAATGGGCACAGTACCAAAAACATTTTTGAAGTCTCTGGTGAAGCTTTTTCTGGCATCACTACACAACAATAGCACATCATTTTCATTAACTTGAACAAACAAAACCAAGCAGAGATTAAAAAGCAGCACAGATGTGATATGACTCTCTTCTCCTATCCTGGACTGGACAGCCTCAGCCTTGTGGAGTCACTTCCCTTAACAAGGCAGGAAATGTTCTTTCAGCCTGCCCCCGGAAAAACAGCACATGGCACCAAGATACAACCACAAATACACAACTCCGGGCTGGGTCACTTGTTCTCATTCTGCTCCTTCCCACAAGGCTCCTTTCTGATGACTGATATGATCCTGGCATTCTCTCCTCCATCTCTCACCTTTTTATTCCTTTTGGTGCTGACCTTCATGGTGTACCCCATACCTGAAAATATCTTGCTCCCTTAGGGCTAAGCAACTTTCCCTCCTTCCTTTCTTATCAAACTCTTCCTTTATCTGAGCCTTCCAAGGCTGATCTCATTGCAAACTGTGTTTGAACAACATGACTAGCTTTTATATTATCTCATGAATCATGACCATCTGAATTCCATTTCCATTTCCTTGGAGAAAAGCCCAGTCTGGTATGTGTTCCACATAGCCCAACATGAAGAGATGGCACTCAATAAATAACACATTGTGATGATAACAATACCATGAACATATACTGCAGAAATATTTCACAATGAATGAATGACTGTTGGGCCCTTGGTCCAGGAACTGAACTTTTCTGGCCACCATGGGCTTTGGTCTGAGGGTATCTTACCTGCTGTGTATCAGTGGCTTCCCGACTGTCAGAAGTAGCAAATGGTTCTTTAGGGTTCCCAGAACTAAAGGGTGAATAGAATAACAAAAAACATGCAAAGAACCTTAGTGATATTATTTTCCTGGTGAGAATAAGAGCATTTTAGGAATTGCAATGTTCGCATAGCCAAATTCACAGCTTCCCTACCCCCAGAGATTTCCTCTGGATTAACCCAGCGCAAGCCATAGGAATCAGCTTCATTAAAGAGAAGATCTTACCAGCATGCATTCAAAGTAAGATAAACATGTTCCATGTGATCCAGGATTTTTCCTGACCCCTTCGTTGGACTTGAAATGGGGGCACCCTATTTACTTGGCGCGTTGCACTCAACTCCTTCTGGGAGGGAGCATGTGAGCAAGTGAGTGCAGGGTCTGGCCAGCTGCTTTGGGCACCAACAAAAGCAAACTCCATGCAGGCCCTGCAGCAGTACCCAGGTGTGGGTGCCTGCGACCCGAAAGCCTCAGAAGCCATGTTACAATGGCTTAGCTCTGTTGTTTGTGGACAAACAGCTCAGTGGTGTGTTTGTGATGTGTTATCAGCTCAGTGGGCCCCTTGCCTCCTCACATGGGGTGACTGCCCTCTGCCATCAAGGTCAAAGGACCAGTGTGACAGTCTTTTTTGGGTACCCACACTCATTAGGTCCCCAGCTCTTGTCCGGCATCCAAGAAGAATGAAGTCGCCCAGACACTTGAAGGATGGTGGAAGTGGAGAATTTTATTTAGCAATGGAAATGGCTCTAGTGGAGAGGAGAGCTGGAGAGGGGACAGGACAGGTAGGTAATCTTCCCCCAAAGTTCAGCTGTCTCAGGTCAGCTCTTCCCTGAAGTCAAGCAGTCTCTCCAAAGTCAAGTTGTCTCTCCTCCGAAGTCCTGCCATCCCTCTGAAGTCAAGTCACCTCTGTCCAGTCAAGCTGCTTCTCTTCCCTTTACCGAGTCTGGAGTCTTTATAGGCACAGGAGGGAGGGCAGGGCAGGCTGTAGGTAGTTTTGGAAAAGGCAACATTAGATTGGCAAAAAGGCATTATTCAGTAAGAACTCTCTCCAATTGGGAGAGAGTGGGCAAACAGGAATAGAAGATATCACTTTGGGCTGTGGGTTTCAGGATTCTCAGCTTAAAGGTAGGGTTTCACCTGGGACTCACTGCTGTTTGTCTCCTGCGTCTGTCACATGGAGTGGCAACCTGTGCACTTAGGACATAGTAGGACATACTCTACTTCTACTACCCACATAAAGAAAGAGAAAGAAAGTAAAAACAACATCTAAATACTGCATGTGATTCCGCCAGCCTTGCACTCAATGAGCATGTGTCCCTGTAATGGAGTCCAGACTGGCTCCTTCTCAAGTTGGCCTCCGGGCCTGCATTCCACCCTGAAAGTATCCCTCCACACTGTGTCTGACTTTAGGATTTAGAGATACATATTTCTTCATATGCATGGCTTCTAAGTAAAAGCCACTGCTTTTATCTGGTGCTCATCAAAAGAATCAAAATGATCTGCTCCTAACCTGGGGGAAAACATGACTGTTGCTTGAATTGCTGAGAGATGTTATTAGTATTCAACATCTCAGGGGATCTTCAAGGTATTTCAATGGTGTATAATGGTGATAGTACTCATCAATGTTAGACTATAACCCCTAATAATGCTAGACTATACCCCCCAATAAAATGGAGGAATAATCCAAGTAATGGAAGATAATGTGTGTATTGGTGATGGGGTAAGGTGTACTCTCTGCTACTAAGAGGGGGACAACTAAAAATATCTTTGAGAGAGAGAGATACATTTAGGATTTATACCCTTCTTGAGTGGGTGGCTTAATGGCATCAAGTGAATTCCAGCTTTTTCTCAGGTTCTTATCCCTCCCTTGTATACAACAATAGCCAGCCATCAAAGGATAGTCCCTGTTATGTGCATATACTGTCCTAGACAGAGAATATAGATGTGAATAAAGCAAAGTATCTACCGTCAAGGAGCTTCAGGTCCAAAGGAGAAAGATAGAAAATAGAAGCAATAAATAAATAAGATCATTTCAACTTCTGATAAATGCTATGAATGAAATAAAAAACTGTATTTTATTAATTTTAAAATGTATTTTTTCACATTTTACCATTTCTGAGATCTCGAAGCATCTTGCAATCTGATAGCAACTTTTATCTGAATTTAATTAGCAGCATTTTTTTCTTTCTTTGTAATACATAAAATAATTGTTTACAACTGAGGACAAATTCCATTCAATGAAAATGATGCAAAATGTGGGAGACACTAACTACTGTATCTTTGCAGATCCATTTTTAATATCCATGCTGAGGTGACAAATTAATAAGATGACAGGGAGATATTTCAAATTTTTATAAATATGTTTACTTTCTTTTAGCCTAACTTCTTTTAGTTGTTGACATATTTCTTTCCAACATGAACTAAATTTCCACTAATTTAATTTATCCTTGAAATTCCTACATTGTCCCTTACACATATATAAAAAATACTGCTCCAGCAAGAAGATTATCTTTCCTTACCTTTTTACAGTTTATGTTTCAAATTTTCCATCTCATCTTTTCATTTACTTTTTTTTTAATCTCCACCTCACTTTTCTCCATTCATTTTTGTTAGGCAGTGGTTGCTTTCTCCAGCCTTTCCTCAGTATGTCTCTCCTTCTCATAGACTTGCACACAAATCTTACCTGTCTGTGGTTTCAATCCGCTTTTATTAATCCCTGCCAATTTTCCTCCCTGCTACCTGTGTTTCCTGAGGTCTGATGCCCACCGACCTCACGTTGCTGAAGTTCTACTGTGTATTCCCTTAGAGTGTCAGGTTTTCCTTTGGGACTCACCTTCAAACATGTTCGCAACATGTTGGGCTTTAGCATTGTCCTTCATTTTTAAGTCTCATTTTGCTTTTGGCAACTGAAATGATGGTTAGGAGAACTCTTTTTTTCTTCTAATGTTTCCATGTGGGAGCCTCTACACCCAGGCAGGAAGGGTATTGAGGTAACATGTCCAACCCTCCTTCTCCCAAGTCCATCTCTCCCTCCCTCCTCACCAAGGGAGAAGAAATTACTTATCCAGCTAGTAAATCTGGGAGCAAGAAATAAGCATGCTCAGTTCTGCCCTTCTGTATTTCCTCTAGAAGTCCCTGTGGAGAGGCTTTCTTGGCTTTGTTCCTAAGGCAGCCCCTGACCTCTATGGGGGGAAAGAGGCTGTGACCCAGGGGTTAAGTATGTCAAGTATTGGGAATCCATGTAGGTGCTATCTGAACTGCTTGGGAATCGAGTATTGGGAAGCAAGTGCTGGGAATCCATGTAGGTGCTATCTCAACTGCTTCCACCAATCCACCTTTACAAGTGTAGCTGATGTTTTGATGCCTATCTGACACCTGAGCTTTACTTTTCTGTTGGCTCAGAAATAGTGAGAGCGGCAGGAGGCAGCCAAATGCCTAGGCAGGTAGGGGCGGTCCTTGGTGAAACCCCACCTCCAAGCCAAAGGCAGTTTAAAGCCTGAAATCCAAGCTCAAACCAGATTGAGAACTTGTCTTCCCATTTGGCCTGCTTTCCTCTAATTGATCCCTACCCTTCACTTATTTTACACATACCTGCCCTTTCCTAATTGGTTTTCTACAGTGTCGTGCCCCACCTTTGAGTGGTGTCTTCACTTTAACCTTTTTTGCATACTCACAAACCAATCAGCATGCACTCCCCATTTTGAGTCCATAAAAGGCCACAAAAGGCTGTTCTGTTACTCAATAAAATCTTCTCCACCCTCCTCACCCTTCAATGTCCAGCATATCCTTATTCTTCTTGGGCACAATACAAGAGCTCAGGAACCACTGAACACACGTACAAGTTATAACACCAGTGAGCTGGGGCACACAAGCATGGTGGAGCGAGGCCTGGGTGAAGCATCACTGCCTGGGGGTCCTGGCTTGCAAAATGACTGAGAAGCAAAATCGTACATCAATAGGGCAAATAAAAGAGAGAATTTGTTTTAGTGGTCTCCAAACATCCCCTCCGTACTATCAAGAGATATAAGAAAACAAATGACATAATCAGAAGATAGGATTTAAAAAAATCAGAGGTGTTTAAAAATAAAATTGGCTACCTGAGGGTATAGTGGGCCCCCATTTCTGGAAATGCCCAGCCCTAAGGAAGGGAAAGGTAAGGCAAAGTTTATTACACTTCTGCTACATATTAGAATTTTTTTTTTTTTTGAGATGACGTCTCATTCTGTACCAGGCTGGAGTGCAGTGGCATGATCTCGGCTGAACTGCAACCCTGCTTCCTAGGTTCAAGTGATTCTTCTGCCTCAGCCACCTGAGTAGCTGGGACCACAGGTGCGTGCCACTACGTACAGTTAATTTTTTGTATTTTCTTAGGAGGGATGGGGTTTTGCCAAGTTGGCCATGTTGGTCTCAAACTCCTGGCCTCAAGTGACCTACCCACCTCGGCCTCCCAAAATGTTAGGATTATACTAGAAATTTTTGTGTGCATTTCTTCCATTTAATACTTACAACTGCCCCTGGAGTTGGATGGTATTAGACTGTTTTCATGGTTGACAAAACTGAGGCCCACAGACCTTAGTAACTGACTGTAGATACCATAGATGATAAAGAAAACAAGATTGTATTTGTCAGCTTGGGCTGCCATAACAAAATGTCACAGACTGGGTGGCTTAAACAACAGAAGTGTATTTTTTCATAGTTTGGAAGCTAGACGTCTATAACCAAGGCTACAGTCAATTGAGTTTCTGGTGAGGGCTCTCTTCTCTTCTGGCTTGCTGTGTCCTCACATGGCCTTTCCTAAGTGAGTTCATTGTGTGAAGATGAGGACATGTAGAGGGACAAGACAAGCTCTCTGGTGTCTTTTCTTATAAGGACACTAATCTTATTAAATCAGAGCCCCATCCTTATTACTTCACTTACTTAAATACTTTCTTAGCAACCCCATCTCTAAAAACAGCCAACACTGGGGGTTAAGTTTCAATATATAAATTTCAGGAAGAGAACACAAACATTCAGTCCATAACAAAGATTCAGCTGAAGTCTATCAGATTCCAAAACTCATATATATGTCCTCTTTATCACGGTCACTTATGCTTTAGGCTGATGACTGCTAAGTAGGATGAGACCCCAGGACCTCCAACAAAGCCATTACTGTAGATACAGAAGTTCACTCCCTTTTCTAAATCAACTTAAAATTATGTAAAAAAATTACTTACATACAAAGCAAAACTCAAATTAATAAAAATAAATATACAGGTACCTGAATGAAGAAGGAACCCATAATCTAACCTGGAAATAGGAACTGAGGCTCCCTCAGGAGGTCCTGGAACTGAATAGAGACCTGGGGTTCAGAGTTCTAAACCTGTCCAGAAAACAGGATCCCGGCTGTAAGCTTCATGCACAGCATGGAGATTGGGAAATCTCTACAGGCTATCCCATGGTTGCTGCATAAAGAGAAATTTTCATCAAGAGTTATGAATGGAAACAGAAAAGCTCACCAAAGCCAAAAACCAAATGGAATCACAAGCCATACTTTGCAGAAGTACAGAGCCAAACATTCACTATCCATGCAATATTAGAAACACTAAATCAAGGCACCAGCATGAAAATGTAGCCTGCAAAAGTGGCGCATCTAAGAACTGTTCCATAACATCACATCCACATTCTGTGCCTCCACTGATGGAGAACTACACACAAAATTACAGAACATGTCATTGCACATGGTCATCAGTATGTAAAAGAAATGGAAGAGCTCACCACCAAGGAACTGGAGGTTTTAAGTACTATGAAAGGGACTTTAAATAAATGAATTTACAAAGGGATAGAATCCTTAAAAACACAGAAAGGACAGAGGAGGAAAGAGAGAAAGATAAGAAGGAGGAGAAGAAGAGGAAGGAAGAAAAAAGATGATTTGGGGAAAAAAACAGGTAGAAATTCTAGAAATTAAAAAATACAATATACTAGATGAGAAATTTTAGGGTGGAAAGGAGGGGGGTGAAATGGTTCAAATAAGCTGAAAGTTTCTTCTAAGTCTGTGCCTCTCTTTTCATTTCATGATAGAGAAATCCCAGGTCCAAACAAACCTGTATCTCAATAAGTGAATCTAATTTCCTAGTTCCAGGAGCCCAAGAACATGTTTGTATCCAATGGACTGACTATGGAGAATATGTTCATTTGCTGACATGATCCCCACCCAGATTTAATTCAATCTTGCCTCATTCCCTTGATGATCTCCTTTTTCTCCTTGGAAAGCCCTTAGAACCTGAAAACTTGTAATGCCTCTGAATGTGCAGGGCAGTGGCCTAGCATCCTTTGACCCCTTTGTCATAAAAGCCCTGTTGCCCCCTGCAAGAGTCAGTGCAAATTTTCCCCTAGCAAGAATATTTTCCAATATTCAGTTAACCATGTAGAGTAGTCTCACACTACAAGAGGTTGAGCTCAGGTGCTTTCCACATGTGATTACTTCAAAGAGCATTTCCCCATTTTTAAAAACTGAATTAGTTAATAAGTAAGCACAATTCCTCTCTTCCTTATTCTCTGTGGATTAATTCCCTTTAATTAATTCTCTTTTCACTCAAAAAAATGTTACTTGTAAATTTTCTCGTCCAAATTGTATTTGTTTTGAATTTGCAATTTCAAATGAAAGCAACAAGAAAAGTGAGTTTCCGAGGAAAGTACACTGAAAGAACCAGCTGAAAGAAACTCAAAAGCTTTTTAGAAATGTCTTTTTTTCTGAAAAGGGAGTAAGCTAAGGGATGATGTAGAGATAACAGTGCAGAACCAAACTATTAACAAGAAAGCCATTGTGGGAGTAAATAGAATGGCTCAGAAACTCGGGATAAGGGCATCTCCCACAGCCTAAACAAGCCCATTGCTAATTATGTCTGTGTCCCCAACCCCTCATGAGTATATAGAAGTGTGCTTGTAAATTGTTGTTAGTTGCTTTCTGGCAAGAGACTCTAATTTATTGGAAACCCCTTCTAGAACAAGTTTTACGTAGTACCTTTTCCCCTTCTTTCTTCTGCTTTAGGTATTCTAGACAGAACTTGAAACCTCTGAGGAGTGTTTGAATCCTACTTATTTCTCCCTCCCCTGGAACAGATGCTGGCCTAGGTCTATATAAATCCAGGATGTATATAAACTCACAAAGATCTAAACGTAATCATGGAGTTCACAGTTATCCTAGAGCTTAAAAATGTAGTCAGAGGGCTGTACCCCTGAAAATTCTGAAAGACTGATATTTTCTGTAGGTTTATTTTTATTTTTATTTTATTTATTTATTTATTTTTGAGACACAGTTTTATTCTTGTCAGTGGCGCTATCTCGACTCACTGCAAAGTCTGCCGCCTGGGTTCAAGTGATTGTCCTGCCTCAGCCTCCCACGTATCAGGGATTACAGGTGCCCAACACCACTCCCGGCTAATGTTTGTATTTTTAGTAGAGACAGGGTTTCACCACTTTGGCCAGGCTGGTCTCGATCTCCTGACCTCAAGTGATATGCCCACCCTGGCCTCCCAAAGTGCTGGGATTACAGGCTTGAGCCACCGCGCCAGGCCTGTTGTATTTTTTAATACACTAGCCTTCTGGGAAAATTTTATTTTAAAAGTCTTGTATCTTGTAAAAATGAGGATTTCATTGAATGTCTTTAAGTCCAAACATCTGGAGCTTCTCCGGCTGGAGAAATGAATGGGAGAGGTAACATTCACCAGCTCATTCATTCAACATGTTTGTTTCCATGGGAGACAACATGTAAGAGCATGGATTTCTTTGAAATCTCACAAGCCTGCATCCCAATTTCATATCACACTGGCAAGTACCATCCCTGATCTCTGAGACTCAGATTTTACTTGTAGTGATAGCATTATCTCACAATAATCCTTTCCTTTTTATATTATTATTATCCACTTTTATGTATAGAAAAAAATAAGGTTCAAAAGAAACCACTCAGTGATGGTTTTAGGGAGGAAGTTAGAATTGAGTTCTGTCTTGACTGATAAATAGAATAAAAAGAAAAGACTTGCCAGAACTGCACATTATGAGCCAGAGCCCAAAGATAAAAGCCAAGAAAGCATGTTGGGGCCATTAGACCACCCTTGCTGGCACAGAGAGCTCGTCTAGAAGAGGAGATCTCAGCATTTAATATGTATGAGAATTATTTGGAGAGAGTAAATTTCATTTTTAACAAGTACCCATTTGTTTTATTGTTGTGTACATGATCTAAGGAGCATACCTTAAGAAAGAATAATGATAATAACAGGAAATAAGAATGGAATATAGATGATGGAACTCTTGAATATCAGACTAAGGAGTTTGGACTTAATCCCAAAGATGAAGTGAAATCTACTAAATATTTCTGAACAGGAGAGTGACATATGCCAGGCATTTATTTTTAAACATGGCAACTCCTGTGCGGTACCTCTATTTTTCAGAGATGATATGGTCTGAAACTTTCTGAGCACAAAGGAAAGAGCTGAAGTTAGTATTTTCTCAGATTCATGGTCAAATCTAGCTTCTCTAAATCTCTGGTTACCTTAAAACGTGTTTACAAAGTGCCTAAAACCGAATTAAAAATTGAATAGATCTTGATGCTGTGAACACTTAGAGACAGGAGACATAATTAAAATGTTACTTTTCAAGTAACTATTTCCTCATAATTTTGCATTTCTTTTTCTTTAATTTTTTCTTTTTTTTTTTTCAGTAGAGATGGGGTTTCATCATGTTGGCCAGGCTGGTCTCGAACTCCTGACCTCAGGTGATCCACCCGCCTCGGCCTCCCAAAGTGCAGGGATTACAGGCATGAGCCACCACGCCCGGTTTTTTTTTTTTTTTTTTTTTAGAAACAGAATCCCATTCTGTCATTCTGTCGCCCAGGCTGGAGTGCAATAGCACGCAATCACAGCGCACTGTAACCTTGAACTCCTGGGCTCAAGGGATTCTCCCATCTCAGCTTTCTGGGTAGTTGGGACTACAGGCATGTGCCATAATGCCTCTCTGGGTTTTGTTTTGTTTCGTTTTGTTTTGGTAGAGATGGGGTCTCTCTTGCCCAGACTGTTCCCAAACTCCGGCCTTAAGTGACTTTTCCACTTCAACCTCTGGAAGTGCTGGGATTACAGGCATGAGTCATCGCATCTGGTCCACATTTCTTCTTTTTACTTTTATTTTTTCTAATTTGAAGAGGTCTTTATCAAGTACAGACAGTGACAGTCTTTTTGATTTATCTTGTGGATATAGACATTATGTTCAGAGCTTGAAATTCACACCCAAGAAAAATGTCAGGCGTGATTAAAAGTAATAATAGTTTCCACAAGCCACTCATGAATACCAATCTTATGACTTAAAGAATCCCTTTATAAAATGCTATGAAAAATACATATGAGGAAAAATATTTATTATGTTTATTGACCACTCAAAGAAACACAATATATAATACTACAATATTGTACTTCTTTATTCATGAAATTTAAAATTGATGGTGCTTCAATTCTGACAGAAAAGCCTAAACATACATGGTAACTGATTTACTCATATCACATTTAAGTCATTTTAACCCTAGTTAGAGCACGTAAAGCCCCCACTGATCTCTTCTATATGAGGCTCTTGGTTAATGTGGACCTCACTCCTCATTTCTTGATTTATTTTCTTTCCATAATAAGTCCCAGAACAATGCTGCTGGGTCATGTGCCTTGATGTTAAATTGATGATCACCATAGGTCAAAAGCCCATAGAAGAAAGCAAGCAAAATTTGCTGATGAAGTCACATAAGTTGATGAAATCCATAAAGCCAGCTGTTCTTCTAGTCAAGTCAACCAAAATTTCCTTCAGAGTGACCCTCAATTTTTTATCCTATGGTATTGCTGGCAACCCAAGTTTTGTGCTTTGGTGTGTGTTTATAAAGCTTCCTGTGTGAATTTAAGGAAATTTTTGGAGAAACGAACTTAATAAGGTTTTGATTATGTGGATGAAGTCTATATGGTTTCATAAGAAAATTCTTGACTGAAATGAAAACCTTTTTTCCTTCATTACTTGTTTTTATGTCCTCATATTTGCCTGTTATTATCAAGATTTCATATCTTTCTTTTTTCGACCTTCCCACAAACCAGTAAAAACTGCTTTGCTACACAAGAAAGAAAAAGGGACCAAGAGTAAAGCCAGATGCACAAACATTGAGCACACACTCATGAGCTGTCTTTGGTCTTATCTCTACAGAATATACTTTTCTAAATGTTTCAAAGACTGCATAATAGCATCCCACACATACATCGATGTTCAATATTTGAGGATGATGTTTCCATCACAGCTAGGAGAGTGACAGGCAGAACTTTCAACAGTAGTTTGTCCAATCCAAAATTGATATAAATTGTACAATTTGTAAAGATATTTTGGAAGAATGCCCAGTGGACCAGTGAGATTTCACTCCACTTAACTCTTAACCTCAACTCTCTTTACCTGTAGAATTTAATGTAGTGTCAGTTTGAAAATGGAATGGAATTCTTATTTTCTTTGAGAAAGAGAAATATTGTGACTCTTAAACCCAACTAATTTTAGAAATATAAAGTTATTCAGCCTACAGGGAGACTAGAAGAGTCCAGAGATGGATCATATGGTATTTCCTGCCTTTTTTTCTTCAGAATAATTTAAACTTGTGGATATTTGCACCTGGAAATGCTTTTCCCACTAATCAGTCTGAAAAGACCATGAAGTTGGTATTACCAATTTGCTGGCGGACTCTGAACTGAAGTGGCATTTCACACATAATGCAACAGTCTTTCCTTAATTCAAAACCTCCAAAAGCAGGATTGGCAACAGGCCAACACATCTGCTACATATCCCTGTATATATCATCACCATCTAAATAGAGATGCATTTTGAAACTTCAACATTTTAGAATAATTTTTTCTTCATTTCTTCTTTAGAGAATTTAAAATTATTTCTTTGTTATTTTATTTCCAGATTGTCAGACTGTAGCCTTTGCACAATTTGATATTTTTAATAATCATTAATAAAATATCTAGATAAAACATCTATATTGCTGTGCTTTGTTTCATGCACTATGAGACGCTGAGAATGTTATGAAAAGATTTATTTTTAAAATGCTATATCAGAATGAAAATATCCTTTGAAGTCTAAAGTAAATTGTTTTGATTTTCTTTTCACAACAGATTTTCTTCATGCTACATGAATTCCAGAGACTATCTTTTCTTTCTTGTGCTCAACAAATTATTTGTATGTGCCTCTAAAGTTTTGAAGTGGTTCTTTTAACAATATGTTTAGATCCCCTCCTTCAAATCAATAGGAAAAAGACAGACAACTCATTAGAAAAATGGGCAAAAGACTTGAACAGACATTTCACAAAAGAGGATTTCCAAATGTCCAATAACCATAAACATAAAAATGTGCTTACATTAGCCATCAGGAAAAAAACGTGAATTAAAACTATAGTGAAATACCAGTTGATATGGTTTGGCTCTGTGTCCCCACCCAAATCTCATCTTGCAGCTCCCATAATTCCCACATGTTATGGGAGGCACCTGGTGGGAGATGATTGAATTATGGGGGCAGGTCTTTCCCGTGCTGTTCCCATGATAGTGAATGGGTCTCATGAGATCTGATGGTTTTAAAAATGGGGGTTTCCCTGCATAAGTCTCTCTCTCTTGCCTACTGCCATGTAAGAAGTGCCTTTCACCTTCCACCATGATCATGAGGCCTCCCCAGCCACTGAGAGTCCAATAAATGTATTTCTTTTGTAAATTGCACAGTCTTGGATATGTCTTTATCAGCAGCATGAAAACAGACTAATACACCAGTGTACAACTCATTAGTATGGCTAAAATGGACAAGACAGACAATACAAGTATTGCAATCATGTGGAGCAAACAGGACCTTCATATTGCTGGTGGGAAAGTAAATAGGTACAGCCACTTTATAAAGCAGTCTGGCTGTTTTCTAAAGCTGGATACGTGCATTCCCTATAACTCGACAAGATCCTAGCTGGGCATGTGCCGCCTAACAAAAATACCTTCATGTGTTCACCAAAACACAGGTAACAAAATGTTCTTAAAAGTACTATTTGTAGTGGCCAGGCGTGATGGCTCACGCCTGTAATCCCAGCACTTTAGGAGGCCGAGGCGGGCGGATCATGAGGTCAGGAGATCGAGACCATCCTGGCTAACGCGGTGAAAACCCCGTCCTCTACTAAAAATACAAAAAAATTAGCCGGGCATGGTGATGGGCGCCTGTAGTCCCAGCTGCTTGGGAGGCTGAGACAGGAGAAGGGCATGAACCCGGGAGGCGGAGCTTGCAGTGAGCCAAGATCCCGCCACTGCGCCCCAGCCTGGGCAACAGAGCGAGACTCTGTCTCAAAAAACAAAACAAAACAAAAAACAAACAAACAAAAAAACCCAAACAAACAAAAAGGTACTATTTGTAGTAGTCAAAAACTGGAAGTTATCCAACTGTTTTCAATAGTAGAATGAATAAGTTATAAACAATGGAATTCTACCAGCAATGGAATGAATAGTCTTCAACTACATGTGATATGGATGAACCTCACAAAACAGTGAACACTATGATTCCATTTAAATAAAGCATAAGATTTGGCAAAATAGTCTATGATACTGGAAGGCATGAGTAAAGTGGAACACAAGGTGGTTTGTGGGGTTCCAGTAATGTACTGTTTCTTGTTCTAGGTGCTGCTTCAACTACCTGTACACCTAAGATTTATTTGTACATTTCTGTGAGTATATTCTTGTATTTGTCTGTTCTTGCTTTGTTATAAAGAAATGCCCAAGGCTGGGTAATGTATAAGAAAAGAGGTTTAATTAGTTCACTGTTCTGCAGGCTGTACAGGAAGCATAGTGGCATCTGCTTCTGGAGAAGCCTCAGCAGGCTTACAATCATGACAGAAGTCCAAGCAGGAGCAGTCACCTCACATGATGAAAGCAGGGGGGAGAGGTGGGGGATGAAGGGAGGTACCACATACTTTTAAATGACTAGATCTCACAAGAACTCACTGACAAGAAGGCAGCATAAAGCAATGAGGGATTGGCTCCTGTAATTCAACATGCAATTTGGGTATGGACAAATATTTAAACTATATCAATTGTATTTCAATAATTTGTAAGTGCTCAGACTACTACTCCCATCAAGTCTCGTTCTAGGAATTTAACCATCAACTTAGGAAAATGGGCTTTAGACACAGAATCCACTCCTAACAAGTACACTTGTACAAATCTCTTTTTTCTTGTTGGAACTCTCCACGTTCTTCAATGCCTGCTTTAAGTTTTCGACTTCTTTGTGAACTTAGGAACTTCTGGACCATGCCAGCCAAATGAGCTGCTCTCCCTTCTCCAAACTCAGGTCTTACTTTTAATCAGTACAGTTTGTTCAATCCTTAGTAAATTCTACACAAGCTATCTTCCCAATTAGATGCTAAGCTTTTTGAGAGCAGAAAGGACCAAGGTACTTTCCTACTTCTGAGTAACCATTCCCCTTCCCCATCACACCTGGCATGGTGCTTTGTAGTAAAAATAAAATATTTATTAGTGCTCAATAAATACATGGATGATTGGTGAATCACAATGAAGGCCTCTATTAATGTTGGGTGGTTAAGGAGGAGAGCTATAAACTCAATAATAAAGAAGGGATGTAAAGAGATAATTAGAATCAGCCCCCACCACTTTTAAAAAGGTGAATGTTTAAACTTGGGAGGACCAAGAATGCAGTTTATTCATTTTAATTACATCATTTCAGAGAATTCAGTTCTTCCCATAGGCAAAGAAGAGCATATCCTGTGGCAAGGCATTGAGAGGCTCTTGGGAATGTGTAGGGCATAGAATGCAGCCCACAATCCCTACCGCCCAGTCTGCGGGTGGGAGAGATGAAGGGAGTGCCTTCACATGGAGTGTGTTCATCCATGGCAAATGGATTATAGCCTTTCTTTCTAAGCCACTCTAGCCAGATTATTTACTGAAGTATAGTCCTTAAGAAGATTAAGGCTAAATTATCAAGTAAAGCATGTATTCAGGAATTAAAGTCTGGTTGAAGTTACTCACTTGCAAACTCTGGACATTATGATTAGGGGAAGCAGAGGCAGGAAACAAGATTGGAATCACAGAATCCCTTTAACAGGTAAATTTCCAAAGAGGAGCTTCAGGGAAACAAACAAGATCAAGTGTTTAGCGTCCAGGGCAATTAATACATGGTGGAAGCATCACATCAAGTTCCAACTCTGAAATCAAATCAAGCTTGACAAGTAGAGATGGAGGAGGAGGAAAGATGCAGTGGGAAGTTTGGAAAGGGTACAACATGAGGGCAGGTCAATAGATCTCTGGGCCTTAAACACGAGGATCTTCCTGTTCTGCCTGATCACAGCTCCAGTTCACTTGCTCTGTTCCTTTCAAGCTCCCTACATTTCTTTACAATTAAAAGCCATCAATTCGTGTGTATCATATGAACCCAAGCACTGTGCAAAATCTAAAAGAATAGAGAGAATTTTTTTTTCTAGTTTCCTTGGCTAAGGAACATAATCCTTTCACCTTCCTGTGTTAAAAGAAAGAGCGAATTAATTTCAACATGATTTTGCACCTATTTCCTCACTGAACAAGCTGATAAACAAAAGAACCTCATGTGGGTTGTTTTTTTCTTTTATGGGTGTTTCATTGATTAAAATTCACCTCCTGTTCCACTAAAATTAAACCCAGGTCTCCTTACAATCTTTCTCATTTGCAGTTTTGCAAACATCCCACCGTGAACTACTTAGTGAGTACAAATGGAAAGCTGGAAGAGAGGGGGTGTGGGTTTATAAAGTGTCTCCTGGACTTTAGCCTCAGGCTGCAATAAAATGTTAATGAAATGCATTAAAAAAACAGGGAAATAATAATTAACCATCTAGAACACCACTGATTCATTTAAAAAATTCTCCCCCTCCCCTGTCATTACACCTGTACAGGGAGAACAGGTCAGATTGAGGCCATCTGGCAGCACTGCCTGAGGGTTATGGTCCAGGCAAACCAGGGAGAGCAAAGAACTCCAGAGGAAGCATGGATCGTCTTCTGCTTGAGGTCAAATTTGGGGAAGTTATAGGAAACATATTGCACTGAACCTTGTCTTCAAATCCATGTTTAAATGCCTCCTGAATACTTCTCATTTTCATTTTGAAGATGCTACAGCAATAGAGACTCTACTGAAGATGTGGTGTAGAGGATTTACTCCTTGGTAATCTTCCAAAATAATGGATGCTAGTTCATGATTATTCTATTTTTTCCATAAATGTGCATTTCTATGTTTATTCCCTATCTGTCAGCACACTGGATGCAATCAAATTTGTCATCTTTTGAGAAAATTATTTTTGAAATAGTTTTATGTGAGGTCAAGGAATGAAACGAATTATTTTTGTAGTGGAGATGAGAAGGGTAGGATGTTCTCTCAAAGGCACCCGTACCCTGGTCTGTCACATTCACGGGCCTTAAATTCCACAGAAATCTTCATACAGCAGAGCAACATTTGTTTTCTTAACCACAGGAGAAGAAATTCTAAAAATAAAAACCTGTCTCCAGGGACGCAAAGTACTGGTAAAGCAACATGGCAACATGCATAATGCAAAAAAACAGGTCAAATTTAGTGATGGATGAACATCAAACGATTTCTAGCTCTGTTTCAATTTAGATACTTATTCAAAGCATGTCGAAATGATAGAAACCTCGTGGGTCTACATAATTGAGCTAAAAAAATTTCTTGAGCATTTTTCCTCACAGCATTCCCTCTCTGTCTCTCTTTCTTTTTCTACCCCTCTGTTATTTTTTTTTCCTTTCCCCCTCTTTGCTTCTTTGCATAAAATCTGGAATGTGAAAGTTAAGAACTACACAAATATAGAAACAAGCATTGTGAAATTTATACATATGGTTCTGTTGGTTAGACTAACATGGAATTCTGTTTTTGTTCAGTCTACTTTTTCCTACACAATTGTATTAAACCTGCTTCTCTTTGTGCTGTGCAGGATGAGGTGTTTACCTGACAAAAAATCCCCATTGTCTTCAAAGAATACTTTATGGATAACAAAAAAATATAATGCCACCATCTTGGAAATAGAGGTAACTTCCTTTCAAATTTTTCAAGTTATTTGTTTTTCCAATACTTCAGTAATGTATACAGGGATACATAGTTTCATCCCTGATAAGAGTAATGTAAAGGACAGGAAACTGAGAATCAACAGGCCTCCTCGAGATTCCAGTTTTCCCACTTAATCTCTTACGAGTAAAGTTTTCTTGTCAATAAATTTGGAAGAATATTAACCATCAATGCCCTTAAAATACGAAAAAAAGGACTAGTTATACCTGAAGGTACTGAAGAAGGCTGCCACATCAAGTCTAAGTATAAAGAGAAATGACAAAACAGAGAGGCTCAAGGATTTGCCCCAGAATTATAGTCACTGTGAAGATCTAGACAAAAGCCACAAAAATTTTGGAGTTCTAATCCTGTGGTCGCGCCCAACTCCTCATGTCAATATTCTGAAATGTGTCATATAAAATTCTTACGCAATAACACTTCACTTACAAAAAATCCTGCTTATTAGCAACAGATTCAGAAGGAAGGACGGTAAAGGGAAAACAAAAGACAGCCTCTGAACAATCTAAAACAAGGACTCAAATTTCATGCACTTTTTCCAGTTTGAACCGCTGAAGCCTTCCCTAAGACTGTTTACTTTTACTTATATAGAAATTTAACAACACTAATAATATTGTTGCCAACCCATAATAAGTTAGAAAAAAAGAAAGGGGCCACTAGACAAAGACAACTTATAGAGGACATTTATTGATGTGTGGGACAAAGTCGAGGTTCTATTGATATGTGGGGCAAAGCTGAGGTTTGGATATACCTTGTATAAATGTAAGTGATCTTATCACTGGTTTTTGGCAGAATCCCAAGATTTTCATTGTCTAAAAATATGTCATGAGAACGAGGTCTCAGTACATAATTGGAGATAGGATATATGCAGTCATGTTAGAGCAGAGAGGTGTGGCCACAGATTTCAAGTTATATAGGGCTCTTGAATAAAAAATTGCCATGATTTTAGAAAGAGGTTCAGACACAGAACATTCTGTTCATAAGAAGCAGTTGTTCTGGGGTAGAACATGAAGGCTGCACTCACATTCCCCCATCCATCCCTGAAATGTTATAAATTCAGGAGCCCTAGCAACTCTGCTGTAGAAATACCTACTCAATCCAAACAAGAGATGGATACTAGCCAAAAAGAGAAAGTCAAGACCCTGAGACCCAGTCTCATGTATCTGCAAGGAACATAAAGCAGTTACTAGTGGAAAGAGCATCCCAAGGAGATTTGAGTTCACAGATGGATGAGCTTCACCACATCAAAGTCGCTAAGGAAAATGCAAGACCACAGAGGAGCTGATGCTCCGTTACCTCCCTAATCTCATCTCCTACTGGTGTCTCTTAGTCTGGCCTACCTAACTTCCTTGCAATTCTTAAACAATGCCCTGTCCCTGTAGGGTCTTTACACTGTACAGTTCGTCTGCCCCAGGTATCCACATGAATAACTCGCTCATTTCCTCTAAGTCTCATTTCAGGTATCGCTTTGTCAATGAGTATTACTATAAGCATTGTGTTTCAGATTGCAACCTCCCTCCCCAACATCCCTGATTCCTATTACCCTTCTGAATGTTTTTCATAGCACATAATACTTTCTATAGGCAATGTATTATGTATTATGTTTCTTATTACTTATGACAGTTACATTATTGTCTGCTTCCCCCCAGTGCTCCAGGAGAGCAGGAACTTTTGTCTGTTTTGTTTACTGCTGCAGCCTAAGGCCATAGAAGAATGTGTGGCAAATAGTAGGTGTTCAATAAATATTGATTATTTTGATGGTAAAATAAATCAGCAGATCTGTGGAGGAAGCACAAGCAATGAGTATATCCACAGTAGGCAACAGACATGATAGACAGTGGGAAGAGCTGCAGCTGAGGGATGATAGAAGCTGGAAGGGGTATGAATGATGTGTAGGACAATCCTCCCAGAAAGGAAAGAGCCAAGATTCTGTCACTTGACAAGTGGGGCTACGGATTCAGCAGACTTAGATACAAATGTTTAGGATGACCTTATTTAAGATCTACTGATCTGTGGGACCCAGGAGATGTTCAGGTTACAGGTGAAAATATCCCGATGCATCTCAAAAATGTCAGAGGTCATTGCCTCCTATAAATGGACTTTCAAAGAACATGTTCCTGATGCTACCTTGAGACATCAAAAAAGATTTATGATGCTTAATATGCTTTGGGAAATCTATGAAATCTCTAGGACTATTTCCATCAAAGGTATTTAAAATATAAAGACAGTAAGGCTAGGTTTCCATTATCTGGGAACCTGTCTTCTGTAAACAACCTCAACCCTAGACAATGGAGCAGTGGCAATGCAAAACCACAGGCTTGATTCTCTGTCCCAGTCACACCAGGGATGTTGTCTCTTGATTTGAGGTAAACAGGAGGATGGGGTCAGAGCTGAACATCAGCACAAGAAATGGATCCCGTGATTAATCACATTAAGGTCAGGGAGATATAGAACAAAGTTCCCAGAAAAGAAGATACACTTAACAATCAGTGGGCGGACCCAGGAAGCATGAAACAAAGATAAAAGCTCAACTCTAAAATATTATTAGGAAACTGTAATGCTAAGGACAAAAAGAACTTTACATAAACATTGTATTCTTATAACTTCTAATGGCCTAAGCTGTAACAATTTGAGCAACACAGTAAATAATGATAGAACTGGCTAATAAGCCAAAGCATAGAACAATATCTATAAGTTTGTACTAATAGAAGTCATTGATTAAATAAATGAGGACAAATATTTTTTATTAAAGAATTCCAAATAATAAATGTAGAAGGAATTAGGAAAATAGAAAATCACCATAAGAACGCCACAGTAATAATTGCTGCAGGCAAGATCCATGAATGAATGCTAAAATTAGTGACTAAAACTTTTAGGGGAAAAATGATGTTTGAATAGACTCAATACATCTCCCACAAAATATATACTAAACACTCATCATTTTAACACATGTCCACAAATTCTTTGGTACTCCAGGAGAAGGAATTTGATATCTCTCCCCTTGAATGTGGGCTGAACTTAGTGACTTGTTTCCTAAGAGTATGGAAAGGGGAAAAAAATAAGAAATCAGGAAAAACTCTATTTAACAAAGTGATAATCACCAGTTAACATCACCAGTGATAAGCCATGCTGCTATCCTGTATTCCCTGATATGAAAAGAGCACTTCATTCCTGTGGTCTTCTTCCCCAAAATACATTACGGTAGTCCAATCATGAGAACATATCAAACCAACTCAAATTGAGGGTGTTTTACAGAAAACTCTTCAAAAGCATCAAGGTCATGAAAAGCAAGGAAAGACTGAGGAGCTGTCACAGATAAGAAGAAATTAAGAAGACATGTGTACCAAATGCAATGCAATTTCCTGGGTTGGATCCTGAACAGAAAAAGGACATTAGTGGAAAAACTGGCAAAATCCAAATAAGGTCCATAGTTTCCTTAATAGCCTTGCATCAATGCTAGTTTTTTAGTTTTGATAAATGAGTCATAGTTATATAAGATAATAACATTAGGGGAAGCCAGGTGAAGGGTGTGTAGGAACTTTCTATGCTACTTGAAACCTTTCTGTAAATCTAAAATAATTCCAAAATTATATATATATATATGTATTTACCTATAAATTTTATAAAATTTTAGAATGATATTATATATAAAAAGTTTATTACATACAAAATAGGATTAAAATAACTACCAGGATAAAAAATAAAAATAATATATGTAGGAAAAAATACACAGATTCAACTTTAACGTAAGACTGAAATTGAGAAAACTCAGATGATTCTCAGGCCTTTGGCTTCTTGTTGCCAATACCATTGTCTTCAACAAAGGCAGGAACAAGTTAAGAAGGGGGTCATTGGCCTACTGAATTTTTATATGAATACAAAATTGAGAGGAGTCAACATCTAATTGATCTAAAACTAGAATGTTCTGTTACCAAGCTCATTGCAATTGAGTATTTGTCACTTAAAAGAATGGAAATTAAAAAAAAAATTTTTTTAAACCATGATTTTCTCATCCACTTCTAAAGATTTGGGGAAGCTTAAACAAGATTATGTAAATCAAAGGACTTGGCAAAATATACAGAAGGTGGTCCTACAGGGTCCTCTGCATCTTCTAAAGAGATGAAATTATAAACTACATACTTTGGAAAGTTAATGTATTCTAGCAGCTGGCATACTATGGGATTATAAGAAAGGTTCCCATAATAAGAATATGTAATTAACATAATAAGAATATGTAATTAAATACAAACCCTTCCTCCTCCATTATATCTGAAAACTGAAAGCTTTCTACAGTGGACTTTAAGTAGACTGGAAGGATACAGAGTTACAAGTAAATTCACTTCATTTCTCGGGAAATCATTATCTCAATGCACAGCTAACAAAATGAAAACACTCTTGATTGTCTCACCTGTAAAATAAAGAAATATGCAGATAATCTCCCAAAGCCTTTCCAGTTTAAAAGCTTTTTATGATACCTATAGTCTTCCAAGAAGAGAGAACTCAAGTTAATGCTTTGCATGATTACAGTTGGGGCATTGGGAAATAAATCCATGCTATCTGTAAGGTTGCTGTAGATTTCAATGCATGTCACATGAAAAAAAGTACAGCCTTTATAGTGAACATCCTTACTATGAACACACCCTGAGGAGATTCTGGACCCAGTAATCTCTCTAATTGCAAATTGCAGTTTCCTGCCTAGTTTCTTTGTGTTCTATTATCCACGCCGCTCAATCTCTAGCCACCAGTAATCCAACCAACCAATGAACCATAATAAAAAATGGCACTACATTTATTCCTGTCTCAGACATTACAGTGTATGGCAATTTATGTTTTCTTTACATTAAGGCCTCTGAATCAAGGTGAAAATAAACCTCATTAATTGTTTTCAGGCATATAAATTTGCCTGACTTCAAGTAGGCAAAATAAAAGAAATAAAGTATTTTTTTCCAACTTTGACCAATTCATAGGAAAGGAACTTATAAATTTAGTCCAAATAAATCTGTTACATATCAGTCCAGAATAATTACCCAAGCCCAGCTCAAACTCAGTTCAATTGACCATCTAGGGCCAATGTTTTTATCTCTGTGATGTTTACATAAATCTCATCATAATCATCATTCAGGGTTTGGCTTGAGGGCTGCCGAGAGAATAATAATATTTTTTTAATTTTTTTTTGTTGTTGTTGGGGGGAGGGCAATGGAGTATTGCTTTGTCGCCCAGGCTGAATTCAAACTTCTGGGCTCCAGCAATCCTCTTGACTCAGTCCCCCAAGTAAATTGGAACTAAAGACCTGGATCACCACTCCTAGCTTGAAAAATAACTTTCAAAGGCACAAACTTCATGTTAAACCCCACCTTTACCAGCCTGCTAAAAAGAAACTTCAGCATATATTACTAAATATTGCCTTCTCTGTGAATTGAGAGTTACTTAAGATGTGAAAAAGTCTTTATATACCCCCTTCTATTTCAGAGGTGTGTTGCCCTGAAACAGCCACAGCTACTAACACATCTTGGCATCATATAATTAAGAGTGCTTGGTGTGATGTCACCAATCTGCCAACCCAAAGGAGTGTTTTAATTTATGCAAATTAACAAATTTGAGTAGACATATTCCTAATCTAAGTTACATGTATTTGGGGATTTGAAGTTTTCAGATTTGGGAGGGATAATAAGGCTCATATGAAGAGTACCAAATAGTATCTCCAGCGAAGTCTGCAGAAGCACCCAATAAAACATGATTATGACTACCGTAAAACACATGGATATTTGTAATCGGTGGGATAAATAAAGGTTATTACTGACCCCCATCAATTCAGGACAAGTTTTTCCCTCAAATAAATTATTTTTAAAAAGTCACTTTCAAGAACTTCTTGGATTTTGGAGTTGAGGTTAATGAATTGTGGACCTGTAATTGTGTGAACCAGTAATTATGTGTGAACCGGTAAGTGAGTGTAAGAAGGATACATTGAAAAAAAAATCATTTTATTTTAATGTCCTCTTTTCCAGTAAAGAAATCGTTTCTCCACTTCAAATAGTTAAAATAATCTTTTGAGAGTTGATCCTAATTGAGACCTCAGCACCTCACCTTCAAAAGGATCCTTGTAAGTAGATCAGCACGTGTATGTGCTTCCAATGTAGACTCTATGGTAATTTATTGCTTCCAAATTCCATCCAGTTTCTTTTATAATGTTCACAGATTCAGAAGACAGTTCTGCTCACATCTAAAATAGCGGCCCACCTGTTTCCATTTATCCCCCTTTCATATTAAGGACAACGTAACCCCAAACCTTTATCTTCAACCTTTAAACATTTCACACAGGCCCATTTGGGAAATTTATTGTTGGCTTAAAGAGACTTGTCTTTTTCATTCAGTGTATCCCACTACAAAAACCAACTCAGTACCTGTTAACCATCTGGTCTCTGTATATATCAGGCCAAAATTTCCAGATTTTCTTCTTGGAGTTTTCTCTGTAGAAGATGAATCCTATTAGGTGAAAAATAATGCTGGAAGAATTGCAAGCCATTATTCTGAGCACAAATGACACTTTCCTTAATAAGTGTTCCCAGTCTAAATCAGCTTTGAACTTCAGATCTGCCTGGATGCTGGGGTTTGTTTTCAATAGTCATAGCCAACATGATGACATCTTTGGCAGAGACTCACATTTTTTAATCAGCAAAACTGTAGTGTATGAAACAAATTCAAATGCTCCTTCCTTTTCCATGTCAGAAATTTCCGGAAACCTAACTTAGCGATTCTAGCACAGAGAGAACAAAATTAAATCAGGCTTTATTGTTTCATAACAGCCAGTGTCTACCAGTAATTTGAAATCTAACAGGATTTTATAACAATAAATAGGGAAAGATTTACTTTTTGAGAATGCATAGGATGATATAATAGTGATAGCAAACAATGGTGAGCACTCAATAATCTGAGCAAACCATTTTAACAGTTTATGAATGATTGTCTTTTCCTCCAGGTCAATGTTTCTCAAGTCTGTCTTCACATTAGAATCCCCTGAGAACCTTTTTTAAAATGCCAATGCTCCACTACATAGCAGAAATTAAAACAGAAACTCTAAAAAATGGGTTTCAAACGTCTTTATTTTAAAAGCTCTCTAGATGATTTAAATGTGCAGCCAGGTTTGATAACAACTGCTATGAGCTATTCATTCACTTATTCAATCATTCCACAAATATATATTGCGTACCAACTATGTCCTAGTCCTTTTCTAGGTACCAAGGATTCGGAACAAACATTCAGAGTGTCTGGAAAATAGTTATTAAAGTTCACAGGTGATATTGGATGGACCACAGGGGCCATGTCATGCAAAACATTGAAGAATTTCTGGTTTTATTCTAAGTGAAATGGAAAGCCATCAAGGGGAAGGGGGTTTAGCAAAGGAATGACATGATTTGATTTATATTTTAAAAAGAACATTTTGGCTGTTCCTTGGAGATTGAGATCAAGTCCAAGGACAGAACAAACCACAAGTTTGGGGAGCAAGACAATAGAAGATTTTGGGAACTTGCTTTTAAGATTACCTTTGTCTTAGACCAACAAAGTGATGTGCATGTTGTTTTACAAAGTCATCATTCCTCTGGGCCGCATTTGGATGAATTACTCTTGCACCAACCCACTTAGTGACCAACTATGGTTTGAAGGAGACTGCATATGACTTCCTTTGCTACTAGAGATAACTCACTTTCAGAGTTCAGTACATGTTTCTCAGCTTGATGATGCATGGCGGAGTGCTTCCCACACTAGGCATTCGCTTAGTAATAGGAGGATAAAAAGAATCTAGGCAATGACTCTTTCCAGCTGAGACACATATATACCATGTAGAAATGCTAACTCTGCTATAGGCTGCCAAACAGGTGCTCATGTCTACAACCAGGGAAAAAGCTATAGTCTCTAACTAAGATCCTATTTGGGTGATAACTAAAATAAGATCCTATGTGTTTATCATAAATTGTAAAGCAAGCATTTTCCCTGCAGTGGGTTTATATGTGAGTCATAGTACAAATAAAATAAGCCAATGGTTGATGAACTAAATAACTCAATATGTGTTGTGTTGTAACCAGACCGCAACTGAGAGTCAGTAGCAGCAACTAGGGAGGAGGAAAAAAGCTGGAACTGCAAATCCTAACAACACACAACCCGCCCTGTTAGCATCTTTTATTTACCATTGCACAAATTTTTTTCTTCAGTTCAGACTATTCTGAAATGTGAAGGAAACTAATACTGATACCAAGGCCAAGAACAGTGAAAGATTCTAAGATGTTCCTGCATAAATGGGCAGAAACCAAGTAGTGCAGCATTTCGGTTGGGTTTTCTCCATTTTAATCAATCAATTTATTAATTTTAGCCAGGAATTGTAAAACAGAATTTTTATAAGATGATATTGAAATACATGCACAAAAGTAATTTTACCATTTTGAATCAGAAACACGATAGCTGATAAACGCTCTCATTGAAATTGTTGTTTTTATAATGATACTTTTGAGGGTACACGTTTTCTTAGGAAGCAACCGATTTTATCTTAAAGCAGAATAAAAAGAAAGTGAAAAAATTATTTGAGATTAGGCAAACTGCTGCAAAGGTCTATTTAAGCATACTCACTCTAGAAAATTCATACATTTCCAATCTACTGACAGATAGTAATGACTTTGGTTAGTAATTTACTTATATTTAAAACAGTAATCCCATTTGATAATACAAATGAATCAGTCATTCAACAAAGAATCACTGGGCGCCAGTGCTAGGCACTGGGACGTACAGTGAATAAGATAGATAGTGTTTCTGTTTATCCAAAGCTTGTTGGGCTGGGTGTCTGCCTCATTTTCTGTCCCCTCACTATGTTTCCTAGCATTTGTCGTTACTCAGTTTTGTGCATTTATTTATTGTTATTTTCCTCTGTTAGCCTTGGAGAGGAATCAACTTATTTAATGCTCTTCCATCAGTTCTCAGTCAGTGCCTGACTCATAATTAGCTTTTCTTAAATATCTGCTGAATAAATGAGTGAATGAATAAACCCAAGATCATATGACTTATAAGTTACAGAACTCAAACCAAGCCCAGATCTCTCTGACAGCAGAGGTCACATTCTTCATTATACACTCCCCTAATCTTCATGGCTTCTTAGATTATGATACCTTCAAATGAGAAACAGCATATATGTTCTACAGGATGGGTGCCCATTCAATAGAATGGTACAACCAGTAGAATTAAGTTTTCAAATTACTTTTAATGATGCTAAAAATTGCTGATAACATAATTTTGAGCAGGAAGAAAAGTAGGATACCAACTTGCATACACAACATGAGAAACATTACTGAAAGAAGATGCCAAAACAAAGCTGAGAGGAAGATGATTAAAATGTTTAAAATAATTAACTCTGGATGATTGGATTGTGATAACTTTTGCCTTCTTCTTTTTACCTTTTCCTATTTTCTAAATGTTCTATTAAAAACATGTAACCACTTATATAACTATAAAAAAATTTAATACCTAAGTGTAATTTTTAGTGGAATAGAAAAGGAAAAAAAACCTCACTAGGCAAGACTTTCAGTATCAAAGAAACAGAGGAAACGATTTTCAGAAAATTAATACAGCTAGCCCTAAGGCACTGTGGGAGGTAGACACTCTCCAGATGTACTTTTGAAGCTAAATTATAGAAAATCTCTCATGTTGACTGAGTTCAGAATTCATCTCAAAGTAATAGGGAGCCATTGAGGGTGGTTGAGTTGATGGGGAAATGTTGTCAAATGCTCAAAGTCTAAGTAATTGTGAGAAAAGTGGCAAAACAAGAACACTAATCAACCACCATGCTAATGATTCCTCCTCATTGATAGGTCTTCGGCTTTAACATTCCATATCCAGATGTCATAGATCCACACAAGCATAGATTTACTTGCCAAAAGCTGTGTTTTGCTCGAAATTTTTTGCCACTGCAAATATGTCAGTGTCCCCTCTGCCAACACCTATCAAAAGAGTCTGACCTTAAAAATGTAACAAATGAAAAACCTTTTCTCAAAATGTAGAGTTCAACTAGGCATTAGTTTTCTTTGTTTCTAGTATTTCTATTTGTTTCTTCTGATATAAAATTCATGATAGAGGATTGGCATATAATGTAAGAGTATCTTTATTATTCATTTGAATTTCTTTTGTAAAAATTCTGTTTTGTGAGGTTTTCATGCCAGGTATTTTCCATTTTACTTTTTTTTTCCCTTTGGTATGAAATAAAATTTTTCTAGCACTACATCTGGAAGCCAGTCAGCCAAGGGAATCAAAGGGGACAAAAGGAATAGACATGTTCCCATTAATATACATACTTATGAGATTAGTAGAGTGATTGGTCAAACATTTATCTTTTATTTTCTGCAGAGATAGACATCTGTAGAAATTTTTAAAAGTTAAGCATATAATAGTACCCTTTTCTAAGCAGGGATTCAAAAGCCTCATGAAATTTTCTACGTTTTTTAACTCTGAAAAGGAAATACTTAATATGTGCGCCAATGTATGTAAAAATCATGTGTCCACCATTTCTACCATGAAAACTCATACTTGTTCTTCCCTAATTGCCTTAAATGTCAATTTTTTGGTGAGGTCTACTATATTTGAATCTTTTTTATTTCAAGGGAAAGAAACCAAACTCGAACTAGCTTAAGGAAAAAAAAAGGCTCATATAAATTAAATTGAAGTTTTGACTTATATCCTCCAAGCTTAGCAACCACAGCAGAAAGAGCGCAACTTTTTCATCACAATTCCACCAAGAATCCTAGATTTACCTTTCACAGGACTAGGTTGAGTATTATGCCTATCTCTGCGCTCATCACTGCGGTTGGGGCATGTAATGCTCTAGTTGGTCTGAAGGGATACTGTCTCAGCAGTCAAGTGGGAAATCAGTTCTGGGCAGAGAAAATAACAGGAGGAAAGGTCAAAGGCTTAGAATCAAAAGAGCATGGAGTGTCTGGGGAATTACAAAGTATATTGTTAAGGAAAAACATTTAGAAAGGGGGGAAATGCAGAGATGAGGCAGCAGAGTTAGCCTGCGACTGGATGATGAAAGACCAGGAATGTCGTGCTTAAGAGTTTGGTGATTATCCTGAAATTAGGAGGGCAGCAGTTGAAGGATTTAAAGCTAGGGACTAATATGGTTATATTTGCATCATTAGTTAGATAATTCTTTTTGTTTGTTTGTTTTTTATTTTTTAGTTAGATAATTCTTAAAGCCAAGTGAAAGATGGATTGGAAAAAGGAAAGTCTATACTGCATAAAATTTGGATCTATATTGGAGCAGTTATACTATTAAATTGTAACAATTGTTCATATGCCTGCTTTCCACACTTGACCCCCTGCTCCTCAAGGGCAGGGGAATTTTTTTTTTAATTCATCTATATAGTCCTATTCTGTCACTTAGACCCCAAACAAAACTCAATAAAATAAAATTACTTTTCAGTAAAATGACCAGAATTTTTCTATATAAATCAGAACTGAAGGGAAAAGATATTACTGCAAATTCTATGTTTTAAAAATTCTATGAAAAAAGGCATAACATATTAATCTAGGATTAGTTTGAGACATTAAAATGCACTGAACAATTACATACACACTTTTTCTCTGGATTGGAGAGTTTGTTTTGCTTTAGAAAGACTGTTGCAAATTTGGTAGCTCATGCGCCATTTTATTTTTTTCAATTCATGCCCTATAACAGGAGTTGGCAAACTTTTTCAGTACAAATTCAAGGAGTAATTATTTCAGTCTTTGTAGGCCAAATGGTCTCTGTTGCAGCTATTCAAATCTGCCATTGTAGCATAAAAACAGCAATACACAATTCATAAACAGATTTGTGTGGTTGTGGTCCAATAAAACTTTGTTTATGAATACTGAAATTTGAATTTCATGAAATTTTATGTCACAAAATATTGTTATGCTTTGTTCTTTTACGAGCCATTTAAAATATAAGAACCATTTTTAGTTCACAGGCCATATCAAAATGAGGTGGCAGCAGGCAGGATTTGACCCCCAGGCTGTAGTTTGCCTACTTCTGCTCTACTAAATCTGGAGTAACTGATTTTGTTCACATCAATATCAACTAGCATGTTGTGTGCCTGCTATGTTCTCATAGTTTAACATCTTTTTCTTTTTGTTGAATTTTGTTCAGATTATATGTTCATTAAATGCTATCACAATACCATCATCTTTCCATCTTTGAAAATTGAGTTCAATATTTTCTCCATTATATCCTTTAAAGTACTTTAAACTTTATTTTAAAATAAATGAATAATAAAAACACTTCTTGTTGTGATCATAAAAAGCAAGACTCCAGCCTATCTTGATTCTAATTTATCCTAATTATAATTTAAAAAGATAAGCAAGATGTTCATAAAGACTAATTATACCTGGCAGACCAGTGAGTACTTATATTTATTTATTATGTTTATTAATCATCAACTTGCAATTTAACTTCTGAATAAGTAGTTAGGAACCCAACGTGAGCTTTAAGCAATGTGGGAAAATCCTCCTGCCCCCAGATACTTCCCTTTGCCCTAGCATGGTGCCAGAAATACTAGACGTTCGTTTATTTGAATCTCAACTGATCAAGTATTCATTCCTTTGTGTAGGGCTCTCAGTTTTATTTTCTAGCACCTTATAAGATAAAGAATAGCAGTCAATTGAAAGCAAAAAATACGCATAGGACTGAAACACTATATATAGGCTCCAATCCTGTGGCTACAGGGTAGGAAGAAAGAGGAGAGAAACAATGGAAAGGAGGGCATTAGGAAAAGAGTCTTGAAAGAGAAGGTAGGACACAGAGAAGAAAGCTATTTCTGATTTCGTGCCTATGCCTAAAATAATCCTCACAGTCCTGGATTTCCTGTGCGAGTCACGGCATAATGTTTCAACTGTTTAAAATATTAGTCTTCTTTTTTATTTGACACCACCTATTGATAAGATTGCTAAGGGAATAAATAAAATTATTCTTATTTCCTGAGTCTTTTATCCCCTTTCAAAGAGTCAAGTTCCCAAACAATGGTAATAAATGAACCGTGATAGAGCAGTCTGGGGAAAGTTTTACTTGACCTGTAACTTAGCTTTGTAAATAATTCTAGACAGTCATGAAATGACTATGCTTGAAAGATAATTGCTCATAGAGGTAGCAAATAAACTCTGTTTATGCAATTCAGCAAGAATATAATATCCACAAAAGAATTTACTTTAAAATTATAGTTTCTAGCTGTCATTTGAATGTATAATTTGTATAGGATTTTCAGATACCAGGATAATTATATAACTTTACATTTTACAAAATATATGTTATACATTCTTTAAAGAAAGAAGAGAAAATAGTTTAGTATTCCAGGATTTTTAAATTTTATTTTTTTGTGAAGGGACATAGAGAGAGGGCAAAGGGAGGAGGCAGAGTTTGGGATGACACGATCAACCGAAATCGGGAAAACAAACTGTAAGTGAGAAAGACACAAGTGCTGCCATCCCAAAGAATAATGCTTTGATGTGTGGGAGCAAAGAGAGGGAATGAAAGACACAATACACTATAACAACAGAGGGTTTTATTTTTCTTTTTTCCCAGTGGAATAGTCTTCCTGGTGTCTATCTTTCATTCTTGCATTCCAAAATATTTATTAACTTTACTGAACGATAATTTGTTACATATTATACTAGATGTTTTAAATACTGGGATAAATAATATACAATCCCTGACTCCACAGACCTGGAAATCTCATTAGTGAAAGACATGGACACGTAAACAAGTTGTTTTTTACATTACAAATCAGAATGAGGTAAATCAAATATATGTCTATATAGTGCACTTTGGGTAATATCTACAAAAATGATCAAGAGATAAGAGCCTGTGAATGCTAACATAATGGAGGCTCCTTGGGTGTTGAATTTTATTTAGAAAACCAGAGGGTAAGTGTTTGAGCTGATTCTAATAATGCTTTGAAAGTGTTACTTGTCTTAAACACTTGGGGCATAAGATAGAAGATGAGGCCATGGACCTATTGAGTGGGAGATTGGAACTAAAACTCCCACATCAACCATAATCTTCAATGTATTGCATTCTCAGTAGAAAGGTAGGTTAGAAAGATGGGCTAGTCACAATTCTTATTCTGATATAGAGATAAGATTGGGAACTTGGTGTTTCCATTTGGGATCCGAGAGGCAAAATCTCCTTTGAGATTTTGTGACTGCATTCATAAACACACACAATGTTAAAATTTGAAATTTATACTACCAAAATCATTTGAGAACACCCAAGCCCCAAAATTAATATAACAATCTGTCCCTAGGAATCCCAAACACAGAAATGCAAGAAAAAATACTAAAACCCTCTAAAATTAGCTCATAGTTTTGAAAAAAGTATAAAACAATAAAGAGTTGAGCAAGAATCAATAGAGAAATAGAAGCCCAAGAAATTGATAGAAAAACAATATGAAAGAGAATAAAAAATTAACACATGTAAAATGGAAAAAGGCTAAAGACATAAACATTAAAAAATAAATTTCTAGAAAAAAATACCAGTGGCATGGCATTAAAGAGAGACATCGCTAGGAAACAGGTTTCTGCATAGGTGAATATGTACAAAATGACTCTTGTCTTTGTTGTTTTAATGTCTAGATAATTAATATAAAAACATAAGAAAAGGAACTGCAATTCTAAATAAAACTATTATAAAAAACAAATTGAATGAAGAAACAAATAGAATTTGTTCATGAATTGTTTTTTAAATTTTATTTAATTTCCTATCTGTATTTTCTTGTAATTTTTTGAAAACTTTAGGAAGTTTATTCTGAATTCTTTGTCAATTATTTCATAAATCTCTATTTCTTTTGGCTCCATTACTGGAGCTCTATTAGTTTTTTTGGTGGCATTATATTTCCATGGTTTTCCATAACTCTTGTGTCCTTAGGTCATTTGAGGAGATGGCCACCTCTTCTGGCCTTTGCAGGTGTTCTTTTGTAGTAAAGCTTAACTATTTAGTCTAGCCTGATATTCTGGATGGGTGGTCTGGCAGCAATCCCAACAGGAAGACCTTAACAAAATACTAGTGAACCGAATTTGACTACATAACAAAAAGAATCCATCATAATCAAGTGGGTTTCATACCAGGGATGCAGGGATGGTTTAACATACGCAAGTCAATAAATGTGATACATTATATAAAGAGAAATAAAAACAAAAATCACATGGTTATCTCAATAGTTGCAGAAAATGCGTTTGACAAAATCCAGCATCCTTTATGATTAAAACCATCAGCAAAATTGGCATACAAGGGACACACCTCAACACAATAAGAGCCATCTATGACAAACCCACAGCCAACATAATACTGAATGGGGAAAAGTTGCACAAATCTTAAGAACAGAGCTGAATATATTTTACACATGCATGAACATGGGCAACCATTTTGCACATCAAGATGCAGAACATTGATGCATGGATTCATCAGCAGAGAATAGAAGCCTTATTTCTCAAGGTGTTTGAGGACAACCTTTGTCCAATCACTGGATGATGACTAAGATATGCAGACACAAAGGCAAACTCTAGAAGACCAAACTTAAAAATAAAAACAGATCATATGAGAAAAGAAAAGGAGGCAGAGACATCAGTGGCCACACAATACAAGAGAGAAAGTTTTCACTGACCACCTCAGCAAGTTTCTTCAGGAAAAAAATGTCAGAATCTAGCATTGATACAATTTACTAATCTAAAATGTCAACTTTTCAACAGAAATTTATGAGACAGAGTTTAACCTACATTCAGGAAAACAAGTAGCCAATACAATCTGTTTTTGAGTATTCCCAGATATTGGATTTTGCAGACAAAGACTTCAAAGCAGCTATTTAAATATATGTTCAAAGAACTAAAGGAAACAATGCTTAAAGAATTAAGGAAAATCATGACAGCAATGAGTTTTAAAAATAGGGATTCTAATTAAAGACATTACATTATTTTTAAAAATAAAATAAAATTTTATAATTAAAGAGCATAATGATTAAACTCTTTTAAAATTACTAGAGGGCCTCAACAAATTTGATACAGCAGAAGAAATGATCAATGATTTGAAGACAGAATAATAGAAATTGTTCAACCTGAAGAACAGAGAGAAAAAAGATTGAAAAAAACTAAACAGTTAAAGACACCTATGGGACAACATTTGGCATACCAATATATACATAATGGGTGTCCAAGAAAGAGAGAAAAGAGAGAAAAAGGAATGGAAGAATGTGAAGAAATCATGTTTAAAACATCTTAAAGAAAAATATAATCATAACCCATTGTATACATTTTTTATTTTTGTAATTTATTTTATTGAAGAAATGTAGTAGTTACTAATTCAGCTGAATACTGGTAGACTGTATAGCCTCTTTCTGCAATATTCTGTGGATACAAGATGGGATTCTGTTCATTATGAAATTTTATGTAATAGAATTGCCAACACCATTTGCTCACATCTAACTACAATCAACTCTCCTACTCACCCACATCCCTCAACCTTTCACCTTTTGAAGTTCAGTTGAGGTATCACCTATTCTAAGAATTATTTTCCTAACATCTGCTCTCCCAATCCTTCTCAGAATGGAATAGGTACACACAAATTGTGCTTCCAAGCACTCTATGAATATATTCAGTATTTCGCTAAAACATATCATTGTTTTATAGCAAATGGCTATATGATTTTCTTTTCTCCACTAGAATGAAACACATGGATTGTGTTTTATTTTTCTATCCCAAATGCTTATTTTAACATCTAGTAAATAAAAAAATTGATTTATTTATGGAGAGAATGAATAAATGACTGAATGTAGGATTTAGGATAAATATCATTTTAAAACACATCATTCATATTTGCTCTGGAGATAATTTCATAATGGAACAAATATAGAATGTGTTTCTATAATCATCTATGAAAGAGGTGAAAACACTGGTTAAATACTTAGGTTCTGTCCTAATACTTCCTGATTTCCTTGTGTCTTCATCTTTTAGTAGCTGGGAAAATATCTTTCTTTTAAGGTCTCAGATTCTTCATTTGTAAAATAGAGATGGTTATTGTAAGGGTTAAATAAATATATATAAAGCAAATAGAAGAATACTTGGAAACAGTTGGCCCCCAAATAGCTGTTAATCATTAATTCATTGTTAAATAGATGTGTAAACATAAATCAAATATAGTTTATTAAAGCATGACTTGTATTAAAAGAAAAGGGCAGAAAAAAAAAAAGATTCAGAACATTTCCAGCACCCTAGAAGGTTGCTTCCCAGTTCTTACCTCTTTCCCAAGGGTAAGCATACTCTGACCTCTATTATCATTGATTAAATTTGACCGTTATTTAATTATGTATAGAGAGGATAATATGACATCTTTTCTTTATATTTGACTTCTTTTATTCAATAATATATCTGTAAGATTAATCCCTTTGTTTCATGTATCAATAATTTGTAATTTCATTCATGTGTAGTATTTCATTTTATGAATGTAATACAATTTATTTACCCATTCTATTTTTGATGAACATTTGTGCTAGTTCCAGTTTTTTGCTACTACAAATAAAGTTGTTATAAACATTTTTGCTTATGTCATTTGGTGCACATAGAAATGGATTCAGGAGTGGAATTTCTCTGTCATAGAGTGTTCCTTTTAGTTTTCTTACAGATGGAGTATTGCTATATTTTCCAGGCTGGACTTGAACTCTCTTGGACTAAAGGGATCCTCCTGCCTCAGGCTGCCAAACAGCTAAAACTACAGGCACATGCCACCATGCCCAACTTGAGTACTCTTATGTTTTGTTTTTTTAAAGACTGTCTTCTAAAATATTCTTCTAACTTACATTCCTCATCAATGTAACAGTTTCAGTTGTTCCATATCCTTGCTAATGCTTATTGTCAGTCTTTTCAGCTGTTCTAGTAGGTAGTGTTATTTTATTGTAATTTTAATGTGAATTTATTTGATAATTAATGTTGCATATGTTTATAGACCTTTTTGATAGTCTTTCTTGTAGATTGGTTCTTCAAGTCTTTGCCTATTTTAAAACGAGATTATCTCTACTTTTATTAATGGTTTAAGGGTCTTCTTTATACATATCAGATATAAATCCTTTCAGTTGGGGTCTAATGAAAGACTGTTTGCACTCCTATGGCTGGAGACTCTGACAGTATCTGTCTGGTGAAATTTCTATAGACCAGTGACTGCTTTGTATCTTTCATTCTGTCCTGTTTGTAATTAGATGGCTTTTGTCCCATCACTTCACATATTTCAAATACTTTTTCCAATCTGTAGCTTACCTCTTTACCCTTTCAATGATGGCTTTTTTATAAACAAAGTTGGTGATTTTATAGAAGTATATTTTATCAATCACTTCTTTTAAGGTTAATGGCCTTTGTGACTATGTAAAAAATATTTGCCTATCTCAAGGTTATAAAGATATCCTGTTGTCTCATAGAAATATAATTTATTTCACATTTAGGTCTATGGTCCATCTTGAATTAATTTGTACATGAGGTTTGAAATAGTGGTTAAAGTTCATTTTTTACAACATGGAAATATAGTTGCTTTGACAGCATTTATTGCAAAGACTACATGTGCCAGTTATTAGGGTGTCTTTCAGCTCCAAACCTTCCCATCTATATGCTGCTTTGGGATGCTGGGTCTGGGACTTTGCAAACTACACTTCTGCTTTACCAGTTGGCTTCCAGTTAGGCTCTACGAATAGGGATTGAAGGAGGCTTCAAAGCTGGAGAAGGAGAAGACTTGTTTCTTCTTGTTTGTTTTGAGGACTTCTCTGGCTGATGGTTTCTGTGAGTGTCACCCCATTCCTGTGAGGCCGGGGTCCCAGTCTCACAGGCCTCCTCCCTCCAAGATCATAAGCACAAGCACCAGCTGGGCATCAGCCTGCAAGCCCTTCTTTAGTTTTCAAAGCTTTTCCCTTTGATCCTTCAGCCAGACGTGTGGTAGCTTTCTGAAATTGTGACACCCTACAGTTCTCAATTTACTTTTTAGTAGTTAATAACATTTTACTCTGTGAACAATGCTTTATATTAAATTCTCTTTGTTCAATTTTCTATCTCCTGACTGAACTTTTACTGATACACCATCTGTTCACCCCCTGAGTTGCAGTGGAATGTTACTGTAAGTCAGGTGACTTCATATAAATGGATATGTTTCTGGCATCTACTCTATGTTATAAGTCTATCTGACTATTCTTGTGCCAGTAGCACATTGTATTAATTACTGTATTATTACACTAAGTTTTAATATCCAGTATTATCAGTCATACAGCTTTGTTTTTCTTTAAGCATTGTCTTGCTGACTGAATTTCCACCAAAATTTTAGAATCAGCTTATCCATTTTCGTTTTTAAAATACACTGACATTTTGAGTGGGATTGTTGTGAATCTTCAAATCAATTTGTAAAATAACTGAAGTTTTACAATGTGGATTTTTTCATAACAAATAAAGATATATTCATGAATATATCTATTTATTTAGGACTTCCATAATTTATCTCAAAAATGTTTTGTAGCTTTCATCATAGTGGTTTTCACATATTTCATTGGATTTAATCTTAGGTACTTGGTGTTTTTGATGCTGCTATAAAAGGTATAGTTTCCTATTTCATTTTCTACTTGTTTTTTGTCAATATATTAAAAACTATTTCTTATTGATATTGTATTCACCAACTTTGTTAAATTTATTACTTCTAATAGTTTATAGGTTTCATTTATTCTTTTATAGTTTTGATAAGATGTGATTCTCAAGAAATGTGTCCTTTTAAACAAAGTTGTCAAATTTATCAGCATAAAATTGTCCAAAGTTGTCCATAATATCCTCTTATTTTTTTAAGAGTCAAAGGTTCAGTAATGGCATCTTTGTTTTACTCTTTATATGGGAATGCTTTTTCCTCTATTTTATCATGATCATGTTGGATGTTTATTAATTTTATTAGTCTTTTCAAAGAATCAACTTCTGACTTTTGTTTTTCTCTATTAAGTATCTGTCTTTTTATTTTGTTGATGTTTTCACCTTTAATTTTTCCTCTTCTCTTCTTCTAGTATTTAATTTGCTCTCTTTTTATAACTTGTTGAAGATTAAATATGACCTCAAAGCATCGATTTGGCTGCATCTCACCAACTTTGATGTTGCATTTTTATTTTCATTTAGTTCACAACATTTTCTAATTTTTAAAAATCATATGTTGCTTAATTTCCAAACATTTTGTTGGCAGCTGTTGTGAGACCTTGGTTCTTGTCTTCTTAGTTCAAAAGAATTTAAACAAAAGATACACAGCAAAGGAGATGGAGAATAGAGTAATTTATTGCAAAGGAAAATGAATATTTTCAAAGTTAAGTGTAGAATAGACAGTACACCCTGAGAGAAAGAGACAGAATTCAGGGCGGGCTGCTCATAAGAATGAGATAGCATTGATTATTGCTGGAGAAATGCCTCCTATGAGAGTTTTGCATGATTATTCATAAGGAGGTGGGAAGAGGTGTTACTAGTAAGCATGTTCTGGGTGGTCTTCTGGGCGCACATATGCAGTAGCTGTACATGCTTGTTCATAGATTGCACTTCTCATCAGCATCTTAAATCTCCACCCAGGACTGTGATTTTTATTATTATAATGAGTAAAGGGTCAGTTTGAGAACTGGTCTCTACGTGGTCTCTACACGGGAAATTCCCAACTGAAGACAGCTTTGCGTCAATGAGTTTAACTACAATGCAAATTCTGGGGCTTACTGTGTTGACTGAAGGGTTGCACATTTGCAGTGTCCTGAGGACATGGTTACTTCCTTGACTACCTATCCTGCCTCAATTTAAGAATTTTCTAGAACTTTTGTTATTGGTATTGATTTCCAGTTGAATTTTGTGTTGCTCAGAAAAGCTAACCAGTATAATTTTAATCTTTTTACATTTATTAGTGTTTACTATGTATCCAAACATATGGTCTCTTTTGCCAAATGCTGAGTATTCTTCAGTTGTCTGGTATGATGTTCTATAAGTGTCAATTAAAGCAAGTGGAGTAATAATGTCATTCAAGTTTTCTATAGACTTATTTTTGTTGCGTCTTCTGTTAATTACTGAAAAAATACTCAACTTCTGTTAATTACTGAAAGATCTGATTATGGGTTTGTCTGTATTTCTTTTATATTATGCCATTTTTTACTATGTTATTAGGTGCAAATACATTTTGAATGATTATGTCTTGTTGATGAATTTATTAAAAGACATAGAACAAATAGAGAGAGATAAAACAGTTTAAAATAAATATGATAAGCTTTCCAAATTAAACAGTAAGCTAAATGAAGACCAATCAAAATACCAACAACGTTCTTTTCTTGAAATTGTCATGCTCATTCCATAATTCATATAGAAGAATTAAAAGTCGAAAATAGATAAAACAACTCTGATGAATGAATATAAAAAGGGAGGATTTGCATTGTTATTCTTACAATTACAAATATACAGAAATTAAATCAGTATGGTACCATAATAGGGTAAGTACAAAAATCAAATGTATGGAAAATAAAATTTAGAACTTATCTATTTTTATGTCTATCTCTCTGTCTCTAAGAGTTTGGTATGTGACAGAGGTACCATTACAAATTGGTGGGAAAAGATGGATTAATTCATAAATGGTCCCACTATTATTCATTTGGGAGGGGAAAGTGTCATATATCTACCTAATATACAAAAAAATTTGCACATGAATTAGAGACCTAAGTGTGATTTCTGGTTTGGGAAAAGTACAGGCTAGATACTTTGAGTTAAATTTCTGAGAATGTATATAAATGTTAAAAGTCTTTTAAAATACTTTGCTAAACTGGCAAAAAAAAAAAAAAAAAAAAAAAGAAATAAACGGAATGTGTAGAAGCCAAAACTGATGGAATAGTAGAATCATATGATACATGTGCACTAAAGCAAGCTTTCATCCTAGGGAGTTTGGCTAAATCCTGGACACCTTGAGCTTCCAATTTGATGACTGCATGGGTCAAGGACAGAGGACAGCACTTGGGTCTAGCCAAAGTGGGGATTCTAACATAAAACTTCCACATAAAGCTGGTTTACCAAAGGGCTCTACCTTCCGTGTCAACAGGAAGAAGAAATAAACTGGCTATTCAGTATGTTTAGTCCTATGTGAAACTTTCCATTGAGCGAAAGTAAAAAAGCAAAAATCTACCCTGAGGATTTGTAACCACAAGTCATCACTCACAGTAGTTTATGAGCTGAATTAACGCTACCTTTATGGTCTAAAAAAACCTCAAACAGACGATTTTATTTAAAGTGGTCACAGGTTGTTGGTATCTTGATAAAACAAACAGAAGTAAACACAAATTATCTTGGAGAACCTCAACTACATTTCAAGCTTCAAAGAGCTCAAATAAAATAAAACTGTAAGGAAAATAATCATCTAGCAGTCAAAACACAGCATCAATATTGGCAATTGATGGAGTGACAATTGACTGGTGTGACAATTAACAAATTATTTTTGAAAGCAATTTTTCAGTTTGGCAATACATTCTCAAGTGGCCCAGCATTTCCATTACTAGATGTATTCCCTAGAGAAACTTTTGTATATGTGTACATAGAGATATAAATGTATACATGATGTAGAGTACAGCCTGTTAGTTATTCAAAAGTTGAAGTAAATAAGCTGTCTCTCAGTAGGTGAATAAACTATGGTCATTGAAGGCAATCTCTTTCAGTAGGAAGAATTAGCTCCCCTTGAATAAATCTAAAATTACGATGCTGAGTTTTTTTGAAAAAGAATATGAACAGGTTGATATCATTCATCTAAATTTCTAAAATGCAAATTGCATGGTTATGTATACATATATTTAAAGCACAAAATCATACATGAGAATTGTAAACATTAACCTCTGAGTCATGATTACTTCTGGGGAGATAAGGAGGAAAGAGGTTTTGCAAGACAGGAGAAAATAAGACTTTAGCTATGTCTGCAATATTTACATTTTTTTTGTATGAGACAGATATAAATTAAATAATGCATTTGTACATGGGAGACTATTTTATTCTTTTCTTGTCATATGTTTGAAACTTTTCAAATTATAAAATTTGAAACAAAATGAAAATGATAGGGAATCAAAGCCAAACTCATGTCTATAGAAGATATCTGTAATTAGTTGCCTTGTTTAATTTTACTCAATTAGGATATAACTAGTGCCAAATAATTCTTTTTTACAATTAAAGCTCAATTTAAAAATCCTAATTGGGTATGATTTGAAGAAGAAATCCTGAAACTACTACCCAATGTGATCTCACTCACAACCATATTTGTTTTGATTTTTAATTTTCATGGGTACATAGTAGGTGTATATATTTATGGAGTACCTGAGATGTTTTAACACAGACATGTAATATGTAACAATCACATCATGAAGAATGGGCTATCCTCCCCACAAGCATTTATTCTTTGTGTTACAAACAATCCAATTATACTCTATTGATTATTTTAAAATGTACAATTAAATTATTATTGACTTTAGTCACCCTGTTATGCTATCAAATACTAGGTTTTATTCATTTTAAAACTTTTTTTTTTGTACCCTTCCACCCTCCGCTATCCTTTCCAGCCTCTGGTAATCATCCTCTTACTCTCTATCACCATGTGTTCAGTTGTTCTCATTTTTAGATCCCACAAATAAGTAAGAATATGCAACATTTGTCTTTCTGTGTCTGGCTTATTTCGCTTACATAATAATCTCCAGTTCCATCCATGTTGCTGCAAATGACTGGATCTCATTCTTTTTATGGTTGAGTGGCTGAGTAGTACTCCAGTGTGTATATGTACCACATCTTTTTTTTTTTTTTTTTGAGATAGAGTCTCACTCTGTTGCCCAGGCTAGAGCGCAGTGGCACGATCTCAGCTCACTGCAACCTCTGCCTCAGGGATTCAAGTGATTCTCCTGCCACATCCTCCTGGGTAGCTGGACTACAGGCACGCAGCACCACGCTTGGCTAATTTTTGGATTTTTAGTAGAGTTGGGGTTTTGACATGTTGGCCAAGCTTGTCTCGAGCTGCTGACCTCAAATGATCCACCCACCTTGGCCTTCCAAAGTGATGGGATTACAGGTGAGAGCCACCGGGCTTAGTCACATTTCCTTTATCCATTAACCTGTTGATGGACACTTAGGTTGTTTCAAAATCTTGGCTGTTGTGAACATTGCTGCAACAAATGTGGGAGTGCAGATATCTCTTTGATATACAGATTTCCTATCTTTTGGGTATATGCCCATCAGTGGGATTGCTGGCTCATATGGTAGCTCTATTTTTAGTTTATTGAGGAACCTCCAAACTGTTCTCCATAGTGGTGGTACTAATTTACATTTCCACCAACAGTGTACAAGGGTTCCCTTTTCTCCACAAGCTTGCCAGCATTTATTATTGCCTGTCTTTTGGATATAAGCCATTTTAACTAAAGCGAGATATTTTCTCATTGTAGTTTCAATTTGGATTTCTTTGATGATCAATGATGTTGAGCACAATTTTATATGCTTGTTTGCCATTTTGTATGTATGTCTTCTTTTAAGAAATGTATTTTTGAATCTTTTATCTATTTTCTGATCTGATTATTAGATTTTTTTTCCTCTAGAGTTATTTGAACTCCTTATAGATTCTGGTGATTAATCTCTTCTCAGATGGGTAGTCTGAAAACATCTCCCATTCTGTGGGTTGTCTCTTCACTTTGTTGATTGTTTCCTTTGCTGTACAGAAGCTTTTTAACTTGATGTGATCCCATTTGTCAATTGTTGCTTTGGTTGCCTGTTTTTGTGGGGTATTACTCAAGAAATTTTTGCTCAGACCAATGTCCTGGAGATTTTCCCCAGTGTTTTCTTCCAGTAGTTTCATAGTTTGATGGCTTAGATTTAAGCCTTTAATCCATTTTGGTTTGATTTTTGTATATGTTGAGAAATAGGGGTCTAGTTTCATTCTTCTGTGTATGGATATCCAGTTTGCCCAGCACTATTTCTTGAAGAGACCATCTTTTCCCCAGTGTATGTTCTTGGCACTTTTGTTGAAAATGAGTTCACTGTAAGTGTATGGATTTGTTTCTGTGTTCTAGAATCTGTTCCATCGGTCTATGTGTCTATTTTTATGCCTGTACCATGCTTTTTTTATTACTATGGCTCTGTAGTATAATTTGAAATCAAGTAATGGGATTCCTCAGTTTTGTTCTTTTGCTTAGGATAGCTTTGGCTTTTCTTGGTCTTTTGTGGTTCCATATCAATTTTAGAATTGTTTTTTCTATTTCTCTGAAGAATGTAATTGGTATTTCGGTAGGGATTGCATTGAATCTACAGATTGCTTTGGGTAGTATGGACATTTTAACAATATTAATTCTTTCAATCCATGAACATGGACTATCTTTTCATTTTTTGTGTTTCCTCTTCAATTTCTTTCATCAGTGTTTTATAACTGCTATTGTAGAGATCTCTCACTTTGGTTAAACTATTTCCTAGGTATTTAATTTTATCTGTGGCTATTATAAATGGGATTTTTTATTTCTTTTTCTGATTGTTCGCTGTTAGAATATAGAAATGCTATGGATTTTTGCATGTTGATTTTGTATCCTGCAACTTTACTGAATTTGTTTATCAGTTCTAATAGTTTCTTTGTGGGGTCATTAGGTTTTTCTAAATATAACATTATATTATCTGCCAACAAGGATAATTTAATTTCTTCCTTTCAATTTGGATGTCCTTTATGTCTTTCTCTGGTCTGATTGCTCCGGTGAGGACTTCCAGTGCTATGCTGAATAACATGGTGAAAGTGAATGTCTTTCTTGTATTCCAGATCTTAGAGAAGAGGCTTTCAGTTTTCCCCATTCAGTATGATACTAGCTATGGATCCATCACACATGGCTATTATAGTGAGGTATGTTTCTTCTACACCCAGTTTTTTTAAAGGTATTTATCAGGAAGGTATGTTGAATTTTATCAAGTGCTTTTTGAACATCAATTGAAATGATTATATGCTTTTGTCCTTCATTCTTTTGGTATGATGCATCACACTGATTGATTTGCATGTGTTGAATCATCCTTGCATCCCTAGGATAAATTCCACTTGGTCATGATGGGTGGTCTTTTTAATATATTGCTGAATTCAGTTTGCTAGCATTTTGTTGAGGATTTGTACTTTAATATTCATCAGAGATATTAGCCTGTAGTCTTCTTTTTTTGATGTATCTTCATCTAATTTTGGTATCGGGATAATACCGGCCTTATGGAATGAATTTGGAAATATTCCTTCCTCTGTTTATCATAATAGCATGAGTAGGATTGGTATTAGTTCTTCTTTAAAAGTCTGGTAGATTTCAGCAGTAAAGCCATCAGGTCCCAGTCTTTTCTTTACTGGAAGATTTTTTATTATGGCTTCTATCTTTTCACTTATTATGAGTCTGTTCAGGTTATGGATTTCTTCACAGTTCAATCTTAGTAGGTTGTATGTTTCTAGGAATTTGCCCAGTTCTTCTAAGTTTTCCAATTTATTGGCATATAGATGCTTATAGTAGCCATTAATGATCCTTTGAATTTGTGTGGTGTCATATATAATGTCTCCTTTTTCATCACTGATTTTATTCATTTTAGTTTCTCTTTTTTTTCATTAGTCTGGCTAAAGTTTTATTGAATTTATTTAACTTTTCAAAAAACCAACTTTTGTTTCATTGATTATTTGTATTGTTTTCTTCATTTCAAATTCATTTATTTCTGCTCTAATCTTTATTATTTCTTTTCTCCTAATAATTTTGGGTTTGGTTTGCTCTTGGCTTTCTAGTTCCTTAAGATGCATTGTTAGACTGTGTATTTGAAATTTTTCTCTTTTTTGACATAGGCACTTATAGCTATCAACTTCTCTATTTATACTGTTTTTGCTGTATCATGTAAGTTTTTTTATGTTGTGTTTCCAATATTATTTGTTTCAAGAAATTTTTCAGTTTTCTTAATTTTTTCTCTGATCCATCAGTCATTCAGGAGCATAATTGCTTAATTTCCATGTATTTGTATAGTTTCCAAAATTTCTCTTGTAACTGATTTCCAGTTTTATTTTATTGTGTTCAGAGAAGATGCTTAATATTATTTTAATTTTTTTGAATGTTTTAAGGCTTGCTTTGTCGCATAACATAAGGTCCACTTTTGAGAATAATCCATGTGCTGAGGGAAAAATGTGTATTCTGCAGCTGTTGGGTGAAATGTTCTTCAAATATTTCTTAGATCTATCTGGTCTTTAGTGCAAACTAAGTCTGATGTTTCTTTGTTTATTTTCTGTCTGGAAGATCTGTCCAATGCTGAAAGTGGGGTGTTGAAGTTTCCAGCAACTATTGTATTGGAGTCTGTCTCTGTCTTCTTTATTTCTAATAATATTTGCTTTATATATCTGGGTACTCCAGTTTTGGGTGCATACGCGTTTAAAATTGATATATCCTCTTGCTGAATTTATCCCTTTATCATTATGTAGTGACCTTCTTTGTCTCTTCTTATAGTTTTTGTCTTGAAATCTATTCTGCCTGATAAAAGTATAGCTATTTTGCTTTTTTTTTTGGTTCCCATTTGCATGGAATATTTTTTTTCCATCCCTTCATTTTCAGTCTATGTGTGTCATTATAGGTGAAGTGTGTTTCTTGCAGGCAACAGATCAATGCGTCTTATTTTTTCATCCATTCAACCACTCTATGTCTTTTGATCAGAGAGTTTAGTCTATTTACATTCAATGTTATACATAAGGAGGGAGGAGCCAAGATGGCTGAATAGGAACAGCTCCGGTCTACAGCTCCCAGCGTGAGCGACGCAGAAGACGGGTGATTTCTGCATTTCCATCTGAGACCTGCAGCTGAGGGTCCTGTCTGTTAGAAGGAAAACTAACAAACAGAAAGGACATCCACACCGAAAACCCATCTGTACATCACCATCATCAAAGACCAAAAGTAGATAAAACCACAAAGATGGGGAGAAAACAGAACAGAAAAACAGGAAACTCTAAAATGCAGAGCGCCTCTCCTCCTCCAAAGGAACGCAGTTCCTCACCAGCAACGGAACAAAGCTGGATGGAGAATGATTTTGACGAGCTGAGAGAAGAAGGCTTCAGACGATCAAATTACTCTGAGCTACGGGAGGACATTCAAACCAAAGGCAAAGAAGTTGAAAACTTTGAAAAAAATTTAGAAGAATGTATAACTAGAATAACCAATACAGAGAAGTGCTTAAAGGAGCTGATGGAGCTGAAAACCAAGGCTCGAGAACTACGTGAAGAATGCAGAAGCCTCAGGAGCCGATGCGATCAACTGGAAGAAAGGGTATCAGCAATGGAAGATGAAATGAATGAAACGAAGCGAGAAGGGAAGTCTAGAGAAAAAAGAATAAAAAGAAATGAGCAAAGCCTCCAAGAAATATGGGACTATGTGAAAAGACCAAATCTACGTCTGATTGGTGTACCTGAAAGTGATGCGGAGAATGAATCCAAGTTGGAAAACACTCTGCAGGATATTATCCAGGAGAACTTCCCCAATCTAGCAAGGCAGGCCAACGTTCAGATTCAGGAAATACAGAGAACGCCACAAAGATACTCCTCGAGAACAGCAACTCCAAGACACATAATTGTCAGATTCACCAAAGTTGAAATGAAGGAAAAAATGTTAAGGGCAGCCAGACAGAAAGGTCGGGTTACCCTCAAAGGGAAGCCCATCAGACTAACAGCGGATCTCTCGGCAGAAACCCTACAAGCCAGAAGAGAGTGGGGGCCAATATTCAACATTCTTAAAGAAAAGAATTTTCAACCCAGAATTTCATATCCAGCCAAACTAAGCTTCATAAGTGAAGGAGAAATAAAATACTTTACAGACAAGCAAATGCTGAGAGATTTTGTCACCGCCAGGCCTGCCCTAAAAGAGCTCCTGAAGGAAGCGCTAAATATGGAAAGGAACAACCGGTACCAGCCGCTGCAAAATCATGCCAAAATGTAAAGACCATCAAGACTAGGAAGAAACTGCATCAACTAACGAGCAAAATCACCAGCTAACATCATAATGACAGGATCAAATTCACACATAACAATATTAACTTTAAATGTAAATGGACTAAATTCTCCAATTAAAAGACACAGACTGGCAAGTTGGATAAAGAGTCAAGACCCATCAGTGTGCTGTATTCAGGAAACCCATCTCACGTGCAGAGACACACATAGGCTCAAAATAAAAGGATGGAGGAAGATCTACCAAGCAAATGGAAAACAAAAAAAGGCAGGGGTTGCAATCCTAGTCTCTGATAAAACAGACTTTAAACCAACAAAGATCAAAAGAGACAAAGAAGGCCATTACATAATGGTAAAGGGATCAATTCAACAAGAGGAGCTAACTATCCTAAATATTTATGCACCCAATACAGGAGCACCCAGATTCATAAAGCAAGTCCTGAGTGACCTACAAAGAGACTTAGACTCCCACACATTAATAATGGGAGACTTTAACACCCCACTGTCAACATTAGACAGATCAACGAGACAGAAAGTCAACAAGGATACCCAGGAATTGAACTCAGCTCTGCACCAAGCGGACCTAATAGACATCTACAGAACTCTCCACCCCAAATCAACAGAATATACATTTTTTTCAGCACCACACCACACCTATTCCAAAATTGACCACATACTTGGAAGTAAAGCTCTCCTCAGCAAATGTAAAAGAACAGAAATTATAACAAACTATCTCTCAGACCACAGTGCAATCAAACTAGAACTCAGGATTAAGAATCTCACTCAAAGCCGCTCAACTACATGGAAACTGAACAACCTGCTCCTGAATGACTGCTGGGTACATAACGAAATGAAGGCAGAAATAAAGATGTTCTTTGAAACCAACGAGAACAAAGACACAACATACCAGAATCTCTGGGACGCATTCAAAGCAGTGTGTAGAGGGAAATTTATAGCACTAAATGCCCACAAGAGAAAGCAGGAAAGATCCAAAATTGACACCCTAACATCACAATTAAAAGAACTAGAAAAGCAAGAGCAAACACATTCAAAAGCTAGCAGAAGGCAAGAAATAACTAAAATCAGAGCAGAACTGAAGGAAATAGAGACACAAAAAACCCTTCAAAAAATTAATGAATCCAGGAGCTGGTTTTTTGAAAGGATCAACAAAATTGATAGACCGCTAGCAAGACTAATAAAGAAAAAAAGAGAGAAGAATCAAATAGACGCAATAAAAAATGATAAAGGGGATATCACCACCGATCCCACAGAAATACAAACTACCATCAGAGAATACTACAAACACCTCTACGCAAATAAACTAGAAAATCTAGAAGAAATGGATACATTCCTCGACACATACACTCTCCCAAGACTAAACCAGGAAGAAGTTGAATCTCTGAATAGTCCAATAACAGGAGCTGAAATTGTGGCAATAATCAATAGTTTACCAACCAAAAAGAGTCCAGGACCAGATGGATTCACAGCCGAATTCTACCAGAGGTACAAGGAGGAACTGGTACCATTCCTTCTGAAACTATTCCAATCAATAGAAAAAGAGGGAATCCTCCCTAACTCATTTTATGAGGCCAGCATCATTCTGATACCAAAGCCTGGCAGAGACACAACCAAAAAAGAGAATTTTAGACCAATATCCTTGATGAACATTGATGCAAAAATCCTCAATAAAATACTGGCAAACCGAATCCAGCAGCACATCAAAAAGCTTATCCACCATGATCAAGTGGGCTTCATCCCTGGGATGCAAGGCTGGTTCAACATACGCAAATCAATAAATGTAATCCAGCATATAAACAGAGCCAAAGACAAAAACCACATGATTATCTCAATAGATGCAGAAAAAGCCTTTGACAAAATTCAACAACCCTTCATGCTAAAAACTCTCAATAAATTAGGTATTGATGGGACATATTTCAAAATAATAAGAGCTATCTATGACAAACCCACAGCCAATATCATACTGAATGGGCAAAAACTGGAAGCATTCCCTTTGAAAACTGGCACAAGACAGGGATGCCCTCTCTCACCGCTCCTATTCAACATAGTGTTGGAAGTTCTGGCCAGGGCAATCAGGCAGGAGAAGGACATAAAGGGTATTCAATTAGGAAAAGAGGAAGTCAAATTGTCCCTGCTTGCAGATGACATGATTGTTTATCTAGAAAACCCCATCGTCTCAGCCCAAAATCTCCTTAAGCTGATAAGCAACTTCAGCAAAGTCTCAGGATACAAAATCAATGTACAAAAATCACAAGCATTCTTATACACCAACAACAGACAAACAGAGAGCCAAATCATGAGTGAACTCCCATTCACAATTGCTTCAAAGAGAATAAAATACCTAGGAATCCAACTTACAAGGGATGTGAAGCACCTCTTCAAGGAGAACTACAAACCACTGCTCAAGGAAATAAAAGAGGATACAAACAAATGGAAGAACATTCCTTGCTCATGGGTAGGAAGAATCAATATCGTGAAAATGGCCATACTGCCCAAGGTAATTTACAGATTCAATGCCATCCCCATCAAGCTACCAATGACTTTCTTCACAGAATTGGAAAAAACTACTTCAAAGTTCATATGGAACCAAAAGAGAGCCCGCATCACCAAGGCAATCCTAAGCCAAAAGAACAAAGCTGGAGGCATCACACTACCTGACTTCAAACTATACTACAAGGCTACAGTAACCAAAACAGCATGGTACTGGTACCAAAACAGAAATATAGATCAATGGAACAGAACAGAGCCCTCAGAAATAACGCCGCTTACCTACAACTATCTGATCTTTGACAAACCTGAGAAAAACAAGCAATGGGGAAAGGATTCCCTATTTAATAAATGGTGCTGGGAAAACTGGCTAGCCATATGTAGAAAGCTGAAACTGGATCCCTTCCTTACACCTTATACAAAAATCAATTCAAGATGGATTAAAGATAAACGTTAGACCTAAAACCATAAAAACCCTAGAAGAAAACCTAGGCATTACCATTCAGGACATACGCGTGGGCAAGGACTTCATGTCCAAAACACCAAAAGCAATGGCAACAAAAGACAAAATTGACAAATGGGATCTAATTAAACTAAAGAGCTTCTGCACAGCAAAAGAAACTACCATCAGAGTGAATAGGCAACCTACAACATGGGAGAAAATTTTCGCAACCTACTCATCTGACAAAGGGCTAATATCCAGAATCTACAGTGAACTCAAACAAATTTACAAGAAAAAAACAAACAACCCCATCAAAAAGTGGGCGAAGGACATGAACAGGCACTTCTCAAAAGAAGACATTTATGCAGCCAAAAAACACATGAAAAAATGCTCATCATCACTGGCCATCAGAGAAATGCAAATCAAAACCACTATGAGATACCATCTCACCCCAGTTAGAATGGCAATCATTAAAAAGTCAGGAAACAACAGGTGCTGGAGAGGATGTGGAGAAATAGGAACACTTTTACACTGTTGGTGGGACTGTAAACTAGTTCAACCATTGTGGAAGTCAGTGTGGCGATTCCTCAGGGATCTAGAACTAGAAATACCATTTGACCCAGCCATCCCATTACTGGGTATATAGCCAAATGACTATAAATCATGCTGCTATAAAGACACATGCACACATATGTTTATTGCGGCATTATTCACAATAGCAAAGACTTGGAACCAACCCAAATGTCCAACAATGATAGACTGGATTAAGAAAATGTGGCACATATACACCATGGAATACTATGCAGCCATAAAAAATGATGAGTTCATATCCTTTGTAGGGACATGGATGAAATTGGAAACCATCATTCTCAGTAAACTATCGCAAGAACAAAAAACCAAACACCACATATTCTCACTCATAGGTGGGAATTGAACAATGAGATCACATGGACACAGGAAGGGGAATATCATACTCTGGGGACTGTGGTGGGGAGGGGGGAGGGGGGAGGGATAGCATTGGGAGATATACCTAATGCTAGATGACGAGTTAGTGGGTGCAGCGCACCAGCATGGCACATGTATACATATCTAACTAACCTGCACAATGTGCACATGTACCCTAAAACTTAAAGTATAAAAAAAAAAAAAAAAAGTTATACATAAGAACTTACTCTGACCATTTTGTGTTTGTTTTATGGTTGTTTCATGGTCCTCTCTTCTTTCTTTTTCATCTTCATTTTAATGAAGGTGGTTTTTTATGATGATATGATTTAACTTCTTCCTTTTTAATTTTTGTGTATTTATTGTACATTTTTTGCTTTAAGGTTACCATGAGGCTTCAAATGCCATCTTATAACCCATTACTTTAAGCTGATAACAACTTCACATGATTTGCATAAACAAACAAACCAGCAAAAACTAATAAAAACTCTACACCTTAACTTCATCCTCCTGCTTTTTAACTTTTTGTTGTTTCTATTTATATCTTACTGTACTATGTCTTGAAAATTTGTTGTAGTTATTATTTTTGATGGGTTAATCATTTAATCTTTCTACTTAAGAGTAGTTTACACACCAGTCATAGTTATAATATTCTGTGCACTTACTATTTCCAGTGAGTTTTCTGTCTTCCAGTGATTACTCATTGCTTTGAACATTCTATTATTTCTGATTGAAGTACTCCCTTTAGCATTTCTTGCAGGACAGGTTTGGTGTTGATGAAATCCCTCAGCTTTTCTTTGTCTGAAAAGGCCTGTATTTCTTCTTCATGCTTGAAGGATATTTTCGCTGAATATACTATTCTAGGGTATAAAGGTTTATTATTATTATTATTATTATTCAGCATTTTAAATATGTCATGCCATTCTTTCCTGGCCTGTAATGTTTCTACTGAAAAGTATGCTGCCAGACATATGAGCTCTATTGTACATTATTTGTTTCTTGTATCTTGCTGCTTTTAGAATCCTTTCTTTATCCTTGACCTTTCAGAGTTTATTAAATGCCTTGAGGTGGTCTTCTTTGGGTTAAATCTGCTTGATGGTCTATAACCTTCTTGTACTCAAATGTTGATATCTTTCTCTATTGGTTACTTCTCTGATGTCATCCCTTTGAATTAATTTTCTACCCTGGTCTCTTTCTCTCTACCTCCTCTTTAAGGCCAACAAACTCAGATTTGCCCCTTTGAGGCTATTTTCTAGATTCTGCAGGCATGCTTCGGTGTTTTTTATTCTTTTTTCTTTTGTCTCCTTTCACTGTGTGTTTTCAAATACCATCTTCAAACTCCCAAATTCTTTCTTCTGCTTGACCAATTCTACTATTAGGAGACTCTGATGCATTCTTCAGTATGCCAATTGCATTTTTCAGCTCCGGAATTTCTGCTTGATTCTTCTTAATTATTTTGATCTCTTTCTTAAACTTATTGGATAGACTTCTGAATTCCTTCTCTGTGTTACCTTGAATTTCTTTGGATTTGCTCAAAGCAGCAATTTTGAACTTTCTGCCTGAAAGGTCACATATTTCTGTTTCACCAGGATTGGTCCTTGGTGCCTTATTTAGTTTATTTGGTAAGGTCCTGTTTTCCTGGATTGTCTTGATACTTGTAGATGTTTGTCTATATCTGGGCATTGAAGAGTTAGGTATTTATTATAGTCTTTGTAGTCTGGGCTTGTTTGTACTCATTCTTCTTGGGAAGGCTTTCCAGATACTCTAAAGGACTTGGTGTTGTGATTCAATCTGTATCTGCTTTAGGAGACCCCCTAGGCCCAATAACACTGTAGTTGTTACATACTCATAGAGGTACCACCTTGATGGTCTTGGAAAAGGCCCAAGAGGATTCTCTAGATTATCAGGCAGACACTCTTGTTTTCTTCCCTTACCTTCTCCCAAGCACACAGTGTTACTCTGTTCTGAGCCATTTGAAGTTGGGGATGGAGTGACACAAGCACCCCTGTGGTTACCACCACTATGACTGTACTCAGTCAGACCTGAAGCAGGAACAGCACTGGGTCTCATGCAGGGCCTGCTGTAACCACTCCCTGGCTACTGCCTTTTTGTTCAAGGCCCTGGGGCTCTACAATCAATGGGCAGCAAAGCCAGCTAGGCCTGTGTCCTCCACTTCAGGGTGGTGAGTTTCCCCAGGCCCTGGGCAGGTCCAGGGGTACCGTCTGGAAATCAGGGACTACAGTAAAAATCCTTACAAGTCTACTTGGTGTTCTATTGTACTATGGCTGAGCTGACACTCAAATTACAGGATGAAATTGTTTCCCTCTTTTCTCTCCTTTACAAAGGCAGAGGAGCCTCACCCAATGGCCACTACCACCACAGGCCCATGAGGAGTACTGCCAGACTACTGTTGATATTCCATTAAGGCCTAAGGGCTCTTCAGTCAGCTTGTGGTAAATGCTGCCTTGCCTGGGATTCACCTTTCAGGGTGGTGGGCTCTCCTCTGGCCAGGAAAGGTCCAGAAATGCCATCCAAGAGCCAAGTCCTGGAATCAGGGACTCCAAGAGCCTGCTTGTTGCTCTACTCCCCTGTGGCCAAGTGGGTACCGGAGGTGCAAGACAAAGTCCTCTTTACTTTTTACTCTGCTTTTCTCAAGCAGAAGGAGTCTCACTCTATAGCCACCACAGCTGGGAATGTGCTGAGTCTCACCTGAAGCCAGCAATTCTCACAGGCTCACCCAAAGCCCTCAACATAGTACCTATGTATCACTGGTTATCAGGACCCAAGGGCTCTTCAGTTAGCAGATGATGAATGTCACCAGGACTGGGTCCTTTCCTTCAGGGCAGCGAATTTGCTTCTGGTCCAGAGTGCATCTAGAAATGTCTTCTGGGAGCTAGGGCCTGGAACGGGGGCCTCACGACTCTGACTGGTACCCTATCATGCTGTGGCTAAGCTGGTATCCAAGTTGCAAGACAGTCTTTCCTCTTCTCCCCTCAAACAGAAGGAAAATATTTCTTTTGAAGCAACGAGTACGCAATCTGGGGTTGGGTGGGGGGGTAATGCTGGCACTCCCTTAGCCACCCTGGCTCGTGTCTCAGTAGGATGCATGCCTTCTTCTCAAGTCCACTGTCTCTGGGCTTATTTCAACACTAAGACTCTCCTAGGAGTTGCCATCCTTGTGTCTTAAACTGCCTTTCAAGTTTATTTAGTGTCTCAGAGCCCTTTAGCCTGTGGTGGCCATAGTGGTGAAGCTTGTGGGAATGCTGGGATCAGAGATTCTCCTCTGGCTAGGGCTGGTTTAAATGCTCCCTACATTGGGTAGGAGAGGGGGTGTGGTGTTGGTGAATCAAGATTGTTTTTTTCTACTTCTTCAGTGCCTCTTTCTGAAATTTGAGGTTAAAGCCAGGTACTGGGAGGGTTCATTTGAATTTTGGTTCTTATACAGGTACATTTTTGTGTTGATAGTTGTTAAATTGATGTCCATGTGGGTGGAAAGTTTAGTGGAGCCTTCTATTTTACCATCTTGCTCCATCTCCTCCCACCTTCATATTTTATTCAACTATAAACTGGTATTATTATTCTTTAAATACATTTTCCCAGGTTTCTATTACTGAAATGTTCAACATCTCACAGAAAAATTGAAATGCTGCAACAAACATGCTTATACCTTTTCCTAGATGAAAATTAACAATAGTTCCAAAATATTACCTGATCCTTATACATCTATCTAATTTCATCTAGTATATTCAATATCCAAACTTCCTCAACTGTTCCAAAAAAAGAAGGGGGAGGGTTTACAGTTACTTTAGTTGAATCAGGATACAGAGTCCATGTATTACATTGAGGGATTTCTATTTTTTTTTTTTTTTTGGTAGTCTTCAAAAATCTTAAACAGGCTTCTCTGTTTTCTTTCTTCATGGCCTTCCAAAAAGTTCAGACCAGTTTTATAGTAGAATGTCCCTAAATGGAAAAGTTTAACAGCTGGTTCTATGTTTTTATTTTAGCCTCAAGGACATATGGAGGATTTGACTCTTGATGATATCTTTCTTTCAGAAAATTGTTAGGAGGTTACCAATACCAGATTCAAATAAATGAGAATTCAAGAAAGAACTGTGTATACAATGTATACATATATGATGTAATTCATTTTCTGGATAATCAAGTAACAAGAAATCAATATTGAAATGACATAACCACACTGGAGAATGGATGCTAATCATGTATTCCTGAGACAGGACACCATCAGCTATATATGAAAGCTAGAGCTGATGGTTTCCTAGAGCTGAGGCTCATGTGACCCAGCTCAGCCTCATCTCTGGTGACCCCACGAGACCCAAATGCAGAGCTGCCGCTTGGAAATAACAACAGCTTCACTATATTGTTGATGTGCATATAATTTGCTTTTCTGTCCTGACTCTTTTTTTAAGGCTAAGTAAATTTGGTGCTGGATGAAGCCTGTTGAGTATTGTGTGTCTGATTGTTCATCTAAATGTTAGAGTATTGCTGCCAGTAGAGCAGAATGGTCACTGTAGTACCACATTCTGTTTTTGTCTAATTCCTGTTCCCACCATGGTGTCATTTAACCTATACCCCTACTCATAAAATATTTTGTAAACTGGAAGTTACATGTACAGGCATAATGAGATTCAGATTAAATAATTTTGGCAAACATGCTTAGTAGATGGATTTTGTCTATTTTACTTTATATTGCATGAAGGGGCACATAGCGTCATTAGTTCCTGCACTAGTTTATTTAGGTTGCGATAGCAAAATGCCATAACCTAGGTGGCTTATAAACAAAAGAAATTTATTTCTCACAGTCTGAAGGCTGGGAAATTCCGATCAAGATGCCATCAGATTCACTGTCCGATGAGAGCCCACTCCCTCGGTCATAGATGATGCCTTCTTGCTGTGTCCTCACATGGTGGAAGGGGCAAATAACACTCCCTTGGGCCTATTTTATAACACGACTAATCCCACTCATGAGGACTCTGCCTTCATGACCTCCCCAAAGACCTCACCTTCTAATACCATCACCTTAGGAGATAAGATTTCAACATGTGAATTTTGTGGAACACAAAAATTCAGACCATAGCAGTCCCAGTCTAGTCATAATAGGTTTGATTGCCTGCCTATGGTATGGGCATTTAGAAACAAAGGTCTGGTAGCTCAGCATGGTCATTGTTACTGGAGTTTCATTGCTCCTATTATTTTTTAAGCCCTTGTAGTGAACGGAGGTAGGAAATACATGTTTTCTTAGTACAGTATACTCTTATGTTGATATTGCCAATTCAAATTATTATTACAGATTTTTAAAACTTATTTTGCCTTGTGTTTGTATCATTTTTTCTTTTATACTAAAAAATCTTGGCTCCGAGTAGTAGTAATATAGTTATTTATTTGCTTATCATAACAATATAGATAATAAAGTTTCAAAATGCCAATACTAATAGTACTACTAGGGGTAAAATTACTTAGTGAGGTATTTCTTTAAAAGTTTTATTGTTGTTGTTTGTCCTCAGAATGTATTAAACTATGTACAATTTCAAAAGTTACTTAAAATTAATCTTTGGTGATGTTATCAATTTTATATATAAATGCTCCCCAACTTATGATGGTTTGATTTACTACTTTTCAACTTTATGAGATGCAAAAGCAATATGCATTTAGTACACTTCCTAACTTAAAATAGGGTTACATCTGAGTAAGCTCATCCTCGGTTGAAAATATCATGTCAAAAATCCACTTTCAATTTGGGATAATTTCAATTCACAATGGGTTTATCTGTATATAACCCCACCGTAAGTTGAGGAGAAGGTGTGCATTTGAGTCCTTTGTTTCTATTTGTGTTAAATTTTGGTGTTCACTTTGGTTTATTTTACATTTAATTCTGCATATGTGAAGCACTTAATTTAAAACCATATAAAAAAGTCAACAGAACATACTTTTGTGGGAATATATTCCAGGAACTCTCACTCTCATTCTTATCCCACCACTTCATTTTCATGCTTCCTTTATAGATAATCATTTTCATTGATTTCTGTTTTATCTTTCCTTGGCTTTCTTTTGCAAATATGTATAAGCAAATATATGTAAGCACATAAGCAAATATATATACATGTTATTTCTCTTTGTTTCTTACACATAAAAATAGCATATTATAATATTGATTGATATTTTCCTTAACAATATAGCCTAGATATCAGTCCACACCAGCTCATAGAGATACTCCTCATTCTTTTCTACAAATGCATAGTACCCCAATGATGGACCATCATTTAGTCCCTTACTTGTGAACATTTGGGTCATTTCCAATATTTTCCTATCACAAATAACACTGCAATGAAAAAATATTGCATTTATTTCATATTTGTGGAGGTGCAGCTGCAAAGTAGATTCCTAGACAATGAGATTGCAAAATGAAAGGGGAATTGGATGTGTAGTTTTGCTAGTGGTTTCTTCATCCTCTTCCACAGAGATTAAACCATTCTGCAATCCAATCAGTATTCTATTAAAGGGACTATTTTCTATAGTTTTTCCAACAAAACATATCTTCAAGCATGTGGATGTCTGTTAATCTGGGAAGTCAGGAATGATATCTCAGTGCAGTTTTAATTTATAATTATCTTTTTTTGAGGGTTATTTGCATTTCTTTGTTTCTGTAGAGATGAGACCTCATCAACATTATGTTGTCCAGGCTGGTCTCAAACTCCTTGCCTCAAGCAATCCTCCCACCTTGGCTTCCCAGAGCGCTGAGATTACAAGCTTGAGCACACCAAGCCGATTATTTGCATTTCTTTTCCATGAACTATCTTTATGTTTTCTTCCTCACTTTTATATTGGGTTTTTGGACCTTTTCTTCTTGATTGTAAATAGCTCTTTATATATGAAGAAAATTAGCCCTTGGAGTTACAAATATTTTCTATTAGTTGGTCCTTCATCTTTTGACTTTCCTTATAGTAGTTTAGATTTTATGCTACTTTTAATACACACAATTATATGGTTATATCTCATGCAAACATTTGTTATTTTGTGGAATTAAATTTATTAATTTTTTATTGCTTCTTTATCTTATGAAATAATTTAGTAGTTTTACTTAGCTTCCAGATTATAAAAGAATTCAATGTTTCTTTTTGCCATTTGTATGATTTATTTTCTCTAATTCATTTAGATTTCATCATTATACTGTGCAAAGTATGAATACAATTTTTTCTTTTTCAAATGCTATTTAGTTGCTTTAACATTATTTATTGCACCTCATGTATCCCCATGATTTAAGACGCCACTTTTACCATAAGCAAAATTTTTAGGTGGATTTGAGTCTATTTATAAAATTTTTTATCTATTTATTCCTCAATGTCATATTGTTTTAAGTATAGAGGCTTTAGAATATGTTTTTAATATCTGATAGCACTAATACATGAGTAGCCTTGGACTGGACATTGCATCATTGGCTCCTCTGGTCCTCAGGCCTCTGAACGTAAGACGAATTACACTACCAGCTTTTTTGATTCTACAGTTTGCAGGTGACATATTGTGGGACTTCTCAGCCTTCATAATTATATAAGACAATTCCTATAATAAATCTCCTCCTATATATCTCTATATATCCTACTGGGTCTGTTTCTCTAGAAAATCCTAATATACCATCATTGATTATATTAGCTTTAGCATTGATTTTTTTAGGTTTCCCCACTGAGTAAAATATCAAATTGGGGTCTGATGTATGTGTTGAGTATCCATAGACTTTATTTTATTAATTATTTTTTGTTTTTTCAGGAATAGGTGTTTAATTTCATTCAAAGAATTTTGGTGTCTATGAAGATAATTATATAATTCTTCTCATTATTCTATTTGCATATTAGATATATTTATGTTTATATATATGTAATGTGTGTGCATTTATATCTTTGTGACTTAAAGTGTGTGTGTGCGGCAGGGTATTCCAACAGACCTGCAGCTGAGGGTCCTGTCTGTTAGAAGGAAAACTAACAAACAGAAAGGACATCCACACCAAAAACCCATCTGTACATCACCATCATCAAAGACCAAAAGTAGATAAAACCACAAAGATGGGGAAAAAACAGAACAGAAAAACTGGAAACTCTAAAACGCAGAGTGCCTCTCCTCCTCCAAAGGAACGCAGTTCCTCACCAGCAACGGAACAAAGCTGGATGGAGAATGACTTTGACGAGCTGAGAGAAGAAGGCTTCAGACGATCAAATTACTCTGAGCTACGGGAGGACATTCAAACCAAAGGCAAAAAAGTTGAAAACTTTGAAAAAAATTTTAGAAGAATCTATAACTAGAATAACCAATACAGAGAAGTGCTTAAAGGAGCTGATGGAACTGAAAACCAAGGCTCGAGAACTACATGAAGAATGCAGAAGCCTCCGGAGCCAATGCGATCAACTGGAAGAAAGGGTATCAGCAATGGAAGATGAAATGAATGAAATGAAGCAAGAAGGGAAGTTTAGAGAAAAAAGAATAAAAAGAAATGAGCAAAGCCTCCAAGAAATATGGGACTATGTGAAAAGACCAAATCTACGTCTGATTGGTGTACCTGAAAGTGATGGGGAGAATGGAACCAAGTTGGAAAACACTCTGCAGGATATTTTCCAGGAGAACTTCCCCAATCTAGTAAGGCAGGACAACGTTCAGATTCAGGAAATACAGAGAACGCCACAAAGATACTCCTCGAGAACAGCAACTCCAAGACACATAATTGTCAGATTCACCAAAGTTGAAATGAAGGAAAAAATGTTAAGGGCAGCCAGACAGAAAGGTCGGGTTACCCTCAAAGGGAAGCCCATCAGACTAACAGCGGATCTCTCGGCAGAAACCCTACAAGCCAGAAGAGAGTGGGGGCCAATATTCAACATTCTTAAAGAAAAGAATTTTCAACCCAGAATTTCATATCCACCCAAACTAAGCTTCATAAGTGAAGGAGAAATAAAATACTTTACAGACAAGCAAATGCTGAGAGATTTTGTCACCACCAGGCCTGCCCTAAAAGAGCTCCTGAAGGAAGCGCTAAACATGGAAAGGAACAACCGGTACCAGCCGTTGTGAAATCATGCCAAAATGTAAAGACCATCGAGACTAGGAAGAAACTGCATCAACTAACGAGCAAAATCACCAGCTAACATCATAATGACAGGATCAAATTCACACATAACAATATTAACTTTAAATGTAAATGGACTAAATGCTCCAATTAAAAGACACAGACTGGCAAATTGGATAAAAAGTCAAGACCCATCAGTGTGCTGTATTCAGGAAACCCATCTCACGTGCAGAGACACACATAGGCTCAAAATAAAAGGATGGAGGAAGATCTACCAAGCAAATGGAAAACAAAAAAAGGCAGGGGTTGCAATCCTAGTCTCTGATAAAACAGATTTTAAACCAACAAAGATCAAAAGAGACAAAGAAGGCCATTACATAATGGTAAAGGGATTAATTCAACAAGAAGAGCTAACTATCCTAAATATATATGCACCCAATACAGGAGCACCCAGATTCATAAAGCAAGTCCTGAGTGACCTACAAAGAGACTTAGACTCCCACACATTAATAATGGGAGACTTTAACACCCCACTGTCAACATTAGACAGATCAACGAGACAGAAAGTCAACAAGGATACCCAGGAATTGAACTCAGCTCTGCACCAAGCGGACCTAATAGACATCTACAGAACTCTCCACCCCAAATCAACAGAATATACATTTTTTTCAGCACCACACCACACCTATTCCAAAATTGACCACATACTTGGAAGTAAAGCTCTCCTCAGCAAATGTAAAAGAACAGAGATTATAACAAACTATCTCTCAGACCACAGTGCAATCAAACTAGAACTCAGGATTAAGAATCTCACTCAAAACCGCTCAACTGCATGGAAACTGAACAACCTGCTCCTGAATGACTACTGGATACATAACGAAATGAAGGCAGAAATAAAGATGTTCTTTGAAACCAAAGAGAACAAAGACAAAACATACCAGAATCTTTGGGATGCATTCAAAGCAGTGTGTAGAGGGAAATTTATAGCACTAAATGCCCACAAGAGAAAGCAGGAAAGATCCAAAATTGACACCCTAACATCACAATTAAAAGAACTAGAAAAGCAACAGCAAACACATTCAAAAGCTAGCAGAAGGCAAGAAATAACTAAAATCAGAGCAGAACTGCAGGAAATACAGACACAAAAAACTCTTCAAAAAATTATTGAATCCAGGAGCTGGTTTTTTGAAAGGATCAACAAAATTGATAGACCGCTAGCAAGACTAATAAAGAAAAAAAGAGAGAAGGATCAAATAGATGCAATGAAAAATGATAAAGGGGATATTACCACTGATCCCACAGAAATACAAACTACCATCAGAGAATACTACAAACACCTCTATGCAAATAAACTAGAAAATCTAGAAGAAATGGATAAATTCCTCGACACATACACTCTCCCAAGACTAAACCAGGAAGAAGTTGAATCTCTGAATAGACCAATAACAGGAGCTGAAAATTGTGGCAATAATCAATAGTTTACCAACCAAAAAGAGTCCAGGACCAGATGGATTCACAGCCAAATTCTACCAGAGGTACAAGGAGGAACTGGTACCATTCCTTCTGAAACTATTCCAATCAATAGAAAAAGAGGGAATCCTCCCTAACTCATTTTATGAGGCCAGCATCATTCTGATACCAAAGCCGGGCAGAGACACAACCAAAAAAGAGAATTTTAGACCAATATCTTTGATGAACATTGATGCAAAAATCCTCAATAAAATACTGGCAAAACAAATCCAGCAGCACATCAAAAAGCTTATCCACCATGATCAAGTGGGCTTCATCCCTGGGATGCAAGGCTGGTTCAATATACGCAAATCAATAAATGTAATCCAGCATATAAACAGAGCCAAAGACAAAAACCACATGATTATCTCAATAGATGCAGAAAAAGCCTTTGATAAAATTCAACAACCCTTCATGCTAAAAACTCTCAATAAATTAGGGATTGATGGGACGTATCTCAAAATAATAAGAGCTACCTATGACAAACCCACAGCCAATATCATACTGAATGGGCAAAAACTGGAAGCATTCCCTTTGAAAACTGGCACAAGACAGGGATGCCCTCTCTCACCACTCCTATTCAACATAGTGTTGGAAGTTCTGGCCAGGGCAATTAGGCAGAAGAAGGAAATAAAGGGTATTCAATTAGGAAAAGAGGAAGTCAAATTGTCCCTGTTTGCAGACGATATGACTGTATATCTAGAAAACCCCATTGTCTCAGCCCAAAATCTCCTTTAGCTGATAAACAACTTCAGCAAAGTCTCAGGATACAAAATCAATGTACAAAAATCACAAGCATTCTCATACACCAACAACAGACAAACAGAGAGCCAAATCATGAGTGAACTCCCATTCACAATTGCTTCAAAGAGAATAAAATACCTAGGAATCCAACTTACAAGGGATGTGAAGGACCTCTTCAAGGAGAACTACAAACCACTGCTCGAGGAAATAAAAGAGGATACAAACAAATGGAAGAACATTCCATGCTCATGGGTAGGAAGAATCAATATCATGAAAATGGCCATACTGCCCAAGGTAATTTACAGATTCAATGCCATCCCCATCAAGCAACCAATGACTTTCTCCACAGAATTGGAAAAAACTACTTTAAAGTTCATATGGAACCAAAAAAGAGCCCGCATCGCCAAGGCAATCCTAAGCCAAAAGAACAAAGCTGGAGGCATCACACTACCTGACTTCAAACTATACTACAAGGCTACAGTAACCAAAACAGCATGGTACTGGTACCAAAACAGAGATATAGATCAATGGAACACAACAGAGCCCTCAGAAATAACGCCGCATATCTACAACTATCTGATCTTTGATGAACCTGAGAAAAACAAGCAATGGGGAAAGGATTCCCTATTTAATAAATGGTGCTGGGAAAACTGGCTAGCCATATGTAGAAAGCTGAAACTGGATCCCTTCCTTACACCTTATACAAAAATGAATTCAAGATGGATTAAAGACTTAAACATTAGACCTAAAACCATAAAAACCCTAGAAGAAAACCTAGGCAGTACCATTCAGGACATAGGCATGGGCACGGACTTCATGCCCAAAACACCAAAAGCAATGGCAACAAAAGCCAAAATTGACAAATGGGATCTAATTAAACTAAAGAGCTTCTGCACAGCAAAAGAAACTACCATCAGAGTGAATAGGCAACCTACAAAATGGGAGAAAATTTTCTCAATCTACTCATCTGACAAAGGGCTAATATCCAGAATCTACAATGAACTCAAACAAATTTACAAGAAAAAAACAAACAACCCCATCAAAAAGTGGGCAAAGGACATGAACAGACACTTCTCAAAAGAAGACATTTATGCAGCCAAAAAACACATGAAAAAATGCTCATCATCACTGGCCATCAGAGAAATGCAAATCAAAACCACAATGAGATACCATCTCACACCAGTTAGAATGGCAATCATTAGAAAGTCAGGAAACAACAGGTGCTGGAGAGGATGTGGAGAAATAGGAACGCTTTTACACTGTTGGTGGGACTGTAAACTAGTTCAACCATTGTGGAAGTCAGTGTGGCGATTCCTCAGGGATCTAGAACTAGAAATACCATTTGACCCAGCCATCCCATTACTGGGTATATACCCAAAGGACTATAAATCATGCTGCTATAAAGACACATGCACACGTATGTTTATTGCGGCATTATTCACAATAGCGAAGACTTGGAACCAACCCAAATGTCCAACAATGATAGACTGGATTAAGAAAATGTGGCACATATACACCATGGAATACTATGCAGCCATAAAAAATGATGAGTTCATGTCCTTTGTAGGGACATGGATGAAATTGGAAATCATCATTCTCAGTAAACTATCGCAAGAATAAAAAACCAAACACCGCATATTCTCACTCAAAGGTGGGAATTGAACAATGATATCACATGGACACAGGCAGGGGAATATCACACTCTGGGGACTGTGGTGGGGTGGGGGGAGGGGGGAGGGAGAGCATTGAGAGATATACCTAATGCTAGATGACGAGTTAGTGGGTGCAGCGCACCAGCATGGCACATGTATACATATGTAACTAACCTGCACATTGTGCACATGTACCCTAAAACTTAAAGTATAATAAAAAAATAAAAATAAAAATAAATAAAGTGTGTGTGTGTGTGACTTTAATTAACTTGATCACACACACACAAACACTGACCAAAATTAATATCAAGTCAGGTCTGTCTGAATGTAAAGCCAACAGCAAACATCCCTCTCTCCAAATGGAAAAGAAACAGGGGGGTTATGGGCAGCTACACTGCTAAATGTTAAAACTTTATTTTTAAATGTGGCCATAAAAATCACTAAATAAAATTGATAATATATGTTTTTGATGAATAAATTTTATATATGTCTACACTGGAAACTATACAGCAATAAAAACTAACCATGTACAACTAAAGTCATAAATTTCATAAACATAATAAGTAAAAGAAGCCAGACAAAAAGTAGTGTATACTGTTAAATTCCATTTATATAAAAGTTCAAAAAAGCCAAAAAGAGACTATGCTGTTAAAAGTAAGGATTATAGTTACTATTCAGGGAAGAGAGTAGTGGCTGGAAAGAAACATAAAGGGGGTCTCTGAAGTGGAATAATGTTCTGTTTTTTGATCTGGGTATTAGGGTGTTTAATTTCGAAAAATTATTTTATCTTTATACTTATTGTATTATTGATTTTTTGCTTAACAAATTACTCAAAACTTAGAGGTTTAAAAAAAATTAATTATTGTATTAATTTCTCTGGGCCAGGAATTGGAGAGAGCTTAGCTGGGTAGTTCTGGTTCAAAATTTCTCATGAGATTACCATCAAGCTGTTGGAGGGGGCTGCATCATCTGAAGGCTTGACCGAGGCTAGAGGATCTACTTTCAAGATGGCCCACTCACATGGCTGTAGGCAAGAAGTTTCAGTTTCTCACTAGCTTTTAGCAGGAGGCCATAATTTCTCACCACATAGATCTCTCTATAGGGCTACTCGAGTGTCCTCACAGCAAGGTAGCTGGCTTTCTTCAGAGCCAAGTGACTCAAAGGCAAAGAGGAAGTCACTATGCCATTTATGACCTAGTTTTGGAACTCACACTTTGTTCCGAATTGACCTTCCATCACTTTCTATTCATTAGGATTTAAGTCACTAACTCTGAACCATAGTCAAGGGGAGTAAAATTTGGCTTTATTGTTGGAGGATGGAGTAGCAAAGAATTTGTGGACACATTTTAAAACTACCATACTTAAACAGTTCATTTTTCTGAATATGCTTCAATTAGAAGTTAAAATAATGCAATTTTAAAACATTGTTTCAAATGAACACTGTTAGGGAGAGAAGTGCTTCTTCTCCATATCTAATGTTTCTTCCATATTTAGGGAGTTCCATTAGTTTAACACTTTAAGCCTCTCAGCATGCACCACAACCCCCGCACCACCCTAGCATATTGTCTTTCCTTCCCAAGGGGAGGCAAAGTGATGCATTTGATGGTCAGTTGGGTATGAATAATCTGGGCCTGCTTAACTTCGTTCCTCCTTTTCCCCCTTTGAAAGTTATCATCCCTCTTGGAATACTTGCTTCTCGGTAGGATTTTGTAATTTGGGGAGTTTTATCTCAAGACTCAACATTTGTACATATGCTTTCCATACTGAGAAAATTTGGTGTAGAATTTGTAAATAAACGTAATATGTCAAGAAGCTTCTCATAGGGTTTGAATTCATGAACCATGGACTTTGTGTGAGTAGCACACACCCCCTTTTTTGGTTGGTAAAATATTATATTATGCCAAGAAGTTTTTTAACATTATGTGGTTGGCATTTAACTGTTATGGCATGATGTTGGCAGTTGACTGCTGCTATGGCCATATTGTACACAGGCAAGTGGCTATTTCATAGAAGCAGGACTGTACATGTGGGCAACTGCACTCAAATAATCTTTGGGCTGTGCAGGTCTCAGCTATAGCATGGCAGTGGGAAGACTGGGGATGTGTAAAGAGGTATACTTCAAATTTCAGGAGAGGTATGTGCCGCTAGACCATTCTAAACCTAATGGTGGAGGCTTTATAATGTAGGCTGCTGCATCTTACTTTGCAAGCATACCTGAAGCAAAGATTCAAGTCTAGGAAAAAGACAATCCTTCCACATTCGACAATGGAAGACAGAACAATGTTAGTTGCTTTAAATGCAAGACTGCTGAGTCCTACATACACTGTAGAACACTGGGGAAATAACAGTTGTAGATTGTTAGAGACAGTCTCTAGATAACCAGCACTCAATCTGCTGCCCCAAATTCCACTCTGAATTTAGGACCAAGGAGGAACCCATGGAAAGACTTTCTTTGTCTATTTTGTGTTGCTATAATAGAATACCACAGACTGGGTAATTTTTACAGAGGAGAAATTTATTTCTTACAGTTCTGGAGGCTGGGAACTCCAAGGTTAAGAAGCCCACTCTGGCAAGGGCTTTCTTGCTGTGTCGTCTCATGGCAGAGGGTGAAAGGGCAAGACAACATGCGCATGTGAGAGTGGATGTAAGAGGGGTCTGAACTTGCTTTATAACAAGCCCACTCTCACAATAACAAACACTCCTGCAATAATGACACTCATTCATGAGAGCAGAGTCCTATGGTATTGTGAAATATATATTTGATCTTTGGCCCTGCTTCCTGGAATATAAGTTTTAAAATCCTTAGAAACTCCAAAATGATGTCTTTTTGTATGCTAAAGAGTTGACTGGTGGCTGGGAGCCCCTAGGTAACTTTAGGATGGAGGCTGGTCATTGAAAAGACCAAGCAGGACTAGAAGGCTGGGACTTTCAGCTCACCCTCAGCCTCCAGGAAGAAGAGAGGGGCTGAAAGTTATCGCCAATAGCCAGTGATTTAATAATCATGCTTATGTAGTGAAACTTCCATAAAAACCCCAAAAGACTGGGTTCAGAGAGCTTCTAGATAGCTGAACATGTATATTCCTACAGGAAGGTAAATAAGAACTCATCTACATGCTGGGAAGGTGGTGCACCCCAACACCACCAGGATAGAAGCTTCTGTGCTTGTGACTCTTCCAGATCTTACCCTACGTATATCTTCATCTGGCTGTTTACTTGTATCCTTTACAATATCCTTTGCAATAATCTGGTAAGTGTGAGTGTTTTCCTTAGTTCTGTGAGCTGCTCTAGCAAATTAATGGAACCTGAGGAGGGGATTGTGTAAACCCTAATTTATAGCCAGTTGGTCAGAAGCATAGACAAAATAACCTAAGGCTTGCAACTGGCATCAGAAGTAAGCAGGGAGGGGGTGGGCCTTGGGAACTGACTCCTCAACTTTTAGAAACTGATGCTATCTCCAGGTAGATAGTGTCAAAATTGAATTAGAGGACAGCCAGCTGGTGTCTGCTGCAGAATTAATTGCTTACTTATTGGTAGGGGAAAACCTCCACACATTTGTTCACAGAGGTCTTCTGTGTTGATTGTTGTTGTAGAATGAGGAATAGAAAAGTCATTTTGAGTTTGAGTGAGCTTTTCCACACACAGCCGTCATAACCTAATCACCCCTGAAAGGTCCCACTTCTCAACTTTGTTGCATTGGGGATTAAGTTGCTAGCACATGAACTTTTGGGAACACATTCAAATTATAGCAATGACTAACCTTGAATTTGTGAGGTTTGTACACAGGTTCAAGAGTGGAAAATATTTAAGAATTACTGGGTGTGTTTCAAGGTGATCCTGTTATTGTAGGTAGCATGCAGGTGCTTTAAAGAAATGTGCCCAAGAAAATTTATGGAATTCAACAGCACAGGAAAAAAAGGTACTAGGGAGAATAAATTAGTTTTCATGGAACACCCAAAAGTCAGTGGTTCTTGGTCTCAGCTCTATATTATACTCACTAATTAATTCAAAATGTCTAGGGGTGCAATCCAGGGATTGTATTGATATATTTCCTTGGGATAAAACATGAAAAGTGCCTAGCCTTGAGCCTGACAGATAGCTGACATCTACTAAATAAATTGATTCCTGTATCAATTTCCTCTTCCACATACCATGGTCTTTCATTTTCCATTGAGGACTGGCTTAATTACATAAGGAATTTTAATTATCTTTCCACCTTTTTTTTTCCCACAAGAACAGATAATCCAACATTGCAATGTAACCCATCAGCCTAAGAAAAGTCTTACTAAATGGCCATTTTTCTTTGAGACTTAGTGATCTAATAATTTCAACTGTGTTTCCTTCTTTTCGCCTCCCCTGAGTGAATATCGTAAGCTTCCCAGATCTTTAACTAGCACCAACATTACAATTTGACCATAAAGATATAGAATAATTACATATGAGAGTAAGCTGGGTAGTAAGAAAAATAAAATTTCTGCTTCCATTTTTCAAATATATGGTGTTTCCAAGATATTTTTAGATCTTTTATGGCTGGATGCTTCCCAGGAAAGAAAGTTGGCTCTTCCATCAGAAAATCATTCATTTTATCTAAGGATTTTTAGATCTTTAGATCTTTTGAAAGTGCTTTCCAAAGCCAAAAATTCTGAATCCCTGAGGGATGATTAGCGAGGATAAAAAAAAGGTATTGGGGAGTCAGCCAGCATCACACAGATCCAGGCCCACAGCCTGTCTTAGAAGCCACAGTTCCAGCTTCTAGACCCATGAGACTCCCTTGTTCTCAATTCAACCAGTACTGGTCACATCCTATTACTCATTACACACATTTGATACATATTTTATTTCTGAGTACTTACTGGGCTTAGTTTGCTTGACTTGCTTGTTTCTATATTAAATATTTTTTGGTTATTAAGAAAAGCCCAATTGCCAGTTATTATGGCTTTCAGTTATAAACTTCCTAATAATTTCTTGCTTGTTTATAACATTCCAGATAATTTTCATCTCTATTTTGCCATGAACCCTAACCTGTTTCCCAAAAGCATGATTTCTGCAGAGAACAACATGTTCTATTGGAATCACTTGAAATAGCGTTACAAATTACTCTTGGAGATACTGTGAGCCAGGTGCAATGTTGTGTTTGCCTTAGTTAGTTGTCACTCTTGGCGCTGCCACAACTGATGCTCACATTGTATTAAGTAGACATGACTTATTTGGGGGTCACCTTGCCAGCAAAGCTGACAGAGCTATCACTCCACTTGTCTTGATGCATGCTGTTTCACATTAGGACGATTCTAAATTACAGTCCTTTTCATTTACTGTCTGTCATTTTATGCGGCTCTGTTCCTGGCCCACTGTCCCTTCTCTGTCTTTTTTATTCCACTATTTATATGACAACTGGATATCAGCCTTGGAAAGAGATTCTGAGCAGAAGATTTATCCTTCTGGGAGGTGTTCTTGTCAAAACCCATTTCAAAAACTCAGAGCTTTGAAGATGAAGTTGTTGATGGGCCTAAACTTTCTTTGAAGTGTAAAGAAGCTTCATAATCAAAAACAAAGCTTGGTAAGTGTATACTTAAATACTAAGTGTAATTATTTTTACAATAATAATGATGTTATAGCTACTAACACAGAATGCTAACTCTACTATATGTTCTAAACAATTTGCATGTATTGTCTTATTTAATCTCACAGCAGTCCTATAGAGATTTCTTTTATCCTTGGTCTTCAGACGAGGCACAGAGAAATTAAGTAACATGCCCAACATCACTCAGCACCTAGATGTTACAGCCATTATTTTGAACCCTGACAAATCTGACTCCAGATTCAACAGCTCTTAATCACCTCCCATTGTAATAGAGAGAGAAGATTAAAATAGTAACTAAATAAACTCTCATGAAAAAGGACACGATATTCTAATCTCATCTCTTAGAATTAAGTCAATTGGTGGTAAATCACAGGTCTTACCAACTTGTATTTATGGATGTGGCAATTTTATTTTCTTTTAAGATATATGGACTATTCCTTATCATTTTATCCAATAAACATTGGTTGGGCAAACATCTGCCAGTTACCATACTGTGCATGGATAGGTCACAAAGTAAAAAAAAAAAAAAAAAGACACATTTCCGACCTCAAGTTGTTCCCAATCAGATAAAAGAGGCAGAATGGAAATAAATCCGAAATAATATAGTGGGAGTAATGTTAGGAAGGGAGTGTACACAAAATATAAGGATGGGTGAAAGGAGACCACTTTATTTGGATTCATGGTAACATGTCAACATAGTCTAATGTTCAAGTATTATCCTCAGCAATTCAGCTACTCAAAAAGGATCTAAAACCCTGCTTTTTAGCCAAATCAACTTTTCCCCAAGAGATGGAGAATGGTATTATGGCTTGGATGTAAGCTGTGGAGCCAGGGTAGTGAGATGGGTTCCCTTGACCCCATGGGACTTGTGAAGCGCTGGCTCACTTACTCAGCCTGCAGCGCTCAAACCCCTTGAAAGAGGGGGAAGATGTAGGTGAGTGGGTGCAGGAGCTGGGGTGAGTGCCTTTGGGCACCAGCAGGAATAAACTCCTTACCAGCCCACAGCAGCGTCTAGGGGCTGTCCACAGCCTCTAGAGCCCCAGAGGGCATGTGTTACAGTGTGCTGTTTTAGCTTTGCTGTCTGCAGACAACTTAAGTGTTAAACAGCTCAGTGGAGAGTCAGTGTGACAGCCTACTGAACCCGCAACTGGGTCCTTGTCCAGTGCCCAAGAGGAATGAGGTCACACGGACTTGAAGGATGGTGAATGTGAAGATTTTATTGAGTGGTAAATGTGGCTGACAGCAGGGTGGGGAACTGAAAAGGGGATGGAATGTGCAGGCAGTCTTCCCCTGGAGCTCAGCCAAACTCCTCTCCTTTCACAGTTTCTGATGTCCAGCAGCTTCTTCTCTTCTTGATGTTCAGATGCTTCTCTCTTCCGTGTGTGTATGAGCTGAGTTTGGGGTCTGGAGTTCTTATCGGCACAGGATAGGGGGCATGCTGGGCCAAAAGGCAACATCCAGGTGGGAAAACAGGGAAGTAAAGTTCTCATTTAGGGCCGTGGGGCCCAGCTTTAGGGTGGAACCCTTGCCAGGGACTCCACCCTCTTCTACCCAGTATTTTCCAGCCTCCTGTCCATATCAGTAGCAGAGTTTGAATCCTGGCACTACTAATTTTGAGCAACTTACTTAACCTCACTGCATTTCAATTTTCTTATCTGTAAAATGAGCATAAGTTTAATAATAGAATTATTGTAAGAACTGAATGAGTTAATATGCATGAATTCTTTAGAATAGTGCCAAACATATAATAAGTACTATGCTACATGTATTAGTTATTGTTATTGTAATTATAAGTAAAATATCTATATTCAATGGAATATCTTTATAAAATAAAAATGGATACCATTCTGCAAATGTACTACGATGTTAATAATATATACTTATTGAGCTGCTAATATATTCTAGGTACCATGCTAGGCTCTGGGGTAAAAGTTTAATTCAGCAGATCAGGAGTACCTAGGGAGTTTATAATAAAATGCAGACAACAAAAAGCTAGCCAAATATATTAGGATAAGTGATATTTTAATATAATATGCTATGAAAAACATAAATAAATAAAAAAATTAATTTTATCCTGAATGGATTCAGAAAAGCTTCATAGAGTAGGGGACATCAGAGCTAGACCTTGAAGGACTCCAACAACATAAATATGAAAGTCATTCTGGGCATAGGGAGCAACATGGCAAAGATGTGAAGGGATAAGAATAGGAAGTTGAAGGCTCACGGGATGCATATGGAGGAGGGTCTGCAGAAGAGCAGGGCGTATTAGTCCATTTTCACACTGCTGATAAAGACATACTTAAGACTGGGAAATTTACAAAAGAAAGAGGTTTAATGGACTTACAGTTCCACATGGCTGGGGAGGCCTCACAATCATGGTGGAAGGCAAGGAGGAGCAAGTAACATCTTACACAGATGGTGGTAAGCAAAGAGAGAGCTTGTGCAGGGAACTCCTGTTTTTAAAGCCATCAGATCTTGTGAGATTCATTCACTATCATAAGAACAGAGCAGGAAAGACTCGCCCCTATAATTCAATCATCTCCTACCAGGTTCCTCCCATGACACAGGGGAATTGTGGGAGTTACAATTCAAGATGAGATTTGAGTGGGGACATAGCCAAACCATATCACTCTGCCCCTGGCCCCTCCCAAATCTCATGTCCTCACATTTCAAAACCAACCATGCCTCCCCAACAGTCCCCCAAAGTCTTAACTCATTTCAGCATTAACTGAAAAGTCAACAGTCCAACATCTCATCTGAAGCAAAGCAAATGCCTTGCGCCTATGAGCCTGTCAACTTAGTTACTTTCTAGATACAATGGGGATACAGGCATTGGGTAAATACAGCCATTCCAAATGAAAGAAATTGGCCAAAACAAAGGGCTACAGGCCCTAGGCAAGTCCAAAATCCAGCAGAGCAGTCAAAGCTTAAAGCTCCAACATGATCTCCTTTGACTCCATGTCTTGCATGTGGGTCATGCTGATGCAAAAGGTGGGTTCCCATGGTCGTGCGCAGCTCCACCTCTGTGGATTTGCAGGATACAGCCTCTTTCCAGGCTGCTTTCATGGGGTGGTGTTGAGTGTCTGCAGCTTTTCCAAGCACATGATACAAGCTGTCAGTGGATCTACCATTCTGGGGTCTGGAGGAGGGTGGCCCTCTCCTCAAAGCTCCACTAGGTGATGCCCCAGTAGGGACTCTGTGTGTGGGTTCCAACCCCATATTTTCCTTCCTCACTGTCCTAGCAGAGGTTCTCCAATGAGAGTGCTGCCCCTGCAGCAAACTTCTGCTTGGACATCCAGCCATTTCCATACATCCTCTGAAATCTAGGCAGAGGCTCCCAAACCTCAATTCTTGATTTCTGTGCACCTGCAGGCTTAATGTCATGTGGAAGCTGTCAAGGTTTGGGGCTTACACCCTCTGAAGTCACAACCTGAGCTGTACTTTGGCCCCTTTTAGTCATAGCTGGAGCGGCTGGGATGCAGGGCACCAAACACAGCATGGGAACCCTGGGCCTGGTCCACAAAACCATTTTTTCTTCCTAGGTCTACAGGCCTGTGATGAGAGGCGCTGCCATGAAGACCTCTGATATGCCCTGGAGACATTTTCCCCATTGTCTTGGTGATTAACATTCAGATCCTTGTTACTTATGCAAATTCCTGCAGCCAGCTTTAATTTCTCCTCAGAAAATGGGATTTTATTTTCTATCACATTGTTAGGCTGCAAATTTTCTGAACTTTTATGCTCTGCTTCCGTTATAAAACTGAATGCCTTTAACAGCACTCAAATCACTCTTGAATGCATTGCTGCTCAGAAATTTCTTCCACCAGATACCCTAAATCATTTCTCTCAAGTTCAAAGTTCCACAAATCTCTAGGACAAGAGCAAAATGCTGCCAGTCTCTTTGCTAAAACATAACAAGAGTCACCTTTGCTCCAGTTCCCAACAAGTTCCTCATCTCCATCTGAGACCACCTCAGCCTGGACCTTATTGCTCATATCACTATCAGCATTTTTGTCAAAGCTATTCAACAAGTCTCTAGGAAGTTCCAAAATTCCCCACATTTTCCTGTCTTCTTCTGAGCCCTCCAAACTGTTCCAACCTCTGCCTGTTATCCAGTTCCAAAGTTGCTTCCACATTACACATTTTTATATATCTTTTCAGCAATGCCCCATTCTCCTGATAGCAATTTATTGTATTAGTCCATTTTCATGCTGCTGATAAAGACATACCTGAGACTGGGAAGAAAAAGAGTTTTAATGAACTTACAGTTCCACATGGCTGGAGAGGCCTCACAATCATGGTGGAAGGCAAGAAGGAGCAAGTCATGTCTTACATGGATGGCAGTGGGGCAAACAGAGAGCTTGTGCAGGGAAACTCCCATTTTTAAAACCATCAGATCTCATGAGACTCATTCACTATCATGAGAACAGCACAGGAAAGACCCACCCCCATAATTCAACCACCTCTCACTCCCATAATTCAATCACCTCCCACTAGGTTCCTCCCATGACACGCAGGAATTGTGGGAGTTACAATTCAAGATGAGATTTGGGTGGGGACACAGCCAAACCATATCACAGGGAAAGGTGGAGTTGGTGCTTATGAAGGACCTGGTAGTCAGTAGAGGAGTAACCTTGAGAGAGAGTAATATAACACGATAACATCTGCATTAGATGGATCACTCCTGTGGCACCATGGGAAATGGATATAAAGAAGGAAAAAAAACGTAGAAAACCCATCACAAGATCATTGCAATGATCCTTCCTCAGGATGGATTGGGAGAGAGAAGATAGGATGGAAGTGACAGGAAAGCAGAGCAGTGGACAGATTTGAGAAGCATTTGCCAAGCTTTAATATACATATTGTATATCTAAATTAGTACAATTGTACAGTCTTAAGCATAAGATAATTCCTACATTTCTGTGAAATGAAAGCAGCATTTCCATCTACACTGAATTATTAATTTGATGAGAGTTTACTTTTATTTTGTTCTTGCTATGTTCCTTAAGTAATTTAATCAAATGTAATATATTTTTAAATATTGTGGCTTGATCTTGGAAACCTGAAGGTAAAGAATGAGCCTATTCTTAAATCTGAGTTTAATGTCCTTCAGGAGAGTAAAAATTTCTCTCATAATTGCCTTCAGTACAAAAACAATTAAGTTAAAGCCTAGGTGAACTATAATAAGCAAATAAATGTTGACATTTAAAAATACAGCAGAAAACCAAACACATTTAAGAAGTTAGTACATGCAGAGATTCTAGTAATGGTAGGGAACTTACTTAAATATCTTTTCAATAACATTTATTATTTGAAGATGAGGAAACTGAGTGACTTGCAAAGCATACAAAACCGGCAAGCAGTCAGAGCCTGATCTAGGACCGACTCCAATCCAATTTACTTTTTAACACGGATTTCACTGTCTCCCGACAAGGATATTTTGTTATTCACATGTGTGATTCTCTAAAGCAGGATCTCTCAATCACAGCAGTATTGACATTTTAGACGAAATAATTCTTTGTTGTGGGCATGTACCTGTACATTGTAGAAAGTTTAGCAGCATTCCTGGCCTCCTCTCACTAGATACTAGTAACATCCCCCTGCTACCCATTGTAGCAACCAAAATGTCTCCAGACATTGACAAATATCCCCTGAGGGGCAAAATGCCCCCCTCCAGTAAAGAACAACTGTTCTAAGTCCTCTAGACCCCTAAAATATTGTGAACTTGGAGCTAAAATAGAAAGAATCCCAAAAACTCTCATATAATTTTAAATCTCAGTTACACTTTCTGCAATTTTCATATCCTTTTCTCAAAAAGTTCAGGATCTGTTTGCCTACTCTCTCTAACTCTCAATCTGCTATTACAGTCTTGTTAAAAGAAAAATCACTGACAAGTTAAATTTAACAGAGCTTAATTGAGGAAAGAATAATTCACTGGAGTCAGAGAGACTCCAGCGCAGCCAGGTGGTGGAAGATTTATGGACACGAAGGGAAGTGATGTACAGAAAATGGAAGTGAGGTACAGAAACAGCTGGATTGCTTACAGTTCTATGTTTGCCTTACTTGAACCGAGTTTGAATAGTTGGCTGCCTTTAATTGGCCAAAACTGAGTGACTGGCACAAGAGTAGGTTATGGTTGGTTTACACACCCAGTTAGGTTACAGTTCACTGTGCACAGAGAAACCTTTAGGTAAAACTTAGACTCTGTAAGAAGGCATCTTTGGGCTAAACTTAATCTAACAGTCTTTTCTTTCTGTCTGCTCTCAGCCCAGTCCTTGCCATTCTCAGCTCTGCTTCGGGTCAGAGGAAACTACATTTTCCAGGGCCACTTGTTTTCTGGCTTCTAGGTGGCCTCAGTCAATGGAAGTCTGACAGAAGACTGAAGTGGGCGGGAGAGAAGCCAGGGCACTTCTCTCTGTCCTCTCTCTCTTCTTCTGATAATGAGTGCTACGTCTCCATGGCTCCTGTTCCTGTTAGTCTTTCTCTGGAATCCAAGCCATGGTTCATCTTCTACAACGTGGCCCTGGATCCTGGGCTCTGGTAACATTATCTCTGTTTCTCCAGTCCTAAGGGTAGTAGTAACTCCTACTGTTGCTAATCTGTGGTTTACTTTGCCTCCTAATTGTCCTCTTACTTTTTCCATCACCTCTGTAAGCAGTTACTATGGATTGAATTGTTTCCCCCTAAAATTCGTATGTTGAAGCCCCCATTGTGGCTGTATTTGGAGTAAGAAAGTAATTAATGTTAAATAAGGTCATAAGGGTGGAACCCTGGACTGATAGGATTATTGTCTTTATAAGAAGACAAAACAGAGTGTACACTCTCTCTCTCTCTTTTTACCTTGTGAAGACACAGCAAGAAGTTCAACTGCAAGCCAGGAAGACAGCCCTTACCAGGAACTGAATAGGCCAGCACCCCGATCCTCGACTTCTCAGACTCCAGAACTCTGAGAAAAAAAATTCTGTTACTTAAGCTACCTAGTCAGGTGTATTTTGTTATGACAGTCCAAGCTAATATAGGAGTTCCCTGTATAATTTTTTCATTGTTTGAAATAGCTGACATTTTTCCATCAACCCTGACTAATACAAGTTCTTTATATCATTGATACCATATAATATTTGTTGATCCTGTAATATGTAGCCAACATTATGCAAAAGACATGTTAATATTCATTTTCTCATCTATCCCAATAACACTGTAACATATGACAAAATGGTATGAAGTAAAAAACATGGATTTTGAGTTACTTAGACTGCATCACAACTCCTCCACTTACTAGCTGCATGACCTACGAAAAGTTAAATCTCTCTAGGCCCTGCTTTCCTTATCTGTAAATTGGTCTAGTAATAGTATCAAACTAGGAAGGTTGTTCTGAATTAAATGAGTTACTCTATGTAAAGTGCTTAGAATATATGTAGGCATACAGTACACTCTCAATAAATCTATTATTTTTAGCTGCAATTTGTTAAGTGCCTATTGTATGCCAAGCACAGCAATAGGTACTGGAGACATAAAGACAAATAAAAAACTATCAATGCCTTCAAAGAGTTTGAGGATGCTAACAGAGGCAAACACATGAATGGGTAATTATAATAAAATATGGCAAGTTTATTGATAAATTTATTATGGGAAAGCTAACATGATCAACAGTCAGGGATTGGGACACATTTGACAGGGTTTGATTCCCAGTTCTGCCAATTACTAATTGACTCTGAGCAAGATATCTATCTCCTCTGAGCCTCAATGTTCTTACCTGTGAAATGGGAATGATAATAGTACCTACCTCATAAGGATATAGTGATTAAAAATGAGATAATAAAAGCACAGATTTGGGTATTGTTCCTGGAAGTTGACATGTACTCAAAGAAGGATAGCTTTTTTTTTTTTTTTTTTTGAGATGGAGTCTCGCTCTGTCGCCCAGGCTGGAGTGCAGTGGTGCAATCTCAGCTCATTGCAAGCTCCGCCTCCCGGGTTCAAGCAATTCTCCTGTCTCAGCCTCCTGAGCAGCTGGGACTACAGGTGCCTGCCACCACGCCTGGCTAATTTTTTGTATTTTTAGTAGAGACGGGGTTTCACCATGTTAGCCAGGATGGTCTCGATCTCCTGACCTCGTGATCCATCCGCCTCAGCCTTCCAAAGTGCTGGGATTACAGGCGTGAGCCACCTCACCCAGCCATTATTTTTATCATTAACAGGGAAGCATAGAATAAGGGTGCCTAACCCAGCCCAAAGCTCCCCCAAGTTTCCTACTGCTTGGCAGCCACTCTAATCTGCTTGACAAGAACTGCTCTTAATGTTTCTCCTCCTCAGAAGATGAGACTGAGTCTATTATACTTTTCTAGTATCAGCATAAATTAGGACAAGAACTTTAGAAAGGCTGGGCGTGGTGGCTCACCCTGTAATCCCAGCACTTTGGGAGGCCGAGGTGGGCGGATCATGAGTTCAGGAGATTGAGACCACCCTGGCTAACATGGTGAAACCCCATCTCTACTAAAAAATACAAAAAATTAGCCAGGTGTGGTGGTGGGCGCCTGTAGTCCCAGCTACTCGGGAGGCTGAGGCAGGAGAAGGGCGTGAACCTGGGAAGCGGAGGTTGCAGTGAGCCGAGATCGTGCCACTGCACTCCACCCTGGGCCACAGAGCGAGACTCCATCTCAAAAAAAAAAAAAAAAAAAAAAAGAAAAATTTAGAAAATTTCTTGACAGAATCTATTAAAGCTAAACATATGTATGCAAAGCAGTTCCACTCCTGCATATATAGCCAGAAATGAGTACATATATGTTCCAAATGACATATAAAAGAATGTTTATAGAAGCTTTATTCATAATCGTGACAAACTGAATGCAAACTATATACCCATCAACAGAAGAATGGATATATACACTGCGATATATTCATACGCAATGAAATGCTACATAGCAACTAGAATAAACTACAGCTACATGCAACAAATAGATGAATCTCACACTCAAGATGTTGAGTCAAAGAAGCCAGGGTGCACACTTTATTATTCCATTTAGAGAAAATTCATGAACAGGCAAAACGTCACAGAAGTCAGAAAAGTGGTTACCTTGGGGAGGAGCCAAGATGGCTGAATAGGAACAGCTCCGGTCTACAGCTCCCAGCGTGAGCGACGCAGAAGACAGATGATTTCTGCATTTCCATCTGAGGTACCGGGTTCATCTCACTAGGGAGTGCCAGACAGTGGGCGCAGGTCAGTGGGTGCGCGCACTGTGCGCGAGCCGAAGCAGGGCGAGGCATTGCCTCACCTGGGAAGCGCAAGGGGTCAGGCAGTTCCCTTTCCGAGTCAAAGAAAGGGGTGACGGACGCACCTGGAAAACTCGGGTCACTCCCACCCGAATATTGCGCTTTTCGGACCGGCTTTAAAAAACGGCGCACCACGAGATTATATCCGGCACCTGGCTCGGAGGGTCCTACCCCAACGGAGTCTCGCTGATTGCTAGCACAGCAGTCTGAGATCAAACTGCAAGGCGGCAGCGAGGCTGGGGGAGGGGCGCCCGCCATTGCCTAGGCTTGATTAGGTAAACAAAGCAGCCGGGAAGCTCGAACTGGGTGGAGCCCACCACAGCTCAAGGAGGCCTGCCTGCCTCTGTAGGCTCCACCTCTGGGGGCAGGGCACAGACAAACAAAAAGACAGCAGTAACCTCTGCAGACTTAAATGTCCCTGTCTGACAGCTTTGAAGAGAGCAGTGGTTCTCCCAGCACGCAGCTGGAGATCTGAGAACGGGCAGACTGCCTCCTCAAGTGGGTCCCTAACCCCTGACCCCTGAGCAGCCTAACTGGGAGGCACCCCCCAGCAGGGGCACACTGACACCTCACACAGCAGGGTATTACAACAGACCTGCAGCTGAGGGTCCTGTCTATTAGAAGGAAAACTAACAAACAGAAAGGACATCCACACCAAAAACCCATCTGTACATCACCATCATCAAAGACCAAAAGTAGATAAAACCACAAAGATGGGGAAAAAACAGAACAGAAAAACTGGAAACTCTAAAACGCAGAGTGCCTCTCCTCCTCCAAAGGAACGCAGTTCCTCACCAGCAATGGAACAAAGCTGGATGGAGAATGACTTTGACGAGCTGAGAGAAGAAGGCTTTAGACGATCAAATTACTCTGAGCTATGGGAGGACATTCAAACCAAAGGCAAAGAAGTTGAAAACTTTGAAAAAAATTTAGAAGAATGTATAACTAGAATAACCAATACAGAGAAGTGCTTAAAGGAGCTGATGGAACTGAAAACCAAGGCTCGAGAACTACGTGAAGAATGCAGAAGCCTCAGGAGCCGATGCGATCAACTGGAAGAAAGGGTATCAGCAATGGAGGATGAAATGAATGAAATGAAGCGAGAAGGGAAGTTCAGAGAAAAAAGAATAAAAAGAAATGAGCAAAGCCTCCAAGAAATATGGGACTATGTGAAAAGACCAAATCTACGTCTGATTGGTGTACCTGAAAGTGACGGGGAGAATGGAACCAAGTTGGAAAACACTCTGCAGGATATTATCCAGGAGAACTTCCCCAATCTAGCAAGGCAGGCCAACATTCAGATTCAGGAAATACAGAGAACGCCACAAAGATACTCCTCGAGAAGAGCAACTCCAAGACACATAATTGTCAGATTCACCAAAGTTGAAATGAAGGAAAAAATGTTAAGGGCAGCCAGAGAGAAAGGTCGGGTTACCCTCAAAGGGAAGCCCATCAGACTAACAGCGGATCTCTCGGCAGAAACTCTACAAGCCAGAAGAGAGGGGGGGCCAATATTCAACAATCTTAAAAAAAAGAATTTTCAACCCAGAATTTCATATCCGGCCAAACTAAGCTTCATAAGTGAAGGAGAAATAAAATACGTTACAGACAAGCAAATGCTGAGACATTTTGTCACCACTAGGCCTGCCCTAAAAGAGCTCCTGAAGGAAGCACTAAACATGGAAAGGAACAACCAGTACCAGAGGCTGCAAAATCATGCCAAAATGTAAAGACCATCGAGACTAGGAAGAAACTGCATCAACTAACAAGCAAAATAACCAGCTAACATCATAATGACAGGATCAAATTCACACATAACAATATTAACTTTAAATGTAAATGGACTAAATGCTCCAATTAAAAGACACAGACTGGCAAACTGGATAAAGAGTCAAGACCCATCACTGTGCTGTATTCAGGAAACCCATCTCACGTGCAGAGACACACATAGGCTCAAAATAAAAGGACGGAGGAAGATCTACCAAGCAAATGGAAAACAAAAAAAGGCAGGGGTTGCAATCCTAGTCTCGGATAAAACAGACTTTAAACCAACAAAGATCAAAAGAGACAAAGAAGGCCACTACATAATGGTAAAGGGATCAATTCAACAAGAAGAGCTAACTATCCTAAATATATATGCACCCAATACAGGAGCACCTAGATTCATAAAGCAAGTCCTGAGTGACCTACAAAGAGACTTAGACTCCCACACATTAATAATGGGAGACTTTAACACCCCACTGTCAACATTAGACAGATCAACGAGACAGAAAGTCAACAAGGATACCCAGGAATTGAACTCAGCTCTGCACCAAGCAGACCTAATAGACATCTACAGAACTCTCCACACCAAATCAACAGAATATACATTTTTTTCAGCACCACACCACACCTATTCCAAAATTGACCACATACTTGGAAGTAAAGCTCTCCTCAGCAAATGTAAAAGAACGGAAATTATAACAAACTATCTCTCAGACCACAGTGCAATCAAACTAGAACTCAGGATTAAGAAACTCACTCAAAACTGCTCAACTACATGGAAACTGAACAACGTCCTCCTGAATGACTACTGGGTACATAACACAATGAAGGCAGAAATAAAGATGTTCTTTGAAACCAACGAGAACAAAGACACAACATATCAAAATCTCTGGGACACATTCAAAGCAGTGTGTAGAGGGAAATTTATAGCACTAAATGCCCACAAGAGAAAGCAGGAAAGATCCAAAATTGACACCCTAACATCACAATTAAAAGAACTAGAAAGGCAAGGGCAAACACATTCAAAAGCTAGCAGAAGGCAAGAAATAACTAAAATCAGAGCAGAACTGAAGGAAATTGAGACACAAAAAACCCTTCAAAAAATCAATGAATCCAGGAGCTGGTTTTTTGAAAGGATCAACAAAATTGATAGACTGCTAGCAAGACTAATAAAGAAAAAAAGAGAGAAGGATCAAATAGACGCAATAAAAAATGATAAAGGGGTATCACCGCCAATCCCACAGAAATACAAACTACCATCAGAGAATACTACAAACACCTCTATGCAAATAAACTAGAAAATCTAGAAGAAATGGATAAATTCCTCAACACACACACTCTCCCAAGACTAAACCAGGAAGAAGTTGAATCTCTGAATAGACCAATAACAGGAGCTGAAATTGTGGCAATAATCAACAGTTTACCAACCAAAAAGAGTCCAGGACCAGATGGATTCACAGCCGAATTCTACCAGAGGTACAAGGAGGAACTGGTACCATTCCTTCTGAAACTATTCCAATCAATAGAAAAAGAGGGAATCCTCCCTAACTCATTTTATGAGGCCAGCATCATTCTGATACCAAAGCCGGGCAGAGACACAACCAAAAAAGAGAATTTTAGGCCAAAATCCTTGACGAACATTGTTGCAAAAATCCTCGATAAAATACTGACAAAACGAATCCAGCAGCACATCCAACAGCTTATCCACCATGATCAAGTGGGCTTCATCCCTGGGATGCAAGGCTGGTTTAATATATGCAAATCAATAAATGTAATCCAGCATATAAACAGAGCCAAAGACAAAAACCACATGATTATCTCAATAGATGCAGAAAAAGCCTTTGACAAAATTCAACAACGCTTCATGATAAAAACTCTCAATAAATTAGGTATTGATGGGATGTATTTCAAAATAATAAGAGCTATCTATGACAAACCCACAGCCAATATCATACTGAATGGGCAAAAACTGGAAGCATTCCCTTTGAAAACTGGCACAAGACAAGGATGCCCTCTCTCACCGCTCCTATTCAACATAGTGTTGGAAGTTCTGGCCAGGGCAATTAGGCAGAAGAAGGAAATAAAGGGTATTCAATTAGGAAAAGAGGAAGTCAAATTGTCCCTGTTTGCAGACGACATGATTGTATATCTAGAAAACCCCATTGTCTCAGCCCAAAATCTCCTTAAGCTGATAAGCAACTTCAGCAAAGTCTCAGGATACAAAATCAATGTACAAAAATCACAAGCATTCTTATACACCAACAACAGACAAACAGAGAGCCAAATCATGAGTGAACTCCCATTCACAATTGCTTCAAAGAGAATAAAATACCTAGGAATCCAACTTACAAGGGATGTGAAGGACTTCTTCAAGGAGAACTACAAACCACTGCTCGAGGAAATAAAAGAGGATACAAACAAATGGAAGAACATTCCATGCTCATGGGTAGGAAGAATCAATATCATGAAAATGGCCATACTGCCCAAGGTAATTTACAGATTCAATGCCATCCCCATCAAGCTACCAATGACTTTCTTCACAGAATTGGAAAAAACTACTTTAAAGTTCATATGGAACCAAAAAAGAGCCCGCATCGCCAAGGCAATCCTAAGCCAAAAGAACAAAGCTGGAGGCATCACACTACCTGACTTCAAACTATACTACAAGGCTACAGTAACCAAAACAGCATGGTACTGGTACCAAAACAGAGATATAGATCAATGGAACACAACAGAGCCCTCAGAAATAATGCCGCATATCTACAACTATCTGATCTTTGATGAACCTGAGAAAAACAAGCAATGGGGAAAGGATTCCCTATTTAATAAATGGTGCTGGGAAAACTGGCTAGCCATATGTAGAAAGCTGAAACTGGATCCCTTCCTTACACCTTATACAAAAATCAATTCAAGATGGATTAAAGATTTAAACGTTAGACCTAAAACCATAAAAACCCTAGAAGAAAACCTAGGCAGTACCATTCAGGACATAGGCATGGGCAAGGACTTCATGTCCAAAACACCAAAAGCAATGGCAACAAAAGACAAAATTGACAAATGGGATCTAATTAAACTAAAGAGTTTCTGCACAGCAAAAGAAACTATCATCAGAGTGAACAGGCAACCTACAAAATGGGAGAAAATTTTCGCAACCTACTCATCTGACAAAGGGCTAATATCCAGAATCTACAATGAACTCAAACAAATTTACAAGAAAAAAACAAACAACCCCATCAAAAAGTGGGCGAAGGACATGAACAGACACTTCTCAAAAGAAGACATTTATGCAGCCAAAAAACACATGAAAAAATGTTCATCATCACTGGCCATCAGAGAAATGCAAATCAAAACCACAATGAGATACCATCTCACACCAGTTAGAATGGCAATCATTAAAAAGTCAGGAAACAACAGGTGCTGGAGAGGATGTGGAGAAATAGGAACACTTTTACACTTTTTGTGGGACTGTAAACTAGTTCAACCATTGTGGAAGTCAGTGTGGCGATTCCTCAGGGATCTAGAACTAGAAATACCATTTGACCCAGCCATCCCATTACTGGGTATATACCCAAATGACTATAAATCATGCTGCTATAAAGACACATGCACATGTATGTTTATTGCGGCATTATTCACAATAGCAAAGACTTGGAACCAACCCAAATGTCCAACAATGATAAACTGGATTAAGAAAATGTGGCACATATACACCATGGGATATTATGCAGCCATAAAAAATGATGAGTTCATGTCCTTTGTAGGGACATGGATGAAATTGGAAATCATCATTCTCAGTAAACTATCGCAAGAACAAAAAACCAAACACCGCATATTCTCACTCATAGGTGGGAACTGAACAATGAGATCACATGGACACAGGAAGGGGAATATCACACTCTGGGGACTGTGGTGGGGTGGGGGGAGGGGGGAGGGATAGCATTGGGAGATATACCTAATGCTAGATGACGAGTTAGTGGGTGCAGCGCACCAGCATGGCACATGTATACATATATAACTAACCTGCACAATGTGCACATGTACCCTAAAACTTAAAGTATAATAATAAAAAAAAAAGAAAAGTGGTTACCTTTAGGGAAATATTTACAGAGAGGGCAGTATATTGGTAAATGTTTATCAACCAGCTCTCCAGAAAAGAAAGAAAAGAAAAGAAAGAAAAGCCCTGAATTTACAGCATTTGTCAGTTTCTATGGCATAAATACTCCCAGCATGGTAGATTTCAAGGTACCAATCTCATGTTACTGAACACAAAGTTGGGAAGAACTTTGTGTACAAAACTTTTGTGTATATGTGTACAATCTGCTTAGCAAGTCTGTGTGAGCCAAATACAGCCCACCACTGAGAGGTGGCATGAAGGAGCATTGTGGTGTGCTAGAAATATTCTGTATCTTCTTTTTTTTTTTTGGAGATGGGGGTCTCACTTTATTATTCAGGCTGGTCTCAAACTCCTGGGGTCAAGAGACCCTACTGTCTCAGCTTCCCAAGTAGCTGAGCTTACAGGCATGAGCCACTGTGCCCAACTCTGATCTTAGTCCTTACACAGATGTACATATATTAAAAGAGCTATACTTTAAGAATTATCGACTATATTGCATGTATGTTATACTTCTATACAAAGCAAAAATGTTAAATATTTCTGAGAACTAGAAAGAAAAAAAAGTTACAACTGTTGTGTCTGAGAGGAAGATCCAGATGGGTACCAGAGAAGCAATGGCTGGGTGCTGGGCACTCAGACCTTTTTGTTCATACAATAGATATGCAGCAAAAGAGAGACATACTATTAGTAGTTTTGACATAAATAGAAAAGAGATGGTGACTCTTTTACCTGGATCATTGTCAATTATTTTAACATTAGACTTGATTCAGTCTTATCACCAATGGTTGATACATCATATAAAAGAGTGTCGTTTCTGAAAAGCCCCAGATCCTCTGTCTTAACTATCTATGGCCCTGTCACCTTAGAGATGATTATTCCACTGGGTGGCTCCAGAAGAACATTTTAAGCACTGTACCACCTGAACACAATGATCAGACATAGAAAAGCACCAACGTAAACCGTTACTTTTATTTTGAGTAAAAATACACATTCATATCATTTTCCCTTATATCCCTCAAATCTTAAATGTGTTCAATATGTCTAGAAGATATCTGTGGTCTAGCTAGCCGAGACATTTTAAAAAGACAGCTGCTCCTGACTTATATAGCACTTACATATTTAAATTTACAAAGCCAAAGCAACATTTTAAAGGGGTTTGACTGACGATAGCTTGATGCATCCACAGATTCATTTGTTCCCGATCTGGCAATACAGGACCATAGAAAACACCAAACCCAGTATCTAGAGAACAAAATAACAGGATTAACATGGAATTTAAGGGAAAACACTGGACACATTATAAATAAACAGAAAGAACATTATATATGAAAAGATTTTGTATATTGACAGTTCCAATCTTATCTAACTCATCTCTCTTGGGAAATTAGAGGTTCCAATGGGACAAAAGAGCACTGCAAAAGCTCTCTTGAGTTTTTTTTGTGTTTTAATCAGCTTTTTTAGCTGGCCAATCAGCCTCTATCTAACTGGCCCCATATAAACTGCACAGTAGCAGCTGCCACCAGAGGACCTACTCCCTTTTCTGGAACACACACATTCTTCTGCAGAGCGTCTCCTCTGGAGCCCTGGGGATCTCAGGTCCCTGGGGGCTAAATATACGTACTGCTTCCATAAAAAGGTTATGATCATCTGGTTTAAATCATCTGCATAAAAATCAAGAAGTCTAGAATTTCTCTTGCTGTAGTTTTAGGCATTTCCAAGAGGAATAAAAAAATGAAGTAACTCTTTTTTTAAAAAAGCTTCTAAACTATGGGGAATAGCTTAATTCAGGAATTTCTTTTGAAGTGAAAAAGCACAGCTGAAAATCTGGGGCATAATTTCCATCTCAAGTAGCTCTCCCAAGAATGAGGGACCCCAAAATTTGCTCTAATTGGCTGTACAGTTGGTGACTTGCATGCTGTATCTTTGACGTAGAAATGATAGACAGGACCTGTGTGAATTACCAATAGAAAGTTTCCTCCCCCACCAGCCCCTTTTGAAGGGAGGATGGAGGAGGGCAAAGTGACATTTATGCTGAGTCAACTTATATGCTTCTACTGTGTTGAGACTTTCTGCTTACTAACACTTTCCTGGAAATGTAATTCAAATGAGAACTGCTAACCAATCTTTCTTCCTTCTTAAAAAGGTTGACACCAATTCTCTGCAAAAGTAATAATTTCCATTCAAAATGTGCTACAATTGAAGACTGAAATTTAGTCTTTTTGTCTTGATCCTGAGCCTTAAGTCTGTGGGACAAGTATCAAGAAAGAATTTTTTTAATGGGGAAAAAATAATGGGATAAGACAACTATCATCTTTCACTGCTACATCCTTGAAATAGAAGCCCACAATTTATCAGCAGACTAGACAGTTAATATCACACTTTCTTGCATTTCATTGTCCCTGAAAAGAACATTTATCATTGTTCAAAAAAAAGCACATAATTAAAAGAGATTTGTCATTTTATAATGTACACCAAGACTCATGATAAATTTGCTAAGAGGTATGCAGCAGTCTAAAAAAATGTAAAATTATCATTTTTCTTTTAACTGCTTTATTTCTAGGGCCTCCTGTTGGGATAACTTTTATCCTACAAAGTGATGGCTCTCAGTGTGTAGCACTTTTTTTTTTTAATTAAAGCAAGGAAAGTGCTGATCATCTTTTCTGCTTGTAAGTTGCTATAGTCAAATGAGGAGAGTATGATAGTCTGGCTGTTTTAAGCTAGAGTAATGAGAATTCCAAAAATGTCTATAGATAAATTTTTCTTGCAGAATAAGGTATTCTGCACAATCTTTAGCATCCAATGTGAGAAGAATCCCTTAGGTATATAGTCTTAACAGAGCTTTGAAAACAAATATTGGCCCACCTCACTAAAACCTATGCCTAAACATACTAACATAAGGTCTAAATATGGGACGGTCTTTTTTTATATGATATTTTTCTGTGGAGATAATCTGAACATATTTTCTGCAGGAAGACATTTGCTTCTGTTTTCTTAAAAGTATTTTTTAGAGGAGATTTTCTGTTTCGGTATCTTTGTGTTTTTTTGAATTTGAACTTTGGAAACAAAGAAGGGAGATAGGCCTAAGTCATAGGGCAATAGGAAACTTGTACTAATGACTGTAAGATGAGCTATAAAATGCTTTTTTTTTTTGGATACATAATTTATAGACTGGGTGTCAGAAGACTTTTCCAATCTACTTTTTGAATAAAGGAAGATGGAATATAAAATGATTTGTTTCCCTTAAAAAGAGGGAGGGCAGGTTATAGACTGAGGAACTGAACAATTTTAAAAAGTTCAAACAATTATTTGAACCAACTATTTACCATATCTGCAGAGAGTCTAGAAATCACAATTAATTTGACTGCTCGAGTTCAAAAACGGTTCTGTTTTATGATAGTACCGCAAAAACTTCATACCTATAAATTACTGTATAGAGTGTTTGTATTAAGCTATTTTTCTCTGAATATGTCTTTAGAAGAACAAATAAAATATTTAAACATGTAATTAATGCATGGAATATAACAATTTCATAAAATACTGAAATGCATTAATCTTTTTGTAATCTTATTTTCCACTAGATGTATTTAAATTCTTGAAAATGCCTTTGACTATGACACAAAGGATTTCATCAACCTCCCCAATCAAGTATGTCCTTACTTTTTCTGGTTTTGCTAACTGAGGAGCATCTGTGATTTGAGCTAGTGATAGTCAATTGTCAGAACTTGAGTCTAACATGAAATATAACTCTTATATTAAATATCTCATTTAGAGCATGCTCTCTCATTCATTTAAATCATTCATGTAAAATCACTCTTGATTCATTTAAATCATTCATTTCTTACTCATCTTCATGGCCATTAGTCCTTATTTCTAAATTAGCATAAACCCAGAATACAAAGCAGAGAAACAAAATACATCTTACAAAATGCAGAATCAAGAGAAATAGACCTAATCCATAGCACCATTTGACTCTGAACATATATCAGACCTAAAGAAAGACAGCCATAACCTACCAACAAAGAATGCTTCATATTTATACCTATTCATCTGGACTACAAGAAAGTAATAACCCACAGTTTAATTTGCTGCTAATAGTCCCTAACCTTTCTCTAATAGCTGCCTGGGAAATTCCACCAGCAAACTAAATAACCACTTAGGACACTAAATTGCTTCATTCCCAGTTAAAATTTCTTTCTGGCAGTGATGTGGCACGAGTAAGAGGTAGAAAATTACCAGAAAGCCCAAGGAGTACCTTGCACAGCATTCCATGAGCGTGAAGCACAAGGCACTCAGCTGAGCTAACCAGCTCTCACAGGCATTAACCAGGGAGACACTTCACATTCTTGCTAATGCCCTGGAATAGGATTGTGAGTGAATTTGATCTACTTGATATCAAAATTACCCAAGATCTGGGATGATTCCAAAATGCTTCTCTGAAGCAGTTTTAATTCATTTTCTTGGCAAAGATTTTTAGGCCATGTGAAAAGTATCTTTCAGGTTTTTTGTTTTGTTTTTTTTTAAAAAAAAAAACATGCCAAGAAAGTTCATCAAGACAAAAATCCTATGTGGGATATTTTTCCAACATCAATAATTAAAGTGATGAAAGTAATACATAAGCCTCAATTTTCCTTGAAAATTTCTCCAAGTGAGTCAATAGTACTTAAGCTGAGGAAATCAGAGACAATTACCTCTACTTTTTAGAACTTCTTGGATTTCTCTAGAATGTAATAAGTAACAAAGAAAGAGCTCCTCACACTCTTGAGTTCAGTTTTTATTTTCTGTTTCAAAATCAAGATGAGAAATAAGAAATTGTAAAGGTCGTATTTTGCTTTGTTTGGTGCTTTTTCTTCTAACTTTGGAAAACTGTAACCCCTGTGCTAGTTTTCAGTGGGAAAAATATACCTGGCACTAAGAACTATGTGAAAATTAATTCCATCTTTTTCCCGGTACAGAGGTCATTCAGAAGCAAGAGTCTCAACCCTGCTCACTTCATAAGACTGGAATCTCCTCCTCAGACTCAGGCTGATCGAGGGAGATGATGGGCCTTTAGCATCCAGTGCTTTTCTAAAGCCTCTGCGTTTTTTATGGTTGTTGTGGGTTTTTTTTTTCTGTTTGTTTGTTCACCATCAATATTTCTTGAAATTAATGAACAAGCAAGGGAATAAAAGAGTCAATAATACAAGATTATACTGTACCTCAATAACTGCCAGTCCAAATGCTATTCCAATAACTATAATAAAATTTTTTGCCAAGAAGTCTTTTATGAAAGAAATACAGGTCTGTTAAAAAAAAAAACATTAAAAGTTACCTCTCAGAAAAATTCGACCTTACATTAATCAAAATTTTTATTAATCTGGTTGACTTTTTACATTGCTATCAAGAAACACACTTAACGACAAGGAACTGGGTTATTCCTTCCACTCCCTGCTTCACCTTTGCTCCAAAAGGTTGTAACTGTTGTGGTTTGTTTATACATTGAAAAGCAATTGAGGAACAAAATTTTGCTTGACTGCCTAATTGTTGAATCTAGGGATTAATAATTACAAATAATAATTTTTCACCAACATATCCTCAAATGACAGATTTTATAATTTATACTATAAATTTTATAGCTGATAAAGCTATACATTTTACAACATAAAAGTATAAATCATAATTTTATCTTAACTTTATTCATTTTAGAGCTGATACCACCTTGACTAAGGATTTTTTAGGTTTGTAATCTAAAACAGAAAGGTTTCTGGTTGAGATTTTAGATAATAATATTGTAAATTTTCATTTTTAAAACAAGGTATTTTCTTTTTTTCTTTCTTTCTTTTTTTTTTTTTTTCTTTGAGACAGGGTCTCCCTCCAGCGCTGAAGCTGGAGTGCAGAGGCACAATCTTGGCTCACTGCAGCCTTGACTTCCTGGGCTCAAGTGATCCTCCCACCTAATCCTCCCAAGTAGCTGAGACTGCAGGCATGTGCCACCATGCCTGGCTAATTTTTGTTGTGTTTTGTAAAGACATGGTTTTGCCATATTGCCCAGGCTTGTCTTGAACTCCCGGGCTCAAGCAATCCACTGGCCTCAGCCTCTGAAAATGCTGGGATAACAGGCTTGAAGTCACTGCTGCCGGAAAAAAAAAAGATATTTTCAAAATCCCTTAATATTTATCAGGGTTATTTTTATCTTAAAAAGAAAAAACTTACTATGTCTACCACTATGCCATTACTTTAGATAAAAAAGAGAAATTAGGAAGTTACCTCTTTGCTACATTTTTGAAATGTATACAATCCAGGATGCATTTTCATGCTTAAAACATTTTGGACTAGACCTAATAACTTCAAGAATTGTAAATTATGTGAAGAATTTTTTAAATGGAAAAAGACTACACAATATAATTGTGTTATTTTTGTACTGCCCTGAAATATATTATCCCTTTGATGGTCATATATGTGCAAAGGGCTAACAAAGTATTGCTATTTGTTAAATAAAATAAAATTTCTCCAGAAGGCTAAGTCATCTTTTCCCCTTCATTCCTGAATGTATTGAGTTTCTTCATTCACATTTAACCCAACGTGGTAAACATTCAAGGAAATTATTATGTCATTTAGGTTAACAATGAGATTAATGATTATATCTACTGAGTCACATTCATTATGTTTCAGGGGTTTTTCTCTTCCTCTTCGCCTAAGATAATGAGGGTATCTTGGCAAAAGGAAGAGGAAAAAAAAGAAATGTGAATTATGGCCATTCCATATTTTTTATTTTACCAGACTTCTTGCAAATGACACATGGCAGATGGAAGTATTTTATGAATTTACAACCTTCCTTTTGGGAAACTGGTGTAGCTATCAGCCTATATTCAGCTGAATTATGTGTGAACTTACAGAAACTATCTAATAGTTTTTTTTAGGATAATTCCAGGGGCTTTTCAGAATCTGTCTTGAGGAAAAACATCTTTGAGTTGAATTTGAACAGGAGACAAATAGCAATCTGCAATTGAATTTACTTATTTCCTCATTATCCTAAGTGGAAACTATCTTTATTTACTCTATATTTATTTCCCCTTTTCCTTGTAAATACTGTGTCACTAACATTAGGTAGGGAGGAGGGGAGCAGGGAGAATATAAAAAGCAAGAATCAAACTTTTTTTAGTAATATTACTTTGACAATGAAAAACGCAATATAACCTGTAGTCTGGTAGATTATTTATTGAGTTACTTTAAATCTTAGCGACATACTTTAAGTATTAATGACAGCAATTCCCCTTCAGGGCAGAGCCTCTTTAATTTTGATAAGATCAGTGAAAAAGATCAGTAGTCAAGGAAAGGGTAGTTTCCCCTGAGATACTTTCTATTTCCTTTTATAAATTAATTTCAGTAGCAGTTACTAAACCAAAACATTTCTAGATTGAAAATAATCTTCGGGTATTATAGATATTAATATTAATTCATTGTGATTTATAGTGGTTTTTAATGTATCTGCCTCTCAACTAGATTGTAATCTCCTAGAGGATCCAGAAGCATGTCTGATCCTAGCAAGGGTCTGTCTGACATGTAGTAGGCACTGAAGAATAACAGTAAATAAATGAAATACTAATATCAATTGTAATTTTTGTACACATTTCTTCTAAGCAGAAGGAACAACTTATGAAGGGACAGATGTCATGTTCTTCATGAAGCCATATCCTGAACCCCACAGACTAAGTGAGATGGGGTCCCATAACACCTTGCACCCATCTCTATCCAAGAGATACTAGTAGACCATTGGATTGAAGTTGCCTAACTATCTTTCTCTCTTCCTTACTTGAGCATCAGCTCCATGAGCGCAGACATTGTGCTCTGTTCAGGAATGAATTCCCCGTGACTGGTAGAAAGCTTGGCGCATAGGAGGTGGTCAGTAAGTATTTGATGAATTGATCAATAAGAAGAACTAGGACATCCACGTATTGACATTCACAAGTCACATAAATATGACATCTACAACACATAAAAGATTAACCTATCTTTTTCAATTGACATTAAATGTTCAAGGTAACTTCTCAATTGCAGCAATAACTAGGTAAATTGGTAGCTGTCAATAACATAGAGAACCTAAACCCTTAAATGTATTTGGGAAGGACTTGGAGTCCTTTCTTTAAATTTTGGGAAAGAAGAAACCTCATTTCTTGAGAAAAGGAAATTTGATTAGAAAACAAAAAACATTGAAAATTGTAGTGAAAATATTGTTTTCTAGAACTTATGTTAAAGTAGGAAAAAATAAAAGAGAATAATGATTAAGATGACCAAAGAGAGGATAAAATAAACTTTTATGTTAGTTTGTACTTTGCCTCCCATTGCAGTAGAATGTTTCTTTGACCTATTAAGATTGGGCTTAAATGATGCCAGACTCATAGAAGAAATGAAGTCTATCTGCTTTTATCTTTAAATAAGGATTTTTTTAATTTGGGAAATTTCTGAGATTTTTATATCATGATTCCCATGGTACTCCATGCATTTTAATTTTTTGTAGGGACTTTAATTGTGAAAAGAAAGTAACAGAATTGCTTATTGTACCAAATGTGATTTAGTTCTCACCTCTTTGTAAACTTCTTTTCCATTATAGCTTTGGCATGATCTCTGCTTATCTAGACAGGCACATAATTCAGGATAGTGTTGAAAATTATTTCCCCAATCAGCAGCTCCATTGACCAAACCGCAGCATTTAAACTGTTTGATAAAAGGTAGAATGAGAAGCAGTCAGTAAGAAGATTAAAAACATTGGCAATACATTAAATTATAATCTTCTGAAATCATTATTAAAGGTTATTATGCTAAAATACCATGTAAGTCACCTTTCACCTTTCTCTGTGTAGAAGTAAAAATTAAGGATTTTTTCATTTTGATCTTTACATTAATGATGGAAAAATGGAGTTGCGGACTGAAAAATCTGAAGAAGTTGGGAAGATGAAAAACTCACCTACTAGGTTTTTTATTTTTATTTTTTTGAGATGGAGTCTTGCTCTGTCACCAGGCTGGAGTGCAGTGACGCGATCTCGGCTCACTGCAACCTCCAACTCCCTGGTTCAAGGGATTCTCCTACCTCAGCCTCCCAAGTAGCTGGGATTACAGGCATGCTGCACCACCACGCCCGGCTAATTTTTGTATTTTTAGTAGAGACCGCATTTTACCATGTTGGCCAGGATTGTCTCAATCTCCTGACCTCGTGATCTGTCCACCTCAGCCTCCCAAAGTGCTGGGATTCCAGGCATAAGCCACGGTGCCCAGCCTCACCTACTAGTTTTTAATGACAAAAGAGAGTCAGATCTCTGTAACTTAGATATTGTCAAAAAAGTTTCCAAAGAATTCACAAGAGAGTCAAAGAATTGTTGCTCAAAAGAGACATGAAGTTTTAAAAGTGAAATTTCCACTCCATGATCTCTGATCACTTTTGAAAGACAGGAGGAAAAAAATGAGAGATATTGCAAAGACCCAAATAGATGCTCAAGGAGCCTCCCATAAGATTGAATTTTATGAACATCTTTAAAATATGGGAGGGAACACAAATGAAGAATGAAGCTCTTAGAATGTCAGGAAAGTTACAGTCCCAGAATAAACTGATCCATGGAAAACACTAAAAAAGAGGGTTTGCAGCCACATTTGAGGAAGAAAAACAAGGAAATGATAACCCCAAGAATCAGGGCATGTGGCACATGATATTATTAGATGGGAGAAAGAAAGATAATTATTCCTCATGTTGCTTCCATCTGCTCAATTAAGGGGAAAACACTTCGTGCAGAAATGGGAGGAAAAAAAATGGCTGAAAAAAACAGAACCAAGACTGAGTGGTTTTCCCAGCTCTGATACATTGCAATGCCAAGATATTGAAAGAATTTTCACTTACTGGGCAGGTAATCATTAAATTTATTTATTACATTAATAATAAATGTGTAATAAAATCATTTATTACACATTAGTTTAACCTCTGTGCCAAAGTTTGTTCATCTGTAAAATACAGATAGTAACAGTTGCTAATAATAGCATTTAATTTGCAGATTTATCATAAAGATAAACATAAGAAAATCCATGTAAAGATAAGAACTCCCAGGTTGAAGAAAGCACTCAATAATGCATTTGCTTTTATTGTTTTTGTTTTCATTGTTTGCTGTTGGTGTTGTTTCTTTCATGCTCTCACAGGAACATGATCTGTTCAGCATTGTTATCAATGATTTGAATAAATAGAAAAAAATATCTTTCCAATTCTGTAGTCTCTGTAGAGCTAGGAATGACAATTAATATGCTGGAGATCAGAGTCAAATTTCAAAGATAGTTCAAATAACAGAGATAAACTAACAAATTCAACTGAGGCAGATACGAAGTCTTGTACTTATGTCCAAAGACTGAGTTACACAAAAACATTACTCAACAGATGTTTACATGACAAAGCGCTGGAAATTTCAGTTTGTTTCAAGGTCAGTACTAGCAAGGAGGGTGCTCTTGAAACAACCTCCTTTCCTGTTTCCATGGTAGACATGATTAATTGTTTATTCTTTCTGATTACATAATCTTGAGTAGTATTCACTGATACAGATACCCTCTGTCAAATGTAAATTAAATTCCACTATAAAATTTATATTCTCATTTACAGATCAGTTCATATTTGGAATATTGTAGACCTCAGGACTCCTTAGGGAGGCATAAAGTCATACTCACAGATGAGAGGGTAGAAGTTAGGAAGGTTAAAACTTGTCACGATATCAAGTCACTACATCAGAGATAAGAGCAGTTAAAGAAGAAGCTGGTCAGGACTTGTTGACAGTGGTGTAACAGCTGGATGAAAAAGGCAGTAGGCACTAATGATACAACGCCTCTAGACAAATAATAACGAGCAAGAATCCGAAAGGGGTGCATTCCATCAGTATGTTAACAGGGAATTTGTGCGGGAAATCCCTGAAATCCAAAGAGAAAGCCACTCAGCATCTGTAGCTTTTGTCAATGTGTTATGGGACTCCAGGTCATCCAGCCAGAGTTTGTGGTGGTAGGATTCTTTTCCCAAAGAAGCATAACTTATAAAAGAAAGCATAGTGGAGATGGAGGAGGAGGATAAGGATGAGGAGGAGGAGGAGGAAGAAGAAGAAGGAGGAGGAGGAGGAGGTAAGAAGAGGAGGAGAAGGAAGAAGAAGAAGGAGGAGGAGGAGGGGGAGGAGGAGGGGGAGGTGGCACAGGGAAGAGGAGAAGGAGGAGGAGGAAGAAGGAGGAGAAAGAAGAAGGAGGAGGAGGAGGAGAAGGGGGGACAAGAAGGGAGAGCAGGAGGAAAACAAGAGGAGGAGGAAGAAAAAGAATCAGCAGAAGCAGCAGGAGAAAAAAGAAGGGGAGGCGGAGGAGAAGAAAAGGAAGAAGGAGGAGGAGAAGGAGGAGAAGGGGAAGGGGAAGGAGAAGGAAAGAAGGAGAAGAAGGAGGAGAAGAAGAAGACTCATAATGGAAATTTGAAGAAATATAGTCCTATGAACACAAGGAACTTCAGGCACAGGATTTCTTTACAAGAGCAAGAGCACTTCAGGAGAACATGCTACAACAAACAGCACATTTAGAAACCCAGGATTGGCATGGAGACCTTGAATCCAGGGATATGTACAGCAGATGTTACTAGGACCCAAACCAGAGGCTCAGTGATTACCTCTAGTCTATTTTGTCCTAGGTCAACACCCTGGAAAGGGTCTGGGATGCTCAGCCCCACCCAGCAGAGGTACTGAGGCTGCATAAATTCTTCCTGCTTTAAGCCTGTTTTAAGCTGGGCTGTAGAGTAAGAATGATCCCGGAAAGAAGAGAGTCAAAGGATGCAGCTACAGGGGAGCTAGGAAAAGCACATCAGAAAGGAAGTTAAACAGGGACTGACCCATATCAGGTTTCAGCTTTCGGAAATGATGCTTTAAGCACAATTTTTACAAGCTGGCATCTATCCAAATAGGAACTAGTGAATGCTCTGAGGGAGAAAAAAAAAAAAGTCACCTGATAAAAAGTTTGAGAAACCAAGGATGTTTCCACTTGAAAAGCAAGGATTTTAGGAGTCGAACAATAGCCATTCTCAAAGAAAAATCTATCATATATAAAAGCATCAATAATTTTTTTCCTCTGAAACTCTGGAAAAACTAGTACTAAATAATGTAAATCCTAGGGAGGCAGATTTTGTTTCAAATTAAGAAATAACATACTAATCATCAGACTTGCATATAAGCAGGATGGGCAAAAATTAGTAAACTTTCACCTCTTTAATATTTCATTTGAGGGTAGATGACCATAAATATAAAATATGTTTATCAGTGAGAAGTCAGATTAAGTGACCTATAAAATTCAAGCCTCTCCTAAGATTCTGTGAATTTCCATGACATGCATATATTCAGAAGGAAAAAGTAGTAAGAGCACTCCAAGGATGGAAACTGATGCAAAGGCAGGAAGGCAGAGTTGTTCAAGGGACCCTGAGTACACAAACCTGGCTGGACTAGAGTTTACTCTTTAGAGAGTAGTACTTAGTAAAGTTAAAATATTAGGTAGGATCTAGAGAGTAGAAGACCTTCAATGCCTACCCATATTTTGACTTTAAAGAAAAAAGGAGGGGATAGTATACTGATTTAAAAAATAATAGACTGGTCAGACAGATCTGGGTTCAAATTCCAACCCATCACTTGGTAGCTGTTAGACCTCCCTAAAACCCAATATCCTTATCTGTAAAATAGGGTTAATGAGGATAATGATATTACCCATCCACAGGGTTGTTGTGGGTATTAAATGAGCTACTGGATATAACACCTGCTACATAGTAGCAATTAATGTTAGCTATTACCATTTTTATGAGACAGAGAAGTGGTGGAGGCTGAGAAAGAGAAAAAGAGAGGTTGGACGTGGTTGCTCACGCTTGCAATCCCAGCACTTTGGGAGGCCAAGGCAGGAGGATCACTTGAGGTCAGGAATTTGAGACCAGTCTAGGCAACATAGTAAGACCCCTCTCTCTACAAAAATGATAATAATTTTTTAAAAGGTAGCCAGGCATGGTGGTGTGTGCTTGTGGTCCTAGCTACTCAGGAACCTGAGGTGGGAAGATCTCTTGAGCCCTGGTGGTCGAAATTGCAGTGAGCTATGATTGTACTACTGCACTCCAGGCTGAGTGACACAGCAAGACCTTGTCCTCAAAATAATTAATTATTTTTTAAAAAGAAGAGAGAGAGGCCATGTGCAGTGGCTCACCTCTGTAATCCCAGCACTTTGGGAGGCTAAGGCGGGTGGATCACCTGAGGTCAGGAGTTCAAGACCAACCTTACCAACATAGTGAGACTCTGTCTCTACTAAAAATACAAAAAATGAGCCGGGCGTGGTGGCGCATGTCTGTTGTCTCAGATACTCAGGAGGCTGAGGCAGGAGAATCAGTTGAACCCGGGAGGCAGAGGTTGCAGCGAGCCAAGATTGCACCACTGCACTCCAGCCTGGGTGACAGAGCAAGACTCTGTCTCAAAAAAAAAAGGGGGGAGAGAGAGAGAAAGAGAGGAGATTCCCAGCCACACTACCCTTTTAAATGGTAAATGGAAAATATTAAAACTATTATTGATTTGACTCATTCGAGGCTTAACCTGTCATAAATGTATCTTCTTAATTTCTGTCCTTCAAAACTGCTTCAGAACTTTGTATGAAGCGAGAAAGTAATTACAAATATCTTAGATTTTTCTTATTGCATGGTGACAGAATAATCAATCAAAATCTGCAAAATGGAGACATTTTTCAATCTTTAAGGAATATGTATTAAAAACTAAACAAACACAGAAGAACTATGTCCAACTCTTTAAAATGAACAATGAATTCTAATTACCTCTTCTTGAAACATAATTATGGCTTCCTGGAATTGTTTTTCATTTTCCCCTGTGGCGCTCAAAAGCTTTGTGTTTTCATAGAGAGTTTCATTCACAATGCGATCAGACTGAAAATTGAAAAGTATTTTACATTATTCATGCCACAAGGTAGTATTTCAATTTTTCAAACTTCTTCAAAATTTTCAAACATCTGTGCACACACCTTAGATTTGAAAACAGCTCCTAGGATACCTGTCGCCACCTGCAGGAGCAGGATCAGAAGCAAGCCTATGAAAAACTGAAGAAGAGAAAAAGAAATATACATTATCCTCAGTGCATTCAGTAACATCTGGGGACATTCTGGCACAGCACTTCTCTCTACAGCTGGGATTATATCACAGTGAGAGTGTCAGTCACACTCTTCATTTATTCCACTTTTTACTTCAAGCTGAAAATTTTGGGTTCATTACTACTCAGAAAACTGCTCCAGAGACTGATCGAGGAAAGTGGTTCAGGCAAAAAATTATCAAAACAACCATTGATATCTGTATGATATTGACTAGAGGGAAGTTTGAAAACTTAGATGAGTTTATTTGAATATTATTTTACTCCTTGCCTTTCTTCATCAAACACAACCTCACACAAACTCAGAATTGGCTTTGAAACAGCATCTCCACTACATTCAGAATAACCTGGCATCTTGTTACATATATAGATTCCTGAAATCGGCTTCAGATAGATACGCTGAATCATAAGTTTGAAGGATGCAGCCCAAAGACAATTAGCTTTTTTTTAAAACAAGCTCCTTGAGTAATTAAATTCTTCAATTGCAAATGAGGCCTTATTGTTCAAAAAGCAATCAGTAGGAATGTTATTAGAGTCCCTTTAAAACTCTGTCTCTACCGTCCCTCACAATAAACAAACACTTTTGAACATTTTTCTCAGGTACTGATATAATCCTTACTTTATTAGAGGAATAAGTTTAGATTAGACCTGATAAACTTTTATGTCATATTTGTATCTGATAAACACTTGATTTTTTTCTAATATTTTTACTATATCCATTTTCTACTGTATATGTTAAAAGTGAATGCCTGTGAATTATCCAAACCCAATTTATCCTCCTCAATGCTCTCTAAGAGATAATTCTGATTATCTCATTCATTTAAACTTTTTTTTTAGCATGGCATGTAGAACACCTATGATTTTACCACAACTCACACTTGGATTCATCTTCCATCATTTACTGGAAACAGTTTTGCCGGTCTCCTGCCATACCCAAGGCTTCTCAGTTCCCAAACACACCAGCACTGTACTGCCACCTTGTCTTTCCGGAAAGCTTTTCCTACCCTCACTCATACAAATACCTTATTCACTTCTGCCCTGGTTTGAAAATCCCATCCTCTGTCTTGCCCTTTGCTTCTGGGGCCACTCCCACTATAGCTATTCGCTTACTTATTAACCTTCCCTAGTAGGTTCTAAAGGTCTTATGTATTATTTCGCACAATATCTGACACATAGAGGTATGGCAGTAATGTTGAATGAGTGAATGAATGAATGGATGAATGATTAAAATTTGTCTCCTCTCAGAGTATCCTCCAGTTTCTAAGCCAAACTAAGCCAAATCTAAGCCATATCTGCTTCCACAATCAAACCTTCTAAAGAGAAGTTGGAGTTAGAGTTTCATCAATCATGGCACGTTCTTTTAACAGACAATAGGGATGGGAGAGAATCCTCTGGAGTCTGAAGGTTGGACACTGGGATTTGTTTGGAGAACTCACCAACAGAAGCATGCAGCGACTTTCTTTTATAGCACCGCAGCATCCCAGGAAGCCCAGAATCATGATGATGGCACCTACAGCAATCAATATGTCCACAGCAACATAGGAGCTAGAGCCTACATCTTCAGAACCGAAAATCTGAAGTAAAAAAGAGATTAATGGCAGAAAATTTATCTCCTTGAAGTTTATTTTGCTCATTCAACAAATATCCATTGAGTGCCTTCTATGTGTCAAGTCCTGTGCCAGGACCCTGAAATACATCAGTGATCTTAAAAAGTACAAATCCTTGCCCTCATGGAGCTCACATTCTATTGAAGTGCTTATATTTTTCTAAAATGATATGATGAAAGCTGGGTGGAAGAAATGTAATAGGTTTTTTTAAACCGTATTTTTAAAAGCTTAGGACAGTTACTTTTACTCTTCTTGATGTAATCTTTGGTTCACATATTTTGTGTATTCTACATAAAGTGCATTATAAAAGCATGTGTTGTTATGGTTTTTAATTCTTTAAAAAGTTCAAGCTCTTTAAACTATTGATAGACACAACAATATGAATTAATTTCAGAGTCATTATGCTGAGCTAAAGAAGCCATAGAAAAAAGTAAATACTGTATGATTCCATTTCTATAAAGTTCAATCATAAGCAAAACTATGGTTATAAAAATCAAAGCAGTGCTTGACTTTGAGCAAGGCAGAAGGGAAAGCAAGAGTTAATTGAAAAGGGACATGAGGGAACTTCCATGGGTTAATAAAAATGCTTTGTATCCTCATTAAAAAGAAATCCAGTTCCTGATATTTCATATCAATTTTATCTCTTTGTTCCCAAAAGCCATAGTCCATAGAGTCATCTAGAAACTCTATTTTGACGGTTAGTTAATGAGATATGAAGGGAAAAAAAATCCTAGGGCCCTTTATAGTGGGTGGGCTACCCATCAGGCATAATTCAGTTCTCCCAACAACACACACATACTCGTCTTCATCACCCTCATAACACTTAGCCTCAGCCACCTCTTGTCCTCGATAAGTGGATTTATCCAGAAGTAAATCACAATTAAAAAGTAAAGCCTTGTGCGTGTCTTATGCATAAATCCTATATGTAGCCCATTTGTCTTCTATAACCTCTATCTACTGGGCTGTCTCTAGATAGAGCACTAGTTCCTAGACTAACTCGAAACCTCTGCCTCCCAGAATGGGCTATATAGCATGTAGGTCAGCTCCCTTAACAGTCAATACAAAAATGACTGCTATGTTCTAATGATATTTTTGTTTTTCAAGGCTTTTTAAATCTACTTATTGCCTAGAGGAAACTTTTATTCAACAGTCAATAGGAAGGAATGTGCTGAAGTTATAAAAGCATTAAAACAAACATCTATATTTTGTGAGGGTCCTAATAAATAAGTTTGTAATCCTGGAACGGTCACCCAACCTAGTGGGCTCCAGTTTCCCCGTTTATAAAAGGGAATTGGGTCAACCTCTGTGATAGCCAAGGCCTCCTTTGTCTCTAAAAGTCTATGCTTACAGATAATGTTTCAATTTACATATTTTGAAAGCTTGGTTAAGTCCTAAAGATTTTTGTTTGTTGGTTTTTATTGTTTTCTCATTAATATTAGAGCTAAAAAATCAGTTTTGTTAATAAACAGGCAGGACATTGGAATCAAAATAAATGTGACAAAAACAGAAGTGTTAGGAAACTAGCTCTATGGACTTCCTGCTAAATATTGCTTCACTAGAATATTGTGGCCAGTACAGGCAAACCCTATGAGAGGATGGAAGCCTCGCTAGCTGGGTTATCAGAACTTAGAAAAGATACGCCAGACATACAAATAATAGTTCAAATATCTACACATGAGGCCAAGATAGTGTGACCAGCACTTGTGCAGCAGGTAGTGAGACACTTCTATGAGGCTAACCTGGGCAGGGTGACCCACTGCCAGAGACTAGCCAGAAAGCAGTGTGTTGACTGTCTAGTGGTCATTGTTCCAAGTCCAGCCCAACAAGTGGTTATTCTTATTCAAGAATGAAGTGGAAATCTGAGTTCAGATGTTTGCACCAGAGGAGGAACAGCAGGGTTTGAAAAGCTGTCTTGAATGAACACTGTGTCCCTGTGTGTCTTAGGACAAGGGGAGAATTTCTAAAGACAGAGAAAATCAGCTGGTCCTGAAAGATGAGGACTCAGGAATCCTCTTTGGATCAGAAGGGACCTCCTGGGACAAGGATGGCTGCTCATGTGCTTTTCCTCATGGTGCTAAGTTTATCCTGAGGTAGAAAAAAGGGTCTTCATGAGACACTTCAGCAGAAAGTTCTGTCATTTCCCTGACATCCTTCTTTTCTGTGTTTATGCTCATGTTTTTCCTTCCAAAACAGCTACCTCTGTTTTTTCACTAACAAAAAATTCAGCTCTTTGCTCTGTCTTGATTCTTTGTCACTGGCTTGAGAAAAATATAAAGCAAGCCAATTTTATATAAGTCAAGCTGGTTAATGTTGTCCTGGCAGACACTGGCTTTTGTTCAGTGTGAGAGGCTGATGAAGCGTGAGTCAAAACGTAACTAAAGATGCTGTCTAGCTCTATTAATTCATTCTTATCCCCAGATGTGGAGGAGCACCCTCTCAAGGACAACAGTTCCCCTTTAATACATTCAATATGTGCAATTTTTTAACAGACTAAACACCAAATTTGTTTACCAGAAGCACTGGGAGGGAAAGAAAATACCAACAGGAAGTAAAATTAAAATAAAATAAATTGCAGGCTACACACACATCTTGAAGAGGCCACAGCACCCTGTAAGTAGGTGACTGTTAATCTCTGTGCTTAATTATGAGTCCCAAAGTCAGACTTCAGATTCTACAGGATGGTAATTCTGCACATCTTCAAATGCACTTCTTGGGCTCACACACCAGAGCTCCAGGCCATCAGGAAGTCACAGTTACGGTTATCAGTAGAAAACAATAAGTGAAATCCTGATGGACTAGGATGTTACTAAAAAGCTGCCACACCCATCTCCCACCCAATTTCTTCACCATGGTGAGGCACAGAATGTGGAAGCTGCTAATTGCCACTGTGATCCTCTGGGCTCCCTAAGGGCAGAAAGCAATTTTAAAAGGAAAAGAACAACAGGAGAGAGAGAGAGGAAAAAAAAAAAAAAAAAAAAAAAACAGAGATAGAGTGAGAAAGAAATTTTCAGAAAAGCCACCCACTGCAGCGAAGAAAACAGAGCAGATGTTAATTCCCTTTTCATCTTTCTTTCCACTAGGCTGTGTTCAAAGGCATTTAGCTGCACCATGGTGAAATACGTTTTAGTAGAAAATGCATTGTCTTAATTGCTGGCTTAATAAATCTCTCAGTAATTATCAACTTGGAATCAAAATTCTTCTCAGAGAGGAGAAACTCTCTTTATGTGGGCAAATACCTTAAAAAGGCTCTAGCTGTAGAAGAGGTGATCCTTTAGTGGCAAGAGCCCAGAAAACAAAGAACAAATTAATGGCTCTGAATGTGTTAGAATAATAATTTGTGGGGATGGAGCCCCAGAATAGAAGAAGGGAGAGAAAAGAATAAAAGCACGGGAGCCAGGAAATGGTGCCAGGGTGGTATTATGTTCCGTAAAACTGACAGAACAATCCCCGCACACTCGCCCCTCCCTCTTCCCCCAACCCTTTCCACATTTGTGATACTGTGGCATGGAACAGATACCACACGTATGGAGTCCAATAGCTGGAGCCAGAATTAACCATACGAAATACACTTCCTCCAGACCTGTAGATCTGGGTAAGAGCTTTGGCACTGGGCACGGAATGGTGTGTGGGGGAGGAAAATGGGTCATGTTCATCTTATACATATAGCAATAATCTGGACATCCCCAGAGAATTACTGAGTTTCACCAAGTTAGATTAGCCACTACTGGCAAGTGGTTACCTTCACTGCCAGTTGCCACAGGTAAATAACAAGTACCCTTGTACCTTGTTGCCTTTAAAATACAGATTCAAATTATTCTTCTCCAAGAAAACTTCTCATTTTCTTTCCTTTTGGACCAACCACATTGGGATCAACTAAATTATTGTCAAAACCTTCTACTATAAAAATTATTCTTCTTGGTGAGAAGGAGAGGTGGCCTATATCCTCAATATAGGCCTTAAACAAATAGTAAAGGAGGAAAATTTCCACTTTGGCCCCTTCCCACCTGCATCTCACTGAATGTTTTTGAATTTTTGAATAACACCTCCTCCATTCTCTAGAAAGATTTTTCCACATCTAGCACAGTGCCAGCCACATAGTAATTTTAATTGATTGAATTGAATTATAAAATCACATAACAGCACAAGTGATTACATGAAGCAGTTAAGAAAAACGTTTTAGACATGTTTATTACTATTATTGTTATAACTTTCATTATTATAAATGAAATAAACTACATTGGGGAAAGGGTGACTTGTTTTTGCATACTTACCGCTTGAGAGTCATTGCTTACTCGTACCCATATTGCTAATGCTAGGATCAAGATACCACATAGCTGCAGAAAAAAACAAACAAACAAAAATAATACAATTAGGATCATATGAAACTCTAATTCCACACCCTCCCATCTATCCGGTGACAGTAGTTCATCATCGACTATACTATCACAACCTGGAAGACATAAATGAGGCATATTCATATACAGATCATTGTTGAAATGTTAAATTGCAATGTGTAAGTTTGATGAGAATAATTCTATTTCTCATCCACAACTCACTCACAGGTCTATGGACAAGAAGTTATTTCCATTAGGCCTGGAAAGATTATTTTTCCATGTAACTCTAGCCCTGTGTTTCTGCTAGATTTTAGCATACAAAAGAAAAGTCACAACAGTTTAAAGATAAAATATCCTTATCATGCCTCTGGGCTTGTTTGTGAGAAGCTATGTTGGACCAGGAAAAAAGGGAATGACTGAATAGTCACCATTCATTTAAGATTCGACAGGAAGGGAGATGTTGGGATAGAGGGGGAAAAAGTAAAACATATGACAAGATGTGCAGTTAAGCAACAAGGCTATATAATAATCAACACTTTTTGAACCCAAATAAACTCTCTTAAAAACAAGCTCTTTTAGGTGGTAAAGTTTACTCACAGAGAAGGAACAATGAAAGACAGAACTTAAAGTCTTAAATTCCTTTAACGATTTTACCAGATTATTTAATTTGGACCAATGCCAACACAATAAAATGTAAAACACATTTTACTTTAGTGTAAGGAAAACTCTTGTCATTCAGGGTTAAAAAAAAAAAGTTATGCATTGTGGCTTCAAAAACAAAAATCAAAGATCTATTATTAGATAGAGATGTTAAGAGCTGTGTCTGGTAACATACCAGATACAGCAGGCCTTGGGGGACTTAGTAGACAATTCTGACCTTGCTGTGCTCCGACAGACAAATGTCCTTGGAGCATCATTGCTTTCGTGCATGGTTGAGACATATGCCTAGAACCCCAAGACAGCACTTTTAATGGCTTCTCATTGAGTTTGCAGGGAAAATAGAGTCAAGGGCTCTGTTAAGGAATAGGAAGCACAATGAGTAGTTGAGTAACCATAGACTCTTTGCTCCCTAAAAGACCTTGAAAATCATCTAGGTCTAAACCTCTCATTTTGAATGGAGAAATTGGAATCCTGGGCGCTAATTATTACATCATGAAAACCCGGAGCAATTCCTAACCAATCTGCCCTTACAACATACTTCAACTCCTACAAAATAACTAATGCAATTAAAAACCAAAGCTCTTTAACCACCAAATAACCTATGCAATTATCTCATACACACACATAGACACACACACACCATAAAATACAAATGATTAAAAAACACAGCTTTCGTGTTTGAAAACTTTCCTTACTTCTCTAACCCTGAGATTTATAGCATCCTTTCACAAAATTCTAATTTCATTTGCAAACAAAGACAAATGCTCATTTTAGCAGTTCTTTGTTAAACAGTTTGTGAGTGATAATTTATGTCAAATGATAATGAGACCCTCTGGGATTTTCAGTAATTTCATACCAACTGAATTTTTTGTTTGTTGTTTAGTTTGTTCACTGATTATCTTCTTTCGTTTTCTTCTCTTTTCACAAGCAGATTCATAATGATTGGCTTAATAGTCATTCTGGCCTTTATCTGTAACTAATGAACCTTGTAGCTATTATCAGTAGCATTCTTTCCTGATATTTGTTAAACTATCAATGAAAAAACTTTAAGAATTCTTAGTAAGAGCTTAGTAAGAACTCAGTGTGATATTTTTAAAAACTTTTTTGGTTCGTGTATTACTATTTACTTTTTCAAGGTATTTAGATATCAGATCATTCATAAATCTTATTAAATCAATCATATCTGCCCCTCAGATAGCAACTTTTAGTCTTCTCAGCCACTGAAAGTTTTCTGTAACATTAACATTTAAAAGAAAGAGTACCCAATTATTTCAGAAGTCAAAAATATTTTGCCCAACTAATCCTCAGAATTAGACAATCTTTCTCAGGAACTTTGAAGTTGGCCAAAGTATCATTTCCACCCCTAACTCTATCTTTTCTTCAAACTTCATTTTAAAAATGAAACGAATGTTTAGAGTATATCATTCTCATCTGAGTGGAGAAATTCCCATGTAAATATCAGTCTAATATCATGAAATTATTCGTAACTTTGTTGAATGACTTTGAAAGTAAATTTATTTTCTATCAAGAATGACCATCCTAGAGTCATGAATAATAATAAACTATTTCATCCCATTGTTAAAAGATTGACCATCATAATGGTTCTTGGAGCCCTTTACCAAGTTTAGCTTTTAGAGCTTTTCCCCTAATGTTTTTATACTATTTTAAACAATTAAAAGTATAAATTGGCCGGGTGCGGTGGCTCACGCCTGTAATCCCAGCACTTTGGGAGGCCGAGGCGGGTGGATCACGAGGTCAGGAGATCGAGACCATCCTGGCTAACACGGTGAAACCCCGTCTCTACTAAAAATACAAAAAATTAGCCGGGCGTGGTAGCGGGCGCCTGTAGTCCCAGCTACTCGGGAGGCTGAGGCAGGAGAATGCCGTGAACCCGGGAGGCGGAGCTTGCAGTGAGCCGAGATCGCGCCACTGCACTCCAGCCTGGGCGACAGAGCGAGACTCCGTCTCAAAAAAAAAAAAAAAAAAAGTATAAATCAATAAATAAATGCCTGCTCTCTACTTTCTGTTGATAACATTGTAAAAGTAAAATGGGTTAGTATGGTGGTTCCAGGACCCTGTGGAACTGACTAGGCCTACCTTTCCCCTGCTTCTGGTCTCTCTTTGAAGAGAATTGTTCTGGTTTTCATTCAGCTTTCATGGAACAGCCATCATTTTATGGAATTTGGATGCAATTGGTCTGAACCAGCATCCTAAGAAATTAGGCAATTTTGATATTTGCTTAAAATGGACTGAATTGTGTCTCCACAAAATTCATATGTTGAATCCCTAACCTCCAATGTATCTGTTTTTGATGATAGGCTTTTAGAAGATAATTAAGATTAAATGAGGTCATGAAGATGGGGTTATAATCTGATAGAACTGGTGACCTTATAGGAGATAAATCTTTCTCTCTCCACTCATACCCAGGGAAAGGACATGTGAGAACATGAGAAGATGGCCACAGAAAGAGGGTCCTCACCAGAAACTCAATTGGCTGGCACCTTAATCTTAGCCTTCCTAGCCTCCAGAACTATAAGAAAATTAATTTCTGTTGTTTAAGCCACCCAGTCTACAGTATCTTGTTATGAGAGCCCAAGCAGACGAGTAAGAACAGGCAGATGCTGAAGACCATAAAATATCAGGAAAAAAAAGGGGGCGGGGGAAGATACCATCCAGAAGAAAGATAAATGGTAGAATGTTGATTTGTCCTTTTCTTTGATAATGTGTCTCCAATCATCCCTACTTCTTCCCTCCAAATTGTACCCTTTTATTTGGTGTTTATTGAAGTATGTTTGGAGAATGCTGAAAATGCTGTGTTAGGAGGAGGAGTGGATTTTGAACTACATCATTATTGGTCCCAAAATGGACACCTTTTAGGTAAGCTTAAGAAACTCTTCTTGTGCTGCTCCTGAGAGGATAAAAAAGAATAAGAAAATATGCAAGTGGATAACTACAAGATTTGTTTTTACGATAAACACAGAACACTAGAGGCGACTCCACGATTATAGTGAACAAGGATTCCGAAAGCCCTAACATACTAGGACTGTACTGCTGCTGCTACTGTTGTTGTTCATTTTCAAGTTTCTTTTACTAAACATTTATTTAAAAGTCTTAGTTCAATTGTATTGTGGTAAGAGAATGCAGACTGTAGGATTGTTACTTGTGAGTTTTTTTGCATTTCCTTCATCAATTTCTAAAGATTCAGAGATACTAGAAAAGACAACAAAGTCTCAAGAGGGTACAAAGTTTATTAGAAATTTATTAAATATACTTTATTCATTAAGTCATTTAGATCCTCTGTATCCATGTTTTTTCTTTTCCTTCCTCAGTTATCAAAAACTGAGAGGCAGGTTAAGTTGTGTTAAGCTGAATTAATGGAGTTTGCATTTACTATTCTGTATCTCTAACAGTGTTCCCTCCATATAATCCAATAAATGCTATTTAGTGTAATCAGTCTTGGGCTTTAGCACAGAGTAAATGTTACTAAATTGCTATTTTCTATTACATCTCTTTCCAAATATCCTTCCAATCTACATTTGAGATAATAAAAAATATAACTATTTAGACATGTGACTTCTTTATTTCCAGACCTAAAATGGTTAGCCATTTAACCATGATTTTCCCACGCTTCAATTATCCATTTTTACTTATACCTTAATCATTGTGGATATGTTTCAGTAAATTTTACAGTGTGAATACCTGAAGATCTCTTTCTCTCTTATTCATTTGTGAAAGGCTCTGAATACTCAGCAGACATTGTTTCATTGTCTTCTTTCTGACTTTCAGGGTTACAATAGGAGAAGAATATCACCAGCCTTATTTTTGTTCATGAATTATTTGCTTGTTTTCTTTTTTGTCAGTTGTATCTAGACATTTGTAAGATGTTTATTTATCTTTTAACTAAGTTAGTAGTTTTCTTAAGATTTATTTAGGCATAGATGTCTTCTTTCACTGGGGTAGATCAGGCACTTGCCATCTGCATACAGGTATGTTTTCAGCTCCACAAAATTTCCATATATTAATTTGATTATTATTTGTGTTCCATTTATTTTGTCCTCTTTTTCAGGAGTACAGCTTATTTTGGGTTTCCATTCTCTGTTGTCTGTATCTATTATCTTCTTTCACAACATTCTGATTTCTTATTTGATTTTCCTGTGGGAAAGCTTATCAGTTTGGGATTCTATGTCACTGTCTTTATTTAATGTGATCTCTACAGTGAAGTTTAATTCTGCTATTATGTTTGTAGTTTACTTGCAGTCCTTACATATTTTATCCATTTCCCTTTTTATCTCATCCCGCTGTTTTCCAATAAATTTTATTTTCTCTTATGGCCTCCATTCACTGTTTCATGAGAGGTTACTTTCTAGCATCACATTGTGGATACCAATTTCTACATACATTTTTTCAGGATTCTAGAATATTTATTTCAGGGATGTGTGCTTGTCCTCTAAGTCTTCAGGGTGGCAATATCTTTCACTTGTTCAACAGTATTTTTTATTAGGTCTTATGCTAAATTTCCTTAAAAAAGATGAGACCAATTCTGATTTAGAGTTCATTCAGAGTAGAATGTGCTGAGGCAGGTGGATCACCTAAGGTCAGGAGTTCAAGACCAGTTTGGCCAACATGGTGAAACATTGTCTCTACTAAAAATACCAAAAAAATTAGCCGAGTGTGGTGGCACATGCCTGTAATCCCAGCTACTCAGGAGGCTGAGGCAGAAGAATTGCTTGAACCGGGGAGGTGGAGGTTGCAGTGAGCTGAGATCACGCCATTGCACTCCAGCCTGGGCAACAAGAGTGAAACTCTTGTCTCAAAAAAAAAAAAAAAAAAAAAAAAAAAAAAGAGTAGAATGTGCATTCCCTTTACAAGCATCGCCTGATGTAGTTCTGATCTACTAAGCCTCATGCGATATTGGATTTTCTGATGCTGTAAACCAGCAGAGTAAATTAAAATCTTCAACTTTTAGCAGACTCTGCAATCATGGTTTTTAAAAAATCTTCAGCCCCATATTGTTGCAGGAAGTCAGGGACCCCAAACAGAGGGACCGGCTGGAGCCATGGCAAAGGAACATAAATTGTGAAGATTTCATGGACATTTATCACTTCCTAAATAATACTCTTATAATGTCTTACACCTGTCTTACTTTAATCTCTTAATCCTGTTATCTTCGTAAGCTGAGGATGTACATCACCTCAGGACCCTGTGATAATTGCATTAACTGTATAAATTGATTGTAAAACATGTGCGTTTGAACAATATGAAATCAGTGCACCTTGAAAAAGAACAAAATAACAGTGATTTTAGGGAACAAGGGAAGACAACCATAAGGTCTGACTGCCTGTGGGGTCGAGCAAAAAGAGCCATATTTTTCTTCTTGCAGAGAGCCTATAAACGGACATGCAAGTAGGGAAGATATTGCTAAATTCTTTTCCTAGAAAGGAATATTGATGTTAATACTCTGGGGAAAGATTGCATTCCTGCAGGGAGGTCTATAAACAGCTGCTCCGGGAGTGTCTGTCTTATGTGGTTGAGATAAGGACTGAAATACGCCCTGGTCTCCTGCAGTACCCTCAGGCTTACTAGGATTGGGAAACTCCACCCTGGTAAATTTGGGGTCAGACCCGTTCTCTGCTTTCAAACCCTGTTTTCTGTTGTTTAAGATGTTTATCAAGACAACACATGCACCGCTGAACATAGACCCTTATCAGTAATTCTGCTTTTGCCCTTTGCCTTATGATCTTTGCTTTTGCCCTTTGCCTTGTGATCTTTGTTGGACCCTTATCAGGAGTTTCTGATTTTGTCCTTGTCCTGTTTCCTCAGAAGCATGTGATCTTTGTTCTCCTTTTTGCCCTTTGAAGTATGTGATCTTGTGACCTACTCCCTGTTCTTGCATCCCTTCCCCTTTTGAAATCCTTAATAAAACTTGCTGGCTTTATGGCTCAGGTGGGCATCACGGTCCTACTGATATGTAATGTCACCCCTGGCAGCCCAGCTGTAAAATTCCTCTCTTTGTACTGTTTCTCTTTATTTCTCAGCCGGCCGACACTTATGGAAAATAGAAAGAACCTACACTGAAATATTGGGGGCACATTCCCCCAATACCATATGAATGGTGTTTATTGTATTGAGTGTTGATATGGTTTAGCTGTGTCCTCACCCAAATTTCATCTTGAATTGTATCTCCCATGGGACCCGGTGGGAGATAACTGAATCATGCGGGTGGTTCCCCCATACTGTTCTTGTGGTAGTGAATAATTCTCATGAGATCTGATGGTTTTATAAGGAGAAACCCCTTTCACTTGGCTCCCATTCTCTCTTGCCTGCCACCATGTAAGATGGGACTTTCATCCTCCACCATGATTGTGAGGCCTCCCCAGCCACATAGAACTGTGAGTCTATTAAACCTCTTTTTATTTATAAATTACCAGTCTCAGGTATGTCTTTATCAGCAGTGTGAAAACAGACTAATACAAGTGTTAAGTGTACACTCAATGTGTCTCCATGGTTGCATTCACGTGCATCTTATTTTTTTTTTTTTTGAGATGGAGTCTCACTCTGTCACCCAGGCTGGAGTGCAGTGGCGTGATCTCGGCTCACTGCAAGCTCCGCCTCTCGGGTTCATGCCATTCTCCTGCCTCAGCCTCCTGAGTAGATAGGACTACAGGTGTCAGCCACCACGCCCAGCTAATTTTTTGTATTTTTAGTAGAGATGGGGTTTCACCGTGTTAGCTGGGATGGTCTTGATCTCCTGACCTTGTGATCCGCCCACCTTGGCCTCCCAAAGTGCTGGGATTACAGGCATGAGCCACCGTGCCTGGTCTCATGTGCGTCTTCTAACAAGCACTCAATATAACTGCTGCAAATTCTAATTTTTAAATAACTCTAAATTTAGGGAAAATAAATCAACCACATTGTTTTCCTTACACAAATAGGGCCTCAGTAACCACTAAAAGCCTACATTCAAAACATGTAGAGAGAGATGAATGTTTGGCATTTAATCTGTATCTTGGTGTTTCTGAATCAAAAAATGACACAAATTCAGTAATATTCTTACCATATTGTTTCAAAAGTATAACGTTCATATAAGTAACAATTGTAGACCTGTACATCCATTTGAAAAGCCTGGGAAAAATACAAATGACAGCCCACAAGCCACAGGGCATTATATCAGGAAGTTATAACTCAAGGTAATATGCACAGACAACATGTATCCTATCTTCCTACCTTGACAAATGTGCCCACTTAATCACCTTGAGGAAAAGGTTTGATTTAGAATTCTCAGGGCATTTGAGCAGGGAAATTTGGGTCCTAGATATTCAAAGTAGAAGCCAGCCTTGGGGCTGACATATCCCTCTACTCCTGCATATGCCTCACCCTGTGAGATGAGAAGAGGATCAGAGTAGGGCTAAAATTATATTTACCTTTTGAAAGCCCATTATGTATAAAATACTGTCACAGTATATTCTAATTAGTTGTAAATGAAAAAGCAATTACGATGTTTGGAATCAGGAAAAACATGTTAATTGTGCTATTATTGATGGTCAGTCCTTGGTTAAAGGTTTTCATAAAATAGCTTAGTTAATGTTTCAAATTAATCCTGCCAGGTAAAGTGATCATTTTTATTTTACAAATCCAAAGACTGGAGCACGCAAAAGCCAAGGGACATGTTCCAGAACAAGAAGGGGTAGATTCAGGATTGAAATCTCAGTCAGTCTGTTTACAAAATCCACTTTTTCCCCATTCCCTTAATTCATGATAGAAGAATTTCTGCCTTATCATATTCTTGCTATCTTATTTCCTCTTCGTTTTAAAACTCAACATTTAAATTTATTCATCACTATGCCGAATAGTTACATATTTCTGCTTCATAAAAACACCTATAAAATACTGGTTGAAATGTCTTTTTCTTAAACATTTATCTAGTTAATTCCTACTTCTTTATATATATTAACTTATTTAATCATCACCACAAACTCATGAGGTAGATACTACTACTATCCCCATTTTTACAGATGAGGACAAATAAAGCACAGAGAGGTTAACCAATTTCCCCAAAGAAGCACAGCTACTGATGAAGGAGCTGATGTTTATCCTGCTCTATCAACCAGTGGACTCTAATGCCTTTTGGTGCTGTTTTAGCTCCATGCTAATTACATAGGGTCAGGCAACCACTGTATTTACAAAATTCATACACTTCAGCCATTGTTAGGTCTTCATTTTGAAAGATTCCATCAACGGACACAATAAGATATAATTGTGTCCTATTCCTTTTAGTGTACCACCATCTCAGGGTTATGTCTGCTTTGCCTCCAATCTTTTAATTGCTCTCAGCACATCCAATCTCAATAAAATACAATGATGAATATCGAAATGCTGGATCCTGGACTCTCTACAAGTTCAGACTTCTTTCTGCTCTCTTCAAACCTCGTCATGCACTGGCTTCCTTCAGTTACTAACACATTCAGCTTTACAATTTGGCTCCTCCTTATGACTCATTTGGGATTGATAGTGTACCTCATTCTTCTTTCCCTCATTAAGAACTGGCCTCTCTATAGCTCTCTGTCTCTGGTCATTATTCTACTGCATCCACGAGCCAAAGGCCCCATGTTTCATACTTACTCAGACCCCTAAAGCACCATAAGCATCTACGATATTCCTAGGCTTGAACTATCTGAGAGGAGCATTAAAAAATTGGGGCATTTCATCTATTTTTGAAACAAGACTCAGGGAAATAGGTTTCGTACCTATAATTTATCTATTATCTGCAGCACCTCCAGTTCTCTAACTTGCATCAAACTCTAGCATGAGTGATCAGGAATAACTTTCACTTTTACATGTTTTTCTTCAATTAGTGATTCTAACAAATGGAAATCACCATATACTTATGGGGCATATCTCAAGTTGTCCCCCAAAAGAACCTGGTCTGTTTAGATTAAATGACCACATGCATATCTAAGAGATATTTTAACATCGGCTCTACTTTGCAAAGGCTCAGTTTTGCAAGTTATACCAGAAAGAATGCATTTGAAAACATAAGGCCCTGGGCATCTGTAAGAAAACCACATCAGTGGGGTCATTAAAATTTTTACTTAAGTAAACATTAGGAATGTGACAAATTGCTAATTTCCTATGAAGGATTGTAAAATTCCAACTGAGAGCTCAGAGCTGAGCATAGAAGGGAGAGTAGATATAGGAACCTTCCCTAACCTCAGAGATTCCTCCTGCTGCCTATATTAGAATTTAAAATATTGATGTCACCTCTTGGCTAAGAAGTTATCACTGGTTTTTATAACTGTTGCTCTCACTGAAAGACTCCATTTCAAAATCTCTTATGTAGAGATTGTAAATCCGACCACATATGCTGGTGGTAGGAATCACCAAGGCACGTTAGTTAGAAAGATCTAACTGAAATCTACAGCATCAGAAAGACTTGTCTCTGTTATCAAAGAAACAAACAGATAATGTAACCATAAAATAATCAGAGCTCTGGCCAGGCGCGGTGCCTCATCCCTGTAATCCCAGCACTTTGGGAGGCAGAAGTGGATGGATCACCTGAGGTCAGGAGTTTGAGACCAGCATGGCCAACATGGCAAAACCCTGTCTCCACTAAAAATACAAAAAGTTAGCTGGGCATGGTGGTGCGTGCCTGTAATCCCAGCTACTCGGGAGGCTGAGGCAGGAGAATCGCTAGAACCTGGGAAGCAGAGGCTGCAGTGACCCGAGATCATGCCGCTGTATTCCAGCCTGGGCAACAGAGCAAGACTCTGTCTCAAAATAATAATAATAATAATAATAATAATAATCAGAGCTCCCCAGGAAAGCAATGATAATATCTGGGTGTGGCATGGTACAGACCTCTACAATCTACCCTGAACCCTATCAAGGTAGGTAGGTAAATAATCCTGAATCTATAACCTACCCCTTCCTAGACTATTATTTTGATAATTTAGATCTATTCCAAATTTCTGATTAGCTGTTTAATGAAACACTGACCTCTGATGTCTTCATAATAGCTATTAGCACTTTCCAGGATGTTTTAATACAACAAAGATATATTTTAACTGTTTCATTATTTGAAGATTGCTACTGGTTTCAGTGCTTTGGAACATCTTTAATAAAATAGGAGCCTTGCATTTATTAGCATATTAATATTTTGGTTTGTTTAAATGTGCCATATATATTCTGTATTACATAAGGAAAACAATGACTATAGCTCTTTAAAGACAGATATCAGAACTTGGTGGAGAAATGGCTGATTCGAGGTCTGGACAGGAAATAAGCAAGTGATCTGGAACATGTCAAACCAAATACTAAAGAGGCTATCAAAGTTATTAGGATCATTTCAAAAGAACTTGAGTCACCTTGAAGAAGCTCCTGATGGCCAGAGATGGAACAAATTGCACATTAATAAGGGTAAACATTGTAATGGAGCTGATCTATTGTTTCATAAGGATACTTAAAGAAATACTAACTTATCACTGTTGGATAATATTAGTAACTTAACTCATCACTTGCAATCTGGTAAGTAAAGAGTGAGAAAGAAGTATTTTATGCCACTTAAAAAATATTAAAAATGGGATACCCAGGTAATGAAACAGTAAATGAGAAGTTTCTCCTTATAGAAAGTGTTCCAGCTAATAAAGAAAGAAAAGTTTATGAAACTAGAATATCATCACTTTGAACCACTTAATGAACTAATGATGGATTTTGGCACTTGACCATCAATGGCTACGAATGTCACAAAAGAGGGACACAATCAAACATCCAGTGCCTCCTCATGAAAGAATACAAAATCACTTATGATTCTCGTGCGAAAAAAAAAAGGACCTTGAATTGTATCAGGCTGCACCACAGGTATGCAAATAGCAAAATCCAGACTGTGGGCAATGTGATAAAACAAACAACACACACCAGTGCATAAAATTTCAGTAGGGAGAAAAAGAGATGTTGACTGGGGGAGAATCAACAGATTAAAATAGACATGAAACATATATTAACCAATCACAAAGTGTGGACCTTATTTAGATCCTGATTCTAACAGGAACATTTACGAGGTAATCGGAAATTTCAGCCCTGAATGGGCTCAAATTTGACAGTTTGATTAAAATTGTCAAATCAATTTGACAATTGATTTAAAAAATTCTTATTAAGTTTTTAAAGTGTAATAATGATATTGTGGTAACATTTTTTTTTTTCTGAGATGGAATCTCACTCTGTCGCCCAGGCTGGAGTGCAGTGGTGCGAGCTCGGCTCACTGCAACCTCCCCCTGCCAGGTTCAAGCAATTCTCCTGCCTCAGCCTCCCAAGTAGCTGGGACTACAGGGGCGTGCCACCATGCCCGGCTAATTTTTCATATTTTTAGTAGAGGCGGGGTTTCACCATGCTGGCCAGGCTGGTCTCAAACTCCTGACCTTGTGACCCACCCATCTCGGTCTCCAAAAGTGCTGGGATTACAGGCGTGAGCCACTGCGCCTGGTTGTGGTTACATTTTTTCAAGAATTATTATGTTTCAGAGATATATACTAAAATGCTTACAGACAAAATTATATATCTGAGATGTGCTTCAAAATAATATGGGGTGGGGGAAGTGAATACAGTATAAATGGAGAAAGATTGGCCATTTTTCTGTGGCCACCTGGGCTGGCCAATGGAGTTGATTACCTAATCCTATCTTCTTTAGTGAATATTCAAAGTTCTCCAAAAAAAAAAAAAAAAAAAACTAGAAACAAAACAAAACCAAAGAATACAGGTCTTTCTTTTTTTGTATAACCTACTCCCAATGTTTAATCAATTTAAGTATCTCAAGGGAAGAAATGTATCAGAACTAACTAAAAAACTGGCATATATGTAGCATGAGCTACATTAAATATTTGCAAAAGCAGCCCATTTTTTTAACCTAAAAACAGCAGCCCATTTTTTTGCCTTCTTTATTTTACTTTTTAAAATATTTACTTACTTATTTAAAAGTCACCAATATATCCATTTGTACTCATTAGCACTACTGATCATTGAATGGAAAATCAGTCTATACAATAAAGCTGTATTCATGTAGTTAAGTTTAATTAAGTTCATCATTATTTTAATAGAACAGAAATATAGCAACACATAGGTATGAGATCTCTGTTTACTAAAGATCAGGTACAAAAACAAAACCAGAGTTCTTTCATCCTTGGAGTGGATAAGGTAGCTTTTAATCCAGTATACAAAATACTTTTTTCATTTAAATACTTTGTGCTATTTCCACTGATTGACATTTAAACAATCTTTAATTGTACCATATATGCTAAAAATGATAAGGTCAATGTCCCAGCATCCCAGCCTGCTCTTTTCATACCTTGTTTTTCCATTATCCATTGATAGATGTCAGTTATCAATTTGTTGGTTATGTCTATGTCAATGGACTTTCAAGAGAAACATAACAAATTGCTAAAATACAAATCCTGTCAATTAAAAGGTAGGGTGATGACACATCAAAATACTGACTTTAAAATGCCAATACATATATATATATCCACGGTCTTAGTTTGATTTTCTTATGATTTAGGAATTTTATCATTTCCCCCTCAAGTTTTTCATGACCCATTTTTTTTGTCTTTGAGGCTCTGAAAATGATCTTTATTGTCCCACACCCTGCGATTCACCTGTTCAAACCCAGAAGTGAAGGGCAGGAATCAGGACCTGGGCTCCGGATGGAATCAGACCATGTTTTTACCACAGAGTCCTTAAATTAGGGAGGCCTGCTTGATATACAACTAAGGAAAATTGTCCTTTAATTAAGGGGCATTTGTGTTCCTCTGTGATTTTTTTTGCAGCAATATGAAAACATTTATGAAATGTTTATCCTCACATTCTGAAGTGCACTTTTTTGAGTCATTGGCTCATTTTCAATTACTGAAATAACCAAAGAAAGAACAAACAAATCCAAACAAGTACATGGAAAATACATTTTCCCCCTTCTCTTATTTCTCTAGTGTACAGTCTGTTCTTGTTTATGATATTTATATCAAGATCCCCTTTCTTGCATAAAATTGATAATTAAAAGGAAAACACTTACCCAGAACAAGAAGTTGAAGGTAAACATAGAATATTTTATACAGGCACTCACACCTGCCATTTCGGAAAAGGATTAGGAATCCAGATGCCGTGAACTTAACTATTCGTTACAGGCTTGTCCTGCAATATGCTCTGGAGCAACTTGCCTGCAGAGATTTCTGTATCCACGGCTTCAGAGCAGAAAGAGAAAGCAAAGAAGTAGAGGGAGGAATAAAAAGTTATTAAACTGGATAAAAAATTAACCCACACATTTAAATATCACAAAGGCTATTAACTCACACATTTAAATATCTCAAAGGCTATTAACTCACACATTTAAATATCGCAAAGGCTATCTCCAGGCAAGTATGTTCCTTTGCTTGTCATAGCTCCTGGGGCACTGGGCCAGGATATTTATGATCCTTTCTCAAAAACTGCCTCCTCTAAAGTAAACAGATATCAAGTGAAGGGAATGGCACTGGATCAGGCGAGAGAATGCCACAGTGCTACTAAGTTCTTGGCTTTCAGAAACCACTGCCTGACTTCCCCGTCCTCCATTTCAACTATGGGGAAATAAGGTTGTTTTGTTCTGAGTTAAATGGACATTGTATCTCTACTCATTTTTGCATTGCATTTTCTCAATACTACAAAATTCCTTCTAAATGCAATAAAATGCATTTAGAAATCTGCAAAATATCAAAGCTTAGACATAGCAACCTGTTATCATTAAACCCAGAATAGTAAAACAACCATTACATGTATCTGCCCTCCAAAACATCTAAATTTATTTCAAAACAATTCCAGAGCTGCCGTAAATACACCACAGAAATTGCAGAGGGAGAGGCAGCCTTGCCTATCATGATAAGACCATTTGCTTTTTATTTCTTTATGATATAAAGGGAAAGAAATCATAAAGTGGCACTGACTGCAACATTGTTTTCATTTTATAATGCGTAGTCATTCTGATAGCTTGGTTTGTTTTTAAGGTGGACACTGTAATTTCCTTCCTCTGATAAATTGTGTCTAGCAACAGCTGTTCTCCACCAACTCAGTTTCTGGATTCCAGGTCCTCTTGGACAAAAAAATTCAAAATGGGAAGGTGGTCATGGATCAGTGACCATAGATTTGACTATTTGTTTCTAGTGCTAATAGAAGGCAGCTGTCTCAGGTAAAGGCAAAATGCTCTGACATAATCAGGGAGGTGTGGACTGCTTTGTGTAAACAGCCTGGGTCATGTTAGTTTCCGCATCCTGCCTCTCAAAGGGAGTTCTTCTCCCCCTAAATAAAAGAACCCTCTACTTTAAAAGGTTGTTGAGAAAATTATTCTTTAGAATCTTTGCTAAGTTTTACACGATAAGCAAGCATGAACTCCTTACAAAAGAAAAATATTATTTCTAATTTTCACTGGCATACAATGTTTTTGAAACAATCCTACTCCCTGACTACAAATATAATATATTTTAATGCATTATCAACAATAATATATAGTGTTAAAGCCAAATTTAGGATTAATTCCAAAAATAATGGCTTAATATATAAATCATCACTAAAATTGTTTGTGTTCTGTTTCCTACTAGAAAATAGAAATAGTTTCACAACCTTCTATTGAGATATTTTGTATATAGAATAATCCGTGGCTGAAAGAATAATTTCAGATGGAATGAAAACCAAAATTGATTCATAGTCCCAGAAATGATTATTTATCAATTAGAGGCTAAAATTTAAAAAAAAATTACAGATTTAAATGCTGCTTTGTTGACAAGAATGTATTGAATACTACCAAATTTTAGTTTGAAATAGATATTTTGGTGGATGCTGAACATCCTTAAAAAGAATCCTGTGTAGTCTTTAGTTGAATCACTCTTGAACTCTGTAACACAAAAATCAATGGATGTGTTTGTACAGGAGAATGACTGTGTAATAGAACCCCCCGTCTAATTCAAAACTTATATGAAACAGTTCACTCCTGGAAATTCCTATTCCTATTAATGTTATAATCACACAACACTCTCCCAGGCTGAATTTGTACAGGTATTTTGTATTCCTCTTTCTTTCTATCCAATCACTCTTACTGGTCTGTGTAGCTCCTAAATTACTGTCAAAACTATTTCTTCCATCTCATCCTTTTGCATTTCATTATTCAGTCCTTTATCATTTCTTACTTGAGCTGTGTCAATAGAATGAGAATTAATTTCCCTGGCAGTCTCTCCCAGCTCCTCTCTGCCTTAGCACTTTAAAATTCTTTTTGAGAAATACTTATTGATTAGGTAATGATAATGATGAAAACCCAATCTAAGGATATTTTCCTTTTACCTACAAGATAAAGTTCAGATTCCTTAAAGTAGCATTTACAGCACATAGCAAAGAAGTCCTCCACCCACTTTCCAGAACTTTGTCCCTCCCCTTTCTTCCTAGGCAGCCTCCACTTCTAGGCTCCATAACCACAGAATTATTTCCCAGGCCTAGAACACACCTTTGGATTTTATGCCTTGTTCCTTCTGCCTGGAACATCCTTTCCCACCTTCTCTATTGCAACATCCCTGTGGAGCCTTCCCTTCCTCATCCTCTGCCCCCACTCTGGGCAGATTTACTTGCTTCTCAGTCCTCAAGTCCATTATTATTTGAACAGACCTTAAATCTACAATTGCCACTATATCACATTTATTTGTTTCTCTCCCCCACATTTGATTCTATATGCCTGAAAAGCAGAAATCTTACCCTATTCACCTCTGTACCTACAGTAGCTGGCATTAGAGCTACAGAGATTTGCAATGGCAGCCAAGCTCCTCAGAAAGTTCAACTAGTGATTTCCTCATTAGGTTCTCTAGGGAACTACCAATATGCTACCTCTGCCTTTAAAAAATCTATTAGGTCAAGAAAAACAGTTTATTAATTTCAGGACTTGTCAGAGCCTTCAACTTTCTAATATTCAAGGAGGTGATATATAGCAATTCTGAAATGAATATAATCTCAGAACATATTTTTGAATGACATATTCAGGACTGGTGTTACAGAACATACATACGCACTTACAGAAGCACTGTTCTAGACAAACTCTCACTCTTACACCTGAGAAAAGAGCAGCATAGGCAGATTGAGTAGCCCAAGTTCACAAAACTGGTTAGATCTCCTTCTAGAAACAAGGTCACAGGATTATCAGATCAGTATTCTGTCTACTGGCGTCAACAATCTCTTGAGTTCTGTAGTATGAGAATGAGTCATTTACTCATTACTCATTTAACGTGTCTTAGATATTGAGAAATTTTCATATAACAGATATTTTAACAGTGGTGGGAGGTTGCAGGGGTTGGAGATTGTCAGTAATAAATCTTAGACCCTGTGAAAGACCGGGCCAGTAAGGAAAGAAATGGAGAGTGAAATATTATAAGAAGAAATGACAATCGAGGGAAAGAACAGAGGGAAAGTCTAAGTAAATTTAGATAAAGTTTTTCTAATGTTGCCATCATGCCAATTACTATTCCTTGCAGCAAATGCACAGAGTAAGGCAGGATAATGATTCCAATTTGATTAATTGTGAAAAGTCTCCATGAGGCAGTCATCAGTGAACTAGATTTTGATAGCAGTATGGGAACCCATGCAGGGGAAAGAAAGAGAGAGAGAGATTCCTTATGCTCAGGGCAGAGGAAAGTGCATGAGTAGTACCATCAAATACCCCACAGAAAATATGGCATTTTCTCTAAGTCATCAGGCAAACCAGGCCTACATTTGGGACTTGGACCAGAAATTAAGCATAGATAGTTCATATTTTCATCATGATATCATCTTCTCCTCCATAAGATAATATTCAAAAATTTATTCAACTGATGTATTGAATCCTTACCATATTCCAGGAATGAGACCAAGTGCTGGAAATGTAGTAATTTATGAAACAAGATAAAAATCCCTGCCTTCCTAGGCCTTACACCATGGTGAAAAGGTAACTTCTTTGCCTTTTGTTTCCAACATCTCGTTACCCGATATATTTGTCCATGGAATAGACAGTAAAAAAGCAATTCATGTGTGGTAGAGAAAAGATTATTTTTTTCTCTTGTCTTTTATACTCTCCCATTATCACTGTCCCTCTACACTATTTGTTTTTCATGACGTTGTTAATAATCAATTCATGTTCTCAAAGGCTAACAGCAGCAATAAAAACATAATGTTGAGATTTCTCTTCCTTATGACTGTACTGAGGGGTGTGTAAGTAAGGACATGAGATCATACACTCTGAACAATTTGAGTGAAGAGATTCTGGTGCTTTTAGCATGTCTCATTTTGAAAAACCTTTTTTATTTTTGGAAAGTTGGAGTTCTCACTTAGGGGTTTTATGGTCTCTTTTACAGGAGCAGAGCCTTGGCTCTTGTGCTCTAGTCCCATTCTAGCCTTCCTGAGACCAATATTCTTCTTCTGCTTTCATGTGATCCCAATGCTCTGTTTCCTACCCTCTGTGCTTATGGAAACTGGCTCATAAAAATCTTTCGTGTATTCCCACTGGAAATGCACCAGATAGGAAGCATCCAGTATGGGAAAGATGCCTCTCCTCTCTTTGCAGGACATTTTAAAGCAACTGTCTCTACTTAAGAGTATTAATTCCAGCTCAGAACTAAAGTAGGGGTTAGAATTGTCATTGTGAAGTAGCAATACAGTGTTTACAGAAAATGGATACCCAGTATTCAACATTCTTCCTCTTCTATAGATACTTTATTCTAAAATATTAATGACTTGCACCTGGACATAAATTTACCATATAGGACACATAAGGAAAAATATGGAAATGTGTATGAAAGAAACAGACTTTAGCTCAGCAAAATATGTGTGTATAAGGAAAATTGAGGCAAAATGGTGCAGTGATTAAAAATGCAGTTTATAACCATGGCAGATTAGAGATGCTGTGGATTCTTATTAAGCCTCACTATGGCATTTATACTCCTTTTACAGCAGGTTAAGAGACCAGCTGCTGGGTGGGAACCAGGGTCAGGTCCTTGGCTTGGCAGCCCTGAAGCTCCACTTTGCCAGCTTTTCCAGGGGTGATCTGCTTCTTGGGAAAGATTCACCTTAAATGCTCTCACAGGAGCCAGAATGTCAATTTCCTACTTTATCATGAGAAATGCACCCATCAGACTATCCATCCAGCATAAGACAGTAGCTGATCAGAAAACTCTCTCCCTGAAAAAAAAAAAAAAAAAAACAGCACCGAAGCCAGAGCCATACACAGATGGTGTCTTGGGGCATACATTCGGCAAAGGGGTCAGTGTTGCCAAGATATGATACGCTGACAAGTCTAGAACCACCCCAGGGATCCAACAGTCAAACCTTCCAGAGGAGTTCAGTGGTATTAGCATCCTCTCCCTACAATTGCTGTGATACACCACCAAATTCGTTCTTCTTGAGGTTGCCTTCTCTGTACTCCATTCAGTCCCTGCCCCCTCTGTGGCCACATCTATCTCCAGATAAGAGTCCATGATAACTTACTAGGTTTCCATTTACCAGACTGTAAATACAATTCAGTCCTGCTTCCAAGGTCACATTTTAATTGCATTTTAGATACTTCTAAAATTCTTCACTCACACAAAATTGATCACTTGGTTCATGCCTATAGATTTTACTAGTTGATTTGTCAGAAGTCGATCTTATTTTTCTTCTCTCTAAACCAGGACTCGTGCCAATGCACAGGCTGCAATACTCAACAAGAAAATGGAGAATACAAAGCAGGGCTTTGTAATCACCATGTCAGGATCATTGAACAGCCTATTTTTGTGCTTTATTATTTGCCTGGTTGTTTGCTTTTTGGGTTTAAAGTTTAAATGCCGGCCTGCTTTTCTCTGAGTTCTCTCTGAATCAGTTCTTTGTTTGCCAAGTTCACAAGGTACACATTAACTATTAAACATGATTAGGTTCTAATCTGGCTTAACACTACTTAACAGTGGTTAAGAGGTAGGAAGGTGAGTGGAGCCCACCAATACAGAAGAAAAAAAAATAGACTAGGGTGGCGATATTAAACACTTGTATGAGACACCAGCTTCTCAAATTGCAGAAGCCAACAAAATGTTACACTGAATTTAACACAGCCTTGTCCCATGACTGGTCAGAAATAGACACTTTACTCAAAATGCTAATTAGGATCTCACAAGTGACTAATTCCGAATTACAAACATTTATTCAGTCTCACACAGTGGGAATGTATTGCATGGCTATTCTAGTTCCCAAGGAAAAATAAAATAACAGGAAGTCATTGTAAGAGGTCATTTATGAGGAAATCCCAAACCTCCATTTCACACCTTTGTAAGAAGCAACAAAATGTATCCCAAATAAGCTCAGGTAGAAAATAACTCAATCTCTGGTTTGAAGGAATTTCTCTGTAGCCACAGAGAAGGATATTTTAGGTTTTTCTTGAGTACTTGGAAGACCTGATTTGCCCTTAATGTGAGAAGAAAATGGAAGATATGGATATCCCAGGAAACCTGTGGCTGAATGCCTGAACCATGGTTCCCTAAAAGAGAGAGCAATGGCCTGACTCCATTTTCCTCCACTGTTGTCCCAGATGAATGGACCATCCCAATTTTAATCATATCAAATAAAAGTGCATGTCTTTAAACATACAATATCCAAATGCAGTCTTTCCAGAATTCAAGGATGGAATACACCATTCCTCTGAGAATTCTCTTTTGGTTCGTTTCTCCATTTATGATCAGGCATTAAAGAGTCCCTCCAAGTAATTATTTACTTGTTAATATCCTGGTTGATTCAGAAATTGCCTCACCCATAAAGCCCAAACATGTGAGAAAGTCAGATTTTTAAAAAAAATTTTTTTAATTAGGCTAGCCTTGAGGGTTATTCAAGTGCCTTTAGGTCAAACAAAGCCCAGAGATTGTTTTGCTTTACACGGAGTCACATTGATCTTTTATGTACACGAATCATTCAACCTTCAGAAACTATTCCAAAGGGGTCCTTACTGGTTTGGAGGGTTTTTATTAATTATGGAAAAGGCCCAAACTCTTTCTGCATGCTCATTTATTAATATCATATTTCTACTTGAGGCTTCAGAGAGCCAGGGAATTCCTGTAAGTGCTCCGCTGTCTTTCCTCCTCACTCTTCATGCTTTCTTGAATACATGAGCGTGAATAAGTAGTGTTAAGCCAGAAAGACTGCCCTAGCCAAGACCCCTCAAGACGGAACGTGCAAATCTGGGAACACGTTCCAGAATTTCTTGCTACCAGCACAGAGCCTGATGTATAAGAAGTATCAGCCAGAAATTTCAAGTTTCTCAAGAATCACTGTATTCTCAACCAATCTCCTAAGGAGCTCTCTGAGAAGGAAATAGTTCATAAAGCAATTCTCTGTGCAGTAAAAGATTACGTCACTCCCTACCTTTGAATCCTCTAATGGATTCCCATCACAATTAGAATAAAATCCAAAGCCACACAAGATGAGCCCTTGGCTGACTCATCAACCTCATTTTCCCCCGTTCCTCCCTTACTCATGCTGCTGCAGCCACAGTGGACACCTTGCTGCTCCTTGGACTTGCCAAGCGTATTCCTAACTTAGGGGCTTCCCATTTCCTCTGTCTTCCCCACCAAATCCTCTTGTGTCTAGAATTGGTGGGTTCTTGGTCTCACTGACTTCAAGAATGAAGCCGCCGACCCTCGCGGTGAGTGTTACAGTTCTTAAAGGCGGCGTGTCCAGAGTTTGTTCCTTCTGATGTTCGGATGTGTTCCGAGTTTCTCCCTTCTGGTGGGTTCGTGGTCTTGCTGGCTCAGGTGTGAAGCTGCAGACCTTCGCCATGAGTTTTACAGCTCTTAAGGTGGCGCCTCTGGAGTTGTTCGTTCCTCCTGGTGGGTTCGTGGTCTCGATGGCTTCAGGAGTGAAGCTGCAGACCTTCATGGTGAGTGTTACAGCTCATAAAGGCAGTGTGGACCCAAAGAGTGAACAGTATCAAGATTTATCACAAACAGCTAAAGAACAAAGCTTCCTGGGGTGGCCTGCTTTTGTTCCCTTATCTGGCTCCACCCACATCCTGCTGATGGGTCCACTTTACAGAGAGCTGATTGGTCCGTTTTGACAGGGTGCTGATTGGTGCATTTACAAACCTTGAGCTACACACAAAAGTTCTCCAAGTCCCCACTAGATTAGCTAGACACTGAGCACTGATTGGTGCATTTACAAACCTTGAGCTAGACACAGGGTGCTGATTGGTGCATTTACAAACCCTGAGCTAGACACAGAGTGCTGATTGGTGCATTCACAATCCCTTAACTAGACATAAAGGTTCTCCAAGTCCCCACCAGATCAGCTAGACACAGAGCGCAGACTGGTGCATTTACAAACCTTGAACTAGACACAGGGTGCTGATTGATGTATTTACAATCCCTTAGCTAAATATAAAGGTTCTCCAAGTCCCCTAGATCAGCTAGACACAGAGCTCTGATTGGTGTATCCACAAACCCTGAGCTAGACACAGGGTGCTGATTGGTGTGTTTACAAACCTTGAGCTAGATACAGAGTGCTGATCGGTGTATTTACAATCCGTTAGCTAGACATAAAGGTTCTCCAAGTCCCCACTAGACTCAGGAGCCCAGCTGGCTTCACCCAGTGGATCCCACACCGGAGCCACAGGTGGAGCTGCCTGCCAGTCCTGCGCCGTGCGCCTGCACTCCTCAGCCCTTGGGCGGTCGATGGGACCAGGCGCCTTGGAGCAGGGGGCAGTGCTCATCGGGGAGTCTCTGGCAGCCAGCGCAGGAGCCCACGGCGGGGGGACGCGGGGAGGCTCAGGCATGGCGGGCTGCAGGTCCCGAGCCCTGCCCCATGGGGGGCATCTAAGGCCCAGCGAGAAATTGAGCGCAGCGCCAGTTTGCCCGCACTGCTGGGGGACCCGGCGCACCCTCCGCAGCTGCTGGCCCGTGTGCAAAGCCCCTCACTGCCAGGGGCCAGCGGGGCCGGCCCAGCCACTCCGAGTGCGGGGCCCACCAAGCCCACATCCATTCAGAACTCTTGCTGGCCCGCAAGCACTGCGCAGCCCCGGTTCTCGCCCGCACCTCTCCCGCCACACCTCCCCGCAGGCTGAGGGAGCCGGCTTTGGCCTCGGCCATCCCAGGAAGGGGCTCCCACAGTGCAGCGGCGGGCTGAAGGGCTCCTCAAGCGTGGCCAGAATGGGCGCCCGAGGCCGAGGAGGCCTCCAGAGCAAGCGAGGGCTGCGAGGGCTGCCAGCATGCTGTCACCTCTCACTCTTAGTTTGAAGAGCTAAACAGTTCATCCTCTTCATTGTATTTCATATCTCTTTATCTGTTGTTTCCTTTTCTTCTTTCTTTCTGGAATGTCTACTTCAGAAGGTCAAGGGCACTTTTTGTGTTGTTCACTGCCATATCCCCAAGGCTTGGAATATAGTGAGCTCTTAATAAATATTTCTTTTTTTTTTTTTTTTTGAGACGGAGTCTCGCTCTGTCGCCCAGGCTGGAGTGCAATGGAGTAATCTTGGCTTATGGCAACCTCCGCCTCCCGGGTTCAAGCAATTCTCTGCCTCAGCCTCTGGAGTAGCTGGGATTACAGGCACCCGCCACCATGCCCAGCTAATTTTTGTATTTTTAGTAGAGATGTGGTTTCACCAGGTTGGCCAGGCTGGTCTCAAACTCCTGAACTCGTGATCCGCCCGCCTCGGCCTCCCAAAATGCTGGAATTACAGGCATGAGCCACCGTGTCCGGCCCATAGTATTGCCTTTTACAAAATGTCATACAATTGGAATCTCATAGTGTATAATTTTTCATATTGGCTTCTTTCACTTAGTAATGTGCCTTTAAGTTTCCTCCATGTGTTTTTAGCTCAGGAGTTTATTTTTAATGTTGAATAATATCTCATTGTATGGATGCACTGTAATTTGTTTATCCAGTCACATATTGAAGGCTATCTTGGTTATTTCCAAGTTTTGGCCAGTATGAATAAAGTTGCTATAAACAGTCATATGAAGGTTTTTATACAGTCATAGTTTTTAACACATTTAGGTAAATAGCAAATAACACAATTGCTGGATTGTATGTTAAGAGTATGTTTAGTTTTGTAAGAAACTGTCAAACTATCTTCCAAAGTGGTTGCATCCTTTTACATTCCTACCAGCAATAAGTAGGTGTTCTTAATGATCCACATCCTTATTGGCATTTGGTATTGTCAGTATTTTTTATTGTAACCATTCTAGTAGTATTTCATTGTTGTTTTAACTCACAATTCCCTAATAATATACGATGTTGAACACCTTTTCATATGTTTACTTGTCATCTGTATATCTTCTTTTGTGAGGTGTTGTCAGATCTTTTGTCCAGTTTTTAATTGGATTGTTTGTTTTATTCTTTCTGAGTTTCAAGAGTTCTTTGTATATTTTGGAGGCCAGTCCTTTACCAGATAGGTGTTTTTACAAATATTTTATCCTTCTGTGGCTTGTCTTTTCATTATCTGAATCTGATTTATTTTTAATGAGACAAACATCATCTCATGTGAAATCGACACCCAAAAACTGTTTTTCTTGACCAGTTTATTTTACCATTTTCCCAGTTTACAGACACATGTTGTTACTTCTGGAAAAAGTTTAGCATCATATACACCACTAATACTTTACTGTGCCTTATTGAATTTCTATAATCACTGATTCCTTGAACTTTAAGATTTCACTCTGTTGAAAACTGTGAAGGCTCTGAGGTTTATCCTACTCTCAGACTAACAAGTTAACTCCCCATAGTTTGATGGTTGCCATCAAAAGACATGAGAATCCTGGGTAAGACAGAAATGACTTTACAACTCATGGCACAGCAAGCTTTACAAGCTTCATGTTTGTGCAGGTTCTCTTTGTTTCCCAAGTCCCACTGGGGAGATGCCGAGAAGCCCAGGTTGATGGTGAGTATGCAATAAATTTGTATCACACAGAGGGACTCTGAGCTTAGAAAACTCCAATCTTTTAAAGGGGTGCTTTTTCCTCTCCTATAAGGGACACTTTCAAGACTGTTTGCTATACAAACATTCTTGAAAAGATAGTCTGGAACAAAATCTGTCAATTCCTCTGCTCAGAAGATATGTAGAAATGTGAGAGACCCATGGAGAATTTTCTTCCAAAGTAATCTTTCATCTCTCCAGGTCATGGTAAACTGCCAAAATAGTATTATATTTTTAAAAACTTCCTTATACTTAGCAAAAATACCTGTAATTGTTCTCTATTAGTTAAACAAAATAAAAACTCCTTAGCAGAGCATCAAGAAGATTAAATATCGGTCTCCCAACTAACCTTTATAATCTTAATCCTAAAACTTCCCAATATGTATCATTCATACCAACCAATACAAACCTTTGTGCTCTTTTTCTTGTTTAACTAGTTCTATATTTCATTCCTTCCAGCCTCTCTGTCTCAAATGCTATGCCCATATCAACAACTTCATTGATACAATGAGACCTATTTGTTCAGGCATTAAATCAAATGGTACCTCTCACATAAGATATTTTAAAATGAATCCCTTCCTTCTCCAGAACTCTTCTAGCACTTTTTTTCCCATAACTCAATTTAAGTATACTCTATAAAGTTGTCTATTTGCATTTTCTCTCTATTAGTGTGCAAAAAACTGGGGCCTATATCTCAATTTTATGTTTCTTACACTAAGAACTATGTCTAGCAAATATTGAGTGAATGAAAGAATACATAAATATTGTGATTTTTGTATTTTCCTAAGGAATTTCTAGAGAGAGAAGATGGTATAATTTTCATAAACAATCATCTTCTATCAATAAAACAACTGTTTCTCAACTCTCCAACTTTTTTTCATCACTACAATAATCAGAGATTTTTTTAGACCTTCCTGGTATTTTAGGACACAACCCAGTGCTTCCTTTTATTAAACCTGCTGCAACATTTTAACTGAATGTGAAAGTAGAAAAGCAAAATCAAAAACTGCATTCTGGCTTGTCAACGTCCCTCATTTTATCTCTTTTATCTCCACTAAAATCCTTCCTCAACTTTCCTAACTGTTTGACATCCTTTGAGTGCTTTCATATACGCATTGCTTGTCATGAAGTCACCTTGCACAACCCAGCCCTCCCAAGAAGAGCGCAGGTTTCAATTAAGCTAACAGACAGCAGGGTGATAACAGTGTCCACTGAGATCAGAATAATACAATGTTTTCAAGAATGAAGTGTTTACAACTTTCTCCAGAAACTAACAAGCAAGGCAGCTCGGCTTGCAAGGAAGACAAGATGGCTCCATCACAGAGACTGTAAAGGGGCAAAACAAGGGTGAAAACTAGCTACTCAAAGAGAGATGCAAACGAAAGGCTTTTGGCAAAAGCATGGACTTTATCTTCACAAAGTTCCGGGTTTTAAAGTATTTGCTTTTTACCAGCTCAGAGAAATTTGTTATTTTGTCTCTTCAACAAATAGCTTTTAAATCCCTAATAAGACAATAGTCAACAGAGCAAAAGCAATCTCAGTCCTGGTAGATTTTGCAGTCTAGCAGGGCATAGATGGAAAGCAAATAAGCAAGCAAATCAATTTATACTTACGAATTAAGTGCCATGAAGGAAAAGGACAAGGTGTCAGGAAAGTTGTTTGTAAAAAGCTACCTAGATTGCATGGTCTAGAAAGCCTCCTATTGGGAGGTAGTTTTACTTGATAAGAAAAATAAGAAGCCAGTCATGCAAAGAGCATGGAGGGACTGGGAGGAGGAGGGAACAATTAATCAGGGAAAGTAAAAGTATTTTACCTCATCAGCAAAATGGGTGTTCTTATGAGAGTTTACATATAAAGGGTTTGGCACAGTTCTGATGCATTGTAAATGCTCAGCAAGTGATGGTTCTTGTTATTGCTATGGCTATTGACCTTATATACTTTTTAACCAATCTTTAAAAGCCTACAGATCACTGATCAATCTTTTAAACACTAATAGACACTTAAATAATAAGCATCAGCAGTTACATCTTTAAAGAAGAGGGAAATATGTAGAACATTATATACAACATAGAGAAAATCTCATAAGAAACTCAGTATCCTCACTAATGTATATGCTGATAATTAGGAATTTTACATTTGTTCTCTGAAGCAAGTGAAAATGTAATTGAAATGTAAGCAGGCAAAATGTTTAATTTAATGAAGAAAACCTGTTGTTTTTGAGCAGCTTTAACCATGTACACTTGCACACAATTAATGTGTTGATTACAAATGACTTGAGTTTTATCATTAAAGCATGGCAAGTAAGATCTTACTCTGTAACACTTGACCTTTGCAAATTTGCATTCCTTGACAAAGTTTGCCATACATAAATAATGCCACTAACTTAGACTGATTATTTTCTTCAGTTAGTCCAAATTAGAGGTTTTTTTTGTGTGGTCAGTTCTAAATTTACCTGCTTTCCTTTAGTAGCTTTTTATAATTTATACTTTGTCATTTTCCAGAAGGTAATGGATCCAATTAAGGTGGACTTTTCATGGTTAAATGACCTTTGTAATAGTTATAATTTGATAAAGATTGAAAAGCTGTTCAAGATATAATTTTCTTTACTTTATTATTCTGCCAAATCTTCCTTTCTATAATCCTTAAGACTATCCCTACATTTCCGATTCCATATGCGCAGAGTCCATAAGGGCCCCATATGATTCCCTACATACTTAAAAAGATTTTTGTCTTTGTTGTCTGCCTCATGGGAGGAGATAAGTTGTTATAAAAGTTGTGCAAATTTTAGCACAAAAGACCTAGAAACCAGCCTCCCATTAGACAAAAAGCCCCAAACTTGGCCTTACATGACTAATGTGTTTTATTAATTTTGAATGATAATCTTGATGTCCCACAGAAAGGATGGTTTCAGATCACGTCTAGAGTGTGTCCTTTACAGTTTTTCATGTAAAATATTTTGAAATGTATAAGATCGTCATGAGATAAGTGTCGAGCAATGTTAAAGGGTAATTTTCAAAATAAGGATAATATCATGGATTTCATACAGATGTCAAGTGAGTTTGTATTAGAGATTTTATTTAACTCATTATTAGTGAGGGCATTGGTAAGAGGTTACAAGCAATTCAAAGGAGAATTCAAAGAAAAACAATTTATAGGTCAAGTTTATTGAAATGGAGGCAAAAGTCTTGCTACTTCCATAATAAGTAAAAAAGACAATTGAATCTCTACTGGGCTGAATCTAGTTGAATGTCCAAAACAACAATTATCATTCATTTCTATCAATTATCTACAATTTACAGAATTGTAAAATAGCTCAAAGTCAATGAAAGCCCAGAGCCTCCATAAAATCAGAATCAGATAACCTAGAAGAGATTGTTTTAACCAATTCAGTTTTCCAATGAAGCACAAAATTTTCCCTATAACATAAATAGTACATATACTTTCCACTGTTGTTAACAAACTCATTCATCCACAAACATATACTGATATCTTCCTATATGCAACACAGAAGGCTAGTCTCTGGGGACACAGAAGTGAATCATATATAATCTCTATCCTCGAAAAGCCTAAAATACAAGGAGAGACATATGCAAACAAATGAGGGTAAAAAGTGTCAGAGGAGTTATAATAAAGGTTTATACATAACAGAGTAGTAAAAGGAATAATGAATAAGCTTCAGTATGTGCTTTATGCCTGTAATTGTTCTAAATGCTTCTCATACGGTTGTTTCCTTTAAACTTCATAGCTCCACGTGGTGAGTTCAATTTCAAACCCATTTTACAAATAAGGAATCTGAGGCACAAGGGAATTAAATAAATACATCCAAGATCCCACATATCCTACGTGGTAGAGCCAGAATTTAGGCCTAAATCTGATTCTAGAGCCCATACTCCAATCTCTGTACTGTACTATCCTCCCATAAAAGATAGAGTACTTCATTTTACCTTGGGTGAGTGGTGGGGGTAGGAAACTGGAGGAGAAATCTAAGATGAATTTTAAAAGATGACTGATGTGCATCTACAGGTTGGAACAGGGGCTTTCCAGAAAGAGAGCCACATGGGCCAATGTACCAGGACCTGCCTTGCTCTGAAAGGTCACAGAGCACCTTTCAGGCCAAACTAAAAATGTTTATATCTATGATGAATGAAAAACTGACAAAGAATTTAAAGCTAGAGAGAAACATGATCCATTTTGCTTTTTAAAAAGAACTATGGTTTGATCGTTGTTTTTTCCCCCCGCAAGATGGTAGATGGGAGGCATTGTTAGTACGCCTCTCCCACTTGCAAAGACAAAATAGAGTGTAGAGATTCACACTGTGAGCTTTTTTTCCAAGAAGCAACACAGGAACTTAACAGGAAAACTGAAAGAAAGCACAGATGCTTTGAAAGAAGCTCCCTACATGGAGCATCAACATTCTTGCAGATGAAAAAAGGGTCTTTCTGATCTGAATACCCAGAACACTGGGTCAGGAGTGTGAATGACAGGTGGATGACTATCTAGCTGGCCTGGCAGGGGAGCTGAGGTGGCTCCCTCCCTTCCCCATGAAAGCTCCCCAGCCACCTCTGTTAAGGCTGCAAAATCTGCCAACCATTGGGTATTGCATTTACCCACCTGCTTTAGCCACAACTGGTTTTTACCAATGGACATCTCCCCTACTGGCCTGAAGCCTGAACCATTCAACCACATTAGTAAAATCCTGAGGGAAAAATAACAAATAAATAAATGTACACCACTGGAGAAGAAGATAAACATATCAAGATACCTCTGCAATTCCAACCCCACAGAAGACAGTGAACCTGCTCACACACCTACCACGTTGCTACTGTCACCAGCATCTGAGAAAGACATCATACAAAGACTCTCTATAACCAAGAAACTCATACAGAGTCTTTACAACCCTGCAAGCACCAAGAGCCAAATTAGGCCACATTAAATTATAAACAATAAGGTCACATCCTCAAAGGGAAAAAATAGTGAAAAAACTACAGTCAAATCAAAAATAAAATCAGGAATAACTAGAAATAGTCTACCCAAATGAGGAGTCAGAAAAATAATTCTGGTAGGAGACAGATTATCCAGACACAAAGTCAACAAAGAAACACTAGAGTTAAACTAAACTCTAGCAAACAGACCTAATCAATATTTACAGAACATTCTACCCAAGATCTGCAAAGCATACTTTCGTCTCATCAGCATATGGAACATTCTCCAAGATAGATCATACATTCTAGGACACAAAACAAGTCTCAATAAATTTTTAAAAATGAAAGTCATATCAAGTATCTTCTAAGACCCAGTGGAATAAAACTAGAAATCAACACCAAAAGGAGCCCTCAAAACTATACAAATACATAGAAATTAAACAATCTGCTCCTGAATGATTTTAGGGTTAACAATGAAATCAAGATGAAAATTGAAAAATTCTTCTAAATAAATGATAATGTGTTACAAGTTATCAAACCTCTGGGATACAGCAAAAGCAGTGCTAAGAGGAAAGTTTATAGTGCTAAGTACCTACATCAAAAAGTTCAAAAGGGCCAGGTGCAATGGCTCACGTCTGTAATCCCAGCACTTTGGGAGGCCGAGGCGAGTGGATCACGAGGTCAGGAGTTCAAGACCAGCCTGTCCAAGATGGTGAAACCCCGTCTCTCTAAAAATACAAAAATTAGCCAAGTGCAGTGGCAGGCACCTGTAATCCCAGCTACTCAGGAGGCTGAGGCAGGAGAATTGCTTGAACCCAGGGAACGGAGGCTGCAGTGAGCCAAGATTGTGCCACTACACTCCAGCCTGGGAGACAGAGTGAGACTCTGTCTCAAAAAAAAAAAAAGGTTCAAAAGATCACAGATTCACAACCTAATGTCATGCCTCAAGGAACTAGAGAAACAAGAACAAACCAAACTGAAAGCTAGCAGAAGAAAAGAAATAACAAAGATCAGAGCAGAACAAAATTAATTTGAAACAAAAAGTACAAAAGATCAACAAAACAAAAAGTTGGTTCTTTGAAAAAATAAACTAAATTTGATAGATTAACAAAGAAAAGAGAAGATTCAAATAAGTTCAATTAGAAATGAAAATGGAGACATTACAACCAACACCACAGGAATACAAAAAATACAAATATTATTGAAGTCTACTATGAACACTTCTATGTATACAAACTAGAAAATCTAAAGGGAATGGATAAATTCTTGGAAACACAACTCTTCTTGATTGAAGCAGGAAGATATGGAAATCCTGAACAGACAAAAATGAGTAGTGAGATTGAATCAGTAATAATAATAATAATAATAATAATAATAATAATAATAAAAAGTTGCCAACAACAACCAAAAAACCCAGGGCCAGATGGATTCACAGCTGGATTCTACCAGATATTGAAGGGAGAATTAGTACCAATCCCACTGAAACTACTCCAAAAGAGTGACAAAAAGGGAATCCTCCCTAACTAAGTCTATCAAGTCAGTGTCACTCTGATACCAAAACTAGGAAAGGACATTACAAAAAAAAAAAAGAAAGCTATAGACCAATTTCCCTGATGAACATCAGTACAAAAATTCTCAACACAATACTAACACATCGATTCCAACATCACATTAAAAAGATAATATACCATAATCAAGCACGTTTCATCCCAGGGATGCAGGGATGTTTTAACATACACAAGTCAATAAATGCAATATATCACAAAAACAGAATTAAAACCAAACTATATGACCATCTCACTAGATTCAGAGAAAGCATTTGATAAAAGCCATCATCCATTCATGATAAAAAAAAAAACCCTCAACAAACTAGGCACAGAAAGAACATACCTCAAAATAATAAAAACTCTGTATGACAAGCATAAAGCCAACATCATACTGAATGGGAAAAAGTTGAAAGCATTCCCCCTAAGAACTAAAACAAGACAAGGACACTTACATTCACTTCTATTCAACAGAATACTGGAAGTCCTAGCCAGAGCAGACAAGAGAAAGAAATTAAAGGCATTCAAATTGGAAAAGAGGGAGTCAAACTATCTCTGTTGGGTGATGATATTCTCATATATCTAGAAAACCCTAAAGACTTGTCCAAAAGACTTCCAGATTTGATAAATGAATTCAGCAAAATCTCAGGTTACAAAATCAATGTACATAAATAGGTAGCACTTCTATACACCAAAAATGACCAAGCTGAGAATCAAATCAATAACTCAATCCCTTTTCCGATAGCTGCAAAACATAAAATAAAATACCTAGGAATATACTTAAACCAAGGAGGTGAAAGATCTCTACAAAGAGAACTATAAAACACTGCTGAAAGAAATCATAGATGACACAAACAAATACTTTCATCTCATCAGCATATGGAACATTCTCCAAGATAGATCATACACTCTAGGACACAAAACAAGTCTCAATAAATTTTTAAAAATGAAAGCATGGGAAATACATCCCATGCTCATGGATTAGAAGAATCAATATCATGCAAATGAATGTACTATTCAAAGCAATCTACAAATTCAAAGCATTTCCTATCAAAATACCAACATCATTTTTTCACAGAATTAGAAAAAACAATCATAAAATGCATATGGAATCAAAAAAGAGCTCAAATAGCCAAAATGATCCCAAGCCAAAACAACGACAACAACAACAACAACAAAGCAAATTTAGAGGCATCACATTATCACATTACCTGACTTCAAATTATACTACAAGGCTATAGTTACCAAGACAGCATGGTACTGGTATAAAAGTAGATACATAGACGAATGGAACAGAATAGGAATGCAGAAATAAAGCCAAATACTGCAACCAACTGATCTTCAATAAAGCATACAAAAACACAAATTGGGGAAAGCACATCCTATTCAATAAATGGTTCTGGGAAAACTGAATAGCCATATATACGAGAATTACACTAGACCCCTATCTCTCACTACATACAAAAATCAACTCAAGGTGTATCAAAGACTTAAATCTATGACCAGAAAGCATAAAAATTCTAGAAGAAAACCTAGAAAAAACTCTTCTGGACATTGGCCAGAAAGGAATTTATGACTAAGGCCCCAAAAGCAAATGCAACAAAAACAAAAATAAAGAAATGGGACCCATTTAAATTAAAAAGCCTCTTTGCATGGCAAAACAAATAATCACCAGAGTAAACCATCAACCCAGCAAGTGGGAGAAAAGGTTTGCAAACTATGCGTCTGACAAAAGACTAATATCCAGAATCTACAAGGAACTCAAACAAATCAGTGAGAAAAAAATAATCCCACCAAAAAGTGGGCAAATGACATACATAGATTTCTCAAAAGAAGACATAAAATAGGCCAACAAATATATGAAAAAATGCTCAACACCATTTGTCATCAGGGAATTGCAAATTAAAACCACAATGCAATACCACCTTACCTCAGCCAAAAGGGCCATTATTAAAAACTAAAAAAAAAAAAAAAAAAAAAAAAAGATCTTGGTGTGGATGTGGTGAAAAGGGAACACTTACACACTGCTGGTGGGAATGTAAATTAGTACAACCTCTATAGAAAACTGTATGGAGATTTCTTAAATAACTAAAAAATAAATCTACTATTCAAAGCAGCAATCCCTCTACTGGGTAATTAGCCAAAGGGGGAAAAAAGTCATTATATCAAAAAGACACCTGAATGTGTATGTTTATCACAACACAATTCACAATTGCAAATATATGGAACCAACTTAAGTGCCCATCCACTGATGAGTAGATTAAGAAAATATGGTATATATAACCATGGATTACTACTCAGCCACAAAAAAAGAATAAAATAATGTCTTTTGCAGCAACTTGAATGGAACTGGATGCCATTATTCTAAGTGAAGGAACTCAGAAAGGGAAAATTAAATATTGTATAATCTCGCTTATAATTGGGAGCTAAGCTATGGGTACACAAAGGCATACGGCGTGGTATAATGGACTTTGGAGACTTAGGATGGGGGAGGGTGGGAGGAGAGTGAAGAATAAATATATACCTGTTGGATACAATGTACACTACTCAGGTGATAGATGCAATAAAATCTCAGACTTTATCACGTACAATTAATCTATGTAACCAAAAATCACTTCTACCCTAAAAGCTATTTAAATAAATAATTTGAACTATGGTCTTTATTCTTAAAATGGCAATATGGATGATGGATTACAGACTACAGAGAGAACTGTAAAACACTGCTGAAAGAAATCATAGATGACACAAACAAATGGAAATACATCCTATGCTCATGAATTAGAAGAATCACTATCATGCAAATGACCATACTATCTAAAGCAATCTACAGATTCAATGCATTAAGAATTGCATTGGGATAATCATTAAGAAACTATGGGAATAGGGCAGATAATAATGACCTAAACCAAGGCAGTAATACTGGCGAGGTAGAGGAGCAATACGCACACACACACATATGCACACACACACACACACATTGACACACACAGAACATGAAGGAAGTGAAGGAAGTGTAGTTTATAGAACTCAGATATAGGGCTATCATAGACCACTGATTTTAAAATGACATATAAAAGCTTTCTATTTTAAGTTATAGGAGATGCAATACTATTCATTGAGGTTGAAAAAAAAAAGTAAGAAGAAACAGATTTGTTGGAAATATGAGCTTGATTACGGACGCGTTGAGTTTGAAGTGAAAACATCCAGAAGAAAGTTGGATATGAAGCAGAAGAGCTCAAGCAAAAAGTCTAAACGCTGATGAAGATTCATGAATCCTGAATACCAAGGTGGTAGATGAAGCCATAAAAAGAAATCAAATTACCCTAGGCAGGCAGAAAAGTCAGAAGAGAAAAGAGAGAACATTGAGGCACATCAACAATAAAAGTACAGACCAAGAAAGACCTGTGATGAGACCAGGAAGGAAGAGAAGTAGGGGATTCGAAAGCAAGTGAGTTATGAATCATAGGGAGGAAAATGGTTTTCAAGGAAGATGGAAATTATTAGTTTCAAATACCACAGATAAGACAAGTCCTGTGGAGGCTTGAGTCATCAGCTCCCTTGCCAGAGTGGTTTCAGCAGTATGAAGTGCAGTTGGAGAAGTTACCTGAAAAGTGAGTGGGCATAGCTGGGTAAAGGTAGCAGAATGAAACCATTCATTTACCCATCCTCTCTTCTATATCCACCCACCTAACGGTAAAGGAATTTTTAAAACCCTTACCCTGTGATGGACAAAGCAAACAGGAGAGGAAAACAATTTTTGGAAGCTGGAAAACTGATAGATGAGCGGTAGATGATTAAACAAAGTGAAGAAAGTTGTATTCTCAACCAACAATGAGGAAAGCTAAGCAACCAATTTGCACCGCAGATCTCCCACCCAACTCTTCTGGAAATAATGGCACCAGATGTTGATGCCACTGGGATTTTGATGGAAGACAGGATTAAAAACAGAAGGAATATTTGAAAGTTTATTTAAAAAGCACTCAGACTCCAAATGGCCTCTCTTCTCCAGTAGACAGGCTTCCACTTTATGGAAAACTAGAGATTTATAGTCAGCAGAAAATGAAAAAAAAAATTATTACGTGAGAAGACACAGTCCTTGGTTGTGTACCATACTGAATTCAGTGAGTTTTAAAGGAAATTTTCATACTCAATGTTGAAACCTTCAGCCCTCTTCCCATCTCTGTCCCAGAAAGCTGGTATCCAGAATTACATCTTCCAGGCAGGAGACTAAAGGAGTCTTCACCAGTGATTCTGATCAGCCTAAGGAAAAAAGACCTAAAAATACTGATATCTGGGATTCCCCAAAAAACAGCTGAAACAGCCAAAACCTGACCACAAAAATCAAGCCCATAGTTCACAAGCCAGAACTCACCCACTCTTACAGAGCTTTCCATCAGCTTTACAGTGTTACAACCTGAAACATAAACAGATAGTCACAGATCACCAGACAACTAAAGAAAACATCTAACATGAAAGGCAGAAAACAAAACAAGCAGCAAATAATCATCCATGCAGGGAGGTGAAAACTACAAAAAACTACCATTAACATAGTCAGAGATAAGGTTGATTACATCTGAAATAGAAGCAGAATATTATAAGTAAATAAAGGGAATAATCAAGAATAACAAAGAGCTCTTGGAAAAATAAAAATATATTTGTAGTAATAAAAATCTCAGAAAAGGGGTTTGAAGATATGGGGGACCTCTCCTTTAAAGTAGGGCAAAAGACAGAGATCAAAAATAGAGAAAAGAGGATGAGTGTGGTGGCTCATGCCTATAATTCCTGCACTTTAGGACACCAAAGTGGGAGCATCACTCAAGCCTAAGAGTTCAAGACCAGCCTGAGCAACATAGTAAGACCCTGTTTCTACAAAATTAAAAAAAAAAATTATCCAGGCATGGTGATGCATGCCTGTAGCCCCAGCTACGTCTACTCAGGAGGCTGAGGAAGGAGGATTGCTTGAGCCCAGGAGGTCAAAGCTGAAGTGCACCAGCACCAGCCTGGGCCACAGAGTGAGATCACAGAATGAAACCCTGTTTCACACACACACACACAAAAGAGAGTGATAGAGGGAGAAAGAAAAGAAAAGAAAAGAGAAAAGAAAAAAAAAAGAAAAGAAAATTAGAGAATCAAAGGTGTCCAATATTCAAATAGTAGAAGTTTCAGAAAGAATAAATAGAGAAAATGGAGAAAAGGAAAGCATCAAAGAACAAATCCAAGAACAATTCCTACATTGAAAGCATACACTGATTGCCCAGAACAACAGATAAAAATGTACCCACATCAAGGCAGATCCTGAGAAGTTTCAGAACACTTGGATGAATATTTAAAACGTAAGTAAAGTCACATAAAAAAGATTGGGAATTAGAGCAGCCTTAGATTTTATTTCAGCTTTATTGAAGTGTACTTAACAAATAAAAATTGTATGTATTTAAGATGTACAACATGATGTTTTGATATATGTATACATTGTCAAATGATTACCACAATCAAGCAAATTAACACATCTCCCTTTTCACATAGTTATAATTTTTATGTGTGGTAACAATACTTAAGATCAATTTTCTTAGCAAATTTCAAGTATGCAATACAGTAGTATTATTAACTATAGTCGTCATGCTATACAGTAGATCTTCAGAATATATTTATCCTGCATAACTAAATCTTTGTACCCTTTGACATCTCCCTATTTTACCTGCTCACCCACCTGTCCCTGGAAATCACAATTCTACTCTGCTTCTATGGGTTCAACTTTTTAAGATTCCACATATAAATAAGATCCTGCAGTGTCTTTCTGTGTCTGGCTTATTTCACTTAGCATTATATCCTCCAGGTTTATTCATGCTATCTCAAATGACAGAATTTCCTTTTTTAAAGGCTGAATGATATTCCACTAAATAAAGTTCCATAGATATAATCTCACATTTTCTTTATTCATTCGTCCAGCAACAGACACTTAGGTTGTTTTCATATCTGGATTATTGTGACTAATGCAGCAATGAACATGGAAGTTCAAAAAACTCTTTGACATATTGATTTCCTTTGCTCTGGATATATACCCAGAAGCGGGATTGCTGGATCTATTTTTCAAATTTTGAGGAACTTCCATACTATTTTTCATACTGGCTGTACTAATCATTCCCACCAATGTATAAAAGGGTTCTCTTTTCTTCACACCTTCACCAAAACTGATTTTTGTCCTTTTAATAATAGCCATTCTAACAGTAGTAAGATGATAACTCATTGTGGTTTTGATATGTTTTCCTGATGATTAATTATATTGAGCACTTTTTCATATATCTATTGGCCATTTGCATGTCTTCTTTGGAGAAATATCTTTTCAGATTCTTTCCCCACTTTTAATTTTTTTTTGAGACAAGGTCTCACTCTATTTCCCAGGCTGGAGTGCAGTGGTGTGTTCATAGCTTACTGCAGCCTCAAACTCCTGGGCTCAAGGGATCCTCCTGCCTCAGCCTCCCATGTAGCTGGGATTACAAGTACGTGCCACCACACCACACCCGGCTAATTTTTTTTTTTTTTAATAGAAAAGATCTTGTTATGTTGCCCAGGCTGGTCTTGAACTCCTGGACTCAAGCGATCCTCCCACCTTGGCCTCCCAAAGTGCTGGGATTACAGGCCTGAGCTGCTATGCCCAGCCCACTTTTTAATTAGATTATGTATTTTTTGCTCTTGAGTTATTTGAGTTCCTCGTGTACTTTGGATATTAATCCTTCATTAGGTGTACAGTTTGGAAATATTTTCTCCCATTCCATAGGTTGATTTTTTTCCTTTTCTGTGCAGAAACTTTTCAGTCTGATGCAGTTTCATTTGTCTGTTTTTGCTTTTTTTTTTGCCTGTGCTTTTGCTGTCACATACAAAGCATCATTGCTCAGAACAATGACAAGAAGCTTTATCCTTATGTTTTATTCTTAGTGTTTTACAGTTTCAGGTCTTACATTTAACTATTTAATCAATTTTGATATATTCAGGAGAGAGAAGATGGCAGATAGGAGGCAGGACTAACTTGCAGCTCCTGCTCAGACAGAGCAGTGTGTGGGGACTTGCATCATGAACTTGCTCCAGAACTACTGCAGAAATATATCAGGGAAGCCAAGAAAACCCACAGGCCCTCTGAAGGAAGTGGATTGCTCCTGCAGGACCTGGGAGACAGCCCAAATTCTGTGAGTGCCCAAGCTGTGACAGTGAGAAAGGGGGATCATCCGCACCTGAACACACACTCTTACTGGGGAACCTGGAGGTATAGATCACAGGAGAAGGATTTGACCTTACCTGGAGCTGAGTCAATTTAGAGAGCCAACTGAAATACAGGGGTAGAGAAAGCAGCAGGAGAAGCCCTGTGGGCTCTCCAGGTCCCCAGGGAAACCATTTCTGATTTGTCTCACGTGAGTACTTGGGCAGGGCTGCCAGAGGAACTGGGAAAAGACCACAGAGAGAAGGAAACCTTCAGCTGAACTTTGTAACAATTCCAACTGAATACGAAGTCTCCTGGCCAGAACTTGAGGGAGGGCATGAATCCAGTGTACAGACTCAACAGGCCAGGAGGCACAGAAGTTCTGCTTGCTTTCTCAGCTGGTAGGCGGGTAGCCTGGGGCAAGTTCTCAGCCCTGCTCACCCACTGCCTGGTAACAAACTTGGTGCTGTTGTGGGCGGCACAGTGGGATTGAAAACAGCCTTTTTGGCTGTGTGGGAGCTGGATGAGGCCTGTAACTGCCAGCTTTCCTTAACTTCCCTCACAACCTACATGACACAACAGAGGCAGCCATAATCCTGGAAACATAACTTCATTGAACCTGGAAACCACACCCCCATCTCCCACAGCAGCCACAGCAAGCCCCACCCAAGAAGAATCTGAGCTCAGACACACCTAGCACTGCCCCCACCTGATGATCCTTCCCCACCCACCCGGACAAAGGGCTGAGGACAAAGAGCATAGTCTCTTGGGAGTTCTAGGGCCCCATGCACTGCCTGATCCCCTCTATACTACCACAGCTGATGCTCTCTTAAAAGCCCCACCTCCTGGACCAGCACAAAAATAGTGTATTAAACAACCAAAACTAAGGACCTCACAGAGTCTACTTCACTCCCCTGCCACCTCCACTGGAGCAGAAGCTGATACCCATGGCTGAGAGACCTGAAGATGGTTCACAGACAGCCACCAGTGCCAGCCCAGAGCCTGGTAGCCCTGCTGGGTGGCCAGATTCAGAAGAGAAATAACAATCACTACAGTATAGCTCTCAGGAAGCCACACCCCTAGGAAAAAGGGAAGAATACTACATCGGGGGGATACAAATGAGACAAAAGAATCTGAATAGCAGCCTTGAGCCCCAGATCTTCCCTCTGACATAGCCTACACAAATAAGAAGGAACCAGAAAAACAATTCTGGTGATATGATAAAACAAGGTTATTTAACACCCCCCAAAAATCACACTAGCTCAAGAGCAACGGATCCAAACTAAGAAGACATCCCTGATTTACCTAAAAAAGAATTCAGAAGGTCGATTATTAAGCTAATCAAGGAGACACCAGAGAAAGGTAAAGTCCAATTTAAGGAAATAAAAAAAAAAGATACAAGATATGAGAGAAGAAATCTTCAGTGAAATAGATAGCATAAATTAAAAAAATCATAACTTCAGGAAATAAGGAACACACTTAGAGAAATGCAAAATGTACTGGAAAGTCTCAGCAATAGAATCGAACAAGAAGAGGAAAGAACTTCACAGCTCGAAAACAAGGCTTTTGAATTGACCTAATCCAACAAAGACAAAGAAAAAATAATTAAAAAAAAATGAACAAAGCCTCCAAGAAGTTTGGGATTATGTTAAATGACCAAACCTAAGAATAATTGGTGTTTCTGAGGAAGAAGAGAAATCCAAAAGCTTGGAAAACATATTTGAGGGAATAATCAAGGAAAACTTCCCTAGCCTTGCTAGCAACCTAGACATCCAAATACAAGAAGCTCAAAGAACACCCAGGAAATCCATCACAAAAAGACCATCACCTAGGCACATTGTCCTCAGGTTATATCTAAAGTCAAGATGAAGGAAAGAATCTCAAGAGCTGTGAGGCAAAAGTACCAGGTAACCTAAAAGGAAAACTTACCAGATTAACAGCAGATTTCTCAGCAGAAACCCTACAATCAAGAAGGGATTGGGGGGGGGGGTTTATCTTCAGCCTCTTTAAACAAAACAATTATCAGCCAAGAATTCTGTATCCAGTGAAATAAGCTCCATAAATGAAGGAAAGATACAGTCTTCTTTCCTTTAAACAAATGCTGAGAGAATTTGCCACTACCAACCCAGCACAATAAGCACTGCTAAAAAGGAGTTCTAAATCTTGAAACAAATCCTGGAAACACTTCAAAACAAAACCTCTTTAAAGAATAAATCTCACAGAACCTATAAAACAAAAATGTAATTTTAAAAACAGTCATACAGGCAAAAAATCATATGCATGAATGGAATAGTACTTCACATCTCAATACTAATGTGGAAGGTAAGTGGTGTTAATGCTCCACTTAAAAGATACAGAATTGCAGAATGGGTAAGAATTCATCCACCAAGTATCCGCTGCATTCAAGAGACTCACCTAACATAAGGACTCACATAAACTGAAGGTAAAGGGGTAGAAAAGGAGATTCCATGCAAATGGACACCAGAAGCAAGCACTCCGGAGTAGCTATTCTTATATCAGAAAAATCAAACTTTAAAGCAATAGCAGTTCAAACAGACAAAGAGGGACATTATATAATGATAAAAGGCCTTGTCAAACAGGAAAATATCACAATCCTAAATAGATATGCACCTAACACTGGAGCTCCAAAATTTATAAAACAATTACTACTAGACCTAAGAAATGAGATAAACAGCAACACAATAATAGTGGGGCACTTCAATACTCCACTGACAGCACTAGACAGGTCATCAAGACAGAAAGTCAACAACAACAACAACAAAAAACAATGAATTTAAACTATACCCTAAAACAAGTGGACTCAACAGATATTTACAGAATATTCTACCCAACAACTGCAGAATATGCATTCTATTCATCAGCACATGGAACCTTCTCCAAGATGGACCATATGATAGGCCACAAAACAAGTGTCAATACATTTAAGAAAATTGAAATTATATCAAGTGCTTGCTCAGGCCACAGTGGAATAAAATTGGAAACCAACTCCAAAAGCAACCTTTAAAACCACACAAACAAATGAAAATTAAATAACCTCCTCCTGAATGATCATTGGGTCAACAATGAAATCAAGATGGAAATTTAAAAATCCTTTGAACTGAACAATAACACAACCTATCAAAACCTCTGGGATATGGCAAAGGTGGTGATAACAGGAAAGTTCATAGCCTTAAATGCCTTTACCAAACAGTCTGAAAGAGCACAAATGGACAATCTAATGTCACACCTCAAGGAACTAGAAAACAAGAACGAAACAAACCCAAACCCAGCAGAAGAAAGGAAATAACCAAGATCAGAGTATAACTAACTGAAATTGAAACAAAAAAGATACAAAAGATAAATGAAACAAAAAGCTGGTTCCCAGTACAGATGGATGTGGCTCCTCCCAGGTTCCTTGGTAAATGGGGCTGGATTTAGTACCATGGCCATATGCAGCTGGAGCTAGTCCATAATAAGTTGGTGTCACTTTTGGTCTGTAGCCAGGACTATGTTCATGAAGCCTGCCACTGTGGTCCAGGCCTGCCTTCTCAAAGTGGCTCTCCTTGGTCTTGGGCTTAACTTGGGTTTTGCAACCTCACACCTGAATCTCAAAGTTCTCACAATGGCATATTTGTCCATGAATGGCTTCCAGGTAACTGGGTGGAAGAACATGAGCTGGGAACCTCCTATTTTGCCATCTTGCTGACCTGAATTTCTTAACAACACTGTAACAATGACATTCAAAATTCTATAGGAAAGTGCCCTCCCACTCAGAATTCAATATACAACCACACTACAATTAAGTGTGATGATAGATTGTACATGGTGATATAGACCACACATGACAATGATAGACATACAAGGAGTCAAAATATTTACACACATACACTGTCTTTGCAGCCTTTCATGAGAAATTACTGAAAGGGATATTCTGCCAAATGAGGGTGTAGTAACAGGAAGCAAATAATAACTCACTTGCTTTTGAATCCCCTACTTCTCTTCCTTCCTGGTCTCGTCACAGGTCTTCCTTGGTCTATACTTTATACTTTTATTGTTGACATCCTTCCTGAATACTTTAGGGTTTGAATACGAGTGTGGTGTGAGTTCACATGCCAGGAACTATTTATATATTACCTTATCATATCTGACAACACCATCATGAGTTATACATTATTATCCCCATTTTACGGAAAAGGAAATTGAGATTCAGAGGGGCTAAGGGACGTGCCCTTCTTTGAACGGCTTGACACTGCCAGGCCTGAGAGTGAGTGAAACAAATGCAACCATAGAATCATCTTTTTAACAGAGCTGTAAGTTCTGCAGCTGGGAATAACAGTATGTATAGATGTATTCCCCCTCTCAGTTGCTTTTCAGTATATGACCCAATGGTGATGGAGATATGGAAATGTTTTTATTAATTTTAAAAAGCATCTTTTTGACAGCATCCATTTAGGAATATGGGAGATATATAATACATACGATACATATGCATGATATTATTGTACATATGATATAATTGCATTATAGTAATATATGTTTGGGAAATCCTATATTTATAAGATTATACAAGAACACACAAAAAATGCATTCTAATCCCCATGTGGTTTAAATATAGCAATTGAGAGTTTTTTAAGCACAGCTAATTATTTTTTATGATACAGGAATAGTCCAAGGATGTTCACTGCACATAAATATAAGATCATGCAACAACTATTCCTTCATAGGGCTTGTGGTGTACAACTCAAGGTTTAACAATCCCATCTGGATGCTGCAAACAGATGTGCCTGGTCCTTTTAAAAGACAAAGGCATTTCCCTGAACGACTTCATTTATTTCCTGCTAAAGCAGTCATGCTAATCATCAGTTCCCCTTGCCTTGCAATATTCAAAGGACAGTCTCTTCTCACGATGAACCAGGAAGCAATATGTTGTATGGAAAATTTGCCTGATCAAATTATCCTAACCTTGAGATGTTTTTAAAGTAGAATCAGTGTGAAAACTGCCTGTCGGCATTCCTCCAAGTTTCCTGAGAAATTTCCACCACCTGAACTGTTTAATCATGACTTTTACTTTCCTTGCATCTTATTTTTTGGCCACTGAAAGGACCTTTGTTTATTTCCGCTGTAGCAAACAGAAGGATTGGCATAACACCGGGGCATTTTAATAATAAACCATGTCCTCCAGAGTCAGCAAATGATAATTTATTTCTGTTTCTTTAAATATCTTGGTTTTTTTTTAGAGCAATTTTAAGTTCACAGTAAAATTGAGAAGTACTGATTTCCCATATACTCCCTTCCCCCATACATGCATAAGCTCCCTGACAGAAGTGGTATGTTTGTTACAATTGATGAACCTACACTGATACATCATTGCCACCCAAAGACAATAGTCTACATTAGGGTTCACTCTTGGTATTGTACATTCTATGAATTTGGACAAATATATACTCACATGTATTCACCGTTATAATATCATATAGTTTCAGTGCCCTAAAAATCCTCTGTTCTCCACCTATTCATTGTTGTTCATTTCTTTTAAAAATCATATAAAGTCAAATTTTCCTTGTAAAGAACCCAGATGTATTAAGGAAATCAAAAATAGAGTATGTGTGTGCATGCTATATGCACCATCTTCAGAGAGTTCTGCCTACTTTACAGACTTTTTTCTTTCTACAAGGAACATTCTAGAAGTTGTCTAAGTTTATTTTGTTAGAAAGTAAATAAGAACAAATTTGCACACAGATGCCAGCTAAACCCACAGCAGACTTTAAAATACAAAACAGTTCCACATTTGTAATTATGCAAAACATCACAAATATGAGACCGTTACACCCAAGGGAAACACACAAATTTAAAAATCTCATCACTTTCGTGACTTTCAGAGACTTGCACTCTTCTTCCATTTCATGCTACATCATGTGTTACTGTTTCATCAAAGCAAACAGTTTGTTTCATTTAAAATTTCTTCAATGAGCTTAGTGAGAACAGCTGCAATGCAGTTCTCTCCCCTCACATTGATACTACTGAGTATTCTATCTTGTTCTGTTTCCACTCTAAACTTGATTAACCATATTTGCAAAACTCTGCTTAGCTACCTGTCTCCATAACTGATTGTTGTTTCCCCCAGGTGAGTAGAAGAGTGGATAAACAACATCAGTATACTTTTTATAGAAAGAACAAATAAGCTACTAATTACAAAGGAGGGAAGGAAGGAAGGAAGAGAGGGAGGGAGGGAGGGAGGAGGGGGGGGGCAGAAGAAAGGAAAAGAACTTTACCCGGATCATTTTTTTTTCCTTTTTTGGCATGACCCATCAACATAATAGTTAGATTGTCATTAGCATAAATCAGTTACTCTGGGACAGCAGTCAAGGCAGAGGCAGGAAGTATCTATTAATATTTGTCTCCCCTGGCTTCCAGTATATAAACTATAGTGATGAATCTTATAGATGTTACTAATCATGACATTATCTGGCCAAGGTACATACTCCCCAAGCTGGAAGGGATAAAGCACCCCATTCCCTGACCTCTTGCTGCCATCATTTTAATAATTGACTTCACTACACTATGTTTCAAACTGGTTACAATTCAACAAACTCTTTTTCTGCAAGAAACAAAGATGTATGGACAAAAGTCAAAGAATAATTAAATAACACATTTAAGCTATAATATAAATGCACTCTGCTTTAACAGACTAATCAGATGCTCATCCATACATTGCACATAGAATTATCATTAATGAAGTAGAACTGCCAAGACTGAATCCTGGAAATCAATTAAAGGAAATGCCAACACTAAATTTACACACAGTTTGGATGTATAGAATTAATCCCTTAATTCTCTTTAATTTCACACATCTGGTACTCTTTATTCCTGTGAATTTCCATATACAAAGAATTACTAAAGACTAAACTTTGCATTGTTCTCTAAAACAATATGGTTTCTTTGGAGTTGCCTAAGATGCAACTTTGCAAACATGCCTCTTTGTTAGGGTAACATGTTAAGAAGAGTAGAAATTCATCACCTCTAAAAGATATGGTTATAAAAATCCAGCAATGCAGAAACTTCAGTGTCAAAAGCCATCAACTCTAATACACACTGCCAAACCACTGGTGGCAAACTATATATACATGACACCCTTGATCAGAGGTATGTTACCACCTAAGCACATCTTATGTTGTAAAAGGGTCCTTTCTCTGGAAAAAAAAATTCTGTATAGAACAGAAATGTATGCATTTGGGATCCACTAATTATGAATGGAAATCTAGGGGCAATAGATGCATTCAATATTAATTCCAAGCTTCATCTAATAATAACCCTGTCCTCCCAAGTGAAAGAGATGAAAAAAGTTCCTCCAAGATCCTGTTAATTTTACTGCCTACTGATGAAAAAAGGGAATACATTAGATCCAATTTAATTAGCTAAATGCCCTTACTTAGTTTTTCCAGGAAAATGAGTAAAAAGAGCCCCTATCTGAAATCTGTAAGACTACTCTTCATAACATCATATGCATGGCAGTTTCATTACTAAGAAGCAAAATAATGAAATAAGGTATTGGGATACCTGGTGTCTAGTTCTAGTTTTGCCATTCAGTAGCTATATGATAAGAAACTTGTTTAATTTCTCTGGGTTTTCATTTGTTTACATTTTGCTAATGGATGGGAATTATATCTGTCTGTCTTGCTTTATTCTGTCTTTCATTATTTATAATGGTTTCTAAACTCAGTTACTAAACTGTATAAAGGGCAGAAAAATTATATTATAGAACTAATAATGTTATCAACTTCCATTACATTTATTTCTATTTCTATTCCATTATTTCCTTAAGGTCACTGGTGACACACAACCATTACTAAGCAACATAGACAGCTTGGCAGGAGCACAGGCAAATGTGAGCCAGATTGTCCAGTATGAATATCCACTGATGCAATTAATCAAGCTGGCAGACCTTCCTGGGAAAACAAGTGCCTACATCGAGAAAATGGCATGTATGCATTTAACAGTGATTTCCAGGCAGCTCTCCTGGTTGATATCAGATGAGTGACTAAATTAGGGTTAAGCAAACTTTTTCTGTAAAAGTCTAGATAACAAATACTTTAGGCTTTGCAGGTCTTTGTCACAGCAACTCAACATAGCCACTGTAGTACAAAAGCAGCCATAGACAATACATAAATGAATAAGCAATGAATAAAGTAAATTAATAAGCAATGAATAAAGTGTTCCAATAAAACTTTATTTGTGGTCACTGATATTTGAATTTCATATACTTTTCACATGTCATGAAATATTCTGCTTCTTTTTATATTTTCCGACTTTAAAAAATATAAAAACCATTCTTAGCCATTGGGCATACAAAAGCAAGTGTTAGCCTTGATTTAGCCCAAGGGCCTTAGTTTGCCAATCCTTAGATGAATATTAAGAAATTATAGAGATTATTTACGTGCAATCTGCTGAGATTTCTGCTCGGGTTATATTGCTTGATTATTAATTGTTCTCAGCACTGATTACCCTTTGTAATGCATGATGATTTGATCTGTGGATTGGGGACACTGCATGAAGTGAATACATGAGAGAGAAAGGAAATCTCCCCTGTGGCACTGAGGGAGAGAGACTAGCAGTGGAGTGCATTGAGTCCTAAACCAGGTGGCAGGTGCTCTGATACACAGAACCACCATGAGACTACAGGAAAGATAAAGGCAGGAGCCCAGACACAATCAAGGCAATGCCACACCATCTGCAAATAAAGCACATCATTCTCTCATCTTACAGAGCTTATCTAATACATTAACTGTCACTTCTTTCCAAACTGGCTTGACAGGTTTTGGGGGTTCCCTGACTACAGCCAACAGTAACATTCTAACATGAACACTCTGTCTTGTCTCTAACACCCTTTGGAAATTGCGAATACTTCTCAAAGAGGTAACTCTGTAAGTCGCCAATGTTAGTTTTGACCAGGTTGTTTTACTTGGTGCTTGGAGCAAACAGGAACGGCAGGTAGAGGTGGAAGGTGATCTGTCATTCAGGGAGGAGAAAGAAGGTCAAAAACAGGAAGGAGGCACCTAAGCTTTGTCAGTTTCAGAGTTTAAGCTAACTGGATTCCTACCATTCATTCTACAGTATTTACTGGGCTCCTGCTGAATTCAAAGTGTTTGGCAAGTGGAGCCTTTACCTTCACTATGCTTACAAACATGTAAACATGGCTAAGGCATTCTTTCTGTGTTCCTAACAGCTAACGTCAAATAAAGTCAATTGTACTCTAGTAAGAAAACCAAAGTTAATTAATAATTTTTGAAGTATACATTTTCATTCAAAGCAACCCATAATGAAACCTGTAGTATAATGATATACTTAGCTGAGTGCCTAACAGATGATTTTTCTACATTTGTAACCAGAATACCTTGGTTATTCAATACTAATATAATGGTTGTAATGGTTCATCAATCTTGTACAAGGAAAATACATAAGAGGAATAATCCCAATCTTAGTTTGGCAGGAATTCCTACTATTTGCTTCACTAATATTTTGTAGTAGGAATAAAGCTTAACACATTCTCTGTGGAACACTCAACTCATTAAAATACACAACAATTACCATGTTGCCACTAAAAGTGGAAAGACAGATCAGTCGGAAATGCCTAAAAATTTAGGGTAACACCAGGTATGAAATAAACTTTAGAGTCAGATGGGCCCAGATATGAGTCCCAGCTCAGTGGTCTAAGAACAGTGAGACCTTGGGCAAATGATGTCCACTTCCCAGACCTCAGTTTCCTCATCTGCAAAACAAGGGTAAGAATTCTTACCCATAGGTGGTTGTGAGCATTCCATGACATGTTGTCTATATGAGTGCTTAGGACAGTGTCTAGCACAGAGAAGGCTTCCAATCAATGTCAATTCTTCTTAAGAGACTATATTATGCTATGTTCTATAGGAAAGCCTTGAAAATAGGACTAGAACTCATAGTCACTGGCTTTTGGGTTAACAGAGGTTATATAGCAATCCTCTTTCCCCTGCTTCAAGTAAGCAGGCCTAGAGAAACAAATTCAGGTATTTTTTTTTTTTGTAACTGAGGACCTAGCAATGATTCTGTCTATATTTGAATACTGTCACTTACTATAGCTATTTGACCTTGCAAGTATAAAAAATAAAACCCTTTTTATGCTTCAGTCTTATCTTTCAAACCAAAATAATAGTAGTATCTAACTCTTAGACCCTTAGGGTTATTGTGTAGAAATATTTATATATCCACATATATATAGCTTGGTAACAATAATAATCCTAAGTAAGTATGTGTTAGCCATTATGATTAACTTTGACATGCTGGACATTAATAATAAGTATATATAAAAAGTATAATGATGCTAAAAGATTGAGAAGGTATAGGGGAGTCAGCCCGGTATATAAAGAAAGATTTATTCACTTAAGATTTATTCACTTAAGAAATCATTATTAAGTATTGCCATGTGCCAGAGCATGTGTGTGTGTGTGTGTGTGTGTGTGTGTGTATGTGTGTGTGTGTGTGTTTGCCCTTCAAGGTTAGGGGATACACATATAATATACACCTATAAAGTTATTTGCTTGGCTTTTGAATTTTAAATAACTCTGTTATAAAGTTACACTATTTATAGTATACATAAAGACACCTTTTGCCTCTTTCTCTTAAAATCTGAAGGCAGAGAAAAACAACTGAGTTTATTGAGTCATGTTTTCTTAGTCATAGTACCATCATAGATATGTTCCTTTAGTTAGTTCTGTAGGAGTCCTCCCTCTTCCATGTCTCACCTTAGCTTTGGATGGAGGTTGTACCATCCCTTTCTCACTGTGTCATATAGGATGTAGCTCATTGAAGAAGTCCCTATACTTGGAAACTACACTTAAATGTACCTTCTATAAAGGATCTAAAGTTCCATATAAGACAATGGGTAGCTATAGGCCAAGAGGAAACTGAAATAATTCTTAAAAACCCAAACCTAACATACTATGACAGACTCAGATTTCGGAAGTGTAAGCTCCAGTTTATAGTAAATAATGAAAGCAGATTGCCCTTAAAGAAGCTGTCACTTTGGTTATTGTTTTTCAGGGCTGGGGAGTGGTAAGGTGGACTTGTAATATGTTTTATTCAAGTCATCACTTAAGACTTAAAATATCTTTTTGCTAAAGATGACTAATAAAAATGAAATATGAAAGCTAATGTTCGGATGCCAGGTGCAGTGGCTCACACCTGTAATCCCAGCAATTTGGGAGGCCGAGGCAGGAAGATCACTTGAGGCCAAGAGTTCAAGACCAGCCTGAGAAACATAGTGAGATCCTATCTCTACAAAAAGTTTAAAAATTAGCCAGGGGTGGTGGCACATGCCTGTAATCCCAGCTACTCTGGAGGCTGAAGTGATAAGATAGCTTGAGCTCAGGAGTTTGAGGTTTTAGTGGGCCATGATTAAAGCACTGCATTCCAGCCTGGGCAACAGAGTGAGACCCTGTCTCTTAAAAACAGAAACAATAACAAAAACCTAAGTTTCGGAGTCAAGGTGGCAATTGATCAAAGTGGCACTATAGTGAATCCAATTCAATCTGTGCACTCACTTGATTACAGCAGCTGTGCTCCCTCTCATTACTTTCCAGATGAAGTCCAGAGCTCTCTTAGACTTATTTGGATGTGAGGCTCAGGGGACAGTGAAAGCTACCTACCTAGGGTTCCACTGCTTGAAGAACCCTTCATCCTAACTTGCCCTGTGGTAGCAGCAGAAGCAGAAGGTCCTAGCTCTCCCAGATCACAGACACTCACTTTCTGGTGACCTGCACAGCCACTTCCCAGAGGACTGATCCTTCCTTCACCACATGACACCAAGATGCTACTTGAGCCCACTTTCTCCCTTAGGCTAAAGGAAGCTTTCCTAGATTGTAGTTTGAAACTGTCAACACATAAAAGAACTAATTACATGCTTCCATCAGGAAAACACTTCCTACTTTCTCACAGTTATAGGAGGTAAACTAATTAAATATTTTCTACAGAATAAAGTTTTGTTTCTTTGTCTTTCTTGCAAATAACACATTCTCTGCAAAGAAGAAAAAAACAGTCATCTCTAGAGAAACTCTCTCTGTTTAGACATTTGCTCACAGCAATTAAAAGGGGCCTCTGGCTGACCAGGAAGAATCCAACTTGGGAAAATTACAAACCACATATTAACTACAGTGGTGTCAGTGCATTTTGGCATCCTTGTTTCAAAAGCAAAAACCAAAAAGCCACTCTTTTTGTTTTTTTGTTTTTGTTTTTCCTTGAAAAGCTTGCATTAATTCAGGAGGGTAACTTAATATCCATGACATCCTAACAGTGAGAGAAAACAGTAGAGAATCTTTTCCTAAAGTCCGAACAGAAATCAGATTGTGAATATGTGCTTGTGTGCAAAGGACTTCATCTGGAAAGTAATGAGAGGGAGCACAGCTGCTGTAAGCAAGTGAGTGCATAGATTGAATTGGATTCACCACAGTAATTAGTCTAAACTAGTACAGAGGAAGGACTAGAAAGAAGCAGGAGGCAAAAACTAAGGTCAGCATTTAGAGGATCTATTTCTCTGGGACAGAAAAAGTCAGAACAAATCCCAGAGACATTTCAGAATGGAACCTCCAATATGCAGTTGTCATTCTGATGTAGGCCACGGTTGTGAGGAAGGGGATAGGCACATGATGAAAGCCTTATTGATCCTATTACTCAGTCCTGGAACTTGCAGGGAGAAGAATGATTGGCCTTCTTGAGTATATTCTCAAGAAGTAGCTCATATTCAAGGGTAGGTAAGCTGTGATGAAAGAGAGGAAATAAGGCAATACAACTGAAACATTCTGTGTTCACATCTTAAGTTAGATGGAGGAGGTGGTTAAAGCAAGGCCCCTTTTGTTATGTGCGGGACCCCTCACCAACCAATGCCCAGGCTCTGCTGCAACTTAGCACTGTCTCTCAACTGATTTTCACTGTTATCTGAACCTGTCTATCTCTCTTTTAAGGCCATATTAATTTATCATCATAAAAAACAATTATCCACCTATGGTCACAGTGCTGACTTTTGGGGGAAAAGCTACAAGGCCCACTGATAGGATTAGGAGCAACCCAACTCAGTAAGAGTTAGTCAGGCAGATACAGATGATGTTTCAGAAGAGAAATTCCAACAAGAAGGAGCTCAATTCCCATGGTTTGGCAAAAGGCAGCAAACAAAATGATCCTCATATTTTCTTGATTCGATGAGGCCATGAATTGTGAAATGTGCCATATTAATATCAGATTTTCAGGATAGCAGGGTGAAGGGGAGAGAGCCACCCAATTAAAAATATACATCATTTGTAACATATTTTCTAATTTCATAAATATTTTTAAAAATATGCATCTTATAATGAGAAAATAAAGTACAGTTGACCCATGAATAAAGCAGGTTTGAACTGTGTGGGTTCACCTATTCACTGATTTTTTTTTCAATAAATACATTGGAAAATTTTTTAGAGATATGTGACAATTTGAAAAAAACAGACAACTGTATAGCCTAGAAATACTGAAAAATTAAGAAAAAGATATGTTGTGAATGCATAAAATACGTCTATTTTATCATTAAATTCTATAAAATATATACAAATTTTTTAAAGTTAAAATTTATCAAAACTTACACACACAAACACAGACCTTACACAGGGTCTGTGTGTCATTTGCAGTTTAGAGAAATGTAAACAAATGTAAAGATGCAGTATTAACTCACAGTTGCATAAAATTAACTGAAGTACATACTGCACAACTGTAATAATTTCATAGCCACCTCCCATTGCTACTGGGGTGAACTCAAGTGTTGCAAGCATTGGCTTAAAATGCGGAGTGACCTTGAGCAGTGCATCTCTCCAGTAAACTGTATATTGCAGTAAAAAGTGATCTCTTGCAGTTCTCACATATTTTTCATCATTTAGTACAGTATCTTAAATCTTGAATAACAACACCGTGGTTCCCATATGTAGTGCTATTAGTGATGCTGGAAGTGTTCCCAAGAAGTGGAAAACAGTCATGGCATTACAAGAAAAAGCTGAATTTTTTGATATGTACCATAGAGTGAGGTCTGCAGCTGCAGTCGCCCTCCATTTCAGACAGATAATTCATCTTGTAAACAGATAGCATAAACTCACAATTGGTAAATACAGTACATTACTATAAATGTATTATTTTAAATAATTTTCTTAACATTTTCTTCTCTTTATCTTACTTTATCGTAAGAATATAGTATATAATGCACATAACATACAGAACATGTGTTACTCTATTATTTATGTATGTATCGGTAAGGCTTCCAGTCAACAGTAGGCTATTAGTGGTTAAGTTTTTGGATACTCAAAAGGTATATGCAAATTTTTGACTGCATGAGGTAACAGTGTCCCTAATCCCCTCTTTGTTCAAGGGTCAACTGTAATTACATCCACAAAATAAAAGATTAAGTACAATAGCCAAGGGAAATTGGGTTCATTCTCTCATTTATTTACTTTTCTTATATGCCAGGCTCATGCTGTGTTCTGGAATTACAAAGCTGAACAAAGCAAAAAATCCCTCAGCCTGAGGTGAAGACAGACATGTAAACAAATTTAAAAGGGACCTCTGAGAGACAGTGCAACTCAGTGGTTCAAAACCTGACTGGCTATGTTCAGGTTCTAAGTGTGCCATTTATTAGCTGGGCTTCAGGGTGTTACTAAACCTGTATGCTCCTGTTTCATCAGCTATAAAATGAAGGGGTAATAACTGAACTTATCCTTGTAAAGTAGTAGGAAGAATTAAATTAGTTAATGTATGTAAAATGCTTAATGGTTTTGGACACATAATAAAAGTTGTCTCAATATTGCTATGTAAAGGATGCAACAGGATTAGAGCCTATAACTGTGCATGGAAAGAGTCCAGGGAAGGCCTTGCAAAGAGGTGTGAAGAAGGACTGAAGGAATACGAATTCATTAGGCAGATGAGAGAGAGAAAGATTTTATTGTTGGGATGCCATGAGAAAGCATGTCACATTTTAGGAACCTAAAAGAGAAGATGAAATCCAGCAAATGAGACAAACTAGATAAAGTTACTTTGGATCATGAGATGATTTTGCATCAGAGTAGTTTGGATGTAGACAACAAAACCAAATTCTTGCCAACTTAAGCCAAAGAGTAGAGGAACAAGGAAAAGATGCTTTATGAGAAGGAAGTGGATGGCATACAGAAGCAAAGAAAACATTGAATGAGCATGTTTTTGAAAAAATCAAGGATAGTTAAAGGAATTTAGATAAAACAGTAATCCTCCCTTTACCCTTGAGAGATACATCCATCTGAAGACCCCAGGTGGATGACTAATACCACGGATAGTACCAAACACTATTTATGCTATGTTTATTCTTATACATGCATACCTATGTTAAGGTTTATATATATATATATATATATATATATATATATATATATATATACACACACACACACACACACACATATTTTTTTTTTCAAGACAGCAGATTGAAGGCATTGTTAGCATACCTCTCCCACTTGGAAAGACAAAATAGTATGGAGAGATTCACATTGTGAACTTTTTTCCAAGAAGCAACACAGGAACTTAACAGGAAAACTGAAAGAAATCACACGTTTGAAAGAAGCAGTGGGCTGCAGCCTACACCGTGAGCCAGTCAAAAAACTATGAGTCCTGAGAGTATTACAGGGAAATAAACTGCCTCTGGGATATACATTCCCATCAGAGAACCTGGCAGTCCAGGCCATGGGGAGGCCTTAACCCTGCCCAGCATAGGAGCTGATTTAGTGAGCGGTGGGGAGTATGTGAGGAGTGGCATTGGGACATGCTTTGCATGTACTCCCAGTCTCTAGTGGGGATGGAGGGAAGCCATTCCTGATCCTACCTCATAGGTAATCTCCCAGAAATTGGTTAGGTAGCATAGGCGGTAGTCACAGGTTGAGAGAAGCTCTCAACTGAGATTCACAATATTATCTCAGGTGGGGAGAAACTTCCTTGGCCAGAACTGAAGGGCAAGTGAGAAGTGTGCTACAGCCACAAATGCAAAAGCTGGTGGCAGACCAAGAGGTGCATGGCCTGAAAGCCCCAGTTGCTGTCTCCCTAGGGAGGATTTATGGCATGGGGCACTTTTGGGTTCTGAGCACACACTGCCTGGAACCTAGCTAGCTGCTGCTGGTAGAATGCTGCTGGAGTAAGAACTGCCTTGCTACATATGTGGGAGCTAACCAGGAGGTTGTGAGTCTGTCCATAGGACCTGTTCATTACTACTATACCTGGCATTTGAGAAAGTAAACACGTTAAGGCTATTTATAACCAAGGAATTTTGCAAAGTCTATGTCACTCCCTGCCACCCCATCACAGCTGGTGCTGTTACCCACCGCTAGGAGACTTGAGGACAGGTCATATTACTGGCCTTGCTAGAGATTTAGATATCCAAACAGAAGAAGCTCAAAGAACTCCTGGGAGATAAATTGCTAAAAGGATATCACCAGGGTATATATTCATCAGGCTATCTAAAATCAACATGAAAGAAAGAATTCTAAGAGCAGTGAGACAAAAGCATCATGTAACCTATAAAGGAAAACGTATCAGACTAACAGCAGAATTCTCAGCAGAAACATTACAAAGCAGAAGGGCTTGGGGTCCTATATTTAGCCTCATTAAACAGAATTACTGTAAGCCCGAAATTTTGTATCCAGCAAAACTAAGTTTTATAAATGAAGAAATAAGATCTTTTTCAGACAAGCAAATGCTGAGGAAATTTGTCACTACCAGACCACTTCTATTAGAAATGCTGAAAGGAGTTCTAAATCTTGAAACAAAAGGTCAATATTCACCAGAATGGAACTCCTGAAAGCATCAAACCCATATGGCCTAGAAAACAATAACAAAATGAAACAAAAAAAACAACAACAAAGTATCTAGGTAACAATCAACGTAACGACTGGCACAGTACCTTGCATCTCAATATTAGTGTTGAACATAAATGGTCTAAATGCTCCACTTAATAGATACAGATTGGTAAAATGGATTAAAAAATCACAAGCCAAATATCTGCTATCTTCAAGAGACTCACCTAACACGTAAGGATTCTTATAGATTCAAGGTAAAGGAGAGGAAAAAGATATTCCATCCAAATAGAAACTAAAGCAAGGAGTCACTTACTTTAAAGCAATAATAGTAAAAAAAAAAAAGAAGCAAAGAAGATTATTACATTACATAACGATAGAATATAATGATAGAATGATTCCTGCAACAAGAAGATATTACAATCCAAAATACATATGCATCTAATTCTGGAGATCCCAAATTACCACTAGACCTGAGAAGAGAGATAGAGAGCCACACAATAATAGTGGGGGACTTCAGCATTCACTGACAGCACTAGAAAGATTATCCAGGCAGAAAGTCAGCAAAGAAACAATGAACTTAAACTTCACTCTAGAACAAATGGATGTAACAGATATTTACAGAACATTCTATCCAAGAACTGCAAAATATACATTCTTCTCATCAGTATATAAAACATTCTCCAGGATAGAGCATACAATAGGACACAAAACAAGTCTTAATAAATTTTTAAAATTGAAATTATACTAATATGATTTTATGGAAGCTGCAAAAAAATAAAATATTAATACCAAGGAATATACTTAACCAAGAAAATGAAAGATTGCTACAGGGAGAACTACAAAACACTGCTGAAAGAAATCGTAGATAACAGAAAAAAATGGAAATACATCCCATGCTTATGGAGCAGAAAGAAAAATATCATGCAAATGACCATACTATGCAAAGCACTCTGTAGATTCAATGGAATTCCTATCAAACTACCAACATCATTTTTCAGAGAATTAGAAAAAACAACCATGAAATTCATATGGAATCAAAGAAGAGCCCAAATAACCAAAACAATCCTAAGCAAAAAGAACAAATCTGGAGACATCACATTACCTGACTTCAAATTATATCACAAGACTACAGTTACCAAAACAGCATGGTACTGGTATAAAGCAGATACATAGACCAATGGAACAGAACAGAGAACCAGAAATAAAGCCAAATACTTACAACCAACTGTTCATCAACAAAGCATATAAAATATAAATTGGGGAAAGGACACTCTATTTAATAAATGGTTCTGGAAAACTGGATAGCCACATGTAGAAAAATGAAACTCAATTCCTATATTTTACCATATTAAAAAAATCAACTGAAGATGGATTGTAGACTTAAATCTATGACCTAAAAACATAAGAATTCTAGAAGACAACCTGGGAAAAACTCTTCTTGGCATTGGCCTGTTAAAGCAAACTAAACATGGCCTGAGAAGGACTCTGTATTTCTATATCTGAGCCCTTGTGGATGAACTGCAACCTAGCTTTTAATAGGTAGACAAGACTGAAAACCTAACTTAGGAGTATGTGCCTGTAACAATCGCTGAGTTTTGGCCAATCCTAGCAGCTGTACTTTAACCATTCATACACTGCTGAGTGTTCAAACTGTGTTGAAATAAGGCAAACACTGAGCTATAACCAATCCAGCCATTCTGTAGCTCACTTCTGATTTCTGTACATCATTTCCTTTTTTTTGGTCTATAAATCTTCTTCCACAACGTGGCTGCACTGGAGTCTCTGTGAATCTGCTGTGATTCTGGAGCTGCCCAATTCACCAATTGTTCATTGCTCAATTAAATTCCTTTAAATTTAATTTGGCCAAAGTTTTTCTTTAATCAGATGGTGTCAGAAGCAGCAACTGAAGTAGAGCTTCTAGCGACCCCCAGGAGCACTGAGTGAACAAGCAAGGTACCTGCAGGACCCATTTGTGTCCACTGATGTCTCAGAGTGGCTGGGGATCATGAGTAAGTGCTCTCTCGGATTTCAGAGCCACATATTTGTGTTTTGAGCCATTGGAGTTTCTTTGAGTAAATTTCTGATCCAAACTGGGTTTGAAAGTTGTGACAGCAACTGGGCTGGGTCCAGGAATGGATTTGATCTGGGAATTAACTGGCTTGGATCCAATTAGAGACCTCTTACATCTGACTGGGTCAGAAAGGAACTGGCAGTTAGCAGTAATATAGCAGGAGTCATAAAATACGGCTTTTGAAAATTCACAGGGATTTTTGTGTCCTACTCCTTTGTTTCATTTTTCTTGCATGCCTAAGTAGGAAAAATTATTGGCTAAGTTAATCGGGAGAACCTAAGAGTAAAGCCAATATTTTAGGTAAAATGGGATCCTTAATCTCTTGAAAACTGAGTTCCTTCTGGTCTATGCATTAGGTCTTGGATGCAGTGAAGTCTTACAGAAATGGTAAAATCTTACTAAAGATAACTTACAGTGTAACATTCTGAATGAATTACAATGCATTGAAGTACATTTAAAAATAAGGGCTCTTGGTAAAGTCCCCTTTGGCTAAGAACGGGTTTGGCCCTATGGGATGTTAACTGTTATTCTCTTTGGATTAATCTGCCTTCCACTCTTTGCTGATGGCTAACGGTGACAGGATTAGGCATGTACAGGATTACAGGACATGGTGAGCTTTTTCCTTCCTAAAAGGGGAAACTTGAGAGCTGATGGGATTGCTGGAAAAGATCCTGTCACAACCAACAAGCAGCCACCGGAACTTTTCAGTGTCGCTGCAATGGGTGGGTCTTTCTCTGGCCTCCCTGAGGTCTTCACTTCCCCTTCCTGCCACAGGTAATGCTTTTTTTTCTCTCTCTCTCTTATCTTTTTTTTATTACTCAGGGCAACCATGTTGCCCAGAGACCACATGTTGAAACTCCTAGTCAGAGGTTGGATTAAAGATGGCAGGGCCCATCTGAGGGTAAATTTAAGCCTTGCCATTTGATATTGGGTGCTAAGCAAAGTGACAAATGTCTATGTCTTGTCAAATGTATTTTGCTCTGGCCAGAATGAAAAAAGATAATTTTGTTTTATGATGTGGCTTGGCCCCCCAGGGGATGGTGCAGCAAGTCAGGTCACTAGGGCTGCTCAGGGAAAGAAAACCCAGAAGCCTGGCATGCTGGCAAAAGGGTAAGAATTTCTTACCAGTCAGACTTCTGGCCTCTGACTCTCTCTCTGTGCAAACCAGTTGAATGAATGGTAAAAATCACTGTTTATCTCTTCTGTACAGTTTGGATTAATACAAAAAAAAAAATCTGAGTCTGGTCTTAAGCTATAGTGAATCTGGTGTGCTTTGTGTGGCTTTCTGTATTGTTCTGTCACAAAGAGGGGTGGGTACCTTGGGATAAAATGTGTGCCTAAAACCCCATGTGCCTGCTGTTCAAGACAGCCCAACAAACTGGTCAGTTATGTCCTTGGGAGCTTGACCTTGTAACTATGTGGCTGTGCTTTCTCTTTTCACAATGGTGGCCTGGGTTCAGGTTTCAATCCCTAGCTTAGGGGATGAAACTTTCTAATTGATATTTGGGTGACCTTTGCCATTTTAAAATTATAGTCCCCTCTACAAACTGTCTTGAATTTCCCTGTCTCAAAGCACCTGTGAGGTTACTTTCAATAAAGTTAAAAAGCCAGAAATATTGACCATTTGGCCTGGCTAAAGTCAAGTAATAAGAATGTTTAAAAGGACTTTATTAAAGAGTGTTATGGTTAAAAGTCAGCTTAATTAAAAGTGGATATTCAGGCTCTAACAGCCTGAGACTCCTTGGAAAAAACAGGAGGCACCAGAGACCCTTTCCTGGACCTGTTTTTCCAAGGACTCCATCGGAAAGCCAATAATCCAATTAAGAAAATTAATAACTGGCAAATGAAAAATTTTACAACTACTGTAGTAATCTTCTGTCTGTCTAGGTAGTTTTATATACATATTGTGTGTGTAATGTTTATATGTGAAAGAGTTTTAACTAATTGGTTTAATAATAATAAGTGCTTAAATCAAATATTTTGTCAGAAATGTAAAAAGTATAATGCCTTTTATTTAGTTCATGTAACTTTAGTATTCTTTGGGAAGTAAAGACAGTTTAAAAGATTACTGGTAAAATTAAAATGTTTTCAAAAGTGTAAATATTTGGTTTAAATTATGCAGGTCAGATGTTAAGTTTGCTAAATGCTTTAAGGTCATAAACTGCTTCTTTGACTTTTGAAAATTGTTGAATTTATTTTGGAGACATTAAATTCTAAGTAAGCCCTGGGGACATGTGAAATTAGCCATGCCCCTTAGCTATGCAAAGAAGGCATAAAAGAAAAGAGATTGTATATAAGGAAGGATCTTTATGGTAAATTCTGGTCCTAAAGCTAAAGTAAAATGACTGTTTGTTTAAAAGAGAGATGTTTAGGACAAGTCAGAAAGTCCAAACATGTCATAGATGGTCAATGTAAGCCCATTTATAAAAGGATTTATAAAATAACATTTATGCACCAAAAGTGAAAGTTACTAAGCATTATCATTATAACATGTAATTGGGACTACTGAAAAAATAGGTTTACATGCATGGTGTATGAGGAGAATGAAATGTGTTTTTGGTAAGAGATTATAAGAAGGCATGAGAATGTAAATTTTTGCCTAGTTTAAAGGGTTAAATGATTGTGTTAAATTAAATAAAGCTGAAGGTTAAAACAAGTTGTGGAAGGTTTGTAAAAATTAACCTTGTAAAAGGAATTCTATGTGTGAAAATATTGACTAAATTTAAAAGGGTATTATTTGGTTTTACTGTAAATTGAACATCAAAATAAAAGCACAAGAGAGTTTTCTTAAAGCACTAATCTGCTCTTTAACAAAAATTTATAAAGGGTTATAAAAGGTTTATAAAAATCTTGCCATATGATCAAACTGATTAAGATTGGGTAGACTTGTCTATGAGGTTTTATTAAAAATTGGGATTGACATTAATAGTCTGCTAATGCAAGGGTGAAATTTGGCTTTCTTTCTTAAACAAGATTTTCAAGTAATATTAAAAGATAAGATAATGAAAGAGTTTTGTTTGCCTTTTAAATATACTACGAAAGAGAAAAGAAAAAGAAGGGAAAGACAAAAGACAGATTGTGTGGAAAGCTAAGTCTTCCTTCTATCAATGAGTAAAGGTTTTTGCCTTTTTAAACATTTCTGAGTCATCATTTTGACTAAATGAATGACTTATGGTGACCTGGAATTCCATTTCATAATATCAAGTGTTTTAAATCTTTAACATATTTAATAGGTTTCCCAAAATCAAATTTCAGCTTCAAAATGGTCTTTTCTGACCCCTTAACTTTGTAATGCTACAGACGGCATCCAAAAGAGAGGTAAACAGAATTATTTAACATGTTATGTTACATGGGAAGCATTGTCAAAATAAAAATAATGTTTAATCTTCAAGTTATATTTTAGTGAATGATATTAATATATGTTCCAAAATTGTATGGGATTTCTAAAATCCTAATATGCCTGAGTATATGCTATCAGTCATAATCATGGTTATTATGTTAAGTTATTGTGCACCACAGAAATAACCAAATTTCCTTGTATAAAACTGCTAACCCAAGTAGAACAAAAAAATTAACTAAATGTCAAGAAAACACTTTGCCAGATTTTCACGTTAAACCAGGCAATACTGAAATTGTTTACATATACAATTTGAACTCCATGGTCTAAGTCAACTTACCTATAATGACCCACTAGTTATCAATGCTATGCACCTAAATTGGAGAAACAATGAGTATTCAAGAGGACATAAGTCCAGTGTTAAGTATGGACTCATGGAGAACCAGGGCACCCTCCTTGTCCTTCCTGAGTCCTTAAAACTTGTGTTATTAAAGGTTCTGCATTCCACAATTCATCATGGAAAAAAATAAAATGATTTAAATTGAATATATTGATATGGTGACTTACAAATTGTGAAAGTAGTTTAAAACCAATGTTTGGTTCTATATTCCTGGGAAGACAATCAAACCTTCAGGTATATTTGGCTGCCTGATGGGTCATTTAAACATTTATAAAGATATTTTGTTCAACTGTCATTTTCAATCATGTTTTTTGTTATAAAAGTTAATTATTATGTCACAGTATATTTTCACCAGGTAAATAAAGCTTTTTATGGTTCACTGAGGACAATCAATTCCTTCACAATCTAGAACCTGAAGATTGAATATTCTGTGACCATCAGAGAAAGACTCTCCTTGCCATCCACACTGCAACAAAACTTTGGAACCTTGTACATTGGATTCATAACCAAACAACTGAGAAGGGTCCCTCCATACTCTTGGAATTGTACACCCATTGGAACCCTTAAGGTAAAATGAACCAAGAAAGTTTCTCCCCAGAAGAAGATGGAATACTTGATGTGAACAGCTTTTCCCAAGATCACGAATCAAGACTTCTACTATCATGAGACTCTTATCTTTGAATATTTTTTACTTGTTTATGCTTCTATGAATAATAGAAATGGAAAGGGGGTCTATTATGTGCACTTAGAGGGTATATTTTTATTTGTGAAGGATTTTGCACCCAGCCTTATACATGAATAACCTTATACTTTGATAGATAAAAGATGAAGGCCCCATGTAGGTGAGAAACTTTAGTGGTACATACATTGCCTCATAATCAGTCAAAACTCCTCTTAACCCACATCATGGGTTAAAGAGAACATTGCAAGAAGCCCTTTATTCTTCTAGAAGGACACCATTTATTAGGTCCTTTTTCCATGGTTTAAAATAAAAGAGGCAGTAATTAGAAATGCATCCCTCATAAGAGGCTCTATAGCAGATTCTACTATAAAGGCTATCATTACACAACAGAGTTTAAATTATCTTGTGAAAGTTATGCTAACAATAGAGTTGGCTAAAAAGAAAAATACTTGTGCAGTTGTTGGCACTTGTGGCTTATGGAGAAATAACATCAAATGTAGATTATAAAAATTCAGTTGTAGGGGATTAATGAAAAGACCACTTAGTCAAGCAAGTAGACTCTTCATCCAGCTCATTCTTTAATCTATTTAATTTTAGGTGGTTTGCTTTATGGGGACCCTGGCTAAGGAGCATACTCCAAACTCTTGGTATTATTATCTTCCCAATAGTCTAATAATAGTCTCCCTGATGTGCTATATTCTCTTAAAAATTTTAAATGTTTGCATGCAGCCATCAGTAGAATGTCAAATGGTCTCTCTTCAACTGGAATGATAAGAGCTGAAAGGAATATGTGCCCATAAGGGCACCATAACCTATGAATGATGTGCTGAGACTGGAAACCCAAAATAATGGCAACAGAGAGTGGTGCTAAGGCCCTAAATTTTGGTCACACTCTCACCTAAGTAAGAACCCAACGAAAAAAGGTGAACTTTTAAAAGAAAATTATAGGAGGCCATTGTTTTGGACTAAGCTCATGCACTAGGACCCAACAGGCCAAACTGAACTAAAATAGAGTTACTCATGCTAAACGTGACATAATCAAACTAAGACTTTAAGGAAACATGTAGATCCTAGAACAGACTTGGTTTTGTTTTTCTTCTGTAAATAGAACGTTCCAGCAAGAAAGTTACCCTCTACTCAGCCCTTGTTCTTACCTTTTGCAAAACTCACTGTTCTACTATTTCCCAGTGGGTTTCAAGACCAAATAAGTACATTTACAATGGTGATAGTGACATCAATAACTGAAGTTTTTGTGAATCTCTCAAAACTGAGAAAATGACCAAAAAAGGGGAATTGTTAAAGAGAACTAAATATGGCCTGAGAAGGGCTCTGTACTTCTATATTTGAGTCCTTGTGGATGAACCGCAACCTAGCTTAATAGGTAGATAAGATTGAAAACGTAACTTAGGAGTATGTGCCTGTAACAATAGCTGAGTCTTGGCCCATCCTAGCAGCCATACCTCAACCATTCATACACTGCTGAGTGTTTAAACTGTGTTGAAATAAGGCAAACACCAAGCTGTAACCAATCCAGCCATTCTGCACCTCGCTTCTAATTTCTGTACGTCATTTCCCTTTTTTTTTGTCTATAAATCTTCCACCACATAGTGGCATGGGAGTCTCTGTGAATCTGCTGTGATTCTTGGGGCTGCCTAATTTGTGAATCATTCATTGCCCAATTAAACTCCTTTAAATTTAATTTGGCTGAAGTTTTTTTTTGTTTGTTTTTTGTTTTTTTTTTACTCAGGCCTAGGCAAAAAATTTGACTAAGGCCCCAAAAGTAAATGCAACAAAAACAAAAATAAATATATAGGATCTAATTAAACTCAAATTAAGCCAAATTCCATACGTTCTCACTTGTAAGTGGGAGCTAAGCTATGGGTACACAAAGACATAAGTGGTATGATGGAATTTGGAGACTCAGGATGGGGGAGAAAGATAGGGGAGTGAGGGATAAAAAAAACTACATATTGTGTACAATGTACACTACTCAGGTGATACATACACTAAAACTCAGACTTCACCTTTATACAATTCATCCATGTAACCAAAACCACCAGTATCCCAGTTCATCCATATAACCAAAAACCACCAGTATCCCAGAAACCATTGAAATTAAAGTATATGTTTATATTTTTTACATATATGTTTCATATATATAAACTTTACATATGTATAAAGTTCAATTTATACATTACACACAGTAAAAGATTAACAGCTATTAATAAAGTACAACAATTATATTAATAATAATATGCTATAATAAAACACATGAATGTGGTCTCTCTCTCAAAATACCTTTTTGTGCTGTATTCACCCTTCTTGCGATAATGAAGTAAAGTGAATAATATAGGTATTGTGCTGTAGCATTAGGCTACTACTACCTTCTGAAGCAACCTGAGAGGAAGGTTTATTTGCTTCTAATGACCCTGGTTCATTGAGCCATGATGATGTTAATGGTTGGACATTAGTAGCAGACAACGTTTATGACCATTAGGCAGACAGCATCTACATCATGGAATCACTGGATGAAGGAATGATTCACGTCTGAGGGGTTTCAGCAGAAGGACACAAGGTTTCATCACTCTACTGAGAACTACACACAAGTTAAAACTTATTAATTGTTTATATTTGTAATTTTCCACTGAATATTTTCAGACCATGACTGACCATAAGAAACTGAAACCACAGAAAATGAAACCACAAATAAGGATGGGCTACTGTAGGAATAAATGGACAAACCCCTTAGAGTGCCTGAATCTACAATATGTCAGCAAAAGAACATACAATATATGCCTGAAGTAAATCACCTTCAAGTATGTTCAATCATTCCTTCTCTTTATTCAAAATTGAAATTTCCAAAAGATAATTGCCTAACTTTGTCAGGGCAGGGAAGAACATCTTAAAAAACAGTCCCCCAAACCTGCTGATATTCCCCCAATGTAACATCTGTTGTTTGGCTTCCAAGATAACTGAGGATAGATACCCCACAAGCAAAGAGACCCAGAAGAGTGTTGGATGCTTGGCCAAGGAGTTTGGTCTTCATCTTATAGGCAGAGGAAAGTCATTGGAAAAATAAAGAATGGAGATAATCCACACTTCTGTTCTCTTTGGGAACATGATACACTCTGGGAACTGTCAACAAATAAAATCATAAATGAATGCAATATACAAATATGATATACAATTCTCATGACATTTATTGGTGAGCAATCTGGATGTTAGAAAGAGGAATGAAGTTAGAAGTGATTCGTTGAATACAATTTCATTTTGTAGGTAACTATGCAGAGAAGCAACATCTGTAGCTTTCCCTTGGTCACAAGTTTACCTACTGGCATTCAAGATTTAGGACTAACTTTCTTTGGTTATTATATGACACCATCATGCTGAGCCATTGTGATAAAAGCCTGTGTTAATGTACCTTTCTTCAGTAAAATACTGCTAACACAGATCCTATTGTGACTTGGATCATGTCTACAGTATTCATAATGTTGGGCATTTCTCTCACTATTACTTCAAATGCTGAAGATGTAATGTTTCATCTTTCATTTCCTCATTTATTCAGCAAGGACCTAGTGAGCATCAGATGCTATGTTGGCTGAGGGTACAAAGATAATAGTAACGGTATTGATAATAATAATATCAACAATAATAATAGAGAACACTTACAAGGTGCCAGACAATATTCTGAGTGCTTTTCATGTGTCAATTCATTTAATCCTCATAAAAAACTGTGAGCAGGGATGGGGAGTGACTGCTGATGGGTTCAAGGTTTCTTTGGGGGATGATGAAAATGTTCTAAAATTAGATTGTGGGGTTGGTTGCACTAATCTGTAAACACACGAGAAAACACTGAGTTGAACACTCTAAATGGGTGAATTTTATACCATGTGAATTATATTTCAGTAAAGCTCTTAATAAATAAAATTGAAACCCAGAAGATAGATTATTGGCCCCACAATGCAGATAAGTAATGTAAGGCACAGAGAGGTTCCATCATTTGTCCAAGGTCAAAAAGCTGCTAAGACACAGTGCTGGGATTTAAATCCAGGCAGACTCAGAATCTATACAATATATATACAGTCCTTTACCTGAAAGAATTCAAAATATGGGGCATCTTTACAGAAAATGAAGCATACATATATAGCCCTTGTATTTAAGTTTGCAGTTCCATTAAATACACATTTGGAGAAAAAGAAAAAGTATATAAAAGAAAGCCAATGGAACGCAGAGTACTGAATATCAGGGCATGTGCCATTATGTCCAAAGCCTGATTCTCCTCCTGAAGATGGTGTGATCAGGAAAAAGTTTCATAAAATCAGTTGAAGAAAAGAAGGTAAAGAGAGCAGTTTACTCAGTGAGGGTTAACATGACAAGCATAAGCTGGCCTGTGTGTGGACACCCTTCTCCAGGAAGTCCTAGCACCTGGAGGAACACACAGGAAACAAACGGATGACTGTCGGTGAATGACACTCAGCTAGTTAAATAGTAGCTTAGGTTGAATTCCAACTTTCTATACTTTAGATTGACTCAACTTTAGGCCAGAAAAGAAGGCAAAAGAGCTGCACAAGATAATCTGAGATATGCCGGCATTAAATGATTTGGTGAGCACCTGGTGTTAATGAGGCCACAGCTCCAGGCTTCTACAGGTCAACTAGTTCTTACACAAAATCTTTTTCAAGAACACAGACTCTGGCTGTCTTGAAAATATATTTAAGTGGTTAAAAAAAAGAACTGAATAAGAGAAAATGGGTGGCTGAGCTCGAATTCTTTTCAACTCTAGGAAAAACTCACAGTGCATTCCTACTGATGGTGAGCTAAGGACAAAGCATTCCCTTAATAGTATGCATTCAACCATTAACAGATTGTTAACACCACAGTGTAGCACACATAGGAAATACTTAAACCAGAATGCAGTAACCAAATTTCAGTTCTATAAACTTGCAGTCTGCTTCAAATTCTACTCAACTGTATTTATGCACCAAGCAATGCACTAATTGTTGGATAAATAAGGCACATGACCTTTTGTGCCAAAAAAGCACACAGTATGTTTCTAAACTCCTCAAAATTTTTAGCATGACTGTATTATTACTTAGTTGAATATTTTTCTCATTTGGTAATGAATTATGAGTGTGATATTCATTAGGTCCCAAATAGTGCTCTTCTTATCCACTAAAAGAGCTACATAAAAAATACAAAAGTTGTAGCACTATTCACAATAGCCAAGATATGGAATCAACCTAAGTGCTCATTAACAGATAAACAGATAAAGAAAATGTGGTATATATACACAATGGAATATTATTTCACCATAAAAAGAATGAAATACAGTCATTTGCAACAACATTAATGGAACTGGAAGACATTACGTTAAGTGAAATAAGCCAAAGACACAAAGGCAAATGGCATATGTTCTTACTCATATGTGGGAGCCAAAAAATAGGCTGGGAAGAATAGTGGAGAGGAAGGGATAAAGAGAGGTTGCTTAATGGGTACAAAAATACAGTTAGAAAGAAGGAATATGATCTAGTATTTGGTAGCACAAACACTTAGGGTGACTTTAGCTGACAATAGTTCATTGTATATTTCAAAATAACTAGAAGAGTAGAATTGGAATGTTCCCAACACAAAGTAATGATAATTGTTTGAGGTGATGGGTATCCCGACTACCCATATTTGATGATTTTACATTGTATGCTTGCATCAAAGTGTCACATATGTTTCAAAACATGTACAACTATAATGTATCCATACAAATTAAAAATAAATTAGTTAAAAATGTAAAGGCAGATTTTCTTACTAAAATTCAAAAACTGCCTTTATATAAATTACAGAAGAAAATAAATTTTAAATAGGGTGATAAATCCCAAATAATTTATATTTAGTTTGTGAATGTTCAAAGTACACACACACACACACAGAGATGTTCTAATTCAGATATGAGCCCTCTCTGAGTCCAATTTCTCTATCCACCACAAACTTTACACTTTCTTCTGTTAGCCTACTTATATATGCATAAAACTAGTTGACCTGTAGAGGCCTGGAGCTGTGGACTCATCAACACCAGGTGCCCACCAAATCACATAATGCCTGCATATCTCTAATATATTAGAGGCAGGAGAACTAAGTAGATAAAAGCTCAGGTATCCATAAAATGTAATATCTAAACTAGGACAATGTTGAAAATGAAGAAAGCCATAATGATTACAGTGGGACAATAGAAGGAAACTGGGACTGGGCAAATTGAGACATTAGAGTCACCCTGTTAAAAGTCTGTGCTGAGTTCTGAGGTCACACTCTGCTAGTAGTTACAGAGAAACAGCTGAAGGCTTTTCAGTAGTGTTGTTAAATGACCAGAACTTCAGGAAGCTTAGCATAGAAGTGGGTTATGGCTCGATTGGAGCAGAGAGAGACTGAGGCTAGGAAAGCCCATGAACATTTTTATGACACCAGTGAAGACATAAGGAAAGGCCAAGCCACGATGGCAGCAATAAAAAGAGAAAACCTATATGAGACATTATCTAAAATCACAGTTAAAGCAGTTAAAGAAGATATACAAGTTGTGACACTGGTCCAAGTAGTTATAAACTTTTGAACACATCTCAAGGGACTTGATAGGTAAAGGTCAGGCATGGTAGAGCAATTGCCAGCAGGAGAAACCAAGGTGAGATCAGATTCCAGGGCCAAAGCTGTTTGCTTCATACTCATTTTTTTCATACTTCCTGTTCATCTGAGTGCCAGGATCACAGGTGTGTGCTTCTCTCCATGGAGAACTCCACGGGGGGTAGTAAACATCCCCATTCTGTTTACTACCATGGAAGGCATAGGTAAGCCAAGAGGTTCTGTCACTAGTGGGGTAATAAAATGCCACCAACAATTGCTCCAGACACCACTTGGTGGCACCAGTACCCTGAAATGATTGAATGCAACCTGCTTATCTTGTTCTTCCATGGGAAATTCATATAAACCTTCAGCCAACCCTCAAGTTCAGTTTTTTCCAGGATTATTTGAGTTTGTCGGAACCGTCACATCCTCCTTTATCGTTATCCATGGAGATTCTGGTAGAAGATGAGAATGTCTTTATTTTAATGATCTCTTATTATTTCAAGTATTCCTTTGAATGTACACACACAGAATTTTGCATAAATATGACCATTTCTTACTGGATTTTGCCTATATTAGATTCTTCCCTTTTTGTTTAGCTTCCTCACCTACCATCACCACAATTCCCCCAACCCCTTCCAGAAAACCCACCTTAACAACCTGGTATGTATCTGTTCATATTTTTTCCATCATATAACCTTATACAAATGGATAGATAGACTATAGAGAGACAAATGAATACATACAAAAGTTGTTTTGGTCATTGATTCATAATGTAGACTCATATGTTCTTCTATACATGTTACTTTTCTATCTCAACAATACCAGGTGGTAATTCTTCAAAGTCAACTGGTATTGCTCCATTTTGCTCTTTTGAGTGGCTATATTATATTCTATGGTATAAATATGCCTTAATTTATTCACCAACAGTCCCTATTGAAGGGCATTCACTTGGTTTTATTTTTGCCACATTAAATAATGCTGCTGTTGTCTATATCCTTATGCACTGGTACGGACGTAAGTATATATTTTTTTAATTTATGAAATGTTGCCAAATTTACTTTCAAAAAGCTGCTTAAAATTCCCATTTCCCCAGCAACGTATGAAAGTACTCCTTCCCTCACATCTTCACTTGCTATGTACAGTTTTGCTTTTTACTTTTTCTCAGCTTGATGGGTGTAAAATGATAACTTATTATTATTTTACTTTTTGTTTTTCTGTTTGTGATTTTTTTTAGCATCTTTTCAGGTTGTTGGGCTATTTTGATTTGATTCTTCACAGCATTTGCCCAAAGCAGAGATTTTTTAAAAAGACCTCTACTTAATAAAGAAGCTAGAAGAATATTGCTAAAATATATTTTAGAAAGTAGAAAATATGATTTATTATAGTCACTAATATCCATATGAAATATCTAACACACACTAAAAGCATTGGAATGCCAGAAAATAATCTTGTAAGTACTATTTAATTTGAAACGTCTCCTCTGAAGACAGAATGTGCCTATTTTTCTCTTCATAAGGAATTGTCTCTTTCATAGTGTTTTACTTCTGATCGGACAATGTACTTTGCTGTGTATGCTTAAGTAGGATTAGGTATTAAATAGAACCAGTTCCATTTATTTGATTGCCATTCCAAATACTTGCTTTAAAAAAGAAAGAACAAAAAATCAGTAGGGAAAGAAATTGTATTTTTAAGCTTCTAAGAAGATTTTATAAACAATAGAGCCCAGAGAACAAAAAAAAGCCATAAAATGACTTGACAGTGTCCTTTTAAGTGAACATATGTGAGTTTTATGCATCCATATGTGTTCACATATGCCCTACATATGCACAGCCAGCTGCTAGCCGGCCAGATTGTTCAGTGTGTATGTTTACTGGAAAACAAGCCCAAAGTGTTTGGTCTCTTTGTTAGAGAAACAGCTCATAATTTCAAGTATACAAATGTCAGTTGTTTCTCATTTCTTTTTCTTCCAAGCCAAATGAGCTGTTGATGCTCAATTTGGCAAGAATCTAACTGAGGCTGACTATCAGCCAGCCACAGGAACTCAGCCCTGAAAGTTTGAGAAATTTTTACAAGAATAAGAAGCTTTTTCCTAATGGCTCCCTAAACCATAGAAAGTTTCCTTAGAGCCTCAGCCAGTTCTCTCCCACTCAATATCCCAAAGTATAACCGCTAACATTGTTTGGATACTAATGTATTAAGTTAGGGTGTGAAATGGGAATATTAAGTCCTCCCATACTTTGGCCAAATACTCTTTAGAAACCCTCTTAACAGAGAAGAGCCCGAGGGTGTAGAGATTTTATTTGTGATAGCAACCTGAGCTATGAGCCCTAACATCTCTCCTTTTATTTCATCTTTTATGACTGTCCCGCAGCTTAAAATGATGAAGTAACATTTGGACCAATTTCCAATTGAAGATTAAGCCTTTAGATCAATTATATATCTGCTTCCACAATTAAGGTATTAAACCCAATTATCACTGTTATCTCTGCAGCCTGAATACAGGAAGGAAAAGCATGTGGAAGCTGGATAGAGTGAAAGAACTTGTGCTTTGGGGCGAGAGAGTCTGTGTCCCATCCTGGATCATTCCCTGACCATATGGCCTTAGGTAAGCAGCTTCACACTTCCAACTTCAGTGTCCTTATCAGCTAGATGAAAATATGCCGATTTCCTAACTTTCTGATGAAAATGAAATGAGAAAACCTACGTAAAGAACAATGCACAGTACTGGAGATAGGATAAGTGCTCAATAAATTTAAGTTCTATTCCCCCTTCTTTACATTTTTCTCACCCTAGTCCCTGCAAAAAGAGAGAGACATGAGAACCAGGAATATTTCTTGATCAACGACATAATCCAAAGGTCCCCAATCCTAATGGCAGGGAGGAAAAGGGCTGAATTAAACAAACAAAATTCATTTAAAATGTTGGTTTTTCATATCATAAACAGAGTCAGAACTGATAAGTTGTATTTATGTGTGACCATATTCATAAAAACATACTCATTTATTTAGCACCTATTGTGTCTCTATAACAGTACCTGACATGTACTAGTAGCCACAAATATTTCTTAAATAAGTGAATAAAAACCAAGTCATTAGAGCACCATCATAATTTTTTCCTAAGTGCTCAGTTTCCTGGGATTTGTTTGTTAGTGATGGCTCCTTGCTTTCCAAGGTGAATGGAAAGGAAGGAAGGTAAGGAAGAACTACAAGTATCCATTGTCACAGACATATGCAGCCACTGAAGAATAACTAGAATTATCTTATCCACCTTCTGGCTTACCAACACAGGCTCCTTCTGTATCTAATCACTTCTCATTCCTTCTTTCCCTTACTCCATTCAACCTTCATGAAGCTGTCCAACATTTCCTCACAACTGAAAAATATAATTCCTATTGCTGCAGGTGTCCATGTGTTTGGGGCAAAAATGAGCCACTGCTAACAATTGTAAAGAAAGAGAGAACAGCTGTTTGCATCTGGATATGGGGTAAGAAAGAACAGCTGCTGGCAGCAGTGGCAGACAAGAAAGTGAGCAAATGAGCAGCTGTTGGTAATTCAGAATCTCATCAGCCGCACAGAATAATTGAAATCCAGAACCATGCAGGGCTCGACTTAACAGCTTTATTGCATCCTGCTGTTCATTAGATCCTGCCTGTCCTCCATTAGAGACATTCCTGTGATAGCTACATGAGGACTCTCAACAGGAATATCCACCCCGACATCCCCATCCACAACCCTTTGAAGAAGCAACCCAAGAGAGGTAAAATGGCAGAGACTTTTCTTCCAGTAAGTCCATACCTATTTTTACACAAAGGAAGACAAGGGAAGGGATATTAACACATGTGGGAATGATCACAAGATTGGCCAAAAATAATTATTTCTGTATTATAAGAAATTATAGCCATTTTAATGATGAACTCACATTTCAGAATTCCAGCAAGCCAGCATAAATATGTGATAAGTATAACTTAAACTTGAAAAAATATATTTTGAAATACTGTCAGTGGTTTCAATGTCTCTTTTCATGTATATGTAATCCTATGACTGTGTATATATATATATATATATACATACATCCCTCTTTTTTTTACTTTTAATAAAAAGAAGAGAAAAACATGTTTGCATCACGCATTACAAAATGTGTTTGGTTTCCTTTTGGGCTTCATACTAGTTCTTCTAGCCAACTGGAATTCTAGGATAAATCTAGAATAGATTGGATAGGATAAATTTGAGTGACCCCAAAATATCAGTCCATCTCTCACCTTGCTTAATACAGAAGAAAAACATCTCATTACTCTCATATATAGAATTCCAATTCTTTAGTCACTGAAAGAAACAGTAGAAGAGAAGAAAAAAGAAACCAACCCCAATGTTATTTATTGCTGAACTATATACAACTAAATGTCCCCAAATAAAAGCATATTTAATTATATGGCAAGTTACCTGTATTTATAAAGGTGATCGTTCTGAAGATGTTAATAGGGGAAATACTTGTGACACAACACTTATGGAGAAGAGTCTGCAAAGATCATTTAGACAGGAAAAGTTGAATGCAAAATGTGCACCATAATTAACATTATGGTTTAAAGGTAAGCATAAGACAATTACATGAAAGAAATATTTTTAAATGGAGGAAGTCAAAATAGAGCAGAAGGGAAATTTTAAATTTCATTTCTTTTGCTATTTTTCTCATTCTGCTGTTATTATAAAATGTAAAAGATCTAAATAATAATTAGATTATAATGGAAATTACTGATAAAATCCTAAACTGTTAGTAACGTAAGGACAGGGTCCTTCTTTGTTTTTGATCACCTTTTGTTTCCACTGCCAGACACAGTGTTCAGACATTTAACACATATTTGTTAAATGAAGAAGTAAATGAAATGAGTAAATCCTCTATGTTTTAAAACTGCCATTGCAGAAGAAAGAATGAAACCACTTCTACCAATGGCATATATGTGACTGAGAAAATACTTCCTCTACTGAAAGGATCAATTAGAAACATCCCTGAAGTTTTACACTCACAGCATCTTAAAATGGAGACTCCCGTGATGAGATATGTGGCCCAACCAGATCTAATGAACCCCCAAATTATGAATAATGAGAGGCAGAGAAACTAGCCAACCTCTGAATGTGTTTTCAACTGTAAGATATAATTCTATGACTCGGATTAAGAGAAGAAGGAGAAAGATTGATTGCCAAAAATTAATTTCACAGCATCTGACTCTTAATTTGCCAACTAGAATGGCCAAGACAAAGTTCTAGTAGTTTTGTGCTCCAGGTGGATAACTTTTGCCAAAGTGAAATTGTTTAGTGTAGCTATTCACAGCTCCCCTCTCAGGTCCAGGGTTTGTTCCCTGGTCTGACACTAGAAGAAGCGTTTGAACTTTAAGCAAGTTGGTAAGAACACAGATGCTGTCCACCCTTGATTTTACTGCCCCACATTCCTGCAACAGTAGACTCCAAGGTTTAAAGACTTCCATTATGTCAAGAGCTGCCTCTGAATCAACCTTGTCTACTAAACCATTTCCTGGGAAAACTGTGATATACTCATCATTCTGGTATAAACATCTTAATACAAAGTCTGTTTTCCAGATATTTTAAAACTTCCCCAAGCCCTGCTTGCATAAAGTGTAAATGTTCCGTGTTAACATAAGGTACGCCTGCATTTTGAGTGTTGAGTAACTCAAGACCCTGACAAACTTGTATGTTATCCAAAATATGTTTGCAGACTTTTCCCTGTTGCCTATAAAATAGCATTAAAGGAAGTATCTCACTCCATAAATAAAACTGTCGAGTATTTAAGTGACTTACACTTCATCATCATCATCACCAAAACTGTAAAGTGCCCTTTCTCTCCAGGGCTGGGATGATAATATACTGGGCATATTCAACAGATATTTGAGTAACCCACTGAGAAGATGCAGTACTAAGTTTTATTTCATCTTTCTTTTCTTTGATTCCTTGACAGCAGGAATCATGCCACCTACTAATCTCCAGATATAATTTCTGTATTACAAATGTAAAGCTTAATTTTATGTGCTAACTTGACTGGGCTGTGGGGTACTCAGATATTTTGTCAAACATTATTTTGGGTGTTTACATGAGAGAATTTTTGAGTGAGACCAAAATTTAAATCAGAAGACTGAATAAAGCAAATTAACCTCTATAATGTTGGTGGGACTAATCTAATCAGTTGAAGGCCTGGATAGAACAAAATGGCTAACTCTCCCCCAGGTAAGAGAGCAATCTTCTTTCCTGATGACCTGTGAACTGGGCATTGGCTTTTATTCCTGCCTTTGGACTCCAACTGAAACATCAGGTCTTCCTGGGTCTCAAGCCTACCCGCCTTTGAGTTGGAGCTATGCCATCTGCTCTTCTGGTTCTCAGGCCATCTGATTTAGACTGGAACTCATTTGTCAGCTCTCTCAGGTCTCTAGCTTGCTGACTCATCCTGCAGATCCTGGGACTTGCCAGCCTTCCTAACCAATCATGTGAGCCAATTTCTGATCATTTCTTTCTGTATGGGAAATATACACACATATCTACACATACAACCTGTTGGTACTGTTTCTCTGGAAATCCTTTACTGACACAATAAGTAAGTCAGCAAATAACATCCAGTCCACTGAAATAATCAAGTAAAACCATTCTGCAATGTATATATATACTTCAAAACTTTATATTATACATAATAAATACATACAATTTTATGTGTCAGTTAAATTTTTTTTAACATTTTGAAAAAAAAATTCTTTCATGGTTACTTTCAATAATGGCAGAGAAAAGTTGGAAGTGGGCTCCAGATTCCAGGTAGTGGGGTAGAAAAGACTGGGATTAAAAAGAGTCTGGTGGGGGCAAAATAAATACTCTATGGATTAGATATTGAGAGAGTTTGTAATGTCCCTACCTTGGGTATTCCTACTGAATGATCCCTAAATTCTAAGTCAGGTGGTGTGAAGGAAAAAGCCTGGATTTTAGTAACGTAGTAGACTGGGGTGAATTGTATTCTACCATTTCTCACTGCATGATATTGGAAGTATCTTTGAGTCTCACGTCTTCACTTGAACAACAACAATAATGCCCACCCGAAGAACTGTGAAGATTAAATTACGTGGCATGCAAAAGTCCCAGTCACACCATAAACTGATAAAATATAGCTTAATTTCCTTTCCTTCCATACTTAACCATAAGTTCTGGGCAGAGAGTAACCTTATTTTAAGCATCTTTATATTTCCCATAGATCTGTCCCAATTGTAGATCTTTAAGAATATTTGTTAAGCAAAGCAACCAATAAAGCTAGTAAAGTTAGAGCTATCATCCTTTTATTTCTAGCACAGAATTAATGACTCCATCTGTAAAAACAGCCCAGCACTATGCCTTCTAAAGGCATTTTTCAAAATCGTGAATTCATTTTGGATGTCTTGACACGTAAGATTTCAGTTAGACATTCAAGTGTATACAGGTCTAGTGCTTAGGAGAACCATCTAGACTAGAGATGTGGAGCTGGGAGCCATTGGCACCTAATTGAAATAACAGGAAAGCAATTGTGTAAAGCAAGAAGACTAACAGGTCATGTCAGGATCCTACAAGGTATCAACATTGAAGTCAGCCCCCAAAGGAGCATCCAGAGAAAAAGAAGAAATACAAACAAGTGTGGTGTCATAGTAGTCAAGACACAAGAATTTTTCAAAGAGGGAATGAATGCTCAATAATACCAAATGTTGCTGAGAAGTCTAGGAAGATAAAGTCTGAAGGAATGGAGTGGGTAGTCAGGCTTAGTCACTGCTGAAGTCACTTCTAACTGGTCCTTCACCTCTGGTCTCACCTTCAATCCATCTTCCCTGGAATAATTATTTATCTAAAACACCAGCCTGATCCTATTTTTCTCTTCTTAAAGCTCTCCCACGCTTCTCTGCTTCTCACAAAATCCTAAGTTCATAGTATTGTAGGCATAGCCAGCTACAATTTATTTCATTCATAGACTTTCATCTTCCCCAAAATTATATTTTTGCCCAACATTTGCGTACACTTCAGTCTCAGCCCTTCTCCTTCCTCTTTATTCTTTGATTTCCATGTGAATGTCAGTTCCTTGCAAATATCCACTGATTCCCTCGAATTTAATCTTTCCTTTTCTGTGCATCATAGGAGTTGCTATATATGTTGAAGATGCTGCATTCGGCTGCACAGCACTCAAGCTACATGAATAAAGGCAGCTAGCTACCTTGATTAATTCATAGATCTCATATCACTAGTGTAATTATGGGTTAACTTCTCTTTCTCCCTTTTAGATGATAAGAACTTTCTCCCTCTTCAGGGTCATGAACAGAGCTGGAGTCTCTTTCACCTTTATAATCCAATCATAAAGCAAAGCTCCCAGTAAGGCTTGTCTCCTTGTAGAATGTTGCAAAGCTAAATAAATCATAACAAATAACAGATAGAGCTTGAAAAACAAGTTTACCTTCTATATGGGCAATGAATGGCCACACATAACTTAAATTGGAGTTCTATTGAAAAGATTCCATTTCTTGTCACATTCTCACTAAAAATTAGTGGGCAAAGTTTAATAGACTTTTCTAATTCTACCAACCACTGGGGAATTCTAGTTCACAATTATTTAAGGACTGAGTTTTTAATGGTTCCCAGCTTTACTTCTTGCTGATCTCTTAATAATCTGACTACCTGTAACATTTCCACCAGATATTACAAGAACAGAGCAATAAAATTCAAAGTGACTCCTTATAGAAGCAATCACCAACACTTGTTAAAGGAAATTTAAATAACAGCTTAAAATATGGCTTCATAATTATCTCTGATTGTTCTCTATAAATTCACCTAATTGAAAATTACAAATATCTGAAAAATTAACTGAGCATACATATTTCGATGCATAATGTTTAAATGTTTATTTTCTCAAAAACCCCAGAATTTGAAAAATCAGTTTTTCTTGCTCATGAACAAAAACCTTACAAATTTGTCTTCTGAAGGGCCAGCCTTTTGAAGCATTTTATTTCATAATATGTTTGTCACTGAAGCTATATTTAAAGGTATATTATGACCATTATTTGTTTTCCTTTGACTTAATATAAGGTAAACATTAACTTTACTTATAGAGTGTTAATAGGCTGAAATTTTATGTCAAGCTTTTAAAAACAATTTTTCCTAGAAAATTAGGTCAAACGTTGGGATGTTTTTCCTTAAAATCAACAGGTAAGATTTTAAGGCCATACACATCCTAAAGTATACTTCATGAAATAAATAAGATTCACAGTTTAATTTCTATAACTCATACAATTTTGGATAGAAATATTCCCAGAATAATATAATTTTAATTTCATTGAAAGAAAATTAATTTATAGAGTTGTAGCAAATATCAAAAGCTAATACAGACAGAGCAGGGGTGGGGGGAGCAAGATGGTGGAATAGAAGCCTACACTGTCCCCCCGGAAGAGCAGCAAATTTTAACAACTATCAACACACAGAAAAGTACTGTCATAAGAATTAAAAAATAGATGAGCAATCACAGTGCCTGGTTTTCACAGTGCCTTCATATCACTGAAAAAAACATTGAAGAGGGTCAGAGAGAAAGTCTTCAATTGCTTACACCACCCCTCCCCCATCCCACAGCAGTGGCTGTGTAGTGCAGAGAAAGAATCTGTGCACTTGGGGTAGGGAGAGGCAAGTGATGGGGGTACTTTACAATGAACTCAGTGCTGCCCTGTCACAGTGGAGAGCATGCTGGGCTCAGCCAGCTCCCACACATGGAAGGAGCATTTGGACCAGCCATAGCCAAAAGGGAATTGCCCCTCCCAGAGGTCAAAACTTGAGTTTCTTGATGGGCCTTGCCACCATAGGCCAAAGTGCTCTGGGGTCCTAGGTAAACTTGAAAGGCAGTCTGGGACACAAGGACTGCAATTCCTAGTCCTGAACTGGGCTCAGAGTCAGTGAACTAAGATGGCATGTGACCTAGGGAGGCACCAATTGTCATGAGGAGAGCTTGCACCATCCCTCTCCCAACCCCAAGTAGTACAGCTCATAGCAATGAAGGGAAGAGCCCAGTCCTGGCAGAATTCATCACCTGCTGACTAAAGAGCCCTTGGCCGCTGAATAACAGGCAGCAATACCCAGGTATTATGCCATGGGCCCTGGGCTCTGAGATGTGCTGACTTTAGGTGTGACCCAGCACATTCCCTGCTATGGTGGCTATGGTGAAAGTCTCCTTCTGTTTGAGAAAAGCAGAAGGAAAAAATAAAAGGGACTTTGTCTTGCACCTTATATACCAACTCAAACACTGTAAGGTAGAGCAACAAACAGGCTCTTGGGGTCCCCAAGTCAGGGCCTAGCTCTTAGACAGCATTTCTGGATCTTTTGTGGGCCAGAGGGGCACCTACTGCCCTGAAGAGTGAGTCCCAGGGCTGGCAGCATTCACCATAAGCTAACTGAAGAGCCCTCAGCCTTTGAGTGAACATTGGTGGTGGCCTGGCAGAACCTCCCATGGGCTGTGGTGGGAATCTCCCTGAGCCACAGGGAGATGCTCCTCTGCCTGTATAAAGGGAAGGAAGAGTGAGGGCTTTGTATTGGGGTTTTATTGTCTGCTTAGCAGCAGTAGAACAGGACATCAGGCAAATTTCTAAGGTTTCTGAGAGCCAATTTCTGGCTCTCAGACAGCATCTCTGGACCCACCAAGAGTCTAGGGAAGCTCACTTCCCTGAAGGGAAGGACACAAACCTAGCTGGCTTTGCCACTTGCTTATTGTAAGCCTGTAGGGCCTTCAGTGAACATAGGTGATAGCCAGATAGTGGTTTGTGGCTCAGCACAGAGGGAAAGACTCCATTTGTTTGGGAGAAAGTAAGGGAAAAGAACAAGAGTCTCTGCCTAGTAATCCAGAGACCTCTCATGGATCTTATCCAAGACCACCAAAGTGGCACCTCTATGTGTCTCCAAAAACCATACATTACTGGGCTTGAGGCCTAAGTCCTTTCAAATATCTGGAAAGCCTTCTCAAGAAGGGTGGACACAAACAAGCCCAGGAGGTGAAAACTACAATAAATACCTTATTCTTCAATGTCCAAACAATGACAAATATATACAAGCATTAAGATTATTCAGGAAAACATGACCCTACCAAACAAACTAAATAAGGCACCAGGGGCTGATCCTGGAGAAACAGAAATATAGATATGTGACCTTTCATACAGACAATTCAAAATTGTTGTTTTGGGCAAACTCAAAGAAATTCAAGATAATACAGAGAAGGAATTCAGAATTCTATCAGATAAATTTAACAAAGAGATTGCACCAATTAAAAAGGATCAAGCAGAAATTCTACAGTTGAAAATGCAATTGATATACTAAAGAATGCATCAGAGTCTCTTAATAGCAGAACTGATCAAGCAGAAGAAAGAATTAGTGAGCTTGAATACAGGCTATTTGAAAATACACAATCAGGGGAGACCAAAGAAAAAAAGAATAAAAGAGAATGAAGTACACCTACAAAATCTAGAAAATAGCTTCAGGAGGGAAAATATGAGTTATTGGCCTTAAAAAGGAAGTTGAGAAAGAGATATTGGTAGCAAGTTTATTCAAAGGGATAACATTAGAGAATTCCCTAAATCTAAGGAAAGATATGAATATTAAAACACAAAAAAAGTTATAGAACACCAAGCACATTTAACCCAAATAAGACTACCTCAGGCATTTAATAATAAAACTCCCAAAGGTCAAGGATAAAGAAAGGATTCTAAAACAGCAGGAGAAAAGAAACAGATAACATATAATAGAGCTCCAATAAGTTTGGTAGCAACTTTTCACTGGAAGCCTTACAGCCCAGGAGAGAGTGCCATGACATATTTAAAGTGCTGAAGGCAAAAACAAAAACAAAAACAAAAACAAAAAACACTTTTATCCTAGAATACCATATCCAGTGAAATTATTCTTCAAGCAAGAAGGAGAAATAAGGACCTTCCCAGACAAACAAAAACTGGAGGATTTCATCAACACCAGATCTATCATATAAGACATGCTAAAGGGAGTTCTTCAATCTGAAAGAAAAGGATGTTAATGAGCAAGAAGGAATTACCCGAAGGTACAAAACTCACTAGTAATAGTAAGCATATGGAAAAACACAGAATATTATAACACCATAATTGTGGTGTTTAAACTACTCTTATCTTAAATATAAAGGCTAAATGATGAAACAATAAAATAACAACTACAACAACTTTTCAAGACATAGACAGTACAGTAAGTCATAAAGATAAGCCACAAAAAGTTAAAAAGCTGGGGGACAAAGTTAAAGTGTAGAGTTTTTATTAGTTTTCTTTTTGCATATTTGTTTATCCAATGAATGTTGTCATCAGTTTAAAACAATGGGTTATAAGATGGTAACCTCAAATAAAAAAGCATACAATAGATACACACAAAACACACATGCAAAAACTTAAATTATACTACCAGAGAAAATCACGTTCACTAAAAGGAAGGCAGGAAAGAAGGAAAAGAGGAAGAAAAGACCACAAAACAACCAGAAAACAAATAACAAAATAGCAGAAGTAAGTCTTTACTTATCCATAATAATATTGAATGTAAATGACTAAACTTTCCAATCAAAAGGTCGCTGAATGGTTGTAAAACAAGGCCCAAGAATCTGTTGCTTACAAGAAAACACACTTCGTCCATAAAGATATACACAGACTGAAAATAAAGGGATAGAAAAAGATATTCCGTCTCACTGGAAACCAAAAAAGGGCAAGAGTAACTAGATTTATATCAGACAAAATAGATTTCAAGACAAAAACTGCAAGAAGAGACAAAGGTCGTTATATAATAATAAAGGGGCAAATTTAGCAAGAGGGTATAATGATTGCAAATATATATGCAGCTAATACTGGAGCACCCAGATACATAAAGCAAATATTATTAGAGCTAAAGAGAGAGGTAGACCTAAATACAACAACACCTGGAAACTTCAACATCCCACTTTCAGCATTGGACAGATCGCCCAGACAGAAAATCAACAAAGAAATATCAAATTTAATCTGTACTATAGAGCAAATGAATCTAATAGATATATGGAACATTTTATCCAAAACCTGCAGAATACACATTCTTCTCCTCAGCATGTGAATCATTCTCAAGGATAGACCATATGTTAGGTTACAAAACAAGTCTTAAAACATTCAAAAACTTGAAATAATATCATGCATCTTCTATGACCACAATGAAATAAAACTAGAAATCAGTAACAAAAAGGAATTTTGTAACTACACAAACACATGGAAATTAAACAATATGCTCCTGAATGACCAAAGGGTCAATGAAGAAATTAAGAAGGAAATTGAAGGCTGTTGTAGTGGCTCACATCTATAATTCCAGCACTTTGGGAAGCCAAGATGGGAAAATTGCTTGAGCCCAGGTGTTTGAGACCAGCCTGGGCAACACAACAAGACCTTGTCTTTACAAATAACAAAAGAAAAAATTGGGTGGGCATGGTGGCATGTGCCTGTGATCCCAGCTACTTGGGAGGCTGAGGTGGGAGGATCACTTGAGCCCAGAAATTTAAAGATGCAGCAAGCCATGATCATGCCACGACTCTCCAGCCTCAATGACAGAGTGAGACCCCCATCAAAAAAAAAAAAAGAAGAAAAATTTCTTGAAGCAAATGATAATGGAAACACAACATACCAAAATCTGTGGGATACAGCAAAAGCAGTACTAGGAGGGAAGTGTATAGCTGTAAGTGTCTACACTGATAAAGAAGAGAAACTTCAAATGAATAACCTAAAAAGTATGCTAAGAAACTAGAAAAGCAAGAGTAAACTGAATCCAAAATTAGTAGAAGAGGAGAAATAATAAATAAATAAATAAATAAATAAATAAATAAATAAATAATAAATATCAGAGAAAAAATAAATGAATTTGAAATGAAACAAAAATAATACAAAAGAACAACTAACAAAAAGTTGGTTTTTTAAAAAGATAAACAAAATTGACAAAGTTTTAGCCAGACTAACAAAGAAAAAAAATGGGAGAAGATTCAAATAAATAAAATCAGAGATGAAAAAGGAGGCACTAAAACTGATACCACACACATTCAAAGGATCATTAGTATATACTATGAGCAACTATATGCCAATAAATTGGAAAATCTAGAAGAAATAGGTAAACTCCTAGACACATACAGCCTACCAAGATTGAAATATGAAGAAATCCAAAACCTGAACAGATGAATAACAAGAAAAGAGACCAAGTCATAATAAAAAGTCTCCCCGTAAAGGAAAGGGTAGGACTGAAAGGCTTTATTGCTGAATTCCACCAGACATTTAAAGAACTAATACCAATCCTACTCAAGTATTCCATAAAATAGAGGAGGACAGAATACCTCCAAACTCATTATATGAGGCCAAAACTAGACAAAGACACATTATTCAGCATAGTACTGGAACTCTTAGCTAGATAAATCAGAAGTAAAGAGCATTCAAATTGGAACGGAAGAAAAAAATACACACAAATCAAACCCACAAATTATTCTTGTTTGCAGATGATATGATCTTATATTTGGAAAAATCTAAAGAATCCACCAAGGAACCTCAAAAATCTACCAAAACCTAAGGAATCCACCAAAAAACTATTAGAACTGATAGGCAAATTCTGTAAAGTTGCAGCATACAGAATCATCATACAAAAGTCAGTAGCATTTCTATATGCCAGCAGAAAAAATAAATGCTTGAGGGGATGAATACTCCCTTTTTCCATGATGTTATTATACCCATTGCATGTCTGTATCAAAATATCTCATGTACCCCCTAAATTCATGTGCCTACTATGAACCCACAAAAATTAATTTTAAAAAGCTAATACAGTACAACCAAGATGTGCAAAGGATACAGAGTCTTTATTTTCTTATTCTTATAAACTCAATCTCTTCCAGATTAAATAACCTGTCTGGTAAATGTTCAGCATTTCAAACTTCCTTCCTCTCTCTTGCTTCTACCAAATATGTCATCTTGGTGTACATGCACTGATGTACCTTCATGGTGGCAAGGGTGGGGGGCATCTGGGATGTCAGTCACCATCTGAGCTCTGGCTGCTTCCGGCCTAGGATAGCAGTCTAGTTCATGAAGTGGTATCTGCTAAAGTAAAACTAGACCTGTCTGTCTTTGGAGATGTGCTGGCATTCACTGCTGAGGTCAATAGCAGCAGCCAGTTCTCTCTGATCTTGAACTCTTAGATCTCCCACTGTGCTCTTTCTCTAGTCTCCAGGCCTCTATACAATCTAACCCTACTATCTTACTTCTCAGACCTCTTTCCTGTCATTCATCACCATGCCCAATCTGCCTCCTTGCTGTTCCACCTCCTGACCCCATCGCTGTTTCTTGAACACACCTAGAATGCTCCCATCTCAAGGCCTTTGTACAGCTATTCCTCTCTCTTGGAGTAATGGCTTGCTCCCTTGCTATATTGGAATCTTTGTTCTTTTTTTTGTGACACATTCCCTATCTTATTTAAAACTGAACATCACTCCAGAGCTCCCATATTGCCTTCCTTGCAAATATTTACTTCTTTTTTTTTCTTTTCTTTTTTTCTATTTTTGAGACTGAGTCTTGCTCTGTCGCCCAGGCTGGAGTGCAGTGGCACGATATCTCGGCTCACTGCAACCTCCATCTCCCAGGCTCAAGTGATTCTCCTGCCTCAGCCTTTCAAGTGGCTGGAACTACAGGTGCAAGCAACTGCATCCGGCTAATTTTTGTATTTTTTTTGTAGAGACAAGGTTTCACCAAGTTGCCCAGGCTGGTCTCGAACTCCTGAGCTCAGATGATCCGCATGCCTTGGTCTCGCAAAATGCTGGTATTACAGGCATAAGCCAACACACATGGCCCTATTTACTTCTTTAGTCCATTAGATTAGATATCATCTGCCTGAAAAATCAGGTTAGCCATTGTTTCAAATGGGCTACTTATCGTCTAATATTTCATATGTCTTATTTATTTGCTTTATTTATTGTTTGTCTCTCTCCTCAAGAATGTAGGCTCACTGTAGATATTAGGGTTGGTAAATAGTGCAGAGGACTCAGAATTATTGTGGTGTTTGCTCCAAGACCTTGGCATTGAATGAAGTGCAATCAATAGAGGTCTAAAATAAGGTTGAGCAGTGAATGGTACAATAAACGAAAGGATTTAAAGTTGGATGGAGTCAGCAACAGCCTTCCCCCATCCATTCATGTTCTCAATCTTTTAGATTTCCATATTTGCCCTCTTATCAGTCTCTACTGGCTTTCATTTTAAAATTCCAAAGGTGCTAAAAATTGACAAAGATGTATATTTTTGGTCAAAAATGTATGAAGTGCCTACTAAAATTTTTGCACTAGTGAAGGTAACACTAGCTGCTATAACAAAAGTACTCCAACTATATAGAAGTTTATTTCTTGCTGAGACTACCAATCCCCTGTGATGTACCCAGTTGGCAAATGGGTTTTTCTACACGGGGATTTAAGGACCCAGACATCCTCCATCTCATGGTTCCACCCTCGCTATCAATTACTCAGCATCCAGGTGTGAGGGAAAAGGGAAGGTGGGACAAATATAACATATGTTCAACCACCTTGACCACACACATCACTTTTTCTCACATGCCATTGGTCAGAACTAGATCACAGCACAACTGGATGCAAAGAGCCAAGGAAAATGTAGTTCCTGCCTAGGTTTCTGTTTTCCTGTGACGGTTCTCTACCACGGAAGGAAAAGCATAGAACTTGCTGGACAGTGAGCTTCCTCTCTCATGCCTGCCATATGCTGTACAAGCATTCTCACATTCATCACTTCATTTATTATTAGAGCACCCTTAGAAGGTATTATTATCACCCATTATAGCAACATTACACAAAAGAAGAGATTGACACTCAAACAGGCAAACTGACTTCCAAAGGCCTTAGAACATTACTTTCTTTGTGGAGATTTGTATTTTTAATACAGCCTTTATTGCCATATAATTCACATACCATACAATTCGCTGAATTGAAGTGTACAATTCCATGGTTTTTAGTATATTCACAGAGTGCAACCATCACCATGATCAATTTTAGAAAATTTTTATTGTCCCCAAGAGAAACCTTGTACTCATTTTACTACCTATTTCCTCTCTACCTCCTTGTAGCCCTAAGCAATCACTCGTCTACTTTCTGTCTCTATAGATTTGCCTATCCTGGGCATTAAATATAAATGAGATCTTATGACTTGTGGCCTCTTGTGGCTGGCTTCTTTCACTTAGCATAATGCTCTCAAAGTTCATTCATTCTTTAGCGTGTATCAGTACTTCATTTATTTTTATTGCCTAATAATATTCTACACTTTGTTTACCAATTTTTGGCCATTAGGAATAATGCCACTAGGAATATTTGTGAAAAAGTGGCTGTGCCAGTTTACAATCCCACCAACAGTGTATGAGAGTGTTAATTTCTCCACACCCTCTCCAATATTTATTATTATCTGCCTTTTTCATTTTGGCAAAATTTGCATTTTGAAAGATGACTGTTTCTAGCAAATTCCAGGCCTAGAAATTATGGTTCAGTTCCCCCAGTAAGAATCTAGACAAGGAGTGGCATGAAAAAGTTTAAAGGATGGTTTGTCTTTTATACTCTTTCTTCCAGATACACCTGCCCTAATCTGCTGGTTTTACTTCATATTCCAGATTTTTCCTGATCATCCTTTTCTTGATACTCCACGATAGATACTTGGGTGCAGAAGTGTTGAGCCATTTGTTTTGACCCAACCATTTTGGCTCTGTGGATGTTCTGACCTGAGAATCTTTTGACTCCTGGGTTTAAGAGTAGAAAGCATTGCATCAGAATTATACTTAGATGGATAAATACTCATTTAAAAAGTACTTTTAGTTCTAATTTCTATTAAGCTACTTTAATTTCTTGATAAAGTTTTTGTATCCCAAGGCACTAAAACATTTCTAATTTTTTTCCATTTTGACTTTTAATTTACTGAAATTCTTTTCATTGGAATCAATTATTTTCCACATAAGGTTTAAATAAAAATGTTTTTCAATGTGGGGATTTTTTTGGTAGTGTTCATATTAAATTCTTACTGATTATAGTTTCTGCAATTACAAATTTTCTGTTATGGTCATTATTTGTACCAAATTCAATTGTCTTGAGTCAAATTATTCATATTAAACTTAGTAAAAAAGATTGGATTTTTCTGTCAATTTGAAGGCAATCATAAATTTTAACATGTTCCAATTTAGCTGTTCACAGTTTTATTTAGTATTGATTACTTCTGCCAAGTTTAATTTTTTCCTTTTCAATACTTGCATGTTTCAAGACGAGCATCAGCATAATTCTTCAGTCACGTTTTCATCTCAAACATATGTTACCATGTGTTCTTTTAACTGTTGTCATTGTCTTTTGTGCTGATCATTTCTACCAATAATATTCGGTATGAATTGGATAAAGGACTAATTATTGATTTTTTTTCCTATTTAGCTAATTCATAAGAAAACTGCATGGTTTCCCCCAGCTGTGTCACTATTATTCTGCTGTCTGAAATTTCTCTGTATTGATGACCTAATTCTTCAACATATTTCCAATCAATTTGTGTGTTTAGTACTAACTGCCCATGTGGATAACAGGGCAAAACACAAATGATGGGATCAGAATATTCTTGGGAAGTCAGCCAGAGAAAGATAAACATCACATATTCTCGCTCATATCAGAGAAAAAAAAAAAAACTGGAAAGTTGGGGACCTAATTCTAATAAATTTCAGCATTTGGCTATTAAAGAATGTATATACTTGGTGTCAAATGTTCCTGATTCAAGATATGCTAGGCATTAAAATAATGCAGTGTTACAAAATTAATCTGGTCAATATGTTCTATACCCGACTAATTGTTAGAATTAACTGAGGTACTTCTTTTAAACATACACGTTCCTAATTTACCCCTTTCCATATCTGTCTGTCCCTGGCTAGCAAGCTGTCACTTTATAGTCTCCCAGCATCTCTAATATTTTTAAAGTTCCTTCAGTAATTTTAATGTCTATCCACAAAGGTTTGGGAGCCTCCTGGACTAAGCCATACTAGTAGGAGGCTGTTCACATGGATCATGCATATGACCGAATCATCAGGTAATCTGATGGAGTGGGTATGAATGTCAGTCTATAATTCAACACAGGAAAGAAATGGAACTTTATTTTCTGTAATTCAACTTATTTTCTACTTTTGAGATGCCCATCTACCACAGAGAGGAGAATAAGTCCAAGTTAGCCCAAGGTGTCCTTGTTTTGTCCCAGGATGGGTCTGAAGTAGAGAGATAGAGAGGCAGTTTTAGTGACAAGGCATTTCAAGTGGAAGGCTGTTGTGTCACCTGCAGAAGCAGATGACATAACCCACCCAAACGCATGCAGTTTGGATGTCAATACTGATGATGCCACACACATACATCAAAAGAGTATAAAAATGTTTATTAATCACATAAATGAAGTATCTGGGGACAACAGGGCAGGCCTCTCAAGAAAGTCTGAAATGAAAGAGCAAAGAAAGGAGACTGGCCTTGGTTTTTATGATAGCTAAGGAGTGGGGCAGGGGACAAGAGTTCCTACAGGGCAGGCGATTGTGGTTTGGCCGGTACCAAAATTGAAAGCACGAGGCTTTCTTATCAGCTCGTCCAGATGTGGGGCAGAAGGGCAGGAGAGAGAGATGAAGCTTAAAAGCTGTGAGCAGTTGAATATTAAATTATGGAGTCACACTCTTCATCACAAGGGCAAATGCCCTTGATTTTATTTGTCCACACAGAAATTCTCTGAAGCAACCAGAAACCTGTCTGATCCTAGGTCTTTCATAGTAATTATTATGGTGGCTAGAGTTATGAATTAATTACAAAGTCCCAAGAACTGCTGTGTTTTATGTGTATATTTCATTTAATCTTGACTGTAATCTTATGAGACAAGTACTATCATTATTCCACTTAATAGATGAGGGAAGTGAGGCACAGAGGTAAAACATCTGCCTCAGCTGGTAAGAGGCAGAGCTGGGATTCCAACTCAGGCTGTCTGGTTCAGATTCTATACTCTAACCTTTGCATTATACCACTGTTTCCTATCTTCCTGGTCCTTCTCATCCTATCACTACATAATATAACTGAGCTGCTTTGGTGCATGGTACGTTCTTTGAGATGGTCTCTACTTCTTTTTACTTGGGACTCTAATTCTGGAGGCAAGGCTCAGGTCCCTACTCTCCAGAAACAGACTGGCCAGCATTCTAGAATAAATCAAGTGATACTTTCCAGTTGAGTAATTTAAGACAATTTCATAAAGAAAATATAGAAAGAGTTTTGGAAAAGCAACAAGAGATGAGATCGGGAGCCATCACCACCCTACACTGCAACCTGAATGAATGAAGGGAGGAAGTGGCCCAGGAACTGAGAAAGTGAGCTGTGTGGAGAGTGCCCTCTCAGAGGAGCTGTGGCTTTCTGAGGAAGAGCATAGCTGTGAAGGCCTGGGAGACATACCCTGACCTGACTTTCTTCTTGTTCTCCAGATCTCTTGCCGGTGCCTTCTACTGGCCAAACCCAATAGAAAAATGGAGGATCAGAGAATTGTTTACACAGTTTATATGCATCAGCTCCCCTGAGGCACCAGGTAGGGTGAAGGACAGAAAGTATCCTGGGGAAGTAAAATGGAAAATGTCCATTGTAGGCTTATCAATATCTATGCTTTTATCCATCCACCCTCCTCCCCCTCTTTTTTCTATCTCCAGTCCAGGTAAACACACACACACACGCACACACAGACACACACACACACATTTGGACAGGAAGCTGGTAGGGTCAGGGAGCTCTTTCTCTCTCTTTACCCCCAAGCCCTCTTTTGTCCATTTGTTAAGAGCCCACTCAACTGCAAATACTAAGTAGCTCCCATATATTGGCTTAAACACAAGATTGTGTCATATGACCACCCAGGACGAGATGAGTATGTGCCCAGCAAGTAGTTTTAGCTGGTATAATTGGAATTCTCCTTAAAAGGACAGAGGAAACATGTATTAGGTAGGCAGCTATCAGTGCTTGGCATTCTTGCTATTTTATTTATATAAGAAATCCCCTCTGTTCCCTTAACTGCTCAGGCCTTTGGAAATCAAACCCAGGAGACTTACAGGCTTTCTGATATATGATATATATATATTATATGATATATATTATATATATATCTGAGATATATATATATCATTGATGTAGAGTTGAATACATGGCTGTGTAGCTAGTCCCTATGTCTCAGAGCTTCTTCCAGCTTGGTATGACTATTTGATCATCTCACCAACAGATTGGTGCATAAGTGATGTGTGCCCCTTTGATCTGGGCCTTAAGACACTGGACATATGCTTCTGACAACTTCTTCCCCTTTTTACAGTTTAAAAGCTATCTATGATCAGCTTTGGCTATGCCGTATGGAATAATAAACCAACAAGGTAACATATCACTAAATGTCTTCATGGATGAAAGACATGCCTAAATCTGGATTGTTAAACCCAGCACTATTATGAGAAAGGCCTAAGAACTTCTTTGTTCTATAAGCAACTGCCATTTAGGGTCTCTTTGTTATATTATTTGTCCTATCTAATACAGCTTCTGTCCCAAATATGCTTTTCCTGGATGGTAACTGCCTTATGCAAAGCTGCGCTGAGTTTATTTGTAATATTTTCCCAAAGCTCCACAAAGTCAGTGGTTGCGAATTCTTGCCTCTCATGTCTACTTGACATTTCCTATTTTCTGAGAATTTTCTTCCTTCTTCAAGCACTGGTTCCAGCCCTCTCACCCCCATCCATAAAGTTCAGATGGACATAGAGGGATTGTTCTTGTGAATTAGCACTATTGTTTGGGAAATCTAGATTTTACCAACAATGAAGATGAACAATTAGGAGTTAGGTCATGTGCAAGAGGGATATGGGGGAACAGCCAAAGGAGACTATGACACACAAAGGCCACAGTGGAAAATTTTCACCACCTTTTCTGTAGGTCAGTGGGGAGCTTGATTTGTCATTTAACCAAATCTTGATTTGTTCTCAAGACTATACCACTCACTCAAGACTATACCACTCAAGTGGTATAGTCTCAGGTTCACTGGTGATGACAGCTATCAGGGCTTTTTCAAAGTAATTATACCTCTCTTTCCTGTCTTTCTGATGAAATTTTGCCAAATAATTGAATTTTAATGATTTCTCAAGTGAGGGTGCAGAAAAAAATTAAAATGTTACAGAGAATACAATGAATGACTGTCAAGGTAAGTACTGACAGGTGATAGGGTTTGGCTGTGTGTCCCCACCCAAATCTCATCTTGAATTGTACTCCCATAATTCCCACATGTTGTCAGAGGAACCCGGTGGGTGGTAGTTGAATCATGAAGTAGACATCACAAGATCTGATGATTTTATAAGGTGGAGTTTCCCTGAACAAGCGCTCTCTTTGCCTGCCACCATCCACGTAAGATGTGACTTGCTCCTCCTTGCCTTCTGCCATGATTGTGAGGCCTCTTCAGCCATGTGGAACTGTAAGTCCATTAAACCTTGTCTTCTTCCCAGTCTCAGGTACGTCTTTATCAGCAGCATGAACACAGACTAATATAACAGGAGAATAATCAGAATGCCCTGGACAATGCCCTGGACAATGCCTGGATAAGACTCTGCCTGATCTGGGATTATGCCAGAAAACATATCCCATTTTCTCCCTGAGTCTACAATGAATGGAGGCTTGACATCAATGCGTTTGTGTAATACTTGTCCATCTTCCTGATTTTCCCAGAGGAATGAAACTATGAAAAGAAACTTAAAAAATAAAAATTTGGGCTAAAAAAGTATGATAAAAGACAAAGAAAGATGTGGTGGTCTGTGACTCTTAAAGTTCATGTGTCTTGAGCTAAAAGTCTTGTATAGAGGTTATCCACATCTAGTAGCCTGCTGAATATTCCAAAGATTTTGAGAACATTAACACCTTCATGATGTTATCTTCTGGAGGATTCCAAAGGAGTCTGTTTTAGATCTCCTTTGACATATAAGTCCAGGAAATTGGTATGTCTTTCTAACTGGGAGACAGAGATTCAAGAGTTGATTCCCTGGAGTTTTACTGCAATGTTTGCGGGTTAACAATAGTAGACATCATTCTTTCCAATGAAGTTTGAGGACAGTCTTATGTTGGTGTTATTTTCTGCAAACCAAGACTTAAAGCTGAAGGTCATGTAGGAATTCCTGTAGTTTACCATTGGGAAAACCTGCTTGGACCTATTAATTATAAATTTCTGCATACTGAATTTGCCATATTGGACTGTAAAAGTGCAGTCAAGAACAAGAGGTGAGATCATTAGATGCATTGGGCATTCAGTGACCAGTTCATATGGTGATAAGTCTATGAACTCCTGTTAGAGTGACCCTAATGGCCAAGAGAGCTAAGGGCAAAGCCTTCAGCTATGGCAGCTAAAGTTCCTCAGATAGTTTTACACGTTTCAGCTGGAACCTGTATCACTAAGCAAATTGGTGAGTATTGCCAAGTGGAAAACACAAAGTCTAAAACTATCTTTGCTACTATCAAAGCAGCTTCCTTATGACAATGAGAGGTTTCTAGCCAAACAGAAAACAGAGACACAGTAGTAAGGACACATTCATAACCACATAAGGTGAGTAATGAAATGAAATCCACTTTCAGATTCAAGTTCAAAAGGGGGTCTAAAGTTTTGGCTTGTGTCCATGTCCCAGCTTTATAATTTCCCTGAAATGGTAGGCTTGACAGATAGGAAATGCACCAAAGATGTGCTCTACAATCCTAATGAAGTATCTCCACCAACACTTATTTATTATAGTTTTTAAATTTTCCTTTCCATGATGGGTGCATATAACATCTTTTGGGAGGCCCAGTTCAGCATCCTGAGCAAACCAAGAGACCATCTTGGTGCCACCACAGCTATCTGAGATGGGAAAACAATTTTATCTTTTCCAATACACTTCTTCAGAACCAAGTGTTTGATACTGGAGTCAATTCAAGACCAGATGCCAATAGTCAGGAGTTACTTTTGGCTTTGAATCTTGGACAGCCTGGAAGTGTTAAAGCAGCTCATTTAGTACTGCACAGTAATCTGCTCAGGCATTAGCCTTTGTTTCTTCAGTCTGCTTTTTACTATGGACTCAACCTTAATACAGCCAATTCCTTTGGAAGAAACAAGGCATATAATAGGATTTTTATGTGACTGCCATGTTTAATGGGAATACCAGATGCAGTTAAGAAACCTCATTGTTCCCAAAGCATACCAAGATTCATGAACCACCCCAAAAGCATATTTGCTATCTGTATAGATGTTTGCTCTCTTATATCTACCTAACAGGCAGGCTGAAGTAAGTGCTACAATTGTAGCAACTTGCAGAGATTTGGCCTCTTTGGAAGGATAATATCGAAGTCAGTCTGAATGGGTTTTGATTACGTGTGCTTGATAGCCTCCTTGTTCAGTTCTCGAATAGACTCCATCCATAAACAGTTCTAAATCTGGGTTGTCTAAAAGAATTTTAAAGAGATCAGAGTAAGGCCAGAAAAACTGTTGCCTAAGTACATGACAGTAATGAGATTCTCTCTCCTATGGGAGAGAGACAAAGCTTGGGGGTTTTAGGGGATACAGAGATGAATAGAAATATGTATGGATGAAAAGAGAAAAATTTCTCAGGTTAATCTAGAAGCAAAGAAGCATTGGGTGCTTTCAGTTATGAGTAAGGTCTGAATGATATGAGGGACCATAAGGTTAAGGTGGAGATCTTAGGACTAGGTCAGCAGAAGCCTCATTTAACTGTGCTGTTGTTGCCACTACACACACAGAGCTAGGCTTCTGCCATCGGCAAAGTCAGAGGTTATTATAAATGTCAGATGTCTGATACTTATCATACTGTTAGGTTAGAACCACAGAAGCTTCTTCATATCTTTCATGTGCAAAGAGAAAGAAAGGTCCATCGTAACTGGGAATCCTAAGCATAGGCACTTTTGAAGGATATTTTTTAAGTTACAGAAGGCTCTAGTGAGTCTGGCCCAGATAAAAGCTCAGATACTGGGAAATCAATCTCTGCCAAGATCAAATAATTTTCTTCCATGAATTTTCAGAAAAAGGCTCTCTATCCCACATTTAAGAGTGGCACCCATTTGCAAAGTAGGTCTTTCTACAACAGATCCTACAGAGTGAAATCACTACACAGAAAAATATGTTGACTAGTAAGAGGAATATTTGAGATTCCCACCACTGAAAACTTTGGTTGCTCCAAGGAAAGAATGATGGAAAGTTGGCAAGGTTTATGGTAGACTGTGCAGTCCTGGCAGCAACTGAAAAAGGAACTTGCTAGGTTTTTTTGCAATTGCTTGAAAAGTTCTCCCTTTTGTTTTAAGGGAAATTGCGGACAAACCAGAGGACCCACTTACTCAAAAAGGGTCAATCTATCACACAAAATTTGCTCATCTTTTAAGATTCTGCCTTTCAAGTTAAAGTGGAGCAAGTGTTTTCCCAATATCCTTTTTCTTATGGGTCTTGTTCACAGTGTCTTTGTCTAGACTAGCTATAGAGATGTTCCTTTTATTGGGTTTATCTAATAGTTTAATCTGAAGACCTATTAATTTGGTCTGTACATTTTTTTCTGAGTCAAAGTGTTTTCACAGTGCTCATCAAGCTCTTGTAATTCAGAGATGGGGCAGCCTACATTCTATCGTGTTTTCTAACTAAATCTGTTACCTCAGGTTTAAGACCATCAGTAAAGAAGGTGGTTAGGGCAGTTGTCATGTCTTCACTCCTATTGAGGACATAGTATTCTGAGAGGTGGTAATTAAGCTGTCTCTGAAATCAGGAATGAATCTATTTTTGCCCTTCTTACGTAACTGGATTTTTTCAGGGAATCTTACACTATAAATTCCTAAGATAACATTTAAATTCTGTCTTTCCTTAGGAGGGATTGGGAAGTCCTTAGCTCCATTATAAAAATCTTGACCATTTCCATTTCTATTGAAATATATTACAAAGGATATTCTCCAGTAAGAGGGCTATATTTAGCAAGAGGCAGTAGAGGATAAGAAAGGAGGTTGAGAGAAGGTACAGGGGAGGGAGAAAGTTGAAATACAGGAGAGTAGGAGGAAAGCCAATGCAAAGATGGGTTAGAAGAGGAAAAATAAGACTTTAAGTATAGATTTTAGATTATCCCTGTTTCTACTAGCTTTTTCTAAGGAGCTCTTAGGAGAAGTAATTTTAGAATTTTGCTGTTCTTTAGAGTTGTTTTTTCTTTTTTTTACTTTAAGAGACCTCTTCATACCACTTAAAAACACTGACCATTGGATATTTGAAATCTTTAAAACGTTCCATACAAATGGATTATTTTATTCACATCTCAAGTTCCTCAAAGTGGCCACTAAAGTTCTAAGCTATTCTTGAGAAAATCCTGCCAGAGTTTTCAATGGCTGGTGCTATTGGCTCTATAACATTAAACCCATATTTAAATGACCTGAAAAACAAACTCTCCTTAATGCTATACCAAGCAAATTTCAATGAGTAGAATAAATCAAACCAATAGGTGTATAGCAAGAACAACAAAGAAAAAAATAATAAAGGCTCAGGAGATACTTTAAGGCTGAGAGAGCCAGGCACTGGTCTGGTCCATGGAAGACTCACTCCTCTTTTAAGTGACCCAAGCTAAACAATAGGTCTAAACAGCAAAACTATGGAAGAAAATCAACCAAAGGGTCAACAAGTCTTCAAAGGAGCATTCTAACTTGGAGAAGGATGATAGAAAGTTTTGCATGGCTTTAGCAGGATGAAGCTGGCTGAAGTTCAGCTAGACTTAGCAGAAGGGGGATTGGCTGAGGTCCAGGTAGTTTCAGAAATAGAAATAGAGGGATTGTTCTTGTGGAGTAAAAGCCATTGTTTCAGCAATCTGGATTTTATTGAAAGGGGTGAATAGCAAGAATTGGGGGTTACAGCCATGAGCAAGAGGGAATAAGGAAAGACAGTTGTGGAGTAAGGGTAAGGCTACAAGAACTTGTAAAAGCCACAGTGGAAAATTCTCAGGTCACAAGTAGTTAGGGGTCTCTCATATACAATAGCAGTAAAACTTGTGTTTTCCCAGGGGACTTCAATGCGTTCATTCAAAGTAATTTCCAGCAAAGTGACAATGTCAGTGTGGGAAATGTCTTGTAGCAGAACTTCCTTGACTAAGCTTTATTAAGCTTCTGAATGAGGCTGTAGATTGAGGGATTCTGGGAGAATAGAAGGAACATTTCTTGTGATTGCCCCCTCCTCTTTTTACATGTGAAAATTCAGATTTGTGCAGAATTAAGCAGAGTGAAATTGAAATGGAAAGAGGTAAACCCAATGGATCCCTTTCTCCATACTACTGCATATCCAGATAAATATAAAAACGTTTTAGGATTTAGCAGTATTCTCTTATTCTATCAAGAGATCCCAGGATAATAAAGCATAATTTTGAGAAAGAGAATTCAAAGTACTTAGATGTTTGCTTATTTTGGTTTAGGGGAATGCTGGCACCCTTGAAAGATCAGCCATTAACTAGGTGACATTGGAATGCAAGTCAAGTGGGATAAAAGCATTGGTTCTTCTGACATAAACTTCAGCAGCATATAACTTTCTTACGACACTTCAGCCTTTTTTTCCCTTCCTATCTTGGATAGAAATAAGTAAAAAGATATGACCAAAAGAAGAAATAACATTAAAAAGATTTTTCAGATGCTTTAAAATCCTGGGAAGTATTCAATTCTTGTTAGACCTAAGGTTGGAATTAGTCCACTTATTTTTTTTTCTCTGAATCACAGCTGGTTCCTGAATTGAATGTTCATCCATGCCCTGTGAACAAGTTCCACCACAGTTAGAGGTGAAATTATTGGAGAAGTTTCCATAAATCTGAGTCACTGAAGGGAAATAATGTTACTTTGGTCCTTTGCTCCTCTTTATGATTAAAAAAAATTGTAAGAAAAGCCTCGTTTTTGCCGTAAATTCAAATCATGTTATAACAGTTATGTATCTTGGCAAAACTGCCTTATTTAAGTAACTACTTATTCCAACTTTGAAACAAATGTAGGCTAACATGTTGTAGGTGTTACGTGTCTGTACTTAAGAGTCTCATGAAATATAAAACCCATTCACTATTAAATTTAAGTTTTATTTGAGGTTTATTTGAACTTTTTTTCAATGTGCATGGAGTTTATGAAAAGGAACTTTGTACAAACCATTCATTTAATTGCTTTTGATTGCTTTGTTGGTTCACCATGTACCAGGCATGACAGTGTTTTGTGTTAAGAAAGTACAGTATTGAAACAGCAGAGAAACTATTGTCATAGTTTAATACAGAACTTGTCAGGGCCAGTACACTGATGTTCATTATTTCATGCAGGTATCCCTGAAAATGCTTTTGATTAATTATGTACTTTTTTGCACCATTTGGTTCTTTCAGAATGTACATATTTTTTCTCTTCATTTGCCAGTTAATTACTACATTCTGTTGAGGGAAATAGTTAGAACAACATTTTTTAGTTTACAGTAACTTTTTTCAGAAACATAAACTATAGAAATTCTTTAATTTTCAGTACTATACGTTTAAAATTATAAAGAGACAGTTACCATTTTCTGTACCTAAGAGTTTGCTTAAGAGAACTCAATTTAAAAACACTATGTCAAGTAAGCATCTAGCATTGTAATGAATTCTATAGATACATTTTTTCAAAGATAAGATTAACTTATCAGTTTTTTCTGACAAAGATACTTAGAAAAAAATACAAGAGAAATTTAAAAAATAAGATTTTAAGAATGTGTTAAACTGGGAGTTTGGTTAAGCTTTATTTAAAGTTGTTACATAGATAAATTTTATCTTCCATTGCTCTCCTTATCTTTCTTAGTATGATTTTCTCTCAATTGTGGATACACTTGTATAAAATTCTATAAAGCAATTCACATTGAGGTACTCTTGATTGAAATCACTAAATATTCGTTGAACATCTCCCCACTGACCTAACACTGTGCTTGGGACTATAAGATTGCCTTCTTTAATCTTCAGACTATCCCCCAAAGTATTGGCATTATCAGCACACTTGTCAAGAATAGAGGATCCCAGACCAACTAAATTGTAATCTTCATGTTAACATAATTCTTGAGTGACTTGTAAGCACATTGAAATTTGAGACACAATGGTCTAGAGCAGTGATTCTTAAACTTTAATCAGATTCACCTGAGGGGTTTGTTATGGGTCTATACTTGAAGAATCTCTGGTCTAAAGTGATAAAAGAGGCCAAAAGTTATCTTTGTCTTTAATAATTATATTATATAGCTGAGAAGAAAATTTTTCACACATCGAATAATTAGAGAGCAATTGAATGCTTATCTGTGTGCCTTTGACTTTCTCTTTTGAGAAGGGGAAGATTAATGTGGTGTTAGCTTGTCAGGAAAAATTCCATTACCTGGGAAAGTTATGGTACCACAGATGGAATTGAGAAAGGTGGAAAGTATGGCAAATTTTTAAGAGAAAAAGATATGTTTAAAGAGGCTGATAGGCCATCAAAGAAAGTGCATACCAATGGCAGCTGGAACTACATGAGCCTAGCACAGCTAAAGCTAAGATTAAAAGTCTGTAAGCATCTTGAGGGCAGGAACCTTACCTTGTTCACTTTTCTATTTTCAGTACTAATGATGTACCTGACACACAGTAGGTGTTTAATGCTTTCTGTGGACTTAATTAATAAATCAATTTAGATGTGATCCTTAAAGCCATACCTGTTATAAATATTCTCACTCAGATGCATTTAATGTGGTCTTGAAAGAAGACCACAGCCATAACCAAAAGGCTTAACCCCAAATCAGAAATCTTTAATAGTGGATTTTCAGGTCCAAAAGTAGCCGGAAGAAAAGTACTTTTGGTAGAAGATAGTTAATTTATGACACAGCCTATAATGATGCTAGTATATAGGAAACTCTATATATATGCATTCTAGTTGGTTTTTGAAAATTGCTTGTTATTCGTTATCTTAGAAAAAATATTGTTAGCAATCTTAAATACCCCTGAATGCCTTTTAAAATGAAATTAAACTTTATTATTTTCCAATTATCTTATCAAAATGTACTAGGTACTACTGTATGCAAAGTCTCTTCTATGCAAAGAAAAACCTATTGACTGTAGGAAATTTTATAGAGAGAAACATGCTATCTAGCCAGTTCTTCTACAAGCAGCTATCATATCTCTCAATTTCCAGTCTTTAGTTCTGGATTTCCAGTCTTTATTTCTGGAGCCCAGTTTATATACACAATGTTGAGTTTGCTTTACTGCTACCATTCACAGAGATAATTTATCTACAATTAACTGAAGTCAATGTCAGGTATTCTATTTCTGTTATCTCATCCTTTGATTTTAAGGTAAATTTTACTGACTTTGTGATCTTGTGATATGATGTGACATTGCGTCTGGGTCATTCAAAGTATCTAAATGATGAGACAATATGTGATTCAGCTCACAAAAGAGTAGAAAAAGAGGTAAAATGAAGAGAGAGTCATAGCATCTTCTCTCACTGACACATGACAGATGAATCACAAACAATTTCAAAAAGCCAGCTTGTATTTATGTGCTTCTTCCATATGTATCATACTTTACTGTTTTATAAGCCTGCTGTAGTATATAAACAACCTGTGTAAAAGTTCAATTAAACTTAAATCTCTTTCTAGGGGTTTCTGAATTGGTAAACAGCTTTTTTCTCTACCCTGTTACAATGAGGCAATTTTAACACTTACAAATACCTACCATATAAACCCCACATAAACATGAATGAATATCCCCTGCTACCTTCTGAACCAGACTCCCCCTTTCCTATTGCTTGGGAGATATTACCAGAAAAAGCTGGGGCTCCTAAATACTTTATAGTGTAAAGATAAAAAAAATTTTTAAACTTTGGAAAATAAAAGTAGCGTAGGGCAGCTAACCCTAACTGTTTTCTTCATAAGGATGACATTAATCATAGATTCACTTAGATTAGGAAAGCATCTCCTTTTTAAAATGTTAACACTATTGTGAAGGTTATGTGACTATTTGATAACTGCATATTAGTGTAACTTGTTTAGCCCAATTGCTTTCCTTTTAATGATGGTTAAAGTGAATTGCACTCAGCATTGGGAGTTTTGACTGGATTAAGGGAGGCAGGTAACCATGGTATATGGGGCCATGGGGGCCATGGGAATCAAATATTAATAGCACATTGCAGTGAAGCACTTCTTAGGGTAACAAAATTATGAAGGATTGGAACTAGACAGCAGGAGAGAGATGTACAAAGCAAGGTGAGGCCAAAATTAAATTTCACGTGTTTCTAAATTTTGTTTTGTTAATACAAATATAGGAAAATAAATTTTTTTGTTTTCTCCTTCACATACCCCCAAAGACCTTCTCTCTTTGGATTCAGAAGTGTGGTTAGTATTCATTTAAAAAATTGTCTTGTCTGTCTTTGGTTGGTAAGTTTTTGAATGTTCAATCAACCATTTTGAACTTATATTTCTCAACAACATGCCCATTCTCTATCTTAACTACTTTATGTACAAAAAGCTCCCTTTCCACAGTATTTTTAGTTCACAGTATAATGAAGTGATACACACGGAGGCTGGGAAGATAGTTGTCTGGATGTACATACATTTAGAAACTTCAAACCCCCATGACAACTGTAAGGATTTTAATAATAAACATCTAGTTACAAAATTGATAAGATTGGGCTCTACCATGAGTTTTCCATCACTACCCAAGGTCACCAGAATAGTGTGATGTTTCCAGTCTAAGCCCTGAGGTTATAAAAAGTTTCAAACTTTTAAGATGGATTAAAATAAGTTGCATTGCTTTGAAAATTAATTTAACAGGAGCCAATTATACATGAGATAAGTTTCCTTCCCAGTACCTCACCCCACTCCCACCCCTGAAATATATTGAACCAATCATTTTACTCAAAGAGGTGTTGGTGTTATTGAAAATTGCCTTAACCCCAGGGGAAAGCTAGGTATAAACTTTGTTCCTCTGAAAATCAGAAGCTCATTTTAAACCATGTCAGATGATCCCACTACACCATACAGACTATCTTGCCTGTGGCTCATTGCCTATTGCCTGCTGAGTTTAGCTGAATCGAAGAAACTGAGAAAACCCATTCTTGCTGTGATTTAAACATAAAGAAAACTAGGAGCATTCATTCAAAGATTCCAGAGCTCAGAAAACAACTGTCTGCTGTGTAGAGTGTATAGATATAGATATGATATATTTAAAGTGTGAAATACAACATATACAGTCATACATCACTTAATTATGGAGATACATCTGAAGAAATGCCTTATTAGGTTATTTCATCCTTGTGTAAATGTTATAGAGTGTACTTGTACAAACCTAGATAGTATAGCCTACTATACACCTAGGCTATATGGTATAGCCTGTGGCTCCTAGGATACAAAGTTGTACATCATGTTACTGTTCTGAAGGAATATTGTAGGCCATTGTAACGCAATGGTAACTATTTGTGTATATAAGTACATCTAAATATAGAAAATATACAATACAATACAGTATTATACTCTTACAGGACTACCATTGTATATGTGGTCCATCACTGATCATTGTTGTTGTTATGCGGACCATGATTGTAATATAAGTTTTAAGTATAAAATCAGATTAGCAAATACAACTATGAATTCTCTATCTTAGAGACTACTTCTGGTTTACCAAGCAGCCTTCAAACTGGAGGTACAAGTCACATAATTAGTTTAGCCAGCTGGCCATTTGGGCTGTCTCTTCTAGTTTTGACAGGCTAGACCAAATAATTGTTTCTGAGAAATATTTCCATTGGCATGCACTATGCCTTTTTTTTTTTTTTTTTTTTTTTTTCTGAGACGCAGTCTCACTCTGTTGCCCAGGCTGGAGTGCAGTGGCACAATCTCAGCTCACTACAAAGTCCACCTCCCAGGTTCAAGTGATTTTCTCGCCTCAGCCTCCCAAGTAGCCGGGATTTCCAGGTGCACGCCACCATGCTCAGTTAGTGTTTTTGTATTTTTAGTAGAGACGGGGTTTTGCCATGTTGGCCAGGCTGGTCTCAAACTCCTGACCTCAGATGATCCACCCACCTCAGCCTCCCAAAATGTTGGAATTACAGGCATGAGCTACCGTGCCTGGCCACTCTAGGCCCTTTTTTTTTTTTAAGCTATTTGGTATGAAAACAAGCTGACTGTTATATTAGAATATCATTTGATATGGAAGTTTTCAGGACACATAATTAAATCATATCAGTATGCTACAGGAATACATGATTACATACCACACAAACACACACACACACACACACACACAGTATATTTTAATGTGACTGAGGTTTAGAACTACCATAGCGAGTTTCAGAAGCACACATTATGTTCAAGGGTCGAGTATACCTGGGAACATGATATTCCCAAAAGAAATGTATTTAGCTTCCAAATGATCCATTAAGAAAGTTATAAAGTACAAGAAATGTTTCCAACTACTGTTTAGCAAAGACTTTAGTACATGTAGGTGAGTTCAAATGACACTAGTGTGTAACTATAATGAAAGTGTTGTGTTCCATGACCTTTTGCCAAGGTCATTTATATTTCATTTTGTTAACCATACTTTTAAGGATTACCCAGGATTTTTGCTTTATGCACTTATTTCCCTCTCTTCAGAAAAGAGGCTAATATCTCATGTATCCATATATTCTCTTTCACCTAATTTTAAGAATATATCAGAGCTAACCATAAACTCATCTACTATTATTGGGAGTCACTATGTGTGAAAGATAGTAAGGTTGATTCGAACTGCCAACGTTTAAAATCATCTCCAGGTCATTTATTTATGTGAGTTCTTTGGAGGTAATTAGTAATAGCTTTTTATTTTAAAAATCTTTGTCTTTATTATCAACTAAATCTTAAACCTCACTTCAGGGTTGTTAGAATTTTGTAATTTGATCCAACATTTGCTCATCCGTCTGGGGAATCCCAATGAACAAATTACTTTTTGTTATTAAAAATGACTGGAAATTCCCTCCTAGGGAAAATCACAAATCTCCATTCAGCTAAGGCCAAAAGAATTTCAATACTATTTACTTAAAATAAAAATGACAAAGGATTAGTGAGTCTTACGCAATAACAAATTGCCAAAAATGTTATTACAAGCAAACTGGCTTTTAAATACAGGAAGACGGCTTTCAGACACCTTCCTGTCTAGTTGCTCTTTCTTCTTTTTCCTGTTTCAGAAAACAGTACTTCTACTTCAGTTACCCAAGTCAAAAACTTGGGAATCTGCCATCTCCCTTTGTGCTGCCCACATTTCATCTTCAGGTACCATAGTTTCTATCTGCTAAATATTTCTGGAATGTATTCACTAACACAATGTCTATTCAGGTCATCATTGACTCTTACCTGGATTACTCCTCCAGTTTGCTCTGTCTCCAGGCTTTCTACCTTTCAGACATTCTCCACATATTAGCTAGAATAGTCTTTCTAAAATAAGTCCCATCATTTTTCTTTTCTGCTAAACAACTATTAAAGGATTGTCACATAATCCTTATAAAAGCCAAATTTCTTAACATGGCATAAGGCTCTGTAACTCTGCCTCCTTCCATGCACTCCAGCCTCATCTCTTGGCCCAATTCTCTCATTTCCACCTCTTCTTCCAACTGTATTTCCTTGATTTCTCTAAATTAGGTTAGATGGCCTGTAAAACAAAACAAAACAAAACAAAACAAAAATACTAATAGTGGGGTGACACCAACCAGATGGCACAACAGAAAGCCCTAGCTCACTCTTTCTCCACAAACACATTGATTCAGTAACAATTCAAGTACAAATTATCTTTATGAGAAATCCAGAACTAATTGAAAGGTTCCTGCACCCTAGGAAAATGTGAAACCAGACTCCCTAAAGCCAGTAGAGAGATTGGGGACATTTTCTTATCAGAGACCCTGCCTTGCCCTGGTACAAAGCTCTGTGATCAGAAAGAGACTCCTAGATCTTAGTTTCATCCTAGGGAAGGAGTAGTTGGTTTACATATCCAGCACTCCAACTTTTCTGGAGGGTTTCTGCAGATGACTAGCTTCTGTCTTGCCAGCCTTGAAGCTCTGATTGGTCTGGCACTGTCTAGCCACCCAGGGGAAATAGAAATGGCAGCTTACGCTGGTAAACACTATAGACTCTCCTCCCTGCTCAGCACAGGGCAAGTAGACAAAAATTCCCCACCTCTCAGCTTCCCTCTGGGGAGAGTTGATCCATGGTTCTAACTTTCCAATTTATCCAAGGCTACTCAAAGAACTGTCATCTAACTTGCAAGTCTTGGAGCTCTGATAAGTCTGGTCAGTCTAGCTACGCAGGGGAGAACAGAAATGGTGGTTTAGACTGTAAATGCCATAGTCCTTTTCCCCTAGCTCAGGAGTACACTAGTGGACAAAATCCTCACCTGTCTACTTCCTTCTGGGGAGGTAAAAAGTTTGTATAAGCCCCCAGAATCTCTGGCCAAGATGACTGGTGGGCATCTTCTCCTTAATGAGGCCAGATCATGAAGACTCAGAGAGGTGCTTGTTTTGCCTAATGCACAGACAACAACACAGATAATCCAAAAACAGAAGAAGAAGAAGAGGAAAAGGAGGAGGAGGAGGAAGAGGAAGAGGAGGAGGAGGAGAAGGAAGAAGAAGAACCAGGCAAAGATGTTCCAAACAAAGCAAAAGATAAATTTCTAGAAACCAGCTTTAATGAATTGGAGTTATTAACTCAGAGAATTCAACATAAAAATGCTGTCATAAAAAATGCTCACTGAGGTCAAGAAAACAATGCATGGAAAAAGTAAGAATTTTAACAAAGAGATAGAAAATACAAAAAATACCAAACAGAAGTTATGGAGCTAAAAAGGACAAAAATTGAACTGAAAAAATGCACTAGACGGAATCAACAGCAGACTACATCAAACAGATAAAAGGATCAGTAAATCTGAAGACAGATTATTGAAAATAATTTTGTCAGAGGAGCAAAAAGAAAAAGGAATAAAAAAGAGTGAATAAAATGTAAGGAACTTATGGGACACCATCAAGCAGTTTAATATATACATTATGTGGTCCAAGAAGTAGAGAGAGAGCAAGAAAGAAAAAGAGAGCTCACTCAAAGAAATAATGACTGACAAATTCCAAAATCTGGGGAAGAAAATGGACTTCCATATCCAAGAGGCCAAAGAGACACAAACTAAGACAAACATAAAGAAATCCATATTAAGACATGTTATCATCAAATTGTCAAAAAACAAAGAGAGAATTTTGAAAGTAGCACAAGAAAAGCAACTTGTCACGTACAAGGGAACCTCCATAAGAATATCAAATTTTCATCAGAAACCTTGAAAGCCATAAGAAAGTGAGATTATATATTCCAAGTGCTGAGAGAAGAAAAAAGAAAAACACTGCAACTGTTAACCAAGAATACTCTACCCAGCAAAACTGTTTTTCAATAATAAAGGAGAAATAAACCCGTTCCCAGACAACCAAAAGCTAAGGAGGGTCATTATTGCTAAATCTGCCTTACAAGAGTGTTCAAAGGAGTTCTTATATGTGAAACAAAAGGATGGTAAACAACAACACAAAAACATATGAAAGTATAAAACTCACTGGTAAAGGTAAATATATAGACAAATACAGAACACTATGTTACTCTAATGGTGGTGGGTAAGTCGCTTTTAATTCTAGTATAGAGTTAAAAGACAAAAATAATAATAACAGAAGAGGAAAATTCCTATTTTCTCTCTATTCTACTTTACTGTTCACACAGGACACTTTTGACACCAGATGTAGGTTTCCCACACCAAGTAATTCTGACACTAACTGCCTGGAGTTAGCACAGACCCCACAGGCCAAGGGCTCAGTCCCACAAGACTACCCATTCCCTTCCCACTTCAGATGCAAATCACAAGGGTGTTTCTCCAGGTAACTGAATACTTGTATCTGACTTGACTACAAATCAGAGGTTCCCAGGACCCCCCTCCTCAGGCTTGATCATTTGCTAAAACAGCTCACAAAACTCAGGAAAATAGTTTATTTACTAGATTACTGGTTTATTACAAAAGATATATTAAATAATATAAACGAACATCCAGATGAAGAAATACATAGGGTGAAGTCCAGAAGGATCTCAAGCACAGGAGTTTCTGTTCCCATGGAGTTTTGGGGCGTGCCACCTTGCTGGCACATAATGTGCTCTTGTTCACCAACCTGGAAGCTCTCTGAACCCTATCCTTTTGGGTTATCATGGAGGCTTCAATTTGTAGTCATGATTGATTAAATCATTGGCCATTGATGATTAAGTCAATCTCTAGTCCCTCTTCCATTTTCAGAGGTTGGAGTAGAGATGAAAGTTCCTAATCTCTAATCACATTGGTTTATCTGATAACTAACACTCGTCTAAGGGCTTGCTAAAACCCACCCAATTAACATAAACTCAGTTGTGGTTGAAAGGGCTTGTTATAAATAACAAAAACACCTCTTTTACCTTTATCACTCTGGAGCTATATCAGAAGCCAAGGAAAAAACCCAAATATTATAACAAAAGATGCTCAGGAAATTGCAAGAGTTTTAAAAGCCATGAGCCAAGAACTGTTGACAAAGATCAAAGCATGTATCTAATATTGTATCATAATAACTATAAATAAAAAATGTTAAAGATATACAATATGAACAGAGGTAAATTGTGACAACAATAACATAAATTGGAAAGGGAGAAGTTAAAGTATGGAGTTTTTGTAAGTAATTGAACTTAAGTTGTTATCAGCTGAAAATAGACTGCTATAACTATGAGACAATTTATGTAAGCCTCATGGTAACCACAGAAAAAAATATCTACAAAAGTTTCTTTCAAAAAAGAAAGGAATCAAAGCATATTACTACAAAAAAATCAACAAAAAACAAATGGAAATGGCAAGAGGGAGAAATCAGACAAAAGAACTACAAAACTAACAAAAGACCTAGCAAATGGTTATAGTATTTTTTTAATCAATAGTTATTTTAAATGTAAATGAATTAATTTCCTCAGTTCAATGTGGTTGAATGAATAAAAAAAAATCTTACTCTATGTAGTCCATAAGAAATTCACTTTAGCTTTAAGAACACACATAGGCTGAAAACGAAGGAATGAAAAAAGATATTCCATAAAAATAGTAACCAAAGGAGAGCAGAAGGGGCTATGCTTATCAGACAAAATAGACTTTAATTCAAAAATGCTTACAAGACAATGAAGGCCATTATATAATAATAAAAGGATCAATTCACCAAGAAACTATAACAAATATATATGCACTGAACATCAGAGCACTTAAACATATAAAAGCAAACATTGACAAAACTGAAAAGAGAAATAGAAGCAACACAATCATAGTAGGAGACTTCAACAGTCCAGTTTTGTTAATAGTTAAATAATCCAGACAGAAGATCAAAAGACTTGAATAACACTATAGACCAAGTGGAACAAATATACACAGAATATTCCACCCAACAAGCATTCTTTCTAAGTGCACACGGATCTTTCTCCAGGATAGATCACATGTTAAGTCCCAAAACAATTCTTAACAAATTTAAGAAGACTGAAATCATACCAAGCATCTTTTCCGACCACAATGGAATGACACGAAACATCAATAGCAAAAGGAACACTAGAAAAACTACAAATATTTGGAAATTAAATAACACACTCTTGAACAACCATTTGGTCAAAGACAAAAAATAGAATATACCTCTAGATAAACAAAAATGAAAACACAACACACCAAACCCTATACGGCAAAAAAAATTAATGTAAGGGAAGTTCATAAAAATAAATATATACAATTTAAAAAGGAAAGATCTCAAATAACTCAATTTTATACCTCAATGAACTAGAAAAAAAAAGCACAAACTAAGCCTAAATTTAGCAGAAGAAAGGAAATAATTAAGATTAAACAAAAAATATGGAAAATAGTGAATTAAAAAATGAAACTAAAAGTTGGGTTTTTTGAACAAATAAATAAAATTGGCAAACACTTAGCTAGACTAGGAAAAACAGAAAGAAGACTCAAATAAATAAAATCAGATGAAAGAAGGTACATTACAACTGATGCCATAGAAATAAAAAGGATCATAAGAGACTGCTACAAACAATTATACACCAACCAATTGGAAAACCTGGAAGAAATGGATAAATTCTTAGAAACATAAATCCTGGCAAGGCACAGTGGCTCACACCTGTAATCCCAGCACTTTGGGAGGCTGAGGCAAGCGGATCACAAGTTCAGGTGTTGGAGACCATCCTGGCCAACATGGTAAAACCCTGTCTCTACTAAAAATACAAAAATTAGCTGGGCATGGTGGCTCACACGGGTAGTCCCAACCACTCAGGAGGGTGAGGCAGGAGAATCGCTTGAACCCGGGAGGCGGAGGTTGTGGTGAGTCGTGCTCACACCACTGCCCTCCAGCCTGGGTGACAGAGCAAGACTCCATCTCAAAAAAAAACAAAAACAACAACAACAACAAAAAACATAAATCCTACAAACTTTACATCATGAAGAAATAGAAAGTATGAACAGATCTGTAATTAGCACAAAGACTGAATCAGTAATCAAAAATCTCCCAACAAAGAGAGTCCATAACCAGACAACTTCACTGCTGAATTCTACCAAACACTCAAAAAATTGAAAGAGAAGACTTCCAAACTTACTTTATGAAGCCAGCCTTATCCTGATACCAAAGCCAGACAAAAACACCACAAGCACAAAAAAATTTAAAGCCAATATCCATAATTAAAATTGATACAAAAATCCTCAACAAAATACTTGCAAAGTGAATCCAACAGCACATTAAGATGATCATACATCATAACTAAGTGGGGTTTATCCTTGGGGTTCAAGGTTGGGTCAACATATGAAAATCAATTAATGTGACACCCAATAGTAACAAAAAAATTTTTAAATCACACAATTGTCAAAATAAATGCAGAAAAAGCATTTGAAAAAATTATTCAAACTCCTTTCATAATAAAAACTCTCAATAAGACAGGAATAAAAGGAAATTACCCAAACATAATAAAGTTCATATATGAAAAGCCCACAGCAAACATCTTACTTGATGTTAAAAAACAAATCTTCTTAATCTAAGACCAGGAACAAGGCAAGAATGTCCACTCTCATCACTTCTATTCACTATAGTACTGAAAATTATAACCAGAGCTATTAGGCAAGAAAAAGAGAAGGCATCCAAACCAGAATGTGAGAAGTAAAATTTTTCCCGTTTGCAGATAGCATAATTTTTGTCTTAGTCTCTTTGAGCTGCTATAACAAAACACCAGAAGCTGAGTAGTTTATAGGGAGCAGAAATTTGTTTCTCACAGTCCTGAAGACTGGAAAGTGTAAGATCAACGTGCCAGCAAAGTCAGTGTCTAGTGAAGTCCTGCCTTCTCATGTATGGCAGCTTCTCTGTCCTTACATGATGGAAGGGCAAACAAGCTTCCTCAGGCCTTTTAAAAGAGCACTAATCCCATTCTTAAAGGCTTCATCTTTATGATCTTATCCCCTCACAAAGGCCCTACCTCTTAATACCATCACCTCAGAAGTTAAGATTTCAATATATGAATTTTGGGAGAACACATTCAGACCATAGCCATCTTATAAATAGAAAACCTTAAAGACTACAATTAAAAACTATTAAAACTAATAAATGAATTCCGGAAAGTTACAGGATACAAATTCAACATACAAAAAACAGTTGTGTAATTATACACCTACAACAAATGATCTGAAAAGAAAATTGGGAAAACAATCTCATTTACAGTGGCACCTAAAATAATAAAATACTAGGAATAAACTTAAACAAGGGGTGAAAGACTCATATACCAAAAACTTCAAAACTTTGATGAAGAAAAGGAACTTAACACAAATAGAAAGACATCTTGTGTTAATAGACTGAAAGATTTAATATTGTTGAAATGTCCATACTACCCATAATGATTTATAGATTCAACAGAATCCTTATCAAAATTCCAGTGGCATTTTTTACAGAAATAGAAAAAAAAAGACACTAAAATTCTTATGAAACCACCAAAGACCATGAATAGCCAACTCAATCTTTAGAACGAAGAACAAACAAACCTAAAAGTACCACACTTCCTTATTTCAAAATGTACCACAAAGATACAGTAATTAAAACAGTATTTTTAAAAACAGACTTATAAACCAATGAAATGAATGGAGATCCCAGGAATCATTCCATGCATTGATAGTCAACTGATCTTCAATAGGGTGCAAGAAATACACAGTGGGGGAAATAATAATCTCTTTAATAAATGATGATGGAAAAACTGGATATCCACATGCAAGAGAATGAAATTAATTAGAGCTTTATCTTATACCATACACAAAAATAAATTCAAAATGGACTGAAGACTTAAATGTAAGACCTGAAACTGTAAAATTCTTAGAGGAAAACATAGAGGAAAAGCTTCATGGCATTGACATTGGGAATCATTTTATAGATATAAAAGAACAGTCAATAAAAAACATAAACAAGGAGAATTACATCAAACTAAAAAGTTTCTGCACAGAAAAGGTAACAATCAACAGAGTGAAAAGGTAATATGACACGGGATAAATATTTGAAAACTTTATATATAAGGAGGTTAATATCCAAAAAATATAAGGATATTTTACAACTCAAGAGTAAATAACCTAATAACCTGATTTTAAAAAATGAACAGGCTGAGCATGGTGGCTCACACTTGTAATCCCAGCACTTTGGGAAGCTGAGGTGGGCAGATCACCTGAGGTCAGGAGTTTGAGACCAACCTGACCAACATGGGAAAACCCCATCTCTACTAAAAATACAAAAATTAGCCAGGCATGGTGGCCCGTGCCTGTAATCCCAGCTACTTGGGAGGCTGAGGTAGGAGAATCGCTTGAACCGAGGAGGCAGAGGTTGCAGTGAGCCGAGTCACGCCACTGCACTCCAGCCTGGGCAACAGAGAGAAACTCCGATTCAAAAAATATATAAATAAGTAATAAATAAATAAATAAATAGATGGAATGAACAAAGAACTTAGATGTTTCTCCAAAGGAGACACACAAATGGCAAACGGGTATATGAAAAGATGCTCAATATCAGGGAAATGCAAATCAAAACCACAATGAGATATCAGCTCATACCTGTCAAGATGGTTATTACCAAAAGAAAACAAAACAAAATAAGAGACATCAAGTGTTTGTAACAACGTGGAGAAATTGGAACCCTTGCACATTGTTGATGGGTATGCAAAATGGTACAGCTGCTACGGAAGACAGTATGGACATTCCTCAAAAAGTTAAAAATGGAACCACCATATAGTCCAGCAATCCCACTTCTGGGCATTTATCCAAAAGAACTGAAATCAGGATCCTGAAGAGGTATGAGCACTCCTTTGTTCATTACTGTACTAATCATAATAACCAAAATGTGGAAACAACTTCAATGCCCATCCACAGATGAATGGACACAGAGACTGTGGTATATACACATAATGGAATACTGTTCGGCCTTAAAATAAAGGAAATTCTGCAATATGCAACCGCATGACTAAACCTTGAGGACATTATGCCAAGTAAAATAAGCCAGACACAGAAAGACAAATACTGCACGATTTCACTTATGTGTGGTATTTAAAATAGTCAAATTCATAAAAATCAAAAAGTACAATGGTGATTAGCAGGAGGTAGAAGAAGAGCAAGTGAGGTCTTACTAATAAATGGGCATACAGTTTCAGTTAAGCAAGATGAATAATCTCTAGAGTTCTTCTGTGTAACATTGTACCTATAGTCAAAAATAACATATTGTACACTTAAAACTTTATTAAAAGAGTAGATCTTATGTTAAATGTTCTTACCACAAAAAATTAAAAATTTTTGAAAGAACACTAACAGCTTGCTATACCTAGTTACTTAACCTAGCATGAATCATAATGTTTTTTGATAACTGTTTAATGTTCTGATTCTGCTGACATACTGTAGAAACCACACGAGAACAGGGATTGTATCTGCCTTTGTTGAAAACTGTATCCTCAGCTACTAGCACTGAGCTTAACAAAACATAAGTGCTCTATAGACTGTAGCTGAATGAATGAGTAAGGCAAACAAACAAAAAAGAGGGCACAACCAGTTGGGGAGGAGGAGTATTTGATGTCAATACAATAGACCAAGAGTGATTTCTTTATTAGCTAAAAACTCAAGCAAATAAGCAAAACATCCAGTACACAAATAAGCAAAGGACAAGAAAAGTATTTCACAAAAGTGGAAATAGGGCTCACTAAAAAATATATGGACAACTATTTAGCCCCACTTTAGTCAAATACCCTCTTCATGTAAAATGATTTTCAGATTTAATTTTGTTTTCTACTACAAGGCAATACTAGCAGCTTAACAAGGGTGTGGGGAAAGGATAAAAAAAGTCACAATTTCTGTGGGTAGTGCAAATTGGTCCAAATATTTTTAAACATATTAGTTAATATGTAATCTTAATCGTTTAACCAACACAACTGGTAAATTTCAATTTTTAAAAAAATATTCAATAGAATATACTATGTAAAATATGATGTATCCTCTGGTTATATCATATAATTTTTATGAGGATGATTAAGAAGCAATAGAAAAATATGCTTATCATATGTGAAAAAATAAGAAATATAAAATTTTAAAGACTGTATCATTAATTATATAAAAAGCTATAAATAGGTAGTTTTGAAGTCTTTGGGGAAAAACATTTTTAAAAACTATGAAGAGGGAAAAGAGCCGAAAACATTTTTAACTAACAGTCAAAACTACTTAGTTAATTCAATGAAAACAGAACTTGTGCCTGAATTATCTTTAAATTTCCACTTTGCTTTTTATGTGAGCTGGTCTAATCATTATACCTCTCTTATAAAGAAATAAAAATACTTTCCATTGCCTTTACTTTTGCTATTTTGATAGGTGTTTTGGGAGGAATTAGAAAAAGGAATAGTCACAATGACTCAAAACCATGCCATGTATGTGTGTTTCCTTTGTTTGCATGTTATCCTTATTATTCTTAAGAGGATACTAACTCAAATTCTTTTGGAATAGCCAGTATCATAAAAACATCAAGTGTGTTTCTTACAAACCATTCCTATAATTCATAAAGAAAGAATTTAATAGTTGGAAATGTGTGTGTTGTTAATATAGTATAAAACAGGTTATTGCTTATCCCCAAGTAAATGCATACTACAGATTGATAGGAAACTTAGCTACCAAATTACAAAACCATAGAAAAATCTCAAAATGCAATTTCAAAGGAAGCAATTTTGTAAAAGCAGACATCAAGATGGAATTCATCATGCAAGGGATTTAATGGGGGAAACACCTGCAGGAGAAAATAAATGAAGAAGTAACCAGAAGAAGCTTGGAGAGCTGTTAGACCATGCAGGTCTAACTCCAGTGAAGGAAGGAGAGAAGGATGAAAGCTTAAGTAGGAAACCTCTTAGACTGCAATGCAATCCTAAGGAAGTTCAGCAAAGTTGCTGAGGAGTCCTTGAGCCAAAGTCTCCCACCGGAGGAATCCTTTGCCTCCCAAGAATGGCCTTGCCTTAGTATTTCTACCATGTTCAGTCACAGACTTGCAGTAGCCCCTTGTAAGTGTGGCCTCTCTATAAATATAGTGTTGGATTCGGAGTGCAGCAGGTGGGACCATCAGTTAATTATGCCCTCTGAAACAGTTTGCCGTAAGAGGCTCTTTTCCATGGCTGCCACAGGCATTAATATTTAACTACATTCAGAACTGAGCATCTTATTTTACAATAGAGAAATTATTTCAATGTTTTCTCAAAGTAGTCACTGTTTTTGGTGGAATTTGTTTTCTTAAAACTTTAAGAGGCATCTGTCACTTCTCAGCAATGTAGAACAGTATGCAAGATAAACATCTCATGACAACATCCCAGGTGATAACTAGAAAAGTTGTATTTCCATTGTTTTGATGGTGAAACTGAAGCATAGATAAGCTAAAGGAATTACCAAAGTTAACAATAAGTAAATGATACCAGAACCCAAATCACTGTTGTTTCAGTATAAGAAAGCTCCTTCTCTTTTATATTCATATAAATATAAATATAAGAGAAATTTCAGGGTGTTAGCATAGATACCATGCAAACACCCAGAACCAAATGGTGATCTAGATCACTGTTATACATTACAAGAGAGGAGACTACACAGTTAAATGCATTTATTTCAGAACTAGGTTAAAAGACCCAGCTGTCTAGTCATAAACTTCCCTGTGAGACACTTAAATTTTCATTAATTATTTCATTTTCTGCCCCAGAAAATTAAAGAAAAATATTAAGGTTTTCCTAAATAAGTCTTGAGAATATATGCTCAATTCTGGGCTTCAACCAACGTATAGAAACCTAATGTTCTTCTGGCCAGTAGCTACAAAGAGGTTAATTGATGCCTTTAAAAGAACTCCTAGCTTCAAATATTCTGACTCACATGGAAAACAATTTCCTCTATTTAATTCTATACATGGAATGGTGTGTTTTTGAATAATTTACACCTTAAAAATGAATATTTTCTCTGGCCAACTGTCATGAGAATGGTTCCTTGTACTTTATTAAGTCAAATTTTGAAGCAAGCAAATTGATGACCTTTGAAAGCTGAATTAAGTTATTAATGCAAAATTATTACAACTTTCTTCATGATGATCTATTGGTCTAAAATAACTTGTTTCTGCTCAAGAAGTGGTTGACAGTTGAACGATGCTTATATACTTTTAAATACATCCTGCATAAAACATGAAGAAAGAATTTTATTTTCCAAAGAGTGAGCACATGTCTGTCCAACATAAGTCTCCTCAGAGCCAACTCTAACCTTATCATCTCCTCTAGTGGCTGCTCTTAGTTCCAGACTTCTGGATTTGAAAATTTTTCGGGATCCTGTGAATATTATATAGCAAAATTTGGGGGATGGACGGAAGGGTGTGGATACTAAACTTACTAAAAACATTCTCAAGGTACCCCTGGAATAAGGTACAAAGTTAATTTGTCTTGGATTTTTAAAAATTATCTTGAACAATCCATGAATTTGGTTAGCCAGCTACATGTATTCAAAATGATGAGCTTCATTAGTCATATTCACTCAGGTACATTATATTTCTAAAAAAACAAAAGAAAATTCATTGCCATAGAAAGTTGCTGTTTTCTCAGACTTAGAAAAGTGAAATCCCCTGTTTATTTATAACAACATTTATAGCAGTCCAAGTTTTAGAGACCATCATCGCCAGATTTTAAGTTGAGCCTGAAACAGCCTACCTCAAAGACCTCTCTTGGGTGGCTTAGTAATTTTATCTTTTTCTACTCAGGCCATCTACATAGTTACGCAGAATAAACTCACATCATTTCTTTTGCACATTTGGCTTCACTCCTTTGGGGCAAATTTATTCCTTGAATAAAACAGAATTGTAATGGGTGTCTGAGATACTTGATGATTTAAAAGGAAACAAAATATACATTCCATGTTCAACATGCATTAGGTCATTGGCATTTTTGCATAATGATTTCATAAAAATAAAGCCATGTGCGGGACTGAAAATAAATTTATTTAAGTTCCACTCAGTAAAAAAGCATTCAAGGAAGTAATTCAAAGAGTTTAAAATAATTATTTTCATTTTCCAGTCAAAATTACTCAAATGTATTAGAATTCGAAATCAAACAAGGGTAAAACAGTCAGAGAATCTTGACGTTTGAAAGAACCTAAGAGCCTGTCTTAATTCAGACAGTTTTAGATGTGTGTAATAAGGAACCAAATTGACATTGCTTTAAGCAAGACAGAAAATAAGTTTTCTCTTGTGCAATACTGCAGAAGAAGGCCAACTTTGCTAACAAGGATGCTGTGCTCCATTGGGTCATCCAGGGACCCAGGATCCTATCATATCGCTCTGCATCACTAGTCCACAAAATCCAGGATTGCTCATCACTTCATTCCTGTATCAGGCACACTCTAAATATTGCACATATCACTTCAGCTCATATCCCACAGCCGAAGGGATATGATGCAAAGGATGCAAAGGAGGCTGAGAGATGTATTGTTTATTCTAAACAGTTATGTGGCTAAGAAAGAAAGGCATACAATATTTCAGAGGATAAGTAAAAGTCTGTGCCCTATCGGTCATTTTAGATCTTACTACATAAAACAAATTTAAAAAAAAACCCTATCCATGGTTGCTTCATTCCCCATGAGGTTTCTCTAATGACTAGCACTCTATAAAACACATTTAGAAACAACTACTCAAGACCAGGATAGGAAACTAAAATGTCTTAAAGGGTCAGGCAGGTAAAGTGAATAAATGCAGCAAGTTGGGTGGGACCTGTGACAGGCAGCAGGACAATCTAAAGAGAACATTCCCAGGTAGGTCTAAAGGGGTCTGCTGCACTCTGTACCATTAATTGCTGCTTTGCAGAATTCTGAGTCCTGAGTTACCAGATATTTCAATTTTTCAAGAGAAGCCAGAAATCTGTATTTTAGTGAAATCTCCTAGTAACCAGCATCATCCTGATACCAAAGCCGGGCAGAGATACAACCAAAAAAGAGAATTTTAGACCAATATCCTTGATGAACATTGATGCAAAAGTCCTCAATAAAATACTGGCAAACTGAATCCAGCAGCACATCGAAAAGCTTATCCACCATGATCAAGTGGGCTTCATCCCTGGGATGCAAGGCTGGTTCAATATATGCAAATCAATAAATGTAATCCAGCATATAAACAGAAACAAAGACAAAAACCACATGATTATCTCAATAGATGCAGAAAAGGCCTTTGACAAAATTCAACAACCTTCATGCTAAAAACTCTCAATAAATTAGGTATTGATGGGACATATCTCAAAATAATAAGAGCTACCTATGACAAACCCACAGCCAATATCATACTGAATGGGCAAAAACTGGAAGCATTCCCTTTGAAAACTGGCACAAGACAGGGATGCCCTCTCTCACCACTCCTATTCAGCATAGTGTTGGAAGTTCTGGCCAGGGCAATTAGGCAGGAGAAGGAAATAAAGGGTATTCAATTAGGAAAAGAGGAAGTCAAATTGTCCCTGTTTAGATGACATGATTGTACATCTAGAAAACCCGATTGTCTCAGCCCAAAATCTCCTTAAGCTGATAAGCAACTTCAGCAAAGTCTCAGGATACAAAATCAATGTCCAAAAATCACAAGCGTTATTATACACCAATAACAGACAAACAGAGAGCCAAATCATGAGTGAACTCCCATTCACAATTGCTTCAAAGAGAATAAAATACCTAGGAATCCAACTTACAAGGGACATGAAGGACCTCTTCAAGGAGAACTACAAACCACTGCTCAATGAAATAAAAGAGGATACAAACAAATGGAAGAACATTCCATGCTCATGGGTAGGAAGAATCAATATTGTGAAAATGGCCATACTGCCCAAGGTAATTTATAGATTCAATGCCATCCCCATCAAGCTACCAATGACTCTTCACAGAACTGGAAAAAGCTACTTTAAAGTTCATATGGAACCAAAAAAGAGCCTGCATCGCCAAGTCAATCCTAAGCCAAAAGAACAAAGCTGGAGGCATCATGCTACCTGACTTCAAACTATACTACAAGGCTACAGTAACCAAAACAGCATAGTACTGGTACCCAAACAGAGATATAGATCAATGGAACAGAACACAGCCCTCAGAAATAACGCCACATATCTACAACTATCTGATCTTTGACAAACCTGACAAAAATAAGCAATGGGGAAAGGATTCCCTATTTAATAAATGGTGCTGGGAAAACTGGCTAGCCATATATAGAAAGCTGAAACTCGATCCCTTCCTTACACCTTATACAAAAATTAATTCAAGATGGATTAAAGACTTAAATGTTAGACCTAAAACCATAAAAATCCTAGAAGAAAACCTAGGCATTACCATTCAGGACACAGGCATGGGCAAGGACTTCATGTCTAAAACACCAAAAGCAATGGCAACAAAAGCCAAAATTGACAAATGGGATCTAATTAAACTAAAGAGCTTCTGCACAGCAAAAGAAACTACCATCAGAGTGAACAGGCAACCTACAAAATGGGAGAAAATTTTCGCAACCTACCCATCTGACAAAGGGCTAATATCCAGAATCTACAATGAACTCAAACAAATTTACAAGAAAAAAACAAACAACCCCATCAAAATGTGGGCGAAGGACATGAACAGACACTTCTCAAAAGAAGACATCTATGCAGCCAAAAAACACATGAAAAAATGCTCATCATCACTGGCCATCAGAGAAATGCAAATCGAAACCACAATGAGCTACCATCTCACACCAGTTAGAATGGCAATCATTAAAAAGTCAGGAAACAGGTGCTGGAGAGGATGTGGAGAAATAGGGACACTTTTACACTGTTGGTGGGACTGTAAACTAGTTCAACCATTGTGGAAGTCAGTGTGGCGATTCCTCAGGGATCTAGAACTAGAAATACCATTTGACCCAGCCATCCCATTACTGGGTATATACCCAAAGGACTATAAATCATGCTGCTATAAAGACACATGCACACGTGTGTTTACTGTGGCACTATTCACAATAGCAAAGACTTGGAACCAACCCAAATGTCCAACAATGATAGACTGGATTAAGAAAATGTGGCACATATACACCATGGAATACTATGCAGCCATAAAAAAGGATGAGTTCATGTCCTTTGTAGGGACATGGATGAAATTGGAAATCATCATTCTCAGTAAACTATCGCAAGGACTGAAAACCAAACACTGCATGTTCTCACTCATAGGTGGGAATTGAACAATGAGAACACGTGGACACAGGAAGGGGAACATCAAACACCGGGGCCTGTTGTGGGGTGGGGGCAGGGGGGAGGGATAGCATTAGGAGACATACCTAATGCTAAATGATGAGTTAATGGGTGCAGCACACCAGCATGGCACATGTATACATATGTAACTAACCTGCACATTGTGCACATGTACCCTAAAACTTAAAGTATAATAATAATAAAAATATATATTTTTTTTAAAAAAAAGAAATCTCCTAGTAACCAATTAGTTAAAACATCTTATAATATTGTAAAGGACAGAAACACATCTACAGGCCAGATTTACTCCAGGGTCACTCAATGCAATGTGTAATCTTCTGGGCCAATCATTTTATTTTCTAGACAAAGAAACAGATACCTAGAGTGGTCAAATGACTAGCCCCCAGTCACATAGCTAGCCACACCTGGTTAGTTGTTTTGTCTTTCAGTTCAATATTTCTTACGTTAGACAATCATAAATTATCAGTATGAAGTTCAGAATAAGCAAATAAAAATTATTTAAAAGTAATCTAATTCTATGCTATAATTTAGTGTTCAGCTTTGAAATGAAATAGTTGACAACAGATCAAGTGTGTGTTCCATGTCGAATTCCCTCCGAATCCCATAACTGAGAGTGAGCTCTGTTCTATTTTCTACCCTCCTGACTTGTATTTGCCAGAGACCCAGCTGCCTGATCAGTAACACATGAGGCCGGGAAGCGTCAAAGGATATCACTGGCTACGACCCAGGAGCCAATCTTTCCTTTCTCCAGCATGGACCATTTAATTGCATACTCATATCATATCAGTGGCAGATTCATTGCAAAACACATTTTTCACTTTTATATGTATTTTTTCTGTATGTTGTAAAGTTATATGGTTAAAATATTTTTGGCTGAAAATTTTAACTATATAAAATGGATAGCATTTACTTTCTAAACGCCTGAGTTGAAATAAATTGTTCATGGATTAGTTATTAATATATGGTACTTGCATGTGCTGTTTTATCAACATTTCTATTCTTTAGAAGCTTCTTGCAGAATAATTTTATGCTAAAGTTTTTGAGCCCAGCATGGGAAAATACCTTATACCTTATTTCTAGGTTATGGTGAAATATTTTGAGTCTAAACATTAGATAAAGAGCTGGGCTTATTTTCTAATTTTTTAAAAAAACTTTTGTTTTGATCAATCTTTCCAACACTTAAGTAGATTTTGTTCTGGTCTAGTGAATGTTATCCTAAACATATAGCAAGAGGAAAGGCTGAAAATATTAGTGTATACTCATATAATAATTCAAAAAGATAGTTTTCAAATTTGAATTTGCTTTAATTTAAAATATTTAATCTCTCTCTCTCTCTCTTTCTGTCTCCCCCTCCTCTTTCTCTCTTTAAACCAGAGGTTTTGGTGATTTCTGTGACACTAGCAGTGGGAAAAATTAATGCCTATAGGGGGCCAGCCTCAAAATGAGTTAAGAGGTGGGTTTGGTTTGGCTGAAAAAAATATAAAATGCTTCCACTCTCTATTTCTAATGTCTTAAATCATTATATTTTATTAATAGAATGAATTAGATCACATGGAACAATTCTAACTTCACCATTAGGAAAACACAGATACAAATGAACATGTAAAGCTGCTATTTCCTGATCACTTTCTGAAGTCTTATCTTTTTTCTCTTCTTTCTTTATTCTTCATTCTCTTTCTCTCTTCTGTTTGTTTCCATCACAGTTCCTTGTTTAATCTTTTAATTTTCCTTTAACATTCTCTCTAGTCCTCCAGTAATGAATACTGTCAGTGTATTCCTATACAGGTTGGTGTAAATCATTTATCAATTCTATTTTATTACAAATTTACCAAATATGTATATAAGTATGTCCCTTTAGAAAAAAATTGGCAAATCATTTAATAATTGCATTGAAGACAAAAACAATCCTTTGTAAGTTTAACTGAAAGCTGCCTTCTAATATACCACCCTTAATACCCAACATATGAGATGTGGTATTGATAAAAAGTTTCACACTTATTAATACACTTGAGAGGATATTTGTTTTAGAACCATATTAATTCATTTACACTTTCTTTCCTCCAGTTGTTTATCTGTAAAATAAAAAGGTCAGAGTAGAAAATATTTTTCTAAAGTCCTGTAGCTCTAAAAATCTGATTCTGTTTGTCTTTCTGATGACACAGTTAAGCGTTGTTTTTGAGCACCATCCCCTCAACCAAAGGAACAAAAAAGATGCATTAAAATATACTAAACTTTTGCAAATGCTGATCTTTTTCCAGGCACCTTTATCTTCTTTTTATTGACACATAATATTTGTACATATTTATGGGGCATATGTGATATTTTATTATATACATAGAATGTGTAATGATCAAGTAAATCAGGGTACTTGGGGTATCCATTACCTTGAGTAGTTACCATTTGTATGTGTTGGGGATGCTTCAGATTCTCTCTTCTAGCCATTTTGAAATATACCATACATTTTTGTTAACTATAGTCATCCTACTCTGCTATCAAACATAGCAGAGTATTTTAACTTATTTCTTGTATCTAACTTATTTTAACGTATTTCTTTTGTCTAACTGCATGTTTGTACCCATTAATCAAATTCTCTTTATCTCCAACCACCAGCTTCACCTCCTAGTCTCTGTTATCTATCATCTTCTACTCTATGCCTTTATGCTTCCACATGTAAGTGAGAAAACTCAATATTTGTTTTTCTGCAGGCAACTTTATCTTTAACCTAAGTAAAAAGCATTCCATTTCCACTACATTTATGGTAAAGTCTTTTGTCTTCTTAAAATTTGACCCTTTTCTTTCCTCTGCTAAAGAGAACAGCCTTGCTTGGCTAATGTACAGGTGGTAATTTTGCTTGCATTAAACAGGGAGCAAAGATAGAAATACAATAGAAAGATAAAACCTTAAGCAACAGGAGTTAGAGAAGAAAGTTTACCTAGCATTATGGCAAGAAAAAAAAATTATTCACCAAACACAGCCAAGGGCAAATGTGGTTTCAGCCCATCCCTGTGGATCATTTCACACAAACAATGTTGAATCACGGTCTTGATTTAAATGAATAATTAAACCAAATGAAGTACAGACCCACCCAAATGAAGGGGATCTTAACTTTCCTTGCCTCATTTTCACCCACCACCTTCCTCAATAACAAGCTGGATGCCAAAGCTCAGGAGTAAACGAGGATGAAAAGTAGTTATCAACTCAGTGAAAATAGATTTGATCTTCTGGTTTAATTTTCTGGTTCGATCTTATTTTGCTTACTGCAGCATTCTTCTTTTTTTAAGAATGCAGTTAAACTGAGGTAGTTCAATTTACCAATTATGTGAAAAATTAGTATGTGAAGGAAGCAATAGAAAAAAACATTGAGAGCACTGTGTGTGTCACTTAACCATAGGAATACATCCTGAGAAATGTATTGTTAAGTGAGCTCCTCATCATGTGAACATGGTAGAGTCACTTCCACAAACCTAGATGGCATAACTTACCACACACCTAAGCTATATGGCATAGCCTATTTCTCCTAGGATACAAGCCTGTACAGCATGTTATTATAGCGAATACGGTTAAGTTACCATAACACATAAGTATTTGTGTATCTGAACATAGAAAAAGGTAAAAATACAGTATTAATGATTTTTTAAAATGGCACACCTGTATAGGACACCTACCATGAATGGAGCCTGCAGGATTGAAAGTTGCTCTGGGTGAGTCAGTGAGTGAGTGGAGTGAATGTGAAGGCCTAGGACACTACTGCATACTACTATAGACTTTATAAACACTGTACACTGAGGCTATGCTAAATCTATTTTTTTAGTTGTATTTCTTCAATAATAAATTAACCTAGTCTTGCTATAACGTTTTTACTTTAAAAGCTTTTTAATTTTTAAAAACTTTTTGGCTCTTTAGTAGTAACACTTAGCTTAAAACACACACATTGTATAGCTGTACAAAAACAGTTTCTTTACATCCATATTTTATAAGTTGTTCTATTTTTACTTTTTTGCTTTTTAAACTTTCTTGTTAAAAACTAAGATGCAAATGCATACATTAGCCTAGGCCTGTACTATCTTCTCCCTCCACATCTTATCTCACTGGAAGGTCTGCAGTGGCAATAACATGCATGGAGCTGCTGTCTTCTATGATAAAAATGCCTTCTGGAATACCTCTGGACATGACTGATGCTGTTTTACAGTTTTTTATTTTATTTATTTTTAATCCCTTGAGTTTATTGAACATCAATTTTAGTACATTTTCTTTTGAAGCATCTTCTCGTACGTGTTACTCTTATTCATTTCCACCGCTACCACCCTGGTTCATGTTTTCATCATTTAAGTTTATATAAGCAGGTTATGGAGCTGTCTTAATCCAATTAGATACAAAAAGAAAAAAATATCCTTTATTTTTCATCTGCTACTTACTGTCTTAAACACACTCTTTTGACTTTCCTTCCCTCAATTCTTTTTTAAAAATTTTATTTTATTTTATTTTATTTTAAGTTACAGGATGCATGTGCAGGAGGTGCAGGTTTGTTACACAAGTAAATGTGTGCCATGGTGGTTTGCTGCACCTATCAAGCCGTCACCTAGGTATTAAGCCCCACATGCATTAGCTATTTATCCTCATACTCTCCCTCCTCCCTGCTCTTCAACAGGCCATTGACCTAGCAATCCCATTACTGGGTATATACCCAAAGGAATATAAATCATACTGTTATAAAGCTACATGTATACATATGTTCACTGCAGCACTATTCATAATAGCAAAGACATGGAATCAACCCAAATGCCCACCATTGATAGACGGGATAAAGAAAGTATGGTGCATATACACCATGGAATACTATACAGCCATAAAAAGGAATGAGATTATGTCTTTGCAGGGACACGAATGGAGCTGGAAGTCATTATCCTTAGCAAACTAACACAGGAACAGAAAACCAAACACCGTATGTTCTCACTTATAAGTGGGAGCTGAGCAATGAGACATGGACACAGGGAGGGAAACGACCTTTTTTATAAGTATAAGGAGTACCCTCTAAAATAATGATAAAGAGTATAGTAGATACATAAACCAATAACATAGCCATTTATTATCATTATGAAGTACTATGAAGTACACATAATTGCATCTGCTGTACTTTTATATGACTGGCAGTGCAGTAGATTTGTTTACACCAGCATCATCACAAACACATGGGTGATGCGTTGCACTATGATGTTGCAATGGCCACAATGTCTCTAGACAATAGGACTTTCTCAGCTGCATTATAATTTTATGGTACCATCACTGTACATGCAGTCCATCTTTGACCAAAACATTGTTATGTGGCACATAGCTGTACTTTCAGGGGCAGAGAGTTAAGCAAGAGAAAGAAATAAAAGAAAAAATAATGTAATAATGGGCAGTAAGTGCCTTAGTTCATTTCATGCTGCTATAACAGAATACCAGAGATGGGTAATTTATAAAGAACAGAAATTTATTTCATACAGTTCTGGAAGCTGGGAAGTCCAAGATCATGGCACCAGCAGATTTGGTAGTTCTAAGGGCCCAGTCTCTGTTTCTAAGTTGGTGCCTTGAACTCTACAGCCTCTGGGGGGAAGGAACACTGTTTCTCACATGGCAGAAAAATGGAAGAGCAAAGAAAAAGAAGCCACTCCTGAAATTCTTTTGTTTTAAGGCATCAAATCTGTCAATCAGGGCAGAGCCCTCATGGACTAATCACTTCTTAAAGGTCCCACTTCTTAATATTGTTAAAATAGCCAATAGATTTCATCATGAGATTTTGAGGGGACTAACATTCAATTCAGCAATAAACAAGAAAAGGGATTCTCTGTCTCTCTCTCTTCCTATGTATCTCCCCATTCCCCCCTTTCTTTATCTCTCCCGCTCTCCTTCCCTCTCTTTCTATCTCCTTGACTTTGCAGCTTCTAAACTCTCTCTCCTCTACTTAGGAACCTATTCCTTGAAGAGCCATTCTTGTTCTTCTGCTCTTTACTTAGGACTCTTAGTGTTGTGTAAGTTGGGAAGGGGAGTGGGGTAGATTTACAAAGTAGTATATTCTCCACTAAATTGCTCTAATTCCTAACTGACTTCTCTACCATGAACTTGGCCCCTCACCAATCTATCCTCCACATCACTGCCAGAAAAATCATTCTAAAATGCAAAAATAATCACCTCATGACCATGCTTGAAGTCTTTTGAAATGACTCCTTAAGGTGTATGGATGCTGTTATCTAAATTAGCTGAGCTCAAAGATCATCACTCCATCTCCAACTACCCTAAAATACTTATAATTTCCCAAATATCTCATACAGGGTTCATACTAAGTGCCTTAGCACAGATTCCTCTGCATCTGGCTATTTTCTGACCATCCTTAAAGATTGACTTTGAGCCATCCTCCTCCAGGAAGCTTTCTCCTACCCGTATGATTTAGTGATCTCTGCTCAACATGTGTCACAGCAAATCTTACATGTAAGTATCATTATTAGATTTATTTGTCTGTCTTCTACTCACATACAAGACTGTGAGCAGGGCAGCAGAGTGTTAGCAATAAGGTAGGCATTAGGTGTTGGGGGATGCTAACACATAGCATTAAAATGTAGATGCTCCGCCTTCATCACATACCAGTTGTATATAGTATGCACCTAACGGTCACATCACTTCACATCCTACACCTCAGTTTCCTCATCTGTAACACTGAAAAAGGCTGGCATATAGAAAACACTTGAGATATATTATCTCGTATAATCCACTCAATGATATCTTTTTAGTATCTCTAACCAATCCATGTTTATATCTATAGCTATATCTACATCTATACCTTTGTATTTGTCTAGAGAATAATAGAACCTAGACCCTGTTGTGACTCTTAATATAGTCACATCTAAAGGCTACTCCCCCAGTAGGGCTCTACCGTCTCAGAAATGTGCTCCAGAAGCCAGTTATAGATAAATATGCCAAATACTCTTTAAATTAAACATCTTCAATAGACACATTAGGATGTCACAGAATCTAAAAAAGACCTCAAGCCAAATTTTTTATTTTATTCAACCAGAACACACTATATACTCCTTCCTTGAGATGGTCTTAGTTTATGCCTTTACTTCTGGCATAATGATTAATAGTATCCCTTTTCACTTTCAAACATGTCCTGATTTGGACAATTAATTATATAACCATTCTATTTATGGCTCATGCTGATTCTGATTGGTCATAGGTCATAGTGTTTTCTTCTGATTGGTCAGTGTCTGTGCAACACCAGTTGTTAAATATTTTTAAATAATTTATATGCCTGTGAGATAACTGAGGCATGGAAACATGACATGATTTTTTTTGTAAAATAATTCATTCCTATAAAATGAATTGAATTCAAATTCATTAAATCCTTAGGATAAGAAAAGTGAGAAGAACAAGACAAAAGAGAACCTACTTCACCCTCTAAGGACTGACCTGAAAACAGAAAAAAAGACATGGGCAATTTTGATTCTCACTGGCAATACCTTCCTCATTCCCACCCTTTCCACCTAGACTCTCTCTCTTCTTTCTGGTTTCTCTTAGATTCAGTGACTGTTGAGTATATTTGTTCTTTATTACCTCCCTAACCTTACAGGAACTTAAGGTGCTAACCTAGACACCCAGTTGTTCCGTCTGCTGAAAATGGAAACTCAAACTATTGTTTCTTCTTTATAAAAGCACTCTCCATTGATTTGCAGATGATTTAGATAGAACTGTCTTCTACTTGATCAGTCATAGAATTCCTTCAAAGAGTATATATCCTTGAAAGGCAGGGCAAGAACATCAAGTTCTGTACTTAAGCAAGCATTATCCTTGCCATGTCCATAAGGCTGTCCTTCTTAAACTAAAAGGATAATGAGAATTGTACCATACAATCATTTAGTGAAGAGAAAATGTTTCTGCCAAAGACTTTTCAATGTGAATTAAATTTTCATGTTAAGAAAAGCTATGCCATAAATATAGGATAAAGTGCTTCCCAAGAATCTTGAGGAAGAACCTTTTCCACTTACCCAGGAGGCTTAAGGAGTTAAGATCCAAGATCTAAACAGTAAATCATGGTGTTTATCCCATGATTTCCTACAGATAGAGATAGAGTTGTAGTGGTTCAGGTTGGGGCTTAACAAAGTTATTTTAGTCCCAGTAAAGGTCTACTTATCTTCTGTCTATTTACTGCCACCCATATGAAACATCTTCCAAAAAACATAGTGAAATGTGTAGGAAGTTGAATAGTGATGAATAAACCCAATAAAAACCATAATAATAATCCTTTAGAAGAAACCGCTGTTCTGATTTCTTTTACCATCAGAGTTTTCTGTTCCAGACTTTGATATTAATATAATTATACAACATGTATTATTTTAGGCCACTGAGTGCCACAGAGCTGCTTGTGTTTGGATTTTTTTTGGGGCGGGGGGGGTTCCAATTAACCTATCAAGTTAGACCTACCCAGAGTAGTTTTTGCTTGTCCTCTATTGACCTACTGCTATTTCAACATAAATAGACACAAAAGGTTCATGAGAAAAAGTAAATCCTTTGTTCATGTGTACCTAATACACCAACATATTTTTGTTACTGGAAAAGAATTTCTCAGGTCATTTGGTACATCAAAGATTGATATTTCAAAAAAGCAGAAATGATATAGCTTCAACAGAAGCTCTAAATCATAACCTCTAAATCTCTAAATGAAACTGCCTGGGCCTAAATCTTGGCTCCATCACTTACTCACTTACCTTAAGGTAAGTTACTTCTTTCTCTGCCTGTTACACATCTGTAAAGTGATGAATGTTATAGAACCATCCTCATAGAGCTGCTATGAGGATTAGATCAGTTCATATATAGAAAGCATTTACCACGGTGCCTGGCACAGAGCAAGCACACAGTAATGCTTTAGCTGTTATTACAGATACAAGTAATATGTGAATTTAAACATATCAAACAAACATATTTTACTTTTGTATTATATGAAAGTCACTGTTCCCATGGGACATAAAAACATATCAAAAACAAGAGAAAAGAATACAAAATGTATCTATTATAATTCATTATCTTATGCTAAGTTACCCCTAGAAAGTAGTTTTCTATTGTTAAAAATAGAAAAAAATATAAATATAAAGATGCTTAAACTTTCTACTACCTGCTGCTGTCTACACATCAGGATAGCAGATAAGAATTGACCCATCATTCCGGCGCCACCTTCCAGGTTTTCTAAAGCCTTTGCTCTGGCAATTCAGGCCCAGCCAGAGTGCTTTTCCCAGGGCTACACTCTTGCTTTCATTGTGCTTTTCTGAACACAGTTATGGTGTCCATTTTCCTTGTTATTTCTCCCCCGCCTTTTTTTTGTTTGTTTGTTTGTTTTTGAGACACAGTCTCACTCTGTTGCCCAGGCTGGAGTGCAGTGGCATCATCTCAGCTCACCACAACCTCCATCTCTCAGGTTCAAGCGATTCTCCTGCCTCAGCCTCCCGAGTAGCTGGGACTACAGGTGCATGACACCACACCCAGCTATTTTTTGTGTTTTTAGTAGAGATGGGGTTTCACCATGTTGGCCAGGCTGGTCTTGAACTCCTGGCCTCAGGTCTTCCACCCACCTCAGCCTCCCAAAGTGCTGGGATTACAGGCAAGAGCCACTGCTCCTGGCCTCTCTCTTCTTTTCATATTTTATCTTATTTTCATGGATTTTTACCCTTGCTGTATATAATTCTTAAAATGCATGTCCCAAAATTATGTTGCCATCAGAATTGCATCATAGAAATATCCTTTTAGTTATCCTAGTAGCTAAAAATAAAATAAAAATTTAAAAGCATGTTGAAACACATAGTACCTTCTAGAAGGTTTGTGGTTACAAAGTAAGAATCAGATTGATATCATACACATACTTGAAAATGTTTTTTCATACCGTATGTTTTCCAATCCTTCTGAATGACTGTTCTCTCTTTAATTAATAAAAATACTTCTTGTTTCCCTTTAAGAGACAATTTATCTGCTTCTGCAAAATACAGGCAGGATAAAATTTGTTTAACTCTAATTTTTTTGTCTTCTCTTTATTTAATGTTTTCTATTTAAATATGTTAAAAGCCTAAATAAATATGTTCTCTCTTAAGGTTAAGATTTTTGTTCCTGCAGTAAAGCAATTTTCATAATATTCTGATCATGTGAGCACAAGTTAACAAATTCCTCAATATTCACAAGTTCACTTATCAGGGCAGGTTCACAGTGATTTCATTTATCAGTATTAACTTCTATTTGCTCCCAGAGAAGAATTTTTCACATATGGTTTTTCTAACTCTATTTTGTGTCCCTCTTTTTCATATTTCCATTGCCATATTCTGTTTTATTCAAGCAGCTTAAAACATCACAGTGTCTCTCTACCCATGCAACATTGTCTTTTCATTTCTATAATATGCACTTTTTTATTTTAATAAAATCTTGGACTGCTTAGTTGTATTTCTAGAACATCAAGCCAGAAGTTCTTGCTATTTTTTCCAGTTATTTCTTCCAAAATATATCACATTACTTTACTCTTAAAGCTTACATCATTCTCTTTCATCCCTGGCAAAGAATGACTACAACTATGCCTCTTGGAGTAATACTTAGTTATTTGATAATCAAAATTCTCATAGCATATTCTCCAGGCATCCCATGCTGATTTATTTTTGACTGTTTTTCTGGTAATAAAACATTGCTTAAAAAAATTCTGTGATGTCTGACTCATGGCTTCAAATAGACTTTCCCTTTCCCATTTTGACCTTTCCTTTCTTGACTTAGATCTCAGAAAATATGAGGAGGCACCTAAAGGAAAATAAGCCCTCATGTCCCACTAGCAGATAAATCTTAAATAGTTCTCCTTGACCTTATTCTTTGTTCTCTTTTTAAAGCATTAACTCCCCCTGCCCTGGATTGCTTTAGGTGATGGGAAGTTTTTCCAGACTAATGCCACCATGGGCCATCCCTGTTATGAAGTCCTTTAGCATTTACACTTAAAATATGAAACATATTACTGTACATCTGCTGAAATAATATTGCTAGATATGTGTATGTGCAGATAATTGTTTTGACTCATCAAGTAAAGGGTTGTTTCTTTTGCATCTTGCTTACTACTTATACAAATCATGAGAAGGCAACTATTACCAAATAAATACTTGAGGTATTCTATTGAATTGGTTGTTTATTCATTCATCCAACCTATTCAGTGTCACTCCCTGTGCTAGCTGCTGTATGTACACGGATAAATCAAATGGTCTTATCTCCCAGCAGTTCATAGTCTAGAGGGAAAAAAGAAAAGAAAAACAAGAAAATAGACACACAGAATACAAAATCTGCAAGAAGCATGGAATTAAAAAGAAGAACCTGCTAAGTAAGTGTAAAATGAGGGTGGAAGAAGGAAAGAGTGGAAACAGGAGGACCAGTAGAACTTTAATGAGGCAAAAGACACGAGGGACAAAGTGCTCCAGGCAGAAGGCAAAGCAAAGAAGGAGGTACTGAGGTTGTGATGGAATGGTTGAGTAATGTGCATGTTTCCACAAAGCTATAGAGAAGAATCTTGAGAAATGGTGAGAGGTGAAGCTAAGAAGATGGCCAGAGCCAGATTATAAGGGACCTTGTATGGTATGTTGATCTCATACTTAGATCTCAGAAAGTATGAGGATGGACCTGAAGGAAAATAAGCCTTCATGTCCCACTAACAGATCAACCTTAAATATAGTTCTCTTTGACATTATTCTTTTCTTTGTTCTCTGTTTTAAGCATTAAATCCCCCTCTCCTGGATTGTTTTAGCTAATGTGAATGAAGCCTTTCCTGACTAAGGCCACCATGGGCCATCCGTCTGTTTTGAAGTGCTTTAGCACTTACATTTAAAATATGGAACACACTGCAGTATATCTACTGTAACAGTGTTGCTAGTATGTGTGTACCTGTACTTTGCCCTGCCCACTGCTGGTCTGAGACTAGTCATTTGACTTCTGACTAGGACCACGCAAGTGACTTCAGGTTCTGTCTGCTCCTCAGGTATCTGTTTTCCAATACTTGAAATTTCTTTCATTCCAGGCTGTACCCTCAGTCTCACACTCCATGCCAAATACTACTGTCAGATTATCTATATTCTTGTATTTTTCTCTCTCACATCTCTGTTATTACATCTCCAGTGTTTGATTACCTATGAAATACAGCAGAAATCCTGCACAATATGACCTCAAAAGTATCTCCACTATCATTTCCCATTTCCCCCTAAACACACTGTTTATGAATGGGAGCTATGGTTTCTCAATTCCACGTCCTGGCTCAAGCAGTTCTTTCCGCAATGTCCTTTCCATTTTCTGTCTGCTCAAACCTTTTCAGTCTTCTAGTCATGTCTCCCACATTACTTTGTCTTCTTAGAATCAACAGTGTATTTCATTTCTATTCTTTCAGCATTTATTGTTCTCTGCTCTGTCTTTGCATTTATTTATTTTATTCGTCTGACAAAAATGACTGCTCCTTGATGGTCAGAACAAAGTCTTAGCCATGTTTTTTTATTTTCCCTAGTACATTGCACCATTTCTTAAGCAGAGGTGCTAGGTTAACATCAAATTAGAACATACTAAATTTGTGACCATTATTAATGAAGCTTAGTTAATCTACTATTTTCTTCATAAATGATCGTAGTAGTTACTTTATCACCTCAAATTACTTTACTATGTTATTTACAAGGAAGGTAGAGGCTGATGTCTTATCTCTATTTTATAGAAGTAAACATTTGAGTAATAAGGAGTTAAAAAATTTACTTAAGAGATTCGGGACTGGCATCTAAGTTCCTGATACCAATTCAGTATTTGTTTAGACTACGCTAGATCTAAGATGCTTTCCCTTGAAGAGATTAAAAGGTAAGCTTTAAGAACATATTAAGAATTGTTTTTACTACTATTTATCATCAATACTGGAGGAAAGATAACGAAAAAGTTGTTAAATGTAAGTAAAAAAATAAGTTAGGTGGTTTCTAGTTTCATAACTCAGAGATATAAAGATTTCAATTAAAGGGATAGAAAGTGAAGACATAGTTTAGAGTGATCTAAGTTAATTTGAACTATTCTGGGTTTTCATATACTGAAAATAAATTTATTCAAAGCCATTTCACTACATGGCAAACCCACCCATAGACCATTTGGAGGAAAATGTCAGATCAATATCCTAAGGCCGTAAGAACCTTTGTTGCAACCATTTGAGGGCAGATTCAGGTGTGAATACAACCTCACCAATATATAAAAGGCTATAAACTGTATTTAAGAAACATACCACCCATTCACAAATAAAGCATAAAGATTTGAGGAATACTAGTCATCCAAATTTTAAAACTTGCATAAAATTTGCATCCAGCTTTAAGTTAAACCAATAACAGCTTAGGAAAATGGCTAAGGCAAAAAGACTATAGTGAAATTAAAACGTTTTGAAAAACAATCTTCTGTCTATAACTCATCAATTGTTGGCAAATTGACCTTTTGGAAACTAATTTTCAATAAATTGTCCTGTTTCCAGTTTGGAAAAATGTCTGGCCTCAGTTACTTACACACACTTCTTCTATTAAGGTTCTAGGTTTGTGTATAGATACTGCAGCTGATCTCCAATCCAAGGCCATAGTGTGAACCTTGACTCTATTACAACTAGTATTGCTTTTCTTACTTATGTCCTTCTTTAAGATTTTAAGTTCTATGACGATCAAGACCATACACCATATCTTATGATTCTATGTGCCAATATCTTGCACACTGTTTTATATTTGGTAGCTAGCACTGTTAGCTATTGAGTGAGAGCAGGGCATTAACCTAATTATCTCACTTTTGACGAGGCAATTAGGGGAACTCTCAAAAGATATTTCCTCCTTATGGTGGTTCAATAGTTTCATCTTTATATACAAAAGATATGGTAATTTTGCAACTAAATTGAGCTTATTCTTGGGCTGAATAGAGTTTAGCTGCCCTATTATAATCTCATTCAACTTGACTAAATACTTTTCTTGATTGGCAATTGGAAAAGGAACCCTATATTATCCTTCCAAATCCTACCAATTATTGAATAATGTTTATCTAAAAAACCTTGAATTACAAGATATTTCTGTCATTATTAATGATTATTTTCAGTCGGAATTTGAATTACTTTAATCACTTGTTCTTTCTGTTTTGCAATGAAGCAAAGCCCAACAAAAAAGCAAAGCTTCTCAAGCTATAAGCCAGGGCTCCTGGCTATTTTATTATTTTAGAAATGCCTCTCTCCAGATATATTGACCCTGAGACAGCCTGCTTTATCTCTGATCTACAGGGAGAAAGGCCATACCGCATCATATCTGGTATCCGAGATTTCTCTCCTACATTTCAGAGGTCCTGAACTCTTCTGCAATTACCTCCTAGAGTCTCCTTGATTCTCAGCCCTGAAAGTCTCTAGTTTGATCTAGCCTGTGTTGTGTCTTTTTCTGAACTATTTATTAGCTTGTTGTTAATGCTTCTCATGAAATCTGATTAATGCCCATTATTCTAAGCTGTATTTTGCTTACATGCTATCATATATTATCATAGTATTTTCTATATTATATTTTAGCTATACCCACACCTGACTTTCCCATTCGATTCTGAACATTCTTTTTGCCCTTTGTCCTCAAATAGACAGTTGTCCTTGATAATATATTTTTTCACACTAGGAAGATTCCCCTTTTATAGATGTGAAATGATTAGGTGTCCAAATCCCCTAAAATGTAATCTACTCAAATCCTAAAACTACCAGAACTTGAACTCCATAACAGCAAGGAGCTTCCTTGTCATGTCCATCATTAAATCCTAGTTCACAGAACATGCCTGGCAATAATCACTACTAGTCTCAATAATGCTTGTGGCACAAAAGAATACAATTAGTCCTTTGTATCTACGGGTTCTGCATCCATGTATCAACCAACCATAGATCGCAAATATTTCAAAAAGTTGCACTTGTCCTGAACAGGTACAGACTTTCTTCTTGTTGTTATTTTCTGAACAGTAAATTGTAATAACTACTTACACAGCATTTGCATTGTATTAGATATTATAAATAATCTAGAGATGATTTGGATTATACAAGAGAATGTGCATAGGTTGTATGCAAATGCTAGGCCATTTTACATCAGGAACTTGAGCATCCTCAGGTTTTGGTATCTGAGGAGGGAACTGAAAGCAATCCCCCCCTGGATAATGAAAGATAACTGCACTTTGTTAATATGCAACATCATGAAAGGAACAGTGTTCAGTTGGTCTTTTTAGATATTTATAAATCATAAGGACTGCAACATTATTTTCAAGACTTAGAGACAGAACAGCATTTTTATATAACAGTGATTCTTAAAATTTTCATCACTGATATATTTCGTTCATGGTGGTTTCACAGGAAACATTTATATCTGAATATGCAAATAATTGTCAGTTTTTAAGTTTTACAGTTTCTGGGCTTTCTGCTTTCAAAGTGACTGCCACTCCCACATAGAAACTCAAGCAACTGCTATTAACTTGGGTGGGGTAGCATATTCTAGGCTGGCTTCAAGTTAGGCATCCTTTAGGATGACTTCAAGAGTCAGGCCACGCCACCCCCTAGAAGTTTCCTGTGTGTTCTGAGTGGTCCAAACTGTTCCCTGACATGGAATGTCCTGAGACCCTGATCTATCTGAGGCTCAGGAGCACTGTGGAAAATAATTTAAACCTGTCCAGCAACTTAGGTTTGCATGTGTGCTGATTCTGTGGGACTAGGATTCCCTAAAAGAGACCAGATTGGAGGAAGAAACAGTGGAATATTGAAAGAAAAACTGCCCGAGAGGAGGCAAAGCCTGGCCAAGTGGGCAGAGTGAGCATAAAAGGAAGCCAGCCTTCCAGGGACTGAGTCTGACCACTGGGTCCAAGCCTGGGTTCGAGCCTGAGTTTGAGCCTGGGTGGAGGGGAGCAGAGGTCCAGAGGGCTATTAGGGGTCCAGAGATCCAGACAGTGAGGATGGCAGCAGATCAATGGTGCTCACTGCAAAAAAAAAAAAAGTGGGGGAGGGAGGTGGAGGGGCTCTTGGAACAGCAGACACAAGAGCAGAGAGCATAAACTGGAGAGGCAACTGCTCCAATTACAAAGGAGACCCTCCTGGCCTTTTTGCTGGTGAAAGCTCAATGAGGTGAGAAAGACCAGCTTTCCAACCAAACAATGCTCAAAGGACAGATTCCCACCCCCACCTCCAGTTAGAGGAAATATAGATTGTATGAGTAAGAAGCCTCAAGCTGAAAGGAAAAAAATGAAACTTTAAAAAAATTCAAGTCATGTCACTAATTCAGCTCCTAGCAGCCTTTTCAATGAAAGTGTAGACTCATGGAAAAAGAAAAACAACATGTATTTGAAAATTTGTTTTGTCCTTACAAGAGATGGTGGAGAGATGCAGATATTCTAGCCACAATTGGAAATAGAAGTATAGTGCCCCTGAAGCCATGCCAGCAAGGTGTGCTTACCCTCAGTGCGGGGTGTGGTGGGAGAAGGACATTCAGTATTTCAGGGGTATTCAGCATGAGTGTTTCAAAGAAATACCACTGACAGGAGTTACTTACCAACTTGCTAGTACCTTGACAAGAAGTGGTGTATTCCAGTTCCGAGACTGCAGAGATGTCTGGGTCCAGAAGGCATGAGGTCTGGAGCAACAAGCACACTGGACCTGAAATAATAGCAACCACTTACTACTTGCTGGGTATGTTCTATGTTCTTTGCATCTACTGTATTCACTTATTAATTTAATCCTCAAAACAACTCTATGAGATATCATATATATATATATATATATTCAATATCTATGATATACAGATTGTTATTAAACCCGATTTTATAAAGGAGGGAATTGAGGTACAAAAAGGCTGAGTAATTTCCTCAAAGTCACACAGTTGGTGAGTAGCAGAGTTGAAATTCAAACCCAGATTGTCAGGCTGCACAGTCTGTACTCCTAACCCTAGTGTCTTCGTGCCTATGTGATGACACTTCTTTAGCACTTACACTGCGCCAGGTTCCCTTCCAAGCACTAGGTTAACCCATTTGCGGTACGAAGTGAAGATAAGGATAGTGGAAGATAAAATTTACCTAGGGCTTCTTCTATTCCGAAGTAATTTTTAAAAAGAAAATAACTGAGATTCTCTAATCTCCACTACTGAAGAATATAACTTGATAAGGAAATGAACTAATATAAAGAAAGAATGGATACAATAAAAATCCCAATTTTTAAAATCATGGGATTATTTTTTTCTCCTTTAATTGTTATTTTTTGTTCAGGGGTACATGTGCAGGCTTATTATATAGGTAAACACATGTCATGGGGGTTTGGTGTACAGATTATTTCATCACCCAGGTACTAAGCATAGAATCCAATAGGTATTTTTTCTGATCCTCTCCCTTTCACCCTCCACCCTCAAGTAGGCCCCAGTGTCTGTTGTTTCCCTCTGAAAATCACAGGATTCTAATGTTAAATAAACAGTAAGTAGACTTGCATCATTAAATCATAGAATACTACAGAATAAAAGTGAATGGAAAAGAAAGAGCTAAATGTATCAACCTTAGCAGATCCTCAAAAAAGTAAATGTTGAGTGAAAAAAAAATCAATTTGCAAAATACTACATGCAGTGTGATACCATTTATATAAAGTTTTAAGATATGCAAAATAATTCTATACATTTTCTTAGTAGGGAAAGATATGTAGTAACATCCTAAAGACATGAATGAGAATGATAACCACCCGATTCCAAATGCTGGCTACCTCTGCACAGGAGGAAGGATATATGAATGCGGAGAATATCTAAGGGAATCAATCCGTTTTTCATATTTTATTTATTAGGTTGTGTGACAGTACATTACTGTTCTCTCTCCACAAACCTGAAAACTTCTAAAATGAAGAAATCATTAAGTAGTTTCAGACTAGATGGTAATGCCATAGATAGATAGATAGATAGATAGATAGATAGATAGATAGATAGATAGATAGGTATAGATAGATAGATAATCACACACATACACAGATTTCCATTCAGATAAATAACCTATGTCTCTCTTCTCATGTCTGTCTTTTAGGAATACTTTTCTCCACTAGATCAAAAGGAAATCTCTTGAAAAGAAAGTTGTAGCTGTACATAATACATATACTGGGTATCTTCCATTCTACTTGCCATACTCTGCACCCTGCTCTGTGCCTTGGGAGGCTAACCTGAATCAACTGCATCAACAGGACTTTCACACCTTCTGGGCCCTCGTTGGATTCAGCCAATGGTAAGCTCCCATGAAATCAGAGGAAAAGAGGAGAGGGAGGTTATGGTATTTATTCCCTTGTCTTCCTTCTGGTAGGTTGTCTTGACTTGGCAGACTCCTTCACCAAAAAAAAATTGCTCTTTTCAAAACAATTCAACATAAATCTTTCTATATTCTGGTTTCTTCTAGTTCCAGTAACTACTCTCTGCCTCAGTTCTTTGTGCTTATGAGTGGTAAACTATTGAGTTGCTATTATTAGCTCCTGGTTCCTGCACTATCCCTTGCAAATAATCTATTTAAAAATAAACTCTTCTTGAGTTGCCCCTCATATGTCACTAGTTTTATTCTCTTATCTTCAGATATTTTATGTCTTAACTAGCCTTTCATTCCCTAAAAACTGAAAATATATGCATCTTTATATATCCACTTATGTATGTATGTATTTTTTCTTTTATAGTGTTAAAACAAACTGGGATCCAGAGACATGAAGGGCCTTGCATACAGTAAGCATTCACTAATATAAAGGCACTTCCTGATGATTGTCCAAGTCCCTGGCTAATTGTTCATGTCTGCCCTCTGTCAGCACTGCCTGGCACTGCCTGAACTGGTCTCCTCCTTTGACATCTGCGAGCCCCACTTGGCCCAGGTACCCCTGCCTTGGGACCGTAACCCATTCACTTATTGAATTGCCAGCATGGAACATTTCCCACCTTGGCCCTGGTGCAGGCTGGCCCACTCCATGACCTCCACCACGTGGACAAAAACCCTCAGAAGGTGCAGGAATGTAGGAGTGGGCTTCATTAGGCCCCAGGCAGCTGTGGGGAGAGGCCACTGGCTACTGCTGGGAGGAACCTAGGGAATCATCTACAATCCAACTCATGTAAGAACACTTTACACGAGATCTACCTTCTTAAATTGTAAGTGCACACTACGGTATTGTTAACTATATGCCCAATGTTGTACAGATCTCTAGAACTTGTTCCTCTTGTATAATTGAAACAGTATACCTATTGAACAGCAACTCTCAATTTTCCCTTACTCTGACCCCTGCCAACCACCATTCAACTCTGTTTCTATGAGTCTATTTTAGATACCTCATATAAGTAAAGTCATGCAGTATTTGTCCTTCTGTGACCAACTTATTTTACTTAGCCCAACGTCCTCCAGAGTCATCCATGTTGTTGCATATTGCAGGATTTCCTTATTTTTTAAGGCTGAATAGTATTCCATTGTATTACATGTAGTTAGCACATTTTCTTTATCCATTCATCCATCAGTAGACATTTAGGTTGTTTCTGTATTGTGGCTATTGTGAATAGTCTTGCAAAGAACATGAGTATGCTATCTCTTCAAGATCCAGATTTTAATTACTTTGGACATATACCCAGAAATAAGATTTTTGGATCATATGGTGGTTCTATTTTTAATTTTTTGAGGAACCTCCATACTATTTTCCATAGCAGCTGCACCATTTTACTTTCCCATCAACAGTATTCAAAGGTTTCCATTTCTCCACATTCTCACCAACCCTTGTTAGCTCTTTTTATATAAAACAGTCATCCTGCCAGGTGTGAGATAATATCGTAGTTCTGATTTGCATTTCCATGATGATTAGTGAGGTTGGGCATCTTTTCATATACCTATTGGCCATTTGTATGTAATCTTTGGAGAAATATGTATTTGAGTCTTTTGCTCATTTTTAATTAGGTTATTAGTTTATTTTATATTGAGTTATAAAAGTCCCTTATATATTTTGGATATTAACCCCTTTCAAGATACATGTTTTGTAAATATTTTTTCCATTCTGTAGATTGCATTTTCATTTTGTTGATTGCTTCCTTTTCCGTGTAGTTTTTAGTTTGATATAATCACACTTGCCTATTTTTGCTTTTGTTGTTTCTGATTTGGTGTTATATGCAAGAAATCATTGCTTAAACCTATGTCATGAAGCTTTTACCCTATGTCTTCTTCCAGTTTTACAGTTTAAGGTGTTACAGTTAAATCTTCAATGTATTTTGGGTTTACTTTTGTGTATGATGTAAGATACGGCTAACTTCATTCTTCTGTATGTGGATATCCAGTTTTCCCTGCACCATTTGTTGAAAAGACTCCTTTCTACATTGTCTATTCTTAGCATCTTTGTTGAAAATCAACTGGCTGTTTATGAATGAGTTTATTTCTGAGCTCTATAGTATAGTATATATAGACCATTGGTCTATATATTTGTTTTTATGCTAATACTATACATTTTAATTTGTATAGCTTTGTAATATTTGAAATTGGGAAGTGTGATACCTTCAGCTTTGTTCTTCTTGCTCAAGATTGCTTTGTCTATTCATGGCCTTTTGTGGTATCATCTGAATTTTAGGATTGTTTTTGCAATTCTGTAAAAAATGCCATTGGGATTCTGATAGGAATGTTAATGAATCTATAGATTGCTTTGTGTATTAAGGACATTTTTAACAATATTAAGCCTTCCAATCCATGAACCGGAGACATTTTTTAATTTATTTGTGTCTATTTAAAATTTTTTATCAAAATTATACACTTTTCAGTGTACAAGTTTTTTACCTCCTTGGTTAAATTCATTCCTAAATATTTTATTCTTTTCAATATTTTTGTAAATGGAAATTTGTTATGCGTTCTAACTATTTTTTCTCAAAGTCTTGATATCTACATTTAACATCATGCCATCTGAAAATAGAGAAAACATTACTCCTTCCTTACCAAATTGGCTCTCTTTTGTTTCTTTTTCTTGCCTAATTGCTCTCTCTAGGATTTCCAATAGTATATTAAATAGAAGTGGCAAGAGTGGCCATCCTTGCCTTGTTCGTGATCTTAGAAGAAAAGCTTTTGGTTTTTTCCTTTTGAGTGTGATGTTAGTGGTGAGTTTGTCATATATAATTTTAGTTGTGTTCAGGTAAATTCCTTCTACACCTAGTTTGTTCAGAATTTTTATTATGAAAGAGCACTGTTTTTTTTTTTCAAACGCTTTTTCTACATCTACCGAGATTATCATGCAGTTTTTTTATGCTTCATTCTGTTGATGTGGTATGTCATATTAATTGATTAGCATACATTGAACTATCCTTACATCCCAGGGATAAATCCCACTTGGACATGGTGTATGATCCTTTTAATGTGCTGTTGAATTTGGTTTTCTTACACTTTATTGAGGATTTTTACATCTATGTCATGAGGGATCTTGACTTGTAGCTTTCTTTTCCTGTAATATCTTTGCCTGGCTTTGGTATCAAAGTAATATTGGCTTCATAAAATGAGTATGGAAGCATTTCCTTTTCTTGACTTTTTGGAAAAGTTTAAGAAGAATTGGTGTTAATTATTTTTTAAATGTTTGATAGAAGTCACCAGTGAATCCAACTGGTCCTGAGCTGTTCTTTGTTGAGTGTTTATTACTGAATCAGTCTCCTTATTAATTATTGGTCAATTCACTTTTTCTATTTGTAATTTACTCTTGGTAGATAGTATATTTTTAGGAATTCTTCTGGTCATCCAATTTGTTGGTGCGTAATTGTTCATAGTATTCTTTGATAATCTTTTATTTCTCTGGCATCAGTTGTAATATCTTCTCTCTAATTTCTGATTTTATTTATTTGAATCTTCACTATTTTTATTTCAGATAGTCTAGCTAATGGTTTTTAAATTTTGTTGATCTTTTTTAAAAAAAAAACAACGCTTGGTTTTATTGATTTTTTCCATTGTATTTATAGTCTCAATTTCAAATTCTAATATTTATTATTTCCTCCCTTACTTTGTTCTTCTTTTTCTAGTTCATTGAGGAATAAAGCTAGATTGTTTAAGATCTTTCTCCTTTTTTAACATATGCATTTATCACTATGAATGGCTCTCTTTTGCTGCACTCCATAGTTTTGGTACATTGTTCAAGTCCACTGTTTCCCTACTAAGTTTCTGTTCTACTCATTATTGAAAGTGGTGTATTGAAGTATTTTACTAGTATTTTAATGTGGTCTATTTCTCCCTTCAGATATGTCAGTGTTGCTTCATATATTTGGGTGCTCTGATATTTGAGGTGCATATACATTTATAATTATTATATCTTTCTGGTGAATTGACCATTACTATTGTGTAATGACCTTATTTGTCTTTTGTGACAGTTTTGCCTTCAAGTCAATTTTGTCTGATATGAATCTTGCCACCTCTGCTCTCTTTTGGTCACCATTTGCATGGAATATTTAAGAACACACTTACAGTGTGTTCTTAAATCTAAAGTGAGTCTCTTGTAGACAGCATATAGTTTGATGTTGTTTTTATTTATCCATTCAGCTACTTTATATTTTTGAATGATGGTTTAATCCACTTACATTTAAAGTAATTTTTTTCTTTCTTTTTTTTTTTTTGAGACAAAGCCTCACTCTGTCACCCAGGCTGGAGTGCAGTGGCACGAACTCAGCTCACTGCAACCTCCACCTTCTAGGTTCAAGCCACTCTCCTGTGTCAGCCTCCTGAGTAGCTGGGATTACAGGCACGTGCCACCACACCTGGCTACTTTTTGTATTTTTAGTAGAGACGGAGTTTCATCATGTTGGCCAGGCTGGTCTTGAACTCCTGACCTCAAGTGATCCGCCTGCCTCAGCCTCCCAAAGTGCTGGGATTACAGGCGTGAGCCACCGCTCCTGGTCTTAAAGTAATTATTGATGGAGTTAAACTTACTATTGCCATTTTTTTCAAATTTTTTCTGTCTTTCTTGTATTTCTTTTGTCTCTCTTTTCCTCTTTTGTTGTATATCTTTGTAATTTGTTGATCTTTTTGTAGCAATATGCTTTGATTCCTTTCTCATTTTCTTTTGTGTGTCTTTCATAGGTATTTGTGGTTTCCATGATGCTTACATAAAACATGTTATATTAATAGTTATAACAATATATTTTAAGCTGATAACAACTTGACTTTGATCACCTACAAAAGCTTTACAATTTTACCTCTCACACACATTCACTCTTATATTATTGATGTCACAATTTACACTTTTTAATATTGTATATTTATTGACAAGTTTTTTTTTTTTTTTTTTTGAGACGGAGTCTCGCTCTGTCGCCCAGGCTGGAGTGCAGTGGCGCGATCTCGGCTCACTGCAAGCTCCGCCTCCCGGGTTCACGCCATTCTCCTGCCTCAGCCTCCCGAGTAGCTGGGACTACAGGTGCCCGCTACCGCGCCCGGCTAATTTTTTTTTGTATTTTTAGTAGAGACGGGGTTTCACCGTGTTAGCCAGGATGGTCTTGATCTCCTGACCTCGTGATCCGCCCGCCTCGGCCTCCCAAAGTGCTGGGATTACAGGCGTGAGCCACCGCGCCCGGCCGACAAGTTTTTGTAGTTATAGTTATTCCTAGTACTTTCGTCTTTTAACTTTTAAGCTAGAATTAAAAGTGATTTACTCACCACCATTACCATATTATAGTATTCTATATTTGTCCTCTAGGCTTCCTTAATCTGAATGTCCATTTTTCTGACCAGATTTGGAAAGTTTTGGGCCATTATTTTGTTAACTTTTTTTCTGCCTTTTTTTCTCTTTCTTTCTTTTGGGACTCCCATAACAAATGCATAACAAATGTTGGTTCACTTGATGGTGTTCCATAAATCCCATAGACTCCCTTCACTCTTTTTCATTCTTTTTTTCCTTGTGCTATTATAACTAGATACTTTAAAATGACCGGTTGTCAAGTTTATTGACTCTCTTTTGCTTGATAAAGTCTACTGTTGAAGCCCACTAGTACATTTTTCTGTTCCTTTATCATATTCTTTAGATATAATTTGTTTTAGGCCTTTTTTATAATTTCTATTTGTTGATATTCTGATTTTGTTCATATTTCACTTTTCTGAATTAACTTAGTTATCTGTCTGTGTTCTGTAACTCATTGAGCTTTCTTAAGACTATTATTTTAAATTTTTGTCAGGCAATTCAGAAATCTGCATTTCTTTGGGGCTAATTACTGGAGATTATTTTATTTCTTTGACTGTGTTCAATATGAAAGGAAAGCATGTTTACGATATGATAATCACCTGAAGGTAAGAAACTCACTAGTAATAGTAAGTATACAGAAACACACCGATTTGTTTCTGGGTTCTCTATTCTGTTCCATTGGTCCATGTGTCTGTTTTTATTCCAGTAGCAGGCTATTTTGGATACTAATACTTCTGTAGTATAATGAGAAGTCAGGTAATGTGATTCTTCCAATTTTATTCCTTTTGCTTAGGATAGCTTTGGCTATTCTGGGTCTTTTGTGGTTCCATATGGATTTTGGAATTCTTTTTGTATTTCTGTGAAAAATTGTGTTGGTATTTTGATAGGGATTGCATTGAATCTATGGATTGCTTTGGGTACTTTAAACGTTTTAGCAATATTGATTATTCCAATCCATGAATATGAAATATCTTTTCATTTTTTGGTGAAGTCTTCGATTTCTTTCATCAGTGTTTGATAGTTTTCATTAAAGAGATCTTTCACTTCTTGGTTAAGTTAATTTCTAGGTATTTAATTTCTTGGTTGGCTATTGTAAATGGGATTACTTTTTTATTTTTTTTTCACATTGTTCACTACTGGCATACAGAAAGAAATGCAACTGATTCTTGTACATTGATTTCGTATCCTGCAACTTTACTGAATTTATCAGTTTTAATATATTTTTTGGTGGATTCTTTAGGTTTTTCCTAATATAAGATCATATCATCTGCAAATAAGGATAATCTGACTTCTTCTTTTTCAATTTGAATGGACTTTATATCTTTCTTTTGTCTGATTGCTCTAGCTAGGACTTCCAGTACTATGCTGAATAATAGTGGTGACAGTGGGCATACCTTCAAGGAGACTTATTTACTATCATGAGAACAATATGGGAAAAACCTGCCCCCATGATTCAATTACCTCCCACTGGGTCCCTCCCACAACACGTGGGGATTCTCACAATTCAAGGTAATATTTGGGTGGGAACACAGAGCCAAATCATATCTCTCTGCCCCTAGTCCCTCCCAAATCTCATGCCCTCACATTTCAAAACCAATCATGCCTTCCCAACAGTCCCCCAAAGTGTTAACTCATTTCAGCATTAACTCAAAAGTCCACAGTCCAAAGTATCATCTGAGACAAGGCAAGTCCCTTCTACCTTTACCTACTATAAAATCAAAAGCCAGTTAGTTACTTCCTAGATAAAATGGGGGTACAAGCATTGGGTAAATACACCTGTTCCAAATGAGAGAAATTAGTCAAAATGAAGGGACTACAGGCCCCATGCAAGTCTGAAATCCAGCGAGGCACCCAAATCTTAAACTCCAAAATGATCTCCTTTGACTCCATGTTTCATATCCAGGTTACACTGATGTAAGAGTTGGGTTCCCATGGTCTTGGGTAGCTCCATTCCTGTGGCTTTTCAGTGTACAACCTCCCTCCTGGCTGCTTTCATGGGTTGGCATTGAGTATCTGTGGCTTTTCCAGGTGCATGATGCAAGCTGTTAGTGGATCTACAATTCTTAGGTCTGTACGATAGTAGTCCTCTTCTCACAACTCCACTAGGCAGTGCCTCAGTTGGGAGTCTATGTGGGGGTTCCAACCTTACATTTCCCTTCTGCACTGCCCTAGCAGAGGTTCTCAATGAGAACCCCACTCCTGCAGCAAACTTCTGCCTGGACATCCAGGAGTTTCCATACATCTTCTGAAATCTAGGCAGAGGTTCCCAAACCTCTATTCTTGACTTCTGTGCACCCACAGGATCAACACCATGTGGAAGCTACCAAGGCTGAGGACTTGCACCCTCTGAAGCCACAGTCTGAGCTATACCTTGACCCCTTTTAGCCACAGTTGAAATGGGATGCAGGGAACCAAGTCCTTAGGCTGCACCAACCAGAGGGACCCCAGGCCTGGCCTGCTAAACCATTTTTTCCTCCTAGGCCTCTGGGCCTGCAATGGGAGGGGCTGCTGCAAAGATCTCTGACATGCTTTGAAGACATTTTCTTGTCTTGGAAATTAACATTTTGTTCCTCATTACTTATGCTAATTTCTGCAGCCGGCTTGATTTTTTTTCTCAGAAAAATGGGTTTTTCTTTTCTATCACATCATCAGGCTGCAAATTTTCCAAACTTTTATTCTTTCTTCCCTTTTAAACATAAGTTCCAATTCCAAACCGTATCTTTGTGAGTACATAAAACTAAATGCTTTTAACACCACACAAGTCACCTCTTGAATGCTTTGCTGCTTAGAAATTTCTTCCACCAGATACCCTAAATCATCTCTCTCAATTTCAAAGTTCCACATATCTCTAGGGCAGGGGCAAAATGCCACCAGTCTCTTTGCTAAAGCCATAACAAGAGTCACCTTTGCTCCAGTTCCCAACATGTTCATCATCTCCATCTGAGACTGCCTCGAACTGAAGTTCATTGTCCATATCACTAACAGCATTTTGGTCAAAAACATTCAACAAGTCTCTAGGAAGTTTCAAACTTTTTTCACATCTTTCTGTCTTCTGAGCTCTCCAAGTATCTAAGAAGTTCCAACCTTTCCCACATTTTCCTATCATCTTCTGAGCCCTCCAAACTGTTCCAACCCCTGCCTATTACCCAGTTCCAAAGCCAATTCCACATTTTTGGGTATCTCTACAGCAGCATCCCATTCTACTGGTACCAATTTACTGTACTAGTCCATTCTTATGCTGCTAACAAAGACATACCCCAAACTTGGTAATTTATAAAGGAAAGAGGTTTAATGGACTCACTATCATGAGAACAGCATGGGAAAAACCTGCCCCCATGATTCAATTACTGCCCACCGAGTCCCTCCCATGACACATGGGGATTATTACAATTCAAGGTGAGATGTGAGTGGGGACACAGAGCCAAATCATATCAAGCGTATATCACCAAAGGATTAATATGCCATTATATAAAAAAACTAAGAAAGCCTCAGTGTTTTGATATAGAAGATCTCCAAGATATATCATGATGTGTAAAAACCAAGGGGCAGGTTTTCCATTTGCTATGTAAGAAGCTGGAAGTCAGCCCTCTGTCCTAACAACTAAAAAGCTAAACAAACTAAAATATCACAAACCTTCACACATTCATCGGAGACATGGGAGTCATAGGGCAAACAGCTGCCCTCAAAATTGGAGAGACTGACAGTTGAACACACAGCTGGAGGCCATTATTCTAAGTGAAGGAACTCAGGAAGGGAAAACCAAATACTGTATGTTCTCACTGACAAGTGGGAACTAAGCTATAAGTATGCAAAGGCATACAGTGGCATAATGGACACTGGAGACTCAGAAGAGGAGAAGGTGGGAGGGGAGTGACAGACAAACAACTACATATTGGGTAAAATGTACACTACTCAGGTGATGGGTGCAGTAAAATCTCAAGACTTCACCATTACACAATGCACCCATGTAACCAGAAATCACTTGTACCCCGGAAGCTATTGAAATAAAAAAAAAATATATATATATATAATTAAAGGACTGGAGTGAACTAGCTTAGGTCCTTTTGGCTCTTCCACTCTTCTGCCATTTGAGGACATAGCATTTTTCCCCCTTCTGCCCTTCCATTGCTTCTGCTATGTGAGGACAAAATGTTCCTCTCCTCCAGAGGAGCAGCAACATGGTGCCATTTGGAAGCAGAGAGAAGTCTTCACCAGACACCAATATTGTTAGCACCTTAATCTTGGACTTCCTAGCTAGCAGAACCATGAGGAATAAATTTTTATTATTTATAAATTACCCAGTGTGTGATTATTTTGTTACAGTAACACAAATGGACTAAGACATTATTCATTAATGTCCGAATACATTCTACCACACCAGTGTTTAGAGAATTAAACTATGGCATTCACGTTTGCCTGAGACAACAGTTAGTTATTCCCACCATGAAGATGGCTTTCTTCAATTGGTCTTCTTTTATCTAATCAGTCTTACTTCCTTCCAGGCCTGCATTCCTCTTTCCATCTTCTCTTTTTCTACTCTCTTCTCTTAACACTTTTTCTGCTCTCTTGCTTTCTCTTTGCAACAACCTGTCCCTCATACAAGCATTACTGAGCCAGACAGGCAGCATTCAAGACTAGATTTTTCATTATCTGTACCAAAGATTCTCATCATGTAAATCTCACCACTTGACTGCCCCCCAAAAAACTCTAATTTTGACTTCATTTATTACTTTCATGTCAAGTCTCTATTCAGTCATAAAACATTTTTATCTTAAAAGCCAAAACCTGAAGAATCATTTAGCCAACAGCAACACCATCTGATTCACCATTTGAAGTTCATTAACTGTGTTCTCATTCTAGCCCCATTACTTATTTATCACTTCCCATTAGCTGAAAATCCACTCTCAAAACTAAAGGCCATAGGAAAATGTATTATTTGCATGTATGCTCATCTCTGTGCCAAACAGAATTTCTATTTCCAAAAATGGTATAAAAATAGTTTGAAAGTAGAAGTTTAATGGATAAAATGGAACAAAACTTAAAAGAAAAGCCACATTGACCCATTATTGTTTACTACAAGCTGTTTGTACACCCATGGAGTAATATGAGGCATAGAAAACACCAGTACTCAACAAGATTTTTCTTAGCCAAAGTAGATAGTTACCAGAGACAATGTTTGTTTATATCTATCTTATTTAATATAATTTTCATACTTTTTTATAGAGGATAATAAAAAGACATTCAAATTAATGGAAAGACAAAATGTGGTGGTTTATGAAATAAGCTTTGGAATCAGACCTACTATCTGTGTGATCATATGAAAACACACTTAGTTTCATCTCAAAATGGTGATGACAATTTTCATCTCCATAAGACTGTTGTGAAAATTATATGAGAATATGTCAAGTACTTAGCATAGAACATGGCACATAGTAGACAGTTAAAATTAGCTATTAACATTACTATTTTTAGAGCCCAAGTTGATATACCCTTACCATGGTTGACATGCAAAATCTAAACTTCATGGTCCTCTGCAACTCATCTCTGGTAAAACTGTACGACCACTTGCAAGCACCCATTTCACTACGGCTTTCACCTTATTCTGTGTGCTCATCTGAATTACAGGCTACCACTAGAACTGTGCAGAAAATAAAGCAGCTCTCCTCTCAAAAAAAGGTTATTTTTAAAATCAAACTTGTAATACACATTCACCGAAAAAAAAAAAATCATCTCTGATGTCATTATTAAACCTTGTGTCTTCCAGCCTGGAAGATATCAGACTAGGCCTTAGGTAAGTGGTTAAATGATAAAGTTGTAACAACAGTAAAGTCATCATCATCATAATAAGGACAAAATAAAGAAGGAGAAAATAACCATGCCAGAAGAGAGTAAGAGCAAGAAAGTAAGAACAAGAGAGTAAATCAATTTAAAATTTGAAACTGGGAAATAAAAGGAGAAGCAGTTCTGCTGAACATAATCCAGACCTGAAAGTGCATTATAGGAAAGAAGAAAAAGATAAACCCCTCAATCAAACTCAGATCACATTCTAGCCCTGGCCGGACCCCTATGGTAAGCTGATGTGTTTACAAGAAATGTACAAGTCTGCATTAGTTCCTAATTAGGTTAGGATGGCTGCCAAAGAAAATAGCCGTATTTTTAAACGTATGGTTATGGTTACAAATGGATATCAAAAGCCTTGACACTTAAGTGTCCATGACAATAGCCCCCAACTGAATCTCCCTAATTGGTTCCCCAAGGTTGAACCAGAAACATGTTTTATTCCCACAGAAGCCTGCCCTCAAGCCTGCCCTAGAAGCCACAGCATCTAGAAAATGGCACAACGTCAACTCATTAAATTCAGTGACATGAATAACTTGGGTTGGTATGAAGGCAAAAAGTAATTGATTTAAAAGAATTGTGGATTTTATTATTCTATTTACCTCTAGCACTCACCTGCTAAGAATGTCGATAGTGGTTTCTTTACAAATCTTGGATGTTTATTCAGGAAGAAAATAAAATTAACTGCCTCTATATAAAATGTGGACCCCTTTTTGTCCCACACAAGCCATTCTGAGAAATAACATAATTGACTAAATTACCCAAATCAGATTAAATTGTCCTTTCAGTTTAATTTATTCTTATAAAGCAGGTCAATAAATAATAAGATTATACCATTTGGAATCATCATCAGTGGCATCGCCTCCAATGAATGATGCAGATGGAATTCTTGCAGATTACAAATCTAAACCCAATGTGTCTTATAATCCAACAAAATGTCATCAAAAGGCTCAAAGAATCCCTTTTTACACTGCACTGCCAAGGAAAAAAGTGGGAAAAATCTAAAGTGTCTGGAGAGCAGAGAAATCCTCTTGAACCACTCATGCCAATTAGCACATATATTTTATGTAGACATAATTTTTCTGCCATTTATTTTCCCAAGTTAAATGTTTGTCCTTAATGAGCCTTAAGAATATTGAAAATGGCATTTATTGTTAATGAAAATTCCTTCCCTCCTCCTGCAAAATTCAGTGCTGGATCAAAAGTAGTAAGTGGAATATCATGCAAATGCAATGAACCGTTATTCCTCACTCCAGAATTATATCAGGAGACCACTGGAATACTGCATTCATTTAAGATGGGTACATTGTCCACAATACAAAAATATTAATGTCATTTCTACTTAAATGTTATAGGGATCCAGCCCAACAAACCCATGGGAATTCCTGTAAACTCAATTTCACAGCTCTCAAGAAAGATAAAGGGAACTACATGATCCTAGGGCTGAATAAAGTGTCTTATGTTCATTAGTTGCCTAAAATCCTGGCTCCCAATTAGGGGCCATTTGCATCCCAAGAGACATTTGGCAATTTCTGCAAATATTTTTGGTTGTCACAACTGGGAGGAGAAGAGGTGCTATTGGCATTTAGTAGGCAGAAACCAGGAACATTGCTAAACATTGTATAATACACAGCACAGCACCACCACCACCCCCCAAAAAGCATAAAAATCATGTGATCCAATATGTCAACAGCTCAGAAAACAACATCCCTGAGTCATTGTAAGAAATATTCTACATATATGGGAATACGATAGTTTCATTTTTTTGGTCAGCATCATCATCCAAATCCTCAAAGCATTATCTTAATATTAACAACAAAATAGATCATGTGTATCGAGCTGTTTCTTTATATGGTCTCTGCTATCCAGAGTTTTTTTTGTACATTGTTTAATCCTCCCAGTGGCCCACTAATAAAAAAACTGTTGATTGTCACCATTTTACAGTCCAGAAAAATGAGGCAGAGGGAATTTGTGACCCACCTAGTTCACATAACTACAAAGAAGTGGAATGCAAACCCAGGTCTATCTAACTTCAGAAACAAACCCTTAATGCACACTGGCCCCCACCCCCAAATTAGTAACATAAATGGAAACCTGAGGAGAAAACTTAGAGGCAAAAATAGAAAGACAGGATTTTTTTAAAAAATGAGCTGCTAGATGAGGTTAACTTGATGTTAACACCCCCAGTACCACTATTCAGTCTCTTTTCTTTCAATACATGGAATGACTAGAAACAGCCCAAGTTGCATATATTGAATTAACCCAATTTCCTTCTGGGTAGTTCTCCAAGCCTTATTTTATGGTTAAAAAAAATCCATGTCTAAACTAATTCAGAACTGACTTGTGTACATAAAAATAACTAATATTTTCCATGGAATCTTGAAGCAAGATTCTGGGCCTGATTGTGTTGAGTGTGTGAGGCGCAGCAGGCTACCTAGTCTTCTAACTGTTTTGTTTTGTGTGGGAGACCCGATTAGAACTATTCTATACTGGCTTTGGCATCGTAACCCAACTTAGGCTAAACAAGACGGTAGGGTGGGCCCCTGCAGGCGCTAGCATTTTAAGAACACACACACAGACACAACTGTAATTTGAAATGGAAACAGCTAATTGTCGCCATCTGTGTCTGAGTAAAGTGTCCTTCATCATCAGTATGGGGGCAGAATTGAGGGGATAAGGGAAGCATAGATAAGTTATGTAAAAGAAAAAGGGTCAAAAATATTCTTCACAGGAGGGCAATAAGTGGTTGTTTTTAACTAGCTGGTAAGAACATCCAGGCACAATAAAAAAGCAGAGTTGACAGCAGCATACCATAGCTGGGTCTTCAACTTAATGGTTAATAAAAACACAGTAGTGGTAATTTTTTAAGTATTGCATAAGAGTGTTTTTTTAACAAAGGCTCATAAGATTGGAAGTAAATGAGACAAGTGTTTCTAAACTATTTAGCTCTGCTTCACTCTAAATGGATTTTCATCATTCTATGATTATTCTACCAAAGTCCTGATTTTACCATTATCCCTTGTATATCCCTGTATTACAGCCCTCATCACACAGCATTGCATTTGTCTACTAATTTATTGTCTTCTTCATTAGGCTGTGAATCTCTTGAGAACAGTAACTAGTCCATGTTTATACTGTTATCCCCAGGACATAGTATGGCATTTGGCATATAGTAGGTGCCTAAGACGATATTAACAAATACAGTAATGTCATCTTGAGGAAGATCCTAGGAATACGGAACAAGCTTATTTCTGTTAAATATTTCTTATTAATGACTTGGATGATGACATAGAAGGGTTGGTACTATTTTTAAATGGCACAAGAATGGAAGGGTTAGCTAAATATGTTAGATGACAGAAATAGAATTAAAATATATCTCTATAGGTTTGACTATTTGGCCCAAACTAATAGGATGGAATTTAGCAGAGACAAATGTAAAATCCTGCACTTAGGTTTAAACACTCAGTTGTGCAAATACAAGCCAACTTTGTCTCAGTTTAGTGCTACTTTATATGACAAAGTTTCAGGGATTTTACTGACAGAAATTTTGGTACAAGCCAAGTGCACAACTGGCTGCTGGAAAAGCTAATGTGATCTTAGGCTACCTTAGCTGAAGTGTGCTATTTACAATTCGCAGCCTGCCTAATTAGAAAGTGGTTTGAAGTGGCTATTAGTTTTGGTGTAACACATAGAACAAGAAAGAGGGCCTGCTGCACTTAGCATTGTTGTGCCATATCAGTGCCCTGTGATCAGCTCTAGGTACCACATTTAAGAGGGATATTGAAAAACTGCAGCATCTGATGATGACTCCTGCCAATTGGAAGAATCTCCAGAAACCAAATGCTATGCTCCTATGCTGGACAGCTGAAAAAACTTGAGATGTTTAGGCTGGAGAAGGAAAGGCTTTCCTTGAATATTTTAACAACTGAATGTAGAAAATGTGCCCCATTCCCTATCTTGCAATTTCCACGAATAGGACCATCTGACTACCATTTTTATTCTCATTAAACATCTCTAATGCACACTATCTGGAGACATGAATCCTGTTCCTACCAAAGGAAAGCCCAAATAACCCTGATTTAGTTGTGACACATTTGGATGTCACATTTAGTTGCAACAACTCAGTTGTGTCGGGGCCAAGTGAAATTGTTGGTGATCTCACATTAATTTTATGGACTCGCCCCTGTGACCAATCTCCCCATTTCCCATTTCAGCATCTGAGCTCTTGTTTGTTCTCCATGCTTTGATCACCTTCCTGACGATGTTGCCACCTGCCTGCCTCCTGCCTGGGATTTCTGAGTTTGATCCTTCCGAAGGCTTCCTGTCACTGTGCTGGGACAGATATCATCTTGAGGACCTCCTTCATGGGTCACTGTTGACCCTGGAGACTGTGTTCCATATGCTGGGCTCATGAACATATCTCATCTCCAGGTCCCATACACTCCCACGGTGGCTTTGCCGGTGCCTTCCTATGCTGATAATCTCTGTGACTCAGAAGGCTTAATTGATCATGTGAAGAGAAACTAAGTAGAGAAGTGTTTTTTTTTTTTCTTTTATTCAGTTACAAGGAAGATGTTTCTAATAGTCCGAACGTTTTTAAAAACGGGATAAGCTGCCTTGTGAGAGGGGAAATTCACTGTCACCAGGAACTTTTATAAAGCCTGGGAATAATTGGTCTCCAATGCCATGAAAAGATTTCTGCATTGTTAGCAAACTGAACTGGAGTGATTCTAAGGATAGAATATCTCAAGATTTAGTGTACAAAAAGTCAGCCAGACAACTTGTTTTAAAAAATGTAGAATTCCCAGAATTCAGTAAGTCCAGATTGAAGTCCAAGAATCAGCATTTCAGACAAATCCACTCCTCTTCCCTCTCCACCCTAGGTGATTCCAATGCATGTGAATGTGAGTCATACTTTTTAAAACATTCTTCACAGAAGGGCAACCAGAGTCTCCTCCTACTCTGTATTAAGGGCTTCATTTATTTTTCTTAATTAAGATGTAACAGAGTTCTGTGGGAGTTATGGCATAATTATTAAGAACCTGGGCTCAAAAACCAGGCTGCCAAGGTTCTTGCCTCTCCTACTTCATAAACCTCTGACTCTCCTACTTCATAAACCTCTCTCTGTCTTAATTTCCCCATCTACAAAATGGGATTTATATTAGTAATGACCTCATAGGGTTGTAATGAGGATTTAATCAATCAATTCATGTAAAGTGCTTAGAACAGCTCCCAGCTCACAGTAAATATTCAATATTATGATTACTATGAGGTAGTATTGTAGTTCCTTCATTGTACATTTAAAGAAATTGAGGCTCAAGGAAATGAAGTCAGTTTGCCTCAGAACCTTCAGCTAGTAATGACCTCAGTCCATTTGTCTCCAAAGATTATACATTATCTGCTCCTCCCAATTCTGTGATTCTATAATCGTATCAGCCAAAGGGATCACTATTGATAGTTTTGGGTAGAAACTGATTCCAAAGATGGCCATATGCATATGCGGGATAGAGAGATACCTATCTAAAGTTCCACAATGAATTATTTTACAAATAAGAAAACTGAGGCTTAGAGAGTAAATGATTTTGACAAGGATCCATATCAAGAAAGTGACAGACTCAAAATTTGGACCTATGCTTCTTCCACCACCAAATTGGAGTTCTCTTTGCTATTTCACAATACCTACCCTGTGGCTATAACCTAGAGCCAGTTACTGACCACCTGGAATATTCTCCTCATTCTAGTAAACACAAATGCTTTAAAAACAAAGGAAAGAACAAAATGGGAATGCAGGCTGGAACTAGTTCTTGTGAAAACACACTGCCATCCACAAACATAGAAACAGCATACTTCCTAACAATTATATTTCTGTCACATAGCCACAGCCTGAAAGACTTATCTAACAATGAACATTTCAAGAGTAACCAAAGACAGCACTATAATGGAAGAGAGGAAGAATTTGACTCTAAAAGAAAGACAAATGTCATAAATTGGCGTAGAAAGAATTGGCTTTGGAAACAAGCATCTTTATGTTAGAGGCTCTTCCTCTGCCACTTTCTAGAAGTTGACTTGCCCTTTCTGAAATTCAGTTTCCTCATTTACAGAAATGGGGCTGATGTTGTTTACCTCACAGAGTATAAGGAGTGAAATGATAACAATGCAGGCAAGGCCCCTAGCACGATACTTGTCACACAAAAAGTGTTCAGTGATGGTGGCTGCCAATCGGAACCTCCAAGACTGTCATGATTGGGAAACAGTGTTTATCTCAAGATACCAGGGAACCCATATAAACATATGGGCAGGAAAATGGAAGTTCAGGACACTGTTTAAGAGGGTAGAGAGAAAAGTTCACAGTCTGCAAGCATTGCAGCACATCTTGTGATAGAACTCTTCTCAAGAAAGAATTTGTAGGACCTAAAATTACCATGGTTCTCTGTCCACTAAGGCATTTCTTTGTAAACATTCTTAGTATGGCTGTCTTAATGACATGTAATCATTTCATATAATCTCCTCTTGGACAGAGAGTTTGTTTTACATATCTTTCTATTCCTAATGCTGTTTCAGTATCAATACTCAAAATAGGCTTTATTGAATTTATGAATAAAAGGTTTAATTAATTAATTAATCAATTAATGTCATTTGGCCTACCACAAAAGAAACATAACATATACAAGTCCTTACAGTAAATACACTCAGAGACTTCCTAATCTAGGGATCAGCAAACTTTCTCTATAAAGGGATAGATAGTAAATATTTTTGGTTTTGAGGGGAATATAGTCTCTGTCATGTACACTCAACTTTGCCATTGTAACAAGAAAATGGCCACAGATACTGCAAAAATGAATGAATGTGTCTGTGAGATTTATGAACACTAAAATTTAAATTTCACATAACTTTCATGTGGCATAAAATATTCTTTTTATGTTTTTCAACCATTTAAAAATGTAAAAATCAGTTCCTACAAAAATAAGTGGGCTGTAATTTGTTGACCCCCAGGTTCCAGTCCATGCTACAATCATCTGAGAATGTTTCCATACAGAGCTACTTCCAATTATTTCTGATAAGATTGAATCTAAAGTCACTTCTCCAAAACTACCAAATTGTTTTTTACATAGAACCAACTTCAAAATATATACAAATGGTAACTATATTCTTATTTTCAACTTCCTATGGTTAACCTGATATGCCTGCATAATAATACAAGCATGAGGGTCTTTATTGCAGATATGATTTAGGAAAGTGCACTCTGTTAACAGATCTAGTCCCTTGAACTTAAGCATTTCTTCCTCTAAATGATATTTTATTGGAAAATCAATGGTTATCCCATAAATATAAGGTTCATAAAATATGCATCAGGATCTTCCTAAAACTAAATTTCATGATATATATTTTGTTTATTTTAAACTCATACATATAATCTAAATGAACTAACCTTATATGTTTATAAAGTTCAGATAATTATCCACATTGCTATTTATGCTGCATTTCTGTCATCTCTGGCTCTGTCTCCTACAAAATGTCATGCGAGAAAAACAGGAACAGGATATCTGTGAGATTTAAATATCTCCTAATCTAGTTAGTTTATATATCAGCTATTGAAAGCAAAGTGAAAACCAAGACAATAAATAATGAGACAATCTTTAGCTATTTTAAAAACCAAACAAGTACAGTCTTATCACTTGTGCTCATTTTGATTTCAAATTTGCCGGGTGTGGTGGCACACACCTGTAGTCCCAGCTACTCAGAAGGCTGAGGCAGGAGAATCACTTGAACCAGGAGGCAGAGGTTGCAGTGAGCGGAGATCATGCCACTGCACTCCAGCCTGGGTGACAGAGTGAGACGTCGTTAAAAAAGAAAAAAAAAAGCATTATTTATGGTTTGCTGCGGGAAAAGGCATACTCTTATAAGAGCTAATCTTAGTGCCTAAAATGTAGAAGAAGAGTAGGGAAAATTCACTTAAAATGATTGTTTGGAGCCCATCTCAACATCATCACTGACTCACCTGAACTTTGGGAAGTTAAAAACTCCCCAAGTCACAGTTTCCCCTTTGTTAACTTTTCATAGAAATTCTTTTGTTCATGTGCTGGTGATTCAGAGAATACTTTAATGCCACATATGTATAAGAGCAGCAAAGCTGGGTGAAAGCCAAGGGAAAAAAAAAAAAAAGAGGCCCATTGACCAGAGGTTACATTTCTGCCCCAAGAGTCAGGAGTAATAATTCCAGATCTCTGCAGTTAAATAAGTCACCAGAGTCAGTCTGAGTGGCTATTGTTGCCTGTTGCTTACTCATTTTTAAATACTAATTCAAGTTGACCAAGCATATATGTGTATATATACATGTATATGTATGTTACACAACAACTGATACCTAAAATAACCCTAGTTATCTAGTGTTATAATATTTTTAGAGCTATGTCTTCCAAGACTTCCAAAAGTTCGTAGAATGTTTATCTCTTCCTTCTCTTGGTTCTTGTGACACTTTTAGTGTACCTGTTGGGTTTCTAGCATTTATTCTTTTCCCTAGAGTTTCTAACTTTCTAAGAGTTCTAAAATCTTAATGTTTTACATTATCTATTTGCCTTACAAATTAATATCAATTTTATTTTTTCTACTATTGTAATTATTTGAAGTAGTATGTGCTCAATGTAAAAACATAGAAAAAAAAATTAATCACCTTCTCCAGCCTCCAACCAACCTCTTCTGGAGACATTAATATTTCATATTAATATTCCACTGTATAATATTCCACAAATAAATCTATTAAAATATTTCCAACCATTCTCTAAATTGATAAACATTCATATTTTTCTCATGTTTTGCATCTCTTCTAAACCCCAACCAATTCCATCCAAAGATTATCAGTGTTGCCTTTTTGATATCTATCCTCTACCACCTGTCTCTATATACATTGAGGTGTACACCAACCTATATATCCATGTATTAATTTTTGTTTACTTCATTTTTGACAAAATTTAAGCAAAATATATTATTTCATTATAACTTACTTCGTTTCATTTAAAAATGTATTGCGGACATGCTTGTATATAAATAAATTGATCTTATTCTATTTGGATGGCTGCACAATAATCTGCAAAGTGATTGTATTAAGATATTTCCAGTCATTCTCTAACTTGAACATTCAGATTTTTTTCCATGTTTTCCACTGCAAACATCCATATGCATATTTTTTCATGCACTTGTGCAAATATTCTCTAGGACATATTTCCAAAGAGGAATTTGCTGTCAAGTAACTTTCCTGACAGGTTAAATGCGTTCACTCCAAGTGTATGTGAATATTGATGCTATCAAATTCTTTAATGTTTCTCAATAGCATGAGGGGAAAATTATATTTTTTTACTGCTTCAAGCACTTTTTGACTACTAATGAGATTAATCATATTTTCAAATATTTATTGGCCACTTGACTTTATTATTATTTTTCAGTTAGGTTATCTTTTTAAATCAATGTATGGTAATGCTTTACATGTTTGAAATAGTAACACCTTCTCCATCATTAAGTATCAAATATATTTTCTCTGAATCTCTCATTTGACTTTTTATGATGTAGTTCAACGTATAGAAAAATATTTTCTTTCATAGTCATCCATTTATCTCTTCCCTTAAGGTCTCTATTGTTCTTTCTTTCCTAAAGAACTTTTCATTTTTACTTTCTTTTGTAGCTAGCCCTTTAATGTATTTGTGGGGTCTTTTGTATAACACATCATGTAAGAACATAATTTTGTGTTTTCCAACTAGATTGGGAAATCAATTCTGCCACCACTATTTACTAAATATATCATTCTTTCCCTACTGAATTGAAATGGCATCTTCATATTAGGTTCCACTATATGCATGAACTCTCTAGTTAGTTCTGTGATCTACTTATCTACTTCTATACCAAAATCACACAGGTTTGATGATAATAGCTTTGAAACAAGTTTTGATATCTGGTTATGCCAAGACCCCATTACTAATATTATTCTAAAAATTGTTGGCAATTCTGCAACATTTATTCCAGATGAACTTCTGTTTTGTCCTATTTTTAACAACATGTGAAAATTCTGATTGAATAAAAGCTTTATATATTCATTTTTGAATGACTGATATTTTTATAATACTAATTTTTAAAATTCTGAAACAAGACATGTCTCTTAATTTATTTAAAACTTTCAATAATATTTTATAATTTTTGTGCAGGATATGTGCAGGATATGTCTGCACATATCCTGAAGCTTTCTTTTAAATACATTTCTTCCTTTCTAACTGATTACTAATATAAAGAAAAGCAATTTATTTGCTTTTCTAATAATCTTATACCTTCTACTTTATTAAATTATAACACCTTTAGTTATATCACTTGGATTATATGCAAATAATAATGTTCTATGTTGTCATGGTTCTATAGTGCATTCTAGGCCCTGCTTATAATATTTAAACTTGTTCATGTCACAGTTATTTAATATTTGTTGTTTATTGTCTTGAATGCTTCTGTATAGCTGCTGCCCAAACAGATGATCCAACAAATGATTCACAAACAAGAACAGGATGAAATTATGCAAATAAAGATGTTTGTCTCTTTTAATATTTATGCTTTTTTTTCTTGTCTCATTGCTTTATTTAGAACCTCCAAAATATCACTTAATAATGAAGATAACTGAGTATCTTAGTCTCACTTTATCTTTTCAATTTTACTTTAAATTCTGGGGGATACATGTGCAGAACGTGCAGGTTTGTTACGTAGGTATGCTTGTGGCATGGTGGTTTGCTGCACCTACTGAGCCGTCATCTATTTCCCTCCCCTCGCCCCCCACCCCACAACAGGCCCCAGTGTGTGTTGTTTCCTTCCCTGTGTCCATATGTTTTCATTGTTCAACTCCCACTTATGAGTGTTTTATGTTCCTGTTCAGTTTGCTGAGGATATGGCTTCCAGCTTCACCCATGTCCCTGCAAAGGACATTATCTCATTCTTTTTTATGGCTGCATAGTATTCCATGGTGTATATGTACCAGATTTTCATTATCTAGTCTATCATTGATGGGCATTTGGGTTGGTTCCATGTCTTTGCAATTGTAAATAGTGCTGCAATAAACATACATGTGCCTGTGTCTTTATAGTAGAATGATTTATATTCCCTTGGGTATATACTTAGTAATGGGATTGCTGTGTCAAGTGGTATTTCTGGTTCTAGATCCTTGAGGAATCACCATACTGTCTTCCACAATGGTTGAACTTATATTTACATTCCCACCAACAGTGTAAAAGCGTTCCTGTTTCTCCACAGCCTCACCAGCATCTATTGTTTCTTGACTTTTTAATAATTGCCATTCTGTTAGTCCCACTTTTAATGATAAGAATTCTAGTATTTTATTGTTTATTATGATGCATGCTATTGAGATTTTTAATAGTTTTATTATGTGGTGATCATTTTCTCTGTCTCCATTTTACTTATCATTTTATTAGGAATGCAGCTAAATTTAAGTGATTTTTAATACTCAATAAAATGATATTGCTTTATTCTTCTTTCATTTGAAAATGAGATGAATTATGTTGCTGCCCTTTTTCTTATTGAGCCTTCCTTTCATTCCTGGAGTGCAACTTGCTTTGTTTTGTTATTCCTTTAAAAAACTCTAAATTTGAGTTACTTATATGGATCTAGTTCTAAAATGTTTATACTGTCAGTATTATTTCCATATTAAGGTTATGCTAGCTAAGTAAAATGTTGTGTGTGCTTTCTCTGTGATCTTGAGTTATTGCTTTATGCATGACTCATCTCTTTTTGAATGTTACCTAGGACACAGATATAAAACCATCTGGACCTAATACATTTAAAAATACTGAGAGTTCTATAACAAACTTTTACAGCAACATTTCTAATTTTTTCTGCAGCCATTGGTCTGCTTAGGTTTTCTCTTTTATATGGTAAAATCTAGCATTTATATTTTGCTTGATAAAACTTTTTCTTTCTAATTTATAACCAGACAGTTCCACATAATTTCTTAAAATTCTGTTAATATCAATGACATCTATAATTATATTTTCTTTATTATATCTAATATTACATGTTTTTCTTTGTTCATAAATCAGAAATCCAGGAAGGTACCTGATATATTTTTAATAATAAAATATATCAAATAAAATGAGGAGATAAATAATAACTCTCTTAAAGATCCCATTCATATGAGATAGATAACTTGTTATAGTAATCAAAAATATTTTTTTTCTTCCCTGACATAGTAAGAAATCAACCCAGGCAAGGATGGCACAATAGACTAGTTCAATTTCTTAACCCAATCAGGTAACCTTGGATTTTATTTAGTTATTTTGGCCAACTGGGGGTTGGTACAACATGTTTCCACTTCATGTTATTTATTATAGGTGAGGTGGAATAATCTAAGCTAAAAGAAAAGGCATCCTGGCCTTCTAAAACAGACTTGGGGAAGTATTATCTTCTTGATCAGGCCTGAGAAATCTTTTGCCATGGTTCTATAGTGTCTTCTAGGCCCTACTTATAATACTTAAACTTGTTCTTGTCACAGTTATTCAATAATTGTTGTTCATTGCCTTGAAAGCTTCTGCATAGCTGCTTTTCAAATAGATGGTCCAACAAATGATTCACTAACGAAAACAGGATGAAATCATGCTGATTAAAAATGAAACCTCATCTTCATTAAAATAAACAACAGTAGTGAATACTTTTGCAATCTTCCTGCTGCTTTATCTGGATAAGAAGTTAGAATACAAATATTGATACAATCTTTGGAAAAAGAGTGATTGTTCTTTAGCCATCATAGCAAGTAGTCCTAAGAACAACTTTTAAATCCATCCAATTGATTAATGGCAATTTTGCCTCAATTAACATGCTTTTTAAAGCCAATCAATCCATAGCCATCCCTCACTTCTGAAAGTCAACCAGTAAGGAACAGACTCACTCTAAAAAACATGCCTCTGAATGCCAACCAATCAACAAAAATCTAAACTGAATAATCATGCTTGAACAGATTATGTCAATCTACTTATGCCTCTTAAAATGTGCTAATCCTTGAGCCCCATGCTGTCCAAAAACCTTGTATATAATCAGTAATCTACTCTTCTCCAGGAGACTGTGTCTGAATTAAATAGTTCTCCCTTGCTATAAGCAATCAGCTCAGCTTTGTCTTTTAATTTCAGATATTAAGTCATAATCTCACCCCCTTTGACAATCAATCAAGATTTATTTAATGCTAACCACCGAAATTAAAAAACAAACAAAGATGGCAAGATAAGTTGGCTGCTCCTCTGTGAATTTAAAGAGTAAAACGCACAATATTTTAAAATGTGTTTAATGGCCCCAAATATCCTAAAATATGGTAAAGACACAGGAAATATATAGGAATATATAGATGAGAAATTATTGACTTGATATACAGCTGATTAAAATAATTCTAATCTGGCATATGTACAAGTTACTTATGTTTCATATTACCTATAATTCTTATAACGCTGACTTCTAGTACTACCTTAAATCCATTTTGAGACTAGACAGATGGGAAAGAAAAGAAGGGAGAAGGAAAGTAGGATCTGAAAGAGGAAAGACAATAAAGGAGAAAAAGTAAAAGGAAGATTAAAAAAATAAGTCTAGCATATTATTTATGGGAAAGACAAAGCTTCAACAAATCAATAAACTAAACAGTGGTTGTTTGGTCCTCCCTTTCATTTGCCATACCCTCACTCCCAGCCTCTGTGGTACTCTCTGTATGCTCTCTTTGTCTTAACTGAGGATCTAAGGTGACCTCACTTGACTGTCAACTGACCCCCATAAGTAGGTAATAAAGCCACCATTCAAAAACATTTATTATGCACTCACAATGTGTCAGATCCTTTGCTGCATGTTATCCCTTACAGACAGATTCTGAATGACCCAAGGCACAAAAAACTCAAAGTAATAAATGTATTGGTGAAATTTTAAGCTCTTGTGTACCTGGCAAGTTATATATCTGGGAGCAGGGAACCACACAAATAGCCATAATAGTGTTTGTGAACTTTGGTAAATCCTATAAGCCTTATTAAATTTCAATCTACTTCTAACTTTTCCAAGAACAAGTTCAGGGGGAAGCAAATTATTCCTTTCACATTTCTCTGTGTCTGCATGTGAAGGGAGAAGTGAAGGGTGAGGGGGACTTTTATTTAAAAGTTTACCACAAGCATGGCAGAAAACAACAAATTTGGCTGATATAACTTTTGTTATTATTATCAGAAACAGAGCATAAGCTGAATGGGTCTCTATGGTCTCCTACTATTTTGCATTTTATGACTGTCATTATTCTCTGTGTATAAGAAGGGTTATAGCTGTTATATTATATCCCTTTTGACCTCAAGTTTCTTTACTATAAAGACTTAAATATCTATGCTTACATTAATACAAACACAGTTTCCTAATTCGATTTGCTAAGTTACTGCTGAACACAATACCCATTTGATGGTGAAGCTTTCTTCACCACAAAAATGTCAGTTTCCATTATCTTTACTACAAAATTAGCCCTAAAAATTATTTTTTAAACTGGAAAGGGAAGCAACTGAACACTGTATGGGATATAATTGTTGGATACATTTAATAGGTCTTGAATTGTTAAATTTATCTCCTTAACAAAAACATTTGCTTTCTAAAACTATATTTATTGAATAAATAAACTTTTTAATGTTTCCCTACTTTTTTCACAAAATAGACTGTGTAATTCCTTTAAATGGAAAGTCACTGTCTGAATCTCAAATCTTCCAGCAGTTCTCTCTCTATGTCTGACATTTTCATAAGCCAGAAGTTAAGGTCCACAAAAGAATCTCAGGCATTGCCTGGCATTCTTCTCTCCTTTAATTTCCTCCCTTCCTTCCTTTATGAGGCATTGGCAGAACTGGTTTAATGTGGCCTCTTACAAAACTAAACCACAGAAAACACTTTTTGTATTTGCATGTGTGCATATCTGTGTGTGTTATTGGTTTGTTTACTAACATATTTGTATTAGTTTTAAATGGAGATAACTTCATTAAATGGACATAGCTCCTATAAAATTATAAGAGTAATTGAAGCCAGAAGTTGTCATCCCATCAAGTAAATAAGCTGTTTACATAACAATATTATTTCAGAGGGAACCAGATCATAGTATCTTTTTGACAATCTATTGTTTTGCACTGTCCCTCACTATATGACTATAGGCAATTCGTGAAGTTCTCTCCTTCTCAGTTTCTCCATCTGTAAAAGGAGATAATAATTACTCTGTGATGTGCAATCGTTAGAACTACATGAGGTCACACACAACAATTATGCAAAGTTTTGCGTGAAAATTTCAAAAACAAATACTCTTTTCCAGCATACATATGGCAAGCTTGGGGAAAGTGTATGCAGAGGAAGGGGATTAAAATTAAAAATTGAATAAGACTAATACAATGAGCATTTTTTCATGTGTCTCTTGGCTGCATAAATGTCTTCATTTGAGAAGTGTCTGTTTATATCCTTCGCCCACTTGTCAATGGGGTTGTTTGTTTTTTTCTTGTAAATTTGTTTGAGTTCTTTGTAGATTCTGGATATTAGCTGTTTGTCAGATGAGTAGATTGCAAAAATTTTCTCCCATTCTGTAGGTTGCCTGTTCACTCTGATGGTGGTTTCTTTTGCTATGCAGAAGCTCTTTAGTTTAATTAGATCCCATTTGTCAATTTTGGCTTTTGTTGCCATTGCTTTTGGTGTTTTAGACATGAAGTCCTTGCCCATGCCTATGTCCTGAATGGTATTGCCTAGGTTTTCTTCTAGGGTTTTTATGGTTTTAGGTCTAACATTTAAGTCTTTAATCCATCTTGAATTAATTTTTGTATAAGGTGTAAGGAAGGGATCCAGTCTCAGCTTTCTACATATGGCTAGCCAGTTTTCCCAGCACCGTTTGTTAAATAGGGAATCCTTTCCCATTTCTTCTTTTTGTCAGGTTTGTCAAAGATCAGATAGTTGTAGATGTGTGGTATTATTTCTGAGGGCTCTGTTCTGTTCCATTGGTCTATATCTCTGTTTTGGTACCAGTATCATGCTGTTTTGGTTACTGTAGCCTTGTAGTATAGTTTGAAGTCAGGTAGTGTGATGCCTCCAGCTTTGTTCTTTTGGCTTAGGATTGACTTGGCAATGCGGGCTCTTTTTTTGGCCATCAGAGAAATGGAAATCAAAACCACAATGAGATACCATCTCACGCCAGTTAGAATGGCGATCATTAAAAAGTCAGGAAACAACAGGTGCTGGAGACGATGTGGAGAAATAGGAACACTTTTACACTGTTGGTGGGACTGTAAACTAGTTCAACCATTGTGGAAGTCAGTGTGGCAATTCCTCAAGTATCTAGAACTAGAAATACCATTTGACCCTGCCATCCCATTACTGGGTATATACCCAAAGGATTATAAATCATGCTGCTATAAAGACACATGCACACGTATGTTTATTGTGGCACTATTCACAATAGCAAAGACTTGAAACCAACCCAAATGTCCAACAATGATAGACTGGATTAAGAAAATGTGGCACATATACACCATGGAATACTATGCAGCCATAAAAAATGATGAGTTCATGTCCTTTGTAGGGACATGGATGAAGTTGGAAACCATCATTCTCAGCAAAGTATTGCAAGGACAGAAAACCAAACACTGCATGTTCTCACTCATAGGTGGGAATTGAACAATGAGAACACTTGGACACAGGAAGGGGAACATCAAACACCGGGGCCTGTTGTGGGGTGGGGGGAGGGGGGAGGGATAGCATTAGGAGATATACCTAATGTAAATGAGGAGTTAATGGGTGCAGCACACCAACACGGCACATGTATACGTATGTAACAAACCTGCACATTGTGCACATGTACCCTAGAACTTAAAGTATTATAAATATATATATAAAAATTAAATTAAATTAAATTAAAATTTTAAAAAAAGACTAATAAAATGCACAGTAGCTTCTCTTCTAAGCAGCCTAGAAAATAAGTTACACAACTACTATTTTGTTAACACTATTAGTGAGGAGGAATCCAGACCACGGGTCTAAGAATTCAAAGACAATTTGCCTTAAGTCAATTTGTTACACCAGACATACATACAATAAGCATTTCAAGAGATACATTCCGTGTATTCCTGGGTTTCTAAGAGACACTTTATTTTATAAAACCCTCCCACCAGTAATAAATTTTTTTCTTATTTTTACTTCATTTTGTTACTAAGTTTCAACTTTATTATTAAACCAAATGCTCTGTTATGAAATTCTTCCTACAAAATTCCATGATGTCTATATCAGCTTCCACTGCATCTTTTTACGGTCAAGTCTGTGTCTATGTTAGCATTTCTATTATACATTTGTTTTCTAGGAGTTTAAAGATCACCCATAAAAATTAACTAAGGCTGAAATGGCAGACAGCTCAGAAGCACATTTTGTTTTTACCAACTTTCAATAAATTCATATGGCTGTTTCTAAATTCTTATATATCAGGCTAAAGTAAAAGAAATCCTGGCCAACAGGTGACACTTATTTGGGCTAATTCACTGCAAAAACAATGGGATATTTTTGGTTTTGTATTTTTGTTTTTAAATGCAATTATTCCATGACTGGCTCTCATCTCTCCTCCAAGTCCCTCAGCCCCCTCCTGGCTAGATGCCTGGACACATTGGTAGCTGGCTGACTGACACCTGCAGCCCCACACTTCTGACCATGAGTTGCATAGCTAACATTTCATGCTGTCATAGGACTGTGAAGTTTTCTGGGCGCTGCCAACAGAATCATCACACTGCAAGTTTCTTTGGCTCAGCCCTGCTCCTCTGTCCCAACTGAAGATATGCCCCTTTGGGTATTGTAGTCACATCCATAAATCCCAGGAGGCAGCATGTGAAAAACTACTACTTACCCCTATAAGCAGAGCTGTCTTTACTCTGACAAATCAGGCCATCACTTTGAACTGTTGGAAAAGAATTCTCCATGGGTCTCTCGTGTTTCTGCATGTCTTGCAAATGAGTCATTGACTGATCTTTATTCAAAACTACCTTTTCAAGGAGTTTGTATGGTGAACAGACTTGGAAGATACAGATAATGCCTCCCTTTGGTGAAAAGGGCAGGCATGCTCACTGTCCAGCATAATAAAGGTAATGTTTCCCACCAAATCGAAGGAAAGGCATGCTTACTGCCCATTAAGGATTTAGGCTCCTAAACTTAAAGTTCCTCTCCAGCTTTTGTGAGTATCCTCTGGCCCTCTTCCTAGTCACTCTGTGGGACTGGAGTTAAGGGAACCTGCACATAAATGCTGACTCTCTGGCAACTGCTATTGCTGTTAGTAATAATTTCCTTCATTTCTGACCCAGAAGTCTCATCTATTGTAACAGCATTCATGAAACTGTTGAAGGCTTTGCAAGTAGGGTGAAACTCAGCCTCTTCACAGTTCTCATTATGAACATACAGGCTGTCTCTTTTACTAAAATGTAAGCTCCTTGAAAGCTAAAATCCTTTTCTTTATTTGTCACTGTATCTCCAAAACTTACACCAATACCTGCTAAATAAATGCTATTCCCTGAGGATAAAAGGCTTAATGAAGGAAGGGAGACTTGAGCTGAACTCTGATTTTTTCCCTTGCATCCTCTACTCTGCTGTGAGGTATTGAAAATACCATTCAGAAGCAGAATCAAAGCCTCTCCAGAAACACTGTTGTCTTTTAGATTGCCGGTAGAAACGTACTGTATACTCTTACTTCTTTGCTTCTAATAGATGACAGAATATAGCCTCAGACATTCTGTGTCCTCTCAGTTAGAATGAGCGTGAGATTTTTTGTCTTCAGACAGTCTCTGCTTCTTAAATGTTTCTGCTCGGTCTCCTCAGATGGCAGAATTGGGGCAGCCATCAAGTGAACAGTGGGTCATTTACACCTCACCTAAAAACTTGTCTGTCAAGGGATAATCAGCTCCTATTACTTATTTTTGAATATTTTCCCCCAAATTTAGAAAAGATTCCTTCCCACTGTTCTTTGGTCTGAATTCATGACAATGCCTAATTTATTACACTGTTTTCAGAGGAGTATTTTTTCAATTTTTTAAATTTTACTTTATGTTCCAGGATACATGCGCAGAGGGAGAGTATTAGGACAAATACCTAATGCATGCAGGACTTAAAACCTAGATGACAGGTTGATTGTTGCAGCAAACCACCATGGCACATGTATACCTACATAACACGAGATTTTTATGTTCTTATAAATAGCTTAGGAAGTTTAAAGCTAGTTTGCAGTTTCTTTTAAAACTAAAAGGGCCAGTGTGCTATGTTCCAAAGCAGCAGTCACATTGGGCAAAGCCAAGAGAGGATAGTGTGGTTCATGATAGCCAAAAGAAAGAAAATCCTGCTTTGGCTTGAGCAGGTGCTCTGGTGTGGAGCAGCAGGAAAGCCTGTGTGGGAAGTTTCTTTTTCTTTTCTTTCTTTCTTTCTTTTTTTTTTTTTTTTTTTTTTTTGAGATGGAGTCTTGCTCTGTTGCCCAGGCTGGAGTGCAGTGGCGTGGCCTCCGCTCACTGCCGGCTCCGCCTCCCCAGTTCACGCCATTCTTCTGCCTCAGCCTACCGAGTAGCTGGGACTACAGGTGCCCACCACCATGCCTGGCTAATTTTTTGTATTTTTTAGTAGAGACAGGGTTTCACCGTGCTAGCCAGGATGCTCTCGATCTCCTGACCTCGTGATCCACCCACCTCGGCCTCCCAAAGTGCTGGGATTACAGGCATGAGCCACCGTGCCTGGCCCCATGTGGGAAGTTTCTGTCTCAACTCTCAAATCTGCTGGATTTATACTGTTATTGGATAAAGAAGTTCCTTAAAATTAATGATGTAGAAAGTGTAAAACTTGTCAATATTTCTCAAGCCTTCCATTTTTACTTTTGCCATTATTTTCAAATGTCTCATGTGGAAAACCTTAAATGTTCACACCTCACTTCCAACTTACAAAAGGTGACAGTAATACACTAATAGCTGGGAGGCCAAGAACACCCTGGTGCAATGAAAACAAAATGTTTTCAAAACTAGGACCCCATCCCAGTCCAACAGTTGTACTTACCAGTCTCATGTTTTAAATCATTACAGATTCCAACTTCAGAAGGGCAAATACCTCATGAATTAGCTCTAAATTAAAACAGAAAAAGTTTGACATGGATTTAGTGTTCAAGACAGAGAAGGATTAATAGTGCTTGGCCTAAAGAAAGCTCAAGCCCAGGCAGGTGGCAGGCAGAAATCCACTCAGTAGAGCCAACACACCTCAGCCAGGCCCTGTTTACCCAACCTCTGGCCTCCTCTTCAACAGACACTGCCAACCGAGCAAACCAAGCTAAATGGTATGGTGGTTTTCTAATGAGGCTAAGTAGGAACAAGAAGGAATGAAGTAAACTTTTCCTTGTGGCCAAAGCAAGTCTGATTATGAGCTCAGACCTCCCGAGGCGAGAGGCTTATGTACTCACCAGCTGCTGTTTCACTGCCCTTTACACGAAGGCTATGGTGTGGCCATTCACGAAGTGCTCTTAAAAGTGGTGCCAGGAGTTCCCTTGAAATGGTTTTTCATTCTGGGCAGTGGAGCAATCTCTGGGTGTGAAATCATGTCTGAGGTTTACAAGCTATTGCTGACATCAATGAAATGCAACATTTGTTTTGCTTCTTTCAGTGTCCTATAGGCATACTGGCACTCATTAAATGCTTCCTAAAAATATCATTTGGCAAACATTCATGTTTTGTTCATAAAGACTTATGTACATCATGGGGAGGGTCATGTTAGAAGGCTACTATAAAAATATAAGCACATGCATTCATCAAATCAAATTGTTTCATTTTAATTAATATGCAGGGTTTTTTCTCTCTGTCCAGAAGCACAGCTTATATTCCAAAGGACTCCTTTTGGAGCTTCAGATGAGTCCGCACCTCTCTCAACTTGAGGCAAAGTTACAGGTCTGTGGGTCAGGTTTCCTAAGATAACATTTGAAACATAAAGAGCAGGCCACTTAAGAATACTTCGGCAGGATGTTTCACCAATTAATTCCTCAGTTAAACAATTAAACAAGCTTGCCTACATGAGATTCCCATTGTCATGAGACTCAAATGCTGTCTTTTCAGGGTATAAGTAAAGCACAAGAATTGGCAAGACCTGTTATTTGAACCAGACTAAAGAGTAAACTAATGAATGTCTTGTTTAACTCAAGCCAACATTTACTAAACACCTGTCATTACAACCCTGGGATCCATAAGAGAAGACATCAGTAGAGGAGAAAGCAGTTCCTCATTGCTCTATTTGCAGCCTCATCCCAACCCCAGGCAGCAGTTAAAGAGAGAACAGGAGTAAAAATTAACAGGAAATATAAATAAGAAGAAAAATGGTGACTGGTTGAAGAATTGTTGGCAGAAAACCTGCATTGACTGACTTTTCCAACCTCTCATGTGCACCCAAGTTTAAAGCAGAAAAATTATGTGAAGTAATCGAGCTATCTGCCTGCTATGGTTTGAGTGGTTGTCCCCTCCAAAACTCATGTTGAAATTTCATTTCAACAGTATTAAGAGGTGGGACCTTTGAGAAGTGATTAGGCCATAAGCGTTCCTACCTCATGGGTGAGATTACTGCCATTCTAAAAAGACATGTTTGGTCCCCTTTTGTCTCTTTGCCCTTCTACCTTCTGCCAATGTGAAGACAAAGCCTTCCTCTCCTCAGCATCATCTTGGCATCGGAATCACCAAACCTGCCAGTGCCTTGATATTGGACTTTCCAGACTCTAGAACTGTGAGCAAATAAATTTTTGTTCATTGTAAATTACCGAATCTTAGGTATTCTGTCAAAGAAGCCCAAAACAGATTGACACACTGCCTCAGAGGAACTCTGGCTTTCAAGGAGGGCACTAAAGCCACATAATAGAGTCCTCATTGTTTTGGCAAGTCTTGTGGAGGTGGGAGTAGAGGATTCTGCCTTCCTGTCCCAAGCCTGCAGTAAAGTCAAATGGCCAGCAAGCTGTCTACACTACACTGAGCTCAGTAAACTCTCTCATTCAGGACATAGGCTAGTAAAGTCAGGTAAACAACAAAGCAGTAATCTATATGAATGAACCTAATTCTTCATTCACAAATACGAATATAAAACCCAGAACTATCAGACATTTAAGAAAACCCATCAAAACCAAGGAGAAGGACAAAGACAACCAAGTAGAACTGAACCCAAAGGAAACAAAAATAATTTCACTTCAATGAAGAGAATTTTAAATCAATGTTACTAAAGATATTGGAAGAGATTTTGAAACACATTTTTAGAAATCTCATAAAGGAGTAATGAGAAAGAAAGAAAAAGTTCTTGGAAAATAATAATGTGACAGCCAAAATAAAACTTGCAAAAGAAAGTTGGAATAAAACATTTAAGGCCATCTCCCAGTAAATATAAAAGGCATAATTATTTTAAAAATCAGAGGAAAACAAAAAGACACAAAGAAAAAATCAAGGATGTCCAATATCTACTTAATAAGAGTTCCAGAAAAAGAAAAAGGAAAAGGAAAACAAAGCAAAGGAAATAATGAAAGAGTTAACAGCATAAACTTTGTGAAAACTAAAAACAGGTATTCAAATTGAAAGGTCTCACTGTTTGAAGAGCAGAATAAATAAAATAATACCCGCATCAGCGGTGGCTCATGCCTGTAATCCCATCACTTTGGGAGGCTGAGGCAGGCAGATCATGAGGTCAGGAGTTTAAGACCAGCCTGATCAATATGGTGAAACCCCGTCTCTACTAAAAATACAAAAATTAGCCGGGCGTGGCAGCGCCTGCCTGTAATCTCTGCTACTCAGGAGGCTGAGGCAGGAGAATCACTTGAATCTGGGGGTCAGAGGTTGCAGTGAGGCGAGATCTGTGCCACTGCACTCCAGCTTGGAAGACAGAGCAAGACTTCATCTAAAAACTAATAATAATAATAACAATAATAATAATACCCACATATTGGCTCATACTTACAAAATTCAGAACAGCAAGAAAAGAAATAGCCAAAAAGTATCCACAAAGAAGTTGACTACAAGGAAGCAAAAATCAGATTCATAACACATTTCTCATTAGCCACACTGAATATTGTATACTACTGAAACAATGTCTTTATGAATATTACAGGAAATTATTTTCAACTTAGAATTCTGTATCTAGCCAAAGTTTCAGTCAAAATATGAAAAAATTATAAAGACATTATTGTACATACAAATAATGAGCAAATTCATATTCCTTTCTATAAAAAGTTACTTGGGCCAGTCATAGTGGCTCACAGCTGTAATCCCAGCACTTTGGGAGGCTGAGGCAGGCAGATCACCTGAAGTCAGGAGTTCAAGACCAAAATAGTGGAACCCCGTCTCTACTAAAAATATAAAATTAGCTGGGCATAGTGGCGCATGCCTGTAATCTCAGCTACTCGGAAGGCTGAGGCAGGAGAATTGCTTGAACCTGGAAGGCAGAGGTTGCGGTGAGCTGAGATCATGCCATTGCACTCCAACCTGGGCAACAAGAGTGAAACTCCGTCTCAAAAAAAAAAAAAAAAAAAGTTACTTAATGCACTACAGCTAAACTAAAATGGAAACCACAAAAGGGAAGACATAAAATCCAAGAGAATCCATAATAATGCTTCTGCAGCAGGACTAGGATGCATATCCGTGCATCCAACAAATAGTACAATTAAGAACTTGAATTATCTTAGGCATATAGTTACTTTTAAGGCCCCCATTCCTCCTATAAACACACACATACATGCATACACACATACCAATACACAAAAGGCATTACAAACTCTAAGAAGAACAAAAATTACACAAGAAAATTTGGATCTAAGTAAGAAACATATTAAAATGTCATTGTTTACAGCAACAGGCAACTGAGAAAAGAGAATTTATTTGACTTTCATGCTTGGAACATCTTCCTCCAAACAATACAGATTTAAAGATGTAAAATGTTATTTATTTTTCTGAATTTTTACATGTAGAAATATTTACATAATCATCACAATTTAAGTGCTTCTTCTTATTTTCCATTTTAAGTTCAATTTATAGACAAAGCATGGAAGCCATAATTTTAGTAAAGGGAAAGAATGTAACTGTTGGAAAATCTGACCATGTAAATTGAGGGTACTGTTGGCAGATTTTGAAAGAGAAGAGGGGAAAGAGAAATGGAGATGAATATATAAGCAAACTAAAGTCTAATAAAGTTCTCATTTTATATAATTGGAAGTAAAGAAAATGTTCTGACATTCCCCAGGAGACAATGTAAAGGTATTATTTAAAGTTATAAAGATAGCCAGTACAAGTACCAAAAATAAAAATCAGGAAAGAAGAAATGAATGAAAAATAGTCAGAGAAGGGAGTGATTAGACACAAATTTAACTAGAAGATAACTAACTAGAGGTGTAAGCATATTATTTAACATGTGAAAGAGAAGTCAAACCCAGAAATGGTCAAACATAATTTTGTTTGAGGCTGCAATTCTCCAAGTACAGCCTAGGACCCCAGACAAAGTCAAAACTATTTTTATAATAATATCATTTTGATTATATTTGCCTTTTTATTTGTCACTTTGACATCATTGTACAGTGGAGGATTCTACAGGCTACATGATGTATGATATCTCAACAGATTGAAGCCTACTATCTTTTATTAATCAGGCATTAAAGAGATGTGCAAAAATACAAAAGAATGCCACTCTTCTAATTATGACTGACATTTTAAAATACATTTTAGTAAATTATGGTTTTCAATGTTAATAGGTAACTAGTGTGTTATGGTTTTTTATTAATATTTTATAATTTTTTAGTTTAAATTTCTCATATGATGTATATTGATAAATTAGCAAAAGCTTTTTGGGTTCTTCAATAATTTCTTAGAATCTAAAAGAGTCCTGATGGGAGTGACATCAGCAAGATGCTGGAATAGGAGGTTCCAAACCACCTCTCCTCAGAAACTCTGATGTTGGCAACCACCCATGAAGAGCATTTTTACTTTACTATTGTTATCCTATTCCAAAAGCAACACAACTTGATACTGAGACAGGACCCCTTTGACCACAATATTCCCATGGGAAAAAGTGAGAGTGTGGTGAGCACTCACCCTCCTTGGCCTTGTGGGATGTAGTTGACCAAGAGGCCCACTTCTATGCTGCCCACAAGAACAGTGAGGAGATCAGTACAGCTAAATCATCTAGGGACAGCTAGGAGCCCAGAGAAGAGACAGAAGCACACAGCAACTGGTGCACAGATTTTAACATGCAGCCACACATCCTGCAAACTTGCTAACTGCCTCTACCAAGAGGCCTGCCCATGAACCCTGCAGGAAACCTCACCTGAAGACATCTCCCACTAACTGATATATGTCCTTCAAACACCCATGGGTGGCACCCTGTGCATCTTCATTGCAACCCATGCAAAGTCCCAGAGAGAGCACACAAATATCAACAGCAGGGGCAGATCTTAGCCACCAGCTTGACTCTGCTAGTTTTGGAGAAAGGATACAACCTCAGGGCACTGACCTAAGGAATGCCTCAGGGCACTGCCCTAGGGAAAACAGAAGGCTCTCAGCAGCAAGTCTGGCCTTACAGGATCAAAAGAAGGCATACAATCCTAAGACATACCACTTAAGATGGAACAAGAGAAATGGAGTGGGTGCATTGATAGAAGTCTGAGAGATCACTGGAATCTCAGGCCAAGTTCACTGTGGAAGATCCTTCTATCCAGAAGCCAGCCAGTAAAGACAGGAAAAGGTGATTGCTTCTTCAAATGTTAGGACAGCAAGGCAAGGCTTCAAGGAACACAAAGAATTAAGAAAATACAGCACCATCAAAGAAACAAAGTAAAACTCCAGTGGCTATCTCCAAAGAAATAAAGATTCTGAACTGCCTGACAAAGAATTAAAAAAAAAAAAAAAAGTCTTAAAAAAGCTCAGTGAGCTACAATGAAACAATGTCATGGAAACAATACAATAACAAAATGGGAAGTTCAACAAAGAGATAGACACCATTTTTTAAAAAAATAGAAATTCTGGAGCTGAAGAATATGTCTGAAATAAAAAATTCAATAGAAAGCTTCAACAGCAGACTCAATCCAACAGAAAAAAGAATAAGGAAACTCAAAGCAAATTATTTGAAATTATCCAGTCAGGGAAACAAAAAGAAAAAAGAATGGAAAAGAATGAAGAAAGCTTATGGGACATGTAAGACACCATCAAGCAAACAAACCTACACATCATGGAATTCCAGAGGAGCAGAGAAAGGAAAAGAGGCAGAAATCTTATTTGAAGAAATAATGACAGAAAATTTCCAAGTCTGAAGAGGGAATTGAACATCTAGATCCAAGAGGCCTAAAGAATTCCAATAGGTTGAGCATAAAGAGGTCTTCACAGAGACACATCACAATCAAATTGTCAAAAGTCAAAGATAAAGAGAGAATTTGGAAAGAAGCAAGAAAAAAGTGACTTGTCACATATAAGGAAACCCACATAAGGCTGTCAGCAGATTTCTCAAGAGAAATGCTGAAGGCCAGGAGAAAGTGGATAGATACCTTCAAAGTGAAAAAACAAACAAACAAACAAAACAAAACTCCTGCTAACTAAGAATAATAAACCCAGCAAATCTATCCTTCAGAAATGGAGAGATAGAGTTTCCCAGACAAACAAAAGCTGGTGAAGTTCATCACCACCAGATCCACCTTATAGAAAATGCTGAAGGGAATCCTTCAAGTTGAAATAAAAGAATGCTAACAACATGAAGGCATATGAAGGTATGAAAATCACCAGCATAAGTAAATATACGGTTAAATTCACAATACTCTAATACTGAAATGGTGGTGTGAAAATCACTGTTAGCTCTAGTGTAAAAGTTTAAAGTCATAAATATTGAAATAACCATAGGTGGAATAATTTGTTAATGAGTGCATAATATAAAAAGATGTAAGTTGTGACAGCAATAATATAACATGTGAAGGAGGGAATAAACATGTAGAATTTTTGTATGTAATCAAAATTAAATTGATATCAGCTTCAAATAGATTACTGTAACTATAAGAGGTTTTATGTAAGCCTTGTGGTACTTACAAAGAAACAAAAACCTGTAGTAGATACATGAAGGATTAAAAGAAAGGAATAAAAGCTACCGCTACAAAAAAAAAATCAAATCACAAAGATAGACAGCAAGAGAAGAAGAAAAGAACAAAGGAACTACAAAACTATCAGAAAACAATTTTTTTAAATGGCAATAGTAAGTCCTCTCTAGCAATAATTACTTTAAGGTTAAATTGACCAATCTGAAGAAATAGAGTAACTGAATAGGTTAAATTTTTTTTAAATATCAAACTATATGCTGCCTTAAAAAAAGGCTCACTTTAGTTTTAATGACACCATATGCTGAAATGAAGAGATTAAAATGTATATTCCTTGCCAATGGTAACCAAAAGAGAGCAGGGGTAGCTATACTTACATTAGGCAAAATAGACCTGAAGTCAAAAACTGTCACAAGAGACAAAATATAGTCACTATATAATGATAAAGAAATCAATTCACCAAGAGGTATAGCATTGGTGTGTGTGTGTGTGTGTATATATATATATATATACACACACACATATACATATATATATATATATATCTCACCAACATCAGGGCACATAAATATATAAAGCAAACACTGGTAGATCTGAAGAGAGAAATAGACAGCAATACAATAATTGTATATAGGACTTCAGTACGCCACTTTCAACAACAGATGCATCATCCAGACAGAAAATCAATAGGGAAACATTGGACTTCAACTACACTTTAGGCCAAATGCCGCTGACATATACATAAGAACATTCTATCCAACAGCAACAGAATACACATTATTTTCAAGTGCACATGAAATATTTTCCGGAATAGGTCATATATTAGGCCAAAAAATAAGTGGTAACAAATTTAAGAACATTGAAATCATATCAATCATATCAAGTATCTTTTCTGACCACATAGATATGAAACTAGAAATCAATAACAGGAGAAAATTTGGAAAAATTACAAATATGTGGAAACTAAGCAACACACTCCTGAACAACAAATGGGTCAAAAAAGAAATAAAAAAGAGAAACAAAAAAAAATATTGAAACAAAGGAAAATGTAAATGCAACCTACCAAAATGTATGGGAGGTAGCAAAACAGTTCTAAGAGGAAAGTTTATAGTGATAAACTTCTCCCTTAAGAAAAAAAAAAAATCTCAAATAAAAAGACTTTACTTCTCAAGGACCCAGAAAAAGAAGAGCAAACTAAGACCAAAGTTAGCAGAAAGAAGCAAATAAAGCAGAAAAAAAAATAAAATACAAACTAGAAACACAATAGAAAAAAATCAGTGAAAGTAAGAGTTAACTGATAGAAAAGATAAATTTGACACACCTTTAGCCAAATTAAGAAAAAGAAGAGAAAAATCAAATACATAGAATTGCAAGTAAAACAGAAGACATTACAATTGATACCACAGAAATAAAAAGATTCATAAGAGACTACTACAAACAATTAAATGCCAACAAGTTGGATAAGTAGAAGAAATGGACAAAATTCTAGACACAAAGAACCTACCAAGACTGAAATCTGAAGAAGTGGAAAATGTGAATAAACCAATATGAGTAAAGAGATTGAATCAGTAATCAAACATCTCCCAACAAAGAAAAACCTAGGACCAAATAAGTTCACTACTGATTTCTACCAAACTTTTTTTAAAAAAATTAATGCCAATCCCTCTCAAACTCTTCTAAAATACTGAAGAGGAGGGAATACTTCCAAACTCATTTTATGAGGCCAGCATTACCCTGATACCAAAGCCAGATAAGTAGACTAGAAAAGAAAATTAGGGCCTAATATCCTTGATGAATACAGATGCAAAAATCCTCACTAAATACTAGCAAACTAATTTCAACTGCACATTAAAAAGATAATACATTATGATCAAGTGGCACTTATCCCTTGGATTAAAGGATGGTTCAACATATGAAAATCAATTAATGTGCATACCACATTAACAGAACAAAGGATTTAAAAATCACAATTGTCTTAAGAGATGCAGAAAAAGTGTTGGACAATTTTAAGTGTTGGACATTTTAAAAAAAGTGTTGGACAATTTGAAGTGTTGGCCATTTTAAAAATGTTCATGACAAAAAACTCTCCAATAGAAGGAAACTCGCCAGGAATAGAATGAGGAATAGAGGGAATAGAAGAGAAATTAACAAAACAAAATCCAGGAATAGAAGGAAATTGGCAAAACAAAATCACAGCTATACATGAAAAGCCCACATCGAATGCCATACTCAATAGTAAAAACTGAAAGTGTTTCCTCCAAGATCAGGCACACGACAAGATTGCCCACTCTTGCCACTTCTATTCAAGATAGTACTGGAAATTCTAGCCAGAGCACCTAGGCAAAAAAAGTGAACAAAAGACACTCAAATCAGAAAGGAAGAAATAAAACTGTCTCTATTGGCAGTTGACACAATCTTATTTATGGAAAACTATAAGTGTCCATTAAAAAACTGTTAGAACTAATACATGAATTCAGTAAAGTTACAGGATACAAAATCAACATACAAAAATCTGCTGTGTTTCTATATCTGCCAATAAACTATCCAAAAGAGAAATTGACAAAAATATTATATTTACATAAGTATCAAAAGAATTAAAATTTTAGGAATAAATTTAACTAAGGAGATGAAAACTGGTACATTAAAATCTATAAAACATTAATAAAAGTAGGCACAAATAAATAGAAAGATATCCCATTTTCATGGATTAGAAGAATTAATGTTATTAAAATATCTCTACTACCCAAAGTGATCCTATAGATTTAATGCAATCTCTATTAAAATTCCAATCTACAGATTCAATGCATTTCACAGAAATAGAAAAAACAATCCTAAAATTTATATGGAATACCAAAAGACATCAAATGGCCAAAGGAATCTTAAGCAAAAAGAATAAAACTAGAGGCATCACACTTCTTTATTTCAAATAATATTGCAAAGCCATAGTAGTCAAAACAGTTTGATACTGGCATAAAAACAGGCACATGGACCAGTGGAACAGAATAGAAAGCTCAGAAATAAACCTACACATACACGGTTAAGTAATTTTTCATAAGAACACCAAGAATATACCTTGGGGAAAGGATAGCCTCTTCCATAAATAGTGTAGGGAAAACTGGGTATCCACATGGAAAAAAAATAAAATTGAACGCTTATCTTATGCCACACACAAAACTCTGTTAAAGACTTAAATATAAGACATGAAAGCACAAAACTCCTAAAAGAAAACGTAGGGATAAAGCTCCTAGACACTAGTATTAGCAATGATTTTTTAAGATGTGTCCCCAAAAGCACAGGCAATGAAAGCAAAGATAAGCAAGTGAGATTACATCAAACTAAAAAGCTTCTGCACAGCAAAAGAAATGGCAAAAGGAAAAGGCTATCTACGAAGTGGGAGATATTTGCAAGCCATACATCTGAGAAAGAGTTAATATCCAAAATATATAAGGAACTCCTTCAACTGCATAGCAGAAAACCAAGCAACCCAATTTTTAAAATTGACAAAGGACCTGAATAAACATTTCTCCAAAAAAGACATACAAATGGGCAATAGGTACATGAAAAGATGCTCAACATCATTAAGCATCAAGGAAATGCAAATCAAAACCACAGTGAGACATCACCTCACACCTGTTAGGATGGCTATTGTCAAAAACATAAAACAAGTGTTAGGAAAGATGTGGGAAAAAAGGAAATCCTTGTACACTGTTGGTGAGAATGTAAGTTGGTACAGACATTATGGAAAATAGAATGGGTGTTACTCAAAAAGTTAAAATATAACTACAATATGATTTAGCAACCCCAGTTTTGAGTGTTATATCCAGAGAAATTGAAATCAGGATCCCAAAGAGATATGTGCACTCCTATGTTCATTACAGCATTATTCATAATAGCCAAGAAATGGAAACACATTTTAGATTCCACATGTATGTAAAATAGTACAGTATTTATCTTTTTGGTCTGGCTTATTTCACTTAATATAATGCCCTAAAGGGCCATCCATGTTGTCACAAAGGCAGGATTTCCTTCTTTTCCAAGGTTAAATAATATTCTGTTGTATATATATATTCCATATTCAGCCACTATTCTGAAATAGAATCATAGAAGCAGAGTGTACAATGGTCATTGGGTGGGACTGGGGGGTGAGGGAAATAGGGACGAAATGGTTAAAAGGTACAAAGTTTCAGTTATGCATGATTAGTTGTGGAAATCTACTATACAACGCAGTGCCTATATATATAACAATATTGTATTGTATACTTAAAATTTGCTAACCATAAGATTTATGGTTAGTGTTTTTACCAAAATGAAGATCGAAAACAATAGTAATAATAAAGGGAGTGGAAAGAAACTCTGGGAGATAATATTAATATCTATGCTTACAGCCTTGATGATAGTGATGCTGTCACAAGTGTATACTCATCCCCAAATTCATGAAGTATACATTAAACATATATAGCAGCTTTTTGTATGTCAATCGTACCACAAAAAATAAATTCAAAGTATTATAATAAAATTGAAAACCAAAAAATAAAGTAAAATAAAGCTTCCTGAAACCAGAAAGTTTTCTCTGAGGGGCTAGATCAGGATGAAAAAAAGAAAAACTTTACTTTCATATATATAGCTTTAACTATTTTCATGTACATACATTACTTTTAGAATAGCAAATTCTAGATGCACATACAAACAAGAAACAGTAGACCATATTGCTTAGATAAGAGAGGTGCAAAAATAGCAACTACATACCAATGATGACCAAAAAAGAGCTAACATTTTCAGAAAGCAGAAGCTCTTTTCCCAGAAAAGATCATTGAGATCAAGTAACAGGTTCTACCTGTGGAAAGACTTTAAATGAAACCAAGTAAGCAATCTTTTAATATTTTAGGTATATATCTGGGCAAAGGAGAGGCTGTGGGTAGACAATTTTGTGATTTCCTTAGAAACTCCAGGATACAGCATTCTTCTGAGTATTAACCTGACACCCCTCATGTTTAATAACATCTATCTAAATATGTTTCTAAATTTTTCTAGCATATTTATGGATGTCACATAAACACACATGCAGATAATAATGCTGTATTTGTGATGCCAGTTTTCTTTCATGAAGTTTAAATTACCTCACGAATACCACTTTAGTCCAATTTCTTATTCAAAAATTATACTTGGCCACGATATATTCTTTTTTTATGATTTTTCTCTTTTTCTGTCTTTTTTCTCTTCTCACCCCCTTTTGGGGTTTAAATACTCTTAGAAGTTGTAAGACAACAAATCTTGATTTTTTTGAAAAGGTCAAAATTTCCTAAGTAAAATCTATTATACCATTTATTGCCAAAATCAGAGAAGCCAATTAAACTGCAATTTTACTCCTGGCTTTAAGATGACAAAAACCGTAGCCAAGATTATATTTCAGCAATCTAAATTAATTTAGCTTTCAATGGTTGTTCAAAAGGAAAGTAAAGAGGACAATATTGATGACTTTACTGTGTTATCTTTGTAATTCACATCAGGTTACAACTGTTTTGTTTTTATATCACTAACGAGGAGCAATTTTTGTAGCATAATTAATGTTTATACTTATTTGTCTTGCTCTTTTAAAATTGCATAGACAAAAGGCAAGACTGATAATAGGCATACAGAGAAATTATATAACCAAAGATTTTGTGTCATGAGACATATCTACTTTATCTCCAAAGACATAAAGGAGTTACATGAAAAGCTTGCTCTCCACCTAATATTTGTTATGAAGATATCTTAGGATTGCACTTGACTACATAGAGGCTCAGAATAACAATGACAAGTATAATAATAGATAGCTTTAATTAGAACCTACTATATGCCCAGCACTGTGCTAAGCACTTTACATTCATAACTTAGCAGTCCTCACAATCATCCTACATTAGACAAAAAGTGTTATTCCCCAATTGATGTACAAATAAATTGAAGCTTAGAGAAATTTTATAACTTACCCAAAGTTTCATAACTAGCATATGGCAAACACAGAACTTAAACCTGTATCTGCTTAACATCAAAGCCCAAGTCTTAACCACTTTTCTAAACATAAATAGCATATGAATGGCAATGTATGAATAGGAGAAGAGTGACTCTTATAATTATTTATCATCTATGATGTAGAATGGTCACTGGTCACTTTTCTCTGAACCCAAGACATACAACATAAGTTATTTTAAGGAATATTTATTGTATTCCTTCAAGACAGTACTCTTGGAGGTGCTAACGGAGACTATGAAGAGGGACAGGTAAAGCAGCTGATCTGAAAAGAGTTTTCAGTCAGTGAGGGAGAAAGCCATTCTAACACAGGTAGAATTAAATAAATCGAGAAAGAAGCATGAGTTCTCCGAATGCAGAGGCTTCATAGTAGACATTTAAGCTAGATCTAAAATGGCGAATGGTCACAGAGATGCAAATCAAAACCACAATGAGATACCATCTCACACCAGACACAATGGCTATTAAAAAGTCAAAAAGAAACAGATGTTGGAAAGGTTGCAGAGAAAAGGGAATGCTTATTCAGTGTTGGGGGTGGGGGATGTAAATTATTTCAGCCCCCATGGAAAGCAGTTTGAAGATTTCACAAAGAACTAAAAGTAAAACTGTCATTCGACCCAACAATCCCATTTACTGGGTATATATCCAAAGGAAAAGAAATCATTCTACCAAAAAGACACACACATTTGTATGTTTATCACAGCACTATTCACAATACCAAAGACATGGAATTAACCTAGGTGCCCGTCAATGGTGGATTGGATAAAGAAAATGTGGTACAGATACACCATGGAATACTACACAGCCATAAAAAAGAATGAAATCATGTTCTTTGCAGCAACATGGATGCAGCTGGAGACCATTATCCTAAGTAAATTAACACAAAAAACAGAAAACCAAACATCACATGTTCTGTTATAAGTGGGAGCTAAACAATGGGTACACATGGACATAAAGATGGGAATACCAGACACTGGTGACTACCAGAGAGGGGAGAAAGGGAGGTAGGCAAAGGCTGAAAAACTACCTATTGGGTATTATGTTCGCTCTTTGGGTGACAAGTTTAATAGAACCCCAAACCTCAGTGCATAAAGACTTCCTCATTTGCACTGCCCTTCCTCTTAAGTAAAATATTATTAACACATAAATAAATAAATAAATAAATAAATAAATAAATAAATAAAGTGGCAAATGGGATTTCTTAATGGGAATAATCAAGAAAAGGAACACAGACTTACAGCAGAGCATGATTAAAGACACAGAGAAAAGAGGCCCAGGGAGTGTCCAATGGGAACAAATAGTCTAACAGGGCTGGCTGTGTCAAGACTGCAGAGGCAAATGAACCTAGAAAAATATCTGGGGGCCAGATTTCAGCAGAACTTCTAGGCCTTTATTAAAATAATTGGAAATTTTTTCTAGAAATAAATGATTATGTTTCTTCTGGAAGTAAGTGATTATGGAAATGATAATTATGTTGAGGAGGAGTTTGCAAAAGAGGGAAATAAACTGATGACACCAGAGACACAAGGCAAGAAGTCATTTCAGTTATTACAATAGCCAACATGGAAAACAATGAGAGTCTGAACAGAGCAGTGACAGAGAAATAGTAGGGAGGAGAAAAACAAGAAGACAGCTAGTGAGATGTGACCTAAGAAGCAGAAGATAGCTTCTTAGATCAATCGAAACTAAAATGATGAAAGCAGGAGAAGAAATGGTAGAACAGATTTAGTCTGTGACATAATATTCTTGAGGTGCCTAGGGGAAAACCTACGCAAATATGTCCAGGAGCTGTTGGAAATTCAAGCCTGGGAAATGGGATAAAGGTCAGTGTTAGAGGCATATGTTAAGGCATCATGATAAGCATAAAGATGATAAGGGAGGCTGCCAGGTAGAGTGTGAGTAAGAAGAGAAAAACAGCAGCATTCTAGTGAACATCCATTCTTAAGGAGAAGACCAAGGAAGAAGAGCTGCTAAAGAAAACAGTGCAGTAGACAAACATTAGACTTTTTCTAAAGAAGGGGGAGTATTTTTAAGAAGTAGTGAGTGATCAGCACCATATGCTCTTGGGAGATTAACAAAAATGGGACTGAGCTGAGGCTCAGAGCCGATATCCCTGTATTCTTTATGCAGTTTTTTGTGCTGGTTTTCATGTGCAGGCACCACGTGCTTCTTCCTTGTTGCCTGTAGGTATCCTCAGAAGACAGGTACAGTTTCGCTATGCAATAGATATGTGTTCATATGGTGATGATAATTATGTTGATTGACTGCATGAGAAGCATTAAATCCAGGAACTGCTCCGATTTATGTCTCAGGAGTTTGGGAACAGATTAACGTTTTTCCCCAGTTGGATCTTTGTTCCCACACAACTCATCATCAGGTGTCACTGAAAAGCAATTTCAGTTTCTCACCTGATTTTGGCATGTATTATAATGAAGCAGATTATTTGTGCTTCTAAGTTGGAAAAGAAATGATTCCTTCTTATAGTAAAACAGCCATATACCATTTTGGCTTTACTCTAAATCAGTCATTAATTTGCTAACAAGCATTTATCATGCTCATGATGTGTACAAGACTGTGGTACAGTCTTAAGCTGAACAAATTCCCTGCCTACACAGAGCTTACATTCTACTGGCAGGAACAAATAATAAATGGATGAATGATGTTCAATCTCAAATTCTCTGTCTAAGTGCTCTAATGAAAACACCAAATCAGATAGTGTGATCTACAAGGCAGGGCCTCTGAGAAGACATTTGAGCTAAGACTGAAATAAAGGGGAAAAGCCAATATGGGAATGGGAAAGGGGCATTCTTGGTAGAAAGAACAACCAATGCAAAGCTCTGAGGCTTAGCATGGGATCTTGGCATGTTGAAAGAACAGCAAGTAACTCTACAGCTTTAAAAATAAATTTAAAAGATGTGAAAAACTCAGAACATATCACTTCACAAAGTGCATCACTAAAACCATTTCTTCGAACTTTGCTTTCTAGTATTTCACTAGCTCTTTTATTTCACATGATGTGAAATTCCTCAGATTTTCTTCCTCAATAGAAATTCTGAAAAACAGGGATTTTTAGTGGCCTCTCATATTTACTTTGTTTACCTGAATAAAGCATGGGGAAGACCCAGAAATCTTCTCTTTGGGTACCAGATACCAGATGATTGACTTGCTTCAGTATTAAAGTTTGGTGAAGAACTATTATCATTTCCCAATTTAAGTGTTCATCGACATCAACACTGTGTATATATATCAAGAAAATATGGTATATATACACAATGGAATACTTTTCAACCTAACAAAAGAAGGAAATTCTGTCATTTGCAATAACAGGAATGAATCTGGAGGACATTATGTTAAGTGAAATAAGGCAGATGCAGAACGACAAATACCACATGATCTCACTTATATGTAGAATCTTAAAAAGTCAAAATCAGCCAGGTGCAGCGGCTCATGCCTGTGATCTGAGCACTTTGGGAGGCTGAGGTGGGTGGATCACCTGAGGTCAGGAGTTCAAAACCAGCCTGGCCAACATGGCAAAACCCTGTCTCTACTAAAAATACAAAAATTAGTCAGTTGTGATGGCTCACACCTGTAATCCCAGCTACTCAGAGACTGAGACAAAAAAAAAAGTCAAACTCATAAAAGTAGAGTAGAATGATGGTTACCAGAGGCTGAGCTGTGGGGAGGGGGGAATGGAGAATTGTTGGTCAAAGGGTAAAAAGTTTCGCTTTGTACAAGAGGAATAAGTTTTGATATCTATTGCTCAGCAGTGTGATTATAGTCAATAATAATATATCATAATTTCAAAATTACTTAGCAAATTTCAAATATTTCATCACAAACAATAAGTGACTGAGGTGATTAATATGTTAATTAAATTTAACCATTCCACATTGTATGCATATGTCAAAACATTTCATTGTGCGCCATAAATGTATACAATTATGATTTGCCCATAAAAATATTAATAAAATTTTTAAAGAACTATTACTATTTCCTTTGAAATGATATGCTTGACAAAAGATGCCACAGAGGGAGAGGCAGTGTTCACTTATGGCCTTTTGAGACCTCAGCCTGCTTTTGCACAGCCCTTACACCTAATTTCTCTGGCATTGGGTCATGGGTTCTCAGCCACACGTGTTGTATATTTATGACTGTCTAGAGAACAACTAACCATTGACCATTTCAGGTTTCCTCAGTGGTTCCATTTGAGGAACTGCTGACAGATGGGAATGAATAATTTAGCAGCACATGTGGTTAAAGTATAATTTGCTAGAGAAAGAGATAAACCCAGAAGATATTCTATTTCTGAATACAGATATTGTGTGATTTACATTTCTTAAGGTATACAAAACTTGCTATATACATTGCTTAGAGATACAGGAGAAATTATTAACTATTAAAATGAGGTGGTCATTAGGAATTAAAATTTACATTTCCTGATTTTCCCATTACCATCCTAAGAGAAAATACATAAATTTACTCTTCAAAAGTTAAAAACAAATAACATTTCTTGTGCAGCTATCAGGTATGTATCTTCAATAGACAACTGAATTATTAAAATAAGGAAAGGCAGCATGCCATATTGGTAGAGCTAATAGCCAACTTTACTGCCTTATAGGAGATTATCTATCTATCTATCTATCCATCTATCTATCTGTCTATCTATCTATCTCTATGTATCTATTTCAGACTCAAGGAATAGAAGATCTATAGCCAGTTCTGTAGATTTAATTTCATGAAAAGCCATTTGTGATGTAATTAAAATGTATCTTTTCCCATTGGAAAAGAATTATAAATATTATATAAGTATTAAAAATACTAAATATACTAAGCACTAAAATATCAAAACTTGTATTCTACAAAAGATGCACAAAGGAAACAGCAGTCGTTTTTTAGCTCTTCTTGGAAGCATAATTTCACCTAATACTAGACATGACATGTAGTTTAACTCATCACTTTTTAATATAAGGATCTGCTCACTGTTAAAGAATGAAGATGGGTAGAAGACCTCAGAGGTCTTTAATTAACCCTTTGATAATATGAAGTATGACAAAACAGCCCACACACTACACATAGAAGGAGAAAACTAGGTACAAGTTCTATTATTTAATATGGCCACCCATTGGCATCTTCTGACTATAATATTAGCATATCTATTTCCATAAGAGATAGAGAGGTGGGCCAGCCAGATCTTCTATTTCCTTTCACTTTCTTCTGGAATGAAATAGACATTCAACACATTTGCTGACCAACTGTCATTCCATGTTGCATCAGCAGGAGTAAATGGGCCACTTGGGTGTATTCACACACTGCAGCTATCAGCCATAACCTCACTGAATTAATATGCTTATGTAACTTTTTGTGTTCAATATTATGACCCACTTTACTCCTGTAGTATAAAATTGATTCTTTGCAAATCTAAAAGGAATGCCCTTCAGACCAAAGTTGAAGAAAGGAAGGTTATTTTCTAAGATTGATCCTCCAAGCTCAAAGTCTCCAAAGAATATGGGTATTCTTTGCCCCATGTACTATGTCTAACTAGAATACATCTTGAAATATTCAAAATTTAGGATAGTCCAAGCTCTTTGGAGTTTTATAACATTTCACAAGACAGAGCAGAGTCATCTATAAGAAAAAGTCAACACATATCAAGCCTGTTTTACAAACTAGAGTTCTGGGATAATAAAAAGGAGTGAGGAGTGTTGACAAGAGATTTATTTTTCAGACATATAAAACCTGAATATCTGATTCTCAGCAAAAACAATGCATAGGAAACTTTATAATTAATCAAATTCACAAAGAAGTAGAAATACATTTAATGACCTCTAAAAGTAAATATTTCAACATAGAAAATGGGTAACTGGAAAATAAATCACTTAAAGTTATTCTTATGAAGTTTTGGTCTATAGTTTCCTATGTCTTATTAAATCAAAACCAAGAAAGACTATAGGAAGGTTACAATAAATTATGCATTTTGAACATAGCAAAATCTACTAGTCTAGGCTAAGTACACAATGGATAAATTATAATTTTTAAAAGCCAGAGGTATAAAATTAATTATCTCTTTTTTAAACAATGATCAGGAACTAATAAGCATTATTTCAAAGAATGAGTCTAAAATGAATTACAAACCCTTTTAAAAATGAAGATCTTCTGGGGATATATATTTCATAATCAATGTTGTGCTACTGGGATAGGTATTTTTCATATAATTTTAATGTAAGTAATTCAGTAAGTTGACCAACTGTTCCAGTTAGCATGCACCTATCCCTTGTCCCAGGAAATCCCTCAGTCATGGGCAAAAAAGGATGATTGTTTACCTATAGCTAAAACCTATACCACAGAATCCCAACATGATCTCAACAATAGCTTTTATAAGACTCCAGCAAAAATTTAAAAAGCCGTATTTGATGCCTGCATCATTCTTATGGAAAATATGAAGGGTATATCTGTGATTGAATAATAGAACCAATCTGAATTGACAGGAGTTTAAAGTAAACTTGGAGAATAAGAGGAGAGATAATGCACACTAAGAAAAATGAATTTCCACAGAAAGAAACATACTTTCCATCAGTGTTCATAAACTATACTTTAAACTGAAAAATGTCAGTCTCAAATTCTTTAGCATAAGACTCACTAGCATTAATAATATGAAAAGAGCAATGAAAGCATAGAGATTTCCATAGAAATATCAAATTTTCCTGCATCATGTTGATTTATTGAAATGCTTAACAATGGACATGTAAAATATACTCTTGCCACAGGCTATTCCCTAAAGGGAATTACTGAGAGATCAAGGTTATTCATTTTAAGTGAATTTGACAATAATAAACTGTTCAGTAGTTTTATGGTTAACACAGACAATGATTTCCAGAGAATTTTTGGACACCCATCTAACAGGCATAGCCAATTTTTTGAGAAGTCTAAATAATGTTCAACTCCTTCAGTACCTGATGCCAGTGAATCTATTATTTTTCAGTTTAAAGCTTTTGTTGTATCTGCTTTTCATTTAAGCTCAGGAGAAAACATTTTGTTTTTGGAATTGTTTCTTGGAAAAGGGCGTAAGTTGTTCCCTGGCCTATTCAGTACATTACCACAATCTAAGGGCTTTATTTCCTTTCCTTGATACAGCACTATATATTGCTGCCTAAAAATACTGACACGCGTGTCCTTGTCAATTGGGAATAAAAGCATCTCATCCTGCAGCGATGAAAGATAGATGTTTGAAAGAAAGCAATCTAATCTAATTTCACCACTAACACTTAAAGAGGGTCTAAATAAATTTGACAATACATCCAATATACATAGTACATTAACAGGGAGAATACTCAGTATCACAGGACACATTTTATCCAAGTACTTTTCAAAATGAGAAGTTTATGCCAATGAAAGTAATGAATGCTTTCTTGTATAGAACCAAAGGGAAATCAGGGGTTGATGTGAAGGACACTTACTCAAACACTAGTCTGGTTTTGATTATTAATGTGTTGCTCATTCTAAGACAAACAGACATGGCAAAATTCAGAAAGGAAAATAAGGACTTACAAATTTGAATCCGGTTTTTCCCAGTTAGTCCAAGAGATTACTCATTACATGGTTTTTAACTATCTTTTTTTGGTATTTCTGGAGTTCTTTATATCCTTCTTTCAAATATTTGCTGAATGCATTTTCATATGGTTACCTGGTATACCCAAGGAAACAGACTAGCTCTGAGAGCTAAGCAAGGCTAAGCACAAAAAATTTATTGAGTTTCAAATTTCCTGTGTTCCAAGGAGAAGAGATACATGATTCAGCTTTATCACCTATGCATAATACAAAGTCTGTGCCAAGGCCTAACAATTGTGAAAAAATATGTGTTAAATACAGTCTATTGAATACTGCTTCATTCTAGTAGTAGTACAAATATCTTACATTATAGGTTCACTAAGTAGTGTAAATATCTTACATCACATGTACACCATTTCATTTGATTATCACAAAACTCTTTGAAATAAAAAATCATTCTCCTTATTTTGTAATTGAAGAAATAAGGTTCACAGCTCCTATAATAACATTTATTCCACCAAGCTATCTTTTTAATAAGAACAGCATATAATTATTAAGTGCCTACTATGCCATAGGCACTGTGACAGAGAGCTGGGAACACAGTGGTGAATAAGAAAATTTCAGACCCTGCCCTCAAGAGTTTTACTAATAATTATTGCTTAATAACTTGCACAGTATGTGGTAATTAAGTTCTTTCACTAGATAGAAAACTTATCAACTAGACTGAAAAATATAATGCCAGAAAATCATTAATATTAGAGATGTTTCAATACAACTACTTGGAAATGAGTAAATAGTGAAATTAAGGCAGAAATCAAAAAATTTTTTGAAATAAATGAAAACAGAGACAGAATATACCAAAAACTCTAGGATACAGCAAAGACAATGCTAAGGAGAAAGTTTATAGCACTAAATGCCAACCCCAAAAAGTTGGAAAGATCTCAAATTGACATTCTAACATCAAACCTAGAACTAGAAAAACAAGAACAAACTAACCCCAAAGCTAGCAGAAGGAAAGACATAACTAAAATCAGAGCAGAGCTGAATGAAATCGAGACCCAAAAATCCACACAATCAATGAAACTAAACTTTGGTTCTTTGAAAGAATAAACAAAATTAATAGACTACCAGATAGATTGACAAAGAAAAAGAGAGAAGATCCAAAAAAGCACAATCAGATATGACAAAGATGACATTACAACCAATCCCACAGAAATACAAAAGCTCCTCAGAGACTCTAATGAACACCTCTATGCACACAAACTAGAAAGTCTAGAGGAAATGAATAAATTCCTAGAAATACACAATCTCCCAAGATTGAATCAGGAAGAAGTTGAAACCCCAAACAGACTGAAATCAAGTTCCAAAACTGAATAAGCAATAAAAAACCTACCAATCAAAAAAAAAAAAAAAAAAAAAAAAAAAGCCCTGGACCAGATAGATTTACAGCCAAATTCTACCAGACACACAAAGAAAAACTGTTAGCAATACTACTGAAACTATTCCCAGAAACTGAAGATGAGGAATTCCTCCTTAACTCATTCTATGAAGCCAGCATCACCTTGATACTAAAACCTGGCAAAGACACGATGATAAAAGAAAACTATAGACCAATATCCTTGATTAACATAGGCCAAAAAAAAATCCTCAATGAAATAATAACAAAATCCAGCAGCACATCAAAAAGTTACCTCACCATGATCAAGTAGGCTTCATTCTTGGGGTGCAAGGCTGGTTCAACACATGCATATCAATAAATATGATTCACCACATAAACAGAATTAAAAACAAAAACCATATGATCATCTCAACAGATGCAGAAAAAGCTTTTGGTAAAATCCAACATTGCTTCATGATTTAAAAAAACCCTCAAGAAACTAGGCATTAAAGGAATATACCTTAAAATAATAAAAGCTACCTATGACAAACCCACAACAAACATCATTCTGAATAAGTAAAAACTGGCAGCATTTCCTGAAACCTGGAAAAAGACAAGGATGTCTGCTCTCACCACACCTATTCAGCATAGTACTGGAAGTGCTAGCAAGAGAAACCAGGCAAGAGAAAGAAATAAAAGACATTTAGATAGGAAAAACAAGAGTCAAACTGTCTCTCTTCACTGATAATATGTTTCTATACTTAGAAAACCCTAAAGACTCTGCCAAAAGGCCTCTGGAACTGTTAAACAACTTCAGTAACATTTCAAGATACAAAATCAGTGTGCAAAAATCAGTATCATTTCCATACACCCATAAAGTTCAAGTTGAGAGCCAAATCAAGAATGCAATCCCGTTTACAATAGCTTCCAAAAAAAAATAAAATGTGAGGAATACAGGCAAATAAGGAGGTGAAAGATCTCTATAAAGAGAATTATAAAACACTGCTGAAAGACATCATAGATGACACAAACAAATGGAAAAACATTCCATGCCCATGGATGGATTGGAAGAATCAATATTGCTAAAATGGCCATACTGCCAAAAACAATCTACAGATTTCTATCAAGCTATCAACATTACTTTTCACAGAACTAGATAAAATTATTCTAAAATTCATATAAACCAGAAAAAGAGCCTGAACAGCCAAAGTAACCCTAAACAAAAAGAACAAAGCTGGAGGCATCACATTACCTGACTTAAAATTATATGTAAGGCTACAATAACCAAAACAGCATGGTATTGGTACAAAAACAGACACATAGATCAATGGAATAGAACAGAAAACACAGAAATAAAGCCACACACCTACAACCAACTGATCTTTGACAAACTCTACAAAAAATAAGCAATGGGAAAGTAACTCTCCATTCAATAAGTGGTTCTGGGATAGCTGGCTAGTTATATGCAGAAGAATAAAACTGAACCCCTATATTCTGTCATATAATAAAATTCACTCAAGATGGATTACAGATTTAAATGTAAAACCTCAAAATTTAAGAATTCTAGAAGAAAAGCTATGAAACCCCACTCTGAACATCAGCCTTGGGACATAATTTATGACTAATAAGTTGCAATTGCAACAAAAATAAAAATTGACAAGTGGGACCTAATTAAGCTAAAGAGCTCTACACAGCAAAAGAAATTATCAACAGAGTAAACAGACAACCTACAGAAATAGAGAAAACATTCACAAACTATGCATTCAACGAAGGCCTAATTTCTAACATCTATAAGGAACTTAAACAAATCAACAAGCAAAAAACAAATAATCCCATTAAAAATGGGCAAAAGACATGAACAGACACTTCTTAAAAGAAGATACACAAGCAGCCAAGAAATATATGAAAAAATGCTCCACATCACTAATTATCAGAGAAATGCAAATCAAAATCACAATGAGACACCATTTCACATCAGTCAGAATGGCTAATATTAAAAAGTCATAGAACAACAAATGATTGCAATGCTGTGGAAAAAAGGGAACACTTATACTCTGTCGGTGGTAAGATAAATTAGTTCAGCCACTGTGGAAAGCAGTCTGAAGATTTCTCAAAGAACTTAAAATGAATCTACCATTTGGGTCAGCAATCCCATTACTGGTTGTATGTCCGAAAGAAAATAAATTGTTCCACCGAAAAGATACATCCACTCAAATGTCAATCACAGTACTATTCACAATAACAAAGACATGAAATCAACCCAGGTACCCATCAACAGTGGACTGAATAAAGAAAATGTGGTACACATACACCATGGAATACTATGGAGCCATAAAAAGAATGAAATCCTGTCCTTTGCAGCAACATGGATGCAGCTGGAGGCCATTATCCTAAGAGCAAATTAATGCAGGAAAATAATTTCTATGCAGTGAATTAACCCAGGAACAGAAAATCAAATACCATATGTTCTCACTTATAAGTGGGAGCTAAACAGCGGATTCTCGGGCATAAAGTTGGGAAGAATAGACACTGAGGACTACTAGAGTGGGGAGAGAAGGAGGATGGCAAGGGGTGAAAAACTATTGGATACTATGCTCAGTACCTGAGTGACAGGTACAATTGTACCCCAAAACTCAGCATCATGCAATATACCCAGGTAACAAACCTGCACATAATACCCCCCGGATCTAAAATAAAATTTGAAATTGTTTTTTAAAAAGGATTACAGAGGTTTATTTATAAGTATAATTTCAAATGTATTTATAAGATTTGATTAATAATATGGCCCTATACAAACTAACACATTTTTATAAGACTCAGGGTCTTTAAAGAAAGTCTGAAGCATAACCAATGTCATAGAGCACTATTAAAGCTGCATATGACACTTTTAAGAGATTCACTATGCATACTAGAATAGCTGCAAGAAGACTTAGATCGAGAAACTTGCTCAACTGTTTCCAAAACTTCTTACAGAATGGAAACCTTTATTCAATATAACACTTGTTAACTCTGAGAAATGCTAGTTAAGAAGACAGGTTTTAGAATTAGAAAGACAAAGCTTGAATCTCAATTCTGCCAGTGTATTAGTTAAAGTAACATAATCTATTTGCAACACATTAATCCCAAAATTTCAGTGGCTTAACACAGTGTAAGTTTATCTCTCACTCATGTAAAGTCAATCAGTAGACTAAAGAAAGTGGGAAAGAAAAGGCAGCTCTGTTCCACACAGTCATTCATAAATCACATTGCAGAAGACCAGCCATCTTCAACGTGTGGTTCCCAGGATTGTCCTGGAAGTTGGTATCCAGCTGGCAGACTGAGAAAAAGAAAGAGTGGAGAAAAGCAATAATTTTTATGGGTCCAGTTATCCATTCATATTCCATTGTCAGAACTCGTTCTCATGCCAAACATAACTTCAGAGGAAGTTGGAGAATGTAGACCAACTGTGACTAGCATAAAATAAAAACTGATTTTCTCAGTAATTAGCCATTGTATGTCACAACTAGTGTCTAGATGAGTAACATAGAAGAAATTATTTAACCTCCTCAGTTGCCTTTCTGAAATATAGATATGATATTTCATTGGATTCAAATCACTATCTTTTTTTCTTCAACTTTTATTTTAAGTTCTGGGGTACATGTATGTGCAGGATGTGCAAGTTTGTTTCATAGGTAAACGTGTGTCATGGTGGTTTGCTGCACAGATCAACCATCACCTAGGTATTAAGTCCAGTATCCATTAGCCATTCTTCCTGATGCTCTCCCTCTCCCCACCCCACCAACAGGCCCCAGTGTATGTTGCTCCCCCACCCATGTGTCCATGTGTTTTCATCGTTGAGCTCCCACTTATAAATGAGAATATTCAGTATTTGGTTTTCTGTTTCTGCATTAGTCTACTGAGGGTAAGGGCTTCCAACTCCATCCATAACCCTGCAAAGAACATGATCTCATGCTTTTTTATGGCTGCATAATATTCCATGGCAAATCACCATCATGTTTAAGCTGCACTACTACTTTATGTGCCACTAAGAAGGAAAGTCATGCTGCCAATTAAACTAGACACATATCAATTTCAAGAGACATCCTGACTTAGTGATGTTAAAGTACGTGGAAGGAGGGAATATGTGACAGGTTTTATGCAATATGGTAATAATATCTGTCCCCTTGGATTACTGGAGGACTAAATAATAAGTCATGTTGCAGGATCACCACACAATCTAACTTATCAGCCAACTAAAAATATAGTGACACACCAATCAAAACCATACAAAACCTATACAAAAACAAAGCTTGGTTTGGAAATACAGAGCAGGTATTGAGACATTCTCATAACTGGCAAGTAGAATCAAGACAGGTCAAACCCTGAGTGCCACCTACCCCCTTTCCTATCATTTCTGTAACATCACTCCCTCTGGAACCACCAGGACTTGGAGAGCAGAAAGGAAATGGCTGACTATAGTAGACATCAGTTCTCCTTCTTAATGTTTGCTTCACGGATGTTCCCTGGTATTGACATGGATCTTCCAATGACCTATTTGAATGGTGACAAGCATCTCTGCTTGATTATGCCATATTTATACTTAGAGACAGAGCAAAGCAATGATCAAGAGAGGTTGCCTCTCAAATCAAATTACCTGGATTTGAATGATTGGACCTCCAGATTACCTAACTTACCTAAGTCTCTCATCCATAAGATGACAATAATGATAGTGCCCCTCCCTAGGTGCTGTTGTAAGGGTTAAAAGAAAAACCATATGAAGTCCTTAGCACCACACATGATTTACAGTAAGTGCTTAATAAGCATAGCAATTATTAGGACCAACGCCTCCTGCCCTACCTGCCTGTGGCTTTAGGTTCCATGATTGTGAGCCACTGCCCAGCAGGAACCACACAGGCTTACCAGGAGCCACAGAAAATTGAATCTCCTCCACATCCTTCCCTGTTTTTTCTCCTTAAACACTGTTCTTCCCCCTAAGTGCTACTGTTTCTCAGTAGTACTGGATCCACCATTACTAGGAAAGAGATCCTCTGTTTCTGCATTTTTGTCTCACTGGCATCCTAAAACTCATGACAATATTGTCTCCTTAGCCCAAAGTAAAGATGTTGAAAATTACTTTTTTTTTTTTTTTTTTGAGACAAGGTCTCTCTCTATCACCCAGGCCAGAGTGCAGTGGCTCAATCTCAGCTCACCACAATCTCCACCTCCTGGGCTCAAGCGATCCTCCCACCTCAGCCTCCCAGCAAGCTGGGACCACAGGCATGTGCCACCATGCCCAGCTAATTTTTTGCATTTTTTTGTAGAGACAGAGTACGCCATGTTGCCCAGGCTGGTCTGGAACTCCTGGACTCAAGTGATTCACCCACCTCGGCCTCCTAGAGTGCTAGAAAATAACCATTAAGTAAAAATAATGAAAAATAAGAAAAATATCCCAGAGATGGTGGATCAGGCACTAAAATATTTGTTTTTGTTTATTTTTCTGTTTCCCATTTTAAAATCATTACTGACACCATTTATAAATCAAGGAGATACAGATAAACATAGAGATATAGAGATAGACATAGATATATAGATATGGACACATAGATATAGATAATGTTATGCAAGGTTCTAAGTAGTCATTCAACTTAAAAATACTATAACCATGGATTTACATGTACTTTCCATATGTACAGAGCAATAACTGTCTAGAGATCAGTGGATGGAATTTAGCAGGAACACATGGGAATGTATTTCTACTACTGACCAACGTCAACAGATGCATCATTTCACAGGATATGAAAAGGTTAGCAAAAGCAGGTCTGAGTTTCCTGGGAAAACAAATTCTGTCCTATAATCACTGAGGATATGAATTAGAAGTTTACTTATTAGTTTATTGGTGCTTTCCTTGGTAATTAACCTCTAAATGAACCAGCCCACCTATGAATCCATTGAAGGTGCAAATCCTGCTTCAGATAAAGGGAAATACCACCTGAAGGCAGGAGATCATTGCTAATTTATATTCATTTTAATGGGCTAGCATTTAGTCTCATCTGGCACAACCAACATAATGCTGCAAATAGGCAGTTACATCCCCAAATGAGCTATCTGGATATCTTTTCTCCATAGAGCACATTCACAAAATACTTCACTACTAGTGAACCTACCACCAAAAAAGTATTTCTTTAAAACAGAGTACTGTTCTATTACAAACATTCTATCTCAATTTTTCTGATGATTAAAGGGGATTTTAATTATACAATCAATGGGAAAATAGATAGAAACCATCTGGACATTCCTCTGTTTTCTGCCAAAGAATTTTCTTTTGTTTTACATATCAATGACTTAAGCTAACAACGGAATTTCAGTGCCAGTCATTTGTCCTTGGCAGAGCTGGATCTTTTTTATGTTATGAAAGATCTTTTAAATTTACTGATTAAGAGTCAAATTATCCCACATGGCCAGATAATTAACCTCAACATTTTCCTACACATAAAACTAAGAACAAAGAGTATTTTTTAATTACTTGATCTTTAAAGCATACAAACTTTGAATCTTTTTGTGCTTTAATGTTTTTACTAATCAGGGTGGCCAAAACTCAAAAACACTTTCTCTTTTTTAGGCACTGATGGAAAATGCTTAACCAATAAGGTACTGAAAAAATACTATTGGTTTGCAACAAAATAAAAGAATGGAGAAGGAGACGGCACTTTTTAAAAACCAAGAAAGCCTTCTAGAAGTTATATTGCTATAATATTAGGAGGCCAGTCTGTATGAATTAAACCTTTGGAAACTTTAGTAGAGAAGGATCCGTGAGAATGACTGTCCACGAGTAAAGCTCAGAGTGTGTGGAGCAAGGGTGAACTACCTAAGAAAGCAAAATCAAATATTAAGACAAATACTGAGGGTCAGAAACAAATCTTCACTTCTACCATTTGTCCTAGAATGGAAGGAAAGAGTCGTATATTAGTCATGTACTTTGCCCAGTGCTTTACCACATTTCTCTGTTGAACATCATGACTTTGACTTTGAGCGGTGAATTTTGTTTCTTAAATGCATACTTTTTAAGGAAATATAAAACATAGGAAAATCACCTTCTGTGAAGGCAAGGAAGCAATATGATTTTTTCAACATTCTTTAGAGGTATCCTTATAATAGCAAGATTTGTCAATGTGACAGATTACCATAGAAAATCAGTAGCTTCCAGGATGTGGAAATTTAGTGGCTGAAAAAAAACTAATGAATTACATTACTATTTACAATAGGGGAAAAAGTGACTCATATGGAAATTTGATTCACAGTAATATATTTTAGAGATAATATGTGGGACTGACACACAAAAATTTTTCAGAAATATCTTAAAGATTTCAGTGGAAGTAAGGAAAGAACTGGAAATTGGTTTAAATTCATTAAACTGCCAACAACTCTGTAGGATACAGAGAAAGAATTCGACCAAGAAACATTTTCCTCTTTTGGCACTTTTAAAAGAAAAGAAGAAGACAAAGAAGGAGGAAGAGGAGGAAGAGGAAGGAGGAAAGAAAAGGAGAGGAAGAAGAAGAAGGAGGAGGAGGAGGACAAGAAGAAGAAGAAGAAGAAGAAGAAATGTCATCAGTTTGGGCTGGGAACTATTGTCAAAACTCACAGGGGAAAAAAAAATTCAACAGGGAAGATACTTGTTATCTGTTACTAAGTTGACATCACTTTGTTATCCTCATTAAAACAAAAAACAAAAAATCTCTTCCCAATTTACTGTAATCAAATGAGCCTCTTTGATTGTGTTCTTGCTTTTAAGAATTACCAAGTCACTAGAAAACGTTAAGAGGGGATAGAACTTGATGACCCATTATGTGGAGTCCTGAAAAACTGATGCCCATCTGAAGATATGTTTTTATTATATTGTAAGGATTTTTAATAAAGAGTGTCAAAATGAAATTAGCAAGCTGCCTATGAACATGATGGAATTATTTTGTGTTCACCTTTATATTTATAGATCCTTGATGATTGCCGGATTTTAAGTTGTGTAACTCCCTGCAAATTAAACACAATATATTAAAGGGATAATATAGATATTTTAAAATAAAACAAACACATTTCCAAAAAGCTCTGTAGCATAGCATATTTTAGAGATATCTACTGAAGGAATACTAGAAATAGCAACATTAGAAACTATAAGAAGAATAGATTTGGTGGAGGCAATGAAGAGATGTAAGCATATGTGCAGGGGTACATAAACTGCTTTGCCTTCCACACCTGGTCCTGGACCTTGTCAGTTTGGGCAAGTTACTCTATAAACTTCACTTTCCTCCTATTTCTTAGAACTGTTTTAAGGGTTAAATAAGATTATGTATGTGACATACCTACCACAGTGCCAGGTACACAATAAACCCTAAGCAAATGTGAATCCTCAGTCCCCTACATTGAAGGACTGGGGTAGGAGAAGGAAGAAACAAAAGGAAGAGACAGTTAAGGATGCAAATGGATAATTTTAGCTAGCTATATCTAGGACAATAAAGATTTGGAGGATGCTGAGTTGTGCTGTCCAGAGCTCCACTTCACTCCCGCAGACACCAAGGGTGTTGCCTGCTAACAGCTCACAGCTGAATCTCTTTCAGGGAATGGCCTTTGGCAAAATGAGGGTGTCTCTATCAAAGTCGTGTCCCTTCCCCAGAGACAGCTGCAATTCAGGACACTTCTGAAATGCAAATTCCAGCCTCGGAATGACCTGTGGGATCAACTGAGACTTATATTGCAAATGCATCCCAGGTCATCTTCTCCCACCATCCACCCCACTTCCTTCATCCTTTACAGGTGTTCCTGAGAGCACTCCCCAGTAAATGTGCTGCACCATAATTCCCATCACACAGTCTGTTTCCCTGGACAAAAGATAATACTGGGGGCAGAAGAGGGGAAGGAATTAATTTAACTGTGAGAAGCAGGGTTTTTTCTAGTTTACATGTAATTAGTATTATAATTATACTAGGCTGTTTGGATAGTTTTTCTTTTCAGAGATTATTTGACAGATTAAAAAAAACTGAGTGATTTGCCTAATGTCACAGAGCCAAAAATTGCAAAGCTGAGATTTCAGCCGAAGGCTATTGAACCTGGGCTTCTTCCACTACATTATACTGTCTCCCAACCACGTCACTTTAAAGCAGAGACATGTCAAACGCAGTAGGAAGAAGGGTAAAAGGCACAGTGGCTCTGGCTGACTTCCCAATCACCCATTTCAACTTTGGTTAATATGGCTCAGCCTCCACTTTCACTTTCTTGGGGCCTGAAGTTTTGAGTTCTTCTTCAAGGCTGTTTCTCAATCTCATAATCTCAAGTATTTTAGCAACTGGATATTCTTTATCTGTGTTTCCTTCTTTTTGTCTAAACATCCTATTTTAAAGGAAGACAATATTTTATAATTAAATAAATAAATAAATAAAAGGGCATGGACCTTAGAGGTCTAAAGACTGAATTTTAATCCCAACCCTGCAATTTACTTGCCCAGTGGTCTCAGATAAATTGTTTATCCTCTTGCAATTATTCATCTCTGAGGTGGAGTAACAATAGCCATCTCATGTGGTTGTTGTGAGGTTCACATGAGATAACCTACTTATGAAGCACATAACACAATAAGTATTCCATCATGCTCAACTATACATCCTCATTCTTTTTTTTTAATAGAAAGCTCCCTAATGATACCACTCACCCAACTCCACTGTCATCAAATCAAATTGTAGTGACTAAGTGAATAATTTGCCTCTCCCCAACCTATGTCATATCACCTTTATATATATATTTATTTGAATTCACAATACACATATATATTATAATAGCAATCCTTAGTTTCTCCTGGTCTTTATCATCTCATCATGCCTCTTATCTGGTCCTGGATGTAACATAAAAGCCGTCTTAAATAGTTATGACATAGGAGTCCACACTCTCCTAGGAAGATGAGGGCTTTCCATTTGCTTTTCGCTTATCTCTGATACTCAGGACAGAGCAGCCTACCATACCCAGGGAATCTGACGCTTTAGAGAAACAGAAATTATCCCTGCATGGAAAATCAGTCTGGATTCCCCTGAATTAAATATTTTAAATCTCATATTGAGATTTAAATCCATAAACTCTGATTTCTGGCAAGGATCACACCCCTCATTTCACAATCACCATGTAAGAAAATGTTTGCCACATTTTATTTCAGACTTTGAATTATAATACCTATAATTTATTTAATAGTAAGTACAAGACTTGCCACTTGCCACTAAGTGTTTTATACACATGGTGTTATTCAATCCTCATGAGAACCCTAGTTAAATATTATAAAAATTTCTATTTTATTTAAAAAGGATAAAAAAGGAAAATAGTATCACAAAAAATGCCCTTCCCCCTGATCCTAGCAGCGATGAAAAGCTGAGACCTCCTTAGTTGTCTGCTTAACCAAATTAGACAGATAGCTGAAGGACATAAGAACTAGAAGGAACCACCAATAAGAATAAGCTTGTAAGAAGAGGGGGTTGGGGGGTGACAACTTTTCATTTTTATATACATCAGCCTACATTTGTAGTTCACAACTATCTGTTAAATAGGACTGATATTATTATAGAGATATTTTCTAGGAAAGAAACTGAATTTCCCAAAACCCTAGTTTCTTTTTTTTAAGTAGAAGAAAATAGAACTATATATTTAGTCAAGTGGGATGTTTGGTTTAGTTAAGAAAAAAAATTCAATATAAAGCAAAGGCAAGAAGCTAATTTAGAGTGATACAGCAATAAGCTCACGATGCCCAGAGAGAAGGCCAAAGTCTTGAAACCAGATAGTCTGCCCAATCCACTAAGCTTCATCATTTTAAATAAATTTGCACTACTGGGATATTATTTCTCTCTCTCTCTCTCTCTACTTCTTGCTTGTATTGACTGGATTTTTCCTGGGTTAAATGAAGTTATTTACTTGAATTGGTCATCCCTATTTACTAAAAGCCAGACAATTTGTATGTTTTACTAAGTATGATATTATAAAGCAAATTATGAACAAGTGAAACTGATTTAATTGAAGAAAATGAGATTGCATACTTCGGTAATTTAATGAAATTAAGAGTTGTTCATTATCACTTTCTCTCTCAACCCAACGCATTGCCACTGAGTCCACTTTTCCCAGTCACTTTGCAAACAATTGTTAGGCACTTTGCACATGCAGTAAGCTTAGCGCCTATCGGTGATGTAAGGAAGACATTTAGCCCCTATTTCAGGAGGCTTGGAGAACCCCGGCATCCTTCCACTAGTCGAAAGTTATAATAAAAAGCTAGTCTCCTCCTCCATGTCCTTACACAGTTGGTGGGCTTCCACATGGTAGCATAAAGATCGTGATGGATTTATCATCTTAGGTAAACAAGGAATTCACACAAAGTCCCACATTTTCCCTGGAGATCCCTCTACTTCACAGCCCACAGTTAGAAGGAAGTCTTCCCCACATGGCTCGAAAGTTATAGGGACAATTCTGGAGATTCTTAAACTAGCAGTTTAGTAACACAGAACTGGCACTGTGGCATTGCACGTCTGTCCCTGAATTCTATCACATAAGATGAGAATCTTGAATTTTCTTAACTAAAACAGCTTCCAAGGGGATAGTGATCTGGCTGGGACATCAGCCACCCCCACTGGGCACAAAGACTATCTTAGAAGTGCTGCCATTTTGGTTGTAGTCTCTTTCTTATCTGTGATCACTCTTTCCCAACACTTCTTTCTCAGTCTAACCCAAAAAAGACAATATGAACCCATTAGAAATGGATATACTTTAAGTTACTGTTCTGCCATGCTGAAAATTTTGTATTATGTCACATTCCTTCAACCTGTTCCCTTTATAATGAACACCATGAATTTGCAGCATAATGCCACAGTACTGTTGGTTGTCTGCATTTATAGACTACATTGTAATCACTAGAGAGATTACTGTACCACTAGAGGATCAAGTACATACCCTTAGGCTTACTAACATGATTTTGTAAATATATGAGCTAGTCAGCAAGAGATATTTTCTATCCAAGTATTTTTTAGCATTTACTATATGTATGATACGGTGATTTTTTTTAAGTGTATGGGCTTGCTGTTTTGTGTCTGTTCTTTACTTTCTCCATCTTAGACACACAACCTCAGAATGAACCTAGATCAGAGTCTGCGAATTTTTCCTGTAAAGGGTCAGACAGTAAGTATTTTAGGCTTTGAAGACCACAGTCTTTGTCCCAGCTACTCACTCTGCCACTGCAATGTGAAAGCAACCTTAGACAACATGTAAACAAATAAGCATGGCTGTGCCCCAATAAAACTTTATTTACTAAAACAGGTGACAGGCCAGATTTGGCCCATGGGCCATAGCTTGCTGCCCCCTGACCTAAACTTAAGGGTTAATGAGGGCAGGAAACTATCTGTTCTTGCACCTCTTGCACCTATCATACAAAGAATACTCAAATGTGTTAACTAAATGAATAAAAATAAATTTCAAAAAACAAAACTGTTCTGTATCAATCATAATAGCAACTGCATAATATTCTATATCTGTCAGTGTGGTATAAAGTAGCTTGTCATTAGAGAAGCATTTGCTGAATAACTGAAACTCAGCTTCATACCAAAGATCAAAGTCTATTTTTTATTCTTAATTTATCCACTGGGTTACCTTTGGGAATTTATTCTGTTTTCAAAACATCACTAAAAGATGCATTAAACTTAGGCTGTGGCCCTGCATATATTTACTCCTTTTAAAAGTGCTCAAGTAGAAACAGGCATGTTTAAAAGCTCTTTCTTATGCGTGTGTTCCCAGTCACATGTTGTTTTAATTTTTCAGTTTCATCAGGGCAGGTAAGCTGCCATCTGGTTGATTCTTGACAGCTCTCAGTGGTTTTAGCAGAAACTTCGGCAGTTGATTTTTTTTTTTTAAATGAAGGTAGCCAATGTTTTGACAAAACATTGTCAAACAAAACAAAACACCCCTCTATCCCTATAGAAATTATTGAGTCTTCAGAACTTGTTTTCTGACCAAGTATTCCCAGAAAGGATTCATAATTTTTCTTCCCTTTCAAGAATTCTCCCCTTTTTCAGTCAACTGTCACAACTGATAGCTTACTGGCAAAAAAGGGAGTTTTTAACTTTCAGTACAAAATAAACAACATGGCACTGCAAATAGACCTTTTGAAATGATAAGCATAATACTTTTGTAAAGGCATTTTCACATCTACTGTTATTAAAAATATGTCCAGATGCCAAAATAAAGGAAATCAAAATTATGATCACCCAAAATAAATGATTTTTTTTCTGGTTAAATATAGAAGTGTTGGTTCTAAAGATTTATAATAAAAATTTATCATAACCGGGGGCCTATATTTCTTAACCAAAAAAAAAAAAAAACTTCCATTTTCAGGGCATAAAAATTTACCTGACTTCCACCCCATTTTCTAATGTACATTTTAACATCTTTAGTTCAAAAATCTTTATCCAGAGGCTTTATAAATAGAGAAATGAGCAGTACTCGAAAAAAAAAAAAAGGTTGTGGGGGGAGGGCGAAAGAAAGGAAGAAAAAGATTGTATCTACTGTATCCTACATTCAACTCCAGATATGTCTGGCTATTAGAATCATCTGGTCAGTTTTTAAGAATACAGACAACTAGACCCCATGACAGGGTCAGGCTGGAGAACGTGTTGGTTTTGCTTGGGGTGCTCTCCAGCTGGTCCTGATGGCATCAGATTCTGGAACCCCTCAACAGAGGACTCTTTCCCACTAAGACTGCTACATCTGGTCAAAGCTCTAATGATAATCAGAAAGGCCCCAGACGCCTCTTCTCATCAGTAGGTAGATTTTCTTTTCATCTTTTTTATCTTCACCTAAAATTAGGTGTCAGCCACAAAATCCTTTCTACTCCTGCTATAAGCCCATCATCTGTCTTAACAATCACAGACCCTCTTTCATTCTGTAGCTCTTCCAGTCTTTGAAAATAAAGGCTGATGTGCATACACAGAAGTGTACTTTTCATGGAGCCATAAAATACAGTGACTGTTTCTAGTTCTGATGTAAAGAGAAACCATTTATCAGTGTAAACACCTCATGCCTTGATTACAAACATAAGTATATGAAAATATTTATGGAACTTAAATTATGGAATTCAATGCAGCATTATGTCATTCCACCATACTTGAGAAATTCAGACAATAAGCAGTAATGATTAAAAGGAAGCAAAACAACAACAAATATTTACTGACTGCCTTGATATGCCAGGTACTAGGATGATAAACAAACACATTATTTAAAAACAATGACAATAACAACAACAACAACTAGAGGCCAGGAGTGGTGGCTCATGCCTATAACCCCAAAAACTAGAAGGCTGAGAAAGAAGGACCACTTGAAGCCAGGAATTTGAGAACAGCCTGGACAATACAGTGAGACCCCATTTCTACAAAAAATTTAAAAATTTGCCAGACATGTATGTGCCTGTAATCTCAGCTACTTAGGACACTAAGGCAGGAGGATCTCTTGAGCTCAGGAATTCAAGACTTCAGAGAGCTATGATCATACCACTGTACTCCAGCCTAGGTGACAGAGTAAGACTCTGTCTCTAAAAAAATTAAAACTGAAACTAAATAAACAGTTTTAGTAGGCAATTTCAGTGCCATGATTAATTAATTTGTTCATACAATTTCCCAACAAGTGGTTAAGTTCACTGAAGGAAATAATATTTTAATGAAGCAAATTGTATAGATATGGTAATGGCTGGTTTCTCTTTACTGCTGAGATTTTAAATATTTTTCTGTTATTGCAGACTGAATAAAATATCTAACAAAGGAGGTGAAAGATCCCTATGAGGACAACTACAAAGCACTGCTGGAAGGAATCAGAGATGACACAAATAAATGGAAAAATATTCTATGCTCATTGACTGGAAGAATCAATAGGGTTAAAATGGCCATACTGCCCAAAACAGTCTGCAGACTCCTATCAAGCTACCAATGTCATTTTTCATAGAACTAAAAAAACTTTTCTAAAATTCATATAAAACCCAAATAAAAAGAGCCTGAATGGCCAAAACAATCCTAAGTAAAAACAACTAAAGGCATTGTATTACCCAACTTCAAACTATATACAAGACTACAATAACCCAAACAGCATGGTACTGGTACAAAAACAGACATATAGACGAATGGAACAGAAAAGAGAACACAGAAATAAAGGTACACACCTACAACCATCTGATCTTTTACAAACTCAGCAAAAATAAGCAATAGGGAAAAGATTCCCTATTCAACAAATGGTGCTGGGATAACTGGCTCTCCATGTACAGAAGAATGAAACCACAGCCCTACCCATCACCATATACAAAAATCAACTCAAGATGGGTTAAAGATTTATTATTAATTATTATTACTATTATTATTTTGAGACGGAGTCTTTCTCTGTTGCCCAGGCTGGAATGCAGTGGTGCCCCGACTCACTGCAATCTCCCCGACCCAGGTTCAAGCGATTCTCCTGCCTCAGCCTCCTGAGTAGCTGGGATTACAGGCACACACCACCATGCCCAACTAATTTTTGTATTCTTAGTAGAGACTGGGTTTCGTCATGTTGGCCAGGCTTGTCTCGAACTCCTGACCTCAAGTGATCCGTCCGCCTCAGCCTCCCAAAGTGCTGAGATTACAGGCGTGAGCCATCATGCCTGGTTTTTGGGTTAAAGACTTAAATGTAAAACCTCCAACTATAAAAATCCTAGAAGAAAACCTAGGAAATATTCTTCTCGATAATGGTCTTGGCAAAGAATTTATGGCTAAGACCTCAAAAGTAGTTGCAACAAAAACAAAACTTGACAAGTGGGATTTAATTAAACTGAAAGCTTCTGCACAGCAAAAGAAGTTATCAACAGAGTAAACAGATAATTTACAGAATGGGAGAAAATATTTGCAAACTGTACATCCAACAAAGGTCTAATATCCAGAATCTGTGAGGAACTTCAGCAAATCAACAAGCAAACACAAATAACCACTTTAAAAAGTGGGCAAAGTATATAAATGGACTCTTCTCAAAGGAAGGCATACCAGCAGCCAACAAACATATAAAAAAATGCTCATTATCACTAATCATTAGAGAAATGCAAATCAAAACCATAATGAGATACCATCTCACACCAGCCAGAATGGTTTTTGTTAAAAGTCAAAAAATAACAGATGTAGGCAAGGCTGTAGAGAAAAGGGGACACTTACACACTGTTGGTGGGAATGTAAATTAGTTCAGCCACTGTGGAGAGCAGTTTGGAGATTTCTCAGATAACTAAGAGTTGAGCTACCATTTGAACCAATGATCCCAGTACGGGGTATATATCCTAAGGAAAAGAAATCATTCTACCAAAAGGACATCTACACCCATATATTCATCACAGCACTATTCACAATAGCAAAGACATGGAATCAACTTAGGTACCCATCAATGATGAGGACTGCATAAAGAAGATGTGATACACATACATAATGGAATACCACACAACCATGAAAAAGAATAAAATCATGTCCTTTGCACAACATGGATGCAACTGGAAGCCATTATCCTAAGCGAACTAACAGAACAGAAAACCAAATACCGCATGTTCTCACTTATAAGTGGGAGCTAATCATTGGGTACACACAGACATAAAGATGGGAACAACAGACACTGGGGACTACCAGAGGTGGGGGAGAGGGAGAAGGGTAAGGGCTAAAAAATGACCTATTGGGTACTATGCTCACTTCAAGGGTGACAGGTTCAGTCATACCCCAAACCTCAGCATCATGCAATATCCCTTTGTAACAATTCTGCACATGTACTTCCTGATTCTTAAATAATAAAAGTTGAAAAAGAAAAAACAAACCATGACCTCTGCTTTATATTGTACACAGCTAATGGGTACTTTTGATAGTTAAATCAAGTTTCCAACAAGATTGATTTATTTTTTCTATGAAATGTTTGGGACCCTATGCTCTTATTTTCACCAGTTTCCCGCACTTAGCTTCTGGGGGAGCTTATACTGAGAGATTAGCTAGGAAGTTAATGAATATAACTTTTCTGAAGTAAGATACTAAAGGCTTCAAGTAAGACAGCCACAGTGCAGAAAGGGCAGGGAGGCAATGGAGAAGAAGAAATATTAAGTATGCCTCTAAGGTTTTTTTCTGGTTGGCAACCTGGGAGAGTTGTGGTACTGGATCCAACAAGATAGGAAATATGTAAGGAGCATCTCTGATGTGACAGATGGAAAGAAATGACCAATTCAATCGCAAACACATTTCTTGTGTAATGCCCTCAGAATCAAATGCCTTCAGGTGTGATATTGTACTGGTAGAAGAAAATAACAACCCTACCTGAATACTCAAGAGGAAGGGCAATAAATATATACACTTATTACTTGTCAACTAAAAATAAAAAAAAAACTATTTTTTTAAAGGGTAGGAGCAAACTCAAGATATGTCAAAGTACTCTAAAGATGTATGTATCAGCTATCTATTTGCCACAATGATGTTGCATAATGAAAAACTACATAAGCACTTATTTTGTTCAAGCTTCTGCTCGTGATTGGATGGTTCTGCTGGTGATTGGATGGTTCTGCTGGTGATTGAATGGTTCTGCTGGTGATTGGATGGTTCTGTTGGTTCCAGCTAGGCTCACTCATGTTACTTTGGTCAGAGGCAAGCCTGGTTGGGTTAACATTGCTGATCTCGGCTAGCTTTAAAGCTTTGGCTGCAAAAAAAAGGCTGTCTCAGCACTGCTATTGTGGTCTCTCATCCTCCAACAGACTGATTCTCAAGGGAGTGGCAAAGTTTAGTGAGAGGAAGCAAAGGCACAAAAGGCCTCTAGAGGCCTATCAACTGGGCACAGCTTTACTTCTGCACATTATATTGACTAAAGCAAGTTCTAAGGGCAACTCAGATTCAAGGGGCAGGGAAATAGACTCTGCCTCTTGATGGAAGAAGTTCAAAGTCATATTACAATGGGTATAAATAAAGAGAGGGAAGGAGAATAGGGGCCATTTTTGCAATCAATGTATCATATTTCTTAACCCATTTTTTTCTGAAACAACCTGTTTCTGTTTATTCAACTTAGAAAAAGAGAATTAGAGATCTGCAAAATTTTAGACCTAAATGGGACTTTTGTGGTTATGCTCTCAAATTGCATGCCAGAACCTAAAGTATAAGTAGATTTAATAATTTATGAACAAAATCTAAATAGGTATAAGCCTAAGATTAGAAAGTAGGCTTTCCAAGGTCTGGATCCACGCCCTTTCATCAAACCATGACACTGGTTCCCCAGAGTATTCAACCTTTTTAAATAACTGTTCACTCACGAGGCCTTTTTTTCCAGAACAATATTTGGAAATTTACAGTTTTTTAATTTAAATAATAAAATCTTCATTTGCAGGAAATATGAACACAAAGACACTTTTTACAAATGACTCATTTTATCCATCATTATCCATAATTATTTAGTAAGTAATATAAAGATATTTGTGACTAAATATAATGACTATGTGCTATAAAAAGAAAATTATATAAATGGATTTATCATTACTTAGCTTGACTCTGTAGCACTTGGATTAATAACTTCTTTAAAAACAGAACATAAACCATTCTAATCACTTATTTAAGGTTTCTAGAAACACTTTCTGATTCATAAATGTTCTCTCCTCATGCTACTTGATTTTTCTAGTTTATCTTGCTTTACTAATAATTAAGGAACTCTAAATTGAGAGTACATGTAAGTTATTAGATGATGACAAATGTCAACCTGATTTCTCATGCATAGCAAACTAATTTAAGAGTACAGAATTTTATGCTTTCTACTTGAAGTACACTTTATTATAGTCCATAATCAGCCTTTATAAACAGGGGATGATGAGAATGAAGTCTATACCCCCTCCTTTTTTTTCTAACTAGAAATGTAGAAATAACTAAATAACTCAACTATAAAAAGAAAATGGTTAAATAAATTCTGGATATTCCACACAAAGGAATATCAAATCAATGACAAGGGAAAATGCTCTAAAGATAATGTTAAGATCAAAAAAAGAATAAAAGAAAGAAAGAAAACATTTATATATAGCATAATCCTGATTGTTTAAATGTATACAATACAAACACTGGAAGGATCTATGGCAAAATATGAACAGTGGTTTCTTTCTTTGGATGAAGAAACTTTAAGTGACTTATACTTTCTTCTTTGTAGTTTTATGTATTTTTTAATCAAATCAAAATAAATTTTAAAATTACATTATTTAAAAGATTAGTAATTGAAAAATGAGAAAGGAAAGTAAATCACAAGATTAAAATGGTGAACATTTAAAATGCAATAAGCCTTTTAAAATTAATATATCTGAATAAAATAATTATTTAATAAAACGTTTTACATGAACTTGATTTTTTAATCATCCTGTTTTCAAAATTAGTTATGAAACCATAAAATTAGAATGCATGACACAACAATCCCATTTTGCAGAAAAGCTGACTCATGCCCAGAAAGATTAAATGACTGATTTATCCAATAATATGTAGTCAGGACCAAGACTCACCACCTAGCCACATTCTTTCTATTTTATCATTCTTCCTCTCTAAAAACCCTAAAAGGAAAAATAAATTAAAATACTGAGAATTAATACATAATATACTAGCAGGCTGTTTTAGTATACAAATGTCTTGCTCATCTTCTTTTATTTATGAGTACATTTCTAGAAACAGTACCTCTGAAGTTTAGCACTTTTGTTTTAAAACATTATTACTTTCCAGATTCACATATGGCAATGTTTTGATTTTTTTGACATTTTCTTCTTGATAACAAACGACATTTTGCTTCAGAGGCTTTAGTTTACAAAGACAGAGCAACACACAAAGCTAAGAACCAAAGCATCTATTTTTTACTTACTAGTAATTGAAAGACAGTGCACACCTTGGGCCAAAATTTATCTCATTAAATTTTTAGGCTGTTGATATTTTAAAAATGCACATGACATGGTTCCTGATTTCAAAGAGCTTATGGCACATTGGAGGGAGATAGATATACAAGTAACTAAGAGCAATACAAGGCTGCAGTTACTAAAACAAATGTCTTTACAAGCATAACGGAGAGGCTGGTTACTTCTACATTGGGAGATATGAAGTAAGGCCTTCAAGAACTGTTTTATAAACTGAAAGATTGAGCCGAAAATTCTTCAGTATAGTTCAAAATTACATTTTTTTAAAAAAAATGAAGAAAACAATGAGTGACATGAGCAAGATGGCTGACTAGAAGCCTCAAGTCCTACTGCATGCATCAGAGGAGTAACAGAACCCTGGTGAGCACAAAATCCCAGGAGGGCCACATAGGGAACAGCAGAAAGCACCAGGACCCCACAACCCCATCTCCCAAAAAGAATCAGCTGGGAACCAGGAGGAACTTCTCCCCCTCTCAAGGAGGTAAGCAAGAGGATTTCAGCAACCCCCATTAACACCGTGGACACCTGCAGTCATTACACTGGGGTCCCCTGCAGTCCTCACAAGCACTAAGCCCAGCTAAGGGAGCTGCCTGGAGTTCACATAGCTGTGATCCCCCCGGAGAAGGAGCCGGCACTGTGCCCCATCCCATGGCCAGCGCAGCTACAGTGCTATGCCATTTTGGAAGTGGAACTACAGCTGGAGTGTCTTGTGCTAGGGGAGAGTAGCCACTTCATCCCTGAGCCTAAGCCACCACTGAGCCAACCCAGCCTAGCGGCCCAACATCCCTAATCAGAGCTGAAAGCAGCTATTACACACTTCCCTGTGGGGCCAAGTAGAGATGGAGCTGCTTTACCTACTCCTGCTCTATCTACTCAGGCCAAAGCTGAAGTGGTATGCAGCCTTCTGGAAAAATAGCACCTTGGCTGCTCAGAACAATTTTGCCTCCATGGTACCTTACTTGCAGCAATGTCCTGCATCCCAGGAAATGGTGCTTGGATCACTCAGAATAGTCACACAGTATGACCTGAGCCAAAGCAGCACATTGTCCTGGGAAAATTGGTGCCCTGGCTGAGCTAATCAGCTGCACATCCCAGGGCTGAGCTGATGTAGTACACTTATCCCAGGAAAACAGGACAATGGCTAAGCTGAGACACCCCACCCTATATCCCTAGTGGCCAAAAAACTCTAATTAACCTGCTTCCCTGGAGCTGGACTACCTCCCTAGAGTCTGAGCTGCTGAAACACTCCTCTCATTGGACAGTGGAGTCATTACTGTGCTGTCCTTCCCCTCCAACCCCTGCAGAACCCTCTCAACAGCTACCTGCCATTCTGGGGTACTTGCTGCCACTGTACTGGGCCTAACAGAGTCTGGGATAGTGCTGAGCCCCATCATCCTGGAGTCTAGAGACACTACTACAAAGTGATTTATCTGCTAGGACATGAGTTGTCACAGAGCCCTATTGGCTAAGGTTCCCAAATTGCAGCTGTATTCTGTTCCCCAGGTTCATATCTCCAGACCACTCCTTCTTCCTCAAAGTTGGGCCAGTACTGTGCCTTGGCCCCCCAGGGGTAGAATCATAGCTACAACCAGCCCCCACAAGCCCAAGCTACTAGGAAGTGCCTCAGAGTCACAGATCCTGGTTCTGTGGGCAACTCTGCTACAGAAAGAAATTCTGTACCCCAATTCTACATTCAACTCTGCTACAGAAAGCAATTCTGTACACCAAGACCCAGGTGCCACAAGAGGTTTACAAGATCCTGAGACTAGGACCCCAGCCCCACAGCAACTCTGAGCTCCTGCACCTAGAAACCTATGCTGTGCAGCTGCTTATAGGCTATGTCAGACCTAACACCAAGAGGATCCCCTTGCCTAAGGCTCCTCAGGGTAGGTGGGGAATATGAAAATAAGAGGATCTCAAAAGCCCTTGACACTGAGGACATTAACAAACTATGCCACTACTACAAACTTCTACAGCATAGGTGACTGGAGTGCCCAGAATTATTGCTGATGTTGAACACAGCTGAAGAAGCTGCATGAAGACTGCACTTATCTGGAAACAGAGTCCCTATACCCTTCCTAACTAGCACACTAAAACCCAGTTGCAGGTGAAAGTATTTCTCTACGAAAGCCACTGTAGAAATTTTGGAAGATGTATCAGATACAAACATCAATGCGGGGACAAAAGAAACATGAAAAAGCAAAAATATATGACACCACTAAAGGAACATAATTCCATAACAGACCCCAATAAGAAAGAGCAAACCCCAATAAAAAGGAAATTAATAAATTTCCAGATAAAGAATTAAAAATAATCATCTTGAGGGAACTAAATGAGATATAAGAAAATACAAACAGATAATTCAATAAAATCAGGAAAATGATTTATGATATGAATGAGAAATTCAACAGAGATAGAAATCATAGAAAAGAATGAAACAAATCCTGCAGATAAAGAATTCAATAGGAATAAAATTTTAAAATACAATATAATAGAGAGCTTCAACAGCAGACATGATTAAACAGAACAATCTCTGAAACTGAATATAAGTCATTAGAAATTACCCAGTCCAAGAAATAAAAATGAAAGGGTGAGGAATGCCTACAAGACACATGGGACACCATTAAGCAAACAAAATTCTGTATTATGGCATTACCAGAAGGAGAAAAGTAGGGAAAAGGCATAGAAAACTGATTAATGAAATATCTGAAACCTTCCGAAGTCTGGAGAAAGATACAGGTATCTAGATCCAGGAAGCTCAAACAGATTCCCAAACAGATTCAACCCAAAAAGGTCCTCCCAAGGCTTACAGTCAAATTGTCAAAAGTCAAAGAAAAAAAGACAATTCTGTAAGTAGTAAGCAAAAAGCATCAAGTCACATATAAGGGAATCTCCTTTAGACTAACACCAGATTTCTCCATATAAACCTTACAGGCCAAGAAAGAATGAAGTGACATATTCAAAGTGCTGAAGGGAAAAAAAAATCCAGCCAAGAATACTATACCTAGCAACACTATCTTTCAGAAATGAAGGAGAAATAACATCTTTACCAGATAAGCAAAAACTGAGAGAAATCATCTCTCATCACCACTAGACCAATTTATAAAATATGTTCAAGGTAGCCCTATGTCTAGAAGAAAAGAGATATAATTACTATCATGAAAACACACAAAAGTATGAAATTCACTAGTACAGCAGACACAAAGAAGAAAGAGAAAAGAATCAAATCTTATCACTACAGAAAACCACCAAATAATACAAAATAAGAGGAATGATACAAAATAAGAGGAAAAAAGACACAAAAGCTATACAAAAAAAAGAAAAAAACAGAAAGCTACTAACAAAATGACAGGAGTAGGTCCTTCCTTGTCAATAATAACCTTGAATAAAATGAATTAAATTTCCCCACTTAAAATTTTGATATGGACGGAATGAATGGATTTTAAAAAAAAACTCAACTATATACTGCCTAGAAAAACATTCCACCTGTAGAGACACACACAGACAGAAAGTGAAGAAATGGAAAAAGATATTCTATACAAATGAATATCAAAAGCAAGCTGGAGTAGCAATACTTATGTTAGATAAAATGCACTTTACATCAAAAATAGCAAAAAGAGGCCAAGAAGATCATTATATAATGATAAAATTATCAGTATAGCAAAGGATATAACAATTATATATATAAATGCACTCAACACTGGAGCACCCAGATGTATAAGGCAAATATTATTAGAACTAAAGAGAGAGATCAACTCCAACACAATAATAGTTGGGGACTTCAATACCCCTACTCTCAGCAGTGAACAGATCATCTAGGCAGAAAATCAACAGAGAAACATTGAATTTAAACTGCACTTTAAATGGACCTATCAAACATTTATTGAACATTTCATCTAACAGCTGCAGAACACATATTCTTTTCATCATTACATGAAACATTCTCTGGGAAAGACCACAAGCTAGGTCACGAAACAAGTCTCAACAAATCTAAAAGAATTGAAATCAGACTATCTTTTCTAACCACAATGGAATAACATTAGAAAACAATAACAACAGGAACTTCTGAAATTGTACAAATACATGAAAATTAAACAACGTACTACTGAATGACCAAAAGGATACACTGTTATACACTGTTGGTGGGAATGTTAATTAGTATAGCCATTATGCAAAACAATATGGATCAATGGGTCAATAAAAAAAATTAAGAAATAAATTAAAAACTCTTTGAAACAAGTGAAAATAGAAACACAGCATACTAAAACCTATGGAATACTGCAACAGCAGTTTTAAGAAGGAAGTGCATAGTAATAAACACCAACATTAAAAAAGTAGAAAGATTTTATTAAATTTTATTTTATTTTAAGTTCCAGGATACAGGTGCAAGACCTGCAGGTTTGTTATGTAGGTAAACGTGTGCCATGGTAGTTGGCTGCACCTATCAACCTATCACCTAGGTATTAAGCCCCATATGCATTAGCTATTTACCCTGATGCTCTCCTTCCCCCCACGACCACAACAGACCCCAGTGTGTGTTGTTCCCCTCCCTGTGTACATGTGTTCTCATTGTTCAGCTCCCACTTCTAAGTGAGAACATGTGGTGTTTGGTTTTCTGTTCCTGCATTAGTTTGCTGAGGATAATGGCTTCCAGCTCCATCCATGTCCCTGCAAAGGACATGAACTCATTCCTTTTTATGGCTGCATAGTATTCCATGGTGTACATGTACCACATTTTTCTTTATCCAATCTATCATTGATGGGCATTTGGGTTGATTCCATGTCTTTGCTATTGTGAATAGTGCTGCAATTAACATAAACTTGCTTGTATCTTTGTAATAGAATAGTTTATATTGTCATTCTATTATAAATTATTCAAAACCATTCTATTAGACAGATTTTAAATAAGCAACCTAACAATGCATCTCAAGGAACTAGAAAAGCAAAAAAAAAAGAAAGGAAGAAAGAAAGAAAGAAAGAAAACCAAACCTACAATTAATGGAAGAAAAAATAATAATAAATATCAGTACAGAAACAAACAAAATTGAGACAAAAAAATCAATGAAATAAAAAGTTGTGTTTTTCTGAGAAGACAAACAAAATTGGCAAACCATTAGCTAGGCTAACCAAGAAAAAAAAAGATCCAAATAAATAAAATCAGAAATGAAAAGAAATTTCTACATATACCACAGAAATAGGAGGGATTATTAGGAACTATTATGAACAACTATACTACAACAAATTAGAAAACCTAGTAGAAATGGATAACTTCCTGGACACATACAACCTACAATTATTGAATTGGGAAGAAATAGAAAACCTGAACAGAAAACATTTGCAAATTATTCATCCAACAAAGAATTAATAACCAGAATACACAAGAAACTCAAACAACTCAACAACAACAAAAAAATCAAATAATCTGATTTTTTAAATGGGCAGATGAGCTAAATCGACATCTCTCAAAAGAAGACATACAAATGACAAATATGTATATGAAAAAATACTCAGTATCAGTCATCATAAGGAAAATGCAAATCAAAACTAAAATCAGATATCATCTCATCCCAGTTTGGATGACTCTTATCAAAAAGACAAAAAATATCAAACACTGGCAAGAATACAGAGAAAGAAGAACTCTTATACACTGTTAGTAGGAATGTTAATTAGTATACCCATTATGCAAAACAACATGAAGGTTTCTCAAAAACTAAAAGTAGAACTACCATATGATCCAGCAATCCCACTACTGGGTATATATCCAAAGGAAAGGAAATCAGTATGTTAAAGAGATATCTGCACTCCCATGTTTACTGCAGCACTATTCACAGTAGCAAAGATACAGAATCAATCTAAGTGACTGACAAACAGATGAGTGTATGAAGAATATGCCACAAGCACACACACACACAATGAAATATTATTTAGCCATAAAAAAGAATGAAATTCTGACATTTGCGACAGCATGGATGAACTTGAAGGATATTATGTTAAGTGAAATACGCCAGGCACAGAAAAATAAATACCTCGTTCTCACTCACATGAGTAAGCTAAGAAAAGTTGATCTCACAGAATTAGAAAATGGAATAGTGGCTACTAGAGGCAGGGAGGTGTAGAGAGGAAGAGATAAATATCCAAAAGTAGTCAATATATACAAAAGCACAGCTAGGTAAGAGGAATAAGTTGAGCATTCTGTACCACTATAGGGTGACTATAATTAAAACAATTTATTGTATATTTTCAAATAGCAAGAAGAGCAGATTTTGAATGTTACCAACATGAAGAAATGATAAATGCTTGAGGTGATGGATATGCTATTTGCCCTGATTTGATCGTTACATATATATATGTATCGAAATATCACACTGTACCCTATAAGTATGTACAATTATTGTGTTCATTAAAAACAATAAAAGCAAAAAAAATTGTACTACTATTAAAAAATACTTATTATGTAATATTAATTGGAAAAACAGGATGCAAAATTAGTATACACAGTATAGCTCTGCTTAAAAGTGACATGCACAGGGCAGATAAACAGGTGGAGCACAGGGAATTTTTAGGAAAGTGTAACTATTCTGTATGATACTATAATGATGGATATACATCATTTTACATTCGTTCAAAACCCATAGAATGTACAACACAAAGAGTGAAACTTAATGTAAGCTTGGACTTATAATGTGTCAATATCAGCTCAATGGTCATAACAAATGTCATACTAATGTTTGATGTTATAATAGGGAAGACTCTAGGTGAAAGGGGTAGAAAAAAAGGGTATATGGGAATTCTTTGTGCTTTCTGCTCAATTTTTCTGTAAATTTAAAAGTGCTCAAGAAAATAAAGTCCTTTTTTTTTTTTGAGACATGGTCTCATTCAAGAAAATAAAGTCCTTTTTTTTTTTTTTTTTTAAGACATGTTCTCACTCTGTCACCCAGGCTGAAGTGCAGTGGCACAATCTCAGCTCACTGTAGCCTCAACCTCCTGGGCCCAAGTGATCCTCTCACCTCAAACTCCTGAGTAGCTGGGACCACAGGAGCGTTCCACTACAGCAAGCTAACTCTTTGAGGGTGTTTTTTTGGTTTGATTTGATTGCAGAGACAGAGTTTTGCCATGTTGCCCAGGCTAGTCTCAAACTCCTGGGCTCAAGCGATCTGCCTGCCTTGGCCTCCCAAAGTGCTGGGAATGTAAGCATGAGCCACCATGCCAGGCCCAGAAAATAAAGTCTATTAATTAAAAAATAACAATCAAATCTAATGACTATCACCAAACCACTGTTCTATGTGTTAAGAAGGCAGTAAGAGATATTTCATAGATGGCTTCCCTCAAAACAACTTTCAATTATCTTACCTGATTTACAGAATTTTATAAACATAGATCCTTATGAAATGAAAAGAATGTACTTACCCCATATTAAGTGTTATAGTGGAAACAAAAATTTATGAGATACATTGCCAGATAGTGAGGAACATGCAATATTGTTACAGAGTCAATATATACACATAAAAACCAGATGGTGTACTAGTTAGGAAAATATTAGCAGCTGTAACAAATATACCCCAAAAATTCTGTGACCTAACACAATAAAAGTCTATTTCAGGAAGACAGATCTACTGCCATGTTCACTGCAACATTACAATAACCAAGATATGGAAACAACCTATGTTTCTAGAGACAGATGAATGGATATAGAAACTATGATGTATGTGTGTGTGTGTAATTAAATATCATTCAGCCTTTAAAAAAGGGGAGATCCTGCCATTTGCCACAGAATGAATGAACCTAGAAGACATTATGCTAAGTAAAATAAGACAGACACAGAAAGAAAAAATATTGCATGATCTCATTAATATGTGGAATATAAGGGAAAAACAAATATACAGAAATACAGAATAAAATGATGTTTACCAGGATCTATAAAGGGAGAGAAAATGGGGAGATATAGGTCAAAGAATACAAAGTAGCAGATATGTAGGATGAACTAAAAATCTAGTGTATAACATGAGGACTATAGTTAATAATAGTATGTTATATTTAGGATTTTTGCTAAATTAGTAGATTATAGCTGCTCTTGCCACAGGAGGGAAAACCGGGTAACTATTTGAGATGATGAATATGTTACTTTGTTTCACTATAGTAATCATTGCGATATATACATCATATATATCATATATATCATATCGTATATATCATATACATATCATATATATCATATATATCATACATATATATCATAACACCATGTTCTATACCTTAAACACAAACAATACATTTTTAAGCCTATTTCATAAGAGTTCAATGTGCATGTTCCTGGTTGGAAAATGACTTTTCTCTATGTGTTGATGTAGGGATACAGGCTCTTTCCAGCTTGTTTGCCACTTATTGGTAGCCCCACAGTCCCCTCATGTCAACTGGTGGATGAGCAAAGATAGAGTTGAAAAGGCATGCCACTCCTTATCCTCCTTAGTTTAAACATAAAGTAGCTCTTTCTCCTTTACCCACTGGTGACAACTAATGACATAGTTACACCTACAACTGGGAGGGCTAGCTGGGCAACTGCTTCCTAGCAACAACTCCACACTGTGGAGGGTAGAACACAAATCTCTGGTAGATGTCTATCTGATCATTCCTGGCATAGATTTTTTTTTTGAAGGACATGGAGGAATTGATGGGTTTTTTTATACCATATCAAAAAATAACCTGATTGTAGATATAATTGGTGACTCTCTCTGATTGTTAGAAAAACTTGGTCTACACTAATGTTTCTCAAACCTTAGACTTCCTACAAAGATACATGCTTGTGAAGCTAGAATCTCTCATAGTAATTAAACAAATTATTCTTACATTGTGTTTTTTGGAGGTACTTTATAGTTGAAACCACCTTGTGTGAAGCCATTTTGGCACATGGGTAAGTTGACACACTTGGAGGCTTATTTAGTCCTTCAACAAATATTTATGAAGCATTAACCCTATTCCAGGACACACACTGCTCTTCAAGAAACAAAGACAACAGAAGATTTCCCAGGTGGCCGGAGGGAGAGGCTGACTTTTTAAATTAATCTAAACTGAGATTCTAGGGAATAATTAAAAGAAGATACTTTAACATCTGTTGCAGAATTTTTTATTTGAGACCCCCCAAACCATAAAAGTACATGGACTATCCACTGCTGAGCATAAACTTTTGGGGCAAGGGTGGCAGAGGGTGAGGCTGGTACTGGGAATGAAAGAGATTATTCCACATGACACTAGATCTACATGTGGAATAATTATGAAGTAGATCTATGATAAAAACCATGATTCAAAGGTATCCAAGAAGGGGAACAGAGTGTGTGATGATACTCTTCATGGAACTAGAGGTGACCAGCAAATGATAAAGTTTTGAGAGAGACCATAAATTTTATTAGAGGGTGTTGAGTATGAGATAACTCTAGATTATATAAAAATTCATCTAGATGTAAGAAAAGTTATTTACTCCCAAGAACTTAAATACAGTTTATATTCAGATCTTATTCTGTTTTTCAAGCTTGTTTTTATAAATTAGTATACAGGGAAAAAAAAAGAAAGAAGGGAAAAAAAGAAAGAAAGGAAAAAGGAAAAGACAAAGGTAGATAGATAATATCATTGGGTCTTTATGATATTATATTTGGCAAGATTTAGTCCTCCTTTTTAGAGGCTTTAACTGCATTTTGCAAATCAGGACAATTTTTTATTAAAAAATCAAAATCACCTGGCAGGAACACGCACATTGAACTCTTATGTGAACATGAAATAGACTTAAAATAATTTATTGTTTGTATTTAAGGTATACAACATGACGTTATGAGACACATATTCAAATATTGAGGCTGCATCAAACATTTTGAAACACTTATCAAAGGCATACTGTCTTTTAGGGACCACCTACTCTTTAAAACCAAACCAAACAAAACAAAGGTGCTGGTTTAAAAGCAAACCTAGCTTTATTGTGGGTCTGGTATAAAATCATCGCTATGGTGGTGCTATTCATCTCTTCTATTTCATCTCTTGTTATTTACACTCTGATTTTAACTGTACATTGTCAGTTATTCAAACCCACTTTCCGGAATCAAAATTCAGGTCAGTTCCCCTGACAATATTTGTACATCTCATCGAATCTTAACTTTTGTTCATTCTATAGCAATGACACCATGAGTAATTTTTAACATTGTTTCCTGGTTGGCAATATATTGTGAAGTGGCTTTATGAAGTAATCTCTAGGCAAGACAAATTCAGCACAAAATAGGATAAGGATATAAGCAACAATAGCTATACATTTTATTAACTGCCTGTGTTGACCTGGAATTCTTTTCTTTTTTCTTTTTATTATACTTTAAGTTCTTGGCATACACGTGTGGAACGTGCAGGTTCATTACATAGGTATACATGTGCCATGGTGGTTTGCTGCACCCATCAACCCGTCATCTACATTAGGTATTTCTCCTAATGTTATCCCTCCCCTAGCCCCCCACTCCCCAACAGGCCCCAGTGTGTGATGTTCCCCTCCCTGTGCCCATATGTTCTCACTGTTCAACCCCCACTTATGAGTGAGAACATGTGGTCTTTGGTTTTCTGTTCTTGTGTTAGTTTGCTGAGAATGATGGTTTCCAGTTTCATCCATGTCCCTGCAAAGGACATGAACTCATTCTTTTTTATGGATGCATAGTATTCCATGGTGTGTATGTGCCACATTTTCTTTATCCAGTCTATCATTGATGGGCATTTGCGTTGGTTCCAAGTCTTTACAATTGTGAATAGTGCTGCAATAAACATACTTGTGCATGTGTCTTTACAGTAGAATAATTTATAATCCTTTGGGTATATACTCAGTAATGGGATTGCTGGGTCAAATGGTATTTCTAGTTCTAGATCCTTGAGGAATTGACACACTGTCTTCCAAAACTGTTGAACTAATTTACACTCCCACCAAAAGTGTAAAAGTGTTCCTATTTCTCCACATCCTCTCCAGCATCTGTTGTTTCCTGACTTTTTAATGATCGCCATTCTAACTGGCATGAGATGGTATCTCATTGTGGTTTTGATAAAGACCTAAACCATAAAAACCCTAGAAGAAAACCTAGGGAACACCATTCAGGACATGGGCATGGGCAAAGACTTCATGACTAAAACACCAAAAGCAATTGCAACATAAGCAAAAATTGACAAATGGGATCTAATTAAACTAAAGAGCTTCAGCACAGCAAAAGAAACTAACAGGCAACCTACAGAATCAGAGAAAGTTTTTGCAGTCTATCCACCTGACAAAGGGCTAAAATCCAGAATCTACAAGGAGCTTAAACAAATGTACAAGAAAAAAAAGAAACACCCCCATCAAAAAGTGTATGAAAGATATGAAAAGACGCTTTTCAAAAGACGACGTTTATGTGGCCAACAAACGTAAGAAAAAAAGACCTGAAATTCTTTTAAGTGTTTATCGCTGTGAACGTGATTGTGAACATATTTGATTGACATATATTTTCATTTTAAATACAGTCATGGACAGCATAATGACATTTAGGTCAATGACAGGCTGCATATATGGTGGTGGTCCCATAAGATTACCATAAGATTATAATACAGCTGAAAAATTCCAATTGCCTGGTGACATCATAGCTGTTATAATGTTGTAGCACAATGCATTACTCATGTATTTGTGGTGATGCTGTTGTAAACAAACCTACTGGCCTGCCAGTTGTATAAAAGTATGACACATACAATTATGTACTGTACACAATACTTAATAATGATAATAAATAATTATGTTACTGGTTTATGTATTTAATACATGACAATATTGTTTTAGAGAGTACTCCTTCTACATATATATGTGTATATATATATGTGTGTGTGTGTGCATGTATATATAGACATATATATATATATATATATATTTTTTTTTTTTTTTTTTTTTTTTTAGATGGAGTCTCGCTCTGTTTCCCAGGCTGGAGTGCAGTGGCATGATCTCGACTCACTGCAACCTCCACCTCCCAGGATCAAGCGATTCTCCTGCCTCAGCCTCCTGAGTAGCTGGGACTACAGGCTCGCATCACCATGTCCAGCTAATTTTTTTGTATTTTCAGTACAGATGGGGTTTCACTATATTGGCCAGGCTGGTCTTGATCTCCTGACCTAATGATCCACCCACCTGGACCTCCCAAAGTGCTAGAATTACAGGTGTGAGCCACCGCACCTGGCCATATATATTTTTTAAAGTTACCTGTAAAACAGCCTCAGGCAGGTCCTTCAGGAGGCATTTCAGGAGAAAGCATATGTTTTCCTAGGAGATGACAACTCCATGCCTGTTACTGTCTCTGAAGATCTTCCAGTGGGACAAGATGTGGAGGTGGAAGACAGTGAAATTGATTATCCAGACCCCATGTAGGCCTTAGCTAATGTGTGTGTTTGTGTCTTCATTTTTAACACAAAAAAGTTTTAAAAGTAGAAAATTAAAAAAAAAAATTTTAGTGGAAAAATACTTATAGAATAAGTATGTGAAAGAAAATATTTTTGTTCAACTGTCCAATGTGTTTGTCTTTTAAGCTATTTTATTATGAAATAGTCAAAATTTTTTAAAATTAAGTTTATAAAGTAGAAAAGTTATAGTAAGCTAAGATTAATTTATTATTTAAGAAAAAATATTTACAAATTTAGTGTATTCTAAGTGTACAGTGTTTATGAAGTCTACAGTAGTGTACAGTAATGCCCTAGGCCCTCTCATTCACTCACCACTCACTCATAGACTCACCCAGAGCAACTTCCAGTCCTACAAGCTCCATTCATGATAAGTGCCCTATACAGATGTACCATTTTTTACCTTTTATACCTGGTTTTTACTGTATCATGTCTATGTTTAGATATGTGTAGCTCATAAATAATTACTACTGTGTTACAATTGTCTATGGTATTTAGTACAGTAACATGCTGTATTGGTTTGTAGACTAGGAGCAACAGGTTATACCATATAGCCTAGGTGTGTAGTAGGCTGTGCCATCTAGGATTGACTCTCTGATGTTTGCACAATGACAAAATCACCTAATAACACATTTCTCAGAACATGTCTCTATAGTTAAATAACATATGACTGTATTTTCATTTAAAATAGTCACTCAAATTTGAAATGGCTATGCTTATTGTCTCCAGATCTCTCTCTTTCTATATATATATATATATATATATATATATGTGTGTGTGTGTGTGTATGTGTGTGTATATATATATATATATGAAAGAGTTAGAAACACTACTAAGAAAAAATAAATAAAAAGCACAAACTTTTAAAAGTCTGCATACAGTTGTTGCGAAAATAAATGGGATAATATGTTTAGAGAGTGCTTAGCATGATGCCTGGTGGGTTATAAATGACCAATAAGTGGTAGGGATTTTTATTAAGAAAATGCCATAGATCTAAATATTTTTAAAAAATCAAAGTACTCCTAACCACAAATTTACTACTTCTTAAAATATTTTCATAATATTTTAACCAATGAAAATTGTAAATTTTAACTATTTCACATAGATAGCAAAGTAACAATACTTTTCCCTCTTATTTTTATGCACAAAAACATAACAAAATGTTTGTTAAAGATTAGTTATTGCTTATATTTATAAAGTAACTATTTTTAAGTTTATCATTGGTATACTGATTAGCCAGCTTTGAAATGCAACAGCAAATAATCCTGACTTGGCTTAAAGAATAGTTTCCAGAGATTACAAAAACATCTTCATACTGCCTTTTTCTGTTATCCAAGGCTATGGATACTCTGAAAATTCTGGTGAAGAAAGTAATGTTCTGGACATATTCATAAGCAACCTTATTTTTATAATGTAATCATTAGAATCATAAGAATTATGGTGACCACACACACCCATCAAAACCATAGTGGTTTGTGGGCGGTCTAAAACACTCTTGAAGAGAAGAGAGGAAGATTCTGTTGCATTTGTGACCTCTAGAGGCCAACGAGAACGTGATATATTTTATTCACTCAACAGTGCCTCCAAAGACAATCCTCAAGAGTTTAAGATTTATAGGCATTAAAAAATTGAGCAAATGCAAGAGAAGAGAAGCTCCATTTTAGGTGGATATGTTATCTTGAACTAACAACCACAAACCGTAAATTGAAGTTTTAAATAATAATTTGAAAAAGTCTCAGACACTTGGAGAACCTTCATGGAAAATGAAAACCTCCCCTACTTCACGGTGCAGCTGTCCAGATTAATTACTTATTGTAAGTAATCATCATATTGAAGATGAACACAGCATAATGCACTCACTGGACCCTGGAGTCAAAATTAAATTCCAATGTTTGCTTGTTTGGTATTCTGCAAAAATCATTAACCCCTCTGAGCCTCAATGCTCTCACTTGGAAATTAGGTAGGTATAATTAACCTACATTACAGTGTTGTTTGTAGATTAAATTAGATAACATATATTCTGGATGTATCTTGAAAACTGCCAAGTATTAAACCAGTGACACAAATTTCATTATGATTATGACACCATTTGTTCATAAGTTTCATTTTATCACTAAATATGATATGATTTTTTCACCAGAGCAATAAAATCAAAACAAAATATTAGTCTACTAAAGTCTTATTTAAGTTTAAAAAAAAGGCTTGAAGTAGAGGTTCTTCACTCCCTTTCTGTGTGCTATTGCATAACAGCCCTAATAACACTAGGCAGAATCAAACATCAACAGTGAAGAGTTAGCAGCCCAATTAAAATTACCGCCTTTTTTCTTAAAGATGCCAATTACGGTGTAACCTCTGAAATGTTAGGGAATTTTTTGACTTCTCAACGTGTTCAGAAATGGTATCCACCAACCTTTCCATACATGACCATTGTGTTTAAGAGCTGTCTTCAAGGATCCAACTTTCCAAACTAGCTTCTTTTACAGTGGGAGTGAAGTCTGTGTTACTGCATATTGGCACATTCACATAGCCCATCTATCACATAAGAAAGGTCTAATAAAATATGGCTAAAGTATTGCTGCAAAACTCCCTTTTCCCTTCTTTATTCCAATAATGCAGAAGTCTAATAATGGATTAATGGATGCCTCTAAGAACTGAGAATGTTCTTCCATCCCATAGAGCACCATAGGATGTATTTACTTGACCATTACAATTGTATTGTCTCTAACCAAAATGCCAATCCCAAACCCTTATTTTCAGCTCACTCTCTCTCATGCCTCACAATAATTTTTGTTAAATCTTCACGACTCACCTCAAACATGCTCCACTAAAACCTCTTCTGTTATTCTCAACAACTAACCCTACTTTTAAAAGTCAATGCCTTAAAAACAACTCTCTAAATTTCCCACTATCTACTTATCAGTACATTTGTAGCTGCAACCATAACTTCATTATTCCCTCCTGCCTCACTGAATTAGGTTATCTTCCACCTAAACTGAAACTTCCACACCATGTCCTATGTCCTGACATCTACCTATGTTTCAGTCATAATTATGTTAAACTGCAAGTGAAAGAAAACACAAAATGGTAGTGGCTTAAACACGATAGAAATTTGTTTCTTTTTTGCAAAAATTAGGATTCTACATAATTAAATCAGGGCTAGTATGATGACTCTACAACGATCAGAGGTATGACTTCTTCTGACTTGGGTCTCCACTAATCTGAACATATGGCTTCTACCCCATGGTTTAAGGTTACTACTGAAGTTACAGCCAACATGTGTGCATTCCAGTCCACACAAATGCATCTACGTTCCTCCCATTGACTAGAATCTAATCCCAAGGCCTAGCTAGCTGCAGGGGAGACAAAATAATGCATTCTCTGTTATAGAAAATGGTAAGCCCAGCTAACTATTAAGAGAAGTGGTGAGTGGAAGAATGAACATTAGTGAACAAGTAACAGTCTCTGCCACAGTCCTCTCCTGCTTTCTCATGTTCTTCTTTCTGTTCACATTTCCTCTTCCCTCTGTCTTCTAATTCCACCTCTCTATTGGGTCTTTCTTTAATCTGTTCAACCATCTTTCTAAATCCTGTGTCTCTAGCTACTGCTCTGCTTCTTTCCCCTTTTCCACCAGGTTTTATGAAGACTTTACTCTCACTGTCTTCACCTTCTTGCTGCATTTGCTCCTAAGCCTGTTGAAATCTGATGTATGCCCCTATTGTGGGTTGAACTGTGTCCCCCTAAAAAAGATATGTTGAAGTCCTAACCCCTCATACCTGTGAACGTGACCTTATTTGGAAATAGTGTCTTTGCCAATGTAATCATGTTAAGATGAGGCTATACTAGATAAGAATGGACCCTAAATCAAATAACTTTTGTCCTTAAAAGAATACCATGTGACACAGAGAAGGGACACAGAGACACACACACAGAGAGAGAATGCTATGTGGCAATGGAGGCTCAGATTGCAGTGATGCATTTGTAAGACAAGAAACATCACAGATTGCTAGCAGATACCAGAAACCAGGAGAGAGGCAAGGGTGGCACCTACCCTAAAGCAGAGAGCATGGTCCTGCTGATACCTCGATTCTGGACTTCTGGCCTCCAGTACTGTGAGAGAATAACTTTCTGTTGTTTTAAGCCACTATATATGTAGTACTTTGTTATGGTATCTCTAGGGAACTAACACAGCCCCATCCACCCCACTGAAAGATCCTTTACTAATGTCACAATAATCTCTTCATGGCTAAATCCAGGGGACACTTGTCAGAACTTTCAAAATTTGTTATCTCTCTAAAACATTTGACAAAATTCCTCACACCCTGCCCTTGAAATCCTTCTGCCCTTGGTTTTAAGACACCACTCTACTGGTTTCCTCATATCTCCCAGGGAATTTCACCTCAACTTTCCTCTCTAACTCTTCTGTTTTGGCTCATATCCTAAATATTCCTGTTACCTTCTTCCAATATAACATATTAACTGAAGTGAAATAAGTCAGTCACATAAGAACAAGTACTGCATGATTCCACGTATCTGAGGGATCTAAAATAGTCAAACTCACAGAAATAGAGAGTAGAACTGTGGGTGCCTGGGACTAGGAAGACGGGGAAACAGGGAGCTGCTGTTCAACGGGAATAAAGTTTTAGTAATGAGAGATGAATAAGTTCTAGCGATCTGCTCTATAACATTATACCTACGGTTAACACTGCATTATGCACTTAAAAATGTGTTAAGAGAGTAGATCTCATGCTAACGGTTCTTACCACAATTAACTAATTCATTAAAATGTTAACTGAACCAAAATACGTTTAATTCACCCCATCCTGCTCCCAGAGTCCCAGTGAAATGAATAGAATAATATAACATTTTAACATTTATTTAATTCATGTATTTATTCGGCAAACATTTATTAAGTGTCTATTATATTCCAGACACCGTGCTGGGTACTAGGGATACAGTAGTGACGCAGATAGATTAAGTACTAGACCTCATGAAGCTTCCATCTTTGTGAGGTTGTAATAAGAAATAACCAAAGAAATGTAGTAGATAATTACAATGCGTGATATGTGGCATTAAGGGAACAAATGGGATGACGAGATAGAGCAGAGGTCAGAAAATTTTTTCCTGCACAGAGGTACACAGAAAATAGTTCAGGTTTTTTGGGCCATATGGACTCTATTGCAAACTACTCAACTCTGCTGTTGTAAAGCAAAAAAAGCAACTAGAGGAAACACATAAGTGAATGGGTGTGGCTGTGATTCAATAATACATTATTTTAAAAAAAAAGGACAATGGACCAGATTTAGGCCTGTGGACCATAGTTTGCCAACTCTTAAAATAGAGAAAAGTTGGGGTAGGTCAGTTTAGATACAAAGATCAAAGAAAGCCTCTTGAAAAAACAGCACTTGAGCCAAGATCTGAAGGAAAGAAAGAGCCACACCTACTTCCCTCAGCCCACTAGCCTTTCAACTGGCAAAGATAACAAACAAATGTTTTATTTTTCTGTTGTTTGGCTCTAAAAGACTTGAATGACAACCCACATAATCTGTAAAATTGATCATTCCAAATGCTAGATAGACATCAACCCCTGTATCCTCAGTGTGAAAATTCACAGGCAAAGTCACTGAATTTATGAAAAGACTTATGAAAAAAGATAGGGATCAATCTGAAGCACTAGATAAAAATCTCCCTTCAAACAGACTTACTGAAGTAAACGGGAAAAGGGATTACAGAATCTCTTATCTGTATTCTTAGCAAGAATTGAAAATACACTGAAACTATAAAAGAAGAATAATCTAACGTACCATAAATATTATTTTATATCAAAATCTTTATTACTATAGAGACATCAAATTTTATACTGGGTTACTATTGAATCAGTGTACTTGTTGAAAAATGCAAAAAAAAAACAGGAGCTATGAAGAACACATTTAAGAAATATAATTTACTTACGGTAGAAGCTCAATACAGAAATAGAGCATATAAAGATAAAGCAATAATCATTAGAAATTATAGAATAGGCCAGGTGCGGTGGCTCACGCCTCTAATCCCAGTGCTTTGGAAGGCCGAGACGAGCAGATCACGGGCTCAGGAGATCGAGACCATCCTGGCTAACACGGTGAAACCTTGTCTCTACTAAAAATACAAAAAAATTAGCCGGGCGTGGTGGCGGGCGCCTGTAGTCCCAGCTACTCCGGAGGCTGAGGCAGGAGAATGGCGTGAACCCAGGAGGTGGAGCTTGCAGTGAGCCGAGATCGCGCCACTGCACTCGAGCCTGAGAGACAGAGCAAGGCTCCGTCTGAAAAAAAAAAAAAAGAAAAAAAAAAAGAAAGAAAGAAATTATAGAATAGATTTTCCTTTTAGCTGAGAAGTCTTATTTTTTCAGCCCAACTGAATAAGTACCAGGCCAAATTCATGTAGAAGGAAAACCCAAACCCAGACATTTACCGCTGAAATTGTTGAATTTGAAGGCTTTGGGAAAACTACATATATCTAAAATAGAAGAGAAAGTGGGGTGAGTATGATGGGAAGAGAGAATATAATACGCAAACAGAAAAATGTTCCGAAACAGAGGTCACCTCTACAACTCTAAATGCTTTTAGAAACAAAGATTGTGATCCAGGGATTCTGTATTCATTCAAATTATCACTCACATCTAAGGGCAAAAAGATCTGCTAAAGATTCAGGAAGTATGTTACTTCTGTAAAATAATTACTATAAGAAGTACTTCAATCAAAATTTTTATAGTTTCGGGTCTTACGTTTACGCCTTTGATTGATCTTGAGTTAATTTTTGTATATGGTGAGAGATGGGGTCCAGTTTCATTCTTCTCCATATGACTATCTGGTTTTCCGAGCACAACTTATTGAACAGGGTGTCCTTTTGAGAGGTGACAGCATACTGGCAGCGCTCGCGGCCCTCGCTCGCTCTCGTTGCCTCCTCGGCCTTGGCGCCCATTCTGGCCGCGCTTGAGGAGCCCTTCAGCCCGCCGCTGCACCCTGGGAGCCCTTCTCCGGGCTGGCAGAGGCCGGAGCCGGCTCCCTCGGCTTCCGGGGAGGTGCGCAGGGAGAGGCACAAGCGGGAACCGGGGCTGCGCCCGGCGCCTGCGGGCCAGCTGGAGTTCCGGGTGTGCGTGGGCTCGGCGGACCCCGCACTCGGAGCGGCCGGCCCGGGCAGTGAGGGGCTTAGCACCTGGGCCAGCAGCTGCGGAGGGTGGGCCGAGTCCCCCAGCAGTGCCGGCCCACCGGCGCTGCGCTCGATTTCTCGCAGGGCCTTAGCTGCCTCCCTGCGGGGCAGGTCTCAGGACCTGCAGCCCGCCATGAGCCTCCCCCTCTCCCCCCTCCAGACCAATCGGCTCTCTGTAAAATGGACCAATCAGCAGGATGTGGGTGGGGCCAGATAAGAAAATAAAAGCAGGCTGCCCGCGCCCGCAGTGCCAACCTGGCGAGGTCTCCTTCCACACCGTGGGAGGTTTGTTCTTTCGCTCTTTGCAATAAATCTTGCTGTTGCTCACTCTTTGGGTCCACACTGCCTTTATGAGTTGTAACACTCACCACGAAGGTCTGCAGCTTCACTCCTGAAGCCAGCAAGACCACAAACCCACCGGGAGGAACGAACAACTCCAGACGCGCCGCCTTAAGAGCTGTAACAATCACCCCGAATGTCTGCAGCTTCACTCCTGAGCCAGCGAGACCACGAACCCGCCAGAAGGAACAAACTCCGAACTGCCGCCTTTAAGAACTGTAACACTCACCGCGAGGGTCCGCGACTTCATTCTTGAAGTCAGTGAGACCAAGAACCCACCAATTCCGGACACACTTTCCCTGTTGCATTTTTTTGTTGACTTTGTTGAAGGTGACTTGGTGTAAGTAGATAGCTTTACTTCTGAGTTCTCTATTGTGTTCCATTGATCTATGTATCTATTTTTATACCAGTACCATTCTGTTTTGGGTAGCATATCCATCTGAGATTTGAACCAGCAGATACAAAAAGCATAACAACAACAACAACAAAAATGAGCGAACAACTGTGACAGGTTTCCAAATGTAGCTGCAACATTACCTCCCCTCCCACAAGCTCTTCAGTCATGCAGCCTTGCTGCTCTTCCATGAAAAGTCTATTCCATCCTCTTGAATCTGGGTTGAAGCTGTGACTGCTTTGGCCAATGCCACCCTGCAAACATAAAGCTATGCTCAGACTAGACATACCCCTTAATTGGCCAGGTAGCTTCTGTTTTGCTTCCGTTGGAGCTGTGAGTTGTGCTTAAGAAAGGGCAAGTGGTTCTTCTGAGGAAGAGGACACATAGAGGAGCATGGAGCACCTCAGACCTCTAGCCCAATGGAGCCTTCAATGACTCCAGCCTCAGCCTTTATCTGACAGTGAACACCTGAGATACTCCAAGTGAGAACTACCCAAATGAGTCCAGTAAATTCAAAAAACTATGAAAGAAAATACAAATTGGTGTTTTTTAAAGACACTAGAAATAAATCCCCAAACGGCAATTAATGTAGTAAAACAATGTGCTGCCTAATTGTAATTAATTTTACAATAAAACTGTTCAAATGTAAAACATAGGTCTTAAAATATATAGGATTCTAACAAAATGTGTTAACGATATTTCAGAACTAAAACTCCAGATTCTTTTGACAAAAACTCAAAAGTAAGAGAAGAAAGAATTAAAAGTGTAATGCATTTCTCAACTTATATGGAATATGAAAATAGTTACTATTTCATTCTTGACATTGATAAATTCATATTTAATTTATTTTCAAAAGGAAAATAGTTTTATTATGTTTCTGATTAAAAATTAGTAAATATGGCCAGGTGTGGTGGCTCACGCCTGTAATCCCAGCACTTTGGGAGGCCAAGGCGGATGGATTACCTGAGGTCAGGAGTTCGAGACCAGCCTAGCCAACATGGTGAAACCCCATCCCTACTAAAAAATAAAAATTAGCCGGGTGTGGTGGCACACACCTGTAAGTCCCAGCTACTCGGGAGGCTGAGGCAGGAGAATCGCTTAAACCCGGGAGGTGGAGGTTGCAGAGAGCCAAGATCTCACCACTGCGCTCCAGCCTATGCAACAGAGTGAAACTCTGTCTAAAAAAAAAAAATTAATAAAGACTAGTTTTTAAATAATTACATGATACAGAAAAGTGTAAAGAAAAAAGTAAACATCACAGGCAATCTCTTTTCCAGAAATACTACTAATAAGTAATTGGTTCATCATCTTTTTTTTTTTTTAATACAGGATCTTACCATGTTGCCCAGGCTGGTCTCAAACTCCTGGCTTTAAGTGATCCTCTTACCTCAGCCTCCCAAGTAGCTGGAACTACAGGCATGTACCACCATGCCCGGCCATAATCTTGATTTGTAGAGGTATATTAACTAAGATCCTGCTTAACACAATGTTAAATGACGTATACAAAAATGGTTTCACAAACACTCCATTTCTATTTTTTTAAGTCTCAGTTTGTTTGATATCTTTCCATAGTTTAAATGCAGCACAAGTCTTGAGTACTTTTATTAAGAGCGCAATATTTCATACTAAATAGGTCATATTATGCCAATAAGCTCCTTTTGATAGTGATACATGAAGGCACTTGGATGCATTGGCATCCTACCTAGCCATGTCCTTAAATTTAAAAGTTATTCTTTTAAATCACTGTTTCCCAACATGTGTGTCACAGAATACCAATCCAATTAGATGTTATAAGAGTAAAAGAAGTTAATGGTCAATAAGTTTAGAAAATTCTATCACAAACAGTACAGAAAGGTTTATTCTCATCTATGTCTTCTTGTTCCCCCGTGCAATATTTTCTCTAGGGGATATGCCCAGCTTTAGAACTGCTGGATCCATGCATTTGTGCATATACAGTTTCCCCACATACTCGCCAACTGGTCTCCAGAATGGATGCACCCACCAGTTTATACTCCATCCAGTAGATGAAGAGTTGCCGCTTCCCACAGACTTGACAATACTTGATATTATCCAACTTTTTAATTTAGCCATTCTTGTTAAAGTTTTAGTTTGCAATTATCTGAATTGAGACTCTTTTCATTATGCCTTTTAGTCATTTTAGTTTTCTCCTTCTTTGAATTGTCTCTTTATATTCTTTGCTCATTCTTCTATGTGATTGCCTGGGATTTTTAATTGTGGGTTTGTAGGATTTCTTTATATTTTAATCTTTTATTAATTGTTCACACCCCAAATATCTTCTCCCAGTCTGTCTATAGTGTCCTACACAAAACAGAAGTCCTTACTTTTGACTTTAATTTCACCAATTTTTTTTGTATGCCCTGGGCTTTACCTCATTTGAGAAATGCTCTCCCACTGTATTGTTACAAAGACATTCTCTAACATTTTTTATCATAGCTTTATAGTTCTGTCTTTTATTTTGAGATCTTCATTACAATGGGGGATCATTTTTATATGTGGTATGAATTTGGGGCCTGTATTTTCTCCAACTGTTTAGCCAATTTTCACAATAATGTTTTTTAAATAATCTACCATTTTCTCAATGATCTACTTACCAAGTTCTTATATACACATGGATTTGTTTTAGATCCTATTTTATTTTAGATTCTATTCTATTGTCTATTTGGCATTTTTAGTGTCAGTATCACACTGAATTACTAGAGCTTAGTAATATACCTTAATATCTAGTAAGATATTTCCCAACCTCTCTCTTCTTTTTATGAACTGTTTTAGCTATTTGTGGATTTGCGTGTGACCAATTCACCTCTATTGGATTTTTTATTTTAGTTACATTAAATTTATATTTTAATTTAGGAAGAATTTATATCTTTATGTTAAATCTTCCTTCCACAAGTCTGGTATTTCTACCTAATCAGGTCTTTTTTTAATGTCCCTTAATAATGCTTTAAAATGTCTTCCAAAATAATTTTTGCATTTTAGGTCAGTTTATATATATATATATATATGCTATTGTAAACAGTATCTTATTGTCTATTATATTTTTTAATGGCTGTTGGTGTAAAATAAGTCTATTTATCATTACGTACTGATTTGTGCTCAGCAAGCAAACTGAACTCTCTTTTTAGCTTTAGTCATTTGTCTGTTGATTCTCTTGAGTTTTCTATGTACTTAAATCATCTACGCATACTGACAGTTTTGTCTCCTTCCTTATAGCTTTATCCCTTATTTCTTTTACTTCTCATATTTCACTGGCCAGGACACCCAGTCCTTGGTAGAAAAGAAGGGATCATAGCAGGCATTCTTTTTTGTTATTGACATTAAAGGGAAGACTTCTAAGGTTTCTCCATTAAGTATGATGTTTGAACATTTTTACCATATCTACCACTGAGGCAATACGATGTTTAATGGTGTGTTTATTAATAAAGAAATTGAAAACCTCATTTTGAGAGACAGAATTTCTTGCCAATGTAATACTAAGCTCCAAACTAAACTAAAAGTCTGAACATATTTTCCCAACTTAAAATAGTTTTAATTGTGCTTTTACCTCCCGGTTTTCTCATTTCTCTTTGCCAAATTTTGGCCCAGGGAATAGAGTGTAACAGTACTATTAGTAGCCATCTGACAAGGGATTAAAATAATTTATGGTTTGAACTATGGATATACAGGTTCTGTACCACTGCTTATGAAGTAACGAATGCAGCTGGTTTTTACTATTACAGATTAAGTTTTCACATTCATATATTAAGGAAACATCAGTGTTTCAATTCTATCTCTACTTAAGAACAAACTAGCTAAGCAATTGTAGGCAAATTATCAGATCTCATTGAGTTCACTTTCTGCTTCAGTAAAATGTGCAGTATATAAATGTTGGCTTATAGGGTTGTTGTAATGGGAATAATAACACTTATCTTAAAAGGTTTTGTAAGAGGCCTGGCACAGTGGCTCACACCTGTAATCCCAGCACTTTGGGAGGCCAAGGCAGGTGTATCATGAGGTCAGGAGATTGAGACCAGCCTGGCTAACACGGTGAAACCCAGTTTCTACTAAAAATACAAATAATTAGCCAGGTGTGGTGGCACGCGCCTGTAGTCCCAGCTATTCAGGAGGCTGAAGCAGGAGAATCGCTTGAACCCAGTAGGCGGAGGTTGCAGTGAGCTGACATTGCGCCACTGCACTCCAACCTGGACGACAGAGTGAAACTCTGTCTCAAAAAAAAAAAAAAAAAAAAGGTTTTGTGAGAATTATATGATCTGATCATGACAAAATTTACAACAATGCCTAACAAAACTATCATGTTATTGTTTCACAAACTTTTTCTTTGAGTCTCTTCAAGAACTCTACGAGCCAGGTAGAGCTTATAATGACTATTATTTTTTACTCATTGTACAGATGAGGAAAGAGAAATTAAATTCATAGACAGGACTATATTCAGTGGGTATACAGTGATACATTGTTATGAGATGTCAAGATGTTAAGATCCTTCCATACAAGCTGGTAAATAGTTACTGCCAGTGCCCCAAGGACCATTTTTCCAGCTTCTCCCCTGGAACCCATTGCCCATTCCATGATCCAGCAACTGAAAGGCTAACATGCAACTAGCAGGAGGACTTGAGGACAGCTTGGCTGGTGACCACAAATTCCCAATTATTAAGTGTTTTGAATATAACCTTTGTTTTTTGTAAATGTCAAACCTAAGATTAACAGGTCATTTGAGTTCTAATTTACATAATAGACTAAATAAGGAGAAAAACATGAGACTACAGTTTCAGTGTATAAGCTTCTCTTAAGTAAAAAATGGGAGAAAATCCAGAATAGGGGAGAGAACATTCGCAATGCTGTCTGGTTGATAGAATTAAATCATCTGAGTAACAGGTTTTAAAAGTTCAATATAGTGAAGGTTGAACATTAATAGAAATATGCATATGCCATATTTATTATAAGGTCCTTTTTATATTTTGTAGCAAAATTGGATGTTTTACAATAAAATATGAACTTGTATTGCTTTTATGATTTTGTTATATCAAAACCTTAGGAACATTCTGCAAAGGCAGTTAGGATGACAGTAACAACCACCTGTTTATTTGTACATTTTAATTTTGAAAAGTTGCATTTACAGCATAAAATTTAAGAAAAATTCTAAAATAAAAAACAATAAAACCATATTACCATGCTTTAAATGTTCAATATTAAAAACGGTTTAAAATATAAATTACCTGTAGGAGAAAGTAGACAGAGCTAATTCAGAGACCCTCAGTTACTACAAAGCAATAGACAACATTGACCAACCTCTTATGGATTTCATGTCAATTTCACTCAATTTCATGTCGATTTCACTATAGAAACTATAGCCTCTGTATCATAGGAGTGAAATTTAAAAATAAGTTATCTCATTACATAAAAATTCCTATTATATCACTATCAAAGAGCTTATAATAGGTAAATAGGCAAAAATAAATAAATGTTCACAGGAGACCTTGAGCTTACCATAGTTTTAGGTTCCAAAAGTCTATAAACTGGTAAGTTGGAACTCGGAATATATTTTTCCATTGTTATAATTTTCTACTATATTTCCTGGTTCTTTGCATATGTCACCTCCCACTTGAATTTATAAAACCTTTTAAATCAAGTCTCAGGTTATATTATTTATATTTCCTAGAAGACGTAGCACACTCTATTGCTAGCAGGCATTAACTATAAAACAAATGTATAGATTAACTAATTAATAAACAAAGTGGCAAAAAGAAATTAATTAATGATGGTCAGATTTCTAGACCAGCCCAGTTCAATTCTCCAATTAAATTCAATAAATATTTTTGATCCTCCACACTGGGCCAGGCACCTTAAACTAAAAAAATACAAAACCTACACCATAATATCAGTTCATCTAATCAGCACTCATACTGGGTATTTTCTAATGCATTTTGATTTCTCACATCTCCAGAGTAAAAAAAGTTGTTAATTCTTTATTTGATATTTAAAATTTGCATGAAAGAGAATACCTCTCCACATCTGTAGAGCTACTCTTCAGGAAACACACACACACACACAGACACACACACACATACACACACAGAGAGAAAACTAAGGGGAAAATTTATAAAACAATAAGACACCTAAAATCATACCTGAATTTGATGCCGCTTAGTTTACTGCTCAAATCTTTGATTATTTGGCCACAACTTCAATCTCCTCAATAAATTAAAAGGTGGCTTCTAATCATATTCAAAAATAGGAGGGAAAGCTCTTCCAGTAAATTTAGTGCCCTATTTGACCCACCTCCAAAAGTTAATTTAAAATAACAAGCATTTGCCAACCAACCCAACCAGGAACTGTAACTAAAACCATAATACCATGTGATCAGCCATTTGAGATGCTGTTGACAAATCTTCCATTAGAACAGGTTAAACTACCATCATTAACAACTCATCAGTCAATCTGCTGAGAGTCCTTTCCTATATCATTTCCTCTCTGAATGCATGGGGGTCACACAGCACTATTATATTAAATAACTCAAGGAAATCTGAAAAACGTTTAAGATGAAGTGTATGACATGGTGTATTATTTTCCATTTACGGGATATTTCCAGTTTTATACTATCAGACTAGCACACATGGTATTCTCATCATTAGCATCAGAAGTTCCATAAACATATCACAAGTAATACAAGGGTCTATGGTTGCAATTTGCTTATAGTCACATCAAAAACAGTTTTCATGGTAGCAGTTTAGTTCCAGGAGTCATTTTTTCTCATTAGAAAACCAAAGCTAGCAAACAAATGCAGGATATGAGCAGGGTTGAAAATCACTACTTGAAAGTCAGAACAACTGTGGTGTCACTTAGCTGACTGTTAGAGGCTATTTGGGTGGAAATTAGACTAGTCCTGGCTTATTCAGTGCATCTTTTGAGTTTATTCCTGTTAAAGCCTAATTTTTAGATGATAACTGAAGAGAAATGTCTTACTCTCTCTAAAAGTAGATGTGACCTGGTGGTTTGTGTGGAATTACAAGACTTTTTAAAAACCCCTATTCGATGCTGTATGGATTCGAGATCTTTTTCTTGGGTCTCTAGTTTTATAATCTGTTTCCTGTGAAGCTTACATGGCCAATTTTCTTATGAGAGAAGCTCTGTTTTGAGGACTAACAAATCCCAAAACACTAAATTTAAGTCCAAAATAAGCAGTTATCATAAAAGAATATTGAGTACTAGATCTTCGGTCATTTCAAAATTATTAGTGACACAATTTGTGGCCACTTTTGTAATAGCCAACAGTTCACTACTTATATTCCTGGAAAATATTATGGAAGCTGTTCATAATCTTTTTAAAGAGCCACAGAAATTATTTTCATATTAAAATAAATAATAAATATTTAGCATTATCATAATGTTACATATAACTTTAGTATGGTTTCCAGAATAGCATATACAACTGGTTTTCCTCCTACTTAACAATTGCTCCTTAGTCTGTTTTGCTGTTTCCTGCTCAACTTCCCGATCTCTCAGCACTTCATTAAAGTGTTGCTGGGCTCTGTCTTTGGACTTCTATATATGCTCCATCACCTCAACTTTCATTACTTTAAAGACCATCAAAATGCTGACAATGCCCAAATTTTGTCTGGACACCTCTCCTAACCTCCACACTCATATATCTAACTACTTACTCAATATCTCCATTTGGATATCTAATCTACATCTCAAGATTTACATGTCTAAAATTAAGGTCCTTATATTTTAACCTCCTCCTCTCTCCCACAAGCTGTTTCTCTCATAGTCTTCCCCAGCTCAATTAATGGTAACTTCTAGCTATTCAGGCCAAAAATCTCGGCATCATCTTTAATTCTCTTTCTATCACATCCTATTGCAATGTGTTAGAAACATCCTATATACAATGCATTAGAAACTCTTTCAAAGGCTCCACCTTCAAAATATAGGCAATGGAATACTGTTTGTCAATGAAAAAGGGTGCACACACACATACACACACACAGATACTTGTAAAAGTGTCCAAAATACTTTGAGTCAAAGAAGCCAGAGGCAAAAGATTATACGTAGTGTAATTCCATTTATGTGAGGTTCAAGAACTGGCCAACCCAATCTATGGTGATAGATATCAGAATAATCATTTTCTCTGGGGAGTCACTGAGGGTATTGGCTAAAAACACACAAAGGAATTTGGGGAGAATTAAAATGTTCTATTATTTGATCTGGGTGATGGTTACAAGGATGCATACACATGTTAAAATCCATTAGGTTGTTCACTTAAAAATTATTAATTTTATTGTATATTAATCATCCCTCAAGTAAGTATTAATATGTGTAGAACATATATTGCTATTGCCTTGGAAGGGTCAAAAGGTGGTGTATTTAGTCACACAGAAGTCTCTTTGAAAAGATTAAGCTGTGACTCAGATTCTCCCAACCATCTAAGCAAAAACCAAAAATTGGGATGGGGTTATTTAGGAAAACCCTGTGGAAAGCCTCTTGTCTAATGGAGTAAATCCATTGAGAATTTTACACCAGCAGAACCAATTCGGACCACTTTGGACAAAAACAAACAGAGCAACAACAAATAAAAGAACACTGCTGACTCCCAAAATTCTACAGGCAGAAAACAAACTGATCAAACTACCCAGTTGTGTGCTCATGCTACCTTTCCTGAAAAAGTAAGGGTGACCTTGAAGATGGAGCCACAAGCCCAGAGGGTGGAGCCAAAAACCACAGAGGATCATCCTCAGGTCTAAAAAGCATAATGCTTGCCCATCTGGATTTCAATTTTTCTTGGAACTGGTGACTCCTTTTTCTTCTACATTTTCTTTTTAAATGGGAACTTCTATAACTTTTATCCTATGCCTATACCATCACCATTGTATTTTGGGAGAAACTAACTTGCTTCTTAAGTTTTACAGATTAACAGATGAAGAGTAATTATACCTCAGGATGGATTAGAGCCTCACCCATAGCTGATTATATTATGAGATTGGGGTATTTTGAGTTGATGAATTTATTTAAACTTCAAATTGCTGCTGAAATGGGTTGAGATGTTTAGGGATATTGGAACCAGCTGAATGCATTTTGAATGTGGGACAGATGTGAAACTTTGGGAGCCTGAGGGTAGACTGTGGTAGGCAAAATAATGCTCCCCAAAGATGTTTATGTCCTAACCCCTGAAACCTACGAATATGTTATATTACATGGCAAAAGGGACTTTGCAGATGTGATTGAGTCAAGAACCTTGAAATAGGAAGATTATCCTGGATCATCCTGGTAGGTCTAATGTAATTATGAGAGCCTTTGTAGGAGAGAGAGAGAGTGTGTGTGTGTGTGTGTGTGTGAGAGAGAGAGAGAGAGAGACAGAGACAGACAGACAGACAGAGACAGAGAGAGAGAGAGATTTGAAGATGGAGAAAGAAGCCAGACGCCAAGAAATATAGATGGCCCTTGGAAGCTGGAAAATACAAGACACTAAATGATATTATCCCTTAGAGCCTCCAGAAGAAATGCAATCGGCAGACACCTTGATTTTAGCCCATAAAAACTTCTGACCTACGAACTTTAAGATCATAAATTTGTATTGTTTTAAACTAGTACATTTGTTGTAATTTATTACATCAGCAACAGGAAATTACTATACCCATCTACAGTTTATTTTCAATCTAACAGCTGGAGGGATCCTACTGAAACATAAGTCAGATGATATCAGTTATTTCGTTAAACACTTCAGCCCAGTAGCCGCCTTTCTTCCCACAGACTAAAAAACCAAAGATCTTATAGCCCCCGCTCAGGACTCTACAGTCTATTCTTCACCCCCCGCGCAATACCTCCCTGACACTTCATCCTCTGCACTCCACTTTCCCCTACCTCACTGCAGCCCGCCCGTGTACTTCAGGTTCCTTTACCCTTTACACCTTGAGACCTTTGCCGTTTAGGGGTCCATCTGTCTAAAATATTTTTCTCTCAGATATTTCTTTTCTTTTCTCTTTTTTTTGAGACAGAGTCTCACTCTGTTGCCCATGATGGAGTGCAGTGGTGCCATCTCAGCTCACTGCAACCCCTACCTCCCAGGTTCAAGAGATTTTCCTACCTGAGCCTCCCGAGTATCTGGGACTACAGGTGGGGCCATCACATCCTGCTACTTTTTGTGTTTTTAGTAGAGACGAGGTTTCATCATGTTGGCCAGGCTGGTCTGAAACTCCTGGCCTCAAGTGATCCTCCCGCCTTGGCCTCCCAAGTAGCTGGGATTACAGGCACTCGCCATCAAGCTCAACTAAATTTCGTATTTTTACTAGAGACAGGGTTTCACCATGTTGGCCAGGCTGGTCTCGAACTCCAGACCTCAAGTGATCAGCCCGCCTCGGCCCCCCAAAGTGCTGGGATTACAGGCGTGAGCCACCACGCTCAGCCTCTCTCAGATATTCCTGTCTGTCTTTATCAGCTCCTCCATGTCTTTCCTCAAATACTATTTTCTAAATAAGATTTTCTTTTGCCTTCTTATTTAGAACTGAATGTTCCCAACTCCAGCCCCTAGCACTCTTTAATCTCCTTTCCAGCTTTACTTTTCTTTATTTTTCATGGCCCTAATTATCTCTCAACATACTCTATTTTTCTTATTTTGTTGATTCTCTCTCTTCTCCCACAAGAATCAAAACTATCTCAGAGCCAAAATATCACCTGGATCATAGCAGGCACTCAAGCACCCCGTAAATGATTGTGACATAAATGAAGTTGACAGATTACCTTTAGCAACTATGACACAGATATAGGAACTTTCACTAAGCTCCTTGAGGGCAGAGCGGGATCTTGCATGGCCTATGAAAATGTCTTTTCCCCCCAGCTCAGGACTAAAAATGGAGCAGGCACTAAACATGTACTTATGGCATTTTTTAATGTTTTTATTGTAGTAAAATATGCATAACACAAAATTTACCATCTTAACCATTTGTAAGCATACAGTTCAGTGACATTCACATTATTGTATAACTATCACCACTACCTATCATCTCCAGAACTTTTCATCTTCCAAGGCTGAAATTTTGGACCCATTAAGCACTAACTCCCCATTCCCTACTCTCCTCAGCCCCTGACAGCCACTATTCTACTTTCTGTCTTTATGAATTTGACTACTCTAGGTACCCTCACATAAGTAGATCATACACTATGTGTCCTTTTGTGACTGGCTTATTTCAGTTAGCACAATGTCTTCAAGGTCCATCCATGTTGTAGCGTGTTGTCAGAAGTGCCTTTCTTTTTAAGGCCGAATAATATTCTATTGGATGTATATATCACAATTTCTTTATCCATTTATCCATGAATGGACACTTGGGATGCTTCCACCTTTTGGCTATTGTTAATAATGCTGCTATGAAGATGCAAGTACAAATATCTATTCCAGTCCCTGCTTTCATTTCTTTTGGGTAAATTCCTAGAAGTGAAATTTCAGGATCATATGGTAATTATATGTTTAATTTTTTGAAGAATTTTCATATTGTTTTCAATAGCAACTGCGCCACTCAGCATTCCTATCAGCAATGCACAGTGATTCCAATGTCTCCATATTCTCATCATGCACTTTTTTTGTGCTGTGATTTGTTTGTTTGTTTTTTTATAATAGCCATCCTAATGGAAATGAAATGATGTCTTACTGTGGTTTTGACTTGCATTCACCTAATGATCAGTGATGTTAAACATCTTTTCATGTACTTATTGACCCTTTGTATATTTTCTGTGGAGCAAAGTCCATTTTTTAACCTGTTTTCTTTTTTTCTGTTGTTAAGTTTTAGGAGTTAATATATTCTGGATATTAATTCCTTATTAGATGGATGATTTGTAAATATTTTCTCCTATTCTTTGGGTTGACTTTTCACTCCATTGATAGTGTCCTTTGATGCTCAAAAGTTTCTTATTTTAATAAAATCCAAATAATTTTTTCTTTTATTGTCTGTGACTTTAGTGTCATATCCAATAAATAATTGCCAAACCCAATATCATAAATATTTCTCTATGTTTTCTTCTAAGAATTTCATAGTTTTCGCTGTTATGTTTAGTCTCTGATCCATTTCGAGTTAATTTTTATATATATAGTGTAAGGTAAAAGTCCATGTTTATTATTTTTCATGTAGATACCCAATTTTTTCAACACTTTTGTTAATAAAACTGACCTTTTCCCATCGGATGGTCTTAACACCCTACTTAATGGCTGTATTCGTCTGTTCTCATGCTGCTGATAAAGACATACCAGAGACTGGGCAATTTACAAAAGAAAGAGGTTTAATGGACTTACAGTTCCACATGGCTGGGGAGGCCACACAATCATGGTGAAAGGCAAGGAAAAGCAAGTCATGTCTTACATGGATGGTGGCAGGCTAAGAGAGAGCTTGTGCAGGGAAACTCCCATTTTTAAAACCATCCAATCTTGTGAGACTCATTCACTATCATGAGAACAGCACAGGAAAGACCCACACCTATAATTCAATCACCTCCCACCAGGTTCTTCCCATGACACGTGTGAATTGTGGAAGTTACAATTCAAGATGAGATTTGGGTGGAGACACAGCCAAACCATATCAATGTGGCATTTTAATTAAGTCACTTTATAATTAATTCCACTCTATAAAGAGTTTGCAGTTTATTGCATGGAATGATAAATTCATTTCTTCTTTTGGGTGGATGCAAGCAGTATACCTCTGTGAACAAAGCAGAAAATCACTATACTTGCCGTTTCATGCCCTCACTTCTATAATGGTTTGACTCTAAAATGTGTAGCAAACTTCTTTATATATATTCAAAAGAATGATTTACCCACTGTCTGATTTACTGCTTTTTAAAGCCTAAAAGCCTGTCAAACAGACTGAAGAATCATTTTCCATCCCTTTATGCTCCTGTGCCTCACTGTGGGCAACATTACATTACCCTACGTTGTGCCTAGGTGTGCTCTTACACCAATAGCAAGCCTACTGTCCTACTGAACAACTGCAAAAGTGAAGGATTTACAACAGGAAGCTTCCCCAAATGCTCATGTTTACTTTAAACCAACAATCATTAAGGAAAGAATCTGGTGGAAGGAAGACACAAGGTGACTTGCAAAGTCATTAATAAGAGGTCATAAATAGGTATAATCGAAGGTTTGGGCTTCTCTTAAAAAAAAAAAGAGAGACTTAAGAATTAAGTTATAATAATATCCCATTTAATGCCTGAATTTAAATGAAAAAGGGATCTACTGCAGGCCAGGTACAGTTGCTCACACCTGTGATCCCAGCACTTTGGGAGGCCAAAGCAGGTGGATCACTTGAGCACAGGAGTTCGAGACCAGCCTGGGCAACATAGTGAGAACCTGTCTCTACAAAAATTAATGGGGCATGGTGCCATGAGCCTGTAGTCTCAGCTACTCAGGAGACTGAGGTGGGAGGATCGCTTGAGCCCGGGAGGCAGAGGTTGCTATGAGCCAAAATCATGCCACTGCACTCCAGCCTGGGTGACAGAGTGAGACTCTGTCTCAAGATTTAAAATAAATAAATAAATAGTAAAAACTACTGCAATAGGTTTCTATAGATGTTATAAATTATAAATATATTAAAAACTGTGGTATTATTATCACAAGTTATCTCAATTATTTCATAGATACCATATCTTCAAGAACTCTAAATACGAAACTATGATTTCAAAAATGTTTAACAATAGGAGCTTAAAATTAGATAATTCATTTTAAAAACTAAGGTTAGTACTAGTATAAATACCTGAAACCCTCAGGGAACCACACATCTCGATGAACTGGAATGCACCACCAAGAGTTTTATGGTCACTCTGTCTTTCACTACTACCCTATTAATATGACAAGTATATTTGTGAACCTAGAAAAGGACTTAAGTCTATTATTTGGAAAAAACTTTGTGTTTCTGATTTGTCTTGTTTAATTACAACTACAAATATTAATCAACTTCATCACTGGGTGGCATTGTAAGTACCCATATATGTTGGAGACTTCATTGAAAAAAAAAAAAGAGAGAGAGAGAAAGATCTGCTTTTAGAAAGTGTACCGACTTGGCCAGGCATGGTGGCTCATGCCTATAATCTCAGCACTTTGGGAGGCCAAGGCGGGAGGATTGCATAAGCCCAGGAGTTTGACCCATAGTGAGAAACATAGTGAGACCCTGTCTCTACAAAAAAAAAAAATTTTTTTTAATTAGCTGGGCATGGTGGCATGCACCTGTAGTCCCAGCTACTTGGGGAGCTGAGGTGGGAGGATGACCTGAGCCAGAGAGGTCAAGGCTGCAGTGAGCTGTGATCGTGCCACTGCACTCCAGTCTGGATGACAGAGCAAGACCCTGTACCCTCACCCAAAAAAATATTTATCAGGTGATATCAACATGGACAAGCCTAGACTTACAAAAAACATTAGCCAATCCTAGAATTTTTTTCTAATAGTTAAATGATTATGATAACTGAAGAGCAGGATCATAGGAATATTGAATAAAAATAATAATATAATTAAATTTAATTTAAACATAGGTGTTTACCTGAAACAGATGTGCCAATGGAGAGCTGAGTACATTTAGCATAAGTAGAAAGTATAATACCTAGCCTATATTACTTACAGAATTTGGAGGATAGCTCCAACGTGGGAGCCACTCTGAGACAAAGCTAGAACCCCCAAATGGCCACGAGGAGCTTATGACGCAGACTTTGAGCAGTAGTAGCCAGAGGACCCTCTTTTCTGAGGCATAAAACATGGTACTGACTGAAGAGCTAAGGCTAGTGAAGGCAGTTGCTGTGTCCTAAAAGATGTTGTCTACAAAGTGTCCTCTAGTGGTCAAAGGCTATCACTGCATGTTAAAAATAGCAACCTTTCTCTTGTAAGACCATGAATCAGCTCTCACCGGCACTGGGTAGTTAATCTGGTGATTATTATTTTTCAAGTATATAAATGGTTTCCCACTGATCTTGATATTAGGAGACAAAGCAAACAAGGTCATTAAAAGTGTCCTGATTTAGTGGCCAAAAAAGGCGGTAGAGCCTAGCAATTAAAAGTGTGATTAGGAGTAAGGCAGCCTATGTAAATAAAACCTTGCTGTACTTCTTACTCGCTTCGTGGCCGAAAAAATGAATTAAACTTTTTGCTTGTCAGTTAACACATCTGTAAAGTGGAGATAACTTTATTACCTCATAGGATAAGCTTCATAATAATCCTATAAGGTAATAAATATTAATCAAACCTGGAACCACCTTAACTCAGAATCTTTTTTTATGTTATAATAAATTATCCTCACTTTTAAAGCTGCTTTCCATGTGTGTTTTCTACTATTATTTTCAGCCATTGCCATCCCACAAATACACTGACTATTATAAATAAATATTTTAGATTAGAATGTGCAGTCTTACTACAGGCTAGAGTTTAGTGTACTAAGGATTATTCTATTATATAGATTATCTAAGCCACTAACTAGGTAGATGAGAAAACCAAGGCCCTTAGAGTTTCAATGTCCTATCCCAGGTCACACAGTTAATAGAGTTGGGATTGTCTGAACCTCAGTAGGCCTAACTCCCAGTCCAATGCTCATTTATCATATGATTTATTTCACTTTTCTTCCCAATCCATAAAAGTCACCACAGATCACACTCCAGTGCAGAGGGAACCAAGAAACCAACTGCTTCTTCAACATAGTTTCCAGACATGGCAACAATTAACCACTTTTTGTAGGCAGTTAACGGATTAACACAACTGCTAAGATTATAATGAAAAGATACTGGAAGAACCACTGTGAAAGCAAAACATTGGTGAGTTCACATCTTACTGAAACGTCAGTAATTAGACATTGATATGTGAAAAAATGTAGGCAAATGATGAAACTGGGTTAATGTACTTACTCCATAGCCAACCCATCAGACTACCTTCACCCACTTCCTGCTTTCAGTCCAGCCCTGATAAGAGTTATTTGGCAGTCATTCTGCCTTCCCTCCAGTTTACCTCCTGCCATCTCTTCTTAAATCTGTAGATATGTAATTTAATGGCATCACTATTGGCCCAATGGCTTAGACCCAAAACCTGTAGTCTCTTTAGATGTCTTTCATATTCCATACCCAAACCATTAGCAAATTCTGAATTTACCTTCAAAATACATTCCAAATCCCATCACTTCTCACCAACTACACAGCTACTACTTTGATCCTTTTCTTCATAAACCTTCACTTTGCTAACTACTACAACTGCCTCATAACAAATACTTTGCCTCCACTCGTCTGTTATAGCCCAAAAAATGCTACATTTTATTATTTCTATCACATTCAAAATAAAATCCAAACCCGTTACCTTAGTTTACAAGCCCATCTTAATATGATCCTTGGCTCTACTTTCCAACTGCATGTCCTGTTCATCCCACTCTACACTGCCCTCCTTGCTGCTACTTGAAAAAGCCATGCTTTTTCCCAATTTAGGGCTTTTTGTCTATGCAGTTTCCTCTGCTGAACAGATTTCTCCTCCCAGTATTCCAATAAGTGGCTCTATCGCTTCACTCAGGTCTCTGCTCAACTGTCTGTCACCTGTCAAAGAAGCAGTCTCTATTTCGTCTACATTAGAACACCTATCATTCTATCCCTTCATCCTGCATATATTTTCTTAAAGCATTTATTATTACCTTACATTATATTACACATTTGTTAACTTTTTATTATTTGTATCTTGCACTAGAAGATAAGCTTTGTGGTGGCACAAACTTGTTTTGTTTACTGATGTTTCCCCAGCTCCTAAAACAGTGCAGAGCACATATTAAGTACTCATAAGTTATAGTCAGAGAAATGAATTAATGCCTCCATATTTCACCTCTTAACTTCTGAGCATTGCCCACTGTTTTCCAGTTTGAAAACATAATCCATGCACTAATTAACTATTCTTAGATGCCGCATCACAGTTTGTGGTTCTCCCTCTTTCACTTCAAGTACTGAAAGATACAGATCAATTGCTGGATGTTAAAGTGGTCTAATGGTAGAAACTGTCTCTCAGCTATTTCTAACCAGGCTACAATGCCTGAAATTCTATAGCAAGCCTCTATAAAATTCCTTCAGCTCTCACAGCTTGCTGTCACCACATTTAAAATTGCTTTATGGGATTGAAAGGTGGAGGCAATTTGTGGTCCTAAGTAAAACTACTTCCTTTCAGTTAGTTTGGCTGTGAAGCAAGAAGATGGTGAGTATCCAGGATGTCAGCTGTGATCAGCTTGTCTTACTATCTTCTGTTAAATATGGCACACAGGGCCGGGCGTGGTGGCTCACGCCTGTAATCCCAGCACTTTGGGAGGCCGAGGCGGGTGGATCACGAGGTCAGGAGATCGAGACCATCCTGGCTAACACGGTGAAACCCCATCTCTACCAGAAATACAAAAAATTTGCCTGGCATGGTGGCAGGCACTTGTAGTCCCAGCTACTCAGGAGGCTGAAGCAGGAGAATGGCGTGAACCCGGGAGGCAGAGCTTGCAGTGAGCCGAGATCACGCCACTGCACTCCAGCCTGGGGGACAGAGCAAGATTCCGTCTCAAAAAGAAAAAAAAAAAATGGCACACAGAAAATACTGAAGAAATGATTCTGTTGCAGGCCCAAGCCTCAGAACCATCTAATAAGGTGACATGAGTGTCTTACTGTAATTTAAGGTTGAATTAGGGCCTTTGGGCATCACAATACGGTCTAATTCAACCATCACAAGCATGTCTTTAGAAGGGAATATCCTTGCAGGTCTACAGAAAACAATTCACATTCTGCCCCACTGGGTTCCATAATGTAGGATATCACCTGCCACACTCATGACTCCGTTCATGTTTTCTTCCAGGAGTCATTGCCTCAACAGAACATTTCCTGGCTGCAAGCACATCCAATACAAGGCATAAAATAGCCAGTCCTGTATAAAACATATGAAATGGTAGTTCTTTTAAATACTACATTTTGAAGTCTGGAGTCAAGAAAAATGGGTCCTATATTCCCATCTTTTTGGAAACTATCTAGAATTGTTATTTTATACAGAAAAGGTAACTGACAATTACTGAGCCGTTATTGTGTGCCAGACACTTTATGAAGCCAGTGACTTCATTTGATTTAATTCTTACAACATTGATCCTGTAAAATAGGTATCATCACTGCCATTTTGCAACTAGAAAACAGATTTAGTGATCTCAAGAGGCCTGCCCTCCTAACCTCCTGATCTCCCAGTCTTCTCCAATCAGTTAATGTCACCACCAGCCTTTCAAATGCTCAAGCTATACATCTAAGTGTCATCCTTAACACTTAGACACATCTTCATCTCCACTGCTCCTACCAGTCCAAACAACCATCATTATTACCTGGGCTACTGCAATAGCCTGCTAATTCATCTCTCTGCTTTTATACTTGCCCACTCCATTCTCTAAGCCCAGCAGCCAGAATGATTTTTGTAAAACATAAACCATAAAACGAACTGACTTAAACACTTCCATGATTCCCCACCATACTTACAATATAATTCAAGTTATTTTACCCTGCATACGAAACTCTGGATGATCTGCTAAGAACCCTAACTTCATGCTCTTATCTTTCCTCTCTCCAATAATCAGAACTTATTTCTGTTCCTGGAACACACTAAGCTTGTTCCTACTTTAAGGCTCCTGCTCTGGAACTATCTTCACACAGATCTTCACAAAGAAGTTTGTGGTCATTCAGTTCTCAGCTGCTATGTCACCTCCTTAGATGGATCTTTTCTCTTGACAACCTAAAGCAGCCCCCCATCATCACACCCTGTAGTATCACCCAGTTTTATTTCTCCATATTACTAACTGCTGTCTGCTAATTTCTCTTTTTTAAGAGAAAAAAAGTTTTTTTATTTCTTTCTTTCCGTCTCCTCCCACAAAAATGCATGCTATAAGATACCTTGCCTGTCACATATAGCACTGTGATTCCAGCACTTAAAACAGTGTCTGGGACATTATAAGTAATTTATAAATGCCTAAGTATACACTGTTAATTCCCAGATCAAGATTAAAATTCAGGTATCCATCCACAAATTCTTTCTACTATATTTTGACTTCTCCATGACTTTATCTTAGAATATTATACATTGCAAAATTTACTATTCACTTTACATATACTGATCTCTATTCACTTTACATATACTGATCTCTATTCACTTTACATATACTGAACTCTATCTCCTTTAAATTATAATTATCTTTATCCTTCAAGGCCTGTTTTACTTTCACTATGGCACTTTTCTTCATACCCCAATCAAGTTTAATCACTCCTTTCTCAATATTAGTATAAAAATCTTTATTATATTTTATTTTTGAAACTTAGGTTACCTTGGGTTTTTAAATCTACCTCTCCAGCTAGACTATAAGTTGTTTGAAGATAAAGATTATATCAACTCTTTTTCATTTTTCCCAATGCCGATCAGACATAGAAGGCATTGAGCATAGAATTTAGTCAATAAATTCTTGCTGAATTAAGTTATTTTTTCTCTATACAAAGATTTTGTTGACTTTCAGAGATATAAGTCTCTCACAATACAATAAAAATCACTCAAGGAGGCAAAACAACCTGTTTATTGACAATAAAGATAATTTCAGGGAATTTATTGGAATGACTAAGGTTCAAGGCATTATTCCACACATTCTAGAATGAATTCCATGAAGAGTAAATTGCATCTCACTGACTCAGAACCTATAAATATTTTTCAAGTAATATTGACACAAGATGTTGAATTCCAAACAACTTTTTAAAACCACTAATCATTCACATTTCCCCTCAAATGTCACACAGTATAAAACTAATGGATCTTTTGTGACTTGATGACATTTGTCTCCATTTTTAAAGGTATTATAATGGAAATGTGGCCTTCTATCATCCTGCTACAGTTGGTATAAATCCACTAGATACTTTTAAAAAATATTTTGGGAACACACAGTCATGCAAACCAATGTCTGCCTGTCCCAGCAGGGGATAGTAAAAGACTTTACAGACACCAGATGGGATTTAACAGCGTTAATAAAACATTAAATGCTCCAAAAGTGCTAAGTCACTTTGTGAACAACTCAAAGAAAATATATTTGATTTCCATTATACATATTTTTCTTTCTTAAGAAATTCTAAAATTTTCCAGTAAAAGTTTTATCATAGTCCTCTGACAGTTAATTTCTCTTAATGTTAAACTATAATTATCTACCCTTTGAATACTACGCATAGATTAGCATTTGTGGTTCTGTTAACAACTTGCTAATTTTACCACAAATATAGAACATATCAAGTTCTCAATGAATTTCAACATGTTTAATGCCTGCTTCACCAGAAATCCAAAGCAGAAATATTTTTGTCCAATGTGACTTATTTTTGTTATACCTAACAATGTATGAGTTGACATTTTCATAAATATTTTATAAAATAGTAACTGGTAATCAATATAACATGATCTAGAAATACATTATTCTCCAATTTATTTTAAAAAATAATATTCTTGGAATCTTCTGGGAATATAAGATTGTAATCATAAAATAAAATCAATTTTCTATTCAAAGTGACTAGAAGCACAGATAATCCCCCCAGAAAAAAAAATATATATATATATCACACACCCAGTTGGATTTTATTGAGTGTTTTGCTCGAGTAGCAAGCTTCCAGACTGGAAACAAGAAAAGGCAGAATATCTACAAATGTTCTTTTTTTTTTTTTTTTTGGAGACGGAGTCTCGCTCTTTCACCCAGGCTGGAGGGCAGCTGTGCGATCTCGGCTCACTGCAAGCTCCGCCTCCCGGGTTCACGCCATTCTCCTGCCTCAGCCTCCCGAGTAACTGGGACTACAGGCGCCCGCCACCACGCCCGGCTAATTTTTCAGTATTTTTAGTAGTGACGGGGTTTCACCGTGTTAGCCAGGATGGTCTCAATCTCTTGACCTCGTGATCCGCCCGCCTCGGCCTCCCAAAGCAAATGTTCTTTACTGTTGTTTTACTTTACTGTGATTAGAAAATGGCTTGCTTTGCCTAAGTACATGTCAACTCTCAGTAAATGGTTTCAATTCATAAGAAAGCAATTGAAAGTCATTCTAAAATTAAATTTTAGCTGCATTTAATATAGTAAGTATATAATCCACAAACAAACAATAAAGCAACTGAAGAAAAATGTATTCATTTGGCCTAGCCATGTCTGTGAGCAGATATGCTATTTTACCATCCTCTGAACCATGTCACTTATCTCAGATAAGGAAACAATTCAGAGCAAGAAAATGCTATCACAGAAATCAGTGCAGCTGGAGTAAAATACCTGTGAGCTCACTTGATGACAGTCCACAAACCAAAGAGGGTTCATGGGTTTGCTCAAAGATGGGGTCAGGGAAGGGTCTCTGTTTTAGTATATTTAATCTCAAAGAGAGTGAAAGTCACAAAAAACAAATCTAATTATGTCACTCTCCTACTTAAACTCTTCATTACCCTCCCTCTGATCTCAGGAGAAAGTCCAAAATCCCAAAACGCCATCCAAAACACTTTATGAGCTGGGTTTGCTGAGTTCTCTGGCATCAACTCTCAACCTGCCCCCACTCCCTTCACAGCTGTGCAGCAAAATGCAATTCCCCAAGAACACTCTACTCCTTCAAACTGGAACACTCTTCCCTCACTTTCTCAGGACTTACTCCCATCTGTAACTCAAGCTACCGCTTAAAGGGCAGCTCCTCCAGAAAGTCCTGCATTTCCAAAGTCCCGTGAGAACAGAAAGTCCTCCTGCAAGTGCTCCCAGCACCCTTCAATATATCCTATTAATCATACTGTATTGCAGGGTGGTTCGTCTGTCTCTGCCACTGGATAGCATTATTTAATCCTCACAAAACCCAATGAGATAGGTCTTATTATGCCATTATACAGATTAATAAACCAAGATTCAGAGAGAAACTTACTTAAGGTCACATAGTTAATTAGAGGTGGAAGAAGAAATAAATAAAATCCTGTAGCTTCTTTTAACCATCACACTATGCAGCCATTGAGGATGAAAGCATTAATTCAAACCATTATGAATTGTTGCTATATTAACTTAGATTTTATATATTATATGTATAAACTATATACATATGTACATATAATGCTTAGTGTATAACCTACCTGTAACACATACTATGTGCTCAATAAACATTAGTCATCATCATTATTATTATTATCATTAGCATTATTAATGATTGGTCAGAATTCATCTCTTTCCAGGCAAAACTCCAGGAAAACAGCCAAGCCCAGGACCTTTCCAAACAACGAGAACAATCACAGGTAGTAGTTTTCTCAAACTACATCCCCTGCTTTCTTTCCTCAGAAGTCTTTAATACCAACCTGTATTATGCTTCCAAAACAGACAAAATAGAATTGCTCTCAAAGGAAATTCCTTTTCACCTCCATCCACCTGCAATTATTCCTTGGTGACTGAGGGCTACATTAAAGAGTCTAAAGAGTATGCATTTTACATCTTTGGTGCTGTCATTCTATCACTGCTTTTGCACGATATCCATCTTTATCCTTTTGGCTTGACTTAGGCCCATTATACGTGAGGCCCCATTATACGAGTGAATTTTTACAAAACTCTTTATTTCTTTAGGGATGTGAAAATGAGTCTTATACCAATGGCAGCAGCATCTATTTGAAGACAATCTGATTTTGCAGGGACTTAAATGGAAAACAATGAAAACAGGAACTGTCTGCTATTAGATATGTTTCCTGAAACCCAAGCTGAGTAAATTGAGTCTCTTGGTTTTGCTGTTGTTCTCACCTCGGAGAGTCCTGCTTAAATCAACAGGGTTTTGAGAGTACAGATCAATAGTAAGACTTTGCATTTTTGCAGAAGAACAAAGCTTTCTGGGGAAAGAATCAGCCAATGAACAGCAATTAGTGTCTTAATTGCAAATACACTTAAAGCTCTGAAGAATTGTGTTAGTTCATTGAATTATTGAATCTGGGATTTGTTCCTCCACATTGAAAACTAAGTGCACAATTTAACATACTTGGCAACTTTTTTAAAGCACAGTCCAAACTTTGAAATGCTTCTTGCATTACAGCTCCAAATAGCCCTCATGAAATAATAAAATAAAATCTTTGGTTATCATTTTATTCACAGTAGCATATTGGATTTGCAGTTAATAATTTTCAATTTCCCAAGAGTAAATTTAGCCATAAAAAATTAGTTTATAAATGACCATACAATGTTTTCAATCAACTTCCATATCAGAGATTCAGCTTCTTAATTTAGAGTTCACTTTCATTTTAAATTTATGGATGAAAGAATGAAGAGCTGAAACTTCACATCTGTGGAGTAGACACTAGACATTGAATCCAGTTAGAGCTCCTAGGTGTAGGAAGAGTTGGACACAACATCGTAAGCACAGGGCTGAGAATTTGGGGATGTGGGAAGCCAACAGAAAGGAATAGAGCAGCTAATGAAATAGTACAGCAGAAGGGCAGAACAGAAGGAGAAATCTCTGTTCATTCCATATAATTCTTTATCTGACCTCACCCCAACATTGCAGCAAGTACTACGGATGAGGTAGAGACTCCTCAGCCATAAGGAATGAACCCCAAGGCACCAGGTTCTCTCCACCTACTCTGTCTTCATAGTCACAAAGAGTTTGACAGAGCTCCAAATCTGGGAGAAGATTTTGAACTATTCACAGATCTCACTGCTCCTAAAAACTTCAGAAGAGACCACAGAGCTCCCCTCAGTGCTGTCCCCTCTACCCATTCCAGCTAGAGGAAGGACCATCATGCTCTCTGACCTTCCCTGTACAAAATTCTCAGGGCTTTCATAAATACAGTTCCAATGTGCTCACAGCTGAGCTCGAGAGTCTTTATATATGGCATTGTTCTCTGAGTATCATTTTCTGCTTCTGTTGTACCACATCTTAAAACTAATTTTCTCCTAAATTCTATTAGTATAATATTTTCTAAACTGTGAAGAAAAAGTCATTGGCCATTTTAATGGTGATAGCATAGTGATTTATATTCATTTTTTCAAGCTTTCTGAGAAGAATGGAAGTAGAATTTTTTTAAAGTAAAAACAAAAAATTTCAGAATGCATAAAGGGAGAACTACATAAATAATCCTTCATGTCCAATGTAGTGCTTTTTAACACTGGGTCCATGAATTGTTATGGTTATCAATGTGTCAGCATATGTCTACTCAGAATGTGTCCATATACATCTACTTATGGAAATTTTGGGTGTATACGTATATGAGAATTTTACGTAGGCATCATCGCTTTTATAATATTTTAAATAGGGAAAATGCATCAAAAAAAGTTTTAGGGGAGATAAATTAATAAAAAGTTCAAAATTTTTATCTCACCTTATTATTCAGCCTTTTAATGCCATGAACTTTTTTGGCAGGGGTCAGCCCTTTGCTTCTGAAGATAGAGATATAGATGCAGTATTCTGTATATGTAGACACAGATATACTAGCAGTCATTTTGATTGTCTTTTCTTTTTCTCTTTCTGCTTCTTAAAAAGGCCCCTGTGTTAGTGAGGAACCCATCTTCTTTCAGGAGCTATCTCAACAACTACAGACTTATTCATTGTTCCCCTGCCAGGTTCAGAGAGCTAACAAGGAATGAGGTAGACTCACAATAACAGCCAACCTTTACAGAGAGCTCCCTATATATACACCTGGCACTGTGCAAAACACTTTGCCTTTTTTAGTCTTTATAACAATCCCATTAGATTACTACCTTTATTATTCTCATTTTACACATGAGACTTAAAAAACTAAGTCCTTGCCAGAGTGACATCAGCAAGATGGTGGAATAAGGCTTTCCAGCACACACCTTCTCCTAAAATCATCAATTAGAACAATTATCTATGCACAAAAATATCTTTACAAGAGCTAAGGAATCCAAGTGAGAGATTATAGAACCTGAGTAGAGCACATAAACAAAAAAATATGCATTTAAGATGGTAGGAGGAAAAGTGGTACCCTCTGCACGGGAAAAGGACTATGAAATAATACCCACAGCTTCACCACAGAGCCAGCAGAAGGCCCACCGCATGAGCCCCCATGCCAGGCCAGCCCCCACACCTTGAATCTCCAGTCCCTACCCACAGACTCAGCATCCAGGCCCAATGCTAGGCCAGGCCAACCCCTTTGGCCCCAGGCTCCAGGTCTTTCCCAGCACCAGGCTAACCACCATACCTCAGGCTCTGAGTTATTGCCTGCAGCCCCAGGCTCCAGGCCAAACCCTGTGGTCCCAAGTTTCAGGCCCACCCAGCTATCCCATGTAGCTCAAGCTCTACACCAGCTTCTATAGCCTCAGGAATGAAGATGGCACCTGTGGACTCAGGCTTTAAGCCCACCACAGCTCCAGGCCGGCCCCCACAGCCCCAGGCTCTAGTGGATCCATGATCCAGGCACACTCCAGTGGACTCAGATTCCATGCCCAACATTACAAGCACTAGGCGCACCCACCTACTCACCCAAGTACCAGGCTAGCTGCCTAAGGATTCCAAAAGCAAGCTTTCCATAGACCCCACTAGCCAACCTGCCCAGAATCTCTTAAACAGCTTACTGGTGAAGGGCTTGCCAATCTGTAAAGACTGGAAGAAGTGCCTGCTTCTTCAAACAAACATCGACGTAAGACCAAAAGGATCACGAATAATCAGGAAAACATGACACCACCAAAAGAACAAAATTAGTCACCAATAACTGACCTTAAAGAAATGGAGATCTACAAATCACCTGAGAAAGATTTCAAAATAATCATCTAAAAGAAACTCAGTGAGCTACAAGAGAACCCAGATAGACAACTAAACAACATTAAGAAAATAATACATGAAGAAAATGAGAGGTTCAATGAAGAGATAGAAACAATAAAAAAGAAGCAAACATAAATTCTGGATTTGCAGAATACTATGACTGAATTGAAGAAAACAAAAGCCATAAAGAGCTTCAACAGCAAACTCAATCAAGCATAGAAATAATTAGCAAGCTCAAAGACAAGTCATTTAAAATTATTTAGTCAGAGGAACAAGTATAAAGTAAAAGAAAAAGACTGAAGAAAGTCTAAGGGACTTATGAAACATCACTAGACCTGTTTAACAGAAATGCTAAAGTGATTTCTTTAAGTTGGAATTAAAGAATGCTAACAACATGAAAACCTATGAATGTATAAAACTCACTGTAAAAGTAAAAAATCATCAAATTTAGATACTCTAATATTGTAATGGTGGTTCATAAATCACCGTTAACTCTAGGATAAAAGTTAAAAGATAAAATATTAAAAATACCTATAGCTACAATAATTTGTAAGTGAATAAGCAATAAACAAAATTCAATTACGTAAATTATAGCCTCAATAAGATAAAATGTGCATGAGAAGTTAAAGTGTAGAGGTTTTGTATGCAGTCAAGTTATTATCAGCTTAAAACAGACTATTATAAGATATTTTATGTAAGCCTTATGGTAACCACAAAAATAAATACCTGTAGTAGATACAAAAGAGATAGAGAATGAAATCAAAGCATACCACTATTAAAAAGTTATCAAATCACAAAGGAAGACAGCAAGAGAAGAAGAAAAGAACAAAGGAACTACAAAATAGACAACAATTAATAATATGGCAATAGTAAATCCATACCTATCAATAATTTATTTATATAAATGGATTAAATTCTCCTATCAAATACTTCGAGTAATGAAATAGATAAACAAAATCAAGATCTAACAATATGCTGCCTACGAGAGACTCATTTTAGTTTTAAGGACTCACAGACTGAAAGTGAAGAGATGGAAAAAGAAGATATTCAATGTGAATGGTAAGCAAAAGAGATCAGGGTAGTTATATCAGACAAAATAGACTTGAAGTAAAAAAAAAAACTGTCACAAAAGACAAAGAAAGCCATTATAAAATGATTAAGGGGTCAATTCATTAAGACAATATAATGATTGTAAATGTATATGCACTCAATATTTGAGAACCTAAATATATAAGGCAAATATTAAGAGAATAGAGAGGAGACATAGAAAGCAATACAGTAATAATAGGAAACTTCAGCAGCATTCTACTTTTAATGATGAATAGATGATCCACACAGAAAATCAGTAAGGAAACAGCAAACTTTGACAACACTGTAGACCAAATGGACCTAAAAGACATATGCAGAACATTCTATCCAACAGCAGCAGAATATATATTACTCTCAAGCACACATGAAACATTCTCCAGGACAGATCATATGTTAGGCAATAAAACAAGTCTTCAGAAATTTAAGAAGATTGAGATTATATTGAGCACAATTACTGACCAATCAATAAAGGGAGAAAAATTGAATCTTCACAAATATGTGGAAATCAAGCAACACACTGATGAACAACCAAGTGATCAAAAAAGAAACTAAAAAAAATCTTTATACAAATGAAAATGGAAATCACAACATAATAAAACTTATAGAATATAGCCAAAGCAGTTCAAAGAGGAAAGTTTACAACAATAAATGCTTACAGTAAGAAAAAAGAAAAACCTCCAATCAACAACTTAAATTTATACCTGAGGGAACTAGAAAAAGAGCAAACTAAGCCCGAAGTTAGCAGAAGAAGGGAAATAATGAAAGACAGAGCAGAAATAAACGAAAGAGAGACTAGAAAAACAATAAAAAGATCAATAAAACCAAGACACGGTTTTTTTGAAAGAACAAACAAAATTGACAATTTTTTACCTAGAATAAGTAGGAGGGAAAAGAAAAGACTCGAATAATTAAAATCGTAAATGAGAAACATTACGACTGATACCCCAGAAATACAAAGGATCAAAGAGACTGCTATGAACAGTTACATGCCACAAATTGAATACTAAAAAAAAGGATAAATTCGAGCTTGCAGTGATCCAAGATTGCACCACTGCACTCCAGCCTGGGCAACAGAGCGAGACTCTATCTCAAAAAAAAAAATGGATAAATTCCTAAAAATATACAAACTGTCAAGTCTGAAATATGAAGAAATAGGAAATATGATCACAATAATAGCAAGTAAGAAGATTAAATCAATAATTGAAGACCTCCCAGCAAAGAAAACCCAAGGACCTAATGGCTTTATTGGTGAATTCTATCAAACATTTAAAGGAAAACTAACATTGATCCTTCTCAAACTCAAGAATATTGAAGAGGAGAGAACACTTTCAAACTCATTTTACAAGGTCAGCATTACCTCAATAGTAAAAAAAAAAAAAATTACAGGCCAATATTGCTGATGAACATAATGGCAAAATACTAACAAACTGAATTCAACAGCACATTAAAAGGATTATTCACCATAATCATGAGGGATTTATACCTGGGTGCAAGGATGGTTCAACACATGCAAAACAATAAATATGATACACCACATGAACAGAATGAACAGTAAAAGTTATATAATCATCTCAACAAATGTACAAAAACAACGAAATTCAACGTTTTCTCAAGATAAAAACTCTCAATAAATTAGGTATAGAAGAAATGTACCTCAGCACAACAAAAACATATATGACAAGCCCATAGTTAACATAATACTCAACAGTGTAAAGTTAAAAACTTTTCTTCTACAACCAAGAACAAAACAAGGGGCCAGGCATGGTGGCTTATGCCTGTAATCCCAGCACTTTGGGAGGCCAAGGCGGGCAGATCACGAGTCAGGAGATCGAGACCATCCTGCCTAACATGGTGAAACCCCATCTCTACTAAAAATACAAAAAAAAAATTAGCTGGGCATGGTAGCAGGCACCTGTAGTCCCAGCTACTTGGTAGACTGAGGGAGGAGAATGGCGTGAACCCTGGAGGCAGAGCTTTCGGTGAGCCGAGATCACGCTACCACACTCCAGCCTGGGCAACAGAGCGAGACTCCGTCTCAAAAAAAAAAAAAAAAAAAAAAAAAGCAAGACAAAGATGCCCCATTCTTGCCACTTCCATTCCACATAGTGCTGGGAGTTCTAGCCAGAACAATTAGGCAAGAGAAAGAAAAGGCATCCACACTGAAAAGGAAGATGTTAAATTGTTCCTGTTTACAGATAACATAATCTTATATGTAGAAAACCCTTAAGACTACATCAAAAAACTATTAGAACCAATAAGTAAATTCAATAAAGTCACTACAAAATCAACATGCAAAAGTCAGTGGCATTTCTATACACTAAGAACAAACGATCTGAAAAAAGAAATCAAATAAAAATTCTACAATAGCATCAGAAAAAATTAAAAATACTTAAGAATAAATTTAACCAGAAGCTGAAAGATCTGTACATTGAGAACTGTAGAACAGGGTTGAAAGAAATTGAAGAAAACAAATAGATGGAAAGATATCTCATGTTCACTGGTTGGAAGAATTAATATTGTTAAAATGTCTTTGCTACCCAAAGCAATCCACAAATTTAATACACTTCCTATCAAAATTCCAATGGCATTTTACAGAAATAGGAAAAACAATTCTAAAATTCATATGGAACTACAAAAGACCCTGAATAACCACAGCAACCTTGAATAAGTAAAGAAAGCTGGAGTCATCACACTACCTGGTTTCCACAAAATCTACCTGATCTTTGATAAAAGTATGAAGAACACGTGCAGGGAAAGGACAGTCTGTTCAATAAATGGTGTTGGCAAAGCTGGATATGTATATGCAGAAGAATGAAAGTAGTTTCTCATACGATATACAATAATCAACTCCAAATTGATTAAAGACTTAAATATAAGACCTGAAACTGTAAAACTACAAGAAAGAATACACAGGGAAAAAGCTTCTTGACATTGGTGTGGGCAATAATTTTTTATATGACCCCAAAAACACAGACACAAAATGCAAAAACAGACAAGTGGTATTGCATCTAACTAAAAAGCCTCTGTGCAACAAAGGAAATGATTAACAGAGGGAATAGACAACTCACAGAATGGGAGAAAATGTTTGTACACTATATATCTGATAAGGGGTTAATATCAAAATGTAAGGAATTCAAACAACTCAATAGTAAAAAGTAAAAACCTTATTGAGAAATAAGCAAAATACCTGAATAGACATTTTTTAAAAGAAGATGTACAAATAGTCAACATACATATTTAAAAATGTGCAACATCTCTAATGATCAGGGAAATGCTAATTGAAACCAGATTGAGATATCACCTCACACTTATTACAATGACTAATATCAAAAGGACAAAAGATTACAAACATTGGCAAGGATGTGGAGAAAAGGGAACCCTGCACACTGTTGGTGAAAATGTAAATTGGTATAGACATTATAGAAAACAACATGAAACTATATTTACAAATTAAAAATAGAACTACCAAATAATACAGCAACCACACTTCTGAGTATATATCCACTATAATTGAAATTAGGACCTTGAAGAGATATCTGCACTCCCATGTTCACTGTAGCATTATTCTTAATAACCAAGATATAGAATCAATCTAGGTGTCCATGGGCAGATGAATGGATAATGAAAAATATATGTGTGTATAATATAATATGTCATTGTGAATATGTTATTATATATATATAAACACAATGGAATATTATTCAGTCTTTTAAAAGAAGGAAATCCTGTCATTTGCAACAACATGGATGAACTTGGAGCACATTTGCTAAGTGAAAGAAGCCAGGTACAGAAAGACAAATACTGCATTATCTCAACTTATATGTAGAGTCTTTAAAAATGACATTCATAGAAGCAGAGAGTAGAATTGTGGTTGCCAAGGACTGTGAAGTGGGGAAATAGGGAAGTGTTAACCAAAGGGTACAAAGCTTCAGTTAGGCAGGATAAATAACTTATGAAGATCTAACACAAAGCATGGTAATTACAGTCAATAGTACTGTGTTACATGCTTGAAATTTGCTAAGAAGTTGATCTTAAATGTTCTTACCACCAAAAAAAAGATAATTACGTATGTGATAGACATGTTAATTAGCTTGATTGTGATCATCATTTCTAATGTATACGTAAATCAAAACATCACATTGTACACTATATTTATTTATAAAAAAGTTATTATTTATATATATAACTCTTGTCAGTTATAAATAATAAAGCTGGAAAAATTAATTCCTTTCCCAGTGTTATGCAATCAGAAAATGATAGGTCAAGGATCTTAACCCAAATAGTCTGTTTCCAGATCCAATACTCTAAGCCATCATGATATTCTTCTCCAAAAGGAGTTTTACAGCAATCTCACTGAGGAAACTAGAAATCAGCACAATACTTAGCTTTTTCATCCTATCCTAGTATATTTAAGCTGAGTGAGAGCATGGAAATCATCTTACTGTACATCTTTACAGAGAAGAAAACTAAAGAAATTGGAGCCAGGTACAATGACTATGCCTGTAGTCCCAGCCACTCAGGAGGCTGAGGACTGAGGAAGAATCCTCAGTCCCGTGAGTGTAGGAGTTTGAGTCAAGCCTAGACAACATAGTGAAACCCCATTTCTAAAAAAGAGAGAGAGAGACAGAGAGAGATTTCACAGTGGTAATGGAGAATAGATAGATTGAGCAAAAACTTTGTTTTTTTGTTTTTTGTTTTTTTTTTTTGTTTTTTTTGAGACTGTCTCACTCTTGTCGCCCAGGCGGGAGGGCAGTGGTGCAATCTCGGCTCACTGCAAGCTCCGCCTCCCAGGTTCACGCCATTCTCCTGCCTCAGCCTCCCCAGTAGCTGGGAGTACAGGCACCCACCACCACGCCCGGCTAATTTTTTGTGTGTTTTTAGCAGATACCGGGTTTCACCGTGTTAGCCAGGATGGTCTCGATCTCCTGACCTCGTGATCCACCCGCCTCAGCCTCCCAAAGTGCTCGGATTACAGGTGTGAGCCACCGCGCCCAGCCAAGCAAAAACTTTTTAAAGCAAATGAGGAAATATGAAAATACATAAGTAATATAAAAGAATAAACGATAATATGTAGAGGGACAAGATGGCAGATAGAAAACAGGGTTAACGTGCAGCTCTCACTTGGACAAACAGAACAATGCATGGAGACTCACACCGTTAACTTTTGCTCCAAGAACCACTGCAGGAATGAACCAGGAAAACCAAAATAGTTCACAGATGCATTGACAGAAGCAGCACACCACTGCATATTCCATGAGACAGTTGAAAAACTGGCAAGTGCTGGTAATCATGGCTGGCAGACCTGAAGACCAGTCACATCACAGGACTCTTTGCAGATATTCCCCAGCACCAGCTCAGAGTCTGGTAGCCCCACTGGGTGACCAGATCCAGAAAAACAATAACAACCATTGTAGTTCATCTCTCAGGAACCCCCATCCCTAGGGGAAGTGGAAGAGCATCATATCAAAGGATCAGCCCATGGGACAAAAGAATCTGAACAGCAGGCCTTGCATTCCAGACCTTTCCATTGAAATATTCTACCCAAATGAGAAGAAACCAAAATAGTAATTCTGGTAATATGACAAAACAGAGTTCTACAACACCCCAAAAAGATCACACTAGCTGCCCACCAATGGATTCAAACCAAGAAGAAATCTCTGAATTCCCAGATAAAGAATTCAAAAGCTTGATTATTAAGCTACTCAAGGAGATACTAGAGAAAGGTGCAAACCAACTTGAAGAATTTTTTAAAATACAGGATGTGTATGAAAAATTATCCAGAGAAATAGATATCATAAAGAAACAACAATCACAACTTCTGGAAGTGAAAGACACACTTAGAGAAATATAAAATGCACTGGGAAGTTTCAACAATAGACTATAACAAGTAGAAGAGAAAACTGCAGAGCTCAAAGAAAAGGCTTTCAAATTAACCCAATCAGACAAAGACAAAGAAAAAAAATTAATGAGCAAAGCCTCCAAGAACTTTGAAATTATGTCCAACAGCCAAACCTAAGAATAATTGATGTTCCTGAGGAAAAAGAGAAATCTAAAACTTTGAAAAACTTATTTCAGCCAATAATTGAGTGAAACTTCCCTGGCCTTGCTAGAGATCTATACTTCCAAATACAAGAAGCTCAAAGAATACCTGGGAAATTTATTGCAAAAACATCATCACATAGGCACATAGTCATCAGGTTTTCTAAAGTCAACACAAAGGAAAGAAGTTTAAGAGCTGTGAGACAAAAGCATCAGATAACCTATAAAGAAAAACCTATCAGATTAACAGCAGATTTCTCAGCAGAAACTTTACAAGTCAGAAGGGATTGGGATTCCATGATTATCCTCCTGAAGCAAAACAATTGTCAGCCAAGAATTTTATATACAGCAAAACTAAGCTTCATAAATGAAAGAGAGATAGTCTTTTTCAGACACTGAATTTGCCACTACCAAGCCAACACTACAAGAAATGCGGTAAAACAGTTCTCAATAGTGAAATGAAACTCTGAAATACACCAAAGTAAAACCTCCTTAAAGCATAAATCTCACACGGCCCATAAAACAATACAATGAAAACACAGTGAAAAAGAAAAACAAGGTATTAAGGCAACAACTAACATGACGAATAAAATAGCACCTCACATCTCAATACTAATCCTGAAGGTAAATGAATTAAATGCTCCAATTAAAAGATACAGAATGGCAGAATGAATAAAAATCCACCCACCAAGTATCTGCTGTCTTCAGGAGACTCACCTAACACATAAGGACTGTCATAAACTTAAGGTAAAGGGGTGGAAAAAGATATTCCATGCAAATAGAAACCAAAAGTGAGCAGGAGTAATTACTCTTATATCAGACAAGACAGACTTTAAAGCAACAATAGTTTAAAAAAAAAAAAGATCAAGAGGGACATTATTTAATGATAAAAGGATTAGTTCAACAGGAAAATGTCACAAACCTAAATATATATGCACCTACCACTGGAGCTCCCAATTTGATAAAAACAATTACGACTAAACCCAAGAAATAAGATAGACAGCAACACAATAATAGCGGGGACTTCAATACTCCACTGACAGTACTAGACAGGTAATCCAAACAGAAAGTCAACAAAGAAACAGTGGACTTAAACTATATCCTAGAACAAATAGACTTAACAGATATTTACAGAACATTCTACCCAACAACTGAAAAATATACATTCTTTCATCAGCACATGGAACATTCTCCAAGACAGACCATATGATAAGTCACAAAACAAGTCTCAATAAATTTAAGAAAATTAAAATTACATCAAGTATCCTCTCAAACCATAATGGAATAAAACTGGAAATTAATTCCAAATAGAACTCTCAAAATTATACAAATACATGGAAATTAAATAATCTGCTCTTGAGTGATCTTTGGGTCAACAATGAAATCAAGATGGAAATTTAAAAATTCTTTGAACTGAATGATAATAGTGACATAACTTATCAAAACCTCTGGGACACAGCAAAAGCAGCGCTAAGAAGAAAGTTCATAGCATTAAATGCCTACAACAAAAAGTCCAAAACGGCAGAAATAGGCAATCTAAAGTCACACCTCAAAGAACCAGATAAACAAAAACAAAACAAACCCAAACCCAGCAGAAGAAAAAAAATAACAAAGGTCAGAGCAGAACTAAATGAAATTGACACACAAAAAAAAACAAAAGAAAAATGAAACAAAAAACTGGTTCTTTGAAAACTTAAACAAAATTGATAGACCATTAGTGAGATTAAGAAGAGAGAAGATCCAAATAAGCTCAATTAGAAACAAAATAGGAGATATTACAATCAATACTCTAGAAATACAAAAGACCATTCAAGGCTACTATGAACACCTTTATGCACACAAACTAGATAACATACAGAAGATGGCTAAATTATTGGAAATGCATCACCCTCCTAGATTAAATCAGGAAGAAACAGAAATTCTGAACACACAAATAACAAGTAGCAAGACTGAAACAGTAATATTTTTTTCTTTTTTTTTGAGACGGAGTCTTGCTCTGTCGCCCAGGCTGGAGTGCAGTGGCGTGATCTCAGCTCACTGTGAAACAGTAATTTTTTAAATTGCCAACAAAAAGAAAGTCCAGGACCAGATGGTTTCACAGCTGGACTGAAAACTGAACTAAACGGGGAAAAGTTGGAAGCATTGCCCCTGAGAACTGGAACAAGACAAGAATGACCCATTTTCACTACTTCTATTCAACATAGTACTGGAAGTCCTAGCCAGAGCAATGAGACAAGAAAAAGAAATAAAAGTCATCAAACTGGTAAAGAGGAAGTAAAACTGTCACTGTTTGCGGTTGTTATGATCATATACCAAGAAAACCCTAAAGGTCCATCCAAAAAGCTCCTAAATCTGATAAATAAATTCAGTAAAATTTCAGGATACAAAATCAATGTACACAAATCAGTAGCACTGCTGTACACCAACAAGAACCAAGCTGAGAATCAAATCAAGAACTCAACTCCTTTTACAACACTTGCAAAAAAAAAAAAATGCTTAGGAATATACAGAACCAGGTGAAAAATCTCTACAAGGAAAATTACAAAACACTGCTGAAAGATATCATCAATGACACAAACAAATGGAAATACATCCCATGCTCATAGATGGGTACAATCAATATTGTGAAAATGACCATACTGCCAAAAGCAATATATTGCTTTGATGATGCAAAGCATCATATTGCTTTTGGCAGTATGGTCAAAATTGCTGCAGATTCAATGCAATTCCCATCAAAGTACCATCATCATTCTTCACAGAACAAGAAAAAAAAACATAAAATTCATATAGAACCAAAAAAGAGCCTGCATGGCCAAAACAAGGCTAAGCAAAAAGAACAAATCTGGAGGCATCACATTACTCAACTTCAAACTATACTAAAAGGCTATCATTGCCAAAACAGCATGGTACTGGTATAAAAATACACTTAGACCAATGGAACAGAATAGAGAACCCAGAAATAAAGCCAAATACTTAGGGCCAACTGATCTTCAACAAAGCAAACAAAACATAAAGTGGGGAAAGGACACCCTATTCAACAAATGCTGCTGGGATAACTGGCAAGCCACATGTAGAAGAATGAAATGGGATCCTCATCTCTCACCTTATATGAAACTCATCTCAAGGTGGATCAAAGACTTAAATCTAAGGCCCAAAACCATAAAAATTCTAGAAGATAATATTGGGAAAACTCTTCTAGACATCTGCTTAGGCAAAGAGTTTCTGACCAGGAACCCCAAAACAAATGCAACAAAAACAAAAATAAATAGACTTCTGCCCAGCAAAAAAATAGTCAGCAGAGTAAACAGCCCACAGAATGGGAGAAAATATTCACAAACTATGCGTCTGACAAAGGACTAATATTCAGAATCTATAAGGAGCTCAAATATGCAAGAAAAAAAAACAAATAATCCCATCAAAAAGTGGGCAAAGAACATGAATACATAATAGATATATAATCAACAAACATGAAAAATACTCAACATCATTAATTATCAGGGAAATGCAAATTAAAACCACAGTGAGATACCACCTTACTTCTGAGATAATGGCCATTACTTAAATACCAAAAAATAATAGATGTTGGCATGGATGTGGTGACACTTTTACATTGCTGGTGGGAATGTACACTAGAACAACCACTTTGGAAAACACTATGGAGATTCCTTAAAAAACTAAAAGTAGAACTACCGTTTGTTCCAGCAGTCCCAATACTGGGTATCTACCCAGAGAAAAAGAAGTCATTACATGAAAAAGACACTTGCATGCTTATAGCAGTATAATTCACAATTGCTAAAATATGGAATCAGCCTAAATGCCCATCAATCAATGAGTGAATGAAGAAAATGTGGTATATATACACCATGGAATTAAAAGGAATGAAATAATGGCATTCACAGCAATGAATGGAGTTGGAGACCATTAGTCTAAGTGAGGTAGCTCAGGGATGGAAAACCAAATATCATATGTTTTCACTTATAAGTTGGAGCTAAGCTGTGAGGACACAAAGGCATAGGAATGACATAATTTGGAAACTCGGGGGAAACAGTGGGAGGGGTGAGGGATAAAAGACTACACATTGGGTACAGTGTACACTGCTCAGGTGACAGGTGCACCGAAATCTCAGAAATTACCACTAAAGAACTTATCCATGTAACCAAAAATCACCTGTTCCCCAAAAACTATTGAAATAAAATTTAAAAAATTTTAAAAGAATAAATGACAAAAGACACATTAAATTTAAGCTGTCTTTCTCTTAGGCGCTACTTTGTAAACCTATCCAAAAGAGCATGTGTGAGAATGTAATATAGTATAACCACTTTAGAAAAAAATTGGCAGTTCCTCTAAATGTTCAGTGTAGATATGACCCAGCAATTGCATTCCTAGGTATCTGTCTACTCAAGATAATTGAAACATATGTCTACCTAAAAACTTAAACACTAATGTTTATAGCAGCATTATTCATAATAGCCTAAAAGCAGAAACCTCATTGCCCATCAAATAATGAATAGATTAACAAAATGTGGTATGTCCATATAATTGAATACTATTTGTCAATAAAAACTAATGAAATACTGATCCACAACACGAATAAACCTTAGAAACAGTATGCTAAGTGAAATAGGCAGACACAAATAAACATACATTGTATGAACCCATTTATCAAATGGGTCCAAATTAGTTAAGTCTATGGAGACAGAAAGTAATTTAGTGGTTTCCAGGAGCTAGTGGCAGAGGAGGTAGGGTAAAAGAAAGAGAGCTGTAGCCAATGGATAGAAGGTTTCTTTTGGGGCGATGAAAAATGTTCTAAAATTAGATTATGGTGATGGTTGTGCAACTCTGTAAACACAGTAAAAACTAATTGTACACTTTAAACAAGTGAATCTTATTGTATATAAAGTATATATCAATAAGACTGTTAAAAATTGCTTTAAAAACAGCATGTTTGCTTCCTACCTTGACCAAGAGGAGACTAGCAACAACAGCAAAGGTGTTTCATCCCTATCTTTAGCAACATTTGCACTTTTCATCAGCCCTCTGCTAAACGCATCATTCACTACCAGCAGAGGGAGCTAAAATGATAGTGTTAACCAATCTCTGCTCCCAATCACGCATCCTGTGAAGACAGTAAAAGACTATTTTCAAATTTAAAGAAAATTAGGGACAGTTGAGTTTGTCCCTACTTATTTCTACTTATCAAAAGGATTGAAAAGTTGATGTGACTATTCGTCTCTTTAAAACAAGTTCATATTGATCTACTTATACATCACAGCTTCTTGATTGCACAATATTCTCCATAAGAATATCTAGATATAATGTGATAGAATTAGACATTTGACCAAATCCTTTTGTTCTCTTTCCTTATCACTTGCTTTTTAGACAGTCAATAAAATGCAGCAAAACAAAAAATTTACATCCTCCCATAAAACCTAATCATTACATACATGCATCTCCCAGCTTTACCCCTGCTCTAGGATCAACCAATTTGTAATGTCATTACAGTGCTTAGGATATTACTGCAAAATAAACATTGGCTATTTTTGTTATATCCCAGGTTGATAAAACAGCTTATGAAAGGGCATTCATTTATTCTAGAAATGTTATTGAATGTCTTTTATGTTACCAGGCAGTGGTGAAAAAAAGCAGATATAGAAAGTGCCCTTGTGTTACTTACTTTTATATGAGGAGGGGTCTTGATATAGAATAAACGTACGAATAAAATGGAATACCAAATTGTAATAAACACTTTGAAGGAAAGGCAGAAAATAATTAGAGAAATTATAACAGGGGCTGGGGGGACCTAATTTAGATTGGGTGGTCAGGGAAGGTCTTTCAGGAGGAAGCACTTACCCCTAAGAATGGAGAAGATAATATTCTAGGCAGGGGAAATAGTATTCCGTGAGCCTTGAGGAAGGAAAAGACTAAAGGAACTTCAAGAAAGCCTGGGGCCTGTAATGAAAAATGGTACTGGCTGAGGTTGAAGAGTAGGGAGAGGGCCAGACCAGGTCAGACCCTGTAGGCCATGTTAAGGGATTGATATTCTATATTAAATGTAATGTGGAGCCACTGAAGAATTTTGAACCCATACGTGGGTTATCATTGTTGCATGTCTAATAAACCATTCTGGCCCTAGAGTAGAAGCTTGATCAAAGAGGCTCAAAGTAAATGTGAAAAGGGCATGCTAATGTAAGGAAATCAACAATTTTTTGTGAATTGAATGTGAGATTCAGGAGGGTTGGGAAATTGTGGAAGTCATTCTAGAAAATCAATGACACAGTCCCCAGCCTATTTCAGGGCAGGCTCCAGAATTCATGGCACAGTCTGTGTTCATTCCATTTCCCTGCTAACACCACTCCTAGCTACATCCTCAAAAAAGGATCAGCAACTATGAAGAGCATAGCCAAGCAACAGTAATGCTGCTTTTCCCTCTCTCAGGTTATGTAGAATCAATCCTAAAAAAGAAAAATAATAACAAACTACTCGCATGCTTCCCTGAGAAAACACGCCTAATTTAAAAATATATACGTGCTTTCCTAAAACTGTGGGCCCCTGTTGCTCCAGCTGTTAGAGTTACAATGGTGCATCAAATGAGGGTAATCAATTTAACACAGATGAGTAAAGATATAATATTTCAAGCTGAGCATTGGAATTAACTAAATTTACATGCATGTTGTAGTGGAAAAAGCAGGGAATGTAATTTCAGAGGACATGGGGTCAATCCTTACTCAACCACTTACAAGCTCTGTGACTTCAGGCAATTTACTCAACTTCTTTAAACCTCCAGGTCCCTGTGTGTAAAATGTAGATAATAATAATGTCCACCACACAGAAAGGTTATGAACATGAAATGAGTATGTTAAATGTTCAATGGCTTTTCGATGTAATTATTTTAAGAATATACTTCCAAAAATGTAATCAAGTTCCTCAAAATAAATTTCTATTAAAAATAGAAATCATTCTAGAAAATGGCATTTTCCTTAATAACATTTAACTTGATTGAACATATTAATCTAATTTAATAAATTGAAACATGTTAGGTAGTTCTCTGCATCAAAAAACTACCATACAAACAACTATAAAGGAACTAGTTATAACTTTTCATTATTGTAGAAGTGCTAGATATCAGGAAAATAAAGGGACATGAAATAAATGGAATGTAAAAAATACCACCTTAGGTTCTAAAGAATGAGACTACTTATTTCCAAAGGCATATCAATATACCCTGGAAACAAAATAATCATTCAGTGTAAAAGCATTATGAAAATATTTCCAGTATCTCAGTTCCATCACTTACTCATTATGTGACTTTACACACTTAAAAGTCTATAAACGTCAACTTCCTCATTTATGAAATGGAGATAATTGAACCTAATTCATAGGTTGATTGTGAAAAGTCAAATAAAATTGTACTTGTAAAGCACTTTAACACAGTCCCTGACACAAGTAGGTACTGAATAAATGTCAGTTGTCATTGATATTATTGTTGTTGTCTCAATATCTGAAAGTATGTTCTAGGTTTTTTGCTTAGAGAATATTTTGGGGTGTTTATTTCAGATATTTTCAAATAGAATAAGTGAATTCATTCCAAGTAGACCCAGTCTCCATCACAATTAACCAAGTGTAGTGGCATGCACCTGTAGTCCCAGATATGTGGGAGGCTGAGTGGGAGGATCCCTTGAGCCCAGAAGGTTGAGGTTGCAGTGAGCCATGATCATGCCACTGCACTCCAGTCTGGGTGACAGAGCAAGACCTTGTCTCAAAAAAAAAATTACTCTTTCTAAGGGTTATTAAAAACCTCCACAATGCTAAACCTTATAGATGTTCTCCCTCTTCATTTTAAATTAATTATGAGTATAGTTTATTATTGATCACTCCTTGTCGCTTGAGATAGTTTCTTTCATAGCTTCCAGACACTGCTGTCTTCTAATTTTCCTCTACTCTTACTGGCCACTTCTCCCTAATCTTTGCTGGTAATGATTCTGTGCATCAGCCTCTGCAGTTGACCTTTTATAGGCTAGCTTTCAGAGCACTTCAGGTTCAGTACCTGGACCTCTTCCCTATTCTACCTCTACCCATCCCATTAGTGATCTCAACAAGTATTGTGGCTTTTAATACTATGTACATTCTGACAATTACCAAATTTTAATATCCATCCTAGAGTCCTCCTCTGAACACCAGACATATATATTCAATTACATATTGTTTGCATTCAGACATAATATACTCTCTAAATTAACACATTCAATTCCTGCCTCCTTTTCTTTTCTTCCAAACTTTTTCTTCCCACAGTCTTCCACATCTCAGTTAACGACAGCTTCATCCTTCCTGTTGATCAAGACAAAAACCTTGAATTCTTCCTTGATTATTCCCTCCCTGTCACAAACTTCAAATCCAATTCATCAGCAAATTCTGTCCAATCTATTTTCAGGACATATCCCAAATCCAGCCCCTAATCCAGCCGCTGGTTTCACTTCCACCGTTATCACCCTAGTTCAAGCCATCACCTGGACTAAGATATCCTTGCCTTTTCCTCCACCCCTCTTCATAACTCATCTCTTCCCCACCCAACAGACAAAAACATTCCTTTAAGTATAAATTAGATTGCATCACTCCTCTGCTCAAACCCTCCAGTGACTCTCCATCACACTCAAAGTGAAATCCAAAGTCCTTGCAATAGCCAGTCAGAGACCATCCTGAAGTCCTCCTTCCTTCTCAGTGCACTCCAGCCACACTGGCCTCCAACTGCCCATCAGACATGACAGCCTGCTCCAGCCAGCTCAGGGTCTTTGTATTTGCTGTTTCTTCTGTCTGGAAAGCTCCTCCCCATGGATGCCTGCACAGCCCACTCTCTGATTTTCTTTAGGTCTTTTATCTGACATCACATCTTAGTGAGCCCTCCCCTGGCCATTCTACTTAAAACAGAAATTCACCCTCCCTGACCTCACACTTCTTACCTTCCCATCACTGCTTTTTTTAATTACCACCTGACATTCTATATATTTTAGATTTTAGAATATGTTATATTTTATTAATTTTATTCTATTTATTGTCTGCCTCTCTAGAATGTAAACTTACTCTAGAATGTAAAGGGCAGGGATTTTTATCTGTTTTTGTTTGCTTGCTATTTCTCCAGAACCAAGAGGATCTTGCCATAGCAGGCACTCAATAACTACTTGTTGAATAAGTGGCAATGATGAAGGAAAGCCAAAAATAGATGTTAATTGACCTCCTAAACATTGTTAAAGCCTTAAGGCTTCTGGCACTTAAGTAGTTCAATTTTAAACTTAAACAATATTTTAATGTGCCTGTGAAACAAAATCTAGTATAGCACACATAATAGTTGGTCCCAAGCCAGGTGCAGTGGCACCCACCTGTAGTCCCAGCTACTCAGAAGGCTGAGGTGGATCGCTTGAGCCGAGGAGTTTGAGTCCAGCCTGAGAAACATAGTGAGACCCAGTCTCTAAAAATTTTTTTAACAAAAATACTGGCCCAGATCCCATACTTGCTAAAGGTAAGCCAGGCACAGAGCAGTGAGAGGTGTGTGGGCAAGCGAACACAGGGTCTGGCCACTGCACACAGCCAGTCACACTGGCTGTTGCAGTGGGGCGGGCAGCTCCAGGCACCAGCACAGGCGCTGGCTCTGTGCAAGGCTGTGGCTGGAAGAGATGTACTGCACACATCCACTGCGGTCACTTATGTCTGGATGGGTGGAACACCATGGCACCCAGAAGCTTGGAGATGCCAGGAACCGCAGAGCCCCAAAGAGAGTATCACAGCTCTGGCTCAGGGAGCCCCTAGGTCTGGGTTCCCCAAAAGGCCACAGTTCTTCTGTTTTTCTCATCACCCACAATATGGCAAGAGGCATGTGGGGGTGTTTTTCAGGCCTGTTGTGTTATAGCTATTTCAGTCCTGTCATTCAGTAGGTCCTGAGTTCTTGTCCCATGTCCAGAAAGAACAAGGTACACAGACAACTGGAGGGCAAGGAAGGCAGAGAGGAGCATCACTGAGCAATGGAACAGCTCTCAGGACACCCACAGGGGGTAGCTCCTTTCCATAGGCAAGTCATCTTGACATCTGTTCAAGTCTAGCTGAGTCTAGGGTTTTTATGGGCTCAGAAGGGAGGAAGTACATGCTGATTGGTCCATGGGTGGCCATGAGCAGGCCCAGAAGAACCAGCAGCCCAGCCCCAGGCTTCAGGCAGTCACTGGCTTGAAGGTGCAGTTTCACTAGGGACCCACCCTTTTCTGTCCAGATGTCTGCCTGCCCTCATTAACATGCTGTCCACCATGCCCAGGCTGCTCACAACAAGGGGCACCTGCAGGCCCATGCAGAGCAGTTCTCAGTTGCCCTGACATCCCTCCCTGAGCTCATTGTTGCCCAAATCTTCAAACGGGGGCCAAGGTGACAGGGGACTGGTGTGTCAGTGACACCCAAGCATGTGCACACCTGGCTGGGTCATGACAGCACCCAGGCTCGGCTTCAACTTTGCCCAGAAATCAGAGCAGGCACCAGTAGTGGGGAGAGGCCACAGAGTGGGAGCAGGCACTTCCAAGCCTACAGGGGCAGGGGGGCTTCCCAGGCCCCTGAGAGTTCAGAGATGACCAGGTCCAGAGCTGCAGCTGGTTGCCTCAGATGTGCCCAGGAACGCAGGGCTCCCACCACTTTAACTTGGTAACAGGCAGGCTCCCACCTGTTCCCAGCCCCTGCCAGCTCTGTGGAGTGCACAGCCTCAGCCACACTGTCCCCTGCTGCAGCTGGCATCCCCACAGTGGCTGCTCCAAATGGGCCACAACTGCCATCAATTTCATATATGGACAAATCAACAGTATAAACAAAAATTAGAAATCCACGTTTGTGTTGTTACCAATTGAATGTCCACAGTGAATTGGCACTGGAGTGCTCACTCAAGAGGTTTTTTTTTTTAACACTCTATAGAAAACATTGATTTTGCTCTGAAAAGTCTTCAACTTAATAAATATTTAAGGAAGTCGAGCTAATTAATATAGCAACCTGCCTATATGTTGGAGATGACACACACCTTCTACGACACTCAAAGCAGCCTTGAAATTGAGATGCCAAAACCCATGATGGGCCCCACCCCCATTTACCAATATGATCTCTTGATCCATTTTCTTTGCTTGCACACGAATAAACCTCAACCAACAAGCTGTTGCCACAATTATACAACCTCACAAGTAAAGGAAAAATGGAGAGAAAAATGCCTAAAGAAAAAAGGCAGATAAAAAGTAAAACTGCATCCCACTAATTGAGAAAGATAATAATTTTATTAGTGTTCAGAATAACTTTATCTATCTATGAAAAGAAGAATTGCTAAACAAATAAGTAGAATAAAAACCATTCTAAGGAATGTGGCTCATTTATGCATGCCACTTTATTTTCTCATTGGTAAATTTTGTTTCCAAAAAAGATCATTCGTGAAACTTAGTACAGTTGGTAAATATATACTGTGTGTGTGTGTGCATGTGTGTGTGTGTGTGTGTGTGTTATCAAGGCCTGCCACTCCCACTAGACCAAAAGCTCCAGGAGGTCAGGAACCATTTCTATTTTCCTAGTCAGTATATCTTCAGCATGAAACACAGTGCCTAGCCCAGAGTAAGTTCTCAATAAATATTTAGCCAATGAATAAATAAATGTCCCTTTTCTAGCACTCTCTGTGCCTAGCATAGTTTAAATCTGTAGTACTGGTCAATAGATTGTTAACGAATTGCATTAAGAGAATAGTCTTGAGGAAGGTGGTTTTAGAATTAGGAGTTTATTAATTAAACTACTGAAACAATAATTATAAGTCATTTGTAACTATTCCCTCAGGCATGTGCTTAATTTGACACTATGTTGTTACATGCCTGCTTCATACGAACATTGATATACTTTTCAACTGAGAAAATACCTGTAGTATTTGACACCATCTACCTGTCCTCCTGGCCACAGCCTTCCTGGGCTTCTTTCTAATACCCTTTTGTAACTACTCCTCTTTGGTACTGCAAACTCCTCTTCCTGGTCTGTCCCCTTATTATTGATATTTCTCAGGTTGGTCTTCTTTCTCTCTTCTGTCATGGAAGCAGCATAAAATAGGGGTTATCAACATGCGTTTAGAGTCAGCCTGCTTGAGGTTAAATCCCAAATTTAAAACTCTCTAGCTGTGTGATCTTAGGCCTCATTTTCCTCATGTATAAGATAGGGTATCTATAAAATGTAGATGTTAATAATACCTAACTCATGGGGTTGTGAGGATTAAATGAGCTAATACTTGTAAAGTTCTTCAAACAGTGCCTGATACATATTTAGTGCTCAATAAATGTTGGATATTTATCTATAACCTCTTCCTCTGATATTTCATCAGTTCTCACACTACATCCATCACCTCTTAATATCAGTGTCAATCATGACCACTTCACTAACCAAAATTCCCAAGTGCAAGGACATCTATCCTTGCCCTCTCTCTAATGCGCCTGAATACCCAGCTGAGTCCAAACCACTCAAACTCAACACACAAATCTCGACTCTTCTTCCCGAAATATCCTCATTTTTAATAGCACCACCTTTCTTCTAACCAGCCCACTTGGAAATTTTCATTATTGTATTCTTCTAGCTGGCATAGCCAGCTAGAAGCATGTGCTGAATCCGTAAGTATGTGCAAAATCAGTGGTTTCTTGGTCACTTTCTCCCTTCAATCAGTTCCAGACCCTGCTGCCAGAGGAATCCTTCTAAGACATAGTTTTAATCAAGTTTCCCATTTATCTACAAAGCATGTGAACTTAATGCAATCTTCTCCAAAAGCCCAAGAGTTAACCACATTGTATTAGTTAAAATTTTCAATGGATTCTAAGCTTTTCTGCCATCATCCTCTTGCTCACACTGTCCCCTGCTCCTAAATGTCTTTCTCCAATGTCAAATTGTTGCCAATCATTTAAGACCCATCTTGGATGCAGCCTGCTCCATAAAACCTTCCCTGATTCCATCAGTAGGATGTACTTCCCCTTGCCTCCAAACTCCTATAACTCTTTGAACCGTTCCTAATGAGTTTCTCATATGCTACACGTTAGTATGGTTATTTGCCTAAACTTTGAATCTTCTTGCCAGATTGAGAAGTCACATAATGTATAGGACGGAGCCAAATTTACTATATATTTAGGAATGTCTTTCAAGTTCTCTGAGCCTCAATTTCCTCAAGTTCTCTGAGCATCAACTTCCTTATATATAGTATGGGGAGAATAAAAGCTCATGAAGACATAAAAACTGGTGTTTACAAAGACATTTGATGATAAGGGAAAATATTTTTCCCATTATAAGTGAAAAATTATCACAATTAGGTAAAAATATATAAGACACTAAAAAGATTGAAAGAAAACAGAAGAAAAATATTAACAGTAATTATCTTCGAGTGGTGGATTGCAGATGATTTTCATTTTGTTCTATGGTTGCTTGCTTTCCAATGTTTCTACAACTAACTTGTATTCCTCTTGTAACTGACCCATCAAACAAACATTTATAGAATACCTTCAGAGACTATACTATGATCTGATGATAGAAAAAATAAGAAAAAGCCAGTTTATAAAAGGTTTTTATAAAAGGAAACATTTTTAAAACACTAGTGTGATATATGGCTCTCGGTACCATCCAAAAAAAGGAAAAAAGACATTTCTGCCTTCAAAATGCATCAAATTTCAGTCATAATGTGACTGGAAAAAGCTTAAGTAGAATAAAGAACCTAGGAAATCACCTGCCAAAAATATTTGCCATCACAAGTTGTTAGGATACTGACACAGCTCCTGAGTTTTGGGTTTTTAGAGCCAAAACTGGTCTACCACTGGGAGAGAAAAACACGAATATAGAGACAATTGCATCAAGTCTGTGATCAAGAATTTATGTCTGGCTCAAATCCAAAAATCCATGTCAAGAAAGATTTGAAGCTGCAAAGGTACATGTTATAGTCAGCACCCTTCATTATTTTAGAAACTCTTCTCAACTGCAAACTTGACACATCCAAACCTAGATTTATTATCTTCTTTTCAAAGCCTGCTCTCCTTCCAGGTCTTAAAAATGTGGCTTGAGTCAAGTAGAGACCACACATTCAATGTTAACTGTGCCATTTATTGGCAGAGTGACTTTGGAAAGTTATTTGATTTCTCTGAGCCTTGTTTTCTCTTTATAAAAAGAGGATGATTATATTTATCCTACAGGGTTCTTGAGAGAAATAAATGGGGAAAAATGTATTTAAGGTACTTAGCATAGTACCTGGCAAAAATAAGGACTCAGAAATGGTAATTATTTTGCAGGAAATAGTCACAGCCTACTCAACCTCCCAGGCTAAAGGCAATGGAGACATTACAGCCATTCTGTGCCCTGTGTGTACCACAATCACCAAATCCTGCCAATTCTGCCCCTGAAATATCTCCAAAATCTAACACATGCCTCCTCTCATGTCTACTGTTACATATTGATTATAGCATTTCTCACCTCTTGATCAAATCAGTAATACATCCTGACTCCTGCTTCTACCACTCATTTCTGACTTCTCCCACAGTTTCCCCATGCTGACACCAGAGTTCTACTTTCTCAGAGATAAAATAAGACTATGCCACTCCCCTGCTTAAAGATGCCCTGGCCTCCTGTTGCACCCAGAACCAAGTCCAAGCTTAATAACACAGCATACAGCACCATGTTAACAACCCCTCTGCCTTAGCATATCTTTTCAGGTTCACCTTATGCCAGTCTCCCAAGACTCACACATGTTTACCCTAAGCTACAGCCATGCTAATTAATCATTATCTAAAAATTATATTTTGTCTCTATCCAACTCCCAGGAATGCACTACTATTCCTCATCACTTAACAAACTCCTGCTGATCTTTCAGGAACTCACTCTAAACAACACCTTTTCTATGAAACCTTTCTCTGAAGCAGAGTTAGTTTCGCCTCCTTCTTTCCCTAACAGCATATGTTTTCATCCTGGTTATTGTGCAACATTTTAATTATTTGTTTTCCATGTCTCTTCTCAAATCAGCAGTGAATTGTTTGAAAGCAGGTTCCATATGTATTTATTCCCACATTCCCAGTGCTTGGCATCTATTTGGATGGGCAATCAATGTCTTTGAATAAACGCATTCTGGTTAAGATTGGGAACTGAAGCTTCACTAAAACTGGAAACTGTGGCCTGTTAAATGCAACTCAGTAAGAATGTTTCACTAACAAATGTTCCCAACAGAGTTGGCCCCAAAATTTTGTGACATACTCTGTTTTTATGAAATCATGATAAATGTTCAAAGTACTCATATCATTAGGAAAGAAGAAAGGAAGCAAGAAAGGAAGAGAGGAAGGAGAAAGGGTCTATTTGTGTGTTTCTGTCCTCCCATTTCTGTAGAGTTGTAAAGACTCTCTTAATGGGAAAACCCCTTAGGAAAAGAATGAAAAGTCCCTTATTGCTATTATATAGTAAGTGTTACTTCATGCGGAGCCCTGTAACACACATTAGCTTTCATTCTACTAACAGTTCTACAAACTTGGTGCAATTATCCTCATCTTGCAGATGAAGAAACTCAGAGATAAGTTTCTCCAAGTCTCATAGCTTATAAATGACTGAGTAGAGATTTGAATCCTGGCTTGTGGGAATCCAAAGGCTATATTGTGCTATTATGCCATACTCCCCTTCTACTAGGTGACTCAGCCAATGACCCTCACCCCATCCCACCCATTTCCAGCAATCCTGAGGGGAAAATAGGGAGAAAATTTGAGTGAGAAAAGCAGACAAGATATGAGCAAAACAAATAAAGCTTGGTAAGAAAACAAAAGGGATCATCTCTTTAAAAATGTATTCAGACTTTTTTAAAAACAGCAATGAGATTTATTTTGGCAAACTGCCCATCTAAAATCTATGCAAAAAAAAATCAATGAAACTTAAAATCAAAATGTTATTTCTTATTAAAGAACAATGAAAGCAAGCAGGGTCATTTTGTTAATCCACAAACATAATAATACTCGACAAAAGGTTTCTGTAAATTTTAATCGCGGTAATCTGGACAGTGTTTTACTATGACTCATTGACTAGAGCCGCAGTGTTTATGCAATATATTTTACCCTGCTTTATGAGATTGTAATAGCAGTGAAATGCTACTATACATACTCAATTAAAATACACCAGACTTATCAAAATAAAACATTTTGGGAAATAGCATGCTTTTTACTTATTTACTTTATAAATCCTGCATGTCCTTGGAATAAAATCCACAAAATTTGTTCTTCTAGGTGAGCTTTATCATTCCATCTCCTTACTTTTACTATTTCTGCTCAACACTTCTGATTTTCTCTATTCTGAAATATGCTTACCCACTGTATTTATTCTCTAGCATTTGAGAGAGTTAAGCCCTAACATATAGAATGCTTTATACTAGCCTTTTCACAAATGTTTGTCAAGAGTGGGAATACAGGGAGTTCTGCAAAGGGAACTGTGCCCTGTACCTGTACTCTGCAAAGGGGACTGTGCCCAGTAATGGCTGCTCCTCTCATCTGAGCTGGCTACTTCCTTTCTTCTCTCTCTAGGTTTTCCTCTCAATGACACTTTCCACCTTTTCCTCATACAATGAGTTCTGTTGCTTTTCTGTCTTCTTTTTCTTCAAAAAATAGTTTATTGGATAGGTATTCCATGGTTGGGTGATGTTTACAGATCTACAGTTCCTTAGCCAAAAACATCAGGGTGACAGATGTTACAGAATTCAGAATTTTGGAGGATTTTAGAAATAGAATATATTAAGAATGATATCCTATATATTACATAAAATCTTCAGTTGGGTTTGGGGAAATACCCTACAATCAAACACATCCATATTTCTGCAGCAACTTCAATGAATATTTACATGACATGAGAGAAAGCTTATAAATAGATTTACATCAGTTCAGTTTAAATGATGCCACCAAATATGTTTCAAAAAAACCTTTCCCTTTTCAGAACTCTTAGGATTTCAAAACTGCAGATGAAGGATTTTGGGTCTATACATACTCTAGCTGCGGGACTTGGGGGAAGCAGCTTTGCAAAAAAGGAACCTGTTAGCACTTCATCATTTTGGAGCACAGCCCAAGCTTTGTCTGTGCCCTGCCATTTAAGTATGAACACATGGACATGATAGATGGTTAAAAATCCTAAAAGTGAAGTTCTAACAAGACCAGAAAAAGATCCATCACATTGGGCATATGGAAGTATCCACATCTGGAAATGAAGGTAATATTTGGCAGAATTAAATAAAGCACACAAATGAGCAGGAAGATCATGCAATTTCAAGTATTTTGTTATTTTTTTCTCATTAATTTTATTCCTGGTTTTAAAAGAAAACCTACCCCTAGTTTACATGTGAGTTTGATTGGGCACATGTTCTCAGGAAGCAGGCTGCATACCAGTAGGAGCATGTTCATTATCATACATGGAATTAGACAAGGGGATCAAACAGAGTTAAACAATTGATAATATCATATACCACTGTCCTTTCTTTTCGAACGTTGTGAACATGTGGATATATTTAAAGGTTTCCTTTATGTTGGATGAAATCAAGGACAGATCTGATTGATTTTACATAATAGGCTATTTCAAAGTAATGAATTAGCTGAACTAACGCTTTCTCGCAAAATAAATAATTCTGAAAGAAAATAGATCTTTATTCTTAAATCCCCCTCCTCCTTTCTCAATTAATTAGATTTTGTTGGTGAAAGGAAGTTAAGAAATTCCACATAAGCCTGAATATATCATGAATGTAAAATGAGCAGGGCAAATAATGGGCTCTATACTCTTTCAAACAAGTTAAATAAGTCCATAATAGCCCACCAGTTGTGTAAACACTATTTCACTATACTTGTAAAAGAAATATTGACTTACCTGTTAACTAAAATTACCCTGGCATGCTTCAACTAAGCTTATTAATAATTCTTTTGGTGTATGTGAATGTTTTTAGTTGTGGACTTTTATCAAAGATTAAAGAATTAGGAAAACATCCGTTCAGCAAGCCCAGAAAGTAGACACGTAGCAGAATACACTTCACCGGAGTCAATTTTAAGAACTTGCAATATAAGAGTCAAAAGAATAAACAGTGGTTTCTATCCTGGCCAGAGATAGTCCATTATACCACAGCTTAATAACACAGAAATACATTCCAAAATTATAAATAGGAACATCTCTCCCAAACAAAATACTAAATGAATATCACATTAGCCTACTCGCCTTACATGTAAGATTTGTGATGTTTTTTCTCTGATGTCTCACCAGGATGCATGCCTGTGAGTAACTGATTGAAAGAAACCAGAAGTATACATATTTCAGGTGAAAGAAGGTTTAAGATATCACTTGGCCCTACCATTCACATAATAAATCACCATTCTTTGCTCCAACTGGTTCTACTGCAGTTCACAAAGATCACATTTTCTTTATAAAAACAAGTGAATTTCTTTCTCAATAAAATAATAATAAACCCGTATTCTATCCAGTTTAAGTCTCTATGTGACTAGAATTCCCAAGGGATTTTGAAAAGGATTCAGGACTTCAAGTCAAAAGGCTCGGTTAGAATTTTGCGTCCATCACAAACTTTCTGGTCATCATTAGGAAAACCACTTGCATTTTTCATCCTTAAATGTAGGGTAAGAATCATACCTACCTCTTATCAAGACCCAACAAGAACATGTGGCTGTGTAAAGGGCTGAGTCAATGTTGATGGTCATTATCATGCAATTTAAGAACTTGATCTTATCAATTAAATGGCATTTGTCACCAAACAAAGACCACTGCTCAACAGCCTTGCTGAAACTTTATTTTCGAGTGAAAGGAATTTGGTTTGCTGTATTTTTATCTTTATTAGCTAAGATAAAGTGACCAACATGCATTCATTCAGGCCACAAAATCATCAGCAGCTGGACCATTCCTAGTTTCCATATCATTCTCTATGAAATAAGGTTTACAAGACCTTGAAGATTCATCAGGCCACTCTCAAATGTTCATGTTTCCTGTGCTTTGAGTTTTTACTGAATATGCTTGATTGTAAGTGATCACAGATGAATTTTCACTCACCAGTTCCAACAACAAAATAAAACAAAATTAACTGGTTTATCCAATGGAGAGGTGATAGAACAGAAGTGGCTTTAGATTTAGTTGTTTAGAAGATGACCTCAGGATTTTGCTTCTCTCCTTTCTAATGCTAATATTCCATTTCTAGTGAGCTTCTTCACGAAGCAGAACAGCAGTCCCCATAAGCTTCAGGTTTGCTTGTCCTTAGAGCTCATGAAGACAGAGAAGACCCTCTCATCCCAGGGTCTAGGACAATCCCCCAGCCAGATTCAGATTGTTCTGCTTCTGTTATATTCCTACACCAGAGACAGGGAGATGGGGTCATATGACTTACAGTCCTAAGCTGTGGGGGAAAGTTTCCCAAAGGGCACTCTTACCAAAAGGAGAGGAGAGAAATGTTGGGTATACCAAAAAAAAAAAAAAAAAGAAAAAGAAAAAAGAAAGAAGGAAAAGAAAAGCAACAGATTTTTACTATGCCTAACCTCATCCAGCAGAACCATGTTCTCTACTTATTGAGTTAAAAAATCTCTCTGCTATACATAAATTTGTTAACAAACTCCAATTACTGAAAAGAAGAGGGAACACACTGACACACATTGAAAATCTACTCTGGTCTAGGCCAATTTCTAGATATTTTAACATTTACAACAACCTAGGTTGTTTTAATAATATCCCCCATTTACAGAGAAGGTAACTGACACTTAGGCTCATTCTGTACCTGTGATCAAACAACCTGAAACTGGCAAAACCTAGATTCAAACATAGTTCTACCTGATTCATTCCACAACGAAAGTGTTATGCTTCTTTTAGCAACTTTGAAGTCAAAGAAAGTGTTGTTTAATGTCTTTAAACAGATGGTGGGCACAACCATATTTGGATGCCTATGTGTATGAGTTAATCAGTCAACAAATATTTGTTAAGTATTCACTACTATGAGTCCATAATATGAGTCCTACAGGTAAAGAAGAGACAAGTGGTCTAGACCCTGCCTCCAAAGTGGTTAAGTTGGAAAAACAAAACAAATATGCATTCAAAAAAACTTTAGCTTTAAACCATATGATACTTATAAATACATTTCAGTGAGACTCATCACCCTTGGGATTCCTGTTTAGAGTGTCATGTCCTGTAGACTGCAAGCTCTACAAGGACACTGCTGCATCGCAGCTGTAGTTTAAATATCTGCTGATTGGTGATTAACGCGGACTATGCTCATGGGAGGTGTCACAGAAAGAATAAGTCTTGAGCTGCCTTCACAAAATAAATAATGTGGGGGTATGGTTGGGGTGGGTTTTTTTTTTATTTAAAAAGGGAAGGCAGGTAGAAAGATAACACTTCACCCAGAAAGCAGAAAACTTGTGTGTGACCTCAGCTATCAGCATCGTCTACATCACCCTGGCTAACCAAGAGGCCCTGAGTCTGTCCATATGACCTGTTCATTGCTACTATAGTCAGCATTGGAAAAGCCAACACATTAAGATTATCCATAGCCAAGGAATCTCACAGAGTCTACATCACTCCCCTGGCACCCCCGTCAGAGCTAGACCTGGTACCTGCAGCTGGAAGACTTGAGGACAGGCTACACCTCTGGAGCTCTTGCAGATATTCCCCAGCACCAGCCTGGAGCATCACAGCCACACTGAGTGGCTAGACCCAGAGGAGCAGTAGCATTTTCAAGTAGTCTGGCTCTCAGGGACTCCTACTTATAGGAGAAGGGGGAATGTACCACATCAAGGGAATACCCAGTGGGACAAAGGAACCCAGAGAGTAGGCCTTAAGTCCTTGATCTTTCCCCTGGTGGGAAGTCTCTTTCAGAAGAGGCACAGCTGCAGTGCTAGGCTCAGCAGAGAAACTCTTAGGCCCTACTCCAAAAGTCAGGCAACCCCGGTGCTCATGAAGGGTCTTAGAGAAGGGGACGTCTTCTCCCTCTCATCCATCACTGCAGACACAGCTGGGGCTTTTCCCATGGGAGCTTGGCATGTGTGCACCTATAGGAAGCCTCTCTGGAATACTTCAGGGTGACTCCATCCCCACAGGAGGCGCACTCTCCAGGTGAAGGCTTGCATGAGAAGTAAAGTCACAATTCCTCTCTACTTGGAACATCAACAGGCTTGTACATAAAAAGAAGTGTCTATCTGATCAGGATAGCCAGAACATTGGCTCAGGGGTGTTTGAGAGGTAGATGGCTTTCCTGCTGGCCCGGCAAGGGTAGGGGTGGGTGCAGTATTTCCCTCTGATAAGGCCTCAGTGCATTTCACTGAGAGCTCCCCCAGCCACCCCTGCCCACCATTTGGTATTGTGTTTAACCACATGCTTTAGCCACATCCTGTTATTACCCATGGACACTATACCCCTATTGGCATGACGCCTGAACTATTCGACCTAGTAAATAAAATAATAGGGAAAGTAAATAAATAAAAAAGTGTATGCCATGGGGGAATGAGATAAGCTTCAAGAAACGTCTACCATTCCAACCCTATTAACAGACTGTGAACTTGCTCACACATTAAGCGTATTGCTACTACAACCAGAAACTGAGAAAGTCATCATACAAAGACTCTCTATAACCAAGGAACTCATACAGAGGCTTCACTCCTGAAAGCACCAAGAGCCAAATTAAGCTACAATAAACTATAAACATTAAAGTCACATCCTTAAGGAGGAAAAAAAGAATTTTTAAAAATACACAGTGAAATCACAAATTCAAGAATAATTAGAAGAAATAGTCTACACAAATGAGAAGGAACCAGAGAAGTAATTCTGGTAATATGACAAAACAAGGTTCTATAACACCCTCAAAAGATCACACTAGCTCCCTAGCAATGGATCCAAACCTAGAAGAAATCTCAGAATTGCCAGATAAAGAATTCAGAAGGTTGATTGTTAAGCTACTCAAGGAGATACAAGGGAAAGGTGAAAGCCAACTTAAAGAAATTTTTTTACATGCAGGATATGGATGAAAAATTCTCCAGAGACATAGATATCATGAAGAAAAAACAATCCCAACTGCTGGAAGTAAAAAACACACTTAGAGAAATAGATAACCAGGAAAGGACATAACAAAAAAGAAAATTACAGACCAATATCCCTGATGAACAAACATGCAAAAAATCCTCAACAAAATACTAACTAACCAAATTCAACGGCACATCAAAAATAAAACACACCATGATCAAGTGGGTTTCATACCAGGGATGCAGTATGAACTACTGGGCCATGCCCTGGTACTGGTCCACGGTCTCTTAGGAAATGAGTCACACAGCAGGAGGTGTGTGGTGGGCAAGTGAGCATTACCACTGAGCTCCATCTCCTGTCAGGTCAGCAGCAGCATTAGATTTTCATAGGAGCTTGAATCATATTGTGAACCGTGCATGGCAAGAGATCTAAGTTGCACACTCCTTATGAGGTGGAAGAGTTTCATCATGAAACTATTCCCCCATCCCCCACTTTCCCCCAGAAAGGCTGGGGATCACTGGTTTAACATACTGGAGTCAATAAATGTGATATATCACATAAACAGAATTAAAAACAAAAAACATATGATCACCTCAATAGAGGCAAAAAAAAAAAAAGCATTTGGTAAAACCCAGCATCCCTTTATGATAAAAAACCTTCAACAAACTAGCATTGAAGGGACTTACCTCAAATTAATAAAAGCCATATATTACAAACCCACAAGCAACATCATACTGAACAGGAAATGGTGAAAGCATTCCCCCTGAGAACTGGAATAAGACAAAGATGCCCACTTTCACCACTTCTATTCAACATAGTACTGGAAGTCCTAGCCACAGCAATAATGCAAGAGAAAGACATCAAGGGCATCTAAATGGGAAAAGAGAAAGTCAGACTATCACTGTTCACTGAAGATATGTTGGTATACCTAGAAAACCCTAAAGACTCCTCTAAAATAATCCTAGATTTAATCAACAAATTCTGTAAAGTCTCAGGTTACAAAATCAATATACACAAATCAGTAGCCCTGCTATATACCAACAATGACCAAGCCAATAAACAAATCAAAAACTCAATCTCTTTTACAGCAGCTGCAAACAAAAACAAAAAGAAAATCCCTAGGAATATACTTTACCAAGGGGGTGAAAGATCTCTACAAGGAAAACTACAAAACACTGTTGAAAGAAATCATAGATGACACAAATGAATGGAAACATAACCCATGTTCATGGATTGGAAGAATCAATATTGTGAAAATGACCATACTGCACAAAGCAATCTACAGACTCAATGCAATTCCTATCAAAATACCACATCATTTTTCAAAGAATTAGAAAAAATATCCTAAAATTCACATGAAACCGAAAATGAACCCAACTAGCTAAAGCAATCCTAAGCAAAAAGAACAAATCTAGAGGCATCACATTACTGGACTTTGAGTTATACTACAGTGCTGTAGTTACCAAAACAGCATGGTATTGCTATAAAAGTAGGCACCTAGCTCAATGGGAAAGAATAGAGAACACAGAAATAAAGCCAAATACTTAAAGCCAACTGATCTTCAACAAAACTTACAAAAACAGAAATGTAAAGGACACTCTATTAACAAATGGTGCTGGGAAACCTGGCGAGCCACATGTAGAAGAATAAAACTGGATCTCTATCTCTCACCTTGTATAAAAATCAACTCAAGATGGATCAAAGACTTAAATCTAGGACCAAAACCCATAAAACTTCTAGATGATAACCTTGGAAAAACTCTTCTGGACATTGGCCTAGACAAAGAATTCATGACTAAAACTCCAAAAGCAAATGCAACAAAACAAAAAAAAATGGGACCTAATTAAATTAAAAAGCTTTGGCCAGGCATGGTGGCTCATGCCTGTAATCTCAGCACTTTGGGAGGCTGAGGCAGGTGGATCACAAGGTCAGGAGATTGAGACCATCCTGGCTAACACAGTGAAACCCCGTCTCTACTAAAAATACAACAAATTAGCCAGGCGTGGTGGCGGGCACATTTAGTCCCAGCTACTCGGGAGGCTGAGGCAGGAGAATGGCGTGAACCCAGGAGGCAGAGCTTGCAGTGAGCCAAGATCATGCCACTGCACTCCAGCCTGGGTGACAGAGCAAGACTCTGTGTCAAGAAAAAAAAAAAAAAAAGCTTCTGCACAGCAAAAGAAATAATCAGCAGAGTAAACAGACAACCCACAGAATGGGAGAAAATATTTGCAACTATACCTTTGACAAAGGACTGGTATCCAGAATCTACAAGAAACTCAAACAAATCAGCAAGAAAAAAATAATAATCCCATCAGAAAGTGAGCTAAAGACATGAATAGACATTTCTCAAAAGAAGATACACAAATGGCCAACAAACACATGAAAAAAATGTTAAACATCATTAATCATCAGAAAAATGCAAGTTGAAACCACAGTGAGATACCACCTTACTCCTGCAAGAATGGCCGTTATTAAAAAGTCAAAAAACAATAGACATTGGCATAGATGTGGTAAAAGGGGAATACTTATACACTGCTGATGAGAATGTAAACTAGTACAGCCTCTGGAAAACAGTATGGAGATTCCTTAAAGAACTAAAAGTAGATCTACCATTCAATTCAGCAATCCCAGTACTTGGTACCTACCTATATTTGTCTGTTCTTTCTTTGCTATTAAGAACTACCTGATACTGCGTAATTTATTTTTTTAAAAAAGAGGTTTACTTGGCTCATGGTTCCAAGGCTATACAGGAAGCATAGTGGGGGAGGCCTCAGAAAACTTATAATCATGGCGGAGGGTGAAGAGGAAGCAGATACCTCTTCACATGGGAGAGCAGGAGAGAGAGAGGGTGAATGGGGAAGTGTTACACACTTTTAAACCACCAGATCTCATGAGAACTATCATGAGAACAGTAAGGGAGAAGTCGGCCTCCATGATTCAATCACATCCCACCAGGTTCCTCCTGCAACAATGGGTATTACAATTCAACAAGAGATTTGGGTGGGGACTAAACCATATCATTCCATCCCTAAGCCCTCCCAAATCTCATGTCCTTTTCACATTTCAAAACACAATCATGCTTTCTCAACAGTTCCCCAAAGTCTTAACTCATTTCAGCACTAACTCAAATGTCCACAGTCCAAAAGATCCTGTACCTGTACCCTTTTGTGTATGAGCCTATAAAATCAAAAACAAGTTAGTTACTTCCAAGATACAATGGGGGTACAGGCATTGGGTAAATGCTCACATTCTAAAAGGGAGAAATTTCCCAAAACAAAAGGGGTGTATGCCCCATCCAAGTCCAAAACCCAGCAGGGCAGTCATTAAATCTTAAAGCTCCAAAATAATTTCCTTTGACTCCATGTCTCACATCCAGGCAACACTGATGCAAGGAGTTGGCTCCCAAGGCCTCATGCAGCACTGCCCCTGAGGCTCTGAAGGTAACAGCTTCTGTGGTGACTGCTTTTATGGGCTGGTGTTGAGTGCCTGAGGCTTTTCCAGACACATGGTACAAGCCGTCAGTGGATCTACCATTCTGGGCTCTGGGGGATGGTGGCCGTCTTCTCACAGCTCCACCAAGCAGTGCCCTAGTGGGGACTCTATGTGGGGGCTCCAGCCCCAAATTTCCCCTCTGCACTTCCCTAGTAGAGGTTCTCCATGAGGGCTCCACACCTGCAGCAGACATCTGCCTGGACATCCAGGCATTTCCATACATCCTCTGAAATCTAGGTGGAAGCTCCCAAGCCTCAACTCTTGCCCTCTGCATACCCACAGGCTTGCCACCAAGCGAAAGCTGCCAAGGCTCAGGGTTTACACCCTCTGGAGCAGCTGCCTCAGACATATTTGGGCCCTTTTAGTCATGGCTAGAACTGCAGTGGCTGGGATGCAGGGAGCAGTGTCTTGAGGTTGGTCAGGGCAGTGGGGCTCAAGGAAGTGGGACACCCAGACCCTGGGCCCAGCCTGCAAATTCATTCTTCCTTCCTAGGCCCTGCTTGAATTACTCCTGAGAAAATGGGTTTTCCTTTTCTACCACTTGGCAGGGCTGCAAATTTTCCAAACTTTTACACTCTATTTTCCTTTAAATATGTTTCAGTTTCAGATCATCTCTTTGCTCACAAATATAAGCTTATGCTGTTAGAAGCACTCAGGTCACATGTTGAATGCTTTGGCACTTAGAAATTTCTTCTGCCAGATACCCTAAATCATCATTCTCAAGTTCAAAGTTCCACAGATCTCTAGGGCAGGGGCACAATGCCTAGAACCTCTTTGCTAATGAATAACAAAAGTGACCTTTGTTCCAATTCCCATAAGTTCTTCATCTCCATCTGAGACCACCTCAGCCTGGACTTCAGTGTCCATGTCACTATCAGCATTTTGGTCACAACAATTTAACAAGTCTGTGGGAAGTTTCAAACATTCCCTCTTCTTCCTGTCTTCTTCTGAGCCATTCAAACTGTTCCAACCTCTGCCCATTACCAAGTTACAAAATTGCTTCCACATTTTCAGATATCTTTATAGCAATGCCTCATTCCTGGTACCAATTTTCTGTATTAGTCCATTCTCACATTGCTATAAAGAACTACCTGAGAATGGGTAACTTATAATGAAAAGAGGTTTAATTGGCTCATGGTTCCACAGGTTGTACAGGAAGCATGGCTGGGGAGGCCTCAGGAAACTTACAATCATGGTGGAAGAAGAAGGGGAAGCAGGCACGTCTTCACATGGGGAAGCAGGAGAGAGAGGGCAAAGGTGGAATGCAACACATTTTTAAACAACCAGATCTCATGAGAACTCACTATCATGAGAACAGCAAGGGGGAAATTCACCCCCATGATTCAATCACCTCCCACCAGGCCCCTCCTCCAATGCTTGGGATTACAATTTGACATGAGATTTGCGTGGGGAAACAGAGCCAAACCATATCACTATTCAAAGGAAAAGACGTTATTATATGAGGAAGACACATGCACACGTATCTTTATTGCATCTCAGTTCACAATTGTAAAGATGTGGAACCAACATAAGTGCCCATCAACCAGTGGGTGGATAAAGAAAATGTGGTATACATACAGCATGGAAGAGTACTCAGCCATAAAAAGGAATAAAATAAAGTCTTTTGTAGCAACTTGAAGGGAGCTGAAGGCCATTATTCTAAGTGAAGTAACTCAGGAATGGAAAACCAAATACCATATTTTCCCACATATAAGTGGGAGCTAAGCTATGAATATGCATAAGCATACAGAGTGTTAAAACGGATTTTGGAGACCCCAAAAGGGGAGGGTAGGAGAAGGGTGTGGGATTAAAAACTACATATTGGGTACAACATACACTACTTGGGTGATGAGTGCACTAAAATCTCAAAATTCACTGCTATATAATTTATCCATATAACCAAAACCCACTTGTACCCCCAAAAGCCATTGAAATTTTTTTTTAAATGTTTAAAAAAAAGGAAGAAAGACACATGGTAGGCATTCTTTAAATGTGGAAAGAATGGCTAAGGGAAGCAAGAATAATGTGAGAATAAGCACAGAGTAGCAGTGAATGTGGTATACATAGGGAAAAGTGAAGGAAAAGGGTGTCCAGAGATGCGGGCCCTCTGTACTGATTGTGCAGAAACCGGAGTTAACTCACAATTTTCAGTGGCACTAACACTGTCAAGTGTTTTGTTTGTTGTTTGTTTTTTCACCCAAGAAAGGAAGATGTTCAGACTACAGATTGTGGTCAAGAAATTATATATTTTAGGTGAACAAACAGCGAGGTTTGGACATGAAGGAAGGCACATACACTGCACAGAGAAACAGCTCTTCCCAACTCTAAAATTTAGACGTTTATTTGGGAAATTTTGTTGGGCAGTCTAAATGGAGGAAGATTAAAACGGACTTGGAAAATCAACAGGGTATCCTGCCTTCATGATGCTGTGAGGCATTGTGCCCCAGAGTGAAAACTGCATTTTTGTGAGTTGGTGTGGCAGGCTTGGAATACCACCTCTTTCAGCAGCTCACTCAGGTCTGGCGAGGGCTATTTGTACCTCAACGAGGGCTTCTCTCCAAGAAAGCCCTGAATCCTTTTCCTCCTTTTTCCTGCAGATTCACTATAGGACACTTTTTGAAGCAAGAGCATGCATTTTCCCCCTGACGCTCTGCAGCGGTTCTCAGAGCCCAGTGTCACTCGCGTAGGTGGGACTGCTCTCAGTTCAGAGAGCCCTGGGACACTTAAGATGAAAAGTCCCTGGAAGTTAGCAAACAGCCATCTGTCACTCTGGCATCGATTTACTAAAAGTGACTTCTAAGGTATTCTAAACCACTTTTAAAAAACAAATTAGTCACTTCGACTTCCTCACCCCGCAAGAGATAGGAAGGCAGCAGTGGAGTGCTCGCTCAGGAGCTGTATTTGTTTAGCGATTAGCCTAGAGCTTTGATTTTAGGGCAAAAGCGAGCCAGACAGTGCGGCAGACGTAAGGATCAAAAAGGCCACCTATCATTCGCCGGGGACGCCTGCCTCCTTACCCTGATAACGTAACTATTTCTCTGCATCGGATTTTAGTTTTTGTGTTTTTGTTTTGTTTTATTCTGTTTAATCACTTCAAGTATCTCATCCATTATTTGAAGCGGGCTCGGAGGAAACGTGCCGCATCATCCAGTCCTTGTGCGTCTGTTTAGGTCTCTCCGAAGCAGGTCCCTCTCGACTCTTAGATCTGGGTCTCCAGCACGCATGAAGGGGTAAGGGTTGGGGGGGGGTCCCCTATTCCGGCGCGCGGCGCTGAGCACTGAATCTTCCAGGCGGAGGCTCAGTGGGAGCGCCGAGAACTCGCCAGTACCGCGCGCTGCCTGCTGCCTCCCAGCCCAGGACTTGGGAAAGGAGGGAGGGGACAAGTGGAGGGAAAGTGGGGCCGGGCGGGGGGTGCCTGGGAAGCCAGGCTGCGCTGACGTCACTGGGCGCGCAATTCGGGCTGGAGCGCTTTAAAAAACGAGCGTGCAAGCAGAGATGCTGCTCCACACCGCTCAGGCCGCGAGCAGCAGCAAGGCGCACCGCCACTGTCGCCGCTGCAGCCAGGGCTGCTCCGAAGGCCGGCGTGGCGGCAACCGGCACCTCAGTCCCCGCCGCGCTTCTCCTCGCCGCCCACGCCGTGGGGGCAGGAACGCGGCGTCTGGCACTGCAGACGCCCGCTGAGTTGCAGAAGCCCACGGAGCGGCGCCCGGCGCGCCACGGCCCGTAGCAGTCCGGTGCTGCTCTCCGCCCGCGTCCGGCTCGTGGCCCCCTACTTCGGGCACCATGGACACCTCCCGGCTCGGTGTGCTCCTGTCCTTGCCTGTGCTGCTGCAGCTGGCGACCGGGGGCAGCTCGCCCAGGTCTGGTGTGTTGCTGAGGGGCTGCCCCACACACTGTCATTGCGAGCCCGACGGCAGGATGTTGCTCAGGGTGGACTGCTCCGACCTGGGGCTCTCGGAGCTGCCTTCCAACCTCAGCGTCTTCACCTCCTACCTGTAAGTACTTCCCCACGTCACTCCAGGAGAGAGACTAAGGGGGGAAGGAAGGTTCGTCCAAGGCGAGGCGGAGGCTCCTCGGCGCCCGCCTGCTCGTGGGGGAGGGGGGCGAGTTTGTCAAGGGCATCCTGGCCAGGCCTGTTAGGGCCCCCAGAGAAATGCACGTGTCTCGGGGAGTAGCGTGCCGGCACTTTCTGGACCCGCAGAGAAATGGCTTCGAGTGCAACCCGGGAAAGCGCTGCTGCGCCGCAGCTTCCCAGTCCAGCGCTAGAAACATCGCAGGGCGAATTCCTGCAAATGCAGGCATTTGCGTGCGGAGTGGACATTTGTGACCCAGAGCCTGGTACCCAAAGGCAGGCTGCCATCTGGTCCCCGCCCCAACCGCCTCTCTGCGTCTAGTCGCATTCCACGAAAAGATGGTCTGTAGAAAGTTTCCCCAAAGGAGAAACAACTTGCCCAGCTCCAAAGGGTTTTTAGTCTGCATCCCTTGCACGGTGACGTGATGTAACCTTTTTGGGTTTTTTTCCTCTTTTCCTCCCTTCCTTCCTCCCTTCTTCCTTCCTTCCCTCCCTCCTTTCTTTTTATTTTCTTTCTTTTTTAACGGCGTGATTAAAATGTGGCAACCACAAACCCCGATTAGAGCTGCCAGAACGTTATCTTTACCTTTGGCTGCCCGCGCCGCCCTTTGAAGTGCCCGCGGCCGCTGTGTAATCTTTAACCATCTCTTCCCCCGGGGAGGAAAGGGGAAGTGGGCTGAAGGCTGTTGGGCTGGTAAACAGCGGCACCGACACCCAAAGGGAGACCTGAAGCTCTCTATCATCCCTGGGGGATTCTCCCACCCCTTCTCTCCCCACTGCAACTTCCAAAGCCCTGAGGCAGCGGCTCATTGCGTAATTTTTTCTGTGGAAAACCCAGGCCCGAAGGTAACAGGTAGTTGGGTGAACGCGGTGACCCAGGAGGAACCCTATTCTCGGAGACCAAGGCGACTACTCTCTCCACCCCCGTGCAAAGCATCTGGGGCTTCATTCCTTCCAGCAGAGAGGCCAGGTTCTAGGCCACTCTGGGAAACAGGTGCTCCTTACCACAAGGTGAAACATTTAGGTTTTAGTTCAAGACATTGCAGCGAGCCCACCCCAAGCCCATGCAGTCCCAGTTTTCGGCTTCTCTGATGTACCTTGGCCGGAGAGAGTTGGGATGTTTGTGAACCAGTTCTTCCATCTGTTTAGTTGTTTTCTGGAGGGAAGAAACATGAAGAGGCTTGCACAACATTTTCCACTAGGTAGTGATTCTTTTTCTGGAGACAGAGTGAGGAAGAAAAAAACATCTTTTACTTGCTTTAATATTGTCTTTAAAGAAAGGTACCATCCTGCTAGATTTTAGGATTGGTAGATGGCAGGTCGCCTCCTCCTCTACCATAAAGCTATTTTGACTGCTTTTTCTTTTTTACCTGAAAGAATGTTAAAACTGTTTCCCCACCAGGTTTCCCTTCAATTGCACTCGTGCATGTGGTAGTGATATCGTTCCAGGAATGGAAATCTCTCCTAAATGATCACGCTCTCAGAATTCACATTTCCTCCTCCTGAACAGCTATCTCTACTACAAAGCAGAATACTCATCCCCAACCACTCTAGTTTAACTGCTAAAGTCAGTGTTGCAAGGATCCCGCGCTCTCCAATGCAGTGAATTTCTGAGACCAGTTTGGCAATTTTGCTTGGCAGCCTATAACTCCTCTTCCCCATCACCCTGAAGAAGTTTAACTGTATGCAAGGGAGGTGTGCAGTACCCCCAAACACTTAACTTACTATTTAAATCATACATTCATTATAAAATATGTTTAAGGATACAGAAAATAAGCTTATGAATAGTTCCAGATTGCTTGCTTCTCTCACTTGAAAGAACAAACATTTGTTAGGCTTCCGTTACTAAAAGTTGGCATAAGATTCTGCTTTAAACCATTTCCCACATACCTCAAATGCATTTAACTGTGTCCTCCATGTGCTCAGGGGAACTTACTGCCACCTACTGCCAATGTTCCCTATCTATCTATAGATAGAACAATCTATCTATCTATATTATAGATAACCTCTTGAAGTTAAGATACTATTAGGAAATTAAGTGCCATATTATTCTCATGTGATGACAGCCTGTACCCTGGCCTAAGAAGACATTTTCCCAGTGCCCTGTGAAATATTAAACTCAGAGTGTCTGTAAAAAGTGATACAGTAAATGTTAAATACTTATTTCTAATGCAACACAGTTCAGGGAATATGAGTGCTGAATATAGAAGTCAGTCCTGAAGTAAATAAGCAATGTGGTGTTCTTTATAATGTGTGATTTCATAATTTGGTGTCCCTGTATACTAAAAAATGCCAGGGCCCATGGGATGCCCTTTGAGCAGGTATTGAGGGTTTGGGGGCTTTGTTGGTTTCTTACAACCAGAGGAACGCTGTGCAGACATTAAGGGTAGATGATGCCCTCTTTTGGTTACACCTAGTATTCTCTGACCATTTCTGTCTTCACTTGTGCAGCCAAAACATAAAAGAGGAATTTTGATTTATTCATATTCAAATAAATGAGTATGTGTTCTACTGATTTTCTTATTTGAAGGAATAACTTCCCTTTGTTGTTGAAAGGGAACACAAAGTTATAGCTCCACTCCACTGGGGCCCAGTAGAAATTAAGCCTTGATGAAAAAGTTGCAGTGTACCAAGACTGATGTGGTAAAAAGCCAGAACTACTATCTTTTATTATTTGTAAGAGGTTATCATCATTTATTTAGTCAAAATGTTATCACCCAATCCCCCTCAAAAAAAGAACAAGCATTTCCTTTTCTTCAAACAGATTGATGATGGCAAGTTCCAGCTGTACACATATGGCAAGTAGCTGTACACATTTACCACAATCTGAGAGCTGGCTAGTCAGACTTGTAGGTAAAGAAAGTTTCCTACATCTCTTCACAGAATGCAAACACTATTTATGTGCCATTTTGTAATCTTTTTTTCCCAGAAAAGCAAAATTTTAAGCCAGTGCAAATATTAATATTGATTCTCTTTTCTTACTGAGCTGCCTTCCACAGTAGGTCTTTAACTGGACCAATAAACCGAGTGAAAACGCTGGAAAAATCTCAGTCTTCATCTCTTCTCTCCCCCTGCTGCCCCAGCAAGTGGTTATGGGCTCTGATTTTACTAACAGGGGCTAATAAAGTTTACTTAGCAGAAAATAAGGAACACACCAAGGTTGAGATATAAAAGCAGACAATAATGGTTTACAACATTTAATACATCTCTATCTACCAGTTGTGATCTGTCCTAAATAAAGTAGTTCTAACATCTAATCTTAGTATAGGTAAGTTATTTTAATGCATCAAATGTGGACATTTTTATTAATAGGGTCTTAAAAGTAAACTCCTCTCTGCTACTTTGATGTGTCTGTCATCTAGTTAGTGTGACATTCAGATAGAAAACTGAATCCTAATGAAGATCCTAATATAATAAATATACTTTTCTTTATTGGTCCAGAACAGCTATTTTATTTTAAAAAGAAAACTGAATTTTTCTTTGCTGTTCCTTAAAGGCATTCACATTTCATCCACAAGCAAATGTATGTTATATAAACCAAAGGGACCAAGAGAAAAGATTTTTTTTTAATTATATGTAGTTTGGTTACTTTTTCATATGTAACTTTGAAACAAAATTTAATTTTACACATAACTCCTGAAACTAATGTTAATAAGAATGGAACAAAAGCCACAATTAGTTAAATCAGGCACCGCCTTAATATCATAAATGTGTTTTAAGTGTTTAAGATGCAGTTTCAAGATGAAAGATCCTTTTTAGGATCTTCTTTGAAAATGAGTTAATATAGTTCTGCTTCTCTTATCTTAAATAAAAGAAAATGTACTTTAGAAATGATTACAAAAATAGTAACTCTTATAACAGCCTTAACATTTAGATCAATTACAAACATTATACAGTTTGCTTTAAAATGTACTTTTAGAATTGTTTAAAATATAATGACGCCAGTAAATTTTCTTCATTTTAATGAAGTTCTTTCTTTTTCTCCAGGATTCCTGGGGATTTTTTCCATAGTGTTTTTGTTATAGGGTGAATTATTAAAACTAACTGATAATTAGTCTAAGTAATTTTTTAAAGTAGTGAGCTCATTCAAACAATTTTGTGGCATAAATTTAAAATAAATATTTACTGAATATATTTAACATATGCATGGCAGAGTTGGTGTGACAAGAATGAATTTTTACATATAATAAACATGATCTTCAGTTTTTTTCTTTCTTCCTTATGCATTTTCCTCAAAGTAAAGGAGTTCTGATGTAGCAACAAAAGGTAGCAATCATAAATGAGTTAGAAGATTGGAATCAAGAAATAGCCTGTGTAGTTAAACAACATCATGTTTTGATAATAGACCAGTCACACTTGGGTGTGTTTAAAGAAGTTTAGAAACACAAAACTGGTCTACGATTTCTGAGAGTTAAGTATTTTATCTGAACTATTTTATTGTTTTCAGTTTTCAAAATATATATCTATCAAAGGCATAGAAATTTCAGACCAAACAATTAACCCAATAAAGCTATCAAAATTAAAGACATTATAGAATATTTATAATTTTATAACTGATACTTAATTTTGACTTACCTTAGCAAAGCATTTTTTTATATTTCTTCTATCAAATTCATGGATTTAAGTCATTTTAGCTACAAATTTAAGTATGTTTCTGAATGATCTAAATCACAGGCCATAAGACAGAAATGAAAAACAGTAGTGGGTTGTCCAATGAGCAATTTTGTGAAGTAATGTTTTTGTTTGGTTCAGTTATTATGCAAATTTAGAATAAAGCTAAATGGCACATTTTCTTCTAAACACTTCCCCAATAGATACTTCTGGTAAACTGAAGTCTTCATGAGAAGACAAATTCCTTCCTATAAGATTCAAATTCCTCACTCCAGTTGCAATATTTTCCTTTATAGAGCCTCATTTTGTAGTAGAGAGATGAATCAGACTGGCACTAAAGCCACAACTGGTATATTACAAATAAAATGAGCTGAGTATCTAGTCCTGTTGCTATTTTTGATGTATCTTGGTAGAATTTCACTTGTTAAATCGGCCCATGAGTTCTAGCCCACTGCAACTCTTTCATTCCCAGATCTGTCAGCTTTAATCCACACTTGAATTTAACCATTGTAAATAACCAACTACATGCCCAATTTCACCTATGGAACTCTATGCCAAAAGGAGACATTTCATAGTCTATAATGTGGAATTTTTAATTAAATTCTCATAATTCAAAACTGATTTTGTTATCCATAAGTTATATGGTGGGAAGCAGGTCCGTTCCTAAAATCTGTGGCATTTTTCTGTTTAATGGATTAAGCCCAATGGGAATGCCTGGCTTGAAACTGGAACGGAGAAAAACGTTAGTCATTTGATTTCAAGAAATGGAATAATATATCTAGTGGTAATGCTAAAAGGCTCTTAACAGGATGTTAGCATTAGTGGAAAACTATTCAAAAGATGTTTCATAAGCAGAAGTGCTTCCGTATATCCTCATGTATTACTTCTCTTTTTAATGTTTAAGTCTGGAATTGGAGACGCTGAGATTTACTTGGAGAGTATGCAAAGGAACCAACTCCTGACCATGTAAACAACTTCCTGAAAGTCAGATGGAATAACACCCTAGGGTTTCATGGTGGGCTCTTTCCTTCAGGGCTTATTCTTCTTCTTTGGCTGTGAGCTCCTCCAGGGTAGGGCATTTTCCACTTTATATCCCAAGTGCCCATACCAATGCCTGGCTCTTAAGGGAGTTCAGTAAATACCAGTAATGTTGAATTGAGTAGAATTGGCTGAACCAGCTGCTGAAATCCCTGTGGCTAATAGGAGTCAGAGAAAGACAGGTGAGAACTACTAGTCCGCAAGTACAAACAACACAAGGCCACTGGCCACAATTATTGTCCAGCCCCATTTGAAATACAGCTGAATTGTGTTCAGTTTAAATGATGCAATGAGTTGTTTATTTTAACACATGCCATGATTTACATGTATGAATTACTTTATTATTGTAATAGCAATAGTCATAATAACTGATAGTTGTATTGTGTTTCCTAAGTGTTCGGCACTAAATACTTTACTCAGTCATAGGCCCCACAAAGGTACTAAATACTTTACTCAGTCAATACCCCCCTTGTGGTGGGGCAACTTGTGACGTTAGGAATGATAATAGTACCTCTTATTAGGTAAGCTTACTGTAAGCTTATTTCAAGTATTTCCATTGCTCAAAATATTTTTGGATTTCCTTTGAAGTTATCTTCAGGGCCAGTTTACAGCAACCCAAGAAAACAGGCTTTCCAATTTATACTTATGCCTTGTAATCATTTTAATTGGTGCTGAAATGTTTTGGCCCATTTTTCTTTTCAGGAACACAATTTATGAAGCCCTAATACCAGAAATATTTTTTCAGGGAATTCCAGAGCAAAATGCAGTTTTCGATTTTCCAATAATGTGAGCATTACATTATATAGTTTAGGGCCAATATTACAAGTTTAGTAGACATCTTTTTATATATCCATTTTCTTACTACCACAGAAACAATTTTTCTTGTCTCCAATTCAGAGATAAGTTGCAGTAGCTGCCAGAGTATTGTGAAGAGGGATCAATAGATTAGTAACCACCTAGGCAAGAATAAAACTTTTTTCCTATAACCAGATCTATGTGTCAAATTAAGTAGCTGCATTCTTTGGAACTATTTCTCAGTTCAGACAGACATGAACTTTCTTAACAGGCAAATTCTATTTGAGCTTGTATTCACCTTTAAAATGGATGAGATGAGATACATTGTTGTCACGAAGGTATCAGAATGTTATTCATTTGATTCACAATAGAAAATTGTTTCAAAGTTTTATCAAATCCCCCAACGTATTTTTAAACTTTGCATGCTTTGACAATTAGTGATACAGACTTATGTGTCAATTAGAAATCTGCATAAGTCATAGAAAAGTCCCCTCCTTCAAATAATGAAAAACCTTTTCTGAACTATGCATTTAATTTCCTCAGTCCCTTGATTCAGCTTATTAACCTGATATACATTAATCATTTATCGTATTACAAAGTCAACAGAAAAAACAGTACTGATGTTTAGAAAAATTAGGATATATTTGGGGTACAGTCTCTAGAATGTTTTAAAATAGTACTCTCATACTCCAGCTTTTTACTGACTTAACAATTTATTCAACAATCTCTAATTTTCAAATGTCCTATTTTTTCTATATGCACATTTTCCACACACTCATTTTATCCTTCTTGCCTTCAGAAGGAGTGTTTGCTTCTTCTTCAAACAAGGACTGTGATGGCCAAGGGGGAAGAAAGTGTCTCATGCACACTAATACACACACCAACAAGAAACAATTCCCTTTGTGCCACTTGCTTGGCAGAAATGATACAAACGTTGGCAGGGCATAGCCGTGAAGGGCCGACCCTTTACAAGGGAGAGACTGTGGAACTGGCTGCTTGAAGGCACCTTCAGTTCGGTTCAGAAACTGAAATGCAGAAGACAATCGTCCTGGCAAAGGGAGCCCAACTCCAGCTGAGAACGCGTGCATGGAGCTGACCTCCCTCCTCAGCCTGCCAGGCGAAATTAAGCTTTCCTCAAGTGGTCCCTTGTTAGCCTGTCCTTTTTTCCGTGTTGCTCATCTTTCACAACTAGAAGCCAAGTGTTTCAAACTGTTCCTCAGTTTGCAGCCAAATTCCTTTATTTCCCCCTTCCTCCTCCTTGTCTCCCTCACACACACACAAACACACACACACACACACAAACTGTGGTGACTAACCTTACATGCGTGCCTTCTTTTCAAAGCCTACACTGAGAAAATAACCTTAGAATATTTAAGTTTCACTGAAACACTGGTAAATACTTTTGTTCTCCTTTTTTCTTGAAACCTTGATTAAGTGGAGCAGAGACCTCTACAAAAGATGTCGATTTGTAAAAATAACCTTTCTTTGATCAAAAAAGCCACAAAAGTGTACTTCTCAGGAAAGTAGAAAACCACACATGATCTCAAGTGGAAAAAATATAAAGAATTTGCTGAATTTTTAACCTTAGTACACAACAAGGATATTATTTTAAAGTTGGTTGGTTAATGTGGGCTGTGTTAGAACTTCCAATGTGTTGTGTTTGGGTTGATGCAATGTTATTTTAATGAGTTTATTGGTTCGATGCACAAAACACCACATGGTGCTTGAAGGTTTTAGGTTATAAATTTTCTCGTGAGGCACTTACTTGAAGGAACTCTGTTACATAATCAATTGGTCTTTAAATCTATCCGCACAAAATATAACCTTTCAGTTTTTTACATATGTGGTTGTTATTATGTGATTATGAAAACCAAATAAAAATTTCCATAGATGTTATATTCCTTAATGAACTATTTTGTATATATATTGAAGTTTTCACAATAAACATTTATTTCACAGTATTTGTTGAGTGAATCTACAAAGTGAATTTGGAGTCTTCTAGTAAAGACTGAGAATAAAGGATCTTCCTCTTTATTTTGTCTTTGTACTTCCTGTCCTGAAGGGACCCTTAGCAGACATGCCTGCATTTGGCAATAGGCCTACTCTATCATTGTTACAGTGTTAACTGTACAATAGAGAAAAGCCTAGAAAAAGGATGGCAAGAGAGGTGGAAGGGCTAATGGAAGAAATTTGCTACCCAAGGGACAGTGCTGACGGAACTGAGAGACTGTGAGTTACTGGACTCCACTAGACACCTGTTCCCAGGGGATACGCTTCTCCTGTGTCTCTCTTTGCCTTTCTCCATCCCTCGCTTCAAGATAGTATCAGAGAACTGAAAGGATGCCTTTTCCTTATCTCAGACACTTTTCCCACCAAGGCCGTCAAACTAGAAGATGAAGGGAAGTTTAGAAAAAAGACAGCAAGTGTCCACCTTCCACCTCCCAGCTGCTGGCCTTCCAGGGAAACATCTACTTCCCCAGAGTCTTATAGTCATAAGTGTTAGGTAGATATGTTCTGGTCCTGAATGACTACTACATAGTAATTTGAAGCCCTCTTTGCCTTAGCTGTACTAAAATCTCAGAATATAATTAATTGTATATTACGAAGGAAAGCAAATTTGGGGAGATTTATTTTAATTATAATAAACCTAATTTAGAGCTTGAGCTAATACCTAACTACATTTAGAGTAAATTCTGTGAAGAACTAAAAGGATAATCTTTTATCCACAAATTACCAGAATGACTAAGCTGTATATCTAAGGTCACATTACACAATGCATTGCTAGAGCATTACCCTAATTGCCCAAATAAACAGAATTAAAATCACTTAGATGGGTTACAAAGGATTTCAGTGAGTCAAAAGCTATGGCTACCCAGGGAATTTAGAATGGAAAGAACCTTGGAATTTACCTAATCCAACGTCTTTATTTCATAGATGATGAAATTTTATATTCATAAGGGGTTAATGACATTCCGAAAATCACGCAGCTAGCAAAGACAGAATTGGACTCCAGATCTCCTGAAAACCCCAGCCCAGTACTTCTTCTTGGTCACCTTTATATTTCAATGTCAAATACTCGAATGAACTCAAAAACTCCCAGTTACTTGCCAAATAGCCCGTTGTTTACACATGTTGTGTATGTCCATATCTAGATATATACCTGAATTTTAACAATATCATCTTATTTTGATCCACTGTAAATACAGACACAGTGTCTCTGTATTACCTAAAAATCTGCAGAGCAAAAAGGAACACTCAGATTTAGTTTGAAGAATAATTAAGCATAATTAATTCCCCAAATGTCTGTTCATAGTTGTCATTTACTTCTTTTTTCTTTTTTTGGTAAAAATGGGAGTATGGCTATGTTGCCCAGGCTGGTCTCGAACTCCTGGCCTCAAGTAATTATCCACCTCAGCCTTCCAAAGTGCTGGGATTATAGGCAGTAGCCACCAGGCCCAGCCTCTGTTCATAGTAGTTAAATATGTGATTATTGTAATTAAAATTTCATTTATGACCTTAATTTGATCACATTTTGGTTGCCTTAATGTCTCTTGTAACTGTTCTCTTTCTCTTCTAGCAGTGAAATTGCACTAGTCCAGGGTCTACTCACTTTTTTCCTGGATAACTGTAGCAGTTTCCTGTCATGGTCTACGTAGACCTCAAACACATACACACACACTCCCTACTATCCTGCTACTGTCTTCAAGATGCACCTCTGGTCATGTCTTACCTATATTCAATCCTTCAATGGTGTCGTGTGATTTCATAATAACTTTTAACACCTCAGTTTAGCCCACAAACCAACTTTTTTTGCCTCATCCCTAACCTGCAACCCCTGCTGCCAATTCCCCCTCTCTAGCTTCCTGTTAAAAGAAAAACCTTAGGCAAATTAAACTTAACAGAGTTTAACTGAGCAAAGAACAAATTGGGCAGCCCCCAAACCAGAATAGGTTCAGAGAGATTCTGGTAATGCCATGTGGTTTGAAGAAGATTTATGGACAGAAGAGGGAAAGTGAAGAACAGTGAATGGAAGTGGGGTGCAGATCAGATGGGTTGATTACAGCTTGATGTTTGCCTTATTTGAACAGAGTTTGAATAGCTAGCCATCTTTGATTGGACAAAACTCGATGCTTGGGACAAGAGGAGGTTACAGTCTCTTTTCACATCCAGTTAGGTTGCAGCTTACAATGTACGGAGGAACTTTTAGGCCAAACTAGAATATGTAAAGAGATAGCTTTAGTCTGAATTTAATACCCCAAGCTCTCTTCTCTCCAGCCATTTCAAACTGCATCTTACAATTTCCCTATTTCATGCCTCCAGGTGTTCACATGTGTTGCCATCTGCTGGGATTGCCTTTCTTCTTTTGCTAACCTCTATGAGGCTTTCCATACTCAGCTCAAATGTCACCTCCTCTGGGAAGCTTTCTGTAACCCCACATTTTAGAAACCTGTCTTTGATGCTCCCACATCATGCTGAACCCACTTTGATCATAGTGCTCACCACACTTGATCACCATATTTCATCTACTTGTCCGTTTCTACTACTGGACTATATACCCCTTGAAAATTGGATCAGAACACAGAATTCTTGTATATTGACCATGTTTTTCATTTTCTCTATTTTATGGTGCTTTGACATCTTGGAGACTTGCTGCTCCTAGAGAGACTGCCCCTCCTAGGACTAGGGAATTCCTGGAGATAGCAAATGATTTTCTTGGGAGTGCACCTTTCATATGCAAACCAACCAATCCAAAATCCACACCCCTTCAACCACTCCCTTTCCCAGGCTCTTTCAGGGCTCTTAACTCTAGGTCAATATTCTCCTATTCTACTCACTCCAAGCTCAGATTTCAATAAATTGGGATAGCCCCTACATCCCACAGCACACTGAAACTATTCAACTAGCCAATCCTAAACCTGCTTACCCTGTCTTGTCCATTCCTTCCCGTGGAAACCACAATAAAGGACCTTGCCCATGCTTTTCTTCTGCTCCTTCTGTCTCCAGACTGAGCCCAGAGCTTTCCTGTGTGGCTCTGCATGGAATGGTGGGCCCTCTCCTCTTGGGAACTGTGAGTAACAAACTCCCTGTTTAATGGCAGTCACCTCCTGATCTGTTGGCCTCATCACACCTGAATAATATTAACACCTACATTTTAAAACACCCTGTATCCATGCATGTCTGCATCTGGGCAACTTCAAAAGGGCACGTAGCCCAGGCAGACTTGAAGGACAGTCAGCACAGTTTTCTCTCTGGAGGGCACTCTTCTGTTCCCCTAAACTCTACGTAAAACTCAAACTTTGTCCACATACCTAAGACATAAGATGCCATTTTCTAGCTACAAAATGTGCAACGGAGTGAGACTACTTGATATAATTTCTGATATAATCTTATAATGTGATGACAGAGAGATTCTTTCCTCTAAATTTGGCAGACTGATTGTTTGGAATATCCCAAGACAGAGGGAAAAAAATTCAAAAAGTGCTGTTGATGCTTTTACACATAGTTCCTCATTTGACCCTCCTAACAAACAGTAAAATAGTTGTTACTATCAACATGAGAACATTTCTTGATGACTATTGCAGCCTTATCTTCAGTGACCTTGACAAGTTACTCAATGCCTCAGTTTTCTCATATGTAAGATGGCAATAATAATGACATCTACCTAACTAAGTTGTTGTGGAGACTGCTGAGATAATGCACATAAAGCACTTTGCATGGCACCTTACTTATGTAGGATGCATTAAATGTTAGGTGTAATTATTTCTGTTGATGATGGTGCAGTTATTATCACACTAAACTCATGCTTTTCAAGTATGCCATGTTGTCTGTTACTGTTATTCCCTAAATTAGCTAAATTAATTGCCCTGAATGTTTAAAAGTATAAGTGTAATTTTCATTAAACAAGATTTCTTAATGTTAAAAACAAGAAAAGAACAGCAGAAAGGCACCTACTAGGTAAAGAACTAGAGGAGAAAGAAGGGGCATCTTCAAATGAATTTGGCATCACCCAACAACTGTTATAAATAAAAATATTCTAACTTTTGTTTCTGATCCTTGGTATCAAATAGACAAAAGATTATGAGTTTTAAATGAGGTTTCATATTTGCACATGAGTACGTAGCATTTTGAAGACACTGCACAAATCTCCAGGATAGCTGAGGGCTGAGTGAACACTTTGTCACAGAGAGTAGGCTGATGGCACAATGTTAGGAGTCTACTCCTCAGATAGAATTTAATGAATGACCCAGAATTTGTAGTCCTGGGTTTGAATTGCTTTTATCCTTTCCTTTTTTTTTTTTTTAATCTCATCCACCCTCATGACTTTTTCTCACTGTGAAAGAAAAATTCAGGTTGATAGCTTCTTGTGCTCTTAGAAGCACCAGTATCAGCCGTTGATTTGCTACAGTGGCAGGCAAGAGATGATGGATTTCAGGGGACTGAGAGAAGGTTGGGAATTCAACCTTCCTTCAGAGCCAAAAATACATTCAGGAAAACCCAAGATTTCAACACAACAAAAATGTGTTTCTTTTTTTTTTATATATTAACTGAAAAAATAGTTCTACTTTAAGAACAAAAACTGATTTAAAGAATGGGCTTGTGTCTACCTGAAAATACATCCAAAATAATCTAATTTTCATGAGGAACCTCAGTACTCATCTTTGATAAGAAGCAGTTGGTTCAACATAATTGCAGGAAGGATCTTTCAGTCAGTGATGGCGATGAGGCTAATATCATTCCCTGAGAATAGTAGGTATCAATGATGTGAATCTGTGTAGGAGAGGAGATTCAAAGTTAAATAGGGGGTCAAAGTACCACTTGGACTTGTGTTTCAAGCAGGAAGCCTCTGGAATTAGGTCCAGTGATCCACAGGGGAGAAGAGAGATAGGTGAGCAGTTCTTGGAGTAGACAGTCTTTTAATCCTATTGGATGAGCCTGTATTACTGTCTCTGCAGATGTTCTATACCCTTCTGCAAAAGAGGCAAGCTGGCTTTTCCCATAACTGATGAAATCAAGAGAGCAGATCTGAAAAAAACAAGGGAAATCTCCTTATATCTTACTACGTGTAAAAAGATGATTCTGGAATTCCCGAGTGCCTACTGAATTAATAAACCAGGAAGCTGATTTATTTTACCAGTCTAAATCCAACATGGAAGAAACCGTCAGACATCTACTACGTGTCATCCAGCAGTACAGATTGGAGAAGTAAACTCTGTCAGCCCACCTTTATCAAACAGTGTAAATAATCACCAAACCAAGGGAAGCAGAAGGCAGCAAAAGTCGAATAATTTCCAATGAAGAGTCAGAGGATCTCTCTCAGACAAAGGGAAATCCTTCAAGTGGAGAGGAGATGGTAGGAGGAAAGTGGCAGCCCAGAGGAGATGAGACTGTGGCAAATTAGAAAGAAATAAAACAATACCCAAAGGAACTCAAAGGAGAGGTGAAGTTCAAGTCAGGGAGAAGAGTAAGTCAAGAGGACTACCTGCCAAGCATAGCACTGAGCTTGGTTACTGGCTCCACTGTGGAGCTGGCTCACCCCATGGGTTGAGTACAATCCTTCGAGGTATCCACAAGGCACACACACACGTGCACAGACACAAACACACACACACACACACAAACCCCACGGCCACATCTCTGCATATACACAAAAGAACAAGAAAAAAAAACACTCATTGTGGAAATACCCTCAAAATCTCAAAATATATATCTAACCTATAGGATAAAGCAACTGGAATACTCCTGGGAACTGGGAAATGATTATCACTATGGCGCAGGGGAAAAAAAGCAAACAAAAAACAAAACCAAAAAATGCAGGAGACTAGTACACTAGATTAGAAGTCCAGGTCTATAGTTCTTAAACTTGCCAACACATTAGTTCCAACTGGGAGCTAATTTAACCATCTTAAAGCCCAGATCCCACATCAAACCAACTAAATCACAATTTCTGAGGGAAGGAGCTAGGCATCAGAATGTACTTTAACTCCCCAAGGCAAATTCAATATGCGACCAAGTTTGAGAACCACTGATCTGTGACCAGCTACCCCACTAATCAGCCACAGAATCTCTGGCAAGATGCATATCCTCCCTGCCTCAATTTTTGTATCTGTAAAATAAGAGAGGTGAACACATGTTCTGAAGTCTCTCCTAATTCAGTCATTCTAGGAGTCTACCAGCTTGACATTGTGTGTATTGCTATAGGGCAGGTGTAGCAGGATTGTAGAAAATGGGAGGTTTCCACACACCCACACCCACTCCCATTTTGGGCAACAAATCTGGAAACATTGTTTACTCTCCTGCCGTGAGTATTACTTAAAATGACTTTATTTGTTTTACAGTTTACAGAGCCTCTGTAGGTAGCCTCAGGAGCCCATTCATTTCATTAACATTAAATCAACAAGCAGACCTTCTTTCTGCCTCTCTCTAGCAGGATTAATGGATTTTGGCATGATTTGTGCACCTAGCAGCAAAACCTCGTGCTGAGAAAGCTAGCAGGCTTGACTAATTCCCAGTAGTGCTAACTTCATAAACTTACTTTAAGCTTTTAACTTTGACTAAAGATTAAAGGTAATGACTGCACGCTGTTGTTTGGATGTATGATACTCAATATACACAAAAAATTATACAAAATGACAAACTATTTGATAAATTAACATTGTATATATATGTGCATATAGATATGGTTTTTATGCTTATGAAAATACTCAATTCTGTATATATAAAAAGATCCTCTAAAACACTGAGAGATTTATGTAATAAATAACCATAGTAAATAGAGTATTGACAAATGTATTTGTAAATTGTAAGCATAAAAATTTATGGTTAGAATATTATAATATACTGATAGAAGACCCAGTTTCACATGATGGAACATTGACTATGAGAAATTTTCTAAGAAGCAAAATTATTCTACTCTATGAGACCAGTTATCACCTATAAAGCATTCCCACACATGACTATGCTTATACTTTTTTATTCCAGTCTTACATTAAATTCAAATTTAGATAAGTCCACATGAAGACGGGGGAGAAAAGGAAAAAATACAATATTTCCAGCCCATCTGACAAGACTACATAAAAAGCTTTTGATCAAAGGGTCTTAAGTACACTTTACTGGTGTGACAAACAACATTTTTATCCCTTTATTAGATTTATTTTTCTTCTGAAAACTGCAGTGACCAGGGTATGGTTTGTGAAAGAAAGCTGGCAGGGTTGTGTTCTTTGATTCCTAATTAACACCTTCAGTCTCAAAAGAGAACCAACAGAAATACCATAAAATGTTGCAGCTGCATTGTGATTCCGCTTGGTTGGTTTGTTAAAAGTCGGCTGGGCATTGGCAGCTGCAATAAAGGGAAAGCTCAATGGATGTTTTGTATTGTGCCCACTGAAGTGAAAGAAGGCAACCATTTTATTTTTCAAATGGGCAGCTGCAGAGGGAGGTTTAAATGGAGCTAAATGCAAGATTTACTGTTAATTTATAGTAAATAAATAAAGAAAATAAAACCTAGCTTTCCAGTTTTTACAGTCACAGAACAGACATTTTAGCTAGAAATTATTAAGGACAATCATTTCAGAGCTTTTTAGCAACCAATTTGGGGAATTCGGCAACAAGGAATAGCATTCATTTAAAATCAAAATAGCCTTTTTGAAAGAGCTGAGCAAGCCAAAGCTTTAGAAGCTGACATTTCCACTTTGAAAGGTAAAGATATATCTTTTCTGTCTTGGGTAACGTAACTCCCTCGTCCCACTTTATTGAAACCCTAAAATTTGTTCAGATGGAAATTGAATAAGATTCCATACACCCCCATCTCACTTTTTTTTTAAGAGCATGGAGTTGAATTTTGCCTATGGTAGGGGAATAAAGGAGGCATTTAACTTTGGTCAGATAAATCTCACTCACATTCAAAAATGCAATTAAGGAAATATGTAAATCTAGATGTTTCATCAAATGCTAGCTAAGGGGTTACTAGTTCTTTTCGAACACAATGACTGAACTAAAGAACTTTAGTGTCTGTGTAAGAACCATTGTCCAAGCCGCAGTCCCTGTTGGAAACAGAGTCCGGCCTGGCCGTGGGAAATACCTACATATTTGACACAGACCCTATTTCTGAGAGAAAGGGGATGGAAGAGAAAGTATGGAGATTTTACTGTTGCATTCTAATCAACCATGATCTGCCTAATTTGCTTTGATCAGGAAGATAAACTAATTTTTCTATGGGCTGGTTAAAAGTAATTAGCAAGCCAAAGCTTTCATGTTATTTCAAAAGAGCTAAAGTAAAGGGGATCAGAAATTGTAATGCTGGGAGCTAAATACATCTTTTCTGCTCATCTAAGAGCACTGTTCATTCAAAATAGGATACTGACACAGAAGAGAAACTCCAGCTAAAGATAGTTTCATGGGCTACATAACCATTGTAAATCCAGGGATTTACATAGTTAGTGCTATGTAACTAAACAAGGTTACCAAAGGTGACTTATAATTGGTGTCTGTGTCATATAGTCCTGCTGTTTTGTGGGAACACCTTTACCTTCATGTAAAAAGGTGCAATTATTGTCTGGTCCCAAAGCATTGTTGGTTTTTCCCTGAAGCTCAGCCTTTCACATGTGAGTTGTTGGAGGCAGTTGCCTGTGTTTATTTGAACCCTAAGCTGTTGCTGCTTCTCTCATGTACACAGACCCAGCCAGCTTGGGATCCTACAATCCTGGACATACTAGAATGGGAACTAAGATCAAATTGAAAAAGTTAATCAGGAACCTGACGCCACAGATGCTTCAATTTCACAGCCTGGTTCATGGTTTTTGTGCCAGTTACCAACTTCAGTAGTGCCGCCTCCTCCTTTCTTGTTTTTTTCTAAGCTCCCAAACACATGTAGTCATTAGATGAGAAGGAAAGATTTTGAAATATGGGATTTTGTTTCTTAAAAAAAATCTACTATTTAGTGTTAGTTTTTTTCTTGTTGATATGACCTTTGCATTACTTCCCTTTTCAAACTGTTGTAGTAGATATGGTATCTGTAACCCTACTGTAAACTTAATTGCTTTTTTGGCTACTAATCTCCTGTGCTAGGGTTCTTAGATACCAAAGTGTGTATTTCAAGTCAGATTTAATGTTCCTTATAAAATGAGAAGATCTTTTAAAAGGGCCTCTGTGAGGTTGGAGCTCAACAAGCTTCAAGGTTATAGAGAAATTATTACTGTGGAATAATTCTAAAGGAAACTAGAGAATATTTAAAGACCAATATTCTACCTTACATTTAAAATTACTTAAAATAATTGGATTTAGTTTTCTGATTTTTTTCTACTATTTTTTGGAAAGCTGCAGTCAACAAACATTTTAACTCTTCTTTCATTGTTTTAAAAGTCCTTAAGCAGTGTTTTAAAATGTAAGTCTGTTTGTACTTTCTTGCTAGTTTTTATAAAGTCTAGAAAAGATGGCGACTATTATGAGTAAGAAGTCAATCTATGACTGTGGAAGAGATCTTTCATAGTGTCAGCTTCGTGTTCCTGCAAATTTATTCGTTCATTTATCCGTTTATTCACACAATTAATATTTATCAACTGCCCACCTTGTGCTAGATGCTGAGGGTATAGCAGTTTACAAGATGTACACAATCCTTGCCTTTGTATGGCAGCAGAAATTTTTTAAATGCATATTTAAATGTAAATTATTAAGATGAAAGAGCTCTGATGGCAAACAGGAGTGCACTAAAAGAGAACCTGCCTGGTCTTGGTGGTCAGGGAACACTTCCCTTGGGAAACGACATTTAATCTGAAACTTGGAGGATGAGTTAGAGTTAGCCAAGGAAAGGAGAGGGAAGGAGTATTCTAGACTTTCCCATTTAAGTCTAAGCACTGGCTGAATTCTCCTCTGTGCTTTCTGCACTTATAATATATAGGATGACCTAGTAAGACCAGTACGTACCTTATACAAAAGGAGGCCTTAATGCAGTCCCTAAGAGGCAGAATCCTCCTGTGAGATCTGACCTATCATTACTAGGAGCCCTCTCATAAGGCAAAGCACTCTGCAGTTGTGTTCTGATTTCATAAATGTGCCTTCTGCTTTACTGGCTTATAGTTTTACTGGGCATATCTCATTCATTTTCAATTCTTCTGAAATACAATTATGAATTCATTTGTTTGCACCCCTAATAATAACATAAGGAGAAGGTGGTAATCATGGCATATGAGCCTGTACATTTTCCCTGCATTTGATGGGGAAGCCAGAAGCTGAGGGCCAGGTACATATGCGGAGCCCCACTCCCCACTGGAAGTAGAAAGCATGATTCCCTTCTATTCTTCTCTCATTCATGGTAAACTCTCCCAATTTTTGTTCACAAGGGGGAGCTGGCCAAACCTAAGTTTATTAATTCAACTATTCAACTGATATTTGTTCCTCACCTACTATCAGGCCAGTTCTAGACCAGGCCCAAGAAACAAAGATGAATTAAGGAACAGCCTCTGCTCCCTGGAGTTCACAATTTAATTGAGGAAGACAGGCAAGAAAACAAAAGTAGTGTAGTGGTTAAGATCCTTCCTCTGGGATAATCACTTGGTATTGGAATCCTGGTACTGCCCCTTATTTGCTTGGACAACTTATTTGTACTGATAATTTAGAATAATTATTACTCCTATAAATTATAATAATTTATAATTATTGATATTGTTATAAATAATTATTACTCCTCTGGGGCTTCCATTTTTCTCATCTGTGAAATAGAATGTTTGGGCTAGAGCTGTTTCCAAGGGTTATCTGCAGACCACTTAGAACAGTGCCTGGCAGGTAGTAAAGACAAGGTAAGGTTAGCTATTATTACTAACAGAGGTTGGTATAATGTCCTGTGGAAGCAGAGAGAAGAAAATCATTCACTCCACTTGGAGTTGAAAATACTTCACAGAGAGGGTTATGTTTGCCCTGCTCTTGAAGAATGGGGAGGTTTTCACCTAGAGGGATGGGGCATACCCTCTAGAAGTCAGGACCCACATCAGCGCAGGCACGAGAGTGTGAAAGCATGTGGAAGGAAATTTTCAGATTGGCTGAACATGAGACAACAGTGACTGGAAATGAAAAAATGATGAAGAGAGAAATACAAAAAGGATCCTAAGAGTAACAAGGACTCATGGGAAGACACTAAAAGTTTAGTGTGGAGAAGTTGGCTAAACTTACTTCTCAGTTCCAATCATGACTTCTGCCTGCCAAATAAAGCGTAAGGTCCTTCTTCAAGTTTTCCTTCACATCACACCAAGCTTCTGAGGCTCAGGGTTTTCATCTCACTCTGTCATTGATTAACTATATGACTGGCAGGTACCATTTAACTCTTACTGATCTGTTTTGTCTTATACTATCTATCTTCTGCTAAATGATAATTCATCCGGTGCTCATTTTAGTGAATGCATCCCCCTGGATTAACTTTATATACAGTAAGGGATGCTTAACTTGCAAATTAATGCCATGTTTAACCCACAGACATTACGTGTCCCTGAACCGGTGGAAAAGTGGAGGCAGGATCAGACTGGGATTCCTCTATAACTTGCTTATTTTCTCAGGAATCATCCTGCCCCATTCTTCCTCCTCTCCTACATAGTGACTTCCATTTCATCCCGCCTTACACAGCGCCTCCATTTCCTATCATAAAACAGGGCTAGTTTTCTTACTTCTCCACATCTTTGCTCAACCCTTCCCCTGCAAAATAAGTGAATGAATGAATGGTTTCTGCATAGCACTCTCAACTAGGCTGTTATTTTGAAACTCAATCCCACCCACTTCAAAAGGCTTTCAGAAATCATTGCTCTGCTGAGAACAGAACCATGACAGATCTTCCCAGGAATTGCTCCTTATCCACTCTCCTTGCCACAGCATCCACCTTTGGGGGTTATAATCTGTCTTGCGCCTTTTCTGGTAGTAAGCACAGCAGCCAGAAACCACGGTTTAGCCTTATCTAGATCTCCAGGCTTCTGATGACCTGTGTGTCTGCCCTGCCCCCTTCCCTCATATCTCAGAAGGGACATGTTTGCCTCTTTTCCAAAGTTATCATGCATCTATGATCTGTCATTCCATTCCATTTTATCTCCTGGGAATGATAGTTTATTCATTCAGCAAATTTTTATTGAGAATGAGTTATGTAAGGTGCTATGGAGGACACAAATGGAAATATCAGTTAATTCTCTTCCAGACATATGAAATCTAAAATGTTAGTATCATTCCATACTGTATTAAATTTGGCATTTTACTTGATAAAGGGATTTCCATTTGAAGATATCACCATAGCATCCTCTATTTCCCCCTTTTAGTCTATTTATTATCATGCTCCCCACTAGCATAGCACTTGGCACATCTAAGTGTTATATACATATTTTCTATTGGGGGAATGATAGATTCCTCACTTCAAAAAGCAAAGGGTCTTTCCTGTGCTCTTCAATTTCCTCAAACTGTTTCCATTCTGTCTCCTTCCCCTCTCTACCAACATTCTTGAAAGAGAAGGCCATATTCATTGCCACCATTTCATTACCGCCCAGTCACTCTTTCATCCCTTTTGAAATCAGCCTGCCACCTCCACCATTCAACTTAAATCACTCTGTCTTAAATGCCACCAATGACCTCCTACTATCTAGTCCAAATGGCCTTTTCTTAGTCCTCAATCATCCTGGACCACTCTCCAGCATTGCACTCTGATGACCATCCCCTTGTCCCATCTGAAGTGGGGTGAATACTCCAAGAATCCAGCCTTAAATGCACAGGTTTTGTAATCTGCCGGGTGTGAATTTGGCCATGGTCCAAAGCTCAGTTTCATTATCTGTAAAATGGGTTAATAGACCCTGTTATCTGTGCTTGACACATGCCTGCTCAGCCTCCTAATGGGTCTCCTTATCTCCCTCTCATCTCATACATGTGCCACTGCCAAATCAGTCTTTCTAAATTGGATGCTGATCGTGTCACTTCCCTGCTCAGAAAGCTCCAGCAACACCCAGGGATGGGAAAACTCCAAATCCATAGCCCTGCATGCAAGATCTCTACAATCAGCTCAAGTCATACCCAGCTGTGCTCCAACAGCAGGACTCATGCAGGACTGAGAGTCTGGAGAGAGTTTCCTCTGTCAACTAGGCCTCTGAATGGCTGTCATTTAATATCTCCTTATCTAGTGTCTTCATTAGCAGATTGAAATCCTAGGTTAATTTAAAGCTAAAGCTCCTCCTAGCTATAAAATGCTAAGATTTGACCTTTCTGGCCTTATTTTTCCATACTCTCTTCTCAACTTTTCTATTCAGGAAAATTGGACTGGGATCCATTTTTCTAACCTATTTCTGCTTTCCTCCCCCTGTCTTTGCTCTCACCAGTTTCTCCCATGGGCAAAAGTTCTTCCTGCAAGCTCTTCTCAAGTACAGTCTCCTCATCAATGGCTGGGAGTAATCGTCTCACCCAGTAGATGCCAGTCATCTTTTATGGTGCATTCATGTCAGGCAAGTCTCATTTGGACCACTGCAATTTTCTCCTCACTCTTCCCATTGCCCCACTGGTGGAAGCTTTGCACTCTGACTAATTCCATCTTCCTCTTGCCAGTTTTGGCTGTGCCACACCTCACTTAAGGACCCATCATGCTGCAACATTGCCCAGTGCTTCAAATCCAACATCTTTATCCAAGACTTCAAAACACTTCATTAATACATCCCAGATAATCTTAGTTCTCTCATCTGCCCACTGCTCTTCAGGGAAAACTCACACCAAAGTAGTCATATCATATATGGATACGGCATTAAGGGGCTTGAATTTTTAATATTAATTGTGTCGTTAACTAGACAAATGCCTTTACAAATTAGTATAAAAACTTCAACTGTGATTGTATTTTATTAAAAATTTAGTATTATGGTTTTAGCACATTTAGTCACTTTACAATAGATTAAGTAAAATTATATAAATATTTGAGTGCATTTATACTCCAGCCCAGTAGTTTATAACTGGGGCAAAAATCAGAATCATTCATGGGGATTTTTTTAAAGTTCACATTCCTGGGTACCACCTCCAGAAAAACCTGAGCATCTGTTCTTGAACATTGATACAGGTGATTAAGATTGCTGGATTGCACAACTCAAGGAATTTGTGCAGTGCACAGCTCCACAGCTTTAGGAAGTGGCCCAAAGTAGACTCAGACTGTATATTCTCTTAGCTTCAGTCGAGAGGTTTACTTAGGCTTTAGCATTAGAAACATTTGGGTTGAGATCTTAGCTTTGTCACTTACTTGATATGTGACTTTGAACAAATTACTAAGTCTCTCTAAACCTCAGTGTCCACATCTATAAAATGTGACAGTGATAATACTCACTGTAGAGGATAAAATGAGACTGGTTCTACAAAGTACTCAGTACAGCACCTAGCAGATAGCAAACAATCAGTAAATGTCAACCATTATGATGACAATGATGATTATTTAAGTCCGTCTCTCCAAATCCCTACTTGACTAAGTAGCTTTGAGACCAATTTACGATAGTACTACAGAAAATATTAACACAAGGTAATTGATCATTCTACTGTATACTTGTAAAGATTAGTATCTCTGCAACAAACAGCTCTCTTGCCTTTATTATTTATCTACAGGTTATTGGCATATATTTTAGCATATATAAATTATAATATACATATATGTATACATATATATGTGTGTGTATGTATATAATCTCTAGTACATCAAATGACCATGTAAAAGGTCTTGATCCTGCCTGACATTTAAACCAAAAGTTTAAAAGGTGGCCTTTGTCAGTATAGGCAAAAAAAGTACTGTCTCAGAGGTTAGCTGATAACTCTTTGAAGTGTTAATTTTTGGCCAAAGGAATATAGAAACCTCTGCAAAAATATGTTATTGTAGGGTGGACTTAAATGTCAGTTTATAAAAGATTCTTTAAATCATGTATGTTGTACTCCTTCACAATACTTGCAAATGTAATTAAATAATTACTTGTATTATTATCAGCTTAATGTTTATTTCCACGAAAAATATCTCAAAGGAAGACTCTAAAGAGACAGGAACTATATCTGTCTTGTTCACTGTTGAATCCCTTGAGCTTAATACCATGCCTACCACATAATAAGTGCCAAGTAATATTTGTTGAATAAGAGGAAGAAAGGAGGATAGGAGGGAGGGAGGGATGAATCTTTGTATGTCCACATATTTATCACAGACCCAGGAGCAGTGCCCAGAATCAACTTTGAACTACAAGTGAAATATACAATCTGGTTAGGGGTATCTGACATATTCAGAAGTACATGACATGAAATACACTTAATTAGTGTTTTAGGAAAATGATGACTTTCCGGAAGGGTTAAACACAAATAGAGGAGACACAGGGCCACAGGCTGATCTAGAAGATGGATTGAAAGAGACAAAAAAATGAACTGAGTTAAGAAAAATCAGAATTATATCACATAAGCTGCAATTATGGCCCTAGAGTAGACAGAAGGGAAATAATCATAAGTCTATATTAAAGAGAGTTTCAACCGGCTAGAGGATACATCTGTTGTTTGAATAAATACATTCAATATCATAATTGCTTTGATTTTAATAGTGATATTTAATTTAAAATGTCTTTGAACATTCAAAGTTGGCATGAGATTTTTATGTTCAGAAAACAGGGGTGTAGGTTAAAAAAGTTTTCCTGGGAAGCAGACTTGGGGTTAGAGATTTGAGTAAAGAATATCCTGGGGTGTACCTTCAGGATCAAACCTGCAGAGAGATGGAGGACTGAAGAAGGCAGGATTGGGCAGAGGGAGAAGTTAAACTGAGATGAGGTCATAAGATCCTCTGCTAATACTACAGGGAGCTCTGGCATGGAGTGGCCCTTCAGAAATGTCCCTTCATACCTTCAGACCGACCAGTTATTGGAGACAGGCGTCCCCCTCCCTAGTCCCTCCTCGAAGTATGACCTTGGGCAAGGAACCTCTCTTTAATCGTTCACCAAGGCAGCTCAACTGGAGCTCCAGCTGCACGAATGAGAGATTCAATCCTGAAGCAGAGGTAACTGGGCAGCATACCCTAACATCTCCTAAAACTGGTCTGAAAGGATTTAGTTGGGAAGAGGGAGTAAACAGGTAAGACTGCCATCGTTCTTAGGAGAATCATGAAAGTGGACTCACCACAGTAAGGCGGTGCTACTCTGAAAATGGCCAACCCTCAGTAGGATCCTTAAATTATTTCAGACTTTTTCTTTTCCATTTTCCTGCTCTTCTGTTTCAAAGGCTCCTTTAACTTTCTAGTTAGTTCCTTTCCTGTCTTTATCATATGTGTGTGCATTTCTACTGTTCCAAAGAATGTTTATGATCCTTGGCTTTTCTCCCCCTGTGCTTTAAACAAAACTCAGTTTCCTAGTACTAGGATTCCTCAGGGAATTACAGAACAGCCTCAGAATACTACCATGCTAGCTCAACTCCATCTCCCATCCAGCTGCATAAACTTCCTTTCTTCCTGCATTTATAGTTTCCATGTCCATCAGGTAAACGCCTGCTATTTAACACCTGGCAGAAGGATGTTTTTCAGTTTCCTCTATTAGAAACTTACCTCAGGATTCCTTTTTCAGGTAACATAAACTGATTAACTGGAAATGAGAAAATAAGCAGTGTCTGGTAATCCAAAGCACAGAAATTATCAAATGGCCACTTCCTAACCACTCAGAAAAGTCTAAATAAAACTAATTCAGTGAAACAACAGCAGCCACTGTATTTTGTTGGTCTTCAACTGTGAACTCTTAAAAGGCAGCAATTGCACCTCTTCCATACTCCTTTCCATTGCACAATGTCTAGCACACTGTTAGAACTCAATAGAATGAGATAATTTTTTATCCAGCACTGCACCTGGGAAGACTGGCAAAGTGCCACCAACTAGATGGCTGGTGTACTTCAGTGATTCCTGTGCCTTTATGTAGACGTAGAAAGTCATGAATTACACCATCTAGACAGACTGCTATGAGGATTATCCATTGAATAGGACAGTTTTTTTGTTTGTATTTTTAGAATAAGGACAAAATATACTAGCATAATCCTTCTTTCTGAATCAAGAGGCAAATCGAAGGAGCAAGGAGGATTATGAAATTATGTTACTTCTGTATCATCAACTCTGAAAGGGCTTAACATTCCATCATTTCATTTTAGCAAAGATTTTATTTTATTAAACGGAGTTCAAACATTTAAGGTGCTCTTACTAAACTGATAGTTCTTTAGGATTCCTTGCTTGGTAAAATATTAGATGGTGTAAAGTTGTGAGAATATCATGTAAAGAAGTCACCTTGCATTGACTTCTTTAAATTGAATGGGAAGAAGATGAAGAAATGAAAAGTAAATGTAGCAGATTAAATAAAAAATTCACTTTTTTGGGGGATAAAAAGAATGTTCTGCATCTATGATTCTTCACGATCATACTATTTTGCAGTTAGATTCCCTGCCAAAAAAATTGATCCTATAATACATGTGATAATAATTTCCTCTGTCTTCCATGGTTTTTTTTTTTATGAGTAGTAGCTAAGGAAGAGCTGGAAAATTATACAGAATTGAAAACTTAAAAGGTTTTCTTTGGTATCTAAGGTCTGGTTGTCATTTTCAGGTTTTCTAAATTTAAGAAAACTGAGGAGATAGGAACATAACGATGGCTCTTTCGGGAGCTATTTATTTTGTGAAACTGGTAACACGTCCTCCTTGGAAATAGGCAGAATGCATCTGACTTTAAAGTTGTAGTGAATCTTCAGTGATAATGAGAGTTACCAAGAAGTTATGTAAGGTAGGGTATGAATGCTTGGAGGATGAGGAAGGCAAAAAGGCCAATAATGTGGACCAGGTTTTTTTTTTTTTTTAACAAAAATAGTCATCATTTATAATCTGCCAGACTTCCCATATGTTAACTTATTTAATCCTGACATCAAACCAGTGGGGTTTGTTTCTATTCCATAAATAAAGAAATCAGAGAAGTTAAGGAGTTTTCCAAGGTCACAAAACCAATAAATAGTGGAGTGAGGGGATTTGAAAAGAGATCTGTCTGATTCCAAAGCCTGTACTTTCCCCAGGACTCCAAGAGAATTTCAGCTATGATGGCCATTCTAATTTGCTTCCAGAAGGCTGAAGTTTTAAAGTTACTTTAAAAGGTAGTGAAGATAATTGTACATTTGAGAGAGACTTGTTCAAGATTTCACTGATGAGAAAGTGCCTGTGGAGGGGATTTGGCCTGAAGAACTGGGGACATAATAAATACCAGGAACCCAGTACTGAAGATAGTAGGCACTCCCTCTTTGCTGTCATTTTTAACATCTGCATCAGGAATGGCTGGTTGTCATTTCCTCTGTTTCTGATTATCACTATCTTTCTTGGGGAAATCAAAGTTGTTTCATTTGTCTGTTTGTTTGTTTGCCAGGTAGTGTTTGCTAAGGAAAGTATTAGCTACATGTAACTTCAGTAATAATTAGTAATATCAAAAAATATCTTAGAATGATGGTAGAGATCAAAACTAATATTTTCAGTGGACAAACAATGCCAATTTGGCAGGTTGCATGCAACAGTAATTTTAGTTGCCATAATTCTGAATATTCTGCCTAGAAAGTACTTGTTCTTTTCATGTCATTTCCATAGGAATGCTGTAAGTTCTAGAGATGGGTGTATTTTAACCTCATGAAAATCCAAAGTATTTTATTGTTTAAACTTGCAAAGCACATTCCATCTAAGAATTTCACAGAGCCTTATCTGATTCCTTATTAATTCTCACAAAGTTGAGAGAAATGCTTTTAAAAATATTACATAGGCTAAGGAACATTATGTCATATTAATGTGGGATAAGCAGATTGATTTTCACTAAACATTGTGAGAGTTTAAAAGGGTAATTGAATATTTTTAATGCTTTAGCCTTCATCTATTTAATTTGTTTCTATATTTATTTTGATGGCCAGAAGCTGTGCTGTAAATGACAAACTGGTAGGCAAGACAGTACCCAGACAGGTACATGTAGTTTTAGCAAGACTACTGGGACATTTGGAAAAATAAAATAAAATGTTGTCTGTTTTTAAAGGCAACAGTTGTAAAGTTGTCAGTCTGAGTCTCCTATTTGCACTGATTGCACTTGATAAAAAATAACAAGCTGTGACAAATAGAAGGGCAAAGTTTCAGTAATTCACTAAAGAATGTCTCTACCCAAAGCTTTGTGGCAAAAAAATGTCTTGTTTGGGGCACAATTGCAGAGTTGAAATAACAGCCCATGAATACCCTGGAGAAATGACTATGTACCCAAGGTGAATGCTAAAGCCTTCCCTCTTGAATGAGCCTTTTAATCAAGGCATTATCTAGGCTCTGAAAAAGTCTTCAGTGGTCCTACCTAAAGATTAATGGGAAAAGCCGAAACTCTGAGTTGGCCTATTTGCAGAAACAATTTTAAAGATTTACTGATGGTTGACAAATGCCATTTAAGCTTTCAAAGCCAGCCATATGCTTTTGAAAAGGATTTAAAGGAAATCCTCCCACTACAGAAGACAACTTTGAAGGATCTCTGTGGTAGCCTCTTTTTTTTTTTGGTGCGTGGACATGTTGTTGAGTTTTCTCTTTCCTTCCTTTTTTTCCACATCTTTGCTAAATTCCTAAAACGTGGGGCTCAGAAAAGGAATAATATATTTCTGTATTCAGAAGGTACTCATAATTTTGTTTGTCAGTGAGAATTAGATAAACTCTTGCCAAACAATTGTTTATGTTGAAAATATCTTTCTCAATTACCTTTGTATTAATATGAGCTGTAAATAGCCCCCCAAATATTAAAAGTGTAATGTCACATTCTTTGAAAAGAGAATTGATGCTTTCTAAATGTGTTTAGATTTTGTTCAATTTTTATATTTTCGTTTAGTTTAAATTTATGTTTAGTTTTAATGTGGAGATTATTTTCTACTTCCAGAATGACTGTGGGCACCATTTTCCTTCTACATTCATTCTCTGAGCATTTTGCCATTGGTTTTTGGCCAGGTGAATTTATTCAGCCTGAAAAGTAACCGACTTCCAAAGAGATTATATTTAAAACATTTCTTCGTAGGGTAAAAATCTGAATGCAATTTTAAAATATTACCCAGTCATAATGTGGATTAGAATTGCCTCACTTCACACTTTGTCATTGCCTTCTTCTACTAACTTCAGTGGAATCTCGAGGTGATTTCATAAGCAGGGCAAACTCCTGGCGTCCTCTGGCCTGATCCTGGAGGCTGAGATGAGTCACTGTGTGCTGGGCGGGCCTGTCACTCCAATTGCCTGCCTCCGCGTGGGCTCTGGGAGTGGGAATCAGTGCGGTTCAGGAGCAGCACGCTCTGGCCTTGTTTGCCCATTTCCCTGGGCCGCTGACAGTGATCTGACAGAAAGCGACACTGACACAAAGAAGCCAAGAGGGGCAGGAGATGGGGGTGAGGTCAAAGCGGAGAAACTGAGAAAATCCAGTGAAGTGGAAGCTGAAAGGATAAACGCATGAAGGCTTAGAGCCGCTTCTCGGCCCACTTCAGTCGGCCACACCTCCCCCAAACCCCGGAAGAAATGCCCCCACTTAACTGCCTTGGTAACAATTAAAGGCCCAGTGCCATGAAGGAAGGAAGGGTTTTTACACAAGTGCCTTAAATCCCACTGCCTCCCCGCCGCCCCACCCGCCAACACCTAGGAAGTCTTGTAGTGAGTTTCCTGCTCTTTCTTTTAAAAGCAGGAACCTAATGAAGGCTCACCTCTAGGCAGAGTACCATCGCACAACACACATTCCAGTGTGCAGGGCCCATTCTTGTCCTCCCTTCTCACCAGGATTATTGAAGTGACCCCCTATGGGCTGACTGTCCTCTAATTCATTCCCAGGCCACCACCAGGGAGACATTTCTACCTCTGCTAAAAAACCTTCAGTGCCTCCTGGGGGTACCCATACCACCAGCAGTATCCAAAGTGATCTTAGTTGATACTGGGTCATGAAATCTAAACCATCTTATCACCTAAAGGGAAAGTTGCTCCCTTTTCAATTTCCCTTCAGCCCTTCTGGCTTCATCAATGAGAAAGTCTTAGCCAGGGTTAGTTTGTCTTCCACACCTCTGTTGCTCTCACTAAACTCCCTTTTTATCAAAGGGAGAACAGGCTTCAGGCTCAGTTTGACTTGGCAGCAGCTAACTAGGAATATAACTAGAATTTATTAACATTGTTTGGTTTTCATTGTATGTACTTTAACAGTTTCCTTCCATGTATGACAGATGATACTGGTTTTCTATTTACAGGTAATGATGGATCTTTTCCACTTTTATTTAACTTCCCTAGGTAATTTGAGTCCAATAATATATATCCATAGGTCTATAGATATGTCTACATACACACATATATGTCTTTATGTATGTAGATGTGTGTGTATACACATACGTAACACAAATGTGTATAGAATCATATTTAAGTTACTGTCCTTATAGCAACATACTGAGTTTGGGAAACACTAGAGTATGAGATAAAATCCAAACGCAGCCTATAAATCTTGCTATAATCTTACTCTCACCCCATCTCTAGGCAGGCTCAACTTTCTGCACTGCCTCATGGACACCTTATAACAAACCATCTCTGACAGAACATGTGCTGTCCCTGCACATGAGGCCAAGATTGTCTTCCTCACTCTACTCCACCTAGATGATCCCTCTTCATCCCTAGATTAGGCACTAGGCCACCCCTCAATGGAGCTTTTGTGCCCCATCTTACCCATGTTCCCCTCGTCTGAAGTATGCTCCCCTCCAATGAGCTCCCGCAGCATCTTGGTTACATCTTTATTAGAGCACTTACCAAATTCATAACTATTTGTTTGTCTCCCCTCCCCATGAGGACAGGAATGTTGTTCAGATCCCTGACACACCTATCTGGTATACAGTATTTGTTCAGTAAATGTTTAATGAATTAACAAATTCTTTTTATCAGGAAGGCAAATTATCAGAGCTACCTAATAATCAAAACTTTTTAATAATAATATAGTAAATGATTAATAAATAATGAAGTCAACCATAATGGGTAAGAATAAGGGCTCTATCAAAATGTGGAAATAACCCAAATGTCCACCAACTGATGAATGGATAAATACAGTGTGGTATATCTACACAATGGAATATTATTCAGCAATTAAAAGAAATTAAGTACTGATACATGATACAATATGAATGAGCCTTGTGTGTGAGTCTGTTTGTACAAAATGTCCAGAATAGACAAATCTATTCTGACAGAACTAGAGACAGAAGGCAGATTATGTTGCTTACAGCTGAGGAGTAGGAGGATGTTGGACTGGTTAGTGACTGCTAATGGACATGGGATTTCTGGGTGATGAAAATGTCTGAAGTTAGATTTTGGTAATGGTTGGAGAACTATGTGGATATACTAAAAATCACTGAATTGTAATACTTTAGGTGAGTTGTATGGTATATGAATTATAGCTCAATAAAGCTGTTTTGTTTTTTTTTAAGAGTGAGGGCTCTAAGAAAATTTGTTTTGAATCCTCCACAACTTACCAGCTAGTGATCATGGACAGGATATTTAGCTTCTCTGTGACTCAGTTTCCTTCCTATAAAACAGGAGTAATAACAGCCCCCACCACAAAGGATCATTATGGAGACTGAATAGGCCAAGCACAGTGCCTGTGACATAATAGCACTCAATAAATATTAGCTATCATTATTACTAAAAGACTATGTAGTATATTCTGAATCATGAGGGAAAAAAACAACATATTCTAACATACTTGTAATAGTCTTTGTGTCTTAGTGACATGCCTTCAGAATGATAAAATAAACTTTGGGGACTCAGGGAAAAGGGTAGAAGGGCGGTGAGGGATAAAAGACGACACATTGGGTACAGTGTTCACTGCTTGGGTAATGGGTGCACCAAAATCTCAGAAATCATCACTAAAGAATTTATTCATGTAACCACACACCACCTGTTCCTCAAAAACCTAGTGAAAATTTTTTAAACATAGTGATGTGCCTGCAGCATGTATAACATTCTTAGTTAATAAGATTACTTTTTACTTACTCATATACTAATTTTATATACCATGTACAATTCATGACAAAATGCATGCATATACATACATTATAATGCCATTTAAACCTTAGAATAGCCCTATGAGATAACTATTATTATCCCCATTTTATAAACAAGGAAACTGATGCAAAAGGTAACTTGCTCAAGTTTCCATGCCTCATACATGGCAGAACAGAAGCCGTCTGACCTCCAGGTCAGTGTTCTTTCCAGGACACCAGGCTCTCCCCGGAGCAAGTATGCCCACAGATACATACCCAGTAAATAGGGAAATCACTCCAAGGGAGAGCTGCCCCAATAGATATAATAGGTTTCACAAAGCTGTCCTTATTCAAACATATCTCCCACATCAAACAACCACAACATGTCCTCCTATCTTGTGTGAGATTTTACAAGAAGAAATATTCTTTTGAAATGGAAAATAGGCAAAGCCTTTGTTTCAAGAATGTTGTTAAACAAACATAACCTGAGAAAGGATAGGGCTGGGGAATCCATACCACAAGGGTGTGATCCTTGTCTCTCAACACTGGCATTGTAACAGTATTAAGAATACTGGCTAAACAAGAGCTTCTAACATCTGACTTCCGTCACTCTAGTCAGTAGCAAAATACGTGTTACACATGGCATATGAATACCACAGCACAAGTTGATTGTATAAAGCACATTCTATGATCAAAAAGGACAATGCAAACCTAATCCTAAGTGGATAGTAGAATTCACTTGGAATATCTGGGAGCAAACTTTATGGCTTTAGGTTAAATTCTCTCTCCCCAAGAGTGAGTATTCAATGAATAGAGTGATAGAAGCTTCAGTGCACATATACTATGCTATCAATAATTCATATATGAACATAATCGATTTTAGTATTTAATTATTGCTAAATCTCCACCCTCAAAGAGATTACAATCTAGTCTGAAAGATTTTAACGGTGGCCATGTCTTACAGGATCTTACATTCCCAGCACATCATGGATCTGGCACACAGAAGATTCTAACAATCAACATTCATAGAAATGTTGGTTGAGTGAATAAATAAGTGAATGAATTATGATTTGGGAGGAAATTGTGTAGTAGGTTTATAAATTATCATCTTTTCAACACTTAAAAAACTATTCATTATTAATTTGTTGAATGATGAATGGCAGGACTTTAAATGAATTAATGTGACAAGCTGAGTTTTCAGAAAGAAACCGAAAAATGAATGGCGTTTTGGTTAATTTCCACTGCCCTGTCTGTTTTATTCATTAAAAAAAATTTTTAAGTCCGGGCATAATGGCTCATGCCTGTAATCCCAGCACTTCAGGAGGCTGAGGTGGGAGGATCCCTTGAACTCGGGAGTTCAAGACCAACCGGGGCAACGTAGTGAGATCCTGTAACTACAAAATATTTTTATTAAATAAATAAATAAATATAAATATAAAAATTTAGAATTTGGTTTAAAAAGAGGGATAAATTTGCAGTGATAATTTAAGTCATCCTTAATTTTAAGAATATGATTATTCAATTTACCAGATTACTAGTGTTTTATTATTATATATAAAACAAATGAAATTACAGAACAATTATCTATATATCCTTAGATCCTGAAGTAATACACTCTGTATTCATTTGCAATCATTAAAAATTTAGAGTCAGTTTACCATCCTACCAAGTAGCTAAGTAACAACACCTCGCTTTCCCAGAGGTCAGTCTTCTTGCAACTTCAGCCTCTTAAAACAAATCCAAGAGTTGAAAAAGGATGCTGAGTGTCGAATATTACTGTACAAATCTCATGCACTAAAATCTCTTCAAAAATGAGCCCTGGGATCTCTTTCACATCCTATTTGTTTTCTTTTACATATAATCCAGATAAGCTTTCTTATTTGGCTTTTGAATGTACGTTGAATATATATTTCAATTCTATAAAAACTAAATACAAAAAAAAAATCCCTTTCACTTTTCATTGATAACTGCAGGACTTATCAACTAATAACCCAAAAAACAGCAAAGGATAAACAATTCAGAAATTAGAACCAAAAAATAAAGCAAAGCTATCTATCACCATTTGGTGTGTGAACAAGGAATCCCACAGGTTTCACTCATTAGTTTCAAAAGTTGCTCCCGAGCAGGTACTGGTGTTTATAAGATGGTGACCATGAATGATAAGAAAAATTAAAATTCTTTTTAAGACAGTAAAGTATAGAATAAATTACTAAAATATTCCTATACCAATTTTTAACATTGAAAATGTCTTGGCACTTTAAAGGATAAGCTTCAGTTTAGGTGGGAGACCCACACCTACAGAAAAATCTATTTTAAAATCGACCCAGTAAGTGGGGAGAAGTTATTTTGGTATTTAAAGTTTATAAACGGATGGTTTAGTTCCCCAATCTTTTAAAATACTACCATTAGTAAATATATTACAAAGCAACATATGTTAATACTCTCTAGATTATGTCCTTGCCTGTATTCAATTTCACATGACAGTATGTGGAAAAATCAATTTACTTAATTTTAAGCTTGTAGGGCTTCTTTTAGATAATGTTCAAAACTATAAACAATGTAGCAACTGATCGTCTTCTAGAATGAGTCTGATAAAAAGTGAATTATGTAATTCTTGAACTTGGAAAAGGAGGAAAAATACATCATAGCATAGAGTTACTTTAAAGCTTTAATGTTGGCCAAGGGAGATTAAATTGCCTTTGGGGTGTACAGATGCAGAAGATTCCGTTGGTGTGCTTTTCAAAGCAAAGACAGATGATATTAGGAAATAAAGCATGAGGGCTTCTGCTTTAATCTGTCCACATTAATGTTTTGATCTATGACTAATTGGAATTGCAAGTAGGGTTCAAGAAGATTCTCAGCCAATCTGAGGCTAGCAGACGTGTAAGTCTCCCAAAAATGCATCTAGGAAGATTGCTTGACCACAAATGAAAGAACGTGTGAAGAATTGTTCTAATTTAAGCCCGTTAGTGCGTCTAATTCAAAATTAATATGGAATAATGACACAAAAATGACAAAAAAAAATGCTGGCTATCAAGAAAGAAGGAAAATAAACTAAAATATACTATACAATCTCCAAAATTAAAACACTGTTCCCTTTATACGTCTTTAATTTAAAACAAAAGAAAAAGAACTGCCACCCAAGAGATTTACTAAATCCAAAGATGATGTCATTTCCCTGCTTAAAGTCCTAGAGTGGCTCCCAGAGCCTCCAGGATAGTCTGAACTTCTCAACGTGACATATGAGGCCAGCTTGATCTGGCCTTGGCTGTTGATGCTTTTCAGGCCTCCTAATGGGTCGTGTTGCAACACAAGCACTTCCATTCAACTATGCCAATCTATTGTAGTTTCTGCAGAACAGCCTGCTCTCTTACGCTGCGACGCTGTTGTACATGCTGTTCTCCTACCAGAAATGCTTTTCCTTCTCTCACTCATCCCCCCCTTATCATAGCTGATATTTCTTTTCAAGACTCAGTTTAAGTGTCAGGGCCTCTTGGAACCCTAACAAAAGAAAGGTTGTGATTAACAGTTTAATATAAGTAAAAAGAAAATTCTCAGAGAGTTTAGTGGAAGAAGAGATTAATTCCTAATCAGCTAAGATCTAGGAGAGATTTTTATGGGAATATAGATTTTATATTAAATCTGAGAGGACAAGGAAACTTTTACCATTTTTATCTTACTTAGAAAATGAAGATCTTTATTCTATACATCCTTTCCTCCTTGGACGAACCTTGAGAGTTAGCTTGGAGATTCTAACAGGATAGAAAAATCCCTGATATGTTGGGGATTGACACACAGGGTTCCTCTGTTAAGGAAGGTTGTCCTCTTTGAGCAGAAGGTTAAATGGGGGCTCACATATGAGGGAATATTAGGACACTATCCAGCCAGCCAGATTAATAGGTGGACAGTAAATTCACCCAAACCCACCAGTTCCAGTGGTTCACTGGAACACCAACCACTTCGTCTGAATACCAACCTGACCTTACTATTCTTCATTTGATATTGAAAAAGGGCTACTGAAATCCCATCTGCTTCAAGAAGCTCTTCCTAACTAATGGAAAATGTATTGACAGTTTTGTTGACATGCAGTAGTTAAGGACATGTTCTTCATAGGCATACAAACTTCTAAGTGAGATCATTCTGAGTAAATTGCTTAACTTCTCCCCAATGTGTGTCTACTCTAGGGTTCAAGCCTGACTGAGGAATGATCCGTCTACTTCTAGGAAGTATCTAAAAGGAACTGTGCCTAACTGGAGAAGTCTGGGTCAAGGGCAGTGGGATTTGCCATGGTGGTAGCATGGGTGACAGTGGTACCAGTGGAGCCCTGAGTACTTTTTTGTCTCAGATACAAAACGCCAAAGTTAAGCATCTAAAATAGCTGACTGGTGGATCGTTGATGGCATCTTGACACATTACCACAGCCAAATCAGGGCAGGAGAAGAGGTAAACAGCAGACACCACACTATGGTCAAAAGAACTAGTTCTTGGCAGGGAGATGAGTCATTCCAGCCAAGGCTGGAACTTTCAGCATGATTTTGGGAAAGAAATCTGTTGGGAACTAAGTTCCTAAGTGTGACTACAAGCAAAGTTATGGAGAGAATATGTTGTGGCTATTTTTAATCAGGTTGGCATGGATTAGAAAAATAAAACGTTATACCTAAACAAGCAGATATTTGCATAACTGCTATGTGGTCCCAGCTTAAGAAAAATATAGCCGATTAAACAAATGTTTATCTCAAGTGACAGAAAAGTAACTTAAAAAGCATAAACCTACAAAGATAAAGAAAACAGGAAAGAAATTATAGTAGACAGGTACATTAACAAATTTGTGAAATGTCTTAGGAGAAAATGACATGGAATAAGGCAAGAAGCAAGCCAATTCCTGCCATAAAACCCTAAAAAGGGTACTTTGGAAGGTCAGAGTACTGGCAAAAATAGGAAGATCCACTGAAAGTCTTAATAAGAAGCAGTTAAACACATCCCTTAGCTCACACAGCCAGGCAACTGTCTCCTCACCACCCGTTTTCTCACCACAAACAATAACCCTGGTAGAAGACTGGTGATTTACAATCTGAAGACAGTGACTCCTGAGACTCCACACTAAACGGTGCAAATGGATGCCTCTGGGAAATGGGAATCAGGAGTGGAAAGGGTGGGACAGGGACCCAATGGCTTTTTGTTTCTTCATTATAAGGTTTGTAGTTCTTTAAAAAAACATGAAAATGTATACATTTAATAATATAATATATATTATATGTGATAATGTAATATATATGAAATATACTATGTATTATATATGTGATAATAAAATATACATTGTACATATATATCATTTTAACCTAGAATAAAATTTTAAAGAAGTAAAATAAAAGAATGAAAAGCTTCATACTCATTAAACAGATTTAAAACTACACCCTTTTGTATGAATTGATAAAATCCTTGTCTTACTGCTGATAATGTAGTCTACTAACTGCCTTGGAAATTTTTCTTTTTAATAATGGTCTCCTTTCATGACACTAACTTCCAGGGACGTAGTAAGTAGCACTAACACAGCCACACAAGCTGTGCATGCCCCAACTCTAGGGCAGCTGGAGTTGGCCATGTGTCAACTAGTGGTAAATTTCCATGAGTGTTAGCTCTCCACTTCTTACTGTTTCACTTATAGTAATATTTGCAAACTCACTCTCATGGTGGATACAACTCCTTGCCTCTGAGGCTCCTTTAGCGTAATCATCAATATGCGCTTCGACTTCCCACCCATACCTCAGTTACTTTAACAGGTTCATTATAAAGATATAAGCATGGGTCTTCTCCTTTTTGAGATATCCTCATTTTTTTTCTCTTGCATCTTTTCTTAGTTAATAATTGATTTTACATTGGATATCACTTATATTGACATTTTGAATTTCTGATTATATATGTAGTCAGACTTGTTCTAAAAAGACTTTAAATTTTATACTTATTTTTATATTTTCTTACACTTTGTAACTTATTAACCAATAACAGTGAATTATTATACCTTCAGTTTTTGAAAGTGCATCAGTGACTTATTGGCTCTTGAGACGTTTGTCAGAATATAAATGAATGTTCTATGGCAGACGTTAAGGAAAGACAGATGACCAACTTTATGCTTTTGGAAGGCAAATAAATAAGCCATGTTATTGGGAGCTAAAATGAAGTCTTACATATTTCTCAAATTAATTCAGCATTTGGTCTTTTCACTGGTATCTGAGTTTTGAAAATCTCCCTTCTCTAATTGTTGACTCTGCTCCCTCTACTGGAACCTTGGTTAAATTGAATGGGAAAACTGTTTACTTGAAATTGAATAATGTCTTTTCTGTGTTGGTCAATAAGTCCCAGATACAAGTAAAGACAAACTTTAGCTAGAAAATTATTCCCATAGCCTAATTTAAAAGTGCTAACTATGGCATGGGGAAATTTTTGTCTCTCATTTTTCCAATGCACATCAGTATGCGTAGGATTATTTTAGTTTAAAGAAAGGGAATGTTTAAAATAAACACATAGGTCATCAAATACAATTCAGGGGCTATCTTGTAATATTTTATTCTTTTGGAGAATTACATTTCTGTTTTTACTCCTTTGTTTTGGGTTTAAAATGCTTGAAAGCATTGCAAAAATAACAAAAACTCATTAATTATATTCTGGGCACTTCAAAGAAGCTCAGAATACACTTTAAAAGCATTACATTCACATTCTCCATATCACTAAGGTAAGAAAGTGAAGATTATTCTATTTCACAAAGGACATTTTCACTTTAGGAATAAGTTTATGTGTCTGTGCAGGCTCACATACTATTTAATTGCGAATCAGAGTAGAATCTGTGTCCTCTCAATTTGATTTTAAAATACAATCATATTTCTACATTCAACGGGAAATTAACTAAAAAATTAATACGTTTTATTGGCTTCCTTTTATTTTTTTCTATGAGTTGTTCACTAATGTCTCCTTGATAAATAGATAAGCATTTATAATAATTTTTAGAAGTGCATTTTAGCTAACTGTTTAAAGGAAACACAAGGTAGATACAGTAATCTTTAACATCCTTAACCTGCTTGCTGTACTATCCTCCCAAACCCACAAAAAACATGTTTGTTAAAAATAAGCCTCCTAGAATAAGAAAGGAAGGGAATAGTGCCAGAGGATGCAGCATTCATTCAGCTGGTCAATCAACTGGAGTATTTACTGTGTTTCAACCACGTGCCAAATGCTGTTAAAAGCTGGCGATTCAGCACCCCCTTGCCCTTATGGCATTCAAGAAAATAAGGCAGTAAGTAATGAAAGATGTGACCACAAACTTTTCTAAGTGAAAAGAATGGAGAGGAGGGAGGCAGGGAGAGGCAGGAAGAAGAGCAAAGAAAGGACATATTCTTTGAGAGGACATATTCTATATTGGAAGATCAAGAGGACTTATCTGGGGGGGTGGGGAAAGCTATTTAAGAATGAAGAGGAGCCAGCCATTGGAAGGGACGGTGGGGTGCAGATGAGCATTATGGGCAGAAGTTAATGTACAGAAAAATCCCTGAGAAAGGAAAGGGCTTGGGGTGTAGGAGGAACTTAACAGTGGTGGGTATAACAACCAAGGTAGATGGAGGGATGGAGGGACCAGTGGCTCAGGATGAGGATGGAGAGTTAGGCACTGTTCAAGCATTCAGGGCCCTGTCAACCACGCTTAGGCATTTGCATTTCATTTAAGAAAGCACAGGAATCCATTGGAGAATTTTAAGTGGTGCCAGGGAATTATCTAGTTCTGTTTTGGAAATCTAAGTTTGGCTGCCATGTAGAACAATCTATAGAGCGGGCAGGAGTGGAAGCAGGAAGTGGCCAAGCACTTAAGAATGAAGAAGGAGGCTGGGTGCCGTAGCTAATGCCTGTAATCCCAGCACTTTGGGAGACCAAGGCGGGCAGATCACTTGAGGTCAGGAGTTCGAGACCAGCCTGGCCAACATGACGAAACCCCGTCTCTACTAAAAATACAAAAATTACCCGGATGTGGTGGCTTGTGCTTGTAATCCCAGCTGCTCGGGAGGCTGAGGCAGACACGCTTGAACCTGGGAGGTGGAGATTGCAGTGAGCCAAGATCATGCCACTGCACTCCAGCCTAGATGACAGAATGAGACTCTGTCTCAAAAAAAAAAAAAAAAAAAAAAAAAAAAAGAGAATGAGGAACAAGTGGGATGAAGCAGGCAGGCCGGGAGGTGTGACTAGAGAGAATTGGTGAACACTTCCTCTGGACAGGACCTTGTACCAGACACTTGACCTGTAGTGTCTCAAGTCTGCACAACCCCAGCAAAGCCTGGGAGCAGAAGCCCATAGGACAAGCATTCTCCAGATCCCTTCTCTTGAAGAAAAGGTTTACTGGAAATGTACTTCTTGTGTCAATCCGAAGGGGGAAACCTTAGGACCCATTGGGAGAATAAAAGGCAGTCTGGTTTGACTGGAATATAGACTCTATGGAAAGATTTAGAGAGAAATAAGCCTAATCCAGTGGATTAGGACTGGACCTGGAGACTTCAACCAACAGCTGATGAGATCCTTTCAAGTATCAGATGCTGCACTAAGGGCATTTGCCTATGTTATCTCATTTAATCCTCACATGGTGGCATAAAATAAGTGTTACAGTACATTAGGACGTTAAGGCCACAAAAGCATAAAAGTGACCAAGGTCTAACAACAATAGGGTGGCAAAACTGTCATCTGAGACCCTGTTCTCTTTCCTAAATCAGTAACTCATTTTATCTTTCCTCATACGATAGCTAGATAACAACATTTAGGCTCCATTCTTCAGATCATGGGCAAGCAGCAACGGCTTTTTGAACCCATGAAATGGGATGGGATGACAGATCAAATTGACCTTTTTTCTTTTTCATTTATTATACTGTAAGTTCCAGGATACATGTGCAGAACGTGCAGGTTACGTAGGTATACATGTGCCATGGTGGTTTGCTGCACCTATCAAACCATCATATAGGTTTTAAGCCCCACATGCATTAGGTATTTGTCCTAATGCTCTCCCTCCCCTTACCCCCAAGCCCCCGACAGGCCCCAGTGTGTGATGTTCCCCTCCCTGTGTCCATGTGTTCTCATTGTTCAATTCCCACTTATGAGTGAGAACATGCAGTGTTTGGTTTTCTGATCTTGTGATAGTTTGCTGAGAATGATGGCTTCTAGCTTCATCCATGTCTCTGCAAAAGACATGAACTCATTCTTTTTTATGGCTGCATAGTATTCCATGGTGTATACGTGTCACATTTTCTTTATTCAATCTATCATTGATGGGCATGTGGGTTGGTTCCAAATCTTTGTTATTGTGAATAGTGCTGCAATAAACATATGTGTGTGTGTGTCTTTATAGTAGAATGATTTATACTCTGAGCCTTTGCATGTGTTTCAGGATATTCGATGAAATGTGGGTGGGGAAAGGAAGATTTCACCCTGTTGGCATGAAAGGGTCCCAGGGTCACACGATGTTAACTGCAAGATATTGCAGTTTATTGATTATTGCACAAGGTAGGGACAACAATGGGAGTTTCTGCCTGAGAGAAATGAAATAAACCTCATTCTTTTAATTAAAACTTTTAGAAGATTTTTTTTGAAATGTTGCCTGGGGGGTATTTTCTGTATAATTATTATGGAACCATTAGGTGCAGCCACAGCTCAGAATTATTTAACAGACATAACAGACACTCAATAACACAACACCAGAGTCACTTCCTAGATGCAGTGCATCATTTTAGCCTTTTGGTCTGCTTTTTATTTTTTCTTTTCATTGTCCAATTATAAAGTAATGAAATTATCTGCTAAAGGAGATTTATGGTATAAAAGGAAAGTGGGGAGGGAAGGTACTTCAGATTCCCTCTTTTGAAGGGAAAAAAAGTCATTAGAAGTTTACTTTTTCTTTCATCAAAAAGGCAAAACTAATAGTTTTCTGTGTGAAATGCATGTGTACCAGTCCAGTGATTCTCAACCAACTGTGATTTGATCTTAGGGGACATTTATTTGGCAATGTATGTATTAGTTTGCTGGGACTGCCATAACAAAGTACCACAGACTGGGTGGCTTAAACAACTAAAATTTATTTATTTTGTCACAATTCTGGAGGCTGGAATTCCAAGATTAAGGTGTTGGCAGGGTTAGTTTCCTCTGAAGGCTCTCTCCTTGGCTGGTAGATGGCTCTCTTCTCTTTGTGTCTCCACATGGCCTTCCCTCCACCTGTCTATGTCCAAATTTTCTCCTTATAAGGACAACAGCCATATAAAATTAGAGCCCACTCTAATGACCTTATTTAAACTTAAAGACACTATCTACAAAAAAATAAAAGTCACGTTCTGAGTTAGTAGGGGTTAGAACTTCAACATACAAATTTTGAGGCAACACAATTCACCCTATAAAAGCCTAGAAAAGTATTTATTGTCACAACTGGAAGGAGGGTGGGTGTTAATGGCACTTAGTGGGTAGAGCCAGGGAGGCTGCTAAACCCCCTACAATCTACAGGACAGCCCCCATAACAAAGAGCCATCCATCTCAAAATATCAATAGTGTCAAGACTGGGAAATTCTTTCCTACTTCCAAAGCCTGTAGTTTGATATTTTTTATGCATAAAGAAGAGCAGAATATATTACTCTAGTGAATACTCATATCATGAATTACAGCACAGTCTTCGTTAGGACTCTGCAAATATCCATCTTCATATATTACACACAGAAACAATATTTCTTCTCCAGATTTCAAAGCAGCTTCTTGGGAATATAGTGTAAATTGGGTTCTGACATTACTGCACCCCTAAGACAAATTTGGGGAAATTTGTGGGCATCAAAGTGCCCTGTAAACTGTAAAGTTCCAGACAAATAAGTTACTGTTATAAGAAAAAAAAAAGGAACCACGATATAAAATATTAGCGCCTTTATCCTTAAAGAAAAAAATTAACTCCAGATGGATTGAAAAGAGGGAAAGACTGAGGCGAAGAAGTCCACTAAGAGCCCACTGCTATTGCATGTCTTCTCCCAGAAAAGTGGGAAACTCAGGATTCCAACTGGAGTTGTGGAATCTGGGGCTGGGAGAGAGATGAACTGGTGGAGTCAAGAAGGACCCAAAAACTGAGATCCAAAGGCTAGGTAGAAGCAGAGTAGACTGTTCAGAGAAGGGGACTGAATAAGGAGTCACTCCAAAGGGACTGGCAAAGAGGAAAGCCAGAAATGCCACAAAGGCATGAGAAACCAGAAAAGTGGAGAGGAGACTTTTTCTGGGGTACCTCCTCATGTGTATGGTACTTCTTAAGAGTGAAAATGATCAGACAAAGAACCTGAATTTTAAACTACAGCAGCAAAAAAGTGGAAATTAGACCATGGATTTCAATGTGCAGCATAGCAGCAAAGGGGCTGGCCTCACAAGCCTTGGAGTCACACAACTGGGTTCAGACTCTGACTCTGCTGCTTACTGCCGTGTCACCTTGGGAAAGCTACTTAAGTTCTACATGCCTCTGTTTCTTTACCTTTAAAATGGACTGTTGTCTGTAGATTAATTAGGTTGCGTGTGTGTGTTTGTGTGTGTGGTGTGTGTGTGTGTACATGTATGTGAAGTGCTTAGCATAAATAACATCAGTTATGACTACTGTGGAAACATTTCAGAGATATAATCAATAGGACTGATGGCCATTTCGATGAGAGTGGGGATGAATGACAGGATGATGTAAACCAGAGGTTTCCAGCTTGATCAATAGAGAGTATGGAGATGTATTAATCAAAATGAGAAAACAGAAAGGGAAAAGCTGGTTTGGAGAAAAAAGAGAAAATAATGAGTTTAATTTGAGATGTGTTAGGTAACTGGTCAGTTAATCACCTGGAGAAGTTCCTTCAGGAACAGGTAAGAATCTGTAGCTCAGATGAAAGTTCAAGGCTAGAAATTGTTCATAATTTCTTGTGCTTATTGATGTCATGTGGCTAAATAAGATTTCCTAAGAAAAACGTGTAGAGAGAAAAAAGAGAGGCAGGAGAAATAGAACCTTAGGGTATTCCTGGATGCTTAAGCTTTGCTGATGATTTTAATAACGGTACAGTCCTTTAGAGTTTATAAAGCACTACACTATCTTGGGGGAAAGAAACTGGTTGCTCTTGAGAGTTTTTGAGATATGTAGAACTGTTATGCTAAACGATCAAACAGCTATATGGTTGATATCACTATTATTATTTGAGCTTTTAAATCTGTTTTCCCACATTATTGCCAGCCCTATTGAGTCCACCTCCTACTGGTAATTCACTGCTATGGATTTAAAACCGAAACAAACACCAAGAGCGCTTAAATAAGGAATACTTCCCTCTGAGTGGGGTCTTTTCCTCTTGAGGAAAGTGCATAAACCTTTGTGCCCGAGGTTACAGGCTTTTGATTCTGGATGTTCACAAAGGGTTTGGTTTGCTGTCATTATTGTTGTTTTCTGTGTATGTTTTGCTTTGGTTTTGTTGTGTTGACTGCTTGCTTCCTTCTCTATTTTGGGATGTGAGCTGAGTACACACGGTTCCTACGAAAGTGACCTCTCCACAAATAACTACATCTACATCTATCATTTTGTTGTTGACATAATAAAAATAGGGCAGAGGAATGCCCAGTCACATTAACTATTTCTATCTATGGAGATTAGAATGATAATGTAAAAATTTTCAAACGAGCTTTGGTTTAAGTGTCTCTTCGAAGTTCCCACTAAAAAATTAACATGCTATTAATATAACCATTTAATAAGTGACCAGTAGAACCTAAGCCAGCTAGCTCTAAACATTTTTTAGAATTATCCTATAATTTAAAAACAAATTTTCAAGATAACTATAAACATCAATATGCTAGCATTACCATACTCCTGATATATCTGTATAGGCAAGAGTTGTAATTTGTAAAAACATTAAGGGATTCTATGCCAGACAGTAAATATCTCAGGTAAAAAAGAGAAAGAGAGGGAAAGTCTATGTTATTATAATGATAATAATAGCAAATATGTAGTGTTTATAATGTACTGGGTATTGTTTTAAGTACTTTACATATATTAGCTCAATTATTTCTGTTAAAGAAAAATCTGAAACAATAAAATTTTAAAGAGTTTATTTGTGTAAGAAGTAATTTATGAATTGAGGAATACCAGACCAACAGAAATTTAGTGTTCCAATGTCAGAACATCAGAAGCAAGCATTTAATTTAAAAAAATGAGGAAATAAAATGAAGAAATTTGAGGCTAGGTACAGTGGCTCATGCCTGTAATCCCAGGACTTTGGGAGGCTGAGGCAGGAGGATCACTTGAGGTTACAAGTTCAAGACTAGACTGGGCAACATATTGAGACCCCATCTCTGCAAAAAATAAAATAAAATACAATAAAAATTAGCCAGGTGTGGTGGCATTCACCAGTACTCCCAGCTATTGGAGAGGCTGAGGCAGAAGGATTGCTCAAGCCCAGGAGGGTGAGGCTGCTGTGAAGCATGATTGTGCCACTGCACTCCAGCCTGGGCAACAGAGCAAGACCCTGTCTCAAAAACAAAAAAGAAATCTGATTGGCTTACACAATTATCTTTTTTTTTTTTTTTTTGAGAGGAAGTCTCACTCTGTCTCCAGGCTGGAGTGCAGTGGTGCAATCTCAGCTCACTGCAACCTCTGCCTCCTGGGTTCAAGTGATTCTCCTGCCTCAGCCTCCCGAGTAGCTGGGATTACAGGTGTCCGCCACCACACTCAGCTAATTTTTTGTATTTTTAGTAGAGACAGGGTTTACTATGTTGGCTAGGCTGGTCTCGAACTCCTGACCTTGTGATCCGTCCACTTTGGCCTCCCAAAGTGCTGGGATTACAGGCGTGAGCCAGCACGCCAGGCCAATTAAGGCTGTTTTTTTAAGATCTAGCTGGTTTTATTTGTTCAACAATTTTTCAGGCCTTATCTCTATTTTAATTTTACTTTAATAATTCTCCCTTTTTGCTCATCCTCTCAACAAGCTGAAAGTGTGACCAAATAGCATACTGTTACTCTCAGTTGCCGCTGTTGACACAGTTACTGGGATATAAAGTCAGGTAGATGTTGTTATCATCATTAGAGTCATATCGCTGCCATCAGGAAGTACATAGTCAGTGTCCTCGAGTTGTCTGAGCCCGACAGCAATCGTTTGACATGTGAGTGGCTGTTAAAAAATATTAAAAACCTGTGAGAGGATAAAATGCACCAGGGGAGTCAACATCATGACTATAAAGAAAATAAAAATCAAAGGTTGAAAAATTCCTCTGAGCAAAATTTCCAGGAGCCATGATTTTACCAACTGCATAGATCAATGGAGGAGGCAGTGCTTATCTGATGTAAAATCTGGATTTATTTGTTAATATTCTTTACATTTTGGGCAACAATATCTGATTCGTCAACATAAAAACAACTTTTTTTTTCTTTTTTACCATGTAGGGCACAATTGTGTTGTGCTGTGTTGAGCAGCTAAAAATATCAAGAACCCGTTTATTTTGGAGTGCCACTGAGGTCAAATTATTTATCTCAGATTGTACTCCTTGAAGAGAATTTAAAGTATCATTAAAACTTCTTTAAAAAGTTGTTGAAATACTAATAAGTGATTTTTTCAATTCGGAGACTTCTAGCTGAGAAAAAAAAAAGAGGGGCTCTTACAATAGAATGGAATTTGAAAACGCCTTTGTATGCTCGGGTTTGGAAGACCACAGAGGGCTCCTTTATGAGGGCCACTTCATGTACAAATGACCCTAAGTTAAGGATTTCACTAGCATTTAAAGAGTCATATCTGGTCATTTTGGGTAAGAGAGAGCCCAAACCACAGTATCCACACCATTTAGGTGGAAAACCTTTATATATTTTGTTGTCACACAAGATGAACAACCCAGAATTATTGAGAGAAAAAGTCAAAGGGGATCCCGTGACTCACCAGTTGGGAGTAATATAAATGTCATGGTTATTTTTTGTCATCTCTACATTTGTACATTACCAGGTTGAATGGTTATGGTTTAAATTAGAGTAGGAACAAAAATAATTTTATAAACGTGATAAAGTAACCCATGCATACCATCACTAAACAAGGATGATTGGCTTTCTTTTCAAACATGTCTCAAATATTGCTCTATTCAATAAACAAAAGTATTAATTTTATACAGTGAAACCATGGGGGAATTTCATTTGTCTTCAGTGTTTTCACTGAACAGTACTTTTAGTGATTTTTGTCTGTTTTGTTTTGTTTAGAGACAGGGTCTCACTCTGTCACTTAGGCTGGAATGTAGTGGCATAATCATAGCTCACTGCGGCCTCAAACTCCTGGGCTCAAGCAATCCTCCCTCCTCAGCCTCCCAAGTAGCTGGAGCTATAGGCCCATGCCACCACACCCAGCTCATTTTAAAATTATTTCTGTACGAGGTCTCACTTTGTTGCCCAGGCTCATCTCTAACTCCTGGCCTCAAGCGATCCTCCCACCTTAGCCTCCGAGGGATTGTTTAAGTGTTAGTCACCGCACCTGGCTGAATTTTCTAATGATATGTTCAAGGATATCATGGTCATGTTTTCATGTTGTATCTGTGTTATTATACATAGGGGTCCAGTCTTCATAATCTGTGTCAAACCAAAGAGTTTGATTACAGAGGGAGTCTAGAATACTCCCTAGATTGAACCCAATTCTGTGAAGGTTTTCTATGCGTAAGGATAAATTAGCAGTAATAAAATCAACAGTAGTTACACACCATCCCTTTTTCTTTAATAGCTTCTTTCTAATGCTAAATTAGTCTATTATAAATAGGAACTGAACTGCCAAGAGGAGGGTACCAAGCTTTTTTAGAAAGCCAGTTTCCTGAATTGCTCACCCAGGTATGTGTGGGAGCAAGTTTTAATATTAACTGTGTTTTTTCCTGTTCATCCAGATGGCTATATAGGTAGCAATTGCTTTGGTTAGTGAGCTATACTTTGAACAGTAGACTTTAGAGGATGTTCAGTTTGAGGAGTGAAAGTCCCCAACTAAGTAAGAGTACAAGTTTGAACATTTTGTGTTAAATGTAAAACAAAAACAAGTCTTTAGCCAATGGAAAATAGTGACATGAAGTCTTGTTTGGTGATCTTGGGAAAGCTGTCTACTGTGTGATGCCATCTACTTAAGTCACCTATAGGTTGACAAGCCCAAAAGTCTAAGGGAGCTTTCTTTAGTTGAGAGACATGACCTAAGTTTCAAGACTCTGAAGTTTTGCTGCAGTGTGAGTAGTAAGAAGAAATAGTATGGTCCCTTTCAATGAGGCTCAAGGGCAGTTTTTCTCTGGTGTCATTTTCAAAAGACCCAATTTCCAGGTTCTAGGCCATGGAAGGTTTGATCAACAGCAGATGGGTCATGGAAAGCTTTCTTCACCTGGTGAAAATATACTTTGGCATAATGCATCAATGTTTTGCAGTATTGAGTTATATTAGCAAATAAGTCCAGGAGATACATGAGGCTCTATTTTCAAAGACACAGGTCTCCTTGTTATTATTTTATAAGGGGCCAATTTGTAATTTCCCATTGGGGTTGATCTAATTGCCATTAAGGCCAGTGGTAAAACTTTTGGCCAAGTTAATCCAATAAACTTTATTAATTTAGGTAATTTTAGTTTCAAGATGCCATTCATCCTTGTAACATTTCGAAAGGACTGAGGATGATAAGGGCAATGGTAATGCCATTGGATTTGTAAAATCTTATTTAATTGTTTCATAACCTGTCTAGTAAAGTGAGTTCGCCTATCTTTGGAAATCTGTCCAGGGATGCCCACAGAGGAAAAATGATTTTAAATAAAATTATTATTACTGTTGTGACATCAGCTTTTCTACAAGGGAAAGCCTTAATCCATTCTAAAAACAGACATACTATCACAATAATATATTGTTATCCCACTAAGGGTGGCAATCAAATGAAATCCATTTGTAGATGTTTAAATGGCCCAGCAGGTGATGGAAATATACCACTTGAATCTTTAAGAGTCTTTCTGGGATTACTGGTTTGACAAGCCACACAATGGTTATAAAACATTTTTGTTGTTTTAGAATAACCATCCTACCAGTACTTTTTAACAATTTGAACCATTTTATCCATACAATGGTGAGTAATGGCGTACAGGACTTTTAAGAGTGGCATTTTCAGGGCCTCAGGAAGGATTAGGCAGCTATCCAAGCTCTTGGTGAGTCCTTATTTAGCATTAAATTTGCATCCTTTTAGAAAACATTTTTGTTGTTCCAATTCAGGTGCACAGCATTGTTTATTGAACAAATGATCATAAGTAATTTGATTTGAATTGACTTTATAGAGTTCATACAGATTGCATATTTTAACAATTTCAGTGGTAGTCAACTTGACATGAAAGTCTGCTAATCCCTTCCATTAATATTTAGGTTTAGTTTTATGAATATGAGCTTCAGTTTTAATAATAGCAACCCATCAGGGCAGTAGAAGAGCCAAAAGAAATTAATCTACCTGTGACCCTTCTTGATGGGATTTCCACTAGAAATGAGAAATACTCTTTGTTTCAATAACACTCCAAAATCATGGACCACTCCAAAAGTGTATCTATTGTCTGTGTAAATGTTAACTTAGGCCAGGCATGGTGGCTCACACCTGCAGTCCCAGCACTTTGGGAGACTGAGGTGGGAGTATCCCTTGAGCCCAGGACTTTGAGATCAGCCTGGGCAACATAGTGAGAACCCATCTCTACAGAAAAAAGAAGAAGAAGAAAATTAGACAGGTCATGGAATGGTCATCATCCTCCCACCACAGCCTCCAAAGTAGCTGGGACTATAGGAATGGTGGCACATGCCTGTTGTCCCAGCTACTTAGGCTGAGGTGGGAGCATCACTTGAGCTCAGGATATTGAGGCTTTGGTGAGCCATGATCACACCACTATCCTCCAGCCTGGGCAACAGATTGAGACCCAGCCTCAAAAAAAAAAAAAAAAAAACCCATAAAAATCAAATAGTAACTTATTTGGTTTTGGCTACATGACAAGCCCTAGTTAAGAGAATATAATGTTGCAGGTTGTGCTAACTTAAACTGTGAAAGAGTTCCCTTTTCTGTTAGTTCATACTGAGTGGTTATAGCATATTCTGTTTCGTATCTCCTTTGTATATTTTTTGGCATAAGACCCATTAACAAAAAGTATTAATTCAGGACTATCTAATAGAATCTCCTATAAATCAGTGTGAGGGGTCAATAGTTGTGATACCACACTCACACATTTATGGTTTTCTCCATCATTAGGCAGAGTGACAGGGCTAATCAGAGATTACAATATTCGAGATGGAGATTTGGAGTTTACAGGAGAAAGATGTCATAAGATGTTAGTCTGCTTGGGTCTGACTGGAATCTAATAAATGTATAACTGTATGTGGAACTCGTAGGTAAAGTTTCATTTCCTAACACTAGGTCAGATGAGGTTTCTTCTAATTTAGCTGCTGCTGCCACTATTTTCAGACAACTTGAATATGCTCTGGCCACTAGATCTAACTGGAGACTCTAATAAGCAATCAGTCGCTTTCTTTCCCTGTGTTCCTGAGCCAGGACTCCCGAGGCCTAACCATCATGTTTGTAAACAAACAATGTAAAACATTTTATATAATTCAGAAGCCTTAAAGCTGAAGGCTGTTGTAAGGCCAGTTTTATCTGATGGGAAGTTTGTTCATGATTACCTTCCCATAGCAAAGACTTTGATATGGTTTGGCTGTGTCCCCACCCAAATCTCATCTTGAATTGTAGTTCCCATAAAACCCACATGTCATGAGAGGGACCTGGTGGGAGGTAATTGAATGATGGGGGTGGGTTTTTCCAATGCTGTTCTCATGATAGTGAATAAGGGATCTGATCGTTTTATAAAGGGCAGTTCCCCTGCACATGCTCTCTTGCCTGCCACCATGTAAGACATGCCTTTGCTCCTCCTTTGCCTTCTGCTATGATTATGAGGCCTCCCCAGCCATATGGAACTGTGAGCTCATTAAATCTCTTTTTCTTTATAAATTACCCAGTCTTGGGTATTTCTTCATAGCAGTGTGAAAATGAACTAATACAGAGTTTAAGACAGATTTTTTGTAAGTTTATATAAGGGGGATGCCAACAGAAAAATGTTGAAGACCCAAGTTTTATAGTATCCCCAAAGTCCAAGGAATCCTTTTAATTATCTCTTAGTCATGAGTCTAGGGAAACCTTAGATTGACTTTTTTTTTGTTCAGGTGAGAGGGAAAGTCTCTTTCCAGTCAAATCATGTCTTAAGTAATAGACCTTTTCTTTAGAGAATAAAGTTTTTCCATGGAGACTTCATGTCCCTTCTAAGGTAATGGTTATAAGAAAGAAGTTGAATCTATGACAGAGTTTTATCTGGTAGAAGAACATAACTATAAATTATTTACATATTAAATAGTAGTGGAATTTCTAGGAAATTGTGAGATTGACAGGTCTTGGTGTAATGCCTGAAAAAAATAACATGAGGCATCAGTGGACCCCTGTGGCATTACAGTCCAGGTGTATTGCTGTTTTTTCCAAATAAAGGCAAACAAATATTGGCTCTTCTTATCAAGTGGAATGCTGAAGAAGACAGAGCAGACATCTATCACTGTGAATCATTTGGCAGCTGTAGGCACACTAGATAACAAAGTGTTAGGATTTGGAACCACAGGAAATTTTGGAATTATAATTGTATTTGTTGCACATAAGTCTTGAACAAATCTCCAACCTCATCCATTAGCTCTTTTAGCTAATAGAATTGGAGTATTATAGGGACTAGTACAAGTAATTACAAATATTTGTTTTATTAACTCCTCTACAATTGGTGAAAGTCCTTGGATTGCCTCTAACTTTAGTGGTAAATGGGGAAATTTAGGCAATGGCTTAGAATGGTCTAGTTGGATATTTATAGGTTCAGGACTTATAATTTTTTCTGTCAGTTGAGGAGGAAGCCCACAGATATTGGGGTACTCCAGAAAGGTTGGGGTTGGTATAAGTTTGGCTTTCAAAGTTATCAACTCCCACTCGTAAGAACAAAGCAGTTTAGGTTCAGGAGGATCAGAGACTTCTAGGGTTATTTTTCCTTCTGAAGAGAGTTTTATGTGTCTTCTTAGGTTAGAAAGCAAATCTCATTCCAGTATCTTTACTGGAGTGGTGTCACATAGTAAGAAGGCATGCTTCTCTGAAACTAGTTCAGCATTTCAACTGGTTTAGACATAGGAATTCTCTGAACTTGATTTGAAACCCCCACCACAGAAATATTTTTTCACTCCAAGAGATGTGTTGGTTTATCAGGGTGGGGTTTAAAGTGGATAAGGTGGTTCCGGTATCCACCAACATTGTGTATACATGACTCCCCATTGATCTTGATCTGAGTTTCCTTATAAACATAAGGGTATTATAGGAAGTAACTTACCAGAGAATCCCTCAGAACCCCATTCATGTTAATTATTGTCTTGAGAGCCAAACCGTTGAGAATTTTCTCTAACAGAGGAAGTTAGGGACTGATACTAGAGTGGACAATCTTTTTTCCAATGGTCTGACTGTTTCTAATGATGGCAGACATCTTAAGGTACAGGGTTTCTTTGTTCAGGACCTCTTGATTTTGAGTTATGATATGCATGAAGAGGCCCTCTTGGACTTTGTCCCTGTAGCTGTTGCAGCTGTAAACATAGAAGCCTTTGATATTTTTTCTTTCAGCATTTCACCTTTTTCTTGTTCTAAAGTTCTCTCAAGATGTTCAACCATGATGACTAATTCAGCTGTATCAGTAACTTCCCATCCAATCTTTCATTTTTTAATCAGGTCACCAAGCTTTGGTCAGAGCCCATGAATGAATAAGTCTGTAAGAGCTATTTCAGTTTCAGCAGAAAATTTTCCCTGCTGTATTTTAAGACCAGAATGTTTAACAAATCTAGCCTTGTAATCAGAAACTAATTTATTTCTTTTTGTTTGTATACATGGTTGAATAATGGACCAATCTTTTGTGGGAAGACAATAGGGATCGTTTCCAACAGTTTTTCGGCTATTTTTCTGGCATCTTTTTTACCATCCCTAGAAGTAACTATTGAAGAGTCAGCAGTCCTTTCCTCAGGCTTATCCCATCCTGCTCTTTTTATCCATTTGTGTACATCTCTGGGTCTTAATATTATGTGTATAAACTGATATAAATCAGGAAACACAGGGTCATAGACTCCTATGAGGATTCTCAATTCCTCAGAAAATTTTTGTGGATTTTCTTTGCAATTTGGAAAATATTTTGCTATGGCTCTGAGTTCAGTTTTTGACCAAGGAATAAAATTATTTATAGGAGCCAAACCTGCGTATTCTGAGGGCCTAACTTTATGAGGCATTTACTTAACTTCCTTCCTGTCTTTATTCTCCAGATAAAAATGTAATTGAGCAAAAGGATTAGTAGGTTTAGGAGAAAGAGATGGTTTCACCAATGAGTTTGTGGATTTAGAATAATTAGGTAGAGGAGAATAAAGGCAGGAAACAAAGTCACATCAGTTACCACATAATTTCCTTACTTTTGCCCTCAATTTATTGCTTAAGCTTTTCAGTTGTCTTATTTGATTTTAGTAAATAAGCTTTTTTTTTTTTTTTCGAGACAGGGTCATGCTCTGTCGCCTAAGCTGGAGTGCAGTGGTGCCATCACAGCTCACTGAAGCGGTGACCCTCTAGGCTCAGGTGATCCTCCCATCTCGGCCTATCAAGTGGCTGGGACCACAGGCATGGGCCACCATGCCCAGCTAATTTTTTGATTTTTTTTTTTTTTTTTTTTTGAGACGGAGTCTCGCTCTGTCCCCCAGGCTGGAGTGTAGTGGCGTGATCTCGGCTCACTGCAAGCTCTGCCTCCCGGGTTCATGCCATTCTCCTGCCTCAGCCTCCTGAGTAGCTGGGACTACAGGCGCCCGCCACCATGCCCGGCTAATTTTTTATACTTTTTTTAGTAGAGACGGGGTTTCACCGTGTTAGCCAGGATGGTCTTGATCTCCTGACCTCGTGATCTGCCCGCCTCAGCCTCCCAAAGTGCTGGGATTACAGGCGTGAGCCACTGCGCCCGGCCTTGATTTTTTTTTCTAGAGACTAGGTCTCACTATGTTGCCCAGGCTTGTCTTGAACTCCTAGGCTAAAGCAATCCTCCCACTGAGACCTCCCAAAGTGTTGAGATTACAAGCATGAACCACTGAACTACTGCGCCTGGCTTGAGTAAAGAGTCTTTTAGAGAGGCAATTTTGGATCAGCTAGTTCTTTGTAAGCCTCTGTATGCCAATCAAAAAATGCATGCCATTGTTTCTGAGGTATTTAAGATCCATTCTTTTCCATTATGCCCCATAAATAAACAATTTTATCTAGATTAAAACTTCCCCATTGTGGCCACTGCAACTTCAAATTATTTCTTGTAGGCACACCCATTTTTCTAGAATGGCACAAGTTTGCGGTCTATAATTTCTAAATAAAAAATTTGCTGGTGTTCCCAGCAGAGGAGTCCCAGACTCCTTAGATATTGACAAACCCATAATATCCTGTCTTTTTAAAATTCTATCTACCTGAGGCTTCCAACTACAAACTCAGTCTAGTTCCTATTGAATACCCAGTTTAACCTCGAGATCCCAATCTGGATTCCAGATCTATTCTGGAAACTAGTGCACTAGACTGGACCTAGTCTAGTTTATGTCAAGCACTCAAATTTGATCTCTGGTTACAACAGGGAATAAAATGATTCAGATAAACTTGGAGAGCTCAGGACACAAATTGTGGAGCTTGAAATCTGAGAGGGACTTAACCAGGACCTCCAGATGTAGTGAGAAAGCAGTGAGCTCCATGGGCTCAGCAGGTACCTTTTGCCTGGTTCCTTGATACACCTAGTGGCATGGCCCAGGGGTTTGGGGCATGGGGGGGGGGTCTCCTTTGAATCCCACTTCTGACACCAAACTTAAAGAAAATCTAAAGCACAGCAAAATTTTAGAGTTTATTTGAGTAAGAAGTAATTCATGAGTTGGGGAACACCAGACCAACAGAGTTTTCGCATTCCAGTGCAGAACATCAGAGGCAAGCATTTATGGGAAGATGCAAAAGTAAAACAAAGAAATCAGATTGACTTACAGTTACATAATTATCCTTTTGGGGGTACTTTTTTGGGAAGTTCTTAGTCACATAATTATATCTTAGTTGGCTGCTTATGATTGACTAGAGTTAAGTTTAATTTCTGTTCAACATAAACATTTACCAGAAATGTCCCAAGTTAAGTTTAGCTTATATCTGCAGTGTGACCCCAGTCAGGTTCCACCTATATTTGCAATTTAAGCTAGATGAAGGCTACTTTTAAGCCCTAGCTGGTTTTATTTGCTCATAAATTTTTCAGGCCTGGTCTCCATTTTAATTTTACTTTAACATTTCTCATAACAATTTTATGAAGTAGATACTATTATCTCTATTTCACAGATGATGCAGATGAGGGAACTGAGGTACAAAGATGTTAAATAACTTGCTCAAGATTACTCAACTCTGAAATATCAAGGCCAGGACTCAAACTAAGACAAAATATCTACAGAATACACACTTTTAACTATTACACTATTAACTCTTTCAAAAGAATTCCTTTGAAACCCCAGGAGAAGTAATATTAGAAAATGAGAGTAATATTAGAAAAAGAAAGATTATTAGCCCTTTCCTTACTTATCAGTGTATAGTTTCACTTGTTACAGCAAGTATGTTTTACTTCTAATTCAAAGGTCATCAAATAAGATAAAATGTTCTGCTGGCACTTTGCAAAAAAAGGGTATCCTGATGGTCAAAGTCACGTGAAAAGATGCTCAGCTCTATGAGACATGAGGAAAATGCAAATTATAACCACGATGTGATATCACTGTACATGCCAAAATGACTAAAATAAAAAAGAGAAAAAAGCCAGGCAAGGTGGCTCACGCCTGTAATCCCAGCACTTTGGGAGGCCAGGGCGGGCGGATCACCAGGTCAGGAGATCAAGACCATCCTGCCTAACATGGTGAAACTGTGTCTCTACCAAAAATACAAAAAATTAGCTGGACGTGGTGGCACATGCCTGTAGTACCAGATACTCGGGAGGCTGAGGCAGAAGAATCACTTGAACCCAGGAGGTGGAGGTTGCAGTGAGCTGAGATCACACTGCACTCCAGTCTGGGCAACAGAGGAAGACTCCATCTCAACAAAAAAGAAAAAAAAAAAAAAAAGAGAGAGAGAGAAATGATAACAATTTTGGTGACAACAAATGGAAACTACTGGATATGAAATAATTGGTATTCTTAAAGGCTACTTGCGGGAGTATAAATTGATATAACCACTTTAGAAAACTATTTGGCAGTATCTATTAAAGCAGACATATGCGTACACCAATACTCAGCAATTCTACTCCTAGATATGTACCTAACAAATATGTACACATATGAATGTTCAATAAATGTGTTTAAGAATATTTATAGCAGTACTGTTCATAATAGTCACAAACTAAAAACAATCCAAATCTCCATCAGCAGTTGAGTGGGTACATAAATTGTGGTGTAATGATAAAATGAAACACTATGTTGCATTAAGAAGGAATAAACTATTGCTATGCACAACATAAGGATAAATCTAACAAATATAATGAGTGAAGAAGCTAGACACAAAAATGTCTATAAATGATTTCATTTACAGAAAGATTAAAAAGAAGCAAAACTAATATAAAATGTTAGATGTCAGGAGAATGGTTACTTTTGGTGGGGAGCAATGAATGGAAGAGAACATGAGGGGTTTCTGAGGTGATGTCAATATTCTATTTCTTGATTTGTGCTAGTTTATGAGGTGTGTTCACATTGTGAAAATTCATCAGGGGCCAGGCGCAGTGGCATGCCTGTAATCCCAGCACTTTGGGAGGCCAAGGTGGGAGAATCAACTGAGCCAAGGAGTTCAAGACCAGCCTGGGCAACATAGTGAAACCTCATCTCTACAAAAAAAAAAAAAAAATTAATTAGCCAAGTATGGTAGTGCAAACCTGTGGTTCCAGCTATCTGGCAGGCTGAGGTGGGGAGATAACTTGGGACTTGGAGGTTGAGGCTGCAGTAAGCCATGATCATGCCAGTGCACTCCAGCCTGGGTGACAGAGTGAAACCTTAGTTGAAAGAAGAAAAGAAAGAAAGAGAGAAAGAGGAAGGAAGGAAGAAAGGAAGGAAAGAAGGAAAGAAGGAAGGAAGGGAGGGAGGGAGGGAGGAAGGAAAGAAGGAAGGAAGGGAGGGAGGGAGGGAGGAAGGAAGGAAGGAAAATTTATCCGGCTGGACACAGAATTTATGCATTTTCCTGTATATGTTATACTTCAATAAAAAAAATTCTTAAGGATACAGTGTTTTGGAGTTAAAAATGATAACATTTTAAAAGTACCTGGAAATAATACTATTCATACTATAATAAAATGCTACTCAAGCCTGCACCTTGCCTTTTGAGATTCACAAGAAGTATATTGTCTCTAGAAGTATATTTGAAAAGTGATCGATTAAAAAGTGCTGGAATGGCTCCAGCCAAGATCCATTGTTGTCAAAGGTATCTGGCAGAGAGCTAAATGCTACTGGATCTCCAAAGACAAATTTAAAATGATTATACTTAGAAGAAATAGGAATTGCACTGTGCTGCTAAAGATGTAAATATTTGTCTTCGACTGTGGCAGAGATTAAAGCAAGAGCATCGATTTTTTTTTGTTTCCTTAATTTTTTAAAATAGTAACACTGTAAAAAGGACTTCCTTATTCACTGATTCAAATACCAAATCTCAACTATGGCTGAATTTTAAGATGATGAACAAAGTACTTACTTTAGTCATCTCCCTCACAACAAATCCATAGAAATGATAGGAAACATACTTCAGAAGAAGAATATGAAGAAAGGGAAAAGAAGGAGAAAAGAAGTGGGGAGCAGAAGGAAAAAGAGGAGGAGAAGCAGCAGTTAGTGGCACGTGGGCATGGGGGTAGAAGGGCACCTTTCAATGAATGAGAATCTTTGAGGAATCCCTAGGAAAGAAAACAAATAGGATCAACTGAAAAGGAAAATTTAATTACAAGCAAAAACAATCACTGTGAAAGGTGAGCAAAACACAAAGAGAGTTTGCTCCCAAGAGTATTTTATTTCAGAAGAGTTCTATACCTCATGCTCTTAGAGGCAGTATAGCCATTTGTCCAGGCTGCTACAACAAATTAGCATAAACTGGGTGTCTTAGACAACAAAAACATATATCTCACAGTTCTAGAGGCTGAGAAGTCCAAGATCAAGGTATCAGCAGATCCAGTGTCCTCTGGGGGTCAGCTCCCTCAGTTTTCAGTTGACCAACTTCACATTGTATCCTTAACATGGTTCCATAGTGTAGTGGTTAGCATTTTTGTTTTACACACATTGTATCCTTAAGTGGCAGACAGCGGAGCCCTCTCATGTCTCTTTTTGTAAGGACACTAATCTCATCATGGGGGCTCCTCTTTCATGACCTAATTACCTCCCAAAGGCACCATCTCCAAATATCACCACTTTAGGGATTCAGGGTTTAGCATATGAATTTGGGGGAACACAAACCTTCAGTTTATAGCACACAGTAATGTGCTGTAGTATGCTAAAGGGGAAGGGATCCATAAGGAAAGCTAATAAGGAGGAAGGTATGGGTATTGTAAGCAGGGGACAAAGGAGAACATCCCTGGTGGTCCGAAGAATCCCAGTTATTTCCGTGCAGTAAGAGGACAGGTGCCCCATGAGCATGATGGGAGTGGTCATTGATGAAGAGGTTCAAGGCAAGTGGTAAAGGCTGGCAGCAGTTCCCATGGGAGTAAGTTGAGCAACAGCAAAGCACAGAATTGGGCACTGGTGTTACAAACACACAAAGACCATGAATTTATAGTCACCGATCTGCACATTTATGAGGTTTTTTTAATTTTCTGGTAGCACTCAGTATCCTGGGATAATAACAGAGAAGATAAAGGAATCATGGTGTTTTTCCAGAGCTGAGGTTTTTCCAGGAAAGTAAAACAAACGACAGGGGCTAGGGAGTTGAGAGTGTTGGTGACATGGTGATCCAGGAGAGCAACAGCCTAGGTTTTGGGGCTAAGATGAGCTTTGATACAGGATGTATCAAAGGACTGGAGGTTGAAATAGAGAACAATGAAGATGGAAAGATAAGAGGTTGTGTCAGAATGGCAAGGGTCTGTTGAACTAGATCTTGAATGGCCTTGGAAGAGATATGGGGGAGTGGTAATTTGGAAATGGAGAGGATAATGCATTCCAGGGAAGAGAACCACACATGTAAAGACACATGCAAAGGGAAACGGTAAGAATTTCCATGTAACTAGATCACACATTGCATGGAGGAAAGTGGCATGAGATCAAGATGGAAACCCACATTAAACCAGATTGTGAAGAGCCTGAGGAGTTTGGGCATCATTTCCTCCCAGAGGCAGGAGCCAACGGAAGTTCTCAGATAGTGCTGTCCTGTATGGCTACCGTTGGACAGGTTGTATCCTGCACAGAGTCTCCTTCATGGGGTCTAAACTCTAGATCGAGCTCTGCTTGCCAAGCCATTCATCCTGCTTGCTCTGTAGCTGTTACCCCAGGAGGAAGAGGGTATTTTCTTTAATTCTTCAGCCCCTCAAGAGAGGGAGCCCTCTTTTAATTCATCTACCTGAGGGGCTGCATTCCTTTTTGGGTAGCAGTGGCTCTGTGTAGAGTGATGACCAGACAGACTTCTCAGGGCGACTTTTCTGGCCGTGGTGTAGAAGATGACCCAGAATGAGGAGAAACAGTAAACATGGAGAGCAGAACAGTTTTCAGCAGTACAAGGGCCTAACCAAAGGCAGCCAAGAAGAAAGAAGAGGGGCCAGATCAGGAAGCGAACTCTATAGTACAATTAACACCAGGGGGCTTATGGACATAGGGATGGTGGGAAAGGGAAAAGTTAAAGATGACTCAGATATATTCTCCACTGTGTTCCTAGAATAAAACCTGACCACATTAATGCTTAGTTAACATCTGTAAAATGAAAAAAAAAATAGAGCTTCAAGTAACAAAAACATTTTTAAGGGAAAGATACTGTCTGCTGGGATGGAACCCATAGGAACCCATAAGAAACAGTACCTTTAATTATCTTAAGCTTCCTCAATTTCGAGTTGTAGAGGTCAGAGAACTGGCCTAGAAATTTAGAGTTACTCCAGGCAGTTGTTTTCAGCCCTGGCTGAACATTCGAGTCACCTGAAAAGCTTTTAAAAACTCCAGCGCCCACACTGGATCAGTTAACTCCAAAATCCTGGGGATGAAACTTAGACATCAACATTTTTTAAGACAGAGGCTCACTCTGTCACCCAGACTGAAGTACAGTGGTGTGACCATGGCTCACTGCAGCCTCAACCTCCCAGGCTCAGGTGATCCTCCCATCTCAGCCTCCTAAGTAGCTGGGACTACAGGCACACACCACCACATCTAGCTAATTTTTATTTATTTATTTATTTTTATTTTTTATTTTTTTGTAGAGACGAGGTCTCCCTCTGTTGCCCAGGCTGGTCTCAAACTCTTGGCCTTAAGCAATCCTCCCACCTCAGCCTCCCAAAGTGCTGGGATTACAGATGTGAGCCACTGTGCCAGTCCAGACATCAACATTTTTTAAAACTCCTGGGTTGGTTCCTATATATAACAACTGCTCTCATGGAATTTGCAATCTGTATTCTAGATTTCTAGATGTGATCAGTAATATAGCATAGATAAGAGGTGGATCAGAGACAGGGCAGAATGGTTTAACTTATTTGACCATCTTGTCACAACGGAAATCAATCATCCATTTCTTACAAAATCCTTTTACATAATGACCAGTTCTTCAAAATTAATTTCTGTATCTTGACAAAACATCAAGAAATTCATTATGTGGCTTCATTGATTTTTAGGAAACTGAATTATGGGCAAGATGTGTTTTAAAAAAACAGAGCATTTAAAAATAATTACTTAAAGAGTAAATAATGCACAGGCTTGGAAATTATTTTAAGACCCCCTCATTTGCTGCTAAGGTTATATGTGTACCAGGTGTCAAAAAGACCAAATGCTTTAGAAAAATAAAAGGAATGGTTTAAAAATAATTTAAGGGTCAGAATGAAGATATTTTGCATAAATTAGAAAGGTGGTACACAAAAATAAAGAAAGCAAAACAAAACAAAAAACCCTAGGGCCTAGACCTCGGTTCTAGGCCTGGCCTTTCCCCCTAAATATTGCACTGAAACTTAGAGGCCACCTCACCTCACTGAGCCTCATTTTCCTCACCTATAATGAGCATTCTCACCCTGGTGAGTTTCAGTCCTCTCTAACAGCCAAACATTATCTAATTCTATCATTGGTAAGTCCAAGATGAGCAGGCTAAAAGTAATTTAAGCCTCACCATTCTTGATATGAAGGCAAGAGGAGCATCGCTCACCAAAGAGAAGTCAAGGATTCACCCCAGGCCATGGCTGTTTTTATTGATCCACAAAGGATAAGAATTTCAGAGTAAAGTCTGGAAACTTTTGTAGTCATTTAACTATTTCTGTTAAATCACATAATAAAATATTGAGCCTTGTATTTTGTATATCTTTGTATTTTTATTTCACCTTTTTAGTAATCAATTTTTATTATAGTTTATAATAGTGTAAGTCCACAGCAAATCAGAAATTTAAAAAATTTCGTCTTTCACCGTGGATAGTTTGGAATACACTGAGCTGGAGAACCATAATTACATTTTAACATCAATGTAAAAGTGCACACAGAAGGGAAAAAAGCAAATGCAGGCAAATTAATTTTTACCTTGTCCATTTTGAATTTTATTTTAGAGGCCCATTTCATTTGGTCTTAGATCATTGCTATTAAAAGTTATTTTCTGCTACAAGTTTATATGAACTGCTAGAGGCTTTTTAAAAGAAAACAGCCTGTATTAGAAAACAGGTGGTAAGGGGTTGGTTTTCTAGTACTAGGTCATTATCTAAGAGGAATTACAATATGATATGTCAGGTAGCACAGTAAAGTTATTAATTCCTGTTGGAAAAGATAGGTACTTTCCTTTTTTTTTTTTTTTTTTTTTTTTTTTTTTTGAGACAGAGTTTCGCTCTTGCTGCCCAGGCTGGAGTGCAATGGTACAACCTCAGCTCACTGCAACCTCTGCCTCCTGGGTTCAAACGATTCTCTTGCCTCAGCCTCCCAAGTAGCTAGGATTACAGGTGCCCACCACCATGCCCGGCTAATTTTTGTATTTTTAGTAGAGATAGGGTCTCACCATGTTAGCCAGGCTGGTCTCAAACTCCTGACCTCGGGTGACCCACCTGCCTCAGCCTCCCAAAGTGCTGGGATTACAGGCGTGAGCCACCATGCCCAGCCAGGTACTTTCCTTTTTAAGAAAAGAATTAAGTCACTCCCTTTTGATTGGAAATGGCTAATCATAGGGTTTCAAGCTATTAACATAGAGACACCCTTGTTTAAAAATAAGGAAGGCTGCATAATGAGGTTAGTTTTCCCACGATTATGCAGCTAATAAATAGGAAAGTCTAGGTTCCCACCCAAGATGCTCTTCTTAGGCTTGCCTGCGCTTTCTCTGCTGCCCTAGTCTCCTCCACCATAAAAAGTGTTCAGGTGGGAACCAGAGAGTGAATGCTTACATAAGCCTCACTTCCAGGTGCTTGAAATAGGGTAACAAATATTAAAAATAATGTGGAGTGCTTATGAATCACCTTAATATGTAAATGACCATGTTCTATTTAGAGCTTTCTGCAGATAAACAAGATCAATGTTTGTTCTGAAGTGATTTGCACATCACACAGAAAAATATGAGAGAAAATCTATGCTCTCCACACCATATGTCTTGATGTCGAGACTGGTTTGATCTGTGTTACCAATAGACATGCCCCAAAATCAAACCACCTTGATCCTTTTAGGAAATAAGTAGGATATCAAATTTTAAAAAGTGAATATTCCTGAGAAATATCAAGTCTTTGCAGAGATTCTATAATCACTGTGAGGAATCCAGAAACTGCATTGATCAGTTTAAAACATGGCTGTTCAGTGAACTTAATGACTGTGCTATTTCACAGGAATGTTTGCCAAAAAAATGAAATTGTTTATCAATTACTTGACTTTTTTATGTAGACAACGCCAGAAAAATCCAGATTTTTGGGATATGGACAATGCAAAAAAATTTTAGTCTATATTTATGGCATTGTCTAGTCTTAGCTTAAGAACACAGCATTTACTTGGCTTCATTATTTACTGTTCACTAACAGATAATAAAATTAATAGCAATTTGGGGGTGGTGCCATACTCTGAAACAATTAATAAAATATTTTCTCTTCTTTGCACATTATTGTGACTTTTTAAAGGCAAAGAGTGAATGATTCCTCAATTCTTAGCGTCATTGATGTAAAGTCAATATTTGATAAAAGAACCAAGTTATATTGTGAATGAAATCAGCTGGTTAGGTGCAATGGATGTGTCCACTTTAATAAAAGCAATAATTCAGGTTGAAAAGAACTTCATTATCTTTTCTCAAGATAAATTTTAATGGAGGCCTGGTCTGAGAATACAATGCTATAAGTTCTGAATCTTCAGGTTCGTGCAACAAGTCATTTCTTAAGTGACCTTCAGCTGACTACATAAAATCTGAATTGGTCTTGATTAGAATCTGTCCAGCTGTCAGTCTTTTGGCCTCTGAGATACAGAGGGCATATACCCATGATGCTGTGGGGTTATGTAAGAGACAGTAAAGAAATAGGGGGGAAAAAAAAAACCAGAATAAAATGTAATTACACAGAGTTTCGTTTAAAACAAAAATTGATTGAGTTCTGCTTAAAGTGGCTTGTTGTTTCCTGTGCCAGGAACTACTGTGCAGGCCCAGCAGGAAGTGTGCTACAGAGCAGGATCACCTTACACCCTCGTTTTATGGTTCATTTCACTTATTTAATGCAATCTGAGAACCTGCAAAAGGAACATGTTAGAAGGAGGGAATAGGCTTTTTGTCTTGTTTTGTTGTTGTTTTTTTTTTAAATTTCTTTGAATCAAAACATTTGTTTTTACAAGGTGCTTAAAGTCCCAGAGAAACAGGACTTCTAGAGTTGCACGGTGAAGACATTTCTCTTTGTCACACAATTTAAAGCAAGACACAAAGTTGAGTTATGTCTAGAGTTGAGTTATGTCTGTTTCCTTTGCTGTCCTACTCACATAAATGTAAGCATAAAGAATTACAACCATGCCCATGAATGGTCTAAATCATTTTGAATTCCATGTAAGTTCCTCCTAGGGTCTCTAATTTGATAGAGAGCCCATGATGTTGCAGGGAATGTTGGAGAAAAGGAATTAATATTTAAGATGTAGAATAGCAATTCATTTGTCAAGCAGGGGAATGAGTTCACTTTACTGTATTGTTTGGAAATGTGTGAATTGAACAGCTGGATTTCCTTGTGGTGGCATTCGCTGCTCCTCACACGCTGTCTATTTTCCCCCCCAGAGACCTCAGTATGAACAACATCAGTCAGCTGCTCCCGAATCCCCTGCCCAGTCTCCGCTTCCTGGAGGAGTTGTAAGTATCACTGTAGTCTTGATGCATCCAGTCAACACTGGGCACATTCTTGTGTTTGTCTCTCATACTTACTGTGGGAACCAGATAAAACAAGGCAGAAAACCTGTCAGCACCAACAATTTCAGAACATGAGGAAACACTTAGTTGGGAGGGGGCAAAAATAGAATTGCTTATGATTCTGGAAATCAACTTATAAAAGAGTTTACCATAAGGCTACAACTTTCTAAGGTGAGACTGAGCCAAACAAATTAAAATTTTAAAACAAAGCCTGTTTAAAAGAGCTGGATAGCTCTTTGGAAATAGTTAAGCAGCAGGATATTAAAAGTTTGAATACTGGTTCATGTTTATTAAAATCGCAAGTAAAGCTATAATCAAAACCAAAAACTGCTGCTTGGTTCGGCTTATGACAGGGAGAATTGAGTCCACATTGCATAGCACCAAAACTTCTTGTCCTAATCACTTTTAATTACTATTTCTCTACTTTTAAATTTAGCTTCCCTCAAGGCTTCAGTAGAAAAATGTGAAATCCACAGAAGATTTAAAACTGGGCTCTTCCAAACACTAAAAATAAAAACTAAAAAAGGAGGAAGCTAAAATTAGTTAATGATACACAGAGGAATTTTGATTAAGTCTAGTAACCACTTTTCAGAAGATGAAAAAGAACTGTATAAATCAAAAATCTGCATTTAAAAATTCATTTGATCCTCTTACGCTTTTGAATGATGGGGATAAGGAGGTGATACCCCATCACAGCCCTAGTGTAGAACGTTTGGCACCATCAGTTGAGTCAATCCTCTGACTGTTGATTAAAGGAATTGTTTAGGTAATGACCTCTTTTGAAAATATTTTCTTTATAAATCCTGAAGTCAGAGTCCAATCTGGGGAGTAATTTAAATTGTTAATGCACCACAGAATCCACCATGGGAGGTGGAAAGAATGTTTCATCATAACCAAATTACACTACGTTGACCATTTTCTCAAGAGAATAAGAGGATAACATTTTGAAATTTCTCCCCTCTGGAGTTTTATCTATATTTATTTTTGATGGCATTATATTTTATGAAATGCTATTGTTTTACTACCGAAATCAGTTGCATGTGATAAAATTGATATCAAGGGTTATGGTAGGGAATCTTAGATTTCTAGATTGTATAGAAGGTTTTATCATTCATGGAATAGATTTTCACTCTAGATCCCAGGCCTTTTTTTTCCATCTTCTCTTTTGTCTCAGGACATTTCCATTGCTAGGATTTAACCTTCATAGGAGCTGGAACAATGTCTGTCTTAGTCATGGCTGGTACATAATAAATAATCTGTAAATTTTTAATGAATGAACTAATGAGAAAGCAAAATATGTAAAAGGAGTTTCTTACACATGTCAACTCCCTAAGAAAAAAGTAACAGATTTTCATTGACATTAGTCAACATTTTTAAAGGTTATTTTAAATAATTTTCAAACATCAGAATTTTAAAAAATTACATCCGTCTTGTTCTCCCTATACTTCCACAATTAATATAGAATAGACAGCCCTGTTTACCCCCATATTTCTAAGGTATGCCCTTCCTATCCTTTTCCCTTTAATTCCCTTATAATATCTCATGGCAAAATGCTTCCCTTCTCCCTCAACACACACCTCAACTTTAGACCACAAGCTGAATCAATAAATAATTCACTTCCCCAAGGACTTTGTTTAATAGATTTCCTCCCTCAGTGACCCAACTCATTCAAAATAACTCCTCTTTCTTCATGAGGTGAATATTAATTCTGTTCCAAGGCCAGTTTTTAAAAAGATAGTTGAAAAAAAATCACAAAAAAAGCAATGGTGTTTGCGGAGAGAACTACCATTTGAAAATGCTACTATTAATACTTTTCTGCCTTGTCTTATTTTTATCTCTCTGGAAACTTCATCAAGTATCTTGACCATAGAATCACAAAATTTCAGAAATAGAGGAGACCCTTTAAAGACTATTCATTCCATTGCCTCATTCTGTTCTGGAATTCTTTCTGCTAAGCTGGCTGACTTGCTGAATTTAAAATCAGGACTGCTTTTCCATATATAATTCTGTGCTGCACCTAACTGATGTCTTAAAGACATCATTATTCATTTAGCGGCAAAAGAAGTTAGTATTTATAAAACCTGGAAAAATGATCAGCTCTTCTTGGTTTATTCCTTTGTTCCCAAAGCTAAATTTAGGGGTTTGGGGAGGTTCTATTTTTTTTGTTTAAAAAATATCCCTTTAACAGAACATTTTTTTTATGCTGTTGATTGTTTCTGTTAGACATATGCTTAAGTCTATATTCTCTTTTAGGCTATACAATCTTCAAAAATAATAATATAAGTGTAGTAACAACAATAATAGGTTACTGTGTGCCAATCACTGTTGAAAGTGCTTTACACACATCATTTCAGTGAATTATAACAACCCCAAAAAGACAGATATTATTATTCCCAGTTAACAGATAAGAAAACTTAAATACGGAGAAAATAAGGAACTTACCCAACATAATGGAGTTGGTATGTATCAGAGCCAAGATTCAAACCTAAGTCAAAGCTAAGATTCAAAATGACTTTCAAAGCCATGCTTGGAAAGTGGAGGGACAGTTGGAATTGTGCATGGTTTATTTGAGCTTTTCTTTTCTCCAATAGCACCTAGCACTGTGATTTCACAGTAGTTTGCATAGTTGAACACTTTTAAATGCTCTATAAACTGAGTTGTGTAATGATCAGTGTGTATATATGTGTCTGTGTCTGTGCATGTGTCTGGGAATGTGAAAGAAAGCAATGAAGAGCTGTCTTCCCAGGAGGAAGAGATTGGATATTCAGGTTATTAATCTACGACTATGATATACTATCTATGAGAAAAGTATCATCAGAACTTTCAGGTGTAGAATTTCACCAACCTAGCATTGTTCAATAGGTCCAAAATAGTCTTCGATAATATTTTTTACATGTAAGTACATATACTTAAGCACCATGTTTATGCAGTATATATTTTACTTGAACTAATAAACGACCACCCATACAGCTAGAAATGTTAACTCTCTCTTTCTCTCTCTCTCTCTCTGGGTGTGTGTGTTTGTGTGTGTGTTATGACAATTAGGACACTATGAAAGTGTTAAGTCTTTCATTCAGCTTATTCAGCTCATTTTTGTGCTTTATCTCTTTATACGTTAAATAGGAAACTGCCACTGACACTATCAATAATATTAAGAAACCTCCCACCATAAAACTCAGTCTTTAAAAATCACTATCAGCTGGGTGAAATGGTTCACCTGTAATCCCAGCACTTTCGGAGGCCAAGGCGGGCAGATCACGAGTTCAGGAGATCGAGACCATCCTGGCCAACATGGTGAAACCTGTCTCCACTAAAATACAAAAAAAAAAAAAAAATTGCTGGGAGTAGTGGTGGGCACCTGTAGTCCCAGCTACTCGGGAGGCTGAGGCAAGGGAATCGCTTGAACCCAGGAGGCAGAGGTTGCAGTGAGTCGAGATTGGGCCATTGCACTCCAGTCTGGTGACAGTGCGAGACTCCGTCTCAAAAACAAACAAAAAAAAATCACTATTAATAAAGCCACATTATCACTCTTCCCCTTAGCTCTAATTACCGGATATATCATTTCTCTCATTTAATTCCTTTAACTATGTTATAAACTGTGTAGATAGCCATGGTTCATCTCTCATCCATGGCTAAGCCTTAACAAAGGTGTCAAAGTTCAAAATCCTGTAAGAATCAATAAAGCGCTAGAGATATACACTGACTTAATGTTTAAAAAAGCACGTAACTCAGCCGGGCACAGGGGCTCACACCTGTAATCCCAGCACTTTGGGAGGCCAAGGTGGGTGGATCATGAGGTCAAGAGATCGAGACCATCCTGGCCGATATGGTGAAACCCCGTCTCTACTAAAAATACAAAAATTAGCTGGGTGTTGTGGCGCACGCCTGTAGTTCCAGCTACTCAGGAGGCTGAGGCAGTAGAATCGCTTGAACCTGGGAGACAGAGATTGCAGTGAGCCAAGATGGTGCCACTGCAGTCCAGCCTGGTGATAGAGTGAGACTCAGTCTCAAAAAAAAAAAAAAAAAGAAAAAGCATTGTAACTCTTGATTGAATGATGAGTTACAGAAAGTATTTCAGAAGAACAGCTATTACAGAAAATTGTCTTCCTCTCTCCTTCCTGACATTCTAGAACACTTACTACCTATGCCGCAAGTTTTTGACACATTTCAGTCTTGTTTTTTATTTGTTTAGTTTAATTTAGTTTTGCTTTGTTTTGTTTTGTTTTTGTGACTCTACAAGGTGACCAGATATGCAGAGGCCAATTGTCCTTCTGGTGGCAATGTGCCCGTGCATAGAGAAGGGGAGTCTTTTTCTTTTGCAAAAAGAAAGAAAAGCAGGTCGAAATTAGGGAAGCTGTGCTGTATAGAAAGAAAAGCTCAGAATCTAGATCCAGAAGCCCAGGATTCCCATCCTGGCTCTGCCACTTACTAGCTGATAATCCACTTAATGTTCACTAGGCCTCAGAGGAGAATGGTGCTGTCCGCCTTTTAAGGTGTTTCCAAGAATCAAATGAAAGGATGATGAAAGAACGTTGGTAAACTATATTCTGTATATACAGTTGTATTAGTAAAATGAAAACACCTTCAAAAAGATTTTAACCCTCTCTTTTCTTTTTTCATGAGCCTGATTTTGCAGGAATCTCAGGGATCCTGGACTTGAAAAACTGTTTCCAATTCTGAGCTTTAATGGATATAGGCAACGATTGCAGATAGTTCTTTACTATTTTAATAACCTGAGAAATCATTGAATTTCCCTCCAACAGTATCTCTCCTCCTTCTATTTACTCAGTTCTAGGAACTTCCGTTAACGCTTGCTATGTGGACAAATAAAAGATCCTACATTTGGGCCATCAGAGTGTAGTAGAGATGTTGGGAGCTAATGGCAGATGGTGACTATTGCTGGCGTCTACAAGTTACACTAAACTTAGCTTGGTAGTCTGACTAAATAAGGAGGGGGGAATGAATTGTTACCATTTAAAATTGTCCAAGTTAAAGGCCTTTATTTCCAAGTAGTATTTTAAAATCTTCCCAGATTCTAGTGCTATTGGAATCAAATACTCGATTTAGAAAAGAAACATGAGAAGCTCTAGGGAGGTCTGTTTTTAAGTTACTATTGTTCCCTGGAACCGTTTGCTCATATTATGGTTGGACATGACGAATCTCTATATAAATAGTAGATATCTATTATTACAGATGAAATTTGTAATGAGAGATCACTAAACTTCCTGAAAGCATAATCTAGGCTTGTTACTTCTACTTCCCCAGCATGTTACTGAAAATAGCATCTGTATAGCTGTCCTGCCTGTCTTTTGAGATTTTTTTCTTCCTGAGGATCAAATGAAACAATGATCAAAGAACTTTGGTAAACTATAATCCACATATTGAGTTGTGTTCATAAAATGAAAACATCTTCATGCCCATGAATAATCTTCAGGCCCCTTGGCCTTCTCACAGTGATCGTCTCCTGTCTTCATAGATCTGACCATTGATTATAAACACTGCCTCCTTGAAACTCAAGTGTTATTTCACGGCAGTTATTTTGTATGGGTAGTCTTCCAAATGACTATCCATCCAGCTAGATATAGACATTTAGATATCGGTCATTGTGTATATATATATGTTTGTGGTGTATATCTTTGTTATGACAATGAAGCCACTGTTTTGAAAGTGCCCTACCTCTCTGCCTCCTTTTTCTCCTTAGCATTCCATTCTCCCCCACCACCTATAAAATGTAGACATCCCTCATATATTTCCACTTAACTTTATTGTCTCCTTTCTCTATACTTCCTCCATTCACATATTTATGAAGCCACTAAGAACATAAGAGCAAATACGACTTGCTGTGTTTGTTTCATTCATTCATTCAGCAAGCCCCTGCCCTCAGGAAGTTGTCAATTGAGTGGAGGAGACAGATAATAAGCAAGGACACAACTGCATATGATATTTGCTAATTGTGACAAGAGCAGTGAATAACACAAACATGGTATAGATAAGGAACAAATAACAAGGAGTGAGAAGGAGGGAAGGTCTAAGAAGGTGATGTCTAAACTGATGAGAAGGTGGAGGAGGGATTGGGAGCCTGGAGCTGGGATACAGTATTTCAAGCAGGAGAACAGTGTGAGCAGAGGCCTTAGGTGGGAAGAATGTGATGTGTTTGTGGATCTGCAAAAAAAATCAGTATGGCTGGAGCAGAGTAAGAGAGAGGGAAGTGATGTGGATGCAGCTGGAGAGGAAGGAAAAGACCAGATCGTGCAGGGCCAGTTAAGCCATGTATGGAATTCAAATAAGAGCAATGGGAAGCCATTGGAGGATTGTGTGCAGCTAGTGAACCAATAGGATTTACAAACCTAAAAGATTTCTCTGATTTCTGCATGCAAAATAGATTGGGGAATTATGGAAGCCGAAGGACCTGGTAGGAGGCTACGATAGGTGTCTGGGCGAGAAACTCATATAGATGACCCCCAAATCTATGTTTCCAGACCAGATCTCTTTTGCCTTTGATTGCTAGACCAATGGTTCTCAATATATTGTCCCTGGACAGTGGTGCACTGGCACCACCTTGTTATTTATTCTTTATCTAAACTTGTTCTTTATGAGTTGGCTTTTGAGAAATACAAATTCATGTGCCCCCACCCCAACCTGGTAAATCAGGAACTCTGGGGGTTAAACTCAGAAAACTGCCTTTAACAAGCTCTCCAGGTGATTCTGATGCATGGTAAAGCTTGAGGACCACTACTCTAGGCCAGTGGTTCTCAAAATCTAGTGACATCAGGATCACCTGTAGTGCTTGTAAAACCACGCATCTCTGGGCCCCATCACAGAATTTCAGCAGGCCAGGGATTGGGAGGAGAAAGTCAAGTGGCTTTATAAGCCACTTCCAGGTGATGTCGATACTGCTAGTTTAGCTACCACATTTTGAAAATCCCCAACTACTTAAGTGACACCTCCACCAACTATCCATCAATACTTCAAAACTCAACATGTGCAGAACCAGATTAATTCATGTGTCACCTGCCCAGCCGCCCACAAGCATTTTCTCCTACCTTGCCTGCTTGCCACCAGCATTCTTATTATCCAGACTTGTGCCTGCCCTGTCATTTTCTTCTCTTACCTCCTATATTCAGCCAGTTTTCAAGTCTTAAAACTCATAATTCCACCTTGTCTTTCCTGTTTGTTCACTCTATTTTGTCACCACCTAGTTCAGGTTCTCATTGTCTCATTTGGGTAACTCGTTTTTGGTTTGTTTGTTTTTTAGACAAAGTCTCACTCTGTCGCCCAGGCTGCAGTGCAGTGGCACTGCATGATCAGTGACCACGATGTCAGCTCATTGCTACTTCCACCCCCTGGATTCAAGCAATTCTCTTGCCCCAGCCTCCCAAGTAGCTGGGATTACAGGCACCCGCCATCATGCCCAGCTAATTTTTGCATTTTAGTAGAGATGGGGTTTCACCATGTTGGCCAGGCTGGTCTCGAACTCCTGATCTCAAGGATCCGCCTGCCTTGACCTCCCAAACTGCTGGGATTACATGAGTGAGCCACCACGCCTAGCCTGGGTACCTGTTAAAATCCATTAACAAATCACCTGTCCTAATTCTGTCAACAATTAATGAATTAATCATTGTTTCTGGGGATGGAGACCATGAAGGTCTTCAGGTGATCTTATAAATATTAAACAGAGAGAACTACTTCAAAGTATCCCATCCTTGAATATGCATTAGAATCGCCTAGCACACTTTTTAAAGCTACTAATGACCAGGGGTTGTCCCCAGAGATTCTGATTTAATGGGTCTCACTGGGAACCTAGACATCTTTTATTTCAAAGCTGTACAGGTGGGCTGAGAACCACTGGAATATATGAAAGCACCCCAACAGACGAAGGCAGTCAGGGACTCATCAGTTGGTTGAACATAGGGACTAAAGGGGAGGTCTAAAGATGAGAGATGACTCTGAATAGGGTTATGAAATCGGGTGTCAGGAGCTGGTGAAGGACAAAAACAGGGAATTCAAGGGAAGAACTGATTTTGGAGGCAAGAGGATGCCCAGTTCTGGATATACTAAGTGCAAGCGGGCAGCAGGACATCTAAATGGGAATGTCAGTAACATTGTTGGAATGTAAGTGTGAAGCATGATGGGTCTGTTCTAGAGATAATGATTGGAGAGTGGTTTACAAAGAGGTGATGGTTGAAGGTGCTGGGTGGATGAGAACCTTGAGAGAGAACCTTGAGAGAGGCTCTGTGTTTCCCAGTGTAGTTTTTCAATCTACAATAAAATCACTGGAGCTGCTTATTAAAAATGCAGATTTCCAAGTCCTTCTCCCAGAATGTCTGGTTCCCTGGGTCAGGATTGGGGCCTTGGGGATCTGAATTTTTATGGCTTCTAAAGCGATGGCAATGCACACTAAAATTTGAGTACCACTAAGCAGAGCAGAAAAAAAGAAAAGGTGTGAGGACAGAAACTTGAGGAACATCTATGGTTGAGCAATGAAGACTAAAAGAGAGCCTAGCAAAAGGAAGAAGAGATGACCAGTCATAGTGGTAAGAGTAGTAAGATTGTGCTGAATCTGAAAGGCAGTGAGAGGAGTTTAAATAAAAAGCAATGGGCAATGGTTTTCTGATAGCCAATGCCTCAAGTGATACAGCCATTGTGTCCCTGCATTTTCTTGTTTTAGGTCAGGGTTGCTCCTGACCAGCCTAAGCTTGAGACCAGCCTTCCTTTAACCAGAGTAATAATTAAAAACCCCCAATTTGGGGTCAAAATGCTATATTTGAACCAAACTTTCTTCTGTGAACTTTTCTACATAGTGTGAGCAAATAACCTCCCTTTGGCCCATTCTGCCATCTGTAAATGGAGATGATGCCAGTTGTTTAATGTGATTGTTATAAACAAATAGCACCATGCCCATAAAGTAATGAATATTGTGCCCTAGCATTTATGGACTGTTTGATAAATGGTAGCTACTATTTATATGCCCAAAAGCACTATATGTGGCATACTGAAAGTGCTCTAAGAAATTGCTGAATTTAAGTTTGATATGTAACAAAGAAGGAATATTCCTTAGCTGTTTCTAGTCTGGTTTTGTGACTAGCTATCTTGGAATAGTTATGCCAGATCTGAAGCAACTGAGGCAGTATGGCCAGCTGCCTTTGGAAACAAGATCAAACAATCAATAAATATCAGCTGAGCTCCATACTCTGTGCATGCAATAAGACTCTTGAGCTTAGGAGTCTATAATCAGACTACTTATAAAAGGGTAAAAAATGAGCTAGGCAGAGTGGTGCGTACCTGTAGTCCCAGCTACTAGAGAGGCTGAGTTGGGAGGATGGATCACTCAAGCCCAGGATCTTAAAAAACAACAACAACAACAACAAAAACAAACAAACAAACAAAAATAACACCTTTAAAAGAAAGGGTAGAGGGTAGAAAATCAACCATTATAGGCTACATTGTATAGAATGTATCTTATAGGAGAGCTGTTAACCGAGATGGTTAAGGAAGATTCCATAAAGGAATTAAAATTGAACTTCCTTAGTCTGGTTAAAGAAACCACAGGGGCAGGGCACGGTGGCTCACGCCTGTAATCCCAGCACTTTGGGAGGCCGAGGCGGGTGGATCACGAGGTCAGGAGATCGAGACCATCCTGGCTAACACAGTGAAACCCCGTATCTACTAAAAACATAAAAAATTAGCCGGGCGTGGTGGCGGGCGCCTGTAGTCCCAGCTACTCAGGAGGCTGAGGCAGGAGAATGGCGTGAACCCGGCAGGCGGAGCTTACAGTGAGCCGAGATCGCGCCACTGCACTCCAGCCTGGGCGAAAGAGCAAGACTCCTCTCAAAAAAAAAAAAAAAAGAAAGAAAGAAAAAAAGAAACCACAGGGCCCTATGCACATTAAAGTATCTCCTTATTGACTTGAAAGAGTTCATTTACTCAGTCCAGTGGTCTTAGTCCTTAACAATTCTTAGCCCTTGAACCTTGAAATCTGAATGTTTTTATTATATCAGATAATGAAAGCAAAATGCACAGCTCATGAATACACAGTTTAAGAAAGGAAGCTTTTTGGCTGGATTTGACAAATTGGATATGCTCAACACAATGACGACATCACTTGAGGCATTGACTAGAACAATGGAAGGGGGTAGATACAGTTTTTGAAAATTGCAATTTTTCAAGGAGTATTAGGAAAGATATTTTTTCTCAAATGGGAAGAAAATTAGTTGATGAAATATCATGATTCTTATATCCAAGGCACTAAATTGGCTTCTGCAAATCTTTCCAAAGATGAACACAAGAAGGTTAAGCTCTTACGTATCTGGTCCCATCTGACCAGCAGGGGCACCTTGTAAAAGAAAACCTACCATGGTGGGCTTAGTCAATTGCTGCTGTCATGCATTACTGCAAGTTGAGGCAAATTACATCTTACTATAAGTTTCATCATATTTCTAATTCTTGATATGACTCAGATACTTGGCTCCTGTATTGATAAACCAAAGCCAAACCTATAAATGTAGTTGGCCCTAAAAGCAACAAAAGCAAATTAATTAATTGAATTGAATCATGAATATCAATTTTAATAGACTATTATTATACTGGTTTCATCACTTATGTATCTTTTGAGAGTCACTAATTATATTATCATAGTTTTGGCTAACTTTATTTGGGACAATATTTTTCCAAATGAGAATATTTTGATACTTTATAAAAGAATAAAAGACTTTTCAGAAATTTTACATTTAAATGATAGTTTAACAGCAGTTAATTGTTCAGGTAAATTACAACTCCAAAGAGTGGGAAAATTCAGAAATAGTCACAGAACTGCTGAAATCAATATTGGAAAATCACAGAGAAGGAAAACAGTACCAGAAAACTGGAAATAGGCAAATATCATCCAGATTTTTAGAATGGAAAAAGAGGGAAAACTATTACCATTAAGCCTGATAGCCCTCATCAAATTTCTAGAAGAAATTAATTTAACATTTATAGACTGTATGCCCTCTCACTCTCGTGTGCTTTGTAAAAGTTGGAAAATAAAGCGGCAATTTCTAGGAGCCAGCATGAATTTACTAAGTAGTCTGATGCAATGTTTTCTTTTAAATCACAAGAATTATCATGTTCAAGTTCATTCTACTCCAATTATTTAAGTAGCACTGCTATTACATGGCTTCCACACTCCATAAGAAGACTAGACTACATTTAAATAAATAAGGAAAGCGACAATGTTTTTCACTTTCCATAAAACCTTTTGGAGCTTTGGTGTCTTCATCTACAAAATGTGGACAATAATAATCCCTGACTTATCTCTATGATATAAATTATAAGAGAGTGCTTTTTACAATGTTAATGACATGTTATAATAAAGTAATCTTACAATAAACAAGAAGAAGAAAAAGGGAGGAAAAGGAGAATGAGGGAGGAAAAAATAACAGTAGGAAATGCAAGTGTAATTTTTTTTTGAATTTGAGCGTAGAAAAAGACCTTCATGAAAGAACCCTTTCATTTCTTTTAATTTAAGGGAAATAAGGCCCAGGGAAGTTAAGTAACTTGTGTTGTCTCACAGCAAGTTAATGGTGAGAAGAAAGAAAATCAAAAAGGGAAAGAAAAAAATAACTAAATTAGAACTCAAGAAGAAATTTGTGCAAGAACTGACCCAGGAGGACTGGTAGATCTAGCCAGGCCCCCTCGCTTAATTCTGAAAATGCTACTCAGCCAAGTGGACCCCTGTCAGACCATGGTTTCCTGCACAATAATTTCCTAAGGGTCTCAAATGCAAGGTCAAATGCCCCCTTCCATCCTCAGTACTCCCCAGATCTTGTACACATACCTCTCCCTATGTTTAGAGAGGAAAAATTAGACCTATATACAATTGCTTTGCTCTCATACCTCCATTTTAAAAAGGAAGCTACAAAATATAAAATAAAATCTTTTATATTACTTTAAAGATTCAAATTACTTTAACAATTCAAAGAAAATTGTACATTCTCCAAAATACTGTAGATGGTTTTTACAGCACCAAAACATCTACCTGTTTGATTTATCGAGAAAGGAATGTGTCTATTTTCTCTTGTAACTTAATGGGTTTTTTCTTTTAATAGCAATTAAGTCAGTAAAACTAACAATGGTGGGACAATATGAGTCACATTTGGAGCAATTATTTAAGGGATAAAAACTTTTTAAAATATTTTATGTAGAAAGACAAGTTTTTTTTAATCGAGTTACATCTTATTACAGAAGTGAAGATAATGAAAGGGACATTGCCATGAAATAATAATTTTAGAAACAGCATTAAAAAAAAAAAAAAACTTCTGACCAAATGTTATGTTGCTCTCTAGGGTTGGAAAATAGTTGTTTAGCAAACTGTTGTAGTTCAAATCATCACAACAAAGGTGTGTGTGTTTCTTACTATTTGTGTATTGTGAACACATTTGAAAGCCTGTTTTATTCCTATGTTTGTATGCATTTCGGTTTCAAAAGTACTAAAGCCACCCCACATGGTAAAGAAATAAAAGGGGAATGATTTCCTTAAATTGTTGTTTTTGTCAATGAGACAGATCTGCCACTAGCCCAGCAAACAGCCAATAGCAGATCATAAATTCCTTTGCTTTGAGACAGACTGCCCTGATAACACAGGTCAGTGGTTCCACAGGTTAGTTCTGAATACAGACTCAGGGGACTGAAAGTCCCTGCCCAAAAAAGAAAACCAATTTGTGTGAAGTGAGTTTCAGGAAATGTAACAGAAAGGCATTCATCCTAACAATAATTTAAACTAATTTAAAAAAATAAAGTTTTTACTTTCTCCTCTTCATTTTCAAAGTCACTGTTTCAAAAACCATCCAGCTACTTGATGATACTGTCACAGCAGTGAGAGCTGATAAACACCTAGTTGAAGGCTATGTTTTAGAGCTCACAAATGCACTGTTGAAGTCCTGACTGTGACCAGTATAGTTAGGGACATTTTGACCAGAATAACAGTTATGAGTCAGTTGAGTCTGATCAATTAAGCTGTCTATCATGGTCAACCAAACCTGAATCTGTCTTAATTCAAAAAGCAACTTTTTTGTATCACATCATGCCCATTTCATTTGCTTCAGTATTATACATTATACATCGCATTTTGGATAACTAATCAAATGCATGTGGATTATACATAATGTAACCATAAGTATAAAACATTGCTCCTCTTTGACTGCCTACATTCCACCTCGACCCTAGTGGCTCATCAGCTTGGACTTTTCTTCCACACCAAATCCCACCACTTCATGCCACCTCTGCCACTGCTACACTATCCCACCATCTCCCATCTGGAGACTTTAGTCCCTCCTGCGCTTCCACTCTTGACCCCCTGGTCTATTCTCCCCTTTAAAAGGGTCCCATTGAAAATTTTGGCAAACTATGCATCTAACAAAGATCTAATATCCAGCATCTATAAGAAACTTAAACAAATTTACAAGAAAAAAACAAAAAATTAAAAAGTGGGCAAACAGACACTTTTCAAAAGAAGACATACATGCAGCCAACAAGTATATGAAAAAAAGCTCAGCATTACTGATCATTAGAGAAATGCAAATCAAAACCACAATGAGATACCATCTCACACCAGTCAGAATGCCTGTAATTAAAAAGTCAAAACACAATAGTTGCTGGCAAGATCGTGGAGAAAAAGGAATGCTTATACACAGTTGGTGGGAGTGAAAATTAGCGCAACCATTGTGAAGACAGTGTGGCTATTCCTCAAAGACCTAAAAACAGAACTACCGTTCGACCCAGCAATACATTACTGGGTATATACCCAAAGGAATATAAATCATTCCATTATAAAGACACATGAATGCATATGCTCATTGCAGCACTGTTCGCAATACCAAAGACATGAAATCAACCTAAATCCCCATCAGAAGTAGACTGGATAAAGAAAATGTGGTACATATACACCATGGAATATTATTCAGCCATAAAAAAGAACAAGATCATGTCCTTTGCAGAAACATGGATGGAGGCCATTATCCTTAGTGAACTAACACAGGAACAGAAAACCAGGTACCACATAGCCTTATAAGTGGGAGCTAAATGATGAGAACACATGGACACATAGAGAAAAACAACACACACTGGGGCCTATCAGAGGATGGGAGGAGGCAAAGGATCAGGAAAAATAACTAATGGGTACTAGGCTTGATACCTGGGTGATGAAATAATCTGTACAACAAACCCCCATGACACAAGTTTACCTATATAACAAACCTGCATATGTACCCTGGACTTAAAAGTTAAATAAATATATAACAAAAGGGTCCCATCAGAAGGACATTTCTAAAACACAGATCTGATCACATTACTCTCTGATCTGAAGTCCTTCCAAAGACCTTTATGGGATGGGCCTGGACACCTCTCCAACCTTACCTCCTGCCATCCTCCTCCTGTTATTCCACTCCAGCCATGCTCGCCTCCTTGCAGCTTCTGGACCACACCAGGCACTCTCTACCTCAGGAATTTTGTCCTACTGTTGTCTTTATATCGATACCTGCATGGTGCAGGCATCTGCTGAAATTCCTACTCAGCAGAGATTTTTCTGACCATCTTATCTGAAATAATAGCCCGTCACCGCCACAACCACCACCCATTGCTCTCTATCCCTTTGCCTTGATTTTGCTTTTTTCAGAGCATTTTTCATGTTATATTATTCACTTGAGTTTTTATTTAATGACTATCTTGTCACATTAGAATACCAGCTCCATGAGGTCAGGGGCTTTATCCTGGTATTCACTGCTGTATCACTGTCACCTAAAGTGGTACTAACACAAAGCCGGGCACGGTGGCTCATGCCTGTAATCCTAACACTTTGGGAGGCTGAGGCGGTGAATCGCTTGAGTTCAGGAATTTGAGACCAGCCTGGACAACATGGTGAAACCCTGTCTCTACCAGAAAAAAACAAAAACAAAAAAACCCCACAAAAATTAGCCAGGCATGGTGTCATGTGCCTGTAGTCCCAGCTACTTGTGGGGCTGAGGCAGGAAGATTGCTTGAGCTTGGGAGGCAAGGTTGCAGTGAGCCAAGCTTGAGCCACTACACTGTATCCTGGGTGACAGAGTGAGACCCTGTTTCAAAAAAATAATAATAATAAATAAATAAATACAAATAATAATAATAATAATAAAGTGGCACCAGCACAGAGCAGGCCCTCAATAAATACCGTGGGATATTAAAAAATAGCTTCAGATGTGGAGGAATTATAACCCTGGTGCATTGTTAGTGGGAATATATAAAAGTGTAATCATTTTTCCAATGGTTATGCATAGAACCACCATTTGACCCAAGAATTCCACTACTAGATATATACCCAAAGGAATGGAATCCAGGGACTTGAACAGATATTTGTACACTAATATTCATAGCATCACTGTTCACAAGAGCCAAAAGATGGAAAAACACAACTTTCAATTAACAGATGAAGGGATAAACAAAATGCAGTATATACCTACAATGGTACATTATTCTATCACAAAAAGGAATGCAATTTTGATATATGGTGTAACATGGTTGGACACTGAAAATATTATGCTTGGTGAAATAAGTCAGATACAAAAAGAAAACATTATATGATTCCACTAATATGAGATACCTAGAAAAAGCAAGTTCATAGACTTGCTTTTTCATATTCTACATAGAGGATGTAGAATAGAAATTACCAGGGGCTGGAAATAAGGGGAATGGAGAGATATTGCTAATCAGGTATGGAGATTTTGTTGGGGATAATCGAAAATTTGGGCATAGATAGTGGTGATGGTTAGACAACATTGTGAATACATACAATGCTACTGAATCAGAATACTACGCAGCCATAAAAAAGGATGAGTTTATGTCCTTTGCAGGGACATAGATGAAACTGGAAACCATCATTCTCAGCAAAGTAACACAAGAAGAGAAAATCAAACACCGCATGTTCTCACTCATAAGTGGGAGTTGAACAGTGAGAACAGATGGACACAGGGAGGGGAGCATCACACACCAGGGCCTGTCGGGGAATGGGGGACGGGGGGAGGGATAGCATTAGGAGAAATACCTAATGTAAATAACGAGTTGATGAGTGCAGCAAACCAACACAGCACATGTATACCTATGTAACAAACCTGCACATTGTGCCCATGTACCCCAGAACTTAAAGTATAATAAAAAAGAAAAATCTCTAGACAGGCAGGCTAGTGTGGGAGGAAAATTTTAAAAATGCTACTGAATCTACACATACAAATGTTTAAAATAGTAAATAATGTTTCATGTATATTTTACCACAATAAAAATATGCATAGCCAAGACCAGAAAAAAAGATAGCTTGAAAGAATAACATTTCTTCCCAAGTTACACTGACTTTTAGGAAAAGAGCAACATGCGAGGTCTGTGATAGTTCAGGTGCACCAATTGCAAGCTAACAATAGGAAGACGAAAGGGAAATTAAGCAGAGAGACTGAGAATATTGTAGATTGAAACAGCTTTGCAAACATGGTGCATTGGGGACAATATCTAGGCAAGTATGATACCATACCTTTCTCTCCTGCAGTGGAGGTTTACCAGCCCAGACAGCTAAATAATCCTTCAATCCTTGACTTTCAGAGGAAACCGCAGGGGTCCATCCTGATTCGATTATTCATCCAAAACAGACTTCAGGGCTTTGGGACAGCTCAGTTCCACAGGGTCATCCAGCAGCCTGGGTTCCTTCTGGTTTTTTGTTGTTCTTGTTTTGCCTTCTGTGGAAGGTTCTCCAAACCAGAATTGTTGATGTTGTCTCACCAGTACCACTTCTGCAGGAAGGGGAAATTGAAGAAATTAAGAACAAGCAATGTCTTTTTAAGGAGGTGATACAGGTGTTTCACATATCACTTTTGATCACAGTTGAGTTTAGTCACTTAATCAGGTTTAGATGCAAGGAAGACTGGAAAATCAGACTGTAGCTGGGTGGCCATGTAATCTGCTAAAATTCTGGGTCGGGAAATTATTCTACAAGGGGAGAATGGATACTGGGGGACAGTCAGTAGTCTCTACTCAACTGATTAGTCAGGCACTACTGGGGCAACCTACTTTCAGACAGTATTCAAGGCCCTATACGGATACCAAGAGAATATCCAGGTTTGAGTAGTTCTCAGTCTTTCATGTGTCATAAGACAAGTACACACTATAACACAAGGTAGACTATAAAATTCATAGTAAGACACAAAGTGCTACCAAAGGAGTTCAAAGTAGAGACACTGACCATCAGAAACTGAGCTGTCCAAATGCTTTCCAAACTGATGGTCAATCTCTCTACTTTGAAGTCCTTTGGTAGCACTGAGGTTGCTTTGAAAAACAGGGAGTGAAAGGAGAGCATTTTAGGTGGAACAAAGGGCTAGAGGGGGGAATGTGGAGGGCATGTCTAAAAAAAGCAAACCTCATAGTCTGGTTCAGTTCTAGCACCCACTAGGGATCAGGGAATTCTCGGAAAAGAGTCTGAGGACTTTTCATTTCTATTTACCTGGCATGAAAACTGACAGAGAGTTTTCGAATAGGGCAGTAATATGGTCAGAGTTGTCTTTATAAAGACCATCAGTGAATATGGAAGGGGTGGGAGTAGGTCGAGACTGAATATGGGGAGACAAGATGGAAGGTCAGAGTTAGTGTCTAAAGAGAGTTTTCTGATAAGACAGTTTTATAGGAAACAAAGAAATAAAATACCTTTGCCCTGGTCAAATATTATGCTGAATTACATGTTAATAACACATATTTATTAAGTGCCAACACCATGCTTAGGCTAGCAGCTCTCAAAGCTTTCTGACCATGTATAGGAAGAAACAAATTTCCTCCCCCAATCCATTTTCACAAATATATTTGGAAACAAAGGTTTTTATAAAACAATACTTCAGCCAATTCACTCTGCTGTTTGTCTACTCTATTTTTTTTCTTAATTTTAGACCAGCCACTAAATTATTTATCACTTGAAAAAACACTTCTTTAGGTACCACGAGATAGGTAGGAGGAATACAATACAGTAGCTATCCAAGTCTTTTAAAAGATTATATCTGTCAAGAGAAGGAAAAACAGGCACAAACACAAATGACTACAAGACAAGGTAGGGAAATCGTGGAGTTTTGGATCTGGAAGGGACCCAAGAAGACATTTTATCTTAACATTTCTTGTAATCAGTGGGAAAGCAAAGCTCAGCAATATTAACTAATTCAACAGCACAAAGCAAGTTAGTGCTGCAGACCCAAGATAAGCAGAGCGTCTTGGAGAGGTCCTGGGACCTTCTTATGTTGCTAATTTTTTTAAGCATAATTTTTTAAAGTGTGTTGTATTTTAATTTTATTTCATTTGCATTGAGTAAATAATGCTTTAAATACACATACCACAAATACTACTCAGAAGTTCTATTCATTTGATAAGCGTAGCATTTCTTTAAATATTCATTTATAGTATATTATCAGTGGTGTGAAGTGGCAATGGGACACACATTTAAAGTTATATAAGAAATGGCTTATTTCAGTCCAGTCAGTGGATCTCTGTGACTGAATTCTCTCTCCTTTAAAGATAGTATCAAAGGTATACATTTGAGGCTGTTAGGTCCTTCAGAAATAAGCACTAGTCAATTGGACCAACAAAATCCTTATCCCCAAATCCCCATCTCCATCATAGTACCCAGCAGGGGGCTGGGTACTATGGCACACCCCTGTAGTTCCAGCTACTCAGGAGGGTGACGCAGGAGGATTGCTTGAGCCTAGGAGTTCAAGGCCAGCCTTGGCAATAAACCATCTCTAAAAAAGAAAAAAAAGAAAAAGAAAAAAGGGCAAAGGTATATTGAGTTCCAGTTCTACTCACCAGTCTCAGATATGATCAGCTCCTCAAAATACTGTGCTCTTTGGAGTCACATTGTTGTTTTCACATTTTTCATTTTGTCCTTTAGTATATGAGGTTATAGCTTTGATGTGGCTGCCAAAAAAATACTGAATCACATGTTTCAGGTAGCACATCTTGTTGGTCTTTTGCACAATTTTTCACCTTGGCTATCTTCTACTTAGAAAAATATTATAAAGTAAACTTCTAATATTTTACCAGTTAATAATGTCAGAATTTTCCATTAAATAACCCATGTTAATGTCCTTCATACTAATCTCTCTTTGTTTTCAATTTTTTTAAGCATTGCTCTATTAAATCATGTTAAATTAAGGTACTCTATCCTTTTCTGGTAGAGTTTAGAAAAAATTGATTGTGATAGTCTACATTCTTATTTGACAAATTTAGTAAGAAAGTTGGGTATTTTGAGGTATAGTTGCAACAGAAATATTCTAATGTTTATCTAATCTATTTTATGCATACAAAGAATAGTTGTAAAACTCGTGACAGTCACATTTTGACATTACAATTTTTTGCAAATTATCATATGGTGTTAGCATTTGCTTAAAAATTGTTTAAAGGACAGTTTTATATATATGTACATATGGTATAAGCTATTAAATTGTTTATTGTAAAGTAGGTAATTTATTACATTTCTTTTTAGGCACTTTTGCCAACATTTTAATTAGAAATTTATAGATTTTTTTGCAAAATATAACAAAACAAAGTTGTTTACAGTTGCTTTTGATATTTGTGGTTTAAACATAGTTGTATTGCATTTTTTTAACAACTAAATGACTTCCACATGAAGAGGTTTGCTCACTCTCTCTCCTCTCCATTGAAACCCACAGACGTCTTGCGGGAAACGCTCTGACATACATTCCCAAGGGAGCATTCACTGGCCTTTACAGTCTTAAAGTTCTGTAAGTAAACTGAGTGTTGTTGGATATATTTCTGATTTTAGTGTCAAATGGCTGCTAATTAACTTGTAAAAGCTGAGTGTCTCTAATACACTATTTAAATCCATGGGATAATTCATCTAAATTCAAGTTTACTTCACTGGTACCATACAGCCATATCATACTTGGCTAAATTTGTATGTGAAAAAAAATTCATCTCTCCTTTTCTAATTTTAATATCTAAAATTTTTGCCTTTAAATAACTACCTTATCAACTCAGACTTTTAAAAGAGTATTTCCCTTTCCCTTTGTGTTATGAAATTGGGGTGCGTGTCTTCAAAAGCATTTTGATGACAGGATGAATAAATCACTGTGATGCTGACATAATGAGACCACAGCTTCAAACCGGTTTCAAAGGGGAGTGAATAAGCATCAGCTAAAAAAACCAAGTTTGTGTTCCACCTGTGAATAGATAGGGTAAAGCCTAGTGTATAGCAGATACACTGAGCAGTTGTTTATTTGTTAATTCATTGAAAATTGTAAATATGAGGTTTCTCATTATTTAATGTCCAATTTCTCAATTTGTTTATCAGAAAAATCATTATTATTGAATACTTCCTTCTTCTGGTACCCATTGTTTAATTTTCTTTTAGTTTGTTCTGTGTAGAAAAAAGAGGCACTTACGTAGATAAAACAGATAATGCAAGGAAAAGTTTATCTCAGAAAAAAAATCCTGATTTTCTTTCTTTGACATAAAAGTTATTAACTTTGATATATTTCTGCTTATTGAAAATTACATTTCAGCGACCTAAAAGACACATAGGTTAAAAAAACAGTTTAATTCAATTTAATATTTTGTTAAAAGTGAAATTCAACAGCAGAACCGTTATTTGATCGCCTTAGGAGATTGGGTTTGGTTTCCCTTCCTCTCTTTGAATTTTTTTCTTTTCTTTCTTTTTTTTTTTTTGCTACTAAGAAGAAATGCTTTTAAGTTGTCATGTTGCCAAATCCTAATAGTAATTCCTTATGTGGTAAAATTCAGAGTTGTAGCACCAGCTCCGATGCATATAGTTTCACAAACCCCCCCAAAAAATTTGGAACCATTCAAAATGTATCGTGAGAGTCAAGTTTAGATAAGACAACTAAAGTGATTTTTTTTCCCATGTTGAGCTATGTACCACTAAGTATTTGGGATGCTTGTTAAATAAATTTTACTAGAATCAAGTATTTTAATTCACTTAACAAAGTGTATATTGGATATATAAGCCAGTGTGTGTGTATCTCCAGACATCAAATTATACTTTAATTATAAATGTGTAAAATGAATACATTTAAATTAATATGGATATATATGAATTATATATAAGCTAGTTATTATAATTACATATAATTATAATTTTAAATCCTTGAATTCTTAAATATGAATTATACAAGTCTTATACTAATTTTTCTATCATATTTTTATATTTTATATTAATAGTTATACCATTATATATTTCTAATTGTATTCACTAGTGCATTACTAGAGAATGTTTGTTTCCCACAATGCACTAAAGATCTATGAAATTAGAGATGTCATCTGTCTTGGTCACTGGTATATCCCCAGCTCCTAGAACACTTCCTTACTTAGAGTAGACATTCAATAAATATTTGTTGAATTAATGATTCAGGCTGATGATCTAGAGAGAATAAGGGAGTTCTAGATTTTTCAACTTTTTCTTCATTTTTGTATGATATTGACCCAATGCTGTATGTTTATTAATGGAATATCTATTGTGTATTAAACAAAAAAGTTGTGCCTTCATATCTGATATGTACTTTTACCTACAAAGAGGCTTTTTACCCAGAATGCTCCTGCACACACTTTGCTGCTTCTTAAGGTGCATTTTACCTGAAGACTCCAGAGTGGAGTGGATTAATATGATTCAAAAATGAGAAGCATAGATTATTTCTCATGCTAACTATTAAAATGTACCCTTTCCATCAGAAAAAAAAATGGTATTTAGACCCTCTCTTTTATCCACTCCTACTAACCAATGTTTCCTGTCTCCTGTACAGTCAAGGGTTCAGCAAAGCCTAGTGCGTGTGATACTGAAATTAGCATTAAACAAATTATTACTAGAAATATAAAGATCAATAAATATTGTTCATGCCCTTGAAGAGTTTATAATCTAGTGACAGACTGTGGGACCAAGATAGTGGGACGAAGACAGAAAAACAGAGATCACTTCTGATTTTTGTGGAAAGTGTATCTAGATATCTGTGCAGGGTACTGTGAAACTACAGAGGTTGGGGAGTTGATGTCGTCCCATCTGGTGGCTCAGATTTGGCTTCCTAGGAGAGAAGCTTTCCCAGAGATGACCCAGGAGCTGAATCTTGAAGCACAACTAGGAATTAGCCACCCAAATAAGATGGCCGACTGAGGGGACAATACGTACAGCAACACAGAGTCAGAAAGGACCTGGGATGAACAGGTAGCTCCAAGCAGGTTAGTACTTGAGCATTCAGGAGAAGCTACAGAGCATTTGGAGAAGAGCTTGTAAAGACAGAAGGAGTCCCAGTTGCAGGGATCCCATATGTTAAGTCATATGGGTGGACATTATGAGGAGGCATGATGAGGAGTCAAGGAAAAGATGTACATAAGTGAGGGAAGGCCATGTTCAGACTTTGCACTATAGCTGGGTCCCTGTCAGTGTGAGGAGAGTTCAAGAGGAACAAGATCCTGCCAGAAATTGTGCTCACTCTTCTCTTTACTTTGCTGACCTAAAGACTAATATTCAATGAATGGACTCAAATTGTCAAATATTTTTAAAGTATTTTGGTTTTTGTCTTAGGTTGTTTGTGCTATGATAACGGAATACCGCAAACTGGGTAATTTATAAAGAAGAGAAGTTTATTTCTCACAGTTCTGGAGGCTGGGAAGTCCAAGATCAAGGTGCTGACATCTGGTGAGGGCTGCTTTCTGCTTCCAAGATGGCATCTTGAGAGCCAAATCCTCTGGAGGATAGGAATGCTGTGTCTTCCTATGGCAGAAGGTGGAAAGGCAAAAAAGGAATAAACTTCTTCCAACAAGGCTTTTTATGATGGAATTAATCTATTTCATATGATTGTACTCCAAACATTTTTAAGGCAATAATACAAAATATTTATAAAGCAAACTTTTGAGGAAATTCATTGAGATCACCATTTCTTATTTTTCTGCTAATTTAATTAAAACATCTCCCAAAGGCTCTACCCAACACCTCCCAAAGGTCCCCACCTCCCAACACTATTGCATTGGGGATTAAGTTTCAACATGAATTTTTGGAGGGGACAAAAACATTCAAACCATAACAGCATTAGAACAATTTTTCTCAGCAATGTTGGTTCTGCCTGTTACAGAGTGTTTTGGAAATTTGTGGGAGCATCTTTGGTTGTCCAGATGATTGGCGTGTAGCAAGCTGTCCTGCAATGTGCTGCACAGCCCAGCATAAAGAATTCTCCCTTATTCTGGCTTCTTACTGTCCCTCCATACCAACTATAAATCAGTACTTTAATGTGCAATTGTATTGAAACGTTTTATAAGATGTTCTGCATATGCTTAATAATTTGCACAGGAAATATTAAATGGAATAAACAGTTTCTCTCAAGATAATTAAATAAGTAACTTAGTTAATACATCCTGTCTATTCCTGATATTTTAAGATTTCTAGCCACACATTTAGTTTAAAATCGTGTTCGTAGCTGGGCATGGTGGCTCATGCCTGTATAATCCTAGCACTTTGGGAGGCAGAGGTGACTGAATTACTTGAGCTCAGGAGTTCAAGACCAGCCTGGGCAGCATGGCAAAACCCCATCTCTACAAAAAATACAAAAATTAGCCTGGCATGGTGGCGAACGCCTGTGGTCCCAGCTACTCAGGAGGCTGAGGTGGGAGGGAGGATTTCATGAGCCTAGGAGGTTGGGGCTACAGTGAGCCAAGATTGCACCACTATACTGTAGCCTGGGCAACAGAGCAAGACCTGTCTCAAAAAATATATAAATAAAATAAGATAGTGTTAGTGCAGTAGAAGAATTACCTCAAAAGCCACAAAACAAATTAAAAATATATAGCCATGGAAATGTGCAACCTTTTTAAAATAACTATCGTTAAATTACCAGAGTAACAAGAAACACAGGATCTCATTGAATTTCATCAACAAAGTTTGCTTTATAAATATTTTGTATTATTGCCTTTTAAAGTTTTTAGAGCACAATCATATGAAATTTATGTTGTGATAATTATATAATGATTTATTTATCTGAGGATGGCCAGCTTGTTGCTTTTTTAATCTTACTCTTTTACTGCCTAGCAAAGTCTACCACCCAACTTCTGAGAAGGCAGTTTTGTGACTATTTCTTTGTCCAATTCAGCCTCAATTCTCTGTTGCCTATGGAGGGATCTCCAGGGCCTTTTAAAGTACTGGGGAATTAATGCTTGCTTCAGAATGTTATGGAATTTTGAGACAGGATAAATATTCTCTGTGATATTTCCACACTATCTTGCCCTAACACATGGAGAATTATTTTGACACTATTCATCTGTAAGGAACACTCACTTGGGAGAATATTCATGCTCAATTGTGAGTGTCACACTTCCTGATTTTCTTCACCATGACGTTTGTAATTTGATTGGCATGTTATATTTATTTTAATAAAGGTTATTTCCTTCTTTCCCTTATAATATATAACAAGTATGATCTGTTATTACATATCGTATTAGTCCATTTTCACACTGCTGTAAAGAACTACCTGAGACTGGGTAATTTATAAAGGAAAGAGCTTTAATTGGCTCACAGTTCTGCGTGGCTGGGGAGGCCTCGGGAAACTTACAATCATGGCAGAAGCAGCAAGGTATGTCCTACATGGCATCAGGAGAGAGAGAGCGAGGGGGGATCTGCCACACACTCTTAAACCATCAGATCTCGTGAGAACTCACTCACTATCATGAGAATAGCATGGCAGAAAGCGCCCCCATGATTCAATCACCTCCCACCAGGTCCCTCCCCCGACCTGTGAGGATTACAATTTGACATGAAATTTGGGTGGGGACACAAAGCCAAACCATATCAGTGTCTCAACTAGTTTTTATTCTAGTATCCATCTAGATCTCTACTCTCATGTTCCCATTCTCATACAGAATGGCTTTTGATCACGTTATTTTTCTCACACCCAACCTTATTCTTTAAAAGTAGAGGCAAATGGCTGGGTGTGGTGGCTCACACCTCTAATCCCAGCACTTTGGAAGGCTGAGACGGACAGATCACCTGAGGTCAGGAGTTTAAGACCATCCTGGCCAACATGCTGAAACCTCATCTCTACTAAAAATACAAAAATTAGCTAGGTGTCATGGTGCACCCCTGTAATCCCAGCTACTTGGGAGGCTGAGGCACAAGAATCTCTTGAACCTGGGAGGCAGAGGCTGCAGTGAGCCAAGGTAGTGCTACTGCACTCCAGCCTGTGCAATAGAGTGAGATTCTGTCTCCAAAAAAAAAAAAAAAAAAAAAAGTAGAAGCAAGCATCTGATTCATTCATAAAAATGTTTCCTGAGGTAGTTGCATATGAGCATCATGTATATAATGACACTTACATCATCTTACTATAAATTACTTTTCTTATATTTCTTCTTTATAATACATTTAGGGCACAACAATAAAGTATATTGATTTTTTCTTTGAAATAATGTGTGTAAATAGGCTATAATTCTATGAATTTTACTTAAGTATAATAGAAGTGGCATTACAAAATATTTGTTATTAAAGGGAACATTGAATCCAATATAGTTGAGAACCACAGTGCTAGAGGTAAAATGCTGAACAAGATAGACCTGTCCCCTACTCTCATGAAAACTCTCTTAACTGTTTTATAAAGTCCAAAAGTGGTTGGAAAAAAGAAATAACTAATGGTATTGTGATATGGTGAGAAAGATAATGTGAGAGTAATATTTGTCTGGGGCCCTGACCTGAGTAAGGATGGTAAAGAGGGCATATGGACAAAGAAGAGAAAAATAATCTTGATCCAGTCTATTAAGATGGAGAATGAAGACAGCAGCAGCCATCCTTGGCTAGGTCTGTTTTACATTTACTGTGAATGCTAAAACATCACTAATATTTAAAGTTATTTTTCCTGTAAATATTGGCCCTAATAAAAAAAATAAGTAATTGGTTCTGTATGGCAAAATACCCAGTCCGTGGAATTCTGAACCAGGCTGTCCTCAACAAAGGTTCATTTTCTAGTGTAAGCCATGTAAGCCATTCCATCAAAGAATGGCTCATCCTTCTGCCACTCAACACCAAAACCAAAGCCACATGGAGGTGATGGGTAAAACTAACCATAGAAAAGTCACAATTAGGCAGAATTCCCCTGTTCTCATGTAGACCCAGAATAGAGCCTTGATGGTTACTTGATATCTACACAGAGGACAAATAGGCCAAGGGAATACCTAAGAATTGAGCCATCAGTTGTAACCAAGTTCCCACTCAGCAGGTTATTTAATCTCCCTCTCCTTCACTGTACCTGTTCTTACTTAGTCCTGTTGGAAAAAAAAAAAAAAAAAAAGTGGGGGAGGGACCAAAAAATTGTGTAGCGTAGCATGGGGATGCTGTATGAAATAGTGATTATTTTAAAGCTCCTGGGGCAAAGAAATTAAGAAAATATAGAAGTCATCTTTTGTCTCTAGAGAAAGTATTCCATTTGCTTTTCCTAATCATATGTGAATGATAAAAATGAAGTTTTAAGTGCCTACACCTATATTCAGTATCTTTATATTGCATGTACTCAGTAAGGAGTATTTTCAAAAGAAATCAGCAGCCATGTGTAAATGTTTGTTTCAATTGCACCCCCTAGCACTATAAACCTTGTAATTGTTTTCCCTCCCATTGGAATATCTTAAACAAAAACAGAATGTTCTAATTAACCCACTGGAGACTTATAATGATATAATAAAGATAACTTGCTCTTGTTTTGTCATTTGAAAGTAATTAAACAAAAGTTCCTTATTTAGGGAGTGATCAGGGCTTAAATTGTTTTTTTGTTTTTTAAGTTATATTCTTGGTGTTTTACTGGTAGACGTACTTGAAAATTTAAATCATTAGGAGGTAACGTGGGGGTAGCTTTAAAAGTTATCATCGGTCAGGCGCGGTGGCTCATGCCTGTAATCCCAGCACTTTGGAAGGCCAAGGTGGGTAGATCATTTGAGGTCAGGAGTTCAAGACAAGCCTGGCCAACATGGTGAAACCCCGTTGCTGCTAAAAATATAAAAATTAGCCGGCGGTAGTGGCGCATGCCTCTAATCCCAGCTACTCAGGAGACTGAGGCAGGAGAATCGCTTGAACCCGGGAGGCGGAGGTTGCAGTGAGCCGAGATCGCACCACTGCACTCCCGTGTGGGCAACAGAGTGAGACCCTGTCCCCCCTCCAAAAAAAAGTTATCATCACTAAAGTTCATTTAAGTTCCATTATCTGAAGAAAGATATATAAAGCAGCAGAGAAAGTTCGCAACTATTCAATGACGAAAAGCTATCTGAAACTCTCATCTTCCACCTCAATTTTTCAGATATTTTAGGGAAATCATATTTTAAGAGTTACACTGTTTGGTTAGTAAGGCAAAGGACAATGCAATACATACCTTGTACCAGTAATATATTATTTATTAATAAAAAGTTTAGACATCAATTAATTCTATTATCTTTATCTTATTTAAATGTAACACAAAAGTAAAGTAATACTTAGAAAACATTTTTGTGAACTTAAAATTGGATGATGGATTGAAACTGCTTGGGAAAATGTAAAATAACAAAAATGTAAAATAACAATAAAATAACACAGAAATCCAAAGTTTTAATATTCAGATAAATTATGCAAAACATAGAATTCAAGTTTCAATTCTCCTAATTCCTTAACTGGTAAGTGAAGTGTGGGGATCTTCCTAAAACTCACCTTTATTCCTAAGGAACCAATACATTTGAGACTCTTGATTTATGAAATTTTAATTGAATCTAAGTTTAACATAATGAAATTAGTTGAGTAGAACTATTGTGATACAAATGATGTAATTACGTTCCTTAGAAAACAATCTCAGGCATGGTGTTAAAGGCATAATTTTTATGATCTCCAAATATTTTTCAAGTCTTGTTTGTATATGAGCACGTATTTATATACATAAAAGTACTATAAATACTTTCATATTTTAATCCTCCAACACCTTTTCAACCAGATGATATTATTCCCATTATACAGATAAAAGACCAAGGGTCAGGAGGTTAAATGAGTTTCCTCTCCAAGACTAAAAGCTTAGGTCTTGTCTCCAAACCCAGTGCAGCTCTTCCTCAAGTTCAAATGAAGATTTTTTTTTTTTTTTTGAGACAGGGTCTCATTTTGTCCAGAGTAGGTAGGACTATAAGTACATGCAACCACTCTCACTTCCCCAAGTGAAAATATCCTATTAGAAATGTTTAGATAGCTAGGTGTAGTAACTCACACCTGTAGACCAGGCTACTCTAAAGGCTGAGGCGGGAGGATCCCTTGAGCTCAGGAGTTCGAGTCCAGTCCTGGGCAACAAAGCAAGATTCTCCTACCCTTCGTTTCTAAATAAATAAATACATAGGCTGGGCGTGGCGGCTCACACCTGGGATTACAGAATCCCAGAACTTTGGGAGGTTGAGGTGGGAGGATCACTTGAGGTCAGGAGTTTGAGACCAGCCTGGCCAACATGGTGAAACCCCATGTCTACTAAAAATACAAAAATTAGCCGGGCACGGTGATGCATGCCTGTAGTCCCAGCTACTCGGGAGGCTGAGGCAAAAGAATTGCTTGAACCCAGGAGGCAGAGGTTGCAGTGGGCTGAGATTGCGCAACTGCACTCCAGCCTGGCGACAGAGTGAGACTCCATCTCAAAATAAATAAATAAATAATTAAATAACTAAATACATAAATATTTAGCACAGCATGGGGTAGTTCTCAGTGTGTGGTGCCCTGCTCAGCAGTATTGGCGTCACCTGAGAGCTTGTTACGAGTGTGAATTTCCTGGCCCTTCCTCAGACCTACTAAACCAGAAACTTTGGGATGGGGCCCAGCATTCTGTTTTAACAAACCTTCCAATGGCTTCTGATGAACCCTAAAGTTTGACAACCAATGGCATAGAGTTTTCTTTTTCTCTGGCTCATTAAATTGTCAAACCCAGTACAAAAATTATTAGTTTCGAGAAAGGGCCTATTAATGTACATTAAAAGGGCCAATTTTTACTGAATGCTTATCATGTAGCAAGCATTGTTCTATGAACCTTCACTCATTGAAACATCACAATGAGCCCTGCAAGGTAGGTGTTATTACTGATCGCTGAGGCATAGAGAGATTTGGTGATTTTCCAATCTCTAGTGGCAGAGAAGAGGTGGTCAGATTTGAGAATCCATATTCTTAACCATACCGTTCACATGCAATCTGAGAATTTACACAGTCAGCACATATGCCTCAAGAGAATGCTGCCTGGTGCACTGGAAAACACACCAAGCTTTGGAGTTAGATACACCTGGGTGGAATTCCAGCTAGTCAAGTAGTGAACAGAAAGAAACTTCCTTTGCAGAGATGAAAGAACCAGGCAGATTGTTTCTGAAACACAAATACAAGTTTGCAACTTAATAAGTAGAAATATTTCTTTAAAACTTCTGCTTTCCTAAAATAGTCTTCTGCCTCAGGCTTACATGGACTACAAAATACTGGGAGAAAAAAAAATGTGCTGCAGAATTCTTGTGTTATAAACATTTATGAATAAGGTAGCAAAATATAATGAATCTCATGGGAATTTGTTTCCATGCTATTTCCTCATTAGCAATCATATATTTTTATTTCACAGCTTCCAGGCGTTTCCATTCTGTAGTCCCCATATTATGAAAAACTGTTCAAGATTTTCAAGTGCAAGTGCAAAAACACAAATACTTCACAAAAAGAATTTAGCTTATATCAAAATAAAGCCATGCAGAGAAGGGAGACAATTTTAGCCTCCTACCATTATCCTTATTTCCATTTGGTATAACTTATACAAGTAGCAGTTCCTTTAAAAACATATATAAGAGCATGTCATTTTCCTACATATGCCCTTCAACAGTGGTTTCTCATCACACATAAAATAAAGCCTTATGGTGGCTGGCAAAGCCCTCCATGAGATGGTCTCAGGCTCTCTCTCCCAACCTCGAGTCCTCACTCATTCCTCAGAAACAGCTGGTCCTTTGCTGCTCCTTTAGCAAGTCAAGCAAGCTCCCTCCAGCCTCCAGCCCTTGTACTTACTCTTCTCTTTTCCTTGGTAACTTTTCCCAAATATTCACAAGGATTTTCTCCCTGTCTTCCTTCTGGTCTCCAGTTAAATATCACCTTTCAGAGAGACCTTCCCTGACCACCTTTAAAATAAAAATCTCACCCCCTGATACCATCTATCCAAAATTCATAGTTTTGTTTTTTATTCATAGTACTTATCACTTGTCTCATGTTAATATATTCATTTGTTCATCTTTAATTATCTTCACTCTTCACAGGAATTTCAGCTCCCCAAAAGACAAGACTTTGTCTGACGCTCTGTTGTTTTTCTGACACCTGGAACAGTGCCTGGCCTTGTTTAGGCCTGTTATTGTTCATTTTTTTAAACATTTTTCTTTATTTCTTTTAACATACAGTATGCTGCAGAATAATCAGCTAAGACAGGTACCCACAGAAGCTCTGCAGAATTTGCGAAGCCTTCAATCCCTGTAAGTATAGTAGACATTGCAAAATATATTTAAGATCAATTTGGGAAGAAGCATTGAAATGTTCAGTTGACCATTTTAGTATGTTCCTTGGTTGGGAGTCATACCTAAATGTATTGTGAATGAGAGCCCATTAGAGTAACAACTCTTCATAGCCTCATTGAGCAATATGTATGGGAGGAACCAGTGTTGGAGTTTGGGGTTTTAGGGTGGACATTTAATTGCAACATCTCCAGTCCAAAGCACTACTTCCAAGATCCTGTCCTACATTCCCTTGTAATATTCTTGCTTCTGAATTCGAATAAGAAATAGTGCTTTCCTTCTACCTAAAAAAAAAAATAGATGCTGTAATCTAGACATTTTGACATCTTTGATTTATTCTGTTTTAGGATTATTTGAGTTGCCTTGTAATCAAGTTTTTTCGAGTCAAATAAAGGCTTACTATTTTAGTACTGCCTATATAATACATTAGGGATCCTCAAGTCAGGAGCCTAAGATCTACTGGTATATCCTGAAGCTTCCCCATCACAGAACACAGATGTGCAGACATGGCCATAAACAATCCCACAGATACAAACATACCTTAGATTCACACACCACACACAGACACATGGACTCACAGAGGTGTTGGTGTTCCCTACTCTGAATCCACAACTTTTCCATCAGGAGTTTCCTACCCCCCTACACACACTGATTTAAAACTTCTGAATAAATAAAATTACTCACAAAAGAACATTCTCCCAGCTAAATGTTTTGGAACTTGTATTGTAAGCAGTTGATTGTAGTGATTACTTGGCAAGTCTATACCACTACTATTTAGTCAGTAAATCTTCCTCCCATTAGAATGTATAAGTGTTTACAATATATTGCATGATGTCCAATATATCACACGTGTGATATATGCTGTAATTTTACTTACACTGGAGATGCACATCTGCCAAACAAAATACTGGGTTGTAGTTCGTGATGAGGAAGATAAATGCATTAAAAGGGCAAATAAATATTGATAAATATTGTGGACTCCAGCTGAAAATTGTTGTAAAGAATCCTTCGGTTAATAATTACATATAGTTTGCTTAATGTGTTTTACCGAGGTAACATAGAAGGAGGACTGTGAGATTTGAAGATGATACTTTCGTCCTTTGATCTTTTTTTCTTTTTAATGAAAGAAAATCTGTGCTTGAGATCATTTCAAGCCTTTTACTCCAGTCAAACAAAGTGACTTCCTAGGTTTTCACCAGCCTATAGATAAACAAGCCCACAAGGGCCCCTTTGTGGTATGAGATAGGTCTGTTGTATTTTCTGGAGCTCCTTAATGTCATGACAGTATCACTTCTCCTTTGTTGCACAAGCCTTTACCTGAAGGAAAGAAGAAACAGCTGGAGAAGCAAAACAGCCTCAAGTTGGGGTATCTGTGTGGCAAAATTGAAATGGTGATAATGGCGGTAGCCAATAGGAACTTTAAACAGCTGCAAGGCAGGCAGTAGATAGAAGGATAAGAGTTTGTAACCAAAAGCCACTATCAGCTGAAAGAAGATCACAAACAGAACACAAACAGAAGTGAACTCTTTGAGAAAGAGAAAACCATGAATCTTTTGTTCACTGGAACTGGTGGTGCCTGCCTGATAAAGGTGTTCAGATTTAGTTTCTTACAGTCTAGATATTCACTGTTCACCAGGTGTCTCTACATTTGGTTTCTGGTTTTGCAAAAAGAATAACATTTTGAAACTTTATAAATATGTGTTCCCTGTGAAAAGGTCAAGGGTTAACTTTCTGGTTTGACACTGACCACATCCAAACTAAAGGATCTAGATAGATACTCGGCCCCCAGTTCACACTGGATTGTATCAGCTGGGTTATGCAATGTTTGTCAGGGGCCCCTTTGTCCAGAGCACAGACAGACCAGTGTGAGTGTTGAATGTTGACAATGTGTGCCAGTGTCCCACTTTTTCTCACTGATATTTTTTGTGCAGCTTTGATGCAAGACTTAAGAGTTGTCAAAAAAAAAAAAAAAAAAAAAAGCATGATATGTTGGGAGGTTAAAGTGGGAGGATCACTTGGAGGCCAGGAGTTTGAGACCAGCTTGGGCAACATAGTGAGACACCCCCACCGCCATCTCTACAAAATAAAAATTAAAAAACTTAGCTAGGTGTGGTGACATGTGCCCGCAGTCCCAGCTAGTCGGGAGGCTGAAGCAGGAGGATCACTTGGGCCCAGGAGTTTGAGGTTACAGGTTACAGTGAGCTATATCATGCCACTGCACTCCAGCCTGAGCTACAGAGCACCACTCCAGAGTAAGAAAAGAAAAGAAAAGAAAAAAGAAAAGAGCATGATAAACATAGGCTGAACCACCAACCCTGCAGATACCATATTGTACCAACAAAAGGAGTGCCCTACCCATACATACACCAGGCCAGTTTGGAGGTTTAGGGTATATTGTGCCCCTTTAAAGTTCTATTGTCCTGGTTTTAAAGTATTTAATTGTACTTCTCCTTCTTCCTTTAAGCACGTCTAAAAATAAAAACATTAGTTTGAGTTTACTGATCATTACAAACATGCATTCCTTATCCATTCTCCATTCATTTTCCAGGCCATACGTTAGCCTCTGTGCTTCCGTATCAATAAAGTAATGATGAGAGTAGGACTCTGCCTCATCCACACTGCCAATGCCTAGAAAGTCTCCACTCCATTGCCATCTCTTCTTGGACTGGAGTCAACCCTTAGATCTTCACTTAGCCTTTTTTTCTACATGGTTTCCCTTTTTTTTTCTTTTCACTCTCTTGAATTCACTTTATTTTTCTCCACGTTATTATTTTTCTTGGATTATACATTCACTCTTTAAGAAGCACTCTACCCTTGATAGGGGCTGTGAGCTCATTGTCTTTATACATGCCTGGCCTTGTATAAAGAGTAATGGCAAAAACCACATTTACTTTTGCACCAACTGAATAACTTCTACAGCAGGCCTTCTCAACACTGGCTACAAATAAGATTCTTCTGGAAAGACCCAAAGCCTAGACTGCAGCCTAGAACAATTAAAATCAGAATCTCTGGCCAGGTATGGTGGCTCATGCCTGTAATCTCAGCGTTTTGGGAGGCTGAAGTGGGAGGATCACTTGAACCCAGGAGTTTGAGACCAGCTTGGACAACATAGTGAGACCCCTGTCTCTCTATAAAAAATTAAAAAGTTAGCTGGGCATGGTGGCCTGCTCCTGTAATCCCAGCTACACATGAGGCTGAGGTGGGAGGATCACTTGAACTCAAGAAGAATTCGAGGGTACAGTGAGCCCTGATCATGCCACTGCACTCTCTGAGGATAGGACTCATGCATGCACTAGTGTTTTCTAACTGGCTTAATTGCACAGTTAAGTATTTCCTAAGTGAAAATTAGGAAAACTATTGACCTGACCTGGAGCATTCCCTCAGATGATCTGCAAAGTATTCTCCGGAACTCTTTTCAAATCTGAAATTACAAGCTTGAGTAATGTAGTGAGATGCTGTCTCTAAAAATAATTAAGTAAATAAATAAAATTGGCTGGGAGTCATGTGCATGACTGTAGTCCCACCTATGCTGGAGGCTGAGGTGGGAGGATCATTTGAGCCCAGGAGTTTGAGGCTGCAGTGAGCTATGATCCTGCCACTGCACTCCAGCCCGGGCAATAGAGCAAGACCCTGTCTCTGAAAAAAAGGAAAAGAAATACCTGAAATAATAACAAAATCCATACTTTGCACTCTTCTATGAGCTAATAATATACTTAAAATATAAAAGTCAGGCATTGTCTTATTTGTGTTTAATTGAAAACAGCTTGCATGCCTATGCATTCCACTGATAACCCGGGGAGATAAAGTTAAGAGGCCACATGCTCTATCACCCTGCTATTCAGATTTTTTCTGTGGGCCAGCAGCATCAGCACTGCCTAAGAAATGCAGAACACTTGGTCTCAGCTCTGTCTTACTTAAAAAAATCTTCATTTTAACAAAATCCTAGGTGATTCGTAGGCAAAAAATGCATTTGAGAAATTAAAATTGTTAGTGTTCTATAACACTAACAAAGTGGTCTACAAATCAAAAATGGTTGAAAACGACTGACGTAGATCATTTGCATTCTTTGCTCCACCCATATACACTTGGCTTCCTTGAATAAAGTTTAGGAAATTTGATACACTGAAATTGGTAACATTGCTGTGAGGAAGAAACAAATTGTGCTCATGTTTCAAGGAATGTTAATTTTCCACTTATTCCACATATACAAAAGATGTTTTGTTCATAATGGAAACACATAGGTACACTTGTGGTTTTTTTGTTTTGTTTTGTTTTTTGAGTTGGAGTCTCCTTCTGTTGCCCAGGCTGGAGTACAGTGGTGCGATCTCAGCTCACTGCAACCTCCACCTCCCAGGTTCAAGCGATTCTTCTGCCTCAGCCTCCTAAGTAGCTGGAATTACAGGCACCTGCCACCACGGCTGGCTAATTTTTTGTATTTTTGTAGAGACAGGGTTTCACTATGTTGGTCAGGCTGGTCTCGAATGCCTGAGCTCAAGTAATCTGCCTGCCTTGGCCTCCCGACGTGCTGGGATTACAGGAGTGAGCCACAGTACCCAGGCCACTTGTGTTCTTTTAACTCTTCTGATGCTAACAAATTGCTGGGCTAAGGAATAAGAGTGCAGGCCCACAAGCCAGAGCCCAGAAGCCCAGAGCCTGCCCCTGTACAGTATGTACATTTGGCTTCTGACATGGCAATGACTTCCCAGACACCAATTAGATTTTTTGTAATGTAATCAAATATAACCTAATTTCCTTTCTGTTTTTTGGAAGGGAATAGGAAATGTAATCAGAATTCACAGTAAGCTGTATTTTACCAAAAAACTTTTGGGAGTATAGACATTTGAGGACTAGAATCAGATTACAGTGATTTGATGGAAACTCAAAACTTAACCCTCCCATACCCTCACACTTTTATATTAATAGTTAAGAAATCAATCTATTTAAAAAATTGCTTCATTTGTGATTGTCATTAATGAATTTTAAGCAACTCACTGTCACTAGTGAAGTTCAAGATGACCAAAGAGAGTTGCATATTCATGTTTGTCCAGATAACCAGAGTACTATTTAATGCCTGTTGGTTTTTATTCCAAGTGTGCACAAGTGAAGCTAACTGTGGAATTTGCATAATCGCAAAGGTAATAGGTTGGCAAATAGAAAATGAAAGAAGAATTAAACATATTTTTATTATTGTCTCTATTCTCCAATTAACTAATATTCATCTTCAGAATATGACTATATTTTAAAACCCAAGAATAATGTATAATTCCTGCCTGGCACACCAGCTGCCCATACATCTTATTATGATATCATCTTCAGGGCTATAGAACCCACCCCTGGACTCTATAAAATGTCAATAACTTCATCAGACTCTGCATGGTAATCTTTTCCTTACAGTAGTCAAAAAAGAGAGACAAAATAAGTGAGAGGAATGGGTGAGGAGGAAGACATGGGGCTCACTGTGCTGAGCAGGAGGTAAGACAAGCCTAGAACCAGGAGCAGTTTTCTCCCATTAATATCCAGGAGGCTATTGGGCTTCAGATATGGGATATAGAATGGGAAGGAAGTAACGGAAGACAAGGAAGTGTAAGCAGACCAAAAGAAAGAAGATGAGGTAGCCAAAAGAATAAGATTAAAGGATCAAAGGGGTTAAAAAAACAGTGGTTTTAGTATTGGTGACATTCCTTCCACTAAAATAGTCTCCAGAAACAGAAATCACAAGCCTATACAATAAAAATGAACCGTGACTTTAGTTTGTTTTGCTTTCTTCACAAAAGTGCCAGGGTATTAGGTACGTATTGGGATGGAGGTGAACTTAGAAGTTCTAGAGGCCAAAGCATTTGTCTATTGCACAGTGAAGTGTTCACTTCACGGAACCATATGCAGATCAGCACCCAGTGAATTCTTATAAGGAGGAAAAGTTTTGCCCGGACTCTTCTCCAATTTAAACATTGGGGAGAATTATTTTAACAGGAAAAGCTCCTTCTACATAATGTTTACAAGAAGAGAGAGCTAAAATTGGAGCATTGTCCACAGAATCATATAAGGAGGGAAAAGTGAATACTTTATGCAATAGCCATGCATGAAAGATTCTTATATCAGGTTACCTGCCAGTCCTGTGATAAATTGCATGCATGGCAGTCATATCAGAGAAATAAAGAGAATATGGGTGTTATGGAATGAGAAGTAAAATAAATTTTTTTAAAGCTTGTGGTGTAAAATGAAGGTTAACTTTGGAAAGTAGATTGAACTCTTGGCTACAGAGATGACAACCATATAAGTGAGGCACAGTCTTTCTGCCTTTTCAGGATAAACATGGTCTGTGATCAGTTGTGAAAAGACACATAAGGAAAGCAGCAGAGAATGGGAATATTGCAAAGACAAAATCAGAATGTGGAATTGAATGCACTTCCATGGTTATCAAAGCAGCAGCCTCCCATATTTACTAAACAGTTTTACTTCCATCATCATGCTTTATCCTCACAGAAACCTCATGAAGTAGGTGCTGAGATTATTCCCTCCTTAGTACTGAGGAAGCAAAGAGTGCAGAGAGGTCAGCTGATCTTCCCAAGGTCACATGATGTGTAACGGAGTCAGGCTAGAGGTGAGTCTGGGATAAGAACCCTAGTTTGCCACCAGATTCCAGAATCTGCCCATTTCACCACCACATTATCTTACCTCCCTCAGAGAATCCTCTGCAGAAAATGGGCACTGATGAAAAGAAGGAAAGGCTTAACAGAAACACATATTATACCTGTAGACATATAATTGTGAATGTTTATAAAAAGAAAGGGAAGTTGGAATGCTGGAAAACTGAAAGAAATAAATGAAAGAAGGGAAGGCAACAATATCAAAGCGTGAGCCAGTCAGCCTTTTCGAGTGTTTCTCTGTGCATTTAGTTGTCTGGTCCCTCACTACCTATGAGGTAGAAACTGTCTCCACTTTTCTGATGAGGAAACCGTAGGTGAGAAAGTGAAAGGCATCCTACCGCTAATGCAAAAGTAAGGATTGATTAGACAAAGACAAGAAAGAAGAACATTCCAGACAGAGGGAACTATGTGTGCAACTCCTTATATTGGTGGGGGAAGTCTGGTATATCAAGAAACAGAAGGTCAGTGCAGCTGAAGCAGAAGTGAGGTGGAGAGACGTGCAAGAAGAGCACATCTAGTGAGGCAGGTGGAGGCCAGACCCCTTGAAAGATATTTGGGACATGTCAAGGATTTCAGTCTTTACTGTAAAGGCAATGGGAATCTGTTGGAGGGTTTTAAGGCTGGCAGGTGGGGGTACTCAGATCTGTGTCATTGCAGTAGTCTAGGAGAGAAAGGAGAACTTCATCAGGTTAGGGACGGTGGAGATGAAGAAAGGGAGATGGATTCGAGAAATATCTAGGAGATGAAATTACCAGTGTTTGGTAATGAATTGGCTATGAAGAATGAAGCAGAAAGAGGTGTGGAGAATAATTTCTAAGTTTCTGATTTATACAGCCATGTGCTTACTGAAGCCAGTCACTGGGCAAGACACACTGGGAGACGGCTATACATATTTGGGGAGTGTGTGGTTCCAGGATAATGAGTTTGGTCTTGAGCACTTGTGTTTGAGGAAGAACAACTAAGTAGAGATGTCACATAGTTTGAAATCCAGATCTGGACGGAAAGAAAAAAAAAAAACAGTAAAATCTCATTTAGGTTCCCCAACCATGCATTCCTCTTCACCTAACACTTCATTATAATGATTGATTTGTCTGACTACCCTTTAGAAAACATGCTCCATAATGGCTGGGACCATGCCTCCCTGGTTTACTGCTAAATCTTCAGCACCAGGTAGAGTAGCTAGGACAAAGAAAGCACTAGGACATACGTATCAGACTGAACTGAAACCTCAAACTCTTAAGTGTTGATCTAGACAGCTGCTCAGACAAGATCAGGCACATTCAAGGTGATAGGGCCATAGGCTAGACAGCCACTCAAGATCAGTTCATCTCCCCTAGTTTAACTGTAACCTGCATTCATTCATCTCCCTGGCTCCAAACTCTTACCTCTGTACCCTGGCTTTCCCACATGGCTTTCCTGGGCTGGGAGTTGGACCCAGTGGTTCCTGCAGAGATTTTAGAGTTGATCTATCTGCCAGAATTAGTTTTCCCATTGTCTCAACTGAGGATTCCCCATTCCAAGAGTAAGACACAGGAAAGAACCATGATATTAAGTCTTGGAAGGTTAATGAGATTCAGATAGGCAGTGGGTAGGGGATGCTCATGAACAAAAGGCCCAGAAGTACTGTGGGAAAGAGCCAGAAAAGAGACTTGACTGGGACAGAGAAATGAGGTAAAAGTTTGGCCAGATAAGGTAAGTAGAGAGCTTTGAATATCAGAATGGAAAGTTAGGGTTTAAAAGGAATGATAATGTGGAAGAACTGTAGATTTCTAACAGGGAAATTATTTAGGGTGTAACTTCAGGGAGATTAATCTGGCAGCAGCCTACAGGATTAATTGAAGAGATAAGAGATCAAAGGCAAAAGGACCAGCTCAGAGGCTGTTGCAGTAATGCAGGTGTGAAGAGATAAGAGAATTAACTAGACAGTGGAAATGGAAAGTCTCGGAGATGAAGATAAATGGAAAGAACTTAGTGAATGATTGGCTGGAAGGCAATGGAAGATTCAAAAATGACCCCTAGATTTTAAACCCTGGTGATACCTGGAAGACTAATAGTGCCCCGATAGAAAAAGGGTCTTCGTTTTCTATGAAGAAAAATAAAACTGAAGAAGTTATTGCTCACATTACATTGGCTGTAGATCATCTCCTTGCTACAGTATTCACAGCAGTGGTGATCTCTGAGCTCACCAAGCAACTTTTAATGTGATTTGACTTTAAAATATATTCCTTATTGGAGTCTTGCACTCCTCAAAGACGCCAGAGAGACAGAGGTTTGGTTCCTTTAGACACTTCATCTGGCTGCTAGTCAAGACAGCTGATTAGTCTCTAAATTACTGCACTTCAATGAACCTGTAGACTTTATCTCTCCCCAACCTGGAGAGGGAGAAAGGGGAAATTCTTTTTTTTTTTTCTTTGTCTTTTTTTTTCTTCGTCTTTTTTTTTTTTTCTTCTTCTTCTTTTTTTTGTTAACCATTTCAGAGGTAAGTCTAAAGCAATAATTTTTCTTCCTACTGGCCACATTAAGTTTACCAGTAAATAAGATGGTGATTAGAAAGACAAAAGCACAAATTTCCCATATAAGCAATCATGTTATTTAATATCTTCCTAGATAGGCTTAATATCTCCCTGGATATTAATTTGGAATCACACATTATGGTCTCCATAAATATTAAAAAAAGAAAACCACCACCACAACAAAAGTGACCCTGGTGTTATTGCAAAGAATTAATATAAATCAATATGGATTCAAGCTGTAAGAGTACATATAGATTAAATAATAGGCCGATAGTATTATAATAGTTCTGTGACAAATTTAGCTCCAATGATCCACTGATTCCAGGGCAATAAAATTTCAATGCAGTAAAATTTTATCACAACAAAAAATGTATGTACTTTGTTAAACTGTAATATATGCAGATACAGAACCACACGATTTTCACTTTATTGAAAAAGTAAAATAATAATCAAGAATGCTTTTATTTCTTAAAATTTACAAATGAACTATATTGCTGTGGTTTTTTGGCTTTCCTGACTTGTTCAAAGTGGTCTCACAAAATGTACAATGTACTGTTTAAGAGGGTTGGTCATCTCTTTAAAACTTATTTTTTTAAAATGCTCATCCAGGCCAGGAGCCGTGGCTCACACCTGTAAACCTAGCACTTTAGGAAGCCGAGGCAGGAGGATTGCTTGAGCCCAGGAGTTCAAGACCAGCCTAGGCAACATGGCAAGACCCCATCTCTACAAAAGTAAAAAAATAAAAATAAAAATAAATCTTTTTATAATGCTCATCCAGCCGGGCACAGTGGCTCACCCCTGTAGTCCTAACACTTTCGGAGGCCAAGGCGGGAGGATCACTTGAGATCAGGAGTTTGAGACCAACCTGGCCAACATGGTGAAACCCTGTCTCTACCAAAAAATACAAAAAATTAACTGGGCATGGTGGTGTACACCTGTGGTCCCAGCTGCTCTGCTGGGGAGGCTGAGGTGGAAGAATCACTTGAACCCAGGAGCAGAGGTTGCAGTGAGCTGAGATCCTGCCACTGCACTCCAGCATGAGTGACAGAGTGAGACCCTGTCTCAAAAAAATAAATAAATAAAATGCTCATCCAAATATAAAATAGCAATATCAGTCATAAAAATGCATTGCTTCATAACTCTGTTTATTACAAGAATCCCTATAAACTGTATTATGCAGCTGCAAGATTCTTCACACTTTTGGCTTTTTTTTTTCTCCAAGTCATCCATGTTAATAATTGACATTATTACAGTCATCTCAGATATGGAATTAACCAAGATCAATGGCTTATCTTTTGACTAACACTTTACTTCTTATAGTTAATGGCTCATCAAAGACATTCTTAAACAAAGATACAAATTTGTGTGATACATTGACAAGGTGTCATATACGAGATATGTATAAAGGGCCATTTTCTGGAACAACAATAGCAATAATGATCTGATACATTCTCTAATCTTTACAATAACACCATTTATAAGTGGAAAATTTTTTCAGGGAGTATGGAGCAGATTGGCAAAATGTTTCTTGTAAAAGAGAAAATTTGCATTATTAACCCTTTCACATAGAAATATTAGGAAGAAAACTTTAAACACAAAGAAAATGAGCTTATTTTATTTGGTGGCGGGGGCAGGTGGGGTTGCCTGAACATAAAAGATTAATTGTTTGAGGCCTAGCACTTTGGGAGGCCGAGGCAGGCAGATCACCTGAGGTCAGGAGTTCAAGACCAGCCTGGCAAACATGGGGAAACCCTGTCTCTACTAAAAATACAAAAAAATTAGCTGGGTGTGGTGGCATGCACCTATAATACCAGCTACTCAGGAGGCTGAGGCAGGAGAATTGCTTGAACCCAGGAGGTGGAGGTTGCAGTGAGCCAAGATTGGACCACTGCACTCCAGCCTGGGAGACAGAGTGAGACTCAGTCTCAAAATATATATATATATAAACTGTTTGCCTGTTACCTTCTAGCTCTTTGCCACATAGAACACATTGATATGACAGAACCGCATTCACAGTGAACATGGAGTTATGTTTTATTTTTATTTTACCTAATACTGGGTGACATTCATCTCTGTTCTCACATCCATCCAGTTGCCCAGGCCAGAATGCTGAATCACCATAGCTTCCTCACCTTCCTCTCTGGCCACATCTGGGGAGTCACCAAGTTCTGCCAGGCCCACATATTTAACATCTCTCATAGTAGGCCCTTCCTCACCATTTTCACACTTCCTTCAGGCACTGATCTTTCTCACCCTGATGACTGCAACTGCCTTGGTAATGTACTTTCCCACTAGGCCCTCCTACACACTGCTATTAGAGTGACCTTTCTACAGCACATGTATTATGAGGGCCTCCGGTCAGAAAGCCTACAACACCCCCATTTCAGAGAAACACTTTCATGCAAACCTTGAAGACTGCTGGGAGAGGATAAGTCATTTCTTATAGGCAGGTAGCCCAGAAACCTGGGAGTGATGTCATCCAGACTCCACTTACTTTGGATACTCAAAGTTATTGAGGCCCCTCAGGGTGAACTTGATGGTTTTGACCAGGTCCAGTGGTGGGAGAGGCAACCACTGGGACCATAACAGACAGTCCCCTTGGCCAAGCAGCTTGAGCAGCAGTGCCTCTTCAGTAATTGTGGAGTCTTCAACCTCAAGCCCTCCCTCCAGAGAAGGAGTGATTTCAACACACACCCAAAAGTCATACCATGACCCTTCCTCATCAGTTGTAGCCCTCTAAGTAACATTGCAAAGACTCATACTTAATAAAAACTCTTTTCTCGCACCAGGTGTTATAATATTTTTCCTCAGTCATTTTAGCCTTTTGGACACCAACTATTCTATTGCTGGCCTAACACAGAAGATGTGCATCCTCTTTTCTCTGTGATGGAAACCTTGCTATAATACTAATTAAAACATGCAGTGTAGCTGCTGAACATAGATTAAAGAATGTATGGTAAATAGAGAAACACCAGCCCATATGGCAAGAAAATGGCAATCTCCCATAGACAGATGTGAAATGACAAAGGGTTAAGAAACTTCAGGAAGAATAAAATAAATTTTTAAAGGGAAAAAAATGATACCACTTCCTAAATTTGAAGGTTTTCCTCAAATAATAAAGTCTGTCATTAAACAGTAGAATGCTTACTGTTTACAGAACACATTCGTATTTTCTCATTTAATTCCCAAAGCAATTCTGTGACATGTGATTCTGCCTTATACATGTGAACATTGACCCACAAAGAGAGATATCAATATGCCCTCAAATCTTGGAATTAAATGACAGTATCTTGACTTAAATCTGTGTCTCAAGTCTCCTGATTCAGTGCACTTTCCAGTTTACCACATGCCAATTATGTAGGTGGCTGTAGATGGCATAAGATGTAGGGAAAATTTTTGTTTTACCTATAAATTATATATACTATATACTATAAACTATATGTAACAGACCCCCCCAAAAGGACCATAAAGTGGGTGCTATTTCTGATATAGTAATCACTTTTCAGATGGCATTTCAAGATCACAATTAAGAGCTTTTATCTGAATGAAGGCAAGGCCACTCATTATTGAAAGTGTTTTACTTTGCTGCACATAACTGCAGACAGGTTTGGGGCTGCCTCTGTCACAATTTCAATGGATGCATAAATGGCCAAGATGCCAAGATCATTGCTAGAAACTTTCTCTGAAAATGCCATCACTTCTTTGACCTTCAAAATGCAGATATTATAATCAGTGGTGTATCAGGAACAAAACTATTTGCCTTGTTGCACTGTGTGTGTGTGTGTGTGTGTGTGTGTGTGTGTGTGTGTGTGTGTGTAGATACATATACACATGCATAGCAATAATAGTAAAGGCTGAAAAAATAAGGGTGACTTCTATAAGTCTAATTGCAGGCACCTCTAAGTTATTTCTATTATGAGGGTTGAAAGAAATAGCCTGCATTTCTCAGAACTGAAATTCACTGACAATCCAGCACTCATTTTGGCCACTTTTGCTTAAGCAAAATTTGAATTTACCTTTATTTTTCTGAATGGTTTCAATGGTCAAAAGACAAAAATACAAAGTGTTAACCAGCTTCACATAATAATATTTAAAATCATTAAGGTAATTTATATTTACAAAGTCCTGTTGTGTTATTTCCTTAATCAGAAAGCAACCCTATAAGATGGGAGTTATCCCTGTTTTACGGATGTGAAAACTGAGGTCTGTTGATTTGGCCAAGGTCATACAGCTTCTAGAATTGGCTGGAACCTGGTACTAATCTCTGCACTAATTTATGGATTCTAAGGTGCCTACACACACACACACACACACACACACACACACACACACACCCTCTGTGACTTGCACAAAATGGAAATAACAAAGACATACTTAAAAGCAGAACTATATAATGTAGTTATTTTTGTTGCTACTGATAATAAGTCTATTATGGAACCATATTTTATATGTGTACGTCTTCTTGTACCAGATAGTGATGTTTATCTTATACCCGACTGTTAAAATATTGCATTTTTCAAGCATATGAATAGAGAATGTTCAGCTGCCTGAAAAGACCAGATTGACATAATATGAACTCATTGTTTACTTGCTGAATGGACACAGCTTCTGCCCTGTCAGCTGCTTTGTCCACAGTCTTAACCTTGTTGTGGAAGAACCACCTGTGTGAGTGACTGGATAGTTAATTCTATACTCCTGTTTCCCCTTGGGGTCTTCTGTTAAGAGTAAATCACATATAGAAGCAGAGTGTAGAATAGTGGTTGCCAGGGGCTGGGAGTGGGAGTGGTTGAGTGGGGAGATGTTGGAGAAGGGGTACAAAGCTTCAGTTAGACAGGATGAATAACTTCTGAAGAGCCATTGTATGGCATGGTGACTACAGTTAATAATAATATATTGTATACTTGAAAATTGCTAATAGATTAGATCTTAAATGTTGTCACCACAAAAAAATGTTAAGTATGTGAGGTGATGGATATGTTAATTAGCTTGATTTAATCATTTTACAATATATACATATATCAAAACATCACATTGTACACCATAAATATATGCAATTTTTATTTGTCAATTATTCCTTAACAAAGCTGGAGGAGGACATTAAATCAGATAATGCCTTTGAGTGTGAACAATATACCTGAATTAGGTTTAGACCACTGAGGCCAGGTGGATAGGAACTCTAAAACACTGCATTTAGAAGGAGTATCATTTATTGAGAGCTTCTTATATGAAGAAACTGTTTAGTAGAGAGATGTGTTAATGCTTCACTCAGGACATCTGAAGGTCTATGCTGTTGAGCATTAAATCTGGGAATATTAGTATTTAGAGTGTTCGATCTCTGAAGAATTCTCCTGTCTTACTCATTTCATTTCAGATAGCAAATTGGTATAAGATAATAGTGTGGAGGCCAGATTATATCCTTTTTTCTGGGGGGAAAAGAAACGTGATTCATAAAAGATATTTGTCCAGAGAAATGGCTATATTAACATTGGGAACTGATACCTGGGTCACTTCAAGATACAGCAGAAACTTTGATAGGAACATAAAATACCAAAGAAGACAATCCTATGACTTCATGCTGAAAGAGCCTTTTCCATAAATGCATCCCAGTGTTTGCAATGAACTTTAAGTTTTGTCATTTTCAAGACTTTTTTTTTTTATTTATTTATTTTATTTTCTGTTGGCCAGGCTGGAATACAGTGGCAAGATCTCGGCTCACTGCCACCTCCACCTCCTGGGTTCAAGCAATTCTCGTGCCTCAGCCTCCCAAGTAGCTGGGATTACAGGCATGCACCACCACGCCCACCTAATTTTTGTATTTTTGGTAGAGATGGGGTTTCACCATGTTGGCTGGGCTGGTCTTGATCTCCTGACCTCTGTCTCCCTAAGTTCTGGGATTACAGGCATGAACCACTGCGCGCAGCCCAAGACTTTTAGAAACCACTCATACTTTCTTTTTTTTTTTTTTAAGACAGTGTCTCACTCTGTTGGCCAGGCTGGAATGCAGTGGCATGATCTCGGCTCACTGCAGCCTCTGCCTCCTGGGTTCAAGCGATTCTCCTGCCTCAGCCTCCCAAGTAGCTGGGACTACAGATGTGCATCACCACACCCAGCTAATTTTTTTTGTATTTTTGATAGAAATGGGGTTTCGCCATGTTGGCCAGGCTGGTCTGGAACTCCTGACCTCAGGTGATCTGCCCCCCTCAGCTTTTCAAAGTGCTGGGATTACAGGTGTGAGCCACCGGGCCGAGCCACCACTCACACTTTCAATGCATAAACGACTGGCAATGACCAGTCAACATATCAACAAAAACACAGAAGCTCATATTATTAAGTCTCTATCCTTTAATCAGTGCAATAGTTAAGGAGAGTTTACATGTGTGCTTTACTTCTAGTCAAACAAAAGCAATCACCTCTTTATCTCCTGATGAAATTATACCTTATTTGAGCATAAGCCAAGCACATTGTTGCTAGAGAAAGGAAAGAGAGATGGTGTTGAATTTTCTAAACATTTGTGGCTCCATTTGTTGACAAAACCTTAAGATGTTTGAAAGCTGTGTTTCTGTTGCTGACAATGATAGTTGTTCTATTGGAAATTTAATTGTAAATGGGGTATGACACCCAACTCTTAAAATTTGCTCCAAGTGACGTTATCTCAGCTATTATCAAAATGTGGCCCAGGGAGGGCCTTTGAGGCATCGCTTGTTCCTTCCCATTCAGTCTGTAGAAGTAGGAATCAGAAGATGATTGAAGTGGCATAGTGGCCAAAAGTGAGGAAGCTGCTTTCTACAGAAATGAGCTTCCTCCCAACAAAGAATTTCATTTCTAAATTGTTTAATTTTGGTTTGCAGGAGATTATTTTGTGATCCTGGTGTGCTTCCTGCATCTGTTTAGTCTTAAATGCTTCCGAAAACATTTTTCAAAATCCACTTCTGATTTTCTAATCCTTCCTAATACGTGGACCACTAAAATACAACTCTTCTTTTTTTTAATCCTACCTTTGAAAATGCAAATGTGTGGGTCTTAAAAGCAGATTGGGAAAAAAAACAAGTGAGGGCTGTTGGAAGCATAGTTTGAGTGATGTTGGCTCTAGTATTCATGCATCTTACAGAAAATTGCAAACGATGTGAGTTTTGTCACTTCCATACGAAAAGTTAGGACCTTTAAATTATAGCCACTGTTTATGTTGGACTGGGGCAAAATAAATGTATTGCACTCCCTCTGCTGGCTTTGAGGTGGCAACAGCTCATTAACCAGACTTATTTTTAGATGTATTTCCCCATTTTAAAACAGATAAAAATGGAGTGTGGGAAAAGGAAGCAAAAGCTGGAAAGTTGTTAATTTTATTATTCATTTAAAATGTCAGAAAAACAAACATCTGCTTCACACAAATGGTTAGGATAAGCAAGAAAGCCAGCAGTTTTCAGGCCTTTCAGTGTTGTCCTAAGAAAAAGGATAGGGCCTCTTCTCTGTTTTCCCTGAGGCATGTCTCTAACAGTCTTTAAAAATGTACTCAGTTCCAGTGAGAACACGTGGACACAGAGAGGGGAACGTCACACGTGGGGGCCTGTCGGCAGGTGGGGGGCAAGGGGAGGGAGAGCATTAGGACAAATACCTAATGTATGTGGGGCTTAAAACCTAGATGATGTGTTGATAGGTGCAACAAACCACCATGGCACATGTATACCTATGTAACAAACCTGCATGTTCTGCACATGTATCCCAGAACTTAAAGTAAAATTTAAAAATTAAAAATTAAAAAAAAATTACTCGGCCAGGTGCGGTGGCTCACACCTGTAATCCCAGCACTTTGGGAGGCCGAGGTGGGTGGATCGCATGAGGTCAGGAGTTCGAGACCAACCTGGCCAACATGGTGAAACCCTGTCTCTACTAAAAATGCAAAAATTAGCCAGGTGTGGTGGCAGACGCCTGTAATCCCAGCTACTTGAGAGGCTGAAGCAGGAAAATCGCTTGAACCCGGGAGGTGGAGGTTGCAGTGAGCCGAGATCGCGCCATTGCACTCCAGCCTGGGCGACAAGAGCGAGAGACTTCGTCTCAAAAAAAAAAAAAAAAAAAATTACGCAGTTCCTTCAAATACTGAAATGAAATAATCTTTTCCCAGAGCTTACTGAACAGCTTATTAGACTAGTATGTTTAGTATGTTCAAAACAGTCAGGGAAAGCAAAAACATTCCTTTGGCTTAGGGTGGGAGGAGGAAAAGGATATCTCTATGCTAGTGTCAGAAAGAAACTAAAAGATCATCACACTGAAACTCCATACCTCAGGGGAGGCCACTTCCATCCATGAGAGAACATTACCTACAAGCCTGGAAGAGAATTATAGCACCATGGAATTTTAGAGCCAGAGGACCTAGGAAGCAACAGTCTACACATGAATGAGAAGGAGAGATCATCTGGAGAGGAAAATGCTCCAGATGTCAGGGCTCTCGGGGACCCCAGGCCCTGTTCCACTCTTGTTCATCATGCATGGGGAGGGTTTTCCTGCAAAGTTGACCTTCTGCTTGGGCTTTGCTCTCTTTTCCATTCTTGCTTTCTTTCTTCCACAGGCGTCTGGATGCTAACCACATCAGCTATGTGCCCCCAAGCTGTTTCAGTGGCCTGCATTCCCTGAGGCACCTGTGGCTGGATGACAATGCGTTAACAGAAATCCCCGTCCAGGCTTTTAGAAGTTTATCGGCATTGCAAGCCATGACCTTGGCCCTGAACAAAATACACCACATACCAGACTATGCCTTTGGAAACCTCTCCAGCTTGGTAGTTCTGTAAGTTTTATTGATTTTGCTCTCTTTTAACAGTTTCTAATGTCACTGGAAGACCTTGGCCTTAAAATGCTGGCTCTTCAAAGCTCAAATGGGGACATTTTAAGGGAGGAAAACTTCCTGAGCCCCTCCCCAAAATGACTTATAAATGCTCCAATTGTGTAAATGACTTAAACAATACTTATCAAGTACCTGCTAGATGCCAAGCACAGCAGGGCATACAAAGATAATGAAATATGACCTGTGCCTTAGAGAAGCCCATTGCATGTTGCACAAGGAGTCACCGCACTGTACAGTTAGTACAGTAACCTAAGTTAAACATTCCTTATTTTAAAAAAAATTGATAATTCAGGTCAAATTGAAAGATGCTCTTCTTATTATCTAATAAGAACCTTTTGAACCCTTACCAAGGAAAGAGAAGTGAGAACAAATGATGTAACTGCTCAATGAGTTCTTTTTGCCCACTGCCCAAATAGAGCCAATTTATTAAGACAAGAGAATTGCAATAAAGAGTAACACACAAGGCCGGCACAGTGGCTCATACCTGTAATCCCAGCACTTTGCGAGGCCAAGGCGGGTATATCACTTGAGGTCAGGAGTTCGAGGCCAGCCTGGTCAACATGGTGAAACCCCACCTCTACTAAAAGTACAAAAATTAGCTGGGCGTAGTGGCACATGCTTGTAATCCCAGCTACTAGGGAGGCTGAGGCCGGAGGATCAATTGAACCCAGGTTGCAGTGAGCCAAGATTGTGCCACTGCACTCCACCGTGGGGAAGAGAGTGAGACTCTGTCTCAAAAAAAAAAGAAAAAATAGTTTAGCACACATACAGCCAGCTCAATGGAAGACTAGAGTTTTATTATTACTCAAATCAGCCTCCCTGAAAATTCAGAGGCAAGAGTTTTTTAAAGATAGTTTGGCTAGCAGGGAGCTAGGGAATGGGGAATGCTGATTTGTTGGGTCAGGGATGAAATCATAAGGGGTTGAAGTTGTCCTCTTGCTCTGAGTCAGTCCTGGGTGAGGGCCTTAAGACCACATGGGCCAGTTTACCCATCTGGGTGGTTCCAGCTGATCTATCAGAATGCACGGTCTGAAAATATCTTGAACACCAATCTTATGTTTTACAATAGCGATGTTATCTATAGGAGCAACTGGGGAGGTTAGGAGTCTTGTGGCCTCTGGCTGCCTGACTCCTAAACCATAATTTCTAATCTGTGGTTAATTTGTTACTTCTACAAAGGTAGCCTGGTCCCAAGGCAAGGAGGGAGTTTGTTTCAGAAAAAGACTGTTAATCATTTTGTTTCAAAGATAAACTATAAACTAAATTCCTCCCAAAGTTAGTTCAGCCTATGCCCAGGAATAGACAAGGGCAGCTTGGAGGTTAAAGGCAAGATGGAGTCGGTTAGGTCAGATCTCTTTCATTGTCATATTTTTCTCACTGTTGTATTTTTGCAGAGGTGGTTTAATTGACAGCATGTTATGCATTTGCACAGTTTTTTCCCACCATATGTCTAGATTTCATTATTTTAGTAAATCCAAAATGATTCTCAAACAAGTAATAGTTTGAAAAATAATCAGTTTTCTTTAAAAATGTAGCAATATGACCCCCACATGTATAATATAATAACCAATCAACGAGGAAGGCTTCTTCTCACTATTTCTCTCTTTGCTTCATGCCCACCCACTGGCCCACCGCTTCCTTCAGTCATTCCACTTGATGACATGTCTGTCCTTTGCACTGTAGTATATACTCCTTTGAGGGCTGGCCAATATCTTATTTATCTTTTTAGGTTCCCCTCAATCTCCTTCCTTATACGCTGCATGTAGAATATCCTCAATGAATATTACATAAATCTCACCTAAAACCAAAATTTATTTATTAGAAAAAAAATCTTAGTATGGAAGGAAAGGAATTTTTTGTGATATTAAAAAATTTCTACACTGAATTTCACATATAAAGATGATGCTACTGACCCACCAGAAGCTGGGTATGTGCTTTAATTTCTTTTCCTCCACTAGAGGAAATGGATTTACACAGATCCAGCTGTACTTTTTCACCCTATCCTCCTTAAGCCCATTTTCTAAAATCCTTTTGAGAGTTGGTCCAGTTTTCAGTTGTGCACAGCTGTTCTCACTGGCTCTGACCTAACTGACTTACCAATTGAACCAAAGATGATAATTATATACACTAATACTGTGTCAAGATAACTAATCTCCTTGGGCAGCAGAAAAATCTGATTACCATTGCCTGTGACTGAAATCATTGTTTCCTGTTGACCTGTGCTCCCGCCCTGGGAAGGTAGCCATTATAGGCCTTCATCTTTATTAGAAAATGTGCTTGCTACATCTATCCTCCAGGTGTCAATGATGGTCAGTATCTCTGCTTAACATCCTATATCCCAAAGCCATGCTGAACAAACTATGCTTACAAATATGCCTTGAGAATGTAAATTAGTTCAACTATTGTGGAAGACAGCGTGGCAACTCCTCAAAGACCTAAAGACAGAACTACCATTTGACTCAGCAATCCCATTACTGGGTATATACCCAAAGGAATAGAAATCATTCTATTATAAAGACACATGCATGTGTATGTTCACTGCAGCCCTATTCACAATAGCAAAGATGTGGAATCAGCTGAAATGCCCATCAATGATAGACTGGATAAAGAAAATATGGTACATATACACCATGGAATACTATGCAGCCATAAAAAAGAACAAGATCATGTCCTTTGCAGGAACATGGATGGAGGCCATTATCCTTAGCAAACTAACACAGGAACAGAAAACCAAATACTGAATGTTCTCACTTAGAAGTGGGAGTTAAATGATGGGAGCACACATGGACACACAGAGGGGAACAACACACACTGGGGCCTATCAGAGGGTGGAGGGTGGGAGGAGGGAGAAGATCAGGAAAATAACTAATGGGTACTAGGCTTAATACCTGGGTGATGAAATAATCTTTACAATAGACCCCCATGACACAAGTTTACCTACATAACAAACCTACACATGCACCCCTGAACTTAAAAATTTAAAAAAAAACAGCCTTGAAACCCAAACTTACTTATATCAATTATGTTGCTCATATTATTATACACACCCTGATGTCCCAAAGCTAAAAGGTAAAAAACTGTGACTGTCTTTTAAATTCTATGGTATAGAATCATCTGTGGTATGAGTGAATGCAGCATATAGCCATTTTTTACGTTGGCTTCTTATAAGTAGTGCATTCTTCAGTATATGTTTCTTTGGATTTAAGCTATCAAAATGTTAAGTGTGGTCTGTGCAGTGTGCCTTCCTAACTATCTGTAATGTTCTACTGCAGACATCTCCATAACAATAGAATCCACTCCCTGGGAAAGAAATGCTTTGATGGGCTCCACAGCCTAGAGACTTTGTGAGTTGACCTTTTATTTGTTTCCCTTTTTTCAGTATTTTCGTGAATATTCTGAAGAATCAAAATAGCCTTAAAGCCAGACTTTGTTTGGTTTGGTTAATTGCCTAAGCTTCCAACAGATATTTACAGTGGCATTATCTTACACACACAACCCCCACAGAGCTAAACAATAAAACTGGGATTTTATTTTAATCTAATGAGAGTGATAAATTAGGTAGAATCATTATAAATTAAATGAGATGTTCTCTACTAAGCAGTGACTATTTGCTTAGAAACGTGTAGTCTCTGTCAAGGATCACTCAGGCTCACTGTTCATGAGTCTGGTACTCCCTGCTGAATGAGAGGATGCAGGCCAGGCCAATGCCTGTGTCTTCAATCTCAGATGAACAGGCATCTCTTTAGGAAACAGTGATGGCTCATGCTAAAGCAATTCAAAAGATGAAAAAGGGACTGGGCGTGGTGACTCATGCCTGTAATCCTAACACTTGGGAGGCCAATGCGGGAGGATCGCTTGAGCCCAGGAATTTGAGGCTGCAGTGAGCTGTGATCATGCCACTGCACTCCAACCTGGGTGACAGAGCAAGACCTTGTCTCAAAAAAAGAAAAAAGAGTGAAAAGTAATAGTAGCTACTATTTATTGAATATATCTATAATCAAATATTGCACTGAGCATTTGGCATACATTGTTTTAATTACTTCTTACAGCCATCCTATGAGAGCAGATATTACTATCCCATTTTAGGCTCTAGTGAGGTAAAGTTATTACATATCTAATCAGTAGCAGAACTGAGATTTGCTTTCTCCTCTAGTCTGATTCTGAAATCCATGTTTACTACTACATACTACTTCCAAAGAATAAGTCAAAAGTTCAGTTCTTAATTGGTACCTATAGTAAAAATAGAGTCAAGCCAGCGGACCATATCCTAGACACTCTCACAGAGCCAAGGTAGAGGTTCTTGTGGGCCACACCAGGGCCCCAGGCTTTTCCCAGGGGAGGAGCTGCTCTTCATTGCCCTGTTGAGAAAGGTGTGATGAGACTGAGGTGATAGGCAGGGAGGGTCCTGAGTGTGCTGGGAGAGGAGGGTAGTTGCAGCCATGTCACCATCCCTACCCTCACATTTCTAATGCTCAAATGCAATAAACCACACAGGTCACTGAATCTGCAATGCTGGCTCTGACCAGAACTGCAAAAGGAAAAGACCAAAGACCACTTCTCCTGTGCCCTTGGGGCCCACTGTTCATTTGCACACAGAGCTTAGGAATTTGTTCATGATCAATTTAGCTTCTAACCAGATCTGGGTTACTAATTTCCTGAGGGACCCTGTGTTGGTGGTATTCTTCTAGCCTATGAGCACTAACAGCTCTTTCCAGGGTTAAGTCATCCTGTGTTTCTTCTTAGGTGGCAAAGATGGACTTGTCCAGGCAGGACCTTTATGTCAACTTAATAGCATAGACAAGCAGTTCCCATCAGCTGCTAGGAAAAATTAGAACTCTTATCTACACAGGGCTGGGCTCAGAAATCTCAGCAATGGAAATCACCTTCCAGCCCTTTTGAACAATAACAGGAATGAAAAACAAGATGGGCTTTGTTGGGTATTTCCATAAATAGTCTTTTTTTTTTTCCTCAATGTTTGGGGTAAGGACCCAGGATTGCATGTAAATAACATAGAGCAAAACATGTCAGGGAAAAGTTCATGTGAGTCTTATTGTCTCCCCTTCCTCTACCTTGCCCAGGGCTACAGAGGATAAGCAATTTGGTTATTCCCAGCCTCTTCCTTTCCCTACTAGAAATCCAAGTAATTTATAAGGGTCCAATCCTTGTTTAATCAAAACAGAGCATCTGGAGAGATTTACAAACAGGAAGAAAATTTATGTCTACAAAAGACATGCATTTCCTGCCTGCAGTATAGCTTAAGGATGGTTTGTGCCAGACAAGTAGGAACCTTGATTCATGTTTAACTCAGTCAAATTATCTCTCTCTTTAAATTAAATAGCAATTCTCCACAGAGGAGGATCTAACCACATCTGATTGCCTGACCAAAAGGTTTTTCTGCGTCATCTGGGAAATCTGCCATTCCCAGAGACCAGGAGGCAATTACTTTTTCATACGTAGATCTAGATATAAGGTAGAGTAAGTCTGTAAAGCACTTGTGAGTAATGAAATTGAAAAGCCAATTGTGCTATAACAGATACAGAAACTAATGATTTGAGATAATTTGACCACTTCATCTCTGGCCTTGAGGGATAACATAGAGCTTTGCTGCACAGATCAAGGAAAACATCCTATTTCTGAATTATTTGTGACTCCTTGAAGAAATTCTAGACCAAATGTCCTTTCTGAGATTACCCTGTCTCACATAAACCTCTCCAGAAGCAAGGTTCATCCTGGACTTCAGGCTAGGAGGGATGTGGGAACCCTGTGAAAGTCAAGGACAAAGCAGCCCTGCAAGATTTCACGTCACAAGGGAGTGAAGGAGGGAACAAGAAAAGGGATGTGATCCAGGAGCCCTGAGGAGTGCAAATTCACGCTGGCCAATTAGTGAGCCCGGTTCAGTTGAAGAGCTCCATCCGCTAGCCGTCAACACCTGGCCAAAGAGACATCTCTCCTACTTAGAAGTTAATACTCCTGCACACTCCCTTTCTTTTTAGACGCCCCAGTGCCATTGAGTCCTGACTCTCAAATTTCTCATGATTAGTCAAATGACCATTTTAACACAGATACTTATAGAATGTTGGTAGTCAGCAAGCCAAGAAAATCTCTTTCCATAAAGAAAAGCAGTGAGAACTTCCATTAGTCATATGGGTTCCTTGGAATAGCATGTTAACTTTCCTTGTAAATAGAGTATATATGAAGTTTTAAATAAAAAACTGAAAATACTATGTACTCATTTTCAGAGATTTAAATTACAATAACCTTGATGAATTCCCCACTGCAATTAGGACACTCTCCAACCTTAAAGAACTGTAAGTATTTAGGACAATTTTAATGGGAGAACTTTATCCTTTTGTGAATTTATTTAAAAATACATGTGATTGTTTTACATAATATGACTTGCTAGAAAATGTTAAGTTTATATAAATAATGATAAAGTACACTTGAAATATATTTTAATTGATTCTATCTCTAGCAAATACCAGATAATATTTTTTATTTATGCAGGGTTTTTCTAACATATATATTAAAAAAACATATATTTCTGTAAGTCATATTCTTTTCTCTTTTTCTAAGCCATACATACTCCCCAACATTTATGTACTTTATAGATTTGTAGATTTTTAGTAGTAGAACTAAAATGGAATTTAATTGCTGAGCATTTCTGAGAACTTGAACATTTCTGGGTTGCATAAGTCTAGAAATAAATGAATCAAACTGTCTGTGCCTAGTAAAGTATGAGATGCATTCACATACATTGCAGCTGACCCTTGAACAACTAGGGGTTAGGGACAACAACCCTTGCACAGTAGAAAATCCATGTATAACTTTTGACTTCTTAAAAACTTAACTACTAATAGTCTAATGTTGGCCAGAAGCCTTATCAATAATATAAACAGTCTATTAACACATATTTTGTATATGTATTTTGAACTATATTCTTATAATAAAGTAAGCTAGAGAAAAGAAAATGTTATTTAAAAAATTCTAAGGAACAGAAAATATATTTACTATTTATTAAGTGGAAGTATATCATCATAAAGGTCTTCATCCCTGTCATCTTCACATTGAGGAGGCTGAGGAGGAAGAGGAAGAGATGTTTGTCTCGTTATCTCAGGGGTGGCAAAGGCAGAAGAAAACCCACATATAAGTGGAGCCATGCAGGCCAGCTCAATGGGTCATGCCTGTAATCCCCGTGCTTTGGGAGGCCGAGGCAGGCAGATTACTCGAGGCCAGGAGTTCGAGACCAGCCTGGCCAACATGGTGAAACCCCGTCTCTACTAAAAATACAAAAATTGGCTGGGCCTCGTGGCACATGCCTATAATTCCAGCTTCTTGGAAGGCTGAGGCACGAGAATTGCTTTGAACCAGAGGGGCGGTGATTGCAGTGAGCCGAGATTGCACCACTGCACTCCAGCCTGGGAGACAGAACAAGATTCTGTCTCAACAACAACAACAAAAAAGTGGATCCAGGCAGTTTAAATCCATTTTGTGCAAGGGTCAGCTGTATTTCATTTGTAAATGTTTAATGAATCTTATTTAATTCTAAAACCCCACAATTTTACTAAAGAAAAGCTGACTTTCAGCCATTGGTTTGCATATACTGCCTTTTAGATGATAAAATTTAATTAGCTTTTTCATATCTAAAAAGATAAATAATCTATGTTAGTAATGTTCTAACACTTGGAAAGGAAAATAAACACTGAACCTCATTCCCCTAGCAGTGAGAAATAAGACATACAGCTAAAGGAGACACAGAGGAGCTTGTTTATAAGAAAAACCCTTAGGCTGTTCTGACTTAGGAAACCCCATGTGTGGCTTAGCTGGGCAGTGGCTTCATGGCATGGGGTCACCTCATACAGCCACAGGCCCAAATAAGCTCCAAAGATCATTGAACCTGCTTCTCAGCCATTCAGACAACATCAACAACAACAGATGACAATCAGCTTATAACTACAGATTCACTGAGCCAGAGCACCTTTCTTCAAGTCAGAAAATTTTGTCCTCTTAAGGAGACTACTTAAATCTTTACTTCACTGCAGCTTAAGTCAATTTTCTCTTCTAGCTTCAAATGGGGTCAGTAGGAGTGATCATAATCTCTCCAAAAATGGTTTCCACTCTCTCAGGCTTTTATACAATGATGCTCTATTGGATATTAACAGATTTTCTTCTTATAACATTAGATTGTAAGTTTCCATGAAGTGCAGTTATTATTTTCAGATTCTTTATTTCTCTTTTAAGATGACAGCACATGACTTTTTTTTATCCCCTAGAGAGTAAATAACGGCACCTAAGTTTCAAGATGCATAGAGGAATTTAATATTGTCCTCTGGTTACTAAAGGTTCTGATTATTGTCACTGTGGTCAGGGTGGGGGCCTCTATTAAATAATTTTACCCCACACAGGATTTTTTATAATTTTTTTTCTCTTTCTAGAGGATTTCATAGCAACAATATCAGGTCGATACCTGAGAAAGCATTTGTAGGCAACCCTTCTCTTATTACAATGTAAGTGACCATAATGCTTTTCAGTTTCTCCATCCTGAAATATAGCATATATTATACTTTGAAATACAATGAATATTCTATATTTGCCTGAGTTTTGTCTTAGTCAATCTAAGAGTTCATACAGAAAAGTATATACACATGCATTTTTCCAGGTTCTAGCTGAACACTGAAATAATATAAAAGATTTTTTTAAAGATCACATTATGATTGGTATCTCCAGATGTGCTAGGTATCTTTAAAATAATCTTGTAAAATGCTTTTGATTACCTCTATTTTCTAAGAAATAAAACTGATTTTTAGAGCATTAATGTCAAGTCTGCATAGTCATTCTGAACTTAAACCCGAGTATACTAGAAATATAAATTATTATATACAAATGGATGTCTTTTATAGCAATAGACTCCAGCCTAAATTGATGGTAGGGGTTTTATACTGTTTTGTGCTAAGCCTCTATCTCCATTCATTATTATGCCCAAACATTCACATTTATACAAACTAGGATGTAATTCTAGAACGATAAATAACGTTTCAGAAAGGTGTGTATGAGGATTTATATGCCATAAAAGAATAAAATAGGCCAGGCACTGTGGCTCATGCCTGTAATTCTAACACTTTGGGAGGCCAATGCAGGAGGATCACTTGAGCTCAAGAGTTGGAGGTTACAGTGAACTATGATCACGCCTCCGAAGTCTATCATGGGCAGCAGAGCCCTGTCTCCAACAAAAGGATGAAATAGAGTTACAACTACAAAGTATAACTAATTTTATGTTTCACATTTAATACAGTAGAATGATGATATACAGTTCTGAGTATGAGGCTGGCTCTTAGACAAAAGGCTCCTCTCGGAGGCAGATTTGGGACACCATCAAACCTGAGGTTGTGAATGAGAAGCCTGAATATAGAGGAGGAGAGTAAGGACAACTGTTAAACACGACTCTAGGGGCACTTCTCAGCAGATGTTGGTCCTGTGCCAACCGGAGTGACGGGCTTTCTGGGACCATGTGGTATTTGTCACAAATGAGCAGGAGTCCCAATTAGCCTTGACAACCAGAAGGAAAAAACTATTCATTGTTTCTGAAATGTTCTGGCAATATTTTGGCAAACTAAGAGTTTTAAAGTACATTGACAATAAACATTAGCCCTCATTAGAGCGTATTTGCGTATTAAGAGGTTGGCAAATTACATTGCCTTTGCTCCTCCTTCTGCAGCCACAGTACTGGTTTTTCATCATTCTTTTGATATGCTAATACTCCCTGAGGAACTAGCGGCGCCAACCCCCACTCTATATATATTAGACCTCCTATCCACTATTTGACAGTGGTGACCACTTTCTCCCGTAAACTCTCCTCTCCTTGCTCCTGCATCTGTTTCCATCTCTTCAAAGCCCGCATTTCTGTGAATGCTTTCCAGGTCCAGTTGGCTACCCACTCCTCATTTCCACCCCTGTAGTCCCCATCCTATCCATACCTCCTGACCTCCACTGCACCAGCCTCTCTGCCAGCCATGACATCCAGATTTTCACCAGTCTGCATGAGGCTGGCCTCCCTCCCTTCACCGTTGGCAGCACTCATCTTCCTTGAAGCACGGCAACCATCTTGTTACTTCTGCTGTGAAATGTGCGTTCAGGATGTCTATTTACACTAAATGCAAACTCCTCACCCTGACATTCACAGCCTAAGGCCACACATGGCCTAAGCCAACCCTGTCAACCAGTTCCCCAAAGCTCTCCTCATTCACCCTAATTCATAAACCAGACTGACTAAGTTATGTTCACGGAACAAAGCTCTTTTCTTACTTCCTTTGCTCCTACGATCCCATTCCCTCACTATGCTTCTTGAAATTCTTTCAGGGCCCATTTCAAAAGCCATTTCTTGAAGTTTTTTATAATCTCTCCCGAACATATGAGAGAGTTCCCTCCTGAGAACCCTAAAACTCCTTATGTGTGTTTATGATACTTCTGCCTTATGCACACAAGCATGTATATTCATACCTGCCCAGTGTGTGTGTGTGTGTGTATATATATAGTGTGTATATATATACTGTGTGTATACATATACATATATACATACATATGTACACACACACTGTGTATATATGCATATATACGTATCTGTACACACGCACTGTGTATATATGCATATATACGTATCTGTACACACGCACTGTGTATATATGCATATATATGTATCTGTACACACACACTGTGTATATATGCATATATACGTATCTGTACACACGCACTGTGTATATATGCATATATACGTATCTGTACACACGCACTGTGTATGCATATATACGTATCTGTACACACGCACTGTGTATATAGGCATATATACGTATCTGTACACACACACTGTGTATATAGGCATATATACGTATCTGTACACACGCACTGTGTATATATGCATATATACGTATATGTACACACACTGTATATATATACATATATGTACACACTGTATATATATACATATATACATATATGTACACACTGTATATATATACATATATACATATATGTACACACTGTATATAGATACATATATACATATATGTACACACTGTATATATATACATATATACATATATGTACACACTATATATATACATATATACATATATGTACACACTGTATATATATACATATATACATATATGTACACACTGTATATATATACATATATACATATATGTACACACTGTATATATATACATATATACATATATGTACACACTGTATATAGATACATATATACATATATGTACACACTGTATATATATACATATATACATATATGTACACACTGTATATAGATACACATATATGTACACACACTGTGTATATATACAAATATATGTACACACACTATATATACATATATAAATATATGTATACACGCACACTATATATACATATATGTGTATATATACATACGTATGTGTATATATACATATGTGTGTATATATACGTGTATATATATATACGTACATGTATGTGAACAAAATTATATGCATACAAGTACATGGTATAGCTAAGAGCTGATAAGATATTAAGAGGAAAGCTCCATTTTTCATCATAAGGCCCATATTCCAGCTCTAGCTCTTTCTCTTACTGATTAATCCCAAGAGAAAAGAAGAGCTCAGTGGGTAGGACAGAAGAGGATTTAGGTTTGTTGGGTAGCAACTGTATCCCAGGTTCTATTTCAAATGTTACACATGCATTAGCTCTTTTAATTCTTATCCAAACCCTACCACTAAGCATTATTATCTCAGCTTAACAAATTAGAAAATTGAGGCTCTAGGAGGTAATGAGCTTGCCAAGGTGTCTGAGCCTCAATTTTCTCTTCCAAAAGTGAAGAAAATAGTATCTACACTATGAATCTCATAAAGTTGTTGCATGGATCAATTGAGCTATATATATATGTATATATATATAGCTCATATATAGACATATATACATATACATATATATATATAACACATACATATATGCAAGAGCTTTGTTAAGTAGAAAGTGATATGCTGTTATTTATTTGCTTTATCCCAACTGAATCCAGGCTCCTTTACCACAGGAACATCTTATCATTCTTCTTCAAACCCCCAGCATCTAGTATAATGCCAAGTCCAAAGTAGTTACCCAATGACAGCTTTTTAATGAATCAATCTTTAAATCCTCACATACCTACCCTCATACTTTAAACGTGGTAGACATTAGTGAATATTTGTTGAGTTTAATTGGACTAGAAGAATGACTCAGCTAAAAAGTATATGGCACTCCATTGACCAGGCAGTTCAAAAATCATTACATTGAAAACATCTGTAAAACAAAGTATTTTTTAATCTCTAATAATGTCTCACCTTTTAAAACAATAATTAATTCAAGAAAATTCTAATTTTAGACATATGCCAGGATAGCTCATTTCCTCTCCAATAATCTGATGAGTCTCTTGTGTATGTTATGGTGACCAGCAGATATAATAACCTTCAGTAGATATCGATAGATAGACTTCGTCTTTCATTAAGTAATGATCTGATTGCCAGTACTTTGAATTACCTTTTTGCCACTCAATGGATATTCTACAGATGTTGGAGGGAGAGGAAACTGTTAAGTATTCAATTTACTTGCTTTTCTCCTTAGTAACTATCACTCATATCTCCCTTGTTGTCAGAAATCTTCAATTTTATATAGTACAGATTCCTTACCAAAAGTCTCATACTGTAAGTCAAAACACTTTTGAGGCTTGCCTGAAACCAAGGAATTGGGAATGTTATGTAATACAGTATAATTAAAATTACATAAGTACATTTACTGTATTTGTTCAAATTTTGAACAGATATTCATCTTTCAAATTTTATACTAAGATATTAATTGCTGTTTGGGTTTCTTTTAGACATTTCTATGACAATCCCATCCAGTTTGTTGGGAGATCTGCTTTTCAACATTTACCTGAACTAAGAACACTGTAAGTTTCTATGTCTCTTATGGATCACTTTCCCTCTACAGGGTTGCTGTGAAAAACCAAATGAATATTATAGGTTGAAGTGCTTTGAAAATGGCAATAAAAATTACCCCTGTCTAGAATCTTCTACCAGTAATACTTATATACTCCTCTTTCTAGGACTCTGAATGGTGCCTCACAAATAACTGAATTTCCTGATTTAACTGGAACTGCAAACCTGGAGAGTCTGTAAGTACTGAGTAGACTCTTGACTTTGCCCAGAACATACACTGCCATTAGAGCTTGATCAGTCTTAACATCAGTGAGTCAAAATATGTCACTGTGTGATGCCCGAATGAAAGAATTATGTCTGGTTTGTGTTTTAACAGGACTTTAACTGGAGCACAGATCTCATCTCTTCCTCAAACGGTCTGCAATCAGTTACCTAATCTCCAAGTGCTGTGCGTATCAGTAAGGCAATAATGTTGTGTACACAGGCAACTTCCATTTAGGGGTGAAATGGCAGACATGATTTCAATAATCTCTTTAAAAGAGGAGAAAGTTTTTCCTTTCAGGTCTGCAGGAGGTCAAGCCTCCTTTGCCCTCTTTGGTCCAGGCTCTCTGACATGATCCTGGTAAAAAATGGTAATGTACCCTTTGTTTTCTAAGTCCCAAACAAGCTCCCACTAGACTTTCAGTTGGCACATGTTTTCTTTCAGAAAAGATATGAAGAGGCCAAAATCACTTTATTTCCCCCTCTAAAGGCTTTGCAGAGCAGAACAAAATAACATAATGGATCAACCACCCAATATGGATGCCAAAATCAAAAACTGAGATATCAGATCCACACAATCCTTGATAAAGGTGATCAAACATCCTTCCAGTATAGTTGTCAATGCCATGTTCTAATGTTTCCTGTAATGGTTAAACAGCTTGCATATGTTATTTCTATTGACTTGGGACTTTTTTCCTCTGCCTTTCCCATGTGTTATGAAAAAAAGTAGTTTACATGGATTTAAGGAGACTTGTTTTGACCTTCCATTTTTCAGCCTTCTCCCTCAACTTCCACTCAACACAATCATTGTCCTCTCAGGCATGTTGGGACTTAATAAAAGGACTCTTAATCTTTTGCTATGGCTCTGCACTCACATAGAAGGCACCTGTGGCAATTGAGCGCCTGCAATTTCACCATAAGCTTTACTTAGCAGCACTCAGAATGTTAAGTAGATAAATGGGAATGGCTGCCGCTGTGATTCTGCCTTTCCCCAGCCCCAGCCTGCTGTGTCACTTCAGACTCCAGTTGCTCAATGATATGTGGATGCAGTGACACCACATGGTAGCCTTGGAGTCAGTGATTCACATCTGAAGGAGGGGAGTATAGAGCAAATCTTTCTTCGCCCTACCCCACCCCACCCCATGAAGTGCAGCTACAGATAAGAAAGCAGTATTAGAGAATTTAATTTGTTAAAATCACAAAGCAAGAAAGAAGCGAGTTTGAATTCAAATACAATCAATTTGATTGAATAACTGGGAGAAAGTGTGTGTATATCAGGTGGTAGAAATTTGGGGGGCCATGTTAGAATTCTGCCTACCACACCCAGAACAGGTATAATCATCCCCATTTCTCCAGAAAACTGGCGCAGTTATATGATTAGGATTTTACATACTGGAGCTAGTAAGTAAGGAACCAGTGTTTAAACTGCATCTCTCTCTGCTATGTCACACAATGAGTGGTAACCACTCAGGTCTAGAACTGCATGAATGGAGGCTCACTGGCAAAATGACTTTAAAAGCAAAGGCTGTGGAGCCAACTTTTCTGGTTCAAATCCAGGCTCTCTATATGCCAGCACAGGATCTTGAGCACATTATTATTCCTCCTGGAGCTCAGTTTCCCAGTCTATAAAAGGAGATGTAACCACTTCCTTCAGAGGGTTCTCATGAGGACTGATTAAATGACTACATGTCAAACAGTTACAGCAGCACCTGGGACACTGTAACTCTCAGTCAGTGTTAACTTTTATCATCTTTCTCACTTCCCTGGAACCATTATTCTTTCCTTGAGTTGGAACTTGAAAAGCCGGGAGGAATACACATAACATTCATAGTAGATCTTACCATTTTCAAAGCATTTTCACCTATAATATTCATTTGTTCTTCCCAATGACCCTGCAAAATGGTGTCTTCTCATTTAGGAGAACTGAGAAAGATACCAATGCTTAGCTAGTGTATCAACCAAGTAGAATTAGCTGAAGTTGAGATTAGAACCCCGGAGCCTCACCCCTAGTACAAGGTGCTTTATGTTCTCCTGGGGGTATAGATCTGAGAGCTCTCCCCTTTGGCTAACTCATCCACTGAGTACTTGTTACATGAGGAAATTTCACTGTACATGACTAGTTTTGCGTCATGTGCATGGGAATTATTTAGCCCATTCTGTAGGCTATGTGTAACTTTCCCCACTTACTAGCTGGTCAGCTTAGGCAAGTCATTTCATATTGTATGAGTAGAATTATGGTGTCTCCCTCATAAGGTGGCCACAGGAATTAAACCAGATAATTCAAGTAAAGCTATAAACATGGTACCTTTATATAAGAAGTGCTTGGCAATGGGCAAAGGATTCCCTGTTTAATAAATGGTGCTGAGAGAACTGGCTAGCCATATGCAGAAAATTGAAACTGGATCCCTTCCTTACACCTTATACAAAAATTAACTCAAGATGGATTAAGACTTAAATGTAAAACTTAAAATATAAAAACCCTAGAAGAAATCTAGTCAATACCATTCAGGACATAGGCATGAGCCAAGATTTTATGATGAAATCGCCTAAAGCAATTGCAACAAAAGCAAAAATTCACAAATGGGATCTAATTAAACTAAAGAGCTTCTGCACAGCAAATGAAACTATCATCAGAGCAAACAGACAACCTACAGAATAGGAGAAAATTTTTGCAATCTATCCATCTGCCAAGGGGCTAATATCCAGAATCTACAAGGAACTTAAGCAAATTTACAAGAAAAAAAAACCCCATTAAAACGTGGGCAAAGGATATGAACAGACACTTCTCAAAAAAAGACATACATGCAGCCAACAAACACATGAAAAATAGTTCAACATCACTGATCATTAGAGAAATGCAAGTCAAAACCACAAGGAGATACCATCTCACACCAGCCAGAATGGCGATTATTAAAAAGTCAAGAAACAACAAATGCTGGCGAGGTTGCAGAGAAATAGGAATGCTTTTACACTGTTGGTGGGAATGTAAATTAGTTCAACCATTGTGGAAGACAGTATGGCAATTCCTTAAGTATTTAGAACCAGAAATACCATTTGACCCAGCAATCCCATAACTGGGTATATACCCAAGGGAATATAAATCATTGTATTATAAAGATACATGCACATGTATGTTCATTGAAGCACTATTCACAATAGCAAAGACGTGGAATCAACCCAAATGCCCACCAGTGATAGACTGGATAAAGAAAATGTGCTACATATACACCATGGAATACTATGCAGCCATAAGAAGAAATCAGATCATGTCCTTTGCAGGGACATGGATGAAGCCGGAAGTCATTATTCTCAGCAAACTAATGCAGGAACAGAAACCAAACATTGCAAGTTCTCACTTGCAAGTGGGAGCTGAACAATGAGAACACATGGACACAGGGAGAGAAACCACACTTAACTGGGCCTTGCCGGGGGAGGGTGGGAAGGGGAAAGCATTAAGGAAAAAAGCTAATGCGTCCGGGGCTTAATACCTAGGTGATGGGCTGATAGGTGCAGCAGACCACCATGGCACACGTTTACCTACATAACAAACCTGTACATTCTGCACATGTACCCCAGAATTTTTAAAAAATAAAATAATTTTTTTTAAAGTGCTTGGTCAGTGTTAGCCATGAAAATCATTAGGTAGAAGGCAACACTATGCCTTTATGTAGAAGGTCTTTTGTTCCCTCTATTAAGAGGTAGACAATGAAGGAGTATCCCCTTTGCAGCCTGCAGAGATGAGTAAACCAATTATCGGCTTTGATAATATGTGTGTCCATTTTATTATATTCACTATTTTTCAAAAATACATACCATATTAATAATCAGGTATATTTGTGCATAGGTGTGAGATTTTGGAGGTATTGGGTGGGGGGGTATCCTTCAAACCTTCAGAAAGTTACAAATTTGGATTTACAAGCAGCTTCATTTGTACTATTTATGCGGAGTAAATGGACTTTATTCCTTTATAAATCCCATTTATTCAATAAATGTAGGATAAAGTGATCAATTATAAGACTAATTTGAAGCCCCTTAGAAAAAGTATGATTTTTCCCATTGCATAGTGGTGATCTGGTTTTAAGAATTAGAATCAGGCATGAAAATGTGTTAGTTGATTAGCTGATAACTTTTAAAACATGAGACAAAATTGTTCTTATATATCTATGTTACGTTATCTACCAACTTTCTTTTCTTTCAAGCTTTCGCAAATTATGATGGCTTGCTTTAGATTAGTTATATTATACTATAAATATGTCCAGATGTTTTTGTTATTCTGTAATTTGTTGAATTTTGGCTGAAGATTTTCTTAGATTCCGTTCCCCCACCTCCTTCTTGTAGTGATTGATTTCAAAGCTCCTGCTATGTTTTGAATTGTTAGGTTTTTTTAAAGAGTTGATTAGAAAAGAAACAACAATGATTTATCTGAGCTGTAGAGATGTAGCAGCTCTTAGAGACAGAGGCACAATTATTTAATTTAATTTGTTCTCATTGCAGTAAGATAATAGCTAGAGCATTTAGAGAAGTACTAACAAAATATAAATGAATTCATTAAGTAAACTATTTAAATCAATTAAAGAAGTATAACAGTTACATTTCAGTAAACATTTGAATCTACTGGTTAATCCAATAATGGCTGTGACTACCTGCTCCATGTCAGGGCTGTGAAAATGTTCAGAGTCTGCCTTTGGGAGATATAACATCTTGGAGGGAAAAGGAGAGCAAAGCATGTTTCTTTATGATTTATTTGTAACAGATTTTCCCTTTTTGCACCTTCTGTTTTTCAGAGATCTGTCTTACAACCTATTAGAAGATTTACCCAGTTTTTCAGTCTGCCAAAAGCTTCAGAAAATGTAAGTCTAGAAGTCTCTAAGTCACCTAGCAAAACTCAAGAATCAAAACTCACATTTCTCAGGGTCACTGGTTCATTTACCCTGTGGTTCACTGGGGAGACATGTGATCCTTTTCCTTCTTACACACACAAGGTGTGACTGTGCAGTGTGCTTAGAAAGTTGAGAAACATAGATAATATTATTTTTTCATGCACTGTACCATATTAGTAAAACATTTATTATATATCTGCTTTTTTCTCCCCCTAACTCAGGGTACTAGTGAATTGGGTGTGTTTGGGCTTTGAAATTTTTCTTATTTTAGAAGTACAACCAAACTTACATATCCAATGAGTGGTGTTATTTTTTAATATGTGGGGACTTGGGTTTGTTGGTGTGTTTGTTTCACAATAGTCAACTTTAGGGGAAGGCCATATTTGTCATATTTAAAGTGCTACAGATGGTACTTATGCATGAAACCCTTTAGAATTCCTCTCTTAACATTGCCTCCCCTACAAAACATCAGCCTTTTTTTTTTCTTTTCTCAAGATGGAGTCTCGCTCTGTCGCCCAGGCCGGAGCGCATGGCGTGATCTCGGCTCACTGCCACCTCTGCCTTGTGGGTTCAAGCAATTCTCCTGCCTCAGCCTCCCGAGTAGCTGGGATTACAGGCACCCATCACCATGCCTGGCTAATTTTTTGCATTTTTAGTAGAGACGAGGTTTCACCATGTTGGCCAGGCTGCTCTCGAACTCCTGACCTCATGACCTGCCCATCTCAGCCTCCCAAAGTGCTGCGATTACAGGCGTGAGCCACCGCGCCCGGCCAAACTTGTTGTTTTATAGTCACACTTCAGTTTTGATCAAAACAATATTAACCATCTATCCCTTCACATTTAGTTTTTCTCTCAATGCCTTTGGGTGCTTAAGGGAAAAAAACAAAGCAAATCCATCTGTAAAAGGTAAAGAATTTACCCTCCTGAAGACCCTCAAAGAATCCAAGGAAGGCTCAGAAGGCAGCACCAGGAGAAGAGTCCTCCAGTGTTTTGAATGATGATTGCATGTTTGGAATATGGTTTTACATCCTCCCAAGCAAACTAGCTCCTTTGAAAGAGACAATACTTGAGTGTGTAAATGGTAATGTTCTTTTTTAAACAAACAAAAATCAGTCACTTGATAGATACACTTCATGTGTTCCTTTGATTAAGGGCAGGTAGTCCCTCTATAAAAGTTATCTGAAGTCTGTAGTCTTTGAAACCAGTAACTTTGAAATCAATCTTTGGAACCCTGTCATTTCAGTGACCTAAGACATAATGAAATCTACGAAATTAAAGTTGACACTTTCCAGCAGTTGCTTAGCCTCCGATCGCTGTGAGTATCACCTCCCAGTGCGTTCCCCAGCACAGAGCATTTTCTTTCTCTTTGGGGCCTTCCCCTAATGTTTTCTTTTCATTGTGTACTATTGTGGTTGGACTTTTGTGCATATATTTGCTATGAAACATCAAGTATTTTGCTTCTGGTAATTTCCAGGAATAAATCTAAAAGTAGTAAATTTGCAATTATGCTCTCTACCAGTCAGCAGGCAGGAAGTTTTAATGAAGAGGAAGGAGGCTAAGCTGTTGACTAGCCTACTGTGTTTTCTGTCCACAACCTGGAATCGACAGGAAACATTTTACATGCAAAAATGGGATGATCACATAATTCTATCTGCCTGCTTTTTTTCCTGGTTAAGCATTTTTTTCAACGTGTGTCTCAAAGTGCTTAATAATCACCTCGAGGAGACTAAAAAATACAGACTCCAGAACCTTATCTGCCTCATGAGTTAGAATCTCTGGAGTGGGGACTGGGAATCTGCATTTTAACAAGTACACTAAGGTTTGAACACAGCTGTTCTAGGAATCACTTCTGTTGCTCAGGCAACTAAGATTTGTAAATACTTGTATTTAATTCCATTTTATGATTGAAATGTTATATATTAAATTTTTTTTAAAAACTTACTAGCAGATTGTTTTATGAAATAACAGTTAAAACTTTTCTATACTGAAACTGGATTTCAATATGATTTTGATGAACGGTGATGATAGGTAATGTTTAAACTATAGTACGTTTGTTAAAAACCTTTCTCTTTTGCTGACTTCTAAAGTAGTTTTTTTGTACTTAAGAGACTATACCTTTGGTAAAATAATACTATTCCTCAAAAGACTTTAAATTTACTTTTAAGAGTCACTTTCTCCCAAAAGTTTACCTTAATAACCTTAATAATTTCCTCCCAAAAGTTTACCAGAATAACATCTTGTTCTGAATTTCGTTGTGTTGCCCTTCTCTCACTTTTGGTTGAAATCTACTTGTGGAGTGCTTTTACTTAAAAAAAAAAAAAAAAAGAAAGAAAAAGTGTAAAAGGAAAATACTTTTATTTTCCTTTTACTAAGGGTTACTATTTTCCTAACCCTAACCCTTATTCAGGTAAGTGAATAAGACTTGCCTGTCTTATTCACCCGGTTTGATGTCTGGCTGCCCCAAAAGTCAGTTCTATATTAAAAGGTGGGCGGATCACGAGGTCAGGAGTTCGAGACCAGCCTGGCCAACATGGTGAAACCCCATCTCTACTAAAAATACAAAATATTAGCCGGGCATGGTGGCATGTGCCTGTAGTCCCAGCTACTCAGGAGGCTGAGGCAGGAGAATTGCTTGAACCCAGCAGGCGGAGGTTGCAGTGAGCCGAGATCACGCCATTGCATCCAGCCTGAGTGACAGAGCAAGACTCTGTCTCAAAAAAAAAAAAAAAAAAAAAAGGCTGATCTCTATAGATACCAAAAGAATGTGACACAGACTTTGAAGAATAAATGTCTGAATCCCCCTGAATTCCTTCTTCCCCTGTGACCTCACATTCAGTCACTCACCAAACTGTGCCAACTCCAATTCATCCTCTCCACTCCTCTACCGCAGGCCCATTAATGATTCGTTTGGATCACCATCATCCTCCCAACCAGTCCTTCTATCATCTCTCTACCCATTCATCTTATTCTTTCTTAAATAAATATCTAATCATGTTATTTCCCTGCTTCAAAAACTTTCTAATTATTTCCCTGTTGTCTTCAAGATCAGACCAAACTTCCCAGCAACACTCTTCAAAATCTGATTCCAGCCTCCTGGTACAGTGTCATCTCTCCTCAGCACACTCCAGGACCCTGACACACGAGCCAGTGTTTCTCCTATTCCCATTGCCTATAGGATTCCTCCCCACCCATGACTTGTCCCCCTGCCCATTTCGCAAGAACAAGATCTTCTATCTTTGGGCCCACTTCACTCAGATGCACTTTGCACATTTTCTACTATAGAACTTAATACTTAGCACTGTCATCAGGTAGACTATGCCATACCTGAAAACAATAAGAACTTTTTCAGGTTCCCATAAATTAAAATTTCAGTAAAACTTCTAGCCCAGGGTCTAGTGCAGTGGCTTTTTCATTATTTGCTTAAGAATTTAAACATGTTCTGAGCACAAGATCAGGGACTGTGAAGTCAGTGTGCCTGCGTTTGAATTGCAGCTCCTGAGATTACTCTGTAATTTATTACTCAAGTGACTTGTCACACAGTTTCTATTTTTCCTCATGAGTATAATGAAGGTAATGATAATACCTACCTCTTAGGGTTGTGGTGAGGGTTATGAGATTAAAACCTGTAAAAAACAAAACAAAACAAACAAACAAACAAAAACCTCGTAACTGTACCTGGCACATTGTAACTATGCAACCTTATTATTATTATGAAAATAAGTATATAGCTTTTGAGGGTTCTAGCAAGAAACAGAAGTCATTTAAGATGGTTGAAATGCAGAAATACCATTTGACCCAGCAATTCTATTACTGGGTATATACCCCCAAAAATGTAAATCATAATGTTGGGTGTGATGGTTCACACCTGTAATCCCAGCACTTTGGGAGGCTGAAGTGGGCAGAACACTTGAGGTCAGGAGTTCGAGATCAGTGTGGCCAACATGGTGAAACCCTGTCTCTACTAAAAATACAAAAAAATTAGCTGGGCATAGTGGTGGGCACCTGTAATCCCAGCTACTCGGGAGGCTGAGGCAGGAGAATCGCTTGAACCTGGGAGGCAGGGGTTGCAGTGAGCTGAGATCGCACTACCGCCCTCCAACCTGGGCGACAGAGTGAGACTCCATCTCAAAATATATGTGTGTGTGTGTGTGTGTGTGTGTGTGTGTGTGTATCATTCTATTATAAAGATACATGCACACATATGTTCATTGCAGCACTATTCACAATAGCAAAGACATGGAATCAACCCAAATGCCCACCAATGATAGACTGGATAAAGAAAATGTGGTATATATACACCATGGAATACTACGCAGCCATAAGAAGGGATAAGATCATGTCCTTTACAGGCACATGGGTGGAGCTGGAAGCCATTATTCTCAGCAAACTAACACAGGAACAGAAAACCAAACACTGCATGTTCTCACTTATAAGTGGGAGCTGAACAATAAGAACACATGGACACAGGGAGAGAGATACCACACACCAGGGCCTATCAGGGTGGCAGGGGGAGGGAAAGCATCAGGATAAATAGTTAATGCATGCAGGGCTTAATACCTAGGTGATGGGTTGATAGGTGCAGCAAACCTACCATGGCACATGTTTACCTATGTAACAAACCTGCATGTCCTGCACGTGTATCCTGGAACTTAAAATTAAATTAAATTTTTTTAAAAGATGGTTCAAATGAAAAGACACTTACATAGGTGTTGGCAGGGAGCAAGCAAAGGATGGGTGTGCAGAAACCAGTAACATCTGGGGCTAGAGTCACAGGGAGGAAATGATGTTTCCAGGACAAAGAAAGAGCTTAAGCATGGAGAAGTGTTGCAGCCCTTGAGAAGTCTGTAGCTGCCATGAGAGACATGATTCCAAAACAGGGAAGAGAAGACCATGAGGGCCCTGACCTCCCTTTCCTTCTGGGGCTTCTCCTGAGAATACAACTGAGGCCATTAGGGAGCTCTGGGGATGCAGCCTGCAGGATCAGCCCCAGGCACAGAGCAGGGCAGGAAAGCAGAAAATGACTCCTCTGGGGCTGCTGGGAGGATTCCAGCACACGGGCTCATGAATTGAAAAGGAATTACAGGCCTTTGAACATATAAATTCTCACATATTTACTTAAACCCCAGCCAAATCACTCTAAGCACCATGGCAGGACTTGGCCTACATTCCAAATATTCTGCTCTGTGAAGCTCTCCCAGGGCACCATGATCTACTTAAAGCTGCCAAAAAGACTCTGACAGATGGTATTACTTGCTCACCTCAGTGACACGTATTTCTTGAGCAGTTCAACAGAAGACAGTCTTCTCACTCAATTACCCAAAGCCCAGCCGCCATTTGTAGCTTTTCTACCTTCCATACGTTTCCTCCCCTTGTTAGCTGCAATTTTCTTCTGTTCTGGGATCAAGGAAAAGACTTCCAGTTTCCTCCAGGACAGGAGGACAGGTCCCTAAGGAACCTTTCAAATGAGAATGTAAATATTCTGTGGATACCATTTATTAAGGTAACCCTGGAGCCCAATATCATAAACTTTTCTACACTTAAGAAAAGTTGACTTTGTTTACTTTCAGTTCTCTCAAATGCCTACATCTTAGTTACCATTGTTAGTCATTTACAAAAATTAAAAATCTTAAATTCATCCTTCCTTTTTAAAAATGTAGTTCTTATTCCTGATAAATTATCTACAGAAGTTTTTGCAAAATGTTTTACTCCTACTTAATTATCTGCAGTTCATTACTTGTCCATGGGAAGTGAATTTTATTTCCCCATAAACTGTACTTTTTCTTTACTATCAAAGAATTTTATTTCTAACATATGTTGGCCCCTATTTTATTCATATCCTGGCTAATAATTTACTTGTCAGTATCCTTCCTGGAAATTTTCTTGAAAGCATCTTTGTGTTTCTCTCAAGGCCTAACATATATGAGTGATGTGCCCAAATTTTTTTGAGTTTCATTACATATCCAAGGACATTTTATAATTTAAAACTTGCTTGTCAGAAGAAGAGACTCAGAAGTTTCTGTCCCTTCCCACAGTGCTACAACCACTCATTTTAGAAAGGCCCTAATAAAATTTTACAACCATGTTAAAGTCAACCTTTTAGCAAGAGTAAAACCAAAATATCCACCTGAACGATGTTTCCTTGATTGGTTTTAACAAGCTTGATTTAAAGTTCTCTCATTAGTCATTTTATACCACTAATATCATAATCTGAAGGGCAGTTTGATAAGTTAATTGTTTCTGATCTGAATTGAAATTAAATTAATTTTGGTGGAAGACTAAATGCATATGATAAAACTTCACATGTTCTTTATTCTATATAATTCTCTCATTTGCCTTTTTTTACAATAGGAATTTGGCTTGGAACAAAATTGCTATTATTCACCCCAATGCATTTTCCACTTTGCCATCCCTAATAAAGCTGTGAGTATTCCACAACTTGTTTATGGTATGTCTCTTAATAATTGAGGACCGTCTAGTTAATTTTAAAAGTTGGTTTTGTTGAAGAAGCTGGATATGCACAGATTACCTGCCTCTGTGTTCTCCATGCCTAGAGCTTGTCAGAGCCAGGGAGGAGTTCTGCTCCTCCAGGGCCACATGGGCCCTTAAGTGGATAATTGAAGATCTGGGTGACACCTGGTTCTCATTATTCAGCTGAAGTTTTTTATTTGTGCTTTGTAATCGGGTGGAATGGAATAAGATGTCAATTCAGGTCTGAAGGGCTTCCATTTTATTTTATGCCATTTTGACTGATAGAGAATCTTCCTGTCCCTTCCCCCCACGCCAACTTCCCACCTCTTGCTCCTTCCTCTCCCCATCTCTTATCTAACAAAGAAAGAAGAAATTGGTTAGACAGAAGTTAGGAGAAGAGGAAGGGGAGTAAATACACCCCCTACACTTTTTACCTCTCACTCCTAATCTACTCAGCATCACTTTTCAAATTAAATATAGCACCTTCCCCTTGATTTTAGATGTCCCCACCTGACAAAATGAAGCTGAATATAGAACAATTTGAATACAATTAAAACCTTTTCTCCCCTACAATCCTGATTGTGAATAGAAAAGTTATCAAGAGCTAAACCAAAATGGTTACTTTTACCGTTAAGAGTAAGGACCCTGCTTAGAAGTTTTTATTGAGTAGTTTAATGATCTTTAGGTTGTTGTTTTTTTTAACATAAACGTTTTATGCTAACATAGACTAAAAGCCAATTGTTGTTTGATGTTTTGCAGGGACCTATCGTCCAACCTCCTGTCGTCTTTTCCTATAACTGGGTTACATGGTTTAACTCACTTAAAATTAACAGGAAATCATGCCTTACAGAGCTTGATATCATCTGAAAACTTTCCAGAACTCAAGTGAGTTTGTCATTAAAACTAATAAGATACATTTGTGGTCATGTGAAATAATAGATGTATTATAGTGGTGTTCTAAATTTATGAGGTCGTGAGACACTTTTGAATTGCATTTCATGCCCTCAAGTCTCCTAACCCTGGAGCATTGTTAGGACAAGCCCTGAAGTGGGAAAATGTGTCCTCCTGACCATATTTCCTTTCCTTCTCAAAGATGCCTCCCAGAATCATAGAGTTCATAGGAGGAGTTTGAAAACAATTGATCCATGGAATATATATAATAATAAACAAGGGCATGTAATTAATTAACATTATAACATTATTCTACTCTTGTTTACAATTTTTAATTTAGCTTGTATGTATCTAATAAAATGTACTAAATTAATATTTGAGGAAGTAATGCTGTTTAAAATCTGTTATGCTTATTATTGACAAAGAAGTATCTTGAAAGATTATGTATTTTTTAACCCAAGGTAGTTTTTACATACTTTTAAAATTATGAAAATAATAAAACCCCAAAAGAGAGTTGGGAAAGTATAAGAGAGAACAAAAATCTTTTTTTTAATTTTTAATGTTTTTATTTTTTATGGTTACATAGTTGGTGTTTATATTTATGGGGTACCCGAAATGTTTTGATACAGGCATGCAATATGTAATAAGCACATCATGGAAAATGGGGTATTCATCCCCTCAAGCATTTATCATTTGAGTTACAAACAATCCAATTACACTCTTTATTTTAAAATGCCCAATTAAATTATTATTGACTGCAGTCACCCTGTTGTGCTATTGAATAGTCGGTGTTATTTATTCTTTCTATTTTTTGTACCCATTAACCATCCCCACCTCCCCCCAAGTCTACCCCTCCCAGTCTCTATTAAGCATCCAGGAACAAAAATCTTAAAAATGCCACTCTAAACAACATGTTTAAGTTACTTCTTTCCAAGCTTTGTTTCCAGTGCATTTTTTATTGTTAGACTCAAAATGTGCATAGAAATATATGTCATATTATAGTCACTTATTCTGCCATAAGCACTTTTTCATGTTGCTACAATTTTTCTTAGCAGCCTTTTTTTTAACCTTTTTATTTTGGAAATTTTCCATCATTTGAGTAATGGAAGTTGCATCACTCAGCTTCAGCAATTAACATTTCATAGTGATCATTTTTAATAACTTCATTGTTTTTATAAATAGCACTGTAATGAACACCTTTATGTGCATAACTTATACTTTGGATTATTTATTTAGGCTAAAATCCAAAGGTAGAATAATTGGGTGAAAGAACATGAACACTATATTTAATTATCCGTTTCTTTAAGTGTTTTTTGTTTGGGTTTTGTTCATTTAAAGGGTTATAGAAATGCCTTATGCTTACCAGTGCTGTGCATTTGGAGTGTGTGAGAATGCCTATAAGATTTCTAATCAATGGAATAAAGGTGACAACAGCAGTATGGACGACCTTCATAAGAAAGATGCTGGAATGTTTCAGGTTCAAGGTAGGACTTGCTATGCCATGGTAATGAAATTGTGTTGTGTTCAGTGGAACACATGGAAATGAATTATGTTTGATGAAAAGTCATCGAACAGGCCGGGTGTGGTGGCACACACCTGTAATCCCAACAGTTTGGGAGGCCGAGGCAGATGGATCACTTGAGGTCAGCAGTTCAAGACCAGCCTGGCCAACATGGTGAAACCCCTATCTCTGCTAAAAATACAAAAAAGTAGCCAGGCATGGTGGCACATGCCAGTAATCCCAGGTACTTGGGAGGCTGAGGTATGAGAATCGCTTCAACCTGGGAGGCAGGTTGATTCCAAAGCAAGCTGAGCTGAGATCACGCCACTGCACTCCAGCCTGGGCAACAGAGCAAGACTGTCTCAAAAAAAAAAAGGAAAAAAAATTATCAAACAGATTATCTGAACTTCAGACAAGTCCTTGTACCTCAGCAAATTGTGAATAAATCCCAGTTTTTAAAGACTACTTGAGAAAGAGAAAACTCGCTCAGGATTTATCCTAAAATTTCATCTGTTCTGTAGGTGAATTCTTATATTTATATGTATAATTAGATTCCCCCTTAGCATATACTGTCCTCAGGGGTGATTACTGACATGGTGTTTCCATCAGCTTTTTAAAGGGTCTATTTCTGAGGATGTCTTTTTCATACGTACTTCAGAAACTTTTTCTCCAGAAGACAAAATCCATTTTCATTCGTATGGCCTGGAAGGATTGAAAGATATAAACATTTTAGATTCCTTCATATTTCAGCAGAAGGGCTAAAGAATCCTGCTTTTTGTCCAACTAATTCTAAATCATTCTCCTCACCTACCCCACCCTGGGGTATCTGTCCGGAAGGTGAAATGAGATAATGTCTGTAAAGCTTGGCTTTCCTTGAATTAAGACGTTACCTAAACAGACAACAATGCCTCTCAAACCACACCTGTGGCAATGAGGAGGTGCTTTGGGCACCACCCCCTGCCTTCCCTGCCAACCCTGCAAGTTTGCACAAAGTCTAAACAGACTAAACAGAAGGATGGCTTCTCATGCTTTGGGCCTTAATGATTTGTTGATTCCAAAGCAAGTATGATTCAGTCTGTCTGCAGATAACCTTACCAGTTTTTCCTGCCTGTGTATCTGTTTAAGGGACTGATATCTTGGTCCTTGCCTTTTTTGTTTTAGGCCACAGCATGTGTCTTGTTCTTGTTCTTGCTTCAGTTTTTGCTCTTCCTGCCTCACCCACTCTAATTTCTCTCAAAAATTGTTCACTCAAAAAATAAAAACACAAGCAAAAAGTTATTAGAGCGCCTACTTTGTGCCAGGCACTGTTCTAGGCCTTGAAAGTACACAATGGGAGATGGTCATTCATGGAGTTTATTTTCAAAGGCAGTGATTCTCAACCCTGGACCACATATTACACTCACATAGCAACTTTTAAAAAATATTGGTCCCCAATTCCCACGAGACCAATTAAATCTGTATCTTTGGGGAAATATGTTAGATCACAAAACTCCTATTTCATGGATAGCTAAACCAAGCACCAAGTAGTTATTTGATTTGTCCTCTGTTACACAGAATTCCCCAGGGAAGACTGAAACTTACTGTGTCTGATTCTCTAGTGTTCAGAGAACAGAGCCTAGAACATTTGCACTGTAGCTTTTATAGTGTTAGAAATTTGGATAAAGCGGTTCCTACTCTGAACGAAGAGGCCCGTAGCCTCCTCTAATTTAGCTCTGCAATGTGGGGACATCATGAGCTGCAGGGAACAAGAGCAGAATGAGAGAGTGACCCGGCGTCTTGGGTCACTCTCCCTCACCCCCAGTTGTACTAGAATAGTATGTCATAGCAGCTTGAGTCAAACATCCAAAGGCAACTTTATAATAACTTGCAAGAAAGCTAGAGCACAAGGAATTTGTGACAGTTCATGTCTCCAGAATAACCCAGGACTCTCCACTCTGGGATTTGGTCCCTTGAAAAGAGAGGCAGAACTAATCATTCCAGGACTTCTTGTGCTGCAGATGAACGTGACCTTGAAGATTTCCTGCTTGACTTTGAGGAAGACCTGAAAGCCCTTCATTCAGTGCAGTGTTCACCTTCCCCAGGTGAGAAAGGCATCAAAAATTCCTCAACGGCAGTATCCACCACTGATTCTGAGCCCATGAAAGACAATGCAGCTATACTTTAAAAGCCGAATCTGTGCCAACTTTGCAGCTCATCAGTAACCCTCCCCATAGTGGCCTGTCAAGTACAAATGTTCATTCCCTGGAGTTGTTTTTCACTTGCCAATAGGATTGAGGTGGGAGGACTTTTGATTTAACTTAATGTAAACTAAAGAATCAAGTATGTTGTCAGAGGCATATGTAATTTTTAAAATGATATTAGCAATTTACCCTGAAATCGTATGCTATAATCTTGTTTTGTGTAATCACCGACATTTGAAAGTGACTTAGGTTTTTCTTATAAATAACTATTTGGTAAAAGCAAATAATAGTTTGTACAGATAAGAGGAAGGAAGGAAGAAAGGAAGGAAGGAAGGAGAAGGGGAAGGGAGGGGAGGGGAGGGAACGGAAGGGAAGGAAAGAGGAAGGGGAGGGGAAGAGATGGGAAGGGAGGGGAGGAAAGTGAAGTCGAATTCACTTAATAGTTTGTCTCATTCCAAAAAACAGGATGAGCCAGTTGAAAAAAGATAGCTAGGAAGAGTTGATATTTTATTTTTAATGAATAGATTGTCCCTTGCTCCCTAACCTCAAATTTTAATCTAAAACTAAGATGAGATTTTCATGAAATTCACATTCATAATATTACGGAGTATTTCCCTAGGATTCTCCTTGTCTGCCTATGGAAACTTATGGAAATATTCTGAAAACTTATATAATGAAAAGTCCAGGAGATCTGGCTTTTTACCTGGCTCCAACACAGCTGTATCTTAGAGACTTCAATTAAGTGATCGAAATTCTCCATTCTCATTTCTCCATCAATACCCTGGAACAGGAGCACCTGGTGTACTCACCCAGCCAGTGCTGCAGAAGATCCAGGGTGACAGTGGCTTGAGATAGTGGAGCATGCACATGGGCACTGTGTGTTATTAGGCTGTTTTTGACCGTTATCTCTTGGCATCCTAAATAAAGAGACAAAAGGGTAATTCAGCAAAAGTTGTAAACCCTAATTTGATATTCAATCTTTGCCTTCCTTGGACTTCTAGGCCCCTTCAAACCCTGTGAACACCTGCTTGATGGCTGGCTGATCAGAATTGGAGTGTGGACCATAGCAGTTCTGGCACTTACTTGTAATGCTTTGGTGACTTCAACAGTTTTCAGATCCCCTCTGTACATTTCCCCCATTAAACTGTTAATTGGGGTCATCGCAGCAGTGAACATGCTCACGGGAGTCTCTAGTGCCGTGCTGGCTGGTGTGGATGCGTTCACTTTTGGAAGCTTTGCACGACATGGTGCCTGGTGGGAGAATGGGGTTGGTTGCCATGTCATTGGTTTTTTGTCCATTTTTGCTTCGGAATCATCTGTTTTTCTGCTTACTCTGGCAGCCCTGGAGCGTGGGTTCTCTGTGAAATATTCTGCAAAATTTGAAACGAAAGCTCCCTTTTCTAGCCTGAAAGTAATCATTTTGCTCTGTGCCCTGCTGGCCTTGACCATGGCCGCAGTTCCCCTGCTGGGTGGCAGCAAGTATGGCGCCTCCCCTCTCTGCCTGCCTTTGCCTTTTGGGGAGCCCAGCACCATGGGCTACATGGTCGCTCTCATCTTGCTCAATTCCCTTTGCTTCCTCATGATGACCATTGCCTACACCAAGCTCTACTGCAATTTGGACAAGGGAGACCTGGAGAATATTTGGGACTGCTCTATGGTAAAACACATTGCCCTGTTGCTCTTCACCAACTGCATCCTATACTGCCCTGTGGCTTTCTTGTCCTTCTCCTCTTTAATAAACCTTACATTTATCAGTCCTGAAGTAATTAAGTTTATCCTTCTGGTGGTAGTCCCACTTCCTGCATGTCTCAATCCCCTTCTCTACATCCTGTTCAATCCTCACTTTAAGGAGGATCTGGTGAGCCTGGGAAAGCAAACCTACTTCTGGACAAGATCAAAACACCCAAGCTTGATGTCAATTAACTCTGATGATGTCGAAAAACAGTCCTGTGACTCAACTCAAGCCTTGGTAACCTTTACCAGCTCCAGCATCACTTATGACCTGCCTCCCAGTTCCGTGCCATCACCAGCTTATCCAGTGACTGAGAGCTGCCATCTTTCCTCTGTGGCATTTGTCCCATGTCTCTAATTAATATGTGAAGGAAAATGTTTTCAAAGGTTGAGAACCTGAAAATGTGAGATTGAGTATATCAGAGCAGTAACTAATAAGAAGAGCTGAGGTGAAACTCGGTTTAAAAACCAAAAAAGAATCTCTCAGTTAGTAAGAAAAGGCTGAAAACCTATTGATACTTGAGAGTGAATATAAGTCTAAATGCTGCTCTGTATAATTTGTTCAGCTAAGGGATAGATCGATCACACTATTTAAGTGAGCCCAGATCAAAAAAGCAGATTGAAATTTTCTTTAGAAAAGATTCTCCATGATTTGAATTGCATTCTCTTTGAACTCACCAATGTAATCATTTTGGGAGGAGGGAGAACCCACTTGCTTTCCAAATGGGTTTATTTAAACCCACAAACTCAAGAGGTTGTTGGGGGAATTAGGAAAATAAGGGTTTTCAATGACCTACATTGCTAGGTAGAAGCTGTGATCCATGGGATTTCATTCTAATGACCATGTGAAGATGTTTGAGTCCTCCTTTGCCTTTCCTCAGAAAGGATCCTTCTAAGGCACAAATCCCTTAGATGGATAATGTAAGGTATTGTTAACTCACTCATATTGAGATCATTTTTAGAGATACCAGGTTTTATATATCAGCACTAGATGGTTCCACCTTCATGGGATAAAACTGCTTACAAGTATTTTGAAAGAAAAATTGACCGAAATTCTTAAATTGTTACTAAGGCAATCATGCACAGGTGACATATGTCTTATCTGATTTGTTTTTAACTCCTTGGTGCCCAAAGCTCAGAAGGGAATTCCACTGCCAGCAATGAACATACCTGGAAAAGATAGTAAGCAATCTGGGATTTTTTTTTTCTGGGTTAGTAAAGAATTTTTGCAATAAGTTTTATCAGTTGATTCAAACTGATGTGCATCTTAATGATCAAATGTGCACATGACATAAATTAAGTCCACTGATACAACTTCTTACACATGTATCTCTAGTAGCTCTGGCAAACCCAATATCTGACACCACTTTGGACTCAAGAGACTCAGTAACATATTATCCTGTTTATTTAGCTTGGTTTTAGCTGTGTTCTCTCTGGATAACCCACTTGATGTTAGGAACATTACTTCTCTGCTTATTCCATATTAATACTGTGTTAGGTATTTTAAGAAGCAAGTTATTAAATAAGAAAAGTCAAAGTATTAATTCTTACCTTCTATTATCCTATATTAGCTTCAATACATCCAAACCAAATGGCTGTTAGGTAGATTTATTTTTATATAAGCATGTTTATTTTGATCAGATGTTTTAACTTGGATTTGAAAAAATACATTTATGAGATGTTTTATAAGATGTGTAAATATAGAACTGTATTTATTACTATAGTAAAGGTTCAGTAACATTAAGGACCATGATAATGATAATAAACCTTGTACAGTGGCATATTCTTTGATTTATATTGTGTTTCTCTGCCCATTTTCTTTAAATTCATTAACTGTATATATGTAAATATATAGTACTTGTAAATAGATTCCAAATTTGCTTTTCTATTGGGTAAAAAATAAATTTGTAATAAAATGTGTGACTATGAAACAAAATATTTTCAAGTCTATTTATTGAGCCCACAGGCAGATATATAGTCTTCTAAATGTTTTTAAGTTTTGGAGTATAAGTACCTTTGCTATTTAAGTATTAATATTTGTACTTAATATTCTAAATATATTGGACTTATCTTAAAAAAAGCAATCTTTCACAAAACGAATCAAAATATCATTACCAACTCCTGAATTGTTTATGGTTGATAAGCCATTTTGTCCTGACTTTTGTGAAGGTTATGATAGTTTGGATTTTATAAGCTAGAACTTTTATTGGTCTCAAACTTCTTTTGCAATATAAGAAAAAACCTCACAATTAGAAAGAAATATATGAATAACAAATCAACCTTAAATTATTTAACATGGACGTGAGTTTAAACATGAGTTTAAAAACTCATGTACTTGTTAAATAATTCATTTGATGATTATGTCAAGGCCAAAACATGAGGACATGCAATTCCCAGGGCACAAAGAAACACACTGTTCCCCTTCGGTCCCCATCCCCCAAAACATGAGAAATGAAATTATTTTTCTAGACACCTGTGCCAGACCCTACCAGCTCCAGTGGTGATTCCTGCTCTCCTTGCATGGATTGCAAAATGAAACCATCAAGTACTGGTAGGAGGCACAGCATTATTGCTAAAATTAACATGTTTACAGAGCACCCACAGGGCACCTGGCACTGAGTTTTCCACCTACCCATCAGACTTAACCACATGCCCAAACCTAATTAACAGGCATCAAATGGGATCCTCTTTTGTGCAGTCCATGCTTGGCTTGGCTTATCTTCAGCTGAAACAAGAGCTCACTCCTCTTACTCTCCCACCTCTTAACCCAGGCAGCAGATATAAAAGTCGCCTCTAGAGGAATGCATCTCATTCTTTCTTTTCAATATACTTGCCCAAAGTCAGGAACAAGTCCTGGCAGCCCCTTTGTCTCCCGCTCAAGAAAACACAAGTTAGTAATGTAATTAAAAAAAAAAAAGACACTTAAATTCACTCCAACTTATTTCTTTAGATAAATCCACAGGCTTTATTATTTTATTGACAAAACACTAGTTATAATACACCTTACACAAAACACTGCCATCTGATAAATGTTCTCCACTCTAATATAGCATAATCAGAAAGAACTTGAATTACATCCACAAATAAATAAATCTACAGTGAGAAGGGGAAAGATGTACTGTTCAGACATTGAACAACAGTAAAGAACAAACCATGGAACAAATTTGTAAAAACCATAAACTGTAAACTAGCTTAAAGTAAGGGAGTAACAATTTTGTTTCCAAAAACAGGTTCATTCATTCAACAAGTATTCTGCACCATTATGTGCTGTATTCTATGCACTGCAGATAACAAAACAAGGTCTGGAATTCGCATTCCAGCGGAGGGGAGATAGACAATAAACAAATATAAACATGGAAATATCCGATAGAAACATAAATGAAGGAAATGAAGCTATTTTAAATAGTCTATTGGGAATAATTAGTGTGGTGCTTTAGAAATGGAGCTCCGGAAAGGCCTCTCTGGAAAGCCACCTTTTAGGCTAAGACCTTATGCTCACAATGGAGCTACCTTTGCTTTTGAATTTAACCAGTTACATCAAAAAACTCATCATTTCTAGTCCCTCTCTTCATATGTCACCTATAACAAACTATTTTCAGGGACATTTTAATAGAAAAATATATTAGGTGGCCGTTACTGCACATCATTTTTTTTCAACTGTTACAGAAGAGAAAATCATTCTTATATGAAATAAAAAACATCTACTCATTTAGTTTTGGCTAAAAATATAACAATAAAGTAGTAAAAGGAAATAAAATTAGCAACACCTTCTTCATTTAGAACCAGAAAAACTCTAACATATGAAAAAGTAACAATGTCCTGCTTCTTTTGTTAATCTTATCACATTTAGTTCAGAGGCCCATCTGATGAGAAAGAAGTCCTAGATAAATAGATGGGATTGCTGTGACCCTACTGGTTCCATTCATGCTCTTCAGTACTGGAGATTTGATTTTACAGTTCCACTATGCAGATAAAAGAGACTATCTTCCTAAGGGCCACTAAACACTAACTATTTTCTCTCTCAGGCCACAGAGACCCTTAACTACAATTAGGTTATGGTCACTTTTCCTTGCAAGTGAAGTGGGGAGGGGCTGTGTAGCCATATCCCCATTTCGATGTCCTCCTTATGAACATTTCTAAAGATGTTGAACTCAGATTCTACACTGACTCGTTCATCTCATACACAAGTTCCTGAAGCCTATTGGGTAGGATGATAAAACTTCAGAAACGGGCAGAAAATGCATGTGATAGGCTGGAGAAGCATTATGGAATACAGGTTCATACTCATTGTGGACATGACTTTCCACTCTAGAGACAGTACTTTATGGGAATGTTGAAAACATGCTACTCCATGAGAATAGTGAATGAAACAGTGAGTGGAATAGGGAAATGATATCCTATCAAATAATAGTCTAAAAAATGGAGAATGTGTCACCTGGAGAAAAGCAGGCTAAAGGAAAATATTTAAAATACTTGAATAATTGAAATTTACTAAGTGCTTTCTTAAGTACCAGCCTATAGTAGGCCAAATAGTAAAATGATTAAGCTCAACTGCCAGACAGACCTGGGTTCAAATCCTACTTCTGTTACTATCTGTGTAATCCTTGGACAAGGTATTTAATTTTTTTCAGCCTCAAATTTCTCCTCAAAAAAATGGGCATCACACCACCAGCCTCATAGGATTGGAAATACTAATAACTCAGTGTATATAAAGTTACCATCACACTACCTGAAAAGCATTGAATAGTACGTATTTAATAAATGGATCCTGTGTTTCCCCCTCTTTTGACAGCCTTATGGAATGAGCAAAGCAGGCCTTGTCATTTTGCCAATGAAAATATAGAGTCAGAAGGATAAGTGACTTGCGAAGGTCACAGATGAGGAACTAGGACTAAAACCCAAGTTTCGCTTAATAGCACTGAAAAACAGTCATAGAGTAAGCTGACTTACTCTTTAAGAGAACAAGAACCAACTGGTGAACGATTCAGAGAGACAGATTTGGCTTACCTAAGAAAGATTCCATCAGGTCTCTTGTATACCAAAAAAAAACTATCATATTGAGTGAGAAGTTAGATCAAATTACAGCTAACTTTCCAATGACCAACGTTTTGGATGAATGCTTGTTAGTCTTCTCAGAAGGAATGCCAGATTCAGAAGATTGCTGAGGAAGGCAGTGAGACCTTATGTCAACATCCTGAAACCAGAGGGTATATAGTTCTGTGTCACAAGTGGGTGGGCATTCCTCAGTCCATTCAGCATGGTGAAGGATAAAGACGTGAGATTTAAGCCCACTTGTTACAGACCTGCTGTGGAACACTAGAAAAGCCCCTTCATTTTTTCAGCTCCTGACTGACTCTGATCTTTGCCCTCAAACTACTGATGAAACAATATCAACTCTTTAAGGTTCTAGCAGGTTTGATGTCTGTTCTTTCTACTGCTCTCTCTCCCCACGTAGTGAGAAATACAGATAAAAGTCAAGTAAGCCAGAGCCACAGTCCCAAATCACAGAAATACCATCACCAAAGAGCAATAGATGGCAAAGTTAAGACATCACACATCAGATTGTCTCTTTAACTGCTGACAGTCCTCAGATGTCTACCTGTCACTCTATTTGCTGCCTGCCTTCCTTCTTCCTTCATATCATTTTTGATCCAAGGCTGTAAATATTAGATTACTGAGGTGAAATATTTAATGACTGTGGTTAGTTAGCCTCTTTTGATCATAAGTCATGATGGAGAGTAGAGAGTTATTGGGAGGACACATGTGGAAATAAGAAAAACAGGAATCTGGCTGGGCACGGTGGTTCACGCCTGTAATTCCAGCACTTTGGGAAGCCGAGGCGGGAAGATCACCTGAGGTCGAGAGTTTGAGACCAGCATGGTCAATATGGTGAACCTTGTCTCTACTAAAAATACAAAAAACTAGCCAAGTGTGGTGGCATGTGCCTGTAATTCCAGCTACTCAGGAGGCTGAGGCAGGAGAATAGCTTGAACCCGGGAAGTGGAGGTTGCAGTGAGCCGAGATGGTGCCACTGCACTCCAGGTTGGGCAACAGAGTAAGACTCTGTCTCAAAAAAAAAAAAAAAAAAAGAGTAAAGAAATAAAAGAATGGCTACTCCATGGACAGAGCAGCCCCGATGGCTGCTCGTTGCTCATTTTTATGGTTATTGCTTGATAATATGCCAAACAGGGGGTATATTATTAATACCTCCCCTTTTTAGACCATATAGGGTAACTTCCTGGCATTGCCATGGTATTTGTAAATTGTCATGGTGCTGGCAGGAGTGCAGCAGTGAGGACAACCAGAGATCACTCTTGTCGCCATCTTGGTCTTGGTGGGTTTTAGCCGGCTTCTTTACTGCAAGCTGTTTTATCAGCAAGGTCTTTATGACCTGTATTTTGTGCCAACCTCCCATCTCGTCTGTGACTTAACAATGCCTTAACCATCTGGGAATGCAGCCCAGTAGGTTTCAGCCTCATTTTACCCAGCTCCTAGTCGAGACGGAGTTGCTGTGGTTCCAACAGCTTTGACAGTTGCAGTGAGCCGAGATCATACCACTGCACTCTATCCTGGGTGAGGGAGTAAGACCCCGTCTCAAAATAAATAAATAAGAAGTGGAAGGCTTTAACCCAGCCCTGGGATAGAGTGTTCTTATTGTCCCCTTCACCTTATGGATTTCTCACCAGTATGGTGACCCAGTTTTTCTTTGTCTTTGTTTCAAACACTTCTGTTGCTTCCAATTGATCATCTCTATTCTGTATTCTTTTCTTTCGTAGAGATAGAGTTTTGCCATGTTGCCCAGTGCCCACGCTGGTCTCGAGCTCCTGGGCTCAAACTCCTGGGCTCAAGCACTCCCCTGGCCTTGGCCTCCCAAAGTGCTGAGATTACAGGTGTGAGCCACTCCACCCAGCCCAATTGTCTAAATTCTGTAACTTTTCTCTATGGCATAACTTAATTTGCTGGTGCTTATTTGTTTACTTCAGCCCATTTCCCCAACAATTCCCCTACAAGGTTTTCCCTGAGGGCATGCACTTCCTACTAATTGCCTTGCCTCAATTCGAATCTTCTGCTTCTCTAAAAGGGAAAGAATCTGGTTGCTCATTGTTTGTCCCTGTGGGACAGAGCCCTGGGGGCTGGGCCAGCTGGAGGTTCGTAGAAGTCACTGCTCAGACTACAGGTAGGTGATTGCAGGAGGTCAGGGTCACATGGCAAAACCCTGATTAGCTAAACTTTCACTTTTCTCTCCAGGAGACCATGGGCAAGGATCTTTTGGAAGCTTCTAGGGGCAGCAGGCTCTTTATTGGCCTGTTCTGTACATATGACTCACTATAGACAGAATGTTTTATGTCCCCCACCCCAAATTCATATGTTGAAGCCTAATCCCCAGTGCAATGGCATTTAAAGATGGGGCTTTTGGAGGGTGATTAGGTTGTAAGGACAGAAACCTCAAGAATGGGATTAGTTCCCTTATAAAAAGGGACCCCAGAGAGCACCCTCAGCCCTTCTACCATGTGAGCACACATTTAAAAGATGGTGTCTATGAATGAAGAAGTAAGCCTTCACTGGATACTGAATCTGCTGACTCCTGGATCTTGGACTTCCAAACCTCCAAAACTGTGAGAAATAAATTTCTGTTGTTTATAAGCCATCCAATTGATGCCATTCTGTTATAGCAACCCAAGGGACCAAGACAGACTAATTTTGATTTTCCTTACTAAGGGAGGCAGATTGGGGGTACTAATCCAGCCCATGACCCCATATTTGCAGTTGTTTTCCAGCCACAACCCCTAACACATCCTCTGTGGAACTGACCTAAGCCAGAGCAATCAGATTCTTTTTTCCAAGAATTGAAAATTAGGGACACTGAGAGACATTAACTCAGTCAGATCATGAGGGGAAGGTGCTTGAACTGAAAGACCAAACAGAATTTTGGCTGGCAATGACACCATGAGAAGCCAAAATTATGTGTAAATTTAAGTTTTGAGAAGCAGAAATGGCCACTATAGTGAGAAAAACAAAAGGCTGGGGTAGCAAGCAAAAGGGAGTCGAAAATGCCAAGCAGCTCCATGAATGATAAAGTTTCTAGACAGTTCCATTCCCTGGGTGGCTTGGTCATGTTTTTTTGGTCCTATTTTTAGGTGTCTAGGAATTTGCCTGTTGTGTTATTTCAAGAAACCTCTTTTATACTTGAACTAGTTTGAAGAACTTTCTATAGTTGTTATTGTCCCTCACAAAAAAACCACTCTCCAACAAAATACCCACCCCCGACTGTCCAAAACGTTTGTAAGTATAGCTGTATTGTCTTTCCTAAACGTCTGGGTAAGATCTTTTTAGCCTCTCTTTCCCAGCTCAGGTACAGTTTCCATTGCCACAGGGGAAATACAGCAGGAACCCACTAACCCTTCCATGAATCATCATTCTATCCCTCATTTTCTATGGTCATTTACTCTGCTTATTACATTAGATATATTTATACAACATCCAAAACAAAGTAGGCATTTACATACAATACATACAGTACATACAGATGGAATTTTTTACCTTGTGAAAAGAAAAGTAAATAATAAATACATAAATAAATAAATAAATCTTGGAAATCTTGGTACCCCAAAATCACTAAGCTAAAGGGAACAGTCAAGCTGGGAACTGCTTAGAGCAAACCTCCCTCCCATTCTACTCAAAGTCATCCCTCTGCTCACTGAAATGCATATCTGATTGCCTCCTCTGGAAAGGATAATCAGAAACTTGAAAGAATGCAACCATTTGTCTCTCACTTACCTGTGACCTGGAAGTCCCCTCCCTGCTTGAGTTGTCCCACCTTTCTGGACGGAACCAATGTACATCTTACATATGTTGATTGATGTCTCATATATCCCTAAAATGCATAAAACCAAACTGTGCCCTGACTACCTTGGGCACGTGTCATCAGGACCTCCTGAGGCTATGCCATGGGCACGTGTCCTCAACCTTGGCAAAATAAACTTTCTAAATTAACTGAGACCTGTCTCAGATTTTTGGGGTTCACAACCTAAAACTCTATTTTTAAAAACTTCCTTTCTGTCTTCAAGTAAGAAATTTGGACAAAGAGAGCGGTAGAAATAACTGCAAGGGTTCTGGGATCAGACACCCCTAGGCTTGAGTGCCAGCACCACCATTTACCACCTGGGTAACCTTAGGCATATTACTTAATTCCTCTAAGTGGTCATTTCTTTGTTTATAAAATGAGAATAATAATAATAATAATGGCTTATTTCCTCACAGCTTATTTACTCCTTACTGAGGAATTATTAATATCAAAGTGTTTAGTATACCATACATGCTCAATAAAGGTGTAGCCATTATCTAGAGTTTGGATTGGCACAATAAATAGAACCTCTTTTCTATGCCTTTGCCCCAAACCTATTAAAAATGGGACAAACAGAAAAGCAACAGAGGTAAAACATCACCTTCATTACCAGTAAAGCTGATCGAAGATGGCAGGGTTTTTATCCACCGGCAAGTAAGCTTCCTAATAATTAATGTGAGAATTCCGCAGATTTGTCCACTGAGACACAGAGAACATCAGACACCACAGACCTCCCCACACGGAAGTGTGCTTCTATAAAATAACAGCACGGGAGAACAAAGCCAAATGTAACCATGTTGGGGACAGTAACGAAGGAAGAAAAAATAGAGTTCTAAATTCTAATAAGATATGTCACTTATCCTCCCTATGGAAAAATCAGTAAGAGGCTGGCATGCTGCCAGGGGTGTTACTCTAATAGAGCTCCCTCCTATGGAAGGAAACATCAGGGAGTGAGTGTGATTTCTCCCCTAGACTTCATTACGTTTTGTTCTTTCAGTGTAATCTATGAGGCTCACCCTGTGGGACTGTGATAAGCCAGAAGTGTGGCTGTCCTCTCAGAGGAGGATCTCAAGTGCAGACAGGACAGTTTTATTCCACCTTCACAAAGCTGTTTCCCAGCTTCTGGAGTTATCTTCCTGGGACCAGGAGGAGCGGGAGATTTGGTCTCTAGAAGGCTCTGTGATGTCATGTTACCAAAAGACCCTGTTTTTTTCTTAGCTTTCGAATATCTTAGACTTGCTTAAGATCAGGGTAGTCTATATGAAAACATACACTCATCTGTGGACACAGCCTCTATAAACCTCAATAATCTATCAAGACAAAAATACCACATAGCTGAAGATTCAAACCTCGTACTGGATTTGAAAGGTTCTGACAAATAGCATCCTTTCCCTTGGCCTGAGTTCTAAACAGTGAGAAACAAGAAAAAATAATAAGGCAGATATGTATCAATCTGCCACATTTCTTAATCATAAACTTAATATTTAGAATGTGCCTTAAATATCTCAGCAATGAGCTCTCCAGAGCTAGTCATATTCTTTTCCCAGTCACAGGCAGCATTGGATGGCCACAGCCTCCCCACAGGGAGGCAAGACGCCCTATAATCCTGGAGCTGCAGAACTCACGATCCAAGTGGACAGCCTCATTCCAAATTTTAAAAAAAGAGGAAGGGGCTTACCCAAGCAGGCCAGATTCCTTTCCCAAATGCTCCAATAAAATCTATTATTCCTGCTCCCCTAGGAGAAGACGGTGAATGAATATACCAAAAGGCAGGGATAGTGACATTAATGGAGCTCCCTCTACAGAGAAGGAAGTATCAAGAATGAGGCATATAAACTGGGCGTGGTGTCTCATGCTGTAATCCCAGCATTTTGGGAGGCTGAGGCAGGAGGATTGCTTAAGCCCAGGAGATCAAGACCAGCCTGGGCAACATGAGACCCACATCTCTACCAAAAATCAGTAAAAATTAGCTGGGCATGGTGGTACACGCCTATAGTTCTAGCTACTCAGGAGGCTGAGGTAGGAGGATAGCTTGAGCCCAGGAAGTTGAGGGTGCAGTAAGCCACGATCACGCCATTGCACTCCAGCCTGATGACAGAGCAAGACTGTCTCAAAAACAAACAAACAAACAAACAAATGAAGAATACCTTTTTACTGCTAATAACTATTATTTTATTATTAAGTATATTTTAAGTGGATGCTTGTCTGGAAAAGCCAGCCTGTCATAATAGTTATTATAAGGACTTGATCCATGTCAGGTGGTATGTTGGGTGCTTTATGCAAAATATGTCACTTAATTAGGATACAAGCCTATGAGATGTGTCTTGTTATCACTGCCATTTTGTAGATTAAGCAATAGCACAAAGATTTGTTAACTTGCCTAAGATCATTCACGTAGTAAATAGGGGAGACAGGTCTCAGAGACATTTCTTTTAACAGCTACACTAGTGATTTTCAAACTTGTTAGAAATGCACACTTGTTAGAAATGACAGGCATCACTCCAGTCTTACTGCATCAGAAATTCTGGGAGTGGAGTCCAGCAATCTGTGTTTTCATATGGCCTCCAGGTGATTCTGATGCAGGCTAAAGTTTAAGAACCATTTTACTGACTACAGGAGTAGACATTAAGAGAGAATTGAGCTATCATTCCTAGGGCAAGGGAGAATAGGAAATTAAAAGTGGTTATCCTGAGTCCAGGGTAAAGGGTTGTAGTGGTAAAGGGTTGTAGTGAAATTTTATTTCATATTTTTAAAAAATGAGTAAAAATGTTGGCTAAAGCATTGACTAGGAGAAATATTTATAGAATTGGGTAAATATCTTTTTGTATTTTTTTTTACATTTGTCTATACAAAATTTATGTAGCACACATTTAGAAAAATGTAACTATTCAGTAAACATTCATTGAGTGGGTACCTTCAGGGGTAATATAATACAGTGACTGAGCATTCAGATGCTGAATCCAATTAGCCTGGTGCCATGGTCTGAATATCCTCCAAAGTTTTTGTTTTGGAAATTTAATCCCCAGTGCAAATGTTGAGAGTTGAGTTTTTTTTTCTTTTATGAGATGATGGATTTATTTATTATCTGGATTGCAGTGATGGTAATGTATACCAACTCGCCTAATTGTATATGTTAATTATGTGCAGTTTTCTGTATACCAATTATAACTCAATAAATCTGGCAAAGAGATAATTATTTAAAGCAAAAATATTAAGAATGTATTTTGAGGTTTGGAACAGATGTAAAAGTAAAATATTTGAGAATAATAGTGCAAATGATAACAGAGAAAAAATGCAAATATGCTGCTATAGGGTTCTTTTTTTGTTTTTTTGTTTGTTTTTAATTTTATTATTATTATACTTTAGGTTTTAGGGTACATGTGCACAACATGCAGGTTTGTTACATATGTATACTTGTGCCATGCTTGTGTGCTGCACCCATTAACTCATCGTTTAGCATTAGGTATATCTCCTAATGCTATCCCTCCTCCCTCCCCCCATGGGGTTCTTATAATATAGGTGTTGTAGTGTATTATTTAAAGATAGACTGTGATAAGGCTTTTTTGTTAATTAGCCTGATTTGGTCATTCTACATTGTCAACATATAGCAAAACATTACATTGTGCTTTATAAATATATACATTTAAAAAAATGTCAACTTTCTTTTTGGATTTAGGGGGGACATGTGCAGGTTTGTTACCTGTGTTATACTGTGTGATGCTGAGGTTTGGGGAACAATTGATCCCATCACCCAGGTACTGAGGAGAATACCCAATAGTTAGTTTTTTAACCCTTGTCCCCCTCCTGAGAGGTGGGATTTTTAAGCGGTGATTAAATCATGAGGGCTCTTCCCTCATGAAGAGATAAATGCTGTTTATTTGGCCCCCTTCTGGGCTCTCTCTCACACTCTTGTGCTTTCTTGCCCTTCTGCCTTCTGCCATGGGATGACAGAGAAAGAAAGTCCTTACTAGATGTGGCCCCTCAATCTTGAACTTCCCAGCCTCCAGAACCATAAGCCCAATAAACTTGCATTGTTTATAAATTACCCAGCCTGTGGTGTTCTGTTATAGCAACATAAAATGAACCAATACACCTGGGTTCCAATCCCAACTCCAACTTTCAAAAGTTGTGTGATCCTGGCAAGTTTCTTTAGTTCCCTTTCTTCAGAGTGCTCATCAGTAAAATGGAGTTGATAAAATCATATTATACTGTATCTGTCAGCAAAGTTCACTTTCCAATTGCTATTGGCTGCATGTTTGTGTCCCTCCAAAATTCATGTGTTATATCCTTATCCCTGAGGTCATGGAATTAGGAGGTGGGGCCTTTAGGGACATGATTAGGTCATGAGGGCATAACCCTCATCAATGGGATTAGTGCTCTTTTAAAAGAGACCCCAGATAGACAGCCCTTCCATCATATAAGAACACAGATAGAAGGTACCATCTATGAAGAGTGGGCCCTTAGCAGACACCAAATCTGCCAGCTTGGACTTCCCAACCTCCAGAACTGTGAGAAATAAATGTTGTTCATAAGCCACCTAGTTTATGGTATTTTTGGTATAGCATCTTGAATGAACTAAGACACAAATTAACTATAAAAATAAAAAAAAGTAATATAGGTCATGGAGCTATATTAATTATAGGAAAGGTTTTATTTTCATTGGAGGAATATGCTGTTCCTGTATACCTGATACTTATCTAACTTCTCAAATTTTACATCTCCATTTCATAGTAAGAAAATGATCTTGCTTGATGTTCTGGTTAAAACTTGCTAACAACTGAGAGGTTTATTGGAAGCAACAACGAGGAGGTGACCCACAAAAAAGAAAAAGAAAAACTTGTACTTTTTACCCAAGACTTTTGTCCTAAGAAGAGCAGAATTGGCCCTCTGGGGTACAGAGGGCCTTTGATCTAAAGTGGACCAAATGTCATTTCTTCAGATTAACATAATTTTATTTGCCAACATAACTTTATTTCCCAATGGCAAAATAAGAATTCCTGATATGTTGTTTTGTTACAATTAGATAAAGATTGTTTAGCTGATTTTACACTCTGCAATCTCTGGAATATTCAGAGATTTTTCTCTGAATACCTTTGTAATAGAAGGAAAATTTAAATATGTATGACTGGAGCTATCTATCCCAGCCAAATTTCAGTGGAGATTGACGACTCTTCTATACAATTTATTTTTCTAATTTTAAGAGTTTATGGACCATACGATGTACAGTGTGTTGGGCTGGTTATGTGCTTGGTTAAGTATGGAGAATTGCAGAGAGTAAAGCTGCACACAGCTGATTAAGAAGCATCAGGATAAAGAGAAATGGATGCAAGCCTATTGATAAAAGGAGTTATCCCAGCATTTGGTTATACACATCATTCATTGCTTCTTTGGCTCTAGACCAAAAAAAAATGAGTTTTGACATGGGAAAGTCAGTATGCCTAGTAGATATGGCCTGTTTCAAAGAGTTAGTTTGACCACTCTCCAGCAAAACATCTTTCCCCAATTTTGATACAATTATGAATTAAAGAACTGATAAGACTACTCTTCATTAATTTTTTTGAAATGTAAAGGCAGTCGCAACTGAATAGGTATTCTTTGCTTTCATACTCCCCTATTTCCCCCATCCAAGCAAGATTAAAATCCATTTCTGATTGGATCAGTAGCCCTAGAAGTAATGTGAATATGGGTGTGAGATCTGCAAGTCACTCATTGTTTCACTCCCTCCTCTCCATAGAGACTGAAGAGGCTCCCAGCTGTATAAGCTGCACCTGGAGCTATTGAAGAGTCTGGTTGCACAAAGCAAAGTGCTTTTCCCATCACTGTAGTAGCCAGGCTCCAAGACAACCTCCCAGTGATCTTCACTCTCTGGTATTCACACCATTGTATAATCCCCTCCCATATTGTATTAGGTAGGTTTGGTCTGTGTGACTAATAGCATATGGCAGAAGTGACAGTATGTTGATATGGTTAGGTTTTGTGTCCCCACCCAAATCTCATATTGAATCATAATCCCCATAATTCCATGTCAAGGAGAAGATCAGGTAGAGGTAATTGAATCATGGGGGCCATTTCCTCCATGCTGTTCTCGTGAGAGTGAGTTTTCACAAGATCTGATGTTTTTATAAGGGGCTCTTCCTCCTTTGCTCAGCACTTCTCCTTCCTGTCGCCTTGTGAAGAAGGTGCCTTGCTTCCCCTTCTCCATCTGCCATGATTGTAAGTTTCCTGAGGCTTCCCCAACCATGCTGAACTGTGAGTCAATTAAACCTCTTTCCTTTATACATCACCCTGTCTCAGACAGGTCTTTATAGCAGTGTGAAAATGGATTAATACATATGTCATTTCCAGGATTAGGTTATCAGACCAAAACTTCTGTTTTTTTCTCTCTCTCTCTTAGCCCACTAAGTCTGAGGGAAGCTAGTTGTCCTGCCATGAAACCACTCAAGCAGCCTAGGGAGACATTTATACGGTGACATCTATATGGTGACAAACTGAGGCCTGAAAACAACTGTATGAGCAAGCTTGGAAATAGATCCTTCAGCCCCAGTGGAGCCTCAGATGACTGACTGAAGCCCCAGCCTATAGCTTGATTCAACTTCATAAGTGACCCTTAGCCAAATCACGCAGCTAAGCACAGACACTGTGATATGTGTTTGTTACTTTAGGTTGGTAAGTTTTGGGATAGTTATGCAGCAATAGATAACTAATACAATCTTCCTGTGAGTAAGCAAGGAGTTATAGTTCACTTAAATTTCAAGAGCACTTCAATATTTAAAACTTGGGAAGCCAGAAGTATTCCTTAGCATCAGTTTTGGAGTAAAGAGCATTGGTAAGGATGAAATTTAGTGGTTAGTTTTGTGTTTCTGAAACCTGGCAGGCACACACCGCATAATGCAACAGTAAGCCTAAAGAAAACTATGTAACTTGTTGCTACTGTATCACAGACATTAAGACAGATGTCCCAGTGATTTGGGACCACATTTCTTTATTCTTTTGTATTTTAAACAATGGAAATCCATGCATTTCTCTCTGGCCTGGAGCAGTGCTTCTCAAATTTTAATGTGCATGAGATCACCTTGGGATCTTATTAAAATGCAGATTCTGATTCAGTGGGTCTGGGTAGGGCCTGAGACTCTGCATTTCTAACAAGCTTCCAGATGACCCTGATGCTGTAGATCCAGAACCACACTGAGCGGCAAAGGCTTAGATCACTATAATCTTTTTAGCACATTCCCTACACCAGGGAAGCTCCAACTGAAAAAGCCGTATTTTCTTTTCATCTCTCTGCAAGTGCCATCCCATCCATCAATACTAGTTTCCAAACCTTTATTGTAACTTTCTTTTGCCAAATAAAGGTTCAAACTCAATTATTCCACTTTTTGTCTCTACTTGTTCTTCTTCCTCTAGTGAAGTTTTATCAAGCAATGAGACCCCACCACTAATAAGTCGTTTTTTTCCTTTTTTTTATTTTTTGACAGAGTCTTGCTCTGTCACTCAGGCTGGACTGCAGTGTCACAATCTCGGCTCACTTCAATTTCCGCCTCCTGGGTTCAAGCAATTCTCCCACTTCACCCTCCTGAGTAGGTGGGACTACAGGCGCAAGCTGCCATGCCCGGCTAATTTTTGTATTTTTAGTAGAGACAAGTTATGCAGCAATAGATAACTAATACGATCTTCCTGTGAGTAAGCAAGGAGTTACAGTTCACCATGTTGGTCAGGCTGGTCTCGAACTCTTGATCTCAAGTGATCTGCCCACTTCAGCCTCCCAAAGTGCTGAGATTTACAGGCATGAGTCACTGCACCTGTCCATCCTTTTCTTATTATTATGAAACACTACCCTAACCCACATTTCCAAGCTTTCTATCCTCAAATAGCTTCTACTATCTCACATCTCTTATGGCTAAGCCCTTTACTAGTATGCTCTTATTTTATCCTGACAACTTCAAGTGAAATAAGCACTAGTAGTAATCCCATCTTAAAAATGAAGAAATGTTGACTTAAGAGTTAAGTGAACTTTCTGCTGATTATACAGCCAAGTTTTCTATCCAAGGAAAATCCAAAAAGAATTTAAGCACTATGGCTATATTCATTTACCTCCTGCAACTTCTCAGTCCTACCCCCTACCTATCTAAATATGCAATTCTCTCGCTTTCATACCTCTCAACTTAGATCACAATTCATACAATTGTAAGAACTCATACCATCTTTTGTCCTCATTGTCCAATGACTTAATCAGTGATGTTACATTCTGCAGGCATACACCCACAAATGTGTAAATTTAGTGTTTTCAGAGGACAAGAACCTATACTGAGTCTCAGAAGCTCAATTTTTAGTTTTTAAATTTTTCTTAGAGACAAAGTCTCATGTTACCCAGGCTAGAGTTCAGTGGCTATTTACAGATGTGATCATGGCACACTGCCTCCTTGAACTGGGCTCAAGTGATCCTCCCACCTTAGCCTCCCGAGTAGCTGGGACTACAGGTGTGAGATGCTGTGCAGAGCCAGGTCAGTTTTTCAAATGGGCAGAAGAGGTAGTCAGTGAGAATGAAAAAGTTTGAATGCCTGAAGAATTCATGTTATCTGATTTCAGACACAACGAATCCTGCTATTACCAAGAATATGTCTTTCCTCACCTCTTGGCTCTGCTTTCCTCTTGGGCCTCACTTCCAGTGGGCTCTTAACAGTGCTGTGTCAAGGCAACTACCCCACTGTTCCAGGCTTACATTCCCCTAACTTAGTGTAGCTTAGTAACAAAAAGAAAGCGCCTCTTTCTCAATAATTCCCTCAGAGTTCTCAGGATTGCTTCTCAGTGGACCAATTTTACTCTAGGGGATTTTTAGGTTGCAAATTAAGGGCATGCACTCGGAAGTCAACTTCCTGGGTTTGTCATTTACTATCTTTGTGACCTGGCTAAGTTAATTTCTCATGACTCAGTTTACATTTGTAAAATGGAGATTACAGCAATATCTCATAGGGTTGTTGTGAAAATGTAAATAAATATTCCTTGAGCACTTACAATGGTGTGACAGACTAACATCTCAACAAAGTGTTAGTTGTTATTAAATGACCATTTATTAAGTTTCCAGACCAGCTAGGTCTGGGAAATGTGCTTTCAGCTTCCCTATTCCAAACTCAAGATTATAGAGTAGAATTAGAGAACTAGAAGAGATTTTAGAGGTTCACTATTTAAAACTTTTTTAGACCTCCAAACAAGCTAGGTTGAAGCCACTAACTTCACTTTATAGTCTGTTTACTCCACTTGATGGTAGTGTGGCAGATATTTAGTTGTTCCTCAGATACGTATTCCCTTTCATACTTGAATTTATGCAGTCCACATAGCTACTCGAAATAAAGACTACATTTCCCAGCCTCCCTGCAGTGGCCATGTGTCTATGTTCTGAACAATCGGACAAAAGCAAATGTGGCATGTTCAGCTTCTGAGTCCTCCTAAGAAGAGAGGCGGGTCATGCTTCCCTTCATTTTTCCTTCCTGCTAAACAGAATGTGAACAAAAAAGCTTGGGTGTGGAGCAGCCATCTAGAATCATCAGGACCACCAGCCCACGTGGTGCTGTTGTGCAATTTAGAAAAACACCAACCCTCCCCATAGAACTTGGGTTCTTAATGGTCCCTTTGTGTGAATTTTAAAAAGGCCACCCTTCCTCCATGCCGACTCAACGAGTGCCTTCAGGTGCTTGATGAGTTGATCATGGGATTAATTTCATCCCCTGCTATTTCAGTCTTTTGGCCATGTATCCTTGTACAGGACATGACTTAACACAACCATAGGTAGCACCCCTTTTGGGAAAGGAGGTCACACAGGACAAACAGATAGGTGTCTAGGTCTCTGTTACAGCGGAGTATCATACAGTCAGCCCTGGTCCACCCTACTTAAACTTTTAAGCCACTGCTATTTTCATCTGTCAATCCTAATATAGAAAGGGTCATTCACACTGAATTGTAAGCCTTGGATTTTACAACTGGCTATTTTGACTCACATCCTTTCCTCCCCACCCCCAAATTAGATATTACTTTTATTTAGAACAGCATTAATCACCAAGTGAACACTACCAATGACCCCTTGTTCTGCATTCTGTGGTTTTTCACCACTGGGCCACAGCTTCAGCCAAATTTGGTCTAATTATGGTAAAATTGTGGTTTAAAAAATCCAGCAATTCTTTTCTCTTAAAAGTATGTTCCTGGAGGATTATCTTATATGCAAACTCTATGCAAGTCCTCTTGCCTGGTTAGGTCATTTTATGACTGCTGCCTACAAAATAAGTAAACTTAATTGGTCAATATTCTCATGTCCTTTTATAGGCAACTCCAAAAAAGTGTGGAAAGTGGCTTGGATTATCAAGATACTCTCTACACTTAAATTCTGAGTACTGAACTAAGGGGTAGTTTTTAATCCTCTATTTCACCACAAAGGGAATCCAGCCAACATGCTGAGAATCCTCAGAACTGAAAACAGAAGCAGACTAAATTTTGATTCCTTTTGACTTTAAAACCTAAAGACCATGTTTTTAAAGAGATGAGGTCTCTCCATATTGCCCAGGATGGTCTCAAACTCTTAAACTTGAGATCCTCCTAACTTGGCCTCCCAAAGTCCTAGGATTATAGGCATGAGCCACCAAGCCTGTCTCAAGACCATCTCTTAACTGATATTTTTATGTGTTATTTTGGTAATGCCAGGAATGAGCCACTGAATTTAGACAGCAACTTTTTTTTTTTTTAATAGAAACATGGTCTCGCTATGTTGCCCAGGCTGCTCTCAAGCAATCCTCCTGTCTTGGCCTCCCAAAGTGCAGGTATTACAGGCCTGAGCCACGGTACCTGGCCTAGACTACAATTTTCTGTTGTCTCTCTTACAAACAGCAACTAATTCATGCTTGAGCATTCGTAGAGTTATATGCTCTTCATCAAGTGACAGCAATGAAATTCTGTCCAGGGCTGGGCATGGTGCCTCACATCTGTAATCCCAATACTTTGGGAGGCCTATGCAGGTAGACTGCTTGAGGTCAGGAGTTCAAGACCAGCCTAGCCAATATAGTGAAACCCTGTCTCTACAAAAAAAAAAAAAAAAAAAAGCCAAGCACGATACCGTGTGCCTGTGATCCCAGCTACTCATGAGGCTGAGGGGGGAGGATCACTTGAGCCCAGGAGGTCGGGGCTGCAGTGAGCAATGACTGCACCATTGCACTCCAACCTGGGTAAGAGACCCTGTCTCAAAACAAAAAACAAAAACAAACAAAAAAAAGAAATTAGGTCCAGAGGAAGCAAACTATTATTTTGTAGCATCTCTGCTTTCAAAATTTTGGAACACGATTCCAAACTCAAAATACTTTTTTTTTTTTTTAAGGGCAATTCCTATTATTTGATCTCAACACCCCTGAGGTAAGTACACATATTTCCCCATTTTGATGCAGAAAAAGAGACGGGGGCAGTGAAATGGCCTGTCACAATTACATAGCTAGTTTATGGTAGAGCTGAATCTAATACCCAGATCTTTTAAATACACGCTTTTTCATCACTCACATTGGTTCACACTTCTCAATTTCCTGAAACTATTTCTTTGTAGCTCCATTTCAACCAGTATGAAATGCCAAATCTATCTCCTGGCAATCTCATAAATTTCACTGTATGATGTGCCAAGTTAAGTGTTTGTTTTGGCCTTGGCAGCAGATGCCCTGATTATGTCCACTAATGCAAACAGCTCACCAGTCTATCACTCTTCCTAATTGATTCAGCTCCTTTACACCGTTGGCTATCATTCTCTTTCATATGGCTTACTTTCGCTAAGTAAGAACTTTTGCAAGATTTAAGCTGCTTGATCAACCAAACATTATAAACCTACCTTTGATTTCAGCAGACTTGATAATCAGTCTTGAGGCTTTCAGATTCCCAAAAGGCAAATGTATATACTTTTTAAGAAAGGCTATGCAAATAGTTTTCATGTTTTATTTAAAATTTTACTTAATTCATAGAAGATGGCCCTTGAAAAGTCATATTTGTTTATAAATTGGATAGTCTTCAAAATTTATTAGTCTTGCATAAAATAGTCATGTTATTCTATGGTAATTGAAATACAATTAACTCACATATTCTTAACATTCTATTCACTGTTTCGTATTGTTTTGTTCTTAAACTGGAGGGAAAATTCAGATCCATCACAGCACCCACCACTTAAGAGTCATATTGGCTTCAGATATTCTGGCACCTCTGTGTTCTTGATCAAACTAGGAAGCACACATTCCTCTAAGCTTAAAACTTTTTTTTTATTGTTGTTACTCAACAGAGTCATTTTATTCCTGGTTTTAATTAGCTTTACATTGGTTGCAAACATCTCTGGTATTGGGTCAAATAGAAAAATCACTTTAAAGCAGTGAAGACACTTTGGGCCATCTTTTTTTGAGACAGAGTCTCGCTCTGTCGCCCAGGCTGGAGTGCAGTGGCACTATCTCAGCTCACTGCAAGGTCCCCCTCCCGGGTTCACGCCATTCTCCTGCCTCAGCCTCCTGAGCAGCTGGGACTAGAGGCGCCCACCACCACGCCCAGCTAATTTTTTGTATTTTTAGTAGAGATGGGGTTTCACCGTGTTAGCCAGGATGGTCTCCATCTCCTGACCTCATGATCCACCCGCCTCGGCCTCCCAAAGTGCTGGGATTACAGGTGTGAGCCACAGCCCCTGGCCCACTGTGGGCCATCTTTGGGTAGTTCTGTGTAAACAGAAAAATAACCATGACTCTTAAAATATAATGGATCAACACCATAGGAAAGGTTAAAAAAAATTAATGGAAAACCATGTAGACTGGAATTGAAATAGTGCTCTGCAAGTTGTAGATAATAAATGTTGAAAGTAACATTTTATTCATGCATTACCCAAGAAGTTAGAGAGAGAGAGGGAAAAAAGGAAAAGCTAGTAGCAGCAGCTGCAATTACAATCAGACTTTGGATATCAAGGCGTTTAAACTGGGTCTTCTAATAGGATTACTCCTAGTCAGTCATGCTCATGTGGATTTTGAAGCACAGGGTGCCCCCAAAGGCACTCTCCTCTGAACAGTTAGGCTGCTATGGAGTTTTACACATCTGTTACCATGTTTAATGAATTTTCAGTTGTGAATGAATTTGGAAAGTTAAAGCTTTTCAGAACGTTTTTTAAAAATGCACAGGTTTCCAAATGTACAGATAGAAGTGACACAATTTTTGAAAATATTATTGAGCTCAACTTTTCCTCCATTTTATCCCTTAGCCCAATGATTCACTTCCATTCAGGGAGCCTTTCCCAACTTCTAACTCAAGTTAGGATAGATACCCTTTGAAGATGCTTCCTTGGCATACGTTCCTCTTCTGTTAGAATGTAAAAGGGGATCCCTTTACTCTTCTCTGTATTGAGATTGCCTAGCACAGAGCTCAAATGGATTCTGAAATGAAAAAATGCCTGATTCTCTTCATGAGGCCTCTGAAAAACATGTTGTGGGGTCCCTCTTGTGAAGGTCACCAAATGAGAAGTGGAGACAAACTCCATATCCATTTTACCATTTGTGGAAGACAGAGGCAAGTTTCCATTATCTACCTCAAAGATATCAGAAAAAATTGAAAAATCTTTTCACATTTATCATAATCTAAATCAAGTAGTACTGAAAAAGTAGTGAGGAAGGTTATGTGAATGATGGTGGAAGATGGGAATGAGGACAGGATGGAACAGCACGTAGAAAGATGGAACACCTGTAGAAAGAGAGCATTCTGGTGGCATATGGAATAAACCCCTCTATCCCCCAAAAAGATGAAAGAAAGAAAAAGCTCTTTTTCAGCTTGACTCTAACACCTGCATTAAGAAGCATCACAGCTTGGAAAGATACAGTCCTAATTTTGAACAAAAAAGAAACAATATCAGAAATGTTAATCAGAACTTGCCTTTTCTTGACCAGCTCTTGTTCAAAATGTTCTGTATAATAATTACTGTTAATATGCACTGAAGGGCAATGATACACCTGCAGGCATAATCCTCAAACCTGAAAGGTCATTAAAATTGTATTTCCCCATTCTTCCCTCACATTAATGTTAACATAGACATGAAAGCAGACTTGAGGAAATTACGACTTATCTGTGAACACATGACAGCTTTAACCAAGAATATTGGCCCTGCTTTGTATTCTAGCCACATGTTCCTACTTTTTCAACAACCTTGAAAAATAAATATTTGAACTACAATCTTCAATAAAGTCCCTCTACATTTGTTGTCAGTCTTAATCACTTTTTTCTTGTCTGCTTAGTGCCTTTAGCTCTTAGATGTTGCACCTGGAGATTCTTGCTTACTTTATGATGTAGGTTTATACACCCTTTAATTGAAAGCAAACCGCCTTAGATAATAGAGTGAAAAACAATGTTACAAGGTCCACTTTCCGTTAAAAGGTAAATAGAAATATTAGGCTGTTCTCTAAAATGAACAAAAACACATAAAAATACATCATAATCTACTACTCCATTTCCTTTATCAGAGATAAAATCCCACAGCCTAAAAAGGCCTCTTTTGTGTGCATGTTTTGTCCCCCAGCAGGGGTGGCGGATACAAGGGACTGCAGTTCTCAATGACTAGTCTTTTCTCTGTCCAAAAGAAAGACTTTAGTCACACAGTATGTGAAATCTTTTTATATTCATGTTTCTACAATAACCATAAAAACTTTAACCCAAATTTGTTTAATACTTTAATTATCATGTACTGAAAGTACTTCATTAAAAAAAAAAAGTAAAACTGATAATGGAAGGATGACAGGAACATACACCTCACCCTTAAGCAGTGTGTGTGATTTTTTTTTACGTGAAGGTTAAAGTTGAGTTTATAAACTGACAGGAAAAGATATCAGAATTTATCTTTAAGGCAATATCATTTGTATAAGGTACCTTTAAATAGCAATATGACAATGGATCAAAGAGGAAACAGGGCCTATTCCTACATGACTGTGCGGAACATGTGAATGGCCATCCCTAGAGTTGTTAGTGTACAGCCTCCATGGACGGACCCTGTGACTGCATGCACTGAGTGGAGTTCTACATACACCAATGCAAAGAACTCATTAAAAAAAAGACAGAGACAAAATAGTTACTGCTGATGGAAATATTAATGCAACAAAAGTTCAGGCTTAGCACTGTCTCCTAAAAACTTCTGAGACATTTCAGTTAACATAAAAACTGTTACACTATGTATGGAGGCACACACTGGAAATATTTTACTAAGTACCCAACAACTGTTTTCAAAAAATCAGAGGAGGAAAAGCTTTCAAAGTTATATAAAGTTAAATGCATACAGTGAGTAGATATCTATTCCTCTGGGATTACTATCTTCCACCCACATTTTTTTTGGTTTTAGGGAAAAACCAGTAAGCCTCCAGCTTTCTTTTTGATTAAATGAAAGACACTAGACAAATGGATTCCATTCTTGGCCCCATCAAACAGCACTTACTAGCCAAATCGCCCTGTCTGGTAGGCACAGAATAGGGACTCAAAATATGGTTCTATTTCTAGTGAGCATTATACAAATGTAAACATGTACAAGTTTCCTAGTATTTCATGGGGTTGCTGCTCTGCCTCTAACAGTTCAAGCACATGTAGTTCTAAGATCAGATTTGTGCCAGTGTGCGTTGTGTCATTAACATTTTTCCTGCCAAGGTTAAAACAACCAAATATAAACTGAAAACAAAATAAAAAGCAAGGTCTCCTTTGCATTCAATCACACTGATATTCAACATAAGATGGCATGTCACTAGGCAAATCATTCAAACTACAGTTGGGAGGCACTTTCTAAACACTGAGAATTTGAGAACAAGGAATTTAATGGTAGTGCAAACCTCTCTGTTCACTGTCCTCACAACAGTATCCATCTTCTCATGAATTAAAAAGTCATTAAATTTTTTTTTTAATGGGAAAGCAGTTTCAAGATAAAAAAGTATTGCTAAAAGTTATGGTGAATATCCGTATCTCCGACTTCAACCCTTTCCCACCAGTGTGAAAAGTGAATAAAGACAGCAAGAGTTTTTAGAAAGTTAACTTATATTAAAAAAGTATATAAACAATTTTAATACTACAAAGTAGTATTTCAATACAAAGCAGTTCAAATATTAACTGTTCTTTAAACTGTTAAACTTTATTATAAATTAAAATTTCTTTACAAAAAAATTGCACATAATATTTGACCACTCTTAGGTTCTGATGCACTGGCATTTGCAATAGTTTCTTTAATCTTCAAGTTAAACAGTCTCGGCAAGGAGTCCAGAACGTAGAAAGGGTAATAAACAACCCTGATAGAGCATTCAAGTGCAACTAGCAGACTTGTGGCCATGGCAGTTACACTTTCCTTAAGATGGACTGCTATAGTTTTAAATCCTGAAATGAAGAATCTCAAAAAAATTTAAAAAGGAAAAACTAAAAGGGACTGCCTGCTTTTTTACTGTAAACACAGCCCTGGATATTAAATCCCAAACAGGAATCTCTCAGGCATCAGAGAGTGTCAAGTGAATCAGGAATAACACAAAATAAAGGAATGGGGGAGAAAATAAAAAAAAACAAAGCAAAATTAAAATAAATGTCAGTCACTTTGAGGAACTATACTTACGTATATGATGTTATGAGAATCTGGCAGGGCCTAGAAGCAGGCCAAACAGGAAGTTCATTTATCCAACCGAAGAGGATCATGTTCATTGCTTCCGGTTTTGAGGACAGGATATTGTAGGGAACTTGATATGATCAATAACGCTTGTCTGCCTTACACAGACCTTAGCCAGGGATCAGCCTAATCTTGAAGAATCATTCAAATAATTTTGGCAATTATTATAAGGACTTAGAACTGACTGCACCCAGTGTTCAGTGATTCTTGCTTTCTGTTTTGTTACTGTTTAAATTTAAGAGCTCATTTAGGCTGACTCCAATCTCTTGGCACTTGGAAACTAGTTTTCTCAGGTTATCAGTTTTACCTCCTTCTGATGCTTCAAACAAGAGTTGCTGTAAAAGACAGGGAAGCATAGAAGTAAGACTTAGCTAGAGTTTGAGCATTACCACATCAATGGATATGGCACATGCAGAAAATTTACAGGAAAACATCGAGATAAAATAAAAGATAAAAAGCATTACATCTTTCCACAGTGATGCACAAAGAGGTAACTTCTGTAAGGCTCTCTGATATAAACGGTGGACCTGTAAGATAGATATACACACAATTCCATTAGAAAATATAATGAAAAACACCTTCATAATTCCATCTGTTTAAAGAATGGTAATTCACAATAACATCTGAGACAAAATGGTTATGCTGAGTTTTGGAGTTTCCGAATATTTGGTGCTCTTAAAATGTTAACTACTTTTGTTTCCCCACTTGGTTCTTAGTGTGCATGAAATGTTAACTTCTGTGCTTTAATTCTTTTAAATTGAGAAGTCAACAAAAGAGACAGAAAAACTTTTTAAAAGTGACCCATCTGAGATTCAACCATGGCTTACCTCTCTTTGTCCCTTTAGAACAATCTCAGCAGCAATGGCTCTAAGAGAAAAAAAAAAAAAAAAGAAATATAGAAAAAGGAAAAGAAAAATTTATATATCTTTGAACAAAATGAAACACCACCACTGGCAGAATACTGACTGTGGGAATCTCAGTACAAAACTTCCTGAAAGTTAACAGGCTAAACTTCCAAGGAGGAAAACCTATAGTGAAAAGAAAAATTCAACAATTTTTATCAACTTTACAAGAAAAAAGCAGACCAGTGTTTTGAACATAAATAACGTTCACAGGAGAAAAAAACAACAACAACAAAAAAAAAAAAACAGCTCATAATTACTAGTCAAAAATACCTAGCACTAACATCTTTAAAAGAAAGAAGAAATCAGACTACAACAGGGTAGACACACCACCATTTCAAGAGGTGGTCTTAAAATGTCTGTAGCAGATTTGTTTGATAACAGTACTGTTACCTAAATGTTGTCCTTCAAAGAAAATTAAAAGTCTACGCTTTTTGCTTTTAGAGGCTATTCTTAATGAGTACTCACTCTCATTAAACCTCAGTAAATGCTAAAAACAAATCTAAATTAAGAATAGCAATCTGTCCAGGAAAAAAAAAAAAATATATATATATATATATATAGATGTCATTTCAGATTTACCTGTCTGGAGCAAACCTTATCAATAAAAGCAATAGCTATAAAAACATGTACATGATTGTTGCATTACATTTTCCAGGTGGCCAGGCATGTTGGGATATTATATGTAAACATCTTGGCTTGAAGTTTCAGAATCTGAACATTGCTTTCTTCCCATTCGTGTTGAAGTAACCTGTAAAGTACATTCAGGAAAATGAACAAAGCATTGCAAGTGTAACGAACCCCAAATGTGCTCTATAAGCACAATGACGAAGTATAAATTTTGATTAGTTAAATTCCATCAAGACTACCCAGCAAATATTTTAGAATGCCTCTTACAAAAATTACCCTGGGACAGGAATGTGCAAACTACGAAGAGGTCAAGTCAAGATCTATGCTCATCTTACCAAACTACACTAAGGTCCATGTATTTCTATAGGACATGGAAGCATTCCCGCCAAATAACAGTCCCTGTTTCCCACCCCAATTTTTTTTTAAAGTAATGGCTTGATAGTAATGCAATTTCCTGGTATTTTTCTTTCTTAGAGTATGATCAATCTTGAATGTTTCTTGAACTAAAATGCATGTATAGTAACTATAAAAGTTCTTTATTCTCCTGGAAAAAAAGAACAGGGATGACCAGAGGAAATAAGTATCAAAACACAGATGTAGGGATTTACCAACAAAATAAACAAGTAAACTACCTATATTCTAAAATGCCTATCACAATAGAAAATCATGTCAAAATATGACATTTTCTATTTCACGTTTTATCAAAGGTGTTTCATAATTAACATTTCTGTAATGAGCTTCTACAGATTGGCAGGCTTGCTAAGAAAACTGTAAAATACTACCATTATGTTTGTCTCAACCTTAGTTTTTAAACTTTTATACGATTTTCCCCACATACATGCTAAATGAAATGTAAATCCTTTAAAACATAAGGGAACATTTCATAAATATTTTAGGCATCTTATGATCCATAAAACATTAAGATACAACTGATGCAGTGGGAATGACTGCAAACGTGGAAGCCAGTGCATTAGCATGCAGGGTACCTTTTTGAATTAAAAAGCATAATTCTTGCGGATGAAAGTGGATTTGCTGTATCAGAGCAGAGAAACTACAAAGAAAGGCTGAGAAATCTCGTTCTGATTGAATATATGAAATCCCTAATCAGTGCTTCAAAAATGTGGTGTGAGGGCTCAAGGTCAGGAATCTACATTTTAAATGAGCATCCCAGGAGATTCTAATGTTTGCCAATATTTGAGAGCAACTGACCTAGGTGAAAATATGAAAACATCTTAAATAATATTCCCTTGCCATGGAAAACAAGCTTACTGCTTATAATGCACATGCTAAGGACAGATGGTGTGTGTTTAGGGAACACAGATGAACTTTACTTGAATGGAATTATTTGCCCCTTTGTAACCTGAAGTTTTCTGAAGCGACCAGAATTTTTACACTGACTTTTGAATGAATAGCTAAATATTGGCTTAACAACTCTGAAATTAAGCAGTATATATTCATGAGGACATAGTGGAACAACAGACTATTTTTATCAAGTTTTCAAGAATAATCTTATATAAAGAGCCTATTCCATTAGGCAGAGGACCAAAAGAATGTTAAGTTTTTCTTACCTCAATGCAAGTCCAGAATTAGCTGGCATAATTGAACAAAACCGTTCCAAGGTTTTGGAATGCTGGGTCTTTGGAACACAGCTCAAATAAAAGAAAATAACCTGTAAAGGTTGAGGGGGGCGAAAAATGAATGCAACCAAAATGTGAAATCCAATTACCTATGTGTTTTAACACGAAAACCAAAATGGTCTTTAAGATATGAATGTATAAATTATAATAATGTATGATGTGAGTTACAGTTCCTACCATTAATTTTATTAGTGACTTTCCAAATATGAATTAGGAAATATGGTCTAGTGATGAGAGCCATGGGCAGAACACTGACAAGAAGCCAGGAGTCTGGGTTTTCATTCCTGAGTCTACCTTTACTTGCTGTATAGCTCGGCAAGTCATAGGGCTAATAATACCTGCCACATCTTGCTCATGGAATGCCCGTGTGTAAATGACTTAATGTCCATAAAGTGGTTTGAGATCCTGGGATAAAGAATGGCATAGAAGTACAAAGCATAATAATTGGTTATCCTGATTAGCAACAAAACCACCCCACCAAAAATAAATAAATAAAACATATATATGTTTTAGTCTACAATGAGCTTTAGCAAGGAGCTTTTTAGCCTATAACGCACTGAATAAAAGTGGTGTCTGAAAAAAAATTTTTTAAAAAGATAATCACAAAACTATATCATTAATTAGATTCTACTTTTAGAATTATAAGCAGCACCTAATTTTAAACTTTCTTATGCCTTGTGTATAGCTATATTTGCTCGACAAAATATTAACAAAGAGAGCAGCTACAATGTATAAGTCCATTCTTATTTATTTTGAAGTTACTAAATTTTTCATTCAGTAGAATTTTCAACTACTCAAGCAAAACATTACAGGTATTACAATAGAATCTTTCATTTGACGTGTTTTTTCATTAATATGTATTACACCTTAATATCCCTTCAATTTTGCTTCAAATGTTAAATTTTCATAACCATAACATAATAATTAATGCACATTTTAATTGTGCCTTAAAGGGCTCTATTGCTAGACTCTGAATAGATAAATAAGAAACATAGTCAAGAATAATAGTGAATGTTAAGAAAGTAGTCCTAGGAAAAGCTCTCTTGATATAAAACAGGAGTTTTGCTATCATTTTTAAAGTCTCTTTGTTTTACACAAATATCTAAAGAAAAAAGTTTTGAGTTCTTACCCGATTATGAAATTCATAGTTGGACCAGTAATCAGCACTGCTAAAAGGAATGGGGTATCGGGCAGGGACTGTAACCAAACATCTATTCACTAAATCAGTAAAAAATTTGAATTCTTGAACTTTGTTTCTGGATCCAGCAGCTCTATTATTCGCAAAGACAAGATAACTGCCAAAAGAAAAATATTATAATTTAGAATAACTAAGACAATAGTTCTCTCACCAAGAAAGCTGGTCACCCCTTTCCCGATCATACCCCTTTATCCCCAAATCCCATTCTTATCAAGAAAACCTAAACTTACTCCATCCATATCTTCTGTACTATATCACATCTCATAGCCACCCCTAATGCTGCCTCATATGCCTCCACTGTTTCTTTAATACTTGATTGAAGAGGATGACAAAGGCTGTTTAAAAAATGAAGGAAAACATATGTCTATCATTCATTTCCATCAGGTGAAGGAATGACAAAGTATTTTAAACATTACAGATGTTATTACAATAGAATCCTTCTTTTGACCTTTCTTCTCTAGTATATACTAAACCTTAGCATCTCTTCAATTGTGCTTCAATGACTTTAACATCAAGTTAATTATAACAAACAGTGTAATTCAGTAATAAATAGCAAATGCAGGCCTAGTATGCAATATCTCTCCACAGTGGATGTCTCACCAGTAAATCAGCCACAAATAAGGAACTTGGTGGTTAAACATATCATCATCAAAATTCCCTTTACATAAACGAGATGGAATGTCAATTGGTCCTGGAATATTTAAGAGATACCTGAAAAAAAAAAAATCCAAATATTGTTTTAAATTACACCTACCCACACATGAATTACACACATATTTTTTAAAATCGTTAGTTTCACTTAAATTTCATTGAAATATTTTTTTAGAAAGCAATGAGACTTTCTTTTCATAGGTATACCATACCTCTTTGGTCACATCTCTAGGATTACACATTACTCAAAATGCTTTTTTTTGTTTGTTTGTTTGTTTTTGAGACAGAGTCTCGCTCTGTCACCCAGGCTGGAGTGCAGTGGCATGATCTCAGCTCATTGCAACCTCCACCTCCCAGGTTCAAGTGATTCTCATGTCTCAGCTTTCTGAGTAGCTGGGACTTACAGGCATGCATCACCACACCCAGCTAATTTTTGTATTTGTAATAGAGATGGTGTTTCACCATGTTGGCCAGGTTGGTCTTGAACTCCTGGACTCAAGTAATTCTCCTGCCTCAACCTCCCAAAGTGCTGGGATTACAGGCAAGAGCTGCTGCGCCTGGCCACAGTTTTATTATTTTATACCTATATGAAAAACTCTCCTCCTAAAATGAATTTTTTATTCTATCCCCAAGATTAAACAAAACACCATAATCCTCTAATTAAACCTAGTTTAAAAAGAACAAATGAGTCTACCAAGTATCTGAAATTTTCCAATGAAATCTGTACTTTCTTGTTAAAAAAAAGATTTACAAGGCCTGGGGCTGTGGCTCACACCTGTAATCCCAGCACTTTGGGAGGCTGAGGCTGGTGGTTCACTTAAGGTCAGGAGTTCAAGATCAGCCTGGCTAACAACTTGGGTGAAACCCCAAGATCTCTACAAAAAAATACAAAAATTAGGTGTGGTGATGCACACCTGCAGTCCCAGCTACTCCCGGGCTGAGGTGGAAGAATAGCTTGAACTCAGGAGGCAGAGGTTACAGTGAGCTGAGATCACACCATTGTGCTCCAGCCCATGTTATAAAGTGAGACCCTTTCTTAAAAAAAAAGATTTACTAAACCTTATATCTGAAAGTAATCTCTCTCACATACAGCCATACACACATACAACCCATTTAAGTTTAATTTTAGACATGATATCAAAGTGTATTCTATAACACATTAGCCTGTAAGGTACCTGTCAAAAGATCTATGATCAAATAAGGTTGGGAAATACTACAAATTATAGCCCCTTCTTGAAAAGCCACAATACTTACTAGGATTATAAGTCAATCCCAGTGTCTCTAAGAAGTCAATCAGTATAGAATTCTACTTGACTAAGTCCATCTTCCTTCCAATGTACTTTAATTTGTGAGTATGATACTTACCACCATCTTTAAGAACAATGTTTTTAAAGGAAATACATTGATCGCAAAAATGACAATCTAGTATAACTATTTATCTTAAATTTTTAAATAATTGCAAGGGAACAAGTCTTAATGAATTAGACGGGCTGTATGGGGGGCAAACACAAGAAAGAGAAGAAACAGAACATCTAGAAGTTAGGTTATCATCCTGACTTTGCCAAGACAAGCTACATCACCATCAGTTAATCCCTTAACTTCCTCACTGAAAACTGAGATGGTCAGAAGAGATGACTTCAAATCTAATCTACTTAAGACTATAATCCCTAGTTTAACTTTACTAAAGTAAATGAAATCCCCAAATTAATTTTTCTGGCTATCTACTTAATCTTCAAATTGACTTGAAACACATGAAAATTACCCTATCTAGTTCTTTCTGCCTGCCATCTTTATACTAAATGTCACATAGAGAGTTGACAGAATTCAACTCCAGGTAAAAATTGTAGTGCTAAGCATTTTGCTTAACAATTTCTACTCATGAAATTTTAAAAGTATTTTGAACCAATTAAGAGCAGATTTCTCCTATTAATAAACGTTGACAACTTATGAATTTAAAAAACGTATATCAATATACAATAAGTATGGCAATGCCAAAAATTGTCTCATCTATCGTCATTCTCCTAATATCTGATGAAAAAGACTCTCTAACAGAAATGCACAATCTTTGTGTAACCAAGAGTTTCACTATTGTCTAAATAAGCTATAAACAGGATACCTTTTTCTCTTAATTCTCAGTGAATTATGACTATTTGCACAAAGGAATTTAATAAAGATGACTTAGTAATGAGAATATATTTGGAGACAACTCATTTTCAAATTTTTACTGATGCTTATTTATTCTGCCTAATTAAGCTGGCATCAAGAAGATCTGAAGATCTTTCATTAGTTACCAAGGCAGAAATTGGTAGCATTTTCTTTTAAACTAAACCAATTATCTCTGTGCCCAAGACCAGAACCAGCAAGTCTCTAAAGAGTTTGGTTCAGCCTTGAATTAGTCCTTTGCCTGAGCTTGAGATGTTAAAGCAAACTAATTTAAACGAGGAAGAAACTGAGTATGGAGAAGCTGAAAAATCTCTAAATCCCTTATGGAAGTTTAATTATTTTCTATTAATTTGCATTTAAAATTATTTCATTTGTAATTATTTGTAAATATTAATCTGGATGTAACAGAGCAGAAAGAAGGGCCCTTTGGGAAGGGCACTAAAATCGCTATGGCAATAAACTGGCTACCATAAGAGGACATATATAAAGACTCAAGTCTGGGAGGGAATAGTGTCCCCAAATCTTAAATAAAACTGCCATGTTCACAAGTTCTAGGGTGGACCGGGCGCAGTGGCTCACACCTGTAATCCTAGCACTTTGGGAGGCCAAGGCAGGCGGATTGCCTGAGCTCAGGAGTTCGAGACCATCCTGGGTAACACGGTGAAACCTGTCACTACTAAAATATAAAAAAATTAGCCGGGCGTGGGGGTGTGCGCCTGTAATCCCAGCTACTCAGGAGGCTGAGGCAGAAGAATTGCTTGAACCTGGGAGACGGAGGTTGCAATGAGGTGAGATCGCACCACTGCACCCCAGCCTGGGAGACAGAGCAAGATTCCGTTCTCTTAAAATAAAATTAAAAAAACAAAACAAAACAAAAAACAAGTTCTAGGTTGGATAGATCACTTACTTAACAAAATTTGGGCTTTAAGATTCTATTTTTGCTCATCTGTATTTTCTACAAGAAATTTTTTGGGGAGATATTCAGCTTAGGTCTTTCTTCTCTTGTTCTTCCTAATACAAAATAATAGAGTATGTTGTGATAAAATATTTTCCTTTTGATGCTGTTTTACTTATGATCGGCAAACCATGCCTATTTTTGTAAACAGTTATACTGGAACACAGTCATAACCATTCACTTGCATTTCATCTATGGCTGGTTTCTCAATAAAGCAACATAGTAGAGTAGTGGTAATAGACTACATGGCCTGCTAACCTAAAATATTTACTTTCTGGCTCTTAAGAAAAAAGTTTGCTAACCCCATAAAGAGATGAGGAGGACAAAGGAAAGATAATTTTAAGAGCCTCCTCCCAAAAAATCATTATTCAAAATCTGCCATGACCTCTTATTGTTGGAATAGGAACTCTCAGGAAAGACAGCAAGCACAGCTCTATATGAGCTATTAAGAAATTAATGGTTGAGAAAAGAATCCTCTGAAACGTCTTACTCCATAACATTTCAGAGGCTAGAGCAGTTCTCTTCAGAATTAAAAAAAGAAAAAGGCGTATTATTTATATTCACTTTGATGACCTATCAAATAAATGAAAATACATTTTGTAAAAAATCACTGAGATTGCCTTGGGATAATTAAGTGCTATAATATTAAGTACTAAAATTAACAACAATAACGATAAAGTAAAAGAATGAGTTACTATGGTGTTAATATATGCCTTACTTTGTACAGTGTGTTTAATCCACAGAATGTTAAAGAATTTTCCATCTTGCCTCCATTTTTATTGTTCTATTTATTCTGTTTCGAGTATTCTGTTAAGTGGGTATTCAAGTACTAAAAAGTCAGTCTAAAATGTCATCATATAAGAAAAAAACTGTAATCTTTCTACTGAACTGTGCTCTCTCTCATTCCTCTACAAACTAAGAATTCTACAACTTACCGAAACAGATCCAAGTTATTATACTTCTCAAACCCCGGTTTAAAGAAGGATGCAATAAATTTCCGCAAAAATGGAAGAAGATTATCGCCTCGATTCTATTTTAAAAAGAGGGAGGGGGATATATATCAGGCTTACAATGTTTAATTAAAATGTCACAAGGGAGAAAAAAAGCCTTAAAAAAGTACTCATTAGATTAAGTTTCTTGGGTGGGTAAGGGGCGGAGGGGATAAGTTTGAGACACACTCAGAAAACTTTTATTATATTTTACTCTCTGAATTACGTTCAACTAATAATTAAACAGCTTAACTTCTAGTATTACCACAGGCTCATATTTCATCCACCAATTATGTATTAGCCATCTAGCACCGTGGTAGGCGTTGGGCTGCAAATATGAGTAAACATGTTCCTTGCCTTCAAGAAGTTTAGTATAGTATATATTAAAGCAGCTAGGAATAAAATTACAAAGCACTGTAGTAAGTGCTATGGCAAAGAGAGAAGGAACACCTAACACTGCTTGCAAAGGGTAAAAGGACCAGGAAACACTTCCTGGTGAGGCCAATAGCAAAATTTGAAACATAAAAGCATCATATTTAAGAATTATGCATCATTTTTACCTGTAAGATGAAGAATTTGCACATATGATAAAAAACCTCTGCATTCTGAGGATTTTTTTCAAATGCAGTAAGCCACACTGCTCTGGCTTTGTCATGCTGATTTGTTTGCAAATATAATGTAACAAGGGCTTCCAGCAACTGGCAGTTAATAGGACATGATTCCAATAAAGATTTACAAAGCTCCATTGCAGCCTCATACCTTAACAAAAAAGAAAAAAAAAGGCTAAAGACATGAAAAGATCACTTTTTAATATAAGGTTAGCTGCTTGGCAATTAAGTTGTACCTCTCCAGGAGTTGGTGCAGAGCAATCATGTTTGTGTAAAGTGGAAGGCAGGCCTCTATTCTTTCCTCAACAGCAAGGCTCTCATCTGTGCAAGCTTTCACTGCATCTACCCAAAAACATCATAACAACATGAATCACGTCAATCATAAAAATGAAATATTTGACTGTGTTACTTCAACTCTGAGAGACCAATGGGAAAAGATGACCCCTCCCTTTGATTACCCATCCATCATCTTATTCACCTTTACTGAGCTGGCTTTTACTCAAAAGGAAGTAATTCAAGTAATCTCCAAAATCCTAAAATTCAATTCCTTACCCTCAACTTTCCTGGTAAGAATAAAGCCATCCCATATGAGCTTTTGCATCTATCAGTGTTTTCATTTAAACAAGTATCTCTGCAATTATCCTAAATTCTTTAAAATCCATCTCAACAAAAAAAAAATTACAGAATAAATTATCTTTTCATCTTTCCCTGACCACTGCAAAGGAGGTCTTGCTCTGCTGCCCCACAGCCATTTGAATGTCTCTCCAAACTAGATCCTTTCCTTACTCCATCAAAACACACTTTTCCCCTTGTAAAGAGTTCTTTCTTGATCTTTTTTGCCACTTATTAAACGGTACAATGTTTTACTTTGCCCAGCTGTGACCATTTCCTCCTTACCCAATGGTACCACAGCTTCCCAGATCTGTGGAGTTTAAAAGTGAATGCAATCACTTTGAAACTGTCCTCTTGAAGTTCATTCATAAGGACTCATATCTAACCAAACATAAAAGCTCACCTCTACCTTCATTTTATTTAACATTTGACAGTGTTCTTTCCCTTCTTTTTAATTTCTTCTTGCCTCTGCTTCCAATAGATTGTTTAAATTTCCTTAGTCCCATTTTAATGACTCTACTCTCCCTTTCACTCCTTACTGTTATGCTCTTAAATCTCATTTCCTCAGAAAAAATATCTCATAGCCTCAACTACTGCATAATTTACTTGAAAAGCACATTATAAAAACTGTAAAGCACCCTGTAACACAGTAACTTCTATGTGAATAACACTCAAATCCACTTATGTATTGATAATTGTCCAATTAAGGTCCACTTCCTTTTTTTTTTTTTTTTGAAATGGAGTCTTGCTCTGTTGCCCAGGCTGGAGTGCAGTGGCACGACCTCGGCTCACTGCAACCTCTGCCTCCTGGGTTCAGGCAATTATCCTGCCTCAGCCTCCCGAGTAGTTGGGATTACAGGCACACACCACCATGCCCGACTAGTTTTTGTATTTTTAGTAGAGACGGGGTTTCACCACGTTGGCCAGGCTGGTCTCAAACTCCTGACCTCAAGTGATCCACATGCCTCAGCAGATTATCAAGTGCTGGGATTACAGATGTGAGGCACCGCGCACGGCCAAGGTCCACTTCCTTATTTCCTACCGCCAACAATCATTTCCACTTGAATGACCAATTACAATCACAAATACTACTCCTACCATCAAAATCAGTCTTCCCAACTTACCAGTTTTCTATTAATGACACTTTCCTTTTCCCAGTCTCAAAACCCTGAAATCTTTGTTTACTCCTCCTCCTCTTCCCTGACATTTAATCTTCAACCCCCCTGCCTCACCCCCACGTATTTCCATGTGATAACTTAAAATATCTCTAATATCCTCCTTACCAGAATACTTTTCTTGTACTTCAGTTACTGCCATCAGCTTCTGGTTGGTTTTCCTACCATTGGTATAATTTCTCTTCAAGCACATTCTCTTTCTTAAAGAACCTCTACTGCCATCAAGTCTACCACATTTTCAAGATTCTTGACAATCAAGTATCATTCTACTTATCAAGCTTAATCACTACTATTGTCCAGCACAGAATTCTCAGTCTGATAAGACCTATCCCTTTTCCCAATCTCACTTCAAATCCATTGCATAAATTCCCTTCTACCTGTTGCTTTTTGTTTATTTAACTCCCCTAACAGTAATGTCCTTTCTTTTCTCTCCTTCCTTCACAGGGTATTTAATAAGCACTTAATAATTTGCCAGACATCCTTACAGGCCCTTAGGAGTAAAATGATAAATAAGACAAGGGTCCACCCCATCTCTGACGAGACCCACTTTGTCATACTGATAGCCATGCTTCGACATCTAGCTCCAGGTCCCCATTCTTCTATGAAGACTTCCTTGATCATGCCAATCTATAATAATCTCTTCCCTTTGGGTTCATGGCCTGTATCAAATAATTCTATAAATCACAGATCCTAGTCTCTTTTATTTTTCTTTTTTTTAGAGACTGAGTCTCACTCTGTTATCCAGGCTGAAGTACAATGGCATGATCTCAGCTCACTGCAACCTTCGCCTCCTGGGCTCAAGCGATTCTCATGCCTCAGCCTCCCGAGTAGCTGGGAATACAGGCGTGAATCACCACGCCCGGCTAAATTTTGTATTTTTAGTAGAGATGGGGATTCATCATGTTGGCCAGACTGGTCTCGAACTCCTGACCTCAGGCGATCCGCGCACCTTGGCCTCCTTGGCTGGGATTACAGGCGTGAGCCACTGTGCCCGGCCCTAGTCTCTTTTACGTAGCATACAATTTAGACTATATACTAACACACAGTTATATGGCCTTGTATGTTTAATAATTATGACAAATGTATAGATTTTATCTTCTGACTAGGCTATATACTTCCTTCAGGAAGAGGCTTTATAACTTGTAATGTGTTCCACAATAGTCTTATCATTTAATATAGAGAAGCAACCAAACTCACTAACTGATGGAGAACATATTAATTGGTTGAAAAGATAGAAATCTTTAAACTTCCACCTTAATGGACTGCTAAAAAAAAAAAAAAGTACCTAGTTCTCTGATTTAATCAATTCATCAAACTTACATAATTTATTTTCTCTACACATTTAACAGATATCCTTTGCCACAATCAGAAAGACAAACAATGTAATATCATGCAGTTATTGGTTTTCAAAGATGCCAGTGTCCATCTTCTCTGATTCAATACTTAATTTGCCTAATAAATTGTGAAACTAAAACTTGCAATAGAGATACAAATTTATTCCACTTAATTACAGAGAATCACAATAATGGGTAGTTAATGTTCTAAACACTGATGTTATAACAGTTGATATTACAATTTATAAACTTTATACTTACCTTCAAAAACTGCTAACAACATGTCAGGATTAGTCTTTACATCTTGAACAGCTTGCCATGGCATTACAAATGATTCAGTGTTAACAATTCTTGAAGGATTATCATTAGATGGATCATAAAATTTTGAAGGGAGAATGTTGAATTCAATAAGATGTATGTAGGCCAACCATGCCAAACATCGATCACTGGTTTTAAGGTATTCAGCTACTATTCCATCATTAGCAGATTTCAATGCATTCTAGGCAAAATTTAAAATTTTTTGATAAAAAAATTAGAGATGTCAGTACCAGATTAACATAATTTTTACTATGCTAAAGTTTATGAAATAATAAAAAGGTCACATTTATTTGTACATTTTAAGTGTCCTGATACTTAAAATCTAATAAGACAAAGACAAAACAGTAAAAAGAAAAAAAATCTTTTAAACCACACCCATATAGATTATTTTCATCAGACTGATTTTTTTCCTTTATGGCTTGAATCTTGAAGTTTATCTGCGGATACTTAACATAAAATATTTTCATTGAAAACTTATAAAAACTCTAAAGATATTACACCCATCAGGCAAATGAGGAAATAAAGTCATAAACTTACCCAATGTCACATGACTTACTAGTAAGTGGAAAAACAAGGATTCAAATCCAAATCTTGTGCTTTCAACCATTAAATAATGCTATGGATAACGGTGTAGACCTTTTAAACTTTTTCTGCAAAATGCAATTAAATGCTGTACCAAGTGCTTACCTGTAAAATTGCCAGTGCACTTTGGCATCTTCCAGTAAATATGTGCAGCTGAACTCTAAACAAAAGAGCCTCTAAAAGCTGAAAGGACAAAATATTGGATGTTTCCTGCGTGGCTGCTCCCATCAGAAACTCCAACATTCTCTCACATACGTAATCCTTTTCTTCAAAGGTACTTTCTAGGTGTAGAAACTGCCCAAAGGGCCTTTATATTATTAATGTTGCCTTTCAGGAATAAACCAAAACTATAGACTTTTCACATTTCATTAAGAAACCATCTCATAGTAAATCTTCAACTTCTGCAAAAAGGATTATTGTAAAAATGTATAACTCCATCTTCTAGTACTACAACCTAGACTCCCTCTTCTATCACATATCGAAAAGTGGAATCAGATGAAAACTAAAACAATACAGATATACTCTTAGAGATATCACTGAAGCAATTTCATTTCTCTTTTCCCTGACTTAAAAGGTAAATCGCAGCAAGATCATGATGAATATCCAAAAGTACACATTTATTATCACATACAATTTGTGTTGCTTAGGTGTGTGACTGTATAAAAGTTTTGAGAATAGATTTGTATTAGAAATGTGCTGGACGCGGTGGCTCATGCCTGTAATCCCAGCACTTAGGGAGGCCAAGGTGGGTGAATCACGTGAGTTTGAGACCAGCCTGGCCAATATGGTGAAACCCCATCTGTACTAAAAATACAAAATTTAGCCAGGCACGGTGGTGCATGCCTGTAGTCCCAGCTACTTGGGAGGCTGAGGCAGGAGGACCACTTCAACCCAGGAGACGGAGGTTGCAGTGAGCCAACATCACACCATTGCACTCCAGCCTGGGTGACAGAGCGAGACTCCGTCTCAAAAAAGATTTAAAAAGAAAGAAAGGAAATGCATGACAAAACACATTAAAGACCAAGCAATTTCAAAGAAAAATATTACATCTTTTGAATATTCCACACCCTATAAAATCTTGTAGTGATAACAGCATTCACTTAGGTACAATGCTCTAGGTTAAAAAAAAAAAAAAAAAATCAAGCATGCTTTACTATCCAAATCTGTTCACTACCTGAGTTCAAAGAGTAAGAAATAGAGTAGCAAGTTTATTAAGCGGTATCATGTTATCCAAATCTATTTGGTTCACAACTTCAGTTGGTAAGTAAATGACAGATTTGACAGCAATAGATTTATTTAAAAATTTATCTGAAACTAATGGCTCCCAAGTTCAGGTGATAAAAGTTCAGGTGAATATTTATTTTATTTCTCAAGTGGATCAATTATAATTTTAAGTCTGGGTAAAAAACATCCCATTCTTGGCTGGGCATGGTGGCTCACATCTATAGTCCCAGCACTTCAGGAGGCCCAGGCAGGAGGATTGCATGAGCCCAAGAGTTCAAGACCAGCCTGGGCAACAGAGCAAAAACCCATCTCTACAAAAAATCTAAAAACTATCCAGGCATGGTAGCACGCATGTGTGGCCCCAGCTATTCAGGAGGCTGAGTCCACGAGGACTTGGGTCCAGGAGGTAGAGGCTGCAGTGAGTCACGACTGCACTACTGCACTCCAGCCTGGGTGACATAGAGAGACCCTGCCTCAAAAACTGACAGCCAAAAAAACCATCTCATTCTCTTGGAGAAAGAGGAAGAGGCCATTTTTTCTCAATCAAATGTTTTTAGCTTGGCAATTTTAGATATTAGTGTGAATTACAGACTGGGATTATTTCTATAAGCAATGGAAACAAATAATAAAAAGACAAAAATGTTTCCTGGCAGTCATTATAATTTTATAGAGGCAATTTAAGATAAATTTAAAAGAAACAATTTTTTCAGGTGTTTTGCAAAAGCTACACTTAACTTTGCCCAAACTAAAACTGTGTAAAAATAGGTAAGTGTGAAATTTTTAATAATTTTACATTTTTTCTTTACCAATAAAGTTAACAACAACAACAACAAAAATCACCTCTTCACTAAATATTTTCTTCTTGCTTAGTCTAAATTCTGATCCAGAAGTGGCTTTGTGGTTACTAGAAACTGAAAGTAAGGTTATTATGTCTACATTCAGATAAAGCATATGCTCTATTAAGCTACTTATCAATTTTTAAGATGATCCAAATAATTATACACACACACACACACACACACACACGTACGTTATCTTTTCTACTCACAGTCCAAAAGCTTTGATAATCTGGAGCATATTCAACAGCTGTTTCACACATTTCCTGCACCTCGTCCTTGGTTCCTCTTTTTGAGAACAATCTGAGGTAATGGCACCAAATTTCTGGATTGTCTTTGTTATTTTCCAATGCTCGCGCCAGAACATTTAAAGCAGAATCCAAGGATTCTGAGCACTCCCTGTATATATAAAAGAAAAGGTGGAAGTGCTTTTTAGAACCTGCTTGAAAATTTAAATAGGGCTAATCCAATGAGTCAATTTTAAAATTCCATTTTCTACTAGAATTTACCAAGAAGTCAGGATCACTTATGAAAAGGGGTACTAGATTTAAGATTTTAAATCACATGCCTAAAAGTTTCTGATTTTCCACAGACCCAACAATTTTTTTAAGTGAATGTTCAGTAAGCATTTACCACAGATAAAAGTACAGTGTTATAAAACCACTAAGATTATCAACTTCAAATGTGCTTTATGTCCATATTCAGCAATACCTTTTATGATTTACACCATTTGGGAATGCGAAAAGTTAAACAACTCTCTCTCAAGGTCAGCTACTGCAAGTACAAAATATCAAAGCTTTCAGTATAATAGTTCTTTTCAACGGTCAAGGGCTTGCTATCTCTTGGAGAAGATAATTCTTTCTCATGATCCTATTCATAAAATAATGTATGGTTCTTTTGGCCTTCACTCAGTAAATGAGTCAGAAAAGAAAACACTGTAACTTACCCCATTAACATGGAAATGACACACAGGAAAGTTAAATAAGCAACACATCCAGGCATGTGTGGGTTTATTAGCACTCTGCAGCACTGCCTTATTTAAAAGCTTTAAGATAGTCAAATATTTCAAAGAAATGTGTAAAAAAAAAAAAACCCTTGAATTATTGTAACTATAAAGTTATAATTATGAAAAGATTATTCTTGGCTTATTTCTACTACCAAGAAGTTAGAAGATGCCATTTGCAATACAAACTATTGGTTGTATAAGTTATTACCATTTACCTTATTTAAATACATATAATTTAATATGACACAGAGACAGAAAATTCACCATAATTTGGAGGTTCTCAGATAAGCTTTAAATATCCATTACAAATTAACAAAATTTAACCTGTTCCACCATTATTTTATCATAATTTTATTAACAAACTATGACTACTATGATTTTTTAAAAAAACAATCAACCATTCCACTAGTCAGAATTTACTGTTTTAACTAATCCTACTTTGAAATAAGAGCCTACTGGAGTAAAAAACTTTAGTATAATTTATTACCCATACACTGAGCCATGCACACAAACTCAAGATCTAATCTTAAACTTGTCTAATAGCTTTTAAACAATAAAATCCTTTTGTCTTTGTCAAAAAACAAAGACTCCATTGATACTAGGAAAGAAACCTGACTGATTACCATAGGTAAAAAAACCTCAAACATAAAAATATAAATGTGCAACTGTTTACACAAAGATTTGAAGTTGACCTACCCCTCATTTTGATTCAAGTACTTGTACGCAAGCTTGAGCCAAAGTTGTACATGAGAAGGATTTTCAAGCACGCTTGCTTCTAAATTAGCGATGTCATCAGTCTCATTTGTAAAGTATCTGACATCATCTGGAGTGACAACTGTATCCAGAGCTGGAACATTTATTTGGTTCTCTGGCTGGAAAGCTATTTAAAAAAAAAGTATTATTAGCTTCACATTTTCTTTAGTCCACAGATGCAAGAAAAAGAGAACAATTTGTCTCGTCTTTAAAGTAACTTAAAAACCTAAAGATTCTAATGACATGTACTAGCTCACAGCTTTAAGGTAGAGCTATGACATAATTTATCACCCAAACCAGGACCCTTCTGAGTGGAAAGAGGTGCTACTAAAAATTACACCAGAACAAAAGGAGTAATTAGGACTCTGCTATTTTAAGGCTAAGTGACATTACCTTTTCAGTCCACTTAACAGTAACTATGATTCAACTGCTTTTTCATTATTATCAAATGAATTCACATTTGTTAAACTGCAAATTATAATTAAGAAATTAAAAGTCATAATTTATAAAGATTATTCTACTATATCTAAACTAGAAAAACAGTGTTACGTTAGTGTAAATAAGTACATAATAGCATACATCTCTTGGATACTTGCTAATTCACAAATAATGCAAACTTGAAATTAGAAAGTAAAATGTGCCTAACATACAGGCACTCATTCATACATTATTTTGTTCATTTGTTCATTCTCATCTTTTGAGCCTTCTGCATGTCAGAAAACATATTCAAAGATGAAGTAAAATAGAACGCCTGCCCTTAAGGAGGACACAGGCTAGGCAGTGGTTCTCAAACGGGAGCTACCTTCCCCACCAACTAATGTATGTTTGGAAATATCTGAAGCAGTCATAATTATTAACTAAGCAGTGCTCCTTGCATTTACTGGAGAGGAGCCATGAACACAAATATCCCGCAATTTCAGAGGCAATCCTGCACAGTGAATTAACTGTATTGTCTAAAAACCCAATGGCATCGTTTTTAAAAAAAATTTTTTTTTAACCAGGCAGGCTGATACACCAAAGGATTAGCAAAGTGTTAAATAAAGATGGAACACCACAATTTAATAATTCTGGATCTCAAATTACATAACTTCTTACCATACTTAATTGGTCCTGTAGACTGTTCCTCATCACTACTGAAGCTATTATCTGAAATAGGTTTTCTCCAAAACTTTGGCTTCCACTTTCTTTTATCTTTGTAGGTTGTAAATGGAGGAGCTAAAGTAGATAGAAGAAGATTGTTAATTGATATAACTAGTTTTGTTTTTGTTTTAACATTTTGAAGGATACTCAAATAATATTTGAAAAGAACTACATTCACTCCATCTTAGAAATGATATGTATTTTTTTTTTTTTTTTTTGAGATGGAAGTCTCACTCTGTCACCCAGGCTGGAGTGCAGTGAGTGCAGTGGCGCGATCTCAGCTCACTGCAATCTCTGCCTCTCGGGTTCAAGTGATTCTCCTGCCTCAGCCTCCCGAGTAGCTGAGGCTGCAGGCACACGCCACCACCACCCGGCTAATTTTTCTATTTTTAGTAGAGACGGGGTTTCACCATGTTGGCCAGGCTGGTCTCGAACTCCTAACCTCAAGTGATCAGCCCACCTCAGCCTCCCAAAGTGCTGGGATTACAGGCGTGAGCCACCGCACCCAGCCTGAAATGATATGTATTATATTAAGAACATAATACCAACAAAATTTCTGTCATACAGAAACTAAAAAGTCCTTTTCAGAAAGAGATACAGTACACACACACACACACACACACACACACACTTATATATGTACTTACTATGACCTTTACTTTCATTGATATTGCTAACAAGGAGAACAGCCATCTGGTCCATTGACATTCGATCTTTGTTTACTCCAAAAAGTTTCTCAACATATTTTTCTGAAATAAGAGCAATGCAATCTTCATGATAAATATCAATTACAGAGACTAGGATAATTAAAATGTATGACGTGAACTAGTTTAAGAATTAAAGGCGATTATATGGTACTAGTCAATAACACCTATGGCATTTGAAAGGGCAAAGCCTGTATTATCTTAACTACTATGGCAAATCCTACCACATCATATACCCCATTTGGGATTAAAAAAAAAAAAGTAGTTCCTAAAATGAACTAAGTAATTAAGTTAAAGTCCCAAATTGGGAGCAATAAAATAGATTCAGTGACATTACAATCACTCTGGGCTGTGATAACACCAAATTTAGTAATTATTATTTTCTTTACTTCCAAAAGATTTGTAGCTTGAGGTTTATTACTTGGCACCAAATCTGAGAAAAAGCTTAATAATATTTGCTCACAAGTGTATGAAGTCTTATTTCATTATAGAATTGGAAACAACAGCCATTATAATTTCCAGCCTTCCTCTATTTTTTGAAAACAGTAAGTAAAAACAGGGTCCTATGTTAAAATCAATAGCAAAGTTTCTATACAAATAGCTTAATATTTTCTTTTAAATAAATGGAACTAAATATTTAAATGAGCTCTGTCCAAAGAACTTTCTGAAATGTTGGAAATGTCTTAAATCTGTGCTGTCCTACTGGCATGCACTTGCCACATGTGGCCATTGGGTACTTGAAATGTGGCTAGTATAACAGAGGAAGTAAATTTTTACCGTAATTATACTGGATACAGCAAATCTAGATAAAGTATTATGGGTAAATATACTGAATTATAGTAAGTATTTTACAATGTCAACAACTAATATAGAATTTTTAAGTTGCCTAAATTCAATTTTCATTTGGGAGAGAATAGGAAGTCTTTAAAAACCTGCTGAAGCAGTAATTTCTTCATTAGTACTTGTCTCTGCACAACCAATCAAAGACAGATTATATGACAGAATGTCCTGGAATAACTGTTTTCGGCTAAGTGTATAGTCTTGTATATGCTGCCTAAGATAAAAAAAAACACAGAAAAGATAATCATGTACATATCAAAGTTAAGCAAACAAGACCATTTTCCAAATTACAAAATGTTCACAAAAACTACTCACCATTGACAATCATCATCATTACATGTTCCTGTTAAATCAAAACGGCAGAAACACTGATCCGGTTCAATCATATTACTGTATGATACTGAGCTCAGGGGAAGTTTTTCCTTGGTTCGATAATATGGACTAAATCTAAGATGAAGAGAGTGAACAGGTATATTATGCCCAACAAACATTCCTCAGAAAACTAAGAAAACTTTAGTTTTTCTTTCTCAAGTTAAAATTTCCATGCTTACTATTTATGAGCTATTTATCTAATTAAATTAATGCCAAAATTAATTCGAGAAAAGACCCAGAATATCAAGTGATAGAAACAAGCTGCTTTTATACCAAGAACATAAAATAGTTTAAACAGAAAAAAAACCTTGTATTCTAAAAGTAGTTTCTCACCACATAATAAAATACTATATAATACCGGTATTTCTTACACACATTACCAGCCAAGACAAGAAAATCTGGAAAAAGTCTATATTACCTGGAAGGTGCTTTACAATTTTAAGATAAAAACATGCAACCCTTTAACATTCTCACAACTTTTAAAAGTCTAAAAACTTTGGGGGACCCACAAAGTTAATCATATGAAAATGTCTAAATAAATTTTATGAAGGCTGGCCAATGCACTTCTTAGACTGAATAACAGTAAAATTAAAAATCAAAAATTAAAAAAAACCTCTAAGATTCCAATTATTTTTCCTAAAATTCCTAACAAACAGAAATCCAAAATTCTCCACACTTCTACCAATAGCCAGAAACTGGAATTTGATACGAACTGATAAATCCAAGAGTGTGGTTTGAGCCCAATGGCAGGACACTTAATTTTTATGTTCCTTAAAAGGGTAAGTCTGGTTATCAATAGCAATGATTCAATTGCTTTTTCATTATCATCAAATATTCAAGATAAAATATTAAAAACCAAACAGAAATCCTGAAATTCAAGCTTATTGAATCTTTCTTTTATACCTGTAGGACTTAAAAACTAGAAGAGGACTATGGTAGGGTCTAAAAGGACATGGCTTCACTTCCATTGTTTTACTTTGTGCTGTGACAAAATCCACATCTACAGAAATCTCCTGCAAAAGAAAATAATAATTCTGTAAGGCAAATAAGGCTGGGGTGAATTCCAGATTTTAAAGAAAATATGAAATGTTCAGTTACCTGACCATGCAAAACCTTCTCTGTAATGCCTGTGGTGGTTTTTAAAATCAGCTGTTTTAGGCTGTCAGCTTTTGAATACAATTTTTGCAATTCACCAATTTTTAACCCTAGAAAAAGTTCTGGTTTTTCTACAGTATTTTTATTAAGTTTGTTTATGCATTCTTTGTTAGCAGTATCAGTGTGCTTAAGGTTAGGTTTAGTAAAATAATTGGATTCTAAAAAAGATCTTCTTCGCTCTCTGCTTGAACCAGACAAAATTTCATCATCAACATCATTTTCTTCAGTGTCCAGGGTTAATTTATCTTGTGTCAGATCATGAAGTGAGGGTTGAGGTAAAGAAAATTCAGGTTCCTCTTCCACAACTGGAGAGATATTTTGTTGTTCCTTTGCTTTAAGGGCACGGGCTTCTTTTAATTTTTGAATTTTCAGGGCATATTCATATTCCAGCTTTTGTAACCGTCTTTTCTCCATAGCAATTAGTTCTGCTGAATGCTTTCTTGGACTTGATACTGGAGAACTGTCCAGTCTCATCATTTTGTTTGGCTAAGGGAGAAAAATGATACACATATTTTACATCACTGTGATTTTATAAACAATTTTTGGTAAGATAATTGTGCTATCCCCACCATACAATGCCAACATTATAAAACTAAATCAATATGGAGAATAAAACAGAGTTTAACATAAGTAGCCAAAAGTTTTGCTAGTTAATCTATGACTTATGAAAAAAACAAAGTCAAGACAAAATAATAAAGTAGACATCCAAAAATGTGGATGTCATTTAAAAACAAAGCTTTAATCTTAATCTCTTGGAATTTACAGCAAAGAGTTACTTTATGTATACATCTTACCCTTAAAACTATCATAAAAACTTTCTGCTTTCCAAAAGTAAAATATTTCTATAAAACCCTCACCCCAAAGCGATCTTGTTCCAGTTTACGTTTTCCTATTTCTTTACTGGCCACTGCCTTTGCCCGAGCAAGCTCTTCTCCATATTTTAGAGTCAAAGCTTTCTTAATTGTAACACGCTGTTGAACTCTGTGAATCTGAAAAATATAGAATAATCCTGAAAATGTAAATGAAAACCTTAAAACAGGAAATTTCTTCTTCTCAAACACCGCGGCTTTTGAGCATTCAACTAAAAATAAAAATATTCCAATATTATTTCTCAACAAGAAACTATAGGTTATGCATATTTTGCTGGCTTTAGTATACAGTGGTTTGTCTTACAGAAAATTTGGCCTATAAAAATGTGTAGTAAACAGGAGACTATAGTATTTTAAAATAATTACTTGTTCCTGAAGCTTCTTCAAAAACATTCTGTTAACATTAAGAATTTTTTCAGTTGCTTGAAGCTGTTCTGTAAGTTTTGTAATCTTTGCTTCAGCATTTCTAACAGATTCTTTCTTCTTAGCTTCTTGTTGCACTAAATTCTTTAAAACAGATTCATCTTTCATCAAGAGAATCCTAAACGAGAAATAACAAAATTCTTGTTAATGTTTCCCTACAAGAGCAGACTGTCAGAATAAAAAAATTTTCAAAGTAATAACACAATTTTTAAAAATGCATCTACGAGACACAGATAAAAATGTAAAGGGATGAATATTTTTATATTCATCACACTGGTATTTAAATTAACATTGCTACACTGATAATAGTAACTATGAGACTGATCTTTTAAAAAAAAATTTAAGCCTGAGGTAACGCGAATTACTGTTGAAAACTTGTAGTAAATATTCAACATTGGGCCAGGCACAGTGGGAATGCATTTCCCTAGTTCAAGCGATTCTCCCGCCTCAGCCTCCCAAGTAGCTGGGATTACAGGCATGCACCACCATACCCAGCTAATTTTTTTGTATTTTTAGTAGAGACAGGGTTTCACCATGTTGGCCAGGCTGGTCTCAAACTCCTGATCTCAAGTGATCCACCCACCTCGGCCTCTCAAATTGCTATGATTATAGGCGTGAGCCACCGCGCCTGGCCGGTATTTTTATTTAAACATTAATTTCATTACTTTATGTAAATGTAGTATCATTCAACAAAATGATAGACTTCTACATTCTACAAAGTTTAAGTGAGAAAATGTATAAACTTATAGTACGCTTATTAATAACATACACCACAAAAATGTATTTCTCTACCACAGGAACAATTAGATATGTGAAGATAACAAGGCTCACCTATGTTTTTTCAGTTTTGATTCTGCATCTGTAACCTGCTTAGTAACCATTGCTATCCTGCCAATACCATCAATTTCCACATCAGAGTTTGCTGGGGATGATGAACTTGTCTTCAGCTGATCTGATTTAATCAAACGCTGTTTCTCACGGCTAAAATTATCAAAAAGGATATATGCATTACACCCAAGAATAAACTTAAACTATTTTTAAAATGTATTCTATTTCATGCAGTAACAATATTAATCACACCGACTAATAATAAAGATGATGACCAATATGCAAGACCCAAGTCAGCATTCAAAGTTGATAGTGGAGTCCTTCTCTTTGAGTGTTTTCATCTTTTTTCTAAGCTGGTTATGTCCTAGCACATCACTCTATTCAAGTGTATGTATGACCATCCAGCACCATCTTCTGTGTGAGTTATAAAACATTAACTCTGTATCTTGGATAAAACTATCATCACTCATTTCCCAGTGCCAAGAAACTCCATAAGAGAAGTTTTGAAAACATCACATACTGTTAATGTTAATTACATAAAATTACACTTACTTGGCAATCTCTTCCTTTAACAATCTATATTCAATCTTCTTTTCTTCAGGCAAAGCCTCCGGTGTTCGCAAAGGATCATTTTCTTTTTCAGATTTTGGAGGTACTTTCGGTTTTGAAGCTTGCTAAAAAAAAAAAACATTTGAAGTCAACTAGATCATCAGCTTTCCAAAATTCCATACTAAGATTTATATTTTACATTGCAACCCAGTGTATACTGAATTTATTTAGAAATACCTGAATGTCATCATTTTCTATTCTTTTTTCTAAAACAATGTTGGTTGATAACTACTAAATTGTATACACCACCAAGTAGTGAAGATCTACAGTCTGAAAATCATTGAATTAAATCACAGCTAAACAACTACTGAAATAGGGAAAAAAACAATAAAAGTTGTACTTAGAGAATACATTTTAATAAAAACTGTTTTCTGGTAACACAACACAACTCTAAAACAACAGTCTCCTTACTACACAGAACAATTATCTAACCAATTTTACTATTTTGAAAAAGGAAATACTTAATAGGAAACACAAATAATGGAAACTTTTAATAGTAAAATCAATCTACATTGATACATGCTTCATTATATAAAGTCCTAATAGCACAAATACTTAAAATATTTCCACAAATCAATGTTATTAAAAATCTATAACTTTATGGTTTAATTTTCAGGAAAAAATAAACTTTACTGATCATCAAAAGGTCATCTTTCTTTCCACCTTTAATTATTGCACTTACCTCAGCAGTTCGTCTTGCTTCTTTAATCATGGACTCTAATCCACCAAAAACACTATTTGTTGACTTGGAAGCCTCTCCATCAGATTCACTATCATCTGAATCATTTAGTGTTACAACCACTGATTTATGCTTTGGAAGCTGCAAAGACAATATATTTATTACTCATGATAACAAAAGGATGTCATTTAACCTTGTTCAATTTCAATCCACAAAAATAATGGGCTCCAAGTAGACAGTCTATGGCTCCTTCTAGGGTTGTATTACATAATCCACTGAGTCGACCAATACTGGTTATATGACTGAGACATAAAATGTTGTATATTCTTTAAGACTTTCTATTCTATAATTAGTCTCATTAAAATTTTATTTTCACTAACTTTCTATTATAAAGAACCACAATGCAATTTAAATTAACTCTTTTAAAACCAAAGAAAAATTTTGTTAATTTTACATAATAATTATCAAAATTCTGTACTTTGTGGTTACATATAGAGGGTAAATTGCCAAAACTGGCTTACCTAACAGGAAAGATTTCAACTTGTCTTTGTTCTATTTATTTTACTTTGAAGCCATTAGAAAACAAGGTAGAAACAAACTATCATTTCAACCTCCTTAATAAACATCATAAATAATTTCTTCCATCATAGTGTAGTCATTGGTTGGAAAACATACACAAAGTATACAAAGAGATGGGAGAAATAAAAAACATACAATTTGTTAAAATTTTGACTCCAAAAAGATAGAAAATCTGAATGAGCCCATTGCTATAGAAAAAAAGCTGAAGAAATGTCAGAGGAAAGTACACCACTCTGATGAAAACAATACCTCCCCCAACACACTATCACCAAACTCTACCAGTTTTCAAGTGAAGGTGTTGCTCTCATTTTATCATTAATAAATTAAAAAATAAATTTTAAAAATTTGTATTCATATGTGAATATATGTGTGTATATAAATAAACCAAGGGGTAGAAAACAGGACAGCTAAACTTCTTAGAAATTTATCATAACTGTTTGAATAAAAGTAGCATTAAATTTTTGTTTTTACCGAGATCACAGTTCGTGGAAGACGGGGTCCTCTGTGAAACTTTGGATTCTGTATCCTAGGCTGAGACACTGTGTTAATACTGACTATTGATAGATTGCTTCTTGGCACAGGATGTGAATTGTTCAGAACTGGAGGTGAAGGTGGGTCACTATTACTGGATGTTTCCTACATAAGGAAGAGAAAGACATTAAACATTCCTAAATAAAAATAAATTTCTGCCACCTTTAAAAATCTTGAGCATGTTAGAATTATCCCCACTTTGCTGAAAAGCCCAATGATGCCCAAGTAACCAGAAAAAAGTAGGACTACCATAAAGCTAAGCTCAAGAGCACCACCTAGAGGTTTAGGTACCTAAATTACCTCTGGCTTAAAAGCTCTTTTATTTGCTAGAGATTTAAGTAGTTCTTCTCGAAGCAGCATTTCTTCCTCCTCTTCCTCATCTGCAAAAGGTGGTTTTGGAGGCTGTTCTGGATCTTCAGGTGGGAGAGGTGGTAATGGTGGTAGAGGAGGTAGAGGTTCAAGAGAAACACACAAGCCTTCCACATAAGGCTGGCTCAAAGGTGGCAGAGACTATTTTTTTAAAAAAGAAAGAATTACAATGCAAATTTTATCAACTCAAATGCTTCTCTCTGCAGCAATATTAAACTAGAAAAAAATAAACTTTATATTATTATTTTAGCTGTAAATATAGTAAGCTAAGTATATGTTAACCTCAAAACAAACCAGAAATCAATAGCCAACCACGAAAGTGTTATTTTTACAATTTTAAAAAAAATCAACAATATTTGAAACATTTATTAACTTCAAGGAAAATTACAGAAACTTCTCTGTTCCCATTCTCATATCCATTTAGCGTTCTAGAAGATATAGATATCAAACTATACAGGGTCCTTCCTTCTAGATGACTACCTGAAAGCAAGTAGAGGTACTGAAACCCAAGACATAATATTTCAGTAAAAAATAAAAATTAGAAACCAAGGGATTCTGTGAATAATAGTCCAGAGTACTTTAATCATTAATTAAGTATCAAGAAGAATCACCACTACTCTCTTAAAATGGCTTCTTAAAGAATATCTATAAAGGAAACTAATTTTACACAAATCCCTAAATTTGGGTATGTATTTGCATCAAAGATCTTCCACTATTTCCCTTGGCATTTAGTTCATTTATTCATTCCCAAAAAGAAAACATTACAACGAAGAAAGTGCTGTTTTCTCTCTCACTATCGGCTCTAATATTCCCCTCACCATATATGTACTAGAAAGACACTAGACGTCTTTCCTGAAACGGAAAGGTTCCCTCTTACACCGACTGAGAGATACTCAATTTGATCTCTAGGTACTCTCAATCTAAAAATAATGTCAAAACTTTTAATGTGTGATTCCTCTACTTTCTTTTTTTCCTTTTCCTTTTATTGTTTTTATTTTTTTGTTTTATTTTTAGTGGGAGGACTGGAGATGGGGGGAAAAGAAATTAACTTCATAGAAAATGCTTTTCTTTTGCTGGATTTTCAAGTTAAAAATAACCATTTTTATGAAAAGAGGAGAAAGGAGAGTATTAATTTTTAGAAGCATCCTAATGCATGTAAATTCCAATTCCCTAAAAAAGAGACAGTCCAAAACAGTAGATAACTTCTGTTTTTGAATAAATTTTCTGAGTAGCTACTATCTGAGAGTAAAGTGAAGAAGGAAACATGATAGGTACCGAAAAGTCAACATGAAATTAAAAATTAGATATGAAAAAAATCTACCAAATGGATAGCTTGCTGGTATAATCAACTGTTTATTCTACGTATTTCATTGCTATTAATTCTGGTAAGCAATTCTGATTTTTTAAGCCCTCTTCAAACCTAACCATTCGTTTTTAAAAACAAATTAGAAAAGACAAGACAAAATAATTTTCTTAGAAATCAATTCTGACTTACAGAAACCTGAGGTGGTGGAGGCAAAGAAAGAGATGGTGCTGGAGAAAAATACCCCAATGAACATTCAGAGAAAAATGGCGGTTGCACTGGTGAAGGAGCTGTAAAAAAATTTTTTGTTAAGAGTTTAATAACAGAAATACTTCATCAGGAATATATTAAGTTTATGTTATGTTTGAAGAAATACATCTAGGTGGAGTGCAAATTAGATTTTATCAACCTCTGATAAAATCTTTAAACCCCTCATGAGTCCACCTCCAGCCATTTAAAATTGTCATATCATCATAAAGTCAGCCATTCACTTTAAACTAATAATTAGTCCCTCAAAACTCTCACTTTGTTCCACTTTTAACCTAATGATGAGAGCAGGGAATAGAGCAGGAAAAGACAGAAACATACTTTAAAAAAACAAACAAAAAAAAACCACAAGCATATTTTTTAAGAAATAATGAAACAAAAAATTCCCTTAAATTCTGCCAAAGTGCCCTAGCCAAAGGAAAACAATGATGTGGTGACTTCATTATTCCCTTCTTGTGGAGCAAAAGAAAGTTGAGGACATGGACCATATAAGCTGTGTTGAAAGTAAATAAAACTAGGAATGAGAAGAATTACTTAGTGTATTTAGTCAATAAGGTGCACATTTTTTCACATTTTAATTTTGAAATAATTACAATTGATGCATCTCAGCATTTTTCTTCCTTGGTAGCAGATAAAAATAATTGTGTATTTTATCTTCAATGACTTGTTAGGCTCACTGAAATACAGCAGTTTCAAAGACTACTCTTACTACCCTACCCACTAACTATATAATCAGAGAAAATCTAACATTTCTTCTTTATCCCAGTTGTCTCACAAGTCAATACATTATTATCCACATGCCTTATATGGGGTTGACTTGAGTCCCAAATGAGATAATCTGAATATACACTAATCTTTGGAACATTTTACATAGCGCTGCAGATGTGGCTGCTGTGTCACATTTGTGTTATTAGGTGGCAGAGAGAAGAGAGGCTATGTCTATGCTCAGTGTTCTGCCCCATGAACATTTGAATGTTTAATAGTCAGACACTTGATGGTGCTATTGTTTTATGGACTTGGCATGTTTTCCCTTCCTAGTATCTGGGAGAGAGGGTGGACCTAGTGAGTGCAGTGATCTCCGAGGAAAGCCCTCCAGGCTGCACTATCCTCATCCAGATTTAACCAGCCCTGACTCACTGCCAGGTGCCAGGAGAGGCTTCTGAGGACTTTCTGACCTTTGTGTTGGGTCAGCCACTAGGGGGTCTGAAAGGACAGTGGGAAGGTAGAGGGTGCCCTCAGCAAGAGTAGCCTTCATTCATGAATTTTAGAAACTAGTGGTAGGAAAGATGAAGTCCATTATGTGCTGGTTCATGCTACCCACCATGTCAGGATCATCCAGGAGGACAAAGAACTAGGAAAGTGTTTGCTGGTGTTTGATTCAGTTAAGAGTATTAACAGTAGCCACTTTTACTATGCTCTTGATTCTGTGTCAAGCTTTCTTGTTATTTATTTTTGAGACAGAGTCTCACTCAGTGCCCAGGCTAGAGTGCAGTTTTATTGTGCTCTTGATTCTGTGTCAAGCTTTCTTGTTATTTATGTATTTATTTTTGAGACAGAGTGTCGCTCAGTGCCCAGGCTAGAGTGCAGTGGCACCATCTCAGCTCACTACAACCTCCACCTCCCAGGTTCAAGCGATTCTCCTGCCTCAGGCTCCTGAGTAGATGGGACTACAGGGGTGAGCCACCACTACTGGCTAATTTTTGTATTTTTAGTAGAGGCGAGGTTTCACCATGTTGGCCAGGCTGGTTTCGAACTGCTGACCTCAGGTGATCCTCCTGCCTCGGCCTCCCAAAAGTTCTGGGATTACAGGTGTGAGTCACCGTGCCCAGCCATTCTTGTTTTTTAACACAGGAAAGAAGTTGACAGAACTTGTGACTGGCTTACAGTGTGAGCACTGGCTAGAAAGACCAGGTGGACTGGCCCCAGCCCAGATCAAGATGCAGAGGCCAAGATGTGGGCCTTGCCCTGTGCCAGAAGGCTGGTTGGAACAGAGGTGCAGATATAGGCTCCACCTGCTCTGGGACCACCAGTGGTGCTCAAGGTATTTGCAGCCTCAGAGCTTGGCTTTCCACAAGTCCACCCACCCCCAAGGCCATGCAGCTGCAGTTTCTGCTCTGCTTTCATTACAGGGAACGGGCAGGCTGGCACTGGGATGCTCACTGCCTCTGGCCTCTCTACCTTGGTGGCACTGTGTGCTCCAGCTGGCCAGGGGCAGCTGCCGGGACCACCCAATCATTTTAGTATTCTGATTTTTAAGTTGTTCTGCCATTGTGGTATCCTAGTGAAAAAAAATAAATAACCTTCTGGCAATTTCTGAACTGCCTGAAACCTCAGATCCTAAACTAGTTTTTTACTGTATTTGAATTCTCTTGGTTTTTTTTTTCCCCCGCCCGGCGAAAAACTCTATATGGAAAACATTCTTTTTTAATACAAGATAAAGTGAATTAAAAGATGTTTTTAATGCACATTTCTTCAAATATAATATGTCTGTGTTGGCAAAATTTGAGAAAAAAATTGATCTTGAATGGAAAAAAATACATATATATAAATATCCGCAGTTAACGTGGCCAAAAATTAAAATTTGACAAAGCCGCGTAGAGAGTATGTTCTCTATATGTTTCACAAAATCATTTAAAAAGCATAGATCATAAAGTTATTTTATAGAAATAAAGTATTAATAATATTGTCAATACTTGGGAATTATAATGAATCACCTCCAAGAATCTGAAAATAAGAAAATTAAAGATTGACCAAAGCAAGTTAAATTGTGTTATCAAAACATAATATAATGTAAGACTATCAAACACCAGCTTAAAGTAACAACCTGAAAAATGAGCATTTTGGTAAACACTAGCCAAATACATATTTTGTTTTGTCTCTAGTCTAGATACACCAAAGTAGGATTCCAGTTTTGATTTGGTCTCACTATGTGACTATAGAGAGAAATACACTGATCATGTGTTCTTCCAAATTCTCCAGTTCCTGGAATGCCAACTGCGTTCTGTTATCTGCCTCAGTCTTAAGTGTTTTAAATTATTTGTGAAGGAATAGGTCTCTCACAGCCAATCACCCCTGAACATCAACAAAATCAAGTCTCTGGCCCTCAAAGATAAGTCAGATTCTAGACTATGCAACCTAAAGGAGAGTTACAGCCCTGACCAGTTCTAACCAGCCTTTCCTGAGATGCCACTAGTACTATCACTTTCTGTCTCAAAATTTCTACAAATTATCGTACTAGAAAGAGACAGGAAGCCAAATAGCAAAAAAGGAATTTTGTTCTTTGACTAAAGCAGAAAGTATCTTGGATATAAAGATCAAGAGTTTGTTTTTTCAAAGAGTAGTGTTCTCATCTTTCCCATTCTTCACTTTTTATTTTTTGAGACAGAATCTTGCTCTGTCACTCAGGCGGGAGTGCAGTGGTACGACGTCAGCTCACTGCAACCTCCACCTTCCAGGTTCAAGAAATTCTCATGCCTTAGCCTCCCAAGAAGCTGGGATTAAAGGCACATGCCACCACACCCAGCGAATTTTTGTATTTTTAGTAGAGACAGGGTTTCGCCACGTCAGCCAGGCTGGTCTCCAACTCCTGGCCTCAAGCAATCTGCCCACCTCAGCATCCCAAAGTACTGGGATTACAGGCATGAGCCACTGCACCCGGCCCAATCTTCACTTTCTAGAGCAAACAGTTAACAGAGTTTAAACAATGTCTTATTTATTTATTTTTTAATTTAAAGGCTATCTAGAAACACTCGGAAATAAAGGTTAATATTACTTATTTGAGGTTTGCTCTCTAAGTATTTACAACAACAAATAATGTCTATCGCCATACAGTTCATCAGCAAATCTCACTTTCATTACACACTTCTTTCAAGGTTTTGAGTACCATAATGACTATTCTCTATTTAATACATGTAAATACACAAAGGTTTCAAGTTTTGGCTCATACCTGGAGAATTGGTTTCACTATCTGTATCCATAGCAACTTCTTCATAGTTATCATACTGATAAATGCCTCCTCCACTATCAGTAGGTTGCTTATCTAAGGATCGCCTCAGGTCAGGATCTGAAGACTAAGTATACAACACTTTTTTAGTTTCAAAGCATTTTCTGTCTTGGGTTACAAATCACAAAAGAACTGATAGTTATCTTCTATGGAAGAGTATCAAAAATCATGGTGATTCAGTTAGATGTGCCTATCACATCTTTGGGAAATTCAATTTAAATGATAGCTACACTGGTTGACATTTTATAACTGTATAATCAGATAGAAAATGGAATTTCCAAAGTACGAGCTATACAGACGAAATCCCCCATTGTTAGCTGAGCCACTAAATAATTAGCTCTTCCTGTATAAAATGACACCAAACTCTTGTACACTTATGACTTCTGTATGATTAAGAAACTAGAGGAATACAAAAACAAGTTTTATGTCATCACGACTACATACAGAATATTTCCCCAAAAATTCAAAAACATTTTAATTATAAATAAATTAATGATACCTGAAAGCTATAAATTCTGGGTAAATGTGTTTATCTATTGTATGTTGTTTTCTTGTCTACTTCTTACTATGTTTCACTCAGAGACAGTTTATAATAAACTAAAAACTCACAAAACCTCTCGAGAAGGAGGTAAAGAATAATGTGCAAATAATACCATATTTATCTCTAGAAAAAGATTCTATTGGCCTGGCGCGGTGGCTCATGCGGTCGGGAGTTCAAGACCAGCCTGGCCAACATGGTGAAACCCCGTCTCTACTAAAAATACAAAAAAATTAGCCAGGCATGGTGGTGGGTGCCTGTAATCCCAGCTACTCGGGAGACTGGGGCAGGAGAATTGCTTGAACCTGGGAGGTGGAGGTTGCAGTGAGCCGAAACATGCCATTGCACTCCAGCCTGGGCAACAAGAGTAAGACTCCGTCTCAAAAAAAAAAAAAAAAAAAAAAATTTTCAAAGTATATTTACAATATTCCTTGCTTAAGCAAACCTAACTCCAATTAACGAATTTACTCTTTAATATCCCTCTACTCTTCATTAATACATTCTCAAGTATACTCTTTTTGGGCTTTTTTCTTCTTTTTGGGTGGAGAGGGTAAAAGAAGGGAGGGAGAGAGAAAAAGACAAGATGACAAGTATATTTATATACATAGTAAATGTTCAACAAATGTTTGACCACTAAATACAAAATAGCCACATGCACTAAGGTTATTACTATATCATGATTTAACATTTATTAAAATAGTCCATACTAGTCATGACACACTTCTCAATCTACATTACTAAACAATGAAAAACTAATGAAATTCTACCCCTGTACTTAAGAAACAGCCATTTTCAGAATAAGTTTTCACCACAATTTAGTAATCCTACTTTCATCTAAACAGAAAATCGTAAAAAACCTAAAAGCAGTCTCTGCTAATAATAATTTTAGCCTTCATTTCTTCTTCCAATACCTACAACTATAAAAGATGCTTTCCCAATTATAACCTACCTTCCTTTTTTCCAAGAGTTATTTATAAAATAAACTTCCTTATTTGACAGAATCTATGAAATATGACTTTAAGGAAACTTAGAGTAACGTTTTGATTTTATATTTCTGCATTTCTTACTTTACTTCTTGATCTCCTCTTGCCACCAACCAATTTCATGAATCGATTGTACTGTTCTTCCTGATTTGAGAGATCTCGAATTTTTCTGATTTCTTCCTCTCTTTTCCTTCTCTCTTCTTCTTCAGCTTGTTTCCGCTGATCCTCTTCTTTCTGTCTTTCCTGTTCTTTTTGTTGTTGTAGTTTCTTCCATGCCTTTGTTTGCTGCTTCCTCAATGCTTGTTTAGCTTTAAATAAAAAACACATAAACATTAGCATCTGTTAGGAGATAAAAGAAAAATAAGAGTCTTAAAAAATATTTTCATTATTGATTAATCAGTGATGATGCTCCTAAGTTGTTTATATAAGATTGTCTTCCATTTTAGGGCCCTGTAATTCCCCAAACTCAAAACTCTGAATTAAAATCTCAAAACTATACTTACACATAAATTCAACTAAAAGAATTTAACAGGCAGTGGCTCACGCCTGTAATCCCAGCACTTTGGGAGGCTGAGGCGAGTGGATCACCTGACGTCAGGAGTTTGAGACCAGTTAGCCCAACACGGCGAAACCCCGTCTCTACTGAAAATACAAAAACTTAGCCAGGCATGGTGGTGGGCGCCTGTAATCCCAGCTACTTGGGAGGCTGAGGCAGGAGAATTGCCTGAACCTGGGAGGTGGAGGTTGCAGTAAGCAAAGATCACGCCACTGTACTCCAGCCTGGGCGACAAGAGCAAAACTCTGTCTCAAAAAACAAAAGAAAACAAAACAAAACAAAAACACAAGAATTTAATAAAAATGATCACCTGTAGTGCTAACTTTTTTGGCCGAATGTGTTTTTGTACTTGTTTTAACTTTTTGCTGTACAGTTTTCGTCTTAGTCAACTTTTCTTTGCTTTCTTTCATCACCTGCTGTTCTTTTTGTTGCCATTTTTTACTGGCTGACTGAAGAGCCAAAAGGCGAAGCTGTAATTCAGATAGTTCCTCTTCATCTTCACCAAGTTTCTTTAAAGCAAAAAGAGAGAGCTAAAATTTTTTAATTCTATTATTTAGCTTACACATTTCATCAAGTCAAATCCTTTATAAGATAAAAATTTGAAGTGTGAAGGCAAATATGACAAGGCAAATACAGATAAAATAAGTAAACTAATTTACTTCCCACAGCCTGAGACTCTAATGTAATTCCTAAAATACGAATAGAAGATGAGTCTGCAGAAGGTATGTGTATATATGTAATGTAGGGTTGGTAAGGCGGTACAACTGATAGAACACGATAATGCAAAAAAGAAAAGAGTTAGTAGCTAACATTTAAAAGGGCTTCCCAAACCGGAAAGAGTAAAAGTCTGATGGCAGCAAATGCAATGAAGAAATCAAGACCCAGGAGAGGTAAGGAAAGAAGAAGGAAGTGGTTCCCTGATCATGTGATTTGCTGGTCTCACCAGTAATAGAGAACAACAGACACACTGAATGTCAAGATTCAAACTTACAAATTTTCTTTTATGTGTATATTTTTTAATTCTTTAAATTACTATTGAAGGGAAAAATCTATAGAGATTTGCTTACAGCTGACTGTTATGTGTTCTAAGGCTACAGATATTTATCTGAATATTTTATATATTTTGAACAGACAAGACTTTTCTTCAGGAAAGCTAAAACAGGACAATAATGTTAAAAGCAGATGTCTGAGAACTTTTTTCCAATTGAAATAACTTTTGCATTTCACTTTCGAAATAGTTTAAAAAATTAATCTATTCTCCCCATTATAGCAAAAATAGAACTGAAAAATGTCAGGCTCCCTAGAGGTTTTTAATTAGAGTCCATGGACTTTAATAAGGGGTGGGAGGATAGCTTTGGCTTCCCCACCCCTGAAGTTAAACACAAACTCTGTTTTTTCTTTATGTATGTGCATGGAAGGGAAAGGAAGAGTCAAAAAAGATTCCAAAAGATTAAGGCCCACTTATCTAATAACTTTTTCTTATAGGTAAATTGTAATTATATTTTCTCTTAAAATCCAATTAAATTCTTTCTATTGTTAAACATAAAGAAAATAGTGGATACTAACTAATGATTTCACCTGAATATGAACTACTATAAGCCCTAAACTACTGTCATACACTTCAGTACTTCAGTTTAACCAAACCAAGACAGTTACCTTTTCCACTGTTGGTTAGTACATGTAAGCAATAATTTTAAAATTATTATGGTTCTTTTTTAAATTCTACGTCACTTAAACATATCAAATTCTATTACCTAGTACTGAAATTCTAGAGCTGTGCTGTTCAATATGGTAGCAATGAGCCACATGTGGCTATCTGAATTTAAATCAACCAAAACTGAATTTAAAAATTTGTACCTAAGCCACACTAATCACTTTTCAAGTTCTTCATAGCCACATGTAGCTAACAGCTACCATATTGGAGAATTCAGCTATAAAACATTTCCATTATTGTAGAAAATTCTATTAAACAGTACTCATGTAGAGAGTTTAACTAAAATAAAGGTATTCTCACTGTTCCATTGAGACAAAGTCTTTTTGTTTTCTTCTGTTTTAAATTATTTAATTTTTTTCAACTTGGGATCTCACTATGTTGCCCAGGCTGGTCTCAAACTCCTGAGCTAAAGTGATCAAACTACCTCAGCCTTCCAGAGTGCTGGGATTACAGGCATAAGCCACCACGCCCAGTGACACTTTTGATTACTTTTTGCAACTACTCTCTTTGGAATGAAAGAAACCACTGATTCTGTCACCCACCTATATGCTACGTGAGGTAGCTACTTGAACAGCAAGAGCACAGAGCTAAGCTCGTTAGTTCCCACTAGTCAGACAAGCTCATTATACTACTTGCTCTGACACTTAATTCCTATGTAACTTTAGGCAAGTCACTTAATCTACTCAAATGACTCTTACTTCATCTACAAAATGTATATAATGTCAACTTGATTCATAGGGTTATTGTGAGGGTATTAAAAAATGTGTATGTGTACGTTATATTATCATTTCTAAATTCAGGGCCATCTTTTTCCTAAAGCTCCTAGACTATTTAAATCATTTCAATTTATGCAAAAAAACAAACTGAGATCTCAAAAGAAAAAGACTACAGATATTTCAGATCTCTAATTCAACAAATTGAAAAGGCTTGGGTTATTGAGTGCCTGTTATACGTCAAACACAGTGCTTGAGGCTTCTGTGTTTCATTCTACTGAAACCTCACAACAACCCAGATAACAGAAGACATTAAGTTCAGTTTGTAGAAAAGAATATAGAAGCAAGCAAAGGCTAAATAGTTTATACAACGTCACTCAGTTAACAAGAAATGGAGGTAGAATTTGACACCAGGTGAAGGTCTACCTTACTCCAAAAGCTTACCCACACAGGATAACACACAAAAAATGGAGAAAATATCTGGATCAAAATTAAAGGTTTCAAAAAACAAATGATTAAAAAAAAGATCCCGTATGAATATATATAACACTTTAATTAAACATAATTTGCAGAACCCAGGGAAAAGAGACTGCAAGATGTCGATTCAGAATTTCTTTAAGGCTTATGTCCAAATGGAGTTATAGGAATGATGAAAGAAAATAAGTGAAAGTAAGATAGACTTCCCTTACAAAAGAACAAAATAAAGCAATGCAAAAATGGGTCTTACAGAGATGATAGTCTCACAAAGCAGTATCTTACCTTTTCAGACAGAATATCTGAGGTACTAATTCTTCTTGTTAAATTTTGTTCTTTATCTTGTAATCCTTTAAAATAAAATAATATCTTTTGAATAATCCAAAAGATAGACACAATCTAAAATAAAATAATCCTATATAATATCTGGTAATTATTTTAAAAGATATCATTAAAGGGTCTCATTTTCTCAATCTCTCAACCAAAAGGAAATACCATTAAAGAGAATGAAAATCTGAACAACTCTTATCAGCCTCATTCCTGAAAGTTATAAGGCAAAATGATTCAAAATATTAAAATAAAGCTACACTTTTAATAAAATAACTTCTGAACTAGAAATAGTCACTTCAAATGAGAAGAGAATTTATAAAGCATAGAAACAAGCAGCAACACTTAATTACCAAGTGGATTATCCACACTGATAGAATATAATGATGACTAAATTAATCCAGTCCTCTAAATTGGAATGAATGCAATGTTTACAGACTGTATTGGATTTGTGCATTAGAGAATTGGTCATTTACCTAGAAAAGCATCAGTAGAGGCAGCTTAAGTATCAATAAAATTAAGTCCATCCATACATTTTTTCCAGATATCTAGCCTTGGGCCCAGATGACTGATGAAATAATGTACAAAATCTTACATTTATATATTACCTAATCTACAACAGCTTTAAACATCACATAATAAAGTTACAGAATATCTACAATCCTGTTGAGATACTTTTGTAGCTAAAACAGATTATGTTAAAAACTCAGAAATCTTTCCTTAAGATGACAAAACTGAAATTGCAAAGCTAGGATTTAAACTAGATCTTAATTTTAAGTCTAGTGTTTTTACCATAACACCACACCTGTCAATGTTCCAAACATCCTAATTTGACTGCTCAAGTGAACCAAAGAATACGTGACTTATTCAATAAATAAATGACTAATCTAGCATCTAAATCAATGTAAATAGAAGGCAATGACCAAATTTCAAGACAAATGAGTTCTGTTGAAAGGCTTAGTCTATAAATGTGAATTTGTTGCAACATGACTGATACATTAGAAAATAATTCGAGCAGCCAGGCACAGTGGCTTATGCCTGCAATCCCAGTGCTTTGGGAGGCCGAGGCGGGTGGATCACCTGAGGTCAGGAGTTCAAGACCAGCCTGGGCAACATGGCAAAACTCTGTCTCTACTGAAAATACAAAAAATTAGCCAGGCATGGTGGTGCACGCCTGTAGTCCCAGCTACTCGGAAGGCTGAGGCAGGAGAATCGCTTGGACCCGGGAGGTGGAGGTTGCAGTGAGCTGAGATTGTACCACTGTACTCCATCCTGGGTAACAGAGCAAGACTCTTGTCTCAAAAAAAAAAAAAAGAAAAGAAAAGAAAAGAATTTGAGCATAACACAAATTTATATTTACTTATGTGTGATTTGTCTCAGAGAAACACTAAGAATGCAGAAAACTGCACCCAAGTGATCTGAGCCATGTAGGAATACACAAACAACATATACTTCAAACATCTATCAAATACCCAAGTTCATTGCGTGTGTTATAAGCCACAGCCATCCACATCTGGTATTACAATTTACTGTCTGATTTCAGGTAACACTCCTTGTTTTACTTCATAATAACTCATAAGTAGCAAATATTCCACTTCCACAGGTGTACTTCAGGTCTATTTTATGGAATGCTGACATGTTTACTTTAATATTTCACACTTTTTTTCTCCATTTCACATGCAAAGCTGTGCTATCGTTTTTCATTTATTCCTATCTTTTTTTTATATGCCACGGACAAAGTTTTTGAGTGTTGTTCCTCTAACCCCATTTTCTCCACACAACCTATTGTTTTTATTGCATAATTTTGCAGTGTGGTAATTTTGGGAAATGCATATGTCCCACTGTAGCAAAAATGATCACGCTTTTAAAAACAACAGAATAGTAATAACTATTACACAAAAATAAACAGGGAAACATTAAACACTAAATTATTCTCCTACATGAGAAACTTATGAGTTTCATTAAGTCATGAGAAATCTACTGGTTGATTAGGATCTCACTTGTCTATAAAAAATGGCAGCACCTCCCTTTAACGTAGCATAGAGGCAAGTATCTATTAACATAGCAGGTATCTTATGACTACATTGCTACCTTAAAAATAAATACAATAGGCTGGGTGTGGTGGCTCATGCCTGTAATCCCAGCACTTTGGGAGGCCAAGGCGGGTGGATCACGAGGTCAGGAGATCGAGACCATCCTGGCTAACATGGTGAAACCCTGTCTCTACCAAATATACAAAAAATTAGCCAGGCGTGGTGGCAGGCACCTGTAGTCCCAGCTACTCGGGAGGCCAAGGCAGCATAGTGGTGTGAACCTGGGAGGTGGAGACTGCCGTGAGCCAAGATCACGCCACTGCACTCCAGCCTGGGCAACACAGTGAGAGTCAGGAGAATGGTGTGAACCTGGGAGGTGGAGCTTGCAGTGAGCTGAGATCACACCACTGCACTCCAGCCTGGGCAACAGAGTGAGTCCGTCTCAAAAAAAAAATTAATAAATACAATAAATTCAATAAATACAAATTTCAGACAATAAATATAACTTTACACAAAGATTATAAATGCAGGTTTAAACTGATCAAATGGGTAGCTAGACATTGTTCTACCACTGTCATAGGTCTGTACAATAAAATTATCTCAAGTTTTACTCAAAACCTCCAAAATGAACACTGTTCTTGTCACACAGTATTTAAAATATTACCAACTGAAAGTCTAATGTGAGCTAAAGTCACCAGCACACAGGTAGTAGTTAAAACCATAATAATGAGAATATCCCTAGAAAATGGGACACTGAGGACATGACGAATTAAGAAATTACACAGGAAAAGTAATTATTTAAAACAAACAAAAGACAGAAAACAAAAATCAGAAACTTATTTTTAAAATCCATTGCAGAAATCCCAAAATTTCAAGGGAAGAAACATATCACTGAATATAGTAGAGATGTCTACCCCCAATAGAATATTCTCAGCAATGCAGCCAGAGTGATGCCTTAAAAATATAAAAAAGATTATGTCAGTCCTTTGCTCAAAACCCTGTAAGAGCTCCCCATTTCATTAGGAATAAAAAAACAAAGTTCTTACAAGGCTCTGTCTATAAGATCTGCCCCCTCCTGCCATCTCTAATCCCTTCTCTCCCATTATTCATTCCCCTCACTCTCCTGTATTAGCACAGGACTCCTTGTTATTCCCCAAACATGTCAGGCATCTTTCTGTATTATGGTCATTTCTCTAGTTCAGCGATGCCCAAACTTCAGCATGTAGCAGAATCAACAGAAGGGCTGGTTAAATACAGATTGCTAGGCCCCATTTGCAGAGCTCCCAGTTCAATAGATCTAAGGTAGAGACTGAGAATTTGTGTTCTATCAAGTTCCCAGATAACGCAGTCCCCAGGAACCACACTTTGAAAATCACTGCTCTAGTTAATCCTTTTGCATAGAAGCCTCTTCCACCAGATATCCATTTGGCTATGCCTTTACTGTCTTCAAAGTCTTTCTTTAAATCTTACCTTCAAATAGACAACATGCTGACCACCCTATTAGTGCTGCAACCTGTATCCTCAATATCCCTTTCCTACCTACCCTGCTATACTTTTTCTCTTTCCTAACAGTTAATTTACACATCATGTTTACTGTTTTGCCTTCTAAAATGTAAGCCCATGAAAACATAAGTGACTATTTTGTTCACCAATTTATTTCCAAGAGCCTGGAATAAAGTGCTCAACTAATTTTTGAATAAATGGAAGAATGAAATAAAAAACATCCACTAAAATTTGCAATTAGGTCACAGAAAACTACCATGAGTAGTTTCAGTATTGTGATGGGGGTAGAAAAGCAAACTGTATTGGGCTAATAAGGCAATGAGAAGTAAAGTCAAAAGCTGGTACAGACTAGACCTCTCAGAAGTCTTATTGAAAAGAGGAAGAATACTTGACATAATTTAAGAGAGAATGTAGGATGAGGTGGAAGAGGATTTCCATTTTTGGATGGAAAAGTCAAATATATTAAGAACACCCTAAGGAGACAATGGTTCAAGATAAAGCAGAATAAATAAAGCAAGGTCCCAGAGAAGGCAGAAGTTAGAGCCAGGAGAACAAGTTAAAACAAAATGGCCATGAACAAGACAGTCATTACCCTCAGGGTAAAAGAACTGAAGTGAAAACTGATATGGATTACAAACAAGTTTATGGTCAGAAAGTGAAAAGCTGGAATTGAGTGTGATCACCTCCAATAAGAAGCAAGCTTGTATACGGACAATAATAAAGGTTGAGTAAAAGGCCTGCAAAAATTATGAAGGTATAGAAGAGTTGTCAAGAGATATGGAAAAAAGGCTCACCAATAACATAAGTTTGACAGTAGAGTCTTGCTGAGGATTGGTGGGGAAATACACATGTAGAAACACTTATATATATAATTTACTGATTCAGATGACATTTTAGCTTCTTTGATTTTCCTCCAATCACTCTTCCATACTGATGCCAGTTATTTTTCCAAAACACACATCTGATCACATCATTTTCTTGCTTAAAAATATTTAATAGCCCACCCAACGTTTAAAAGACAAAATTCAAATTCTTTAGCAAAATATTAAAGGCCTTCCCAATCCAACACTAACCTGTCCTTTTATAATTTTATGTCCAACCACTCACCAAAAAAATACTGTTATCTCTCACACTGCATACATATTTGATTAATCTCAATGCCCTTAAAAAGCCCTCTGTGCCTGTCTACTCATTTGATTCCTTCTGACTTCCCCAGTGGAAAAGATTCATCTTTCCAGATGTATATCAAACATTTACATCTCTATGAAACCTTTCTAAATCCAGGTGAGGATATTTAATCCTTCCCGTGTTACTCCAGGCTTTCACACATAACTCATATTATACTCCATGATAGAGATTTGTGTCTTTTCTATCCCTCTGTGTTATACTTCTCAAAACTGCTTGTGTAGAATCATAGTACTAAATTGAAGAGGGGAAAGAAAGGCATCTCCCTGAGAATGTGCAACCCAAAATAATCATCACTTAGGTCTGCAACCAAATTCACACCATATGGACAGCCAGTGAGGGTTGAACTGATTCCAAGGCTGAAGTCTTTAGCAAATTCTCTCTGGGGAATGCATCTTTGTCCCAGGTCTCAAAAACTTCCCACCACTAAAATTCAAAAAAAAAAAACGACCACCTCATATTACAACAAAACAAAATCACTAAATGTTCAAGAAAAGAAAGTACCAAAAATGAGTAATAACAAAACAAACATCAGAAATCAAACCCCCAAAGACCTGAGATACTGAAAATTAGCAGGGATAGGAGATAAAACAAAACAGACCTATGGTTAATTTGTTTAAAGAAACAAAGATAAAGCTGAAAATATAAGCAGGGAGAAGAAAAGTGGAAAGAATGATCAAAGTGATTTGAAAACAAAACAAAAATGAAATAGTAAAACAAAAACTGTAATTGAAATTTAAAACTCAGTAAGTGGGCTTAAGGCAAATCGAATACAGCAGAAGAGAGAATCAGTAAAACGAAAGATGTATCAGAGGAAATTTTCCAGAATTTGTCAATTACAAAGTGACAGAAACTTAGAGAAATGAAGAGACATGAAAGATAAAGTATGATGACTTAACATAACATACATCTATACAGAGTTCCAAAAAAGAGAGAGAATGGGATAATATTCTAAGAGATAATGATCATTTTTTCAGAACCACTGCAAGATCCAATCCAGATTCAAGAAACAACAAATTCCAAGCTGGATACATAAAAAGAAATCTACAATCAGCACATCACACAGTTCAACTACAGAATATCAAAGACAAAAAGGATCTTTAAAACAACCAAAGAAAAAAGATTATCTTCAAATTGGAAACCACTAAGACTGATAGATGAGTTTTGAAAATCAACAATGGAAGCCAGAAAATATTGTCAGTAAGAATATAATTAGGGGCTGGGTGTGGTGGCTCATGCCTGTAATCCCAGCACTTTGGGAGGCCAAGGCAGGCGGATCACTTCAGGCCAGGAGTTTGAGACCAGACTGGCCAACATGGCGAAACCCCAGCTCTACTAAATACAAAAATTAGCCAGGCGCAATGGCATGTACCATAGTCCCAGCTACTCAGGAAGCTGAGGCATGAGAATCACTTGAACCCAGGAGGCGGAGGTTGCAATGAGCCAAGATAGTGCCACTGCACTCCAGCCTGGATGACAGGGAAAGACTTTGTCTCAAAAACAAACAAACAAAAAGCATATAATTAAACAACCTAGAATTCTAAACCCAGGGAAAATATCTTTTAAAAAGAGTAAACGGAAATCGTTTTCCACCCAGCAAAAACACATTAAAAAAAAAAAGTCTAAAGAATGTATTTAAGCACAGAGCATGGTGGCTCACACCTGTAATCCCAGCATTTTAGGAGGCTAAGGCAAGAGGATCACTTGAGCCCAGGAGTTTGAGACCAGCCTAGACAACATACTGAGACCCCGTCTCTACAGAAATTTTTAAAACATAGCCGGGCATGGTAGTACATGCCTGTGGTCCCAGCAACTCAGAAGGCTGAGGTGGGAGGATCACCTGAGCCCAGGAGGTCAAGGCTGCACTGAGTCATGATCATACTCCTGCACTCCAGCCTGGGCAACACAGTGAGATCTTATCTAAAACACACACACACAGAGAATATATTTATACATATATAATTCCAGACATGATACAAAGAGTGAACCAAGAAAGTGCTAAATATATAGGCAAAGCTAAGCAAATATCATTCTTTGTATTTCGGGGAAAGAGTAAGGTTCTTGATTAACTTTAAACACTGGTAGGAATATAAGACCAGAAATTTAGTATCCAACTTCCAAACTAGCAAATGAAAAAAAATTGTGTGAAGAAAAATAAGAGCCTAAAAAGAAAAAAAAGAAGAAGAAATAAAACCAAATGTCAATAATCATAAAAAATGTGAGTAGACTATATGTTCAAGCTAAAGGACAAAGATTGTCATACTGAATTATAAATTAAAACCAGCTCTATACTATGTACAAGTAATATCCGAGACATGAGGATACAGAAAGACTGAAAGAGTGGGAAATTATATAAAGAGAAAGATGATGTGGCTATTAATATAAGACAAAATAGTCTTTTAGGCAAAAACATCAGAGATAAAGTCACTACATAATGACTCAATTACCCACCTTCAAAGTATTTAAAGCAAAAAGTAAAAATCACAAATCCATCATCATACTGGCAAATTTTAACAAACTCCTCTTAGTAACTGATCAAGCATATCAAAAAATAAAAAAAGTGAACAACACAAAAAGCTCAAGTAATCTATAAATTCATTTCAAACATACACAGAACTCTTACAAAAAACTGATTACATACTAGACAATAAAGGAAGTCTCCAAGTATTTCAAAAGATTGGTTATCATAGCAATCTTATTTTCTGACAGTATGATTGACTTAGATATCAATAAAAAATACTGCTAGACAACCTACATGTTTAGAAGAAACATACTTCCAAGCAGCCTACAAGTCAATGAAAAATAAAAATTAGAAAATATTCAGAATGAATGAAAAAAGTTAAATAACCCAACTTGAGACAGAACTAAAGTCAAACTTTATGGCCTAAAATGATCTTAATAGGAGAGAGGCTGAAAACTGAGTTTAAAAACTTATGTACTTATTTCAGGGGAAATTAAAGAAGAGAGCAGGGAAAAAAAAGGTACAACTTATAAATACTACAGATAAAAAAGTAAAGGATTCTTAAGAACAATTTTTATAACTTCTGTAACTTACAGGAAATAGACACATTACAAAAAATATAGAGTTTACATAAACTGCCTTAACAGAAATAGAAAACACAAAGTTAGATTAAAACTTTCTCAGAAAAAAACTCCACCCAGGCCCAGACACTTTTATCAGCAAGATCTACCAAGTATCTCAGAATGTTTCCAATCTTAAACTATTACAGAGAATAAAGATGAAAACAGCCCCAACTAATTTGAGTATTATAACCTTACACTAAAAACTGTCAAGGAAAAAGAGGGGGGGAAAATTACAGGCTCTGAACACATAAAAAATTCTAAACAAAACACTAGCAAACCTTCATTTGTAATAGCCGAAAGTTGGAAAAACCCAAACATAATTGGGAAATGGATGAACTACAGTATGATGGGATACACAGAACTACTGACATATACAATTACATGAATGAATTTCAAACACATTATGCTCAATGAAAGAAGCTATAATGAAAGGCAATATACTGTATGATTCCATTAGTGTGACAGTCTGGAAAAGGCAAAACTATAGGGACAGATCAGTGGTTACCAGGTGAACTAAGGGCTGAGGGACGGGATAACTACAAAGACACTTGGAGAAACTGTTTGAGGTTGATGAAAGAATTCTGTATCTTAATGGTAGCTGGTGATGGTTACCCACTGTCTACATTTGTCAAAACCTGAAGAACTACACACTTATACATTTATAATGTTAAAAGATAAATTTTACTGTATATAAATTATATCTTAATAAAGAGGAAAAGAAAAAACAAGCCAAATCCATGATTTTAAAATGGTATATCATAAACTGTATTAAACGCAAGCATACAAGGGTGGTTTAATACTAGAAATAAATTATATAATTCATTACACTAACAAATTAAAATAAATTAGATGCTCATCCCAATAATGAAGAAAACAGATTTTGTAAACTTCAACATCCATTCATGCTGAAAATTTCAAACCAGGAATAGGAGTAAAACCCTCCTTTACCCAATAAGGGATACCTACAAAAAAATTAACATCATATTTAATGGTAAATGTCAAAACCATTTTCTTTAAATTAGGAAACAAAGGTGTCCACTATTATCACTTATGTATAACACTCTATTATAGAGGCCAGAATGTCAGGCAAAAAATAAATAAATAAATAAAGACTAAAAGTAAACAAAATCAGTAATTATTCAATGATATGAATGTCTACATAGAAAGTACAAAATAATTTACAGATAATTACAATCATTTCAATGAAGTACACTGCCAAAACAAGTAGTTACTACTTTAGAGGAAGAAGAGTCATTACTAACTGAAATATTTAATTCCATTACCTTGACTAGAATCAGTAGTGTCGGATTTCAGGGAAAGTGGTTTTGCTCCATCTTTAACTTTTTTCAAACGGTTCTTATCTCCTGGTAAAGTCAATTTTTGCCTGAGTGGTTTTAATTCAAATGCCTGAAAAGTTTTGACTTGTGTTTTCTCCTCAGGAGCTACTTCTTTACTTGAATCCTTTGTAATACTGACATTATCAGTGCTAGTTTGGTCCTCGAAGTTCAATGTTTTAGGATCTTCCTGCACATTCTCTTCTTTGCTACTCAATGCTAGTTTTTCATCCTTATTGATGCATTCTAGTTCCAACTGTATTTGTTTATACTTTAAAAGCAAATCTTCAAAAGTTTCTTCCACACAGTTTTCATTTTTTGATGAATAATTTTGTTTTCTTGATGGAGACCTTCCAAAACTTTTGGCTGAACAGCATATTAAGGAAACCAGTTTCCAAAAATTTTCCACAGTTAAATTTAACAAAAAAACTTAGATTATAGATGAATTTTCTCTTTTTAATTTTTCAAGAAAAATGAATCGATATTTTTAAATTACTAAATTCCATTTAATGTATGTGCAGCTAATGCCCACTTTCATTATGTGCCCATATTTGAATTTAATAAGTACCATATAAACAGTCCACTTACAAAATCACTAGTGTCATAATTACCAGTAGGTTATCCACAGACAGTCCACCTAGTTAGGTTATAGCATCATTCCTTCTGTGCCAGGAAAGTCCATAATTAGCTGTATGTTAGAGATTATTTTCTGAAGGAAGAGGGGAGAAACTGAATGCTTTGTCACAGATGCGGATAGTTTACACTTCAGGGGGCCAGGCGCGGTGGCTCACGCCTGTAATCCCAGCACTTTGGGAGGCCGAGGCAGGAGGATCACTTGAGGTCAGGAGTTCGAGACCAGCCTGGCCAACACGGTGAAACCCCATCTCTACTAAAAATAAAAAAATTAGCCAGGCGTGGTGGTGCAGGCCTGTAGTCCCAGGTACTTGAGACGCTGAGGCAAGAGAATTGCTTGAACTCAGGAGGCGGAGGTTGCAGGGAGCCAAGATCACACCACTGCACTCCAGCCTGGGCAACAGAGGGAGACCTCATCTCAAAAAAAAGAAAAAAAAAAAAAACACTTTAAAATAGTACTCAAAATATATCTATTTTTCTCCTACAGACAAGGGAAAATGTTATGAAAATAATCTGAAGCAACCGTTCTTACTTTCTTCTCTAACACAGTGATACACGAAAGGTAACTTCTTCCTTAGAAACAGCTACAAAATTTCAAACTACAATTTTTATTCTAAACAATTCATACACGAGAATTGTTATACCTCATTTTTCCAGGCCAGATATTGGCAAGAGAAAAGACAGTATCTCCTGTGGTTTTAATACATCATTTATAGATTTGTTTTTTTTTTTTTTTTTTTTGAGACAGAGTCTCGCTCTGTCAGCCAGGCTGGAGTGCAGTGGTGTGATCTCGGCTCACTGCAACCTCCGTCTCCCAGGCTCAAGCAATTCTCCTGTCTCAGCCTCCTGAGTAGCTTGGATTACAGGTGCGTGCCACCATGCCCAGCTAATTTTTGTATTTTTAGTAGAGATGGAGTTTCACCATGTTGGCAAGGCTGGTCTTGAAATCCTGACCTCAGGTAATCCGCCCACCTTGACCTCCCAAAGTGCCGGGATTACAGGTGTGAGCCACTGCACCCAGCCTATAGATTATTTTCAGTTGGCTAGGATGTAAAATACAGTACCCCAAATACGGTTCTTCTGTTTAAACTCCTCACAGGACAAGCAGCAGAAAAGGTTTTTAAACTCTCCTGATGACCAGTTCTAAAAATGAGAATTACCATCATCTAAGAAACAAAAATAAGCAATAAGTAAATCTGAAAATCTTAACAGTTCTACAGCAAAACTGTTCTAGTAAATCTCTGGTTCTCTGATCTCTTCAAAGCCAAGTATCCTGAAAGAAAACTAGTTTCTCTGTACCCTTCTTACCAAATGGAATCTGGTTTCTGTCCCATTAATCTAGAGAGACTGCTGTGGCTAAGTTTCCCTATCAATGTTTTCAAACTTTATTTTTTTTTACCTGACCCCTCTGAGAATCTGACACCATAAACCACTTCTCTCTTGGCTTCCATAACTCCGCATCTCCCTTTGTTTCCCTATTTGTGTTTTGTCTTTTAAGTCTCCATTGAGTCTTTTCTCTCTAACTTGTGAAATAATGGTGCTCTTCAGGGAGCACTACTTAGCCTCTTTCTCATTTTGAGCATTCTAATGCACCTCCACAGTTTTACCTACCACAGGAGAGTTTACCCTGGTGATAAGATATTTCTCTTATCTCCTACAAGCCATCCTTCATACTGCTGCTGCCAGAGTAATCTTTCTACAATACAAATATAAGATCATTCCCCTTGTTTAAATTTCCCTAATAAAAAAGTCCAAAATCCTGAGAATAAATATAATCTGACCTGTGCTTTCCTTTCCAAACTTACTTTTTCCTTGTTCATCACAATTTTTGCATAGCTTTGTGTCTAAGTTTGTCTGTTCTTCAACTTAACCCCAATTCAAGTGTCACCTCTGTGAAGCCTGAGTTTCTCACTCTCCCTTCCCCTCTTACGCACTCTTTGTATGTAAGTTCTGTAATTATCTGCATTTACATCTTACTTATCACTGGAGCCATTTAAAGGCACAACTGCAATTAAAAAAAAAAAAAGAAAAGAAAGGGAAATGATTAAATATACTAACAAAAATGCTAAATAGAAAAATAAGGAAAAGCAATTGAGTTACAACTATAACTGACTAATCTCCTTCAAGGCTAAAGAAAATCTATCCCTATCTATACAGAATCCTAAGATCAAACCAACACTTACCAGATTTAATTTTAAGCTTGTCAAGATACAATTTCTAACTGAACCTTGGTTTAAACAAAAAGAAGTGCTATTCAACCTTTTCAGCTGCAGCTGAAAATGGAATGACTTTTTACTGATGAGAGACACTAGCCTAATTATGTTAGCTCTCCTCAGATGTGAAAGTTTAAAAGAGTAGTCATTCAAGGGAGACATGCTAAGATGTACTGACAAAGTGTCTATCATTAAGAAAAATTAAGGGTGAAAATAAGAACTGCAACTGAATCTAGTTTATTCTATTTCTTTAAAGTTGCAACTAGCATATCTTAGTCATTACAGTGAAAGGAGTTATGGCAAAAATAGAAATAAACCCTATACTCAGGCTACTTTACTTCTAAATTACAGAAATATGCCACAGAGTAACCTGCATTCTTTCTTTATACAGTATTTGTAAAATAAAAAAGGTATTATTATAATCACATAGTGGAAATATGAATTAAACTGAGTACAACCTTGATATTAAATAAATTTGAATGAAGTGTTGTAACAAATATTTTGTTTGCTCACATTATACAAAAGTAGCTGGGAACTACGTTTTCCTTCTCAAATTCTTAAAAAGAACACCACCTCTAGGATGGATTACTGATACTTCATAGGGAAAACAATGAGCAGGACATCAAAACAAGCATCCTTTTAAGTGCAGCATCTGTGAAAAGAAAAACAACAAGATATCTTATTTATGACAAGTTACTACGGAAATCAAAGTCACACAAGCAGACTGGATATTTTCTGGTACTTTTTTTTTTTTTTTTTGCAACATCATATGCCAGTTTACTAATAAAAACATGCAAGCTTACCAATTAATAAAGGTCTATGGTAGAGGCCCAAAATAGTATTGAATAAACACGCAGAAAGAGGACAAAAGGAGAAAGCCCACTCACCTCCCCCTTTTCTAATACAGAATAAAAATTTTAAGAAAAACCTTTGAGCTCCCATAGTACTTTTTTATATACATACTTCAGTTTCAACTTTTTATACTAAACTGCAACTACTTATTTTCATTTGTTTCCCTAATACAAACTACAGGTTTCATCTTTGTACCTTTAAAAAACACATATAAACTGGTGGCTCTCGCCTATAAATCCCAGCACTTTGGGAGTCTAAGGAAGGAGGATCTCTTGAAGCTACAAGTTCAAGATCAGCCTGGGCAACATAGCAAGACCTCGTCTCTCCAAAAAAAAATTTTTTTAAATAAATTTAATAAAAATTTTTTTTAATTAAAAAAATTTAAAAACCATCCACATTGGCTGGGCACGGTGGCTCATGCCTGTAATCCCAGCACTTTGGGAGGCCGAGGCGGGCGGATCACGGAGTCAGGAGATCGAGACCATCCTGGCTAACATGATGAAACCCCGTCTCTACTAAAAATATAAAAAATTAGCCGGGCGTGGTGGCGGGCGCCTGTAGTCCCAGCTACTCGGGAGACTGAGGCAGAATGGCGTGAACCCGGGAGGCGGAGCTTGCAGTGAGCCGAGATCACACCACTGCACTCCAGCCTGGGCGACAGAGCGAGACTATGTCTCAAAAATAAATAAATAAATAAATAAAAACCATACACATATATATGCTTAAATAGCCTTTCTGGCTTTTGGATTCAAAATAGACCACAAATCCATGGATTAAGAAACACCGTGGGCAGAGGTTTTCTAACCTTGGAAGAACCATTTGCTGGCTTTTAAAAAGTTAAATATCTATATAATTTTCTTTTTTTTTTTTTTTGAAACGGAGTCTCGCTTTACCGCCCAGGATGGAGTGCAGTGGTGCAATCTCTGCTCACTACAACTCTGCCTCCCGAGTTCAAGCGGTTCTCCTGCCTCAGCCTCCCGGGTAGCTGGAAATACAAGCACCCAACACCACGCCTGGCTAACTTTTTTATTTTTAGTAGAGACAAGGTTTCACCATGTTGGCCAAGCTGGTCTGGAACTCCTGATTTCAAGTGATCCACCACCTCGGCCTCTCAAAGCGTTGGGATTACAGGCGTGAGCCACCACGCCTGGCGCCTACGTGATTTTCTCCGAAACAATCCTGAAATGCTCCTAACCCAACTTTTGGTTGCAGAAGTAAGGTTTTTCAGGGAACTAGAATCAGAAGCTGCTGTTTCTCACCTAAATGTACATTCCTTGCCCCTTTTACATCATGACATTTCAGAAAGACCTATTCTGGACCTAAGTGTTCTATAAAAGTAATTCTGATTGTCTTCCAAATAACTGTCATTACTTTTAAGTTTCATATATAACGAAATTAAAAATCATCACACTATGGGAATTACAACCAGTAATGAAAGTCTTTAAACAATTTTTGCAATGATCACAGATTAAGTCAAGATAGTGTTTTACGAACCCATTATAAAACAGGAAACCTTCGGATGATTGATTCCTCTGTATAAATGCTGAGTAAACTCAGTAATGTTTAAAACTGAGAATAAGGTTAGAAGTAGCAAAAATCTGGAATGTTACTATTTCCTTTCTCAACTTACCCGTAATCTCCACTCTCGCATACACATTCCTCCACTCTAACGTATTAAAATAAAAATGCTGATAAGTTTATCTTTCTCTCTCTGGCCCTCATTTAGCCAGCACAAAGTTACACAATGTGCAAAAGTGAACACAGATAGAAACGTAAAGGAGGTAAAGTGTTCCAAAAGGATCAAATGAATCAAAAACTTCTGAAACAGACTTGGTAAAGACACCAGAGTTTTTTTTTTTTTTTACCCCTCCCCCCCCCACACACTTTAAAAGGCAGCAACCGGAATAAATCAAGATAAAAACAGAATCACAAAAATAGTGCAGGACTGTGCAGATTGAAACTTTACAATTTTCAACGTCAAACTGCAATATGATAAAGCAACAATATTACTTAAACTGTTTATGAATATTTTTTCTCTAACAATCTAAGTCAACTTCATATAAAATACAAAGTTTCTGTACCAGCAAAAATACAAATGCTAATGAAACTTGGGCTTCTAAGGTATTATTACAAATCAGACTTAACTGTCTTAGATTTCATAAGCTTAACCCAATCCACAGCACGTTAATATACCCAATGAAGCAGTCTTAAGAATAACGCTATAGTGTGACACACGGGGAATTACCAAAGAACAACTTAAAGTATACTGACACAGGGAGAAATAAGCGGTTCTGATGATTCAAAGTTACACTCGTCTCACAGACCTAGTAATGACGCTAAAGGGAACTTTAGTGACACACCCAGCGCCGACCGCCACGTTAAGGATACAGCTCTTCCGAGGTGGAGAGGGCTCTCGCCAGCTCTGACTGCTGCTGAACCCGGATCCTGCTCCTCCTCCCAGAGGAGGTCTGCACCCCGGCTTGCCTCCTCGCTCACCCACTCCTCGCCCCCGACTCCAGCGACTCCCACCCCGGTAAGGCCTGCCTCGAAAGCGGAAACGGTCCAAGGCGAGGTGGCTCCGCTCCCAGAAAGACGGCCGGGGACTGCTTTCGGACAGTGAGCTCGAAGGCATCCGTACAGAAGGCGGATGAGACCGGAACGGTTCTTTGGGTCGGTAGCTGCTGGGTCCCCTGAGGTGGCCCCGCTCAGACGCGTGCCGCGAGCGTGAGAAATTCCTCAGCTGCTGCTGAGAAGAGGACGATGACGAGGAAGAGCCACCGCCTCCGCCAGATCCACCGCCCCGGGCCGAATGAGGAGGCCTTCGCCGCGGATAGGGTAACAGCCCGCCGCCGCTGCTGCTGCTGCTGCTCCGACTCCGTATCTGGCTGTTATTATCGTCGTCACTGATTTCCCCATCTTCAAGCTCCCCTTCTTCCTTCGGCGAGAGGCCACTGGAGGCCGGGGCCGGAGTATCTGCGGTCGCCATCCGGGGAGCAGCGCCTTCCACACAACCTTAGCCCTCCGTCCGGGGATCCGCCCGACAATTGCCTCGTTTCCCTTCTTTCCTAACGGACCGGGTCGGTGCGGTCTTACCCTACTCGGACACCTAGCGGCCTCTGCTCCCCAACTTCCCCGCACCCCAGCACCCCAGCTCTCTCTCGCCGGACCGTCGCAACCCAGTTCCCTTTCCTAGCGCCCCCTTGCTCCTCAGCGATCGCGGTTCTTCCGCCTCGCGAGAAAGGGACTCTGGTAGCGGCTGTACCCGAAACGTCACTTCCTGCGACACGCAGGAAACAAAGGCTCCCAGTTCACGCGATAATAAGACCAACTCGATACTCACTAGGATTTGTAGTCTTTCGTCTTTCTTCGGGTTTACTCTTCCGGTCTAGGGTCACACCCACCGCAGGGTCTGGCTTGGTACAGCTGGGTGCATGCAGAAGTAGGTGGAGCTGCTGTTGCAGGCTTGAGAGAGTTTTATTGTAAAACTCTTGTAATTTATAGTAATCGGAGGGGAAAACACCTCTTCCTTTTAATTGCTCTGAGGACCGCTGCCAAAGAAACGCAGTAGATCCGCTCCCTCTTGGGGGCGGGGAGAAAGAACGGGTTGTGTCCGCCATGTTGGTGAAGTCAAGCGAAGGCGACTAGAGCTCCAGGAGGGCCAGTTCTGTGGGCTCTAGTCGGCCATATTAATAAAGAGAAAGGGAAGGCTGACCGTCCTTCGCCTCCGCCCCCACATACACACCCCTTCTTCCCACTCCGCTCTCACGACTAAGCTCTCACGATTAAGGCACGCCTGCCTTGATTGTCCAGCCTCTGCCAGAAGAAAGCTTAGCAGCCAGCGCCTCAGTAGAGACCTAAGGGCGCTGAATGAGTGGGAAAGGGAAATGCCGACCAATTGCGCCGCGGCGGGCTGTGCCACTACCTACAACAAGCACATTAACATCAGCTTCCACAGGTAACCTGGGCAGGGAGTGGGGGTGACGGAAACTGGAGTTCCTATTGTGGCTATCGCTTGTGTGGAAGGAACAGGAGGATTCTGCTAATACTAATAACTTTCCCAGCTGGTAGCGGGGAAGCATCGTATGTCCTTTGTGTTTCTCAAATCTGCCCAATTGTTCTCTGCTTTCGGGGAAGCTTTACTCATTTTCTAAAAGAAATCCAAGTACTGTTTGGTCATTACCCCTTAGTAAAAAAAGGAACAGGAGGATATCGTAATTTTCTACTGTTTTATTCCTCTGTTAGACCGGGTCTTGACATGAATGACGCCGTAAGGGAGAAAGAGATCTTCCCATTCAAGCAGCAATCACCGTAAAAGCCTGCTGTGTTCCCGTTAAAATTAGGAAATTCTCACTAGATGAATTGACATGGGAGGCATTTAGATTTCTAATAGTCACATAGTAATTCTGCGGAGGAATTGAGTCATCTTTGAAAGCCATGGAATTAAGCGATGTTAATTAAAGTGCAAAAGATAACCTTTCTGTTCTTACTAGAATAGAGTAATAAAAAGAACCTAGGTTTTCTTTTGTTTGCTGGAAGAAAAATCAAAATTCTTTAGTTCTGTCAAACCAGAACTCTTGAAAGCACTTTGAACAATGCCTGGAAAATAACAGGTACTCTGTAAATGTTTACCTTCTCTGCAAGTGCCTGCCACGTGCCCGAAGAAAAGACACATTAAAAAGTTAAGTGACACCAGTCCTGATTTTATATATTTTATATACCTAACAACGTATATGTTAGTATGTAGAAATTATATCCTTGACCTTTTTCCCTACCTCACTATTACGAACTGTACTTTTATTAAAAGCTGCCACTTAAAAAAAATCTTGTGATGTTTCTGTTTTTAAACTAGTTCATGCATATGTAGTGCTTTGTTCATTCATCCATCAAATATGTACGGAGTTCCTAATTACCTGACATTGTGCTAAGGATCCAGAAAGTTCTAACCCTCCTGGAGTTTAGAATTTAATGGTGGAGAAAGACATAAATAATTAAGTGCCACAGAAGAAACATTCAGAGACCTAACTTAGTCTTGGAAAGTCAAAGAACACTTTTTCAAAGGATGTGACATTTCAAATGAGACCAAAGGATGACAGATTGGGTCCTGTGTGCTACTTAAGTATTTTCTGTTTTATCCTAAGAGTACTTGAGAAGCCATGGAGGGTTTAAAAAAGAATGGCACGATTAGATTTGCATATTGAAAAGTCCTCTGGCTGCAGTGTAGAGAATCGTAGTGTTACTGAAAGTGCTGGTCAAGCATCATCGGGAATGAACTTGATGAGAAAGGAACTTATTACGGAATATTAATTTACCTATTTTTTTCCTTCACAGGGAAATCTTGCTACAATGTCAACTAAACTAAACCCTTTACTCAGTTGCTGGCACAATCAGCATTGAATTAGGGAATGTGTGAGCTGACAGAGAAAAACTAGTTAGGAAGCTGTAGTAAATAAAACAAGGAAAGTCCACCCAATTTTCTAGACTAGGGTGATATTAGAGTAGAAATGGAGAGGAGGGGACAGATTGGAGAAATGTTCAAGGAGAAACTACTGAATTTAGTAATTTGATTGGATAGATGAGAGAGGGGAGTCCAGACACCAATAACAATGTTTAACCCAGTGTGGTGGCTCACACCTGTAATTCCAGCACTTCGAGAGGCCAGGGCGGGCTGATCACTTGAGCCCAGGAGTTTGAGACCAGCCTAGGCAACATGGTGAAACCTCGTCTCTACAAAAAAATACAAAAAATCAGCTGGCCCTGGTGACGCATGCCTGTAGTCCCAGCTACTCCGGAGGCTGAGGTGGGAGGACTACCTGAGCTGGGGAAGTTAAGGCTGCACTGAGCCATAATCATGCCACTGTACTCCAGCCTGGGCAATACAGTGAGACCCTGTCTCAAGAAAAAACAAAAAACAAAACAAAAGAGATGGATGGTGGTACAATAACATGCATAAAATTTGCCTACTATGAATTTAACATTTTCATGTGTAACCTCAGAAATTTAGGTCTTAAAATAGTATTCATTATAATAAAAATACATTCCTATTTTGTAAATACAAACAAGGTTTAATTGATTCACTCCTTTTCTACTGGGACATTAGTAGACTTTTTTTTCTTTTTCTTTTTCTTTTTGAGACAGAGTCTCATTCTGTCACCCAGGCTGGAATGCAATGGTGCAATCTTCGCTCACTGCAACCTCCACCTCCTGGGTTCCAGCAATTCTCCTGCCTCAGCCTCCCGAATAGCTGGGACTACAGGCATGCCCACATGCCTGGCTAATTTTTATATTTTTTAGAAGAGATGGGGTTTCACCATATTGGCCAGGCTGGTCTCGAACTCCTGACCTTGTGATCCACCTGCCTCGGCCTCCCAAAGTGTTGGGATTACAGGCGTAAGCCACCACGCCTGGCCATTAGTAGACTTCTGTATCTCTGTGCAAGTTATTTTGCCTAAACTTACTGTCTCTATCTTTCTTACCTCTTAGCCAACTCGAGTCTTAAGTCTCCCCAGTAATCTTCTGAAATTGCTCTTGCTAACATGACCTTTATGTCTCTCTACATTCATTTGTCATGGTATGTGATAATTTCCTCCATGAAATACTCTCTATGACACTAATTTTATGATTATCTTCTGACTTTTTTGGCCTGTCTTCAATCTCTTTTGCTACTCTTCTCTCTACTCCTTAAGCCAGGTCTTCACATTCATATCAGAATAATTTCAGCTGTTCTGTGGTCTCAGCATCTACTTGTTGATGCCTCCCAAATCAGTATCTCCAGTCCATCTCTGTCTAATGAGTTCCAGACCTATAGGCCAAGTGTCTACTCAGTATTTCTCTGGTCTCCTTTTAGTTACCCAGATTCATTATCTATATTAACAAACTGCCCTTCCCCAAACTTACCCCCACTTCCTGTACTCTGCTTCTCAGTAAATGAAGATCTACCCATCTGGAAACTTGGAAGTCTTCCTCCCTTGACTTCTCACCATTACCCCTTGATTAGATTATTACAGTAGGCTCTTAACTGGCTCACTGCTTCCATCCATGCACTCCTAGGCACTCTTCTATAATCAATAGTATGTTGCTAAATATTTAATAAATGTTCTCTAGGGAGGGGGAAAAGCCCTGATTTGTAGTGTTTCCCCACCTTCTATGATGTAAATACTACTACCAAGTCTAGTTTCAAGCTATCAATATGACATCACTGATTATGGAGTTGGAAAGAGATGTGCAGTTTCACACTATTTTAGTATTTCCACCATACAGATAACAACAGACAACCTTAAGGGTAAAGGTAACAGTAAAATCACTAGGAAATTTGGGGGTTTTGGTATTTATTACCTTTCATTTTAATTTATTTAATTGCAACTTTATATTAGTTTAATTTTAATAATGGCTTTGTTTAACAACTGGCTTACAGATTTTCTGTTAACAATCAGCTCTCACAATTCAGCCTTTTAATGGCTTACCATTGCCATTTTGGATAAGGTGGATAAGGTTCAAAATTACTCTTTGACTTAGAAGGCCCTCCAGCATTGTTTCATAACACTATTCTCTGTCCCCAAGATATTCTTAACACTCTACTGTCCCACCCTAACTTCTCTAGCTGATTCCTATAATTTTTAAGGCCTCCTGACTAGACTAGCTCTTCCTGTTTTACGGTTCCACACAACCCTGTACTTATGCTTTTATAAGACTCATCGACACTTGTAGTTACTTTTATTATAATAATAAATAGCATTTAATATTTAGCATGTACTGTGCACTGGCCTAAGCATTTACTGACATTTTTTCATTTAATCCTTATGACCACACTAGGTGCCATTCTTATCCCCACTTTATATATGATAAAAAGGAGACCTAAAAAGGTTAACTTGCCTAAAGTCACCCAGATATTATGCAAAGGAGCCAGGATTGGTGCCCTGGTTTGAGTCCAGAGACAGTGGCCACTCTATTCTATTGCATCCAGTTATTTGATTCCCTACCTTCCCCATTACAGTATACGCTCATGGAAGAGAAGTCCTATGTCTATTTTGTTTCCTACTGTGTCTTCAGTGCCTAGGACAGTGCTTGGAATGTATGAGGCATTCAACTAATTATTGAAGATGCACACAGAATAGCACTGTTTAAACTACTGAGTGATTTTCCAAAACATCAAATATTTATAAGAGCCTGGTTCTATTACTGTCTAGATAAGAATATATCCTGTTACCATCATCTTAATTTTATTGTATTTATGTGAGGATTTATTATTAAATTAAGGTGAACTTAAATTTAGCTTATGGGCTATATCTCCCACCCTTTGAATGTGCTGAGAAAAATCCAAACAACACATCCAAAACATGATCAAGGTTAGTGCTGTACAAAAACATTACACCAAAATTAAATATAAAATCATTGATTATTCATATTCTGTTTCAGCACAGAAAATCTAAATACTAGTAGTGCCGAGTTAACCCTATTAGTTCATTCATTCATTGATTCAGAAAAGTTCATTGAGTGCTTAACAGATACTATGCTAGATACTATGCTAGACCCAGGGACAAAGCAGTGAAAAACACAGCTCCTACCCTAGAGAAACTTACAGTCCAGTGGGAAAGATAGAAAAGTAAACAAAAAACTGTGCTATCAGTGCTATAGCGACATCTAACCCAGTCCTCTGATCATGGAAAACTTCCTTAATAAGATAGGATTCCTAAACAGTCTTAAGTAGAATTTGGTCAACTTAAGATTTGATTCAAGGCATTGATTTCCTAATTAAGGAGCTAGTTTTAAGAAGAGCTTTAAAAGAGAGAATTAAGGACCTGAAAAATAATATCTGAAAGACAGTCTTATAGTGGAAGAGTCTTATACAAATAATAATACAATGATAGTACTTATTTATTCTGAGTCTCTATTGAGGCCCTGACAAGAAGAAACGTGTTTAAAGCCTGATTTTTAGCTTAGCCTTTAGGAAATATTTCCAAACCATCAAATACTGGGACAGAGATCTTTGAAATGAGACTAGATTGTCATTAAGAGGTGAGACTAGATTGTCATTAAGAGGTGAGACTAGGCAGAGGAAATAAGTTATCAGAAAATTATTCAGCCAGCTGCGGTGGCTCATGCCTGTAATCCTAGCACTTTGGGAGGCCGAGGCAGGTGGATCACCTGAGGTCAAGAGTTCAAGACCAGCCTGGCCAACATGGGAAACACCGTCTCTACTAAAAATATAGAAAAAAAATTAGCCAGGTGTGGCGGGCTCCTGTAATCCTAGCTACTCAGGAGGCTGAGGCAGGAGAATCTCTTGAACCTGGGAGGCAGAGGTTGCAGTGAGCTGAGATCCTGCCACTGCACTCCAGCCTCGGCAACAAGAGCGAAACTCCGTCCCAAAAAAAAAAAAAAAAAACTCTATTTTCTTGTAAAATAGAAAAAATGCATATGTGAATTGTGGAGTGATATACAGATGTTAGTATCTTCAGATCAGGGTACGTATAGGGTTGAGGGGGATGGGGACAGAAGATGGGAGAGTGTTGACTGTAAATCCAGACATTCACTTCTTTGTGCCCCTCATTGCTGGTAGTGTTAGCCAACCTAGTATATGCGATATACCCAAAGCTGTTACCTAATGAGGCTGCATTTGGGTCTTCTGAACCACATGATCTTCTAACTTGGATTCTGTGGTTCTTTATAAACACTAGTCATTTCATAATTAATATTTAAAGGATAATGTAGTCAAACTAAAGAGTTTTACACAAACTTACTACATGTCAATGTTGATTCTTATATTTCCAAGTTACCAGTAGAATTCTTAGAGACAGCCCCTTATATTTGTCTCTTCCTTAATAGGTACACACTGGATGCATATCAGTGTACAGTTGACCCTTGAACAATGCAGGGTTTAGGGGTGCAGAAGCTCCCTCACCACACAGTTGAAAATCGGAGTATGACTTTTGATTCCCCAAAAATTCAACTAATAGCCTTAACCAATAACGTAAACAATCAACACATTTTTTATGTTATATGTGTTCTATACAGTATTCTTAGAATAAAGTAAGCCAGAGAAAAGAAAATGTTATTAAGAAAATCCTGCCGGACATGGTGGCTCACCCCTGTAATCCCAACATTTTGGGAGGCCGAAGCAGGTGGGTCACCTGAGGTCAGGAGTTCAAGACCAGACTGGCCAACATGGTGAAACCCCGTCTCTATTAAAAATACAAAAATTAAGCGTGCGTGGTGGCAGGCGCCTGTAATCCCAGCTACTCAGGAGGCCGAGGCAGGAGAATCACTTAAACCTGGGAGGTGGAGGTTGCAGGGAGCCAAGATGGCACCATTCACTGCAGCCTGGGCAACAAGAGCAAAACTGTCTCAAAAAAAAAAAAAATTAAGAGAAAATATATTTACTATTGATTACGTGGAAGTGTATCACTATAAAGGTCTTCATCCTTGTCATCTTCACATTGAGTAGGCTGAGGAGGAGGAGGAAGAAGGGGGTTGGTTTTGCTGCCTCAGGCATGGCAAAGGTGAAAGAGGTGGAAGGGGAGGCAGGAAAGGCAGGCACGCTCAGTCTAACTTTATGGAAATACATCATAATTTCTGTCTTACTCTTTTTCATTTCTCTAAAAATGGTTCTATATTGCACCAATCCTTCTTCCCTGTTTGCTTTAGTTTCAGTGACCCTATTATAGAAGGGTCCATGTCATAAAAGAAGTCAAAAGCAGTCTTGAATAATCAGAACCCTTCTGCCAGATTTTCTAATGTCAATTTTTCTGGCATTGCTGCTTCTACAACTTCTTCCTCATCATCTGGCAGTGTTCAGAAGCACTCAACCCCATCAAGCTGTCTTCTGTTAATTCCTCTGGTGTGGTGTCTTAAATCAGCTCTTGAATTTCTTTAAGATCCATATCTTGAAACCTGTCACTGCCCATCTTTTTTGCCATATCAACAATCTCATTCATGATTTCCCTTATCAGCTCTGTCACAAAGACTGTGAGGTCATGCACAACATACACACACACTTTTCTTTAGCAGGAATTTATTGTTTTGGGCTTGGTTTCTTTCACCACTTTTTCTGTAACAATTTTCAATGGTGCAGTCCTTGTATACTTTCATGATGTTTTCTATCTTTGTTGGGGTTTTCTTCCATAGCGTTGGCAGTCCTTTCCATAGAGTACCATGTGTAATGATCCTTAAAACTTCTGACCCTCTGATCTAGAAGTTGAATTAAAGACATTGAGTTTGAGGACAAATAGACCACTTTGACAACTTCTGTGTTGGACTGGATCTTGGTGGCCAGGGGCATTGTCCAAAATGGAAAGAACTTTGAAAGGCAGTACCTTACTGGCAGCGTACTTCCTAAATTCAATGGAACCAATCCAGAAAAAGGGTTGTCATTGTCCCAGCCTTCTCATTTTACAACAAAAAGACTGGCAGCTGGTGTTTATCTTTCCTTTTCAAGGCTCAGGGTTTAGCAGGTTTGTAGATAAGGGCAGAACTGATATAAACCCAACTGCATTTATACAAAACAGTGTTAGCCTATCCCTTCTTGCCTTAAGTCTTGATGTTTGCTTCTCTTCCTTACTAATACATATCCTTTGTAAAGGGCACTTTTGCCTGCATCAAAAACCTGTTCAGACAGCCTTTCTCTTGAATGATCTTAATGGCATCTGGGAACATCTGCAGCCTCTTGGTCAGCAGAAGCTGTTTCTCTGTTATCTTGACATTTTTTAAGCCAAACCTCTTTCTAAAATTATCAAACATCCTCTGATGGCATTAAATTTGCAGCTTCAGATCATTCACCTTCCTTTTGTTTTATCATATAACAACCTCACTTTTTCTCCAGAGTTCTGTATAAACTCTAATATGATTTTTCCAAAAAAAATTTCTTTCTAAAAAAAAACTACCTCTAGTCCTGGAATACAGATATGGCTTTCTTACAGCAATTGTATACTCACATAAAAGCTGCATTTCCAATACAGAATAGAAAGATATTTCACAAAAAGTGCAAGGTTTTTGTACCTGCTGGCACAGCTGTAGCAACAGCTTGATGATTTTTTTTTTTTTTACAATGGTCCTGGATTTATTTATTTTGAAATGGCAGGCAACAACAGCTGTAGACCTAAATCTATGTGGCATATATATATATCTCAAGCGATTCAACTTTTTCTTGTATTGTCATGACTCTGCTTCTTAGAGCACATCCATCATCACTAATGGCACTTCATATGGGTATCATGGTATTATTTAAGGTTTATGGTATTGCACTAAATACAATGAAAAATATGCAAGAACTGCGAGAGATCACTTTCTGCCATGATACACAACTTACTGGAGAGACGAATTGCTTAGACAGAGATAATTAGCATCACATGGCACTTTAAGTGGGTACTCACAGCACTTATTGAGCTCACTACAATAGAAGATAGCTATGAAATTATTACACTAGTACAGTATGTACTACAGTTGGTTTTATGCAGTTATTATTATACTGCATCTTTGCATTTGTTTACATTCTTCTGGACTGAATGATGCCATGTATGGTCCCTGTAAATTTTGATAATTTTAACTTTTAAAAATCTGTTTATATTTCATGGTAGTAAATGACAAAATAGACTAGTATGTGTATATTTCATGGTAGTAAATGATAAAATAGACTGGTATCTACATATATTTTATGTATTAATGACATACCTGTTTCTTAATTTTTTTGATGTTTCCAGGCTACATGGTTTGTCTGCAAGTTTTTTCCAATTGTTTCAAATTCAAATATATTTATTGAAAAAAATACACATATAATTGGACCTGTGTAGTTCAAACCTATGTTGTTAAAGGGTCAACTGTACTTTATATTTGAAATATGAAAGGAAAAACATTGCTACAAAGCATTTTACCTTTTTGTAAGTTTACTTTCTGCTGCACTACATAATTAAAGAGTTGACTTTTTAAAAATATTTGCTGTTTACATACAGTATATTATTACTCTGTATTTGTATTAATTTAGCAAATTTTGTTGAATCCCTACTGTTTGCAAAGCATTGTGCTAAGTGTCAAAGATAAATACATAACAAGATATAATGATCCCTGTCCTCAAGAAATTTATAATCTTTATGTCACTGGAAATTAAAATGGAAAAATTACAAAACAATGTGGTAAGTGTCTTAATGATGGGACATAGAGGAAAGAGTACCAGAATCTGCCTAGGCTTTCCTTGACAAAATTTAATCTTTAGATATCTGATTTTTCTTGACTACATATATCAGCAGCAGATTAAAGCGTGGTGAAATTACTCCCGCTTATAATTGTTCTACTTAAACTTGATCTAAATCAGTTTAGTCATGTTTTATTTACTGCCCAGATTAAGGGCTAATTGGGAAGAAATGTCTCTTTTTAAAAGCCCTGAAAAATAAACGACTCAAGTCAGTTTTTGACTAAGTTTTTCAAACTTATAAAACATTACCATGAATTGGTTTCTGTTCCAGTGTCTGGATATTGTGAGTTTAAAATTTTTTAGGTAAATGGGACACACTTTTAATCATCTTCGAAATTTCTTTTAATCATTTAGGTGCAGCCAGAATTATGATAGTTGGAATTTGAGTTGCATTTTTTTTTTTTAAGGTTTCCTTTGGATCCTAAAAGAAGAAAAGAATGGGTTCGCCTGGTTAGGCGCAAAAATTTTGTGCCAGGAAAACACACTTTTCTTTGTTCAAAGCACTTTGAAGCCTCCTGTTTTGACCTAACAGGACAAACTCGACGACTTAAAATGGATGCTGTTCCAACCATTTTTGATTTTTGTACCCATATAAAGTCTATGGTAGGTAATGTTACTCTCCTTTTGTTAAAACCATTTTTAGAACTCATTCCTTTTTGTTTATGCAGTTATTAACTGAAATTCATTTATAGTGATATGCCTCAAAAAAGTTGCAGACCTTCCTCTTGTACAGTAAAGGTACAGGCTAGAATCAGAGTTTGGGTCTCCTGACTCCAATATTCTTTCCCCAATCCAAATTGTTTTACTATATTGGAATTTTACATTATTACCCATTATTATTAATAATTGCACCATTGGTAAAACTGAAAAATCATATGAGTAATGAAACCTCCAGCATCACTGTGCTCTGATTTTAAAATGACATACAAATAACATGTGCAAAGTACTTTAAGAGCACACAGCCAGAATTAAACCAAAGAATGTAAGTTCAGAGGGAGGCAGGCATGACAGAAATCTTCAGAGAGCTTGGGCATTCAGGGTGGGCTTTTGAAGCCTTGGGAGTTTAAAATAGAGGAAAGGGACCTTGGCTTTGCACAGAATAATTACAGTTGCATAATGAGAACAAAAACGAGTGGGTTGAGGGGCGAGTAGGAAATGTTAGCAAGTGATCTTTAAAGGAAAGAATGAAGAAAAAATGAAGCAAAAAAAGTAAATTAAAAAAAATGAAAGAAGAAAGGTATAAGATGAATGAATTAAAACAATGTTTTATCTAGTTAGGGAAGATCTGACCAGAGAGGAAAACCTAGCTGGGAAAGACAGGGTCACCAAGAGTAAGAAAGGGTAAAATGAACACAAATAGTTTAGCTTTGAAAGGGAGGACAAACATGTTTTCCTCTGAGGAAAAACTACTGTTTCTCTTGTTTGTAACAGTTAAACTTTTAAATGTATATGAGTTATTATCTGAATGGGAGACGAGGTTGTGGTAAGCTAATTACCACTGATGTTAGAAAAGCTCCAGGAGGACAAGAACTTAGTCTTTTTCACACGTGAATCCTCAGCACCTCAAACAGTGCCTGGGACATAGTATATACTCAAATACTTACTGAATTTGAAATACACCTTATTTTTGACATTTTGATCATTTATTTATTTAATAAATACAACTAAACTTTCCATTATGCCAGAATCTAAGCTCAGTGCTAGAGATACAAAGATCAAAAAAGAGTTCCTGTCAATTCCCTAGGCAGAGGGACTAACTGTAGGTTTCATGAGGATAGGAACCACGTCATCTTATTTGTTCAGTGTTGTGTCCCCAGGAATGCATAATATGTGTTTCAATAAATGTTTAATGAATTAAAGACACAGACTTATGAGGATATGATATAGTCTGGAAACTCTCAGTGGCTTAGTATTGCTGGAGTATAAATCAAGATGGTAAATTGCAGAATGGGGTGAGATCCTAAATTGTATAGTATGCCATCTAAAGATTTATTTTTCCTTTAGATAATAGATAGGCAAAGAATAATTTGGCCAGAATGGAAAAGTCAAATATTCTAGAAAAATTATTCTATGGCAGAATGTGGATTAATGAGGATCAAAATGAAGTGGAGAGATCAATAAAGAATAATATAGTCAGAACAGATATGATACGGGCCCAGTGTAAGTAGTGACATTAAGAATGACAGTGTTCAGCCTTATTGTGGAACAGAGAAAGGAAAAAAAAGAATGACGGAGAGGAGAGGATTCATGGTAGGAATATTTAGTGGGTAGAATTAATAGGACTTGATGACCATTTGAATGAAAGAGATAAAAGCAAAAAAAGTCTCCTGATTTTGGCAAATGTTCCTAGCCAGATTTTAAATCCTTGAAGATATAACCATCAAAAATTAATAGGTAAATCTGTTTAGAAGCTTGGTACTTAAGAATACATTTCTAAAGATCCTTCAGTTTTCATTAAATAGGACCCTGGGTCTAAAATATTCATCAAATTGAGAAAAGGGTATTTAATTAAAAGGGGATCAAATTAATATCATAAATAATATCTACATATATTCTAAATTGACCTTAGTAAATTGCAAAGGATCTTTAAAGTCTCTATAGAATCATAGTCAATAATTTGGAAGAAACCTTGGACGTCCATTGTCTATTTCCAAATCAGTGTTTGAATCTCTCTGGATATGGGACAAAAAGAAATAGGTGACTAGAGTTAATTCAACCAGTTAAAAAACTTAATCTTGGATTACATGAGATGGCTGCTGCTATTTCCTATTAAAGTTTTAAAATTGACTTTTAAAAGAGCAGTTTAAATACTGTTATCCAAAACTGGACACTATGTGCTTATTTGTGATATTTCATAATTTATGTTCAACCCTCTAATTTTGTTTGGCTCAGAAACTCAAGTCAAGGAATCTTTTGAAGAAAAACAACAGTTGTTCCCCAGCTGGACCATCTAATTTAAAATCAAACATTAGTAGTCAGCAAGTACTACTTGAACACAGCTATGCCTTTAGGAATCCTATGGAGGCAAAAAAGAGGATCATTAAACTGGAAAAAGAAATAGCAAGCTTAAGAAGAAAAATGAAAACTTGCCTACAAAAGGAACGCAGAGCAACTCGAAGATGGATCAAAGCCACGTGTTTGGTAAAGAATTTAGAAGCAAATAGTGTATTACCTAAAGGTACATCAGAACACATGTTACCAACTGCCTTAAGCAGTCTTCCTTTGGAAGATTTTAAGATCCTTGAACAAGATCAACAAGATAAAACACTGCTAAGTCTAAATCTAAAACAGACCAAGAGTACCTTCATTTAAATTTAGCTTGCACAGAGCTTGATGCCTATCCTTCATTCTTTTCAGAAGTAAAGATAATTATGGCACTTATGCCAAAATTCATTATTTAATAAAGTTTTACTTGAAGTAACATTACTGCATAATTTGTGAAGACTTGATTACAAAAGAATAAAAAACTTCATATGGAAATTTTATTTGAAAATGAGTGGAAGTGCCTTACATTAGAATTACGGACTTAAAAATTTTGCTAATAAATTGTATGTTTGAAAGGTGTTTTTTGTTTTTGTCTTTTTAAACTACTGTTAAAAGAACAGCTTATGATAAGTAATATGTTTAACTTACATTAGAGAAGAATTTTTTCCTGTACCAAAGTTGGCATATTGCATTCTAAATAAGATGCTAAATAAGAGTTAACCAACATTCAACATGACCTTAAAACTGCTGGCTTTTGTATTAATTAAATTATAATTGGCACTGTGATTTGAAAAATGTATAGAAAAAAAGGTACAGGGCAAGTTTTTAAATTAAAACTTTCTATATTTTGTTTTACCAGTAAAAGTGAGCTTATCATGGCCTCTCTCATAAGAATATTAGATTTTAAAATAGGTTGTAAAATATTTTGAAAATATTTGAATGTGAAGTACGATTGAGTCATCCAAACTAGGTAAGGCCTCAAGTACTTTAAACTAGTAAAATCTAGTAGCTGATAATATTCACCTAAGTAAGTGTTGTGAAATAATTCAGAGTTCAGGACCTAGCTTAGATAAATGTATACTACTCTTTTTCTCATAATAAAAATCTTACATTTCCAACTTCAAAATTGGTGCTTCCATATTTGTTGATAAGCAGAACTCCTAAGGTTTTTTGTTTTCTTTTTAACTACTTTCCAAATGCATACTATACCTCAGAAATAGTATATCAATATAGTGGGCTTTTTTTTTCCTCTTCATAAACCCACAGTAAAATTTAATCACAGGAAACTACTTATATCTTAACACTTTGTATTGATAACTTAAAATGGCATCAGTTTATCTTAGACATCAGCTTGCTTTTTATCTCCTTTTTTAGTGAGTGAAATAGAGCAACTAGCATGCCTGTGTTCCCAGCTACTTGGGAGGCTAAGGTGGGAAGATCAATTGAACCTAGGAGGTTGAGGCTATAGTGAGCTGTGATTGCACGACTGCACTCTAGCCTGGGCAATGGAGTGAGACTCCTGTCTCTAAAACAGCAACAACAAAAATAAAGCAACCATAGTGCATAAGGGAAATTAAATGTTCCCTATAGAAATATGTGTATGTCTGTGATAGTGGTATGCAAATGCTAATTATTTTACAAAATAAAAGTTCAGAACTATTCTTATCATTGCCACTTGAACAATTAAAGGGTTTGCTTTATTTCACTAATGTTTAATAGGAACCCTTTGCTTCAGTTTTGTTGAAATCATGTAAAAATTTGTTAATAGAGAATCAAGTTATTTAACTCAACTTATTTAATTCAAGCTTGTGATACTAACATACAAAGGTAGCATAAACCAAGTCATAAATTGCTGTAATCTTTCCTGTAAAGTAATAGCTACTTCATGATTTTTTTAAAAATTCCATTTTTTTGCTATTTAGGATTGCATTTGCTTGGCTCCTAGTAACAATTCTTTTACAGTATTAGCACTCTCTTTACTAAGGAATGCCTCCCAAGGAAATGCAAAGGTAGGAAAAGTCTCTTAGAATGCCCATGAGGTATTTAAAACAGATATTTATGAAAATCTTTTTGTGAATGTTATAAGTCTTGCTAGTTATTTTATCTTTATCTTAAGTATTAGATGTAGTTCCTTGGAATTGTCATTACATATTTATTTTTTTCTAGTATGGTTTCAAATAACTTTTTGCCAACATATAATCATCATCAAACATTCACTGACCATATCTATTTTATAACTCAAAATAAGTTGGACAAATAATCATTTTAATAAAAACTATTTTTTCCAAGTATAACCACTGTCATGTGGTTCACCCTTCACCCCAGATACAAAACACTTATTTATGTAGCCCAGTTCCCATCTACAGTAATACCTTGAAACCTTAATAAATTTTAAAAATCATAAAAATAAAATATTGTAAAATACAACAACTTTTGGACAAGGTTACTTCATCTTCATTCATTATTACCTGACAGTATTAAACTACTACTCAATAATTTTAGAGTAAACTTTTCTGTGTTTTCTCCGTCATTTTCATTGTACTGTCCTGACAACATGATCCAAACTCTTTGCATCAAATTGTTTTATTAACATACATTTGTCTACCTTAAAACTAGCTTTATTCACAGAGAAAAACCTAAAAGGAGTCTATTAAAATGCTGCTTTCAGTTTGATAGTTTTTTTTTAATCACTCTGACCATAAACTAACTGAAATTATAATGGTTTTTTTTTCCTCTCCCGGTCACAACACAGATCTTCTGTTCATTTGTTCTCTGTCTACTGGGCACCAACCTCTACAAAGAACCAGCCAAAGGCTAGGTACTTGATATAAAAAGGAATATGACATTATTTTCTGCCCTCAAGTTGCTCTATCTCCTGAAAGAAACAAGTAATATTTATAATACAATGTGATAAATGCTACAAAAGAAATAGCTGTAAAGTCCTTTGGTAAATGCTGTTGAATTGGAATTCAGTAAGAACTATAAACTGTAGACCTTTTTATAATCAAATGCTTTTGTCTTGAAACAAAACAGATTCCTCCTTATATTGACTTAGCAAAGGAGGTACAAGGACATTGGCATTTGACCTGAATTACGGTATTTTATTGAATGAGCTATAAGACAACATTTTTACCCTTTAAAATGAACACTGAACAAATGTGTTGTTAATGGTATCTTTGTTAAAAGGAAAACATAGCTATAAATAAAATACTACATCGAAATCCAGCACTGGAGTTCATTTGAAATTTGATATTTTGTGTAAAATAACAAACCTATTAACACAGATTTTTAAAATAACTCAGAATCATATAAAGCACTTTGGTACTTATTTGTTCTCTTTTCCCTTACATTCTGTGTGGTAGGTGGTATTATCTCTGATTTACACATGAAGACATCCTTGTTAATGCAATTTATTTATTCATTCGGGCATTTACTGTGTGCCAACTTGCACAAGGAATAGAAATGTCTGTGATCTAGATAGTTCTAGATTGAACATAGATTTTCTGCCAACAAATCCTCTCTGCTGTTCACATTATCCTTTGTTTAACATATGAACCAGGTTACTAAAATAGGATAAATCATGTGTCTTAAAATATGAAAATAGTAAAGTCTTTGAGGTCACTTGATCTTTTCTAAGTAGACTTTATAATATTGTGTTTTATCTCATTTCTCAATATTAGAATACGGGTAGATTTTAATTTTGCTATAATATAGGAAATGGTTCATCTTTGTACCAAAATATTGGATTCTTCTGATATTTAGACAGTTGGAAACTTTCTAAAATTGAGGATTTTGTAGTGTATACTAAATTAATTGCATATTCAAAAAAATGTATTCTGAGTATGGTGATATTAAACATTTTTCCCCAAGGAAATTACTGTCATGCCTGTTATTTCTAAAAAATGTACATAAATATTTCTGTGAAAGTTCTTTTACATTGACCCCCTGAAAGACTTCTGTGAAGTCCTTCTCCCTAAACTGAAGCAAATGGTAGAACAAAGATAATGTAAAGCCTTGAAGAGAAATTATTTTCATTTTTGTTGCTCACATTATATCTAAATGTACATTATAGTTTATTTGCACTGTTTCAGATAATAGGCAATCTAGACAAGATATATGAAGGGCTATGAAAATGGTAACAGTCTATCTCTATCCTGACCATAATTTGAGGCTCACACAAAAATTTATTTGCAGGCTAGGTACAGGAGTTCATGCCTGTAATCCCAGCATGTTGTGGGGCTAAGGCGGGTGGATCACTTAAGGCCAGGAGTTTAAGACCAGCCTGGGCAACTTAGCGAGACACCCATCTCTACAAAAATAATGAAATAAAAATTAGCCAGGCACAGAGGCATGTGGCTGTAGTCCCCTAGCTACTCAGGAGGCTGAGGCAGAAGGACTGCTTGAGCCCAGGAGTTCAAGGCTGCAGTGAACTCTGATCACACCACTGCACTTCATCCTGGGCAACAGAGTGCAACCCTGTCTCTTTAAAAAAAAAAAAAAAAAAAAGCATACATTATCAAAGCACTATCTTACTAACAAAAGGGAAAGATTGTGATATTTTATTAATTTCTTCTGATTAAAATATTGTTTTGGGCCGGGCGCGGTGGCTCACGCCTGTAATCCCAGCACTTTGGGAGGCCAAGGTGGGCGGATCACAAGGTCAGGAGTTCCAGACCAGCCTGGCCAACATAGTGAAACTCCGTCTCTGCTAAAAAAAAAATACAAAAAATAAGCCAGGCGTGGTGGTGGGTGCCTGTAATCCCAGCTACTCGGGAGGTGGAGGCAGGAGAATCGCTTGAACCAGGGAGGCAGAGGTTGCAGTGAGCCGAAATTGTGCCATTGCACTCCAGCCCGGGCAATAGTGTGAGACTGTCTAAAAAAAAAAAAAAAAAAAAAAATTGTTTCGAATACTGTAATTCAAAAAATGCTATCTTTTTTATTTTTATTTTTATTTTTTTGAGATGGATTTTCGCTCTGGTTGCCCAGGCTGGAGTGCAATGGCGCAATCTCGGCTCACCACAACCTCCACCTCCCGGGTTCAAGTGATTTTCCTGCCTCAGCCTCCTGAGTAGCAGGGATCACAGGCATGTGCCACCATGCCCAGCTAATTTTGTATTTTTAGTAGAGACATGGTTTCTCCATGTTGATCAGGCTGGTCTGGAACTCCCAACCTCAGGTGATCCGCCTGTCTTGGCCTCCCAAAGTGCTGGGATTATAGGTGTGAGCCACCGTACCCAGCCCAAAAAATACTATCTTAACACTCACTAAGAGACACTGATCAAACTAGGATGTGCCAGACAGACATGGTGTCCGTCCTCAAGGTTACTGGAAAACAGTATTCCATTTCTTTATTCCTGCCCTCATTGCTCCCCACCCTAAGGCCCTTTTAGAATGAGCTCAATCTAATACAACAAATCCATCTTCAAATTGCTCCCTAGTCTTTTAAAATCTATACTATAAACATTTAAAAAACAAAATATTCGGGTTTAATGTCAAGAAGGCACATACTGGTTGGATGCAGTGGCTCACACCTGTAATCCCAACACTTTGGAAGGCCAAGGCAAGAGGATCACTTACAGCCAGGAGTTTGGGACCAGTCTGGACAACACAGTGAGACCTCACCTCTATTTTTATATTAAAAATTTTTTAAAAGAGGTGTCTATTTCTCAGATGAATTTTCAGTTTAATAAATTATTTAGCAAACACTCCAAAATGTGTTATTTCTAACTCTTCTCCATTCTCTTGAACTTCCTATTTTCATGTTCTTTTTAACCACCAAACAAACCTTTACAAATTGCCCTTGTTTAGCTTAGTCACTGAGCAAACTCTTTGTCATCTTTCAATTCTTACCTTGGATGCTCCCCTCTCTTGTGTGACACCATCCCTAAACATACCAGAGTGACATAAGTGCTTTTCTCCTTGAGTCCTGTTTATATATGACTTGGATAAAGTCATCATCTTTTTATAATGTAATTGTCTACATGTCCATTTTCATCTGCTATGCTCCTTCACCACACATACACATGTGGTGTATGTGTGTTGGCACTCAAATCACTCAAATATTCGCACATTTCAGAAAATCTAAACCAATCCCTTTGAATTAGATTCAAAGGGATTGTAAATAAAATCTGATAATTTCCTATCACACAGTAAGTGCTTTTTGACATTAGGATAATTTTTGTGATTGGTATTGAATATAAATGTCTATCGTAGAAAAATCCAAACTTTATATCAAAGAGCACTTAACCATAAATGGGTATTTATATTGTGAAATTTAAAGATCAGCGCAACAATGAACTTTCAGTTTATTCTATGATTGCTATAGTAAGTCTCAAACTGCATGTTTTCTACAGGAAATAAATCTGATGAAGACAATTAACTGTTGGAACCATTTAAACAAATGTGTTTGTTTCTTAACTTCTTAGAGTCATTAATAATACACTCTAACTATCCCATGTAGAGACAACATTTCTCAACCTTAAATTTGATCACAGGTATCTTTTGAGTGGTAGGGATGCCTACTAATAACAAAGAATAACTACTATTAAGTTAAAAAATATAGTTTAGGAAATGCCTAACCAGAAATTTTCCATTGCCAGAAAATGGCTTCCAAAGTAAATAGAAAAACAAAGACTTTGTTGAAATTTTTAAGATTGATAGTCTATAAAAATTGTAACAGTAAAATCGTGATTTTTTAAAAGTATACAAGAGCCCCTCCCACTCCCTTTATCCTTGGAGATACATTCCAACACCCTCAGTGGATGCTTGAAACCCTGGAAAATACCAAACCCTATATATACTATTTTTTTCCAATTCCTATATACCTATGATAAAGCTTAATGTATAAATTAGGCACCGTAAGAGATTAGGAGGACTACCTAATAATAAAATAGAACAATTATAACAATATATTGTAATAGAACTAAAATAAGGGCACTGTGATACTGCAACAGTCCATCTGATAACTGCAATGGCTCCTAAGTGACTAACAAGAGAGTAATGTCTATTGCATGGATATGCTAGATAAACGGAGGATTCACATCCCAGGTGGGATGGAGCTGGATGGCATGAGATTTCATCATGCTACGTTGGCATGCAATTTAAAACTTATGAATATTTCTGGAATTTTCTTTTTAATATTTTCGGATTGTTACCGGTGGAAGGTGTCCAGGTTCTTGGTGTTTTGAACAAAGAACTGGACAAAACACACAAGCAAAGCAAGGAAAGAATGAAGCAACAAAAGCAGAGATTTACTGAAAACAAAAGTACGCGCCACAGGGTGGGAACCATCTGAGCATAGGGGCTCAAGGGCCTCCTTACAGAATTTTCTAGGGTTTAAATACCCTCTAGAGGTTTCCCATTGGTTACTTGGTGTACACCTTATGTAAATGTAAATGAAGTACTAGCGCACAATCGGTCTGATTGGTTGTGAAAAACAACCAATTAGAGGCTGAAGCAAAGTTAACAAAGTTACAATCCTATGCAAACGTCTGATTGGTTGCAGAAAGCTACCAAGCAGAGATACTTTCAATTTTCTATCTGCCACGCAAAAAAAAATAGGGGTTTGCAAAGGGCGTAGCTTCGGGTCCTTTTGTTACTTAGGTGTGGGAAGTTGGGGTTTTCCTTTTGATTTAGCTCTAGGAAGTCAGCATTAATCGGCCTTAGGTTCCCTGCCTCAATAGGAGACCCTATTCTCCTGCCTCAAGATCATGTTTAACCCTTGGTAACTGAAACTGCCTATTGCATATAAGAACTACTGTATTTTAATTATATTAATTCCTCTAAATTATTTTGGTCTTAAGCTATAATAACTTTTATGGAGAAAAACATCTATAATTGGTCACTGAAAAAAATAGAAGGGAAAATATTCATCTAAAGGGTCAGTTCACTGACACTACTATTTAATATGCATTTTTTAGCCAGATCTAATAGTCATGAGAAAATCATCCCTGACATCCAGGGACTGACCTGACACAGCTACACCACAGTGTTGGGAGATAGCTTGACATTCACAACTAGGCTATGATTTTCCTATCGAACACCAACTAATCAGAGAGGGTCACTCTGTGACTGTGGTGAAGCAAGGCAAAAAAAAGAAAAAAAAAAGACTAGTTTATAATTTTGTCTAAGCAGAGACAAAAACAATGCGACTGTGCAAACCACAAAACATTAGCTTTCATTATTAATAATTTTACCCAGTAGTCTGGTAACATTGATACTGGCCAGTCAGCTTGGTGAAATAATCCAAACATTTACCTATGCAGAACAGACTAAAACAAAAATAAAGTAGGCACATAATAAATTTCAGCATAAAGACCATATATGTATATTATCTAGTACAGGAAGCCCACTACTATTTAGTCCTACTTCACAGATTTGATTCTTAGTTAACTACTTAATTAGATGTCTTACCAAAGAAAATGACAAGCTGTCTTGGCATGTATTTTGAAATTTAAAATAATGTGAGCTTTTTTAAAGTAACTACTCTTGGGGATTAAAACACAATTGCATACTGTGTCTGAAATGGATTTGGCTCCTCTTCTTACACTGTCAGCAATTAACTGAAAAAATTGATAAATATTATGTAATTATCAGTTAGTTACTGTTAACCCAGGCAAACAAGTTAATTTCACATAAAACATGAAATCAGGCCGGGCGCTGTGGCTCACGCCATTAAACCCAGCACTTTGGGAGGCCGAGGTGGGTGGATCCCCTGAGGTCAGGAGTTCGAGACCAGCCGGGCCAACATGGCAAAACCCCGTCTCTACTAAAAATATAAAAATTAGCCGGGCGTGGTTGTGGCGCCTGTAATCCCAGCTACTCCGGAGGCTGGAGCAGGAGAATCGCTTAGAACCTGGGAGGCGGTGGTTGCAGTAAGCAGAGATCGTGCCACTGCACTCCAGCCTGGGCGGCAGAGAGAGACACTGTCTCGAAAAAAAAAAAAAAAGAAAAGAAAAGAAATCAGCCACGATTCAGATTTTTAATGCTAACAAGACGTTTTGCTTTCTAAATGCACACACCTTAAATATAAGGGGTGTGAGGACAGATATTTCCACAATCTAAGTGGTGTTATGACAATAATTACGAGAGCTCAGTAATAGAAACTATGTTTAACTTTACCTCGCTAGCAGCCAGGAGTCTAGCACATTATAGGTACTAAACAATGTTGTTTAGTACCTATAATGTGGTTTCGGAGAAGCAGTGCAAACGCAGCGGGCCAGGATGCCAGCAGTGCCTGCCCACGTGAGCTAGGCGACATCCCCCTAAGCGGCTGCGGCGCATGCCCACAGCGGGCGAGGCGCTAGAGGCGGAGGCGCCGGGAGGCGCGGGCTTTGCTACTGGGGTCTCGGCCTTGGCCGGCTGGACCTGACCCTAGGGCGGCTTGCGCAGCTGTCGGGACGTGACTGCGTTCAGCCGCGTCGGGCGTGCTTTCCAGACTTGCCCAAGTTCGGGTGCCCTAGCTGCCCCTTTGCAGCCGCTGGCCTACCCCGCCCGCGGGTGAGAAGGTTGCGACGGGAGGTGGGTGGAACTCGCCAGCGCCGGGACCGCGGATTGGGTGCCTCGGCTTTCTCTTTTCCCCGTGGGCTCCGGCGTGATGCGCTGAAGCGGCCGGCAGCCGGCGGCCGGCCCTCACCGTCGGTCGGGTTGCGCTCTGCTTTTGCGGTGAGGCGTTGACCACGCCCATATGAATTGGAGCTCTCCGCCAGTAGGAGTTTCCGGAAGGAGTTTGAATTTTTGTGATTTTTATGCTTGTTTGGTCGGTGGAATATGTTGGGATTTATGTTTGCCTCTGAACAAGTGTCTTGCTCACATCGTAAATGACTTTCTCTCCGAAACGCTAAATATTCTCTCCCGCAGGAGCTCATATCCTTATTTTCCATGACAGATCTTAACGACAATATATGCAAAAGATATATAAAGATGATAACTAATATAGTTATACTGAGCCTGATCATTTGCATTTCGTTAGCTTTCTGGATTATATCAATGACTGCAAGCACCTATTATGGTAAGTCTGAGTGTTCTAAGTTGTTTTCTCTGTAATCTAGTCAGAGGAAATTAAAACCATACCATTGTGAAATCCAAAACTCATATCCTCTGAATGGTTATGAATGGTTGTGTTTACTTAACTTCCATAGCCTGATTTAACTTACTAACATGATAGTATAAACAATGCCTTTAATAAATGCTTGTTGTGATAATTCGAGTTATACCTATTTCTTTTTTTTTTTAATTTTTATTTTGTATAAGATAGGGGTCCCTCTGTGTTGCTAGGCTGGTCTCAAACCCCTAGGCTCAAGTGATCCTCCCACCTGTGTCTCCCAAAGTGCTGGCAATACAGGCCACCACTTCTGGACTAGTTACACCTATTTCAAAATGTCTTTATATTTTATGTAACTATTCCATCTGTCTTGGTAAAAGATAAGTGAGGTGAATATAGCTTTGTAAAGCAATTACAGTGATGCTTTTAATTTTGAATAAGAATATTAGTAATGGGCCAGGCGCGGTGGCTCACGCCTGTTATCCCAGCACTTTGGGAGGCCGAGGCGGGCAAATAACCTGAGGTCGGGAGTTCAAGACCAGCCTGGCCAACATGGTGAAACCCCAGCTCTACTAAAACTAGAAAAAAGCTGTAATCCCAGCTACTCGGGAGATTGAGGCAGGAGAATCACTTGAACCCTGGAGGCGGAGGTTGCAGTGAACCAAGATTGAGCCACTGCACTCCAGCCTGGGCCACAGAGCGAGAATCCGTCTCAAAAAAAAAAAAAGTAGTAATGTAGTTTATCAGTTTCACATGTTCTGTAAAAATAATAAGAATTAAAAACGGTATACTATTTACATTTGGAGAGCTGAAGGACTTATCTGCCATTTGGTTGCTTCAAAAGAATAGACTCCTTTTAAAGCCTAAAGCTACATTGCTTAAATATAAGGTACTCTGGACTCAGATCTTTAAAGTTTTAAAGGTGCTTTAGAGCGTAAGCCTCCGTTTACACAAACTTCCTTCTCCTATGAAAACAAAATACTGGTCAGTTTACAACAAGGGAAAAATGAAAAGGAGAATGAGAATGCTTGTATCGTAAGGGATTGCCATTTCAGATTGTAGGCTTTTTGCAAAGAGACATGTGAATAGTTGGAAAGGGTTCTCCAGGCTACAGAAGCTCTCAGTGCAGTTCGTTCATAATGATTCACAGTGGGGCATCAGAGTTTTAGGGGAGGGGTGTAAGAAAAGATTCTTGTTAGTGACAGTATTTACTATGACTTGAACTAAATAGAATAAATCAGGATTTGTAAACTGAAATATCCCTCTGGGGCCAGTCACCTAATGCAAATGAATCTGTGTACGTTTTTGTGTATTAGACCTGTGGTAATAGTTTTCATTTCCAGAAATAGGATATTTCTCATCTTTTGTTGAATGCTTGGGCCCTCTTTGTCTTTCATTTCCCCTTTATTTTTCTGAGACGGAGTTTCGCTCTTTTTGCCCAGGCTGGAGTACAGTGGCACGATCTCAGCTCACTGCAACCTCTGCCTTCTGGTTTCTCCTGCCTCAGCCTCCCAAGTAGCTGGGATTACAGGTGCCTGCCACCATGCCTGGCTAATTTTTGTATTTGTAGTAGAGACAGGGTTTCATCATGTTGGCCAGGCTGGGTCTCGAACTCCTGACCTCAGGATCCTCCTGCCTTGGCCTCCCAAAGTGCTGGGATTACAGGCATGAGCCACTGCGCCCGGCCCATTTTCTCATTTTTGATAGAAACATAGATACAAGCAGTGGTTCACAGTTTTCTTTACCATAAGGAAATCACTTTGCCTTGGCGTTTAGGAGCCTATCAGGAGTGGTGGGAACTTTAAATGGGAAAGCCATGGCCTGTTTAAAGGAGGGCACCTCTCTTTACCTTCAGTCAATTCTGCCATGTTGGCCAGAACTTCCCAATTTTAAAACAGAAGCCAAGAATCTGGATTTTTATATGATATCTCCTAATCTTTAAATATTGACTAAAATTATTTGAAAACACTCTGCTAGCCAAACATCTGTGAGCTGGATGCAGCCTCTGGAATAATCAATTTCTAACCATTGAATGAGGTGTCTGTCCTCTGACAGGCAGAGAGGAGTAAGATCCTGTTACAAAAAGAGTTCGTTCTAGGTAGTCCTTGAAATTTAATACGTGCCCCCTTTAAAAAAAATGAACCAGAGGTTCATTTTAAATATCTAGATATCCATTATTATCATAAATAGCAGTAAAAGGTTTTCAAAACTTGGACATAACCTATTTGGCCATTCTCCAGTAAGACTGTTTCTCTGAAAATATGCATGCATGTCTCAACATAAATACAGTCATGCTCCGCCTAACAATGTTTTCGTCAATGACAGACCACACATACAACATGTTCCCATAAGATTATAATACCATATTTTTACTCTACTTTTTCTATGTTTAGATACACAAATACGTTATAATTGCCTGTAGTATTCAGTACAGTAACATGCTTTACAGGTTTCTAGCCTAGGACCAATAGGCTATAGCATATAGCTTAAGTGTGTAGTAGGCTCTACCATCTAGGTGTGTGTAAGTACAGTCTGATGTTTGCATAACCATGAAATCACCTAAGGATGCATTTCTCAGAACATATCCCTATCTTTAAGTGATGCATGACTATATATTTCTTTGGTGACTTCATCTTGGTGTTTGTACTTATGACAGTATTTTAGTCCAAAAGCAGTAACGGAAGTTTACTGCCAAAACTAACCTGTGCAGACTTCACACAATTTGTGCTCCACCTTTATAATTTTTCAGGTAACTTACGACCTATTTCTCCATGGCGTTGGCTGTTTTCTGTTGTTGTTCCTGTTCTGATCGTCTCTAATGGCCTTAAAAAGAAAAGTCTAGATCACAGTGGGGCTCTAGGAGGTATGTTTTTATTTTGAATGTTTACGGTAACTACTAAGTGCTTGCTTATATAATTTAAATTTATGTTTTCTAAATTCTGAATATATGAGACTGACTACAAATCACAGTTATATATTTTAGACAATGATAAAGTTACATCTTGCTCAGCATTCCTATTGTCAAAATTTCAGAAACTAAAGTACACTTTTAGTGTAACATACAAATTAAACTCTGTGATTGATACAAAGTAGATTAATAGGATAGATGAACCTTGACTATTCTGCTCCTTTAGTTTGATTAGTCTTCTACCAGCAGAAACACTGGCGCACTCCTCCTAGATGTAAAATAGAGCATTTGGAGAGAATAACTTTTGGAAATTGCTGTTAGTAATCTCAAAACAGAGCAGTCCAAACTTAGTGTTCTGGATTAATTTTCCAAAACTGAGTTGAGAACAGGATAGGTATTCATTCTTTTAGCAATTTTTTTTTTCCCGAGACAGTCTTGCTCTGTTGCCCAGGCTGGAGTGCAGTGGCATGATCGGCTCACTGCAACCTCCTCCTCCTGGATTCAAGTGATTCTTGTGCCTCAGCCTCTGAGTAGAGACTACAGGCGTGTGCCACCATGCCCGGCTAATTTTTTCTGGTATTTTTATTAGAGACAGGGTTTCGCCATGTTGACCAGGCCGGTCTCGAGCTCCTGGCCTCAAGTGATCACCTGCCTGGGCCTCCCAAAGTGCTGGGATTACAGGTATGAGCCACCATGCCTGACCCCTCTTTTAGCAAATTTTTATTGAACACTTACTAGTATGTACTACTGTTCTAAAAACTTGGGATAGATCTGTAAACAAAAAGAACATGGTGTCAGTTCTCATGGAACTTATATTCTTTAGGGCAGATAGATAATAAATAAAATATATAAAACTGTTCAGGTAATGATGAAGTTTATGAGAAAAATGAAAAGATAATTGTAAAGTGTGTACGTTGGAAGATGTAGTGCATTCTTCTGTAAATGGTGTCAGGTGCTTTTCTCTACGGAGGTCATTTTGCACTGGTATCTGAAGAAGCTAGCAATGAGATCTGACAGAATCATGTTCCAGGCTGACAGAATAACAAGTGCAAAAGTCCAGATATTTTAGAGGCTTATTTGAGAGTAAGAATAATAAGGCTCATTTGACTAGAAAATAGTAACGATAGGAAAAGAAGTGAGAGATAAAATTGAATAAACTCTAGCAATGTGCTCTCATGGTCCTATGGTTTTGTCAGTTTTGCAAAGGTCAAAACTTTTGTACTCTTTTTCTTAAAGAGGGAACCCCAAATTATATAAACTTTGGGCTCCACAAGGCCTGGATCTCCCCCTTATTTCATTTTTAGGGCATAGAGAGAATTAAATGCGATAATTTAAAGTCCTTACCTCATTGCCTGGACACATAGCCAACATTTATTCAGTGCTTGTAACTATTATTATTAGTCAGAGTTCTTCAAAATCATGCCAATTCTCTTCATAATTAAGAAATACTGTTTAAGTTATATTGTGAGATTTCTTTTCCTTTTGTGGGGTAATTGAGAATTAAAGTTAACTAGACATACTGATATTTTTATATGAATTTTATTTTACCATATAATCAATAAGTATTAGGAGTGGTTATATTTTATCTATTTAACAAATGCTTATGTCACACTTTCTATGTACCAGCCACTGCTGTTAGCACTTTGGTAGTATTAAATCATTTATAACATAATTTGAACAATCTCTGCTTAAATATAATAACATGGACTTATGCTTTGCCAAAAAAAGTTCTTTCTGGGCTGGTCGCGGTGGCTCACACCTGTAATCCCAGCACTTTGGGAAGCCAAGGCAGAAGGATCACTCGAGTCCAGGAGTTTGAGACCAGCCTGGACAGCACAATGAGACTTCACCTCTACAAAAAAAAAAAAAAAAAAATTAGCCTGGCGTGGTAGTGCACACCTGTAGTCCCAACTACACAGGAGGCTGATCGTGCCACTTCAGTCAGCTTGGGAAACAGAGTGAGACCCTGTGTCAAAAAGAAAAAAAAAAAAGCTCTCAGATATCATTGCCTTGGAATTTATTATTCTTATAGAAAAAAAGGTCAAGTCCTTCTTGAAATTCTGTCTTCCTTGGGCTTCTGTGCTGTATATTGTCCTGCTTCTCTGACTTTTACGATCTCTACTGTTGTTTCTTTCCTGCTGCTAGAAGAGCTGCCTTCTAGCCCTTGGACATCTACTCCTCTCCTATGTTGATTAGAATTAAAAGATATGAAACCTAACACTGCCACCTGTTATCAGTGCAAACTTGGGCATGCTGCCTAACTCCTAGGAGACTCACTTTCTTAATCTCTTATGAAATACCTCCAATAGTAATATCTTATGGACTTATTGGTAAAGCTCAAACAAGATATTATATGAGGCAACACATCTTTGTAAACTATACAAAAATGTTCATTGTTAGTGATTATGTAATTTCAACCATATTTTTATACGTGAATGACTATTAAATTGGCATTGCCACAAACATTTCTTTCTTTCTCCGTACCTCTGCTCACGTTACTTCTCCCCCTCAACCTCTCTCCTACCTCATTATATATGCTGATTGTTATTATTATTATCATCTGCATTAATAGAGAAGTATATAGAGAGGTTTGAAGGATGAAGAGACAGTTCCGGGCAGAAAACAATGAAAAGTGCAGAAAACTGAAACTAACACTTGCAGAATAAAATTAAATGAAGTATTCTCACTTAAAAAGTTTCTGGTTCTAGGCTTCTTAGTGCTTAATGAAGTATTCTTATTGAATAGGATTCAAATCTCATGAAGTCATTTATTTGCTGCCAGCCCTTAGAGTTGGAAATGATCAAATGTAGTAGTAGATGGAAGCGTGTCCTTAACTTGCTTTCAGTAGTAACTGATAGTTCTAAAGTCAGGTAGCAAAAATATAATATGCATGTTTCTAAAAATTATCCTGGTGCTATAACATGCCACTTGATCTGCTTGAGCATAAAGGAAATCTGCTAGATTATAAACTCCTTGAGGACAAAGAGTATCTTATGCTTCTGTGTCCCATGTTTCTTTGAATAGTGCTAGATACATAATAGATGATTAGGAATAGATGTAGTCTGATTTTTAAAAACCTTTGCTTTTTTCCTAATTATTTCATTCTATGAACTGTTTATCTTTTCTTCTTTTTTTGTAAAAAAAAAAAAAATTATGGCCAGGTATGGTGGCTCACACCTGTAATCCCAGCACTTAGGGAGGCCAAAGCAGGCAGATCACTTGAGCCCAGGAGTTTGAGACCAGCCTAGGCAACGTGGTGAAACCTCGTCTCTACTAAAAATACAAATATTAGCCAGGCATGGTGACAGGTGCCTGTAATCCCAGGTACTTGGGAGGCTGAGGCAGGAGAACTGCTTGAACCCAGGAGGCAGAGGCTGCAGTGAGCTGAGATCATGCTGCTGCACTCAAGCCTGGGTGACAGAGCGAGACCCTGTCCCAAAAAAAAAATTTTTTTTTAGAGGCAGGGTCTCGCTCTATCACCCAGGCTGTAGTGCAGTGATGCAACCATAGCTTAGTGCAGCCTTGAATTCCTGGGCTCGAGCAGTTCGCCTGCCTCAGCTTCCTGGGTAGTAGCGACTACAGGCACGCGCCGCCACACCCAGCTTTTCTTACTGTTTGGAACTTTTTGTTTCCTTAAGGATAAAAAAAAATCTAATGCTGATTTAAAGTATATCATAGTAGTTGGGAATATTATCCTAGAGTATGACTGCAAGTCACTTAAACTCTCAGTGTTGTACTTGTCCTGTCTATAAAATGTGAAGGAATAATGGTATCTATAGCAATGAATTATCATGAAGTGTTATCCATGTAAAATGCTTAGCACAGCACTTGGCATACAAATATTTTATAGATGTTAGTTATTATTACTGTTTTCCTTCCACTACTGCTATTCACAGTGATATAGTTTGACCATGTCTCCACCCAAATCTCATCTTGAATTGTAGCTCCCATAATTCCCACATGTCAAGGGAGGGACCTGGTAGGAGGTAATTGAATCATGGGACAGGTCTTTCCCGTGCTGTTCTCATGATAGTGAATAAGTCTCACGAGAGCTGATGGTTTTGTAAAGGGGAGTTCACCTACACAAGCCTCCTTGCCTGCCGCTATGTAAGATGTGACTTTGCTCCTCATTTGCCTTTGGCCATGATTGTGAGGCCTCCCCAGCCATGTGGAACTGTGAGCCAGTTGAACCTCTTTTCTTTATAAATTACCCAGTTTCAGGTTTGTTTTTATTAGCAGCGTGACAGCAGACTAATTCACACAGTTATAAGAAATTTTACTTTGCTACATCATGACTTTAGTGTGTCTAGGATTTAGAAGTAAGAGTTACAGAACTTCCTCAGGATCTGGGTATTTAGAACCATTCATGACAGAAACATATACCTCAGTGTTAAGAGGATTAGGCAGGGGTTCAGTCACAGTCAGTCTCTAAGCTGCACACTGAAGTGGAGGGCTCTGGTCTCTTGGAGAGAGAGCGAGCATTGCCAGAATAAGGAGAGGGTCACATGAGGGGGATTTGTGGCAAAGTGTTTATGGAAGAGCACAGCAAGAGGGGGTGTTGTCAGGAAAGGCCACTGGTGGTGCTCTGTGTGGTTTCACAAGGGTGGCCTGACCTCTTTTTGGTCACTATACTTTGGGTCTGGTTTCAGTCTTTCTGAAGTAGAAGCGTCACTCTGTCATGTACCCAGAGTTGATTAGAGCCTAGAAAACTGGTTGAGTGTTGCTCATTGTCATAAAGGATTGCTATATGAGCCAGAATGCCACTTTATTAATCAGATAGAAGAACTACCAGGCAGAAGAACACAAACATCACTGTTCAGGCATGCCCTATTCTTGTAGTCAGGCCACTTGAGAAGTCAGATTATAATTAGAAGGCTGCTTTGGTGAGTACAAAGTCCGAGAAACAGTTATGCAAATCCACAAATCAAAGGTTCCCCTCCCTTGGACATGGTTCAAGAAGTCTGCCAACCTCTGGTTCTTTTGGCCTTCACTTTCTACATTTTGGGCTAGCCAAGTAAATTATTATAGAATATGTATGAAGCAATAGGTGAGCTTTGAGTTTATTAAATTACTATGAAATTCCAGTCCTGCCTTTCTCTTTTATGCCTCCTGGAGATTACCCAGGTCACCCTGGTTGGAATTTGGGGTATAACTCTACTCCCATTGTCAGAAATTTGTAGACAGTGTCATTTTACTCCCCCGATGCTATCTGTTAGGTACAGAATTTACCTGTTTTAGGCTCAGAAGGCAACCATAGTCCTCAAGTCTTCAAATTATTTGGGAGTACCCTATTGTCATATATATGAACCCCTTATCAATGATATTTAGAGATCTGCAGGATGGAGAGGTGGAAAAGATATGAACAGGAGATAGCAGTTACTAATCTAAAATGTAGACATAGGTAGGAGTTGCCAAAAGTTCCAAGCTATCTTTACACTGCATGAAAGAAACCATTCCCTCAAAGCTTGTCTTGTTCATTTCCTCAATCTGAAGCTGTCACCAACATGAACATTGATTGCTTCATGTGGTATTTTAAGGTGGCTGAAGTAAAAAGGATATAGATGCCATTTGTAACATCTCAGTGTAGGTTGTGTAGGGCTCTTCTACCTTGGGTTTGTTTAGAGACGGTGGAACAAATTGTTAACAGTGAATATTCATGAAGAGGAGGAGGGGAGACACTTTGACTTTCAGTTTGTATATTTCCATGTGTTTTGACTTTCCCCTTCAGTAGTTGCATACAACTTTTGTAATGTTTTAAAAATCAGTTGAAAAAACTTAAAGGTTGGATAACAATATTGTAATATTTATCATTATTATTGTTGAGCTTTTGCCACTGGAACTGTTGCTGTTATTAGTATCCATGATATTAGGTAACACTTATTAAGGACCTCTTACATCCTGGATAATATAATAAGCATATTACAAAAATTATCCCTGACTTTTTACAGCAAGCCGGTAAAGTCAGAATTCTGATTATTCTCATTTCACCAATGCAAAATTGAGACTTAAGGAGGTTAGGTAACTTATCCTAATCTTGAAGAGGTAAGTGAAGGAGCCAAAGTTTGAACTCTAGACTGTTCAACTCCAGAGCCGAAGCACTTTGTTATTATTAATACTTTATATCAAGTTACCCTGTTTCTGTACTCTCGATTAAAAGGTACCAAAGTTAAATACCAGTAATTGAGTATCTCTGGAAGGGTCAATGAGTAACTATCTCATTGGTTATGATATCTGAACTTTGAGCTAAGCAATGGAAAGGGTTATTATAGAAAAAGAAGGCCAGGTGCTGTGGCTCACTCCTGCAATCCCAGCACTTTAGGAGGCCAATGCTGGGCAGATTGCTTGAGCCCAGGAGTTTGAGACCAGCCTGGGCAATATAGTGAGACCCCATCTCTATTTCTAATTTTTTTAAATTAAGATAATTTTAAAAATATTATCTAAAATATTATCTTACATTCATATGGCATTGCTTGAAAGGAGATTAAAATATGGTAAAAAAAATGTGTACTCAAAATGGCATTCAGTTTACTGCTTGCTAAGAACTTAATTGGTAAAATGCAAATTGCTAGAAATGTACATTTCAGGTTATAATATAAAAATAATGGAAAAAATCCATTCTTTTTTCACAGCATTGATGTATGAATTGAATATAATTCTGTGTTTATATATGTTTCTTTCAGGGCTAGTCGTTGGATTTATCCTAACCATTGCAAATTTCAGCTTTTTTACCTCTTTGCTGATGTTTTTCTTGTCTTCTTCGAAACTCACTAAATGGAAGGGAGAAGTGAAGAAGCGTCTAGATTCAGAATATAAGGAAGGTAAAATTATGTTTGATATCATTCAAAATAGTAAACTTCATTTAATCCTAACATAAGGTTTTTTTTTGTTTTTGTTTTTGTTTTTGTTTTTGTTTTTGTTTTGAGACGGAGTCTCGCTCTGTTGCCCAGGCTGGAGTGCAGTGGCGCAATCTCGGCTCACTGTAAGCTCCGCCTCCCGGGTTCACACCATTCTCCTGGCTCAGCCTCCTGAGTAGCTGGGACTACAGGCGCCTGCAACCATGCCTGGCTAATTTTTTTGTATTTCTAGTAGAGACGGGGTTTCACCGTATTAGCCAGGATGGTCGCGATCTCCTGACCTCGTGATCCGCCTGCCTCGGCCTCCCAAAGTGCTGGGATTACAAGCGTGAGCCACTGTGCCCAGCCAACATAAGCTTTTAATCAGAATGTTGTTTAAACTGTCAAAACACATCAATTTTATATGAGAATTCCTTTAGTAGCCAAATTGAGTTTATAATTTATTTCACAACAATGGGAAATAACAGCAGAATTTTAGAAGCACTAGAGTCTATCATAATTTTTCCAGATTTGTTAATAACAGTATAAAATCTGGGCAAATGTACCATAACACTTTTACTGTTTTTAATTTTTTTTTGTTGTTTTTCTTTTCTTGAACTTTAAAACATAAACACCTATAACTGCATGGTTTTTCTTCTAAGGAGGAAGCATTTGTTTGTCCTTTTCATCTGTTTGTTTCCAGGTGGGCAAAGGAATTGGGTTCAGGTGTTCTGTAATGGAGCTGTACCCACAGAACTGGCCCTGCTGTACATGATAGAAAATGGCCCCGGGGAAATCCCAGTCGATTTTTCCAAGCAGTACTCCGCTTCCTGGATGTGTTTGTCTCTCTTGGCTGCACTGGCCTGCTCTGCTGGAGACACATGGGCTTCAGAAGTTGGCCCAGTTCTGAGTAAAAGTCCTCCAAGACTGATAACAACCTGGGAGAAAGTTCCAGTTGGTGAGTTTTTTCTTCTTTTTGACCCATTGGTAGACACAGTTGGTGAGTCTTGATTTGAGATTCTTTAAAAAAACCGAAAAACCTCTTGATGTAATGTATTTTAGAGCCTTTTAAGAACTTTATTTAGTCTCTTTAAATAATAATTGGAAAATTTCTGTCGACTATTAAATTGGTAATAATAAATAATATTTGCAGGAAATGTTAGCAAGACCTAGATAAGCAATACAGGAACATAGAGATTGATTTGCAAACATATCAGTAGGGAAGGAAAAGAGAGGGAACAATAGAATATTTATTGAGGGCCTGTTAGGATATCAGTGCTTTAAGATATATCTCAATTCTCCATTATCAACATTATCAACAACTACATAGGTTGAGCATCTCAAATCTGAAAATCCAAAATCCAAAATGCTCCAAAATCTCAAACTTTTTGAACACTGACATGATGCTCACAGGAAATGTTCATTGGAACATTTCAGATTTATGATTTTCAGATTCGGGATGTTCAACTGTTAAGTCTATATAATGCAAATATTCCAAACTCTGAAAAAATTTGAAATCCAAAACACTTCTGGTCTCAAGCAATTCGAGTAAAGAGAATACTCAACCTATACTGCTTCTTTTTGTCCTCTGATGCTTCTCTTCCTCTTCGTCCCCTTCTTTTCTTTCTACCCATCCTATCCCCCATCATCACCTTCTCCTCCTTTTTTTTCTCCTCTTCTTCATCATCATTGTAACAGCTAGCATATTTTAGATACCTACTACAGAGCACTATTCTAACTGCTTTACACAGATTGCCACTTAGTACTCCTAATAATCATATAAATTGGTTCTTTTATTATTTATATCTTATAAAGAAACTAAAGCACAAAGAAGTTAGATAAATTAACTACAGTCACATGGCTTAAGAGTAGCAGAATTGGGCCTGGCAAGGTGGCTCACGCCTGTCATCCCAACTACTAGAGAGGCTGAGGTGGGAGGATCACTTGAGCCTGGAGTTGGAGGCTGCAGTAGGCTATGATCACACCATTGTACTCTAGCCTGGTTGATAGAGCAAAACCTTGTCTCTGAAAAGAGAGAGAGAGAGAGAGAGAGAGAGAAGCAGAACCAAGATTGAAACCAGGCAGTCTGGCTTCATTGAACCATTCTGCTTCATTGCTTAAAATGTCAAGAGTTACCGAGGAGAAAATACTGTTTTCTAAATAGCTACAGTCTTTAGATTGCATTAAAGAGAATGCTTTCTTTAAATCAGTCTTGATTAGATAGGTACCTTGCTGTCCTTGCCTTTATGTGTTTGCTGATTATTAACCGGATGATTTTCTGCATGTTTCTTCTTCAGGTACCAATGGAGGAGTTACAGTGGTGGGCCTTGTCTCCAGTCTCCTTGGTGGTACCTTTGTGGGCATTGCATACTTCCTCACACAGCTGATTTTTGTGAATGATTTAGACATTTCTGCCCCGCAGTGGCCAATTATTGCATTTGGTGGTTTAGCTGGATTACTAGGATCAATTGTGGACTCATACTTAGGGGCTACAATGCAGTATACTGGTAAGAACATCCCTTCATTCTTGCAACTTATTGGTGTGTTAAAGAAATAGGGAAAAGAAAGAAAAAAATGTTAACAATGAAAATAAATCCAAAGACACAGGGTGTTGAGGGACTAGAAATGATAGGGCAAAGTCTCTTTCACAATTTTGGTTTTCTTATTCTTTTGTATTAAATTAATTGAAAGAGAATTAGTCCCACGCAGCAATGATTAGAAGCCGTGTGGGGAAGATACAATAGTGCAGAGAACAGACGTTTTTGTGTGAGCCATTACCTAATCCCAGAAAAGCAAGACGTTTGGGATCAGATCATTTTAATACAATTCCTTCCATTCATTTTCCTATTCCATTTGAGGAGTAATTGTACAAATCTGACTGTACACGCCACCTACTTTCTTACTGAGGTATCATGCTTGCTATTCTTGCCCCTGAGTTTTTTGCTTCATTAAGATATATGGTCGATGTCTGGGCACGGTGGCTCACATCTATAATCCCAGCACTTTGGGAGGCCAAGGGGGGCAGATCACTGGAGGTCAGGAGTTCGAAACTAGCCTGGCCAACATGGTGAAACCCCATCTCTACTGAAAATACAAAAATTGTCTGGCATAGTGGCGCCTGCCTATAATCCCAGCTACTTGGGAGGCTGAGGCAGGAGAATTGCATGAACCTGGGAGGCGGAGATTGCAGTGAGCCGAGATCATGCCACTGCACTATAGCCTGGGCAACAGAGCAAGACTCTATCTCAAAAAAAAAGAAAAAAGATATATGGTAGAGTGGTAGATATTTTTCTCAAAATTTTCTGTGCTTTGTTTCTAAGGCTCTCCCATCCTATCAGTGTACTCACATATTCTGTTAGGTGTGTATTTGCTCCACACTCTTATCAACCATGTTTCTCCTTTGATTGACATCAGGAAGAGGTTGGAAGGCTAGAGAAGGGTTCTCTCAGTATAGTCCTCCCAGCACTCTTCATGCCTCAGAAAATCTATGTGCCCTTCCTCCCCCTCCCCATCAGTCAGAATATTTGTTCTCCATTTTGTTAGTCTCATTTAGATTTTAAGGACGAAGTAATCTGATCTTAATTCTCACTAAAGGGTCAATAACTCTACACGCACACACAGACAGTAAACATGTTTTTTAAAGAGTGTAGGTTTTATTCTAAATTGGGTTCTAACTGGGGAAGTTCCTGATTGCATTGAGTGGGTTGAAAAGAAATGCATGCAGTAGGGGAGATTTTGTAAATCTTCGTGTGCCTCCTTTGTGCCAGCCCCATGCTCAACCCTGCGTTTACAGTACTGTGGCCACAGACATGATCCCTACTCCCAAGGACATCATAGATCAGTCTTGGAGGGGAACCACTGGGAAGGCAGGCCCAACCTGCCAGTTTCATGCCCTCTCTGCTTTTCATGTTCTCTCTTCCACTTCTGAAGCAATTCCAGAGGTATTGACAGAAAATTACTGAGAACCCATTTATTCAAAGAGGCCATTTGTAATCAAGGGTCCTATGTCTCTCATCATATAAATGATCCATTAAAGTCATTTAGCAAGTCACTTAGAACCTTTCAAAGATTGTCTCCTTTGGAGGAAAAAGCCTATTTTGTTCTTTTTTTAAAATCAGGTACATGTACCCTAGAACTTAAAGTATAATAAAAAAAAGAAAAAAAAAGAAAGAAAAGAAAAAAAATCAAGTCATTTGGGTTTTCTATCTCACTTGCTTCTTTTTCCATTCCAGGGTTGGATGAAAGCACTGGCATGGTGGTCAACAGCCCAACAAATAAGGCAAAGCACATAGCAGGGAAACCCATTCTTGATAACAACGCAGTGAATCTGTTTTCTTCTGTTTTTATTGCCCTCTTGCTCCCAACTGCTGCTTGGGGTTTTTGGCCCAGGGGGTGAACTTTATTTCATTTCCACAGGTTGAAACTGGTGAGTCCAGCTAAATTTGCAATTCCAACTTTCATCCTAAGAATAATAACTGTAATGGCAAAGCAGAAATGCCAGTTCCTCCTGTATTCCATTGAGATGGGATTTCACATTTTCCTCTCATCAACTCCCCTGTAACAGCTAGCGTCTTTCTAGTGAAAGAGAAGAATTCCTAGAACTTATGCATTTTTTTTCTGCTGAATGGAAGTCTTGAGCAATGAAGCTATATTGTCCCTACATATTACTATATATTGAACTGAAAGTTCTTACATAATCAATGTCAAGTTTTGTCTTATTTTGTTTTGTTTGTTTAAACCAGTGTAGGAAATAAAAGTGATGATATTTAAAATAGTTCTCAGTTGAAGCAGAGAAATGCCACTGTGCTAGTTGCCCAAATGTTGTGTCTATTTTAAATTGTTTAAGCTGATGTGTATGGGAGCCTAAACAAGTGTAGTATCCTGAACTTCTCCCATTAATTGCTATTCACAATTGGGAAAAGTGTGGAGATTGGTTCCTAGTGAGTTTTGTGGCCTACTCCACATTTGTTCTTCCTTCCTCAGGGTTAGTGATGAAAAAAAGTAAATATCTTTTTCATATGTCCATTAGAATGTATGAAAAAAATCATTTTAACTAAAAGCAAAAGAATTTTATCTTATATCTAAAAAATGTATAACTTACTATATGTTTCAGTTGCTCTCTGAACAAAAATTATCTTCAATTTAATATGTGGAATGTGTTTTCTAGCTTTCTTTGAATTATGTATGGCAACCTGGTTTAGCACTGGCATCCTGAACAGTTAAGAGTCACTGGGAAATTATTGTATTTCTTTATAAATTTACTATCATATCAATTGCTGGAAAATGCTATGATTTTTCTATTATTACCTTCTAAGTTGTATTCTCTCTTACACTGTAGCCTCAACTAAGGCAATTCTGCTGTTTGTTCTTCACTATGATTTACTGTGTGCCAAAGGAGTTTTGACAGGATACAGAGTATTTTACTAAAAGTATTTTTAAATGTTTCTCATGTGATTTCTGTACCTTCTTCCTCCTGCCCCTTTTGCTTTTTTAAAGAAACTGGGGAAGGATTTATGAATACACCACCACCAGAGTGGATAATGCTTAGAATTCTTTATTGGTGGCCATACTATGGTGATGATCTAGAACTGACTTACTTCAGGACAGAATTAAAAACAATCACACCCTTAACCTTTAAGCCAGTCAGATCAGAGGGTTGCAACAATTGGGTTAAACTTTGGGTATACATTGGAAGCACCAGGGCATGTTTGCTTTTTTTGTTTATGTGTTTGTTTTTTGAGACAGAGTCTCACACTGTGGCCCGGGCTGGACTCCAGCACAGTGGCATGATCTCAGCTCCGCCTCCTGGGTTCACGTGATTCTCATGCCTCAGCCTCCCAAGTAGCTGGGATCACAGGCGTGCACCATCACGCCCGGCTAATTTTTGTATTTTCAGTAGAGAGAGGGTTTCGCCACGTTGGCTAGGCTGGTCTCGAACTCCTGACCTCAAGTGATTTGCCCATCTCAGCCTCCCAAAGATCTATTACAAGATGTGAGCCACTGTGCCCAGCCACCAGGGCATGTTTTTTAAAAAGTACTGATGTCTGGGTTTCACACTGCAAAATTCTGATTTATCTGATCTAAGGTACAGCCTGGATATTGAGACTTTTTAAAGCTCTGACTGTACATTGAATCATCATGTAAGGAGTTTTTAAAACATTGTTGCCAGGGCCCCTTTCTAGACCAAGTCAGTCAGAATGTTGGACAATGAGGCCCACGTTTAAAGCTCTGACTGTACATTGAATCATCATGTAAGGAGTTTTTAAAACATTGTTTCCAGGGCCCCTTTCTAGACCAAGTCAGTCAGAATGTTGGACAATGAGGCCCATGCGTGGGTATTTTTACAAAGCTCTCTGGGAGATTCTAATGCTTAACCAAATTGAGAAGCACTGAATAAGAATATCCTGGGCCGGGCGCACTGGCTCATGCCTGTAATCCCAGCATTTTGGAAGGCCGAGGTGGGTGGATCACTTGAGGTCAGGAGTTCGAGGCCAGCCTGGCCAACATGGTGAAACACCGTCTCTACTAAAAATACAAAAAATTAGGTGTGGTGGCGCGTGCCTGTATTCCTAGCCACTCAGGAGGCTGAGGCGGGAGAATCGCTGGAACCTGGGAGGTGGAGGTTGCAGTGAGCCAAGATTGCACCACTGTACTCCAGCCTGGGCAACAGAGGGAGACTCCATCTCAAAAAAAAAAAAAAAAAAAAAGAGTATTCTAAGCACTAGAACTACATAAGAATGTCTTAAAGCACTGTATCTAAGCACTTGAAAAGAATGGGACTTTTCAGTTTTAGGGAGATAACTATTAGCAACCACACAATATGTTATCTTTATGGATGAATAACTTCTGGTAATGACACAGTGTCTTACAGCTACATCACTTATAAAATCATGTGTCAGTTTTCACACAGCCTGCACATCGTTCTGACATGCCCTTTTTTTTCCCTGGAGATTTATCCTCATGACATACAAGGGGACAAAAATATTTATTGGGACTGTCTTTGAATTTAGCAGAATCACTGTATCATTAACAGTTTGGGGAAGTACTGCTTTGCAATCCTTTATTTGAAAACTTAGGTCTAGTTGTGTTTTGCATCAAAATTTTTGAGTTATTCAAAAACTAATAGGATCTGTGTAAAATATTTCACTCAAAACTACTAAAAAAAGTCTGGGATGGCAGCTCATTATCAAATATACTCCTATTTTTGTGGTGATTTATGAACATCCCCACTAAGTATAACTAAAGATCATAAAGAGCCTCAGATCAAGTTTGGTCAGGTTTTGTCACCAAGCTTTGTAAATAAACTGGTTTTCATAGCTTTTTGGAGATGAGAATTGAGGATAAGAAATTGTGTCTCTGTCCTTTGTTTGTTTGTTTGTTAAGTCTTACATGTATTTTACTGTAACATCTTTTGAATTGGATATTTAACTAATTCAACATATTTTTCCTCTTTGCAGAATGGGCAGTTCATGTTAAAATCAGTCTTCATGGAAAGAGCTCTATGTAACAGTATAATAAAACTGCCTACCTAGCAGCATAAAGGTGTACTGTTTCTTATCATACTGTTCCATGATAGAAGAGAGCAGATATATGTGGCTTGGGGCAGCTCCTGAAGAAGACTTCCAGGAGTAGCATGTTGAAAACTCATTAAATGGAGCCACCAAGAGACCAAAGAATTGATACAGCGGGTCATTCTATTATTAGCTTTTCTCATTACTTGAGTTATCTGTTTCTCATATATATCTTTCCTGTTTCTAGCTGCTGTACACATAGGATGCTGCCTGCAGAAATAGCAGCCCCGCCCCAATTAGATAAAGGACTAGTATAGAGAAAAAGCATGTGAAATGATGTTTTAAACTTTGCCGCATACCTGTGATATGAACAGCTGCTGCCTGTTAGGCACAGTGGGTATACTAGGGCCCAATCATCTGATCTTCCTGAAGTTTTATCTAATGTTCCCAGTGCTATCACAATGAGAATGATCTATACTAGCCACCAGATCTCAGGTGAATTGTGGTGTGCTTTAAAAATGAAAACACAGCCGGACGAGGTGGCTTATGCCTGTAATCCTAACACTTTGGGAGGCCGAGGCGGGCAGATCACGAGGTCAGGAGTTCAAGACCAGCCTGGCCAACACAGTGAAACCCCGTCTCTTAGCTGGGCATGGTGGCGCATGCCTGTAGTCCCAGCTATTCAGGAGGCTGAGGCGTGAGAATCACTTGAACCCAGGAGGCAGAGGTTTCAGTGAGCAGAGAGTGTGCCACCGCACTCCAGCCTGGGTGACAGAGCGAGACTCCATCTTGAAAAAAAAAGGAAAACACAATTATGTGGCTTAATTATTTAATCTCCTTTATGGAGTATCTGTTTTTATAAGTCCAAGTGGTTCTTGATATTTTTAAAATACTTAAGCATTCAATATGTATTCATTGAATTAAGTTGTTTGACTCTAATCATTGTTTCTTTTAAGAATGACTGGAAGGTGATAATCAGCACCATATTCCTGGAGGAAAATACAAAATGAAAAACCAGTTTGGCTACCTGAATTTCTGAGAACTGGAATGTTTCCAGCATTTTTCAATCATGCAAAACAATATTAATGGTTTTGAAACTAATGAGCCAGGAAATTATTGAAGAAGTGAAGGAGTGGCAGGGCGAGGCTTGAAATTATTTTCCCTGACAAGACTTAACTCTCCATTTATCATAACTGCCCTCTTCAAAAAAAAAATTTTTTTTTGTAGATCTAATCGTGAATCTAGACAAGATTTATTTTTATTTATTTTTTATTTTTTTGAGACAGGGTCTTACCCTATTGCCCAGGCTGGAGTGCAGTGGCACAATCATAGCTCACTGCAGCTTCAACTTCCTCAGCTCAAGTCATCCTCCCGCCTCAGCCCCCAAGTAGCTGGGACTACAGACTTGCACTACTACACCCGGCTACTTTTTTTTTTTATTTTAATTTTTTGCAGAGATGAATCCAGACTATGTCCTATGTTGTCCATAATGGGTTTGAACTCCTGAGTGCAAGTGATCTTCTCACCTCAGCCTCCCAAAGTGTGAGATTACAGGTGCAAGCCACCACACCCAGCCAAAAATTTATTTTATAAATATGGCAACTCTTTTTTAAGTTTGGATTTTTAAATTTTTATTAATATTAAATAATACACTGACTATTCCTTTTTAAAAATTACAACATTAGGCCAGATGTGGTAGCTCATGTTTATGATCCCAGCACTTTGGGAAGCCAAGGTGGGAGAATCACCTAAGGCCAGGAGTTTGAGACCAGCCTGGGCAGCACAGCAAGACCCCGTCTCTACAAAAAATAAAAAATTAGCCAAATGTGGTGTGTACACCTGTAGTCCCAGCCACTCAGGAAGCTGAGGTGGGAGGATTGTTTGAGCATGGGAGTTGGAGGCTACAGGGAGCCATAATTGTGCCACTGCACTCCAACCTGGGTGACAGAAACTCTGTCTCAATTTAAAAAGTAATAATAAAAATAAATAAAAATTACAACATTAGACATAAAGCTAAAATTTTTTTATTTTTTTTAGAAGGAATCTCGCTCTGTGGCCAGGCTGGAGTGCAGTGGTACAACCTCGGCTCACTGCAGCTTCCGCCTCCTGGGTTCAAGTGATTCCCCTGCCTCAGCTTCCTGAGTAGCTGGGACTACAGGCGTGCACCACCACGCCCAGTATTCTTTTGCCCCCCACTATCTCCTCAGCAACTCTGAGCTCCTCCTATCTTCCCCAAGCTAATTACTGATATAAATTTGGGATATGGGCCAGGCACAGTGGCTCATGCCTATAATCCCAGCACTTTAGATGGTTGAAGCAGGAGGATTGCATGAGGCCAGTAGTTTGAGACCAGCCTGGTCAACATAGTAAGAGCCCCATCGCTACAAAAAAATTTAAAAATTAGCCAGGTGTAGTGGTGTGTGCCTGTAGTCCCAGCTACCCAGGAGGCTAAGGCAAGAGGATTGCTTAAGCCCAGGAGTTCAAGGCAGCAGTGAGCTATGATTGTACCCCTGTACTCCAATCTGGGCAGCAGAGTGAGACCCTATCTTTAAAAAATAAAAATAAATAAATTTGCAATATTTTGTACATAATTTGTTTAAGTGTGTTTTAACACATTTTAAACTCAATGAAATTGTTATAATTAGTATTGTCTTTTTGCTGCTTCAAGTCAGGTGCTTACATCCTAGAAAAATCTAGGAAGAAGGCCGGGCACGGTGGCTCATGCCTGTAATCCTAGCACTTTGGAAGTCCGGGGCAGGCAGATCACTTGAGGTCAAGAGTTCGAGACCAGCCTGGCCAACATGGTGAAACCCCTTCTCTACTAAAAAATACAAAAAGTAGCCGGGTGTAGTGGTACATGCCTGTAGTCCCAGCTACTCAGTTGGCTGGCTGAGGCACGAGAATCACTTGAACCCAGGAGGCAAAGGTTGCAGTGAGTTGAGATTGCACCACTGTACTCCAGTCTGGGCAACAGAGTAAGACTCCATCTCAGAAATAAAATAAAATAAAAATCTAGGAAGAAAGATTAGAAGGATGTACACCAAAATATTCTTGTTATCTGAGATAATTACAGATGTATTTAATGCTATTAAAAATACACATACAAAACTAATTTTAGGTTTTTTCTAAAGTCTGTAATCAAATTTGTTTTTTCTATGAATCAAAAACATGCTCAAAGTAAACAAAATAATCTCTGGGAATCACCCTTCTTTCCCTTCCACCCCCTCCTCATTATTTCAAATCTTATTTCTTCTCTTTATAAACTACTTTATTAACAATGAACTGAAAGAGTAAAATGGAATTTTAGTATAACATAAAAGTAACAGTGGATACTCAAGGGAATTTTTTGATACCTTTAAGACGGGATATTTCCCTTGACCTCTTCACAGGACTTGTGAAGGGGTAGCTCATTTACTCAGCCCAAAGCCTGAACCCCTCAAGAAGCGGAAGCACACAGGTGAGCAGGTGCAGGAGCCGGGGCGAACAAATGCTGGAACCATCTGGTCACTCCTCTCTGGTAGGATCAAGCTTTGAGCAGGCCTCGCAGCAGAGTCCAAGCATGTTACAATGCTCTTTTAGCTCTGCCTTCCGGGAGGGGGTGTCTGTGACCCCCAGAGCCCCAGAAGGCATGTGTTACAATCAGTGCTCTTTTAGCGTTTGCTGTCCGCAGATGGCTAAGTGTTCACCACCTCAGTGGAGGGTGAGGGTCACAGCCTTTTATACTCTTCCCTCTTGGTACTCAAGTTCTTGTCTGTCATCCAGGAAGAATCAGGTCACAAGAACCAGTTGAAGGGTGGTGTATGTGGATAATTGTATTGAGCGATGGAAGTGGCTCTCAGTGGGAAGGGGAGCTGGAGAGGGATGGAGTGAGCAGATAATCTTCCCCTGGAGTTTGGCCATGCCTGGCCAAACTCTTCTCTGAAGTCCTGCCATCAAGCCATCCCTCTGAAGTCAAGCTGCTTTTCTCCAGCTGCTTCTCTTCTCTCCTCCTCTGCCGCTCTGCTCTGCTCTCCTGCCAGTGGAGCTTGGGGGTTTTATGGGTACAGGGTAGGGGGTGGGGCAGGCCAGGGTGGTTTTGGAAAAGGCAACATTTGGGTGGGAAAACAGGGATATGAAGTTCTCATTTAAGGCCTCCGGTCCAAGCTTGAGGGTGGAGCCCTCACCAGGGACCACACCCTTTTCTACCTAGTATTTCCCTGCTTCCTGTTTGTATCACCTTCACTTTCAGATTCTTGTTGGAATTAATGTAAGTATCACATATCTTCTTGCCCATGTAGCGAATCTGGTATGAGACTGGGGTTTTGGCAAATTTTTCAAATTCTTCTGATCTTGTTTAGCTATTTGCATTTGGAATAATACGTGGCAAACACCTTATTGCATGACAAGATTCTCAACACATTGTCATAGAATTCTAGAATAAAGAACCTTGAGGAACCTTTTTACCTCATTGCCCAGACTTGAAGCTAAAAAATACATATCCTATCTCATATGGGTGAGTATAATCTTATCCAACTCTTGAATGCTTCCTTTCCTTTATATACCCATCCATTATGGCTGGAATTCTTTTCTACTCCCTTACTGATCCTTCAAAAACCAGCTCAATAACACTTCCTCTGAGAAGCTTTTCCAGAGTGTAAGAATTTTCTCTTTCCATTAAAAATTATTTGAACATATTTCTAATGGCTGGGCAATCCAGCTTAGAGATCACCATACTTTCATTTGTTATTTGAGGGCATTTAGTTTTTTATTCTATATGTGTTATAATAAATAGCATAGTGATGACTGGTTTATGGAAAAGTCTTGGACTACCTTGTGTAATTGTTGCATCAAAGGCTATTGTTAAGCATTACTTAATTGCTCTTTGGAAAGATTTCAGCAGTTTCTAATAACTCAGTGTATGAGCGTACTGGTCTCACTGCAGCTTCAGCAGCACTGAATATTATTGCTTCCTTAATCTTTGCCATTTAGATTAAAAAATGGTGTCCTGTTTTTAATTTCTAAGAAATGAATCTTGAAGGAGGACACAGAAAACTGCACAGTCTATGTAGTCTTCCAAAGGAAAAGCATTTTGGAATAATAATAGTAGTAGTTTACGCTGTGCCGGGTACTGTTTTAAACACTTTTCATACATTAACTTACTTGATTCTCACAACAACCATATGAGGTAAGTACATTATTCATTTTTGTACCAATAACAAAACTGAGCTCAAAAAGGTTAAGTAAGAAAGCATAGGTGATAGACACTCAGATTAACTAAAGATAGAAGAAAATACTGAGCAATTGGGGAATTATTATTTGTGTTGTAATAGCAAAACTATAGCTTGTTCAACCAGCACTGAGATTTTCCAAAAGAAGAAAAAAAATCCAGTGGGTAATTGTGCTAATGGGACAGGAGAATTGAGAGAATTGAACTATTCCCATTCAGCAGCCCCTCTAATTGCCCTCTGACTGAAGTTTTTGTTTTTTCTAAAGCAAGGTGAAAAAGTTACTTCCAGAGTAGTAGAAGATATCTGCAGCATGTAGGTCCAACAAGGGATTCATATGCAGAGTATAAAACAAACACCTGCAAATTAATAAGAAAAGACCCATCAACTCAATAGAAAAATGAGCAAAACACTTAAACAGTCACTTCATAAAAGAGGATATCCAAATGGCCAATAAACATCTGAAAAGGTGCTTAACATCTTTAGTCATCAGGGAAATGCAAATTAAAACCACACTGGATACCCCACCTACCAGAATAACTAAAGTGAAAAACAATAGAAAATACTAAATTGTTGAGGAGATGCAGTTCAAATAGAACTCTTGTACTGCTACAGGGAATATGTTTAGTACAACCACTTTGTAAAAGTGTTTAGCAGTATCTGCTAAAGTTGAACACATACACTTTGACCCATTGATCTCATGCCGAGGGCATATTCTCAAACGAAATACCCATACCAGTTCTCTTCCTCAGTTTTCACAGTGTCATTTTTGCTGCAGTTATTGATCATAAAAGTCACAAGGCCAGGAAGACTCAAGATATAAGAAAATATATTCCACCTCTTGATGGAAGCAGTAGCAAAGTTAGGTGCACAGGGGAAAGGTGGCAGAGAGGTATGATGGATTGAGGGTTCTTATTCTAACACTATACCACGTTCTTGCTTTCTCAGCCCCTGGGTATCTATCCTCTTCTGGTAGGCAGTCTCACCTCTCCGGCAGTGATCTTGGCCAAGATTTAAGACAACCTCATGATAGGGTTTCACCGGGTCATCCACATGCTCCATGGGAAAAATCCCTTGCTTTGACAGTCCCTGAGAGTGCTAGTCGATCTCAGTGTAGCAGCACCTTTCTGGTTCACCATCAGAGAGGCAAGCATTTTTGTGTTTTCTGGAATCCCTGGCCATGAGTCAGCCCCCAGGGTAACAGTCCGTTTAATTTTCTCAGGCATGAGTCAGGCACCAGTCATCTCTGTCTCCAACTAAAGGAAACACTCTTCAAAGATACACTTAATGCCCCGTCACTAGGCCTGATGTTGGAAGGCGGCAATCTCCCACTCCTCCCCAGGTTGGAGATTTACAGCCTGACTACCACTCCCTCTAAAGAAACTCTTCCCTACTCTTACAAAAGCTTTTTCCTCTCAGATTCCATTTTATGATCCTTACCTGGCTAAGGAGTCTATAAGTTGTGCAACACTGTGTAGACTTGTGTCTAAACCATTCTTTTTATAAGTTCTACATAGAGAGATGTATGTCTCACCCTCAGTTCAGTTTCCCATTGTCTGTTATACCACTTCTCAAGCAAAACTAGGCAATTAGAGTCATTGCTATCCTAAAACCCCATTTGTTAGCAGTGTACACATATGATGTGTGGCTAATGTGTAGCAAAACACTATACACTAGTGTATATGTATGATAATAGAGGATATGACAAAGTTCAGTGAGACCTCTCTACCTGACTGCTTGGTGACTGAATTGTAAAGGGGCATGACGTGTGAGGGGTGACTGCAACTAGAAATTAGGTGGAGGGAGTTGTGTGAAATGAAGCTAGAGAGGTATGATGAGATCCATTTGTAAAGGCCCTAATAGTAGTATAATCCTGGGGCAAAAAACAAATCTATTAGTCTTCCTGTAAGGAAAAGTACTGTAATTTCTATTCCACCACATTGTTGATATTAAATGAGTTAATATATGTGAAAATCCTTTGGAGAAACCATGTATAGTAGACAGTAAGGGTCCCCTCGAAATGTCCATGTTCCAATCCTCAAAAATGGTAAATATTTGCCTTCCATGGCAAAGAGGACTTGCAGACATGATTAAGGTTAAGAACTTTTAAATGGGCAGATTAACCTGGATTATCCAAGTGGACCCAACCTAATCATGAGTCCTTCAAAGCGGAGGACCAGTCAGCAAGATAGTGGACTAAGAAGCTACAGGCCCTCCTTCTCCCACAGAGTCACCAAGTTAATAGCAGTATACCGACCAGAATACCTCTGTGGGGATGCTAAAGTTCAGTTGAGAAGCTACAGCACCAAAGTTATTGTAAAACTAAGAAGGGGCCTGGGTGCGCCAAAGTTATTGTAAAACTAAGAAGGGGGCTGGGTGCGGTGGCTTACGCCTATAACCCCAGCCATTGGGAGGACAAGGCAGGCCGATCACCTGAAGTCAGGAGTTCGAGACCGGCCTGGCCAACATGGCAAAACCCCATCTTTACTAAAAATATTAAAAAATTAGCCAGGCATGGTGGCAGACACCTGTAGTCCCAGCTACTTTGGAGGCTGAGGCATGAGAATTGCTTGAACCCAGGAGGCAGAGGTTGCAGTGAGCCAAGATCGTGCCACTGCACCCCAGCCTAGTCAACAGAGTGAGACTCCATCTCAAAACAAAACAAAACCAAAACCAAAAAGGGAGTACCAGCAAAAGGGATAGGAAAAGAAGGACATTATATAGTGATGGAGAAGTCAATGCTCTAAGAAAATATAACAATTATTAATATTTATGCACCAAACCTCAGAGCACTTAAATACATGAAGTAAACTTTGACAGAATTGGAGATAGAATTAGATAGTCACATAATAGTAGGAGACTTCAATACCCCACTTAAAAAAAAAATGGAGAGAACAACCAGCAGAAGATCAATAAGGAAATAAAGAAATTAAACAACACGGTAGATCAATTGGACCTAAAAGATATATACAAAGCACCCCACCCTAACAACAGTAGAATATACATTTTTTTCTAGGGCGCATAAAACGGTCTCCAGATAAACCATGTGTTAGACCACAAAACAAGTCTTAACAAATTCAAGAAAATGGACATCACAATGGATTAAACTGGAAAGCAATAGCACAAAGAATACGGAAAAATCTACAAATATGTAGAAATTAAACAACATACTACTTTTGACCAATAGGTCAAAGAAGAAGTCACAAAGAAAATTGGGAAATACCTTGAGACAAATTAGAATGGAAACAATATTTCAAAACTTATGAGATGCAACAAAAGCAGCACTAAGAGAAGTTTATAGCTATAAATGTGTACATTAAAAAAGAGGATCTCAAATCAACAACCTAACTTTACATCTTAGGAAACTAGAAAAAGATGAACAAACTAAATCCAAAGCTAGCAGAAGATAATAAAGATTAGAGTAGAGAGAAATTAGAGAACAGAAAAACAGTTGGAGAAAATCAACAAAACTAAGAGTAGCTTTTTGAAAGGATCAATAAAATTGACAACCCTTAGCTAGATTAACTTAAAAAAAGAGAGAAGACTGAAATAACTAAATATAAATGAAAGAAGAGATGGTACAATTAATGCCAAAGAGATAAAAAGAGAATAGTATAAGTGAATACTATGAACAATTGTACAGCAACAAATTGGATAATCTAGAAGGAATGGATGAATTCCTAGAAATATACAACCCACCAAAATTGAATCATGAAGAAATAGAAAATCTGAGCAGACCAATAACAAATAAGAAGATTGAGTCAATAATCAAAAACCTCCCAACAAAGAAAAGTCCAGGACCAGATGACTTCACTGGAGAATTCTACCAAACATGTAAAGACTAATTAACATATATTTTCCTCAAAGTCTTCCAAAAAATTGAAGAGGAGGAAACACTTCTAAGCTTAATCTATGAGGCTATCATGACCCTGATACCACAGTGAAAGACACTACAAGAAAAGAAAACTACACACCAATATCCCTGATAAATAGTGGTGCAAAAATCTTCCACAAAATACTAGCAAACAGAATTCAATAGCACATGAAACAGATTATACAGCACGACCAAATAAGATTTATTCTGGACTGCAAGGATGGTTCAGCTGGTGAAACTCAGTCAGTGTAATACACCACATTTACAAAATGAAGAGCAAAAGCCGCACAATCATTTCAATGGATGTAGAAAACACATTTGACAAGATTCAACACCCTTTCATAATAAAACACTCAACAAACCAGGGATAGAAGTAAACTACTTCAACTATTAAAGGCGATTTATGCAAAGTCTACAGCTAACATACTCAATGGTGAAAGACTGAAAGCTTTTCCTCTAAAATCAGGAAGAAGGCCAAGATGCCCACTCTGGCCACTTCTATTCAACATAGTATCAGAATTTCTAGCCAGAGCCATTAGACAAGAAAAAGAAATAAAAGTATCCAGATTGGAAAGAAAGAAGTGAAACTACCTCCGTTGGCAGTTAACATGATCTTATATGTAGAAAACCATAAAGATTTCACACAAGAAAAACTATTAGAATTAATAAATGAAGTCACCAAGTTGCAAGATACAAAATCAACACAAAAATTAGTTGCATTTCTGTACATTATCAATAAACAATCTGAAAAGGAAATTAAGAAAAATGCAATTTACAATAGCATCAAAAAGAATAAAATACTTAGGAATAAACCTAACCAAGGAGGTAAAACACTTGTATGTGAAAATTATAAAACATTGCTGAAAGAAATGAGAGAAGACACAAATAAATTAAAAGACATCTTGTGTTCATGGATTGGAAGACAATATTGTTAAGATGTTCATACTACCCAAAGCAATCTGCAGATTCAGTACAATCCGTATCAGAATTCCAGTGGGGGCCAGACACAGTGCCTCATGCCTGTAACCCCAGCTGTTTGGGAGGCCAAAGCGGGTGGATCTCTTGAGCCCAGGAGTTTGAGACCAACATAGGCGACATGGTGAAACTCATTTCTACAAAAATTAGCTGGGTATGGTGGCATACTCCTGTAGCCCCAGCTACTCAGGAGACTAAGCTGGGAGGATCTATTGAGCCTGGGAGGTTGAGGCTGCAGTGAACCATGATTCCACCACTACACTCAAGCCGGGGCAACACATCAAGACCCTGTCTCAAAAAAAGGAAAAAAATTCCAATGACATTTGTTGCAAAATAGAAAAATTCACCCTAAAATTCATATGGAATCTCAAGGGACCCTAAATGGCTAAAACAATTTTGAAAAAGAGTAACAAAATTGGATGACTCACATTTTCTTATTTCAAAAATTATTACAATGAGACAGTAATCAAACTGATGTGTTCTGTCATAAAGACAGATAAATAGACCAAGGGAATAGAATAGAGAGCCCAGAAATAAATTATCTTACATATGGGCAAATGACGTTCAACAAAGGTACCAATAATAGACAATGCCAAAGGATAGTTTCTTCAACAAATGATATTGGAATACTGGTTATCTGCATGTAAAAGAATGAAATTGGATCCTTACCTTACGCTGTATACAAAAATTAACTCAAAGTGGGTTAAAGACATTAACATAAGATCTTGGCTGAGTGCAGTGGCTCACTCCTGTAATCCCAGCACTTTGGGAGGCCAAGAAGGGTGGATCGCTTGAGTCCAAGAGGTTGAGACCAGCCTGGGAAACATTACAAAACCCTGTCTCTACAAAAAGTACAAAAAATTAGCTGGACATGATGGCGTGCACCTGTGGTCCCAGCTCCTCAGAAGACTGAGATGGAAGGATCTCTCGAGTCCAGGAACAGAGGTTGCAGTGAGCCAAGATCATGCCACTGGCTGCACTCCAGCCTGGGTGACAGAGCAAGACCCCATCTGAAAAAAAAAGAAAAAAGCCCATTAACATAAGATCTAAAACTTTAAAACTCCTAGAAGAAAACACAGGAGAAAGCTTCATGACATTCGACTTTGCAATGATGTTTTGGATATGACAACAAAAGCACAGGCAAGAAAAGCAAAAATAGACAAATGAGACTACCTTAAATTTAAAAATTGTCGTGCATCAAAGAATACAATCAGAGTGAAAGATACCGTATAGAATGGGGAAAATAATTGCAAATCATATCTCTGATAAGGAGCTAATATTTAGAATATAAAGAACTACAACTCAACAACTGAAAAATTTAAAAATCCAATTAAAATATAGGCACAGAACTTGAATAGATGTTTCTCCAAAGATGATATACAAATATATAAGCATATGAAAATGCACTCAACATCACTAATTTTTAGAGAAATGCAAATCAAAACCACACAAAGACGTCACCCACACCCATTAGGATGACAACTCAAAAAAAAAAAAAAAAGAAAATAACAAGTGTGGTCAAGTATGTGGAGAAATGAAACCTGTGCACTGTATTGGGATGTGAAACAGTGTGACCACTATAGAAAACAGTTTAGAGGTTCCCCAAAAAATTAAAAATAGAACTGCCATATGATCTAGTGATTCCACTTCTGGATGTATATCCAAAAGAATTGAAAGCAGGGTCCCAAAGAGATAGCAGGGTCTCAATCCCATGCTCATGGCATTGCTATTCACTACCCTCAAGAGATGGAAGCAACCCAAATGTCCCTCATGGATGAATGAATAAATAAAATGTGTTATATACATACAGTGAAATATTATTCAGCCTTAAAAAGGAAGGAAATTGTGTCACATTCTACAACATGGATGAAGCTTCATTGAGTACATTATGCTTAATGAAATAAGCCAGTCACAAAAAGATAAATGCTATATGATTCTGCTTATATGAGGTATCTAAAATTCATAGAAACGGAAAGTAGAATGGTGGTTACCAGGAGATAAGGGGAAGGGGGAAAACAGATGTTTAGTGGGTACAAAGTTTCAGACTGAGGGGTGAAAAATTTCTAGAGATCCGTTTCACAGGAATGTGAATATACTTAACACTATTGAACTGTGCAATTAAAAATGGTTCAGATTGTAAATTTTATGTTTTTTACCACAATTCAAATAAAATAGGTAAATACAAAAGAGAACTCTTCCTAACTATGGTCAAAGAAAGTGATGCAACTACAGAGGAGTCAGAGAGATGCTGGTTTTGAAGACGGAGGCAGGAGATTATGAACCAAGGAACATGGGTGGGCTCTAGAAGCTGGAAAAGGCCAAAAAATGTGTTCTTCCTTATAGCTTCCAGAAAGGATCACAGTGCTGCTAACAGCTTGATTTTAGGAATTCCGACTTACAACACTAAGATAATAAATTTTTGTTGTTTTCAGCCACTAAATTTGTGGTAATTTGTTACAGCAGCCACAGAAAACTAATACACCATGTCAGCTTTGAGTGGCAGAGTAATGAAGCACAGACTCTGGAGCTCAACTGCTTAGGTTCAAATGCTAGCTCTGCCACTCTCTAGCTTTGTGAACCTGTTTGCTTAACCTCTCTGTGTCTCAGGTTCCTCATCCATAAATTGTTTTTTTTTTTTTCGTGGGATGGGGGGCAGGTCGGTGATGGAGTCTCACTCTGTCGCCAGGCTGGAGTGCAGTGGCACCATCTCGGCTCACTGCAATCTCCACCTCATGGATTCAAGCCATTCTCCTGCCTCAGCCTCCTGAGTAGCTGGGATTACAGGTGCACGCCACCACACCCAGCTAATTTTTGTATTTTTAGAAGAGATGGGGTTTCACCGTGTTGGCCAGGATGCTCTCGATCTCCTGACCTCATGATCCACCCACCTTGGCCTCCCAAAGTGCTGGGATTACAGGCATGAGCCACCGCGTCTGGCCTGTTTTTGTTGTTGTTGTTGTTTTATGAGACGGAGTCTCACTCTGTCGTCCAGGCTGGAGTACAATGGCGCAATCTTGGCTCACTGCAACCTCTGCCTCCCGAGTTCAAGCAATTCTCCTGCTCAGCCTCCCGAGTAGCTGGGATTATAGGTGCCCACCACCATGCCCAGCTAATTTTTGTATTTTTAGCAGGGACAGGGTTTCACCATGTTGGTCAGGCTGGTCTTGAACTCCTGACCTCAGGTGATCCACCCACCTCGGCCTCTGAAAGTGCTGGGATTACAGGCGTAAGACCACGTCTGGCACATAAATTGGGGTTATTAATAGTACTTCATGAAGTAGTTGGGAGGATCAAGGCAGTTAAGTCACCTGAGGTACCTAGTACAGTTTCTAGTAGACAGTAAGTAGCCAATACGTTTTACCATTACTATACTATTCAACATGACTAAAGTGTCATACAACTGCAAGGTACTTCTGTTCCTTTTACATTTATTGTTGTTACTATTCTGTGAAAAAAGATGAGTCCCAATCTGATATGCATAAAGTGTTTGTGTAATTCATTTCGCAAAAAGTAAGAAGGATAATTTTTTTACACCAAGCTATATTAATCAAACCTCATTCTTAAACTTTTGGGGTCATTTTTCTCCTAATGAGATAAGGCATACTGATAGGCACAAGGCTCACTATGCTTCTTTAGCCTTTTCAATATTTATTCTCCTAACGTGCCTCATGTATTCAGGCCATCTAGACTATTACCGGTTCCAGGATATACTCTGTGCTTTCTAATATCACCACATTGTTCTGCACATTCTTTTTAGAGGGCTCTTGGTTCTGTACTGGCAGAAAGTTCACTGGCGTCTGTGAGAATGTATATGTACTTCTGCATTTAGAATTAGATCCTGGAGTGATTCAGGAATGGTAAACTAACCTGTGTGCCAGTTTACAAATTCCTTTCCTCTCATTTAATTTTCACCTCCACCCCGACCTCCAAATGCCCGTAGAGCCCTTAAGGGAAGAAACAGGAGGTATTACAAAAAAGTAGGAGATCCTCTCTGAATGTCTAGATCACTGTGTTGCCTGCTCAGCTTCCCTCTGGTAGAAAGGGGGAAAAGTCAACTGACTTGAGAGGACACATGGTCTCTGAGCCATCTTTGTGCCATGATTGCTGTCCCATTTTTCCCTAAGAGCTGAATGGATTTCACCAGTTTTTACGTAAGTAATATGACATTTTGGAGAGTTGGGCTGTCGGAGGATTTTTTCACTACCCACCTATCAAAAGTGGGTTAAGAAGCCACTTTTGGCTTCTCAATTATAATTAAGATTGTTAAGGTGACTTGACCCTGTTGGTGTGTAATTAATAATGCAGCCTTCACAAGATATAAATGCTCTTTTAATTAGCATGGTAAAACAAAAGGGAAGATACACTCTTACACAAAGGAATAAGAAGCTTATTACACAAAACAGTTTGGGTTTTGTTTTGGGTTTTTTTTTACTTTTCATTTGGAATGTTTAAACATATACAGATTAATATAATATACCAACTTCAACCATTATGGGCATGCTGCCATTCTTGTTTATCTAGACCACCACTCATTCCCAGTCCCAGCTAGATTTTTTTTATGGTCCTATTTTTCTGAGGTGAATGTTTCCACATTGAAATACCCACATATTTTTAACTGTGCAACTTTGACAAATGATATGCCTATGTGAAGCACTCCCCTGTCAAGATATAGAACATTTCCATCATCCCAGAAATTCCCTTGTGTCATTTCCTATCAATCCCTCCTCTTTTCAGAGGCAAGACCATAGTTTTGCCTGTTCTAGAACAACATACAAATGGAATTATGTAGGATGTACTCTGTTGTGTCTGGCTTTTATCACTATAATATCAGAGATTTCTGTGCATGGTGGCATGTATAAGTAATTCATGGCTTCCCGTTGCTGAAATGTATTCTATTGTATGATGTCATCCACAACCTCCAGGATGGCTCCTTTTTAGTCCCCTCCCATATTGAATGGGGGACTAAATATTGGTCTGTGTTACCAATAGGACATAGATGAAATGACGGTGTGTGACCTCTGAGGCTAGGCCATAAAAGACATTGCCGCTTCCACCTGCTTTCCCTGGGATCACTCATATTGGGGAAGGCCAGTCACCGTGTCATGGGGGCACTAAAGCAATCAGCAGAGAGGCCCATATGGGGAGAAACTGAGGTCTCTTGCCAACAACCAGCACTGTGTATAATAGATCTCCAGTCATTGTCAAGCTTCCAGCCTGGCCAAAATGTTAACTGCATCCTCATGAGGGACTTCAAGCCAGAAACACCCAACAAAGCTGCTCCTGAATTCATGACCTACAGAAACTATGTTCATGAGAAATATGGGTCTGCAGTTCTTCTTTCTTATAATTAGGCATTAGGGAAATGCTGACCTTATAAAGTAGTGATAGAAAGTGTTCCCTCTGCTTCTGTTTTCTGTAACAGTTTGTAAAGAACTGGTATCTTTTGTTCCTTAAATCTTTGGTAGACTTCACCAATGAAACCATCTAAGCCTGGTAATTTCTATTTGGAAGGTTATTAATTATTGATTCAATTTTTAAAATAGAAAGCCCTGTTCCGATTATCTCTTTTTCCTTGTGTGAGTTTTAGTAGATTGTGTCTATGCAATAACGGGCAATGGCCAGGTCAAGGGTGGAACAGGACACAACCAGCAGAAAAGCCCTGAGGCAGGAAAGAGCTTGGCATGTTAAAGTAAGGGAAAAGTGGCTCTTTTATCTGGACCCTAGTGAGCCATAGTGAGAGTGAGACAAGGAGGTGGGAGCATCAGGCAGAAAGAGACTAGACCGATGAGCTTTGCCTTGTCAGAATTTAGGACTCTATCTTACGGCAATGGGAAACCACTGACACCTTTTACAAATCTCCTTGAATCTGAGATGTAGCCACATTCTGAAGTCCTCATTCTCTTTAAGATCTTCATTCTGCAAAGCCAAAAAATCTGTCTGGGGAAATTCAGCAATGACTAATACGCGAGTAGATCAACAGGCAAACATTGATTTTTTTTTTTTTTTTGGCACAGGTATTAAAGCAGTTGTTCTCAATGTTGGCCTCAAAGTGGAATCACCTGGGGAGTTTTGAAAGCTCCTACTTCCTTGAAACCCTAATTTTAGAGACTTGATCTAACTTGTCTGAGATAAGGTAGGAGGATTTCTAAATGCTTCTCAGTGATTCATATGTGGAGCCAAGGTTGAGAACCATTAGCAGGGAAGCTAGAATGCTCACAGTTTTAATAATTTGTATTCTACCATGTATGCATTCATTTTCAGAAACAAGTTTTAACAATAGTCAATATGTTTGCCAGGAACTATACTTAGTGCTTCAAAAAGGTAGACTTTTTAAATTGTCGTGACAACCCCTCAAGAATTTTCTTACATACAATTAAATTTTTTTAATCTTATTTTCCCCCATTGGATAGATAAGGAAACTGAGATATAGAATTTGAATAATTTGCCCAAGGCTTCATCAGTAATAAACAGAAGAGCTGGCATTTGAACTCAGGAAGTATGGCTCCTAAGTCCTCTTTTGCATCTACTGTTCCCAAACCTCTATTTATGGAGTCAAAATGAAGATGACAACCTGCCTGCTTTCTACATTGCCAGCACAAAGAAAGAGAACTGCTTCTTGTAATTCAGGTCCTCCAAAAACCAGACCCAAGCCCAACGGGAAAAAGTCATAAAATAATAATCTCCACCAAAAGGGAAGAAATTTTATATTTATATATTTTTAAACCACATAATGAAATTCAAGTGCTATAAAGAAAAATTACTAGAAATATAAAAAATATTAATCCCCAATTAAATATATTGGTAGGTAAGTTGAAAAAGAAGTAGGTCACTGTAGTGGCCTAGAAGGTAAAGTAGAAGAACTCTCCCAAGACATACAGCAAAAAAAAGTGATAGGGAAATTAGGAGGGAAAAGATAAGCAACTGGAGGAAAAGTCAAGAGGTCTAATATATAAAATATAGGCATTCTAGATACACAAAAGAAACATTGCAGGAGGGCTAAATACCTAATTTTATAAATTAAAAGAGCTCCCAGAAATCCAAGATAGACTAAATTGATGAAAAATGATATATATAAAATCAGGTAAAATTCCTGAACTTTGAAAAGCAAATATTATTTGCTACCATTTAGAAAGAAAAAGTTGTCAAAAAAGAAAAAGAATCAGACTTGCATTGTACTTTGTTGGAAACTTGAAAGCAGTGGAATATCATCTTTAGAGAAAAGGCAAGATTCTCTACCTAGCTATGCTATGTGAAGTATATCCTAAGCCCCCTGACTGACTGAATGGACCCCTCTTGGCCAAGGAGAACCCAGAAAAACTAAAAGTTAAATTTCTAGGCCATGACAAGACAGGAAGTCAGTCACACCTCAGTATACCCCTTTGTTCATTAACTGTTACCAGATCTTTTCTTTCTTTCTTTTTCTTTCTTTTTTTTTTTTTTGAGACGGAGTCTCGCTTTGTTGCTATGCTGGAGTACAGTGGCATGATCTCAGCTCACTGCAACCTCCGCCTCCCGGGTTCAAGTGATTCTCCTGCCTCAGCCTCCCAAGTAGCTGGGTAGCTGGGACCACAGGCGTGCGCCACCATGCCCAGCTAATTTTTTTTTTTTTTTAATTTAGTAAAGATGGGGTTTCACCATGTTGGCCAGGATGGTCTTGATCTCTTGACCTCATGATCCACCCATCTTGGCCTCCCAAAGTGCTGGGATTACAGGCGTAAGCCACCACGCCCAGCCCTGGATCTTTTCTTAAGAGTTAAACAGAAAGCAGCCTTGGCAAACAAAGAATGGAAAACCCTTCCACTGACTTCAGCTTCAACCACCACCTGACACTATGGCCAGACTCCCCTCCCTTTTGCAGTTGAGACATGGCAGCTTACCAGTTTCACAAAGTGTTCCTTCCTGATAAATAACCACTGACCATGGGCTGTTTCTGGCCGGTTTACAGCGGCTATCCACACAGCACCTCTGTGTCCTAAGTTTCACATTTCGATGTATAGAGCCTAATTTTAGTGCATTTTAACATTAAGTCTCCACCCCAAAGTGAACATGAAACATATGTAACATGTATGTTTGCTTACCATGCATGACCGCAACCCCCCTTCATGAATATTTATAGTTTCTCCTTTAGCCTGTTAAATATGTGTTTAGCCAACCCATTTAGCATAAAACTCCTGTCCCACCCTACCTCCCTCAAAGTGTCTGCTTTTGGTCTTAGCTGGAGGCTCTGCTTCCCAGCCTACAGGTTGCAGCCTTACTCAAGAAATAAAGTTCTCCTTTCCAGATTTATAGATCTCACGTTTTTTAGGTTGACAGATATAATTAATCTGTCAAAGGAAAAAAAGGTCTTTGAGAATGTGCAATAATTCAGAGGGTCACTCACATGACTCATCTGAGAAAGATATTAAAGAAAAGACAACAATTTATTTTGAGGTGTACAAGCACCTCAAAATAGTGAGAAGAGAGAAAAAACAGAATGAGCAAAAATACACCCTGCCATCTATGTGCATAGTTATATGTAAATGAATAAGAATATACTGGGTGTATTAGTCTGTTCTCACACTGCTATAAAGAACTACCTGAGGCCGGATGCAGTGGCTCACACCTGTAATCCCAGCACTTTGGGAGGCCAAGGCAGGCAGATCACCTGAGGTCAGGAGTTCAAGACCAGCCTGGCCAACATGCTGAAACCCTGTCTCTACTAAAAAATACAAAAAAAATTAGCCAGGCGTGGTGACGGGCACCTATAATCCCAGCTACTTGGGAGGCAGGAGAATCGCTTGAATACAGGAGGCGGAGGTTACAGTGAGCCGAGATGGTGCCATTGCACTCCGGTCTGGGCGACAAGGCGCGATTCTGTCTCAAAAAAAAAAAGTAAATATAAAAGCTGTTCAAAAGATTAAAATGATAAAGTTAACAAGATAATAGGCAAAATATCTCAAGCAAATGCAAACAAGAAAGCAGAAATGACACCAATAATATAAGAGTAAGTGGAATTTAAGATCAAAAGCACTAAACAGGATAAAGATTGACATTATGTACTTTTTAAAAGGCACAATATGGCCAGGCGCGGTGGCTCATGCCTGTAATCCCAACACTTTGGGAGGCCAACGCAGGCAGATCACTTGAGGTTGGGAGTTTTGAGACCAGCCTGGCCAACATGGTGAAATCCTGTCTCTACTAAAAATCCAAAAATTAGCCAGGCACTGTGGCATGTGCTTTTAATCCCAGCTACTCAGGATCTTGAGGCAGCAGAATTGCTTGAACCCAGGAGGTAGAGGTTACAGTGAGCCGAGATTGCACCACTGCACTCCAGCCTGGGTGACAGAGGGAGACTCTGTCTCAAAAATAAATAAAAAAAATAAAAAATAAAAGGTACAATTTATGAAAAAGGTATAATTTTATTGTACTTATTTTATTTATTTTTTTAGAGACTGGGTTTCACTCTGTCACCCATGCTGGTGTGCACTGGCATCATCATAGCTCATTGCAACCTTGAACTCTTAAACTCGTGATCCTCCTGCCCCAGCCTCCCAAGTAGCTAAGACTACAGGCATGTGACACCATGCCCAACTAATTTTTAATTTTTTTTTTTTTTTTTTTTTGTAGAGACAGGAGCTTGCTATGTTGACCAGGTTGGTCTTGAACTCCTGGCCTCAATCAATCCTCCTGCCTTGGCCTCCTGAAGTGTTAGCATTATAGACATAAGCCACCATACCTGGCCTGAAAAAGGTAGAATTTTTAAATTCTATACACCAAACATCATGCTGGTAAATTATGTAAAGCAAAAACATTAGAAATGCATAATATAGAGAAGTATTTAGTGGAAGACATAAATATATTTCTGTTAGAATTGATCAATTCTAGGGGAACTACACAATAAATTACCTTGCTTTAATAGCTACATTTAGAATCTGTTATTACTCTAACAGACAATATTCTCTCTTTTTTTTGTATGTCCTTAGAACATTTACATACACCATGTATTTTCTCATGAAGAACATTTTTAAAAAAAATAACAAATTTTAAAAAGTAGAGATACTAGTAACTACCTTCTCAGATAATAACACAATAAAAATTAGAGGAAAACCAAAGGAAGTTATAAGCTATTTTGGATGCAGTGAAAAGAAGACTGCATACCAAAACTTATAGGACATTTGAAAGCTGAATCCAGAGTGAAATGTTTGCCATTAAATAAATTTATTATTAAATAAGAAAAACAAAAAGGAACTAATTTTTTATCTTAAAAATTAAAAATTAACAAAGTATACTGAGACACGAGGATTTTAAAAAATAATCTAGTAGCCAAAATCAGTGAAACAGAGAACAAACAAAAAGAATAGAAAGTGTGCGTAATTAAATAAGCTGGTTCTTTGAAAACAAAATAAATAAACTCTTGTGTCTAATAAAGTAAAATGGATACAGCAAAAATAGACACAATTAGGCATGAAAAAGAAGACATACTACATATTCAGCAAAGAGGAAAATAATTATGAGGCTACAAGGAGACTTCAAAAAGTTTATGGAAAAAATGGATTAAAAGATAAAAATAAGCAGGAGGCTCACTTGAGGCCAGGAGTTTAAGATCAGCTTGGGCAACAAAGAGAAACCTTGTCTCTACAAAAAGAAAAAAGATAAAAATAAAAATTACAAACTTTATTTCTCAACATGAGTTCCATCAAGTCCAAGACAGTTTTGTAAGCAATAATACCAGCCATTTAGTCCATCCCTAAAGAACTGAGGGTCCTGGGAATTTAACCATGTTGATGCAGGCTTTTTTACATTATTTACTTAAGGAAAATGGGTGCCCTTTACAGACTTTTTAAGATAAGGATACAAAAATAAGTAAGAAGGAGCCACATCAGGACTGTAAGGTGGATGCCTAATGATTTCCCATCAAAACTTTCACAAAATTGCCCTTATTTGATGAAAGGAATGAGCAGGAGCATTATTGTGGTGGAGAAAGACTTTGGTAAACCTTTTCCAGATGTTTTTTCTGCCAAAACTTTAACTAACTTTCTCAAAACACTATCATTATAAGCAGATGTTATTGTTCTTTGGCACTCCAGAAAGCCAACAAGCAAAATTCCTTGAGTGTTTCAAAAAACTGATGCCATGACCTCTGCTCTTGATTACTCCACTTTTGCTTTGACTGGACCACTTCCACCGCTTGGTAGCCATTGCTTTGATTGTGTTTTGTCTTCAGGAGTGTACTGGCAGAGCCATGTTTCATCTCTAGTTACAATTCCTTGAAGAAGTACGTCAGAATCTTGATCCCACTTGTTTAAAATTTTCATTGAAAGCTCTGCTCTTGTTTGCACCTCTGCTCTTGTTTGCAACTGATCTGGTGCGACAGTTTTGGCACCCATGAAATGGAAAGTTCGCTCAACTTTTCAGTCAGAATTGCGTAAACTGAACCAATTGAGATGTCTATGGTATTGGCTATTGTTTGTGCTGTTATTCATCAGTCCTGTTCAGTTAAGGCACAAACATGATTAGTCTTTTCCTCAAAAATTGGATGATCTTCCACCGTAGACTTCATCTTCAATATCATTTCTTCCCATCTTAAAAAAGCTATCCATTTGTAAACTGCTGATTTCTTTGGGGCATTGTCCTCATATACTTTTTGGAAAGCATCAGTGATTTCACCATTCTTCCACTCAAGCTTCCCCATAAATTTGATGTTTGTTCTTGCTTAAATTTTAGGAGAATTCGTGTTGCTTTGATTGGGGCTCTTTTCAACCTGATGTTGTATCTTTCTTAGTGCCTCAAATTAGATCCTGTTCAGACATGTTATAACAAGTTAGTACAAGTTTGCTTCGGTGGAAACAAATTTTGGAATTTGTGCATAGTTTTTTTTTTGTAATATGCATTTTTTAATGAATCTTTTGAAGTCTTACTACCGCCAATTTTACAGCAACAAATTTGAAAGCCTTAAGCAAATGAATAATTTTTTAGTAAAATATGTTACCAAAAATTGGTACTCTGTAAAAAATTGCAATCTTTACAAAAGAGATAGTGCTATGGACTAAATTGTGTCCCCTAAAAATTCATGTATTGAAGCCCTAATCCCCAATATTTGGAAATAGGGCCTATAAGGAGGGAATTGAGAGTGGGACCCTAATATGATAGGGTTGATGCCTTATAAGAAAAGGGGGCTTGGCTCGGTGGCTCACGCCTGTAATCCCAGCACTTTGGGAGGCCGAGGCAGGCAGATCACAAGGTCAAGAGATCGAGACCATCCTGCCTAATATGGTGAAACCCTATCTCTACTAAAACTACAAAAATTAGCTGGGTGTTGTGGTGCACCCCTGTAATCCCAGCTAATTGGGAGGCTGAGGCAGAAGAATCACTTGAACCCGAGAGGCAGAGGTTGCAGTGAGCCGAGATCACACCACTGCACTCCAGCCTGGCAACAGAGTGAGACTCCATCTCAAAAAAAAAAAAAAAAAGAACAAAGGAAAAAAGAAAAGGAAGAGTCATCAGAGCTCTCTCTTGCTTTCTGCCATGTAAGGACACAGTGAGAAGACAGTCATCTACACGAGAGTCCTCGCCAGGAATTGAACCAACTGGCACTTTGATCTAGGACATTCCAGTCTCCAGAACTCTGAGAAATACCTTTCTGTTGTTCAAGCCACCCAGTCTGCAGTATTTTGTTATGATAGCGCAATCAGATTTAGATGATGTTTAGATGAGACTGAACTTTAGACTTTAGAAATCATGCTGGAGTGAGTTAATACCTTTGCAGCTGTTGGAATGGACTGAACATATTCTGCATGTAATAAGGGAATGAATGTTGGGGGTTAGGGGTGGAGTGCTATGAGCTGGTTTGTTTCCCCAAAATCCATATGTTGAAGCCCTAACCCCTAATGTGACTATATTTGGAGACAGGGCCTAAAAGGAGGTAATTAAGGTTAAATAAGGTAATAAGGGCAGAGACCTAATCCAATAGGACTGGTGACTTATTAAAAGAAGAGACACCAGAGCTGTCTCTCTCTACTATGTGAGGACACAGTGAAAAGGTGGCCATCTATAAGCCAGGGCTCAGGTGATCCTGCCACCTCAGCCTGCTGGGTAGCTGGGACTACAGATACCTGCCACCATGCCTGGCTAAATTATTATTATTTTAGAGACAGAGTCTCACTGTCACCCAGGCTGGAGTGCAGTGACATGGTCACAGCTTACTGCAACCTTGACCTCCCAGGCTCAAGCCATCCTCCCACCTCAGCCTCCTGAGTAGCTGGGACTACAGGTGCACACCACCACCCCTAGCTAACTTTTAATTTTTTTGCAGAGACATGGTCTCCCTATATTGCACATAATGGTCTTGAACTCCTGGGCTCAAGCAATCCTCCCACCTCAGCCTCCTGAGTAGCTGGGACTACAGGTGCACACCACCATCCCTAGCTAACTTTTAATTTTTTTGTAGAGACATGGTCTCCCTATATTGCACATAATGGTCTTGAACTCCTGGGCTCAAGCAATCCTCCCACCTTGGCCTCCCAAAGTACTGGGATTATAGGCATGAGCCACCATGCCCAGTATGAAGATGATAAAATAAAATCTACCACTTGAAAAAGGCTCTGGTACCAGAGCCTTTGACAACTTTTAAAGAACAGATAATTGCTTTTTTTTAAGGTATTACTTAGATTGTAACACTTCCCAATTTATTTTAGGATGTCAGAATAAATTGAAAATCCATTTTCTAAATAAAAGTAAAAACTGTAGTCTGGTATTAAAAAAAAATTCAAGCAAGATTTGTTTCAGGAATGCAATAATGTTTGAACATCAGGAAATCTACCAACATAATCCATTACTATAACAATTAAAAGAGAGAAAAATATACAGTGAGATCAACAAATGCCAAAATATTTATTTGACTAAATTACTAGCCATCCGTATTAAGCCATTCTTGCATTGCTATAAAGAAATATCTGAGACTGGGAAATTTATAAGAAAACAGGTTTAATTGGCTCACAGTGCTACAGACTGTACAGGACACATAGTGCAGGCATCTGCTTCTGGGGAGGCTTCAGGAAGCTTTGACTCATGGCGGAAGGCAAAGCAGGAGCTTGCATGTCACATAGTGAAAACAGGAGCAAGAGAGGGAGTGGGTGGGGAGGTGTTACACACTCAAACAACCAGATCTCCCAAGAACTCACGATCCCCGAGGATAGCACCAAGCCATGAGGGATCTGCCCCCATGACCCAAACATTTCCCCCCAGGCCCCACCTCCAACATGGGGGATTATAATTCAGCGTGAGATTTGGTGGGGACATATATTCAAACTAGATCACCATTCTAACAAAAATTCTAAGTGAATAAAAATAGAAGGAAACTATCTAAATATAACAAGGACCATTTAGCAAACTACAGTGGCAAATAGTTTTTTAAATGGCAGGCCAAGTAAACAATTTACGTTCAAATCAGAAACTAGGCATAGAATCATGTTTTCACCATCTTTATTTAACACCATCTTAGAAGTTTTCATGAATACAATAAGATGAGAAAATGGAAGAACTGGCATAAAAATTTTAAAAGAACAGTTTAAATGATCTCTTTTTGCTGATGACGTTATATACCTAGAAAACCTAAGAAAGCCAGTAAAATACTTGTAGGGTTAACAAGATAAATTGGTAAGGTGGCTATATATCAAAGCAATATACTAAATTCAATAGGTTTTTCAATTTTCTGGCAATAAGCACCTAGAAATAAAAAATGAGAAAAAATATTCCATTCATAATAATGGAAAAACCATATAAAGTGCTTCAGAATAAATTGAAAAAAAAAAACTATGAAAAGAAAAAGAAAATTTTATTGACAGCCATAATTTAAGAACATTAGACCTGAGAAAGGGGAAGATAAATTATATGTTTGGATGAGAAAACATAACAGAATAAAAACGGCAGTCTTTTCAAAAGTTATTTATTAATAGTTGTCATCCAGTTATGTTTGTTCTAGAAAAGGATAACAATAGCTGTAACATTTATATGAAAGGTGAAATGCTACAGAATAGCCAAAAAATATAAGAAATAAGAACAATGAGGGCCGGGCACAGTGGCTCATGCCTGTAATCCCAGCACTTTGGGAGGCCGAGGTGGGTGGATCATGAGGTCAGGAGACTGGGATCATCCTGGCTAACACGGTGAAACCCCGTCTCTACTAAAAATACAAAAAAATTAGCCAGGCATGGTGGCGGGTGCCTGCAGTCCCAGCTACTCAGGAGGCTGAGGCAGGAAAATTGCTTGAACCTGGGAGGTGGAAGTTGCAGTGAGCCAAGATCGTGCCACTGCACTCCAGCCTGGGCGACAGAGCGAGACTCCATCTCAAAAAAAAAAAAAAAAAAAAAACAATTAAGTGGTATTTGCCTTATTATATTTTAAACATTTGATACAAATACTATATCAAATCAATATGATATTACAGTAGGAAAACACAAAGTCAATAACCTATACAGAGAATGTCCCCCTCTCTCTATATGAATTTAATACATAAAAAAGGCTGGGCACAGTGGCTCACGCCTGTAATCCCAGCACTTTGGGAGCCTGAGATGGGCAGATCACTTGAGGTCAGGAGTTCAAGACGAGCCTGGCCAACATGGCAAAACGCTGTCTCTACTAAAAATACAAAAATTAGCCAGGTGCGGTTTTATGTGCCTGTAATCCCAGCTACTCAGGAGGCTGAGGCAGAAGAATCACTTGAACCTGGGAGGCGGAGGTTGCAGTGAGCTGAGATGGCACCACTGAACTCCAGTGTCGGTGACAGAGCAAAACTCTGTCTCAAAAAAATAATAAATAATAAAAATATATAAAAAAGATGATAGTTTACCTGGAGAGAGGGTGGATTATTTTTTAAATGGCATGGCACAACTGGTTGCCCATCTGGAATAAAATACATTTAAACCAGTTATTTACCATATTGAAATATAATTTGTAGATAGAATATGATAGAACATTTTTTTCTAGATATTTCAAGAAAATAAAATACCGTATTTACGATTTAGGAGGGGAGAGACTTTCTTAACTACAAATGAAAACTCTGAAACCATACAAGAAATGGTAAACATATTTGAATTTAAAGAAACAAAAATAGGCCAGGGGTGGTGGCTCACACATGTAATTCTAGCACCTTGGGAGGCCAGCCTGGGCAACAGACACAGTCTCTAAAAAAATATATAAGAAATTAGCCAGGCATGCTGGCACAGCCTGTAGTCCCACCTACTAGGGAGGCTGACATGGGAAGATTGCTTTTGCTCAGGAGGTTGAGACTGGTGAGCTGCGATCACATCAATGCACTCCAGCCTGGATGACAGAGTGACACTCTGTCTCAAATAAACAGATAGCTAGCTAGCTAGATAGATAGATAGATTATAGATTGATAGATGATAGATGACAAAAATAAAAATAAAAAACAAAAAATCCCCTCAATGGTCAAAATTCCAAATCAGCCAGTCAATTTCTACAATATGCTACATACAGTTGGCAAAATCTACTGGAATTTTGACTGAGATTGTGTTTTATCTATGTAGCAATTTTCAAATAATTGACATCTTAACAATATTTCGTCTTTTAATCCATAAACATTGTATGTCTCACTGTTTAAGTTTTTGTTGTCTCTCAGAAATACCTAGTAGTTTTCAGTGAAAAGGTTGTTCCAAGGTGAACAGGTCTATGCAAACCTATCCCCAAAGTCAGAATGTTATAAAGTTTCAGTGCCGCAAAAGAAATCGCACTCAAATGTAAAATTTTCTTTTTACTTCACAGCAAGGCAAGGTACTTCTATAGCAGGGTGCGCCCTTACAGATGGAGGAATGGTGAGCACACACTTGGATAAGGGAGGGGAAGGGTTTCCTATCCCTGACGCACGTGGCCCCTGCTGCTATATTGTTCCCCTATTGGCTAGGGTTAGACTGCACAGGCTAAACTAATTCCGATTGGCTAATTTAAAGAGAGTGAGGGGGTGAGTGGTTTGGTGGGAAAAATGGTTATGACAGGATGAGTCAGGGTGGAGCAGGTAATCGGAATGAGTCAGGGTGGAGCAGGTAATCGAAAAAGGTTGTTTTACCAGGAAGTTAAGTTTAAAAGCAGAAGGCAAAGAATTGAACATACTGACATATTGATTCTTCGAAAATAAATTTAGAACTTATATCTAACAAGAAGAAGCTAAGAGGCCAAAGAAAGAGGCTGATGTATCCAGTTTTTCAGAAAGGAACATTTCATAGAGACTTATGAACAGAAGCCATGTCCATGTCTTGGGCGGTAGGGAGAAAAGATAGTGTCTGGCATCATTACTCCCACCACCCAGGACTTACATACCATAGGAAAAGCGTGACTCAGAAGGATGTGTGGGACAACTGAAGTATGATAACATTGTTACGGAATTTCTGGGAAGGGAAGAGCGTGGTCCTTTAAATGATGAAGGGAGGAAGGGAGGAAGGAAAGTTCTGGGTAGTGTAGGGCAAGGTCCCTGACTAGGGCTCCACCCCCATGGACCTAGCTAAGGACAGGCACTCCTGCCTTGGAGCCCAAATGTTGCATTTCCCAAGTCTATCTTGGCCCACCATGCCCCCAGTCCTGTGGCTATAAAAACCCGAGATCCTAGCAGGCACACCCACAAGCTGCTGGATGTGGAGAGGAGCAGATCTGTGGAAGAAGACACAAGCGGCTGGATAAGGGCTGGCATGCCGGCAGGCCATCGACCAACCAGACGAAGTGGAGTTTGGCCCAGGAAGTCGGAAAAGAGCCAGACCGCTCAGCGGCCCAACTCCAGGGGAAAACCATCCCCCTTCTTGCTCCCCCATCGGTGGAGAGCTACTTCCACTCAATAAAACTTTGCACTCATTCTCCAAGCTCACGTGTGATCCTATTATTCCACTGCACCAAGGCAAGAACCCAGGATACAGAAAGCCATCTGTCTTTGCGACAAAGTAGAGGGTATAACTGAGCTGTTTAACACAAGCCGCCAGTAGATGGCAAACTAAAAGAGCACCCTGTAAAACACGCCCACAGGGGCTCCGGCTGCAAACATTCAACTTTAGACACTGCCGTGGGATTGGAACCCCATAGCCTGCCAGTCTGTATGCTCCCCTAGAGGTCTGAGCAGCGGGGCACTGAAGAAGTGAGCCAAACCCGCATCGCACACCCTGTGAGGGGGACAAAGGAACCTTTCCGTTCCAACATCAAGGTTGTTTTGACCCAAGGGCAAGATTTACAGTAAGTACATGCTGTTACACAAGGAACAATAGATAAACTCGAAATGGTAGAGGTCTTCCCAGAATAGGAGTTAATCAGAAGTCAACATGGTGGATTAGCATCCAAGATGGAGTTGCTTTGGCCTCCACAAAGATCTTGCTCATATTTTGTTAAATGTGTCTTACGTATGTTATTTTTTTGGATGCTATTATAAATGAGATTGTGGGCAGACACACTAGCTCACACCTGTAATCCCAGCACTTTGGGAGGATGAGGCAGGAGGATCTCTTGAGGCCAGGAATTTGAAACCAGCCTGGGCAACAAGACAGACCCCATCTCTCCAAAAAAAAAAGAGAGAGAGAGGCCTGTGCCAGCGGCTCACACCTGTAATTTCACAACTTTGGGAGGCCAAAGTGGGAGAATCAGTTGAGCCCAGAACAACATAGACCAGCCTGGACAACATAGGGAAACTCCATCGCTACAAAAAATAAAAATAAATTAGCCGGGCATGGTGGGATGCACTTGTGATCCCAACTACTTGGGAGGCTGAGGTGGGAAGGTCACTTGAGTTTGGGAGGTTGAGGCTGCAGTGAGTTATGATTGTGCCACTGCATTCCAGCCTGGGCAACATAGTGAGAGCCTATCTCAAAAAAAAAAAAAAAGAAATAAAATAAAAAACAAAAAAGAGCCTGGGTGCAGTGGTTCTTGTCTGTAATCTCAGCACTTTGGGAGGTCGAGGTGGGAGAATCACTTGAGCCCAGGAGTTCAAGAGCAGCCTGGACAACATGGCAAAACCCTGTCTCTACTAAAAGCACAAACATTAGTCTGCCATGTTGGCGAGCACCTGTAGCCCTAGCTACTCGGGGGCTGAGGCAGGAGGATCGCTTGAGCCTGGGAGGCAGAGATTACAGTGAGCTGAGATCGTGTCACTGCACTCCAGCCTGGGTGACAGAGCGAGACCCTGTTTCCAAAAAAAAAAAAAAAAAAAAAAGAGAGAGAGAGAGAGACAGAAACTGTTTTCTAATTTTGATTTCCAAATGTTGCTATTATAAAGAAATACAACTGATTTTGTTTTGTTTCGTTTTGTTTTTTGGAGACGGAATCTCGCTCTGTCGCCCAGGCTGGAGTGCAATGGCGCGATCTCGGCTCACCGCAACCTCCGCCTCCCAGGTTCAAGCGATTCTCCTGCCTCGGCCTCCCGAGTAACTGGGACTACCGGTGCAAGTTGCCACGCCCGGCTAACTTTTTTTAAAAAATATTTTTAGTAGAGTTGGGGTTTCACCGTGTTGTCCAGGCTAGTTTCAAACTCCTGAGCTCAGGCAATCCGCCCGCCTCGGCCTCCCAAAGTGCTAGGATTACAGGCGTGGGCAACCACGCCCGGCCTACAACTGATTTTTTAACGTTAAAAATCTTACATTTTGTCCCAGCTACTCGGGAGGCTGAGGCTGAGGCAGAAGAATGGCGTGAACCCGGGAGGTGGAGCTTGCAGTGAGCCGAGATCGCGCCACTGCACTCCAGCCTGGGCGACAGAACCAGACTCTGTCTCAAAAAACAAAACAAAAAACAAAACTTATATTTTGTGACTTGCTAACTTCAGTTTGTGCTTCTACTAGCTTTTTTATAGATTCCTTAGGATTTCCTACATCAACTATCGTATCTTCTATGAGTAAAGAGAATTTTACATCTTTTCAATCTTTTTGCCTTTTATTTCTTCTTATTGGTGTATTAAAATGTCTAGGACCTTCAGTATAATGTTGAATAGAAGCGGTGAGAGCAGACAGCCTTGCTTTGTTCCTGATCTTAAAGGGAAAATGTTCATTCTTTGACCATTATCATATTAGCTGTAGTTTTTCACAGATGTTCTTTAACAGATTGAAAAAGTCCCTTCTATTCATAGCTTGCTGAGAGTTTTAATCATGAGTGTGTGTTGAATTTTGTTTTTTTCTGAATCTATTGAAATAATCATATTGTTTTCCTCCTTTATTCTGTTAGTACAGTGAGTTGCATTCTTTGATTTTTGTTATTGTTGTTGTTAAATCTATTCTGGATTACTGGGATAAACTCCACTTAATCACAGCGTATCATCCTTTTATATATTACTGGATTTAATTTGCCAATTTAAAAAATCACTCTTGTGTCTAGAGTTATGAGGGATATTGACCAGCAGGGTTTTCTTTTTCTTGTAATTTCTGCCTAATTTTCGTTTTAGGGTAATGCTGGCATCATAAAATCAGTTGCAGCCAGGCATGGTGGCTCACACCTGTAACCCCAGCACTTTGGGAGGCCAGGGTTGGAGGAACCCTGGAGCCCAAGTGTTTGAGACCAGCCTGGGCAACATAGGGAGATCCCATCTCAACAAAAAAATAGAGAAAATTTGCTGGGTGTGGTGGCAAATGCCTGTAGTCCCAGCTACTTGGGAGGCTGAAGTGAGAGGAAAACGAGCCCAGGAGGTCAAGACTACAGTGAGATGCGATCATGCTACTGCACTGCAGCCTGCGTGACAGATTGAGACTCTGACTCAAAAACATAAAAAAAAAAATACAAAACATAATAAAATGAATTGAAAATGTTCCTTTGTCCTTAATCCTCTGAAAAACTTTGTGTAGGATTGGTATTATTTCTTCCATTAAATACAAAACATAATAAAATGAATTGAAAATGTTCCTTTGTCCTTAATCCTCTGAAAAACTTTGTGTAGGATTGGTATTATTTCTTCCATTAAATATTTGGTAAAATTCACCAGTGAAGTCATCTGGATCTGACACTTTCTTTGCTTAAAATTTATAAATCATAAATTCATTTTATTTAATAGCTATAGTGCTATTCACATTTTCTATTTTTTTGAGTCAGTTAAAGGAATTTTAAAATTCCTGTCTTTACAGGAATTTTTCCACTTCATGTAGGCATTAATTCACATGAGATTTTCTTTCATGGATTTTATATCCATAAGATCTGTCATGATATCCCCTCTTTTATTTCTCATATTAATAATTTGAGTTTTCTTTCTTTTTATTCTTGCCAGGTTTATCAGTTGTTTTAATATTTTCAAAGAGGCAACTTTTGGCATTGTGAGTTTTCTCTACTTGTCTGTTTTGCTACAAATAATTATCTTTTAAAGAGATTAAAATATGAGGAATAAATTTAATGTTTCTTTCTCAAAGATTTCCCATTCCAGGTACTCTTCATTCCTTTGCACAGATCCACATTTTCATAATTTTTCTTCTGCCTAGAGAGCTTTCTTATAGTGCACATTTACTTGCAATGAATTTTGTCAGCTTTCATTGATCTGAAAAGTTACTTTAACTTCATTTTTAAATTTTTAAATTTATTTTTTAATAAACCTACATCACTCAACAGTACTCTCATCCAAGTACTAACTAGGCCCAACCATGCTTAGCTTCCAGGATTGGACATGACTTCATTTTTGAAAGACATTTTCACTGGTAGATAATTACTGGTTGAATATTTTTTCTTTTAGCACTTTAAAGATACCATTTGATTGTTTTCTCGTCTGCATAACTTCTCATGAGAAAATTGTTACTTTTTAAAAAATCTTTGTTCCTTTGGCTACTTTTCTCTTCCACTGGTTTTCAACAATTTGAAACTGATTTCCTTTTATGGAGCTTTCTGTATACTGCTTCTACTTTGGGTCTGTTGACTTCTTTGGATCTCTGGATTGACAGTTTTTATCAAATTTAGAAAGTACTTGACCATCTTTCAAATATTTTTGCTCACCTATCTTTTGCTAGGATTTCATTTGCATATACGTTAGACCACTTGATATTGCCCCTTGGCTCAATTCACTTATGTTTGGTCTTTTTTCTGTATACTTCATTTTGCATAGTTTCTATTGTTCTTACCCAAGTTCACTGATTGTTTCCTCTGCAATGTTTAATGGGCTCTTAATCCCATCCGGTTATTTTTCATTTAATAAATTATATTTTTATCTCTAAAAATTTTATTAACATATTTTATGTCTTCCATTTCTCTCCTCCTTATGTTCACATTTTCCTTTAATTCACTCGTGTATTTTTTAAATTTATAGTAGCTGTTTTAATGTTTTTGCTCGCCAATTACATCACTTTTGTCGTTTCTTGTCCCATTTCTATTGACTAATTTTTATCCAGTTATGGATCATATTTTCTGCTTCTTTGCAGGCTGAGCCATTTTTTGTTAGATGCTGGACATTGTGAACTTTACATTGTGAAGTACTGAATTTTTGTATCCTTTTAAAGAGTTTTGATTTTTGTTCTGATGTTCACTTTAATACACCTGAGGATCAGTTTGAACCATTTGAGGCTTTGTATTAAGCTTGTTATGGTGGGTCCAGAGAAGACTGTACTTGGCTGTTTGTCCACACTCCTAAGGCCTGACTCTTCTGAGGGCTGTACCTAATGCCCTGTCTATGACAAGGCCTCTCCAATCCAACTGGTGGGAACACAAATTATTCTCTGTATGAATGCTGGTAATTATTTTGCTCATTCCTTTCCGGTGTCTACTTCCAAAATTCCTTTCAGTCGCGTGCAAATCAGTACTTAGTCAAATATTTTATGAAACCCCTCTACAGTTCTGCAGAAGTCTGTCTCTACTCAATGCCCTACCCTCTAGTTCTCTGTCTCACAATTCTAGCAGCCTAATCTCCCCGAACTGTGATTTCTGTCTTCATGAGTTTTTTGTAATATTCCTTTAAAGTTATTGTAGTATTCCTATGGAGTATGCAACTTTATTCTGGAAGGTAATTAAGTGACTTTTGGATCAACTTCATCTTTTCAAGGTTTGATTTTACGTGTTTTAAGGTAAGTAGAGGTAGCCTTTACTGTAGAACTAGTTTAGCTCTACTATTAAGCTGAAACCCTCTGGGATCTCTACTCAATGGCCCATTTATTCAATGAGGTCTCTCTACTTTCTCTGATGGGCACTAAAATGATCCCCAGGCTTTTGGGAGTTCTAAAAATTTTCTACATTACAGCACCTCTGTAAATGTTCATTCCACAGCATTTGTTCTTTGCCCAGCCTCATGGAGTTTCACCCTTCAGGCACACAGATTTGAATTTAGTCTCAAAGACTCAAGGGAGGAAACCCTATGCAGATTTCTGGAGTTCTTTTTCTAGCTCCTTTCTCTCCTATTTACTGTCCCACAAATTTCAGCTGCTTCGGAACCCCTGAACTTCAATTACTATCATCCCATCTTAATGAGACCTTCCTACACTGTGGTTAGAAATTGTCCCCAGACAGAAAGCCGGTGCAGTTAAAATGCTCATCTAGATTATTTCCCTTCACTCAAAGATCACAGTCCTGTGCTGCCTGTTGTCCATTTGTTTAATTCCACCCTCTCCACCCTGTTTCTTGTTGTCTACAGTAGGAGGGAGGGGAGTCCCAGAGTAGTTACTTCTTTAAGCATGAAAGCAAAAGTCTAGCTTTGACTTAATAATCAAACTGATTCTTTGTAGCAGTCCCTGAAATTCTTGAACTTACAGAGTCAGTGATTGAAAATGGTTGATGAAAGTTCTTTTGCTTTTGAACATGAAAGAAAGCGCATGAGGATGGAGGCAGTAAGATGCTATATTAATGCTGTCAAGCCCATAGTTCATGGCAATAGTCTTTCTAATGAAAATCATGCCGGGGGTATTATTATAAGGCCATAATATCAATTTATTTATTTATTTGTTAATTGAAAAATTAACATATTTAATTTCCCTTTTTCTACAGAGCATCATAAGGGGTCCTATTGGGGAAGAGAAGAATCGTTGAGTTTCAGCCAAGCTTTATCTCCTTATTGAATCATAAAAAATAATACAGCTGGCCTGGCGCAGTGGCTTATGCCTATAATCCCAGCACTTTGGGAGGCCAAAGCGGGTGGATCACTTGAGGTCAGGAGTTTGAGACCAGCCTGGCCCACATGGTAAAATGCTGTTGCTACTAAAAATACAAAAATTACCCAGGTGTGATGGCGGGGGCCTGTAATCCCAGCTACTTGAGGGGCTGAAGCAGGAGAATTGCTTGAACCCAGGAGGTGGAGGTTGCAGTGAGCTGAGATTGTGCCACTGCACTCCAGCCAGAGCAACAGAACGAAACTCCGTCTCAAAAAATAATAATAATATAGCTCATAAAATCTATGCCTGGAGAGATTTTCGTGTTTGCTGCTGTAAAAGTGACAACAAATAATATACCCATTATTAATAAATGGTTTTCAATTATTTATTGATTTAACAAACTATTTTTTAATGCCTACAGTGTGCCAGGCACTATAGTAGGCACTGGACATACAAATATAAAGAAGAAACAGCATCTGATGTCAGGGAGCTTATGACACAGTGAACAGTCCAGCTCCTTGTCTTAGTCCACCTGTGCTGCTATCACAATATAACACAGATTGGGTAATTTATAAAGAGCTGGACTTATTTCCCACAGTTCTGGTGGCTGGGAAGTCCAAGATCAAGGTTCTGTGTCTGGTGAGGGCATTTTCCTCATAGATGGCACCATCTAGGTGTCATCACATGTCAGAAAGGATGGAAGGGCAAAAGGGGGATGAACACTATGTCCTTTCACATGGTGGAAAAAGTGAGAAGAGTGAATCCATTTTCTCAAGTCTTCTTCTAAAGGCCCTATCCCATCCATTAGGGTTCTGCCCTCATGACTTAATCACTTCTTACAGGACTCCATCTTTTAGTATCACATTGCCGATTAAGTTTCAACATAAGAATTTTAAGGGGCCCATTTAGACCATAATACTTCTGAACATTTCATTATGATACATTATATAACTGCAAAAATAAGAATGTATATAGGGCATTATGGGAACACAGAGAAGAAATATCTAATGCAGTTTAGAGGAGAGAAATTTGTAAAGTCAAATACAGCAGAAAATGCCAGAGGAATAACTAAGAAATGTCTATTGGATTTGGCAATATGAAGATTATTGTTAATTATATCAGAATAGTACTATGGGAGCAGATGGCATGGTTAAGAAGTGAATAAAGTAGAGACAATGCATGAAGACATCCTTCTTGAAATGTGGATTAGAAATGGAAGAAGAGGCCGGGCGCGGTGGCTCAAGCCTGTAATCCTAGCACTTTGGGAGGCCGAGGCAGGCGGATCACTTGAGGTCAGGAGTTCGAGACCAGCCTGGCCAACATGGTGAATCTCATCTCTACTAAAAATATAAAAATTAGCCAGGCATGGTGATGCGTGCCTGATATCCCAGCTACTCAGAGGCTGAGGCAGGAGAATCACTTGAACCTAGGAGGCGGAGGTTGCAGTGAGCTGAGATTGTGCCACTGCACTGCACTCCAGCCTGGGCGACAGAGACTCCATCTAAAAAATAAATAAATAAATAAAAGAAGAAGAAGAAGAAATGGAAGAAACCCCGTTAAAGGTGGTGAAGAAATATAGTGTGGGATTAATACCTGAAGCCCTAGTGCTTGCATTTGGAAACTGCTCTAATGTTTCTTAGTGTGATCTTGATCCAGTTACTTAAACCTCTCTGTCACTTGGTTTTCTTTTCTTTTTCTTTTTAGATGGAGTCTCGGTTTGTTGCCAGGCTGGAGTGCAGTGGCGCGATCTCAGCTCACTGCAACCTCCACATCCCAGGTTCGAACATTCTCCTGCCTCAGCCTCCCTCCGAGTAGCTGGGACTAAGGTGTGCACCACCACGCCCAGCTAATTTTTGTATTTTTAGTAGAGACAGCGTTTCACTAGGTTGGCCAGGGTGGTCTCGATCTCTTGACCTCATGATCCACCTGCCTCCGCCTCCCAAAGTGCTGGGATTACAGGCGTGAGCCACCGTGCCTGGCTGTCACTTGGTTTTCTTAATCTGTAAATTGGGACAATACTAATAATGCTCATAAAATTGTTATTAGGATTAAATTAGTTAATACATGTAAAAAGAAGTCTAGTACATGGAAAATTCTGAATAATTGCAACCATTGCCATTATTATGAAGTAGGAGAATTGAAAGTTGAGGGAGAATATATCTATCAATCTAGTTTTTAGTAATCAAGAAGGCAAAGTCATCTACTGACAGTACCTGTTAATGGGCTTAATTTGGACTGGGAATACCAATTAAAAGACAGAGATTGTCAGACCAGATTAAAAAGCAAGGCTCAACTATATGCTTTCTATAAGAAACCCATAGACATAGATTAAAAGTAGAAGGATAGCTAGGCATGGTGGCTCACGCCTGTAATACCAGCACTTTGGGAGGCCGAGGCGGGCAGATCACGAGGTCAAGAGATTGAGACCATCCTGGCCAACATGGTGAAACCCCGTCTCTACTAAAAATACAAAAATTAGCTGGGTGTGGTGGCGCATGCTGTAGTCCCAGCTACTCGGGAGGCTGAGGCAGGCGAATCCCTTGAACCTGGGAGGCAGAGGTTGCAGTGAGCCAAGATCGTGCAATTGCACTCCAGCCCGGCGACAGAGCGAGGCTCCATCTCAAACAAACAAAAGTAGAAGGATAGAAAAAAATATACCCCGCGAACAACAATGAAAATAATGCTATAATATCTATATTAATATCAAACACAGTAGACTTCGAAACAAGGAATAATATCAAGAATAAATAGGTACATTACATAATAATAGAGGGATTAATTTTCCAAGAAGACAGAAATCCAAAATGTGGATGCACCTAAAAATAGAGTTTCAAATACGTGAAACAAAAACTAATAGAACTGTTGGCCAGGCATGGTGGCTCACACCTGAAATACCAGCACTTTGGGAAGCCAAGGCAGGCGGATCACTTGAGCTCAGGAGTTCAAGACCAGTCTGGGCAACAAAGTGAGACCCCCATCTCTATAAAGAATACAAAAATTAGCTGGGCATGGTGGTGCATACCTACGGTCCCAGCTATTTGGGAGGCTGAGGTGGGAGGATAGCTTGAGCTTGGGAGGCAGAGGTTGTTACAGTGAGCTGAGATCCTACCACTGCACGCTAGTCTGGGTGACAGAGCCAGATCCTGTCTTCAAAGAAACAAACAAACAGATAAACAAAACAAACAAAAACAAACCTAACAGAACTGGAAGGAGAAATGGACAAATCCACAATTGAAGTTGGAGACTTGAGGAGACAGAAAATCAATAAAAATAGAAAAGATCTCAACAACTTTATCAATCTATAAAAAACTTCATTCAACAACAGCATAGTGCACATTCCTTTCAAATACACATAAAACGTTCACGAAGATAGATCAAAATCTTGGCAATGAGACACTTAAACTACCGTCATCTGTCAGCATCCAAAGGAGATTGGTTCCAGGAACCTGAGAGGAAACCAAAATCTGAGTAGTGTTTGTGTCTAACCTATGCCCATCCTCCTATATACTTCAAATGAGAGTTCATAATACCTACTACAGTGTGAATGCTATGTAAATAGTTGTTATACTGTATTGGTTTTTATTTGTATTACTTTTTATTGTTGTATTGTAATTTGTAATTTTAATTTTTTTGAGACGATGTATGGCTCTGTTGCCCAGGCTAGAGTACAGGGACACAATCTCGGCTCATTGCAGCCTCAACCTCCCAGGCTCAAGCAATCCTCCCACCCCAGCCTCCTGAGTAGCTGGGATTACAGGTGCATGCCACCATCCTTGGCTAGTTGTTTTTCTGGTTGTTGTTGTTTTTTTTTCTTTCTTTTTTTAGAGATGAGGTGTCACTACATTGCCCAGGCTGGTCTTGAACTCCTGGGCTCAAGTAATCCTCCTGCCTTGGCCTGCTAAAGTCCTGGGATAACAGGCATGAGCCACCATAACTGCCCTTTTTATTTCTTAAAATATTTTTTGTCTGTGGTTGGTTGAATCCTCAAATATGGAACCAGTGGATACAGAGGTCAGACTGCAAATCAAAGAATAAAAATCATATGAAGTATGTTCTCAAGCCATAACAATCAAATTATAAATCAATGACAGAAAGAGATGTTATGGCAAATCTCCAAATATTTGGAAATTAAATGACACATTTTAACATCGCTGTATCACTTTCTATTGCTGCTGTAATGGAATTATCATGATTTTAGTGGCTTAAAAAAACACAAATTTATTATCTTACAGTTCTGTAGGTAAGAAGTCTAACATGGGTGTCACTAGGTTAAAATGAAGGTACAGGGGCTGGGCACGGTGGCTCACCCCTGTAATCCTAGCACTTTGGGAGGCCGAGGTGGGCAAATCACTTAAGATTAGGAGTTTGAGACCAGCCTGGCCAACATGGAAAAACCCTGTCTCTACTAAAAATACAAAAATTAGTGGGGCATGTTGGCACACACCTGTAATCCCAGCTACTCGGGAAGCTGAGGCATGAGAATTGCTTGAACCCCAGAGATGGAGATTGCAGTGAGCCGAGATCACGCCACTGCACTCCAGCCTGGGTGACAGAGTGAGGTACTGTATCAAAATAAATAAATAAATTAAATTAAATTAAGTTAAAGTATAGGAAGGGCTGCATTCCTGTCTGGAGGATATAGGGGAGAGTCATTTTCTTTGCCTTTTTCAGCTCCCAGAGGCCACCCACATTCCTTAGTTCATAGGTTCTTTTCCTACATCTTCAAAGCTCACAATGGTGGATCCCATAACTCTGATTTTGCTTTTGTAATCACATCTCTAACTCTCACTTCCACTTTAAAGAATCGTGTAATTACTGGAAACACCTGGGTAATCCAAGGTACTCTTACTATTTTAGGGTCAGATGATGAGCAACTTTAATTCTATCTGCAACCTTAATTCCCCTGTTTGCCACATAACTTAACATATTCACAGGTTCCAGGAATTGGGATGTAGATATCTTGTGGCCAGGGCAGGGGGAGGGCATTATTCTGCTTTCTACAATAACCCAACCATCAGAGTGAAAGTCTCAAGGGAAATTAAATTATATATAGTATATTTAATATATTAAATTATATATTTATTAATAAATATATCAGCAAATACATCTATTATTATATCAATAAATATCTATTAATAAATATTATATCAATAAATACATCTATTAATAAATATATCAATAGATATCTAGTAATAAATATATCACTATACCTATTAATAAATATTTTATTAATAAATATATTAATTAACAGATATATTAATAAATATGTCTTTTAAATGTTGAATTATATTTATAATATATAAATATATATTTATATTTCTATATAATTTAATATATGTATGTATATTATAATTTACATATAATTTAATATATGTATGTATATATTAATTATATATGTATGTATATATTAAATTATATATAATATATGTATGTATATATTAAATTATATATATTTTGTCACCCAGGCTGGAGTTCAGTGGCACACTCTCAGCTCACTGCAACCTCTGTTTCCTGGGTTCAAGCAATTCTCCTGCCTCAGCCTCCCGAGTATCTGGGGCTACAGGCCTGTGCCACTATGCCTGGATAATTTTTGTATTTTTAGTAGAGATGGGGTTTGACCATGTTGGCTAAGCTGGTCTTGAACTCCAGAACTCAGGTGATCTGCCCACCTCAGCCTCCCAAAGTGCTGGGATTACAGGCGTGAGCCACCACATCTGACTAAATATATATATTTTTAACTGAATGAAAATGAAAATATACCATGTTGAAATTTATGGATGCACCTAAAACAGTGCTTAGAAATATATAGCATTAAGTACTTATAATAGGAAAGAATAAAGATCTCAAGTCAGTCATCTAATTTTCCATGTTAAGAAACTGGAGAAAGAAGCAAATTAAACCCAAAGCAAGCAGGAAGTAAGAAATAATAAACAGCAGAAATCCATGAAATTGAGAATTGAAAAATAGTGGAGAAAAATCAATAAAACCAAAGTGGACTCTTAGAAAAATAATTAAAATTGATAAATCTCTAACTTGACTGACCAAGAAACTGAGAATTCTTGATAAATCTCTAACTTGACTGACCAAGAAACTGAGAATACTTAATAACCAACATCAAAAATAAAAGAGGGAAGATCTCTACAGAACCACAGACACTAAAGGATAATAAGGGTATGCTATGAACAACTCTAATTAGGACCAGAAGTAGACTGAGGAAAGTTCGTAATAGTGGTAAAGGAGAATAAGAGAGGAAGCTGAAGCCAGAGGAATATAGGGACTGATAGCCCTGAGAATGAAGTTAGTAACTATGAATTTGTATTGATGCACAAAATTCAGGTGGCTTAGAAAATTGTTCCAGAAGTTCACTTTAAGGTTGGTGTTTTGTGATGATGCAGTGGAAATATAAGGATATATGAAAATGAAATGTGCTGGTAAGAGTTCAGATACTCAATGCGGAGTCTGAACCTGGTTGTGAGCAGCGTGGGAGTATGAGGCAGCTAGAAGTCAGGGAGACGGAGAGAGACCAAGAGAGGGACTGGTGGATGGACTGGGGAGGGAGGCTGCGCTTGGAAGTTCAAGGAAATGGAAGTTTGCACAAAAGCCAAAAAAAAAAAAAAATAGTGAAAATGAAGTCATAAGAATAATACCTTTAGCCATTTATTTTGCACCTACTGTGTTTCAGTCATTATTCTATACATGGGATATAATGGTAAGCAAAACAGGCAGATCTCGACTAGTTCAGGAACTTACATCTTTAGTACTGATAAATAAGTAATTATAATACTCAATAATACATGCTAGGAAGTACTTAGAAAGGGGTATAGGAGAATGGTAAGATTTTGTTTTGTTTTAGAGATAAGGTCTTGCTCTGTCATCCAGGCTGGAATGCAATGTCATGATCGTAGCTCACTGTGGCCTCAAACTCCTAAGCTCAAGTGATCCTTCCATCTAAGCCTTGCAGGTAGTTGGGACTACAGATGCGCGCCACCATGCCTAGCTGATTTTATTTTTAAAAAAATTTTTGGAAGAGATGATGGGGGGGTCTCACTATGTTGCCCAGGCTGGTCTTAAACTCCTGGCCTCAAGTGATCCTCTTGCCTTGGCCTCCCAAAGTGCTGGGATTACAATGCAAGCTACTGCGCCTGGCCTAACAACAGCTGGATTTTAATTAAAATCTTTTCCAAGTAGGAATGAGTAACCAATAGGAAAAAGCACTCAAATAAGTGGTACTGAATGCTATAATTCTCAGTATACACTAGTATTAATACTTACAAACTTCCCATTCGACTACAGCTATCCCAAAGCTCTCCAATCTCAACATCACCAATCTGTAAGAATCCTCAGCCAAATTATTTCACCAGGGCAAAGCAATTTCTTTATTAAAGAGGCTTTTAAAATTCTCTACACTGACTGATTTCTCAAGAAGATGCGAAAGTATAGTCATTCAGGCCCATCCAAATAGACAAATATCTCTAGAATTTCCAGTTTCATATGACTAGTGGCATCTAGTTTTTAAAAATCAACATACTGCAGACTGACTCATTGAGACTGTTACCATTCTGAACTGAAACTTTTTAGTAATTAAAAAATTGCTGTTCACTTTGGGAGGCCGAGGTGGGCGGATCACCTGAGGTTGGGGGTTCGAGACCAGCCTGACCAACATGGAGAAACCCCGTCTCTACTAAAAATACAAAGTTAGCCGGGCTTGGTGGTACATGCCTGTAATCCCAGCTACTTGGGAGGCTGAGGCAGGAGAATCGCTTGAACTTGGGAGGCGGAGTTTGCAGTGAGCTAAGATTGCACGATTGCACTCCAGCCCAGGAAACAAGAGTGAAAATCCATCTCAAAAAAAAAAAAAAATTGCTGTTATACATCCTATTACCAATCATCTCAAACATACACTTCCATCTGATATAATTAGGTAAGCTTCATGCCATGGTTATTTCAAAATACAATTTCTAAAGGCAAAATAAAATACAATTGGCCCACCATTTGTGGGTTCTGCACCCGTGGATTCAACCAACTGAGGATAGAAAATATTCAAGAAAGAAAATGTCTGTACTCCACATGTACAGACTTTTTTCCTTGTCATTATTCCCTAAACGATGTAGTATAACAACTATTAACATAGCATTTACAATGTATTAGGTATTATAAGTAATCTACAGATGATTTAAAGTATACAGAAAGTTGGGAGGCTGAGGTGGGTGGATCACCTGAAGTCAGGAGTTTGAGACCACCCTGGCCAATGTGGTGAAACCCCATCTCTACTAAAAACACAAAAATTAGCCAGGTGTGGTGGTGAGCACCTGTAATCCCAGCTACTTGGGAGGCTGAGGCAGAAGAATCACTTGAACCCAGGAGGTGGAGGTTACAGTGAGGCAAGATCACGCCACTGCACTCCAGCCTGGGCAACCAGAGTGAAACTCGGATGTGCATAGGGTATATGCAAATACTACACCATTTTATATAACAGACTTGAGCATTCATGGATTTTGGTATCCATAAGGAACCCTGGAACAAATCCCCCATGAATACTGAGGAATGACTTTACATATTTATGACTAAACAACATTTTCAGTTTCTTTACTTGCCTTCCCTTTTTAACTCTTGAGAGTGTATATTTTTAGTAGAAACTGGTAGAAAGATCTGAGAAGCTGAATATTGGACTTAAATTCCTTCTTTGACAAATATATGTAAAGTTTCTTGGGACACTTTTAGTTAACAACTTAGGGAAAAATGGCTTGTGAACTGTATCTTCTCCCCTTTTCCACCCAAGAGTCATAGGATTTTGGAATATTCTTGTTTTCTACAACTCAGAAGAAAATCTCCCCATGGTTTCCTTCTTTTTAATGTTGAAGGACACCTAAATTTTGAATTACGCTGGCAGCTTTAAATGTATGCTGGCCAACCTGGTAAATTTTATTGGGCTGCTAGTGCCTCTCTGTGGCCAGTGACTACAATTACAGCTCAGTTTATTGCCAGTGAGAAGCATTTGAAAGATTGCTTCAGATGTACAAATAGTGGCTTTGGAAGCTGCAGAGGCCAGGCATGGTGGCATTCACCTGTAATCCCAGCTACTCAGGAGGCCGAAGCAGGAGGATCACTTGAGCCCAGGAGTTCTAGACCGGCCTGGACAACATAGTGAGACCTCCATCTCTATTAAGAAAAAAAAAAAAAAAAAGCTGCAAAGAACCTAGGGGAATGAGATTAGAACTGACCCAAAGCTGTGGGGACCTGGGCTACACCAGGGAGGGTAGATAGCTAAGCAGGGACTGGATTCTGATTGAAAGGAGAAAGGGGTGTGCATGCTGGGTAGATATCAAACATGATCACTACACATATTGTAATTGTTTCTGTGTTGCCTCCCACACTAGAATATGAGCTCCATGATGGCAGAGACATCTTGCCAGGCACTCAACAACAAAGGTTGTTGAATGATTGAGCAATAAAGGAATAAATGGGATTCATTCATAGAAATTACACATTAGTTGATAGCTGCTATTCTATTACCCTTATTAGAGGCTTAAGATGGAAAATGCTTTGAGTAAATTTTTTTTTTTTTTTTTGAGATGGAGTCTTGCTCTGTTGCCCAAGCTGGAGTGCAGTAGTGCGACCTCGGCTCACTGCAAACTCTACCTCCCGGTTCAAGCGATTCTCTTGCCTCAGCCTTCCGAGTAGCTGGGATTACAGACACGCACAACCACGCCTGGCTATTTTTTGTATTTTTAGTAGAGATGGGGTTTCACCATGTTGGCCAGGCTGGTCTCAAACTTCTGACCTCGTGTCATCCACTTGCCTGGGCCTCCCACAGTGCTGGGATTACAGACATGAGCCACCACACCCGGCTGCTTTGAGTAAATTTTATTTAACAATGCTCCATATGCCCAGGAGTATTTCTCAAACCTCATTTTCAATACACAGTATTTTATAGGCTTAGCTCCATTCATTCCTTTGTTTCAGTTAACACATATTAATTGAGCACTACATTCCAGGAACTGGAGATACAAAAATGTGACAGACACAGTTCTAGCCCATATCAGACAAAATCCCTGCTTTGCTGGCAAACCCCCAATTTCAGCTCCCTCCACTGTGGCAGCTGCAGGAATCGTGTTTTGTTTTGTTTTTCTTCAGGTTCGTTTATCTCTCCTGTTGTACTCCTGTTTTTCTACACTTTAGCTCCTAATACTCAACTTATTCTTTTTTGAAAGGATGCATATTATAGTATATTAACCCAAATTCCTTGAAATTTCTTGTACTTGTAGAAAAGTGATATAGAAACAGTGCATCTGTAAGTACTAGAATTTCTCCAAGTAGTTATAAAAGTGTTTTTGAATTCTCCTTTTGTCTCTGAGGAAAAATCTAATTAGAATAAGAATGTATTTTCTGTAACAGTTGATAAAAGGAACCAATGTTCAATGGAGGATTAAAAATGCCTTGGGGATACAAGATAATTCTACGTGGAGAAATGAAGCTGAGAAAATACTTAAATGACTATGTGAAAGACATGCATAGATAATACTGGCAAAGTTGGAAATAGTTTCTTCGAGCTTTTGAGTTTCTTATTCTTTTACTACTTGTTCAGCCCTACTCTCTGTTTGCCTCCATAACTTAATATAGCAGTGGATTTATAATTATGACGGGCTGTAAAAATATACACACTTCATTAGGCTAAAGTAGGGTTTCTTGACCTTGGCAACATTGACATTTTGGGCTGGGGCACTTGTTGTGGGGCACTGTCTTGTGCATTGTCAAATGTTTAAATGCATCTCTAGCCTCTTCCCACTAAATGCCAGTAGGCAAAATATCACCAGATATTACCAAATGTTCCCTGAGGAGCATAATTACCCCTGGTTAAGAACTAGTAGACTAAATCAACCATCTTTAGTTAAGTTCCTGAGCAAGTTTATTTCAACTCCTACCACTCAGTTGAAACCGTTCAAATCAAAATTTCCAATTGCTCTCTTGTAGCTAAACCAGTAGATACTTAAGACACATAAAGACCAGTCCATACTTAACTTCACCTCTCCAAAACATTTCATGATTCCCTTTTTCTTAGAATGTTCTCTTCTCTCCTTGACATTAACTTCCCCAGTTTTCCTCTAATTTCTTTGTGTATCTCTTTGCAGCTCCTGTTCCTCTACCCATCTCTTAAAAGTCATTGTTCTCAGGTGCTCTGTCCTAGGCCCTCTGACCCTCTCACTTTATACACTCTCCCTGGGTGATCTCCTCTACCCCTATGGAAGCTATTTCTCTCTGTGCATTGATGATGTCTTTGTCCTTTTCTCAAGCCCAGATCTCTCTCCTAAGCTGCTGGTTCATAAAACCAATTGCCTACTAGATATTTATACTTGAGAATACCTCAGGCAGTTCAAAATCAAAATGTACAAAACCAAGAAAGTACAATCAAAAAATGTTTTCTTCCTCCTGTGTTTTTTATTCCAGTGAAAGTCATCACCATTTACCAGTTGACTAAACCAAAACTGCAGGATTCATTTTTTATTCCTCCCTGTCTCTAACTTTCTCACTTTTTGTAACCATTGTTCCCCAAGTCTTGTTAACTCTACCTTCCAAGTCAGTGCTTTACAAACTTTACCATGAATAAGAATCACAAGGAGGGCTTGTGAAAGAAAAGTTTCTTCTTGGATTCAGTTCCAGAAATTCTGATTTAATGGGGGTGGGGGATGGCAGAATTGTATTTCTAACAAGCTTCTAACTGCTGCTGTTGCCCTGAAGACTGCATTTTATGTCACACTGTCCTAAAAGACTTCTCATTGTTCCTATAGTAAAGCCCAAGCATGACTTTCAAGGTTGTATAGAATCTTATTTACCTCTTTACATTCATCTCTCACCATATATTTTTTCAATGGTAAATGAATGAGTGAAGGATGAATGAACCAGAGATATACAAAGGCCATTGACAATCCTCCATTCCAAATGAAAAATAAGAATTATCTGACTCCTTGACTCTAGCTATTTCATCAAAATTCAACAATTGAGGTCTCTACATGGTTATATGATCATACTGGGATTCATGATATTGGTCTTTTTTTGTTTTTCCTTGCAGATGGGGTCTTGCTTTATCATCCAGGCTGGAGTACAGTGGCATGAACATAGCTCACTGTAGTTTTGAACTTCTAGGCTCAAGTGATCCTCCCACATAGCTGGGACTATAGGTGCATGCCACTATGCCTACTTAATTTATTTTCTAAAATGTATTCCAGGGCCAGGCACAGCGGCTCACTCCTGTAATTCCAGCACTTTGGGAGGCTGAGGCAGACGGATCACTTGAGCCCAGGAGTTCAAGACCAGTCTGGGCAACACAGTGAAACCCCATCTCTACAAATACAAACAAATTAGCCAGGCATGTTGGTGTGTACCTGTAGTACTAGCTACTCAGGAGGATGAGGGGGGAGGATCACTTGAGCACAGGAGGTCGAGGCTGCAGTGAGCCAAGATTGTGCCACTGCATTCCAGCCTGGGCAACAGAGTGAGACTCTGTCTCAAAACAAAAAATACTGTAGAGACAGGATCTTGCTATGTTGCCCAGGATGGTCTTGAACTCCTGGCTTCAAGCGATCCTCCTGCCTCAGCCTCCCAAAGTGCTGAGATTACAAGTATGAGCCACCATGCCCAGCCCAGGACATTGGTCTTAATTCACAAACGTAGTGCAAGAACAGGGGGAGAAAGGAAGAGTCATTCCAAAAACTAGGTCTCATATACATTATAAGTAGTCCATAAACTCAACTTTATAACCACCACAAAATGGGTGAGGTTGTTCTTTCCCTCCTACAGAATTAAAGCTGCATTTTACCTCTGTGCAACAATTTTTCCCCATTTGATATTGTGCTACATGTTAATTGTTAACTTGATTTCACCTGTATAATTATTCCTGATTTTTACTGGGGGAAGAGGAGCTACATGAATTTGCACCCTATCATGCCTCAGTCCTCACCATTCAGGAATATGTTTTGAGTTATGCACTCACTGAACTGTCCCCATATTTTTGCAGCTCTTCTCTACGGAGGAACTGGAGTTCTAGTGTTTTTTTTTTTTTTTTTTGTGGCAGTCCCTGTTAAGTTTATACAGACCAATCATAGTTGACTCTAAGACTGACCTAAATTCTTAAGGGCGTAGAATCTATCCCAGAATTGGCCTGAATCTCTTTCAATGCTTTGACTGTTATGGGCTACTTGTTTTCTCACAACATACTTAAGTACGTTTCTTATGGCTGCTGTAACAAATGATCACAAACTTGGTAGCTTAATACAACACACATTTATTCTCTTTTAGTTCTGGAGGTCAGGTATCAAAATTAGTTTCACTAGGCTAAAATCAGCATGTCTGCAGGGCTGAACCCCCTCCAGAGGCTCTAGGGGCTTCTTGTCTTTTCCAGCTCTGGTGGCTGTAAGCATTCCTTGGCTTATGGCTACATTGCTCCATAATCTGCCTCTATGGTCACACTGCCTTCTCCTCTTCTGGGTGTGAAGCATCTCTTTCTGCCTCTCCTTTATAAGGATACTTGTGATTGCAGTTAGGGCCCACCCAGATAATCTACCCATCTCAAGATCCTTAACTTAAATCAAAAAGACCTGTTTCCCAAATAAGGTAACATCTACAGGCTCCGGAATCTAGGAGCTGATATCTTTAGGGGCCGTTATCAGCCTATCACAATTTACATCTATATTTACCCACTCTGTGCTCAAAAGTATGCCAACCTACTTATTGTAACCCATGAAAACTTGCACTACCTTCTTAAATGTCAACGTAAGCTAAATGTAAAAACTTATTTTAACTTCGAAAATTATTTTGGCTGAGTGTGGTGGCTTAGACCTGTAATCCCAGCACTTTGGGAAGCTGAGGCTGGAGGATTGCTTGAGCCCAGGAGTTCAAGACCAGCCTGGGCAACACAGCAAGACACGCAAGATATCGTCTCTACAAAAAAAATTAAAAAATTAACCAGGTGTGGTGGCACACACCTGCAGTCCCAGCTACTCGGGAGGCTGAGGTGGGAGGATTGCTGAAGCCCAGGAGGTTGAGGTTGCAGTGAGCTGTGATTGTGGCACTGCACTCCAGCCTGGGCAGCAGAGTGAGATCCTGTCTCACAAAAAAATTATTTTGTTTTACAATAAAAAAATTTTTAATTGCTTTGATTTAGTGATAAATGCAAAGTAATGCATTTAGTTTCTAAGATGACCAAGGTGTTAAATAATCAAACGCACACAATTTGAAAAGTTGTTGAAAGGATTGGCTGTATCGAAAAGAAGAAAGGAGAAGGCTTAAAGGACGAACACACAGCTTTCTTCATATGTTTATAGGGAATAGGGATTCGATATATAATGTATAAATATAAACAGAAATAATTAATTGCAGGTGAAGAGAGGCAGATTTCAATCCAATATGAGGAAGTGCTCAGAAAGAACAATGGAAGGTGCTCTCTCAAAATGAAGTTCTTTCCTAGTTCTGGAAGTGTCTATAAATGTGCAAAGACCCTAAGGGGAGGAATGTGGAGGAGTTAGAAAATATATCTTTAGATACAATCATGAGGATATTTTATAAAACATAGAGCCTCTTTAATGGTTGGTTCTAAACAAATCTAAAATATTATCCTTCTCCAATTCACTTTTCAAATGATAGCCAGAGTGGTCAAATCTGATTATGTCAGTCATCTTACGAAAATCCTTCATTTGCTTAAAGACCCTTTCAGTATTGATCCCCAACTTCCTCATGGTCTCTTCTGGAGTTTTTTTTTCCTCCCTAAATTCTAGTCACATTTACAGTTGCTCAACTTTAGATGCTCCTTCCTATCTGAAGCCATTGAACATGCTGTTATCTCTGTTTGCAGAGCTCTCCTGTCCTTCCTGACTAGGTTACTCTTACCCAAAGATAACTTTCTCCAGGGAAAGCTTCTCTAGCATGCTAAATCAGTTGGGTTCCCATATATGCTTGCAAGATACTCTGAACTGTTTAATCAAGATGAAAGCATTTATTGTACAATTGACTATGTCTGTCTTCCCTGATAAAATGTAAGCTCTGTGAGGACAGAGACATTTTATCTTGTTGATCACAGTGCCTGGCATATGGTGGGCACTTGCAAATATTTGTTGAATGAATTAACCGACTCTTTTTTTTTTTGGAGACGGAGTCTTCCTCTGTCGCCAGGCTAGAGTGCAGTGGCGCGATCTCGGCTCACTGCCACCTCTGCCTCCCGGGTTCAAGCGCTTCCCCTGCCTCAGTCTCCCGAGTAGCTGGGATTACAGGCTTGCGCCACCATGCCCAGCTAATTTTTTGTATTTTAGTAGAGATGGGGTTTCACCATATTGGCCAGGATGGTCTCGATCTCCTGACCTTGTGATCCGCCCGCCTCGGCCTCCCAAAGTGCTGGGATTACAGGCATGAGCCACCACGCCCGGCCTCTTTTTTTTTAAACCTGGTTTGAAGTGTGAAAGAAGTTTGATTTTTAAAAAAATGTTTACCTGACACCAGGTTTCCAGCAAATTTTCAGAAATATTAGTATGATTTCTTGGAGGAGTATGATTTCTTGGAGGCAGGCCGGGCGTGGTGGCTCACACCTGTAATCCCAGCACTTTGGGAGGCCGAGGCAGGTGGATCACTTGAGGTCAGAGTTCAAGACCAGCCTGGCCAACATGGTGAAACCCCGTCTCCACTAAAAATACAAAAAGTAGCGGGGCGCGGTGGTGGGCGCCTATGGTCCCAGCTTCTCGGGAGGCTGAGGCAGGAGAATGACTTGAACCAGGAGGCAGAGACTGCAGTGAGCTGAGATCACGCCACTGCACTCCAGTCTGGGCGACAGAGCGATACTCCATCTCAAAACTAACAATACAAACAAACAAAAAAGAATGGGGATGCAGATGAGAAAAAACAAGCAATCATCGAACAAGCCACCTCAAGGTGGAGTACCATGGAATGTCAGAGGCTTCATGAAAGACAGAAAAACTGAAGAGCACTTGGGGTTAGGAATTCAAAGGTGGGCAGGTCTTATACAGACCTTGCCCTCAACAAACCTATAGTCTAATGAGAGTCGATAAACACTTAGCAAAGTATTAATAATATCCATGGAGTGTGTAAAGCCCTAGTAAAGGAGGTATACTGGTGGTAAGAAATACCTAATTTTGTGGGGTGGGGGAATGGAAGGATGGGGGAAGGATTGGGTGGTCAGGGACGCGGTTTAAGCTGAGACTTGAAAGATGATGGAGTAGTTGACCAGGCGGTCAGAGGAACTTGGAAGCGCTATGATTCGGGATCCCACAGAGAGAGATTCAAGGGCACCTTGGCAGATATGGTTTACAGTGACCTCTGGTGTGAGAGATCATTAGCATTGTGAACATGCAAAAACGATGAAGTTCTGCCCTTCATTTCACCAGAGCTGGGCTCGCCTCAAATTCCTGGTTCCTTATTCCCGCTGGCTCCCACCAACTGAAAAGCAGAGGTGGCTCGCAAGCGGCGGGGCTCTGCCCTAGATTGCCAGTAGGCGCTCGACTCACATCCAGCTCCACCCCGGGAGATGCCCCAGAAGCCCCGCCCACGTCCAGGCACGTTCTTCTGGGGCTAGTCGCAGGGGCCGCCCCGGCACCGGCGCTCACGTGACCCGAGGTGTGACGTAGGAGGAAGGAGACGCCATTAGAGGGAGGCAGAGAGGGATCGTTCTTCGCTTTTCCTCCGGTGCCTGACGTGGTGGGCTGGGGCCCTTCATTCTCGGACTTTCCCTCAGCCCTTCCAGGCCTCGCCCGAGGAGGGCGTGGGGACAGCGCCCGGGTCGGCGGGGCCGGGGCGGTGGGGGCTGAGCCGGCCGTGGCTGTGAAGGCGCTGCCGCGGCTGTCGGGAGGGCGGCGCGACACTCGGGCTCGGGCGGCCGGGAAGCGACGGGATGGCTGCGGCCGGCGGCGGCGGCGGGGCGGCGGCGGCGGGCCGAGCCTACTCGTTCAAGGTGGTGCTGCTGGGGGAAGGCTGCGTGGGGAAGACGTCGCTGGTGCTGCGCTACTGCGAGAACAAGTTTAACGACAAGCACATCACCACTCTGCAGGTGCGGACCTCGGGGAGCGGGAGGGGGCGCCTCAGGGCCCCTACCCCTCCGGGGCTGGGGAAACTTTGCCGCCCTGGTCCCCTGGATGTAGGCTGGCAAATCTCAGGCCTGTCATCTCCGCCTTCGGTTTACCTTTCCGAATTCGCCCTGGGGAATCACCAGGTCGGGGCAGCCTGTAGACGCGAGGACAGGCTGTTGGGAGGGAAGTGGAAGGGCCCTGAAAAGTCCCCAGTGTCCCCCTGGTGGCTGCGCACGTTGTGGTCTCCGTCCGTGGGCTGTTTTTTCCCATTTACTGCACTTCCTGGGTCCCAGGTGTCAGTGTTGCAGTCTCCAAATGTTAGCTCCTTTTCTTTCTTTCAGAATTAGGAACTTAGCTGCGCATTTGATTTTGCGAATTAGGTGATTTGTAACTTCAGCGCTTACTGATGACTAAGTGTTTATGCAAGTTCCATTTTGTCCTGAGTAACAGGAATGGCAAAAGAGCCATCTCTGGAGGTTTTTTGAAATGACCGCTTGCCCAGGCGTGTTACGCAGTTTCACTGCAGCCTGCGTGGGTCTGACTTGCGGGTCACTCATATTCTGCGAGGTCGATTGACACACGCTGAAACATCAAGTGAATACTGGCCAACAATTGGTCCCCAGACTAAAAGCCGCTGCTGTTACTCAGTTTCTTTACCTGTAAAATAAAAGGTCGGCTTTCTTCCACAGGTACATTGGAAAGGTGTTAAAATGTTATCATTGATTGAGAGTGAAGCCAGGCCTTTGAGGGAGTTGTACTCACCCCACCTCTCCCAGAGAAATCAGTTTTGATGTTATTAGGAGAAATTTATCCTACTAATTTGACTTACCAATTTGGTCAAAGGCAGTAAAGTCTAGTGGACTTTTGAGCCTGATTGTCCAGGTTCATGTCTCACCTCCATCCATTTAACTAGCTGTGTCATACTGGGTAAGTTACTTAACCTGTCTGTGCCTGTTTCTTCTGTTAAAATGGCCATAATAGTAGTATCTAGCTCATAGGGTTGTCAGGATAAATATACAGAAAAAGCACTGATGACCTGGTCCAGTGTAAGTTGTCTGTCTTTAATTAACCGCCCCAACTTGCACAATAGGTCTTAATTAGTAAATGTGTAGTATGTGAGAACATCGACACTACTTAATAGAATGCGTAATCTCCTAATTGTTGTGACATTGGATGTTTGATGCTATTATTAAACTACTGAGTCTAGAATTTACAAGACGCTCTGGCTCTGATTCCATGTTCTATTTTTACTCCTCTGATTTTACTCGTATGTAAAGCATATCTGAAAAAGTGAGTGCCAGGAAACTGCATTTTTAAAAAATCCTTGTACCAGAACACTGACAAAATTTTAATAATGAGTTGTTATTGTTCAGTGTCATTAGTGAGAGCCTGGTGTTTTAGATCAAGAAAATTCACTGGACAAATACCTAGGATCGTTTGGAAGTTTAGAGATTTACTTAGGTAAAGTAGTAACAATAGCTAACATTTAGTGAGTTCTTACTGTGCTGATTATTTTGCTTGCTTTCTGTCTGCTTGCTTTAATTCTTATAACACCCTATGAAGTGGATAGTTTAGTGGATAGCCCTACAGCTGAGGAAAAACGTTTAGTTGAGTAATTTTGCTGGCAGTAATATTACCACAAGTCAATGGTGCAGGAGTGTCCAAGCTCAAATTTGAACCCCTGTCTGACTTCAGATTTTGAGCAATTAAATCACATTACCTCGGTATATTGATAAATAACCCATCTAGTGTTTTCCTTTATGCAAAGATCTAAGATAAAAGAAAACTATTGTAATTGAGGTCTCCACGTTTTTTTTCAAAAGATAACTTGAGTCTTGCCCTGTCGCCCAGGCTGAAGTGCAGCAATTTCCACTCACTGCAACCTCCACCTCCTGGGTCAAGTGATTCTCCTGCGTCAACCTCTCAAGTAGCTGGGATTACAGGCACACGCCACCACATCTGGCTAATTTTTTTGTATTTTTAGTAGAAACGGGGTTTCACCATGTTGCCCAGGCAGGTCTCGAACTCCTGACCTCAGGTGATTTGCCCGCCTTGGCCTCCCAAAGTGCTGGGATTACAGGGGTGAGCCACTGCACCTGGCCATACCCTTTCAACTTAAAAATTACACTTCCATTTTAAATTTCTAAAACATTCTTGAAACTAAAAGCAGAGTAAAGGTTTTTAAATATATGAAAAGCCACTGTACTCCTGCAGAGGGGAGGATGAAGTTATAGTAGATATCCAGTATTAATATCTGAATTATATTATAGAATTTAGGATTTTGTTGTTCACCAATGTATGTAAACAGCAATGTGTCTAATCTCTTTCAGAGATATCAGTTCACCTCATCTTTCTTAACAGTTTTTCAGAGGAATTTGATTTATGTGACTTGTAAGACACAACTTTGTATTCTTTTAATTTCCAAATGGAGAGGAAATCATGTCAGAAGATATGAGAGGAAGAGTTCACCTTTTTTCTCGTCAACAGAGTACCTATCTCTGTAAACTACTTTGTATTTTATAAAGTACATTCTCATACATTTCAAAGAATTGCAGGATTGACAGGAATTTAAGACAGTTTATGTATGGATCACTATTTTGGTCTTCTAATGTTTAGTCAAGTGATTGTCCCCCTTTTTTTTTTTAACATCTTGGAGGTGAAATGAACTGGTATTATGGAAAGTGGAAAGCTCACTTTGTCCTAAGGTGTCCCATTTCATTTTTAAATTTTTTTTTTATTTCTTTTTGAGATGGAATCTCACTCTATCACCCAGGCTGGAGTGGAAGGGTGCGATCTCGGCTCATTGCAACCTCTGCCTCCTGGATTCAAGTGGTTCTCCTGCCTCAGCCTCCCGAGTAGCTGGGACTACAGGCATGTGCCACCATGCCTGGCTAATTTTTGTATGTTTGGTAGCGATGGGGTTTTGCCATGTTGGCCAGGCTGGTCTCGAACTCCTGACCTCAGGTGATCCACCTGCCTCGGCCTCCCAAAGTGCTGGGATTACAGGTGTGAGCCACCACTTCCGGTCCTATTTTATTTTTAGACAGGTCTAATTTCTAATAAGTTTTTCTGTATAGAAAGCCAAAATCTGTTTCCCTGTAGTTTTCAGTCCTAATTCTCCCCACTGAGTCTTGGTGTCTCATATGACATTCCTTCTGATAGTTGAAGATAGCTATCTTGTCTTCTCTTGGGTAAACAACTCTGGCTCCCTTAACTGGATCTCCAGTGACAGTGACATCGTTTTAAATCCTTTCACTTTTTTTTTTTTTGGAGGCAGAGTCTTGCTCTAGTGGTGATATCATAGCTGCCTGCAGCCTCCAACTCCTGGGTTCAAGTAATCCTTCCACCTCAGCCTCCAAGTAGCTGGGACCACAGGCGTGTGCCACCATGCTCGGCTAATGTTTTTTTTTTTTTTTTGGTAGAGTTGAGGTTTTGCTATGTTGCCCAGGCTGTTGTAGAACTCTGAGCTCAAGCAATCCTTCTGCTTTGGCCTCTTGAAATGCTGAAATTACAGGTATGAGCCACTGTGCCTGGCCCTTTCACTATTTTGAATCTCTTCTAGGCAGTATGTAATCATTGTCCTTTCCTTAAAGTGTGATTCCTTGAGCTGTAGAAATAATTCCAGGTGTGGTGGTTTGAACTGAACAGAGAAGTGCAGGCTGTCACCTCTCCTGTTGAGAATCCTTTTCCAACACTGAAGTAGAAAAGATTCTCTGAGCTTTTAGGGAAGCTCTCAGAATTTCTCTTTGATAAATATGAATTTGCTGTCAACTGAAACATCTTAGTCTTAATTGCTTCAAAAAAAAGGGTATTATTTGTATCTCTCAGATTCTCTTTTCTTTGGTATTGTAGTTAAGCTTTTTCTTTTGTTTCTAATATACTTGACCCATTAAGGTTGGCTTTGGTAGATTTGCTCCAGTAGTTAAGCCTGTTAATGTCCTTTTTAATTTGGATTCTGTAATTCACAAAACACTGACTGGGCTCCTTTGGGCCAGGTACTGGGTTGGGTCCTGGACATGGCAAAGAATAAGGTGTGGAATCTACTGTCTGGATTAGCTACTTTTTAACTTTGTCATCTGAAAGTTAGGTAAGAATGCCCTTAATGTTCTCAACAGGTCATTATTAAAGACTTTGAAAGAAAGCAGAGAGAGAGGGCCAAGTACAAAGCTCTGCAGCAAGTTTTACTGTAGTCCAGTGATACATGACCAGAAGTGCAATTTTCTGTAGACATATAGAATCTTAATGGGCCACAGGCCATCCCCTCCTCCTTCCCTTGAGTAAGAAACAGTTGTTAATGGAGTGCTATACATATTAATGACTGCTATGGGCTACTACCTAGTGGACACAAATCCCTTAATAAAATGTAAACATTTACTCCAGCATTACAGTTCTCCTTTTTGCCCAAGCTACATCTGTCTTGCCCACAAGGTTATCATGAGACGCTTTGTCAAATTCTTGCAGAAGACAAGATAGGCTGTGTTTCTGCAGTACTCAGATCTATTAGGAGGCCATATAATGTGGTGAAAAGAGAAAGGACTTTGAAGTTACACTGGGGTTTGAATTCTTACTCCCACTTCATAGCCATCGTGATCCTGACAGGATATTCTAATGCCTGTAAGCAAGCTCCTTTTCTTTAAAATGGGAGTACCTTACTCATAGGACTTTATGTGGATTATTACATAAGACAGCCATCATATGTAAAGCTACTAGCACAGAGCCTGGCACATGTTTGTTTAATAAATGTTTGCTGTTTGATGTTAAATGAATAAATGATGCTGGATTTATGTTTTTCTTTCATGGCAATTCAGTTAAAAAGGGTAATGGGATTATTTTCACATGAATTATTTTGAGAACTCATGCTGTCTCTGAGGGGTCATTATATTTAAAATTGCTTATAGGTTAAATATTTTTAAAACAAAGCAAATCCATTCTAGTGTTTTCACTGAGATCTACATTTCCGGAATTCACTTTCTTTTTTTTGTTTTTTAATTGTGACATTTGCCATACTTTGGTGTTTTAGTGTGGCTCTCTTTTTCCAGAGCTGCTCCAAGGTTACTGATAGTTACGGAGTAATCCTGTACGTAAGCTCTCTTAACTTATATAGAGTCCCCAAGCTCTCGTGTGATTTCCTCGCTGATTTGAGGCTTTGATAAACTTGGGAAAAATAAGAAAGACAATTGGAGTGAGGGAGTTACTACTGTTTCTCTGGAATTTACGAAGGCAATACTGTTGAATCTATGCAGTTAAATTCAAGAAACATTTATTTTATACTTGGTATATGTCAAACATTGTATTAGCTGGGGAATATAAAGATGAGCAAGGTACTTTAACTATCAGTTACTTTTCTTGACTTTATTCTTAAAGGATTGTGCCATTTTGGTTTTAACCACTTCCTCAATTTGGTGTGCCTTCTTTATATCTGTGCGCCTGGGTTATGTACCCCTTTTTTTTTCCCTTATTGAAGGTGCTTATTGAAGATTAATCAAGATCAACAGTCCCCTTTCTTTTTAGAGTCCCAACTATAGAATTCTGCCTGCCTCCTGAAGTCTAGGATAGGTGCCTGGGTGAATAACAAAGTAGTGCTGTAAGGTTGGCTAGGCAGGTAGTATCCTAACAGTTTGGCAAATGAGGAAACTAAGACTTGGATTTGGCTGGGTGCAGTGGCTCGCACCTATAATCCCATGCTTTGGGAGGATGAGGTGGGAGGATTGCTTGAGGACACAAGTTCAAGACCAGCATGGGTAATGTAGCAAGAGTCCATCTCTAGTTAAAAAAAAAAAAAAAATAGCTGGGCATGGTGATGCACACTTATATTCCTGGGTACTCAGGAGGCTCAGGCTGGTGGATCACTTGAGCCTAAGAGATTGAGGCTGCAGTGAGCTATGATTGTGCCACTGCACTCCAGCTGGGTGACAGAGTGAGACCCTGTCTCTTAAAAAATGAAAAAGACTTGAATTAAATTTCCAAGGTCCCACAAATAGAAATGGTGTGCCAGCTGGGCATAGTGGCTCAGTAATCCCAGCACTTTGAGAAGTGCAGGCAGGAGGATAGCTTGAGCCCAGGAGTTTAAGACCAACCTGGGCAACATAGTAAGACCCTGTTTTTAAAAACTAAAAATAAAAGGGCCGGGCATGGTGGCTCACACCTGTAAGCCCAGCACTTTGGGAGGCTGAGGTGGGTGGATCACCTGAGGTCAGGAGTTCAAGACCAGCCTGGCTAACATGGTGAAACCTCATCTCTACAAAAATACAAAAAATGAGCCAGGCATGATGGTGGGTACCTGTAATCCCAGCTACTCAGGAGGCTAAGGGAGGAGAATTACTTGAACCTGGGAGGCAGAGGTTGCAGTGAGCCAAGATTGCACCATTGTGCTCCAGCCTGGGCAACAGAGCAAGACTCCATCTCAAAAAAATAAAAATAAAAATAAAAAATAAATAAATTTAAAAAATAGAAATGGTATGCCTTTTTTGGCCTAGTCGACTACTTCTTAAAAGAAAATTTATTTTATTTTATTTTTGAGACACTTGGCTTTTATTTATTTTTTAAACACACCTTAACCTGAGCAACACTTGGCATTCAGGTTGTAGCAGTGGTTTTACATTTTGCATCATAGTCTTGGTCTAGGAATCTTGGTTTCTTTGTTTGCATAAAGAATATTTTGAGTGTTCAAAGTATCTTGTAAGTATCCTTGAAAGCCATATTACTGTTAATTTAAGTGATTTATTATAATATCTTCATACAGTATAATAATTGAAGTTCTTTTAAAATCTTTTTCTGCTTAGTATTTTATTAGTATTTTATAGAAGTTTGGGTGATTTTACTTAAGAAATGAGTTTTTGTGAATGTGGCCACAAATTTCTATATCTGACTGCCATTTTCTGCTTTGTGCTTTGAGTTACTCTTTAAACATGATTCTTTGACTTTCCTTTTGAAAGTCTTTATTTGGACTCCTAAACTAATTATAATCCTTGTTTTTAGAAACTAAGAAGAAATGTGAAAATATTCAAGCACCTAGCTTAGGTTTTGTTTTGTTTTTTTCCTGAGATGGTGTATCGCGCTTTCGCCTAAGCTGGAGAGGAATGGCATGATCTCAGTTCACTGCAACCTCTGCCCCGTGGATTCAAGCAAGTCTCCTGCCTCAGCCTCCTGAGTAGCTGGGATTACAGGCGCCCACCATCAAGCCTGGCTAATTTTATATTTTTAGTAGAGATGGGGTTTCACCTTGTTGGTCAGGCTGGTCCCGAACTCCTGACCTCAGGTGATCACCCACCTCAGCCTCCCAAAGTGTTGGGATTACAGGCGTGAGCCACCGTGCCCGGCCTAGCTTAGTTTTTTGATAGCTAATTTTTATTGCCTTGCTAGAGAGGGCTAATTTTATAAATTAACCTGCCTTAATTCTGTCATCTCTTAAGTATGGAAGTGGTAATGCTTTACTCATTTATTTTTTTATTTTATTTTAAAAATTAACAAATAGTTGTACATTATTTAAATACTTAAGTCTGCACCAGTGTTAGCAACTAGCAAGAATATTTATTTTGCACACACACACACACACACACACACACACAATCTTACTATCTTACTCATACACTCCCCAACGGCAGGCCCCCAATTAATGAAGTCTGTTGAATTTAGTTGATACTAGATAAAGCCAGGAAAGTATTTGTTCACAATGTAGTTACTATGTTGCTTTCAACAGATACCTTATAATTATCAAATACTACTTTAGGTGGTTTGCTTTGACAGAACGGTAGTTAGCAAGCACAGCAAATGATCCCGCTAACAGAGAACCAAAAAATTGATTAAACAAGTTATGAAAAGACTTTAATTTGGCAGATATATTTTTTCCCTGTTATTTCTCTCTTATAATCCTTTTTTTTTAAGTTTTTAAATTTTTAATTTTTTTCCTCCTCCCTGTGATTTATTTTTTTTAAAATAGCATTTTCTTTTTTTGTCTTCCACTATGATAGCCACTGAGCTGTTGGATAAACAAGAATCAGGTATTAATACAAGTTACAGATGACAACATGAGCTAATAAGATTGTTAATTTTGTAATATCACTAAAGCATAGAAGATGAAATAATTGAGATTAGAAGATGTACTGGTGAAATAACTCAGGATTTGAAGGAGGTAGGGTGGAGAATGTGCCATAACTTACATGGATCCTTGCTAGTAATACTTTGTGCCTACCCTGAGAATATTTGGGGAGGTTAGGGTCCAAGAACACTTACTGTCCAAGTGGAGGAGTGCCAGATTAAGAAATGTGTGTATGTCCTAGAACAGTTAGCTTTGTGCAATGGAAAAACCATTGTGGAGTCAGACAGGCTTCCACCCACTGCAGCACCCAGCTGAGCTGTCTGACCTTCCGTGAATCACTGTATTTTAAAAAAAAAATCAGGTTCACAGCTGTAAAGTAAGGATAAATATCTACTTCACAGAGTTGTTGAAAATTAAATGAAAAAGCCCAAGCACAGTGCTTGGCACATAGTATGATTTTTCTCCCCTTCCTATAGTCCTAGAACCTTTTGAATTGGCTATTGTTTAATGTCACTCTCCCTCCTTCCGTTTGTGGACTGGGAGTTCTTTACTGAGATGTTGCCAGGCATTTATAAATCTCTTGGAAGTACGTGGGAATTGTTTTTAGTATGTGCGTATCAGTGGTGTTTTGGGGAGTGAGTAGGTTCATGGATTTCTTCATATTCTTAAAGAAGTTTATAATTACTTCTCCCCCGTCACTACCATGTAAGAATTAAGAACCACTGCTCCAGAGTAATTATTATAACTACAGTGGTATCTCAGTAGTCTGGCCAAATTAAATGTGCCTAGTAGTGGTGGTTAAAAAAGAAAAGACAAATTTCAGCCTTTTGATTGTTTGCTGCTATCCTTTTTTATAAATTTTTATTTTTATTTCAATAGTTTTTGGGGTATAGGTGTTTTTTTGTTACATGGATAAGTTCTTTAGTGGTGATTTCTGAGATTTTGGTGCAGCTGAGCAGTGTACACCATATTCAATATGTAGTCTTTTATCCCATACCCTCCTCCAAACCTTCCTCCTTGAGTACCCAAATTCCATTATATCATTTCTTACACCTTTGCATCCTCATAGCTTAGCTCTCACTTATAAGTGAGAACGTACAATATTTGGTTTTCCATTCTTGAGCTACTTCACTTAGAATAATGGCCTCCAGCTCCATCCAAGTTGCTGTAAAAGACATTATTTTGTTCCTTTTTATGGCTGAGTAGTATTCTATGACGTATATATACCGCATATTCTTTATTCACTTGTTGGTTGATGGACACTCAGGTTGGCTCCATATCTTTGCAGTTGTGAATTGTGCTGCAGTAAACGTGTGTGCATGTGTCTTTTTCATATGACAACTTCTTTTCCTTTGGGTAGATACTCAGTAGTGGGATTGCTGGATCAAATGATAGTTCTATGATGCTTTTAGTTCTTTAAGTAATCTCCATACTGTTTTCTTTAGTGGTTGTTCTAGTTTACGTTCCCACCAGCAGTGTAAAAGTGTTCCCGTTTCATCACATCCACACCAACATCTATTGTTATTTTGACTAATTATGGTCATTCTCAGGAGTAAGGGGTATGTCATTGTGATTTTAATTTGCATTTCCCTGATAATTAGTCATGTTGAGCATTTCTTCATACGTTTGTTGGCTGTTTGTATATCTTCTTTTGAGAATTGTCTTTTCATGTCCTTTGCCCACTTTTTGATGGGGTTGTTTTTTTCTTGCTGATATGTTTGAGTTCCTTGTAGATTCTGGATATTAGTCTTTTGTTGGATGCTTAGTTTATGAACATTTTCTTCCACTCTGGGTTGTCTTTTTACTCTGCTGAGTATTTATTTTGCTGTGCAGAAGCGTTTCAGTTTAATTAGGTACCATTTATTCATTTTTGTTTTTGTTGCATTTGCTTTTGGGGTGTTAGCCATGAATTCTTTCTCTAAGCCAATGTCTAGAAGAGTTTTTCCAATGTTATCCTCTAGAATTTTTATGGTTTCAGTTCTTAGATTTAAGTCTTTGATCCATCTTGAGTTGATTTTTGTATAAGGTGAGAGATGAGGATCCAATTTCATTCTTCTACATGTGGCTTGCCAGTTTTCCCAGCACCTTTTGTTAAATAGGCTATCTTTTCCCAAATTTCTGTTTTTATATGCTTTGTCGAAGATCAGGTAAGTGTAAGTATTTGGCTTTATTTCTGCGTTCTCTATTGTTCCATTGGTCTACGTGCCTATTTTTATACCTGTTTGTTGCTATCTTGATGTTTCAGCTTTCTTCTTAAATATATTCATAATTTTATTTTTTAAAAAACAGTTTTCTAAAGTTTTTTAAAAAGAGTTCTCCCTTGAAGAAAATGTCTATAAAAAATATTAAAAACTTAGGATTTATATCAAATGAGATGATTTACGAAACAGAATCTTTCCATAGAGCAGGGCTTAAGTTTTTCATTATGAAGGAAAAAAATATTTACTAGGGATGCTTTGATAATATGCTTTACTAGTGCATCATATATATGAGTTAAAATAATTTGATAAGGAAACTTAGGAGCATATCTCCTACTAAATTGAGTTATACCTGCATTGATTTACCTGGGCATATTGTAGATGTGCTTATCTATAATAACAGTATTTGATTGTCAATTATGGGCAGGGTACTATGACTTCCCCCCACTTCTTCCACAAGAGAGGAAGTGTTAGAGAGCTCAGATCTCAGTCTGAGAAGTATCGTAGCATAGTAGTTATAATTAATATCTGGAGCCAAACTGCCTGGGATTTCAAGTGGCACTGTGTCACTTACTGTGTGACCTTGGGCAAGATATTTACCCTCCTTATGCCTCATTTTCCACATCTGTAATACATGGATAACAATTATCTCTGACTCACAGGGTGTTATTGGCACCTGAGAATTAAGTGAATTAATATTTGAGAAGCTCTTAGAACACTGCCCATTTCATTGTAAGTGCTGTAGAAACGTTAAATAAAAATATGTAGTCTAGTTAACAGAATACTTATACCCATGAAAAGATAATTTATAGTATAAGACAGTATAAGCTGCAGTAAATGCAGAGTTGATTCCCTAAAATTCTTCAGGCTAGAAAAATTTGTGTGCATTGCGTGCATGAGTATAAGAGAACATGAAATTTCAAGGAAAAAGAGCCATATTTGGATAGGTGGAATTCAGATAGAGAACAGAGAATAGGCTCAAATTAGAGGGGAATTTTATGGACAGAAGAATTGAAGAGGATGCAAAAAAGCCATATAAGTTGGAGAATAAGTAAAGAAATGTTGGAAGCTATCCTAAGAAGATAGATGTGGACACGTTGTGGAAGTCTTTGGATATAAAGATAAGGCTTTGAGACTTTTAATTGTAAATGTGGGCTCCCCAACTTTTATAAAGAAGCAGCTTATGAATGATTTTGTGAAAAGTGCATAGCACAGTACTTGGCACAAAATAAACATTTAATAAATGTTAGCTAGTATTAGCAGCAGTAGTAGAAATGACTGTGTAGTGTTTTTACTGCATGGATGGCTATTTTTGTGATTTTTTAACTACTTACCTATTAATGAACACAGATAATTTCATTGTTTTTGTTTTTCTATATAATCAGTGTTGTCATGTGTACCCTTTCCGTACAAGTGTTTTTGTGTATCCATAGTTCCTTAATGGAGACTTAATACCGTCCTTTAAATTTGCCGTGGGAGAGTGGTGGGAAATTTCAGAGGGGATGGTAGAAAAGAAATGAGGCAGCTTTACCAACTCTGATGCACTCCCTTCTTCTGAGAAATCTCCACAACACTCATGACCAAAAGGTTATGATATTAGCTGTCAGCAGTGATGTTCAAGCATACTTATTAAAAATGATAACCTGTTAGGGAACCCTTCGATGAGTTGTAAGTTGTTGTTGTGGGGTTTTTTTGTTTGTTTTGTTTTTGTTTTTGTTTTAACCAGGGAAGCTTTGGGAAGATAATATGGCATGCAGAGCGGGGTGTAAGGTGAACCAGAGGTATTTATGTTACGATATAATAAGAGACTGGTGGTCATAGACCCCAGAGGAAATGTGAAGACAAGGCTTGGTAGATTTTGGAGGCATATAGACTGACAAGGGCTTAAGAAGATATTTCTAAGTTTCTAAACTTCAATGAGAAGGCGAATGTGATCAAAATACTAAAGTCAGAATGAAAATCCAATTTTGGGGAGAAGATCGGTTCAGTCTTTCTTACATGTGTTTGAAAAAGGGGCACTTAAATTGACCTATCCATTAAATATTCGGATAGGATTCAGATTTTGTTTTTTTTCCATGTGGCATTGATATTGAAACCATGAAAATGATTGAGTTCAAATAAATTACACAGCTAGTATGTGGCAAAGCTGAGATTCAAATCCACAGGTTCTGCTCCAAAGTTCATATTCTTAGCTCCTATGTTAGCTTGAATGGGAGAAGACATTTATTGTCATAACATGTATTTGTTCTTCTCATTTTTCAGGTTACTTTGCTGTTTTGGCATTTAATTTTTCTTCTTTTCTGTATAATTTTTATTTTATTTACAAAATATCTTGAGGATAGCTTGGGCCTTGAAGGCAGACATACATGGGTTTGAACCCAGCTCTGCCATTTATATTTATCTGTAGACTCCTTGGTTAATCACTACATCCAGTGGCCTTTTCTTAGTTCTAATTTTCTGTGGTGTGCCCATAGCAAAAACTCCTTCCTGAAATTGAGGTAAAAGAAATCTCAATTGTTTCTTTCCTTCAGTAATTCACCATCCTGACCTTTTATCTGTTTCACCTTCTTTGCACTTTCTTCTATATAAATAACACCTAAATGTGACTATCTCTATACAGGTCTGAACTCAGCTCTCTATTCCTTTTTTTTAAACATGTCAGCTGACTCTGGATTCTGGATATATTTCGTCTTCAGTAACTCTTGATACTCTTCTTTCTTTCCTATCTTCATGGTCTTAGTTCAGATCTCCTTTTTTATATTTTTCTCTAATTTTGTAAGTGTTCTTTCCACCTATCTTTTCTAGTTCAACCTCCCTTCCTATCCCAGGGTCATTCTCTTAAAATATAGATCTGTTTCCCCATTGCTTGAAACCATTCAGTGATTCTCCCTTGTCAGTAGTCCTGTTTCTTCAAACAGTTGTTCTTTAGGATGAATTTGGTATTTTTCCAGGAAAAAAAGGTTCAGTGCTATACAGAAGAAAATCAGGGAAAAAAAGTTCAAATGAGTTTGGGAAATGCTTGTATAAATACAGTCAGCTAGCCTTCCTTTTGGCAGCATCCTAATGTGTTAATGTGCATTGTTGGTGTATAAAAATCAATAAATAGTATTTCCAAAGTATACTTGACATGTGTGTGTGTGTCTAAATACATGTCTGGTGTCTTAGAACAGGTTTTATTGAGACCCACAAGGTAAAGTCCATCTGTGTAGTTTCATCTCTGGTATTGACCATACCCACTTGGAGTTCCCTGTGGGATGGAGTCATGTGTTTGAGGCTTCAGTGGCTTCACTCATCTATCAGGAACAATCCCTACTGCTCCTAAAGGGGAGATCATTACCTTCTCTCTGAAGCCTTCTTTGACTCATTCAGACAACTGTTATACTTCCTTTCTCAGTACTATCTTTACAGTGTATTTGGCAAGACCCTCCATTTTAGCCATTATCACATGGAATCGTAATTCTCTTTATTTTTATTTCTCTAGTAGAGTATAAAGAGTAGAACCATGTCCCTTCATTTCTCTGACATTAATACTTAGGATAATTATTGAATATATGTTAAACAATTGAGTTATGAAGTAACTGTGGAATCATTTTGAATAATATTGATATTTGTACATTAAGTAAACCACCAGTAAACATTTATTTTATCTTAGAAATCTCTTAGACTCTTTCTTTCTGTGAGTAGATAAGGTAGCATCAAATTAAATGCTCTAGGGAAAATTTTGTTCCACATAGATAAGGAAAAATATTAAGAAAAAAATACTTATTTTCTGTGTGTTTTGTATAACCTATTTTCAGAAAACAAGATTTTTTTTAGATAAAAATGTAAATAATGTCTTATCTTTAATGAAACAATTTTGATCATTAATTTAAAACTCGGTGATTACTTTTTCTCCCAGATAACTTTTACATTGAGATGATTCATTCATCTATAGTTGTTAGGATAAAGAACCTTATTTTATAAGAAACATTGTTTAATGTTTATTTCTCTTTTTAGGCATCATTCTTAACAAAGAAGTTAAATATTGGTGGGAAAAGAGTAAACCTTGCCATATGGGTAAGTGAACTTTTTCAACTATTATGCGTGGAGGCTTCTTCCTTTTTTCTTTTTTTTTAAAGTTAATTGGAGCTTAGCCAACACTTTTTTTTTTTTTTAATTAAAAAGAATCTTAAAATCTGGTTGAGAATTATATCTGGAATATAATTGTATATTTGAATATTGCTGTCATAACTTTTCAGTTGGAGAAGGGTCAACTCAGAAGGGTTCCACTTCAGAGAGAGGACAGGGTGGGTGGACAGCTTGCCTGGCCTTTTTTTCCCCACCCTGTGTCTCCATATTCCAGCCTTCTAAGGGAATGGCTGGTGGGTGAGGATAATGCAGCAGATACTTCTTGACTGGTGATCTTGATGCACGTGCCATTTCCGTGTCTCTCCCAGTGTGGGAACTTAAACTTAGGGCAGAGCCTATTCCTGGCTTATAATACTGTGTTGGTTGTTTTGACCCTCTGGCAACTGAAACTGGTATTTTAATGGGGGTGGGGAAGTTGCTGAGGAGGAGGAAGGTTGGGAGGGAAAAAGTACCTTTCGTATATCACTAAAACATTACATATTGGTCATAACTTAAAAATTTTGTGTGTGGCCTGTTTTGCTGTTTTGTTTCTGTTAGTAGGGTTTTGTGGTTGTCTTTGACTTTATGCCATATTTTCCAATTAATCAAAAAGTTCACCATAGTTGCAATCGCAGATTTGTATTTTTCTTCTGATCTAATAAGCATTTGTTGCTTTCTTTAGGATACGGCAGGTCAAGAGAGATTCCATGCATTGGGTCCAATTTACTACAGAGATTCAAATGGAGCTATTTTAGTTTATGACATAACAGATGAAGATTCTTTTCAGAAGGTATTCTATTCATGGGTAGATGTCTTAGAAGAACAATAGTAATTTTTCAAGTTTCCATTAATATACCTTTATTCACTAATGTGATTAGTTTTCTTTTTAAAAATAAAGTATATAATTTGTGCATAACTGGTGACCACTTACATTTTATTTTTCTTTTCACCTACAACATGGTGGTGTACTCATATGTTTAATGAAATATTTGATTCATATGAATTAATTTACGTTAGAATAATTAATGCCTTATTACATGGCTTTCTCAAATATTAGGGAAGGGAAATATTTGAAATTGAGCTTCAGAAAAATATGGGGGCTTTTGTTTTTCCCTCTTAAGGAAAAATCACACATATTTCCTTAATTCCATACGCACTGGGCTCTTAAACTTGGTGTGGCTGGACGGGTTCCTTTATTGTGAAGAGGAAAAAGGAGGAGCAACATCACATTTAAGCTTTCTCCTTGCCAAATATAATAAAAGTTTTAAAAGGACAGTCTTAAAGTTATCTCATTAGTTTACTTCCCTTCAAATACACACCACATACGTATGACTCTTAAAGTTGTTTGGGACCAAAAATGAGTTACCATTTAATTACCTCTGAATTTTCATCACAATCAGATGGGTTACTTATTTGACCTTTTCTCCTAAAGCTCTTCTTGGAATATGTCAACAATGTGTAACTACAGGGAATAATGCCAAGGAAGAAACTTTTCTTGCCTTGAGTTACAGGCTTGTTCTTGGTAAAATTACTTACCTTGTTTGTTTTGTTTTTTCTCTTTATTTTTTTTCCCAGTTAAATCTGATAGAGCAGATATACAAGTTAGCCCTTGGGTTATTAATGATAAATGGAAAAACTTAATCCAAAAGTAGAAAATGAAACGATAGGTACCTTGTAGATTTAATGATTTTTAAAAGTTATTTTGGTGCTGCTGTTTGTTATCTCCCTCTCGCGTTTTGCATGAAAAGACATAGTTTAAGTATTTTATTAAGAGAAGATTGAGGCCAGGCACAGTGGCTCAAGCCTGTAATCCCAGCACTTTGGGAGGTCGAGGACGGCGGATCACTTGAGGTCGGGAGTTAGAGACCAGCCCAGCCAACATGGTGAACTCCCATCTCTACTAAAAATACAAAAAAATTAGCTGGGTTTGGTGGCACATGCCTATAATCTTAGCTACTTGGGAAGCTGAGGCAGGAGACTTGCTTAAACTGGGGAGGCAGAGGTTGCAGTGAGCCTAGATCGCGCCACTGGACTCCAGCCTGGGTGACAGAGTGAGACTCCATCTCAAAAAAAAAAAAAAAAAAAAAAAAAAAAGATCGAGTCATTTAGGTTGAAAAGGGACCAGTTGTCTACTACTATGTAACAAAACCCCCAAAATTTTTGACTTAAAACAATAATTTATTATTTCTCATGATTCTGTGGGTTGACCAGGCAGGTCCACTGCTCTTTGTGATGTCACTGGAGTCACTCATAGAGCTGCACTGAACTGGGAGTTTGGCTGGAGCTGGAATATCCAAGAAGGCCTAGTTCTCCATCTGGCCTCGCACTATATCTGGTGTGTTATCATCCAGTACTCTCTCTATGTGCTCTCTCATTATTCTGTATTCTACCTTAAGCTTTTTATATGACAACTGGATCCCAAGAGTTAAAAGTAGAAGCTACCAGGCCTTCTTAAGACTTAAGTCTGGGATTGGCACAGCATTACTTCTGCCACATTCTCTTGTCAAAGCAAGTTACAAGGCCAGCCCAAATTCAGAGGGTGGGGAATTTGACTCTACCACTTAATGGGAAGATTAGCAAAGAATTTGTGACCATCTCTAACTCAACAAAAATGTATGGGGGTAAAGAATAGATAGAGTGCTTGTGGAGGGGTATCTAATTTGAAATGACTAACAAGCTTTTTTTAAAAAAAATTGATCAGATTAGTAGGTTGTGATACTATATGCACATGGAAGAGAGGGATACGTAATTGGATTCTGCTGTGTTTCTTTTGAGGTGGTGAAGATGTATATTTTATGCCAATTGTATTGGCATAAAATTTTAAGTCAAATTTTTCTTATGTGAAATCAATAAAGTGGAAGTTAAATGCTTTGAAAACTTTATACATATATGTGAATGAAACAAAAAGGTGGGGCTATACTGAGAAAACTGTCATTCAGTGCTGTTATAAAGATAATGTGGTGATGATAACTACCTTTGCTTTTATAAGGATTTTGGGTTGCCAAAGATAGTTCCTCTTCATTCTGTAGAGAATAGGAATGGGGAAGTGTTACATTTGTACACCATAAGACCAGATGCACAGTAAGTGGTTACCACATAGCTAATGTAATTTTTGGAATTTACAGATATATGTGTATTTTTTCAGGAGGTTATATAAGTTCAGTGTGATTTGATTACATCCAGATTAAATTTCATTGAAAAGAATGAAGGCAGGTGTCCAAGTTTGCCTTTTATTCTGTTATTATAATCAACATTTAAAATCATGAGTTCAAAAGATTAATCTACTTAATTCCAGTTTACTGCCAACTATGTCTACTACTATGCTTCACTCATACCGGAGAATCAGTTCATAACTGGAGTTACTGTATATCATTGGTTCTCTACCGGGGATGGCAATGCCTGGAGACATCTTTGGTTGTCACAACTGGCGGATGCTCTTGGCATCTAGTGGGTAGGAAGTCAGGGATGTTACTAAACATCATACATTGCACAGAGCAGTGCCTCACAACAAAGAATTATCTGTACTAAAATGTCAGTATTGCCAAGGTTGCAAAACCCTGTCGTACACTAAATGATTGAATTATTTTAGCACTCTAATTTTTTTTGGTGCTTATATACATTTTTTGTGTGTGTGTGTCTTTAAGTGTGTGACACTGAAGCTCCTTTGCCCTCTATTTAGGAATCAATTAGGGTATAAAAGACTGTTTTAAACCCATGTGTTCCTAAGTCCAAAGTGACACTGTTATCTATATTGTTAAAGCATCTGTTATCTGAAGCTGGAGTTGATATGCTTTTGCTCTAGTGAATAGCTTTGCTTGGATCTGTGGAAGACTGATGCAAATTTATAATTAGAGTTGCTTCTGTGTATTTTTCCATTGTATGTTTATATGTATATAGTTTGCAGTATAACCTGGCAATAAATGATTCTTCAGTGAATCATTTCTAGTAATAACTAAATAATATAGACTCTTAAAATTCTGAGGTATTTTGACAGTGTTGAGTTTTTTGGGTGTTGTGATAGTAGTAATTCCAACAGGATTTGTTTTAATATGTGCTCTTTTGTATCTACAGGTAAAAAACTGGGTCAAAGAATTACGGAAAATGTTGGGAAATGAAATCTGTTTATGTATAGTTGGTAAGCATCATTACTTTTTTCTAAAAAAAAGTCCTCTGTTTCCTTAATGTTTTATTGAAGACAAGTAATTTTTGTTTTAAAGTTATATGAGAAAGGAAGAATGGCATATTAATATAAATATTTTAGAATAATTTAGGATTTAGCCTGGTGCGGTGGCTCATGCCTGTAATTCCAGCGCCTTGGGAGGCCAAAGTGGGTGGATCACTTGAGGTCAGGAGTTCAAGACCAGCCTGGTCAACATGGCAAAACCCTGTCTCTAAAAAAAAATACAAAAAAAAAAAAAAGCCAGACAGTGGTGGCATATGCCTATAGTCCCAGCTACTTGGGAGGCTGAAGTGGGAGAATCGCTTGAATCCGGGAGGCAGAGGGTGCAGTGAGCCAAGGTCGCACCATTGCACTCCAGCCTGGGTGATACAGTGAGATTCCATCTCAAAAAAAAAATAGGCTGGGCACAGCGGCTCACGCCTGTGATCCCAGCACTTTGGGATGCTGAGGCAGGTAGATCATCTGAGGTTCAAAACCAGCCTGGCCAACATGGTGAAACCCCGCTCTAATAAAAATACAAAAATAGCTGGGTGTGGTGGCGGGCACCTATAATCCCAGCTACTTGGGAGGCAGAGGCAGGAGAATCACTTGAACCCAGGAGGTGGAGGTTGCAGTGAGCCAAGATCGCGCCATTGCACTCCAGCTTGGGCAACAGAGCGAGACTGTGTCTTAAAAAAAAAAAAAAAAAAAAAAGAATAATTTAGGATTTAGAAGTGATTTTCCAGGAGATTCAAACTCTAAGGAATGCCTTGGGGAGCAAATTGGAAACTAAACAGTTGGGGCTTCAAGTTTCCCAGCCTTGCTTCAATTTGACCTTTCTTTTTCACTGTATGATTTTGCTTAGAAAAAAAGTTTAGTAACTACTTTAAAATAAAATTAAGGAAATGACTACGGCCTGTGTTCTTATTATGTACATTTAACTACACATTTTTGAGTAATGGTCAGATTTGGCCATAAGGATACAAGTAGATCATGATCCCAGGGTGGAGGAATATTCCTAATGGGTATAAAGGAACTCTGCAACTCACTTTTGGACTTCTGGAATTTCTCTTTGGTTCCCTTTTTCTTTAGATTATTATTTCTGTGATATCACAAGTATTGAACAATAAAAGTATACTAAACACTGTACTGTGTATTCACAGACATTATCTCATGTAATCCTCATAATCCTATGAGGGTTTTATAGAGGAAGGTGAGTCCTGGAGATAATAACTTGCCCAGTGTCAGGTAGCTTTCAGAGATCGGATTTGAAATGAAGTCGTTCTGACTCTTAGGTTACTAATCCTTAAGATGTATAGCCTCATGCTGTTTTCTCGCTTTCTTTCTACATACCTGATAATATTAAAAGCAATATGGGAGAAGCCAGGGTAGGATCATTTCAGTGGAAGACAAGGGTAGTATCTGGGGAAATGAAAGAATGGAATGGTCAGTTTGGGCAAATTCTGCTTTTAGCCTTAAGAATTTTTTTTTTCTTGAGACGGAGTCTCGCTGTGTCACCCAGGCTGGAATGCAGTGGTGTGATCTCAGCTCACTGCAACCTCCGCCTCCTGGGTTCAAGCGATTCTCCTCCCTCAGCCTCCCGAGCAGCTGGGACTACAGGCACGCACCACCACGCCCAGCTAATTTTTGTATTTTTAGTAGAGACAGGGTTTCACCATATTGGCCAGGCTGTTCTCAAACTCCTGACCTCATGACCCACCCGCCTCAGCCTCCCAAAGGGCTAGGATTACAGGCGTGAGCCACTGCACCCGGCCAAGAATTTTTTTTAACTTGAGTTTACATTTCTTATCTCTTGCCACCATTACATTGGTAGCTTTATAGTACCAGATCGGGCAAGTCTTGGGGGAAAAAAGCGAGATGATTTCCCCTGCGTTTTGGTCTAGATGCTAGATGTTAGGCTAGGCAGGAATATTTCAGACTGGAACACTGAAGTAGTAGGCTGCTTGGAGATTTGGAACCAAAGCTACAGCTAATCAGTACTGAGTTTTGTGTAACTTTGTGTGGTATATGGACTTACTAGGAGTGGAAGTGGCCACAGTAGATGAATGACTGAAGATTTAATATTTTGGGATTCTGATCATCTTTCTGAAGATAGAAATTACTAACATATACATAAAGTCAAGGAAACCCCAAGAGCTTGTTACTTGACCAAGGTCACAAAGTAACATTTAAAAAATCATCTAAGTTAAATAAGCTCATGAATAGTTTAAAGTGTGTTTGTTTTTTTTTAATGTTCAATGAAGTACCTTTTATGTTGCCCCTCTCTAAAAGTTGAAGGCATAACATTAAATTGAACCTCAGGGAAGATACTTTCACTGGAGCATCAGAGAGAGTGGTTGCCAGATAGTGAATTGGTTTCTTTAAAAATGTTTATATAGTGTATATTTTTAATGTTCATATTATAAGACGTTTTAGGAATATTGGATCTGGTAGCCTATTGCCTCAGGTAGGGTCAAATACCCCATTTAATATTATATAATGTTTATTAGTTATTAGTGTGAAGTATAGAAAGCTCTCACTTTCTTCTGTTGACAAGTGTGACATGGAATTTTACTTGGAATTCAGAGTTGGGAGAATTCTGAGAACTTAGGGACTGATTTGAGTAATAATAAAACTCCAGTCTCCCGTTTAAAAAAAAAAAAAAAAAAGAATTCTGAGAGCTTATTTACTACTTTTCCCAAACTTATTAGGGTAACTTAAAGGATTAAAAAAAAAAGTATTTTGGGCCTCGTTACAGATACACTAAATCAAAATCTCTATGGATGGGACTAAGAATTAATTCCTTCTTTTCACCCCACCTTTCTTCCTTCTACAAGTATTTTTGAGTGGCTTCTTTGTACCAGGCACTGTGTGCTGTTAATTCTGATTTAGTGTACATACATGCTGGTGTTGGAGAACAACTTATTTTTTCTGACACAGTGCAATAAATGAATTTTTCTTCACATTTAGCTGAAATCATACTCCCTGTATCCTTCACTTAACTGATTTTTAAAGTGAGTTTTTCATTATATGTACAGAAAAGTGTACAAATCTTCAATAACATAATTTTCACAAAATGAAAATTGCACGGTGTAAGCAGTACCTAAGGACCCTGAGTTGTGTTGCTTTTTCATCCCACCACTCACAGTTGTTTTCCCCTCACCATTCCCCACCCCCATCACTATCCTTTTTACTGCATGAATTAGTTTTGTTTTGAATTTTATATAAATGGAATCATATAATATTAACTCTTTTTGGGTCTGGATTTTTTGACTTTACATTATATGCCTATGATTCCTCTATGTTGTATATAGTTGTTCATTTTATTCTGATTGCTGTCTAATACTTTAATCTATGAATACTCCACAGTTTATCTGTTTTGCTATTGATGGACATTTGCATTGTTTTTCCCACTTCTTGATTTTTATTCTCTGTTGTAGTAGTTCAGTGTTTATTCTCTCTTCTGTTTTATTAGTAACTTTGAAATAATAATACTACTTCTCAGGGTTATGATGAAGATTATATAATGATTTGAAAAATACTTGGCATAGAGGTAAACATTTGACAAGAATTCATTCTTTTCTCTTTACATAAGATAACCTTTCAAGCATTTGAAGACTACTTAAACGGCTCACTTTAAGTCTTAAATTCTCTAGACCAGCTGTTTTTTTATGTGGCCTACCTTCCAGACATTCTCATCATCCTGATCATTTTCTCTCCTAGGTTTATTTTATTGTGTCAGTATGTCTCCCACACTTGGAAATAAACCATAGAATCCAAATGTTGTTGAGCTAGTATGTTCTTATAGACCCTGTCTCTCTCCTCACACTGGCCTTCTATCAGGATTGCCTGAGATTGCTTAAATTTTTTAGCAGACATGTCAACTAGTCTCTTTTACATAGGTTATAGTTATCTAAAATCTCAAGTCCTTTTTTATAAGTATTGCTATTCAGCCAGATGTTTCCCAGCTTGTTCTCGTGTAACTATTTAAAGCTAAGTAGAAATTTCAGTTTGTCATGTTTTTGAATCTTTATGTTTGATATACGGTCTACTAGCATTTTCATGTGTAAATTGAATACTTAACCTCCTAGATCCTTATCTAAGTCCCTGATATCCATGTGCTAACCAGTAATAGAGAACCACATGTTTCAATAGCAGAGACTTTTTCCTCTAGGTTGTCATTAATCCATTGATAGGCACCCTTGGCTGTGGTTGATAGTATTCTGCATCTAGTCTATCCTTAATATTTGTATGTTTCTTGAACAAATATTTATTATTAATCGTAGTCACCATTTACTGAGTGCCAGGCACTGTTTTAAGTACACATTTTTTCCTTCATTTAAGCCTCCTGACAATGCTGAGGGGAAGACCATTTCATTTTACAGATGAAAAAATGTGCTTAGAGACCTTGAAACTTCCCAAAGTCACATAGTTTGTTAGAAGTAGACCTGGGATTTTAACTCAGATCTGCCTGCCACTTCAAGCCCATATCCTTAATAAACACTTCATTGCTTACTATGTGCCAGGCTTTGGGAATAGTGTAGTGAATAAGTAAACAAAATAGATACGGTTCTTGTCCTCCCAGAGTCTCTTGTGTGGAAAAAGAGAGGAAAACAAGCTACTATTATATGTTATAATAAATGCTATGGAAGGGAAATGCAGAATGGAGTGCTATGAGAGCACAAAAGCAAACAAACTAGATTTGGGGTGCAAGGGGGAGATAAGGGAAAATTTCCTAGACCAAGTGTTGGATAAACTAAGTTAGCTAGATGAAGCCAGTAGGATGATGGTAGAGTGTGTTACCTGCAAGGCGTGGTGGCTCACCCCTGTAATCCCAGCACTTTGGGAGGCTGAAGCAGGCGGATCATTTGAGGTCAGGAGTAAGTTTGTATTACCTGTCATGGACTTTAATTGTCTTACAACAATATTGACTTTCCATTTGATCATTCACTGTGATGAATGTCATTAATATTAATAACTGTTCCTTATTGAGCATATAGTATATGCTAGGCCTTTTACATATATCTTATTTTCACATCAACCCTGCAAGGTTTGTTAGCGACACATGCATACAGTGAGACTAACAGAGGTTAACTAATTTGTCCAAAATATTACAGTTATGGCCAGGCGTGGTGACTCTCGCCTTTAATCCGAGCATTTAGGGAGACCAAGGTGGGCAGACCGCTTGAGTCCAGGAGTTTGAGACCAGCCTAGTAACATGGCAAAACCCCATCTCTACAAAAAAATACAAAAATTAGCCAGATGTGGTGGTGTGTGCCTGTAGTCCCAGCTACTCGGGGCTGAGGCAGGAGAATCGCTTGAGCCCAGGAGGTGGAGGCTGCAGAGAGCCGTGTTCACGCCACTGCATTCCAACCTGAGTGACAGAGCAAGACCCTGTCTCAAAAAAAGGTAAAACAAAAAAAAAATTACAGTTATGGAGTAAGCAAGGACTTAAAAACAAGTTTTATCACATTTAAAAGCTTTCTGAAAGCTTCTTTCCACTGTGCCCCACAACCATTCAGTCTAAGCATAATATGATTCTAGTTCTATATCATTAGGCCATTTGCCCTTAGCAGTGGACATGCCCCTTCTATGTTCTTAATTCAAATATGTATTTTTAAGGAAGATCTGCTTAACTTAGAGGGTAGCTTTTTCCCTCCCTTTCCAATAGTGTCAGCCTATTTGTTTATGTTATTAATTCTTTATAGTACTATACTTTTAAGTAGGTGCTTGCTTTGGTTATTGTCCTTGTTTTCAGGTGTTTTAAGCCTATCAGAAAGTTCCGTATGTAGCTAGCTGCACAGTAGTATTGAAGCAGATACGAGTCTCAAAGCCTTACTCCTTAGCTGTCTTGCTTTTGAAAAAATATAGAAACTAAAAGGGTTTTTGAGCTTTGGAAAGAGGTCAGTCACTAGCCAGTCAGGTTTCTGCAATGTATTCTGTGCTGTCAATCCATTGTGAACACTGATTATTCAAAGAAATAATAGTTATTTAGATTTAAAATATTTTAAGTTTAAAATAATAGGTTATTAAGATAGCTATTTATTAATGGCCTGATTTATTAAAATTAGTCATTTAAAATATTATTAAATAATAAAGCAGTGTCTGAATTATTTCTCCTAAATGTTCATTTGAGGCAGTAAGGTGATTGCCTGCTTTTCCTCTCTTCACTCTTTTTATAGGTATTGATGATATTGATGGAATTTGGAACATGAGCCATTAAATACCTAGAAAAAATTTCCATAGGGTTTTAGGTAATTGAAGCAAAATTAATATTGCTACTTTTAGTAGGAGACTATCTTATTTTGCCTTTGTGAGGCAGAATCTTTTTCCTGTTTGTTGGAGCCACTGGCCACCAGGTGGTGCTTTTTGCATTCTTTACAGAATAACACGACGGTTTTTCCTCTGGTTACTGTCAGACATTGTCATATTTAGCTAATTAAAATTTCCAATGACAAGTATAATGTAGGAAGTTAGAACTAATATGAAACTTCTTGCTGTGGTAGATAGCTGTTCAAAGAAGGAAGAGTTTGTTACTGAATTTGTTGGTATCCACTGAGCTTTAGTGTTGTCTGCTTCCCTCTCTCTGATTCTTAGGCTATGGTGGCAGATAGTTTCTTGCAGTTGCCAGCAACTAGGTTCTCAGATTATTCGAGGTCCTCAGTATATAGAACCTTTGGACTTGTCCACCTCAGTGCTAAACATTTTATCTTTTATTGGGTGCTTATTTCAATGCCTTATCTGAAATTTATCTGAAATTGTCTCCTAGAATCTATATGGTTCCAAGAAAAAAAGTAACCTTATTTATAAGATTTCTCTTTTCTCCCTAAAAGCCATAATAGAAGAATAAAAATGTTTGTTTGAAGTGTCCTTCCATAGGGTATTTTTCCTTATCGTTATCTACTGTTTTTATTACCTTTAGCACTCTGGGTGTCCAGCCAACTCGTCTTAAGTTCAAGGAATCAGTATTTTGCAGTTTCTTCATTTTTGTTCTGATGGCTTTTTTTAAAAGTATAATCCCAGCTTGGTTCTGTTGTTTAAGGAGAGCTAACCTTATAATTTAAATCTGCATGATATACATATATTAAGTTTTAATAACTCACTAAAGTTGTTTTTTAAACAAAGAATACAGTTTTTCCGGCCGGGCGCGGTGGCTCAAGCCTGTAATCCTAGCACTTTGGGAGGCCAAGGCAGGCGGATCACGAGGTCAGGAGTTCGAGACCATCCTGGCTAACACAGTGAAACCCCGTCTCTACTAAAAATACAAAAAATTAGCCAGGCGTGGTGGCGGGCACCTGTAGTCCCAGCTACTCAGGAGGCTGAGGCAGGAGAATGGCGTGAACCCGGGAGGCGGAGCTTGCAGTGAGCCGAGATGGCGCCACTGCACTCCAGCCTGGGTGACAGAGTGAGACTCCGTCAAAAAAAAAAAAAAAAAAAGAGAATACAGTTTTTCCCCTTATGATTGTGGAGTACTTAAAAATCTGTACATTTTAATTTTTACTTTAACTGGTTTATATCATCCAGGAAATGAAAATACTCGTAGGATCCAAGAGGCTAGCTTAATGTATTTTAGTAAACACTAAGATAGCCATACTTATTGACTGGCTCTAAGTTAATGGGAACTGTAGAAAATTTTGCTCTTACTTTTGATCATTTACACTTGCCTAAGAATCACAGGTTTATCTCTAGGTCTCTGGTATCCCCCAAAATCAAAAAAGAGTGCCTGTCTCTTTGGAAAAGTTGTTTTCTTTGTCAGAGGCTGCAGATTCAGGAAAGGTATGAATTGAGTCATTTGAAGGAGGATGAGGCATGATCAACCCTCAGATCACAAGGCTTAACTTTATAATTTCAAGACATTAGAAGTCTGGTGGGGATTTGCATTATTTTTGCCGGTAATTAAAATGGCAATTTTATATTTAGAATTGGCTTAATTTTGTTATGAAAATAAATCAGTATAAAGATAAATATTTACTTTTTTCAAAATAGGTAATAAAATAGACTTGGAAAAGGAGAGACATGTTTCCATTCAAGAAGCAGAGTCGTAAGTACTGTGACCCTCCCATTCCCCATCACTCCCTAGTAGAAATCTTCCTCTTTATACGTTTTGCTTTACCATTTAGGTATTACTCAAATCTCTTAGCATGGATTGAGGTGTTGGATTCAGTGAAGCATGTTTACATGGTAATTTCTGGGCTTGTGGCAATAAAGCTCTTACTTCCCTTTTTGACTTCAGTGAAAAATACGAGTGATATAAAACAAAACTATCATGATCAAATAGGCAGTAAGCCGCAAAAACTTTTGAAGTATTTGAGTCCCAAATTAATCTATAAAAATTTCGAGGCTTGTTATATTTGTGTTATTTAAAATTTGATTTAATGTATAGAGAATTTAAATAGCTATATAAACTTAATTTCACTAAAGTTGAGTAAATTAATATGTCACTAAAACTGTTACTATAAAAAAGCAGTTAAGACAAAATCATGAATAATATTTTACATCAATCACCGATGTTACTTTTTTTTAAGGTATGCAGAATCTGTGGGAGCAAAACATTATCATACTTCAGCCAAACAGAACAAAGGAATTGAGGAACTCTTTCTTGACCTTTGTAAAAGTAGGTATATTCAGATTTAGTTTGTTTAGAAATGGTTTTTGGTTTTTATTTTTTAAAAAATAGTATGTATTTTACACCAGTGTTACTTTTCAAAGAATTGGTTCTTTTTAAACTATTGACTATTGGTAATATTTCTGAAGTGCTGTAACTATTTTTTTAATGCTTAAATACCTACTTTAACCCTGTTTCAAGCAGTAATTAATGGTTATGAAATCATAAGTATGGTATGGGCTAAATGTATATTATAATATATGCATAAGTATTAAAAGTGGAAGGGGAATTTACATATTAAAACAGATTTAAGACCTGTAACAACCTCTTGCAATGAATGGACCTTATTTGGACACCGATTTGTCAAACTAGTGAAAAAGAGTGTTTGTGAAACAAGATATTTGATGATATTAAGATACTATTAATTTTTTAGGTGTGATTATGGTATTGTGGTTATGCTTTATAAAAGGAGTTCTTATCTTTTAAAGACACATTAAAATAATTTAGGAATAAAGTTATGGGTCTGAGATTTGACTCAAAATAATGGTAGGGATGCTTAGGGTTATACATGAAATTGGGTGATGGATTTTCGTTATGCTGTATTTTCTACTTTATGTTTGAAATTTTCCATATTAAAAAGTTTATAGTTTTAAAGAAAAAGGAAAATAAATTTATATATACTCTGAAAATCATTTCTTATATTACCAATAAAATGCATATCTGAGTTTATGGACTTTAGACTCTTTTGAGAATTTGATGAAATCATGGTTTTTCTCTCTAGAAAAGAATATTGATATGTGTGTATGTGTGTGTGTGTGTGTACACACACACACACATTTTGGAATAAATTAGTTTTATAAAACCCTCAAGTCATTCATAATTCTTCTAAAATATTGATTATCTAAGTGATGTCCCCTGATCAGCAGCATCAATATCACTTGAAAATATGTCAGAAATGCAAATTCTTGGGCTCTCCAAGCCTGCCGAATCAGAATTTCTAGGGATGGTGCCCAGAATCTGTGTTTTAACAAACGCTTCATATTTAGATTCCAATGCACACTAAAATATAAGAGCCAATGCTGTACAGAACAACTTGGGGATCTTATTAAATGCATATTTTGATTTAATAGGTGTGGGATAGATTGAGGTCCTCATTTCTACAAGCACCCAAGTGGTGGTGATGCTAGTCATCAGGATATCCTCCTTCCTTACCTCCCTCCCTCCCTTCCTTCCTTCTGATAATGCTTTTAAATAACAATGCACTAAGTCAGTGGCTTACAAATGTTATAAATATCACATCTTCAAAACAATTTTTGCATGCTCCACATGTTTATTTAGAAATTATATAACATGTACAAGTACTAATATGTGCATTTTAAAACATACCTAAAAAATAGAAATTTTGGAAAGTTAAAAATAAGTAGATATAGAATTTATAATGTTTTCTTATTTCCTCTTGTTGGATTGTCCCACATACCTCAAATTGTAAACCATTAATCAAGAGCAGTCTCTAATTTAAGAGCCCTTTTGTATTTTAAGGACACCCTCTTTTCTTCCTTCATCTTGTCAAATACGTGTTTTGTAAATACTTTCTCTCAGTTTGTGTTGTGTATTCCCATTTTTCTTACCTGTGTCTCTTAAAGTGCAGTTTTAAGTTTCAGTGAGGTCCAGTTTATCTATTTTTCTTTTATGATTCATGTTTTATGTCTTACATGAGAACTCTTTGTGTAAGCCAAAGTCACAAAAATTTTCTCCTATGAAGATTTTTCTCCTGTGTTTTCATTTGGAAATTTTGTTTCATGTCTTACATTTAAGTGTATAATTCATTTTTCGTTGTTTTTTGCATAAGATGTTAAGGTATGGGTTAAGGTTGATTTTTTTTTTTTTACAATAGATGTCCAGTTCTATTAATACTACTGTTTTTTGAAAATATTCTTTCTTCATTGAATAACCTTGGCAACCAAGTCAAAAATCAAGAGACCATATCTACGGGGTCTATTTCTGGACTGTGTTTTTTTGGTTCCACTGGTCTATTTCTCCTATCATTGTCTCACTGTTTTGATTAGTGTAGCTTTATACTAGTTCTTGCAATCAGGTGGTGTGAGTCTTTCTGCTGTGTTCTTCGAAGTTCCCTCATCTTAAAATCCATTATTCTTCAAATATCGCTGTGGTCAGGGACAGTGGCTCACACCTATAAGCCCAGTGCTTTATGAGGCCAAGGCCATAGGATCACTTGAGCCCAGGAGTTTGAGACCAGCCTGGGCAACATAGTGAGACCCCCATCTCTAGCAAAAAAAAAAAAAACTCAGCCAGGCATGGTGTTGCATACCTGTAATTCCAGCTACTCAGGGACTGAGGCAGGAGGATCAATTGAGCCCAGGAGTTAGGGGCTGCAGTGAGTAAGTGATGATCACACCACTGCACATCCAGCCTGGGTATCAAAGCGAGACCCTGTCTCTCAAAACTAAAAATAAAAAGAATCATTTACTTAAAAGTATTACATTTCTAGTTGAAGAATAAATCCTGCCCCCTAAATATTACTTGGAATAATTTGAACTTCTTTGACATATTTCTAAGTGTGTTTGGAAAATCTTAAGGATTATACTTGTACGCAGGCAATTGTTCAGAGCAAAAAAATTTTTTTCTTTATTGATGTCACTGTGGCCATTATACCACTGGATAAATAAGCTTACTACTTGATACTAGTTTTTGACACTAGTTTTTTAAAACGTGCAGGTGAAGCTGTTTTAGTGAGCTGACCCAATGTTCATTATATTTAGTTTCTTTGTTGGTCGAAAGTCAGAAATAGCTATCATAGTGTTATACTGAAATTTTAGAAAGAGAAAACACAAATATTGTGGTCCTAATAATGTTTGCTTTCTCTCTGTCTTAGGGATGATAGAAACAGCACAAGTGGATGAGAGAGCAAAAGGCAATGGCTCTAGTCAGCCGGGAACTGCAAGGCGAGGTGTACAGATTATTGATGATGAACCTCAAGCCCAGACCAGTGGTGGAGGGTGCTGTTCTTCTGGATAACTGTTCACGCCTAAGAAATTAAAAGACAGAACAAAACTGTGGATCATTGCCCTCAACATGAAGACTGCCATATTCCAAGTCACATTATTTTACCAATGGAATTATAGAATTAACAGTATTTTAAATTACGTTTATAACACTGCAGAGACCTTAAGTGCTAAACTTAGTGGAGTTTGTGACCAGAGAATTGGCATTTTCTACAAATGTTAACAAAGCAATTACCAATGGCCTTTTTACATATTTTTTCTTTAATGAGGAATAATATGCATGTAGAAAAGACCTACTTAAAGGCTTCATTTATATTCTTTCAAATCAAATCTTTATTTAATAACTTATATATGTTGTTGGAATGGTTACATTTTTGCAGCCCTTTGTATTTTGTGGTAGTTTAAATTGTATCACTTCTAAACAGCAAACTGTTTTTGTTTCTGTTCTTGTTTTTAATTAGCAGAAATCTGAAGTACTATTTTTGCAGGGTTTGCACAGGCCCGTAACTGTCTACTACTTTGATATAATCTGTATACATCCTGTATGCTGAGCTGGTAAAATACATTGTAAATTACATATTAAATATTTTATCTGCTTTTACAAGCGCAAGGTGCAAAAATATATACAATAGTCTCATTGATGACTGTAAAGTGAATTAACATTTGGTGATTATGCCTAAGCTTTTTTGACTAATATAAAGATCATAGCTCCCCTTCACTTCTGTCTTAACTTGAACATGGCGTGTTTAAATTTTCATACATACTTTACTTGAATTATTGCTGTTGTCACATATTTTTGCCTCTCTGAGTTCATCTGATGATTGAGCAGTAGCATTTGCCTTTTGGGTTTTTTGTTTGTTATTATAGAAGAGATGACTTCTGCTGATTTTGCTTTAGAATGGTTACCTTAGAAGAATTTGGGTGGCTCATGTTGAATTTCACTTCTGCAATAGCTTTAGTTTTCTCATAGGCTTTATAAGAGACGGGTTCAGTGGTATGAGCAGAGGAAGAGATCCCAGATAGTAGCCAGTTAACCAAGACTCATTCATATAGCACGTAGTTTATGTTCCTGAGGCAGCACTTTTAGATCCTTTGTGAGCAAGTTCTATTTGTTCATTGCTTGCCAGAGATGAACACAGAATGTTCTGTTTCATTTTACAAGAACTATCCTGAGTTTCTGTGGATGGAAACATTACATGTAATGCAGATATAGTGAACACTGGAAAGATTTATTAAAGAATTATATTTGTGTATACTTTATAAATTAGTCCCTCATTAGATTTTTTTTCTTAAGCATAAGACTGAACTTAAATGTGTTAATTTTAGTAGAATCAGGCACTGCTCGCAGAAGGAACACAGATTGTAGAGATTAACATAAATTGTTCTTGTTCTAATATATATTTTTTTTCATTTCTGTCGTGCTTGGAAAACTAGTAAATATTATGTCTAAGATAAAATGGAATGGCCCCTGGATTTACTTCTTATAAGAAGCAGTAGTATGTAATAAAGCTATTAGCATGAGCAATTAAGAGGCTATAAAGAGATTATAGTCACAAAAGAAATACTGCCATATTTTTAAGTTAATAACTTAAACCTTCTCAAATGGGTTAAAAGTTGAATGAATTGACACGCTGATGTTCTGATGTTGGAATTTTAACTTAAACTGGGAGGCATTCTGTGAGCCTTCACTTTACCTTCTTTAATTATTGTCCTTGCTAAACTCAACACAGACTTTTCTGTTATGTGTTTTTGAGGAAGTTGGGGTGGGAAGAGTCAGGGAGATAAGCTAAAATTGTCTTCTTTTATGGGGTAATTGTACTCTGTAGTCTCTTGGTTTCCTGTGAAGTTAGTATTTATGTGGGGGTGGGGGAAGGTAGCAAGAATCATGGGTATCACGGTACTTTGTTTTTGACCTCCTGGCTCTTTCAGACAGAGTGAAGAAAGCTTTTCCATTCTTACTGTTGTAGAAGTAGATAGAAAATAAGCTTTTCTCATTACAGTGAAATATGTTTTAAAAACTAGAGTAGCTGGGCACAGAGGCATGCATTTGTAGGGCCAGCTACTTGGGAGAGTGAGGCAGGAGGATCACTTGAGGCCAGGATTTCAAATCCAGCCTAGGTAACACTGAGACCTCCATCTCGTAAAAGACACAAAAACTAGTTAGAGATGAAATTGAGCTTTATTTTAAAAAACGTTCTAAAGCCTGATAATTGGAGAGCTATACTTCAGCTTTTCATCCTACTTTAATGAAACAGCCAGATAGGAACCTCTGCTCCAGAATTGCCAGATAATTATTGGTGGGTCATAACTATTCTTCATATTTTTTTTTTCTTTTCTCTCCTTTGGTTTCTGTGTTATCTTTCTTAACCTCACGTATTTCTTTATCCTTTTTGGTGGGGGCCTGTAATTCAGGCTAATTCAATAGCAACAATAGACAACATGATATGGCTGCTGTCACTTTGAAACCCAAAAGGTCTTTGGGTAGGAATAGAGTAATGAAAGAGGACCAGTCAACTTCAGTATATATACAAAGGAAAGACAAAGAGATGATAAACCAAGGCTGAGGAAATTTTTCTGATGCTTTCTTCATTTCTCTAATATACCTTTTGCATTCTTTTTCTGATAATTGTGCTATTAGGCGGAAGACACAAGTTACCACGTTGTGTATTAAAAGCAGTAGGTAGGTTGTGCCAGTATTTTTTCAACCAGTAAGCATATACAGTTAACTTATATAATTAAAAATTGGTTTAAGATAGTGATTAAAAATACCTGAATATTATGTTAAAAGTATACAATCATTGTTTCTGTAATGATGATGGGTATTCTGCTTCTTGTTTTTCATTGTAATTACAGGGGAAGATTGTTTTTGAAAATGTATATTGCCATGCTTTTGGGGTAAGCAGTAATGTGAAAAGAAAAAAGCATTATGTTATTGTATGAAATATAAGTGTTGAGATTTGTTTTGTCTGGGGTGTTGCCTAAGAATACCCTAAAGCTATGGCTGTTACTGCATTGAAATCTCTTTTTTTTTTTTTTAACAGTAGCCATATGTTATTAGTGGAGTACTTTATATTTGACATTAAAGTGAAGAAGAAGAGTAGTACTTCACTTTTAGGTTTTTAGTAGTGAAAGATAAAATTGGAAAAATAGGGAAAGAGCATAGGGAGGAATAGAATGGAAGTCAAGTAAATAAAAAACTACAACCTGACAGTTTTTTAAATCACTTTGAAAAGTACATTACTTTTATCAAAGAGTTTCTAATTAAGGCAAACTATGCATTATGCCAAATATTAAGAACATTTTAAAAATGGATTGTGATACTGTTTATTTCTTTAATTATATAATTTGCAATTTTCTGTATTATAAGTGCTACCAGGATTCTAGATAGTTGATCTTACATATTCAGATAGTATAGTTTACTCTTATAATTACCCGTTACGTTATCTCTAAAAGTAGTTTGATCTGTGCCTTTAACTTTTAGAATTCATCTTTTGACTTGTTTGCCACTGTAGAGTTTTCAGTTTTCTCTGTAGATTCAGTGTGACAAAGAGGGAATACATAATTTGTGACCATTTAAGATGCTGATATTTTCTGGAAAAGGATATAGATAGTAGTAGTGACCCGCAGGAGCCTCACAATAATGTCTAAAGATATAAACTGAGTAGAACCCTAAGTACTCTTCTCTAAATTATAAAATGCATTACCTAGGCTTTAATAGTTAAAAGCTGGGATTCATTGAACCGCATCTACTTGATTTCATAATATGCATTGATTTTAGTATGTTGCTGTTCTGTTATCTGTAATCAACTATAACAGAGTAATATATTTGGTGTTCTGGACCAAAATTCGTGCTACACATATGTCTGATGGCCTTTACCTTTTCAAGAAAACAGTTGCAATTTTGAGCAAAATTTTCCTAGTTGTAATATTTTAATAGTGTTATGTATTGGAAAAAATTTAGAAATACTCCTAAGAGTTTTCAATTTCAAGCAGAAATGCTTCTCTTCTAAATAAATACCACTTAATTGATAGACCTTTAGCAGTTCTTGTGCTATCTAGGATTTATACATTTTTGCTTTTCTGGAAAACTGCTTTGGCGCGTTAACCTTTCTACTGCAACATTTTCTCTTCAGTAGATATATGAGTAAACATGATGAGTTAATGTTACACAGCATACCCAGTTAGGTCTCTTATTCTTAAAGCATCTTTCTTTGGAAGTCTGCACATATTTTCAAATGCATCATATTAAAGGCACAAGTCAAGAGGAGGTGGAGTTGCCTACTTCAATGGCCTTTATTCCCACTATACCAGTTCTCAGTCTTGATTTTGATACTTTCTGGCAACTGTATCATCTCTTCACTATCAAGTATTTTAAGAAAAAGCTAAGGTGATTTCTTTACATTTGAACAGGTGTAGATCAATGAGAGAATGGTGAGGGATAGCAAGGATAAAGTATAATGTTGAAAAGTAGAAAGAAGTGGTATCTGCTAAACTCTAGCTTTAGTAGCAAGCTATTTTAAGGAAATCATTGTATGTAGTACTTCCTAGAAATATGAAAGTTCCTCATTTTGTATTTAATTATGTAAGAAAATGTTCTAGGAAAAGAATAAAAAACATATATTGTCAAAGTGCCCTTTGGTAGTGCTCCCAAATGGTAGTAACTATTGGTCTCTAGTATATACTCCTCAAATATCTTTTTGCTATGTATTAATATATCTATATGTTTACATATAGAAATACATAGTGTTGTGGGTTTTAAATTTTCACATAAATTGTGTCTTACCCATGGGTTTTGCCATTTGCCTTTTCTCTTGCCAACGTGTCTAGGAGCTCTTTGGTAAATACAGACTTTTTCATTTTATTTCCTCCCACATTTCTATGGATGTGTCTTGCCTTTTTCTTTTTTTTTTTTTTTCTCTTTTTCTTTTTTAAAATAGCCTCTGACTCCATGAAACCTGAAAAGGAATCTGGTCTGTTAGGTGGATTTCATTAGTATCCAAATATATTTATTTATTTATTTCATTTTTTTGAGACAGTCTCGCTGTGTCACCCAGGCTGGAGTGTGGTGGCTCAATGATAGTTCACTGCATCCTTGAACTCATGGACTCAAGCAATCCTCTTGCCTCAGCCTTCTGAGTAGTTGGGACTACATGTGTAAGCCACCATGCCTGGCTAATTTTTGTATTTTTCATTTTTAGTAGAGATGGGAAGTCTTGCTGTGTTGCCCAGGCTGGTCTTGAACTCCTGGCCTCAACCATTCCTCCCACTTCAGCCTCCCAAAGTACTGAGATTACAGATGTGAGCCACTATGCCCAGTCAGTATCATAGAATTTAAATGCAAGCCAATGCTTAGACAGAATCAGGGTCTGCCTTAAGCATGTGAATCAGGAAACTAGAAGGCCTCTTATAATGTATTTGAAGTTCATTACTTTTGGCTGACGGTTGACTGCTTAGTGTATAAAATCTAGGAGTTAACTTTAGCAGATTCTTTTCTCAGAATACGTTTTTTATTGGAGGGAAGAAGGAAAAAGAGGAAAGGTATAACTGATGGGGAAAAGTACAAGATAAACTAAAACAAGTCTTTATACAACTCTGACAGCAACTCCCATAACAGGACATGATGCTACCAAAAATTCAAACTTGTATTTGATCTGTGCCTTTAATATAGAATAAAAACAAAAGTTCCTTTTTAGATCTCCCTTCCCTCATCATCCCACATCCCTTTTTAAAGGTAACCATTGTTAAGAGTTTGGTTTGTGTCTTTATTATGCAGTTTTATATTTATATTTGGCCTTTGTAAATTTTCCATTCCCTGAATGGAACTTCTACCCTATATCAAATTCCACCCTCAACTGACCAATTTACCAAGGCAAACTAGAATCATACTTCTTTTTCTGGAAGTTTTTTTTGAGACAGGGTCTTGCTTTGCCGCACAGACTAGAATGCAGTAGCATGATCATAGCTCATTGCAGCCTCAAACTCCTGGGCTTAAGCAATCCTCCCGCCTCAGACTTCGAAGTAGCTGGTATTACAGGTGCATAACACCACCACCCACGCCTGGCTAATTGTTTTGTTTTTTTGTGGAGATGGCTCTCACTTTGTTGCCCAGGCTGGTTTTTGAACTAGTTTCAAAGTGATCCTCCTGCCTTGGCCTCTCAAAGTACTAGGATAACAGTCATGAGCCACCATGCCCACCCTAGAATCATACTCTCTTAAAGCAAGTTAAATCAGCAGTAATAGTTCTGGAACTAGAAGTTAACTACTTACTGGACTTTTGAGATGTAAGTTTATCATACATCAAGCTTAAAAACTTGTAGCATTCTGGGGAAGTCAAGTCAAACTCTTGAATGCTATCCTCTGTGGAGATAGGGTTGGGAAAGAGCAATGTACAAGTCCAAGCTCCTTAATACACATAAAACTCTGGGTTGGGCTCATCCTCTTGGTGTATTTTCCTACTTGGAGAGCATTACAGTGTCCAACAATTTATAGGAGCTTCTCTGCACTGTCAAGACTATAGCTTAGCATATGTGTGCTATGACACAAGGTTAAACGTGTGCCCCAGAACAAATGCATTTATTCATGTTTGACTTTTAAATGAAAATTCAGAAAGCAGGTTAAGCATATATGTGAGTTTAATAATTGTTGCTGTATTTAAAAAAATTTTCAAACATTCAGCTTTTTATGACTTTGGTTAGTTTCACTCATTTGTTGAGTGCCTTCTGTATGCCCAGTGCACAAACTGCTATGTGCCCAGTGTACATACATGGGAGAACCAGATAGCCAAAGTGCCTTCCTTTATCGTTGGAACCTAGAGATGAGGAGCTGATACCTGTTGCGCATAGTCCAAGATATAAGTAATTTATCTGGGGATATAAGGTCACCTGTGCACACATGTTCACATTCTGTATTTGATCAGATATGTACCTGCCAAACTTTTGGAGTGAGGTAATTAGAATGACAGTAGTTGAAGCTGACAGTGAATTTGAGGTAAAGCTGGAAAGAATGTTTTTGAATTTTGCAAATAATACATTTTCAAGCCAGATTAAAATTGAATAACTTACTTTCTAGCTTCAAGGGGGTAATTAAGTGATCCTCTAACCCAAATTGCTTTTCCAAATTTTGTGGTAGCAGTGAATAGACTGATGCCTCCTGCTTATTTAGACAGCAGCCATTTTTGTTTGGTTTGGTTTGGTTTTGCGGTGATTTTTTTTAACCTAGAAAAAATACAATTTAAAAAGCAATCATATTGTTTTCTTTGCCTTTGACAGATGTGGCCTTGTCACCACACAGTAAGCCAGAACACAATCCATTCCTGAGTCATAGTAGGATAGTTTGTGTAATTCTAAATGCACTCTGCAGTTTAAGAGTGTGGGTCCCTTTTTTTCTATCTGAAATTGAAGATACAGGTCAGAAAGATGGTTTAATGAATATGAATTTTCTAAACATCTTTTCAGTGTCTTTTAAGGATATTTTTGATATTACAATATAATAAAGTTAAATCATCTAGTCCTCCTGGCCCTTCTGGGGAGAAAATAGAGCGAAATCATCTGTTTAAACACACACACACACACAAACTATCCCATTAGTTGGTTATAAACAAGTTACTTTCATTCTTACTAGTTCACAAAAGGTGAGTAAATTTAGTGATTTAATGAGTTCTTCAAAACATAAAAGTCCCGTAAAGGAAAAGCTAGAGGATGTGAGAGGAGTAATTCATCCCCATCAAAAGACTTTAGCCAAAAGTAGTGGCATAAGAAATTTATTTATGCGAAAGACATAATTTTGGGTGAACTTTCTTGAAGATGGTCAGAAAGGGCATTGTTAAAGGAAGGAGATGGTAGATTTTGGGTTCTGGGTTCTAGGTTCTAGGCTAATAATTTACTACTTTGGTATGTTGCCTTGAGGCTGACATTTGCTGCTCTGCTAAGACTAAAGCTGGCCCTTTCCAATCAAAGGTGTTAAAAGCTGGCCGGGAGCCATGGCTCATGCCTGTAATCCAGCACTTTGGGAGGCTGAGGTGGGTGGATGGATCCCTTAAACCCAGGAATTCAAGACCAGCGTAGACAACATGGCGAAACCCCATCTCTATCCAAAAATATACAAAAATTAGCCAGGTGTGGTGGTGTGTGCCTGTAGTCTCAACTACTCAGGAGGCTGAGATGGGAGGATTGCTTGAGCCTGGGAGTTAGAGGATGCAATGAGCTGAGGTCGCACCACTGCACTCCAGCCTGGACGACAGAGTGAGGCCCTGTCTCAAAAAAAAAAAAAAAGAAAAAAGAAAAAAAAAAGTTAAAAGTTGTGGCATGGTGGCTCACGCCTGTAATCCCAGCACTTTTGGAGGCTGAGGCAGGTGGACCACCTGAGGTCAGGAGTTCGAGACCAGCCTGGCCAACATGGTGAAACCCTGTCTCTACTAAAAACAAAACAAAACAAAACAAAACAAAACCATATATATATATATATATATATATATATATATATATATATTTTTTTTTTTTTTTTTTTTTTTTTTTTTGAGACGGAGTCTCGCTCTGTCCCAGGCCGGAGTGCAGTGGCGCTATCTCGGCTCACTGCAAGCTCCGGCTCCCGAGTTCACACCATTCTCCTGCCTCAGCCTCCCGAGTAGCTGGGACTACAGGCGCCCGCCACCACGCCTGGCTAATTTTTTGTATTTTTTTGGTAGAGATGGGGTTTCACCGTGTTAGCCAGGATGGTCTCTATCTCCTGACCTTGTTATCCGCCCGCCTCGGTCTCCCAAAGTGCTGGAATTACAAGCGTGAGCCACCGCGCCCAGCTATATTTATAAATTTATATATATTTCATATATATATTTATATATATATAAAATTAGCCGGGCATGGTAGTGAGCCCCTGTAATCCCAGCTACTTGGGAGGCTGAGGCAGGAGAATTGCTTGAACCCAGGAGACGGAGGTTGCAGTGAGCAGACATGGTGCCACTGGATTCCAGCCTCGGTGACAGAGTGAGACTCTGTCTGAAAAAAAAAGTTAAAAGTTGTTAACTAGATGTCGAATTATTTTCATAGTAATCACCATGTGTAAGCAATTCTCATCTGTGGAATGTTTGACAGGGATAAGATTATTAAAAATTGGGGGGAATTTTCTTAAATATGGAACTAAGAGCTAAAGAGTTCAATGTTGATTAAGACCACTAGTCTGGCAAGTGACTTTTATTTGTCCTTTTCTATTGATAATGAATTCTAGGAATATGGATGGATTTCATTAGAGAAATAAAAATGAGCAAGATTTGTGATTCAGAATATTAAAAGTTAAGAATCCATGAATAGCCCCTTAAAAATATTGTCAAAGCATCATGGTATTTGTAGTGGTGCTTAAAAAAGAAGCAGCAGCAGCTGTTCTAAGCCAAGCACTGCTTGAAAACAAAACAAAACAGAACAAAACCTTATATTTAATAAAATGGAGAAATTTGGGAATGTCCCTAGCGTAATAATGCCTTCTACTGACATTTAAAGTCAGCTTAAACATCATTAGGGAAGACTATGACTGTTTCTATGACCTCTAGTCACAAATTTAACTAATTTAAGGTTAACTAATACCTCTTTCAGAGTTGGCCAAAAGAAGAAAAAAAAGCCTTTATTTGTGATCAGTAAATTATAAATTACACAGAAGCTTCCAGCTACCTGGTATTTGCCTGAAGAATTCTAAATTTTTTATATGCCATAATTTTTAGTAATGCTGTCCTTGAATTCACTTACATCTCTGCTCTGGTTTTCTGAAGCTCATTAGGATGATGCCTGTCATCTCTTGGAAACACTGGAACTAGAGAACTGGAGGTGTTCACCCCCATTTTTTGCTACATTGTTGAAAACTGAGTAGAATTTTGTGTCCAAAAATCCTTAGTCTGTGATGGAATTTTTTAAAGTATATGTGAAGTTTTTTACTTCTTCAGTTTTTCAAGATAATTTTGCTGTTTTTGCTTTTTATTTATTTGCAACTAGAAATTGCATGTGCCAGTTACTTAATTTAATACATCTAATGGGAGATTCAAAGCAAACCATTAAAACTACCATATAAACTCAAATGAAATTTTATGACATTCTAATGTACATACTCGCCAAGAAATGCTACAAGGAGCCTCTCTGCAAATGCCTGATGGGGCACTCTGAGAATTAAACAGGAAATGGACAGGAAAAGAGGCAAAGCATAGAATAGCCTCTGTGGTATACACACAGACAATGTAAAATCCAAGAAATATAAGGTCCAAGGAGGAATTGGTTATTGAAGTAGAGAACCTCATCATGAGATTTGAGAATAGCTTTAGAGTTACTCTTGGGATAGTGTCTCATGGCCCTGTGAGGGAACTCTACAAATTTTATCCATTTTGCTGGGCAGTTTTAAGAGCTACTTTTTGTCTGTACTTTCCTTAATTTTCATATTATTTCTAGCTTTTACTTCATCTTATGAAAGATTAACTTAGAGGTTAGAATGCTTACATTTGCAAATAGCCTGAGGAATAAATATGTGCTTTATCAAAGTGGAACTTCTGATTTTCTGTAATATTAAGATGGACATGTGTCTGGCTTATCCTTCCTATCTAGGAAACTGGTGTCATTTGGAAATACGTTAACATAAGATCCCTGACTATAAAGTAAGACTTATTATCTTGTATAGTTTGTAGCATTTAATCTTCTATTTCAGTGGTTGGTTTGGATCTATTTAATTTTAAGCTTTACTGGTCATTTGTCCCCCTCATGTTGTACCTAATAAGTGTGTAGTTTTTAAGTGAAATCATACATAATTTCAAGGAAACTGCTAGAGACAATGTTGAGTATCATCAAGAACATTTAATCAAACCCGTTGACTAAGAGCTTTAGTTTGGCTTACAATTTCATATGTAAATCCAAGAAAAAAGACTTGTAAGCTAAAAGGCCTGTTTCGTTTGGAAAAAAAGTACATAACATTTTAAAGATTTGTGAGAGGAAAAAAGCATTAGATGCGATAGAATGGAATAATCTCCTTTTAGAAGTAAATTAGTTTTTATTTCATTTGTGGGTGGTATTGAGAAAAGTGGTGGAAATAAATACATTGAGCGGATTCAGAATTTAATAGACACTTCGTGTTTCCATTTTCATAATGGGGGTTAGTCATAAACCATTCTATGTGGAGCATTTTACAGGGGCTCTGAAAGGTATACAAAATGTACTACTATAATTAATGTCCTCAAGGAACTTAAAAACCTATTGGAAGATTTATTTAACAGAGGTAAGAGAATTTGGACCCATTAAAAATGGAGGAAAAGGTAAAGTTAGTATTTGTAGATGATAGTGCAAAGCTTAAAAGAGTCAACTGAAAGTCTCTTAAAACGAATACAGTCACTGGGTATAAAATTCATCACAGAAATAAAAAGCTTTCATTTATAAAAACAACAGCCAGTTAGAAGATATAATAGAAGAAAAGGCCCCATTTAAAGTAAGACCAAAGGAGAGAAGATACCTAGGAATAAACAAGTTATATGCGTGACCACAAAACCAAAACTTTGTATTTCACATGAAAATAAATTCAAACACATGGAGATGCATATCATATTCTTGGATAGGAAGACAACATACACATTTCAGTTCTCTAAATTGAATGCAATCCCAATAAAAATATAAGGATTAAAAAAAAAAAAAACTAGATCGCTGATTCCAAAGTTTCTTTGAGAAAAAAAAAAAAAAAAAGCAAGACTAGCCAGGAAAACTGAAAAAACAATGAGGAAAGACTGGCCTTATGAAATATTTAAACAAGAGAGCTCCAATAATTAAAACAGTCTGGAACTGGCATATGACTAGACAGATCATTCAAACAGAAGGAAAATGAACCCAGATATGGGAATTTAGTGGAGGAGAAAGTGACGTTTCAGCTCAGTGGGGAAAATATGGTTTATTCATTAAAGGTAGTAGGACACTTGGGTAGCTATAGAGAACAAAGCTGGATTCATACCTCATAAACCAAAATGAATTCCAGTTTAAATATGAAAACTGAAATGTTTAAAGTACCCAAAGAGGTTGTCAGAGAATTTTTAAAGATTTTAGTGTGGTAAAGGCTTTCCTGAATTTGATATAAAATTTGGAATAGAATTTACAATAAGAAATGATAATGTTTTCACTATAAATTTGTAACAATAAATCATTATTATTTTTGAGATGGAGTCTCACTCTATTGCCCAGGCTAGAGGGCAGCGGCATGATCTTGGCTCACTGCAACCTCTGCCTCTCAGGTTCAAGCAATTATTCCTACCTTAGCCTCCCAAGTAGCTGGGACTACAGGTGCGCACCACCACACCTGGCTAATTTTTGTATTTTTAGTAGAGATGGCGTTTCACAATGTTGGCCAGTCTGGTCTTGAATTCCTGACCTCAAGTGATCTGCCCACCTCAGCCTGCCAAAGTGCTGGGATTATAGGTGTGAGGCACCATGCCCAACATATAACAATAAATTATATCACTATATAAAATAAATTCCTCACAGCAAAAAACCACCATAAGCATAGTCTAAAGAAAAATGACAAATTTGGAAAAAATATTTTCAAATCATATCATGCATTGCTTAATTTATAAAGAACACCTAGAAATGAAAAAGTCCAATGATCCAAAAAGAAAAAGGTACAAAATTGTAAACAGTTTTCACAGAAAAGAATAAAATGATTCAAGCCGGAAAAAAAGTTCAACTTTATTACTAAGAGAAGTATAAGACAAAACTATACTGAGATACCAGTTTTTTAACCTATTAATCCAGAAAGACTTTTTAGTTTTATAAAACATTGTAATATTCTAGATATTATTGGTAAGAATGGAGGGAACAAGTATTTTTGCTGATAGAGGGGTAAACTGGAACAACCGCTAAGGATGACAGTGAATTCTGAATTTATTTACCCAATGTACTCTTCAAGTTGCAGAGGCTGAGAAATTATTAAACTGTTACCCAGAACTTTTTATGCAGATGGGGGGGCAGTCTGAATGCTAATTAAGTTTTCTCAACTATATGCTCTCTCCTCATGATTTGAAAGGCAAAAGTGAAGCAGAGGCCAAGTTTTGAAGTTCTTGAATGTTACGAGGTAGTGAAAAACGTTTCCATGCAGCAGTGATCAAGTGTCTATCGTTCAGCTTCCTGAATATGGATAGGCTGTGGTGGTGGCAGCAGCTTCTTAATCTGACATTCCAAGCCCTAGATTGTGGTGTTACATCTTCTTTCTCCAGCTTCCCAGGAGTGAAAGGTTGTAGTGGCTGGCCTCTGGTTCCCAGCAGGGCTCCATGGTGACCAGAGGTTGTAGTTCCCCCAGTGAATCATGTTTGTGTCACTGTGGGATTCATTCCCATAGGCTCAACCTAGATTCCTAAACCCTGCTCCTTCAACCCTTCCAGTAACTTTATAAGCACCAAATTCCATTTAAAAACTGCCTTCCTGTTTAAAATATCTATAATGGCTTCTGTTTCCTGCATTGAAAGCTGACTGATCTGGAGGGCAATTTGGCAACAGCAATCAAAATTGTCTTTTCTTTTGACCTAGCAGTTTCACTTCTTGGAATATATCCTGTAAATATGCTTATGTATGAAGGAAATGAGTTTGTACAACATTTTTCAATGCAGTATTGTTTGTAAATTGACACCAGTAGGGGAATAGTAAAATCAATTACTATGCATGCATATAATAAAATTTTAGGTAGCTATAAAAAAGAGAATGAGAAAGCTTTGCATATTTAAAAGAAACCATCAACAGGAATATTAAGTTTTTTTAAAAAGCCAGGCAGAACAGTCTGTATACTGTATATTTTAAAATTGAACAAGTATAGTAGACAATTGAAGTATAGTAAAGATAAAATTAATTGCACAGGCCAGGCACAGTGGTTCACACCTGTAATCCCAGCATTTTGGGAGGCCAAGATGGGTGGATCATATGAGGTCAGGAGTTCAGGACCAGCCTGGCAAATATGGTGAAATCCCATCTCTACTAAAAATACAAAAATTAGCCGGGTGTGGTGGCAAGCAACTATAATCCTAACTACTTGGGAGGCTGACGCAGGAGAATTGCTTGAACCCGGGAGGCGGAGGTTGCAGTGAGCCAAGATCACGCCCCTGTACTCCAGCCTGAGCAACAGAGTGAGACTCCATCTCAAAAAAAAAAAAATTAATTGCACATGAAGTATACAAGTTCGATCTGTGAAACCACCATCACAGTGAAGATAATTAACACATCCATCATTCCACAAAATTTCCTTACACTTTCTTGTAATCCCTTCTCCCTCCCATTCCTGCTTTCTTTAAACTATAGTTTAGTTTGAATTTTCTATAATTTTATATAAATAAAATCATATAACATGTATACTTTTGAGTCTGGCTTCTTTCATTCTGCACAACTGTATTAAGGTTCACTCATGTTGTTGTTTGTATCAATAGTTCATTCCTTTTCGTTGCCAAGTAATATTCCTTTGTAGGGATTAACTACATTTTGTGTATTTATTCACTTGTTGATAGACATTTGTATTATTTCCCATTGGGGCTATTACAAATAAAGCTACTGTAAACTTTTATGTGCCCACATCTTTATAAAGACAGATGCTTTTACTTCTCTTTATTAATCAGGCGAATGGCTGGATTATTTGGTAGGTATATGTTTAACTTTTTGACAAACAGCCAGACTGTTTTCCAAAGTAGTTGTACCATTTTACATTTCCACCAGCAGTATATGAGTGTTTCAGTTCCTCCACGTTCTCATCAACACTTAATATGATCAGTCTTTTCAATTACAATCATTCTAATAGATGCATTTATCATTGTGGTTTTAATTTGCATTTTCCTAATGATATATTACGTTAAGCATTTTTTAAATGTGCTTCTTTGACTTCTGTATATCTTCTCAGTGACATGTCTGTTCAAATATTTGTGCATTTATTAGGCTTTTTAAAATTTAGTTTTGAGAGTTCTTTATATATTTTAGGTATAAATCCTTTATCACGTGTATGATTTGCAAATCTTTCTTTCTTGTCTGCCTTGTCTTTTTATTCTCTCAGTGTCTTTCTTTCTTTTTGTGAGACAGAGTTTTGCCCATGGAGTGCAGTGGCCACTATCTCTCCTCACTGGAATTTCCGCCTCCTGGGTTCAAGCGATTCTCCTGCCTCAGCCTCCTGAGTAGCTGGGATTACAGGCACCTGCCACTACACCTGGCTAATTTATGTATTTTTACTAGAGATGGGATTTCACCACATTGGCCAGGCTGGTCTCGAACTCCTGGGCTCAAATGATCCGCCCACCTTGGCCTCCTGAAGTGTTGGGATTACAGGCATGAGCCACAGCAACTGGTTCTCGAGTGTCTTTTGAAGAACAAAAGTTTTTAATTCAGTTGAAGTCCAGCTAAATCTTTTTCTTTCTGAATTGTGTTTTGGTGGTGTTTCTAAGAAATTTCTGCTTAGCTCATGGTCACAAAGATTTTCTCCTATGTATTCTAAAAGTTTTATCGTTTTAGGTTTTACATTTAGGTTTATGATTCATTTGGAATTAGTTTTTGTATATGGTACAAGGTAAGAATTGCAGTCCATTTTTTTTGTTCCAGCACTAATTGTTGAAAAGGCTATCCTTTCTCCATTGCGTTGCTTTGCACTTTTTTTTTTTTTTTTTTTTGAGACAGAGTCTTGCTCTATCGCCCAGGTTGGAATGCAGTGATGTAATCTTGGCTCACTGCAGCCTCCATCCGCCTCCTGGGTTCAAGCGATCCTCCCTCCTCAGCCTACGGAGTAGCTGGGACTACAAGCATGCACCACCATGCCTGGCTAATTTTTTAATTTTTTATAGGGACAAGGTCTCTCTGTGTTGCCCAGGCTGGTCTCAAACTCCTGGACTCAAGTGATTCACCTGCCTCAACCTCCCAAAGTAGTCGCATTATGGGTGTGAACCACTGTGCCAAGCCTGCTTTTACACGTTTAAAAACAATGAGTTGTTTGTCTTTGAGTGGTTATATTTTGAACACTATTCTGTTCCACTGATTTGTCTATTTTGATGCCAATACCACACTGTGCTGATTACTGTAGCTTTATAGTCTCAACATCAAATTGTGCTAACCCTCCACCTTTGTTCTTTTCCAAATTGTTTTTTATTATTATTGTAGATTCTTTGCATTTTCATATGAATTTTAGAATCAGCTTGTTAATTTTTATAAAATAATAAAAAAGCCAGGCATGGTGGCTCATATCTGAGCCATGGTGGTGAGAAATTGAGTGTGATAGGGGAAAGGGTGGGAAGCAAACTTCTATTAATAACTGGATACCTGTTTGTATTTTTTTTGGGGAGGGGATGGAGTCTAACTCTGTCGCCCAGGCTGGAATGCAGGGTGCAATCTCGGTTCATTGCAACTCACTTGAACTCCCAGATTCAAATGATAGTCTTGCCTCAGTCTCCTGAGTAGCTGGGATTACAGGCACCTGCCACCATGCCTGGCTAATTTTTGTATTTTTAGTAGAGATGGGGTTTCACCATGTTGGTCAGGCTGGTCTCGAACTCCTGACCTCGTGATCCGCCCACCTTGGCCTCCCAAAGTGCTGGGATTACAGGCATGAGCCACCGTGCCTGGCCCTGTTTGTATTTTTTTTTAAGTAGAAGCCATGCAATATATTGTCTATTCCACAAAAATAAATAAATAAATAAATAAAAATATAAATAAATAAATAAATAAAAATAAAACTTAAAGAAAGATTAGGTGTAAACAGCATATACTAAAAAACTGAGTATTTTTACTCAAAGAAAACGAAAAATGGGATAAAGGAAATGACAGAGTAATAAATTAACAAAGATAAATTTAATCATTTAAGAATACTTGGTATTTGCAACGGACTTTGAAAGAAGAGAAACATGGATCAAGGGTAACATTTTAAGAGAAGTAACATTTTAAGAGGAGGATATATGCAAAGTCATAGAAATGGGAAACAGCAAATTTTAACTAGCAAATTAATTTGGCTGGGTCACTGGGCTTGGTAAGGGAAATAAAAAGGAAAGATGAGCGGGTGCTTTGCAGGAGAATCAAGACTAACCTAAATGGCAATTTCATATGGTTCAACCCAATACCTCAGGCACATATTTACTTTCAACTTTCTTAATTTGGCCAACAGATATTTAATAAGTGCCTGTTATTCATCAGGTCGAGTGCTAGGTGCTGCATGTGTTCACAGTGGTAAACCAAATGGACATGATCCCTGTCCTAATAAAGCTTTTAGTCTAGTGGGCATTTCTGGGCCTCAGGAAAATGAGCAACCTTTATGATCCTTTTTGTTCCAAAATTCTGGCTATATATTGTCTGACATTCTCTGAAAATCCCTAACCCTTTGTCTATTCTTACCATCATCTATGTAAAATTCAAGGTATTCTTTAAACTCTTTGAACTCCCTCTTCCTCACCTTTCTCTCTTATCGATATACAGTAGGGATTGAGACCATGGACTTAAAGGCCAGATGCCTGGGTTTGAAATATTACTTATATTTTTCTGTGTGATGTGGACAATTAACTTTCTGTGTCTTAGTTTCTTCACTTATAAAATTGGGATAATAATGTACCTCATAAGGTTTCTTATAATAAATGAGTTATTACATACAAAGTGCTTAGAATACTCTGACACATGGTAAATTTTAAATAAATATTAGCAATTATTGCTATTAACAGAAGATTTTGCTTATATCATTCTTTCCCTCCAGGGTTAACACTCTCTACTACCTGTATCCCACCCCTTTCTACCTGGTGGTCTTTTTATAGATTCTCCCATTTTCCCCACAGTGTATTGAACAAACTGTCTCTTTACTGGCCCTTTTTCTAGAATTATAAACATGATCAAGTTCCTTCCACAAAATTCATCTTTGTGAACCTCTCTTCCTTCCTATGAAAGTTCACACTGTTGTTTCCATGTTCTCCTGTTCTCTTCTCAACCTACCACAATTTTTGACTTGATCCCATAACTCCACTAAATTGCTTTTACCTAGGTCAATTACAACGTTCTTCATGATAACTCTTGTGTCATCCCGTTGAACCCCATAACTTCCTGTTCACCCTTCTTAAAATTATAATTTCTTCAACACTTCCTATTCCCTCTAACATAGTGTACTTTTTAGTCATTCTTTCACGTCTGTTTTCCCTGGTTGGAAGATAAAATCAGGAAGTGATATGTACAGGAGGTAGGGAGATACTGGGTACAAGGGGGCGGTTCCTTGGCAAAGATCCCACCCTCAAGTCTGGAAACCCATGGCCCTAAATGGGAACAGGCATTTCTGTTTTCAGGCCCAAATGTTGCCTTTTGGTCTGCCACACCCCCCTCTCCTGTACCCAAATAAACCCTAAACCCTGGGCTCCATGAGCAGAAGAACAGAGGAGTCAGAAGGGCAGTGCAGCAAAGAAGGAGAGATGAGGAGTGTGTGAACATTGAGAGGAGTTCGGCTGGGGACGGTTGGAGAGATCGGTGACGGGATGGCCAAACTCTAGGGGAAGGTCATCTTCCCACTCCATTCCCTTTCCAGCTCCCCAATTATCCTGCTGAGTGCTACCTCCATCTGGCAATAAAATCCCCTACATTTACCATCCTTCAATTTGTCTGTATGACCTGATTCTTCCTGGACGCTGGACAAGAACCCAGGTATCAAGAGGGCACTGAGCTGGTTAACACTTAAGCTGTCTGTGGAGAGCACAGCTGAAAGAGCACCATAACACGCCCACTGGGGCTTCAGGAATTGCAGGCACTCACCCCTAGATGCTTCCATGGGGCCCGAGCCAAAAGCACTCTCATTGGCTCCTGCACCTGCCCATCTACATGCTCCCCCTTCTTGCAAGGGGTTTGAGCACGACAAGCCACATCCCTGTCACACATCCTGCGAAGGGGGTCAGGGAACTCTCCTGTTTCAGGACAGTGATTTTGTCCACGTTGTTCACTGCTGTATCCTTAGCATCTAGAATAATGTCTGGCACATCCTAGACTGTCACAAAATATTTGCTGAATAAATACTGAATTGTGATGATCTGTTTTCTTGTCTTCTAAATTAGAGCGGGAACTCCTTTGAAGACTGGAACTGCTGTTCTTATCTCTTTATTAGTCCTTTTGGCTCAGTGTCTGGCTGCAGGTGAATGTGACAGTGATGAGTGCATGGGGAGTCATTATGGTACCAGTATTTTTTTATTCCAATAGTGTTTGGGGTACAGGTGGTTTTTGGGTGCAGGGATAAGTTCTTTAGTGGTGAATTCTGAGATTTTAGTGCACCTGTCACCTGAGCAGTGTACACTGTACTCAAAATGTAGTCTTTTATCCCTCACCCTTCTTCCAACCTCCCACCTCAAGTCCCCAAAGTCCATCATATCACTCTGCATGTGTTTGCATCCTCATAGTTTAGCTCCCACTTATAAATGAGAACATAGGGTATTTGGCTTTTCACTCCTGAGTTACTTCACCTGGTACCAGCACTTTTGTAAATGCTTCTGGATGATACTCAAAGGCCTGAGAAAGTAGTTTTTAAATTCTACTCTACTTTTTAGATCTCCAAAGAGGTGATATTAGGATTTTGCAAGCAATGGTGATTTAAGTTGCCTAAAAAAACTGTTTATCCTTTTAAATTCTATTATTTATTGAGATTTCTTTGAAATAATTCTATGCTAAAGTAAGTTTGAAATTATAGGTTTAAATTAAAGACGGGGAAGGAAAGAAGTACAAAGAAAGAACAGAGGGCATAGTTCTCAACACTGAGTGCATATTACAATCATTTAGGGGAGTTTCTATACTGACATCAGGAGGGCACGCCCCCAGTATTATTTAGGGCTAGGGGCTGAGCATAGACATATATACATATTTTAACTCTTTACATGATTCTAATGTGCAACCAGGGTTGAGAACCACTGGGATAGGTAATTCTTGAGGAATAGGGCAGGCTACAAGGGAAAATAAAAGCAAATGCAGTGAGAGAGGCAGACTGTCCCCAACAATTGCTTAAGGTCCTCTTTAGTAATACGGGACCATAAACAGTCCCTGTTATTGTTATTTTGTAGTTGTGACCAGTAATTGGATCCAGACACTTGAGGGGACATAAGAGCGAGACCAAGTACTTAATGGTTAGTTTATGGGACACTAATAACAACCACAAAAGTAAAAAAAAAAATCCTTCCTTGAAGCTTTCTAAAAGGTTAATTATCAACCAGTTCTTTCAACCCTTAAATTACTTTCTGAGAGTAAATTAGAAAGAGGCGCATGAATTCTATTAGGAGATTGTGGTACCACTGTAGATTAATTCTTCTCATTAAACAGTATCCTGTTGTTCATTTTTCACCACAAAGAGGCTAACTTAATCCTTATTCTGAGCTTGGATATTGAGCAATTCTGGATAATTGCATGTAGAATGATAACCTTTATAACAGGCACAATTCAATGCAAAGAAAAATTTGTTCTTGGAATGCAATTTAAAATTCATAAAGTGAAACTTAATATCTTGGAAAGAGAGTATATGAGTTTCATGGTATAGTATTATTATTCCTAAGGGAAATTTCCAGTATTCTGTGATTCAATATAGCCACAGGATAAACAAATTTTACTGGCACTACCTCAGGCATGCTAACAACTTAGCCACATTTGACCCATTTGAAGATAAGTATGGTTAATCAAAGGTTAAATAATTTTGGTCACAGGCACCTTGTTTTGTTAATATTCAATACATTTCAATCGCAAAACTCTCCATATAAAAAGGACATGTTATAATCCAATTCTTTGTAAAGAGTAAGGCTATTTTCATGGGATATATTGGAAGTTTTTTTTTCCTTCAAATTAACTGTTTTTGGTGAGTAAATTTGATGAAATGGTTTATACAAGAATTGCCTTTTAAGTTCCAAAACAAAAGCATTAAACACAAGTTGACTTTAACAGAAATGGATGTTGCATTATTTCTTTTGCAAGTGCCTGTACGTTTTATTTTGTAATGATTTATGTTCCCTGATATGCTTTATCTCATGCTTGACTGATTACAAGTGTGAAGGAGGGTTAAATGTATTTGCTGCTGGCAATTTAGCATTAATTGTAATACGCCGTAATCCAAATTACAATCTGTCATTTCCAGTCAAATTGTGAAACACTGTAATTGTATTTTAGAGTTCTACTGCCATTGATTATAGCTACCTCATTTGTGTTTTAATATACCATGACGAATTTGTGAATGGAAATACAATCTTGTAACAATCCAGGAAACAAGCATTGTTCTTTCTTCCTATTATAACGGCAATAGAATTATTTCTTAACAAATGAAAGGAGAAGGTGATGATAAGACAGTAAAGAGAATTCATTTAAAAATGAAAAAGACACAAAAAGATTTCAATTTTCTAGCAATGCATAAACATAAGCCATGAATTTTCTGAAAGCATTTTGAAACAAAATATTACAAAAATATTTTTAAAATTAACTTTATTTTTGAAATCTATTCATACTCATACAAATTGCTCTTGTTCATTCATTTGACAGCCATATAATATTCTGCAGCTTATTTATTTCCATTCTTTCCTTGATGGTCATTCAGATTGTTTATAAGATTTTATTATTACAAATAATGCTTCAGTGGATATTCTTGTACATCACCCTTCATGGATATAGAACACTCACTAGGGAATATACTTAGAAGTGGTCATTCTGGGTTGTAGAGTATACACATCCTCTGTTTTACTTGTTGTTGCCAATTTGTTTCTCAAAATTGTTATACCAACTTATACTTCTGTTATAGGTAGATAGATAGACATGAGCAGGGCAGGAGAGGGCTTTCCCCCCGCCCACTAGAAATGCTGGGTGATGGTTTGGCAATTATCATATTGCCTCTCTAAAAATAATAATTCAGCAGCCAGGGAGAGACAATCCTCTGATGGTCCAAACCTGTTAACATTAAAATTGTTAATTGAATGCAGGTCCCAGGGAGAAATCGCTTATTGGGCATGCCAGTTAAGAGACACAATGGTAAAGTATGATGTTCCGGGGGCACCTGCCACCTGAAAAAGGAAAAAAGCCTCAGATGGGCATGCGTATGGCTCCCTAAATACATTGTGGCATGCTCAATTCCAAAGGGTAAGGAAAGCACAGCATGCGGGAAGCCCACCCTAGGGGAAGAATTTGGGGAAAGAGACAAGCCTAGAAAGTCCTCGGATCAAAGTTACAGGCCCTTTTTTTCCTGCTGTCTTCTCCTCTCTCTTGGACCTTCAGGTGCCACGTGGGTCTCTCCCAAGAGAATATTCCTTTCTTTCCTGTTCTAAAGCCTTTTAAAATAAATTTCCACTCCTGCTCTGAAACTTGCCTGGGTCTCTTTTTCTGTTTTATGTCCTTCAGTTGAATTCTTTCTTCTGAGGAGGCAAGGGCTGAAGTTGCTATGGACTGGTAGGTATATGGCACCAGTAACTGGAGGTTTCTTGGATCTCTTCCACTGCTAACACTTTAGTCGGAAGTATAATTCACTTCTCTACATCCTTGCTTTAGTCAGATTTAAAAATTTTGCCTATTTGATGGATGCAAATGGCATCTAATTTTGGGCTTAATTTCTTTTGCCTAGTTACTAATGAGTATGAATGTATTTTCATACATTTATTGACCATTTGGATCTCCTGTGAATTGCCTATTTATATTTTTCCCATTTTTTTCTGTTAAATTGTTTATCTTTTTAATTAGTGAGAGTCTGTTATACAGACTCATTGGTTATGTGTATTTCAGTTGTATATCTATTCATTCAAATCATCTATCGTGCTTACTACTGTCTGCCAGGCACCGATTTAGATGCCAGGGACACAGCAATTACAGAAAACAAATGAACAGACAAAATCTCTGCCCGTATGCAGTCTTTAATGTCAATGAAGTGACAAACTGTAAGCAAATAGAAATACAATATGTCAGATAAGTGATATGAAGAAAAATCAACCAGATTAAAGGCAATTCCAAGTGGTAAAGTTTCCCCTGAATACAGTAAGAGAATTAGCTATTCTATCTGAGGGAAGAGGCTTATAGGCAGAAGGAACACCAAGTTTCAAGGCAAGAGTTGGGACCATACTTGAAATATCTGAGGAACAATGTGGTTTTCAACCAGAAAACAAGAGGAAGAGTGATAGGAGATGAATTTGGAGAGAGAGATCATTTAAGACCATAGTAAGAATTGAGGGCTTTATTTAAGTAGAATGGGAAGTCTTTGGAGATTTTTGAGCAAAGGCATTACAATATTTTAAAAGGACCACTCTGGCCATATGTGGAAAATAGACTTTAGGTAGGCAAACCTGAAAACAAAGCAGCAACAGCTGTAGTACAGATGAGATATTATGGTGCTTTGGGTTAGGATGCTGGTGATAGAAGTGGTGATTCCGAATATATTTGGTAGTAGAGATGAGATTTTCTGATTAGAGGATTAGGATTAGGACATGAGGGAAACAGAAATTTAGGATGACTACAAGGTTTTTGGCCTGAGCAATGGAGTGAATGTTAGCTCTGGAAATAAACCTTATTTCATTAATGCGAAGACATACATATGTTCTTAGAAGTTAGGAGGCATCTTCTGATTATAAATCACCATCATTGAGATAGTAATGTAATTTCATTGACTATTTATAAATTGGTCATAGTTGCTATATTGTCATCATTTCAACTGAATTGTGTATATTGTTGGTATTACACATGTTGATTTTAATTGCCACTAAGTAGATTTTTAAAAGTACACTGTGATTCATCAGTGAAACTAAAATTCGTTTGCTATTTAGAAAGCCTCAAACAAATCAATGAAGCAAAAAATCAATATCATTGAATAGATATTTGCTCTTAGAGGATCAATCATAATTCCATATTTTTCCACAAAGCAATAACTAGGGACTTTACGGTGATCTCAGAGATCAAGATACCCACAAGTGGATGAAGCTATGCGCTGAAATATGTGCACTGAGATACGTATCCAATTGCCTATCACATGCCAAGTCATACAGCTGAAGGTGGGAGAAATTAACAAATTGCCTGGAGCAGATGAGGGAAATGTCAAAATAACATAAAGATGGTGTAATTGATTTACTCATCATGCAGAATTATCTTTAAGGCATTAAGTTATTAATTGGCAGCATTTTTTCCTTTTCTAGTTTTAAGCAAAGTAATGGTGAGGTTTAACAACTGATGACTTCTTACATTTGATAAGATGCACTACACTTAGGAAATTTCAGAATGTACAGATAGTCTAGTCATAGGACTAGATGAGATTCCCTTAGAAAGGAATGTAGTTAGAAAAGAGCACTAGAGATTCACTGGGAAGCTCCAGCATTTGGACATTGGGAAAAGTTGTGCATCTGCTGAAGATAGTAAAGGAATGGGTAGTTGGGTGGGAAGAAAAATGGGAGAGTGGGGTGCTCTGGGAAGCCAAAAGAAGACAGTGTTTCAAGGAGAAAGGAATAATCAGTTGAACCAAATGTTATTGATAGGTTGAGTAACATGAGGATTGAGAACTGGCCACTTAATTTGGCAATATGGAAGTTATTGATGAATTTGACAAAAGTGAAACAAAGGCTGGGTTGGGAGAGAGCATGGCAAATTCAAGGTTTCTGTATCTGAGAAACCAGATCTTATGAACTTATCACTTTTAAATTTTACTAATCAAGATCTCTCAGGGTCGAAATAGGTCCCAGAGATCATAACCCTTAATATTCTATATCTGAATTAGTTTGGAATATTTGATTTGCTCTGAATCTAACCACTCCAGAGTTTTCCTGGGTCCACTGCTGCTCATGTTCTGTTACAATGGCTATTTAGTAGAACTTTTCTGGAAATAGGACATTCATACTATTAATTTGGACAACCTGAAAAATATTTCCTGCTTAATTAATTTTAATATTTAGGGCACATTCAAGGATATTATTTGTAAATAAAAGGAAACACCAAGTAAATGAAACACTGTACCTAAAAGAGCCTTGTTCCTCTTCATATTCGGAGTACATAAGATGTAGGGGTGAAAATAGAGGAGCATGTTGCTCTGCATAAAACTGAGGATAATCTTTCAAAAGCCGTGGCAACTCTTTTCCTCTTCTTAAAATAGCCAAAAATATAGGTAAGGAGGTTTTAACATTTTGAGGTTTCATAATCATGTTATATTATCTTAGAGATTGTCCCAATGAGTCACCTTCATCAAGACAGGTTTATCAAGCTAGATCATGGTGCTAGAATATTATGCCTAGGATCTGGGCAAGGTACAGAAGGAAATGAAAGGATATAATTCTTCAAATAGCATAGGGGTTGAATTACAGAGCTTCCTTTTGGTAGATAAATGATATATAAAAACGACATCACATGAAGGTTACTACCCTCTAATTCCGTGTGCAAAGGCTCCAATTTCCTGATTCATCATTATGACTAGAATTATGAAAACATTCAGATCATGTTTTTACTTAGCCAAGTTTTTAATCAGTCCTATGAAAAATGTGACTATGACTACAGAAACAAGAAAAATGGTTGAAGATTAATAGATTATGTGTTTTAACATTAGTATCATTTATTCAAAACCTAACACATAATGTTTGTGGAAAACCCCTTTTTGTGAGTAACAACAGGTCAATTAGTAAAATAATAACAACAGCAACAAAATTTTGTTATTTAGGTTTCATTAGAAGAAGACAAATTTGGAAAACATTATGTATTAGAGTTGTAATAAACAAAAATAACAATAAAAATATATTCAGTTTACTGAAGGCCCCAGTGGAAGAAGTATTTATAATTTTATGATCAACATTAATTGAATGCTATGTAAACACAATGCTAGGCATTAGTGGTATTAAACATTTTTCTACTATCAGCTGGGTGTGGTGGCTCACGCCTGTAATCTCAGCACTTTGGGAGGCCGAGGCGGGTGGATTGCTTGAGGCCAGGAGTTGGAGACCAGCCTGGGCAACATGATGAAACCCCATCTCTACTAAAATTACAAAAATTAGCCTGGCATGTTGGGCACACCTGTAATCCCAGCTACTCGGAAGGATGAGGCAGGAGAATCGCTTGAACCAAGGGGGCGAAGGTTGCAGTGAGCCGTGATCTTGCCACTGTATTCTAACCTAGGCAACAGAGCAAGACTCTGTCTAAAAAAAAAAAAAAATTCTACTATTGAATGGTTTACAAACTGAATAAAATTTAAAGATTTTAGACATGTATCTCATTTGGCAAGTGCAATAAAACTCAAAGTTTGAAAGAGGTGGTTCTATCTTTTTCTACTTAGTGATCAAGGTATTTATGAGCTTTGAAACCAACTTATGAGAGGTGATATTGTTGCTCTCCTTATGATACTGAAACAGCAACCTAACAAGATTGCTCATGTCCACTAACAGGAAAAAAAAAATTTCCACACCAATCTATAAGAAATGATAATATTCAATAGAATTTCTATGAGAACAATCTTTACTTACTGCTGTGGAGTGATCTCCAGGATATATTATTAAGTGAAAAAGAGCAAGTTTTAGAATTGTACTTATAGCATGTTTTATTTTCTCATTTTATTATCATATTATTTATTTATTTATTTATTTATTTTTGAGACGGAGTTTCACTCTTGCTGCCCAGGCTGGAGGGCAATGGCGCGACCTCAGCTCACGGCAACCTCCATCTCCTGGGTTCAAGTGATTCTCCTGCCTCAGCCTCCCAAGTAGCTGGGATTACAGGCGCCCGCCATCACGCCTGGCTAATTTTTGTATTTTTAGTAGAGACGGGTTTCACCATATTGACCAGACTGGTTTGGAACTCCTGACCTCAAGTGATCTGCCCACCTCAGCCTCCCAAAGTGCTGGGATTACAGGCATGAGCCACCGCACCCAACCTATTTTATTATTATTTTTTTAAGACAGAGTTTTGCTCTGTTGCCCGGGCTGGGGTGTAATGGCGTGATCATGGCTCACTGCAGCCTCTGCCTCCTGGGTTTAAGTGATTCTCCTGCCTCAGCCTCCCGAGTAGGTGGGATTACAGGCTCACCCACCACTCCCAGCTAATATTTTTATTTTTAGTGGAGACGGGGTTTCACCATGTTGGCCAGGTTGGTTTCGAACTCCTGATCTCAAATGATCCGCCTGCCTTGGCCTCCCGAAGTACTGGGATTACACGCATGAGCCGCTATGCCCAGCCTATTTTCTCATTTAAAAAAAAGGAGCCAAAATCAAACATTAAAAAATGTTTATCTATAAAAGAAATAAGAGAACAGAAATAGAAGTTAGAATGTTTTTAGTATGTCCTGATTTGTAAATAGTAATTTAAGATTATATAAATCATTTACACAATTATTAAACAAAAATACAGATGAAATAATACCCAATACCCACATTGAAAGGAAAATGAAACAAATGAAGAGAAGACATAAACATCGTAATTTGATTGTACTTCCCTAGTGGAATAATTCAAAAAAGACTTACTGTTTTTAGAGGTGGTGAGACTATTCTCTTAAACTAGTATGTATTTTAGAGGACATATAAGAATATAAGTAATTATGGTAATGATGTTAGGAGCCAAGATTTTTATTATAGGATAAAGATATAAATATAAAATCCAGTAAGTTCAGTAGAAACCTTGTAATCCTAAATTTAAATGCTAAATGTCAGTGTGAACCCATAATGTTCTTTTCAAAAATTAGCCAGGCATGGTGGCACGTGCCTGTAGTCCTAGTTACTCGGGAGGCTGAGGCAGAAGAATTGCTTGAACCGAGAGGTGGAAGTTGCCCTGAGCCGAGATTGCACCACTGCACTCCAGCCTGGGTGACAGAGCAAGACTCTGTCCAAAAAAAAAAAAAAAAAAATTCCTACCTCTGTCTGTTTAAGAGGCCTAGAAATTATCTTGACCAACTAAATAACAATGCATACTTATAGCACCCAGCTTACAGTCTTTAAATATTGTTCTACTCTGAAATGAACCCAGGGTCCTTGGAAAAAATGCTGATTCCAGGTTTAGGTTAGGGGTGAGCCTTGAACATCTTGACATCCAGAAAGCAAGGAAGCTACCAATAACTAGTTAAGGTTATGTCAGAAGGCAGAGACCAACTTGAAGGGACTCATTGGCCAAGATGGGGCAATCCAAGCTTTGAAAGAATAACTGCAATGGATTTGAATGCATCTGATCTGTTAAAGTTTGTGAGATAATAATAACAGAAAACAGGGGAAAAAACCCTCACTGTCATCTTTTTAAGATAGCAGGGAAATAACTCATTATTCTGAAGATTGGTTAATAGAGTAAAAAAGTCAAGCCTTTCTCGAGCAAGCTATACTTCAAAGGATCTAAACAGTTGGTGAGGGAAAATTTTTGGCTCACTGCAACCTCTGCCTCCCAGGTGCAAGTGATTCTCCTGCCTCAGACTCCTGAGTAGCTGGGACTACAGGCACGTGAGGGAAAGTGTTTTTATTGAAGAATTTTAGCTATTAAATAATGAAGGAATGACAGAGTAGTGCCAATTTGCAACTGCTAATGAAATAATAGCTTCAGACAGTTATCATCAATGGCTGCCAGAACTGTTAGATGAAAGGTGATGGAGAACGTTATAATAAATAGATAAGGGTAACAACAACTGAAATCAGCAATCTTAATTTCACACAAAAAGAGACAAGTAGACATATATGCCTCTTGATAGATATACAGAAAAACTAGGTATGGCGTATCCTTACCAAAAATTCAAACCTAAATCTGAACAAGCCTCTCTATGTATTCACCAGTTACACTAAGTTTAGGGGATAGATAACACATTATAAGTATGCAAGTAGTAAAATCCAGATGTGGAAGACTCTACCAGGTAAATGTCTTGGTTTCTTCAATAAATAAATAATAAGAAAAAAAAATAAAGAGGGAGGAGAAACCTATAGTTTAAAAGAGATTTAAGAGACATAAACACATGCAAAATATGGACCAAATGATGAACATGGGGAATTTGAAAGTTGACTGGATATTATTATGAAGGATTTATTATTGTTTAGGTATGATAATAACATTGTAGTTATGTTAATACAATAATTCTTAAATGTTTTGCATTGCTCAAAGAACAACAACAACAATAAAAATCTAGTAATTAATGGGTCATAGAAGAAATGGCATCCCATTTTTGGGTCTGATCAAAGTGGTAGTTATAAATTAAAGCTGTGCAATGTGCAGCAGGCAGTACATGTGCAAATTTCACAATAATGTAAAATTCACCATTAGTATTCAAAGTCACAAATAATAAGTATCACTAAAATGTTGGCTACATTTGCTCACTGTATAGTTATGGCACAGACAATTTTTTTTTTTTTTTTTGAGGCAGAGTCTTGCTCTGTTGCCCAAGGCTGGAGTGCAGTGGTGCGATCTCCACTCACTGCAACCTCCGCCTCCCGAGTTCAAGCAATTCTTGTGCCTCAGCCTCCCGAGTAGCTGGGATTACAGGCGCCTGCTACCACACTCGGCTAAATTTTGTATTTTCAGTAGAGATGGGGTTTCACCGTGTTGGCCAAGCTGGTCTCGAACTCCTGACCTCAGGTGATCCACCCACCTTGCCTCCCAAAGTGCTGGGATTACAGACGTGAGCCACCGTGCCCAGCCCCTGGCAGAGACAATTTTTATAGTTCAACTTGTACAAACAAGAAGAACCTCAGACTGAAGCATCACCTTGGAATAGAATAACATGAATTTTGTGTAATGCCTGTCCATCTCAAATTCTCCTCTTTTCCATGATGTATGTTACTCTGGTACATGATCCTTGATCACTGACTGATTTGCTGTGGTATTTCTGGTACCATTCTTTCACTCTCATGCTTCAGTGGCAATTCTAGTTTTCAAAATACAATTGTCTTTTGGATTCTCTCTTTGCTTCTCATATTTGTTTCCACTCAACATTTTTTGTTTTGTTTTGTTTTGTTTTTGTTTCTGTCACTCAGGCTGAAGTGCAGTGGCACAATCATAGCTCACTGCAGCCTTGACCTCCTGGGCTCAACTGATTCTCCCACCTCGGCCTCCCCAGTAGCTGGGAGTACAGGAACAAGCCTCCACGCTGGGCTATTTGTGTGTGAAGAGCCCAGACTGGTCTTCGTCTCCTGGCCTCAAGTGATCCTCCCGCCTCAGCCCCTCAAAGTGCTGGGATTATAGGTGTGAGCCACCATGCCTGACCTAGTCATCATTTTTTATGATATTTCTAGGTAAATTTAGCTACTTTTATTCATTCAATCATTCTGTAAATATTTACTGAGTGCCTTTATTGGTTTAGACATTGCAGATTCAGTGGTGAGAAAGACAAAGTTTCTGCCCTTTGAAAGCATACAATTCTAATGTGGAAAGGCAGAAATTAACAAATCAACAAACAAGGTAATCTGAGAGTATGATAAGTGCTAGGAAGCATAGGAAGAAAGTGTTAGCAAGTGCAAAATTTGTGGTGGGGGGCAGTTGTTTTTTAAATAGAGTGGTCAAGACAGATTTCTCTAAGGGTATTAGCATTTAAGCTGAAGTTTTAATAATGAGAGAGAGCCTGTCATGAGATGAGCCAAAGAAGGAAAACTCCAGGTAGCACAAACAACAAGTACAAAGACTTCAAGGTGGGAACAAATAACTGAAAGAATAACATAGCAATGGTAGGAAATTTTTAATTTATTCTAAGTGCAATACATAGCCACTGGAGGGTTTTAAGTAGGGGAAGATAATAATCTTAAAAGACCAGCTTTGCAGTTGTGTACAGAATGGATTGGATGGGAGCAAAAATGCATTTTGGAGACAGGAAACAATTGCAGGCTTTCAGGCAAGAGATGTGAATGGCTTCAACTGGGATGGTAGCAGTGTAGATAGGGAGAAGTAAATAGAATCAAGACATATTACAGATAGATGTGATTTGATAATGGATTTGATTGGGGAAGGGGAGGGAAAAGGGTCCTCTATTTCCTAGAGAACTTCTAGGCTTTATTAAGTTGATGCACAGCAATATCCCTGTAGATGGAATTTTGTAACTTAGGACTTCATAGTACGTTAGGTTTGTGTTTACAGAACATGTTGTTGTAAAGGTTATTTCATGAAAAGGAAATTTTATTTTAATGATAAATTTGACTTATCCTAAAGTTGATTTACCCTACCAACATGTAGCAAGTGCTACAAAGAAGCTCCAGGACACTGAAATTCCTTCCAATAAAGGCAAAATGAATTATGAAGATAAAAAGGAAAGAACATTTCCCTGCTCCTCATCTGCCCTTTTCCTCTCACCACTTCATGTTTGACATTCACTGCAGATGTTTCACAATAATCATTCTCAAAGCTGTTGACAAAACCTGCAGTATTCCTTCAAGAAACCCAGAACACACTCCTTAGAAGAGAAAGCTTTGCAGTCTTATGAGGAAAAATCTTTTTTTTTTTTAAAAAAAAAAACCTTGCATTCTATATGGATGAACTTGGAGGACATTATGTTAAGTGTAATAAGCCAGGCACAGAAAAATCGGCTAGGCATGGTGGCTCACGCCTGTAATCCCAGCACTTTGGGAGGCCGAGGTGGGTGCATCACCTGAAGTCAGGAGTTCAAGACCAGCCTGGCCAACATGGCGAAACTTCGTCTCTACTAAAAATACAAAAATTTGCTGGGTATAGTCGTGGGTGCCTGATGTCTCAGCTACTGAGGAGGCTGAGGCAGGAGGATCACCTGAGCCCAGGAGGCAGAGGTTGCAGTGAGCTGAGATTGTGTCCCTGCATTCCAGCCTGAATGAGAGTGACCCAATCTCAAAAAAAAAAAAAAAAAAAAAAAAAAAAAAAAGGAAAAGACCAGGCACAGTGGCTCACGCCTGTAATTCCAGCACTTTAGGAGGCTGAGGCAGGCCTTGTATTACATAGGTCAGGATCATGAGGTCAGGAGTTCGAGACCAGCCTGATCAACATGGTGAAACCCTGTCTCTACTAAAAATACAAAAATTAGTCAGGCATAGTAGTGGGCACCTGTAATCCCAGCTACTTGGGAGGCTGAGGCAGAATTGCCTGAACCCAGGAGGTGGAGGTTGCAGTGAGCTGAGATCATGCCACTGTACTCCAGCCTGGGCCACAAGAGCAAGACTCTGTCTCAAAAAAAAAAAAAAAAAAAAAGGGAAAAACAAATACTGTCTGATCTCACCATGTGTAGAATCTAAAAAAGTTGAACTCATACAAGTAGAGAGAAGAATGGTAGTTACTAGGGTTGGGGGAAAGGGTACTGTGGAGATACTGGCCAAACGGTATAAAATTCCAGTTAGATAGGACAAATAAGTTTAAGTGATCTATTGAACAACATTGTGACTATAATTAATAATGTAAGGTATTTTGAAAATCCCTGAGAGTAGATTTTAAGTGTTCTTACCACAAAAAAATAAGTATGTGAGATAATACATATGTTAATTAACTCAATTGAACCATTCCACAATGTACACATATTTCAAAACATCATGTTGTACACCATGAATATATACAACTTTTTGTTTCTCAATTTAAAAATAAACCAATTTCCTAAATAATTTTTTTAAAAGCTTGTATTCTTACTCCCTTAGTTCGCCCATGTCCTATCTTACTTTCTTTTATATCGTCTTGACTTTCAGAGATCAGAAAGAGTGTTCTAATTGCCTGCAAGCCTATGGAGGACAAGAAAACTGTCAGAAGGAAAAAGATTGACTACATTTCTCAGCAACTTTTCACATCAGGGAAAGCTAGTAGAGCACTATTAAACCAGCAAGGCTGTTAAACAGGGACTTGAAAGTTTACAAGGTACATTGGTGTGTAAAGGATGCACAAACTGCCATAAAGGTATAAAGGCTAAGGTATACATTACTGTCACCTCTGGGCATCTGACAGATCCAAATGTAAGATTGCCGCAATCATTTCTGTTCTATAAAACTGGCATTTTAGTTCAAATGCCATTCTATAAAATGAGATTTTGCTATGAATTTTATGAGAAAATCTTAATGATACTAAGTGTTCCAAGTAGCAAAACTTTTAGAGAACTTGGCAAGTGAATAACTGTCCCTTTATTTCTGTTCAGTTGTCACCAAACTCTGGACATCACAAAGGATGATCACGAAAAGAAATCCATGAGCTGGGTGCAGTGGCTCACGCCTGTAATTCCAGCACTTTGGGAGGCCAAGGCGGGCAGATCACAAGGTCAGGAGATTGAGACCTTCCTGGCCAACATTGTGAAACCCCATCTCTACTAACAATACAAAAAATTAGCCGGGCGTGGTGGCAGGTGTCTGTAATCCCAGCTACTCGGGAGGCTGAGGCAGGAGAATCACTCGAACCAGGGAGTCGGAGGCTGCAGTGAGCTGAGATCACACCACTGCACTCCAGCCTGGCGACAGAGCAAGACTCTGTCTAAAAAAAAAAAAAAAGAAGAAAAAAAAAGGAATCTATGAAGAAAATCACAGAACAATGTAGTTCAGTGTTCTTATTTTACAAAATAAAAAACAAAGACCTAGAGAAATTAAGCTCTTTGGTGAAGCCTTCTTGGCTTTGATTCCCTATTCAAACCTTTTTTGAAGTAATACATAAAAACCTATGAATAGCCACCCTTCTAGGAGGTGGCAGAAGTGGAACTAGGTTTCAGATTTCCTTGTCCAAGAGTAAGACTCTTTGTATAACTTCATAGAAAACCACTCTGGCTGTTAAAGCTCCCATGCCCTAAAAGTAAAGAACTACACATCAATAATGAAATCTTCTGTAGACTCTCCTGCTGTATTACACTCATAAATGAGTAGACAAATTCCATGGCCAAGAAATAACATGGCTGAAGCAAATGTAATTTGAGTTGTTTTATAATTTCCTTACTGTATTGCCTAGGATTCCTTGGTTCCAGTTGGAAAAAAATCTCAAAGTCACTTAAAATATATATAATTTATAGGTTTATATAACTGAGAAGTCCAATGTCCCCAGGAACTTGCTCTATCTGCCAAGTCTACCCACCATTTGACTTTATTCTTGGACTCAGTAACGAGATAGTGGTTAGCAGTTCTGACCCAATATTCCAACAGACTCAAATCCAGCAGAGAAGGTGATGGATTTTCCTGGTTTCTGTTACGTCAAGTCCCAAGGCAAAATTGGTTATGACATGTCATTCCTCTATTCAAAATCCTCCAATAATAGCTCCTTGTCTTCCTGAGAATGAAGGCTGAAATTCCTATAGTGGCCTTCAAGGTCCTACACAGTCTGGTCCCCAATATTCTCTCAACAAACCTCTTTCTGTTCACCCCTTGCTCATTCTACTCAGTCACATTTGATCCCTTGCTATCACTTGGACACACCACACATAACCCCACTTTAGGCCTTTGCACTGACTTCCCTCTGTGTGGCATATTCTTTTTTTTTTTTAATCCAAGGAAACATTTTATCCTGGAAATAAAGAATTTCCACATGCATAAAAGATCAGAAAACATCCACTAGGACAAGGTAGATCTAATGCTTTCTTACCAGGTGTCCTGGGAATTCTTCTGATTTTGCACCCCTCCACACACACCAAAGCTTTATTAAGGTGTACTTGACAAATAAAAATTGTATATAATCAAGGTGTGCAAGGTAATGATTTGATACATGTATACATTGAGAAATGATTACCACAATCAAGTTAATTAACATATCCTTCACCTGACATAGTTACTATCTCTCTCTCTGTGTGTGTGTGTGGTGAGGACACTTCATATCTACTCAGCAACTTTCAAGTATACAATGGAGTACTATTGACTACAGTCACCATGCTGTACATTAGATCCCTAGAACTTATTCCTCTTATAACTGTAAGTTTGTACCCTTTGGCCAATATCTCTCCAACCCCACCCCCCACCCCTAGCCCCTAGAAATCACCATTCTACTCTTGGCTTCTATGAGTTTGACTTTTTTAGATTCCACATGTATGTAAACCATGTAGTATTTGTCTTTCTGTGTTTGTCTTATTTCACTTAGCATAATGTCCTGCAGGTCCATTCATGTTGTTGCAAATGGCAGGATTTCCTTTTTTTTTTTTTTTTACGGCTGAATAACATTTCATTGTGTGTGTGTGCGTGTGTGTGTGTGTGTGTCTATCCGTCTATCTATCTATCTATCTATCTATCTATCTATCTATCTATCTATCTATCATCTATCTACCTGTCTATCTATCATCTGTGTAGATGGATAGATATAACATTTTCATTATTCATTCATCTGTTGACAGAACTCTTAGGTTACTTTCATCTCTGGTTATTGTGAATAATGCTGCAGTGGACATGGGAGAGCAGATATCTCTTTGAGATACTGATTTCATTTTCTTTGATTATATTCCCAGAAGAGGGACTGCAAATTATATGGTAGTTCTATTTTTATTTTTTTGAGGAACCCATAGTGTTTTCCATAATGGCTGTGCCAAATTACATTCCCACCAACAGTGTACAAAGGTTCTTTTCCACTTTTTCATACCCTTGCCAACACTTGTTATCTCTGGGGTCTTTTTTATCATAGCCATCCTAATAGGTGTGAGGATATACTCTTCTTCTAAATATCCACGTGACTGTATCTCACCTCCTTCAAGTCACCGCCCTAGGCACTTGAACATAAAATACACACCTTTTCACTTTTCTTTATTGTCTTAGTCTTTCTTCCAGGCTCCTGTGTTCCATCCTCCAGACCCCATGCCTGTCAGATAGATTCTTGAATTTTGGTGAGTAGGTCAAGGAGGTTTTTTTCCTATATGTGTGTGTAATAGGCATGTTCATGAGCCACTGCCTAGCCTGGAGTCTTGAATTTGCTCAGTTCAAGGCCCCCTATACTTCTCATGACCTTGTTAGGTATCTGGGTCATAAGGGAGGTCCTCGTATGGGATGGACTAAGAGCAGGACAAAATCGAATCATCCGACTCGGCAGTCAGCCAGTGCTTCTCTATGTGGAGCATATCTCTCTACAAGGCTCAGACTGAAGACTGACTTCTCTAGGCTCTGGATACAGCAATGAGAGACTTTTACTCATCCACAGGCCAGGCTTTCAACAAAATAGCACACTTTACCTGGCACTTTTTAGGCAATGTAAGCCCTTTGTCTTGGGCAATTTCGTAGGATCTGTTTCCACATCTAACTATCTCCACCCATGTGTCCACTCACCTATACATCAGTTTTCACCTGAGTTCTTGCCACAAAACTTTCATATTTTTATCCTACATCACAAAATTCATATTTATTTATTTATTTATTTATTTATTTATTTTGAGATAGAGTCTTGCTCTGTCACCCAGGCTGGAGAGCAGTGGCATGATCTCGGCTCACTGCAATCTCCACCTCCCAGGTTCAAGTGATTCTCCTGCCTCAGCTTCCCAAGTAGCTGGGATTACAGGCACCTGCCACCACGCCTGGCTATTTTTTTGTATTTTTAGAAGAGACGGGGTTTCACCATATTGGCCAGGCTGGTCTCGAACTCCTGACCTCAGGGTGATCCACCTGCCTCGGCCTCCCAAAGTGCTGGGATTACAGGCCTGAGCCACTGTGCCCGGCACTTGCAATATTTTTAAATATTTGGCTTTTATCTGTATTCTACAAATGGAAGGTAACATACCTTGTGAGATTTTTAAGTGTTCTTGGGCCAGGTGCAGTGGCTCATGCCAGCACTTTGGAAGGCCAAGGTGGATGGATCACTTGAGGTCAAGAGTTTGAGACCAGCCCAGCCAGCATGGTGAAACCCCATCTCTACTAAAAATACAAAAATTAGCCGGGTGTGGTGGGGCAGGCCTGTAATCCCAGCTACTCAGGAGGCTGAGGCAGGAGAATTGCTTGAACCCGGGAGGTGGAGGCAGAGGTTGCAGTGAGCCAAGACTGGGCCACTGCACTCCAGCTTGGGTGACAGAGTGAGACTGTCTAAAAGAAAAAAAAGAACCAGATAGTTAAAAGATCTTTAGGGTTCTTTAAAGGCAGCATCCTCATGATGCTTTTTGCTCATTTGTCCTATTAGTGGTATTTACCCTATGTAGAAGAGTTGTCAAGAAATATCAACTTCCTCACGCATCAGACCGGGGGTAACACATTTTATCAGCCACACAATACATATTTTCCATTATTCTTTTACACTGGCATTTGTCAAAATGCATTTATGGGACTCTTGTCCTATGGGAAACCGAGAGATCTAAAGGCTAGTCCATGAAGCTACTCAGGAGAAATCCTGAGGAGGATTTCTCAGGACAATAATGTGCTAATTTTTATAGTAAATCTTTGGGAGAGCAATAGTATAATAAGAATTTCCCAAATTTATTTGACTACCAAACATTAGTGTTAGTGAAATACGTTATGAGAATATGTGTTTTCTCCAGATAAAGACTCAATTTTTAGGTAAAGTGCTTTGTACCTAACACAATGCTCAACATAATCCTGTTCATACAATAACTGTTTCTGTTAGTTGGGCTAATTCAATCTTGGCCATCATTACAAGTATGGATATTGAAGGGAAAAATTAAGGATTTGGAAGGGCTAGAATTAGGCCTGGAATTACCAGGTGCAATAAATGGCCATTCAGATTTAGTTCTAAAAAAAAAAACTAAGGCTATAAATAGTTTTACTTATCATCAGGTTTTCCTAGACCTTACACAGTTATCCTCAAGCAACGAATAGCAAGGCACTTTTAGGACGCAAAGAAATATTAGGAATTTCATTATACTTACACTTTAAAATAAAATTTGAAATATTTTTATAAACATTTTACAAAAAATATGTGTTACTTCTTTGGACTTAGTCCTATTTCTCTCAAGCTCTTAAAAGGGACTAATTCCAGATTTATTTGTACTTCGTTGGTTATTTTTTAGAAATAACTGGGAAATTTCACTCATTGAATCAAGAAAGATTAGGGATCCTTGCACTGCACAACTAGACACTGACTAAACCATACAATTTGAGGCAGTGCCGATCACACAGAAGGTACATGAGTTCTCCAGGAGCATCCACCTTCACAGACTAACAAACACACCTGAGTTGTGTTTACAGCAGCTAAGACAGGCTGGGTCTGGGGAATCAGGACTGCAGAAAAGAAAATCAAGACGCAGCAGCAGCAAGTCTGACCAGCAGGTAATCTACCTAAAAGAGCAAAAAGTTAAGGGCCATGGTTGCTGTGTCCATATACCAACATTGCTGTGGAATACTGAATCTGGGAATGCTGAACCACAGACTCTAGCACCAGCCCAAAATGCCAAGAGCAGCCTGTAAGTGCCCTGACTGGTGCACTCTAACTATAGGCAAAATTAACTTCCTGGAAGGAAGCTTTCTAAAGTTTCTTGTGAGATTACAAGGTATTTGCTATGGTCTGACTGTGCCCTCCGAAATTAATATATTGGAATTATATATATATATACACACACATATATACACACACATATATATGTACATTTTTTTTTCTGAGACAAAGTCTTGCTCTGTCACCCAGGCTGGAGTGCAATGGCATGATCTCGGCTCACTGCAACCTCCGCCTCCCGGGTTCAAACAATTGTCCTGCATCAGCCTCCTGAGTAGCTGGGATTACGGGTACGCACCACCACGCCTGGCTATTTTTTTTGTATTTTTAGTAGAGAAGGGGTTTCACCCTGTTGGTTAGGCTGGTCTCCAACTCCTGACTTCGTGATCTGCCCGCCTTGGCCTCATAAAGTGTTGAGATTACAGGCGTGAGCCACAGTGCCCATCCCAATATGTTGGAATACTAACCCCCAAGGTGACAGTGTTAGGAGGTGTTGCCTTTGGGAGGTGATTATATCATGAGGATGGAGCCCTCATGAATTCGGGATTAATGTTCTTATAAAAGAGGTGTGAGGGAACTTGTTTGCACCTTCTGCCATGTGAGATGCAGTGAAAAGGCACCATTTATGAGGAACAGTCCCTCACTGGATGCTGAATCTGCCCGCCACCTTGATATTGGGTTTTCCAGGTCCCAGAGCTGTGAGAAATAAATGTTTTCGGTTTATAATCCCCCAGGTTATGGTATTTTTGTTATGGCGGCCAGAATAGACTAAGACAACATTTAACAATAGGTTCACAGACAGAAAATACCGAATACACTAAAAGTCAATCCATCTTGAGACAGAGAAATAACAGATTTAGACTCATAGATTTTTGTTGTTGGAACTGTCAGATACAGATTGTTGATTATTAGTTAACAAATGTTTAAAAAATATAGAATGCAGTGACAGTGATGAATGTTCATGAGAAATTATCTTATAAAAAATTTTAAAATTTTTAAATTAATATATATACCATTACAAACAAATGATATGTACATGAAAAATACATAATTGTTGAAATAAAAATCACAATGTATCACTTTTTTTAAAAGTAGGTGAGAAGAAACTTGACCTTCTGACATTTGTTTCCTCAGTCTATCAGAAGCTTCGTCTTCAAATGTGATGGTTTATATGCTCCTGAACTTACATTCTTATGAGTCAGGAGGCCAGCATCTTAACAGGGACACAGCCACCAGGAAGTTCAAACCAGAAATCTTGAGGAATTCCTGGAGGCCAACAAGAGGCCAGCTCCAGAATGTGAAGCTGCTGGAGGGTCCCATAAAGGGAGGTCTCCCCCTACCCGCTCCACCCTGGGCTTTTCCTCCAGGAAACCCACGAGGCTCCCATAGGGTCAAAGGTTAAGAAGAATCTGGAGAGGCTGGGCACAGTGACTCACACCTGTAATCCCAGCACTTTGGGAGGCCGAGGCGGGCAGATCACGAGGTCAGGAGATTGAGAACTTCCTGGCTAACACGGTGAAACCCCGTCTCTACTAAAAATACAAAAAATTAGCCGGGCGTGGTGGCGGGTGCCTGTAGTCCCAGCTACTAAGGAGGCTGAGGCAGGAGAATGGTGTGAACCCAGGAGGCCGAGATCGTGCCACTGCACTCCAGCCTGGGTGCCAGAGCAAGACTCCATCTCAAAAAAAAAAAAGGAAAGAACAATCTGGAGAGGAAGGCTCCTGTGGCACTGACTCTGCGTTACTTTCAAATCATAAAATAATCAGAATATTTTAAAGACATTATACTTGGTGATTCTTTCTGTATCTTCTTTTATGAGGAGAATCAAGGGATTCAAGCCCCCAAACACTCATACCATTTATTCTATACAAATAAATCTGACTATTTCACTTGAAGAGTGGAATATCAGAGTAAAATATTCTAAATAATTGGTTTAGCTCTTCCCTTTAAAATGTAGATATCCATTAATGCTGTATTTGCTAAATATCTACTATATCAATATACTGCACTACAAACTGTGAGAATCAGAAACACCTTAGAGAGGCTCTGAAGAAGAACATCTAGAAACAGATTCAAGGGAAGTGCTACCACTTAACTGTTGTGTAACCTTTGGCAAATCAACTAATCTCTAACCTAGGTATATTGGTTTCTTCACCACTGAAAGCCAGGGATTGAGTTAGATGATTTTCTCATCCCTGTAGTATATTGCAAAAATACCCACGCTTCTTCATGCCTTCCAACATGCATGCCTCTTTGCAAACTGATATTACAGCTTCCTGAATCAAGAGGTGACGTTTATTAATATTTCCTTACTCCTTGAACCAGGCAGTCCTTGTGACTTGCTTTGCCATATAGAATGTATCAGAAAGAATGAAGAGCACTAGAAAAGGTAAATATGTGGGGAAATTTGAAAGCCTTTAGGATCTTTATTTTTTATATCAAGAGTTTCACAAAAAGAGGAAATATATCCTTTTGAACTCCCCAAACATCACCAAACCTGTTACTAAAGAGCAAAGCTGGGCCGGGCATGGTGGCTCACGCCTGTAATCCCAGCACTTTGGGAGGCCGAGGCAGGTGGATCACTTGAGGTCAGGAGTTCAAGACCAGCCATGGCCAATATGGTGAAACCCAATCTCTACTAAAAATAGAAAAATTAGCTAGGCGTCGTGGCGGGCGCCTGTAGTCCCAGCTACTTGGGAGGCTGAAGCAGGAGAATTACTTGAACCTGAGAGGCAGAGGTTGCAGTGAGCTGAGATCATGCCATTGCACTGCAGTCTATGCAAAAAGAGCAAAACTCCATTAAAAAAAAAAAATATATATATATATATATGAGCAAAGCTGTTGCTAGAACTTACTGCAATAAAAGAGAACACTACCTTGACAGAATTTCAGCACTGTCTCAGAAGGGGAAGTCAGAAGTGGAATATTGATACAGTTTTTGAATCAAAGTCTTTCAAGGCAGGGAACTGATTGGGATTGGGCAAATTTGAAATATAATCATTTAGGATTGGTGGACACAGAGAAGAGAGGGTCTTGGAGCGACTCTTGATAAGTAAACTGTTGATGATACCGGCAAGCCAGTTGCCAAAGTGAGCAGTCCATTGTCTCAGAAAAATTGATCTGTGGGAATTTTCTGAAGCAGTGAAGTTATTTATTGTTTACAACATAATGCTTTCCAGGTAAAATTTTCTTGAACAAACAGCTAAGTCAAGTTGATGTAGGTAATCTACAGTCTTATTGAAGATATTCTCAGTTCTTAATCTATTTCAACTGTATGGGCATATAGTTGTTGAAAAGTTGTTTTAATTATCTTTTTCATTTCCAAGGGTAACTAAAGTTATGTTTTCTTTCCCATTTGTTATAGTGCTTATTTGTGCTTTTTTCCCCTTGAAAAAAATTTTTAAATTTATTTTGTTAATATTTTTATAGGACCAATCTCTGAACTTACTTTTCTCTATTGTTTCTTAAGATTTTCTCTTTTATTGACTTCTGCTTTTATTTCACTATCTCCTTCCTTGTACTTTTTGGGGGTTTATTCTGGTGTTCTTTCTCTAATTTTTTTAAGTTAAACTCATTAATAGTCTTCCTTTCTTCTTTTCTAACACAAACTTTAAATCTATAAATTCCCAAAAAGTCCACTTTCGCTGCATCTCACAAGTTTTGGTATCATAGTGTTTTCATTTATTATCCAGTTCTAAGTATTTTTTAGTTTAGTATGATTTCTTCTTTGACCTATGAGTTATTTTGTGTGTTTTTAAATTTTTCGTATTTTGAAACATTTTTAAATAATTTTAAAAAATGTACAGGGAGATCCCATGTAGCTTCAACCAGTTTTTCCCAGTGATAGCATCTTAGATAATGATAGTACAATATCAAAACCAATAAATTAACATTCGTACAATCCAAAGAATTTACTCAGATTTTAAAAGTTTTATATGCACTTACTTGTGTGTGTTTGTGTGTGTGTGTAGTGTGTAGAGTATGCAATTTTATCACATATGTAGATTCATGTAACCATAGTTACAATTAAGATACAGAACTGTCCCATCACCACAAGGCTCCTTTGTGCTCTCCCTTTACGGCCACACCCACCCTCTTTTCCTTGATCCCCAATCCCTAACTCTTGGAACCACAAATCTCTTCTCTATGTCCATAATTTTGCTATTTTGAGAATATTATACAAATAGAATCATATAGCATGTAACCTTTGGGATTTTTTTTTTTTTCACTCAGGATCTTTCCCTTGAGATCTGTCCAAGTTGTTGCATGTAGCAACAGTTCATTCCTTTTTATTGCTGTGTGATATTCTGTGGTATGGATATACCACAGTTTATTTAATCATTCGTCTGTTAGAGGATGTTTGGGTTGTTTCAAGTTGTGGCTACTATAAGTAAGGTTTCCGTAAGTATTCATGATTAGCTTGTGTGTGAACATAGTTTTCATTTCTCTGAATAAACGCCCAAGGGTAAAATTGCTGGTTCATGTTGATGTTTAGTTCAGCAAGACGCTGCCAAACTATTTTCCAGAGTGGCTGTACCATGTTTCATTCTCACCACAATGTATTATTGATTCAGTTTCTTATATCCTTGCCAGCATTTGAGGTTATTATTGCTATTTTTGATTTTAGACATTCTGATAGTGTACAATTCAGTGTCATTAAGTGCAGTCACGTTGTGTAACCATATCCAGAACTTTTAAATTATCTCTAGAACTATTATCAATTTCTAGAACTTTTTCATTATCTCAAACTGGAATGATAGAGTTAAACAACAACTCTCCATGCACTGGTAACCACTATTCTTTCTGTCTCTATGAATTTGACTTTTCTATGCACCTCAGATAAGGAATCATACAATATTTTTACTTTCGTGTTTGGCTTCACTTAGCATAATTTTTTTTTATTTTTTGAGACAGAGTCTCACCCTCTCACCCAGGCTAGAGGGCAGTGGTGCGATTTTGGCTCACTGCAACCTCCGCCTCCTGGGTTCAAGCGATTCTCCTGCCTCAGCCTCCCGAGTAGCTGGGATTACACGCACACACCACCACGCCCAGCTAAAATTTTTTGTATCTTTTATAGAGACGGGGCTTCACCTTGTTGGCCAGGCTGGTCTCCAACTCCTGACCTCGTGATCCGCCCACGTCAGCCTCCCAAAGTGCTGGGATTACAGGCGTGAGCCACTGTGCCCGGTCAGCATAATGTTTTTAAGGTTAATCCATGTTGTAGAATGTATAAACATTTCATTCCTTTTAAAAACTAAATAATATTCTGTTGCATGTGCATACTACATTTTGCTTATCCATCTGTCAATGGTCACTTAGCTTACTTGCACATTTTAGCTACTGGGAATAGTGCTATGAACGTGGGTATACGAATAATCCTGCTTTCAATTATTTTGGGTATATATTCAGAAGTGGAATTGCTGAATTATATGGTAATTCTAGTTTTAATTTTTGAGGAATCACCATACTGCTTTCCCCAGTGGCCATACCACTATTTTACATTCCCAGCAACACTGCCCAAGGGATCCCATTTCTTCACATCCTCACCAACACTTGATATTTTCTTTCTTTCTGTTTTTTTTTTTGGTAGTAGCAATTCTAATGGGTGATAATATCTCTAATGAGATAATATTTTGTTGAGGTTTTAATTTGCATTTCCTTAATGATTAGTAATGCTATCTTTTATATGCTTTTGGCCGTTTGTATATTTTCTTTGGAGAAACATATATTCAAATCCTTTGCCCATTTTTGAACGTTGGCTTGTTGTTGTTGATAAGTTTTAGGAGTTCTTTATATACCCTAGATATTAATTCCTTACCAAATATATGATTGCAAATATTTTCTCTCATTATGTAGGCTGCCTTTTAACTCTGTTGATAGTGTCTTTTGATGCACAAAAATTTTAAATTTTTATGATATCCAATTTGTGTATTTTTGCTTTTTTTGTCTGTGCCTTTGGTGTTATATCTAAGAAAACATTGCAAAATTCAATGTTGTGAAGCTTTTGCCCTATGTTTTCTTCTAAGAACTTTATAATTTTAGCTCCTGTGTTTAGACCTTTGATCCATTTTGAGTTAATTTTTTAAAATTTGTTTTATTTATTTATTTATTTTTTTGAGACGGAGTCTCCCTCTGTCGCCAGGCTGGAGTGCAGTGGCGCGATCTCGGCTCACCAAAACCTCCGCTTCCTGGGTTCAAGCGACTATCCTGCCTCAGCCTCCCAAGTAGCTGGGACTACAGGCACATGCCACCATGCCCAGCTAATTTTTGTATTTTTAGTAGAGATGGGGTTTCACTATGTTGGCCAGGCTGGTCTCAAACTCCTGACCTCATGATCCGCCTGCCTCGTCCTTGAAAGTGCCAGGAATTACAGGTGTGAGCCACCGCACCCGGCCCATTTTGAGTTAATTTTTATATGATATAAGTTAAGGGCCCAATTTCATTCTTTGCATGTGGATAGCCAGTTTTTCCAGCATCATTTGTTGAAAAGATTGTTCTTTCCCCCACTGAATGGTATTGGGACCCTTGTCAAAAATCACTTGATCATATATGCAAAGGTCTATTTCTAGGCTATCTACTGTATTCCATTGGTCTATAGATCTGTCTTTATGCCAGTTCTATGCTGGTTTGATTACCGTAGATTTGTACTGTGTTTTGAAATCAGAAAATGTGAGTCTTCCAACTTTGTTCTTCTTTTTCAAGATTGTATTGGTTATCTGGGGTCATTTGAGATGCCATATGAATTGTAGAATGGGTTTTTCTATTTCTGCCAAAAACATCATTGAAATTTTGATATGGATATGGATTACATTCAATCTGTAGTTTGTTTTGGGTGATATTGATATCTTAACAAATATTAAGTCTTCCAACCCATGAACACAGGATATCTTTCCATTTATTTACGTCTTTAATTTCTTTCAGCAACATTTTATAATTTCCAGTGTACAACTCTTTTAAGTCTACTTTTAAGTTTTTATTTTATTTTATTTTATGTTTTGAGACGGCATCTCGCTCTGTTGCCAGGCTGGAGTACAGTGGCACTGTCTCGGCTCACCGCAACTTCCGCCTCCTGGGTTCAACTGATTCTCCTGCCTCAGCCTCCCAAGTAGCTGGGATTACAGGCATGTGCCACCACGCCTGGCAATTTTTGTATTTTTAGTAGAGATGGGGTTTCACCATGTTGGCCAGGCTGGTCTTGAACTCCTGACCTCGTGATCCACCCACTTCAGCCTCCCAAAGTGCTGGGATTACAGGCGTGAGCCACCGCACCCAGCCAAGTATTTTATTTTTTGATGCTATTGTGAATTGAATTGTTTTCTTAATTCCCTTTTCAGATTGTTCACTGATAGTGTATAGAAATGCAATTGATGTTTGAATGTTGATTTTGTATCCTCAAGCTTGCCAAATTTGTTTATTCTTTCTAACAGTAGTTGTGTGTGTGTGTGCAGTTAGGATTTTCTAAATATAAAATCATATAATGTTAAAACAGAGATAATTTTACTTCTTCCATTTAAATTTGGATACCCTTTATTTCATTTTCTTGCTTAATTCCTCTGACTAGAACTCCCAATACTATGTTGAATAGAAGAGGCAAAAGCGGGCATCCTTGTTTTGTTCTTGATATCGGGGAACAGCTTTCAGACTTTTACTATCGAGTATGATATTAGCTATGGGTTTTTTCATATGTGGTCCTTATCATGTTGAGGTAGTTTTCATCTAGTCCTAGTTTGTTCAGTGTTTCTTTAAATCACAAAAGGATGTTTAAATTTGTCAAATGCTTTTTCTTTATCAATTAAAATGATAATGTGGTTTATTCATTCATTCTGTTAAAGTGGCTTCTTAACGTTGATTGATTTTTGTAGATTGAAACATTTTTGCATATTTCCAAGAATAAATCCCACTTGATCATGGTGTATAATCCTTTTAATATGCTGCTGAATTTGGTTTGCTAGTATTTTCTGCAAATACTAGGATGTTTGCATCAATATTCATAAGTGATATTGATCCACAGTTTTCTTGTAGTATTTTTGGCTATGTGTATTAGGGTAATGCTGGCTTCATAGAATGAGTTTTGAGGTGTTCCCTCCTTTTTTATTTTTTGGAAGAGTTTGAAAAGAATCGATATTAGCACTTCCTTAAATGTTTGGTAGTGTTCTCCATCTGGTCCTGGGCTTTTCTTTGTTGGGAGGGTTTTGATTACTGGTTCAATCTCCTTACTAATTATAGGTCTATTCAGATTTTCTAGTTCTTCATGATTCAGTATGAGTAGTTTGTGTGTTTCTAGGAACTTGTCCATTTCATCCAGGTTATCCAATTTGTTGGCATACAATTGTTTATAGTACTCTCTTATCCTTTTCATTTCTGTAAAATCAGTAGTAATATCCATATTTTTATGTCTGATTTTAGTAATCTGAGCCTTCTCTATTTTTTCTTAGTCAATTAAAGTTTTGTCAATGTTATTATTTTTAAAGAACCAACCCTTTGTTTCACTGATTTTCTCTATTGTTTTTCTATTTTCTATCTCTCTTCTGGTTCTTTTCTTCTGCTAGCTTTGGGTTTAGTTTGCTCTTCTTTTTCTAGTTCCTTAGGTGTGAAGTTAAGTTGTTGAAACGGCTTATCTTTAAATTGAATTTTTATTTTATTTTTTATTATTATTTTTATTTTTTTTGAGATGGAGTCTGCCTCTGTTGCCCAGTCTGGAGTGCAGTGGTGTGGTCTCGGCTCACTGCAACCTCCGCCTCTGGATTCACGCCATTCTCCTGCCTCAGCCTCCCGATTAGCTGGGACTACAGGCGCCCGCCACCACGCCCGGCTAGTTTTTTGTATTTTTAGTAGAGACGGGGTTTCACCATGTTAGCCAGGATGGTCTCCATCTCTCGACCTCATGATCTGCCCGCCTCGGCCTCCCAAAGTGCTGGGATTACAGGTGGGAGCCACCACGCCCGGCCTTGAATTTTGATTTTTATCAAGGGTTGTGTATGTTTGGGTGTGTGTATTTCACAGATTCTAAGACATACTTTTTCATGTTATAATCTTTGAAGTGCAGATTGTTTTACAATTGAAGTGAAAGAAAATATGTCTTCATTTAATTGGCAGAATTTTATTTCTTAGAATATCATTAAAATAATAGTATAATAAAATAATTATATACCTTTCAAGTGTGGCATCTTAGATTTGATACATACAACAGCTATATGAAGCTTATCATGAAACGGATCAGTCGCAAGCTTTTCCCTTTCCACTCTGGTTTCTGCTTATCAGGGGCAACCACTTATAAATTGTTTTGCTGCTAGTTCTACTTATCTCCAGACTTCCAAAGGACATCATCATACTTGTTATTTCTTGATTTCTCAATTGTCCATTGACAGTGGAAGATTATTTAGGCCTTTTATTTTCACAACCCTACTATATAGATGCATTCTCTCCTTTCAGTGTATTTGCTGTACATTTTTATCAGACCAATATTTGGTGTTTATGTCATTATGACTATGGTAATATTGTTCACAGCTGAGACCTGGTGCATATTACAAAAACATTCTTTTCTTTTCTGTTTTCCCTGTAGTTAAAGTTGTCTTGGTTTTGTTTTGCTCAGTTTTTGGTGTACGTATCACCAATTCATCTATAGACTCCACCAAAAGTGTAAATATCTCAGTATACTCAAATTAATTAAGTAATCTATGTCTATTTTCCCCCTTGGTGACATCCTTCTTGGAACCCCAAATTCCTGATCCAATTTGAACTAGCTTCTTTCTATGCCTGCTGCACAGCTATCACCCAAGGATTTCCCTCTGCTATTGTCTTTGGTGCAGAGAAAAGTTAAAATTTAATTCACCAATTTTCTTAACTTTTTTCCCTTATGTCTGTAACTTTGCCTTCTTGCTCTAATTTATGGAAATTTTTCTGTTTACCTTCCAATCCATTTAGGAATTTTTCATATATATTATGTTTTTTGTTTGTTTGTTTGTTTTTTGAGGCAGAGTCTTGCTCTGTTGCCCGGGCTGGAGTGCAGTGGAGCAATCACAGCTCACTGCAACCTCCACCTCCTGAGTTCAAGTGATTCTCTTGCCTCAGTCACCCGAGTAGCTGGGATTACAGGTACGTGCCACCACGCCCAGCTAATTTTTGTAGTTTTAGTAGAGTTGGGGTTTTGCCATGTTGGCCAGGCTGGTCTTGAACTCCTGACCTCAAGTGATCCGCCCACCTTGGCCTCTGAAAGTGCTAGAATTACAGGCGTGAACCACTGCACCCAGCCTATTATCATTTTTTTTTCAAGAGTCAAGGCAGAAGTTTATTAAAATTCATTTATATAGTGTTTTACAGAAAAAAGTCGTCTTCAACATTCAGGTAATGACTTCTATTTTCAGAAGCACTTCATGAGAAGATGAATTTCTTTGCCTTCCCCACAGTAAGATATTTCTGTTTATACTCCTAAAAATGGTGCATTTAATTACACCACCTGTGTAAGAACAATCCCTCTGTGATCCCAAAATCTCTGCAGAGAGTAAAAAGAGACAAACAGAACCTTTTCTAAAATGCAAGCCCTCATGACAGAGGTATAATGCAAGAGATTTATAAAATGGCAGCTCTTCAGGGGAGTGTGTGGGCACCCAGCAGGTAGGCCACTGGGCAGCCCCTGGCTGCAGAGTGTAACCAGCCAGGACTGCATGGGCTCCAGAGCCTCTTCTTCCTCCTTGTCCTCTGAGGCGGCCATCGCTCTTGAAGATTCTGGCTCTAGAAGGACAGCAGTCACTTTGCTTTGCCCAAGGCCCCTGCTGTAATTTCAGACGAGATCAGGTGCGTTCAGGGTGGTATGGCCGTAGACCCCTGATATAATTTCAAACAGCATTTTGTCACTTTCCATTTCTGCTTCTTTCTCTATTTCTTACTGATCGTCTATGCTTTCAAAAGTGCCCTCTAACCTCTCCTCTACGATCCCAGCCTTCAACATTTCTTTGGACAGCTCCTGCATGGTGGCCTGGACTTCTGTAATCTTCACAAGATTTAGCATCATATTTTTAATTTCTAACAGCTTACTTTTGTTCTCTGAATATTCTTATTTCATGGAAGCAAAATCTCCTCTTACCTCTCTAAAGACATTTATTGTAGTTAAAAAGCTTTCTTCTGTTCTCTGCATTGTTAATTTGCTTTGAATCACCTTTTTTGTTTGTTTTGGTCCCTGATTTTCAAATTAAAGATTTTCTTAAATGTGGAATGATCTATGGTTAGATGTTCATCTTTAATAGTTGGGCACCTCAACTTCTTCTGCCCTGAAAAAAAAGAGTTGGGTACTAGAGGCTGATTGGAAGTTTTGGATATAAAGGTGGGAACTTTGATCTTTACTGTAGGGTGATGTGGTTGTATCATTTCACTTTCTCTCTCTTTTTTTTTTTTGAGACAGTCTCGCTCTGTCACCCAGGCTGGAGTACAGTGGTGTGATCTCGGCTCACTGCAACGTCTGCCTCCCGGATTCAAGCAATTCTCCTGCCTCAGCCTCCTGAGTAGCTGGGATTACAGGCACATACCACCACATCTGGTTAATTTTTGTATTTTTAGCAGAGATGGTGTTTCATCAGGTTGGTCAGGTGGGTCTTGAACTGCTGACCTCATGATTCGCCCGCCTCGGCCTCCCAAAGTGCTGGGATTACAGGTGTGTGCCCCGCAGCTGGCCAGTTGTGTCATTTCAATGAGGACACCCAACTGTTAGTAACTAAAGGTCTGATTTCCTCGGCTGGTCAATTTCTCCAGAAATGAATCTTGTAATCACTTGGCTATCATCAAAATCCATGTTCTCTCCATGGTACTATCTTGATTAATTAAGCACTAAAAGTCTGTAGTCTAACTGTTATAAGAATTCAGGAGAGGTAGAGATCAATTAGTGGAAACGCTGGGGAAAACTTAATAGATGAAGTGGGACATAGGATAAGCTCAAAAGACAAATAGGCCAGCCAGAAACTGAGGTGAAAGAGAATCAAAGTGAACAGTAATTAAATGCTGTAGTTCAGAAATAGGAATAATCACTTTTAGCTGATAATGTAGCACAGCTAAATAAGACATGTATATGGAATGAAGTCTCTATTCAGCCATGAAGCAGCTTGTGACTTCTGCAAGGTATTACTCCAAGACATTCAATTTCTTCACTTGAAAAACTTGGGGAGATTATCTTCAAAGTCCTCCCTAGGCCTAAGGTTTCTTTATGGCATTTACTATTAAGATTCTTTTGCATTATGTAACTTTGCCAGTAATAAATTATAATTAGTGAGTGACTATATAGTTTATAGGAGTGAATCTAGGAGCTTTGAAATTACTGTCATGAAAACATTAATTTATAGGGAACTTAAGGACTTTATTTACATTAAATCTCATATGCTTTAAATCTCATCTCATACTGCTTTAAAACAATCTGTCCACTTGCTATATGTAAGTGTACTCTGATTATTCCCTCTAATAAAGTAAAAAATTAAAACCTGAAACTAACCCCTTCTGAAATCCTGACCTTGTTTCTTCCCTTTGCATATAGACAGAGGATATCATTGAAGAAGGAAAATAGGTCTATTTCCTCTATTAATGTATAACTGTGCCATTCCTAAATGGGAGAATTGATTCAAATTAATTTGTAACACATGATAGCAACACTTCCTTGAGAAACTGTTCTAGCTACATCTCTTGTTCAGCAAAGTGTACTAATTTTCAGAGAACAAAAGCAAAATAAAGTTTCACTTAAGACTATGCATCTCAAAGTTTAATGTACATACAAATCAGGGCTTTTGTTAAAATGCAGATTTTTCTGTAGTTCTGGGATGGGATCTGAGATTCTGCTTTGCTTTGCTTTGCTTTTTTGACAGAGTCTAGCTCTGTTGCCCAGGGTGGAGTGCAGTGGCATGATCTTGGCTCACGGCAACCTCCACCTCTGCCTCCCAGGTTCAAGTGATTCTCCTGGCTCAGCCTCCTGAGCAGCTGGGACTACAGGCATGCACCAACACTCCAGGCTAATTTTTGTATTTTTAGAAGAGACAGGGTTTTACCATGTTGGCCAGGCTGGTCTTGAACTGCTGGCCTCAAGTAATCCGCTTGCCTTGGCCTCCCAAAGTGCTGGGATTACACGCATGAGCCACCGTGCCCAGTTAGATTCTGCATTTCTAACAAGCTTTCAACTGATGCTGGTGCTGCTGGTCTGCACACGTACACTTTGAGTAGTAAAGGCTTATACTTTTTTGACGTATGATTAGCTCACTCAAGTCAGAAGTCCAGTGGCAGTGGACACAGGGACTAGAGTTTAGGAAAGAGAGACTTGGGCTGGGAATATTTGGGAGTCATCAGCACATAGGAGATTTTGATGCCAGAATATGAGGATAACGGCCCAGGAATAGTGTTTGGAGAAAAAGGAAGAGAGGCCCAAGGCTAGCCCATGGGTAGCGCCATTATTTAAGGCGCACTTGTAGGATGAAATGTAAGAAGGTCAAGAAGTAGCAGATGAACCTGAGATGCCAATGATGCTTTTCAATGAGAAGCCTGTAGTTCTCAAACTTATATTTTAAAATATAAGTAATAACTACCATTTATTGAGCCTTTTATTTCTGGCACTGTGCCAAGGGCTTCAAATTTTCTCTAAAACACAGGGTGTAAGAAATGTGATGTCACATTAAAATTTTTCTCTAACCACATCCCATGCTCTGAGCTGGTGGAAAATGTAATTTGGGTCATTAGTAGGATTTTCCACTCCACACCCAAGATTATATGAAGGTTCTAGGGGTCTTAGTCTCAGTCCAGTACATATGGAAAAGGCCCTCTAGTCTTCACTCAATGCTGATTACTGCTAATATTCTCATTTTCCCACCTCATTCATCCCTTGTAGGTGAGCTGCTTTCTTGATTCACTGCCAAGCTTGGGCATAAGGGTCTTGGTCATGGTTGGAATCTCAGATACCTAGCACGCAATCTCCCTAATATGTTACGCATTCATTCCCACCTAAGGTTCCACCACTTTCCTCACCTATTAAGTTCCTGGTAGTCACATAACCGGCAACTCTCCTTCTCTGTCGTTCAGCTAGTTGCCACCTACCTCAACCAAACTCAAAAGCCTCTAACCTCTCACCACTGTGTGAAGACGGAAGTACCTCAATGGACACAAGTGTTTTTGGTGAAAGGGACTTTTTATTCTGCCCTGGAGCTAGGGAAATCCCAGATCTGTGCCAGAGTTATCAAGGGGGTAGTATATAATCATTCTCTGCATTCTTTTACAGCACTGAGAACAAGTAAAATTCTTACCTTGGTATCTTTACAAATCATTTTACCACACATGTATTGTCGTATGAAATCCCTACAACCACTCCATGCAGGAGTAATTCCCAGTTTACATCCTGAAGCTCTGATAAATTTAGAAACCTGCTTTAAGTCACAGAGCTAATAAGTAATGTGTAGGTGCTATAAACTATGTGCCTTGGACTCTGCAGCTATGAGGGCGTGGTATTATCACAGTTCCTATCGAAATACCTTGCTGGAGGTCATGTGTGAGGGGCAGTGACCAGACAAATAGAGAAACCTCATATACAGAGGGGAAAAGTCTCCATGTATAGTGCCTGGGATATCTCCATGTTAGTGCTGCTCTTTCTTGGATCTTCACCGCAACGCCACTATCTCGATTTTACTATAAGAAACTGAGGTTTCGAGTGCACTGGTGATTTGCCTACTGCCACAAAACCAGGCTAATGGGCTGGGCGCGGTGGCTCAAGCCTGTAATCCCAGCTCTCTGGGCAAAGGCTGAAGCGGACGGATCACCTGAAGTCAGGAGTTCGAGACCAGCCTGGGCAACACTGGCGAAATCTCGTCTCTAATAAAAATTTAAAAATTAGCTGGGCGTTTGTCGCGCGCCTGTAATCCCAGCTACCCGGGAGGCTGAGGCTCGAGAATCGCTTGAACCGAGTGGCGGAGGCTGCAATGAGCCGAGATCGCGCCACTGCACTCCAGCCTGAGCGACAGAGCGAGACTCCTTTTCTACAACAACAACAAAAAACCAGGACAAATCTTGCTGGCTTCCAGTATGGTATTCGTTTCATCTCACCAAACTGGCGTGGCCTGCGCTAGCTTCAGAGTCTCGACAAACTCCAATACAAGTAAGGTACACATTATTTTAGCAGTCTTCCTTGGGGAGGACGTGGGGCAAGCACAAGCGTAGCGTTAGGCCTGAGACTCCACCCCAGCCGTCTCTGAGCCCAGTTCAGCACGCACGCGTCAGGCGGCTTTTTTCCGCCCGGCCCCTTTCCTCCACTCCCTTCCCGCCACTCCCCGCCCCTTTCCCGCCCGGATGTTATTGTAGTTTTGCCGGATGTTGTTGTATGTCCGAGAGACACGTGAGGTTCTGCTACGTCATTACCAGGCACGCGCAGGAAACATGGCGGCGGCGGGTGTTGTGAGCGGGAAGGTAGGTAACGGCCTCCAGGAAGACCTCGGCTTTTCTCTGGGACGGGGATGCTTTTGCTCCCTGGCAGCTGGTTGGGGGAGGGACACGAGGGACTTTCTGTGTCCGGACAACCCGTGGCGTCTGTAGGAGAAGACTGGGTGGTACCAGCTGGTTTCCCGAGAATGCCAGTTCAGCCGCGGAGTTATAGAGCCGGCTACTGCTCCAAGGCCAGCTAGGCCTCGGCGCTCTTCTGCCCCAGAGCAGAGAGGCTTTTATTCGTATTACCTTTACTAAGGGACAGGTGGCTCTCTAGTTCCTTTTTTCCCCCGATTCACTGTTTCGTGACTCTAGTTCTTTATGTCTACTCTTCTGACTCCAACGTCTTTTCTCTCTTTGAAGCGTTAACCCGACTTGCCTCTGTCTTCTTTGCTACACTTTGGTGAAGATGTTTATGCTTCCTTCGGGAGGAGCTGAATAGGTGCTAGGCAGCTAGCTGTGCGCTTAGAAGAAACCAGTGTATTGGGTCTTGTTTTTACCAAGCTGCTGAGTTGGTTGGTGGTTGTGAGCAGCAGGACGTGTTTCCTGAGAGAAATGGAGATTTACACCATCCTGTGCTTGTCTAGGAAGGCGTCCATTCAAATATTTATTTCCTAGGCATTTCAGTAGGAGTATTGGTCATGCTGGTTTACGGAGGTGGTCAGTGACACTCCTAATTTCGTTGGAAACTAGAATTACGTGCGGAGATTTCGTCGAATAGTGCCTATTCGCGTTCCGAGGGCACATCTTATGCATAGTTAGGGCTATCAGCTTTATGATATGCCACCGGTAGTATTTCCCAGTGCAGGAGTATTTCATAAACAGCTGGAATCAACTGAAGTGACTCATCGAACACTAATGGTTGTTTACTCATTGCAGATAGCGTCCTCTGTTCCTTGAGTTTCACTCATGTCTCCCTGTTGCTTTCCCTACCCCATTTTGAATTATTTGACAGCGGTTGTGGTTTGGTGTTTGGAGTATTAGACTAGGCGGCTGAATGACAAATATGGGCTTGGTTTTGCTGTTAATCTGAAGTATGACCTTGGAAAATTGAGCAATTGTGACTTTTGTCTTTTCGCGTTCTTTCTCTGTAGAATGGAGGAGATGCCAATCATTATTTCTTGTATTGGAGTTGTTAGGGTTATATAAATTTTTTTTAAAAAAACATAAAATTACACACTTGTACGTACTGGCTCTTTTAAAGGATAGGTGGGCATCCTTTTTTGGATTATTCGTGCTCCTTGGTTGTCTTGTCAGTTTTTTTCTTTTTATATTCAGGGTGGATGCTGATATACTGCTTGACTTACTGCATATTTGAAGATTATCCTGTTTGATTTTCCATCTAAACTGATCCAGGCTGGGACTTTTCAAGAGGGGATCCCTTCCGTTTAAACATCTCCCTCTTTCAGGTTTGGATTGATTTTGAAAGAATCCTTGAGGCAATGAAGCAGAGTTGTGAAATGAAAAACATTTTTCACTCTTTGCAGCCACTACCTTTCATAGTCTGACTTCTTAAAATGAGACTTATATTTAGTAATTCTGCTTCATAACCTCATTTATTCTCATTCACTGCAAATTCACATCTGTTGCCATCACTCCACTGAAACTAGTTTTCCATGCCAAAAGCTGCTCCTCTCCCAAGTAATACTATCATGACCAACAAAACCCACTTGTTCTTCTCTCAGTAAGTTCAGATCTGGTTTAATGGCATCATCTTTCACCTGGTTGCATGTTAAACATACTTGGAGGCATTCATTCCTATAACACTCTCTAATCAATAACCATGTCCTACCAGTTTTACCTTAAGAGGTTTCTTAAATTTACTGCATCTTCTTTACTATCAGCGCATAGTTCAGGCTTTTAGTCTGCTTCTATTCTTGATTTCTTGGCTGATTTTACACCTTTTCTACAGTCTCTGCCCTTAATCTTCTCTACACCACCACTGGAGTTATTTTTCTAATGCGCAAACCTGATAATCTCTTGATTTAAAAAGCAAATGAAAACTCTTCACTTTTTTATCGTCAGCATAATAATAATAATAATAATAATGAAAGCTGGTTAATGTAACATAAAAAGACATGATACCTTTATGCTTCCCTACTTCCTAATCTTTTTTCTTTAGGAAAGGGGATGGGGAGAAAATGTGTGTGTATGTTTATTTATTCATCTCCCCTCTCCCTTCAAGTTTTAGCTAAGAGTTCTAGTTTAGAAGTCCAGGGGAGTGAATGTTAACCAAGGCTCACAAAAATCACTCGTGATACTTTTTAATAAAAGTACAGATGGTGGGCTACCAGCTCTGTTGAATTAGAGTCTCTCAGTGTCTCCACCTAGGATGTAACTTTTCTTACAACTCTACTTGCTTTGAACTTGGAGTTTCGGAAAGTGATGGAGGAAGTTAATCTCTGTCTTGTAGGGAAGCAGCAAAAGGTAATGGTTAAGAGCTTGGTCTCTGAAACCAAACTAGTTTCAGAAATTATCTCCACACATTTACAAGCGACTTCAGTAAAATTACTTAACTTCTCTGTACTTCAGTATCCTCATCTGTGATATGATAACAGTACCTACTTTATGCTTGGTATGAGGATTAATGAGTAAATATATTAGAAACTGTAGACTGAACTAATCATCATGAGGTCAGATCCTGAAATGTTTCATCTGCCCCTAACATAGATTCTGGCACATAATAGGTATTCAGTGAAGAGGAAGAAGCAAGAAGGTATGAGAAAATGAGGAACCAGGTGCCGTGGCTCAGGCCTGTAATCCCAGCACTTTGGGAGGCTGAGGTGGGAGGATCACTTGAGCTCAGGAGTTCAAGACCAGCTTGGGCAACATAACTAGACCCTGTCTCTATGAAAAATAAAAAAATTAGCTAGTTGTGGTGACATGTGCCTGTTGTCCCAGCTACTTGGGAGGCTGAGGTGGGAAGATTGCCTGAGCCTGGGACTTGGAGGCTGCAGTGAGCTATGATGGTGCTACTGCACTCCAGCTTGGGTGACAGACCAAGACCCTGTCTCAAAAAAAAAAAAAAAAAAAAAAAAAAAGAAAAGAAAATGAGGAGGGATTAGAGTGGGAGAAATGGGTCCATTAATAGCTCTTTTGTTTCAGAGTTGTAAAATCCTATTGTAGTACACTTCATTCACTCTAGGTTTTCCTGTTAGTGTATTAGAATTTCTTTCTATTGAAAATTACTGGCTGGGCACGGTGGCTCATGCTTGTAATCATCACTTTAGGAGGCTGAGGTGGGTGGATTACTTGAGGTCGGGAATTTGAGACCAGCCTGGCCAGCATGGTGAAACTCTGTCTTTACTAAAAATACAAAAGCCGGGCATGGTGGTACACGCCTGTAGTCCCAGGTACTCAGGAGGCTAAGGCAGGAGAATCGCTTGAAACCAGTGCAGTGAGCTGAGATTGTGCCACTTGTTCAGACTGGGCAACGGGCATACTGTGTTTCAAAAAATGAAAAAGAAAATTACTTGAAACAATAGGGAAATCAGCTGTTTTTTTTCTTAATTAGAATTTGTGATGTCATTTTTAGTAACAATTTATTTTGTAGCTTAAAATTGGCCCTAACCAATTCTTTTTAAATATGCTCATAGTCCTATAAAATTTTTGTGCTTTAGAAAGATGAATATTCTTAGTATCTAGATTTTCCTGGAGACTTGTTTTCCTAGACTGGATCTTTTAACATGGTAGTTAACTAGGGTATAATAGGAGTATGTCTTATTTTTAAATTTTTCTGGCATTCTTTAGTTCAAAAAACGTTTTAGTACCTCCTATGTGCTGAGTTCTTTGGATACAAGGGTGGTTAAACACAGACTTGTATTATTATTATTATTATTGTTAATTTATTTTTGGGACAGTCTTGCTCTGTCACCCAGGCTGGAGTGCAGTGGTGTGATCATGGTTCATTGCAGCGCTGACTGTGTATCTCCTCCAACTCTTAAATTATTCACGTCTCCTATCTGACTTCTCTTGGCACACCAATATCCTTGAGAAGCAATAATAGTTCTGCCAGTTGCTCTTCCTTGAGAGTTGTACCATTCTCTATATCTCAAAGCATTCTTCACTTAAGACTATCCGTGATGTATTGCCCTTACAACCACCTGTATTGTGCATTTTTTTAGTTCCATAGTCATTACTCATTAACACATCCCAAATAAAACTCAGTTTGCTTTCTTCTTTCTGTTCTCCCTCTCAGTAAATAACCTCATCTACACAGTTTTGTCCTTGACTGTTCTCCCCTTCACCTCTCACATTTAATCAGTCATGAAGTCTTGTCATTTTGATCTTCTAAATATCTTTCTAAGCCATCTGCCTTTCCTCATCCCCACTACCATTGCCTTAGTTCAAGCAACCATGAGTCTCTCCCTCCCTGGATTACTGCAGCTGTTCGTTCTTGGCCCTGCAGCCACTTTATTGGCTTAGAAAAGGCAAATTTCTAGTTGCTTTTGTCTGTCTTCAGGATAAATTTCAAACTCCTAAATTCTTTAGTATGGCTTATGCAGCCCTTTATGATCTGATCTGGTCTCTGTTTTTGTTTCTAAACTATTTAGACTCTACTCTCTGGTATTTGGGTTTCAATCATGCAGTGAACTACTGCTCTGTATAAAATATATCCTCTGCTAAGAACATATATCCTCTGCTTCCCTATACCCTCTACTAATTAAAATTGCCATTATTTAGATCTCAGTTTATATGTCGCTCTAGGTAAGTTTTCCTGATTCTCACTCTGCCTGAGCCTCCTAAATCTAGGTAAGATAGCATTTATTAGGGCTTGCTGTGGCAGCCTGTTGGTACAATTACATGTTGTAATTGTCTGTTTTCTTGTCATCCCATTAGATTGTAACTGCTGTGGAGGCAGTGACTGAATCTTACTTATTTACACCTAGTAGCTTGCTCTGTACCTGGCACATGGTAGGCGTTTACTGTATATTTATTGAAGAAGTAACTGAAAATGGTACCTCATTCAGGATTCTCTGCATTCCTCTATTACACTCTACTATATACATTGATTTACTGGCTTACATAATACTGCTAGTTTAGTCAGACACTTTACCTTATGTGTGTTTTTGCCACTGACACCTTTTATTTCCAGCATGTGGTTGGTGCTCATAAATGTGCTGAATGCATGAGTAAAGAAACTTCTAAATCAGATTAAGTGGAATGGAGAGTAGTTCAAAGAATTTGGGCAGGCTATTGCTTATGTTCTTTTCTGAAGGATTTAGTAGAAGTTATTTGCAGAGAGAAAGGATAAAAGGGTGTTCCAGGTAGATGGAACAGAATACACCTGAAAAAAGGCACAAAGCTTTTGGGTAACAGAGTTCACAATGGCCCAGGGCAGAAATGTTTTATGTGTTGGGGAGTATCAGGAAGTATAGCCTCACTGTAGAGGTAAAGGGTGAAGTCAGAAGATTTTTAAGCCCCTGTGTGGTATAACCAGATGGACATTTTGTAAAGGTTAGTTTGGGCAGTGGTTATACATTATGCACCTTAGACAGATTATTGGAAGGTGACTAGATCAGAAGAAGAGAGATCAGAATGTTATTTTAGTGACTTAGGCTAGAAATGATAAGGGGCCAGTGTCAGAGGAGAAGGTTCGAGGGACTTAGGTTATAGGGTCTGGATGGTGAAAGAAGCATTTAGAATAACTGGGTGGATGAGATATCTTTGACAGAATTGGGAATATAGAAGAAGAGCAGGTTTAGATAGAACTCATGAGATTAAGATGCCTTATTGAAATGGAGATACCAAGTAGGTGCTTAGATATTTGGGTGTGGAGCCCATTAGGATGCTCAGTCTCCCATTTCCTGGGGATGCTTTCTGGAACCATATGCTCAAATTATCATCTGTATGCCAAATAGTTTTGAAAGAAACTGAACTTTTGTACCTTTTTTGGTTGTTATATTAGCCTGTAAGTTCACATAATTGCTAAAGTTAAGAATGCATGTTGTGTATGATAGGTGATGGGTTTCCAAGTTTGGAGAATGATTTAGGGCAATAATTTTACCCTAAACTTACTGCTACATTTAAAATATTTGGGTTGAAGTTTTCCTTTATCTTCCATTTTTGGAAATAAATAAAAATTATAATAATCATAATATAAGTAAAAATTCAGTATTAAGTGTAGGGACAGTATAAAAAATTACTACTGTATTGTGAAACTTCCTTATTTTTTCCAGCTCTTTGTGTCAGGAAGGATGTTCTTGAGTTGGATTGTGCAAAAGTTCATTCTGTCTAAAAGTTGAATTTATCTGTTTTTCTGCCTCATTTTTGCTTTTTAATTAAAACTTTTGCTAAATTAGAGGTGAGAAAATTTATTCTAAAATGTTTGCTGTGGTCACCAGAACTCTTTTAAAAAGGTATATCTGACATAGCTCCTTTGCTAGAGGAGAAAAACAAAATACAGTTTCTGTTGCTTTCAGCAGGCCATCATTGGAAGTTTTATAAATGTACTTATCTGCTTGGGCATCTTAGCAAATATTTAAGAATAAATAAGAGCCTGGAGGGCATGAGACATTTTTATCCCAAAAGGAAAACTTTCCTCCTTTTTTTTGTAGTATTTTTACACTTAGAATATTCCTTCTTTACCTTTTTAATAATTTTGCCAGGTACAGACAAGCAAGGAACTCTAATACCTTTTAATCTCTCTGTTCTTTATGATGTCTGGCACATAATTGCTTCATAAAAGTTCGTTGAATTGAGTTTTATACAGTCAGTTTAGCACCACCAAGTGGCAAGTCATTGAATGCTCTTGATATATTTTGCTTCCTATGAACACCTGATTCCCAGCTAAGTGCGGGTATGATTGTTAATTTTTTTTTGAGGCAGGACTAATTTCTTTCTTTTTAGTGAGAATGTCCTCATGTATGTATGTATTTATTTTTAATTAGGTTTTTACTGTTTACAACAATGGACTTTCTATGTAAATTATTTTTTATACAGCTTTTTTTTTTTTTTTTTTTTTTTGTCCTGAGACATGCCCTTGGTCCGTGGCCCAGGCTGGAGTGCAGTGTGTGATCTCGGCTTACTGCAGCCTCCGCCTCCTGGGCTCTAGTGATCCTCCCACTTCAGCCTGCTGAGTAGCTGGGACTAAAGGCATGCACCATCACACCCAGCTAGTTTTTGTATTTTTTGTAGAGATGGGGTGTTGCCATGTTGCTCCGTCTGCTTAGAACTCTTGGCCTCAAGTGATCCGCTCACCTTGGCCTCCTAAAGTGCTGGGATTACAGGTGAGGCACTGTACCTGGCCTATACAGCTATTTTTGAGATACAATTGATATGCTAGGCCACATGTATTTAGAGTATACAACTTTGACATTTGTGTACACCATGAATCCATGAACACAATTAAGATAATGATGTTTTCACCACCTCTGTTAGTTTTCTCGTGACTCACTGTACTCCATCACTCCATGTGTCCTCAGGCAACCACTGAGCATTTTTTGGTCACTATAAATTAGTTTTAATTTTCTAGAACTTCATATAAATGGAATTATATAGTATATACTCTGTTTTTGTATGGCTTTCTTTATTCAGGATAATTATTTTGAAATTCATGTTGTTGTATGTATCATTAGTTTTTTTTTATTTCCAAATAATATCCATTGGGCCAGGCACGGTGGCTCACGCCTGTAATCCCAGCACTTTGAGAGGCTGAGGTGGGTGGATCACGAGGTAAGGAGTTCGAGACCAGCCTGACCAACATAGTGAAACCTTGTCTCTACTAAAAATACAAAAATTAGCTGGGTATGGTGGTATGTGCCTGTAATTCCAGCTACTCGGGAGGCTGAGGCAGGAGAATTGCTTGAACATGGGAGGCAGAGGTTACAGTGAGCCGAGATTGTGCCACTGCTCTCCAGCCTGGGTGACAGAGCGAGACTGTCTCGAAAAAAAAAACCCCACAAATAATATTCATTGTATGGGTATACCACATTTTGTTTATCTAGTCATGTGTTTGATAGACATTTGGGTTATTTCCACTTTGACTGTTACAAATAAAGCTACTCTTAGGCCAGGTGCCGTGGCTCACACCTGTAATCCCAGCACTTTGGGAGGCCGAGGTGGGTGGATCACCTGAGGCCAGGAGTTCAAGACCAGCCTGACCAACATGGAGAAACCCTGTCTCTACTAAAAATACAAAACTAGCTGGGCATGGTGGTGCATGCCTGTAATCCCAGCTACTCGGGAGGCTGAGGCAGGAGAATCGCTTGAATTCAGGAGGCAGAGGTTGCGGTGAGCCAAGATCTTGCCGCTGCACGCCAGCCTGGGCAACAAGAGCGAAACTCTGTCTCGAAAAAAATAATAAAACAAACAAATAAATAAAATAAAATAAAGCTGCTCTGAGCATTGGTATATGTGTTTTATGAAAATATGCTTTCATTTTTCTTGATTGGATACCTGGGAATGGGGTGGCTGGATCATATATATTAGTTGTGTGTGTAGCATTTTAACACACTGCCAAATTGTTTTCCAAAGTAGGTGTAGTGTTTTATATTTCCACTGGCAGTGTATGAAAGTTCCAGTTGCTTCATATTTTTGCCTATATTTAATGTCAGTCATTTTAATTTTAGCCATTCTAATAGGTGTGTAATAGTGTTTCATTATGGTTTCAGTTTACATTTCTGTAATGACTAATGGTGTTGAGTATTTTTCCATGTGCTTATTTGCTGTCCTTGTATCTTCTTTGATGAAGTGTCTGTTTAAATCTTCTGCTTATTTTTTTTCAAACTGTGTTTTTTTTGTCATTGAGTTTTTAGTGTTCTTTTTATGTCCTGGATTTTATATTCTGGATACAAATCCTTTTAATACAAGTTCATTTGGGTCTTTTTAAAAAATTATTTATTTTTATTCATCTTATATAAAAGGGGGGCCAAATCTAAGAAAATAATGTTATGTCAAAGTTTGTTTTTTAAAGCACAAACTTTCAGAGTTTGTTTTAAGGTTAATACATAGAGTGCTAGCTTTTTAGTCACCTGAGAATCAGGAAATTCACTTAGACGTAATTCCCTGTGGTAACAAAGAACTATGGCTTCCTATGGGTTTGTCAAGCTCCTAGGCTTCATTCAGCCTGAAATTATACTTTTCTTGTTATGTATAAATTAAATAAAATCTATACAACTGTCTGTTCTTCTGTTGCCTCATATCATGTCTATAAAAACAGCATTTAAAGTTTGCAGGAAATAGAATTTTGGCCTGTTACAAAGCAAACACTTTGTTTCTTTAACTCAGAATTCTGGAAATGCAATCAAGTTCTAGTATTGTGACTGCCAAAATATTTTGTCATCAGATATTAATTTTTTTCAAGTGTCTGACTCCATACAAGAAAATAATAAAAGTATCAGAAGTTAACTGTGATTATCAAAAAACAAAAAAACAAAAAAACCCAAAAAACTTCAGTGTCCATAGGGTTGTTCCTCATGGTTTGTTAGGATACTCCTGCCTGATCCAAGTGCATCAGGTCTGAGGCTGTTCTTTGTTCCATGCTTCTATCTGCCAGAAGAATCTTTTTAGGTAAGGAGGCTATCATAGGAGGCAATGGAGCTTCTAGCTGTTGTCCAAGGAATGAAAGCAGGCGCCTCCAGCTGAGCCAGTTCCCATGAACATAATTCCTGTAATCAGTCAAAACACTCCATGGGCCTCTTCAAGGGAAGATTCCAAACTCATTCCAAAAGCAACTCCCATTACTCCAAAGAGTGAAAGAGAGAAGGTTCTTATGGTCAGCTATAGATTGAACTTCATTATCACGTTACAGTGGCTGTCCAGATTGATGAAAATAATACTTTGTGAATCATCAGTCAGTACCCTAAGCTCCTAAGCTGCATTGGAGACATCGTCAGCTAGTCGGTAGTAGTTTTCCATCAGCAACTCTATCTCCTCTGCATGATCAGTCCCATTACTGCTCTTTTCAAAGACTCGGGGGTCACTCCATTTTGATAGAGCTCTTCTAGCAACTCTTTCTCATCCAGGATCTCCAAAATTGACTCTGAAAATTTTAATATCTGTTTCTAACTCTAATAGACTTTTGCCATTCTGTAGTAAAATGTGGAGTTTGCTTCTGTCTATAGAAGAATGTTTGGGGTCCACCAAAACTTCCAGTGTCTTGAGGATCAGTGGCTGGAAAAGGCTAAGTTTCCCCTGAAGGGTGTTGATCCAGTATTGCAGGAGTGCTTCTATAGCTCTAAACTCAAAAAATTAAAGGGTTTCTAACAAGTTGAGCCTCTCCAGACAATTGTGAAGAGAGGTCCCAGAGCAGCCATCGCTGTGAGTTTAAATTATGATAATCTAATATCAGAAGACACTCTGGAGTTATCTCAGCTTTCAAATACTCCATTCTCATGATAATCCTATTATTTCTGGCTGTGATACTCATTACATAGTGAAATCTCAGATCTCTGGCTTGAAGACCTAACTCTTGGTATAACTCAGTTTTCTTCCTTTCAAAAGAAGTAACATTTCTCTGTCAAATTTTGTCATGGTAAATACTGGGGCTACACTGGCTAGAGTGGTTTGAAAGACATCAGAAGTTCTAAACCAGTGCATTTCACCTGCCATGTGGAGCCGGCGGGGTTCGCACGGTGGGCTACCCAGCTCCTTCTGAGCAGGTTGGCTGCACAGCCACAGGCAGCTGCCGAGTTTTTGTTCTGTTGCCCAGGCTGAAGTGCAGTGATATGATCATAGCTCACTACAACCTTGAATTCCTGGGCTCAAGTGATCCTTCCACCTCAGCCTCCCAGGTAGCTAGGACTACAGGCATGTGCCACCATGCCTGGCTATTTTTTTTGTTTTGTGGACATGGGGTCTAGCTGTGTTGCCGAGGCTGGTCTTGAACTCCTGCCCTCAAGGCGATCCTCGTACCTGGGCCTCTGTATTAGTTAGTTTTCACATTGCTATAAAGAAATAGCTGAGGCCGGGCGCAGTGGCTCACGCCTGTAATCCTAGCACCTTGGGAGACCGAGGTGGGCGGATCATGAGGTCAGGAGATCGAGACCATCTTCGGCAACATGGTGAAACCCCGTCTCTACTAAAAATACAAAAATTAGCCAGGTGTTGTGGCGCGCGCCTGTAGTCCCAACTACTTGGGAGGCTAAGGCAGGAGAACCGCTTGAACCCGGGAGGCAGAGCTTGTGGTGAGCCAAGATTGTGCCACTGCACTCAGCCTGGTGACAGAGCAACACTCCATCTCAAAAAAAAAAAAAAAAGAAAGAAATACCTGAGACTCGGTAATTATAGATAAAAGAGGTTTAATTGGCTCATAGTTTTACAGGCTGTACAGGAAGCATGATGCTGGCATCTGCTCAGCTTCTGGGAGGCCTCAGGAAACTTACATTCATGGTGGAAGGCAAAGAACAAGCCAACATGTCACATAGAGCAGGAGGAAGGGGGAGGGGGAGGTGCTACACACTTTTAAACAACCAGATCTCATGAGAACTCACTATTGTGATGACAGCATCAAGAGTGGACGGTGTTAAACCATGAGAAACCACCCCCACTATTACCTCCCCCCAGACCCCACCTCCAACATTGGGTATTATAATTCAACATGAGACATATCATTCCTCTTCTGGCCCCTCCCAAATCTCCATTTCCTTATCACATTTCATAGTAGAATCATACTTTCCCAGTAGTCCCTCAAAGTCTTAACTCATTTCCGGCATTAACTCAGAAGTCCAAAGTCTCATCTGAGACAAGGCTAGTCCTTTCCACCTGTGAGGCTGTAAAATGAAAAACAAGTTAGTTACTCCCAAGATTCAATGGGGTTATAGGCATTGGGTAAATACTCCCATTCCAAAAGGGAAAAATCGGCCAAAAGAAAGGGGCTACAGGCACATGCAAGCCTGAAACCCAGCAGGGCAGTCATTAAATCTTAAAGCTCCAAAATAATCTCTTTTGACTTCATGTCCCACACCCAGGGCACACTGATGCAAGGGGTGGGCACCCAAGGCATTGGACAGCTCTGCCCTGTGGCGTTGCAGGGCTCAGCCCCTGTGGGTGCTCTCAAGGGCTGGTATTGTGTGCCTGTGGCTTTTCCAGGCTAAGAGTGCAAGCTCTTGGTGGATTTATCATTCTGGGGCCTGAAGGACAGTGGCCCTCTTCTCACAGCTCCACTAGGCAGTGCCCTTGTGGAGGCACCAATCCTACATTTCTCCTCCTCACTGCCCTAGTAGAGGTTCTTCATGAGGACTCTGCCCCTGCAGCAGGGTTCTGCTTTGACTACCAGGCTTTTCCATACATCCTCTGAATTCTAGGCAGAGACTCTCAAGCTTCAACTGTTGCATTCTGTGCACCTGCAGGCTTAACATCATGTGGAAACTACTATGGCTTATAGCTTGCACCTTGTGGGCCTCAAAAGGGCCCAGCAGCCTGAGCTTTACCTGGGCCCTTTTGAGTCACAGCTGGAGCTGGAGTGTCTGGGATGCAGGGAGCAGTGTCCTGAGGTTGTGCAGGGCAGCAGGGCCCTGGGCTTGGCCAAGGAAACAATTTTTCCCTCCTATGCATTGGTCCTGTGATGGGAATGGCTGCTGCAAAGGTCTCTGAAATGCCTTCAAGGCCTTTTCCCCATTGTCTTGGCTATCAGCACTTGCCTTTCTGGTAGTTATGCAAATTTCTGCGATGGGTTTGAATTCCTCTCCTGAAAATGGGCTTTTCTTTATTGCCACATGGCCAGGATGCAAATTTTCTAAACTTTTATGTCCTGCTTACCTTTTAAATATAAGTTCCAGTTTCAGGTCATTTCTTTGCGTATGCATATGAGCATAGGTTGTTAGAAACAGCCAGGCCACATCTTGAAGACTTTGCTGCTTAGAAATTTCTTCCACTGGATACCCTAAATCATCCATCTCAAGTTCCAAGTTCCACAGATCCCTAGAGCAGGGGCACAGTGCAGCCAGGCTGTTTGCTAAGACATAGCAAAAGTGACTTTTACTCCAGTTCCCAGTAGTTCCTCATTTCCATCTGAGACCTCCTCAGCCTGGCCTTCACTCTCTGTATCACTGCCAGTATTTTGGTCACAACCGTTCAACCAGTCTCTAGGAAATTCCAAACTTTCCCTCATCTTCCTATCTTCTGAGCCCTCCACACTCTTCTGACCTCTGTCTGTTACCCACTTCCAAAGCTGCATCCACATTTTAAGGTGTTTTTATAGCAATGCCCATTTCTGGTACCAATTTTCTGTATTAGTCAATACTCACTGCTATAAAGAAATATCGGAGACTGGGCAATTTATAGAGAAAAGAGGTTTAATTGGCTCACAGTTCTTCAAGTTGTAAAGGAAGTGTGGTGCTGGCATCTGCTCAGGTTCTAGGGAGGCCTCAGGAAACTTACAATCATGGCGGAAGGCAAAGAGCGAGCCAACACTTCACATAGAGCAGGAGGAATAGAGAGAGGGGAGGTGCCACATACTTTTAAACAAAATCAGATCTCAGGAGAACTCACTATTGACATGACAGCACCAAGGGAGATGGTGCTAAACTGTGAGAAACTGCCCGCATAATTCCATTACCTCCCACCAGGCCCTGCCTCCAACATTGGGGATTACAATTTAACATGAAATTTGGGCAGGGACACAGATCCAAACCATACCACCCTCCCAGAGTGCTGGGATTACAGGCGTGAGCCACTGCACCTGGCCGAGTTGTGACTTTAGTGTCTTGAACATATGGGATAGACTTAAAATAATACTTTAATATCCTTCACTGCTATTTGTGTTGTTTTGTGGTCAATTGTAATTGATTACTTTTTTTGTTATAGGTCATATTTTCCTGGATCTTAGCATGCCTTAGTGGTAAATTTTTTACTGGATGTCAGATATGTTGAATTCTCTTTTTGGGTGCTAGATATTTTTGTGTTCTGTAAAATACTATTGAGTTTTGTGTTAGAAGGCACTTAAGTTGCTTGGAGTCAGTTGGGTACTTTTGGGTCTTGCTTTTAAACTTTGCTAAATGGTATCAGCACTGCATTTAGTACAGAACTAATTTTGCCTCACAGATGAGGCAAGGGAGTGCTTTGTGAATTATGAGATTTCCCACTCTGGCTGGTGCAAACAGTTATGTGAGCCTGCAGATAGTTTCTTCTAATAGTTTCCCTCTCGCCTTGAAGAGTTTACTGACAAACATGCACTGTTCCATACTCTGCTGAATACTCGAGGAAGACTGCAGATTTCTTGAGTTCCCTGTGTGTTCTTCTCTTTTCTCTGGTACTTTCTCCTGTGAACTCTAGCTGTATTGGCATCCCCTATTTCCCACATCTCTCTCCTCACTGGACACCTTCTGAGTTTTCTCTCCCTTTCCCATAGCTGGGAACACACAACATAAAGCTAGACAATTGTATTGCTCTCTTCATTTGGTTCCTTTCTCTCAATAGTCACTATCCTTCATTGTTTGATGGGGAGTATCATGAAAACCATTGTTTCATAGGTTGGTCAGTATTTTTAGTTTAGTTTATTATTATTATTATTTTTCTGGTGGGAGGTTAAATACAGCCTGTCATTCCATCTTGGCCAGAAGTGGAAGTTTTTATATAGGGTTTCTTTTTCCTTTCTGTTTTTGGTGGAATTAATACCTATCTCTTCTGTACATCTTTTTTCCCCTTCAATCGTAGGCTGAATGTATGTGTTCCAAATTTGTTCTCTTTGTTGTTATGAACTCTTAAGATGGTTTTTTTCTCCCAAGATTTTACCATTTCCTTCTTGTTGGTCTGCATTAATTCTCTTTTCTGTTCTGTACCTTCTGACAGGCGACATTATCAGCAAGATATTCAAGAATTTTAACAGATGGTATGTATTAGAGAATGTGCCAGTAGATGTTTGGATAGCTGAAGGTCATCATCATATACATAGAGTGGTTTTATACCAGTTTGTAATTTGTATTAAAGTGTCTTTTTTCTTCCTTCTCATTGATAGTCTGTATAATCTTCCAAAACAATTGCATTCCTCTCCCCCCAACCTTCTTTTGCAGATTCGCTTGGTGACAGGTGGTGCTACTTCCTCAAATCTTTGATCTGTTCTTCCTTTTCTTTTTCTCAAGGTATATTTTTTCATTGTTGAATTTGTATCATGTTTTCCATCAGACAAAATTCCTTCAGTACCCTTGAGATTTGATTTAGATCCTATTTAAGACTTTACATTTTGTGTATTAGTTCGTTTTCACACTGCTATAAAGAAATACCTGAGACTAGGTATTTTATAAAGGAAAGAGGTTTAATTGACTCACGGTTTCGCATGGCTGGGGAGGCCTCAGGAAACTTCATGGCAGAAGGCGAAGGGGAAGCGGAAGCAAAGCATGTCTTACATGGCGGCAGGAGAGAGAGAGTGCTTAGGGGAAACTGCCACTTTTAAACCATAAGACCTTGTGAGAACTCCCTCACTATCCTGAGAACAGCATGGGGGAAACTGTCCTTATGATCCAGTCACCTCCCACTGGGTTCCTCCCTCAACGTGGGGATTACAATTTGAGATGAGATTTGGGTGGGGATACAGTCAAACCGTATCATTTTGTGTTTATCACCAGTAATTTTTAGCATTTTTGTTGTAAAAATTCATATAGTGAAAATCATACTTACCATATAGCTGAACGAATCATAAGGCAAACTTGTAATCACAGCTTAGGTTAAAAAATAGACCTTTGCCAGGAGATTGAGACCATCCTGGCTAACACGGTAAAACCCTGTCTCTACTAAAAATACAAAAAAATTAGCCAGGCGTGGTGGTGGGTGCCTGTAGTCCCAGCTACTCGGGAGGCTGAGGCAGGAGAATGTTGTGAACCCTGGAGGCAGAGCTTGCAGTGAGCCAAGATCGCACCACTGCACTCCAGCCTGGGCAACAGAGCGAGACTCCATCTCAAAAAAAAAAAAAAAAAAAAAAAAAAGACGTTTGCCAATAACTCCAGATGACCTTCCATGTACCACCCCTTGTCTCCTAAGAAACCGTTATTCTAACTTTTATCATAATCACTTTCTTGCATTTCTTTATTAGTAGTAGTATTAAAACATAGCTATTGTGTCTTTTTTAAAAAATGGTTCTTCCATATCTTCTACTTAGTATTACTGGGTTTTTAAGAGTTTTGTTTTTCTTAATCAGTTGCACCTTTTGTCTTGTTATTGTATGTGGTTTTTTTTGGGGGGGGTATCTTGTTCAAATTTCAATTTAAATTCATTTAATCAAATACATTATTTCTTGATTTTTAAAGATTGGACCATACAGAAATTATGGTTTACCCTGCCCCCATACTGCCACACCACCCAACTTGATTTTGACACTATGTATCCTTTGAGCAGTTTTCGTATTCATTGTTCTCTGCCAGATGAACTGGAAGATGAAATGAAAACATCATTTATATTCCCATTAGAGATGTATTTTAGATAAGTTTTTGCCATATAATTTGTTCCCTTGTAAAATATCTCAAATTAGTAAGTTGTTAGGCTTGGGGGTCTTATATAGACTTTTAGTAATATCTCAGATATGGTCTGGGAAACTGATTAGGCTATTCCGTTTTTACATATTGATGCCTCTGTATCCCTAAGGTAACAGTCATGAGAATGTATTGCCTATACATTCTTTTGCTGTTTGAGATGCATGGTGCTGATTCTTTGTAGAATTTGGCTTCTTATGGGAGGAGTCTCCAACATGTTGCATGTCTCTGGTAGTGTAGACTTTTGTTTAAGTCTTTTTCTTCTTTTAGCCTTCAATTTGCCAGATTCCTGATTATAATTTCCATTGACCTTTACCTTCTTGGGATATATATTTTTTTCTTTTTTTTCCTGACTTATTTTTTTTTCTACTGTTCCTGTGAGCTCTTCATTTTCTCTCAAATCTTATGTAGTAGAAAGGAAGAAAGGGACTGCTGATGCTCTTTCTTTGCTTCCTGTAGTACAGAGGACCTACTCATGTTCACAGCACTGGTAGTTGGTGAATACTACAGATTGAGATGCAAACAGCACGTAGGATATTGGAACAATTTTGTCAGTGTCCATATATGCTGAGCCTTAAGTTGATAGCCTTTTTCATTATGTACTCTTTGGGCAAATAAAACTTGTAGAGTAGACCTTTGAGTCTCAGCCCCAGAGCAGTGGAAGAACCTTGAGCAAATCACTTGATTTTCTTGCAGTTTTTTCAGTTACAAGATGGGAATGATAATATCTGTCTAACTGAATTTTGAGGGTCAGATGTGATAACGTAGAAATGTTTTCGTAAAGTAATGCGTAATAAAAATATTACATAGCAGATAAAAGCATTTGAAGCTTTCTTTTAAAATTTTTTAAATTTAATTTTTTAAATTTATTTATTTTTTCTTAAGAGATGGGGGTGGGGGAGCGTCTTGCTTTACTGCCCAGGATGGTCTTGAACTCCTGGCCTCAAGTGATCCTCCTGCCTTGGCCTCCCAGTGTCCTGGGATTACAGGTGTGAGACACTGCAGCTGCCCAGAACCTTTTAATTTTTGCGTTAGAGATCATGAATAAAACTAGAGTGAAGAAATTGAAAGCTTATTCTACTAACAAATGTTATCTGAGATGAAATTATTCACATCATAATTGTTCCCTGTAACAAAATAATTTTTTTGTGACAAATATGCGTAGAGATAGCTTTTCAAATATCAATTATTACAATTGATAAACGTAAGAAGCAGAATGTTCTATGGCAGGATGATACTACTCAGGAATCAATTCATGATAGAGTAATTAAGAAATATCTTCATTATATATTATTGAAGTTTAGTTGGACTTTAAAAAATCTAGATTTTGCTTTTATTTTTAATTGGCACATAATAATTGTACATATTTATGGGGTACAGTGTGATAATCTGATATATGTATATAATGTGTAATCAAATCTTAGTATATTTATCACTTAGAACATTTATTCTTTGTGTTAGAAGCATTCATGATCTGCTCTTCTATTTGAAAATATAAATAAATTGTTAATTATATCATGTGATAGTGCTGTAGAACATTAGAATTTATTCTTCCTGTCTAGCTGTACTTTAGTATTCATTAACCAACCTTTGTCTATTCCCCTTTCCACAACCCTTCTCTGCCTGTGGTAACTGCTGTTCTACTTTCTACTTCGTTGAAGCCAACTGTTTTAGCTTCCACGTAAGAGAACATGTAGTATTTATCTTTCTGTGGCTGGTGTATTTTACTTAACATATATCCTCAATGCTCATCCATGTTACTGCAAATGACAGGGTTTTTTTCACTTTTATGGCTTAATAGTATACCATTGTGCATATATGCAACATTTTCTTTCTTTCTTTTTTTTTTGAGACGGAGTTTCGCTCTTCTTGCCCAGGCTGGAGTGCAATGGCGTGACCTCGGCTCACCGCCCCCTCCACCTCCTGGGTTCAAGCGATTCTCCTGCCTCAGCCTCCTGAGTAGCTGGAATTACTGGCATGTACCACCACGCATGGCTAATTTTGTATTTTTAGTAGAGATGGGGTTTCTCCATGTTGATCAGGCTGGTCTGGAACTCCCGACCTCAAGTGATCTGCCCACCTCGGCCTCCCAAAGTGGTGGGATTACAGGTGTGAGCCACCATGCCTGGCCACCACATTTTCTTTATCCAGTCATCTGTTGATGGACTCTTAGATTGACTCCGTATCTTGGCTATTGTGAATAGTGCTGCAGTAAACTTGGGAGTGCTTCTTTGACATGCTGATTTTCTTTTTTTTTTTTTTTTGAAATATAGTCAAAAGTGGGATTACTGGATCATATGGTAATTTTTTTTTCTTTTTTTTTTTTTTTTGAGATAGAGTCTCTGTTGTTCAGGCTGGAGTGCAGTAATGCAATCTTGCCTCACTGCAACCTCCCAATTTCTGGGTTCAGGCAGTTCTCCTACCTCAGCCTCCTGAATAGCTGGGACTACAAGCACGTGCCACCATGCCTGGCTAATTATTTTTATATTTTTTTAGAGATAGGGTTTCACCATGTTGCCCAGGCTGGTCTTGAACTCCTGAGTTCAAGCCATCTGCCCGCCTTGGTCTCCCAAAGTGTTGGGATTACAGGCTTGAGCCATCATGCCTGGCCACTGTTTTTAGTTTTTTGAGGAACTTTCATACTGTTTTCAGTAGTGCTTGTACCAATTTACATTCCCACCAGCAGTGTATAAGAGTTATCTTTTCTCCATATCCTCACCAGCATTTTTTTTTTGTAGTTTTGATGACAAAAAATTAGTCATCAGTTAATTAGCCTTTCTGGGATGAGATGGTATCTCATTGAGATTTTGATTTGTATTTTCTTGCTAATTAGTGATGTTGAACATTTTTTTCATATACCTGTTAGCCATTTGTATGTTTTTTTTGTCGTCGTCATTTTTAAATGTAGATATAGAGTTTATTTGGGCCAAGATTGAGGATTGCAATCCAGTAGCATAGATTCAAGTTGCTCTGAATATAAACTTCCTGTATGTCTTCTTTTGAGAGATACCTATTTAGCTTATTTGCCCATTTTGAAATTGGAGTTTTTTTTTTTCTGTTGAGGTTTTCGACTTTCTTGTATCTTCTGGATATTAAACCCTTGTTGGATGTATAGTTTGCAGGTATTTTCTCCCATTCTATAGGTTGTATCTTCATTTTGTTGATTGTTTCCTATGCTATGCAGAAGTTATTTTGATGTAATCCTGTTTGTCTGTTTTTGCTCTTGTTGCCAGTGCTTTTGCATTCTTCTCTGTAAAATCTTTGTCCTGACCAGTGCCCTGAATAATTTCCTCTAGTAGTTTTTGAAACATTTTCTTGTAGTAGTTTCATAGTTTTGGATCTTACATTTAAGCTTCAATCCTTTTTTTTTTTTTTTTTTTTTTGGAATGGAGTCTCACTATGTTGCCTGGGCTGGAGTGTAGTGGCGTGATCTCAACTCACTGCACCCTCTGCTTCCCAGGTTCAAGCGATTCTTCTGCCTCAGCCTCCCAAGTAGTTGGGATTACAGGCACCCACCACCATGCCCAGCTGATTTTTTTGTATTTTTAGTAGAGATGGGGTTTCACCATGTTGGCCAGGCTGGTCTTGAACTCCCAGCCTCAGGTGATCTGCCTGACTTGGCCTCCCAAAGTGCTAGGATTACAAGCATGAGCTACCATGCCTAGCCTTTCAATCCATTTTGAGTTGATTTTTGTATGTGGTGAGAGATAGGGTTCTAGTTTCATTTTTTCTGCATATACATACCTAGTTTTCCCAGCACCATTTGTAGAAGAGACTGTTTCTTCCTCAATGAATGTTCTTGGTGACTTTGTCAAAAATCAGTTGGCTCTAAATTTATTTCTGGGTTCCTTATTCTCTTTAATTGGTCTGTGTATGTTTTTATGTCAGCCCCATGCTGTTTTGGTTACTGTAGGTTTGTAGTACATTTTGAAGTCTAGTAGTGTGAGGCGTCCAGCTTTGTTCTTTTTGTTCAGGATTGCTTTGGCTTTTTGGGATCTTTTGTGGTTCCATATGAATTTTAGGATTGTTTTTCAATTTCTGGGAAGGTTGTCATTGGTATTTTGATAGAGATTGCATTGAATGTTTAGATTGCTTTTGGTATTGTGGTCATTTTCACAATATTAATTCTTCCAATCTATGAACATGGATGCCTTTATTTTATGTCCTCCTTAAGTTTTCATCAGTGTTTGTAGTTATTCTTGTACAGATCTTTCACCTTGGTTAAATTTATTCCTACATTATTTCCTTTTTTGTTTGTAGCTATTATAAATGGAATTGCTTTCTTGATTTGTTTTTCTGCTAGTTCATTGTTGGTGTATAGAAATACTACTAATTTTTGTTCGTTGATTTTGTGTCCTGCAACTTTATGTAATTAATCAGTGTTAGGAGTTTTTTGGTAGAGCTTTTAGGGTTTTCTATGTGTAAGATTATATCTGCAAACAAGGATTCTTTACAATTTGGATGTCTTTTCTTTCTTTCTCTTACCTAATTGCTCTGGCTAGGACTTCCAGTACTGTGTTGACTGAAAGTGGTGAAAGTGGCCATCCTTGTCTTGTACCAGATCTTAGAGAAAAACTTTGAACTTTTCCTTGTTAAGTATGACGTTGGCTGTAGAGTTCATTGTGTTCAAGTATGTTTCTTCTACTAACTTGCTGAGAGTTTTTATCATGAGGGATGTTTAATATTATAAAATGCTTTTTTTCCTGTCTATTGAGATGATCGTATGATTTTTATCCTTCATTCTAATGATATGATATATCACATTTATTGATTTGCATATGTTGAACCATCCATGCATCCTGGGATAAATTGCGTTTGATCATGGTCAGTGATCTTTTTAATGTGCTGCTGGATTCCACTTATTAGTATTTTGTTGAGAATTTTTGCATCTGTATTCATCAGGGATATTGGCCTATGGTGTTCTTTTCTTGTTGTGTCTTTGTCTAGTTTTGGTATTAGGGTAATGCTGCCCTTATACAATGAGTTTGGAAAAATTCTTTCCTCTTCAGTTTTCTGGAAGAGTTTGGGAAGAATTGACATTTGTTCTTCTCTAAATGTTTGGTAGAATTCCACAGTGAAGCCATTGGGTTTTGGGCTTTTCTTTAATGGGAGACTTTTCATTACTGATTCAAACTTACTGTACTGTAATTGTTTTTTTCAGGTTTTTGGTTTCTTCTTGATTCAATCTTGATAAGTAGTATGTGTCCAGGACTTTATCCATACTCCAGTTTGTTGGAGTATGGTAGGTAGTCTCTCTAATGATCCTTTGTATTTCTGTGGTATGTTTTAATGTATAGTTTTTAAATTTCTGATTTTATTTGGGTCTTTTCACTTTTTTTCTTGGTTTGTCTAACTAATGGTTTGTCAATTTTGGCTGCCTTTAACAAATAAGTCAACTTTGTTCTGTAATTTTTTTTTTTTGGTCTCAATTTTATTTCTGTTTTGATCTTTTTGTTTCTTTTCTTCTATTCACTTGTATTTGGTTTGTTATTGTTTTTCTAGTTCCTTGACATGCATTGTTCGGTTGTTTATTTGAACTCTTCCTGTTTTTTTAATGTAGGTGTTTATTGCTATAAACTTCCTTCTTAATACTACTTTTGCTGTATCCCATGGGTTTTGGTATGTTGTGTTTCTATTTTTGTTTGTTTCAAGAAATTTAAAAAATTTACTTCTTAATTTCTTCTTTGGCCCATTGGTCATTCAGAAACGTTTAATTTTCATGTATTTGTACAAATTTGCAAGTTCTTGTTTCTGATTTCTAGTTTTATTTCATTAGGGTCAGAAAAGATACTTCTTATAATCTCAGTTCTTTTAAACTTGTTTAGATTTGTTTGTTTAGTGGTCTAACATGTTCTGTCCTAGGGTATTGGCCATGTGTTGATGAGAAGAGTGTGTATTATGCAGCTGTTGGATAAAATGTTTTGTAAATGTCTGTTAGATTCATTTGGTCTAAAGTGCAGCATAAATCCATTTTTTTTTTCTTGTTGATTTTCTGCCTAAATGATCTGTCCAATGCTGAGAGTGGGGTGTTGAAGTCCCCAACTGTTACTGTATTGGAGTATAGCTATCCCTTTAGAGCTAGTATTTTGCTCTATGTATCTGGGTGCTTTGGTGTTGAGTGCATATATATTTACAGTTGTTATATCCTCTTGCTGAATTGATCCCTTTTTCATTATATAATAACCTTCTTTGTCTCTTTCTACAGTTTTTGATTTTTAAGTCTGTTTTATCTGATACATATAAAGCTACTGCTGCTCTCTTGGTTTCAGTCTGTAGGTGTCTTTACAGATGAAGTGAGTTTCCCGTTGGCAGCTTATAGTTGGGTCATTTAAAAAATTCCATTTATCCAGTCTGTATCTTTTATGTGGGCAATTTAATTTGTTTACATTCAAGATTGTTATTGATAGGTGAGGATTTATTCCTCTCATTTCGTTAATTGTTTCTGGTTGTTTTGTATATCCTTTGTTCCTTTTTTGCTCTCATAGTTTATCATTGAAGTTTGGTGGTTTTCTGTAATGGTAAGATTTGATTCTGTTTGCTTTATCCTTTGTGTATCTGCTCTAGCAATGAGTTTTATACTTTTGTATGTTTTCTTGATAGTAATTTTCATCTTTTTTTCTTCCAGATATAGGACTCCTTTGAGCAGTTCTTACAAGGCCAGTCTAGTAGTGATAAATTCCCTCAGTTTTCACATGTCTGGAAAAGACTTTTATTTCTCCCTGATTTCTGAAAGATAGCTTTGCTAGATATAGTATTCTTGGCTGGAAGTATTTTTCTTTAATCACATTGAATATATCATCTCATACTGTCCTGGCCTATAAGATTTCTAAGGAAAAATCTGCTTTTAGGCCGGGTGTGGTGGCTCACGCCTACAATCTCAGCACTTTGGGAGGCTGAGGCGAGCGGATCACGAGGTCAGGAGATCGAGACCATCCTGGCTAACATGGTGAAACCCCGTTTCTACTAAAAATACAAAAAATTAGCCAGGTGTGGTGGCGGGCACCTGTAGTCCCAGCTACTCAGGAGGCTGAGGCAGGAGAATGGCATGAACCTGGGGGACGGAGCTTGCAGTGAGCCGAGATTGTGCCACTGCACTCCAGCCTGGGCGACAGAGTGAGACTGTCTCAAAAAAAAGAAAAGAAAAGAAAAGAAATCTGCTTTTAATCTAACAGGGACTTCCTTATATGTGACTTGACGTTTTTTTCGTGCTGTTTTTAGAATTCTCTTTTGACAGTTGGACTATAGTGTACCTTAAGGAAGACCTTTTTAGGTTGAATCTATTTGGGGACTTGTGAGCTTTCTGGATCTGGATGTTTTTTATATCTCTCTCCAGACTTGGGAAGTTTCAGTTACTGTATTAAATAGGTTTTCTATACCTTTTCTTGTCTCTCATCCCTTTGGAAGTGCCAAAATAGGAATATATGCTTGCTTAATGGTGTCCCATAAGGCATATAGGCTTTTGTCACTCTTTTTTTTTTTCCCTCACTGAATAGGTAATGTTAGACTACTTATTTTTAAATTCAGAGATTCTTTTGCTGATCAGGTCTGCTGTTGAAGCTCTCTTTTATTTTTTTATTTTATCATTGAATTCCTCAGCTGCAGAATTTCTGCTTGGCTCTTTTTTTATTATTTCTATTTCTTTATGGAATTTCTCATTCATATCATGAATTATTTTCCTGATTTTATTGAATTATCTGTATTTTTTTTTGTATTTCATTGTGTTTCCTTAAGGTTATTATTTTGAATTCCTTTTGTTGATTTCTTTTTCACTGGAGTCTGCTACTAGAGAATTGTATGTTCCCTTGGTGGTGTCCTATTTCCTTGCTTTTTTTTTTTTTGAGACGGAGTTTCCCTCTTGTTGCCCAGGCTAAAGTGCAATGGCACCATCTTGGCTCACTGCAACCTCTGCCTCCTGGGTTCAAGCGATTTTCCTGTCTCAGCCTCCTGAGTAGCTGGGACTACAGGCACGTGCCACCATGCCTAGCTAATGTTTGCATTTTTAGTACAGATGGGGTTTCACCATGTTGGCCAGGATGGTCTTGATCTCTTGACCTCATGATCTGCTCACCTCAGCCTCCCAAAGTGCTGGGATTACAGGTGTGAGCTACTGCACCCGGCTGCTTTTTGTTTTCGTTTCATGTGTGCCTCCATTGATGTCCTTGCATCTAGTGGAACAATTCCCTTTCTAAACTCTGTAGAGTGGCTTTTTTAGAGAATGACTTTCACCTGCAGTTGAGTGTTTTTTTGTTTGTTTGTTTGTTTTGTTTTGTTTGAGATGGAGTCTCGCTCTGTTGCCCAGGCTGGAGTACAGTGGCATGATCTTGGCTGACTGTAATCTCTGCCTCCTGGGTTCAAGCAGTTCTCTGCCTCAGCCTCCCGGGTAGCTGGGATTACAGGCGCCTGCCACCATGCCTGCCTAATTTTTGTATTTTTAGTAGCGACGGGGTTTCACTGTCTTGGCCAGGCTGGTCTTGAACTCCTGACCTTGTGATCCACCTGCCTTGGCCTCCCAAACTGCTGGGATTACAGGCGTGAGCCACCGTGCCCGGCCCACCTGCAGTTGGGTTTTAATTTGTTGGTTGAGAAGGGTGTAGTGATTGTTTCCGAATAGGTGCAGTGGTATAGTATCCACGTAGCTTCTTTTTAGCTGCTTTCAGTATCAGCAATAATTGTGGGCACCTCAGTGGCGTAGGTTGTAGAAGTTTGTGGCAGCAGTGGTAATGTCCTTGCTGTCAAGGGTTTTTGGGGTTCTCCTAGTCTCATTTTCCTCACAACAGGAGACTTAGCTGAGGGTGTCTAAGTCCTTTTTGGTGTCAGATTTGTTGTGGCCCATAAGCAGCTGCAGTGGCACTGTATTCTATGTGTAGGTGCTTGGAGCAGCTGTGGGTTTCCATGTCCAGGCTCAGCATCTCATAAACCTGTTTTGTCATCTGGGTCTTGGGGTGCAGGTTTGTTTGCTCTGGCTGTGTTGGATGTAGGTTGCCCACAGAGCCAGGATGTATGACGCTGAGTCACCCTCTAGCAGCTTGGGCCCAGGGGGCTGGGTTGTAGCTGTGATTCTCTTAACTGGAGGGCAGGGCACAACACTGGCCTGACTCCTGGGAAGAAGGGGTACTTTGAAGGTTTGGGCCTGGGGAGCAGGGTGTGGCTACAGTTCAGGAATCTGAGCCAGTAGGGTTCAGTGGTAACTTGGATCTCAGGGGATGAGGTCCTGGGTAGTAGTGACTCAAGACCTTGGGATGGTGGGGCTTGGCAGTATCCAGACTCTGTGAGTCGAGGTGCAGTAGCAGCAAGTACCTCAGAATGGCAGAACACAGCTGTGGTTTGGGCCCCAGGAGAGGGGGTAGGGAATAGCACAGTGATGACTTTATTCCCCAGGGAGAGGAGTATCTGAGCAACTTAGACTCTGGAGTGCTAATCCAGCTCCAGGGAAGCAAGGTACTAGAGTTGTTTGGCCTGTTGGGTGGGCTATCTAGCTCAGCATGGCTGTGTTTCTCTCGGATATGGGGTACTGTGTCAGCTCAGCCTGGGGATGTGTGGCTGCTCAGCTCAGGCAGGGCACCAGTTTCCCAGGGAGTGATATGCCCTTTCAGCTTTGGCCTGGTGGGGCGTGACTGTTCTGTGCAGCTCAGGCACATTTCCCTGGGATGGAAGGTGCCACTTCAGCTTGGGTACCGGGGTGTGTTACTGCTCTGGGTGGCCAAGGCACTGTTTCAACTTGGGAACTGGGGATATGGGACTGCTCTGAGTGGCCAAAGTCCTGTTTTCCCAGAAGGCAAGATGCCACTTTTAGCTCTGGCCTGAGGGGGTGAGGGCAAGTGTACGTGGACTGACTCTGTTTCCACTTGGCCCCATAGGGAAGGGTGTACCAACTTTTCACAGCTGGCTTGGGGATGGGCCAGTGGGCTGGGGTGGTTCGGTGGTTGCTTAGTCTCAGTGATGAAGGGAATCTGTGGCTACTTGCCCCTAGAGCAATACACATTCTGCCACAGTTCCAGTTCCAAGATGGCATAGTGCAGTAGTCTTTTGGGCCACAAGGACAGACGCAGTATCTTCTCCTCTCTTGGGGGAGCACAGCTATTTAGACTCCAGGCAGCTCCCTCAGCTGGGGTTAGTGCCTGTGAGGACTGCAGGGACTGGTGAAGTCTGTAGGTGTCTAAGTTGTTGGTGGAGGCTGCTGGTATTCTCTTGTTTACATCCTTGCTTTAGGAAGAAGTTCCTCCTGGTTCCCAGATGATCTCAGCTCTGGGATGGAGTGATGGGATCCCAATATTCCCTTGTTTCTCTATGTGGCCATCCCGAGTTTTCTGTGTGCTCACAAGGGTTTCTGTCATTCCTATGATGCACTCTAGTGCTCTCCTTCAGTTATTATTTTTATTTTTAGAGACAGAGTCTTGCTTATGTTGCCCAGGCTACTTATGAACTCCTAGGCTCAACCAGTCCTCCTGCCTTGACCTCTCAAAGTGCTGGGATTACAGGCATGAGCCACTGTGCCTGGCCTGTCTCCTCAGTTATTTTTGTTAAAATGTAGTTGTTTGTTCATTGTTTTGGTTGGTTGTTGCGGGCTGGGGAGAGATGAGCCCTAGGGCCTTCTAGACGGCCATCTTGCTGACACCAGTCTCCGAACTTCTGTTTTTGTATTTTGGGCTATTTAAAATAGTTGGTATTTGAGAGTTGTGATTTTTGTATTTTAATAAACACATGTGCTTAGAGATTAGGGTGATGAACAGATATGTCATATGAATAAAAAATAAGATCATACCCTTAAAAAATAGATTGAAGGACTACAATATTCAATGAATGATCTAAACCAAAATGATATGAAAAGGGTTAAGCTTCTTGTGTAGAATATTTAGGAGTTCAGATGAGAGTAAGGGTTTTTGTTTAAAGGCCAAATGCTCCTGCATTGGTTTATAAATTTAGACATTTAAAAATTGGTTTTTAGTTCTGAAGCAGCATTGTTTTCTGCATTTAAGCCATTTCAGGAACTGTTGTCCTCTAGGGAAGCCATGTGGAAATTTTCTGGTAGTTTCTTTAGGCAATAACAGTTACGATTTAATGGATGAATGTGTCAGGAAATCTGTGATTGGTGACTTTACTGAAGACCACATATTTATCCAAGGAAAGACTGGATTACAGATTTCCTGGCAGTTCTTTCCTCAATTTATTCTTTTCATAAAATAGAGATGTAGATAACAATACTGGTTTTGACTTATTCAGGGTGGCTGTGAGGATTTAAGTGAGATCAGGGTACTTTGGAAACAAGGTGCTACAGGTTGATTATCCCTTATTCAAAACTGGGGACCCAAAAGTGTTCTGAATTTTGGAATATTTGCAGTATACTGGTGGAGGATCCCCACTCCAAATACCTGAAATCCACAAAGTGTTCATTAAAAACAAAAAATCATTTATTTATTCTTTAGAGACAGGATCTTACTTTGTTGCCCAGGCTGGTCTGGAACTCCTGGGCTCAAGCAGTCCTCTCATTTTGGCCTTCCAAAGTGCTGGGATTACAGGCGTGAGCCACTGTACCCAGCCGAGGAAGTGTTCCAAGGTCCATTTCCTTTGAGCTTGAAGCTGGTGCACAAATTTTGGAGCATTTCAGATTTAAGATTTTTGGATTAAGGATGCTCAACCTATATTTAAGTTAAAACAATTATCACTAAGTGATTTTATATTGGAAGTAAATTATGTACCAATGCAACTATTTTTTTCCTGTGCCCTTAAGTCTTATAAAATATAAGACTTTGTAAGATTTAGTAGCTATTACAAATTAATAAATTTATTAATTTTATTTGCCATTTCTGACAGAACTGTTACTTTGTATCAGTTAACATCACACCCTTCAAAATTAGAAAGCTAAACATGACTGCTTTCTGAAGACAGTATAAATGTGGTTTGGAATTAGGAGTTTTGGGATGTATAATTTGTTCCTCAAAAAGGTCTGAGGAGTTGAGGAACACAGAATACAGAATGAGTACAGCTTTGACTTTTTTTTTTTTTTTTCCTCTCGAGACGGAGTCTCGCTCTGTCTCCCAGGCTTGAGTGCAGTAGCACGATCTCGGCTCACCGCAAGCTCTGCCTCCTGGGTTCACTCCATTCTCCTGCCTCAGCCTCCCGAGTAGCTGGGACTACAGGCACCCGCCACCACGCCCGGATAATTTTTTCTATTTTTTAGTAGAGACGAGGTTTCACCGTGTTAGCCAGGACAGTCTCGATCTCCTGACCTCGTGATCCACCCACCTCGGCCTCCCAAAGTGCTGGGATTACAGGTGTGAGCCACTGTGCCCGGCCAGCTTTGACTTTTTTGTAAGGTGTCTGTCACTTTAATTCTTATTATTTCCCCAGCTAAACTACTTAGGAAACTCTTTCAACTTTTTCTTAAGTGAAAAAAAATAGGCAACACTTAAGCAACAAATGTAAGAGGAAGAGTTGCTTAATGTGCCTAAATAAGGTAAAGTGTTTTATTTGATTGTATAGGGTTCACCTCATTAAAATTCTAGAATCTCTTTAGTGTTAATGGTATCATAGAACCTTAGATTGCATTGTTAATGATAGCAAGCTTTTCTTGCCAAATGAGTGTCTCTTTTTCCACTATGGGAGTTAGGAAGTTCCCGACTATTCTACTAGCTGAGTCTTATGTGAAAATATGCTGAATTGTTATTTCTGAGTATGTCTCTGATCCATTTGTCACAAGAATATTTTTTCTCAATATCTTTTTTAAAATAAATTTTATTATGTACATTTCAGGTTTACAACATATTATGGGATACATACAGATAGTAAAATGGTTACTATAGTGAATTAGATTAACATATTTGTCATCTCACATAGTTACTTTTTTGTGACAACAGCAGCTAAAATCTACTTATTTAACTGGAGGATAGCATTATGCTACGTGAAATAAGCAGATACGGAAGGAAAAATAATTGTGGGATTTCACCTATATGTGGAATGTGTATAATTAAAAAAACAACTCAGGGCTGGGTGCTGTGGCTCATGCCTGTAATCCCAGCACTTTGAGAGGCCAAGGTGGGCAGATCACCTGAGGTCAGGAGTTTGAGACCAGCGTGGCCAACATGGTGAAACCCCATCTCTACTAAAAACAGAAAAATTAGTCGGGCATGGTGGTGCATGCTTGTAATCCCAGCTACTCGGGAGGCTGAGGCAGGAGAATCACTTGAACCTGGGAGGCAGAGGTTGCAGTGAGCTGAAATTGTGCCACTGCACTCCAGCCTGGGCAACAGAGCAAAACTGTGTCTCAAAAACAAAACAAAACAAAACAAAACTCAAGTACAGAGAATTAAACAGTGGTTACCACTAGTCAGGGTTGCTAGGAAATGGAGAGATGTAGGTCAAAGGATAGAAAATAGATACATATGATGAACAAGTCTAGAGATCTAATGTACAACATGCAGACTAAAGTTAATAAAATTATATTGCAAAAGGTGGAGATTTTAAGGGATTTCTTTTCCATAACCTTTTCATATTTTTTTTTGTGTTCCTAGGTATGAGCATCTGGTTCACCCTCCTGTTTTATAAATTGATAAACTGAAGTCTAGAAAATTTAGTTTATACTTCTGGACTTTCCTTTTTTCATGTTACTCTTTAAAATTATTTTTAAATATATGACTATACTTTCGCTTTGAAATATTCAAATAAGTCAGAGGCATTAACATAGAAAGTTAACAGTTCCTGTTTCAACCTTTTCTCATCCTACTCTCCCGAAGTAGTCTTTGTTAATACCTTAAAGTATCCTCCCAGAATTTGTTCTGTATATTTCACAGAGATAGAAACTTTGTGAAAGTGTAAATGTCAGCATACTATATATACATGATGATTTTTCTGTGTGCATTGTCTGTTTCCCCGTCCATTTAATCTGCCTCATCCTTTAACTCCAGAATAGTATCCCCCAAAGAATGGATATCCCAGGATATATTTGATAATTTTCCTATTTGTGAATATTTAGATGCATACCCTCCCTTTCCTCCTCCCCTTCTCCTTCTCCTCCTTCTCCTTCCTCTAAAATTATAAATAATACTGCTGTGAATATTCTTATGCATATTTTTGTACATATATCTGTAGGCTTTAAAATTTTTCATCTCTGTACAAACAGTATAGAATTATCTCCCACCCTTTCTCAGCTCATCCTATCCCCATGTAAGCTTCTGTTTATATGCTGGTCTGATGCTTAACAGCTATTTCAGTAAAGGCCATTTTACTTAGGTTTTTGAAATCAAAACTTCCTTGGTGATTTTAATTACTTAAAAGACTGTTTCCTGACATAAGTCCATATCACAGTTGATTAACATAACACATCCGAGAGAGGCAGTAAAAGTAATGTGGAACCTTTATATTGTAGTGGCTAAGAGCGCAGTTTTCTGTTGTCAGACTCCTTGGGTTTCAGTTTCATCACCACCGGTTATTATTTGCCTCATTTGGGCAGTTATTTCACCACTTTCAGTTGTCTTATTCACACAAATGGGCTTCTGATCCCAATGATGTAGTAGAATGTAGTTATATAATCTGTGATTTAGGGTGGTTGTAAGGATTAAGTTACAATATAAGGAGTTCCTAGTGTATAAGTTTTCCGTAAATGTTAGCTAAAAACAGGAAGAAACATACCTATTTACATTTATGAATGAAGGAGTGATAGACTCTGATAGTGCTTGTCTTGCATTGCTGACCCATGATATTCTGAAGACTAATATTAATAAAAGGTCTACAGAAATATAGAATAATATACTCTATTGACCAGACTTATATATGTGAAAAGTTCTTAGGTCTAGAAGTGACTGTTTTTTACTTATTTTCATAATTAAAAAAATTTTTAAATGGTTTGAAATGGGTCTCAAGAATGGAATCTCAATTTATAACATTATGTCTATGAAAAATGAGGCTTAACCTTAAATGTTTAAATTTACTTAGGAGTTAACTTAAGTCTCCCCTATATTCCCATAGGAATTTATTCAAGGATTATGTCTTTATCATCTTCATGTACTTTTGGTCTTTTATGTGCTTTTTACATATAGAAGCACTCAGTTAATATTGTGAAATTGAGTTAGTGAGTCATTTCTAGGAGTCTCCATCACTACTCTCTTTATTTTTGTTCTCATCACTGCTCTTTAAAATTCCTGTATTATTTCCCGAATTTCTATGCCATGGTGTTTCAAAAACATGCCAAAATGATCTTACAGTAAAAATGTGCTATTATGGGAATAATTAGAAAGGATTGATTCCTCATTGTGTTTCATTTGTTCTTATTCTTAGATATTTTCAAGTGCATTTTCAATTCGAGCTCAGTATTTTCCTTAATGCTCATGAAAAAAATACTTATTTTTTTGATTTTTTTATAGAGATGAGTTCTTGCAGTATTGTCCAGGCTGGAGTGCAGTGGCTATTCACAGGTGCAGTCATAGCACCCTACAACCTTGAACTCCTGGGCTCAAGCCCAGCCTCCCAAGTAGTTGGGACTACTGGCATGTGCCACTGCATCTGGCGAAAAATATAAATTTTAGGTGGAATTTAAATATTGAGACTTGTTGCAATTAGTCTGACATCTTTGTTTAAGTAGAAGATCAAGATTGTGATTATCACGAATCTGATAAACTTTCATGCATTAACAAAGCAGAATTCCAGTTTATGTTTGCTTGATTGAAGTGCTGTTAACTCTGAGAGGTATTTTTTTAAATAATACATTTATATATGAAATAATCAGAAACTTGGCCAAGTATGATAAGAAAATATATCTTAATATTTTAACATGTTAAAATAGTACTCTATAGAAATTATGTGACTAACTTTATTTTTGCTGTTTTAGATTATATATGAACAAGAAGGAGTATATATTCACTCATCTTGTGGAAAGACCAATGACCAAGACGGCTTGATTTCAGGAATATTACGTGTTTTAGAAAAGGTAAGTTTCTAGTAAATGATTTTATTTAATAATAGTTTATGGTAGTGATTCATCTTTGGAGAATTATCAGAAAGTTTGAATTTCATGTGTAAGATACAATTATGTAATTGAACAGTAATTGTAAATTTAACACCGAAATGATGTAATAGTCAAACACACGCTCCTTGACTTATGATGGGGTTATGTCTTGATAAACCCATCATAAATTGAAGATATTGTTTATCAAAAATGCATTTAATACACCTAACTTACTGGACATCATAGCTTAATTTCCTTAAACGTGCTCAGAACACTTACATTAGCCTACAGTTGGGCAAAATTATCTAACATAAAGCCTGTTTTATAATCAAGTGTTGATTATCTCATGTAATGAATTGAATACTGTGCTGAAAGTGAAAAACAATGTTTCTGTGGTTACCTGAAGTATGATTTCTACTGCATGTGCATTGCTTTTACACCATCCTATTACAAAAAAATCCTGAGTCAAACCATCATGAGTCAGGGACCGTATGTACTTTAGATAAAATGACATGGAATATTCTAAAACTTACGTAGAAGTTGTAGCAATATAAATTTTTCATGATGAAAAGTAGGCAGAATTTGAAAAATCTATGTAACATTTTTGATTTACATATGATGTTAGCATATTTAAAATGTAGATATTTAAGAGGCTGAAATTTTATTTTGGGTTCAGGGAATAAAATAAGAATAACATATTGCTGAATATTAAATATAGTTCATAATTTCTTTCTCTAGGATGCCGAAGTAATAGTGGACTGGAGACCATTGGATGATGCATTAGATTCCTCTAGTATTCTCTATGCTAGAAAGGTATTTAAGAAAAAAATGTGTTACTAAGGGAATGCCATTTAAAAAATAACAGTATTATCCATATATAATTCACATACCATAAAATGCATCCTTTTAAAGCATACAATTCAGTGGTTTTTAGTATATTTACAGAGTTGTGCAGCCATCCACCAGTATCTAATTTTAGAACATTTTCATCACCCTCCAGAACTCTTATCAGCAGTTACCCCTCATTTCACCTACTGTCAGTCACTGGCAGTCACTAATCTACTTTCTGTCTCTAAGGATTTGCCTGTTCTAGACATTTCGTATAAATGGAGTCATGTAATAATGTAGTGTTTTTTTTTGTGACTGGCTTCGTTCACTTTGCATAAGGTTTTCAAAGTTCATCTGTGTTACATAGCATGTATGGTCCTTTTGTTTTTGATGAATAATATTGTGTATACCATTGTATTGTCTAATAGTGTATATATCACAGTTTTATTCATCAATTGATGGACATTTGGGTTGTTTTCACTTTGGGGCTAATAAATATAATGCTGCTGTGAGCATTCATGTGCAGGTTTTTGTGTGAACATGTTTTTATTTCTCTTGAGTGTATACCTAGGAGTAGAATTACTGGGTTTTATAATTGTGTGTTTAACATTTGGGGGAACTGCCAAACTTTTTCAGAGCAGCTGTATAATTTTCTAATCCAGCAGTATATGAGGATTCCAATTTGTCTACATCCTCATCAACACTTGTTATTATCTTTTTAATTTTAGTAAACCTAGTGGATATGAAGTTCTGTTTGTTTCCTAGGGCTACTGTAAACGAATCATCACAAACTGGGTGGCTTAGAACAGTCTTAATTTATTGTCTCTCAGTTCTGGAGACTAGAAGTCAGCAATCAAGGTATTAGGAGGATTGGTTTCTTCTGAGGGCTGTTAGGGAGAATCTGTTTGTTGCCTGTCTGCTAATTTCTAGTAGCCTCAGACATTCCTTGGTTTGTAGATGGTGTCCTCTGTGTGTTTTCACATCATCTTCCATTTGTTCATGTCTATCTCTCTGTTAATCCCCTTTTTATAAGGACATTAGTCATATTGGATTAGGGCCCATCCTGATAATCTCATTTTAACTTGATTACTTGTGTTAAGACCCTATTTCCATTAGGTTAGTGCAAAGGTAATTGAGGTCTTTGACATTGCTTTAATGGCAAAGACCGCAATTACTTTTGCACCAGCCTAACAAATCGAGTCACGTTCTGAGGTAATGGGAGTTAGGATGTTAATTTATCTTTTTGGGAGGGGGCAGCACAATTCAAACCATAACTGAAGTTGTATGTCGTTGTGGTTTTATGTTTTCCTAATGACTAATGATGTTGAACATCTTTTCATGGGATTATTGGCCATGTGGTGTATACACTGTCTTTTGGTATCTGTGGGGTATTGGTTCTATTTGATGTAGCATAGTACTTGGTGCACAACAAATTCGAGTTTTACCTTTTGGAAGTTTGTGGAATTTTTTTTCCTGAATATTTTAGATTCCAGGTTTGAATCCACAGATACAGAACCCATGGCTATGGAGGGCCAACTGTATCTTCTTTGGAGAAATGCCTGTTCTAAATCTTTTGCCCATTTATTTATTTATTTGTTTATTTATTTATATTTACTTTTTTTTTTTTTTTTGAGACAGAGTCTTGCTCTGTCACCCAGGCTGGAGTGCAGTGGTGCGATCTCAGCTCATTGCAACCTCTACCTCCCAGGTTCAAACATTTCTCATGCCTCAGCCTTCCAAGTAGCTGGGATTACAGGTTCCTGCCACCATGCCCAGCTAAGTTTTGTATTTTTAGTAGAGATGGAGTTTCACCATGTTGGCCAGGCTAGTCTCGAACTCCTGACCTGAGGTGATCTGCCCGCCTCTGCCTCCCAAAGTGCTGAGATTACAGGCTTGAGCCACCGTGCCTGTCCTTGCCCATGTAGTTATATGTCTTTTCTTTTATTTTTGAGACAAGGTCTTGCTCTGTTGCCCAGGCTGGAGTGCATGGTGTGATCTCGGCTCACTGCAACCTCCGCCTCCTGGCCCAAGCAATCCACCCACCTCAGCCTCCCAAATAGCTGGAACTACAGGCGCATGCCACCATGCCCGGCTAATTTTTGTATTTTTTGTAGAGACAGGGTTTCAGCATGTTGGCTAGGCTGGTCTCAAACTCCTGAGCTCAAGCAATCTGCCCGCCTTGGCCTCCCAAAGTGCTGGCATTACAGGGTAGTTACTTGTCTTTTTATTGTTGAGTTGTAAGAATTCTTTATATATTCTGGATATAAATTTCTCATCAGATGTGTAATTTGCGGACATTTTTTCCCGTATGGTGGACTGTTTTTTCACTTTCTTTTTGGTATGCTTTGAAGCACAAACGGTTTTAATTTTCATGAAGTCAAGTTTATCTATTTTTTTCTTTTGTTGCCTGTGCTTTTGGCGTGTGATATCCAGGAAACCAGTACCTAACTCAGGATTATGAAGATGTACTGCTGTTCTTCTGAGTTTTATAGTTTTAGCTCTTATATTTAGATTGGTGATTTGTTTTTTTTTCTTTCTTCCTCCCTTTCCCTCCCTTCTCCTCGCTTCCACATCAAGTCTCCATCACCTGAGTAATGTACATTATACCCATTAAGTAATTTCTCATGCATGGTCCATTTTGAGTTAATTTTTGTGTATGATGTAAGATAAGGAATCATTTGAACAGATTTTTTTATTAAATAGTTGTACTTCTAATTCTGTTATGTTTTTGTGCTTTTCATGTGTCTGTTCAATATTTTCTCATAATTTTTTATTAAAGATTTTATTTTTATTTATTTATTTATTTTTGAGGCAGAGTCTCACTCTGTCACCGAGGCTGGAGTGCCGTGGCATGATCTCGGCTCACTGAAATCTCCACCTCCTGGGTTCAAGCGATTTTTCTGCCTCAGCCTCTCGAGTAGCTGGGACTACAGGCGTGCGTCACCACACCTGGCTAATTTTTTGCATTTTTAGGAGAGACGGGGTTTCACCATATTGCTGGTCTCGATCTCCTGACCTCGTGATCTGCCTGCCTCGGCCTCCCAAAGTGCAGGGATTACAGGCGTGAGACACTACACCTAGCCCTAAAGATTTTATTATTTATAAAATACATTCTAATTCAAATTATACATTTTCCTACATAAATTCTGGGTTTTAGAAGGTTTATTATGGAAAACAGAGGTATCTCACTTTTCCACCAAATTTTCCATCTCCCAAGGCAATTATAAACCTTGTAGCTGTTTTTTTGATTAGTTACAGCCCTGTGTCTAAATAACATTCTTCTAACACTGCTATTTTTTTTTCCAATTTACATATGTGTGTTGACTCCTCACTGTGGAAGGTGGGGATTTAGCTCTGTTTTATCTATGAATCACCTTGAAACTCTTGCTCAGTTGTCTACATTTCTTCTCAGAATATTTAAACACATAGATTGTCTTCTAATTTCATTTTCTTAGATACTCTTATCCCAGAGCCTTCTCACAAGCTTATCCTGGACTGATTGCTCTTTTAGTTTGCAGTGCAGCAGCTTTCCTGGGGGTTCTTTTTTGCCTCTTTTCCATATTTTAATCCCTCTGTTTTCTGTATCCCATGCCAACCTCTGTTTTGATTTATTCCTTGTTTTGGTGTAGCTCCAGGGCTTCCTGAGAAAAAGAGTGCATGGGAACAAAAACATTTCTTTGTTTTGTTTTGTTTTGTTTTTGTTTTTAAAGACTTGGCTTTATTCTGAATTGGCCTGGCCGGCCAAGAATTACAGTTTGAAAGTAAATTTTCCCGTGGATTTTTTTTTTTTTGAAGTTTTTTTGTTTTGTTTTTTTTTGAGACAGAGTCTCTCTCTGTCTCCCAGGCTGGAGTGCAGTGGCAGGATCTCCATTCACTGCAACCTCTGCCTCCTGGATTCAAGTGATTCTCTTGCCTCAGCCTCCGGAGTAGCTGGGACTACAGGTGTGCGCCACCACACCCGACTAGTTTTTGTATTTTTAGTAGAGGCAAGGTTTCACCATGTTGGCCAGGCTGGTCTCGAATCCCTGACCTCAAGTGATCTGCCCACCTCAGCCTCCCAAAGTGCGGGAATTACAGACGTGAGCCACTGTGCCTGGCTGTTTTTGAAGTTTTGCCCCAGGTTTTCTACTTTCCTTTATTGATGTTAAGTCTAATGCATTCTAATTCCTGATCCCATGTTATGTGTGTGTGTGTGTTTTTTTTTTTAAACCTCTCTAGAAGTTTTTAATTATTGTCTTTTTGTTTCTAGTTTTATGTTCTGGTTATGTGCCTTTGTGGATTTGTTTTTTTAATACATTGTGCTGGGTACTTGATGAGCTCTTTTAATATGGAAACTTCTGTCTTTTTTTTTTAATTCTGGGAAATATTTTTGATTTATTTTAGTGATGATTTCTTCCCCATTTTCTGTTTTCTTTCTTTCTGGAACTCTACAATTTCTGGACTGGTCCTGTAATTTTAAAATCTTTTCTTTCCTGTTTTTTCTTCCTTCCTTCCTTCCTTCCTTCCTTCCTTCCTTCCTTCCTTCCTTTCTTTCTTTCTGTTTCTTTCTTTCTTATTTATTTGTCTGTACTATTTTCTAGGAAATTCAGTTTTCTATTGCCTTTTTCATTTTTTGCTATAATTTCATTACTAAGACATCTTTCTTGTTCTGAGTGTCCTCGTGTCCCCTTTTAAAGGAATAGCATTAGCATTCTGTTCTTTGTGGTTGTAATATATTTTCTTATTACTGAGGAGTTTAAGGATAGCTTCTTAGATGTTTTTCATCTCCCTATGTAGTCCATTTCCCTTTAGTGACCTTTTGCCCTGCCCCCACCTCATTTCATTTGAACTCTGTTTTCTGTAGATAACTTGTCTTTGATGTTTGTTGCTTATGTAGTGTGGGGCTCATATTTAACAAATTTAAGAGCAGATGCACAACAGTGATTATATTCTCTGTAGGTATGGTTAGGCCTGGTAATAGTGAGACTCTTCCTGGGGTGCATGGCTAAGCTGTTTCCTTGGAGAATCCCTAATGTCAAAGTCCACGTCTTTTTGGGCTAGTAGATTTGACAAGAATCTGCAGATTCCTGCCTGGAAAGGGTAAGCTTGGATGGCAGTATTCTGGCAAATGAGTGGAGAAAAAGGGCTGGGAGTCTTGCCAACTTCTTTGTATAGGTTGACTTTCAATTAATTCTCCTGATTTCAGTATATTATTCCTTTGCTCATTGTGTTTGATTTTTCCTAATTTAGAGATAAATGATGTTTTCCAAAACTCCAGCCTTTTGGACTTAGTTGTCCTGTCTTCAGGTTGACCTTTAATCCTTATTTCCCTGATTATTGGCATGACCTACCAATTTGAGCCTTTTTGTATGCAGAGTTGGTAGGGGGAAGTAGAAGTCAGAGAGAGAGAGAGAGGTGGGGAACAGAGTACTCTTGTAGATGCTTCTTAGCTTTCCTCACTACTGACGATAGGGTTAGGGTTAATAGGGATGGTGGTGAGGGTTTTTTTTTTTTTTTTTTTTTTGGAGGTGTCTCTCTCTTTCATCCAGGCTGGAGTGCAGTGGTGCGATTTCGGCTCACTGCAATCTCCGCCTCCTGAGTTCAAGCGATTCTGGTGCCCCAGCCTCCCAAGTAGCTGGGATTACAGGCACCCCCCACCACTCCCGGCTAATTTTTGTATTTTTAGTAGAGACGGGGTTTTGCCATGTTGTCCAGGCTTGTCTCAAACTCCTGACCTCAAGTGATCTACCTGCCTTGGCCTCCCAAAGTGCTGGGATTACAGGCATGAGCTACTGCACCTGGCCTGAGGGTTGATTTAAAAAAAAAAAACTAGTCAAACAAGAAATGACATTTGAGGAAGGAACTGGAAGAAAAAACAATCTATTTTATAATTTCATTTGTTCAGTTTACCTACTGTTTTTCAGTCTCTTTCTATTTCTTACATCTTAATTTTTCTTGTGCCTTTATAGTTTCTTTTCATTCTTACTAATTTTCCTTTTCCTTTTTAAAAAAGAATTATACTATCGACACATGAATACAATCCTGTTGCAAAAGTTCAAGTAATAGAAAGTTGAAGCCCTGCTTGACTAGAGTCTTTTCCCTTACCTGTCTCTCTCTCTCTCTCTTTTTTTTTTTTTGGAGATGCAGTTTCGCTCTTGTCACCCAGGCTGGAGTGCAATGGCGCAATCTTGGCTCACTGCAACCTCTGACTCCTGGGTTCAAGCTATTCTCCTGCCTCAGCCTCTCGAGTAGCTGGGATTACAGGAATGTACCACCATGTCTGGCTAACTTTTTTGTATTTTTTATAGAGACGGAGTTTTACCATGTTGGCCAGGCTGGTCTGAAACTCCTGACCTCAGGTGATCCACCCGCTTCGGTCTCCCAAAGTGTTGGGATTACAGGTGTGAGCCACCTCGCTCGGCCTCCCTTACCTGTCTCTGTTTAATGTATATCTTTCCAGACTTTTACCTGTATGCATTTTATTTTTATGTATGTATGTGTTTAGAAAGACCTAGTTTGTCCTCCTGTGTCAGTAGTAATGAGCACTGTCATCAGCAGTGTGAGATGGTCCATTTCCTCACGTTGTCTTCCATATTTGATATTATCTTTTTTAATTGAATGGGGCAAAAAATAGAAATCTGTCAACTTGCTTTTCATTGTTACTGAAGTTGGACATCTTTCTATGTTTATTACATTATATTTCTTCTTCTTTGACTTGCCTATTCATACCATTTGCCTGTTTTTCTGTTTTGATATTTGTCTATTTCTAAATAAATTGATAGGAGTTGTTTTGTAATCTGGATATTTTTCTTTTGTCATATATTTTAGAAAAATGTAGTTGTGCTATCTTTAGCTAATATATGGTGTCTTTTGTTGTATAGAAATTAAATTTTTGATTTACTCAAACCATATTGCATTTTAGACTTTTGGTTTTATTATCTTTAAAGATGGAAAATTCTATAGAACTATACCTGTGAATATGTTGCTTTTAGCTAATTTTGATTGCCTGTAAGAAATTATACAACCATTGATGGCTTAAATAGCCACCATTGGGCTCTTTTCTTTAAATAACTAAAAGTTTGGAGGTTGGGAGCTTTTTGCAGTGGTTCTCTTGCTTTTTATTTTATTTTTAGGCAGCATGGTTACATTCAAAGCAGGAAAAAGGAAAAAAAGAATGAGGCTTTTATTATGAAAGCAAAGCCATTTTCAGAGTTGACTTCTGCTTATATTTCATTGGCAACTCTGACTGCAGGGGAGTCTAGTCAAGCTTCTCTTCCTTTTTTTTTTTCATAAAGATGATCAAGAGAGAAAAGTATAGGAAATGGTGTTCAGTTTTCCCACCAGTGATGTCGTCTGCAGCCTGCCTACAAACATTGAAGCTGAGATGATATGGATTGAAATTAAATTTGTTTTAGACTTTAAATATTTTATATGTTATAATTATTTTAGGACTCCAGTTCAGTTGTAGAATGGACTCAGGCCCCAAAAGAAAGAGGTCATCGAGGATCAGAACATCTGAACAGTTACGAAGCAGAATGGGACATGGTTAATACAGTTTCATTTAAAAGGAAACCACATACCAATGGAGGTATGAATTAAATCTTTTGAAATCTTAAACTGATTTGCTACAATATACTAATAAACAAAAATGCAAAGAAGATTCGTGAATGCTCCTCAGTGAGAAGGATGATTAATTTCTTTGGTTAATAGGTATAAATCTCATATTTTAGTTATATTCCCTTTTCATCTCTGTTTTATTGGTTGTGGCTTCAAAAAAGATTTTAAAATACTTGCTCTATTTTATAGTTATTAATGGCAGAAAGTAGAACCACTTTAAAACATTCCTTTGGCTGTCCTTCATGCACATTTTTCTTAATCTAGTAGAATTGTAATAATCATGTTATTTTATCCTAAAGTAACAGGGGGAGGTGGAGTATACCACTAAACCATACCATTCTAATTTCAGCATCTTGCTAGACTCTTCATGGCTCATTGCAGTTTTCCCTTAATATGTGTTGAGTGACTATTCTCCTTTCTACATATATACAATCATGTGCCACATAACAGCATTTCAATGACTGATCGCCTATATGTCAGTAGTCCCATAAGCCCATAAGATTATAATGGAGCTGAAAATTTCCTGTCACGTAGCGACATCATAGTCTTTGTATGGTCACAGTGCAGTGCATCACCTTTTCTACGTTTAGATGTGTTTAGATACACAAATACTTAGCATTGTGTTACAGTTGCCTGTGGTATTCAGTATAGTAATATTGCTATATAGGTTTGTAGCCCAGAATTTCATAAAAGAAAGAAGCTTTACATGAATGAGAAAAGCATAATCTGACAATAAAGATCACTTTATTAGTGGTTCTCAGCCTTGGCTGCACATTGAAATCACCTGGGTAGGTTAGATTTTTAAAAAATACTACCCAAAATCAGACTCTGGAGATATAGCCTGGGCATCTGTGCATTTTAAAAGGTCTTCAGATGACTTTAATATGTGGTCAGAGTTGAGAACTTCTGTGTAGCTGTGTAGCTTAGCAAAAAACGACAGATGTAATCCTGCTTATGGCTTGACCACAGAGTGGACTTACAAAGTGAACAGACTTTATTTTGTAGTTATTAAAAGTTAAAGGCCGGGCGCGGTGGCTCACTCCTGTAATCCCAACACTTTGGGAGGCCAAGGCAGGCGGATCACGAGGTCAGAAGATCGAGATCACCATGGCCAAAATGGTGAAACCCTGTCTCTACTAAAACACAAAAAAATTAGCCGGGCATGGTGGCGCATGCCTGTAAGTCCCAGCTACTGGGGAAGCTGAGGCAGGGGAATCGCTTGAACCTGGGAGGCAGAGGTTGCAGTGAGCCGAGATTGTGCCACTGCACTGCAGCCTGGCAACACAGCAAGACTCTGTCTCAAAAAAAAAAAAAAAAAAAAAAAAAAAAAGTTAGGGAGGCATTTTCTAAGCCCGTGGGTTCATTTCTAAGCTTGAGGGTTTATTTTGAACCCTTAAGCTTAGAAATTCCAGAGGTTTTAAATGTATTTCATTACGAAACTTTCTTATTTTCTAAAAGTTTTTTTCCCCCCAAAGAAAAAGCTTTTGTTTTTCTTACCTTTTACCCTTCTCATTTTTAACTTTGTACTTTTTTCTTTTTTGTGTGAGGCACAAAGCCAATTTGGGACAAACCTTTAAAAATTGACTATCAGACTTATTTAATTTTATATTTCTTAAGAGCATTTTGCTTTATATTTCATAAGAGTTTCTACTGCTACATCCTTTGTTGTTATATACCAGACAAGTTAAATGTTTTGGAAATATTCCTTCCAAGAACATCAGACTGTCTCATGTTTGTTCTAGAGATCCATCCAAATAAAATTTGTCCTTGATGTTAATTCTATTCAAGGCATATAGAGACTTACTGAACTATTCTGCTCTTATAAGAAGAGTAGAGTTGTTTGTTCAGTTCTTCTGCTGTTATATTTAGTATTCTCATGTTAGTGTGTTGGAGATAGTTTTTACATGTATTTGGGAACATAATAAATTCATTAGAACTAATTAATTTTCTTTACCTTTGCTTTGAGTAGAAAGATATTTTGAATTCACTCTTGACTTCCGTTTTCCTTTGTAACCATTTCTATTTCTGGCTAGCTATTTGCAGCAGACTGCTTTGCAGTTTAGTTTTATGTTGACTTGATACTAGGTTGTTAATTCACTTATTCAACAGATATTTCATCTTTGACTACTTACTGTATGCTAGCCACTCTTCTAGCACTGAGGATATGGCTGTGAACAAGATAAAGTTCCTGTTCTCATGAAGCTTTTATTCTAGTGGAGGGCCTAGAATATTTGTCAGGGCTTTAAATTTAAATATTTCTTCGTCAGAGCTTTAAATGTGGAAATGTGTAAGGCATTTTCTTTTGTATGTAATATATGTCTCTTCTGTTAATGAGGGAAAAATCTATGTAAAACCTTTACTCTTGAATATGCACAAACTCCTGAAATTCATATAGCATACATATAGTATTTAATATACTTCATATGATTTTCTTGCATTAATTTAGATAAAATACTCTGTGCAACGAAGAATTTAATTTAAAAAATTGTCTATATGTAGTTTTTTGGGTTTCTTTCTTTTTTTCTTTTTTTTTTTCATTGCTGTTTTTCTGTGAAATATTTTTGGTCTTTGCAGATAAGCCAGCAATATGTATCTGTTCTAGGTAGTCTAAGTACATTCATACTTAAATGATTCATGAATAAGTTGAAATTCTAGAACTGTTCTCACTTAGATATCAGCTTGAAGTGGTCTTATGAGCTCTAAAATATAAATACCAGTGAAACATTATGTAAAGTAGTCAAGTGGGCACATGGCACTTAATCTGGTATATCTTACATGTGAGTTCACTGTCCAAACTGGTGTGAAAGCTGCTGGTCATCCTTCAAATGATACTTGTTTAAGTGTCCATGAAATAATGATGGCGCATGGTTTCCTTCTGTAAGCTGTAGATTTCTTTTTGTGAGTTCAAGAGATCTTATTGGAGATGATTGCAGATAGGACGGTGATACAGCCATGCAGGTCAACACTGATTAATATGTCTTCTGATCTAGTCTTGTAAGCAACTTCCTTCTAAGTAGTTTATCTTTGTGGGACTGGTAGTGTGGGACAGAATTAATAAAGGTCTTGAGTAGCAGGATAGTGTGACACTTCTTAAGAAATAACATTTTAGGAAAGGTTTTTTAAAATTTCAGAGACACGACTTGCTTATGTTGGAGTTAAATTGTTAAAATGGTGTTTTAGATTAGAAGTGAATTATAAGTACTAGCATCATTAGTGAGAATAAATAGTTTTTTCTCTTTCAGTTTTTTATTTAAATAGTTGAGGTTTAAGTTGCTTGTTATCAATTACGATAATGTTCACAAACCTGGAATTTTCGCTTCTATAAAGAGGCCACAAACTCAGAACATGCTGTATTTTACATAACTATAATTTGGTTTGAACTGAGGTCTTAATTTAGTAGACAGTTAATTTAGCAATTGAATGTATTCATTATTTTTGAAGCATTCACAACTTTTTATCTTTTCATCAATTCCTTGCTATACTTTGTTTTTCTGCAAATAAAATGTCTGTATATTCACTCCAGTGTTATTTTTTATATCAGTATGCTTACTTCACTACTAGTGTAGTGTCCTAAAAATAATTACAAAAGGAAATGAAGGAATAAAAGTTTTTGTTTTGTTTTTTGACTCTTCAAGAGAATTAAGCTATTCTTATTTTGGGGGGAGTGGAACACATAAACATTTACTGAGAATTTTCGGTATACTTGGCTTGTACTAGTTAGTTGAAAAGTATTATCTCCTAATTCTTATTAATAGAATTACAATGGGAGGTAAGTATAATTATCTCCATTTTACAGATGACGTAACTGAGGCTCAGAGAAATTCAATTATTTGTCCCAGGTCATTCAGTTAGTAAGATGGTAGTGCTGCAATATGAATCCTGTCCGCCTGCTTGCAAAGCCATGATCAGTTTTTTTGGGCAAAGCTTATATTTTACATAGGAATAACATTTAAAACATTTATATGTGGTAGGATAATTATTTTAAAAATCATTTTTTAAAAGAACATATAAGTAGCCATATCTAATACAGGTGGAAGCCATAATAATATAAGTGCTATACTGATTCCCTGGGTTCAACTAATTTATGTTAGGCAGTCATGGAGAGCACTGTCAGTACCTTTTAAAAAGGTGAACAAAAATATTTTGCCCCACTTTCTTGTTTTTAAGATGCTCCAAGTCATAGAAATGGGAAAAGCAAATGGTCATTCCTGTTCAGTTTGACAGACCTGAAATCAATCAAGCAAAACAAAGAGGGTATGGGCTGGTCCTATTTGGTATTCTGTCTAAAGGATGACGTCGTTCTCCCTGCTCTACACTTTCATCAAGGAGATAGCAAACTACTGATTGAATCTCTTGAAAAATATGTGGTATTGTGTGAGTAAGTATCATATTATTTTCTACTTATTGAAACCAGATCATTGTATTAATCCCAAAGCAAACTATTTTTACTTGACCTTGGGCATCAGTGACCTATTTGCATATGAGGACATGAACAGCTTAGTTTTTTCTGGGATATTGATTTCTTTGGAACAATGACTGAATAATATTGTGTTATTTTAGTAATTTGAATCTGAGACTTACCACCTAATTACTGTTACAAAGAAAAGGGTAGTTTAATATTTTTTATACATTTAAATGAATGATGATGCATTAGTAATTTATGGCCTATGTGTTTACCTAATTTACCCTTTATTATGTATTTTCTATTAAATATACAATTTTACTTGTGATGTTGCAACTTTAAGTCAGGCAAGTCCTAAGTCCTTTATAAAATTATTTCTCAGTTGGAAGACAAGGCCTTACCACTTTCCAAAAATCTTGTCTCTCATTTAGTTACCTGTGTGCATCTGTACACACACATGCTTCCTCACTGTTACTCTCAGCAAATATTTTTTGGGTATCTGTTACATCCCAACACTGTGGTAGTTGCTTGATATTTAGTAGTGAATAAAACAGGGGTGTTCCTGGGAATTAGAGAATTCATAGTCTTGTGAAGGATGTCAACAAGTAAAATGGCAATTAAAACTGAAGGACTAAGATGAAGAAGTGTAAGCCGCTTTGGGAGTTCCTGGGAAGGAATGAGGGGCACTTAATTCAGACTGGGAGTAGGGATCAAGGAAGACTTCCTGGAGGAAGAAGCATCTAAGTAGAGACCTGAAAAATGAGTGACCACTATAAGGAACGGGAAGGAGATATTTAGAGGGAAGGATGTTTTAGATGAAGGGAAGAGTACAAACATGATGTAATCACACAACAAATCAATTTAGTATTACAGGTCTGCGAAGTATGAGGAGGGGAGGGTGATACAGTTAAAGATGAGGCCAAAGAGCTGAGTAAAGTCCAAAGCACAAAGCATCTTTTAAGTCATTTTAGCAGGTTCTTCCAGTTATCCAGGTGAGATTAAAGTGGCCTGAACTGGGATAGTGACAGGAAAGATGGAAGTATTGGAGTATTTAGAATTAGATTTTGTGATGGATTGGATATATGGAGGTAAGAAGGGAGAAGTTGAGGTTTTGGGCTTGGGGGAACTGCAGGGAATGATTGCTAACCTTCCTTCCTTCCTTCCTTTCCTTCCTTCCATGCAGTGGTGCGATCTTGGCTCACTGCAACCTCTGCCTCGTGGGTTCAGACAGTTCTTCTACCTTAGCCTCCTGAGTAGCTGGGATTACAGGCGTGCGCCACCACGGTTGGCTAATTTTTGTATTTTTTAGTAGAGACAGGGTTTCACCATATTGGCCAGGCTGGTCTCGAACCCCTGACCTCAGGTTATCTGCCTGCTTCGGCCTCCCGAAGTGCTAGGATTACAGGCTTGAGCCACTGCGCCTGGCTGCTAACTTCATTTATAATGTCCTCACTTTATAGTAGAATTTAACACCTTGCCTAAATTTAGATTACATAAGGCTTGCCTAAATTTAGATTACATAAGGCTAGAAGTGATACAAAAACTGGAAGATTCTCGACTGTGTATTTTCTGGCATGAGATTCTCCCCTGCCATGTTAATCACCTCTGGCTGGCAACAGGCAAGCTGTTCAGTGCCAGTAAGTGTAAGAAAGTCAGACCTGCTTGATGGTGGTGGTATGTGGATTGTGGATCTTGGATCTCGAAGTGAGAACCTGTGATAGGTTACCATTGAGAGGATGAGTAGATTTCAGGAGAGACAGTATCATGATTGGAATAGAAAATTATGGTTATTTAGTAGCAGGCATTAAAGAGTTGGGAGTTTTAGCACCATAGTAAGCTCAGTATCGGTGTTGCAATGTAACTCACAAATGAGATCATTTGGTCTAAGACTGTTGATTAAAGCATAATATCTAGGATGAGGGAGGTGGTAGCTCCTCTCTCCTTTTTACTGATTATATTTTGGAGAAGTAGGCTTGAACTGCAAGTAGTAAACACTGCATTTTAAATGTGCTAGAATACCTATTCTATAGGTAGGAGATAGCAAACTACTGACTGAATCTCTTGAAAAATATGTGGTATTGTGTGAGTAAGTATCATATTATTTTCTACTTATTGAAACCGGATCATTGTATTAATCCCAAAGCAAACTATTTTTACTTGACTACTATTTTTACTTGATCAACTATCAAGTTGATCAACTACTATTTTTACTTGATCAACCATCAACTATTTTTACTTGATTACAGAATAGAAAATACTATTCTGTATTGAAGAGATAACCAGTGTAAGGAAGGGGATCAAAATGGTCCTATGAAAAATATTTCATTGAAGGATGTGGTTTAACTTGAAGAAGAGAAATTTCAATGCAACATTAAATAAAATCCAAACTTCTTCACTGTCATCAACAAGGGCCTGCCCTATCTTAGCTCTGTTTATCTCTTAAAACTCATCTCATGCCATTGTCTTTTCCATTCTACTCATGCAGATTTCTTTCAGTTCCTGAAACCCCCTAAACTCTTTCTTGTCTTAAGGTCCTTTATGCATACTGTTTTTTCTACTTGGAATATTTTCCTCTCTTTCTGATCCCTGAGGTCTCCATTTAATGTCACTTCCTCAGAGGGACTTATGCCCTCTTTCCCCATCTAATGTAGTTTTCCTATCTCTGCTCCTCACTATCTAATTTTCTTGTTTGCTTCCTTCATGGCATCTAACAGCATACAATAATTTGGTCTATTCTTTTGTGTTTTACTCTAGAATGTACACTTCTGAAGGATAGGGATTGTATCTATCTTGTTTCCATATTCTTCCTAGTTCCTAGCTACAGTTTCTGGTACATAATAAATGTGCAATAAATATTAGTTGAATGAATAAATGGCATGATGATTATCAATTTGACAAATAATTTTTGAAAGGTTATTGTGAGAAACAGATTGGAGATTTGCTTTATGTGACTCCAGAAAGAAATTAGAAGACAGGTTTTAGCTCAGGAGGTAGAGTTTCCTATCATGGATGGGTTCAAGGATAGTCTTGATAACCACTTAAGCAGTTAATAGGGGTATATGTATCTTGAATGTGTGTTGTTCATGTTTTCGTGAGAGTAGCAAGTGAAAGCTTGTTTCCTTTTCTAAATTTGTAAACAAATGAGAAGTATGAGAATCAGATATGGGGATGGGCACACTGGCCTATGCCTGTAATCCCAGCATTTTGGGAGGCTGAGGTGGGCGGATCACTTGAGGTCAGGAGTTCAAGACCAGCCTCGCCAACATGGTGAAACCCCGTCTCTACTACAGATACAAAAAAGCCAGCTGTAATCCCAGCTACTCGGGAGGCTGAGGCAGGAATATGGCTTGAACCTAGGAGGCAGAGGTTGCAGTCAGCTGAGATCATGTCATTGCACTCCATCCAGCCTAGGCGACAGAGTGAGACTTTACCTAAAAAAAAAAAAAAAAGAATCAGAGATGGTGATGAAAATACTGTTATTAGAGGGGTTTAGACATATGACATTATAATAATTCACCCCAGATTAGTTTTGAACTAAACTGGCTGTTGTTACTTCTTGACACCTACAGGCTTTCCTAATGAGGACAGGCCACTGAGGATGTGAATGAGAGCAGAATGAAAGCACTTTCTCTGTTGATAGGCAGATCTAAGAGAGAGGGAAAGAGAGAGAGCTTGGAAGGAATTATGCCAAGCATGCACCCTACTCTTTCTCAATCTCAGCACTTAAGTCCCTGGGAAGGAGAGTTTCTTTAGAAGTGCTTATTTCCTTTTGGAAATGTGAAGCCATGGAATGGTGTTCCTTATACATGTTTCTTTTTTTTTTTTTTTTTTTTCATTTAATTCAAGTATATTTTTGAATGCCTACTGTGTCTTAGATGCAGTAGTGCTATTTTCTGGAAAGAAAGCAGTAATCAAAAAAGACATGGCCCCTGCCTTAAGTTGCAGCTATAATAAGTGCCGTGAATAAGACATATGGCAATATAAAAGTATATTAGGATAATATGTAAGTTTTCCATGTGTATGAGTGATTGAAACTCTAAGAGAGAATGAAATCAACTAAGGGGAGCATAGTTGGAGGAGATGTGAGCCTAAGTGATTAATTGCACCCTTTAATAATCTGGTAAAAGAGAAAAAGCTTTGTACACTTTGTTCTCTTCTCATTAGGCTTAATCATTAAGTTTTTAGTGAACCAGGATGTGGCTGCTCTTCTTGGGGAAGGAGATAGTGTCTAAAGTGACTACTTCAAAAGCTGTTCTTCTAATATCAGCCACTGCTTTGTGTATTCTCCTGTGACACTGGGAGGGCAGTTTACGTTTTGACCCATGAATGGTCTGAAATGTGTAAAAACAGTGCATCAAATATTTTATCTCCAAGGCCCCTCCATACTCTAGGCTGAAAATAAGTGCTCCCTCCCTATTCTCCTTCCTGTCACAAATTATGCCCAAATATATTATGCCAAGTGCTCCCTCCCTATTCTCCTTCCTGTCACAAATTATGCCCAAATGTATTATGCCATGTAGCTCACCATAGATTTTATAGACTCCAAGTAGTAGAATAAAGCTATTCCAAGTAGTAGAATAAAGCTATTCCAAGTAAATATTCACCAGTATTTAAAAAGTCCCAAATTTATATAAGCCATCCCCCACTGTCAGATTTTTTGTTTTAACTTTTATTTTAGGTTCAGGGGTATATGTGCAGGTTTGTTATGTAGGTAAACTGCATGTCACGGGGTTTTGGTGTACAAATAATTCTGTCACACAGGTAATAAGTATAGTATCTGATAGGTAGTTTTTCTGATCCTCTCCCTCCTCCCACTTTCCACCCTCAAGTAGGCTCTGGTGTCTGTTGTTCCTCTCTTTGTGTCCATGTGTTGTTTGTTGTTTAGCTCCCGCTTATAAGTGAGAACATGTAGTATTTGACTTTCTGTTCCTGCATTAGTTTGCTTTAGGAAAATAGCCTCCAGCTTCATCCATGTTGCTGCCAAGGACATGGTCTCATTCTTTTTATGGCTGCGTAGTATTCCATGGTGTATATATACCACATTGTCTTTATCCAGCCTACCACTGATGGGCGTTTATGTGTATTTCATGCCTTTGCTATTGTGAATTACTTCTTAAGGAGAAATTTAAAGGCTCTTGTTCTTGTTAGTTAAGATTCAAATAAGTGGAATTCCCAAATTTTTAAGTTAAAGTTCAAATAAATGAAAATTTCTAAATATTATACCCAATTTTTATTCTACTAGGTGTCAGCCCGGGGGGGTCTCATTTCCTGTCCCTGGAGCAGTTATCCTAAGTAAAACGATGTTTCCAGAGTCTTATTTCTATGATCAAAGATTGTTTTAGAGACCACGAAGAAGAGTAGTCAAGGAAATCTTGGTTTCAGCCTCGTTGGGATGCCAGTGGTCACCCCTCCTGTCTTCTTTTGAGTTCAAAACCAAGAGAATTAGATCAGATAACTTTTTTTTTTTTGATTAAGTTAAGTTGAGGAGTGTGGCTTGCATTTGTGGCCATGTTGTCTTCCCAATCTACTTCCTAGTGAATTAAGTTTGTCTTCATAAAGAGCTGACCTTCCTTTTACAGGAGCAGGGCCTTACCGTATGGATGAGCAGAGATTGCTAGTAATCTAGGAATGGGCAACCTAGATGGCTCACAAGCGCCAGGAAGAGGCTCTGTTAGGCTAGTCATGTGTAGTTCCTTCTTTCAGTCCCAACAACCCGATCTAGTCAGTGCAACATAGGTCATCTTGACGCTTAATATTTTTCAGATAGTTTTCTTATTTACCAGGAAAACAAATTGTCATATTTGTTCATGTTTGTGTTCTTTGATTTATCATCATTTAAAATATGATATTCACTTGGATAAAAGAATCAGCTACAAATACATTTTTCTTACCTTTCTGAAACCAAGTTGGTTGCTAAGATATGAATGAGACCTGTTGATTCCATTAAGTTATTTTGTATATTGGGCCATTTTTACATTGATATGCAAATATCCAAGCAGTAAAATATTCCCTTAAAAAGCCAGATTTGTTGTATCATCAAACAGCACCAACCATTTAAAAGATTAGGTTCTAGATGTAAAATTTTGTTATTGTACCTTTCTATCTTTTATTCCCAGTTTTGATTGATAATCTCTGCAATGCTGTTTATTTCTTTAGCCTTACATATTGGTCATTCTCAATAGAAATATAAAATAGTTACTGCTACATTTGGGTATACAAGCATTGTTCAGTTTATAATTTCTGAGTTTATTATGAGGTCTTTGGGACAGGCTCACACCAAAGCCTGGGATATACTTCAGAATTTTCAGGAGATATGCTTCTATAGTTGTGATACTAGACTATAGTTTTCTTCAAATTGTTTAGCAGGCTGTAATAGAATTGCTGGGTTAGCATCATTAAAAGTTCATCTTACTGCTGCAATGAGTTTGAAAGTCTTGAATAATGTTAGCATGAGAGATCAACTTCCCAGAATATATATTTATAGATTAAATCAGTGTGGTGACCCAGCAGGTGGAAACATTCTGGTAATATTTTGGAATACCAGTCTTCCTTATGGTGAGCTCTGCAATTACCTAGCGGTGTAACAGTATACTACTTGTCCCTTGACTGATGTACTTTTTAAGTGTTTTGTTGATTTCCTTTGGAGCAGTCAGGTCTTTAATTTCTTCATATCTTCCCTCCTTCTTAGAGCTTCCTCCACCCCCATCACACAACAATAGTTATGAGAAAAGAAAAGAAGGAATTTCTTTTTAAAAAATATTTGTGGTTGCTTGTTGGTAAGGCAGTCATTTCATCTTCTGATCTCCAGTTTAGTGGCCACTGTTTAAGATATGGAGCCATAGAGTTATCTGAGCCCAGATAGCTGAAAGTTGCCTATTTGTTCCTCTTTTATGTGTATAGGCAGTGGTTTGACTTTCATGAGCATTTTTTATTTGGGTTTTAAAGAAATAATTTGACTTAATTTATTGTTAGAAACAAAATGATGGCAGTGCCAGCAGCACTGTGCTAGGAATAAAATTTTGTTTCTTTATTAGCTACTTTTCTTTTCTGATGCTACATTTCAAAGTCCATCATTTAAAAAATGCCTTGTGAGAGAATCTGTAAGTCAGCCTATTAATTATCACCCCTCAAAATATTCAGAAAAGTAAATGTTTTAAAATGTATTTTTTTCCCCTCCTATATCAAATGACTCAACCTCAGCCCCTTTTGAAAGGCCAAGGGGCTTATTAGCTGCTATTGTATATGCAGATCGAGTGCTGTTCCTGACTGTGTAAGAATATAAGATCCTGTTTTGGATTTCATATCCACTCTAGCATTACTGTTACATCCTGTTATGTTAGAATTGAGAAGAGATAACTGTTATTAAAGATCTTATCTCAAACATTTATAATAAACAGGAGGTGTATAGCAGCAAAATAACACATTTAATTTTTATTTTAAACAGAAAATTTGTAGATTTATTAGAACCGACTAAGTCATAAAACTCACTAAATAGAAAAAAGACTGGATAATTTGTCAGATGACTAGAAATTAGATGTCTGTTTTGAAAACATTTTGTTAAATTCTGTCATTACTAAGAAATGTGAAGAGACTTGCTTCTAGAGTTTAATAAGCAAGAACTAAAAACATAGTATTACCCAACCATTCATAATAATCTTGTTAAAATATGTTCATATGTGTGTGTTTGTAATTATGGTTAGCATGATTAATGATCTTTATCAAATAACTAATATAGCTTACATTTTTAACATCTTATATTGCAGTATTACTAAGCTGTGAATGAAGGTGGAAATGATTTCAAAATAGGACATATTTTCTGTATGTAAATATTATATACTGATGACTCCTAATGCCTGTTTTGGCTTTCTTTAATTTTTATGATAATAAAGCCAGCTATCTTGTAATGGTTTTCTACTATAATTCTAGAGAAGAATTTAGGTTCATTCCAGTTTAATCCTTTTGGCTTTACCTGGAATAAAAATACACTTTATATTTGTTTTATTTATGTTATATACAGTGTATTTAGTATTTGTTAATTTTGTATTTTATGTTTCATGTAGTTTTGAAGCTCCTTTAAAATAGTTACTAAATATTTGCTAATGTATTAATGGAAAACTGTTAAAATATTTTGGGGTTTTTTTTTTTTTTGGTAAGGAACATTCGTGTTAGTAATTGTTCATGTAGTAATTGATACAGTGTGTTAGTATTTTCTGCAAATCCTCTTTTTTATTATAGATCTCCACAGGATAAAAGAACACTTCTTGTGAATTGTCAGAGTAAGAGTCTTTCACAGTCTTTTGAAAATCTTCTTGATGAGCCAGCATATGGTTTAATACAAGTATGTTTCTTAAATCTATCCTGTATTATTCTGACTGCATTATTTTATATACCCCGTACTTCTCATCTTCTCAGAGAGTATGCAAAATGAGACAGGTACATATATATACATAGATGTGTGTGTGTGTGTGTGTAATCTTTTTGGAACTATTCTCTAATTTTACAGAAACAATAATAAGTTTTCATGTTATTTGCAAGACTCAGAGGCTTCCTTGGTTCTTAGTTACTCATAAGGCAATTTCTCAGTTTATTATAATACTAAAATTAGACATCAGTAGATTTGTATCATAACTTTTATTGATTAGGCCAGGGATCACAGAGTAGGCCAGTTTGAATTCATTAATGATCAGTTTAGGCAAAAATCTGGTTTGAATTTAAGTAGATTGTTTTGACGTCATGACAATCTTATTCCCCTAAGAATATTTGAGTACTGTTCTTACATTTGGCTAAAAATGTGCACTTAATAATAGGCAGAAGTAAATTTAATTATCACTCAGATGACTATGTAAAGTAATGAGATGGTTTATTCATTTATTTATTTATTCACTTATTCATTTAACAAATATGTGAGTGCTTGCTGTGTCCCAGCTATTCTTTTCCTGGTTTTGAAGATGTAAAGATTAATAAGATATAGAGGGAACTTTTTAGGAAAGAGGATGAGAGAGAGAACTAAACACTGTTTAAAATGGACAATAAAAGGATAATTTTACTTATTGTGAAAAGAATTATTTAATAAATAACTGTTTTTGCTAAATATGAATGAGCAAATAGTTTGGGCTTCAGAAGTTACCCTGGTACTTAACAGTAGAAAAACCTTTTGCTGTTTTCCAGGGTAGCACTGTCCCAGAATAAATTATTCTTGTTGGCATGATTTACTATTCATATAATTAGATTAAAATGTCAACTAATATTTAAATATGAGTTTTTAAATTTAGCCATCAAATATTTTGTGTCAGAATAGCATGGTGGTACACACTTCAAGAAATATTTTTTTTGTATGAAGGCAGGACTGCTAGACAGAAGAAAGCTGTTGTGGGCCATTCACCACTGGAAAGTAAGCACTGCGTATGTTTTCTGATGTATGCAGATTGAGTGAAGCCTGCAAATCGTTTGTTTATCTGCAATTCAATCAGTAGCATTAACTTGTCATTTATTATGCTATTTTAACCAAATGAAATGATTGGCTTAGAAAATTTAAATTTTTCTTCCAAGAAAGAAAATACAAATTTAAGATAATCCTAGAACCCTCTGTTTTAGTCCTGATTTCTTTTCTTTTAAAAAGCTTTGCTTTTTTGCTCATGATGGAGTATTCGTTTTTCTTTATTTGAATTAATAATGCTAATATTTTTCTTTCTACTGCATAGAAAATTAAAAAGGACCCTTATACGGCAACTATGATAGGATTTTCCAAAGTCACAAACTACATTTTTGACAGTTTGAGAGGCAGCGATCCCTCTACACATCAACGACCACCTTCAGAAATGGCAGATTTTCTTAGTGATGCTATTCCAGGTCTAAAGATAAATCAACAAGAAGAACCAGGATTTGAAGTCATCACAAGAGTGAGTAAAGATTAGTATTAATATAGCTCTTATATTTTAACAGGAGAACATGTACTATAGAAATAGAAACTTAATTTTGGTGATATCTGCTTCTTTCCATAATCTGTTCTTAACAACTTTTTGCTAGTATATCTGACAATGAGTGCTTGTCCTGCCACTAAGTTCTTCATTTGTTCTCTATCTTATACTCTTTCTTGATTAATGTTGGATCTCTCTTCTTTGATTACCTTTTGGTAATGAAGTTTGTTTCATTGGGTGCATAGCAGAGTGAGGAGCGAACCTTTCCTATTACCTCTTAGTTCTGTTCCTTACTTGCATGTTTTCTCATAGGCATCAGAGACAGCTAGTCAGGATACTACTTTTAGGGCTTTTATTCTCATGTAATGCTTCCTTTTTTAAGTAAGATGGGTTTTGGCCTGAATTATGGCAGATCTTTATATGTGCTTAGTAAGATTTAAATTTGCTACAATTCTAGGCTTGTACATAGTTAGAAAACTATAAATATCTAAATTTTAGTGCTTAATTAAAGGGTTTATCTTGCAAATACTAATTTAAAATTACCAACATCTGTTAATTGAATAAAACACTATAGAAAATGCCGAGTGAAGCTAGTGGGTCATGAATCAATTCTGAGAAATACAAACTTTAGAAGAAAAGCTAATTTTTAGAATATGATTAATGGAATAATTATATATTCTCTCTTTTTAAATAATACAGCATATCATTTGGTTTGAAGGTTTCTTACAGAATTTACATGTTGAATGTTCTATACTTACATAATTGAACCCAAAATAGTAAAGAACTTTCTTTTAATAACAAATATTTTAGTCTGTGGGGTTTTCTGTTTCTGAATTTATAACCCAGTTTGTTGTGTGTTTAGTAGAAGGGAAATACATGTAATGCTAACTATTATAGTTAAACTAAACATGGGAAAATAAGGAACAATCTTAAAAGTATTAGAAGTCATGTCTGAAAAACAGTATTTTAAATTTAGTTTCTATATGCCTTTATTTCATTTCACTGGTTAAATATGTACTTGTTATTGCTTAATCTTATTTTTAGATTGATTTGGGGGAACGCCCTGTTGTTCAAAGGAGAGAACCAGTATCACTGGAAGAATGGACTAAGAACATTGATTCTGAAGGAAGAATTTTAAATGTAGATAATATGAAGCAGATGATATTTAGAGGGGTAATTTAAACACTCTAATATGGCTTGTCTTATAAACTCCTAGTATTTAGGGGTTTTGTTGTTATCGTTACTGTTTTGGTGTGTTTTTTTTGTTGTTGGTTTTTTTTTTTTTGGTGGGGGAAGTAGGGAGGAATGAACTCTGTTATTTCTTTGATGAATGATGCCTTAAAATTCCTGGATTGAGTGGGACAGAGTGAGGTGCTTATGATGTTCCTGGGGGTTGGGTAGAGGGATACCCTTAACTCTGGGGGAAGAATTCTTCCGTACTTGAAGTTCTGTGGGTTTTGTGAAGGAGGCCTGCATTCCAGTGGCATTTGCCTTATTCTGTAAGATTGGGCTTAGACTCACCAGTCACACTGTCTGTCTGCTGTAGTCTACTGTATTCTGTGCACTGTTTAAACTTTCTGGCAGCTGCTTACATCTTTTGGATCTAGAAGTAAAAAACAAGATGATATTCACTGAATTGAACTATTTACATATATGAAACTACCTCTTAAAGATTAGTTTTCCTTTTTATATGCAAGTTTTGTGAACTTACAGTATTACATTCTTTTTCATTCATGTATTTAATATGTATGCTTTCTTCAGGGACTTAGTCATGCATTGAGAAAGCAAGCATGGAAATTTCTTCTGGGTTATTTTCCCTGGGACAGTACCAAGGAGGAAAGAACCCAATTACAAAAGCAAAAAACGTAAGTAATGGTCTTTCGTACATTTATCAAAGAGATTCAAGTAACCCACTCATACAAATTAGTATAGGGTTTCTAGATGAGGATTTGGAATAGACTGGGGAATGGAAAAACAACTTCATTTTTATGTTTTAACTTAAAAATTATGAGCATTCTAATTATTTTAAATCAGAAACTTAACTAGAAGCACCTCGTTGCATTTATTTTTGTGAATATGTAAAAAGAAGATAAACATATTCCCTTATATAAGCCTTGTACAAGCCTTTTGCATACTTGAAAGATAACTACGTAGACATACACTTAAAAACATCTCTCATTCATCTTGATTCATTTTTATAATTCATTATGAAATTATAAATGGCTCATAAGAAATATATTTGCTATTTAGATTAATTACCTTTAAGTTACTTTTCTGATACTCTTATAATGGATCCTTCATTCTTTTTGGAAGAGTATTTCTATTTTAAGTTATTCCTCAGACTTGAAAGGAAACACAGACCAACTTTCCAGGTACAACTTCTTGTTCTCAGTTGTCAGTCTAGCCTTTGATTTAAAGCTATTTTCAGTCATTATGTGCATATTTAAGTTATCTGACAGTCTTCTCTTTTCAGCATGTTTACCAGTTCTTCTAAGACATTTTTACATTAACTAGTTTCTGCAATAAACTGCTTGGAAATGGAACTATAGTGTCACATTTTTAAAAAAAAAAGTCACTTAGATTTGTATTTACAATTATTTGGAAACTTTAGTGGTTAAAATATTTCATGACTAGAATACTTTTAGAGATGATTTTAAGGATGAGATAAATGTTTTTGTAAAAGAATACCTAAAATTATTCTAGTAGTTGAACAAAGTTTATCACATAAACTTTGTGATATTTATCGGTTATTTTTTTCTTTTGTTTTCACTTATTTGTCATAACTTTAAACATTTTGCTATTGTTTTTATAAACTTACATTCCACTAGCATCATAAATGCTTTGATATACTGTTTATAGAAAAACCCAATTAAACAATGTTAAAAATAAAGTTTTCAAATAGCTTTCTTTGGTGTCAAATTGTTTTCTATAGTGATGAATACTTCAGAATGAAACTGCAGTGGAAATCCATCAGCCAGGAACAAGAGAAAAGAAATTCGAGGTTAAGAGATTATAGAAGTCTTATCGGTAATTTTTTCTTAACAACTTTGGAAATGCAAGGGGGGATTACATTGAAATCTTGATAAGAGTAAAGAAGTGAAGATACATGGTAATAGCACTAGGGCTCAAAAGAGAAATCAGAATAGGAAAGTACATTGCAGTGTGTGTTTAATGTTCTTTGTTGTTCCTCTTCCAGTAGGCATATTAATTCAGTAAGTTTATTTATAAGTGTTGATATATTTAATTTTCAGTTCCAAAGTATGAATTTCTAAAAAAGATTGTTTACCTTTATTTGCTTGTTGAATTAATTTCATTTTTAAAAAACTTTATTTTCTTTTTTATTATGAAAGTCTGTTTATTGTAGAAAAATTAACTGTAGATGAGCAAAAAGAGGTAAATAGAAATTATTTTTGTTTCTGTCACCCAGAGATAATTATGGTTAATAGGTATTGGTTTATATCCCTTCAGAACTTCTTTAAATATACATATATTTCATTTTTAAAATTAAATAAATGACTCCAGATATAAAATTTAGTATTTGAAAATAGAGTATTTACCTGGGGATAACTATTCTCTAAAACACAGAGATGCTTGATAGAATTTTATCATAAAAGCATTAGTTGCATTTCATAATCTCCATTTACAAATGAGAAACTGAAGCATGGAGAACATAAATGACCTGTCCAAGGTCACATGGTTTAAATAAGTGCAGAGCCCAGTTTAATGTTCTTATTACACTGTCTCTGTTAGGATAGCATTGGATAGTACTGGAACTTAGTTTTGAAATTCCTATATTGTATCTGGATTTGTATATCCGTGGTTTCATAAAGAATGATAGAGGGATTTGTTACTGCTGTTAACACCCTCCCATGAAAGAAATAATTTTTAAAATTATATTTAGAAAGCCCAACATAACAGGCTGATTTGTACCGTTTGTGGACATGAAAACAAGATCTTTTTGGCAGTGATACTTTTGATCCAAAAAGAATTTATTTTTCTGAAATGTAAATTATACCAGAATAAACTTTGTCCTTTCTCTGATTAAGGCGAAAGTTTGGGAGTCCTGAGTTTTGGAGTTATCTAAAGTTTCTAACTGAAGCTTCTTGATATTTTCAGTTTCAGTAGGAAAAACAATAAGGGATTCTGGTGTTTTACTCCTGCTTGAGCATAAAATATTCGAACTGGAAGGGAAGTTAGAGGTCAACTAAACCTGTATTTTAAGCCTCTTCTTTCTGCATGCCATATCCTCTTCCCTTTATATCAAGGATCAATGTTGATGTCTCTGATATTCTCAACCTTTCATGTCCTTTTCTGATCCTTTCCAGGAGACTGGTAGGAAAATTTAGATATTTAAAGTCCCCATAATGTAATGTGAATTGAGACATACTGTAGCCTACTTTGTTCATTTTTAGCAGATAAAGTTGAAGCCCAGAAAGGTTAGTCAGTTGTCTTAAGCCATCTATCTCGTTAGTTTTATAGCTCAGACTCATTCATACTCAGATCTAATTTTAAGTGGCCTTTCAGCTATACCATGCTTTCTGCCAGTAGAAGTGTATAAAATAAGTTAGTTTTAAAGCATTCTTTTTCTATAATGCTTTTTCCCAAATGTATTTTGAGAATGCTCATCAAAAGCTTTTTGGGTGGTATAAATTTACTTTTATTAAAAACAAAACTACGCAGTAAGCTTTAGGTATTGCATACATGCCAATAAGTTGGATTTTACTTTAAGTATGATGAGAATCTATTGGAGCATTTTAAGGAAGAGTATTTTATTTATATTTTAAAATCATTTTTACTGCTTTGTGGAAATTCAGTCAAAGTAAGAGTAGGAATAGGGAGACCAGTTAGTGGAAAGTAGAAGTTCAGGCAATAAATGGTAGTAGAGGAGGTAAAAAGAAGTAGGTGAGCCCTGCCATGGTGGCTCACACCTGTATTTGGGAGGCTGAGGTGGGAGGATCACTTGAGCCTATAGGGTTGAGGCCACAGTGAGCTGCGATTGTGCCACCACACTCCGGCCTGGGTGACAGAGCGAGACCCCTTCTCAAACAAAACAAAACAAAACAAAAAAAATTAGGTGGATTCAAGTTATATTTTGGTGATAGAGTTGATAAGACTTTCTGATATATTAAATATGGGGTGTGAAGGGGAAAGAGAAATAAAAAATAGGACTCAGTTTCTGACTAGAAAATGGGCAGTTAGTGATACCCCTTATGGAGATGAGAAATGGGGTATGGTGAAATTGAATTAAGTGTTAAGGTATATGTACCTTAAGGTGAAATATACAAATGGAATGTCAAGTAGGTAATTGAATAGTCTGGACTAGTCTGGCAGGAGATAGAAGTTTGGGTATTATCAGTATAAATATCCATGGAAACATGTGCCACCTAGTGGAAAAAGAGACTGTTAAGAAGGCTCAGGAATCCCAGTTTTTAAAGCAGTGGTTTTTAACTTTGGCAACACATTAACCCATTTATGCCGAGTGTTCCATTATTGGAACACTAAGCTTGTGGGAGTTATTTGTATCCTGCTGCTCAAGGTCATCTCCAAGGTCTGATTTTTCACAGACAAAAATTCGCAACCTCTGGCATAAATGGGTTTAAATCACCAAGGGATATTTCTGAAAACCAAATTGATTATTTCAAGCATTCATACACTCATTCATTCTTTCAATAAGTTATTACTTAGTGCCTATTATGTACTAGGCTCTCCTCTAGGCATTAGGGATCCATCACTGCACAAAACAGGCAAAATTCTTGCCCTAAAGGAGTTTTCATTCCTGTGGAAGAACAGACAGTAAACAAGTTAAGTAAGTAACATATGTGGTATGTTAGTGATACATGCCAAATAGAAAAATAAGGCAAGGAAAAGGGTTAGGATGTTTGTGTGCAATGTTGCCATTTTAACTTGGGCAAGCAGAGACAGCTTTTAGTGGGAAAGTGATATTTGAATAGAAACTTGAAAAAGGGAGGGGGTTCTCTTACCACTCCTGTTCAGTGTAGTATTGGAAGCCCAAGCCAGAGCAATCAGGCAAGAGAAAGAAATAATGGGCATCCAGATGGGAAGAGAGGAAGAGCAACTGCTTGATATAAAGGGAAGAGAATATGGCATATGGATATTGCTGGGTTTTTTGTCTTTCAAGAGACAGATTCTTGCTTGTCACCCAGGCTGGAGTGCAGTGGCACAATCATAATTCACTGCAGCTGGGCTCAAAGGATACTCCAGCCTCAGCCTCCCAAGTAGCTGGGGCTGCATGCACGCACCATCACACCCGGCTAATTTTTAAATTTTTTTGTACAAATAGGGTCTCACTATGTTTCCCAGGCTGGTCTCCAACTCCTGGCCTCAAGCAATTCTCCCATCTCAGTGTTGCAAAGCATTGGGATTATAAATATGAGCCACTGTGCCCAGCCAATATTGCTGTTTTTTTTTGTTTTTGTTTTTTACTAAGATGGGAAAAACTGTTAGAGAAGAAAGTCTGGAAGGGAATATTTAGAATTCAGTTTTTAGACTTTAATTTTGAGATGCCTATATTGAATGTCTGTAAGTTAATATGTTGAGTTGAATGTGGATATATGGGGCTGGAATTCATGGGCCTGGAGATAAATTTAGGGGTCATCAACATAGATAGTATGAGATTACATAAAACCATGAATTATGAAACTAGATTACCTCAACAAACTAGGCATCAAAGGTACATAACCTCAAAATAATAAGAGCCATCTATCACAGACCCACAGCCAACATCATACCAAACAGGCAAAAGCTGGAAGCATTCCCCTTGAGAACCAGAACAAGACAAGGATACCCACTCTGACACTTCTATTCAGCATGGTACTAGAATCAGGCAAGAGAAAGAAATAAAAGGCATCCAGATAGGAAGAGAGGAAGTCACCGTCTCTTCACAGGCAATATGACACTATACCTAGAAAACCCCATAGTCTCTGCCCAAAGGCTCCTAGATCTGATAAACAACTTCAATAAAGTTTCAGTATACAAAATCGATGTGCAAAAATCAGTAGCATTGGTATACACCAACAACGTCCAAGCCGAGAGCCAAATGAAGGATGGGATCCCATTCACAGTAGGCACAAAAAGAATAAAATACCTAGAAATACAGCTAACCAGGGAGGTGAAAGAACTCTGCAATGAGAATTACAAAACACTGCTGAAGGGAATCAGAGATAACACAAACAAATAGAAAAACATTCCATACCATGGATTGAAAGAATATTGTTTAAAATGGCCGTACTGCCCAAAGCTATTTATAGATTCAGTGCTATTCCTGTCAAACTACCAATGACATTTTTCACAGAATTAGAAAAAAATTCATATGCAACCAAAAAAGAGCCCAAATAGCCAAAGCAATCTTAATGCAAAATGAAGAAAGTTGGAGGCGTCATACCACCTGACTTCAAACTATACTGCAAGGGTATAGTAACTAAAACAGCATAGTCCTGGCACGAAAAACAGGCACATAAAGCAACGAAACATGTTAGAGAACCCAGAAATAAAGCCACACATCTATAGCCATCTGATCTTCAACAGAGCTGACAAAAACAAGCCACAGGGAAATGACTCCCTATTCAATAAATGTTCCAGGGATAACTGGCTAGCTATATGCAGAGGAATTAAACTGGACCCCTACCTTTCACCATATACAAAAATCAGTCAAGATGGATTAAAAACTTAAATGTAAAACCTGAAACTATAAAGACCCTAGAAGAAAATCTAGGAAATACCATTGAGGATATCGACCCAGGCAAAGACTTCATGAAGAAGACTCCAAAAGCAATTACAACCAAAACAGAAATTGACAGGTGGGACCTAATTAAACTAAAGAGCTTCTGTACAGCAAAAGAAACTATCAATCAACAGAGTAAACAGACAAGCTACAGAATGGGGAAAACATTTGCAAAGTATGCATCCTTCAAAGGTCTAATACCCAGAATCTGTAAGGAACTCAAATCAACAAGCAAAAACAACCCCATTAAAAAATGGGCAAAGGACATGAGCAGACTTTTTTTTTGAGACGGAGTCTCGCTCTGTTGCCAGGCTGGAGTGCAGCAGTGCAATCTCGGCTCACTGCAACCTCTGCCTCCCGGGTTCAAGCAATTCTCTGCCTCAGCCTCCCGGGTAGCTGGGATTACAGGTGCCCACCACCACGGCAGGCTAATTTTAGAATTTTTTTTTAGAAGAGACAGGATTTTACCATCTTGGCCAGGCTGGTCTTGAACTCGTGGCCTTGTGATCCATCTGCCTTGGCCTCCCAAAGTGCTGGGATTACAGGTGTGAGTTACCATGCCTGGCTGCAGACACGTCTTAAAAGAAGACATAAACACTGCCAACCAACATATGAAAAAGTGCTCAATATTACTAGTCATTATGGCAATACAATTCAAAACAACAATGAGATACCATCTCCTACTAGTCATGATGGCTGTTACTAAAAAGTCAAAAAATAACAGATGCTGGCGAGGTTTTAGAGAAAAGGGAATGCTTATACACTGCTGGTGGGAAAGTAAATTAATTCAGCCACTGTGAAAAGCAGTCTAGAAATTTCCCAAAGAACTTAAAACAGAACTACCATTCGACCCAGCAATCCCATTACTGGATATATGTCCAAAGGGGTATAAATCGTTCTACCACAAAGGTAAATGCACGTGTATGTTCATAGCGGCACTATTTGACAACAGAGAAGACATGAAATCAGCCTAGATGCCCATCAGTGGTGGACTGGATAAAGAAAATGTACATATGCACCATAGAATGCTATGCAGCCATAATAAAGAGATCATAGCCTTTGCAGCAACATAGATGGAACTGGAGGCCATAATCCTAAGTGAATTAATGCAGAAAACCAATACCACATGTTCTCACTACAAGTAGGAGATAAACGTTAAGCACACATGGACACAAAAAAGGAAACAGTAGACACTGGGGCTGTTTGAGAGTGAAGGGTGGTAGGAGGGTGAGGATTGAAAAACTACATATTGGGTGTTATGCTCATTACCTGGGCGGCAAAGCTATCTGTACACCAAACCCCCATGACACACCATTTACCTATGTAACAAACTTGGCAATGTACCCCTTGAAACTAAAATACAACTTGGAAGGAAAAAAAATAGATTAAATTGCCAAGGGAGTAGTACAGTTACAAAAAAAGAACTGAGCCCTGGGGCACTTTAATTTATAAGTAGGAAAAATTAGGAGACAGCAGAAGAGACTAAGTAAAGAGCCACAGAGAAAGATTGAAAACATGAAAGTTTGATGTCCTAAAAGACAAGTGAAGAAAGTATTTCAAGAAGGGATAATTGGGATGCCAAGTAAGATTATTTAAATTGACCATTGCATAGAGGAATAAGGAGATCACTGGAGATTTTGATTAAAGAAGAATTTTGATGGATTGGTGCATGTGATAACCTGATTAGAGTGAATTGAAGAGAAAATAGAATAAGACTTGGAGACAGTACCTACAGCTCTTTCAAGGAGTTTTGCTGTAAACAGATGTAGAGAAAATGAGCTAGCAGAGGGAAAAGTAGGATTAAGAAAGGTTTTTAACGATGTTGAAAGAAATAATATAAGGTTGAATACTATGGGAATGGTACAGTAGAAAGGAAAAACTGGTAAAACTGAAGAGGGAGGTAATTACTAGAGTAACTAGATAGAAATTATTAGAGTCCTTGGGTAGTCAATAGGGGATGGTTCTCATGCACAAGAGGAGGGGTTGGTCTTTGCCACAGAGTTATGGAAACTCATTTATAGTGTTAGGAGAGCAGGGAGACTATATAAATTCAAACATGGTTGTATGCTTAGAATAGTGGGAACCTGTGGAAGTTCTCTCATAGTTTCATTTTCTCAGAAATAGGAAGCAGAGTCCTTATCTGAGTTAGGATGTGGGAGAAGTTGGAGGCTTGAAGAGAAAGGAAGTATAAAATAATTGTATGAATGGGGAGTGAATGGACAAGGGAAATAGAGCAGGATTGCCAAACAGCATTCAGGACCCACTTGATGTTAGTGATGGTGAATATAAAATGGGGTCAGTCAACGTGGTTGTGTTTTTCTTCAGCCTTTTTTTAGCTACATCAGATTAGATGGAGAGTTGGATTTAATAAGAGGTTTTTGTTTTTAACTGAAGTACTCCTTTTCAGAAATGGGGTTTCTAGAAATAATTATAAAATAGCATTTTTATATATTACTTTTTATCCCTTTTCTGTTTTTCACCTGGCTTGTCACTATTAAATATTTTTACAAGAAGAAATACTGATAGTTCATGAGAATACAAACAACTTTTTTTTACTATGTTTAAAATACGTATTAAGGCAGATATTCTGTATTGGCATTATGGTAATATAAATTATGCTTGAGTTAATAAAAATTAACTTATGAACTTTATCAACTGTGAAATGAGACAGAAGCAGTTTGACTTTTTTTTCTTTTTGAGTCGGGGTCTCACTGTGTCACCCAGGCTGGAGTACAGTGGTGCCATCACGGCTCACTGCAGCCTCAACTTCCTGGGCTCAGATGGTTCTCCAACCTCAGCCTCCTGAGTAGCTGGTACCACAGGCAGGCGTCACCATGCCTGGGTAATTTTTGTATTTTTTGTAGAGACAGGGTTTTGCCATGTTGCCCAGGCTGGTCTTGAATTCTTGGGCTTAAGCAGTCCTCCTGTTTTGGCCTCCCAAAGTGCTGGGATTATAGGCATGAGCCACTGTACCTGGCCCATTTTGACATTTTTAATTGCAATTTTATATAAATAGCATGAGTTTTTTGGTATTACTTTTGCTTATTTGAGAACTGTATCCACAATTCTGTATGTATTTGCTTGCTTTTTAAAAATCAAATGTACATTTTAGTAGAAAGCTAAAATATTTGAATAATTTTTTAAATGCCCTTACAGAATCTAATTAAGCTCACATCATACCCTATTGTTAGATTCTACTCTGTTGTATCTCCTTATCTTTTTTTAAATTATTACTATTTTTGAGACAGAGTCTCACTCTGTGACCCATGCTAGAGTGCAGTGGTGGGATCTTGGCTCACTGCAACCTTTGCCTCCTGGGTTCAAGCGATTTTCATGCCTCAGCCTTCTGAGTAGCTGAGATTACAGATGCACACCAGCATGCCCAGCTAATTTTTGTATTTTTGGTAGAGACAGGGTTTCGCCATGTTGGCCAAGCTGATCTTGAACTCCTGACCTCAGGTGATCCACCTGTCTCGGCATCCCAAAGTGCTGGGATTACAGGTGTGAACCACCACACCTGACCTCCTCATCTCTTTGTAAAGAGTTTTGAGAAAGTTTTCAGGTTACTCAGTTTAATTGAGGGGAGGCAGTTATCACTTTTAAACAATTGATTCTACAGTAAATTAATCAAGAGTTTGTTTAAGTTACTTCTTCCTAATTTACTGAGAGATTCAAGTTTGGAGAATGCCTTGTGGTAAAGTCTCTCACATCGTGATGCACTTAGTAGGCATCAGTGTTTGTGAATTGAATTGTCAGTGCAACTTTGGACACACTGATGATGATGTTTCCAAATCTGTTTCTCATGAAGTCATTTCCAACTTATAATGATATCTAAAGTAAATGTTGTAGATATGAAAATAAGGAAATAATTTGTCCTAAAGATGATTGAGACATGACAAAGAATTTGATGATACTTCTTATAATAAATGCAGTAATTGTGAATGAAACAAATCTCTTTGATTATGCTTGATTAGGTGGTAGCTTTTTTTTTATTAGTTTTCAAGTACTGGTATCTATGACATGCATTAATGACTGGCATTTTTGTTGCTAATGCAAATTATTACTTAGTGTTGCTTTTAATTCATTGAAAATGTTTTCCACTATGCAGTTAAAAGGTTTCTATGTTTAGATAAAAATTGAAAAATATTTTAAAATCTGCCCGAGGAGGACTGATTCTTGAAAAAATTCTGAAATGTTACTTTATTGCATATTTGAAATAGAATTTGATGAATTTTTTCTTTATTAAGTAAAGCTTGGTGAGTGAAATTAATAGCAAGAAAAATGACTCTGTACTTGTAAGATGTGAGCTTTATCACAATCTGTTTTTTGGAAGCTTTTCAAATATGTGATGATTTTCCTCTTCAGAAAAAGATGTTAACAGAACAGATCGAACAAACAAGTTTTATGAAGGCCAAGATAATCCAGGGTTGATTTTGCTTCATGACATTTTGATGACCTACTGTATGTATGATTTTGATTTAGGTAAGTTCTCTAAAGTTCTAATTTTAAAAGATGTAAATATATTTACTTTAGAGTTTACATTTTTAATCCAGTTAGACATGGGTAATAGCTTTGTAGGCCTAGTTTTAAGAGAATTTGTTCTCCAGGGGACTGGAAAGTTACAAGGCTATGGTTCTCAACCAAGGAGCCCTGGGTTGCTGCAGCAAACTAACAGGAGCACCATGGGATATTTAAAATTTTTAAGGGAATTATAAAGACATCTATAGGACACCACTCTAACTACTAGCTGAAATAGCTAAAGGTTTTAACATTAGATCATTACATTCTTTTTGATGAAGTTATATCTTTGCAAAGCTGGGTTTTTGGCCTTGCTGTGATAAGTACTGTGTAAAAATAAATGATGAAAATAAATGAGGATGGTGATAGCCAGTTGAATTTTAAGGTTTGAGAAGTATTGTAGTGCTCAGTAGGTGATAAGCACATAGGATATGAATACTTATTCAGTTGTTTTGACCTAACTGCTTAATAAATGGAGTTGTTATTTCTTTGAGACTTAGGAGTGCCTTGGGAAAAATTGCTGGGATACTAAGGATGATAACCATGAACTGAGAAAGTTTGCAAACCATTGTTTGATATACTTTTCCCGTTGTGAAGAAAAATACTGATTTGATATTTTAGACAAGCAGTGCAAAAATTTTGTAGGGCATGTAGAACTTACTCTTTTTTTGGTAAATCTCTTTACCAGAAATTTGTTGTAAGAACTGATGCCGGGGCTGGGTGCGGAGGCTCACGCCTGTAATCCCAGCACTTCAGGAAGTCAAGGCAGGTGTATCACCTGAGGACAGGAGTTCAAGACCAGCCTGGCCAACATGGTGAAACCCCGTCTCTACTAAAAATACGAAAGTTAGATAGGCTAGGTGGCACACGCCTGTAATTCCAGCTACTCAGGAGGCTGAGTTAGGAGAATCGCTTGAACCTGGGAGGTGGAGGTTGCAGTGAAAAGAGATCACGCCGCATTACACTCCAGCCTGGGTGACAGAGCGAGACTCTGTCTCAAGGAAAAAAAAGAACTGACGGTGGAAATAGAAGTGGGAAATTACCTGGGGGAGGGACGCTAAGGGGTAGAAAACTTAAGGAACCATTATTTTAAGGGGCAAGAGAACTTAAGATATTTATTTAAAGAACCAACAGCTTGTCTAACCATCAACCTTTAAATAAGTATAAATACTAGAAATGTTTGACTTACCTGCTATGTGAGTGGCTTCTAGCTAAAGGATAGTGGAAATAGATGTTTTCTAGATTAGTAACGCTTGAGACATCCTTTAGAGAAGGTGGTTGGATACTTAGCACATTAAAACTAAATGAACCTTGAATTATGGGCACATTTTCTTCACTGTTCATATCTATGTAAATTTCTCTTGGTTTCCCATATGTAAGTTAGGGGAAGATATAATCTCTGTTTTGATCTTGAGGTATCAGCCTCTTTGGTGACAGTAAGTCAAAAGTTGCAGAGTTTTCTTTAAAATTTAAAATGTAGTCAGTCCTGTCTATGAGAACCTATAATGAGCTTCAAATTGAATTGTTGCAAGAATATTAATAGAGTGCTTTTCAGGTTACAGAGTGCTTTCATACTTGATTTGATTTTTAATTCTCATAGCAGCCTTTTGAAAAAATGGGGAAATCTCACTTTATGAGTAAGGTTATTTTGATTCAGAGTGTGACTTATGGTCACACAAGTAAATAATTGGTCTGGGAGTAGAGACCCAGGTTTTTATTGCAGGCTGGGATTCTTACCTCTACACCTTCAGCGCTTCAAACTCTTGCCATTTATTTTAGTTTCTGTTACCACTGTAGGGAATAGGACCATTCTCCTTGGGAACAGAAGGCATTGCTCCATTCTCTCAGATGGTAATTTTGAGATAGAAATTCATATGTATTCTGTAGCAGGAGTTCCTGAATGCTTAATTTTCTTAGGACATTGTCCCAAACCAGCTAACTGGATAACTTACCATCTCCATTTGTTTATACTAATGTCACATTCTTTCTATATAGACATTTCAGTTACCTGAAACATAGTCAAGCTTCCTATGGATAACTGGCCTTATAGAAGCCAAGATACTTTTTATAAAAGCAATAGACAACATTTCTTACTCTTTACTCATAGCAGAGCAACCTGGACTGTAAATTTACTCTGTCTTGTAGGTGATTTCATTATATGGAGTTTGGCTTCACATAGGTGAGGTATAGGTGTATTTGTATTGAATACAGTCTCAGTAGGGAGGAGTGAGACAAAAATTATCAAAAGCAGACAAAATAACTTAAGGAACGGTGATTTCGAGTTAGTGAATGCGGATACTACAGAAACTTTCTGTGGGTGGTATCATTGCAGGGTATGTAACGGTGATACTGAATAATCAATGAAAGGTTAAATTAGGAGAGTGTCTAATGTTTTTTAAGAATGATTTCTGATCCTCAAGATTTTTGTTTTTTAATTTGATACTCTAAAGGATAAGCTTCAGTAACCTGGAAAATTGAACTATATGTTGTTTAAATTTTTCTTTTTGGTGTAAGCAAGTGTACAGTAGGATGATAAGGTGTTCATTTCTCGCCTGCCCCCCACTGCCTACACTGAAACAAATTTGCTATGGAAGTAATTTTAGGGAAGTACTTTAGAAATTGTACTGGTGCTGATTAAGATATGCATCATTCAGCTGTAGTGCAGACTCTGAGATCACTAAATGCCAATTTAAATATATTTAATCTTTCTTTAATTAAAAGGAATTTGTACATTAATTCCACCCCCTACAACCCATGACATACCCCAAAGAACATAATGTATAAAATAAAATAGCTTAGGGTTTTTATGGTTTTAGGTCTAATGTTTAAGTCTTTAATCCATCTTGAATTAATTTTTGTATAAGGTGTAAGGAAGGGATCCAGTTTCAGCTTTCTACATATGGCTAGCCAGTTTTCCCAGCACCATTTATTAAATAGGGAATCCTTTCCCCATTGCTTGTTTTTCTCAGGTTTGTCAAAGATCAGATAGTTGTAGATATGCGATGTTATTTCTGAGGGCTCTGTTCTGTTCCATTGATCTATATCTCTGTTTTGGTACCAGTACCATGCTGTTTTGGTTACTGTAGCCTTGTAGTATAGTTTGAAATCAGGTAGCGTGATGCCTCCAGCTTTGTTCTTTTGGCTTAGGATTGACTTGGTGATGCAGGCTCTTTTTTGGTTCCATATGAACTTTAAAGTAGTTTTTTCCAATTCTATGAAGAAAGTCATTGGTAGATTGATGGGGATGGCATTGAATCTATAAATTACCTTGGGCAGTATGGCCATTTTCACGATATTGATTCTTCCTACCCATGAGCATGGAATGTTCTTCCATTTGTTTATATCCTCTTTTATTTCATTGAGCAGTGGTTTGTAGTTCTCCTTGAAGAGGTCCTTCACATCCCTTGTAAGTTGGATTCCTAGGTATTTTATTCTCTTTGAAGCAATTGTGAATGGGAGTTCACTCATGATTTGGCTCTCTGTTTGTCTTTTATTGGTGTATAAGAATGCTTACCATTCAGGACATAGGCATGGGCAAGGACTTCATGTCTAAAACACCAAAAGCAATGGCAACAGAAGCCAAAATTGACAAATGGGATCTAATTAAACTAAAGAGCTTCTGCACAGCAAAAGAAACTACCATCAGAGTGAACAGGTAACCTACAAAATGGGAGAAGGTTTTCACAACCTACTCATCTGACAAAGGGCTGATATCCAGAATCTACAATGAATTCGAACAAATTTACAAGAAAAAAACAACCCCATCAAAAAGTGGGCGAAGGACATGAACAGACACTTCTCAAAAGAAGACATTTATGCAGCCAAAAAACACATGAAAAAATGCTCACCATCACTGGCCATCAGAGAAATGCAAATCAAAACCACAGTGAGATACCATCTCACACCAGTTAGAGTGGCAATCACTAAAAAGTCAGGAAACAACAGGTGCTGGAGAGGATGTGGAGAAATAGGAACACTTTTACACTGTTGGTGGGACTGTAAACTAGTTCAACCATTGTGGAAGTCAGTGTGGCGATTCCTCAGGCATCTAGAACTAGAAATACCATTTGACCCAGCCATCCCATTACTGGGTATATACCCAAAGGACTATAAATCATGCTGCCATAAAGATACATGCACACGTATGTTTATTGTGGCACTATTCACAATAGCAAAGACTTGGAACCAATCCAAATGTCCAATAATGATAGACTGGATTAAGAAAATGTGGCACATATACACCATGGAATACTATGCAGCCATAAAAAATGATGAGTTCGTGTCCTTTGTAGGGACATGGATGAAACTGGAAATCATCATTCTCAGTAAACTATCGCAAGGACAAAAAACCACCGCATGTTCTCACTTATAGGTGGGAATTGAACAATGAGAACACATGGACACAGGAAGGGGAACATCACACTCTGGGGACTGTTGTGGGGTGAGGGGAGGCAGGAGGGATAGCATTAGGAGATATACCTAATGCTAAATGACGAGTTAATGGGTGCAGCACACCAGCATGGCACATGTATACATATGTAACTAACCTGCACATTGTGCACATGTACCCTAAAACTTAAAGTATAATAAAAAAAAAACTGTAAAAATAAAAAAAAATAATAATAAAATAAAATAAAATAGATTAAAGGCAACCAGAACATGAAGATTAATTTGACAACTTGCTTCAGCTAAGACTTAACAGAAGAAATATGTAGTGATTCCATAAGAAAGCTGAAGACTTAAAGGATTAAATTGGCTTCTTAGGTATTTTTATTTGTTATAACTTAATAATAAAGCACTTTTTAAGAGAGGAAGGGTGCTTTGTAAATCTTTTGAATAGGACACTTTGAAATATTTCTGATGTAGATCATACACAGTCAGGCTCAGTAACGTAGTACTCTTGCACTTTGTTGAATTCAGATTAGATTTCCTTCATGCTTTAATTGGTTTAGCCTTTATTATTTGTCATTGATTTCACTGTGTCAGGTAGGAAAGTTCTGATGATAACAATTTAGTCTTCCATCTATCTTATTCTTTTTTTAAAAGTGTGCATTATTTTAGAAACCATCTGTGTAAATTTAGATACCTTGTTGTATGGCACTTTTGTCTAGCTTTTTTCTCTAAATGTCTTGGTAACTTCATTGTCTGGTACTGTAATAATTGGATGTCCTCCATGAGAACCCAGGTGCCCTTTTATGCTAAATTGAGTAGAGCTGTATTTTCCCACAGGGTGCAGTGTAGACAGAGTGAGGTTAACAGGACTGTGGAAAGATGTGGTGGTAAGATGATTGGACAGAGGCTCACAGCAAATTGAGCTGAAACTTTATTTGTAAGGAGATTCTGAGGTGATTTGAGTGCTTCTGTCTGTTGTGTGTTTGATCTGAGTTTTCTCAAGAGATTTAGTTTACCTGCTTTCTGAGATGATTTTTTAAAGTTTTCCTCCAAAACAGAGTAATGTGTAATTATGTATCATTTATATGATAGCAGAACTATCTCCTCCCTCTTTCATTAAATATTTACTTTTACATGGCTTCAGTGCAGATAGATTTTGGTGAATAAAAATGTAAACTTTGGATTCACAAATGAAAGACTATTTTCCAGACTTCCCAAGCTACCAATAAAGAAATTTCTACGTGATTTTAATAAATATACAAAAGTTACCGAAGTTGAATGATAATGTTTAAGTAAAAAGGCTTAGTATAAGTTCGTGTCCCTTCATTGGTTCAAGAACCTCTTAAGTCTGAAAATTTTTCAAGTCTTGAAAATTGTAAAACAAGGATAATTGAGGGTTTTATAAGAGGAAGTAAAAAAGCAAGAAGTTTGACATGTTCAGGTGAAAAAGCAAAACTAACACTTTTTCTTATTTTTAAGTGAGGGATCTGACTCCTTAATTTTCTAGTTTTAATCAAGGGCTCTATTACTGTCACCATTGAGAAATTGTAATAATATCAAGAGACATGTAGGTAAGTGGTCACTTTAGGTACAAAATATTGATTGGGTTAAGCCCAGTTGCTGGCATTGATTGGGTGTAGAGAGTAACAAAAAAAGAAAGAAGGACGTAGATATGACTATTTAAAAGAGGCTCTTAATTTTGTAACTCCTGTTATGTGAATCTAAAGGTCTGATTGTTAAAGCAGTTGAACCCAAAGTTCTTGTTTTATGTGGCTTACTCATGGTAGTTTGGCATTGCTAACCACTCTGGGCTTGCAACTTTCTTGTTAATTTTTGCAACATTATTCTCGCTTGATTTTTTTCTTTACTTCTCTGACTGGTCTTTCTTAAACCTGTCTTTGAGTGTATACTCTTACATTTGACGTTCCTCTGGATTATCTCTTCACCCCTCTTCTTTCTCATGATGCTCTTGCACATTATTTTAAAAAATATTACCCACTCTTGATAGTGTATCTGCACTGAGACACGTACGGGAAGCTATATATTGTTTGACATCTCAATCTAAAACAACTCATCTTTCTTACTTATGACTAGAGTTCCTCCTCTTCATTTATATTCTTTTCTTGGTGAACATCAGTGTCTACCAATTTCTAAATGCAAAGGAGAAAGATACAATTTTAAGCGAAATGGTGGTGATATGCACGACTTTCAGAAGGTTACATAAAACTTGGGTTTTCAGAGATGATTTTTTCTTTTCTTTTTAGGATATGTTCAGGGAATGAGTGATTTACTTTCCCCTCTTTTATATGTGATGGAAAATGAAGTGGATGCCTTTTGGTGCTTTGCCTCTTACATGGACCAAATGGTAAGAACAGAGATTCCTTCCATTAAACTGATTTTTAAAATTTTAGTTGTATAATTTTATAGTATAAGGTTGATTTTTATATTTAGCCAACTATGATGGAACTTAAAAAAATTACCTCATGCCTTTTGTTACTTTTTCTTTTTAGTAGCCTTTCAAGGGCTTAGAAATACTGGTGGTATTTTTAATACAGGAAATAGTTTGTGCCTGTAGTATAGGAATAATCAGGATTTAATATCAGTAAATGCTTATTTTCTACTAAAGAGCCATGTGTCATTATAGAATATTGATAAAATAGATGAATTCAATTTTGTGGAATAGTTGAACTTTAATATCATCTGTTTCAGAGATAAAGCTTAGTCATGCCAAGTAATATCCTTACCTTTTGTGAAGATTTTGAATTTTGTCATTATAGTAACTGATTTTTCTCCAGATGTGTTTGAACTATTTGTAACTCTGACACTTTCTTAGGAATTCATTGTTGTTTTCCCAGAAGTATGTGATTATTAGAATTGAACTGTCTATATATACATGTTAGTACAAAGAACATTTTGTCTATTATCATTGTTAAATCTTTGAGACAGAGTTCTAGGATAATGCAGAGAATATTGACAGGGAAATAAAAGAAAAGTCTCTTCAAGCAATCTCAGAAAAATAAAAGCAGAAGGGGTGAGACTAGATAAAGGCAGATGAAGTCCAAAGACCTGACTACATAGAGGTTGCTGTGTTTTTTCAAAATAACACTAACATACTCGATGCTGGGCCTTTATGTTGGATATTGAAACGGCTGGCTTGCTTGCAAGGGATAAACATTTTGAATCTAACCATCTGAAATATTTTCCTGTAATACAGGGTTTAAACTCAGAGTTTCTGGGATACAAATGTGAAATTTGGAAGTGGTACCCTTCTCCTTTTTTCTTTACTTCTATCCCTTTTGCTTGCCTATTTTTCTTTCTCCTTCAAATTTTCCCTGCTTGTGCCTATTTCCCCAAATCTCTTGTCCATAGATTCAACTTGTTTTCGCTTCTTTCAGGTTTTTTCTAAATGTATACTTGGTAAGATTTGATAGATTTAAAATGTTCTTTTACGTTAAATTCATGAATATTCAAATTGGTTTTTTGCCATAAATTAATTTTTTTTGACTATTTGGAAGGATTATCAATGCAGTAATTTGGTAATGTCATAGTTTGTCTTCCTTCCTTTTTTGATTGATTTGTGTACCTTCTTAGTTCCATTTACTCCCAAGTGCTCTAGAAACCTGAGGCATTTGTTATAAAGGTCTGTACAGCTGATACTAATTACATAAAAACTGTTGTCTGCCTTCCTTGTGTTTTTGTTGTTTATCCTCTTTTCACCAGAGCTAGTATGTTCCTTGATAAAAGGGATTATATCTTTGTTTCACTGGTAGCATACCAGAATTTTCCTAATGCCTGACATGAGGTTGTTCAACGGGTTTTTGTAGAATAAACATGTGAATCTTTCCCCAGTGATTAGTTTAAATTGCTATAGTAGATATTCTAAAAAAAAAAAAAAAAAAAAAAACAACTAAGATGAACATACTGCATTTAGTATCATGCAATAAGTTTTCAATAAAACTAATCCAATATTGGCATGTAAATATATATTGACATATAATGCCACATACATACATGCATACATACGTGTGTATATAGGTCTCATATGTAAAGACTACCTTCTGAACATGTGTAATAAACACTTTACAGTCCGTCATTTTTTGTGTATGAAGGTTCAGTTTCTTTGTTCTGTCATTTTCACAGTAAATGCTCTCTGTGTTTGCCTTTTCCATTAAGGATGTTCTGGGGATTTTTCTAGTCTTTATTCTAAAAAAGATATCTTATGATTATATTGTCTGCTAACATCTTTTCTTTCATAATATTTGAATGAGAGGGAAATATATGGCAATCAAAATAACCTGTATGATTGTTTTTCACTGCATTGCCCTTGTTTGATGTCCCTAAATCTGTGCTGCTGTTTCTTGATTCTGTGTTTTTGTTTTATAGCTTTACTTCATGTAAGTTTGTACTACCTTTGTGGTGGCTGAACCTAATGTCCGTAAATTTACTTTTGTTGATGTTTACTTGCATCTAATGTAGGTCTAGGCATAGACTTTGTCTATTATTATGGAAATACAAAGTACAAGTGATCTGATGAACTTTGTTATACCCATCATCCATTTTGCCATATAGTTTTAATTCCTTTCTCCTCTCCATCTCTCCCTCCCCTGCCCCATACAGACACATTTATTTACAGACACATTTGAAGCCCTTTGTATATCCATTGTTGATCCCACTCTCCCTTCTCCAGGAGTAACCACTTTTTCGAATATGGTGTCTGTCATTATGGACGTGCTTCTTTTTTACAGCAGAGTGGGTAGCAAATGTCTATGCCATGTTGGTATTCCCAGATCAGCTCTAGTCTTTGTGTCACAGCAAAAATGATCCTGTTAATCAGAGTTGATTCTGCCCCTTCTCTATAGATCTCTCTGGTAAATGTGGAGGAACTATATCCTAAAGCCTTGAGTTAGTCTATTAATAAACTGGTTTTTAAAATTCATTAAAGAGAAACAGCTTATTGAGAATTAATAGACTTAAATTTTTTTTAAGAATGAATTGTTTCTAATATAGTTCTAATAAAGCACTATTGTACTGTAAAAGTGAAAAAGTAAGTGTGAAGGAGGAAATGTTTTTCTAAGGCTTTCACTAGGGTTAGGGCGGTAGGTTACCACAGAGGGATCGGGACATACGAGTTAAAGGGATCCAAATCATTTAAGAAGCCTTTCAGAGCATCAGTTTTGGTGCCTTCTGGCCCCTTGACTCAGGTGTTGCTAGGGAGTCTACTCAGCTATGAAGTTTCTTTAAAGCATATGAACCCCAGCAGTTCCCAAACTTTGTGACCTCAGGGCCCCTTCACACTCTCCAATATTATTGAAGACCTGAAAGAGTTTTTATTTATGTGGGTTATATCTGTTGATGTTTATGTGAAAAATTAATACTGAGAAACTTGTATTCATTTATTTATTAATTCATTAAATAACAACACATTCTACCTTAACATAGATCACATTTTTTTAATGAAAAGTAACCTTTCCTAATGAAAAATTTACCGACACAAGAGATTGTTTTAAATTTTTCATTTTTAAAAATGTCTGGTTTAATAGAAGACAGCTGAATTTTCATATTTGCTTCTGTGTTCAGTCTGTTGCAGTATCACACATCATACAGCCTTTGCACTTGTGAAAGAATTTAAGTACGAAATCCAGATAATGTTTTAGTATTGTCCTGAAAATGGTTTTGGCTTTACAGATTCTCCAATGTCAGCAAACCTAAGAAGTAATTCTTTAAAATGAAATACATACTAAAACTAAAATTAATTTTATTATGTATAATTTGAAGGAATATTTAACAATGGAAAGAATTTGATAAATATTTATTTCCCAAATGTGTGTTTCTTTCACCAAGTCTTTTATGCTGTGTAAGAAATAAATAGTCAGTCTGCAGTTGCTATGTCTGCATTCTTCTTTATCTAAGTCAAATGAATAGAGGAAAAAATAATCCTTAGTTTTGAGAGCAAGGATTCTTTCTCTTTACCCTCCCTTTTAGTGTTATGTTAGATTTTTGGTTAGTTACGCATTTTTTAAGATTACCAGTGTGGTATAAGTTCAACATTTGTCCTTAGACATCATGTTTTAGTTATCAGTCATTATGTACTATAAAATATTTATTAAATATTACTTGTAACAATTATTTCCTTTTAAAGCATCAGAATTTTGAAGAACAAATGCAAGGCATGAAGACCCAGCTAATTCAGCTGAGTACCTTACTTCGATTGTTAGACAGTGGATTTTGCAGTTACTTAGGTAAGTTTAGCGAATCAGAACTATACCCAGCAAATTGTAGAGTAATGCATAGAAAAAAATGTAAAGAACTCTTTAAAGAAGCCAGGTGCAGTGGCTCATGCCTATAATCCCAGCACTTTAGAAGCCAAGGAGGGAGGATTACTTGCACTCAGGAGTTTGAGACTAGCCTGGCTAGCACAGTGAGACCCCATCTCTACAAGGAAGAAAAAAATGCTGGCTGTGGTGATGCATGCCTGTAGTCCCAGCCACTCAAGAGGCTGAGGTGGGAGGATTACTTGAGCCGAGGAGGTTGAGGCTACAGTGAACTGGGATCACTCCACTGCACTCCGACCTGGGTGACATAGCAAGACACTGTCTCAATAAAAAAGAACTTAAAGACATATATACTCTATTGCACTTTCTTCGGTTCCGTAAAAATGTGGAACCAAACTCTCTTTGTATAATTCTGCCTTAAACTTGATTCATAAAATGTATTATTTGTTAGTTTTTAAAAAGAAGTCAGCCTTCAAGTTTGAAATGATTCCTTAACATAGAAGACAAATGTATAGGGCCTTGAATTGCCTAAGATGCATAGGAAAGTTAGAGAAAAGTAACTGTATTCTGACATAATTAGCATAAGAGTAAGTCATATGTGTGTTTTTTTTCTTCTGCATAGAATCTCAGGACTCTGGATACCTTTATTTTTGCTTCAGATGGCTTTTAATCAGATTCAAAAGGGAATTTAGTTTTCTAGATATTCTTCGATTATGGGAGGTAAGTCCTTAAATTATTATGCAAATGTGATATTTATTATGAAAAGAAACAATTTATTCTGTAGAGTGTAAATGAATTATGATAGCCTTACTGAAATATCTAAGGCAAGTATGTTCCAAAATTCTGATGAACTGGTAGCCTCTTCTTAAAAATTAGTCTCACACTGAATATTTGGTCTTTTGGAGCTTCGTTCTTCAAATCACAATCTCTGTGAGATTTGGGGCCAAGAGGTATCCCAGAACAAGTGCTCTAGACCATTTGCTGCCTTTGTTCTTCCTCTGTGAGACTTGACTTTATGTGAGGCTTTGCCATATCTGTTATAGAGGATATTCTTATGTTTTTGGTGTACTCCTTTTGTTCCATTTTTTACCCAAGGCAACTCTTTATTTTTTCAACTTTTATTTTAGGTTCAGGGAGTACATGTGCAGGTTTGTTACATAGGTAAATTGCATGTTGCTGAGGTTTGGTGTGTGAATGATTCCATCACCCAGGTAGTACCCAATAGGTAATTTTACATCCCATGTTTCCCTTCCACCATCCCCCCATGTGTAATCCCCAGTGTTTATTTTTCCATGGCAACCTTTAATGAAAAACCAAATCATTTCACATTTTCTTAAGTATTTGCTAATAATAAATCAGTGTGCTTTTTTTTTTTTTAAAGAGAAGGGGGTCTTGCTATGTTACCTAGACTGATCTGTAACTCCTGGACTCAATAATCCTCTTGCCTCAGCTTTATAAGTAGCTGGGACTACAGGTCTACAGGTGTATGCCACTGTGTCCAGCCCAGTGTGCTTTTTCATAGAATGCTGATATAATGATTGATCATACCTTAGGATAACAGAAATTCTTCCAAGGAAAGAATTGGGAGATAATCCATTTTGATTGTAAATCCAACTTTATACAGTGGAACTCTAGTGGTCTCTGAGGTTTTTACAGCTGGAAATGGATTCCTATACTATTGATGGCTGTGCTACCATTAGACAAGGCATTGTGCTGATTACAAGTTAAAAGTGGATTGCTTTATGCTCACTTCCTCTGTTCTCAGATGAGAAGTAAAACCCACATGCTCTCTATCTGGAATCATACTTAAATGTTTATCAGTTTTGTTAAATTAGTATCTTAATTTGGGGGTTAAAAATGGGTTAATGCATTTATGCCTAGTGTTCCATTATTGGAACGCTAAGCATGTGGGAGTTGTTTATATCCTACTGCTCAAGGTCATCACCAAGGTCTGATTGAAAAATTAAAAAAATTGCATCCTCAGGCATAAATGGGTTTTAAAGGATGAATTAAGAATATTATTACCACATAGCTAGAATAACTCCTCAATCTGTGTTTACTAAATAAATTCAAACTTTTAATGAAACCTTTGAGGTTAATTGCATTGTAATTAAACTTTCAACAATTGGGTTTAGTTTGAAAATTATTCAACTTGATTTACTCCTTTTGAAAGAAGTGAACACATTTCGGGTATGATCTCATGGTATGATTTGTGTGGGTGTTTTTATCTTTCTGGAAAAGATATTATTAGGTACATGAAGCAGGGGGAAATTAAGACCCTAAATTCGAGGATATTATCTGTATTTAGGAACAGCTGAGCTGTTGATCAAGCGTTTTCTATGTTTGGTTATAAATTTGGGGCAGTTAATTCAGTTATTGTCACAATCAGGGATAAAATGTGATACAAGGGTTTTACGTATTTAGAATGTAGAGCTACCTCTGGGTGTTTCTGATTCCATGTACTGTGTAACTGAACCTTTTTTATTTCCAGGACTTAGCTTTAGTCTTTTCTCAGATCGAAGTGAGAAACTGATACTTCAGAAAAATATTGAAAATACATCTAACCCTTACACCTTAACCTTGTGGCTGTAGCTCCTGCATTAATAACATTTATCATACTGGTTAGGCTCAGTAATTTACTTACTATAGTTACCTTAAAGAGCCACATTTAGAATATATCATATTCATATAAACTCGATGATAGTTACTTTGTAGCTGAAGGTAAGACTCTCCTTCCCCTCATTTCCTAGCTAGAAAAACCTTGGGCTACCCTAAACAGGCAACATCTACTTTGCATAGAAGCCATTCAGTGTTCAGAATTGTATCTGTGAGGAAAATGTTTTAGAATTGATACAATTTGCAAAATAGTTCTTCTGCCTTCTATAGGTAATGTGGACCGAACTACCATGTACAAATTTCCATCTTCTTCTCTGTTGTGCTATTCTGGAATCAGAGAAGCAGCAAATAATGGAAAAGCATTATGGCTTCAATGAAATACTTAAGGTAGTTATTCCTTTAATTCAGATTTTAGTGTCTTGGCTTTTCTATTTGGTGGTCCTGATATACAGAACATTTCCTTGGAACATTATTAAATCTCTTGAGTAACTTAAATTGTGTCAATAACAGTGCTAGGAATGACTATCTGAGAATGACAGTTCAAATACATATTGGCCAGTTATTTTTACCTGGCTAATTAGGAAGAAAAGGAAATTCAACAAGTGCTCTTTTATGTAGTTTAGTTTTTCAAAAATTAATTGTCTTTTGATTATAACTTTGAGATATCAGACTTGGAATAGCTGCTGGATTTAATGTTCCATAAGCTTATTAGCTAGTCTTTAGCTTTAAAACTTGAAATAATCTAAAGAAAGATATATTGAATTTCTTATGTATTTGTAGTATATGAATGTTTTTATTTTAAGGATTTTATCTGCAGTGAAATATAACTGGTAATAAATTGTTTATGTAATAGAATGTAATAGTGTATTCAGTTTCAATATCATTTTATTTTGTTGATACTTTTTAGCATATCAATGAATTGTCCATGAAAATTGATGTGGAAGATATACTCTGCAAGGCAGAAGCAATTTCTCTACAGATGGTAAAATGCAAGGTATACAGTGTTTCAAGTAATTGCAAGATTTGTTTGTTTTTGGTGGGTTGAGATCAAGAAAGATTTTTCTTCTTGGAAATAAAATAGCAACTTTAGTAAGTTGAGGGCAGGCACAAAGTATTGGCTGGCTCTTTGTTTGCTATTCTAGATTTACAGCACTTAATTGAAAACAGTTGACTGTGGCAGATAGGAAACAGCTAATAATAAGGCAAAATGGTAAAAGTAATGAAAATATTTCTATAACAGGCTGTAGAATTTCAGCAATGATATATTACCCTGTTCAGCTCATGAATGCAGAATAGGCTGTCATATTAAATATGCAGAATCTCTAAACAAAAATGAATGCTAATCAGAAATAATTAAATCAATATTATTTAGCCTGTGTCACTCACTTATATTAGTCAAGTTATTAATTATTTTAAAACAAGGCAAATTTGATGTATTATCTGAATTTGAACCAAAGCAGTATACTTTTGATGTGTTTTAGCTTTTTCTTTCTATTAAGAGAAAGGGCCTTGCTAAGTTGCCCAAGCTGGCCTTGAACTCCTGGGCTCAAGTGATCCTCCTGCCTTAGTTTCCTGAGTAGCTGGGATTACCAGTGCATGCACACCACTGTGCCCACCTCATGACTTTGCTTTTTTTTTGAGACAGAGTCTTGTTCTGTTGTCCAGGCTGGAATGCAGTGGCGTGACCTCGGCTCACTGCAACCTTCTCCTCCTGAGTTCAGTCAATTCTCCTGCCTCAGCTTCCCGAGTAGCTAGGATTACAGGTGCCTGCTACCATGCCTGGCTAATTTTTGTATTTTTAGTAGAGACGAGGTTTCACCATGTTGGCCAGGTTGGTCTAGAATTTCTGACTTCAGGTGACCCACCCACCTCGGCCTCACAAAGTGCTGGGATTACAGGCGTGACCCATCACCCCCGGCCATGACTTTGCTTTTTTTTTTTTTTTTTGATACTTCAAGTTCTAGGGTACATGTACACAACATGCAGGTTTGTTACATAGGTATACATGTGCCACATTGGTTTGCTGCACCCCTTATGACTTTGCATTTTTATGAAAATTCTTGCTTGGTCCTTGTATCATTTGTTCATTGATCCAAACTGTTACTTGGTTCAGTTCTACAAACATTTATTTGATACCTGTTCTCTTCCAAAGCATGTCAATGAGATACTTCTTGCCTTGAAGAACTTTGTTTACTGAGAGAGACAGATGATCTAAGAAAGATATTATTACAAAAAGTAGAAAGAGATAAATGCCAAATATTAGAACATGCTATGTTTGTGGGAATGTGGAGGTGGGATGGAGAGTGACTAATTTGGAAGATACCCAAGAACCACTTAGGGCGAAAGGTGGTTAGCATTTCATTTGGAGCTGAGAAAAATGTTGTGAGAAGGGTACATGACATTTACACTGTTAGGACAAATGCTCAGATTCTGGAATCAATGTAGTCTTAAACAGAAGTGTTAACTTTGTGGTTATTTTTCCTCTGTAGTGAAATATGGTTTTGAGTTTGATTTTTCATATCCAGGAATTGCCACAAGCAGTCTGTGAGATCCTTGGGCTTCAAGGCAGTGAAGTTACAACACCAGATTCAGACGTTGGTGAAGACGAAAATGTTGTCATGACTCCTTGTCCTACATCTGCATTTCAAAGTAATGCCTTGCCTACACTCTCCGCCAGTGGAGCCAGAAATGACAGCCCAACACAGATACCAGTGTCCTCAGATGTCTGCAGATTAACACCTGCATGATCACTGTTCTTGCTTTTTTGGGAAGAGACACTTTGTTGCAACCCTTTTTCAAGTACTTGAAAGTTGAAAATTTAAAATCTTGGTGTTGATCATGCTTTAAGGTTTATGTAAAGAAAGTGTACTGATGTTCTTACATTAAAGCTTTACAAAGATTTAAACTAATTATTTTTGTAGTTACTTCTACCAAATAGCCTTTCCTTTTCGATAACATTCCTCAGTATTTTTATAGCCAAGTACATTTTATTTTCTTGCTGATGAACTGGAATTGGATAAATATTGCAAGTGGATGAGTTGGAAATTATGCACTTTGAAAAACATTCACTTTGTTTAAGCTTATTGGGTTTCAGATTTGATTAAATTAAATGTGGAGGCTTTCTATACCATTCTAAGCTGAGAAGTAGATTGTTACCCAGTAATGAAATAAAAAATAAAAATAAAAGGATTTTTTTCTCTATTGTTTACGACAATACTCAGCTTAAATATTTATGCTGGTCAAATGTGATTTAAATTGGACATTTTCATCAATGCAGTCTAATGTGTAGATAAATAATTATTTCAACCATAATAAGTGGATTGGCAGTATATTTTTTACATTGAACTTTTCTTCACTTGTATATAAAGATTATATATAAGTACTTATTTATGAGTATAAGAAAGGTTAGGCATATTTTCATTAACTGAATAAACGACTATTGATTTATATAACCTGGTTTATCAAAATTTAACATGGCTTCAGTATGAGATCTTTTTCAAAACTATTTTCTTAAACATTTATTTCATGAGATTATGTTCAACCCTGTACCTGGTGTAATTTTAAAATTAATTGCTTGTAACCTCACTTTACTAATAACGTTTATTATCTTTCCTAATAATGCATTAACTGATCAATCAGGTGTTTAAATTTTTATAAAATACTCTTTGCAAAAAAGTTTATTTGAAAAATTTCTAGATGGTCTCATGAGTTTCAAAATAATAATTTTTGTGTATGAACAAAGCTGTGGTTTTTACCATGCAGTATTGCATGATTTTAAGTTATGTGGAATTAACATAACTGATTTTGTTTTAATTGTAAGTTGTTAACTCCTGTATATATCATTAAAATAAACCTGAAGTTGAAGTAGTGTTTTTAGTTAAATTATACTTAGAAATAGTCTGCTTTAAAAAAATTTTTTTTTCTTGAGAGTCTTGCTCTGTTGCCCAGGCTGGAGTGCAGTGGCGCAGTCCTGGCTCACTGCAGCCTCCCCCTTCTGGGTTCAAGCGATTCTCCTGTCTCAGCCTCCCGAGGAGCTGGGACTACAGGCTTTTGCCATCGCGCCTGACTAATTTTTGTATTTTGAGTAGAGATGGGGTTTCACCATGTTGGCCAGGCTGGTCTCGAACTCTTGACCTCAAGTGATCCACTCGCCTCAGCCTCCCAAAGTGCTGAGATTACAGGTGTGAGCCACTGTGCCCGGCTAATTCTTTAATAGAAGAAAAAACATCCAAGATGGACCTCAATTCATCTCTTATTTTTATATGATTAAAATGATAATCTGAATGAGTTATGGAAATGAAAAACATCCCTTTTATAACTGAAAAAAATTTTTCATTAGCATGGAAATGGGCACAGTGTTGCCTTGAAAGATACAGTTATTTGACTCAGTAAAGCAGCTTATTACAACTGGTGCTAATAGTATAAAGAAAAAAGTTGTGCAGTTCTAAAATGGTCCTAGAGATTGACTTTTTTCCCCCAAGAAAGGGAACAAAACGAACTTTTTTCCTGGTTGAGCATTAACTGACAATCACGACAGTAGAACCATTAGATTTTAGTTTTTAATATTATGTGTGTTATCTTTCATCAGTTAATAATGAGTAAGCCTATTCAGAAAAAGAACATAAACTGATCAAAAACCCAGCATCTCCAGCCTTTCATTTCCTGCTATTCAGGAAATTGCTTAGAACATCTTGATGTCCTCCTCCTTCTTCCTGGACAGTGACTTTTTGGGAGTTTTTTCCTACTGCGTAATGTGATACCCACTTCAGATTTTTTTTATCAATACGTTTAGAAAGTTGAACTTCTGTCAAGTTTTATTACAAAATTACTTGTTAAAACAATTTTTACTAAACTGCATTTCTATCTAGCATATTTTTGATATGGAAGTGATAGTATAGTATAGTTCCAGAAGAAGTCTTAAATCAGTCCACAGAGTCCAGTTAGCAAATACTATGTGCCATTAAGATTGCTAAAATACACAGTTCAGGTAAATTTACTAGTGTTTTTTAAAGGTTTATTTGTTTTCACAAGATGCTCTGTCCACACCCTTATAACATGTAAAATATTGTGTGCTGTATTATGTGGTAAAGTTGTTAAAATTCAGTTTCTAACATTAACTTAAAAGTACAGACAATCTAACATGATGATTTGACTTACAAACTTTCAACTAAATTTATGATGGCTTTAAAGCAGTGCACTGAATAGAAACCATACTTTGAGTACCCATACAGCCATTTTTCACTTTTACTACATTATTCTATAAATCACATGAGATATTTAACACTTTATTATAAAATAGGCTTTGTGTTAGATGATTTTGCCCAAATGTAAACTAATGTAGTGTTCTGAGCATGTTTAAGTTAGGGTAGGCTAAATTATGTTTGGTAGGTTAGATGTATTAAAAGCATTTTTGATTAATGATGTCTTCAATTTATGATGTGTTTATTGGAACATAACCTCAATATAAGTTGAAAAGCATATGTATTTTCAATTCTGGCATGAACCTATGGGAATCTTTTGCATTTAAGAACCTCCCCATTTTAATAATTTCATGGGTCTAAGATTCTTCATCTGTTTATAAGGAACTTTAGTCTTAGTGATTAGAGACTAAATTTTTTTTTGAGCAGTAAGAAAACAGCCTTTTGGGACAGATAGTGAGTGATCCTTATGAACTTGACATTGCCAAGAAATTTTATAGATGCCGAAGAATTCTTATGTGAAATTCACATAAGCATGCCCATTACTAAAGACAGTTTGTATAAAGTAACCCTAAATGTTTATTGAGGAACCTACAGCTTCAACTGACTTACGTGCAGATATGTACCAGGAGAACATCATTTTAGCTTGGGCATCTTTACTTGGGGTTTTCAGAGGATCCAGGAACCTCACTGTATGCAAAGTCTTGTGGATGTACCTGAATGTTTTTGGAGGCAGGTCACATAGTTTCTGAAAGTGTTCTCTTATTTTCCTCAAATGTAGGTAACCATTGTTACAAGTTATTTAACAGGAGAATAGTAACAATGTCTAACTTATGCTAATGATTTTGTGTGCTGAGCTCCCATTAATTAAAATGTCTTCAGAATGCTTGTTTCCAGATCCTTAGTCTGTATTATTAAGATATGTCTAGGTGCTACTTCAGGCTTACAGAATCAGTCTTTGGAAGTCAGATCAGGAATCTGCATTTTAACAAGCATCCAGGTGATTTCTTGAGCCCCTCTGAAGTTAGAGCACTACCATTATATATTGTATTTCATATGTTAATCTTTTGATTTATGGCCAAGTGGACAATTCCCTTAGTTTTTAAAAGCTTGTTCCTTGATTTTCTAAGATACTTGCTCTAGTTCCGGTCGCCATTTTTAGTAAAAAGTGATGACAGCTCAGCCTGTTATATGTAGATTTCTCATTTATTACTTTCTGAAGAAAATTAAGCTTTCTGTGTCACTTCTGAGCATGAAACAAGATTAAATTATTGGAATCTGAAAGGCTTCCATCAGTACCTAATCTCATTACCTGATACTAAGTATCTGTGCTTGGACGTATGTATATACACTGCCGTTTGAATAATGCAACCATATTTGGCCTGTTCTTCCCTTGGGATCTTACAATATGGGGAATTTAAGTTGTATATTTTTGAGGAGTTTTCTAATTACAGATGCTTTCCCCATTGTTGTATGCAGGCTTCTAATTTTCAGGCCATCCATCTTGACACAGGGAAAAATGGTGTGTCACCCTTAGAAAGGTTGGGGGAGTGCCTGCGGTTGTAATATCCACAGCACCTCTTTCAGCCACCTGGGAAATTACACTGTTTATGAAATCAATGTTTAAAAGAAGTGATTATAAACAAAAGTCTTCTAAGAACGATCAGGAATCAAGAATCCTATCATTTTTGCCTAATGTGATTCAATCCCTATTGATGAAATCAGGATGTTAGAATAATAGGAAGTGAACTATTAAGTATGCCTCTCCCTCTCAAATGATCTAGATAGTATATTGCCCCTCACATACCCCCCTCTCTCTGCAAAAGATGACAGAACGAAAAGAAATTCCAGTAAGCTTTGCTGTGATCAATGAGCAGCAGTCTAGTTTAGCTTAGTTTTTTTAATTAAAAAGACCTATTAACTTCTAAGATGGACTTTTACTGTGACAGTCAATAATGTGTCCAATATCACACTAGTCTGATTGGAAGCACAGGACCCAGTGGGTTGGTAGACTGCTTTAAAAATAGAAATAGAGCTATTTTTCTATGGCTTTGAGTGTTGTTTTCCCTCATCATGTAGGTACTAGAATCCCTTCCATTGGTGTAACTGACTCACTTTAGAAAGCAAGTTGCTCTCCAGTAGGAGAGCCATCAAGGTACTTCTGAATGTCAGCATTAACACTGCATGCTACCTACAGTCACTGTCAGGGGCACGAATATGGAGTACGTACCGAAAGATTTTGGCCACATGTTTTGTTAGCTAAGTCAAGTCTTAAATGAGCCAAATGTAGTATTTGCTGACTAGGAAGTAAGTCATTTGAAATTAACAGTATTTAGGCTGTACATGGTGGCTCATGCCTGTGATCCCAGCACTTTGGGAGGCTGAGACGGGAGGATTGCTTGAGCCCAGAAGTTTAATGTTACATTGTGCTATGATGGTGCCACTGCACTCCAGCCTGGGCAACAGAGCAAGACCCTATCTCTTAAAAAAAAAAAGTTAACAGCATGTAACCCTAATAGATTATATAGAGATTAAATTGTTAAGTTTTTGGAGTGAAATTTAAGTTCTTTTAGTTTTTGTACTTTTAAAAGTAATACTATTATAAACACATAGATGTCCCTTTACACACTTCTTCCCCCAAATGGACATCTGCTATTCCTTCTTTTGCACATCAAGGTGTAAAGTAGTGAAGTCTAAAAGCTGAATTTTTTAAACTTGCTCAAATATTTGTCCCAAAGTTATTCAACTTTTGAATAACTTTGGGACAAATTATTCTTTTTTGATTAACAGAGCTTTTAAGCATTCTGTGTAAAAGCTAATGACTTCTTAAAGGAGGAGAAACTATAGTTCTCACTAGCTTCCTCCACATCCTACTAATAATGTTTTTCTAAACCTTTGAACTTTCTGTGGAGAATGACTTTTGCCAAAGTTTTATTGACAAGTGAAGACAGGAGAAAATCCTTTTCATTGACATTTCATACCTGAAAAGCGCTTCATAAGCTACAGCTTACATAGTGAATGGGTTGTCTTGGCAAAGGCACATCTTAGGGATGGAATTTAAGGAATAAGAATGTGGTCAATTAGTTCAGATGGCAGAATTCTGAAGCCATCACTCAGACACACTAGAATCCTTTCCCGATTAAAATTGCTTTTATCAAAAGGCAATAACCGATGCTGGTGAGGATGTGGAGAAAGGGGAACTTTCATACACTTGGTGGGAATGTAAGTTAGTACAACCACCATGGAGAACAATTTGGAAGTTAGTAAAAAAAAAAAAAAAAAGCTAAAAAAACTACCATATGGTCCAGCAATCCCACTGCTGAGTGTATATCCAAAAGAAAGGGAATTAGAGTATCCAAGAGATATGTGTGCTCCCATGTTTACTGCAGCATGATTATAAGAGCCAAGATATGGACTCAACCTACACATCCATCAACAGATGAATAAAGAAAATGTGGTACATATACAGAATGGAATATTATTCAGCCATAAAAATAAAATTCTGATGTGACAACACAGATGTAAGTAGAGGACATGTTAATTGAAATAAGCCAGGCATGGAAAGATAAATATTTCATGTTCTCATTCATATGTGGAGGCTAAGAAAAATTGCATTTATGGAGATAGTAGAATGATGGTTACCAGAGGATGGGAAGGGTAGTGGGGAGGTGGGACAAAGAAGGGGTGGTTAATGCGTATAAAAATACAATTAGAAGGAATAAGATCTAGTGTTTGGTAGCACAATAGGGTGACTATAGTTAACAATAATTTATTGTATATTTCAAAATAAAGAGTAGAATTGGAATGTTCCTAATGCAAAGAAACGATAAGTGCTTGAGGTGATGACTATCTGCCCTCCCACCAAAAAAAATTCTTTCTCCAAATGTATTCCCCTTAATCCTAACAGGACAACTGAATCATTCTGAACATAAGAATACAACTTCCTTTAAAAAAACAACACACACACACACACACACACACACACACACACACACACACACACATACACAACACTTGTAGAAAAGGAGATTCTTTACCACAGAAATTCTCATTTTTATGGGTCACTGAATTTGATTTTGTGACACTTTTTCCCATGTCTGGATTGCTGAGGTTTCCACATCCTTCTTCAGCTCTACCCCTCAGAATTAGACATAAAGAAGTAAGTTTAGAAGAGAGTTTATTCTGTAAGAAGGTTTGAATTATAAATATTGTATTTGATAGCTTCACAGTAGTGGATCCATAAGAGGCCTAGCCTTGGTCCAGGGTTCACTCATATTTTAATTTCCTAAGTTTCCTGAGTTTTCCTTAAAGTGTCACATTGTCTAAGAGCATCACCATGGATTTTAAAAAATACAGTCTTCGTTGTTAAGCTTGCTTTAAAAAACTGCGGCCAGGCACGGTGGCTCATGCCTGTAATCCCAACATTTTGGGAGGCTGAGGTGGGTGGATCACCTGAGGTCAGAAGTTCAAGACCAGCCTGGCCAACATGGCAAAACGCTGTCTCTACTAAAAATACAAAAATCAGCTGGGTGTGGTGGCGGACACCTGTAATCCAGGCTTCTAGGGAGGCTGAGGCACAAGAATCACTTGAACCCGGGAGGCGGAGGTAGCCATGAGCCGAGATCGTGCCACTGCGCTCCAGCCTGGGCAACAGCAAGACTCCATCTCAAAAGAAAAAGAAGAAGAAAAAAAACGTAGAAGTTTTATATGCCTTATTTTTATTCTTGTTCTCTTATAATTTATATGCTATCACTGACCCAAAGTTTCTTGGCCACAATTTAGAATTGTATACCCATGTAAACTCAAATAATGTGAGCCGTGTTGATAGGTGGTACTTCAAATAATACAACTTGCTTTAGGGGCTTGTTTTCTCAAGTTCAAGGTGAATTCAGGGTGGAGTCTGGATGCCTGGGTCACCTTTATAAGGTGCTTTATATTCTTGCAAAGGATATAAAATTTATTCTATAAGCTTTGGAAGTCAAATGTCAGAAAATAATTTAGTCAAACTGAATTGTTCATATTAGAAAATGTCTACTTATGAAGTAAAACAAAAAGCTTAGACTAAGAACACAGATTGAGTCCGTCATGGGTCTGAGACCTGGTTCAGTTGCTTCTTAGTTTTGTGACCAGGCCTCTCAGCCCTCAGTTTCTCATTTGTAGATGAGGATATTACCTACCTCAGTTGTGAGGAGTAAATGGAGTACATATAAAATGTCTAATATGGTACTGGGCATGATAAAGCACTTATAAATGCTATCATTATTATTTCATGGCAACCAAATAGATACTGCCACAAACTATCTTTTTGAATCTTAAAGCTACATGGTTTGCTTTTCCTCCCCAAACATACTATCCTACAGATAGAGCCTTGAGGCACCCATTGGTTTGTTTTCTATTGACTGAGGTCATTTTGACTCCAAATCTGAACTATGTATTCTGGTTTCTTCTGAGCCACAGCCTCACTGACCCCACCATAAATCACCATTCTTTTTATGCTTCAGTGTTCTTCATATTTGCTTAGATATGCTTGCCTTTTATCCATTCCCCCTTTATAAAAATTATTATTAAAAATGATGAAAGATGAGTGTAAGATACAGCTTATGTTTTGCTTATTTATGAAGTCTGATCACCCTCAAGTCAATAAATAATCACAAAATTAAAAATGACATGTCTGCATTAAACATTTTTAGTAGTATGGGAAATTATAGTGTCTGACAGTCAGTGAACATTTTATTAGGCAACAAATTAATGCTTAATATTGTGCACAGCTGTTTCTGGTTACGCTTCAACATTAGGTCAATTTGGTCAGACTCTGATACCAAATTGTCCTGCTTGATTTCAGGTCAGACTGTATTATCTGCATGTCTAGATGGTTGACACAACCTCATGCAAAGTTTCAGTGCAGTTTTTCTTTGTTTATCCTTTTTCCCTCTCAAAATGATAGTTTATGTAGTATTTGAGAGTAATCAGCAGGAACAAATACTTTTTTGTGTTATAAACACCATCTGTTACAATATGAGTTGAAGTGCTAAAAGCCACTTGAGTATTAATTTTCAGAAATTTTCATCTGAGCACAGTGTATCACTCATATTGACTATTGAGACTAATAATCAAGGCTTTTCACTCAAAGTCAGGAGAGATGTTGGTTTGTGCATATCTTGAAAATAAAATGGTGTTATGGAGGAGTCTGCTTGAGTTTCCTAAAGGTAAATAATTGCATGCTTATTTCATTTCCTTTTACTGATAAGTTACAATACTACTAAATCAAGGAAGCACCTTAGATAGGCAATAAACTTATTTTGGTATGATATTCATGTGGTTAATTTGACAAAATTAGGAGCAGTTGGTAGTAATAGAGAACAATTGCTGCCAAGAAGACCAAAGTATACCCTATAATCTCTAGAAGACAAATGTTGATGGGAAAAAAATCCAGCCAAACTGATTGTGACCTTGATTGTGTGCTATAAATATAAAGGTCAGCCCTTTCTCTTGCCTTGTTCAACATGAATTTAAGCATAGTAAGCACATGCATCAAATTTGCTTGTGACACATACTTGATAGACTGGAATGATGGCTTAAAACCTAAAGGACAAGTTATTAAAGGAAAAGGAATCAGACTTTTTGTCGAATTCCAATCTTGAAACTCTCACTTTGCTTTGAGTATCTCCAAACTCTCACATCCAATATCTATCCTTTAATAACTTTACACCTGCTTTCTCCATTCACACTGGGGTGTTGCCAGGCAAATTCTCCCTTACTTTAAGTCTACTCATGTCCTTCCATTCTTTCTCCCGAACACATTTCTTTGCACTGCTGAAGCCTAGATTTCTCTTCATGACATTGCATTTCCAGCTGGCTTCTAACTTGGCCAGCATGGTGGGTGTGAGTGGTAAGGGAAGGAGAAGAAATAAGGAGTCCTCAGGCCTCTCACTTTCTGTCTATGAAATGGAAATTGGTAGGTATGGATAGGTTGGTCTCTTCCAGTTGTGGGCCATGGATGCTTCAGCATCCCCTTGGTTGTCTTAGTTTATTTATATTGCCTTTTTCATTTCTTTGTTCATATGGGCTACAGCCTCTCAGAAGCCATTTCCATTTTTCCAGGTGTTTTAAGGGCTAGTTTATAGTATTTCTCTCATTTCACTGCTTTCCTCAATGACAACAAATACCTATGTTGAGGACTCATTGGTGTCCTTAATATAAAACTTCCCTAATTTTGTGGACCCCTATTTCATATCTCAGCTGTTTGCAATCATGGCCATTCATGATCACATGGCCCTCTTACACCTGTAAGATCTTATATTGGAGGTCTCCTTATCTGACAGTATCTCTTTTTATATTTTCCCACCCAATTTTTCGCTTCCTGACGCCTAGCCTCTTTAGCTGCTTGATCCAAGCCACTTCTGTTGGCTTACCTTGTGACTATTGACTTCTTACTTATCATGAATTATGAGGGCAACCACCTCATTAAAACCTAGGTATCCACGTCTCTTAAATTTCTGTCAAATATTGCAAACCAATGCTCAATTTTATATTACTCTGGCTTCAGAATCAATGAGACATAGGGAGATAATTAACACTTTGAGTGTCGAATATCTGCCAGCCACCATGTTAATCACTTTATACAGATACAATACAATCAGCATAACAGCCCTATAAGGTTTAGATATTATTGCCCTACTATTACAGAAATGGAAGCTGAAAAATGTGAAGTAATGTGTCCTGATTAAGCATAAGTAGGCAAATAGCAGAGCGAAGATTTAAACTTAGTTTTATTTTTAAAAATGTCTTATTTCCATGCAGTATTTATTTATTTATTTATTTATTTATTTATTTATTTATTTACTTTAGAGATGGGGTTTTGCTCTGTCACTCAAGCTAGGGTGCAGTGGCATGACCATAACTCACTGCAGCCTTGAACTCCTTGGCTCAAGCGAGCCTTCTGCTTCAGCCTCCTGAGCAGCTGGGAATACTGCCACATACCATTACACTAGTAATTTTTATTTTTATTTTTGTCTTTTGTAGAGATAGGGTCTCATTATGTTTCCCAGGCTGGTCTTAAACTCCTGGCCTCAGCAATCATCCTGCCTTGGCCTCCCAAAGTGCTGGGATTATAGGCCTGAGCCATTATGCCCGGCATAATGTATTTTTAAAGTTTATATTTTTGTAATCAATATCACACAGGTACATGGTATCCACAAGACTTTTTGTTATGAGAAACTGTTCCTCTCCTTCTCCCCACCATCCATATCCTCCTACCCTCCCCAACCCCCACCAGCGGCAAGACTTTCAACTGTCAGGTCATGCTTGTGGTATGTACTTCCATATGTCCCAATGCTGTAATATGTGTATGCTGCTACTACTTTGATTTTCAGCTCTAGGCATTAACCATTGATTTTTCATCTTGGAAGACAAGAATTTAGCTGTTTACCCTCTCCCCACAGCCCCTATTATTCACATACACACTTTCTTATCTGTCTGTCTTCTAATATAATTGATATAATATTGGTTAGGTCAATATTTAGTGCTTATGTTATGACTTTGTAACTGTAATCCCCAAATGAGACATGCTCCCCTTCAGCCCTAATTTTCATTTTTCTTGGGGGTTAATTCTTATCAAGGTTTTTTACTGGCTGATTTTATATACAGTTGTCACTAATCTAACCCCACACTCTCTACCAAATATTTAAATTGAGGCTTGTCAAATGTGAGCTTACCTACAGGGTAATCTGTTTGCATTATTTTGTTCAGAGCTTTCAATATTATCTGAGCTTTTAGTGTGTTTTAAGATCTTGCCTTTGCCAGATTCTCCAAAGATATTTTTTGTCTTTATTTGGCTGGAGAATAAATGCCTGGCTGTCAGACTTCTGAGGTTTGGGAGTCTCCATGTCATGATATCATGAGTCTCAATACCTCAATACATTCATTTAATCAGAATGGTACCTGTATTCTAAACTATGCCTGATGCTCCTAAGTACAGAGGCCCTTTGTTTTACCCTTTCCAGAGAGTAACCTTCAATTTTCTACCTGGGGGCAAAAGAGGAGGTGGCTTGGCTATTTAGTCAAGGGGAATATGGAATTTTAACTGCTTTTTAAAAATAAGATAACAGCTTTATTGAGATATGATATATATGCCAAAAGATTCCCTTCCTTAAAGTGTACAATTTTCTGGCTTTTAGTATATTCACAAAGTTGTGTAAATATCACTAATATTTAATTTTATTAGTGATGAATTCTGTATGAATTTTATTAGTGATAAATTCTGTGTAAAAATTCATTTTCATACAGAAACCTTGTACCTTTTAGCAGCTATTCCCCACCTCTTCTTTTTTTTCCAGTCCCTGGCAGCCACTAATCTACTTTCTGTGTGTGTCTCTCTCTCTTTTTAAAACGATCTCTTTTTACATCTTCTAGACATTTCATATAAACAAAATCTTGCAATACATGCATGGTCTTTTGTGACTGGCTTCTTTCACTTAGCATAATATTTTCAAGGTTCACCCATATTGTAACATGTATCAGTACATTATTTCCTTATATTGCTAAATAACATTTTATTTATCATGTATCATTTTTTGTTTTTTTCATTAGGTGATAGTATTTGAGTTGTTTCTACTTTTGGCTATTATGAATAATGCTGCTATGAACATTCATGTACAGTTTTTGTGTGGATGTATATTTTCATTTTTCTTCGGTGTATACCTAAGAGTGGAATTGCTGAATCATGTAGTAACTCTAGTTTTACCTTTGTGAGGAACCGCCAAACGTTTTTTCAAAGTGACTACACCATTTTACACATAGCTAGGAGTGAAATTGTTGAGTCATACAGTAACTTCATGTTTTGCATTTTGAGAAACCACCAAACTGTTTCCCAAAGTGACTGTACCATTTTATAATACCACCAGCAATGTGTGAGTGTTCCACATTTTCTGCTTCTTTACCAACATTTGTTATTGTCTGTCTTTTTTATTTTAGCCATCCTAGTCGGTCAGAAGTCATACTGTGTTTTTTGATTTGCATTTCCCTAATGACTATTGATGTAGAGCACCTTTTCCTGTTTGCACTGGCCATATCTTCTTTGGAGAAATGTCTATTAATTTTTTTTCCCCAGCCAGAGCATGATAGCAAGACCCTGCCTTTACAACAGCAACAAAAAATTAGCTGGGTGTGATGGCCTGTGCTTGTAGTCCCAGATGCTTGGGACGCTGAGGCCAGAGGATCACTTGAGCCCAGGAGGTTGAGGCTGCCAAGAACTATGATTGTGCCACTGCACTCCACTGTGGGTAACAAAGCCAGCTGTCTCAAATAAATTTTGTTTATTAAAAATTGGTCTGTTTTTTTAATTGCTGAGTTGTAAGAATTTTTTATTCTGGATACTGTTTCCTATGAGATATATGATTTATAAATATTTCCTCCCACATTGTGGGTTGTCTTTTCACTTTTCTGAGGGTGTCCTCTGAAGCACAGAAGTTTTTAATTTTGATGAAATCTTATTTTTTTCTTTAGGTACTTATGTTTTTGGTGTCCTATCTAAGAAACAATGGCCTAATCCAAAGTCAAAAACATTTACTCCTATCCTTTCTTCTAAGAATTTTAATTTTAGTTCTTACATGTGTGTTTGTGATTCATTTTGAGTTAATTTTTGTGTGCAATGTGAAATAGAAGTCCATCTTCATTATTCTGCATGTGGATATCCAAAGTTGTCCCGGGACAGTTTGTTCAAAAGATCATTCTTTCCCCATTGAATTGTCTTGGCACGTTTGTTGAAAATCAATTCCCTCTACATGTAAGGGTTTATTTCTGGACACTCAATTCTATTTCATTTACCTATATATCTGTCCTTAGTACCACACTGTCTTGATTATTGTAACTTTGTTATAAGTTTTGATTTGTCTAACTGCTTCTCACACTTTGAACCACTCTTTTTGAGTCTCATCTACCTTCAATTCCAGAGGTATTTGAGCCTTTAGGGTATTCTGTCATGTAAAGTGCGTTGCTTCTAAGTCTTCTTCATTGATAGCTTAAGGTTCAGCTTTCCCATGACTGCAAAGCCTTTGATCAGTTTTTTCTTCTTTCAAGCTGCTAATTTTTTGTTGCCATTGTTTTCCAACTTATGCGACTCTTGTGTACCTTGAAAAGGAATTTTTTATCTTGTTTTAATAGGGTTTCCAGGGTGAGCAAAAGTAGTTAAATCTTTAATATTCTAAATATATATTATAAATAAATTACTTTTAATATCTTTTTTTTCCCTCATTTCCACATCCAAGCAGGGACACTATCTAGTGGATTTTATCCCTTCACATCTCTGGTTCTTTCATTACATCTCAGTAACATTAGCTACTATTATTGTCATTAGTTCATTTGCCTTATTTAAACTTGCTTCTCCTATTAGCTGATTAGAGCTGACCCTTGCAGAAAATGTAAGCCAAATAATATTTTCAGAATTAGATCAATTAATAATTATGTCTCTTCAAGACTCCAGAAACAATTAAACTTCAGTCAATATTAGTTCATCCCGACTTGTTTTGAAATTTTTTTTCTATATAGACAAGCAGTGCCAGCACCAGATTTTGTTTAGATTTTCAGTCAAACAAGCATATTTGGTCAAGAGTTTTTCATTCTTCAGGAGATTGGTAACATTTTCCTGTGGCCTGGTGAATTTTATGACTTTCTAAGGTTTGAATAGTAAGAATATTGATTAATCTATGCATGTCAAGTTGCTGGATTTGATCTAGTTGACATTGATGTTTGACAGTATGTGTAGTCATTAAAAGCTCAAATGTCATAGTACTCTTAACCTCTGCGTTCTCCTCACCACATAACACGCAGATCTCATATATTTAAGTAGCACTTTTTATATGAAAGGGTCATGTCAAAGATTAAATTTCCATGATTTCCAGTAGAGAGAAAAACCACAAGAGTATTAAAATGAATGGCTGATATATGGGAATCTAGTTTCCTTTTATTTCTCATTTAGTAAGGAAGATTCCAGGATTAGTATATGAGCTATATGTAATCTACATGTGGCTAAATCGAACCCTTACTTTTCCTTTGCAATACATTTTCCTCCATATAACTCTACATAGAGGCATCACAGGATTAAGAAGAAGCCCTTTTATGAAAGCCATTACACATATATACACTCACACATTTGCATGCACAAAATTATAATATGTCAAGTCAGAAAAAGCTTCTTAACATAAAATGGAGTTGGTCAATGAGTAAAAAAAAATATGCTGATAGGAGGGATAAGATCTAGTGTTCGGGAGCACAATAATTTATTTTCTTTTGTATTTTAAAATAACTGGAAGAGTGGAATTGGAATGTTTCTAACACAAAGAAATGATAAATGCTTGAGGCAATGGATATCTTGATTACCTTATTTGATCATTACACATTGTACGCTTGTGTCAAAATATCACATGCACCTTATAAATATGCACAACTATTAGTTATCCATAAAAATTAAAAATTAAAAAATCCGTAAAATGGTTTAAGCATTCAGCAGTGCTGATCTTTCTTAAATTATTTTTCTAATTTTGGAAAGAAAGCACAAAATCTTTGAATTCACAGTTGCTTAAAGACTGAGGTTAACTTGCCAGTGGCAGGCTTGAGAGATGAGAGAACTAACGTCAGAGGATAGATGGTTTCTTCTACAAATAACACCCCCTTATGTATTGTTCTCCACCACCCCCGCCCAAAAAGCTACTCGACCTATGAAACAAATCACACCATGAGCACAGATAACCCCAGGCTTCAGGTCTGTAATCTGACTGTGGCCATCGGCAACCAGAAATGAGTTTCTTTCTAATCAGTCTTGCATCAGTCTCCAGTCATTCATATAAAGGAGCCCGGGGATGGGAGGATTCGCATTGCTCTTCAGCACCAGGGTTTTGGACAGCGCCCCAAGCAGGCAGCTGATCGCACGCCCCTTCCTCTCAATCTCCGCCAGCGCTGCTACTGCCCCTCTAGTACCCCCTGCTGCAGAGAAAGAATATTACACCGGGATCCATGCAGCCAGCAATGATGATGTTTTCCAGTAAATACTGGGCACGGAGAGGGTTTTCCCTGGATTCAGCAGTGCCCGAAGAGCATCAGCTACTTGGCAGCTCAACAGTGAGTACTACGTACCTGGCACTATGGAGAAGTATTTTTTAGGGTGTGGCCATCTTCTCCTCACCATATGAATCCCTTTTGTAGTGTAAGCACGCACACCTCAAATTTCTCCTTCTTCATAATCTGTCTACCCTGCTTTCCTCCTGTCTGCCTCCAGTCTTCCTCTTCTCTCCATAAGTAAAGCGAGTGTGCCAATCACTGCGTGCTCAACTTTTTTTTCCGCAAAGTTTGTAAGTAGAGAGTTAAGAAGTTCCTGAACATTAAGAATGAGAGATTGTATGAATCAATGTCTTAAATCTACAGCCAAAAAAAAAAAAAAAAAAAAATGGAGTGTGAAGAATTTTGAAAAGCCGTTTATTATGAGGAGGAGGAGTAGGGAGAACAAATTAAATAAATTTCCACGGTTTTCAGAAGATCATTGTGTCTCCTACACCCCCTTCAGTTTACAAAGCCTGGTCTTTAAACATAGAACTATTATTTTCTCTTCTTAGTTATGGGTGCAGGTTATTGGAATAAAAGAAAGATTGGATTCCTTTCAAAAGTTTTTCTGTGTTTCACATTGCTCAATTTTTTTCAGTTTACTTGATGGAATAATGAAAGCAATACACCACTTGCTATAGTATTTAAGGGAGTTTTATGTTTATAATATCTACAGGATAAAAAAGCAGTATTTGCAGGATTTTAGATCCTGCTTTCAGGTAATAGTCGTGGGATTTAATAAAAACCACGAAATAAAAATGTATCCAGGTCCTAGTCATTAAAAATATTAAATGATATTTTATTACTGTACTATCAGAGTTTATCAACCAAATCCAATTCAGTCTGTATCATAGAATCATCTGTTTTAATTTCGTAGCTCCAAATATGTGCCAGAGGGCTGCATTGGACTGACATATTATTACTGATAAAAATGTTGAAAAGTAAACATGGCAACTTCTGTAGAATTATTTAAATCAATTTGCAAAAATGAGGCCAAAATGTAAATAGATTTTCTAACATTTAAATATCATGAATATTTGGATGAGATATTACAATGAAGAATTTTGAAGTCATAATTAACTGCTAGAAGGAAAACAAAGAAAGCTCAGGGTAATGGTTAATGTATGACCCTTTTATATAAAAAATGCTACTTTTGTATGCGAGATCTGTGTGTTGTGTGGTGAGGAGGAGGCAGATGTTAAGAACACTGAGATATTTGAGCTTTTAATGACTAAACATACTGTCAAATGTCAATGTCTGCATAAAGTTCTTCCCTCCCTCAAGTCATAAATAATAAAATCTCCATCTCTATTATATATAAATCTAGTGAGTAAGGCAATACTGATGTGTGAAAATAAAGCCAGTAGAGAAATCAGAAGAAGACAATGGCAGATAACTATTCACTGGGTCCCAAAGCAAACCTACATTTCTCAGTTTCATGAGGATGTAGTAGATTGGTACGATTGTATTAAATCACCATTTGCCAGGAGTTACTTCTATGTCTGCCCAATGCTGTATCTGCATATAAAGAATATAAAACAGACCATCATAATTTTGCATTGTCTGTCAAATGAAAGTTTCCAGCTTGTTGTTTTTGTTTTGTTTCCTCCCATTCTATTCCTAAATAAAGTTTCCAGCTTTGTATTCTGCATTTCTGGCAATGTGACCTGAGTTACTGGAATCTGTCATTTTTTTCTTTAGCCAGCAGGATTAATAGACATTACTTCATCAGGCAATATAAAATCTTAAGTGGCTAATGAAGTGTTAATCTTTTTCAGTTTCTCAGATTTTTACTGTTTGCCCCTAATAATTAGCTGGCCAGGTTTCTTCCTTCCTTCCTTTCTCCTTTTTTCCTTTTATTTGTCACTGAATTTTAATAGTCACTTTTCAAATATTATCTTCTGACACAGATGGCCTTAGAGTTATACACTTGTCTGTGCTAAACTTTTGCAGGCAGATTCACATTGACAATGCGGATCTAACTGAAGAAAGTAATACTACCCGTTAATTTCTGGGCATGTGCTGACATATTTTGGAATGAAATCGATATTTTGTTTTTAAAATTTAATTGAAACTAAAATTATTTTCAAAAATATGTTTGATCTTATTTTTATTATGGTTAGTAATTAATGTAGTTTCCATATGATTCAACGAGGCTAAGAGATCAAATTTTGTGCTGTAAAATAATCCTAGAAAGGCAGGAATTGTTCATATATGATATTTCAGGCGTTATGACAGTCAGGTTTTTGTTGCTATTAAAGTGAAGCAAATCTGATCCCCTTTTAATTTCAACCACTAGATGATGTCTTAGACCATTGGAAAATAGTGTCTCAGAATAAATTAGACCAATATTTATGACTGAAAGTTATGAGTGACATGGCAACTTCACCTTAAGTTTGTATGATTGGTGGAGCTTCCAGCTTATGAATGAAATGTGTGGGAAAAATCTAATTATGGAGGATTCTGGAACCCTAACTAATATTTTGTTTTATTATGCTTCCACATTCCTGAAGCTAAATAAACCTAACTCTGGCAAAAATGACGACAAAGGCAACAAGGGAAGCAGCAAAAGTGAAACTGCTACCGAAAGTGGCAAGACAGCAGTTGTTTTCTCCTTGAAAAATGAAGTTGGTGGACTGGTAAAAGCACTGAGGCTCTTTCAGGTGAATGTAAAATATCATTACATAATTTTAAAAGTGACGGTGTGCCTGGGTACAAACCTGTTATCTGCTATGAAACATTACTGAATCAATTTCTGGATAATGTGGTGAAAGATTCAAAGGAACCAAACTTCGTGAGGCTTTAAAAGGGGAGTTGTCTGTCAAGCAATGAAATAAGCAGAATTGCATAAGCCGTGGCTTATTAATGCAGAGTTAGCTTGTTAGGAACTCTGAAGACTATTGCCAGGTTAGGAGGTCAGTACTTCAAAAATGTGAGCTTCACACCTGAAAATGAAAACACAAGAGCCAAACAGGGTATCTTAAGTAGCAAGAGCTACTTGCAGCTTGATTTGATTTGTTCAAATTTGAATTTACACATGTCCTAGGAGCATGTTTATTATGAAAAACTGAGATACATGAATATAGGCACACGGTATTCCCCTAAGTCTCATTGTTTATGTGTCTTAATGTATCTTTTTGCGAAGATGAGTCACTCTCCTTATATTATATATTGTTGGGGTAGCTCTTCCCTTATCTTATAGAAATGTTCATAGCATCTTCTCAGGCCCAAATCTGTAGTTTGAACCCTCAAGAAAGATCCTGGTTAGGGATGAGGCTGGAAAAGCCCAGAAAAGCTGTTGTGTTCTTGCCAGCATATACCTAATGGTTTCTGTACCCATCAGCAAACACCCTCCCTTACAAATGCATTTTGTTTGGGGGCAGTGGCGGTTGATGAGAGCTGTTAAGATAAGGAACCTAGCTCTGCATGATGCCTTGGGCTGCTAGTGCAGTGGAAAGATAGCTGCAATTGCAGTTAGGGGGTTCAGACCTGTGTTCTCCTGGCTTGGCTAAACACTAGCTGCTTCTTAGGTTCAATTTCTTTATTTGTAAAATTGCAATAATAATTCCTACCTAACAGGATTGCTGGGACGACATAATATGAGTGAAAGTGCTTTGTAAAGTGTACAACTATGAGGCATTATTATGATGCCTCTATGATGATCATAGCAGGGGAATTAGAAGCCTGATTTGGCAAATAATTTCTTGTTCTCTTTTGACCTTGAAGAAAGGATCAGGCACCATAAACAGTGGTAATGGAAATCTGAGGAAATATTTTACAGATAATTATGTCATCCAAGGCTGTGTCCATACAGTGCCAAAGGCAGGCCAATTCAATTAGACAGCTGGGTGCAGTGGATAAATTCCTGGAGAAGGAGTTAGCAGCCCTGAGTTTTCACTCTGCCATCAGCTAGTCACGGGGCCTTAGCTAAGCCATTTAACCCATCTGGACCTCAGTTCCCCTAAAAACATCTACTCTGCTTCAACCAAAAGCCATTAAAAGCCCAACGTGACACAATGTATGTGAAGTCTATTGGGCCTTGAACTTAATCTTAATATTATTATCAGCCAACTGAAAAAACATGCATGATATTATTGTAAAGGTTAATAAAAACAGAAATAGGACATTTAGTTTCCTCATCACAAGACCAGTTTCTTTATATAGGAGAGGGTGCTGTTTGATTTGATGCTATTCTGGCACTGGAAACTACCTATCTTGTTCCTATGCTGAAAATTCTGAGATCATCTAGGATTGCATCAGGAATTGTGTTGGTAATCACAGTGTATCATCTGGAGTGAGAAGATGTCTGCTTATTTGTAGGTGGGTTGGGATGGAGAGAACAGAGTCTTCAATTAACTTAGAGGAAATGAAGAACACATCACTGGGGGAAATTCTAACCTGATTTTTAAATATTAAATCACTGCCCTTATCTCTGAGATCCATCATAGGGTAATAGTTGCAGCAACACATCCTTGGTTGAAGCTAGTTTAAAGATTGCCAAAAGAGAGCAATTATTAAATGATCTCATTTAGGGGTTATTATCATTATTTTTTTACCTTTTTTTCACCCTCCTTGCAATCATCTAAGTTGTTTGTTTCCTTTTGCCTTCAAAGATCCTGTCTTGACTACTTATCTTGCTCCTAATTCTTTTTGTACCATATGGGTTACAGTTTGGCTAGTGTTTCCCAAGCCTCAGTCATTTTCATGCCACCTCCCCAATTTCTGCTTGCCTTTTGTACTGTTTACTTATAAAAAAATTATAAAAGGTCATTTCTAAAAGGTTATTTTAAAACTTTATTTTAAAAGAAAACTTTATATTAGGGGTTTGAGTTTTAGTTATGTTTTTCAGAAACATATAAATCTGGATATTACATGATAATATAATAAATAATTTTTTCCCCAAATAATCACGTGCCACCTGTGGGATGTGTACCACTCTCTGGGAAATGATGATGTTCATTTTATAGGGCCATTTTATATTTTAAATGCCCCTTCTATTTTTTTATGAGGCAGGACAACCTATACACAGAAGTATAAATATACAGATTTTTTATTAATGGAAATAATGGTTGGAAACATTTCCAAGTTTTATTCAAAGAACAGAGAGATTGTCTCTTCCTCTTGTGTGGGTACTTCGCACCTTGCTTAAGATGTGAACAAGAAAAGCTCATGGCATTCCTTTTATTGTCCCTGAAGGTGATTTTCAGATGCTCGTGTTTCCACAGGAAAAACGTGTCAACATGGTTCATATTGAATCCAGGAAATCTCGGCGAAGAAGTTCTGAGGTTGAAATCTTTGTGGACTGTGAGTGTGGGAAAACAGAATTCAATGAGCTCATTCAGTTGCTGAAATTTCAAACCACTATTGTGACGCTGAATCCTCCAGAGAATATTTGGACAGAGGAAGAAGGCAAGGGTGGTCTTAGCTTGTCGGGTAACTTTGCAATCTGACAAATATTGCAAAGGGGAAAACACAATCTGTGAACTAATATTTTTGAACCTGCACTGTTTTCAACAGAGCTAGAGGATGTGCCCTGGTTCCCTCGGAAGATCTCTGAGTTAGACAAATGCTCTCACAGAGTTCTCATGTATGGTTCTGAGCTTGATGCCGACCACCCAGTAAGTATCCAGTAAAATCTATTTCTCACATGCTCTTTCAGCTCCACCCATGTGCCAGGCACTGTGCCATGTTCTGTGCTGCAATGATTTATTATAGAACAATTTATTATTTATTCCCCATAACTGAGAGCAGACTTCCAAATGATAAAGCTTCCCTGTACATGTGTTGACTGGAAGCAGGTTAGAAGGATGGTATTTTCACATAGCATTTATTTTTAAAAGGGTTGGATAGAGGAGGAGAGGCTAAACCTTGGAGAATATTTCTGTGGAATTAGACAGCCTGAAATATACCTGCAGATGGTGACCCTTGGAAAAACGATGAACTGAAATTGATCATGCCTCTGGGAAACTAGGGAGGACTAGGTATTATGGGGCTCAGTGAGAGAATAAAATTCTTCTTGCTATTTTCCTTGACTGGAGGTAGTTAGGAGTAGAGTAATGTAGTTGACTTCAGTCTCAATGGAAAGGTAGAGAGTTTTAGAATAAAGGCTATGATGGAAGACATATCTCTTCCCACATCTACCCTGAATCTATCTACCATCATTCTTTCCTCTACTCCAATAAAAATGACCATCTGTAAAGAAATATGATACTTGGGTAAGCATTTCCCATTATTCTCCCCTTCCCCCTTTTACATCAGTTTTTATTTAACACAAGAGACCTGGAACTTCTTTATGGCCAGAGTGAAGTACAGTTAATAGTCTGGGAGAAGTAAGCAATGCACCCATTCATTATAGGCATTTTTTCCCTCCCCCGGTGCCCCTTGTCTAAAAATGGGCAGATAAAAGAGTGAAACCCAAGCAGATCACTAACGCTTACAGGACGCATCTGTGGTCTGCAGGTAATAGTTTACAGACATTCCTTGCTGTTTAAACTGAGGAAATCTGGGGGTTTGGCAGTGTGGCTATACTCTGCGCAGTGGCTCTCTAAGTGCGACCCCAACATCAGCAGTGTCAGTATCACCTGGGAATTTGTTTTAACAAGCCCGCCCTTAAGTTTGAGAACCCCTGTTTTAAAGGAAACTATGACAACTTTAACCCTAGGGAAATCTTCAATTAAACCAGTCATTTGACATATATACCAACTCAGACCAATTCAAATATACCATTCAAACAAATGGTCAAACAGACCTAATTCAATTGCATTATTTTCAAAAAGCTGAATTCTCTCAAAGAAACAATGTGTTATATTTGCTAACACAGCCTATAATTTCAGAATATTTTCCAGTAATTCACATGTAAGGCTTCTGAACATTAGAAAAACATTAAAAAATAGCTTTAATAATCACCCATTGTTATCTTTCCCCTCTCTCAATTTCCAGAAGGCATCAGAATTAGCACGGGAACCTGACGTAGGAGCTAAGCAGTACCCGGGCTGCACAGACACCAGCTGTTAACTTGCAGAATGACCTTGCCCAAGTCCCTTTACCTCTGCACCTCAAGTTCTTTATGTAAAAAGTGGAAATAAAATTGTTATTGACCTCAAAGGGGTGTTTGAAAAGCCTAGTTAATAAAACAACTGGAAAGCATTTGGCAAGAGTAAATGCTTAATTCCAGAAATAGAAATGCTGTATTAAATCATCCAGATCAATGCCTGGACAGTAAAGGATTTTTTGATAACCTCCTATTTCCAAATGCTCCCCTTAGTCTAGTTTGAAAATTACTCAACCTGGAGAAAGGAGTTCAGCCATTTTAATGGAACGACCATAGGAACCACTGACTTTGCTGAGAAAACATTTATTCCAATACCCAGCATAAATTTTCCTGTGCTTAATTTTATTCCATTACTCCTAATTATACCCACCTTATGATACCTTCTCTTATTTTCTGTGCAGCCACTTGAAATAATTGCAAGCACTTAGCAATCCCCTCTCTTGGCATTTTTTAAACCACATATATTTCTTTTATACGCACACCAAATGTTCATTACACAGAATGTGATATAGGCAAATTGGTGTTTTTGTACGTTGTTTGATGAGGATGGAAAAGTTGTCTAAGCACTTTTTCTGCCTGGGAATAATCCCAGTCCTGAGACAAACACAGGGACCGTTGTGATAGGATACTTCAGAAGGGGCTTGGAATATAAGAGTAAGGTTGCCGAGGCTCCCTAGAAAGGGTTAAATATCTAGGTCAGTGCCTCTCAAACCTCAGGGGGCAAACTAATCACCTTCGAGATCATTTTTAAATGCAGATAATGAGTCTGTAGGGCCTGGGATTCTGTATTTCTGGTGATCTCCCAGATAAGACTTGCACCAGAGGGTCTTGGGACCACACTTTGAGGAGCCAGCATCTAGACTGGGAAGGTCTTTCGAAGTGGGGGTTCAAGGTTCACTCATAAGGTGTTTGTTAAAAATACAATATCTTGATGCTCATCTGAAGCCTACTGAGTCAGAACTTTCAGGGATGGCCCAGGAATCTGCATTTCAAAGTTTCTGCAGGGGATCCTGATGAGATCTAAAGTTTGAGAACTAATGTCTTAATTAATGTTCCAGCTCAGCGATTCTCATCCCTAGCTTTCCATTCACATCACATGCGGAGAATTAAAAAATACTGATGCCAGGGCCTCTGGGAATGTGGCCAGGTTTGATGTAGTATTTAAAGCTCCCAGGTGATTCTAATATTCCATCACGGTTGACCTATTTGGGATAGCTAATTGAGTGTCAACACAAATTTAGCTGAGCACTTTAGAGTTCAGGCTGGGTCTTCAATTTCCTTTGATTTCAATTGAGAGAGGGAGGGTGGGTACTCTCTGGCTGCTAGGGTTGCCAGATTTAGCAAATAAATATCTAGGATGCCCAGTTAAATTTGAGTTTCAGATAAATAAGGAGTAGTTTTGTGGTATAAGTATGTCCCATGTAATACTTGGAACATATTTATACTAAAAAGATTATTTGTTGTTTATCTGAAATTCAAATTTAACTGAGTGCCCTGTATTTTATCCGGTAACCCTATCCCTGGCTTCAGTTCAGAATGGATGGCCAAGGAATGCTGTTTCTCTGTCACTACTAGTGCAGCTAGCGTCCCTAGTTTACTTTGCCAGTCCATGGTTCAATCCAGGAAGTTCTGGATCGCCCACAACATTTGCGTAATCACCGCCACACTAAGCTAATGAGGCATGATGAGTAAATCACTCTCTTGCGTCCTTGGAAAAGGTGCAGGTGTTTGCAGAAGAGAGGCAGTTGAGATTCTTCAGGAGGCCCAGCAGATTATGATGCCGTTACCATGGTGTCCAGTCTGGCAGGAACCGGGGAACAGATGCTGTGCTTTTCACAGGACGCTTTTCCTTTTGTCATGGCCTGTTTTCTTTTTGAATAATAAAGGTGCTTGGAATTCTTTGGTTTTACCATCTCAAGTAGCCTGGTTTTACTAGTGAGTGTTGAAACAAGTATTTTCTAGCATGACTGCATCTACCCTCTACAGCAGGAGACCTTTTTAAAGGGCACAGATCTATTTGTGAATGTGGTAACTATTTATTTTATTTTATTATTATTATTATTATTTTTTACCAAATACCCAAACTTCAAGGACTGTGGTAACTATTTTGTAAAATTTTTTATATAGACATTTTAGGACTTCACAAGCCTGCCTATGAACCCCAGTTTAAAAACTCCCAATTCACAGTAAAAGAAAGTGCTAGTTTCTTGGACAGAGGATACTTCATTTCTACATGGTGTTAATGTGGTCTCAGGGCATCTTCTCTCTCCTCCCCTTAGTAACTCTCTTGTCATTCCTGAAAGAAAGGTTGTTGACAATGGAAGTTCTTCATTTCTGTCAAGCAGACAGCCCTGTGAAGATTTCTAGCCTCGAGGCCAGTTCTCTTCAGCCAGGCAAGAGAGGGGCGATTTGCTAATGAGTTTGAGGCTCCTTTTGAGCAGCCCATCTTGCAGAGCTGTCTTAGGCTCAGCAAAGGTAGTCTAGGCCTTTGTGGGCCTCACCCTGTTCTTCACTCTCCAATGCCATGATCCCAGTGGCTTGTCTCCTTGCCTGGCCTCCATTCTTAGCAAGCCATTGCTTCCTGGTTATCCTTCCAGGTTGCAGGGCTGTAGTGGTAGGAGTCAAATTGCAATAACTCCTTCTGAGCTTCCAACAGCTAGAAGAAACAACCCTGGAAAGAATTGATTGTCTGAAAGTGCTTAAAGGAAAGGAAAATGGAAAGTCTGTTGACAAGAGGAGAGATTTCTGAGTAAACCGAGAAGTCCTCTCTGAAGGATTTCACTTGACTGAAAAATGACAGACATAATGTTTAATTTCCCAAGTGGATGATGATGGATAAATATCTTGAAGTTGGCTAAGACTAACTAGAATTATAAGAAGTCAGAGTGAAATGGTGCTAGGCTTCTGTCCTGTGCATGAATTCCCTAAAATCGATTTTGCATTATGTGGCTGTAGTCATAAAATACAGCAAAACCTCTTTAATTCATACTAATTTGGGAATGTGTCGATTATTGTAAATGATAGAATTTATAATAAATGTCACATTTATTAGTTATTTATACAAAGCAATTAAAATTAGGTTAAGTTACTGAATAATCATGTTAAAGGGATCTGTTTTAATGAATAGGATGGGATTAATTTGTGATTAAGATCAATTACATGCAAATGATATTTGAAAACCTAAAGGTATTGTTCACAATATCAATTTGCTCAACTAAGCCATTCTGCTTACTTAGTGGAAAGGTAAACTTTAGCCTGAATTGCCACACATCCTAAATTAGTACAGCCCCAATTTAATGAGGTTTTACTGTAAGCACAATTTGTTTCTGTCTGTGTCATCAAGATGGCCATCCTAGGATAAGATTTACATATGAATTGAACACTCAGACACCACAGTGATTTTCTTTTAGGTCTTCTGCAGCTAATTTTCAGCACTTTGTTAAATAACTTAATCTTTTTTGTGTTTAAGGGATTTAAGGACAATGTCTATCGACAGAGAAGAAAGTATTTTGTGGATGTGGCCATGGGTTATAAATAGTAAGTACCTGTATAACTCTTTCTTGTCACTGGCTAGTTAGGAAAAACACGTGCTGTGTTAAACAAACCTGTCATCTCTTCACTTTAACTTTTGCAGAAGGCAGGTGTGAACCATTTTAAACACTCACCAACTCTGTAGGCTTTAAATGCCAACATTGATGTTTGACATCTGGGTATAATTGTAAAATAATGAGACCTGCGGGCCACATGCCAAGTGCTACATTTACACCATTGTGTTCCCAGCTCCACCAAGACAAAGACCATTTCTGTGCACTCTGCAGGCCTTAGAAACTGTGTTTTAATTTTAATTTTACTTTAGCCTTGACTTTTCAGTAACCCCCTTCAATCTCCTGCTTCCCCGATGAAAGTAGAGGATTCAGCAAGAACGGTGAAAGGGCTCAGTTAAGGAGCCGTAATAGAGAAGTCATGTGTTTGCTTTACATGGAGAGGAAAACTTCCTGTAAACTGCAGGGGTTATGAAGGAGTTTCACACCCATTCCCAGATCAGAGTTGGGATGGAAGAGGAGGACCTAACTTCGGGGTGAGGACTGTGCATAGTACATAATGCTAAGGGGCAGTGACTTTCACTCGCGTCCGTGTGAAGAGACCACCAAACAGGCTTTGTGTGAGCAATAAAGCTGTTGATTTCACCTGGGTGCAGGTGGGCTGAGTCCGAAAAGAGAGTCAGCGAAGGGAGATAAGGGTGGGGCCGTTTTATAGGATTTGGGTCGATAAAGGAAAATTACAGTCAAAGGGGGGTTGTTCTCTGGTGGGCAGAGTGGGGGTTACAAGGTGCTCAGTAGGCTTAGCTTGGGCTCAGAGGCCTGACAGTGACAGGATGTGTTTGCGACTGGAAATGGTGTTGTATGTTAACTGCAGGCCATGTTTAGAAAAATGCAGTGGTGGTTAGGCCTGTGTTTGTTCTATTCATGCTAGTATAACTCATAGATCATCACAATGCTCTCTTTCCTCTGTCTGGTATGATTGATCAGCTACAGGAAACTTGTCATCAGAACAAAATGCAAATCCATCTCGTAAGGGAAAGATTCGTCCTACCCCAATTGAGAGTAAGTGTGAAACTTGACTGTCCTGTGAGGCGAATTTTTCATTGGTGAAAGTTTAGAACATTACGTGTGTTATAGAGGGTCTCAGTGTGGGCTTTGTTTATAAAAAGGGATTTGACACACGGTGCTTAAGACAGATGAGAAGATTCTTCATCCCACCTCTCACTGGGCATCCCTAGCTTCCTTTGATGCTTAGGTGCTCTTCCCTTCATCCTCCCAAGTCCCAGGCATCCTTCGTCCTTTCTCCACGACATTTAGGAAAACAATGTTCTTAAAAACCAGGACCACATGGCACATGCCCTTTCACATGTGCCTATTCTCATCTCCTCTGTTCTAAGCAGCTTCTTTCCCCTCTCTACTGTGACTTTCCACAGCTTGCAATGTCAGCATGCACTTGCCCTAGCCTAAGCCCAACCTCAGGCCCCCTTCTTACCCTCAGTACCACCCCCTCTAGCCTCATGTCCCAGTGTTTCCTGATTAAATTGCCAAGAGAGGACTCGGATGGCCTGAGCTCACGTTTTAACCTCAGGCCCTGATGATGGTTCTGAGCCTTATGATTGGCTTCCCCTGGTCCACAGGCTCCTTCTGCGGAATCAGGTCATGACTGTAAAGGTGGATCCTTAGAGTGCGTGTGGGCAGGGCAGTTCTTTGTAGCATGACCTGCCAGAACATGGTAAAAGCTCAATGCCTGGGAGAGCCTTTTCCCTTAGATAAAGTAGATAGCTTTGTCACTCAGTCTGCCTCCTGAGTAGCTGGGACTACAGGTGTGTGCCACCATGCCCAGCTAATTTTTAAAATTTACTTTTTGTATTTTTGACAGGGTTTTGCTGTGTTGCTCTGACTGTTCTCAAACTCCTGGGCTCAAGTGATCCTCCTACCTTGGCCTCCCAAACTATTGGGATTATAGGTGTTTGCCATTGTGCTTGGCCAGAAAATGTATTTTATATGTAGATGCTATATGTTTTATATATGTGTGTGTGTGCATGTGTGTGTGTGTGTGTGTATAAAATGACATGATTTCGGCCGGGTACAGTGGCTCATGCCTGTAATCTCAGCACTTTGGGAGGCTGAGGCAGGCAGATCGCCTGAGGTCAGGAGTTCAAGACCAGCCTGACCAACATGGAGAAACCCTGTCTCTACTGAATACACAAAATTAACCAGGCATGGTGGTGCATGCCTGTAATCCCAGCTACTTGGGAGGCTGAGGCAGGAGAATCGCTTGAACCTGGGAGGCAGAGGTTGCAGTGAGCCAAGACTAAGGGACTAGCTCAAGGGTTACTTATTTCTTCTTGATAGAATTCAAAAGCTAAACAAAGGCAAGCTGATGTTGTGGTGATACAAGTAGAATATATGAGTCAACCAGTTTCATGGAACTTTGATAATGAGGAGTCATTTGGTTTTAAAGAAAACATATTTATATGGAGAGGACAGAAAATGAGCATATAGTCAAAGTGATGGAGAGTGAGGTTCTCAAAGTGTTAACAAGAGTTTGCGTTTGCCACCTTTGCATAGCTAAAGAGTAAGATGAAGGTGTGATGTCTGTAGAGAAAAAAAAGTAGAGACTGGAGAAACTGGTGGACATTTACACAAAAGAGGGCTGGATGGAGCTGGGGCATTCCAGGATCTGGTCCCAGTTTGGAGGGCTGGGAAGTGCTAAGGTTCAAGGGGCCTGGCTGTTGGTAACTGAATGTTCAGGAAGCCAAGAGAGCCAGGAAATGGCCAATTCATCATTTTATAATGAGAAACAACCCTCATAGGACTCACAAAATTATCCTTATAGTCATGATAGCAGAGGAGGCCAGATTATAACCTTCGGCTACTTGGTGGATGCAGAGTCAAGTCAAAGCAAAGGGTATTTACCTAAGAGAGCTTAGAATCCAGGGAATTATAGCCCTCTCCCTGGATGGTGCTGAGCCCAGACTGACCTAGGCAGGATAACAGCATGCTCAAAAACTGCAGCATCGGACTCCAATAGTCTGGGCTTGTGTGCACTCCTCTCCTCCAAGCCAGATGTGCAACCTCATTGTGCCAAGGCTGCTTCATCTGGGAAGTGTGCCCAACAATAGGACCCATTTCACAGGGTTGTATTAAGGACTAAAACAGAGAGTGCATGTGCTGTACCTCACACATTGCCCAACACATGACCAATGATTATAAATGTCACTTATATTATTAGGTTTAATACATCTCCCCTGACCTTTTCCACAGGCTGTCTTCCATTTCCAGTGGACCTACTGTTTTCTTCTTTAGTGATGTTAATACCATTGTTTATGTGCCATTTGCAAATAATGTAGCTCAAAACATTCTTGGAAGAAACTGTTTAGTTTCCCATTGAAGGGCTGTTGCATATACAGAAGTATTTTGTGTTGACCCACATTCCTCTTTACAGAGAGATTTCATAAAAAGCAGTCATATTCCTCCCCACCCCCTTTTCCCTGCTTTTTTTTTTTTTTTGCACATGGGAAGCTGCCAAAATACAGACTGCCAGTACTTCTTGTGAGTGGATGAACTGAGGAAGGTGCCTACCAAAGGTAGTTAAATCAGGAAAGCACGAACCCAGGACTTGTGGGAAGTAGAGCCAAGGATCATTCCTTAATGCCCCGCATGCTGTCATTGCTAAAGTTTCTCTGAGTATGAGTTTGAGGATGGATAAGAAAGAGACAGTCCTGTGTGTCACTTTAGGGCTCTTGGGCCTGCCATGGTCCTGGTGGGGGTGGGGCACAGATACTAACGAATTCCAAATGGGCCTTGTCCATTTTCTCCAGGCTGCCATGTAGCAAGTAAGGTTTCTCTTCAGTTTATAGGAAACAGAGACGCAATTTCTAATTGAAATAGGTATTTTTCTAGTCCTGATGGTTTTCTGAGTACCTAAAGGAGAGTGACGTGAATACCATAATTACTTAAAATAATCTCATTTAAGTGTGCAACAACCTGATTTTCCAAACTGACGTTTAGAACCACTTTGTCCAAGGAATAGATCATTTGAGATTGGGGTAGTTTTGAAAAATCTGGCATACGCAGTCCTCGCAAATATAGTTTGGTGATAAAATTAGGGACCATGCTGGCAGGTGGAGGACAATTCAATTCCCTGTTGATAATTAGTTAAGACTTTCTGGACAATAAGAAGAAGTCAAACATGTGGTCAGAAATACAGAGAAAGATGGAGTATGGATATTTTGGGGTTGTAATAGGGGTTAGCAGGATATAGTTTGAGTTGTCTAAAGGTAAGGAGAAGGCAAAGAAATGAAATACAGAATAATATATATTGAAACCACAACCAAGAAGCCCTCTGGGGGATTCGTGTTGAATACTATATTTTCTGTGATATTCTTGAAAGGATAAATCAGGGGGAAGAATAAACACAAGCAGAGAAAAATGAAAAAATTCCACTCTATGATGAAAAAACAGCAGGCTCAAAGTCTGTATTACCATGAACCCGAAAGAGGAGAGGGGGCGGGAAAGCGCTGGCATGCTGAGAACTGTCAATAGATGCCACTCAGGCGAGCTTCTGATTGACAGTGCTGCTGAGAAACATGATTGATTACCCAGAGGCCCACAGCAGCCTGCAGACATGAGTGTGGGAAGGCCTAATTGCCTCACCAATAATAGCGCAGGAAACACTCATTAGTGCAAATATCATTCTTCATAGAAGATCTGAGAATGAACGCCCTGTATCGAGAGGACACTGTTTCTAAAATCATCTGTGAGAGAATGTCTAACACGCAGATTATGCCTCTCCTCCCCCGCCCAAATAAAATAAATTCTAGTATAAACAGGAAAAAAGTACCCCATGATTAGATAATGTGATGTGCATATAGACTTGCAGTTCAGAGGAAATGGAAGTGTGTGGGGGGCAGATAGCCTGTGGAGGAAGAGGAAATTATGACTGCGATGTTGTAGTTGTTAGGTTTGTCTGAAACTGTCCAGTTTTCTCTCTTTAGTGCCTTCATATTTGAATCTCAGCATTAACATTGCTGCATTTCTGTGGACTTCACAATTACTATATTGTTGGGGGAACAATCAGTGATACGTTTTTTCAATTGACTAGAAATAAACACATTTTTCTTTTGGGGGCTGTTTCAATGATTATTCCTCAACAATATGCATGCATATTTAATTTTTTTTTTTAGTGGGGATGGTGGTAGTTATTTCAATCCATCTTATTCTCTTGGAAAGAGGCCCTGAGCTCCTACTTTAATTATGCCACTCTTGTTTGCTTAAATTGATTTTGAATATTATTGTGATTGTGTTTTATTATGAATGTACCTACTCCTGGTTGAAAGTAAGGTAGCCCATGAACCTCATGTTCTTCTCATGGGGCTGCTTCCTCTTTGATTTATTTATTTTTATCCATGGAATCTGAAATGTAAATAGGCAACTACAACTGTCAATAGGTAAGGTAAACAAGAGAGTTTCAACATGTTAGAATTTCCAACTCTAATTTAGGTTAGAGTTGGACAATTCCTTAATTTGCCAAGAAAACTCATTTGATTTAAAATTCACCGATTCAAATCATCCCTTAACATTGCTCAGCCTCAGTTTTTCTCCTCTGTAAAATGGAGACAAAACTATCTCTTCGGCCTCTCCTGGGAGTTTTTTTTAAGGATTAAGTGAAGTAAGTGGGGCATTGCTATACAATGTACTTTGTTATCCTTATTAAAACAAGAATCAAACAATCTAGACCAAAGGCATGGGGTTTACTCAGACCCCTGACAACATAAAGGCCTTGGCTGCTTTTCCTGTTTTTCTTTAGATCTGAGAGGCAGCGTGTGAAGTTGTTAAGTGTCAAAAGTTGGAGCTGCACTGCCTGGGGTGAATCCCAGCTTTACCATTTACTAACTGAGTGACCTGGGCAAATTGTTTAAATCTTCTGTACCTCAGTTTCCTTATCTGTAAAATGAGGATAACTCTAGTACTACTTTATAGGATTGTTATGTGGATTACATGAGCGAATATAGTAACAAAACTTAGAACACTACATGTGCTATATAAATATTTAATAATATTGTTATTTTCTCACTTCAGATGATCTCTTCTTTTTGTCTGTCCTCATGCTCCAAATCATTTTATTACCCTTTGGTTGCCAGTCTTCTCCACTCCCCTCGGCCAAGGCTTTTGTATAATCCTGACTTCTGTCTGATTTTTACACTATATTAGTTATTGATACATAAAAAATAATCCTCAAATTTAGCACCTTAAAACAACAAACATTTATTACCTCACATAGTTTCTGAGTATCAAGAATTAGGGAACAGCCTAGCTGGAGGGTTCTAGATTAGGGTCTCTCATAAAGCAAACTGTTGACCAGGGGAACAATCATCCAAAGGCTTGACTAGGGCCAGAGGACCTGCTTCCAATATGGTTGCTCATAGGGCTGTTTGCAGGAGGCGTCAGTGTTTAGCAACGTGGCCTCTCTACCAGGCAGCCTGAATATCTTCAAGATATTGTAGATGGCTTCTCCCAAATCATGTGATCCAAGAGAGTGAGCAAGGCAGAATCTATAATGCCTTTTATAACCTAGCATTGGAAGTGACACACCATCACTCTTGCTGTATCCATTAGATTCATAGACCAACTGTGACACACTGTGGGAAGGGATTACACATGGGCATGAATATCAGGAGTCAGGGTTCACTGAGGACCATCTGGGAGGTTGGGTACCACATTCATTTAACTTGTTCCCTCCCTCCCTCTCCCTCCCTCTCTCCCTCCCTCCCTTCCTCCCTCCCTTCCTCCCTCCCTTCCTCCCTCCCTTCCTCCCTTCCTCCCTTTCTTCCTTCCTTCCTTCCCTCCTTCCCTCCTTCCTTCCCTCTTTCCCTCCTTCCCTCTTTCTCTCCTTCCTTCCTTTTTTTGAAACAGGGTCTCACTCTGTTGCCTGAGCTGGAGTGCAGTGGTATGATTTTAGCTCACTGCAACCTCGACCTATCGGGCTCAGGTGATCCTCCTGCCTCAGCCTCCCGAGTAGCTGGGACCACAGGTGCATGCCATCATGCCTGGCTAATTTTTGTATCTTTTGTAGAGATGGGGTTTCCCCATGTTGCCCAGGCTGGTCTCAGACTCTTGGGCTCAAGCAATCTGTCTGCCTTGGCCTCCCAAAGTGCTAGGATTACAGGTGTGAGCCACTGTGGCTGGCCCCATTTCATTTCTTTATGACACTTTTTAACTGCTCTCCCACAGTGGGAGCTAATGTGCTATCTGTACAACTAATCCCTATGAAAGAAGAGGTAGCATGGTATAGCAGAAGATGTGGCAGAATGTATAGGATTTGGAGCTAGACAGAATTAGGTTTGAATTCCCGCTCTACCACTTAAAAGCTCTGTGGTCATGGGCAGTGACCTAGTCTCTCTAATTCTCATGCTGTCATCTTAAAATGGGCACAACACCTTGCATGATTGGGAGGATTAGCAATGATTACAGGACTCAGAGTGCTGACTGGCACAAGGAGATATTAAATCTATGATAGATATGATTATTAGTGTCATGTGGTAAATAGCTAATTGTTCCTCAATTTCATGTAATCAATTGTTAGGCTCATTTAAAATGAGTAAAGGATTTTTTTTTTTTTTTTTTTTTTTTTTTTTTTGTGAGACAGGATCTCGCTCTGGTCACCCAGGCTGGAGTGCAGTGACATGCTCATGGGTCACTGCAGCCTCCACCTCCCAGGCTCAAGTGATCCTCCCACCTCAGCCTCTTGAGTTGCTGGGACTACAGGTGTGTGCCACCATATCTGGCTAATTTTTCATATTTTGTAGAGACACAGGTCTCACTATGTTGCCCAGGCTAGTCTTGAACTCTGGCCTCAAGCAATCCTCCTGCCTCGGGCTCCCAAAGTGATGGGATTATAATTGTAAGCCACTGCACCAGACTCTAAAGGATCTTAAGGAGTAATTGAATTAAGGAATTTCAGGCTCCATGATGGGCTGGGTTAAAGGAACTTTTAAAAAATAGGGGTGTGTGTGTGTGAGGGGACCTTCCAGCTTCACATAAATCATGCACATAATTTGCTTCTTTAATCTGGAAAATTGCCCCCTCAAAGGCCTTCCCAGGTCAATGTGTCTCAGCCAGAATATGGTTGGAGGATAAGCTCGCAACAGGGCTATGTTGGACTCATCCCTGAATGGCTCATTGTGGTAAAAATGTTCATTATGTTGACCTCTCAGCTAACACTTTCAGATTGTATTAGGTTCCTTTTCTTAGATCCTGCACTGTGTTAAACGTGTCACTTGATTTTCTGTCATTTAACCACACAACGAGCCCTTGAGGTAGGTGCCATTATTGTACGCACTTTGAAGATGAGGAAACTGAACTTCGGAGACATTAAGAAACTTACTAAAGGTTACACAGCTGATTGTGCCACTTGCATGAAACACCAGGTATAGATGCTTAAAATTCCTCTGAAATGGAGCAGTAAATTGAAGAGCAGAACTGAAGCAAATATTTATAGTACTAGGGTCATTTCCTGGATGGCCAGAATAGTTTCTGAGTAAGGTCACTTTTAGAGGTTCCAAGAATGCCTCTGGTAGAATCTAAATGTCTGCTCAAAAGTCCACACCTTTTTCTTTTTTGTTTTCTGAAGTGGCTTCAGCAACTTCCACTTGACATAGGTGGTTTCATACACAAGTTGGGAATAACAGCGACAGAACTAAGTGACTTGGCATTTGTAAAAGTTATTCTCCTTACAGAATTCGCAGCATATTTGAAATGCACCATCCTTGTAAGTATTTAATACACTTAGAACTTTATGGACTCAGAACTCAAACCAGCCCTGTGACACTGCAAACCTGTTTCTCGCAGGTTGTTGGGGACATCTGCCAGGGTCTGGCATGGCAGAACCATGTCTCCATTCTGTGTGGTGATTTTTCCCTCTCTTCCAGGCCCCATGCTCTTCTCCTCCTACCCAAAGCTTGACCCTCATGAGATATAGAATGAATGGAAATAAACACAGCTGGGCTGAGGCTTGAAAATCAATTTCCAGGGATGTGTCACTCTGGTTTTTACTAGTTGCTAGCTTATCTATTTCTTGATTTTTTTATTTATAAAATTGCACCCTTTGTGATTCATTTGCTCTGAGTGTAAGTACACAGCTAAACAGAGACCCTAAAACAAAACAGCTCCAAAAGAGGACTAGCATATCTGAAAAATGCAATCACCAGCTCAGCAGGCACATTCAATTTGGGTGAGCTTGTGAATATTCTACTCAGCTCTATCAGAGAGACAGAGAATTTTCTCCTTTTACATGGAGTGGTGTTGATTCTAACCTTCTATTCTCATCAAAGCAGAGAAGGGCATTTTTTTTTTTTTTACCCTCCTCTTCCTGCTTATACTGCCAAGTACTACATGATGTCAAAACAAAACCCTCTGGGACTGAGATTCGGTACTATGCAGTGCATTTTAAGATATTTGAGTAGATACATAAATATGGAATGGATGTGCCTTGGAATGAACATATTGGATTTCCAAGCCAGCATCTCACTTCTTAGGAGGTCTTCTCAGTTTCCTCCTTCACTAGATGACTCAGCCATAGGTCTGCAAAGAAAAAGAAAGAGACAGATGATCAGAGACTAATAAGGGTAGACTGCAGACTTGGAGTAGAGCTGTTTTGCTGCCCTGCCTCTCGCGTCCTAGTGCTCAGTACTGTGCACACTAGGGCTTCTCCCACTTGCAGGTAGCTGTGACAGTTTAGCTTTGTGTCTGAGCTAGGGGATTACTGATGCTGAGTTTTTCCTAAGAGGCATTTGCAATTATTGCAACTTGCAGAAAAATAACTGGGGTGGCTCTACCTCTCCACCTTTCCAGAAATTTCAGTTGACCTTAGCATTTCTCATTTCATGAGAGAAGAGGCATGATTTATGGATCCTGCTTGGTTTCAGAATGTAGCTTAAAGGAATACATTACTAACAGGAGGTGTGAGTGCCACATTACCTATTTTTAGATAGGCGAATCTTAATTGGAAGCATAACAAGTAGAAGGTAGAGGAAGAATGGAAGGGAAGGTTATGCTTTCTTAACAGGGAAAAAAACTTAATTGGGGGGGCGTTGTAAGTTTTTCTTTTTAATGATGTTTTCCTCATCAATTTCATTGGCAGGTGGTCACCTTGATGAATTGTAGGCTCTACTGTGATGTGAAACCAAGCTTTAATTTTTTTTCCTTTCGCTGCCCTTTTGAGAAGAGGCACCTTAGAAGGCAAATATGTTTTCTCCCTGACTGAGCTAATTTTATCCCATTCCATTATCTTCCATTGATTTGCTTTCTCAGGTTTTGAATGAAACTGAGATATATGTGGCTGTTTGGGTACTTTGTGACTCCTGCATAAACACCAGTTGTTGATGCTTTAATTTCTCTGAAATGAAGTGGTAAATTGAAAAGTAGAACAAAACCAAATATTTGTAGTACTGGGGTCATTTCCCAGATGAGTAGGATAGTTTCTGAGGAAGGTCATATTAGGGATTTTTAGAGTGCTTCTCCTGTAGAATTCAAATATCTTTCTCTGCCCAAGATGCCACGTCTTTTCTTTTTTAAAAAATCTGCTTAGCAACTTCCATTTGACATAGGTGGTATCACACACAGGTTGAAAACAAGACCAATAGAATTAAGTGACTTGGGTTTTTATAAAGTTATCCTTCTCTTTACAGAAGTCTTAGTGTATTTGAAATGCACAGTTCTTATAAGTATTTAAAATACTTCAGGCTTTATGGGAGAATCATTTTCATGCCAAGTGTTTCTCTCTACCTGAAGCGCAGCTCAATGGCTGAAAGGAAGGGAGCCTGAGAGTTGCAAAGAAAGACAAAAGGGAAAATTGATTTGGAAAAGGTTTCTCCTTTTTGCTTTTTGGGCTTGGTGGGTTTTTTAGATGTGTGTGAATGCCTCAGTAGGATGTTGTCTGATTATAGCATGGCTCCCACAGCTGTGGAAAACATTAACGCAGTATGGTCCTGTATCACTTACTGACAAGGACAACAGTTGCACCAAATTCTAATGTATTTCACAGGGAAAGAGGTATGAGTATTTTTACTTTAAAATGATTTTCATGAACATGAAGGATTCGAATTACTTCCACAAGTCCTGCTTGAGAGGTGAATGGATTTATATGGAACAGTGCTGTTTTGTCATCTCCAGACCTGCTTCCAACCCTGCAGGGAAGTGATGAAATTTTATTCATTTTTATACACCTGGAGGAAGAGAATCAACTATATTGAGTACCTATTAGGCACTAGGCACTGGCCAGGATGTTTTACAGATGACCTCTCATTTGATCCTCACGATGTGAGAAGTCTTATTTCCCTCAGTTTCGAATGAGGAAACGGAGGCCACACCTTGATGCTAGGTGCATATTGGGTACTCAGTACCTTGTACTGATGTGTATTGGTCAAGAGTGGGGTCTCTAGAGCTAGCCTTCCTATAGCTGAGTCCACACTATTGTACTTACTAGCTGTTTGATCTTGGACAGATTATTACATTTGTAAGCCTCAGTTTCTTCAACAGTTAAGTGAGGACATGAATAGTCATTTAGTCACTCTGTGGGATAAGCATTATATGACATAATCCATGTAATGAACTATTATAGTATTGTTATTGTTACAGTGAAATGGGTGGGTGAATAAATGAATGCTGTTATTAATTTGCACAGGACCATGAGCTGTAGGATAATCACGCTTCTTCATCTATCACTCTGAAAAAGATAGGGCCTAGTAGTTAGCTGTGTTCTGTCCCTTTCAAACAAGGTGCAAGATGTATCTGATTAAATCTGTGACTCTTCATTCTTTGTGAATCTTCATTCTAGTGGCCCAAGACTGTTAGCTGCTATTGGCGACTGGGAATTTTAGCTCTTTTCTGTATCAAGTTCTTTGAGCTCAAGCTCCTTGTGCATGTTGAGCGTGCACATATTGATGGATGTTAGATCCATTGTTGTTGCTGTTGATATTTAATTTCATGATAGTTTTTGCAGATGAAAATCACTTCTCTAGAATATGAAGAGGACTTTCTGCAAGGAGAAAATAGTGGGAAGCCCTATCCTGTGGTGCACAGGACAAATAAAAACAAATAATTTCTAGGAGTTAAATCTTTGTTCTCCCTGAGGCTCCTTAGGTGCAGTAGTTTATTTTCATTATGTCTCTTGTAAAGGCAGCACCAATATTAACAACGTGAACAAAACAAACTAACGTTTTTGTTTGCTCCCATCTGAAAGTTCCTTAAGGCCCGTAGACTCATTTACGAAAATTCATGTGCGCAAAACTCATTTGCAAAAGCAAATAAAATATGTGATTGCAAATGCTCTTTACCTGACTGGCCTAGGGGACTAGCTGAAAATGCATTTATGCCTTTGTGTTTACTCTATGGCGTGGCTTAGCAGTCATGGGGCTCCTAACCTCCTCTACAGATGAGTCCCCGTCAAGCCACATATGTCAGATGACTTGAATGTTTTGAAATTCAGGCATCATTTAGATGGTTGTTAAGTTGCTGTACTAATGTGTGAGTTTTTGTTTGTAAAAAAATTTATTAAATCATTGTGCTCTGTAGCCTTGGAAATGTTTTTGAAGTTCATTCATTACAATGTCCAGCCAAGGAAACATCTCTGTATTTAGTTAAGTTCGGACTTTTCTGTCCCTTTGGGTTTACATATGCTGCTTTCTTTCCTGGTGAAAATTTTGGTTACAAGTGTGACTGAGTGACGATGTCTAGACAAGGATCAGGAAAACTGAATTGAGAAAATTAGAAAAAAGAAACCCTTATATGTAAATTGTACATAGGAATAATTGGAAGCTACCAGAAAGTTTGTTAAAATCCTGAATCTTTGCTTTTTGCATAGTAATTGAAATATATGAGACAAGACAAATACATACCTGCCAGACTCTCTGATGCATAACTATTTTTTCCCTAACATTTAAATGTGTGTTTTGCTTTAGGCTGATTGATTGATTTACTCACTTAACAAATATTATTTTTTTGTTTTGTTTTGTTTTGTTTTGAGATAGAGTATCTGTCATCCAAGCTGAGGTGCAGTGGCACGATCTCAGCTCACTGCAACCTCCGCCTCCTGGGTTCAAGCGATTCTCCTGCCTCAGCCTCTCTATTAGCTGGAATTACAGGCACATGCCACCATGCCTGGTTAATTTTTGTATTTTTAGTAGAGACGGGGTTTCACCATGTTGGCCAGGCTGGTCTTGACCCCCTGACCTCAGGTGATCCACCCGCCTCGGCCTCCCAGAGTGCCGGGATTACAGATGTGAGCCACCGTGCCTGGCCTGAACACCTCTGCATTCCAGGCTCCACCCTGGGTAGCAGGGATACAAAAATGAACACAGCAACAAAAATCTCTGCCTTCAAAAAGTGTATATCCTAATAGGGAGACACATTTAGCAGAGTAATATTTTGAATATTTTACTTTTTGCTTTTTTGCCCCGGGCATTACTGATAATATTTTATCATAAATTTATTGAGTGTCCTTTATGGTCTGAATTCTGAAGTCTAATTTTATCAAATGCAGGACTCCCAGACTTTTCTTATGAATTCTTGGAAGTCAGTAAATAAAAATTACATTTGCTTTATCGTTAAACCTTAATTAGAATTCATCATCAACTCCATTTAGTGTGTGTATATATATAATATATATATAGCTATATATATTATATATGTACTAATACTATGTATTAGTGTGTATATATATATATATATATATATGTACTTTCCAAGAGGCCACATGTTTTCGTTTTTAAAAAATCTGCTTAGTGGCTGGGTACTTTGGCTCACACCTGTAATCCCAGCTCTTTGGGAGGCCGAGGTGGGCGGATCACGAGGTCAGGAGTTCAAGACCAGCCTGGCCAATATGGTGAAACCCTGTCTCTACTAAAAATACAAAAATTAGCCAGGCGTGGTGGCACGCGCCTGTAGTCGCAGCTACTCAGGAGGCTGAGGCAGAAGAATTGCTTGAACCTGGGAGGCAGAAGTTGCAGTGAGCTGAGATCGTGCCACTGCACTCCAGCCTGGGTGACAGAGTCAGACTCTGTCTCAAAAAAAAAAAAAAAAAATCTGCTTAGCAACTTCCATTTGACATAGGTGGTATGACACACAGGTTGAAAACAAGACCAATCAAATTAAGTGACTTGGGTTTTTAAAAAATTATTCTTCTCTTTACAGAAGTCTCAGCATATTTGAAATGCTGAGACTTCTTGTTGAAACCCACCAAGCCCGAAAAGCAAAAAGGAGAAACCATTTCAGAGAAATTAAAGCATCAACAACTGGTGTTTATGCAGGAGTCACAAAGTACCCAAACAGCCACATATATCTCAGTTTCATTCAAAACCTGGGAAAGCAAATCAATGGAAGATAATGGAATGGGATTAAAAAAATGTACATATATATGCACATACATACTGGCAATATTCTGGGCATATATATACACTTATATATATTAGTATATATATGCTTATTATATATTATATATTAGTATATATAGCATTCTGGCAATATTCAGAAAAAAAAATATATAGTTGTTTTGTTTTGAGATGGGGTCTCTGTCGTCCAGGCTGAGGTGCAGTGGCACGATCTCAGCTCACTACAACCTCCGCCTCCTGGGTTCAAGCGATTCTCCTGCCTCAGTCTCTCTAGTAGCTGGAATTATAGGCACACGCCACCATGCCCGGTTAATTTTAGTATTTTTAGTATTTTTGTATTTTTAGTTGATGCAGAATATATATATATATTCTGGCAATATTTTTCCAGTCTCAGAGGCATAAGCGATCTTCTTGAATACTCATTGAGTATTTGGCTGTACTTTGTAGACACCTGGATGCAGGTGATGCTATTTCATGAAGGTGGTACCAACTAATATAGTACTAGGTAACACTATGGTCACTGGCTAAAAATGAGAGTCATCAATTACTGATTGAAATTTCTACACACCTGGTGTGACACCTCAGTTGTGAGACGTGCAACAAATGCTTGATAAGAGTTAATTATAAATTTTGTGATGATGAATTTTTTTTTTTAAGTTTTACTTTAGGTTTAGGGGTACATGTGAAGGTTTGTTACATAGGTAAACACATGTCATGGGGTTTTGTTGCACATATTATTTCATCACCCAGGTGTTAAGCCTAGTACCCAATAGTTTACTTTTCTGCTCCTCGCCCTCCTCTCACCCTCCACCTTCCAGGAGACCCCAGTGTCTGTGGTTTCCTTCTTTGTGTTCATAAGTTCTTATCATTTAGCTCCCACTTACAAGTGAGAACATGCAGTATTTAGTTTTCTGTTCCTTCATTAGTTTGCTAAGGATAATAGCCTCCAGCTCCATCCATGTTGCTGCAAAAGACATTATCTCATTTTTTATGGCTGCATAGTATTCCATCGTGTATATGTACCACATTTTTCTCATGCAATCTGTCACTGATGGACATGTAAGTTGATTCTGTGTCTTTGCTATTGTAAATAGTGCTGCAGTGAACTTCTGCATGCATGTGTCTTGATGGTAGAATGATTTATATTCCTCTGGGTATATACTCAGTAACGGGATTGCTAGGTTGAATGGTAATTCTGCTTTTAGCTCTTTCAGGAATGGCCATACTGCTTTCCACAATGGTTGAACTAATTTACACTCCCACCAACAGTGTATAAGTGTTTCCTTTTCTCTGCAACCTTGCCAGCATCTGTTATTTTTTTGACTTTTAAATAATAAACATTCTGACTGGTGTGAGATGGTCTCAGTGTGGTTTTGATTTGCATTTCTCTAATGATCAGTGATGTTGAGCTATTTTTCATATGATTATTGGCTGCATGTATGCCTTCTTTTGAAAAATATTCAAGTCCTTTGCTCACTTTTTAATGAGGTTGTTTTTCTCTTGTGTTAGAAACTGCAATTACTTTTGCACCAATTTAATAAATTGGTTTAAGTTCCCTATAGATGCTGGATATTAGACCTTTGTCAGATGCATAGTTTGCAAATATTTTCTCCTATTCTGTACGTCATCCATTTACTCTGTTGGTAGTTCCTTTTGCTGCACAGAAGCAGTTAAGTTTAATTAGATCCCACTTGCCAATTTTTGCTTTTGTTGCAATTGCTTTTGGTGTCTTTGTCATGAAATCTTTGCCTGTTCCCATATCCAAGAGGGTACTCCCTAGGTTTTCTTCTAGGGATTTTATAGTGTTGGGTTTTACATTTAGGTCTTTAATGTATCTTGAGTGATGAATTCCTTTAAAAAGTTACATTAGATTAAAAATAAGGTTATTCTTATAATAATGTTAGAATAATGTGAACCTCAGTCTTCTATATTCTTAGGTGCTTTCTTGAATAAGAAGGAAAGGGGATAAATTACAAATAGCTCTCTGGAAATTATGCCAAATTCAGGGTATATTTATTGAGGAGTGCAACAAATGCATCTCAAAAATCAAGAAGGAACAAGAGACCACTAGCCTTGATGTTCCCATAATCTTTCTGCAAAGGCCCTGTCTAAATCTTTTTTTTTTTAAAGGATTCTGTGGTCTTATTGATTCAACACCATAAGTTACACTTTAGAAATTAAGGTATAGTTTACATACAGTAAAATTATACATATTTTATTATACTTTAAGTTCTGAGATACATATGCAGAACATGCCAATGAGCTGCTAATTTCTAATGAGTTGCAAAGTTGATGCATTTAATCTCTTCTTATTTGTTTTCTCCAACCGCCAGGTAGAAATGTCAATCAAGACAGAAACACCAAAGGTGGGGAAGGAAAGAAAAGATGAGAGGGACAGTCTATTCCAGGCAGATAAACATCTCTTGAATAAGTGAGGCATCTCCTGCCCTAAGGAACATGTAATGAAATAAAATAGTAAATGAGTTCATTCTTAACTATTTCTATCAGATTCACCCATTCCCTTACCCAATTCTCTGTTATCTTCTGCTCTGTTTGCTCCTTGCCACTGAGAAAATCCGGCTGTTTTCAAAGAACACAATTGGTGTTGTGATTCAGACAGTCTTGCCATCTTGAAGTAAATACTATCAATTGCAGCCTGTCACATCTTCCTCCAATGAATAAGTGAATTGCTTCCCCACACTGAAGTTCTTCTAAAGATAACACAAGGTGAGAAACTGCATCTCATATTAGGAATTCTAGCAGCAAGGACTCCAGGAGGCAGCCAGGATATAGCATCACAATAGAGTATTTTCCAATTCCCCTAATTAAAAAAAATGTGTAAGAAAAATAGCTTGCTGTTGGACCGCTGGAGGAGAAGATCAAATAATAGTTAAACAAAATGAAATCATTGTTGCTTATTCATCTGGCTGTAGAAAGAACTTCCACAATTTCAGTCTCAGTGGGGTATATGTCCCTGAATTTCTGAGTCAAAAATGTGTTTGTTAAACAACTTCAGTCTAATAAGCTCAGGACTCGCACAAAATAACTGTATCTATACCTGCCCTCAATTAGATTTGTCTATGTACTTTCCACTCATTCTTCTCTGCAGGCACAAGGCTGGTTTTTCAGAATCATCTCCCTTTCTCTAGGAAGAGTGGGGTTTAACCATACAGGCAGACAGATGCCTCCCACAGCCTTCAATATTCTCAAAGAAAGTTCTTAGTCATCTCTGAGTAACATAATCCACCAGAGAGTTTTCCCTGTTTTCAAGTTGACATCCCCATGGTGACCATTTTAGCTTTCTAGTACTGCCGTCGCTGAACACTGGTTCCGTATCAATGCTCATACAATCTTAGTTTGCCATTCTTTGACAAGAGGGCAGAATCTACAGTGAATGGAAACTACTGAAAGTCCCATTTGTTTTTCTCCAGTAAATTAAGAACCTGTGAATTATAATTTTGGTGGTTGTTGAGAATGCTGTAATCCTAACAAATTCCATATAAATGCAGGAGACTCTCTAGATATCCAATTATAATATTTACATATAATTATTCTGTTGAGGAGTATCACCTTGTAGCAACATAAAATGGTTTTATTTTTCCCACTCTTTACTTTCAACTGTATTGGGTTGAATTCTACTTTCTTGCTGGGAAGCAAGTTCCTTAGTAACATCTAATTTCCTGTCATTTTCAATTATTAGTGTAGTCTCATTTGGGTATTTAAGACCTGGTCTTTTTCATTTGAAAAATATTAATCTCAAACTTGATTCAAAGTGTATCCTCCCTCTCCCGCAGTTATTTGGAGTGAATGTGTGTGGATGTGCATGTGTTTTTTGGGGAGTTCTCTGGTTCTGAGACACTTTTCCTTCCCTTCTCTAAGACCTATTTCTTCTAGAGTTGGGGGCTGCGAGGAGGGAGGGAGGAGGCTGAGGCCCTTTTACATGCTTGCTGGAATGTCAGTGGTGAGTAGGTCTCAGGCCACACTCACCCTGGTTCTGACAAATCCCTTTCGATAGTGTTCTCTGCTGAAATGGTGTTAGGCATAGTTTACCTGGGGGAGACCACTCCCTCACCTCCACAGCTGCAGAAATGTGCTCTGCCTCCCTTGGCCTTGTCAGTGACATACCATAGCTGGGGCAGCCCTCAGAGCTTCTTCATGACGGTGATGGGGACCACTGTGGTGTCTTTTGCCTCCTGAGAACTGAGCAGAACTGGATGGCATGGGACTTTTCCATCTTTCTCGCAGGCACACCACATTGGGTCCCACATAAATGTCTAGACTTTGCTGGGCATTAGACTTCATGTTCACGTGAACCTCAAATTTCAGAGGACGTATGTCCAGGCTCCCCATGGTACACCATCCTCCCAGGCCTCCAGACACTCTCCCAGGGACTGTCGGTCCCCTGCTCTGAAGTGGTGGCAGCACCTGGAGGCCTGGATCCTGCTGCCCAGTAAGGGTCTGGTTGGGAAAGAAAGTGCCCTACTCCACTTCTCGCAGGTGCGCTCTCAGGGAGCAGCCTGCTGTCTTGACTTTGAGAGGAGGAAAGAAACTGCCCTTTCCCTCAAACACTGACCTCCTCACAATGCTGAGCATCTCTGATTCCCTAGTAGGCTGGTGGATGAGGTCTGGGGAGAGTGTGGTATAGGTGGACGGGAGGAATTTGTTGGTGATAGGGCCATTTGTGCTGCCTCTCACCAAGCCCTGTAAGGAGATGGTTGGCTTCAGCTGCTCGGGAATTTCTCTAGAATGTGGAGTCCTTAGGTAACTTTAGTTTTGGACCAGAGCAGAGTTGTAGGATGCTGGAATATGACTTCTGTTATATATATACATTACAACATACGCCCATAGAAAGATGCGTAACGGGCCGGAAGCGGCTGGCTCACGCCTGTAATCCCAGCACTTTGGGAGGCCGAGGCGGGCGGATCACGAGGTCAGGAGACGAGATCATCTTGGCTAATACGGTGAAACCCCATCTCTACTAAAAATACAAAAAATTAGCCGGGCGTGGTGGTGGGCGCCTGTAGTCCCAGCTACCCCGGAGGCTGAGGCAGGAGAATGGCGTGAACCCGGGAGGCGGAGCTTGCAGTGAGCCGAGATTACACCACTGCACTCCAGCCTGGGCGACAGGGCAAGACTCCATCTCAAAAAAGAAAGAAAGATACATAATGATATACAAGGATATATCGAAGGCCTTGAAAAGACCAGGGCACCCCTCTGGCTCCCTTCTCATACGTGATTTACAAAAAACCCACTAACCCATAACAAATTCAAAGAAATACAACACATTCTGATTTTCCTCATGACTATGATTTTTTTCTCAAATGTCAAATTTCAAAGTCCTAAAAAAATGTGAGTGCCCTGCATTCCTGGTGCCCCAAACACATGTTTGTTTTGTTGAGGAGCCAGGTAAAACCTCACAGTCTTACTGGGAAGGTTAAATGAGTGAATAAAGATGAAAGTACTCTTTGTGATCTACAAATATATCCTAGTATGACATATAATTGTATATGAGATTTTCTACATATGAATACACATACCTATAAACCTTATTTTAGTTTGGTATGTGAAAAATAAGTTGGGATGTGAAAAATCAATTTTACTCCATCAGTCTGGAGTACAATTTTTCATTTAATTTGTGTATACTAATCCATTAAGATTACAGCCAGTCTTCAGCTAGACTGACTAGGTTTTAAGCCTGAATCCATGATTTTAGACAAGCAGCTTAATTTCTCTGAGCCTCACTTTCCTCATCCATAAAATGGAGATAATAACAGTATCTACCTCATGGAATTGTGAGAATCAAATGGGCCAATTCATATAAAAACACTTAACCTTAAACATATGCCTGGCACATAGTAAGCTCTCAAATATCAGCTGTTACTGTATGCTTGTATTAACTACATAGAAAAATGGAAAATTTCTTATTTTTTCTGTATTTTGGATATTTTCAACAGAAACAAAGTAGATAAAACTAGTATTTACTTTGCGATCAAATTGATTTTTAAATATTTACCTTAAAGAGTTACCTGGGGTGTGGGGTTACAGTGGTATGAGAAATCTGTTGATATGACCGGAGGCCGACTTACTTGGGTTTAGGGTAGCAGCAGTGCATTGCACCGGTTTTTAACTCAAAGAGCAGGACAAGTTATCCAGGAGAGACAAACAGAACAGTTGACAACATACATGATCACTCATATTCCCAAGACTGCGAGGCTGGAAGTTCATTATTAAGTAACAGACCTGTATAACTCTTTCTTCCTATCCTAATTTACACTTGATCTCATTCTGCCTGTTGAATATTCAGCTCCCCTCTGAAATGCTGCATGTTTGCAGATTGATGTTGAAGGGAAAATTTTGACCTAACGATTCTTCTCAAGTGGCTTCTCAATATTTCCTTTATTGTCTCAGCCTCATTGCTTTCCTACCTTCTGATCATGCACAGCCCTTATTAGCTTTACTGGCTTACCCAACTCAAACAGATTTAGTTGAATTTTCTGGAACCAGAGGCAGACCATTTATATATTTATTTCCTTACATCTTTTCTATTTTTGTCTTTTCATTTCAAGCTTTCATTCTAAATTCATCACAGGTGCGAGGTCTTAGAAGCCTTGATCTTCCCAGCAAATATTTGCCAGGTTGTAATTTTTTATTTGTTATCAACAGCCAAATTTAAACAAGGCTAATCTTGTTCTAATTTGGTTTGTGGAAGACCTAGTCTTGGTATTCAGAGAAAGCAAATGTGAATTTCTGTTTTTTTCTTCAGTATGTGTTATTCCCTCATCCCTCATGTACTGCAATTAATTCTTTTTAAACAAAAATAATTTGGGGGCAGGAGAAACTCCATTTGGACCTGAGCTTTAAACAGAAAGTATTTTGCCGAGAACACTGAAATATGTAGAGGGTTGGGGAGGAGGAAGGCAGCTAGGGGATCTGTTTGATAGCCTATTCTTGTTATAGTCCTCTATCTCATTTTTCTCTACCTCAGGGGTGCTACTGAATGATCCTAGCTCATTGAAGATGCCCCTCTCACTGCAGCAACCCTGAGTGACAGTTGCTGTCTATGCATGGGTTCCTGTAGTGACCACCTGCTACAGGCTGGATTTGTAGATTGCAGGGGCACAACTCCTAGTTTTACGTGCATATGTTTGGACTTCCATATGTTGTACGTGTATATTTGCTAATTGCAGAGGCAGAATTTCTGACGCATGGCCAGGGTGGGAAGTGAGGGCGTGCTGCAGGTGGCTGTTGAGTATGTCATGAGAGGTTTTCTCAAATCCTGAGTTTCAGAATAGGTATCTTAATCAGAGGCTAAATTCAGATTTGGGTCCCTCAAGCAATAGCTTACAAAAGCACATGTTTGTATTCTCCTCCTTCTACCCATCCCTGGTTGCAGCACGAGGTATGTTCCTTGCCTGTGGCTGCTGGCTGCTATTATATTAGAGCACCAGTTTCTCCTGACTTTCTTTTTGTTGGAGCCTGCAGGTCTTTACCTGGCCAAAAAGTCTCAACTCAAGTTGTGCCTCCTCCAGGAAGCTCTCTCTGACTACTTCAGTCCAGCACGGTGTCTCAATATTCTAAACCAGTCACTAGTACACTACTGTTTACGGGCCAAATAAAGACAATTTTTATTAAAATACACCTATATCCATTTGTTATTGTGCATGGTTGCTTTTGAGATATAGTGGCAGAATTGAACAGTTGTGACAGAGACCATATGACCCACAAGCCTAAAATATTTACTTTTTGGCTCTTTACAGAAAAAGTTTGCTGACCTCATCCTAAATTGAGGGGGCTTAATGTGTGTATCTTTCAGCATGACCTGCAATGAATGCTCCTTATTTTTTGGTTTGCAAAACTTTCACTTTTAAATTCAGCATAGTCTTTCAGTATCTCCCAGACATTTTGGACACTGAACAAATAATCTCAAAATTACACTTGAAGATTGGGGTGAGTCTGGGCAAGGGACAAAAAGAACCCATAAAGCAATTTTATTTTTAAGAGACAAAACATTTATTACTGTTGTTAGGTGTTTGCAGAAAATGCTCTCAGAGAATAGTTTTGTACTTAAACCAGTTCCTTCTAACCCGTAACTATTACTTGTTACTGACCTCAGTTTAAGAACATAAATCTTATCACATTTCTCTAAGGATGCATGAAGATATAACTGAATTAAAAAATAATTTATATGGAAATTCAAATACACATGCACAACATTAGAAGGTTAGCATTTGCTTTAAAAAATAATACTTAATGGGATCCTTTCAGACGCTCATGTGCTCCACTTTGCCAGGGTCTGACTTGTGATAGGTATTGAGGTGAGAAAATACTTAACTCAGTGATTCAAAGTTAGATTCATTTAGTTTCTTCTCTCCTGCCTAGTGGTCAGCCCATTCCCAGGGTGGAGTATACTGAAGAAGAAACTAAAACTTGGGGTGTTGTATTCCGGGAGCTCTCCAAACTCTATCCCACTCATGCTTGCCGAGAGTATTTGAAAAACTTCCCTCTGCTGACTAAATACTGTGGCTACAGAGAGGACAATGTGCCTCAACTCGAAGATGTCTCCATGTTTCTGAAAGGTAAGATTTCACACAGGCTGTCTCTTATTAGTCAATATCCTCAATTGCCTTCCAAGGACACAGGTTGCAGCAATGGCTCTTTTTCCAAAAAAGGAAAAACAGTGATTTAAAAAATTGTTGGCTTTGAGCCAACAATTACCTGCGGCCACCTGTGGGAAGCAGAGCAGGGACTCAGCTGTTTTTGCAGCTCAGGAGCTTGCTGAGGCCTCTTTGTGGCTGGTTGTTGTAAATGGTAAGGCCCAAAGGATATTTGCAAGTTCAGCTCTGAGCTTCTTCTGATCCAGGAGCTGCTGTGCTGGGCTACATGAGTATGAAATGACCTCCAAAAGTGCCTTTTTATTTGCTTTGTTAAAAAGTATATACTGAATGATGATATTTTATGGATAATGTTGAATATTAGTGACTTTCCTCTAGGAGAAATCAGGCAACTGTCAGAGGCGTTTGGACCAGAGCAACTCCTTCTTGAATAGGGGCTGGGTAGAATCAGGCTGAGACTTATTGGGCTGCATTCACAGGAGGTAAGGCCTTCTAAGTCACAGGATGAGATAGGAGGTCAGCACAAGATACAGGTCATAAAGACCTTGCTGATAAAACAGGTTGCAGTCAAGAAGCCAGCCAAAACCCATCAAAACCAAGATGACGATGAGAGTGACCTCTGGTCATTCTCACTACTAGTTATACACTAATCATAAGGCATTGGCATGCTAAAAGACACTCCCACCAGTGCCGTGACAGTTTACAGATGCCATGGCAATGTCGGGAAATTACCCCATATAGCCTAAAAAGGGGAGGAACCCTCAGTTCTGGGAATTGCCCGCCCCTTTCCTAGAAAACTCATGAATAATCCATTCCTTGTTTAGCATATAATCAAGAAGTAACCATAAAAATGGGCAACCAGCGATCCATTCCACAGCTCTGCCTATGGAGTAATCATTCTTTTATTCCTTTACTTTCTTAATAAACTTGCTTTCATTTTATGGACTCACTCACTTTGAATTCTTTGCGTGAGATCCAAGAATCCTCACTTGGGGTCTGGAATGGGACCCCTTTCTGGTCACACAACTAGTCAATAAATCAATCAACTAATTGATCAATACTTTACATTATAATTTGTGTGTCAGGGATTGTACTTGTTGCTGATGTTACACTAGTGAACCCGATGAATCATACAGTACATCATTTCACACTCTCTGTGGGTCCCTTCACTGACAACACCCCCCTGGAACAATAGCTGGGAAATAGGCTTGTGAGGGGTTGGGGGAAGAGGCAAAGTTTCACGGTGGTCCCGCTTTCTCCTCTGTTTTTCCTTGTGCTTAGGTCCTTGGATTCTCTGCCCTTTTCTCTCTCTTCTTTCAAGTGCTGTAGTTCCAAAAGCAAAAACTTCATTGCCTGCTCTCTTTCCTGGAACTTGCTTTCTTGCTTGTCTCCCCAGTTTCTATCAGTACTGTTTTTTCTAAACTCATCAGGCTTGCCTCTAAGGACTCCCCTGAATTCCTACCCACTTTATCCCCCAATCCCATACTCAGTCCTTCTTTGTGTTAGTGTGCAATTATAGCTGTAACACATTACCACAAACTTTGTGACTTAAAACAACATGAGTTATCTCACAGTTCTGGAGCTCAGAAGTCTAAAATCAGGGTGTTGACAGGGCTTATTCCTTCTGGTGGCTTCTGTGCCCTGGCCTTTCCCAGCTTCTAGAGTCCTCCTGCATTCCTTGGCTCATGGACTCTTCTTTGCATCACTCCAACCTCTTGCTTCCATTGTCACATCTCCTTCTCTGACTCTGACCCTTCTGCCTCCCTCTTATAAGGACTCTTATGATTATATTGGCCCCACCCAAATTATCTAGGACAGTCTCTCCATCTCAAGATCCTTAAGTTAATAACATCTGCAAAGTCTCTTTTGCCATGTAAGGTCACATACTCACAGATTCAGGAGATTAAGACATAGGCATCCTTGGGGGGCCATTACTTAGCCTACCACAGTCTCCCCCTGTTGCCACTTATGGCTTCATGACATGTGGTAAATCTGTCCTTTTCTTTCTGTTCTACTGCTATCATCCAAATTGAGGTCCTCATCATTTTATAAACTTGATGCCTATATTTTCTTCCCTTAACTCTCCTGCCCACTGCCCATAAATGTTACTTTCTAAAACATTACTTTTTTTCCTGACATCTCTGCTCAGAAACTATCATTGGCTCCCTCTTGTTTTCACTGGGACTGGCAAACTTTTTTTGTAAAAGGCCAGATGGTAAATATTTTAGGCTTTTCGGGCCAAGAGGCAAAATCAAGGCTATTATATAGGTACTTTTATAGCCATTTAAATATATCTATTAAAAATATAAAAACCGGCTAGGCACGGTGGCTCACACCTCAGCACTTTGGGAGGCCAAGGCAGGCAGATCACTTGAGGTTAGGAGTTCCAGACCAGCCTGGCCAACATGGTGAAACCCTGTCTCTACTGAAAATACAAAAATTGGCTGGGCGTGGTGGTGGGCGCCTGCAGTCCTAGCTACTTGTGGGGCTGAGACATGAGAATCACTTGAACTTGGGAGGCAGAAGATGTAGTGAGCTGAGATCACGCCACTGCACTCCAGCCTGGGTGACAGAGCGGGACTCTGTCTCAAAACAAACAAATGAACAAACAAACAAAACTATTCTCACTTTTGGGGTATACAAAAACAGGCAGTGGGCTGGATTTGGCCTGCAGGTGATAGTTTGCTGATCTCTGTTTTACACGCTCAAGTCTGAACAGCTCAGCCTTAATGTGAGGCCCTGACCCAGGTTTCCAAGTTAGTTTCCTGCTGCAACTGCCCTGTACAAATCCTCTGCCCTTGCTGTGGGCTCTCTTTACCGTTGCTTAAACTCTGTTCCTTACTAGAAAATTTCATCTCTTCTCCACCTACTCAAATTCTACCTATTCTTCAGGACTCAGAGCAAGTCCTGCCTCCTTCATGAATCTTGATTATAGAAGCCACCATGATCTCTCCCACTCTGATTTCATTCTATGTTATGTGTGAACATCATCTACTATATTTGTTACTGAGGAAAAGAGATTGAGAACTACCAATCAGTATCACTTAATTAGCACCTAATTACCTCATGCCTTATGTTGTTAACTAGACTGTATTCTCCTGTCATCTTCTTCTTTGTGTCCCACAGAGCTATACGCATATTACCTCTTTACCAAGAGCTCCTTATATCGAGATGGCTTTTTACTGCATTGTTCCCCAAACCCCAATAGTTAGAATATCACCTCATAAATACTGTTGTATTTGCCCCCCAAATTAATATTCTTATGAGAGGCAGTATGGTATAGTGGCTTGGACCATAGACCCTGGATGTAGAATGTCAGGGCTTGAGTCCCCACTCTGCCCCTTCCTAGCTATGTGACCTTAGAAGAGTCACCTTAACCTTTCTGTGTCTCTGTTTCCTCCTCTGTCAATGGAGACAGTAATTTTATCTACCTCACAAGGTGGTTGAGAGGAGAAATTAATTGATATACCTTAAAGGCCTAATGTGCCTAACACATTAAGCATAGCAGAGTCTTAGCTATTTCCTTTGTTATTGTTTTCCACAACCCTTGGTGAACTGGATATATCGCCTAGTTTGTATCACGCACTGGCATGTAGATAGTATGATGTAAGTATAGGTGTCCTTATATCATTTCATTGACTCACTTTTAAAATACCTAATTTATTTAAAACATAAACTTTTAAAGCAATGGTATCTACAGATTCAAAGTTCTTGATGTCATGGTTTTATATTTTTTCTAATTCACATAAAAATAAAATACATAACTATTAAAAAAAAATGTTCCTCTGTGTACTGTTACATATGTCCCACATGTGGGTTATACTGGCTTAATTGATGTAATATGGAAAAAGAAGGAAATACACTTATCTTTTTGATATTCACCGGGGAATAATCCAAAGTGAAGGCTTTTGGAATGAACGTAGTGCTGTTCGAATTACGGGTCTGAGGAGGCCTGAGAACAGGTTATTTCCAGCAGGAACCAGAAGACCCAGGATGGGCCTGTTTTATAAGCTTAGTTGGTTCTTGCCTCTTAAGATCATTTTCAACCATTGTGTGGTACTCTCCTAATGAGTTAAAGGAATAGCCTTCCAGGACATTATGCTAAATGAAATAAGCCAGACACAGAAAGAAAAATACTGCATTATCTCATATGCGGAATTTGGAAAAGTTAAATACACAGAAGCAAAGAATAGAACAGTGGCTACAAGGGGCAGGAGGTGGAGTAAGTGGGGAGATTTTGGTCAAAGAGTACAAAGTTGCAGTTAGATAGGATGAATAAGTCTAGAGGTCTTTTTTTTTATAATTATTATTTTTTAGATAGAGTCTTGCTCTGTTGCCCAAGCTGGGGTGCAGTGGCGTAAGCTCGGCTCACTGCAACCTCCACCTCCTAGGCTCAAGCAATTCTTGTGCCTCACCTGTATTCCCCAAGTAGCTGGGACTACAGGTGCATGCTGTCTATGCCAGCTCATTTTTTTATTTTTAGTAGATACAAAGTTTTGCCATGTTGCCCAGGTTGGTCTCGAACTCCTGGCTTCAAACCATCCACCCACCTTGGCCTCCTAAAGCACTGGGATTACAGGTGTGAGCCACAGTGCCTGGTAATCTAGAGATTTAATGAACAGCATGAGGACTGTAGTTAATAATATCATATTACATAAGGGAAATTTGTTACTAAATTTTATGTGCTCTTACTACATGCACACACACACACATAGACACACGCACACGCATGTGCACATATAACTATATGAGAAGAAAGATATATTAATGAACTTGAATGTAGTAATCATTTCACTATTACAGTAAATCCTCACTTAACGTCATCGATAGGTTCTTGAAAACTGTGGCTTAAAGTGAAACGATGTATAACAAAACCAATTTTTCCCCTCATCAACATTATGACAATACAATGTTGAAGGAAATGATGTTATTCTGGGCACTGCTTTATGTCATTCACTTAAAGTCGCAATTTTCAAGAACCTATCGACGATGTTGAGGACTCATTGTATGTGTGTATCAAAACATGAAGTTATACACCTTAAATATATACAATTTATATTAAAAAATAGAACTGCTCTTGTGAGAAGAGAACAGAACATAAAGCAGCCATTTAAAAATAGTCATGTGCTACATATAGACTGTTTGGTCAACAATGGACCTCATGCATAGTGGTGATCTTATCAGATTATAATACTGTATTTTCACTGTACCTTTTCTATGTTTAGAATGTTTAGAGACACAAATACTTACTAATGTGTTACAATTGCCTACAGTATTCAGTATAGTAATGTGTTGTACAGATTTGTAGTCTAGGAGTAGGCTGTACCATCTAGGTTTGTGTGAGTACACTCTATGAGATTTACACAACAAAATCACCTAACAATGCATTTCCTAGAATGTATCCCCATTGTTAAGCAATGAACGACTCTATACAACATTTTAATAAAATGCATATTAAAAAAAAAAAAGAATAGCCCTTCTGCTGTAAGTTTTCTGGGCCTTCCTGAGAAGAAAACATTAAGTAGCCCTTAGACTGAGAACACTGATGACTCACAACCTAATTGAATTAGTGGTATAGGGCAGGTTTATAGACTTTATTGCATTCTTACTTTGTTTCCTCTTACCATAAGCCAATAGAGCAAGTAGGGCTTTCGTGTACCTCTTCAAATCATGATAATTTATATAACATCACAGAAAACAATATAGAGTGAAGGAGTTAGCGGGTATTGGCAATAGAAAGCCTCAGTATGAACTGATTTGAAGATGCTAGTGAAGGGGGTGCTTAGCTGTGTGTCACTGAACACATGCACACAGAAGAGATCCCTAGGTATGTCTCTTAGAAAGATACCCGGTAATGTGCGGTAAGCATCACTTTCGATTGTAATCAATTTATCTGAGATTTCTTATCCTAATTGGGCTTCTGAATTTAAATCTCTAAATACTTTTTTCACCCTTCTTTTCATTTTCTTGAATGTTTTGTTCTCCTGGAAACCGTCATTTGAGAGTGATTTTAGTCATCAGAAGCACCAAACATGATAGCTGTTAACAGTATATGTCACTCAGTTGTCAAGAGGTTTATGACCTTGATTACTTTGTTTCTGGATCTTCCTTATAAATAGTAGAAGCTCCTGCTTGGGCCCTCAAGTCTTGCTGGGTTAATATTTAGTTGGCTTTTTCTGTTGCCTTTTTAGAAAGGTCTGGCTTCACGGTGAGGCCGGTGGCTGGATACCTGAGCCCACGAGACTTTCTGGCAGGACTGGCCTACAGAGTGTTCCACTGTACCCAGTACATCCGGCATGGCTCAGATCCCCTCTACACCCCGGAACCGTGAGTACTTACATTAAAGCCCAGGCCACCACACCATAAAGTGGTCAATGATCCCTTTACTTGAAAATGACTTAGGCCCTGTTTTACCTCCAAACTAATTTCCTTGAGCTAGTGAGAGTCACATCACTCACCTAAAGAGAAAAGGGCTCACTGAAGGATCAGACTCCTCAGCTGGGTCCGTGGGGGCCCCTGATATTCCAGCTCTGGCTCGATGCTCTAGCTTTATCCCAACACTGAGCCATCTGCTTGGCCAGATCTCCATTTCTGCTGATGAAGAGAAGGCACAGAAGTGTAAAGTAGACACTGACACATGGTCAGAACATGTGAGGCTCTCTCATTAGGAGGCCTCTTTCATGTGAAGGAGGTTCATGTACACACACCATAGCAACTCATTACTAATCCCCTCTCATCTCTTTCATCACCTCCAAACTCAGAACTCTGTGCTTTGCTCTCCCTGCCATTTTAGTTTCTTGAACACTTCTCTAGTCCTGCCCGCCACCTCCAGATATAGATGAGGTTTGTGATTCTTCTCTGGTTCTGTCAGTTTTCCTTTGGGGCTTTTATCCATTCTCTCCTGGACAATGGGTAAGCTAGGAGTGGGGAGAGAAGCTAAGAGGTGATGCTACACTTCTCTGACATGGGTAAGAAGCAGGAGTAAGCTGGGAACACCCACATGTTAATCATTTGGCCTAATCACACGTGGGATTGTACAGTCTCCAAGTGTGAAATGCCCTGTATCATGTTTTTTTGAGTGCTTTAAAATATGTAACAAGCATTTACTGGGAGACAACTACATGCTTGGATTGTCTGGGAATGAGACAGCATTCCTGCCCTTCCAGGTGAATGGTGAAGACAATGGTTAGCATACAGACAGACAGACAGACAGACAGGGAATATGGTGTCAGGTGTAAGTGCTTCCATGAAGTGCTAGTAAGTGCTGTGAAGACAAATAGAGCATGGCGAGGAGATGGAGAGTCCTGGGTGCTGTTTTTTGGATTGGGTCAGGACAGCTTCTTGGTAAACATCTGAGCAAAGACTTGAATGTGTATATGATGGGGTGGAGAATTTCAGGCTGAGAGAACAGCAAAAACAAAGACCCTGAGGCTGGGAGCTCTGGGTTCTTTTGCCTTCCTGGGCTCCATTAAAATGAGTGCCTTGCTTTAATCTTACCCCACTGTTCTTCAGGCCACTCAGGGTATCGCTTTGCTTATGATGCTGCTTTACTTGAATGCACTTGTGGTTAATGGGTTGCCATGGCCTTCGCTGGGGAGCAGAGAAGCTTTTGAGGTTCCAGCAGTTAAGTAGCTGATGGTAGGAGAAGTGAGCAAGGGTAAGTCAAGTCCCTGAAGCACCCCTCGTTTTCCTAGGCTGGCATAAGGCTCACAGTCCGGGTAGGTCCCTGTCAGGTCACTACATTTTTTTTTAAGCTTTTTTCAGCTTCCCTGAAAGTGTTTTCAGGGTAAACAAAGGTTACTTATAGGACCCCAGACATTTGGAAAAGAAATGCTTCTTTCAGTGGAGTGAGTGCTCAAAGAAGCACTGTCAGAGTTAGAAAGGCAATCTCTAAATCTAGCCCAGAGGGTTTACAAATGGCCTTGTTTACAAATAGAAGGCACTTTGTTAGTTCCCTTTGAATAACTGGCCCTCCTGAGACCTGTGATAGCGTGCCAATAGGTATGCAGAGAGAGAGAGAGGCAAAGAAATGAGATTTTAGCCACAGAGGATAATGTGTTACATTTTTACCAAAGTACTTTCGGCCAATTCATTCAGCAAACATTTATGTGCAATGCTAGCAGGGCAGTGCAGTGGATTCAGAGATAAATAAAATATAGTAGCTTAAAAAAATTTTTTTTAAAGCAGTTCACATTCTGGCAGCGGAGATAGAAACATAAATAATTAGGAAATAGTGTGGTTAGGGTTATAATTAGTGTGTGGAAAAAGTGCTGGAGAGCACAGAGGAAGGCACAGTCCTGAAAGGCTTTTCAGAGAACGTATAACCTGTGTGGGAGTCTGGAAGGATGAGCAGAAATTTCATTTTTGTACAAGGCTGGACGGGGAGGGAAGGGGAGGCTTTGCAAGTCAGGGGAAACAGCAAGTGCAAAGTTGTGGAGACACGCAAGAGGCATACATGTGCAAGGCTTGTTAGACCAGAATAGCCAGGGTACAGTTTATGTATTAGGGGTGAAATGTATCTTCAGGCCATGTTATAAATGACCATTTGTCAAACTAGGACATTTGGACTTAATTCTGTAGGCAACGGGGAGCTATCCAAGGTTCTTAGGCATAGTTAGGTAAGTGTATTGGAGAAAAATGACTGGGGGTGAGGGCTGGGGAATTGTTGAGAATGAACAACACGGAAAACCAGCTAGGGAGCTCACATTCTATGAAGGAATATAGTTCAAAAGGTGTGGAGCTAGATGAGGTCAGAGGTATAGTACAAGAGGGCACCTATTTAATGCCCTCTTAACACCACAGAGATGGAAGTAACAATATCCAGTGACTACAATAGGGGTGAGACGAGGGGAGGTCCCCTAAGGTAGGGCTAAGGTTTTTGTTTGGGAAGCTGAGTGGAAAGTCATTTCTAATAATGACTGAGAATATTGGAGGAGGATCAAGCTTGGAGGGAAGAGAAAAGGAAAGAGGGAGGGAAGAGGAGGATTTGGGTTTGGGGTATTTTGTCTGTGAGGTGCCCATGGCTGGAACCTCCAGATGGAGAAGTTTCTGGTAGTTACAAATAAAGATTATAAACTCAGAAGTGAATGTAAAGCACCCACAATAGATTTGAGTAGTAATTTTTCTTCCAAGTCTCCTATGACTACACAGATAAGAGGAGACTAAGTCAGAGGATGGAAACTTGGGATTCACTCACTCGGGGTTGTTTTTACAAGCCCTTTATTTTTTGTGGGTTTCATATCATTCGTTTTTTTTTTTTTTTTTTTAAGACAGAGTCTCACTCTGTCAGGTGTAGTGGTGCAATCTCAGCTCACGGCAACCTCTGCCTCCTGGATTCAAGCAATTCTCCTGCCTCAGCCTCCTCAGTAGCTGGGATTACAGGCGTGTGACACCATACCCAGCTAATTTTTTGTGTTTTTAGTAGAGATGGGGTTTTGCTATATTGGCCAGGCTGGTCTTGAACTCCTGACCTCAGGTGATCCACCTGCCTCGACCTCCTAAAGTGCTGGGATTACAGGCCTTTCATTTGGTTTTTAAAATTATTACTTTATGAATAGGTAATACATATGCATAATTCAGAATTTAAAGTTCACTAAAAGGTATATACTGTGAACAATGAGTTTCTTTCCATCCTCTGTCCGCTTGATACCCAGTGCATCCTCTCCAGAGGCAACCACTGCTACTAGTTTCCATTTCATCCTTCCAGAAATATACTATGCAGACAAAATTCTCTGTAAAGATCTTTTTAATCCTTGTATATCGCAAAGTCCTAAGTCCCTTCTCAGCCACATAGTTTGAATCTATGGGTACTATACTGGGAGGGCTGTTTCCTGCCCAAGCACTTTCACAGGCATTGTCTTTGTAATGAAATCCCATTTCCTCAATTGAAAACCAACTAGAGGGCAGATTCTCCAATTTATGAAGTTCAACTTGGCTACTGTGTTTGCTGCTTGTACTGTGTTTCCAAATAACTGCTTTCAATTGCTGAACTGTTGTAGTGGAGGCTGCGCTAATGAGACAAAGGTGAGCACTGAAGATCCAGGTAGAAATGAGCATGAAGCAACAAAAAAGACATTATCTGAAAAAAGAATTTTATTTTCCCTTTCAGTCTGATAGAATGTATTTTGCCATCAGAGCTTTCAACACACATTGGATTTTAAACATATCTTCGACTTCTTTTTACATTTTACAATTTTAAAGACTCTGGCTTCTCTAAACCTGGTACACTAGAAACCAAACCTTGCCTTCACACAATATATTCCTGTAACAAATCTGCACATGGACTCCCTGAATCTATACAAATAAAAAAAAAAGTGATGGCAGATTAGACTGGTTTCCTGGGGGAAAGTTTTCTGGCCTGGAAGACAATAAAGAACCCCTGGCAAATTAGTGACTTCTGGTTTTCCTGGTGGGAGGAGTTGCTTTTCTATGCATTAATGCCTGGATTGAAAGGTCACTGATCTGCTAGAAGAGGAAATGGACTCTTGCTTTTTCTCCCTTTGAGCAGTGCCTGAGGCAATGAATCTGCATTTCAGTTTTGCCTGGCTCCATGCTTTGATCAGCTGTGGTTGCAATGTTCTCACTAATTGGGTAATGAAGTTTGCAAATGATTTCCTTTAAAAAAAATCAATTGGGCCAAATTCAAAGTTATTCCAATAAACCTTCCCTCTCACTCACTGGAATGAGAGGGAAAGATGCAGAGTTCCAAGTTATGTAGGCATGTGAGCGTCGCCTGGCATGTGTACAGTGGCAGAACAAAATCTTGAGAAGTTCTAAATCTCCCTGATCTCCTTTTTGTCTCTCTGGGAAGTCCATTGTGTGCTCTCTCATGCTATGCCCTCCGTCCACCTCATCTTTTAGAACAGGGTTACTTGCAGATCCTAGGCAGAGAGGGTGCAGTGTATCAGGAACGCAGTCCTCCTTCAACCCTGGGTCCTGTGGATCAGGAATGGAGAGTCAGGCAGAGAGAGAAAGAGAGAGAGAGAGAGAGAGACAGACAGACAGACACACAGAGAGAGAGAGACAGAGAGAGAGAGAGAAAGAGAGAGATAGCACAAACCCTGGCAACTAGCAGTGTGTGGGCCCCTTAAGGTTCATGGTCAGATGTCTCAGTGGTCTGTTTAAAAGGCAAAGTGAGGGCCCAGTCTGCTAGGTAGGAACGATAACTCACAGCTCTTATCACTGGCCGCTAGCTTGGGCCATATGGGTGTGGTGTTCTATTTCTAATGCCAAAGCAGCACCCTTTGCTGTGTTGTTCCCATTCCACACATCTCTTCTTTTCTGCCGGCGTCACTTTTCAAATCAAAGAGCAAACTTTCAGCATTGAGGAATAATTCAGGGCACCAGTGACTAATATTGCAACTTATATTGCCGTAATACAATGAAATACCTTTGTGTTAAGGAACATCTTTTTTGTTGCAGTTGACCAGTTTAGTGGCAATTAATGTTATTTTTAAATATAACTGTTTAAAGGCTTTGTAGTCAGGTGATTTTTCTTATAATTGCCGCTGTTTAATTTTATAAGAAAAATAAAAGTGAATTATTTCTGACACATTTTTCATCCGTTTCTAAGTAAAGTAAATGAATTTTTTGCTTATTAGGAAAGCTTGGTTGCTCCTCTCTTGATTGAACAGATGTCTCTCACTAGGTCCATAATGAGAGGAAAAATATGAATTTTTTCTTTCCCAACTTTTCCTCCTTGTTCCCACTCGAGAGGTTCTGGGACTTGGGCCCTGGCTGTTGTTGGTGTTTTTAATATCAGGCCCTGCTGAAGTCATCTCAGCATGGTCTTCCTGCAGAGCTGGGAGGATAAACCAGGGCTTTACGGAGTTTAACCTGCATGCCCACGAGCTGTGTTTAGCTTAAACTTGTTCTTTCCCATGGGACATGCGAGCTTGGTGCCAAGCCTTCTGCTCATCCACCTGGCTTCCTCCATAGCACTATTACCATTCTTGCTGCTCAGGATTGCAGTGCAGCATTATTACTGGTGATTCTTGGAAAATGGCATGTTCCCAGAAAGCCGGTCATCTGGCCTACCTTTCCTGCTTTGTAACTGGTGCACATACCCTCAGTTTGGTAGCCATGCTCTCCCTTAGGAGAAGTCTGGTTTGGGCTATACCAAGGGCCAGTTAAGATGTTAGAGGCCCCAAGACCTGAAAATACTTTAATTCCTTCCATCCTTCAGCATAGATAATCTTGACAGCAATCACAACAGCAGTAGCAACAATACTTTTACTATGAATAGCAAACATGTCTACTATATATCAACTGGACACAGGTTTACTGTTAATAGCACCAGACACTATTTTAAGTGTTATGTATGGACGGACTCACCTAATACTACAACACTTTGAGTTGTTATATTATTATTCTGAGTTTATAGATGAGGAAATAAGACACAGAAAGGTTAAGTACATTGCCCAAGGTAACACAGCTGGTAAGTACGTGAGTCAGGGTTTGAACTTCAGGAGTAATGCCAGCACCTGTGGGCTTAGCCACTACTTTGTTAATCAGTAACACTAAACAAAAATACTCAAAACTTATTTGTATGCTGAAGCTGAATAGCATTTTTGTTATTGTTGTTGTTGTTTTCCAATGGCATATTTTGTAGAAGGGATTTGAAAAGGCTACTTTCTTTTTTTATTTTTTGAGACGGAGTCCCACTCTGTTGCCCGGGCTGGAGTGCAGTGGTGCGATCTCAGCTCACTGTAACCTCCGCCTCCTGGGTTCAAGCGATTCTCCTGCCTCAGCCTCCTGAGTAGCTGGGATTACAGGGGCCCGCCACTACGCCTGGCTAATTTTTGTATTTTTGGTATAGACGAGGTTTTATCATGTTGGTCAGGCTGGTCTCGAACTCCTGACCTCGTGATCCAGCCACCTTGGCCTCCCAAAATGCTGGGATTACAGGCGTGAGCCACTGTACCTGGCCTTGAAAGGGATACTTCCTTACTTTTATTTGGTGACACTGATTTGCCAGAACCCTAAAGACTGTTTATGGCTGTTATATAGTTTAGTGCTGTGCTGCCCCATCCAGTTCTCGGCCCAACTTCCAGGCTCCTTAGAGGCCCGCCCTCCCCTTTGATCTTCACAAGGTCACAGTTGGTCTGCCCCATTTATCAAGAGGAGGAGGCATCTGCTATCTCACTGGGAAAGAGAAGGGGACAGCACCTCTCTACAGTATTGAGCATAGCTTATATGCTAGGCTTTTCTAAGCACTGCAGACCCAAATATGAACATGGCCTAACCTCCGTCCTGGAGAAACTTACTCCTTCTTAAGTGATAAAGTACCTTCTCAAAGGGCAGTAATGCAGGTGGGAGATTGCTGTGTCCTCAGGCAGAAGGACCTAAGGACTGATTGCCCAGAAATGTAGGCCCCACTCTCAGCTCCCAGTGTGACTGTCGGCAAGCCATTTAACCTCCCTGTGTGAGAGATGATGAAATAACACTTTGATCTTTGGAGAGAAAAAAGCTTTATAAAAATACCAAATAAGTCCACCCTTACTCGGCACCTCTTAAATTCATGTGGAGGGATAATGTGCCTCATAAAATTCCAGTGCGTCCTTAGTTACAAGGCCACGTTCCTAGACCTGGACTCCCAAGTTTTCAATTGCAATATTGTGTCTAGTTTTGTGAAGTGCCTAAAGCAAAAATAACCCCTGAGATTTCTTATAGAGCCTTTTGTCTAAAGAGCTTAAGCATTCTAACAATATACATTCTATTTTTAAAAAATCATATACATTATTTAAAATGTGCAGTTTGAAACCAAAATTGTGTCTAACTGTCTGCTGGAGCCCTGTTTTTGTTCTTTAGGCTGTTTTCTGTAGTGACTTGGGATAAAGCTTCAATACTTCAGCCACTCTTCTTTTTTTTTTTTAGCAGATTCAAAGCAGGATTCCTTATGTCACTCTCCCCTACCCCTGCACCCAGTTCTGTTTTCCTTGTGCGGAGCCCATAATCCAAAATTAGCACTTAGAAGCACCTGGCCCAAATCAAAATTTATATTCCTTCAGCACTCTGTAGTCAGGGAGAGGTTCATTATGTATTTTCAGGTGTGGAAGACTGAGATGACCAGGGAGAAATTTTTCCAGGAGTATTTGCATTTTTAAATTGCAAGTTCAGAAGAAGAAATCCAAAATGATTGAATTTTATGCAAGAAAGAGGTAATCACTGTTCATACCTCTTTACTACCGTGTAGAGAATTGTGTCTATGGATGGGCACAGAAGCCACCACAAGAGAGAAGGAAAGAGGGAGCAGACATTTCCCACACACGTTCTGTTTGTCTGGCATCATCCCACTCATCTCTATTAGGTGGACAGGATTGTCACCATTTTACAGATGGCAATTCCAAGGTTCAAAGAAGTCAGGTAATTTCCCTAAGGTTACACAACTAGAAAATAGCAAAACCAAGTTCTGGTCCAAAGCCTTTATGTGACACTGGAAATTAGGAAAACCATACTTGAGTTTCACTTGGATTCACTTCTATTTGGAACAACAGAGCCCCATCATCACCTGCTCTATTCAGTTGAGTTAAAAAAGCAGTTATTGAGCATATCTTATGTGCCAGGCTTTTTTAAGCACTGCAGACCCAAATACGAACATGGCCTAATCTCTGTCCTGAAGAAACTTACTCCTTTTTAAGTGATAAAGTACCTTCTCAAAGGGCAAAACTTATTCAAGTATGATAGGCTTAGGTATAAATACAATTTAATATAATAAGTAATAATACCTAACTTACGGGAACTAAGATTTTCAACGCATTCTCTTACTACATTGTTTAATAATGTAAGAGATGGCTGGGTGCGGTGGCTCACGCCTGTAATCCTAGCACTTTGGGAGGCCGAGACGGGCAGATCACCTGAGGTCAGGAGTTTGAGACCAGCCTGGCCCAACATGATAAAACTCCATCTCTACTAAAAATACAAAAAAATTAGCCTGGGGTGGTGGCGGGTGCCTGTAATCCCAGCTACTCGGCGGGCTGAGGCAGGAGAATCGCTTGAACCCGGGAGGCAGAGCTTGCAGTGAGCCGAGATCAGGCTACTGCACTCCAGCCTGGGTGATAAGAGGGAAACTCCATCTCAATAAAAGAAAAAATAATATAAGAGAGAAGAAATCTTACAATCTCCATTTTATAGATGAGAAAACACTATGTCTGTGCTGTCCAATATGGTGAGATGTGGTTATCTACATTTATTAATTAAAATTAAATAAAAGTACACATTTGGTTCTTCAGTAGCACTAGCCACGTTTCAAGTGTTCAGTAGACACCTGTGTCAAGTGGCTATTATATTGGATGGTGCAGATACAGAACATTTTTATCATTGCAGACAGTCCGATTGGACAGTGCTGCTCTAAGTAATTTGCCTACACGAGAATATGAGAGATGAACTTAGGTCTGACTGTAGGGTATATGCTTTTGACTGTTGTGTTATATTGCTTTCTTAATTACACTGAACTTGGAGAGGTGGAGAGAAAGTTAAATATCTTTTATTTCTTCAAGAAATAAGAAACACTTCAGAAATGGTGGGTGTATTAGGTCATACTTGCATTGCTATAAAAAATACCCGAGACTGGGAAATTTATAAAGAAAAGGGGTTTAATTGGCTCGCGGTTCTGCAGGCTGCACAGGAAGCGTAGTGGCATCTGTTTCTGGGGGACCTCAGGAAGCTTCCAAACATGATGGAAGACAAAAAGGGAACACTTCACATGGCGAAAGGAGGAATGAGAGAGAGAGTTGGAGGGGGTGTACCACACACTTTTAAACGACCTTATCTCGGGAGAACTCACTCACTATCCCGAGGACAGCACCAAGAGGATGGTGCTAAATCATTAATGAGAAATCCACCCCCGTGATCCAGTCACCTCCCACCACGCCCCACCTTCAACATTGGGGTTTACATTTTAACGTGAGATTTTGGCTGGGTACAAATATCTAAGCTATATCAGTAGGGAGCTAGTGATATACCAACAGAATTTCCATTGCACTCTTTCTGTGGTCCCTCTAAGAACTGGAAATTGTTTCTTTTTATGCATCAGGAAAGTTTGTACTTGCTATTTGATTGCCTTTTTCTGGAACCAGATGGTGACTTTTGCTAGGAGTTATTCTAAGATTATGCCTTATTTACTTTTAAGCCACATTTCCTAATATAGCACCTGGTACAAATAGGCACACAATGAACTAAATTTTAAGAAAGACCACTATAATATCTGCCAGTCTTAAAAGAATTGTAGTAAAGAAGAGAAACATCAGTGCACATCCTTATGATTCCTAAGGGGAAAAAGCAAAGAAGATTTTCCCCAATGCAACATCCAGGTTCCTGGCTTTATTAAAAAAAAAAAAAAGAAAAAAAGGTGACTTTTTGTAGCTATACTCTGATAGGGATATAAGAAGGAGTGATCATAAGAATTGCCTAAAATCTTATCTGGGTCAGATTTTACAGTATGCTATTTTAAATCTAAACTAAAGAAACTCTGTATATGGCTCCAAAACAAACCCTGAGAAAAAGTTGCCTCACTACCAAGTTAATTCCCCTTATCATCTTATGCAGTGAAAGCAAACTAAGTCACCTGTCTGCAACGCATCCCAGCGTGTTATCCCACATTACTTGCATTTACCCACCAACTGTTGTGTGAAAGCTGAAAAACGCACCCTATTTTGGCTCCCAGCTCATCCTCCTGCTTCCTTTTATTAATGCAAAGTCTTCACCTCTCCCGCTCATCTCCCTTTCCTTCTCTTCGTGATTTAGCTAAAGTGTTGGCTTCTGTGTCATTTAGAGCAAACAAAACCTAAAGAAATATGTTTTAAAAGACAGATGTGCAGATTTTGGATGGGAAGCAAATGTTGGATGCTCACTCAATTCCTCATAAAGGCTTTCATTTACAACAAAAATAAAAAGGAGTTGTTCAACACGTAGTGTGAAGAGTCAGCTTTGAAAACTGATAAGAGGAGAAAAATGCCAGACTCATTTTGAATTTGAACTTAACAACCAGAACCCTTATTTCTTCATAGCAAAATGATGGCTACTTTCTTGGACTGAGTTAAGAATTTCCCACAGACATTTCGCCGAGGCTCCTTTGTGGACCTGTTTCTGCAGGCTTTAGAATCCCCCTAGCAGGGCTTATCAGAGAAGACTCCAATTTAGAGCAGCAAAAGTTTAGTGTCTGATATCAGCTCTTGCTTTTTTTTTTTTTAAATAAAAAGGAGACATGATGTTTTACAGTGTTAACAGCTTTGAAAGGTCTTGTATTTCCAGTGAACAGAGCACATTTGTGAAAAGGACTCTAAAAAGCATTATTCAGGCAAAAATGTATCAAAGGGATGGGAGTTAAAAAGAGAAAAGTTTGCTGATGTACAGATTGGAGGCCGCATGTACTGACAGGTGCAATTATGGCCAAATAATTGAATCTTCTTGGAGAGATCTGGTGAGATAAGGCAATAGTTGTGAACTCACATCGGAAACCTGTTCATAATTAGATACTCAGGGGTTCGGCTGTGGATGATACAACCAAAGTAGGGATCTCAAGCTACTTTACATGCAGGACACAGCGCAGTGGCATTTGCACTTTGTAAAATAGAGTTTAATAGCATAATTTCAGCCCAACAGACCTTAATTGGCACAGAGGTTAGAGAGAAGGCTTCGCAGTCTGCATTCTCCCTCAGACTCCCCATAGCCTGGAACCCCTCTCTGCCCCAAAGAGTGGAAGTGACTTCAGCTTCTAAGTCCTCTGCAGAGAATCTAAAAAAAGTAAACTTTTCAAAGTTAATAAATTGCTTTTATTAGTAATGTTAAAAATCTTTGCTCTTTGGTTGAAGAGTTTCCAGGCACTTCAATTTCCTTTGTCTACATGTACCTTAGCCAAACACAGTGGGATAGAGAACAATATGGTGTTTATTTCTGAGAAAGTTTCACCAAAGACATAAAATATAATAACCTTGTTCCTGGTCTTGAAATACAGGTGCTTAAAGCCTTGGCCCAATGACATGCTATGTCCACACTTTGTTCAGGAATCTGAAGGGAAGTTCTTTCTCAGGGTCTCTGCGTGGAAATGGAGCTGAGAAGTGGGCACAAGTTAGCAAAATACAGCATGATCATTTCTACTTATAACAGAGCAAAGAGTATCTCTGAGGTTCCATTAATAATTCTGCTAGACAACTCACTTCAGGCTTTCATTCTTAATGAAACAATATAACTTACTCTGCTGTATTGTATGATTTTTTCTTCCAAATTTATAATTTCTTTTATCCTCTTCTATGTGTAGTTAGATTACTTTGTCATTGCAATGATATTAAAGGTTCTTAAGTTGGCTAGTGAGTTACAGGTTTCTGATAATGACGTCTTAACACTCAGGTAATAGCTCCTTTTTCTATCATGGAGAACTGACTCCTGAATGTCTTTGGATCTCTAGTATTTTCCTAACTGCTAACTTTTCACCTTATGTTCTACCAGTAAGCTTTCGGACTCCATTAGTGTCTAAGTAGACAGAAGACTGTCTTTTGGATTGGCTTTCTTCAAGTATTTAACAAGTTCAAAGGTAAATTCTGTACTGCACCAAGCATCTACCACCACTGTAGCTTTGACCTACCCTATTCTCTTCTTACATTATGAAGCATTTAGCACAGTGCCTGGCTCATAGTAAGCATTCACTGTAATTGTTACTTTAGTTTCTGCTCACCTTGTTTATGTCAATGAGAGAATACTCATCATCTTCAGTATTTTCTTGGAGTTTGACATAGTGACTAATTTAAAATTATTGTTGCCACATCTTCTGCCTGGATCAGTGGGAGCTCTTTAGCATTTACATCATGAGCCACAATGGAGGTTTTCAGATTTTTCCATGGTAGGTTACTTGATCTTAATTCCAATATTGGTGCAGGCGGCATGACCTTTTAAAAAAATTGATCGCAAGAATGAGTCCATAGGGTCCACTCCCGGCTTAGAACTATTGGACTTGTAACTGAATCAAATGCACATGGAGAATGAATTAGTTACCCATCTACCTCTCAGTCACCACCTTTAATTATTCTTCAGTATCATGATGTAATTTTAGTGGAATTAAACTTGAACAGCTCTAAATTACATAATCACATTCAGTTGTAGTTTTAAGTACTAGTTGCTTGAAGCTTGCTAGGAGAGCTCCTAGAGTCATCAGTTATCACAGTGAATCTCAGCCCTGGCTGTGTCTTATTATCACCTGGTGAGAGTTTTAAAAAAATGCTCAGGTTTATCTCAGGGAGCCTGATTGAATTAGTCTAAGGCAGGGCCTAGCCATTCGGTATTTTTAAAATGCTCCTCAAGTGATTTGGAAAGTTGAGAAGCACTGAGTTGGAGGAAAAGAGACTTAGGAAATACTGACTACATTTTTACTTGTGCTAGCTAGCTTGGCTAAACTCTTCCTACGGCCTAAGCTATGTACGCCCCAGCCCCTTTCTTGCTTACACCATACCTGCAAATTGAAACAACAGAGAGCAGAAAGAGTGTAGCTTTGGAGTTCAAAAAATTTGATTTCAAACCTTGTCTCTGGGCTGGGTGCAGTGGCTCATGCCTGTAATCCCAGCACTTTGGGAGGCCGAGGTGGGCGGATCGCTTGAGGTCAGAAGTTCAAGACTAGCTTGGGCAACATTGTGAGGAACCCCCACCCCCACCCCCACCCCCGCCCCTGACATTTCTACAAAAAATTAGCCAGGTGTGGTGGCATGCACCTGTAGTCCCAACTACTTGAGGGGCTGAGGTGGGAGGATCGCTTGAGCCCAGGAGGTCCAGGCTGCGATGAGCTGTGATTGCACTACTGCACTGTAGCCCGGGCAACAAAGGGAGACCCTGATTAAAAAAAAAAATGTCTCTGTCTTTGCCAAAAGTGTGGTAGCCTAGGAAAAGATTCTTAGATTTACTAAATTTTAGCTTCCTCATTTGTTAAATTGGAATAATAAAGCTTCTCTTATTTATATTTATTATTCCTTTATAAAACACGTAAGGAAAGATTCAGTTACCAATGTGACATGAAAACATTTAGCACAGTACCTAGTACATAGTAGGAGCTCAGTATATTCTCTCTCTCTTCTTTATTTTTCATTTCTTCATATGTAAAATGAAGGGCTTGGATTACATTTAAATGCCCCTATACCCTAAAATCCAGTGAATCTGCTTCTTTGCCATAAGCAATGTGATTGAAGAATAACCACCTCGTATGCCTTTTGTTTTAAAAAACAAATTCAGTTCAGTTCATGTACCAAAAAGGAAGTTATTGACACAGTTGACAAGGGATGAATTTGGAGTTTGTTTCAGTATCCTGTCCACTATTCTCAAGTGGCTGCCCTTTCAACCTGCTCTCTATGAAGTAACTGGCCAAGATTGGGGATACGGTTTGAGTTGTGGGAATAAGAGTTTTTGATTGAGTGATTGAGTGATGCTATCTGTTTTATGTGGGCATCAATCTTGGCCCTTGACCATCATTCATTTGCTTCAACTGTGTGACCATCCAACATACTTTATAGTTGTAATAATGGTAGCACCTGGTATTTGTATTCTAGCACCTATTTGAAGTGATAGATTTCAGAGGAGTACAAGTGAAATCAAAACTATCTTTTAATTACTACCTAGGTAATTGGTGTTTTTTCGTCAATAATTTAAAATGTTCCTGCATCTCAATCCATTCCCAGACAACCATAGGGGAATTCATTCCATTACAGCTTGGTATCATGGAACGGTTCATTATTCATGGCAATGACTCAGGAAGGCATCTGCCTTGTATTGTCGTGAAAGATACCTGTCTTTTGCTCACTTTTCTGGCTCCAAATGAAAGCTCAGGCAAATGAGAGAGGTTCCAGGCTTCTATTACTACCTAGTTCAGGCTAACCAAAGCAGAGAACTGGGAGATTTTCTAATGTGTTATCACAAGAGAGTTGCTTATATTAGAGCCATAAATCATCTACTGGAAAAGCAACTTTGATGATGATGACAATAGAATCCTCTGCCATTACCCATTGCCTGGCAGAGTGTAACAGAGTTGCAGTGCACCTTAAGGGTTAACAGCAAGAGTTGAAAAACACGACAAATTGGATTCCAATTTTGCCTTCCTCACTATCTATAGCAAGAAACAGCAAATTTTTTCTGTAAAGGGCCAGCTAGTTAATTATTTTAGCCCTATGATCTCAGTCACAACTACTCAACTCTGCAGTGTGATCAAAAGCAGCCACAGATAATACACAAATGAATGGGCATGGCTATATTCCAGTAAAACTTTATTTACAAAAACAGGCAATGGACCAGATTTGGACCATGGCTGTTGTTTGCCTATCCCTGATCTATAGGATCCTGTGCTAACAAGTTACTTTAATTCTCTAAGGTTGTTTTGAGAATAAAAGATATAAAGCATACAATAAAACACTTACCATGTACTTGGTATATAGTAAGAGCTTGAAAATAGTAGTTGCTTTTATGTTATTAAAATATGGTATATCATATGTTTTAAGTGCTGTTGATTATGAGATGCACTGGGATTTCAGACATATTAAAATGATTAAGAAGTCCCAGCATTGATGAACTGTAGTAACTAATTAATTACAGTGACAAGGTCTTATTTAGGTTTTTAAGTCTTGTTCTACCAGTGGTAATTTAAAGCTTCTTATTTAACACATCTTTGTGATGTCTTTTTTGTCAGAGACACATGCCATGAACTCTTGGGACATGTTCCACTACTTGCGGATCCTAAGTTTGCTCAGTTTTCACAAGAAATAGGTCTGGCGTCTCTGGGAGCATCAGATGAAGATGTTCAGAAACTAGCCACGGTGAGTTCATTTTCAACTTAAAACCAGTTCTATTTATGTCCATTTGTAAGGTAAAGAAAGCTTCAGGATTATTGACTATGAGTTATAGGTAAATATTCTGGAGAAAACATGGTGAACTTACCTTTTCCTATGTTGTATTATTTTGAAGCACAATGAATTATCAGCTTATTGACCACCAAAACATTTGTATTTTATCATTCTTGTTCGGGGGTCAGCTAGAGATAAAGGGCTAGATAGTAAACATATTAGGTTTGTGGGTCGTAAGGTCTCTGTCAGAATTACTCAGCTTAGCCACTGTGGTATGAAAGCAGCCACAGACAACAAATAAGTAAATAAATGAGTGTGACTGTGTCCCAATAAAACTTTATTTATAAAAGCTGGTGGTGGGCAGATTTAGCCTGTGTGCTGTGGTTTGCTGACTCTCACAGAAATATTAGTAATAGTAAAAGGTATACATATATGATAAAGTAGGGGTTGCACCTGAAACTCTCTCTGATTATTCTAGGTGGTTGTAGTCAGACACAATTTGAGTCAACAAGGAGTAAGACACTGAGGCTCAACAATTATTCTAAGTACAAAACCAGGAAAAGATTTAATGGATGTTATAATATCTTCCTAAAACTGAAGTTCTTCTGAAAACAAGCAATATGAGAGAAAAGGTTTAATGTTGGCTGCTACCTTTAAGATGCTGAAGGGCCAGATCTAGCATGCTCATATGCTGTACCCTAGCTCCATTTCTAAGGGCCCAGGAAGAGAAAAAGCAGTTTTAGCCAACCCATTACCTACAGGGACCAGTCAGTTAGCCTAGTGAGCAAAACCACCAAGGGATGAAAAATGCGATCTTAAATTGTATGTATTCAGCACAGGTACACCACAGTGGCATATTTGATATGCAGGAATATTCTTCATTTCCACCCAGAAATAAGTTTTCTCCTAGATTTCTTAAAAACACACAGATCTTTCAGTACATCTTTTGTCTCCTACTTTTGATAAAAATATAGGAACTGGGAGATATTTCTCAACTAAAAGATAAATAGCAATGCAGAAGCCATCTAAATGGCAAGGACCTCTGGGGTCAGTATGGAGATGAATAGGCTCTGGTGGGGGCTGTGGTGGACAAGGACACCATGTCTCTTGTATAGCAGGTTCTCAGCTTCTACTGCTTGTTGCCAGAGATGGGATGCAGGACTTTGTGTTGCTAGAGACCTCCTAAATTTTTTAGAGAGACTGGCAATCTAGATTTCTCAATGAAATTTAATGATTTTTAAATGTTGGCTTATTAAAAAAAGTCCCACCATTATGAGCTGAAGAAAATATATTTGTAGACTGAATCTAGATCTTGACTTCCAATTTGTAACTTCTGGTATAAGGATTGTATCTCATTTGTATTGGCTATCCATCACGATATAATAAATTATCTCAAAGCTTAGTGGCTTAAAACAACAAACATCTATTATATCATAATTTCTATGGTTGGAAATTTGAAAGCAGCTTAGCTGAGTGGTTCTGGCTCAGGGACTCTCAGGAGGTTGTAGTCAAGATGCTGGCTGGGCCTGTAATTGTCTGAAGGTTTGGGAATTGGCTTCCAAAATGGCTCACTCATGTGACTATTGGCAGGAGGCCTCGGTTCCTCACCATGTGGGCCTCTCCTTAAGCTACTTATGACATAGCCACTGGCTTCCTCCACAAGTGATGACAGAGAGTGAGAGCAAGGAGAAAGCTGTGATGTCTTTTGTGGCTTGATCAGATGCTGTTCACATTGGCCATATTCCGTTCATTAGAAGGGACTCATTTCAGCCCACGCTCAACTGGAGTGGAATTAGTTTTCACCATTTAGAAAAAGGATTGTCAAAGTATTTGTGGATATATTTTAAAACCACCATATCATGAGTTGTTTAGTTCTGAAACCTTGGTTCTGGTTTTAAATGCCTTGTTTTGGAACCTTTTCTGTGCATTTCAAACTTGCCTTGAAATTTTCTGGTTTCAGTCTTTGACTCCCTTCTGCCTATACCCTTGATCATGGAGCAAGATATATCGCTCACTTGTCTGACCTTAAATAGCCATAAACTGATACTCAATGGCCAGGCTGTGTGGAGCTGACGTGTGTGTGTGTGTGTGCATGTGTGCATGTGAACATGGGCATCTAAATAGAGGAGAAGAAGAAATAAGGCAGGAGTTTATGGATGTAAATGGAGGTGGATCCTCGTGAGTGCTGGTAATCCTTTTTCTAAAACAGTGACACGAATACCATTTTATTGTCCTTTATTTTTACAGTCCATCAAATTATGATTGATTAATTCTATCATTCAAATTACATTTATAAGGAATATGACAATGTTCTCCTCACTTTTTGGAAATTTATAGCTTATATCGACAAAACAGATTTTTTAAGAGGATAGTTTGTACTGAATCTTTAAAGATGAGAAAAGATAGTCAAGTGGAGAAGAGTGAAAGAGGGAATAGAGGAATAGTTTTAGTCAGAATAATCTCTCTGGTTTGGCAGGGCTGTGTTCCTTTATAGGGGCTCTGGGGTATGATCCGTTTTGTTGCTTTTTCCACCTTCTTGAGGCCGTCTGCATTCCTTGGCTCATGGCTTTCTTCATTCCTCTTTAAAGCCAGCAACGCTGCATCTCTTTGATCTTGTTTCTCTCATCACATCTCTCTCTCTCACTGACCAAGACTGGGAAAAGTCCTGTGCTTTTAAGGGCTTCTATGATTAGATTTGGCCCACCGGATAATTTATGATAACCTTCCCATCTCACTATGTATGGCCATCATCAACATCTGCAAAGGTAACATATTCACAGGTTCTGGGGATTAGGCCATCAAAATCTTTATGGGATCATTATTCTTTGTTTCTATTTTTACACTTTCTGGGAAAAATGAGTACTCATACCTTGAAATCTATTTTACTAGGCCAACAAATTTGTAGGGTGAGTAAGTTTTCTTTAGGAGCTTGCATTCCTTAGGATAATTCCAATACTCTTGGCCTTGAGTTGCTTGAGCTCCAACAGCTAAAAATACTTCCATCTAGTAGAGAACATTAGGCCATTAATCATGTTTCACCATCTCTTTTTCTCTCCCTCTCTCTTTTATTGTCCTTTCCCTGAAATGTACCTGCTTTTTTGCAAAAGCCAATTTAAGCTACCAGGTATTCTTTAAATGGCTAAAGGATCCTAGGTACCATGAGGTAGGGACAGGGGGAAAAAAAGAGGTGGTAGTTTCTTCAAGAAAGTCACAGTCTAGTACCCCAAAATACAAAAAACCCAGAGTCAGTATTATTTTTTATTTATATACATGAGTAGTTATGTAGAAGAAATGGATTTAGCTGAATATTCACCATGTGTGAGTGAGTTCTGAGTTCAGTGTTGGAGGCTGGGCTTCAGGATAGGGGGCAGGAGCTAGAAGAGATGGTCTTCTCTATATAGGTCATGGCTAGGAAGGATCAAGTGTCCTTCCAAGGAGGCCAACCTACCTGCAGTCTTATGATGACTTTGAAAGTTTAAAAGAAAGTGTAAACTTGCAAAGGACTTAACATAAATGCTTTAAATGCAGTGAAGAATTTGGGATGGAGTAGGGGTGGGTGTTTGCCTCACCATGGTTTTGACTGATTCACTCATTTCTCTTTTCTTAATATTGCTTGAGCTCCCACCCCAACTCACTCTGACTTTCTGTCTCTCATGACCCTCCCAGTTCCAAATTTTCCCAATTCTATAGGCTGCCCATTTACTTCGAATAGTGTTTTGCAGACCAAAGAGAAATTTGGAAGGATTTTTCTGTATGATGTGGAGAGTATGGAGGAGGATAACCTCACACAGCGTGAGGAGGCTAAGGGAGATTGTTCCTGAAATGATACTAAAACTGCTATTGACTTCAAGAGCCACATACCATCCATCAGTTAAAAACAAAGTGAATAGAAAATTGCCAGAAGATAGTCTTGAAAAAAAAAACCACAGATTCCAACCAGGCAATTTCAAAGTAAGCCCTGGAATAAATAACCTGTTGGATACCATGCATATTAATGAACCTCAAACCATATACTGAAACTAGAAGGCAAATTTAATGACCCACTTGCAGAAACAAAAATATTAAGAGCTCAGGTCTTACTGGCAGGGATAAAAAGTCTATGGCAGGTGCATAATGGTAGCTAGCAAGGCCAGATGAGAAATAGAGGTATTATTAGCTGATTTCCTCAAAGTTGTTCACATTAAGTCTTCTGAAGAAGTAGAGGAAAATGAGCAATGAGATGCACCAAAGGAGAAAAATCTATAGAGAGGACAAATGGAAAGCCATGGAAATCACTATTTATGCAGAAAAATGAGACAGGCCATATTACTCTTTGACTCTAGGTGAGATTTATATTATTAATGACTCTGTTTCTATAGTGCCTGCTTTTCCTTATTTAGTGAATTTAAGCACTTATGAAAAAGAGAGTCATGCCTAGTGAAAGCAGACATGTAATAACTTTCTGTGATGTGCTATTGACAAATCCATCTAAAGAAGAAAACCACCTCCACTAGGACTAATCGGCACCGCCAAACTCTTTGTCCAAAGCAGCTTTTGAACTTCTTGGTCTGATTTTCCAAGGTACTAGACTATATTGCCTATGGCTCTTCTATCTCCTTGCTATATTTCTATAGAATATTTATTTTGACATTTTAATAATGCTCAGTTTTGAGAATAAAGCTATCGCTGCTATTTAATGTGGGCAATGGTTTCTATGCCCTGAGAACCATTTAAATGAACTCTTTTGTATCTGAAGAAATTGATGACAATGCTTAGAAAATGTATTTCAAATGCATTGTTATACATGTAAATAATTTGCCCTCTGGTGGATAATAAATAAGACCACTGGTTGTGGCAGCATTACTCTGTTTCATACTCATCATAGCTGTCTGAGGTCTGTGTGTGATAGATATGTAAAAATATTCCCAATAAAGGCTGCTTAGAGTGTGTTATAGTTTTGAGACCAGCTATTTACCACTGTAGCACTAGTGGAAGTGAATTTAATAGATTAGTGTGTATGTTAGGAGTTGTAAACTTAAATGTTACTTCATTGGCCAGCTAGGTAGCACACATGTGTGAAATAGCCTGATATAAGATAATAAGGAGTATCAGAGCATGTGGACAACTGGAGAATGTATATATTATGCTAAAGGGCTTCAAATTCCAAAACTAAAAGAAAACAAAAGGTTGTTTGGCTGCAAGTGATGTCTGCAAAAAGCTGAAACAGAACTACAAGGCTCTCAATTCTCTGTCCTTATATCTAAAATTAAATTCTACCTTAGACTATACTATCCTTGAGGGACAAGCCCATGCTAGATTCTTCTTTATATCACATTGTACATTCTCAATTACTGTTTTCTGGACAGCACAATATTTTTCCTAAGAAAAGACAGCTATTACAGTGTTCAGTAGAGATAAGTATCTTATTGTGGTTGAGAGGTGACTTGCCTTTGAGTTATAACTTTAAACCTGTTACAAACACGACTCTCATACATATGCATTGAACATGTGTCAAAGATTTATTTAAAACCCATTAATGAGGGAGGGAAAAGCAGGATGGTAAATCTAGTTCAAAGAAGAATTTGAGGGACCAAGAATATATAGTCACTGAAGGAAAGAATCCTGAAATAAGATGCAAAATGGTTAATGTTCTACAGGGCAATAAAACCATAACCTTGAGGTTATCTTTTCTACTGGGCAGAAATTATTTGCATGTCTTGTGGACAAAATAATTTGCAATTTGTCAGTCTTCACAAAGTAACATTGAACTTTACAGTCTGTGGACCCTAATCAATAATAAATAGGAAGTCAGACAAAGATTATATCCCCTGGATCAGTGCTTCTCAAAATGTGATGTATACGAAGTAACCTGAGGATCATGTTAAAATGCAGATTCTGATAGAGTGGGTCTGGAGTGAGGCCTGAGACTTGGCATTCCTGACAGATCTCACATGATGCTGATGCTGCAGGTTCAAGGACCACATTTCAGTAGCAGGAATGGTGGGTGGCATTTTAGACATGCAGATCCATTAGACAATAGGAGAGTATGTCTTTCGAAAGGCACATAGTAATCTTTCATCCTTATTTCCATATTTTGCCTGCTTTTCTAACAACTGGATGAACAGGATATCACCAGATAAATATCATGCAGTATGAGATGAGTGTATTTATGACTTATTCAAGCCCTGAAAACAGACCTTTCATCTATGAGAGCCACGCCATTGCTTCTGTTTTGTGTCTCTGCTCTCATCCTCTTCTGTCTGCTGTTTTTCCATATAACTTACATTATTTATTTTTATACAAATACACAAACAGAAATTTACTGATCAGATGAATTTAGGAACTAGTCCCTGAAATATATTGATTTCCCTTCCCCCAAATGTTAGAAAATGTAAAGGGGCATCTTTCGTCAAACAGTACATCCCATCCTATGATGCAGATGGCTTCAATTCAGTCTATTCATTTCTCATATCATAAAGGCATTTGAAACAGACAAAGCTGTGCATCATCTGTGGGGGAAGCAATCAGTGTGAATACACCACAGATGTTTCCAAAGCAGAATAAATCGGCCTCTGGCCCAGTTGGAATTTTTCCTCCACAAGAGTTTTAGGTGATCCATTCTGTTCTGTCAACCCTGAAACATGTTTACCTTCACTTTCTGATTGAAAGATTTGTTACTGGATCTCAGTAATGCTGATGAGAGAAGAGTCTTGGCTAAGGGTAATGAGGGAATAAGGAGTCTTTCCCAGAACCGGTTCCTGGAATGTTAGCTTTATGAAATGGCATTATGAGTTCTGTAAAAGGAGGGACCCGTGGGCAAATGTATTTGGACAACACTAGCTTAAATAAACAGCTTTGTGTTCTTTTTTTTTTTTTTTTTTTGAGACAGAGTTCTCTCTTGTTGCCCAGGCCAAAGTGCAATGGCGTGATCTCAGCTCACTGTAACCTCCGCCTCCCAGGTTCAGGTGATTCTCCTGCCTCAGCCCCCCGGGTAGATGGGATTACAGGCATGTGCCGGGCTAATTTTTGTATTTTTAGTAGAGATGGAGTTTCGCCATGTTGGCCAGGCTGGTCTCGAACTCCTAACCTCAGGTGATCCATCCACCTCGGCCTCCCAAAGTGCTGGGATTACAAACTTCTTAGAACCTTTAATAACATAATATGTGGAGTGAATCTCCAAAAGTGATAAAAAGTTATTTTTCTAAACTTACCATATCTCCTCCATTTGAAGGTGCCATTGGTTGTAAACCATTTTGTTAATTTAATAGTGGCTTTTTTTTTTTTTTAGAGGGAAAAGATTCAGCTAGCTAAATTTTTGATATTGTAAGATGAAGCTCCATTTTGGAAATGTTAAAGTATAAAAAAAGTGAACTTGGGAATTGTTGGTCAAAGGGTACAAAGTTTTAGATAGAAGGAATAGGTTTTGAGGTCTATTGCACAGAAGGGTGACTATAGTCAATAATAATGTATATTTCAAAATAACTAAGAGAATAACTTTCAAATGTCTCACCATAAAAATAATAGGTAGGTAAGTGAGATAAATGGACAGGTTAATTAACTTGATTTAATCATGCATGTCACATACAAATATCAAAACATCACATTGCATCCCATAAATATATACAACCATGATTTGTCAATCAAAAATAATATTAGAAAAAGATAAATGCCATGCAAAGAGGGTCTGGCTGTTCATACTCCCAGGCGAGAAAGAAAGGGTGGCCAGTGCTTACAGTTATAAGCAGAATCGCAGGTGTCACTGGATGACGGAGGGGGAGAGAGACAGAGACAGAGAGAGACAGAAAGGGAAGAGAAAGAGACAGCAAGAGACAGACAGAGAAAATGAGAATACACTGTAATCATAAATTAGAAATTGGTTTTTTATCTGACCAGGAAAAGGGTGGAAGAACCGTGGCTGCATCTGAGCTCTGATAATGGCAAGGTTAGAACGCTAAACATTTAGATACTGATTGCTATGGAGTGCACTTGACAAGTAATACAAATCTTAGAAACAAAACAAAACACAAAAAGGAAGAAAATACATTATACGGTCACAGTGGTCTCTTTTTATGAAATGCATATTAGCATGCCAAGCTTTTAGAATTCCAAGAAACACATTTTAGGAGATATAAATCTAGAATGTTTTTTTAAAGGGTGAAATTCATTGTGAACATGACCAGACCATCACCTATTTTATTTTACTTTTTTTTTTTTTGCAGGAAAGAAGTGTCAGGAAATTAATAATACAGGGTTCTGTTTGTACTTTCCTTGATTAAAACAAATAATTTATTTGTTCCAAGTAAAAGAATTTGCATTGATTGGGGCTTTTGGTGGTCATGAATCACGTGTATTTGAATTTTCAGGATAACCAGTACTTTCTCATGCTGAGAGTTGTAATGAAATGTACAGTCAGTCTTAAACTAATAATCAACTATAATTTATGTTAGAAGTGTAATTATAAAGGTAACCTTAGTTTATAAATTGCTAATTAATATTTTCCTCCCTGCTGAGGATATTAGCTTGTTTCCTGGTCCCTCTTGTCTTTGCCTACCTGGCTGGGGATGGGGAATCTTTGGATGCTAAAAGACTTATGCACAGCTGTAGTTCTTTCTGAACATGGATGACATTAAAAATGACCACTTTAGTATCTCTACAGAAAGCTTGAAATAAGCCTCAGGCTTATTTATTCCATGTAGAGTCTTTGAACTAGTTCAGCTGTTTGGATCATTTTATACAAAGCTGACAAAGGGCTGGGAGGAATGCACTTTTATACATTCTTAATTGAGATGTTTGTGTGGATGATCAGTTTGTGTGTTATTTTTAAGAGTAACTTAATTAAAAGTTAATAATATCTATTCCAAGTCATTACTTTCACTTTTATGTCTGCTGTGCATATAGAAGAGTAGTAGCATCTTGCAAGAAGTGCTCGAATTCTTTAACTAGTCACATAGACCTTAACTTCTGTCCTTTTTCACTATTTTCAGCACTACCTTTTCTTGGTCTTTCTTTTTCTACCTGGGTGCTCTGAGGCTACACTTTCTGCTGACTAATTCTCTCCTGAGAACTTTGATATTGTAGCCCAGGCTGTTTTGTTCTACTCATATGTGCATGTTTCCCTTATGATATTTGTTGTTGCCATTATGAGGTGTTTGCCATCTATTTATATTATGATGAGAACACCACAGTCATCTGGAGTTGGAAAACAAACAGGAGCTCTGCATTGCCCACTATGTTCAGAAAAAAATACATTTGCAATCTGGAATAGTTATATATTTTTGCAACTCAAATCTTTCTTTGTTATTTAGAACTGTATGCTAGGGCTCTCAGAGAGCCATCATATAATTGCAGATGAGAAACAAAGCAACACAATCCTATTTTAGGTATTTGGAAACTCATAAAGATAGAACTACCTTGGTAACTCTTTATTCTCTGTTCATGTGCTGAGTTGGGTGCTGAACCCACCATGCTTTGCACACACTTCATTTTATCCATGCAGAAGCACCATAGTCAACAGCTGGGATCTCTCAGCACTCATCCCAGCTCAATGAAGATGCTATTCGGGATGTTTGATGTACAGTATGTGGTGTGGTGCAATGTGGTGAAAAGAATCTGAACTTGAAGTTAGCACAGCTGGGTTTGAGCGTTAGATTTGTTACTTCCTAAACTTGTGCTCAGCTTAGGCACAAAGAAACAAATTATATTACCTCTTTTTGTCTCAAATGTCATCTTTCAATTGAAGGTATTCTTCTACTGCCCAATGTTGAATAAAGAGTAAAGGAGATGGCATACTTTAATGATGTACATATGACATTATCTAGGTCATACCCAGGTCTGGAAATACTTCTTCTCATCATTACCTAAAAAATTCTAACTGCACCAAAGGAGGTGTGTTATTGGATATCTAATTTTAAAGTCATTTTAAGTCCCCCAATTCTCCAGTTTTTCCCATAATTCAAAAGTCCTGACATTGAGGACTTCTTACTTTTTCTTCTCAAAGTAAGCTAGAATACATTCATTAAGCACAGAAGATTTCTGCAGTCATTTTAATTTCCATAAAGATGTATAAAAGAAAGAGTTTTCTGGTTTAACTACAATAGAGTAGGCTCTCAAAATCTTAGACTTGTATTAACAGAAATATCTGTGGTGTAATTCCATTTCTAGCAAAAGCAGAAAGAAGATGGTTGGGACTTTTTTATGAGCTAGAATAGCAGAGGTAATGTTATATCAAACTATAGGGATTTAATTACCCCATTCCACAAATGTAGTTTTCAAATAAAGGAGTCAAAAGGATTTCTAAAGCTATTCTTCTGAACTGTGATATAAAAACCCAGAATACATTTAGTAGATGTAAAATGTATTACTGTACATTATGAGCCACCACAATGAATGGTATCACAATAAGAAACACGACATGAGATTGAACACACAGTGATTAGAAATCTATTGGCTGTCTTCTTAGAAATATTGCAATTTGCTTAGAGTTTTATATGCTTGCCACTGTAAGGATGGGCATTTCTGGACTGTTTCTGATGGGTGAATTTCACACTGGGGAAACGTCTCCTAGAAAATGGAAATGCTGTCATTTGAGGGCTTAAATCCAGACTAGGGGTAAGTAAGAAATGCTGTTAGGTTTGGGAGGAATAAATCACCTTGTGAGGGGGGTGCTCATCATTTTTTTCAGGATCTGAAAGTCTGTCCTTTAGAACGTCCATAAAAAATCATCTCTTCAGCAATGAAGAGGAGGCTAATGCAGGGTGACTCAGGGACTTCTTTACTGAGGGGGCTTTAAAGTCTTTACAAAAACCTTTTTTCCTCTTTCTTATTAAAAAGATAACATATATTTATTGTAGAAAAAATTTAAAACATAGATAAGGAAGGAAAATAAAGATCATTTGCACTATCACAGCAGCAATAAACACTCTTAACATTTTGGCATATAGTCTTCTAGCTTTTCTGAAAAGTCATTTTGCCAAGTCAAATAAGAACTTAGTAAATGGAAGTTCTGGCATTGGAAAAAGGAGCATCGAGGTTTGCATCCATTTATCAAACACTTGTGCTGTCAGGAAAGTCTTTATCTTTTATATCTATAGAGGAAAGAATAAATTGGGTATATTCTAGAAATAGGAGGTTTGTGACTTTCACTCAGCTAAGTTCCGAAGTGTTTTAGTGAACATTAGCTGTGGCTAATGAGTTTTGTTTGCTTTTCCTTCTTTGTTTTGAGAAAAAATTGAGCAGATACCACTTTTTAATTAAAGAATCATTTTCCACACATATTTCCTCAATCTTCAAATTTTCCTTTAGTTCTGTCCCCATTAGTGAGAGCTATTTTCATCCAGTCTAATCAATACTCGCCCCTTTCATTGTTCTCATTTTGAGTTTAGATCATAAACATACATCTGTCAGTAGCAAAAGTATTCTGAAGCTCCCCCTCTGCACTTGGTCCCAGATACTCATACTGTTAGGGTGTAAAAGGGAAACTGGAATCCATAAAACAGGGTGAACTCTACTATATATGACACTATGTGGTTTTCCTGAGCTGTGCAGCACAGGGACCTGCTAGTAAGGCAGTATAGTATAGTGGGTAATTCAGAGTGCAGGTTTTGGGGTTAACTTACCTGGGTTTATACCCAGGCTCTGTCACTTACTGGCTGGATGAGGTTAAAGAGAAGATTATTCATAACACTTGTTAAAGAATGGTAAGGAAGACTTTATGCAGGACTATCATAATAGGTGCAGAAACCACTGCAATGGGGTTTTGCAGTAGGGGAGAGAGATTGGGTTCAACTCCTGATACAACAAAGAAAAGTAAGAATTTATAGCCAAGGAACAGGGTTGGGGAGGTGGTGGTCAGTGCATGGAGAGTTACTAAGAGGAAACCTCAGGGGCAAGGGAGGATTCTGGCTGAACTGTCCTAACAGGACTCTTGTGGAAGGCAGGCCAGGATGATTCAGACATCATCTGGGGAAAGGTAGGGGATGAGGAATCTGATCAGATACTGAGGGTGATCAAATATCAAGGGTGATTCCAGTCAGATATTGAGGGTGATCAGATGTCAAGGGTGAGGAATTCTGGGTAAATTAAACAATTTAGCAGGATTCTTGCTAACATTGGACAATGTAGACATGAGCGCAGAAGCACCAAAGTCAAGGTGTCGCTGGAAAAATGGCTCAGAGGAACCTGATTAGAATTTGGTTAAGATAAAGATCTTTGTCAGTAACCTTGGACAAGTTACTTAACCTCTCTGTGCCCCAGTTTTGTCATCTTTAAAATGAGGCTAATGATACTATACAATCTTGTAGAGCTGTTGTGAGAATTGATGAAATAATGCATTGTGAAGCTGCTTAGCACAGTGCTAAGCGTTCAAAAAATGCCAGCTAGCATGTTTCACATGACTATACTCTCAGACTTCTGGGTGGCCATATCAGAAAGCACTCATGTCCAGGAAAGGCCCCTGGAGAGTTTCTTACTTTCTTCTGTGACCTTGGGTAATCCTCTAACTTTCAACAGCTCACGTTTCCCCTTCTGAAGTGCAGACTATGCAGTTTATATTACAAAATGGTTTTAGATGGAGATAGCATGCTACTTTGCAATGTAAAGTGTTTTAACCATAAATAATAGAGGTAAGGCCTCCCCTAAGAGATGTCGAGCTTCTCCTTGGAGATGGAGGAGGCTTCCCCTGAGTGAATAGCACACCTCCCCCGAGCATAGAGAAAGGCAAGTCACAGGAAACAGCTTGGGGAAAACAAATGAAAAAATATTGTTTGTGCCAGTGAGGGCCTGTGAAAGATGAATTCCTGACTAAACTTCTTAAGCAGATTAGGAGTGATGCTGTTCATAAATACATGCAGGCTTCCCTGAATAACTAAATAAAGCAATAGATTTGGGATTTCAAATCTTGGCTGCTCCTCCTTATGAGTTCATGCTTCTGAGAACTCCAGCCAGGTGTTTGCAGTTTGGCTGTAAGATGGCTTCATTAACATACAAGTATGCAAAGAAGCCATTGGAAGAGTTCCGAAAGATGTTGTTTGCTCTAGTTTTGATGTGCTTTGGATATCTCTTCATGTTTGTACACAGGGGTCCTATGTTAGTGTCTATCTAGCAAAGTTTAAAAGTTATCTGTAATAAAACAAGGGGATGTACCTTAAAATGACATGCTTTAGAAACATTTAATTGTTTAGCTCTCACAAAAACTTTTTTTTTTTTGGCTGTTCACTTTTTCCTCTTTCAAATCTAATTAAAGAGTCTTAGTTCTTCCAAGAAAAAAGCCAACGGTATAATAGGCAAGGTAAGGGCATTGGATTTTGCTTCTTTGGAAAGATGTTCTAGCAAAGGCACACTCTTATTGTATTCCTACTAAATATCTTTTCCACAGCGCTGATAGAGTCAATTATGGCCCATTCATTTATTCATTAAGTAATATTTACTGAGCAACTACTATGTGTCAGGACTTAGTTAATTCAATTGTTAAACACTAGTCCTACTTTTGGGGAGCTTGCAGTCTACCGAGGGATATAGATAAGTGAACAGGGACTTTATAGCTTGTGAAGGCAAAGATAGAAGAAAGCGGGCACTCACATCAGGTTCAAGGAGCAAGATGGCTGATCAAAGGTGGCTTCCTGAGGGGAGGCTTCTCTCAGCAGTCAAATTGGTAAATTTTAATTTGCTGTTACATATGCTTACTGGTAGAATAGATGTTAATACTTCAGGAAACTTTTGCATCTAATGGGCTATCTCTACCTTGGAAAACTCCTTAGATTGAGATTCAGAAACTGTTGACCTGTAATTAAGCCCATGCTTGCCTAATCAGAATGTAATTTCTTTGCAGAATCAGAATCCTGAGATGGGATGAGTCAGCCACACAGATAATGCTGTTCCTTATTGTCCCAGGGCAGGGAATCTTAACCTGAGTTATAGCTCTTATGTTTATTTAGCATCTGACATATGTTCATTCATGTGAGTCTCACAATGGCACTTCAAGGGAGGCAGGACTCATATTATCCCTTAACACAGCCCTGGTATTCATTCACATGATGCTGCACACACATTCAGTGCTTAATACAATTTTGGTGAGGAAAGGAATCCCCATTTTATAGGTGAATAAAGGGAGGCTCAGACAAATTAAATGTTGTGTGTAAGACCATAACGCAGAATAATGGCAGGGACTGAGCCATTAGTTTTCTGAGTCCTGGTCCAGTCTAGCAAACTACTTCTCAGGAGTTTAGGGTATTAGGGTAAGTTGTGACCAAGTGAGACAGCAGAAGCCCTTGTTCATTGTCCTGGAGAGCCAATTTGTTGCTACAAAGTGGATTTCAGGGTCTTTAAATCATGCAATCCTCTAAAAAAGGGATTACAAAGCAGCATCTTCTGGTCTGGCTAATATCTGAGCAGTGTGCGTGTGTGTGTGTGTGTGTGTGTGTGTGTATGCCTGCATCTTGCTTATAGTGTAAAAAGTTACCTATATTTACACATCAGAGGATATCACATGACATCCAGATTCTTAGCTTCTCTCAAAAACAAAAACAGAAACAAAAACAAAACCAGCTTCTCTGGCAGTCAGATTGCTTTATACCAGTGGTCAATTGATCAGAGCTGAGTTGCTGTTGTTCCCTTAGATGGGGTTCATGATCCTCCCCTGGGAAGTGGAACTTCATCTTCAATCACCTGCCTGTCCTGCCTCTACTGATTGATTAGGGGAAGGGAAAGAGAAGAGAGGGATTCTCATTCTAAGCTTGGGATTGTCATTCTGGCTACCAGCTCTCTTGGTAGCCAAAGCCAGAGAGTAAGTTGGCAAAATAACTTATCATGAGACACCAGAAATATTTCAAGTCATCATCCTTTATTGTCTCATGAATTTTCACTATCCTTTACCAAATTAATTTTGTGTCCATCAAATAATGCAAACATAAGTAGAATGCTGTAATATTACATAGTATTTTGTTTTGTGCTTTGTAATATGGCTTTTTAATAGAGACACAACTTACTATATTTCTAAACTAGCCTCATTGATTGTAATCTCAGCTCTCTTGAGCAGTGCTAGTTGGAGTGCCATTTCCAAATGGTGAGACTAAGAAAACTAGTCTTCCTTTTGTGACTTGTTTGTAGTGTGTGTTCTTCATTGGCTTTCAACAGTCCTGTGTTATGTTTCTTAGGATATCCAGGAGTCACAAAGGAAATGAAGGCACCTGCCCCAGGGCAGGACATGGCAGAATGGCTGCAGGAAAGCTAGACAGACCCCTGTCTTTTCTGGCACACACCAAGCTCAACTATCAAGAACATGATGTAAACATCAATTCTGGGGGCCTGTAATGTTCAGTCACTCTGGGGACAGAAGGAAGATAGTGTGGTATGGTAAAAACAGCACAGTCTTTGGGGGTTAGGCACACTTGATTCCAATCTACTTCTATTGCCCTTAAATTTGCAGAAGTTACTCAAGCTCCATCTCAGTTTCCCCATGTTTGAAATGGGGGATTTAGCACTGGCAAATAATAAAACTTCAATAAGTAGTAGTTATTTTATTTTCTCCATTTTACACACAGGGAACCTAAAACTCAGAATGGTTAGATAACATCTCCAAGGTCAAGTAAATGGCAGAGCATGCCCTTGAACCTTGGTCTCTCACTCCAAAGTCAATGCTCAAACTACCACATTACATCACTTTCGTAATGTCTGCCTCTCAGGGTTGTTGTGAATATGATGTAAAGTGCTTAACACTGTGTCTGGTGGAGTGCAGGCTTCAGTAACTGGCAGTGATTATTATTAGAGATAGGTGAGCTCAACTGAGCTTAAATGCCTTCTAGAAGTTCAATTAATAAAGACCCTCAATGTGACAGGGACCCCAGCTCAAAGGTATATCTTTTCAGCCCCATTTACACATATAGATGCTTGGTGTCATCTCTGAGCATGAGAGATGATGATGCTAGTGGTGATGGTTAGTGACTAGAAAAGAAACATGACTTCATTAATAAAAACTTAAAATAGAAGACTGCTCAGTGCAATGGAGTGGCAAGAATGACTCTCCCTGCCAAACATACCTTTCTCGTCAGTTTTCAGACATGAAAATCATCTTCCAGGATTATCTGTCTTGCCTGGAAAGAAATAGGCGAGAAAGTGCAAGCTCCTTAGACCTAATGTCTAGGAGGGTGTTGCTTTTAGTAATGCAGGAATAAAAATAAAATGACCCTCTAAAAGGCAGTGGTGACTACCCACAGCTCATGTGGGAGTCAGTAAAAACCTCATTTTTCATACTAGCATTCGAGAGCTGACCTTTAAAATCACCACATCTGGGGAGAATGTGTGATTTGATGCAGAACATTTTAGGGCATGCCAAAGGATGAATGGCTGAGAATGCGCTCATCAGTTTTCTTCTGTTTCAAGGAGCTCAGAATTGTTTAGATTATAAAAGTCAGTTCCTGGGCACTGCCAAAGCTATAGCATTTGCATAAGCAGGTCTTCTGTGCAAAGTAGATTAAGCACATATATAAATGGAATGCTGATCCATGCACCTGATATGAAAATGATGTGTACCTGTGTGTGTGTGTCCACGTCCTCACAGTGAAGTTTACCTATTTCAAGGTAGCTAGTTATGTAAGTTCAGCAAAGGGTCATTTGGAAAAAGATGGAACTGCTTTAAAAGAAGAGCCAAACTCTGTCAATTGCTTTGTTATGGAGATGTTGCACTGAGGCTCATGCACTATTTCTAAGGTCCAATGAGTGAGACTGCTGAATATAAAACTAGATTTTGATTTGTGAAAGGCAAAATACCTGCAGGTCCAGAAGGAATAAAATATGCCTGTTTGTATTAATAAAACCAATTTTTAAAGAGCCATGGAATTCTGTAAAAAACAGAATTGGATGGATGGACATCTCACAGATTCATCTCCAAGAAAAAATAGCATCTGTCTGATCTTGTGTTTCATCATCTGCTAAATGAAGGTCTGGGCAGTGATGCTGATAGAAATTCCCTGTAGCTGCTAATTCTGAGCAGGTTGGGCTGTGAGGCACTTTGGAGCTTGGATCTGTTACAAACTCGTTCATTCTCTAGCATTTTCCATGGCAAGTCTCCAGTTGGCTACAACCTTCAAAAGCAGCAAACTGAAAAACTTTCCCCCTGACATTTTTGGATGAGAATCCAGATGTCAGAATCAATGGGTCTTCAGAGTTGCTACTTGTAATGAAGGAGACCAGAGACCACTTAACTACAAAACTGCTGCCTAACTTCTATAGGAGCTACCTGCCAACCAACCTTCATCCATGCTCCAAAAGGCCTGTGGTGTCTTAGGGCCTGACTGTGGCAAGGAGGCTGGTTCCACCTTTCTTCACTGACTTGGGGACCACTGGCTATTGCTTAAAGGGAGTAGAGAGAGAGGTCAAAGAGCAGACCTATTTCTAAACCTATAAGTGAAAACCACTTTGATGGCTACTGTAGACTTTTACAAAGTCTGTAATACTGGAAAATTGGCTGAGGTTAGTGATGACTCACTCAGAAGGCTGGCATTGACTCTGTTGGCATGGCCTGCAGGGCAACTCTTCTTGCTTATCTATTTCCTCCCTCCCTCTCTTCCTTTCTTTCTACCTTAACTATTTGCTGAGTACCTTCCGCATGTCAGGCAGGATGATAGAGAGCAGGAATTCAACAACAACAACAACAACAACAACAACAACAATAACAACAACAACAACAAAAGTCAGACCCTCTTCCTGATTCCAGGAAGCTCAGGGTCTAGTGGAGAGGACAGGCAGGAAGACTGGCAGTTTCTGTGTGGATTCGTATGGGCTACATTGGGGAAGGGAGGAGGGCCACCTAACCTGCCAGATGGACACGAATCAGACAAAGGGGCTTGGCAATGACAAGAGCATTCCAAGCAGAGAGAACACAGTGTGCAAAGGCCCAGGTGGAATCTGCAAAGAGCAGGATCAGTCTGTGCAATTGCCACTAGTTCCCCGTGGGGTGGACAATTGGGAGGAAGACGGTGGAGCAATGAAGGTTGAGAGAAAGCGATGGCTAGACCATGGAGGGCCTTTTCTGCCACATAAAGAAGTTTGGACTTTTACTCTAGAGCAATGAGACCATGAAGGTTTGTCATTGGGCTACCAGATGGTTGTCATGACCTACCATTGAGTCTTGGAGATGGGAGTATCTTAGATGGATCTTGCCAGAGTTTTAAGTGTGGGCCAACTGCTTGGGTGGCACCAATGTCAAATGAATGCATGACATTCCTGTTAGTCCTTAAGTGAAAGGAAGAGATTGGGGTATATTTCTTTCTTCTTTTTTTTTATTTTGGAAAATACCATTAAAGGCTGGTATAGGAAGTAGTGTTAAATAAGAAGTCAGGTGGCCTTCTTTGCAGTTGAAAATGCTCCCAGATAAGCTGAGGAAGGGGCAATAAAACTGAAATGGCCAGAGTACACTTAAACACAATCATCCATTTATTCTTGAAAGCAACCCAAAAGATATAGGAAACAATAGTTAAGAAACACACAGAAAAATTCAGACTAAAACAGTGCTGCTGAAAATCGCCTATGTCGACATATTCTTCAATAAAAGTTGTTTTCTGCTGACACTTTTTTTTTCTTCCACGGATGTCCCTCTTATATTTGATGATCAATTTTCCACAAGGTTTGCCATAATGTTTCCTCAGAGCTTAGGTTTTTACATTTTAATTCATTCGATGGCTGTTCTTAACCTAAGACAATGTATGCTGTTTTCACAATTCAGTGTCATCTTTTTCTAGCTGACAAGATGTTTCTCAAATCCCAACTCTTCTCTTTTCTCCACATGTTTTTCCCTCTCTTGCTTTGAGGAGAATCACTGGTAAAAGAGGCCATCTCTGCTGGTCTCAGTGGAGCCTGTGATCTGTGATTTGACTGACCTCCACCTTCCTATGATGTGCCTTTTGGGTTCCCTGAAATCACCCCCACCCCTCCTAGACCATTTACTTTTTCCAATAACTTCTCTTCTTGCAGTCCTTCTAAGATCCCATTTCTCCTTCAAAATTTGACACAAGCTTCATATTATTCACATCCTGAGACAGATAAGCAAAGATGAATTCAAGATTGAATGAGATGTTTGTGGTAGGAGTAAAAACAGCAGAGATTTATTATTATCATTAGCCTCTCTGTATCCCTATCGTGTCTTTCTTGAGCAGAGAGACCATCTCTTTAGCTACTTTTGTCATCTCAACTAGAGCTTAGCACAGTGGAATTTAGTACATTTAATTTAAAAAATGTGGTTTGATGAAGTTGTGACCTACTGATCGCTACGGACCAGCCCTAATGTCTTCCAGCTCTAAGTTTCTAGGATTTTTTACACTCTAGCTGGGGTAGGTGGTAAAGGGGTGAGAGTGGGAGGGGACCCTAAGGGGTCTTCACCTTTTCAACAGCTTTGCTATGAAACCCAGTGAATGGTGGGTTTCGTTGAGAGGCTCGAAGAGAGTATATGGTAAAATATGAGAATAGAAATCTAGGTGTAGCTGCAGTCGTGAAAGGCATTTGGACCAGTGGTACTTGGAATTTATATAATGACTGCCTCCCAAATCTGTGAATGCTTGATTAGTGGCTTCCTATTGCCAAAGGGAGGCTTCAAGATGTGACATGAGTGGCTTCTGATTACAGAGCAGCTGCAGCCCCAGGATTGCACAGAACCATGTTAGTGAGGACTAGAACTCTGGACCAGTCCTAACATCTTCCATCTTGAAGTTTCTAGCATTTTTACCCTCTTAATTTACATTTTACATAGGACTAGCCCAGGGCAAAATAATAAAGCATGCAAAAACCTATTTTCTGCTATCTCTTGAAGCCTAGTCCCAGAATTTTTTTTTTTTTTTGAGAGGGAGTCCCACTCCCTCACCCAGGCTGGAGTGCAGTGGAGTGATCTCGGCTCACTGCAACCTCCGCCTCCCTGTTTCAAGTGATTCTCCTGCCTCAGCCTCCCGAGTAGCTGGGATTACAGGTGCCCGTCCCCATGCCCAGCTAATTTTTGTATTTTTAGTAGAGATGGGGTTTCGCCATGTTGGCCAGGCTGGTCTCAAACTCCTGACCTCAGGTGATCCACCCGCCTTGGCCTCCCGAAGTGCTGGGATTATAGGCGTGAACCACCGTGCCCGGCCCAGAAAAATTTTTAACTCAAGAATACTTGCCCTGCAAAACAAAGCATTGGGGTAGTCGTTGATGCCTTAGTGTGATTTGGCTTTATGTGTGATTCTTAGGAGTATTTGGAGTTTAAATGATTGAAGAAACAACAAAAATTGATGTCTGGTGGGAGGTTTGGATGAATGATGTTGGGATAGATATTTCAGAGGCAGTGGGACCTCCATAGTTTAAGCAATGCAGCCTCTGTTTTCACTTTTGGTTCCCAACGTTGATTTTTATTGCCTTTAAACTTCTATTCCAAAGCTTTATGTTTAGCTATCAAGCCTCATTCTTATTTCAGTACTATTGTCATTTGCAATTTAATCAAGATTAAGGAATCTTGGCTAAAGGTGGGAAAACACTTGCTGCTTGTAAACTGACATTTTGATATGGCAAAATTCCAACTCTAGTAGCTAGGGTAGGTGGTAAAGGGGTAAGTGGGAGCAGACCTTGAGGGGCCTTTACCTTTCAACAACTTTGTAAGTGTATACACTGACATACTAGTTGTCTTCTCAAAAACTAGATGGAAAAATGTTAGTAAAAACACTGTGAAAGGAAGGCTGTGAGCCACAGAGCGCTTTTATGTGTTTTTTTTTTTTTTTTTTGAGATGGAGTCTCACTCTGTCACCCAGGCTGGAGTGCAGTGGTGAGATCTTGGTTCACTGCAAGCTCTGCCTTCCGGGTTCACGCCATTCTCCTGTCTCAGCCTCCTCAGTAGCTGGGACTACAGGTGCCCACCACCACGCCCAGCTAATTTTTTGTATTTTTAGTAGAGACGCGGTTTCACCGTGTTAGCCAGGATGGTCTCGATCTCCTGACCTCGTGATCCACCCGCCTCGGTCTCCCAAAGTGCTGGGATTACAGACGTGAGCCACCGCGCCCGGCTTTATGTGTTTTTATCTGCACTTACCAAAGCTACAGCCGCTGATGTTAGAACATCTTTGAGTGACAGTCTTCTTTTCTGAGATTTATCTTTTTGTTATGACTTGGGCCCCTAGCAGCACAGATGCTTGCTAGACTTGCATCTGAAAGGATCCTGGAATTCCCAGCTTTATAGACATTGAGCCTTTATTTGCTAGATCATGAAGAAGTGGCAGTGGTGGGGAGGGTGCGGGGGATGAAACCTAGAAAGAGATGGGGCAGTGTCAGTGGCTGGGGTCATGGGGAGCATAAGGTGATAGCTATTTACGCTCATCCTGGAAATATTTCAGTATTTCAACAACAAGAATGGCTGTGCCAGTGTGACTGACTGATAGTGGCCCTGTATCCATAAGTGCAGTTACTGATAAGAAAAGAATGCTGGATTTGTAGATGGGAAACTTGTGCTTGATTCCTAGCTCTGGCAACCACTAGTTTTGGAACCGGGCAAACCACTTGAACTTTTGAGTCTCAGTATTCCCATCTGTAAAATGGAAATAATAAGTGCTCTATCTACTTCACAATGGGCAGTAAGATAACATATGTGAGAACACTTTATTAAATGAGGAAGCCTTCTTCTGGTTAAGTTTTCCTATTATTTTCATATTTCTGTATAATTGATGAATTCTGTTCTTTAGTGATAACGTCAATATGGAGCGTTTATTTACTCAAACACCAAATATTGTATTGATGAACTTTTTGGGTTGGGCTGCTTTTTGCACATATTTTTCTTTTTCCCCTCCTAAGTGAGGGTGTGGGTTTGGAAGCTACGTAACTAAGCTTTGTTATAACTGTGTACGAGATAAAGATAACTAGGGTCTGAGGACCTGAGGGATTATCTTATAAGTGAAGTACACCAAATTTAGCCTATAACTTTTTGTTATGTTTGGCACATCTCAAACCAATCTCAAATCCATCTTAAAAGGGCCCTTTTAAGTTCTCTTTGATAACTTCTTGCTTCCTGCCTATGTGCTAGATATGTAGTTAATGGAATTCTAGATGTGGAATGATGTATGTGATTATTTTAAAATATATGCTACCAATATGCAAGATCAAATTTTTAGGGAAGGCGACAGGGAAAATATATCACTCAGTCACTTCCTCACTTGCTTACTCAGGAATTTATTTCTTAAATGACGTGTGTAAGCCAATATCCTGGAGAAAGTGAAAGAAGTAGGCAACTCGGGCTTCCTCCTAGAAGTTTATATGTATCATTTTAATCTAATTTATGAACATTCAAGGACCCTCAGGAAGAGGCTATGTAATTATTTCAAGGAGGGATGCAGAGGGAGTGAGAGGAGGGAGGCAAAAGGGCCCTTCAGTAGGGAAATGGGAATAGTAAATTTCTTTCCCATCAAGTGTTCTTTGACAAAGTCATACATCTCTTTAATTGTGACCTTAGCAAGAACTTCAGGTGCCTAATGCCAAACATAAGAAGGGTTTTGCATAGAGTGCTTTTATAAATCACCGGGTGGCACCATTACATATTTTATTGGTGTGATTCTGTGTCTGTGGACTTGGTCCCTTCAAGCTTTTGCCACTGCCCATTTGGCTAGGCCCAAACTGCTGCGAGAATGGTGTACTACCAGTAGTGATCTGAAGATGGCAGCATTGGGCGACCTATCTCATTTTCCTAAGCACACTCACTGCAGCTCGGGTCGACAGCGTGTTTGGATTTCAGATTGTCACTCAGACTTTCTTCTGCTTAATGACTGCATGTATGTAAATGCCTCTGCTATTCTTCCATAAAAGAGGTCTGAGCTATCATTTCTGTTTTGTTTTTTAATGATTATATGTAATTATATCCAAATAAAATATTTATAAATAATTACATGTCATTAATAGTATGTAAAATTTGGAATTCATGAACACCAGCTCTGATGAAAGATACCCTTCAATTTGGGAGGTGTTAGTCTTAGTATTATTATTTGTTTCTGTTTAAAAGACATTAGTGGCCAAGAATCTGCAATTTTCTTTTACTGGTGTTCTTACAAGTCTCAGCATATTTTTATTTTTTTGTTTTCTTGATAATAGGTAGGATTATTCATTTGGTAAATCTCTAGGGAATATATTATAGATCCACATGTGGAGAATTCTCTGAGGAAACCAAATTATATTTTCTTAAACGTTCATGAAGCGATTAGTTATCCTCAACTTCTGAAGGGTCTTCAAGGGGTCATCGAGTGCAACTCTAAGTAGGCTTTGCATTTAAAACCAGACTGTAGCAATCAATGTGTGGTTGCCCTCTCCTCTTGATTAGTGATCATGCCCTATGCATTCTGAGGTCTTCACCAGTATTGAAAACAGAAAGAGAAAAATTATCCTGAGCAAGTTTGTGATTCAAATTTTGCTAATAACTTAATTTCAGATGCAACTTACCATTTCTCTTTATCTCTTAACAACACATGGAGCTGCAAATAGAAAACTGTCTCAGACTAAAAGGTCTAATTCTCTAAACAGAATGGGCTGTAGAAACAGCATTTAGGGACCTTCCTTGGTTGAGGACAGCAGGAAACCAAAGGGAAAGGTAGATAGGGAATGAGCAGATGGCACTATGTAAGGCCAGAGTTTCTGGAAGGACTCCCAGATGAGGTCTGGGGCCAGAAAGCATTCTAAGTGATGGGAAGGAAGAGCACAGGGGCTCTTTTCCTCTGAGGTTGCTCTGATTCTAGAAGCACATTAACCAAAGACACACTGAGTGAGAGATTTATCTTTGAATCTTTAGTTGTATTGATGCAGACCTACCTTTTAATTCCTACCTTAAACTAGGATGGTTTGCCAAATCTATGTGAAGACTGTGTCTATGGCACACCAGATTTTTTCAGAGGCTCTCTTAGCGTGTTTTGGTTCAGATCATAAATGTGACCATGAATTATGTATGCATTGATTCAGCATAAAAAAATTAAACATGTGCTTAATAGGCTGACCCAAACGCTCCTGTAGCTGGCTCTGAATGTGTATTTTGGATGCTTTTGAATTTGACAGCACGTTTTTTCCACGAGCTCTTCTATATTCAATGTTAAGGCTCCAAGGATTTCGTGTCAGGTGTTGTAAGTGCAATATAAATTAGGAAAATCAGCCAAAGGCACACTAAGAAGATACTGTGACATTCTAGTTTTCCTCCATTTTAGACTTTTATTTCTCCATTATTTGGTTGTGAAGGAAAATTATGCATCTATTAATTTTTTATCTAGAAACTTTAAAATGTGACAGATGTTGATGTCAAGCTCCTTAAAATCCTGAGCTCTAGATCTCTTAAATGTCACCGTCTAGACTGCTCCCGGGTAAATCACTTCATCTTCCTCAACTTGAATTTTCCTTTTGGTAAAATAGGAGAGCTGAACATCCAGGATACTTCCAAGACTTTGTGCTTTATTCTATGACTGTATGATTACTTCCCTTCATTGCACCCAGAATTATGCAAATTTTTTGGAGGATATACTTGGAGGCTGTATTTTAGCTTTTCAACATGTATTTACATTTTTTATCTTGGTTCTTCTCCTAAGGGCTCTGTGATATTTACTTCTCCCAACCCCCTGCCATCCCTAGCCCAAGTCATACTCGTGTTCACTCACCACTCTTGTGTGCCACTGCCATCTAGCTGGTCTGTTTCCACTCACTTTTGCTCCCCTACAATCTATTTTCCATACAGTACCTCCATGACCTTTTGAAAGCTAAGTTAGTACATATCTTTCTCCTGCCTAAAACCCTCCAGCAACTTCCCATTGCTCTTGGAAATAAAAATCTATTCCTGCCTCAGGGTCTTTGCACTTGCTGTCCCCCCTTCTAGGAACATCATTTTCTCTATATCCTTGCACAGCTGCCTTTTTAATTTCTTAATGAAAAGCTGCTTTTAAAGCTGTTTGCAGCTTAAACAATACCCCTTCACTGAAGCTGTCTCTGACCCTTTTTCTAAAATAGTCACATTCCCTGCTTAATATTTGACATATTATATGGTTTTGTTATACATAGAATGTATTCCACCTGACATTATCTGGCTATTGATTTTAGTTTTTGTTATTGCCTGTCTCATCCCAGTAGCATATATGCTTCATGGGATCACAGGCTTTGTTGCCTTGTTCATTGCATATCCTTAGCATCTAGGGCAGAGTCTGGCATGTAATAGTTGCTCAAGAAGTATTTGTAGAATAGGTGAATGAATGAGTGGATGGATGTCACAGAATAGATGAATGAATGGATGGATCGATGTCACAGGGAGGAAAATTACAACCCCGGGGTTGGAGTCACATAGTTAATGAGAAGCAGGGCTCAGACTAGAACTTGGATCCCTTTGTGTGTTTCTTTCTTCCAGGTCATTCTGCCACATGCCAGCTTAACTTAGAGATCATTAATTCATTCACCGTTTATTTATTAACCCAGTGCTTATTGAGCTCTTGTTATCTTTCAGACAATAGTCTAGATCAGTTGTTCTCAACCAAGGATGATGTTGCTCTCCTGGGAACATTTGCCAATGTCTGAAGACATTTTTGGTTGTTACAAAGGGGTTGGGAATGCTACTGGCACCTAGTTAGTAGAGGCTAGAGATGCTGCTAAACATCCTACCATGTACAGGACAGACTCCCACAATTATGTAGCCTAAAATGTCAATAGTGCTGACTTTGGAAAACCTTGTCCTAAATGAACAGACACCTGCTTTTGTGGAGTTTATAGTCTAGTGTTGGGGGATAGATGATAAGCAGCACATATCATGCATATGGAAATTGCAGTCTATGTAAAGAAGTGATTCATAGAAAGAATGAAAAGATGGAACAGAGTAAGGTGGAGTGGTAGTAAGTGCTGTAGGTTGTGATGGAGGGTAGGAAGGGCTGTTATTTTATTTTATTTTATTTTTGAGATGGAGTTTTGCTCTTGTTGCCCAGGCTGGAGTGTAATGGCACGAACTCAGCTCACTGCAACTTCCGTCTCCTGGGTTCAAATGATTCTCTTGCCTCAGTCTCCTGGGTAGCTAGGATTGCAGGTGCACCACCACGCCCAGCTAATTTTTGTATTTTTAGTAGAGATGGGGTTTCACCATATTGGCCAGGCTGGTCTTGAACTCCTGACCTTAGGTGATCTGATCCCTTCGGCCTCCCAAAGTGCTGGGATTACAGGTGTGAGTCACCATGCCCGGTCTAGGGCTGTAATTTTAGCCTCTTTGGGAGGTGAATCAGGAAAAAAAATTTTACTTCTGGAGGTTAAGCTCCATGACCTGAAAATGATCAGTCCTTTGGGTCCAGCTCAGTGCTGCAGAGCTTTGGAAGATTCAACTTCAGAGATCACCCTCACATCAAAAAAAATATATAACCTTCCTGAACCAAGGGACATCTTAGCCTCCAAATGAAAATAGAGCAAACTGCCACGTGCTGGAAATAATTATTATTTTCTGTCCCTTTTCAGGAGTGTTTAAATTCTCTTTCTTAACACCTTCAGTGCTCTATCATCATTAATGCAGGACAGTGCTAATTTGATGGAATTTTTATTGCTTGTTGTCAGCATCTCACTTTTCTTTCAGAGCAAAAATAGTGTGAGTTCAGCCTCTCTCAACAGCACTGTGAGTTTTTTGTTTTTGTTTTTTTTTCTTCTCGTTGTGCAAAGATTCCTCTGTCTGTTTAGGTTGATTTCTTAAACCCAACAGAAGCAATTGAAGATATTAATGTCCTGGGGAAGTTGTAGTAGTTGATGCTGATAAAACTTGGGCCAATAAAGTGTGTGTGTGTGTGTGTGTGTGTATAACATCCGCCCCACTGCTTTCCAATTTATATTAGATCAACTTACAGTTTTTTTTTTTTGACTTCATGATGGTGTGAAAGTGATATGCATTCAGTAGAAAACACACTTCAGATTTGGAATTTCGATCTTTTCAACACTTTATTATGAAATAGGCTTTGTGTTAGATGATTTTGCTCAACTGTAGACTAATGTAAGTGTTCTGAGCACTGTTAAGGTAGGCTAGGCTAAGCTAGGATGTTCAGCAGGTTAGATGTATTAAACGCATTTTCAACTTAGGATATTATTTTCAACTTATTGGGTTTATTGAAATGTAAACCTATTGTAAGTCGAGCAGCATGTACATACACAAATACATATATAAACCTACATGTGCATATACATATGCAAACATAGATATATATTTAAGATTTTACTAAAAAAGTATATTAATATTGTGGTTTTGGTAATTTGGTAGTCATATAGAGGTACTTGCTTTCTTGGTTGCTCTCTTGTTTCTTTACCACAATTCTTTACCAAGCACTGGCACCAATGAATATTTGTTGAACAAATAAACAAACTGCCAAAAACAGTTAGCGATTACTGGATTCCAACTTATTTTTCCACATTTGCATAAACTGATTTATGTCACTGAAACAAAATTTGGTAAATATATAGCATATTGTTACGGAGGTATCATTGTGATATATTTATTCATTTCTATATCTGTGTTTTTTGTTTTTAAAATGATTGCAGGGGATATAATTTGACTCATAGGGCTTCTGAATTCAGGAAGCATAAGAGTCTTAGTAGTTAATACTTTTTTCATATACATTCAACCTAGGGAGAGAATACTGAGCAAGAGAATAGATTTCAATAAATGTTCTTGATTTAAATGTATTTAAATTGATAATATCGAAGAAATTATGCACAGCCCACCATTTTGTTTTGGGTGCCATTTAATCCTATCAAATAACTCATTGACCAGTTCACTGAATATGTGTTCATTTTTTTTCAGTGCTATTTCTTCACAATCGAGTTTGGCCTTTGCAAGCAAGAAGGGCAACTGCGGGCATATGGAGCAGGACTCCTTTCCTCCATTGGAGAATTAAAGGTATGAAGCTGTGAATGAAAATACCCTTTCCATGCAAACTGGTTCAAGGTCAGGGAAAATATTGATTTGTTTGTCTGAGCATTTCTACTCACAGATACTCCATAAATATTTAACGTAGAGGATTTGGCACCTCGGATGTGGGTGCCGACCTCACTTTTCGCACTTCTGAAAATGGGTCATGCCTTTCTGGATTTGTGGTGTGACTCAAATGGATGGGCAGCCACGTGTACAAATCAACAGCAATGACAAATGTATGCCCAAATCTTGGGTAACAAATGGCAGGCCTAAATTTAGTGCTAAAAAGTGGGCCATGAGCTAGCAGTGATCCTACTGATTGAAATTCACTTGTGAATGTGGCTTGGCTACTCTGATTTCCATCACCTCCCTGGCTCCTTTGGACTCCCCAGCATCTACTTCCTAAAAGGGAGTTTGATGTTGTTTCAGCTTCTTCAAAATTAATGTGCATTAAAACATGTGTGGACATAAACGATTTGGAAAAACAAACCAAACAAGTATATTATCAGAGAGGTATCTATTATGTGTAATGATGCCTAAAGAATGTCACTTTGTTTTAAAATACAATAAAATGGTCATTTTTTTTTCCAGAAATGTTGAGACCTGGAATATTCTGATAATTTAAATATTCTGGTCTTTTAAGAATTGCCATTTATACCATGGGGGGATAGCAAGTTTTGATGAATTTTAAATGCAGTGTGATACACAATCTAGAATAGTACTGAAAATAATTTAATCTTTCTTTGACTATTCAGACTAAGGTCAGGATTGTGGACCATTCTTGAGTTTTTATTTTGAGCATTGATTATCCTTATGTAATATAAATGGGAAGTATATAGTTATTGGTACTTTTTGGCCATTTGCATTATTGAAAGATGCAAAGTAATTGTAGTTTTATTGAGTCTGGTCATTTTATGACTTCATTCATTCATTCATTCATTCCTCAAACATTTGGTTGAACACCTAGTGCCATGTACTATGGCAGTCACTGGGGATAAAAAGGCAAGTAATAATGATGAAGAATAAGAAGAAAGGCCAGGTGCATTGGCTCATGCTTGTAGTCCCAGCACTTTGGGAGGCTGAGGTGGGCGGATCACCTGAGGTCAGGAGTTCAAGATCAGCCTGGCCAACATGGTGAAACTCCATTTCTACAAAAATGCAAAAATTAGCTAGGCATGATGGCGGGTACCTGTAATCCCAGCTACTTGGGAGGCTGAGGCAAGCACTTGAACCCAGGAGGCGGAGGTTGCAGTGAGCCGAGATCATGCCACTGCATTCCAGCCTGGGAACAGAGGAGACTCGGACAGAAAAAAAAAAAAAAGAAAAAAAAAAAAGAAAATAATGATAACAGCCAGAACAAGCATTTAAATAGACAATATTTCTGGTGCTTTAGACATATTAACCCATGTAATGCTCATAAGAACCCAATGAGATAAGGGATATTTATATCACAGATGAGAAAACTGAGGCATAAAGACATTAAGGAACTTGCCGAAGATCACACAGTTAATAAGTGTTGATCTGGGCTCAAATCCCAGCCACCTAGGCTCTAGGATCTGAGCTCCTAACCACTAGGCTTCACTCCCTGGGATCCCTGCCATCAAAGAGTTTACAGTACATTTTAGTGCAAGAGATAAACAACCAATCACATAATACAACAAGTGTGACAATGAAAGAAATGTGCCTGGCTCATATTAGGCCATGCCTGAGAAGCCTTCCTGTCAAGGGCCCTGCTGTCCATGCTGATTCTTGAGGAATGGAAAGGGTAAATAAGGAAAGGATGGGGTGCACCAGTCTGTCAGTGGAGAGCCACGTGTGGACCCTCAAGATTCTAGCTGAAGCCTGGTCCATTGAAAGAACTGTCTGGGGTTCACTGGAAAAGAGGATAATAATATTCAACCTAACAAAAAACTGATGACCTGATGTAGTATGGTAATTTTTTAAAAAAGTAAATTCTCAACAAAGAATCTATTTGATGTTAATCTTAGTGCAGTGGGCAAAGCCCAGAGCAACAGCATAATGCCATATCCCCAATAAGGGCATGCACTCTATAGAGTGTTTCTTGATTTCCCTGAACAAAAGAGTCAGAAAATGATGTAGCTCTTGAGCTGTGTCTATTTACATCCTCCTCAGACGGTTTATAAGTTACACCAGAAACAAAGGAAACGGATCTCTCTCATGGCCCTGACTTTCCACAGGATCTTCTGGTCTGGTTAATGAGGCATGTGTGGGCAGCACTAGGATGAATCTGTTGTTTTTGTTCCTACTGGTGTGGACAGAATCGTCTGGAAATGGAAATCAGCCAGAAATACGTACCAAGAAGGGCATTGTTCACAGAATACCTTCTTGCTCTGGTCCATTACCTCTAGTCATTAACATTCTTCCATTCTCCAATTTCTATACCTCAACACCCCTAAGATTGCTACACTGGACCATTTTTACAATTCAGAAATACTTTCTATGTGAAATATCTTCTGAGTTTTCACAGAGAATACGTAACACAAGATGCTTTCCCTAGCATCTCTTCCCCCACATTCTCCTTGCCCTGCTTGTGAAAGTACCCAGAGCCCTCTCAAAGCACTTCTGAGTACTTTTAACCTTTATTTGAATGAAAAAATGATAGTCCTGGACCCATGTAGGGATAACTTTATTAATAGCGTTATCATAATTCTTGTGTAAACAAGCTTACAGTTTTGAGTGCAGTTACCTTTTGCAGTAAAATATTTTATGCTGTTCCAACTGCAGCCCAAATGTAAGTCCCAGCTACTGGAGGGTTTTAGGGTCATCTTTATAACTTTTTAGATTGGGTTGCTGGAGGTTTTGGTGTCATCTTTATAACTTTTACGTTAGTATCCACAATCACCTTCTCTTCTTAAACAGAACATATTCTATACTTTGTGCTATAAGGGGCTAAATTTTCCTGAGACATAGATATTGTTCTTTAGAGCTGGCCAAGTACTTCCGAGTGGTAAACCTATAGTTCAGATAACTTTCATTTTTTCCTCTTATTTTTTGACAATACTTATTCTTTTTGAAGAATAGAAACAAAATAAATATGGAAAAGCTTGTAAAAGTTAGCATAAATCTTATAACCATAAACACTACTTTTTCCCCCACAGCAATGGTTGCCCCTCTCTTATTCTAATTATCTGTTCTGTGGTGTACTTACAGGAATGCCAAAAAGTGCATTTGGGTGGGGCTTTTCCATATCTTTCATCACTGTGGAGAACAATTAACAATGAGCTGAGTCACCTGGAGCACTGACTTTAAAGAAAAGGTTGAAAGTAGGATTATTGCCTTACTCACAGTCTAGCTTGTGTCTTTCCTTTCACACTTTTTCTCTTTATCCTGAGTTGATCTAACTGTATGTCTATCATTTTTTGATATATTATTTGCTTGCTCATTCATTTATTTTGTTCAACAAACACAAAATTGATGGTCCAAGATTTCAAGAACTTGGAATGTAGTAGGGAAATTCTAAGAAAGTGATGATACAGATCTTTGTTGAGTCCAGTTCTCTTGGAGAAGTGACAGTAAAGTTTGTTCACTTCAGGTGGTGAGGAAATGATTGCTAGCCAATGAACTGGCTGAGTCTTATATGAAAAAGTTAACCCATCTCAAAAGCAAAAGGCAATTTCTACTCCTTTTTCATGAGTAAGGGTAAGGTCTAGATATTTATATCTTTCGGGCCAGAGATTAGATTTTTTTTTTTTTTTTTTTTTTTTTTTTAGCATCCACCCCATAGTAGTTGCTGACATATTACATATAAACACATCTGTTTTGCTCTTTGGGTTTTGAAAAAGCTGATTGTTTAAACAAATTTACTTATTATTTTTTGGCTTTAGTTTTAGGATATCTTTCATGGCAAATTTATTGTGTTGCCTTGATATAGCTATTAATCAGCATTCTCAGAATAGCTTTATATTTATTACAAGCAATTTGTATTTATTACCACTTGCAGCAACTCTGGGAGGTGGTCAGAATTAGTGCTAATCTGTATAGAAGAGGCCCAAGGGCCTTGCAGGTTCTCTGATGTCATCTGTTTGGTCAATGGTGTGACTAGAGTAAGGACTCGCTGCTGCTGAGCTCTCACATGTTTACCCTGTTCAGATGGCTTTCGAGTCCCTTCCTCCTGCTCTTTCTTCTCATGAAGTTAGTGGTGTTGGTAATGACAGAGTAAATGCTGGACATTGGGAGCTGGCAACTCTGTCTTTGCTTTTTGTGGAAGGATTGCTTGAAGATGGAGGTTGTTCCCTCGACCCTGCAGCTTATTCAAATTGGTGAAGCCTAATTGCTAATTTAAAAAAGTGTAATGCATCATTGCTTAATTTGGCAATGGGGATATAGATGTCACAATGTGCTTGTTTAGCAGGATGAGCCTTTGAGGGAGGCTCAAAAGTATTATATACACACATAATGCATTTATACATATACGTATGTATATATTTGTTGTTCTTTTGATGTGGGAAAAGATGACTGTGGTGTGAGTGTAGAGTGTTTGCAAATTCTTATTCAGAATCTAGGGCCCAAACTATTCACAAACCTGACTTCACACTTGAGTTTTTTTTTTTTTCCCAACTTTAACCAGTCCTAATATAGATAGTGAGGATCACAGGGTTTGCATATAGAATAGTCGAGATAATAACTGTCATTGCAAAAGCAGGTGTCTGGGAAGAAGGAAGATTTTATACTGATGAACCCAGGGCAGGCACTATCATAGTCTAGGACCTGAAAGCCTTAGAGCTGGGGCCGTTTAATTCTCTACGGGTTTCAGACCCCTGAGGGAGAAGGGCTGCACAAATGGTGGAAAGTGTGACTGAACACATATGTACACAAAGCATCATCTCTGGACTGAATTAGTGATGATAACTAAATATACTGAGCACTTCCCATGCCAGGCACTTTGCATCCATTACCTCATTTAATTTTGACCACAACCCCAGGTTATAGATATGACTATTAGTATTTCCATTTTCCAGATGAATACTCAAATAGGCTTACAGAGGTAAAGTAATTTGCCCAAGGACACGTAGTTAGGTAGAGATGGAGTCGGATTCAAACCTCAATTCTTAACTGTAAAGACCTGTGTTCTTAACCATAAAGACCTGTATTTTTAATTGCCTTATAGTATTGTCTACTAATAGTTGGATTCTGGGAAATTTTTGATATTGAAAAGAAATTTTTATATTCAAAAAGCTGGAATGGCAAATAAGTCTTAACTTGTGCACCAAAGTCAATTAATTGGTAGTAGCCGCCTCTGTGGAGAAGGGTGGGAAGTCCATCTGCAGGCCCAGTGGGAAAGGCTGCTATGGTCAATTTACTGTGGCTGGTGTGGAGGGAGGTAAAGGTGGTATGAGTGCTGTGTACTTGCAGCCTGTTAAAATTATATTTCAAGAAGAGTCTTAGAATTCATCTAGGTCAATCTTTTCAGTTTATCAAAGATAAAGCTGCAGCCCAACATGGGGTAGTTTCACTCATTTGATATTATATGTCTAGCCTCTGGGGACAGCTACATTTAGAACCCAAGTCTCCTGGTTCCCAGCCCTGTGCCCTTGTCTCTAGCACTACGGGTAAATCCAAAATAGTCCTTTTAGGGGGTGTTCTGATGAGAGAAGGTGACTCTCAAGCATTCCTATACTTTAAAAATGGCTTCAAAGTAAAAGATTGTCAACCAGATTCTGTCAGCATTATAAAGCTTCTCTCTGCAGGAAGTTGGATTAATTCTTGCAAACTTCAGGATATCAGACTGCTAACATTCAAGACGGAATCACTGCAGAGTTCCCTGGGGACATCAAGTAGTTTGGTTCAATGTTTACAGAGAATCCACTCTGGACATAGAGAAGAGGGTACAATAGCTGCTCCCCAAAACTGAGGGGCTTAGAGAGAGACCTGGATAGAAAATGAGAAGCAAACTCAGTCAGACTTCTACACTGGGCAATAGAAGTTGGAATCAAAGACATGGATGCTATTTTATACCCCTTGGGACACACTGTAGTATTCAGAGATAGGAGACTTCATGGGCTGCATGGATGTTCCTGGAACTCAGCACACAGTCAGCTCATGATCAGGTAAATGAGGCCATTTATATGGGTGATCATTACTTCATTTGTTGGCTTCATTCACTGGCTGCTCCCCCATCTCCAGATTCTTGTCATTCTCCAGGCTAATCCATGGGTACCATTATTACCCCCATATTCATTAACAGCCAAACAGCAACACTGGTCCCATACTCCATGGGTGGAAAGGTCTCCAGCAGGTAACCAGCATATCACACGCATAGCAGACTCCTGAGGGTAGGCTGCGTTTTTGAGAACTTAAGACCATTAACTTCCAGTTTTTCCTTTAAATATTACATTGGTCAAGCGTGATCTATATTCCTAATGGCCTGCCTCAAATTACATGTGTGTGAACCCACTGGTTTTTCTTGAAGTCTGGGGCAGAGTGCCGTATGCTCTGGGCCTTTTCTTGATCTACTTTAATGCTTTTTAGCTGTTAAAATGACTAAATAAGTATCTGGCTATCCAGTGGAATTGTCACAAAATGACATTTTTTTCCAAAACCACACTGATTTCAGTCTCTGTCATTGCATACACACCTCTGGAGGCATCCTCTATACATAGTGACTGCTAAGGTTGCTAATGTCTTATAGAAGCAATGGAGACACAAACAGATGAGTTTCACTTCTTTCTTGTGCTTGTCCTTGACCCAGTGAAATGTCTTTAGCTTAGCAAGGATGTCCCAAGGGAGCCATGGCTTTAATGTTCTTACAGCCTATTCTGCTACCACTCTGGCCATGACCCTGAATGCAGGGATGAGAGAGTAGGAAGACTAAACACATTGAGCCAGCCACAGTCCTTTCCATATGTACTGATGGATGAATGGACTGTTAGAACAACATAGTACATTAAATGTAACCAGAGTGTACGGATGCAAAGAAAGCTAATTCGAATTCTGAAAATCATGGCAAGCCAACAGGAAGCCAATTTTTTGCAGAGGAGCAACAGCTTTCATAAAGGGACATTTTGTTTCTTGAAACTGTGAATATGTTTCTAAAATTGTGGACAGAATTATTGGTCATGTGGAACCAAAATCCCTTGATGTTCACTGCCCTGCACTGAATCTAGCACAAATGCATTTGCAAGCGTAGTGACCTTCTGCTTATAATGAAGTTGTTCTGTGGGCCAAAAAAAATGAGTTCATGCTGAGAGGCCCTCTGCATTCTGTGATTCATATATGCATTTATCTGGACAATGGAACTTTGCAGGAAAGCAAATCACATGCAGGGTGCCCTTTCTCTTACACGTCAGTCTTTTGGTTCTCAATTGCATTTTCAAACTTAGGGAACCACAGACTTCTTCATGGAGGGCTGTAAATCATTCCATGCATTTTGAAATTGTTGGAGGAATGCACGAAGAATATTGAACAGGAAAGGGTTTTCTGAATTTCTCCAGGAAACCTTAGCTGTTAGAGACCGAGAAGGTAGAAAAGTATAATGGGTGGAATCCAGAGGCTGGGATAGAGATTGTCTTCAGAATCTTCCCGCCTAAAACTCTCATTTACAGTTGAGGAAATGGAGGCACAGGGAGGTTGAATGATTGCTGAGGTTACCCAGTTAGACCTGGACTAAAGCCCCAGTTTTCCAACTCTCAGTTCACGGCAGTTTCTGCTACCCCATTTTTTCTCTCTGCCTCTCTCTCCCAACTAATTTCCCCCTTAAATTAAGAAAAAGAATCAAGAGGAGTATTTCTCAATATATGGTTCACAACCACTTATATTGGAGTCACCTTGGATGCCTTTAAAATGAAGATTTCTAGGTTTCATCCAGACCTGCCAAATGAAATTGAGACCCTGGATATCTGCATTTTCATAAGCTCCTCAGTGATTCTTATGCACATTGCATTTTTAGAACCATCAATCTAGGGTCTATAAATAGGCAGCACATGGCAGGAAATGACCACTAACTTTTAACATCACTGAATTTATCTTGAGAATATAGTCATTCATTGTTCCCTGCTGTTCTTAGTGCTAGTCATGTAGTGAGCTGAACGGAGCTAATGATGGTTCAAAGAGTAATTACGCCAGCTTTCCTGTTTTTCTAATACCTGCTCTTGGCATAACTCTGACTATTAATATTAGCTCCTTTTTTCCTCAAGTGGCAATATTTATCTGCTGTATATTGCTCTGCTGTACTTGATGGAAGGTAAATGAATGCTTTTTAAGTATCCTCAAATATACAGGCCCACTCCAGACTCTGTTGATACACAGTACCTGGCCTCAAAATATCTCGCAATGAATAGACAAATAGTTTAGTCAGAGCCCCAATTACCTCTCCATGCAGATAATTATTACTTCTGCCATTTAAGTGAAATTTTAGTACATTGCTTATAGCAATAAATTTTGAAGTATATTTATGCTGTCCCTGCTTCTATTCATAGCATAGATTTAAAATCCCATTTCTGTGGGGGAATATCTCTGAACTGTCCTTCAGTATGAATTTGGCTGGTAATAAATTAAATAATATCACAATCTCATTTTCTCCCACAGTACCTAGTATACTTAAAAAAGCAAAACAAACAAACAAACAAACAAAATCCTAGTGTCCAATTTACCCTGCACACAGGAGAGTTCCATATTTCATGACAGACTAGTAACTGAGCAGCTCTGTAGGATTACCGAGCTATCAAATGTGTTGTAAAAATGTGATGTCATGGAACTTCGGAAGTCTCATTACAGAGTTTAACAGGTTTTGTGGTATATTTTGCAGCATGCCCTTTCTGACAAGGCATGTGTGAAAGCCTTTGACCCAAAGACAACTTGCTTACAGGAATGCCTTATCACCACCTTCCAGGAAGCCTACTTTGTTTCAGAAAGTTTTGAAGAAGCCAAAGAAAAGATGAGGTAAACTTTTTTTTTCTCCTAGCTAGAGAAAATAACTTTTTATTTTTCTGTCTCTATTCCTTCCTTTTATCTATCCCTTGTACCAATGAGGGTTGATCACATCTCTTTCTACTTCTGTTTATTCTGCAGGGACTTTGCAAAGTCAATTACCCGTCCCTTCTCAGTATACTTCAATCCCTACACACAGAGTATTGAAATTCTGAAAGACACCAGAAGTATTGAAAATGTGGTGCAGGACCTTCGCAGCGACTTGAATACAGTGTGTGATGCTTTAAACAAAATGAACCAATATCTGGGAATTTGATGCCTGGAACCGATGTTGTTGCCAGCATGATCTTTTTGGGGCTTAGCAGCAGTTCAGTCAATGTCATATAACACAAATAACCTTCTGTGTCATGGCTTGGCTAATAAGCATGCAATTCCATATATCTATACCATCTTGTAACTCACTGTGTTAGTATATAAAGCACCATAAGAAATCCAATGGCAGATAACCACTCATTGTATGAAATAACGTAATATGTTTAAACATCTTAAAAAGATTTGACATTCCTGCTTAGTGTCCTTAACCAAACTGCATCTAGTTAAAATTTGTAACAAATAGCCCTCTTATGAGTCTCATTTATGCCCTTTTCTTTTTCAGATCTAAGCCTTTCCTCTGTGTTCATTAGATAAAATGAAAAAAAGCAGTGAAGCTGTTTCCATTTTCAATAGTATCAGTGTTTTCACGCATTATTTGAGATAAACCCAGAATTGTAGGAAACTTCCCATCACAATAACAAAGGTTCAATATTCTATTTCAAAAATTGTTGAGGTAACACAGCAGTTGGAATGATTTTTAGGTTGAGTATTTACACAATGCAAGAAAACACCTTTTTACAAATGAAATTATGTAGGTTGCGTTGACCTTGTAGAACCTGAGTTATGACAAGCTTCCTGAAGTATTTTGGAAGATAGTACTTCCGGAAAGGACATTAGGAAAGACTAAACAGTGGACAATCAATCTTGGGACTATGAATTTTATGCTGGAATAAAGTAAATTATCATGTTCAGGTGTTTAAACAATTTTTTTCTGGTCAGAGGAGAATAAAATCACAGAGCTATAAAGATCATCTTTGATTTCAGAGATGTGGAAATTGAGTCACAGAGAAGTTGTGATTTGCCTGAAGCAGTACAGTGAGTTGTACACTAACATTCACAGTCGATTGCACTTTCCTTTTGTTTTGCTGATAAATTCGTCCCAGTGCGTGCATGTGTTTCTGTGTCATCCGAGATGGGAAACTTCATCTTGGTGTGTGCATGTGTTAATATGTCGTTGGAGATAGGAAATAATGCCTATCCAAACTAATGTTTATCAGTAAATAGAACTTGGTTTGTGGTCAAGGGTTGCCAACTGTATATATATTGTTTCCCCTCACAGCTGCAAATCAGGCCAAATCTATGGAAGGTTCTCCACTTTCCTAAAGTTTGGGCAACTTTGGGTAAACAGTAGTGATGCAGCACACAGTTTTGGTGGTCTTTGCAGTAAAAGATGAAATTAAGTGGTTAAGTGAACAAATAGAAAACTGCTGAGAGTGAATGAATTTCTTTGGATTCCCTCACTGAACATAACTACTGTTTTTCTGATTCTGCATTTGGTAGTAAGGAACACTGGACTGGGGAAGGAGGGGGCAAGAAAAACTAGAGAAAAAAAATGACAAAATAACCTTTAGCAATTTAAAATATTTACTTGAGCAATTTCCAAAGATGTTCTTTTAGTAAGAAATTACATATAATTTTAAACTAATTCATACTCTTATGTGGAGCCCACAAAGGGTCAGAAATCTTTGGACTAAATATATTCAGGAAGAACATGAGAAAGAGCTAAAAGACACATCAGGGAGAGATCAAACTAAAATGAAAACCCAGAGGTTTGAATATTGGTTGTCTTAACGATTGAGGATCTTTTATCTCTGAAGCATTCTCAGAACAACTGAATTTTGAGAAATAATTTGGTGGATAGAATGTGAGAGTCACAAAATATAAATGCTATTCCAGGTGAAGGGAATAGTGCCTTGAAAAATTGGTGGTGGAGAAATGAGGAACAAGCTAAACCAAATTTAAAAGATCTAGATTGATCAGGCAGTCATATATTTTGATAGTTTCATAGATCCATAAATATATAGTTTCTTATATCTTGCTTTGCTAGCTTTAGATGACCCTGAATAAATTACTTATAAATTAGAATCCAGAATCATAATCCAGAATAGCCTATCCACAAATTTTCAGAACTGGTTGCTGAATTTTCTCAGAGAAGAAAATTGGCTAGGAAATGCTCAATGTCTGCCTTTGGTGTTGTTTTCATAATTTGGTATTGTTTTAGACACAAGTCCTAGAGTCCTGTCATATATATTCATTAAAAAACCCTTACAAGTAGTCCCATGAGATTAGAGCTTCTTAATTAAATATACTTGAGGGAGAATTATATTTAATTGTAAACAAATTCCCTCAACAAAAAAATAGCATTTGAAGTGCCTTCTCTTTGGCTTGTAGTGGAATCCAGTTTTCTAATATGTGCAAAAATCTATCTTGTTTCAAAAATAAAAGAGTTGCAAAGTAAATGGGCTTTCCCACAGAGCTTATATAGGTATCATACAAGGAAGTGGAATTACTTGATTCTTTTTAGATTTGTTCTCCATTTGGAATAGCAGTAACCGTAGTTTTCCCCCTGTGAAACAATGGAATCATGGTTTTCATTTGTTGTGAGCATTTAACATGCAAATGCCATTACAGCTAATGGTGGAAAAATTCCTATAAAATTTAATAGCCATCATAGGAAAAGTGTTGGCAGAAAAATTCCCTGTAAGGAAATAGTGTAACAAAATAATCACAGCCAGCTTCTTGTCATATTTGATACCTGCTCAGTGTAACCATTTATCCCAATTATGCTTCATGACTTAAAGCTAAATTAAATAGATCCAAGGGCAATTATAAATTTAAAGACACTTGCTCACTGTCATCTCACTGTGAGTTGTTACTTTATTATGGCTTTGCTGCTGACTTCTGTAATCAGCTAATCAGAAATCAACACAAAATTCCTGGCAGGACCAGGGTGCTTACCTGTCACATTTTGCAAAAGATAGCCAGAATCTGATTAGTCCAGTTTTATTCTTGAAGCATTTTAGTCTATTATGAGTTAGAATAATGCATACAATATATTCTTGAATGTTCCTTTTATTTGGCATAATGAAAGCATAATAGACTATTTATAAATTATACCTTTTGAGAGTGGGAAAATTTGAACTGAAATTTCTTCTTCCTTTTTTTTTCTTCCACATTAGTGGTGAAAGTTGTGAGACTTGGGTTTCTGACTTAGTCTCATTTATGTACTGTGTAATTTACAAATGATGCTTTATGGGCATGATGTATCTGTGCTTGTCTTGCTTGCTTATAGTAAATGGGCCTGAGCCTAATGATTGTGAAGTATTGCAACATTTACCAACATGAAAAGTCTACAATGAAAAACAGTGTGCTTTAACGTGAAATCAAAGAGAAATACAGAGTTTCATTTTCAAATGGAGTCATGGCTGGCATCACCTCATTTTCTTCATTCGAGGAGGAAAACATTAACACAAGATGTAGTTGTCCTCCAATTCATTTGATCTAATTTTCAACTTCTGAAGAATCAAGTCTTGATGTTTATTCTTTCAAACTTGTCTTACTTATAATGAAGAAGAAAGCAGTCCAGAGTTTTCTGGTGTGTCTGAGGTTTTTTTTTTTCCTTTTGGGAAATGATTCTTATGCAAATTGTCATGTTCTGGGGACACTCAAAGGAATTAACAATGGGAGACTGCTTCTTGTAATAGTAGATTTGCAAATGTTTGAAATAAAACCAGTTCTAGAACATAAAATGGTGGTTCTTTATAATGCGACTTGGAGTTTCAAAACATTCACCCAGTTTCTTGGAACATGTCAGGCGCAATATCAGCATTGTTTTAGATGCTGAGGATGTAGTGATGAATAAAGCAGAGGAGGTTTATACCCACTTTGAGCCTACATTCTAGAGGGAGATACAGGCAAAACAAAACAAAACGAAAAAACAGATGAGTTGAAATCACAGCAAGTTCTATGAAGAAAATAATCACAATGATTTGATAAAGAGAAATGGGGAGATGGTGTCAGGGTTAGGGTTTTCCGAGCAGGTGGCATTTGACCAAGAACCAGGGATGAGATGGAGCCAGGCCTGAAGAGGGCCATGGTTAACGTGTTCTCAGAAGAGGGAACAAGAAGGACCGAAGGCTCCAAATCCAAATTGGGTTTATGTGTTTGAGGAAGAGACAGATTGTCCGTGGGTGGAATGGAATTATATGAGGGCAGCATGGAAGACAAGAATGAGATAATAGTACAGGGTTCCACAAGAGGTCAGGAGCACTCTCCGTGCAGCGGAAGGTCACTGGAGGGATGTAAGGAAGACAGTGACAAGATCTGATTTACATTTTTAAGAGCTTACTCAGGCTGCTCTGTGGAAAGGGAGTGTAGTGGGGTTAAAGGGTGGGTGTGGGAATAAGAGTAGAAGCAGTGAAACCAATTAGGAGGCCATTGCAATATTGGGGATCTGCAAAGTCAATATCTTACTTGATCATGGTGGATGTTATTAAAAATAGTTGTAATTAAATAAGTTACAAAGTTAAGAGGGTGGGTGCCATCAGGTGAAAAACAGAGAAACTGGAATGATCTGTACCTGGGTTGATTCTCATTTGGCTGGAAAAGAAGGCATCCAAACATATCCTGTGTCTTTCACAGATACTTAAAGCTTCCTTTGACAAATATCATGTGAAACTTTCTCTGGCCAGTTTTTAAGGGAAAGAAAGCTACACCAAAAAGCAAATGCATTTTTTTTTTCTTGTGACTCACAGATATTGAAAACAGAAGCAAAAATGACACAGAAAATGAGGTATTATTGGTGAATGTTGGTGGTGCTGACATATAGGGTAATTCAGGAAAAAAAACCTCTCTTACCTCCAGGCAAACTGAATAGTTGTGTTCACTGTTCATTCTGCTATCTCTGTAGGAATAAGCCATATAAACGTTAGTGGATTAGTTAAGTCTATTTCCACTCTTATCTCTGCCTCCCATCTCCCCAAATGCATAGTTCAGATATTCCAGAAAAGGTTCACCTGCTGTGATTTTGTCCTCTTTCCAAGAAGGATGGGCTGGTGCAGCAGCTGGAAGTATATTTCCTTCTTTGGGAAGATTGCAGTGAGCCTGATGTTCAACCCAGGGGCATCTGTGGTTATGGTGCCTGCAAACAGCATTCTCATAATCCAGTCTGGATACAGTTTTTATAATTGAACAACAAAAACATCTGACAGATGTGGGCAGGGTAATTTGAAAGCTAGATGGCACAAAGAAATCAAGTTCATTTTCTGTCAAAATCAAATCTTTTAAAAATGGTACAAAACTAGTCCTTAGTTTACAGGTTGAGAAAGATAATATTAATTACAGGTAGGTGGGAGGAAGTTCCTGGTCCCTCCTTCACTCCTAGATCTCTTGCAGTCTCCTTGCTTTTTAGCTTGTTCATTTCCATGGAACTAGCAAGATTGCTGATTCAGTAGGTCTATTATTCCCAAAGGTTTGCAAACCACTGAACACATCTAATGTACAGCTTGCCCAATTTTAGCGAACAGCTAACTTCACAGACGCTAATGAGGCCAATTATTGGCAAGTGAATTTGAAGTGAAGAACACATTAGATTTGCCACTATAGCAGTTATTTGTTTATCAGGATTGATTGAGGCAAACTTTCTTTTGATCATTACATCTGATTGATCACTGCACATGGCATTATGAAAGAATGAGGTTTCCAAGTTAGATAGCTACTTGTAAGAAAAATCTCTACCTTGCAAGGGCAGAACATGTTTCCCTATCCATTTCAGTGTGAAAGCCTAGCCATTAAATTGGAATGGATCCTAATTAGTCTCCTTGCAAATCTCTAAAACTTTTTGGTCTTTCCTGTTGAGCAGAACTTAAAAGAAGCCTAAATTTCTCCCTTGCCCACGTAGAGTCAATATCAAAGAAAATAACTTGCATGGTAATGCTGCTGAAAATGAGTGCAGACATAGCAATCCTGATTTGAAGTGGCATTGGAAAGTATAATTTGATTCACCCAGCCAAATGATTACTGCAAGTACAGATCATCAGCATGGCCCACTCCAGGACATTTGAATTGCTGATGAGCTGACAGCTAATTGCCAGACTGAGTCTGCCTCTTGAGCTTCTGCCTGAGAACAGAGGGAAAAAGCCCCATAGCTCCTACAAACTCCTAACCTGGACGGAGGCTAATTTTCCATGTTGGAAATATGTCTTTTAGGATGATTGTCTCTCTGATCATACCGACCAGCTGTTGTTAGCCCAGTATCCATACCTTCATTGTCCTATAATTGCACCATAGTTTTCCTTTTGTGAATCCTGTCCCTGGGTCTTATTCCTTACCTTGGGTGGGGCTGATTCCACTTCTCAGTTCTAGGGGTGGGCTTATGACCAATGTTTAATCAGTGAGCTATTATATTCTTCTGGTCACAATGATTGGTTCATAGGTAGGCCAGGACCTGGGGTGGGCCAATTAAAGCCAAACCCTGGACTTTTCTGAAACCATTGAGAAAGAGGTGTGCTGCTTTCTTCTGTAATTGTAAGGTGGTAGAAAGTGAGTCTGGAACTTCCATGGACCACCAAATAGAGAATGCAAGGCCAAGAGTAAAAGATAGAGACAGTGTTTTACAATTTCTTTTTTTCTTTTTGAGACAGAGTCTCGCTCTCTCGCCCAGGCTAGAGTGCAGTGGTTGGATCTCGGCTCACTGCAAGCTCTGCCTCCTAGGTTCACGCCATTCTCCTGCCTCAGCCTCCCGAGTAGCTGGACTGCAGGCACCCGCCACCGTGCCTGGCTAATTTTTTTTGTATTTTTAATAGAGACAGGGTTTCACCGTGTTAGCCAGGATGGTCTCAATCTTTTGACCTTGTGATCCGCCCGCCTCGGCCTCCCAAAGTGTTGGGATTACAGGCGTGAGCCACTGCGCCCGGCCGAGACAGCGTCTTTGGCCTGGCTGTGAAGCTCATGACATTGTCAAGCTCACAGATTTAGCTGTGCATGTAGCCAGATGTACCTTTAGACTTTCTAGGTCCATGAGCTAATAAATGACCCCTCCTCTCTGCTCTCATTTTCCTTCATGCTGTCACTGGCATCAAAAAAGTTCTAACATCCATGATGAAAGCAAGAGAGAAGGGGTAGAGGATTTTAGATTTGCTTTCTTCACACTTTTCCAGTTGGTTCTGGGAATCATAACTTTCTGAAGAAGTACAGGCAAACCTCAGATATATTGTGGGTTTGGTTCCAGACCACTGCAGTCAAACAAATATAGCAATAAAGTGAGTCACACAAATTTTTTTTTGTATTTTCAATGTACGTAAAAGTTATATTTATACTACACTGTAGTCTAGTAAGTATGCAATAGCATTATGTCTAAAAATGTAGATATCATAATTAAAAATACTTTATTGCTAACAGATGCTAACAGTCATCTAAGCCTTCAGTGAATCATAATCTTTTTGCTGGTGGAAGGTCTTGCCTTGATTTTGATGGCTGCTGACTGATCAGGGTGGTGGTTACTGAAGGTTGGGGAGGCTGTGGCAAGTTCTTAAAATAAGACAACCATAAAGTTTGCCATATTGATTGACTTTTCCTTTTATGAAATATTTCTCTGTAGCATACAATGCTGTTTATAGCATTTTACCCGTGGTAGAACTTCTTTTAGAATTGGAGTCAATACTCTTAAACCTTGCTCTTGATTTAAGAATTATGTTTATTGAAATATTCTAAATCCTTTGTTGTCATTTCAATAGTTCATAGCGTATTCACCAAGAGTCAGTTCCATCTCAAGAAAACACTTGCTTTGCTCACCCATAAAATGCAGTTCCTCCTCTGTTCCGGTTTTATCATGAGTTTGCAGCAATGTAGTTACATCCTAAGACTCTACTTCTAATTCTAATTCTCTTGTTATTTCCACCACTTCTGAAGTTGCTTCCTCCACTGGAGTCTTGAACCCCTAAAAAGTCATCCATGAGGGCTGGAATCAACTTCTTCCATACTTCTCTTAATGTTGATATTTTGACCTCCTCCTAAAAATCACAAATATACTTAATGACATCTAAAATACTAAATCCTTTCCAGAAGGTTTTCATTTACTTTGACCAGATCTATCTGATAAATCACAATCTATGGCAGCAATAGTCTTATGAAATGTGTGTCTTAAATAATAAGACTTAAAAGTCAAAATTACTACTCGATCCATGGGCTGCAGAATGAATGTTATATTAGCCGGCCTGAAAGCAATATTATTCCCTTGTATGTCTTCATCAGAGCTCTTGGGTAACCAGGTACATTGTCAATGAGCAGTAGTATTTTGAAAGGAGTCTCTTTTTCTGAGCAGTAGTTCTCAACAATAGGCTTAAAATATTCAGTAAACAATGCTATAAATAAATGCTCTTTCATCTAGATTTTGTTACATTTCTAGAGCACAGGTAGAGTAGAATTAGCATGAGTCTTAAGGGCCCTAGGCTTTTTTGGCTGTGGTTAATGAGCGTTAGCTTCACCTTAACAGTCACCAGCTGCATAACAAAAGAGTCAGCTTGTCCTTTGAAGCTTTGACTTCTCCTCTCTAGCTGTGAAAGTCCTACGTGGAATTGTCTTCTGATAGAAGGCTATTTTGTCTACATGAAAAATCTGTGGTTTGGTGTAGCAAACTTCATCCACAATCCTGGCTAGATCTGTATAACTTTGCTACAGTTTCTCCCTCAGCACTTGCTGCTTCACCCTGCAATTTAATATGATGGTGATGGCTCCTTTCCTTATATCTCATGAACCAACTTCTAGCTTCATATTTTTCTTCTGCACCTTCCTTACTTCATTCAGCCTCAAAAGAATTGAACAGAGTTAGTATCTTGCTCTGGATTAGGCTCTGGCTTAAGGGAATGTTGTGGCTGGTTTGGTCTTCTATCCAGACCACTCACACTTTCTGCATACCAGTAATAAGGCTGTTTGACTTTCCTATCATTTGTGTGTTCACTAGAGTAGAACTTTCAATTTCCTTCAAGAATATTTTCTTTGCATTCCCTACTTGGTTAACTGGTACAAGAAGTTCAGCTTTTGGGCTATCTTGGTTTTTGATATGCCTTCCTCACTAAGCATAATCATTTCTAGCTTTTAATTGAAAGTGAGAGATGTGTGACTCTTCCTTTCACTTGAACACTTAGAGGTCATTGTAGGGATATTAACTGACCTAATTTCAATATTGTTTTGTCTCAGCAAATAGTAGGTTTGAGGATAGGGAGAGAGATGGGAGAATGGCTGATTGGTGGGGAAGTCAGAGCACATATAACATTTATTGATTTAATTTGTCTTATATAGGTGTGATTCATGGCATCCCCAAACAATTACAATGCTAACACCAAAGATCACTGGTCAGAGATCACCATAACATATAATAATAATAAAAACGTTTGAAAGATTGCAAGAATCATCAAGATGTGACACAGAGACTGAAAGTGAAGACATATTGTTGGAAAAATGGTGCTGATAGGCTTGCTCGATGTAGGGTTGCCACAAACCTTAACTTTCTAAAAAATGCAGTATTTGTGAAGTGTAATAAAGTGAAGTGCAATGAAACATGGTGTGTCTGTACTATTTGTGTCTTTTTGTCCTTCCTATGCTACAGAAATATGGAGTATCTGATGTGTTTATACTCCTCTAATGTTGGGAGTGGTGTGACTTGATTCCAGTGAAATGTGGCCAGCAAAATTGCTCAACAGAAGTGTTTAATTAGATTCCAGGTGACAACTTGAGATTCATTCTGTAGGTTACTCACTGGTTTGTTCCATGGAAAAAGAAAATCAAAGTGAATTCAACTTACGATGAGAGGCAGCTTAGATGACTGGATAAGACTTTTGTTGTCCCAGTGTTTCAGTGTAACTCTTAGGACGATCTGGTTTTCATTAGGGCACCTTTAAATAAAACTTGTCTCCCAGAGTATAGGAGAGAGAACATGGGCACTGACATGTAAACAGAAGTACAAATTCTGATATCTCTACTTACTGGGTGATCGCCGTAGAATTATTGACACTTTCAGGGTTTCATTTTAGTTGTCTGAAAAATAGGAATGAAAATACCTCATTTACAGACTTACCATGATTATTATATATATAATTGAACTGTGGCAAGTGGGCTCTGAGCCATTCCACAATTGTCTTTCTTAGAAAAACTGAAATACAGGGCATAGTGGTTGATGGGTGTTATGTTCTAGTCACCAGACCATCTACTAAAAGGAAGGCCAAATCAATCCCCTCTATATGAGAGGTACTGCGTTCCCAAAGCTTCATTTCACAAAGCAATTGCTTAAGTTGTCTCTGACTAAAATAATCTCCTGGTTAGAGGGAACAAATTAGGTCCAGAATATAAATGTATATTATTTGCAGAGGAGGAAAGAGAAACACTAAGTAAAAACAGGAAATTGGAATATTATGTGTTGAGAGAGCAATTCCTTTCATCCTTGCAGCTAATGGGCTGAGCAAAAGTGAACAATTTGTTTCATGTGATGATTCGCTAATACTAACTGACAAGGTTTCCATTTCGAGTACCATTCCACATTCAGCTGCTTGTTTTGTAGTGCAGTAGTGTAATTATCCGTCTTTTGCATTGCATAAACAGAATGGCTCAAATGTATGTGAGGAATAACCATAACTGCTTAAGTCCTTCCTGTTAAAAAAAGGGAACAAGGGAAAGGCAATACGGAATGTCTCCTACTTTCCTTAAAGTAACCATCTGTTTCCTTTCTGATGTCCTCTTTGCTGGAGAATTCACTTTTAGAAAAATATCCTAATATGGGAAGGGGAACAATGGTTGGGTTCATTTTCCCTTTGAGCTTTATTTTTGTCTCCATTTTGTCTTTGTTGTAAATAACATTGAAAGGAACACTAATTCTAACCATCAGCCTAGACACAGAGCAATTACGCTTGTGGCTTGCCTGTACATGGGGAACTAGGGTAGGCCTTGGGAGAGCTGACATATGACAGCCTACCTCATTTCAGTAGGGTTTATAATTAAAACTGGTTCAGTCTTAGCTTCATTTTCCATTTCCTACATTTATTTTGTTGACTTTTATTTTTGTGTCATTTGTATAATTTGGGTTTGCTTGGCAAACTAAAGGGAGCTTTATTATATGTGACTCATGGAATCCAAGAGCAGGGATGCGGTGGCCTTCAAAAGGAATGAGAGCTGGGAACTGAGAAGATTTCAGAATTTTCTCTCTGCCTCTACTATGCCTTCTCTGCACATCGGTTTCACTCTGCTGTCTGTGACTCTCTTTTCTTCTTTTTTCTCTGCAGATGGGATTTTTCTACTTACCCATATGCATGATGGAATATGGTGACTTTATAACTTCTGAGGTAAAGGTCATAGTTTTAGACAAAGACAGACTCATTGCCTCTGAATTCAAATTCCAAAATCTTGGGAAAGGGAATCTGATAGATCCAGTGTGGGTCAGCTGTCCATTCCTGGTCCAATTGACTATGGCCAGCATAGAAGGGTAAAGTGGCTTAGATATGACTGCAGAGACACTCACCTGTGGGTAGGGAGGCTTTCCTGGAAGCAGAAGGGCTGGGCAGAAATCTGAATAGATCTCTAGAGTCCAGACTACAACCATTGTCCCTTTGGAAATCACCATGCCTAATGGAGCTTGTCCTTAGATCCTAAATGATGAGACTAAAGGGGTTCAATTTATGAACCCCTTTTGGATTTGCTGGCTTTTCATCCAAATATTCTAGTTGTTAGAGTGGGTAAAGTGAACTTATATTACAGGTAAACCACCTTTAGCCCATCCATTCTTTCCTTCTCCCTTTCCCTCTCCCTTTCCCTGACGTCAGCTCAAATGCAGGCTGGAAAGGCTTCTAGTAAATTGGTGGCTGAAGAGGAGGAATGATGCAAACAGGAGGAGCATCAAGAGAGGTAGGAGGCTTAGCAAAGTGTGGTCCCAGAAGCCTGAGGAGAAGCATCTTAAACAAAGGTTAAGGAGATATGGACTGTGCAAAACTGAGACCATGGTCTCTCCAGAAGTGTTGGTGGAGATCCTGGGCACTGGGCATAATGATGAGCAAAGCTGGACAAGTTCCATGCTTGTGGAGTATGTGTTCCTGCAGAGATTCTTGCCTTATTCTGGGAGTGGTATTTTTCTTGATTTAAGAAGTAGGTAGATTTTATTGCAGCCTGGTTTCTATCAAGATACTATCAGAAAAACAGGCTGACACAACAGATCTAAATCTCATTTGACTAGCTAGATTTCATATATGTGAAAGGTTTGTGGTACCTACTGTGGGAAAATTTGGTCCTGCTTATTTTCTCTGTCTTAAACTTTTCCAAAACTTTTTTCCTTTGTATACTGTGACCTTGTGGTTATGATGGTTTGTGCTGTATAACCTAGAAAAATGAGGGCAGAGGCTGAAGTTTAAGAGGTCTACACAGTGTCAAATGTCTCCTTTAATCTTAGAAAGAAATTGACTCATTAACTTCACTCAATGCTTCAGAGTTGAAGCTTCTACCTAACAAAAAATGTTGGCTTCAAATGACCACACTTGAGTTTTAAAGATATTTGTAGCTTTCTTCTCTCTTTTTTGAAACATGTAGTATTTTTTTAAATGAGTTAAATTGTTTCACTAATCATAGTTTATCATTTAGAATTACCTATCTCAATCCAGAGAAAATTAGATAACTGAGCACTAATATTAATTAGCTTGTTTTCTCAAGATGATTAGTTTAATATCCATTATTTTTAGTATAATTGTTACACATAAAGTGACACCAAAGAGAATGTAACAGTGGATTTGTCTGAACACAACATCACGTTGTCCTATATTTCAGAGGCACACACACATACAATTAAACAATGTCTCTCTTTTGGTTTATAGAATAATTTTCTTTTTCTTCTTCCTGAATCACATTTAAAGCTTACCAAACAATCAGTATTCTTCCAGTATTGATGAAGAAACAGGTTTGCTTAGGCTTAGCAGATATGTGGATTTTTTTTTTCTCTGTGAAATCGGGGCTAAGATGTAGACGCTGGGGTTAAAGAACACAATTGAGTACTCAATTCTGCTACTAACAGGGGTAATTGGCCTAAATGCTCTATTTTTTTTTCTGTGAAATGAGAACTAATAATGGTACTGATATTATAGAGTGGCTGTGAACACTAAATGAGATGATACATTCAAAGCACTCAGAATGGCACCTACCACCTATCCCACAGAGTTTTTGTCAATAGAATAATATATGGAAAGCATTTGGCCCAATGCTTGACACATGACATTTGTAGACACCCAATAAATATGAGTTATTATTATTTTATCCATTGTTCATTTTTAATCATATGGTTATATCTTCATAACTTTTCTTTTTTCATACAATTAATATATCAATACATTGGACATGAGCCAAAGACATAAAAGAGTGGAGAACGAAGTGTGAACATTTCCCTTTGTCACTCACCTCTGTCAAACTCAATTAACTGTCAACCTTTGCTTTAGGGAGATTTTGATCACCTCATAATCTCTGTCAGTCCTTCCACACCATTCTTTAACAGTGACATTTTCTGTTTTTTTCAGTTTATTCGAAGGCTCAAGCAAACACAGCTTGGAGCTGGGGATACTCTTAAAATGTCTTATCTCTATATCTACCTTCTATGCATTGTATTCACAAACATACACCTTTCTTGGTGTACTTGTGTTTGGGACCATATTATACATAGTGTTCCTTTACTAGCATTTTAAAACTTAGAGTTATTTCCATATCAAATTGTGTAAGTCAATCTCATACATTTATTAAACAACTCTGTCACATCTGTAGTACAAATAAGTCACAATTCATTAACTATTTCTGTTTTAATGGATGTTTTTATTTGTAATTTTCCATGATTACACATGATATTGCAATAAATATTCTTTATATAGTTTATATGATTTCTGAACATATGTGGCTATTTCATGGGATAGATTTATTTCTGGAAGTGTAATTTCAGCATCAGGGAATGTGCACATTTACAATTTTGATAGCAATAGACAATTCAGAAAAACTTAATGAAAAACATATCATCAATTTAAACTGTCACTAACTGTAAGAATCCTCATTTCTTATATACCTACTAATATGCAATGTCATCAATCATAAATATTTTTTGCCAATTAGAGAAGCAAAGGATAAAAATGTCATTTTATTATTCAGTTTGAACTCTTAATTGCCAATAAGGTTACATCACTTTTTTTGGAAGTTTTTAGCTATGATTTCTTTGTGTCCTTTTCTCAGCCCCGCCCTTTTTCTTCTCTCCTTGCAAGACTCCAGTGACAAGAATGTTAGATCTTTTGTTATAGTTTCCTAAGTCCCTGAGGTTCTTTTCATTTTTTTAGTCTATTTTCTCTCTGTTATTCATATTGCTTAATTTCTGCTGCTCTATCTTCAAGTTCATTGATTTTCTTCCTGTCTCGTTTATTCTGCTGTTGTCTTTTGTTTTGGCTTTTGTATTTTTCGGTTCTAAAATTTTTATCTGGCTCTTCTTTATATCTTCTATACTTCTGCTGAGACTTTCTATTTTTTGTTTGTTTCAAGTATGTTTGTAATAGTTTATTTCAAACATTTATATAATGGCTGTCTTTAAAATATTTGTCAGATAATTCTGCCATCTCTGTCATTTTGATGTTGGGATCTATTGATTGTCTTTTTCCATTCAAGTTGAGATTTTCCTGGCTCTTGATATGATCTTCGATGGAAAGCTAGACATTTTGGATATTACGTTATGAGACGCTCAGTCTCATTTACACCTTTTGTTTTTATTGGTTTCTTCCAAAACCACTCTGGCAAAGAAAGGGGTGGAGCCTGCCTTGTTACTACCAGGTGGGGGTAGAAGTCCAGTTTCCCACTCAGCCTCTGTTGACACCTGGGATGGGGAGGGGCTCCTCTTACTGCTGAGAGAGGGTAGAGGGGTCTTGTCACTGCTTCCATGTCCCCATGTGGTCTCCACTGACACTGTGGGAGAAGACAGCCCCAGTTACTGCTCAGTGATGATAGAAGTCCCAGCTCCCTACTCATCCTTCTCTGACATCGTCCTGGTAGGGGGTTTGAGGTGCTTCCTTACAGCCTGGCAAGGAGGAAAGTCTAGGTTCCCCTTTGGATTTCGCTAGTTGGGGTGGGGCCACAGTTTTTTCTGCCATTTTGGCTGCAATAAAGTGGTATTGTCTTGGAAGGCTGCACATTTCCTGGTTCTTTGGGTGTAGACAGTGGCATTTGCTGGGGCTTTTTTTTTTTTTCTTTTTTGTCTGTACCTGTTGTTGTGTCTGTCTAGGTTGCTGGCTTCTCCAGCACCCAGTTTGGGATATATAAGCCAGAAAGGAAACCCAGGGAACTCGCTGCTATGTTGTTCCTCAGATCCCAAGGTCTCCAGATGGTCTAACGTCTTTTCTCCAACTTTCAGAGTCTTCTTATATTTGTTTTACATATAATGTCCTGTAGAGTAAGAGGGAAACCAAGAAAGAGAGCCAGCGAAGGAGAGTAAAACACAGAGACACAGAGACAGAGACAAAGAGGTGATATTTGGTCTGCTAATTAGGAACTGATAATGGTTAGTAGGGGAGTAGGAGCACTATGCTTCCGGGTGAATTAATATTCTGACCAAAACAGGGTGAGAACCACAAAGATGTAGGTGGGTTCTTACCACTTCCCTCTGCCTTTTTTTCTTTTTTTTTTTTTTTGAGACAGAATCTTGCTCTGTCACCCAGGCTAGAGTGCAATGGCGTGATCTTGGCTCACTACAGCCTCCACTCCTGGGTTCAAGTGATTCTTCTGCTGCAGCCTCCCAAGTAACTGGGATTACAGGGACCCACTGCCACACCTGCCTAATTTTTGTATTTTTAGTAGAGATGGGGTTTCACCATGTTGGCCAGGCTGCTCTTGAACTCCTGACCTCAGGTGATCTGCCTGTCTCAGCCACCCAAAGTGCTGGGATTATAGGCGTCAGCCACCATGCCTGGCCTGCCTTTTCCTCTTGATGAGCTACACAATATACTCCTTATTCCTTGCAGGTACAGATTGGCAATATGGCCCGTACAAGCACTGTTTTGGGTGCTGTTGTTCCAGAAACACAACTGATGTCTCCTAGGGGTGGTAAGACAACAGGATAAGTGGTAAGTTGAAAAGTTTCTCTGCTTATTTATGGCAATATGGCCCGTACAAGCACTGTTTGGGGTGCTGTTGTTCCAGAAACACAACTGATGTCTCCTGGGGGTGGTAAGACAACAGGATAAGTGGTAAGTTGAAAAGTTTCTCTGCTTATGTATCATTGGAATGACCCAGCCCTGCTCTCAAATCTTCCTTTATGATTCGTGGGTAAAATTTGCTGAATTCATTCATTCAAAATATTTACTGAGCACCACCTATTCATTCATATGTACAGATTATGGAGCAAAGTGTCTTATGTGAGGGCATGTATGTTTGTGTCTTGTGTGTGTGAATATATATGTGTGTGTGTGTATATACACAGACACATAAACAAGACACATTTCTCTGTGATATAAACATAATCATGAACAAAAAAATGCACACATATTATGTTCATATGTGGATTTTACAATCAGAAACAGATGAAAGTAATGAAATAATCATAAAATTAATGGAAAATGTTAGTTTATCAGTTACAATGATTGCTGTTAAGGAGAAGTATTGGCTCTGGCAGTATCACAGGCTGTCTGGGAAATCTATCCTAAGGGAGTGAAGTATAAGCTGAAATCCTAAGGACGATGATGAGGTAATGTGGTGAAGGAAATGGATGGACATGATGTGGGGAGGGAAAAGCTTTCCAAGAAGAGGCAACAAACAGCATACGTGACTTGGAAGGATGGACAGGTCATCAGCAGAGTGGCTGTGGATAGCATTATTTCTTTCCTAGTGTGTGTTTGGACCTTATTCATGCCTTGTGCAAATATTAGGTCCATATAGGCCAGCTTCTTGATTACCGAGAGTTACATTTAAGCCACATAATTATATGGGGCTTAATTAGGAAAATACACTGTCAACAAATAATTGAGTCTGTTTATGACTGGGTTTACCAGACCAAAGGGGAAAATTATAGAATATCAAATATGAGAAAATATCCAACTTTAACAATATTAGCTATGTATAATACACTACAGATATCCATTCCATTCAACTGCTATTAATTGAGCCCCTGTATGTGATATGGAAATGTGCCAAAATAGGGACATTTCCCTTCACCAATGCCCAGGCTAGCTGGGAGACAGATCTGCAAATAAATATATCATGTACTGTCAGAAGATTTAGCCAAATTGAGGTTTTAGCCAAACTCTGAGAAGAGGGTAGGATGTATTTCTGCATTTTTCTGGATCTGATCTCTCTTGCTCTTAAAGAGTAACTACTGAACTGGTCAATTCCTGAAAGATGTCTATTAGTTCTTACAAAAAAGCTACCAACATTAGTGACTAGCATGAGCAATTGAAGGTGCAACCCGGCCAAGCACGGTGCCTCACGCCTGTAATCCCAACACGTTTGGAGGCCGAGGTGGGTGGATCACCTGAGGTCGAGAGTTCGCGTCCAGCCTGACCAACATGGAGAAACCCCATCTCTACTAAAAATACAAAAATTAGCCAGGCATGGTGGCACATGCCTGTAATCCCAGCTACTTGGGAGGCTGAGGCAGGAGAATCACTTAAACCCAGGAGGCAGAGGTTGTGGTGAGCTGAGATCGTGCTATTACACTCCAGCCTGGGCAACTAGAGTGAAATTTCGTCTCAAAAAAAAAAAAAAAAAAAAAGTGCAACTCATTTGGAATCCAGTTAGTATTTATTCTATGCCACTTATTATGTTAATTATTTTGCATGGATATATTCTGTCTCTCCAAGTAGACTCTAAATTCCTTGAGAATAGGAATTGTGTATTACATGTTTTTGTGTTCACAAAGCATTGTGCTTCACTCCGTAATATTTTTTTTGATGGAAGGCCAAGATAAATCAGGTTCTGGAAACTACTATCATATAAGTAGTATCTGTAGGAACAGGGAGATTTATGCAGCAGAATATCTACTGGTAGATAGAACTGTCTTCAGCCATGTAATTAACATCTATGAATTAGCTACCTTAATACACTCCTATAAACATTCACAAAACTGTATGTTTTGTCAATTATTTTCCACTGCTACTGCTAGTTTTACCAAATTATAGCCTAGGAGAAGCTTCAAGGGAATCAAACTTCTTTTGAATGATGTTTTTCTTTATCCTGTTTTTTTTAAACTTAAAAATTTTTTTTCCTTAAATGGACTTTTCATGATACTTGGGAGGGGACTTGGGAGACATTTAGGTTTTTGGAACATTTAAAAAATAATTTTGAAAAGCAAAGAAAGATGACAAAAATAACTTCCTGTTGTATGGAGTCTCGTTTATTATTTATCAAATACAATGCTAGGCTAAGCCTTTGAAATGTGTTATACCATTAGTCTTCACAACAGCCTGATGCGATAGATAATAAATAATAAAGATGTCTCTTTTTATTATGCTTTTTCCTTTATAAGGTAAACAGTCTGAAATTGAGAGAAGGTAAGTAACTTACCCAAGGTCATACCGAGGGCTGGTGCCGTTTTTTAAAACCTGGAAAGACTGACCCCACAGTCCAGTCTCTGACCTCTGTGCTATTCTGCCCCATTTGTGCTGAAATGTTACCAGGCACTGAAACTGCATAGATGAGCAAGACCTAATTCTTGCCCCCGTGTAGTCCATTGTCTAAAGCAAGAGGGAAGCCAGAGCCTGTCTACAGCTTAGCTCTGGAGTCAGGCTATCTGGGCTCAGATTCTGGCTGTACCACTTAGTAGCTGAATAACTGTTGACAAGTTACTAAACCTTTCTGTGCTTCAGTTATCTTGCTTGTGAAATGGGGATAGAAATTTTCAGGGTTACTGCAAGGATTAAGTGAGATAATACATGTGAAGCACTTGGAATTGTACGTGGCAGTGCACCCAGCAAGTGCTCAGTAATGCTAGTAGCTATCATTACTATCCTTGGTCATTATTACTGAGGTCGGCCGAGACCAACTGGGCTGTCATACCCACTGAAGGAACAAGACTAGTTTGAGGATCTCGAAGGGACTCCTCCCATTCACAAAATGTGGGTAGATGAAGGGCCTGTTTGGGACAATTACTTGGAAATTTCCTGGTGCTTAGCTACCACAGCTCTGAAGAAGTTGCTTTTCTCCCAAGGACATATAGTGCCTCTCAAGCTTAGCATGTCTCCTTCTTCCCATCCAACATTAATATCCCATTTTGGCCAGGGCTTTAATTTATTTTTTCTCACTAACCAGAGACAATGATTTTGGTCCTACAGTTTATTTTTAGAGTTTGTTAGGAAATAGAATAATTATGGAGTTGTAACCAGATCCTACACTTTTTAGGCAAATCTACTAATTTAGATAACTGAGTTCTTGTATTAGCTGTGACATAAACTAATATCAGCAAACCATTATACCTCACTGAACCTCAGTTTCTTTTTGTGTATAAAATGAGAATTGGATGTATAGTTTGCAAGACTACTTTCCTTTCTAAAATTCATTTAACGTGATTTTGTAATTTTGTTTCTATGTGTCAATATATAGAGGTCGGATTTTTCCCCAGACTACAAAAACCTATATACTCCTCTGTCATACATGGTTATTAAAGGTTTTTAGGTGTTTCAAGAGCTGATTAGTCTGCCAGGAAGTGTGTTAACACTGTGGAACATCTCTCAGTGTCCTCCCCTCATATTATATTAGTCACTTTCCTTCTATACCCAATCACTAATTGCAACTCCCTCTAATCACTTTTGGGAAATCTCCCCAGAGGTCTGTTTGAACCATACAGGCAGATAGATATTCTTTTACCTCAGTCACCTTTTAATTTTTGCTTTCTCATCTACCCATGTTTACAGGCACATTTCTCACATTAGTAGTGTATTGTTTTTTATCATTGCCAAAAAATTACCCCAAATTAGTGGCTTAAATTAACACAAATTTATTACCCAAGTTCTACAGGTTAGAAACCCAACACCACTCTCACTGTGCTAAATTAAGATGTCAACAGGACTGCACTCCTTTCTGGAGGCTCCAGGAGAGAATCTGTTTTCTTGCCTTTTCTAGCTACTCAAGACTGCACCATTCCTTGGCTCATGGCTCCCTTTTTCCATCTTCAAAACAAGCAATGGCAGGTGGGTCTTTACATTGCATCCTTTCCGTCTGACTGTGCTTCCATCATCACATCTTCTCTGACTCTTCTGCATCCCTTTTCTACTTGTAATGACTCCTGTGATTACATTGGGTCCACCTGGATAATCCATGATAATCTGCCTATTTCAAGGTCAGCTGATTAGAAACCCTAGTCCCATCAGCAGTTTTAATTCTATCAGCTACCTTGATTCTCTTTTGCCATGTAATTAAAAATATTCACAGGTTCTGAGGATTAGGAAATGGACCTGTTTGGTATTCTGCATACCACAAATAGACAGAGACATCTTCTAAAACCATAGTTCTACCATCTAGACTTTATACACTGCTTCATCTACATCTTACACTTCCTAACAAGATAAAACAGTGAAGAGTTTTAAAGGGATCAATAGAGGCACCAGCTAAGAGTTGCTAAAAATTTCAGGTTGGTGATATTAGGTTTGAAAGCCTTCTTCATATCCCCTATTATTTATAAGCTTAACAGATTTACAGGAAGAAGGGAATTCCTTGCTTTCTGCTCATACACTGCATCCTAGAATACAAAGCTTATTCCCTGACCAGCTGCCTTTTATATGCCCGGGGTTACAGAGATAAACCAGATTCCCAGGTGCTCCACTGTAAGAGATAATCAAAAGAGAGTAAACATCTTTGGTCCCTTTGTCAATGACAAGGCTTCCAGCAGGGCCAAAGTTGTTCCCTGCTGAAAAATATGAAATAACATATTAGAAGCTCCTAGTAGAGTGCCTTGCATATGCTAGAGGCTTGGTAAAGAATATCATTATTCTTTATGTAATATCTGGTACACCCAGACAAAGAGTATGGCTAAGAGAGAATTGTATAAGAATTATTTTTCTGATTTGCCCTCTGTTTTATTAGAAGCTTTTTCAATACAATCTTTTTCCTATCAGAAAAATAATGTCTTTTCATCACAGGATGTTTGATAAATAAAAAAAATTAAAAAGTAAATGAAGTGGCCTGCTGTATTAGTTTGTTCTCACACTGCTATAAAGAATTACCTGAGATGGCTGGGTGCAGTGGCTCACGCCTGTAATACCAGCACTTCAGGAGGCCGAAGCAGGCGGATCACGAGGTCAGGAGATGGAGACCAACCTGGTTAACATGGTGAAACCCCTTCTCTACAAAAAATGCAAAACATTAGCCAGGCATGGGGGCACACGCCTGTAGTCCCAGCTACTCAGGAGGCTGAGGCACGAGAATAGTTTAAACCCGGGAGGCAGAGGTTGCAGTGAGCTGAGATCGCACCACTGCACTCCAGCCTGGGCAAAAGAGTGAGACTCTGTCTCAAAAAAAAAAAAAAAAAAAAAAAAAAAAAAAAAAAAAGAATTACCTGAGACTGGGCAATTTATAAAGAAAACAGGTTTAATTGATTCACAATTCCACAGGCTGTACAGGAAGCATGGCTAGGAGGCCTCAGAAAAATTGCAACCATGGTAGAAGGGCAAAGGGGAAGTAAGCACATCTTCACATGGCAGCAGGAGAGAAAGAGTGAAGGGGGAAGTGTTACATACTTTTAAACAACCAGATCTCATGAGGACTCACTATCATGAGAACAGTAAGAGAGAAATCCACTCCCATGATCCAATCACCTTCTACAAGGTCCCTCCCCCAACATTGAGGATTATAATTCAACATGAGATTTGAGTGGGTACACAGAGTCAAATCATATCACTTGCATATCTACCCCATAAACATGACTACTTTTGACATTTTTGTGTATTTCTTGCTTTCATTCTTGCTCTCTTGCCATCTTAGAGGTTTTTGGAGCTATAAGCAATGGAAATCCAAACCCTCTTAATAAAAAATGCACATTTATTGAAAGCATATTTATGAAACTCAGGAACGTTAAGAAAGAATGTAACCAGTAACTGAACTGACAGCAGTAACAACTTACTCTCTTCATTTCTCGAAGGCAGAATGTATTTCCAATCTTTATTTCCTTTTGGTGATTTTCTGCTCTTGAAGACTGGCTTTCTCAACTTTGGCCACGTATGTGGCTACCCCAGTTCTGGCTTTACATGGCCTTTGTATAGGTTTCAGAAAAGGCAACAAAGAACCTGCAAAATGCAGTGGTTTCAAAAGAAGTTTACTCAAAGAAGTTATCTCACTCCAGGTTGATGAGACAGGCCTACTCCCTGCAGTTATTCTGAGATCTAGATTCCTTACATATTTTTTTTGCTCTGTCACTCCCTAGAGCATTGCCCAGTTTGCCTGGATGAAGCTGGTTCAAAGGCATGCCCAAGTTACAATTCATGGGAGGGGGTGGAAAGCGCTAGTTCAGGAGAAATGGTTTACCTTTAGGAGATAATCCAGATGTTACATGTGTGACTTCCATTCATAGTCCTTTGACTTGAAATAAACCAGATAATTGTAGCTAGCTGCGAGAGGCTTGGGAATGTCAGATCTAGCTGGTGTTAAATGTGTCCAGCCACAACTGTGTTGCTATGGACAGAAGAGACTGGTGGACAACTGGCAGCCTCTGATATGACTTCCTAGTTCAAGAACAGAACTACAGCTCCTCTGCCTCAGTTCCAAACTCTCTTGAATGGGGCTCTGATTGTACTAGTTTGGGTAAGGTGTCTACTCCTGTTTAGTCAGTCCTTGTTTTGGGAGACAGGATCATGTGGACTATGGCAACATCACAGGGGTTCCGGGAGAAGACTAAGAAGGAGCAAGTAATACAAAGTGCTCACCTGTATCTGAATATATGTATTCCCCTCCCAAGTCTGGACACATACAAACACACAAATATTTGGGAATTATCTCTTTTTTTATCTTTCTTTCCTCCCACATCAGTCTATGGATTTTATCTTTATTCCATCCATCCATCCATCCATCCATCCATCCATCCATCCCACCTCCACATCTTACCTAGTTCATTGAGATTTAAATAAATTTGGCTTGACCCCACTAAGTCAGAGAACATAGTTCTCCTTTCCTCCTGGACATACATCTAGATCACAATTCTTAGCCTTTCTTACAATTAGGTGTGGCCATATGACTGAGTTATGGCTAACAGAATGTTGAACATAGAAATATCTTGCATGGTTATCCACTCTTTCTCTCTCTCCTACCAAGAGCTAGCTGATAGTCCAGGTTGACCTTGGAACCCATGTGATGTACCCTTTATCAGCCTGGGAACTTAAATAACTGTGTGGAGCAGAGTTCATACCTTGTCACTTGCCACCCATTGAACTCTAATATGACATAGAAATAAATTTCTATTGCTTTAAATCACTGATATCTTGAGATAGCAGGTAGGGTTACCTTAATACACTCAATAATTTCTGTCTTATAGGGTGTACAATACCCTAGCTATATTTTCTATCATTTCTTAGAAAAGTGATATTACATATTTTATGGTACCTCTCTTTTCAATTTCTTATTTCCTTAAAGCCTTGAAACTCACTCATCTCTCAACTCCTAGAGTGATTCTTTTCTTCCTTGCCTGCACCAACAAAGGGGGATGTGCAAATAGCTACTGTCCTTTGATTTTCTCAAAATACCATCATCCAAGGCATTTATATGCATGGCATAGTTTACTGAGGGTTCACAGCAATCCTAGTGAATTGGATATTTAGAAATCCATGTTCTTATAAGTCCTTACTTCACCTACTGTTGTGTTACTTCACTTCCTATTCCTTCTCCTCTTTCCATTTGTTTACTTTTCCTCCACCCTTTTTTGCTGAATAGTTTGTCTAGCCATTCTTTGGAAATTATTTTAGCCTATCCAGGCTATCCCTGGAGAGCTTCCTTGTTCCCAAAAACCACAGTCACTAAGGGATCTTAATTTATTTTGACCTCTAAGCCAGATGCAAAGAAAAAACAAAAAACAAACCCTCTGGCATCCCTTGGGTTAATATGAAATGGCCCTTTAGACTATTGACTATGATGACAGAAAAGCATAGCAAAATCCAGGTGGTAAGCTCCTTTAGAAAAAAATCAGAAGAAATGGCAACGATGGGTGCACATTCTCAGATACAACTGAGTTGGAGCTGAGTTTTGGTTGTCTGTATAGATTGGCAAGTGCTCTTCAGTATGCCACAGATGCCCCCACTATCACTCTTCCATGTTATCTCTTATACAGGGATCATTTCACTCATTTATGTCACTTGTCTGCTTCCTTTAGGCATATGAGCTTGCCACTTCTCTTCCATCTGGAAACAGTTTCTATCCTGTTAAAAACAAAGTGCTCAACTCTCAAAATAACAAATGTTCTCCCCTGTACACATATACATTGCCCATTTTGCTATTTATCTTGTCCATGGAAGTCCCAAAAGTAACATATAAATGTATCATAATTTATCTATTTCTTTAAAGTTGTTAATTTAGGGTGTCTACAAATATTTGTGTATAAGTGTTTATTTATTCTTCATGTTCACAGACCACATTTCTTGATGTAGTATCACTTGACGAAGAAGTATGAAGAATTCATAGTACCCGTTACAGATCACTAAATTGTTCTGAAAAGGATGATATCCATAATGGGTATCAAAATCTTGCAGCAGTGGTTAACAGGGTTACAACTCAGTCTTCAATCATGGCTTCTAAAATATCTGGAGGGGTTTTTAAATTTTGAACTTTAATTTTGACTGAGTTAATTGTATGGAATGAAAACTACATAGAATTTAGTATCTGGTTAACTTAAGTATAATTACATATGATAAACTATCAATGATGATAATGAGACCAGCATTTTAATTCACCTTTACTAAAGAGTGAGTACAAACCTGAGCTAAACATGTCTGAGAGAACAGTTTTGGTTCCAGTTTTTCCTCCTGGTCCATCCAAGTTTTGCTGATTCTTTCCCATGTATTTCATGGTGTCCTTGTTCTACATTAGAAGGTTATTTCCTTCAAACAGGACATTTCTCACTATTTGCAGCAAACTTTTAGTTTCCTTCTGCTTCTTAAAACCATACAGTCTATTTTAGTGTTCAGAAGAGACTGGTATTTTCTTCTATCATGCTAAATACTTCTCATCTGCTCCATCCTACCTTAATGGTATTTTTAAGGTCCTCTCCACAGTCTTTCTCTGTTCCGTGGATTGCCTAGTTGTAGTAGTTTCATCTAGTATTTTGGATTTAGGCAGAAATATTAGGTCAAATTGTCTAGTAGCATAATCGCCAGGATGTTTTCTCTGTCACATTGTTAAGTGTCACTCAGGACTGCAGCAGATCAGTTTAATTATTTAACTACTTCTTAACCATATTCATGCAGCCTACACTGGTGAACATAAAGTTACAATTTACTACAGCAAAATTCTTATTATGAGAAAAACATTCCAAGGGAAACTTTAATGCAGAGATTCTCATCTATTTAGGAACTGATAAGCAGCCTGCCTTAAAGGAAAGTTTGTGGTTGATGCTCTTGTAACATTGTTCCCATTCCAATAATTACATGATGAGACTTTACACCAACAACAACAAAAATCAAAGTCACTGTCCAGTTCAACCAAGTCATGTTTTTTCCATGTTTATAAAGGATTTACTTTAAGAATGAATCACTGGATCTCTGTGTTTTGCTTGTCTAAAGTAGCATCAGAAGTCCATTAATCTAATTCAATCAAGACAGTAGTTGGTTAAAGAAGTTAACTGAAGAAGTTGCTTAAAATAGGAATTATTTTAAAAAGACACATTCAAGATTTTACTTACCTTAAAAACATGTATATTTGTATTCACTCATCAATATTTTGATGGAGACCCACTGTCTTCATTTCTAATATGGATCCCCTGATTGAAACTCTGCTTCGTCTTTCTTGCATCAACCACACCCATAATTCATTGTCTGTGAGTTCTGGTTTTGCTTTTGTAAGTGGAGCAATAACCCAAAGACATGGGTAAAGCAGCGTGAGTGCTGACACCTTCTACGTTTTTATGATTCTTTAAAAATATTTTACGTTTGTCTCACTCACACCTAATCTGATAGCACGTTTCTTAGTGACTCACCTTTATTAAATATTTCTAGCATTCCACGTGGTTTTCAGAGAAGCCACATTTTTGCATTCATATATCATTGACTTGTATAATGTCTCATGAAACTATGTCATTATGTAATTATAACATTGAATTTAAGAGGCACTAACAGTGTTGGAAACAAACATAACTGACTCTTGGCAAGCATCCAACTCAACTGGTGGGAGTAGAACCGAGTGAGCAGACCAGAGAGCAGTCTTTGCCAGGGGCTTTCTCTCATCTTTGGGCTTCAACAGAAAAGCTTTGCAGAGAAAGGGAAGCATGTGGATAGATAATCTGGCAAGTTGGCTGAGTGGAAATGGGTTAAGAGAGTTCTACTGTACTTTTAAGATCCTTATTAAATGCTTTATAGAACAATTTGAGTGCTACTTGCTATGATTTCAGTTAAGGTACGAAATATTTTGCAGAAACGCAAAATCTTTTACTTTGAGTTTCTGGAAAATTTTACCTTTTACATCATTGGCACTCTAACAGTACTCCTGCCCTAATCTTGGCAATTTCAATATCTGGATTGAATATTGGAAGGTGAACTTTCCAGTACACTGACTTCTCAATTTCTTCATCTCCCCTCCTCCACCTCTCTTGTCTTCCACCCTTCAGGTAGTTCTTTATTCTCAAAGTCTATACCCCATCTTTGTGGTTGTTGATACCTGCAATCTCTCCATAAGCTCTGTTTCAAACAACTGCTTCCTGCCATCACCACCCTGACTGTGAAGCTTCCTTCAGTAATTACAACTCTAAAAGTGCTTCCATGCAGTCTTTCACTTCCCCTCACTCCCCTCTTGTACACATTTCCCTTCCTCTCCAGCTTCAATTCCATGGTCATTCATTATTATTCCCTTGCCTGTGCTCTCGGCTTCCCTCATGTACTCTTTTTATAAGTTTTGTTTGGGAGGATCCTAACCTGTATAAATCTAATTATCCCTCTACTCTATGGCTGCACCCATGAGACAGAATGTGATTGCAGATAAACACAGAACTATGTGATTGGTCTTGCTTTAAATTCGTGATCACTCACCTCAAGTGGGTCTTATGCAGCCTGGCTTTATGTAGTGCATTTATTTTTCCATTCTCCTATCTGATTATTTCATACTTTCTCCTTTCTTATTGAATGCTCAGATCTCCTCCCTCAGTCTCTTTTAGCTGACCTTGCTTCCTGTTCCATTTGGAAAGTATAAGCAACCAAAAGATACTTTCCTTATGCTCTTACTCAACACTGCTTGCCTTCTAGCATGAGTTTCAATATACTCTGCCTTCTCTTCAGTTTGTCAATTAGTCCCCTCTCTTCTTCATCAAGTTTTCTTCTCTGCTGGTTCATTCTCATCAGTAAATAGAAAAAGCCATTCTCAATCCTATTAAAAAATCAAAAACTCCTTTTTAAATCTAATTTTTCTCTCTAACTACTTTCCCTTTTCTCTGTTCCTCTATATAGCAAAACTTAATAAAGTTACCAGAACTTCACATTGCAGGATCCAATGGTACTATTTCAGTCTTCATCCTACTTGACCTATCAGTATGTAATTTGGTCCAGTGGACTACTAATATGGTTTGGTTCTGTGTCTCCACACAAGTCTCACCTTGGATTGTAATAATCCCCATGTGTTGTGGAAGGACCCCGTGGGAGGTAATTGAATCATGGGGACAGGTTTTCCCATGCTGTTCTTGTGATAGTGAATAATTCTCACAAGATCTGATGGTTTTATAAAGGGGAGTTCCCCTGCACATGCCCTCTTGCCTGTCACCATGTAAGGCATGGACCTTCTCCTGTACCTTTGTCTGCTCCTGCTCAGTCTCTTTTGCTGGTTCTTTCTCATTTTCCTAACATCTTCACATTGAAGTGTCTCAAGATTTAGATTTCATCTATTCTTTATCTACATTCACTTCCTAGAAGATCTTAATTAGTCTCATGGCTTTAAATACCATCTAAATTCTTATGATGCTTACATTTATACTTTAGCCTATACCTCTTTCTTGGTATATGCAATTCCTATTCAATCTCCCCGTAACATCTCAAATTTAATATGTCCAAGACTAAAATCCTGTTTTCTCTCCCAAAACTTGCTCTTCCTTCAGAATTTCTTATTTTAGCAAATATAACTTTATCCTCTAAGTTGCTTAGTGTATCAGCTAGCTATTGCATCATAACAAACCACTCCAACCCTCAAAGGCTTAAAACAACAATCATTAATTATTACTCACGTGTCTGAGGTTGATTTAAATTTGGCTGATCTGGGTTTGGCCAGGTACCTCTGCTTCAAGCTTCAGAGGCCAAGGCAGTTCTACTTCCTACTGCAGGTCTGTCGGTCACTTGAGCAGCTCTCTTACACCTGTTTCTTATCTTCCTAGAACATGAAAGCTGGTTAGGGTATATTTTTTTCATGCTGATAGAACAACTGTAAGAGGGCAAGAAATAATGTGCAAGGCCTTTTAAGTCCTGGGCTCAGAATGAGCAGGCAGTCACTTTCATACACATGTCATTCGCCAAAGTTAAATTTGTGTTTGAGTCCATAGTTACGGAGTGGAAAAACAGATGCTGCCCACAATGAGGCCACGGGGAGGGCATGGATGCTGGGAAACATGAAGAATTAGATTCAATCATTTGGCTGATTACACTCAGCCAAAATCCTTGGTGTCATAGTAAATTCCTCTTTCTCACATTCCTTTCCACCCCCACTACATCCAATCAGTAAATCCTATGGACTTTACCTTCAAAATATATCCAACTCCTGATCACTTGTCACCACCTTCACTGCTTCCACTCAGGTCCCAGCCACCATCATGTCTAATCTGGATAACCGTAATAGTCTTCTATCCAGTTTCCCTGCTGCTATCTCTTTTTCTTGATCATATTTCTTAACGAGGTAACCAAAGTGGTCCTGTTAAAATGTCAGATCATGTCATTCTTTTTGAACTCTTCCAGGAGCTTTCTAACTTAGGAAAAAAGCCAAAATTCTTACTATGGCCTAAAAAAGAACGTACCCTGATCTTAATCCTATTCCCTTACCTCTATGATTTCGTTGTTACTTTCTTCTGCCTTGTGTTGCTCCAGGCTTATTGCACCTCTTGATGTTTTTTTGAAAATGTCAACCATATCCTTGTGTCAGGATCTTTGAACCTGCTGTTCCTTCTACCTGAAATGCTTTTGCTGCAGGCAGCAACATGTCTTATTCTCTTACTTTCTTAGGTCTTTGCAAAAATGCTATCTTTTCAGTGAGGCCTTAATTATTCAATTTGCTTCTCTTCACTCATCCCCAAATCTTGCCATCCCCAGCCTTCTCCATTATCCTTTCCTACATTGTTTCTCCATAGTACTTACCACCATCTAACATACATATGTTTTATTTTTTTGTTCATTTTTTATTTTTCTTTACTCTGAGTTTTTCCCCCCATCTTGTTCACTACTGTATCTCCAGTGTTTCGAAGAATGCTTGGCACATAGTAGTCCCCTAATAAATATTTTTTGAATGAAAGAATGATTGAATGAATTTTACTGTTTTATCAGTATTTAGTTTATAATGGACAGAAAGATTACTCATTTGCTTATGTGTGAATAATTACCAGTAAATGTCTTAGGGATGTTTAACTTTTGAAATGTTATTGATTATTTATAGTTTTCTGCAGTCAGCTATGGATTTAGGAATTATTTTGCTAGAATATTTTTATCATTTAGATGTTGAAATGTTGTTGTTAAAATGGTAGAGAATATATTCATTGAAATTATTTCTTTTCACCTGAACTTCATTTTTATTTCTTCTTCTTTTTGTTTAATCCATATTATTTACTCTGAAGGGCACAGAATCTATGTGCTTTGTCCCTTTTGTAAAATGACCATTTTTGGAATTTCAGCAAAAATGACCTCAGTTGTAGAAATAAGTAAGTTTAATTCTCCGTTAGATTTTGAGATGATTAAGATTGAGAATAGATCAGATTTTTTATCTGTTATTTTTTCAGCTTTAAACATTTATTTTCAAGCTAGTTTATTTTTCTAAGCCCCCCCACTTTTTTCCTCCACTGAGGGCAAAGTAAATTTCTTTACTTTGCAGAAATGTGCCAGGAGCATCCTGCAAAATCACTGAGGAAGCTTATCCATTGCCATTAATTTTGGAAGATTCATGGAGCTCTGAAAAGACATAAAAAGTCTGTGCTAGGAAGCTGGTTATTATTATTTACTTTTCTTTCCTTTCATATGCAAGGGGAAGGTGGGCATATTGCCTCAGTTTTAATGATAGTGAGACATGATCAGAGATCATGATATTCTTCTCAAGCTCGAATGGGAGGGAGTGACTGCTCATCCAAGAAAATAGAGGCTGGTCTGCAGTCAGAATTATGTGTGCCTGGATTAAATGAATTGGCTTAGGTCTCCCAGTGTATATCAATAAGTTTACTTTCCTTTGTATATTTTACAAAATTCCTTTCATTTCTTTTACTTTATGAAAGGTGATTGAAGTAGAGGTTTAAAAGACCTGAATATATTGCTGCAATTCTCTACAACTATTATGTTTCCTTCTGTATGTCAGGCTGGAGACAATTATCAATAAAATGTACAGAATTATTATTTAGCACTGACACACCACTTCTCATGCACATTTGTAAAGGCACAGGAGATGTGTTGGGTTCGGCTTTTCAAGCCCTTATAAATAGCTCTTTTGATCTTTGATTGTTTTCATTCAAATTTAAATGTTTTAAAATTCATTTTTAATCTTCAATTTGTGTAGGAAACAAAATCCTCATTATGCTGCTTCTTCATGTTCCACATCCCAAAGGAGGATTTTTCTCTTTTTTTTTTGGGAGCAATGCATAATCTTGTTTTATTTATTTTTTCCTCCAAAATCATCAAGTGAAAATTTCTCTTTATATAAAAAAATTGAACTTAAATGCTGTCATTTTTAATGGCTGGCATATATTAAGAAAAATACTTTACATGTGGTATTTAATTAATCTCATTCCTAAAATAAAAGCAAAAGATCAGTGGGTCTGTAAGAATGGTGACTTTAGTGTTTTCTTACAGAAACGTTTTCAGTTTGTCAATATGATCTTCTCACATTTTCTTGGGGGCCCAGTGATCCTTTGTCCCCACGTCTCTTCCAGAAAATAAATAGGAGACTCCACCTTAAAGAAGCAAATAGGAAGGAAAATGAATGGACATATAACCATGTACATACTTTGCAGATATTTCCAAAGTTAATTTCTCCCCAAGGAAGGGCAGTAAGCAGTCATTCACTTTGGAAGGTCAAAGTCTTATTTTTAGTCATTTAAAATGGGAATGTTAATAAGAATACAATTAGAGTAAACAGTCTACAGCCCATGTGAGAATCATCAAAGTTATGAACAAGAGGAGGCATTTAAGTGATAAACACAATTGCTGAAATCGGGTTGCGGAGATAAAAGGAGATTAGACTGAGAACATGCTGTGGGATTTTAATCAGATCTTTTTTTTTTTTACAACATTCCACCTCCCATTTCCTTCCAGCCCAAGTATTGGGCAAACTATGGTCATCCTCTTAGGCTAGAGGACAGGGCGTGTAAAGCTTCATAAAGATAGTGAATATCCACTGTCCCTTTCCACTTCCCACCTATGACAACCTATTGACCCCGCCACTCCTGGTGGGTTACAATCCTTGCTGTAGCTACACCCACATGCCTAGGAGGGAGAACCATTTTCCTCCACGTGAGGGCATACAGGGTGTGAAGTGCTGTTAAGACTTTCTCTACCTCAGGGGAAAGCTAAAAGGGATTGGTTGGACCTCAGCACACCTTTTTTAAAATGTAAAAGCATTAGGATAGGCACTATTGTAGAAAGAGGTTTTAAGTTTCTGCTTTTAGAGATTGTCAATGAAAACATTCAGTTAATCAACAGCTATTCACTGAGGCTTATTTTGTTTTCATGTTCAGAGTTTTCACATCTGCTGTCATATGGCTACACCAGGACATTGAGGGCACAAGGAAGTTCTTATTCTGCATCATTTAGACTTCACTTGTCTGAAGGCGAGATGCTGCACCCAGTCTGCAGAGCCAGGAGACAGCTGACTGGTAAAGAATGTGGCCTCTGTAGTCACATTGCCTGGCTTTGAGTCCCGGTTCTCTTGCTCGCAAGCTGTGGGACTTTAGTAAGTCATTGAATCTCTCTGTGCCTCAGTTTCCTCATCTGTAATATGGGGGACATAATATCTCCCTCATGGGGTTGAGGTAAAATTCTTAGAACAGTGTCTGACACATTGTAGCTCAGGAGCTGTGAGTGGAGGAGGCTGAGACTAAGAATGATTCTACTTTTTATTTAATGTGAGATGTGACTGAACCATATAAAATTAAAGTGACTCATTAAAAAGTGCTACAGCAGCCGTGAATTTTATTCCACCCCAACACTTAGGTGTAAGATATTTCTTTTACTGGCATACCTCGATTTTTGCACTTCACTTTTTTATACTTCTCAGATACTGCATTTTGCTTTTTTTTTTTTTTTTTTTTTAACAAATTGAAGCTTTGTGACATCCTTGTGTTGAATAAGTCTATAGGCACTATTTTTCCAACAGCATGAGTTCGCTTTTTGTCTTTAGGTCACATTTTGGTAATTCTTGCAGCATTTCAAGTGTTTGTATTGTTATGTATCTGCTATGATGATTTGTGACCCCCACTCTTTCATGTTACTATTGTATTTGTTTTAGGATGCCATGAACTGCACCCATAAAAGTTGGCGAACTTAATGCATCAATGTTGTATACGTTCTGACTGCTTTACTGACTGGCCATTTCCCCATCTTCTCCTTCTCTTCAGACCTCCGTGTTTCCTGAGATACAACAATATTGAAATCGGCTCAGTTAATGACTATAATGGCCTATATGTGTTCAAGTGAAAGGAAGAGCCACACATCTGTCACTTTAAATCAAAAGCTACATATGATTAAACTTACTGAGGAAGGCATATCAAAAGCTGAGATAGGCTGAAAGCTAGTCTTCTTATGCCAACAGTTAACCAAGTTATGAATGTAAAGGAATAGATCTTAAAGGAAATTAATAGTGCTACTCCAGTGAACAAACAAGTGATAAGAGAGCAAAACAGTCTTATTGCTGGTACGGAGAAAGTTTTAGTGGTCTGGATAGAAGATCAAATCAGCCACAGCATACCTGTAGGTCTATACTTAACACAGGGCAAGATGCTAACTCTGCTCAGTCTTTTGAAGGGAGAGTGGGGTGAGGATGCTACACAAGAAAAGTTGAAAACTAGGAGAGATTGGTATATGATATTTGAGAAAAGGAGATGAAGCAGCAAGTGCTGATATAGAAGCTGCAGCAAAATATCCAGAATATCTAGTTAAGATCATTGATGAAGGTGGCTAAACAACAGATTTTCCATGTAGACAAAATGCCCTTCTACCAGAGGATGAAGCCATATAGGATTTTTATAACAAGAGAGGGGAAGAAGGCAATGCCTAGCTTCAAAAATTCAAAGGACAGGCTGAATCTTATTAGGGGCTAATGCAGTCAGTGACTTTAAGTTGAAGCAAATGCTCACTGATTATTTTAAAAATCCTAGGACCTTTAAAAATTATGCTATATCTACTCTGCCTATGCTCTAGAAATGGAACTACAAAGCCTGGATAAAAGTCCATCTGTTTATAGTATGATTTACTGAATATTTTAAGGCTATTATTAAGATCTACTGCTCAGAAGAAGAGACTCCTTTCAAAATACTACTGCTCATTGACAATGTACCTGGTTGCCCAAGAGCTCTGATGGAAGGGTACAGGGCAGTAATATTTTCAGGCCTGCTAATGCAACATACATTCTACAGCCCATGGATCAGGAAGTAATATTGACTTTTAAGTCTTATTATTTACGACATACATTTTGTAAGGCTATAACTGTCATACATTGTGATTTATCTGATAGATCTGGGCAAAGTAAATGGAAAACCTTCTGGAAAGGATTTAATATTCTAGATGTCATTAAGAACATTTGTGATACGTGGAAGGAGGTCAAAATATCAACATTAAGAAAAGTACAGAAGAAGTTGATTCCAGCCCTCATGGATGACTTTTAAGGAGTTCATGACTCTGGTAGAGGAAATAACTGCAGATGTGGTGGAAATAGCAAGATAATTAGAATTAGAAGTAGAGCCTGAAGATTTGATTGAATTGGTGCAATCTTATGATAAAACATTAATAAATGAGGAGCTGCTTCTTATGGATGAGAAAGAAAATGGTTTCTTGAGACAGAATCTATTTCTGGTGACAGCGCTATGAACATTGCTGGAAATAACAAAGGATTTAGAATATTTTATAAACTTAGTTGGCAAAGCAGCAGCAGGGTTTGAAAGGATTGGCTTAAATTTTGAAAGAAGTTTTACTATGGGTAAAATGCTATCAAACTGTAAAGTATACTACAGAGAAATATTTCCTGAAAGAAAAAGTCAATCAATGTGGCAAGTTTCATTGTTGTTTTAATCTAAGAAATTGCCACAGCCCCCTGAATCTTCAGCAACCACCAAAATGATCAGTCATCAGCTATCAATATGTAGGCAAGACAATCTGCCAGCAAAAAGATTACAATGCACTGAAGGCTCATGATTTTTTAGCGACAAAGTTTTTTTAATTAATGTGTGTACTTACTAGACTACAGTATAGTGTAAATATAACTTAAGTATGTACTGGAAAACCAAAACATTCATGCGACTTGTTTTATTGCAGTATTTACTTTATTAGGTGATCTGGAACAGAACCCACAGTATCTTCAAGGTATGTGTATACTTCTCTAAATCAAATTTAATCTGATCCAAGCCTTCATCTCATTATATTGGCTGAAAGTTCAATTTCAATAATTACTGGAGTTTTTTTCCATTTCTGGATTGGGCAAAGGTGCTATTTAGGGTAGATGGGTGGAAGGCGGATCTTGATGTTTTTGGTTCAAATGGATTTCTGCCCAAGCTCACATCAGCCCTTGAGTGGGAGGGGATCTTCTACTTTTGTTTCAAGCTTCAGCCTGTATCTTCGTGAGGCTGGGTGCCCAGGCACTTAGTGTTCAGTCTCCCTACATACAGAATGCTGTTGTTCCTTTCAGAAGTCTGCCATCTCGTCCTTTTGTAGAACTTCCTTGTAGAACCCACAGATCTCAGTCCCTATTGTAGTCTTGGGAGAAGCTTTCCCTCGATATATTCACCTTATTTACCTTTCTTCTTACCCCAAAGACCAGCATAACTCCCCAGATGAGTTTAGGCTTTTAGGAAGAAAGAATCCACAAAAATGCATAATCTTTAGGCAAATTCTTCTTTGGCCATACAACATGAACTCCTCTAAGAAGAAAACCTAAAGACCTGGTGACCACCTTGGAGCCAGGAAGCAAAATGACAGGAGAAATAAGACACATATTAATCTCTCACCATCTTGGTTCAACACAGGTTTCAGAATGTAGAACATGGGAGTTTTCTCTGAAGTTCGTGCTGACACTTCTTTCACACTTTTAAAAGTCATCTTTTCAGTCACTCACTGAAATCCAGTCATGTTAATTGGCAGTCTACACAGTTTTAGTAATTTCTGGCCTATCTTACAGCCCATATATGTCTTTCATTGGCACATGCAGTATGGTTCTTCCCACAACAGAGATCTCAAATGATGGAGCTGCAATGCACACCAGCACAGATCTTGAGGGGCCCAAACACACCAAGATAATAATATGTTAATTATATTTGGTCTGGATTTTAGAATAGATTTTTTGATTCATAGAATTGAAATAAGCCAATTACCTTTACTTCTGTAAAAATACTATGGAATGGATTTTTAAAAGTATAGTGAAGCAGGCTTTGGTCATTCATGACTTTGAAATCTCTGCCTGACCTTGAAGAAATTACTGAGAGTCTGCCACTTCTCTATTGCAGGCTCGTTGGTCTCTTCCTCTTCTCTTTTACTCTCTATTTATTATTATTTCTTTCTCTTTTTCTCCTATGCTCTTCCTCATTGCTTACTCTTTCTATTTCCCCTATCTCCTTTCCCTGATTTTTTTTTTTAAATCATAGAATAGTCATTTTGTAGCCCCATCAAGAACATTCAGGACTAAAAAGACAATTTCTATGTTAAGGTATTTTCTTTTTTTTTTAAACTGAAGAGCTTCTTTATCTTCCCATTAACAGAATCTAGATATGCTAATACTTTTATCTATATATACAAATGGTGTTTGTTATTATTTTTTTTCCACCTCAAGAAACTAAGCTATAATTTAGGGAAGCAACATAATCTCAGTAAATATCATTCCTAGAGTTCACATCAGAAAAAAATCAGGTCAATTTTCTCTACGCTAGTTCTTATGTTTCTAAACTGATATTCCCTTGGATCTTTTTAAGACCAACTGGTGGTATTGAGCTCAGGACTTTAATTGTGAAAATCCAGAGATTTTTGTTTTCATTAAGAAGCTGTAAAAAAAAGATGTCCCATCCTGTTTCCATTTCTGCAGCAGCATTTTTCTAAAAGTGGTTAGTGTTAGTTATCATTGCTCCGTATCTTGCTCTGTCTCCTGCCCTCTCTCCTTGTCTTTCTCTCTCTTTGTGGATATGTGTGCAAAGATCAGACTCCAAAATCAAAAGAATAAAGTTTTCCAAGTGGTTCAAGTCAATTCAAAAACTGCAAAGAGGATAAAAATAGTTCCTAGTCTCTAGAACAATGTTCAGCAAACTATGGCCCATGGGCCAAATATGGCTCGCTGCATGTAAATACAGTTTTATTGGAACATAGCCATGTTTGTTTCCATATTGTCTATGACTGCTTTTGCACTTCAATGACAGGGTCCAATAGTTGCTACAGAAATGGTATTGCCTGAGAAACCTAAAATATTTACTCTCTGGCTCATTATAGAAAACATTTACTTACTCTTGCTATAAAAGCTTACATTTAGTGTGGGAGTGCTGTGCAGAGTAATGGGCAAGGAGACATAGATGCCTGTTTGCTCACCTTTATTATGTTATGCTGGATAAGGAGGCAAAGTTATTTGTGTTTCCATTGTATTTTGTATATATTTCTTTTAAAGCACTTGCCACCAGGCAATTGCAGTTATTATTTCTAAATACTTGTCTCCCCTAGTATTTAACTGTGTTTCTTTTAAAAACACTTATTGAAGACCTACTTTGTGCCAGGTATGGAAGATATGGTAACAAACAATAACAGCAAAATATTGACTCTCTTTCATGGGATTTCCAATCAAGGCCAACTGTTGCAAATCCAAATGTTTTCAGGGAACAGGTTGGTAATGTAAATGAGTGAAGCAGCACAGGTATAGGCCACTTTCTTTGACTATTAAGTGTGTAGAAACAACTTTCACTTCCACGGAGTTTGTGCTATTTCTTGGTTTTATTGAAACATGAGTTTCTCTTAGATTATCCTTCAGTTTTCCAATTATGATAGAGACATCTTTGAGATATATTTCTCTTCTATGAGAAAATAATGTGTGATGGCTGAGGGGGGCTGACACTTGGCTTTTATGTCAGGAAAACAATAAGGAATGATGGGGACTATGACACACTGGAGACCACTCACTTCTTCAAAGGGAACTCCAGCTACTCAACTCCAGAGTATTATTGTCATATAGGAATGGTAAATCCTTCTTCTTCCTCCCCTTCCTCCTCTTCCTCCAGCTTTTCATCTTCTGCTTGTCCTTTTTCTTCTCCATCTCCTTCTTTTGAGGGGACAGAGACAAGCTGAAGAGCTAATCTGAATTTTATGTGAACTTCTAATTTTTAAATGTTGACTAAATTTATAAAATACTGGGCAGGCCAAACTCAGTATATGTGCTGGTCAGATTTTGTTCACAGTCCATCACTTTGTGTTCCCTGTGTGAGAACAGTTTAAGGTCCTTGGGAACAAATACCTTGGTGTAAAAATGACAATATTCTCAGTGATTCTTTAATTGTGTGTTATTAGTTGTGTTAGTCCATTCTCATGCTGCTAATAAAGACATACCCCAGACTGGGTAATTTATAAAGGAAAGAGATTTAATGGACTCACAGTTCCACATGGCTGGGGAGGCCTCACTGTCACAGTGGAAGGTGAAGAAAGAGCAAAGGGATGTCTTACATGGCATCAGGCAAAAGGGAATGTGCAGGGGAATTTCCTTTATGAAACCATCAGATCTCATGAGGCTTATTCACTATCACAAGAATAGCACTGATAAAGCCCATCCCCACGATTCAATTACCTCACACCGGTCTCTCCCACCACACGTGGGGATTATTATAATTCAAGGTGATACTTAGATGGGGACACAGATACAAACCATGTCATTTTGCCCCTAGGCCCTCCCAAATCTCATGTCCTCACATTTCAAAACCAATCATGCTTTCCCAATTACATTAGTAAATTTGCACACTGCTGATAAAGACATACCTGAGAGCAGGTAATTTATAAAGAAAAAGGTTTAATGGACTCACAGTTCCATGTGGCTAGGGAGGCCTCGCAATCATGGCAGAAGGCAAAAGACACATCTTACATGGCAACAGACAAGAGAAAAAATGAGAGCTTGTGTAGGAAACTCCACTTTGTAAAACCATCAGATCTCATGAGACTTATTCACTATCATGAGAACAGCATGAGAACAGTGGAAAGACCCCCTGCTCCCATGATTCAATTTACCTCCCACTGGGTCCCTCCCATGGCACATGGGAATTGAGGGAGCTACAATTCAAGATGAGATTTGGGTGGGGACACAGTCAAACAATATTATTCTGCCCCTTGTCCCTCCCAAATCTCATGTTCTTATATTTCAAAACTAATAACGCCTTCCCAAGAGTCCCTCAAAGCCTTAACTCATTTCAGCATTAACTCAAAAGTCCACAGTCCAAAGAGTCTCGTCTGAGACAAGGCAAGTTTCTTCCACCTAAGGGCCTGTAAAATCAAAAGCAGGTTAGTTACTATCTAGATACAGTGGGGGTCCAGGCAATGGGTAAATATACCTGTTCCAAATGGGAGAAATTGACCAAAATGAAGGGACTGCAGGCCCCATGAAAGTCTGAAATCCAGCAGGGCAGCCAAATCTTAAAGCTCTGAGATGAACTCCTTTGACTGCATGTCTCACATCCAGGTCACACTGATGCAAGAGGTGGGCTCTCATGGCCTTGGGCAGCTTCACCCTTATGGCTTTTCAGGGTACAGCTCCCCTCCAGGCTGCTTTCCTGGGCTGGTATTGAGTGTTTGTGGCTTTTCCAGGTGCACAGTCAAAGCTGTTGGTGGATCTACCTTTCTGGGGTCTGGAGAATCGTGGCCCTCTTCTCACAGCTCCACTAGGCAGTGTCCCAGTGAGGACTCTGTGTGCGGGCTCCAACCACACATTTCCCTTCTGCACTGCCCTAGCAGAGGTTCTCCATGAGAGCCTCATCACTGCAGCAAACGTCTGCCTGGACATCCAGGTGTTTCCATACATCCTCTGAAATCTAGACAGAGGTTCCCAAACCTCAATTCTTGACTTCTGTGCACCTGCAAGTTCAACACCATGTGGAAGCTGCCAAGGCTTGGGCTTACACTTTCTGAAGCCATGGCCTGAGCTGTGCCTTGGCCCCTTTTAGCCATGGCTGGAGCAGCTGGGATGCAGGGCACCAAGTCCCTGTGCTGCACAGAGCAGAGGGGCCCTGGGCCTGGCCCTTGAAACCATTTTTTCCTCCTAGACCTCCAGGCCTGTGATGGGAGGAGCTGCAAGAAAGTCCTCTGACATGCCCTGGAGACATTTTCTCCATTGTCTTGGTGATTAACATTTGGCTCCTCGTGACTTGTGCAAATTTCTGCAGCCCGCTTGAATTTCTCCTCAGAAAATGGATTTTTCTTTTCCATGGCATTGTCAGTCTACAAATTTTCCGAACTTTTATGCTCTGCTTTCCTTTTAAACATAAGTTCCAGTTCCAAACCCATATCTTTGTGAATACATCAAACTGAATGCTTTTAACAGCACCTCTTGAACACTTTACTACTTAGAAATTTCTTTCACCAGATGGCCTAAATCATCTCTCTCAAGTTCAAAGTCCCAAAAATCTCTAGGGCAGGAGCAAAATGCCTCCAATCTCTTTGCTAAAACATAACACTAGTCACCTTTGCTCCAGTTCCCAGCAAATTCCTCATCTCCATCTGAGACCACCTCATTGTCCATATCACTATCAGCATTTTGGTCAAAACCATTCAACAAGTCTCTAGCAAGTTCCAAACTTCCCCACATTTTCCTGTCTTCTGAGCCCTCCAAACTGTTCCAACCTCTGCCTGTTACCCAGTTCGAAAGTCGCTTCCACATTTTCAGGTATCTTTACAGCAACACCTCACTCTACTGGTACCAATTTACTGTATTAGTCCATTCTCATGCTGCTAATAAAGACATACATGAGACTTGGTAATTTATAAAGGAAAGAGGTTTAATGGACCTACAGTTCCACATGGCTGGGGAGGCTTCACAATCATGGTGGAAGGTGAGGGAGGAGCAGAGGCACTTCTTACATGGCAGCAGGCAAGAAAACATGTGCAGGGGAACTCCCTTTATAAAACCATCAGATCTCATGAGGCTTATTCACTATCATGAGAACAGCATGGGAAAAACATGCCCCCACGATTCAATTACCTCCCACTGGGTCCCTCCCACCACACTTGGGGATTATTATAATTCAAGGTGACATTTGGGTGGGAACACAGAGCCAAACCGTATCATTAGTATTTCTATTTTACAAATAAAACTGATGTTCAGATAGAAGTAACTGGTCTGAAGTCCTGAAAAATGCCTCCCTCTCTCTCCAAGAAAATACTGCCAAAAACACAGGACATTTGTAATAATTTAAAGGGACAATATATGTGAAAATTATTTTGTAAACTATAAAGCATTGTGTTTTATGTGAAATATATGTGAAAGTTATTTTGTTAACTGTAAAGCTTGTGCTTATATTGGTACATATTGGTGCTTATATTAGTATATAAAGTGATAAAAGAAAGCTTCCACATGATCTATAAGAGTGAGGGAGAGAGGGATTTATTTGCTGCCAGAGACTTTGATGTGGACTTCCACAGAAGGCTGGGACTTTGAACATGTGGAAAAAGAGCATGTCCCAGGCAGAGGGAACTGCCTGAACAAAGGCCAGAGCATTCTCTCCTAAAAGATTTCTGGGAAGCCCATTGAAGCAAAGGCGTTTGAGAAATGCTGGCCTAGAAATAAGTAGCTCTAACTTCCCTTGGGGAACTGAGTATAATTGTATGATGGAAACACAGTTGTGCCTACTGAACACATGTTTGGAGAGTTGGAAAACTGCCAAATTGCAGATGGGCTGAAGGGCAAGTCTGGAGAATCTGAACTTTATTCTGTAGGAAACAGGCATTAGTAGGGGTTTTAGGCAGGCAAGAGATATCTTTATACTTGAGTTTAAGGGGAAAATACACTCCTTTAACAGGCATAGGCATGATGGATAGCTTTGGGGAATTGACTGGAGGCTGGGAAACAGGTTTGTTCATCTAGGAAGACAGCCAACAAGTACAAATGAAGGGTAGGATTGGGAAACGTTTTCCATAGTCATTCTCATATCTTTGATAAAGGTGGATTTTAATAAGGAGATATTTAGATCTGGCCTATAGATCCATTCCAGAGAACTTAAAGAATTTTTACATCACTAAACTTGATCCTTCTGTCACCAGCAGTTTAGAGACATGAAAGCACCGGAGAGAATGATATACATTCATTTTTATTTAGAAAAATTTAAGTATGTGATGAAAAATCCATTTGGTGGTACCTGATGTTCTGATTTGTCCACAGTCACACTGGGTTTATATGCTGGATCTGCAATAAGGATATGTTCTTCTAGGCTGTTGGTAGGAAGCTTCTAATACCTCCCTTCTCTTTTTTTTAGTGGCAGTGTTTAGACTTTACTCCATTTACTTGCCTCAGAATATTATCCAGTTTAGCAACTCATACCAACTTGTTCTCTTGTCATTATTTCTAGATTTCTTAGGCAGATTGTTTTTTTCTTCTCCCTTGTAGAATTCTTTATCTAACAGGTAATAACTCAAATGCTTCTGTCAAAGGCTGGTTTTCCAGGCCTGTTGGAGACAGACCACTTGGATAAGAAACAGTCAAGAGACTTTATCATCTGTTTCTCCCATGTCCAAGTGAGTATTCTGTATCCACAGATGTTTTAATAGTATAGGTGTCTGATATCTCTTTGTAAGTCTCTAATTTCTACTTTAGGTTGTAAATAGCCATCTCAAGAGAAAACTAGAGAAAAAAATCTGAGTAGATGGAGTTTATGCAGATTGATTCAGATTAGCATTATTCATTAACCTCGGCAGTTTGTGCTGGTTAGTAATCGCCAACACACCACACTTTGGAAGGTGACTTAGGTGGTGTAAGTGTCCCTTCAAAGATGTTCTTGCTATTTCATTTAAAAGGCAATGAATTAGCACTGGACATCTGCCATCTATAATTTCTAACTAGTAGAAGTGCTCTTCTATATAACATATTAGATTTTAGTGCTGAGAAAATTTCACCATCAAATAATATTTTGTTTCTCTAGTGGGAAAAATAATTGAAGACCAGAATAATGTCAGGAGTGATAATAAAATTTACATATGATTTTTGGACACAAATTGTTTACAGTTTATTTTTAAAGCACCAAGTAAATACATATTTAGATCAGGAAATATATATTGCTGATGTGACATTATTTTAAACAGACTCAATTTTTATGGTCTGGAGTGTGATAGCTCAAATTCTGGAGACAGACAGACCTGGGTTCCATCTTAGTTCAGTCTCCTGTTAGGCGTGACATGGATAAATTACTTAACCTCTATGAACTTCAATTTCCTCAGTGCAAAATGAGGATAATAACAGCTACTTTATAGAGTGGTTCTGAGGATTAAGTAGACAGTGCTTAGAAAGCACTTAGCAGAGTACATAGTACAGGGTAGGCCCTTCTTAAATGGTAGCTATAATTATTATTGAATCAGATCCTTCCAAAAATTAATCTATTCCTTGATTTTAATTTTGACATATAATTTTGAAATAAATTCTTTCAGGCATTTCTTTGTAGAGTTTGAAATACGAATGAATGGTTTTAGAATCTATGATCTGCCATTTACTTAACTGTGTGACTGTGGACAAATCATTCATTCATTCATCTATTCATGCATTTATTCAATGTAACTTGGTGCCATTATATGCTAAGTTTTAGGCATTGGAGCTAAAGAGGTGAAGAAGAAAGACAAGTTCTTTATCCTTATAACTGACATTCTAATATCACATGTTGACTACCAAAAATGGAATGAAATAAAACATGAAATGATAATAAAAAAGAAAATAATTTAAAATGGTTTTATAAGGAGTATAAAAATAGACTATTATTTTGGAAGGTAATTGGGAGGGGCAGATAGATAGTGTGGCCAGGTCCAAGAAGATGTATTTCATTTAGAACTTAAATCACAAAACAGTTGAACACGCAATGATCCGTGAGAACATTCCAGATAGAGAGAACTGTATGTGCCAAAGCCCTGAGAGGGTAATAGCCTTGGTGGGGAGGGACAGGAAGAGGCCTCGTGCAGCTGGAATGCAGTGTGTGAAGGGGAAATGGTGGGTGATGAGAATAAAAAGGCAGATAGGGCCAGATGAGGAAGGCCTGGTATATTATGGTAAAGAGTTTGGATCTAATGTTAAGATGAATAGGAAGCCATTGGAGAATTTTAATCAGGAGGAAGGCATGTTCTGATTTTCATTATTTAACCTTTTCCTGGGTTCTGTTTCTTATGTATAAAATGTAGACAATAATAGTAGTTACCTGATAGGATGTTGGGGCATTAAATGAGATATTGTGGGTAAAGTAATGGCATATATAACCACAAAATAAACATTAGTTTTTTTTTTAAATGTATTATTACAGCTGCTATGGAATGAACTGGGTGCCTCCAGAATTCCCAACTGAAGCCCTAACTTGCAGTGTGACTGTATTTGGAAATAGGACCTGCAGGAAGTAATTAAGCCTAAGTGAGGTCATAAGGGTAGGGCCCTAATCCGATAAGTCTGGTGCCTTATGAGAAGAGGAAGAGACACCAGAGCTGTCTTTCTACCATGTGAGGACACAGTGAGGCTTGTTGGTGTTGATTACATGGATATGTTTGATTTGTGATAATCCATTAAGCTATGCAGTTATGTTTTGTGCACTTTTTTGTATAATGTTTTACCACAACAAAAATGCAAATTCAGGAAATGAAAAAATTAGATAAAAAATAGACTACAACGTAGATTAAATACAGAGCTTAAGATAGTTTATCTCAAATGTATAAGGAGCATGAATTCTTTGCAGAACTAAGAAGCAGTATTAGATCCTTGTGCTCGTGTCAGTGACCATGCCCATGGAAGGCCTGGGTATGGGCTTATTGTCCATGATCTATAAGTAGGATTGGCTTCAGCTGGGCAGGAGAGAACAGGGCGGGGCTTTCACATAGGCGCACTGTGAGGTAAGCCGGCACGGGGCTAGCTGGTATCTGGGAGGCCTGGCAGTGGTCTGTAGACAGATGTCCTGGCTAGTGGGTTAGGGCTCTCAAACTGGCAGCAGGCAGGCAGTGAGTGTCCAAACCGGCAGGTGGTCAGTGCGGGGAGTCCTTACAGCACGTAGTTCTGATCATGCCATGATAATAGGGTTCAGGGACCGGCCTTCACATCATGACAGAGTTGGAGGAAAAAGATTGAATTAAAGTCTCAGAGAAAGAGAGTACAAGGGAGAAAATAAGGCAGCGACTTAGTTCTTGAAAGTGGGGTACAATGCGGAGGTTTGGTCGTAAGAGTCTCGGAGCCTGAAGCTATTTTGAGCCTACAGGTGGGAGTTAAGTGTTTGCAGCTGTACAGCTTGCAGGCTAGGAGAGGGAACCAGACTGCTATACAATTTATAGTACCTAGGAAAAAATAATAGCAACATAAAATGTTAGTACCAGAAGGGACCTTAAAACTCATCTAACTCAATTCCTAATATTATTGAATATATACCACCTGTATGAAACACCACTGGTTGCTTTCAATAAGCTAATCTGTCTGATCCTCCTAACCACCCTGTGAATGAAATAGTTACTATTTTTCTTACAGATGGATCAGAGAAGTTAAGTAACTTCCTCTGTGTCACACAGCCCAGTCAATACGTTTGCTGAAATCTGTACTGTTTTAAAGCCCTGTGCTCGTTGTACTTCATTGCATACCAAGTTATGGCACAGTGGGCTCTGTAATTAAGCCTCCTCGACTTCTAGGTTTATTCCATATACAACACAACAGAAAGGACTAATTGTACTTACATGTATTGACTGAAAAGGAGAGGATCTAAGATTTCAATATCTCTTCTATCTCATTTGAGCTAAAAACATGGATTAACTGATTATTTACACTGTAAGCATTGGGTTCCTGTGTCTGAAGGTTGTTGAAAATCTGATTTGTGCCTGAAATGGCCTCAAACACAGAGAAATGGTTGAATGGATCAAATTGTATTATAGGGTTCCAGCTGAATTTTTCTATGTACAGCCTCAGTTTAGGAAAACCAGAGCATGCTAAAGTAAAAAAAAAAAGAAAAATAGGAAAAAAAACCCAAATAGGAAACTTCTAGCCAACTGTTCTGAAGCTCTTTCTGGTGAGAAGTGAGCTGATGGAGTGGAGAGAGGCTAATGACACCCTTGCAGCCTACTATCAGAGACCTATTAGCCCTGCGGCAGGATTGGGGAAGACAATGGAAGCACTCTGCAGGGATAGAAGAGGAGAAATTTCCAAAGCCACCTGAAACGCTAAATAATTATAGAGAGTCACCTGAAATTTAGCCAGAAACACAGCATGGACAAGTCACTTAACACCTTTATTCATCCTGTCTGAATTGCAGATAAAAGCTTTTGATCTACTTACCTTATAGAGACATAAGAATACATGTAATTTCTGTTGTAAGATTCTTCCAATTATTTCACAAAGAGTACTATCTAAAGACAACGTGTTGTTATTACCGTTTCTTTTTGCTTTGTGTCTAGGGAGATTTTGAAAGATGCTATAAATGAGTCAGATGCGTGTCATGGATAATATCTCCATCCCCCAGGAGTTTGAAATCTGTGGATGGCAAGCTATTTTTATCCCCAGCACCTAAATGTAGAAATGCAAATAAACACATATTGATATGTACATAATATATAGAGAAGATGCCATTGTCATAGTTATATTGTGTTAATCATCTTCATGTTAGTCAAATGAGTCTTCTCTCTATATATCTTGCTATATGCGTTGCTCCTTTTTTCCTTCCTGCTAGTGCTCATTCTGCATTCCTTGTCAGAAATGTCTGCATTTATTGAGATGTTATTTCACTTTCAAGTCCCTTTTCTAATCTTAACTTTTCCTTGATCTTGTCAGCTTTCCCTGATCTTTTTTTTCTTGAGTTATTATTGTAGTTATCTACAGAATATAGCTATTAATTATTTTCTAGTTGTTCCACATATCCTATTTGGCACAATTTTCAGCCTCTATGGGAACTTTTATTTTATTTTATTTTTTGTTTTATTTATTTATTTTTATTAGAAAAAATCACGATCGTATTTAAAAAGACCACATGATAACAAAACTCAGTAATACGTCCTACTATTTTCTTTTTTTCCCTAATAGGCCATTTTTTGTTCCATAGGTTTTTGGGGAACAGGTGGTATTCAGTTACATGAGTACATTCTTTTATTATTATTATTATTATACCTTAAGTTCTAGGGTACATGTGCTCAGTGTGCAGGTTTGCTACATATGTAACAACCTGTGCCATGTGCCATGTTGGTGTGCTGCACCCATTAACTCGTCATTTACATTAGGTATTCCTCTTAATGCTATCCCTCCCCCCACCCCCCACCCAATGACAGGCCCCATGTGTGCTGTTCCTCACCCTGTGTCCAAGTGTTCTCACTGTTCAATTACCACCTATGAATGAGAACATGCGGTGTTTGGTTTTCTGTCCTTGTGATAATTTGCTCAGAATGATGGTTTCTGGCTTCATCCGTGTCCCTACAAAGGACATGAACTCATCCTTTTTTATGGCTGCATAGTATTCCATGGTGTATATGTGCCACATTTTCTTAAACCAGTCTATCATTGATGGACATTTGGGTTGGTTCCAAGTCTTTGCTATTGTGAATAGTGCCGCAATAAACATACGTGTGCATGTGTCTTTATAGTAGCATGATATATAATCCTTTGGGTATATGCCCAGTAATGGGATTGCTGGGTCAAATGGTATTTCTAGTTCTAGATCCTTGAGGAATTGCCACATTGTCTTTCACAATGATTGAACTAGTTTACAGTCCCACCAACAGTGTAAAAGTGTTCCTATTTCTCCACATCCTCTCCAGCACCTGTTGTTTCCTGACTTTTTAATGATCACCATTCTAACTGGTGTGAGATGGTATCTCATTGTGGTTTTGATTTACATTTCTCTGATGACCAGTGATGATGAGCATTTTTTCATGTGTCTGTTGGCTGTGTAAATGTCTTCTTTTGAGAAATGTCTGTTCATATCCTTCACCCACTTTTTGATGGGGTTGTTTGATTTTTTCTTGTATATTTGTTTAAGTTCTTTGTAGATTCTGGATATTAGCCCTTTGTCAGATGGGTAGATTGCAAAAATTTTCTCCCGTTCTGTAGGTTGCCTGAGGAACTTCATTTTATACATTTTATACATTGATTTTAGTATCCCATTATGCCATGCACAGTTCCAGGCACATAAAAGTGCTTCACAAATGGTCATTTGTTTCTCCCTCCTCACTGAAGGTCTACTTCTTTTCCTTCCTTCCTTCCTTCCTTCCTTCCTTCCTTCCTTCTTTCCTTCCTTCCTTCCTTGCATTAATTTTCCAAGCTGAAACATGAAAATTTTTATCTTTCAGAATTTTTCTATGTGTTGGCAAATATTCGAATGCTCTTAAACATTTGGAAATTTGAAAGTGTCTGTTTGGTATAATATTGAAAAATATGCAGACATTCCATTTCAGTCCAGTGTTGGGACAAGTATTATAACCTAACAAAATGCCCCAGACGGAAGAAACATGTGGTTCTCTCAGTCTAGATTTCATTTTATAAAGTGAAGTAGGCCAGGTGCTGTGGCTCACGCCTATAATCTCAATACTTTGGGAGGCCAAGGCAGGAGGATTGCTTGAGTTCAGGAGTTCAAGACCAGTTTTGGCAACATAGCAAGACTTTTAAAAAAACGTATTTAAAAGTAGAAAAGAAATTAGCCAGGTGCGATGGTATGCACTTGTAGTCCCAGCTACTTGGGAGGCTGAGGCAGGAGGATAGCTTGAGCCTACAGATCAAGATGGCAGTTAGCTATGACTGCGCCACTGCACAGTCTGGGTGACAGAGCGAGACACTGCCTCAAAAATAAATAAATAAATAAATAAAATTTAAAAATAAGCAAATAAAGTAAATATACTTATATATGGAAAAATATTAATGACTATGGCATGAAAAATAGACTGTGCACACTTGATAAAGAATTATTGGCCAGGCGCGGTGGCTCATGCCTGTAATCCCAGCACTTTGGGAGGCTGAGGCGGGTGGATCATTTGAGGCTAGGAGTTTGAGACCAGCCTGGCCAACGTGGTGAAACCCCGTCTCTACTAAAAATACAACAATTAGCTGGGCATGGTGGTACATGCCTGTAATCCCAGCTACTCGGGATGTGTGCCACTGCACTGCAGCCTGGGCGACAGAGTGAGGCTCCATCTCAAAAAAACAAAAACAAAAACAAAAAAAGAATTATTGATGGGGAGGGAATGAGGAGATGTTGAGATGTTGGTTAAAGGTTATAAAGTTTTACTCTAGATAAGATAAATAAGTTCTGAAAATGAATTGTACATCATGGTGACTATAGTTAATAGTAATGTACTGTCTACTTGAAAATTCCTAAGACAGTAGATCTGAAACGTCCTCATTATAAAAAAGATAAATATATGAAATGATAGATATGTTAATTTGATTTAATTATTTCATAATGTACACATATCAGAACATTCATTGTACACCACAAATATATACAGTTTCATATTTTTTAATTATACCTTGAGAAAGCTGGGAGTAAAAAGAACTATTGATACCCAGACTAGGGTCTACAGCCAATATGGGGTGGTAGGGACTGTAGTTATTTATCACCATATGATAACATAGGGACGGTGTAGGCAGATTTTTCAAAATTTTAAGAAAATCCAGAAATTGTCATTTTTAATGTGCAATTTTTCAAATATTGGCAATAAATTAACAATCTTTTAAAACACATTAGTAGGGCAAATGAAACATGTCTGTGGACCAAATTCTGTTTATAGGTCCCAGTCTTTCAGGTAAGATATTGGTGAAAAATTTAGATTTTCATATACGTGCAGTGGGAAATAATTGAATAGTCTTAGCAGGAGTGATGTGATCTAATTAACATGTCCACAAGAACCTCCTTGCCACAGGGTGGAAAGTGGCTTCTTTGGAGAGCAAGAGTGGAAGACAGTGAGAAGGTAATTGCCGTGGTCCAATTGAGATGATGGGCTTTGGAATATGGAGGTGACAATGAAAGTAGAAGAATTGGAGTTCATTTTAGAGTTAAAAGGAAAGGATAGAATCAAGGACATCACACAAATTTCAGGCCAAAGCAATTGGATAGGTGCTGGTGCCATCTACTGAGATGGTGAAAAGAGAAAAGTAGTAAGTTTCAGATAGGATTTTGGGCAAGTTCTTTCTTGAATCTCTTACTTTGAATGTTTAATTCACTAATTTTTTCTTTTAAAATTGGTAGTATTTCTGTTTTGACCCCATAAAGATTGTGATTTTTATTTTTTGGTGGCTTGTCCCCCAAGAATCTGTTACATTTTTTATTTCCTTTTCAACCCAACTTTGTTTAGTAGAATATTTTTAGATATCTAAGAGGTTCTGGCTTTGTTATTGACTTCTTTTAATTGCACTGTGATTAGAAAATGGAGTTTATTCAAATTCTGCCTTTATAAACTTGTTGAGATATTCTTTGTTTCCAGTATTAAATTGGTTCTTTTGGGAAAAATATTGATTTATTCACTTTACCAAGGCTTCAATATTTTAGAAGGCCTATCAGAATTTTGTACTCAGATTGACTTCAAGAAAGAAGAATTATTCTGTTTAGAATAATTTGCCTGTTATTGGAAATATCTAATACAAAATCAATCTTCTGAGGAGGTAATGCCATACCATTTTTCACATATATTTTCAGGTTAACACAGTGAAAATTTGCTATAGAGCATTTATTTTAGATCAGACTTGGCCAAAAGGCAATTTCATTTTGGACTTTGTCCAAGGGAGTTTGACTGCTTCCAAGGGATTTAAGCAACTGAAGGCTAGAGTGTTACAGAGTCTCCAGGACAGTTTCTCCTAACACATTCCCAGCCCTTGCACAACCTGCCAGTCCAGGGGGTGGTGCTCTCTCCATCACAGATGCTCCCGTCTCAAGTGTGTACTTCCTTTGATTCCCTCAGATGCTCTCATCGCCTCTTTCTTTCACAAACCCTCATTTCTGTGAGTTGAAGAGCTGAATCTTATGCACATACATTTCTTGGTACTTCCCTCTCTAGTTCAATATTGTGCAGCTGCTCAGCAATGGAGTGATTGTCTTATTACTGACACTTTTTACTGGCTTTTTCAGCCTCCTTTCGCTTCTTTTTAGTAGTTGGTCAAGCAGAGCAAACTCTTGCCAAACTCCTATTTTTCATTATATTCCCTTGATTTATTTGTTAGTTTATTTTTTCAGTTTTATTTTCTCCTTTGGTTCCTATAAGGTGTTTATTTCACAAGCATAGGTAATTTTTAAAGCTCCTTATAATAAAATATTCTACTGTAAATCTGTTTATTTTGTACTGTTTTGGACTTCAATGTACACCTTTTTATATTCTCTTTGTGAATAGTTGAACTTCATTTGCAGTAGAAAGAAAATAATGAAAAGAGTCTAATGCAGTACCTTTATAGACGAAAGTTCACGTAGGAAGAGATTCTCTCTGATGCAGGTTCTGAAATATCACTGAGGAAAAGGTTATACTAAGGGTGAGGCAAGGTAAAGAATTCAATTCAAATTCTTTCCCAATTGTTAGCTAGTATTTTTAGTGTACATTGAAAATAAAGTAGTCTACCAGTTACTAAGTAGGCTTGAATACGTTATTTTAGGAAAAAAATTATATGGGATTTAAGTGCAAGCTCAGGAAGAGAGAGGCCTAGGCTAGCTTTCTCATCTTCTCTGGTCCCCATTTAGTTGCAGTTGCTTCTGAAAGAAGCAATCAGCAGTGGTTTATGATGCTCAGACATTTCTATGATGTGCACTCACTGAAAATCATTGATATTTCTGCTTTAACTAGATTTAGCTACTTTGGGTTGAAAGCTCTATGCTGCCTGAAATCCCATTTTACGAAACCTGCCAGTGAGTAAAACCACTGAGTCCTTCAGGAAAATTCCATTGCACAGTTAGAGGAAGCTGTTAATTACAGCTACAATCAGTGCAAAAACTCTACCTTAAAGGTGCAGGAATTCTGCCTGCTCCAGCTGGTCTTTGTATCCAGCCCATGTGGCTCCATTCAAGTGGCATCATGTGGCTTAGACTCTTTTGATGTATTTCCTGGGAACCCATGATTATTGTGTCCCTGCAAAATGCTTTGAGAGCAAGGCCACGGATCTTTCAGGCATCTCTTCTCTTTTCCATTTCTGAGATTCCAGACCTCCCCATTCTGCATCCATCCTCCCTACCCCTAGCTTTAGCAAACAGCTAATTCTTAAAAAATAAGTCTAAACGAGCCCCACACTTGATTATTTGTGGAACTGGCCCCTTTGCACAGAAAATGTTACCTTGGGAACTGGGGTAAATTGTAGGCTTATGGATTATAAAGATTTTTTTTTTGCCTTAATGAAAATTTAAGTTGTTATGAATGGTTCATCATAACATATGCCAAGAAGAGCATGCCAGAAATAACAATCTGAAGGAACACACGGGATCTAACGCTTCCATACTTTTCCAAGAGTAAAAGAGATCATTGAAACAACACATGTCAGATGCTATTACTGTCATATTGTTGAGGCCATCTGTTAAAAACCAAGATCGGGACCTGCTGCATTCATTGAATATGGAGTTCTAGAAAGGACAATGTCACATAAAATTAAGTTGATTCTGTTAAGAGGAGTATATCTGAGGGATTAATTTTTTTCCTGAATGATTTGCCCATGTTGTTTGTGTAGATGTCCATATAAACACAGCAGCTTTTAAAAAAGAGCACTCAAATTTGCATCACTATGCTAATTATTCAGTTTTTGAAACACTAAATAGCAATAATAGTTTGTATATTTAGGTAGATATTTGGATGTATGCATGTAAAGATGCAGAATGTGGATATATACCTGACAAAGTTGGCACTTAGAATGCTTAAGGGCTTTCAGAACAAACCAAGAATGACTGTAAAAGAATATCTGATAGTTTATAGAAAAAAATGTGCTATTTCCTTTGATATTCTGATGAAGCCAGAAAGGAGAATTTAAGAGTGGTTTTTAATGAGAGGTTTGCTCACTTTTCAGCCATTCTTGCTTTTATATTGAAATATCAAGCTGCTTTTATTAAACAATAATTACATGGGCTTCCCAGTCTCCTAGAATGTTTCTTTGGGCAGTATTTCAAGTGTCCCTGCTAACATCCCATTTGTCTGTGTTCTGTGCTTTTTTACATTCTCTCCCAATACACTGTCTCCTCACACAAATAACAAAAGAGTATAGCTTCTTTTTCTAATTCTGTTTCTTAACTCTGATCAGTCTCTGTGGCTGGCATTCTTTAGTAAAAGCTTATTTACTGGATGCATTGGTTCTTAACCAGTGGCTGAATGCATTAGGCAAGTCATGGACAATCTTTCGATTTTAGTTTCCTCATCTATAAAACATTTGGAGTAAATGTAATGGTCACTAATATTATTTCCACCTCTATAAGTCTAGGATTCTAGGAAAAGCAAAGTCTTGCCTATGTCTATAAAGCAATATGAGATGCTATATTCATTTATCCCACCAGATAATATAAAGTTAATGATATATATAGCAAAATTGGCAAGAAAATCTAAGACTTAGAATAATCATGCTTGATATAAATCTTAACCATTGAAGATAAAGACATACTTTCCGAATATTTCTCTAATTTTTCTATAGATGTCTATATTTCCACTGAGAGTTTCTTCATCTTATTCCTTGTTTCACCACAAATTCATCTCTATCCTTCCTTCCTACCTTCCTTCCTTCCTTCCTTCCTTCTTTCCTTCCATCAATCCATCCATGCTTGCATTTATGAAGTTTCTTTCTAAGGTCATTAATGACTTTGATGGATGCAGCTGGTTTTTCACTTATTTTCTGTGTGTAAATGTCAAGGCTGTTCCCATGTTATCATAAGCCTAGGGAATTGTTTCCAGTTTTCTCATGCATAACAAATGGATGGGAGGGGAAAGGAGGTGGAGTGAGAACCAAATTGAAATGGATGCAGACCCAGATGATTAGAACTATAGGGCAACACCAAAGCAGTAGGGGTGGCTATGGGTGGAGACAGGAGGCTCACTTTAAGGGTTTGGGGTGGGATTTTATAGCTGAAATCCTGTAATTTATCACTCTCTTTCCTGGAACTTCCAAAATCGGGAGAACAGACACTGAGAACTAATTTTAAGCAGAAAATAACATCTGAGTAGTTGCCTGATGGGCCTGTCTAATAAATGCTGGAGCATAAGACTTATGCCTGGAAGCCCAAGAGCCAATTCCCATTCCTTCTCACCTAATAGTTGACCTTCATGGCAGACCCAGTCTGACTCACTCAGCCATAACCTACAAATTAGGATTTCTAATTTAACTGCAATGATCCTGTTCACTTGTGAAATAGATCCAGCATCTGCCTTGGTCTCTGACTAGTGTCCTGTAGCATCCATTCCCTAGTTGAGTTCTGGGGAATGTGTGTGTTTGTGTGTGTGTGTGTGTGGTGGGGGGAAGAATGGAAATGAGCTAGTAAGGGAGTGGACAGTGGTGGAAACATAGACAGGAGACATCCCTGTAGGAAGAGCAGAAATACAAAGAGAGGGACAGAAATGCTCCCTGACCCCAGCACTTCTTACATAAAGAGTAAACATACTAAATATGGTCAGTTGTTCACCTTCTTTGCTCTGCGTACAATTCTTGGGGAACTCTTGCTTACCATTCCAGACTGTTTTAAAAATTTAGCTTAATGAGATTGTACTTATTTACATTTGGGGATCAAAATACTTTATGCTTTGTACTTCCAATAAGGAGGGATTTGCTTATCAGGTTGATTGGAATTTCCTCTGAACTTATTTAAGTAAGCTACTGATTCATTATGACTCTTCATAGATTGAGAGAGCGTCCCTAACCCCCTGGGAAACTTTTAACTGGATTTTAATCTACATTTGATTAAATTAAACAAAAATTATTGTCTACCATATGAAAATCTCTATAGGGTAAGCAGAATTAAGTTTCTTGTTCTTGAGAATCTTATAGTTTGGTTAAAAATGTTGATACTGTACATATGGATTCTAAGAACACATGTCAACATTTCTAAAATTGGGATTATTCTTACAACTGGTGGCATGACATAGTTTAATTGACAGCATTTAAAACTTCTTAATAGTATATAAAATTATGTGTCTTAAAACTAATGTCTTCAGATTCAAAGAGATATGGTTGCACCAGCAATTTGGGCAATTCTACCTGCTTACCATTTTCCTTGATAAGCATATGCTGTCAGTGATTGTGGGTTAGGAAATACAGATCTGTAGTTCTATAGCTCAGTGCCAGTTTACACATGTCTCTCATTGTGTATCTCACCAGCTGAAAGTGATTTCTAGGATATAAAGATATATCATCGTCTTAGAACATGCTCTCTAAATGCAAACCAATTACCTCACTTGGCATTTAGTAAATGAAACAGAAATCTCTTCCAATACTCAAACACTGGGTATTCTAGAATTGCTAAAAGATAACATAATGGACTTCAACTTTGTACCTTTCTGAGAGATTTTGAAAAGTAAATCTGACTGTATACATTTCCCCCCCATAAATCATAACTAAAAGACAATGTAAGATATGTTTTCACTTTACAGAACTAGTCAGGATATGGCATTTTTGACATTGGTAGGAAGACTGTATGATGTCTAAGTCATTTCCACGCATTCGTACACTTGGAAAACATATCAAATGACTATTATGTTAATGCCTACCCAGTCTGGGATAGTATAACTGGAGGGGTCAAGAGATATCATTATGATTTTTGCCTTCAAGGACTTTGTAATATAATACAGCAAAGTATATACAAATACTTAAATGAGCAAATATTTGTAATTGTTGATGCTATTAAATGAGTTAATATTTTAAAATGCATTTAGAACAATATCTGAAACACTGTAAGTGCTACGTGAAAGTGTTTGCTAACAAAAAGAAAGATACAAAGGAAGGACAAATTGTAGTATAGTACAGTATGTGGTAAGGAATGCCACATGGTGCCAAAAATGCTATGAAAATTCAAATAGAGTGACATGTTCCGGCTAAGGGAATTTTTGAGCCAAGTCTGTTAAGAACAGTAGGATTCCAGTGGAGAGACAGAAGAGAAGGCATTCCTGATCCAAAGAGCATCAGAAGAAAAGTCCATATAAACTTGCTTACCTTATCACATTAGAGCCTGTTTGTTTGCTGCAGGAGAAAGCAAAGGGCAAGATAAAACCTGAAGACACAGAAGAAAGATGGGATCAATAATAGAACATGGCTTGGAGAAGAGGTGAGAGGTGATAGAATCCAGAGCATGGGCCCAGGGATTAATCTTAGACAACAGAAGTGACATCTATTCCTCTGGGACAGAAAGAAAGGAAGGAGGAGTAAGTACAGAGGCAAATGAATGAATTTTGGGGGTCAGGAATTTGGAACTAGCAGGAATTTGTGTCTGATGGCTTCTATTTTCTCTTTGAAATAAAGAGGAGATAAGGTTTTTCTGGTGACATGGCATGGGATAGCATGTGCAGTGGCAGCAGTGGGTGGGTGAGAATTGATTAGAGTGATGAAGGCTTGGAACAACTGCTCAGGGAATGGGAGAGAAAATTGAGCAAAGACAATATGAAAAAATATTGCTCAGCAATACTGGAAGTGCATTTGATCTTAGAAACCATAGCTGGTAGCAATCTGGGCAGTTGTGTGATTCCTCCAGCACCCTTTACCAGCCGAGGTGTAGGAGAACAGGAGGAGTAGGACTGCAGGATCTGTACAAGGTTGAGTTGTCTTGGAAGCTGCAGCTCAATGGAGAAAAAAGTGAAGTCAAGGAGGTATCGAAAGGAAAGGAAATTGAGGGTTCAGGATTTGGAGGACTTGAAAAAGTTTATCACTAAATTTGGTGGAAATGATGGAGAAGGTTATTTGAGGGACAAGGAAATCCAAGAGGTTGTGTTTACAGAATAAAGTACTAGCATCTTGGGTGCTTAGGCTGAGTAAGTTCCCAGCAGTGGAAAAGTGGCTGTTGGATAGTCATCCACATAGATACCAAATTAAATCATCTTCTAAGTCCTCAATGTATCTTGAGAAGTGATGTGAAGATCAAAACATGACAATAACGAGGAAGACTGGAAAGAGTTATAGGAGAATCTAATGTACCTTGAAGAACTGAGGGCACATTTTAAAAAATTGTGAGTGGAAAGAGAAAAGAAGATCTGGGAGAATGGTGAGTGATATCCAAATATTTTAGCATTAAAGTATATAGGCTGTTTGACAATGGGCATTTGAGAGGTATATTAAAAACCTAATATTTTTAGAAGAAAGATGTGACTTGAAGATTAGTTAGGTAGCAGTTTAGCATTCTAGATTAGAGTATGAACTCCAGCATTACACAAATCTAAATAAAATCCAGGCTATAGAGCTGTGTGATCCTCAGCAGCATAACTTTGCTGCGCCTCGGTTCTCTCATCTGTAAAATGGAAATGATGAAATATCTGGCTACTTATAGGGATTAAATGCTTCACAGACCTCCCATCCTGAGTTCTGTTCTTCTCACATCTCTCATTCTTTACTGGTTCTTTCTCCTCTCTGGGCTTTTATTATTGAAGTGTTGTAGGGCTCAGACTTTGCTCTGCTTCATTTTCTTCCCTCCCTTCTCTTCTCTTCTTCTTTTCTCTCCTCCCCTCCCTTCTTCTACCTTCTCTTATCAGTCAGCTTCTTGGTTTTAAATACTATCCATATGCTAATTCCTAAATATGTATCTCTAATATAGACCTTTCTTCCAAACTTCAGACCCATATATCCACCTGCCTATTAGACCTCTCCATTTGGATGGCTATTAGATATCTCCAAATCAATATGTGCAAAAATTGAAATCTTGATCCTCCTTTTCAAACCTCCTTTACCCATTGCCTTCCCTATCTCACCGATGGCAACTCTATCTAGTTTCCAAGGTCAAAACACTTGAAGTCATCTGTATTGTCCTCTTTCTTTCAGACACTACATCCACGTGGCTCTAGCTGAAAAGAACATCCTAAAACCAGCCACTTCTCACCACTTTTGTTGCTACCATCCTGATCTGAGTTTGTTACCTACATTGTTTCCAGCATTGCCCTCTCCAGTTTTTTTCTTCTCAGCAAGCTTGAGCCTGCCAAAGAGATCTTTAAAGACGTAGGACAGATTATATCACTCTTTTAAAACTGTACATTGGATTCCATTTCTCTCAGAAAAGTAAAGTCCTTTACAAAGGCCTACAAGGTTGTACATAATCCATACTCTCCTTACTTCTCCGGCCTCATTACTTTTTGCTCTCTTCCTTTCTCATGCTGCCACAATCTGTGCAGACTTCTTTGGGTTCCTTGAACAAATCATTTATGCTCTTGCACTAACAATTTTCTCAGTGTAAAATGCTCTTCCTTCATGTATTTTCTTATTTAGTTTCCTCATCTTCAAATATTTGTTCAAATCATACCTTCTTAATGAAGCCCATGCTGATGACCCCATTTAACAATGCACCACATAAATGCCACTCCTCTCCACCTTCCCACCCATTGCACTCCAAATCTCTTAACTCTGCTTTACTTTTTATTATCACTTCCTTACATACTGTATAATTTACTTACTTATTCCATTTATTCTTTATTGCTCCTCTCCCATGCAATGAGAAGTCTATGTGAACTGGGATCTGCATCTGCTTTCCTTTCTGATATACACTAAGAACCTAGTATGGTGCTTGGCAAGTGGTGAACACTCAGTAAATATTTGTTGAGTAAATGAAACAATGAATAGATGATGGATGACTAAAGATAATTTTTATATGCTGGATATTATGCTAAGTACTCCATTAGTGCTACCTGTCATTATTGGTGTTGCTTTTTATTTGGCAGAGAGAAATGAATACATCTTAGGAGGATTTGGGAAAAAGGAAGAATAGGAAGGAAAACATTTTAGGTTGACATAGACTGTGGCAAGTGGATTGTGACCCAAAAATAAACCCTAGTATGCTATTGTTTTCTCTGTGAAAGCCCTCTGGAAGAAGGTGTCTTAGGGAGAGCATAGTTAGGTAATAATTTACCCAGAGATAATTACTACTAACAAAGATGAGTCTTTTCCCACCATGACTCACTCAATGGAGACTACTTTTAAGTAATTATGTTGATTAAGTTTTATTAATCTTTTGGCACTGAACAAAATGGTGCACTTTATTGGAGGACACTATTCACCACTGAGGTTTTAAAGCTCTTGGGGGAGCATTTGAATGAGCATAGAATTTGATGGCAGGGTTGATTTAGGAGTGGTTGTTCACGTTTTACTTACTTTTTCTCCTTTTATATCTTGAATGTTTGGGCAATTAGTGTGTTTAAGAGAGAATTGCAAAATTTTCTGATTACTTGGAGCGTGTTTTTATGCCTTTTGAATTTTGATGCTTCATGTTCTTGTACTGCCCATTGCCTTAAATATGGCTTGAAATGGCTTAATTGCTATGTTAGGACTGGGAGTTTTATGGTAGACCCAGGGATATAGGTAGATATTTTTAAGTTAAATTAACCTTTTATATTACTGACATAATTCATACTTATTATAGACAATGATAAAATGCAGAAAAGATACAAAGAAAAATTAACTGTTATCTCTAGAGATAACCACTTGGCCTATTGGTGTGTTGTGCATGTTTTATTTTTAGTTATTTCAAAGATTGGATTTATTTCCCTTGGAATTTTTTTTTAAGGGACAGTCTTACTCTGTCCCCAGGCTGAATCTGTCCCTAGGCTGGAGTACAGTGGCACAATCATAGCTCACTGCAACCTCTAATTTCTGGGCTGCAGCAATTCTCCTGTCCAGCCTCCTGAGTAGCTAGAACTAGAGGCGTGCACCACCATGCCTGGTTAATTTTTATTTTATTTTTTTGCAGACACAGGGTCTTACTATGTTGCACAGGCTGGTGTCAAACTCCTGGGCTCAAGTGATCCTCCCTCTTCAGCCTCCCAAAGTGCTGAGATTACAGATGAAAGCCACTGTGCCAGGCCGAATTTATTAGTCATCAAACCACCTCCGAGTCTAGGCAGTGATTCCCAACCCTTTCTTGCATTATGGACCCCTCTGAGAGTGTAATAAAAGCTGTAGATTCACTTCCTTCAAATCCCTATATGGTTATGCACATAAATTTTGCATTTATTATCAGGGGTTTTATGGACAACCTGCATCCTGTAATAGCCTATGGGTTCTAGTTAAAATCCTTCATATAAGGTACAAGCCTCTTTTTAAAAATTTTAAAGTCTGATAAATTCTGAAAAATCAAAATGCTTTTCTATATTCCAATGTTTACACTTGTTCAAAGGTAACTATAGTGGATATCTGCTGCTTTTATCTGCCTAGTACCCATTTTATCCTTTTCTTCTGGTAACAGTGCCCAACTACCCTTTTACAAGGGTGTGCATGTGACCCAGGTTGCATCAAGAAGAATATTGTTGGAGGCCGAAAGACTGAGGGTTGTGATCAACTCAGTATACCACTGGAGGCTATATAAGTAAACAGCAAACTGTTCTCATAAACGCAGAATGTTGGCAAACTGACAAACTGGGTATGCCACCCAGAAGGAATGCTGAGGGCAGTCACGACCCAGGCACAAGTGTTTCTTGTGATTAGGCACATATGAAGCCTATTAGTAATAATATGAACCTATGATCAATTAAGCAGCTGATCAATAGTTACCTCCTCCTCCTTGCTCTTGCTACCCAATAAATACAAAGGGCTGTAGAAGCTCAGGGGCTGCCTTTGCTCACTAGAAGCAGAGAGCTCTCTTCTTCTTCCCCTGGACCCTTTCCTTAAAACAGTTTCTTTTGTCTTTTGTTATCATTTCTGTGTTCATCCCTTCATTCAGTCTTGCAAATGACAGTCTCAGGCAGTAACAGTAGTAACTGCTGTAATGATGGACTCAACTAGCAGCAGTGGCGGTTGGCCACAGAATATCCGATCTTAGAATAGCTAAAGCATGAGTTAAAATAAAAAAGACTAACATACTACCAAATATGTAAGAATCTATGCATCTGAATGAGTAATTTCTTTTCCACTGTAATCACTTTGGGAAATTTCATTTTAATTATGGCTATGTCATGGTTCAAAATGTTTTTGAATTTCTCTTCTGGAATTGCCTTTAAAGGAAATTTGTAGCTATAAAAGAAACTCACATTATCAAAACCTTTGGTTGAAAGACTTCAGCAAAAAAGAAATTTATTGGCCCATGTAACTGGAAAGCATAGTTAGGAGCTCTGTTTTCAGACACAAGTGGATGGAGAAACTCAAACAGTACAATCAGGATCTAGCTTCTCTCTTCTTGTCTCTGGGACCTGCTTCCTATCTGTTGTCTCCATTCGCAGACAGGTCTTCCTGTGTGGAAGCAAAAGCGACTATAGCATCCTTTCAGGCTGAAATCCCTTAGAAGCAGAGAGCATCATTTCTTTAGCTCCCAGAAAAGTCCCAAGACTTAGACTGCATGCAAACAGTTCTCTGAGGCTAACGGAGTGCAATGTGATGTTTGGTGTAGTCTAGGGGCATGTGCTTTCCCACAGAGTCTTGGTTCCATCCAAAATGCATGTACTAAGAATGGGAGAGGAGCTTAAGAGTCAAAACAGGTGACTATTGCTGGAAGAAAGGTACTAAAAATACTCTACAGTTAATGATTCTTTTAAAGTCACAACTTACATGTATTATCAGTTTCCAAACCTCAGAACTTCTTTAGCACACTCCTCTCCTCTACCATGGAAACTCACCATCTTAGACTCCCCAAGGCTTCCTTGAAGTTTATGTGTATGTATGGCTTTGAGATTTATTAACCTCTCCATTTCCCCTGTGAGAAGGAGATTAATTGATAGTAGGAGCCCTCAGCATGCACTTGGAGTAATTTCTTATTCTGAGGTGCTTGATACTTTATTGAAAATTAGAAATTATTTTAAATTGTGAATTGGTTGGCAAGCTTTTTCTTACAGCACTTTGATTATCCCACTTCCTCCTGGTCTGGAAGGTTTCTGCTGAGAAGTCTGCTGATAGCCTATGGTTTCTTTATTTGTGATGAATCTCTTTCTTCTTGCTGCATTCAAAATTTCCTTTTTGTCCTTGACTTTTGACAATTTGACTGTAATTTGTCTTGCAGTGTTCTTCTTTGCATTAGTACTGCTTTGAGTCCTTTGAGTGTCACAAAATCTGGATGTTTAGATTCCTCCCAAGAGTTGTGAAGTTTTCAGTCATTATTTCTTTAAATAAGCTTTCTGTGTTTTTCTTCCTTTTCCTGCTGGAACTCCCAAAATTCATATATTTGTATGCTTGATGGTGTTCCATAGGTCCCTAAACATTTTTTACTCCTTTTCATTCTTTTTTCTTTTTGTTCCTCTAATTGGCTAATTCCAAATTACCTGTTTTTGAGTTCTTAATTCTTTCTTCTTCAGATCAATTCTGCTGTTCAAGCTCTTTATTAAATTTTTCACTTCTGTCATTGTGTTCTTCAGCTCTAGAATTTCTGTTTGGTTTGTTTTTATGGTTTCTAGTTCTTTGTTAAACTTTTCATTTTGTTCATTCATTGTTTGCCTAATTTTGTTTAGTTGTCTATCTGTCTTCTCTTGCATCTCATTGAGCTTCTTTAAGATGCTTATTTAAATGATTTTTCAGCTCATTTGTAGATCTCCTTTTCTTTGGGGTCAGTTACTAAAGCTTTATTAGTTTCCTTTTGTGGTGTCATGTTTGACTGGTTCTTTATGATCTGTATGGCCTTGCATTGGTATCTGTATTTGAAGGAGCAAATGTCTTTTCCAGTTTTACAGACTGTTTTGGCAGGTAAAGACCTTCTGTCAGGTCCCTGGGATGATGAGATTGCCTCTGGGATTGTGGTTGAATCGGATTGGAGCTGGGTCATGTGGCCGCTGTTGGGTTTGCAGTGGAGTCTGTGGTTGGTGAGCCTCTTACCGGGACTGAATTTGGCATAATTCCTGTCTGGTCCTTGGGTGAACCAGACTGCCTCTGGGTCCTTGGCCAGTAGGACTGGTGCTAGAATGAAAGTCCACAGATGACACCAGGTGCACTGACAATGTAGCTTTCTTGGTTCCTGCAAGGGGTGTCACTGGGTCACTAGGTGAGTCCCTGGGCAAGCAGGACTGGCCCTGGACTATGGCTGATGGGCGCTGGGGACTGAGTTACAGGGCTGAGTAAGGGGCCATAGCCAAGGCTGGGGTCTGCAGGCCTGCCTCTGGGGTTACTGATGAGCATATCTATTGGTGGTTCCCTAGGTGGGCAGGACTACTCCCACATGGTAGCTGAGAGGGCTTAAGCTGAATTACAGGCTCTTTTGGATCTGCTATGGGACTGCAGTCAGCAGGCCTGCCTGCAGGGACACAGATGGGTGCATATCTCTTCCAGTCCCTGTATAGGCAGGATTGGTCTCAGACTGTAGCTGAGAGGGGCTGGAGCTTAAGGACAGGACCACTTCAGGGTCCTAGCTGGGACTGAGGCCGGCAGGTCTGTCATGCAAAACATTAGTAGGCATGACTGCATCTGGGTTCCTGGCAGATGGTTCTGGTGGCCAGATCAAGGCCAAATAAGGTTGCAGCTGAGTACACAAAAGAATGAGGCTTTTTCTAGGTCTGGAGCCAGGAACTCACACAGTTGGTGAGTCTGCCACCTGGGCATGGGTCTGCCCTTTCAAAGTGGTCCTCCTCAGTCATAGGTTCCACCAGACTTTCACAACTTCCTACATGAATCCCAACACGAAGGTACTTTTGTTCATGGATGGCTGTGAAACTGTTATTGCTGTGGGGGAATAAAGGGGGATACCTCCTATTCCACCATCTTGTTGACATTATTGCTCTAAATTCTTTCTTGATTATCTTGAAATATCTTTTCTCTCAGAGCAGAAATTTCTCAAGAACATACCAGCTCTGAAGGACAGACTAGGAGATGTTTTTGTCACCAGTTCTGTCTTTTAGATATAAATTATTTTCCATTGGAAAAGCAAAATGTTCACCTGCTATAGCTGAGAAAATCCTTTAGTGTGGGCTGTCTCTAGCAGTGCAGTGTCACCTTGGCTAGGCTGCTGCCAACACCCACGGACCCCTGTTATTGCCATTCTCAGCAGTACATGTCCTACTTTTATTTAAATAGCATAAAGGTTGGAGCTGGAAAAGAGAACAATATCCAATTTGGCATTTGAAGCAAGTGTTATAAATATAGACTGTGGAGATCCTAGGAAGGAGTGAGGTTGGTGGTCCTAGATGAGAAAGGAGATTAAAACCACCTCATAATTGAATGTTTGAGTTGGAAGGTACCATAGAGGTCACTAGTGCTACCCTCCCCCTCCTCACCTTGGAGATGAGGAAGCTGAAATCCAGCTTGATGACATGACTTGGTTAAGTTAGCACCAAATCTGCAACTAGAACTCAGGTCCCCTCACTTTCGGGACAATGCTATTTCTATTATATTCAACTCTGCTTTCTGTTTCTTTCAGACTTGGAAGTCAGTGATAGCACGCTGGTAGGATATTTTCCTGTAGATCTGGATTTTGTAAGACAGAAAAAATTCAGTTGCTGACATGAAGAAATTTGCTAAGACTTCTTGTTCCTATACTCAGTGTGATGGTTAATTTTATATGTCAACTTGGTTGGACTGCAGGTCCCAGATATGTGGTCAAACATTATTCTGGATGTTTCTGTGAGGGTGTTTTTGTATGAGATTAACATTTAAATCAGTGGAATTTGAGTAAAGCAGATTGCCCTCTATAATGTGGTTGGGCCTCCTCCAATCAGTTGAAGGGTTGAATAGAACAAAAGATTGATTTCCCCTGAGCAAGAAGGCATTCTGCCAGCAGATGGCTTTTGGACTTGAACTGCTGCTTTGGCATCTCACTGAGTCTCCTGTGTGATGGCTCACACTGCAGATTTTGGACTTGTCAGCCTCCATAATCATGTGAGCTGATTCCTTAAGATAAATCTTTTCATATGTGTATACACACACACACACACACACACACACACACACATCCTATTGGTTGTATTTCTCTGGAGCACTCTGACTAATATACTTAGTGGAATATTTGTTTCTCTAATCCAGCATTTGGACCTTAAATATTTGTGCCCAGAACATCTTGTCTGATATTTTGGGTAATCATGTTCTATTATTTATTTCCTTTGTCCGCTGCAAACACAAAGAGGCTTCTCTTTTATTTTGGTATTAATAAAAGAAAATCTTTAACAATTATGTCAAGTTTGGGCAATTAGATTGTTTCTTCCTCAGTTATGGAGATTATTTCATAATAGAATCGTGAGTATCTTTATCAAATTCTGAGACCAGTGCTACTGCCTCTATCTATTGAAGGCTAAGATCGCTTTTTAGCTCAGATGCCAAAGATGGCAAAAAAGTAAGCAAACAACAACTCAGTTTTCATTCCTTTTCTAAAAAATTGGTTGTTTTTGTTCTGTCCAGTCCTCCATCTTGCTTCCCCAAGGTACTCCCAGGTCCTTTGCATCCTCCTTTTTTGTACTAGTTAGAGCACTTTCACTCATGAATAAAGAATAGCCCAGCTCAATCTAGCTTAACCCAAAATAGCATTTTATTTGCTTATGTAACAAAAAAGCCTGAGGAAAGATCTGGGATATAGGCGACCACAGAATCTCAAACATTGTCACAAAGACCTAGTCTTCCTCACCTCCCTGTTTCATTTTCCTTTGTTGCTTTCAGGCTAGGTTGCCATTAGCATTGGCAAAATACAGTCAATAACTTCTAGCTCACATCTTCTCCACTTAAGAGCATGGCAGAAAAGAGTGCTAACAAAACTCCTGGGCCTAACCCTTATTGGCCAATTCGATTATCTGTCTGTCTATTACCAAATATACTGATTAGCTTACTACTGGATCATATGCCCACCTTCATACCTGAGTTAGGATTGTTCTCTATCAACCCACATGTACAAAGAGTAAGGAAGAGGTGGTTTTCTCAAAAGAAAAGATAAATGGATGCCAGGTAAATACAATTAATAGTGTATACTACATCATCCTTGTCCAATTTGAACAGATTGTGTCTGGCAGGTGGGTAAGAGGCAGTGGAAAGGAAAACTAAGAAGCTCAGTCTTCAACAGTTCCACCTATGCTTCTGATAATAGGAGTCAGGAGATAGAGAAAGAGCACTGGTCTAGAGGGTCACCTCATAATTTTAGAAACAGATGATGTTTCCTGGAAGCCTTTAAAGTTCTAGAATGGAGGTTATAGATATGTTTAGTCCCTCCTTACCTTGCAGTAGCATTTTCTCACTGAATTTTTTTTTTTTTTTTTTTTTTTTTTTTTAGACAGAGTTTTGCTCTGTTTTCCAGGCTTGGAGTTCTGTGCTTTGAGCTTGGCTCACTGCAGCCTCGACCTCCTGGGGTCAAGAGATTCTCCCACCTCAGTCTCCTGAGTAGCTGGGACTACAGGTGTGTATCACCATGCCTGGCTAATGTTTCGATTTTTTTGTAGAGACAAGGTCTCGATATGTTGCCCAGGGTGGTCTTGAACTCTTGGCCTCAAGCAATCCTCCTGCCTCAGCCTCCCAAAGTGCTGGGATTAGAGGCGTGAGCCACTGCACCTAATCTTCATTGACTATTTTATTGTCAGCTCCAGGACCTTCACTTTCATTCCTTTTTGTGGTTTGTCACAGATTTCAGAGTTAAATACTAGAAGGTAATGCTCCATGATGAAAGGGGTTTTAGGCCTGTTACCAAATGCTTAAAAGAGTATTGGGCTGTTTGTAGACAGTCAAAAAATACTCATGGAATAAATGGTTGGGATGCACTGCATATGTTATTTTACATATGGCCTCAGCATGAATTAATAAAATGTCATGATAATGAATTCTTTTTTATTCACAATACTTTATATTTTATTTTATTTTATTTTTTATTTTTATAGAGATGAAGTCTCACTATGTTGCCCGGGCTTGTCTCAAACTCCTGAGCTCAAGCTATACTCCTGCCTCAGCCTTCCAAAGTGCTAGAATTATAGACGTGAGCCACTGTGCTCAGCCTACATTACTTTTTATAATGAGATTCTTTATGGTTGACTGTTTAAAAATTAAACTTTTAATTTTGAAATAGTTGCAGACTTACATGAAGTTATAAGGAATAATACAGAGAGAGCTCGTGTAGTTTTTACCCTGTTTCCCCCAATGGTCAAATCTTGCAAAACTCTAGTATAATATCACAACTAGGACCTTGAAATGCTGACATTGATGCAGTCAATCTGGATGACTTTTTAAACATTTTTTTTTGTGGTTGTGGTAATTGTTTATGGCCACAATTTCTTCTATCCAAAGTGCATGCTCTTTGGCAATGTAACTTTGCTGTTTCTGTAATTTAGAGGCAGAATCTTTTGTTTTATTTCTTTAAATTTGGGCCAGATTTGTTTTGCTTTGACCAGTAGAATTTGGTAAAAGTTATGTTGTGTCCCATAGTCTAGGCTTCAAAAGGCCAGATACATTTTACCTCCTCCCTTGGTATGTTTTCCTGAGATCCTCTTGTACAGAAGACTGTCTAGTCACTGGAAGATGAGAGACCATGTGGAGAACCCAGCCAACAGCTAGAACCAACTGCCAGACATGTGAGTGAGGCCATCTTGCACCTCCCAGCCAGCTGACTGCCTTGCTGATGCATGAATAAGCCCAGGCAAAACTAGCAGAGGAACTGCTGAGTCAAAACCCACAGAATTGTAAGAAAGAATAAATCACTGTCTGGGCTTCGTGGCTCACGTCTGTAATTCTAGCACTTTGGGAGGCTGGCACTTTGGATCACCTGAGGCCAGGAGTTCGAGACCAACCTGGCCAACATGGTGAAACTCTGTCTCTATTAAAACTACAAAAATTTGCCGGGCATGGTGGTGGGCCCCTGTAATCCCAGCTGCTCGGGAGGCTGAGGCAGGAGAATCGCTTGAACCCGGGAGGTGGAGGTTGCAGTGAGCCAGATCACGCCACTGCACTCCAGCCTGGGCAACAGAGTGAGACTCTGTCAAGAAAAAAAAAAAGACATTGTTGCTTTAAACCATTAAATTTTTTTGCCAATCACCACTAAAAATTCCATTTGTATATATCCAAATTCAGAAGCAAACAGAGGGTAAAGTGGTGTGCTACTGTGACTGCAGTCTAACTAATTTGAATCTATTAGCCCTCCATCATTTCTGTGTCAGCATAGCCTTACCATTAATTTTTAGAATACTTGTTATATTGCAGAGGGTAACTGTGACAGCAGTGTCTCACACTGAGAATCTTTAGGTATAAAGACTCAGGTTTTGTTCTTGGATTTTGATATGGTGACGAGCAGGTAAGGATTGACTATGTATAGTTTGAATTTTTTTTCCCTTAAATACATAACCTGTCAGTTGATTTCATCTTATTATGCTTCGACTCAGCTATATATCAAGAAAATCCGATGAATGCCAGCCTTCATATCTCTCTTATTAGCATGTGGAATTTTTAGTGATAATTGGCAAAGAAATATAATGGTTTCATGTAGATACAGACTCAGACTCTGTTTTTTAGGTTAATATTTATGTAGACTTAAATCTAGTGAAACAAATGTTTCAGTGGAAAAATCCACATTATCATATTTTAAGATAAGAATGGAAATCTAGAGTTCAGGCTCAAGATGGCAATTCAAAGACTCTTTACATTTTCTGAAAACCATTCAGTAGCTATCATTTTGATTTTTATGTTGATTCTAATATTAACACCAATGGTAAGTCTTTAACAAGATATGTTCTGAAAGGGTACAATGTTTCAGAAATCCCAGGAAAATATCTGGACGTGCAGAGATTTCTGTAGATAGTAAAGATATGAATGAGCTTATATTTACTGACCCTTTACAATGTTTTTTTCTCAGAGATATTAAAGATTCATAAAAAATACCAATGGGTAGATCTTACTTTAAATAATGGTTAGGAAATCTATCTTTAAAGTTAGATTCTCAGGGTAAAAATCTAATTATATTATTTAGACTGTAGGACCCTTGGCAGACTGCTGAATCTCCTTGTGCCTTAGTCCCTACATTTATAAAATAGGCGCAAAAATAATACTGTGTAAGGCTTTTTATGAGGATTAAATGAGAAAATGTACACTTTATACCACATAATAATTATTCAAATGTTACTTAATACTATGCCCCCTCGTTACTTCTCAGATTGCAGCTATTATTGCACTTTATATTCCTGTTTTGGCCACTAATATGAACTGTCTTATTCCTAGCTTCTTGTTATAACTTTAGTACTCTGAACACTTAACGAAAAGCCAACAACTTGTCTAGTTTAAGCTTTTGTTACCATTAATAAATGTTTACTAGAAGGTCAGCAAAGTGTAGCATGAGAGAAGCTCCCACTGGGTCCAACCCAATCACTGTGGTGTGTTTGCTGTTGTCATAGTTATTTATCTTCTGTGGACATCCCTTCTACTTCCTCTGAGGGAGAAGATAGAGAAATAAAGATTTCTGAAAATTGCTGCTTGCTAGTCCCTTTGGGATCAGGTGAAGAATAGGACCCTTGAAATGAAAATGACCTCTCTTTCTCCTGGCTGTACTTACCTCTCCAAGACATATTTGTGATCAGGACCCAGTCATTCTACCAAAGTGAAAGGCTTGTTTCCATTTATTAAATCATTAGCTGGGTCATTGACCCCCTCACATATATGGCAGGGTTATGTCAATCTGAAAATTGATGAAAGCTAAGTCCTTAACAAGATCCCTCATACTTTCCTCTGAATAGCTGTGATTCATTTTGGCTGCTAAATTCATTAGAAGGCATATTCTGGGTCTTCTGGATGCAAATAAAGCTGCATGCGATTACCCAAATTCAGAAGTAAATGAAGGGTAAAGTGATGTGCTAGTGTGACTGCAGTCTGACTAATTTGAATCTATTTGCCCTCCATCATTTCTGTGTCAGCATAGCCTTACCAAAGTGGATTCTGTGAAGCTGATTGAATCACAGCATCTAGAAGCCTAATAAATTAGCTGCTGAAATGTAAATACTGACCTGGGGAATTTTGCATGGCTAATGAAGGCAGAGTTCGAAGTGCATGATTACATTATACCACTTTACCAAAACAGCCAATAAATGTTTACAAATCCATTTGATCTACTCAGGTCATCTGCTCGAAATATAGGTGGGGTGATTATATTTCAATAATAACTTAGTTCTTCTAAGGAGAACAGCATGAAAGGAATGAAGCAGTAGACACAGAGTGAGTGGCTGCTTTGAGTCTTGGTTTCAAGGATGGCTGATGTACAATCCTTTCAAAGTATTCTGTTTGGTGATTACAGTATCAACTCTAAGAACAAGAAGCTTTCTGCCAATAAGTCACGCAAATAGTTTTGGTTCTGGAAGGAAATTGAGGGGGGAGTGGAGAAAAGAGAACACAAATGCTTTGTGCTATGAATGCTGTATCTTTCCATCTGAAATCTGTAAATACAATATAGATTTTCCTGGCATTGCATTCGATTTGGCAGATCCTTCATTCCATTGATCTTGAAGGTAATAATATTTATCATAGTGTAATCCTTCAGTAGAAGCAAAAATGCTTCTGACTGAAGAGACATTCCAATTATTCATGTCCCTTTGTTATTGTGCTATTATCTTTATGTTTATTTTGTTTGACTGTTTTGGTAAAGACAGAACAGGCTGAGAAAAACATGAATTTGAAATGGTACAGGGTGGGTACCCTGGAAAATAGTAAATGCATGTATAATTTTTCACTTTGAATTAGAGGCAAAGTTCCTTTCTAAACCAAAAACATAATTAATTATAAAGGTAGCCTATTTTGTTTAGATCATTTAAAATTTCAAAGTGTGTTGTTAAATACATAGATTCTTTCTTTTTGCCTCTTCCTGTCTGAATCTTTGCTTAAAGCAAGGGCCTCTCGATGGAACACAGGGAATCTTTAGAAAGCAGTAATTAAGCAAAATGAACACAATTGGGAGTGTAGAGACTTGGTGCAAATTATGCTTTTCATAGCCCTCAGATATATTTAGGTATCTGGACAAGCTAAATTCACATCCCAGTGCTACACAGTGTGTGGGTGCCCTCCTACTCTGCTGCCCTTCAGATAATAGCAGGGCTTAGAGTAGGGCATTAGGAGGGCGACAGAGGGACATGCTTAAACCTATAGTCACCTCAAAGGAGCTTTCTTTCAAGCCAGACTGGTTCAGTCATACAGAGACTCTCCACACGTGGCAGAGGGATTTGGCTCCAGGACACAGAGAAATGCCAGGAATTCGATAGGTTCATTGAATACTCAAATAGCTTGATTGTCTTAGATGACCTAAACCCATAGGCCTGAGTCTGCTGGGCCACGTGATTCCATATCCCAGCTTGACGCTAACCTTAACCCTAAATTTGGTTATTTATGGCATTAAGTTCCAATCTTATACTTTAACTAGTTCAGCTGATAATAGCCAGCTTATGGGTTACCAAAAATATATATGGAGCTAGGACATCTTGGCAAAAGCTTTGGGAGTTTAAGGGGAGGAGAAGGGGAGCAACTCTGGGGAATCACTGACAATATACAACTTTCTAACCTATAACTGTTAAAATATGCCCCTGTGAAGATGAACATGAGGCTGAGAAATTAGGCAGATCCCAGTGTATCATGAGTAGTCGTGGATGCACCATCTAGATTACCTTTCAAGGAAGGGCTTGTTGCCCCAGTTGCTGGGAGTGCTCTCAGAAGACACCTTGGAGGCATTGTCACAGCAGCAGAGAACCACCTGCTCACCGAAGCCCATATTCTTGGGCAGCCCGTATGCAATGACTTACCTAGGCTTGGCCATTTTGGCCAAACACAGGACAACTAACAATCCTTGCTTGCTTCACATCTTCCTCTGACATTGACTTGCTTTGCAGTGTGACTTCTTTTTCTACTCAATCCTACTTCCTTCTTCCCAAAAGCACACCCTGTGCATGAAATTCCGTCTCAGAGTCAGCGTCCCAGAGAGCCCAGTCTGAGACACAATTTGAACAATTAGGTCTCATTTGGAAATGCAGCTAAAATTTAGTAAGTTAGGATAAAAGTGTCTTGATTTGAAAAGTAAAGAAGGAGATTAAAATCCTTTGCTAAGCTAGCTATGTTAGATCCGATATTTAGGACATTGTATCCTAAGGAAGTATCATATTAAAATATCACTAAATAATTATTATTTCAATGAATTCATTGGAAAGTCTGCCACTTAAAAGACTATTAGGAGACAGAGTTAATAAGGCCCTAACCAGGTCACAGGGAAAGGAGACCAGTATGGCATAAGGGAGCTAGGTATCAATAGCAGTAGTCATAAAAGATACGACTTACAGCATCCCTTGCTGAAGACCCTGTTATACAATTTTCATTTACTGTGAATCCTGTGGTAGGATTCTGTGTGGTTGCTCTTAGAGTCATGAGGAATAGAGGCATCTATTTTTCTGTGTTTCCACAGTCCTCATTCCTTTATTAAAGGAATATTATTTGCAAGCTGGCCTTCCCCATTACAGTATAAGTTCTTTAAGGGCAAATGATCTTAGTTTGGGTTGCCCTGAAAGCAGACAGTGAAACAAAAATTGGAATGCAAGTAATTTCTTTTCCTTTTTCAAGGGGAGAAATACAGAAAATACTGACAGGGATGTAGAAAATAATAGTGCAAGGGAGAGGAGGCCAATAAATTGTCCATTATTAAGATGGTAATACTGAGCCACTCCTGTGTCTCAGCATTCTGCCTCTCCAGTGTCAAAGAAATTAGAGTGTTTCCATACCCAGTCCAATTAATCATTGCTTGAGGGCTGTAGAAGGCAAGGTATAGGAGGCTGAAGAGGCATAGGGAGGTGGTAATTCTCTGTGACTTCTGACATCCATTGTCTGGAGGAGTGGTTTTCTGGAAGAATTATTCAAGCTCAGAGATGCAGATACTAGCAGATGGAAGTTGAAACACACCAAATCGGTGAAGTCTGAAATATATGGGTGTGGGGAGATAAGCTTACAATGGGTGTTCAAGCATAAATTTTATTATTTACTCTTATATTTCCCTTTACCTGCAATGGGCCTGGTCCATAGCATTTGCTCAGTCGCTGTTTATTAAACGCCTTAAAAATGAGACCAAGCTCTACCATGTGGTCCTTTCATGTGAGGGTCCAAGACTCTCAGCAGGGGAAAATGCATCTGTGTGGCTTGGGTCATCTCTTGCTTCTGAAAGAGAGAATAGAGAGGGTAAAGCACACTTAGACTCAGTTCTTAAAGATTAATGTAATACTTGGTTTCCTTGATAAGCTCTAAATTAAAGTTAGAAATTGCCTAGTGCAATTCACAAACGTGCATACACAAGAAGGGAGAAAAAAATTTCTGATTACAGTTTTATTTGCTGACACTCCTTAACAATTTATGTTCAAGTGCTATTTTGCTAATTAGTGGCTGCTCAAGAAATGCCATGTGTCAGCAATGAGTCACTTACTTTTGTTGCTCTTCAGTGGTATATGGATAATGAACAAGGACAAGTCACATAATTAAAGCTGAAAATAGCCTGGCTGTGGGACAGAGGCCTGTCAATAAGAAAAAGATATATTTTCCAGTATCCATGCCACACTATTAACAGTTAAACAAGTGAAAAGCACAAGAGGGGACTTTATTGACATATGTAACTCAATAGTCAAGGACTTGGAACAGTGGGTAGAACTAGCTTCAGGGACATTTTGAACCAAGAAGTAGAGCATCCACATTTCCACTTCACATCTCTCATCTTTGCCTCTCTCTGTGCTCCCTTTATTTTCTCATGCTAGCTTTTCCATAGAGTTGGGACCATGGCTGTTAGCAGCTCCAGGCTCACACTAATGCAGCTCAATGACAGAAAGGAGAGGGCTTTTCTTCTCCATCAAGTGTGAAGTACTTCAAGGAGGGACTAACCAGCTGTGAGAGTCAGATAGCCAAGGAAGTGGGCCTCAGACTTTAGAGCTACCATGTTTGAGGGAACATTTTGCAGAAGAAGGGGAAGATGCTGTCAAACAGTATCAGCAGCAGTACAAGGAAGTACATGGTTAAAATTCTGGGTGAACAGTCTGCATTAAAGCTGCCATTGTAACTCAGAGAAGGTGTGGGGCATGGCTCAAGTGGTTGGGGAGGTGGGACTGGAACAGGAATTTGATTAACAGAGAGATCACAGAGAAAAGAGCATTTCAGATAAGTGATGCTAAGTGAATAAGGCATGGATTCAGGATTAAATGCAGGGCACTGGGAAGAGTGGTCTAGCCAGAGCAGAGCTGGTCTGTGTTTGGGAGTAGAAAGAAAGTGGAGGAAAAGTAAGATTATGGACAGCTGTGAATGCCAAGCATGGAAATCACAATAGAATTTTCAGCCAGAGAATAATATAATAATGGTAATAACAACAAATACAACACTCTGGGTCAGGAATTATTTGAAGTGCTTTATATAATATTATCTCATTTAGTCCTTACAATAAGTCCATAATTACAATTATCATTATCTTACAGAAGAGAAACTGAGGCATGAGTGTTGTGTGGTCAAGATCATACAGCTAATAGGTGGCAGTCTGACTCCAAGTCTGTGCTTTTCACTGCTGTGCTATGCCACTAAAGGTAATACATCTTAAAGTTTAATAACACCTGATATGTGTATAATGTTTTACACACAACAAAATACTTTATTTCATTTGAGCTTTGTAACAATCCCCTGAATTTAGTAGAGCAGTTATTTATTTCTATCTTTATTTTATTTTTGAAACCATTCAAATATACCTCTCTCTTCCTAGGCAATTTTCCTACATTCATAAGGCTGGAAAGTGGTTGAGATCAGACTAGAGTTAAGAGCTCTTGAGTCATGTTAGTGTTTTTGCCTTGCTGCCTGTACATTAATGTATTGCTGGTGGATGATATCAGAATGTGGCCTGGGGAGTAACCAATGGGGAACAGATGATCAGGAGGCTGCCTGCAACATCAGAGGGTTGTGAGAGTCTGAGCTACAGTAGCACTGTTTACCTTCCAAGTCAGGAGGACATTTTTCAATTTTTAAAATTAAATTCAATGTCTCTGATTTCCTGAAAAAGTGAAACTAACCATATTCAGATTTTTCCTGAGGAAAAAATCACTTAAAATATTGAAATTGTCTACTTTAAAAGTTTAAACATTGTAAATCTAAGATTTTATTCAATAAATGTGAAAAATACTAAAAAATTATTAATTGATTTTAGTTAAAGAAAAAGGTAAATAAACAAAAGTGAAGGAAAAGGGGTGAGTTAAAAGGAAATATGTACTGAGAATAACAGATATGAGAGAGAAAGACAACGAATGAGATTATATATGTGTAAGAAACTAGCACAGACTGGCACATTTTATATGTATAAATGTAGTTAAAGAAGCTCAATACATTCTTAGATGTATTTTAGCTTGCAAAGTTGAAAGTGAATAACTTTTGTAATATTGATCCCTCAGAGATCTTTTACTTGTTTGAAACCTTGACTATTTATAAATTCTACTCTTACTGTGATAGGCCAAAGAATCCGATATAGTGGATATTGCCACATTGTAAAAGCATTGATAATTTACTTATTGCCTCTATTTTCATTCACTCATTCATTCATTCATTCAACAGATATTCATTGAATATCTCCCATTTGCCATATACTATTCTAGGTGGTCCTGGTTTTTAAACAATACTCTGTCTGGTAGAGAGAAAACTTCAGGTGTGCAACCATATCCAAAATACTTTCTGATCTGTGATCTCATCAGCAACCCATAGGGTACCATCTTCAAATAACAGATGATGAATCTGAGATTTAGGCCTACAGGTTGCAACTTGAACTTCTCAACATCTGATCAGAGAAATATCACTCCAAGACTGTGTAGACTCAAGCCAAGTGCTGGAATTGGTCTTCTATTTGCATATTCCCTACTCATATTCTAAGTTTTATCTAAATGAATAGTAATGACATGTCTATTTTAATTAATTCTTTTCCTACCTTAATGTATCCATACACTTTGTTGCTTTTTAGCCAGAAGAAAATTATAAAAATTAGGCCAGGAGTAACAGTTAATTTTGGTGCAGTCCCTCAAAAATATGAAGGTCTAATAATGTGCTATCCCACAAATTCATTGGCAGCTTTGTTTTTTACTTGTCGGAAGGTCATTTCCAATTATCCTCAGACTGCTTCTCACTGATAGAAATCTGGTATCATAAAGTCTTTGGTACCAATGGGGTTTATTTTCTACCCAACGTTGAGGAGCAAAATGCAATAATCACCTAAATATATGCTAAAATATTTAGGAGCACACAAAGTGAGAGATGCCTCTGGGGTTTAGCCGTAACCTGTGACTTCATCTGCTGGATCTCTCTGTTGATTGGATGTAGGTAATTAGGTGAACTCTCTTTCTGAACTCTTTAGAATCTTCCAACAGATTGGACTGTTCTCTGTTTTCTATCTTCCACAAAGAGTTCTACATTGCTACAGCCTGGAGCTAATTCCTAAAGGTGCTCATGGCATTTGCAGACACAGAATTTTCAGCCTTCAAAGCTACTGTGGCTCTTAAATGGCTGACTTAAACTGCTGGATACCACAGAGACTCTGCAGGACTGAAAATTATCAATGGCTTTGATCATTTGCTGAAAATTTAAAATGAACTTATTACAGGGCCTGTTTAGACATTTTTTGAAATCTAATTTAGACATTTTTTGAAATTTAATGAATTGATTTATTGAAGAATACTTCACTGTTTCACATGTTGGTTTAAAGGACTGTATACTTGCTTCCCTGGAACCGTGTATTCTAATCACCCAACTAATGATGTGACCTTTTGTTTTGCCTGCTTTCCTCGGGCGTTTTTTCACAGTTCAAGTACAAATATTGCCTGTATTTCAAATATAAAAATTATGGCTTCCTAATAAAATGCTAGGGACAGCCCGGAGAAGGCATAGCACTAATATCCAAACCAGCCAATTCTGGGAAGTGGTCTTGTTTCACACCAATAAGTGAGAAAAGCAAGCATGACTTGCTCAGAAAAACAAGAATCATTAAAAGTGATATTGTTGATTGTAGGGCAGCAAAACTGCTTTTTATGCAAATAGATGGATTTGTAAGAACTAGGTTAGTTAAGGAGTAGATAGGCTGAATTTTGTTGTTGTGGTGAATACTGAAACTATCAGAAGAACTGTTCTTACCCCTCATCCAGAATAGAAGAAAGAGGAAGATATATGAATGATTTTCAGTTTTTACATATGTTGACAGAATAGTTATAATATAATATGATAGATATTACAAACTCAGAACACTGATACATATATTTTTTCAGGCTAACATCATCCTGTTTGCAAAATGGACAGATGCTGTTTATTTTTGCAAGTAGTCAACTAAGCTAATGTGAGTGCCAGCTTCTTCTTTGATGTTTCAGCTTTAAGAAAGTTGCATTAATGGAGGGCAATTATGGTAATTTGAATTAGAAATGGAATTATGGTAATTGAAAACTTCTGCAGTGACAGGTATTTGCGAGAACCTGGTGTTCTGGTGCAGTTCAGAACTGCTGTTAAGCCCATGGTAATTAGCATTTTCGCCCCTGAAATGGTTGAAAGAATACGGGAACATAAAACAAAATTTGACAGTATGAGAAGGGAACTGGCAACAATATCAAAACCTACAGTCAACACAAAGAAACACAAACACACGAATGGTCTTAGACTTTTTAAAAATAGGGAATCAGAAGAAAATCACAGCTTTGTGTAGGCCACTGGGGAGGGAAGCATTTGTGTTATGGGTCTGCAATATAGAGACATTTGCAACAGAAAGATGAAGCAAAGAAAGCCATTCTTGTTTTCTGGCTTCATTTCCAAATCAATTGTTGCAGAGAGGTCCATAGGTCCCCACAACACAAAGCATTAGAAAGCTACAACAAAATTAGATGAATCACTCCACAATTATCATGTAGTCATTCAACAAATGTTTGTTGATTGCCTACTATGTGCTAGGCAATTTGTCAGGTGCTAGTGATGTGATGAAGACTAGGTTCCTGCCCTCACAGAGATGCTGCAGTAGAGTAGAGTAAGAATTGAGATCAATTTGGCCCACCTTAAAGATAGGAATATATCCTGTTACGTCTAAAGCTTATACTCTTAGCCTCTCTCATACTATAAAAGATGCTATTTTTGCTCTTAATCTCTTAAGCTTTCTTTTTGTCTTTGTGATTTCTCCTGAGGTTTCTAAGGATAGTCAAAGAAGAGAGTGTCTATAAATTAGTATATGCTTGGCTGCATATAACAGAATACCTGACTAAAAATATATATGTGACTTAACTAATATCACATAATAAGTAAGAAATTCTAGAGTTAGTATAGCAGGTCAATGGTATCACTAACAACTAGGCTCCTACTGTTTCTGACTGCTATTTTCTCTACGGTGGCACTTTCTCTAGTGGTGACAAAATGGCTGTCAAAGCTTTAAGTTAATGTCTTTACACAACAATGTTTTAAACAAAACAAAACAAAACAAGAGGTGAAAGGAAAAAATACCTTCCCCCTCATTTCTAGGGGGGATATTTTCCCCCAAAATCACTAGGAGACTTCTCCTTATATTTGTGGAAACTGCGTTATATGTCTACTCTTAGAACTTTAATTGGTGAACTGGAATGGGATTGGCATGACTGGTTTAGATAAATTGTTACTCATTGCCTGTGGCTGAGCACATTCCCTTTCTATGAAAATTGGGCTTTACTTAGCAGGAAAAGGGGGAAATGGCTTTGGTTACACAGGCATCTCTGTGCAGTCAGAGATGATGGAAAAGTCTGTAGGTACTCTCCTTCGAATTATACATGTGTAATTTTTCCTCTTGGGTCAAATAATTTTTGAAACATCTCTCTGTTAAAATGCAAATGCTTCTGGGAAAGGCATCACATCACGTTCCTAATGCCTCAGTCTGTTGGATACACTTTAATAAGAGAAAATGGGACACTATCACTGGGAATCTGCAAGTTTAAGATGAGGTTAACAAAATAGGAAAACCATGTAGAAATGTGGGATTGGGAGTGCTGAGGACACATTTTCCCTATATAATAATTTTACTAAACTTTTGTGTAAAACTTGATTACTCCAAGCGAGGTCATGTATATTGACACCTTTTATCTGTAGAGTGCTTTATCCTGTGGGCATTTCATTCCTGCAACAGTCAGGTGAGATAAGGCCTCCCTTTACAAGTGAGGAAGACAAGGTACAGAGAGTTTAAATAACATGCGGATTGAACCTGCTCAGGTCTGATGTCAAAATTCACCTTTTTTTTTTTTTTAATTGCCCCACATTTCTTCTCAAAGACCAGCATAGAAGGAAAGTCATTTAAATCTGAGGATATGGTTCATTAGAGTTTTCTGTCTGTTGTGAATTTCTTTGTTATTCAACGCTAATTTCTATATAACATACCTCTATCCCAGCCAGAGTACAAACACATTGGGGAAAAAATTTTAAACTTTATCGAATATCTTAGATTAAATAACACTAGGTTCTTTTGATAAGATATTAGGTAATTAATATTCTGACTCTAGGTGATGCCGTGATTGCTGTTCTACAATGATTTATTCCATATGAACTGTGGGTAGGAGATTTTACATTGAGCAGAGTTGTTTCAATATAGACAGAGGAAAGAAATAGTGATCTATAACCCTAGCAGAAACTGTTGTTTTGTAAACGAGCCTAAATGGCCAAGTAAAGATTTGTGTTATTGTTTTAATGGGAGGAAATGATGAAAAATAGAGTACAATTCCGATGTGCTCAAATGAGAACCATGTCCTATTAAGTTGGCAAGTGCAAGTATGTCTCTTTTCCTGTCACTCTCAGGCAATCTATGTTTGTGAAATGTGTCGTATAGACTCTAGTTCAGCAGAGGGTAATTGACCAAGTCAACTTCGCCAGTCGGTGCTTGTCATTACCAGCTATAATTCCATGTCCCCTGTGAGGAATCTGAGGCACACTTTAGTTACTGGAGTCCCTCTTTAAGAGAAAAAATGTCTTCTGGCTGTTGAACGTTAACTCATGTTTCAGATGTGATTGAAACAACGCAGTAGTCCATTTCAGAGAGCAGGGACACTGGTTCTATTGATAATCTGATTTCCTTATCCTGATGATGTATGTTAGATACATGAGTTTGTGTGTATTTGACAGCCCCTGGTGATAAAGGACTGTAAGCAAAAGGAGAATCTGTGTGTTAACTGTTTCTACTCAGTTTCTCATACTATTTAACAAGCAAACATACAAAAAGGCAAACCTTCCCTCAGTAGTTTAGAAAGGCTACTTATTTTCTTTATAAGTAGAAAGTGGAATGAAACAGCTCATTGTACTGGAAACAAAATCCCATTTGGGACTATGAAAGAACAATTTGACAATTATCTCCCTAGTTCTAAGGTCTGAGGGAGAGAAATGACAACATTTTATTATAAAGCACTTTTAATTGAAGTAATTAGAAGCAAGAATGCTTGTTCAGGCTGAAAGATTGTCAGAAGGGAAATAGATTTCTCGTCAAGTTTGCTGATTTTGGAGGCTCTTGATGAACTTTTGTGATAATAATTAACATAATACTTCTGAGACATTTTTAGCCTTACCAAAAATTATTTTTCTCTGCCTCATTCTTCTTTCAGATGAAATAATAATGTTTAGCACTTAGCTGGCATCTTTCATTCAGATGGGTCCCCTGGTTCTTAAACAATTTTTCTCTTTCTACATGTGTGAATATGTGTCTACACAGAGTCATTTTAGCAATTGCCAAAATTTTCAGCAATCCCACTGGGTAGCACGTTGCAGCTGTTCAGTATTATCCAGCAAAGCTACAGTGTTTGGGGGAAAGGAGGTATAAAGAAAAAAAATTAAGAAAAAAAAAGTTTAAACTTGATGTTAATACCCTGGGAAGAATCTGGAAAGCAGAAATGTGTATATATACAAAAAGATTCGCTCAGTATCTACCTACACTTGCTTTAATATATGAGCCACGGAGTAACTGGGAGCCAGGAGGGGACTGTGAAGTGAGTTTTAAAACACCTTTGAAATATAGTACTGTCAGCAGCAGGGTTTCCTGATGCTGTACTAGGGCATCTGTTCAGCACTGACATAAAGCAATATATGCCACTTCATTGAATTAGCGATGTACTTTCTGTAGCATGCTGTGTATTTCTTAGAGGTCTCACTCAGGACTGGTCGTGTCTGCTGTCTAGGTTTTAGAAGCTGAAAAGTAACTGTGATTAGCCATTCAGATTTCATCTGAAAAGAAATAAAATCATTTAATTGCTTTAAAATATGTGTACACTCACAGCACTGGTGTAACTGGAATTTGAAAAGTGATGACTGCTTTCTCCAGTAAATAGTGTAGTACCTGGCACACCGTAGGTACCACCTATTAAATGAGTAAATGAAAACATTGAATTCCTGATGATAATAGCCCTCATATTTATATGATGGTAATTACTTTTCAACACACTTTCATAGATAATTTGATCTCATTGATATTTTACTGAATTTAATTTGATATGGTTAACATTGTAAGAATTCAATGTAAGAAATACATCAGTAAGATGACTTACATTTCTCTTTGGCAAGCCATTAATCACACTCCTAGATGGATTAAACTTCTAAGTCCTGGCCTACTCACACTACATTCTGTGAAAAACTGCCTGACTTAGAGGCTTTGTCTCCTGTGAAGCCCAATTTTTAGCCATGTGATCGTTTTACACTTTGTTGGCTCTCAAACCAGCTTCATAGGCCTAAGGTGAACCTCAGCAGTAGGGATCTCACCAAAGGGCAGCCATTACACAGGCTAGCCAGTAATGTATGACCTGTATCTTCATTTCCAAAGAGTTGAATCAGGCAGATTTTCTCTTAAGAATTGTTTTTTCTTTTTTTGAGACAGGATCTCACTTTGTCACCCAGGCTGGAGAGCAGTGGTGTGATCATGGTTCACTGCAGCCTTGACCTCCCAGGCTCAGGTGATCCTCCCACCTCAGCCTCCCTAGTAGCTGGGACTACAGGTGCACATCACCATACCTGGCTAAATTTTTTTTTTCTTTGTAGAGAGAGGGTTTTGCCATGTTTCCCAGGCTGGTCTTGAACTCCTGGGCTCAAGTGATCTGCCCACTGTGGCTTCCCAAAATGCTGGGATTACAGGTGTGAGCCACTGGGCTCAATCTTCTCTTAAGAATTTGCAGTTAGTGGCTGGGTGCAGTGGCTCACACCTATAATCTCAGCACTTTAGGATGTCGAGGTGCATAGATCACTTGAGGTCAGGAGTTCGAGACCAGCCTGGCCAATATGGCGAAACCCTGTTTCTGCAAAAAATACATAGTTTTATAGAGAGGGAGTCTCCCTATGTTTCTCCAATTGGTCTCGAACTCCTGAACTCAAGTGATCCTCCTGCCTCAGCCTCCCAAAGTACAGAAATTATAGGCATGAGCCACCGCACCCAATTCCAACTCTTTAATTACATGATTGGTTCCTTTGGCAACCAGCCCCCATCCTGAGCTTTCTAGGGACCCACCAAGAGTCACCTTAGACTCACCCCTATTATTTAGAAAATTCCAGGGGTTTGAAAAGCTTTGTGCCAGGAACCCAGGACTGAAACCAAATATATATTTCTTATTATATCATAATATCATGTAATTGATATTATGGTATTGGGAAGAATAAACAAGCTATTACCTTGAAAGATGCTTTGGACTTTCTATATGACCTGGGTCCTTTTTTCTTATTCATCATAGTGCTTAGGTGCTACTCATTATATGGTTTACATCAGGTTCTTTGCACTCTAAGAGCTTATATTCCAACTCAGCTGGTTATTTGCTAGATTTTTTTTTTCTTTTTTACCAGAATCTTCATTGGTTCTCTCAGTCTTTCTCTGGTTGGTTTTCTAGACAGGCCTACCTGCAGGTCTTGCATTCAGAGAAATTTGGGTCCAAGAGTGATATCCTCTTATTTCCGAGTTTAGGTTTATGCCAGGGGCTCCTGGATCTAACATTTTGGGGAATGAAAAAAAAAGGTATGCTGGGTAGGCAACCCAGTCAGCCAGTCTTATCAAACTCTGTCAAACATTCCTGTCTAAATATTTCACGGGCACCTCAAGAGCATTCGAAAATACAGCTGATCCTGCAACAACTTAGGTGTTAGATGTGTCCACCCCTGTGCAGCTGCAAATCCATGTATAACTTTTGACTCTAAAATACTTAACTACTAATAGCCTACTGTTGTCAGGAAGCCTTACCAATAACAATCAGTTGATCAACATATGTTTTCTATGTTATAAATATTATATACCATATTCTTAAAGTAAGTACAGAAAAGGAAATGTTATTAGGGAAAATCATAAGGAAAATAAAATATATTTACTATTCCATTAAGTGGAAGTAGATTATCACAAAGGTCTTCACCTTTATATTGTCTTCACATTGAGTAGGTGGAGGAGAAGGAAGAAGAGGGCTTGGGCTTGCTGTCAAAGGGAAGGGAGAAGTGGAAGAAAATCCATGTATAAGTGGACCTTCACCGTTCAGCGGTGTGTGCAATGGTTTGGCGGTGAGATGGAGGAAGGCTTATAGATCAAACGTGGGGACCCATAAGTAGTACAGGATGTGCAGAAAGCAAAGAATGTGAGGAGTAAGGAGGAGAACAGAGGCTAAAATGTTTGTTTCTGTGGTAATTTGTTCCCTCACAATTTAACTAAACTGGAACTGTGTTCCTTAGTATTATTTTCATGGTATGGTTCCTGCAAGGTTTGGGTTAACTACAAGATAAATTTATTATTTTATTTAAATAAATTTCTTCTTTTAAAATTTTGTGGGTATATAGCAGGTACATATATTAATGGGGTATATGAGGTATTTTGATACAGGCATACAATGTGTAATAATCACCTCAGGGTAAATGGGGTATCCATCTATCCTTTCTTTGTGTTGCAAACAATCCAGTTATACTCTTTAAGTTATTTTAAAATGTACAGTTATTTTTGACTATACTCTCCATGTTGTGCTATCAAATACTAGATCTTATTTATTCTATCTAACTATATTTTTGTACCCCTTACCATTCCTTCTTCCCCCACCCCCCTCCCACTATTCTACTCTATCTCCATGAGTTCAATTGTTTTAATTTTTAGCTTCCACATGTGAAGTTTGTCTTTCTGTGCCTGGCTTATTTCACTTAACATAATGACCTCTAGTTCCGTCCATGTTGTTGCAAATAACAGGATCTTATTCTTTTTTATGGCTGAATTGTGCTCCATTTCATATAAGTACCACATTTTGTTTATCCATTTATTTGTTGATAAGATGCTTAGGTTGCTTCCAAATCTTGGCTATTGTGAATAGTGCTACAATAAACAAAAGAGTTCAGATATCTCTTTGATATACTGATTTCCTTTCTTTTGAGCATATACCTAACAGTGAGATTGCCGAATCATATGGTAGCTCTATTTTTAGTTCTTTGAGAAATCTCCAAAATGTTCTCCCCAGTGGTTGTACTAATTTATATTCCCACCAACAGTGTACAATGGTTCCCTTTTCTCCACATCCTCACTAGCATTTATTATTATGTGTCTTTTGTATAAAAGACATTTTACCTGAGGTGAGATGATGTCTGGTAGTTTTGGTTTGCATTTCTCTGATAATCAATGATGTTGAACACCTTTTCATACACTTGTTTGCCATTTATATGTCTTTTTTAAAAAAAATTTTACTTTAAGTTCTAGGATACATGTGCAGAATGTGCAGGTTTGTTACATAGGTATACATGTGCCATAGTGGTTTGCTGCACCTATCAACCTGTCATCTAGGTTTTAAGCTCTGCATGCATTAGGTATTTGTCCTAATGCACTCCCTCCCTTTCCCCCACCTACCCTCTGACAGGCTCCAGTGTGTGATGTTCCCCTTTCTGTGTCCATGTGTTCTCATTGTTAACTCCCACTTATGAGTGAGAACATTTGGTGTTTGGTTTTCTGTTCCTGTGTTAGTTTGCTGAGAATGATGGTTTCCAGCTTCATCCATGTCCCTGCAAAGGGCATGAACTCATTCATTTTTATGGCTGCATGGTATTCCACGGTGTATATGTGCCACATTTTCTTTATCCAGTCTATCATTGATGGACATTTGGGTTGGTTCCAAGTCTTTGCTATTATAAATAGTGCTAAAATAAACATATGTGTGCATGTGTCTTTATAGTAGAATGATTTATAATCTTTTGGGTATATACACAGTAATGAGATTGCTGGGTCAAATGGTATTTCTGGTTCTAGATACTTGAGGAATCACCACACTGCCTTTCACAATGGTTGAACTAATTTACACTCCCACTAACAATGTAAAAGCATTCCTATTTCTCCATATCTTCCCCAGCATCTGTTGTTTCCTGACTTTATAATGATTGACATTCTAATTGGCATGAGATGGTATCTCATTGTGGTTTTGATTTGCATTTCTCTAATAACCAGTGATGATGAGATTTTTTTCATATGTTTGTTGGCCACATAAATGTCTTCTTTTGAGAAGTGTCCGTTCATACCTTTCGGCCACTTTTTGATGGGGTTGTTTTTTCTTGTAAATTTATTTAAGTTCCTTGTAGTTTCTGGATTTTGCCAACATTTTTCCCCATTCTCTAGGTTGCCTGTTCACTCTGATGATAGTTTCTTTAGCTGTGCAGAAGCTCTTTAGTTTAACTAGATCCCATTTATCAATTTTGACTTTTGTTGCAATTGCTTTTGGTGTGTCTTCTTTTGAGAAATGTCTATTTGGATATTTTGCCCATTTTTAGATTGGATTATTAGACTTTCCTGCAGAGTTATTTGTGCTTTTTAAAATATTCTGGTTATTAATCCCCTGTCTGATGGATAGTTTGCAATTTTTTTCTCCCATCCTGTGGGTTGTCTCTTCTCTGTGTTGTTTTCTTTGCTGTGCAGAAGGTTTTTAGCTGAACGTAATCCCATTTTTCCATTTTTTCATTGGTTGCCTGTGCTTGTAAAGAAGTCTTTGCCCAGTCCAATGTCCTAGAAAGTTTCTCTAGTGTTTTCTTTTAGTAGTTTTATAGTTTTGGGTCTTAGAGTTAGGTTTTTAATCCATTTTGATTTGATTTTTTTATATGGTGAGAGATAAAGGTCTAGTTTCATTCTTCAGCATATCAATATCCAGTTTTCCCAGTACCATTTATTGAAGAGGCTGCCCTTTCTCTGATGTATGCTTTTGGCACCTTTGTTGAAAATGAGTTCCTTGTAGATGTTTGAATTTATTTCTGGATTCTCTATTCTGTTCTATTGGTCTATGTGTCTGATTTTATGCCAGCACCATGCTGTTTTGACTACTACAGTTCTGTAGCATAATTTGAAGTTGGATAATGTGATTCCTCCAGTTTTGTTATTTTTGTTCAGGATAGCTTGGTCTATTCTGGGTCTTTTGTTGTTCTGTATAAATTTTAGGATTGTTTTTGCTATTTCTGTGAAGAATGTCATTGGTATTTTGATAGGGATTGCATTGACTCTGCAGACTGCTTTAGATAATATGGACATTTTAATAATATTTATTCTTATAATCCGTGAACATGACCTATCATTTCATTTATAGTGTCCTCTTTAATTTCTTTCACCAATATTTTATAGTTTTCATGTAGAAATATTTTACTTCTTTTGTTAATTCCTAGGTATTTTATTTTACTTGTAGCTATTGTAAATGAAACTATTTCTTGGTTTTTTTTTTTTCAGATTGTTCACTGCTGGAATATAGAAATGCTGCTGACTTTAGTATGTTGACTTTGTACCCTGCAACTTTACTGCATTTGTTTTTCAGTTCTAATGGTTTTCTTGTGGAGTTTTTAAGTTTTTCCAAATATAAGATCGTATCATCTGTAAACGAAGATAATTGACTTTTTCCTTTCCAATTTGGATATCCTTTCTTTCTGTTTGCTGATTGCTCTAGCTAGGACTTCTAGTACTATGTTTAGTAACAGTGGTGAAAGTGGGCATCCTTATCTTGTCCCAGATCTGGGAAGATTTTCCCCATTCAATATAATACTAGCTGTATCATATACGACTTTTATTGTGTTGAGGTATGTTCCTTCTATACCCAGTTTTATGAGTTTTTTTTAAATCATGAAGGGATGTTTAATTTTATCAAATGCTTTTTCAGCATTATTTGAAATGATCATATAGTTTTTGTCCTTCATTCTGTTGGTACAATATATCACATTGTTTGATTTACATATGTTGAACCATTCTTGCATCCCAGGGATAAATCCCACTTGATTATGATGAATAATCTTTTTCTTGTGTTGTTGAATTAGATTTGCTTGTATTTTGTTGAGGACTTTTGCATCAGTATTCATCAGGGATATTGGCCAGTAGCTCTTTGTTGCTGTGTCTTTGTCTGTTTTTGGTATCAGGGTAATACTGGCATTGTAGAATAAGTTTGGCAGTATTGCCTCCTTTTCTACTTTTTGGAATGGTTTGAGTAGGATTGGTCTTAGTTTTTCTTTTACGTTTGGTAAAATCCATCAGTGGAGGCATAGGGTTCCAAGCTTTCCTTTGCTGGGAGACTTTTTATTATGGCTTTGCTCTTGTTACTCGTTACTGGTCTGTTCAGGTTTTGGATTTTTTAATGGTTCAGTTTCAGTAGGTTGTATGTGTCTAGAAATCCATTTCTTCTCGGTTTTCTGACTTACTGGCATATAGTTGCTCATAGTAGCCTCTAATAATTCTTTGATTTGCTGTGGTATCAGTTGTAATGTCTCATTTTTTGTCTCTGATTTTATTTATTTGGGTCTTTTCTCTTTTTTCTTAGTCTGGCTAAAGGTTTGTTGATTTTGTTTATCTTTTAAAAAAACCAGCTTTTTGTTGTGTTGATCTTTTGTATTGTTTTACTCATTTCAATTTCATTTATTTCTGTTCTGATCTTTATGTATTTTTTCTACTAATTTTGGCTTTAGTTTGCTCTTGCTTTACTAGTTCCTTAAGATACATCATTAGATTATCTATTTGAAATTTTTCTTCTGTTATGACATAGGCACTTACAACTTTAAATTTCCCTCTTAGTACTGCTTTTGCTGTATCCCATATGTTTTGGTATGTTGTGTTTTCATTATCATTTGTTTCAAGAAATATTTCAATTACCTTAATTTCTTCATTTACTCACTGGTCACTCAGGAGCATATTATTTAATTTCCATGTGTTTGTATTATTTCCAAAAATTCCTCTTGTTATCGATTTCTAGCATTATTACATTTTGGTCATAGAAGATGCTTTATACTATTTCAATTTTTTGAATGTTTTAAAACTTGTTTTGTGGCCTAACATATGGTCTGTCTTTGAGAATTATCCATGTGCTGAGGAGAAGAATGTATATTCTGCAACTGTTGGATGATATGTTTTGTAAATATCTATCAGGTCCGTTTGTTTTATAGTGCCGATTAAGTCCAATGTTTCTTCATTTTCTATTTGGACAATTTGCTCAGTACAGAAAGTGAAGTGTTGAAGTTTCTAGCTATTATTGTACTGGGGTCTATCTCTCTCTTTAGGTCTAATAATATTTGCTTTATATATCTGGGTGCTCCACTGTTGGGTACATATATATTTACAATTGTTACATCCTCTTGCTGAATTGACTCCTTAATCATTATATAATAAGCTTGTCTCTTTTGACAGTTTTGTCATGAAATCTATTTTATCTAAGTATAGCTACTTCTACTCCTTTTTGGTTTCCATTGGCATGGAATATGTTTTTCCATCCCTTTATTTTCAGTTTATGTGTGTCTTTATAGGTGAAGTGTGTTTCTTGTAGGCAACAAATCATTGGGCCTTTTATTTTATTCATTCAGCCACTCTATGTCTTTTGACTGGAGAGCTTAGTCCATTTACATTCAATGCTATTATTGATAAAGTAAGGACTTTCTCTTCTCTTTTTTTTTTGAGATGGAGTCTTGCTCTGTCACCAGGCTGGAGTGCAATGGTGATCTTGGCTCACTGCAACCTCCACCTCCTGGGTTCAAGTGATTCTCCTGCCTCAGCCTCCTGAGTAGCTGGGATTACAGGTGCCCACCATCAAGCCTGGTTAATTTTTGTATTTTTAGTAGAGATGGGGTTTCACCATATTGCCCAGGGTGGTCTCGATCTCCTGACCTCGTGGTCTGCCTGCCTCAGCCTTCCAAAGTGCTGGGATTACAGGTGTGAACCACCACGCCTGGCTTACTCTTTCCATTTTAAAATTTGTTTTCTAGTTGTTTTGTAGTCTTCTCTTTCTTCTTTCCTTCCTTCCTGTCTTCCCTTAATTTGATCACCTTCCTTTAAGGTGATTTTCTCTGGTGGTATGTTTTAATTTCTTGCTTTCTATTTTTTGTTATCTGTTTTATGTTGTTTTTCTTTGAGGTTACCATGAGGCTTGCAAATAATATCTTATAACCCATTATTTTAAGCTAATGATAACAACGCTGGTTACATAAACAAACCAACTAGCAAGCAAAGAGAAAACTTATAAGAATTCTACAATTTAACTTCATCCTCCTACTCTTTAACTTTTTTTTTTTTTTTTTTTTTGAGATGGGGTCTTGCTCTGTTGCCAGGCTGGAGTGCAGTGGCACAATCTTGGCTCACTGCAACCTCCGCCTCCTGGGTTCAAGTAATTCCCCTGCCTCAGCCTCCTGAATATCTGGGACTACAGGCGTGTGCCACCATGCCCGGCTAATTTTTTTGTATTTTAGTAGAGACGGGGTTTCACCATTTTGGCCAAGATGGTCTCGATCTCTTGATCTCATGATCTGCCCCCCTCAGCCTCCCAAAGTGGTGGGATTAAAGGTGTGAGCCACTGCACCCACCCCTCTTTAACTTTTTGTTGTTTCTATTTATATATTATTGTATTGTCTTTGCCTTGAAAAGTTGTAGATAAAATTTTTGATCAATTCATCTTTTAGTCTTTCTGTTCAAGGTATGAGTAATTTACACACCAAAATTACAGTGTTGTAATATTCTGTTTCTTTCTGTATATTTACTATTACCAGTGAGTTTTGTACCTTCGGATGATTTCTTTTTTCTCGTTAATGTCCTTTTCTTTCAGACTGAAGAATTCCTTTTAGTATTTCTTGTATTCCCACTGGCTCCGCTGGTGCTCCAGTACAGCACCAAGACTTGTACAGGAATTACAGTCCTTGTGGCCTAGACTACCTTTCAGGCTTATGTAGGTCTCCAGAGCACTTCAGCTCATAGTGACAGCGCTTTCTGGAACTCAGGTTCCAACTACTGTGATGGACAATTCCTTTCTGGCCAGGGTTGGTCTAATTGCTTCCTCTGTGGGCACTAGCTGAGTTTTGCCCTGTGTTGCTTTCCATTGTTACAGGGCAGCACTGAGTTCCAATGCAAAGTACCGCAATCACTGTGCTCTCTTTCCTCTAAGCACAGAGATGCTCACTCCATGCCATGCAGCCACTGCCAGATGATAGGGGAGAGGTGATGGTGGCTATTCACAACTATCTTTTCTACCCTCTTCAGTGCCTCTTTCAGTGATATGATGTTAAACTGGGTACTGTGATAGCTCACCTGCTTTTTGGTATTTATGAAGGTGCCTTTTTTTTTTTTTTTGATGTGGATAGTGGTTCAGTTTGGTGTTCCCATGGGGAGAACAATTGGTGGTGGCTTCTATTTGATCATTTTGATCTGCCATGATCTATGAGAGAAATTTAACTGAGATTTGGAAGGTGGAAGTGTAGCAGTAGCCAGATGCCTGTATAGGACCAAATGATCTACTGGCTTGTCTTAGCTGGGTGGTGTAGAGCCATAGCCAGGCCAGCTCTCTGTGCCTCCCCTCCTTTTCTCTGTCTCTACCCTCCTTCAGCTTTTCTGAATCCTGTCTTTGGCTTTGTGGTAAAGGATATCTACTATTCTTCATGTCACTCACACCAAGAAGGAGGGAGGTGGTAGGAGAAATGAGGGTTCTAGTTTGTCCTTGTTTATTCCATTTTGTTCTCATAAGTTGCCCCTTGTTTTTGTTCTCCCCCATTTCAAACCCATATTTTCTTCTGTGCTACTGGCCCTGCAGACTTCAGGCCGAGCTCTGGAGGCAGAAGCAACAGCTTACACAATTGCAAAGGATTTAATCTTTACAATCAATTCTTTATTCTGTGTCATTCATCATGTTTCTTGCCTGTGATTAAACCCTAACTGACATTGCTCTTATTAAACCTATTGGTTTAATTGATTAATTGATTAGTTGTGACATTAAAATTTTTCTCCACATAAGAATTTTAGACAGTGACAAAATAGACTGTTTAGCCAGTTTTAATAAATCAGCAGGATATTCTTTGCTGAAAAAAGTCCCATTTTTAAAGAAATGTTTCCTGTAGTAGAATGTCATGTCCAAGAAACTGACTTTTGCAATAAATGATTTCTAGAGAGTTTTTTTTTCAAATAATGGTACTATTTATACTTTAATTGCTTTAGTAAAGAAGGTAACTTTTTTTTAAACTGGTAGTTAACTCAAAACACTTAGAGTTTTATATGGCAGCATTCAAAAGGAAGTCACTTTTCTGGATATTTGAGAGCTCTAATATAGACATTACTCTAGAGATCATGGTATTAATGATCTAATCCAAAAAACAGGTCTTCTATGTGAGTAGAAGTGGCAGCCCCAAATATATCTTTTTCGTTTTATTCACAAGGAGCTCCAAACCTAAATATTTTTTTAAAATATATTTAAATATGTAGTACACAGCCTTTTAAAACATACCTTCTAAATGTTTCTTACCTTAAAGGATACTATGAAGACAAAAACAGTGAAAGCTAACAACAACAACAACAACAACAAACCACACTGTCTTGAGTTACACATTTAAAAAAAGAAAAATATTTAGTCCTAATCCCTGGTTGCAACTGTTAATCTGGTAGATAAATCAACATTCATACCCGAGGTTAATTTTTTTAAGTTAAGTTTAATTTATAGTATACACAGGCAATACTGTTTTTGAAACTGGAGACTTAGCAAACCTACTGGAAACAGGTTGTGATAGTGCTGTGTACACTAGAATGAACTGAATTTAATCTCTTGGGTAATGGGAAGCCACTGTAGTTTCTTGCACCAGAAAGTAAAATTCCAAGGAATTACTTGAGCAGGGAAGTGAATATTTCTGGAAGATTAATCCTAGGGAGCTGTGAAAGATATGTCAAAAATTGTATTTGAGTACGATAGTAATAAATATCTATTAAAATATTCTCTCTATATTAAAAATAATACATTTTCATTAGAGAAATTTGAAAAACTCAGAGAAGTAGAAAGAAGAATATTACAAAACTCATAAAATGTCATAATTGAATCCCAATGTTAGCATTTTGGCATATTTTCTTCTCACCTTTTTTCCTGTTAGGGTAACAAAGTTTTAAACATGATGTGTATATACTTTTTATCATAATGTCTTCTCATCCTTGAAATTTATAAGATTCATAATGAGATTTTTTATAATGTTTAAATTCATTAATACTTTTGAGTATATATTTTTACCTTTTTAAAAACAAGTTTATTAAGGTATAATTTTATACAATAAACTTCTCAAATATATCCACTTCTGAAATGGATAATTTGATGAGTTATGACAGAAATATATATATATCCATGAAACTGCCATCACAATCAAGATATTGAACATTTCCATTATCTCCAAAAGTTTTATCATGCCTCATTACAATCATCCTTCCCCAGGCAGCCACTGATCTATTTTATAACTTTGTGTGTATTTTCTGGTATTTTATATAAAAGGAATCTTACAATATATACTCTATTTTTTGGTCTGGCTTCTTTCATTCAGCATAACACATTTGAGACTCATCTATATTGTTACATGATCAGTGGTTTGTTCCTTTTTATCACTGAGTGGTATGCTGTTGTACAGGCATATAATTTTCTTCATAAAATGTGCACAGAACAACAAAACCACTGTGAGATTCAGATACCAGGCACCTCCTATATATTAGCCTCCATACATCTAATTCATAGTGCCTCTGAATCAAATTAATGCCTCACCATAATTGCATATTCTTATAAGCCATATAATTAAGGTCACCTGCAAGTGGTAAAAATCCCTAATGTTCAATGAATTTATTCATACATTTAAGATATGTAAGTTTTCCAGGCCTTCTTCTAGGTACTTGAGATACATCAGCAAACCAAATAACTTTTTTTGTTCAGATCATATTGTCATAGGAGAAGATAGGAGATTTTGTTTACAATAAATAGTAAACATAAACGTGTAAGTCATCCAATTTGTTAGAAGGTGATAAGTTCTGCATAAAAAGGAAAAAATAGAGCTGGGAACAACAGATTGGGAGTGCTGGGTATATGTTTGTGGGATAGAAGTAGTTGCAAGATTAAATAGAGTGATCAGGTTAGGCCTCAGTGAGATCTAAACGTAAAGTCTGATAATGTCAAGGATCTACATTTTATGGTATTTTCTATGTAATTCTTTGTTAATATTATATAACTGTAATATTCAATTGAGTGATTATATCATACTTTGCTTATTCAGAGCTACGGTGGAACATTTAGATTACTTCTAATTTTCACAACTGTATTTAATGGTGCTATAAACGTTGTGAGCAAAGTTTTTGAACTGTACATGTTTGCAGGCATGGTGGCACATGTCTGTAGTCCCAGCTTTTTGTGAAGCTGAGGTTGGCAGGATCTTGAGCCCAGGAGTTAATTCTTGCAACATAACAAGATGCTGTCTCTAAAAAAAGAGAAATCATTGAATTGTCCATTGTTTACTTAGCATGGATTTAGAAAAGTAAAGTTACTGTAACAAAAGATATGAACTTTTTTCTTTTAATGTTTTAGGTTTTTAAATGTTGAGTCATTATTGTATTCCTAATATAAATCCTCCTCAGATATGATATATCCTTGTTTCCTAAAAACACTGCTAGATTCAATTTGTTAATATTTTATTTAAGATTTTCCACACATTTAAAAAATAAAATTGACTTGTAATTTATTTTCTTGTGCTTTTTTTAAAGCATTGGTACTAAGATTACTTTATCATCATAAAATAAATGGGCAGCTTCTCCTCTATTTTTCTATTCTCTGGAATCGTTTTGTATAGAGAGTTTTGTTTCTTTGAAATCTTCTGTTCTGGATCTTTATGGTGCAAGAGGTTCCTTCCAGGTTGTTTATATGTATTTGAATTTTTTATTTCACTTATGCTTTCTTATGGTTGTTTCCATTGGTTTTCTAATTAATTGAGCTGAATGCTTACCTATTAAAAAAACTGGACCTCTGGTGCCCATGATAGAGTTGGTTATATTTTTGGTATTAGGACAAGTGATCATCACCAGGCAAGAACTTCACCCATTGAATTGCTTGTTGGTTCCCTTCACATACCATCTTTAATACTCCTTTATCCCTCCAACATACACTCCTATGTATTTAATGTATTCCTTCTATTCATTGTTCATACACTTACATATTTTTGTTCTTTAAAAGTATATAGTATTTTAAAGTATGTAGCATTTTTTAATGCTTTTAAAATCTACATAAATGATTTCTGGCCAAGACAGAATAACAGGAATAATGGCCTGAAACAAACAAAACAAAACTAGACAGAATAGTTTAGCCAATGGTTTTCCAGATAATGGAAATCATACAATATAAAAGTGATCCCTGAAAGATGGGGAAAAAATGAGGTGATCCCTATGATTTGCCCAGCTTTCCAGACCATGGTACAGAACGCGGGGAACCCAGGAGGGTCCTGGAAGACTCCCTGAGTGGAAGAGATGGAACTGAGAATCTGGGGAGACCAAGGTGGCTTGAGTTTGCAGAACAGAGTATTAGAGAGGAGTGAGCCACAAAAACAAAACAAAACAAAACAAAACAAAACACAGAACCCTGGGAGGGTGTCCTTGAGTATTTAGCAGAGTATTGATCAGGGCATATGTGTGAAGGAATTACCTGAGACCAGAGAAAGAATCATCAAAAATAATTGCATAGCCACACACACAAAAATACCTGGGAATACATCTAACCAAGGAGGTGAAAGATCTCTACAAGGAAAACTACAAAACACTGCTGAAAGAAATCATAAATGATGCAAATGGAAACACATTCCATGCTCATGGATTAAAAGATCGGTGTTGTTAAAAATGGCCTTACTGCCCAAAGCAATCTACAGATTCAATGCTATTCCTATCAAGCTACAAATGTCATTCTTCACAAATTAAAAAAAACCCTATTCTAAAATTCATATGGAACCAAAAATGAGCCCAATTAGCCAAAGTAATCCTAAGCTAAAAGAACAAAGCCAGAGGCATCACATTATCCAACTTCAAACTATCAGGCTATGGTACCCCAAATGGGGTGATACTGGTCCAAAAACAGACACAAGGAACACTGGAACAGAATAGAGAATGCAGAAATAAAGCTACACACCTACAGCCATCTGATCTTTGACAAAGTCTACAAAAATAAGTAATGAGAAGAGGAATCCCTATTTAATAAATGGTGCTGGGATAGCTGGTTAGCCCTACACAGAAGAATGAAACTGGACCTGTACCTTTCACCATATACAAAAGTTAAGATGAATTAAAGATTTAAATGTAAGACCTCAAACTATAAGAATCCTGGAAGGAAACCCAGGAAACACCACTCTGGACATTGGCCTTGGGAAAGAATTTATGAGCAAGTCCTGAAAAGCAATTGTGACATAACTGAAAATTGACAAGTGGGGCCTAATTAAACTAAAGAGCTTCTGCACAGCCAAAGAAACGATCAACAGAGTAAACAGGCAGCCTACAGAATGGGAGAAAATATTTGCAAACTATGAATCTGACAAAGGTCTATTATCCAGAATCAAAGGAACTTAAACAATTAAACAAGCAAAAACCAAATAAGCCTATTAAAAAGTAGGCAAAAGACATGAACACTTCTCAAAAAGAAGACATAGAAGCAGCGAACAAACATATGAAAAAATGTTCTTTCTCACTAATCATCAAAGAAATGCAAATCAAAACCACAATGAGATACTTACACCAGTCAGAATGGCTATTATCAAAACGTTAAAAAATAACAGATGCTGGTAAAGCTGCAGAGAAAAGAGAATGCTTATACACTGTTGGTGGGAATGTAAATTAGCTCAGCTACTATGGAAAGCAGTTTGGAGATTTCTCAAATAACTTAGAACAACCATTTGGCTCAGCAATCCTATTACTAGGTATATGTCCAAAAGAAAATAAATCATTCTATTAAAAAGACACATGTACTCATATGTTCATTGCAGCACAATTCACAATAGCAAAGACATAAAATCAACCTAGGTGCCCATCAATGGTGGATTGGATGAAGAAATGTGGTACATACACACCATGGACTATTATGCAGCCATGATAAAAATGAAATCATGTCATTTGCAGCAACATGGATTCAGTTGGAGGCATTATCCTGAGCAAATTAACACAGAAACAGAAAACCATGTGCATGTTCTCACTTACAAGTTGGAGCTAAGCAATGAGTACTCATGGACATAAAGATGGCAACAATAGACACTAGAGGAGTAAGGGAGAGAAGGGGGCAAGGGGTTGAAAAACCATTAGGTACTATGCTCACTACTTGAGTGATGAGATCACTTATATTCCAAACCCCTGCATCACACAATATACGTACATAACAAACTTGCATACATATCTCCTGAGTCTAAAATAAAATTTGAAATATATATATATGTACAGAGAGACATTGTGTGTATATATATATGTGTGTGTATATATATACACACACACAGACATTGTATAGTGGGTCCTGGAAGACTCCCTGAGTGCAAGAGATGGAACTGAGAATCTGGGGGGACTAAGGTGGCCTGAGTTTGCAGAACAGAGTATTAGGAGTGAGCTGCAAAAAAACAGAACCCTGGAAATGTGCAGAGGATGCCCTTGAGTATTTAGCAGAGTATTGATCAGAGCATATGTATGAAGGAATTACCTGAGACCAGAGAAAGAATGTTCTTACCACCTAGTCTGATAAACTTCTACATTTGCAGCACATTGAGTACTCGGAAGGGTCTTGCCTCAGTAGTGGGAAATAATTAGCCCTAGAATAATTGTGGTACCATTCCTGCCTAACACATCTTAAAAGCAAGAAATGATCAGTGTTTATCCATAACGTAACTGATAAACTGTATTCCAGATTTGCCAACTGATTTGTTCTGTATTCCAGAACAAAGCTCAACAACATTCATAGAAACACAAAAAGATCCAGTACCCAGCAAGATAAAATTGGATACTGAGCATTTAATCAAGGATTACCAGGCATGCAAAGAAGCAGGACAACATGATCCATCATCATGCAATTGAAACTAACAAGAATTGACACAGATGTTAAATTTTTTTAGACAAGGACATTAAAGCAATGATTAAACTATGTCATATGTTCAAAAACTCAAGTAGAGGTATAAATAATATTTTTTAAAAGGCTAAGTTGAACTTTTAGGGTTTAAAACTAAAATGTGTGGAATTTTAAAAACTGCTGTATGGGGATTAATGGCAGATGAGATATCACAGATGAAAAGATTAGTGAATATGACAACATTGCTGTAGAAACGCTCCGAAAGAAAACATTCAGAGATTTAACAGGGAGATTACAAAAATGAAAACAGAAAGAGTTGGCTGTGAGACAACTTCAGGTAGCCTAATATACATGTAATTCGGGTCTCTAAAGTAAACAGGGGTGGGGGAAATAGAAGGAACATTTGGAGAAATAGTGGCTGAAAAATTTCCAAATTTAATGTACACTATAAACCCACTGACCTAAACATTTCAAAGAACCCTAGTGAAAGAAAGAGGAAAAAAGAATACCACTAAGGCACATCATAATTAAACTGCTCAAAACCAGTGTTAAAGAGGAAATATTAAAAGCAGCCAGAGAATATGTCACATGTGTACAGAGGAACAAAGAATAGGATGAAAACAGATTTCTCTCTGAAAACAGTGTAAATCTTTAAGGTCCTGAAAGAAAAAAGTCCACTTGGAACTCTATACCCAGCAAACATATCTTTCAAAATCAAAGAAAAATTAAAGAGGATTTGAAACATCTGAAAGCTAAAAAAATTTATCACCAGCAGACCTGCCCTAAGTGGAATGCTCAAAGAATTTATTCAGGTGGAAGGAAAATGCTACCATATAAAAATATGGATATACAAAAAGAAACAAAGAATATTGGAAGTGGTAAAATGGGTAAAAATGAGTTTTTCTTATTGTGTAGATGCCTTTAAGCCATAATTAGATATCCATTCTCATAGTGATGAATGCCTAGATTGTCTCCAAACCTTCCTAACACTCTGTAAATTGTAATAAGCCTTCTCTTATGTGTCTATGCAGGGTTCCCCTAAGGATGTATACTTCTTAGAAAGCTAGAATTAGAGAGGAACTTCTGGATAACAAAAGTTCTTTGCCAAAAGCCTTTGTATGTAACAGAGAAACTTTGGATACATTTTACTTTATGTTGGGAAAGAGAGAAGCAGGACCACTTTCATTGCTACTGTCCAACACAGCACTACAGGTCCTGGATACTGCAATCAGTTAAAAAAATATATACACAAGACTTTTATTGGATAGGCAAAATTTTCAGATAAAATAATTATTTCATAGACAACCCAAGAGAGGTCAGTAAGATTGTTGAATGCAAAATCCAATAATAGTTCTCTATTCCAGTAAAGACCAATTAAAAATGTAACAGATACTATTTGCAATAAAACAAAAACTATAAAGCACTTAGGTGATTTACTAATAAAGCTTGCACAAGATCCTCATGGAAAATATTTTAAAAATTTCTATTAAGGGACATGAAATAATAATAAATGGAGAGATATAGTCATTGTTAGAACATGTTAAAGATTACGTTTTAGACTGGGCGCGGTGGCTCACGCCTGTAATCCCAGCACTTTAGGGGGCTGAGGTGGGCGGATCATGAGGTCAGGAGTTTGAGACCAGCCTGGCCAACATGGTGAAACCCTGTCTCTACTAAAAATACAAAAATTAGCCAGGCGCGGTGGTGGGTGCCTGTAATCCCAGCTACTCGGGAGGCTGAGGCTGAGGCTGAGGTAGAATTGCTTGAACCCGGGAGGCGGAGGTTGCAGTGAGCCAAGATCGCACCACTGCCCTCCAGCCTAGGTGATAGAGAAAAAGAAAAACAAAAGTCTTACCCAGATTACTCTATAAATTCAATGCTGAGGTAATTTTGAAAAAGAACAGAAGTGCAGGATTGCCGTATTAGATATGAAGAAATAATGCAAAGCCATAGTTATAAAGATAGTATTGTACTGGTATTGGGCCCAGCAAATAGGCTAATGGCAGTATAAGAGGGGAAAGGATTGATTATTTAGAATAAGGTCTCCAGAGAGATGAACAACTAAACCGAGGAAAATATAGGAGAATATCTTCATGACCATGGAATGTGAAAGGATTTGTCAAATGAAACAAAAAAGCACTAGGGGCAACATTAATGGATTTACCTACATCAAAATCAGAGATTTCTGTCAAGTGAAAAACACCACAATGGATGAAATACTGGGGGATAATATTTGTAAACTAACAAGGGAAGTTCAAAAAATGCGATAGAAAAATGAGCACAGGGTATGGCTAATAAGTACAGGAAAGATTCTCAAACTCACTCTTACTCAGAAAAATACAAATTAATATGTGACTGCAAACAACTTCATACCACTGAACAAAAATGGAAAAGCTAGATATTATCAACTGCTAGTGAAGATAAAGGGAGACTTGAAACTTTATGTACTCCTGGTGGATTGTAAACTGGAGACACCATTTTATAAAGCAATGTGGCAAAAATAAGAATTTAGGTCTTTTTCTACATACTGACAAATAGTTTTCCCAAAAGTACAGTGCCTTACGATGTCTGTTTCTATTGTTTCTATATTTCTTGTACTACTTAATGTAATTTTTTTTTTTTTTTTTTTTTGAGACGGAGTCTTCCTCTGTCACCCAGGCTGGAGTGCAGTGGCGCGATTTCGACTCACTGAAAGCTCCGCCTCCCGGGTTCACGCCATTTTCCTGCCTCAGCCTCCGGAGTAGCTGGGACTACAGGCGCCCGCCACCACGCCTGGCTAATTTTTTTGTAGTTTTAGTAGAGACGGGGTTTCACCGTGTTCTCCAGGATGGTCTCCATCTCCTGACCTTGTGATCCGCCCGCCTCGGCCTCCCAAAGTGCTGGAATTACAGGTGTGAGCCACCGCGCCCGGCCTCTACTTAATGTATTTTAAGTTTACCAAAAATTATATTGTTATTTTCATTTAATTTTTAAATTTATAGCAGTGCTATATATTTTAAATTTGTTAAAGAATAGATTTTTTAAAATTATCCCCTTTTCCCATATATCTTTTGGGAACTTTGTGTTTTCCCTTTATTGATTCACATGAGCTTTCATAAAAGTATTTTTATTTTGATATATTTGCATGAAATGATTGGATTGTTTTCAGTTGTGCTACAGTTAACAAAATGATCCTCAAATATCGGTTATTCAATGGCTGCTGTCTGGCGACAGCTCTTTTGAGATTTGCCAGGCTCTGCTCCATATCATTCTAAAATCCCAGCTCAGGGAGCAGCCCACTCTGGGACATACTTTCTTTGTGTAAAGGATAAAAATCAAGTGAACAGGTGAAAACATATAATGACTCTTAAAGCTTCTGCTCTTAACTGGCATTGTTATTCCTGCTCATACATCATTAGCCAAGGCAAGGAGGGGAAGCATGTTCCCCCTACAAGGAGGCAAGGCAAGTCACATGGCAATAGGCAGGGATAGGTCATCCTCTCACTGGGAATGGAGTAACGAATGATCAATGATCAAGGACAATAATACAACCTACTATAGAGCTTATTTGCAGATGACTAATTTTTTAAAAAGAATTTAACTCCTTTTATTCCTACCCTTTAATGATGTAACAATGGAGTAAGAGCGTCTCAGGGGAAGGATATTTTAACAATAAGAATTAACCCTGGAAAGGTATCCTGTTGTAACTTTTGGAGTTTGCAGCCTGCGCTACCTTAGGTTGTTTAATCAAGTGGGGAATGTGGGAAGCCTGCTGGTTTGCCTGCTGGAGACTGTGAGGCTAGCTGGCTATCTCTAGTAGTACTAGTAGTTAATAGCACTTGAAAAAAAGAGCTGGGGTTTCATAGCCAAAAAAGAGTTTTGAAGGCTGAAGGGTTATACCAGTTTTGAGAAACACTGGCATTCTCATTCTTTCAGGGGGCACTGCTTTGGGAGAACATTCATGTGCCCAACAGGAACCAGATCAGAAAGGCAAGTCAGGGACATTTGGGTATAGGATTAAAAATTAAAAGAGTACAGCCTCAAGATACAAGCAGTCCCCTTTCCAGTCTCCACCTTTTCTGATTAATGAAGTTCTAATGTGAGTGAATCTGACCTCCTTACAATACTCTTGCACTCTCTCTCCAACAACTGAAAAAGCAGTTGTCACATAAAATCAGCCCAACCCTCAGCTCTAAGTCTGCTCCACACATCAAACCTTGGTGTTTGAGGTGATTGTTTATTTCAATAAGTATTTATGGATGCATTCACATGCCAGCTCTGTGCTGGGTGCTGGGGACACGCAGATGAATAGAACCTGTGCCCTAACAAGCAGACATGAACACAGATAATTATCTTTCAGGGCAGACTGATAGACACTACAAGACAGCCCAGAGCAAGGATGTGAATTCAGCCTGGAGGAGGGTGGGTCAAGTGAAATTTTGTAGAAAAGGGGACCTGCGACCTGGATCTTGATGAGGAGGAGAAGTTTTCCAAGCACAGAGATAGCATGTACACAGGCATGGAGATGGAAAGAGAAGGGACGATAGAAAAGACCTCCATGTGGCCAGAGCAGAGAGGACATGGTGGAGGCAGGGGGAGTGGTGTAAGATGAGTCTGCAGAATCGGTGCCATGATGAAGAATATGAATTTTTATTTTGTGGCCAGTGGGGAGACATTGAAAGCTTTTGTAAGTATACATACAGTACCAAAGCACAGAAATTCATGCTTCAGAAAATAGCTATTGACAATTTAAAGATGAATTAAAGCAATAAGAGTTTGAAAGTTGTGAAACCAGTAGGAAGTTAATGCCATCATCCAGACAAAATTAGTGAGTCCTAGTGAAAGCAGTAACAGTGTAAGTAGAATGGAGGGTAACAGATTCAAGCTGTATTTCAGAGGAGAAATCGACATAGTTTGACAACAATTTGAAAGTGGTGGGTAACACAGGAATCAACAATGGCTGAGATTGCTGCGTCGGGTAGAGGAGGGAGAGATTACAAGAAGAGCAGGTTTGGAAGAGAGGGAGGAGGTGCTGGGGAAGATAATATCAGTGTACCAGAAGAAGTCCTATTATAAGATGCCTGGGCTAGAACATTAAGCACCCAACAGTTTTTCAGTATACTATGTATTTTTCCATCTGTTGGTTGAATTTCAAGATGGACTAAAATTACATTGACATCACAGCATTTATGCTGAACTTGTGGGGTAATGACTGATATAGAGGTCCATCACTGGGCCACTAGGTGTCCCTTGTTGCATGCCAAAGGCTGCCCATCTCCTGACTCATACTATAATGAGTGTGCTGGGTTCTCTATGGAATATTTAAGTAACTTACTGTCCTGGTTGCTCCTGGGCTAGGTACACTGCTGGGACTACGAAAGCTGCAGCATCCCTTTTCTGACAACAGCTGCCTCTCCTTTCACCTCCTCCTCAGCTTTTCCCTGGGTGGCTGTTCTATATGCAGAGAGATAGCAAGCACTGGAGATAGGTGATGTTGCTGACTGCAAGGGGAGCAAACTGGTTTCTCTAGGCTTTTGTTTGTGCTGGCAGCTAAAGTTGTTAATTCACTCCTTGCTCTAATTAAAATTAGTTTGCCGGGTCCTGGGTCAAATTTTTCTTAGGAATAAACATTAATATCTTATGATGGAACTGACAGGTTTTCTTAATTGTTACTGGCACAGGCTGATCTCTGGTTTCCTTCTCTCCAGGATTTGGATTAGAAAAGTAACCATAGTTTGAAAATTCAAATCAAGAAAATAATTTCATTGTCCTCGGTCTGTTTTTTTCCCCCTAAGTTCATTTCTGGACACTTTCCAGAAAGAGGGCTGGTCCCTATTAGGCTTCATCCTACAAATAGGGGTGTCCTGACATACCTGCAGAATCGCTCTATTGCCCCGGCTGGAGAAAAAAAAGTTGGAGGCAAAGGATTACAGAAGAAAACGCGGGAAAGGAGCATAAGAAGTAGGATAAGGAAGAATGAGATACATGGAAAAATCCACGCCAGCCCTGTTACTTAGGGATAGAAGCAGATTTATTTTCAGCTTCCGGCCCTCTCAGTTGCATGGTCTCCTTCCAAGTTCCTAAGAGGGGCCCTAGCAATGCATTGCCATCAATATATATTTTTGCAAAACTTTATTTGTATAGTATATTTTTTTTTCTCAAAGAGGGTCTTCAAATTGTATAAGCTGTAGGCTCCACAAAACCTGAATTTACTCTTAAAAAAGAAGAGAAAGGGAAAAACTCCTAATACGTAGGAGTTCTTTGAACTCCCTGTATGCTATATGTTAACTTTATCTGGCTCACTGACATTCTGCAATTTTAAATGCAGCTATTTTCAAAGTAGGGAAATTTGGGGGTTGGGTGCAGAGGAGGAGGTGGGGGAGTGGGAGACAAATTTCAGCTGGACAATTTGATTGTGTAATTTGCATAATTCCAGATAAACAAATGATGAAAGCAATGACTAATAGCTATTGTGATACTGCCTTAATTATTTCAAGCCAACAAAATGGTAATATGTCATTTGACGCTAGACTCTTTATGTTTGCTCTGTTTTGGATATATGTGTGAGCTTCAAAATTAGTCACCACAATATGCAAAACACTATTAAAAAAAAAAGAAAAAAGGAAAGACAAGGATGTGAGCATGAATGTAAAAATGCATCAGGCTCCAACAGAAAATCAGATGAAAACTGGCAATAAGCCCAGGGCTTGTGGGGTTTTGGACTCTAGCTCAGTCACTCAAAATTGGCACTGAAGTGTCATTTTCCAGAGGCGTAATCGGAATGACCAGGTCTCCATAGCCTCTTCAGCTTTGACAATTCTCTTCTGTTTATTATTAATTTGTCATGTTGTTTTCAAGCATTTCTGCACAATCTTTTTGTTTGAAGTACATTTCTGTTCATTACCAGTTCTGCAGAACCCCCATGAGATATGATATCAGCTTTATTGACCTGGTCTTTCCATCGGTGACATGGAGACTGAATGAGATGAAGAAGCCTGCCTTAGGTCTCACATTCAATCAATACGTGGGACAAAGCTCAGCAGTGGTTGGTAGCCTTGCTAGCCCTATAACTGTCTACTGGGACATCCTGCTTTCATGATTTTTCTATAGTGTGTAAGCATGTTTTTTTTTTTTTTAACTACAAGTTATTTTTAAATAAAAGGACTAGGGAAAAATGTATTCTTAGCTGCCTCAAGTCTCTGAAAGGACTCACAAGGGCTATTTACTTGTGATAAAATACAAGTGCCTTGCTGTGTGGATGAGATTGATGAGTAGTGTTCTCTAGACTTACCGCTGAACTCTGAGGAGATTAAGTTTGTTCTGCCTTCATTGAGGATTTTTCTCCCTTTAGAAGCAAGCTGTTGTGCTTCCATCCAGGTCTTGGGCTGAGTTATGCTACTGGGACAGATGTGCTGCCCCTGTGGCATTTATTCTCTATGATTTTTTTTTTTTTCTTTTTTGTGATCAGTGCTGACATCACGGTACTGGGCAGCTCAGTAATGGATATCTTGGGGCTCGTTTTTTCCTGGAGACATCTGCTCTTCTACTTTTGCTGCATGGTTTGGTGTTGTTGTAAGCATGCTGTTCATTTGCATCAGCAGGGCTACCAATGCTCATCTTTTATTTGGACCATGAATATGTAGTGAAAGAGTCAGGTTTCAATTAATTTAGATATTTCTAAAATTTCTGAACTGTGGCTGGCTGGGGAAGGGACGATGTCTAGGCTTATTTTCAGTGCAGAATATAAGCAACTCTGTGCTATGAGGCTATATGAACATCTGCAAAATGGGCTCTTGTTGGTTTTAAAAAAATGTGCACTGTAATGGAACAGAAGCATAACATAACCCATTAACATTAGTGTCAGCATAACAGCCTCTGAATTGCATATTGGTGAGAAAATATTGATAGCAAAGTGTAAACAACTGCAAATGGGAAATGCAATAAAGCTCTCTTCATAGACTCTGTAATTTACAATTAAATAGGCTACATTGAAATGATATGAAGCAGAGGCATGCATGTCCAAAGTAACGGGGAATTTAAATGAATGCTTGTACTTTCCCATTGACCTATAAGCAGGTGAAAATAAAAAAGAAGGAAGTAAAATGAACTGAGTGGATTCTGTGCCCAGCATATGGCTAATTAGGGTACAAATAATGTTGTTAATCATAGTTTGGGATTGGATAAAACTTTCAGAGGTTAATATTCTATGTTCTGCAATTTAGTACTTTGCTGATGGCAATAAGACAATTTGTTGGAACATCTACATCCCACAGAGAGGGAATATCCAATTGAAGGGGAACATGGAGCTGACACGCTCCTCATGATGGCTAGGAGGGTAGTAGTTGTATGGAGGAGAAAGTTCCCAGCACCTGTTTTTTTATGGCATATGTTTTTTATGGCATATGACCATGGCAAAACTCGCACCTACTGCAGCATGTTCTCAGGCATGGTTGCTAGCTGATTGTAACATTTGTGGGAAGAAGCTTCCTCTTCCTGCACCCTAAGAAAACATTGTCATGCTTGTGACAGCAGTGTGTACTTTGGTCTCTGCAACAGGTTTCTGGACCACCTGTTATCCACTGTGACATCATAGGGCAACATCCCGGCAATAGCGAGTGAAACAGAACAGATTTTCCATTTCCTCTCTGGGAACGGTGCCCTTTGAAAAGAATAGGAAGACATTCTCAAGGTAGCAAGTAGAGGACTCAGAGTCATTTTACATTGCCTGTCCTAGGAGAAGTGGCCTGTTTTGGACCCCAAGCTTGTGAAACAGGGCATTTTGGATAGATCCATGTGTGAGACAGATTCTCATTCTAATTATGCTCATTGTGGGCAACTGCATAGATAAGATCAGTCATAGGTTCTCTTCAAAGGATGAATGAAATGACCAGAACCATAGAGATTATTTTTGAAACCTTGAGGTTCTCAGCCTTAGTCTGGCACTTCAAGGATCCCCTATATGCTATTAATAATGTTTCCATTTTCTTTTTAGGGATCCTTGTACTACCAGACTGGGGCTGAGAGCCTCAAGGTTTGTAAATAAGCCCTGTGGTTCTGGCCATTTTACTTGTCCTTTAGCGAGAACCACTAATGCCCTTCCAACCTCATAATGATTGCAGAGAGGAATATCAACAAGGAAATCTGCCTTCAACAGAAGAGAGCTTTGAGGAAAGAGAAGTTAAGAAAGGGAGTAAATATGGTGAGATCATATCTTGAAATATTCATTTTTGTGCTCTTCTTTGCTGCTCTTCAGAGTATGTGACCATTTCCTGATCAGTTAGAACTATTCTCCTTCAGGAGAATTAGGATTGTGATAGCAGGCAGGCAAAAAGAAGGAAACAGCCATTGTTCTCTTTGTGACTTCCCAAATAGGTCCTCAAAATCCACATAAGAAACAGTAGTTTTGAAAGTCAAAGCTTTCTATTTTCAAGAGCCAAGTTCTGTAAAAGCTGAGAAAAGCACCTTGAGATTCCACAGGAAAGACCTTGAAAGAAGAGTGACATATAGTTTAAACTAGAACAATAGGTAAGAAAGTGAAAATGGCAGTACTTCTGAACCTTGGGTGAACATAGAATCACCTGGAAGAGCTATTAAAATGCCAATTCCTGGGCCTCGCCCCAGGCTAATGAAATCAGAATATCTCAGAATGGTCACTGAACATTGGCATTTAAAAACAAAAACAGGCCAGGAGTGGTGGCTCACGCTTGTAATCCCAGCACTTTGGGAGACCGAGGTGGGTGGATCATGAGGTCAGGTGACTGAGACAATCCTGGCAAACATGGTGAAACCCTGTCTCTACTAAAATACAAAAAATTAGCCACACGTGGTGGTACGCACCTGTAGTGCCAGCTACTCGGGAGGCTGAGGCAGGGGAATTGCTTGAACCTAGGAGGCGGAGGTTGCAGTGAGTCGAGATCACACCATTGCACTCTAGCCTGGTGACAGAGCAAGACTCCGTTTCAAAAAAAAAACCCCAAAACCAAAGCCAAACCAAAACAAAACAAAGCAACAAATAAAAATCTCTGGATTTTTCTAATGTGCAGTGAAGGTTTGAGAATAAGTAAAACTGGGAAAACCCAAGGCTATTCTGATCTGGGAGGCAGAAAGAGAGGAAACAAGGTGTGTACCTGAAGTAGGTATTTGGGGCCTGATACCAGAAGAGATCCAGGTGGATCTCATGGAAAGGATCAGTTCCAGCTTGGAAAACTGTCCAGTCCCATCTACTGCTATTAATAACATCAGATAATTGTGTGCAAGGTGAGGTCAATGACATTATAATTTGATTAGGAGATTCTCTGAGGAGTCGTGACCATATTCCTCATTTTCTGGGGAAGATATTCCGCTGTCCAGTGCTTGTAGGTCATCTGGCAGAAGTGACACTCATCAGTGCCCTGACATTGTTGTGAACTATCCAGACTTCCCTGGTGGACATTCCCATTTTCAATGGTCCCGAAACAGAGGGAGGGTGTCCTCAACACTTTTATGGTGAAGTTATGCAAAAAGCAGCACATGAACTTGGCTGTGGGAAGCAAGACTGGTTGAAACTCATTTCTGCTCTATAAAAAAGGGGTATCTCAACAAAACCAAATGATGAGCAGTCGATTTACTTCAGAAAGAGAATGGATTGTGTGAGCATAGCCTCCCTAACTAGGGGTTACCATGGTGATTTTGAAACAATCCTTGATGTACCTGGTAATATAGTAGGATTTGGCTCTCCAGTGAAGTTGAGGTTTTCTTTTTAAAGGAACATTTAAAATTACTATAACTAGCAGAATTGAGTGTAAAGGAAGAAATATAAATGAAAATGCTGGTAATATTTCTGCATCCACCACCAAATTTTAAATGGCAGAACTGATTTTTTTTTTTAATGTGGTAAAATGGCTTTTAAGGGTAAATTTAACAATTTTTTTCAGACAACATGTAAGTTTTGACAAATTTTATAATGATAAAAACTTTAGAATTATTGTAACAGTCATACTTGCATGACTTTAATGTTAATAAGGTTATAAAATATCAAAGTATATGTTTTATGTAAAATACATCTGAAGAAAGTCAGAAAACCTCACTAGGGGAGAGTTGGGGATTATTGAATCCTCCTCGGTGTTCATGTGTAGCCATTATGAATAGAGATGTCTTCAGCCAAAGCAGGAGATTTAATTTTTACAAAGAAGCAACCTTAGGAATGACACAGGTGGTAGTGATGCTGAACAGGAAAATAGAATTCTCTGTACTTTGCGCCAAGTAATCTGACATTGAGATCAACAGCACTGTGCATTCTAAAGTATTGCTGGATCAGTTTCATATTGAAAATAAAATTACCCCATTGTAAATCAAAAATAAAATTCTAAGCCCCCCAACCAACCGAATGGACCCCTCTTCTCGGTCAAGGGCATTTTAAAGTAAACCTGAAACACTAGTTCTGGTCATGATGGGAATGAGTGGTTGGATAGGATTCACTGTTATCTTCCTCCCTTTGGAATTCAGGCACAGCTGACCAGCGTTAACATTAAAACAAAAACTTTAAGACTTACGAAACAGACTCTTCACGGCAATAACATACCAACGTGACAGATAGCAGGCTCTGAAAGAGATCGAAGTATTTTAGCTCAAAATGTATTTCTTTGACATATTTTGAAACGGCGTTGCAAAGCTGTCTCTTGTGGGGAAAGCCTACATGCTGGAGAGAATTCTCTTCCCTTTCCAGGTCTTTTTCCTGATCCAGGAGAGAATTAATAAAGAGTCTGGCACCTTTTAAAGTCTGACAAGAAACATTCTATTCTCTCTGAAGAATACATACATACAGTTTATTCTCTCTGAAGCCTTCATCTGCATAACAACAACCTTGGTCTCCACAACCCCTATTTCAACTCAGACACTCCCTTGTAGTGACTCTAGGTCTATAGATAAACTCTTTCAATCAATTACAAATCAGATAATCTTTGAATCCATCTAAGACTTGGAATCCACCCCCACCCCCGCTTCCAGTTGTTTCACTTTTTCTGACAGAACTAATGTGTATCTTATATGTATTGATTGTTATCTTATATCTCCCTAAAATGTATAAAACCAAGCTGTAGCCTGACCACCTTTGACACATGTTCTCAGGATCTCCTGGGGCTGTGTCATGGGCCATGATTACTTAGGTTTGACTCAGAATAAATCTCTTCAAATATTTTACAGAATTTGCCTTCTTTTGTCAACACTATTTTGAGAAATAGTCTTATTTAATGAGAATATAATTATTTTTATTGTGACTAGAACAGCCATAATATGAGTGGCAGAGTATGTTAAGGAGCTTGATGGCATGGCCTAGTACTTAGTCTGGGAGTTCTCTGCTGCCCATTTTCCCTGTGCATGGTTTTCTCAGGTATATGCTGAGACAGTTATTTCAACTGAGTTGTGGCAGAACAGCCAATAAAAATAGTGTAACTCATTGAGCAGAACATAAATATTCTTAAAACAAATCTGGGGAGAGGGTGAGGAAGGAGTAGTAACTGCTGATGTAAAGGGCTAAGCTGAAAACAATGAGAAAACTCCTATAATGTAATAGTTCTGCTTTTTCAAAAGCTTTATTTTTTTTTTCACCAAATAAGATTATAGGATGCCAAGTTAAATTCAGATTTCAGAGAAGCAAACAATGATTTTTAAAAAAGTATTAGTACGTCCCATTTAATATTTGGGGCCTACTTATATGAAGATATAGGCCACCTTGTATTTTATCTGGCAACTCTAAATAGGTAGTCACACCTATGAGATGAGTCTTGAGCAGGCCCTCAAGGAAAGTTTCTATGAATAAAATGCTATTTTTTTCCCCCTGACTACTCTAAAGCCTGATATTCCACTACAAAATCATTCCTTTGAGTTAAGGCACTATCCAAGAGGTCTTTTAAAAATGCAAACATATCACATGATAGCATTATTTTATCTTAGTTTACCAGGGACTCATGCTATGAGAGCCCAGTTTTTCACTGCCCCGATAGCCACAGAGAAAGTCTTTTGTGACGTGTGGGCTTAGCACCATCCATTCATTAGCTAGTCCTGAACAAGGTAGACAATGCTCTTGAAGTCTCAGAATGACCACCAGGGGGTTCTGAAATATTTTTGTGGTTATGGTTTCTACTCTTAGGATGACTTGGCTTTTTATTATAGCAGTTTTGTGCCTCTGAAGCTGCAATCTTCACTCACTCATATTTGTTGAGTCCCTCTATGCCTGGCACTATGCCAAGTGTTTCAGATAAGAAGACTAAAAATAATGATTCTTGTCTTTAATGAGTTTACAGTCATAAATATCAATACAACATGACTTGCTATAATGTAGGTAGTACAGTAGAAGGAGGCTCTGGGTACCAAGGGAGTATGTAAGATAAGCCTCCAAATCAGAGTGGGGGTATTGTTACAGGTAGTTAGGCTTGCCCAGGGCAGGAGAGGGCTTTCCCCCACCCACTAGAAACGACAGGTGATGGTTTGGCAATTATCACATTCCTCTTTTAGAGTGATAAATTGGCAGCTGGTGCCAGGGAGAGGCTAGTTCCTGATGGTCCACACCTGTTAATATTAAAGTGTTAATTAAAGGCAGGCCCCAGGGAGAAGAAATTTCCTGGGCATTCACATTAAGAGACAAAAATGGCAAAGTATGATCTTCTGGGTATGCTCCACCAGAAAAAAAAAAAAAAAAGAAATCTTCAGATGGGCATGCATACAATTTCCTAAACACACTGTGCCTGCTCAATTCTGAAGGGTAAAAAGGACACTGCTTATGTGGGAAGCCCACCATAAAGGAAGAATCATGGGAAAGAGGTAAGCCTATAAAGTCCCAGGATCAAGGTTAAAGGCCCTTTTCTCTCTCTTTGACCTTCAGGTGCTCACTTGGATCTCTTCCATGGGTTCTTTTTTTTCTTTCCTATTCTAAAGCCTTTTAAATAAACCTCCACTTCTGCTCTGGAACGTGCCTTGGTCTCTTTTTGGCTGTGTGCCTCTCAGTTGAATTCCTTCTTCTAAGGAGGCAAGGGCTGAAGCTGCTGCAGACCTGCATGGATACACTTGGGGTAACTTGGGATGACTTGGGGTAACTTGGATCTCTTCCACCCTAATGGTGATATGAACAGGAGACAGGGAAATACCAGGTAGAAGAGGGTGGCCCCCTGCAAAGGCCTCACCCTTAAGCCTGGGTACCCTTGGCTCTAAATGAGAACAGGCATTCCTGTTTCCATGCCCAAAAAGTTGCCTTTTGGCCCACCACGCCCCCTACCCTGCACCCATATAAACCCCCAAACCCCAGGCTCCAGCAGCAGACCAGCAGACTAGCAGACCAGCAGATGGATGGCAGAATGACATGGCAGAGACAAAGAGAAGATGAGGAACATCTGGACGCCAAGAGGAGTTCAGTAGGGGACGGTCAGGGAAGAGTCCGGCTGCTGGGTGGACAGACTCCAGGGGAAGGTCATCTTCCCACTCCACTCCCCTTTCCAGCTCCCCATCCATCTCACCGAGAGCCACCTCACCACTCAATAAAACCTTGCATTCATCCTCAAGCCCGTGTGTGACCTGATTTTTCTGGGATGCTGGAGAAGAACTTGGGATACAGAAAACTGTCACACTGGCCCTCTGCCCTTGTGAAAAGGCAGAGGGTCCACTAAGCTGATTAACACTCAAGCTGTCTGTGGACAGCAAAGCTGAAAGACCTTTGTAGCACTGGGGTTGCAGGCACCCACCCCTAGACACTACTGTGGGGCTGAGAGCCCAAAGCACTCGTCCTGGCCTCTGCACCTGCTGACCTGCATGTTCCCCATCCCACTAGGGATTTGAGCAGTGGGGTGACCAAACAAATGAACCACATCCCTGTCACACATCTTGTGACAAGGATCAGGGAACTCTCCCATTTCAACAGTGTTAGGAAAGACTTTTGGAGAAAGTGAAACTTTAATAGAGTTTCAATGGCAATTAGGAACTGGCCAGATGAGAGGAGTAGGAGGAAGGAGGGAAAGGCCTTCTAAGAAGGGATTTGTTCATTCAGGGAAACAAAAGGGAGAGAGCATTCTGTTTTCTGAGAATTATGAATATGGTTATGCTTAGATCTAGGATGTCTGTTAGATTTGGGGTACAGGGTGGTGAGAAGTAATGCTGGAGTAGCAGGAGCAGATTATGAGGATATCTCTGGCATGCGGAGAATTCTTTACCTGCATTTCCCATATTAAACGGACTAAGTAGGCCTCTGTCTCAGTTTCCCTTTCAGCATTGGGCCATTTTTGTGGGGCTAGAGTATTGTTCTGACCCCTTTGGCAGGAATCAGGTATCATCCTGCTTGGTTCTTTTTAGTCTCTCCTTGGTCATGATGGTAGTGATGGCTATGATGTGTGTATGTATAACTAGAGGGTTAGGAATGAGCTAGATCTTATTTCTTGAATTACTGGATTGGGTCCAGATGACAATATAGTATAAGAAACCCAACACCATGCCCCAAATACGTTTCAAGTGTTTTTGCTAGTTTACTTCTGCCACCATGTTCAATTACCAGATTGAACCTTCTTTGTTACAGATGATGAGTTTATTATAATTTAAGTTTATCACCCACGTTTGTAACTATAGATTGGAAAGATGAACACTGCTTTTAAGGAGTGGGCCAGGTTCCTAGTGCCAGTAGTTCAAGGTTCTAATTTTACTAGCAACTGTTCACCTATGGCATCTTGTCATGCCTCAAAGATGAGTTTCTGGAATGATAGCTCAATCATGAGAGAAACAGTGAGGAGAGGAGGAATTCATTGCTTCCAGAGAGGACACACACCACAGAAGAGGTTGACTTTTTAGGGGCCATGGTAGGACTCACAGTGGGTCAGTGTTTTTTGCCAGACTCTGTCTCTTTCTTTGAACCCCCTCCTCTGCAATCCACCCATCCTTTAAAGTTCTGGCTGCTTTGTCTCTGTTGGTGTCCCACCCAGCTATTAGCTTCTACTAATTGCTAGCTGATTGTGCTATTGTTTTTGACAATGTCCTAGGGTCATAACTTGCTCCAAAGTCTGATCGAATTAAAGTCATCGTTTTGCCCAAGTAGTCTTTGAGGTTTTCTCTGACTCCAGGTGAGCTTTAGCTTTCTCTTTCCCTGGTTCTCTCTTTTAAACTTCTGGGCAGGGGAGGTGTCTCGTGTGTTACTTGTGGCTATCATAAGCTACTAGCCTCCTTGTAAATGCTCACCATCAAGATTTTCATTGTTTTCCATGAAGTCCCTGGGCTTGAATTCATCTTCTTTGCTCCAAATTGAGTCTTGGAGAGAGCTATAGAGCCCTCTGTCTGAATGGCCTGACTTTCTCAGTGGGAAGAATGTCCATGCTACTCTGCTGGAGCTAGAGTCAGGAACAATAGCCCACTTCTCTCAGAATAACAATGCTATTCTGTGAGTGGGCATTGGGGATATGTAGTAGTGTCTGGTGTTCTCAGCTTGCCTCTCTTGGTATGTAACATCTATCTTATGGGAGGGCCAAGGATAGGGTAATTGGAGCCAAGTATTCTCAGCCTTTCATGCCTGTAGCAGAGCTTCTACCCTGCCAGGGGCTGGTGGAGGAGGGGAGTCCCAGACTTCTCTGCCACGTCTACTTGGAAGAGAGTTTCTACAACACAGATTAGGGGATGAAGGTTGGCTTGATAAATACTGACAGACTGCCCCTTCCACAGAGAAGCCATCACCCTAGCTTGGGAGCTGGGAAAGAAGGAGCCCTGTCTTCTCAGCTGCACCTGCCCCAAGTTGAGTTTCCATCACACTGAGCTGTTCTTACTGAGATTTATTGTATTTTCTTGAATAAATGTTTCTCCATTTGCTATATGCCCTTCGGACAATTTCCAGTGATTTTAAATTGTTCTTGCTTTTTTGTGGAAATATAATATTCTCTAGTGATGGTTGTTTTCCTGGGAAGAAGGTCCACAGAGATCCGCATACTACCATTCAAACATGTTTCATTTAAAATTATGTCTTAGATTCCATCTTGAGGAAGAACCATGGTTTATTCAACCTCTCTTTGTTTTAGAAGTTTTAATTTCTTCACAACACTGCAAAAATGCTACAGTGGCCACCAGTGTAGCTTGGTTTTAATATATATCCTGAATTATTTTCTTAGGATATGTCTCTTGAAGTTTCATAGATGGTTCTAAGCTAGTACCTGGCTGGATTCTAATGAGGGCTTAATCACTAGGGCTTGAAAGTAAAATACCATCTTTTAAAAAAATTGTGTTTTCATGACACAAATTCTATTTCATGGTCAAAAGCTGACTCCTTCAAAGACCGAGTCCTTTCTGTATGACCCATTTCATTTTGTTTTCTTTATGAAAACCTCTTTCAGTCTTCAGATAATTTAGGTAGCAAAGGTATGGTTAGAGTTTTCTAGTCCTGATAATTAATTCCTCCCAGTTCTAGAATTTCTCAGCTGTTCCCCCAGTGCATGTAGTGCCCAAATATCTTAAACAAAAAACATGATAAAACATGATTTTTATTAAAACTAAGACTTGTTCCTTCATAGGTTTTGGGAATTGAAGTAGAGATTCCTAAAAGTAAACTTTTTCTATTTTAAAATTTCCTAATTTTCTCTAAAGATATCCCTGGTGCTAATCTTATTTTAAAATTCTTATCTCCTGCTAGGCATTTCTCACTACTAGAAATGTGTCACGATAATAAGAAAATAATTTAAAAGATCTAAAATAAGGTCCATGTGCTATTAAAGGTATTTAGGAGTGATCTCCTTGAGGAAAGTGTATATTTAGGAGTGAGGCATACCCATTTATTAGTTATAAGTGGCTAGCCTTCACTGAGAAACTAAATTCTTTGTCTTGTTTAAATACTGAAGGAGATGTGTTCAGTTGTCATCCTTGTCCGTATTTCCTCACTCTTAGACTATGTTAATAAGCTTGCAGAAACTCTCTTCTCTAGCTAGTTTGGACTAATCATTTTTCCCCAAGTATGTAATGTCCAGTCTCACCTCTTATTTTTACTTATGCTGCCTCCCCTATCTGAATTTCCATCTCTTACTTCTAATTATTTTTCAAGGCATAACAAAATAGCATGGAGAGGCTAATCTTTCCAGATATGAATATATTTAAGATTGGGTAGAACTAAATTAATGGGTCAGAAAAGAGTGGTGAATAACAGATTTAAATACACAGAAAATTTGGTCAATGAAAAAGTGTTTGGTTGCTCTGCAGCTCAAACCCCTTGAGGAAGGGGGAGCACGCAGACGGGCAGGTGCAGAGGCCTTGGCAAGCGCTCCTGCTCCGCGGTAGTGTCTAGGGGTGGGTGTCTGCAACTCCCGTGTTACAAAGCTCTTTCAGCTTTGCCGTCCGCAGACAGCTTCAGTGTTAATCAGCTCAATGAACCCTCTGCCTTATTGCAAGGGCAGAGGGCCAGTATGACAGCCTTCTGTATCCTGAGCTGTTGCCCAGCATCCCGCAAAAAATTGGATCACACGTGGGCTGGAAGAATGAGTGCAAGTTTTTATTGAGTGGTGGAGGAGGCTCTCAGTGAGATGGATGGGGAGCCGGAAGAAGGGATGGGGTGGGAAGGCGGTTTTCCCCTGGAGTCCGGCCTCCTAGCAGCCTGACTCTTCTCCAACGGCCCTGGCCGAACTCCTCTCGGCATCCAGACGTCACTCTTCTCTCTTTCTCTGCTGCATCATTCCGCCATCGCTGGTGTGCTGGTCTGCTCTGGAGCTTGGAGTTCGGGGTTTATATGGGGGCAAAATAGGGGGTGTGGTGGACCAAAAGGCAACTTTTTGGGCACGAAAACAGAAATGCCTGTTCTCATTTAGGGCTGCGAGTATTCATGCTTGAGAGTGGGTGGCCTTTGCTGGGGAACTGCCCTCTTCTACCCAGTATTTCCCTGTCTCTTGTCCCTATCATTACCTGATTAAGGAATTTTGAAAACAGGTCTAAGCAGGCTTAGTTCAGCAACTTCAGGTTTCCTCTCATTTGTGGACTGTCCTCAGATGTACAAGTTCTATTCTGCCTTGTCACCCTGGGGAGGCCGGCAGTTGTGCAGATCTACCAGAGCTGAGTGCTAAGTTTACCTAAAGGAATATGATAATAGTAATAGGCTAAATTGCATCCTATAATGTAATCTTATCTTCAATAAAACTGATTTTAAAAATCTGCATCTTTTTGATAACAGCATCTACTTATCAGTTGGCTTTGAACTTGGAATAGAAAAGGAGCATGATTATATTACTCTAAAACCTCAGTCTCAAACTCGAAAAGCCATTAAAAAAGAAAACAATAAATAAAACTTCTGTCAAGGCTCAAGACTTCTCTCATCATTGAAGGTCATGGTAAATCTTTTACTTTCCATCTCCCAACCTTTATACTGATATTCCTTGTTTGGCACTTACTTATTGCCATGTGTATTTATAGATTTGGTTGTATGATGTAGTCTCCTTTAGAGTGTGAACTTGTTGAAGGAAGACAATCTTTTAGTCATCTCTGAACACCTAAAGTGCTTTCCAAGGTATGCGCTCAGCGGATGATGAGTGGTTTCAACTGGGCTGAACAGCTCTCTAATGATTACTACAAACTAGTTCCTGGTATAGTGACTTATCTTAAATAATAATGTTAATGAATTTGCTTTGTACTTTGCAGTTTTCACACTGTACATCAAATGACATGACTTACCTTGTTTAATCTTTAAAGAATCCCAGGAGATGAGCAGAACAAATATTTGTATCTTAGATGTGACAAAAAGATCTCAGAGAGGTGAGTTGCTTGCTCAGGATCATGTTGCTTATAAATAACAAAATCCAGAACTTCTAATTCCTAGGAGATAACTCTTTTATTTTTCCACAACTGTTTCTTGCATGAAGGTGAGACCCTCAAGTGACCTTCCAGGAATGTAAAGAATCCAACAGCATTAGAAAATATGTGATATTTCCAAGGCACTAGTTGAAATTTGATGTGAAATTCCATCTGACATGTTTGTAACAGCTTTAATTATTTAATCAATTTAATAACAGAATATTTAAAGCAGCAACAAAAATCACTGGGCATAACCAATTTCATCCATAAATCAGATATTTTGCACCTCAATTTTTACTCTCATTTCTGTTTTGTGAACTAATTGGCAACACTTGATGGAAATTTAAGATGTAGACAGACTGTAACAGGTGGAGCAATCACATCTTCACAAGGAAATTAATTTATATACACACACATACAAATACACACGCATATTCATAGCCTCTGATCCTGCCAAGGAAAGAGCCCCAACAGTGCGGTTAGCTGCAATTATGGTTAAGTGTCATAAAACAATTTTGGCATATCATGGTGCCCTTAGGAATCGCAGTGATCTCTCAGTTCTTGGTCTTCCAAGCACGTTTCAATATCCTATGAATTCATCCTTGCAAGTTTTCTTTTTGCTGTTTTGTTTGTCAGAAAAGTAATTTGACTACATCCTGCAACTTGTTTTGTGAAAGCGACTATCTTGCAAGCTGGACTAGACCAAAGAATGTCAGTATGATTTATAGAAATTGCTGTGACTCTGCTGCAATGAACAGACAGCTCCATATATGACAGTGTATATGCTCAAACGACTTTTCACAAGAATGGCTTCACTCAAATTTCCTGAGATTTTTTTTAATGCTTCTGTGATTACATGGTTCATTGAATGTTTGAGTAGAAGCAGTCTTCGATTACCTTGTGCCTTCTTTTTGGCAAATTCTAACATGTTTTTTTTTCTGGCTTGAAAATTGCAAAACAAACAGGGTTCTCTGAGTTTAGATTAGACTATAGACCTGACTGCGAGGAGTCCAATAACTATTATTTTCTCCAAACTGTAATTTGGAGTTCACTAGGTACCTTATGTAAGGTAAGGTATGTGATGTGTACTAAGTAAGAAAACTCAGAATTGGTTATAAGTCCTCATAGTCCATTCTTTCATATACCAAGATTGAGAGAAAAAGGAAGAATTTATTGTTATGAAATGTTCTATTCAATTCTTCAGTCAATATGAATTAGGAATAAGGCACTGTACATGAACCATCTAGTATTGCTTAATTATGAAGCCAATATAGTTTCAAATAGAAAATGTTATATGTTTTAAAAAATTTCATTAGTTTCTCTATTTTTAAAAATCTAAGTCACCCAGCTTGGCATTTGCATGTTGTTTCAAAACAAGGTTAGACTTGTGTTGTATATTTACAGAAAAGAACACTCATTCTTTTTTTTCCCTTCAGAATAAAAATAGCTAAATAAATAATACATGCTTATTGTAAACAACTAAATAAAACCAAACTACACAAAAATTTAAAGAAGGTAAATAGCATGTGAAGTCCTATAAAAGAGAGCAATTGCTAATATTTTGGTAAATATCTTATCCCACATCCCAAACACAAGCATATTTACTAAAATTGGGTGAAAACAAATACATAATCATTTTTCATTCATTAAAATATTGTGCTCATTATTCCATATGAATAAATATAGCTTTATATTATAATTATTCATGGTTGCAAAGAGTTCCAGTATATGGATACTCCATAAGTACTTTAATTCTTCATTAATGGATTTTAAATTATTTCCAGTTTTGAGCCTTTATAAATAATACAAGTTCAAAGGCACAACATATATGTACCACTAATTAATGCAATAAATTTTTAATGGGTACTTTCTATGTGCCAGACATTATTCTAGGTGCTGGTGAGGTAGTAGTGAATAAGACATTGAAGACCTCAGCTTTTATGGATCTTAAATACTAGAAGGGAAGTGGAACAAATAAGTAATCAAGATAATTACAAAGAGTATTGTGTGGTTGAAGAATATAAGATAGGCAAATATAATAGTAACTGAGTGACAGGGAGACCACTAGTGTGGTCAAAAAAGGCCTTCCTAAGGAAAAGAGATTTTAGCAGAAACCTGAACAGAAGGAGCTGGTAAGAGAGAACTTCCTAGGCAATTGTCCCAGCACTGATTTGGGATCACCTGGGAATCTTTCAAGAACAAAACTATGGGTAGTGAGTCTTTTTTTTTTTTTTTTTAATTATACTTTAAGTTTTAGGGTACATGTGCACTACGTGCAGGTTTGTTACATATGTATACATGTGCCATGTTGGTGTGCTGTACCCATTAACTCGTCATTTAACATTAGGTATATCTCCTAATGCTATCCCTCCCCCCTCTGCCCACCCCACAACAGGCTCTGGTGTTTGATGTTCCCCTTTCTGTGTCCATGTGTTCTCATTGCTCAATTCCCACCTATGAATGAGAACATGCGGTGTTTGGTTTTTTGTCCTTGCAATAGTTTGCTAAGAATGATGGTTTCCAGCTTCATCCATGTCCCTACAAAGGACATGAACTCATCATTTTTTATGGCTGCATAGTATTCCATGGTGTATATGTGCCACATTTTCTTAATCCAGTCTATCATTGTTGGACATTTGGGTTGGTTCCAAGTCTTTGCTATTGTGAATAGTGCCGCAATAAACATACATGTGCATGTGTCTTTATAGCAGCATGTTTTATAATCTTTTGGGTATATACCCAGTAATGGGATGGCTGGGTCAAATGGTATTTCTAGATCTAGATCCCTGAGGAATCGCCACACTGACTTCCACAATGGTTGAACTAGTTTACAGTCCCACCAACAGTGTAAAAGTGTTCCTATTTCTCCACATCCTCTCCAGCACCTGTTGTTTCCTGACTTCTTAATGATCACCATTCTAACTGGTGTGAGATGGTATCTCATTGTGGTTTTGATTTGCATTTCTCTGATGGCCAGTGATGGTGAGCATTTTTTCATGTGCCTGTTGGCTGCATAAATGTCTTCTTTGAGAAGTGTCTGTTCATATCCTTCACCCACTTTTTGATGGAGTTGTTTTTTTCTTGTAAATTTGTTTGAGTGCATTATAGATTCTGGATATTAGCCCTTTGTCAGATCAGTAGATTGCAAAAATTTTCTCCCATTCTGTAGGTTGCCTGTTCACTCTGATGGTAGTTTCTTTTGCTGTGCAGAAGCTCTTTAGTTTGATTAGATCCCATTTGTCAATTTTGGCTTTTGTTGCCATTGCTTTTGGTGTTTTAGATATGAAGTCCTTGCCCATGCCTATGTCCTGAATGGTATTGCCTAGGTTTTCTTCTAGGGTTTTTATGGTTTTAGGTCTAACATTTAAGTCTTTAATCCATCTTGAATTAATTTTTGTAAGGTGTAAGGAAGGGATCCAGTTTCAGCTTTCTACATATGGCTAGCCAGTTTTCCCAGCACCATTTATTAAATAGGGAATCCTTTCCCCATTGCTTGTTTTTGTCAGCTTTGTCAAAGATCAGATAGTTGTAGACATGCGGCATTATTTCTGAGGGCTCTGTTCTGTTCCGTTGTTCTGTATCTCTGTTTTGGTACCAGTACCATGCTGTTTTGGTTACTGTAGCCTTGTAGTATAGTTTGAAGTCAGGTAGCGTGATGCCTCCAGCTTTGTTCTTTTGGCTTAGGATTGACTTTGCAATGCAGGCTCTTTTTTGGTTCCATATGAACTTGAAAGTAGTTTTTTCCAATTCTGTGAAGAAAGTCATTGGTAGCTTGATGGGGATGGCATTGAATCTGTAAATTACCTTGGGCAGTATGGCCATTTTCATGATATTGATTCTTCCTACCCATGAGCATGGAATGTTCTTCCATTTGTTTGTATCCTCTTTTATTTCATTGAGCAGTGATTTGTAGTTCTCCTTGAAGAGGTCCTTCACATCCCTTGTAAGTTGGATTCCTAGGTATTTTATTCTCTTTGAAGCAATTGTGAATGGGAGTTCACTCATGATTTGGCTCTCTGTTTGTCTGTTGTTGGTGTATAAGAATGCTTGTGATTTTTGTACATTTATTTTGTATCCTGAGACTTTGCTGAAGTTGCTTATCAGCTTAAGGAGATTTTGGGCTGAGACAATGGGGTTTTCTAGATATACAATCATGTCATCTGCAAACAGGGACAATTTGACTTCCTCTTTTCCTAATTGAATACCCTTTATTTCCTTCTCCTGCCTAATTGCCCTGGCCAGAACTTCCAACACTATGTTGAATAGGAGTGGTGAAAGACGGCATCCCTGTCTTGTGCCAGTTTTCAAAGGGAATGCGTCCAGTTTTTGTCCATTCAGTATGATATTGGCTGTGAGTTTGTCATAGATAGCTCTTATTATTTTGAGATACGTCCCATCAATACCTAATTTATTGAGAGTTTTTAGCACGAAGGTTGTTGAATTTTGTCAAAGGCCTTTTCTGCATCTATTGAGATAATCATGTGTTTTTTGTCATTGGTTCTATTTATATGCTGGATTACGTTTATTGATTTGCGTATGTTGAACCAGCCTTGCATCCCAGGGATGAAGCCCACTTGATCATGGTGGATAAGCTTTTTGATGTGCTGCTGGACTCAGTTTGCCAGTATTTTATTGAGGATTTTTGCATCAATGTTCATCAGGGATATTGGTCTAAAATTCTCTTTTTTTGTTGTGTCTCTGCCAGGCTTTGGTATCAGGATGATGCTGGCCTCAGAAAATGAGTTAGGGAGGATTCCCTCTTTTTCTATTGATTGGAATAGTTTCAGAAGGAATGGTACCAGCTCCTCCTTGTACCTCTGGTAGAATTCGGCTGTGAATCCATCTGGTCTTGGACTTTTTTTGGTTGGTAAGCTATTAATTATTGCCTCAATTTCAGCTCCTGTTATTGGTCTATTCAGAGATTCAACTTCTTCCTGGTTTAGTCTTGGGAGGGTGCATATGTTGAGGAACTTATCCATTTCTTCTAGATTTTCTAGTTTATTTGCATAGAGGTGTTTATAGTATTCTCTGATGGTAGTTTGTATGTCTGTGGGATTGGTGGTGATCTCCCCTTTATCATTTTTAATTGCGCCTATTTGATTCTTCTCTCTTTTCTTCTTTATTAGTCTTGCTAGCAGTCTATCAATTTTGCTGATCTTTTCAAAAAACCAGCTCCTGGATTCATTGATTTTTTGAAGGGTTTTTTGTGTCTCTATTTCCTTCAGTTCTGCTCTGATCTTAGTTATTTCTTGCCTTCTGCTAGCTTTTGAATGTGTTTGCTCTTGTTTCTCTAGTTCTTTTAATTGTGATGTTAGGGTGTCAATTTTAGATCTTTCCTGCTTTCTCTTGTGGACATTTAGTGCTATAAATTTCCCTCTACACACTGCTTTGAATGTGTCCCAGAGATTCTGGTATGTTGTGTCTTTGTTCTCACGGGTTTCAAAGAACATCTTTATTTCTGCCTTCATTTTGTTATGTACCCAGTAGTCATTCAGGAGCAGGTTGTTCAGTTTCCGTGTAGTTGAGCAGTTTTGAGTGAGTTTCTTAATCCTGAGTTCTAGTTTGATTGCACTGTGGTCTGAGGGACAGTTTGTTATAATTTCTCTCCTTTCACATCTGCTGAGGAGTGCTTTGCTTCCAACTATGTGGTCAATTTTGGAATAGGTGTGGTGTGGTGCTGAAAAGAATGTATATTCTGTTGATTTGGGGTGGAGAGTTCTGTAGATGTCTATTAGGTCCGCTTGGTGCAGAGCTAAGTTCAGTTCCTGGATATCCTTGTTAACTTTCTGTCTCATTGATCTGTCTAATGTTGACAGTGGGGTGTTAAAGTCTCCCATTATTATTGTGTTGGAGTCTAAGTCTCTTTTTAGGTCTCTAAGGACTTGCTTTATGAATCTGGGTGCTCCTATATTGGGTGCATATATATTTAGGATAGTTAGCTCTTCTTGTTGAATTGATCCCTTTACCATTATGTAATGGCCTTCTTTGTCTCTTTTGATCTTTGTTTGTTTAAAGTCTGTTTTATCAGAGACTAGGATTGCAACCCCTGCCTTTTTTTTGTTTTCCCTTTGCTTGGTAGATCTTCCTCCATCCCTTTATTTTGAGCCTATGTGTGTCTCTGCACATGAGATGGGTTTCCTGAATACAGCACACTGATGGGTCTTGACTCTTTATCCAATTTGCCAGTCTGTGTCTATTAATTGGAGCATTTAGCCCATTTACATTTAAAGTTAATATTGTTATGTGTGAATTTGATCCTGTCATTATGATTTTAGCTGGCTATTTTGCTCGTTAGTTGATGCAGTTTCTTCCTAGCCTCGATGGTCTTTACAATTTGGCATGTTTTTGCAGTGGCTGATACTGGTTTTCCTTTCCGTGTTTAGTGCTTCCTTCAGGAGCTCTTTTAGGGCAGGCCTGGTGGTGACAAAATGTCTCAGCATTTGCTTGTCTGTAAAGTGTTTTATTTCTCCTTCACTTTTGAAGCTTAGTTTGGCTGGATATGAAATTCTGGTTTGAAAATTCTTTTCTTTAGGAATGTTGAATATTGGCCCCCACTCTCTTCTGGCTTGTAGAGTTTCTTCTGAGAGATCAGCTGTTAGTCTGATGGGCTTCCCTTTGTAGGTAACCCAACCTTTCTCTCTGGCTGCCCTTAACATTTTTTCCTTCATTTCAACTTTGGTGAATCTGACAATTATGTGTCTTGGAGTTGCTCTTCTCAAGGAGTATCTTTGTGGCATTCTCTGTACTTCTTAAATTTGAATATTGGTCGTGCCTTGCTAGATTGGGGAAGTTCTCCTGGATAATATCCTGAAGAGTGTTTTCTAACTTGATTCCATTCTCCCCGTCACTTTCAGGTACACCAATCAGACATAGATTTGGTCTTTTCACATAGTCCCATATTTCTTGGAGGTTTTGTTCATTTCTTTTTATTCTTTTTTCTCTAAACTTCTCTTCTGACTTCATTTCATTCATTTGATCTTCCATCACTGATACCCTTTCTTCCAGTTGATTGAATTGGCTACTGAGGCTTGTGCATTCATCATGTAGTTCTTGTGCCATGGTTTTCAGCTCCATCAGGTCCTTTAAGGACCTCTCTGCATTGGTTATTCTAGTTAGCCATTCATCTAATTTTTTTTCAAGGTTTTTAACTTCTTTGCCATGGGTTCGAACTTCCTTCTTTAGCTCGGAGTAGTTTGATCGTCTGAAGCCTTCTTCTCTCAACTCGTCAGTCATTCTCCATCCTGCTTTGTTCTGTTGCTGGTGAGGAGCTGTGTTCCTTTGGAGGAGGAGAGGCACTCTGATTTTTAGAGTTTCCAGTTTTTCTGCTCTGTTTTTTCCCCATCTTTGTGGTTTTATCTACCTTTGGTCTTTGATGATGGTGATGTACAGATGGGGTTTTGGTGTGGATGTCCTTTCAGTTTGTTAGTTTTCTTTCTAACAGTCAGGACCCTCAGCTGCAGGTGTATTGGAGTTTGCTGGAAGTCCACTCCAGACCCCGTTTGCCTGGGTATCAGCAGCAGAGTCTGCAGAACAACGGATATTGGTGAACTGCAAATGTTGCTGCCTGATCGTTCCTCTGGAAGTTTTGTCTCAGAGGAGTACCCGGCCGTGTGAGGTGTCAGTCTGCCCCTACTGGGGGGTGCCTCCCAGTTAGGCTACTCTGGGGTCAGGGACCCACTTGAGGAGGGTCCCTTCTGTCCGTTCTCAGATGTCTAGCTGCGTGCTGGGAGAACCACTACTCTCTTCAAAGCTGTCAGACAGACACATTTAAGCCTGCAGAGTTTTCTGCTGCCTTTTGTTTGGCTATGCCCTGCCCCCAGAGGTGGATTCTACAGAGGCAGGCAGGCCTCCTTGAGCTGCAGTGGGCTCCACCCAGTTCGAGCTTCCAGGCTGCTTTGTTTACCTACTCAAGCCTCGGCAGTGGCGGGCGCCCCTCCCCGAGCCTCGCTGCCACCTTCCAGTTTGATCTCAGACTGCTGTGCTAGCAATAAGCAAGGCTCCATGGGTGTAGGACCCTCTGAGCTAGGCGTGGGATACAATCTCCTGGTGTGCCGTTTGCTAAGATCATTGGAAAAGCGCAGTATTAGGGTGGGAGTAACCCAATTTTCTAGGTGACATCTGTCACCCCTTTCTTTGACTAGGAAAGGGAATTCCCTGACCCCTTGCACTTCCCGGGTGAGGCGATGCCTCGCCCTGCTTCGGCTCATGCTCGGTGCACTGCACCCACTGTCCTGCACCCACTGTCCGACATTCACCAGTGAGATGAACCTGGTACCTCAGTTGGAAATGCAGAAATCACCCGTCTTCTGTGTCACTCCTGCTGGGAGCTGTAGACTGGATCTGTTCCTATTCGGCCATCTTGGCTCCACCCCATGAGTCTTAAATAAATTGAGTAATAGAGAGAGTGTTAGAAAAATAGGAAGAAAAAAGATTGCAGAAGTAGGCAGAGGTTGATCTTTTTGTGCCTCCTAGGCTGGGATTAGGAGTTAGAGTTTATTCTGAGTAGAAATTTTTTCAAGGTTCTAAATGCTATTTGAGGAATTTAAGTGTATTGGAGGTGCTGATTTTAGGTGAAGAAACAAGGGAAACACTCATTTATTTGTCTTTCATCAAATATTTATGAAGCAATTGTCTCATACCAACCATATTTTATGGCCCCAAGTATAGGGAATGCTAGGATTCAGTAATTCCCCAAACAGAAGTCCTTGCCCTTTTCAAGCTGACATTCTTGCATCACATAATAGAATGTTTGGTAGCAATGCATGTGAAAATTAAAGCAGGGTAGCAGGATATGCACACATGCTGTTATTGGTAGGGTGATGGAAGGCCTGTTAAGAGATGACACTTAGCTGACATTTCCAAGCAGTGAACAAGTGAGCCAAGCCAATATCTGGGGGATGATTGTTCTGGGCAGAGGAAATGGCAGGATCAGCAACTACACTGATTTTTTCTTTTTCTTTTTTTTTTTTGAGCTCTGTCACCCAGGCTGGAGTGCAGTGGCATGATCTCAGCTCACTGCAACCTTAAATGATGGTTCTAAAAAATCCAGCAGTGTAGAATGTGAAGACAGTGATAGAAGATGAAGACAGAGAGGTAGCTAGGATCCTTGAAGGGCATGGTGAGGGTTTTAGTTTTGCTTCTAAATATAATGGGAAGAGATTAGAAGCTTTTGAGCAGAAGAGTGACATTATCTCATGTGTTTTAGGAAGATCATCTTAGCTGCTGTTTGAAGGAGCAAACGTTCGAAGTACAAGGATATTTAGGAGGCCATTATAATAGTTCAAGCAAGAGATGATGGTGGCTTTGATCTGGTGATAGTAGCAGAAATGGTGAAACATTGTCAGGTTCCAAGTATACTTAAAAGGAAGAGATAATAGGATTTGCTGATGGATTGGATATGGAGTCTTAGAAAGAAAGGAATCAAGTAAGATTCCAATAGTTTGACCTTATATACCTGGTGAATGGTGGTGCTAGTTTTAGAGTTGGGGAAGACCATGGAAGAAAATAGGAAGGGGAAAATAAGAAGTTCGTTTGAGTATTAAGCAGCAGATGCCTATTAGGTTTTTCTGTGAAGGTGTTGAATTGGCTGTTGAATATACAAGCCTGGAACTCAGGGTCAGGTCTGGAGATGGAAATTTGGAGATACTGACATTTGGATTGTAATAAAAGCTGTAGAAATAGATGAACCAGATAGGGAGTTAGTTTAGCAGGGAAAAGAGAAGAACATTGAGAAAGGAGCCTGTGATTTGGAGATCAGATGGGGAAAGGCAAGAGGTAGGAGAAAGGTGAGAAAGGTGTGGCATCTCAAAAACTTAATTGAGTATTTGAGGGAAAAGGGCACAATCAGTGTGTCAAATAGTGCTGGAGAGTCATATAGGAAGAGGACTGAGAATTGACTGCTGGATTTCATATGTAAAGTTCACAATGTTCATGCAAAAATGTTTTGGTAGGAGGTGTCAATGAAAGTCTGACGGAGAGGGTTTGGGAAAGAAAAGTGAGAAAATGGCAAGAGGATATAGGCAATGAATTTTTTTATTTTTTCTGTAAAAGGGATGAGAGGAATGGGATGAAAGCTAGAATGGAATACAATGGAATACAGAATCAAGAAAGGTTTGTTGTTAAACCAGCACTTGTACCCCGTGAATCTAAAATAAAAGTGAAATTATATGTATATATATAATATATATGTTTCATACATTCGTATGTGTATATATTATATATATCTTTCATACATACTTATATATGTAGAAGAGCAGGCTTATTTGTTATGATGTGTGTGTAATTGCCTCTTTGTATCTTTCAGTAATTCTCACCTTTTTATTGATTTATTAGTATTATTTTTATATTAGAAACAATAATTGTTTACCAAATATGTTGTAACTTTTCATTTGGGTTGCCATTTATTATTCAGTCTTATTTCTGATATTACTTTTTAAATACAGTCATAAATTTGTATACAGTAAAGACTATTCATCTTTTTCTGTTTCAATTCTTGCTTCGGTGTTTATGTAACCCAGATGTCAGGTTTTCTTTCAGAATTAAATAAGATTTGCATAATCCTCTGTTCTGTTTTGTTGGAAGCCTTTCCTAAGACATCTGCAAATTCCTGATGGCTTATATCTTATAGCATTTTCTGACTTCATGAACATCTGATTTTCTGAGTCTATTTACTTCTTTTTGATTCCATGCTAACTTATTCACCATTCCTTGAATTTCTCAAAACCCATTCACACAAGAGATTGAGACTTGTTTATTCTTACAAATGGCCAATCAATGTGCCAAGTGCTGAATACCCCTCTTCTGCCTTAAATGCCATTTTAATATATTCAGAACTTCTACATAAGCTTGGGTCTGATTCTAGACTCTTTAGTTAATTCTGTTTGATCTGTCAGTCTACAATATGATTTTAATTACAGTAACTTTATTTATTCATTTATTTAATATATTTATTGACTATGTAACATGTACCAATCACTAGCAAATGCTAAGAACACAGTGGTCAACCAGGCAAATATGGGTTTCTCTTTTTGTGAAGCTTAAATTTTAGTAGTAGAAAGTTACTGATAATTAACCACAGAATATGTTGAATAAAAACAAAAACAACAATAATTGTCAAGAAACACATACTTAGAGTACAGTAATAGTAATTCAATGATCTACTTTGTAGAGGAAGATCAGGAAAGACTTCTGATACTTTATTTAACGTTAGACCTCACAACAGAAGGATGGGAATGACCCAGCCACATGAATTCTTTCAACTAGGCAGCGATGAATCTAAGGCAATGGCAGAACTTCACTAATATGTATGTAGATGGCATGATTCTTCTTCTTAGCAGTTTTGTATTTGTTAAACTTGAACTGCCATTTCTTCAAGATGATATATAATTCTTTTTGACTATATGCAGGGATTTTCAAATCAGATATCTAACTTTGGCAAAACACGTTTGAAAATGTTATATTTTCCAATTATTTTGTTTTCTTCAGGCATGCCAACTAGCTATACATTGGACCTCTCTTGCTTTCACTTCATATCCATCTTTTTCAATTTAATTTTTTTCTCATCCTGTCTTTATTTCTGTATGATTTACTCAAGTCTGTCCTCACATTATGGATTTTGTTTTCTCTGTCTTTTCTCTGCTTTTCACTGCTGCAAATACTATGTTAAGTTCTCCCATGGTGTTTCTTTTTTCTAATTTCTTTCCTTTCCTTTCCCAGTTCTCTTTTCATCTCATTTTGTTGTCATATTGTCTCATCTTACATCTCTCATTTTATAGCATTCTTGATCTTTCTAAATGCTTTAGAGGTTAGTTATTTTCTAAATCGAATTGTGAAATTATCTCCTCCTAATTGTGCTCTTCTTCTACCATTCATGCCATGCTTTTATTTTTTCTTCTTTAAGGGGACAGAATTTTTGCATAGGTTTGATGTTTCTTTTCTTCTTTTTCCTCTGCTATTTATTTCAAAAAAATTCTCTCTGGTTATGTTACATACCCACATTGTTGGCCAAGGTTTCTTGGCTGCCCTCCCTGCCTCTCTGACTTCCATTTGAATACTGCTAGGAACTAAGTTGGAACTCACAGTCAGTCAGTGGCTCTCAAAGTGTGGTCCACAAAACAGCAGCATAAGCATCTTCTGGCACTTACTAGAAGTGCAAATTCTTAAGCCCCCATCCCAGGTCTCTTGAATCAGAATCTCTGGGATAAAACCCATCAATCTATATTTTAAAAAGACCTCCTCGCGGGCACGGTGGCTCATATCTGAAATCCCAACACTTCGGGAGGCCAAGGCGCGTGGATCACCTGAGGTCAGCAGTTTTCAAGACTAGCCTGCCAAACATAGCGAAACAACATCTCTACTAAAAATACAAAAAAATTAGCTGGGCTTGGTGGAGGGCACCTGTAATCCCAGCTACTTGGGAGGCTGAGGCAGGAAAATCGCTTGAACCCGGGAGGCGGAGGTTGCAGTGAGCCGAGACTGCGCCACTGCACTCCAGCCTGGTGACAGAGCGAAACTCCGTCTAAACAAACAAACAAAACAAAATGAAACAAAACAAAACAAAAGAAAAAACTTCCTCATGATTCTTAGGCGTATGAAGTCTGAGAACCAATGGTTTAGATATGTTTCCCTGCTTCCTCTACCCCACGTAGTTCCCATTTTATTTATGTTCATGCCACAGTTCTAAATACTAGAATTCTGGGGCAATGTACTTCAAATTTATTACTGTTTTGTTGGCAGTATTTAGTGTTATATGGGTGTTTGAGTAGAACTCTTCACTGTCCTGGAATTCCTTTTCATATATTCAATACCAGAGATTTTTTGGTTTGTTTTAGTAAATACAAAATTATTTTTGGTTCCTCTCACCTCTATCTCCTTTCTCACTGGCTGCAAATTGTACCTGTATTGTATGACCTGCTCCTCTTAGTTGCTGATAGACTTTGCCACTAATAGTATGTGTTATTAGTTGTAGCAAATTTTACCTGTATTGTATGACCTGCTCCTCTTAGTTGCTGATAGACTTTGCCACTAATAGTATGTGTTATTAGTTGTAGCAAATAAAAAATTTTGCCAGCCAGCTGCAGTGGCTCATACCTGTAATCCCAGCACTTTGGGAGGCCAAGGCTGGCAGATCACGAGGTCAAGCGATAGAGACGATCCTGGCCAACATGGTGAAACCCTGTCTCTACTAAAAATATAAAAGTTAGCTGGGCGTGGTGGCACTTGCCTGTAGTCCCAGCTACTTCGGAGGCTGAGGCAGGAGAATCGCTTGAACTCGGGAGGTGGAAGTTGCAGTGAACTGAGATCTCACCACTGCACTCCAGCCTGGCGACAGAGCTAGACTCCGTCTCAAAAAAAAAAAAATTGCTGCATTGATCCACATTTGGAAGAATATCTGTGATGTTAGCTATACATCAGTATGCTGCTATATACATTTAAGAGCCAGTGGTTTATATTATGTGTCTGGTCATATTGGTTTTTGTGGTAGGTAAGACGAGAGCTAGAGCCATGCTCCAACATAAGAGCTTTTTTTTTCTGGGTTATCTGTGGGTGAACTGGAACTTTTGTACTGGAAGATAAGCTTTTTAGATTTGAGAACATATCCTGCTTTGGTGGCAGAAGTATAGGGAGAGGATTGGTTTATTTTCATATTTAAGAATGAGTTGGCTAATTTGGTGTGATGTCAAATGAAAAAAGAACTTCCATATGGCAGATTACAAAGGAATCCAGGAAAACTTTTAAGGCTAACACTAACAGATATGTTTATTTGATCTTGATATGTGTTTTCATGGGTATGAACACTCATCCCATTGTACACTTTAAATATAGATAGTATATTGCATATTATGCCTTAATAAATCTGTTTTTTTTTATTATACTTTAAGTTTTAGGGTACATGTGCATATTATGCAGGTTAGTTACATATGTACACATGTGCCATGCTGGTGCGCTGCACCCACTAACTCGTCATCTAGCATTAGGTATATCTCCCAATAAATCTGTTTTAAAAGCTCCATGGGTTTTGTAGGCATGTCTATACAGTTTGCCCAATAGTATGGTTTGTGGATGTGGATCATTGGCTCTAACCATGTCACTTAGTAAATTTTCCTGTCTTCCCATCATCCATAGGACAGAGAGAAAGTATGGCAAGACATACTGGCTTTGTTAGGCCTATCACTGTGATTTTTGAAGTGTTTCTGATACTCAGTGAAAAACGTACTACAAGATATTTTGGCTAACATTCATCCTAGCTCTCTTCTTGTATGCTGAGAATGGAAAGCAGAAACAATATTCCTAGACTCTTTAGAAATATTATTGCATGAGACTTTGATTAAAAGAATGAACGTAGCAGACAGAGGTAGAATGTGGGGGCACAGGTTGCTGCAGAGGTGACATGGTTCTGGAGCCAGCATATTAAGTGGTGACCTCCTAATGTGGAGATGGTTTCCTTATCCAGATGCTTCCTGTCACAGTGGTGGCAGTGTTTCAGTCACATCAGAATTAGTATGGTTTTGCAGTCAACAATAGTGCAAATAGACTCCTGATTTATTATTTTCCTGCATTGGTGATGGTTGCTTTTTCATTCACAGTAGTGGCAGAATGTTTCTGAGAGCTAGAAGTTGGTCCTGGGAGATTAGCCTGGAGCCAGTTCCTCCAGCTGTTCAAATTTATGTAAGCACTGAATTCCCTACATAAAACTCTTTCTGCTTAAACTAGTTAAAGTGGATTCTGTTGTGTGCAATGGAGCTCTGAGTGATAAAGTAATTAGCAGAAGTGGTTGCAGGCAATAGAACATAAAAAATAGGACTTTATTGTATTGTACAGGCTATTATGGCACTGAGTGAGCAATTACTTAAATTATCACTTCTGGTTATCTGAAATGCTATTGAAGGCAAGGATTTGGAAGAGAGAATGACTATTGTGATAGACAATCATAGGGGGCATGAGGAAGAAAAGGACTTTGGGGTGGGTTTGTTTTTTTTTTCAAATTGTGTTTGTGAACTAAAAGAAAGAAAGTGGTAGGCTCAATATTTTAAATTCTTAGCTCTAGGAACTGTCTGAGAATCAAGGAATTTCTACAACTGTTCTCGAAAAAGCTCTCATCTTTTGTAGCCTCAAGACTAATTTAGATGGAAATCAGATGGAAAGCCTGATGCTGCAGTTTGTTGAATTATAAGGTAGGTTGAATTTACAGTTTTACCATTTGTTTTTCAAAAAATTGAAAACATTGCCTTAGAATGAGATAGACCTCATCATTGAAAGGGTTTCATTTAGGAGGATTTGAATATATATGCATACCCTTGAACCTTACCAAGTCTCTCTTGCCAGCTAAAGCAGCTCCTCCTTTGCCTGATGATGTTGATTTTGCCTCCCTTGAATACCTATAACAGCTTGTCTGAGGCAGGTTCCTCTCAAAGGGATGACGGTTCTCTTCTTGCAGTATCTTTACTAACTTTGTTGTTACCACATCCATAGCCAGTCAGATTCCTGCATATCTCAGGCAACAATTGCAACGTCAAGCCTTAGGGGAAAAGGTTTTTAAATGAAATGAGTTAAGTAATTTTTGTGAATATATTTATAACAGCAGAAAACTAGAGATTATGTGTGGGAAATGGATTTTGATGTTGCTAGACCAAGGCTTTGATAGGTCTAAATTAATGATATGGACACAATTACCAGAGATGTGGGATTCAGTGTGTAGGCTGAGCATCTGAGAGTATTTATGTTTGTTCTGATAACTGATGAATCCTAGACTTAATGGCGGCTTAAGCTAAATGAAACTGAGATGCCGTACATTTCTGAATATCATAAAAGAGAAGAAATGCACATCTTAGAATGGGTTTAACATGTAATTAGTTTAATTGCCCTACAACTATGTCTCTCAAGAGTACTCAAATCGGCAGAGCGCGGTGGCTCACGCCTGTAATCCCAGCACTTTGGGAGGCCGAGGTGGGTGAATAACCTGAGGTCAGGAGTTTGAGACCAGTTTGGCCAACACGGTGAAATCCTGTCTCTGGTAAAAATACAAAATTAGCTGGGTGTGGTGGCACATGCCTGTAATCCCAGCTAGCTGGGAGGCTGAGGCAGGAGAATCACTTGAACCCCAGAGGTGGAGGTTGCAGTGAGCAGAGATCCGCCACTGCACTCCATCCTGGGTGACAGGAGCGAAACTCTGTCTCAAAAACAAACAAACAGCAACAAAACAACAACAACAAACAAAATTCATTGATAAATGCATTGATGAGGGTAGTTTTTTTGACATGGCTGTTTTCTATAGGCTGGAAATAAAGACAGACATGTTGCCATTCAAATGATATCACAACTTTAATGGGGATGTAGAATTTTATGTAATGAAGGCCAACTCTGGCGACAACCACATCAGAAAGCCTGAGCAGAGTTACCTCGATAGGTGTAAGGGTGAGGGTGGTTTGATGGTGTTGTGCTGAACTCTTATTAACCTCAATAGGGAAGGCGCCAGGTTCAAGAGGCTGAAGAGAAGACCCAGAGCCAGAAAATGAGACATGGGGTTTTACTAGGGACTTACATGCAGGGGAGAGAGTCCAGTGGTGGTGAGCTGAACAGAACTACCTTACTTACAGAAATGATCCAGTGGTGGCAGGCTGGACAAGATGTCCACCTTACATACAGTCCAGTGGCAGTGGGCTGGCTAGACAAGTTATCTACCTTACATACAGTCCAGCAGCAGCGAGCTGGACAAGATAACCACACGGCCCAGTGATGACAGAATGGGCAGGAAAACTGCCACTGCTTACAAACAGCATGTAGTTTGTATAGCATTTTCACTTAACAACACTTTCCTCACTGACCTCCACCTGGCAACCCTCACTTAACCCAAAACTCAGGGCCTCGATCCCCGATAAGTCCTGTGTTGCAAGGGATGAGCTAGGGGCACAGATGTTTTTCACAGACTAGGAACAAATCTCTGGGCCGGCCACTTCCAGATTCCCAAGCTTGGAACACACATTCAGGGGCATCTGCCATACAGGGTCATTCTAAGGGTATGCTTAAATTATTGCTATCAGGTGCATTTACCCTACAGCTGACATAAATGTTTAGTGTGGCTTATTGATCTTGGGGCCCTAGGAATAAAATAGATGGGCAGCTCACTAAAAACTCAAGGTCTGTGAACAAACACCTGAAATGAGATATCATGATAATCATGGCCTCCCCACCAATTCCCACACCTGTCAGCACATGGATGAGCCTCTTGAATGAAAGGGAATCATTGCTCTCTCTGTGACTTTGGATTATTCCTTCTTTGTTACACCAAGGGACTTCTGGAATCTTTATTCATTCTAGTACACCATCAAATTCAAGTTTTCAGTTCGCCAATGATCCTTGAAGATAGACTACCAACATCTCACAAGCACATACCATAAATCTTCCTCCCATTGCTGATAATAAGTTAATAATGTATGGAGTAAAAGAAAACACTCAGATCTTTCAGCAATTATTGATATTGGTTCTGAAATAACACTAATCCCTGGGGACCAAACTGCCACTATGGTCTACTTGTCAGGGTGGGAGGCTTATAGGTTCTAGTGAGAAATGCAGTTTTAGCCAATGTCTACCTCAGAGTATTTTTTGGTAGATTTATGTGTATATACTATGATTATTTTTCCAATTCCTGAGTATAGAATTTATATATACATGTATGTATATGTAAACATACATAGTCACACTTTGCTTAACTTAATATATAATAAGTCACACATATTCTGAGAAATGCATTTTTTTTTTGAGATGGAGTCCTGCTCTATCACCCAGGCTGGAGGGTCAGGGGCACGATCTCGGCTCACTGCAAGCTGCGCCTCCTGGGTTCACACCATTCTCCTGCCTCAGCCTCCTGAACAGCTGGGACTACAGGCGCCCGCCACCATGCCTGGCTAATTTTTTGTATTTTTAGTAGAGATGGGGTTTCACCGTTTTAGCCAGGATGCTCTCGATCTTCTGACCTCATGATCTGCCCGCCATGGCCTCCCAAAGTGCTGGGATTACAGGTGTGAGCCACCACCCCCGGCCGAGAAATGCATTGTTAAGAAATTTTGTTGCTGAGTGAACATCATAGAGTGCACTTACCTTATACAAACCTAGATGGTTATAGCCCACTGCACACCTAGGCTGTATGCCATAGCCTATTGTTCCTAGGCTACAAACCCGTACAGTGCAATACTGTATTGAGTACTGTAAGCAATTGTAATGCCAGGGTATTTGTGTATCTAAAGATATCTAAACATAGAAAAAGTATAGTAAAAATACACTATTATAATCTTATGGGACCATTGCCATATATGTGGTTCATTTTTGACAGAAATGATGTTATGTGGCACATGACTGTGTATGTACATGTGGAGATATATATATATATACACACACACACATATATACACACATATATATACACATATATATACACATATATATACACACACACATATATCTATGCACACACATATACAATTACCAGCAGAATTCACACAGGCCATACTCTCTGTGGTAACTAACAATCCTCCTTTTGAAGAACAGCTCTTGGTGTGCTATGAGACTCTAGCAGGGACTAGATATCTATATGAGCTATTTCTCATGAATTTGGCAGTGTCTGATTCACCAAGTCATAAATTATGGTATAATCAGCAGTGCTCCATCCTTAAGTGAAAGTATTACATATTTCTAAGGCTTGTGCAGGTTCCTCTGATGCACTCCATTCTTCCTTTAACCCACACATAGGACTGGATGGGAAGTTTCATATGACCTGAGAAAGAAAAATACTGAATCCTGTATAAAGATGATTTCTCAAGACATGGGGCATGAGCTGGAAGTAGACTGGCTGCTGAAGCATTACAGCTTTGCTCAGGGGGGTTAATGAAAGACAGAGGAGAAGGAAATCCTCCCAATGGGCAGAACATACAGTGATAAATCTAATAGTCTATTTTGCCTAGAATGGAAGAATAAAAGATAGGTGAACATGTGTGTGTATGTGTGTGTGTGTGTGTGTGTGTGTGTGTGTCTCAATCATGGGCAATAGCTAATGGCTATGGGTTGGAAAGATTTGAGGACTGACGACAAATGTTTGAGGAAGAAATAGGTAGATGACCCTTTGGATGCGCCCAGGGGCTGAGGCATGTGTCCTTTATGATTACTCTCCAAAAGGTCTCACTCTGAGACACGGTTCTTAAAATCAAGTAAACATGATGGTCACTTGTTAGGTGAGAGAGAAACTCTTTCTCCAGCCACTCCAGTGTTGGCTCGATAGGTTAATGAGCAAAGTGACTATGGTAGCACAGGTGGATTTCTCTATCAGTTTAAGTACATGAACTTTCTTCCACCATAGTTGATATGGTTATATATCAACTAACTGCCCAAACTGCAAGGAACAGAGAATCATGCCTGGGTAGTCTGGTGGTAGACAGATTATATTAAGCCCTTTACATCAATGGAAAGAACAGTAATTTTCTGCCCTGGAAATGGATTATTCAATCTAGATTTGGATTTACCTTCTCTGCTTACAAAGCTAACATCTGAGGACTACTAAACAGATTATTTGCCGTATCCCACACAATACTTTTTCTGACCAAATAATGAATTTTTATAGCAAAAGAAATAAAGCATCAGGTTGATGATTAAGGGATTTCACTGGTAATACCAATCCAGAAGCAGTTGCTGTATACAATGATGGAATGGCCTACTGAAGACTCATTTATGACAGCATGTAAGTAACACACCTTGTGGGATTAAGGTGCTTTCTTACCAGATGTGTTATTTACTTTAAACCATTGATAAACATATTTCTCCCATAATTGGAATACATGGAGCCTGAAAATATAATGGGAGACATGGGAATCACATCTCTCAGAATTATATCAAATGTCCTACTTATAGCATTTTGTTTCTTGCTGCTGAAATTTTAGGCTCTGCTTGTTCAGAGGCCTAAGTATCTAAGGAAGACTGTGTCCTCCAGGTGTACAAAAATTTAATTGGAAGACAAAACTATCAACTGGCTTTCTTAGGAAAAAGAGGCTAATCCTATATTGGTGGGCATAATTGATTCTAATTATGAAGGGAGAAACAGAGGGAGGAGTATGGCTACAACACTAGTCGTTGTATGCCATATAATGCTAGACATTCTAGAATGTCTCCTATAACTGCCAGTCTATAACTGCCAGTCTATAACTGAAGGACTAAAGCAGATATGCATATTTTGGAGATTGTTTTGTTGTTTGGAAATACTAGTATGAAAAAATAGGTTGTATGTAGATACTGGGTAAACTGAAAGCAGCTTTTTAAAAGAAATATTCCAAATTTTCTAGAATGAAAGGTTGACAAACTAAAAACCACATTTTCAGGCTCTCTTGCAGCTGGAGTTCTGGACATAATTTAGATGATACCAATCAGAAGCATCTTTTTGTATGTGATAGATTTATTATTAATTGATTCACATGGGTAGTTCTCATTGATGTGAGACATCCATTTTGCTTATATAAACAGACAATGATAGAGGTTGTATGGTTCTGGGGTCATCTGCTAAAGCTTTCTCATTTAGAATGTGACTCCCTGATTCAGTAGGTTCTTGCAGAAGAAGCTTTCTTGATCATAGCAGAGACAGTGTGAATTTGGGAGCTGTTCAGATTCAATCCTGCTCCTCTTGACCTTCCAGCAATTTTGTAAGTACATAGTTTTCTACATTGGATCCTGTTATGTTTTGACTAGCTAGGGTGGATTTTATTTTCTGCAATTGAACTTGTCCAACATCTCTTCCCTCCCACTGGAGATATTAGTGAGATTTTTTTTCTGATAAATTTCCACTTCCAATCATGTCATGCTATTATTTTGAGAAGGTAAACAATGTAGATTATTGGCAACTTGTTTTAATTAGTCAAAATGTAGACAATGTTTCTCAAATGTTGTGCTCTAAGGTTAGGATTCTGTCTTATTTACAGGACTGAGTTTCTTTACTAATTTTGATTCTTCCTTAGAAATTTATTTTCAACAGAAAAGAGATCTTTAATAAGTTATTACATAAAAAATCCTGAACTGATTTATTCTAAAGTTATTTTAATTTCAAGCTCAGTTTACATTCTGTTGCTCAAGCTGGCAAGCTATATAACCATGCCTTCCTCATCTATTTGGGGATTCCTTGAAATAGGAGAACAGATTTGTCTAAAGATATCCTCTCCAGTTCCCAAGTTATGTCAATGAAACAGACTTTTTTTTTTTTTTAAAGAAGCCCAAGGGTTCAATTCTACAAACCAGTGGAAGTTTCAGTGGTTCTCAACCTTGGCTATACAGAGAATAATATGGGAAGCTGCTAAAAAGTATTAATGCAAGGGTCACAACTCTGATAAATCATTCTCTTAGTGGGTATGCATTTTTAAAAACCTCCCCCAGATGTTTCTGATTCACAATTATTGTTAGTCTGCCTAGACTGCCAAACAAAATGCCGTATCCTAAGTGGCTTAAACAACAGGAATTTATTTTCTTACATATCTGGAGGCTAGACATCTCAGATCAAGGTGCTGTCAGGGTTGATTTCTGGTGAAGCCTTTCTTCCTGGCTGGTAGATGGATTTTTCTCTGTGCCAGTGTGGAGAGAAAGAGATCTCTGTGTCTCTTCCTCTTCTTATAAAGGTGCAAATACTAGTTGGGTGCAATGGCTCACACCTGTAATCCCAGCACTTTGGAAGGCCGAGGTGGGAGGATTGCTTAAGCCTAGGAGTGCAAGACCAACTTGGGCAACATGGTGACACCCTGTCTCTATAAATAATAATAATAATAACATCATCATAATAATAATAAAAGAAAGATACAAATACCCTCAGAAAAGGGCCCCACCCTTATGACTCCATTAAACCTTAATTACATCCTTCAAGGCCCTGTCTCCAAATATAGTCATTCTTGGGGTTAGAGCTTCAATATATGAATTTTAGGGGACACAGTTCAGTCCATGATATTGGTGACTGATAATCACAGCTTTAGTGGAATCATTCGGACTTTGGGGTTAGATCTTAGGGCAAAAGAAAAAGCCAGAGAATCACAATGTTATACCAGATTTAGGCTATGTGGCAACTTGGCAACTTCCACAAGGTAGAATGGAGAGAAGTGACAATAAATAGGAACGGTATGGGCTGGAAGCAGGAGCTAGTCGACCAGAACATATCGTCTTGGTAGAATGGCAGGCTCAAGTCCAGTTCAAGCTGGCATAAGGTGTTAAGGCTAGTATAGCCCATTTAAGGGTGGATTACAATAATGAGACTTGTCAAGGGCTGGAGTTCTTAAAGTGATGACTTCTGAAGTAGATAACAAGAATATGAGAGCCAGGGTCCAATTTCAGTGACAGGAGTAGTAGAGAATAGATACATGGTTTTGGAAACTTGTTTTCAGAACAATGCTCTTGACTTAATGTGAAAATTGGAAAGTAAGTCTTGAGGCCTAAAAAGCCAACAAGGACACACAATGGGTAGGTTAGAGAAGATTTAACAGAAGACTAAATCTATCCCCATGGTCAGCTGATGTGGGAACAGCTGACTATCATTAAACTCACTTGGTGGTGGTGTAAAGAATCTTTTTAATACTGATATGGCTCTCATTGGTCTACTCTCTGGAGCAGTGGTTCTCAAACTTTAGTGAGCATCAGGACCACCTGGAGTGGTTGTTCAAGCAAGGATTGCTTGGCTCTACCTTTGATGTTTCTGGCTCCATAGATCTAGGATGGACCTATTCTGACTCAAAAGGTCTGGGGTGGATGAAGAGTTTGCTCTTGTAACAAGTTTTTAGATGCTGCTGGTTTGGAGACCACTTTAAGAATAACTGATCTTGTGTGCATGTAGTAGACAATTTATATGTGAATGCTTAAAAAGGTAAAGCATTATATATGTGTGCCCATCTCCACAATTTCTCTCTCTCTCTGTCTTTCTCTCTCTGCACAAATAGTAAATAAGAAAACTCAGAGAAGGTAGGAAAGCAACTTTTGATAGTTGGAGACAGGGTGTTATACAGATATCCAGGAAGCTAATCTATTCGAGAGCTTCTGGGTAATGGGAAAGAATCCTCCAGAAAATACTCAACCAAGAAGTTATTATTTCTTCCTAAAGCTAAGGAGACCAATAAGTTCTCTTCTATCATAACAGTGGCCACGTGTTTTAGCAAGGGTTACTGGCCCTTTTCAGTGTGCCTATTATCAGAATTCCTTGATATAAATTAACTTGTGCTCTTCTCTCAGTTTCCTTTCTCACCTTCACACCACCAAAGGTAGATTCTCCTCAAAAGGAAAATTAGGGATTTAGGGAAGGAATCTTTAGAAAAAGAGGCCTTATCTAAATGTCCAAGAAAAAAAAAACAGGATTAGTTTTGTTAGTCCAAAGCTTAAGGAAAAGGGGAAAAGACCCAGGCTCTCACTTACAAGTGTTCTAGCTCTGCTTTGTATAAATGTGAGAAGGGCTCTTTCTAATGTAGCTTAGGCTTAAAAAATTATTTGGATGATTATCTGATAGATGACAGGAAAATATAATGAGAAAGGGGACTTTTTCTAATTTACATTGAGTCTCCATTTGGGCTAGCAGGTTCCTGGCAGAATCTCTGGTTAGGGGAGATTGGTGGACAAAAGGAGAGGAGTATAGCCTGGTGTGAAAGATTGTGTCCAGATGTCCTGGTCCATTTCTGAGGGTGCGCCTATATTTGTGTTGCTGCCTAGAAGTTGTCAAGTGAGTGGTCTGAGAGAAGGACCAATGAGAGGGATACTTTTCTCATGCTGCAGAACTGAGTGGGACCAGGGAGCCAACACAAGCCCACTGCCTTTGGGATAGCTCCCAGAAGAGGGTGTCTTAGTGACTAAGAATGCTATGGCCTATGTTTCCCAAGAGCTCTCCTACTGATTGTCCTATCATTATATGAGTCATATTGTCACCTGTCCATGCCTGAAGACTTGCTCACCAATCTTCCAGCTGTTGAATTTGTGAGACTTTAAGTTGCCCACATTCAGAGTCATCAAATGAGTGGGATAATATACTACATGAGCCTTGAGTCTTCACATGCCCACTGTTCAATTGCCCTGTGAGAATGCTTTCTCCCAAAACCCAATAACACTCTTAAGGCACAAGAGGGTTCTAGAGATTTAATGGAGTAAGTTTTTGAGAAGGACCTGCCATATCTCTATCGCTGGACAGGGTAAGCACATATCAGTATCTTCCAAGAAAGGCACAAATGGAGGAAAATATATCTCTTATACATAGAAAGCTACATGGCCAATGTCTTGGCTTTTCATTCATCTATTAAGTAACAAATGGGACGGAATATATGGTTCAACTGAAGTTGGTTAATGTATGACCTATATATGATTGCAGACATAAAGATTGAGAACACTGCATGACAGCTAACCTTGATTCAAGAATTACTGCATGCCAGATACAATACTAAGCCTTTCACAAGTATTATCTTATTAAATGTCCAAGCAACTCTATCAAGTAAGCATTTTTTAATTTTCTCATCTTAAATATGAGGCAACCATGTTTAACTCAGGTCTGCTTGTATAGTGCCTGTACAAGCAGTGCCTATATAGTGCCTACAGTACAGCACTCTACTGACTCTGTAGGACAGAGTTATGTAATTAACGTATTCCAGTTTAGATTCAAGGGTATGACCAATATAACACTGACTGGTAGTCATTAGGGATGGGCACCAATATGAGTAGGGATGGGAAATATCAAAGAAGGTTTCAAGTACAGGAGATGAAAGTGACATGGAGTAGAACCAAACCTAAGATAATACCATGGCCACTCATAACTAAAGTTTTCCTCAGTGTCCTAATAATTCCAGGATTAAAAGATGCTTCATGAGAAGTTGGTTCCAATGTTAAATATGCTTACTAGAAGCTGCAGAGGATAGCTGCTTCTTAAAGATGCATAGTATAAATTAGCTTATTACCAGAACCTTTTTAATGTTGGTTTTACTCAACATTTTTCAAACATGTGTGGTTGCAGATCTCTTTTATGTGTAACAACAAATTCCCCCAAAGGCTCTGCTGCCCTAGTGAGATGAGATTAGTAGTCAACTTCAGAAACACATTGAAGGTATATCAGAATACTATCTTTTATTAGTGTATTGCATTTAAAATTTTTATTCTTGTATTTATGTTTGAGCTACTGACTAGTGAGCTATAAATAATTCATTCCAAAATAAATTATTTTAACTACATCTTTCATTGTTTCTATAATGCCCAAATAATAAAATAATGCCTTCAGATATTAATAATTAGAAGTATGTGTTTGGGGACCCCAATGCCATTTGCAATCATTATCTGGTGTCACAATTGGGCAGAATAAAATAAAGTGGAAATGAAGTGACTTTGTGAATAGACCTTAAAGTGACACAAAGCTAGGAGAGGTTGCTGTGACCTGATAGTGGGTAGGAAAGGATTACTATTCAGGTGCTTCCCAGCTATCTGACTAAAGGTTTCACTTAACATTAGAGAGAAATGGCACAATTTCCCATGATACATAATTCATAACAGGAGAAAGATGCAAATATGAGGTTTAAATAAATAGGAAAGTACCCAAAACCCAGAACATAGGACACTCTTGAAATAGCCTCCCTGGCACCTTCCTTGAAGGACCTACTTATCCCACCCGCATTGTTCCTGCACGTGCTCTTGTGTTACTATAGTGACCCTATAATGCTGGGTGAAAATTGAAGGGAACCAATACTTCAATGGGACTTAAAAAAGGATTTTATTATGAAATAATTGTAAACTTAAAGAGTTACAAGAATGGGACAAAAAAGTCCCATATGCCCTTTGTATCCTTCATGTAGATTGAGCAGTTGTTATCATTTTGCTACATTTTCTTCCTCTCTCTTGCTCTGCGCGCGCATACACACACACACACACACATTAATTTTTCCTGAACTGTTTTTAAGTTGCAGACATTACATACCTTTATCCTCAAATACTTCAGTGTGAATTTTCTAAGAACAAGGACATTCTTAATTATAGTATGATGCATTGCAAAATGGCTAAATATTCTTCCCATACCTATATGCATGTCCTTTTATAATATAATTTTGATGCTCTTCCTATCAAGAGAACCAGTCTATTTCTTCAACCCCTGAATCTGAACTTAGCCATGTGACTTGCCTTGGACACAGAATATTAAACGTTGATGTAAGCAGAAACTTGAAAAATGCTTGTGCTTTGGGACTTGCTCTCCCTTGATACTGGGCATGTGTCTGCCACCACGTGAACAAGCCTGTGCTAGGCTGCTAGGGAAAGAGAGACATTTAGTCATCCTCTTTGTCAACATCAAGCCAAGTGTCGTTAGTGTGAGTGAGGTCATCTAGATTATATAATTTCAGCCGAACCCACCCAGAATATAATTACTAGCCAATTCATAGAACCATGAGAAAGAATTAATGTTTGTGGCTTTAAACTATTAAGTTTTAAGGTGGTTTATTTGCACAGCAGAAACTAATCTACAAAGTAGAATGATAAAAATAGGAAATATAACATTAACACAATTTTATTGTCTAATCCATATTCAAAATTTTCCAATTGTCCTAAATATGTTTCTTATATCATTTTTTTCTTCCCAATTCATGTTCCAATCCAGATTCATGCTCTGCAATTAGCTGTCACATCTCTTTCATTTCTTTTCATCTGGAACTCTTCCTTAGCCTATTTTTTTCCTTCATGGCTGATATGTTTGGATAGCACAGAGCAATTATTTTGAAGAACGTCTTTTAGTTGGAATTTGTATGATGCTTCTTTATGATTAGATTTAAGTAATGTACTTTTTCTGTAAGAGTATTACATAAATGATCCTATGTCCTTCTTAGTGCTTCATATCAGAGTACATGGGATGTTAGTTTGCCTTATTATTGATGGTATTAACTTTGTCATTTCATTAAGGTGGTGTCCACCTCATTTCTCCACTGTAATATTACTGTATTTCCTTTTGCTATTACTAAATAATCTACAGGGAGCTATATTGTCAAAGTAAATATCTTGTTTTAATTCTACTTTCACACAATACTTTTTTAAAGTTTTAGTATGTATTATGCTTTTCAAAAAATTTTATTTTATTGTGGTAAGAACACAACCTGAGATCTACTCTTTTCATAGATTTTTTAAGTGTATCATATAGTCTTGTTCACTATAGGCACAGTATTGTACAGCAGACCTCTAGAATGTATTCATGTTGAATAGTTGAAACTTTATGCTCAGTGATTAGCAATTCCCCTTTTTTGCCTGGCTGCAGCTGTTGGCAACTACCATTCAATTCTTTGCTTCTATGAGTTTAACTATTTTAGATACCTCATCTAAGTGGAATCATGCACTGTTCGTTCTTCTGTGACTGACTTTTTTCATTTAGCATGATATCCTCAAGGTCCAGCCATGCTGTCCTACACTGCAGGATTTCTCTTCCTTACCAGAACAAATTACTACCGTGGTGTTTGCAAAAGGGCCTCAATGGGATTTTTTGAACATAGGATTTGACAGCATCTAGTAAATCTCTTTGTTTGACTGAGTCTATAAGATCAGCAATCAGTGGTAGCAGGTAGATATCACTGGAAAGACTCCCTTTCATGTGGAACAAGCTGGTCAGCAGAGGAAAAAATGAAGCAGAGCTCTACTCCTGAGTCCCGGCTGCATCCTTGCCTTTCCCACATCCAAAGTGTTACAGCTTCTTAGTTCTCAGAGTCAATGAGGTCACCTTTTTGCTTAAAGTTGGGCTTTTGTTACTTGTTATGAAAATAATTGTAACTCTTTACCTAATGGACCACCTATACTTACAAGTACAGCCCATTAAAAGTATACTGCCAATGTAAATATTACTAAGGTAAACAAGATCATGAGTGTAAATTATGAAGATAAGCATGCTACTATGATTCTATGAATAACCTCAAATGGCAAAAGCAATTCAGAAGAATTTTAGAGTCTGATTGTGAAGAAGGATCAACTCTGATCGTATATTGCAGGCTGGGATCTCTGGAAGCAGATGCTGAGATGGAGTTTAGGGTATCAGTTGTTTTATAGGGGTTTATGCCTATGAAAGGAAAGAAGAGGCAGAATTGGGCTGAGAGAGAACTGTGATTCAGGCCTAACAAGGCCATGGCCCACCTTGTCAGTCAGAGAACCCTGTGACTGGCTAAAATTTCTGGTCCGGCCAGGCATGGTGGCTCACGCTTACAATCCCAGCACTTTGGGAGACAGAGACAGGAGAATCTCCTGAGCCTAGGAGTTTGAGACCAGCCTGAGCAATATGGTGAAACCCTATCTCTACCAAAAAAAAGAGGCCAAACTCCCCCAAATTAGCTGGGTGTGGTGGTGCACACCTGTAGTCCCAGCTACTCAGGAAGCCTAGGTAAGAGGATCGCTTGAGCCGGGGAGGTGGAGGTTGCAGCAAGCCGAGATCGTGCCACTGCTTACATTCTCACCCTACTTAGTCTAGATATGGATGGCTTGGGAAGGGAATGAGCTCAGGCTAGCTGACTCTGCAGCTGATGCAGACCCTAAAGGAGGTGACAGCTAGAGGCTGTGAGTGTGGGCAATGAGTGTTTCTGGGTGGCTCATCTTTGTGCTTTCCACACTAAAATACTCAAAAAGGGGGTGACAGGTATTTGCATGAGTAAATACATGCTATCTCAGTTAGTTAAAACTAATTGAGTGCATTAATGTAGTGGTATGATTTTTTTCTAAGAAACTGTTATTAAATCTATGGTGCACGTGTAGCCGATGTCATCTTAGAATGGGAAAAATATAGCAATTGAGATTGAGTTGTTCAATGAAAAGTGGTTATTAACTTGTTTGAAAATTTTCAGTCACATTTCATTTATTTCAGAGATAATAAAGGAACTTAGAAAACTTGACTTTTAAAAGAGTTACTTCTCATTTAAAGATAGTACAAAAACTAAAATAGTCATTTTGATATTTTGATACCAAGGTTGCTGTGGACTTATTTAGAAGAACAAGTTGAATAATACCTTACAGAGAGGCAGAAAGCATGCAAGAAGAACAAGATAAATAATGGAAAATAAAAAGTTTTTTTTGTGTTTTTTTTCCCCATTGGTAAGGAAGCTAGGGCAGTCCAATAGATCATGACGACAAGTGAGCGGTGATAACTATAAAAGATATTCTTGGAATGGCTATCCCCACAATTCAAGTGACTGGCCTTAGTCCAGGTCTTTATTTCTAGGTCTTAAAAATGATATGTGTCGGAGCATCACCAAAGGTTTATTTTATTGGAAATTGCTATAACTAAGGACAGATATGATTGGAATTTGGAAGGCAGCATTTATCATTGCTAAATTGGATTGCTTATATTTATAGTTCTTTCAAAAGTACCAAACGTGGAAGGCTTCCACTTGCAACAATTCTATAATATTGTATGTTAGCTTAAAAAATATGAGAATAAGGTACTTTTGAGACTTGATATTATAAATACAGTTTGGAAAATATACATCGTACCTTAAAACCTGAAACCAGAAGTCTAATCAATTCAGGCCATTCAGTGGCATTTATCTAGGAATGTATACTGAACACAGGCATTTTGAAGATCAAATAGCTACAATAAAAACAACCCAAACAATCCAAACTACAGTCTAGCAAACTATGACCAGTAAGAAAAAAATTGTAAAATTTCTGTAAATGTTATCATCTGAGTAAATATATATTATAAATTCTACATATGTAGAATAAAGACTAAAAGCCAATTTTTTTTCTATAAAACTAGGTTTATAGAATGTTGCAGTAAGGTGTGGGCTTAGACAATAAAACTATTTTCCCTTTAAAAAATAAATATTTTAAACTGCACGGCTGCCTGAAACTTCAGATAGCTATAGAATTATCCCCCAAATGTGTAAAATAATAAATTATAAACTATCATCAGAGCCTATATATTTGTATTAACCAGCAATATTACTTATGAAAGTAATGATTGGGCTGCCTATGAAAGGAAAAATAAAAAAATACAAGTGAGTACTTGGAACTGTTTTCTAACCTTATGCCATATTGTATTTTGTCAAAGTAATCTCCAAGATACATAAAATAAAGATATTTTTGAGAGAAAGGTCTGGGGCTAGAATTGCCAAATACGCATTTAAAAAGTGTTAAATAGTTTTTTAAAGATCACTTTTAACATACAATTCAGCACTTTTAACTGCTCATACAAAATGAGCAGTTTCTATGATATTGAGCACCATTAATTGAAATATTTGTGACTTTGCTTTGATACATTTGCCTCACAGATGATTCAGAAGCTTTTTTGATTAAATAGTCTATGCTTCTAAGTTGAAAAACACATAGGGAGAGTATTTACTTTGACTTAGTTTGGTAGCATGGTGGTGTACATAGAATATTGTACTGTGTATTAGGATAATCAGGTCCAGATATTGAATCATCAGACAGTTTACTGCTATTATAAATTGCAATATTTATGAAAACAATAATAATCACAATAATGGTAACAGCAACGATGATGTCAAGACTAAAATTTAAAATTCCAAAAGAAATAATTACAATACATAAAGTGGTTTAGAACTCTTAGGAACTGATTTTTAAAAATCTTGCCCAATAGACCAAACATTTTATTTTCCTAAACTAATAATATAAAGGAGCCTAAGCTGATAACTGTTTTACTAACTAGAAATATCTCAATAACAGAGAGGAACAAAATTACTGTAGCCTGTGGGTTTGACAAGATTTGATGAGGGATGGAAATGGAAGAACATCAAAATAGAGGTAGTTATCATGCTGAGTGTAGTAGTTCCAGAATGGCTAATGAGAAATCTTACATACCTGCAGAATCTATCCCACTTAGGCATCAGTTTAAAAGTTATCACTTTCTACTAATTCTAATACATAAGAAGAATATTTCTAACTCCAATACAAGATATTATAATGTATTTGGCTAGCACTGTTAAATTGACTTGAGAACAGATTTATCTGAACTGTGAAAGCAAATAAAATGATAAATCCAGGGCAAGAAATATCAAAATATTTCTTTAAAATAAACAAAAGAAATATCTCTGAGATTACTTCTCATGAGAAATTGACTGCAGAGGTAATTTCTACAAACTGAAGATATATAGAAGAACAATTTGGAAGGTTCCCAAATGTCACTGAAACAATATGGCCTTGAGAAGAGATAAATTGGACAGATGGAATCATGCAAATGTCACCTATTGGAAATATGAACAGGAGGTGACTGATGTAATAAAAGCAGCTTGTAACCAGAAAGCTCAGGACCTGACTTATTGCAGATTTCTGGTACAAGAAGTTCATGACAACACTTGGAGTTGTTGCAGGATATATCGTGAGTAAATCAGAATAATACTGGATTTAATAAGACACAGAAACGAGTAACAACTGCAAATAACAGTATTTTGAAGTCAGTAGAATTTACATCAGTAACATTTTACCTACTTTCTATAAGCTATTGGCATGAGTTTTGTTATAGATTTGTCCCGTTGGGAGAGAAATATCTCCACTGATGAGCTTAAAGGATTTTACAAATTACCGAAGGACTAAAAAATTAAACTATTATAGAATGTATCTGTCGCCTCCAGGTACCTCATGTTCCAGCCACCCGCTACCCTAATGCATACCTTTACTTTTCCAAGTTACATATCTTTGCTAATGCTTTTTGCTTTTCATGGCATCCCTACTTCCCCATTTTTACATATCCCAATCTCACCTTCAAATACCACTTGCTTCATGAAGCCATTTCTGATCATCTCAGTGAGATACCTTCTCTTCCTTGTCTGAACTCTACAGTCATAACTCATGTATGGCTTTTTTGCTTTTGACCTCATATTATGGCTAGTTATATTCTTATATTATTTCCTTATTAAATATAAATTCCTCAAGGGAAGAGTTTAATCAGAATGATTTTCTCTACAGCAGCTAACACAGTATCTTGTATATACAGTAAGCATTTGTTAAATGAACAAACAAATCATAGCCTAATTTCCAAACAGTTAATAAACTAAGAAATATGATTGCGTCTACTTGGGATTCTTCTAGTTATTTACAGGTTTCATAAAGGTACAGGCAGTCCCTGCCCTTTGTTACTTTATAATAAGTTGTGCTATCCATGTAGCACATGGTAGCTAATTAATACTATCTAATAAATAATTACTATTAATAATTAGTAATTAATATTACTACTAATAATTACTATTAATTAGGTAGTATTAATTGATGCAGCTTAATTAATACTTGTGCCTCCATTCTGAAGTTCATTTTTTCTTTTATTATCTCAGCCTATGCAAATATGTATTAGGGTACTAAGTTGTGCTTTTTTTAAAAAAAAAGTTATGTTTTTAGAGCTTTGTTATATATTTTAAAGCAGTTTACAATTTAGATACTTTGAGTCAAATAGGACATGCAGAAATATTTGTGTGACTTGCATATTATTTTTAAAACATTAAATAATTGTCAACATCTTAATATTATAATAAGAATTAACATTAAAAACACTAGATTCCTGCCTTCTCTTGAAAAATTAGATTTGGTAATACTATGTCCCTATTTTTCAGGACAACAATTTGCTGGATTCAAATAGTGCCAGCCCCTTTAGGCATGGAATGTTCTCTGGTTTTGGACAGTTCCACCAGGCCCTTTTTCTTATATGTTTCTCACCTGGTCATTTTAGACCCTTGAGTTTATTATTCTTATTTTAATGTTCCTTTTGAAAAGGGATATAGCAGAGACCTTAGCTCTCCATTAAAATCAGTTTCTTTGTCCTGGATCTGAAGCTAGACTATGTTTTTCTAGCTGTCCATGCAGTTGAGTTTGGCCAGGAGATTGAGTTCTAGCCAATGAATGGAGTAGAAGCAATACTTATTACTTTTCAGGCTACCCCATGCAAACTTCCATGCAGACTTCTCCACTGTCTTTTTCCTTCTGATAGCTGGATGCAAATGAACATAAGGACCCATGTACCTGGCAGAGCCACGAATGGAAGGAGTCTGATTCTTCAATGACCCTGACTGTAGGAGAGCTGACCTACTGACTGTTATGCTTCCTGTTATGTGAGCAAAATGTATACAACTATGGTAAAACTTTATTTAGGTCTCTTTATTATGGCAGTTAGCCTACCCTAAATAATCCAGAGTGCTAATGACCTGGTAATTGTTAATGGCAGTCCTGTATGAAGGTATCTGATTCTTGGTAACAAATAAGAAGGTAGAAGAAGACTGAGAATGGATGACTTATTTTTCCTGGTGGCACCATTGGTTTTGTTATATAGAGCTACATTTGAAGTTTTGGATTCGATTCAGTACACAATTAAGAAGTGTCTGGTGTGCAGGGCCTTGTATATAAATTTCAGTAGTAGGAAGGGGTGAAGGAAAGAAATGTTGGGTCATCCTTGACTTTTAAAATGCTTTCTACTCAGAGAAGCCCTATCGTTAGCATCAACAACAATCCTCTACTGACCTCCGGGCTTAATGCTTCGAGTTCGTCTCCAAGGTCAGTAGAATGATTTTGAATTTCTCTGCTAGCTTTATTGGAATTTGTTAAGAGAAAAAGAACCCCAGTTTCAACTCACTTGTGCAGCTTCTTCAAAGGGCCCTGGGCTAACCAAACCAGCTCACTTTTCTCTTTATAAATTACAAAGTTGCAAGCAACAATAATTTAAATTAAATATTTAATGTGTATTATCATTTGCATATTAGTTTAAGGTTAATTTGAAGCTATAAACCTAGTTATATGTAGCATGATTTAGAATTAAATATGTATATGCTAATAGTATACTGGAGAATATTATACCTGTTTATAAGATTTGAAGCATGATTTTCATTGACTGGAGACTAGTTTCTACAATCATTCTGTCTTTGAAGTCTTCATCAGGGCAGGTCTCTGTGGGGAGAAGCCTAGAAATTTCTAGCTGCTCTGCTTGCTATTGGGTGGATAACTTCAATTTTGGAGATAAGGACAAGGAAGTTGATCAATTTTGAACTTTTATGTGCTGTACATGGCTGTAATATACTCAATGGCCTACACCTCCCACTTATTATGTTGTTTTTATAGTTTGCTCAATGGCAACTCACTTTATGACATGATTTTCAGAAACACATTGCAATAAAAGTAGAAAATATTCAACATCTTTTAAATGTGGAGTTTGGGTAGAAATGTTTTATATCTGTCAAATTGAGAGCCATCCTGTCACTGAATGCATTATGTGGAACTTATTAAATAACAATGGCTTTACAGGTGAATGGCATTTTAGAGCCCTGAAATGTTAGAAATCAAAATAGTCCTTTGACTTTCAGTGTGTCTACCCAACTTACCTTCTTTGGAATTTTCCCCACATTTTCTCCTGAAGAAGTAGACCTAGGCTCGAGTAACCTTACCCTTTTGGCTATAACTGGAGTAACTGTCCACAACAGGGATGGACAGTTGATTTAAACTGAACCAGTTAAATTATCTCACTTTCCTTTGTTTGAATTAAGAGCTGTAGAGACTGAATTGGACAGCTGGAGGCCCCAGACTGTTGTTAGGGAATGAATGAATCAAGTAATTATGCTAAAGAAAAAGATTCAGGACTTCAGTGGTACCAAAATATCAGCTTTGCTATTAGTAAATGTGAGTTGGAAAATCACCTGGACTCAGGACCAAAATTGGCTGGCTTCTTACCTCTTACCTCTGTAGTTGAAGTTTTCTTCTAGTAGCAGAAAGAACAGATATAATTTCACAGACCTCCCCTTATCCACTCCTGCTGAAAGCAAGACCTGCCAGGATAAGCATTCTGTACAGCGATCATACCACCCTGGTGGAGAAAGAATACCCAAGGTGTATAGGAAGGGCAGGCCCCAAAAGAAAGAGAATCAACAAAAGCCTGGATTCTATATGTCCAAAGATGCTCTTCTCAGCCTCACCAGTCAGATAGATCCTGTTCAGGGAAGGAAGTGTAGGAAGAGGGTAAAGAGAAGATACACTTCCTTCCCAATACTCTTGAAACAGGGAAAATATCCAGTTTTATGGGCCAAAGCAGGAGTCTGGGGCTGGGGAGAGGCTTATTTTCTCGATATTGTCTTGGAACCAGTGTTGTAAGACAATGTTATGGGGGAATAGGAATTAGGAGTCTGTAAAGAGAAATAATATGGGCAGAGGAGGGGAGATATCAAACAGTTGGCAGAAAATGAGGAAAAAGTAGCTACCTGACATTTCTATCCCCATGAGGCTTGCCCCTTCTTCTTAGTATGGGTTCTGTGAGAGTCCCCCAACTCTTTATAACAAACTTCTATTACTTAACTTGGATGAAAACTTTCCTTTTTAACCAAGCCATCCCTAAGACACTAACTAACCTTTACTAAAACTTTATTATGTGCTCAACACTGTGGTATGTACCCGATAATCTTGAGTTAATTTGGTGAAAGGCTGATTTGTTGTAATGAATGTAATTAAAGATTTGATATTTAAAAGGTTTAGCATTTTAATAGCCCCCTTTGCCCCAATATAGACTCCCAGAAATTGCACAGAATGTGATAAGGAGCACTTAGTAAAATCTTCTCTCGAACACTAGTTCATGTGTGGAGAATTATTAAACGCTTTCTTTAGATAAAATTCCCCAGAATTGCTGTGAATACATTTGTCATAGTTCTAACATTTATTTGACATTATAAAATGGTCAAGTACAGACAAAAAGATCATGATATTAGGTTTAGCCATATGACATTTTCATTTTTTTAATAGGTCAAAATAGTCGAATATTGGTAATTTCATATGCATCAACTTCATTAAGCACCATAATAGTGTTAATGGCTTTGTGTATCTGAGAGATGAGGGCTTCTTCATGCAGAGTTTGGAGTCTAGTCTAAGTTTTAGTTTAGAGTCTAGTCTAGACTAAAGCATACAGAAGTGGTGCCCAAACCCCAGTTAAAACTTTGCGCAGTTTGTCTGTGCAAAATGAGAGAAATAATGACAGTATAAAGGATTTTTTCAACAGTTAAAGGTCTTCAATTTTAAAATCCTGATATTATGGGATTTGGGTTGATAAAATATATATTTCTTTGTAAAGTGATGTTATAGTAGATGGTACTTTTAAAATCTACTCACTCAAAAATAAAAACCAGTGGAAAGTGTATATCAGCCTTCAAATTTGTTCTTGAATTTTTACTAATCTGTAAAATACAAATGTTTAGGAACCACCCAAGGGTACATAAAATAGCTAGAAGCAGTACAACACAAATGTAGGCAAGTAGGGAAAATCAAAGGTTGTGCAGGCCACTCGTTCATCATGAATTTTTAGTTTTTTTTTTATTTATTCATGTAATATCTTATAAAACACCAAAGGTTATTTCTTGCTACCCTTAGGGGCAGAGGGTCTTCGGTGCCTGGGGTCTTCTCTTCTGCTGTCACCTGTATTTCTCCTTTGCTGGATGGACAGGCATAACTTTTTCTTGTAATCCATTGGTGGGGAGGTAACATCCTTCCAGTTCCTTCTCTTCCAAAGCCTGAGCAAGATGATTACAGAGAAGTTACCACTCTGTATCTGACCCTCCCCTCCCCGCTTCTTCCCCAGCCCAAGCACATGTTTAATTACTGCAGAGGTTTCTGATGTTTTTTAATGGGGCATCTTGAGGGTCTCAAAATACCAGAACCAATCAAGAAGAACAGAGATAAAGGTTTTATCTCTCTTCCTTTCTCTCTTATAGTATGGAAAGGAAGAATCTTCCTTTAATTGTCTTCAGAAAATCCTCTCTCCCCGAATGACTTCTCTTTCCTTGATATTATTCTGTCTTCTTTCCTGTTCCCTGTTTTTTTCCCTACTCCTCCTCCCTCATAGAATGCAATTTCTATTCCCCTCACCTGCAATTTCTTCTTGTGTCTTAAGAGCTTCGGGCCTTGACTGTATCTGATTTGGAGGTGAAGGGTATGGCTTTTTGCCCCATTCTTTAGGGAAAAGTAAGATTTTCCAAATCTGGTTCAGTCTGCCCTCCAGCAGTTGTTATGGTTGATTTCCTCAGTAATTTTGAGAGGTGACAGCGTGCTGGCAGTCCTCAGAGCCCTCGCTTGCTCTTGGCACCTCCCCTGCCTGGGCTCCCACTTTGGCGGCATCTGAAGAGCCCTTCAGCCCCCCACTGCACTGTAGGAGCCCCTTTCTGGGCTGGCCAAGGCTGGAGCCCACTCCCTTAGCTTGCAGGGAGGTCTGGAGGGAGAGGCTTGAGCGGGAACCGGGGCTGCCTGCGGCGCTTGCGGGCTAGCTGCAGTTCCGGGTGGGCGTGGGCTTGGCGGGCCCGCACTCGCAGTCGGAGCAGCCGGCCAGCCCTGCTGGCCCCGGGCAATGAGGGACTTAACACCCGGGCCAGTGGCTCCAGAGGGTGTACTGGGTCCCCCAGCAGTGCCGGCCCACCGGCGCTGTGCTCGATTTCTCGCCGGGCCTTAGCTGGCTTCCCGCGGGGCAGGGCTGGGGACCTGCAGCCCGCCATGCCTGAACCTCCCACCCACTCTATGGGCTCCTGTGCCGCCCTAGCCTCCCCGACGAGCACCACCCCCTGCTCCACGGCGCCCAGTCCCATCGACCACCCAAGGGCTGAGGAATGCGAGCGCACGGCGCAGGACTGGCAGGCAGCTCCACCTGCAGCCCCTGTGCGGGATCCACTAGGTGAAGCCAGCTGGGCTCCTGAGTCTGGTGGGGACGTGGAGAGTCTTTATGTCTAGCTCAGGGATTGTAAATACACCAATCAGCACCCTGTGTTTAGCTCAAGGTTTGTGAGTGCACCAATCTACACTGTATCTAGCTGCTCTGGTGGGGCCTTGGAGAACCTTTATGTCTAGCTCAGGGATTGTAAATACACCAATCAGCACACTGTGAGTGCACCAATGGACACTCTGTATCTAGTTGCTCTGTTAGGGCCTTGGAGAACCTTTATGTCTAGCTCAGGGATTGTAAATACACCAATCGGCACTCTGTATCTAGCTCAAGGTTTGTAAACACACCAATCAGCACCCTGTGTTTAGCTCAAGGTTTGTGAATGCACCACTCTGTATCTAGCTGCTCTGGTGGGGCCTTGGAGAACCTGTGTGTGGAAACTCTGTATCTAACTAATCTGATGGGGACGTGGAGAACCTTTGTATCTAGCTCAGGGATTGTAAAAGCACCAATCAGCCTGACAAAACAGGCCACTCGGCTCTACCAATCAGCAGGATGTGGGTGGGGCCAGATAAGAGAATAAAAGTAGGCTGCCGGAGCCAGCATTGGCAACCAGCTGGGGTCCCCTTCCACATTGTGGAAGCTTTGTTCTTTCGCTCTTTGCAATAAATCTTGCTAGTGCTCACTCTTTGGGTCCATGCTGCTTTTATGAACTGTAACACTTGCCGCGAAGATCTGCAGCTTCACTCCTGAGCCCAGCGAGACCACGAGCCCACCGGGAGGAACGCACAACTCCAGACGCGCTGCCTTAAGAGCTGTAACACTCACAGCCAAGATCTGCAGCTTCACTCCTGAGCCCAGCGAGACCACGAGGCCACCAGGAGGAACGAACAACTCCAGACGCGCTGCCTTAAGAGCTGTAACACTCACCGCAAATGTCTGCAGCTTCACTCCTGAGCCAGCGAGACCACGAACCCACCAGAAGGAAGAAACTCCAAACACATCTGAACATCAGAAGGGGCAGACTCCAGACGCGCCACCTTAAGAGCTGTTATAACACTCACCGTGAGGGTCCGCGGCTTCATTCTTCAAGTCAGTGAGACCAAGAACCCACCAATTCCGGACACAATTTCACTGAAGAAGCAAGGTAAGGATTTTTTTTTTTTTCATAGACAACACAGTATTATCTGAAAGTAGTAAAGTATATTTCTTCTATTGATGTAATTTGACATTGCCCATTGCCAAACAACATCAGCAAATAGAATTATTTTACTAAAAAGATTTTGACTTTTTATTAGACATGGATCTTTTTTTTTTTTTTAGGTCCTACTACTGCAGTTGTAAGTGGCTCTCCTTTATTGGCGTGGGGGGTAGCACTAGTTCCAATTAGATTCCATTAGATTTTTAAGTCTCCTGGCTGATAGGAAGTAGGATAAAGAGTCTGTGTTGCCAGCTTATCTTATCAATTAAATGATAGAAACTATATTAGGCATGGTGGAAGAGAGAAGGATGAGGCATATGACCAGGTGTTCAGAAGCTCACAGTTTAGATGGAACTGTACTCTTACCAATATTTATATCATCATGTACTAGGTAGTACACTAGCCTAGAAACAGAATTTTGACATTCAGTACAAGAAGTACTTGATATTGAGGCAACTTTAAAAAGTCATATAGGATTAATTCATAATGGTTCATGAAGTGTTTTCCTTCTTATTATTTCATTTGATCCTTGTGATTATGTTATGAGGTAGATATTGTTACCTTATTTTACGGATAATAAAAGCTCAGAAAGCTGAAATAACTTGGTTAAGGTCATGTAGTGTATTAAGGTTCTTCAGAGAAACACAACACACACACACACACACACACACACACACACACACACACACACACACACACACACGAAGTCTCTATTTGCCATTTGCAAGCTGGAGTACCAAGAAAGCTAATGGTGTAATTCAGTCTGACTGAGGCCCGAGAGGGGGGTGGGGGTGGGGGTGGGGGTGGGGGTGGGGGAGGAGGATGGGGCATGATGTATCAGTCCCAGTTCAAGTCTGAAGGCCCAAGAATCAGGAACACTGATGTCCTAGCTCAAATGGGGCGAGGGATGTAAATTTGCCCTTCCTCTACCTATTTTCTCTAGTCAGTGTACTGATTCAAATGTTCATCATTTCTGGAAACACCCTCACAGAAACACCCCAAAATAATGTTTTACCAGCTATCTGGGCATCTTTTAGCTCAGTCAAGTTGACACATAAGATTAAACATCACATCCAACTTCTGAGAGGCAGAACTGGGATTTACATTGTAATTGAAAGATATGTACTGCCTCTGACTGTTGTGAACTGCATTACCAGATTAAATGTAGCTAAGATTATGTATTAATAGGTTATCTTTAAGTTTAAACAAACAGTTTAGGGGTCTATTATACACATTAAACCAAGGAAGTAATATGAAATAATTAATATGAAAATATGGGATAATATAGCCATAGCAAACAGATGAAAACTCTGGCCAAAAGGACATATGTGTTAATGTTTGATAAACTTAATTAACAGTGATAATTCCTGATATTGCTTTTCAACAAAGCAACCATATAGAGAATTTACACAGCAATGACATATATTGTTGACATATGAGTCAGAGGAATTGCTAAAACAAATGTGGAGATGGAGCAAATTAAAGTTATTATGATTTGGGGGATAGAGATTTAGTAATCAGTAGTTCCAAGTCTTGAGCAAGATGAAATTCATTATAGTTGTGAGTAAACTCTTTCAATTGCATTGGCATTTGGAATAAAACTAGACTGATTTTCAGTTCTTTTAAATAGGTAAAGTCACTGTGAAAATGTATCTCTAAAACAATTGGCATCAAATCAGAAAATAGTGTTTTTGTATCTCAGCTATCAAGATCTGTTTCAGACCAAATTATTTATTGCCTACTTTTCTGTATGCTCCCAACCCTGTACCAAGTAGAGTTGGGATAGTAACAGTAAATTTATATGCCTTCAAGAGCACTGTAGGCTACATTAATGGGAGAGAGTGGCCGGGTTTCAACAGACTATTGGGCCCTCTGGTGAATTAGCTTGTGAACTCATCTACAGAGGCAGCCTTAGCTCCTGCTGATGTTGCTGTGTGAAAATGTGGGCCTAGTGTTGCCACATCATCCAGTCTTTCAAGAAATGCCAAGAAATCTGATTTTTTTTGTATATGTGAAAGACTTTAAAAAAAATCAGAATAAATTAAGCACTTTGAAAAAGACTTAGGGAAGGGGACGGCATGCCTATGGCTAACCTTTGCCTTGCATATTAACAGTTGCATACTTCTGAAGTTTAGCCTTCTTCCTTTTCCTTGTGTCTTTGGTACCCACCTACCCAGCTGCAAGAATCTTCCCCATCCACATGCTTACCCCATGAGGGTCAGGAGAAAGGCCTTTGGAGACAGACCTGCCATTTAAGCAACTTATTTTTATTCCTACTCATTTTCTGTCCTCTCAGAAATGAGGATAATAAAATGCATATTCACTTAGCTGCCCTAAAATCTTGGTAGGCAGGAAAAGAAAGAATGAATAAATGAAATAACATCTGCAATTGCCTGTAATAAAAAAGATTCTTTTTTGCTTCAGTGCAATGATTGTCAGTAAATATTACAGAGTGAAGAAATCTGATCAACTAATTTTTACTAAGGTATAAATGATTGATAACAGCTTAATACTATATTCAACTCAGGGGTATACATCACTCATATTCAAGAATGTGCTTTAATTTTAAATAGTAGGATTTCAAACCTTACAGGTAAATGGGTATTCTCAGGGAAGAATGGTGGACATTATGAATAGAGGCTTTTCTATTCAGAGAAAACACCCTCTTCACTGTCATATCTTGAGTAATACCAACCCTCCAACTTTCCTGCTTCTCTGTATATGCAGACTCTTGAATATTTTACCATCCCAAAGGAAAACAGGAAGAACTACTTTAGTGTTATTATAATAGCAGGACCTGCTAAACAGGCAGTAACATGTACCCTAGATGTCCTGGTATGAAACGTGTAACTTGAGATTGGAAGAAAAATTTAAAGAAAAATGTAGGGGCTAGTTACCTTGGTGAAATTTCTGAGAGACCAGTGATTTGGGATATGAAGGGATATTCCCTCCAAATGCCTCGAAGAAGGAGGCATAATGCTTAGGGGGTCGCTTTGGACTTTGGAGGCAACGTATCCCACATTTGGGAATCTTCTCTGACCTATTTATGGAGGGAACCCATAAAGCTATCAGTTTTGGGTGAGAGTGGGAGTAAGAGAAGATACTGCAGCTGGTCGAAGCTTCAGTGCAAAGCTCTGCCACTTAGTCCTATGAGCCTGCAGATCCAGTGGTGCTTGAAGTGTCTGTGGTTTGGGATGTCCTATGTAGCTTCCAGCAGACACCTTTAGGAATCCCACCCACCTACCCGAATAGGTACTACACGCATCCAAACAAGTAGTATTCGGAAGTAAAAAATAGTCTACCCTTGAGAAACTGCTCTTGGCTTGCTACTGGGGCCCACTGAAAGTCTGACCACGTAAACTAGTCTCCAATAATGACCAGAGTGTTTTTTGCCTCACCAGGCATTAATATCAAGTCTGTCTAGCAGCACTCCATCATCAGGTAGAAATGGCATCTATATGATCAGGCTTAAGCCAAGCCTGTAGGCACTAATAAATTGTAAAAGCAGGTGACTCACATTTCCAAAATACCTACTCCTGTTGCAGTGTTACCTCGCCATCAACCCACCTGTGGCCTCATGAAGCGTTTTCTATAACCAGCTGAGAAAGAAAAAGTTCAAGTCTGGCTTACATGGAGCCCTGCCTGGTAATTGGGCAGTGCACAGATGCCCTGCTGTAGCATTTTAACCCAGGGAGGAGGTGGGCCTAGAGCATAATGGGGAAAGAAGACTCTTTTAGCAGGTGGAAATTTGAATGGTATAAGTGATTTTCCATTTTGTCTGAATGGTCAGAATCATGGCTCAGTACCAATTCATGGAAAGAAGCTAAGGAATTCAGGAATTTGGGAAAGACAATGGTTGGAAGATTGGTGATAAGTATGGGGAAGAAATATGTGAATAGACTTCTAATAATGGGCTCAGAATGTAAAACTGTTTGTATCTATGTGAATATTTACCAAATTTCCTCCTCTGTAGAGATCTTCTGTAACCTTGTGGACAAAACAACTTTTCCTATAGATGCCATTATATCTTTCCTGGCCACACCAGGATCAGTGGCTAATGAACAAAGTGACCGTGGTGGCAGGGATGAAAGTAATGCATGGACTCCAAAACAGAATTCTTTTCACCAAGATGGATCAGGCTATTGCCCTGCTCATTGTGCAATTTGCACCATACTATATAAAAATTTGGAAGCCACCTTAATGGTAGGTCAATTAAATAAGCCCTTTCTGTTGTAGAAAGGGCAGCAACTTGTCACTGAAATAGTTACTCATTCTGGATTTGATTTTGCTTTCCCTGCTGCCATATTTCTGCATGCACTATAACCTGTAGACTTGCTGAATGTTTTTACCTCCCCTATAGTATTCTATACAACATTGAGCCAGAATAAATAACTTATTTTGAAAAAAAGTGAAAGACAGTGGTTGGACATTCATGGAACACACTGGTATTACCATGTACTATGTCACTTACAGACAAAAACCTTTATAGAATTCTTAGTGGGCTCTACTGAATACTGGTTAGTGGAGATCATGGCAGAAGGGATTTGATTCTGGAACTGGGAGCTATTGCAGTGCCTTCCTGATTCTACAGCCAGCTTCTTCTTTCTATAGTTGTCTTATTGTATCAGGGAAAGCAGCTCTCACAGCATCTCATAGAATGAGACTTTGGGCATAACTCCATGAATCTGAGACCACCTTCAGTTTCCACAGCCCTTCTAAAGACTGTCATTTAATAATCCCCTGTAAAAATTTCCATGTTTGTTTCAGTTAGTAACTATGGATTTTGTTTTTTCTCTTTCTGAACCCTGACTGATATAGGCAGGAAAGTGTTTCCTAATATCCTAAAATTCTGCAGACAACTGTTTACATACGAGTAAAGGTAATTTTAACCAGGGTCTTTTAACATGTGGAAATTTGAGAACGTTTCAACTGTAACTGATTATAATGTACCCTTAAAATATTTTATTGTTGTCGTAATACTCAGAAACAGAGTATAGATATTAGTCCTTTGGGAGTTTAAGTAAAAAAATGTAAAGGTAAACTAGCAATAATAAAAAATGTTTGGAGATGTCAACATGGTATTTTGTGATTCATGGAATGTGCTACAGAATAAAAGGGTAAACAAGCCTTAATATAATGCAAAAATTATGCCTATTCATTATTTTTTAAAATCAGTGACTGAAATACTTGCCAAAAACAGAATCCTCCCACTGAAGTTGAGCAGTAGTATAAACATAAGTAAAAGCTGTCTACCTAAAAGTCTCTAAATAGAAGCTTTTCTGGGTTAGCTTTGTAGATTGGAAATTTTGGGGGAATTTCAAAACACAAGGTCTGTACTTTCCAGATCTCACTTTGTGCATCTGCTGACCTCCTTTCCTCATCATTATTATCAAATGCTATAAGTTTATATTGACTACTTATAAATGACTCTTGTAAAACTTCTTAGTGATTTTATGTAATATTAGAGGAGATTAGTTCAGGGTCTACGTGAACCTGGAGGACCTATTATTTATATTAGTGCTTCTGAAACTGGGGACTCACTCAGCAGGTTGGAGTGGATCTTGAATTTCTGCATTTCTATCAAGGTCCCAAGTGATATTGATGCTTCTGGTCTTCAGATCACACTTTGAATAAGAAGCAATTTTAAGCCGAAGTTTAAAATAGAAATCAATTAATTAATTGTCTTGCCCTTTTAAGACAGCAACAATAATTGGATTGATTTACTCTTATAATTAAGAGAAATTATTTGGATACTGCATCTAACCGAGACCCAATGCCAACTCAGGATAAGTATTTACAAAAGTAGAAAGAAGGCAGAGAATTTAAGGCTGTGATTGAAAGCACTGACAGAGTTTGAACTCTGGCTTAACTCTGAGGTGTTTCTTTCTACATTACAAAGCAGAATCTGCTTTATAGTGTGAACTTTGGAGTTAGCAAGACCTGGATTTTGAAGCCTGGATCTAAATTTTTTGTTGTTGTGGTATGAACTTAAGTTTTTTTAAAAAAAACTCCTAACCTTTGTTCCCTGATCTGAGTGTCACAGAGTTGCTGTTACGTTAAAAGGGACAACACAAGTAAAATGCTTGAATGCTGTATATAGTAAGTGCTCAAATATTACCTATTTTGCTAGTTGTTATCTTCAATAAGCAAATGAGTCTAGATCCAATTTATAATTTTTATTGGAGTAAGAAGTCTTGACCAAAAATCTATTAGCTGTAGCCAGTGAGTGAGGTGGTTTTGTGAATATTAGTTTATCACCATCATCATCATTGTATCATTATCAAATAAGAAGCTGATAATTGCACATAAAATACTTTATCTGAAAGAAATTATGTTTATAAAAATTGGATACATTTTATTTTCAGATTCTTGTAATTGGAAATTGTCTCATTTAAAATTTTTGGCTGGGATCAAATAAAATTTTTGGCTAGTATCAGTATACAAAATTTTGCCATTGTTACAAACATATAAAGAAAAAAAAGTTTGTCTTTATAAAGATTTAGCTGTGTAGTCACCCTAAAGCCTCTGATGAATTCCATAAACATACAGATTAATATTTCATATGTATTCAGCATGTTCCATTTCAGCCTCAAAAAGTTTTTTTTTTCCAAATGAGGAGGCATTTGTGCAGTTGTTTGCATCTGTAGAACCCCTAACACTGTATTTATGTAAAATTACACTTCAGGATAATTGCCTATGTAATTAACATTCAGGAAGAAATTATTTATTCAGTAGCACATTTCACAATTCAATTTCAGTCTGTGACAAAGAGGCTTTTTAAATGTTAATCTCATGAAAGAAAATGGAGCAAATAGTAAAGCCTGTGGATTAATACAAGAGGCAGCTATTTACAGCATAACATTCTCCCTCACTGGGAATTACCTATTTTCTACCAGACAGTCTAGGCTTGTTTCAAACTTCACCGGGAAGTAGGGGGTTGAATCCTGTGTTTTGTGCATGTTAGATGGTTTCACATCAGGTGACCAAATAAAAGAGCAAAATGATTACCAATAATTTTGGTGTTGAAACTTTAAAAGAGACAGAAAGAATAAATACACAGTATGGTGGAGTTTAAAAAATGAAAAAATAAAGAGATATGTTTTCTCAGTCTCCATTCTATGGAAATTTTCCATTTTGGATAGTAATTTTTTCAGAATTCATGAACAGGATCCACACTTCCCTTCCATCAGCTCGCTAGTTTTTTCAGTAGCTTACATGTAACATCTCTTGAAAAACACAGGAACTATTCCTGTCACATACCTATGATTGTGGAAACTGGTGGAAATATGAGGGAGATAAGAGTAATTAAAAATATTGTCATCTATTATTTGCATTTTTTAATGATTCCTGAATATCATGTTAAAATAAGGTTAAATAATTTGATAAACACCCAACAGAACATAATAACTTTTGGGAAAGTAATTTTCTAGCCATACATGTGATAGGAGATTAAAACTTTCTTTCTCTTTAATTACTCTGAGATAGAATTTAAGAGTTTGAATTTATTTAAAAATAAATGTATAAATACCCATTTAGAAAGATTATTGATGTTGATATACAGAATGAGATAACATATATTTTTGTTTAATCATAAAATAAAACTTTGTTGTCATTGTCACTACCTTAGTCTACATTACCAAGACCTCTCATTTGTACTATTGCACCAGCCTTCTTATGGAGGTCCTTGTTTTTACACTTGCCCAATTGCCTGTAGAGCACCCAGAATGAACTTAAAAACAATTCGACTTTTATTTTAGATTTGGGGGGTACATATGGAGGTTTGTTACCTGGGTGATGCTGAGGTTTGGGGTACTGAGCATGATACCCAATAGTTTTTCAAATCTTTCCCCCCTCCTTTCCCCTGCTAGTAGTCCTGTTGTTGCCATCTTTATGTCCATGAGTACCCATTGTTTAGCTCCCACTTGTAAGTGACAACATGCAGTAGTTGGCTTTCTGTTCCTGTGTTAATTTGCTTAGGATAATAGCCTCCAGCTGAATCCACATTGCTGCAAAGGACATGATTCCATTCCTTTTTATGACTACATAGTATTCCATAATGTATATGTGCCATGTTTTCTTTATACAGTCCACCATTGATGGGTGTTTAGATTGACTCTATGTCTTTGCTATTGTGAATAGTGCTGTTACGAGTGGATGTGTCTTTTTGGTAGAACAATTTATTTTCTTTTGGATACATACCCAGTAATGGCATTACTAGGTGTATTAAACTGTTCTCATGTTGCTATGAAGAAATACCTGAGACTGGGTATTTTATAAAGAAAAGAAGTTTAATTGGCTCACAGTTCTGCAGGGCTGGGGAGGCCTCAGGAAACTTACAATCATGGTGGAAGGGGAAGCAAACATGTCCTTCTTCACATGGCAACAGGAAGGAGAAATGCCAAGCAAAGGGGGAAAAGCCCCTCATAAAACCATCAGATCCTGCGAGAACTCGCTCACTATAATGAGAATAGCATGAAGGTAACCACTCCCACGATTCAATTACATCCCACTGAGTCCGTCCCACGACACGTGGGGATTATGGGAACTACAATTTAAGATAAGATTTGGGTGGGGACACAACCAAACCACATCACTGTGTCAAAGGGTAGTTCTGTTTTAAATTCTTTAAGAAATCTCTAAACTGCTTTCCACAGTGTCTGGAATAATTTACATTCCCACCAGCAGTGAGTCAACCTTCCCTTTTCTTCACAGCTTCACTAGCATCTGTTGTTTTTTGACGTTTTGATAGTAGCCATTCTGACTGATGAGAGGTGGTATCTCATTGTGGTTTTGCTTTGCACTTCTCTGATGATTAGTGATGTGGAACATTTTTTCATATTGTTGGCCACTTGTATGTCTTCTTTTGAGAAGTGTCTGTTCATGTCTTTTGACCATTTTTCAATGAGGTTGTTTGTTTTTTGCTTGTTTTTGTTCCTTATAGATTCTGGATATTAAACCTTCATCAGATTCAGTTTGCAAATTGTAGGTTGTCTGTTTACTCTGTCAATAGTTTCTTTTGCTGTGCAGAAGCTCTTTAGTTTAATGAGGTCCCACTTGTCAATTTTTGTTTTTGTCATAATTGCTTTTGAGGATCTAGTTATAAATTATTTCCCAAGGCTGATGTCTAGAATGGTGTTTCCTGGGTTTTCTTCTAGGATTCTTATAGTGTGAGGTCTTTCATTTAAATCTTTAATCAATCTTGAGTTAATTTTTGTATATAAGGTGAAAGGTATGGGTCCAGTTTCGTTCTTCTGCGTATGGCTAGCCAGCTATCCAAGCACCATTTATTGAATAGGGAGTGCTTTTCCCATTGCTATTTTTGTCGACTTTGTCAGGGATCAGATGGCTGTAGGTGTGCAGCTTTATTTTTGAGCTCTATATTCCATTTCATTGGTCTATGTATCTGTTTCTGTACCAGTACCATGTTGTATTGGTTATTGTAGCCATACGGTATAGTTTGAAGTCATGTAATGTGATGCCTCTCACTTTGTTCTTTTTGCTTAGGCTTGCTTTGGCTATTCAGGCTGTTTTTTGGTTCCATATGAATTTTAGGATAGCTTTCTAGCTCCATGAAGAATGATATTGGTAGCTTGGTAGGAATAGCATTGAACTTGTAGATTATTTTGGGCAATACAGCCATTTTAACAATATTGATTCTTCCAATCCATGAGCATAGAATGTTTTTTCATTTTTTATGTCATCTATGGTTTCTTTCAGCAGTGTTTTGTAGTTCTCCTTTGTATAGAGCTTTCACCTCCTTTGTTAGATGTATTCTTAGGTATTTTATTTTTACTTTTTTGTAGCTATTGTAGATGGGATTGTATTCTTTATTTGGCTCTCAGCTTGATCATTATTTGTGTACAGAAATGCTACTGCTTTTTGTTCACAGAATGAACTCTTAAAACTTCACTTTGATTATATCCACAGGTTCCCACCACCACATCTTTTCACCTACTTATACCTATGCCATTTTAACCACTTTTTCTTTCTTCCTATTATTTTGAATAAACTCATTATTATTTCATCCAAGGCTAACCCTCCACTTGTGTGTGATATGCCATCTCCTCTTACTTACTAAGTTGTACCAGTCCAGATGCCCTCTTGCTCTCTCTAGTTTCATCACTTTTTCCCTTTCCATTGTATCATATTTATGATGATATCTATCCAAATCTCCCTCCAGATATTGCCCCATTTTTTGCCCCCTTTTACAAAAAAGTCCTCTAAATAGTAAATTATCCTAATTTCCTCCAATTCTTCCATTCTCCCTGAGCCCACTCCAATCAGATCAGTCACCATTATTATTTTATTGAAGCTGTTTTAATCAGAGTTTTCCAGTGACCTCCACATTGCAAAATTCAACAGTCAATATTTAGCCTCATTTTTAACTTCAGTTGTAGCCCCATTTGGCACAAATGATCATTCTTTACTCCTTGAAACACTATCTTTAGTAAGCTGCTGTGCCATCACAATTTCCATTTTCTTCCTACCTCATTGGTAGCTCCTTCTCAGATTTTCTTATACATGCTCATGGCGTGTTTCCTCACTTCCTTCAGGTCTTTGCTCAAGTATCACATCGCAGTGAAGCCTTCCCATTCTACTCTATTTAAAATGGCAACCCACAATGGTACTTTCTTTCTTGGCTTCATAGCACCTACATTGCCATCCACATACAATATGCTTCACTTATTTACTGGATAGCTGACTCCTTCACTAGAATGGTAGCTTCATGAGAGCAAAGGATTTGTCTAATTTTTTATGGCTATACTTCTTGTTACAAAGCAGGGTTTGATACATAGCAGATGATAATTAAGTTTATTAATTGAGTGAGCAGATGTAACTCTTTTGCTTAAAACTTTTAAATGGTTTATTTTTGGACTTAAGGTAAAATCTGAAATGTTTACTATGGCCCATAAGTTCTGGGTGATCTACTCATTCCTTCCTCTCTAACTTCTTGTGTTCCTCTCTTTCTTGTTTCTACTTTGAGTTCCTAGAAGACACCAAACTTTCTTCTGCCTCAGGGTCTTGATATTGTTCCCTATTCCAGGAACACCATTTCCTCCTTTGTGTATCTGGATCCTGCTTACACTTTAGGTATGGGATTAATAATTACCTCCTCAAAGAGGCCTTCCCTGGCCATCATATTTTCTAGGTATTCCTCTATTCTCTATTATCGTACCCTATATGCTTTATTCATATCTCTGAGTTCTGATTACATCTTTTATTTTTAAAATTGAATATAATGCACATGCCCATACTCAATAGCAGCCACTTCCTCATTTTCCCCTCCTTGTGGTTCCTAGCCAACATGAATTTACTTTCTGTCTCTGTGGCATTGCCTTTTTAGGACATTTCTTATAAATAGAATCATATAATATGTGACATTTTGTGTCTGGCTTCTTTCACTTATCATAATGTTTTCAAGATTCATTCATGTTATAGCATGTATCAATACTTCATTCCTTTTATGATAAATAATATTGTATTGTATGAATATACCACATTTTTAAATCCATTCATCAGTTGATGGACATTTGGGTTGTTTTTCCTTTTTTGGCTATTAAGATACTCTTATGAACAATTATGTACAAGTTTTGGTGGGATATATATTTTCATTTCTCTTGTGTGTATACAATTTTAAATTATATGTTTATCTGCTTGTTCCTTTTTTAATTGTCAATTTTAAAATAAGGATATGCTTTATGAGGACAGGGATTATACTATATTGTTCACTTCTGTAATAATTCCTCAGTATCTAGAACAATTTTTGGCCCACAGCAAGCACTCAATATATATTTGTTGAATAATAAAGGCTTGCAGGTACACCATACACAGCCTGCTTTTTTAACTCATGGTTCAATGGATAGGTTAGCATTTTATAGTGAACTTTTGTTTTGTAGGAGCACTGGATTCTAAGCTAGAATACCTGGCTAAAAAGTTCTTCCTGTCTGAACTAGATATGTGGCTTTGGGCAAATTCTTAATATCTGTGGGCCTGTCTTATTTTCTCATTTGTAAAATGGAAAGATTGGAGTAGATCAGATATTTTCCAAATACTTTCTGTCAAGGTGAGTGTATTAGTCTATTTTCACATTGCAATAAAGATACAACCTGAGACTGGGCAAATTATAAACAAAGCAGGTTTAATTGACTCACAGTTCTGCATGGCTGGTGAGGCCTCAGGAAACTTACAATCATGGCAGAAGGTGAAGGGGGAGCAGGCACGTCTTACCATGGTGAAGCAGGAGAGAGAGAGAGAGAGAGAGACAGAGAGAGAGAGAATGAGGCAGGAACTGCCACACACTTTTAAATCATCAGATCTCATGAGAACACACTCACTATCATGAGAATAGCATGGGGAAAATCCATCCCTATGATCTACTCATCCCACCAGGTCCGTCTCCCAACACGGGGAATTACAATCCAATATGAAATTTGGGTGAGGACATAGAGCCAAACCATAGCAGTGAGTGTGAGGTTGCCTCAGTCACCATCCCCTTCCTTTGACTGGAGTGACTATGTGCTTAGAGTAACAGGCTTCTATATATTATTTCATTTAAAGATGACCATAGGAGGTATGTCAGAGCTTAAAAAAAAACAGCTTAAATATTCACTGGACACGACAGAGGTAGGTCAAGCTTCACTCAGCTCTAACTTCCTGTGATTATAAGTGCATTTGGAAATGAAAGAGGGACAGGTAGAGTGCCAATGACTAGGAGGAGAGTTATCAGGTACTACCTGGATAGAGCCTGTTGGGCTGGTGAAACTACCTGGAAACTATTGATGCCAACCTGTGGTAGCATGTTGAAGGGTCAAAGAAAAGACCACATGAAGGATGAGAATATGATATAGATTGGAGTTAGAATTTGAAAAGCTGTAGAGGCCGAGTAGTATTTGTGCCCTAACACTCCTACAAACATTAAAGAGCTACTGTGGTGGTTTAAACAGGTGACATGATAAAAAGGGAAGGAAGATAAAGACATAGTAAACTAGTATGCCACTCCAGCAACTGAGATAGGCCTTCAAGAGGCAGGTAATTCGAGTAAGTTGCTTTGTTCATTATTCATTCAGTGAATTAGGGGCTTGCCATTTAGTTCTTGCATTATGTGAAGATTCTTCTGGTCTCTATATACCAGTGCATTTTGATTAGGAAGCTCACACTATTTTCATGTTTGGATCCTAGTATGAATTTAAATTCTAAAGGGCTAGCTTGTTTGAGGTTTCTTTTCCTTTGTGTTAAATTTGGTCAATTGTGAAATTAGCTTGAACTCTTTAGAGTCCCTTTAGTGGTTATATGCATGTGTAAATTTTTTAGTGGGGATGTATGTGTGTCTCTCAGCTGAATGTAGGGTACAACTGAGTAGTTTTACAGAGTTCTAAGATATTCCTCAAGTGAATAAATAGTGACTAAAGAGTCTTTTTATTTCTTGCACATTGATGGATGGAGATTTATTTCCAATTGACTGTGTTCCTCCAGTGGAATAAGAACAGTGTCAGTCGCAATCCATTAAGCCAACATCTCTTGTAATTGAAAGCCAAACAGGTTTGTGTAGTATAGTAAGGATTGTTGGTGGATTTGTGGATGTACTGAGGAGAGGGAAGGTAGGATAGAAAAGATAGTAAGGAGGAAAGTCTGTAAATATAATGTTCAAATGTCAGTTTATTTAAGGAACGTGAAGTCTATCATAAGAGGGCTCCATTTAGTAAGTCATCCAAAAGATGTGTGTTAGAATAAACACCTGTTGACTGAGAAAACTGGTATCTCATCTTGAGTTACGTTTTCTACAAAAATATTTTTTTGATAATGGTTTATATTATTTATTATGAAGTCAGAAAACATGTTTCCTGAGCATAAGTGGCGAGTATTGACTGTTGGGAAACAAACAAAAATTATGAAGTTTGCTTTTGTGGCTGGATTGGGACATGCAGGGAATTAAAAGGAGATATAATGAAGAAAAAATTTTAGGGTTCAGGTTTTATTGTTAACACCTAGTAGAACAATGAAGAGGCAGTCTTGCAAATTTGCAGTCTAGATCAAGCTGAAGGTACTGATTAACTTCGCCATTTGTACAGCTTGTCCTGCTTGTAAGGGTCTGGTTGTCTAGTAGAGAAAACAAAAAAGTAAACAAGCTTATATAATACAGATAGGGCTAATTGTACAGCATGTTTATAAGTGCGCAAAGGCAGGGCACCTAAACCAATCTTGTTGGTGTGGGGTCAGGGAAGCATTTGGGAATAGCTGTGAGCTAAACTGAGCCTTAGCAAGAGGCCTGGAGTAGGACAGTGATACAGGAAGATTTCCTAATAGAGGTAGCAGCATGTAAAAATTGCTAGGGGTAAAATTCTGGAGTACTATATGTCATTAACTGTGTTAGTTTAGTTAGCTTAGTATTCCTGGAGGTCTCTTTGATCTCTCTAGGAGATTTCTCCTGGAGTGGAACTAGGGAAGAATGGAAAGAGATGCAATTGAAGTAGGGATCAGATCATGGAGTCTTCATAAACCAGGTTAAGGAATTTCAGTCAGTGAAATAAAAATAATTAAAGGATAAAAAGAAATTGCCACAGCTGGAACCAATAACAGAGTTGTAAGATCCAAATCCAATAGCTTATACTTATTATAGATTTTTTTGGGAAAATTTTAGGGAGGCAGAGAGATATCAAAAGAATAAAGTAGAAAATTGGAATAAGGAGAGATCAATATTTTTGGCTAAGATTTTGAAGTTTGGTTATTCCCTAATTTAGCCTAACTCTGTTAAGCTTCTAGTCAATTTCATGTACTGCCCCTACACAAGAGGTGACTTGAGGACCCCTCTAGGCTCCAGACCCTCTGAGAAGAGTCATAACAGGGATCACCTCAAATACTTGTAGGAGTGAAATAGTTAACCTAATGGAGTGAAGCATGCTGGGAGGTGATAAAACATGCTGGGAGGGCAGTGAAGTATGCTGGGAAGGGAGTAAAGCATGCTGGGAGGTGAGTGAAGCATGCTGGGAGGGAAACACAGGAGGGAAATGAATCATGCCGATCCAAGCATGTGCCATTAAAGGAAGCAGCAGTTATTAGGCCAGCTGATGGCTAGTAACCCTGCTCTGGTGTTGCCACATCCTCTGCTTTTTCAAATATTGACAACTGGCTAAAATGTCCTGTGGTCTCTGTCTTTGCTTATGTCATAGCCACATCCTGTCATTTATGTTGTTAGACTCATAAAACTATGGAAGCTACTACCAAAATTTTCATTAAGAAATAATCAACAGTTCATAAAGTTTCCATTTTTAGTAATTCCAGAACTCTGTCTTATTAATTTTGAGTGCAAATATAAAATGCAGAGTGGATGAGATATTTGTACTGGCCTCAACAGTACTGTCTCTTTCAGCAAGAACCTATATGGGAAGCCAGTTAATCATGATGGTTGCTTGGTGAGATGACTGAAATCAGATTTTGATTTTAATTTGCATCCAACTCCATGGTAGGTCTTAGATGTGCCTGGGTTCTTGTTTCTTTGCTGCTAGGATTCCCCTTTTGTCTATCAGTGAGATCCCTTGTCCTCTGGTTTCCTGTTTCTGGCCAGTGGGGAGCCTTGACAGGAGATCTGAGGAAAGGAGAGTAAGGTCATGTATTTATTCATTTAGATGCCTCAGGGAGAATGCACATTACAGAGTTGTTGAGAAGTTTCAATAATATGAATTTGGCATAGTCCCTGGTATATGTACACTCTCAAAAATACTTTTCTAAATTAATTTTTGTTTTTATAAGAGTAATTAATATAGCTTAGAAAGTCAAACACTATTTTCCTATTTCTACTGTGGGAAGCTGGTGTCCCTTTGGGCCTAAGATTGGTTTTAGCTTCACTTCTTCTAGTTCGATATTTCTGCATTATCCTTTCTGGCTCGCTATCTCCACTTGGAACATTAAAATGAATTTCTTTTTATATAAACCCTCCTGGAATTATTCTAATGTGAATGTGCCATCCACTTCCTGTGGGAATTCTGACCATTCAATACTTGAAACCATTATCATCTCTAAGTCCCATTTCAGGCAGAGCGGTCCTAACATGCAATTCGGAATATACCACTTCCCTTCTAAATAGTCTATGTATGTCCATTAGGTTAGACATTTGTTAATTGTATCATTTAGAATCTTTTATTCTAATAAAATGTTTATTTATCTATATTATTACATTTCTGAATACTCCATTTGGTTCTTTTTTATGTTTCCCATTCCTTTGTTACAGTGTTTAGATTTTTCCTTTGGGTTTCAGCTATTTAATATTTTTATTATTTTAAACATATTTTATATGTTTTAAAATTTTATTTCTGTAATCTCAAGTTTTCATAGTTCCAATCCTACTGTTTTTAAGTTTGCTATCTCTTACACATAGTGAACTATTATGTCTTTTATAATGCTTATTGCCAGTTCATCTTTGTGTGTGTATGAGAGAGAAAGAGAGATAGAGAGAGAGAGAGGAGAGACAGAGAATGGTCTAGGCCGGGCGTAGTGGCTCACACCCGTAATCCCAGCACTTTGGGAGGCCAAGGCAGGCGGATCATGAGATCAGGAGATCGAGACCATCCTGGCGAACACGGTGAAATCCTGTCTCTACTAAAAAAACAAAAAAAAAATTAGCCGCGCGTGGTGGCAGGCGCCTGTAGTCCCAGCTACTCGGTTGGCTGAGGCAGGAGAATGGAGTGAACCCAGGAAGCGGAGCTTGCAGTGAGCAGAGATCGCACCACTGCACTCCAGCCTGGGCGACAGAGCGAGACTCTGTCTCAAAAAAAAAAAAAAAAAAAAAAAAAAAAAGAGAATGGTCTAATGGTGCAGCATGTGGGAGCGTCACTGCAATTCACTCATTTATTTAAGAAGCCCTAGGAATATCAAAAGTCTGAACCTATTTTATGTTATTTTATATTTATTGGCTCTGAGGTTCTGAACACCACACACCAGCACAGGCCTATTTTCTGGTGTGTGATATTTCTAATAAACTTTCTTAGCTGTTTACTCACTTGGAGCTCAGGAAGAGTTAAAGTCAATTACCATCTGCCTTGTACTAGTGGACAAATTTTTTCTATTATACCCCCAAGTGATCATGAAACCCTAAGACCCTGGGTTTATGAGGATATCTCGGTTGCAAGTCTCCACATACATAGGCCAGACACATTCTTTTTCCCTTGTGTGTGTCAGGTCCTAAAATAGTTTAGTAAGATTAGCTGCTGTCCCTTTGACCCATCCCCGCTTTCCCAATCATAGCATCAGCTTATGTCATTATATGGTGGTTTGAGGATCTCCATATTACTACATGGTAGTTTAGGGGAATCTTGTTTGGCACCTGATTATTTCACTTGATTTTTTTCTGAGTTTAGTAATGCATTTCAAGAATGTTAAATTACAGCCAGATATCTTAGGATTTGCTGTGGGAGGGTTTCAGGTTATCAAGTCTGTTATATTTTTTGAACCATACACTCTTGAATTGACTCACTAGTCTTCTCAGTCTTTCTTTTCTAGCAAAGTAGCCATATAATTGGTAGATTCAATAGCATGTTTCTATTTTCCTCCTACATGGCTGTTGCAGCATTTGATACTCTCGTCCACATTTTCCTTCATCTAATACCCTATCTCTTTGCTTCCAGGGTATTTCTCACTTCTGACTCACCTTCAGTCTCTCAATTTACCTGAATCTTCTCCTATCCACCCCTGCATTGCTGTGCTTCCTGTTATTTTTTTCTATATAAATTATCTCTTTTCTCTTACACATTCTCCCTGGGTGATTATTTAAAATCATAAATTAAGCAATCACTTTTTGTTTGATGCCTCCCTGTGTTTTTCCTACTAGTCAAATTCTTTCCTGAGCTCAAAACTCCTGACTTAATTGATTAATTATTTCCAGCTGATGTCCCTCAGGCATCTCAAACATGTCCAAATTTAAATTCATTACTTTTCTTGCAATTTCTTCCCACTTTTCTATTTAAATTCTCAGTATCATTGTCAAATTAGAAAGGAATAAGATTGGGTCTTTAAGGTCAATAACTATCTTTGAATAAAAGACTTTGATAATACCAAAATGTATGCTTATATATATCGGAAACTATATAATGAGCTTCCTATATACTTTTTTTCCTCACTAGTATTTTCAATGTTTATGTTTATTGGGTTGAGTTGCTTTGTCCTATGTCAGGCCATGAAAAACAGCTGTTCAAAATTTAAAGGCAAAAAGGTCAAGATTAAGTGGATTTGCCATCTTTATTTCTTTTCACACTTTCTAGGAAGGGTGCTAAATAAACTATGATGTATAATATTTTTACAATGAGGACATAAAATAACATTGTATGCTGGTAAAATAGCTGTAAATTGTTACAGATAATGGAAAAGATGTTATTGTCCTTTCAAGGAACTTGTTTGATAAATGATCTGAGCTAATCCCTCCATAGCGTATGTTTCAGCCACTCAGACTGCTTATTCCTCAAACAATCCATGAACTTCCACTTTGGGTCTTTGTTCATGCTTTTTCATGCCCTTTGGTACATCAAAATTTTACTCACTATTGAAAACTCAGGTCAAATGCTGCCACGGCTCTGAAGCTATAATCCTCTGAATTAGAATTAATACTCTTCCCTGCACCCTTCCCTTCGTGTACCAAAGCACTGTTTTTATTTTCTTTTTGTTTTTTTTTTTTGAGAAAATGTTTTATCATGCTAAAAAACATATAACATAAACTTATTCTTTTAAAGTTTTTAAGTGTATAATATTGTTAACTATATGTACATCATTGTACAGCACATCTCTAGAACTGTTTCATTTTGCATGACAAACTTTATACCCACTGAAAAACAACTCTCCATTTCCCTCTTCCCCCAGCCCTTGGCAACCATTATTCTACCTTATTTTTCTATGAATTTGATTACTTTAGATACCCCATGTAAGTAGAAACATGCAGTATTTGTCTTTATGTGACTGGCTTATTTCACTTAACATAGTATCTTCAAGGTTCATTCATGTTGTGGCATATGACAGAATTTTCCTTTTTTAAACAAGGCTAAGTAGTATTCAATTGTATGTCCATACTATATTTTCTTTATCAGTTTATCAATTGATAGACATTGAGGTTGCTTTCACATTCTAAATAATGCTACAATGAACGTGGATGTTCAAATATCTCTTTGAGATCCTGTTTTTAATGCTTTTGAGTATATACCCAGAAACGGGATTATTGGATTTTATGGTAGTTCCGTTTTTAATTTTTTGAGAAGACTCCATGCTGTTTTCCATAGTAGCTGTGCCATTTTATAATTCCACGAATACTGCACAAGGGTTGCAGTTTTTCCACATCCTCACCAGCACCTGTGATTTTTCTGTTTTTTGATGGTGGCCATCCTAACAGGTGTGGCATGATATCTCATTATGCCAAAGGACAGATTTTTTTTTTTTTTTTTTTTTTTTGAGATGGAGTCTTGCTGTGTCATGCAGGCTGGAGTGCAATGGTGCTATCTGGGCTCACTGCAACGTCCGCCTCCTGGGTTCAAGTGATCCTCCTCCTTCAGCCTCCCAAGTAGCTGGGATTACTGGGATTACAGCCTTCAAGTACTTTTTTGTATTTTTAGTAGAGACAGGATTTCACCATGTTGGCCAGACTGGTATTGAACTCCTGACCTCAGGCAATCCGCCTGCCTCGACCTTCCAAAGTGCTAGGATTATAGGTGTGAGCCACCACACCCAGCAGGACTGATTGTTATTTAATTCTGTCTTGCATTTGAGTTAGTTGTTTACATGTCTATTTCTTCACTAATCATAGAGTATAAACTTTATTTGTAGTAACCTCATAGTGCCTAGTACCTAGTAGGTGTTCAATGCATATTTATATTTAATTCCTGTTAGCAGGTTATCTAAGTCCTGTTGGTTATATATCTGTCAGCATGTATAGAAAGTGCTGATCTTTTCAACACCAGCCATATACTTCTTCTTTAATAGAAAAATATGGACTGTGTTTCATTATTATCCCTTTTCCCATGGAATTCTATTTTGTTGGGGTAATTATTCTATTACTGTTCCAAAATGAAAATTTTAAAAAAGAAAATTAATACATAATTATATTGCTTTGTGTGTAATAGCTTTATTTTAACATGAAATGTTACATTCTACAAATCAACATGTAAATACTTACATATAATATGTTTATCTACATATAATATATATAGGAGAAAGTATTTTGCATATGATTAATTGAACTTGACACTAATGACAACTCAAAGTAAAGAAACTTGTTGAAAGCAACTGAACTACATGATTTATTGAACACAATTGGATGAAAATAAGACTTTTTACCTTTCTCTTTTAGTGTTATACTCTAAGGTTCTCAACATTTTCTATTACAGCTTGCTAAAGTGAATCAATAAATCTCTACATTTTACTTGCAATGTTATTTTATCCTTCTCTTGGACATCTGCTCATACTTCATCCTTTTGAGAAATTTTAAAAGGCTGTTTCCCCCCTAAGATTGCCTGTTATAGCTGATGACCAGAAAAGATATGTGCAAAATAGAAAATGGGAGGACAGCAGGGCTATTACATAAGGTCCAGTCACATTAGCTTAGATCAAAAGTGCTTATTCTGTTTTTTATCCCATGTAACCTGATCCTTGGAATCTGACTTTAGGCAAACAAAGAAAGCACAAGCTCAGTGGGACAATTAAAAGGTCACAGTTGAATTTTTTAGGACTTGAATTGAACCTTGTCTAGAGTGACAAGGTTGGGTACCATATGTCAATACTAGTGAAAAAAAAGCACAAAAAAATTGCACAATAGGAGATAGAATTCCCTAACAAAAAGGACAGCAACTTTAGTATATGGCTAGAATTAAATATTTATGCAATAATTACAAAAATGAACCTCAAAAAAGGCACCAATAGATTATAAGCAATTCTGGTAAAATGTCTATGTTGCCCTTTATTAGCAGAATATGTCAGCAGCTGTGTTTGACATGATGGAACAGGATGGTTTATGTTGCATTGCACTTACTCTTCCCTATTCCTTTGTATACAGCAAACTAGGATATCTGCAGGTCTCACCATTCTCTGCAAGCAATGAAGCCACATTAACATTAATGCCTGCATTTTGCTGCTTTGTAGCGCTTTTCTGTACAACTGTGGGACATCAATTTTTTCCTTCTCCCATTTTTAAATCTCCCCTGTTTATTTCTAGGCATCTCTGGGAGGGTTCTTATAACGTCTGAAGAAGAATCCCATTAATCTGCTTTTGTCTCTGATGTCAGCTGCTCATGAGTCACTGTTGGAAGTGTCTCAGCACTGTCGCTGGTGCCGTGCTGAGCATCTCAGACCATTCTGCTGCCCCCTCCATAACTGTCCCACATTTTAGCGCTTGGGCTTTACTAGGCCTGTGTAAATCGTTAAGTCTCATGGAGTTCCTCTTAAACATAGCCTTTCTAGCTTCTACCTTCAACCTTCAGCTATTCGCTAATTTCTACCTTCCATATTCCACCCTCTGTCCTTTACACACACACTCACACACACATTCACACACACACATCCCTCATACCCTTTACGCAGTTCAGACATTCAAGAGTCAAACCTTCCCTTGAACCTAAAACAAGAGTCCTTCCTCATTTCAACTTAAACAAATGGGTTCGGAGGAGGAGGGGCAGGGCACATTCCATGTATTTGCAGTTATTGTTCAGGTTCCACATGAATATCCAACCTGATATTCATGATATAAGAGACAGGGAAAATCGGGGTAAAACAGGTTAGATAGGGAAATGAGAGTATAAAATAGGAAGAGATGAGCTCAGTCATTGCAGCCTCTTGGAAAGTAAAAGGAATGGCAGTGGCAAACTGTTGTGCTTAGGAGTACAGACTGCTGGGTTTCAAATCTAGCTCTACTACTTATATGATTGGGGTAAGTTACTAAAATCCTCTGCATCTATTTTTTTCTGATCTGCAAATTGGGAATAATAATAGTATCTATCTCACAGGGTTTTAGTGAAGATTAAATTAGTAAATATATGCAAAGTACTTATGAAGGGCGATATACCTATTGACTATTAATTATTATTGTTTGCCATGAAAACTATCAATGAATCCTAGATTCTATATCCATGCCTTAATCAGGAGGTGAATTAATTCTTGTGTATATGCCCGTCTTGAAGCCACGATCAACATTTCTGAATCCGGAGACAGTTGTGTTCAGCAGGTTGTTAAAACATCCCACTCTTCTTAGAGTCTGAAACTCCCAACCCTGTTCTTCAGTGCTATTCTTATGATTTCACTAGGCTCCTATGCCATAGATAATCCCTGCCTTTCTGCGGCTCCGAGCCTGCTACCCCTGCCTTCTTGACCTTTTCAGATTGGCCTCCTTGTCTATTTCTCATCATAGAGGATCTTCCACATGTCTTCTGCTTAGCTGGACTTGTGGTCTTGGTCTCTCTGAGTCAGTCCTCTCCTGTTGAAGCTGTACCCTGCCATGACAGGACTGAATATTTGGAAATTATAAGCAGATGGATTGTGATGAATATGATCTATTTTGCCCTCGCTCATCTGAGTAACAGGTGGCTCCTCAGCCAGCTGGGGTCTTCTTGAGGACACTCTCCCAGGCCTCCCTCTGACCATATGCACTCCCGTCCAGATGGTGACATGGTTCCCCAGAGTCCTGAATCAATGTAATGGGAGATGGCAGGCCTATGCTGATTTTGCCTAGGGTCTAATACAAGCATGCAGTTTTTAAATTTTATTTTCTAATTTGGGGAAAAGGAACAAACCCTATGTGAAAATCATGTTCACAATGTGGTTTCAAATTCTCTCACAGGAAGTCTAAGTTTGTGTGATTAAATTAACATTCATAAATGCCAAGGCAAGGAAACAAATTAATTTAACTGTTGGAAAAGATAGAGATGATTTTGGATCATCTAATAAGCTAATGTATTTGATGATTTACTTCACTGATCTGATTTCTCTGTGTAAAGATTCTTGCTACATTAAAATAGGGGTAAACATGTGTATTCTGTTAAGATTCAACTTGGTAAGAGGTGGAGACCAGTTGCTTTCACTTAAGGTTAAAATAACTACTTTACGCTCTATTCCAGAACTAACTTACTTTCAAACAAATTATGGCTTACAAGAACAGTACATATTTGCTTACAGTTATCTCTGCTTATATAGTGTGTTTTCTGATGCATTTATGCAAGTGTTGATTAAATCCTTCATGCTGCTTGAATGCTTATTATCATTGAATTGTTGGTTAAGAAAATCAGAGAAAAATGTTCCAGGATCAAGACATAGACATTGTTGAGGCCTAAAAAAGAATAAATGATAAGGACATTATTTAAGAGGTTGAAAATTTATAACAACTGCAAGGGGAACAGTTTATGGATGTTTTTCCAGTTAATTTTAAAACGTTAACTATTTAAAGTTTCAATATTAATATTTTTAAATATGAGCTTTGTAATATCTAGAACCACAATGATCGTAAGTTCTATAAGATTGATCTATCTATCTATCTATCTACTTTCTGATAAAGTAGCATATCTATCTTTTGGGTGTGTGTACCTTTAGCATATGACATTAAAAGTTTTAGTAACATTCTTCTCAGTAACATGGCTTCTTCTTGACATGACAGTATTCTGATGATGATCTCCATTGTTTCCCTTGTGCATCATCTATGTTCAATGTGTCTGCTATTGTTTATTTCTTGCCCTGCAGATTAAGCTCAGTGAAAAGGAAAGAAAGGTTAGGAAAGGAGAGAAAACTAATAAAGGACAGAAAGATCAGGATAACAGCAATAATGTTGTCCAAATAATGTTCAATATTTGTGTTAATGGATAATATTTTTAAAAAGAGAAAATTATGACTCCTACAAATATGAAATGAATATATGTAAAAAATTTTATTTAACTTTTTAATTAATGAGAACCAGTAAGATGTTACGACTGGTTAAAAGGAGAATTTAACTTACAACAATTTATATTTTCCTTTGGACAAAGTCTATTTGCATTTGTATGAACGGGAATTATTTGCATAACTTTGAACAAGAAACATTTTCATTACTATCAGTTTTCTAAATAGTATAGTCAAAACAACCAAAGGTAGAGATAATCTTAATGGTTGAGGGTTGACACCAACTTCTTTTCTTTTTCCTTTTTCTTTCAACTATTTTTAAATCATTCATAATACTTTCTGATTCATACACATAGTGCCTAAATCTCAACATAACATTCATAAGGCAAAAAATTTCAAAAGGAGTGTTGCTTTATTTCAAAACTAATGAAATTTTAGAACCTTAGCAGCTGGCTGGCCATGTAATTGATGCCTATCCATTGATTCGACCACCCTCCTAGACCTGACTCCTGTATTTGTTTCCTCACACTTAAAGGGAACTCAATGAGTCAGGTGAGTACTGTGCAAACAGGAACCCTCTGTCTTTTTCCTGCTTCCGGACAAAGCTTTGCTTGCCAGCCCAACTCTTTTGGATTACAGAGGTTCCACACTAGGAGTGGCAAGCAGAGAAGACCAGAGACCACCATTCCCAGCTCTGTTGCAGTGGTGCTAAGGTTCTGCCCAAAGGGAAGGCAAACCATGAGGATCAAGGGCTTCATAGTTCTGGTTGAAGGGACTTACTTTGTATGTAACAGATGGAAAAATACATACTGTGCAAAAAGTAACCATGAAAGAGCTGAAGTGGCTGTGCTAATATTAGATAAAGTAGACTTTAAAACCAAAAAATATTTCTAATGATAAAGAGGAACATTGTATAAAGATAAAATAGTCTATCAGGAAGATACAATAATCATATATTCAGCAAGCTTTTGATAATTTAATCAGTGATCAAAGAACAACAGTGTACCATTTCTAAAATATTCAGAGGTGTTGATAATACATATTAATTCCAACAATTATTCATCACTATTTTGGTCCAGGAATTATGACAGGCCCCGGGGATGCAAAGCTATATAGACTGCTAGTCTTGAAGAATTCAGGAGATATAGATATTTTAAAAACTTACTAGTTTAATAATCTAATGTGATAAGGGATTTTATAGAGTATTTGGAGAAAGTATTTTAACAAAAAAGACTAATACAATAATAGAATAAAGCTAATTTACCCTGTAGATGAAGTCTTACAAAATGCATTTATAACATTATTTCATTTGATTGTCACAAGTACTTGCTCTTATGCGGCTGAAACACTTGAAGTTCAGAAAAGCCAAGTCCAAAAAACTGATATGCAAATATGTTTACAATATATCAAAGAAAAAAACCTGTCTACACAACTATGTGCGTTATGTAATCCCACTAAAATGTATACATGCATACCTATACATATATACACAAAAATTAGAATACATTCACAGAAAATAGGGTTTGGAAGCATAAACCAGCATGCTAGAAGTAGTTGTTTTTGAATAAATAGAATTATGAATGTGTTTTGTTTTATTATTTTTTCATGTACATATTTTCTGATTTTTCTCTAATGAACATGTATTCATTGGCTTAGAATTAATGTATTGGCTTATACATGTTAAATTGACAAAACAATAAAATTGAGCCCAAATGTAAGAAGATAAAACTATAACACTCTTAGAAGACTTAGGAGTTAGTCTTTATGATTGACTTTTTAGATTTAATACCAAAGGTACAAGCAACCAAAGAAAAAAAAAAAGATAAATTGAACTTCATTCAAAGTAAAACATTGTGGTATGAATAATAACATCAGGAAGTTAAAAGAATCCACACAAATAAAATGTTATCAAACCATATATCTGATAAGGAACTTGTATCCAGATTACATAAGTATCACAATTCAATGACAATATAACAAATAACCCATTAAAATGGGTAAAGTGTTAGACATTTCTCCCAAGAAGCTATACAAATGATTAATAAGCATCATCAGTTACTAAGGAAATGCAAATTAAACTACAATGAGATACCCCTTAAAATCCACTAGGATGGTTATAATGTAAGAGATAGACAATAACAAGTGATGGCAAAAGTATGGAAAAATTGATATTCTTATAAGTTGCTAGTGAATGTACAATGGCACAACCACTTTGAAAAACAGTTTGGCAGTTCCTTAAAATGCTAAACATAGAGTTATCATAGAATCCAGTAGTCACACTCCTTGGCGTATACCTGAGAAATGAAAACATGTATCCACACAAGAACTTGTACATGAATGCTCATAGCAGCGTTATTCATAATAGTCAAAAAGTAAAAACAATTCAAATGTCTATTACCTGATGAGTAGATAAATAAAATATAGTACATCCATACAGTGGGATATTATTTGGCAATAGGAGGAATGAAATACTGATACATGCTACAATATAGATAAACCTTTTCCACATTAAGCTAAATGAAAGAAGATAGTCACAAAAAATTACATGTTATTGTTATGCCCAGACCGTTAGTTCCCCAAAGAAGACCACCAGAGTCCAGAGTCAAAGCCAAGCGGCAAGGATCTTTACTACAAGTTTGAACCTGGTCCCTCCATTCCACAGCATACAAGAGGGCCCTGAACAATGCGAGTGTTTGCTTTTTATAGCCTGAAAGTTACAGGGGAACAAAGGAATTCTTTTGGTTCCCGCTCTTTCAGTAAAACTTTGAACGGCTGTCCCCTTATCGGAGACTTTCCTGGTGGTGTTTGTACTGGGCTCAGGAAGTTTGAGAGATATATGGCGATATGTGGTGGGATGGGAGGATGGGATGTGTTTGTACTGGGCTTGTTTGTTTTGAGCCCGGGGCTGAGGAATGTGCCCGGCTCCTTTCATTATATATATATATGATTCCATTTCTATGAAATGTCCAGAATAGACAGACCTATAAAGATAGCAAGTAGACTAGTGGTTACCTTGAGATGAGGGTGGGGGAGTGTATTGAGAGTGACTGTTAATGGGTATTGGTTGCTTTTAGCGGGACACAAAGATGTTCAAAAGTAGGTTGCAGTGGTTGTTGCACAATCCTGCAAATATACTAAAAACATTGAAGTGTACACATTAAATGGGTAAATTATACTGCAAATGAATTATATATCAATAAAGCTGTTAAAAGTATCTTTTGAGTGCATCACAGTTAGCAAAGGCACTTTTCCAGATATTTCTCTTAAATGCTACAATAAAGTGTGTCACTATAATACTTATTATTATTTTCAAACAAATTTTAGAGAGGGAACCGAGCTTCAAAGAGAAACAGTGACTTGCCCAAGGTGAAATTAACAGAGCTAGAACAGGGATATTAAATCTTTTTAATTGAAATCTGCTCTTTCCACTGTATCATGCCATTGGTTATATTACACCTGCAAAGATCAAACTGCAACATTTTCCATATACTTATCTAACTTATATGCCTGGATTTGTACTGGAATTTTGTAAAATTCAAAAGCAAATTACTTGGCATTATTTGCATGCCATAACATAAAACAAAATTTGTTTAAACTTCTGTGAGCCAATTAAAAGGATTACATATCAGTTGAATAATTAATTTTATTATGGTACAACCCATATCACATAGATCATCTAATTGGGAACTGAGGGGGAAAATGAGCTTTATATAACTAATACTTTAGATCTCCTTAACTTCCATATGCATATTTAGTATGCTAAAATTCCAAATTAAAAATAAAACACAAGCTGCAAAGTGAATGAAAAGAGCAACAGCCCTTTTAATCGTTGGTCAGTGCTACATAATTAGATATTTATATTTTTAGGAAAGTTAAAATTTTGTACATTTTACTCAATGAAGATCAAGAATAAATAGCTTGATAATTTCATTATAGATTGTGGGAAGTGCCTTAGAAATGGTAAAGGGTTAATATACTTATTAATCTGGCTAACATTTTTTAGAGAGGGCACGAAGGTCTCCTAAATTCTGCTGCAGTTCTCTTTCCAGAGCACTGCATTCTGAATACTGAAACACAACACTTCGTAGAATGTAAAATAAAACCATTAGTTCTCTTTGACCCTATTCCAGGATAATTTGACTAGAAATTAATAACTGTCAACTAGAGATATTTCGCTGGCACTAAGGCAAAATGATGCGTAATTCCTCCTTTAGGTTACTCACATTGCACACCACATTTACATTTGAAAATTAAGTTACTGGCTGGAGTAAGGAAAAGGATTTTAATCTGCAAAACAATTATTGCTTTTTTCTGAGGTCATGAATTTGGTTTTCTAGATATTTTGAAGTGCTGGCTCACTCAATTGCTGAGTAACAAGGCCAATGATAAGGTTTCAATGACTTTGTAATAAAGTATTCAGTGTTTTACATTTGAATGGATCTTTACAAGATATTTGAAATAAAATTATCCCATGACAACAATATAAAACAATAAAAACAAACAAACAAAATCAATGACACATAATGTTTACCTAGTGCTAAATACATGGATTTGTTTTTGAAGAAAAAAACAGACCCTATAAGACAAAACTTAAATTGTGATTAAAATCCATATTTAATTATACTTTTTCTCCTTTGAGATAATTTCTCTTCATCCTACTCCTGGCCAAAGAAACAAAATATTTTTTGTTTATATATATATTCTCCTGTGCTATAGCAGCAAGGAGTCCTGAATCTCTGAAAGCTTTGTAGACATCATTAGAAAGAAAGAATTGTGTCTTTTTCACTTTTTAATTCCATGCAAACGATCATTTATTGTCTTCTTTGTGTTAGGTGCATTTCATGCGCGTCCCTGTGAAGAGACCACCAAACAGGCTTTGTGTGAGCAATAAAGCTTTTAATCACCTGGGTGCAGGTGGGCTGAGTCCGAAAAGAGAGTCAGGGAAGGGAGATAAGGGTGGGGCCGTTTTATAGGATTTGGGTAGGTAAAGGAAAATTACAGTCAAAGGGGGTTTGTTCTCTGGCGGGCAGGAGTGGGGGTCGCAAGGTGCTCAGTGGGGGTGCTTTTTGACCCAGGATGAGCCAGGAAAGGGACTTTCACAAGGTAATGTCATCAGTTAAGGCAAGGACCGGCCATTTACACTTCTTTTGTGGTGGAATGTCATCAGTTAAGGTGGGGCAGGGCATATTCACTTTTTTTTGTGATTCTTCAGTTACTTCAGGCCATCTGGGCGTATATGTGCAGGTCACAGGGGATACGATGGCTTGGCTTGGGCTCAGAGGCCTGACAGTGCACCCTATACATGACCTACGTGCCAGTGATAGGAAGCACATGGGTTAGAGCCAGCTTAGGTTCTTAATTCATTATACACTTTTCTGCCACTTCATTCAACAACTGTTTGCTCATCTTCAGCTGCCCTTACCAAATCGTCATGGCAGTAGTGTAGTTTGGGATCCCACAGCTTTGTTTTCAAGGCTTATTATGATTTAGATAAATTTGGGCTCAAGAGGCAGCTTTGTTTGGTGTCTTCAGCAGGAGTTTAAAAGGACAGATGGAAATGTGCCCATGGCATATCAATGCCTTGGAATTCACTGGATGGCGGCAGTGACACCTGAATTCCTGGGATGGGGGTGGTTGGCGCTCAGAAATGGTTGGAGTCTGACAATTTGGAAACGAAGCAGCTACCTTTGAATACGGAAGAGGATTGTGGTTATGTTAATATTTTACTTCTGAATATGCACTTTCGCCAAAAGGAAAAATTTGGGTGGGCTATAGATTTAGTTGGAAAAAGTTGGGGTATTGTAACAAGACAAAGCTGGGTTTACATGTCATCTCTTCTATTCTACTAAATGACATTAGGCAAGTTAGTCAATGTGAGTCTTTTTCTTCATTTGTAAGATGTAGATAGGAAAATTTAACACTGTAGTTTGTCATAGTGATTAAATTAGACTATACAAAGACTTAGAAGGCATTTGAGTGTTGGCTAGCTTTATGCTTTCCAGAAATCTAGTGAATAAGGATAACCAAGGAAAGACTGGGTAGATTTTGTGTTCGATTCTATGAGACTTCTAGGCTAGCAGCCTGGAATTCATGTGTAGTTACTAAAGCATGCCAGCTCTGTAGTATCTTATGATTTACTGAGCATTGTCAAGCCATTATTTCACTTTATTCTTATGAAATCCTTTTGGTAGATGTAGGGCTAGCATTTTACATGTATACTATTTGTTTACAGAAGTCTTGTGACTTAGCCAAAGTCACAGAATTGTTAGGAGAAGCCAAGATAAAAGTCAGGTCTCCTGTCTTCAGCAGTGCCTTCATTAGGGGCCTCTTCTGAGAGGAGGGAATATGGTGGTCTTGCAAGGTTCACGGCATTCAGATCAATGGAACCTACAATTTCTACTTCATTTATTCTCCTGTAAAATATGCACCTTAAAGAGAAAAAAAATGCCTTTTAAGGGAAAACACAGAACACATTCTAGTAATAGTTTTGTACGCTTGACAATTTATGCTGATTGATTTGTTGTGTCACCAAACAAATATCATTTCTATATTTTCAATTACCATTTACATTTCCTCTAAGATTTTATACCAGTCTAGTCATCTAATGAATTAAATTTGCATTCATTTCACTTCAGAAAGGTTGAGAGAATTTCCTATTATGAATAATTTAACGGAAAAAATTTACATAAATTGAATTCTTCGAATTTCGTTTTAATGGTATTGGTCATGAAAAGTAAACAGCAACCTAACTTCATGGGTATTTTTGCATTTTGTGTCTGAATGGATTTTAAGGTAATGCTAGTTTTTTTTTTAAGTAAGATTGTATTAAATAAATTGTTTATATGAGCAATTATAGTTTTCTGATTTTACTATATACTCCATAAATGATTTTTGGAATTTCAGTGTACATTGCTGTCCTAAGAAGAGGAAATAGGAAGTGGATAATGTTTACTGACAAGAAATCTTAAAAAAAGAAGAGCAGAAATGAAGGTATAGGAACAGGTTCATATACACAGTATCTTTACTCTTTCCTGCTCAGGAAATCAGGCCTAGTAATGAACTTTGATTGTTCCATTCAATTTCAGCTAGTAGCTGTAATGAATCAAGTTACTCTATAACCTCATTAATACTAAATACCTCTCTTTCTAGCCTTTGGTTTCCTAAATAACTATCCATCCACATCTTGGTTAAGGACTTTTCCTAGTGCCTTTAGTAATTAATGGATGGTAGCATTACTCAACAGCTTCTTAAAAAGCCAAAGATCATTTACTATATTTGGAAAAATTCAATGGATATCTGACAGCACGTGAGAGTTCCTTGCATCTGTCAATCTCTTATTTGGTCATCAATGTGCAGTCTGTCAGTTAGACGGTCTCTGTAGGTAGAAGTAAGCCTTGTTAATCTCTATAAAACCCAGAAATCCCTGCTCCATCATTCCAACTTAATGGCTGATTTTTATGCTGGAAGAACAGTGCATATACATTTAAAGTAGCAAGATCTCTGCAGATTCAACAGAATGCTAAGTGAAACAGAGATGCTTTCGTTGCACAATATAATGAATCAGAAACATGAGAAACATAAAAATTTTAAAAACATAAGCTTAAATGTCAGATTGCAGAACAACAACAACCCAAGTTTTTTACTATGTTTGATGGGAAGATGTTAGAACAAAATATTGCCCTTATCTTACAGAAACCTAGAGTCACATATACTCATTTATTTCTGCATATTAAGACAAACTTTAAGATTAGTATTAAATTTAAAATTTTTTGTCTATAACAAAAATGTATACATGATTATGATTGACGATGTAGGTCACTTCATGATCTAGCAATGGCAAATAAGTAGTCTACATCAATAGGCTTGAATTTTACTTTCATTCACGGTCATTCATTTATTGGAACAGATGTGTAATAAAACATTACACATCTGTTCAAATAAAGATACTAATGTGAGTTATAGATAATATAGGCACAGAAAAAATGTGAAGTTACTTTCCATATGATCACAATTTTGTGTCAGTGAGATTTTAAAAGGAAAATAATAGAAAGTGTTATCATTGTGGCTTCTGGATCAGGTATAAATTTCATCAAACAAGTCTGATTAAAAATGTAGCTTATGGCTATGTATGATTACCAGCTCTCAGCTAAAGGAAATGCAAAGTTGGGAGAATTGTCACTTTGATATTCTTCTTCTGACATAAAATACCAAATACAATGGCCTTTCTCAGACCATATATTTCTACAATTTCTTACGTTTTCATGATGCTGTTTTTTTTCTCATTCTTCAATTTGAATAACCCCATGTATTAGTTTCTTAAGGTTGCTGTAATAAATTACTACTAACTGGGTGGTTCAGGACAACAAAAATATATTCTCTCAGAATTTTAGAGCCTAGAAGTTTGAAATCAAAGTATCAGCAGGGTTGGTTTCTTCTGGAGGCTCTAAGGGGGATGCATCCCAGCCCTTTCTCCTAGCTTCTGGGGGCTTTGGGCAATCCTTGATGTTCCCTGGTTTTTACTGCATACACATAACTCTAATTCATCTCTGCTTTCACATGGCCTTCCCATCTGTGACTCAGTGTCTCAATTCTCCCTCTCCCTTCTTCTTATAAGGAGACTTGTTATTGGATTTAGGGCCCACCCAAAATCTGGATGACCTTATCTTGTAATCCTTAACCTAATTATATTTACTAAGATGCTTTCTCCAAATAAGATACTGAGGGTTAGGACTTGGACATATCTTTTGGGGAGCTATTATTCAACCCATTTTAACCCCTTATCCCTTAGTTTCACAAATTGGTCAAGTCCAGTCTAAATTTTGCCAGAGAGCAAAGAAATAAAAGAATCAATGACAATAAAATTTTCACAAAGTCAAATGAATTAAATGTAGAGAATGGTTCTTTATTCTGAGGTTAGTCCTCCCTAGTTTCTTCTTATTAAGATGTGATAGTAATAGTAGATGGCAATTATTTAAAAATGTTTTGTGTATTTTTTTTTCTTGGCACATTTTGGAAAAGACTGTACTAATGCAATCAAACTCCTAAACTGATTTATCTATCAATTTATTAGGACTCTTATTTGCCAGTGGCCAAAACTGTTTCTGAGAATATAGCTGCTTGAAGTTTTGGACTCATTCATCTGACATATATTCTTAAGTGCTTATTTTGTGCCCATCACTGTCTTGCTATAAATAAGACTAAGAATGTTTTTGTTCTCATGAAACCCAAATTGTAGTAATCCACATTTTTTCAACTTGATCACCAAGAGGTAAAAAATCTTCACAGCTGCAGTGAGAGTCTGTTAAGCCCAGACCGTTTGTTCCCCAAAGAAGACCACCAGAGTCCAGAGTCAAAGCCAAGTGGCAAGGATCTTTACTACAAGTTCGAACCTGGTCCCTCCATTCCACCGCATACAAGAGGGCCCTGAACAATGCGAGTGTTTGCTTTTTATAGCCTGAAAGTTACAGGGGAACAAAGGAATTCTTTTGGTTCCCGCTCTTTCAGTAAAACTTTGAACGGCTGTCCCCTTATCGGAGACTTTCCTGGTGGTGTTTGTACTGGGCTTGTTTGTTTTGAGCCCGGGGGAAGTTTAAGAGATATATGGTGATATGTGGTGGGATGGGAGGATGGGATGTGTTTGTACTGGGCTTGTTTGTTTTGAGCCCGGGGCTGAGGAATGTGCACGGCTCTTTTCAAGTCATTTTCAGGGAAGGATTCCAATTGGCTCAGCCTGAACTATGTGCCTTCCCACCCTTGAACCAATCCCTTTCCCATCTTGGGTCACATGCTCAGCCCTGGGGGTCCACATGACAGGCCTATTGCTAAAAGGAGGTGAGAGAAACTGCATAGACAAAAACAGAAGATGTTGATGACCATTACTAAAGGTCATCACAAAAGTGTGTTTTTGTGCACTACAAGTGCGTAGCATTCAGTTTTGGATTTTCCCTGTTAGTCCATGGTCCTTTTGTCCATCTTGGTATTTATTTCATGTGTGTGTTCACTGGAGGTCTGCTGAGATGTTGTACCTGATGTTGGGAATGTAAATATAAATAGAACACAGGTACTTCCCCCAAATAACTCACAACTTGTAGGCAAGAACAATTGTAAACATTCAATTAAAACATAACATGGTAATTACTCTCATTGGGATCTGGGAAAAGCACTGTTTGCAGAAAGAAATAACTAACCAAGCCTGGAATGGGTTAAGATTGACAAATGAAAGAAGCATGGAGTAAGCCTTACAGGCATAAATAAAAAGTGGGATGTGAAAAGGCACAGGCTTTTGAAGGAGTACTGCATACTTTCAGACCAGTTTAGGGTAGTTAGATCAGTTTAGGATGTGTGGTTGCGGGGGAGAGTATGAAATGGGGCCAGAGGTTACAGAGTGAAAGCCTTATATGACTTGGATTGCATCTTTTAACAAGCCTCTTAAATGTCTTTGTGGTGAGTGGATTTTCTTTTCTTCAGTCCTGAAAGTTGTTATCCAATTATTATTCTTAATGCTTGTTTTGGTCATGTTATCTTTTTGTTGAAAAACCGACATAGACTGCTATGACCTAAAACGTATAGTCTAGGCTTGCAGCTCTTGTTTTAGAGATAATACAAGTGAAGCACTTGAGACAATGCCTGGCAGGCACATGGCCAGTTCTCATTTCATGTAAATTACTCTTGTTATTTGTGTTGTTAGCCTGACATTCCTGCATTCTTTAGGTTATTTTTTCAATTTCTTCTATCATCACTTTCCAATCTGTCCAAAACCCAAGGATCTCATTGTTTCCCGAATGTGTCTTGTTTCTTTCCAGCTTTGTTCCTGTAGTGTCTTCATAGGTTGGAATCTTACCCATACTTCACACTCTCACTCAAAGGTTACTCCCATCCCCCTTAGTCAGAAGTTATTTCTTCTTTCTTCTTATATAATTTTGCGTGAACTTCTTTGAAGACGTTTAACATGGAGTTTTATACTGTAGTTATTTATGCATGTGACATCTTTTTACATCAACTTGACTCTAATTTTTTGTTGTTGTTGGCTGACTTTTCTTCCACCAAGGACTGCTACTGGATATTTTTGATGTGGGTTTTTATGTTGCCTTTCCTTATTATGAAAGTTGGTATAGGTGTGGTTGATTCTAAGAGAGCTTTAAATAAATATAACAACTTTTATTTTTTAAAATGTATTAAAATCATTAACTTTTTTCTGAAATCTTTAGTCAATGAAACAAGAGAAGATAATGAAATGAGGTATAAATATTAGAAAGGAGGCAGCAATATTATAATTATTTGCAGAAGATATAATCATCTACTTGGAAACAAAGTCTATTCAGTTTATTTGAGAGAATAAACTGAAAAGCTTTAGGAAGATTTAGAGAGTTTAGTCAGGTAGTTATAAACAGACAATACTTTTGCAATATGCCTATTAGAAAATATGTGTGTATGCGTTTTTGGGGAAAAATGATACAATGTAATAGCACTTGCAACAGAAGTAGAAAATGCTTAAGAATAAATTTATGAAGAAATCCTCAGGAGCATGGAAAGAATCAAACTCAAGAATTACTGAATATCATGAAAGAAAGCTTAAATATATGAAGAAATATATCAAGTTCCATGGGACATCTTACTATTGTAAAACAAGCTAATCAGTAATCTTTTTTGTTTATCTTCAGACCTTGAAAATTGTTCTAAAATTCATCCAGCAGACTAGAGATAACACTATTGAAATGGCAATTCAGGATGAGAAGAGTCCTACTCGTTATTAAAATGTAGTATACAGCTATATTTAAAATAGTGTAGAAAAGGTGCAGAACTAGGGAGAGAGATCAGTAGTTTAAAGGAAAAAGTCCAGAAATAGACACAAGAATATGAACATATTTGACCTAGTAGGTGTGGCTTTTAAAAAGAACAAATAGAAGGTGGAATATTTCATATATGACATTAGGATAACTGACAATATTTGGGGGAAAAAAACAAATTTAGGTCACCAGAATACCATACATTCAGCTATCTACTAACTAACTAATAGTGGCTTAAAACAAGACCTGTTTTTATTATCTCTCACAGATTCTGTGGGTCAGGAATTTGAGAAAGGCCCATATGATTGGGTCTGGCTCATGGTTTCTCATGCAGTTGCAGTGAAATCATGGTTTGGAGCAACTGGGTTCTGGACCAGCATCTCTCTGTGTAGTGTCAGGGCCTCTTCATGTGGTTCCTTCTCATGGGTGACTTTGGGCTGCCTCACAATGTGGAAGCTTCAGGGACTCCAATTTCTTACATCGTGGTCGAAGGCTTCAGGAGCAAGTATTTCAGCAAGGAAGACAGAAACTAAATTGTATTTTGTGACTGAGCTATGGAAGTCTCACAGCATCATTTCTGCCACATTCTCTTGGTTAACACTGAAAAAAAAAGTCTGTCCAGATTCGGGTAGAGGACATAGATCTGCTTTTCTGATGGAAGGGTTGTCAATATCAGGGTAAGAGTATGTGGAATGAGAGAGATTGTTCCTGGTAAGAAGAGCATGTGGAATGAGAAAGATTGTTCCAGCCATCTTTGGAAAATATAGCCTGCCACACTAAGTCACAGGTTGCTGACTGGGACCTCTTGGATATATCTGAGGGAAAGTCTCCTCATCTCTCTGCACTGATAACTGGCATCGTAGATCAATGATTTTCAAATGTTAGCATGTGTCAGAATCACCTGGAGGCTTCTTAAAACAGAGATTTCTGGATCCTTTGGCTGGGTTTCTGATTTGTTATGTCTGGGGATAAGAGGATGAGAATTTGCATTTCTGGTAAGTTCCAAGGTGATATTGATGCTACTGGTCTGAGGAACACATTTTGAGAACCTCCATTCTACATTATAGCACTTGTTTCTTTTTGCTTACTACTGTCCTTCATGTGGATGTCACGGCCTGAGTAAGCAATCCTTTTCCATGGTTAAATCCCTTTCAGGATTGTTCCAGACCCCTATCTGCATTCATAGTGGTCCTAGGGAGATCAGTGGGCTAAGGAGAATAGGAGAAATTTCCAGGCTTTGTGAATTTCAGCCAGCCTGCACCTCTATCATTTGGAGTGCAAAGGTTACTTGAGTTTTTGATGGAAAGGAATACTACAGAAGATAATTTGTTGCCATCTGACCCCTTAAAAAACTTTTGCCTCAGGTGCCAAAGATAAAGCTCCTCCTTTTATTAATATCTTTCATCAAAGGGTTGCTGATAACCTAAGACAAGTTCTATTTACATAGCACTGTGGTGATGGGCCCTATATGACAAGTGTTGCTATACTGCCCAAAACTTTTCACCAAGTCAGCATAGTGACCTGAGAAAGAAATTACAAGAGGCAATCTGGGATCCCAATATCAAATTTAAATATTCTTATAGTCTCCTTTTATGGCCTTAAAAAATTTCAGGTGTAATTAATCCATGTGGGAAGACCCGAGTTTAGCTGTAAAATCAGAAAATGAGGGCAGATTGTACAATATAGTCTCCTGGGATCTGAAATTGGTGATGATATCATGGAAGCTTGGCATCCAGAGGACATCTGGAGATTTATTTTTCCTGGTTTTACAACCCAAGGTTAACAGCTCTGAACTTTGTAGAAACCCTGATACTGTGACTGGTAAAGTTATTCACAGTTAACTTAAAAGCCAAGCCAAATAAAGTAGGCAGGGAAGAGCATCTTTTCCCATAATTGCTCAAGGGCAACTTTGAATATTGGGCTCTGATTCTGCCCATATTTATGTAAGATCACAGTTCTGTCTCAGTACACATAGAATCTCCCTTGTTCAGTTTTTTTAAAAAGATAAATATTTTCTAACCCCAAATTACAGACCTGTTAATGTAATAGAAATTTACCTACCTGTCTATCTTAATCAGTATATTCAGCAATATAAACTCAGTTGTATATAGATTTAAAAGATCTTAATTTTCTCCAATAATTGACTTCAAACATGCTTACTTGACATGCCCTTTTTCATCCATTATGTAGAACTTGGACAGATCTCATTGTTTTTCAGTCCCTTTCAGGTGTACAAAGTTCAGTTTAAGGATTCTATCTCGCATCCAGCTCAAAGCATTACCTAGCCTCTAATTCACCCTTGGCCAGGTAGAGATCCTTGCTAAGAAAGGGAACAGAACCTATTATTTTTCTTACTTTTTTTTTTTTTTTCTGGGCTACTCTATCCCTTGGGGTATTGAGGCCAGACGTAAAGGACGGGTGAAGGAGAAATGTCTCCTGTTTAAGTCACAATACTGCAGTCTTCCCTTTATAGAACTAATTATGTATATGTGTCCTTCCTATCTATCTATCCATCTATCTATCTATCTATCTATCTATCTATCTATCTATCTATCATCTATCTATGCATGTATCTATTTCAAACTTTGGTTACAAATATGACCCTAGGACCCCCCCCTAGGTAGACCAGAACCAGAGCTGTTAGGATTACAAGCCGCTAAAAATCAGTGGACCTTTGCAGGTGATATCTACCCAAGAAAGGGCTATAGGTTGTGGTGCTCCGGAATAATGGTTATGGTGATATGGGAAGGCCAGCCAGTCAGGTTGATCTCTCAATATTATATCCTATTCATACCAATTTGCTCCATATCACTAACTGGACTTTCGTGACTGAAAAATATTATTTTTTGCTTGGAATTTGGTTGTGAGAGCATCAGGTCACATGATTCCCCAAGGGAGGGTTGTGGGAGAGATTACTTTTTAGAGGTGGTAATAAGTTCTGCATCCTTATGAAAGAGGCGGGGTTCTCTGCAGGTTTTCTTCACACTGGGGGTTCCCCTGGATTGCCATTATGAGCTACTCAAAGATAGCAATCAACAAGCTATAATTCAGTAACAACAAAATTAACTGCTAGGATACAGTTTTATACTAATGAGTATTTTGCAGCATATGTATTTTATAAACCACCTTAAGGCATTAAAGTGAGTTATAAACATCTTCAGTGGTATGATTATTAGCCATATCTCTCCACTAATGCAACTACACAAATAGTTACATTTTAAATAATCTTAACCTCCCCTCTCTTTAAAATAGTCATTATCTCACTCAGCACTTCATATTTTAATTCCAGTGTTTATTCTAATTTATTTATTAATACTGGATCTAAATAATTTTAGGTTTACTTTGATACTAATAGCACAAACTCCATTTGCATTGATCTTAAGTAAACTTTCCTATTCTTGAAGCATTGGAGTTCTGCAGAGAAATATACCTCTTCCTGGCAAATGATAATATAATAGTATGCTGTCTGTCATATACTAAAATGATGTAATTGACCAACTGTCAGGAAATGTTCTCTAAAGTTTTTTTCTAGTGATCATGTTGAATTACTCTGTTGGCTGTAGTTAGAGATGTAGTCTTGCAGAAAGATATTTCTCTCTTTGAAGTTAATTGACTCAGATAAGGAATGAATGTGCAACATTAGCCTCATAAGCAGCACACCCTCTAACCAAGTGAATTGCTTAAATAATATTTATCACCATTATGTATAAAAATCTATTGTTTATTAAAAGCCTAGTGCATCTGCTTCTCACATAGCATTAATTCATCTCCAGCTGTCCAGAAAGTTAGGGAAAAGCCAGTGGAAAGACAGAAGAAAGCCAGGAAATAGGAGTAGGTAATGGGATGATAAAGTATCAGTTAGCTTTAAGCACAAACACTAAAATTCATTCAAAAGCTTTTCATCCCAGTTTGGAAAAAATAATTGTGTTGGTTTCCTTGTATAAAAGGTGAGTTATTAAGCATTTAATGTAGTAATACGTGAAAGGTCAACTGTATTGTTTCTTTCCTTCTGTTTATAATCACACCATTCTCCTTGGGAGGTGGGAGATCAGTTATTGTATTCCTAAAGAAACCAGGAAAATGAATATTTCTTTTGTGGTCCTGAAGTTTGAAGTTTCATGATGTGCCATTAAAACGGGGCCAGGAAAAGAAAGGCTAGGTGTTTGTATTTTTCCCAGGGGTTGGAGAAATGAAGGTTTGACCTTTCAGGAAGTAGGTGAGTTCCTCAGAGAAGAAGGAACCAGAGACCGATTGTTAATTTATGTGGTGAAGACTGGGATCTCACCAGAAAGTAGTGTCTAAGAGGTGTCATGACTCCGCAGATGATATTTGTCTAGGTGTCAGCAAGGACCGTGTACCAAAAGCTGTCCTGTGGGGACCACAGATTAGCTGGATGCTAATGATATGAATGCCATCTGCAGAACAGTCCACCTTTGGGTGTGCATAGGCATGATGAGCATTTCAAGTGAGACCAGGATCTCTCCTTTATTTCCACAGGATTTTGTAATCCCATGGGTCTTTATAAGCTTCTGTGAGAGGGAAGGAAGCCATTTAAAATGACTGACATTGCTGACCATGGCAAGTGAGGTTCCAGAGGTAGATTTGATTTGATATAAAAAGGAAACATAACATTCTTAGCCCTTTGTGTATGAGGAGAAACTGCTCACATTAGCATGCACACCTTACCTCGTTCACTCCTGAGAATTTCTAAAGGGATTAGTGGTATTCCTTGCTGTTCACATTCTCATTCCCTTTAAACTCTGATATATACAAAAGTGTGGAAGCAATATTTTTATTTTGGGGAAACTCTTTAAAATAGGGTCAATTAATTTTAACTGCAGCATATTTGAATGGAAAAATAGTTATATTAATAAAATATAAATTACTTCTGTTTAGTAGAAATTCAAGTCATGATCTTTAGCTTATATAAAATAAGCAGACTGTAAGCCTCATTGCTGATTTGTGAATTCCAGAGACCAAATAGTAGTTATATGACTTACTACAATGAAGAGTACACTAAAGTGATAAATAGAATCATCATTTAAATGTGCTGAGGCTGGCATAATTTAATATGTCATGGAGTTGGCATAAAGTATTTAGAGGTACTCTAAAATGAACAACAGACAAACATAACCTCTAATTGAACTGGCACATGGCTGAGAAACTACAGATTTTTGTTACGATTCTATCAGAGGATAATTAGCTGAAAAGATAAGAATGGTACCTAAGATTAATGATAACATCAATAAGCTACTTGAACTCAATAGGCTGAAAAATGAATATGTGGAACACAGCAATTAAGCACCTTTGGTTTAAATAAAGCACCCTTAGTTGCCAGGAAAATTTCCCATGGCATTTATGTTTCCATTGGGAAATATTTCTTGGGATTGGGATAACCAAAGCATTTCAAAAACAATGGAAACAATAACCAAGGTAAAAATATTTTAGAAATAAATAAATAAACTCTTCCTGGCTATTAATATCTTAAGTTCTTAGCAAAATAACAGAGTAGATATTAAGAAAAAAAGTATTATATATGTGTATTAGTCTTTTCTCATGCTGCTAATAAAGACATACCTAAGACTGGAAATTTATAAAGGAAAGCAGTTTAATGGACTCACAGTTCCACATGGCTGGGAAGGCATCACAGTCATGAAAGAAGACAAAGGAGAAGAGCAAAGAGATGTCTTTCATGGTGGCAGGCAAGCGAGAGCTTGTGCAGGGAAACCCCCCATTTATAAAACCATCAATCTCATGAAACTTATTCACTATCACAAGAACAGCATGGGAAAGACTCACCCCTGTGATTCAATTAACTCCAACTGGGTCCCTCCCATGACATGTGGGAATTGTGAGAGCTACAATCCAAGATGAGATATGGGGGGACACAGCCAAACAATATCGTTCTGCCCCAGGCCCCTCCCAAACCTCATGTCCTCTCATTTCAAAACCAATCATACCTTCCCAACAGTCTCCCAAAGTCTTAACTAATTTCAGCATTAACTCAAAAGTCCACAGTCCAAAGTCTCATCTGAGACAAAGCAAATCCCTTCTGCCTATGAGCCCGTAAAATCAAAAGCAAGTTAGTTACTTCCTAGATACAATGGGGGTACAGGCTTTGGGTAAATACAACCATTCCAAATGTGACAAATTGGCCAAAATGAAGGGGCTACAGGACCCATGCATTCTGGGAAATCCAGTGGGGTAGTCAAATCTTAAAGCTCCAAAATGATCTTCTTTGGCTCCATGTCTCATATCCAGGTCATGCTGATGCAAGATGTGGCCTCCCATGGCCTTGGGCAGCTCTGCCCCTGTGGCTTTGCAGGATATAGACCCCCTCCTGGCTGCTTTCATGGGCTGGCATTGAGTGTCTGCAGCTTTTCCAGGTGCACAGTGCAAGCTGTCAGTGGATCTACCATTCTGGTGTCTGCAGGACAGTGTCCCTCTTCTTACAGTTCCACTAGATAGTGCCCCAGTTGGGACTCTGTGTGGGGGCTCCAACCCCACATTTCTTTTCCTCACTGCCCTAGCAGAGGTTCTCCATGAGGGCTCTGACCCTGTAGCACACCTCTATCTGGACAGCCAGGCATTTCCATCCAGCCTCTGAAATCTAGGTGGAGGTTCCCAAACCTCAATTCTTTACTTCTGTGCAACTAGAGGCCCAACACCACATGTAAGCTTCCAAGGCTTGGGGCTTGTACCCTCTGAAGCAATGTCTTGGGCTGGATGTTGGCCTGTTTTAGCCATGGCTTGAATGCAGGGGACCAAGTTCAGAGACTGCACAAAGCATGAAGGCCCTGGACTTGGCCCAGGAAACCATTTTTTTCCCTCCTAGGCCTCTGGGCCTGTGATGGGAGGGCCTGCTGTGAAGACCTCTGGTGTGCCCTGGAGACATTTTCCCCATTGTCTTTACTTATGCAAATTTTTACAGCTGGCTTGAATTTCTCCTCAGAAAATGAGTTTTTCTTGTCTATTGCATCATCAGGCTGCAAGTTTTCTAAATTTTTATGCTCTGCTTTCCTTTTAAACATGAGTTCCAACTCCAAACCATATCTTTGTGAATGAATAAAACTGAATGCTTTTAACAACATCCAAGTCATCTCTTGAATGCTTTGCTGCTTAGAAATTTCTTCTGCCAGATGTCCAAAATCATCTCACTCAAGTTCAAAGTTCCACAAATCTCTAGGGCAGGGCAAAATGCTGCCAGTCTCTTTGCTAAGGCATCACAAGAGTCACCTTTTCTCCAGTTCCCAACAAGTTCCTCATCTCCATCTGAGAGCACCTAAACCTGAACTTCATTGTCCATATCACTATCAGCATTTTGGTCACAACCATTCAACAAGTCTCTAGGGAGTTCCAAACTTTCCCACATCTTTCTGTCTTTTTCTGAGCCCTCCAAACTCTTCCAACCTCTGCCTGTTACCCAATTCCAAAGTTGCTTTCACATTTTCAGGTATCTTTACAGCAGTACCCCATTCCTGATACTAATGTCTGCATTAGCCCATTCTCATGCTGCTAAAAAAGACATACCCAAGACTGGTAATTTAAAAAGGAAAGAAGTTTAATGGACTCACAGTTTCATATGGCTGGGAAGTCCTCACAGTCATAGCAGAAGACGAAGGAAGAGAAAAGGCATGTCTTACATGGTAGCAGGCAAGAGTGAGCTTGTGCAGGGGAACTCCCCTTTTTAAAACCATCAGATCTCATGAGACTTATTCACTATCACGAGAACAACATGGGAAAGACCTCCCCCCCATGATTCAAGTACCTCCTACAGGGTCCCACTCATGATGTGGGAATTGTGGGAGCTACAATCCAAGATGAGATTTGGGTGAGGACACAGCCAAACCATATCAATATGCATCCAGAGAGTAGTAAAAGCTTGGGTGATAAGCAGCATGGGCTGATACAGAACAGATCATGTCAGACATTGAATTGCATTCCTTTGACCAAATTACAAAGTGGATGAAGGGAATTCAGTAGATGTAATATATCTGGACTTTACTAAAATCATTTGCTTAATGCCTTATGAAAGCTTACTTAATATTTTAATTAAAATTAGCTTAACTATTTATACCGATACATAGCTTGAAATAAAGTTATACATAAAAAAGGGAGATGAGATTTAGCAGCAATCTATGAGGTGAGGAAGAGGGAGGTGGAAAACTCCCTAATGCACACTAGAAGAACAATTGGTCTTTAAAGATAATGAGAACTGTCAAAAGAGGAGATAGGTGAGATGCTAATACCATGTTACAGGTCAGAATGGACTTCTCAAATGTGATAACAGTATTCATTTTAAGAGACATGGGAAAATAAATATTTTTACAATATAAGAAATGACACAAATATTGTCAGTCTCTAGATGTGCTAGCAAGAGGGTCTCTGGTCTGCCACCACCTGACGGTTTTGTTCCTACAAAACTCCTGAGTTATGAAAAGTTGTGTTCTAAAAACTGTTGTGCCCATGAGAACAAAAGGGCCTTAAGACCTAAAGAGCTGTAAAAAAAAACTTGCAAAAATAAAATTGTATTTTCTGAAGAAATTTTAATAAATATTACCTTAGACCCTATCTAGGTTTGGGTCATTAATAATGCTCTTTGTTTTCTCATCACTATTAACGATACCACCAGCACAGTGCTTCCGTACATTCTTACCATCCTTATTACATCTATTATGATAAAGAAAGCAGCTGTCGTAACAGTTGCTTCAGTTTTACTTCTTACATGAATGCATTGGCAATAAGACATGATCCTGATATAACCAATAATCTGTGCTTTGCAAAACATGTTTTCTAATGTATCAATCACATCATAGTCAATTTAGAATATGGAAATTCACTCTGTCAAATAAAAGCTGTCCATAGAAGTAAATTGTTCAGCCACATACCCAAAATATATCTCATTCAGAGTAACTGGTTAAAATTTGCAGTAGCTGCTACTAGATAGAGAAATCCTATGATGGCCGAGTAAACTGATATTTTAACAAATTCCAGAGCACCCCACTCACAACCCTAAGCTTTTCCCAGAGTGGCTGATTGCAAAAGCTCTCAGGACACAGAAGGACCCATCGACCTTATGAGAGCAGGGAGATGCATTTTCCTTCTACTCTCCTTACAGTAAAATTCCACTCCAGCCAAATATGCTTATAAAAGTTGGTTGTGCCTTATAAACTGCTTAAGCTTATAAACTAGAAAATACGATAATGTAGCATAAAACTCTATTTAAGGCAAACATACTGTTACTATGAATCATTATTCTGTTTTCATTCGCTGTGTAGAAATGTAAATGAAAAATAACATACTTGGGTTATTTTAGGACCAAGTATTAATATAAATTGTGAAAAAGAAGTAACAAAAATGATGTTGTCATTTTGGAATTTGGACATTTATCAACACTTAGATATCAGAACTATGTCATTCCCACAGAATTAATTCACATACTAGGCAGAAATTTAGCAGATAAGAGTTTTAACTGTCTTTTGATAAAAAAAAAAAATTAGAAGTACATAAAAATATATTTTTATGTTACAACCAAGGACAGGCATGAAAATTAAAAAAAAATCAGCACACACAAAAGCAACCAAAATATTGAATGTTTCCCTAGTCACTGAGACAACTGTAACATCTGGGATCAGGTTTTTATAGGTTCTAGTATTTAGTTACATTCCCCTCCCTCTCAAATCACAGTCTAATGTGCCAATATCCAAGTTTGAAAAACATATTATGCAGTATTGACAAAATTTACTTGCTTAAGGAAGTCCCCCACCCCCTTTTGGAGGAATATTAAGCTTGATAAGAGTTCTGTTGTGCGATAGTTTAGGAAATTAACTTATTAAATTCCCATCAGACTTTGGAGTGGCCCATGAGGCCATTACCGCCTTAGCTGCTTTTGTGTTATCAAACCAAACAGGTGTTTTTCTTAGAGCCCAGAAAATGCAGAACATAGAATCTCTAGGGAAACCAGCTTCTATGGTCTGTAGCTGGTTACTTCTAAAAAAAACTACCCATTTTCTTGGGTCACAAGATCTTCTGGAAAGACTATGCTTAGCTCAGATTTGGTAACCTCCTTGCTGAACATACTGCTTATTATTTAGGTGGTGGATGACATCTGATTAGGAAGCACCACTTCAGAGTTAATGGTGGGGACAACTGGAGTTAGGCTATGGAGTGATGACAAGGGGTGATGGTTGTATAATCAGAGCTGGAGTAGATTTTTTTTTGCCATAAGGAAAACTTTTATTTTGTGTAGGAAAGCTAATTAACGTGCCTTTTAGTTACAGCAGACCCAAGACCTAGTCTGAATGGAAAGAAAACTACCCCTATTTCTCTGTTGAGGAATAAAATGAATTTGTAAATTGTCTACTGGCTGCTAGGTAGGGACTTGTTTGAAAATGTACTTGGGATTTTGGTTTTATTCAGGTACGGCGGGGCCAAGAGATAAAGAGACAACTGCCACTGAAAAGATAGTTTGTTGCTCATAGTTCTCAAGAGGAGGGGTACACCAGGCCATGCAGGGCAACATGGGAAGTGCCAGGGTCAGTCAGGAGATAGAATGATCAAGGGCAGGCACAGACAGAGACTTTACTGTGCTTCTCACAGGAAGGAGTGGGCCAGGCAGGTGAGCTGCTCAGCAGTCTTCGGATTGGACAGTTTGAATAACTTTAGCAGGCTCTGGCCTATAGAGGTGGTCCCTCCTTGTCTAGTACCTGGCCCTAGGGTAATCGGAGCAGAGGAATGCTGCCTCCAGGTGTGTGAAAGTCAGATATAGAAGGTGCTGGAATATGGGCTTTGGTTTGGTGAGTTTGTGTGTAAAAGTGGACTCCAGGGTGAATAGTTTGCTATTTTTAAGAATTGACTACATCTAGGAGGGGCAGTCTCTCCCTAGTCAGCAAGGGCCCAGATAACAGAGCATCAAGAATACAGAAAATAACAAAATAATAGAGTTAATACAGAACTCTAGAATCAGGAGAAGGGTCTAGGTGGTGAGAAATTTGAGAACTCAGCCCCAGCATCCTCTTTGCTAAACTCTAGTATTCCAGGGAGGCTCTGACCTTTGCATTTGCCATTTTCCGCTACCTAAACTACTCTTGCCAAACATATCCCCATGGCTTCTTCTCTTATTTCCTTTATGTCTTTTTCTAAATAACACCTTTACAGTAAATGTTTCCCCTACCTCCCTACCTAAAAGTGTACCCCTCCCTACAGTTTCTCTGGCTTCTCTGCTTTATTTCTTTTGAAGACACTACTCTCTAACTTATCTGTTTTACTTATTTATTTTGTTTATTATCTCTCTTAAATAAGTGGACTCCAAACTCTATCAAAGCAGGGGATTTAATCTGTTTTGTTCACTTCTGTAGCTCCATGATCTTGAATAGTGCCTCTACAGGGTAAGAGCTTAAGAAATATTTGTTAATGAATGAGTAAGCGAATGAGAAGTGATGGTCAACATTCAACTTAAAGCTGTTTTCCGTCTTCCATTCTCCCCAAGCCTCCAATAACATTCTGTTATACGCACAACCTTTAGCAACAGAGCTCTGGACAATGAAGCAGGAGTACTGTCCAACTTGGGATGAAATGGTGCCGAGAAGGTGGAAGCTCCAGGAGAAAACGCTCTTATGAATCAAGAATTAGGCAAGAGCAGGAATTCAGAGTAAAATTGGAATAAAAGGTTTCAAGAAGAATTGTAGGCAACTCTGCCCTAATTCTCAAGGGGGGCAGAAAGGGATTTGTATTTCCTCAAGCATGTAGTGTGGGGAGTCAAAATCATTTTATCTGAACGTTCAGAGAAGAAGTGACTCGAGATGGCTAGAGCGCTGGGGCACACAGGTGTTACAGTGATATTGCAAGATGGTCTTAGGTAAAACACAGAAGCATTAAAAAAGTATACTAATAAGAAGCAAATTTGTTTTCTAAGTGAAATGCAATTCATAAAAGAAAGGAAGCACAGTGGGTTTTGCTGAAGAGTGAGTAGACAAGGCCATTACTTAGCGTTATTCTAGGTACTTGATGATGTGTTCAGTGCATTTCACTGATAAATAAGAAACACAAAACCTCAGCATAAAATGTTATAGTTTGTGAGTCAGCAGTACACGAACATGTGCAATAAATAATAGAGCAGCCTCTAGATAAATAAAAACTCTGCTATTGTTTCCAAATGCTTGGCAAAGTTATTCTCTTTTACAAGATTCCACTTTTTTTCCAAGATTCCACTTAGAAGATTTTTTTTCAGCCAATGCAATACTTGCTTTGTTTTGTCACCTAATTTTTCAATCACCTAGTTCTAGCTGATAATAAAAGAAATGAATAATATCCCAAGTGTATGCTCAATTCTGTGTTGTATTACTAATGGTAAGAACTATTTGTACATAACAGTAGACCATTTCTCTAAAGTGAGGATAATTTATTTTTATTTGTGATATGACACATCTGCTGTATACCTATGAAACAAGAAAACACTAAATTTTATTGTAAAGCTTGCTGATGAGATACAGTAAACTTCAAACATATTTTAGTATAAGTGAATTAAAGAATTTTTTTCTCTAAGTGATATGGAGAAAATATTTAAATGTCGAGTATAGCCTTGTAATTTTTATGTTCACAGCTTTGTCAAAAAGATGTTATCTTCCCAGCAGCATCGTGTTATTGAAGATGCAGACCTTAAATCAACAGCTGTTACACCTCCAGCAAGTTATGAATTTTTCCTGATTTATAGCAATCATTCTTTTTATTTCTTTTCTCAGTCAAGCAGGGAAATTAGGGTTATTTTCATGTAAAAGATGCACACATTGTGGCTTAGTATTTTACATAATCCACATTTCTTACCTTTTAAATTAAATTTCCATTGAAATGAATGTGATCTGAGGGCTCTTTTTGATTAATAAGAGAAACAGTGTTAGTAAATAGAAGGTAGAGACAACATTATTTACATAAAAATAAAGTGAAGATAACACAGACATAATAACAAGAATCATTTTTATGATTTGTATTATAATGATAAATCAGAACAAAATGAAAATAAAGGCTGAAGAGATTTGGAGTAGTAGAGGAGAGAAAATAATGCAGTGTTATTTTTGTTGGTTTTAGGTGCTTTTAAAAAAATCTACTTTGTCTTAAATTGATCAGAGAAGGTTACCTTTTAATGAATTTAGGTAAACAACACTTGAAGTTAAAATCCACTTCTTAATAAGCTAAAAGTGACCTGTAGTTCCTAAAATTTTTTGAGCAAATTAAGGACAACTAACATTTATTAAGTCTTTGCAATGCAATAAATAATGTACTAAAAGATTTTCTATAGAGCATCTAATATAATACTGATAACTGCAGAGCTCAGAGCTATTATGGTACCTAGTTTACTGATAAGGAAATTGGAACTCAGTATCTGGCACAGTGCTTAGACAGTAAAACAAAAATTCAAATCCAGGTCATCTGACTCATCAGAAGAAAGTCTTCAACATATGGAACTCTTAAGCATTATGTAACACGAACTCTTGATGATGCTGGAGACAATCTCTGGAGAATCAAGCACCCTCTGGCAGAAGCGACAAATATAGAAACCATCATGTTCTTGATAGGGGTCTTCAGGGGACACATTTATGGGTTAATAAGGTTTATTTTATTGATCCAGTATATACTATTTCAGAGGATGCTATGTACCAGCACTGTTCTAAGAACTTTAAAAATATTAACTGCATGACATAGATATTATCATCATCCCATTTCACAAGTGAAAAAACTGAGGCATGATTTAAATAACTTGTACAAGGAAACACAGCTGACAAACTGTAGAGATTTGGCATAAAGGAGTTTAGCCTTACAGTCTGCCCTCTTAACCATACTACGCTAAGGCAGCCTGTCTGTATCAGTCAGCTATTGCTTTAACAAGCCATTCCCTGAATCAGTGTCTTCCAAAAAGCATATAATTTTCTTGTTCACAGGTCTTCAGGTTAACCATGGTTTGGCCAATCTATGAAGGGCTCAGCTGGATGGCTCTGTTTCCAATAGTGATTCAGATGGCTTTCAGTCCAGGCTATAGATTGGATTCAGGTTAACTATGTACGTGATTTCCGGTAGGCTTAGGCTGAAGGCGAGCAGCTTCCCAGGGTATGCTTCTCAGGCAGATCATCAGAGCACTATAGCCAAGCCAAATTACACTAGCGTATTTAAGGCCTCTCCTCACAAAACATCTGCTAACATGCCATTGGCCAAAGCAAGTCTGGCCAATGGACAACATCAGTAATGTGGGAAGTATATTATTGCACTGGAGTGAGGGAGTACAAATGGGAAGTTTTGAAGTCCCAAAGCAGATTATGAGTCTTTTGAGAAAAATATTTTGTGATGGCATGATTTTCCCAGAGCCACTTAGAACAGACATTTCTCTCTGGTTTTATGAAAGTATACTGTCTTTCTTCAAGGTTCAGAAGAGTCACATTTTCCAAAATTAATGTTCATCATTTTTACTGACCATAACTAGTTAAAACTCTCCATCATTACGTAGCCTCATGGTTTTTCTTTTGGTATGTTTTTAAATATAAAATTACTCAGAAAAAAACAGATGGAAGATGAAAGATTAAGCCTATTCTTCTGTAGTGCCAAATCAAGGCAGAGTTGCAGCTATACTATGAAAACAAGTATTCAATTAAAGATGTTATTCATGTGACTCACCAGTTACTAATACAATTATAATGCTTGTTGCAGTGTAAAGCAGTTCAATCACATCAAAGAAAAATAACTATAAATACAAAATGCTTATTTCTTACCTTTTTATTTGCAGGAACTTGAAGCATCTACATCATATCTTGTAGCTGTCAGTTTTCAATCATTATTTATGTCAAATATGTTATTGACTGATGAAAGCCAGATATTCCTTTCTCCTCTTAAAACACTTAGAATAGTTGCTCTGTGTCTTGCATTTTTGACAAGTACTTTTTGTGTCAAAAACATATTATGCCATAGCATAAATCATTGCTTCAGGCCCTGCAGGCATGATTTTCTAAACAAAGATAAAATCTGTTAGGTTTCTTTAAAGTGAAAAAAACCCATAAAACAAAACAAAATCCAAAAAACAGTATGCTGCATACCATCCACAGCCTTTTAGATCAATTTATAGTACTTGCTTTGCACAAGTTATGCAGCACATTTAATTGGGAATGTGGATGAGACTTTTTTTTTCTATTAATAACATGGAAATAACAATGACAACTTTAATTAGGAGAATACATGCTTTAATTGATTTGTTATTTTTGTGGGAATTTCTGTATCTTGTACCCTAACAAAAGAAATCTTGCAATGCTGTCAAAGCTTATATGGGTTTTGGGATTTTTTAAAATTTGGTTTAGATGGCCCTGAGAAATGTTTCTTTATTTTATGTCTCTCTCCTCTTTTAAGTAAAATTGTTGGTTCATGGGAAAGAGCTATTCTCTAGAGTTAAAGCAGCTGGTGTATCAATATCCATATTTTTAAGCTGAAATAGCATAGTGAGATCATTGTGGATAGAAAAGAAGGAAATAAATCAGCTTGTGAGATATTATCATTCACTTTACATCGTGAAAAACAAATACAGCTGTCATATTCTAACATTCACCAAAGATAAATTGAAAATGTGTATCATTATTTAACATAGTGAAAAAAGAGTTTCTATGACTAAAAGATGTACAATATTTTGGTAATATGTTTTATTAAAGCAAAGTAAATTGGCTACTAGGTGGTAGAATTGCAGAGAGCTTATCAAAGTGCTGAATCAGAGACTCGATGTATAGAAAAAATCATAACCATTTAGGAGCAAACCATATATTGGGGTTTATTAATCTCTAGAATAACATATAACATTGTGTGGCATTTGCAAAATATAATAAAATATTGAAGTACCTTTTTGTTTTCTCTGCACCTCTCATCTCTTTTGGGAAAACGACTCGGTTTCCCCCATGCTACTGTTCTTGCATTGGTGAGGGAGTTCTCACGAGATCTGATGGTTTAAAAATGACAGTTTCCACTGTGTGCACTCTCTCTCCCGCCACCTTGTAAAGAAGGTGCCTGCTTCCTCTTTGCCTATGGCTATGATTGTAAGTTTCCTGAGGCCTCCCTAGCCATGCGGAACTGTGGGTCAATTAAACCTTCTTTGTTTATAAATTTCCCAGTCTCAGGTAGTAACTCTATAGCAGTGCAAAAACAGACTAATTCAGGGACTCTTAGGCAAACCAGGATCTAGGGATACCATACCTATGTGGGATCTGGAAAAGAGCCATCCATGTAGCACAAAGAGCTAGTGCAAAGGCCTTGAGGCAGGAGTGTGCCTGGCTGGTACAACGTCCAGCAAGACCACTGTGGTTAAGGCCAATGAGCAAAAGAGAGGGAAGAAGAAAAAGAAGGAGGCCAGGCATTTCATTAGTGGCCCTGAAAGCCATGGTAAGGACTTTGGCATTGACATTGAATGAAATGGAGAGTCACTGGAGGGATTTATCCAAGGGGTGACATGACTTGACTTGTGTTTGAAAAGGATGGTAGAATGTAGGTGGCCTAGAATAAAAGCAGGGATTTCCTTTAGAAGCCATCGTAATAAGTTAGGTGAGAAAAGATGGTGAGTGGTACTGGGTGTGGGTGGTAGCAGAAGCAGTGGTCAGAAGTGGTCAGATCCTTAATATATATATATATATATTTTTTTTTTTTTTCAACTTTTTTTGATAAATTATACTTTAAGTTCTGGGGTACATGTGCAGAATGTGCAGTTTTGTTATATAGGTATGCATGTGCCATGCTGGTTTGCTGCACCCGTCAACTCGTCACCTACATTAGGTATTTCTCCTAATGCTATCCCTCCCCTAGCCCCCCACCAACCTGGCAGGCCCTGGTGTATGATGTTCCCCTCCCTGTGTCCATGTGTTCTCCCTGTTCAACTCCCACTTAAGAGTGAGAACATGTGGTGTTTGGTTTTCTGTTTTTGTGATAGTTTGCTAAGAATGATGGTTTCCAGCTTCATCCATGTCCCTGCAAAAGACATGAACTCATCCTTTTTTATGGCTGCATAGTATTCCATGGTGTATATGTGCCACATTTTCTTTATCAAGTCTATCATTGATGGGCATTTGGGTTGGCTCCAAGTCTGCTATTGTGAATGATGCCACAATAAACATATGTGTGCATGTGTCTTTACAGGAGAATGATTTATAATCCTTTGGGTATATACCCAGTAATGGGATTGCTGGGTCAAATGGTATTTCTAGTTCTAGATCCTTGAGGAATAGCCACACTGTCTTCCACAATGGTTGAACTAATTTACACTCCTCCCAACAGTGTAAAAGCATTCCTATTTCTCCACATCCTCTCCAGCATCTGTTGTTTCCTGACTTTTTAATGATTGCTATTCTAACTGGCGAGAGATGGTATCTCATTGTGGTTTTGATTTGCATTTCTCTAATGACCAGTGATGATGAGCATTTCTTCATGTGTTTGTTGGTTGCATAAATGTCTTCTTTTGAGAAGTATCTGTTCATATCCTTTGCCCACTTTTTGATTTTTTTTTTCTTGTAAATTTGTTTAAGTTCTTTGTGGATTCTGGATATTAGCCCTTTGTCAGATGGACAGATTGCAAACATTTTCTCCCATTCTGTAGGTTGCCTGTTCACTCTGATGATAGTTTCTTTTGCTGTGCTGAAGCTCTTTAGTTTAATTAGATCCCATTTGTCAATTTTGGCCTGTGTTGCCACAGCTTTTGGTGTTTTAGACATGAAGTCTTTGCCCATGCCTATGTCCTCAATGGTATTGCCCAGGTTTTCTTCTAGGATTCTTATGGTTTTAGGTCTTAGATCCTTGATAGATTTTAAAGGTAAAACCAGTGGCATTTGCTGATGGATTTCAATGTGGACTGTGAGAAAGAGAGAGGAGTCAAGAATGACTTTAAGATGTTTTGCCTGAGCAATGGAAGGATGCAATTGCTATTTCCTATGATGTTAGAGATCATCGATGGAGCAGGTTTTAGGGGAACTATTAGATATATTGAGACATATCAATAGACACGAGATGTCTATAAAATAGCCAAAATAGTTCTCCTAAATAAAACTGAGATACTATCATAAGAGACAAAAGTCTTGAATAGATCAAGTCTGAGGACACAGCATCCATTACCTAAAGTAATGGATTACTTGTAGTACCTTGAGAAAAGAAAATGAACTTTGTCTGTCCTGACTTATTTTCAGTGAGCTTAAGCTAGAATTTTGATAGTGCTTCTTTTCTAAGTTCTCCAAATCTGTTCTTTCAACAATTAGGCATAGAATTTTCGTATAGTTTTACTGGAACTACTTTTGCGTGTGTTCTGTTCTCCAAAAGTTCTTGCAGTGCTCTGGAGTGTATTTAATTGTTAACTTTTAAATAAAAATCTATGTGTTCTTTTAACACCCCCTCATTTTGACCTTCTGTTTTCTTAAAGTTTCTTTCACCTTTTTTCATTTTTAAATCACTTATTCAGTTTTATTTTTAAAGTTATATGTGTGAATTTTAGAATATTTGGGAAATACATATGCACGGCAAGATTAAAATCCTACACCAAAAATAAAAACTGCTAACATTTCAGGGTATGTCCTTCTCACATTATATATATATATATATATATATATATATATATATATATATATATATTTGTGTGTATATATATATTTGTGTGTATATATATATTTGTGTATATATATATTTGTGTATATATGTAAATCAAATGACATTATATTGTACATTCTGTTTTTGTAACTCACCATTTTTACTTATATAAGGTCATCTTGACAGATAACATGGAGGCATAATAACGATCAGATAGTTCCAAGCTCCTCTTTGTCATCTGTTAACCTTATACCATCTGTCCTTAGCAGAGAGCTTTTTGCTTCCTTTCTTTCTCCAATTAATTTTTTTTTTTTGTTTTTTGAGACAGTCTCACTTTGTCACCCAGGCTGGAGTACAGTGGCGCGATCTCGGCTCACTGCAAGCTCCGCCTCCCAGGTTCACGCCATTCTCCTGCCTCAGCCTCCCAAGTAGCTGGGACTACAGGCGCCCACCACCATGCCCGGCTAATTTCTTTTTGTATTTTTAATAGATACTGGGTTTCACCGTGTTAGCCAGGATGGTCTCGATTTCCTGACCTCGTGATCCACCCACCTCGGCCTCCCAAAGTGCTGGGATTACAGGCATGAGCCACCGCGCCTGGCCTCTCCAATCAATTTTAAAAAATAAACAAATTTATCCGGGCATTATTTTTTCACACATCTCGATTCAATCTAGAAATGTAGCCATTGTCTCAATTTTTAACAGCCGCAAGCCACTCTCTTACCTTCATTTGTCCATTATTGTGTGCCTATAGTGATCACTGGTGGTCGTGTATTATTCATTCCTCTCTTCCTTCTTCCTAAAAGGACTCCTATTTGTTTTAATTATCCCCAATCCAACCCTGCACCCCACTCCCAACACATGCAGCCTTGTGTCTAATCGATTCCACTTAAAACAGTTAACATACAAGGACTTTTTTGGTGGGCAATACCACAAATTTTAATAAGTGTAGACTGATGTCACCACCACTACAATCAAGACACAGAACAGTTCTGTCACCTCAAAACACATCACTGTGCTATCCCTTTGTAGTCACATACTCCCCTTTATCCCTAACTCCTGGGGACTGCTGATCTAGTTTTTTTTTACTATCATTTCATCTTTTTGTGGGTGTCATGTAAATGGAATCTATATTGTATAACCTTTTGAGATTGGCTTCTTTCACTATGCATAATGCCTTTGAAATATATCCAAGTTGTTGTGTGCATTAATACTTTATTATTGCACAGTAGTATTTATTATAAATATGTACCACAGTTTGTTTATCCTTTTGTTATTTATTCATTTACACACTGAAAGACATTTCAGTTGTCTCTAATTTGGGGAATCAGGAATAGAGCTGTAGTAAACGTTTGTGTGTGAGTTTTTGTATGAGCATTTTCCTAGGGCAAACACTCAGGACTAGGATTAATGGCCATAGAGTAAGTGTATATTTAACTTCATAAGAAGCTGCCAAACAGTCTTCCAGAGTGGCTAAGTCAGTTTTTGTTGCCATCAGCAATTTACAAGAGTACCTGCTGCTCTGAATGTTCACCTGCTTATGGTATCATCGTCAGTCTTTTCGTTAGGTTTTTTTCAACGTAGTCATTCTCATAGGTATGTACTGGTCTCTTGTCATGGTTTTAATTTGCATTACCCCAGTGGCTAATGATGTTGAACATATTTCATGCATTTATTTGCTTTACATATGTCCACTGTGATGAAATTCAAGTCTCTTGCCCATTTTTAGAGTTATTTTGTTATTGAGTTATAACAGTTCTTTATATATTCTGGATACAAATTCTTTGTCAGATATATAATTTAAATATACTTTCACCAATCTACACATTATTTCATCATTACATTTCAGTGTCTTTCATAGAACACATTTTTAAAAAAGATAATGTTCATCAATTTTTAAATAGATTGTATGGTATCAAATCTAAGACATCTTTGCATAATCTTGGGTCATGAAGAATTTCTTTGAATTTAGTTATCAAAGTTGCTTTTTTGAGCTCCCTCTTCTCCACTGTCTCCCCAGCAATTTATAGTTCCCTGCATTCCCTTTTTGTGGTTGGAAAGCTGGGGCTTTATTTACCCTGCTCTGCCACATTTCCAACTCCACGGCCAAGCCTTAAGAAGCTAGAGAGAGAAAAAATTAGTGGGGGTTCTTCCCACCCTCTTGGGACCACCGCTCCTCTGCTCAGAGAAGAAATTTATGCCAGAAATATCTTAAGGTACAGTATTCTTTTTTCTATATTTTGTACAAGCCCTCTGTTTTGGGTGCTGTAGGCTGCTGCTGCCATGACTGTTGCTGCCAGTAGACTCTCCTGCTTCTTGAGCCGGAAGTAGTGGGCTGCTTCTTGAGATATTTCCATCCACACCAGTGTTCACATCTGGCTTTTGGGTTGCCTTGAGATCAGGCAGTGAAAAACTGGAGGGCAAAAAAGATAACTCACTGCTGGTCAGAGGTGATTTGAATCCCATCTCCTTTCCCAATCTGACTGGTACTACTCACTCAAGTAGATACTTGCATTTTGTTCTATGTGTTTTGTCCTGGTTTTTATTACTGCATTCAATGGGAGAGACAGGTTGGAGAATGGCTACTTCTTCTTAACCAAAATCGTAACACCCCATGTCCACTTCTTGATGGTGATTGGCTAAGGAATGGCATTTAACTCAACTCTGGTTAAAGAGATATGAAAGAAATCCTATTGGGAGCAGTCTCTGCAAAGTTTTATCACTACTAGGAGAGACACTCAAGAAGAGATGCTCTCTTTCTTCTACTTCTGAAGGCTGTTATATCAAGATGTGACATCTGGGACTACTGCTGCCATTGTGTTACCAGCCTTGGGATACAGGCAACACCCAGATGGCAGAATAAAAACATGAAAAGAACCTGGTCTTTGATGACATGATTGAGTCTGCCCTACTTCAGGACTTCCTGCGATGAATGCTACTGGCTTTCCCCTTTAAGCTTTTTTGAGGTTTGGGGTTTGAAGCTTTTACTTGCTGCCAAAAGTATCTTAAAGTACAGTATGCTTTTTTCTACATTTTGTGCAAGTTTCTTGTTTTTAAATCTGAACTTCAGAGAGTTCCTTCTATTGTCATCTATTTTCTTTCAACCTGTGCTGTCCAGTTGCATGCGGTTCTTGAATACTTAAAATGTGGCTATTCTGAATTGAAAAGTGCTGCAAAGTGCAAAATATATACCAGATGTTGAAGAATTCATTTAAAAAAAGGCAAAATATTTTGTTAATAATTTTTATATTTATTACCTGTTGAAATAACAATATTTTGCAAATATTGGTTTAGTAATTATGCCATTAGAATAAATTTCACTTGTTTCCTCTAACTTTTTGAAATGTGACTACAAGTAAATTTAGAGTTACATATGTAGCTCACGTTATATTTCTATGTAACAGCACTGCTTTTGAGAATTCCCCCTTTTCTGGTTCATTGGAATATTTTATATTTGCATCATCAGACTGTTTTAAGACCTTTTCAACCATCTTGATTTATCTTCACTTTTAAAGCCTTCATGGCTATTTTTTTCCTTTGAAATTATTGAGTTCTCTTTTCCAAGCACTAAGTTGTTCTCAAGTATGACAGACCTGAAGCCTGGAATTATTGTAGAAAATATTTTTAGCTTTATCCTCTGAGAACCTGATTAATTAGGTCATAGAGACCAGGCTTCTGTATTTTTAACACTCGCCCACAGACCAGGTATGTAGGGTATGTATAACATATAGTCCTACCGTGCCTTCCCTCAAATATCTCTGTTCATGTAGACTACATCATAGTTTTCCATCATCTCACACCATTTACTAAGCCTGGTATTCAGTATGAGGCTCTATTTATCACCCTATGCTACTGGATTTATGTTATTATCCATTGTTTGCACATTGGTGTATAGATTTTGGAGACTATGATGTTACTGACCCCCTACCTAGTGACTTTCTCATGTTGTCTACTGGATCTTCACCATCATTTTATGTTACACTGACATACTTCATAACAGCAGCCTTCAACTTGAAGCACACATAGGAGCAAATGAGCTTTTCCAAAGGATATTATATTAGAGTTGGGTATTGTAAATTATGCATTTAACAACGCTGTTTGTAAGTTTAGCTCCTAATAATGGCCTAACCATTCTTTTGGCTATTAATTTCCACTGGCCCCTCAATGTAGATAAAAATAATCATCGTCCATGGTTACATGAACTCATTAAACAAAAAGCACCATCATTTCAATAAGAGACAAATTCCCAATAAAATTTTACTTTTATGTTTGCTAATTATACTAATTTTAAATATATTTATGATTTGATTGATTAAAAATTTTAGTGATAATTCAATCCAGAAGAAACATTGCCATATTTAATGTCCCCATAAAATTTTTAAAAATTAAAAATTAAGTTTATATACATATTTTATTGAAGGCAATATGACAGGTTGATCAATACTTTAAACATAACAATATATTACATTAAAATCAAATTCTTTGGTGATGGGGAAATGAAAATATAAGTTCAGAGAAAAAAAGGAATGATATAAAATCCTGACTGCAAACGAAGAACTTGTTGGTCAAATTATTACGGTATTTAAATAGATTTCACTCCCATTAAATGTGTAGACACGATTCTATTTTTAAATGTCATTATTTAAAATAGACAAAAAATTTACATCCTTTGTAACCATTTATACTTATAATTTTAGATGTGACAAGAATGTGAAAGGCATGTGAATAATTTTACAACATCTTTTATGGGGTGCAGGAAAAACTGATGCTCTAGAGTAAAAATTGTCAAATTTTATCTGGGCATTTTTTTTTTCTCCAGCTTATCCTATTCAATATAAATTTCTCTTGAAGAAGTCAAATAATGTATAGTCCATATCTCATTAGTTGTGCGGCATAAATACATTCCTGACTTACCATACCCATGGTTTAGAAAATCATTCATATTCTTTGGTTATATATCTATGTTTTTGTGTGTGTGTGTGTGTGTGTGTGTGTGTGTGTGTGTGTGTAGAGGGAGAGGTCTATCTCTCCATCTCTTTACATAGGTGGATAGGTAGATAGATATAGATATAGATAAGAATGAATAGCTGGAGAGATGGAGGCTCTCTACCTACCCATCTCTCCAGCTACTCACTTTCCACATACTACTTTTCCTTCAAAATCTCAACCTTCAGAGGGAAAAACAATAAAAGCACTCTACCATCTCACAGTCCTACAAGGCTATAAATCCTTCAGTTTTGTCTTCAAGGTTTCATAGTCTTTCTAGAAGTTTCTTGTCTTCTCTGTGGTAATTTTCCATTCTCTGGTTCCTACCAGATGCAGCAGGATATTGTTTTATTTACAAAAGGTTCACCTTTACTTATGCAGGTGTGTTTATACATCTATGTACATGGAAATACACAATTTAATTTTCAAATTTATAAAATATCAAACTATGAGTATATAAAGACAATTAAGGAGTTTATATGTGCATATATGTATGTATGTATGAACATATATATATACACACATATATATATACATATTCAATATATTTTTCCCACATCATATTCCTCTACCCAGGAAATTATTTAAAAATTTTTCAATATACTTAAGTTCATACACATACACCTATATTTAGTCAAGGTATTTTTATACAACTGGGAGTATAGTATATATTCTGTTGATCTATCTTGTTATTCTAACTACAACAATGTACAAAGTACCATACTATATTTAACCATCCCTATTATGGCCATGTAGGAGGTTTACAATGGTCAGCCTCTCTCTTAGTCACAAACAATGTTGTGACAAACATTCTTGTGAATATATCTTTGTGCTCATGTTTAATTATTTCTCAAGAAGGGATTCCTATAAATGGGATTTCTTGATCAATGACTACACATTTTCACCTTTAATTGATATTGTCCTCAAAAAAAACTGTGCCATATTATGTTCAGATAACAATGAAAAAAAATTTCCCTACACCTTCAGCAAAAATGCATATAATAACTCTTAAAATGTGCCAACCAAATAGAGAAAGACTGAATTCTTGTAGACATTTTAATTTTCCATCTCTGACTTCTGATGCATTATTCTGTGAGAAGTGACATGCACTTATTTTGAGTTTCAGTAACACTGAGTTACTTTTCTTTCTCCTCTAGGCCATACTTATCTGTTCAGTATTATTTGGATATGATTTTTGATTCTCCTCTGACTTATAAAAAACATATTTTCTGGTTTTCTTTTTGAATCATTTCCACTTCTCTATTTTTGTCTTTATCTTTCTTGATCAGCAGTATAGAGAGGTCTTCCTCGGGCCTGCTCACTTTCACCGCAAGCAGCTGACTCGTTTAACATAAATAGCTCGATATTGCTTCTGGCAAGGACACAAACTGAGGGCACTCCCTGAAGGGCCAAAGGAATAATCACCTCACCTTCTATTCCTCTTGCTTTGGTTAGTTCTAATACTTTGTTATTAAGTGTTGGAAAAGTCATTTTCTTCTTTATATTAAGGTGGTGCTTTTGAAACTTTTCCAACAAATTGTTCCTATAAGCACAGAAGAGTGAACTTGCAAATAATGATTTGTTTTTCTTATTCCAAACCTCTAAGTAAAATTAAAGGTGCAGGAACATTTGTCAGTTCTTTTACTCTCTGACACAAAATATCTTGGGAAAGAAAAACTGTATTCAGTTGGATGAAGATCAAAATCATGATTAATTCAATTCAACTTTACAAAAATGTATATATTGCATGCTAAAGCTCAATTTAGCAATTACAGTTATTCTTCAGTATCCATGGGGGATTTATTCCAGGACCTTGCAGAGACCAAAATCCATAGGTTCTCAAGTCCCTTATATAAAATGGTATAGTATTTGCATGTATCCTGTGTATATCCTGTCATGTATATTAAAGCACATCTAGATTACTTACAATACCTAATACAATGTAAATATTATGTAAATAGTTGTTATACTGCATTGTCTAGGAAATAAGAAAAAATCTGTACATGCTCAGTACAGATGTAACTATTAATTAAAAAAATTTTTTGACCTTCTGCATGGTTTAATCCATGGATGTGGAACTCATGGATATGGAGGGCTGACTGTATATGGGAATTTTGGGGAAAGTTTTGACCTTTGACATCGTAGATTCCCTGAAAGGGCCTCAGGGACCTCCACTGGTCCATGAACCATATTTTGAGAACTTCTATTCTGGAACAATGGCTCTCCATCTGTCTGAATATGATGGGTAGTCTGAGCCTCAGACTCAGAAATTTTGATTGGGATAGGCCTGGCCATTGTTATTTTATAAAAATTCCCTAGGTTATTTTAATGTGCAGCTGGAGTTCAAAATCACTGTAGAACATTGCATAGTGTTTTTCATTATAGACACTCAAAGTATATTTTGGGATTGTACTGAAATATCTGCAAGTGCAAAAACATTTAAAATATAATACAATTATCACAATATTGGGCCATAATGTGTAGATTAGAGTTATTTTGTGTGGAGATTGAGCCAGAGCAATTTCAAGACCCTCTTGCTCAGAATTACTGACATCAGAATGGTATTTTGGAATTTCATTTGCATTAGGTATAGACCACTAGTTTATCTACCAATCTATCCATTCATCTATGTATCTATGTATCTATGTATTTATGTATCTATGAATGTATATATCTATCGTCTATCTTTCTATTTATCAATCTGTCATATCTATCATTGATCTATCAATTAATCATCTGTCTCAGTGTGTATGTATGCATGTATGTGTGTATGTGTATGTGTGTACATATGTATGCACATATACAGCTAATGGAATAGAATATTTAAATTTAATAGTGAAGTGCTTAGGCCGGGTGCGGTGGCTCACGCCTGTAATCCCAGCACTTTGGGAGGCCAAGACAGGCAGATCACAAGGTCAAGAGATCAAGATCATCCTGGCCAACATGGTGAAACCCCGTCTCTACTAAAAATACAAGAATTAGCTGGGCGTGGTGGCACATGCCTGTAATCCCAGCTACTCAGGGGGCTGAGGCAGGAGAATTGCTTCAACTCGGGAGGTGGAGGTTGCAGTGAGCCGAGATCGCGCCACTGCACTCCAGCCTGGGCAACAAAGTGAGACTCTGTCTCGGAAAAAAAAAAAAAAGCGAAGTGCTTATTCATATGTGTTTTCACATACATTTTAAAAAGAATCAATATTACAAATGCTTTACCTAACTGATTGTGAAATTCCCTCCTACATTTTCTGAGACTAACCCATTTCAGAGGATAAATCACTGAAAATAGAACATCAGAGAAGAGGAAGGAGAACAAATGCAGAAGGTTTAGAATTTACTGATTGTGTAATGGTTCTTCTAACTCTCGACTACAGGAAAAGGGGAGAATTGCTGTTGAGCCCTCCTGTTGTCATGTCTTCTATGCAAAACCTATTGAGCTGTGAGAATTTCAAGAGCAAAGTCAGAACCAGAGGTGGAATTCTTGAAGAGTGCACAATTAAGGTGCAAATTCTTATAGTTAATGCTTTTGCCTTGGTAGATGTGAAATCTAGGCAGTTTTCTAAAAATCTAAACAGTTTACATATTTGAAACCCTCATTGATAGATCTTAATGTTCTTATTTATTACATTGTTGGTAATTCTTTGGTTTTTAAAATAAAACATAGATCCTCTAACAGGTTCACTTAAAATAAGTTTCATATTAATGGAGACAAAGGGTGTTGAGCTCTGGTTTTTATTATTATTTTTGAATCAAAAGAAATTTAGAATGCATCCTAGCACTAAATATAAATGATATAACTATAACACATCTAGACAAAAGCATAGGAGAAAATCTTCATGACGTTGGGGTAGGCAAAATTTTCATAGAAGACAAAATGGCTAATAGCAAAACTTAAAAAAAATGATAAATTGGATCTTATTAAAATGAAAACACTGATTTTCAAAGACATTTGTAAGTAAAACAAAAAGTAAGCCATGAATTGGGAGGTAATTTTTAATAATCTGTGTACCTGACAAAGAATTTTATCCATAATATATAAACTCAGTCATAAGAAGAGAAACAACCCAATTAAAAATAAGCAGAAGATTTTAGCATATACTTCACAAAAGAAAATATATGAGCTGGGCATGGTGGTATGTACCTGTAATCCCAGTTACTCTGGAGACTGAAGCAGGAGGGTTGGTTGAGCCCTGGAGTTTCAGATCAGCCTGGGAAATATAGTGAGAACTCTCAAAAAATAAAAAGACATATGGAAGCTGGTAAGCACATACAAAGATGTGCAACATTATTAGTCATCAGGAAAATGTAATTTAGAACCATATGATAGATAACTATACACACACCAGAATGGCTACAATAAAAAAATAAGCAAGTGTTAGCAAGAATGCTAACTCTCATGTGTTGTTGATGGGAATGTAAAATACTTTATAAATACTCAAGTATTTATAAAGTGTATATTAAACAAATATACACTTACCATTAGATGCAGTCATTCCACTTCTAGTTATTTACCCAAGAGAAATGAAAGCATATGATGGCATACAAAGACTCATACATGAATATTCATATCAGCTTTATTTGTAATAGTCCAAAACTTGCAGTGACTCAACATCCAAGAACAGGTAAATGAATAAACAAAATATAATACCACTTATATAACTCATATAACAAAAGACTACTACTCACCAATAAAAATAAACTGATAAGAAGAACTGCATAGATAAATATAAAAAATTATGCTGAAGAATTTAAAGAAGCCAGATGACAAAAGAATATTCACTTTTGCTTTCACTTAAGTAAAATTCTACAACAGACAAAACTATAGTGATAAAAAGCAAAATAATGGTTGCCTGGGGCTGGGGAAAAGAGCAAGAGGCCAAGGGAACTTTTTAGGGTGATGGAAATGTTCTGTTACTTGATTATGACAATGGTCACACAGGGCTGAATTCATTTGTCAACATGGCATTAAACTTATACTTAAAATGAGTGTTTTTTATTGCATAGTATAGGTAATAATTGTTATAGAAGTTTGGAGATGAGAGAGGTCATTAAGGGCTGGCAGTGTAGAATGTAGAAATGTCAGTTCTGGCTGAACACTACGAAAAGCTACTGAAGGCAGTAGGATCACGCTGGCTTCAGAGTCAGATAATCCAGCTTTGAGGATGCTTCCTCTTATCTGAATTTTAGTACAGATTGGAACAGGCTGAAAGATCTTTCTTTGTATGATAAAGGTCAGAGAGTAATCAGGAACCAGATAAAAAGAGAACTCATTGTGTATAGTCAAAAGGCAACTTAAAAAATCTTTCTATTAAGTTGCAAACAGACTTACTGGATGCTCAAAGAATGTTTGGCACTAAGCTGCTTTGAAATGCTATCAGAGGCTTCTCAGTCTAAGAAAGGCTTCAGAGTAGATCTGAGGATTTCTTTCCCTTTGTCCAGAGAAAAGGCCAGAGATAGTCTCAAAGCCTAATGTTAAAGCTAATAGTGTATACTGCTGTTTTTACTTGACTTTACCCCAAAATGGTGTGTAACTTTCAATATAACTTACAGATATATATATTTTTTATTTTTATTGCATACTTTCTGTATTTAGAGCATAAGATGCTCAGATTATCTCAGTTCTCCACTGGAAAGCCACTTTTTGGTCTCTCTTATTTATTTAACTTTTTATTTTGAGACCATTGAGATACATATGCAATTACAAGAAATAATACAGAAAGATTCTGTATATCCATCACCCAGTTTCTCCCAATGCTAACATCATCTTGCATAACTATAGTATAATATCACAAATGGAAAATTGACATTGATTATGATCCATTTACCTTATTCAGATTTTACCGGTTTTACATGCATTCATTTGAGTGTGTATATATGTTTAATTCTATGCAATTTTATCACGTGTAGATTCATGTGACTACCAACAGAGTCAAGATACAGAACAGTCCCATCACCATAAGGGTCCCTTATGTTGCCCTTATAAAACTGCACTCTTCCGGCCCTCTCACCCTTACTGTATATACCCCCTGGAAACCACTAATGATTTTCCCACTTCTGTAATTTTATCATTTAATAAACATTGCAGAAGTAGAATCATAGAGTATATAACCTTTTGGAATTGGGGCTTTTGTTTTGTTTTTTGTTTTTTTCACTCAGCACAATTACCTGGAGATGCATCCAAGTTATAAGGTGTATGAATAGTTCATTCCTTTTTATTGCTGAGTTCTACTTCATGGTAGATATAGATGCACCATAGTTTGTTTAACCATTCACCCGTGGTAGGACATCTGAGACGGTTCCAATTTTTGGCTACTATGAAAAATGCTATTATGAACATTCATATATAGGTTTTAGTGTAAACATAAATTTTTATTTCTCTGGGATAAATGCTGATGAGTAGAACTGCTGGGATGTATGGTAACTCCATGCTTAGTTTTTAGAAAACCATGAAAAGGTTTCCTAGTGTGGCTGTACCTCTTTACATTTTTTACTAGCAATGCATGAGTGATTCGATTCCTTTATATCCTTGCCAATATTTGGTGGTGTTACTATTTTTTAAACATTTTAACCATTCTGATTGGTTGCTTAATTCACATTTCCCTAATGGTTTATGAAGTTGAAATCTTTTTACATGCATTTTTGCCATCTGTACATCCTCTTCAGTGACATGTTTGCTCATATCAATTTTCTGGTTGAATTATTTTGTTTTTACAACTGAGTATTGAAAATTCTTTATATATTCTAGATACTAGTCCTTTGTCAGTTATGTGGCTTGCAAATATTTTCTTTCAGTCTGTAGCTTATATTTTTTATCCTCTTAACAGCGCATTTTCCAGAACAGAAGTTTTTAATTTTAATGAGGTCTAATTTATCAACTTTTCCCTTTATGAATTATGCTTTTGATATCATTTAAGAATTATCTGCCTAGTCCTAGATCCTGAAGACTTTCTTCTATTTTTGTGAAATGTTTTATACTTTACATTTAAGTCTATTATCAATTTTGGATTAATTTTTGTATAAGATGTGAGGTTAAGGTTGATATTCTCTTTTTCTTTTTGCCTATGGGTGCTCACTGCTTCAGCACAACTAGTTGCAAGGCTATCCTTCCTTCACTGAATTACTTCTGCACTTTTGTCACAAATCGATTGGAAAACAATCAGTTGGAAATGTTTATATGGGTCTATTCCTGTGTTTTCTCTTCTGTTCCATTGATCTGAGTCCATGCCTTGGCAAATACCACAGTCTTGAGTACTGTTACTGTATTATAAAGCTTAATATCAGGTAGAGTGATTCCTTTCACTTTATTCTTCTTTTCAGATTATCTTAGATATTCTAAGGTTTGTGCTTTTCATATAAATTTTAGAATAGGCTAGCCAATGCCTACAAAAAACTTCCCTGAATTTTGATAAGAATTGTCTTATACCTACAGATTACTTTGAGGCAAATTGACATTTTTACTATGTTGAGTCTTCCAATTTGTGACTATAATATGTCTCTCTGTTTATTTGTCATCACTGATTTCTTTCATCAGCATTTGCAATTTTCAGCATCAGATAGTATACATTTTTTTGCCAAGTTTATACCTCAATATTTCATTTTCCTTGGGTTGATTGTAAATGTGTTTTAATTTTGGTTTTCATATGTTTATTGTTACTACAGTAATTCTCACATAATGCCATTGGTAGGTTCTTAGAAACTGTAATTTTAAGTGACATGATGTATGGCAGGTCCTGAAATAATGTAGTTTTGTTCAACATCATTTTGTTATAACTTTGATGATGAAAAATTGGGTTTAGTTTTATGTTGCTTTGCTTAAAGTCAGTTTCCAAGAACCTATTGATGATATTAAGAGACAGGACTTACTGTATATAGAAATGACATTGGTTTTCATCTCAATCTTATATCCTGTGATCTTGCTGAAATCACTTTTTAAGTTCTCGGAATTTTATTTTTGTATAATCCATGGGTTTACTAAATAGACAATCATGTCATCTGCACACAGGGACTATTTTAATTCTTCCTTTTGAAACTGTATACTTTTTATTTCTTTTCTTCTTCTGCTTCCCCCCAACCCCCATTTCAGTGGCTAGAACTCGTAGTGCTGTGTTGAATAGGAGTGGTGAGAACTGAATCTTTGCCTTGTTCCCTATCTTAGAGAAAAGCATTCTGTCTTTCAGCATTAAGAATGACAGCTGTAGGTTTTTAAAAATATGAACTTTATTTTTTACAGCAATTTTAGGCTCACAGAAGATTGAGTAGAAGGTACAGAAATTGCTCACACATCTCCTTTCCCCACACATGTATAGCTTCCCTCCTTAGCAACATTCACCACCAGATAATAATTGATGAAAATACTCAAGGTTTTTAAAGACACTCTTCATTAAGTTGAAGTAATTCCTATCTATTCCTAACTTGCTGAGAGTTTTTAATTACAAACGAATATTGGATTTTATCAAATGCTTTTTCTGCAGTAATTGATATAATCATCTTCTTTAGCCTGCCAATTCTTCCTCCTCATCCTGTTAATTTGGGGGCTTATGATGATGAGGCTTGCTATGAAAATTGAGTCTTGGTGGAAAGCCAGGTGTCAGTTATGAAGTATTATAAATGAAATTCAAAGGAATGGATTCATAATACATAGTACAGGAATTCCCTACTGTACATTAAAATTGAGTGGCAGTCAGTGGAATTAAGTATGAATTCTTAATAAAAAATAGTACAGAAAAGGATACATGTATGTTGCAATCTGGAGCAAAGAGGAATGTATTGCCTAATGAAAAACAAAACCACTATTTTCTAGGATTTACTGTGCCTTAAGCATAGTGACCTCATTTCAATAACGAGTACTGCATAATAATACTTCTTCAACTTTACAGGGACTTACAACCTATTCATTCTATCTCATTTTCACTATTTTTAACCTTCCACCCCTCTTATCCCTATTTTCCTTCCTATCCAGTTTTGATCATGGTCCATGTTTATAATTGCTCCCCTGCCAATATCCTTTATCTCCCTTGTCCCACTCTTCCCTGGTTGTAGTTGCTTGACCCTCAATTCTATTAAATCCAACTCTCCAACTACTCCAGGCCTGCACACACATGCAAAAATTGGCTCTAGAGAAAGTTCAAATTTGTGACTACTAATATAATATAAGCATTTAGGCCCAACAATCCTAAGGGCCAGCATTTTCATTATCTATGTTCTACTTACTTGTCCTCTTAGATTAGTATATCCTTTTCCTTTTTTCTTCAAACCTTTAACACCTTCTTCCTCATCTTCACTCAGCTGATTTTTGCTTCCCACTTTATTGAGAAAATAGAAACAATGGAAAAGAAAAGAATGTTCACAAACATCCACTACCACAGGTACCCACTTAACCATCTTCCTACTGGTTCCTACAGATGAATTGCCTGACCTCAAACAAAGACCCACACCTTTTCTTCTAGAACCCATCCCCTCTCACCCGTTACAGGACAAGATTCCAACAAATCCCTTTCTTTCTTGCATCATCAAGATTTTCCCCATGAGTAGATCGCTTCCATTAGCATATAAACATGCTATAAATAACTCTTCCCCCATCCAAAAATGATGTCCCATTCTCTACCACTCTTTAAAGAAAGGCCCCTGGAAATACTTGTCTGTACTCTCCACATACTACTGCTCTTTTTCCATTCACTCTTGAACCTTCTTCAGTTAGGCTTTTTCCTCCAACACTCCACTGAGACTGTTCATGTGAAGGTCACTAATGACTTGCACAATGCCAAAGATAATGATCACTTCTTGGACCACATATTCTTGACTACTTGCAATACTGACAGAAAAATCTTGATCTTCCCCTCAAATCTGCCCCTCCCTAAGCTTTTGCCATCTTAATAAATTGCGAAGTGGTTTCACCAATAACCAATCCCAAGAGAGGACTTCCACTCTGTGGAGGACAGAAGAGATCATCATCACTGTCAACCACAAGGAACAGGAGTATGAACACTTCTGTCCACTGCGTCCTCGGCTGCAGTGTTACCAATTCCCTGAGTCTATGAGACAGAACACACTCATGTGCAACACGTTACATGAAGCAAGTTAATTACTTACAGATAGGCAGCAAGAAACAAAACAAAAGAAGCCTGTGATCCATTGTGAGTAGGTTCCCCAAGGTTCGAGAAAGCTGCCTCGAGCAGATGGAGTCTTGATTGTGCCTGCTTCAGTTGCACCACAGCTGAGGAACCTGGAAAGGCAGCCCTCCCTCCACCACAGGGGCAGTGTGACTCAATGGATGAGCTTTGGAGGTAATCTTCCTTCTCAGGAGAGAGGAACAATCCCCGGGCTGTTCCGGGCAGTTCCTCTTTAACTTGAGATGTTACATTCCCTAGGAAGTACAGGAATAACATCCAGGCTGTTTCAGGCAGTTCTTCCTTATCTCAGGACATTGCATTCCCAGCACATTCTACAGTTATTCTTGGTAACTATAAACAAGAAAGGGGGAGAACTGGGTGGGTCCAGGGCCATTCAGGGAACTGTCCTGCGATAAATGTCAACTTCATCCATCTAGCTGCTCAAACATCCTGGTATCAACTTTGAGGTTTCTTACCTACACCCCATTTATAATCCTTCAGCAAAACTCTTATCACTTCTCACCACCCCTCTACTACCATCCTTATCCAAGCTACAATCATCTCTTGCATGGATTATTTCAATTACCCCCTTTTTTATCTTTCAGTGAATGTTCATTAAATCTACCAGAAGGACTTTTCTAAAACCTACAATAGGTCATGTCATTCCTCAGGTCAAAAGTTGACCATCCATCAACTTTCATGGCTCTTTCCAATTGAAAGTCAACTTTTATCAGTTGCTTTCCATCACTTAGTAGAAGTCTAAGTACTTACAATAGCCTACAAAACCTTACCCAATCTTGGCTCCCCATTATTTTTCCAACCCCACCTACTTTTCCTTTTTTCCTACTTTACTCCTCTCTGGCCACCCAGACCTGCTTGCCATATGTCAGACACCAGCAACATTCCTGTATCAATTCCTTTGCTTTTGTTGTTCCCTCTTCCCCAGATATCAACATACTTCACTTCCTACGGATCCTTGTTCAAATTTGAGGGCTTCCCTAACTATCATATTTAGCATTGTAATCCTTTCTTCCTGGGCCCAGCACTCCCTATCGCCCTATCTATTTTACTTCATTTTAAAAAAATTTGTCTGTCTCCCTTATTAGAATGCAAGTTCCACAAGATCAGGAATTTTAATCTGTTTGGTTTACTATGCCAAGAACAGTACCTTGCACACATTTGTTGCTTAATAAATATTTGTTGACTAAATGAATGAATGAATGAATAGCAGAGATGACAACCTTTGGACAAGTTTCCAAAGAGAAGCCTTGTGGTCTAATACTTGCATTAGTTACCATGTTGAAAAGAGATTGCTGTAAATTGGTACAGCCCCTTCCTGTGGTACACAGAATATCTAAGGAGAGCTGCAGTCCTTTGAGAGATGTGAAGATCCTGGGCCAGAAGAACAGACCCAGGCTCTCATCAGCACAGAGATGAAGCTTACTGAGAATGGCTCCCCTGGATGAAAGCAAATAGCACTCATACCAGCTATGCCTGAACATGGCACCATGTGAAATGACCAACAACTGTGGTATGCAGTTCTAGTTCCAATAGTTTTTTATTGTGGGGATCTCAGAGGGAATTATGACATTGGGAGTCATTTTCATGAGGCCACAAATAGTGCTGCCAAGTGGCTTAATTTTTTTTATCATCTTTGTTGTAATTGTTGTCATCTTTATGATTATCCTTTCATAATTATTGGAGTGATTATGAGGAGAAAAGCACCAGGCTATCAAATACAGGTTGAACATCCTTAATCCAAAAATCTGAAATCCGATGCTCCAAAATCCAAAACTATTTCAATGCCAACATGATGCACTCCAGGTAACAAGTGGAAAATTCCACACCTGACTTTAGGTAATGGGTTACAGTCAAACAGTCAAAACTTTGTTTTATGCAGAAAACTATTAAAAATATTATATTAACTTCAGGCTATGGTGTTTAAAGGGCATATAAAACATAAATGAATTTTGTGTTTAGACTTGGGTCCTACCCCTAAGATATCTCACTATGTATATGCAAATATTCCAAAATCTGAAATCCAAAACACTTCTTGACCGAAACATTTAGAATAAGTGATTTTTGATATTTCCCCAGTTTCTGTGAGTTAGATTCAGGCAAGAGAGCTAAAATATCTCTCCCAATATAACTTGGGTCATTGTTTCTCAGATGCTTTAGATGGATGAATATTGCTGGAGATTTTAGAAAATCTGGTGGTTTCTATCTTCTTTCTATCTCCCCTTTTATTACTAAAGAATGGTAGTCAAGGTAATTTGAATTTAGATCTTCTGAAGTTCCTTCTGTTTTAATAACTTCACACATTCCTGACAAGTGCTGTTTAGAGTGGCAGACTGACTTAATGCAGAGGAAGATGGTTTAGAAAATAAAAAAGTTTAAAAAGGGGAACGTTTACATCCTGATTTTCTTTCATGTTTCAAGTGAGGAGTTTGAATACTTTAGATTATAGGAGCAAGAAAAATTGCTGGAGGTCCACTTCTATTTAATAAATTTTAAGAACAGTTTAAATCGTTGGTCCAAAGAAGGGGAAAATAGTGATAAAGAGGAAAAGGGAGGAGAGACAGCTGGGTAGAAGATGAGGGTGCAGAAGGGTAAATGTATAGTTACTCTTTTCTCGTCTCACCAGATGCTACTTAACCTATTTGTCATGGGGATAAGCAGGATGAGGCAAATTACTTTATGTTCAGAATAGGTTCTTCCAGTAGGGTGAATGCAGCTTCCAAAAATAAAGGAGAGTAGGAAGGAAGGTAAGAAGAAAAGGAAAGAAAATAAAAGATAAAAGTAGTGCAGAAGGTATTCTCAAAGTATCTTTTGCTGTGTTTAAAATGGGTACACAAGCTACGTGAAGGGAAAATGTGAATAGGCAAAGCTGGTGCCTACAGGATGCCAACAGAGTAGACAAACCCCAAACAGTAAAACCTGTTCTGAAAAAACTGGTTGGTTGACGTTATGTAATTAGTTCATCTTCTTTTCCATTTTATTGATGCTGTCATTAATTTCCCATTAATGTCCCTTTCTTGGCTTATATAACTTTAGAGCTGCACAGTGAGAGCCTAAGAAAAGAATTAATAAGAATAAAGTTGGTTTTGTTTTATTTTTTCATTTTCAAACTTACAGAAAATTTACATGAATGAATTTAATAAATTTGCATGAACAGTATGGTGGACTCCTGAATATACTTCTCCCAGAGACCCGATTCAAGTTTTGCCAGTTGTTCTCATGTCTTTATAGTAAAAAGGTCCAGTTCAGGAGAAGACGTTACACTCCATTGTCTGCCATGTCTCTCTATCTTCTTTTAGTCTGAATGAGTTCTGCAATCTCTACTTGACTTTCATGGCCGTGACATTTTCGAAGGTCAGTTATTCAATAGAAGTTCTCCAAATTTCTGTTGTCCGATGTTTCCTCTTGATTATAACCAGGTTATAAATTTTAGAGAAGTGATGTTGTGTTTTTCTCATTGCATTTGATTAGGTGACATATGATACTGATTTTTCCAATTACTGGGAGTGTTAACTTTGATCACTTCATCAGATAGTGTCTGTTAGGTTTCTCCACTATAATGTTAACTTTTTCTCCCTTTGTAATTAAACATTTTGTAGAAAGATACTTTGAAACTCTGTAAAATTCTGTTTCTCATCTCACTTTCATCCACTAATTTTAGCATTTATTGATGTCTTGCTTGAATTCCTTTTGTATTTATTACTTGGCATTCTAATTTAAGAAGTAATCTCTTACCCAATCTCTTACCCATTTATTTTCTTCCCATTTATCTATTTACTTATTATATAATTGTGGATTCATGGGTTCCTCTTTATGCAGTGGATTATAATCCACTACTCTCATTACTTATTTTTATGCTTAAGTTGCTCCAGATTTGGTCAGTAGGAGCTCCTTCAAGGTGGCTCCTGGATCCTTTGGTCATGTTCTCATTGTTTTTCTGAGAACTTTCTTACCTTCTGTCCCAACATGTTTAAAGCTCCTTATTCTTCCCCTGTTCTGCTTTTAGAGTCTCAATAAACTCTTGTTTCTTATAGTGGAAAGCATTTAGAAATCAAGCCTGGGCATTAAATTTGCTCACTGCTGCTCAGGCATTGTTGCTCCCAGGTCCCTTCAATGGATACATACAGACACACCCTTAAATCCATGTTTATTTACATGTCATATATATTTATATATCCACTCTTCCAATTCCAATCTAATAACACATCATTCATCTCAACTTTTCCTCTTTCCATGTTTGTACCTTCTCCAGCATTAGGAAAGTGGACTCCCTGTGTGGAGCCAAGCATCTGATTCTACCAGGCCTCTGCCCTGCTCAGCAGCCCTCCCTCTATCGACCCTGACTCCCATCAAACTGCCTTCATGCCCACTCCAGCTCCCGCTTTGTGTGGACCCTGACACTCACCAACACCCTTTCAATGGAAAGAAAGAGAGGCAAGCACTGGCCTCATTTTCTAACTGACCTTTCTGCATTGGCTGGCTATTTAGGCATCATGTAAACATAGTAGTGAATTGGTAACAGTGTTCTTAGAACAGCAGAGTTATAGCATGTGAGTATTTTATTTATTCACATTCAAATACTGAAAATATTGTAAGATGGCACATACTTTCTATGCACATCTATATATGCACGTTGCTGTATAGGAAGGGATCCACAAAATCATGGTTTACTGCAATGTGTGCACAGTTTAGGAATTTTTTTCAAGTGCAAAATTGACATTAGGTGCTTCTTACCTTATATGCTGATTTCAAAATCTAACTCTTCTATCAAGTAGGACTCTATTATATAGCCTAAATTGTTTCAACATCTACTCAAATTCTTTCTCCAGGAGAACCATCATTTGGTTTCCAAAAAGGAAGCTGAGAGGATCACACACTGATTCTAGAACATATTACTTATTCAGGAAAAATGATAGTTTTTTTTGGTAGGTAATCCTCTAAAATGTAGATTAATGCTCTGGTGATAAGTTTCTAGGCTAGAGCTAGGGAAAAGTAGGGTCTTGACTGTGGGACCAACTCCAATAGAGTGGCTCACTGGGAGCAACTGGACACAGGAGCAACAATGCCTGAGCAGCAGTGAGCAAATTTAATGCCCAGTCTTGATTTATAAATGCATTTTTCCACTATAAGAAACAAGAGTTTCTTGAGACTCTAAAAGTAGAACAGGGGAGGAATAGAGTCAAAGGAGGCCAAGCTGAAGAGCACCCTTATCAGGCATACAGCCAAAAAGAGTGCTGGGCAGGGAAGAGGACATAAGCTTTAAACGAAAGAAGGGAGTAGTAAGGGCCAAGAAGCTGATGATAAATACTACCAAATGGAGCCTTCGTTCATTCGAAATACGCGTATGAAGGACAGTATGTCCCAGAATCTTTGCTTGCTCTGTGGATACAGAAACGAATATATGTGTTTCCTGCCCTGAAGAAACTTTCATTGTAGTAGAAAGGAATCATGCCAATAGTTACAAGATATCTCAAGAGTCTTGCTACAGTCTTTAGATTTGTGAATTTTGACAGTCGTTGGTAAATTACTTTCCACAAGGCTTACACCAAGTTATAGACTTGGAAGCCATTTCTAGATACTACTTTTAACACCCTTTCACACAGTATTTTATGTATTTGAAATGCACAGTTTAAGAAAGATTTAGATTAAAATTTTAGATATTTCCCCCCTTTCTTTCCTTTTCTTGAGATGTTAAGTAAGTATGAAGGAAGTAGATAATGATTTTCTGAGAAAAAGTCAAAGTGCTTACCAGTTGTATTTTCCCAGATCTTGATGGTACTGGACTGGACTCCAAAGGGTACAGAAAATTATCTTTCAGTTAAAGCACTAACTTTGGTTTAGTGTTCATTAACTCTACAATTTTAGACTAGCTTTTGAGTAAATGAACGTTATTCAGCTTAGTGTAAAGTTGTCTGGACTTTACAAAACCAGGCAGTCATAACAAACTTTTCTGCAGGCAGTTAATGTGGCTGGCAGAGACCTATTTTGAGGATTTAAAGAAATGATAGATTACTCTTAGTGATTATAAATTAATAAGCAATGCTATCTGTGATATTTACCTACTGCAGAATTTTGGCTTTTGAAAATGGAATTTGGCTCCTTTCCCTTTACTTTTAGATATTTATTGTTCATTAGTGAGCTCTCTTTTATAGCTGCTAGTGGACCTTCTTTTGCTGCTGACATGCTTTCAGTTCCATAGAGTTTGTGGGCAAAATGGTATTAGAAAAGCAAGTAAATCATCCTGATGTTCTATATATTACCTTGGCAAATAATTCTTTGGGCAAGAGCTCTAGACTAATAAATGAGAACATGTGGATAATTTAGAATTGTTTCTTTTTTAGAATCAATAGCCTGCGCATTGAAAAATTCAAGGTGCTTTTCCATGGCATTATTGTTTGAATTAATTTTTTACAAAACAATTTCAGTTCACTTGGAACTGGCTCTGTGTCTCTTCAATTTGTACTCCGAGAAAGAACTGAAGAACACTGAACTTTGGAAAAACTTTAATAAAGTCAGTTCACAATGGAACACCAGAAGATTAAGTTCCTCAGGCTTAATTCTTTTAGAATTGTGGGAACAGACAGGAGGTGAAGATCAGCAGCTGTCCATCCATCTGCAGAGCAGAAGCTCCCCTCTCAGGTTGGCAGTAGCAGGCAAAGGCTGGTGAAATGAGACTGGGGTCAAGACTACAATTTGTTCTCTTGTTTTAATGCAATTTCAACTAGCTAATATGTACAAGGCGTTTCAGGAGCATTAACATTTTGAGCCTTAGGCAATCAGATCTGAAGGCTCATTCTATTTGATTCATAATGTGGATTATATTTTATAAGGTTGCTAAGACTTCATTATTTGCACATCCTAGAGGGTATAGCTCCTGCTCTGAACATTTAAAAGGAAACTGCTATAGAACATTGAACATTAAACAGAAAGCTACTATAGGTAAATCTCATAGAAATAAAAAAATTCTATAATCATAGTGTTAAAATTAAATGTTTGGATGATTATCACATCAGCAGTTTAATTTGACTATCTTGGTAACCACTGAAAATGAAGGAGTGGCACAAAGAGCCATCGGTGCATTTTATAACACTGCAGGTTAGCATAATGATAACACTTTTATTCAGACCATATAGAAACATGAACATTCGTCTCTCATCTACTTGCAACTATATCTTTACAGATAGATATAAAGACATACATACACCCAAATAAGACACAATTATCACAGAATGTGTTGTAAACATTAATGTTAACTTGTGGACATACCTTGATTTGAAACAAATCCTTTACTTTAAATAGCTTTGATTTTCTGTCTAGAAGATGAAAGAGAACATTAATAGGCATCACTCATGAAGTTTACCTAGTTGGATGTTAGCGCTTCTAAAAATGAATCAATATTCATTACTTTTCCACATTGAAAGATTAAAGGAATAAATAATTTTTTGAAACTGAAACTGAAATTCTCAGAAATGTCAAGAAAATCTTTAGTGCAGTCTCATTTTAAGAAAAATTGAAGACAGATCATAAAAACCATTTGATATTAAAAAGGCTATTGTTATATAATGTAACCCAATTAATTAGGATCTGCTTAATTTGAAATATGTAACAGAGTAAAGGTAAAATGTGTTTTGCTTCTTGTAACTTGTTTAAAAAACCCCATATAGTTCATAAAAATAAAAATGAGAGGAGGATAAAATTTATCCCAGGAATTGTGTGCTGAAGTATCACCTATTTGTACATAGTTCAGTCCCCATTGCCCCCAAAACTGTATGTGTTCAAAGGTTTTCTGGAGGGTCTTATGCAGAAGTTTGTTCAACTTAAACTGAAGGAAGACATACTCTCACTATCAAAGCTAAAGTTGAAGCATGGGGGTCGGGGAATGGTCAAAACTTTTTCATGGTCCCCAGGTTAAAAAAAAAAGCCCTTTCTCTAGTGTGTGTGCATGTTTTGTTTTGTTTTGTTTTGTTTTGTTTGTTTTTTGGTTCAACTCTAAAAACAGGACTTGTTCAGTGACAGCCACATAAAGGTTAAATGGAGGATTATAGATTAAATGTTACCATTCTAGTGCATCTTTTAATTTGCTCCTATACCGAATCCATAGGAAACTGGATATATGTCAGAATGTCATGGACAGATTGATGTATCAATGGGTATAGCAATTAAAATGCATTTCCTGAATTGGAAAGTGAAATACATTGCTTTTAGACACAAAGCACAGGATTCACTCATTAAGAATAACTAGGGAGTTAAATTCTAGGGTTTCTGCAGTCTTACTCATGGTATTTGAACTGCCTTTGTTCTATAATCAGATTTTAGCAAGCCTATAAGAATACTTAAAACTTTTTTGTTGTTGGTGGTGTGCTTCCAGCATAGCTAATGGATAGCTTATGACATTCAGGTTATAGGTCAAATCTGAGGTGTTATTGCATATCCGGGGAAAATTACTTTTTGAGTAACATATAGTACAACCTTCCACTCTTAATAGGGCAGGTGGAGTTCAGATACAAACACTTACACATTCAAAGTGACCAGATTACATGATTTCTACTTGTTCTGAAATGACTCCATAAATGAAATTTAAAAATTTATTTCTCCACCACAACACACAAAAAATGTAGCAATAAATTCTAACATGTTCAGGTGAAACCATTCCTTTTCACTTGGCTATTCAAAAGATTATTATAACATCTCTAATACATGAAGAATGTTTGGGAACCTGTAACACATTTCTTGTGTGTCTCAATTAAAAAAGACATTTCAACGCACTATACTGACTTTTCCTTATTCCCTTGTAACTGCAACATAATTAAAAAATAAACCGAGTAAGGTAACTCAATGCAAATTCAATCTGATGTTAGAAGTAAGGTGCGTATGAGACTAAATCAGATATGGGAGCTTTTTCTATAACAGGACTAAGCAGTATTTCAAATCACCTAGAATCAATTATCATGGGACATTGTTGTAGAAATGATACTAAGTTAAAAAACATTTTTCTTATGAAAAAATCACAAGTCAGAGCTTGCCACTTATGTTATGCAAGATAAGTTTAGTGATGATCTTGTAAATGAATGTCGATTTTTGTGTAGACTCCAATATTTCTAATCTATGAGAAACTGTTCTGGGGTCAAAAATGGCCAACTTCAGAATCTTCTTGTGAAGTGGTTGCTTCTCTGAGAAAACAAACAAAATTGCCTCATATGTGAATTATCACATTTCTTTGTAAGTCTAGCTTTAATACAAGCTGAGTTAAAAACCAAAAAACCCTCCAGACCCTATATATGTATTATTACTGGCTGACCCACAAGGTGGCACTAAAGAGAAAAGTGACAAAAGTGAAGATCACAGGCAAGTTAGATATTAAATCAATTCTATTTCATAAAATGATACCAAATTTTAATATGCCAATAACTCAAAACAGTTATCTTTAGGTTCATTGTTTTTTTTTTTTTAGTAGAGACTGTTCTAGAGCCAAAAGTTTCATTCAATCAAGCAGCTGGTTATTTTCAAAAGTTAATAATTGAATTTTTTGTGTAGTTATTTTGTGGGAAAGTTATTTCTCTTTCTAGATACAGACTCCATGATTATTATTTGATTATAAACTCTGACTGTTTCTCTTTTATCTTTTGTATAGTGCCTAGTGCTTAATGTTGTTAATACAAATGTAAAAAAAAAAAGACCCAACATATTTAACTTTATAATACAAAGCATACTAACATATTTAGATTTTAATATTTGTAATTATAGCATACAAATAAAATTTTTAATGATCAAGAAAAAGCCATTTTAGCCAAAGTCTAATTGTTTGAACTTCAAGAATAATTCTTGGATCCCCAAATATATTTTTCACCTAACTTTCAAGGCACTTGGAGAGTAACTTCTGAGCCTGTATAGGGATGTGAATGGGACAATACTCTCAGAAAAACATGTACAGAGAAAGAAAAAATGGTATGTTGGTGTAGCCTTGGTGTGTAACCCTGAAATTAAAGAGGTATGGAGGATTCTTATAGTGTCATGTGGTGGAAGAAACTGGTAATTTTCTAGCAAACGTCTCTGTATATAAGCAAGGAAAAGGCATGGACCCCACCCCCCCAGAAAAAAAGAGCTATTTTTCAGTTCACGATTAAGAAAATATATTATTTATGTACGGATCTAGTACCTGAAGAAAAAAATCAGAATACATCTTTTTCCATAGTTTGAAAGTAGGAATTCAGTGAGGTTTTAAAATAATTATAATTATTGTTGTATATTTGTTATATATACACATATTGTGATCTAGTCTCTAACAGAAGGTGTGTTTCTCATGTCTACATGACTGTATCTTTGACCAGAATCCTCACTTAGCAAAACTATATATATTTTATATTATGTTACATATCATTAAAAATAAGAAAACACTGTAGTTCAAAATTAGCTTTTAAAATTTACATACAGCGATATGACCTCAATACTAGTGATATTTCATTATCTAAAAGAAAAATTTTCACCATATTTCTTCCAATGTCTCTTCATCAGCCCATTTATAATAATCACTTGTTACTCAGATTCAAGAAAATACTGTAATTACCTAATTTAAACAGCTATATTGATAAACATTTATGTATTAAGCAGAATCTATCTGTAGTAAGTGAAGTTTTTAAGTGATAAACAATATTTTATTATTAAATGAAAGTGGGGAATAAATGATTGGAAGACAGAAAAACATATGGACTAGAAGATACATGTGGATGAAATAAAGCAGGATATTTTATGTCTTTATGTGACTTTAATATTTATCTATTGCGCCTTTGAAGCAGATATTTTTCATGGTTTGAGAGGTGAGGCACCATTCAAATTATGTAAATTTGCGCTGTCAAATAAGCCTGGGTTAAATATATATTTTTGGATGCATTGAAGAGGTAAGATTCCTAAAGCATGTAAACTGCTTATTCTGCAGTATGAAAATAAGCTATAGTCAACTCTTTCAATTACTTAGTTCTCAATCCAGGAGTAATAATGTTGTCAGGTTTTCTTTTTATCATTATCTTACAAAATTATAATTATTTCTTTGTTCAGGGTCATACTAGATTATTCTCTATTCATTTATTAACAAACATGTAGCACTTACCATGTGCAAGGCACTGTCCTCTCCAAGGAGAGTATAGACCAGGCATGTTTGCTTCAGTGCTATATCCCTAGCACAGTGCCTGGCACTGACTTCATAATTTATGTAGCAAGTATTCATTATGCAATTGGATAGTTTATATTTGGCTTACCTTTCAGGAAGTAGTATGACATAAAGGTTAAGTATAAAGGTGATGAAATGACCTGCGTGGCTTTGAATTCCAGCTCTGCCATCTACTAATTAAATGACTCTGGCCAAGATATTTAATCTTTTTCAGCCTCAGTTTCTCGATTTGTCAAGTGGAGGAAATAATAGCATTGACCTGAAGGTGGTGATTTTCATGATTACATACGACAACATAAAATGCTTAGACAAATACTTGGCACAAGTTAAGCCCTTGAAAAATCTTAGCTATTATTATTATTTTCATTAATTCTTCCTGCCATATTTATCTGGAAACATGGATTTGAGCAATTTAAGTTCATGGTAACAATTATAGGAGTATATTCACTATTTCCATTTCTTGAGTGACTAGACAAATTAACTAGTTTAATGGAAACATTTCTGGAACAATAGTTAATTTCTATTGTTTGTAGACTTTGGTCTATATTATGTTTGCAGGTTCCATGAATAAATTGTAAACATTTCCATGATCTATACTTTGACTTTTTATAGAGCTTTCTTATAGAAGTCATAAACCAAAGAGCCTAGAGTGAACGCTAAAGAGTTTTAACCTAGCATGAGAACCCCTCAAATAAAGATATAACTTTCTTGAGATACTAATTCTCTCTTTGGATATAACATGTAATGCTAAAATTGGAAATGACACTTGAATTATTTGGTCATTCTTTTCCTTACATTTGCTCTCTAGAGATATCCATTTTATGCTGTGAGGCTTGTTCTAGCTTGGTATAAACATAATCATGAGACTTTTCTGGGACTAAAAACACATAGTATTATATTAATAGGTTAGGAAATATTTCTATTAAAAACAACTTCAAGTATGAGGCTGCAATGAGCTCTTATCACACCATTGCACTCCAGCCTGGGCGACAGAGTGAGACCTAATCTCTAAAAAAATATATATAATAAAAAGTAAAAATAAAAAATGAAAAAAGATAAAAACAAATTCATGGTTTCACAGGTTTTTATGAGGTAAAAAGATATAATCAAATTTAGATGTAAATTCCATTTAGATTAATCCTTTTAAATACACAAGTCAGACAACTAACAGTTAAATGAAGGTGTTAATTTTTGTGGACAAACTACAGAAATCGTGAAATTTCACCATCTCAATTATAGCTGATTTTAAATAATTCTTTCCTCATCTTCAAGATCTTGAGGAATGTTCTGTCTGGAAGGGTAGTTCTTATATGAAACCCCACAACAACATCAACAGATCAGTGGGTGAAATGTTATAAAATTTTGAAAGTCTGCAATATAAAAATATTAATAAACTTTGCAGTAATGTTAATTTCTCCAAATTAAAAATTTCATCAAATGATCAGTTTCAAATTTCAAACTGCTGTTTTGCTATTGCCACATGGCGGCACCACTTCAGCTGCTAAACAGAAACTTCACCATTCTTTTTTCATATTGGTCTCCAGTTGAGGGAGGTCTTCAGAAACATATCCCTCTCATACGATACCTCAGTCTAGTTTTGACTGCCAGAGTAGTAAGATTTGTTTGTTTCCCCCTGTTCTTTTTCTACTACAGTGTGCTTTTATAAAATTTACCCATTATAGTTTTTAACTGAATTATTTTTTGCTTCTCATGAAGAAGATTAATTAAATATTTCTTGAGAACATAAAGAGGGTAGTATGTTAGCTTCTGTACTGTATATTTTTCACAGAAGTCCAGAGCTGAAGATACCCCCAAATCTAACTCCTTTACACTAACATATTGAGAAATTGAGTCCATTAAGTACTGGGTTAGGACAATAGAGGAAGATGAAGGTGATCAGGATCTAGTTCTTTCTCCCGAGCCAAGCTGTTTCTGGACATGAGGTTTTACTCACATGTGAAGAGACTGAGTACCCGAGGACACCTAACTATGTGCTTCTATATACAAACCAGTGTGAAAAGAAACAACAAAAGCAGTTAAATTGTAAACAATCAAATAGTAAGACCCTGGAGCCAATACATTCACTGAAGATAGTTCATTTTGATCATTTCAGGACCAAGATGTAGATTTTATTAAAAACAACTTCTGTTTGGCCTCATGTATATTAAATATTCAGACAATTTTTACTTTTACAAGCCCCTGAATCAAATATGGCCACATCATGACTTTAGTGATATTTATTAGCTAAATAAAGTAATCATAAAATTCTCCTAACAAATAAACATGTTTCTGAGAGAAACATCAGGTACTTTGGGAAGTTTAATTTCCTTGTTTACAGCACCGCATGGCCCCAGTAGTGGTAAAATCAAACCTATCTTGAATCCAGTGACCTATAACACTGAAAGCAACTTTAAAAAGGAATATTAGTAAACTATGTCTTTAATATTTTTGTGAGGTACGAACTCTGAAATTTCAACCCCCCACTCTTGCTTTGAAGGTAGAATGAACATTGTCTAGAAAAAATAATATTTAAAAATTATTTTACTAAAGTGCTTGCTTCTTTGGGAAAGCGTGCTATATACTTTCAGAAATTAAAAAAAGAAAACTCACTGAAAACCTTTGTAACACTGATATGAAAGGAAGAAATATTTACCTACTTGATCTTGATAGTAAGTTTTATTATGCAAAGTTACATTTAAGGGGAATCCATGAGCTAGTAAGTTGTGTCCATTCTATATTAATAATCTTATGTCCACTCCACTTGGGTCTGAAAAAATAATCCATTTACTAATTTAATCACAGTTAGTAGAGACTTTATTAATTGGTAAATGTATTATTTAATTCTGAAATATTTGAGACTTTCCTTGTAGTAATTTTCAGAAGTACATAAACACATTAATGAAATACAAAGAAGAACAGATGGAGGTAAAGAGAGGAAAGAGATAACAGACTGAGAACCGTGAGTGAGGGAAAGGGGAAAGATGAAGAGAACTGGGTTAAAGGGTACAAACACACAGCAAGACAGAAGGAATCTAGCTGTTCACTGTTTGAGAGCACAGTAGGGTGACTATACCTTGCAAAAATGTATTGTACTCAGGTGATGGACACCTTAAATACCCTGATTTGATCACTACATATTATGTGCATGTAACAAAATTTCTCATGTATCCCACAAATTTGTACACACTTAAAAAAAAAGACAAACAGAAAAAGCCTTCTTTGAATCTTTTCTTGACTAATGTTTTAGAAAGAGAAAGTCTTAAAGATCCCTTAGTGGGTAACCTCTTCCTTTAGGCAGTGGGTCTTAGACTCCCTGGGATGATTCCAGAAGCCTCTGATAATCAAATGTACTCACTCCATGGATATTGGATCAGTAATACTAAATTACCAGTTTAAAACCCTAAAGTCAGAGAAGTCTGGTGACCTGCTGAGGATCGCAGGGCTCCTCTTACTTGCTTGCACTATAGTTCCTGATTCTGTGAAAACAAACCAATGAACCCCAACTCCTCAACTCTTAAAATGCATACAGCCAGATACATATGGACAGCAAGAGTACAGACATTTAAAAACAGAGCAGAAAAAAGTAACTTGAACAGAATGTGGCATTTCCCTTGGTCTGTTGCTAACGGCCCACATACAACATGCTTAAAAAATCCCACCCTGGCACTTATTTTCATCATCATTTAAAAATGATTCAAATGGACATTTAGAATGCATGGCATTGAGCATGTATCCCATCTGGGGATAAATGAAAAAGGGCTTCCTTGAGCAGGGCTGTGTTTTTAGTGGTTATCAAGCTAAGATTAATGTGTAATTGGTCTCTTCTCTTTGGTCATGCTTTTAAAGCCAAACACAATATTTTAATTGTCTATTTTCAGTACTCCAAAGCCAGAAGCATTAACCAGTTCTTTTTGTAAGAAAATAGCTATGGACATGATTTGTAAAATGCCTTCAAGATTTGAAGACATGAAAGAAACATGTAAAAAGGAATTACCTAATTTTCTTTCTATTATTCACTTTTTAAATTAACCCAGAAGCCAATCACACTTTGTTTTACTAAACACTGGAGACTCCTGCTTCCTAGATGTCACCTTTGGGGTGGCTGTTTTCTGAATATTGTTCCAATTAGAGTTCTTCGCACAAATTCTGAAGGTTGGATATCCCACATACTTATACATACTCTGCAGTATAATTTTAAACTCCAATATACTCAGACAAGAGTCCATAACCAGCCAATGGGCTATGAACCTGTTTTGATGCTGCCTGCTGTCAGCAAACTGTCTATTGATAACTATCCTAACAAAGTTTAAACAATGTTCATGGTAACACTGGAAAGCTGCAAGAAAGTAATTATGGCTAGGTTAAATGAAAAACTGACCAATCATGGAATGTATTCGTTCACCGTTCTATTAAGCCCAGCTTTTCTCAGTCTCAGGGTTTTGGTCCTGAATGTTACACTGTAGGCATTGTGTGTTAATCGTTTCCCCAATCTAAAGATGGGAATTATCCTATGGGGAAAACATCACCTTGCTTTGGCCTTTACTTCCGGAGGATTTTAATGCTTCATTGCTAACATTATTTTAGTACTGCACACCTGGACACATCGCACAGTATAATGTAATATATGTAGTCAGGTTTTGGAGAATTTATTTCAATTTACATACAATCCTCCAAATCCTCTGGCGAGCTTGATGTGAAATCTGACACAGCCACATCTCCCTAGCAGGATCTTCTTTTGCTCTCTATGTTAATAGCCAAAGGCTCCAAGGATCTCTCCCTGGAGCGCGGTGGGGCTAAGGAGTCAGGAAGAGGGGTGACTGCGGGGCTTGTTGCGCTGAAGATTTACAATGTACTTCTTGCAGGCGGCTCAGCAACCCCCTCTGTGGCTGTGGGTGTCTGGTGTGACAGAGCGGAGAAAAGCTCTCTAATCTCCCAGTGCCTGCCTCTGCCGCTCAGCCGCTCCCCTCCCTCCCGCCTTTCCTGCCTCCTCGCGCGCTCCCTCTCCTTTGCCTTTCTCGGGGAGTTTCAGTCCCTCAATGCAGCTGGAGTAGCCCTGGCAATCTAAACCCGAAGCCTGTGTATATACACACACGCACACACGCGCACACACATGCACACGCGCTCGGACATACGCACTTCGGCTCTCCCCCTGGGGATATAGAGCAAACCCAGAGCTTCATCTACCTGAAGGGGATGGCCCGGCCGGACACTTCTTTCTCACTTGTCATCTCCGGAGGGCAGAGCAAGACTGGAATGAGGGAGGCTCGCTGTCGGGTCTGCAACCTCCTGCCGTTTGCCGCCACCGCCGCTTAAAGTGCCCAGGGTGGAGAAGGCTTTTCCAGGACGGATCTCCGTCGTAGCTTCGCGGCCCTAGGACTTCCTCCTGCTGGTTCACTCTAGTCTCTCCCACCTCGGCCATCCTTTTCTCTCCAGCTGCAGGGTGTATGGCTCGGGTGCCTCCCGTGCTGTGGCCGCCGTCACTGCTGCTGCGAGCACATTCCACCCAGAGGACCGAACGCCGCCGCTGGAGTGGGGGGGGAAAGCGAAAGCCCTAACTTCCCTCTCTACACCCTCGCTCTTCCCACCGCTCCCGTCCTTCTCCCTAGCCGAGAACCGGTTGGAAGGCTCCCGCGGAAAGCGAGGCGAGAGCGCGGCGCAGGGGAGGGAGAGCCGGGAGCCGCAGGCGCGCAGGGGCGGGGGCAGCATGTGCCCCGGCACCGGGTGCTCGTCCGAGAAGTAGCGCGCGCTGGGCAAGCAAGACGCTTTCCAAGTTGGGCGCGTCCCAGAGCTCACAGCCCGGTGTCCAGAGTGAGGCGGGGCTGATGGGGGTCGCGGAAGCTGCCGTCGCTTGTGGCCAGAACCCGTCTTAAAAGACCCCGGGCCAGCATCCCCAGTCGCGCGCCCTCGGCCCGCGTGAGCTCTCCGATGCCTGCTCTGGCTGTGGCCCGGGTGGCCCGCCCGCGGGGGGTGCCGGAGGGGGCGGGGGAGGAGGAGGAGGCGGTGTGATGGCCCTGGACGGCGAGCTGGGGGAGCAAGAGGAGGAGAAGAAAAAGAAGAAGAAAAAGAAGAGGAAGAAGAAGGAGGAGGAGGAGGAGGGGGCCGAGAAGAGCAGCTCACCCTTCGCAGCCGCGATGGGGGAAGACGACGCCGCGCTTCGGGCTGGGGGCAGGGGGCTCTCCGACCCATGGGCAGACTCAGTGGGAGTGCGACCCCGCACCACGGAGCGCCACATCGCCGTACACAAGCGGCTTGTGCTGGCCTTCGCCGTGTCCCTCGTGGCATTGCTCGCGGTCACAATGCTCGCCGTGCTGCTCAGCCTGCGCTTCGACGAGTGCGGGGCGAGTGCCACGCTAGGCGCCGACGGTGGCCCCTCAGGCTTTCCGGAGCGCGGCGGCAACGGGAGCCTCCCTGGATCGGCCCGGCGCAACCACCACGCAGGCGGGGACTCCTGGCAGCCCGAAGCGGGTGGGGTGGCCAGTCCGGGGACCCCGTCGGCCCAGCCGCCGTCGGAGGAGGAGCGGGAGCCGTGGGAGCCGTGGACGCAGCTGCGCCTGTCGGGCCACCTGAAGCCGCTGCACTACAATCTGATGCTCACCGCCTTCATGGAGAACTTCACCTTCTCCGGGGAGGTCAACGTGGAGATCGCGTGCCGGAACGCCACCCGCTACGTAGTGCTGCACGCTTCCCGAGTGGCGGTGGAGAAAGTGCAGCTGGCCGAGGACCGGGCGTTCGGGGCTGTCCCTGTAGCCGGTTTTTTCCTCTACCCGCAAACCCAGGTCTTAGTGGTGGTGCTGAATAGGACACTGGACGCGCAGAGGAATTACAATCTGAAGATTATCTATAACGCGCTCATCGAGAATGAGCTCCTGGGCTTCTTCCGCAGCTCCTATGTGCTCCACGGGGAGAGAAGGTATGGAGGGAGGCGGTGCCCCGCGCTGCCCCACCCCGCCGCGCGGCTCGAACCTCTGGGCGGCCTGCGACCCCGGGGACCCAGCTGGCTTCCAATACCTGGGAAGCCAGGGGTGGGGGGAAGGAAACGAAAGCGGAGTAGGGCAGTCAGAACTCCGGGGTCTCCCAGATGCCTCGGGGTCTCGCTGCCGCCAACTTCGCAAACTGACTCACCGGTGCCAAAAGATGAATGCTGCCCCCTCCTCTAGTCGGGACCTCTCCTCTTCCTGTCAGAGTTCCTTAGGCATCGAAACGCAGGGTTCGTTTTCTGAAGGGTAGCTGATAATCTGAGCGATGCCAGAGTGACATGAAAAGCTTGCCAAGTTACTGTCGAGGGAAAATACGTGGCGCTGAAGGCCAAGACAACAGCGCATCCAGGTTAGCATGTCAGGGCAGGTCAGGGACACACCGTTCTCCACCCCCACCCACAACATGCCCATCTTCCCTGACTATTAGTAGTCTCCTGCCAGGTGCAGAGCAGAGGATGGGCTTTGGCTGCGTCAAGTTTCCCCAAACTTCAAGTTGAGATTCGGAGTGAAAAGAGTGGTTTCCAGAGATAGGCTGAGAGGACCGGGACGGGGGTGGAGGTTGCCAAGGCCAGAGCCAGCGATAAGTGGCCTCGCGGGCGCTGCCAGCTCTGTGCTAAGGCAGGGCGACTCCGGTTGTTTGTTTATGAGTTGCGCCTCTGGAGATGATTCCAGTGGCCAAGCGGTGGGAAAGCTAGTGGTCAGTCTCAAATGCCTTGTTAGTGTCTTTGCCGCGTTTTACATTTGTGTAGTTTTGTATTTTTATAAAAAATTTCCGAGAGGCCGTGGAGCTTTTCACCACTTGTTTAGAGCTCAGACCTCATAATCCAATAGAACTGAGTTCGAATCTCTGCTGTTCATCTAACTCTGGTGGAGGTTTGAGGAAGGTAATTAACCTTTTCCTGACATGACTACTTCTAGTGCTTATTGCACACCCATGTACTCAATCCGACAAGAACCCTATGAGGTAGACGCTATTATCAGCATTCCCTATTTTACAGGTGGGGAAATGGAGGCACAGGTGTGTCACATAGCTTGATCAAGATCACCAAGAGTGAGCAGACAAAGCACGGATTTAGACCCAGGGAGTCTGGCTCTTGAGCCTAGACTTTTAATTCTAACTTGGGGATGCCAATAATAATATTCTACTTGTAGGATTGGTGTAGACGTCTATGAGTGAATGCATTACAAAGTACTTACCCCTGTGCCTGGCATATAGAGTATCCACCATAAATGCTAGCTCTCATGAGTGTCTTGTGGCAGTAAGCTCTCAGGTATATTGTTGAATGAATAAGTGATTCTTGTTCTTTGCTCTAATTCCCACATTGCTAAGATAACTTAGATTAATTAAATGACTGAGGGCAGATGAACAACCAAAGTGAGCTTAAAAATTAAACCAACAACTTTAGAAGAGGAGGCAGGTTACAGATCAGTAATGAGGCAGAGCCTCTCCTTTTCTCAGGTGATTCTCACAACAGCAGAAAATGGGCTCGGAGAAGCCCAGGGCCCTGGAGGTGAGCAGGCTTGTCCGTGGAGAGTTAGGACTTGAACTTTGGTTCTCTAATCCCTGGACCAGACAGAGCTTATGGTGTTTGGAAACTCTCAGAAGAAGTTATTGTGTAAGAGGCTGGGGAAATTGCAATGTATTGTGAAAGTAAGCAAAAGTTTTATTATTTATAGAGTTCTATGAAGTAACCTCCTATAAATAAAATGCCCAATGCTTTAGTAGCTGTATGATAGTTAAAACCTCCTGTAAGTGAATGTATAAATTATTCACTTTCTTACTCCTGACATTAGATATGGATATTTTAAACCCCCTTCTACCACTTCCTCCAACATGTTCTAAAGAATACAGATTAAAAATATTTTTTAAACCCAGAATCATGTCAAATACGGGGGAAAGGCATAGAAAACAAATTTGCATACTATGTTTAGGAACAAGCTTCTTAGGTCAAAATGTCAATATTGGGAGTTGCATATCATTACTGATACATCTTGCTGCAGTGAAATAAATGCTTTTGAAAAATCCTGTTTTTTGAGCCATGCCAAAATATGTTTGGCAGAACTGAGCTTGTTTTGGTCAATGCTTTCAAATTAACAGGACTCTTAAAAAGACCAGATGTTTCTGCTTGAACCGTAACTGATTTCTTGTACCCCTAGTGCGTATTTGTACTCAAACTCTCTTGCAGTTTTCCCCAAAGAAGTAAACAACTTGGTTGGAAGTTCAACCTAGTTAACATATAGTTAAACTCTTCATCCCAATAGAAATGCAGAACTCAGTGTTCTGAAAATCCCAGGATTGTTTTATTTCTAAACAGCATCTTAGAGAAAGTCCTTGTTCCTCATTTTTTTTCCCTTCCTCATTATTATTACTAGAGTAAATCTTATAATTTCTTGGATGTTTCTACTGGAGTTGAGAAGACAAAAGAAATAAATCTAATAAACCATTTCATAGTTATGCAAACTTTCTATTTATTAAACATTTTTTGTTACTATAGCCACTTGGAGCATGGAGCATTTTGAAACAGACCCATATCAGCATCTCAGCTAGGGTTGGACTTTTATTTTGTCCACAAAATGCAGTGTAAATTGGCATTTTAAAACCCACTTTCAAATAGGACGCAGATGCAAGCACTGAATTTTCATTTGATTAATGATTAAACATTTTGGTCTTTAGTTAGATATAATTTTGCCAATTTAATTATAGGGTAATGTCTGTAATAAAAACAAATATGTAATCTGATAAAGGAAGTCATATCGAGCAACTTGAAATGCTTAAAAGAGCAATACTACAGTGCAGTCCACTTCTCTTAGCCTATGTGGAAACACTAACTCATTAGAATCCTATCAGTCTGATTCTTCAACTTGCTTCTCAGAGACCTGAGCAAAAGAATTTTGGTGACGGCAGGGAAATTAGATTCCACGGTGTGCTATATACCTTGGATCCCTGGAAGGTTTTACCCACCTCTGGGTGTTGTAAGTAGCCGGGCTTTGTACAACTGGGAAGATTTGCTTTTCCTGATTTCCATACTGTAATGTACAAAGGTTAGAAGACGAGCTCCCTCTTGAAGCCCAAGGTTTCCCAAGTTGAGACAAATTCTCTACTCTTGGTTACTACAGTTGTTGAACATTGAAAATAAATTCTCCTAAAATCCACATGTCTACACACCAAGAAGTAAATTAGGCAGAATACATACTCACTTTTTCACCAACTAGGTGTGCAGCAGGCAGATAAAAATGGGTGTGTATTTATGCTGTAGTCTCCGACAAGAGAGTATGCTTGCTTAGAATTAGGTAAAATGTCCGTTTACCTGAAATAATTGCCGCTTTTGGGTAGCCAGATGGTGAGCGCACCCGTGTTCAAAGTAGGGTACCTTAATTTAGATCCAGATGGTTGAATTGAAAGGGAAATATAGCCAAGATAAAGAACATTTTGTTCACTTTCAAAAGGGAGACTGTTTTTCTTTGACAAACTTTAATAGGGTCTATAACATGCCAAAGTGAGACGACATTAAAAATATGAGGTCCTTTTCTATAACGGATTGTTTAGAGAGAAACTATAATCTCCAAGTAAAATGGGAAAATAATAGTGGTAGTTCTCAAAGAGAATTGGGACCATCCTTTTGCAAAAATCTTGGGGAGAGAATGGAGGATTTTATCTCTGGGTAGGCATTTGCTCTACTGTGGTATTTGTGTGATCTGATGCCTTGTAATTTACTCAGAATGAATTAATACTCATGGTATTTAATACAAACAAGAAATTCACTACATTATTTTTAGATCGAAAGCAACTTCATTTCTCCCATTCACTTCGGTAAGAAGATAGCTTAACATGAGCAAGTAGGAGTATATTGCTTTTTGTCCCTCTGTAGAGGACTGTGAACTGAAAAAATCTTTGAGAACCATTTGTTTCTGTAAAAACTTTTTTCTGTGATTCCTTAATGGACTTAGCTCATTGTTTTTGTGTCAGGCTCACATAACCATATGGCAAAACTTGAGTTCAGTGCTGGATTTTGAACACAATTCAAAATGCCACCAGTAAACCATATCTAGACAATGTTTACTAAAAAAAAAGCTCTGACCATGTAATAATGACTCACTCAGGGAGAAAATCTATGCAATTGGTGTTTGTCTTGCTGCGTTTCCTGTAGTGCCATTCGCTTTGATCACCCTGGATAATAATTAAATATACAGTTTTTTCAAATTAATTGACATAAAATTGTATATATTTGTCTTGTATAACCTAATGTTTTGAAATATGCATACAGTTGGAACAAATATAGTTAATTAACAAATGCATCATCTCATATAGCTATTTTTGTGGTGAGAATATTTAACATCTACTCTCAGCAGTTTTCAAGAATATAATATATTGTCATTAATTATAGTCACCTTGCTTTACAATAAATCCCTTGAACTTATTCCTTTTATCTAAGTAATTATATATCCTTTGACCAGTAACTCCTCAACTCCATTCTTCCCCTAAGCTCTTAGTATCTGGTAAACATTATTCTACTCTCTAATTCAATGAGGTCAACTTTTTTAGATTCCACATATTACTGAGATCATGTAATATTTGTCTTTTTGTGCCTGGCTTATTCACTTACATGAAGTCTTCCAGTTCATCCATGTTGTCTCAAATGACAGGATTTCCTTCTGTTTATGGTTGAATAGTATTTCATTAGTGTATGTATACATTTTCTTTATCCATCCATTTATTGATGAACTCTTAGGTTGGTTCTGTATCTCTGCTACTGTGAATAATGCTGCAATAAACATGTTGCAGATATCTCCTCAACATGATGATTTCTTTTTCTTTGGATATATAATCCCCCAGTAGTGGGATTGCCAGATCATGTGGTAGTTCTATTTTTAATTTTTTGATGAACCTCCATACTGTTTTCCATAATGGCTTTACTAATTTATAGTGTACTCATTTTCACCAACAGTGTACAAGGGTTCTTTTTGCTCCACATCCTTGCTAATAGTTGTTATCTTTTGTCTATTTGATAATAGCCATTCTTACAGGTGTGAGTTGACATCTCACTGCGGTTGCATTTCCCTGATGATAAGTGATGTTGAACATTTTTCATATACCGGTTGGCCATTTGTATGTCTTATTTTGAGAAATTTTCATTCAGGTCTTTTGCCCACTTTAAAAAATCAGATTTTGTTTTTTCTTGCTATTGAGTTGTTTGATTTCATTATATGTTTTGGTCATTAATCACTTATCAGATGTACAGACTGCGAATATTTTCTCCCATTCTATAGGTTGTCTTTTTACTCTATTGTTTATTTCCTTTGCTGTGCAGAAACGTTTTAGTTTGATGCAATCCCGTTTGTCTATTTTTTGCTTTTGTTGCCTGTGCATTTGCCTTTCTTTTTATTTATTCAATGCAACTCCAAACTGAGCCTATCTGCTTTGGATCCCTTTCAAATAAAGATGGACCCGATACTGGCTTTCCCAGTATTTGTTTGGTTTGCACAACATGTTTGTTTATTTAAACTGATTGTTACAACTGTGTATGTGGATGGGCTTGAGCAAACAATGCAGGACATGTTTTAGGTGTGCTTGAGGGTGGTGACATTTGGTCAATATGATTTATAAAAATGGGACTTACCTCTGTAAGTATGACTTCAAGGAGTGATACAAAAACAGTGAGGAAGAAATAATTTACCTTTAAGGCATAAATGCTTTTCAGTCTTTAAGGAGGGCATCCCTCCTTCACCCCCATGCTCATCCTCCCAACCCCTAGCAATCATAATCTTCATCATCACCATCATCATCATCATCATTTCTCAATTCTTTGCATGTTCTTTACTGCCTTCCAGATTTACATTACTGGCCAGCTTCCACCAGGGTTTTTCAAAGTTCATGCCATCCTACTTTCTACTACAAGAGACTGCATACTTTCTCCCACAGATAGAATTTTACTAGGCAGAATTTTGGAAAATTCAAATGTGAAAAATACTTCCTGCTCTTTCCAGTTTCCTGCACAACCTAAAATGATGCACAAACAGGCACAGCTGTATGGTGGTGGTGGCAGTGTGAGGGTAGAATAAGATTGGCAGTGTTGCATGGAGCTGAATAAGGGTGAAGAACCCAGGCTCACCCTTCCTGCCTTCTTTGCCTCCAAGCCTCTGAATGCCTGGGTGGACCTGACATTTATAGAACTGTGGCCCTAGTTGTACAGGGACAGGGTGAATTAATTCCTCCCAGTGCACACCTATGTGTGTGCTGCAGGATGAAGTTTTGTTTTAATCATTCACATCTTTCCTCATGACTACACAACTAAAAAAGGAAAAATCAGAGGATAGACAAAGAAAGTAGTTCAAAAACTATGGTTGTTGGTTACTTTTTACATCTTTTAAAAATAGATTATTTTAAAAAATCTTATATCTTTTAAAAAATAGTCCACTTTTGTTGTGTCGCTGGATGGAAAAGTGTGTGTGTATGTGTTTAGTGTGTTCATTCTCTTCCTCCTGTGCAGGGACTGTGGAACCAGACTGCTTGGCCTCATATCCTGACTCTGCCACTTATTAGCTTTAAGACCTTGACCAGATTTCCTAATTGCTGTGTGTCTAGTGTCCTCATCTGGAAAGTGGAGATAATGATATTCTATTGTACAGGGTTGTTGTGATGATTACATCAGTAATAAAGCACTTAGAACAGTGTCTGATAATTGGTAAGCACATCTGTGGTTATTAAATATAATTTTATTATTTCATGGCTGGAGATCTGCTACTTGGGCTAGTACCAGTTTGTGTAGGACCAGCGTTCTTGCTTTGGGGTTTCCCCTTGCTGGCAAAACAGTGGGGAAATGGTCACCGTGGACATCCCTTTGGCTGCTGTTTGTTTTTACCACCTAAGCAGAGTTCAAAAGACAGGGAATGGGAAAAGAAGGTGGGAAGGAAGAAGAGGAGCCTGGTCACCAGAAAAAAAGAAGGAAAAGAAAGGCTGTGGTATTTTAGCCAGAGAATCTCCCAGCTTGGATCAAATACTGGGAGATGGAGAGGGTTGAGGGAGCAGAAAGACTGAGGGAAACAAGAGAAACACACAAGTCTCTGATTACAGCACTGCTGTCTATTAGCAGTGAGAATAGCAGGAACCAGATAGCAGGAACCAGACAGAGACTGAAGAGTCAGAAGGGTACCAGTACAGCAAGAAGAAAAGCCTTAAGTACCAAGGGAAAGGCGTCTCAATCATTAGATATTGTTCCTAAGACTTTATGTGGTTTTGACAACAGCAGTACTTTATAATACTTACGTAATATTTTGCCTCTTTCCAATAAAAAAACATGAATCTCAGACACGAATTTTATTTATTTTTATGAAAACCTAATATTATGACCTGGGAAAGTCATTTTAATGCATTCATAATACCCTTCAACAATGATGATCAAGTACGCAGTACTTATTTTTGGTAAGCATATTTAGTACATAAATGGTGAAACAATTATGAATATTATGCTCTGTTTTTATAACACGATTATTCACATATGCACCACTTCCTACATACATATTGCTGGCATTATTGCCTTATGTTTTTAGTTTACTCCAATGGTTATTTAAAAAAAATAGACTACACACTTGCTTATAGTATTGAATATTCAGCAGGAGTACTTCTCTTCTGAAATAGCAGAGGTTTAATGACTCATTGAAGTGCATAAAAACACACAGTCTAAACAACGACCCATTTTGCCTTAAAGAATTTAGTCATCGAGTAACAATTTGCATTTTGGATTAACAATTTTAAATGGGACACGTGTAACTTCCATGACCTTGTAACAGTCCGCTTACTGCAATCAGTTGAATAGTAACTAGATGTTCCATTGAAACTTTTCTTTAGGTCTTGGGAGTTTTTATTACCAATCTTAAACTACTGCAATATTAGAGAAATTGCAGTTGCTATAGAAGTAGGTTCAAAATCATTTTCCACTGTGTTATGCAGAGATGTGGCCAAAAAGAAAACCTTTCAAGTCATCCATGCTGTTTGTGAGGTTCTCTTGGTTTTGGCGGATTCCACAGTGAAATGCCGTGAATCAATCTGAATACTAACAGTGTTATGCAAATGTTTGTTTCCTCTGCATGTCTTACCTTTATGAAAAGGCAAACTGAAAAATAATGGAGCAGAAATTGTTTTGTATCACATACTGTAATTTGTTGGCAATATCAACCAACATTAATGCATTACTTGTGCTGAATGTTATCATAACGACTTGATACAAGTAGCTTGCCTAGTGAACTTCCGCAGAAATAAGAAGAAATCAATTCTCTATATCCTTCAGAGGCAACATGGAGCTTTAAGCCTTCCTTCTTAGCTCAACCAAAATGTCAAATAGACAAGTTGTTAAGAAAATAAAGTAATTTATTTTAGATAGAAGAGAATTAAAATACATGTATGTTATTCACATTTTTCCAGTTATGCTAAAATGACATTCTACGAATCACACTCCCAGAATGTCACTTTTGAAAGTGGAATTTTTTATGGTAATAGACAGATTCATTAAAAGATAAAGATGATTTTGTTTAAGAAAGCAGGAGAATAACAGACAACAAAATACTTGTCCCCATTACCTTCTGCCTTTTGCTGTTTTGTTTTACTTTTTGCTATATTTACATATATTTTTTCATGTCCACACTGTAATTGAAATATTTCTATTTTTAATTAATTTTTTATATTTCTTATACTTGGTATTCTGCTTACCACCTCAAACTCACCACAAATTCACTCCAAACTTGTTATTTTTTTCTCAAAATCACCGTTGCTATGGGCCTCTTTGATGTTTTTAATGACAGTAAGCAGAAGAGAAGTCTCACTTCCACTAATTGAAGGCAACCATAAAATATATGCAGTGAAGACAAAATTACATTTTTGAAATTCTGCAGGCACTGTTGCCTGTTAAGGGCACTGACCTGAAACTGGCTCTGTCTGTTAGAAAAAAGAGTATCAAGGTTGAAAAAGATGTTACAGATGGACTTGAAATACTGAGATCTGATGTAACCAGAATCTGCAATACAGCAGACAGGGCACAAACTTAATATGTGAGTGAAAACTTTATTGAAGGCTTGTTTCTGTGCTACCTGTAGTCAACTCACTCATTTCTTCATCCAACTATGACCTTTAAACTTCCATCCGGGTTTTCAGACCAATTATTATGCTTTCTTCTTCATAAGTACTTCTTTGAGTTCTTTAAGCTAATGGTTTTCAACTGGGACAATTTCTTCCTACAGTGGACATCTGCAATGTCCAGAGACATTTTTGCCCATCTCAACTGGGGAGAGATGATACTGGCATCTAGTGGTAGAGGCCAGGGATACTGCTAAAGATCCTTCAAGGCACAAGACAGTCCCCACAACAAATAATTATCCAGCCTAAAATGTCTGTAGTGCCAACATTGAGAAACTCTGCTTTAGGAGAATGTAATTTCTTCTTACATTTTCCCCTTTTTGTCATGGCTTTTTGTATAATACCTGTCTAGGTATATGTTTATTTTATTAGCATAGAAACTCTTTGCAGGAAGGAAGCATATATATTTATCTTTTTCTCCCCAGTATTGAACACTCAAAAATAAATGATTAAAAGGAGCAAATGCTTTATAGAACTTGTAGTAAAAAGCTATTTAGTGGTAGTGTAATTTAACATCTTTAAAAAACCAATCACATTTGGGGAATATTTTACGTCTGATTTTTGTTCAGTTATAGGATCTCAAGCTTGGAAAAGACCTTAAATGTAATCTAGTCCAACTGCTCTTCTTTACCAAGGGACTTCTCTTGATTTTCTAAATACTGAATTGAAATTCAATTGCAATCATCTTCAGGTGCCAGACTGTGAAATTGGTATTTCCTCATTTAGACATTATCAGAATATATGGTGGCCCTCTGTGCATAGATATATACTGTGTGTATGAATTCATTAAGAATATTAATTGCAGAAGAAGTCACTAGGTGATCTTTATAGTTCTTTTCAACCCTGAGGATCAGTGATTTAAATTGCTACCTTCCCTAACATACTTACTTACTTGGTAAGGCAAAAAGAGATTGCACTATGTTTTTTCTCTGCATAAATATTTGTTTAATCAAATTATCCTTAGCTCAGAGGTATTTACATCTTTTACACATAATAAATTCTTACCCACTAATTACTTAATATCAAAGACATCTTTGATTTTTACTTAAAGGCTAATTCATTCTAATTACAACCTCTCTGTTGAACTCTTGTAGAACTCTTCCCCTAGTATTATTAGGTGTCCTTTAATTTTCCATGAGAAAATATTATACACATATATATATATTTCATGGAAAAATATATATTTTTCAATTAGACTGCAAAGGCCTTAAACACGAAATTGGTTATATCTTAAAAAAAAGTATACTGAGTACAGGGTGAGTATCCCCACTCCAAAAATTCAAAATCTAAAATGTTACAAAACCCAAAACTTTTTGAGTACTAACATGATGCTCAAAGGAAATGCTTATTGGAACGTTTTTTATTAGGATTTTTGGGTTAGGGATGCTCAGCTGGTAGTATATAATGCGAATATTCCAAAATCTAAAAAAATCCAAATTCTGAAACGCTTTTGGTCCAAAGCATTTCAGGTAAGAGACACTCAACCTGTATAGCATAAAGCTCACACATAGCAGACAATATTCGTTCAGTGATTGAATTGGAGTTCTCAGATATTTCGAAGTTAAAAGGGAGTAACTTTGACTCATAAATAAAATCACATGGGCATCTTTTAAATAGCCTCAGTGAGAAATATTAAGCTCAGTGGACATTTTAATTAATAAGCTGAAAGATAAGATTCATGAGCATTATGTAAGATAAAAGCATATGAAGACAAAATTGGTAAATGGGTGCATTTTAACTAAAAGGTACTGACATTTCATTAAGCAGAAAGTGTATTACTAATCAGCAAAAAATAGTAGGAAAAATATTACCATGATACTGGCAAATTGGGAAAGAAGAATCTTTGTTACTTACAGCTGAATTAAGATGTTTATAAATTATGGCTAAAAATTAATTTTACTGTTTTGAAATGTAATTCAGAAAATGTGAGTTCTAGACCCAGCTTTGTGCAAGTTGTCTGTGTAACTTCAGACAAATCACTTAATCCTACTGGATGCACTTTTCCAACTTAGAAATTTATGGGAGTAGGACAATTTGTTTCTAATATTGCTTCTAGCTTTAACCTCATATTCATATGAAGATTTACAGTTAAAATCTCTTTTCCATATATTATCTCATTCTATCATTTTGACTTTTGTAAGCAAAGCCTGGAAAACATATTTTCCTTCTACTAATGAAAAAACAGGGTCAGATAGTTAAGTTACTTAACCAAGCATGGTGTGTAGCAGCCTGTTGCTATTTCCAAGATAACTCTCGAAAACCTTGTCTATGAAAATAAGTAACTATTAATTTTTAAAATGTTTTATTTTTCTCTATTCTAAAACTAAGCTTTAAAAAAATGAGGCCCTCAATGATCAATGTAAGCTTCATAATTTAAAAATAGTGTAAAATTTATACCTCATGCTTTGAGCTAAGGGATAGCCAATAAGATTCAATACGCATGTCAACCTGTATTGATTGGTAGTAGTTGCCTGAAGTGCTGTGCTGAGAATAATTTTGAGGCCAAGTTCGGGTTTGGTGGGAAAGTTGCCATGTTAGATTAACCATGTATATCACAGATGATGGAGAGAGGAGTGGTGGCAGAACTATTTGTGGAGGAACAAGCCTTTTAAAGAAATCGCTTCAGAACTCAATAGTATTCTATTAACAGTCTAATATTGACTTGCCTTATATTGTTTTGTAACTAGTGTTATTTAAAAAGTTTAACTTTTGTCATGAATGTTTTTCTTATTTAGAAGAGTGTCTGAGTGTCCTTTTTTTCTTTCTTTTTTTTTTTTTTTTTTGAGACAGGGTCTCGCTCTGTCACCAGGCTGGAGTGCAGTGGCGCGATCTTGGTTCACTGCAACCTCTGCCTCCCGAGTTCAAGTGATTCTCCTGCCTCAGCCTTCCGAATAACTGGGACTACAGGCATGCGCTACCATGCCCAGCTAATTTTTGTACTTTCAGTAGAGATGGGGTTTCACCATGTTGGCCAGGATGGTCCCGATCTCTTAACCTCATGATCCGCCTACCTCGGCCTCCCAAAGTGCTGGGATTACAAGTGTGAGCCACCATGCCGGGCTGAAGAGTCCTTCTTAAAATATTTAATCTTTGTCTTCATTTGTAACCATAAACCATGAAAGAATATAGAAGGTGCTTTCAGTTGGAATTTTAATAAGATACGGCTTGATCTGTATAAATATTTATTCCTGTGCTCCAAGAAAAGTTGAAGATGTGAATTAGCAGCTGCTCCATGCTAGTCACAGTCATAGGTGCTTTACATCCTTTCTTTTCCTCTAAGCTGTGCAATACTTTCTTAGTTAGACTTGATTATTTACTTTTTCAGCAATGACCAACTACGTCTTAGGAAAGTTTAATAATTGCCCAAGGTGGCATAGCTAAGAAAGTTGTGGAGCCAGAATTCAGACCAGAATTTATCAGGTCTCAAAATCCTTTTTCTGAACAAAACCAGGCTGTGTCTCGTTGAAATTTTAGGGCACAGAGATTTCCCAAGTGATGGTCTATGTTCTACATATGTCTGAGGATAATTTTTGGATTTTGGTTTCGTTGTCTTTACATGTTGTGCAGCTTCAGAGAAGAAAGTGAAGCACACTGAAAAGGAGAATCATCACTTTCCAGTTCTGGCCAGTGTGATGCCAGTGAGCTGTTTTTCTGTACTGTGTAATGTTTCATCTAATGAGCACTTCTCTGGGTTTAATGAATTTATTTTAATTGAGACAGAAACCTCCCTGAAAAACTTTTATGGTTGGGGAAGTATATTACATACGGATTATGCTTTCATGCTATTCATGCACTTAAGTTTGGTTCAGCAAAAAATATTGCAATTTGGAATAATATATTATTTCATCAACAGAAGCATGTAATGTGGCCATAACTTAACTCAACATAAATGTAATTGAGAATGTCATTTTCTTTTTTCCAGATTCCTTGGTGTTACTCAGTTTTCGCCTACACATGCCAGAAAGGCATTTCCTTGTTTTGATGAGCCAATCTACAAGGCTACTTTCAAAATCAGCATCAAGCATCAAGCAACCTATTTATCTTTATCTAATATGCCAGTGGAAACTTCCGTGTTTGAGGAAGATGGATGGGTTACGGATCACTTTTCACAGACCCCTCTCATGTCCACATATTATTTAGCCTGGGCAATTTGCAACTTCACATACAGAGAAACTACCACCAAGAGTGGGGTTGTAGTAAGTATTTTCAGCTTAATGATGTTTTTGGATAATGTACACTCTGTAAAGTAACCTGATTTCTGGATTAACAGTGAGTCATTTCTAACCTTTTTACACCTTATATAGTGGAATTCTTTCTTTAATTCTTATGTGGGGGGGGGGGGTTACATATTTTACTGGTTTCAAAGTGTCAGAGAGAAACCTGTCTTCTATACCCAGCACTCTTATTCCCTTAACCACCTCCACCTCCCTCCCCCCATCATCCTTGTTCTTCCTCATCTCTACCTGCACTATTGTACATCTCTGGAACAGCTGCTGTTGTCTGTTTTGGAAAATTGCCTGTTTATATGACTGGGAAAACTACTTCTTTTTATTGTAACATATTTGAAATGTACAGAACATGTGATGAGTAATATAGTAAACTCCATACACCTACTAGCCAGATCAATAGAACTAAACATTTTACCATCTTCAGTCTAATGTTATTGCCGAGAAAGTAAAACATAGGATGGAGTTGAAGCTCTCTGTGTAACCATCCCTTGATCTCACTGCCTTGGTCTTTCCCTTAGAGATCAACACTGTCCTGAATTTGGTGTTTGCTACTTCTATGCATATTATCCTACGATTATTTCATATCTATGTATAGACACACACACACACACACACACACACACATAGTTACAATACATACCCTATTTTAAAATTTCATGTAAGTGATTTTCTATTGTAAATAATGTCCTGCAACTTATTTTCATTTCATTTTATTTTCTTAGGAAGGATGAGATAGAGGGAGCATTGTCTGCATTAAATTTATAATAAAAATCTATTGGATTCTCTTTGATGGCTATCATTTGTGACACCATGGTATTCTAGGCACTTTTTACATGCAATTACATTGCATTAGGGTAGATTATCCCATGTTGAATTAACAATTTTTTTCCTAATTTCAATGGCTTACATGATATATATGCATTTATTTTAATTTTCATATTAACATTAAGACAAGGTATTATGATTCCACTTTTTTTTTTTTTTTCAAATGAGTAAAGTAAATTGAGTACAGTTTAAGGAGGTTAAGTAACTTGTCCAGGGGCTAAACGTAAGCAAATGGTAGAGCTGTAAATCAAATTTGGTTGGTTTGATCCTAAATTTTGGGCTTTTCCCCCTGTGCCTTAGGAACTGTGTTTCACCATTTCACTTGTGTGTCTGTAAGAAAATTCAGATTGTGATTCTTCTCATCCAGTAACCTTTGTATTCAGTGTTGCTTGAACACAGCAAAATAGGTGAATAGAAATCTATATTTTTAATTTGTAGGAAGTTGATGGTTCTAAAATAACCTAAATTTTGAAAAATAGTTTTGGCTAAAGAAATTTTCCTCACTGTTACTTTTAATTTAAGTCATTGTGGGACCTGTTTAAAAAACAAAATCTGCCAGCATACAAAATCAATGCCATTACTGAAAAACTGCTTGTAATGAATTCATCTATCTAATCATTAAAATCATGTTTTAAATGCACACTTCTTAGAAGGCCAGTAGGCATTTTACTCTTTTGGATTTATAATCATTTGATATGTTGAATTTCTCTGATGTTCGTTGATGTCTTCTATGGGCATTTCAAGGCTGTACTCATTGGACCATACACAGACACGGAACACGAAGACGTCTCATTTCATTTTACGTCTTCAGAAGTTGATGATTGACTTGCTGTGGGTCAGCTAGCATAGGGTACACTGGAAATTCTTTTTTCTAGTATGTTTTCTTTAAAGTATCTTAAAAGTGTTTTCAGCCCTAAACAATTATGCTTGTTGCTAAGTGACCCATGTTTTAAAGCCAGACACTCTCTAATAGTTACTTAGATGTGACTTTTTGTTAGAGTTAAGAATCTCTAAGTAATTAGTAAATATTTAAAAATTCCTGCTTAATAATTTTTATGTAAAAATGATAAAACATGCTACCAGAGAACACTGAAAGGTCAATTGAAATAAAATTTTAGATTGCATAACCTAAAATACTAAAATCTATAAAAAAGAAAACAAAATTGCCATTGGGAGCTCTTATTTATCAACTGTGGAAATATAGTTTAAAACTTGACTCCTTTTTTCTGTCACTGTTTTGAAATCCAATCTGTTTTCCTTTCACTGCCTTTCCCCTTTATTATTCGGAGCATATGAGAATGACATTTCTCAACACTTAACAGCTGGAAGGAGTGGAAGTTTAGCTTTAGAATCTTGGATGTGGGATGATCACATGAAGTCCAGGTGGTCATTTCAGATCAGAAGCTGAAGCAATTTTCTTTGAGATATGAAAGAGGAACTTCAGTAGCATGTAAATAATACACAGCTGAATGGTAGTAGGGCCCTAAGTGTGAATATTTGAGACATCATCATCACTGTTATTATTTGCTGATCAAGCTACCTACACTTTGCAAGGCACTATTCTAAGTAATTAGAAAGTTTAAAAAAAAATCTAAAATCCTTCTGGTACAGAGATTGCAGATTCAAGCATTCAGACTGAATCCAAGGCTGCAGCCATGTTTTGTTTACCCATCCCCAAAATGGCTTAACATTTTTTATATTAGTTGTCAACATTTAGAAAGTAGAAGATTGCACATAAACTTATTTATTTCTGGCTTCTCTTGAAAAATGGAAAGCTCTTCTAACACTAAGGTTACACTCCTATTTGGTAACATTTGTTCATTTATTCCTTCAACAAGTATTTATTGACTGAATGGCAGGTATTGTTCTAGGCTCTTGTGATATAGCAGCAAACAAAGCAGAAAAGGTTCCTGCTCCCAGGGAGCTTATATTCTAATGAGGTGAGAGAGGCAATAAAGAAAAATATATAATATATCAGGGAGTGATATATGCTATTAAGAAAATCACTGTGCTAGAGCTGGGTGGTGGTGACTCACTTACATGAGGCATTTGCTTCCCAGTTTCACTTAATCCAGACCACTTTTTTTCTTTTGCATCTAGTCCATTTCACTGATATTTATTTCCTGTTGTGATCAATCCTATAGACATTTGGAGTTGAAAATCCAGAGGGTAGCCTAGGACTGTGCATAGGAAAAACAATGAATTCAATAATTGTGGTTTAGGAACACTAGTATTTACGTATTCACGAATTGCTTTGATTGAAACTTGTAGAAAATAAGTTCAAGACTAGTTGGAAGAGGGAGAAATTGTTAAGGTTTGAAGTCTAGGGATGTGCTTCATGGAGGAGATAGGATTCAGTATGGCCCTGAATGATGGTTTGGTCTTAGAGAAGCAGATACTGTGTGCATATAATTCTTTGCCAGGGAGATGTTAACAGGAAAAGACACAGAGGTAGGTATATCTCTATGGAATATGGTGTAGCATGATGATTATAAACACTGATTTTAGAATCAGATTAGTCTGTTTCAGAATTATTTCTTTGCTTTGCTTCTCTGTAACCTTTGTTAATTACTTAATCTCTTTTTATTCTGATTTTCTTGTTTGAAAACTGATAGTATTAATTTTTCCTTTACAATATTGTTCTGGTTTCTTTCATGCCATAGGAAACTACTCCAGAACTTAGTGGCATAAAACAGCCATTTTATTATGTTCAAAGTTTCTGTAGGCTAGGAATTTGGAAGGGCACAGTGGTGGCAACTTCTCTGTGCTCACTGATGTCTGGGGCCTCAGATGGGAAAGCAGGATGTTTGGGGTGTGACTTGACAGCTAGGGGCCAGAATCATTTGAAGCCATCTTTGTCTGGTGGTTGTGTCATCAGTCTTCTGGGATGTGAGCTGAGGCTGTCAGCCATATATCCACGTGTGGCTTCTTCATGTGGCCTGGCTTGTTCAAAGCATGATGGCCTTAGGATGGTTGGCCTTCTTACATGGTAGTTCAGAGCTCCAAAGGTGAGTGTCCTGAAAGAACTAGGTGGGCGTTATGTGGAATTTTTAAACTTACCTTCAGAAGTCACAGAGCATCACTTCTAAGACATTCTATTGGTTATAAGTGAGCACTAAGGATAGTGTTCTTTCAGCAAAAGAGGGCATTAGACCCCAGCTCTTGACAGGAGGAGTGTAAAAGAATTTGTAGGCCTGTTTTAAAATTAACACAGTCGGCTCTCTGCCTGCAGACTATTTATATTCATCCTACAAACAATGTATACTTGTCAGTGGGTCTCATCCCATTACAACATCGGGCTCAGACTTGAGGTCCAGGCCTCACCAGCTAATTTAGGTTCAGGCATAGAAGAGATCACTTGGTTTGGTTTCTTGGGCATAGTTTCTCTCACTCTGAAGACCTGTTAACGAAAGATACAAGCTACCTTACCTCACTTTTCTCCCTTCAACAGACAATAATAAGACTGGAATATGGTTATGACAAAAGCCATTTCCATTCAAGAATGGAGGAAATGGGAAGATACAGTAGTCACTAGCCCGCAGCAATTCTGAAACCCAACTGGGCACATGTTACCAGTTCCTTAATTATGGATGAATGGCCGCTTCCTGTGAACTGTTCACTTTGGCATTTGGCCCCACCCTTTGGGCTCTTTGTTTTGCCTTCTGAGGCATCCTTTCTTTTCCAATTAAAAAGTAGTTTGTGTTTGCAACCAAATAGTCATAATTGCGTAAAAGTACAGCCAGCACATATCCGTGAGTTCTACATCCCTGGACTCAACCAGCTGTGGATTAAAACCACTGAAGAAAATTGTGTCTGTATTGAACAGGAGCTAGAGTTTATTTTTCTGGTTTTTCTTCCCAACAATACAATATGGCAACTATTTACATAGCATTTACACTGTATTGGGTATTATATGCAATCTAGAGGTGATTTAAAGTATACAGGAAGACATGCATGGGTTCTATGCAAATACTATACCATTTATATAAGGGACTTGAGCATCTATAGATTTTGGTATCCATGGGAGGTCCTGCAACCAGTCCCCATAGATACCAAGGGATGACTGTAGCTTGTGTTTGCAATTGAATTGAATAACCTCAGCTTGCTTCCTACCAGTAAAATGTTGGGGCTACAAAGACCTATTTTTCTTTTGTATTGGCTCTGTTACATTCAGCCCAAGCAGGTACACTTATGTTAAAAAATGTTGGCTTTTTATGTATCAAGTTATATCCACTCCATTAGACAAAATGATACCCACAGATCTCTTTAAGATGAATCTTTGTCTACTTTGAGGCTTTGTGGAATAAAAATTCTTAGATGCTCTTTTATTTAACAGGCTTTATGAGGCATGCCCTTAAGATCTTTATAAAGCCTTTTACCTTTTTGAAGAGGTTATGGGGCATCACTTTAAGAGTTTCTGAGGTCTTGATAAAGACTCACCCTTGGCTTCATCCTTAGACCATTTTTGTCCTGACAGTGACCTGAATTTGTTGTTTTTCTGAGGCTGTTTCTTACTATGAGAATCATCTGTTATCTGAAGAAGCTGAGGAGAAGGAAAAGTTTTAATTTCAAAACAGCAAGTCCTGGCTCTTTTATATTTCCTCTAAATTTTGCTTGAAAACCGGACAGTTTAATCTTAACCTCATCTCTTCTCTTTTATAATTTTCATGGCCAGTGAGAAGAAGCCAGGTGGCACTTTTAGTGTTTTGCCTGGAAATCTCCATAGCTAGAAAATATAGTTCAGTAGTTATATTTCTCATTTTCCATAGCATTACAAGTAATGAGGTTGCCAAACTTTTGTCTACTACATAACAAAGGTCCCCTTTCCTTCAGCTTTCAATAACATTTATCTTACTATGCTTCAAGCTCTCACCAACAGCCTCCTCAAGCCCCAGAGGCTTCTGCTAACAATCCCAAGGCTTTTCCAGTTTTTGCTCCTAGTCTAGTCCCAAAGTCAATGCTACATATTTCAAGGCTTTTGATATGACAGTGCCCTAATTCCAAGTATCAAAATTGGTTCAAATCAATATTGCTGAATAAGAAATCATTTGAAAATGTAGCAACAAAAAGTAACCATTTTTAATGCTCACTGCGGAGAGTAGTGTGAGCATGAAAATGCCACGAAGGGTTTGGGTGGTACAGAGCAGGGAACAACTTATCTCTGCTCCACGATGTCTGAGGTCTCAGTGGGAGAGGTCTCGTTGATTGGGGTTAACTTGATAGCTGGGAGCAAGAATCTTCTGACTGCATCTTTACTAAATGATTTTATTTGATGTTGTGTGTTTTATGGAACCTCAGCTGGGGCTGTCATCTGGGGCATCTACCAATGGTCTCTCTGAGTGGCCTGAGCTTCCTTGTATTAATAGCATGGTGGTCTAATGTTGATGGGAATATTTGTTTTTTTTTTCTTGCTAATATATTTGAGTTTTTTGTAGATTCTGGATATTAGTTCTTTGTCAGATTCATAGTTTGTGAATATTTTTTCCCAGTCTGTGGGTTGTCTGTTTACTCTGCTGATTATTTCTTTTGCTGTGCAGAAGTTTTTAGTTTAATTAAGTCCCACCTATCTCAAAAAGAGAAATGTATTAGAAAGTGATCAAGGTGTATCAAGGAACCCAGGTTATGGATGGACCTAGGGCTTGGAGCACTGTGGGAAGCTCAGAAATTCCATTTTGGGTCTTTGTCAACGCTTGTTCTTTACTCTCTTACTGGGGACAGGCTTCCTCTCATCTTTGGTTCATATGCTGGAATATGGCTGCCAAAAGTTCTCAAGTTTTGCATACTAATGTGAAGAGCCCAAGAAAGAAAGTGACCATTATTAATTCCCAAACTCATAGGGAGTGAGTTGATTGCCCTGGCTTGAGTCAATGATCATTGCTGGTTACTGTGTATAGCATGCACATGTGGCATCCTATTGTTATGGGATGTTTGGGGTGTTGTTTTTCTGGCTGGGAACCTGTGGCCAATGGCACTTTTGCCTGAGTTTTGCTTGTGCCAGCTGGGCTCATTTCGCCCACTTTGCCTGGCAGCTGCGCTTGGCTCACACTACTGGCCTAGGTCCCACACCAGCCAAGGATGAGTCAGGTGTGGAACGGTGAGGGGTGTGTGAGTGAGCATGGGGTCCAGCCACGGTGCACAATCAGATATGCCAGCTGCTGCAGTGGGGCAGGCAGCTCCAGATGCTGTCATGGGCACTGGACCAGGTGCACCACAAGCGGCTTTCATGGCTGGTACTGGGGAATATGGTGGTGCTTGGAAGCTTGGAGATGCCAGGAACCACAGGGGCCCAAAGAGGGAGTCACAGCCCTGGCTCAGGGAGTTCCCAGGTCTGGGCTCCCAGAAGGACTGCAGCTCTTCTTTCCTTCTCTTTTCCCACAACATGGCAAGTAAGGGGCACGTCTCAGCCCTGTTTGTGTGACAGTTCTTTTAGCCTCACCATTCAATGGGTCTTGAGTTCTTGTCCTGTGACCAGGAAGAATGAGGTATGTAGGGGAGTGGAGGGTGAGCAAGATGAATAGGAGCCTTATTGAATGATAGAAAAGCTCAGAGGGAACCTGTCTGTGTGTGTGTGTGGCGGGGGGTGGTGGGGCGGACAGCTCCTTTCCACAGCCAGGGTATCCTGACAAGTGTTCAGCTTCTAGCAGAGAAGGTAGCTTCTCTCTGCAGCTGGTCATCCCGTTGCTTGTGCAGCTTTCAGCAGAGGAGGACCTAGAGTGTGTTGCTCCTCTCTGCATCCAGTCATCTGGATGTCTGCTCAGCTCTGGCTGAGCATGGGGCTCTTATAAGCCTTAGAGGGGAGGAAGTGTACATTGATTGGGTGGCCATGGTTGGGCCGGGAAAAGGCACCACAAGTCCCTACTCTGGTCTGTGGGATGGCAGCCTGTTTCCTGCTCACTGGGGACCCGCCCCCTTCCACCCAGGAATCTTTCTGCCTCCTGCTGCCTGTTCATGGCACCCAGGCTATAAGTGCCAAGGGGTATCTGCAGGCCAGCATCAAGCTGCCCTCAGCCCCACCTTGGCTTCCCTCCTATGCTCATTGGTGCCCAAAATTTGTAGGGGGTGAGGTGGCAGGGAGCTGGAGTGTCAGCACTGCCCTGAGCATGTGCACACCCAGCAGTGCTGTGACAGCACTGGAGCTTGCCCTGACTTTGCTCCGAGAAAGGAGCAGGCAAGGACAGCAGGGAGAAGCCAGGCAGTGGGAGCAGGCATTTCTGAGCCTGCAAGGGCAAGGGGGGCTTTCCTGGGCCCCCAAAAGTGCAGGGATGCTTGAGTCCGCAGCTGCGGTTTGGGTGACTGCAGCTGTGGTGGGGGGTGGCTGGGGGATGGGGGGTGGTTGGGGGATGGGAGGGGTTGCAGACGGGGCTCCTGCCTGCTCCAGGAGAGGGAGACCTGGGTCTTCAGCGTGGTTTGGGCGGCTGCAGCAGCACTGGGGAGCCCCCGCCCCAGCTCAGAAGGGGCAGGGCTCCTGCTTGTCCCTGGCTCTCGCGGGCTCCATGGAGAGGGCAGCCCTGGCCGCGCCTCCCTGATGCAGCCAGTGTGATGGCAGCAGCTGCTCCAGATGGCCCACCGCTGCTGTCACTATGATAGGAACATGGTATCTTCTGTTTCAACCTCATGGATGGGAATATATATTGCAAAAAAAGAAGGAAGTTTTAGAGAAGGGATGCTGGGCAAAAAACTGCTACAGGTACTCAAAACATACTGTTGAATTTTATTGTGTGGACTGACTACAATAGGAAGGACACACACAATTTACAGTGGTGGTATGTATATATGTATACCCACATCCAGGAAAGTACAAGACATATACACATAATGTACATTCCTGATGCTTATTTTTTCTAGATGTGATATTCTGTATATACACTTAAAACACAGGACTCTTCTGTGAAGTTTTCTACTGAAAACAAATTAAGTCTCATTTTAATGAGAGAATTAGAGGAGTGTAGGTTAATGTATTCTAACCATATATTCTATTTTTTTAAAAAAATCACGTTACTAATAGAAGTCCTGTTGTCATTAGACATTCCAATAAGATTGCGTTACAAATGTAATAATGGTCCATAGAGAAACTAAAAGAAATAGTAACAAAAGAGTTGGATTACAATCTATTTAGGAATGTAAGTAGAGGCTTCCTTCCTACCCTAGGAAGTGATAGTCATCCTCCTCCTCTCTACTTTTTGAAAACTTTTTACACTCATCTCTCACAGCTGTTTTTCTGCTGTTCATAGAGCTTTCTTGCCAGCTCCTTTAGACTGTGAACCCTTTGAAGGTAGGCACCATCTTTGTAAGATCTGCAGTTCATGTTGTATGTAGAAAATGATAGATACTCAGTGAAATTCCACTGGTTGTCTAAATAAGTCAATTTCCATCAGAGATACCACCATGTCAAGGGTTTTCAAAACCTTTTGGCTAGGTTAATATGTGGAGCCTGAAAATTTGTGAGAAGTAATTTTGACCAATATTGAAATAAAAATAGAAAATGTTACAATACCAGTATCATCACTTTTAAGGACATCCGCAGGAAGATGTAAGTGAAAAGAGTTACTAAAGAGAGTTGGGTACTGAGGAGCAAAGGTTTACCACTAAACAGGGAACTGAATCCAGTGCAGACTCTGAGGAGAAATGGGATGGTTCCTGTGAGCAGAAAGACAAAGAATTGTCTCTGTTCTCCATTAGGAAAGCAGTGCCTGAGTATTGTTGATTTGTTAGTAATAGCTGAGTCATAGCTAGGATAGCTAGGTGGGGCCTGAGTTGGCTCGGTGGTCTGCAGCCATGTGGGTGCCTTTATTGCTTTTATGATGTCCAGCTCACCTCTGCTGCATGAGAGAAATGCCTGAGCCAGGCATGAGTCACCCAGTCAGGTCTGCAGTGGTATCAGAAGGCTACATGGCCAGGTCAGAAGTTTATTAGAGTCGAGGAGTTTAAGAAGTTAAAAAGAAAAGAATAAAATTGATGAACCTCCAGAAATTTCATTAGCGTGGTAGGAGCAGAGCCAATAGGTTCTATTACAGAGTAAGTGTAGAATGAAGAAATGGGTGTAGTGATTGTAGACTGTTTTTAAGAGTGCTAGTTAAGAGAAGGGGTAAGAAAATTATTTATGCAGAGTCTGTTCCAAGGAGCTTTAGATTATGGGAGAGCTGAATCTATAAGAAGAGAACAGAAAGTTTCCAGAAAGCAGCCAAGAGCTACCTGATGTTAATGGCTTGTGTCTGTAGGGGAAATAGCAACACTCTTTTGTGCCTTTCTGCAAGTTTTAAGAACCCAGGAATAAGAATAGAGAAAGCAAATGTAGGGAGATTGAACTTGGGGAATTGACAAGGCACACTTGGCCAGCAGTCAGGAGGGTAAGACATCTAGAGTAACCATAAATATATTATTGGAATCATTGGCCATGGTACCCGGAGAAGCAGGGAGGCAAGTGAACCCATAATGGAAGTGATGTTCAGAAAAATGGATAGCAGGGGTGAAGACTACAAGTCACCATAAAAGTAAAATAAGAGTAGAGATATGAAGTGGATGAGCTGGGAAGATTGTATGTGATAGAGAGGAGGGTTTCAAATTTCAGGGTGAGTTGGTGGAATTTTAAGCCTGTTATTGCAAAATTGGGTGGATGAAGGGAACTGAGGATAGAATCATGGAGTGAGAAGAAAGTAAAGTAACCAAAAGGTTGTGTTGGAACAAGTGTCAATAACATGGAGAGGTGATCCTGAACAGGTTGGGAGAATCTCTGAAAAAGCTGTAAATCAGGCTTCAGATTCATGAAAAAAGTTCTAGAGTGTCACCTGCAGGGCCAGGTAGAAAATAGGAATAGTGAAAGCCATGAACACTGAAAGAAGAGAGTTGTTTTCATGGAAGTGGAGGAACAGTGGTGTAAAAGCAGCAATGGCAGAAGCTGAGAAAGTGCTCATCCTTCTCTCTGCCTCTGAGGGTGGATGAGAGCAGATCTGCTTAAGGATGAGAGTGTGGGCAGAAGTAGTGGGAGTCAGGGGTTTGTGCAAAGGATAAAAGTGTTGAGAAAAAGGATTACTTACGCGGCAGACGGAATGGTAGACTGGAGGGACATGTTAACAACAGAACAGAGGGAGGACTGAGCAGGCCAAATTTAGTTAATGGAGGAGCTTATAGAACCATTGAGCCCCAAGGTTTCCATTGGGATATTGATATAATGGAGTAAGCCTCAGCAAATCTCCCTCCCCTTGTGACTGGCTTTGGCTGATGGTGGATTCAGTGATGAACAATAATGGGTTTTGTTATATAATCTACAGTTTATCAACTGCCCTGAGGTTTAAGAGTCTACATATTGAAGAGGCTAATAGAAGCTAATAGAAAGAGCTTGAAGTGAAAAACAAACAAATCTAAAAAAACAGAACAGTTTGGTCAGTGTATCCATGATTACAGTATGTTTATACTTGATAATGTGTGTGATAGATTGCATGGTGCACAGCCAGTTATTTTTTTCCTTCAGTAGAGAGGAAGGAGATGATTCTGGCTGTGATCTTCCTTCCCTTATTCTTCCTGGTAGAATTTTGGGTGACTGCAGAGGGAGTTGCCAGTCCAGTTGTCTCTTAGATAAGGTCCTGGCATATCTAGAGTAAAGTAATGGCATATAATCTGATAATATTAAAAAGTTTTTCTTTCTGGCTTCAGATTTGTTTTTATTTTTTGACTTTCTTCTTCTTTTACATTCCAGTTCTTTAGGACTTTTACTTTAAAGAACTGTTTTTGGCCAAGCCTTTATAATCCAAGAGAAGTAGAATGTTGTGTAATACTGAGGAAAAAAGGAGTGAAAGATGAGGTTGGAGATTTATGTAGCAGCCAGATCATGAAGGGGTTTGTATGTCATGTTAAGGAGTTTTGATTGTATGCTTTAGGCAGAGGGGAACCATTGAAGGATTTGAGCTTGGGAGGGCTTCAGGGTTATATAAGGAGCATTCTTTAAAAGCATGGAGATAATACGAAATGTCTTATCCTGTTTGTCAAAAGACTCTCAATTTCTTTTCTCCATTATTTACCTGACCAGGATCTGTTTTCCTGTTTCATTAAGGCTGCCATATGGGTCTAGCTCAGCTTTCCTGAGGATTAAGGAATAGGCATTAAGTGACTGTCTGGGCAAGCAAGTGGAGTTTAGGTTGCAGTTGGCATGAAAAAATGGCCAAACTTTTGCACAAAATGTGTTGCAGTACAGAGAAGAATCTCTGGGTGACCATGATACAGGAGAAATGATAAGACAAAATTATATTCTAAAGGTTGATGTCATTCAGATTCAAATGGTTCTTATAGGATTTGATATCAAATTTGAGGAAGATTAACCAAGACATTCTGTTGAGATATATTAATATTTCTAGGGATGAGACTTGTAGGAAACAAAGAGACAAATTATTTCCTGAAGAATCAAGTATTATTCTTGGAAGGCCTTTGTACTAAGATGGATAAATAAGGGTGAATATTCAGAGTGGAAGAAGATAGCAAAAGTACTAATAGTACGATCTGTCCTCAACCACTACCATCTACTAATGTTTCTTGACTTCCTTATCAGACCAGATGGCAAGATTAAGACTTGCTGGGTCTGGGAGATGCTGTTGTTTTCTCATTAAGTTTAATTTGGGGAGGAACTGGCAAATGCCTAAAACCAATCACTACCCATATGTGCTGTTCACATGGTACTGAAAATCATTTCTTACTGTCATCTTAAAACCATAGAAAAACATTCTTTTATTCATCCACAAATATATATTGAGCAACCGTGTTCAACAATGAACTGAAATATTGGGAAAATCTGTCATAATTAAGATCAAAGAGATAACTGACTGAGCAGAATTCATCAGAAGTTCATATAGATGTAGGACTTTGAGTTACAGAGAGAGGAAAAATTTATAAATTTTCTGATTAACCTTAATCAACTCAGTGTCCTCTTTGGGCTTAGCGTCATCTTAAATGATTTTGTTTTTATGGGATTTAGGAGCCAGACAATAAGACAAGATAAACATACTATCATGCACTACATGGTACAAGATGCTGTTTTATAAAGAAAAGGTAACTTCAGTGGGATGCTAGATGTTAAAAAAGAACAGAGAAGAAGACCAACGAGGGCATGGATAGTGATTGAGAAGTATTGGATCTTGAGGGATGGATAGACATCGTGGGTGAAAGGCAAATTTGAGAGTTTTCTTCGTGAGAGGAAGAGTGTACACAGAAAGGATGACCACTGGGTTTTCTTAGAGTAAGAAACACCTTTTTTAGTTTCAGGAATGGCTGTGATTTAATTACTGAGTGCAGATTTTAAAGAATATTTTTATAACAAGGAAGTACAAGAGGGTAACCATTCTTCCAGGCAGTGTTAGGTTTCATCTCTTCATGCAGCCTTGACCCAGCTGGATTGTTTTCATTCTTTGAACTGTAATAGGCCTTCAGTGTTTTTGAATCATTGTGCTAATATATTTATGTTGTTGTTTTTGTTTTTTCACATCTTTTCTCACTTACTGGATTGCAAGATCTTTGAGGACAAGAATTGTTTCCAGTGAAAAACATACTCATATAAAATATATGTATATATATATATATACATACACACACACACACACATTGCTGGGCAGCTCACAGAGATATGTATTATATATGTGTGTGTATTTTTTATATATAGTATTTTATATACACAGACATATATACATGTGTATATATATATTTAATATATATGTATTTAGCATCTTGGGAGGCTTATAGAAATAATGTATGGCATATGTGTGTGTGTGTGTGTGTGTGTGCACGTGCATGTGTATACTGAGCAGCTCAAAGATGTATAGCGTGTGTGTGTGTATATATATGTTCTCACATATATATAGTATGTATATACACACACATATATATATATACACACACAGTATATTTATGTGTGTGTGTATGTAATCTCCATGGTACATAGCATAGCACAGCTCCTTGCAGTTGTAGTCACTCAGTAAATATTCAGAGGATGGTTGATATAAGATGCAGTCTGAAGAAAAAAATCAATAGGTTTTGATGAGTGCCTTTATTTGGGTGACAAAAAAATAGAAGTGAATCAAAGAAAACCTCAAAGTTTCAGGTTGCCTGACTGAGTAGATGGTGCATTAGCCCTGTGCGGTTATTTCTGGAAGTTTTTCTCTTTGCATTCTTTCCCCTCCTCTCTTACTTTCACCCACTCTTCTCTGCTGAATTCCAGGTTCAGGGGGAGGACTGGCCACAGTGAAGCATTTTGCTTCCTTTCTTCCCCTGAAACTTAGCACTATATGATCCTGTCGTATCAGTGAGAGAAAAATGAAGAAATACGGAGTTCTATTTTTTTTTAATATGGCAAATTTATTACATGTGTCTCTCTGATGAAATGTAAATCTTTTAAATGGCAAGTCGGGCTGAAAGTTAGGTTATCTTCACACATGCCTAGAATTAATGCAGAAGTGTCTCTCAGTATTCCAGACAGGGAAAAAAATAAAGGACCACTTTGTCTAAATGGGAGAGTGGTCTCTTTTTTTCCTTTCAGTAATTCATTAGACAATGAGAAACTCCATCAGAAGTGCCTCTGTGGGAATGTAAGAGATGCTTATGGTGGAGACAGTCCTTTTACCTTACTTTCCCTAGGGAAAGGCAGTGCGAACAGTGAGAGAGTAAAATAGTCCTATGCAAAAGAATCAACTGAGAATTTAGGGATCCTATTAAATAATGTGTTTTTAGAAGGCTATAGAGGAGTCAAGCACAGGCTGAACAGAGACAGTTAGTGGAAATAGCACTGGTATTGGGCAGATTTGGGTTGGGTTTTGGATTCCACCACTTATTAGAGGCAAGTTTCTTAACTAGATTTGTGTATTCTCCTATACAGAATGGAGATAACAATGTAGATCTTGTAATGCAGTTGAGAAAGTTAAAAGAAAATATAGAAGTACAGTGCCTATCAAAGTGCTTGACACATAGGAGTGTGCAAAGCTTGGCAGCTACACAGGTAAGATCAAGTTGATGTCTCACTAGTGAGCAAGCTAGGACTGTAGGTAGGGTGGGGGAGAATGAGCACAGATGGTTAAATGGGATCCTTTATGGGGACAGCTTAAAAAAGGTCATTTGCAAAAGGCAAGGAGGCATTGCTTATGAGGTGAAGACAGGAATACTGCTATTTCTGTTATAAGACTGCTAGATCTCCCAGCATAGTGCTACAGTGGAAAGTGTTGCAAAATTTGTAGTGTTTATTTTTCCTGTGATTACCAACTTGTGCAAATGACTTATAACCTAATTATTAGAGGAAGTGAGATGTTCGTGAAGTACGTTCATTTATGATTCTGTTACATGTGGGAAGATGGAATGTTCTTGGGTTTGTGGAAGAATTGCTTCCAGGAAGAAACCAGAGAGAGAGGTATTTGAAGAGATAACAATTAAGTCAGTAACCTAAATGTTTCTATGATTATTATCTATGTGTGTGTGTGTGTGTGTGTGTGTGTGTGTGCATGTGTGTTTATATACACAATTATATCCTGCTAGTTATCAGGCTGTGATTAAAGGTGGGGTGGAGGAAAACGACATACAACTTGAAAGATGGAAAAGAGAATATTTCTGCCCTAATGGAACTTCATAAAAATCATTCAAGTAATTTTATTTAAAAATTGGATTAAAAATAATTCATTATGTTTCAGGTACTATTCTAAGGTCTTTACAAAGATCATCTCATTTAATATTTATAATAATATAAGGATGTTTCTACCACAATATTTTTATAATCTATAGATGAGGAAATGGAGGCTGAGAGAGATGGCATAACTTGCCCATTGTAAGTGCTGGAGCTGGGCTTAAGCTCAGGTGATCCGACTGCAGAGATCCTGCTCTTCATTGTTTGGCAGAGGCTATGATTGAATGACTATAGGCAGACACAGGGGTGTCTCTTTCTCTTCGTGGAACTTATTTGTTAGCTAGATGGTAGACACTTCTCAGAGAATGTGTATTTTGAGCCTTCTAACCACAGATCTGCTGAGGAAGCCTTTACCTTTACCACCCTTTGGAACAGGGTTTCTCAAGCTCAAGCTCTTTTGGATTGGATAACTTTTGTTGTGGGAGTCTGTTCTGTGCATTGTAGGATATTTAGCAGCGTCCCTGGCCTCAGCTAACTAGGTGCCAGTAGCACATCCGATGTGACAACTGAAAATGTCTCTAGACATTTCCAAATATGCTCTGGCAAAATCACCCCGTTGAGAACCACTATGCTTGAATAATGACTTTGGTGGTTGATGATCTTATGGTGGTGACTCCATCTGGAGGTGTGCAGCCCATTTGGAGCATATATTCAAGGGGCAACATGGGCTTATCAAGACTCGTTTCTCTCACTAATCTCTATTTACTTCTCCAGATAAACGTGGACCCAAATGCAATGAGAAGAAACCTAGTATATATCACTAGAGATGATAGGAATTAAAACAAAAGGGGTAAGATGTAAACATTCCCTTTTAATATTAGGAAACAGCTTCTCATGTGGAAAGAACACATGAGAAGGAAATTTTTGCAGTATCGTCTATGGTCAGGGATTGTTTGGAGGCTTTAGGGATGGTTTGAGGGTTGTTCAGTTTGCAGTTTCCAATGCACTGTTTTACTGATGTTCATTTACCCTTCATATTCTAAATGTGTGAGACTTGGTGGAGCCCCTACAGCAGTGGCTCTTAAACTACATGTGCATATTAGAGTCACCTGGGGACTTTTTTTCGAAATTCACATTTGTGAACCCTACTCTAGACTTAGTGAATCTGCACATTCAGATATGGAAGCTCAGCTTTAACGGTATATTAAAAGTCTCAGAGGTACATCCTGGAGCAAGAAGCATAGACTAAAATTTTTCTTCCCATGCCCTCTATTTGGGATGATCTTTGGTGGCTCTGCTTCTTCCCTTTAAGGGCACAGAAGTCACACACAGAGCATGTCTTTAAAATTCATATTGGCCATAACTTTCTAATTTGCTATACCTAGCTGCAGACTATGTTGGGAAATATAATCTTTATGTCACATGGCCATGTGTCAAGCCAAAAATGAGGGGTTCTTAAACTAAGGATCTAGGGGAAGGGACATTGGTGGATAATTAGCAGTCCTTGCCACAGACTGTTATTAAAACACAGTAACAGTATCAGACAGTTGTTGAACACGGAATGTGTTCCAGGGGCAGAGAAAAGGAACCAGGTGATGTGGCTGCTATCATTATCCTTATTTTATAGATGAGGAAATGGAATCTGGAAGGACTGAACACTTGATCATTGTCACATAGCTGGTGGATGTTAGGGCTAAAATGTTAAATAGCTTCTATCTGGTTCTACAGGCATTTTCCACTAGACTAATTACGCTCCCTTAATTTCCTCAAGTAATCTATTAGTTACAGGTTTTAGAGTCTTTAGATTTATATATATAATATTTTGCCCTTATTGGTAATATGAATGTCAATAGTCTTAATTGTTCTGATTTTATTAGAATTATATTACTGTATATTTTGAATTTAATGTCTACTTTGTTTTCTTAATTGTAAATGAGGAAAGGAAATACCACCATAAGGTGGGAACAGCTGCAGAGGGAGCTTGATGTTATTTAGTAAATCTGGCAACATTTTGAGCTTATAGTTCCCAATAATCCAGAGGATCATACATTAATAAAATGAAATCTTGAAGTTGTCAGAGTGATCCCGCCAGGGCAAGCTTCACAGGAAATCTGATTTGGATTTCTATGAATATATAGGCCTCTCTCCATGATAGCTAGTTCATGAATCAAGTAGAAAAAATACCTAGTTAAGCTTTATTTATCATCTTGAGATGACACAGTCAAACAACTGTCTCTAGAAAGTCTTAAAGCAATGTCTGTCTGATCGAGAGGACAGTTGACAGTGAGTTCCCCATAGCTAAGTCTATCCCTAAGATGGTTACTCTCATCTGAAATTTTTTCTAGGATTCTTTTGATTCCCACTATCACCATGCCAGATTACACATCTAAATGAACCAGGGATGTTTTAGGAAATTATTAATATAGGGAATTCATTTCTCCAGGCTATGATTGACTTTTTAAATGGTAAGCAATTCATAGCATGCTGATGTCTCTAGGGAAGTATTTCCTCTGTAAGCAGGTTGTATAGGGTTATAGGTTGTAGATAAGCAGAAATTGGTCTTAATGTCCCACGTGTCTGTCATCTTATCTTGTGGTTAAAGATTTAGAGGAAGAGAGAGCAAGAGAGCACATGCGAGAGAGAGAGTAGATATTAACTTTTTCTATTAGAATACTCCACTAGTAAAAAAGACACAGAAAAATTTCAACAATAAAAGTTCTTAATTATGGGAAATAGTTACATGTGTGTTATATCATTTATGGCCCATTTTGTATTTTTATTTAAAAGTATTAAAATCCCAACAGTAACAGCAAACAACTCTGACAAAGTTAGAAAGATGACATTCCTACTGACATGCTCAGTAGGAAATAATAAATGTTATTCCATAAATTAGGTTAAATCATTTCAACAAATTAATCCTCCCTGAAAAATGGATTACTAAATCCCACTAAAAGGCTCCAGCCTAAGTCATTATGGACAATTACATAAGATTATGATGGAACATTGCTGTTGCTCATGGTATGACTTGTGCAAATGAAATCACAGAATCATAAATTGCCTTCGGGGCAAGTCAAATAATTCATTACCTAATGGTAACTATGAATCCAGGAGGATTTTGGCTACAAGAATCGTTTGCCTCTTCAGTAACAGGTTCTAACATTTTCAATAGGATTCACCCTAACTCTATGAGAGCAGTTGTATTAGGATGTACCTACAACTGGAGAAATGATATTTCTGTGTCTGGTTTAATATGCAGGAGAAAGCCATTATTAACTGGTTGGGCAATCCCAAGCCGGCAAGACAAAACAAAACAATAAAGCAACAACTCATCAGTAGTGAGAATTTATGGTTGAAGATGTGAAGGCTGTGAAAATGAGTAGGTGCAGTCTGAAAAGAGGAGATCATTTACTGGTTCCACTGATTCTGTGCCTAAAACGTGGATTCTTTTCAAACATGGTTATATGAATTCTCCACACACTCCAAATCTTAGAAGACAATCCTCGATTTCTCTCTTGGTGTTCTACCTCTCTCTACCTTGGCCATTATTACTTTTTAGCTTATTTATACTTGACACTCCAGTGGTACAGACAGCTCCATCTTGCCAGGCTTACTACCAGTGAGAAGCACTAATCCAAAGGCAAGTCTCATGCAGTTTGGGTTGTTCTGTTATTCCCTTTTCCCCTCTGCTGCCTTATGGCCAAGTGTTTTTTCTGCTGGTGGATATCAAATCGAAACTCAGTTTTCTTCTAAAAAGTTTTGAGATTAGGTGACTTAATCTAGTATTTTGCAAGAGAAATAAATAGGACTTAGATAATCTACTTCTTACAAATGTTTTCTATATTTGTGTATTCACTGAAAACAAACTAGAAGACAGTGTTCATTGATTCATCCATCAGTTTTTGATTCCATGTCAGGAAGTAATTATGGACTAAGCATAATACCTCTGTAAATCACAGGCTAGTCAATGCTTTTTGAAAATCTGCATAATACTAACATTATTAAATGAGAGTGGGGAGGACTTATTTTATGATACACAAAATTCTAGTACTGAACCATATAAGACAGACTTTTGCCCTAATTTCTCGTTCATTTTAAATTTATATTAAACAACTCGGCAACAGTATTAGAGTAAGTAGACGTACACACTTCAGCAGTAGCAAAGAAAAAGATAAGGATTCTTATCTGTGTAGGTATCATGATTTCATTCATTCAGTCATGTAATGATGTTCTTTTAACCAATATTTACTTAAATTTTTACATTTTCCAGGGACTGTTCTAGGCACTGGGGACACAGCAGTAAATAAAACGGGCAAAGCTTCATGAAGCTTACATTGTTTCTATTCCAGTGGGGTGAGTTTGACAAAAGCATTAAAATATACAATATATAAAATGGTGATATATGCCAAGGAGAAAAGTGAAGTGGGGTAAAGGAATCATGCAATTCTAGATAGGATGTTAGGAAAGGCCTCTCTGAATATGAGTGTTTGAGGAGAGACTGAACAGAGAAAGTAGACCTTGGGATATCTGGGGAAAGAGGATTTCACACAGAGGGAACAGGAGTTGAGGCAGGGGAATGCCTAGAATGTTTCAGGTGTTGCAAAGGCATTAGGAGGAAGAGTAGAATGGTAGGTGACGAGATCAGATATATATGTGTGTGCATGTGTAGGTAGGGCCTTCTAGGTGGGTATAGGGACATTTAGTTTTTGTCTGAGTGCTATGGGAAGCCTTTGTAAGGTTTCAAGCAGAGGAGTGATCTGTCAGACTTTTTTTTTAGATGAGTTTTCCTCTGTCGCTCTGGCTGGAGTGCAGTGGTGCGATCTTGGCTCACTGCAACCTGCTCACTGAAACCTGAAACCTCTGCCTCCCGGCAAGTGATTCTCCTGTCTCAGCCTCCCGAGTAGCCAGGATTACAGGCATGCGCCACCATACCCAGCTATTTTTTTTTGTATTTTTAGTAGAGATGGGGTTTTTCCACTTGGCCAGGCTGGTCTGGAACTCCTGGCGTCAAGTGGATCCACCCGCCTCCCAAAGTGCTGGAATTAAAGGCATGAGCCACCACGCCTGGCCAGACTTGTATTTCAAAAGAATCTCTTTGGCTGCATTGTGGCTGTGTACTACAGTGGGGTAAGGCTTGGAGGCAGAGAGATTATGTAAGTGGTTACTGTAGTGTGTGGAGTTGAGTGTAGAGAAGTAGTGGGGTTTGGGATATATTTTGAAGGGAGAACTTCTGGAATTCATGACATATATTTGATATGGGTTGTGAGAAAACAAGAGAACTTGAGAAATACTCTGTTTTATGTTAATATGATGCCTACCATTTCTAGGTTATACAGGGAACAGCTGAGCTGTTGCTCATTGTTGTCAGAAGGAACAGCTCTGAATCAGCTCAATTTAAACTAAGATGGAAATCTTTCCATTGTCTAAATGGATAATACTAAATAACTTTACCCAACAAGGTAACTAATTGAGGCTTTAAGGATGAATTTCTCAGCTAACACATTTTATGTGCACCTGTAAAAATGAAGTTTTTATTACAAATCAGATACCTTATGGTTAAGGTAGGATTTTTTTTTGTCATGCCTGTGTCTTTCATGTTATATGGTCTAGCATGCTTCAGATTCCACCAATAAATGCCTGAAAGCTTCAGTAGAATCAAGACTGATAGTATATTTTTTGCTTTCTTTAAGATCATCCTCTAGTTTACATCATTATGGAGGGAGGAACTAGCGAGACTATAAGTTGGGCTCTCAGAGCAGTGTAACTCTAGCTCCTGCATTTCTCGGTGGCTAAAGTACATTTCTTTCTCCTCCAGTCCCGTAGACTATTGGTACTTCGTGTGCATGTGTGTGAATGTGAGGACAAATTGCCTTGACCCAGTATTTGCAAATAACTTCTTCAGACAATTGATATCTGAGAGAGGTCGTTTAATGGTCATGTGGACAATTCATTCATTTTTACATCAGTGGATGTGTGTGGCATAGAGGAAGGACTTTGAAGTTTGACAGATTCTGGAACTGATTCTGGTTCTACTCTGTGTTAGCTGTATTACTTAACCACTTTAAATAAGTAATCTAATCTAACAAGCATAATAAAAGCTTGTTAGATAAAATGAGATTACACGTAAAAAGTACCTGGCTTGTGAAGGACGATTTTTCTTCAATTCTTATCTATTCCTGCAGTGTATTACCTTGTCAGAAGCTAACAAGCCCAGTCCAGGTTATATCAGTAGTTGTAAAAATGCTTTTATTGTGTAATAATTTAATGTTATTCACTCGTTTTTTAAAATAGAAGATGACATATAAATGTCCAATTAAGTATTGTTTCTATCTATTTTTCAAAACTGTTATGCTACCTAAAATCTCACAAGTAAAGACTAAGTGATCATGGTATGATATGAAGTTATACCATGAAGAAACTTCTCTAATCCAGTATTATTCCCTTTCTGACATAGTTGAGAAGAAACTCCCATCTCAATTTAGTGCCTAGTTGCATAATTTATCTGACTTCACCTTTTGATAACTCCAATCCACTTCAAGTTCATTTCTTTGTTCTTTTTTTAATGTTAGAACTCTTGTCACTTTGAGTTTATTTTTTAATTAACTTTTTTGAGGTATAATTTATGTACGGGATGGCACCCTTTTAAAATGAACAATTCACTGGGTATTGACAGATGCAAAACCATGGCTACAATCAAGACAGTTTCCATTGCCCCCAGAAGTTTCTTCTTGCTATTCCCTCTGTTTCCAGTCCCCAGCAGCTAGTACACTGAGTTTGAGTTGGTGAGCCTTTAAAAGTCATTTTTGAGGTAGAAGGCAGATGGTATTTGTTTGAGAAACAAAGAAGAGGTGAAAAGGAGAGAGAGAGATCATCTACTCTTTCAAGCTGTTTGTGAAGAGAAAGTGCGAGAAAGAGAGGTAGTCAGACACAATTAAGGGAAGGATTTTAAAAAATGTTTGCATGTGTTATGTACTGAATAGAAAAAGCAGTGGAAAGGGAGGTTTTGAAGCTACTGGAAAGGTGAGATCAATGATGAAAGAGGGTCCCCAAAGAGATGAGAGGGGCTGGGGTAAAAAGCACAATTGGGGAATAACTGGAAAGGAGGAAAAACAGCTTTTCCTCAAAAAGAGATGAGGTGGTCCAATATGATGCAGATAAGAAGTATATTACTATACTTGGAGACAGTTGAAGGGTTCATATTTGATAGTTCAATTTCCTCAATTAAGTGCAAGAGAAGTTTATGTGTTGAGAGATGCAGAGAAGAAAAAAATATAAAAGGGTGTGTTTTTTTTTCCTTTCAGTTGCTCTTTGTGGCCAGGATATAGCAGAAAAATAAAAAAAAAAAAGAAGATGGGGTTTTTTGATACTGCAGAGGATGCAGAGGAAAGACAGGAAAATCAGGATGTTGAATGCTTGTAATAGAATGGTTGATACTATGCTATGCACCATGAAGTTTAAACAGATTAGGAAACCGGTCAGAGTCAGGAGTCAAGGGGTAGAGGTGAGGTGAAGAACATTTTATTTTCTCTGTTAGATCTGAAGCCCTATATAAAACAAAACAGTGAAACGCTGATCATTCTATTTTGTTGCTTGTTAATGCAATTTGTTTCCATTAAAACTAATGAAGAGAGGGTGTACATTGGTGAGACTGGGCCGTATGTCCAGCACAAGAATAATGGAAGATGCTATGACACACCATAGTTCGTGGTGCTGGGCCATGGAATCTGGAGCCCTATTGCCTGTGTTTGGATTTTCTAGCTGTGTGATCTTGTACAAGTTACATAACCCCTCTATGTCTGACTTTCTTCACCTGTTAAAGGGAGACAATAATAGTATCCACCTCATAGGTTGTTGTGAAAATTAAGTGCCTTAATATGTGCCAATAGCTAAGTCTAGCTTGTATTATTATAAGTCGGTAACCCTGAATTCAAGCCTCCTGTCTAAATTCAGAGCCTTTGGCCTGTGCCTATGGGCAAGCCGTTCAACCATTGCTGATTGCTTTTCACTTACTTTGTCTGTAAAATAAGGTTAAAAATCTTGACTGCGTTTATTTTTGTGATAATTGAATGGGATAATATACATAAAAGTGTTCTGTAACTTTGAAACACTGTATTTCTACATAATGTATTAATTGCATTTCAGTTAAATAGAACAAAGCAATAAGTGTGAAAATGCTATGAAATATGAAATGTTCACATAAATGTAGAGCTGCACTAGGAATTGGAAATGTTTTGTCAATTATTATTATAATAATTTTGATTATTTATATGAGTATATTTTTAACTTGTAGCTCTGAAGAAAAAAAATATTGGCGAGAAGGCAGCCATTTCAATTCCTAATTAAAATGAAGTTTTTGCTTTCCTCGTGGATCTATTTCCTTCCTTAGCATGTGGAGTGGAAATTTGACAGTCCCTAATCAATACCAATTTCAGCTTATTCCAACCTCTAATGGTATTGAGTCAAGAATTTATTCATGTATAGAATGTCACAATTGTTTTTAAAGATTTCTGACAACTCTGCATTTGAGCTTCATGGAGTATTATTGGAGAAAAAATCAGAGCATATTTTGTCACTCTGGCCCCTCTACTTTCTTTTTCCTTTTCCAATTAGTTTTTATTAAAGCCAGGTTATTGGTGTATATGTTATATACAATAATATTTACCCTTCTTAGGTATATAGTTCTAAGGATTTTGACAAATGCATATAGTCATTAACCACCACCACAATCAAGATATAGAACATTACCATCACTCCAAAATGTTCCTTTATGTCTCTTTGTGGTCAGTCCCTTACCCCAGCTCCAGGCCTTGGCAACCACTGATTTTTTTTTTCTTTTCCCACTGTTTTGTCTTTTCTAGAAAGTCATCTGTGTCAATTAGCTATTTTTAAACAGGTTCTGGAAACCTGTTATTGGACTTCATTACTAATGACACCCAGATTTATCCATCATCTGTACATGTGTGAACATATCAGTGTATGTGTCTATAGTTGTGGTCGTCTATGGGCAGCTGAATAAAGATGGTGCTAATGAGTCTACAGATGCAGGCTTCATTCATAACTTAGAGCAGCTAGGGCTAGTGGTGCAGTCTTCATGGATGGAATCAGCACATTAACATTGTTGAAAATCCAGCAAAAGGAAGAGATTGTTTTTCACTTGCCATTCAGTAAATATTGCTGACTATTCATGAAACAAATGATACTTTAATGGGATACTAACTAAATAGCTTTACCTAATGTCAGGGAGAAACTCAGTTAATCTGTATGATGAGAATGATAATAATGACAGTATTAATCCTGTTTTGTCCATTATATTGGCCAATTTGGAGTGTCATAGTTGAGTCAGTACATTTTGGTAGATATCCAGTAATACAGAAACTGGAGAAAAAACAGGCAAAATGGGCAATTGAGGGGCAATATAAATTCTTCCTATAACATATGGGGGAGAATGAAACTCATTATTTAGCTGTCTGCTATAATAGCTTCAAATCATTTAGTACTTTCCTTCCAGAAAGGAATCTTTTCTTACTCTTCTTTTTTTTTATTCGTATTTTCTTCATTAAGACTATTATGTAAATTTCAATGTCTGGATTGTAGCATAGATGTAGAGAGAAGTGGAAGCAAAGTGAACAAACACTTGCTGAGTTTCTGCCACATGTGTTATAGACACTTAAAATACATCTTGCTTAATCCTCACAAAAACCCTGAGAAGTAGGTACTGTTATCACCGTTTACAGGCATGCAAAGCGAAAGGAGCTTGTCCAGGGTCACACAGCTAGTAAAATCAGGACCGCCCTCAAAGGCCATAGTCAATTACCTCACCTTGCTGATTTCCTGTATTGCTGCCCATTATGCAGCATGATGACTTTTCAGTGTTGTCCCTTATGCTCTATTTATCTACCGGCTAAATGTATTGGTATTGTTCACAGAGCATCAACTTTATGATTATGTACAATTGTTCAACAAATAACAGGAATCGCTTTTTATTTTCTATATATAGGAGGTTAGAACAACTTATAATAAATATGATGACCTTTAGGTCAGACATTTCCTGTAAAGTAATGACCAGACCTTCTCCAGCTTGCTATTAATTATGGTCCAAGAGCACTCAGCAATTGTTTTAAAAATAATAAAAATAAATAAATAACGCAACAAATGATACTTCAGTTATTATGTAACAATGTGGTGGGTGTTAAAAAGGTAATATTGGTAGCCTACCACCATTTCCCGTTACTTCACTCAGAGAATATGAACACATTTTCCGGAGGTCACAAATTTACCAGATTTCATTGGGCTATATTATTCTCTCAAACCTTGATAAAATGTTACAAAGGTTATAGTTCCACTTTTTAAGGTTATGCCACTTAAAAAAATGAGATAAACATCAGCTTCGTAGATTATAAAAAAGTATTTGGTACAGGAATTTTAGTAAGTAATAAAGTAGTGACCTATACCTCCACTATTTTTCCCCTTCCTCCCTCTTTCTTACTGCATCTCTGCCAATATACATCAACAAACATCTAGTTTTTGAGGGTCTTGAAGCAAAACTTTTCTTAACATTTTTGAAAACTTTTAATGGAAGTCTTCTTTCCTCTCTCCCTCCCTTCCCTCCTCTTATGCTCTTGGTTTTTAGCCATTTGAAATATTTTTACTCATGTGATATAAGCCTTTATTTGGTTAGAATATAAACATTAAAATTTTTTATAGTTATTAGGTTTACGATTTCATTATTGTGGGCAATATTTATAGTCTCAAACAACTGGGCCAGATAAATAATTTTACTGTTTTCCTAAAACTAAAATATTTGGCTAGTTTCAGCGTATTGATGGATTTTTTTTAAAAATTTCAGACTTTATTGGCATTGTAGAACACCTGATAGACCAAATATTAATACAAGTTTTTTTATATTTATATTTATACAAGTTTTTAAATATTTGACCACATATTAATACAAGTGTTTTTTCTTTTCCTTTTGGCCTTCTATTTAAATTAAAACATTCAAAAATATTTTTAATACTTCTTAAATATTCCAATGAGTGTTTTTAAAAGCGTTCTTTTATGCAAATGTGATATAACTGTGATAGTATAAGATATAGCCCAAAATATATTATTGTGCTGAAATTAATTGTCATTAAAAGGGCGTTATAATTTTTATATATATTTTTTCTGTTTGTTGACACCAAACTCTGCACTGTTTTACCATGGAAAAAATGTTCTCCTAGAACATCTTTATTTTTAAGCAAAGTGTGGAAGCTTTTAGAATAAGTAATCTTAACGAAGTATGGAACATATAGCACAAAACTTTGAGGGACAGTTCTGTAAGGTTTTCTACAAGTCTTGTGAAAGCTTTTGCTCAATTCTGGATTATCTTTTAAGGATGTTTGCATAGTTGAGACACAGTAAATAACTTTCAAAGCTAGAGATATTGTCTCCCTGTGGGGAAGAGGGCAGATTTCTTCCCTGATCAGGACAAACTCTTTCAGAAACAAAGATTAGGCAAGTTTCCTTACAGTTCACTTTATAATACTGAGGATTTTTCAAGCTTGGAATTCCTCAGATCCAGTGTGTGTGCAGCATCCATTTGCTTTGCATCACTCCCACAGGACCTGGGAGCAAGGAAAGCCTGCATGTAAATGAAGCTCATGCTGCCTACTCTTCTATGGATAATAAAGTTATGTTTCTGACCCAGGGGTCTCATGTCTTTTGTCAGCCTCTATGAGACTGTGACAGGCTAAACTCTTAACTTGCAAGCAATGTAAAATCTCAGACCCTTAGCAGTTCTTGACAAAAATATCTGTTTTATCACATGTGAGCTGAATTGAGTGTACCAGAACAGCAGACACCAGGTCTTGTCTTGTCTTTTCTTTTGTCCTTTTCTTTTCTTTTCCTCTCTCTTTCTCTTTTCTTTTCTTTTCTTTCTTTCTTTTCTATCTCCTCCCTTCCTCCCTCCCTCCCTCCCTCCCTTCCTTCTTCTTCTTCTTTTTTTTTTTTTTTAAAAAAAAGAAAAGAGACCTTATAAATGCAAACTTGCAATCTGTTACTCTGGATTTCTGGTTAATTTTGAAAATTAAATAAAATGAGAATGAACCATTCATATATAATATTTTCCTTATAGACATTATCCACTATGGCAGCATTTACTGTAGACACCGTACATAGATATGAATTAATTTTATTTGCATAAAATTGCTACTGTTTCAAACCAATGTCACTGAAGGAAAAATGGTAGGAAACACTAAAATGATAGTTTTGGGTTTGATATATCTACAGTTTGTAGTTCTGTGGAGTGCCTCCCTTTGGACCTACCAAGAGTCACAGGTGAAGTTTATATTGAATTGTGGCAAGTAGATAAAAAAAAAATCAGAGTTTTAAAAAGTGAAGATGCATGGTGACTGTGATTTTAATGTTTTGTGTTTGGCATTATGTCTTTTTTTCATTCTGAATTAGCTTCCCTGATTAAATGTTAGAATTAGGAATTGAAATTTGGAAATGTGGTTACACTTACAAAACATTTTTAAAAACACTGCATTTAGGACTAATGTTCAGATGGTTAGATGGCAAGTTTGCACTCACGGAACCACAAATACCTTTTAATATAATTCATGTTTTAATTGCCAATTTACCAAATTAACTTATTGCTACCTAGTTAAAAATAAATTGTTTAGGCAGGTATATCTGTATAACTTACATTAGGATGTTTTCTTAACATTTATTCAGAGTATTTTAACCCTTAGCTTTTAAAAATAATATTTTTTGTTCAATTTAAAGGAAAGTGGTATCCTTTATGTTTTTAAAACAAATGGACTCATTTCTAGTTTTTCTCAGCTACTTGCCTCAAAACCTTTGCATAATTTAGGTGAGGAAGATAAACTTATACTTTAGACTCTGGTGAGATTAGGAAGTATTTTAAAGTGATAACTAAGGATTGCTTTTTGCTAATTTTGTAAGAAAAACACCAAACCGATAGGTCTTATACAAGTTCCTCAAGGTGGCAATATTTTATGGAACAAGTAGTTTAGATTTTGTAAGTCCATATATACTTTAGATTTTTTTTTCAAGCAGCCATCTGTGCCATACATAACTCATGATTTCTTGTGCATTTTAATCAGCATCTAGTTATGCATAGCTGTAGCCTTATTGCCATCTAAATGCTTAAAACAGTAAAGTGCTGCAGGATATTAAGACATGTAGCTATAAAATTATGGTATGCACTTTCTCTCTGTACCTGAGCAGATGATCTGCAAATCAAGGCCTCTCAGAGGCATATGGGCAGAGCTGCTGGAAAATGTGGTTGGCCACAGGAGCCCAGGACTGGTGGTTGAGGCTGCCAGGGGGCCTGGGTGTCTTTTGGTTTAGCCTTGGGTCCTCCAGTTAGGCAGGACTGCCTGATGCCCTCTTGCCCCTAATTCACTTTGATCAGCCTGTTGGTACTGATGGGAAAGGTAGAGCTGGCAATACAGCATTATTGCCATGTAGCTTGATTTTCTGCAGCATTTTAATTACATTGTGTGGCCTTGGAATTATGGTTACTTTAAAAGGATGCTCAATGATTTTTTCCCCCTTTTTATGTAATTTAGCTGGGGGAGAAAAACACAACTAAATTCCATTTCAAACAGAAATGTGTTGTGCCAGCTGCGGATTGAGGCCTGGCCTTGATTCACAAATTTTCATAGATTCAGAGGATGTTCTGCCAGCCGCCAGCATAATAGCTGGGATGTGGCCAAAGGGGTAGTTTGTCATTGAATATATTCTATTCCAGCTTCTGAATGCACAAATCCAAGGAAATTTTTCCTTGAAAAGACACTGATATATTTACTTGGAATAGCATTATACACATAAATCAAGAGCTTTGGCAAGAAAATCAGTACTTGCAGGTTTTAATTCTGCATCATGGATTTGTTATATGACTTTGGGGTAGTTACTTATGCTGCTGCACCCTTCTCATTTTAAAAATGAGCGCATTGCCTGTAAACAGGTATCACTAAGAGCCTGGAAGCAACATAGGGTATAGCTAATGCTCATGGCGATCACTGAAATATACATACAGAAATGTGCTCAAGTCATATGCTTATGTCCCAGCGACTTTTTACAAGACGAAAACACCCGGATAACCACCACCCAGATCAGGAAATGGAACACCACCAGCACCCATCATGGCACTCTCAGGTTCCTCTTAGTCACAAACTCCACCTCATTCTGAAAGGAAAGTGCAGTCCTGCCTTTTACCCCATAAATTAGTTTTTGTGTGTTTCTGAATCTTGTGTAAATGGAATCATCCATACATGCTCTTCTGTTTCTGGTTTGTTTCACTCACTGATATGGCTCTAAAATTTATTCATGTTAATGCAGGTAGCAAAGATCCCATCATATGAATATGCCATGATTAATCTACTTAAAAATTAAGAGTGCATTGGATTAAGTGACTCTGTAGTCTCTCCTTGGTGTAAAGTTTAAAATGGAATTATTGTTCAGAGAAATGTGTTCTGGTGTATAAGTTACATGATTATCTTGTGGTAGCTCATATAGGACCACATTTAATACAAGCCCGAATTCCTGAGAAAGTAGAATAATTTTTAAAGATGAAGATGTTTGGGCCTAATACATATCAAAAGAAGAGTTTATGTGTTTTTTATTATGCCCTGTACTAATAAATTCACCAAACATATACTGAGCATCAGACACTATATTAGGAACTTTTAGTTTTCACAACAATTCTGAGGGTATCATAATTCCATTTTTATAGGTGATAAGACAGTCTTAGAAAGTTAAAATTAGTTGCATCTTTTTATACAACTTCTAAGTGGCAGAAGTGTGAATTTAGGCTGCTTCATTTGACTTAAAATTCATACTTTTTCTACTGCATCCCCTTAAAGATGACCAAGGTTTAATCTCTGCATGCCTGGAGTTTGTATTCTTGTGGGGTAGGGAGATACAAGTGGATAAATTAAATGAGAATTTTAATATGGCAGATAAAAATTGTAATACAGATGTCTTAGTTTGTTCCTACTTCTATAATACAATACCAAAGACTGGGTAATTTAGAAATAATAGAAATTTATTTCTCACAGTTCTGGAGGCTGAGAAGTCCAAGATAAAGGCACTGGTAGGTTCGGTGTCTGGTGAAGGCTCACTCTCTGCTTCCAAGATGGTGCTTTGTTGCTGTGTTCTCATAGCAAACAGGACCAAACAGGCTCCCTTAAGCCCTTTTGTAAAGACACTAATCCCATTCATGAAGGCTCCTAATTACTTCTTAAAGGCCCTACCTCTTAATATTGCATTGGAGATATAGTTTAAATTTTGGAGGGACATAAACATTTAAACATAGCAACAGGTGTGGAAACTATAGGTACATGAAAGAGGGACACCAATCTCAGCCTGCAGAGTAAGAGTAAGAGAAGGGGGGAATTATAGGATGGAATGGGCAGGGAACATTCAACGGATAACAATGGCATGCGTAAAGGTATGAAATATTTGGGAAACAGTGCTGTGGTAAGATGTTCAAGATGAGTGGCAGGGCTGAAGGGGCAGGAGGAAGGATGTGGTAGGAATGAGGCTGAAGAACGAGACACAGGTAAGAGGTTGGGGGAGCGGGTTTTCCTTCTCATGAGCTAAAACCTTTCCATGTAAGGAATTTATAGCCATCAAAGGGCTCTCATTATAAGAGAATTATGACTAGAGGCAGTACAGCACAGCAGTGTTAATGTCCTTTAACCAAAGACCACCAGTAACACATCTTTAATTGTTCATGTTGGATTTACTATGTGCTTCAATGAGGGAAAAATACAAAGGTATGAGCAATGGGGGTGTGGTGTGTCTGTCTCAGAGGGTGTTAGAAAATACTTACTGGATTTGGATCATGGTTGGGTGATTTTGTGGAGAGTCCAAAGAAATGAGGGTACATTCTAGATAAAGGTCTATCAGTAAACAGGAGAATACAGTGAATTGGTACCTCAATACATCGTATCTAGAAGGAAGGCAGATAAGTGCAGGCATAAACTTGTAATTGGTAAAAAGCAACAGTCACTCATATTAGCTGGGAGAAGGTGATGTGCGATATTTTTGTGATTTGCACAGTGACCTTGTTTGTGTGTGTCCTTAGATACGATTATGAATTGGTCTTGGTGTTGGTCTCAGTTCATCACAGTCACAGTGACCTTGGCCGGTGCTGATGTTCCCCGAGATTGTTTTTCCCAAGAAGAGAACACCACGGCCCAGCTGTGAGTGTGAGGCTAACTCCCAGGTGTCAGAAGCTTCTCTTTTTCAGTTGCTAGGAGGGCAGTGTATGAATTCAAACTGATCCTTTTTATATCCTGGCTCCATTATGTCCCAGCTGAGTGATCTGTCAAAAGTTATTTTTTTTTGTGCCTTAATTTCCTTGTCTAAAAATGGAACGATTTCAGAGTTATGAGGAATATATGAAATAATAAGTACTTAGAGCAATTCCTGGCAGGTGGTAAAATCTCAATCAATAAGTGCTATTATTATCATTTTGTAATGGTTACTCTATCGGACTAGGGGAGGGTACCCATGAGAAAGGAATGGCAGAGAAATCATTGGTAGGATGATTCTGGAAGGCGAACAAGAGGAGATTCTCTCCTGAATCGACATAGTGGAAGTAGGCGTGGAGAGAGGGCACAGTCGGTGAGAGCTAAGGGTAAGGAGAGGAAGCTGGACGGTGTACCATGGCTTGGGATTGAATGAATGGGTAGGATGGGAGGTCACCAGTAGATACTGGGAATACAGGAATAGAAAAGCACATGTCAGGGGAGACATTATGTCAGATGGAGATGTCTAGCTGACTGCTAATGACACAGGACTGAAGCTCAGGAGAAAGGTCAAGTGCTGTAGCCTTCGTTGCTTTCTGATGTCTCATAGAGGGGCCAGCTGTTTAGGTGAAAAGAGAAGTGCCGCTGACCTTGGCCTCGGGTCCTTCCTTGACTTCCTCTGTAGGACTGTGGGAGTGGGTCTCTTTATTTCATATTTAGTATCAAACCTAGGTCCGCCTCAGTAGACCGTCAGAAGTTATGGATTTGACTTTAATCTACAACATGAAACATTTGCATGTCAAGAACTTGTCAGAGATTTTTAACCTTGAACTCTTTTCTGCTCAATACTTAATCAAAACTTGGATGGAAAAAATGGTACATATGGAACGCCTCAAAGGTGTGCTTTTCTAGATACTTTCTTAGGTGGTAACTTTATCTTTCTCTATCTTTCTCTATCATCTATCATCACCTATCTGTTTTTATTAATCTGGCCATCAGATTTTCTGAGTACTTGGACCACATTATTTTGGCTGTTTGCAGGATTGCTTTTTACTGAACTGTGATTTGGCATTATGCTGGCAGCTTGCATTGAGAGGTAGTAAGAACCATTGTTTATTTTTTTATTCATTGTTTTGATATTGTGGAGAATCTGGTTCTTTATATTGCCCAAAGGGGACATTATGAGGACTCTTGGGAAAAAAATGTTTCCTAGAAATCAATAACATGGTTTTTTTTTCTGGACATAATTGAATTGAATAGCTGATGATGTCTCCCTCTTTGTACTGACTGCTAGGAAGCTCAGAGTAAAATATATGGTACCTACTAAAGCATCTGGTAATTATGACATTTAATTATGGTACTAATAATACTTCTGGCTTAAAAAATTATTTATTTATTTTTTGATTCTCCAGGTGAGGCTTGAACCTGTAGGGTTATTTCATCTACCCTACTTTTATTTCCCCTTACACATGATTTTCTCAATTATTTTAGTCTTGTAAATTGCTTCAGTTCTTGTTTGGAATGAGGAGTGTATATGCATACACACATAGAGGCATGTACATACATATACATACAGCCATCCCTCAATATCCATGGGGGATTTGTTCCAGGAACCCCCCACAGATACAAACATTTGCAGATGCTAAAGTACCTTATATAAAACGGAACAGCATTTGCATACAATCTACACCTACTTTCTGTATATTTTAAGTTATCTCTAGATTACCTAAATACCTAAAATAATGTAAATGTTATATAAATAGTTGTTACAGTGTATTGTTTAGGGAATAATGGCATGAAAAAAATCTGTACATGTTTAGTGCAGATGCAACCATCAATTTTTTTCCCTAAATATTTTTATTTGCTATTGGTTGAATCTTCAGATGTAGAACCTATGGATACAGAGGGTTGACTGTGTGTGTGTGTGTGTGTGTGTGTGTGTGTGTGTGTAGCAAGTAACGGAATTGTGTTGGCTCTTCTATGTGAAATATAAAAATAAAAGCAACACCTTAATTTCTATCACTGCAGAGTTTTGCCTTGATAAAAAGGATATATTTTTAAAAAATGCAATATGTGATAAAATATGGGTCAGCCCTTTTGCTTATATGACAGAGTATATTAGGTAAAACTCTGGATTTCAAATCAGAAGATTGGATTTCACCTTTCTTGGTCTGTTACTAGCTGTGTGGCCTCAGGCAAGCTGTTTAAGCATTGCGAGTTTTGCATTTCATGGTAGAGTGAGGGTGAAAATACTTGCTCTAGCCAACTTAGCTTTATTAGAAGGATCAAATTAAATAATGCATGAGCCTCTGTAAACTGTAAAGAGCTATAGGTAAGATTATTAATTAAGCTTTGATTCGAAGTGAAGGATATTTCAACTTATTAGTGGGAAATGTATCTACCATAGTGTAGAAAAGGAATCATCAACTCGAATGACAATAAGAATGAGCAGGGTGAGAGAAAAATAAACTTGTGATTCTCAGCGATTTTATGTCATTTTCGATAGAGGCATTAGTAATGGAAATGCTTATCTTTTAATTTTACAAGAGCAAAATGGCAGTTGACACTCAGACACAGTATGAGTAGTAAGTGATAGAAACTGAGATAACAGAAGGGGGCAAATGCCCTGAAGAAGAGGCAGCCACTGTTCAGTGCCAGCTGATGGCTTCTAGGAAAGAATTGGGGATGGTGTGCACAGATAATTTTTCTCAAAATAATTTGGGAAATTAAATTTTTGTAAGCTCTGTCAATTTATAACTTTTTGCAGTTAGTTCCAAATTTAAAAAGATACATAAAGTGGGTTAACACTGTTCAGGGAAAACCAAACATGATATTTGACCTTTGGGATACTTGTTCACCATTTCTGCTCTGGAAAGTATTTTCAAAATTCACCTTGCATTTGATGCTACATACATCTAAGGAAGAAGACATTTGTGAGTTGTTTTCAGAAAGTAAAGGTGCGTTTATTTTACCAAGCATTTCAAAGCCTTTTCTCTAGTGAATATTCATTAAAATGTATATACATTATGTTCTAAATATATTCAGTTTTGTTTCTAAAAGTCACTCTTTACTGTGAATGCATTATAGAGGTATACATTAAAATGCAAGGTTAATATAGTTGTAAAGTACAAAAGTAGCAGTATTTGTAAATAACCATTTGTAAATAACCATTTGTAAATAATGTATAATTTTGTTTAGTGTTTAGTGTTGGTGCTCTCTGCCTAGTTGTGGATAATACACATATATATCTACATACATACACACACACACACACACACACACACACACACCCTAAGAGTCCTAGAGGCTATATTCCACTAACATCAAAGGAACTGTTGACTGCTTATTATGGTAGTTCTTATGCGTAGGAGATCATAAAGTATCAAAGAGAAAATAGGACACAGTTTATTCACCCAGTCTGTTTATGTTCAGTCAATCCTCATTCTTCACAGATTTCTTATTTGAAAATTCTATTTGCTAAAATGTATTTGTAACCCCCAAATCAATGTTTGTGGTGCTTTCATGGTCACTCAAAGACATGAACAGAATGGCAAAAAATTTGAGTCACCTGAAGTCAATATTCTCAGCTGAGGTCGAACAAGGAGATGCTCTACCTGTTTCAGCCCTCATGCTGTAAACAGGTATTCTTTTTGTGGTCTATTTAGTGCCACTTATTTTCTTGCATTTTGCAGGGACTCTTTCTCATGGTGATTATTTAAGGATTGCTATTTAAAATGGCCCCCAAATGTAGTGCTTTAGTGCTATCTAGTGTTTCTCTGTGCAAGAAGGCTGCCATATACTTTATAAAGAAAATAGTGTGTTAGATAAACTTTGTACAGGCATGAGTTATATTGCTGTTGATCATGAGTTCAGTGTTAATGAACAATATATATTAAATAAGCTGCCTTTAACAGAAACAGATATCAAACAAAGTTATGTATTGATGGGTTGACAAAAATGCGACCAGAAGCTCACAGTAACTTAAACTTGTATTTTCCACAGGGGCAATGATTCAGTATTTGCTAATTCAGTGTTTGCAACAACTTGTAGAAATAACAGCTGTGAATAATGGTAACAGGTGTTTTATGAAAACACTGAGATGATTGATTGATTTTCAATATGTGTACAGATTTGCAGATACCACTTTGGTATTGGAAGAAATACCTCACAAATTCAGTGCTAGCTAGCTATATGATAAACTGTAAATGCGTTTTTAGGACTTCAGTTATCCACATTTGTGTATTAGTTAACAGTGGATATAGGGGGTGCAGAAGCCTGGCTGGGGACTTAGCCTACCTGGGCTCTTGTCTTAGCTTTGTTACTGATTAGCTGTGTAATATTGGAGAAGCCATTTAGCCATTTTCACTATCTTGGACTCTTTTTTCTTATCTCTAAAATCAACAAGTAGAGCGAAGATTTGCAAAGTTCTTTCCAGTGCTAAAATTATATATATTTATAAATGAAAGTCTTAATTTAGTGCTCATGTGGTTCCCTGTGATCTTGGGAAAGGGGAAAAGAAAGGTTACAAAAATGTGTCTATATAAAGCACAATGCCTACAATTAAAATGGTAATAATTTGGGAGAACACACTAAAATTGAAATAGTAAACAAGAAGTGATGTCTAATTAAAGGATAAATTAGATCCTATTGAGCAGTGGTTTTCCACCTGGATATGGATGGCAGAGTGGCTTATTAGAATCACCTGGCAGGGAATAATTTTCCAGATTAACTACACAGAACCCTCCTCTCCACTTTGTGTTGTTCCTTAGAATGTGTTCCAACAGAATACACTTTAGAACTGTTGGTAATGAAAGTTGTTTAAGTTCTAAGAAAAGGGCAGTAACCTACTTGCTGTCATTCTGGAGCTTTGTCCTTCCCACAACTCCATTTAGGTGGTCATGCCTCTGAAGGGGCTGTTTTTTCATGGTCATGTTTGTTCCAGGTGATCCTGACTCTACCCCCTCATCTCAGTTCCACAAATGGCTGGATTATATAAGGGTACCTGATACAAAAGAAGCTAATCCGTAGGCTGTGACTGACTCTTGGGAAGGCTCGGTGCCAAAATGTGAACGGAGCCTATCCAATTTCCTCTTAGCAAATTTGAACTAGGAAATAGTTACAGAACGAGACAACTGTGGGAATTGAAGGTCAAAGGCAGTTGTGATGTATAGAGAGATGGGGTTGTCATGGATGGGGTTCTTGCAAGGTGAAATTATGGAGCGAGAGATAGAGAAAGAGAGGGAGAGAGAGAAAGAGAAAGAGAGAGAGGTGGAAAGGAGAATCTGGCTGGTAGAGATGGCAGCAGAGAAGCAGACACAGAATGACCATCTCAGTCACAGGGCAAAATATTTATTGAAAACCCCAAGGCTCAGCTTTGCTACAAAGTTTTATGCTTTCTGAGACCAAAATTGACCATAATTCCTGGTCTTCCTGATGCCAGTTTGTTCAACACTTCCTGTGCATGTTTATCCTTAAATAACCCCTCAGTTGCATCAGCCCATTGATTCACTTTCTTCCTCAGAACCAAAAAGTCTAACAAAAGTGAGTAGTGAGGCTGTAGTAATCAAAATAATTCATGTTTAATGAGTACCTACTAGGTGCTTTTTATTGGTTAACATCAATTTAAAACTGACAGGAATCTTAGAGGCATTTGAGGCCCAGAGGAGTTAAATGACAGAGTCAAAAATAAGTAAATGTGTCAGAGCCAGGACTAGAACCTTGGTCTCCCTGATACCATAGTCCCTGATATTTACATATTGCCTCCATGAATACAGGAAGGATTTCCAGAGGAGGGGAGGTGCAGGTGATGGGGAGGATTTACAGCAAAGGAGAAATGGGCCTTTCACTCAGAGGTAAAAACGTCATGAAGGATATAAAAGGGAATGATACATGGGCGAGAAATCAGGTGAAAAGTCAGACATGAGCTGAATATTCCTCTTGGTAAAAGTGGTCCACAGGAGTCATCAGAGCAAGGCTCGAGAGTTAGGCAGGGAAGTTCAGACTCCAGCAGATACAAGAGAACTGTGCTCCATTTGTGACATGGTGAAAGATGGGCTGGTTCTGTGGAGAAATTAGAGTCAGGAAAAGGGGCGGAATGTCACTGCATAAATGAAAATTTATATTGAGGATAACTTTCTCCTGAAACAGTAAATTATTTTCCCTTTCGAATATTTGCAGACCTTCATTTTCATCCCTAGATTTCTGTATCAGAAGGAGGCCTATGACACCATCTTTAGGTATGATTTTATAAAACTCCTTAATGGATATCTATACTTAAATGATGTTCTCTTGTCTTTCTGTCACAAACATCATTCTAGACATTGGGTATGGCTTGACTTTTCAGGAACCACTGGTGATCATAATCCTAAATGTACAGTAGGTTGTACTTCCGGAGTGTCAATCATCAACTGTGAGCTTTTGAGCCAAAATGTTCCTCTTGGGGATACCAAAAGAAAGGGGCAAATTGTTTGAATCCAAATGGAAAAAGAATTTAAAAAAAGAAAAGCAGAATGAAACTCGGTGGAACTCTTTTGACAAAAACATTGCCCACAGCCATTTGCTTCATTTTTTCTTAACTTGAAAAAACCCTTATTTTGTGTTATGTAGACATAACATTGTTATTTTTTAAGGGCTTAATTCTAAATGAAATTCTATTTCTTCAGTTTAAATCTGTACCCCCCAGTTTTATTCTCACGTAGCCACCATTCTTTTAACACTGCCCACTAAAGAGATTTAGATTTTTATCTTCAGAGGTTTATGTATTTTCACATGTATCCCAGAAAGGAAAAATTTAGAGAAAGAAAGCCATTAAAACAAATGAACAGTTCTGTTTACCAAACAGCCTTTTGTAAAGCAAGACTTCAATGGCAATTTTGTTGTTGTAACTGGAATTTGATGTTTTAGGAATAAAGAAACCATGCAAATATAACAAACAACACCAACAAAATAAGGGATTATTTCATAGAGAAAAAAAAGGTAGTATTTTCCTTTTGTCAGAAGTATTTTACCTATATTTAATCATTCTTTATATCTGTAGATCTCTATTATTTTCAGTCTTTCTGTGATTTTAATCAATGTTTATTAAGCCATGTTTCTATGTTGAGCACCATGGTTAAATCTTTCTATTGTAAGGATAAGTTTAATTACTTTGAAATGAGGAACTATTTAGTGAAATCGACAACACAGCCAAGCCAATTCTCATTTTAATATTAGGTTTGGGTTTTTTTTTTTTGCTTAAGTTGACTGGATAGTAACATGTGCAACTCACTATGCTTCGACACAAAATATGATTCTTGTTTTATGGAACTATAAACCAGGCATTTGATGTGGTGTATTCACTCAAATAACTTGCCAGTTTGTTGAAGGAAAAGGGTCTTATTCTTGTGGAACCACTCAAAACAATGATCAATTCAGTTCTCCAAGTATTTAGCATTGTTAACAAACTGCGTAGAGACAGAACAACTCCAATATTTGGAGGGTCTCTTCTTTTTCTTAACCACCAACTGTTCCATGTTCATGAGAAAAAAATAGTCTTTATTATTATTATTTTTAAAGGACACCTATACCTTCAAAAACAAAAAGTATTGACTTGTAGTCAAAAAAGACAAATCCTATATTTCATTCTGGCACTCACTAGACCACATAACTTTGTTCTAATTTCTTTATCTTATCAGGCTTCATCTATAAAATAATAGTGTTTGGACAGGAACAGAAAACCAAATACCTCATGTTCTCACTCATAAGTGGGAGTTGAACAATGAGAACAGATGGACACAGGGAGGGGAGCATCACACACTGGAGCCTGTTGAGGGGCGCGGGGCTAGGGGAGGAATAGCATTAGGACAAATACCTAATGCATGCGGGGCTTAAAACCTAGATGACGGGTTGATAGGTGCAGCAAACCACCATGGCACATGTATACCTATGTAACAAACCTGCACATTCTGCACATGTATCCCAGAACTTAAAGTAAAATTTAAAAAAATAGTGTTTGGATTAAATAAAACTTTCAAGCTTAGGAAATTCACACAACAGAAAATTAAGAAAAAAATATTGTGGACCAATCCAGATTTGTAAACTTTTAGTTTGTCAAGTAATCACAAGTAACTCTTCCCCAAGAAAATCATCTTTATTACTATTATTCCATTAAATAAAGTATTTTAACACGAAAAACGTAGGAAGTCCACTTTCAGAATAACAGGCAATCCTTCACATTGAACAAATTGAGCCTTATCAAAACTTGCTACATTGCCCTTACTTTTTTCATTTTGACTTAAATGGTGAACACTTTGACAAGGAGTGGCAGTAGCTTTGGGACTCTTATTCGGGAACTGCTGAGCTAGATGATTATATATCTATATCTATCTACACCTACAAGCTCTACAGTTCTTTGATTTTATGATTCTATGTTTTGTTCCTTCCTTTAAGCATACATTTTTGCAGTTTGGAGGAAGATATAAGATCTATTATCAGGTTTTGATCTTTTTTTTTTTGGTGTGACTTCCTTGTGAGAACTTTTATCTCACTCATATCTCTCACAAAATCAAAGGTATTTCAGAAAATTGTTTGAGCTAACATGTCTAGTGAGAAAAGGGGGCATGGAGGTTGGAGACACTGAGCAGGAACTCTAATTAGTGAGAATGAAGCCCGAGTTAGGGAGCCTTTTCTTATTTTCCTTTAATTAACCTTAGGACTTCTACTAAGAAAATGAGGCATAGGGGTGAGACTTGAGGGTTGGGCAGTGATAGGAGTATGGTCTAGATTTCCCATTGATTGGGAGAGTGTGTGAATGAATGAGTGAATGTCCTTTCTCACATCATTAAGACTTCTCCTGGTTAAAGAATTTAGGTTATGTTTATGATGTTCTAAAACTGTTTGGATTTGGGGAATCATTACAATTAAATGGATCATCTAGCAGAACACACTGAATCACCAAACTGACCGTAGAGATTTATTTTCAGAATTCAACACTATATTTATAGTAACATTAGCAACAGGGGAAACTGCTCTGAGATCACAATTAAGAGAAGTTGTGTATCATTTTAGGAGATTTTTTAAGGAAATTTTATTTGCTTGCAGACGAACACTTTTTTTCATTTGAAACTTCTTAAATCTTGGATGAAACTAGCTTTTAGCAGCTGTTCTCTTTTATGGGATTAATTTTAAAAGAAAAAAAGATGTAACATAAAATTAACACCTAAGCTATTTGATTACATATCAGACTGTAAATGTTAAAAAAAAATCCCAGCTTTGACTTTCAAAGATTGTTTTGGGAATTTGTTTCGCTCAGGCTTCTTTTTGCCACTTGTCTCACACACATTTCCTCATCAATTTTCTTACTAGAAGTGTGTATAGGGCAAGCAGCCCAGTTTCAGTAATTGTCATTGCTTGGCTTTTGTCTAATTAACACCAGTCACTTGGATTTTTGCATACTGACATGCAGTGTAAATGGCCCACGAGTATCATCAGAGGAAGAAACCTGGCTTGCTAGGTTTAAACCATGTCAGGTCATGAATTATATCCATCAGAGCCAAAATATTCAAATCTGAGGCCTGAAAAGTCCATTCTGAAATTGATGCTAGTTTGGTGTACTTCTGTTTTTCCATGTATTGACACACACTAAAATTAGATTTCTATAAAGGTTCCCCTTGATAGGGTGGGCTAGGCATTCAAGGACAATTAAAACAGAAGCTGAGTGTTACAGACACATTGTAAGTAACTGCCTAATTTGGAATTTCTTTTTCTTAGTAGGTCACCTTACTACAATTTAATGGTTTAAATTTAAGTTTGATCTCTATTCTTTTCACAAACAACATTCACATTTCTATTGGTTTTTTAAAAATGCTTGTGCATAAGCCTAAAGTTTAAATCTTGCATTTACTTTTGGATTATTGATGATTTAATTCATCATGATCTAAGGAAGATAAAAATAGGAAAGCAATGTGTGTCTTTATGATTGGAGGCCTTTGTGGGGGCATATGTATCATCTTTATTCTAGACACTTCTGGGATTTTAGTGTATTTTTGCCATATTATATTTTAGAGATAAACTGTACTACACATGCATAATAAGTCGGCTGGGCCAGAAAAAAATTTGCTGAAGTGGTTGAACATGAAAAGACTTGGGTGAAGTAATTTTATAGAGAGGAGAAGTTTCTTTGCTGCCAAGTTTGTTTATCTTGTCATACTATTAGTTTTCAGGTAGCATAATTTCAAGGGATTTTCCTAATCGGCATAATCCTTTTTGAGTAAATATTTCATTGTTTATTTTAGCTTATACCATAATAACTAGTTTAATAGCTCAATTATATAAGCTTCTTTGAAATAACTTATCCTTTATATAGGATAAAAATTATAAGTTATATTTTTTATATGGTTTCATTTCTCTGGTGCCACTGGAAATATGTCTGTGAAAAATACAAAAGAGAGTCTCAAAGTTTTGTAAAGTTCTTCTTTATTCATTCCATCACAAAAATATTTATGAAGAGCTCATCATATTCTTGTCCTTTGCTAGACTCTTGGGATATAGTAGATGTTTCCCAGCTCACAGTTGGCTGGTTAGGGACAGATAAGAAAACCAGTGATTATCGTATATTGTCTACTATGTTAAATGAAGCAGAGGGCATTATGGCAAAGCTAGAGGCACATTCTTACTTTTGGATATTCATTGAATAAACAGTAGTGGGTGAATAATTTATCCACTGTAGGTAAACCAGTCCTTAAAAGTTTAAATAGCAGGAAACAAGCAATTTTAAAACATTAGGCTACAAGAAAATGCCGTTTGATTTGGAAACACGAATCAGGTATATTTAGAGCAGATCTTGGGGAATCAGAGATTTACTCTGATGATAGTAAATGCATTGAACCCATTTTTACCCCTCCATGTTGGTAATGCAATAGCTTTTCTTACCGAGTCTTTAAAGTGGGTGTTGTATAACATTTTAAAGGCAAGTAAATGGAATTTGTTCAAAAAACCAATTTCTTTGGTTTCTGAGGACATTTATAGCTCATTCCTATTTTGTTTCATTATTACATCACAGGTTGCATTGATAAATGGTAGAATCATATATCTCCATATTAAAGAAGAATAGGTGATGGAAGTAGAACATTTTCTTTATTGTTTGTCCCATTTGGATGGAGAAAAAAGAGGTTCCCATCTAGTTTACACCATGAAATTATGGCTTATTTATCCTATGCCAGTTCCCTCAGAGAGGAAAAAGATGTCTAGGGGCTTTTGATACCAGAAGGAATCCCTTATCCTGGATTCAGTTTGTTCTCATAAAAATTTCAGAACACTGATATGGCAGGAGCGGTGGAGGGAAACACCAAGAGAAACATAAGGGAATCAGAGAGATGAGGGATGAACGTGGGACTCCAAAAAAGATAAATTGGATCCGCTGTCAGTGTAGTGGAATGAAAATGAAATCAGTGTAGGCAGTGCCCATTTCCCTCCTCATGCCTAGCCACAAACACTGCTTTAAATAAAACGTATTTCTTTTATTTCCCATTTCTTGCTTGCTAACTTAAAGATAAATGACTTGCTTGCAAGTGCAGTGGAAAGGAAATAAAATCGGTAACAGGCAGTGCCCAAAATGCCCCAGCTGCTTAACGGCCTGGCCTTGAGCAATACACAGTTTTTATGGAAAAGTTTTACTGTTCTGCTGTTAGGGAAACAAAAGCAACTCTCCCCACCTCCCTACCCCCCCACCTCCCAATTCTTAAAAAATAAAGGCAAAGAAAAGTAAAAAAAAAAAAAAAAAAAAAAAAAACCAAAACCATAGCTCAAAAAAGCCAAAGCAATTCAGAATCATGCACATAATTGGTTCATGTGGCCACAGGGACGTTACGTGAGGGAGCGGAAGTGTCAGAACTGGAGCCGAGCGAGCAGCGCTCTGCCTGGAAAGCTACTCTCACGGCGATGGGAGAGCCTGTGGTCATGCTTCTGCAGCCAGGGGTCAGCGGCTGGTAATTAGACCCACCGGTGTACGTAGGCAATTGGATAAGCAATTAAATAGTTTGTGAGCAGTAGCTTGGAGCACTCTCAAAGGCTGGCAGTTAGGCAGCTCTGTAATTTGAAGTAACTGGGTAGTTTCATACACAGGGCAGGACAGTTTAGTGCTGGGCAGTAGGAAAATAAAGTACTTTCAGAGCGAAAATAATATCCTATTAAAAATAATAGGAGACATTTAGTGGGTAGTCCCTCCTGTGCCTGACACTAAGCTTGGGTGGTTTACACCTACAGTTTCCTTAATCTTTAGAACAGCGCTTCTCAAACTTTAGCATGCCTCAGATTCACCAGGAAGGCTTGTTTCAACACAGGTATCTGGGTCCCATTGCCAGGATTCTAATTCAAGAGGTCTGGGGTGGAGCGTGAGAATATGCATTTCTAACAAGTTTCCAGGTGATGTTGCTAGCTGTTGCTCCGAGAACCACATTTTGAAAACCACTGCCGACATGAAACCCTCTGTGGTAATAGTAACAATAGCAAACTTTGAACACCTGCTGTATGCCAGGCAATTTGCTAAGCAATTCACATCTGTTATCTCATTTAATCTTCACAAAACTTTATTGGGTATATCATTTACTCTCTTTAAGTGTAGAGCTTTGGGCTCCCACAAGTCAAAAGACTTACCCAAAGACATAGATATAACAAGTAATGGAGCCGGGATTTGAATGTAAGTGTTGATTTCCAAAACCATGTGCTAACCACTATCCCATAGCACTTACCGGTGTCTTGTCTTTTCATATAGCTTGAGTCATATTTTTGACCTGCCCCTGTTTTCCAAGAAAAGAATGGAAAAAGCTACTGAAGATCATTAATTCTCTTTACTTACTTAGCAGGGACTGTAGAAATACAAGAAAGTTAACTCTGTCAGTGAATTGTATCTTGACAGAAAGACATTTCATTACTATGCTACTGAATGAACTAATTATTTCTGCTATGGAGCTGCTCACTTGTCACTTTGCTCTACTTCCAGTACCTAAAAATAACTGAGATACAGACCTCCTGGGAAGGGTGGCATCAGGTATGGCTGAGCAAGCTGGGCGAGACTTCATGGAAGAGGTAGGACTTGAGCTGAAAAGGTGGGTGGACCCAGGTTTATGAGGGAAAAGGAATGAGTTGTGGGGCACTCTACGAGATGTGTGTGCCTTTGTATACATGCAGTGAGAAAAATGGCCCAACCTAGAGGAAGTTGTGTGGCAAGAGGTGGAAACATAGGCATGTTGAATTACATATGGATCAGTTTGAATGACTAGAATGAGAAGCTGGGTTTAGAAATGATTTGACCAACTCTACATAAAGGAAAGTTGAATTAAGGTGAGTGCACTCCTTGTCTATATTCTTTACTTCTTGTGCCAAGCTATTCTTGAGTTGCTATAAAGACATACCAGAGGCTGGGTAATTTATAAAGAAAATAAGTTTTATTGGCTCACTGTTCTGTAGGCTTTACAAGAAGCATGGTATTGGCACCTGCTTCTGATGAGGGCTTCAGGGAGCTTACAATCATAGCAGAAGGTGAAGGGCAGAGGGCAGCCAGTGTATCCCATGGTGAGAGCTGGGGCAAGAGAGCCAAGGGGGAGCTCCCAAACTCTTTTTTTTTTGAGATGGAGTCTCGCTCTGTCATCCAGGCTGGAGTGCAGTGCCACGATCTCGGCTCACTGCAAGCTCCACCTCCTGGGTTCACGCCATTCTCCAGCCTCAGCCTCCCAAATAGCTGGGACTACAGGTGCCCGCCACCACGCCCGGCTAATTTTTTGTATTTTTTAGTAGAGACGGGGTTTCACCGTGTTAGCCAGGATGGTCTTGATCTCCTGACCTCATGATCCACCCACCTGGGCCTCCCAAAGTGCTGGGATTACAGGCATGAGCCACCGCGCTCGGCCCCAAACTCTTTTAAACAACCAAATCTTGAGTGAGAACCCACTTATCACCCAGGGGATGGTGCTAAACCATTCATGAGAGATCCGCCCCCATGATCCAATCACCTCCCACCAGGCCCAGCCTCCAACATTGGCAATCACATTTCAGCATGAGATTTAGAGGGAACTAACATCCAAACCATATCACTTCTTTAATAATGTCTCTTCCACAACTAATTATTTATTTCAAAAATATTTATTGAATATTTTCTACATACTAGGTACTGAGTCTACTGGGCTAGGCACTAGAGTGAGTTAAGGACAGAGACACTGCTCTCAGAGACCTTACAATGGAGCCCCTTGCTATTCAGTGATCAGCAGCATCAGTATTGGGCATCATCTCGGAGTTTGTTAGAAATGCAGAATCTCTGGTGCAGCCTAGACCTGCTGAATCAGAATCCACATTTAAACGATATTCTGAGGCAATTCATTTGGACCTTAATGTTTGAGAAGCACTAGACCATTCAGTTTTTAGCAATTTGCCTTCTTCTCAAGTTTACTGAAATTATCACCACCTTTGAAGGATAGTCTGACTTAGGAGATGAATACATTTCCTAGAATGAGCAAAGTAAAATTAGGAATTTATGAGGATGCGAAGGAAATAAAATCCTTGACTACTGGTTGTCAGGTCCTTGATTTAATGCCCCCAGTAATGGGGAGTGCACTCATTACCTTTCTATCTCTTCTTCAGCTTCTAACTCAGGGCAAAGAACTTTGGTGGTACCCAGTGAAGACTGACAGATTGGTTAAATGATGGAGAAACTAATACAGATTAAATCAGAAAATATAGATTGTCTTGAACATTCACCAATATGTATTGATGTCCTACTATAAGAGTCAATGCAAGGATAAAAACAATAAGGAAATATATTTTAGTAGATTTGAAGGTTGTCTGAATTGGAAAATGTTAACAATTAGAAATTTGGAATAGGAGAGAGTAGTAATCTGGGCGAAGAGAATTGAGACCTAATTTTAGAAAAGGTGTTTTGGGGAGATATTGTGAAAAATTTGTGACAGTAATGAGGTTAAAATCAGAGCTCTGTACTACTGAAGATTTCTTGTTCTATGCACTACAAGTGGATAGACATGGGCGATAGGAACCCAGGAGATAGAAATTCACAAACCTCAATGATTAAGTGTATAGACAAGAATGCATACATATGTCCTTAGTAAATCTTGTCTAATCCTCTTGCCTATGTGGCATGAATACACTTCTAAAGATGGAAATGGGGACAAAAATATCTTAACACCATCAGATTGAGCCAGTGCTTTGAATTTGGGATTGAGGTAAAGTGTTATTTTGAACCTTGGTCATCTCTTAATATTTTTCTGTTAGGAGTACATAGACTTCCTGTTGGAAATCCTATTATTCAAGAAACATAGTTTTTTAAAAAAGCATTATTATGCTGAATAATTCAAATTTAAGTGACAGTGGATGGGGAGAAGTGATGTTTTATGGTCCAGTTATTTAGGGATTAAAGTCAACCGTTTGATTTTCTATAGCTAGTGGAATGGGTATAATTTTAGGTTTATTGAGAGTCTTCTGAATGGCTTTCCTAATTACTCTCTCTTCTTTTAATTCTTTGAAAGTGGAGAGAGAAGAGCAGCAGTGGCTTCTACCATTATAATTGCATTTCAAGGGGCATGGCACAAAATAATCACATTACAGTGCTCATGGAGAGTAAAAATTTCTGTGTAATATATTGTTCAGCAAATCATTCATCATCATAATTGCCATAGTCGACATTTTGCTCATTTGTAGATCTTTCCTTTCTTGCCAGAATTTTTCTTCAGTAAAAATGATTTAAAGAGTAGCTACAGGGTTCAATCCGATTCTTCATGATAGAACAGATATAAGAACAGTGTATTTTCCAAATCAGCTCCTACTCAAACTCTAGTTTGTTGTGAGTGCGCATTCCTTAGGAGCTTGCATTTTAAGAGTCCACAACTAAATTGGGGTTCTAGCACCAGAGTGGCTAGCAACCCTGCCGTAATAAGAAATGAAGGGGAGCCGGATATGGGTGTTTATAGTGTACCATTTACAGGAAATTTCTTTTACCTGGCGGACGGCCTGATGCCCAGCTGTCTGATCTGCAACCAGGGGGTCCCTCAGCTAGGAAACTTGTTTAGCCTGGCAAATGCCCTTGTAGCTCTTGTCTGATCCATATCCAGTTTATGCATGCCTGACCATAGCTCTAGAGCTGGGAGCCTGACCTTGTGTTCACTCTGGCCTCCCAGGGAAAACCCAGCCTTAGTAGGCCCAAGTTCATCAGATGGAAGGCACAAATTCAATACACCACCACAATAGGAAATAAGTTCAAAGATTTATTACTTACAGATCCTGAGCGAGGAGGGTGCAATGATTGAGGGCAGTCCTTCATCCCCGGCTCACGCCAGGCAGGAATGAAAAGAGTCAGGCAGGGGGACGGAAGAGAGCATGGCAACTAACAGTGGATATAAAAGGAATAGGATCTTCGTCACTTTTAAGTTCGCAGGCAAATGCCAGAATGATCCCTTTAAAGGAAGCAGCAGGAAAGCAGAGAGGGTAGGCAGGAGAGATGCCTCTAAGTTCTTACCTCTGGCCACAGCCTAATCCATTTGGGTGTGGTGTAGAACTGGAAACTGTGTCAAGGGTGACTATGCCCTGCTTCTGACATGAGAGAGTTAAACTTATACTCAAAATGGATGCTGAGGCAACATAAAATTATAAGAATTCACTACAGCTTGCCAATCACAGAGAATTTCCTTTATGTGCTCTTGGGGGTAAATTCTAGATTCTAACAAGAGATTTCAGGGAGTACACCCCATTATTACTGCAAAGGCTTTATATCTATTTTAGGAAGACCATTCCTTGAACTGCAGACATTAAATACAAATGAACAGTGGACACCCATGTATGATACTAGAAATTAATTTCGCATTTAGTCATCTTTTATTTCAGTCTTTTCTGTGGTGGGCCAGAAAGATAAAGTAGACAGGAACCAAAACGAGACATTTGGCACCAAACACCAAACTGTACTTAGGTAGGCATATATCATGCAGATCTTCCCCCACCTCCTGCCAACTACCTCTCTGCACACACACAATCATTCATTAAGTAAGTGCTCTCCATGAGCACTGTAATATGAGCAAACTGAGGGCACAGACGGTGTCATAATCATGTAGGCTTGCCTTGTAGAGCCTTGCATTTAGGAATTTTTAAATAACACTTGAACTGATTGAATGAAACATTGAGTAAAATATTTCCCAGAAATTGTGGCAACAATTCAGAATGTTCTGATTTATATCTCTGGTGATCATATTTGGAAGCCCAAAATTGGAGACAATTGTTTGATAAGTGGGCAAGATATTTGAATTCAGAGCTGCCTTAAAAAACCCAGGATGTACAATTGCCACATCTGTATTTCTGTTAAAGAACATGAGGTTCATGAACAATTATTTTAGAAATGCTAGTGAGCAAGTTGGATAATACATTTAACACATTAAAAAAAGTAAAAGTTGTAAATTTAATATGATTTTTGTTAGACATAAGCACATTTAAGTAGTTAGAAATGGAAGTACATATGTAGGATGTGGGATAGAGCATTTATGGTGAGGCTGGAGATGCAGTTTTCTTTAGGTGCCAATATAAGGAGAAAAGAGTTTTAACATTTGTTGAGAACTTACCATTTATTATCTATTCTAAAACTTCAGAGCCAGGTTTTATTATACCTATTTTGCCACTAGGAAATTGAAGTTCAGAGAGGTTATTTGACTCCAAAACCTGTGCTGCACACTGTTTTATGTTAAACCATTGTAAAATCTTAGACCAACAAAAGGAAATCAGCAGCTAATACAATCTCTCCTAATCCTAAAAGTTATTCATATTATCAATGAATGAAAATATCATGAGAATTTCCTCTGTGCTTTTTCCTTATATTTAATCAGCTCAAGGATTGTCCTCTCCATGAAATTTGCTTTCTCTGTGCCTTTCAGGATGGGTTAGCTGCCTATGGCATGTCAACGTGTTGCATTTAGTTATCCCTTTCTGTGTCTGTCTCCCCCAAGAAACAGCTACTAGAGCCTTGGTACTTGTATTAGTTCATTTTTTGTTGCTGTAATGGAATGCCTGAGACTGGATAATTTACAAACAGTAGAAGCGTATTTGGCTCATGATTCTGGAGGCTGAAAAGTCCAAAAGCATGATGCCCAGTATCTGGTGAGGGCCTTTGTGCTGTGTCATCCCATGGCAGAAAGTGGAAGGCCAGGAGGTGTGCAAGAGCAAGAGAGCAGGAGGAGGCCAAACTCACTCTTGTAACAAGCCCACTTTCATGGTAACTAACTCACTGTTGCATTAACAACATTAATCCATTCATTTGGGCAGAGCGCTCATAACCTAGTGACCGACTATTAGGCCCCACCTCCCAAAACTGCTGCATGAACTTTGGGGGACACATTCAAACCATAGCACTACTCAAAGTGGTCTGCAGACTGCCAGCATTGACATCATCTGTGAGCATGTTAGAAATGCAGAATCTCAGGTTTCACCCCAGACTTACTAAATCAGAATCTGTATTTTAAGGAAATTGCCAGGTGATTTGTATGCATTTTAATTGAGAAGCCCCATCCTAGCACATGATTAGTACTGTTTGGAGCAATTAGATGCAACAGTGAATGACAGTAACATACACGAAGCCCACTTCGCTGCTAGAGTTTTAGAAAGGTCTGGTTGCTCCAGCTTCCTGGAGTGGCAGAGACAAGTCTCAGGAGTGTCAGCTGACAGAGGTCTTTTCCTTCTGCTCCTGTAGTTGTTCTTTTCAGGCTGGGATGAGCTGCATGGCTGAAAGGAAAGGGAGACAGTCATGTTCCTCAGGCAGGGGCAGAGGAGCTTCAGGCACTCACCCTTCTGGTGCTTTGCCCCAGTATATCCCAGGCAGGAGCAAACAACTCTCAATACACATGTGCTGTGATGCCAGGAAGAAACAAAGGGAGAAGTAAATCTAAAACTTCATTTTTAGACCTTCTTCAGAGACAGCGAGTAGTTTCTCCCCTTAATTATTTATGGTGTTACCTTGGTGGTATTTATAGATTATGATCAGGTTCCCTCCTTGAAGCTCATGCTCTAGACGGTGTAAATTTAGTTTCCCTGAGTGTGTCTCGTATGTCTTTTCCCCTGAGCCAAGTCTGAAATGCATTCTATTCCCCTTTGTGTGCTCTGTGATTTATCTGCATTATTCCCAAACTGCTTGAGTCAGACGAGTTCCTGCTTATGTCTTTTGCTGGTCTAGATTCACTGCCGCCTCCCTGCCTTTACCTGCTGTTCCTAATATGCATCTCTGAAATTTGCACTGCTATTATTATTATTATTATTTTTATTGTCAGCCTGCTGAAAACATTTAAATGTAGCAGAAAAATACACTGTTTTCCCATTGCACGTAATTGGCTGTGGTTACACGTAATACTAGCAACACTTTTAGGTAGGAAGTTCAGATCTGTGAAAAATCTATCAGCAAAATCAAGTAAATCTTCAAGCAGAACTCGGAAAAAAAGCAACTTATAGAAAATTTCGAATCTGCAGGAATTTTCTGCTAACTGGAACTCGAAAATATGTTTCAGATGACTTTTTGTACAAGTGTTGCTGTGCCTGCTTATGTTTTCACACAGAATGTTGGAAAGAAATGCTTTTTCTTTTTCTTGGCTATACTTATTTATTAGATTGATGCCAAGCTTTTCCTCTGAAGCTTTTTATTGCCAATGTGAGAATCTATTCTACCATCCTGCCTTAGGCAAAAATCCTGTTGTTTTCTAACTAAGGACGGTAGTGATGATTGTTTTTCTGCTTGGCAGTTGTTATGTCACGGTTAGGGTTGATCGTGTAAACAGAATGTGATCTTAATTGGTGTTTTCTACTTGTAGCACTTGGTAATTTTTAAATAATTAAAGAAAGATGAAGAAATAGCTAAATTGACCTTCAGAACGTGGGATCATTGATGGCAGAGAAAAGAACGTATTTGAGAATCAGTGTGTGGTATACAGGGACAGAAGTACTTTGCCAAAAGGAGTTAGAGTGTAGGTTCTAGCTTTTTATCTGACATCCACTCATTATATGACTTTGCCCACGTCACTTGTTTGTACTGAGGATAAGTTTCTTCTACTTCACAAGGCTATAAAGAGGATTCAGTGGTTGATGTATGTAAAGCCCTGTGCAAACAATGATGTGCCATAAACATATCAGGTCGCAGATGATGATGAAGATGCTGTTGCTACTGCTGCTTATGGTAATGTAACTTAAGTCCCACGGGGAAGACATATTCTAGATAAAATTTGTGAACCTACAACATGTCTTTATAGAGAGATACTAACAAAAGGAGACTCTTAGTATGTGATTTCTCCAAGAATTTCAAGATATCGTAATCAACATGGTTTGAGTTCTTTAAAGAAGAAAAAGCCTTTAAACTCTTTCTCTTTTGAAATTGGCCTTACATAGGAGGAAAGGATCATATTAAAGTAAACAAATTCAGTTTATCTGTATTTTCAGTAGAAGAATATTTCTTAAGTAAAAATTCTAGAAATAACCTTTTTCTTTGATGTGTTGAATATTGTGATCTGTTGTATGACAGATAATTGCCATCTCACTTTAACTGAATTTCCAGCACGGTGGAGCAATCCCTATGTAAAAGTCCACCTTCTTCACATCTCTTGATTTCTTAGGATACTCCCATAATTTTTTCCTTTTTGGTAAATTTTCACTGTCCTGAAGCTCTTACACAGTTTAATTTCTACTAATTATGTTTACCTTATATTTTACTGAAAATATTGAAACTTTTACTTTCACATTCCTCCTTTACTTTTCCAATAATATTGACTAGTATTACTATCTTCATCCACTGTTATCTCAACGAATGAAGTATCATTTCTTATCTTCAAGACTATCTTTCTATACCTATGCCTTAACCCTTACACCTACTGGTTATGCCATTTCACACTGAAAGTGTACCTTAATAAGACCGTTTAAGTTTTTCGGGGGTCTCATTTGCCTCATCTCTAAGGAACGTCAGCATAGAGCTGATAGGGTACTCCAATTCTATTTTCCTTTATCTAGCAGGATTTTGCTCTCATAGTTATGTTTCCAATGAGCATCTTCTATTTCTCCTTTATTGATTTTATTCCTTCTGCCTGAAAACAGACATAATTATTTATTGGTTTGATTATCCATCAATGTGTTCATTCAAAACAAAATCAAATCACGGTTTTATTATGTTAGGCATTGCACATTTAGAAATGAATGAGACACAGCCCTTGACTATGGTGGATACTCTAGTGCTCACCTATCCCCCACCCATTGAGAATGCCTGCTACTAAAGGATCATAGTTGAGTCCTCCACTGGAAATTGCCCTTGGCCACAGGGACCTTATTCAGCCAAGGTTTATCTCCCTGGGAGAGAAGGGGTAAGGGCAAAATAAATGACTGTCTGATGTAAAGATAGACAGGTATGCCTTCTTACCTCAATTTGTGACAACACTGAAGAAACTTCATAGCCACACGTCTTCCCTTAGGATTGGCTGAGGCTTCAGTTGCAACTGCATTGCAGGTCAGCTTCTGCCTCTGCCCAGTCCTACCTTCCCCACTTCCTTATGGGTATGTCTTGTAAGAGTATATCCCAACAAACTTTCTGTATGCAACTCTCCCTGTTGCATAACTCACCTGGGAGTATGGGAACTCAGAAAATGATAGAGAAGTCATGATTGATGATCTGTTACTTGGTGTGTGTAGAAGTTAGCTGTTCAGATGAAGCAGATAAACACAATCCAACTACCCAGATGTTTTTTGTTATAAGGCTTGATATATTTGGGCAACTCTAAGTAGCAATCAACTCTGCATAAAGTGAATGGCTGTGTGCAGTAAGCATCTATTGCTTTATTTCTGTCTAGCACACATTTCACTTTTTTCCAGTATTAACACATTGAGTTTGCTATGAGGAACTGTTTTAGTTCAGATTAGTTTAGCTGCATATAATGGAAACCCCACAAATAACAGTGGCTTATACTAGAAATGTGCCTACTTCTCTCTTACATAAAAGGAGTATAGAGGTAGTCAGTCTGATGCTGCTGTAGTGCTTCATGGTGTTAGGGACTCAACTTCACTCTGTGCTGTTGTCCTGCCGTGGGTGGCTTACAGTCTCCAAGCCACTTGATGTCCAAGATGGGTGCCAGACCCATCTACTCCTGCATTCCAGGCAGCAGGAAAGAGGAAGGGGAGAAAAAGGCTTGCCCTCATCTTTAAGGATACTTCCCAGAGTTGTACACAGTAGCCCCCTCATATGTTCCATTGGCCAGAACATGGTCACACTGTGTAAAATGGTAAAATTGTAAGCTTTATTATAAAGGACTACATATGAAGTTAAAAATAGGATGAAAAGACAGAATATTGTGAATAATTAGCAGTCTCTGCCACAGAAGCTATCACCTCCCACTGGGTACAATCTTGTTAGATACGGGAGTGGGCAGTGACTTTAACCCAGCTAAGCCATGGTATTTGCCCATTTCTTCCATTTGTTTATGGTATATGAGCTGAGTGACCCACAGCTGACATGGAGGGTGTTCCTAAAGGACCATCCATGTGTTTCTAAAACTTGGAACCTCTTTTTTCTCATTCTATTCTATCAGCCTTTCCTTCAGTTTTTTTTAAATTATACTCTAAGTTCTAGGGTACATGTGCAAAATGTGCAGATCTGATACATAGGTATACACGTGCCATGTTGGTTTGCTGCACCCATCAGCTCATCATTTACATTAGGTATTTCTCCTAATGCTATCCCTCCCCCAGCCCCCAACCCCCTGATGTTCCCCGCCCTGTGTCCAAGTGATCTCATTGTTCAATTCCCACCTAGGAGTGAGAACATGTGGTGGTTGGTTTTCTGTCCTTGTGATAGTTTGCTGAGAATGATGGTTTCCAGCTTCAGTTTTGTGAATCACCCCGTATTTCTTCTTAAGTCTGATTTTGTTTCTGTTATTTGCAAATAATTTTCTAACTGGCATATCATATTATTCAAATTAAAGGACTCATTGTTATTCTATAGATGAAAGAGTGCATCGATGGTTTTTAAGCAGATAGTGTTGTTATCAGATGTTTGCTTTGGAAATTTTTTTGAAAACTTGAAAATTGGATGAATTGAAAGGAGTTAAGATTAGAAGTAGAGAGAGTTCTAAAATTAGTGCATTAATGTAGATGAGAAGTGGTGATGGGTAGAGCTTAGCAATAGCAACGACAGAGTCAAAGGGCAGTATTTGAAAGATATTTGGGAAGTAGAATCAACAGAAATTAAAACATGTATCTACGGACAAATATATTTGTCGAAGATGAATCTGATGTTTATAAAGACAGTTCTAAAAGTCTTCTAAAAGTAACTTCTTCAAAATCCTGAGCTGTTAAGTTACAAGAATATTCAGAAGGAACGTTTGAAAATGATTTTGGAAGAACTAGTCTACAGAAATGACAAGCTACAAAACAGCAGGAAATAAGTCAGTATTAGGAAGGATTGAAATACACAATTCAAAATCATTGCTCAGGATACAAATATGAGTAAAAAAAAAAGACTTTAAAAACTCCCAGATTTCTGTGGAGTGATTTGAAACAAAATTGGAGCTCACTTAGAGAAAGAATTGCCCATATTTGTTATTTCTCTTTCAAATTGTGTTTTACTGTTATATTTTGATTCTATTCACTCATTTTTATCATTACACAATAACCTACTTTAAAGAAAATCATGGTTATAACCTTTTTGCTAGATTGGCAAATACTTGAGCAATGTGGTTTAAGTGAAAATAAGTTAAATCTGCCATACTAAGAATTTGTTTTAGTTCTCGTCTAATCATTTCTTTTTAAATGTGTACTCCAAACTAATTTTCAGTATCTTGAACTCTTAGAAAACAGAATGGGTTTTCAAGAAGAGGGAGATTCCTGGTATTTGCTAAAAATTTGAGACATATCTCTCCCTAAATAGTCTTTTTGAATATACTCTTCCTGTTTGCTAAAGAAAGAAATAATGAAGAGAATATGGTTAGTACAGGCGATTGAGATGTGGAATTGGGTGAATTAATCTTTTTTATTTTCATTAGCTAGTGAGGTAAGCGATGAATAAAGAGAAAAACATTGGAGTATAATTTATGTATTTTATAAGTAGATTTAACTAGCATCTTTGAGGAAGAGCTATTTTTATTGTCTTTCTTAATATTAGAGGAAGATGAAGTTGTACATATAGGAATTAGAACACATTCATTGATTTTCTTTCTTCACTATAATGTTGTGTAATATAGTTTTATAGACAGGAACCTTGGATGGAGCATTTTTTTTCCCTTTCATCTTTTTGGAACTCGGCCATTGTAGCAACTAAGCTTTGAGATATTATTTAGTTTTCATGATAATGCTAATAATTAATAGCCAGTGTACAGCATTTATTATGTGGCAGGCACTGTTGTGCGTGCTTTACACATGTAATAATTCTAACGTCCTATGAGGTGGGTCCTGTTACTACCTCCATCGTGTAACTAAGCAAACTGAGGAATGAAGAGGTTATATAACTTGCACAAGGCTACATAACTAACTTTCAGAACCAGGATTCTAAGCCAGGCAGTCAGACTTCAGCCTATGGTCTTAATCACGCTGCTTTATAGATAGCATATATTGATGATGTTGACTTGAATCACCCAAAGAAGAAAACAGAGAAAGTCACTTCTCAATATGAGTACAATTGTCCCTCAGGATATGTGGGATATTGGGTATTGGTGCCAGGGAACACCCCCCACCCCGCCCCTGTGCATACTCAACTCCACACATACTCAAGTCCTCGCAGTTGACCTGTGCTATCTGAATATACAAAACAGTCGGCCGTTTATATATGCAAATTTTGCATCCTGTGAATGCTGTATTTTCAATTCACATTTGATTGAAAAAAATATGCCTATGAATGGACTTGTATAGTTCAAACACCTGTTCAAGGGTCAACTGTGTTGAGTTGCAAAGTTAAATATCATTAAGATTTGCATGATTCTTACTATAGTCCGTAACACTCCACATTTTCTTGTCCTAAGCCAGGTATAATTGTCAACCTATTAAGTGTCACTTTAAGTTCAATTTTATGTGTTCTCTCCTGTTTATTATGCCAATTGTTTATGTTTTCAGTGTTGTTTTAAATCATTCATAACTGATGATGAGTATTCTTCTCAATGGATATACTTTCTTATATGATTTTTGAAGTGAAAAAAAGAATTGACTGTAGATAGAGTAATGTGAAACTTAAAAGATTTAAAGGAAGGGTTGGACTTCCTAAAATGAACTTCTACTTCATTGGTTCTACAATGAGAGATCCCTTCTCAGGGCTGGGGAACCTCTTGCTGGTTGGTGTCCTGAAATATATAATTTCTATCACATTGTTCACTGAAAACTTACCTTGCTATTGTTATTCTTGTCTGTCTAAACCAGTTTTATGGTAGAGTTATATTTAATCTCCTTTATCTATATTTATTACATTTCTTATATATATATATTTTTTTCACTGGACTCATTTGCTTTTCAGGACAAGATTTCCTGAATATACAGCCAGATTAAAGATGAGCTACATCTTTATTAATATTTCAATAATCACTGTATTGGAATTTATAGAAAGTTAAATACTGACCCAAAATATATTACGGCTTTTGTAGGAGTAGATGAAGAACTGTTATTTGAGTCTTATGATACAGAAATAAACTTGTAAAGCCTCAGTTTCCACATTTCTGAAATGGGCATAATTATTGTAATATTTCTCTCCTAGAGGTAAAGTGTGCAAGGATTAAAATGAGATAATCTGTATAAAGCATCAAGCACAATGCCTAGCAAGTACGTGCTTAATAAAGGTTGCTGCTATAATTATCACATATCTTTTAATTTTTACAAAAATGGTTTATTAATCCTCATTTGCTGCTGAGGAAGTTAAAGCCTGAGGGCCTTAAATGTGTTGCCTAATGCCACATAGCTAATAGATAATGAACCAAGATTGGAATCCATAAAATTAATTTATTCATTATTTTAAACTGCTGAGTCCTACTGTGTGCCATGTCCTGGTTTGGGTTCCAGTGATAGGATGATGCAAGTGGGCTACATGAGCAAGGGTTTGGCAAGAACAATTGTGCAGAGAATTCCAATAGTCTGGTGTGCTGTTGATGTGCAAAAGAAAATACAATTAGAGAGAGTGGTATGGGTCCTGGATTGCCCCTAATATATGCAGAAGTGGAGGCCACTCCCAAGCCTCCACCCCTGAGCTTTGACCTGCTGCCAACCCTCTTGTCTTCCTGCTCCTGCCTGGTCAAGCATCATGAGGAACACTCTTCTTATGGATGAACACCCCTGGCTGCACATCTGTCCCCTAGGGGCACACACTACAGGTAGCATGGTCCATACTTGAGAGGAAGGATTAAAAAAAGAGGTTCATGTTGGCCTTGGAAATGGACTCTGGGCCTACTGTGTGCTGGTATGTTTAACAACTAGCTCTCTGATTATAATTCCTACGTGGTTGACATATGGCACAGTGGTTGATATGTTTATTTATGTTGATGAGCAAGTGAAAGTGAAACAAATAGAACTTCGCTTGTTAATTAATGAGGAGTGCAACTATTACGCTAAATTGTATAATAGTTTTTAAATACTGGAGGAATGTTTTCTCATTTTTTGTATTAATACATACATGTAAAAGCTACAGACATGACACATTTTAAAGTTTAATTGGTTTTATTAATATTTTCTCCATCACTTTCTTCTGCCTAGACAATGAAGAAAAAATAAATCCAGCCCTGACTTACAGTATTTGCTGATTTATATGGTGTATATACTCACACTAAAGCCAATTTCCAGTTACTAACATGATGTCATTGAATGCAGAGCTGGGAAGAGATGCATAGTCGCACACCATTGTCTAGTATTGCCACCATACAGATGCAACAGGCATAAATAACAAGTACATAAATAATAGTAAAATAGTTAGAAACTGATGAGTTTTAAATGCTAATTACCTTTGTTTTCAATATAACTGATTTAAGTTCATATAATTTATTTTTAATAATGGTCATGTCTAACATCCAGCTTTCAAAATTTCTGAAAATATAACAATGGACTTTTGTGAACCAGTAGGAGTGCCTCCAGAACACCATTGTCTGAGCTGTTTGGTCATGGAATTTGTGTTCTTGGGTGTACAGAGCATTGTTTAATGGGGTGGAGGAATGTGTGGGCTCCCGGTGGGCATACCCCTTGGATACTTTATCCCTTGGGGAGACAGACAGCTGAAGAGGTAAAGAGAGATTCTTCAAAGCCCAGGGCCAGGTGGGGACCCTGTTTCCTCACAGAAAAGGACAGTTCTGGAGCCAGATCACGGAGTGCCTTTTAGTTTGCCTTCTATGCTTCTCAAGCAGTGTCAGATGTTCCTTGGTTGGGTGAATCTGAAAGTAGAATGCATTTTGATATGACATCAGTTTTACTCAGGAATTTGAGAGGAAAATCCACTATTTTTCTATTAAAATAAAGAATGTATCATGGAATGATATGAAAAATTTGCATTTGCTTTTCAAAGGTAGTGACACAGAACATAAATTTCATGCTCAGGGTGGTGTATTTCTGGATACCTCTGGAAGATTCTATCATTCTCCACTGCTATTTTGGGGCCTTCTGTGGACATTGAGGCCTGTTGTGGAAGCTGGCTCCAGCAAACTACCGTTTGGGCTATTGGAGCACAGGATTCTGAGTTCTTGGGGATCCTCGACAAAGAGTTGATGAATCTTGAAGGAATTTAAGTTCTGAAAGATCTGTGAGAGCAGAGAGGGTAGAGACCTTTACTCAGGTCCGTCATTAATGGGCATGCAAGCTGTCCCTCACAAAGCATCCAGCCAAGATGGTGGAAATTCATACTAAAATCCAGCGGGCACACTCTTACCAACTTTGCCAACATAGAGCTGTTGGGTCTGTCTGCCCATGTGGTGTGCTTTTGTGTTACCTGTTCCCCTGAGGAGCATCTTTATGTTAAGTCATCTTCCACAAGGGGGTGCCATTTCCCAATTTGTCTGCCTGGGAATGGCTCCGTTTTCTCAAGCACAAAGGCACCCTATGTGCTACTGTGCTAGCATGTGCTGCAGCTGGATTTTTTTGTTACCAATGCCGAGTGCCAACCTTAGAGGCTGGCATGAAAGAGGCTCTCATTTGCTGAATGAGTGAATAGGTGTAATGCCATGGTGAGATGCATATTTCAAGTAGATCTTTCTTGGCAAGCTGTGTGGAAGGTGACTTGAGCTTGCTGGAGCTGCTCTAACAAAATACCACAAACTGAGTGTCTTAAACAACAGAAATTCATTGTCTCACAGTTTTGGTGGCTAGAAATCCTAGGTTAAGGTGTCAGCAAGGTAATGCATCTCCTGAAGACTCTAAGGAAGGATCCGCCTCAGGCTTCCCTCTTAGCTTCTGGTAGTTCCTTGGTGTAAGGCAGGATAACTTCAGTTTCACATGGTGTTCTCTGTGTGTATGCGTGTGTCTGTATCCAAATTGTCTGTTTTTTAAGGATGCCAGTGATATTGGATTAGGGGCCCAGCCTACTCCAATATGACCTCATCTTAATTAATTACATCTGCAATGACCTTATTTCCAAATGTGGCATATTTCTAAATAAATTCACATTCTGGGGACTAGGACTTCAACGTTTAGGTTTTCGAGGGACTCACACCCATAAGAGATGGATTCAGAGGAGACCAAATGAGAAGCAAGAAGACAAGTCTAAGTGAAAGATGCTGTGGTCCTGGAATTGAATAATCAGATTTTGGGTAGAGACAAGGATCTTTGCATTCTAAAATCAGCAATATATTTATTCATAGATGAATATTAATTAGGAGGCTGTTTTCATTACAAATTGTACATTATCCATTACTGTGTAACAAATTACCTCAAAATTTAGTGGCTTAGAAAGCAGCATTTATAATCTCACAGTGTCTGTGGGTTAGCAATCCGAATGCAGTTTAGCTAGGTTATCTGGCTCAGTGTTTCTCATGAGGCTGCAATCAAGGTATTGGCAGGGGCTGCAGTCATCTCGGGTCACCATTGGGGGTGGGGCCACTTCCAAGTTACTAATGTGGTTGTTCACGGAATTCAGTTCCTCGTGGGTTGTTGGGCTGAGGGCTTCAGTTTCTTGCTGGCATTGGCTGGAGGCTGCCCTGAGTCCTTTGCCATGTGAGCCTCTCCATACGGCAAATTACCCTCAAAACTCAAACTCACAACACAACAGCTGGCTTCAAGAGAGTGAACAGACTAGAATAACAAGACAGAGCGTAAGGGAGGAATCACAGTCTTGTCTAACCCAATCTTAGAATTGGCCTCCCGTTACTTTTGTCATATTTTATTCAATAGAAGCATATTACCAGGCTCAGGTGACACTCAAAAGGAGAGGATTACAGAAGGGTGTGAATACCAGTAGGCAGGGGGAAATCACTGGGGGCCCGCTTAGAAAGGCTACCCACACACAGGCTTGATTGTTTATGTGAGTAAGGATTTGCACTTGAAGTAGATGCTCAACTTTTAAAAAATATTTTAATTGACAATTAAAAATTATATATGCAGTATTTATGGTATACAACATGATGTATGTATATATATATGTATATACTTATATATATACACACACACTGTGGAATGGCTAAATTATGCTACTTAACATATGCATTACCTCACATACTTTTTTGTGATGAGAACACTTACAATTTACTCTCTTAGCAATTTTTAAATATGTTTCTGTCAGTCATCTTGGATGTTATTTCTTTAATCCCATTAAAGCAATAGAAAGCCTCTTGCCCTGGTTTAATTCTCGGTGAGTGCATGCTACACCACATCTCTTCTGCATCACCCTGGACCACTGGTGAGGCAGTTAATCGCTTTGATCCCTGACAGTGGCCTTGATCTTTTACATCTGGGAGTCTTGCTATTTGAGCAACTCTCTAATTGATTCAGGCCATCTTTCCTTTTTTCTGGTGTGAAATATTTTAAAAAGATTATTCTAGAAGCTGTTATAAATCTTAACTGAGGTAAGTATACTGAGGGTGTTAAATCTCTGTTTGCCCTACTCTTCCTATTAGAGAAGCTAGGACTTCTTTCCCAAACAGAGTAATTTCACAATAGAGACAAAAGCTTGGAATGCTTCATATCAAATCTGTGGTAGTTAATATAGTATTTTCTTAAATTAAAAAATGCATTTAAGTGTGCTCCAATCTATAGGCATTCTTTTGAGACCTACATACCCAGAAATACGTTGGTACTTTGATGGATATAGATGGCCATGAAAATAACCATATGAATTTTCTGGAATTTTTCTTTACTTGAAATCATTTGTTTTTACATTTTCTCTGAGTTGGAAATCTTTTGTTTAGTAGAGCTCTTTTTTTGCTAATAGATTTTTTTTCCAGTAAGATATGGTATATGGTAAGTTTGATTTTTTGTTTCCCTATTTCATGGTTAATGGATTTTGCTTTTTCAAGCTGAATTGTATGTCTTTCCCCTCTGACATGTTTCTAGCTTGAGGGAACGTAGTCTCCCTCTGGTCCATTAATATTAGCAATTGTAAGTGATGTAATCCTGTTTCATTTCTACTGTGGATTTTATACCGTAGTTGTAACTTCTCATACATAAAGTTGGATTTAGCTAAGCATGCATTTCTGCCATTTTTCCTATGAATATCTTTGCATTCCTAGAAATATTAACCATATATATCAGAAATTCATTTGCTCATACAAATATTCTGAATCAGCATAGAAATACATGGTTTCATTTCTAAACTGCCTGACTATTTTATTGCCTTTATTAGACAAATAGATGTTCTCTATGCTTCTGAAAATGTTAAGCATTACATGGCAATCTTGAAAGGAATATCACCAGCAATGCTGTTATCAGAGGGACTTTATTTGATGCCTTTGGGACTTTATTGATGCCTTGAGTATGAACATGGTTTGATTTTTCTTCCTTCTGTTTTACCTCTAGTAAAAAGGATTACTTTAAAAGTTAGTTGGCATGCTTTTAGGTCCCTTTGCCTTTTTTGTGGGGGGGGGCGGTGGTGTGTGGCTTATAGACAAATACACATCCTTACAGTGTTCAGAGCAGTAGACCCTACTGACTTTACACTGAGGCCTAACAACATCTGTTTTTTGTTGAGGAGGATGATTTGTGACTGTAACTAATTGCATTTGCAATTCTTGTCAAAGAAGACCAAGACATGTGGCCTTGGGATTGACTTTGGTGCAGTAAAAAGAGCATGGACTTTGAAGTGAGAAAATCTGATTAGGTCTTGCCCTGTTATTTCCTAAATATATAACTATAAATGAGTCACTTCTTTGAGACCTAGTTGCCTCATCTGTAAATTGGGAACAGATATCATGCGTTTCTCATGCATAGCTGTTAATTACAAACCAGAATATGCTTGTCCTTACATAGATCTAAAAGTTCATAAAATAAAAGAGATACTGGATTCAAGTCTGTGATATCATTCCTTTTCTTCAACTGATAAAATGATACCATTTTATGTGCCATTTTCCATATTCCATATACTTTTTTCTTTAAAACTACAATTTACTCCTTCCTCTAACCAACTTTCCTCAACAAACACATATGCTAGCATCACTTTATCCCATCCTGTCTCTGCATATATTCTTGCTGAACTTACTGAGTTTTTAAAATGTATTATTAATTGCTTTATGATGTATTCAATCTTGTACCTTTCAACATGCCAGGAGACAGAGACGATTGGCACAACCTTTCCTTCTTAAACATCCCTCCCCATTTGGTGGACGGTCATGCCTGGAGCAAAGTAGGAAACATAACAAGGATGACAGCAGTAATGGCGATGATAGCTCCCACACATCTCTCTGTTGCAAGCCATCTACGTATTATATATCTCAATATATTAGTTACATAATGTAATGTAGAACATAATATATTATAATCTTCTTTTTGTAAGAAACTGAGACTCAGGTAGGTTAAACAGCTTGTCCAAGGACATATAGCTGGTAAGTGGCAGAGTAACAGATTGATACCAAAGTCAGTGTTTTAAACCAGTGACTGCCTATGCTGATGTATAGGCCCCTAATTCCAGAAGGTGGTTGGGATGGCTTGTTCTACTTGTCTAGCTTTTGATCTTCTAGGTACTGAACTCCCTTCCTGAATTGCTTATGGAAAATGAGGCTTGGTAGAAAAAATAGGGGTACAGATATATTCTAAAGATTAAAACTGGGTGTGTTTTCATAATATGTGAATGGATATTAACAAATAATTTGATACTCCAGTTAAGGGAGGACATGGCAAAAACTCACAACATCCCTAGCGGTTTGGCTTAGCAAGAGAGAAAAACATTCATTTAAAAATCCCACAGGTGAAATTACTCTGAAAGACAGGCTCATGGTCAATGTTACTATGAGTGTCTATAGTAAAAGAATCCAAACCTAGCCAGGTAGAACTAGCCAATTGCATACAATTGACTGTGAACTTGAAGGAAAAATTGTAGCAAAAATCTTTAAATGTGTTTGTGTTTCTGTCATATACACCTTGTTCAACACGTGGGAGAGCTGGAGAAAAGGGTTAGAAAAAATTCTAAGCTTCTTCGGGTTTTACAGACAAAATACTTCACAAACTGCAATAAATTCTTAGATAAGAGTGAAGCTCTGGGAAGTAAGCATCTTTCCTGCTTGTGATAATCAGGTGTGCTGAAGAAACAAATGAGGTTAACAGCAATGAAAGTAATGGATGTCCCACAGGGTTAAATGGGATCATATATTGGTCTTCAAAATTAGTTCTGCCATGTTACGAAAGTTTATATTACAGAATATCCAGAACTAAAAGTGTTCTTTATCACAAATGGTGCAGAAACTATTTTTTTAATGGATCCATGGAAAATTCTGACTGGGTGTCCAAGCAGTTGCAAGAGAGCAGCTCCCTTTTAACATACAGAGATGTACTCAACTGGCAGCCATAATAGAGAAAGCAGTACACTGCCTAGAAAGATTCATGGAGAAATTATGAAAGAGGCATTTGTTGCATCTCTCCTTTCCTATCCTGTCCTGTTGATTTTGCCTCTTCAGTATCTCTAGAGTCCCTGAGCCTCTCTTTATCTCCATCACTACCACCTGGTCCAAGCTGCTACTATCTCTCCATTGGACTATGGCAACATCTTTATAATTGGTTTCCATTCTTAGTGTCTTTCCAATTCATGCTCTAAATTAGAACCTCCTTTCCTAAAGCCCATCAATATCTTTCCATTGCACTTAAAGAACAAACACTTAAGATAGCCATATAGCTAGGCACATTCCGGACACGTCTTTTCTCTGAAGTGTATCTTGCATCTTCTTTATTCTCTTCATCCTAGCTATTGCTGTGGACTCAATACACTCTTTTGTACCATAGAGTTTTGCACATATGCTTCCCCCGACTCATTTGCTTACCAGCTTAACTCATTCTTCTTCTGCAGATGTTGGCTCAGGGAAGTTTTCTCTGATCTTCCTGACTAGGTCAGATTATTTTAGTATAGACTCTTGTAATGTTGACCATGAGCCTTTCAGAGTAATTTCACCTTTGTGCGATTTTTAAATGAACGTTTGTCTCCTCTGATTAGTCATAACAGGGTTGTTGTCAATTTTTCCTCGTTTTTGTAAATTCCATAATCCAGTAGATATTCGTTAACCTTAAATTGAATGATTGACTGAGTGAATCAGCATATCAGCTTTGGAATTTGTTGGGAGAGAAAAAAAAAGATTTGGCCAGCATTTTCTTAATTGTGTCTGTTTTACCTACTTAGAATATTATGGATGCAGATAGAAACAATTCATTGATCACCAGAATGACTTCTCTGTCAATGTGTGAATTCTTGTATAGATCACCTGACCTCATCATTTTAAAAAATTCAACAGCGTCATTTATTAGAAACCCATCTGAGTGGTATATGGAAATGGTGGTGCCTGGCTGTGATTCCCACTTCCCCATTTTTATATGAAATATACTTTTTCAAGATGAAGACAGTTACTTTTGTACTGAGTAATACTTTTGAATATCTGTTTAAAATATAATCTAGTAATTATAATCTTCCTATATAGATCTGGGCTAGGCAGTTTGTGTGCCACTGTTATCAATTTCTGTGTTGTTTTAAGTTACTAGAAAGATGTTCATAAAGTTTAGGGTTCATTGCATAGATTTCCTTTGAACACTGATTCTTATCAAATGTTTATCGACGCTCTATTATGACGTTTTTGAGGGTTTTCTGTGTGGTTTTATAAATGATTGCTAAGAATTCTATTAACTATGGCCTTTTAACAATGATAAATAGTTCCTCTGGGAATCTTGCAGAAAATTATACTGTTTGGGCAGCCTATTTTAAAGATCGAATTATAATGACTTTGAAATTGAGACAAAGTACTTGTCTCTGAGAAAATTTGACAGAATTTATACCTCTTCTGTACTTTTTTTTTTTTACTTTTTAAAAAAGTAGTATGTGTTTCTGCTTCTTTTTAAAAAAAATTACCCAATAAAACCATGAATACAATTGTTTAATTTTTCCAGTTTGGAACTAGGACTTGTTTTTCCCCCACACTTGTAGATTTGTCTTGTGGACATAGAAAAATGGAATATAAATTGAATTTTATTTAAAATGTATTGGTCAGATTAAAAATACATTGACATTCAAAATTATATTCACAAAAATGACCTAGCAAGGCAGTGAGCAGAAAGAGCAAACAGTCGGGAGTTTTGTAAAACAAAACTGAAGTGTTTAATCTGTGATCACTCATTCACTTATTCAGATAGAAGCATTTGTAGTAGATTGATACACAGAATATACAAGAAGCTCATGGAAACCAGAAAGGAATATACAGGAAATATGGAAGAAAAGTGGTTGAAGGATATTAACGGGCAATTTATAGAAGAGGCTATTTGAATGAAAAATAAAAGTAAAAAATATAGTAAAAGATAATGACAGCTAACATTTTCTTGTCACAGATTTTATTCTCAGTAGCTGATTTTTTAACCATTTAATCACAAGAGAAGTACTAGTCATTCCTACTTTACAAAGGAGGTAAAAGATTCATGCACCTGGGATCCAAACAAAACTGCTCTGAGTCACAGAGCAGTTAATATACTCATGACTACTTGGATATAAATGGAAATCTGTTTTAGAACCACTTACATGTATATGGATACTCATCTCACTAATTATCAGAAAAATATATATTAAAATAATAACAAAATATACCTTACCACAATCAAATTTGAGAAAGTGGGAGATTCTGATACTTACAAATGCTGGGGAGAATGTGAAGACAAGGGGAGACCTCTTCTACTATTGATGGGTGTGTAAAATGGTGTGGCCATTTCAGAGAGCTTCTTGTAGATCTTATGGAAATTGAGTATGCTAATCCTGATGTCATGGCAGTTCAGCTCTTGGGCATGTGGCAGAGAGAAACTCTCAAGATGATGCACATGGAGACGTGCACTTGGATGCTTATTACATCAGTGTTGGGATGTGGTAAGTTGAAGTACCATAGGTGTCCTTTTCTAGAGAAATGGATACCTTGTTATATTCATAGGATGGTATACTATGGAATACTCAAAAGAAATTCACTAGATTTTACATGAAGAAATGTGATAGATCTCAAAATTAGTCAAATGAACAAATAAGAAAAGTAAAGAAGAAAATGACATTATAACATAATACCATTTATTTAAAAAATCTAAAATACACACAAAATGCAATGTGTTTTTCTGGATATTGTTACATGTAAAAAATATGTTTGATGAATAGAAAGTACATGAGAGAAGTTACTAATAAGGAGAGAAGAATGGTCTTGGGAATAGGGAATAAAAGGGAAAACAGTAGTAAGAATAAAAATCTGAAACAGAAGAGGAAACTTTCACAGACCACTGGTAAAAGTATAGCATAGCATGATCTTAATGTGGGCAGAAATTTAGTTTTATTTATTGCTGTATCCTGAGTGCCTAAATCAGTGCCTAGGGCATAGCAGGTGTTCTGATAAGTAAAATGGGAATGAAAAATGAATATATAAATTAAGTATGATCAACTCAGATCCACGCATCTGAGATCCAAGCAGAACTAGTGCCTGATGCCCTTTTCCCAATTTCTTATTTTATATTTATAATAATTTTGTAAAATAAATTATTTTAAACAATTTTAAAATATGTATGTAAAATATACACCGATTTTCTTATTTTATAATTATGTATACATAAAATATATATAATACATAATATGCATATACATGGTTATCTCTGTGTGTGTGTGTGTGTGTGTGTGTGTATGTATGTGTAGGCACTAGGCCAATTGTCTAGTAGAAGTGCAAAAGTGAATCAAATACATTCTTTGCCCAGAGGAGCTGTAATCTATCTGGGGAGATTGAGTGAAAAACTGTTAATCATGTCAAATGTGATAAGTACTATGAGATAGGAATTTGCAGAGTAGAGTGGAAGCATAGAGGAAGAATTACTAAATGGTTATTCATTCATTCAGTCATTTGGCCAATATTGATTGAGTTCCTGCTTTGTGTCAATTCCTCTTCTAGGTGTGGTGAATACAACGTGAGACCTCTTAGTCTTCTGGGGAGAATAATCTTATTCAAATAATCACACAACAAAAGGGAAGGTGCAAAATTGCTATTGTGCCAAGTATTCATTATGAAAAATTAGGAAAAAAGCCTTGACCTATATTTGGGTTCCAAGGATGGTTTCTCTGAAATAGGGTTGAGAAATTTGAAGGATAGTAAAAGTTAATTCAGAAGTGGTTGGGGTTTATGCAGAGTTGTAGTTAGAGAAGGTGTTCAAGATTAAACAAAGAGGGCATGCGTAGCTGGTTAGACTTACCATGCAAACCTTGTAGGCTCTTTTCCTCAGAGCAAATAAAGGTTTCAAGATGGAGGCTACATGATAAAATTGCCTTCTAAAAAGAACCTTCAAAACCCAAGAGGACAACCTAGGCAATACCATTCTGGACATAAGAACTGGCAAAGATTTCATGACAAAGACACCAAAAACAATCACCACAAAAGCAAAAATTGACAAATGGGAACTAATTAAACTTAAGAGCTCCTGCACAGCAAAAGAAACTATCAACATAGTAAACAGACAACCTACAGAATGGGAGAAAATATTTGCCAACTATGCATCTGACAAAAGTCTAATATCCAGTATCTACAAGGAACTTAAACAAATTTACAAGAGAAAACAACCCCATTAAAAAGAGGGCAAAGAACATGAACACACACTTTTCAAAAGAAGACAGACATGTGGCCCACAAGCATATGTAAATAAGCTCAATATCATTGATCATTAGAGAAATTCAAATCAAAACCATATTGAGAAACCATCTCACACCAGCCAGAATGGCTATTACTAAAAAGTCAGAAAATAACAGATGCTGGTGAAGTTGCAGAGAAAAGGGAATGCTTATACAGTGTTGATGGGATAACCATTGTAGAAAGCAGTGTGGCAGTTCCTCAAAGAACTAAAAACAGAACTACCATTCAATCCAGCAATCCCATTACTGGGTATATACCCAAAGTAATGTAAATTGTTCTACCATAAAGACACATGCAAGAGAATGTTCATTGCAGCACTATTCACAATAGAAAAGACATGGGATCAATCTAAATGCCCATCAATAGTATACTGGATAGAGAGAATGTAGTACATACACACTATGGTATATTACACAGCCATAAAAACAATGAGATCTTGTCCTTTGCAGGAACATGGATGGAGCTGGAGGCCATCATCTTTAGCAAACTAATGCAGGAACACGAAACCAAATACCACATCTTCTCACTTATAAGTGGGAGTGGTAAGAACACATGGACACAGAGAGGGGAACAACAGACAACGGGGTCTACTTGAGGGTGGAGGGTGGGAGAAGGAAGAATAGGAGAAAAGATAACTAATGGGTACTAGACTTAGTACCTGGTTGATAAAATAATATGTACAGCAAACCCCAGTGACACGAGTTTACATATATAACAAACCTGCACATGTAGCCCTGAACCTAAAATAAAAGTTAAAATAAAAGTTAAAAAAAAAAAAAAAAAGAATCTTCTGGCTACTTTGTGAAAAGTGGATGTAGAGGGGAAGGAATGGATGTGATAAGTTATGTGGTTTACAGCAATCTATGTGAAAGATGAAGTCATTTGACTAGGATTGTAGTGGATGCAGAGAAAAATGATAGATTAAAAATTTGTTAAAGAGGTAAAATTAAAAGGGCTTGTGATGGATTGGATTCGGGATGGTTTGGTGAGGTAGAGGGAGAGGTCAAGAATGACCTGAGCAGGATAAGTAAAACAAAGCCACATTTGGAAACATCATGGTGAAACTATGAAACTCCAAGCACAAAGAGAAAACTTACCTGTGAGCCAGAGATCATTTTGTTAGGTTGATAATGACATTGTGGTTACATAAGAAAATATATTTTTGGAAATGCATATAGTATGGATAAAATGACATAATGCCTGTGATTTCCTTTAGACAATTCAGCAAAATAGATGAAGCAAATTCTTCATAGTTGTTGAATCTGTATTCAGTTCTCTCTGCTTTTATGTATACTTAAAACTTTCCATGTTTAAATAAAGCAACCAGAGAGAACCCAAAGCAATTTACAGATTCAATTCTATTCCTATCAAACTACCAACAACATTCTTCACAGAACTAGAAAATATTATTTTAAAATTCATTTGGAACAAAAGAAAGACACTGAATAGCCAAGGCAATCCTAAGCAATAACTGTTACTTACAAAATTCATCAATTACTAGTCCATGAAAAATACTCAAAAAATACCAAGAGGTTTTTACTTGTTCATTCTATGTATTTGCTACTTTGTATCTTTTGACCTACATCTATTCATTTTTCCCCCCTACCTCAACCCTGGTAACCACCGTTTTATTCTCTATCCCTATATATTTAACTCAAAAAATTTTCCACATGTAAGTGATATTATGCAATATTGTTCTTTCTGTGTCTGGCTTATTTCCCTTAGCATAATGTTCTCTAGATCCATCCATGTTGTGACAAATGGCAGGATCTCCTCCTTTTTAAAGACTGAATAATATTTCAATGTATACATGCTACGGTTTCTTTATGCATTCATCCATTGACGGACACCTAGGTTGTTTCCATATCTTGGCTATTGTGAATAGTGCTGCAATGACCATTAGAGTGTAAATATTACTTGATATTCTTCTAAACAAGTAGATTATAGTAGCTCTTGTCAAAGGGGAAAAATGGGTAACTGTGAAATGACGGCTATGTTACTTTATTCTGCTACAGTAACTATTTTACTGTAGTAATGATGTATCTTACAACATCATGTATACCTTAAATATACACAATAAAATGTATTTAAAAAAAGAAATACCAAGAATCAGTATCAAAGAGACCATACTTTTGGCAATAAAGTTAGATCTCAACAACAAAAAGATAACTGAAAAATTATGGCATTAGAAATTTAAAAAAAATTCTAAATAATTTATGAATCAAATGGAAAGTTGTGAAATATTTAAAACTTAATGAAAAATAAGAACACTGCTGATTAAATTTTGTGGAATGCAACTGAAACAGTACTTAGGAGGGATTTATAGCCTATAAGGAGATAGTGTAAAAGGTCTTCTTTACAACATGAATGGTTTAAAATTATCAGATGACCACTTTATTGAAGAGTTTAGAGAAATAGCAGAATACAGTTGACTCTTGAACATGGGTTTGACCTGCACATGAATTTTCTTCCACCTCTCCCAACCCTGGGACAGCAAGAGCAACCCCTCCTCTTTCTTCTCCTCCTCAGTTTACTCAGCAAGAAGACAATGAGTATGAAAGACCTTTATGATGATCCACTGCCACTAAATAAATAGTAAATATATTTCTATTCCTCATGATTTTAATAACATTTTCTTTTGTCTACCTTGCTTTATTGTAAGAATACAGTATAGAATACACATGACATACAACATTTGTGTTAACTGTGTTATCAGTGAGGTGGTCGACAGTAGGCTATTAGTAGTTAAGTTTTGGGGTAGTTAAAAGTTATACATGGGTTTTCTATTGTGTGGGGTCAGCGCCTCTAACCCCCACATTGTTCAAGGGTCAACTGTATAGTGAAATAAAGGAGAAAATAATTAAGATAAGATTAGACATTAATGAAATAAAAGCTAAAGGAATACTAAAAAGGCTCAGCCAAGCCAAAAGAGAGTTATTTGAAAAGACTACATGACCTACCTCTGACAATCTTAATGGAAAAAGAGAAAAGGTACAAATATTATTAGAATTGAATGTAATTGCAGGTAAGGGAGAGATTTTAGAAAGAGTATTATGAAGAATTTCATGCTCATACTTATAAAACTTAGATGAAATGCATAATTTTTAAGAAAACAATAAGCTATCAAGAACCTTAAAGATACTGAATCAGTTGTCAAAACTCTAACCACTGCCCCCTCCACAAAAAAGGGCCACCAGGTTCACACAGTTTTATAGGTATGTTTAGGTATGTTTCACTCACTCTTTAGGAAAAGTTAAATTTTATCTTAAACAAAACAAGAGAGTTTCCTAACATGACTAAGTAGGTGTACCCCACCCCCACCTCCCCAGGAAAGCAAATAATTTAACACTAGACAAATTATTACTATAATTCATTACCTTAACAGATCACAAGAAAAAAAAACATATCTGAAGAGAGGTGAAGAAAGCCTTTGAAAAATCCAACATTATTCATGATACAATTCTTGGCAAACAATGAATTGAAGGGAACTTCCTTATCTTGCAAGCAAGAATTATGGTTGGTAGTGAAACAGTAGAAGCATTCCAAATAAAGTCAGAAATAAGATAAGGGTACCATCTTTCGTGGCTCCTATTTGACATTATTCTAGAAATCCTGACTGAGACAAGCCAATACAAAACAACACAGAAAAACTATTTGAATTAATTGAGAAAGTTGACTTGTTTCAAAGTCACTTTAGAAAAATCAATAGGTAGCTAATATCAGAAACAATAGATTAGAAGTATGATTTTTCAAATCCCATTTATGGTAACAACAAACCATAAGGTATCTAAACGCAAATCTAATAGAAGTTGCGCAAGGCTTATGTGGAGGAAATCGTAAAACTTAGAAATGGGGCAAAGACTGAAATAATCAAGAGATATTATTCCAAGGGGATAAATGCTAAGATCTAATATTTTGAAGGTGTCAAGTTGACATGCAAATACAGTGCAATGCTAGCAACATTTACAATAAGACTTTGTGTATAAGTGTGGAAAATTATCCTGATATTCATACAAAATAATAAGGACATTTTGAAAAAGAAAAAGGAGAGGGTATTGGTCTTACGAGGCTTCAGGATTTATTGCTTAGTTTTAGTGATTACAGAATGTGGTATTGGCATGGTCAGAGACTGACTAGCCAATAGGAAACTATGAGGAGGCCAGTATAGATGAGAACTTGGTATATGCGAGAAGGGCATTATAAGTCAGTGGAAAGGCAAGATAATTCAATAAATAGTACAGAGAAAATTGATTATCCACACAGAAAAAATAAAATGAGATCCCTATTTCACAGCACTCACACAATATATTCCACATGAATGAAAGGCCTGACTTTGAAAAACAAAAGTCTTAAACTTTTAGAAGAAAACAAAGAACATTTTGACCTTGAGGGCAATGAATGATTTCATTAAAAAGACCCAGAAAGTACAAACCCTAAAGAGAACATTTGATATTTGACTACATCCAAGGTAAAAAAGTTCTATTTGATCAAGGCCATAATGTGCAAGGCTGTCATAGACTGGGAGATTTTTGCAAATTGCATATTGGCAAATGATTACTATCCAGGATATACAAGAATTTCTACAAATCATAAGAAAAAGATAAATGATTCACTGGTAGAATAGACAGGTAAAATAGGCAGTTGGCAGAACAAGGCAGTTTGCAGAAGAGAAAAAATTGAGAGTCAGTAAACATATAAAATGATGCTCAACCTCACTATTATCAGAAATATGCAAATTACAACTAATGTGGAACACTATTTCATACCCATTGTTTAACAAAAATCTCAAAATAGAATTTTGGTGAGGATGTGGGGTAGCAGGGCTTGTACTGGTAAGATGTAAATTGGTACAACTCTTTTGAAGAGAAATGGATAATACAGAGTAAAACTGAGTAAAAAACAAATATAAAATGAATTGAAAATATATTGTACAGTTGATTGTGAAAGCCAATACTTCATGACCATGGGTAATTCTAGAGCAGGAGGGATGGGAATCGGATGAAGGGAGTGTTTTGCAGTTATGATAATTTATATATTTTAAAATTTAATTTAATTTTAAGTTCTGGGATACATGTGCAGGATATGGAGGTTTGTTACATAGGTAAACGTGTGCTGGGGTGGTTTGCTGCACCTATCAACCCATCACCTAGGTATTAAAACCTGCATACATTAGTTATTTATCCTGATGCTCTCCCTCCCCCTATCCCCACCACAGGCCCCAGTGTGTGTTGTTCCCTCCCTGTGTCCATATGTTCTCATTGTTCGGCTCCCACTTATAAGTGAGAACATGCGGTGTCTGGTTTTCTGTTCCTGCGCTAGTTTGCTGAGGATAATTTGTGTATATTAGTGTCTGTTTCTCCTTTGACTTCTTTGTTAATTCTTCTGTGGAATTGCTCTTTAAAGCTTTTTTTTGTGCCCTTCACACCGTTTAGAAGAACATTGACTTTACCATGTTAAATAAAATCCTATGGGATTTATTCAGGTGTTTTTGTTAAAACTATATGCTTTGGAGGTGAAAATCCAGATATTTTAACAAAGTTAATGTGTCAAGCTGAATAAAAGATTGGATTTTATGCTTGGACATGCATTATGTATAAAATGCCAATAGTAATATTGGATAGATTTGTTGGAAAGATGCAATAAAGTGTAAAAGATAAAAAATATCCAAAGCATATGTGAAAAAATATCAACATTAAATCTGTTTCAGATATAAGAGTAATGTTAGATTATTCTTTGTACTTTTCTATATGAGTAGGTGTTTTATAATTTATTTATTTATTTTATTATTATTATACTTTAAGTTTTAGGGTACACGTGCACAATGTGCAGGTTAGTTACATATGTATACATGTGCCATGCTGGTGTGCTGCACCCATTAACTTGTCATTTAGCATTAGGTATATCTCCTAAAGCTATCCCTCCCCCCTCCCCCCACCCCACAACAGTCCCCAGAGTGTGATGTTCCCCTTCCTGTGTCCATGTGTTCTCATTGTTCAATTCCCACCTATGAATGAGAATATGCAGTGTTTGGTTTTTTGTTCTTGCGATAGTTTACTGAGAACGATGATTTCCATTTTCATCCATGTCCCTACAAAGGACATGAACTCATCCTTTTTTATGGCTGCATAGTATTCCATGGTGTATATGTGCCACATTTTCTTAATCAAGTCTATCATTGTTGGACATTTGTGTTGGCTCCAAGTCTTTGCTATGGTGAATAGTGCTGCAATAAACATACATGTGCATGTGTCTTTATAGCAGCATGATTTATAGTCCTTTGGGTATATACCCAGTAATGGGATGGCTGGGTCAAATGGTATTTCTAGTTCTAGATCCCTGAGGAATCGCCACACTGACTTCCACAATGGTTGAACTAGTTTACAGTCCCACCAACAGTATAAAAGTGTTCCTATTTCTCCACATCCTCTCCAGCACCTGTTGTTTCCTGACTTTTTAATGATTGCCATTCTAACTGGTGTGAGATGGTATCTCATTGTGGTTTTGATTTGCATTTCTCTGATGGCCAGTGATGGTGAGCATTTTTTCATGTGTTTTTTGGCTGCATAAATGTCTTCTTTTGAGAAGTGTCTGTTCATGTCCTTTGCCCACTCTTTGATGGGGTTGTTGGTTTTTTTCTTGTAAATTTGTTTGAGTTCATTGTAGATTCTGGATACTAGCCCTTTGTCAGATGAGTAGGTTGCGAAAATTTTCTCCCATTTTGTAGGTTGCCTGTTCACTCTGATGGTAGTTTCTTTTGCTGTGCAGAAGCTCTTTAGTTTAATTAGATCCCATTTGTCAATTTTGGCTTTTGTTGCCATTGCTTTTGGTGTTTTAGACATGAAGTCCTTGCCCATGCCTATGTCCTGAATGGTAATGCCTAGGTTTTCTTCTAGGGTTTTTATGGTTTTAGGTCTAACGTTTAAGTCTTTAATCCATCTTGAATTAATTTTTGTGTAAGGTGTAAGGAAGGGATCCAGTTTCAGCTTTCTACATATGGCTAGCCAGTTTTCCCAGCACCATTTATTAAATAGGGAATCCTTTCCCCATTGCTTGTTTTTGTCAGGTTTGTCAAAGATCGGATAGTTGTAGATATGCGGCGTTATTTCTGAGGGCTCTGTTCTGTTCCATTGGTCTATATCTCTGTTTTGGTACCAGTACCATGCTGTTTTGGTTACTGTAGCCTTGTAGTATAGTTTGAAGTCAGGTAGCATGATGCCTCCAGCTTTGTTCTTTTGGCTTAGGATTGACTTGGCGATGCGGGCTCTTTTTTGGTTCCATATGAACTTGAAAGTAGTTTTTTCCAATTCTGTGAAGAAAGTCATTGGTAGCTTGATGGGGATGGCATTGAATCTATAAATTACCTTGGGCAGTATGGATGGATTCACAGCCGAATTCTACCAGAGGTATGAGGAGGAACTGGTACCATTCCTTCTGAAACTATTCCAATCAATAGAAAAAGAGGGAATCCTCCCTAACTCATTTTATGAGGCCAGCGTCATCCTGATACCAAAGCTGGGCAGAGACACAACCAAAAAAGAGAATTTTAGACCAATATCCTTGATGAACATTGATGCAAAAATCCTCAATAAAATACTAGCAAACTGAATCCAGCAGCACATCAAAAAGCTTATCTACCATGATCAAGTGGGCTTCATCCCTGGGATGCAAGGCTGGTTCAATATATGAAAATCAATAAATGTAATCCAGCATATAAACAGAACCAAAGACAAAAACCACATGATTATCTCAATAGATGCAGAAAAGGCCTTTGACGAAATTCAGCAACCCTTCATGCTAAAAACTCTCAACAAATTAGGTATTGATGGGACGTATCTCAAAATAATAAGAGCTATCTATGACAAACCCACAGCCAATATCATACTGAATGGGCAAAAACTGGACGCATTCCCTTTGAAAACTGGCACAAGACAGGGATGCCCTCTCTCACCACTCCTATTCAACATAGTGTTGGAAGTTCTGGCCAGGGCAATTAGGCAGGAGAAGGAAATAAAGGGTATTCAATTAGGAAAAGAGGAAGTCAAATTGTCCCTGTTTGCAGACGACATGATTGTATATCTAGAAAACCCCATCATCTCAGCCCAAAATCTCCTTGAGCTGATAAGCAACTTCAGCAAAGTCTCAGGATACAAAATCAATGTACAAAAATCACAAGCATTCTTATACACCAATAACACACAAACAGAGAGCCAAATCATGAGTGAATTCCCATTCACAATTGCTTCAAAGAGAATAAAATACCTAGGAATCCAACTTACAAGGGACGTGAAGGACCTCTTCAAGGAGAACTACAAACCACTGCTCAATGAAATAAAAGAGGATACAAACAAATGGAAGAACATTCCATGCTCATGGGTAGGAAGAATCAATATCATGAAAATGGCCATACTATTTTATAATTTATTTAATGAAAGAGTTGAATGGAGAGGTATGAGAACTGATACAATGAAGATTTTAAGGACATGGATAAGTGGCTGTTCCTGGAATTCATTCCTGTCAGAAACCTATATCCGTGTTACTCACATCCTCACTTTATATTTTTCCTCGAGTAATACCTTCTGAGTGATGCTTTCCTTGGCATTGGACATTTCTTAATCCCCTTTGAAAACTTATTATTTAACATCCTATAAATTGTATTTATCTGGCTATTACCTGTCTTTCCTATGAGAATGTAAGCTTTCCATAGTAGGGATTTCTACTTGTTTGGTTCACTCTATGTCCTCAGCACCTAGGATAAGTCCTGGCACAGAGTAACCTCTCAATAAATATTTGTAAAATGAATGAACAAACAAATGAGTCCTGAGGTTCTTACCCTTGGGGACAGAGGGATGCCAGCATTTTTAAAATATACAAGAGAGATAATCAGTGAAGGCAGAATGCTGTGCTTGAACTGGATGGTGCTGGTTTAGAAAGAAAGATGGCATTTGTCAAAGTGAGGTCAGCAGGCAGCTGGGAATCAAGGAATCAAAGGACTGATGGGCCAAACTAAATTGATACTGAATTCAACTCAGCATTCTGCCCCTCTATTTACAAATAGCTGTACCTGGCTGTCAGTCTTGCTGAAGAAGTTTGATCAGGCGTAAAATAGATAGCTTAATAAGGACATTCTCTAAGTTTATTCTCTTGTTTAAGAACAAACAAATCAACAACCAAAAAGTGCAGTTCAGTTTACTACAAAAGAGGTAGTCTATTTCACAGAGGGATTAAATGCTACTGTTTTATCTCTGGGCTGTGACAGGATTAACCAACTTTTTCTGATTCCCAAATGTTGGATCTGACTTATCTGTTACTGCTTATTTTGCAGGAGAAAGATTAGTTGTTAGAGTTAAAAATAATAACAGCCATGTTGAATGTATCTTCATTGAAGACTCTGATGTTGACATAGATTTAAGGAAACATGATACATATTTTTCCTGTGTGTTAGGCTTCTGCTAAATATTTCTTTCAAGCTTTGAGGTTTGCTTGTTGTGGGGCTAAATGAACAAAAGCTTTTTCAGGTGACTCTTGTCCAGTGGTTCTTCAACTTTGGAATATATATGATTCAACTGTAAGTGTGTTAAGTGCAGGGCCCTGCCTGGGAGAGATGATTCAGAACTTGTGGTGTGGTTAGGCCCAGGAATCTGAATTTCAAACAATAACCTTTGGTGATTCTGATGCAAACATTGTGGGACACTTGGAGAAAAATAACTGTAGGTGAGTTTAACTTTTTAAAATTATTTCATTTTCTTCTGTGTACCACTTACATGCATTAATGTATTGGAAGCTTGGTAATAATATAGGTGAGTGATACAGGTGCACCAAAGTTAGCAGTTTCACAGCTGTGAAGAATTATACCTACAATAAAGAGAGAAACACAAAAAGGAACACACACTGTGCTCCCACAGGAAGTTGAAAATCTAATCCGAAGCAGTGAATTAACTGGCAAGAAGATAAGAAGGTATAATATATTAGCTTCCCATTGCAGCCGTAAGAAATTTTTGCAAATTCAGTGGCTTCACACAACACAAACTTACTGTCTTACTCTTCTGGAGGTTAGAAGTCCAAAATGAGTTTTACAGTGCTAAACCAAGGACTGTGGAGGGCTGGTCCCTGTGGAGGCTCTGCAGGATGATCTGGTTCCCTGCCTCTCCAGCTTCTAATACTGCATCCATTGCCTTCCCTGGCTTGTGGCTCCTTTCTCCATCTTTGCATCTTCACATTTTTTCACATTTCTGTCTGCTCCTGTCATCCTATTGCCTTCTCCTCTTCGGTGGTCCAACGAACTCTTTCTGCCTCCCTCTTATAATGACATTTGTGATTACACTTAGGATCTACTTTGATAATCCAGGATAATCTCCAGTAATCTAGTAATCTCTTAATTTAATCACACCTGCAAAGTTCTTTTTGCTGTAGAAGGCAACATTAAGATGTAGCTATCTTTGGGGGCCATCACTCAGCCTACCACATATATATTTAGAAAAATGTGACAATATCAGTGTGAATATAGCAAAGTCCTGCCTGTTCCTGGAAGTCCCTGTAAGTAACTTAAACTTGTAAATTCCACAGCTTAGTAAATAAATGTGAAGTGATTTACAAGAAGAGACTATCCAGTATGCCACAGTGCTAATTTCCTTGCCTGAAGCAAAATGCAGTTGGAAGATGTAATCAATCTATTATAGCAGCGTTTTAGTACTAGAGTGGACAAGGACCTTCAAAGTTTATTGCCATTTTATGGGAGTCAGAAACATATTGTCAGTCCCTATTGGGTGCAAGGCATCGTATTAGACACAGTAAGGAGTGAAAAGACCGAGCCAATGGTTAAGAAACTTAAAGTCCTGTAGAAAGATAAGCCAAACACACTTTAAGTATAAGAGCCTATAAACCTACAAAATAAGGGCCATGGGGCCCAAAAACCCCCATAGTATGTAGCAGACCTGTTTCAGAATTTTTAGTGAGTGTTTTTCTCATGAATTTTTAGTAAAATTCTATAAAGAGGGAAGGGGGAAAGTACAAGCAGGGACAGGCCATTAGAGCAACTTTATCAATGATAATACTTAGATTTGCCTTATAACAGTATTTGCTATGGTGTGAAATTTAGTGTAAGGCTGACTTTTGACCTCAGTAAAGAAGTCTAAGTAATCGTTCTCAAAATATCCATTATATGTGTCTGTGGTGCAGATTCTTTGTGAGATTCACCAAGAGGCTTTGAGATGTCTTTCTGCAATGTGTTTTTGTTAGACTGATAGGTTTTGAGGTAGTTGTGGTTTTCATATCATCATGTGCCTCCTTCTTAGCACTGAGATTTTACTGCCCATCCATCACCAATTGTAAATTCTCCTCCTTCTCAGAATGAGTTCTTCGACTATGGTGATGGAGAGTGCCTGTTACTGGCTGTTCTTGCCGTAAAAACCACAGCACAAATTCTTCACCTGTAATATTATGCTTTTCTACTCACTGGCCTTCTTGTCTCAATGCATCTTAAGTTCTGTTGCCTAAATAATCTCCCTTTATCGTTTTCAATCATGTCACTCTGCCTCAAACTCGGCAGTGGCTCTCAACTCCTCAAAGCCTCATGTCCAGTCTTCATATGAGACGTCAAGGCTCTTTGGGCTCTGCTATTTGCCAGTCCCGGGCCAGTGCCTTCCCTTTCCTCCTTCCAGCCTCTTCTTTATGTTCATTGGCTCTTGAATGTGAATCTGGGCATTAGTTCCCTGTTTCTTCTAGACTTTCATGTGTATTTATTTCCCTTTTGCTTAGAAAAAAAAATGTTATCTTCTGAATTTTAAATAAGACTAATACTCCTGAGCTTTTAGTTTCTTGTTTACAACATCCTTTCCTCTTTGTATCACCCTGCTGCTTTTTCCCTGGCTTGTTCTGTTTTCCTGATTTGTAGGAAGAATCCCCAAATCAAATTATATTCACATAGGTGAATTAATTCAGCTTTACTGGCTGCAATTCAGTGCATTGTGGTTTTGGAATTATTAAAGAGGGGGACTAGTTTTTCAGTTATAGGCAAAAGGAAAAGTAAATGTATTGTTACAGTGGTATTTTAAAGCTGTGAAATAATTACTGTGTCTTCCAAAGTTTCTGATGTACTCTTGCAGCATAAAATTTTCTCAGAGAATAACTCTGGCAAGTCAGAAGGTTTATTTAACTTAAAGTACCACATTACAAATGTCAAATTAGAGAAAATGTTATTTAAGTCTTTAACAGGTGCACTACTGTTGTAAATGTTTTTTTCTTTTTCTTGGCTGTGTGGTATAACTATACACTGTTTCACGTGATTATATAACAACTACCACAATTCATTTTTAAACAACAAATCATTAATACAGTCTAGAAGAAAGGCTTTAGACAGAGAGATTTAGTTTCATTCCCTTGAAATCGAATCAACGACTAGAAAATCTCTTCAAATTCTTAACGAACAAAATCAGAATTTATTGCTAATTCCAAGTAGTTTATGATGATAAACTTAAAAAGTCTGTAAGGTACATTAAGTTATTAGAAGAAAGTCTCTAAATTTATTTAGTAGAAGATTTCATAATGATTCTGACAACTGAATGTCTTCTTTTTTGCATTATATTGCAATTATATATGTATTTTTACCTTTCTTTCAATAATTTTAGTACAGTGAAAGAACTTTGTATGTAATAATTTGAATAATTGCTCATCTTTACTCTCATGGGACTCTGACCTTGTTCCGCTGAGTCACCATCTCTTTAGATAGAACTTTTCTGAAGAGCCAATGTAAATTAGATCAAATTTGTTATTCTAAATTATAGGACCATGTTATTGTGTCTCCCCCAGTGGACTACAAGCTTCTTGAAAGAAGGGAGCTTTTGTCTTTTGCTTACTTTTGGACACTCAGCATGTGAATAGTGACCTGACCCTTAACAGACCCTTATTAACTATTAACTGAATAAATAAATGTCCCACTGATGAAATCCTTAAACAGTCTTTGATGTTCTTTTTCTAAATTGCACAGCTATGAGATATAATTAATTCAAATCTATCTGAAGTTCTCTTCCATTTTGACACTTTCCTAAAGAATATTCTACCCTAATAGTGTTGAGTATCTGGCACCAGTGCTGTGTTTCCTACCCTTGTGTACACAGCTGGCATTTCACGGATTACAGCACTTTTTTCTGCCAAGTCCAGATATGGTCTCAGGATTCTTCCCAGCATGTCCTGTAAGCAGCCACCCACAGTGTCAGGATAGCTGAAACTTTATTGCCATCTTTGACTTGTGGGAAAGTGAGATGACCAAAGGGGTTGAAGATATCTGCCTTTAGTATGTTTTTCCTTTCAATGATAAAAATACTTAAAATTCTATAAAGAGATGAAATAAACATATTTATAGCGAGTCCATGAAATTACAGAGTAAAGGCTACTAGGTCGCATAGAAACACCAACAGGAGCTCCCATTTTATTCTAAGGGATCAAAAATTTGTAGTCCTCCACCTTAGCTCATTACTATGATGTATTACCACCAGGGTGGTGCCATAAGCATATTTTTCCACAGTCAGCGTCTGTTTTGTGTTGGTTACTACAGTGATTTCTGTTCAATCAGTAACAAGTTCATGGCCAGTCAGGAAAGCAAAGAAGAATACACAGGAGTAAAGGATGGAGAAAGGTAGCTGAGCAGTTGATTTGTGTTGTCAAGGGAGATAAAAAATGTAAAGGAGTAAAACTGTGTCAGGACAAAAAAAAAACCTTTTCATTATTTTCTCTTCAAAATATATGTAGACTAGATGAGAAGAATTTTGGCATGTTTGTATGACACACCAACCTCTCAGACATAATATAATAAATAGATAATGATAAACTATAGCCCCCGGAAGGAACTTTGAGCTGAGACCCAGAGAAGTTAATGACTCACAACTAGACAGTAGTTACAGAAAGTCGACCCTCCAGTCCCTGCATGCCATTTCCTAGTGTAATGTCCTTTCCACCGGACTAAATGTTTATAGAGTTTGGTTCATATTGGTTGTTGGAAGAAGCTCTGCAGAGGAAGAGATAAAGCCTAGTAAGCAATTTACAGTTTCAGAGCTGGGCTCTTATCATGGAATGTCAGAAAACACTGCAAATAAGCAGGTGTAATAAAATTATATTTTATTGCTTTTGAGTAATAACTATGTTTATGAAGATTTACTCTCTATGTTATGATTAAGTAGGACCTAGTTACTCTAAAAGAAGAAAACAACTGTGATTTTTTTTCACAGCGTAAAGTGAATTATTGTACAAAATTCACTTGATTAACCATACAGGAATTACTCGGTTTGCAAAATACTTTGTACTTTTCTCCCACTTGTTCAACTGGGTCTCATGTGTTCCAGCAGGTCACTGGAGTGAGATACTGGGAGTATAGATAAGGTGAATGATTGTTTTTAAGTAAAAATGTGACTACAATTGGCTTTACCTGGTAACTAAAGGACATGTTCAACAGAGGGTTAGGACTGATTGAATAAATCCATCTATTTCTCTGCATCCCTACTGCCATCTCTCCAGTCCAAACCACTGTTATCTTTCATCTGGACTTCTACAATAGTCTAACTCATGTCCTTTCATTTGTTTCTGTTTCCTCCTAATCCATCATCTTCACTGCAGCCGATGTAGTCTGCTAAAACCTAATTCTGATCATGTCATTCTGTGGCTTAAAATCTTTAAGTGACTTGCTTGTGCCGATGGTATTAAATTCATATTTTGCAATTCGGTATACAGACACTTGTGTAATATATTTTGTAGCTTCTCTTTACTTCTTCAGTGTCACCTTTCACTATATATCTCCTCACTTTTCTAATTAGTCTTTCTGCCTGCAGTTTTAACAGGCAGCTTTCTATATCTTAGTTCACCTAGTATAGGTTGTGATTTTTCTGAAATGTGAAACTAATTTTATCATGTTCTGGCTTAATATCCTCCTATGAATTCCCACACTTTAAAAAAATGTATTGTTAATATTATTTTTTTTTTTGAGATGGAGTCTTGCTCTGTCACCAAGGCTGGAATGCGATGGCGTGATCTTGGCTCACTGCAACCTCTGCCTGCACCGTTCAAGCAATTCTTCTGCCTCAGCCTCTCAGGTAGCTGGGATTACAGGCATGTACCACCATGCTCAGCTAATTTTTATATTTTTGGTAGAGATGGGGTTTCACCATGTTGGCCATGCTGGTCTCAAAATCCTGACCTCAGGTGAGATCCACCTGCCTTGGCCTCCCAAATTGCTGGGATTACAGGCGTGAGCCACTGCGCCTGGCCAATTCCCACACATTTTAAAATAACATCCTAGTATTCAGTAATCCCTTTACGGTCACTTATTATTTGGTCAGAACTGTTGTCATAGTACATATTGTTACCTTAGTCTGGGATATCATCCTCCTCTTGGTAGCTTCCTGTGTCCAGCTTATCTTTCAAGATTCAGCTGAAACTTCCCCTCTTCTGAGATGGGTCCTTATTACATACTTCATACTTCCTTAGGACCTATACATACCTATGAAACTCATTCATTTGCTCATTAATTCATCAAAGTTGTATCTAGTAGGCATTTGAGAGGCAAACTGAACAAAATATTTCGACTCACAAAACTGGCTTTAATTTATTTATTTATTTTTGTTATTATTATTGTACTTTAAGTTTTAGGGTACATGTGCACAATGTGCAGGTTTGTTACATATGTATACATGTGCCATGCTGGTGTGCTGCACCCATTAACTCGTCATTTAGCATTAGGTATATCTCCTAATGCTATCCCTCCCCCTCCCCCCACCCCACAACAGTCCCCAGAGTGTGATGTTCCCCTTCCTGTGTCCATGTGTTCTCATTGTTCAATTCCCATCTATGAGTGAGAACATGTGGTGTTTGGTTTTCTGTCCTTGGGATAGTTTACTGAGAATGATTTCCAATTTCATCCATGTCCCTACAAAGGACATGAACTCATCCTTTTTTATGGCTGCATAGTATTCCATGGTATATCTGTGCCACATTTTCTTAATCCAGTCTATCATTGTTGGACATTTGTGTTGGCTCCAAGTCTTTGCTATTGTGAATAGTGCCACAATAAACATACGTGTGCATGTGTCTTTATAGCAGCATGATTTATAGTCCTTTGGGTATATTCCCAATAATGGGATGGCTGGGTCAAATGGTATTTCTAGTTCTAGATCCCTGAGGAATCGCCACACTGACTTCCACAATGGTTGAACTAGTTTACAGTCCCACCAACAGTATAAAAGTGTTCCTATTTCTCCACATCCTCTCCAGCACCTGTTGTTTCCTGACTTTTTAATGATTGCCATTCTAACTGGTGTGAGATGGTATCTCATTGTGGTTTTGATTTGCATTTCTCTGATGGCCAGTGATGCTGAGCATTTTTTCATGTGTCTTTTGGCTGCATAAATGTCTTCTTTTGAGAAGTGTCTGTTCCTATCCTTTGCCCACTTTTTGATGGGGTTGTTTTTTTTTTCTTGTAAATTTGTTTGAGTTCATTGTAGATTCTAGATATTAGCCCTTTGTCAGATGAGTAGGTTGCGAAAATTTTCTCCCATTTTGTAGGTTGCCTGTTCACTCTGATGGTAGTTTCTTTTGCTGTGCAGAAGCTCTTTAGTTTAATTAGATCCCATTTGTCAATTTTGGCTTTTGTTGCCATTGCTTTTGGTGTTTTAGACATGAAGTCCTTGCCCATGCCTATGTCCTGAATGGTAATGCCTAGGTTTTCTTCTAGGGTTTTTATGGTTTTAGGTCTAACGTTTAAGTCTTTAATCCATCTTGAATTAATTTTTGTATAAGGTGTAAGGAAGGGATCCAGTTTCAGCTTTCTACATATGGCTAGCCAGTTTTCCCAGCACCATTTATTAAATAGGGAATCCTTTCCCCATTGCTTGTTTTTGTCAGGTTTGTCAAAGATCGGATAGTTGTAGATATGCGGCGTTATTTCTGAGGGCTCTGTTCTGTTCCATTGGTCTATATCTCTGTTTTGGTACCAGTGCCATGCTGTTTTGGTTACTGTAGCCTTGTAGTATAGTTTGAAGTCAGGTAGCATGATGCCTCCAGCTTTGTTCTTTTGGCTTAGGATTGACTTGGCGATGCGGGCTCTTTTTTGGTTCCATATGAACTTGAAAGTAGTTTTTTCCAATTCTGTGAAGAAAGTCATTGGTAGCTTGATGGGGATGGCATTGAATCTATAAATTACCTTGGGCAGTATGGCCATTTTCACGATATTGATTCTTCCTACCCATGAGCATGGAATGTTCTTCCATGTGTTTGTATCCTCTTTTATTTCATTGAGCAGTGGTTTGTAGTTCTCCTTGAAGAGGTCCTTCACATCCCGTGTAAGTTGGATTCCTAGGTATTTTATTCTCTTTGAAGCAATTGTGAATGGGAGTTCACTCATGATTTGGCTCTCTGTTTGTCTGTTATTGGTATATAAGAATGCTTGTGATTTTTGTACATTGATTTTGTATCCTGAGACTTTGCTGAAGTTGCTTATCAGCTTAAGGAGATTTTGGGCAGAGACAGTGGGGTTTTCTAGATATACAATTATGTCATCTGCAAACAGGGACAATTTGACTTCCTCTTTTCCTAATTGAATACCCTTTATTTCCTTCTCCTGCCTAATTGCCCTGGCCAGAACTTCCAACACTATGTTGAATAGGAGTGGTGAGAGAGGGCATCCCTGTCTTGAAAAACTGGCTCTTTCACGTGACTTGAGCTAATAGATAAAAATCTTTGCCCTTATGCAATGTGCATTCTGAAAAAATGGTAGCAAGACGCAAAATGAATAAATAAAACATATATTTTGCTAAATGGTGATAAGTGTTTCTGGAAACAATAAAGCAAGAAAAGGAGATAGATGGTCCTGGGGTCAGAGGGAAGTATTTTCAGAAATTGTGGGATTTGGACAAGTATCTAAAGAAGATGGAGGAACTAGCCATGGGGCTCTCTAGGGGAAAACTCAAAATCCTTGATTGAGAATCTCTCTGGTATGTTTGAGGAGTGAAAAGGAAGCTAGTGTTATGAGTGGATTGAAGTTAGTGTGGAGCAAAGGGCTAGGATATGAATCCAGAGAGCTAAAAGGGATTAGATTAGTATAGGACATTTGGGGCCCTTGTAAAAACCTTGGCTTCTACTGTGAGGGGAGAAGCCACTGAAGGAGGAAAAGCAGAAGAGTGCGTGATTTGAAGCTCATTTTAACAAGAAGGTTTTGATTACTGTATACATAACAGCTTGAAGGAGCAAGGGACGAGGCATCAATAGGAAAATAAAGCAGTCATTCAGGCAAGAAATGGAGAAGGCTTGGACCAGGGTGGTAGTAGTGGGGTTGTGAGAAGTGGTTGGATTCTGGATGTATTGTTAAAGGTAGAGCCAGTAGGATATGCTGACTAACTGAACATGGAGTGTGAGAGAAAGAGGGGAAACAAGGATGATGAACATACAGGGGTTGCGTATGGACAGCTGGACAGAAGGAAAGAATTACCATTAACTGAGGTGGGAAAGATTTTAGAAGGAGAAGGGTGTGTGTGTGTGTGTGTGTGATATCAGGAGTTTGGTTTTAGACCTGTTAAGTTTGAGATGCTTGTTAGATCTGCAAGTAGAAATGTCAAGTGGACAGTTGAATTCATGAGTCTGGAAGTCTGGAATAACTGGATAAACTTTTGGCATCTACATGACATTTATGGCCATGAGACTAGATGTTATCACCCAGGCACTGAGCGTAGCAGAAAAGTAAAGAGATCAATGTATTGAAACCTGGGAACCCTCCAACATTAATCAATGATTGGGATGAGTAGAAGGAGGAATCGGGCAGGAGACTGAGGAGTGGCAGTGAGATAGATAGAAAAGTAAGAGAAGCGAATAAAATGCTTTAAGGACAGGAAGTGATCGATCAACTGTGCAAATGCTGCTGACAGCTGAAGCATGTTGAAGACTGAGAACTGACTGTTGGATTTGGTATCTTGAGGCCATTAGTGATCTTTATGTGAACAGTTCTACTAGAGTAGTGGGAATGAAAGCCTTGTTGAAATGAGCTCAAGGGAGACTAAAAAACGGGAGTATAAATAGGTGAATGCCCTACTTGCACCGATAGTCTCAGGTTGTAAGTATTCTCAGATGTGTTTTGGTTTGGCTGTTAACTGACACGTTCACCTTGGCTATACAGGAAACTCTTTCAAGGAGCATTATCTGGAAACCATAGCTGGAGGAACTGTAATCAAGAAAGCATAGATTGGTGATGTGGGAGATAAAGGGAGGAATTTGGGGAACTGTGCCTTTGAAAAGGCAAGAGGAGATTAAATGTGAAGAGCTTAGCCTTGGATAGGAGCTTAGTCAGTTCATCCTTTGTAATGGCAGGGAAGGGAGGGTACATTGTTCTATTTCTCACATTGTATTTTTGTTGTTAATTTATTTGTTTGCTTTTCCACATAGTATGAACCTCTTAAGAGCAGTAAGTATGAATGTCTTGTTCATTTTGTGATAGGAATTTTATTGTTCTATTTCTATTCCCTAGTACAATGCCTAGCACACAGCAGGTAAACAATAAAAGTTTGAATGAGCAAATGAAGAAGCTGTGCTGAACATGTATATGTTTTATCTTCTTGCTTAAATTGGATCATTTCCATTAAATCTTGACAAGCAGATTAATTTAATTGTGTTTCTTTTGTCTGGGTGTACAGATAGCTTGACTAACTGGTAAGATCGATTGATAGGAATGGCTGTGTTTCCACCAAAAACAGGGAAGCGTCCTAAGAGTAAAACCAGTGACATTTGCTGTATCATTTTAGAGTAGTTCTGGTTATGGTTTTAACATGAATCTACTAGATACTTTATGTAGAATCTTTTGAAAGCTATTCATTCTTCCTCAGTATCCATTTTACATTTATATTTTACCATTCATATGGCAGGTATCATTATCTGTGGTAACAATGCAACTTAATAAATGAGAAGGTCTTTGAGAATGGTGATTGTATCTTCATTGCTTTTTATCTCAATAATGCATGTCTTCTTCACTGCTAAATTAAAAATGCTTAGTCCAGGCCCTGATACAAGATGGGTGCTAATAAATATTTGTTGAATGAATGAATGCACAAATTAATGAAGACTGTCTTTTGTGGATGTTGTTGGTGCACAGACAGACTAGATCCCTTTTCCTGTTTGGTATGCACGTCTTCTAGCTTCCACTGCTTTGCTCCTAACAGCTCATGCAGGACATCTTCTCCAAAGGACTATCTCTGGGCAGTGAGACCTACATCACCAAGATGCTCAAGAACCAGAAGTGCCTGGGGTTTTATGTCTTCCCCTTGGTAACCAGTAGCCAATGACAAGGTGCAAGAGTATGGAAGTCTAGTTCTCTTGCCTCAAGGCAGTGTGAACTCACCAGCGTAATTCACACTTCAGAGCTCCTGTGGATCAGGCTGAGTCCAGGACTTCACCTGAAATTGCACCCTTGCTTAGTTTATTATCCTCCATTTTCCTGCTTCCCCCATTCTCCTGTAAGTTTCTCCTTAGAGCACTTCTTTATTAAATCACTTGTACATTCATCCTTTTTTAAAGGTCTCCTTCCTATGAACTTTACTTCAGATATTGCATGTTTATTCACAGTTATTGTCAGGGGTAGGGGATCCTAACCACTACCTTCTTAAGAGTGTCAAGTTCTGCTGTTGCAGGTAGTCTCTCCTGATAGTTTTTGGTTTTCTAATACTGCCAGCCCAAAATGTTGGTGACTGTAGACTAAATTTTATATTTTATTTAATTGTTGGTAGGAAAGTAGCTTTACAATTTCAGTCAATAATTGTTATAGAATTTAGTAAATAACTTACTGCATTGCAGGTCTTTCAAACATACAGTCAGAATGTGTTTTCCTTGACTTTATATTCTTTTTAATTACACACATTTCTGTTCTCTCTCCTTAGGCAGAGATAATAAAGAGTTAATCATATAATCAATTTTTATTATAAATCATAATAGATGATGTATAACATGTACAGCTTTGTTTTTAATTGAATGTAAATATTCAATGAGTACAAATTTCTTTTTTTATTGAATGTAAGTGTTCACTTCTGTATACTGAGTAAACCATTTTTTTTTTTAGATATTTGAAAAGAACACAAATTCCCTTATCTGTAAAATGGGATTGGAAGTAATGTGTTTTAGAACTGAAAGCGCTTTAGCAGCCAGCTGGTGGCCAATACCTTCATTTTATAAATGAGAGTGTTTGAGACCCAAAGAAATTAAGTAATTTGTTCAATATCACCCACCTTGGTTAGTGGCAGAGTAGGACTAAAATCCAACTCCCAAGCCACTGTGCTCTCTATTGCTCCACAAAATACATATTTCTTTTTCATAGAATTGATATGAGGATTAGGGACCACATCTGTGAAAAATAGATTTAGCCTTTGGAAAGAAAGATGCTAGATAGCTTTATGAAAGCTTTATGAAAACGAATCTCATTTTAACCTTTTCCATACAATTGTTAGTTTTGTTCAGTTTTATGTTACTTGCTTTAGGCTTTTTTTTTTTTTTTTGGCCAAGGACTAGATAATATACAATGCTTGCTTTAAAAAAATCAATATTAAGTATCTGGATTGTGTTAGAAATATGAATTACTCTGCTGAGTTTGAAGCCAGGAGCAGTTGCAGACAGCCTTCCAGAATGGTGATTGCTTGTTTACATGAAAAGTTTTCTATCCCTACTTTGCATATTGGGAATAAAGACAGTTGATTCCAAAGAAAAAAAGGAAGCATAAATTATAGATATATATTCTCAGTCTGGTAATACTTCGGAAGCTTGATACAACCTGTCTTTAACAAACCATGAATTTTTTCTCCTGCCAAGCCACCATATCCTGCCTACTTTCAGCATAGTCAGGGTCCCATTATACTAATCCACTGTACCTTCCTATCTCTAGCAAGCACATGTAAGTGATAATGTTGAATATTTATTTTGATGCAAGGTGTATAAATCTTCTCAATGTCATCTTGTAAAGCGAGGAAATTGTGACTTGCTCTACTTGGTTACTTCAATTACTTCAATTGTTTAAGTTTGGTCCTTTCAGCCCCACTGTGCTTTGATATAGTGTATGAACAAGAATCCTGTTTAAATTTTGTAGTATTCTAAGTGATTTGTGTAGATTCATATTTGCAGGGAAGATAAAACTCAAGTGCTAAAAGGCTAAAGTAACTTTTATATATATTTTTAATTAGGTACGATTATATGCAAGACCTGATGCTATCAGAAGAGGATCCGGGGACTATGCTCTCCATATAACAAAGAGATTAATAGAATTTTATGAAGACTACTTTAAAGTGCCCTATTCCTTGCCAAAACTAGGTAAGAATTTTCTTGGTTATTTTATTGGAAGGGCTCCTTGAAATTGGAATTTCTTCTTCATGTGTTTATTTGAGCCATCCAGAAGCATGAAAATTCTGAGATTTATATTTTTAGAGAAGATAAGCACAAAAAAATAATTTCTTTTGAAGAGGTAAAATAAGATTTAGTGTTTCTGGAATCTTGCCAATAAGCACTCATAGGAATTAAGAAAGGCATTATGTTAGTTTAGGATTCCAAAAGACAAGCCAAATAGCTATAATTTGTTGAATATGTACTATGGAGGGGTGCTTGCCAACATCATATTTAATCAGTAAAACTACCATGAGGGTAGGTACAACTAGAACATTTTCCATATAAGGGAGTTGAGATCCAGGGAGTTTTCCATTCATCTGGACAGCCAGTAAGTGAAGGGGTTGGGATTTCAAACTAGGTCTTGATGACTCACCAAACAACTCAATATTTTACATGGAGAAGACATTCATTGATTTGTTTCTCCTTCCAAATTTTCACATGTCAGACCTCGATGTATGTTATCCCTTAGATTATTTTTGTTCAGTCATAAATCTAGTACACTATTATAGTAAATACAATACAAATAAGAGAGAAGAGAAACTTGGTAATAATGGAGATTGTATTCTCTGTGAGTGTTCTTATATTTCTTCCTTTTACAAAGAGAATGCACTTGGTAATTGTCGGTCAAATGCATAAATGAATTAATTGGTTATCTGAATTTCAATGAGGCTGCTGCTTTTGCCAGGGAGTCAACAAGATTTTCCAGGAAGTTAAAAGAGTACCTACATGCATTAGAAATGTGGAAGTTATTTTTCCTTCCCAGAAAACCTGTTTTGAAATATTACATCACAACAGTCCTTTGCTCCCCTCTCATCCCTCCTCTTCCCTTATCTTTCCCAAGAGCATTTTTGATCAGATTCCACATTAAAGGTATTTCTCATTGGCAAGAATAAAGTGCTTACTTGATCAAAAGTTTTTGTGTTTGAACCACAGGGTCTTCTCCCTGGAGAACCAGGCCGCTTTCATTAAAGTACCTGCCTGCTGTGTAGCTTTATTGGTCTTACAATGAGTAGTTAGTTCAGAAAGTTGACAGAATAGTTGATATTGTTATCAATGGGTGTGACGTAAAATTTTTATGAGTGATATTACAAAATTCTGAAATCTTTTTGAAATATGTACTTTTAGAATTCATAGGCAAAATTTTATTTTAAACCAGATCAATGTTTTGTTTTGTTCTGTTTTCCTTCTCTTTTCTCCCTGTATTTCAACTTCCCTGTTAGAATCTGTTATACTTAAATCTCCCTGGTGGTCACCCAAGGCAGAAAGGAATACTTGACCTCATTTGCATGGAAGGTGGCACTGTTATCTACTCCAGGTATAACTGGCTGGGAACTTCCCAGCTTGACCCTAATGTAAAATTCACAAGTGCTTATATTGCAAGTACAGCAAGAGAAATAAAATGTGGATCTTTATTTGTCCCCTTCAGACCAGTAATTAGCAGAGGAACTCAATGTATAACTTCAGGGGGTTCCATGTAACTGTCAGCTTGCAGCAGGAAGCATTTCTGTTCCTCTGTTTCACTCACTGTTGAACCATGCAGCCTTTCATCTGTAGAAAAGAGCTTTGTTCACCATTGCCGCTACTTGCTAAGCTACCTTATGGTGTATATAATTGAATTACTTGACTTATCCCAGCATACTTCTTTTTATATATCTAGGGGAGTTACCATAGCCCATGGTGCTTTGTAAAATTTCTCTTAAAGTTCTACTTATTTTATATATCTACAGATATTTAGATCTATATGTTAATGGATTTGTAAATATGCTTTGTAAATACCCCTTACATAAAAACCCCTAAGCACATACGCATTTTGACAAATCCCTACTTTCCATTATACATTATGAATCGTATTTTAAATAAATTCTATAGAAACCAGCTTAGTATTTGTTGGTGATGCATATGGATGTATCCTAGATATCAGCTGAGGCTGCCTTGACCCTTCATATCTAAGATGGTTTTCCAGACATATTCTACCCTTTCTACATGCCCTAATTTGATCTATAAGCATTTATTGAGTGTCTACCGTGGACATTTTTCTATGAGAAGCAGATATACCAGTGAATGAAAAAGGCAAAAATCTCCTCTCTTCTGGGGCTTACATTCTTTTAGGTGAAGACAGACATTAAAGCAATTAGTAACATTTGTAGCATATCAGATTGGAGATACATGCCATTAAAAATAAAGCTAGAACAGATGGATAGGAAGTGTGGGGGACAGATGGGGCATGGGATAGGGGCTGAGTTTTTAAAATGGGCAATCATGGAAGGCTTCATTAGGAAGATGGCTTTTAAGTGAAGGACTAAACTCAGCAGATATCATGGGGCAAAAACTACAGGCAGAGGGAACAAAGTGCCTAGACATTGAGGCGAAAGTTTTCCTGGTGTTTTTGAGGAACAACAAAGAGGCAAGTGTGACAGGAGCAGAGTGAGTAAAGGGGTGAGAAGTAGATGACACGGTCAAGGAGGAACGGGTGGGTGACAGATCATGGACCGCCAGCAGGCTGCAGCTTCCTTCCTTCCTTCCTTCCTTCCTTCCTTCCTTCCTTCCTTCCTTCCTTCCTTCCTTCCTTCTTCCCTCCCTCTCTCCCTCCCTCCTTCTCTCTCTCTTTCTCTCTTTCTCTCTTTCTTTCTTTCTTTCTTTCTTTCTTTCTTTCTTTCTTTCTTTCTTTCTTTCTTTCTTTCTTTCTCTCTCCCTCCCTCCCTCCTTCTCTCTCTCTCTTTCTCTCTCTCTCTTTCTTTCTTTCTCCCTCCCTTCCTCCTTCTCTCTCTCTCTCTTTCTTTCTTTCTTTCTTTCCTTCCTTCCTTCCTTCCTTCCTTCCTTCTTTCTTTCTTCCTTCCTTTCTTGTTTTGTGAGATGGAAATCTATGGGTCCATTTTAAGCAGAGGCATTGTAGAATCTGATTAATGTTGTAAAGGGTCATTCTGTGGCTAAACTGAGAATACACTGTAGGGCAATGATTCCTAATTGGGGGACAACTTTGTCCCTCAGGTGCATTTGGTAATATCTGGAGACATTTTTGTTTGTTACAACTTGGGAGGTGAGTACAGTGTGTGCTACTAGCAGTTAGTTGGTAGAGGCCCAGCTGATACTGCTAACCATCCTACAATGCACAGAATAGCTCTTCACAACAAAGAGTTATTTAGCCCAAACTATCAATACAACCAAGGTTGAAAGAACCTGATGTAAGAGGACATGACAGAGGTGTGACAACCAGATAAGAGGCTATGGCAAAATTCAGACAAAATATGATGGATGCTTGGATGAGGATGTTAACAGTTAGAGGTCAGAAGTGGTACCATTCTGGATATATGTTGAAAGTAGATACGAAAGTTTTTAATAGTGAACGAAATATGTGATTGTAAGAGAAAGAGAGGCATCTAGGGCAATTCCAAGACTTTTGGCCTGAGAACCAGGGGGGTGGAATTGCCATTTAGTGAGACAGAAGGATTGTGGAAGGTGATAATTTTTGACACTGACATGTCTATTTAACATTTAGGTGGCACTTTTATGCCTGTGAGAAATCCAGGTAGACAGTTGAATTTATAAATACGGAATTTGGGTGAGTAATCTGACTAGAGAGGTACATTTGCCAGCATATTATGATGTGTAAAGTTGTGAGGCTGAATGGCACTATCACAGCAGTGAAGGCAGATAGAAACAAAACAGGAGCAAGGGGGGCTGGTCCCATGCTCAGAGGTTAAAGACTCCTAGGAGTCAGAAACGACTACTGAGCGGGAGCATGTGGTTGATATTAAGGGAACCAGGTGTTTGTGGTGTCTGAGACATCAAGTGGGGAAAGCATTTCAAAAAGTAAGTAATATTTATGGTAAATCAAGTTAGATGAGGTCTCAGAATTAACCATTAATTGATGCTAGCAATATGAAGGTCACCGGTGACCTTGACAAAAGCAGTTCTAGAATACAGACTTGACAGGTGTGCTTAAAAGCAAATGGGCATGGGGTTGGGGAGGGGGGACAGTGACTAGAAGCAGTGAGTGAAGATCACATGTTGGCATTTCTAAAAATGTTCAGTGGGGAGGATTCTGGGAATGGAGGGAGAGGGAGACAGGCCTGTAGTATAACAATACTAACAATACCCATCTCTGGAGAAGAGCTGTTTCTGCTGAAGTGATGGCATTCTTACCTCACAAATTATCCCTGTCCCAAATCATGTCCAGGGAGGTGTGGAATTTGCCTCTTTCATTGGTTTGCATTAGAAAACCAAAAATTGAAATAAATAAATAAACAGGAAGACTCTCTACCAGTTGGCCTGACCTGACTTTACTGAAGCTTTGGAAGGAATGTTTGTATGTGTGAATTTCAGGGTGTTACATTGCAAAACAGACAAACAAGAAAGTACCAAAAAAATCTTAAAACTTAGTACTGGATCCTTCTTCTCTTAAAGGTCATTTTGCTGTTCTGTCATAAACTCTACAATACCTTCTTTCTTCCTGAATTCTTTTTTATTTCTGATGTGGAATTAGTTTAAATTTCTCCCCTGCAGCCTCATCTCATGCTAGTTCATCTCTAAGGATTTGAGTTTCCACCTCAAGTAGTTTATCGGGATAGTTCCCTAAGAGGAATTCTGATTCTTGCTGTTAGGGCAATAATTTATTCTCTTTGTTACATAAAGACACTCCTGTATCATTGGTAAGCCAACATAAGTAACCAGTGCACGCTGTGTGAAAATTTGTTTTTAAATCTCTAAATGAGGTAATTAAAACTAAGGTTTGCAGAGATTTTCTATTTCTTGGTATTAAATTGTAGTAAGAGGTGTAGCACCTACTTAATACAATACACCAATCCTTTCTATATCTATGCGCCCTATTTTCATAAGAACTGTCAGAGGCATGGAGTGTTACTTTAAAAGAAAGTTGTAGACATATAAAGAATTGTTATCTTTTTTTATATCCCAAAAGCATATCGATAACAATGGCAACTATTTGTGTTTACTACATGTGAGCCACTTTTAAGGGCTTTGACCATTCCAACCCATTTAATTTTTTTTTTTTTTTTGAGACGGAGTCTGGCTTTGTCACCCAGGCTAGAGTGCAGTGGCGTGATCTCGGCTGACTGCAACCTCCGCCTTCCGGGTTCAGCTGATTCTCCTGCCTCAGCCTACCCAGTAGCTGGGACTATAGGCATGTGCCACCACACCCAGCAAAATTTGTGTTTTTAGTACAGACAGGGTTTCACTATGTTGGTCAGACTGGTGTCAAACTCCTCACCTCAGGTGATCCACCTGCCTTGGCCTCCCAAAGCGCTGGGATTACAGACATGAGCCACCGTGCCCGGCCCCCCATTGGATCTTTATTGCAGCTTTTTCTGGTAATTTCTGTTTTTTTTTTTTTTTCTTTTTCATTTTCCAGATGAGGAAATTTAGGCACTCAGTGACTAAGTAATATGTTTTGACCACACAGCAGAAAACATAGATTTGGAATTCAAACCCAGGCTGTCTGGCTCCAAAATCTTGGGATTCGGCTGAAATGGATTCCAGAAATTTAAATAATTCAGAGATCAAAATATAGCTTGCCTTATAAACTCGATGATTTGATTGTCAGAGGAATGATATAACAGCTATTTTTGTTAATTTTTTACTGATTTTACTGATGGTCTTTGTAGAAAATTTGAAAACTTAAAAAAGTGCACATGTTATAACTCATAATTTTATTAACCTGAAGACATGTGAGTATTGCAAATGTGTTTTAATTTAGGTGCACTATAGTTAATTAGGCATCAGATAAAATGACTCAGGCTTATATTGTAATATTTTGTTATTCACCCTATTTAGACTTCAATTAATGACAGTGTTCAGTTTCCTTTTACTACTACTCTGTAATTTGTAAATCAATGTTTCAAAAAGGAGTTTGATTGCTTTTTTTCAAGACACCATGCTTTTATGAAGAATTCATTACCTATCTGGAACAGTGCTATGATTGTAGAGGGAGCCCAGGTGTTTTGTAACTAGAATTTCTGCCCTCAAGGAGATTGTGGTTTTGTTGAGGAGAGAATGCAATATTTACAGAAATGAATGAATTAGAGACTCGCACAATATAGAATATAATCAAGCACCAACATTTTGTAGAGTAAATATTTAGCACTATGTTGAAAGAGTGGGATCATTGTACAATGCTGCAGGAATAAAATGCACATAAAGAGAAGTCTTATTTTTACTTCATGCCAGACCAAAAAATACATGAATTTAATTGGAGAAGAAAGGAGAGAAGAGGCCATTTTGAGAATTGTATAGTAGGAAAGTCCATGAATACCCTAGGATCTATGTATCATGCTGATGGAGTCAACATTTTTCTATAATAGAATAGTTAAATTATGGGATAAATTGCCCTATTGAAGTTCACAAATAAGAGCCCAGCTTAAATGATTCATTTTTGCTTAAGATACAATAAATATATTTTTTTTATTGTGGTGATGATAATTGTGATGATGATGATAATTTACTACTTGCAAATACTAAAGCTTTTCATCACATATTTGTATTATTAAATTTCTATAGAATATTTATAATGATTCTGGACATTTTATCCTCTGTGGTTATGTGTTTTTGTCTTTAGTGAATATATTTGCTGTTTTTAATTTGAGGTGACACTTATGTAATACTGTCTTGATCTTAATCAAACAGCTCATAGTTTGAACCTTTTCTTATGTTTTTTAAAGTATGACTTTTCTTGCCTTGCCTTTGATTAGGTAAATATTGAGTTACTATGTATGTGTTTTGTTACTGGCCTAAAGTAATACAGCCTGTTAAAATACAATCTCTGGGGGTTCTTTATATATAGTTTGGTAGTTTGGTCTAATTTTATATAATGTGAATTCACTCTCAAAATGTTTCCTTCAACAAGAGCTCTTCAAATTATTTGATCTTATACTCAGCTATTGTATGGTTTCTTGGTGGAAACTAACCTAAGGATCTCTCTGTGGGTTAGCATTATTAGTGCTTTTCTGGAGACTTAGCTAAGGTGGTAGTTTGCCTTCTAAGTTAGCAAGTACCATAGAGAAATAAGTTTCTTCGAGGCGCTAACCTTTTCCGCCGTCTTTAAAATCAAATAAATGTTTTCTTCCTATTTTATGTAGGTAATTTAATTCTGAAAAACCCTTCGTAAGTTTATTTTCTCATAAACCAAAATATCAGTTATCATTTTCTTCAATTGGAAATATTTTTATATGTTTCTAACCCCCCACTCTGACAACCACTTGTGCTAAAACAACACCAAATTGTATTAAAATGGACACAGTTATTTCAATATTTAATAGTTATTTTAACACAATTTAACAAGGCCTTTTATTCCTTCATTAATTACTCTATAATATGGCCATTTAACTGTTCTTGTTAAGCTATTTTGTAGCTATTACATGCTGTATACATTCAAGATTATAATAAAAAACAAAAAATATATAGGATATTTAATGTTTATGATGTTCAACCACTAATGCAAAAAAGAGAAATAAGCACAATAGTAAGGATGAAAGAAATCAATGAAAACAATGCATTTGAGTGAGAATAATGCATGAGATTATTACTTCTCTAAACTAATGCAATACAAACCAACGTACAAGTGAATTAATGGAACCAGCGTTTATTGAGTAGTAACTACGTACATTGTGCTCAGCAATGATAGTAAGTGGCCTCTTCTCCTAGAAGCTTAAAATCTAGTTGAAGAAAAGGTTTTTTATTATTTTGCTAGCTTGACAATATTGTTACATTTTTAATTTGTTTACTGCCCTCCTTCGCCTTTCTCTAGTTTTAAGTTTCAGACCTTCACAACTTTGGGTTTACTCCTAAGCATATATTCACTAATTCTAACAGGATTGTAACCTAATCAGGGTGTATTTTAAAGAGGCCTCCAAGGCTTTGTTTTACATAATCCAACAGTGTTTTGGCCATTACAGCTTTGCAATTAAGTTAGGAAATAACCATTTTAAATGTTTTCATATTTAGTCATTGCATTAGCCTTGTTCCTTATACTCCGCTGTTTCCCCTATTACTATGGGTCAACTGGCATTGCTCTAGTAATAGATACTTCCTCCTTTTGTGCACCTCATCCCATCCTTTCTCAACTGCTCAAGGACATTGCTTCAGGAATTTTTCCTTTTTTCCTGAATCTTCAATTTTTTCTCTTTATTGAATTTTTCCCTATCAGCATTAAAAATATGGTGCTATTTCTCTCAACCTCCCACATGCACATTCACTCCAGCTACTGACCCATTTTTTCTCCTTCCTTTTACAGTTAGACTGCTTGAAAGGATTGTCCATCTGCACTGACTTGAATTTCTCTCTTGTCTTTTGAATGCATTTTACATCAGACTTCCCCTCAACACTATACTAAAACTTCTCAAATTCAATAATGCCTCCACACTGCTAAATCCAATGCTCCATTCTCAGCCTTTATCTTGAGCTATCAGCGGCATCTGACACAATTGTTCTCTCCACCTCCTTGAAACACAGTTTTTCATTTGTCTTTCAGGGCAACACTTTTTTTCTGTTTTGTTTTTCCTACCCATTGGCCACTCTTTCTAAGTCTTCTTTCCCTGCTCTTTTGCCTTTCTAGCTGCTTAAACCATGAATGCCCCAGAACTCAGGTTGGAATCTCTTCTCTTTGCTATTTACATTGGTAGTGGCCTCCCTTGGTTACCTCATTCAGTCTTATGGCTTTAAACACCATATGCTGATACTTATGATTCCTAAATTTTCATCTCCAGCCTGGTTCTTTCTCCTTAACTCCAGGCTTTTATGTTTTACTGATATCTGTGCTTGGATGCTTAATGAGTATATTAAATTGGCATGTTTAAATTTGAGCCCCAGATCTTAAACCACCATCATTTGGATATAAAATCTTGGCCTTAGATACTTTTTCTGTAATATGACACATCTGACCTATCAGCAAATCCTTTTGGCTCCACATTCTAAATGTATCCAGAATCTGATCACTTTTCACTATTTCCATTGCTAGTACTCTCATTCCAACCACCGTACTCTTTTGCTTTCCATTGCTAGTATTCGCATTCCAACCACCATACTCTTTTGCTTTCCATTGCTAGTATTCGCATTCCAACCACCATACTCTTTTGCTTGGGGTCAAGAGTTCAACCTAAATAAAATTTGAAGTTAAAGAGTTAATTTACAGAGTTTTTGTGAGGGATGTTGAATTTACCTGGTGATTCTGCTGTTCAAACATTTAAATGGCTTCCCATTACTCATAAAGTCTAAGATTCTGATATGGTTTGACTGTGTTCCCACCCAAATCTCATCTTGAATTGTGGCTCCCGTAATTTCCACATGTTGTGCAAGGGACCCAGTGGGAGATAATTGAATCATGGGGGTGGTTTCCCTCAGACTGTTCTCCTGATAGTGAATAAGTCTCACGAGATTTGATGGTTTTATAAGGGGAACACCCTTTCGCTTGGTTCTCATTCTCTCTTGCCTGCAGCCATGTAAGATGTGCCTTTTGCCTTCTGCCGTGATTGTGAGGCCTCCCCAGCCATGTGGAACTGTGAGTTCATTAAACCTCTTTTTCTTTATAAATTACTCAGTCTCAGGTATGTCTTTATCAGCAGTGTGAAAACAGACTAATACAGTAAATTATTCTTTCTTTGGCTTGCAAGACCCTGCATGCTTGCCCCTACACTTTACCCCCCACCCCCGGACCCTCTAATCTCATTTATTTCCCTCCTACTCCTCTCTGTTTCAGCTGCACTGCATTCCTCGCTGTTTCTCCAACAGGCCAAACCCATTCCAACCCAAGGCCTTTGTTCTTGTTCTTCCCTCAGCCTAAAACATTTTTCATTCAAATAGATGCATGGCTGAAATATCACCCTGCTTCACTGAGGTCTTCTCTGATCCCTCTGTTATATTTCAGTCTTGCAGATCATTTCCCAAATCTCTTCCCTGATTTACTTTTCTCCATGGTATTTTTTAATTATCTTACCTAACTTGTGTTTTGTTTATGTATTATTTATTTTCTTTATTATTTGTTTCCCACATCTCCCTTATTTCTTTACCCAAATGTAAGTTCTATGAAAACAAGTGTTTTTGCCTGTTGGTTCACTGCTCTATTCCCTCTACTGAGATGTGTGCCTGGCCCAAAGTGGCACTCAATAAATTCTTGTTAAATGAATAATACCTAACTTCTTCCTGTTGTAATATTTTCACAACACAGGAGAGAAAGAGAAGGCAAAGCTTCAGCTGCTGTGTAAATAAAATAAATATGATTTCAAAGAAATAATGGTGCTGTACCTTATAAACTACCAAGAAAACTCTTTTCTGTAAATAAAAATGGAAGAGATGAAGGATGACTTAACTATAGTTGCAGCTATTTTCTCATTAAGGATCCCCGTAAAGGAAATTGTTGGTGAAAAATGGGTGAGTTAGTACCTGGAAGAAATAATGAGCTTTTGGATTATTATCATAGCAATCCTATGGTGAGGCTATTAAAGAAGTTATGTTTTGTACCTGGGATGTTTTTGCAATTGGAAAATGAAATAAGTATCTAGTTGCCTATCAGCTCTTCTCCTCCTTGTTGTTTTTTTAAAAGAGAACATTTACTGTAGATTTGACAAACATCTATTGAATATCCTTACGTACTAGACACAGTTCTACTAGGTAATAGAAAATCATCAGTTAACAAAAATCAGCAATCCCTGTCCTCATTGGACTTTTAATACGGGAGAGAGGCAGAAAAAATATTTATGTAGTTATATTTAGAAAGTGATAACTGCTATAAAGAAAATAGAGCAGAGAAGAAAGTGTCAGAAATGTTGCTGGGTGGAGAGGGATTGCAGTTTTAAACAGGTGGGTGATCAGATAATGCATTGCTGAAGTGGTGACAGTTGAGTCAAAATCTGAAAGAGTACAGAAACCCTAAGGAGGAGGAGATCTGACTTGTGGAGTAATACCAAGGAGATCAGTGTCCCTGGATCAAAGTGAGTGAGAGTGAAATGAGGGTGAAATGAAATCTTTGAAGTAACTGTGCCAGATGGTGAAGGATCTGTTGTCTGGCCATTGAAAGATTTGCTCTTTCACTTTGAGCAGAGGTATTGTCCTAGTCACCCTGGGCTGCCGTAACAAAATACCATAGACCGGGTGACTAAACAACAGAAGTATATTTTCTCATGGTTCTGGAGGCTAGACTAGAGCGCTGGTGGGGTCAGGCTCTGGTGAGGGCTCTTTTCCTGGCTTGCAGATGGCAGCCTCCTTGCAGTGTTCTCGCATGACAAAGAATGAGCAAGTTCTCAGGTGTATCTTGTTATAAAGCCCTAATCCCATCATGGGGGCCCCACCCTCATGACCTTATCTAAACCTAATTACCTCCCAAGGTCCCATCTCCAAATACTATCTTATTAGGTGTTAGGTCTTCAGCATGTGCATTTTGAGGGGATACAATTCAGTACATAGCAGGCAAGGTCTGGTGTGACTTACATTTTTAAAGAATCACATTGGCTGCCTCATGTAGAACAGACTATGGGGGGATGGGAGCAAAGATCAAAGCAGAGAGGAGCTACTGCATTAATCTAAGAAATAATGGTATATGGGACCAGAGTGGTAGTAGTGGAGGTGGTAAGAAGGGGGCAGATTCTGGATATATTTTAAAAGGAGAATCAACAGGATTTGCTGTGTTATAATAAGATTCAAATGAAGGCTTGATGTTAGCTACTTTCAACTGCAGTTTAGGAGACTGTGACAAGCTTGAAAAACTATGAGCTTTGTTTTGTTTTCCCATGTGGTTTACTTGCTTGTGTAGCTATAGTAAAAAGGACCAATCTTTTTATACTTCCTTTTGTCTCTCTTGGTTATTTGAAATCAATATAGCAAGATACATAATTTGTATTTTCTGTATTTTCTAACCAGAACAGCTGTATTTAGACTAAAATAATGGTTGTAATAATCCTCTTCATGGAGTGAGTTGCTTCCTTCACTGGCTGTTGGTCAATCTGGAGTTAATTATAGCCAAATAGCAATCCAAAGCCCCAGAGAAAGGGAGGAACATTTCATTAAAGTCTAGCTGGGGATTACTGCTGACAGCAGCACTGCCAATCAGCCAATTTTAAAAAAAAGGTGACCATTCTCATAAACCTTAGAGCTAAAATAGCTTGTATTGAGATCAGAAGGTTTTTCAAAATAGCTTCATTTCAAGTAACTGAGACTGAGGGATAGTTATGTAAATTAGGGTTAACCATCTAAAAGTCAATTAAAGCAAAATACTATGTAAGAGAGAAATAGTCAAAATACCTTTTTTTCTTTTCTTCCCAGTGTTATTGTAACAGTGTTCTTTATCCAGAACTTTTCAGACCTTTCCATTGTAAAGACACTCCATGATTACTTATTGATTGATTATCATTTCTAAGGTTTAGGAACTCTAAGTGGTTATTATAATCAGGACATCACTCCTTTACATTTTGCATTGAAGTCTTATGATCTTATCAGATAATGAAGCATAATAAAAATCTTTGCTGTAAACTATGGGATATCTGCTTGTAATTTTGTGGGGTAAGAAGCAGAGGTACTATTGTAACCTGAGTGAGATGTATTTATTTTGTTCACTTGCTTGTCTAATATAAAAGGCGAGTCCTCAGCAAGTCATATAAAATTCAACTTGGATGATTATTGAGAGATTATTACAAGAAAAAAGAACCTTAGAAAGAAATTTCCAGCCAATATGAAAGTGATATAATCATTTTAATAATAAATAATTTTTTATAAAATTGGCTATTTTTAAAAATCTTAAACTTATGACTTTATCCCTCATGACACTGGAGGGGTTTAGGATTTGGAATGAAACATTTTGAGACGTTTTAAATGAAAAATGTACTCCTGGCCCACCTTTTAGTCTTAAAGTCTTTCATTACTATTTTTGAGAATTTTGATGCTGCTGCTTATATACTTTGAAATGTAAAGTAGACTGAAGTGTGAAACAAACCTTAGCCTGTAAGGGAGGTTGCAGTACACAAGCGGAGCAAATCCAATATGGTAGTCGTAAATGGAGCCTTCAGGGCATCGCTGAAGCTTTTTAAAGGGTGATTTTGAAAGAAAGAGTGAGTCCCAAATGCCATTTTTTAGTTGGAGGAATTTTAGTGGTTTGTAACTTAGATTTATTCTTTATTGGCTTTATTTTTTTTCCTTATGGGTTCTGTCTTCGTATGGTAAATAATTCACAAATGACCTAGAATGTGTCTTCAGCAGCATAGAATAGGATGTTTTTAAGCTTTTAAATTGTTTAGCTATTCTTTTTATTTTACAGACTGAAAAATATTCACTAAGCCGTAAAATAATTGGTAGGTTGATGATGTTTAGGATCATTTAGCTTCTTAAATACATTGAGATATACCATGTCAATTTTTATTAGTATTAATAGAGGTAGCTGGTAAATGGTATGAAACTTGATGAGCCAAACTTCTCTAGTGGCAAAACCAACATTCCATGTCTGTAGCAGAAATTTGGGCATAATTTTTTATACCTATTGCTATGGATTGAATTGTGTCTCCCCAAATTTTATATGTTGAAGCACTAAAGCCTAATGTAACTGTATTGAAATAGAGGGTAACTGAGTGGTAATTAGGAGGCTTTATTAAGGCCAAATTAGGTCATTAACATGGAATCCTAATGTGATAGAACTATTGGCTTTCTAAGAGGAAGAGAGATCTCTCTCTCTCTGTGTCTCTGCCATGTGAGGACAAAGCAAGAAGATGGCCATCTATCAGCCAGGAACAGAGTCATCACCAGAACTTGATCATGCTGGCACCCTGATCTCACACTTTTACCCTCTAGAACTATGAGAAAATACATTTCTGCTGTTTAAGCCATCAGGTCTATGGTATTTTGTGACATAAACCTAAGCTGACTAATACACCTATGTCAGGCTTGGATCATTTTGCTGAGATTTGTGGTAAGGGATGCCAGTGAGGACATGGCCAAAATAAAGAGTATGGCAACCACGTGAATTACTCAGCTCTTTCAATCACAATTCCATTTTGTCCGAATTACTTTGATAATTTCAGAAGAAATTATTGATCTACCTCCTTAAATATCTTTTACTCTGTGTCATCCCTCCTTCTGATTTATAGTGAAAAAATATGTGATAGAAAAAAATTTTCATAATGTAAAGACGCCTCCATAATCAATATCACAATGATCAGCAAACTTTTCTCTGTAAAGGGCCAGAGAGAAAACATTTTCAGCTGTGTAAACTATACAATCTCAGTTACAATTATGCCACTCTGCCATTATAGCTAAGCAGCCATAGACAAAATATACATGAATTGATGTGGTTGTGTTCCAATAACATCTTGTTTACTAAAACAGATGGTTGGCCAGAATTGACCCATGGACTACAGTTTGCTGAGCCCTGCATTACTTGGTAACTCCTTTAGTTTAATAATATAAAAATTACAAATCTCTGAAAGGCACTTATTCAAGGTTTATTTTTCTACATTTTTGTACGTGCTTGAGAATCAAACTAAACTGGCATATTTAAAATAACTAGTACATTTTGTTCCTTTTAAGGGCATCCATTTGCTTATAAATATGTGCAGATTCATCACATTAATGGAATTTACATTTGTATTAATAAACACTATATACTATATATACTATGTATCAATTTATTATTACATACATTTAAAAACTATACACTACACATTTGTATACAAATTTATTTATATATACTGATTGAATGCTAATGTTTCATATATTGTATATTTATATTCAATATGACATATTTATGCAAAGACTCATGTTGCTTCATGTTATTTTACATTCTCACCCGAAGTGAATAATGTCAGGAAAACCTGAATTTTTTGTCAGAATTAACACTTACTTTCCTCTGCAACCTCTAATAATGCTTCAAACTAAGATGGAAGATAGAGAGTAACTGCTAATCATATAGACATTTGAATCAGGTGACTGGATTTAAATCTCAGATTTATGTATCTAGTAATAATGCATATTATTGATAGAATGCTGGTTTTCAAATTACTAAGTCCATCAAGCCTCATGCGTAGGCCACTGCAGTCCCTGTTTCAGAGCTTAGGCCCAAGAAAAGTGGTCCTCTGTGTAGTAGAGCTATCCTTGAGAAATGCAGGGTGTGGGAGGCAAGGGCAGTGAGGGGAGTGCATAAACAAACAGTGAATCTCAGAGAACACATAACATGTTTCAGAATCTGTCACATTTTTAAACCTAACAAATGGCAAAATTGAAGATCTGTTCCCACAGTGTCAGATTTTGTATATCTGTTGTCAAACATATCAGTCACTGAAGATATGAGACGAAGAAAACTACAAATAAATGATCACAAAAAAGAAAATACACTGATCCTTATTCTTGGATGGTGGTTGATTTATTCTGATCGATATAATGCTGTGTTATAGTTGACATTTTTTTTGTACAGAGCCTAGAGAGCGAATCTTAGAATGTTGAGCTGAGATGTGAAGTATGTTACAAGTATCATAAAGATATTACTATGAATTTCATGAAAATATTAAATCTTGCTATTAGTAAGTCTTATTTCTTTCAAAAATATAGTGGACTCATGGTTAATATATCAATCCAACTCTCATGCATTTTCTTTCTGCAATCCTTCGTTGGGAGACAATGAATGGATTGGAATTAGAGCTAGTAACTGTAAACGTGTACACCTGGCTCATACAAACATAGGTATATATACCCATTATGTGCATTGAGGTTGACAAGTTTAAGAAATATGGTTTGGACAATTAATTCCATTGACTTGGAGACCTTACAATGAACCATTATCAGGCTTACTTTATCATGGTTAATTTAAGTTTGTTAAGTCACCAGAGTCTAATAAATGGTGCAAGACAATACTTTCTGAGCTCTCAAATTCTAAACACAGAGAAATTTGATTAATAGTCTAATTAACAGTAGATTCTGGAAATGCCACTTACAACAGGATTTAAAGGAGATCCTTAGGGCAGCAAGTATTTTTGCCATGAATTGCACACCTTTTACCTCCCAACACCATAACAAACTGCCTAAGAGATCAGTACAAGGAAGAACACCATAATTATATTAATTAGCCTTCCCCAGAGAGATGATTAATTCATTATCATCATAATCTCAAACATCCCAGGACATCCCTTATCACCTTGAGTCTTTTTCACATATATATGTGTACATTCCTTAATCTGATTCAAGTTCACTTCTTCTGTTCCAGACTCTCCCATTCTGCCCATTGGAACTCCCCTATGCAAATCCCCCTATGCCCTTAACTTCTATAAATGTTTTGTTTACTTTTTAACTCTTCCTGAAACTTGGCTATATGTTGAAGACACTTCTTCCCCTGTCACTCTCTCAAGTGTGGGCAATTTTCCCTTCACATCTTGCAGCATACAAGCCTACAAGTGGTATAGGTGTCATATTGTTGAGAGCGAATTCCAGGTTGCTATTTATCTTTGCCACCTTCCTAAAATCTCTGGCTACCTGACTGGATGTAGGTGACGTATGCCTCCTGCTTCCTCATCTTGGTTGAATTAATCTACTGTTACCTCCCAGGAATCATATTTCACCAAATGGTGTTTTCTTAAATGTCTTTTAAATTAAAAAAATTTTACATATGTATTGCTTACAACATGATGCTTGGAAATATGTATACATTGTGGAATGTCTAAATCTAATCAAGCTAATTAACATATGCATTACCTAACATAGTTATTATTTTTTTGTGGTGAGGATACTTAAAATCTACATTCTTAGCAAATACAATATGTTGTTCTTAACTATAGTCTCCATGTTGTACAATAGATCTCTTGAAGTTGTTGCTCCTATCTAACTGAAATTTTGTATCCTTTGACCAACATCTTCCCAACCTTCTCACTCCTTCTCCAGTGAGGTTACTGATGAACCTGAAACACTGACTTTCCATCACTCCTCTATCATCCTTATTGGTGGCTTCAGTATTCACATTGATGACCCCTCCAACACCCTTGAGAGGCCTTAATCTTCTCAGTTCTATTGATCTTCATTGCCCCCCATTCAGTTCACAGTCATACCCTGGACCCTGTCATTTCCAATAACTGTATCACCTTGAAACATCTTCATTTCAAACATCCTACTCTGCTTGCAGTCTCCTATCTTTGTAGCCTTGTTCTTCCAGTTTTTCTGCTCCAACAACTTGTCACCCTCCTTCTCCCTAGAATGCCCAACCTACTAATCCTACATATTTTCAGGATCATGACTCTTCTCGTATCCTCCATTTCATTTCACCCAGGTTAGATGATATATCATTGTATCATTCCTTTGCTTTCATCTTCAACTTTTCTGCACCTATCACTCTCACCTGAAAAACATCTACCCTTGTTAAATCCTACTCTATGCTTATTCTATGCCTGCATTGACTTGATCATGGTATTTACTTTAAATTTATGACTACATAGTAAAGTGAGCCCTTAATTTTTTGCAGCAATCATTCTATATTTCTGTAATTATTTAGCTTTACTATTCTCCAAGAAAACAATCTCACATCTTTTTCCCTCCCTTCAAACCTCTAGTATACTCTTCCCTTCCTCAATCTTAGCCAATGACCTGGATATTTATTTCATTTGTTTTTGTTTTACAAAAGCAATCAAAAGTAAATTCCTTCTCTTATCTAGCTGCATCTGTACTCATATACCTTGTGTTCCCTCCTGGTATGCCATGTATGAATTTTCTGTACACGTATAGAGGCCAACTCCTCTAAAATGGTCTTGACGCTATGTCCTCTGGGTGCTTTTAAAACTTTGCTCTAAAAATTATCCACTCTTTCTCACATCCTCAGGTCCCCACTCTTCCAACTAAATTATCTTTAAACAAACAGGCTTCAATATACCCTGTTTTAAGCAAATAAGAAACATTTCCTGATCTTGATTGCCCCTTTAGCTATGGTTTCTCTGTTACTGTTAATAGCATATTCTTCAGAATGTTTTCTCTACAGTGTCCATTCTTTACCTCCCATTATCCTTTGAGCTCTCTTTAATCAAGCCTTGAGTTTTGCCTGGGCTCTAAGTTTGCTGTGTAATGGTCAGCTAAGAGCCCTATTTTACTTGGCCCCTCTATAGCCTATAGGAGAGTTGTTCACTCACTCTTTCAAGACTTTATTCTCGGCCAGGTGCGATGGCTCACACCTGTAATCTCAGCACTTTGGGAGGCTGAGGCGGGTGGATCATGAGGTCAAGAAATCGAGACCATCCTGGCCAACATGGGGAAACCCCATCTCTACTAAAAATACAAAAATTAGCTGGGCATGATGGTGCATGCCTGTACTCCCAGCTACTTGGGAGGCTGAGGTGGGAGAATCGCTTGAACCTGGGAGGCAGAGGTTGCAGCGAGCCGAGATTGCACTGCTACACTCTAGCCTGGCAGCAGAGTGAGACTCCGTCTCAAAACAAACAAACAAACAAAAAACAAAAAAAACTTTATTCTCTTGGCTCTTGGAATGGTACACCAGTTTCTTCTTACCCCACTGGCTATTCCTTCTCAGACTCCTTTCCTGTGTACTTCTTATTTTCCCAATGTTTATATATTTGATATTCCAAGAATGGACTCCTTGGTCTCTTCTTTTCTCTAGTGTATCTCTCTCTATTGATCTTATTCAATACTGTGGCTTTGAAGCCACCTGTATGCTGATGCATTTGTATCTTCACGTCCGACCTCTGTGGACTCTAATTTCTTATTTGAAATTTCCAATGTGAAATTCAAATGCAAACATTTCAAACACAGAACTCTTCTTTCACCCGTCAAGCCTACTCTTCTACCTTTTTCATTTTCGTAAACGGCAAACCCATGCATCAGGCTGCTCTTGTAAAACAGAATCAGAGTCAGCCTTGATTCATCTTTCCCGTATACCTTTTATGTAATCTATCAGCAAATCCTACAGGTTTTTGCCTTAAAAATAATCTCGTGTTGTACTAATTCTCCACATTTTCGCTGCTATTCCAAGTCACCAAGCCATCACCTTTTTCCTCCTGGACTATTGAAACAGCTTCTAAATTACTCTTCTTGAACTTTTGCAACTTTTCCTATTGTCCATTCTATTGTCAAAGAACAACCAAGAGTAAACCTTTAAAAACACAAGTCACGCTACATGAGTATCTTCCTCTATTTCTTCCTATCAAATTTAAAACAAGTCCTCACATCAGCCTATGAGGCCCTCCACCATCTAATCCCTGTTACCTTGCTGACCCAACCCACCATTCTCCTTGTGCTCACCCCTCCCTATTGATACAATCTTTTTATGCTTATTTGAATGCATCACTTTTATTTCCCTCAGAAACTTTACATTGTCATTCCCTTGGTCTGAAATGCTTTTCACTAGAAATGTATTTTGGAAATATGTTCAAGTGCTACTTTCTGAGAGAGAGAGAGAGAGAGAGAGAGAAAGAGAGGCATAGAAACATCCCCTGATGACATTATCAAAAGTAACTGCCCATTAGAACCTTTTTGTCATTTTTTAAATTAATTAATTAATTAATTAATTATTATTATACTTTAAGTTTTAGGGTACATGTGCACAATGTGCAGGTTAGTTACATATGTATACATGTGCCATGCTGGTGCGCTGCACCCACTAACTCGTCATCTAGCATTAGGTATATCTCCCAATGCTATCCCTCCCCCCTCCCCCCACCCCACAACAGTCCCCAGAGTGTGATGTTCCCCTTCCTGTGTCCATGTGTTCTCATTGTTCAATTCCCACCTATGAGTGAGAATATGCGGTGTTTGGTCTTTTGTTCTTGCAATAGTTTACTGAGAATGATGATTTCCAGTTTCATCCATGTCCCTACAAAGGACATGAACTCATCCTTTTTTATGGCTGCATAGTATTCCATGGTGTGTCTGTGCCACATTTTCTTAATCCAGTCTATCATTGTTGGACATTTGGGTTGGTTCCAAGTCTTTGATATTGTGAATAATGCCACAATAAACATACATGTGCATGTGTCTTTATAGCAGCATGATTTATAGTCCTTTGGGTATATACCCAGTAATGGGATGGCTGGGTCAAATGGTATTTCTAGTTCTAGATCCCTGAGGAATCGCCACTTTTTGTCATTTTTTATAGGATTTATTACGTTCCATTGTATTATGTGCTTTGCCATTTATATAGCAGTGTCTATTTATTCAATTGAAAGTTTCATGAGGACAAGAATTTTATCACGATATTCTTAATGTTTCCAACAGTACTTGACATATGGTAGATGTTTAACAAATATGCATTAGATAAGAGAATTATCAAAATGTCAGTGTTTTGTTTCAAATTACTTCTGACTTAGTCTTTTCTATAAGAAATTTGAACAACTTTTCAATTACTTTAAGTCAGCAGAACAGCATTTTTAATAAATTAAATCTTATTTGGGGTCCCTATGAAGACGACAAATGTAAGCAGAACTTCTCTGGTTAATGGGAGTGAGGGATTGGTAGGGCATCCCTCACTCTACCCATCTTCCAGAGGTGCAGATTAAGTTGTTAGATGCTTTATGTTAATATAACCATTTTTACTAGTCCAAGCTTGACATATTTACAAATTAATAGAAAAATTAAAACTCTAAGCCAGGGTTCCCCAACCCCCAGGCTGGTGCCAGTCCATGGCCTGGTAGGAACTGGGCCTCTCAGTGGGAGGTGGCCAGTGAGCATTACTGCCAGAGCTCTGCCTCCTCTCAGATCAGTGGTGGCACTAGATTCTCATAGGAGCACAAACCCTACTGTGAACTGCCCATGCAAGGGATCTTTAGGTTGCATACTCCTTATGAGAATCTAATTCCTGATGATCTGAGATGAAATAGTTTCATCCTGAAGCCATCCCATACCCCCACCTCTGTCTGTGGAAAAATTATCTTCCACAAAACTGGTCCCCGAAGCCAAAAAGGCTGGGAACGTCTGCTTTAAGTATTATCTGAAGGCTAATGTTGGAAAAATCTTCACAGAGTGGCTTAATAGAAACTTACAAACATTAGATGATGAAATTGAGTTTGCAAGAGAGGAATATCTAATTTTTATTTGGAAAGTACTAACCATTTTATCCAGCAAGTGGGTCATTTTCCAATTTCTAGAATAATCTGACTCTAAATTTGCTAATATTTTATTTATTTAATAATAATAAACTACTCTTGTGCTGCTTGTAAACATATAGGAAACAGAGATGTTTTACTTATTATTCACAGAAGAACATAAATGTCAATGTTTCAAATTCTATTTCTCACCAAGAAACTGATTTTTATCATGAAAAACACTATAGTTCTTGGCAAAAGTGAAAATTTTCACACAGAAAGTTTTAATTAAACCCAGTTTGTAATTGTTGAGACATATAAGCTCAAAAATAACTTTCTTTCACTGGATTTTAGATGATTTCTGCATGTTTAGTTAAAAATCTTGTTGTTTTTTTCCTTCTAATTCTTTATTAAAGTGTAGTTATTCTTGTAACTTTAAAAAACTAGGCTACTTTTTTAAAAAAGAGTAAACTTTCAATGATAAATGACTGACAGATTTCTAGATTCTTTATTGCCTCTGTATCTCAATTTTCTGTGGTCTATTTTAAAATGTAGATGAATAAGCTATCAAGGGATAAAATGGAGTGCCATGATTTCAGTTTTAATTTCCCACTCTGCCACTAACTCACTCTTTAATCTTGGGCAAAAATCTCTCTGGACCTCAGTTTTTTAATCTAATAAATGGGTATCTTATGATTTGTTATATTCTTTTTGTCTAGGGTATTGACAACTGGGTGTCAAGCCTTTTGAGTAAGAAAGTGACTTATTGGGTGAATATAAAGTAGATACCTATATTAAATTTTTTCTGTCTGATTAGGCAAGGGTATCTGCTTGTATATTAGTAAAATGAATTTTTACAGTGAAAATTTACTTACAGGACACTACAGCAGAAGGTATTTTATACAGTGTTCAAGTTTATTAATATTAAAATTATTCCTTGATTTTTGAGAGTTATTACATGGCAATGTGAGAAACTAGGTGTTGGTATTAATTACTGTTGGCATGAGCAATTCTTTTGCTCAAAAAAGAGATACATCTTGGACTACACCTACATTTAATTTAATATGTAGGTGTAAGCAAAATCAGGTTTTACATACTGACAAATAAAAATTCTCAGTGTAAACTGGTGTTTTTTATGCCCATTAGCAGTTATGCACTGAGGGAGCTTTCATTTATAGATATTAGATATTCTCAAACCTTGGGAGAGTAGTGAGGACTTTGCAGAGATACTGGCAGAAATACCTTTCAAGCTATTACCATGTATTTATAAGTAACTTTAGGAAACCAGATCTCTAGTTTTAGAGATTTTAAATAAACCATGTTAGAACTGAATTACAGTTTGCATGTATTGTTAAACCACATATTTTATTTTATGGTACGTTGTATGCTATTCAGTCTTAAGAAAAAGTTTGTCTTAATTAGAGAAGCTATGATTTCCAAAACACTTTGCGTGTTGAATAATGTTCTCTTGTGTCTTCTTACCTAGAGCACTTTACTTATTTGCTTAAAGAAGTGACTTTCAATTATAAAAGAAGAAAATGGAGTAAAATAATTTCTTCTTCTTGGGTTACTATATTTTATATACAGTTAAGATAAATGCACTCCAATGTGCTGAGAATATTTAGGGAATTTTTTATAAAATAAAATATTTTAAGATGGTCCTATTTAGCCAATTTCTCCTTTTTTTTGTACGCTTAACTCTTTATTCAGCTCTACTTGTTTTCTAAAAGAGTTACAGTAGGAAAAATGTAAAAATGAAACAATGATTTTTAACCATTTTATAAACTTTTAAGTGATATTTGGCTTTTGGTGGGTATTTGTCTTGTTTAAAGGCAGATCTCTATGACAGTTTTGCTTTCTCAATTTCTCATTAAGGAGTTAATACACACCTAATACTAACTATGGCAACAATAATAGCTAATACCCACTGAGGTCTTGCTATATACAAGGCTCTTGCTTAACATGCATTATCTCATTTAATTCTTACATCCTTATGTGGTAATTACTAACATTATCCTCATTTTACTAATGAAGAAATTTTAAAGAGGTTGAGCAGCTTGCCTAGAATCACATTTGAAGCAAGTGGAAAAGTTAAGGTTTGCACCCAAGTAATGCACTCCAGAGCCAGCAACTGACCATTACATCAACAGAGAAGTCTGTGTTTTCCTTTACACTGGCAATTGACAATTTAAAAATGTAATTAAAATGAACAAGTTCACATCAACAACAGATTTTCATAAAATACCCAGTGATGTAATTAATAAGAAATGTTTGAACCTTATATTCAATGCCATTTAAACATCTATGTAAATTATTTTTTACATCATCTTATAATAAAGTTGGGAACTTAACAGAGTGATCCTAGAGTTTGGTTGTAATAATAGAAATAGATGAGCAATGAGGAACCACGACCATTTGGGAAGAGAATAGTAATAACTTGGGTTGGAGAGTGTTTGCTTTTCTAGATATGAATAGTAAGCTATTAGGTGGAATTGATTGCCTGGGATGAGTAACATCTTTTTCTCTGTTTCAGTATTTTGAACACTTTAAAATGTTTTTGGTAGTGGGTTTGAAGCTTAAAATGGTTACTACTACTGATTTTCTTGATGGTATTCCATTATACTTACCTTTTTTTGAGATTCTCTGGCTATTTCCTTAACAAGTCTTTATTAGTTTTTAGGGCTGCTATAGAAAAGTACCACAAACTGGCTGGCTAAAACAACAGAAATTGATTGTCTCATAGCTCTGTAGGCCAAAATTCCAGATCAAGTTGTTGGTAGGATTGGTTTCTTTTGAGGGCTGTGAGGAATAATCTGTCCTAGGGGTGTCCAATCTTTTGGCTTCCCTGGGCCATGTTGGAAGAAGAATTGTTTTGGGTCACACATGAAATACACTAACACTAATGACAGCTGATGAGCTAAGAAAAAAAAACCGCAAAAAAAAAATCTCATAATGTTTTAAGAAAGTTTACAAATTTGTGTTGGGCCACATTCAAAGCCATCCTGGGCTGTAGACAGCACATGGGCTGCAGGTTGGACAAGCTTGATCTATCCCATGCCTCTCTCTTGGCTTCTAGGGGCATGCTGGCCATCTTTGGTGTTCCTTGGTCTGGGGAAGCATTACTTCAATCTCTGCCTTTATCTTTTAGTGGCATCCTTCCTGTGCATGTCTTCCTACTGCATGGGTCTGTCCCTTTGTCAAAATTTTCTCTTTTTATATTGACACCAGTCATACTGAATCAGGGCCCACCCTAATGATATCATCTTAAGTTGATCCTGTGCAAAGACTATTTCCAAGTAAGGTCACATTCACAGGTACTGAGGGTTAGGATGTCAGCTTCTTTCTGCAGACCACAATTACATACATAAAAATATCCCATTCTAGTTTTAATGATGCTAGATTTCTTATGAAATAGCCTCATTGATTTTTTTTTCTGTAGGGCACAACTTTTTTGTCCTTTATTTCCTAAGGTAAAAGGTAAGTAGTCCATGTTGGAGAGACCATCTGACTCTCATATGGTGGAGGTGTGAGTGTCTTCACTCTGTCTCAGAGTTGAGGACCAGCTCTAAGCTGATGACTACTTCCTCACGAATCTCCCTTTGCTTCGTCCAATCTCATTATTTAGCCAGTTGGTACCTTCTCATTTGGTGGTTCTGGCAGAAGATCACATACACAGTTTAGTTAAGCCCAGAAAAATCTGGTACCTCTGATGGGCACTGGGGCAACAGAGGTGACTAATGTATAATAACCCCCAACACACTCGCATACATACATGCACACATGGGCCTCTCTCAGGAAGCTGACAATCTAGTGGTATGGACAAAGAGACACATGATACATAATGTGGCAAGGACCGAGATAAAAGCTTGTTTGGTTTGTTGTGAGAGCACAAAGGAGGGTCTCTTCCTTGAATAAATAATTGAGCTGAGTCTTGAAGAATGAAGGTGATGTGAGAAATACAGGGAACATTCAGGGCCTTTGTATTTATTTTTCAGACAAAATAATGAAATCAGACTAAATTATTCTTTTGTCATCCTTTTTTCATCCAATACACTTTTGCATTGTTTGCTATGTGCCAAGCACAATTCTGTTTTACATATTTTTTTTATTTCATTCTCACAGCAACCTGGTGAAACAGGTCCTAATATTTTTCACATATTTTCAGTGAGTAAACTGAGGCTCAGAAAAATTAAAAGCTTGCCCGGGATCCCTGGGATTCAATCCCAAGTTAGACTTACTCTAAATATTTATACTTGCCTTCAAGAAAAGATGGATTCCAAAACGAGAGCCAGGACTGCATTCCCAGGGACCTGGATTAGATGCTGGAGTAGAATAGGCCAGATCCAAAGGCAGCAGAATTTGAAATCAAAGGTTAAATAAGATTCTGGAATGATGCCAACATTGAAACCCAGCTAGGAAGTCCAAGCCTGACTTCTGTCTGAAGTGGATAGTCAGAATAGCAGAAGTCAACAGGAAGGAAACCAGCATTACCAGGTCAGATTATGGGGGCTCAGAGTGGAATGGAGGGGGTAGGTCATAGTTGAAGATGGTTTTCAGCAGGCATTTCTGATTTTGACTATGGATAGAAAGAAAAATGTTAAGGAAATCAAGTTGACTTAGACAAAGTTTGTCCTTTTTACAAGTAAACAGAATGCACACAAGCACATCTTTGCCTCTGTGTGTGTGTGTCTGTGTTTCTGTGATATGAGTACTCAGTATGTTGTACTAGTCGTACTAGCCAGATGTATTAGTCCGTTTTCAAGCTGCTGATAAAGACATAACCGAGGGCTGGGCTTGGTGGCTCATGCCTGTAATCCTAGCACTTTGGGAGGCTGAGGCGGGTGGATCACCTGAGCTCAGGAGTTCAAGACCAACCTGGGCAACATGATGGAACCCTGTCTCTACTAAAAACACAGAGAAAATTAGCCGGGCAAAAATTAGCTGGGCATGGTGACACACGCCTGAAGTCCCAGCTGCTGCAGAGGCTGAGACAGGAGAATTGCTTGACCTGGCAGGCAGATGTTGCAGTGAGCTGAGATCATGCCACTGCACTCCAGCTTGGGCAGCCTGGGAAACAGAGTGAGATTCTATCTCAAAAAACAAAACAAAACAAAAAACAAAAACACATCATAATAAGATTTGTTATAAAGGAAAGAGGTTTAATTGACTCACAGTTTCACATGACTGGGGAGGCCTCACAATCATGGCAGAAGGTGAAGGAAGAGCAAAGGAACATCTTACATGGTGGCTGGCAAAAAGAATTTATGCAGGGAAAGTCCTCTTTATAAAACCATCAGATCTCACGAAACTTACTATCATGACAACAGCACAAGAAAGACCTACCCTCATGATTCAATCACCTCCCATCAGGTCCTTCTCACCACACATGGGAATTATGGGAGCTACAATTCAATATGAGATTTGGGTGAGATCACAGCCAAACCATATCACCAGAGTATGTGGGTTAAAAGTCTTACCTCTGCTACTTCTGAGATATGTAACCATGGGCAAGTTAGTTATCCTGTCAGTGCCTTGTCTATAAAATGAGGATAATACTATCTGCATGTAAATCACATAGACCAATACCTAGTGTACAATAACTTCATAATTAACAGTAGCTATGGATTAGCTGTGATAAATTCTTGAAGGAGATTGTAATGAGGGAGACAGATCTAAGTAACAAATTACAGTATAATTATAATGATTATTTCTTGAGTGCCTACTATGTTTAATGTTTGTGCTAAGGACTTTTAGGTGTTATTCCACTTAATCCTTATCATTAGCTGTTTTTACAAAAGACAAAACTGAGACAATAAGGGGAATCACGTATAGATATATCTGATAGAGCACTATCCCAAGACATCGTAACTTGGCTGTGGGTGAGGGAACAGATTATGTAAGACTTCATAGAGGAGATAATGTTTAATTTTTATCTATGAACTTGCAGAATATTTGTTTATAACTTGCCTATTTTTGTTCATTTAAATGGATCTCTCCATAGATCATTGTGTTTACTATGTTTATGATGTCTTCACTCTCTGCAATGGTCACCTACTGTGATTTGAGTTATCTGTACATTGGCATCTCTGGTCTCTAGCTGTACATTGGTATCTCTGGTCTCTAATATTTGCTTAATTCCTAATTATACTTTTCCCCAGAGCCACCACTACATTAAGTCTCTCTCATTGAAAGCTTCTGTTATTTCTTTAATTTTCTATCCAAAGCCTTCTCTCACATCTGTTCTCCAAGTGCTTGGACCACAGAAGAGAAAATTAAAAGCAAACAGAAAACCACTTGGCTACTTCAAAGACATTTTATGTAGATTGATTTAAAGCCTCACTAAAGGCTTTTTTGATATTTCCGAAAGGGCAAATGCTTGTTCAGTGTAAAGGAAAACATAACATTTTATGAAGATTATATTCTCAAGCAAGTTGGCAGTGTTACATATGTGAAACAGTTACAGAGGAAAAGATTCTGAGGGTGTAAATATCAAATAGATGGTCAGTATCCCTGTCTTCAATTCATATCACTATTACCTTTGCACAAACCTTTGCTTTGTAGGACTTGCCGACTGAAACAGCATTATCTCTGTCTCATTAACTCCCTCAATATTCAAACATTTCTTTGCTCACTAGCTCGTAGGACTTTTACTTCTCTCTTGCTTGAAAAAGGAGGAGGAGAAGAAGCAGCAGCTTAAGTAACTTGGCTGTTTTACTAGAAAGTATTCAGGAATCTAGGACTCTCAAGGCTTTTATATAAAATAATATGCTGTATTATTTCAAATACTGTGTTTACAAAGCTCATACTGCTAAAGAGTAAAAGAATGTGCCATGACAAATCTAATTCTGAGCAGGATTGCCTTCTCCAAAATAGATCAGTTGCATTGAAGTAGAACTTTTGATTTATGAGAATTAGGGCTTCCAGGGGAATTGTGTAGTACTCTATACGTCAACAGATTATTGTTTCCACTGAGAATCCCAGTGGAAGTCCAGCAAAGTCTAGCAAAAAATCCCTTGGCTTGTAATATTATTGCTTCTGAGCAGAGGTCAAGATACTTGGGCTTTTCTTCATGTAAGAGGCACTCTGCTTTTATAGGAAATAGGGTTTATATTGTTAGGTGCTGGTCGTTTTAATAGGAGGTGAGTGGGGGTTCCTGGATCTTTTTGGTGAGGGTGAATTTTTTTCTTCTCCTAAGGGAGAGATTCTCTTAAGTTTTGTTAAATATCTCCTGATCTTTTAGAAAACTTTACTGCTGTCCTCCCACTCTTTTTTCTTCATGAGATACATATTTATTTCCCTTTGTTTTCACCGCTAGAGTTTGGATGTTTTTATAAATTAGTGATTATAAAGTTCCAACAATTTAGTACAATTTAGCACATCATGTAGTTTTACTTGTATCTTTTTAAAAATAGTAAATAGTTGGTGAAAATAGATACTAGCCTTCTCACCATAGCATTGCACAGATTACTGCTAAATGTGGTGTTAAAATTTAAAAAACCTCAAATTTTCATAATTTGTTTTTCATTATGACAAATGATATCAAAGTGTACAGAATGTTTCATTTTTGACTGAGGTGTGAAAACCATAGGAAGATGCCAAGTAAGAGGACAGTTCGCTTCCCATGCAGAATTTACAAAATGACAAGCTGTTCCGTGAGTCTTGTACTCTTCAGCATGATCAAGGCCTTAAAGAATCAGATTTGGGAGGATGAGTTGTCACAAAGGTTTTTTTTCAGAGAGCTACTGCTCTGTGGAGAGTTTCCATTCTGTTGCCTTTGGGAGAGAAATGGTCTGTTCTTTCCTCTGAAAGCTAGATGGGGAAGGCTTCAGTGAGACAACTTAGAACTTTAAATGAGTCTCCTGCAGTTGGAAGCTGTAGAGGACTCATGTCTGACTTGCATGTGAGAAAACTAAAGCAGAGGTTGAACTGAGGTCTGACTCCTGTCTGAGAAATCTGGAGGTCATAAAAGACTGAAAGATTGCTTTATGATAAAGCTAAGAGAGGGCTGATGTGTTTTGATTTACCTGCACTTCCAGAGTCACAGCAAGAGACGTGTAGCATTTTCCATTAGCTGGATCTAGGCTACACAGGAGAACGCTAGTGTGGAATCATTTTAGAATTTGTCCAGTAGTCACCCTCAGAGGAAAGTGTCAGGGAGAGTTCATTTGGGCCAACATTTGCATTGGAATAAAACAACTAAAAGTGCTGCATACAATAGAAAATAAATGTGTTTTTAGAAATGTAAGATTTAAAAATATAGTAAAGATCTACCAAGTTAAACTATAAGTAAAAACTGGAATCAGAACATAAGAGAATCATTTAATTCACTTTTCTCTGGGGATGTTTGTCAAATGAGTTAAACTTGAATAAAAGTGGAATAGGGTAAAGGGTAAACAAACACAGGGCACACTCTAGGTGGAAGTCTAGTAGACAGCACCTTTCTTATAGATCTGGGAACCCCAAGGAATGAGAAGTAATTAGAAGTAAACTAGCCTCATTCTCCCAGTATCAAGCATTTGCTACGAACATGACCTTGATGCTTAGCAAAGCAGAAGAGGGAATTGCCTTAGTTTGTTTTCTGTTGCTGTACCAGAATACCACAGACTGGTAATTTATAAAGAAATATTTATGTCTTATAGTTCTGGAGGCTGGGAAGCCCAAGATGGAGGAGCCAGCATCTGTGAGGGCCTTCTTGCTGCATTATAACACAGCAGAAGGCATCACATTGTGACAGAGCAAGGGCAAGCAAGCTAGAAAAAACTTGCTTTTATAAGAAACCTACTTGCATGATACTAGAGTAACCACTCTCAGATAAACACTCTCTAATAGTGACATTAATCTATTGATGAGGGCAACATACTCATTAATTCCTTAATTCATTCATAAGGGAAGAGGGATAAAGTTTCCAACACATGAACTTTTGAGGAACACAGTCAGAGCACAGCAGGAACTCTCAGAAAAGTTATAGCCACAACCTGGCTTTTGTGATTATTAAACACCCAAATTTACTAGACTGGTGGTTCTCAGTATCCATAGAAACCTAGCAAAAGTAAATTAAAATGTTTTTTGCAGAAAGGTATTTTCATCTTTATCCTTAAAGAGTACCTATAAACACACTTTTAAGGAAAATGACTAATGGGCACTCACTGGCAATAATAACCAATCACACACAAATAAACAAGGGCACTAAAATTAAGAACCAGCTGACAAAACAAAACAAACAAATCTGCAAAGACTTGATATTATGATTATAGCCACAAGTTATAAAGTACCATGCCAACAATGTTTAAAGAAATAAAAATATTCCTATAATAGAATACTCGAAAAGTACCCTAGAAGACTGGACAAACCAAATCAAACTTTTACAAAAGAGAAATCCAATAGCTGAAAGTAAAAACTCAATAGATGAATCAGCCAGAATAATTGTTCTGAAGAGCAGTCAGAATAACTTTCCAGAATGTAGCATGAAGAAGCAAAGAGATGAAAAAATATATAAAAGAGACAATAAAAAGCCATGGAGGGCAGAAAGAGAAAGTCTAATATATGAATTCTCATATATGTCTAATTGGAGTTCCAGAAGAGGAAGATAGAAAGAATAGAGAGGAGGAAATATTTGAGGAATTGTTGGCTGCAAATGTTCCTGAACAGAACAAATACTAGTCTATGGATTCAAGATGCCCAACAAATCTCAAGCATGACAGGTGGAAAGAAATACACACTTGAATATATCATAGTGAAGCATCAGTGCACCACATACAAGTTAAAATCTTAAAAGAAGCCAGAAATAAAAGAGAATTATCTCTAAAGGAATAGCAGCTAGACTGAGCTAACTTCTTAATAAAAACAATAGAATCAGAAGAAAGGGAAATATATCATTATTGTATTAAATGGAAAAATGCTAAGGGAATTGCATACCCAGGGAAGATATATTTTAAGAATTTCAGTAAATAAAATACAGTTTTCAGGGAAACACTGAGTTTTTCAACAACAGGTACTATCTAATAGAAATAGAAACACATGGTAGAGCAGATCCTATTAATCTATTATTATCAGTTTTTCTGGCTTCTTCTAATAGGGATCTTATGTCCTGATGACATTAGATTTGACCATATCACTTTATCAGACAATGCAATGTATGTGGAAGTGACAAGCAACACTCCTGAGCACTGTTGAAACTGGTTTCCCAGATAGAGGATGCCCCTTAAGCTTTGATTTTGAAATGAAGAGCACATTCAGCAGAGCTCTAGTTGATCCTCTATGGATGTAAATGTGACAGAAATAAACCTTTGTTACTGTAAGACAGTACAATTTTGGATTTACCTGTGATTGCAGTATGATTTGGAGATGTGATTTAGGCTGAAGGAAAATGATCCCAGAGGGGAAGTCTGGAAAGCAAACATAATGACAGGAAATTATAGACAAATATAAATAATATGAATTACTTAAAATGATAATAATGTACTGTGGGGCATAAAATAGAACCATAGTAACTGGTAATGATAACATATATATTGAGAGGGGAATAAATATAATTCAAGTGTTTGAAGGTCCTTGCATTATCCAGGAATAGGGCAGCAATTAAAATACTATAAAACTATCAAAAAAGAAGTTATCAATAAAGCCAAAAAGTTGATTTTCTAAAAAGAATAATACAATTTACAAATATCTGTTGAGAATAATCAAGGAATAAGAAAGAATGTACAAACAATTTAAGGAATAAAAAGATCACAGATACCATACATATTAAAAATAATATTAGGGCTTTATTAACATTTCATGTCAATGGTTTTGACAGTTAAGTAAAATGAACAAATTCCTAGAAAAACAAACTTACTAATGTTGACAAACAAATATATATATATTAATAGTATTTTATCCATTAAGTAAACAAAATATGTTAAAATATTCCTACAAAGAACTCTGAGTTGAACTGGCTTTATTATTGAACTCTGTCATATTCTACCAAACAGTAAAATAATTTTTATACAGCTTCTTAAATATCAGTAGAAAAGAAGGAACATTTCCCAATTTATTTTATGAGGCCAGCATAACTTTAATATCAGAACCTGACACAGCCATTATGAAAGGTAAAATCATAGGTCTTTCTCATTTATGAACATTGATAAAAATTCTAAGCAAAATTTCGCAAATATAAAAATACACTGCAAAGTTGAATTTATTCTAGAAATGTGAAATTAGTTGGACATTAAAAAATCAATCAGTATAAATTAGCATAATTTAAAAAAGGAGAGAAAATATATGATTCTTTTAATAGAGGCAGAAAAACAATAAAAGTCAACATCTAGTTCATGACAAAACTTCTTAGCAAATTAGGATCAGCATCATTAATATAATGAAAAATTATTTGCAAAAATTGCATAGCAGAATCAAACCTAAAATGACATTTAACATTTTCTCTTTTGGATCAGGAATCAGACAATGATGCTGGCTGGCTGTCCACCACTTCTAGTCAACATTACATGGGAAGCCTGACCCAAATCAGATAGGCAGACAAAAAAAAAAAAAAAAAGATTTGAGATTAAAAACAACATACAGGCCGGGCGCGGTGGCTCACGCCTGTAATCCCAGCACTTTGGGAGGCCAAGGTGGGTGGATCACGAGGTCAGGAGATTGAGACCATCCTGGCTAACACAGTGAAACCGCGTCTCTACTAAAAATACAAAAAAATACAAAAAAATTAGCTGGGCATGGTGGCAGGCACCTGTAGTCCCAGCTACTCGGGAGGCTGAGGCAGGAGAATGGTGTGAACCCGGGAGGCGGAGCTTGCAGTGAGCCGAGATTGCGCCACTGCACTCCAGCCTAGGCGACAGAGCGAGATTCCATTTCAAAAAAAAAAAAAAAAAAAAACCATACAAAATTGCAACTGATAACATTTGGCATGATTCTATATAGAACATCAAAGAGATTCAACTATTATTACTAATGAGAATTCAATAAGGTGCATATTAATATACAGTAATGAATTGCATTTTTATATACCAGCAAAATAACAGTTAAAATGAGGTAATACACATTTTACTGTAACTTAAGAAAACATGAAGCAGTTGGGAATAAATCTAACAAAGATGTATAAGAATTCTGTGGAAAAAATATAAAAATTTATATTAAAATGACCGAAATAAACTTAGAACAAAAATTAATAGAGTGAAATATTAAAAATTATTAAAAATTTCGGTTCTATCTCAGTTGAGACAGAATTGATTTCTATATATTTAATGAATTTCAAATGGAATCTTAGCAGGCTCTTTTGTTCAATTCAACAAGCTTGTTCAAAAGGTATATGGGAACTTCAAAGGGTCAAGAAAAGCCAAGAAAATCTTAAAGGAATATAAGATGGGAAGAATTGACTTATCAGGTATCAAAACATATTTTAAAGTTATGTAATTATGAGTGGCATGGGGCTAGGCAAGTTGAGGAAAAGAACAGAGTAGAAAGCCCAAGAAGAAACCCACTTATTGAGGGATATTTGAGCAGTGGAAGAGATAACTTTGCAGATTAGTGGAAAAAGACAAACTTTTTAATAAATAATACTAGACCATTTGGATATCAAACTGAAATAAAATTAAAGTTGACACCTATCTCACACCATATAAAAACTGACCTTCATGCAGATTAAAGGCTGAAATGTCAACGGTCAAATACAAAGGTCTAGAAGATAATATAAGAGAATAATTTCAAGGTAGGAAAGTCTTTCTTATACAAGATATAAAAACCAGTACCTATAAACGAAAAGATTGACACATTGATTTGTATTAAAATTAACAACATCTGTCTATCAAAAAGACCCCGTTAAAAGTGTGGTAAGACAAATTACTTGGGGAAATTTTAAAAAATTTATATAACCCAAATCAGCCAAACAAAAAGACAAATATCCAGGACTTATAAAGACATACAAATCAGTAAGAAAAAGAGGCAACTTAAAAGAGAATATTCAAATAGTCAATGTGTATATAAAAAGATAACCAATTTTATTAATAATTAGAGAAATAATTCTGCAATGAAATGCTATTGTATTCTCATCTGGTTGGTAAAAATTATAAAATCCGACAATACCAGTCACTGGGGAGGTTGTAGCAAAACTCATTGCTAGTGGAAATGTAAACTATGCATCAATTTAGGAAGGTTTGTCATTATCTAGTAGAGTTGAAGATGGGCCTGTCCTATGATCCAGCAAGTTCATTCCTAAGTGTACTCTTGAGATACTCTTGGGCATGTACCTCTTCAAGGTACGTGGACAACAATGTTCAAAGCAGAACTGTTTATAATAGCCAAACACCAGAAAGAACTCAAGTGTAAGTAAATAGTAGAATGCTACAGTCACATAATGAACTAATAAAGCCAGGAACATGAATGAGCTATATCTAAAACATGTATAAGTCCCATAAAGATAGCTTTGAGCAGATGTTGAAATTCTCAAAATTATACACACTATGTAATTTCATGTATATGAAATTAAACAGCAGAACTAAATGGTTGTATATAGTTTGGGGGATGCATAACTAGGTAATACAATTTTAAAGAAAAATAAGGAAATGATGATCACAAATATCAGGGTTGTATTTACCTCTAAGGGGGAAGAAATGGGCAGTGATCGGGGTGGTGCACGCTTGTGGGGTCATTGGTTATGAAGTGGTTTATTAAATTCTTTTTCTTGACCCAGATGGTGATTATTTGGGAGGTTGCAACATATCATTATTTTTAAGATTACATTTGTGTTTTATATACTACTTCTATATATGTTATTTCATAATTAATAATTTTTAAAAGATCCAGTTAGGCAAAAACAAATCCACATAAGTGTCAGTGTTACTTTGGTACCCAGGCAATTCTATGGCATAATTTTTTTAAAAAAATTCTTTTCAGCCTGTGTTTATTTTGCAAACTATAGAATGATAGGTTTCTAGGCTTTTTAGGTGGAAGAGAACTTGAAGTTCTCTACAGCTAGCCATACCATCCAATATGGTAGCCACTAGCCACATGTGACTATTGAGCACTTGAAATGTCACTAATTAAAATGTGTATCTGGATTTCTAAGATTCGGTATGAAAAAAGAATATAAAAAATCTTATTAATTTTTATATAGATTATATATGTAAAATGATATTTGGACTACATATATGGTTAAACCTTATTAAAATTATTATTAACTCTACCTATTTCATTTTTTAAATATGTCTACTAGAAATTTTAAACTACATATGTAACTAATTTTATTTCTGAAAGATAATGTCAATTGAGCCTATTTTATAGATAAAAACGAGTCCCAAATATAGTAAATTGCTTGCCGAAAACTAATCTATTACAATTAATACACACATTAAATCTTAAAATTTTCCTGAGGTTTCTGGATATAAGAAAAGTTCATGAGCATCACAGTCCTCCAAATCTAGATTGTCATACACTTATGGTAAAATCCAAAGAATTGTTGGCCTTGCTGTAGTACAAATTTGAGTTCAAATCCCAGCAACGTAGCTATGCCAGTTTCATAAAGTTACTTAATTTAATAAGGTTTTCATTCCTTTGTTTATAAAATTGTGTGATATTAGATCACTAAGCAATTGCAACAATAAAATGAGATAAGTATGCTAGCTCTTAGTAAGGTGACTTTTAAAGAGTAAATCATTTAAAGTGTATTTCACTTTAGTATTTATATAGGCTGCCTCTGTCAGAATTTTTCATTTGCTTGTATATTGTTTTGGGATTGAGGACTATTACTATTTGTGTTTTATTTTACTTCTTCAAATGGATCCAAAGTTGCTGTAAGCAGATTTGAGGATACATGCTGACAGAAAGTTTCTAAACATGAAAAAATATTTATATGACCGGGGTCAAATTTTAAAATCAATACTTTATAAACTTATGAGTTTTTAAAGAAGCAATGAAACTAGTTACTTTATAAATTAGTAGGGGGAAACATCAGAGCCCAGGAACACCTTTGGATAAATTTGAAAGACTAATGGAGACAAGAGAGACAACGAAATTCATGTGCTGTAATACTAACCCAATATTAGCTATTAGCTACTTGAGGTTATGCTTCTTTACATAGAATTAGAAGAAAAATAAAGAAGGATTAAAAAGACATTCATAGATTTTAGTTTTAAACAATGAATTGAAAAAGGCAAAGAATTTCTCAATAACAACTCTGTCGAATTAAGAATAGAGTAGGGTAATTGAATAAGGTCAGGAAGAAAGTGACTTAATTTGCAGTTATGTAAGCAATAGAGACCAGCATCTTGGCAGTAAGTCTATTAATTACTATAATAACCTACTAGAGGTGGCTAGCTGTAAAATTGCTTTCCCTAAAAGGCTTTCATTTGTATAGTGTTTCATTTTGGTAGAGACATGGAATGTATTAATTGATCTCTTCCTAGTATCTTCTAGAGTGAGGATAGGGAGAACATAATTTATTCATTTACTGCTCTTTGTTGATCTCTTTACATGCATTAAACCATTAATTATTACAACATAGTGGTGATGGCAGTGTTACTATGCTTTTATTTTTAATGAAAAAACTGAGATTCAGAAAATTTAATGACTTAAATTTTTTAAATTGTCTAAAATCACGTAATTAGTAAGAGACTAAACAAGGATTTGAGTTTAGTTATATTTATCTGACCTGAGGCCTATGCAGGCACTTCTGTCTTTGACAGGGGCTCCTACTGTTCGTTGGTTCATGAATCCGTATTTTAGTATTTTGGAAGTGGAGTCCTTGATACAAATTTATACAAATGAGCTCTCCATGTGATATCATGCTGCTTTGCATTGCCCAGCTCCTCAACACCTCACTTGGAGAACCACAGCTGCAGTTCATTAATGTATTACTTAGTTAAAAATATTTTTAGTTGTTATGCATACATAAGAGTTGTAATGGATATATAATAGTTGTACATATTTATGGGATATATGTGATACTTTGATACAGGCATACAATGTGTAATAGGAAAATCAGGGTAATTGGGGTATCCATCACCTCAAACATTTATCATTTTTTTTTTAGGAACATTCTAATCATTCTTTGAGTTATTTTGAAATATACAACACATTATTGTTAACTATAGTCACCCTATTGTGCTACCAAACACTAGATCTTATACCTTCTGTCTAACTATATTTTTGTTCCTTTAAACATCTCCTCTTCCTCCTTTCTGCTCCCCCTCCCCACTACCCTTCTCAGCCCCTGGTAATAATCATTCTACTGTCTCTCTCCATGAGTTCATTTTTTTTTTTTTTGGCTCCCACATATGAGTGAGAACATGCACTATTTGTCTTCCTGTGCCTGACTTACTTCACTTAACACAATATGCTCCAGTGCCATCCACATTGTTGCAGATGATAGGATTTGTTTACTTTTAACGGTTGTATATTTCATTGTGTATATGTATCACATTTTCTTTATTCATTTGTTGATAGACATTTAGACTGATTCCATACCTTGGCTATTGTGCATAGCACTGCAGTAAACATGGGAGTGAGGAACTCTTTGCTATATTGATTTCCTTTTTTAAAAAAATGTATACCCAACAGTGGGATTGCTAGATGATATGGTGGCTCTATTTTTGTTTTTTGAGGCACCTCCATACAGCTCTCCATAGTGGCTGAATTAATTTACTTTACCATCAACAGTGTATGAAGATTCCCCTTTCTCCACGTCCTTGCCAGCATTTGTTATTGCCTGTTTTTTTGATAAATTTGTTATTGCCTGTTTTTTTAACTCTGGTGAGATAATATCTCATTGTGGTTTTAATTTGCATTTCTCAGATGATTAGTGATGTTGTGCATTTTTCTGTATTTCTGTTGCCATTTGTATGTCTTCTTTTGAGAAATGTCTATTCAGATTTTTGCCTATTTGAAACATTGGAATATTTGTTTTCTAAATATTGAAACATTTGAGCTCCTTATATATTCTGCTTTTTAATCTCTTGTCAGATGGGTAGCTTGCAAATATTTTCTCCCATTCTGTGCGTTGTCTCTTTGTTGATTGTTTCCTTTGCTGTGCAGAAGCTTTTTGGCTTTATGTGACCCCATTTTTTGCTTTTTTTTCTCTGTGCTTTTGAGGTCTTAGTCAAATAATCTTTACCCACACCAATGTCCTGGAGAGTTTCCCCAATGTTTACTTCTAATAGTTTCATAGTTTTAGGTCTAAGTCTTTAATTCATTTTGGTTTGATATCTGTGTATGGTGAGAGATAGAGGTCTAGTTTCATTCTTCTGCATATGGATGTCCAGGTTTTCCAGCACCATTTATTGAAGAGTGTCCTTTCTCCAAAGTAAGTTCTTGGCAACTTTGTCAAAAATAAGTTAGCTGTAAATATGTGGATTTATTTCTGGGTTCTCTATTCTGTTTCATTGGTCTATGTGTCTGTTTTTGTACCTGTACCGTGCTGTTTAGTTATCGTAGCTTTGCAATATAATTTGAAGTCAGGTAATGTGATGCCTTCAGCATTGTCCTTTTTGCTCTGGATAGCTTTAGCTATTCTGTGCCTTTTGTGGTTCCATATAAATTTTAGGACTACTTTTCTATTTCTGTAAAGATATTTCGATTGGAGTTGCACTGAATCAGCAGATTGCTTTGCATAATATGGACATTTTAACAGTTTTGATTCTTCCAATCCATGAACATGGAATATCTGCCCCTTTTTTTTGTGTTGTTTTTAATTTCTTTCATCAATATTTTACCATTTTCATTGTAGAGATCTTTTGTTTCTTTGGTTAAGTTAATTCCTGGGTATTTCATTTTATTTGTAGCTACTTTAAATGAGATTACTTTCTTGGTTTCTTTTTCAGATTGTTTGCTGTTAGCATATAGAAATTCTACTGCTTTTCGTATGTTGATTTTGGGTCCTGGACTATTAACCTTTAAATGACAAGTGTAGTAATCACAAACAGGCTGGAACATAACTTTGATAGTCCTAAGTTTTAATGTGTTATCTCAATAGACATGTAATTGGAATCGGTAGGAACTAAGCATTGGCAGAGATTAACAATTATACTCTTTTTGTTCTTCAGATTTCACATCTGCTTTGGCTTATTTGATTACTTTTTAAATGCCCTGTACAGTCTGGGACAAGCCACAGCATTACTCAGTCTCTCTGTAAAACAATTGTGTTTTGCAAGTTGGCTGAAATTGATTCTATCTGTACCAAGTATAATATTGGTAATTTTGAATTTGATGTTATTTTTCAGAGGGGGAAAATTGTACTGGAAGGTGGGACTTTAGTAATGTTATTTACTTTATGTTATTCACATTAGTGCTCTGTGACAGATTTTTCCCCCAAATCACTGGGCTGTGTGATTCTATTTGGTGCATATAATTCATATTGTTACTGAAGTTTTTCCTAGCTTAATTCTGAATTTCCTAACCAACTAAATAAGCCTTAAGTACTTCTAGATCATCATAATTTCCTCAATACAAATATTAATAGGTTTTCTTTTAAGTTTACTGACCAGATTTCATTAGTCTTTCTCATATTTTCTTCTTTCTCAATTTCACGAGCAAATTCAAAACACATATTTTTTACTAAGTGCAGCAGAAAACTGTAGGTTTAATATATGGCCATTGTCTAGAAGACACTGTAAACTCAATTAAGATGTTTTGTGCTTTCAGATGTCCCAACTATTATTTTAAAAAATATTTTAGGCTTCAGGTTTTAAACTTATGCTGAATTTTAAATCTTGCCATAATTCCTACTTTATTAATTCTTGCTATCAAAAATAACCAGCAGAGAGTTTGTTGCTCAATTTCTTTGAGGCATAAAGATGTGAATCAAAATTGGTTCTCAAGAGTAACTTTTAATTCTCACATTTATTCAGGCATGAATCAAAGTTTTCATTACTTCAGTGTTTCTCTTTTTGTGTTCAATTTTAGTGGCAGAATGTAAGGTAAATATTAATTAAGGATTAATTAATATTAAGTTTAAGGATGACTTAAAATATGTGATATTTACTAGTAAAATGCCAATTTTTTAAGATACATGCATATTTAAAATATTTAAAAGCTGTCATTTGCTTACAAGAGAAGTAATCTGCTTCAGGTTCTGATGAAGACATGCAATGCAAAATTATTGATTCTTTTCCTATGTGAATTTCTTCTTTGTCCTCCAGCTGTGTTACAAAAGTGAGTAAAATGGATTTTTAAAAAACTTTCCATAGAGACTGGTAAATTGATTTCCCCATCTTTTAAGGGAAAATCAGAGTGACAATAGAAAAACTTTCCATAGAGACTGGTAAATTGATTTCCCCATCTTTTAAGGGGAAATCAGAGTGACAATAGAACAACTTTCGTCGGAGGTACTCAAAGTGCTTTGCAAACATTGTTTCATTAATCCTCACACCAATAATTGGAAAACATTATTGTCCCAGTATTTCAGGTGAGAAAAATAAAATATAGAGAGGCCTTATTGTTTCAAATCATGTGCTGAGTCAGAGATCAAGTTTATAATAGAATTTTGTCTTTTGTTTCTGCTACCAAGGAACATTGCTGCGTTCTGTGCATTTTGATGCTAAAGAAGAAGAGAAGGCTTCAGAACAATCTCTATTATTAAAAAGTTATCCAAGGAAGCACATGGATAATGATGATAAGCAGAAGTTACTTTATTTTCTTGGGATATAGAATGAGTAGAAGTACTGCTACTTCAACTGAAATCTAGGTAAAGGGATATTAAATTATAAAGGGAAAGGGGTAGAAAGTAATTCTAGGAAAAAGCAGCGTTGCCATCCAAGAGTTAATGAGGGTGGAGCTATTTAAACACTTAAGATGGAGACTCAAGAGTGAGTAGATGGATCTAGAGGAACAGAAAATAACACTAAATTCTGATAGTATAATTGGTGTTTAAAGAAACTGGTCTATTTATCCAGGAAGTTTCTTGTTGAAGTTGCTAGAGAAAAAATGTAAAAAGTTGTATACAAAATGATGGAAGAAGAGGTGTGTGACCAATTGTCTTAGTCCATTTTGTGTTGCTGTAAATAAATATCTGAGGCTAGGTAATTTATAAAGAACAGAGGTTTTTTGGCTCATGGTTCTGCAAGCTGCACAAGTATGGCACCAGCGTCTGCTCCTGGTGAGGGCCTCAGGAAGCTTTTAATCATAGTGGAAGGCAAAAGAGGAGAAGGCATGTCACATGGTGAGAGTGGGAGCAAGAGGGAGATGGGGAGTGTGCCATACACTTTTAAACAGCCAGACCTCATGAAAAATCATTCACTATCTCAAGAACAGAACCAAGGGAATGGTGCTAACCATTTATGAGAAATCTGCTCCCATGATACAGTCACCTCCCACCAGACCCCACATCCAACATTAGGGATTACATTTGGTGGGGAAAAATATCCAAACTATATCACTTTGTGATTAAGAAAAATACACTTACCTCCTATAAATTAGCAGATTAAGGGAGATAACTGATGTAAATAGTCTAGCAAATTGTGGTTACTTAATAATTAAATAAACATTAGTTGCCATGCACTTCCTTCCCAAACCAAGATGAATTGTATCCCAGTGAATTGCAGATTTTTTGCTAGACTAGGCTAGTCACTGAAGAATCATGAAAATAAGAATGGAAATGGAGAAATGTCTCATTTTCCAAAGAAGCAAAAATACAAATTAGCAAAACTATAGTCAACAAATAAATAAAAACACGTACAATTTTACAATACATTATTTCAAAGGTTTTCATCAGGAATATAACAGAGGATCAGTCATCTCTATTAAGCAGTGCTTTTTTATTGGCCTCTGCATTCTGCTACATCCTACAGCTAGTGTGAAACACCATCTGTAGATTCAGGCCACCCCATGTCTCTAAGATCAGTACTAAAATTAGATTGAATGCAGTTGATCGTCTCTAGTTTAGAACTCTGACAGTTAGTATCTAGGCAGTCCAGCCCTAATTTTGGGAACTTTGGCTTTGTTTTGTTTCATATTCTTAATTCTTTATCTTAGCAGCAACTCCTGGTATTCTGATTTTCATAGAATGATGGTTAGGAGCTGAGGAAACAATCTTGGGACAGAAAGACTGTCTCATGTCTGGAAGGTGCAAACTATTTACATAAGCAACTATAAAGGACTTAGGACCTTTCTGATTCAAGCCAGTATTATATTCAATGGGTGTGGATCATAAGATATATATGATATTATCCATGGTTCTTTGCATCATATGGGTTCTTAGTCATAGATAGGGGAATCTGAAAACTTCCTAAAAGCAGAGTTCATTTCTGGAGAGAAGGTCTTGGAAAAAGCTAAGGGGATTAAATTACCGTTGAAATAGACTGGGTTCAATTCCACCAGAGTTTAGGGAATAAAACCAATCATATAGACTGGCCACACAGATGGTTTGTAGGTATGCTGTTGATCAATTTCACACATATTGGGATTGACTTCATGTTTAGGGCATCAAATGTAGGGAATATATCTCAACTATTAGTAGCTAAACTCCCAACATACTCTCAAACAAAATTCTCAAACTTGGTTTAAAGCCTGGGCATGGCTCTGAACCTGTAGGTGGTAGACTTTTCATACACGTAGCATGATTCCTAAATGCTGAATACCTCCTATGTATTGGATTCTTTTCTTACAGACTCATTATGGGATTGGTATCTTTTTTTTTTTTTTTTGAGATGGAGTCTTGCTTTGTCACCCAGGCTGGAGTGCAGTGGTGCGATCTCAGCTCGCTGCAAGCTCTGCCTCCCGGGTGGGATTGGTATCATTTCTATACCAAATATGAACTAGGTTGAATGTTCCAGTTATCTCATTCTGCATAAGAAATCAACTCAGATTCAACCAACTCAAATTTATGTCTTGGAAATTTAATCCCCCATTTGTCACACATCAACCATTTTGTTACACTCATGAGTATATCACTTGTGTCTGCTCCACACTGTCTAAGGCTTCACTTGGGAGATCCTAGGGCTGGAGGTGACTCTTGAATGGCTGGGTTATAATTTGGAGGGTTCTTACTCATGTATCTGATAACTGGGCCAGCAGGACTTGAAGCCTGAGCTCAGCTGTGGCTGATGATATGAATAGGTACACATGGTCTCTCCATGCGGTTTGACTTTCTTACAGCATGGCAACTAGTTCTATAGGTAATGGCCAGAGAAGAAGCACAGAGAAAGATCTGTCTGAGAACCAAGGCAGGAGCTGTAGGGCTTCTTTTGATCTGGCCTCTAAAGTTATGTGGCATTATTTTTGCTACATTTTGTTGGTTACAACGGAGTCTCTAAAACCAGCCACATTCAAAGGGAAGGGAATTTGCAAAATCATGTTGTAAAAGACCTTGTGGGGTGGGAGACATTGCTGTGGGAATTTTTGAAAAAATATCTGCCACACTATACTGATTTTAGTTAGTTTGATTATTATTATTTTGGACAATGAGTTAAAGTGGAAACATCTAGGGAAACCTGCAAGTCACTTCTTGATGCACACGTAGGCTTTTTAAGACTCATCTATGTTGGTAGAAGCAGTTCAATTGTGAGTTTTAAAATCATCACTGCCTCTGGATATTTTTGTAAAAGCTGTAATGGTTATATACTCATATATCCTATTAAATAGAAATGTGTAAACCAGAATGCCAAATATTTTATGGCCCAGAGACAATGGATATATATGTCTACCTTTATTCCTTAATATTGACATAGAATTATTGTTATAAAAAGTCCTGTGTCTTTTTCATAGCTACAATGATTTATTATCTCCCACCCTGAAACAATGGTTTAAAATGTTCTGGGGTTGCTGCTATTCATTTCTCATATTATATTATTAATTTTTTATCTATAGAAATATAGTGGTTTCTTTTCAATTGGGGTTTTATGGTTCTTAGAACAGTGACAAGAGGAGAAAATCTTGCCAATTTTGTGCTGCACCTTAAAACAATGACAAGAGTTTGAAAATTGGTTAACTCGCAGTTAGAATCATGCTGAAATGGAAAGGGGTAACATTTATTACAACTTCCACCATTTAATTTTTGCATTCCCTACACAATCCTTCAAGTCTATATTCATTAGCTGTGAAAGAAAAGATACTGTGTTCTGGTTTATGCAGTGTCAAGTGACTGAGACATTTTGATTAACAATCTATCTTTTCAATTCTAGTCTGTGATTTATTCTTGGAGAGAAATGGATTAAGATAGGAATAGTAATTTTTATGGCCTCGTATCTGAGTAATACAAAATGGTTTCATTTCAATATTATATCTTTAAAGACTACAGAATGCTTTCATTTTATTCTTCCTGGAACAAATTTATATCTGTGAGAGAAAGCAAATATGCGCAAGAAATAGTTGACTGTTCCTGTAACGTCTTCAGCTTCTTGACCTTCTGAGTGAAGATAAATTTACTTAGATTGGTCCTTTGCTATGGTTTGAATGTGTCCCTCAGAATTTATGTCTTGAAAATGTAATCCTGAATGTGACCATGTTAGTGAATAGGGCCTAATCAAAGGTGTTTAGGTCATGAGGGCTCTTTCATTATAAGAAGGGCTTGTGGGAGTAGGTTCTCATCTTTGTGCTCTTGCTCTTTCACTTTCTACCATGTAATGACCCAAGACCTTGATCATGGACTCCCCAGCCTCCAGAACTGTGAACCAATAAATTTATATTCATTATAAGTTACCCAGTCCCAGGTATTTTATTATAGCAGCAGAAAATGTACTGAGATCCTCAAAGTTCTTTTGACTGTAGTCCTATCCTCATTTCCAAACTTCTTTTAGAATCCAAACTTATTTTTATGAATCCTTCCTTACGTTAAAACTATACTTATTTATACTTTCATGATCACAATGTACATGATCCCTGACTTATGATGGTTCTATTTAAGATTTTTCAACCTTATGATGGTACAAAAGTGGAACACATTTAATAACTAGGCTAAGCTATGGTGTTTGGTAGGTTAGTATATTACATGAATTTTCAACTACAATATTTTCAGCTTATTATATGTTTATTGAGATGCAACCCCATTCTAAGTTCAGGAGCATCTCTATTTACCTTCCTCTTTACATAGGATCAAAGTGTTCCTCCGCTTGAGCTACTTTTCTTCTCTCAAGACCACCAGTCAAAAATTCTGTTCATCTCTTAAGGTGGTGTGGATTTTCTGATTCCCACTCATAATGCAGCAAGAGAAGCCTAGAAATCTGCATTTTTAACAGACAACAAAGTGATTCTGATATGGGTGTTCTCTCCACAACACCTTGAGGAACTTTAATTCATGGATTGTTGTAGGCACAATAGTGTTCTTCTAATGACATCCTCATTCTTATCTTGGGAAACTATGGGTATGTTATATTAAATGGCAAAGGGAGTTTAAGATTGCAAATAGGTAGGTTGCTATTTGCAATCAGTTTACTAAGGTTGCATATCAGTTTAACTTTAAATGGGGAGATCTCCTAGATTGTCTAGGTGGGTTGTGTGTAATTGGAAGAGTCTTTAAAAGTGGAAGAGGAAGCAGAAGAGGAATCAGTCAGAGAGGCAATGTGATGGTGGAAGCAGAGTTCAGAGTGATGTCATGTGAGAGGCAATAGACCTGTCCTTGCTGACTTTGAAGATGGAGGGGGAGGGCCACTAGCTAAGGACCTCTAGAAGCTGCAAAGAAGACAAGAAACAGATTTGCCCCTTGTACTGGTTTCCTAGAGCTGCTATAACCAAGTACCACAAACTGGATAACCACGTACCACAAAATTTTAAAGAATCTGTTTAAATTATTTGAAAGAAACTGGGTAGCTCAAAACAACAAATATGTTTTCTCAAGATCTAGAGGTTAACAGTCCAAAACTAAGGTGTCAGTAGGGGCATCCATGCTGTGAGACTCTGGGTGGGATCTTCCCTTGCCTCTCCCTGGCTTCTGGTGGTGGCCATTGATACTTGGTGGTCCTTGGCTTGCCGTTGCCACACTCCAGTCTCTGCCTCTGTCATCACATGACATTCTTCCTATGTGTCTCCATCTTTCATGCTGTTTTCCTTTTCTTATAAGAATATCAATCATATTGGATTAAGTCCTCACTAATGACCCCATCTTAAATTGCTTCAAGCTACAAAGACCCTATTTCTAAATAAGATCTTATTCACAAGTACCACGGGTTAGGGCTTCAACATAAAAGAATACAAGGCTGCCAGTGCCTTGCTTTTAGCCCAGTGAGACCTGTGTTGGACTTATAATTTCCAGAATTATAAGATAATCAATTTGTATTGTTTTAAGCCACTAAATTTGTGTTAATTTGTTATGCAGCAGTTGTAGAAAACTAACACATGGACCAACTCAAATGCTGTCTCATCTCTGAAGTTCCTGTCTCTTCTTGCTAAATTCCATCTATTCTCCCAGTATGAACTTGTTTATACTTCTCTAAATAAACTTTCATCACTATTCATTCCCTTGCTGTTTTGTTATGTTTTGTGTCTCTTTAATATTAAAGCTTTTGGGGGAAGAAGCAATTTATTCTTTGTATCTCTTTGAGAAACTAACACCCAATATTCATTTAATAAGTATTTAGTAAAAGAATGCTAAATTCTCATCTAGAACATAATTCCTTTGTCATAGTGTCAAGTAATTCTTTGAGAGTAGCTACTTTGAAACTAAAATAAAACTGAAATCACAGAAAGGACAAAAAAGTCCTTTAAAAATGTGCTATGAAACCATTTTATAGTAACTTTTACTATAGTTACTATAAAAACTTTACTCCTATAAGAAAAATGAAAGCAATATTGGTCTTGTGTTTTACATTGAATTTTATTTTAGGTTTAGGATAGCTTTATAAAAAGACCAATTGCATATGCATTTTGTTGTTGTTAGTTTGGCTTACTCTAAAAGTGCTTTGCAAGGGTAGCACAGAAAATGTTGGCATGCCATTGGCCAGCAAAACCCTCAATGATTTTCCTTGGAAAACTATAGCGGATTGGTTTTATTTTTCTGTTTGGTTCCATTTCTATAGCTAATGCAACCTGCATATTCCTGATTATATATGCCTGCTGAATATAGTTAATATCAGTCTTTATTTTTATATGATTGCTAAGTGTTCCACAGTACACTGAGATGTTTTAAAATTCTTACTTATAGAAGAATTTGAAAGAATCTGTTAACCAGATCATCTGTGTGTATGTCTGTTGGCTCTATTTAGCTTAACAGTTTTACTTTAAGTTATCAAATCAATTGAGTTTCCATAATTTGTCTTCAGTTAAGATCCTCACTTTGTGACAGCTGATGGAATGCTCTTGAAATAATTTTTCATCACAGGATTGAAGATAAATGGAAAAAACAACATTTTTCTCTTGTCTCAATTCTAAGTAACCATTTATTTAAGATTTTAAAGTTTCTGCACCATATTTCTGTTTCCAACATATGTTGAAAGAAGCAACTTAAAAAAATACCTTGATACTGCCTCTTATTATTGGTGGAAATTAACTAATTAACTAGTTAATTAATTAATTTACTATTTGGTTTTTACTATGGATCTATGACAAATAAACCATACTCAGTGTTGTAGTTAACAACAGCAGCAGCAACAACAACAAGAATAAATTTTCACTAAAGAAACTAAGAAGCTCTAGAACTATTGGAGTTGCCAAAACTCATATATATATATAATTACAGAAGGTCAAAAAAAAGCAAGACATCAACTGTTCATGCCAATAAACCCTGGTGACAGAATCAAACAATTGAAATGGTGGCAGGGATGATGCTCCCATTATTAAGGACTCATTTGCTATAGTGTGCAGTAAATGGAATTATATACAAGTGACGATAGTATGTGTAACCTCTCAATAATTCAAGGTAGATTTGGTTTTAAAGTATGTGGTAACATGTTATTGGAGATATTCTAAATAAACATATGTCTGATTAACTGAAGAAATAATCACACTGGCATACATATTTTCTCTCTGTTGAATGTAGTAAGATTGTTATTGTATTTTAATGGGTAAAATATGTTTGTAAGAATATGTCATATATGCTGGGGCTTCCTATTCTACATGTTTGTAAATTGCAAACTTTATGTGAAAGAGACTGAGGAAAGTTTAAAACTCCTAAGAAAAACACTTTCAGTGATTTAATTATATAGTACAACTGAAGATTTAAAAAATAACAACAGTAATAAATACTTCACATTGTGCCAGACTCTTTTATAAATAATCTACATGTATCTACTCCATTAATCCTAACAATCAACTTAAGAGGTAGGAACTATTATTTTCCTAATTTTCTAGGTGAGGGACCTGAAGACTAGAAATAGTAGGTTACTTGCCAAAGGCCACTTATGTGGTAGGTGGTAGAGAGAGGACAAGTTCAACAGCTATTTACTGAGGGCCTTTATATGTTAGGTAGTGCTACAGGTGCTAGAGATATGGCAACCACAAAAATAGATTTTTTAAAAAAACCAGTTCTTATGCAATTTACATTCTTAGGGATTATTTTTCCTGGGAAAAGGGACCAGTTATTAAGAGGTAAAAAACATCCTTTAGTAAGCCACAGAGAAAATGACTGCTAATACTCCATTTGTTGTTTTTGTTTTTTTTTCTCATATTTTTATCATTGCCAAACTTTTTTCTCCATGAAAAGAAAATTCATCTTCATCTTAATCATTCTTACTTTAGTGGCCAAATGTCACCTATATATAGTCCTGACCCTCGGATGGCCCAGAACACTAAAAGTTGATCTTCAGTTGTCTAGGTTCTAAAACAAATTCTGGCAAATTATATTATCTGGGCTCTACAGCAGTGGTGTATTTGAGGCTTTGTGGACCATACAGTCTCTGTGGCAACTATGCTGTTGTAGCCTGAAAGTACCCATAGACAATCTGTAAATGAATGGATGTGGCCAAATTTGGCCCAGCAGGTTATAGTTTGCCAACCCCTGATCTAGACGGTAGTATTACCTGGAGACAGAGGCTTCTTTCCTAATTTGCGTATGTGTGCCATAGTGCCTGATCTACAAGGGGCCCTGATTATGGGCACTTTCTTCTCCCCTAGAACTCTCTCCACAGCTCTTTAACATCTCTTTTCCCCAGGACCCAGCCTGTCCTCTTCAGCTTCTGGGTAGGGCTGTAAGTCATTTCATCCTACTGTGTTTCACATTGTGTAGTATGATTTCCTTTTAGCTCATGGAAGATATCACACTAGAGGACTCATTGGTTTTTACTCTTCTTTTAGTCTCAATACCGTCTCCCTCTATTTGTATCCCTCGCTTTTGTTGGGGAAGGGGAAGAAGGGATTAGAGAAAAGTATCACTACATGGGATATTTTACACTCTTTCTCGTATTGACTTAATGATCATTATTGCAATTCACATAAGTTATTGAGAATGCAAAACTAGCACCAAAAGGGTGGCTTTAATATATTTAGATAACATAAGGGGAACATACTACCAATAGAGCTCTGTGATGATAGAATAATCTGCCATCTGAGATTGAGAGAGCCCTTTCTCTTTATGTGTTCATGCACAGGCTGGATGGCCATATGTTTAAGATGCTGTGAAGGTAATTCTTTTATTAGATCATAAATTAGATAGACTATTGATTTCTAAATCCCACATCTGTGCCAGATTGGCTGTGTCAGAATGACTTGGACAACGTGAGGAAAACTCACATTCCTAGGTCATACCTCCAGAAGTGTAGTAGGTTTAAGATGAAGTCAAGTGACCTGTCTGTTTTATAAAACTCCACATCATTGTTAGGCACTCAGACAACATAGAACAAAGAAAAAATAAATGTTAACAGTAATCGTAACAGCCAGACATTATTCCTTTTAATATTTTGGTTCATATTATTTCATATATATGTAATTTTGCAAAGATTGAATCTGTTTATTCATTGTGTTATACCCTTATAAAATTTGTCCTAACCATATACTAGGGACATATTTCTATGTCATTTCATAGGAAGAAATGTATCTACATAATGACTCTTGATGACAAGCACAGCATATTGTAAGATTTGGATATATTGAATTATTTCACTAATTCCATAATGTGTCATTTGTAAGCAGTGTGATGGTGAATACTAATATGTGTGTGTTTAAGATGTATTTCTGTCTCTATATCTATGCCTATATCTGTGGGTGTATATGTATATATTTATGTACTTGCTGAAAGGCTTTTGTCAATTATGGATAAAGTATCAAAAAGGATCAAGCATTCTGTCTTTGAATGACAAAGCCTGGATTAATTTTTTTAATATAACAGCTTTATTGAGCTTTATTTTTAATATAACAGCTTTATTTTTATTTCTTTTTTATTAGAAGGGAGGAATAAATGCTGTACAGGCCATTAAAATATATGTAAAATTCACATGCTATACAACTAACCCATTTAGATTGTACAATCAAATGATTTTTGGTATATTCACAACATGTGCAGTCATCGCCAGCAGAATTTCAGAGATTTTTTACAACCTAAAAAGGAAACCCCATTTTCTTCACCATCCCCTGCCTAAAAATCTAACTACGAATCTACTTTATATCTGTGCAGCTTTGCCTGTTATAGACACTTTATATAAATAAGAGTCATTCAATATGTGGTTTTGGTGGCTGGCTCTTTTCACTTAGCATATGTTTCAAAGTTCATTCATGTGCCACATGAATCAGTATCTAATTAATCCTTATGGCTAAAATTCCATTGTATAGATATACCAAGTTTTGTGACACGTATACACCATGGAATACTATGCAGCCATAAAAAAGGATGAGCTTATGTCCTTTGCAGGGACATGGATGAAGCTGGAAACCATCATTCTCAGCAAACTATCACAAGATCAGAAAACCAAACACTGCATGTTCTCACTTGTAAGTGAGAGTTGAACAATGAGAACACATGGACACAGGGAGGGGAACATCATACACCAGGGCCTGTTGGTGGGTCAGGGGAAAGGAGAGGGATAGCATTAGAAGAAATACCTAATGTAGCTGACTGGTTGATGGGTGCAGCAAACCACCATGACATGTGTATACCTATGTAACAAAACGTTACGTTCTGCACACGTAACCCAGAATTTAAAGCATAATAATAATAATAATAATAATAATTCACAGAGAAGGAAATTAAAAAAAGATATACCACATTTTATTTATCCATTCATCAGGTGAGGGACATTTACATGTTTCTACTTTCTGGCTACTATGAATAATGCTGCTATGAATATTCATGTACGTGTTATTCTGTGGATATGTACTTTCATTGTTTTTGGGTCTATAGCTAGGGGTGGAATTACTGGATCATGTGGGAACTCTATATTTAACTTTTGAAGGATCTGCCAGACTATCTTCCAAAGTGTCTGGACCATTCTACATTCCAGCCACCAGTATTGAGGGTTCCAATTTTTATACATCCTTGCAAACACTTGTTATTATCTGTCTTTTCAATTATAGCCTACTTAGTGTAAAGTGGAATCTCATCATAGTTTGATTGGCATCCGATGGCTAATGATGTTGAGCATCTTTTCATGTATATATTGGCCATTCATATATCTTTGGAGAAATATTTATTCAGATCTTTGTCAATTTTTAAATTTTTTTGAGTTGTAAGAATAATTTGTATATTCTACATAGAAGTCCCTCATCAGATAGATATAAAAGATTTTCTAATATTTTCTTAAATTCTGTGGGTTGTCTTTTCACTTTCTTGATGATATACTTTAAAGCACAAAATTTTTAATTTTGATGAAATATGATTTAGCTATGTTTTGTTGTTGTTTTGTTTTTGGTGTCATATCTAAAAGGGTTTTGCCTAACTCAAGGTCACTGTATTTTTGTCCAAGAATTTTATGGTTTTAGCTCTTATGTTTAGGTCTATAATCCATTGTTATTACTAGTTGTTTTGGTGCATGATGTGAATGTAAGAAAATCCAACTTCATTCTTTAGCATATATATATGCAATATATATACGTATGTGTGTATATATATATAATACACACATATAAAACTGTTGTGTGTGTGTGTATATATATATATATATACACACACACACAACAGTTTTTCTGATACCGGTTTTTGAAAAAACTAATTCCACATTGGATTGTCACTGCATTCTTGTGAAAAAATTAATTTACCATAAATATGAGGATTGTTTTCTGAACTCTGCATTCTGTCCCCCTGATCTATATGTCTATCCTTATCCTGGTACTACAAGTGATTTATTGATTCCTATTACCTTAAAGTGTTAATACTCCAACTTTATTAGTCTTTTTCATGGTTATTTTGGCAACTTTGGATCCCTCAAATTAACATATGAGTTTTAGGATCAGCTTGTCAGTTTTTGCTAAGAAACAAGTTGGGATTTTGATAGAGAATGCTTTGAATCTCTGTGTCAATCTGGAGAGTATTGTAATTGTAATATCATGTATTTTCATCCATAAACATAGGATGCTTTTTAAAATTAATTTAGGTATTTAATAGGTTCTTTAATTTTCTCAATATTTTATAGTTTCAGTGTACACATTTTACATTTCTTTTGTCAAATTTATCTTTAAGCATTTTACTCTTTTTGATGTTATTGTAGATGGAATTGTCTTCTCAATTTTATTTTTGGATTGCTCATTTCTGACGTATAGAAATACAGCTTATTTTTTGCATATTGAACTTATAGCTAGTAATCTTGCTGAACTCTTTTATTAGTCTTTGTTTTTTAGTGAATTTCTTAGGATTTTTCTTTAGTTTATTTTAATAGTACACTTACAGAAATAGCACTCAAGAAAGACAACATTAAAAACATGAACTTGTGTGTAGGACAACTCAGAAAAGTATAGTCAATGGATGTACTATACTTTTTACTGTATGATAAAAAATGCCACAAACACCATTTAGTTGCTGTTAATAAGAAATTTACTTATTTTAAAAACAAGCCAAATGCTGACATTGTGAAGAAAAATTTAACAGGTTTATCTGTGGTTGTTATGAAGTTGAACTGCTGAAACTTGATCACTGAAATATTTTGACTTACATTAATGCTTTATGTCCCCACATTTACATTAAAAATTCACACAAAGATGAAAATGGAAAAAAATGCCACTATCTGATTTCTGTCTGCTATTTTTCCACTCACAATCTTATATTTAGGTACCTTTTGATTCTTTGGGGAAAAAATATCTAATGTTCAGATCTGCCAATAACAGGAAGAAGAGGTTTTTTTTTTTTTTTTTGAGAATGAAATGTTCCTCATCATAGTGGATTCTTAGGCATATACTTCATGTATGTGGCCTATTATCTGTTGATTGGCATACCTGTTACATGTTTTACATGGATAGCACACAGGTTGATGTCCTCAAAAAGGTCAACCAGATAGGTCTCACTTCCTGCAAAGCTCCAATAGCTGCTCTCAGGAAGCACTGATGTTTTGAAGTTCTGAGCAATTTCTTGGACCAGATGCTGGAAGAGAAATTTGCTAATCAGAAATTCAGTGGACTTCTGATAACAAATTTCATGGAGTGCCACAGTACCAGGCCTGTAACTATGAGGTTTCTTTCTTCCTCCCATAGAGGGTTCACTTTTGTAGCCAGTTGCTTCCTAGGTTCTTTACCATTGTTGATTTGCAGGTGGTCTGCTTTATATAAGCCATGGTATAGAGACTTCCTTTCTTACCCCCTTTCTCCTTTGCTGGGCCTGATCAGAGGCATTAGAGAGCAACAGCATTACAGAGACTGTGTGGCGGACTGCTGGGTCTGTCCCGCAGACCCTGGCAGACAGATGAAATGAGTACTCATACACGGGTATGCAGTTTAAGAGCAGCTAGGTGACTACCTGGCTCTAGTGGCCAGAGAGCAGCCCCGAGAAGCTGGAGCTGCTTGCTTTTATTCAGTGCAGGCACAATGCCGAAAACCTGGAGCCAACACAACCTGTAGCTAATTAACATTTATTGTTCCCCTTTCAGGCAGTGTCACATGTGCAGATGATCAAAGGTCAGTTCCTGGTCAATATAAGTAAACAACCTTGTTTAAGATAAATTCCCCCACAGTCCCTTGTACCTACTCCTTGCCGTCTGCCTCAGGGTTATAGAACAGCTGCCTTCAGCTATTCTCCCCGGGGTCTGCAGAACCTTCCGGCCTTTCAGAAGGTTTGTGTCTTTTCCCTATAGTTTTTCCCACCACTCTGACCCATCCCCCACAGCAGATAGCATCAAACATTTGAAGCCTGGGTTTGGGGATCCAGGGAGAAGCGATTGGGAGGAGAAGAAGCAGGTGAACCCCTGGCATATAGGCGTCTTGGGTCACAGTGGGGCATTAGGATTTTCTATGTAAAATGTCATGTCTTTTGCGAATAGGGACAGTTTTTCTTTCTAATACAGATGCCTTTCATTTTTTTGCTTAATCTAGCTAGAACCTCCAGAATAATGGTGAATAGAAGTGGAGAGAGTGAAAAATCCTTATCTTGTTCTTGATCTTAGGGGAAAGCATTTAGTCTTTTACCATTAGGTATACTGATAGGTGGAGGTTTTTCATAGATTCCCTTTATTAGATTGAAGAAGTTACTACCTATATATTTTTTTATTATTATGAAAGGGTGCTAGATATTTTCAAATGCTTTTAATGCTTCTATTGAGATGACCATGTGAGTTTTGCCCTTTATTTTATTTATATAGTATATTACAGTAATAATTTTTGGATTTTAAAGCAATCTTTCCTTACTGGGATAAGTGATATTTAGCCATGGTATATAATCATTTTGATTTGTTTCAGGATTTGGTTTGCTAGCATGTTGATGATGATTTTTTTTGTCTATACTCATGAGATGTTGATCTATACATTTCCTTTCTTCTGAAGTATTGTCTGCTTGTGGTCTCAGAGTAATACAGCCTTCATAGAATGACTCGGGAATTTTCTATTTGTGAAGAACTGATATTAATTCTTTAAAATTCTGGTCCAATTAAATTCAGGCCCCTTTGTGGGAGTAATTTAGGGTCCAGTCTTTGAGGTTTGGTTTGACTCTAGTTTATGGGTGGGGTGCTGGACAGGAGCAGTAGCCTCTAGTCTCCTTGGCTTGCCTCCCCGAGCATGGAGCCTTTGCCCTATGAGCAAGCTGAAGCAAAGGCAATTAGGAACTCACTATTTTCAGCCTCCCATATTCAGTAGTGACTGAAAATTTAATCTAGGGATTCAGAATATATCCAGAATGGAAGCATGAGGAGCTCGATAAAACCCCTCCTCTCACACATACAAAAGCTACCTGATGAAAATTATAAAAACAGCAAACATATGAAGTATTTGGAAGTTGGTCAAAGACATATGACAAATAAACTTTTTTTTTTTTTTCTTGAGACATACAGAGTCTGGCTCTGGTAGAGTCTCCCTTACAAGTGGGGAATGGATGTAGAAAGAAGGCTCTTAATCTCTTGTTACACATGCCTGGAATTTAGCCTCTTCAACATGGAGCTGGTGATGAGGAGAATTCCTGGAAGCCTGTCTCTCCAGAGGTGATACTGTAGCCGTTGACTGAGAGCTGGTGGGAAAGAAAGCCATGAGCTCCGTGTACCTGCCTGTTGTAGAGCTAAAATGGGGAGCTGAACTGGGGAGAGGAGTGAGTGAGGACTGAAGTGCCACAGACAATCACCGTTCTGCTGTGACTTAGTAAATTTTCTTAAATAAATGTTTCTTGGCCAGGCACAGTGGCTCATGCCTATAATCCCAGCACTTTGGGAGGCTGAGGTGGGTAGATCACTTAAAGTCAGGAGTTCAAGAGCAGCCTGGCCAACATGGTGAAACCCTGTCTCTAATAAAAATACAAAAATTAGCCGAGCATGGTGGACCACACCTGTGGTCCCAGCTACTTGGGAGGCTGAGGCAGGAGGAGAATTGCTTGACCCCGGGAGGCAGAGGTTGCAGTTAGCCAAGATGGCACCACTGCACTCCAGCCTGGGCAACAGAGCCAGACTCTCTATGTCTCAAAAAAAAAAAAAAAAAGTTTATCATATGTCTTTGACCAACTTCCAAATACTTTATATGTTTGCTGTTTTTATAATTTTCATCAGGTAAGTTTTGTGTGTGTGAGAGGAGTGGTTTTATGGAGCTCCTCATGCTGTCATTCTGGATATATTCTGAATTCCTAGATTAGTTTTTCAGTCACTACTGAAATTCCTGTCAAAAATAAAGGTTTCTCAACAATTATTACAATAAGCCAATTTGGAGGAGCATGGACAAAATGACCTTGTACGTTCTTTCTAATAATAAGGTCCCATGCTCTAATGCATGTCTCTTGAAATCCAGGCTATATCTGTCTTCAGGAAAATGAAAGGCTCATGTAAATAAATAATAAATATTCACCTCTGTACACCTAATCTCTGTCCACTCCCAACACTTTCACACTCTGATGGGAACTAATCTCACTACTTGTGCTCCTTCTGTTGTTCCCCCACGTTTCTCCCTTTGTAAGGTACATGCCATTCCAGAGTAGAACAAGGTCATGAAGAGTTGTTCTTTGAACTACGGAACAGGGATGGCAAATTTAAATAGTTTAAATCTACCTTACATGTTTAAATGTGTAGTGGGAATTACAGAACTGAGGACTGAGGCAAATTGGAGGTGTATCACCCTGTAAAGGGAAAATTTCTTCTTCATCAGCAGTTCATTGTTTCCATGTGAATATGTTTGTCATTGTTGTCAGATCTTGTCATTCTTCAAGAGGAGCTAGAAATGGAGATTTATTTGATATGGGAAAGCTCCCAATTTGTAAACTGCTGACTACGAATTAAAAAGAAATTCTGCAGATTAAGCAAAACATGACTGCCATCTATACCTGGTCCCCAGATGAATTAGTATCTGGTTTAATAATCTGTCCTCCCCAAAGGATGGAAATCTGCCGTCAAACTGCAGCAGTTTATTTAACTAATCTTGTAGGGACTGATGTCTTTTGATGTCAGTTCATTGGCATTGGTGTTCTTTCAGCTTGAGAGCTCCCTGTGTTGGGGAGTTAGACCATATCTAAACCAGGATGGGAAGCTTTTTAGGATTGAATGATTCTCACCTAAATCCCTTCCAATCAGGTTTGTTACATGTTTGATTTGAATATGAAAAAAATCTTCTAATTTTATGATGTTAATAACATTGTCCTGTTTTTATTGAAAAAAAATCCATAATACTCTTGATTCAATTTTGTGGATACAGTACTTGAATGAAAATAGATCCCAAGCTGGGATTTTTTTTTTTTTTGTCAGAGTTTTTTCTATCCACTGTTGCCTTGTGTTTGTTCTGAATGAAGTGGTTAATAGGCATTTTTTCATAGTTCTTTGGGGATGCAATGTAAGAATTTATTATTATTAGCTGTTACAAAAGAAACATATAATTTTGAACTAATGACCTGATAGGTAAAGGAATAAATAGCTGCAATATGAAAACCAGTTCCCAAGGACATAATTATGCTATTACAAGCAAACAGAGAGTTTCTGGCTCATTAAGTAGGAAAGGCAAAAAAAAAGTATAAATGATAAAGGTGAAAATTTAATTTTTTAACTTGTTCACATATGTTCCCCCCTGACCAATAAAAACAAGAGGGAGGATTTTTACACTAAATGAAAATATAAACGACAAAGCCTTTCTTAAATACAGGGTCATGTATCTGTCCTTAGGTGTTTTATTATGTGGAGTTTGACCTTTATTTAAAGAGCATCTCTGTTCAATGATAATTGATGGTGCTTTAAGTGAGAGTTTATGACAGTACTTCTACTTATTGAAAATATTTTTCTTAAGGTGAACATGCTCTTTTTTGACTTTTTTCCTAGCTTAACCTTTGGAAATATCATGTCAGTTTAGTTGAATTTATAGATTTAATTAACATGTCGTGGTTTTTTCCAGGTCATTAATAAAATATAGAGTATGACCAGACTTATTTCTAACCCTGATAGTATACCAGCTTGTTTAATTTAATTAATCATTTCTTCTTTTTTGTCCTGTTGGTTTTTAGACTGATTTGATTATCATAATACGAACCTATTAAAATTTTTAGATGTTCTTCATATAAAGACATTATGCTAATTATTTAATTGGGATTATTTTGAAGGACTACAAAGTAATGGTGTTTGTTTTTGTTTTGTTTATTCAAGTGTACCCCATCTCCTGAACTTCACAGGGTTCTTATAAGGTCAGGCCCAGTGATAAGACATGGCCTGAGAATAAGTACTAATGCTTCCTTTAAGAATATTCCAAGAGAATCAGCCTGACATACTCTTCAGAATTAATGATCTTGAACTTTCAAGATCATTGACGTACTGAAGAACAGAGAGTAATTTTTCTGAATTTTCTTATTGTCTTGCTTTTAGAAGCCCATTCTGTTTGGTGCTTTCCAGGAAACATCTGGACAGGTGAAAAATACAGTATGAACTCCTAAGTGTCATAATTGAACAATCTTATGAGCTTCATAGATCCTAGAGCATTACAGCAAAATTTTAACATGCAACCACCCATCATCTACATATTAAATTTATATTCATATCTGGGCATCCTCCATTATCTATTTTCAAGTATTTATATTTTCAGTTTATACATGTCCTATTCAAGCTAAATACATATATCTATATCCCCTTATATTTGAGGGAGGCAGGAATACAAGCCAGACTGAGCACAATTTTTGCTTACACTACTTACTAGCTATAGCACGATCTTGGACAAGTTTGGACAAGTTTATTAATTTCTCTGTTTCCGTATGTATAAAATAGCAATGATAATAAAAGTATCTTCTTATTAATTTGGGTTTTGAGGACTAAATAAGTTAATAGGAGTAAAGCACTTCGAATATTGCCTTACAGAGAATGAATGCTCTGTGGAAGTAATTATTATCGTGCCTCTTTGTAACCTTTCCTTTTCCCTAAGTGAATTCAAAGTTCATCCCTCTCTCATCTTCTGTCACCCATTTCTCCATTGTATTTCTGCTAATCCAACTTTTGTCCATGTGATATTTTAGGCTTTTAAAAGAGGTCTGATACCCTCATTCTGTTGTCTTCAGGAATGAAGTAATTTTTGTCAAACAATACTGAATGGGAAAATTAATTCATTGGAAGTCAGACTCAGGCAACTTTTGAACTACTATTGTCATTTTCTGCTTATTATGTGGTTTGATCACTTTTATGGAATCATAATATGGTAGAAATCTTCAAAGTATACAAGTGCAAAATAGATTCTATTCAATAGTTTTTGACATTTTGACTCACTTTTTAAAAATTGACATGCAATTGCATGTATTTATCATAACATAATATTTTGAAATATATATAGTGGAGTAACTAAATCTAACTAATGAACATTACCTAATGTAGTTATTTTTATGGTGCAAACACTTTATATTCATTTTCTTAGCCTTTTTCAAGAATACAATATATTATTAACTATGGTCACCATTTATACAATAGAACTCTTAAAATTGTTTCTTCTATCCAAATGAAATTTTGTATGCTTGAGCCAATTTATTTCCAACCCACCCCAATCACCCCAGCCCTTGGTAAACACAATTCTATTTTCTACTTCTATAAGATCAGCTTTTTTAGATTTCATATGTGAGTGAGATCATGTGGTAATTGTCTTTCTGTGACTGGGTTATTTCACTTAACATAATGTCCTTCAGGTTCATCCATGTTGTCACAAATGACAGGCTTTTCTTCTTTTATACGGCCGAATAGTATTTCATTGTGTATATATACCATGTTTTCTTTATCTATTCATCTGTTGATGGACACTTAATTTGATTCCATATCTTGGCTATTGTGAGTATTCTGCAGTGAACATGGAAGAGTGATATATCTTTGATCTATTGATGTCATTTTCTTTGTATATTTACCCCATAGTGGGATTCCTGGGTCATGTGGTAGTTCTATTTTTAATTTTTGAGGAACCTCCATACTGTTTTCTGTAATGGCTGTACTAATTTACATTCCTATCAATAATGTGCAAGGATTCCCTTTTCTCTACGTGCTCACCAACACTTATCTTTCAACTTTTTTGATGATAGCCATTCTAACAGGTATGAGATGATATCTCATTGAGATTTTAATTTTCCTGATGATTAGTGATGAGCATTTTTTCATATACTTTTTGGCTATTTTTATGTCATCTTTTGAGAAATGTCTATCATGGTGTTTTGCTTTCATCAGATTTTTTTGTGATCATATTTTCTTCCATCAGATTATTTGTTGAGTTAAGTTCTTTATATATTTTGGATATTAACCCTTTATCAGGTTTAGAGTTTGCAAAATTTTTGAAAATATTTTTTGTTCACTCTGTTATTACCTTTGCCATGCAGAAGTTTTTTGGTTTGATATAATTTCATTTGTCTATTTTAACTTTTGTTGCCTCTGTTTTTGTGGTCATATCTAAAAAGGCATTGCCTAGACCAAGGTGTTGGAGCATTTCCCCTTTTATTAGTTTTGTAGTTTTGAACCTTATGTATAAGTCTTTAATTCATTTGAGTTCCTTATGTGTAAGTCTTTAATCCATTTGAGTTGATTCTTGTGTATGGTGTGAGATGAGTCCAATTTTATTTTTTCACATGTGAATATCCAGTTTTTCAAGCATCGTTTATTGAAGAGATTGTCCTTTGCCCATTGTATGTTCTTGGTGCCTTTGTTGAATGTCACTTGGCTCTGGATGCATGCATTTATTTCTGGGCTCTCTCTTCTGCTTAATTGGTCTATGGTTCTGTTTTTTCCCCTTAGTACCATACTGTTTTGGTTACTATAGCTTTATAGTATATTTTGAAGTGAGGTAGTGTGGTGCCTCCAGCTTTGATCTTTTTGCTCAAGTTTGCTTTGGCTATTCAGGGTCTTTTTGGTTCTATAGAAAATTTTGAGATTTTTTTCTATTTTTGTGAAGAATATCATTGGTTATTTTGATAGCAATTGCATTGAATCTATAAATTGCTTTGAGTAATATGAATATTTTAACAATATTAACTCTTCCAATCCATGAACATGGGATTTTTTTCCATTTATTTGTGTCTTCTTCAGTTTCTTTCATTCATAGTTTCAGTGTGAAGATCTTTTGCTTCCTTGGTTAAATCCATTTCTAGGTACTTAATTTTTTTGTAGCTATTGAAATGTGATTATTTTTCTGATTTCCTATTTTTTTGTTTATGTATATCTTGAAACTTTACTGAATTTTTTAGTTTTAACAGTGCTTCAGTGGAGTCTTTAGGGCTTTCTATATATATGATCATATCATCTGCAAACATGAATAATTTGACTTCTTCCTTTCCTATTTAGATGCATTTTCTTTCTTTCTCTTGCTTAATTGCTCTGGGTGGGACCTTCAATACTGTGTTGAATAGAAGTGGTAAGAGGGAGCATCATTTTCTTGCTCCAGATCTTAGAGAAAAAGCTTTCAACTTTCCTGACATAATAGCATACCACTGAGTATTGTGTTAGTTGTGGGTTTGTCATATATAGTCTTTGTTTTGTTGAGTGACATTCCTTCTATACCTAACTTGTTGAGAGTTTTTATCAAGAAAGGGTATTGGATTTTCTCATATGCTCTTTCTGCATCTATTTAGGAGATTATATGGTTTTTGTTCTTCATTCTGTTAATGTAATTTATCACACTTATTGATTTATGTATGTTGAATCATACTTGCATCACTGGGATGAATCCCACTCGATAATGGGCAGTGATCTTTTTAGTGTGCTGTTGTATTCGATTTGCTAGTATTTTGTTGAGGATGTTTACATTTATGTTCATCAGGAATATTGGCCTACAGTTTTCTTTTTTTGCAGTGTCTTTGTCTGGCTTTGGTATCAGTGCTATGCTCTTGTATTCTAATTTTTTGAAATACTTTGAGAAGAATTAGTTTTTCTTTAAACATTTTACATAATTTAGAAGTGAAATCATTAGGTCGTAGGCTTTTCTTTGATGTGAAACTTTTTATTACTTATTCAATCTCAATTTTATTAAATTTTCGCATACATATTTTTAAGAATAAATTGGCATCTGAGATTTTTTTTTGCAAACTTTTTCGTTTTGTAGAGGGCTCAAAATATATTTATCTTTTACATTTCATGTTAATAACGCTAGATAAAATATATAAGCATATAAATGCTAGCACATATATTGACTTATTTAATCTTCATAACAGTCCTATGATATATATCCATATCAGTATACTTTGACAAAAACAGTAACTGAGGTACAAAGAGATTAAACAGTGACAGTAAGTGGTAGACTCAGGATTCAATAGGTAGCCTGGCTCTAGCATCTGAGGTACAAACCCCCCTGCTGTATTCTTAGTGGGAGGTGTGGTATGCTTGGAACATCAGAGTAGATCGCACCCAACACAGGGTCTGTCACAGGTAGATGTTTGGTAACTATTAATGATAGCAACCAGGACTTCAATTTCTGGGATTCAGATGACATCACATATTTACTTCAACTGCAAAGGATAGAGATATGCACATTCAAAATGGATATTTATCAAGAAGTTAGTAACAAATGACTCAATAAACAATACACACTTGGCAATTTTTTGGAGGGAAGGATATTCATGTGTTATGACTTTCTGAAATGAAGATAATCAGGATAAATTAAGGGGAATCAAAATACTATTATACTCAGTTCCATGCTATCTCTTTAGATTTCAGTACTATACAAGATGATAAGGGCTTAATGAAAAAAAAAAATCAATAGATAAATTTTAACTACTTGCAGTTTTCAGTGGCTATGTTGTAACAGGCTCTTTCTGTTTTATTTTTGTTGGTGTTTTGCTTTGACTATAAATGATGATTTGCCTTCCTCTCATATAATGTTTTGCCTTTTTGTCATGGAAGTTATGTAGTCATTTGCATGGAAAAGAATAGTTTGTTATTTGGGTACAGCAGTAATAAAATTGACTAATAATAACTTTTCAGTTTTCCCTTTACTCTTTTTGCTCTTCCTACCTCCATGATGACTGTCTTGCTCTTTCTCTCAAAGCCTTCAGTGAGGAGTAAGACAGTTCATCATTGCAGTACACAAGGTGATTGACATCAAGCTGGACAGGCAGGAAAGGGAAAAGGACAGGAGGTGTGGGGAAAACCTGATGAGAAATACAGCTTCCTTTTAATCCTTCTGGAGAATCTCTGAAAATGTTTTTAAGTGGTTTACTGTTACAGGCAGAATCATAAAATATAAGTAATATCAGGTTTGAGTTTAATGAAGAGAGCTGTTATGGGTGTATTCTCATTTCCAGAGAACTTGAAGCTATTCCATTCCAGTTGACGTTGTTGGCCAAATACATCACATGCATATTGAATTTTGATGATTTCAAAATCCAAAGATAAACAAGATAATAAAGCAAATGCTTGTAAGAAATAGAAATGAACAATAATATTTCAGCGATAGTGCTTGAAATATAAAATAAATGAATAAGTTGATTTGGATAGGAATCCTCCGATTTTCTGCCACCCATTTTTCCTTGAGTAAGCTTGGGAACAGCTGACAGAATTTTCTAGAACATTCCTTGTGAACACTAAGCAAAAGCCTGAGTGGGGGGTGTTAACTGAAGCTACAAGTCTCTTTATATTCTCTGTAATGCTTGAGCTATATTTGGAGTAACATTTCACTTTGTAAAGAGAGGATAGTCTGTAAATGATGCCGGGATTATTTGGGATTTACATTGGCATCCTGCTTCATCCCGCCCCTCTACATGAGACTTATTTAGGTGGTTGATAACTATTATTCACATTGACTTTTAAGTGTGATTAAGGCTTTTCACTCAGTTTAAAGGAAATAATTATATTTTTAAGCCATCTTGGTAGAGAGCCTCATCGATGTGTGATAAAATACAAAGGAGATTTTTGCTCCACAAAGAGAGGGCAGAGATACTTGGGCAAGTCTCACTTATCTACATGGCTTTGCAATCTATGGAAGATTTACTGCTGTCACTTCTTTACCACTTAGTCACTCCTGAGCCTACAGCAGTCTGGCTCTCATCCCCAGCAGTCCATTGAAACTACCTGGCAAAGGCAAATTGGCCAAATCCAATAAACACTTTTTCCTTACTTATCTATCTGCATTTCCTTGCTGCATTTGGCGTTATTGATCCTTCTTTCATTCTTGGAACTTTATTTCCTCTGATAGCACTACCTCCTGTTTTTCCCTCTACCACTTTGATTAATGCTTACTGGACCTCCCTTCATGGATTATGAGTTATATTTTTGCAGTAGATCCAAACAGCATTCGGCTTCCCTGCTCCTATTTTGCACCCTGAACAGTCTGGCTCTTCCCATGTATTTCATGTCTCAATTGTTTGCGCTCCCATGTAAGGAGTTGGCCTAAAAGTCATAAACAATAAGGAGAGGATTCTTAGGTTCCTTCACCTTGCTGCCTGCATATCAGTCATCCAATTTCACGTCTTAACTATTTCTTAATTCTATCCACTCTTCCATAGTCCTGTTAACACTGAACAGCATAAGGACTCACTTGTCACTTATTTTCTTGCCTTCAGTTATTTCTACCTGAAATCCACCTTTCAAACTTGAAGAAGGTAAATCTGACCATGCTATTCTCTTGCACTCTTCATTGGTTTCCCCTTGCTCCTAGAATAAAATACAGGTTCTTAGCATGACATGTAAAGTCTTCCACGATTTGGTCATTGACTACCACTTTAGCTTCATTTTCCCAAATCCTATGCTACCAACATTGTACTACAATAGTATTCCATAGCTTATTTTCCACACATACTTCGCTACTTCTTTCCTGTGTGTGTGTGTGTGTTTTCCACTACTTTATGTGCTTGAGATGCCTTGTATCCTCATTCTTTTTGTTCATAACTTCTTTATCTTTAAGGGAGTCTACTCAATCACCATTACTCTAGAAAGCCTTTTTTGTATTCCATGATTGAATTAGATGCTCTCTTTTTGTATTTTCCTAGTATCCCAGGTATTATATTGCACTTACTATGTACTTAAACTATGTTTCATGACCTTGTTGAGACCTAAGAAGCAAGGACTTAGATTGAGTATTAGTCACCTTTTTTTCCCTAGGATTGAGCATAATAGCTGGGTATAAACATAACAATGGTAATGAAGTAAACTGGTTAAAAATAAGGAAAACTTTTAGTGTATTGTGAGAAAAAATGGAGAACACATTGAGTGGAACATTTTGCATTAAGCTGTATCTATTTTTCTCTATATATTTTATATTATAATGTATTGTGACAATATGGTCAGGAAGATAGGCATTTTGTTTGGCTGCTGCTATGGATCCTTTCTATATTTCTGGGTTTAGTACTAACAAGTAGGTAAAGGAGCTATTCACTGCAGAGGGGAGAGGCTGCTATAGAAAGAGCGTGGATTCCAAGAGAAAAGTAGTGCTAGTGTGACTTACTATTATCAGGATTTACATGTGATTTACATATCAATTTACTCAAATATTCCATAGAAATGAGATAATTTTTCAATTAAAGGGGCCATAAAGATTGTGTAATTCATCATCCCATCTGACTGGTAATTTTGCCAAAGACAGAGCCTGGAAGATATTGAATAGTAAACTAAATGCTAATTTATTTCCTTCCTCTTTTTGCATATAAAGAAGAATTGTGACATCAGTTTAAAATAAAGAAACCAAAATGCCTTGGCCTTGGGCCACATTGTTTCTTTATAGGCAAAGCTAAAAAAACAAGGTGCTCCTCATTTTTAGTGCACCCATCTTTTAGATGATGTTCTGATTTCAATATTTTTAAAAAACCCCAAAGATGAAGTTTTCTTTTTTATAAATGTAGACTCTAGGACATATTCACACTTGTAACCCCCAATCTTGGCAGCTTCTACTACAAATTCCCTTATTCTAATTGCACTGTAAAAGTCTGTCTTTCATTTGCTAATCTGTGTCCTTTAGGGTGCTGGGTGCAGCTCAAAGTTCTGCTTAATTTTTTTTAAAGGAAATGGTTTTATCTGATATTTCTTTGTTACTTTACTGTTACTGGCATACCCAACATTTTTTTTTTGAAAAATCAGTTGATAGCAGAGTAAAGTAAGAGATGATAGTTACCCTTAAATATTGAACCAAGAAGTACATCCTGCTAAACTTTAATTTATTATTCTAATGGCAAAACTTGAAGACTTTATAAGGACATAGTTGAGTAAAATACCTACTGTCCTAATTGTGGGCCTAATTGAAGGGATTTGGAGAGAAGTGAGAGATAGTATTTAATAATTTAATAAGATTAAATCTAAACCATATTATGAACACCATTTATCACAGGCTAAGAAATGTCTGTTAGTGAAGCTGGAGAGCGAGCCACTTGATCTTAGGGAGTTAAGGATCACATAGTGAAAGGAGTGTATTTTAAAGGAGGCGTGGTGAGGAGAGGCTGGATATTCTCCTTGGTCTTTTTCTGTGCCATTCCCATGGCCTTTCTGAAACTTTGCTTGTTTATTAGTACTCTAGCAGAGTAGTAAGCAGTTTTCATGACTTTTCTATTCTCTTTCCTCCCATTCAGATGTGTATTTTGACTTTCATGATTCTCTCAGCCTGCTTAGTTGCTCTCTGTGTTTTTCTATGTGACCTTTCCAACAAGTACCTTCTTCTTCTCCAGATAGCTTCTAAGACGTCTTAACAAGTGATTATTTGAAGGTTTTAAGAAAAATACTCAATGACCAAGAATTCACTGAAATATCAGACATTGAGCATGTTGTTTGCCTCAGTTGGGATTTTTTTTTTTCAAATTGCTTCGTAAAGGAAGTAATATGATTTAATGCTATTAAATATAGATGAAGATGAACTGTGGAATTGAGGTTGTTTTATCACATATTTTTTAATAAGTGAAAATAAATTCTACATGTCATGTATAATACTACTATTTTTCTTCCACTCTGAAGAAAATATTGCCCTGTTCATAGGTGTATTTATCCCATACTCAAATGCCTCAGCCCTTCTCATTTTGAGATTGATTGCTTGTGCTTCTCAGGTTTTTCAGAGACACTCCCAACCTGTTTCAGCAACCTCTCTTGCTTCCTACTTCATAGCTGGATATTCTTTCATCCATAACTTGTATTTCAAAGCTGCCCTAACATTTCTTTTTGTTGCTTTGCTGAATTCATGTTAGGTAGAAGTGTGCCCTATGGAAAATAATTAACTGTTACCAGATATATCGTTCATCTTAAGCTTTTAAAGGAAGAGTTCTGAGAGGATTTCCACTGATTTATTTCCAACTAACTCAATTTATGATTGACTCTTTCTAGATCAGACATTACAAATGGACAAACTACAGGCCAAGTATGGCACATGGATAGATTTTATTTGGTCTTGAAGATGTTTTTAAGCCTTTGAATTAATTGCCAATATTTTACAGTTGGGAGATTTCACATAAAAATCCAGATTACTAGCTTGCTTGCTTTCTTTTTTCCCCCCGGCTTTCTTGAAATATTAGAATTATCTGGCAACACTGGGCCTGCATTCCCATGTGGGCACTGGTTGGTTAGGGATGAAGGTTTTAGAATATGAGCTCTCCATTTATTTACAGGTCTCTACTCTATTTCATCCCCATTCGTATTTCTCCTTGTCCCAGTAGACTTTGTAATTGGTCCGTGCCCCAGACCAGTGCTTCTCAAATTTTAATTTACATGTGAATCACCTGGGGACCTGTCAAAATCCAAATATTGATTCAGTGATGGGTGGGGCCCGATTGTGCATTTCTTTTTTTTTTTTTTTATTATACTTTAAGTTCTAGGGTACATGTGCACAACATGCAGGTTTGTTACATATGTATACATGTGCCATGTTGGTGTGCTGCACCCATTAACTTGTCATTTACATTGGGTATATCTCCTAATGCTATCCCTCCCCCGTCCCTCTGAGAGATTTTGTCACCACCAGGCCTGCCTTAGGAGAGCTCCTGAAGGAAGCACTAAACACGGAAAGGAAGAACCAGTACCAGCCACTGCAAAAAGATGCCAAATTCTAAAGACCATTGATGCTAGGAAGAAACTGCATCAACTAGTGAGCAAAATAACCAGCCAACACCATAATGACAGGATCAAATTCACACATAACAATATTAACCTTAAATGTAAATGGGCTAAATGCTCCAATTAAAAGACACAGACTGGCAAATTGGATGAAGAGTCAAGACCCATCAGTGTGCTGTATTCAGGAGACCCATCTCATGTGCAGAGACACACATAGGCTCAAAATAAAGAGATGGAGGAAGATCTACCAAGCAAATGGAAAACAACAACAAAAAAAGCAGGGGTTGCAATCCTAGTCTCTGATAAAACACAGTTTAAACCAGCGAAGATCAAAAGAGACAAAGAAGGCCATTACATAATGGTAAAGGGATCAATTCAACAAGAAGAGCTAACTATCCTAAATATATATATGCACCCAATGCAGGAGCACCCAGATTCATAAAGCAAGTCCTTAGAGACCTACAAAGAGACTTAGACTCCCACACAATAATAATGGAAGACTTTAACACCCGACTGTCAACATTAGACAGATCAACGAGACAGAAAGTTAACAAGGATATCCAGGAATTGAACTCAGCTCTGCACCAAGCAGACCTAATAGACATCTACAGAACTCTCCACCCCAAATCAACAGAATATACATTCTTCTCAGCACTGCATCGCACTTATTCCGAAATTGACCACATAGTTGGAAGTAAAGCACTCCTCAGCAAATGTAAAAGAATAGAAATTATAACAAACTGTCTCTCAGACCACAGTGCAATCAAACTAGAACTCAGGATTAAGAAACTCACTCAAAACCGCTCAACTACATGGAAACTGAATAACCTGCTCCTGAATGGCTACAGGGTACATAACGAAATGAAAGCAGAAATAAAATTGTTCTTTGAAACCAATGGGAACAAAGACACAACATACCAGAATCTCTGGGACACATTTACAGCAGTGTGTAGAGGGAAATTTATAGCACTAAATGCCCACAAGAGAAAGCAGGAAAGATCTAAAATTGACACCGATTGTGCATTTCTAACAGACTCCTAGTGATGTCAATGTTGCCATTCCAGGGCAGTATTTTGAGTAGTAAGGTTCTAGACCAGTGGTTCTTCATGTATGATTCTTAACCAAAAGCATTAGCAACTACGGAATCAAGCAATCTGTTTTATGAAACCCTGATGGTGACTCTGATACACACTCATATTTGAGAACCACCATCCTAGTCTATCTCGGGTAGGAATATTATTTTTAAAATCACCTTCTAAGTCTGATGTTTTAAACCCTGGCTGAATGTTAGACATTATTTGAAGAATTTTCAAAAAAAACTGATGCTTGAGCTGCACTCCTAGAGCCTCAGAGAGAATTGATCTGGAGTGGGGCCCAGGCATCAGTATTTCTAAAAGGTTCTCAATTTATTCTAAGGTACAGCACAGCTGAGAACCATGCTCAGTAAAGAGACTTTCTTGGCACATTACCTGAATGTTCAATAGCTCTCTTGTCAGAAAAAATTTATAACTGTAACACTTCTAACTGAAGTCCATTTGTTTTTTGCTACATCCTCTGCAAAGAAAAAAGTAGCTGATTTCCCATCATGTTCTTAATGATTACTAGGTCCTTTGATCAAAAATGGTGTTTCATAAGTCATCTCTTTACCAGTGTATTTGTTATTTTGAAAGCCTGTTTCACTATCTCCTTGCAGAATGCATTCTATTTTTGTGCTTTATGGATTAAGAAACATTTCTTGCTAATTCTGTTGACACAACCTAATGGATTAAGTTGTGCACTGCACAACTCTAGAAGGCTGCCATTCACATTTGTTGCCATCATAGATTTGTGCATTTATTAAGACTGTTTTCTGGTTGATGGTATTACAGTGCCTTGCCTAAGAGGTGGCTTTTTCTAAATTGTGTAATGGCTTCATTTGGGCTAGCAATAAGGCTCTATTTAGTTTAACAAACAAAACCACTATAAATTCATGATGAAACAAATTTGCTTCAACTGAAAAACATACTATGTAACAATTGTTTGATAAATAAGCATTGGTTTTATTTAGTATCAGTGTTAAGCAGTTAATAAACTTTAGCTAATCTATTGGTAAAGTTATGGTAGTAGTATTCTGGAAAAATTATTTGAAGGTTAAATATTAATACCTAATTCATTTGACTATTTTAGAACTATTTTTCAAAGTTGTGTCCATTATGTATTATGTTCTGAATTATGACATTAAGAATTACAACTTACTATCTCTAAAGTGTCTTAGAGTATGTAAAATGCTATTACAGGTTAGCCCAATGATTTGAACTACAGCATTACAGAAAGCAATTTAGGAAAAAAAAATGAAAGAAAGAAAAGGAGACATATTATCACTAGTCATTTTGTTTGCCTTTAGAGGTAATGGAAATTTTTTATTTTTACTTTTTTTTTTTGTATGTGTGGAAGACGCAAAGGAATAACTTAAGCTAACTCTGCAAAAATAATAGATCCTTTGCCTTTGGGCTTAAAGTGTAAGTGACTGGCTTGTAATGCCACTTTACCACCTGCTGTTATATTCAGTCAGAGTGGAAATGAAACATTTGTATATTGTAGCAGTCGGTACTGTGCCATATATATTTTCTTAATTTGAAAATGTCAACAGAGCATGGTTTGCATCTTATCCAGCTTCCTCTTTTCCTCTAAGGTTTAAAATTACTAGTTCTTGTTAAGGGGTGTGTTTGTTTATGGCGGAGCACATTTTGATGTTTTTCATTGACACCAGATAATATACCATACTAAAGAATGCAGGCTTTCAGTAGCCAAAAAATTTATGTTTGAAATAGAAGTCTAACTAAATTTTTATATAAACTCATTGGCACTAAAGCAAAGAAATTTAGAGCAAGTTGACACAGAGTCTTGCCTTTTATACTACAATGCCATGACAGGGGACTGAATATTTGTGGAAATCAACACTGGTAATCCATAATAAACCTGTAAATGTTGTTTATTTAGTATTTACCTAGGTAATAGCAGAAGTGCATGTGATCTGATTTTTGAATTTTTTTTTCTGGCATTGTGTACACACTGCCTCTACTATTTTTTTCCTTCAAAAAGCTTTTTAAAACAAAAGACTTTAGTTCAAACTGCATTTTTAGTAATAGAAAGATAGATGGCTTAGGCATGCTCTTTTCAGTGTCTCATAGCTCTGGGTGCAAATCCCTACTATTTTTGATTTATTGTAGGTCCTTTGAGCCCCTTTTCCATTAACATAAAAATACAACAGAATGCAGCATAGAGTTCAGATTGCAAATATGGACTCTGAAGCTAGGCAGCCCAGGATTTAACTATTGGAAAGGATTTAAAGACAGTCATGGTGTTATGGGAAGGAACTTTTGTTATTACTTTTCCTTTACTAGCAATAAATGGAATTTTTGAAGTTAACATTACAAAAACATACTTTGTTCTATTCTGTAATATAAAAATATTACCTCCTTTTTCTCCACTTATTTTCCCTCTCCTTCCTCACTTTTCTCCTTCTAGTTTCCTGGATTCACAATCTTGGTTAATGGAATACAGTGATTCCATTCATTTCCCCATTCATTCAGTTGGGTAGTATGGTCTATGGTTCTTTGTTGAGTTTCTCATCTGAATTTAATATTTAGTTAATTACCAAGTCCTGCCTGTTTCCACCTCTGAAATCCCTCTGGGTATATCTCCAAAGAGTACAAAATATCAGTCAGATAGGAGGAATAAGTTCAAGTTGTACAACATGGTGACTATGGTTAATAGCAATGTACTATATTCAGATATACCTCTGAAATGCCTCTATATTTTACATAGGATTCTATTATCTCTTACTTAGACTACTACAATATCTGCTTCTATTCTCCTCCCATCTAAAGCAGTGATTTTCAACCTTCATTTCACTTTTGGGCCATTAGACAAATGAAGAAGCCTAGGTCCTACCTTAGAAAAATTAAGAATTGGTGGAAGTGAACACCAGGCATTAATTTTTACAATTTATTAATTAACCATTATAATTGATAAATAAAAATTGTATATCCTTAACAGGTACAACATGATGTTTTGAAATATGCATACATCGTGGAATGGCTAAGTCAAGCTAATTAACACATGCTTTACCTACCTCACATACTTATTACTCTCTTACCAATTGTCAAGAATATAGTACATTGCTATTAACCATAGCCACCATGTTGTACAACTTGAACTTATTCCTCCTATCTGATGGAAATTTTGTACTCCCTTTGGAGATATACCCATAAGAGGAACTGCTGGATCGTATGATAATTCTATTTTTAGTTTATTTAGGAACTTCTACACTGGTTTTCATAATGGCTGTAATAATTTACATTCCCATCAAGGGAATGTGTGCAAGGATTTCCTTTTCTTCTCATCCTCTCCAGCACTTAGTATCTTTTGTTTTTTCTGTAGTAGCCATTCTAACAGGCGTGAGATGATAACTCATTGTGGTTCTCATTTGTATTTCCCTGATAATTAGTGATGTTGACTTTTTTTCATATACTTCTTGGCCATTTGTATGTCTTCTTTGGAGAACTGTCTATTGCAGTGGTTTGCTCATTTCAAAATCAAATTATTTGTTTTCACTATTGAGTTGTTTGACTTTCTTATATTAACCCTTTATCAGGTATATAGTTTGCAAATATTTTCTCCCATTCTTTACTTTGTTGATTGTTTCCTTTGCTGCATAGAAGTATTTTAGTTTGATATAATCTGATTTGTTTATTTTTGCTTTTTGTTGCCTGTGCTTTTGAGGTTGTATCCAAAAAAAATTATTGCCCAAAGCAGTACCATTGAGCTTTTCTCCTCTGTTTTCTTCTAGTGGTTTTATAGTTTCAGTTCTTATGTTTATATCTTTAACCCATTTTGCATTGACTTGTGTATATGGTCTAATTTCATTATTCTGCATGTGGATATTTAGCTTTTCCAGCACCATTTATTGAAGGTCTCTTCAATAAATGTCCTTTCTCTATTGTGTGTTCTTGGCACATTTGCCAAAAGTCAACTGACCAAAAATGCAAGGATTTATTTCTGGGCTCCCTATTTTGTTCTGTTGGTCTATGTGTCTGTTTTTATGCCAGCACTGTGGTGTTTTTATTTCTATGGCTTTGTAGTACGTTTTCAATTAAGGCAGTGTGATGCCTCTGGCTTTGTTTTTTGTTTTTGTTGTTGTTCAAAATTGGTTTGGATATTTGGGCTCTTCTGTGGTTTTGTATAAATTTTAGGCATTTTTTTTCCTGTTTCTGCAAAAAAATGTCATTTGACAGGAATTACATTGAATATGTAGATTGCTTTGGGTAATTTATCAATATTTTAACAATATTCTTTCAATACATGAATACTGATATCTTTCCATTTATTTGTGTCTTTTTCTTTTCTTTTTTCTTTCTTTTTGTTTGTTTTGTTTTGTTTTTCGAGATGGCATCTTGCTCTGTTGGCCAAGCTGGAACACAGTTGTGCAATCTTGGCTTACTGAAACCTCTGACTTCTGGGTTCAAGTAATTCTCCTGCCTCAGCCTCCCAAGTAGCTGGGACTACAGGCCTGTGCCAGCATGCCCAGCTAATTTTTGTATTTTTAGTAGAGACAGTGTTTCACCATGTCAGCCAGGCTGGTCTCAAACTCCTGGCCTCAAGTGATCTGCCCGCATTGGCCTCCCAAAGTGCTGGGATTACAGGCGCGATTTCTGTTTCTTTTGTCAGTGTTTTATAGTTTTCATCATACAGGTATTCTGCCTTATTGGTTATATTTATTCCTGAGTTTTTTTTTTTGTAGATACTGTAAACAGGATAGTTTATTTGATTCTTTTGATAGTTTCTTGTTAGTATATAGAAACACTACTGATTTCTGTATATTAATTTTGTATCCTGCAACTTTACTGAATTCATTTATTAGCTCCAGTAGTTTTTTTGGTGGGGTCTTCAAGGTTTTCAATATGTAAGATTGTGTCATTGGCAAATAAGAACGGTTGAAATTCTTTTCTCATTTGGATGATTTTTATTTCTTCTCTTGCCTAATTGCTCTAGCTAGGGCTTCCAGGACTATGTTTACTGGAAGTGACAAGTGTGGGCATCCTTGTCTTGTTCTGGATTTCAGAGGAAAGGCTTTTAAATTATTGCTGTTGAGTATAATGTTAGCTATGGGTTTTTCATATATGGATAATATAGTTTGGATGTGAGTCCCTGCCCAAATCTCATGTCAAAATCTAATTCCCACTGTTGAAGATGGGGCCTGATGGGAGGTGATTAGATCATGGGGGTGGACTTCTCATGGATGATTTAGTACCATCCTCTTGATACTGTTCTCACAATAGTGAGTTCCCATGAGATCTGGTCATTTAAAATCATGTGCCCCCTCCCCCTTTACTCTCTTGCTCCTTCTCTGGCCATGTACATGCCTACTCCCCCTTTGCCATGATTGTAATTTTCCTGAAGCTTCCCTAGAAGCCAAGCAGAGGTCAGCATCATGATTCCTGTACAGCCTGTGAAACCATGAGGCAATTAAACTTATTTTCTTCATAAATTACCCCATCTTGAATATTTCTTTATAGCAATGTGAGAACAGCCTAACACAGATCATTGGTACTAAGCAGTGGGGCATTGCTATAGAGATACAGACAAATATGGAAACAGCTTTTGAACTGAGTAGTGGGCAGAGATTTGAAGAGTTTGGAGGCTCAGAAGAAGACAGGAAGATGAAGGAAAGTATGGAATTTTTAAGAGACTGGGTAAATAGTTGTGACTAAAATGCTGATAGTGATAGGAACAGTAAAATCCAGGCTGACAAGGTCTCAGATGGAAATGACAGACTTATTGGGAGCTGGAACAAAGGTCACTCATGTTTTGCCTAAGCAAAGAACTTGGTTGGATTGTGTAAATGCCCTAGGGATATGTGGAAGTTTGAACTTGAGAGTGATTACCTAGGGTATCTGGCAAAATAAATTTCTAAGCAGCAGTATTCAAGATGTGACATGGCTGCTTCTAACAGCCTAGCTCAGATGTGGGAACAAAGAAATAAGTTGGAATTTATATTTAAAAGAGAAGTAGAATGTAAATTTTGGAAAATTTGCAGCCTGGCTATGTGGAAGAAAAGAAAAGCCCATTTTCAGGAGAAAAATTCAAGCTGACTGCTGAGCAACCACTTACTAGAGAAATTTGCATAACTGAAAAGAAGGCAAGTGCTAATAGAGAAAACAATGAGGAAAAGGCCTTGAAAGTATTTTAGAGACCTAAGAAGCAGCCCCTCCCATCACAGGCCCTGAGGCCTAGGAGGACAGAATGGCTTCCTGAGCCAGGCTCAGAGCCCTGTTGCCCTGGGCAGCCTTGGGACACTGCTTCCTGCATCCCAGCTGCTCCATTTCCAGCTGTGGCTCAAAGGGGCCTGGGTACAGCTCAGACCACTGATTCAGAGGGTTAAGCCATAAGCCTTGGCAGGTACCATGTTGTGTTAAACCTGTGGGCGCACAAGTTTTCCTAAGTTGACCAGGATAAGTATTTGGGTTTCTCAGGTGATGGGCAGTGTCATAAAGCTTCCAAGAATTTATACCTTTTGTCACAGTCTCCTTTTCATTTTCAGTTTTGCACTACTACCAGATGTTTTTGAGTACATTTGTTCTGACTTAGCTGAATTTATCTACTTTTGAAGTAGTACACTTATGATTTTCAGTAGCTAAATTTCAAGGCATATATGCATGTAGAGTGAAGTTCATTGTAAGAGTAATATAAATCAATAGTGCAAAAATGCTTGTTGATAAATTTTTTTTTTTTAAAAAAAATATGTAATCAACTCTTTGTTTTTACCTTATAATGAAAATGGGATAAAATGGAGTATAATGGTTGAGGGATCTAAACATTTATAAATGTTAACTCCAATCTAATATTTTTTGCAGGAATCTTTTTAAGCTATCTATTTATTTTGTGAAGATTGTTTAAACTAATATAATTTATAAATTGATTTAAGTTGGTGCTCAGGTGCTGTCATGTGTCCTTTTCCCTTGAAAGTGAACTAATGAGAAAGGCAGTGCTATTATGACATCTATGGAACCATTAATCCCTGTTCATGGACCTTGATACATGAACAGAAGAGAATATCTTACGTTGAATACTGAAAAAGCTTAACCTATTTCTTATTGTACCAGGCAAAAATAAATATAAATAAACATTGTATTTTACTCTCCAATTTTCATGGATAGTCTTAAGCAAACTCAGGGGAAAGGACCCCATCATGGAAGACTTACTCTAAGTCTGTGATTCCCAAACTTTAATGTACATGTAAGTAGTCTGAGGATCTTGTTAAAATGCATATTCTGATTCAGTTAGTCTAGAGCAGGTTCTGAGATTCTTCAGCTCTAACAAATCCTCAGATGATGCCAGTGCTGTTGATTCATGAACCACACCTTGGAGTAACAAGGCTAGAGTATGATAGTTTTCTCCCTAAACACAGATTGTTCATGGTCCTGCACTACTTGAGTAAAAACCCATAAAGCTATACAATATCCTTCAAGATTTATTTGCTTCCATCCTAACTTGCCTCCTGCCATTTCTCTTCATGGATCTTAGGCTCCCCAGAACACTGAGAATGCTTTATGATTCATTGAACACAATATTTTACACCTTTAGTCTAAGACCCAGTAATATAGAATAAGAAGGTCAGGAAGGAGGAAGGGAGAGATGACTGTTTAATAAAGTCTCAGAGTCAATGGTGATCTCAAATTTAGAAACTTAATGTCTTTGATGTTCTCAGGCTTAATATTTCTGATATTTCCAAGTGCTAAATTTTATCAATAGATAATCAGTATAGAAAAATTTGTAAAAACTTTCTCAGGTACTCTTTGCCATTAAAAATTGTTATATGTGATCTGAAAATGCAGCATATCTTTGTAATATAATGATAACAACCAACCGGTTATTGGTACAAAAATCTGCATACTTTATACAAGTGTTTAGTAGTTGTAAACTTTAAAAATAATTTTATAATTCAAGGCTGAAGATTTTGAAAGTTTTTTTTGTAAAGGTAAATTTAGAACTTTTGGTTATTTAATGTATTTTGTAATGTTATATCTTCTGTAGAAATATTTTTTCCTGAAATATCATTATATTTATTTTTAATTGAGTGCAGAATCTTTAATGGATGGATTTATGTTTCTAGTAACAAATGGAAGTGTTGGGGATGGAAATTACATTAAGTATGAAAACTTAGTAGTCAACAACTTATTAGACCCCTTTAGGGTGGTAGAGATCAGTATGTCAGGTTTAAAACAGTCTGAGATGTTAGAAGTGTCAGAAATAAAAGTTAGAGGTATTGTATTTACTTAGCTAATTTGGAGACTTTACAAATGATTTTTTGAAAGTATTATTTGCTATTATTATTAAATTGGACCTCTTGGGACAGAACCCACAAGTATAGCTTGGTTTTAATCTTGCCGTCTGCCTGGAGTTATATAGGACTAGATACAGAGGAGTCTACTTTCAGTATGAATTTAGAATCATATACTCATAGAATTCAACGAATTTACCAAAATTTGGCTAATCTTAATCCTACATATATATTTCCTATACATATATGTGTATACTCACACACATATATTTTGATTTCTGATGTGTATATATGTAATATTATGCAGTATATACACTCATATATACTCAGTATGTATATTTATATAATAGAAATATATAAATATAATATGTAATTACACACACACACACACACACACTGAGACTCAGAGAGTTGGACATATGTTCCTTGAGTTGGTTAGCTTTCATCACATTCATTTTGGGGCATTCCCTGGTCAGGCTAGAAGGATGGAAAGGTGGCCAGGCTGTAAGGGTTCCATCCCCATCCAGGACTGGAATATTCCAAATGCTACTGCAAAACATGAGCAGACACTTTTGTGCTCTTGGACCTCTGTATTTTAATATAGCACTTCATGTTATGTGTATATTAGAGTACTGGCTTTCATTTTAATAACTATTTAAACAGATTCCAAGGACACAAATAAAATATTTGCATAGTATATTAGAAGGACAAGAAAAAACAAATAATGAGGAAGGTTATCATTTTCTTCATGGTAGTCTCCTGTTGCAAGTGTAGTGATCAGTTACATGTCGTTTTGAGCTAAAGAACCCTCATGCTCTATTAACTGTGGTGGTAGGAAAATGGCTCCTGGCAATTTTCTATTATGTCAATTCCCTGAGTATTTACATTAGGAGAAACATTTTTATGATTAGTACAAAAAAAAAATCTATTCTCAGCATTTTCCCGTTATGGGTGCAAAGTGTTTTCCTCCTTATAAAATACAATTTAGGAGTATAACTTAGTGATTCACATTAGATACTGGAGCTTGGAGAGGTAAAGGGTTCAGTTCAATCTCTGCCTCATTATTAGTTCTTTCTGTATTTCATTTCTTGATCTAATGTAAATTGAACTAGGGAATATTTGGAACACTAGTAATGGGTTTTGAAAAAAATCATTGAATAGAAGCTCTCAGAAACTCTTCTGTGAAAAAATTTGGAAAAGCCAGTTTCTTTAAACTCTCAAGAAGATATTTATAACAAAGCATTAGGTACCTTCAGTAATGAAAGACATGGTTCATAATGCCTCCCAGCTGATACATAATTCAACCTGAATGGCGCATGGCATTCATTTTTCTTCATGACATTGAATGACTTGATGGTATTTCGAACGGAAAGTCTATAGGTTTGGATATAAAAAAGATAAAGTCTTTTAGTAGTATGCAGGCCGAGGACTAAATTGATAAGGTTCTATTTTTAGTTCCCTTAAAGGCAAATTAGCTTCATCTTAGTGTTAAAATGTAGTAAAGTAACACTATGTCATCATATTTTCCATTTCTGTAATTGTGCTGTTTTTAAATTATCTGTTCTTCTTTTTTCTCTCTGCCCTCATTACGCCAAGCACTCTCAGTTGTTCCTAGGAATCTATAAAATTCACAGTGAATTTCAGTATCTCCTGTTTATACAACTAGCTCTCTGATAATCCATTCATTGTTTAGATGCCAGTTAATATTAAGTAATACTACGCACTGCAATAAGTGATTTAAAAAATTAAGCAACCTTTGGGTATCGGCATTTTTTTTTTTCCTCAGGGGCTTCAACAAGTATTTGATTTTGTTTGAAATTAATGCTATACAGTTTTAGACTAAGAACCAAACATTTGGTTCCTTTGGATTACATATTTGCATTTTTTATTGAATGTTATGTGAACTACTAGTACAGCTTATGCTAAGAGGAACTGGCCTTAAGGCACAATACATCTTTGTTTTCACTTTGCCAAGCCTACATAAATAATTTCTTTTAAAGGTAACCACTTTGTACTCAAACTGTCTAAAGTACATAAGAATTTGGAAATATGTTTTACTAACAACTGCAAATTTCAAGAGTTAGGAATGGTCATCTATAAATAGTATTGTTTTCATACTCCCTTCTACTGGAAATGTGAATCTGTCAATTAAAGAGTGTCAAAGAGCTATTCAAACCGCTAAATTGATTTCCAGCTACCTCAGACTTTGAAAACAGGAGAGACTCCTGAGTTCCATGCTGTGGGATGGGCCCACTCAGCAACTGACACTCATTAAAGGGCCGATTATGAGAACCCCTAACAGAGCATTGGTTTTACCCTCCCTTCAGGTGATGGTGCTAATATATGTGATTCGATTTGGTGTTGTATCTGTGTAAAATATTTTACAATTTATTTGGGAAATCTGCTGAAAACAATATTGAATGAGCAACTAGTATTCTTTGAAACCGTTAATTAAAATTCAACTACTTGATTATATATTGCCGGTGTTTTATAAATATACCTAAGATATTCATAGACACTGTCAACTCTTCCCTCCCCTGTGGATGGATCACTACTCTTAAATGATGCGATGTCACACTTTCCTGATTTTCTTTCCCCTTTTCATGACAGCATCTTGTCAGTATGCTTTGTGGGCCCCACCCCAGTTGCCTTCGTCCTCTGCCTGTCTCTTAAATCTCAGTGCTCCTCAGACATCTGTCTTAGCCCTCTTCTCTACTCAGCATTGGTCATGGTCTCCTCCCATCTATGTGTTGATGACTTCTTAAATCTTTTCCCCCACCCCAGCCTCTCCCCAATGCATCAGACTTCTACATTCAGCCTCTTAGTAGATATCTCTATTTGGATGTTCTAGGGATGACTCAAACTCAGCATGTCCAAAGCAGGATTTGTCAGTATGTGCTTCAGTCATATTGATCTAGTTTTTTTGATTACTGAAAGTACTGTGTTGTCTCTTCTTTGCCTATGCTACCTCCTTAACCTGAAATACACATCCCCTCTGGCTACCCACTATTGACTCAACAGATCCCATAATTGGCATTCTCTAAGGAAGCTTTTTCTCATTCTTATGTCAATATTAGAGACTTCTTTTACAGAATAATGGTAATAATTATAAAGGTAATGATGATGATGATAATAACTGTATTAGTTCCCTATTGATGCGATAATAAATTAGCACTTAATTAGTGGCTTAACACAACACAAATTTATTATCTTACAATTATGTAGGCTGAAAGTCTGACACTACTCTCACTGGAGGCTTTAGGGGAAAATCACTACATTTTCTGAACTATTCCAGTTTTTAGAGACTGCACTCCTCAGCTCATGGTCCCCTTCTATCTTCAAAGCCAGCAATGCCTGGTAGAATCTTTCTAACATTTCCTCAGTCTGACACTGACTCTCCTCCCATCTCCTGCTTTCACTTTTTAAGACACTTGTGATGATATTGGGTCCACCTATATAATCCAGGATATTCTTCCCATCTTAATTTCAGCTGATTAGCAATCTTAATTCTGTGTGCAACCTTAATTCCCCTTTGCCAAGTAACCTAATATAGTCACAGATTCCAGGAATGAGGACCTGGACATCTTTTATCCACAATAGCTAACAGTTATTAATAACTTAACACTTGCTAGGTACTGTTCTAAGCACGCCACATATATTAATTCATACAGTTGTCAAGAACTGTTAGGAGTCTAAGGTTTTACCTTATCCTACTTGTAATATCAACTAGTCAGACCACCACTGTTTCGTGAATGCTGGCAGAAGTCATGAAACTCTTGGATTAGAAATAAAAGACATTATTGTTCTAGCTACAGTAGTAGCTAGAGTATAAGCATTTTTTTTATTCTTTTAGAGACAGGGTCTCACTCTGTTGCCTAGGCTGGAGTGCAGTGACATTATAGCTCACTGCAGCCTCGACCTCCTGGGCTCAAGCAATCCTCCAACCTCAGCCTCCAAAGTAGCTAGGACTACAGGTTTGCACCACCATGCCCAGCTAATTTGTTATTTTAGCAGGAACAATGTCTGACTATGTTGCCCAGACTGGTCTTGAACTCCTGGGATCAAGTGATCCTGTTGCCTCGGCTTCTCAATGTACTGGGATTACAGGTATGAGCCACTGTGTCCTGCTGGTATCATCAATTTTTTGTGCCAGTTCCCAGAGCCCTAATTCCCAAGAGTGACACCCAGAGGTCCAGCTGATACCTGCACATGCAGTGGATTATATGATAGGTGAATATACCTGACCCTAGGGAATGTGGTTCTTTTATAAGTGATAGTATGTATGCCTTTTGCTCTGGAGAGCCTACTATCTCCGTTTTTGCTATACAAAACTGTCCTTAAAAAGAAAGTGTGGAACAAAAAGCAGTCAGTGCCTGTTCTCTTAAGATATACAGAAATGTAAGAGACCCTTGAGAATTGTGTTTCAACAATAACACTCACAGTAGTCCTGCAAAATAGTTGCAATTATATTCATCTTCATTTTACAGGTGAGGAAAATGATGGGTAGAGAGGATCAGTAATGTGCTGGGGCAGAATTGAGTTCATGTTCTTAATCCCTGCTCTATGCTGTAGCCATTATACTGTGCACTCGTTGTAGCATATGCACTGCATTGTAATTGCCATCATGTGTGTCTATAATATGTATGCTTTTTGACTTGTTTGTAACCCCCATTGGTTTTTAAGCTCCATGAAAATTTAAGGGGACTTTGTCTTTATTGTTCAGTGTTTATGTGCCCAGCCTAAATCAGTCTGGCCAGTATTAGGTAATGAGCAAATATTTTTGGAATAAATGAAAATACACTGTAAATGAAACCTTAATAGGAAGGAACCTTACATTCAACCTGTATTCTCTGAGATAACAGCAAATCTTTGTTATATAACAAGTGTTAGTCAACTTGGGCTGTCACCAGTGGATGGCAAGAAGGGGTCATTTAATGTCTTTTCTGTGTTCATACCTAGTCATGTTTCTTAAAGCAAAGACTGATTTTGTAAGTACTAGACGCACAACAAAAAATGCACAATATGATGGTGAGAATCAAAGTAGCACTAATTTTAAAAATTAAAGGGGTGAGAAACTGACAAATGTTCCCTGTGCATATGGGATCTATCCTTTGGCATAGGAAGCCTTTTTCAGGGAAAAAGGAAATCAAGCAACACATGTAAAGTGTTCTTCCATTGCAATTGACAGTAATCAGTAAATGTCGAGGAAAATTGATTGCTGAAATGAAAAAAAAATCTTTTGAATGTGTGGCAGGAGGATCAGCAAAAACACTGGCTGCCTATTATGGCCTAACGCTAATTCAGGAGAATGCTAGAAGTTCGAGAACTTGAAAGCTAAGCTTCTGAATACAAGTAGTGCTGATGAAGGTTCGGTTACAACCCACAATGTGTAGCTGAAACTAGTCTGCTTTAAATGAATGATGCCCAGATAAAAAGACCATCAGGAGAAAAATGTATTCTGCTTTAAAGCTTTGAAGGACTGACTCCTAAATTTGGTAGGAATGTATCTAAGGATAGCAAAGTTTAACTTCTTTGTCAAACAAACTGAAAAAGAGTCATTCAGTACCTAACTGGTTTATGAGTAAAAATCTTGAGAATATACCCTTGAAAGGAAGAAAAAGAATGGTAGTTCTCATTTTATAAATATTAGTTATGGGTTACTTCTATAAATTTTATCTTATTAATATTACTATTTTAAATGTAGTTTATATTTTTACTAGCCCCATATATTAATCTTCAGAGCAAGATGTTCCATTTTTTATTCTTGAACACAAATGCATATAGACAGTCTTGAGCAACAACCAGTCATGGTATAATCAAAATACAACTTTTTTTTTTTTTTTTAGCCTACTATGCCTTTAAAATTAGTGTCCCTGGATGATAATATGAGCATATCCTATAATGTTTGTTGGCTCAATCTTAAGTAGGATCTATGTTGTTTTAAATCATAATATAAAATTTCAATTTGAAAATTAAAATCTATAATAGAACATATTAACCTAAACTTCATCTTTGTTTGCAAATAAGACTCCTCCTCCTCTCTTTCCTGAGGCCTATGATGCATTCAATTCCCCAAGGTGGGGAAGAACTGGAAAGATCTCAAATAGTGATAACATTTATCATGCTTACTATGTAGGACTAAGTGCTTTACATGGTATAACTCATTTAATCTTCACAGCAACTTGCAAAGCAGGTACTGTTAATATCCCCATGTTATCAATAAGGAAGTGAAAGCTGAGAGAGGCTAAACAATTTGGATTTGGATCCCAAACCCAGTATGGACTCCACAACTTGCAGCTTTAAACATTATATCCATTGCCTTCTGCCAAGAAGATCTGAGAAGCAGAGCTGGAAAAATAACTTGGATTGTGATTGAGATGCTGCTAGAGTACAGCCTGGTGACAACATTGAAGGTGAAATTCAAAGAGTGAAGTGGGGCAGGAAACAGAAGTAAGAGTTAGGTCAGAAGCTTGCAGATTTGAGCACAAGATGGTTTTGGATTGGAAGAATCAATAGGCATAGAGCCCATCTGTGAATCGGAAGGGAATGCATCTGAGTGATACTTTGCATAGGAGTAGAGAGGTGATTTAGAAGAGCCGCAGAGCTCTTTACATGGCAGAGTGAAACCATGGAATTCATGACCAGAGCTGTTGAACCTAAGGCCCTTTCCTGGGTGGTGTTGGTAGTGGTTATACATCTGTGTGGCTTATGATTGCAGGCAAAACTAGTTGTAAGCTATATTTAGCATGACTTGCCATCAAAGGTAACTATTCATTTATTTTTCAGTTACCTTTTGAATATTAGCCATATGCTTGGTACTATGCTGGCACTGCAAATGAATAGTTAAGATTAAAACTGCCCTGTCTTGGATTGGGTTGATGTTTCGCTTAGATACTAATTTTCTTAAACTTTTCCTGGTCATTTGATCAAATGTATTCTGCCTCCAACTCTGTTATTCTTTAACATACCATGTGTAATTTTCATGATAGCCCCAATTGCAGTCTCATATTATCTATTTGTCTATTTGTGTATTATTTGGCCCCCTGCCCTACCTGCACTCCCCAACCCCTCAAACCTGGAACATGAGCTTGGACACAGCAGCATCTTTGTTAGTCTCCTTCTCTGCTGGAACAGAGTAAGGACTCAACAAACTTTATTGAGTGAGTGAATGAACGCCTAATTCAAAGAAGTACCTTATGTGTACAAGGAAAACCAGAAAGAACAAATTTATAGAATTTATTCTGTTCTGAAACCACAACGTCTAATATTAATGTATGGCACTTTAGATTTTCTGAGCAAAAATATCTTACATTCAATCAGAGACCAGTGCTGCTTTTCAGGAAAATGCCACATCCCCTGACTACACTAGGGGCTCAGCAGCAGGTCTGTTTTCTGCCTAGGCATGGAAGGATTGGCTGCTGAGGTGATGCTCCTGAATTGCTGGGATATTTATTTCTTCAGCATTAAAACTCTTGTCTTCCAGGACTTTCTATCCCTTTTCCCTCAGGATTAAGGTTGAAGTCTGGGGCATTCAGGTTCTGATCTTATTATAGACTTATGAATCTCAAATTAGCTAAATAAATGGATGACAAATCTAGAATGAACTGATAAGTTTGAGTGTGGACAACTGGAAGGCAGAAATTGGCTGGTGAAAAAATATTGCCAGGAAAAGTCAGTACTGTAGGTAGTATGGCTTAGGCAAAAGGAAAAGTATGAGAGAAAGTAGGACAATTGATAACTATCTGAGGTCACATATCAGAGAGCATCTCCTGTACTCTTCTCACACTTAGAGTGTGGAGTGTGAGCTTGATCATGTAGCAGAGAATATTTGAGCTGGAGGATACCAGACTCTTTCACACTGGAGCCAGGGCTTAGAGGAGCTCAAAGCTGGGGCAAAGCATCTTATTCTGGACTGATTATCATGACCTGTGAGATAAGAATCTGACTGTGGCAGACAGGAGAGAACTGATATTGCACACGTTTTTGTTAGTGATTATTTAATAATTTGGAATATATTAGAGTGCATTTCTAGCTTACAAGGTTATGCATCAGAAGGGTAATAAGGCAACACTTTCACTAATGCTGGAGACTGGATTTCAGTTAGTATGTACTATTGAACAGACCTCATTTAGTGATTCTTTGGACCTTTTGCAAAGTTGTGAGGTTTCTCCCTGGATGATGTTCTCAGGGCAATGGGCCATTTTATTTTATGAGGGCTGACTTTCCCTAGAGGGCAAAACAAAAAGCTGCAAGGCTTTCTTAACTTTCCTTTAGTACGTACTATTAAGCCAGATTAAAAGGGGAGAGGCTTACACAAGGAGGCCCAGCACATTGGGGGCCTATCAAATGGCAGCCTACTATAAGATGCTTAGATATTTTCATGTAGTGCTCAAAGAGAGCAGTCTGGGCATGTGGGTGGTGATGGATGATGTTAAAGTGGATGAAAACACTCAAAGAAAATAAGTAGTAGAGTAAGTGTCTTAGTCCATTTATGCTGCTATAACCAAATACCTGAGACTGGGTAATTTACAGATAATAGAAATTTATTTCTTATAATTCTGGAGGCTGAGAAGTCCAAGATGTGGCACAGGCAGGTTTGATGTCTGGTAGGGTCTGCTCTCTGCTTTCAAGATGACTCTTTGTTGCTGCATTCTCCAGAGGGGATGAATGTTGTATCTTCACATGGCAGAAGAGACCCACAGAGATTACATTTCAACATGAATTTTGGAGGGGACACATTTAAACCATAGCAGTTGGTAAAACAAAACAACACAGAAGCCACAGATGTAAATCCTGGAAACTTTGATTTTCAAAAGTCAGAAAGTGGCAAGAAAATGAAAAACAAAGCAAAACAAAACAAGAAGAAGGGCTAATCTGAGAAGTGGAGGAAAAACATGGATATTCTGTTATTATAGACACTAGCCTACCATATGATAATTGTCAGCAATGCCAAAAAAATGATGAATTCTGGGAAGTGTCCATGAGAGTTGTGAATTTAGTTATTCAGAGCTGTTTCAGGATAGTGTTAAGAATAGAAGGCAAATTATAGTGCATTGAGGGTGAGTAGGAGGCAAACAAGTAGAGCAAGTCAGATTTTTGTTAATTTATGTTATCACATTCACTAGTATTATATGAATTATTTCATATCTGTCTATAGTTTTTTGTACTATACTATTTAATTGGAAGCAGACTACTATGCATAATTTTATCAAGCATTTTCTTTGAATTTCCAAGTAAATTAGATTCTGAAACATTTGAATTTTCTTCTGTTTTCAAGGCATATGAAGGAGTTATGGGTATACATTTTAATGGGTATAGTCTCATAACAAATTTCTTTTGCAAAAATTAAAATAATTTAATTCATTGTGAATTAATGTTATCTGCCTTAAGTAAACAAAAGAATATTTTTGTTACTGAGCTTGCTTTTTTTTTTATTAGCTTCATTCAGGTACAGTAATGTACAGTAAGCTGTCCATATTTAAAGTATGCAATTTGGTGCCTTAACACATGTATACACACAGGAAATTATCACCATAATGAACATATTCATCACTCCCAAAAGTTTCCCATCGCTATCTTCTAACTCCTCCCATCTTTGTCCCCAGGCAACCTCTGATGTGCTTTCTGACTCTATAGATTAGTTTGCATTTTCTGGAATTTTACATAAATGGCATGAATCATAGAGTAGATATAGCTTTCTTCTTTTTTTACTCCATATAACTGTTTTGAGATTCAACCATGTTGTGGACTGTAACCATAGTTCATTTCTTTTTATTGCTGAGTAGTATTTTGTTGCATGGATATACCATACTTTATTCACCTATTGATGGACATTTGAGTTGTTCCTAGTTTTTAGCTACTGGAAATAGGCTTTTATGAATATTTGTGTACAAATGTTTGTGTAGATATATGCTTGATATAGGTGCTCTTAAATTATAAACCTATCATATAAGATTCCTTAAGTTGTGAAGACATAGAACAGAGCCACAATTAAAAATACTTCTCCATAGTTGTTTCAACAAAATCTAAGTTGCTTCAATACACGGTTATAAGGTTAGTAGCATACAATGTTTTCTTTATTTTTTCCCTACTCTGCCGTTTATAATCATGGTTCCTCATATTTATTATAAAACCTGTGTGTATATAAGAAGCTGTCCTCTACTACTGATCTGTTTTACTCTGTTCTTTAATGATTTTAATTTGGCTCTGGCTCCATTTGCTGAAGAGTCCTTGTTTGGTTGATCTGTAATCTTGTTACCCAGGCCTGACTTTTGTGACCTCATACCTTTCGATACCAGTATGTAACCAGCTGCCTGCTTAGGTCACCAGTGCCTGATATCTTTATCACCGGCCTCCAATTGTTTCCACACCATATCTGCTTATGCTGTTAGTCAGGCTTTTGCTCTCTGACGACTGCCCCCAAGTCTGCCTTCCTCTTTATTCCAAACTCCTAGACTGCACCTGGTTCATATGTATAGAGTCTTCTTCCTGTGCTATTTGAGCCAATCCAAATCCCAATGTGTGGCTTGATATGCTAGCTTAGCCTTGACGACCGACTACTCTTGGCTTCTGGAGGACTACAGCTTATGGAATTGCCTCTACTTTGTCACAGGCTTGGGTCAGAAGGCTTGTTCATTAGTCACATGTTGCTACAAGTAAGTGACACCAGGCCTGCTACTGTTGTTGCCATCTACCGGTGACAAAGTTGACACACTGTGGTCCTGTTATCTGGTTTGTTCATATTTAGACAAGGTGTTAAGGTAAAATCTTATATAAAAGAATATCTATTGGTTATGAACTTACAATTCATACCAGTTCTCTGATCTATGTTCCTCCTCTTTATGTATTTCAGCCACATCAACCTTCTTTGTCAAGCATATTTCTCTCATTTTCACCTTAGGGCCTTTGCATTTGTTGTCGTCTCTTAGAATGCACTTCTGATTTCAAACAAGCTAGCCTCTACCATTATTCACATCTCAGATGAAATGTGACTACCTTAGAGAGGGCTGCCTTGACCACACCACACCCACCCCATCAATCAATCACTATCTTACTCTGTTACATTTTCTTTGTAGTTTTTATCATTTACTAATTTTCTCATTCATTTATTACTTGTTAATTGACGTCCTGCACACGCTCACATATGCATGTAAGCACCATGACGATAGAGAGCAAGGAGCTTGCAGAACAAGGCAAAACTGCGTCTATATTGAGCAAAGGAGATGCTCAATGAGTATTTGTTGTATATATGAATGCATAGATTACCTGTTTCTGCCCGTTGATATCCTATTTACCTTTTTTTATTATTATACTTTAAGTTTTAGGGTACATGTGCACAACGTGCAGGTTTGTTACATATGTATACATGTGCCATGTTGGTGTGCTGCACACATTAACTTGTCATTTAACATTAGGTATATCTCCTAATGCTATCCCTCCCCACTCCCCCCACCCCACAACAGGCCCTGGTATACGATGTTCCCCTTCCTGGGTCCATGTGTTCTCATTGTTCAATTCCCTATTTACCTTTTGAAGTCCAACTTAAGTACCATCTCTTTGAAAACCTCCCCAATCAGATTTGTTTTTTCTCTCTCTTAGCACTCTTAATTCTTCAACTATTTGCTCATATTTCCCTTTTTTTCGTGTTATAGCTGTTATGCACTTATGCTGAGTCTAAAATGTAGCGGAAGATGGGGTCATATTTGACTTATTTTAATATGTATTTCAGACTTAAGACCACAACCAGCCAGGCGCGATGGCTCAGGCCTGTAATCCTAGCACTTTGGGAGGCCGAGGTGGGTGGATCACGAGGTCAGGAGTTCAAGACCAGCCTGGACAATATGGTGAAACCCCATCTCTACTAAAAATACAAAAATTAGCTGGGCATGGTGGCGCGTGCCTATAATCCCAGCTACTTGGGAGGCTGAGGCAACAGAATCGCTTGAACCCGGGAGGCGGAGGTTGCAGTGAGCCGAAATCGCACCACTGCACTCTGGCCTGGGCGACAGAGCGAGACTCCATCTCAAACAAACAAAAACAACAACAAATACCCACAACCAATGCTGAGAAGATATTTTTTAAAGTCAGGAATAAAGAAAAATCAACCTTATTATAAGACTGTTGACTATTTTATTCTTTCTCTTATTTTGAAATATTTAAAGCATATGGGAAAGAATCAGTAATATTATAATCAGTACCCATACCACTAACAGTGAAATATTATTATTAAAAACATCACTATTTAATTCACTGTGTGACTGTCTTCCATCCTTTTCCCCTCCATTCTTCCATGAAGCAATCATGATCCTGACTTTAATGTTTATCATTGCTATATGTGTGTGTTTGTGTGTGCATCTTGCCATTACTGTCTCTATGCACGTGTTCATGTATAAGTAACCATCTACAACACATGGTGTTATTCTACTTGTTTTTAAATAGTAGATGTTATTATAGGGTCATTTTGCTCTTCACTTATTTCCTCGACATTGTCTTTCTCAGATTGTCCATGTTGATGTATGCAGTGTTAGAATCTAGTGGTGAGATCAATTGTTTTGATTGCTGTGTAATATTCCTTTATATACGTATTTCTGTTTCTTTGTCCTTTGTTTAAAAGCTCTTAATTTTCTCTTTTCACCTGTACAAACAATACCATAGCGAACATTCTTGTACAATTTTCTGTTGCATCGTAGGGAGTTAACCCAGGGTTATATCAAGAAGTAGAACTTCTGGGTCAGAGACTGTAAACACTATGCTTGGCATTATGATTAAAAGCACAGGTGCTGGAACCAGGCTGCTGGGTGCAAATTTCTACCCTGCCACTTACTGACTTTCCCAGGAAGCAAGGAGCGCTAGCTATTTTAAATCTGTTTTCATGAGCATGTGTGCCCTACCTCAATCCCTGGCATTAAGTAGTCAGCGTGGCTTAGGTCCTTTTGGCTTTGGAAGGATCTGCCAGGGCCAATTCCCAGCCGCCGCTGCCTGTTGCTGGAGCCAGTGCCCAGCAGGCCTGTGGCTTCACATGCAATCACCACTTTGCATTTCTGTACCATTTCTGGTCCAGGGAGAGGTTTATTTTTAAGCCTGGAGATGTTTTTTAGTTTTCCCTTTTAATATTTGATTTATCATCACTATGTCTCTGGAGCAGAGGGAGTACATCGAAGCATGAACTCTTTGTGTCACCATAACCAGAAGTTGATAACACCTCTATGACCTTTTAAAATAAGCACAGATCTTAGAGTCATCTAATCATAGATATTTGGAGCTGGAAGGCATTTTAGAGATAATTAAGGCTAATGACCTTATTTCATAGGTGAGGGAATTGTGGTCTTAAGAAATTAAGTGATTTACTGATGTCGCATAGCCAGTTGGTGACAGAGCCAGACCAGAGCCTGTGGGTCCCCTCAATAATATTTTTTTCCATTATATCCACTATCAGAGCTTTCCCTGTAAGATATATTTCATGTAACATATTTCTTTTAACATAACTGAAAAAATACACTAGAATTTAAGCAATTAGAAAACATCACATTTTAAAACAGATATAAAATGTTTTCTCTTATACAATATTGAGGTAAATGTAAGAATATAGTATTTACTGCATTGAGTCAAATATATTTTCATTAGAAGGCACAACGCCTTTGCCTCTGTAGGTTCCTGCTGCATGTGGTTTCCTTGACTTATGAAATTTATTAGGATGGGCCCATCAATAATGGCACTGATACTTCCAGCTACCTATAGCCCTGGGCTTGAAAATGAACTGTGATGAATGGATATGACCAGCATTTGCAGTGATAGCCTATATTTCTGCTGTCATGTAAAAATGGCAAGTAGTTTAATTTGCTAAAAAAATCACTAAGTAAAATCAAGTATTCCTTATAATTAGGATTTCTGGACACTTTTTAGGATATAAATTCAGAATCTGGTGTCTTTGTTAAAGCCTTTGGAACTGTTTTATTTTATTTCTAGATCTTTTAGCTGTGCCTAAGCATCCGTATGCTGCTATGGAGAACTGGGGACTAAGTATTTTTGTGGAACAAAGAATACTGCTGGATCCCAGTGTTTCATCTATTTCTTATTTGCTGGATGTCACCATGGTCATTGTTCATGAGATATGTCACCAGGTATGAGAAAAAGAATCAGGTGTAAGTATAATGTGAAAGCTACTGAGAATGATTTTGAATACCTACATTAAGAGCTAAATTATTATCCTCCCAAAGAAGTTTTAATTTTATATGGAGCACTGTGTAGTTCTTTCTGGAAGATATGTCATTTTTCTGCAATCATAGAATAAACAAAAACAAACACACTGATCATATTGAGTAAGTAACTGTCATTCCATTTAGTTGAAGAGTGAGATGGCACTGCCACCCAGCAGCCTCTTTGGAGCCCCTATCTGGTCAGTTATCAACCTTGCTTTATTTTCTTGTGATTATTAGTGTGTATATATGGTAAGTGCAGTGATGGCAATGATTTATTGCATCGCTGCAAGATGCAGCTGAGTTTTGTGTATGTGTCAAAATTTGCTTTGACTGAAATCAATTTGTTATTCCCCTTTTCCCACCACATAGACACTTAGGAAGTCTTTCACTAACTCAGCCATAGACTCTTTGTTCTCAAATGATTGATATTTTTTGTCTTGGCATGTTTAGAAATTCATATGTAAATTTGCCAACTTTGTAGTGAAGCTAAGATAAAATTAATTTCATTTTGATTTTATGCATTTTCTCACAATGAATGGAAGGTATTAGATTTCGCAGTGCTTATGTGAATCTTAATTTTAGTGGAAAAAAATCACTGAAAATAGACGTCCATGCCAATAGAAAGTGATACCTGTCCTGGTTACCAGTATTTATGGAGCTTTAAACTTATAACACCAGATATCTCATTGTGATACAGTGTGATTTCAGTAAATTATAAAACCCACACCTTGTTAGAAGCTGAAAAAACTAAGGAAAGAGTGATGTGAAAAATGCCGTCAGTGAAAGAAGGTAAACAGTTAAATGCTGATAAATGAATACTGACTTAATGATGAAGTGATCCGGGTCAGACGACCGTTTATGTAAATGTCAATTTTTTTTTTTTTTTTTTTTTTTTTGGGACTGAGTCTCACTCTGTCACCCAGGCTGGAGTGCAGTGGTGCAATCTTGGCTCACTGCAGTCTTCGCCTCCCAGGTTCAAGTGATTCTCCTGCCTCAGCTTCCCAAGTAGCTGGGACTACAGGTGCCCACACCATGCCCAGCTAATTTTTTATATTTTTAGTAGAGACGGGGTTTCACCGTCTTGGCTAGGCTGGTCTCGAACTTCCTGACCTCAGGTGATCCACCCCCAAAGTGCTGGGATTACAGGCATGAGCCACCGTGCCTGGCCCCTAAATGTCAGTTTTTTGCACCGAACCTGTAAGATATTTGATGTTTGTATCTGCCTTGTTGACCAGATCTCTGAGGTGTGTTCCTCATCTCAGGCTTAAGGGGGATCCTTTGCAGAGATGACTGGGGCTCCTAGTCTGTACTAAAGAGGATGGTTTTCACCGAATATCATGTAATTATTTGAGACAAAAGCAGTTTCCTTTTTGAATGCTCCTATAAATGACAAGTTAGATATATAGTTCTGTTGAAGTGAAAGCGCACCGATAATGTGTAATTGTTCGGAGAACTGGATTTCATTTGTTTCATATTCTAAGTTACTTTCTTGTTATAGCTTAGTATTTGTAGGCCACTTACTATGGAATAATGAACCAGAAGCTAGGAGAAACACTTAAAATAATTTCCGTTGTCATTAACCAATTAATTTCTATGTTACCTTTCCTTCCCACCTATTTGTTGTCACAATTCTGAAGATAGGATTTCAAGTTAAAGGAGAAACATGCATTTTTTATTTAAAAAATTATTAAAAGTTAAACATTTACTTTGTGGTCCTCAACATACTGAGAGCTGTTTTTATTTGTATTTCAGTGAGAGATCCTCTTGAAGAACAGATACTTTACTGTTACTATTGAAACTGTCAGCCAAGCTTGTTAATGTGGCTCCTAAAGCCGTACATGATCTGGTACTTGTCTGCCTTTCTGGACTCTTTCACGCTTTCCTCCTCCTGGTCCACTATGTTCCAGCCGCACAGGTCTTTCTTCTGTTGCTTAAATAGCTCATTCCCACTTAGAGTCTTCACATTAAGGGTTAATTACATCTCCCTGGAATTCTCCTTCCCAAGAATTTCTCATGGCTGGCTGTCCCTTATCATGGAAGTCTGAGCTCAAATGTCACTTGCTTAGAGAGAATGTTTTTGCTTTTACAATGTAAAGCAGTTCCTCCCTCATTCCTGTAGCAGTTTGTTAGGATCTGAAATTGCGTTGTTCATTTGCTTATTTATTTTTTTATCGTCTACCTCCCCTCATCCCCCCTACCTCTACAATAAAATGTCAGCTGCATGAGGAGGAACATTATCTAACTTTTCTTCACTGAATCTCGTCTTTAGGCTAGCTCCTGGCATATAATGTATTTTTTGCTTTTTAATAAGAAAAGAATTCCTTTAACGTTTACCTGAACTAAGCAAGTTTCAGAATAATACATCATGATCTAATCAAAACACCTGTTAAAATTACATTATTTTTCATGAAGGCATCTTAGAGAATTTTTTTTTGGTTTAAATCCTTATTATAATAGAATCATGGAGAGTCAAGGGTGAGGGACCTCAAAAACCCTTAGTTTTATCAATCAGCAAATATCTTCTCTGAATAGCCTCTGCCACTAGAGGGTGATGCTTACATACCTCCTGTGATGAACTGCTCACTACCTTTCAAGGCAGTATTTTCCCATCTTTGGCCATCTCAGTCTGTTAGAGGGTTTTCTGCGTTTTCAGCAGACATTTACCCATGCTAATTTCCATTCATTAGTCCTGGTTTGTCCCTTGTAGGGTCACAAGAAACAAGCCTTTCCTAATCTACATAATAGGTCTTCAAATATTTGAAGACAGCTCTCATCAGTTTTTCTCTCCTGAGCCCTTTCTTCTCCAAGTCAAATATTCTTTTGTGTTCATTGATTATTCTTTTTTGTTCTTCTCTGAAAGCATGTATAAAAAATCTAGTGTCACCCAAGTACTCAAATAAATCAATACAGTTTTGCCACAACACATTTTAAGATCACAAAATCAATTGGGGAATGAATTCCAGTTATAATAATCATAGTTTAATACATGTAATTTTAGATAAAATAGTTTGGGGATAGATTTTATTTTATTCGATGACCATTAATTTTGTTACTGCAGTGGTTTGGTGACCTTGTGACGCCTGTGTGGTGGGAAGACGTGTGGCTGAAGGAAGGGTTTGCTCACTACTTTGAATTTGTTGGTACAGACTACCTCTATCCTGGCTGGAACATGGTAAGTGCACTTGAATTATTTGAAACTTTTAGTAAAAGGCCGATCTAGTGTTACATTAGGCTTATACCATCCTTAGAGATGACTAAAAATACCAACTGATGCATGAAAATGTATCAATAAAGTGTAACCAAAAATTGAAATGTTAGTATTCTTAAAGAGTCATCTTTTACTTATTAGGAACTATATAATCTGATTTGCTATTCATTTGCTTCAAAATGCCACAATTTACCTAAACAGAAATATTTTCAATTGTAGTATTTTATAGTAAAGGCAAATTGTCCTTTAAAATAAAGAAGTCAAGAGTAATTAATAATATTTTTATACAGAATATATCAAACAGAAAAATGAGGACTTGACATCTCATTCATGAGATAAAACACAAAAAATACCTAAAAGATACGATGTATTATTGTTGTAGATATATGTATTTTAGGATTAAATGACTTAATAAGAGGTCATTAATTTTATATATGAAGTTATTCATATTATACCTATACTTTAGGAATGTCAGAACTTGAACAAAGGTTTTTGTGCCTTAAGCTGTGCTGTTATAGGGCATCCTATAAGAAAAAGTAGAGGGAGGGTGTAGTTTTGCTATATGTCTTTTTATATCAGTTTTTCATTTTATATAAGCTTTCACTGATCAATATGTGACAGTGTGATTATTAAATAGAACCAGGGGTATATATATGTTGTTCTGAAATTCAAATTTAAATTTATTTTAAGTGGTACTATTAAATTAAGTAAAAATTGCAATGTACCAATACTTATCAACTTCCAAAAGCTCAACTTTTATTTGTGACATAGCGTAGGCGATTATATATATATACACACACACATATATATATACACACACACATACATATATATACGTACATATATATACACATACATATATGTATATATCCTTTTAAAGCACTTTATTGAGGCAAGATTGACATACAAAATGCTGTACATATTTAATGTATGCAACTTGATGAGTTTGGAGATAAGTGTACATTCATAAAACAAATGGTCACCACAGTCTATGCCATAAACATATTCATCACCTCCAAAATTTTCTTCCTATCTTCTTTACTTATTGTTATTTGGTGATAAGAACACAACATAAGATCTGCCCTTCAAGAAGTTTTCAGGTGTGTGATGCAGAATTATTGAATATACACATTGTGCTCTATAGTAGATCTCTAGGACTTATTCATCTTGCATGACTGAAGCTTTGTACACTTTGCCTAATACATCCTTGTTTCCTCCTCCCCCAAGCCTCTGGCAACCACCATTTTATTCTCTGCTTCTGTGAATTTGACTATTTTAGATTTCTTATAGAAGTGGAATTATGTAGTATTTGTCTATTTTATCTCGCTTGGTATGATGTACCAAGTTCACTCATGTTGTTACAAATGGCAGAATTTCTTTCTTTTTTAAAGGCAGAATAGTATTCTCTTGCATGTATACACCACATTTTCTTCCTCCATTCATCTGTCAGTGGATCGGTTGCTTCCAAAAATATTTTATACTGCTCTCTTTTGATGTTCTAAAGTAGTAATAGGTAGTTATCTACTTGTCTGTTATTGTTCCAAGTATAATTTGAAGAACACGTAAACCAACGTAAAATATGAAAGCATCTGTAAGTCATCATATAACTTCTCCAACATAAATTTAAACGACTCCTGCTGAGAAAAATAATGAAATTACTTTAACAAAAATGTGAAGATAGTAGTACCATATCAATGTGTTTTAATTATTTTCATGCAATTTTACTGATATTTTATGAAGGCAACATGACTCATTTGCACAAATCTACAAGATAAGTTTATTTGATTTATGTGCCTAGGCATTTATATATGTATAACATAATTTTAGTATCTTAATTGAAGTGTTTTATTTTGGCATTCAAATTAATTAACAATGCCTTTAAATGACATTGAAGAAAAATCAGCAATACAACGTTATATTATTGGAAGTATTCTTTAAAAAAACATGTAATTTTAAAATGTAAATGTTTACGGTAACTGAAACATTTCCAAAAGTATCTTTTGGTTTTTGATGACTTTCCACCAACTTTGTTTAAATTTCTCATTTAATTTTTATTATACTGTGGATTATTCCTGATTTATAATTTCATTATGTTTCAATATTAAAAGATGTCCTTATTACAAGTGATGTGTTATGCATAGGTATTGCTTTTTTTAGCTCATTCAGATACCTGTGATAAAATTCTTTCTATTCACCATTATGAAAAATGCATCTTAGATTTAAAAGTAGTCAACAGAATTATACATGGGGTGAAAAGTGACAGATTCTGATTGTTTTAGCATGGTAATATATCTTCAGTTTCAGTATCCTCATTCCAAATTTTGTCTTTGAATGACTTTTCATATTTCTTCATCATTTTATCAGTTACATTGTAAATATAGGAATTCTGGAAAATATTTTTTAGAGGTATTGAAAATGAACACAGAGTGTAAATAAGACAACTGAGACTTCGTTCTTAATTAAACACAGACCATGCATTAGGAGTATAAAAACCTTGAGGTGAGTCAGATATAAGATTTGATTACTTCTAAATCCATATTTAATAATTAAGAAATGAAAACTAACGACGGAACAATTACGGTGTCACAGAAAACTCATCCTATTAAAGTAAAAAATGAAATAATAAACTCCATCACATTTAATTACACAGTCAATAGTGAGAAGAAACAAGTCTTATTATGATGGGTTGTTTTTGTTTTTGTTTTTGTGTTTTTTTGAGACAGAGTCTCACTTTGTGGCCCAGGCTGGAATGCAGTGGCACGATCTTGGCTCACTGCAATCTCTGCCTCACAGGTTCAAGTGCTTCTCATGCCTCAGCCTCCCAAGTAGCTGGGATTACAGGTGTGAGCCACCACGCCGGGCTAATTTTTGTATTTTTTGCAGAGACAAGGTTTCACTGTATTGGCCAGGCTGCTCTCGAACTCCTGACCTTAGGTCATCCACCTGCGACAGCCTGCCAAAGTGCTGGGATTACAGGTCATGATATGTTTTTGTGTTTAGGTTATATAGATTTAAAAAGCTTTCTGCTATTTGATTGCTTTTGCTTTTTAGTTTGTGAGATAGCTCAATATAAATCCAGAAAACCTACAAGTAGAAACTCTATAAACAAATTGCCCCTCCATATATAATTAATACCTTCTTTGCAAACAATTAAGAATAAGATAGCCACATAAATAAGAGAGGATATTAAGTGCCTTGAAGGCTGTGCCAGCACGAATTTTCATAATGGCATCAGCAAAAGAGTGAAAGAAATACTCAAAAGAACCAGAGTAACGGCTGTGTCAGCAGTAACTCATACTATTGTGATATGCGTAAAAGCTTGCCTGTAAGTGCATGGCTTAAGGTTCACTACACCTGAGCCTGTAATAGAAAAACCAGAAGTCAGGCTCATGTCAGGAGTAAAGAAATTCAGGAAGTTGACCTCTTTTGCCATTAATCTCAAAAACAGTGTTTTTTTAGGCATCAAGGCTCAAACACTGAAAAACAATTTTATCTGCTAGAGAGATACTATGGCAATCTACCTTCCATGGACTAGCAATAAAGAAGCCTAGAATTACATAGTGTTGTTAAGGAGGTTCTTGTTCTGACTTAGGCCAGTATACTTCGCTTAACTGTTAGTAAAATCTTAGGTTGTATGTATGTGTGTTTTCAGAGCCAGTTTCTGATAATAGAATTAAGGAATACTACATATGATAAAATTATCACAATAAGCATTTTGTGATAATTTTGTCCTCTAGCAAACTAATCAACTTTACCATTTTATAGATATGGGGTTTTACAGGAAGTATGATACAAGTCGGGGTATAGATTGGAAATAAGAAGCTCAGATTTCAAGGAAGGCATTTCCCCTTTCTAACTCATCCTTATCATTTGAAAATGGGAGAATTATACTGACTTAGTAAGTCCACATAATTTTTTTGAAGACAAAATAACTTATGAGGTCTTTGAAATGTATGAACCACTCTACAAATGTAAGTAGGCATCATGGGCCTGGGAAAATGAGTGCTCTATTAGAAAAGTACATTGATTTTTTGTATAGATAAGCTAACATTTCCAACCCTAGTAATCCATTTTGGCTTCTTAGGCTTATACCAATTATTTATACGTACAAAATAAACTTGGTATCTAGATTGAGTCTCACCAAATAAATTCTTATCTATACTGGCAATGTGGACTATTCCATAGGAACATAAGCCTTAGATAATGTTTCATTCATCAAAGAGAAGTGTCAAGATCATTAGAAACGACCTCCTCAGCTTAGGGCTGAAGACACATTTCAAACAGGATTCATGGCATGAATAGTCTTTTTGCTTGATGTTATTTTATCAAAGTTGGCTGTTAGTGACAACATTATTGGATGGATTAAGTTACAGTATGCCATTGACGGCAATCATATTAAATCTTATTGTGTTTCCTCAAAAGAGATAAAAGGAAGGACTGACACAGCACAGTAACTGTTCTTCAACAACTCTTGATCATTTTAATTTGAAAAAAGTTTATGTTAAAATTTTAATACAGCAAAAAGTTGCTTATTAAAATACTGCAATGGAGAACTCCTTATTTTAAAGATCTGGTGCCGATGCAGGTCAAGTCATATCCCCTGTGCATAGTGCATAGGTTTCATTATAATTTGTGTGGTCTATATTCTAGGTGACTCCTTCAGGTTCCTGAATATAGCATTACAAGAAAATGCTTCTATAATGAGAATCATTAAACATGAGTGTATGTTCTTTCATTAAAGAAATTGGGAAGGTAAAGAGCCTCACACACCAAAAACATTATAAGTTATACTTTGATAAAGTCAGCAGACTGGAAATTTTCTCTTAATTTTTGTAAGGACACATACCTGGGCATAAAGATAATTATTAATGCAACTGAAGTTCAGTCTGCAAAATAATTCCTCCGAAGTAATAAACTAGAAGGTGATCCAAATGTTTTAATTTATTGATATTTTATTCTCAAATGACTGATACCCAGTGAATGTGAGAAATTTAAAGGCTTCTTAGGGCTGGACCCAAGGGCTTTTGGTCTTTTTGATCCTGTTCAGTTGCTTAAAAGTGACATTTACATTGAGAGACCATAAGGAAGTGGAAAGCATGCCTGTTTGGGTCTCATGGAATCCCAGTCTTTGAAATGGACCTCTTCTCTGACTGCGTTTTCCTTTCTCTGTTCCCTCCTGCTTTTTAAGGCTATTTTATTTTTACTCAACAGAAGTTGAGAAAATCATTGACTAACTGAAATATAGCCGATTTGCTCAGCAAGCAAACTTTATTACTTACTGAAAATATAAACGTCTTTTTAAAGAATAGAAACATGTTTTTCCATTTAAGAGGAACTGGGGACCTGCAGCTCCCTGTTACGGGAGAAAGGTTTGCTTTTCTCCTGGCATTGGCAGTTAGGGAAGATTTTGGCATTGGTGGATAATGGGCCTATAGCAAAGACAAAGAAACTACAAGGAGGATATAAGAGCGGCAATGAGAGCAGCAGCTAATGCCATTAAAGCAAAATATCTCCTGTGCTGTAGTTGTACACTGAGTATATGCTTGAGGAATCCTAATGTGCATATGCCCCATGCATTGAGAATTAAACTAGAACTCTAAGTGTGTATGTATTCAGATAATTCAAAAAGAATGTCAGAGTTAAGCAGGCCTGACACTGGAATCTAACCAGTGGAGACTGAATAGATATTAATATTTTTTTTAGCAAAAAAAAAAAAAAAAAAAAAAAAAAAAACAGTTAAAATGAGAGCTTTACCTGTTACACTAACAGGTTAAACTAGCTTTCACTGAGGCTAATGCAATAACAACCTATATTTACATTTTTTTCTCATTTTAGGACTAATTCTGTGCATTTCAGAATGTCTTGTTGTGGCACTGGTTAACATGGCATTGGCCATGTTAAGAACATCTGTTAGAAAGATGAATGAGTAAGGCTGGACAATCTTTGTTAATTGTTGAAGTATATTAACTGATGTAGAAATTGTGTAGCACAGATACATTTTTGAGTATAATACTACAACTGAAGAATATATAATATATACATGTTTTCATTTTGTTTGCACTTGTAGTTCTTATATAAAAATCAAGACTTTGGATTCACAGTTGCTTGGGAAATAGAAGCTTTTGAAGAGCCTCAATGTTATAAAGATGTGTTAAGTTTCAGGAAATGAAAATCTGTTTCTTTCATTGCTTCAAATGGAAGACCAGCTTTTACTAAGTAAGATATCTTTAGAAAAGGAAGATAAAACAAGCATAATTCATTAGTATTCATGTATATTCACTGTAGATTAACATATATTTCTATCTACTCAGGTAAGTATCTGGAAGGTGTGTTAGTCACATTACCTCACATCCTTTCCTATATGAATTTTTAAAATTTAAAATAAAGCTGAAGATTAAAAAAAATTATACATGTTTTTAAAGGATGATGTTTTTGGTTTTTTTTTTTAATTTTTATTTTATTATTATTATACTTTAAGTTTTAGGGTACATGTGCACAATGTGCAGGTTAGTTACATACGTATACATGTGCCATGCTGGTGTGCTGCACCCATTAACTCGTCATTTAGCATTAGGTATATCTCCTAATGCTATCCCTCCCTCCTCCCCCCACCCCACAACAGTCCCCAGAGTGTGATGTTCCCCTTCCTGTGTCCATGTGTTCTCATTGTTCAATTCCCACCTATGAGTGAGAACATGCGGTGTTTGGTTTTTTGTCCTTGTGATAGTTTACTGAGAATGATGATTTCCAATTTCATCCATGTCCCTACAAAGGACGTGAACTCATCCTTTTTTATGGCTGCATAGTATTCCATGGTGTATATGTGCCACATTTTCTTAATCCAGTCTGTCATTGTTGGACATTTGTGTTGGTTCCAAGTCTTTGCTATTGTGAATAGTGCCGCAATAAACATACGTGTGCATGTGTCTTCATAGTAGCATGATTTATAGTCCTTTGGGTATATACCCAGTAATGGGATGGCTGGGTCAAATGGTATTTCTAGTTCTAGATCCCTGAGGAATCGCCACACTGACTTCCACAATGGTTGAACTAGTTTACAGTCCCACCAACAGTATAAAAGTGTTCCTATTTCTCCACATCCTCTCCAGCACCTGTTGTTTCCTGACTTTTTAATGATTGCCATTCTAACTGGTGTGAGATGGTATCTCATTGTGGTTTTGATTTGCATTTCTCTGATGGCCAGTGATGGTGAGCATTTTTTAAAGGATGATTGTTAAAGCAAAGTCATTTAGCTCAGAAAGATGGTTTCAGGTCTTGTATACTTTAAACCTAGAGATTTAAAATGAATGAGTATTCCCTATGGAATAAAGTATTTCTTCTGAGCACTGTGTTGGGATTTGCATAGTGTCAAGGTCCTTTTACATTTTTGTAGGAGTTTCAAAACCAACTGGTAACTTTACAGCATTACATGCTTTCTAAGAAGAAAACACTTACTAAACCTGGAGTCTAACAATAACGCAAGGCCATCCTTTCTCATATCTAGAAATACCGAGGGGAAAATGAACTTATTCATTCTCTTTTCAAGTAAGAGCAGTTTGTAAGCAGAATATTCCAGTTTGCTAAAAAACTGTCAGACACCACTTGATAAACCAAAAAATTGATAATGCCAAAAATTATACCAAAATGACAAAATGTCTTCTTAGATATTATTATTCTCAAATATATAATAGTGGTCATAGCATATTAGACCACTATTTTATCTCTCCTTCTCACCACTCCTGGTAAAAACGTTATTCTCTTTTAATATATGAATGTTCAACATCTGCTATTATTCAGCATTTCCCCAGGTAAAATGAATTTGCCTTGCAAAGCCTCTAGCATGAACATAGCCAAAACTAAAAACTGGGGACTCAGAGGGCAACCAAAGAAAAATTCATTAATTTTCTAATTATTAATCATCCTTAACCAGACAGCTATATGTTTTAAAAGACATTAGAACACAACTCATTTCTAAGCAAGGAGTGATTGTCTCAGTCCATAACACTTTATGGGAGTTTTCTTTTTTCTTTTTATCAAGGTTACTTTAATACTGTTCAAGATATTCCTAGACAAGGATGCCAGAAATGAAAGTAGTGAGTTCAAGTGATAGAATAAAAAAAAAAAAAAAACACCAGAAAAATAGAAAAGAGCCTCCTGTGAAGAGAAAGTTAAAAAAAAAAAAAGGATAATTTGAGGTTGATGAAGATTTTGCCTCAGTTACTCCTTTATCCGTTTTAATAGTAAAGACTCATGTAGCATTTACTTTGTACCTCTGAACACTTTACATATATTAATTCACTGTGAAATAGAGTAAGACCTGTCAGTACCTGGAGAATGTCAAATTTCTCTAAAGTCTTTTTTTTTTTTTTTGAGTCTGAAGAGTATTATATTGGCTAGATCACTGTTCAGTTCTGCCATTCAGGCAGCTCTTCTCAACCATTAATTCAAAAGATATTTTTGCTGGAACATGTTTTGACACTGAGCTGAATAACTTCTGTGGATATACCATTCACAAACTTGAGTGCGCTCCCTTTGAAAATTGTTGTCTTTAGCTTTGTACCTTTTCCTAGGATTGATGAAATTAAATTCCACTGATTACAGTCTTATTTTTGTCAGTTTGTGTCATATACGTCATTAAAGACGAAGATACATGGGAATGCTTTTCTCCCCTTAGCACCCACTTCAAAAACACCTGTGTCCAATTAATTCCGTTAATCATTTTAGTTTTTCTTCTTCAGATTTTATTTATAGTTCAGTGCGGCCCTTCTTAAGTGCTGTTAATGGTATATTAGGTCAGTAATTTTATATAAATTAGTTTGATGTATTGCTGCTACATTTTCTCTCATTCTATTCACTCATATAGTTCATTCATTCTATTTATTTCCATCAGAGAATTGTCAAGCACCTAAAATGAGCCACTTGTGCTAATTTCTATGGAATAAATCTCATGATAATATGCAATTGGTATCTATCAGTTTTTTGTGTACTTTGTATTTATCTTTTGCTTGGTGGCTTCAGTTAATAGATGTTGATAAATTTAGGAATTTTTTTTTTTTATTGGTTCTTAGCTGACCGATATACTTCTGTCAGAAGTCGCTTTTTTACAGAGCAGCTCAAAAATACAGAGCCATCACCTCAATCAGGTTGTTCTAATTCATAGATATATTTGAAAAATAAAATTGGGCATGGTAAGTTTCAGAGGATTAGCAAAATCATAGAATAATCAGAACATTTAGCTACCTATTTTTTTTTATATTACATGGCTTAAACATATTTTGTAATGTTTGCTCAGATTAACCTAGTTACAATGGCCATTTCATTAGATTTTTGAGTATCTTTCTGCTCAGGTAAGTTATGCTTTTAAGTCTTGCTTCTTTCCCTAAATATCACAGCTTTGCTTGCAAGATAGGTTACTTAAAAAGCAGATTTCTGTTCTTTTGATTGTAGTGGCAGTGGTGGTAGTATGGTGGAATATTTTCATCTAAATATTGTTTATTTTATAAGTTTCCTGATTAAAGACAAGTTTAGATCGATTGCCCCTTCAGAGGAAAATTTGGCATTAATTACATTCTGTTCCTAACTATTCGCATGACTGGTGCAATTTGAAGCACTTGAATCATGATACACTATTGGTGATGACTAATGAAAAACTAAAAAAACTATAAACAAATTTGTTGCCCTAGTTTTAAAACAGGGAACTTTTCTTGAAATTGTTGGCTTCTTTAGAGAGATGACAGGACATATAACTTACCAGGCCTAAAAATAATTTGGCTTTCTGCAACAAGATAGTATTTTCTATTTATTGCTAAGTATTTTGCTGGCATATTTGGGCTCTTCACTGACCAAATATTTACCAGGATTAATCTGCATTGACTTGTTCTCTTTCTTCTTTCATTTAGTAAACACTTACTGTATGCACCCCCCCCCCCCGCTTTTTTTTGGCTGGTTTCTCAGTCAGGGATGGGAGACACTCAAATAAGTATGGAACATCAATGCCCTCTAAGTCTCACAGACCTATTTTACCAATTTAGTTAGATTATCTTTATTAGAGTTAGAGTAATGAATGCTACTTTACAGTTAGCTAGAATGAAGTTCAATTCCTTTTTCTACCTATCCCATGAATTAAATTTTTGGCTGTCTGCTACTTAATAGCTGTGTGATCTTGTTTATCCAGCTTCAAAATATGTATGAAATCCCCATGTTGTTTATATCACAGACTAGTTTTAAGAATTAAAGAAATTTATATTCTTACTATCATTTTTAACCAATATTTTTGTTATTATTAGGTACTTAAGTATAATAATATTACCTGCAGTGTAATCATATTTTAACATTTTTATACTTTATAAATGGATTGCAAGTTCAGATTTTACATTCTGAAGAGCAAAGCTTTTCTCTACTAATTATACAATCAGTTTATAAATATAATAGTTTACTTTGAAATGCAGTTTTATATGATAGGTTCTTAATTGATTAACTTTCTGGGCTCTTCGTACTCTATATGTTCTGGAGTTGTTTGCTCTGGGTTATCAAAATTTTCAAATTTCAAAAAATGCTTTTTAGTTTCATTGGAAATATAAAGACTTCTTATTATCTGACAAATGTTAAGGTTTTATCAGACTAGGTTATTCGATAGATTGACAATTCATATCACATTGAAAGTAAAGTACAAAAATGGTTTGTTTTATAAAATCTATTGATCAATTAATAAAAATTAATAATTTTGTTACAGAATTAAGATCAGTTGTATGGCTATTTATTTTATAAATTAAAATAACAAATTCATCACCATGTTAATAACTTCTGGGAGTCGATTAGCTCATCCTTGGAATTGTTCCAAACCTGAATGGTATGAGACAGTTTCCATTAGAAATTTAAACAGAAATATAATCTGTTTAAGAAAATTAGTCATATACATTTAAAAATGCTCTGAATTACATTTTGTCAAATATTAAAATGCCTTAATTCTCTCAAGTGTCTGCAAAATATTGGAGATTCCTTATGACTAATGTGCAAAATGAATGGATAAGTATGAAAAAAGATTAGCCAATTTGATTTTGTTGAAATGTCCTATCAGATTGTTAAAAAATTTAGCATGCAGGAAAATATTCTTACCACCAAAGTAGGTATAAAATTCTTGAAAAGGTGAAGGAAGTATTATCTCTTAGAAACTTAAAATCTATGGACAGGATCCTGAAGTGACATTTTCTAGAAGAATGGGAATGTTCATGTTAACTAGCAAAGAAGAGAAAGCAAGTATTCCCCACTAATGATATATGCTTTATCAGATTAGAGACTGTTTGTTTCACCATCATTTCTCAGCATTTATTTAAAAGTGTAGCATATATGAGATGTTCAGCAATACAAGTCTGGCCAAAAATTAACAGAAAATTATGAAATGAATGTTAACAAATGTCAAGATCACTTATGAAAGATTATAAGAGTTTCTCTGTTGCTATTAGGAACGCATTCATTGAACAAAAGAAGACATTGAAATTAGAATATATATGAAACTATATTGGATAAATGTTTTGAGGAAACAGGAAAAGGTGGCAACAAATCCTAAAGGTTGGTTGTCAGCAAGATGGCCAAGAAGAAGTTTTTAGTGCTCTTTTCCCCCACAAGAAAAGTCCCCAGACAACAAAGAAATAACTACATTTTGACCAAAATAACTAAAAGAGAGCTCCATAGAACAGCAAAGAAACAGCAGAAATCTAGTAGAGCACAGAAACTCAGGATGGCTACATAGGGAAGGGAAGGAAATTCATTGCCTCCGTCACCCCATTCCCTGAGTTGGGATCAACTCAGAACCAGGAGGGACTTCTTCCTGCAGAGAAAAGGTAAGCAAGAGGACCCAGGTAGCCTCGATCACCACCATGGATGCTGCGGTTTTTGCTACTAGAGACTCCTTCAGTCTTCGTAGGCTCTGAGCCCAGGTGAAGAAGCTCTCCAGAGTCCACACGCTGAGCTACACCCAGAGAAGGAGTGTGGCTTTTCCCCATCCCCATGGCTCAAGTTGCTACTGTGCTGTGCCACCTTGAATCAGAGCCACTATTAGAGTGTGTCCTGCTCCAGGGGTGAGTAGTCATTGTACCCTTCCATCCCTGAGACTTTGCTGCCCCTGCAATATGCCCACCTGGTAGCATGCCATTCCTGAGCTGATCTGCTGCTATTCCTTACCTCCTAGAGGCAAGCTACTTTGGAACTGCTCCAGCCTCTGCATTCCAGCAGCTGGTGCACCCACCTCTTAGAGCTGAGCTGAAGTAGCACTCCAGCCCCTGGGGACCTCTGGCCTCCTGCACACCAGAGCAGTCACGCCTCTGGCACCACAGCTGAGGGACATCAGGGGCCTCTGCCACACCAGAGCAGTTGGCCCCTCCCCATTCTACAGGTGAGGCAGCATCCTGTCCCTGGGGAGCCAAGTCTCAGGAATACCAGCGCAGTTTCACCCCCAATGACACAGCTAACTCGGAGTCCTGCCCCATACAAAGGGATGCAGAGGCTCTGTTGACCCATGTAGCCACATTTTATGGGGCTGAGAAGATATAACATCTTGTATCCTGGAGAATCAGAGCTTTGGCTGAGCTGTACTGTCTTGACCTCCAGGCTGAGTAGGTGCCCTGCTTGAGATTCTAAGATGTCCCACCTCTATGGGGAGTGGTCATTGCTGCACTGCTTCCCACCCTTCAGCTCCCAAGCCATATTGGCATCTTGCTATTTCTGGGTACTTGCTGCTGCTGCACCTGGTGTCACAGAACCCATACATCTTAGTTCCATCATCTCAGGGTCTACAGTCACCACTGTGTGGTACCTCATACCCCACTGTGTTTTGTTGGTTCCAGGTCCTGCATTGCTGCTGTATCCTGCTCCAGGAGGCCTTAGCCTCTGGAGAACCTATTCTCCCCCAGAGACATGTCAATACTGTGCCTTGACCCTTAGGATCAAAACTACAGCCACACCCCAATTCCCTGGGTCCAGGTTGCTGGGATGTACCTCAGAGCAACAGTTCTTAGCTTAGTGGGAGAACTGCATCTACTCATACCTTGGAAAGTGAAGCTGCACCTCAAGTCCCAGGTGCTATAATAGTTTTACAAGACCCTGATCCCAGAAACCTGTCTTCACAGTTTCTCTGATCACCTGTGCTTTGACTCCAAGTGCCACGTGCCTGTGGGCCATGTCAGACATGACACCAAGAGAGATCCCCTCAGATAAGACTCCTACTGTAGGGAAGATAAGAAGAGAAGGATCCCTAAAGCCCTTGCACTAATAACCTATGCAGCCACCATCACTTCCACAAATTCCTGCAGCCAAGACCACTGAGGTACCACAATTATTGCTAATGTAGATAACAACTGAAGAAGCTAGACAGAGACTACACCACTGCACCCACATGGAACCAGAGCAACTTCACCCTGCCCAACTGACACCCATATATATGTCCATCTGCAGGTGAAAGTATTAGCCTCCAAAAGCCACTCTTAGCTTAGAATAAGTGACTGCACCACTAAGTATGCAAACATACATGCAGGGACACAAGAAACATGAAAAAGCAAGGAAACCTGACTCTATCAAAGGACATAATAATTCTTCAGTAACTAACCTGCAAAGAAATGGAAATTTACAAATTGCCTAAAAAGGAATTTAACATAATAATCTTAGGGAAACTCAACAACATACAAAAAGAATACAAATAGACAATGAAATCAGGAAAGCAATTCATTATCTGAGTGAGGAGTTAAACAAGAAGAGATAGATATTAAAAAAGAAACAAATCAAATTTATGGAGCTGTAGAGTTCAGCTATAAATAAAAAATACACTGAAGAGCTTCAGCTGCAGACTAGAACAAAAAGAAGGAAGAATCTTGAAGATAAGTCTTTCGAAATGATTGTCAGAACTTTTTTTTTTTTACAAAATTAAAAACTGTGTAGATAGTCAATGGGATTTATAGGACACCATTAAGTAAAGAAATATTCATATTATGCAATTTTCAGAGGAAAAGAGACAGAAAAAGAAAGAGAAGGCTTATTTAATGAAATAATTGCTGAAAATTCCTAAGTCTTGGAAGTGATGTTGTCAATAGTCCCCAAACAGTCCCCAAACAGAAACAACTAAAAGATGTATTCTCCATGGACCTTTTTGATCATGCTGTCAATAGTGAAAGACAGAGAATATTTTAAAAGCAGGAAGAGAACAGCATAGTCACATATAAGGAGACCTCCATTAGACTATCAGTGTATTTCTCAGCAGATATCTTACAGGCCAGGAAAGAACGGGATGATATTTTCAAAGTACTGAAAGAAAATAAAAACCCTTTTAGACAAGAATACTATACCCAGCAATTTTGTCCTTCAGAAACTAAGGAGAAATAAAGTATTCCTCAGACAAGCAAAAGCTAAATGAATATATTACCACTATACTTACAAGAAATACTTAAAGAAGTTCTTCAAATGGAAATTAAAGAATGCTAATTACTATCATGAATATGTATGAAAGTATAAAACTACTGGTAGAGGTAAATGTATAGTCAGATCCAGAATACTTCAACATAGTGACGGTGATGTATAAATCCAATATATCTTTAGTCTGAAGGTTAAAAGTAAAAAATAATTAAAGCTACAAAAAGTTGTCCAGGAACACACCATATAAAAAGATGTAAATTGTGACATTAAAAACCTAAACTGTGAAGGGAGATGGTAAAAGTTCAGAGTTTTTGTATGCAACAGAAGTTAAGTTGTTATCAGCTTAAAACGATTATAAGATGTTTTATTTAAGCCTCATGACAACCACAAAACAAAAAAAAATTCAGCAGATACACAAGCAATAATTAGGAAGGAATCAAACAAAGCTCAGAATTACAGAAAATTTTCAAATCACGAAAGTAGATAATAAGAAAGGAAGAAAGAAGCAAAGGAGTTATAAAACAACCAGAAAACAAAGAATGAAATGGCAATAGTAACCTATCAATAATAACCTTGACTGTAAATGGCTTAAATTATTTAATCAAAAGACATAGAGTGGCTGAGTGTATAAGAAAACAAGATCCAACTAGATGCAGCCTACAAGAGACTCACTTAAGCTTTAAGGAGACACACAAGCTGAGAGTGAAAGGGTGGAAGGACTCCATGTAAATTGTAACCAAAAGAAAGCAGGGCTGGCTATACTTATATCTGATAAAATAGACTTCAAATCACAAACAATCAAAAGAGGCAAAGATGGTTATTACTTAATGAGAAAGGGGTTAAATCAAGAGAATATAAATATTGTAAATGTGTATGCACCCAACACTGGAGCACCTAAATATATAAAGCATGTATTAATGGACATGAAGGGAGAAATGAATAGCAATACAATAATAGGGACTTCAATACCCACTTTCAACAATGGAAACATCAATCAGATATAAAATCAATAAGGAAATATTGTACTTGAGTTGCATTTTTGACCAAATGAACCTAGTAGACATATATGGAACTTTTTATCCAATAGCAGCTGAATATACATTCTTCTCTAGGACACATGGAACATTGTTCAGAATAGACCATATGTAAGGCCACAAAACAAGTCTTAGAAAACTTAAGATGATTGAAATCATAGATAGCATCATTTCAGACCACAGTGGTCTGAAACTAGAAATCAATAACAAAGAGAATTGTGAAAAATTCACAAATATGTGGAAATTAAACAACATGCTTCTGAGCAACCAATGGGGCAAAGAAGAAATCGAAGGAAATTAAAAAATATACTGAGACAAATGACAATGAAAACAAACATACAAAAATCTATGAGAGGCAGCAAAAGCAGTTCTAAGGGAGGATTTTATAGTAATAAATGCCTACATTGAAAAAGAATCAAGCTCCAAAATAAATCATCTAACATTACACTTCGAGGAATTAGAAAAAGAAGACCATACAAAATCTTAAATTAGCAGGAGAAAAGAAATAATAGAAATCAGAGCAGAAATCAAATACAGAATGGAAAAATCATAGAAAAAATCAATAAGACTTAGAGATATTTTTTGAAAAAAAAATACAAAATCATCAAGCTTTTAGCTAGCCTAATTAAGGAAAAAAGAAGACTCAAACAAAAAACAAAAAAATTAAAGTGAAGAAGTTTGAACAGATAACTCAGAAATAAAAAAGAATACCCAAATAAATGGAAATAAATCACATGCTCATGGATGTGAAGAATTAATATGTTAAAATGTCTATATTACCGAAAGCAATGTACAGATTCAACATGATTCCTCTCAAAATCCCAAGGGCATTATGCACAGAAATAGAAGAAAACAATTCTAAAATTTATATGGAAACATAAAAAACCTTGAATAGCCCAGGCAATCTTCAGCAAAAGAACAACGCTAGAGACATCACACTTCCTGATTTAAAATATGTTACAAGGATATAATGATCAGAAGAGGGTGGTACTGGCATTAAACTAGACACATAGACCAGTGGAAAAGAATACAGAGTCCAGAAATAAATCCAAATATATATGCTCTGGTAATTTTTCACAGTGCCACCAAGAAGACACGATGAGAAAAGGATTGTGTCTTTAATACATGGTGCTGAGAAAGCTAGATTTCCGTATGTCAAAGAATAAAATGAGACTCTTGTCTTACACCATCCATAGAAATCAACTCAAAATGGATAAGACCTAAATGTAAGAACTGGAACTATAACACTTTTAGATGAGAACATAGGGGAAAAACTCTTGGACATTGTTGTTAACAATGATATCTTGGTGTGATGCACCAAAAGCTCAGGCCACAAAAGAAAACATAAATAAATGGGACTACATCAAACTAAAAAGCTTCTGTACAGCAAAGGAAACAACAAAATAAAATGGCAGCCTATGGATTGGGAAAAAAAGTTTGCCAGCCATATATCTGATAAGGTATTGATGTCCAAAAGATATAAAGAACATATACAACTTAATAGTAGAAAAAATAATTGAAAAATGAGCAAAAGACCAGAATAGACATGTCTCCAAAAGAGACATCAAAATAGCCAGCAGATATATGAAAAGATGCTCAACATTGTTAGTCATCAGAGAAATGCAAATCAAAATCATGAGATACCACTGCATACCTGCTAGGATGACTATTATCAAAAAGTTAAAAGATAACCAATGTTGGAAAAGCTGTGGGGAAAAGGAAAGTCTTGTACACTTGGTAGGAATATACAGTTATTATGGAAAATAGTATGGAAGTTTCTTAAATGATTAAAAATAGAACTACCACATGACCCAGCAATCCCTCTTCTGCATACATACCCAAAGGAAATGGAATCACCGTCTTGTAAAGATATCTGTACTTCAGTGTTCACTGAAGCATTAGTCACAATAGCCAAGATATTGAAACAGCCTAAGCGTTTGTCGATGAGGAAATTTTGTGTGTAAATACACACACACATACATTTTGTTCAAAAGAACAAAATCTTGCCATTTGTCATACCATGGATACGTCTGGGACAAATTATGCTAAGTGAATAAGCTAGACACAGAAAGAACAATATTGCGTGATTTCACTAATATGTGGAATCTGTAAAAAAAAAAAAAAAACCCTTAAATATATAGAGATAGAGAAGAAAGCAGTGGATACAGGTGGAGAGGTGGTCCAAAAATGGGAAGATGTAGTTAAGAGGATACAAATTAACAGTTACGTGGGATGAACAAGTCTAGAGGTCTAAGATACAATATGAGGACTATAAATAATAAAATTGTACTGTGTCTGTGATTCGTGCTAAATGAGTCGATTTTAGCTGCTCTTGCCACAAAACCAAAAAAAAAAAAAATAGGTTAGCTGTGAGATGATGGATATGTTAATTTGCTTCACTATAGTAACTATTTTGCTATCTATCTATATCCCATGTTATGTTGTATACCTTAAATTTACACAATAATATTTATTAAAAAGAATACTTTACAATCAATTCATAGTTTAAGCAACTAAAAAAGAAATCCTCAAAAATAAATGAAAGCTAAATGACATGCATATTTTTAAAGGGTTATATGAAAGCACATGGCATATGGAGATTATTTGCAGTGATTTTTTGGGCCGTGAGAATCAGAATGAGCTGTGTAATTAGACAACCTGTTCGTAATTATTACTGTGATTGACATTATTTGAAGCACATTCACAATTGTTCCATAAGACCCAGGATTATCATAATTAATGAAAATGTGAGTGACTGATTGATAACTTCTGCTGTATCAATATTGCTATATTTTTAAGGTTCTTGAGTAAGTCTGCAGAATAATAATAATTTGGTTGTATATCATTAAGTTCATTTTGTGTTCTATCTTAGCATTTTCCCTTAGCTGCATCACATCTTGGATAAAATGAGACATGACGCATTCAGCTTGGATGTTAAAAACAAAACATGAGGCAGCTGAAGGGTTTAGTCATGGAACAGACCCACAATTTAACCCACTTTCTCTGTGTTCATCATGTCCGAGAGTATATCAGCTCATAAAAACTGTGCAGAGGGTTATCTGGGATTATGAGAGGCACAAAATCACCTGAGATATTCTTATAAAATATAATCGCTTTTTAAGTTTATGCACTGATTAAGGCATCTTAGAGATTTTGTAGCTTGGCATTGAATGAAATGTAGTTGATGGCCGAAAGAAATAACATATGGAACACATTATTTCAGTTACTTGTAATGCTTATGCAAAATCACAGAATAGTGTTATATCAATAAGAGATATGCCTGGAGTCTTGTGATCATGTACCGCTTTCCATAAAAGGTTATGCAAACAAACAAACTTTTCAGTAGAGTGCTTGTTTCATTGTAGGCATTAGTGGTGATTATTTTTAAAATTATTTTTCAAAAATATCTTCTGTATGTAAGTGTGTTTACACAAGATTGGCTTTAGTATAAATGGACTGTTTTAACAGGCTGCAAGAGAAAATAATTAACGTCTTGGACAAGTATATTTTACACATGAGATTTTGAAATGTTAATTTTTAAAGTGCATTGGTATATGGAAGCAACATTTATTTTCACTAGCTTTTACTTTCTCTATCAGTATGATTTAGCTGTGCATAAATTATTTACTAGTCAGCTAAATGATGGTATAATTTTTCACTGGTAAATCTAGCTAACTTTCAACTGGTAGAACTTAAAATACTTTTGGACATTATAGAACTTTATAAACAGTTGGATGACAATATAAAACTCACAAAGTAAATTTCTTTCAATGTTATAGGGAATTTGAAGTCTACATAATTTCTAATTTTCACAAATATGGCATTGTGCTATATGCTTACAAAAGATGATGATTGCAAAGTTACAGGGATACTATTTCACGTGGATTAAAATCTGATGGATATTTTCCCCCAATATATTTACTTTTTTTCAACTCTTCATCATATTTCTCTGCTTTAACCTTTGTCATGATTTGAGTAGGTAATGAAAAACAAGAAGGAGAAACACCAACTGTGCAGTGCTAATTATGTGTTTATCCTTCATTCTAGCCTTGTATAAATAAGGAGTTCAGTTTAGTAATAATTCATGTGGTATTTTGTTTAACCTAGGGACTCTTAAAAGTCTTTATCATGTTGTAGTATAGATTTCCAGAGAAGTAAAACATAAATTATATATCTTATTTGTTCTCTTTATGGTAGCTCAAGTAAACTTGAATCAGCATAGTCTTAGACACTGAAAGCATTTTAACTCATAACATTCTCTCTACTTTCTACTCCCACAGTATTTTATACTATTAATAATACTGCACCCATCACATGGCATTAATGGGCTGTATGTGTATCTGTCTTTCATACCATAATGGGAGTTGCTTAAAGGCAGAATTGTGTCTCAATTATGTCTCCTTTGCTTCTAACGGAGGACCTCTTATAGAAGAGGGAGTCAGGAAACATATGTGGAATTAGATTGCATTGTTCAAGCATTATAATTTTAGTCAGGCATTCTATTTGTTTGATTCCAAGGATTAAAAAACTTCCTTTATCTGTACCTAAGAAATTATATCCAGATATTGTGAACATTACAATCTAGAATAGGATATTACATAAACAAATGGAAATACTGAAAAAGGAAATAACTGTATTTGGATATCTATATTTGCATCTACATACATTATAAGTCTGCCTACATTTATATTTATATCTATATTTAATGTATGCATTTTGGATTTCAAAGTAAATACATTGGTTGATCACCATTGGTTATAAAATTGAGCTAAGTTTTAAAGAAATAATTGGTGCAATGTGTTTTGATCACAAAGGTAAAGCACATATTGTGTGCCATTTGTGCACAATTATGCAATGTTGTCCTGTTTCTCTGTTTCCAGTTGCTTATCACTCTAGTCCACTTTCCCACTATTCAGAGATATTCAGAGTTATATCTCTAAATGTAGCCCTGATGATGTCACTTCCTAACACTAGCTTTCTGACTAGGCATGGAAAAATCTTGATGATTTCATTATTGCCTATCTTCCTTTTCTCATTACTAGTAATTTACTATGTTATACTCTCTGCCTTTAGCCACACACAACTCTGTAGTCCCCCAAACAAACCACACTATCTCAAGTCTGTGTGACTTTTCCCACATATTCTTTCTGTCCAGAATGCCCTTTTCTGCCATTCCTCCTAGAAAACTCACATCAGCCTTAAATATTCAATTCAAACTCTACCCTGCCTAAGGGAGAATAATTAACAGCCTTTTCGGTGTAGTCACACTACATCCTGAACCTACTTCCATTTTTACATGTAGCAAGTTGTGTTTTAACATTTGTTTTTGCCTTTGTTCTGTCCTACTTCTATAGCCTTTGCAAGTAGGATTTATGTCTTTGTATCTTTCTTATCCCAGAACCAGGCATACCATCTGAGATATAGCAGGTGCTTAAAAAATATTTGTAGAACTAATTATCTTATTTAATTTTTACAACCACATATGTTTGCAGCTGAGGATGCTGAGGTCTAAAAAGTTTGAGTAACTTGCTCAAGGTTATACAGCTAGTGAATGGCAGATATCCAGTCTGGAGGCTTCTATGTGTCTGCCTTTTATCCTAGGAATACCATAAAAGCCATTTATGTTCAGATCTATCCTTCTAGAAAATTGAGTATTTGTAGCTGCTCTGATGTAACCCATGTCTCTTTGATAATTTTTCTTCTGCTTTCTCCATGCCTATGAATACCTCACAACTACTTGAATTGGCTCAGTCTTGGCTCTTATCTTCCTTGTCTCTGGTTTGATGTATCTGACTTTCTTTGATCTTGATTTAGATTATTCTATGATTTTTTGGTCTGCTTTTTGGTTGGTTGTTTTTTTTGGTGACAAAGTCAAAGTATCTGCCTTGTATTGCTCTTCCTTAAAATTAGTCAGTCTTCCTAGGGGAACCTGCCAACATCCTTACTCTTATTTCCTATTTTGCATCCATCACCAGTGACTGTAGCTACACCAGGCATATTCTCTTTTAACCCCTCAGACTTTGACATGTTCAGGCAGAAGCCATTACAAGACATCAAGAAATATAATTTCTCAGGTGTACCTAATGCTGTGATAAGAACTATTAATAATTCCCTTCACAGATGCTACTGAATACCAATATATGAAATGCTAATATTGTAATAAATAACATTTAAGAGAGTGAATTCTTTGTGAGATTTCACTTATATATTGACTACTATTTTTTGTCGAAAGATTTTTAGCACTCGCCTCTTATCTTAGACCCAGGCTTTTACTTTCAGTTGCCTATAGCACATATCTTTTTAGATATTTACCTTAATTTTCCTTGCAAAATGTCTAAAACTGGATTTTTTTAGCATATCCTCCAAACCAAACCTTTTTCTACTTCTCCATTTCTGTCAATAGTTCCTCCCCCGTTTTTTTTTTTTTTAAAGTTTCATCAAGTCTAAAAGCTATGTAGTTATCTCTATTTCCTCTCTGTCATCTACTAAGGGAACCAAGGCATCAAAGTATCAACATTGGTTGAATTTTTTTCATTCAAAATATCTCTCAGATCCAACAGTCCTTCAGCAACACCTTGTTCTAATACATCATCACCACATCCCACTTCCTGTCTCCTGTTTACATGCATCAAATAATCCTGTGTACTGCAGATAATTTTCCTAAGACACTACTTTTATTATGCCATTACGCCTGCTACTGCCTATTTATTAAGACCAAGCTTCAACCTGATAATTGAGAATGCAGAGTGCCTTTCTTTCATGTTTCCTCTGCCAGATTTGCCCTTTTTTAGCTGTTCCCCCCATTTATCTGAGTAAACACTCATCCTTCAACAACCCACTTTAATGTCACCTCTTCTATGAAGCCTTTTCTGAACTAATTAATCATTTCATCCTCTGTGTTTTATAGCATCCATCATATTATATTACAGTTTGCTGTTTATCTGTACTTTTTTGTACTTTGTGTTCTACTGTTGAGTTATTTAAGGTTAGGGCCTAGATTTCGCTGATATATTCATTCCTCAAACGCTGCACAATATCTGGCATAGAGTGGTAATTTAATACATATGTGTTAAATGAATGAATACATAAAATAATGGCAGTGTTATTTTATATGGTATTCATTCTACATATACTCATGTACATATACTCTACATTTACTCACATTTTCTTTACTTTTCTGAAATGCCTTTGTACTATTCTCCAAAAATTCAAATGCAATAGATTTTTGAAAATAGTTGAATACAAAATGATATATTTGATATTACTGTAACTATTTAAATGTGGGCACATATTCAACCACTCTAGGTAGTATCTACATTGAAGTGGTGGAATTTATGGTTACTGTTGACATTGAACTTATTTTAAACAGATTTTAAAGTTCTCCATTTTGTTTTATTGTGCTGCTTTTTCAAAGTGTTAGGTCACTTATCATGGTGGCCTTATAATATGATATAAAATGATAAGTGCCTGTTGAATATTCACCACAAATATTTCAACACGCATGTGTACACACATACATACACATACACACCAAACTTTAAATTTCCTTCAAGAGTCAGATCAAATTTTACTTCTTCCTTTAAATGTTCCACAAATCATTCCATTTAATAGTATTTGTATTAGTCTGTTCTCATGCTGCTAATAGAGACGTATGTGAGACTGGGTAATTTATGAAGAAAAGAGGTTTAATTGACTCACAGTTCCACATGGCTGGAGAGGTCTCACAAACATGGCGGAAGGTGAATGAGGAGATGTCTTACATGGCGGCAGGCAAGTGAGCCTGTGCAGGGGAATTTCCATTTATAAAACCATCAGATCTCATGAGACTTATTTACTATCAGGAGAACAGTTATGTAGGAAATATCCCCCATGATTCAATTATCTCCACCTGGCACCACCCTTGACATGTGGAGATTATTATAATCGAAGGTGAGATTTGGGTGGGGACACAGAGCCAAACCAAATCAGTGTTGTTTTTCTCAAAATCCCTTTAGCACATTCAGCCTGTAAGATAAAACTGTTATTTCATTCACTATGGCCAAATATTCTGATTTATCTCTTATCTCACATTAAAGCTAGGATTTCATTATTTTTTAACTTTCATAGTTTCAGGTAGACAGTAGGCAATTAACCAATACTTAATCTTGCTGATATTGTTGATTTTGATGATGATGAGAGCCCCTGCCAGGGCTGACAAGCTAAGATCATTTCTCATTTTATAGTTACACAGGTCTTTATAAAAAATTAGCACCTTCTCTGCTGGAAACTCTTTGCAAGTCTGTTAAATTGAGTTTGCTTCTGGCTAGAATTTTCTTTTTTCCTCCTCAATTTAAGGTATTAGCTATTCTGGGCTTTGTGGGTGTTCTCCTGCCAGGCTTTTTTCTTTGTTCCCCCTCTCTCTTAATCCATTTATGCATATAAATACTGTTGTTTTTTTCAATTACACAATATCGTTCTCTCCAACAAGGTAGACAGATAAATCGTTGGCTAATGATTTAACACTCCAAAACTTAAACACTGGTTATTGAAATTCTACTGACTAGGCAAGGTTTGTTTTTGTTTTCCTCCAGAAGCATGAGGCAGTAATATAATATATAATTCATATTTCTTTTAACAGGAAAGTTTTCTCTTTGGAATTTACTTTAGATTTTATTTTTTAAATTATATAGCCATTTACTTTATACCATTTAAAAATTATATCTCTAGCAAACCAAGGTATGTTTAGTAAATTTTAATATTGATCAATATGTATTTATTGTTATCAAATATTAAAATTAAGGTTTAAATAAAGCATCATTTTAAGTTCACTTTACCTGGTTGTTTTAGATCAGGTACTTGAATGGCTTGTAATAGAGCAGGCAATTGCTGTTTAAATGGCTAAATATTATTTTATCTTCATAATGGAATCACACTTTTAATTTGTATTTCTTATAAACAAAAGTGGTCATTGGTCAAGTTGAAGTATAATTATAATTTCATTATTTTTCCCATTAATTCTAATATCAGATAGTTTTCATCTACATTTTAAAATTGAATGAATAACAAGGTCGTATATGTGCTTAAAAATAACATTAAATTTTTTCTTTTGAAATTGATACATAATTTTTTCTTATTCTCTAAGACTATGCTATTTTTCTGAGATCTTAGTGTTGCTTTTCAGTGGACTTAAATGAACAATGTGAATATTAATGTTATTAATCTTAAAATTTTAAAGCATAAGGTCTAATTCTACTCTTTTTAATTTGTCTGGAATTAGGAAATTGGTTTGAGAAGAAATATAGTATTTATGTCATATTTGTCATTTAATTCAGTCTAAGTTTGAACTTCTCATCTGTGGCCTCTTATGGTCTGGAGAAGCCCTCTGGGACTCAAAGCGTGATTTGATTCAGTCATTACCATATAATCCTCTTGGATGGAACAAAGACCATTGCTGTGAAGCTCTTAGAGCAAGAGAGGACTGAAGAAGTTAAATATATGGGCCATAGACTATAAAACATAATCTATTAGAAAACAAACCTTACAGTATCTAGTCGGATACCTAATTAAATAATCAATTAAACATACTAAATCATTGAGCAAATGAGTATGAAAAAAATCTTTCTTTAAAGCCAGGTTTAAATTACCACACACATTTATGTCCAGTCAACAATTCTTTTCTTGGCGTATTTTTTCTCCATTTCCATTTCTTTAAATCCAGGATTGGTGTACTCTCAGCTTGAAATTACAACTCACTCAGAAATAACATGCTGTTTATCTGCTGGGCTCAAAACTAGGAGACTCCAGGAGTGAGTTCAGAATTAGCTAGAGCAATTTAAGCATTGGAATCTTAATCTCTGTAATGATACTCCTTAGGTCACAACTATCTAGGGGCTATTTAGCCTTCTTTATATTTTGCAATTTCTTTTTTCTTACTCTCCTCCTTCAATGAAGGCAGGAGGCCAGGAAGACTACTAGCTGCCAGCATTTCTATTAACAAAAACCTAGCTGTTTCTTTAAAGCAGACTTTCTAAAACAAACAAACCAAAAAACAAAAACAGAGAAGTACTTTTTCTTTAGTTTATTTTTTAACATAGCAAATCAGCTTTCACCAGAGCAAATACTAATGTCTCAACATGCAGAGAATGGAAGTCTCATGATTTTTCTATTTTCATTTCTTCATGGCAATGGATTATTAATACCTATTGATCTCTACTTTATGTCCACTATTTTGAATTCCCAAATAACACCCACCAGTATTCTAGCTTGATGTGAAGAGTGCCTTTTATTACTAGTTGTGCTCTCTTGAAATTTTTTCAGAAAATAAATGTGTGTGTGTGTGTGTGTGTGTGTGTTTTGTGTGAGTGTGTGAAGGGGACAGGAAGGGAGGGAAGGACAGGGAAAAAAAAGAGCTGTTCAAATGTTACTAGAAATCATGGTATGAATAACAGAAGGTTAGTACTTCTTATATTTAACTTACCTAAAAGATGATTTGGGACTGGAATTATAATGTTTACCCTTGTAAAATGCACAAATAAGGCTGCATCTTCTCATTGTTGTTATTGCCTGCCCATTGTCCACATTTGCTTTAGCCACTGTTAAAACACAGAGTTCACTGTTTTTATCTATTTAGGGACCAATGTAGTCCATTGATTTTGTTTCGTGGTGTGCTTAAGTCAACCACCTTCATTTTAGAGTAACTTAAGGAGCATTTTTATTGGGTTCACTTTAGAGTTGAGTCATGCCTTGGAAGACTGATGAACATCAGCAATTAAGTGACACACATTATGTTCATGTCATCATATACATATGTCTAACTATGAATCACCTATGATATTGCCCTGTCTGCTGTATTGCAGGAAAAGCAGAGGTTTCTGACTGATGTTCTGCATGAAGTGATGCTGCTGGACGGTTTGGCCAGTTCCCATCCAGTATCACAGGAAGTGCTGCAGGCAACAGATATTGACAGGGTGTTTGACTGGATCGCATATAAAAAGGTGGGAATAAAGAACAAAGTGCCAATTAGATATTTCATTACCAAGATAGCTAAACTAATTCATGTTAGATGTATGTATTTTTCTTTTTTTCCGGGCAGATAGACATAGACTGTGAGTTAGAAAACAGAGTCACTAGGTTCATGTCATTTTATGAGCTACAGCTTTGCTTTAAAAGTTGGCAAAATGGAGATTAATATTTGCCAAATAATGCATAGAAATATTGGAAATATTAATCAATAAATATTTGGAGACTCGATATGAAATTGCTCTACAAATGATGTTATGTAAATGTCAGTTTTTATTATTATTAATAAGAGGGCTGACCCATATAGTGACAAATTAATTTTCACCAATGCCCTTAAATACTAACTTATTTTGATGGGCTGACGCAAATGGATATAGGCAATGACATGATACATGCATCTTATAAACATTATTTAAAAGAGATTTTGAAAATTAAACGTTTCCTGAATAACTAAGCATAACAAAAGAAATTTTAAAAGACTAGACTTTGAATGGCAACAAATAATTTTGAGCCAATGACTAGATATAAAAATAAGGCAAATATGAATTTTTCCCATTGTTACTTGGATTAGGATTTTTCTTTATATCTGTATCTCTTAGTTGTTCTAATTTTAACATGATGATGTGCCTCTTAGTGTTTTACATGCACTAGCCACTTAATAATAATTAAAATAGGATCAAAGTCTGCTGTGATTTTTAGTGTAGGTTAAATTGCATTTGTTGGAATTTCTATGTACTTTTTTTTTCTTTTGAGATGGAATCTCACTCTGTCGCCAGGCTGGAGTGCAGTGACGCCATCTTGGCTCACTGCAACCTTCACCTCCTGGGTTCAAGTGATTCTCCTGCCTCAGCCTCCTGAGTAGCTGGGACTGCAGGCATGTTCCACTATGCCTGGCTACTTTCTGTATTTTTAGCAGAGACAGGGTTTCACCATGTTGGCCAGGCTGGTCTCAAACTCCTGTTCTCAAGTAATCCACCCGCCTCTGCCTCCCAAAGTGCTGGGATTACAGGTTTGAGCCATGGCACCCAGCCTGGAATACTATTCTTGATACTCTGTGAGGGATAAAAAGATAGCATGAATAACCGCATGGAAATAACTAGGAAGTTAGAAGTTATCCCCTGAAGCATTTATTGTAGTGAACACACAAAAAATATTTTGGTTGGGTCCTGTTAGTCCTCCAACTTTGTTCTTTTTTTTTTTTTTTTTTTTTAAGTTTCTTTGGTCCTTTGCATATGAGTTTAAGAATGAGTTTGTAAACTCCTACAAAGATTATACTGGAATTGCAGGAAATGTGCATTATGTTTATAAAACAATTTGGGAGTGTTGACATCTTAGCAATATTGACTGACCCATGAATACAGTATGCCTCCAGTTCCTTTAGGTCCCCTTTATTTCTATCGATGATGTAGTTCTCAGTGAATACATTTTTCATATTTTTTTTCAGATTTATCCCTAAGTATTTTACATTTCTGGGCTATTGTAAATAGTATTATTTTGAAATTTCATTTCTAATTTTTGTGTTGCTGTACATAGAATGCAATTCATTTTTGCATATTTTTCTGGTACAATGTTAAATAGAAGTGGTGAGAGCAAACCCTTGTGCTGTTCCTAATTTTAGAAGCAATACCTTCAGTCTTTATCCATTAGGTATGATGTCTCTAAATATTTATAAATGCCTTTTATCAGGTTGAAGATGTTGCATGCTATTTTGCCATTGCTAAAAGTTTTAATCAGAAATGGATGTTGACTCAATTCAATGCTTTTCTCCAGAATCTATCAAGATGGTTATATATTTTTTTGTTTTTTAGTTTGTTAATATGGTGAATTATAATGATTAATTTTTTAATGTTAGACTATCTTTGCATTCCTGAGACAAATGTCATTTAGTCATAATATATTATCCTTTTTATAAATTGTTGGATTCAATTTGCTAAAAAAATGTTTAGAAATTTTGCATCTGGGCTAATGAGGGATATTAGTGTGTAATTTTCTTTCTTGTAACGTCTTTCACCTTGTTGTCACTATAGTGCTAGCATCATGCAATGGAAACTATTATCTTTTTCAACTTTCTGGGAGAATTTGTATAAAATTTATATTATGTCTTTCTTGAATGTTTGTTAGAATTTACCAGTATAGCAGTAGGGACCTGAAATTTTCTTCCTGGGAAGGTTTTTAACTAATGATTTAATTTTGTTAATATATGGTGGGTTATTTATTTATCTTAATGCGAGCATTGGTAGTTTCTCACGCACTTCGCCCATTTCATCTAAAATGTTTACTTTATTGGCATAAAGTTTTACAGGATATATTCCCTTATTATCCCTTTAATAACTGCAGCATCTCTAATCATATAACCTCTTTCATTCCAGATATTGGTAATTTGTGTATTATTCCTTTTTTTGTGATTTGTCTAGCTGGACATTTATGAATTTTATTGATCTCAAAAAGCATCTTTTGTTGTAATTGATTTTCTCTCTTGTTTTCTATTTCATAGATATCCTCTCTAATCAATATTTCCTTTTTCTACCTACTTTGAATTTAAATTCTTCTTTGCTCTACTTTCCTAAGGTAGAAGCTGAGGTCATTAACTTGAGACCTTTCTTCTGTTCCATTTTAAGCCTTTATTCAGTAAATTTTTTCGTAAGTGTACAACCTAGGAAATCTCCCAAATTTTGATATGTTGAAGTTTCATTTTCATTCACTTTAAGATATTTGCTAATTATCCATTTCATTTGTTAATTGCCTCATGTCTTATTCAGAGTATATTATTTAGATTACAAATATTAGAAGATTTTTTCCAGAAAATTTTCTGTTATTCATTTCTTATTTAATTTTATTGTGGTCAGTGAATATACTCTGTATGACTTGAATCTTCCTAGATTTATTATGGTTTATTTTATGGCCCATAAGTTGATATGTGTTGGTAAATGTACTGTATCCACTTCAAAAGAATATGTATTCCACTAGTGTTAGCTAGAGTGTTCTATAAATGCCAGTTAGGTGAGGTTGGTTGATAGAGTTGTTCGAGTGTTCTGTATCCTTATTGATTTTCTGTCCACTTATTCATCATGCTTTCTTGATGGGCCTTCATTGTGTGGATTCACTCACGTAGTACCAAATCAAACATCTAAAACTGTGGAGAAAAATAGTGACCAGTTATCTGCTGGCATATCCGAAAAATAATTTTCAAATGTGAATATGGAGAAATGAGGGTTAAAACATTGAGGCTGAAATTTCAGGGACTTCATTTTCATAATCTCAGCATCAGGCCTTTATGTAAATTCAGTTTCTTAGCCTTGTTCTTTGATTTGGCTTCACTCAGTTTCTTCCTATAAGAAAACTAGTATGTGCATAATGAGTAATAACCAATTACTTTGTAAGTGGAACAAAGGTAAACTATGTTGGGTTTTGTAGGTTCAACCACATCATTCTGGGATGTACGACAGGTAATATAGATGATTCTGGAGACATAAATAATAACTGCTAACATTTATTACATGGATACTCTGTACTAGTCACTGAACTAAGATTTTTACATTTATTATATAATTTAATTCTTATAAGCATCTGATGGGGTTGTTATGATCATAATCCTCGCTTTAAAGGTAAGTATGTTGAGTTATGGTAAATTCAAGGATATGTTTCCCAGAAAATCAGGTTCCAGAGCCAGTATTCTTAATTATTTTCATATTTGATTAACAAGTTTGGCTGGAACATTTATTCCAAAATCATTTGATAAGCCTGTGCTTATGTTCTAGGCACTGTGTGCTGAGTAGAAGAGATATAACAATCAATAATACACAAAGAAGAGAAAACATATAAATAAACCAGTGCAGTAACATATGAGTGTTATCCAGCAATATTTCCATATTAAATGTTGACACCTACCTGAAGTCATCTTAAGCCATTTATTCAATCTTGTTGACTAAATAATGGGTAAATTTGATATGTAGTATTAACTTTCAGAATAGTTGAATTACGTATTTACAATATCATCAGAAATCTACCTTTCTTCAGTTTATTGAATCTCTTTCTCTCTATCTGACTTAATTTCTAGATGATCCTTAAGATGTGCTAAGACTCATCTCATACGGGCCTCAATCTTGTGACCCTAATGAGCTCAGAGAAAGAGTAAATTGACTCCCATCCGATAGAAGCTATATCTGTTTCCCCAAAGGGCTATGATTTGTTTTGATTAGGAAATAGATTATTACTGGCCAATCCTTGCGTCCACAGGGATGGAGTATTCTGACTGGTCAGTGAAGGTCATGAGCTCATCCTCTGTGATGTGAGACAAAAGTCCCATAGTGGGTAGGCCCCCTGGGATCACTCAAAGTAGAGGAGGAACAATTTCTGAAAGAAAATGATCAGTAGAAAAAAGTAATGGATGCCACCTCAGAATCTAAGGAGTTATGATAGAAATATGTACAAGATACAGTCACGAGACAGGGGAGTAGAGGGGAACTGTAAAAAAACAAGAAAATCATTCTTTAGAGGAAGCTCAGAAAAGAAAACTGGTGATTAAGTGGAACATCAAAGAGTTAAACATGATCATAGCAGAATGTGAATTCTGGGTAGCAGATAGGCTGGAAGAATAAGCTGGATACGAACTTGGAAGACATTTCCTTTCTCACTAAGAAATTTTTTTTTTTTTTTTTTTGAGACAGAGTCTCGCTCTGTCGCTCAGGCTGGAGTGCAGTGGCATGATCTCAGCTCACTGTAACCTCTGCCTCCCGGGTTCAAGTGATTCTTCTGCCTCAGCCTCCTGAGCAGCTGGGACTATGGGTGCCCACCACCACGACTGGCTAATTTTTGTATTTTTAGTAGAGACGAGGTTTCACCATATTGGCCAGGCTGGTCTTGAACTCCTGACCTCATGATCTGCCTGCCTCAGCCTCCCAAAGTGCTGGGATTACAGGCGTGAGCCACTGCTCCCAGACAGAAATTTGTATTTTATCCAACAGGTCAGATAGAACCAAGAAGAGTTTAAAGCAGAGGAGTCAGATAATTAAAATTGCATTCTAAAAAGAATATTCCTGTAGATGTAGAGATGGAGTTAATATTGATAGATCTGGACAATTCAGGAAAGATTGTAGAGACTGGAGTTGTAGAATGTATCACTTATATTTTGGAATGTTGTATGTAACACAATAATTTCTCGCCACTGCTCTTCTGTGTTCTTCTCCCTAAAGATCTCTGTTACTAGTCAACATTAACCTCTGCCAACAGTCAACCCCTCATTGCATCAGTGTTTTGCTAGCTTATCATCTCTTGTAATTATTTCCTTAATAATTATTCTGATTATTCCCAGTTCTGTTTTTTGTTATTCTCCCTGAATAATAATTACAATACACTTTAAATAGCTTTTTATAAAGAAATGTATTATAACAGGACAGAAGATTATAAAAAAATAAAGGTTAGGAACCAATAGACCAGCTGCTAATTTGGGATTAAATTTAAGAGCTGACTGCCTTTGAAGAAATACTGAGTAATGTTCAATATGGATAGTCCCAAGACCATTATTAAAATAATAAAAAACTCCTAAAATTGCAAGCATTTTTTAGAGTAGGAAGAGAAAAACATGAAAACTACTCTATTTAAAAAAATTAGATCTGGTGAAATAACAAGTTTCCCATTTTAATAGTAGATTGAAAATGCTTTTATTCTTAAAGTGTAATGGAAGCAGGAAAATACTGTCCATAGACAGGAAGGACTGGAATAGATGGATTGAGACAGTCTCTTTGTTCTAAAAGCACAAAGGAAACAAGAATCAGTGACCCAATGACCTAGATGATGAAAGTGAGTGAATGCTCATTAAATTTACATATGATGCCAAGGTGGAGAGGGTTGCTACAAGCTTGGAAGAGAAGAACAGGGTTCAAAATAACTTCAATTTTAAAGGGGATCCTTTACAACCAGGAACACTTTTTCAGCAATTCTTATGTCGTGGTTAGTATATCTGTACACCAAACAAAATTACATAGAATAAAAGGTAAGAGAATTAGCAAGTGAAAAAATCTTCAAGGGATCATTGGGGACACAAATTTTTAAAAAAGTGATTGTGGTAGAAATTTAACTTGCTGTGCTTTGCCAATATATTCCACACCTTATATTTGAAAATCATTTGACCAACAGAAGTCAACATGTGAAATTTCTATCATCTTTAGAAATGAATAGGAAAGGCCAATCATCCATTTGTATCTATCACCCCTTGTAATACCAGGCTCCCCATCCACAACATCATGTCAGTCAGATGATGATTAATGCACAGAGAGAGCACTATTAACGCTACACACAGTATGCCTTATTTCTGCAAGGGGGAAAAAAAAGATGATGCCTTTCTTCAACAATGCAACCCAGCCGGGCATGATGGCTCATGCCTGTAATCCCAGCACTTTGAGAGGCTGAGGTGGGAGGACTGCTTGAGCCCAGGAGTTCAACTCAAGTCTGGTGAACATAGTGAGACTCTGTCTCTACAAAACATTCAAAAAATTTTTTTAAATTAGCTAGGCATCATGGTGCATGTCTCTAGTTTCAGCTATTCAGAAAGGATGGAGGAGGAATGCTTGGGTCTGGGAGTTAGAGGCTACAGTGAGCTATAATAGATCTCCTGCACTCCAGCCTGGACAAGAGAGCAAAATCCTATTTCAAACAAACAAACAAACAAACAAAACAAGAAAAGAATGCAACCCAACAGAAGACATAAAACACATGAAATAAAAATAGTGATTATCCTATGAGTACTACAAAAGCATGTCTATCATTTAATGATCACTTACTATGTACAATGTATTTTGTGAAATGCTTTGCGTGTATTATCCCATTTATTCCTGACAGAAAACTTGGCATGCAGGCATTTTTAACTCATTTTACTGATGAGAAAACTGACACTTGGGTACTTAAGTGATTGCCACAGCATCAGATATTTAGCAAATAAACATTTCAGGATTTGATGTCAGATACATCTAAATTTGAATCCTGAGCTCTTATCTACAAAGTCTTTCACAAATAAATATATTTCAAGGCAAGTTATGATACGGACCATCTCAGTGGATGGCAACTCCAAGCTCCCAGGCTACCCTTGATCCTGCCATCCAGAGACAAGGATATCTTGTCTCTGCTATCAGAGTATTTCCAGAATCTAACCTCTTCTCATCCCTGTCACTGTTGCCACCAGATAAGGTTTGAATTTGTGTCCTCAACCAAATATCATGTCAAATTATAATGCCCATTGTTGGAGAAGGGGCCTGGTGGGAGGTGATTGGATCATGGGGGCAGATTTCCCCCTTGCTGTTCTCCTGATAGTGAGTGAGTTCTCATGAGATCTGGCTGTTAAATATGTATACCACCTCACCCTACTCTCTTCTTCCTCTTGCTCAAGCCTTGTAAGATATGCCTCCTTCCTCTTTGCCTTCCACCGTGTTTGTAAGTTTCCTGAGGTCTCCCAACCCATGCTTCCTGTACAGCCTGCAAAACTGTGAGCCAATTAAGCCTCTTTTCTTTATGAACTACACAGTCTCAGGTAATTCTTTATAGCAATGTGAGAACTAATACAGAAAATTAGCACCAGGAGTGGGGCATTGCTGTAAAGATACCTGAAAATATGGAAGCAACTTTGGAACTGGATAATGGGCAGAGGTTGAAACAGTTTGGAGGGCTCAGAAGAAGACAGGAAGACGTGGGAAAGTTTGGAACTTACTAGAGACTTTTTGAATGATTTTGACCAAAATGCTGATATTGATATGAACAGAGATGGCCAGGCTGATGAGTTCTCAGATGGAGATGAGGAACTTATTGTGAACTTTGAACTTGAGCGTGATGGTTTATGGTATCTGGCGGAAGAAATTTCTAAGCAACAAGTCATTCAAGATGTAGCCTGGCTGTTTCTAATAGTGTGTTCTCATATATGTGAGATGATCTGAAATTGTATGAAACTGGAACTTAAATCTAAAAGGGAAGCAGAGTGTAAAAGGTTGGAAAATTCATAGCCTGGCCATGTGATAGAAAAGAAAAACCCATTTTCGGGGAGGAATTCAAGTGGGTTGTAGAAATGTGCATAAGAAGAGCTGAATGTCAATAGCCAAGACAATGGGAAAAATGCCTTGAAGGCATTTTAGAGATCTTTTAGCAGCTCCTCCCATCATAGGCCTGGAGACCTAGGAGGGAAGCATGGTTTCATGGGCCATGCCCATAGCCCTGCTGCTCTGTGCAGTCTTGGGACATGGCACCCTGCATTGTGGCTGCCCTAGCTCCAGCAGTGGCTAAAAGGGGCCAAGGTATAGCTTGGGTCATAGCTTCAGAGGGTGTAAGCCATAACTCTTGGTGGCTTCCATGTGGTGTTAAGCCTGTGGGTGCAAAGAGGACAAGAGTTGAGGCTGGGGAGCCTACACCTAGATTTCAGGGGATGTGTGAAAATGCCTGGGTGTCCAGGTGGAAATCTGCTGCAGGGGCAGAGCCCTCATAGAGAATCTCTATTAGGGCAGTGTGGAGGGGAAATGTGGGGTTAGAGCCCCCACACAGAATCCCCTCTGGGATATTGCCAAGTGGGGCTGTGAGAAGAGGGCCACCATCCTCCAGACCCTAGAATTGTAGATCCATTAACAGCTTGCAGCGTGTACCTAGAAAGCCACAAACACTCAATGCCAGACCTTGAGAGCAGCCATGGGAACTGAGCCCCCAAAGCTACAGGGGCAGAGCTGCCTAAGGCCTTGGGAGCCTAACCCTTGGATTAGTGTGAGCTGGATGTAAGACATGGAGTCAAAGGAGGATATTCTGAAGTTTTAAGATTTAATCACTGCCCTGCTGGGTTTCAGACTTACATGGGGCCTGTAGTCCCTTTGTTTCAGCCAATTTCTCCCTTTTGGAATGGGAGTATTTACCCAATGCCTGTATCCCCATTATATCTTGGAAGTAACTAACTTGTTTGGATTTTATAGGCTTATAGGTGGAAGAGGTTTGCCTTGTCTCAGATGAGACTTTGGATTGTGGACTTTTGAGTTAATGCTGGAATGAGTTAAGACTTTAGGGGACTGCTGGGAAAGCATGATTGTATTTGCAATGGGAGAAGGACATGAAATCTCATTTTAAATTGCAATCCCCAGTGTTGGAGGAGGGCCTGGTGGAAGGTGATTGAATCATGGGGGTGGATTTCCCCCTTGCTCTTCTCATGACAGTGAATGAGTTCTCGTGAGATCTGGCTGTTTAAATGTGTGTAGCACCTCCCCCTGCTCTTTTCTTCCTTCTGCTCCAGCCATGTAAGATGTGCCTCCTTCCTCTTTGCCTTCTGTTATGATTGTAAGTTTCCTGAGGCCTCCACAGCCATGCTTCCTTTACAGCCTATGGAACTGTGAGCCAATTAAACCTCTTTTCTTTAAATTTTCTAAATTACCCAGTCTCAGGTAGTTCTTTATAGCAATGCGAGAATGGACTAATATACCACCCCAGTCTGAATCAGCACCATTTTGCCAGAATCATTTTCTGCAACATCTCTCTGTTTTTAATCCTGTTCTCCTACAGCCTATCTTTATCAAGCATTCAGAATGATGTTTATAAAACCTGTGTTGTATTGTGCCAGTTCTTTGCTGAAAATTCCATAATAACCCCCCCCCCCACACACACACACAAAATGATAATAAAAGACACAGTCTTGACCCACAAATCCCTTCCTGATCTCTACTCATTCTATTCTCCCCAGGTACTTATAGACCCCTGACTCTTATTTTATTTCTTATCTACCTGAATTCTTCTCTATTACTCTCCCTAAACTCATGGTGCTACTGTTCTACCAGCTCCCTTGTTTTCCCTGAGCTCTACCAAACTCCCTCCCACATGAGGGCCTTTGAATTGGCCTTTCTCTTTGTACGAAAAATGTTACTCCACATAGTGTCATGGTCCCAGCTTGCTCTCCTTGAAACCTTTACTTAAATGTCACCTTCTCAAGAAGACCTCCCATTTAAAATGGGAACTGACACCTTCAGTCTTTTTCCCACTCATTTTTCTTATTCTGATCCTATTATGTTTACTATATTGTTTGACTTTCCACTTTCCCCCATTGAATGTGAGCTTCATAAAGGCGGAGATCTATGTCTAGGTTTATCACTAATGTATCTCCAATACCTATTATACTGCCTGTGTGCAGTAAGCACTCTAATAAGTATTTGTTGAGTTAAATTAAAGTAAATGTCAGAAAAACAATATAAACAAAACATTCTGGTGTTTCAGAGGGAAAGATCCCATCTGTTTATAGGAATTAGGAAAAAGAGTTGGCTCTTGAAATAGGATTAAGGAGTTTCCAAGGTAATTCCATATGAATTCCAGAGGGGAAAGAAAGATTGTGTTGCCCAGTCATTTAGTTTTCTAATGGGTTTTATCACATGTGGCCTGACCCCTCAGCCCTGGACCTCGTGGGACCCCCTCCTGTGAGCTCAGCTACTCTCCTGCTGTCTCTTCCCTCTCCTGCCTCAGGCACGATTAGCCTCCTGTTCTGCAAGTCTTCCTGGCTCTTATTTTTCTAAACAGGTCCTTCTTAGACTTTGCTTTCCCTACTCACAGCGAATCAGTTACATATATACTAACAAATGAATATAATAGATCACTATTTTGTGATACTCTTTAGATATTCTACAGTATCTGGTATATTACATTTATTGATTAAATATAACACCTGTGGTCATTTCTGTAAAATGGTTGGACAATAGGCTTTTAGTGTGCTATGTGATGGCAATAATAGGCGATAATAGTATCAGCTACTTTTTGCCACTGGACATCCACTTATTTAATCTCCCACACTTGTAACATATAAGGTATAAATTATTATCTTCGATTTAGTAAATAGAGGCCTAGAAAGTTTAATGATGTGCTCCAGCTCCTAAGCGTCAGACATGAGATTCACATCTTATTGTTTCTAACTCATGCTTTTCATTCTGCCAGGATTCTTGTCTATTGTGCCATTGTTTAAATAGAAAATATGATTTGGGTTTTCATTCCATGAATGAAAAAAAATGTCTTATTTAAAAGTAAGTAGCATACTAGCATGCATATAAAAAATAAAGGTTGTAAAATCTGAGAAGTATAAGCACTGGTTATGATCATCTCATAAGGAAAATGTGAACAAGCTTGGGACTGAAAAAATTAGGCAAAGGAGAAAAAGCCAGAAAAAGAAGGGAGAAAGAGAGATTGATTTTGGAACATTTGGAGATAAAGCCTATAGAAAAGGCTAAAGAACTTACATATGTCCACCCTGGAGGATAGAGGGCTAAGAGGTGACTTAATAATTGGCTCTAATATGTGAATGGTCATTATGGGAAGGCTGCTCACCACTTCTCTGTCAACATCAAGGTCAGAGTAAGATAGATGGACTTAAATTACAGGAAGAAATTTCAGTTAATATAAGAAAGAACTTCTTGACATAAAAGGCAATTAAACATTTTAATATGAAGTACTTAGGCTTGTGAAATCTTCATTCTTTGATATTCTTTAGAAATAAAATTTAAAATGTGCTCCCAAATTAACAAATTAAATTGGAGAACTACTGAAAAAATTCCTCCTGAATATTAACTTCATGTTACATAATAGTCAGATATCAAATTTACAGCTTATCAGAAATTAATTTTGTATTTGCATATTTATGTTTGTATCATTAAATTTCTTTTTGTTATAAATATAGAAGTGTGAGTGGTTTAGAAAAGAACTACTAGCTTCTTAGGTAAACAGAAAAAGTTTAAAAATAATTCCCATCTGTCTCTGAGTGGTCGGTCTACTGATACCTATTAAACATCATCAAAATAATTTCTAGATGTATTTTTGTTATTCTTTTTCTTTGTTACCGGACTTTGCTTTTGAAGCTAAATCAACATTATACTGGACCAGCAGCAATTTTAAGTCATTCTGTAAAGAAAATGCCTATTTGCCTTCATAAAGAAAATGTACATGGTGGGAGGAGATAGTTTTATTGATATTTTTGTGATAAATGCCTTTACCACTTACTGGTAAATTATTAATTTGTGCATTTTGCTGATGGAGGCAAGTTTTCCTTTGCACACATATTTCACCGATTCATCATCATTTAATGGTTTCTTTTTATTTTTTCCTGTGCGAACCTTAACACTTAAAACAGCTTGTTTTCATTCTAGAAACTTGCACTTCTCCCCATTATATGTCCATCTCTGATTTGGCATTTACTTGGTGAGACTGAAAGAAAAAGTCTGTATTTAATAAAAATAGGTAGCAGGTTATTGAATAGAGTAAGGAATAGATTAATCCTATTCAAAGGATTCTTGTTATCCTCTCCTGTCCCTCTTTGTGTCACATTGTATTGTTGTTAACTAATGGTTTAGATACCTACTTTTGAATTCCTCTGTTGCACACAGTTTCTGTCTTTTTTACTTTGCTGAAAAGCTTAAGAAGGTGCAATGTTGGTTTTGACTCTATTCTTCTGCTTTCTTACGCTGGCTTTGTGAGAGCCAAAGTGGTGATCTCATGATATGAGAAGCTTACGGGTCAGAGCCATGTAACCCTTAGCTTGCAAAACTTGGCTGTAGTGAGATTCTGCTTTCACGGCTTTCAGAAATACTTCTACAGCTACAGTTGTTCTTGTCTTCTGCTTATGCAAAAAGCTTAGTTCTAATGACTTTTGCAGTGGGTTTATTTATGCTAGACTTCATCAGTAGTCATAATGAAAAATAAAAAGTATTACAGTTAGTATAAATGGAATATATAATATATAATTATAATTATATAATATATAATAATATATTATATAATTATAATTATATAATAATATATTATATAATAATAATTATATATAATATAATTATATATTCATATATAATCATATATAATATAATATATAATCATATATATAAAATTATATATATAATCATATATACTATATTATCATATATAATCATATATAATATAATATATAATATAAATGGTAATATAGATTTTTTATAGATTTTTCAGATTGACAGAATTCTATAGTACTTAAGAATAAATTAAGATGTAAAGGATAAATAAGTAGGCAACTATAATCAAGGGTTGACATTTTGATAAATGAGAAGTATACAGGAAGGAAAAGGAGAATAGGAATAAAAATTCCTATTTACAGAAAGAACACTTGGAGAAAATTCAGAATAAACATATTTAGAATATAAGTAGTGTTTGTACATCTAACAATATTGAAGGAGGTTGAACTGAATTGATCTTTCCTATGGAATAATTGTGAATGAATTGTGTTTTGGCATTTGAGGAATGACTTTTAATCAGCATAACCACACACCAATTTTTAATCAACCACATATGGTATGTTAATGAAATATAAACATCTTCAAAAGCCCTATACAGTTACCAATGTTACACATCATGTTCAGAAGCATTAGTACACAGTTGTTTTTACCATTGAGGTCACCTTTTATCACTATTTCCTTTTCGTGTGGACCTAAATATTATCTCAGTTCATTATAAAAATTGTATTTTTGAAATATTTAAGAATTCAGGGCTTTATTAATTAAAGACATATATAAACCTCAATCAGAGTTTCAGCTTCAAACAGGTGAAACTATGTTGCTCCACAGGGCAGATACAATACTAGTCGAACAACAAAGACACCCTTTCTCTTTGGCCCAAGTATTATTTTCTCAGGTAAATATGTTATTTCCTTGGAAATGATGAAATTGTTTCTTTGGACATACTCTCCCAGATGTTTTTATGGATTCTTTCGTGGGAGGCTAAGGACCATTTGATGACCTACTGAGAAAATTATCTAGAGACTACATGTTGTCTATATTTATTGTCATTCATGCTGTTGCATATTTCCTAGGAGAACCAAAATCAAGTTGTTGATTTCTCTGCTTTTAAAAGTAGAATGTCTTTCAGCTTTTTCTTTTTTTTTTTTTTTTTTTTTTTGAGACGGAGTCTCGCTCTGTCGCCCAGGCTGGAGTGCAGTGGCGCGATCTCGGCTCACTGCAAGCTCCGCCTCCCGGGTTCACGCCATTCTCCTGCCTCAGCCTCCCGAGTAGCTGGGACTACAGGCGCCCGCTACCACGCCCGGCTAATTTTTTGTATTTTTAGTAGAGACGGGGTTTCACCGTGTTAGCCAGGATGGTCTCGATCTCCGGACCTCGTGATCCGCCCGCCTCGGCCTCCCAAAGTGCTGGGATTACAGGCGTGAGCCACTGCGCCCGGCCTCTTTCAGCTTTTTCTGAGTTAATTTTGAATCAGTATTAGGAGGCTTAACTGTGATTTCATACAACATACTGTTACCTTGAAGACACAGAGATTTTTTTTTAAAAGTACAAAATCTGGCTTTTGTCTTAAAGGCATTTTCCCAAGCAGGAGAATTTAAGCACGATTTTTAAGGTTTCACAGAGGTAAGAAAATAAGACAAAGCCAAAGGTGAGAAGTTTAATGGGAGGCCTCCCATAAAGCCAGGACCTTAAAGAGTTACACCTTAGCACACAGATGAACTAGAAATAAACCTATCCCCATCCTCAGGGGACTACAAAGAAATTACTTGTTCCAAACTTTGGCAGCAAGTAAAAACGGAAAGAAAATTTCTCCTGAAAATTTGCAACTACAAGCAACCTTTGACTGGCATCGGATCTCAGATGAAAACCATCTTGGTACACTGTGAACCTCAGGCCAGGATTTAATTTAAAATGGCTGGTCCTGGACTAGAAGGTATCCCCAGACACCATACAGACACTAAAACATATCCTTTCTAGAAAAGCCCAACTTCATATCTCATCTCAAAAGATTTCCACAGATAAATCTCAAGGAAAAAAAACAATTTACAGTCAAAAATCACCAGTCACATGAAGAAACAAGTTTCCACGAATATGAGACAGCAGAAACAATTAAGAGAAGAATCATTTGTGCATATGACTAAGACACTGGATGAATGACTTAGAGCATAAAATAATATATTAATAAATTGGAGGAAATAAAAAGAGACATTATAAGCAAAATGTAAGCAGACATAAAGAACAGTGAGAATTCTTAGAAATGAAAATGCAATAACTTAAGAATATAGTAAATATGACAGATAAGTTCATCACAGATTAAAAAAGAGCTAAAGAGAGAATTATAAACTAAATGATAGAAGTGAAGATACTGTGTATTCAAGAGTTATGCAGAAGACATAAAGATGTATAGAAAAGGCAGTGAGAATTGGTAACACATGGATTCAAGCCTTAACTTCACTTTTTCTTTTTTTTTTAAATTTATTATTATTATACTTTAACTTTTAGGGTATATGTGCACAATGTGCAGGTTAGTTACATATGTATACATGTGACATGCTGGTGCGCTGCACCCACTAACTCGTCATCTAGCATTAGGTATATCTCCTAATGCTATCCCTCCCCCCTCCCCCCACCCCACAACAGACCCCAGAGTGTGATGTTCCCCTTCCTGTGTCCATGTGTTCTCATTGTTCAATTCCCACCTATGAGTGAGAACATGCGGTGTTTGGTTTTTTGTTCTTGTGATAGTTTACTGAGAAGATGATTTCCAATTTCATCCATGTCCCTACAAAGGACATGAACTCATCATTTTTTATGGCTGCATAGTATTCCATGGTGTATATGTGCCACATTTTCTTAATCCAGTCTATCATTGTTGGATATTTGGGTTGGTTCCAAGTCTTTGCTATTGTGAATAACACGCAATAAACATACGTGTGCATGTGTCTTTATAGCAGCATGATTTATAGTCCTTTGGGTATATACCCAGTAATGGGATGGCTGGGTCAAATGGTATTTCTAGTTCTAGATCCCTGAGGAATCGCCACACTGACTTCCACAATGGTTGAACTAGTTTACAGTCCCACCAACAGTGTAAAAGTGTTCCTATTTCTCCACATCCTCTCCAGCACCTGTTGTTTCCTGACTTTTTAATGATTGCCATTCTAACTGGTGTGAGATGGTATCTCATTGTGGTTTTGATTTGCATTTCTCTGATGGCCAGTGATGGTGAGCATTTTTTCATGTGTTTTTTGGCTGCATAAATGTCTTTTTTTGAGAAGTGTCTGTTCATGTCCTTCGCCCACTTTTTGATGGGGTTGTTTGTTTTTTTTTTTGTAAATTTGTTTGAGTTCATTGTAGATTCTGGATATTAGCCCTATGTCAGATGAGTAGGTTGCGAAAATTTTCTCCCATTTTGTAGGTTGTCTGTTCACTCTGATGGTAGTTTCTTTTGCTGTGCAGAAGCTCTTTAGTTTAATTAGATCCCATTTGTCAATTTTGGCTTTTGTTGCCATTGCTTTTGGTGTTTTAGACATGAAGTGCTTACCCATGCCTATGTCCTGAATGGTAATGCCTAGGTTTTCTTCTAGGGTTTTTATGGTTTTAGATCTAATGTGTAAGTCTTTAGTCCATCTTGAATTGATTTTTGTATAAGGTGTAAGGAAGGGATCCAGTTTCAGCTTTCTACATATGGCTAGCCAGTTTTCCCAGCACCATTTATTAAGTAGGGAATCCTTTCCCCATTGCTTGTTTTTGTCAGGTTTGTCAAAGATCAGATAGTTGTAGATATGTGGCGCTGTTTCTGAGGGCTCTGCTCTGTTCCGCTCCATTGATCTATATCTCTGTTTTGGTAGCAGTACCATGCTGTTTTGGTTACTGTAGCCTTGTAGTATAGTTTGAAGTCAGGTAGCATGATGCCTCCAGCTTTGGTCTTTTTGCTTAGGATTGACTTGGCAATGCGGGCTCTTTTTTGGTTCCATATGAACTTTAAAGTAGGTTTTTCCAATTCTGTGAAGAAAGTCGTTGGTAGCTTGATGGGGATGGCATTGAATCTATAAATTACCTTGGGCAGTATGGCCATTTTCACGATATTGATTCTTCCTGCCCCTGAGCATGGAACGTTCTTCCATTTGTTTGTATCCTCTTTTATTTCATTGAGCAGTGGTTTGTAGTTCTCCTTGAAGAGGTCCTTCACATGGCTTGTAAGTTCATTTCCTAGGTATTTTATTCTCTTTGAAGCAATTGTGAATGGGAATTCACTCATGATTTGGCTTTCTGTTTGTCTGTTATTGGTGTATAAAAATGCTTGTGATTTTTGTACATTGATTTTGTATCCTGAGACTTTGCTGAAGTTGCTTATCAGCTTAAGGAGACTTTGGGCTGAGACAGTGGGGTTTTCTAGATATACAATCATGTCGTCTGCAAAAAGGGACAATTTGACTTCCTCTTTTCCTAATTGAATACCCTTTATTTCCTTCTCCTGCCTAATTGCCCTGGCCAGAACTTCCAACACTATGTTGATTAGGAGGGGTGAGAGAGGGCATCCCTGTCTTGTGCCAGTTTTCAAAGGGAATGCTTCCAGTTTATGCCCATTCGGTATGATATTGGCTGTGGGTTTGTCATAGATAGCTCTTATTATTTTGAGATACGTTCCATCAATACCTAATTTATTGAGAGTTTTTAGCATGAAGGGTTGTTGAATTTTGTCAAAGGCTTTTTCTGCATCTATTGAGATAATCATGTGTTTTTTGTCTTTGGTTCTGTTTATATGCTGGATTACATTTATTGATTTGCCTATATTGAACCAGCCTTGCATCCCAGGGATGAAGCCCACTTGATCATGGTGGATAAGCTTTTTGATGTGCTGCTGCATTCGGTTTGCCAGTATTTTATTGAGGATTTTTGCATCAATGTTCATCAAAGATATTGGTCTAAAATTCTCTTTTTTGGTTCTGCCTCTGCCTGGCTTTGGTATCAGGATGATGCTGGCCTCATAAAATGAGTTAGGGAGGATTCCCTCTTTTTCTATTGATTAGAATAGTTTCAGAAGGAATGGTACCAGTTCCTCCTTGTACCTCTGGTAGAATTCGGCTGTGAATCTATCTGGTCCTGGACTCTTTTTGGTTGGTAAGCTATTGATTATTGCCACAATTTCAGCTCCTGTTATTGGTCTATTCAGAGATTCAACTTCTTCCTGGTTTAGTCTTGGGAGAGTGTATGTGTCCAGGAATTTATCCATTTCTTCTAGATTTTCTAGTTTATTTGCGTAGAGGTGTTTGTAGTATTCTCTGATGGTAGTTTGTATTTCTGTGGGATCGGTGGTGATATCCCCTTTATCATTTTTTATTGCGTCTGTTTGAGTCTTCTGTCTTTTTTTCTTTATTAGTCTTGCTAGCGGTCTATCAATTTTGTTGATCATTTCAAAAAACCAGCTCCTGGATTCATTAATTTTTTGAAGTGTTTTTTGTGTCTCTATTTCCTTCAGTTCTGCTCTGATTTTAGTTATTTCTTGCCTTCTGCTAGCTTTTGAATGTGTTTGCTCTTGCTTTTCTAGTTCTTTTAATTGTGATGTTAGGGTGTCAATTTTGGATCTTTCCTGCTTTCTCTTGTGGGCATGTAGTGCTATAAATTTCCCTCTACACACTGCTTTGAATGTGTCCCAGAGATTCTGGTATGTTGTGTCTTTGTTCTCGCTGGTTTCAAAGAACATCTTTATTTCTGCCTTCATTTCCTTATGTACCCAGTAGTCATTCAGGAGCAGGTTGTTCAGTTTCCATGTAGTTGAGCGGTTTTGAGTGAGATTCTTAATCCTGAGTTCTAGTTTGATTGCACTGTGGTCTGAGAGATAGTTTGTTATAATTTCTGTTCTTTTACATTTGCTGAGGAGAGCTTTACTTCCAAGTATGTGGTCAATTTTGGAATAGGTGTGGTGTGGTGCTGAAAAAAATGTATATTCTGTTGATTTGGGGTGGAGAGTTCTGTAGATGTCTATTAGGTCTGCTTGGTGCAGAGCTGAGTTCAATTCCTGGGTATCCTTGTTGACTTTCTGTCTCATTGATCTGTCTAATGTTGACAGTGGGGTGTTAAAGTCTCCCATTATTAATGTGTGGGAGTCTAAGTCTCTTTGTAGGTCACTCAGGACTTGCTTTATGAATCTGGGTGCTCCTGTATTGGGTGCATATATATTTAGGATAGTTAGCTCTTCTTGTTGAATTGATCCCTTTACCATTATGTAATGGCCTTCTTTGTCTCTTTTGATCTTTGTTCGTTTAAAATCTGTTTTATCAGAGACTAGGATTGCAACCTCTGCCTTTTTTTGTTTTCCATTTGCTTGGTAGATCTTCCTCCACCTCTTTATTTTGAGCCTATGTGTGTCTCTGCACGTGAGATAGGTTTCCTGAATACAGCACACTGATGGGTCTTGACTCTTTATCCAATTTCCCAGTCTGTGTCTTTTAATTGGAGCATTTAGTCCATTTACATTTAAAGTTAATATTGTTATGTGTGAATTTGATCCTGTCATTATGATGTTAGCTGGTTATTTTGCTCGTTAGTTGATGCAGTTTCTTCCTAGTCTCCATGGTCTTTAATTTTGTCATGATTTTGCAGTGGCTGGTACCGGTCGTTCCTTTCCATGTTTAGTGCTTCCTTCAGGAGCTCTTTTAGGGCAGGCCTGGTGGTGACACAATGTCTCAGCATTTGCTTGTCTGTAAAGTATTTTATTTCTCCTTCACTTATGAAGCTTGCCTGCGAAGCAGCAGTAGGCCTAGCCCTACTAGTCTCAATCTCTAACACATATGGCCTAGACTACGTATCCAGTTTGGCTGGATATGAAATTCTGGGTTGAAAATTCTTTTCTCTAAGAATGTTGAATATTGGCCCCCACTCTCTTCTGGCTTGTAGAGTTTCTGCTGAGAGATCTGCTGTTAGTCTGATGGGCTTCCCTTTGTGGGTAACCCAACCTTTCTCTCTGGCTGCCCTCAACATTTTCCCCTTCATTTCAACTTTGGTGAATCTGACAATTATGTGTCTTGGAGTTGCCCTTCTTGAGGAGTATCTTTGTGGAGTTCTCTGTATTTCCTGAATCTGAATGTTGGCCTGCCTTGCTAGATTGGGGAAGTTCTCCTGGATAATATCCTGCAGAGTGTTTTCCAACTTGGTTCCATTCTCCCCGTCACTTTCAGGTACACCAATCAGACGTAGATTTGGTCTTTTCACATAGTCCCATATTTCTTGGAGGCTTTGCTTATTTCTTTTTATTCTTTTTTCTCTAAACTTCCTTTCTCGCTTCATTTCATTCACTTCATCTTCCATCGCTGATACCCTTTCTTCCAGTTGATCGCATCGGCTCCTGAGGCTTCTGCATTCTTCACGTAGTTCTCGAGCCTTGGTTTTCAGCTCCATCAGCTCCTTTAAGCACTTCTCTGTATTGGTTATTCTAGTTATACATTCTTCTAAACTTTTTTCAAAGTTTTCAACTTCTTTGCCTTTGGTTTGAATGTCCTCCCGTAGCTCGGAGTAATTTGATTGTCTGAAGCCTTCTTCTCTCAGCTCGTCAAAGTCATTCTCCATCCAGCTTTATTCCATTGCTGGTGAGGAACTGCGTTTCTTTGAAGGAGGAGAGGCACTCTGCTTTTTAGAGTTTCCAGTTTTTCTGCTCTGTTTTTTCCCCATCTTTGTGGTTTTATCTACTTTTGGTCTTTGATGATGGTGATGTACAGATGGGTTTTTGGTATGGATATCCTTTCTGTTTGTTAGTTTTCCTTCTAATAGACAGGACCCTCAGCTGCAGGTCTGTTGGAGTACCCGGCCGTGTGAGGTGTCAGTCTGCCCCTGCTGGGGGGTGCCTCCCAGTTAGGCTGCTTGGGGGTCAGGGGTCAGGGACCCACTTGAGGAGGCAGTCTGTCCGTACTCAAATCTCCAGCTGCATGCTGGGAGAACCACTGCTCTCTTCAAAGCTGTCAGACAGGGACATTTAAGTCTGCAGAGGTTACTGCTGTCTTTTTGTTTGTCTGTGCCCTGCCCCCAGAGGTGGAGCCTACAGAGGCAGGCAGGCCTCCTTGAGCTGTGGTTGGCTCCACCCAGTTCAAGCTTCCTGGCTGCTTTGTTTACCTAAGCAAGCCTGGGCAATGGTGGGCGCCCCTCCCCCAGCCTCGCTGTCGCCTTGCAGTTTGATCTCAGACTGCTGTGCTAGCAATCAGCGAGACTCCGTGGGCGTAGGACCCTCCGAGCCAGGTGCGGGATATAATCTCATGGTGTGCCATTTTTTAAGCCTGTCGGAAAAGCGCAGTATTCGGGTGGGAGTGACCCGCTCTTGAAGGTGCCGTCCGTCACCCCTTTCTTTGACTAGGAAAGGGAACTCCCTGACCCCTTGTGCTTCCTGAGTGAGGCAGTGCCTTGCCCTGCTTTGGCTTGCACACGGTGCGCGCACCCACTGACCTGCGCCCACTGTCTGGCACTCCCTAGTGAGATGAACCCGGTACCTCAGATGGAAATGCAGAAATCACCCGTCTTCTGCGTCGCTCACGCTGGGAGCTGTAGACCGGAGCTGTTCCTATTCGGCCATCTTCTTCACTTACTTTTTCAATCCTTTGTTTCTTTATCAAATTATAGCTTCTTAGCATCAGAAAATTTTTGCCTGAAACAGTGACATCTTTTTTAGAAATAGAGCTCTGAGTTCGATCTAAGTCTTAAAGTAATAAGGTTCATGCATCAACATAGCACAATTTTATCATCTATATTCTCTTTTGTTACCGTATTAAAAGCTTGAATGAGATAAAACTGGTATTACCTTTTAAAATTATACTTTTTTCACATTAAATGTTATTTATTGAGTGTTCACTGTGTTCCCAGAGTTTTACCAGATATTATGCAATTTAAACTTTAAGCTGAAAGGTAGTTAAATTATTTGGCCCAGACTCGTAATAGCTCATGAGTAGCAGAACCAACATTTCAGCTCAACCTTCCTGAATCCAAGTTCTGCCCTGTTGTGTGATTGCCTGATCATATAGTCAAATAGGTATTGACTTTCACAGTAGAGAATACTATACATGTATCCAAATAATTTTTCCTTTCATCTGCCAATTTATTTCTTCACTTTTTGGACATAACTTTCAGATGCAATTTCATTCTTTCCTACAAAACCAGTCTCATGATTTCATAATTCCCAAAGAGTGTACCTTGATGAGATACTTTAATTTGCATTGCCTCCCTTCTCTTCAATCCCCATTTTACCCTATTTAGTATTTCCTGGCTTACCCTCTGAATTTGAGCCAACAGCATAAGGACCTCAGAAAAGCGCTATGCCAAGGCTATCTTGGAGCTCAGAGACCCTGAGTGGAGATGAGCATGTTGTAGAGGGGAGAGTGTGAGTCGCAGCAATTCTGAGAAACATGGTTTGGCTTCTACAGAGTAGAGCACATCCAAGCAAACCAACTTGTGTCGTTTAGTTGTGTGCTGCCTCTCTGCTGTCATTTTACAATAGGATGCAGTTAGCTCAGTGCCATAAAAATATCTGGCTTAAAGTAGAGAATTTTTGGTATATATTCCCCTGGTAAGTACTATAAGCCCAAGTAAAACAATGACCAAGCAGCTGAATGTCTGTGTTTTGCTTACATATTCCCCAAACTGTTTTCCAGCTCCACGATTTTAAGATGAAATGTGCGAACATTTATTGCCACATAATTTTCCTTCTGGAAGGGGGTCTGTCACAGCAGGAACCTTGCTACTAAATTGGAGCCGTTGAAACTATTTCAGTAGTCACATTTGTTAAGAGTAAAAGCAAGAGTTTTAAGTGCTGTCTAATGCCTAAAAATGTTTTTCCAGTTTGAAATGAGTGTGGTGGTAGGGTTAGGGAAAAGTTAGCATGTTTCGAGATAGTTAAGTCTGAAATAATAACCTCAGTTAACATGTATATAATACTATGTACCAGATACTTTTGTGTATGTTTTTTACGTATATTAAGTCATTTAATTCTTACAGCAATCACATGCTGTATTAATACTCTTTCCATCTCCATTTTACAGATGAGGACACTGAGGCAGTAACTTGCCCAGCATTGCAGTTAGTAAATGGTGGAGTCAGTATTCAAACACCGGCCATTCTGTCTGTGCTCTTAGTCACCTATATCAGACTGCTTAACCTTTGATTTCTTTTTATGTTTATAGAGCACCTTACCCATAAAACATGAAGAGACACTCATTTCTTTTTCAGTAGAGTTATTATATTTTGTAATTATTTACATCTATCTGTATGTCCTTTTAAATTAAAGTTTTTAGAAACATCCTAGTTATCACCTAGTGCAGTGACTTACAGATAGTGAGCAAAAACTAATACTTATAGTTCAGGATTTAGAATGAATTTAACAGTCATTAATCCTGCTCTCCAAGCCCACAGAAGCTTTAAAGTAGTCTTGCAAATTGAATTTCTAATTGCTTCGGATTACTAACAGCAATGAGTTTTGATTTTTTTTATTGTTAAACATCTAGCTTGAAAAGAAAAATAAACATGGCTCTGTACTATGAAGCAATATCATACTTTATTAATAAGTGTTCCTCTTAACTTTTTAAGAGTTGAGTTTGAACTAGTCACATCTCTTCTGAAAAATACTGGAGAGTAAAACTTCTTTAGTTTGCTCTAAATTACTTTCCTCAAGCACCAAGTGATAATCCCTTTTTCTGGTGTCCTGTGATGCCTTCTATAAACCCGATGGAGAAGTTAGGAACATGCAGAGCATGCCCCTCACCTCTGAAATGAAGGTCATGGAGAGTAATGAACATACCCGCCTCTCCACATCCCCTGATGCCTTTGTCAGCTTACAGTCTAACGGACCATTGATCTGCCCCTTTATGGCAGTTTTGTTCCTAATTCCACTTTTGTTTACTTTAAGAGCTAAATCTTTCACCATTTTCCACTTCTGCTTGAGAAAACATTTTTATAGCTTTGGGACCAAATGTTTTTTTATCACCTTATTTCAATGTCTCTTATCAGTGACCCTGTTGTAGGCAGAAGCCATGATGTTGCTGGTGGATTACATGAGAAACTTGCCTCAAGTGAAATAGAACACCGTTTCTTTTTCCTGAAGAATAAGGATATAAGAGTAACTTGCTTTTTTTTTCTTTCTTACATTTGCTCTGTGTTAAATCATAAGAACGTTAAGTTACTTTGAATTGTTTTAAAATGAAAAGGTGCTAGATCACCAGGTATTAGGGTGTTTATTTCTTCTAGGCTCCTGTTAGTAGCAACTGTCAATATTTCTTCTTTTGGTTAATAGAAAAAGAATGGAAGAAAGCTAGAAGTAGAAACTTGCTGCCACATACAAAAAGCTAAAGTTTGGAGAGGCCATAACTGGACCTGTGATGTGGATGTTTGCTTAGAGAGTGTTAAATGCTTACTTATAGGTTCCTAGGGTAAAGGGCATTGTTTATTTTTACATACATATCTTGAGAAATTTTATTTTATAAAGGTTGTGCTTTCCAAAATGTAATTTGTGGAATGCCAGTTCTACAATATGTTTTATAAAAATTATTTTCTTACCTTTAACTCAGATATTGAAACTTCAGATTGCATTGATTTAGCTTAATGGCATCACACAAAACTGCACCTTCAATGAAAACCTTAAACAATGAATTTCTTACATGGGCTTGCTGAATACACTCTAATAAGACTGTATTTGCTTGTCTTGACATAAAAACTTGGGCTGATTCTGCTCATGATACACCACTGTCAGAAGAGTTTGCTTTGTGATAAATGGCTTGTTTTAGTTCCCTTGACGATATGTTTTTGAGTTTTGAAATTCTCCAGGGACAGAATACATCTGCTTTGCCACTCTGAAAACAAAAAGCAGAAGCCGGACGTGAAAGCTGTCCTGTTTTACAAGCTGGGATGGTGATGATTATTTACCTCATTGACGGACTTCTAGATTTTATCAAGTCCTCAATACTAACCTGGTCTCCATTATCCTCTGCTGTGCACAGCATCCACACTGAAGTTGTGACTTCTGCCTTTTTGGAAGAAAAGCAAAGAAAGAAATCATCCATTTCTCAATGATATACATGAAGAGGCTAATTTATTTTTTTGAGAACAGCTGAAGGTGGTTTGATGAAACTTTAATCAGGGCATTTTATCCTCTCCGTAAACTCTCCCTGAAGTCAGAATAGCAGAAAGGGAGATAGAGAAAACCTTACTCAAGCAATTATTTCCCTTATCCTGCAAATATTGGTAGAGTCAAATAATTTTCTTAGCTTCCAGAAAATCGTTCATATCATGTATGAGTGAATTCAACAGTGAAGATTACAAAGTGTCTTTCAGTTACCAAGCCCATGTCCTAGACAAGATTTTTTTTCTTGCTTCTCTACATATATATGAGTGATAAAACAAGGTGCAGATCTCAATTGGTCCATTTCCTTTGCAGATTAATTGGTATGATGGAAACATCAGTTATGCTGGTATTCACTTGTAATACATATTTTATTTATTATGGATCTAGCAGGATGGTAAATTCAGTTTTATAGCACAGTGGAGTTTGAGAAGCATGGCTTTATTCAGTATTGTTCTTGAACTCAGTGATGGCCCATCTGTGTAAATAATCTCATCAGCCTCTTATGTGAGCCCATCCTTGAAGATTTCCTCATATGGATGCTTAATGGGAAAGTATACTATGCTTTTGTCCTTGTCTGTCGTGTCAGAACACATGAGATGTTCACCACAACTGCTAAATAAAGCTTCTACTATAAGAGGAGGCCCCACAACACTTTGTCTGAAAGAGGAAGCGGCTTATGTATCCTGGTCTTCAAGGAAAACAGACAGTCCTGGGCACACATGAAGGGCACAGTTATTTATGGTTATGTCTAGTGAATCCTTTTCATGTGGAAAGTATGCCTGAAATTCCAGAGAACTGACCTCCAAGACTCGAGTGTCCTTGACTTAAATTTCCTTAATTTTCCATGGAATCTTTTAACACCTGTTCTCAATGATGCATTCATCCATCCAAGACAAAGCTTATACTAAGACATATTTGAATCTGGAGTTTCTGAATTAGATGAACAAGCTATAGATGTTTACACAAATTACCCTGTGAATGAAAGTGTACTCTTATTTACTTCAATTTAGTGGTATTTTAAAAAGTCACTTGAACATATTCGTGGTTAGGAAAAATGGTTTTGAAAAGCTAGAATCTCCATTTAAAATAAGAATAAAATAACTTTGTCCTTTAGATATGTGCATTGTTTTTAAATTTTAAAATATTCTATTTTGAAGTCAAAACCCAGTTTTAATTTTTTCCCAAGGTTTATCATTTCTAAAAATATAAAGTCTTTTAAAACTAAATAATGTAATATGATGAGATATTTAATAGTAATTAGATTATTAATCTAATTAAAAATCAAATTAAAAGATTGTGACTGGTATACCTTAGGATGACGTTATTGAAATTTATACTTAAATTTGTTTGCCTTTACCATATATAATCACAAGGAGCCTTGAAATACTATACTAGACTTCTCATGTTTTGTGTGTGGTTTGTGTGTGTGTGTGTGTGTGTGTGTGTGTGAGAGAGAGAGAGAGAGAGAGAAAGTTGGTGATTTTTCGGCTATTCACTTCTTTCCAGTATCAGTGAGCTATGGTAGGAACCAGTTTGGGAGCAGCTGTTTGATTGTGGAAAGTCTTTACAGAGAAAGTTATTCTACTTTCTTGCAGGTCAATACTTAAATTTTTAATACAAAAAGAAAATATAGTTTATTCAACTACTTTTTGAAAAACAATCTACACATACCATTAGTGATTAATGCCAAATAGTAAGGCTTTCATGGTTTAAGGAACACTTTCTGCCTTTCGTATTTCTGTTTCAGTCATTTTTTTCCCCTGCGGTCGTTATTTAACTCCCAGTGTAGTTGAGAATCAGCTGACCATATCTACTTCATATAAAACTTTTGTACATTTGAAAATTATTATTAAGTGTTTGATTGGCCCCCATTTTTCCAGAAAAAAATTATATCTTGTTTTTAAAACATTTTATCTTATCTGTGAATTTTTTCTGCTGTCCTCTGACATTTTTACCTATAACTTTTTTCAGCACATAGTTATTGCAAATCATGTTCAATATAATGTGTTTGCTGCATGATAGTTTATATCGCAATATCATGTCCATTCTGAACAGTTTCAGGATACTCGGGAGCAAATACATGTATTCTACTGTTGCTTGACTGGATTGATTTCTTTCCACATTTTTCAGATAATTTATTGCTAAAGTCCTTTTTCTTAGCAACTCACACAATAACAATTGCTTACTTTTTGTCAGCTTTTGGTAGAAGATTTAGAAATATACCTCAAGACTCCAGCTTCTTTGGGCTTGGTTATTAAGCTCGTAACTGATATTTTATGTTGTTGGGATGACTGTACTTTCTAAATGTTTTTTTGATGACAAGTCATAATTCAAAATTATTCTGTAAACATAAATATGCAAAGATATTTTCTCAAATACTGTAAAATCATTTCTCCATACCCTGCAAACAAATTTTCTCCGGCAACAAAAGGATTACACAAAAGTGCCTGTCCTCTGCCATAGTTCATCCTTTACTAAATGTCACTTTCATTAAGGATATACTTGGTTATGTTTCAGCTGAATGTAGAGTGAGTGAGGTGTGTCTGCACATGGATATCTGAGTTTTGGAGCCATGTGTCTTTATGACTTTGATATAATACCAAAATGAACTTTTATGATTCTGAATTACAATTTAATGATTAAGTGGATGAGATTAAGAAAAATGATGAAGATATATATATTAAGAGTATTTGGGAAAATCAATAAAAGGGAATTGTAAGTTTGGGAATCAGAAAAGAGGAGTCAATGTAAATCAGTAGTAAATTCTGCATCTAGTTTTAAACAATTATTTTCTTCTTGACATCTGTACTTGGGTTGTTTCTAGAAAACAGAAGAAATATTTACCAAGGATTAGTCTTTGTCTCAAATAATGCTGCTCTTATGCTTATTTAGTGTTTTATTTTTCCCTATCATTTCTTACTAATATTTTGCACATTAATGCAGTTACTCAGTTATCTAGTTTAACAGGTATGTGTTGAATGTCTAGCCATGAAGCAAAATACTGGGTTTTGCAGAGCATGGCTCCTCCATTCCTGATTCCTAATGGTATGGCAAGTATGTGTTATGTATAAATTCTCAAATAAGACAGACTGTTCTATTTCCTAAGTTATTTATCAAAAACAAGTGCTATAAAATTGTGAAAACAGTTTTAATTTTGACTTGAATTGGGAAAGATTTCTTAGAAATATGGGATACTAGAGTTATGTCGCATAAAGTTAAGAATTCGATTTAGGGCAGTTGTGAAATTTCAGGCATGGAGAACGTATACAAAAATAAGGATAATGGGAAGTACAGAATCTGTTTCAGGGACCAGAAGAAATGGCCATCAGAGGCAGGGGACCAGACAGATAACTCTTCGTAGTCTCTCAAAAGGGAATATTATTGGGAATGATAGTAAGAGGAGTTAAAAAAAAAAAAAGACAAAATAAGCCAGAGTCTGAGAGAGAGATTACGAAGAAGAGACAGATTCAAGAAAATATTATTTTCATAAGAATCACATTCCCATTATTTTTTCTTATTTTAATATGTTAAAAATATGAAAGGACTGACATATGCTATATGTATTTTATACACATCAATATTATATACATCAACATACACAATAAAATATTAGAAAAGAAAAACTAGAAAAAGTATGAATTTCGTCATGTAACTAAATGTGCTTTAAACTACTTTATGAATAACTTTCAAATATTCAAGTATTTGGCATTTTGTTGCAAAAGTGAATGTTTACATAATTCATAAAATATGTGGCATAATAAATAACTTTTTAAAGGCTAACACTATGCTCAACTTTCAGACAAAATATCTGACACTAAAACTTTATAACACTAATATATATCGTTTTTTGCATGATAAACCACATTTACTTAAGTTGCTACCATTCAGCCAATTCCAGCCATGCTTCTTTAAGATTATGCCATCTTTTATATTAGATGGAAATTGGGAAAGTATTTTGTATTCAAAATGTACCTAAAATCTAATTTGTAATAATTCTGTTAAGTATTTTATTTGTGACGTTTTCTGGCACAATATTATGCAAGCATCTTTTAAAAGCCTTGTTTATTTAGTACCTTTGAAATGCCTTCTTCACTAACATTAATCACGTATTTTTCTTAATACTCTAGATTTCACATTCTTTCTAGCTGTGATAGTTTAACTCTGACAAGGAACAATTGTTCTACAATAAATGACAAGAATACTATTTCTTGGCTGATATTAAAAACACAAACGATGTTGTCTTCGTGTAGTTATTCTACAGCCTGTTACTCACAAGTTCTGAACTGAATTTAGAACTGAAAAATATTTAGATTTTTTACAAACAAATAGTGTTTTCTGAGCTTCTTTTTTTTTTGAGACTGAGTCTAGCTTTGTCCTCAGCTCACTGCAACCTCCACCTGCCGGGTTCAAGTAATTCTCCTGCCTCATCCTCCTGAGTAGCTAGGATTATAGGAGTGTACCAACAAGCCTGGCTAATTTTTGTATTTTTAGTAGAGACGGGGGTTTCACCATGTTGGTCAGGCTGGTCTCGAACTCCTGATCTCGTGACCCCCCGCCTCTGCCTCCCAAAGTGCTGGGATTACAGGTGTGAGCCACTGCACAGGCCCTTCTTAAAACAAAATTAAATTAGTTTTACTCATTCAATGCTGTTATTAGTTTGGGGCATTTTAGTCTTTCATTGGATTCAGAAATAAACAAAATAAAGATTTTTAGCACTTTTAAACCATTGCTTTGCTAATACCTTTATACTTTAATGATGATTATAATATATTCACTAATAATTTTATTCTTAAAATAATTATTCATTAGATCTTCATTGTTTAAAAGTTACCTCGAGTGTCTCACTAAATTTAACTTATTTCATTTTTCCTCTGTCAGATAATTTTATTTTAAATAAAAACCAAAAAATTAAACTATAGGACTAAAATACTCTTAGAAGGCTCTGGAGATAGATCATGATGCTTAAGCCAAGAGGAGTAAGAAATTTATATAAAATATGACTGAACTAAATGAGATTAATTATAAGGTGTTGCAGGTTAACAATTTTCCCAAAGACTCCTGTTGGTTATTTTTAAATAAAAATCTTAACTGAGAAATTTTTAAACATACAGAGGATATTGCCGGATATACATATACTCAAGACCCAAAGTCCGCAGTTATTATTATTTTGTTTGATGTATTTACATATGACTTGTTTTAAAGAATAAAACATTGAAGTCCTCTAATCCCTTTCTTAACCCCCTGTCCCTCCCTCTATTCCCAGAGATAATCATTAAAGAGACATAACTCTTATTCATATTTTAATACTCAGACCTCTATTTTATTTATCTTTGCTGCTATACAATATGTAAAAAGCACAGTTTATAAATCCATCCCCCTATTCACGGGTTGACGTTTGTTTGAAGTTTTTGTCTATTATACACTATTGAAATTAGAATTAGAAATTAGAAACAGTGTTGCAAATGACCTCTTTCTACATGTTTCCTTGTGTTCATGTGTGAGTGTTGGTCGTTCTGTGTATCCAGCTAGAGAAATTGTGGGGTTGGGAGGTACATGCATCCACATTTCCCAACTCAATTTATCATTCTTCCACACACATAATGCCTACTTCTTTTTTCTTAGTGTTCACATTCTGTTATCCCTCCTCACTCTCATCTGATTACTCTGCTTTTGTTTCACTAAAATATTAGAAGCAATAAACAAATCAATGTTCTTACACCTCCAACCCTGTGCATCTCACCTATCAATTCCTATATACTCTGCTTCCCTTGCTATTTGTCACAGTGGATGAAGGTCTGTACTATGATATAGGCCAATGCCTCCACTCTGTACCGGACTCCATCCTCTTGTCTACTCTAGGATGTTGGTCACGTTGAGCTGTTTCTTGTCTTTTGAAACATCCATTTTTCCTTCTCTACTCAATTATTCTTCCCTCTGTAGAATGTTAAAATATTTTGATCCTAGTAAAAATTCCCTTGACTTACTCCACCCAGACTATTTTTATATCTTTACACTCTTAGAGCAAAAGCCTGATTTCTCTCTTCTCTTTTTCTTTTAAAACCCCCCAATTAAGCTTTCATTCTTATCATTTACTCAAACTTTTCTTGTCAACTCAAAAATTAATTCCATGTTGCAAAATCCAGTCTGCATGGTAGTTGACTTGCTTTCTTAAGCACACTTTGTAGTGATGATCATTTTACGTTTGAAACACTTTCTTCATTTTGTTTCCTAGAAGCTTTTTTTTTTTTTTTTAACTTTAACCAGCTCATTGGCCATTTCTTTTTCATCTCTTTGAGGAACTTAATTACTTTTCTCAACCTCTAAATATTGGAACTCCCAGGACCTATTCTTCAGATTTTTTTTTTTTTTTTTTTGTCTTCTTCATCTATTCTTGCTCTCTGTGGGAGCCTGGGACTTCTAGCCCTACTTTCTCTCCAGACTTCTAGATTTCAAAATCCGGTTATGCTTGTTCTCTCTGCCTGGAATGTTCTTCCTCAGTCATCAACATGGCTTGCTTCTTCATTTGATTCCTTTCTCTGCTCCATGTCAATTTATTAAAGAAATCTTTCCTGATTATCTTACCTAACATATGAGAGCCTATTCTCCAGCACACTCTATCCCCTAACCCTGCTTTATTTATTTTCAAAGCAATAATGGGTATTTGATATTATTGTTGTTTCTTTGTTTACTAACTGCCTCTTTTGTCTAGAATATAAACTGCATGAAAGCTTTGTTTGGTTTGTTCTCTGCATCATTTTCAGACCCTATCAAAGTGCCTTACACAGCAGGCACTCAATAATTGTTGGTTAAATACACAAATAAACTAATCTTAACATTTATTTTAGCATAACATTTTCTTCCCAAAAGCATTTGTACCAATGTACACACTCCCACCAGAGAGTTTGAGAAGATCCTGTTTTCTCACATCCTCATCTGTGCTTATTATTGCTAAATTCTCAAAATTTTGTCTGGTCAGTGGCTAGGAAATGCTTTCTTATTGTTTTAATTTATACTTATTTGTTTGTTAATGAGATTAAATGTTTTTCATGTATTTATTGCCGTTTGGGTTGCTTACTTTTTGAATTTTCTATTTATATCCATTGCCCATTTTCCAATGGGGTCTTTGTTTTTTAATCTGTTTTCCTATTCATTTTAATAATTAATTAATGAGAGTTGTTTTTTGTTTGCATTCTGGATACTAATCTTTCATTGCTAATAGTACTGCAGCTTGTCTGTGAATTTATGATGTCTTTTATCATATAGATTTTAAAGTTCAGATGTAGTCTGTACATTTTCTCCTTTATACTTCATACTTTTTGTTTTGTTTTGCTTAAGTATCCTCCTTTATCCCAAATTCATAAAGATGTGCTTTTTTTCATTTTCTCCTAATATTTTTAAAGTTTTGCATTGTATATTGAGTTCTGTAATCATCCATTTGGGTATTTTTTGGTGATATTTCTTTGTTGATGTTGTGATGTCCAATGTAATTTAATTTTAGTTTAGGTAACCAATCATTCTAGTGTGATTTACTGAATTCCCTGCTCTTATTCTGCTGGTATCACATACCATCTCTGTCAGCTATCACAGATATCAGTATTGGTATATCTGCAGTCCCTTGATCTGGTCCCTAGTTTATATGTTTATTTCTGCTCCAACATTACTGTCATAGGGCTAACCACTATAACTTTATAGTTTTGTTATTGAAAGAGATGATTCACCATCTTTTTCTATTTCAAAATTGCTGTTGTTTACTCTTTGCTAATCCATGTGAATTTTCAGATCAAGACAATTTCTGTGAAAAAGAAATTATTTTGAGAAGTTTGCAGGTTAATTTTAGGATATTTGACATTTTTGCAGTAACTTTTTCTAGCTTTCTAAAGAATATAGTTCTTCATTTTTACATCCTTGTGTGTTTGGTTAAGTTCTATAATTTTCTCCATGAAAACTCTGTACAATTTTGAAATTTTTCTTGTTTTGTTTTATAATATTTGTGTGTACTTTTCCTTTTGAGAGTAAGACTCAATAAATTAATTCCTTAAATTCAATTTTAGTAACACATATTCTTTTTATTTTATTCATTAATCTCATGTCAGAGATTAACTTAATGAATAAATAATCTCTTTGCTATATCTTTTATTGATTTTATATATTGCTTCTATATATTCTTTTAGATTTCTGTGAGAACTTTCACATCATCTTTGAATTATGATAATTTACTGCTTTATTTTTTAAATTTCATTTGTTCATTTTATTATACTTTTGAATAGAAATATTAGTAGAGTGAATTCTTATTTTCAACTTTAAGAAGAATGCATCTCATGTTTCACTATTGAGTGTATTTTTTAAAGATTGCCTTTATTGTTAATGGTCCCCTTCTTTTCCTAGTTTATTAAGATATCTTATTATTTTGAATAAGAATGAATGAATGCTAAGTAATATTAAATGGTTTTCCTACATTTGAGATGATTAAACAATTTGTCTCCACTATTAATGCAATTAATTATAGTATAATGTTTGCTATTAAACAATTATTAAATTTCTGGAATGAATTCTACTTAAATATTTTCTCTCTCTTCATAGAATCTATATTATATATAGATTATATTATTTATTGTATTATCACATATAATATATATTAACTTGTCTTTATATTAGTCTATATTATATATGTGGTATTTATCCCATCAATTATGTATATATTTGCATACATGATCATATGAAGGATATTGGACTATATTTTACATTGTCCAGTTTGCATATCAGTTACACAGCATCATAAAAATGTTGAAAAGCTTGTACTGATTTTCAATTCCTTTATAGTACTTTATCTAAAACAAGGGTAATATGTGACATTGTTTCCTTAAAAGTTTATTTGCCTGTAAAACTGTCCTGGATTGGTATGTGTGTTTGTTGTTGTTTGTTTTTGGTGTATTTCTTATTTTTAAACCATTACTTCTTCTTTAGTGACATTATGATTTTAGAGAAAATTCTTTTTTTTTTTTTTTTTTTTTGTTTGAGATGGAGTTTTGCTCTTGTCACCCAGGCTGGAATGCAGTGGCGTGATCTCAGCTCACTGCAAGCTCGGTCTCCCAGGTTCAAGCTATTCTCCTGCCTCAGCCTCCAGAGTAGCTGGAACTACAGTGTGCACCACCACACCCAGCTAATTTTTGTATTTTTAATAGAGATGGGGTTTCACCATGTTGGCCAAGATGTTCTCGATTTCCTGACCTTGTGATCTGCCCACCTTGGACTCCCAAAGTGCTGGGATTACAGGCGTGAGCCACCATGCCCAGCTGAAAATTATTTCTTCTAATCTGAGTTTTCATATTTATTAGTATATGTTTCTAGAATATTCTTATTTTAGTTTTAAAAACTTTTTCTGTAGCTATGTGCCCATTTTTAGTATTTGCATTATTTTATTCTCCTTTTCTTCTTTTTTACCTCTATTACTTTCTTTCTCGGAGCTTTGCTATTTTATTAGTTTTTTCATGGACTCTTTATGTTTTATTTTTTATCTTCTCAACCATTTCTTTGTTTTCTATTTGTTTTTTTTTTTTTTTGCTTTTATGTTTTATCCTTCTATGTACATTCATTTAATGGGACAGTATTGTTATGCTTCAAATTTCTTGAGTTGAATGCTTTCATGCAAATGCTATTTCCTACACTGTTGAAAGTTTTTGTTTTTTTGTCTCTGATATCTGTGATCCTCTTTGAATACTTTTTGGCCTCATATTATCTTGAATATAGACTACCCTGTTTGAATGCCATTACCTGAGAATACTGAAAAAACATACGGCCTCAGTGAAAGATATATGCTGAATTTCATGGCAGAGGATATTGATGAGTACCTGGGTATAGGCTGCAATCTCATAGTCTGGATTGCTGATTTGAAACTAGGAAGGAGTTGGTGGATACTTCTTTTAGCCAGGATCATATTTAATTTGCAATGGAAAAGTTATATCATCAACAACTAACAGATATGCCAACGGTTAGTTTAAATAATCTAGTTAAAGGAGATTAATGTAGTTAAATGACCTACATGTAGTTGTGAGAAGGAGACAAAGTCATGTGAAACAATTAGCTAGTGATTTAAAATAATTTGACAAATTGCTTAGTTCAGACTTAAATAATTTATGACTGCGGAGGAGACAAAAACATTGAGAGCTAACATAGTTGTGGAAAGTTTCTTATCTTTGTTTTCTTGTTGCTGGTATCTATGGTCCTCTTTGAATACCTTTTTGGTCTCCTATTATCTTGAGTATAGACCACCCAGTTTGAATGCCATTGCCTGAGAATGCTCAAAAAATGTACGGTCCCAGTGAAAGATGTATGCTGAATTTCTTGACAGGGGAGATTGACTACTGTGTACTCAATTTTCAGGGGCAGGGAGCTAGCATAGAAAGATGATATTGATGATGATGAAGATAACAATACCTACATACATTTTTGAAGTTTATTATATACCAAACACTGTACCAAGTACTTTATATGAATAATTTAAATTAATTCTAAGAAAAATTTTGATGGAAATATTATTATCATTATCATTATTATTAATGGTGGCAGTGTAGCTGTGTGGACTATACTATGGTATGGGCTTTTCCTGTGCTTTTAATAATGTATAGAGCTCAGAATATAGGATCACAAAGGATTAACATTGCAACTGATATAAATAAGCATGATTAAAACATAAGTGTGTAAGGAATGCTCATGGGATAATGGGAAGAAGAGCTTAACCAGTGTAGAAGCTGATTATCTGGTCACATGGAAAAAAGCATTGGTAAGTAGTGGTGAATCTCATTATGTATGGCCTTTATTACTACCACAGGACTTTTTTTTAAAGTAGAGATTTGGGGGGCAGGGGACTAAATAAAAATGATGATAGTGATGATGAAGATGATATCAATACCTATATACTTTTTAAACCTTAATATATGCTAAACACTGAGTATCTAGTGCTTTAGAATAATTTAAATGAATTCTCAGAAAAATTTTGAAATAGGTATTCTTATTATTAAAGGTAGTAATATAGTTGTCATCATCATTTTTATTGTTATGTTCTAATTGTAGATACTTAGATCATCTCACGTGCCTAAGTACATGACAGAACCAGGACTCTTAGCAGACATTATGCTTCTAAAATAATTATTAAAATTAGTCTGATGTGGCCCATAGGATGGATTCCTGAGAGTGAGAACCCATCTGGGGTTGTCTCTAGGAGACGGTGAAATAATTCAGCTATGCAGAGGTAGAGGCTTGGCCTCAGGAAGTAATAAATCATAGAGGTCTCCAAGCCTCCAAGCATGGGTAACTGAAGCAATGGGGCATTAATTCTGCTTTCTTGTATGGAATTAATTTTCTTTCCCCTTTCATTCTCTTTTTTCCCTTGTTCTATCTTCTCTTTCTGCCTTTCTTTTTTGTAATCAACTTGTGAGTAAGTGATATTCAGGATTAGGTATTTCTTTTTCTGTTCTTCAGATGCTAAATATAGCTATCATATTATTATGGAAAAAAAAACAGAAGAAAACATGTTTTTCAAAAAACCATGGAGGATTTAAGATATGCTTTTATTCCATACCAAAAGACATGCTTCAGGAACAAATCTTGTTAGAACATTGTTTTATTTCCACACATGTCCACAATTAGTGCAGAAACATCATTTACAAATTTACATTTTAAAAGTACTTTGATTTTGAATCAATAGACTAATCCTTTCAGTAACTCAAAAAGTAACAAGAAATTCTTACTTCATAATTCTTTTGCTAATCAAAGGACTCAACAACTGAGTGAATGGAAGCAAGTAACTTGGACAAAGCACCTAATCCCTTCACCTCAGTCTCTCCTGTATGTCAACGGAAAGTAATGATACATTATTTCTTAACTTCTTTTGTGCTGGAGGAGAGCAAACCATTAAGCTAAGACATTTGTAGTGTAGACTATATACTAGCCAAAGATTTCCTGAAAAGACTAAGAAGGAAAAGATTATTTTGTTTTGATGGATGTGCTACTTGTTAACTACAGTATTCTCATTACCAACTTATTTTAGGGACCTATCATTAGTTTACACTTGTGTGGACTTCTGCACTAAAAATGGAGCTACTAGGTTAGTCCAGATTTTCTAAGGAGGAGAAAACATTATATGCAAAAGATTTATTTGTTAAAGGAGCCAGAGAAGGTAGGGGGACCTGCCTTCAGACCACATTACAATTGACAGCCTTTGCAAGGAGAGAGGAAAGGAAGAGGTGTCAGGTTGATAGTTTCAGACTTTAGCTCAATTGCAAAAACACATTCATCCACACCAGTGACGAGTCATCTAGTTAGAGTTATCCATTGGCGGAGTCTCCTGTCTCATTAGAAAAGGTCTGCAGTTGTTACACTGTCCTGCTCAGTGACTGGCTAGGAGTAAACTGAGGAAAGAGTGACCTTTGTGATGGTAAATGCAGATGGTAAATGTGATGGTAAATGTGGCAGCTGTGAAAATGCTGTAATCCACATACAGTAATAAAAATATCACTATTTTCAATTTTGCTAGCCTTTTGTTCTTACTGAACCTGCCATAAAGAAGCTTTATGTCTCCTAGACCATAAACATGTCCTATTCTGCAAGTTCATATCTGTCTTCTATTTTATCCCTAATCCTGGGAATATGGGTCAGGCATTTCAACTATGTCCCATTGAATTAGGTTTTCCTTCTTCCTCTTCTGTGAGCATCTCACTGATTCCAAACTCTCAGTAACTCTAAGAATTTCCTTTATTTTTCTAAGTTCTTGCTATGCCCCATGTTTCTAGAGACAGTCATGTAAATATTTTGAATTGGGATCACAAGAGGTCATCTAAATTGGTTTAAATTATTGATTTTGGAGGTGGGTATAAGTGGGTTTCTAATTCTGGCTCCATTGTTTACTACCCATGTCAATTTCTACAAGGTGTGTAAACTTTATGCCTCAATTTTCTGACCTGATAAATAAAGATAGTAATATTTTCCTTTTGATATTATGGCCTTAGCATGTAGTACAAATAGTTAATGAATGACAGATACATTATTGATGACTTCAGCCAGGACTTATGGTGTGGTTTGGCCCTGTTTCCCCACCCAAATCTCATATCGAATTGTCATCCCCACTTGTCAAGGGAGGGGACCTGTAATCCCCACATGTGAAGGAAGGGAACTGATTGGATTATGGGGGCGGTTTCCCCCATACTGTTACTCATGACAGTAATCGAATTCACATGAGATCTGATGGTTTCATAAGTGGTAGTTTTTCCTGCGTGCTCACACTCACAAGAAGGTGCTTGCTTTCCCTTCGCTTTCCACCATGATGGTAAGTTTCCTGAGGCTTCCCCAGCCATGTGGAACTGTAAGTCAACTAAACCTCTTTCCTTTATGAATCTCCAAGTCTTGGGTAGTTCTTTATAGCAGTGTGAGAATGGACTAGTACAACTTACAACTTTTCTACACCTTTCCACGTCTTAAACTCCTAATTACGTTTTCAGTGGGTTACTTCAAACCTACTTCCAGTCTTTCCAACTCATGTTATCTTCAGACCACATCTCCTATATTATTGGAAAGTGATGGTCCATCACTTGTTCAGTATTTTTTGAGGGCCTGCTATGTGCCAGGAACAGTTTTTGGCAATGAGCGTATAATGGTGACAGACCAATTCCCCACCTTGATGGAGATTACAGTCTATTTTGTGCAATGTACTTTCTTAACCTCTGTGCTTTACACTTCAACATCTCTTATTTATCTTTTCTTATTTCTTATTTCCCTTTTCTGCCTCAGTCCTGTCTCAGAGTAGATTGTTGTTATTCTTTCCCAAGATTAATCTAAATTCTTATTAGCTTTCCTGGAATCTTGCTTCAATAATGATTTCTTGATTGACTGTGTCTTCAGTTTCTATCTCCACTGGGTCATCTTTTGCTTTGCAGAAAAAAAATTTCTCCCATTTCTACCAAAGAAAATCACAAACAAACCTTTCATGTGAATTTGCTTCTAGCTTTCTCTTTTTTTCCTTCTGTTTTCACTTGGCTTTCACACCCACAAGTCTATTTAAATAGCTCTCTCTTAAATATGGCCTACTATGGCCTTCTCTTAGCTATTATTTTCCTTGAAATCTGAAGCACTAATTCTTAAAACATGTCTTCTATGACACTGCTTATACCCAGTTTGCCTTCTGTTTTTTATCACAATATGTCATTTTTTTCTCTTAATGTCATTTCTTCGTTGATTTCAATGGATATTTGTTGAGCGCCTGTTACAAGCACTGAAGTGCAACTCATAAAACAGAATAAACAAATAGAAAACAATTATACGATTCTGTTTTCTATTTTTCTTACTAAAGCCTTAGAACTTTTCTCTTGGCAGACTCTCCCACTCTAATTCCCAATTTATCTATTCAATCATAACTTTCCACTGAATTTTATTCCTGTGGTTGAACTTGCCCTCTGTTCCTTGGGTTCTGTACCTGTTCCTCAAACAGCACATTTACAAACAGATGTTATTATATTCACCTCACCAGCACTTTCTTCTAAATTCTGTATATCTGCTAATGTCATCATCCACTCTAGCTTTAAAATACAAACTTATCTTTGCTCCATTTCTTAAACCTATCTCTGATTTTTATCATTGTTATCATTTGTTTCTGGTTACTTTACTTCTTCCTTGGAGTATCACAGTTAAGTCCCGACTTTTTTGAAAACCAATTTTCCAAATTCCTTATCCCTGGTATTCAAAGTCCTCTAAAAACTGTCTCAATCTTATTTTCCATCTAATCTTCCATTTTCTGGTTTTATTTACTGTCTTTCCATATAAACTTCCCTACTTGTGATTTCCACTTTCACGCCTATTTAACCACATAAAGTCTATTCCTGTCATAACATGCAAATGCCTTTTGTTTATCTTAACTCATGGAACCCTTATCCATCCTCCAAGGTTCAACACAAACAACACTTCTTTAGACCCTCGTTATCCTTTGTCCCTCCAGATATAACCTCTCCCTCTTCTGAAAACAGTAGAATACTTTGTCTTGTCATTCATTTTATTTTGCTTTGCACCTCATCTCACTTATGAGATTTTGAAATCCTCAAAGACAGAGACTTGTGTCATTTAGGATACCAAACATACCACCTTATTCAATAAGCATGCGCTAAAGAAATAAATTAGTTGAGAAGATCCCCCTCTCCAAAAGTGAGGATTTATCACTGAAGTATACCAATGAGGCAATAGACTGTATATCCTGGCTGAATAGCTCCTCTACAAGAACACAAAGTAATTGCTATGCATGCAGAATTTTCTCTTTCTCTGTTATCCATGTCTTACATTAAGGGAGCACCTCCTCTGAGCCAGACATAGGAAGAGGGTGGTACCAAGTCATGAGGACACAGTTTTTTCTCTGGGCATGTTTAATACCTCTGAGACTGATGTGCATGCAAATGGCTACAATGTAAAATAAAAGAAAATTTAGGTGGGAACTTACATTAAAAAGATATTCCAGATATAAAAATTGCTAAATGATGAATGGGTTTATAAGCATACTTTTGTGGAATATTCTCTATGAAACTTTAGAAAAATCAAGTAGATATCCTAATATATCCTTGAATGTTAGTTTAGCAAACAGTGATGAGTTTTCTAGAGCAAGTCTCAAAAATTAATAAATCTTGCAGAAATAGTATATCTACTTTTCATAAAGCTACTCGGGCTTCCTAAATGTCCAGTTTGTTTGACTGGGGCTGGAGTTTTGAATCACAAGGTAATGTAAGTTACAATATTGTAAACAAAGTTTGCTTGATAAACAAATGTTTTAAAGACTTGATGAAAAAGGATTCTGAGTTTTCTTAAAAAAAGTTTATAATGAGCTCTGCCTGTGTTAGGGGTTGTGATCTTTGTTATAATCCATACATAGTATGTGCTTAGTATATGTTGGCTAAACCATGACAGTTGGAGAGCCCATCTGTCTATGAAGTTCTATAAAATAAGGATTTTTAAATTTTAGCTTTGGAAAGAAAAGGCTAGTTAAACATAGAAGAGTGCATGCCACTCCAGAGACTATTAAAATGTTCAGATGGGTAACATAGTCATATTTTCTAAAACTTATTTGAGTTATACAATATAATATAATCAGGAGCTAAGTGATATTCTATAACTTTTGAATACTGATTGTACTTCTAGTTTTTCCTTCCTGTTACCACTCTGTCCAGCTTAATTCAGACAGGAAAATTGGTACATTCTTTATGATCAGAAAGCATTCTTGTGTCATTAGACCATGCTAAATTAATCGTTTTTATAACCTGACAAGAGACCAAGTCATCATTACCTGGGGGGAAACACCTAAATCATCTGAAGATGGCTATTCAGTGCTGAAGGAAAGTTTGAGTTGACTGCTTTAGATACTAAGTCTCAATTCCCAGTTGGCAATGGTCAGGTTTGCTGAAAAATGGACAGTTTCCACCCTCGGGATGGGTCAATTATACTGGGAAATGTATAGGAGGAGAGCTTGTCAAGGAAATTCAAGGAACAGAGCTGATATGTTCTAAAGGGAATTCTAACCTAGTCCTCAGATTGAATCATAAATGCTTATGTTTCATGGTCATATACAAATGTGCAGAAGATAAAGAGGAAGAAGCTAAAGAAAGAGCAATGAATGGAAGGTGTGAGAAGAAAAAAAATCAGAAAAGGCATAAAACGATTATATTTCAGCCTATCATTTGTTGAGATGAGAATAAAATACTGACTTGGGAGCAATTTTGATGGTGGTTGAAATTTTTTGATACACATCTTTAATGTTGATTCATAGTCTGAGTATTGCACTACATTCAAGTCCCAGAATTCTAACAAATCATTCTAGTAACAAACTATGGAAATTCATTGTTGTGTTGCTGGACTGGACAGCAGTCCAGTCCCTGGCTGAATGATTCTATATGTGATTCTTACGATTTTCTTGTAAAAAGAGACATCTTGCAAGAAATGAATTATTGCAGTTGTACATTTGTACTGAGTATGAAATGGGATGTGTAGTCATAAAGCAATTTGTAACCCCGAATCCAGGCTGCCATTTGTATTTAAACATTCATTGCTTACAATCCACTGCTCCATACCAATTCAATTTGGTCAAGTGTCTTCTTGAAGACTTATTTATATTTTACGTGAAGATTTGTTATCATCCATACTTAATTGTCATTCCTTGGAATGTTTCATATTGATTACGTACCTACCTTTTGCATTCATGTTGTTCTGCCATATTATAATAATGGTTCTCAAGATGAGCGAGACTCTTTTAAATTAGTATTTTCTTCTATTTCTCCAGTTATTTATATTGATCTCATATGTTTTACTTGCATATGGATGTATGCAGCTAAATACAGCCTCAAAAAGAAATAGGAAATAAAAATGATTAGACAATTTGAAATAATACTGATAGCTAACACTCCTATATGGCTTACTATTTTTCAGACCTAGTTCAAACTGCTTTACATGTATTGAGTTATTTAAGCTTTAGAACAGCCATATTAAATATAACTACTATTAACTACACTTTACAAGAGAGAAAAGTGAGGAGCAGAGAGCTGAAATATTCTTACTGAGTAAACATGGTGAGTAAGTAGCAGACTTAAGATTTGAACCTGGACAGTCTGACTTCTTGGTACTCTACTCTCTACTTCCACAATTAAACTTTTCTTGGTTAAGCAGTACATTCAGTACCTATTTTACTTCAAAGTTACATTTTAATATGATTATTTATTAACATGGGTATCCTTCCCTGAGCAAATTATGAGATTGTAAGTAAAAGAATCTTGTTTTATTAACTTTGTCATATATATTAGTTCAATAAAATATTGAGTACTCCTGAATTACAGCTTATCATTGCCCTGAGATATTCTTTCTAGAGGACTTCCATTTTGTGGTTGTAGGTTTCACACAAAACTTTAAAATTCACAAGACCAAAAAAATGAAATTGTTATCACTAAGTTGGATGTTGTTTTCATGATACTCCTGTTTCTTAATTATTTTTGAAAATAGAATAGCATGAATGAAGTAGACTAGATTTGAGTAAAACAACTTTACAATCATGATACTTTGTTGAAATTCTGTTCTTTTTATTACTCTTTCCTATAGGGTGCTGCTTTAATAAGAATGCTGGCTAATTTTATGGGCCATTCAGTTTTCCAGAGGGGTTTGCAAGTAAGTAAAATGCTTTTTATTTTCTTTTACATTTTTCCTTGTCAATATATTTCACAGCTTAGGAAATGGCTAATACAAAATTGCTGAACTTGGTGGAAAACTTTAAGATGTGTAAGTTAAGCAATGTCTTCCTATGTGATAAATGAAACTTCTAGATAGGATACTCACGATATCAACTGACAAAACTTGAACTGTTGAACAATTTAGAATCTGTTTGATTTGCATTTTTAAATTGAAGTAATTTTAAAATATGCCAGATTCTAAATGTTCTATAAAAGACTTCCAGAAAGACCGCCTTCTTTTTCTTCCATTTAAAGATTCAAATAAGGTGAAACAAATTTTGTTAGCATTATTCGAATTATGTATTTGAGAAATCTTAAGGCTATTTTTCAAATATATACCTTTTAGGTTTTTGTTATTTTGCTGTTGATATACATAGATTATTTGTTCCAAAGGTTTTTAATTGTTGTTATTTTAATTAGAAAATATGTTTTTCTTAAAGGAAGAAAAAGATACAGTTTTTATCATAATGTGTTTAGAGTATGAAGTATAGAATCTAAGAATGAATTCTTAGAAAAGGAAGATTATTAAACTTCTTAAAGCAGACACAAGTATATTGAAAAAACTTTTATTCCATTGAATCTGCTGGAGTAAATCATGCTCCTAGTAGCTGTGATTGATGAATTATTTATGATGCATTCTGCTACTTAGAAGTGTCCTTTAAAGTAAATTGATGTTCACCTGAAATACAATTATGCTAAGACAGAGAGAGCAATCAATCTTATCTGTTCTTAGTAAGCTTTTCATTTTGAAATTTAAATAAACTACATCTGGGTCCAGGTCATATTTTAGTAGTAGTATTCTATCTGTACCCCCAAATAAACTGAAAGATAAAATACAAGGCAAGAGTTAACTATGTTATGACAAACTCTCTCTATATACTTAACACAACAAAAACTATATATAAAAATAAATTTTTTGAAGAATAATTTCCCTGAGAAAATATTTTTACAGATTTGTTCCAGAAGGGTTTGAAATTTACTTTAATCAGCTCTTTCCATTAGGGACACCTTCAGAATAGCTGAATCCATTGAATCTATTTGCTGTATGTTAACAGCTCTATTCTGATCACATAGTTGGGAAAATCTTTTTTTCTCAAGGAGTATCCTTCATGAATATCAGCTATCTGGAGGAATGTCCTTCTTTATCCCCATTCCTTTGTTTTTCCCCATTGAAGTTGTAGCATGACAGTTTCAGAAAATATCTAACTGTTCATAAGGGCAACATAAATTGAATTTGATTTCTTCATAGCAAGTTGATGTGAAATCATTTTCTGTATAAAATTCTTATTGTTTTTCTTCATCTGTGTGTATGGATTTGCTCAGCAGATTGAATAACTACAGTTATATTATTTGGAAAGGATTATTATTTTGCAACATTTTTGTTCATCCTGTCATACTTTCTATGGTGTGCAAAATATATCAATTTTTAATACATTCTTTTCCACTGACCCACTCTGCTCAGTTTTATATGAAACAGTTAGAATATAGCCTCTGACTCATATCATATTAAACTTTCATTCCAAGCTTGTATTAATGTGTGCCTTTATGCTCTGATACTTGATTTGGTTAATTTTCAACTGAGGTACTCTATGTTTGTCAACACTGCATTTCATTTGCCTAGTGACATCTCATTGATCAGATAGATCTGTATCCTTCAGTACTTCGCTTGCAGCTTTATTTATACTCATCACTCAAACTGATTTAGTGTATCATCAGCAGTTTGGATTAGTTTACAGTAGATCCCTACATCTAGGTGATAAATTATCATCTCTTGTGCATGAAGATGTATGGGATACATTTTGGAGATGACCTCCTGAATAGACACTTCATGTCATGGTGCTGAGTGGTCACAGAGTTGATATTAATGTGCTTCCCGTCCAGAAGGCCCTGGGGAGTCTTGGTTTACAAGTTGTTGAAAGAGGTAATCTAGGCTGTCAGCACTTATCTCTGCTGGAAAACCTATGAATTGTTTTTACATTAACCATGGTTATTTCCATGTTGACAAATCAAAGTTTACTATTTGCAATTCCAAATTGCAGATAGTGTGTTTTTCATATATGTTTTTATTCTCCCCCTTTTTTTTCTCCTTTTTACTCTTTTTCTCTCTTGCTCTGTTTTCTTCCTTTCTTCTTTTTTTCTGGACTCAGACCTTAAACTTCATGTTCCACATAGGAACAATGTCTTAATGCTCTTTCTTCTTGATTTATTATCTACCTGAAATTTGTGTTCTCTTGCAATTTATATATCCTTACGACCCACCTTAAGGTCTTTTGGAAACAAGGTAAACTAATACATACATGTATATGCGTGTGTGTATATGTATATGTAATATAGAAAGGTAGTAGGTTTCTGGGTTAGTTCACATACTCATATTTAACTTATAAAGTATCGGTGTAGATTCAACTACATTTTCAATTTTTTATAATGTTTTGTATGGGAATATATTTTAAATTTCAATTTAAACATATATTTTTCAGCAGGAAGAGACTCTAGAGGCTTTCCGAGAAAAATTTTGTTTCTATAGTCATATTACCCATTGGATCAGCTATGAGAAAGTTTAGGAGAACAATTTCTTACTGAACAATCACAGCTTTTGTTGGTGATTTGTTGGCGATACCACCAGCAAATTAGCTTCCATTTTAATGTTTTAATTGAAAATGGAACTGACTGAATTGAGCTTGAACATTTCTGTGGTTAGATTATGTGTCACTAATAAATATTTTTAAATGCAAAAATGTTTACATTTTTGCAAATTCTACATGTCTACTGTTCTATGTAATCCATTTCCCAAAATGATAGCAGGCATATTTTGAGAAACATGAGGCAATAGAATAAATAAGGAGAAATAATTCTCATTTCTATCTCCAGTTAATAGTGGTTTTCTGCAAGTCACTAGACCTCTCTTGACCTCTGACATTACAGTTATGAAATGTTTAAGAGCTGAACTAAATACTATAAGATTCCTTTTATCTTTTATATTCTCTAAATCTAGGATTACTTTAATGCAGTTTACTAGTTAGACAATTTGGGTCTGATATATTTAATTTGGGACAGCTGTTTTAATTTGATGGACACATTTGTAAACTAGATATGCAAGAGTGAGTGACTCCCTTTTTTTTGAATCTTTAATCATTTGAATATTAAGACTGTATTATATGACTATCAATACATATAGAACTATAACTGTAGTCAAACCAGATCAGCATTTTTGTAACCGGGAGTTTTTGCTGGTAATAGTTTTATTTTGCTAGTATAAGGAAACAACTTATATTTCCTTGGCTTTTATTTACTTGTTCACTTTCATAATTGGCTCTGGATACTTTATAATTTTATGATTAAGCTACAGTGGTTTTAGATGTTATATGCTAAGAACTGTTGAAATTTCTTGGTGATTTTCAGTGTAAGTTCCATCTTCTAATGTTGAAATTTCTGCTTGAACTCTTGAAATCTGCTGAAACCAATTCTATTTATTGGTTTTGCATTTAGGTATATTGGAGTTGGTTTTGAGAAGAGCCAACATCCTCCTTGATGAGTGACGTTACAGGGAACTCAAACAAGGGGAATTTACTTTTTCAGAGACAAGAAAAGCTACCACAGTGGCTCAGTGAAATTTAGACCTTCGAGTCCTGCATTCCGATTCTGCATCCTACACTTTCCTTGTCAATACCCTAACTCTCACATAAAAGACCTAATAAATCCATGACATTTACTTGAGTTGTAATTTTGCCACTCAGAATTTTAAATCATAGTTTTCTTTTTGGATACATTGATTCTAAGCCTGTAAGAGATACATGATTCTTTTCACATAGTCATAGATCTCTGGTTCCCTGCCAAACCTTCAGCTGAGAATTTAAAGCACTAAGATTGTTGTTTTGGTTTTTGTAGTCTCTCCAGTCCAGTCAGAAATAGCCAAGCCTCTCAAAGACTTTGTAATTCTCCATTCTGTTATAATGTTCTATTGAAACAGTTATTTGTTTTCCCAATGCTTATTCTTCAGTTTAGGAAACTATCGATGATCATTTAAGAAGCTGTTTTGGCCCTGAAAATGATTAACTATCATGATCCTATCACTCATTATTAATGCCATTACCTTCTTTAAATCTAATCAAGGCAGGCAAACAATTGTAGATAACCATCTCTGAGGGTCTACAATCACTTCTGGTACATAATTCTGTAACATACTAAAACCCGTAGTAATATTTCAAGCAGAAAGGGAATTAACATTGGATATAGTCATTTTCTAAAACTGTTGGCAGGGTTATGGAAGTAAAGGTCAGGAAAGCCACTGCCAGCCTTCCAGAAATAGAGACATTTGGGTTTCATAGGGAAGTAATACACATATTCTCAGCTGCCTAGAGTACACCTGAAAGCCACTGGTAATACTTTACCCCTGCCTTCTGCCAAAGCCCACATGCCTGCTCTCTGCTATCTGAGCAATGACAACTCCTCCTTCTTTACTGCTATCCATATCTTTTATGTGTGCTTTTCATTTTGCAGAACATACAGTTGAACCTAACTAGCAAAGGATTCTTGGAAATGTAGCATTCAAGCTTCTAACCCATACAGTGCACAAGAGTATAGATGGCAGGGGAAGTGGTGGTGAATGGCTAACCGTCTGACACATTTGATCCATAAATGTCTTTGTTCTATTGATTAAATATTATTTGCATTATTTTTACAGGTTGTTTTATTACCATATGGAGATTTAAAAAGTATTAACTCCTTTATTCATCTCTTCTTTAATATTGTATTAAGACCATATGATACTTCTCTAGCTAGAGCAGAGAATGTTCTCAGCTGATTTCAACAATTTTACCAGGACATATGATGAGAGATATAAGGAAATCAAATCAACAATTACCACATTTTACTAACCTCATAACTTCAATCCAGTTGCTTGTGGTCTGTAATCTCCAATTTTCTCTTTGAATGAGTTGATTTGATTATATCAGGATGAATCAGTACCAGTAATATATAAAATTTGTAAATTTCTAAAGTGATTACTCATAAAATAAGGATCTGGAAAAAAGACAGGAGTTTACTACTGTGAATAATTGTTTTGCTTTTTGATTAACTTACGAATTTAGCCTTTGGTTTGCGTAATCACAACTGTAGGATCCTCATTCCTACCTCCCCAGGTGGGCCAATCCTCCTGGGATAAGTTGCCTAAATTGCTTTTGATTTAAGACCACCTCTATATAGGACATCTGGAAAGCAAGATTATGTGTTCTCCCAACCCAGGACTTTCTCCTAGCAATAATTCCAGAGAGTAATGATGACTAAGAAAACATCTGCATAATACATGACCTATTGCAACTTAAGCAGAGTCAGTGAGAAATGCAATAGGCAGGTTGGCAATAACCAGAAACTGTCTCTTGCACAGAAGCTCAAGTTACACATTTTAAATGTAATATCATTCTTATCTTTAGCACCGCATTTTTGTTTGTGGTATACACATCTCCAAATTCCTTCCTAGGTCATTTGTAAGGACAAGCTAGCAAGATCACTCATGGGTTTCATGCCTATTTAATATTTATATTATTGGAATCTGGTTTTGTCATTAAAATGTTGCAAATATAAGTAGAGTCCTTACTAATGTAACATTGGGGTGGAATATATGCAGTGCAACCCCACTTCTATCCTCTCTTCCTCTTGGACAGACTTTAGGACCCAGTGTTGTTGAATTTCCCTTTCTGTGTGGTACCTGGAGTATAAATATACTGCAATTTTGCCCTCATTTTTTTGTCTGTCTCTGTAGAAGTTCTTAGTGATTTCACATATCTCCCTGAAATATTCCCTTCTCCTATAAATAAATATTTTATCTAAATTCCTTCTGTAATAAAAATTTCTCACCTTACAGCATCTTTTGGTAATTCTTGCATCTTTGACTTACACGGTTCTTAGTGCTTACATGCATATACATTACTATTCGTCCGTATACAACAATGCTTATAGTTAAAATATTCATTTGATCAATAAATTAGAATCTACTTCTTTAACCTTATTTTTATAATTTAAGTTCAATAGCTCAAATCCTGATTCTACATAAGTAGAATAAGTCTTACTTTTAGAGTAAGTAATTCAAGTAATTATTCTTTTGGATATATATCTTTACATGGCTTGGATTTTTCTTATTTTTTTTATGTTTTAATCTCCCTAATTACATTTTTTTTCAGATTTTTCTGGAAATAAAAATTAAAGCTGTAATTATGAAATCCTCACATAAAATTGATTGGCTAGGTAGCTATTAAAAAAATAATTAGTACCTGTGCTATGGCTTTTTCTTTCAAACAAAACAATATTGTTTTAATGATTTGAGCCTAGTAGTACCATTCTTCATGTTGTTATGAGTCAACACCAGGGTATTGAAATTATAAAGAAAGATCATTATTAAGCTTGATATAAACTCAAAGCCTAAAATCCCTGTCAGAAATTGAGTCACCTTCCTGCTCAAGCAGTGAGGGTAATTCACCATCATCTAAAATATGGTTGAATAAAGAAAGATTTATCTTGATTAGTATTTAACTGCTCTTTTCCATAAGGTAACCTACAACAAGATGTTTGGCTCCAATTATCAGGGTGGAAATTGCTTATGCAAATCAATGTAAGGCAATGAGGTGTGGATAAAAAGCAAAAAGGAAATATCATTATTATTGGTTTGTGCTCATAAAATTCTGATAGCCTGAAGGTAATGACAGGCACAAAGCCATAGGGATTATTAGTAGCAACAACATACTCAATAACTTGTGTTCCAATGTGGTGTTATGTGGTAACATGTGTATGCAGGATTTTTAGTTGAAAACTGCAGGCTTACATTTGTGACAGAGTGTTTTGTCCCTTACATGTAGGTTTTCAGATAAGTAAAAAGTCAGAAAATCATAGAGGAGCAGAGACAGTGTGTCAAAGTTAATTTTCTTTCTGAAGAGATAATATTGTGTTTTTATCCAGATGGCAGCTGAATCATACTCAATCTAAAATGAATGACCATAGAAGCTTTTGCTCAAATGTCTCCTAGTTTTGCTTAAAATGCTGTGCAGTTTTAGATATGCTATCGGTAAAAAGGTTAATAACTTGAAAATAATTTGATGTGTTCAATGTCATATGATAATTTTATCATTACTAATTTTTTAATTATTGGATTTGACTTAATTGGCATTTAATTTATTAATGACCTAACTATAAAGGAAAATTAATGAGCATGTTATAGAGAAAGAAATATTTAAGTTTGAGAAAAGATTTGATGGATTTCAGAATTAAGAATTCCATCTTTAATACAAACAAATACTTTAAAAAAAGTAAATAGCATTCTGTATTCATATTTCTGGATCAGAGAGAAATAACTTTTATTCATCAATTTTTAAAATATATAGCCACTGATTGAATCTTTATTATTTTGCTTCTGATTTAAAGGTTGTTAACCGACCAATGTGGCTATATAATATTAACTAAAAAACTCGTATTTTTAGAGATATATATCTCTATTTAATAATCCTGCAGGCATTTGTCTAGCTCAACAGGAGGCCTCATAAATTTATATTTATTGGTTATCTTTTATCTATTAGTTAAGGGCTCAAGATGTATTACATATTAGCTAATCGGGTTGATATTATAAAATGACATTTTTGGTTATTTAAATGTATCTATGAAATTATTAGACACATTTAGTTGATGTATGGATGTATCTGTATGTTAGTATGTGTGTAAATCTGTAATTACAGATGCCAATCTGTAATCATGCCAATTACAGATGCCGATTACAGATGCCAATCTCTAATTATGGACATACCTACTAAAAACTGTCTCTGACTCTTTGTACACATTGCCATTTGGTTAGAGTGCTAATTCAGTAGTACAATAAACTTGCCTTACAGGCATTTTTCTGTAACCTACTTAGCTTCTGCATCAGCAGTTTTCTTTCTTTTCCTTTTAAAATTTATTTTTCTTTTTATTTTATGTTCTATTTTTGGAAAGTGCATGTAATAGCCTAGAACTATATATTTGGAAAGGTTACAAAAAATTCCTCCTAATTTAAAAATATTTCTCCTCATTTACTAATATTTTTATAATTGCTTGACATGATTCTGTTACATAGCTTAGTTTAATACTAGTAATATGACATAGGGGTACCATAATATATTTCGCTTTGTCCATGTTTGTGAGCATTTACTTTGGTGTCTAATTTTTGTTAAATAACACTCTAATAATCTTTACATTGTTGATTTTTTCCATTATATTTTCAACTATCTCTTCATATATATTTTTAGGAGCATAGTATCAATATTTTCTCCAAAATATTAAACTAGTGTATAATGCTAGAAGTTTGAAAGTTCTCTGTTTATACTACACTAAGTAAACAGGATTCTTATAAATTTTCAAAATAAATTTCTTACTAATTTAGCAAGTAAAAAACTTTTTCCATTATTTCAGTGTATACATTATATCATAAATGAGACTATGAAATATTTTAATACATTCTCTGCTTGCATTTCACTCTTTTCATTTATTCTTTTATAACATTTATCCATGTGTCTTATGCATTAAAATTGAGGTCTTATTCTCTTTTTAGTAACTTTATATAGTTATAAAATAAAAGTAACAAACTATAACATATTTACTACAAACTATTTTTCCTCTATATTTAATATGTCAAAATTATTGTTATGAAAAAATATGTTACAAATTAGTGGCTTAGGAGTGTTGCAGAGACTTAAGTTACATGTTTTGAACCTGGTTTACAAAAGATTCATATGCATCCAAAATTCTCTTTTGGTCTACCTCTGTATTTTTGTTTATGGAAGAGAGAGCTTCATGTTAGCATGGCACACAAAGAAATGGTAGTACCCATTTGTTACACTGAATCTAATTTTCTTTTCCAGTCGGTCTCCTGTATTCACCTTCTCTCTTCTGCTCAAGGTTTCTCCCTATGATTATTTTACTGATCATTTTCTTTTCCATTTAAGAACAATAACACATATAAGTGTTAAAAAGTCATTTCTTAATGTTTTGTGCTAACAAAACAAAATTATAATTTATCTTCCTGTACCAGCTTTGCTTAGTTTTGTATATACAGTTCACATACCCCACCATTAGACATGTCCAGTCATTCATTTATTCCACATGTATTTATTATGCATCTAGTCTATGTCAGACATCATGATAAGTACCAAGTATTCAGGGCATGCTGTACACAGCGGATATGGTCCCTGTTCTCATGAATCATGTAACAGGATAAAGGGGACACACGATAGATAGGAAAAAACAAATATATTTTTTGCTCAATGTGGAAAAAAATGCTAGGAAGCAAAAAATAGGATGCTGTGAGAAAGCATAGTGAGTGGGTGGTTGGAGCAACTCTAGATCGGGTGTTTAGGGAATCCTTCTTGAGAAGACGGTAGGTATGCTGAGGTCTGAAGGAAGAAAGACGGGGGTCAGGGAGATTCCAAGAAGAGGGAAGAGCCCTACAAAGGGCTAAGACAAGAACTGAGCATGTTTTAGGAAAAGAAAGAAACTGGTGGATGAGTAGAGTTAGTAAGAACAAGAGGTAGGTGAGGTGAGCAGCAGTCAACCATGCATTGCCCAATAGTCTGTGCTAAGAAGATTCCATATTATTCCAAGTGCTGTATTAAACGGTTTTAAACTGGATATGACATGGCTCTATTTACATACAGAACAGTTCTCTGGCTAATTGTAATAATACCCTGGGATTGGGGCAGTCAGCATACCAAGAAAGGGATTGGGCAAAAAGTGAGGAGGATATTTTTATATTCAGGTAAGAGATTATCAAGGCTTAAATGGTTCATAGAAATAGAGACATAGATGGATCTGAAATGTTTTTTAATGGTCGAATACAATGGGCCTAGGGATAAATTGGGTGAAGAGAGTGGTATGCGAGATGAGGAAGAGAATGTAATCAAGAATGATTCTGAGGTTTCTGGGATGAGGACCTGGAAACACGCCTTGAACAACTGTAACAACTGGAGGTTAAGAGAAAAGGAGGAGCCCATGGAGGTGACTGAGATGGAACAGCTAGAGAGGCAGGCAGAGTACCAAGGGAATCGTGTCACAAATGCTTAGAGAAGAGCTTGTTTCAAGAACAAGAAAGTGGCCAACAATGTTAAATGGAGTAACAAGGTGGAGAAGGGTAACGACTGTAAACTGTTCCTTTTGGTAGCCTGTAAATTCATCGATTTCAGTGGAGTAGGTTAAAGAGTGAATGGGAATGTGGAAATGGAAACAGAGTATATAGAATAAAATTAAACAAATTTTTCAAGGAAGGAGATAAGAAAAACAGGGTCAGTTGTTAGAGGGGGATAAAGGCTAAGGAAGATTTTTGTTTTATTTTTAAAGATTAGAGGGAGCTGTAATGGTTTTAAGCTGGCAGAGAAAGGAGATGATAATGTTGGAGAAGTGAGAAATAACTCCAGGACCTTGCTTATTGAGAAGGTGAGGCACTTGTCTTTAATAGGAGACTTATCTCCAGTAAATTTGGAAAGCTGGCAATGGGGAAATCAGAGAAATCCTTTCTGATGACTTATATTTTTTCAGTGTTTTTTGAGAGAAGGTCAGTAGCTGAATGAAAGTGAGATGAGAGTGGGAAGTGGAGAAATTTGAAAATAGAGAATTCAAAGAGTAGAAAGGTACTTTCTGACAGTTTTGAGTTTCTATTTGAATTTGGTGATTATGAATTTATCATAAGCTCAGCTTTTCAATGGCATGATTTTCTTCTGCGATATTCAGCTGTATGATTACAGGTTTAGAGAAGATAAATACTTGGATTCCTCCAGGATTGGGATTTTTGCCAAGCTATTATAATTGAAGGACAGTACAACAAAAAAGATGAGGCTTTTTCCCAGGATTTGATTAAGATGATCTATGAAATCTAATCTGGATACTCAGGGAAGAGAAGACAGGAAGAATCTGATAGACAAATAACCTACCATTAATAATAATAACAGTAAGATTAGTGTCTTTATTGCATTAGTGCCAGCTTGGGTAAGTCTCTTTTGTGCTGAGTTGAATTAGTGTGCCCATTCCATGAGCTGCCCATCAGGGGTCTTGTCATCTCAGTAGAGCTCTGTGAAAGACAGGCTGCTAGACCCCACAACTTGGAAGAACTGTCCAAAACCCATTACTTTCCTATATTTGGAAGGAAGTCTTCTAAGCAGCTTTCCAGAAGCCTAAAGGAAGCTTTGTTCTTAATTTTTCTTTTCTTTTTCTACCGCTCCACCACACCCCCCCACCCCACCCAGGAAATTTCCTCCTTCAGGTTAGTACATATAATTTTCTTTTCTTTCCTTTCCTTTCCTCTCCTTTCCTCTCCTCTTCTCTGCTCTTTTCTTTTCTTTTCCTTTTTTTTTTTTTTTATTTGGAGTTTCGCTCTTGTCACCCAGGCTGGAGAACAATGGTACGACCTCAACTCACTGCAACTTCTGCCTCCTGGGTTCAAGCCATTCTCCTGCCTCAGCCTCCTGAGTAGCTCGGATTACAGGTGGCTGCCACCTCACCTGGCTAATTTTTGTATTTTTAGTAGAGACGGGGTTTCACCACGTTGGCCAGGCTGGTCTCGAACTCCTGACCTCAGGTGATTCACACGCTTCGGCCTCCCAAAGTGCCAGGATTACAGGAGTGAGCCACCGCTCCCGGCCAAGTCCATATAATTTTCTTATAGTGTTTCTAGAACATTTTGGCTTCTCTTGGAGGGAAGATTGAAGAAGACTTGACACCAGCCCTTTTTTTCCCATTTATCTTGCTATTAAAATAACTGAAGTTTCTTGGATTCTTTATGTGGCTGGTATTTTTCTAAGTCGTTTATTTGTTTCATATCATTTTCTCTGCATACCCTTATCAGGTAAGCACTACATTATGTACATTTTTCAGTTGAAGAAATTAAGGTTTAGAGAAAATAGATACTTTATCCAAGATCACATGACTGGTAGGAATCAGCCTGGGTTAATACCTATACCTAGTTTATATATACCTTCTTTCTCAACTAAATTACATTTCTTCCCAAATTGTCACCAGCACCGGGGCTGAGAGAGCAAAGAGGTGGGAGAGGGGAACTCTGTGTACATGCCTGCAATCAGTGGGCAACTTGATTTACAAGAAGCAGTCCATTTTTACCAGCCAGGATGTAATTTATCTATTTTGGGAGTGAATGGTGATCAAAGCCCTTGATCAGGATATTCAGAAAAAGCAATTCACAAATTTCATTTTTACCAATAGATTCACTTTATGTCTCAGTAATATTTCATACCAGCAGCAAAAGTGAGAGGTAGAAATATTTTAGAACCCCAGAACTCCTCTATAGACTATGACACTTACATTATTTCACTGACAGGTGTAGGACCCTGTCACCTTGTTCTGGAATGGCATACAAATCCTACAGTGGAAATGTTGTAACTCTGGTCATGTGCCTGCGTGTTGAGGAATTGGTGGTATGATCTATAATTACAACATAGGAGATATTTGAAAACAAAAGTGATGTGAGAAGACGCCATTGTCTGTAATTTAAAGCAAACAAGCAAGAAAAACTTTCATGAGCTGGCAGGTTGCTTTGATTTAAAATGTTGTGATGTTCTACTACATTTAGCAGCCACTTATAAAAATATACTTATTCTTACAAAATTTACATTGATTGGGTGGAGTAATGGATTTGTATAACATGTAAAATGCCTTTTTTGTTCCTAGCAAACTATCTGAATACTCCCATATCTAAGCAAGCCACTTCTAAAGGTAAATTTAGGGTAAACACATTTACAAATTCAGTCAGAATGGTATACAAACCATGAAAACTGACTTTCAACTATCCTTCTTCTATCTCTCCAATAGCTTTCTTTCCTAAATCTGTCATCTCTTTCTTTCTTTTCATGTCCAGTGGCTTGAACTGCTATACCTCAAAAAGTTTAGTAATGGTTCTTATTATACTGGAGTTATGTCTTGGAAACCTAATATAATTTAATAATAAAGAAAGGTTTCAATAATTATTTATACCTTTTCATCTTTGACTCTTATCTAATAGAATTAAAATATAAATATTATTTTTTAATCTTTGCATAAAGCTTTCTTAGGGATTTGTTACTCATTTTTACTTAATCTTAAAATTTCCATCAATTTCTAGGTATGAATCCAAATAGACACCTTGGTCTATAGTCTAGCTTTCTTTGTTTAAGTTGGTCATCTGTCACTGTTGTAGTCTCCTTGCTCCTGTTTCTCAAGGTTAGGGAATGTGAAAACATCCTCTGAAGTGCATGGGCCAGGCTTCAAATGGGTTTTATTCAACTCTTGTGTGACTTTGCTGTGATCTGATACTTTTAGTCTACTTTTGTTGTTGTTTATGGATCCCTTTAAGATCATCTTACTCTAATAATGCACATACTTACAAATGTATAAGCTCAGAACTTACGGTTCTCAGTTCAAAAGCCCCTGCTTTGGAAGCTTTGTTTAAGACAAAAAGTGTTGCTTTTTAAAATGTTTTTGTTGTTGTCACTCTGTCTGCCCCCCAGTCTATAGAACCTTCTGCACTTTATTTCAGTTTTAATCTTTCTCTCCAACATTCTTGTCTGCTTTTAAAACATAAAAATTAAATATACATGTCTTTCATGCCATATCTACTGTTCATAAGAACAACAAAAGCCTAACTGATGTACTAAATAGAATTTAGTGTTCTTTAGTTTTTATTTTGTATAAGTTGTAGGCAATAGTTTAATTTTTTACTAGGGGTTGCCAAGATAATGTAGAAGTGTCTTCCTTCATTTTGCTTAACCCATTAGGGTTGTATTATGCAAGCAACAGAAACAAATTTTGGTTAAATTAGGCAGAAAGGAAATTATCTGAAGGATATAGGTAGCCCATTGAATCATTGGGAAGGATGAAGAACCAGGCTTACAAAATAGAATAAGAACTAAAGTAGACTCAGAAATCAAGAGATGTAGCCAAGGTTATGCCACAGGAGTGAAGGTTCAGCTGTTCCCATTAGAGTGGCTACCACAGGACCCTCAGTGTCACCATGACAGGCACTACTCTTTTAGGATTCATAGTCCTAGGACGAAGCATCCCCTTGTCTGAGGCCAGAGCACATGCCCAGGCTTTAGCTGCCAGGCAAAGTGGAGAGGGAATATTTAGTATTTTGTCCCTTCCATTTCAGTAGAGGGAGGCAGAGATTTTGCCTTCCTCCCAGATTCCATAGTGAGTGATTGCCCCCCTATAAAACTGGTGTTTAAATGCTGGAAAGCCAAAAAAATGACAAATGCACACTACAAATTTTTTGAGGTACAATTATTCTTGATAGAAAGCAACAATATTTCAAACTCTTGCTTCCGCCTTCTTGTCACATCTTCAGAAAAATCAGTGCTTGAATTTACCCAGCATTTCCAGACTAGCCTTACAACTATAGGGCATCCTACTTCCTAATGTCAATGAGTCCCAGGCTGCTGTACCCTGTCTCACTGGAGAAAGCACTATTGGTGGTGGTCTCCCTATACCTAGTTGTCCTCTCTTTTTTATTAGCTGAATTCTGATTTTTTTCTTTTAAGTTCTCACCCTGTTATAAATAGCCATATACTTTAGAGGACTATGTCTTTCCTTGGGTAAAGTTCAAACAATGCCTCCTTAAGATGCAGTAACAGATTCTTGCTAGAGCACATGATGCAATGTTGACAAATGACAAATGTGGGAAATTTGCTGCAGAATTTGAGGGGAAGTTTTCCTGATTCCTTAAAGGAGGTTCTCAGGAAGAAATTCTGTATCTTTCCTCTGTACAATGTCACATCTGAATATGATGCTTGGGATTGCTGCTGCCATCTAGCCATGAACCTGAGAAGCTAAATCATAGATGGGGTGGGACCAAAATAATTCCAGAAGAAAGTGGCTGCAGCTCTGTCCTACCTACTTATGATAGGAAAGAATAAATACTCCTGTTTTAAAAGTCATTCTAGGGTGGATGTTTATTACTTGCAGCTAAACACATGTAAACGAATCCATATGGTTTTTATGGAATCATCCCTTTATGTCTCAAGGAGTAAACCATTTATGTGGTTAATCCTCTATCCTAGCATGCTAAAAGACTCATTAATAGGAAAGCAATTATTCCATAATTATTTCCATGTAAATCTTAAAAGATAATAGTGCTTTACTTCCTTAACTCACTCTTTACTTTTCCCCTTGTCTTTATTAGTCCTGTTGGCTTTTACACATGACATGTTATGAAGCACATCACTTGTTAGCAAATGAAATAAAACAAAAATGGTCTCGTATGTAATCATTCACAATTTTTGATGACATTATATGCAATCGCATATATCCATTCAAGTTATATGCCTGACAAGTATATACTGAAATAATGAATTATGTCCTGTATTAATATTTAAATATGATATTTTGGGGGATCCTGACAGATATAAGTAATCCATGCTTACTGCATTGTCAGTTATCAACAGAAACAAATATTGCAAAAAGAAAGACAAATCACACACACACACACACGCATACATGCTCTTATTACTGCATTTTAAATACATATATATGGAGAGAGAGGACAGGGAGAGAGAGGAGAGAGAGAGAGAGAGAGAAAGCACCTATTGTGTACCAGACTGGGCACAAAGATGTTGGTTAAATAGTGATAAACAAGACTGGCAGGATCATTACTCTCACAGATTTTACAGACTGTGTGAACAGTCAAACTAATAAACAGGCACCTATGACACAGTGGGATAAATGCTATTATATAGAACATTGTGTGACAATATAAAAGAGATATTTAACTTAGGAAGGAGGTTGAAGTGGATGGGGAATGATTCCTGGAGGAAATGCATCAAAACTGAGTCCTGGAAATTGAATTGAATTGAGGTAGGCAAAGGAGAAAAGAATATGTAGAGAATTGCATGTGCAGAGAACCAGAAATGAGATAAAATATCCATTAGGCATCTTCAGAAAGCTGAAAGTGGCTAAATTAATGCAGGGAGCAACAAGTTAACAAATGGGATTTGAGAAATACAGAGGGACAAGACTATGAGGGACATTTTTAGGTTATACTAAGGAGTTTGGACTATATTGTGAACATAGCAGGGATTTATGTGTGTATTTGATCAAAAATATTCTGGCTTTGTGGGAGAGACTAGATGTGAAAGGGACAAATCAGAAGCAAGGGCAGCTGTCATCACCCATGTAAGATTCTGTAGAGTAGACAAACAGGTAAGGGAAAGTGGGAATCTTGGAGTATATTTAGGTCATGGATTATTAATTGAATATGGTGGAAAGGGTGATCAAGGCATCAAGATAACTCTTTGCTAGAGGTGGATGAAAAGGTCTTCACTGGAGAAGGGCCACCAAAAGGAGCCAATATAGGGGAGGATAATGAGTTCAGTTTTTAATAGGACTCAGTTATCTATGTGGCTAATAGGACTCAGTTATCTATGTGGCTTGGATATCTTGGATATTGGATTTGGGTAGGCACAGGCATGGGGTTTGGATATAGGCTGAAGACTCTGAGTTCCAATGTTCTGATTTCTTAAATGATGATAATAATGTCTACCTCTAATGTGTTGTGTGGATTGAATGAGATAAAATATAAGGCAACTCACACAGTGTTAAAAAGGAGACAAATATTACTGTTTTCATGTGCTGTGCTCTTTCATTATTATTGATAATGATGCATTTCCTTCTCAGTTACTCAGTTTTCCAACCTATAGCCTGAGATTATTAAAAAGATTACCAGAGAGAATGCCCACTGAATATTTATGATGTGCTAGGCACTATTCACTCTTTTAACACTGTATATTGAATCATTCAATTCTCAGAAAAAATATATACAGTAGTTATTTTATTATCCCCATTGTTATATATGTGAAGATAGGCACAAAGAGTTAAACAGCTTTCTAAAGCTCATATAGCTAGTGAATGTTGGACCTTGTGTTTGAACCAAGGCAGGCTCTTGTTACTGCATTTTAAACCACTATGCTATGATACCTCTCTCCATAGGCAGATGTAATATATTCTTGTTAAATAGAGTTTTAACTTTTAATCAGTCTATATTATTTGTTATGTCTCTTAACAATATTCTGGTGATTATCTTTATTTTATTCCTTATAATAACTCTATTATTTCTGAAATACCTAGTATAGAGAAACCACGATTCTTTTTAAGTTAATATTAAAACATTCTTCTATTTTATATCATAATGTCAAATCTGCTGAAGACTGACTTTTATACACATAGATGTAAACTTAGATTTCCATTTCAGATTTATATCTCTAAGGACTTTCATATTCACTGACTTAGAGTTTTGAAAAGAACTTAAAATATTTTTATTCAATGAGATACTAAATGTGATTTCATCTTGCCAAGTGGTTATTATACCAAGACTTCTATAGCTTCAGTCATGGAAATCTCCCTACACAAATCACATCTCAGTATTTGTAGTTGTTCTCAGTAACCTTTTCTTCACCATTGTTTCCCCTGTACTAGAAAGTTACCTGAACACACTAAGTGCTCCATAAATTTTGTGGAATTAATGAAAAAAAATAGATGACTGATTATTGAAACACACTCATTATCCTTTAAGTTTCTTTATAATTCTGCAGAATTTTCTTAATTCAAGCTGTAAGTTTATGCAAGCTTTCTCTTTAAAAAAAAGGGAAACTTTTTAAAAAAAGTTGGCACATGTAAAATTCCAATAACATCTGAATATTAGGGTTACTGAGAGTTCAAGAAGATATGTTATCTTCCCTGAATACAGAGACAGGCAAGTTGGAAATTGCTTCTTATGTCTGGATAATTTTCATTTCAGCCTGCTTGAAGTGGAAACTTGAACCTTTTTCTAAACTGAGGAGGGAAGAAATAGTTCAAACTGATGATACTAGGACAAGGTCAACTCATATTATGAATAGTTAGACTTTTATGATCTTTGAGAAGAAAATTGTATATTGGATTTTATAGTATTCCTTTATTTCCACTTTGCTGAATTAGCCTAGCAGCACTACCCATAAACAGAACCTGAGAGTAAAGAGTTCTAATATTAGCACCTTTTATTATTACATCACTAAAATAAAATGCAAGTTAGGCCTGGTGGCTAAGGCCTGTAATCTCAACCCTTTGGGAGGCCATGGAGGGAGACTAGCTCGAGCCCAGGAGCTCAAGGCCAGCATGGGCAACATAATGGAATCCTGTTGCTACAAAAATTTTAAAAAAAAATAGCTGGATGTGGTGGTGTGTGCACCTGCAGTCCTAGCTACTGAGGAGGCTGAGGAAGGAGGATCACTTGAGCCTGGGAGGTAAAGGCTGCAGTGAGCCATGATCATACTACTACACTCCAGCCTGAGTGACAGAGTGAGATCTTGTCTCAAATAAAAAATTAAAAAATAAAATAAAATGCACATTTATATTTTGTAAATCTTATTCCCAAATGTATTCATTTAAGTGCAAAAAAGCATAAAGAATAATTTTGAAAGTTAAATCTGAAATAGTTAAATCTCTGGGTTCATGTTGAAAAACCTCATATGGAATGTTCAAAGCCAAATTAGGATTCAGAATGGTTATTCAGGCTTATGTTTTTTAACAAAGTTATTCATAACACCTGATGGCAATGATGAATTTGTGGTTGCTAAGTTAGTGTTGGACATTGCATCTCTAGGCATCTGATTAAGTGGGAGTTGCCATTTGCTGTGCTGTGAGTTGCCAACAAAAGCTGAACCTGTCACAGGTGTTACAATTTGTATTTCAGAAACTTTGCTTCCCCCAAGTTTAATTATCCCCAGAGTAGCCCACTCCATATAAAGTACGGAAGGAGTCAGCATTTTTCTTTTCAGTACTTTGATGTAATTTAGGATTTTGTCTACTATATATATGTTGCAGAGATAATGGAATTTCAAATGAACGAGGGGGGACTTTTACAATATAACACTATTTTCATATTCATATTTCTGTTTTGAAATCAGAAAAAATAATGCAAACCAGCCATAACTAACTAGCACATTGACGAGACAAACCATGCTTCTTAGAGGAGAACAAAGTGTGAATCAGATAGAAAGTGTATAGGTTTTACCACTAATAACTAAACATTAAAAATGGCAAGTCCTAAGGCCCAAAATGTTAAATAAACTCAGGAATGACTTTTTCTTATCAAATATTAATGTGTGTTTCAAATCCATGGAAATAAGTATTTATCATTATTGTAATAGGCAGCCTTTCCTTTGCAGAGAGACCATTGAAATGGAGACAGATCGTGAAGAGAGTATTCTTTTGGCAAAGCAATCCCTCTTAACATCAGCATATATTAGCTCTTTCTTTTTTTCATAAAATATTTCTTTTTCAACACTTTAACGCAAAAGCCTGATGGGAAAGTTTCTCTAAATATTTCGTTGAAGAGGTAGTATTTTCAGAATTGACTGAGGTTGACTTCCTCAATTAGAGAAAGATCTTTGACCCTGGATATCTGTAAGAAGTTATTATAGTTATGAAAATGATTTTTAAGAGATTAATATTGTTCGACGACTTAATTAGGAAATATTCTATAGTTAAATCTCTTTGGAATATTTTTAAATGAGATTATTTATCTTTTTTATGTCCTTTTTTATTAATATAATTCCAACAAATGAAAATTATTAATTGAGAAATAAATGTGTTTACTAGTTACTGTTTAACCTTTGAATTACAATTACAATTTTATGTTCTTGTAGGATTATTTAACCATTCATAAGTATGGCAATGCAGCCAGAAATGATCTCTGGAATACATTATCGGAGGTAAAGTATAGGAAGCTTAAATATCAAAACCTCTACTTGAATATTTGAATTGCATTTATAAGACATTCATATATGACACTGACAGTTTGTTTTTACTTTTTACATTTTTCATTTGTTCATATTGATTTTTTGTTTTATATAATATATTGTAAAATAAAGGGGTTTAAAACTAAACTACAAATGGTAGTAAATGATACCTCACCTACTTTCAAACATGACAATACTTCTGAAATATAAGTTTAACATGGTGTAAGATAGTCATGTTAAAAAAATAAATATTGAAGTTTTAAATAATTTTTTCTATAGGTCAGATATTTAAATGTGACACTAGACATGATGGGAATAATTACTGATGCTTCAGGGATTTGCTTTAATAATAACATTTATTTTATGTTATGTAAAAACTTTAATGTTAATACAACTTTCATTTTTATATACATTTATGAAGCTTAACTTAGGGCAAGAAGATTAATTTCACTAACACATTATATTGGCTTCAATGACTTTAAATGTTTTCATATTTAGGTAAATAGTAAAAATAGAAATAAAAATGTCTTAATGTTAATAATGTTGATAATTCATGTTTATAAAACTAATTTATACATTTTTTCTTGTGAAGGCTTTAAAAAGAAATGGGAAATATGTAAATATACAAGAAGTAATGGATCAGTGGACACTCCAGATGGGTTATCCTGTTATCACCATCTTGGGAAACACAACAGCAGAAAATAGAATAATAATTACCCAACAGCATTTTATCTATGATATCAGTGCTAAAACTAAAGCACTTAAACTTCAAAATAACAGGTATGACATTCTTTTTTACGTGAAAAATATTGTTTTTATTCTTACATTTGTGGGTTTAATATTTCAAAGAGCATTAATAACAAAATTCTGAAATATTGTAAGTGAAATATAGTTTTTGTTTCTTTATTTACACAAGTTACTTTGATTCTCCTTTTACTCCCATTTCCTGGATATCTGAACCTTCAAGCTGAAAAAACACCGAAGTTATTTGTTTAGGAAGACAGAATTTTAAATAATCATGGTGTTTAAAAAAATAAAATGTTATTTTTCACTTTTCCCCATGAATGTTTCTTGAATTAAATGCAAGAAGTTAAAATGTGTTGCTGTGAATTAAAAGGAATTGAGCAAACTGTGAGATTTATAAAACAAGTGAGAACAGAAACCCATAATGCAGAAAAACTAAAACAAAAATCAAATTAAATAATGTCTGAGTCAAAGGAATTTAAAACGATACCTTAAAATGATCTAATGATTAATGCCACTTAATATCAACATATGTTCTCTTTCTCATTTTTAGTGTTTAAAATCAATAAACAGACAGCATACACAGAATCTTTATTTGTTGTTTCTTTTTTTTTTGTTTTGTTTTTTTGTTTTTCTTTTTTTTATTTATTTATTTTTTTTTTTTATTATACTTTAAGTTTTAGGGTACATGTGCACATTGTGCAGGTTAGTTACATATGTATACATGTGCCATGCTGGTGCGCTGCACCCACTAACTCGTCATCTAGCATTAGGTATATCTCCCAATGCTATCCCTCCCCCCTCCCCCCTCCCCACCACAGTCCCCAGAGTATGATATTCCCCTTCCTGTGTCCATGTGATCTCATTGTTCAATTCCCACCTATGAGTGAGAATATGCGGTGTTTGGTTTTTTGTTCTTGCGATAGTTTACTGAGAATGATGGTTTCCAATTTCATCCATGTCCCTACAAAGGATATGAACTCATCATTTTTTATGGCTGCATAGTACTCCATGGTGTATATGTGCCACATTTTCTTAATCCAGTCTATCATTGTTGGACATTTGGGTTGGTTCCAAGTCTTTGCTATTGTGAATAATGCCGCAATAAACATACGTGTGCATGTGTCTTTATAGCAGCATGATTTATAGTCATTTGGGTATATACCCAGTAATGGGATGGCTGGGTCAAATGGTATTTCTAGTTCTAGATCCCTGAGGAATCGCCACACTGACTTCCACAATGGTTGAACTAGTTTACAGTCCCACCAACAGTGTAAAAGTGTTCCTATTTCTCCACATCCTCTCCAGCACCTGTTGTTTCCTGACTTTTTAATGATCGCCATTCTAACTGGTGTGAGATGATATCTCATAGTGGTTTTGATTTGCATTTCTCTGATGGCCAGTGATGATGAGCATTTTTTCATGTGTTTTTTGGCTGCATAAATGTCTTCTTTTGAGAAGTGCCTGTTCATGTCCTTCGCCCACTTTTTGATGGGGTTGTTTGTTTTTTTCTTGTAAATTTGTTTGAGTTCACTGTAGATTCTGGATATTAGCCCTTTGTCAGATGAGTAGGTTGCGAAAATTTTCTCCCATGTTGTAGGTTGCCTATTCGCTCTGATGGTAGTTTCTTTTGCTGTGCAGAAGCTCTTTAGTTTAATTAGATCCCATTTGTCAATTTTGTCTTTTGTTGCCATTGCTTTTGGTGTTTTGGACATGAAGTCCTTGCCCACGCCTATGTCCTGAATGGTAATGCCTAGGTTTTCTTCTAGGGTTTTTATGGTTTTAGGTCTAACGTTTAAATCTTTAATCCATCTTGAATTGATTTTTGTATAAGGTGTAAGGAAGGGATCCAGTTTCAGCTTTCTACATATGGCTAGCCAGTTTTCCCAGCACCATTTATTAAATAGGGAATCCTTTCCCCATTGCTTGTTTTTCTCAGGTTTGTCAAAGATCAGATAGTTGTAGGTAAGCGGCGTTATTTCTGAGGGCTCTGTTCTGTTCCATTGATCTATATTTCTGTTTTGGTACCAGTACCATGCTGTTTTGGTTACTGTAGCCTTATAGTATAGTTTGAAGTCAGGTAGTGTGATGCCTCCAGCTTTGTTCTTTTGGCTTAGGATTGACTTGGCGATGCGGGCTCTCTTTTGGTTCCATATGAACTTTGAAGTAGTTTTTTCCAATTCTGTGAAGAAAGTCATTGGTAGCTTGATGGGGATGGCATTGAATCTGTAAATTACCTTGGGCAGTATGGCCATTTTCACGATATTGATTCTTCCTACCCATGAGCAAGGAATGTTCTTCCATTTGTTTGTATCCTCTTTTATTTCCTTGAGCAGTGGTTTGTAGTTCTCCTTGAAGAGGTGCTTCACATCCCTTGTAAGTTGGATTCCTAGGTATTTTATTCTCTTTGAAGCAATTGTGAATGGGAGTTCACTCATGATTTGGCTCTCTGTTTGTCTGTTGTTGGTGTATAAGAATGCTTGTGATTTTTGTACATTGATTTTGTATCCTGAGACTTTGCTGAAGTTGCTTATCAGCTTAACCCCTGACCCCCGAGCAGCCTAACTGGGAGGCACCCCCCAGCAGGGGCACACTGACACCTCACACGGCAGGGTATTCCAACAGACCTGCAGCTGAGGGTCCTGTCTGTTAGAAGGAAAACTAACAAACAGAAAGGACATCCACACCGAAAACCCATCTGTACATCACCATCATCACAGACCAAAAGTAGATAAAACCACAAAGATGGGGAGAAAACAGAACAGAAAAACAGGAAACTCTAAAATGCAGAGCGCCTCTCCTCCTCCAAAGGAACGCAGTTCCTCACCAGCAACGGAACAAAGCTGGATGGAGAATGATTTTGACGAGCTGAGAGAAGAAGGCTTCAGACGATCAAATTACTCTGAGCTACGGGAGGACGTTCAAACCAAAGGCAAAGAAGTTGAAAACTTTGAAAAAAATTTAGAAGAATGTATAACTAGAATAACCAATACAGAGAAGTGCTTAAAGGAGCTGATGGAGCTGAAAACCAAGGCTCGAGAACTACGTGAAGAATGCAGAAGCCTCAGGAGCCGATGCGATCAACTGGAAGAAAGGGTATCAGCAATGGAAGATGAAATGAATGAAACGAAGCGAGAAGGGAAGTCTAGAGAAAAAAGAATAAAAAGAAATGAGCAAAGCCTCCAAGAAATATGGGACTATGTGAAAAGACCAAATTTACGTCTGATTGGTGTACCTGAAAGTGATGTGGAGAATGAAACCAAGTTAGAAAACACTCTGCAGGATATTATCCAGGAGAACTTCCCCAATCTAGCAAGGCAGGCCAACGTTCAGATTCAGGAAATACAGAGAACGCCAAAAAGATACTCCTCGAGAAGAGCAACTCCAAGACACATAATTGTCAGATTCACCAAAGTTGAAATGAAGGAAAAAATGTTAAGGGCAGCCAGACAGAAAGGTCGGGTTACCCTCAAAGGGAAGCCCATCAGACTAACAGCGGATCTCTCAGCAGAAACCCTACAAGCCAGAAGAGAGTGGGGGCCAATATTCAACATTCTTAAAGAAAAGAATTTTCAACCCAGAATTTCATATCCAGCCAAACTAAGCTTCATAAGTGAAGGAGAAATAAAATCCTTTACAGACAAGCAAATGCTGACCGATTTTGTCACCACCAGGCCTGCCCTAAAAGAGCTCCTGAAGGAAGCGCTAAATATGGAAAGGAACAACCGGTACCAGCCGCTGCAAAATCATGCCAAAATGTAAAGACCATCAAGACTAGGAAGAAACTGCATCAACTAACGAGCAAAATCACCAGCTAACATCATAATGACAGGATCAAATTCACACATAACAATATTAACTTTAAATGTAAATGGACTAAATTCTCCAATTAAAAGACACAGACTGGCAAGTTGGATAAAGAGTCAAGACCCATCAGTGTGCTGTATTTGTTGTTTCTTTAACTTTCTGCTGAAACTCATTTAATTACTGATAACTCAGCAAATAGCATTTTTCTTTCTTTTCTACTTTATGTTTTCTATTTTGTGTCTGATTAAAGTCTGAGCCAAAGAAAGATATTAAAACTTAAATCAGTCCATTTCATTTCATTTAAGATGCCCTAGTAAGACTTTCGTTCCAGTGAGGGCTGGGGGCGGGGGTGGGGGATGGGAGCTACAGAAAGAGGGAGAGAAGTTAAAATTGATAAAGGCAATGAGATGTTTGGATTGGGTTACTCATGCTGTCTCCCATTACCTTGGAAAATTAGGAGTCTGACTTTATCATTCACCCATGTCTAGGAGATCTGGAACAGACATTAAGTTTGCTTTGTCATCTCTAAGAAGAATGGAAATTGTTCTCCTGTAGGCTGGCTCCAAGACCAGCCAGTCACTCAATCTAAGTGACTGAGAAATTCATGAATGTTTCTGGTGACTACATTTGGAATCCGATTTAGGAAAGCAGTGTCTTCTATCTCTCTCTCCATATACAGTCTATATTTACCTTCAACATGCTACCCTTTGAAATCCAACTGTGTAGACTCATGGAATGTGCTAGTACCCTGCCACACTCTCACCACCTTTAGGGGCTGACTCTGTCAATGCTTCTTCCCCGAGCCTGGATTTCCCACATCTGCCAAGTGCTGTTTCTAATCTTCTGATGTCTGGCCCCAGGCAAAACAAGCACAAGGGTAGGCATCAACTCTGGCCTTGCCAGGAAGTACATAAAAACTACTTGACTGTGGCCAAGTTAGAGAGATTCGGGCCAGGCCTTTGAGAATGATCAGTGTGACACAAGCATCACTGATGCAGAAAAACATAAAGGACACGCAGATGACAGAACAAATTTTGAACAAAAATATTCTGTCAACCTATAACATACATCAGATGTACCAGCCAGGAGTCTGATTCTTTAAAGGAAGAATTTCTCCAAGGCTGTATAAGCATATGTAACATCTAGACAGCTTTGTCGGTTTGTCTTCTGGAATTATAAAATCATACATATGAATTTTTTTTTTTTTTTTTTTTTTGAGACGGAGTCTTGCTCTGTCACCCAGGCTGGAGTGCAGTGACGCGATCTCGGCTCACTGCAAGCTCCGTCTCCCAGGTTCACGCCATTCTCCTGCCTCAGCCTCCGGAGTAGCTGGGACTACAGGGGCCCGCCGCCACACCCGGCTAATTTTTTGTATTTTCAGTGCAGACAGGGTTTCACCGTGTTAGCCAGGATCGTCTCGATCTCCTGACCTCGTGACCCACCCGCCTCGGCCTCCCAAAGTGCTGGGATTACAGGCGTGAGCCATATGTATGATTTTGAACTCTGAGAACTTGGCATATAAAATATTCAGAGTAAGATAATGCAGGACATCCTATTAGTCTCAAAAATGACTTTCTATTCATTTTGCAATTATAGAGCTTGTAGCTGAAAATTTATTATTACAATTTCATATTATTGATCATTTAATTCACTATAACATCCTGGTCAAAGCTTCAATACGATTCTCTCTGGCCTATGTATATAGCCTTCCTAGATCTTTATTTTACAATGCAAACAGTTGATGGAGTAAAACCAACTACCGATCTATTCCAGAAATCCTGTGAAATCTGTATATTTTCTGAGCCAGGAAAATCAATTATTTGTCTTTTCATTTTTCTAAGAAATACTAGAACATCACTGCAATATGCCTAGAACATTTTAAGTGAATCCAGTAATTATATTTTTATATGTAATAGTTGTATTACAACATAGAAAGGAAAGATCTTTACATAACTAAATAGTCACATAAAGTTAGCTGATGTGTAACGGAGTATAAAATATATTCTAGAATTTTGGTACTTGGGAAGTTGTGAATTTGCATAGCCTTTTTCATTATACAGTTAATGCATTGCAATGTAAAGTAATGTCTCCCTATACACTGAGGAGCTTCTCAGTGTTCTTTGCTGCAGAGAATTTTACTAACCTCCACCGTCATACTTTCCTTCTCTTAATGCCCTGATGACGGTGACATCTGAACAGTTTTTCACAAAGTCTGGACAAATGCTTCATTAATATTGATGCTATTTTATAAAAAGATGTCTCATTCAGGTTTATATGCACCCATTCTTTGCTACCTTAATATAATCATTAGAATAAAAGTTGCTTTATTATAACAATGAAAACGACTGATAAGAGAGTCAGTCCCAGGAACTGTTAAAGAAAAAAATATCTTGATGGGTCTTTTTTTAATGCTTAAAATAACGTGATGAAAATTCAAGTTAAACTGAAACAGCTGGAACACAATCTAATTTCCTAAGTTATTTTTTCTAATATCTTTTTAAACATAATCCATTGCAGTCTTGGATTTCTTTACAACATAGAGGGCTTTTCACTAAACTATGTTTAGGGTCTTCTAGTCTTTTAAGTTATAATCACAAAGCAACATAATTATCAGGCTTTCCTTGATTTTAAAATGAAATTTATGAAAAGTCCACATATATGATGTTTTGAAAGTTATGAAATGTATTAACAGTATGGTATTTCAAAAATAAATACAAATTTCAAATATGCTTGGTAACTTGGAACTTTTAATTTGTCTTTGTTACTATATGTAGATTTTCGTTATGTGTGTGCATACACAGAAACACACATAGAGTAGAGAAAAATTATTCTTAGGAAATAATAAATTTTTTTTTTAAGTTTTAAAAAATGCCTCAAAGTTTGTATCCCCAAACCTTATAGTTATAACTATAAGGTTTATAGTTTAACTTAGTTAACCTTATAGTTAACTTGTATCTGAACAGCTATGTGATACAATGCCTGACATTTAGGAAGTGCTGTATGTATGTGGTATTGACATGCACGTATTTATGTGAATCGTTTTCCTGTATTTTAGATATTTTTTTCTAAAACCCAAATATAGAAACAAACCAACTTTTATCATAATCTCTAGTTGTTTAGAATAAATAATTTAAATACATGGAAATTATGTTTATTTATATTAGGGGCAGTGATTCACAAACATTTTATGATCATGCTACAAAAAAGACACATTTGTCCTTGAGAATTTTTAAATGTCCTCAATTTTATATATTCTTTGCCTTTTAACCAGTACTTATTTGGCTTCACAATTTAGCTGAACCAACTCAATATGGAAGATATGTACTAAAGTCAAGTTTATGAAGTTAATCTGTCTTACCTATCGATGGGTTTTATGACTTTTATTTCATTTTATTCCAAGTGCATTCAATCAGATTCAATAGTAATTTATGATTTAGAGTAGAAATGCCTTCTATTTTCAGGCTTTTTCAAGATCTAGGTACACAAAAATGAGCTTATCATTTAATTTGAGAATCAGACTCATAGTTGGGCATCATGGTCTCTTAACTAAGTATTCCAATTAACCAAGAGAGACCCAATATTTTTAGAGAACAACTGTTAATGAAATAGATCAGTTCTTTGTCTCCTCCTCCAATCTGTCATTAAATATCTGGGGCATATTTTTAAACCTATATTGAAAGCTTGGAAGTATTTGTTAAAGAGTTTACGTGAGTTGTTGTTCATGAACTACTGTCTAAAGAGTCAATATAGATTTTGCTATTATAAATTGTTTTATTACCAGACCGATTGTATGGAGTCCTTATTAGTATAGCATAGTATCTCCACATAGTTTGCCCTCCAAAATGTTTTTTTTCATTAAGTATAGGATATAGTTTTAAAATTAAGAACTGTAAACATATTATTTTGATTTTCCATACTGGAGATAGGATTGGTATAAAATTATGAATTTCTTCCAACCTTCCATTTGGACTCTTTACTATTACTGAATTCTGTTTATTGTGAATGCAAAACATGGAATAATAAAATAGTCAAATTTCACACGACAGAGTCATAGGAAATGTCCTTCTCTCTCACTCCCCAAAAGACATATTCATTATAATGTTTATTATCCCCAGGCATGTTTCCCGAACATTTTTTAATTCTTTATTTATTCTCACAGTTATTGAGATCACGCAATATCTTGTCTTACATTTCTAAAACAGAAAAATATTTTTTCCATACTGGAATTGTTGGCTACCCTATTGATAATGGTGAAATGATAGATTGAAATAATCTGGCTATATTTCAAGAAGGAAACAAATATAGTCATTGGACTTATTGTAAGACCATCCAGCATATCTCTGGCTATTCATTTGAGATTAAACTGACATTACTGCATGTATAAGTATAGGCCTCAATTTTTATCCTATAAAAAGGTAAATGTTACAAAATGCTTCTCTTTAATAGTTGAGTTTCATGATTGGTCCCTGCATGTTGGTGGATGCTTTGACACATCAAGCTAGAAATTCCATTTCACAAAACAGAGCATTAAGTGTGTCCCACAATATTCTTTCTATTGATCTGGATTGTATGGGAATCTGACTAGTTTTTTTTTCTTTCTGCTGAGTAACTTTAGATATGTCATATTAACTTTTCTGTAAAGTACATTAATAGTGTCCTACAGAGTCATTAGATAATAAATAAGGAGAATATTAAAATGTAAATGCATGAAGCCACTGAAATGTGTCTTAATCTAACATAAAAACAAGTAGAAAGAAGTTATGTTTAGACTTTAATCAATATGGCTCAGGTGTATAGATATTAGGTACTTTCTATTTCAAATTCAAAATGCGAATCTTTTTTCCCCCAAGAAAAATGGTTTTGTTGGCAGTTCTCTTTGCACTGCAATTAAAATTCTTAAAGGCCAAGTCTTCTTAATGGCATTGAAAGAGTGAATTCATCTTTTTGACTTATGCCTTACTTTTGTGACTGGAATTATTTTTTTTTAGTTCACCTAATGAGGGTAATAAAAATCACACAGAAGGCGCATGGGAAATGTTTTTTGTTTTTGTTTCGATATAGTTATTTTTATTCTTAAAGCTTTTCTTTTATTTTGCAGTTACCTGTGGCAGATTCCATTAACTATTGTGGTAGGAAATAGAAGCCATGTGTCTTCAGAAGCAATTATTTGGGTGTCTAACAAATCAGGTAAACTATATATTCTCCCCTGAGGAAGTATCTGGTTTCAGAGAATTGTTTAGCAACTTAACCTCTGGTTTCAGCTGTTATAAAATGTGAATAAAGACAAATTAGAAAGAGAATATAAAGGAATGATTATCAACCCTATAAAACTAGGGTTGATAAATAGTCTAATTTCTAAATTAATAGAATAGTCTAATTTCTAAATAGTCTAATTTCAGTTTGTTTATGTAATTACTAAATTTATTTGTTTCTTTAATGGTAGAGAGAAAACTTAAAAATAAGTGTAATACTAATCTTAGGTGTTTAAAATTGTATTTCTTTATAAGTCCACATGTAATTAAAATATAATTATAACCTCAAAGAGAAGAGTATGCCAAATACTGAAAACACAGGTCTCATTTTTACACTTTCCTATCTTCTCTTTACCAGACTGTCTCTTTAAAGGGTGAGAGAGGCAATATTCTCCATGGAATTATATAATTACAGGGCCAGAAGGTGGGGGGCTTGGACAGGTTAGCAAGCCATCTCTTAGGTGGGGTCAAACCTCAAGGAGCAGAGAGAGATGAGATTCTATTCTCTTTCTAAATATCTTCAAATAAGATAGTGACCTATTTCAATTTACTGTCAGAAAGCTATTTCTTGAATCCAAACTATAGCCTTCATTCTACAGTGTGAAACAGGTCCCTTTTATTTCTGTTTTCCATTGAGTTAGAGAAAAAGCCAATTATCATCTTTTATATAACATTTCATTTAGATTTAGATAGTCAAGTGTGCCCAGATATTGTTTTTCTTACTCCTTCCTCAGATGCTGTTAATTGATGTTATTTTGCTCTTTCATAAGCCTTAGTTTAAAAAGCCACAAATTTTTTATTTGAAATAGGGTGAGGTATAAATAAATAAACAAACAGTTTCTTCTCCTCAGCCTTGCTATTATAAGGGAGGTTTAAGTGCTCAAAATACATATATGTATACATGCAAGAAAAAGTTGTTACAGTAAAATCTAATCTGGTTGTCAGCAGTACGAACACTTACAGTTCCATGCAGATGTTTACATACATTTTCAGGTTATTGTATTTCTAACACATAAAGACATATGACAAAAACATATGCTTTTATTTATATACACTGTATATGAAGCATTGATAAGTAATGTAGCAATGCATTGAAATACTTTAAAATTTGTTGGTGTTTTTTTCCTTTTAAATTGTTTATTATAATCTATTCTTTCAATTACTGGAATTAGTATTTATATTGTGATTCTGAATTCACACTTCCTGTATTATTTGATTTTGTATTTGTCTTTTCCTGTCATGTAGTTGTTTGTCTACATAAGTTGTTTGTGAAATGATGAGGGAGAGCAGTGAGTTGTTATAATGATCAAATTAGAAAGAAGTCATCGCTCTATAGGATTCCTGTGAGGTGTGATAGAACTATCTTCAGAAATAAGGTAGAATATTTTTCTTTGGAAGGTAGAATGGAAATGGGAAAATTAGAAGAGGGTAAAGATACTGATCAAACGTGGGGATTAGCCCAAAACTTCACTTTTAGATAGTGCAAGGATTCAGGATGAGTAATTCTGGTGGATACCTTTCCGGGTCCATTTCTTCTAACTTCTTAGTTATTTCCATGCTGTTATGCATGATGTATTTTTATCTCTCACAGAATATCAAGAATAGTATCCCAGGCTGGGCGCTGTGGCTCATGCCTGTAATCCCAGCACTTTGGGAGGCTGAGGCAGGTGGATCACTTGAGATCAGGAGTTTGAGACCAGCCTGGCCAACATGATGAAACTCCATCTCTACTAAAAATACAGAAATTAGCTGGGCATGGTGGTGGGCACCTATAATCCCAGCTACTCGGTAGACTGAGGCAGGAGAATTGCTTGAACCCAGTAGGCGGAGGTTGCAGTGAGCCGAGATCGCGCTATGGCACTCCAGCCTGAGTGAGAGAGAGAGACTCTGTCTCAAAAAAAAAAAAAAAAAAAAAAAAAAGAGTAGTATACCAGCTTTCCTTGACCAATAGCCACGGGTTATGTTTGGGGGATTGCTTTCCTTTACAGTCTTTCATTATTATTCAAGAATAAAACAATGTATTGGTTCAAACCATATGTTTGCCTAAAATATCACCTATCTTGATATGTATGGTCCTAATATACAGCTGCAGCGTTTGCGCAGTAGATAACTGTAGGAGGCGCTATTTGCACAGGCTGTGATATGAATGGCACAGGCCCTCACCCCAAAGTTGTGTAAGGTGCGGCTTGGACATTTTAATGAAAAAGGACACATTCATAGCACTATCTTCTGTTTGATATAACATTGCCACATTTAGAATGTTAAAACTTTTGCAGATTGCCCATACGAAGATAATGTTTCCTGAAATGTTTTCTGAAAATTTTGTAAATACAAAAATCTGCAAAGTTTACAAGAGGCATCTAAAGGACTGAGCACTTTCCTGTTTTGCCTTTTCAGTTCCAGTTTAATTGTATTAAATTTTTTTATGAAGTCCTTCGTTCTGATGACTAATAAAAATTTAACAGCAAACAAAAATTAGGAAAAAATGATAAAAGATTGTTAATTTTTGTTTCCTTTTGTGTGTTGTCCCATCTCCTCTTTTTCAAGATATTGTCAACTAAATCACAATGAAAACTGTTTTTCCACAAAAACATGAAGAAAAAATTCTGTTAAATTCTTTTAAACATATGTAAAACAGTTCCATATTTAATTATAACAATCAGGTCAATGTTTTTGTAGTTTTTCATTGTCCTTAGTGATACAGATTTTATTTACATGATATTAAGGCAGTCAGTGGTGGATAATATAAAGTACAAATTAGATTTGGATCGTCCTATATTCTCGTCAGTTCAATTTTTGAAAGTACTTTGGATAAATATTTAATTAATGCCAAGGTAAAGCATAGATCATTTTAGCCTAAAAATAATTTTTAAACCAATTTTTCAGTTTTAGAAAACAGGTTGTGAAGTGTTTATCTTTTTCATTCTTATTATGCAAATACCAAAAATTCAGACATTTGTAAATGTAGTAGCTTGCATGTTGACTGGCTATTCAATTAATGGTTCATGGAGAGGAATAAATGTAATGCCACATGTTAGGAAAGAAAATATTAAAATAGAAGAGAAATTGATCCTGAAAATTAAAGCAAACATGAAAAGTAGCATAATGCAGTAGTGCTTTCTTGAAGCACTGGTTTATTTGAGACTCACAACCTTTCAAATGTGCATTATTTTGTCCCCATTTTACAAATGAGGAAATTAAGGCTTGAGAAGTAATTTGTCCAAAATATCAGTTGGTTACATAAAGAGGTGGCTTTAGAAAGTTAGCTTCCTTTGCTTCCTACCGTTCCCCTGACTCTGCAAACACACACACACACACACACACACACACACACACACCCGATTTATTGCTATGGTAGATTGCTTTACGGATCTGTCAGTTATTTAATATGATGTCTTTGATTATATGCACATGATTCTTTATAGGTTTTACAAAATATCCTCATTTGATTTTCACAAGAGTCGAGTGAGAAGACCAATATGTATTATTTTCCCTGAGTTTGTCTCACATTTTTACTCTGGTTGACCTTTTTAAAAAAATTTTAAATTCCAATTCTTTGCAACCAGCAAATATTGCATAGAGATACCTAATCTCTTTTCCCTTTTTATTCCAACAGAAAAGTAAAAAATATAAAATCTTATAAAATACCAACTACTCTGTACCTCAATAGTCTAAGCCTTGTGCCATTTTGGATACATTCTAAATATATTTTTTAATTATTATTGCCAGCATCGACATATAACTTCCATACATTTTATTATGGTACTCATCAAATACCATACCTCATTAGGCCATTGGAAAAGAGCTCTTTAAAATTAATTGCTTGCCATCAGTTAATTTGAAGAACATTTTAGGGATATAATTAACTAGAACTGAAAAGATATTTAAAAATCTATTACAAAAATTTTCAGGGAATCATTTCTCCAACGATCTCATTTGTAACAAAGGCATAAAAATATTCATGACCAGTAATAACCTTCAGGTTTTAGTAGTAAATTGAATAATGACATACTTAAAAACAATAGAAGCCTGTCTTTCTTATTCTGGTCAGACGGTGTAGAAGGTACAGCAATTATTTTCCTATTTTAATATACATATTAACTTAAATTTGACTATATCATATCTATAAGTTGTTGAAATTAAGTTTAAAAACTAGATTCAAGCAAATCAAATGGAGCTAAGTTATTCTAGTTATCTAAAATGTGAACAGGAAATAACTAAAAATATAGTTACTGTTACAGGAATGCATGACCATTTCAAACTTGTGAAAATCCAAAGTATGTGTTTATATATTAAACTTGCTTTAACATTATACTTTTTGAAAAAAATAACACTTCTTAGATAAAATTTATCAACTTTTCTCAGCTCAAGTGAATTCAAGTAGACTTTAAGTATTTTGTGTTATAAAAATCTTAGTATACTTGAAGACACTTAGAGATTAATTAATTCTGCCTTCAAGGTTGCTAAGGTTTTTACAATAAAAAAGAAACAACATTCTCAATATTTAAGTTTCAATTTTCATTCACCGAATTCAGACATTATTAATTAAGATCTCTTTTTTGAGGTTATTTTCATTTTAAAGAATGGTATTTTCTCATTTATTTGTGTAGTCATTTTTACATCTTTAAAATAGATATGAAATTCTAAATTTTTGCAGCAATTGTTTGAATAAACACACTAAATTTTGAAAACTATACAGTCATAGTTCTGGAGACTGGATAAATCATTTGCATTTTAGAAAAAATATCTGATGATTTATTTTTCTGAGTTCCATGGATTAAGTATAGTATATAAAAATAGTACATATAAATGTCTTCTTCCATTGAATCATAGATTTGGAAAGAACCTTAAGGGCCATTATTTGTCCCTCCCGTTACAAGTAAGGAAATTGAGGACCAAAGAGAATCAATAGCATAAATTTAAACACTTACGTATAGGAAAGCTGAGACAAGAATTTAGCTTTTCTTGTACTCTAGTACTCTTGTACTATAAAAGAATATAGTACTCTAATTCTTTTTCCAGTGCCATTTTCTCCCTTTCAAATCAACATTAGAATGTGAAAAATGTATATCATATTACAGTAAAAGTGTTATACCATCTTGTCTCAATAGAATATAGCATAGTAAAAATTTGGACACTGAAAGCAGGAGATATAAGATGAACCACTTCCTTTCTTGGGTAATTCAATTAACCTGTCTGAGCCTTATTTCTTTATCTGTTCTAATAGACACAATTTATAAAGGTGGTGGGAAGTTGTGATATTGGAAATGATAAAGATTAAATTTTTATATTCAGTATACTTTGGGGTAGAAGTACATTCTATTTTACTGCAGATTTAAAAAAATTGATCATCTATAATATGCATTGGGTTTATTAGTTCACTTCATTCCAGACCTGAGAAACGAGTGGTCATTTATGTCCACCCAATATGTTTTCTGGTATAAACTCTTCTTGTGTAGTCTCTACTTGAGAGAGAGTACTCTGTAAATGTATTCCTTCACGGTAATGAGAGGGAAAATTTATTTTCTATTTTGAAGTCTGAATGTGTAAAAACTTTGACATTGGAGTAAGAACTAGAGATGTATCCCTACTCAGACCAGAAGCTTATGGTTTCTGTGATGCCTTTTATGGTTCTGAGTCATTGTAGAAATTAGAGGAGACCCATGTGGTTTTGATTTTTTTTCACCTGGATGTCAGAGTATGTATGTCTGTGCGTATGTGTATACGTTTAAAGTCAACTTCACTGTGTCAATTTTATGTAACATGAGACCTGAAAATCAACAACATAATTATTAGAACTGTGAACTGTGTTTCTGTGGAGTCAATAAAGGCTAAATGTGCAGTGAATAGTGTCCTCTCTCTGTACTATTTTTGAAGGAGTTAAATATGTAAGAAGTTATAATATTGTTTTTACTTTTTATTGGCTTCTGTTAATTGAATTAGCTGGTGAGGATAATCAAATTACCATTTTCCAAAGTGATCCCAATAAGCAGAATTTATTATCTTTGTTTCTAATTCTATATGGAAATATTAAAATCTTGAACAAGTAAGATTTATTTTACTAGCATTATTGATGATGTTGAAAAGTCTGTTATTTATTAGTTCTCTCAAGAAAGCACAAGAAAAAAGGCAAACAACAGTGACTTTCAAGTAAATGAGCTCTATTGTTTTAATATTTTCTTACTGAATTGAATTAGTAGAATATGCATCTAAAACCTCTTCTTTCATTCTAGTCTTATATCCCCATACGATCTAATTAGAAGTTGCCTGAATACAGTGGTAGATTTCTAGGTTACAGTTACTTTGAGAAAGAAAATTATGTATAAGTAATGGGGTTTTGTCAAGAACAAAAATGCTAATTATAAGAAAACAATTAATTGAGATGATAGTGAGTAACCAATTAAAGGTTTTTCTAGCAAATTCTAGATGCAAGTGATTAATTAAAGAGTAGGCTTCAATTAGGTATTTAAGATGACATTCACTTAATTATTGGTATTGTTATATCTGGCATTAAGAAAACATACTTCATTTCATTTTAACTCTTGAAGTTTGAAATCTATCCCAAAAATGCTTTTTTCAGAGCACCACAGAATAACTTATTTGGACAAAGGAAGCTGGCTGCTGGGGAACATCAATCAAACTGGCTATTTTAGAGTCAACTATGACCTAAGGAACTGGAGATTATTAATTGATCAATTAATCCGGAATCATGAGGTACACTCCAGATTTGCTTATCAAAGATATTTTTTGATATGTGAACACCTGCCATTTTAATCCTAAATTATCCTATTATTTTTTCTAATTGGCCTCAGGTTCTTTCTGTCAGTAACCGAGCGGGCTTGATCGATGATGCCTTCAGCCTAGCCAGGTATGTTTTCCTGTGGATCTCCCCAATAAAAACTTGTGCCTGCAAGACTTCCTGTATTAAACTGCATAATATGTATATGTCTTTTATTTAGGACATTTAAAAAAATCTATTTCTATCTTATGTTCTTTGACTTTGGATATGAGTTCTAATTAGTCTCCCAAACTTTCTATCAATAATAGCTATAGGGTATTTCTAAGTCAGGATAAGCTTGATGAATTTCTCCACAAGGTCGATTTAACACTGAAGATTAATAGTCTCTTCCCAAATTCATTAATGAACTCTATAAAGTGACCATTGGGCCATATTTAAGTTCTGATAGAAATTACCTTGAAGCATTGGCAATTTTTCCCTGATATATACTAGTATATCTTTTAAAAATGTTTTTGAATGTTATTCATTCTAAGAAGCTTATGCTGCAAAACAGAATTAAATATTCCACTGGGTAAGACCGTTCTTGACAAAATATATATCAATCTTGTATAAGACTTTAGTTGTACTGTAGTAATATTTGTGTTATTTTAATAATTAGATTTATAATATTCAAATTAGTTATTCCTTTGAATAGTCATTAAATGAAATGTTGCTCATAAACTGAAGCTATTTGCTCAATTTTGAGACTAAAATGTAAAACAAACTCAGTCCCTTTAATATTTCATACTGTTTCACAGCCAAGTACAGTTTTAATTTTAATAATCAAATTATACAAGCTGTCAATTAAGACATAGGTGACTCTCTTTACTTACCTGGTTATCATGATTTGCCACATTTTCTTCTAAGATAATCAGGGGAAACTGGTTAGTTAGTAGTGCTGATATTAACACATGACTTATTTTAGTAATAGGCTTTTTTTCATGGGACCTGAAACTGCTTTTACAGTTTATGTATTCAATCAAAATTCAATTCTCTTCCATATGTTAAAAAGCATATTACACACTACAGGATTCTAATCCATCAAAATAATAAGCTTACACATAGAAGACTTGATAATTACTTTGATAGAAGCAAAGCCAAAGTTTGGGATCAAATTGCAGAGATTGATTTTTGTAGAAACAAGCAATATAGAGGGGACAACATAAATATATAGAGGGTGTAAAGGAAAAAATTTCAGGTGCTTTTGTATTTAAAAAAATACTCTGACTTTTGCCTCCCTTATTGCTACTAAAGAAATAAAAAACATTGCTAATAGTTTTCTTATTTGGTGAGTGATGCTGTATCAGTGCCTCATTCTGACCAGGCATGTACAATTTTAGGCACACATTTGCCTAATAATTGAATGGCAAATCTAAGGACAACTTATCAACAACGTGGAAATTGCTAATGAAATTGTACCAATTAATGTATTTGTGTAATAAGAACTGGGGTTCAGTTCTAGTAAAGATAAACGAAGGCTTTTCCATGCCATAGCACCATCTTATTGGGCAAAAATTTAGAAATAATAGAGCTACATAAAGGCCTGCTGAGTCATGTGTGGAGATAATGATTAATATGTAGCTTTTGCTCTGCAGTAAAATCTGAAGTCTTTGTAGAAAGTTTTATGTACGAAAGAAAGATTATTTTGGCACAGAAGTTTAGAGAGTCCAGAAAGCCAGAAGGATAATGTATTTAATGTGATAATGTACTGAAAGAGAAGCAGAAAAAGAGAGAGTGAGGTGTTGAGTACCACAAAGAAAGGGTAAGGAACTCAAAGAAAGCTGTTTTCATTAGCTAAGAATTATTTAGCACTTTTAAGGAGCCAAATGCTTTTCTATTTTATATATAGTAATTTGTTTAATTTTCACAACTTTATAAGATATGTAGATAGATATTATTACTATTCCCACTTTAAGTGTGAGGAAATGGAAGCTCAGAGAGGTCACACAGCTGATAATTGGGAGAGCCACAGCCTGGATCCAGGTGGTCTGTCTTCAGAGCCTCTGCCATTAACCAGAGCACTAAGCTGCTTCTTAGAAGTAATAGTATTTATTGTAATAAAAGAGCCAGAGGATATAGAAGGACTGAGGGGTTTCGAGGCAGTTGTTCATGTGAATCGTTACAGGTTTGAAATGATGGTGAGAAAGCAAGTAAGTAGTGATAGCCTAATGACAGAGGCCAGATGGAAATTAAAAGGAAGGGATCTGTTGACTCATCTGCATTAAATGATAGAAGTTATTTTTAGATGAAATATTTTATTTAATTTTAGTGGATAAATTTCTTTTTCAAAAATTAGATTTCTTCTTCCCTAAGACAGAACATTGCTTTCAATTCCAATTTTGGATGCTTTCGATTACAATTTTGGGAGCCTTATAAGTTTGAAGTAAATAATTTCATGATCATTTGTATAAATTCACCAGAAAAACATGCGAATCTCATTGAATATATATTTATAATTTGTTTTATTGCTCAAGAGATAATTTTCCTATTACAGTTAGAGTAAATAAATACAAATTTAGATTCATTTAGGCAAATTTTCTGGTCTTACTTGGAGTTAAGGATTATTCATATTTCATTGTAGTATTGTAAATATTCCATAGTTTTGCTATTCGATCTATATCAACCTTCTCTCAATCTCCTAAACACATCGTGCACTCTTTGGCTTCTTTAAAGATAACACGTAAAAGAATAGCAAATATTTATTAAATACTTACGCTCCAGGTACTGTTCTGATGCTTTTATGAATGATCTCCATCAGTCTTCTCAATGAACCAATGGAGTGGGTGTGGTTACTTGTTGACATTTTATAGCTGAGGCATTGAGATTAAGAGAGGTTAAGTTGCTTAGGTAAGGCTGCACAGCTTTTGGAGCAGGGGTGGAGGAAGTAGTTCAACCCCAAAGAGTGACACAGCAGAGTCCATGACCTCAAGTAAGAGTGACTTTGCCCATTACATGAAATTTCTTGCTATCCTCATTCCCCTTGACTATTGAGATTATTATCATACATTGAAAAAATGTATGATTTTACTCACCCTCCCTCATTGAGGACTTATCTGTCCTTCCCAGCAAAAGTAAGGTGATATTCTATGGATCTGTGTTACAGCAATTATCACCTTATTGCTCAACCACTTACTTTTCTGGGTTCCTGATAGTTCTTCGATGACGTGGAGGAGAAGCCTTTGTGTCATCCGTTTATTGCTACTGTCTACCCTAATGTTTGCTACAGGATTGTGCCCGTGTATATTTGTTACATGAATTGATAAAGTAATTGTTAATTATTTAGACTATTAACTTTATGCCACGACTTGTTGTGAGATTAAGCAAACTTGCTCTAGTCATTCTTTATTTGGTTGTTTTTTAAATATATAAATTTGCCTGAATGCATTCTAATTGTAAAGGACTAAAACAAAACAAGAGATACAATATGAAATCTTCTTTTACTCCCTTCATTCCCTGCCATTTTATCCTGCTCACAGGTAAAATATTTGGCATGTATTTATCTAGCCATTTTTTCTTTACACTTTCTTACTGTTTAGTGTTTTTTTTTTTTTTTTATGAACAGAAAGTCTATTCTCTGACTCATTTATAAAAATAAATCTGGGGATCTTTTATTGTTTCTAATTTTTCACTATTAGAATCAAGATTGCAATGAGTGTCCACGAGGAGTCTTTTGTTGTGTATGTGTATTTTTTTAAGATTTACTTTTGTAAGTTGAATTTGGGGTATGACTTTTTAAATAAATATTAGAAATTATATTCTGAAGCCTTTTCCAATTTAACCCTCCATCAACCATGTGTGAGCGGGCCCAATTTCCTCAAATCCTGCATTATAATGAATGGCATATATTTTTTAAACTTTTGACAGTCTAGTGGCAAAAGTGATTTTATAAAAGTTATTCATTACTGGTTAAAAGAAGTTGTGCATCCTTTCATATACATTTGCTGTTTGTATGTTTTCTTCTGTGAATTATCACCAAATTAGAAACAAAAGATTAAAAACCTAATAGAAAATGAGCAAAGGTATTTGCTGCTATACTTTCCTATGTATTTTGGATGTTTTTGGATATTAATCCTTTTTTGTAGCATACACTTTACAGTAGTTTTCACTCAACACTATGCTAATTATTTTTAAGCTTTGTGGTGGTTATCATCATTCAGAGATTTTTAATATATATGTCAAGGCATTCCTTTTATACCTTTCTGGTTCTGTCTCACATAGGGCTTCCCTGTCTGAAGATTTTGAAATATTCTATTTTTCTTAAGAGATTGTTTTTGTTTTACATCTGTCTCTTCAACCCTTCCTTCTCTGATCAATTTTTATGTTTAGAATGAAGTAAAGGTCTAATTTTCTTTAACTTTAATAAGTGCCAATTATTTCAATCCTACTTATTTAAAGGTTTTAATTTTTGTGGATTTGAAATGATATCTTTATCCTAATGCAAATGCCCATATTTTAGAGATTTTTTTTATTTTGCCTAACTGCTCTCTTTGTTCTTTTTTGCACCATCATATTGTTTTAATAGGTTTAGATTTATTGTATGTTGCAGTTGCCCAAATTTTATCTTGTTCTTATTCAGAATCTTACGTATTTCTGTTCAATATAAATTTTAGAGTCATTTTGACAAACTCTACTAAAAAATCACACTACAGTTATGACTAGATATGCATTAGATTTATAAATCAATTTGTACAGTATTAACATCTTTTCAAATTTGAGTTTTCCAATGACAATGTTATTTGTCTTCATTTATTCAGGTCCCAAAGTTAAGCCCTATGGTTTTATGTACATGGGTTCTGGTAATATTGTGTTATTTCCTCATTTTTGAAAAGGTATATGCTGCTTTACAGTCTGGCACTGTTTTCACACTTACATATTATAAATTTCAATGCTTGCAGTTAGGGAATCAATTAATTGCCTTGCAAGTTCTATTGTATTATGGCTTGCACTTTAAAATTAGTAACTAAAATGCCTAGATATTTGTGTTGTTGGGTGTTTGTATTTGTTTTTTGTTTTTTGAGTTGGAGTTTCACTCTTGTTACCCAGGCCAGAGTGCAATGGCGTGATCTTGTCTCACTGCAACCTCTGCCTCCTGGGTTGAAGTGATTCTCCTGCCTCAGCCTCCTGAGTAGCTGGGATTACAGGCACCTACCACCATACCTAGCTAGTTTTGTATTTTTATTAAAGACAGGGTTTCACCACGTTGGTCAGGCTAGTCTTGAACTGCTGACCTCAGGTGATCCACCCACCTTGGCCTCCCAAAGGGCTGGGATTACAGGCGTGAGCCACAGTGCCTTGCCTGTTTTTGTTTTTTGTTTGTTTGTTTGTTTGTTTCGATAAAGCATGGTTATATTGGGGGATATAAAAGTGAACAAGATGCATTTCTTATTTTCAGTGAACTCACAATCTAGCAGGGAAGATGCATGGTACGTAACTAACTATATTCAGTATATACATTCTATGAATAAAATGTTATGAAAGCATTAAGGAGTAAAGAATTAGTGTGGCCTAGGAAGATTATGGAAAACATCAAAATATCCTATAGGAAATACCATCGGGAGAGTGAAAGTTTACTATGGAAATACATTAAATGCTTAAAAGTAAGAGAATGAAAGCAAAAAAAAAAGTATAAACTAGAGAATAAACGTATGGCAGAACTATTACAGCAGCAATGCCTCATGGCACAATTTGGATAAAGCAGAGATTTGAGATTTCTCTGGAGTGGAATTGGCAGCTAGATAAGGTGAAAATTCTTACTTAATTGTTGAAATTATTTATCAGTTATTATATGATAGAAACTAAATATTTAGAAGATTTGCAATAGAAAATATAATCAACAGGTTGGGTATTTAAAGCTTTTAACATGCTCTGAGTACAATTTTTTAAAGTTATAAATGTGCATATCACTGGGTTGTGAATTCACATGGCATTATTTGAAAATATCCAAAATACATGAAAATTATTTGGAAAATTGTGTATACCCAAAAGCATTACAGGGTTAAATCATGATCATCATTATCATCATCATCATAAATATCATCATAGTCCTCCTTGCCCTGGGCAGTTACTATGTTAATTTTAAAAATGTAGTTACCAGTTTCCTGGAATATTCAATTTTGCAAAACACGTGCAAATCTATTGTGTTTTTAATATCATAACATACTTTTTTTAGCATGTGTAACATTTTTAAAATTATGTTATAGACTACTCTGTTAAAAAATCCAGTCGTTTACAAATTTTCCCATGATGAGGGCAAATTATTTTTAGTTCACAAACTTTGTTAAGAAATAAGACGTTATTTTTTTGTAAATTATTAGTGTTTTATTAAAAAGCATAAGGACCTGTGTCTAGAGATTATGTTTGTCCCTCTTAGAAGTGCTGTAGGCACCGGGCGCAGTGGCTTACACCTGTAATCCCAGCATTTTGGGAGGCCGAGGTGGGCAGATCACGAGGTCAGGAGATCAAGACCATCCTTGCTAACATGGTGAAACCCCGTCTCTACTAAAAATACAAAAAATCAGCCGGGCAAGGTGGCAGGCGCCTGTAGTTCCAGCTACTCGGGAGGCTGAGGCAGGAGAACTGCTTGAACCCGGGAGGCGGAACTTGTAGTGAGCCAAGATGGTGCCACTGCACTCCAGCCTGGGCGACGGAGCGAGACTCCATCTCAAAAAAAAAAAAAAAAAAAAAAAAAAAAAGGGCTGTAGGCACTGGAGAGCAGTCATCAGTAATGCATAATATATGTTTGATGAATATATAAGTTAAAAAATAATATGCTTTTATTTACTTGTCTAACAGCTTATACATTTGAGATATATTAGAAGCCTGGGAATTCAGCATAATAGCCACTGAAAATATAATGGCTAAAGAAGAAGAAAATTATGAGAACATTTCAAAAACTTACAGATTTTTTTTTTTCATTTCTGAGCCTGGTTTCAGAAATGGAAACAGCATTGTTAAAATAACCTTAACAACATTTGCAAACTGGGGAAGTAATTTGCTCCGTTTGGGACTTTTTTCGGCATGGTTTTTGTTAGAAGTTCTTTTGTGTCTTCTGGATGGCTCTCTTGTACCTCGTTTAAGGTTTCTCTTGCAAAACATATGTTGATCATTTTTTCACTTATTGCAGAAAATAGTAGTATAATGTGCCTGAAAAGCAAGTGCACCCTGACCCTGGCTAGATGAGTAGCAGTTTTTCCTGCTTTGATAGCTGGTTGTTTAAATGTGTAATGTGCTAAAGTTTCAAAAATGAAATTGAGAAGGAATTATAAACCTTTTGTGAGAAATACTTTGGCAGACTGGACTTTTTGTTTTGATTTCCTCATTCTATAATGGAGATAACAGGACTACATCACTTCAACTGAAAACTGCCATGAAAAACCTCATTAAGGATCCTAGATCCCTCTAATATCCTGCCTAATGCTTTATAAATGTTGATTTTATGAAGGATGCTTCAAAATTATTTATTTAATCCCTATCTTTTTCTGTTTTTACAGTACTATACAAATCTCAGTATAAACATTTTTCTTTTAGTTGTGTTTTACAATGAAATTATGAGCATTATTAATAATAATAGAACATTGATTTGAATGTATTGTTTATTGCTGTCATTGGACATGGAGAGAAGGATGACTCTTCAGCTGTTTGTATTAGATTCATTTGGGAGTGGCGTCCATGTATGGTTATAGCTCTTAGTTATCTTTTGTTAAACCACCAGAATATGTGTGCAAAAGGATAAATGTTAAATGATTATGAAGTCCTGAAAGTTATAAAATTATTTTTGCAAACTACGATTTATCATTGACTATATGCTTCCACTCTTCTGCCATTGACCAAAAGTTATTAAAATTAGCTTGTTGTTATCCTCTCAGCCTTTCTAACCGGTATAGGTTGTTCCATGATATGAGCAGTGTCTCACAGTGAATCCTTCCAGGAGCTTCATGGCCATTCCCAAAAGATCACATTTCTCACATCTCTGAGGATGGGGATTCTAATTATCTATTTGTCATCATCAGTGAAGGCTCAGTCTTGAGACATGCAAAAAAAGTCACCTTGAAGCATTCCTGTTTTATACCTTTCTGCCTGCAATTATTTAAAAATTCATATCCAAAACACCTCTAAATTAGTCTTAGTTTATGCAACACTTTGCCACAGATAAATGTTAAAAATAGTCTGAAAACATTTTCAGGACATTTAACTGTAACAAGCTGGGAATCTTTAGACTTATTTCTATTATAACCCAGTAAAAGCCTAGAGTATATTTCTGGATTTTCAAGCTACACTGTTTCTGCAGGAATATGCTGGTTTGCTCAAGGTTAGAGATTGAGTTAATACATTCCTTTGAGCTGTCTTTAGAAATCTGTTGAGGGTGGAGTCACAGATGTTGTCCTTGGGATGAGGATTTATGAGGAGCTACTATACCAGGTACTTATGAGAAGTACAAATCTCCTGAGGCATTAAGGGCAGGCTTGTGGCTCTAAAGGATGGCAAACTTTCTTAGAGACTTTTAGATTGTGCTGCATTAAATCAAAAGCAAATTTGTAACCTTCCAGTACCAAATTTGTGTTTCATCTCTATAGGAGAAAATGTTTTAATATTAATGCCTACTGTCTGAGAGTGCTGAGTAGAAAGTAAAAGCAAAGTATTTTGACATTATTCTGTAGGTTTGGTCCATTTTATTTTTTTTTCAATTGACATAATATTTTATGTATTTATCATATACAACATGAAGTTTTGAAGTATATGTATGTTGTGAAATGGTTCAGTATTGCTAATTCTTGTGTGCATGATCTTACATTATTTTTGTGATGAGAACACAACATTCACTCTCTTAGCATTTTTCAAGAATACAATATATTGTCATTAACTATAGTCATCAAGCTGTACAATAGATCTCTTGAAATTATTCCTTTAATATAACTATAATTTTGAATCCTTTGGCCAATATCTTCCCAGCTCTTTTTCCTCCAACAACCCTAGCCTCTGGCAACCACTGTTCTAGTCTCTATTTCTATGAGATCATCTTTTTTAGATTCCACATATAAGTGAGATTATGTGGTATTTTCCCTTCTGTGCCTGGCTTATTTCACTTAACATAATGTCCTCCAGGTTCATCCATGTTGTCACAAATGAGAGAATTTCCTTTTTTATGGGTAAATAGTGTTCCATTTTGTGTATATACCACATTTTCTTTATCAGTTCATCCATTGATAGAAACTTAGGTTAATTCCATATTTGGCTATTGTGAATAACTTTGCTGCAATAAATATGAAAGTGCAGATATCTCTTTGACAGCAACAGTACTCTAAAAATATCATATTGTCCCTATATTCTCCTAATAAGCATATAGCCAGTGTAGAGCCTTTGTGTTGGGAAAATCTTATCTTTTTGTCACTATTTTTATCATCTTCTGAGGGAAGCTCTGCCTCTGCCTGGTGCCTGCCATTTAACTGACTACTATTATCTGCACATGCCTGAACATGATCAGTCTATACCATGGCTGTTGGCAACCATTTGCTTGAAATTGCTTAGCTAGTATGGGACTATAGCCTCTACAAGTCATTTTATGTCTGTTTCTTCATATCATTTTTAATTTTATTAGAATTTATATGTTGATCATTTCTGTATTGTAGAAATTCATTTCGTCTTTTCTCTTTCTTCTTTGTCTTACATTTTAAACACTAATCTAAGTCTGTATAATTTGATTTCCTTTCCCAATTGATAAGAGCATTGGCTATCAGGTTACATAGAGTTGGAATTCTTGCTCTATGAAATAATTGACAATAAATAAATGTTATTTAAATAAATGTTATTTTTATTCTCTCCCTTTCCTACATTCACAACACGTACTTATGGTCACTCCACAGTAAATAGACATCATTGTTGTTTCCTCTATACTACCTTACAATCCACCATATTCATTGATCTTCTGAACCAACCCCTTTCCTAGGCTGCCCCAAACCATCTGTAAACACACATCCTAATGCCGACTCTAAGAGGAAGTAGAATATGACTAAAGCATACCTGGTTTTGCTTCTGCTAAAGAGGACAGAAACTACTTGCTTTTTGATTTGTTGTAAGAAGTCTGACAGGGACTCAGCCAAAATGGGACATTCTATTCTACCAGAAAAGAAAATGAGAGTTTTGAGGTAGACAAAGACTACTGAAAAATTAAACTGAATCCTTCTGGCATTTGTCCTGTCAATGTAAAAGCCTCATTTTTATAAAGATCTCTATCTACTCTGTTTCTCAAACAACTCAAAATAAAAATCCTCTTATTTTTATTATGATTAAACTCTAAAAAAATTTTTAAGATGAGGAATATATGAATACAGGCACTAATACAGGCTTTATGTTTGGGTAATTACTTATTGCTTTAAGTTGTCTCATTACGATCTTTTCCCACCTCAGAACAAAGAGTCAGAGGAGCCCTCTGATAATCATCTTTCTTACTAAACATGCTGATTAGCCAATGATAAAGTAAAGAGCTGCTCATATTTTTTATCCCAGAACTCATGAAATCTATTTTTGGCTTCAACTATAGGCAAGGTAGCAATGCTATCATGATAAGAATAAGATAATAGAAAATAAGCATTTTACATTATTTTACACTAGTCATAAATATAAAAGATTCCATTTTTAACTGTGAAAAGGTGATAATTTGGGGAAGAAGATAAAGGAAATCTAGTTCTAAGATTTTGTGCAATGAAGTGAGTGGTTAATTTGAAGTAACATACACTTTGTTTGTGTGGGAAATCGTAAAGCCTTAGGAGGAGATTTGAAATACATGATGTTCTCTCTTAATTGCATGCAATTTGAGCTATTCCTTGTGGAATGCTTCTAATATCCTTATGTGGAGTGGAGTATCAGTGAAGAGGCCTTCACTATTTTGGATGTAAGAAAACATCAGATTAGGAAAATCTGACTTGTTGCAACTATGTCAACGCTTGCTTAATGTTTAAGATGTGAGTACAGGCCAACACAGAAGCTAAGAAGTAGTTCTGAGCCCTGTGAACTCAGATCACATTTGAATCACAGATTAGATTCTTCCTTCCTAAACTAGGAATGGCCTGGAGTGCAGTTGATTCACGCCTCTAATGGGAGGTAGCAGAGGTTTCCTGTTGCTCAGCTGCTTCATCTAATTAGGGTGAGGATTAAACAGAAATTCAATATAAACTCTCCAGGACACCAGGTGGTCATGCTAACCAAAAGGAAAAAAAAAAAGAGTTTGCAATAAGGAAGAAAATATTGTTAGTCTAGAAGTCTGTGTTTGACAAATTCGAGTAAGGCTAATAGGCCCTGAAGAGAATAATGATTGAATATCAGAATTTTATGTGGATGCTAACTTAAACACACTCTAAATTAGAGGGCAGTTATTGGGAATGCTGTCAAAAATGCCAAAATAGAAAGAACTATAGATGAAAATTAGTTGGTGTTGCATTCCCAGTGTGCAAATATAAAAAAGTTAATTGTGTAAGCTGAGGGCAGATCATGAATTTTATCCATGACATGTTGAGGGAAATATTACTTATCCTTTTTCAACTGATAGTGAAACTACAATTATTCACGGAAAAATAGTTACTGTGCAGAGCAATTAAGTCTCTGGCCTCCCAGTTTACTGCAGTTTTTAAATTTTCATCTTTGTAGAGTTTCCCAGTTTCCTATTTCCCTTTATTTTAAAATGTTTTTGAATTCTGTTGAATTTTAACATTGGTAGATTATCAGTTTTTTTAAGTATGGAGAGTTGAGAAATGCTTAGGAAAATTTTTGTTTCAACAGATGCAATATGTAGGTTATTTCAATAAATTAGGTATCAGTGTAGCCATTAATGAATTTGTAGATAGATGATAGATTGGTAGTTACGTAGATAGATTAGATAGATAGATGATAGGCAGATGAATTATCTGAAAGTAAGTAGATCTAAAAGTAGATGGATAACAAAGATAGAGCCATAACACTTCATGCTATGGTGAAATCACTATATTTAGCCTCAGAAAGACATCTTTGTTATGGTGTCATATTAAAAAAATTATACAGAATTTTAAAATTAAAAGATTGCAGCTCATATGTAGTTAAAATGAATTCAAGTGATTTTCTTGGTGGAATAAAGATATTACTGAGAGATAAGTATTTTATATACATGAATTATATACTAAATAGCTGTCACATGTAACATAAGTTACAAGGGTTTGATGCAGAAATTTTAAAATATTCACCTACTTCAAAGATATGGTAAACTAAATGTAAGGCAGAAATATGTTCTTAATTTGTTGGTCTGTTTTTTAAATTTTAAAATTTTAAAAACACATAAAAGCTTATAGGAAAATCTTTCAATATTTAGTTACCAGGTTTGTATGTGCTATCATCATTCAATACCTATTTCTCATTGCAAACAAGTCAGTTTCTGAAGTGTATATCCACAATATTAAATGAACTATATGTTCCCCTTATCCTGTACTGGTAAGCGATCAGCAAGCATCTTTCACGGACAAAATAAAGATCGTAAGAAGCATGAGAAGCACTTCACAATGCTTATAGTGCGTTGACCTTTCTCATTTTAATTTTTGATGCTTGTTAGTAAGAATAATTAACAAATGGCAAATTCTGTAATACAACGTTAGTCAGTATTATCTTTCTGTTATTTAATAGCTTTGTACATTTGGAAAAGAGTTATTTTAAATATGGTGGTCAGGGAAGCCCTCACTTTCCAGTTGATACTTGAGCAGTAGTTTGAAAGAAGTAAATAAGGGAACCACCTGAGTAGAGCATTCCAGAGGAACAGCAAGCGCAAAGGCCCTGAGGGAGCATGTGCTTGGAATGTTTAAGAAAAAGAGATAGGTAGATGTGGCTCTAATGGAGTGAGTAAGGAGCATTGCAGGCTGAATGTGTTTAGGCAGGAAAAGGACATTGATCATGTAATAAACTATTGTGAGAATTTGCAGTTTTTTTCAGAGTAAAAGGTAAAGCATATGGGAGGGTTTTGAGCAGAAGAGTGACATGACCAGGCCTGTGTTTTTAAAGGATCACTGACTCTGTCTGCTCTGTTAAGAATATACTATGAGGGAATGAGTGTGGAAGCAGGGAGCCTAGTTAGAAAGGTCATCAGGACAAACTCCATAAAGACTGTTGTTGAAGATGATACTATGGCTATTTACCTGGTGTATTAGTCCATTCTCATGCTGCTATGAAGAAATGCCTGAGACTGGGTAACTTATAAAGGAAAGAGATTTAATTGACTCACAGTTCTGCATGGCTGGGATGACCTCAGGAAACTTACAATCATGGTGGAAAGGGAAGCAAACATGTCCTTCTTCACAAGGCAGTAGGAAAAGGAAGTGGAAAGCAAAGAGGGAAAAACCCCTTTTAAAACCATCAGATCTCCTGAGAACTCACTATCACAAGAACAACATGAAGGTAACCACCCTCATGATTCAATTACCTCGCACTAGGTTTCTCCCACACGTGGGGATCATGCGAACTACAAGATGAGATTCGGGTGGGGACATAGCAAAACGATATCACCTGGTAAGGATCAAGAGATGCCCAGAGCACCCTGGTAGCCTCTGGAGTGACAAGAGGTTCACATATCACAGTTGAGATGCATGCAGATGTTTTCCTTTAAACATCAGTCATTATGTTGGGTGAATAATGTATTTTCTTATGATAGATCTAATTCGTATTTCTCTGATGACCAATGATGTTGAGACTCTTTTCATATGCTCATTTGCTTTTCTTTTTTTCTTTCTATTGCACTTTTTTTTTTTTTCTTACACTTTAAGTTCTGGGATACATGTGCAGAACATGCAGGTTTGTTACATAGGTATACATGTGCCATGGTGGTTTGCTGCACCCATCAACCCATCATCTAGGTTTTAAGCCCCACATGCATTAGGGGTTTCTATTTGATAGAATTTACCATACATATTTGATAAAATTTACCATCAGATGGGTGTGATGCCATGTGAGCCTGAAATTCTCCGTATGGGAAGGTCCTTAATCGTGAATTTAATTTTGCTCATTGGTAGAGAGCTGTTCAAATTTTCTGTTTCTTCTTGAGTCTATTTTGGTAATTTGTCCATTTCATCTAGGTCATTACAGTCATTGGGATAGACTTATATATAATATTCTCTTATTATTCTTATAAAGTCTATGAGTTTTGTGAAAATGATTTCTCTCTTATTACAGACATTGATGTTTTGTTTTCTCTCTTTTTTGTGATTCTTTTAATTAGAGTTAATTTTTTGATATTCTCAAAGAATCGGTTTCTGGTCTTGTTAATTTTTAAATTATTCTATTTTCTATTTCATTTATTTCTACTCTTATCTTTATTGTTTACTTCTGTTTGCTTAGAATTTAATCTGCTTTACTGTTTCTAGTTTTTTAAATGGAGTCTTAGATTGCTGATTGAGATATTTTTTCTTTTCAACATATGCATTTAAAGCCATACAATTTCCTCAAAGCACAGTTTTATTAGTGTGCCATAAAATTTTATATATGTTATCATTCAGTTTAAAATATTTTCTAATTTCCTATGTGATTTCTTCTTGAGAAAAATGATTACTCAAGTATATTACTTAATTTATATATTTTTTGTTTTTATTGATATTTTATTATTTGTTATTTTTAAAACAATTCCATTGTGGTTAGAGAACATACTCTATATGATTTCAAACTTTATATTTTCAGTCTTGTTTTATGGCCCAGATATTACTCTATCCAAGTAAACATACCATATGTACATAAGAAGAATGTGTATTCTGCTGTTGATCAGAGCATTTAAATCAAGATGAATAGTAGTGCTATTCAGAATTATGTATTTGTTGATATTTTGACTAGTATTATAAACTGATGAGAGAATGGTCTTATAAGTTTTAGTCATTTGGAAACTATCTAGTTCTCATTTTGATTCAGTCAATTTTTGCTTTATATATTTTTGTTAATGGGGTCACATACACATTTCTGTTTATCTCTCTGATTAATTGATTTTTTATCATTATGAAGTATCTTCCTTGTACCTGGTGATACATTTTATTGTGAAATTTATTTTATCTGCTATTAATATGGTCACTCCAGCCTTCTTAATCTTATTTTTTGCATGCTATTACTTTTAATATATTTGCTGGAAATATCTCTGTATCTTTACACTCAAAATGCATGTTTATACAGCTTATAATTTAAAAAATTTTTATTCTGACAATCTCTGCCTTTTCATGAGAATGTTTAGTCTTTTAGTATATAATGTAATTATTGATTCAGTTGGATTTAGGTCTGTCATTTTGTTGTTATTGTTTTCTTCTTGTCTGTTATTGTTCCCTCTATCTTTTTATTATCTAGATAATTTCAGAATTACTTTTTGTTTTTTCCATTTGTATTAGTCTGTTCTCACACTGAGACTGGGTAATATAAAGAAAAAGGGGTTTAATCAACTCACAGTTTCACATGGCTGGGGAAGCCTCACAATCATTGCGGAAGGCAAAGGAGGAGCAAAGGCATGTCTTACGTGGTAATAGGCAGGAGACTGTGTGCAGGGAAGCTGCTCTTTTTAAAACCATTAAATCTTATGAGACTTATTCACTATAATGAGAACAGCATGGAAAAACCCAGCCCCATGATTCAATTACTTCCCACTGGGTCCCTCCTACAACATGAGGATTATGGAAACTACAATTCAAGATGAGATTTGGGTGTGGACACAACCAATCTATATCACTGTTGGATTTTGAGCTATGTTTCTTTGCATAATTTTTCTACATTACTCTACATACTATAATAAGCATCTTTAACTTTTCATTTATTTTATGGTTAACAATTTACCCCACCAAATAAAATATAGAAATCCTCCAACCACATAAGTCCATATGCTATTTGCTTCCTGCCTTTGTATTAAAATATACATATAATGTATGCATATATATACTTTAAAAAACCCAAAAGAAAATGTTATAATTGTAAAAACATTTATATGCTTATGAAGAAATTAAGAAAAAAAGATGAAAAATAATTTTGCACATACCCTAATATTTGCCAGTTTTTGAATTATTCAATTTCTAAGGATATGGGTTTTCTTTTTTTTTGCTATTATTTCCTGAAGTGAAATTCTGCTGACAAAAATTCTCTAAGAGTTTTATATGAAGATTTCTTCATTTTGTTTTTGGTCTTGAAGAATTTTTTTTTATTATTATTATAGAACTATGGATTGATAGTGTCTTTCACCCACCACTTTAAACATTTTTTTTCAATGTCTTCTGGCCTCAATAGTTTCTGATGAGAAATCAGCCATTAATTTCCCATTATTTCCGTATGCAATTGTATATTTTTTTCCTCCTGTATTCAAAGTGTGATTTTTATCTTTGACTTTTGACAGTTTAACTATGATATATGCATGCAAGCACTTGCTGCTTATTCTGTATGGTATTTGTTTAGCATTTTGTATTTGCAAATTTTTTTCATTAAATTTGAAAAATAAGCTTGGCTATTAATAAGTTTTTTTCTTTCCCATTTGCTCTTTATGCAATTTATATTATTCCAGTTATACTTAATGTGAGCCATTTGGCATTATCTACCTTCTCCCTGGTATTCTTTGCCAAGAATAATTTGTATAGATCTCTTTCCGAATTTACCTTTTCTTCTCTTCATTTCCCCCATGTTCAACCAGCTGTTAAGTTTATCCAGTGAAACTGTATTTTTTAGCTCTTGAATTTCCATTTGGTTATTTTTATATGTTTCTATATTTCTTCTGAAATTTTATATTTCTTACCTGAGTTTTACATACCATGAGTACATGCTTTATATTAGTTCTTTGAGGACAGTTATAAAAGCCAAAGTACTTGCGTTAGTTCCAACATCTGGTTCATTTCAGTAACAAGGTTAATTGATTTTTTAATGTATGTTCTATTATTTTGATTCCTCATAAGTTAGTTATTTTTGGATTATATACTTGGTAATTTGCACATTAAGTTGTGGTGATTTTTTTTTCTCTCTCTCTCTATTTTTGTTGTTTCCTTTATTTTTCCAAGTAATTTTCTTGGTTGGGTTTGAAATGCAGTTTTTCTGTAGAGGCAGCTCTAGTATTAGTTAAGGCCTTTTGCTTGTAGGTGATTTTTTTTTCTTTTTTTTCTTTTTTTTTTTTTTTCTTCTTTGAGACGAAGTCTCACTCTTGCTACTCAGGCTGAAGCGCAATGGTGCGATCTCGGCTCACTGCAACCTCCACCTCCCGGGTTCAAGTGATTCTCCTGCCTCAGCGTCCCGAGTAGCTGGGATTACAGACACCTGCCACCATGCCTGGATAATTTTGTTGTATTTTTAGTAGAGACACGGTTTTGCCATGTTGGCCAGGCTGGTCTTGAACTCCTGACCTCAGGTGATCCACCAGCCTCGGCCTCCCAAAGTGCTGGGATTACAGGTGTGAGCACCGCGCCCGGCTGGTGAAATTTTTAAAATCCCTTTCATATGTGAGTGCTACAGTGATCAGCCAGAAAAGTGAGTAGAGTTGAGGAATATGCTCGCTGTCTCTTTCATTTTTGGGATCTCCTACTCACTTCAGTGTTTATGGTTTCCAAGTTCATTTTTGGTTGCCAGTCCAGAAAGGCTGTGTTTCCACATGTTTTTTGCTGTCACTATGCCACTATACATGCTGTAGAAATTGCACTTAGCCCCAGTCTAAAAGGGAAACCTCACCCCTATTTTATAGATAAAGTGTCTAAGGTTCAGAAAGGGTAAACTTGTTTGCACAACTTTCAATCTATTATTAAATGTAAGAGTTGGAATTCATCAAAACCAATCTAAGTGACTCCAAAGATCATGTTCTTTTATTGTCACCCTTACAGCAGTTTTTTCAGAGGAATAAATTCAGTGATACATTTATGCTCATTGGGACAATAATGAATATTACACAGGTTTTTTTTTTTGAGAGGGAGTTTTACTCTTTTATTATTATTATTATTTCACTTTAAGTTCTAGGGTACCTGTGCACAACGTGCAGGTTTGTTACATATGTATACATGTGCCATGTTGGTGTGCTGCACCTGTTAACTCATCATTTACATTAGGTATATCTCCTAATGCTATCCCTCCCCCCTCCTCCCACCCCCCTGGCAGGCCCTGTGTGTAATGTTCCCCACCCTGTGTCCATGTGTTCTCATTGTTCAATTCCCACCTATGAGTGCGAACACGCAGTGTTTGGTTTTCTGTCCTTGCGATAGTTTGCTCAAAATGATGGTCTCCAGCTTTATCTATGTCCCTGCAAAGGACATGAACTCATCCTTTTTTATGGCTGCATAGTATTCTGTGGTGTGTATGTGCCTCATTTTCTTAATCCAGTCTATCATTGATGGACATTTGGGTTGGTTCCATGTTTTGGCTATTGTGAATAGTGCCACAATAAACATACCTGTGCATGTGTCTTTATAGCAGTATGATTTATAATCCTTTGGGTATATGCCCAGTAATGGGATGGCTGGGTCAAATGGTATTTCTAGTTCTAGATCCTTGAGGAATCTCCACGCTGACTTCCACAATGGTTGAACTAGTTTACAGTCCCACCAACAGTGTAAAAGCATTCCTATTTCTCCACATCCTCTCCAGCACCCGTTGTTTCCTGACTTTAATGATCGCCATTCTAACTGGTGTGAGATGGTATCTCATTGTGGTTTTGATTTGCATTTTTCTGATGGCTAGTGATGATGAGCATTTTTTCATGTGTCTGTTGGTTGCATAAATGTCTTCTTTTGAGAAGTGTCTTCATATCGAGACCAGCCTGACCAACTTCGAGAAACCCCGTCTCCACCATGCCTGGCTAATTTTGTATTTTTAGTGGAGACGGGTTTTCTCCATGTTGGTCAGGCTGGTCTCGAACTCCTGGCCTCAGGTCGTCCACCCGCCTCGGCCTCCTAAAGCTCTGGGATTACAGACGTGAGGTTTTTTTTTTTTTTAATATTACTAGGTATAAAGTACAAATAAGAATTACTCATATAATCCCATTTGGTATTTATGTTTTGAAATCATTCCCACTTGTCATTTTATTCATTTAAAATTAAAAGTATTTTCTGTATTTTATAAGGCAGTTTCATGTTATTGGAAATATTTTCAAACTTTTACTTATGAACTCCTCTAATGTGGCAATTCCTCAGGGATCTAGAACTAGAAATACCATTTGACCCAGCCATCCCATTACTGGGTATATACCCAAAGGACTATAAATCATGCTGCTATAAAGACACATGCACACGTATGTTTATTCGGCACTGTTCACAATAGCAAAGACTTGGAACCAACCCAAATGTCCAACAATGATAGACTGGATTAAGAAAATGTGGCACATATACACCATGGAATACCATGCAGCCATAAAAAAGGATGAGTTCACGTCCTTTGTAGGGACATGGATGAAATTGGAAACCATCATTCTCAGTAAACTATCGCAAGGACAAAAAACCAAACACCGCATGTTCTCACTCATAGGTGGGAATTGAACAATGAGAACACATAGACACAGGAAGGGGAACATCACACTCTGGGGACTGTTGTGGGGTGGGGGTAAGGGGGACGGATAGCATTAGGAGATATACCTAATGCTAAATGACGAGTTAATGGGTGCAGCACACCAGCATGGCACATGTATACATATGTAACTAACCTGCACATTGTGCACATGTACCCTAAAACTTAAAGTATAATAATAATAATAAAAAAGTGCGTTTTCAAAAATAAGCATTCAAAAAAAATAAAATAAAGGATATTTTTGTACATGAATTTTTTTATTATGAATTATCTACTAAGATTTGTCTTTAGAACTTTCATTGTTAGGAGAATGATTGTAAATACATTTAAAACTATTGAGACAAATTGTCAAGTTGTCATTAAAGATAAGCAGATTTCTCTCAAGCAGAATATGAGTGTTTTCCAGAGTGACTAATTTTAAAACTGATGTCATTCATTTCACTTTTTATATTATTCTATACTCTAGACAAAAAAGTTAAGAAATGTTTATTTTTAAAAATATAATTGTTCCCTTTTTAAAAATTTTAATTAAAATGTGCAGTGGTTAAGTTCACTGACTCTGGAATTAAGTATGAACATAGTCTTAGCTTCAATAAAATATGTGACCTTGAGCAAGTTACTAACTTCTCTTATGCTTAGATTCCCGATCTCCAAAATGTGGATAAGACAATATTTGCATCAGAGTTTTATTTTGAACATTAAATAAGATATTATAATTAAAACATGCCATATAGCTTAGGCCCAGTGAGTGTTTAATGAATATTTTCTGTTATTATATAACAGTCCTTGGCAGACTCAGTCATGAATCTCAGTCATAATATTCAAAAGATAAATTATATTGAGCTGAGATTTCAGGGCTAAAAAAGTAGTGAATCAGGGATATTCTCTATTTACCTTCATTTCACATCAGTTTAGAACAAATTATTCAGGGTTGATATTATTGAAAATATATACCCAAGTTTTAAACTGAGTCCCTTTTGATGAAGTTGTTGACTCTCAGTTTTCATCTTCATCCATCTTTCTACGTAATATATTCTTTCCTAGTTTCCCTTTGGTAAGAAATATCATTGTAATCCAAAATAATCCTTCCAGTATGCAAAATGTAATTCTAGATATATCAGTTGCATATTATATTAACTTTAGTAGTTTTGATAAATGGATAGAGGAGTTGCAAACATCTTTGAATAAATATGGCTTGAGAGCAAAGAACCTATTAAAATCACTTTTACATGGAAAACAAAAATTCTTCATCAAATCATAGCTATAAGAAATACATGTAGTTCACTCATTCATTGAATAAATGTTTATGAGGACTCCACTGTAACACTGTCTTGCACTAGATATATACAACAAAAATCTCATAGGATATCCTCAAATGCCTTAGAATTTTGAAAGCTATTGTAATTTCACAATTATCTAACATAGCATTTTATAATACATTGGTCTAAGGTATTTAATGTTTGTCTAAAATAATATTGGGTGGTTTAAATACAAATATAACCAAGGAAGGCATGGTCAATTCTGGATAGTATACTGAAAATTTCCTAATGCTTCACAGAAGAGGTGGCAATTGAAGATTTAGGATGACCTTTGATCTAGAAGGAGACAACTAATATCACATGAATGTTATAAAGATATCTCCATTCAGCATTATCTGATACTTGATCTCAAGCACTTTAGCGGTAGCTAGTATTTCAGGATGATTTTCAAAGAGACTCAAAATAAAGTGACTGCAACAGATGAATGTAGAAGAAGGAGGAAAACATTTAAAAAAATCAGCATGAAAAAGATAAAATGATAGTATCTTTGTTAAATTTAAGTTTAAAAAGGAATTCCTTACCATTATGAAAATCTATTCTGAATTTAAATTTAAAAACATGCTCAGATTTTAAATCTGCAGATAGTGGATATACAAATTGTGGCTATACCTAGTTAGAGTGATCTGCAAAAATAGAAAGACCATTTAAAAAATGTTCCCTTTGCCAACCAGTTTTATTTTTTATGTGATCCAGTTTTAACCATATTTGAATTATATCACTGAGATAGCACTATAAGAAAGTAAAAAGCTGTCACTCTGGAGAACATAAGTGTCTCTAGTTATACACTGCTATGCAGGAACTCACTGATGTGAAAATACGAATGTCTCTCCTTTAGGCCTCATTGAACTGAAAATATTTTGGGGTTTCTTAGTGTTGGATCCATGCTTAGAATATTACATGGTATGCATTTTTGGTAATTATTAGCAATGTTGTGATTCTTTTTATATTGTATTATTAGTCAATAGTGATTTGTGAAAACTAAGAGAGGGGCCAGGCATGGTGGCTCATGCCTGTGATCCCAGCACTTTGGGAGGCTGAGGCAGGCAGATCACCTGAGGTCAGGAGTTCGAGACCAGCCTGGCCAACATGGTGAAACCCTGTCTCTGCTAAAAATATAAAAATTAGCCAGGCGTGGTGGCGTGTGCCTGTAATCCCAGCTATTCTGGGGGCTGAAGCAGGAGAATTGCTTGAACCTGGGAGGTGGAGATTGGGCTGAGCTGATATCACGCCACTGCACTGCAGCTTGGGTGCCAGAGCAAGACCTTGTCTAAAAAAAAAACAAACAAAAAAAAAACTAAGAGAGGTGTGTATATATATATATATACACCTGTGCATACACACACACAAATACATATGTATATAGATATATATTCTAAAATAGAAACTATGAGACTTTTTTATAATTTTTAAAATAGAAAGTATATGTGAAGCTTCTTTAAACACACTCGTGTGCTATACTATTTCTCCTTATATATGTCATAACTCAGGAGGAAAAAGGAAAGGAAAACTGTTGCAATCCTTTTTTTTTATTAAAATACACCATTCTTCAAAATACCATTTGCCTCAGATATTACCAAGTAATATTTATTTTTCCAAAAAATTGAGCAAATTTAACCAACTCTTGCCTGAACAAATTGATTATGTAACATACCTAAAAAGTGGCAAAAAAAGAAAAGGAAAACAAAGAAAAAACTCAAAGGGTTTATACTTAGTAACTAACAGAGCTAACATCAGTGATCCTATCTATGAATATAGTTAGAATCAACATTTTATTCAACATTTTGTTTACATAGAATCAGTCACCTTTATTCATATTTGATTGCCTAACTTTACAGCTAAGTTTCTACATTGCTTTTTATATTTGAAAATTGTAGAGAAAACTTTACTTGATAAACTTCAAGGAGTAGATAGTTTTGCCACATATCTTCTTTATATTAAATGAAATGCCAATTTTTTGCATGTTTGATTTATATTATTGATCAGCAAACTGGGAATTTAAATGCTTACCTTCTGCAATTTTCTCTTTTGAATACAAACCAATGTCCCAGCTCAAAGTCCAGTATCTTCAAGTGAGGCATAGATCTCTATATCAAGTCTGGAAATCTATGCGTTAACAAGTTGATTGTCCCTTATACAACCAAGTCTAAGTAGTGGGGCATAGAATAATACCTGCCATTACAAATAGGGATAAATGGAAGCCACAAGGGTCATTGTGAAGAATTCCTGGAGAGCAAAGTTTATTGATTAGATTTTGGTTTTGCTTTTTAAGACTAGCTTCCTGGTTAGTTTTTCTCTTGTTTTTTTAAATTTCAACTTTTTTTTAGATTCAGAGGGTACATGTGCAGTTTTGTTAAATGAGTATGTTGTGTGATGCTGAGGTTTGCTATAGAAATGATCCCATCAGCCAGATAATGATCATAGTACTCAACAGTAAGTTTTTTAACCCTTGCCATTCGTCCCTCCCTTACCCCTCTAATAGTCCCAAGTATCCATTATTGCCATTTTTATGTCCATGAGTACCTATTGTTTAGCTCCCACTTATAAGTAAGAAAATGAGATATTTCCTTTTCTGTTCCTGCATTAATTCACTTAAAATAATGGCCTCCAGCTGCTTCCATGTTGCTGGAAAGGACATGACTTTATTTTTTATGGCTGCATAGTATTCCATGGTGTATATGTACCATATTTTCTTTATCTAACCCACTGCTGATGTGCACCTACATTGATTCTATGTCTTTGCTATTGTGAATAGTGCTGCAACAAACATAAAGAGTGCAGGTGTCTTTTTGGTAGAACAATTTATTTTCTTTTGGATATATACCTAGTAATGAGATTGCTGGGTCAAATGGTAGTTCTGGATTCTTTGAAAATCTCTACAGGCTGCTTTCCACAGGGACCAAACTAATTTATATTCCCTTCATCAGTGTAAAAGTGTTCCCTTTCTCCACAGCTTCATGAGCATCTACTATTTTTTGACTTTTTAGTAATAGCCATTCTGACATGTGAGATAGTATCTCATTGTGGTTTTGACTTGCATTTCTCTGATGATTAGTGATGTGGGTCATTTTTCATGTTTCTTGGCTACTTGTATGCCTTCTTTTGAGAAATATCTGTTTATGTCCTTTGCCCACTTTGTAATGAGGTTATTTGGTTTTTGCTTAATTATTTAAGTTTCGGATAGATCCTGGATATTAGATCTTTGTCAGATGCATAGTTTGCAGATATTTCCTTCCATTCTATAGTTTGTCTGTCTACTCCGTTGATAATCTCTTTTGCTGTGCAGAAACTCTTTAGTTTAATAAGGTTTCACTTGTCAATTTCTATTTTTGTTGCAATTGATTTTTAGGAGTTAGTCATAGATTCTTACCCAAGGCTGATGTCCACAATGGTGTTTTCATTATGGTAGATTTTCTAGAAAATCCTATATTTTCTTTTAGGGTTCTTAGAGTTTGAGTTCTTGCATTTAAATTTTTAATCCATCTTGACTTAATTTTTTTGTATAGTGAAAAGCAGAGGTTTAGTTTCATTCTTCTAGCATATAGCTAGCCAGCTATTTCAGCACTATTTATTGAATAGGGAATCCTTTCCCCATTGCTTATTTTTGTCAACTTTGTTAAAGATCAGATGGCTGTAGGTGTGCGACTTTATTTCTGTGATCTCTATTCTGTTCCATTGGTCTGTGTATCTGTTTTTGTACCATTACCATGGTGTTTTGGCTTACTTACTTAGATTTGGTCTTATAGTATAGTTTGAAGTTGGGTAATGTGATGCCTCTGATTTTGTTCTTTTTGCTTAGGATTTCTTTGTCTATTTGGGCTCCTTTTTGGTTTTATATGAATTTTAGAATAGTTTTTTTTCTAATTCTGTGAAAAATGATGTTGGTAGTTTTATAGGAATAGAATTGAATCTGTAGATTGCTTTGGACAACATGGCCATTTTAATGATATCGATTCTTCCAATGCATGAACATGGAATGTTTTTCCATTTGTTTGTATCATCTATGACTTATTTCAGCAGTGTTTTATAGTTCTCCTTGTAGAGATCTTTCACCTTATTGGCTAGAGGTATTTTAATTTTTGTGTGTGGCTATTGTAAATGAGGTTGCATTCTTGATTTGGCTCTCAGGTTGAATGTTATTGGTGTATAGAAATACTACCAAGTTGTTCGTGATTTTGTTTTCTAAAACTTTACTGAAGTTGTTTATTAGTTCCAGGAGTCTTTTGGCAGAGTCTTTAAGTTGAAGCTAATGCTCATTTGCCATTTTGAAAATTCTAGGACCCTTCAGAATTATGCTAAATTTACTTTTCCTGTGCTTTATATATGAAATAACAAAGCTTGGATGACAACACATCTATTTACAGAATGATTTGCTGAATATTTTAAGCCTACTGTTGAGACCTACTGCTCAGGGAAAACCATTTCTTTCACAATTACTGACAATGCACCTAGTCATCCAAGAGCTCTGATACAGTTGTACCAGGAGATTAATGTTGTTTTCATGCTTGCTAACACAACATCCATTCTACAACCTGTAGATCAAGGAACAATTTTGACTTTTAAGTCTTATTATTTTAAAAATACATTTTATAAGTCTATAGCTACCACAGATAATGATTTGTTTGATGGATCTGAGCAAAGTCAATTGAAAACCTTCTGGAGAAGATTCATCATTCCAGATGTCTTTAAGAACATCTATGATTTATGGGAGGAGGTCAAATTATCAACATAAACAGGAGTTTGGAAGTAGTTGATTCCAACTGTCTGGGATGCCTTTGATGGGTTTAAGACTTCAGTGGAAAAAGTCACTACATATGTGGTAGAAATAGCAAGAGAAATAGAATCAGAAGCATAGACTGAGTATGTTGCTCAATTGCTACAATCTCAGGATAAAACTTTGTAACAAATGTGGAATTGCTTCTTGTGGATGAGCAAAGAAAGTGGCTTCTTGAAATGTCATCGACTACTGGTGAAGATACTGTGAGCTTTGTTAAAATGACAACTAAGGATTAAAACATTATATAAACTTACTTGCTATTACATAAAACTTGCTTGATTAAGTATGGTTTGAGAGGATTAACTCCAATTTTGAAAGCAGTTCTACTGTGGGTAAAATGTGATCAAACAACGTCTTATGCTACAAAGACGTCTTCCATGAAAGAGTCAATCAATGCAGCAGACGTGATTGTTGCCTTATTTTAAGAAATTGTCACAGGCATACCAACCTTCAGCAATCACCACTATTATTCAGCAAGACACTGTACCACAAAAAGATTATGGATTACTAAACGCTTAGATGATTGTCAGCTTTTTTCTTAGCAATAAAGCACTTTTAATTAATGTGTATACATTCTTTAGATATAAGGTTATTGCACACTAACTAGGCTATGGTACAACGTAAATGTAATTTTTATATACACTGGAAAACCAAAAAAAATTGTGACTTTCTTTCTTATAATACTTGCTTTATTGCGGTATTCTGAAACTGAACCTACCATATCTCTGTACATGGTAACAAATTTTGAGGTAATTGGGTACATGAAGTCTGGTTGTGTTCTTAGGATTAAAATAAAATTTATTTGGTGAAGAACAAGTTGAATTCTTTATAGATACTAATTGAATATCCTATCAGAGCTTCATGAGAGTGCTGGCTCCCACACATCCTTCTGAAGGACCATTTTTTGTTTGTTCTGCTTTGATTTTTAAGGACACTTAGTTGAAGGGAGAGAAATACACATACTTCTATTTCCCTGATTTCCCAACATCAATGTCTAATAACAACCCCAGCAAGGAAGGAAAAAGAAAACACAGGGTTGAAAACTCCATTTGTATGTGTGTGAGAGGGAGAGAAAAAAACAGAGACAGACACAACTCCAAACACTAAAAGTAAAGAACTACTGAAAAATATTGTGAATTGTGGATGAAAATACAGAAGGATTCTGAGAAAATATGAAAAAATTACAGATCCTCTATAAGACAGAGAACTCTACAAAAATAAGACACATCTCTGAAGGGACTGCCTTATTTGGAATAATGAAATCTGGAGGTATGGTGGGTTACACTGGTACATCTTTCTCCACATGGAAGTGCAGGAAACAAATTCAGGCCTGAAAGAGAAGACATGCAAAAGTACCATTTTTGCAAGAAGCAGGGGGCAGAAGTGGTGGGCTGGAGAAGAAATATATATGGCAATTGGCTTGGCAACCATTAATTGAGACAGCTGGAAAAAAATAATTAAATTCTAAATCACCACAATGAGAACCTGCAATATACAGGGTTGAACTGTGAATCACACAGCTCTCCAGCATATTCTGAAATGGGACTGTGGAGCAGAAATATGCCCCTAAACATATGGAACCACTAGTTTGATTACAACCATGTCTGAAATAACAACTCTAAATGTAAACTGCTACTTTTCAATCTATTCCCCACAATTGCCGTTTAGCCACAATCCAGCAGCAACTACTTCTACTGGATAGGACCTGCCCCTTCAACTATGGATGGTATTTAAACATAAACCAGACTGAAATCCTTAGAATGGTAGAAAAATACCAAAAGAAGGATAGTTAGCAATGGCCATAACAACAGAACTATAACACCAAGCAAAAGCTTCAAATATACCCATCTATGTGAGTTCAAAGAGTTCAGATAAAGAAATAAGGCTTCTTTGAGGGGAGTTTGAAGAAAACATGCAAAAGAATAAAGAAGAGATAAGGAAACAAAAAGAATGAAAGTGATCTGGCATGGCAAGAAAGAAAGCCATGTTAGAAGCAGTAAAAAATTTTATAGATTCAGGAGAAATCATTGTCAGGCAAACGGAAAGTAAGCTTGAGATAGTTGACATAAATGAAATGGAAAAAGCAATGAAAGTGATGTAACGAGAGGTATCCTGTGTGTTGGCGGGTGTGTGTGGTGTGTGTTGGTGTGCTCGTGTGTCTGTATTTGATAATTATGAAAGCAAAGGAAAAGAAGTGTGAAGATATAGGCAGAGTAAACTTTCTTATAATAACAATGTAAGTGTGGGCCGAGCGCGGTGTCTCAAGCCTGTAATCCCAGCACTTTGGGAAGCCTAGGCGGGCAGATCACGAGGTCAGGAGATCGAGACCATCCTGGCTAACATGGTGAAACCCCATCTCTACTAAAAATACAAAAAATTAGCCGGGTGTGGTGGCAGGCGCCTGTAATCCCAGCTACTAGGGAGGCTGAGGCAGGAGAACGGCGTGAACCGGGGAGGCGGAGCTTGCAGTGAGCCGAGATTGCGCCACTGCACTCCAGCCTGGGCGACAGAGTGAGACTCCGTCTCAAAACAAAAAACAAAAAACAAAACAAAACAACAACAACAACAACAAAAAAACAATGTAAGTGTACAGATTGAAGTGCACCCTGTGTTTTAGGAAAGAAATCTCACTCAAAGGGATTAACACTGAGACACATGTTGGTGACTAAACTGAGCTTTAAAGATTAAACAAGGCAAGTTAGCTGGAAAGTAGAAAATTCAGGCAGACTGAGATTTCTACAAGCAAAAATAATCCAGTGGCTAGAATACAAAGTATTGTATGTAATCAAGTTATCCTTTGGCTACTAAAGGATATGGTGAGTCTTGAATTTACTTACACTTGGAATCAAAGATAAAAAAAAGAACAATGAAAGTTACAAAATAGAAGGTAAATCTGTAAACTAGGAAAATTTAGAAGTAATTTAACAAATAAAAGTCCAGAGAGGATAAAAAACAGGTGGTATAAAGTGTAAGTGTGCTTATTTCCTCATCTTTCTTAGCAGAGACTCAGAAGATACAGATTAAACAAACTACAGACAAATCCGTAGGAAAAAATATTATTTTAAGGTAGCTTAACTGAGATGAAATTCTCTTTGAAATAATCAAGCAGCAGGTGTTAAGTTTTTTTTTAAAGGGCATTTTAGTCATAGGGGATGTGCCAGTTTCTGTCATTTTATCTAAAACTGTCAATTTTGAAGAAGATTTTATCACTTTATCATCTTTTCTCTTAGGTTTCTGCTTCTTAATATTAAACATGTGATTCTTGAGAAAATTATTATTGTTAGCATTGTATATTAAATAATAACAACAATGACTCTTATTAAATTAAGATTCCAGAATTTTCTTCGTTTCAGTGGTTCTCTTACTGAAGAGAAATTTCTAATTCTTTCAATATTGTTGAATTATATGTGATCATTTTAACAAAATATAAAATATTCTTAAACTAATATAATTCTTATTAAAAAGTGTCACTTCATTTTGCACTCACATTTTGGAATAATATTAATATACTTGTTCTGAATTAACTAGCACTTTTCTGCTGTTGTTTTGTATTTTCATTGATGCTTCAACTTTAGAAAATTACTTCTTACAAGTGTTAATGAGGGGTAAATTTTCAGACAGTAAGCATGAACTTAACTATGAGACTGTTATTAAAATTAATGAGTGTCACTATTAGAACATGGTAAATCTATACCATTAATGTCTTCTAATTGTTAATCATCATTAAGGAGTTAGAACATCATTATCATTACTTTTTCTACGTTTTATTTGAACATTATCACCATTAAAGAAAATCAAGGGAAAGTTACAGTCATATTTCTGAGCTGGAGATCCAAGAGTAATTAAATATTTCTAGATGAATAGTGTATTTTGAATTTTGTGACACTGGAAGTTGCAACTAAAATTGAGAAATTTGATAAGTAGGTAGCTATTAGAAGCAACTATCTTCCCTATAATACCTCTGTCCCTGGATGTTTTATAAACTATCTATAAGTTAATGTCCCAAAGGACAAAAAGTATCAGTTATTATAATATATAGGTGTTAGATGATTTCAAAAGGCTTTCAGTGTATTTTAATTCTAAGTATTAAAAATTTCCTTAAATAATTCTGAAACTCTTTGTAGGTTCAAATTTTAAAATAAGCTGTTAGCATTATTTCTATGTCACCATTTACATTATACTCTTTGCGACTCAATGTATTTTTTTAGCTTTGCCCTTTATTTCTTTCAGTTACTACTTAGCACCCTTATGAGGGAGAGCAAAGTACCAAAAATCTAATATTCCTGCTTCCTGAAAGATGGTTTCAAGTGGACACAACTGTATTTTAGAGGATACTAAAGTGTTTTCTATACAAAGAATTGTGTATTTGAAGTCCTTTTTCTATCTCACTGGTAATAAAACATATTTTTTCTTTCCACACTTCATCTGCAATAGCATTGAGGGATTTTAACTTTAATTTGGAATACAGCATAATATTCTGAGAGGCAGGAAAAGATCACTTTAAATCATAAAGAATTAGATTAGATATTTCATTTCTCTGTAAGTAAAAATGAATATTTTACTAAGATGAGAGAAGGTGAAAATGCATGGCACACATAGAAGGTGTGTCCTTCTCTATCCATTTTCTATTATTCATTATTGCTTGAAATAGTTTCTTTGACGAGCTCTAATATCTTTTTGTAGCTGTAATTCAATGTAAGAAATATGGATGACTGTTTATTATTGTTACTAAATGAAAAAAGCCTTTTTTCCTTGGATACAATAGATAAATGTTTAAAGACAAACAAAATGTCTTTCTTATGTTGTACAATCTACATGAGACAGATGATAGGATATTTCTCTAACTGATGGCTGAGTAGATCACTTCATTTTCATTGTTTCCACAGTGTTGACCAACATGCTGCCAGTCTGACTTCCCACTTCTGATTTAAACACATGATTCAGAATGACTTTGGAGGGTTGTGATACTCACGAATTTATGGGGCACTTGTATGTGGGATTCTCATCACTGTACAGCAACCCTGTCGTTTTTGTGACAGAGACTGTTTGACTGGTTTCGGATTTATGATGGAAATAACTCAGAACAGAGTAATAATTTTCCCTTGGCAATTACACTACCATTTGGTACTTTGTCCCTAAGGGGAAAATGAATGTGCTGGGATCTGTACATGAGTTTATTAGCTCAATATAGGGAACAAATCAAGGTCAGAATATAGATGCATGGCACGTGATGCTGAATTCTAGTTCTGGTTCTTCAGTCTTAAGGCTGCCACCTTTGTGTGGCACTTTACAGTTTACAAAATACTCTTCCATTTCTTGTCTTTTAACTCACGATGACGCTGGAAAGGAAATACTGTTTCCCCCATTTTATAAAGGAAGAAACAGACTAAAATGGTCACCTTTCTTGAAGTTTGTTATTCAGCAAATATTCTTAAGCATATGCCATAGGAAGGCTTTATGATACATACTGGGGATACAGAGATAAATAAGATTTAGACCCTACTTTGTTTTTTAACTGTTTATTGTGAAGAATTTCAAATATGCACACACACTGGAAAAAGAGTGTAATGAAGCTGCTGTATCAGTCATTTTGCATCAACAATTGTTTACTCATGGTCAGTCTTATTTCATCCATGTCCCCATCCAACCTTTTATACTATTTTGAAGCAAATTCCACACTTCAAATTAATTTATTTAAATAATTTCACTGTGTATCTCTAATAATAATTATTATTAAACATGACCATCTAAAAATTAACATCCCTTTAATAATATCAACTATCCAGGAAGTGTTCAAATTTCCAGTGGTCTCATAAATGCCATATTCTTTTCACAGTTTGCTTGAATTAGGATCTAAATGATTTTACTGCTCAGTGACTAGTTAATATCATTTCAAGTCTTTTAAAACTATTTATTTTTCATTTTAATTTAAAAAAATTTCCTTCCCAACTATTTAGTGAGGAAGGTTGTTTGTCCTACTCAACTTTCCACAGTCTGGATTTTGCTGATTGCATCCGCACTGTGCACTTTTATGTTTTCCTCTGTCCCCTCTTTTCCCTGTAAATCGGTAACTGAATCTAGAGGCTTGATCCAGTACAGGTTTAAATTTTTGGCAAGATTACTTCAGAGTTGATTCTGTATGCACACATAGCATAAATAATTGTATCTCTTTTTACGATATTCACAACTGTTGCTGTTCAATGTCTGAATCTTTAATTCACTGGATGTTGCAAAATGCTGTTTCCTTCATTGATTTTTTTTATGTGAAGATGGAATAGTTTTTCAGAGAGAAACTTGCTGTTGTTTACTATTTGGCAACCTGTGACACAGTTTTTTTAAAAAGTCAGAATAAATCCTTGATGGTTTTCTTTATTTTTCAGTTTCAAAACTAATGAGCCAGTTCTCTAGCATGCTCCATAGTGACCAATTATTTTGTCTGGTTTTGTCTTTAAGTATCATTTTGACCTTATGAATTTAAATCTATCAGATAGGTTTCAAGTCATAGCAGTTTTTATTCTTAATGACACTCAAAAATGGTCTAACTTTGGCCAGGAGGTTCTTTAAGTTGGTTTTAGAGCACAGATTAAATGTGTTGCTATCACGTTGCTCTTGGTAGAGTCCCTCTGTCTTTTTTGGCTGCTCTTTTAAAGCCTTTCCAAGCCTTTCCTCTTTTTAAAGCCATCATTCCCTTTAGCATCACTAGAGTACACTCTCAAAAGTATTTCTATTTTTCCTTCAAAAATGTTCCACTTTTTGGAGTGTTGTATTGTCTTCCTGCTTAATTATTAAACTTTGCATCAGTCTAAAATTTCAACCTTAGCTCTACATTTAGAAAATCATAAAGGCCTCATATATGTATTGATAGCTGCATGTATGAACTAGAGCTGTACTTGGTTTTGAGATTTATTTTTGAGATATTTAATTGAGATGGCCTATCTTTGGGTTTCATTTCAGCCCCAAAATTCAGCCCTACAGTTATGTAGAGGAAGCAATTACTCCCATGCGCCATATGCCATTATTTGAGTCCTTCACCCTTTCCTTCTCAGGCAAAGTATAGAACCCCAAACCACTTTCCAGAGCCTTAATTCTTGCCTTTCCTATACAACCTTGAGATAGAAAGTATTTCTTTGTTTGAAGCATTTTTTCTCATGTAAATTAAAGATACTTTATATCATTACCTCCCCTTTTCTTTTTGGGACCACATCCTGGTCATCTATTTGTTTACCTGTGTCAACAATACTTCTGAAAGCAAAGTGTTATTGTAATGCATGCTGTTCATGGTAGATATAGTACTGCTAACTGAAACAGCCTCTGTAGGCCAGAGTCTGAGCTAAGAGTGTTCTCTGATTTATGTAGATTGGATGAAATACTAAAGGAATCCAGGGAATGGGATCAGTGGTTAAGAACATGGCTTTGGCTAATGTGGCCAAAAAATGGCCAAAGGCTAAAAGGAGTATTTACAATGAGTTCACTAAGACCTCCATTTTAATGTCAGCCATGAACCAAACTTCTCCCTCCATCCCCATTTATTGTTATGCTTTTCTCATAAGGCCATGGATTACTCCCACTTGATATCCCCTATAATTTTCTCCCATATTTTCTTTTACTAGAACATGGTAAAGAGAATAAACAATTATCCTCAGTTCTTTTTAGAATGGTGACAAGAATATCATGGGTGTGGTGTAGGAGGACTGGGTTCAAATTCCAGCTCTACCCTTATTTGCAATATGACCCTGGGGGGGTTAGAAAACTTTTTTGAGCCTCAATTTTGATCTGTAGAATAGGGATGGTAATACTGCTAACCTGAGAAGATTGTTTAAAGGATTTAGTCACATAGTGTATGCAAAGCATTAGCACAGGGACTGACATACAAGGAACCCTAAAGCAATGTTGGGTATCACATTGCCTGTCTGATCTACATAAGGCTGTCTGCTCCTTTGTCTGGCATCGTTTGCTGCTTTACAAAGACTGAAAACATGTACTCAGAGATTTTCCAAGAAACACATGTTTAGCTTAATAATTCTAATTTGGGTATTCTATCCAAAGAAAATCATTCAGAACATGTAAAAGCATTATGTACAAAGATGTTCATAGTCCTATTATTTATGATATAAAACATGTATATAACCACAATATTTAACAATAGTGAACTACACTTATCTTCTCAACAAAATATTATTAGAACCAATCCGAAGGTAATTATGAAGAATTTGAATAACATGCAAAAATTTTTTTGAGTACTGATTTTATTTCCTGCTCTTTTCTTTCTTTATTTTTTTAACTTTTATTTTAGTTTCGGGGGAACATGTGCAAGTTTGTCATATAGGTAAATTGCAAGTCATAGAGATTTGTTTTACAGATTATTTTGTCACGCTGGTAATAAGCATAGTACCCGATAGGTTGTTTTTCAAACTTCAACCTCTTCCCTCCCTCCACAATAAGTTAAATATATAAACTTCTGTGTGTAATATAGAAAAGGCAAAACTTTTGACATAAACATTAGACTAGAGAAGACATAGTCAGTTCTTTTTAAGTTGTTTGGTTTGAGTGATGTTTTTACTCTTTTCTAGTTTCCTGTTATTCACACATTTCTCCAAAAAATCAGCCATATAGGAAGTTAGAAGCTTCACTGATTTATGGACCTTTAGGTTAATGATTGGATGTCCTGATGGCAGTAGACTCAACCTCTGAAAAATCCTGTTGGAATTTTTTATTCTTTTGACTCCCATGTGGCCCCTTTAGAGCACTGAAAAACTTCACTGCTCAATAAGCAGAATTCCATACTACCTTTAAGAGTTGTATTTTCCATGGAAATCATAAACTCTGTGGATTATTTATTTTTTATTCATTTCAGGCAGTAGTCTGTATTTAAATTCTAGGCTAATTCTGCTAATTAACCCAAAGTGGAATATACACCTTCCTGTACATAAAGTATATATTCTTTTAAAATGAATTCATTATTGAAATTATTTATCAGTGACCTTCCCTATGTTCTCTAATGCTGCTTCTGACATTTAAACAATAAAAAATGTGTGGATAAGCTTTTGTAATAATTTTTTCTGATATCTTCATAAGAAACTTTCTAAAACAAACATCATGCATGGTCTGTCTTTAAAACTTACCTTCTCTGTTTTTATGTCATTCATTTCACTCACTAGGTATATATTTTTCTCATGTAAGCATAGTCCGTGTAGTGAGAGAAGATCAACTGGGAAATCATATTTCACATCCTTCTCATCTTGAAAGACCACGTGGCACATTTGAGTTTGCTCTCCGTAGCAGCCAGAGTCACCCTTTTAAAGCATAAATCAGATCGTGTCATTTCCCAGCTCAAAAACTTGCGGTGGCTTTCCATCACACATAGAAAAACAATCTGAGCTCCCACTGTGCAGCAAACGGTTCGGGTGCCTGCATGTGTGTGTGTGCACCTGGGTCTGTGCTAGGTCTCTGCAGGGGCAGAAGCAGGAACCACAGGTGGACTGCCTGCCCCCACAGAGTCACCTTCTAAGCACATGAGAATGAGAACATCACCATGGTGCAGGGCATCCGACTTTCAGAAAATATAATTGATGGAAGAAAGCAACTCCCATCATCTGATTTAATGTCACAGCAGTATTCTGCTGTTTATGGTGCATCAGTTTTTTCATGAAGATTTAAAAAGAAGAGTACCTGAGGAACTGGCATTGGAGCATGCCCAAAAGAAGATTCTGAAAATCAGAAATGATTAAAGCAAGGTAAAGAACTGGACCAACCAAGAGAGGGCCACTGCCAATGAGCTTTGCTTCAGAGAGGCTATCAAATGAGGAGGAAGGCTGTAAGGCAAAACACCTGGCTGAGCACCTGGAAGAGAAAGACTTAGTGGCAAAGCAGCAGGATGCATTTTACAAGGAGCAGCTGGCTAGACTGGAGGAGAGGAGCTGAATTCCACAAAGTCACCACTGAGCAATATCAGAAAGCTGCCAAAGAGAGGGCAGCAAAGTTCAGTGACATGAGTTTTGTCCTGTCTGTGCTGATCTGCAGGCCAAAATTCTTCAGTGTTATCACCATAGCACACACCAGACACTCAGTGGCTTTGCACTAGCCAACGTGTAAGTGTGCTGTGTTCATTATGCCAAACAGAACATGCTTGAGAAGAGATCATAATATCAACTTCTGGAACAAGCAAATCTCCTTCAACATTAATTCCAGAGGTAGAACGTTTTTTATTTTTTCCTAGCAAGAAAATAACCCATTTAAAGAGAATACCATTAAAGAGAAGCACCAGAGGGTGAATTCTGAACAAATTATATCACATTTTGATCAGTAATGATTTGAAAAGACAGCCCTCTTGACCTTTTTGCACTTTCAACTTCTACTGGCCATAAAAACTTTCTCTTCTAACCAAGCTCCTTCATTTCACGACCCTTCACTCTAACAAAGCTAGGGGTGAGGGTGAGGCTAAGTTATTAATAATTGGAGTGTAAAGAAGAGAGGGAAAAATCTAGATCTTGGGAAGAGAGTGCTGTGTGAAATTGTCTAGGCTGTGGCATATTGGTTTTCTCCTTTGACTGTGTAAGAGTTCTTTCACTTTAACTTCTTATGATGGTCATGCCAGTAAGAGACAAAAAGGAGAGAAAATTTACCTCTTAATAGAATGATGTTTATGATTACAGGTGAAATAAGGCATTTTAAAAATCAGTATAAAGGCAACCTTAAGCTTATACAATATCTTCTCTATCGTGAATACTGACATCTTTTCTTCACTCACTATTAATAACAAATGTATTTTCTGATAGACAAAAGAGAAAAACAATCCGAAGCCCTTATTATTTCAGGCTTTTCATGCTCTGATTACCACTGACCTCCGCAACTTCATACCCTAACCTTTTTCCTCAGCTAACTCCACTGCAGCTACAAAGGCCCTCTGTTATTCCTTCAACATGCCAGTCTGTTCCTGTCTATCTCACGACCTTTGAATTTGCTGTTTCCTCAGTCAGTATTCTCCTCCCACCAAACTTGTTGTTTCCTCAGTCAGAATTCTTCTCCCTCTAGAATCTGTCAACCTGTTCTCTCACTTCATGCAGGTGACACCTTCCCTAACCACCCTATTTAAACCACTCCCTTCTAATTCTTCTTTCCCTAACCCTGCTTGCTTTCCCTTCATAGCATCTGGGATCACATTATGTATGTATATGTGTATTAAGTCTAATGTGATAAATTCCATGAAAGTCACGTGCAAGCCAGATGTGAATGGAAGGAAGGAAGATAGCACTTAACCCTAATTCAGAGAGGTATTTTGAGAGGTTGCCTCATGGGGTAGAACCAGCAGGAGCTTGCTTGTCAGTCCTGGCTTTGAATTCTAGCCCTGCTACTCATTAGCCATGTGAGCTTGGCAAGCGGCTTATTTTCTGTAAACTTTAGCTTCTTTCTCTCAAAATAATGGGCATAATAGTACTGATATTGATGCTTAGTATAAGTATTCTAAAGGATAGTAGACTGATATAAATTTAGACCGTCTTTTCATAACATCATAACTGGTATACATTAAGTCCTCAATACATGATAGCTTGAAATTATTAAGTTGATAGTTTTCTAAAAAGTAGTTGACTTGGGCCATAAAACTAAGGTTTTTTTCTCTTTTTGACCAAGTAACTGACATCTATTAATTCTCGCAATTAATGGTCAGACATTGACCCTATTTCTCTACACTATTAAGTACCCAGTGGACTCTGTTTTAAGATGATGGTTGATTTCTTATGAAATTATGTTTGGAAATACAGAAGTTAGCATGTGTAGAGAAGAAATGCTGGGTGCAATGATGGTGGTAGTGAGACTATATAAATTGCAAAATAAATGTTTCCTGGATGTCTTATTTTTAATTTTTAAATGTTTACTGAAGAAGGAACTCTAGAAATCATGTCATTTACCCTTGCCAATTTTCTGACTAGGAGAAAGGGATTTCTAAGCCTTCCATCAATCTATTTAAATGACTGGCATAAATAACACTATTGCTTCTAGGAAAGTAATTTGCTAATCAGAGAAAAATAAAGTAGAGCTGTTTGTATAATGCCTCTACATGCTCACTGGCTGTAAAGCTATTTTATTTTGGTATAGACTGGCTAATTTAAAGCTGTTGTCTAGATAGCAGTGGCCTTCTTATCTTCTATATGTGTTATCATTAATAAAATAGATGAGCAAAAATACTACAAATTTCACTCTAATAAAATTTTCTCATTCTGCTATTTTTTAACCTTCAAAAAATGCTTAATTTAAAAAAATGGTTATGTTTAAGTTTTATAGTATCTTTGGCAAGTGCTCCTGTTTTCAAAAGCTATGACATTATTGCCATAATTTAATTTGGTTTAAGGAATATTTATTGAGTGCCTATTTTGTGCTAGGTTCTGCATTAGTCTGTGGGGATAAAAAGATGGGTGGAGCATATTTCATTTTCTGAAGGAGTTAAGGCCAGTGAGTTAGATAATGCTATGAGAAAATCATGACTAATGTCTTGATAATTATTATGAATAGAGGTGTTTTCAAAGTGTTAGTTGAACCCAGAAAATAGGTGCCTAAGTCAAGTTTGGGATCAGGCTTTCTGGAAGAGAAGGAGCAGAAGGAGGAGGGGCTGTCTGAGATCTCTTCTCTGTGCAACTTTTCACATTACTAATTGTGTTAGGCCATTCTTGTAATGCTATAAAGAAATATGTGAGACTGTGTAATTTATAAGAAAAGAGGTTTAATTGGCTCACAATTTTGCAGGATGTAAAGGAACAATAGTGCTGGTGTCAGTCTGGGGAGGCCTCAGGAAACTTTTACTCATGGTTGAAAGTGAAGTAGGAGCAGACATATCACCCGGCAAAAGTAGGAGCAAGAGAGAGTGAGTCAGGGGAGTGTCATACACTTTTAAATGACCAGATCTCATGAGAACTCAGCATCAGGAAGACAGCATCAATCCACAAAGGGGGATCTGCCCTCATGATCCAAACACCTCCCACCAGGCCCCACCTCCAGCATTGGGAATTGCAATTCAACATGAGAATTGGGCAGGGAAAAAAAATTCATACTATATCACTAATTTTATGGGGCTACAAATCAGTAACTTCCTTTTACATCTCTTCAGACAATTAAGCAATGGCTGGATTATATATATATATATTTTTTTTTTTTCTCTAGAAACTGATCAAATTAGCTGTTGGTTGACAGAGACACTTCCCTGTGTTTTTTCCCTTTTATTCTATGGTACATCAAGGACTATTGGGATTTCCAATCTGTACCGTAAGATTTTCCCACAAAGAGCATATAAAGTCTTTTAATAATGAATAATGAAGAATAACAGATAAAACCTGGTAAACTTTTTAATTAAGCATTTCAGCAAGTGCTTTAAAAATCTGTGCCCTAAGGGACAGTGACAGTATCTTCAGCATATATTATGAAATATGTAGGAGACTATTTTTTGGCTTTAAATGAATATTCAGTTAATAAAGAGTAGAGTATGATGCTCCAAAGAATCTGAGAATTGTGTTTTATTTTTATTTCTCTAAAAGTTTCAACCCCAGAAATCAATTGCCTTTAAAGAAAACTCACAGTTAAATAGGTTATTTTTCTATACAAGCCACCCATCTCAGTAAGATTCAAGAGTTAACATTCACAGGAATTCAGAATGGTTTTTAAAAAGCAATTTGGGATCTTAGGTGGAAACAAAGCCAGTTAAGGTCAGAGCATTTCAACATCAGCTAACATAGTCTGGTTTTAATTTCCTTCTTATAAAATACATTATCTTGTGCACCTAAAGATATATTTTATTTCAAGCTCTTATAAATTGGAGAAGGCGGAGGGAAGGGAGGGAAGGATATATGTGTGCATGCAGCAAGGGATGGGAGGAGCAGCTGTCTAGCTGCATATGGACAATCTTTTATTTATTTTTGTAACATTCCTCATTTGCCTCTTTCTCATTGTTTTTTCTTTGATTCCCAAATCATCTCTTATGCTCATCCTCACTCCAATAGTAGGGAAGAAAGGTATAACCTACAACCTCTTCCTAAGATATTGATAGGACACAATTATATATTAAACACATACAATATGTTGTTCTTTAAATTTGCTATTTTTAATTTTTGTTAGCAATATTTCCCTGTGGTGATGCAAATTTAGGGAAACTGCATTTCAGCATCAGAACCCTAAGTGCGCTTCCTACTGGGCTGATTACAGTGAGCTAATGTAGTGTTTCATTCACTGGATTCCACATACTTTCCTATATTGATTGCATTATCAGTAGTAGTAATCACAGATATCATTACCAGCCAATTACACAAACACACATCTGAGCTAGGTAACCGATACACCAACATTATCTCCTACAATTCTTAATTTTGTAATGAAACTGATCATCCTCTTGTCCAATTAAGCGTACCTACATATTGTGATGTCGTAGGCTTAAAGGCAAGTATATTAAATTATGTGATTGGTAATTACATATGTTGGTATCACAGCAGAAGGAGGGCAACTTGAGTATAATCTGTTTCTTACTCTATTCGAGGTCTGCATTAAAGAAGCTTAACTGCTGTTAAAAAATATTGACCCCAAAACACATTTGGATAAGATACAATGGAAATTATTTCTGCTCACATAACATGAGTGTGTGTGAGAATTGACATGGTCATGCAGTCATCCAGGGACCCAGGCAGGTTTTCGATATATTCAATACAAGACTGCCAAGGTCACCTGGAAGGTTCACTTAAGGAAAAAGAACATAAAATAGCTAATGGGAGATGTCTAAGGATAACCCAGGCAGAGAGGCACATTCATATTCTATTGGCTAGATCTCAGTCTCATGACCACACCTAAGTACCAGGAGAACTGGGAAGTATAGTTCATTCAAAGAAGAGAAGAGCATGGATTTTGGTGAGCAGTTAGCGATTTCTGCCAAAAGGACTCAAAACAGAACTTGCTCCATTTCTCTGTTTAATGAATGCTTTTAATTACTTGCCTTGCCATTATTTAGAACTTTTATCAGGTTTGCTTTGCTTTTATTTTTTTCACACAATGCCAGAAGTCTTATAAAACCTAGATCCATGTCCTGCCTCCTAGACTTGTACATATTAAGCGACTAAAGAATGGAGAATATAAAATTACAAAGTATTTTTCAAATTTTTAAATAAATAAATTGTAATAAATTATTACAATTATTTTTCAGTAGATTAAATTGTAGATATATAGGTTAGATTAAAAGCTTTTCTGGACTATAATGGGTGTCTGTCTCTTAGTTCCATCCTTTTATTTTATAGACACAGAATGTGAGGGCTGGAGAGATAAATTATTTGCCTAATTGGACGAGTGTGGTAGTAGTCGATCCAGGCTAGTTTCTTTCCATAACATTATTTGTCATCGTTGTTATTTGCAGGCAAATTCCCTACAAAGTATGAGTCATTAAATAATGTCTATCCAACTTTAGAGATGAAATAAAACACAATAAATTATAATTGACATAAAGCTATCATGTCCAAATTTATGGGAAACGAGATTCAAGCAACTTTCCAAAGTTATTTGAAGTTTTGTAATAAGTTAGCCACTTACTTACTAAAAGTTTTTTTAAAAATACATTACTTTTCTTATTTAACAAAATAATAATGTCTTCTAAATAAATCTTCAACTTTAACATTATACAATTTGTGGCATGTATAAAGAGAAGGTGAATATATAATCACCACACTAATTAATATTTAGAATTAAAAGTTCCAGAGAGACAAATTACAAAATCTGAACTACTGAAATCTATATTTCTTTTAAGGACATAATCTTAAACATTATTTTAATAAAAAATTGTATTACTTTTTCAGGGAGCAACAAACCTATGAAATCAAAATTTCACTTATTTTTGGGATGTTGTACTAGCTAAAATACAGTGGCTTATTTAATTATTGTTGCCATAGCCTAAATTTCATGCTATTTCTACAAAAATGTATAAAATGGAATTTGCACAGGAAAAGTGGCACAAATCTAGATACACTCTAAATCATAAATTTTCAGATTTTTAAATTATGTGAAATCTGAAGTTTGCTCACTATTTATGTGAAATATGAACCTGTGGTTGATCTTGTACTATGGTTTAATCAAAATCATTAGAGTGTCACACATTCTTTTGTTTTAATTAAAAGAAAACTGCAGCACCCTCTTCAGAATTGGTTTTTATTATGGACATTATAAACACAGGTATAAGCTAATATTCATCTGTAGGGTAATGTTTGCATATGACATTGAATTAAGACTAAATGGAAAAATTATTTTAACTGAAGATGAAAAAGGCTCCGTTTCCTCCCTGTCCACTTTCCACCATGCACAAATACAAAGGTCCATCTAATTTTGTTATGTTACAAAAGAACAGTGTGAAATGTAGATAAGCAGGACAACCAGGCTTTGTAGCTTTCATGGTTCCCTCTTCCCTATGTTAACAGTCTGCATTCAGTTGATTTGTCGTAGTCTGTTGGGGCTGTTATAACAAAATACCTTACACTGGGTAATTTGGGAACAATAGAAATTTTTGTTCATGGTTCTGGAGGCCGGGGAGTCCAAGATCAAGTTCCAGCAGATGAGAGCTTGGTCTGCTTCAAAGATTGTGCCTTCTTGCTGCACATGCAGTGAAAAGAAGAGTCAGGAAAATGCACTGGAACCTCTTTAATAAGGGCACTAATCCCATTTGTGAAAGTAGAGCCCTCATGACCTAATCACTACCAAAGGCCCTACCTCTGAATAGAGTCACAATGGATATTAGGTTCCAACACATAAATTTTAGTGAGATATCAACATTCAAACCATAGCAAATATCAATGCTGAAAAATTCCACCAAAATACATAGTGTCACTATATGCCGCAAAGACATCAAGGCTAAGACCATCTTTTAATGTATTGTGGACTGTCATTTATATTGCTTTGATTTTGCAAGAATATTATATACAGTCTATTGGAAAAAAGAGATATATAGTTCTTTTTGGCTCCTTTTCTTGATATGGCCTCTTAAACTATAGACAATATGTGTTAAGATAATTTTTAAAAGGTACAATTTAGTATTTTCTAAGGAAACTGATATTGGTTCTCAAGGTGACACATTTTATTTTGAAAGGAAAATAATAGAAAAAAAGAGTTATTCTTTTAACATTTTTGTAATTTGGACTTTATTAAAACCTAACTCAGATTTTTATCGGTGTTATGGAAAGCAACTTTAAAAAAAGGTTTGAAAAACATGCTAATATTGTAATCTAACAAACACTCAGAACTACAAATTGACACTTTAATTTGTTGATCTTTTAAAGAACAATGTGTATTAAATATCATTACCCTGAGCTAAATGACAAGTAAAGACAATACATGGAGAAACTGAAATTACATTTCAGTGATCAATTATTTTCAATTGCTTGTTAATCTCTGAAGAGTTTCTGTGAAGGAACATACCTAGGCTCGGTTTTGCTTATGTTCCATAATTCCTTACTTTTAAAAAAATATGCGTTCTGATGTTTTTGTATTCGTAAATTTTTAACTGTCCAACTCTGCATATATTAAGGTGGCACTGGCATCCTAAGTATGACTATATTTTAAAAGTGAGTAATTTTATTTTTATAACACTGAATATGCTTTCTTTATACTATGATGAATTTTGCTTTTCCATCTTTTATTTGCGTAAGTAAAAATCTTCGTTTGTGCATCATCATGTATCTTTTTTTTTTTTTTAACTGTAGGGCTGGCTATTTGCCTCAGAATATTCCTCTGGAGATTATCAGATACCTGTCTGAGGAGAAGGATTTTCTTCCTTGGCATGCTGCCAGCCGAGCTCTTTATCCTCTAGATAAATTACTGGACCGCATGGAAAACTACAACATTTTCAATGTAAAAAGATATAATTTTTCTTTCTAATTTTTAGAAGATACACTATTTTATTCTCTTTCTACTATTATATATGCAACTGATGCCAAGTTATTTTAGTTTGTTCTTCTAGTTTGTGTTATCCCGATTTTTGTCCTGATTGTCTATGCAACACAGATGACAATTATTTGAAGAAGAAATTTAATACAAAATGCTGACCTAAAAGTGTCAATTAAGCTTAAATGCTTCAGAATTTAAGAAGAAATATACATGGCAAATTTTTAAAGTTCAAACTTACTTTCCAAGAGTTAGAGGGCTCTGTGTTCACAAAGGACTTAACCTGGGTAGAAAGATCCCAAAGATCTTAACAGAATATAGGCATTTTCAGTAACGATTCTTAGTCATTATTTTTATCCAAAAGGGCATACTGAATTCAATTCACTGCCTTAATTAACAAGGATAAGATCAACATTGAGGCAAAAGCCCATTCGTAATTGGGTCCAAGGGGATACAGGAAAGCAAACAACAGACAATCCAAAGAGACAAGAAGACATGACAAACATTCCAAAATGTTACCTGACCAGATTTTCTGAACTCAAAACCTAGTAAACCAAAATTACACTGCTCGTGCCACCTAATCTGATTTAATAATCATTTTCAATAATGTTAGGATTAAGTACTGCTCATGAGCCTTTTGATTCTTAAATTTCTTATCACTGTGCCTTCCATGATGTTTGAACACTATTTGTTTTCCTTTAGTTAGTGTAAGAGCCTGCCCTGTGTTTTATAAAATTATCTTATTTTTTATACTGTACTAATTAACATACACATTTGGGATTACTGAAAAGTGGATTCCTGTGACATGAATCTTTTTATTGGAGCCATCTGATTTCTGATGGCCATCAGAATTCCTTCCTTTTTATTTTTACTTTAAACCTACAGAAAATAAACTGTTTAATGATTTTTTTAAAAAAATGGGAATAATTACATTCATTGTTAGTTTTGTCTAAGCCCTTAGAACAGACATGCAAACAAATGGGTCATTACAGTTATGATACAATTTTTTACCTGCTAGAGAAAGATTACACATTAATTTCTCCCTAACACAAAGACACTGCAATATTAAACCTTTGTAAAAGTAAAATATATTTTTGAATATATTTGTACATTAGAATAGCGTATCATGTCAGATTCCTTGTTTTCAGTAAACAGTTAAGAATCATTTTTATTGTAATTTCATTGTTTGTATTCCTTGGCAAAATTCAAGAGCACATTAAAGTGAGGGAGAGCCAACCTGGGCAACATGGTGAAACCCCATCTCTACAAAAAAAAAAAAAAAAAAAGAAATACAAAAATTAACTGGGTGTAGTGGCTTGTGCCTGTAGTCCCAGCTACTCATGAGGCTGAGGTGGGAGGATGGCGTGAATCTGAGAGGCGGAAGATGCAGTGAGCCGTGGTTGTTGCCACTGTACTCCAGCCTGGGCAACAGAGTGGAGACCGTGTCTAAAAAAACAAAAAATAGTGAGGGAGAGCATGCCTTACCTTGATACTGACACTTAAATGTGTCATTAGCTGAATGAATTGTTGACTTTGAAATATCATTATAATTACACTGAAGAGTTCTGTGTATCTCAGCTTCATCAATACTAGGCCATTGGTTGGGCCAACATAGTAGTTTTGCATTAAATATGCCCTGTTGATATAAAATGCGTAAATATTAGATGTCCATTTTCATATAGTATATCTATATACATTTGTACATATGTACGCATAGGTGTTATCAATATTCTTTGTTTTCCTCATTTTGTTACAAAAGTCATCATCTAAAATATTTACTCATGCAAATTACTTAGTGATTTAATAGGAAGAAGAGTAGACTTGTACCATTCCAATAGCATTTTATCCCTCTTTTCGATATGTGAAATACTAAATTGAATAAAATTATAATAGAACATTACTGTACTTATAATTTTATGGATATTTGAAAGTAGATACATTTTAAGAATATTTTAATTTTATTATAGAATTTTAATTGTCAGCATACAGAAGTTTTAAACTGACCTTATCTTTATTTATTCTATACCCCATTTAGGAATATATTTTAAAGCAAGTTGCAACAACGTATATCAAGCTTGGGTGGCCGAAAAATAATTTTAATGGATCTCTTGTTCAAGCATCCTACCAACATGAGTACTGTTTTATTTTCTTATCATCTTCTTTACCCCTAGAGCTGTACAATAATGTACTACTAGTGCCATTGTGACTTTAGCAGCATGAGACAATCTTCCTTTCATTCTTCATCTTACATTTCACTTTCCCGAGAGGACTGCTGCTGCGTAGCACAGTTTCCATTGCCTGATCCTGAGAACAAAGACGTTTCCTTGCTGTGTTTTAATTTAAGATCTACCTTTATTGGTGATATTGAGATCAGAACCCATGCCTCTCACTGGAGTACTGTTAAACTTTTAGTATGTTTAACTTCCACTCTGCCTAAGTGACTTTTACTCAGCAGCATAGGATTTCCAGATCTAAATACCATTTTTATGTTAATAATTTACTTATCTACTATTTAGGGAATGAATTTCCCTAACTTTCTTTTTAATTTGTTTCCCTTTTGATGATATCTAGAGAACTACGTAGAGAAGTTATAATGCTGGCCTGCAGTTTTGGCAACAAGCACTGTCACCAACAGGCATCAACACTTATTTCAGATTGGATTTCCAGCAACAGGAACAGGTAAACTGAGCCAAATCCTGTATTTCTGATATTATTTAATAGTGCTTTCAGATTCTCAGTGGATGCATTTCATTTACCCACTGGAGAAAAACAAGATAAGGAAAAACAAAAGCATGCAGCAACATTTTGTATCAGGTTCACAGCTTCCAAGGCAATAGTGTGAAAGTCACAATACAGGTATCTTTGAAATGTTTCATTGACTTTATGCTAACTTTATTAATTTAGGTCTTTATTTTTAAATATATATAAGTTGTCACCTTATTTCAAGTATTGAAAGCTCTGCTATCTCATAAGAACAAAATAATGAAATTCAATCCAGACTCTTTCAGGTTCTTTATAAAGGTTGTGGTATTTATTCATAGAACAATTACCAGCATATGTCATAAACAAAGTAGCATAACAAATGTTAATATTAAAAACTAAAAATAAAAGGTTATGAAAAAAAGATCTTTCCTTTTTCAGTGACCCTTGACAATCACCTTAAACTTGTATCTTATCTTAGAATTTTGCAATCTAGTATTTTAATATATGAGGTTAAAATTGTTTAATTAAATTACTTTTGAGGAAAAAAAATACTGTGCTAAATGTCACTTGTTAATGAAAGGAATACTAAACATAAAAATAATCGAAGATTATTGGTATTACACCTACAGTATTTTAAGCCTTCTTAAGGTACCTTTATATTTTCAAGGGTATTAATGTACCATTTCTTTTTACACTTTGGACAACTGATATCCATTCCTCTCCAGTTTTTGGCCCCCATAACTAGAGTCTTTCCTCCTAGGAAGGAAGAGAAGCTAGGGCTTGATTTGTACAGATGATGCTATTTTATGTGCAACAGTGGGGTTGTTCCTGATATGCATGTGAGGGATGATCCCATGGGCAACAAAGAAAGACACTTGTACTGGTTAAACTTAGAGAACTGCAGTCAGTATAACCTACTTAGGAATGAATTGGTATTTGTCTTGTTAAGAGCTGTTTAGGTTTAGATTTAATATCTAACTGACTAGATCAAAGAGTAACTATTCTGTTTGAAAGGTCTCTGTAGGAATCTTTCACTACATTATTTAGTAACTCATCATAATACCTCACCTTCCTGTAGCATTTCCTGCTTGCCCTCTAAATTAATTGTTTCTGGTCTTATACAAGCTAAAAAGGAAAACATTTTATCAGTATCATCTGCCAGTTGATCTATCATATATTTGAAGACAGTGATCCAATATTTCATCTGTCTTCTCTAGAACCAAACTGTACCCATTTTTTAAATTTTCAAGATTTTTTGCTAAGTCTTCTGGGAACTATTTCATTAGATCTGAAAATGTTATACAAACCTTTTTGCTATTTTTACCACCTCCTTCAATTCTACCACGTTTAATCAGACCATGGAAATAAACATTTATCCAACATAAATACAGCCAAAATTTTATTAAAATCCATATCATATATACATATAAAAAAGATGAAATGTATTATGGAGAAATTATAGTGTCTTCTCTCTTCCCTTTTGTTTTTGTGTGTTTTGTTTGTTTTTGTTTTATCTTGCTATCAACATGTGCCCTTTTTCAGAGCTGATTATTGTTTTAACACTTTAATGGGTCTACTCACATAAACATGTTTTTCTACCATGTTATTAAAATTGGACTCACACCATTGCATCACCATAATTTCTCTAGAAAGCATTCAAGCCTAATATCACTGTCTAAATTTTAGAAATATAGCTGTTGGGGAAAATGCTATTTTAAAAATAGTTCATTTATTTAAGAATACTTTTTGAATAATTCTCAGTACCATCTGGTAGCTGGAAATCAAAGAAGTGGATCTTAACATTCATAGAGGAACTGTTTTTTAAACAGTTTTATTTTGAAGTAAGAACTAAGTGCAAGATAGAGTGTGAACACAAAGAAAGGAAACATTACTATCTTGGAGGGATCTCATTCTGATTCATGAAGGATAAGTAAGATTTAAGTGGATAGGGGCAGGACTGAAGGCAGTGGTAGGTATCTATCTATGAATATGTAAGGTGGGTAGATGGGAATTGCAGACAGAAGAAAGCCACATGCGTTGCTGTTTAATTTAATAATTGCAGTCACGTTTGACTTGTAAACTTCAACAATTCATCAGCTCATTTTGGTTTTGGTAACTCTGCCACTTATCTGTGGTAAAATAATGAAATTTGGGCCAAACAACTTAAGATTCTTTTGTCATTTCCTTCATTAATTCTATTTTATATTCTCTGCTTTGCTTTCTTTTGTAACTGGGAAAGTAAACAAGTTAAGTGAAATTAACTCTGTTTACTAAGATTTGCTTAACCCACTACATGACGTGCCCAGCAAACACAAGTCACTTCCTGCAGCGAGGACACATAATATCCACTATGCTGCTAGGTGTGTGTGAAGATCAGAGGTGTAATCTGTATTTTTTGGATGACAGCTTGATAATTAAACAATAATGCAATCCTGTAGTTGGTGCTGAGTTTAATCTCAAATTGAGTCAAGAAGGAAAGAAAAATTTTTTTTAAATGGCCCTATAGCAATAGACCAGTAATCCTTGTTTGTTTGCTTTTTGTTTGTTTAACTGAAGCCTTAAATAGAGTGATTTACAAAAGTCATCTAAGAAAAGAATACTAGAGGTAATGTCGTAGTATATTTATGAAATGTCTTGGGAAATAAATATTTATTCTAATATGTCTACAAAACAGTGAGTCATAGAAGTAGCAGGGATTGCAAATTTGGGGGTGTTGTACTATTATGCAGCATAATCTTGATACATTGGGGATATGGGTAAAATCAGTGACATCAGAATCACAAAACTGGAATGAATGTGAAAGGTGCTGCAAGGAGGGATAATGGGACCAAAAAGTACAATGAATAGCTAGAGATGGTAGCAGCAGAAAGAAAAATTCACAAGTTACAGTGGATGATAAATTGAATGAGTTGACATTCTAATACCTGTTAAAATATTCAAATGCTGCAGTGTGTTGAATTGCAATGGTGATGTCATGCATAAAAATGGATTGAGCTACATTCAGGTCTTGTTAGGCTGCAATTTGGAGACTAAGTTCAACAAAAAAGCACATTTCAATGTTATATAGTAAATGTTTATTGAATTGAAATGAATTGAGAGTATTCATTTTGAAACTGAAAAAAAAAGTCAATTCTATAATAAAAACCCTATAATACCATATTTGATCGCTGGTATTTAGGGTTTTCTCTAAGTAATAAATTTGACCAGAAGTTAAATATGTATCATAATAATGTATTTAAATACTGTTAAAGGGCACAATTTAAAGCTGTAAGCCAATACAAAGTAAAGTTTTAAAGCATTTAATCGAAAGCATTACTAAATAGATAATAATGTCCGTTCCCTAACATAAATTGAAGACTGGTGTCTTCACTATACTTAAAAAAATACGCTGAAATGTTTATTGAATTGAAATGAATTGAGAGTATTCATTTTGAAACTGAAAAAAAAAGTCAATTCTATAATAAAAATTCTAAGTAGAGGCACATCTCTACTTTGCAACATACATAATACATGAGCTTCACTACTTATTCAATTAATTATAGCATTACTAATATTGTCTTTAATGATGATCATAAAGCTATATTTTCTTTACTATATTGAGCATTTACTACATTATGGTTGCTGGCTAAGTGCTTTTTGTGTATTATCTCACTATTTTTATTTTTTATTTTACCAAAACCAAATTCTAAATTTACAAAGGCTATGCAACTTGCCAAGTTTATATGATAATAGGTGGTAGAGCTGGACTTCTTTACCCAGCTTGCCTGCCCCCTAACACTGTTGCATGTGGTTCTGTGGTATATTACACTACTATATATTAGTAAAATACGTTTGTTCAAATATGGTAAAATAAATAAATAAAAATTGTCCTACAGACCTCAAGTACTCACTTCGGTGAGTAAGCAACAGTTTTATGTACATGGGTTGCATGGTGCTATATGGCAGAAGCCAGTGGTTTTTGAACCTGAACATGCACCTGAAACATCAGATGGGATGAAAACAGTTTGTTGGGCTCCACCCTCTGAGTTTCTGATTTAGTAGGTAGAATGAGGCCCCAAGGTTTTGTATTTATAACAATTTCCCAGGTAATGTTGATGCTGTTGATATAGGTACCACACTTTGGGAATTGCTGGTGTAGGGAAAGATTACTGTTTTCAGAGTTGAGACACTTGTGATCAAATTGAAGTTGTTTCCCTAAATAACCTTGGAAAAGTCTTTTAGTTTCCTCATCTGCAAAATGGCAATCATATTACTAACCACACAGGTCATGAGACTTATGTAAAAGAATGCCTATATAATACTTAACCTTTGCAGAAAATTATAAAACACTAGTGTTCTTCAGAGTTACCCTCTACTTGTTTTCACTATCTTTGGGTAGTGGGTGGTGTGAATTTTAAGTGGGGACAGTAGAGATAGTAACACTTATTGAATGCCTTCAATGCTCAATCTACCCTCTATAAGTTTTGGTTCTTACAAGGGTGTGACCTGTGACATAAAATATAAAACAAAATGCTACCTTAGAGATTCTCAATTAGGAGCAGGAGGACATTTGCCCCTTTTCCCCTATTTTGAAGAATAGTGCCTGTCTTGGCCTCTGGCAAATATAACTGTTTCATCCTTGCTCTTCTTAATCAGTTGCTATTCATGGCAAATGTCCCTTTGTCCACCAGAGCTCACTTTGTCTCATAGTGTAGCGTGCTCCAGATAACTGTGTTCCTTTATGTCTGATCCTTCTCATCAATGTTTGCTTTTCTTATGTGAGAACATAAAGGTGGAGGGACAAAAGGCTCTTTTCACTATGGTCTGTGTATATCTCGCCCAGAAACCTCATGTTTTCTTTCCCCAAAACATAGATCCTAACTTACTGTTTATGTTTCCAAGTTGGTGTGGTCCTATTTCCTCAGTTCTTTATACTGCTATTTTTCTTTTTCTTATTATAAAATTGTTCCACTCTAAATTTTCATAGGCTAAAGTAAGACCTGCCACTCTAGTGCTGTAACCAGCATAGACATTTTGTAGACCAGTGAATACAGCAAGGAGTTTGTATGGAATAGCAAAAAGAACAGGGCTGCCCGCCCTTCCAATGAGCTGGGCTTAGGAATTAGCTTGTCCTTTGTCATTAAACGGTTGTGGCTTTAGACAAGTCAGTTAACTTCTCAAAATCTCAATTGTATTTCTGAAGTAAGGAGATTGCCCCCAAATTTCCAGTGCTTATATCAGCTCTAAAAGTTCAAAATTTCACACTCACTCAATATAAAACTTGAGGGCACTTTTTTTTTGTTGCATCATATGCTTAGAAAAATAACTTTAAGGATAATCATCTTCTTTCCTTCACCTTTCTGCCATAGGAATTTTATATATCAGTAGTTATAGCTATTCAGTTCATTGTGAATTTTTGCCTGCAGAGTCCTAGCACAGAAACTTAGAGATTGGTCATAAGAGTCTTTAAAGAAGAAAATGGTATGGGCACTTCTGGCATTCACAATTATCATCAAAATCATCATTACTGTTGATATCTCATTTTCAATTTATTCCTTCATAGTTCTTTAAGGTTGAAAAATAAAATATTTAATATGCTGCATCCCTCATTGTGGACAGTTGCAATATTGTAGGACCAGATTCACCAGTCTACATATGGGTAATGGCATGTCTGGTTAATAGTCAACTTGACTTTCTTTTTTTAAAAAAAACGAGATCTCGTTCTATTATCCAAGTGCAGTGGCACTGTCATAAGTTCCTTCACCCTCAAACTCCTAGGCTCAAGCAACACTCCCACCTCAGCGTCCCAATGTATCTAGGCCTACAGCCCCACACCACCACACCTGGCTAATTTTTTTTTTTTTGAGACAGGGTCTCACTACATTGCCCAGGCTTGCTGGTCCTAAACTCCTGGTCTCAAGCAATCCTCCTGCCTTGGTCTGTCAAAGTGCTGGGATTGACTTGACTTTTAACTTTTCTAAAATAAGATGCTATTGCATATTTCTTCCATAGTTATAAGTTTACTTGTTTTAACCAGTATTAATTCAAACTCTTACAGTACTTGATTCAGATGTAAAACATACTGAGCCTCTGCCATGTTCCAGCCATCATGCTGAAAGTCACCAGGGATCCAATGATGAACAAAAGAACATGCCTCCTGCCTTACAATCTAATGGGGTAGACCAATGCTAATCAGATGTCAGATGTAATACAAATAATGTAGTATTTTAACTGTGATGAGAAGCCAGATGGAAGGTTTATAGGAGAAGGACAATTTGACCTGTCAGTAAAAAGTTGACTTCCCTGCAGAATGGCAACTGAACTGGGGTCTACAGGAGAGATGCACATTCTTTAGACTAAGAAGGAAAGGAGGTGTTAAGTGGAAACAACAGTGTGTAAAAATGAGCTTCCTTCACAACATCCTTTCTCAAGATTAGATTCTTGATACTTTCAAAAAGTTTAGCTGATTGGGCAGAATCTGTACTGAAACAAGAACATCCTCTAAAAATTTTGCAAGCTAATTTTTAATTTAATCACTTTGTTTTGTTTTTATTTGCTGAGAGGAGCAAAAATCCCAGTAAGTTGATTATGCTCCTTCATCAAAGCTTTAGAGGATCTCTATTCTAACATCAGAATATGTCACCAAACAAGTGTTTTGGAAAAGCTATATAGAAGAAAAATAATATATGAAATGTAGTGAGTGTACTTGCTATCTGAATTTATCCTATTGTGAATTCTTTTGTCAAAATGAAAATCCTTTTCATAGACAGGAATTGCTACCTGGCTTATTATTTGTATAATTACAGGTCTTCATATATTACAATTAACTTAAATAGTGGCTATACCTGAATATAGACAAGAACTTTTTATCCTTCTTTTCAACTAAGCTTTTCTGAAATCATACTGAAAATACCACTATTCCTTGCTATTTAGAGAATTTAATACATGCCAACTCAGTTCAGTCCATCATGAGATAAATGTTTGACTTAATGACCTACTTGAGGGACTAACTAATCTGGTTGTATTTTTAATTTAGTTTTTATATAGCAGGGACTTTAATTGCTTCTACAGCTAATATAACTCCAGTGAGTGCATATTTCTATTCATTTTCTTATAGTCACATTTAGTTTCTAATCTAAATGCATTAACGACTTTATATTCTAATTTAAAATGCAGAAATAATCATACACTTGTATTCCTTTTCCTAACACTTTGGTCTTTTTCATGACATTTTACTTTTTTAAAAAATTATATTACTAGCCATGCATAGACGCACATAGTCAATAGTTATTTTTTCAAAGTATCTTAATTTTTACATAAGTATGCTTTTTTGAAGGTGATGTGATTTAATTTTTTTTCTTTGCAGTATAATTGGATCTCCCCCATTACTGCCAATAGTAATTTGCTTATTGTGCTAGTATTGTTTGCCTAAAATTATACTGATTTCAGACACTTCTGTGTCTTCTATCAAAAGATATATGCCTATTGATTAGTTGTAGAATAGCTCTATTTTAATAGCCCAACTGTTTATTACAGTACAAGGGCTCAGTGAATATAGATTCACATGGGCAACTAAGAACAATGCTTATTAAACTTATAATAATAAGCATTATTATTTGCTAAACTGGAATTTTGTTGGCTGAGTAGCCAAAAAAATTTGCAGATTCCAAAATATTTGTACTAAGACACAGTGAGTATGTTATACTGACAGATTGAGTATAAAATTCATTGCAATCATTGCCAACCACTACAAAGAAGAGATTTCCTTCACATTTTCCTAATGTAATATAAGCATTCATATTATCACTAAGGGGAGTCCTTCAACAACACTAATATTTCCTTTTTGTTTACTTTTTCCCCTTGTGATTAAGGCTTAAGACTGATTCTATACATATAATTCACTCTACTTCAAAATAAAAATGGAAATAATTTATGTTAGTCTTCTAATGATACTGTGGTAACAATTTAACATTGTGAAAAATATGGTAAAATATGGAAGCATCAATATTGTTTCATTTTATGTATATATAATGAATATATATACATATATATAAAGTATTTGAAAAGTAGGAAAATTAGAACTTTCATCGTTCAGAAATTCTTGGCAGTAACAGCAAAATTAAAAGCACACCCACATACGTCTGTGGGTTGAATAGTGGCCTCCAAAAGATGCCTTCAAATCCTAATCCCCACATGTAAATGTGATTTTATTTAGAAGTAGGATTGTTGCAGATGTAAAAAGTTACGGATCTCAGTATGAGATCATCCTAGATTTAGCGAAATCTCTAAATCTGGTGATGAGTGTCCTTATAGGGGAAAAGTAGTCAGAGAGAGATACCGGGAGTAAGTCATGTAAAGACAGAGGAGCGCCAAGAATTGCTGGAGCCACTAGAAGCTAGAGAGAGGCATAGGTATATTTTCCCTTAGAGTCTTCAGGATAAACCCACCATGGTTTTGAACTTCTGCTCTCAGACCAGCGAGAGAATAAATTTCTGTGATTTCAAGCCACCAAGTTTATGGTAATTTATTTGGCAGCTCTAGAAAACTAATGCACACACCTTCAGTCTCTGCCTTATATTCAAGCCTTGATGTATAATCAGCAGTTTTGATTTTTTTCCTTTGTTTGATGGAATATCAGGGAGGTATTGCAAATTAAATTTTTCACTTTAACAAACTTCATCCTTATTTTTACTTAAGATTTACATTAAGAAAAGGAGGAATAAAAATACTGAGGATGCAGTTTCTTCTTGTTGCTCACAAAATTAAGATAAAATTATAATCATCAGCCATTATAATATTATTTTTAACTGTATAGGGAAAAAATCATGGGAGTGATCCATTCAATGAAATAGAATAATATATGGAAATTTCCCTAAAATTCATAGCAAAAAAAAAAAAAAAAAACCTACCCATACTTATTTTTCAGGATCTCTTTACTTCTAAGTATTAGAGTTTCTTCATTTTTTTCTTTCTAATGACTTAAGATTCCACTTATAATTATGAAATCAAATAGAAAAAAATAAAGTGACTTATATTTAATTTTCATATATAAATCTTATTTTATCCTATTTAATAGGATATTATATTTAATTTTCATATATAAATATTATTTTATCCTGAGATATACAGAGCAGGCATTCAACATGTACTGTTTACTCATTTTCTTCAGACATATGTAATACCATAACCAATTACATGTATATATGCATGTATACACCTTAAATATTTCAATTTTTCACAAAATAATAAACCATGTCAACTCTTTTAAAATCTATTTCTCAGGTATATCATCTCACAATGCAAAATGCCCCTTTTTGCCTAATTTGTAACTTTTTCATTCAATTATGCCATCCTCCTTTTTGCCAGAAGCTAGGTTATTTTGTTTTGTTTTCAATAATTTTCTTTTACTTCATAAAATAGGACTAGATTCTTAACTATTTAAGTGAGTATCCTTTGTCAAATTTAATTATATCAGTATTCCTTAAAATACACATATATATGAGATTCATAATGCGTTTCACTGCTTTTCATGTAAAAAGAAAACAGGAAGCTCAAAATACATTTCAGCAAAATCATAGAACATCTCGGCTTGGATGTGAATAAGAAAATTTCTCTTTTTAAAAAGTACAGCATTTTTTAATATAATGAATCAATTAAATACAACTGTCAATTAAAGGCCTAGAGAATTGTATTTTGAGCAATACACATAAACACGCACACAAGTAGCAAAATTTGTTTTGGCCAAAATAAAATCCATTTTTGGTTGGGAAACTTTTAATTGAGAAAAATGTATTATTGTTCTTCTACTCAAGACAGCTTTATGGTTATGCCAAAAAACTCAACAAAATGGCAATAATCAATTCTTCCCAGTCTGAGGAATCAGCCTTGTTAATCTCAGTGTCCTTGACAGTGCATTAGAGATTAAGGTAAACCACATTTGCACTGATTCCTCACATTTTTGGAAGTAGTACATTGATGGATAAGAGAAATCTGTGTAATTTTTCAACATTTGTGTGAAGAATACAAAAGATGATGACAATTGCTATAAATCATTCCTGAGCAACAAATGTTATTTGTCGAGATGTAGCCTAATATAATCCAGTGGGGCTTTCATAGACACTCAGACCTGGGTCGTGATTTGAATGAGGACAGTGCTTGTGTATTTGCTATGGTAACTAATGTTTCATTCTTATAATTTATCTTTCATCTTAAGAAGTTAAGCTAAAGTGCTAATTCCCAATTATTGTGATTCAGACAACACCATTAATTTTTTGTTTCTATAGTTAGGCTTTATATGATAGCAGGTACTTAGATTTACAGTGCCCTGACCAGAGCTGAGTGAAGAAGCAGTTAAAATATTCAGTCAGGATGGAGCAGATGAGTTGAAAAGCCAAGGATAAGAGGCAGGCGATTATCAGGATACAATTTCTCATCTTTAACAAACACTGGAGTCTATAAATAGGGCAATTTATCAGCCATTTCACAACTTCTACTACAATTGTATACCTCTTAAGTATTAAATTATGTTATGCTCTTAGAGCTATTTATATTGGCAGCCTGCTGTTCAGTGTTTTAGACTGAGTCATCATAGATATCTTAATTTTTCTACCTATAAAGCATTTTTTAACTCTTTTAGGTATAATTGATGCTGGATATATTGCAAGAAAATCATAAGGGTTCTTAAATACCCAGCATTTAGGCTTTTCAGTAGGATGTGTTTAACATTGGACCAAAAAAAAAAAAAAAAAAAAAACTAGACAAGTCACGAATTTTCCTCTATTTGCTTTTTTTCTTTACCTTTTTGTAGGTCTTTGTCATTCTTGCCTTTGTCATTCACACTGAATTTTTTGGCCTCTGTGCATTTCTCACTTGTGTTGTTTCTGTCTTTTTACTTTTCCTTTGATGTCTCCTTTTTGACCTTTTCTTTTTAATGTTATCTGGGCCACTCAGTTTCTTATGTTTCTGTGCTTTGGCAATTATATTTTATAAAGTGATCTTATAGCCCAGCTACTTAACGTTCATCATCCCTCTTTCTGACTATCCAATTTTATTTCTGCAGAATAGCAATTTTATATATGGAACTTAAACCTTTAAAAAGTAATTTCATATATATTACTTAAACTTAGATGAAGTGAGTGTCCCTTTCAAAGTACATTTACCTTAATTTTAAAAGCCACTTGAAAGGAGTGCAGTTACTTTGAAGAGTAATCTTTTGATAGATTCAGGCTGTTAAGAGTTAAGATCCCTTGTCCCCCACCAGCAAGTCTCTTTCTTTTCATATAGAAAGAGCTGCATATGCCTCTTTGCAAACATGCAAAATTAAAATATTAAGAAGTATTGAATATCATTTTAGGACATATTCAGATAATTTTAAATACATTTATTCTGTTCTCCACCAGGTTTCTCCAATGCTATTCTTTTGAATTTCACAGGGCCGTTGCAGACTGTTTTTGGACTACCTTTTCCTTTGTTTCGAGATTTTCCTATTTCTTTTGGTTATACTTAAGGTTCAGTGGGAATGCAAATGCTGTTTGGGCACAAGTGAGAAAGCTCCCTAGAAACAGAACCACCCTAGCTTCAGCATGAAAGGTGCCTAGCAAACAGCATTCCTTCCTAGTGATCTTTCCACCCACCACTGACTATGCGTTTCACTTGGGATTCTGTCCCCTCTTTGCTAGGGGGCATTGTAGAGATTTCTAGAAACCATATTCTTCCTGGTTGCCAGGGTTTTTATGAATTTAGTGGTACTATATTTGATTGACAAGTATACTAGTAAAGTTAGGTGGGATTATAAAAGCGTATTTTATTATAATGCTTTAAACTTGCGACATATTATCAATCATGTTTTTCAATAAATTACTAATTCACTTTCAGTGAGATTCTTATTTTTACTACTGCTTTTTAAAAATTCCATTACTCATTTGGGAAAGATGGTTGTTATCCATTTCCGTAATAATAGTAATAAAAATAATGAGGAGGAGGAGTGTCATTATCAAATATTGAGAACAATTTGCTATTTTCCCAGCACTGGGCAGTGCACATTGTGGAGATAAAGCCCCTGCCAAACCCTTTATATACACTAGGCCCTGTGCTAAGCACTGGACAGACATCTTATTTAATCACTGTAACAGCCCTGTAAGGAATTATTATCCCCATTTTCCAGAAGGGGAAACTGACACATAGGTACAAAAAGTTGCCCATTCCTTCTAAACAGCATTAGGTTTTATTCACGGTGGCTTCATTAGCAGCAGACAAGAGGCTAAAGAATGAGAATAGAAACAATTGAGAATAGAGGACACTATGAACAAGGTCAAACTTTGTAAATGCAGGTTATTTTTCAGTTTGCTATTTCAAAGTCATGGATTTCCTGTCCCCATAGAGGTAAGGGTATAAGCATTTGTAAGGCAGAACAAGATTTGGAATATTTTCTTTTCTTTTTTTTTTTTTTAACCAATGCATGAGTTTTAATTGGATGCTAGTTTCAGAGGGAAAACATCTTTTTTTTTAATTTTTAATTTTTTATTTATTATTATTATACTTTAAGTTTTAGGGTACATGTGCACAATGTGCAGGTTAGTTACATATGTATACATGTGACATGCTGGTGCACTGCACCCACTAACTCGTCATCTAGCATTAGGTATATCTCCCAATGCTATCCCTCCCCCCTCCCCCCACCCCACAACAGTCCCCAGAGTGTGATGTTCCCCCTCCTGTGTCCGTGTGTTCTCATTGTTCAATTCCCACCTATGAGTGAGAATATGCGGTGGTTGGTTTTTTGTTCTTGCGATAGTTTACTGAGAATGATGATTTCCAATTTCATCCATGTCCCTACAAAGGACATGAACTCATCCTTTTTTATGGATGCATAGTATTCCATGGTGTGTATGTGCCACATTTTCTTAATCCAGTCTATCATTGTTGGACATTTGGGTTGGTTCCAAGTCTTTGATATTGTGAATAATGCCGCAATAAACATACATGTGCATGTGTCTTTATAGCAGCATGATTTATAGTCCTTTGGGTATATACCCAGTAATGGGATGGCTGGGTCAAATGGTATTTCTAGTTCTAGATCCCTGAGGAATCGCCACACTGAATTCCACAATGGTTGAACTAGTTTACAGTCCCACCAACAGTGTAAAAGTGTTCCTATTTCTCCACATCCTCTCCAGCACCTGTTGTTTCCTGACTTTTTAATGATTGCCATTCTAACTGGTGTGAGATGGTATCTCATTGTGGTTTTGATTTGCATTTCTCTGATGGCCAGTGATGCTGAGCATTTTTTCATGTGTTTTTTGGCTTCATAAATGTCTTCTTTTGAGAAGTGTCTGTTCATGTCCTTTGCCCACTTTTTGATGGGGTTGTTTTTTTCTTGTAAATTTGTTTGAGTTCATTGTAGATTCTGGATATTAGCCCTTTGTCAGATGAGTAGGTTGCGAAAATTTTCTCCCATCTTGTAGGTTGCCTGTTCACTCTGATGGTAGTTTCTTTTGCTGTGCAGAAGCTCTTTAGTTTAATTAGATCCCATTTGTCAATTTTGTCTTTTGTTGCCATTGCTTTTGGTGTTTTAGACATGAAGTCCTTGCCCCTGCCTGTGTCCTGAATGGTAATGCCTAGGTTTTCTTCTAGGGTTTTTATGGATTTAGGTCTAACGTTTAAGTGTTTAATCCATCTTGAATTGATTTTTGTATAAGGTGTAAGGAAGGGATCCAGTTTCAGCTTTCTACATATGGCTAGCCAGTTTTCCAAGCACCATTTATTAAATAGGGAATCCTTTCCCCATTGCTTGTTTTTCTCAGGTTTGTCAAAGATCAGATAGTTGTAGATATGTGGCGTTATTTCTGAAGGCTCTGTTCTGTTCCATTGATCTATATCTGTTTTGGTACCAGTACCATGCTGTTTTGGTTACTGTAGCCTTGTAGTATAGTTTGAAGTCAGGTAGCGTGATGCCTCCAGCTTTGTTCTTTTGGCTTAGGATTGACTTGGCGATGTGGGCTCTTTTTTGGTTCCATATGAACTTTAAAGTAGTTTTTTCCAATTCTGTGAAGAAAGTCATTGGTAGCTTGATGGGGATGGCATTGAATCTGTAAATTATCTTGGGCAGTATGGCCATTTTCATGATATTGATTCTTCCTACCCATGAGCATGGAATGTTCTTCCATTTGTTTGTATCCTCTTTTATTTCATTGAGCAGTGGTTTGTAGTTCTCCTTGAAGAGGTCCTTCAGATCCCTTGTAAGTTGGATTCCTAGGTATTTTATTCTCTTTGAAGCAATTGTGAATGGGAGTTCACTCATGATTTGGCTCTCTGTCTGTTGTTGGTGTATAAGAATGCTTGTGATTTTTGTACATTGATTTTGTATCCTGAGACTTTGCTGAAGTTGCTTATCAGCTTAAGGAGATTTTAGGCTGAGACAATGGGGTTTTCTAGATATACAATCATGTTGTCTGCAAACAGGGACAATTTGACTTCCTCTTTTCCTAATTGAATACCCTTTATTTCCTTCTCCTGCCTAATTGCCCTGGCCAGAACTTCCAACACTATGTTGAATAGGAGTGGTCAGAGAGGGCATCCCAGTCTTGTGCCAGTTTTCAAAGGGAATGCTTCCAGTTTTTGCCCATTCAGTATGATATTGGCTATGGGTTTGTCATAGATAGCTCTTATTATTTTGAAATATGTCCCATCAATACCTAATTTATTGAAAGTTTTTAGCATGAAGTGTTGTTTTATTTTGTCAAAGGCCTTTTCTGCATCTTTTGAGATAATCATGTGGTTTTTGTCTCTGTTTCTGTTTATATGCTGGATTACATTTATTGATTTGTGTATATTGAACCAGCCTTGCATCCCAGGGATGAAGCCCACTTGATCATGATGGATAAGCTTTTTGATGTACTGCTGGATTTGGTTTGCCAGTATTTTATTGAGGATTTTGGCATCAATGTTCATCAAGGATATTGGTCTAAAATTCTCTTTTTTTGGTTGTGTCTCTGCCCGGCTTTGGTATCAGGATGATGCTGGCCTCATAAAATGAGTTAGGGAGGATTCCCTCTTTTTCTATTGATTGGAATAGTTTCAGAAGGAATGGTACCAGTTCCTCCTTGTACCTCTGGTAGAATTTGGCTGTGAATCCATCTGGTCCTGGACTCTTTTTGATTGGTAAGCTATTGATTATTGCCACAATTTCAGATCCTGTTATTGGTCTATTCAGAGATTCAACTTCTTCCTGGTTTAGTCTTGGGAGAGTGTATGTGTCGAGGAATTTATCCATTTCTTCTAGATTTTCTAGTTTATTTGCGTAGAGGTGTTTTTAATATTCTCTGATGGTAGTTTGTATTTCTGTGGGATCGGTGGTGATATCCTCTTTATCATCTTTTATTGCATCTCTTTGATTCTTCTCCCTTTTTTTCTTTATTAGTCTTGCTAGCGGTCTATCAATTTTGTTGATCCTTTCAAAAAACCAGCTCCTGGATTCATTAATTTTTTGAGGGTTTTTTGTGTCTCTATGTCCTTCAGTTCTGCTCTGATTTTAGTTATTTCTTGCCTTCTGCTAGCTTTTGAATGTGTTTGCTCTTGCTTCTCTAGTTCTTTTAATTGTGATGTTAGGGTGTCAATTTTGGATCTTTCCTGCTTTCTCTTGTGGGCATGTAGTGCTATAAATTTCCCTCTACACACTGCTTTGAATGCGTCCCAGAGATTCTGGTATGTTGTGTCTTTGTTCTTGTTGGTTTCAAAGAACATCTTTATTACTGCCTTCATTTCGTTATGTACCCAGTAGTCATTCAGGAGCAGGTTGTTCAGTTTCCATGTAGTTGAGCAGTTTTGAGTGAAATTCTTAATCCTGAGTTCTAGTTTGATTGCACTGTGGTCTCAGAGATAGTTTGTTATAATTTCTGTTCTTTTACATTTGCTGAGGAGAGCTTTACTTCCAAGTATGTGGTCAATTTTGGAATAGGTGTGGTGTGGTGCTGAAAAAAATGTATATTCTGTTGATTTGGGGTGGAGAGTTCTGTAGATGTCTATTAGGTCTGCTTGGTGCAGAGCTGAGTTCAATTCCTGGGTATCCTTGTTGACTTTCTGTCTCGTTGATCTGTCTAATGTCGACAGTGGGGTGTTAAAGTCTCCCATTATTAATGTGTGGGAGTCTAAGTCTCTTTGTAGGTCACTCAGGACTTGCTTTATGAATCTGGGTGTTCCTGTATTGGGTGCATATATATTTGGGATAGTTAGCTCTTCTTGTTGAATTGATCCCTTTACCATTATGTAATGGCCTTCTTTGTCTCTTTTGATCTTTGTTGGTTTAAAGTCTGTTTTATCAGAGACTAGGATTGCAACCCCTGCCTTTTTTTGTTTTCCATTTCCTTGGTAGATCTTCCTCCATCCCTTTATTTTGAGCCTGTGTGTGTCTCTGCATGTGAGATGGGTTTCCTGAATACAGCACACTGATGGGTCTTGACTCTTTATCCAATTTGCCAGTCTGTGTCTTTTAATTGGAGCATTTAGTCCATTTACATGTAAAGTTAATATTGTTATGTGTGAATTTGATCCTGTCATTATGATGTTAGCTGGTTATTTTGCTCGTTAGTTGATGCAGTTTCTTCCTAGCCTCGATGGTCTTTACATTTTGGCATGATTTTGCAGCAGCTGGTACAGGTTGTTCCTTTCCATGTTTAGTGCTTCCTTCAGGAGCTCTGTTAGGGCAGGCCTGGTGGTGACAAAATCTCTCAGCATTTGCTTGTCTGTAAAGTATTTATTTCTCCTTCACGTATGAAGCTTAGTTTGGCTGGATATGAAATTCTGGGTTGAAAATTCTTTTCTTTAAGAATGTTGAATATTGGCCCCCACTCTCTTCTGGCTTGTAGAGTTTCTGCTGAGAGATCTGCTGTTAGTCTGATGGGCTTCCCTTTGAGGGTAACCTGACCTTTCTCTCTGGCTGCCCTTAACATTTTTTCCTTCATTTCAACTTTGGTGAATCTGACAATTATGTGTCTTGGAGTTGCTCTTCTCAAGGAGTATCTTTGTGGCATTCTCTGTATTTCCTGAATCTGAATGTTGGCCTGCCTTGCTAGATTGGGGAAGTTCTCCTGGATAATATCCTGCAGAGTGTTTTCCAACTTGGTTCCATTCTCCCTGTCACTTTCAGGTACACCAATCACACGTAGATTTCGTCTTTTCACATAGTCCTATATTTCTTGGAGGCTTTGCTCGTTTCTTTGTATTCTTTTTTCTCTATACTTCCCTTCTCGCTTCATGTCATTCATTTCATCTTCCATTGCTGATACCCTTTCTTTCAGTTGATCGCATCGGCTCCTGAGGCTTCTGCATTCTTCACGTAGTTCTCGAGCCTTGGTTTTCAGCTCCATCAGCTCCTTTAAGCACTTCTCTGTATTGGTTATTCTAGTTATACATTCTTCTAAACTTTTTTCAAAGTTTTCAACTTCTTTGCCTTTGGTTTGAATGTCCTCCAGTAGCTCAGAGTAATTTGATCATCTGAAGCCTTCGTCTCTCAGCTCATCAAAGTCATTCTCTGTCCAGCTTTGTTCCATTGCTGGTGAGGAACTGCGTTCCTTTGGAGGAGGAGAGGACCTCTGCTTTTTAGAGTTTCCAGTTTTTCTGCTCTGTTTTTTCCCCATCTTTGTGGTTTTATCTACTTTTGGTCTTTGATGATGGTGATGTACAGTTGGGTTTTTGGTGTGGATGTCCTTTCTGTTTGTTAGTTTTCCTTCTAACAGACAGGACCCTCAGCTGCAGGTCTGTTGGAGTACCCGGCCATGTGAGGTGTCAGTCTGCCCCTGCTAGGGGGTGCCTCCCAGTTAGGCTGCTCAGGGGGTCAGCGGTCAGGGACCCACTTGAGGAGGCAGTCTGCCCGTTCTCAGATCTCCAGCTGCATGCTGGGAGAACCACTGCTCTCTTCAAAGCTGTCAGACAGGGACACTTAAGTCTGCAGAGGTTACTGCTGTCTTTTTGTTTGTCTGTGCCCTGCCCCCAGAGGTGGAGCCTACAGAGGCAGGCAGGCCTCCTTGAGCTGTGGTGGGCTCCACCCAGTTTGAGCTTCCTGGCTGCTTTGTTTACCCAAGCAAGCCTGGGCAATGGCGGGCGCCCCTCCCCCAGCCTGGCTGCCACCTTGCAGTTTGATCTCAGACTGCTGTGCTAGCAATCAGCGAGACTCTGTGGGCGTAGGACCCTCCGAGCCAGGTGCGGGGTATAATCTCGTGGTGCGCCATTTTTTAAGCCTGTCGGAAAAGCGCAGTATTCAGGTGGGAGTGACCCGATCTTCCAGGTGCCATCTGTCACCCCTTTCTTTGACTAGGAAAGGGAACTCCCTGACCCCCTGCGCTTCCCGAGTGAGGCAATGCCTCGCCCTGCTTCGGCTCGCGCCTGGTACACGCACCCACTGACCCGCGCCCACTGTCTGGCACTCCCTAGTGAGATGAACCCAGTACCTCAGACGGAAATGCAGAAATCACCCGTCTTCTGCGTCGCTCACGCTGGGAGCTGTAGACCGGAGCTGTTCCTATTCGGCCGTCTTCTTCACTTACTTTTTCAATCCTTTGTTTCTTTATCAAATTATAGCTTCTTAGCATCAGAAAATTTTTGCCTGAAACAGTGACATCTTTTTTAGAAATGGAGCTCTGAGTTCGATCTAAGTCTTAAAGTAATAAGGTTCACACATCAATGCAGAAATCACCTGTCTTCTGCGTCGCTCACGCTGGGAGCTGTAGACCGGAGCTGTTCCTATTCGGCCATCTTGGCTCCTCTCCAGATTTGGAATATTTTCAAGGAAGCCTCCACCAGAGGTTTTAATTTTCAGTTAGAGTAGACAAACAATCTTTCAAATGAATTAATTAATTATAAATTAATTGTTAGGCCTCACTCTAAATCAATGGCACGTATACTACCACTGAAAGAATGAGGTGCTCTTAGAGAGGCTAGTGGTTTGAGAAATGTTTTTCATTGTCTTGGAAAATAATTAAATCCACATTTCAGTGTTAATACAATCACTAATGAAAGAATCTTGTACTCACAGAGCAAGAAGGGACTTTAGAACTCATGTGTTTAGCCCTGTCCAATTAGGGTAAAAAATGAAGCCCAAAGAAATGACCTTGACTTACCTGGATCTAGAGGCAGTTACTGGTCAAATTAGGTCTGCCAAAAACTTGCTTAGAAATAGACTTATGTCATAATTAAGTATCAAAATTTGTATTTTAAATATTTTTTTCTTTGGCAAGTATAATTTTCCTCTAAGATATTTTAAATTTATCTCTACATATTATTCAACAGCATTTTTATATATTGAATGTGTTTTCTTCTAACAGTAACAGAATTTATTTTTACAAATGTAATTATACATTTACTTATTTCCAAACTAATTATAAAAGTTATTAAAGGATTTCCAAAATATATGAGTTTAAGAAAAGAAAGAGTAGTTACCTGTAATGACCAAACCCTGAGGCAGATGTTAAGATACTCGTCTGTCCTTTCAGTCTATTTTTACTAAGAACGTACACATTATGTTATTTTTGTAAACTTATGCAATGGTATTATACATATTTTTCATTAATATATGCATTCTACTTTATCTTTGGTGTATTTTATTATATGACTAATTATTAATCTATATCATTGTCAGTTGCTATTTGTATGTTAACTTAAACCAGTGCCTTATTGTTGATATTTTAGTTGAGTTCAGATTTTCTACCACAAAGCAATGAAAACATTCACAGCAAAATCTTTGGAGACTGTCTTAATTATTTATCTTATTAATTCATTTCAGTGTTTTTCATTTAATAACTAAAATACCAATTCACTATGATTTAGTTTCATTCCACTGTTTTTATGAATGAATGACATATTTTTCATTCCACAGTTTTTATGAATCAACAGTATATTTTTCTCCCAAATTTGTATGTTGAAATCCTAACCCCCAATATGATAGTATTAGGAAGTAGGGTCTTTCGGAGCTAAATCACAGTTTATGATGCTGAAGCCCTCACAATGCGATTAAAGACCTCATGAAAGAAACCCCAGATTGTTTTTTAGCCCTGTTTCTGCCACGTGAGAATGCAAGAAGTCAGCAGTCTACAACCTGGCAGGAGGTCGTCTCAAGAACCTGACCATGCTGTTACCCTAGTCTCAGACATAGCCTCCAGTGCTGTGAGAAATAAATTTCTATTGTTTATAAGCCTCCCAGTATATGGTACTTTGTCATAGCTGTTCAGACTAAGGCAGCCATCATTATTATTTAACTCGGTAAAACATTTTTCCTGAAAGATGCATGTCTTTATTTTTCTACCTACTTAATTTTTTCACTTTTACTTCCAAAGCATTTGCTTTGAGTAAGATAACAAAGTTAAATATATCAGTAAAATATGAAAATAAATTATTTCACAATGATACACTGAACTTCTATGCTTTCAAAAGTGTTATTGTACAAAGAACTCTGTCACAATCCTATTTAAAATGAGAATGGAATAAGCTATCAAACAAGTTACTCTAATTAGGTAATAATTTCTGTAATGTCAGTATCCTAAAAAAGATGAAGTTATTTTATTTTGGCTAAGCATTACCCCGGGATTCATCTTGTATGAGGGTAGCTAGGAGAGGCTAACTCACTGTTCATGTTTATCATGTATACCGTACCTAGAGAAAAACAAACAGTTTTCCTTCCCAGATAATAAAATTCTATTAAAGAATTTAATTCTCAAGCAGCGTTTAAAAAGAAATGACTGTGGGAATATTCACATTCTTATAAACAATTTCCATGTTCACTAGGAGGGGCCCTCTCCTTGTAATCCTAATATCAAGAGTCTCACAGGACTCATTTGTACTGTTCATAACTGTGCGTTCTGTGGGGTGTTTTTAGCTCATGCTTTACAAACAAATGGGCATTTTCATTTGTTTCTAATGACTTTGGTTTATACAAAGAGATCTTAAACTGTCCCTAGAGCAATCATTTTGCTGAAATGTTATTAGAACATCTTTACAAATTTAGCAACAAAAGGGGGTTTCATTAACAATGGAAGTCATTGGGAACTGAAGGCCCTTGGCATATCCGGTGCTTACCAATCTTGTTTCATTTATAGGCGTGAGTAAAAATGATCTTGTGAACTTTACATTGATTCTTCATCTGCTGCATGGATAAAAAACATGAGGAGTTGATGGGGTGAGAAGAGGTGCTATTTGTTCTCTTCTAAGGAGTCATTTAAACCTATGCAATTGTACTTCTTAGCAACTGCTAATAGGGCTATTTCTTCCCTGATATTTTGAGGATTTGTAGCTGAGACTGAGGACTATTTTTCAATGGACCATCAACATGCTTTAAATTGTATATGTAAATATATGTGTGTTTCATTTTCATAGTAATGAAATTTCATCAAATTTGATATCTCTGCTATGTGACGAACAGCCATTGAGAAGACTGAAACTTGACCAGCAGTTTTTTGTAAAGCACATTCAAAGTATGCAGTCTTTCTCTTGATTTGAGGCTACAGATACAAATATAGAACCTGCCCTTGTTCTAGGCAGCTTTGCCTTCAGAGACCTTCTTTGCCCTGTATTTGTGTTAGATTCCTTCAGGGTGGTCTATCTGTTATTTTATCCATTTGTGTTAGATTCCTTCAGGGTGGATTGTCTGTCATTTTATCCAACATTTTATTGTTGAGTGTCCTTTCAGAATCTCTTCTTCTTGCTCTGCATATGACCAGCTTGCCATACAGTAGCTCCTTAAGTATACTGCTACTTTATGTCCTTTTAACTCACCCAGAGGCTGTGTTTTAACAAGTATCACTTCAATGCTGGTGAACAGAATGAATACTTATTGTCAGAAACCCAGTCTTTCCAACATCAAACATTTATCAAAGATGACTGATTAAACTGTGGATTTTTAAAAAAAGTAATTAAAAAAAAGTTACAGGTAACATTTGTGTACAGTTCAACTCTCAGAAGATTATATGCTGGATGCCTTGGTATTACTCTGCGGCTCACTGGTTAGGCCCAGGTCATGGCAATGATACCCTCTTGAAGGGTATACAATTTTTGGTGTGGTGTCAGCAAGATGGTAGAGCAGGAAGCACTAGATTCTTCTTCCTTTGACAAACACAATGATTCAGCAACAATTTATGGGCAAATTCCCTTTGTGAGAAATCCAGAAACTAATTGAAATGTTCCTGTATCATTAGTGAGTGTAAAACCACTCATCAAAGCTAGTAGAGAGATTCAGGACACACACTTATCAGAATCTCTACTCCCCAGCACATAGTCAAATGATGAGAAAGAGAATTCCTCCTCCCGGCTTCTCCCAGGGGAGAAATGAGGTAGGTTCATGCATCGAGTGTCTTACCATTTTCAAGGGTATCCCCAGAAGACTGGCTTCTGTCTTGCCTGCCTTGGAACTCTAAAAAGTCTAGCACAATCTAGCCGTGTGAGGGAGAATGGAGATGGTGGCTTGAGCAAGAGATGCCATATTTTTTTTCCCTTGGTCAGCACAGAGTGATGGGAAAAAAAAAATCCCAATTCTTGACAGCCTCTTAGGGAGAGATTTGATCCATGCTTCCAGTGCTTCAACGTTTCTGGTGCTGCCCAAAGAATGAGCATTTGCTTTACTAGTCTTGGAGCTCTGACAGATCTGCCATAGTCTAGCTAGCTGGAGGAAGACAGAGATAGGAGTTTGGACTAATAAGTGTCATAGATCTTTTCTACTGCTCAGCACAGAGCAAATAGAGGGAAAATCCCAGCTCTTGGTTTCCCCATGGGGAGGGAAAGAGTTGATCTGTGCATCTACTGCTCAAACTTCTCTGGGGCACCCCAAAGAATTAACATTCTACTTCTCAGTCTTGGCATTCTGATAGGCCTGGTGCAGGCTAGCCACTGAGGGGAGAACAGAAGCAGTGGCTTGGACTGTTAAGACACTGCAGCTTCTCCCCAGCTCAGCACAGAGCAAGCAGACAAAACCACAGCTACCTGCTTCTCCCTGGGAATAAAGACAGTTAGTAGAGGTTCCCAGAATCTCTAGCCAGGCTATTGGGTGAGTATCTTCTTCTGTACAAGGCCAGTTTGTGAATTTGGAGAATTGATTAATGTGTAGACATGAACTGATAGTCAGAAAAAAAATAAAAATCTAGGACAGATGTCCCAAACAAAGGAACAAGATAAATCTTCAAAAGTTGACCATAATGAAACATATGATTTACCTGACAGATACTTCAAAATAACTATCATAAAGAAGATCACTAAAGTCAAGAGTACAGTGCATTAAAAAATGATAATTTAAACAAGGAGATATAAAACATTTAAAAGTACTAAACAGGTGATGAAGCTGAACAACACAATAATGTAACTGAAAAATTTACTATTAATAGAAGGGTTAAACAGCAGATCAGATTCGTGAAGATGGATTGATCAGCAACCTTAAAGACAAGTATTTAAAAATTTACTTAAAAGAGCAAAAATGTAAAATAATGAAAAGAAGTGAAGAAAGCTTAAGGGACTTTTGGGATACCAGCAAATGGACCAATATATACATCATGTAAGTCCAAGAAGCAGAAAATAAAGAGAAAGGACTAGACAGCTCTTTCAAAGATATAATGGCTGAAAACTTCACAAATCTAGAGAAGGAAATGGACATTCAGAAGCAAAAAGCCCAAACACCCCAAATAAAGTGACCTTAAGGAAATGTACATCAAGACACATTATAATTAAATTGGCAAAAGTAAAAAAGAGAATTTTGAAAGCAGCAAAAGGAAAGTGACTTGGCACCTGCTAAGGAACACTTACAGAAATATCAAAAGATTTTTCAGCAGAAATCTTGCAAGCTAGAAGGAAGTGAGATGATATATTCAAAATGCTGAAGGGAAAAAGAAAATTGTCAACCAAGAAAACTATACAAGCAATAATGTCATTTACAAATAAAAGAAAAATAATGACTTTCTCGGACAAATAAAAGCCAAGTGAGGTCATCACCAGCAGACTTGCCTTGAAAGAAATGCTAAAGGAAATTCTTCAAGTTGAAATAAAAGGATGCTAAACAGCAACAAAGTAGCATAAGAAAGTATGAAACTCATTGATAAAAATCAACATATATATAAATACAAATACTTTATTACTGTAATGGTGGTGGGTAAATAATTTTTAATTCTAGTATAAAATTTAAATGACAAAAGTATTAAAATGAGTATGACTAAAATATATTAAAAGGTACACAATATGAATAGGTACAAATTGTGAAAACAATAACATTGTGAGGACAGGAGTTAAATTGTGGAGTTTTTGTGTACATTTAAGCTTAAGTTGTTATCAGCTTAAAATAGACTGTTATAAGATATGTATACATCAAGGTAAGCACACTAATAAAGCCCTAGAAGTTACATAAAAGAGAGGGAAAAACAAATCACAGCATATCAATATAAAAACTCAAAAAAAGGAAGATGGCAAGAGAGAAAAAAGACAGGAAAAAAATGAGACCAATAGAAAACAATTTTGTTAAAATGGCAAAAATAAATTCTTCCCTATCAATATTACCTTGGATATAAATGGATTAAACTTCCCAATCAAAAAAAAGTGGCTGAATGGATTAACAAAGCAAGACCTACATGCACAGTGTCAGTAAGAGTCTCAGTTTAAGGACACATATAGGCTGAGAGTGAAGGGATGGAAAAAGATACTCTGTGCAAATGGAAAAGCAGAAGAAAGCAGGTGTAGCTATGTTTATATGAGACAAAACAGACTTTAAGTCAAAAACCATCACAAAAACAAAGAAGGGCACTATATTATAATAAAAGTGTCAAACCACTGGAAAGATATAACAAATTATAAACATATATGCATTCAACATTAGAGCACCTAAATATATAAAGCCAATATTGACAGAACTGAAGGGAGAAATAAAAAACATTAAAAATAGCAGTATTCAACTTTTAATAATAAATAAAATATCCAGACAGAAGATCAATAAGGAAAGAGAGGGCTTACAACACTATAAACCAAATGGACTTAACAGACATACACAGAATATCCTACCGTCCGGCAACAGAATATACATTCTTCTCAAGCACACATATCACTTTCTCCAAGTTGGATTACATGTTAGGTCATAAAACAAGTCTTAACAAATTTAAGAAGATTGAAATTATACCACATACTTTTCCTAAACAAAATGAAGTGAAACTACAAATCAATAGCAAAAAGAAAATGGAAAAGTTTACAAATATGTGGATTAAGCAAGATACTCTTGAACAACAATTGAGTCAAGAAGAAGTCCAAAAGGAAAGTAAAAACTACATCAAGACAAAAATGAAAGCACAATGAATGCACATCATACTGAAACTTATGGGATACAGTAAAAGCAGTACTAAGAGGGAAGTTTATTGTGATAAATACCTATATTTATAATGACCTGAAACTACCTTTACACCTCAAGGAGATAGAAAATGAAGAACAAACTATCCACATAGTTAGCAAAAGGGAGGAAATAACAAAGATAAGAACAAAAAAAAAATGGAAAATAGAAAAACAATAGAATAAATCAGACAAGATAAAACTGATAAATCTTAAACTAGATTAATTAATGAAAAAGAGAGAAGACTCAAATAAAAAGAGAAATGAAGGAGTAGATATTACAACTGATGCCACAGACATAAAGAGGATCAAAAGAAACTACTATGAACAATTATATGCCAACAAATGAAATAACAGAAAAATGGACATGCTCCTACAAAATATAGCTTATCAAGACTAACCAATGAAGAATTGGCAAGTCTGTACAGATCTATAACTGGGATGGAGATTGAATTAGTAATCAAAAACCTCTCTACAAAGAAAAACCTAGGACTAGATGACTTCACTGAAAGGTGAATTCTACCAAACATTTAAAGAATCCTGCAATCCTTCTGAAACTTTCAAAAAAATTGATGAGGAACACTTCCAAACTTATGTTACCAGCATCACCCTGGTAGCAAAGCCAGGTGAAGACATCACAAGAAATGAAAACTACAGGTAAATACCCCTATGCAGAAATCCTCTACAGAATACTAGCAGCCTGAAACCAATATTACATTAAGGGATAATACACCATGACCAGCTGATATTTATCTCTGAGATGCGAGGATGCTTCCACATACAAAAATCAATTAATGTTATATACCACCTTATTAGAATAAACGATAAAAATCACATGATCATCTTAATAAATACAAAGCACTGACAAAATTTAACATCCTTTCATGATAAAAAAAAAAATTCTCAACAAATAAGGAATAAAAGGGAAGTGCCTCAACATAATTAAGGCCATATATGAAAAGCCTGCAATTAACATTATACTCAATGGTGAAAAATTGAAAGCTTTTCCTCTACAACCAAGAACAAAATCAGAATACCTCCTTTAACCACTTGTATTAAACATAGTACTGGAAACCTTAGGCAGAGAAAATAGGGATGAAAAAGAAATAAACGGCATCCTAATTGAAAAGGGAGAAGTAAAATTGTCCCTGTTTGTACATGACATGATCTCATATGTTGAAATCCCTAAAGTCTCCACCAAAAACCATTAGAACTAATAAACAAATTCAGTATATTTTCAGGATATAAAATCAACACACAAAAATCAGTAGTGTTTCTGTACACTAACAATAAACTATCTGAAAAGTAACTCAGGAAAGCAATCTCACAACAGCACCAAAAATAATAAAATAGGCTGGGCATGGCGGCTCATGCCTGTAATCTCAACACTTTGGGAGGCCAAGGTGGGAGGATCACTTGAGGCCAAGAGTTTGAGACCAACCTGGGAAACATAGAGAGACCCCATCTCTATGAAAAAAAAATACAAAAATAAACTTTCAAAAGAATAAAATACTTAGAAATAAACTGAACTAAGGAAATGAAAAATGTATGTACTAAAATCCATAAAACATTGATGAAAGAAAATAAAGAAGACACAAATGGAAAGCCATCTGATGTTCATGGATTGGAAGAATTAATATTTTAAAATTGCAATACTATCCAAAGCAATCTACAGATTCAATGCAATTTCTATCAAAATTCCAATGACACTTAAAAAAAAAACAATTCTACAATTCATATGGAACCACAAAAGACTACTTTAAATGCCAAACCTATTTTGAGAAAGGAGAACAATGCTAGAGGAATCACACTTGCTAATTTTAAAATATATTACAAAGCTACAGTGGTCAAAATAATATGGTACTATAATAAAGACCAACATATACACCAATTAAACAGAATATAAAGCCAAAAATAAATTCACAAATATATGCCCAACTGTTCTTCAACAATGGTGACAAATACACAAAAAGATAAAAAAAAAAGATAGTTTTTTCAACAAATTGTGCTGGGAAAACTGGATATCCACATGCAAAAGAAATAATGAAATTGGACCTTTGTTTTATATACCGTACACAAAAATCAATTCAAAATGAATTAAAGAGTTAAATGGGGCCCCAAACTGTAAACTTCTTAAAGAAATCATAGGGGAAAACTTCATGACATTGGTCTTGGCAATGATTTCATGGATATGACATCAAAAGCATAGGCAACATAAAAATAAATTGTGGGACTGCATCAAACTAAAAAGCTTCTGCACAGCAAAGGTAACAATCAACAAAAGTAAAAAGGCAACCCACAGAATGGGAGAAAATATTTGCAAACCATATATCTGAATAAGGGTTTATCTCCAAAATATATAAGACACTCCAACTCAATAGGAAAACAATATTAATCCAATTACAAAAAGGGGTAAGGATTTGAAAAGACTTTTCTCACCAGATGACATAGAGGTGGCCAACAGGTATATGAAAAAAAGTCACTAATCACCAGAAAAATGCAAATGAAAATCACAATGAAATATCACCTCACACTCAGGATAGCTATTATCAAAAAAAACAAAACACAGCAAATGTTGTCAAGGTTGTGGAGAAATCAATATCCTTCCATACTGCTTATGCGAATGCAAAATAGTGCAGCTGCTCTGGTAAACAGTATGGAATGTTCTCAAAAAACTAAAAATAGAACTACAATATAATCCAGCATCCCATTTGTAGATATTTATCTAAAAGAATTGAAATCAAAATATCAAAAACATATTAGCATTCCCAAGTTTATTGCAGCACTAGTCACATTAGCCATGATGTGGAAACAATCTAAATGTTCATCAACAGATGGATGGATAAAGGAAACGTAGTGTACACATACAATGAAATACTATTCAGCCTTTACAAAGCAGGACATTTTTCAATATTTACAATATTTATGAACCTGGAGGACTTTATGCTCAGTGAAAGAGCCAGTCACAGAAAGAGAGTTATGATTCCACTTATATGAGATATTTTAAAAAGTGAAGCTTATGAAATTAAAGAGTGGAATGATGGTTGCCAGGGTCTGGGTACTTTTTACTGGTAACTGTCATATATGGCACCAGTATAGTATGTGGCACTCAAGTGCCTTCCGGGCAACATAGTTTAGTATATTCTGTTACTTTTTTGTTCTATATTTCTACATGCCTTTTCTTCTTGAACATTGATATTGGAGATTGGTTCTATAGGCGATACGAAAAACCTGACTTAAGGGGCTCTATCCCTATATTCTCTCTAGTATATTAATTGCTTAATAAATACATCTTAGAAAGTAAACTTACTATAGTATCATGCTTAATATTAAGGAAATGTACATTGATTGATGGGTTAGTGATTTCAATAGATATTTTATTGTTTTTTTTCTTGCAAGTTTTTATTCACTCTTTTGGCAAAAGTAGGGCAATAATGCACTGTTGTGCTCTGTAGCCTATAATATACTGAGGAAAAGACCCACTCTGTTTTATAGCTGTTGATTTAAGTTATTAAAGATGGAGGCATCTCTGTAATCTTAACCAGAACTGAGCACATCCTTCAAAATGTGGTGGCAATGCCTTTAGTGATTTCAGGGATGCCCTGTGTCAAGCTGGTCATAAACACAGCAGAGAGAACATGTCACCAATAATTGAGAAGGCTTTTGTTGGTACTTTCCACAGGGCTTCCAGTGCTGAGATGGAAAACAAGAGAAAGATGTGAAGCTCTTTAATGGTTTATTCTATGTCTGTGTTTCCTTTGTTTCATTAAAAACAAATCAAACAAAATGTTTTCTAATGCCACAAGGAAAAAGGGCTTCAGTTAACAAAATTAAAGTAACATTTCTCCAAACACTTTATTTGCTGAAAAAGACAGAATAAGTTTAGCCTTTTCTGGGAACATTAATTTTGTATGATACTTTCTTAGAATTCTACACACTTGGTATAGTGCCACATATTCTGATTGTAGCCCTTCTTAGCTGCTTAACAAAATGAGATTCAGATCATCTTACTGGTAGTTATTCACACAATTCTTCCTGTTTTCCAAATACTCCTTTAATCATAGCAGTGTTTTAATCATCATGGTCCTAAATCTTTAGAAGGCATTGTTTGCTTTTGCTATCCAGAGAAAGCAGTATATTACTGCCACATTCAAATTATTAATGAGAAATTTGATAATAGATTAGTGAATGTTGAAAAAAAGCAAAATTAAATTTTGAAACTTAAAAAAAAAGTATTGGAGCATTTTTCAGAGAAGCATATTAAAAAGTCAGTAAATGTAGGGTACATACCAAAACTTAAAGAAATAATATTTAGTAAGAAAAATCACTAAGGCAAAGTAGGGATGAAAATTTTCAACTTATGAATAGCCAAGTCTAATTAAATTTACTCTTTCCCACTATAATATTGCATTTTGGATCAAAGTCAAATTTTAGTATATTTTAAGTTATTTTATAAACATAGGAAAAAATAACTTTCTACTTATGTTTTGGTATCTGTTTATTACCTATATTTATAATCTTCTCGGTCTCCAAAATTTGGAGAGTTGCTTGAGAAAATTACTTATAGAGAAAGTTATCTAAGAATTTAAGAGACAATGTTTCCGTTCTATCCAAATTAATTAGTGTCCTCAACTGGTACTTTCTTGACATTCTTGGGTCTACCAATTATAAGAGCAAAATCTTTGTGTAATAGCCATATTAAAGTTGGTGAAAAGAAAAGGGCCTTATTTTCATGGGTTTGTGAAGCCTTTATGTTACTATTTTTGTTTAAGTATAGTCAAGAGTGGAAATAATAATTATGTTCAAAACTACCTTTGAATAAAAGACATTATTTTATTCATCCAGTAGTATAGTCAAGAGTGGAAATAATAATTATGTTCAAAACTACCTTTGAATAAAAGACATTATTTTATTCATCCAGTGAGAAATATTTTTAAAATATTATTACTATGTAGTATTCTGTTTCAGGTAAAATCTAATTAGCAAAATAATCTTTTAAAAAACTGACTGTAGTAAATAAAGCAAAACCTGTCTTTATTTTCAGTACTGTTAAGCTTTTAATTAATAGAAAACCACCATGGGTTGCTTCTTTAGAATACCACTAAATGTTAGAGACATCGTATACTGTACAGGAGTGTCACTACTGGATGAGGATGTCTGGGAATTCATATGGATGAAATTCCATTCCACCACAGCAGTTTCTGAGAAGAAAATATTATTGGAAGCCTTAACTTGCAGTGATGACAGGAATTTATTAAACAGGTAGGCCGACTGATTTTCTAAATGTGTTTCTCTAATGAAAGTATTCTCTGTTAATCAAATTGCTCTGAAGTTGCTTTTATTTACTTGAATATATGCTAGTTATTTTAAAATATATCTTCCTAAACATGAGGAAAACTGCCATGTTAATGACTAAAGCTACTTGATTTCAGAGGTTATATCTTTTTATGAGTAATTATTTTATATAATTTATATATGTTTAAGAAGATATTTTATTATAAAAGTGTTTAATATAAAGAATTTAAAAGGAGAATTTGAATCATCAAAACAGAATTGTGATATATCCTTTCACAAGATTTTTTTAGAGTTTAATGTTTTTAATTAAAATACTATGAGTTTGATCCTCTTTTATAAACAGAAATGTGTTCTATTTATAAGTTTGCATTATTAAAGATTGCACTAGACTATTCTTTTGAAGAATATGACAAACTAGGTCCTATAATTTTAGTAAGATTATAAAAATGTTTAAGTTATTGGACTAAAAATTTTTACAAAATTCTATCTTTGAAGGCTTCTAAATCTGTCACTGAATTCTGAGGTGGTGCTGGATCAAGATGCAATTGATGTCATAATCCATGTAGCTCGAAATCCACATGGTCGAGACCTTGCCTGGAAGTTTTTCAGGGATAAATGGAAGATATTAAATACCAGGTAGAAATTAGAATTCTTACTTGAATGAGTAAAGTAAAGCCGACATAGGAGGAATAAAGGCCCAAGTTTTGTGTTAAAGCTAAGATCCATGCAATAGGTTTAGATTTTAAAATATTCAACCAAGATAAATGTTGCCACTCCCGTGGAACTCCAAATTATTTTTAAAATTCTATAATTCATTTATTAAAATTGATGAATTAATTATATGTGCAAACATTTGGAGTATAAAAGGCTTAGCTGAGCAACTTTCCTGGAAAATCTATCAGACTGTCCAAAGTTGAAGACACTGTATCATAAAACCCCTGTATCTTGAATATGTTATAGAAATGATTTATAAATACAGTGGTATTATAAAAATAAAACATTAATTACTTCCGTATAATTGTTTTAAATTTTCTTTAAATAAATATAAATATCTTAAAATACCTGAATAAAACCATGATATAGAGAAGGAATATTAATCATTTGAATCATTGTATAATTCCAGTTGCAGTAAAATTTACTCCCAGGACATCTTGTTTCATGGTGAGAATTCTTTAGCCTCAATTTTATAAGATATTTCATTATGCATTTAAATATATTATAATACACACTAGTTTATTACTCTGATAATCTCTATGGCCTATTAAAATTCAATTTATTATAAAGCGTGTAAATGCTGCTTGTTTTTCTTTAACTTAAATGTTCCCAGACAGTAAGCAGACTTACTGTTCTGTCTCTGAAAAGCTAGTGTGTAAACTTTATTATTTTTAAGCATACCTTCATCAGTTGCCCTGGTATAATGAGTTCAATTAGAATGGCTGTGTCATATTAAAACACTCTATCCATAGGTATTTCATTGACAGAAAACACTGATATTTCTATAAGACACATTGACTTTTTTAATATTTTCAGCTCAGATCTTATAATAGTTGGACGATTAAAGCTTGCTTTGCTTTTGTGCATATAATAGAGTGAATAGACACTTAAGGTAAAATTAATGTATACAAACATTTAACTTAAAAGAATATCAAACATCTACCAATACACAGTTTCTTTAGGGAGTGGTTTTGTAAATCAGTGTTCAGGGCAATGCAATTATAGGCATATATAGTTTATTGCCTACCAAAAAATGTTTGGTTCCTGATATGCTTATTTTGTCTCACTGAATCCATGATCTCCATCCTATCTAAAAATACGATGGTGTTTACATTGACAAATAGGAGCATAATCTTCACGGGCTCCTGCTCCTCTGTCGATTTTTTGAATGCTGGCATTCACGGAGCTCTTCTTCCTGTGAAGGTACTCTTCTTCCCACTCTGCAAGTTCTTCCTGATTTTAGATGCCTTCTACTCTCATGGTTTCAATTACTCCCAAATCTGTATCTCTAATTCAGACATTTGCCCTGCCTTTCTCCCTGTGGTGGTTAATTGGCCATCGAGGTTTCCTTTATGAGTGTGCCTGCAAAGCTAAATGGGTGATTTTTCTTTTATCCTCCTTTTCTCAGTAAATCTTGTAGCCATCCACCAATTGCTCAAGCCCAACATCTGGAAGTCTACATAGGCATCCCCTTTTCTCTTGCCATATATAACAATTAGACTCTAGGTTATATCAATTTAACATTTTCTAAAGTTTGTTGAATTATTCCTCTTTTTTTGTGACCACTTCCCCAGTGCAGGTTCTCATCTCTTCCCAGTACTCTTACAATAATAGCCTTCTGTCTCACTGCCTCTATAATTATATAAACACACTTTAGCCTCTTCCCTTCATCCCAAGAACCTTTCAGAAAAGCAAATGTGATATTTCCCTGCTATAAAACTTTCTATGTGAGATTTATAATTTAAGCCCCTTAATATGTCCTCTGCATATTTTGTCAGCGTCTTGTTCTTCAATCCTCAGGCTCACAATGTATCAGTGTATGGACTAATTTTTTTTGTTGATGTTGTTTTTTGTGTTTTGAGACAAGGTCTCACTCTGTCACCCAGGCTGGAGCACAGTGGCACAATCACAGCTCTTTGCAGCCTTGACCTCCTGAGCTCAGGTGAGCCTTCCACTTCAGTCTCCTGAGTAGCTGGGACTACAGACATACACCACCACACCCGGCTAATTTTTCTATTTTTTGTAGAGACAAGGTTTCCCCATGTTGCCCAGGCTGGTCTCCAACTCCTGAGCTCAAGCAATCCACCTGCCTTAGCTTCCCAAAAGTGCTGGGATCACAGGCGTGAGCCACCGCCTTGGCCTGTATGCACTGTTAATATCAAACTGCTTGTACTTGTCTGCACAAACCATGTCTTTTCACGTCTCTTCGTCTTTGTTTATGTTCATCTTCTGCCTAAAATTACTTTCTTTCCTGTTGCTCAGAACTACTCCATGGTCAATCTAGATGCCATTTTCTCTCAGAAGCCATTCCCAAGACCCTACAGATAAAGAAATCCTCTCTGAGCACTGTGTATAATTTTATCACCACCACATTTAGCCACAATACGTGGAAATATTATCTGATTACATGTCTAGCTCTTCAAGTGGATAGTATAATACCTTCAAGGAACAGACTGTACCTTATTATTTTCTTGTTATATCTTCACAGGACAATATAAGTAAAAACAACTAACACTTCTTTAGAAAAAGAATTGTTATTTGCCTGCATAATTGGACAATTTTGTACCCACATACTGATTGAAAATGATCACTTACATTATTATTGAATGCCTATTTGTTTGCTTTTACTTAGCTAACTTTTTTTCTGTGGAATAGTTCAATGTCAGAATTACAACAAATCTCAGTGGTCATTTAGTTCAACCTTCTCATTTTATAGATGAGAAAACTAAGTTCTACAGAAGCTAAATTAAATCTTAAATTAGATGCTTAAGATCCTACAAGTTAGTTAGGGAAGCAATAAAAAACCCCTTATAACAGTGTGTAGAGCCTTGTCTTTAAAAACCCAGAGTCTTATTTTTATTGTACTCACCTTAGTTCTAAAAGTATGATAACCTGTGATAGGTATCCTTAGCATAGAAGGGACAAATCAGTAAAATGAGTATTCTTTTCAACTCACTGACACAAGTTGTTCCTTGTCTTGGGTCAAAAGTCAAGTAATCGTGTTTGTAGTACAAGGATTAGGCAATCCAAATGAACAAGTAGATGTTTTACTTTAATGTACACATGAAAAAAGCTAATATTTTGGAGAACATTTTTGAGAATGCATTTTGCCTCAGTTTCTAAGAATGAAATATAAAAATGCATTTTTGAGAATGTATTTTGCATCAGTTTCTAAGAATGAAATAAGAAAATGCATTTTTGAGAATGCATTTTGCCTCAATTTCTAAGAATAAAATAATATGAAAATGCCAGTGTCAATTATGACTAATCATATCAAAGGATCTGACAGTGCCCAGGTTGATCCTGCAGCTCCTCTTGCCTTTTATGGAATCATTTTCCCTTCCAGTAAGCTAGGTTGCTTTGTAATTGAAAGTTTTAAAATATTTTGTTCTCAGGCCTTGGCTTGGAAATATACTGTTAATCCCTAAATCCAGTTTTAGAGGGCCCCTTTAAAAAATTTGCTACAACTCAGACTTCTCTGAAACACTGTGAACCATATTAGGTGGGACCTGATGATATCCCAAAGCCATAACTCTTTGTCCCTCCCTGACTCCCTAGAGAAATGGGCTTGAGTGCTCAGAGATCTGGCAGTCTCTGACAACACTGAGCAAATGGAACCCTTGAGAAAACTCTAAAAAATCTTTATAGTAATATTTTTTTAAATTATGACCTGCATTGACATTAAGACTCTTTTTTTCTTTTGAGGTATGGAGAAGCATTGTTTATGAATTCCAAACTCATCAGTGGTGTCACAGAATTTCTTAATACTGAAGGTGAACTCAAAGAGGTAAATATTTTAAGATGAAGTCTAATTATTTTCTTTTATAAACATTTGAAATTATGCATTTACTTCAGTCATTTCTTTCCAACAGATTCACATCCATTCCTTTTACTTACACACGCACACCACACACGCACACACACACACACGTTAAAGACTACTCAATTCATAATTTGCAAAGAGTATTTTTACATGTCAAACGTTGAAGGCCTGCAAGGAATGTTTGAATGTAGTAATTTTCAAACCTGGAGACCCACAATCCACTTCAGAGATCATTGATCCAATCAGCTATTCCTCAAATGATTCTATTAACCCACTGTAGGATTCACTAAATAACAAAACCATCCTGTCAATGACTCAGTATTTGTATAATGGACAAAGGTTGGTGTTGAGATATAGACCATGTGTCTCACTGCTTTGTGGTCAGCCTTAAACAGACAACGGACATACTGTACATAATAATATCGCTTTGTGCTATGTAGCCTCTTAAATGAAACAAATTCTTAAGCGTAGAAAGGAGCATATCTGGTAATATATATTGAGATTAATAAATTGCTTTAAAACTGCTTGGTACAATCACAAATGAATTTTATTAGTGAAAATAAACTTGATTTTTAAGGACTGGTGTCCAGGTTATGGAGTATCTAACATTTCCTTACTATGTTGTTTCTGGTTTATTACTCTGGAAATTTAAGCCAGCTAGTTTTATTTGTTTGTTTTGCCATTAAGTCACCTCACTAATATAGAGAGATGAGAAATGGGGAGAGGGTTAAGGAGGAAGGAAAAATAAGCAAAATATAGACTCTTTTAATTGATTACAATGGATCGCGCTTCAAACATTGATGGCCTTTTCTTGTGCTCCTGTTCTCCATTGTAAAATATAGCTGATATTTGACATTGAGAATGATGGTTTTCTCAGTTTTCACTGACAGAATGCCTAATGCTGTGCCCCACAGCTAATCACACTGAGCACCATTCCCTAGAAGCATCAACCCTGGCACCATCCTTAATATCTTCTAATATTGTCCAGTTTCCTATGATTATCCTGTGTGCACTAACTTGGTTTCTTTCACACCATGAGCTAAGCTAAGCTAAGTCTCTGATTGTAATGATTTGAAATTCAGTCTTTATCCCTGCTATGTGGGTTCCCAACCCTGAAGGATTAAATTTGAAAGCCCCAGAACATATTTTACTATTTTTTAAATAAAGGAAGCTAAATGGAAAGGACTGTTTTCATATCCATAAAAAACAGAAAGAAAGAACAAGTAAATTAATGATTACTTCCAATTTTCTCTGTATTTAAATGAAGTACTTTTAATTTCATGATTTCACATTCAATAATCTGGGAATTAAAGACTCATTTAGTCACAACCTGTGCAGCCATTGAAGCGAGCACAGAGCAAAATCTCTCCCTCTTCTCTTCTCTCCTGTTTGCTTCCTTCGTTCTCTGTGCTTCTCTCCTTCTCTTTTATCTCCTCTCCTCCCTACCTCTCTCTTATCCCTTCTCTAATTTCTCTTCTTCTTGCTTTCCTCTAACTCCATTTGCCTTTCATATTTTCCTGGACTTGGTATTACCCAGGCTATGAAAAGAAAATATTTTAGACATTTAATTGATTTTATCACATACTGACTGTTTTGTCTTACATATTTCACTGATTTATTAAATTTTTACACTTTATTTAATTGCCATTTTAGATGTTTCAAAGTGCTCCTATAATGAAGGGTATAATTTCAAAATTGAAACTAAATTATGGCTTTTATTTCATTATCTACAAAGCAGCTAACATCACAATGCAGCCTCTAAGTGGCATGAGGAATGAATCTCTTCACTGTGGAGTTATTTACTCTGGCTTTGCAGTTTAACAGATGCTGCCTGAGGCTTTTTAATACTTACATCATCTCTAAGATTGAGGAACATTATTGTCAGATGGGGTGGGGGTTTTGGTTTTTATGATGATAACCCCCCTTTCTTAAATAGAAAAGTCTGAGGAGAATTCACTTGCATTCTACCATAACCCATAAGCCTCATAAGCAGAAAGCCCAATGGGCTCCCTGTGCATATGACATATTCTTATTTCCAAGGGTTTATAGATCAAAAGGGAATCAGCATCTTTATGAATTCTGAAAACTCATTCCAGATTTTAATGATCCTCATCAGCTTTAGGTGGGTTCAGTAAAGACACTTACATTGTTCCATGGTTTTCTCCCAAAAACAGTATTCTAGTACCTGAAACTGGAGTTTCCTTTTAATTTTAATTGCATGGCTCTAGCAAATTGAACAATGTTTCTCCATAAGGCAATCTGTTATTTATTTAATTTTAAACTAATGGAGACGATCTTCTTGAACCTCAGAGACCCTTGCCATTTTTCCACATTAATGACTATTAACCAGTCCTTTCACGTGCCCATTTTTCTGCTTTTTAAACCTAACATACCTCACTGTTGTGGAGGAACATAGATCCTATGCATCAAAGGCATTACATTTACAGTTTTAATATTGAAGATATAAACTTTATAATAGGGCAATAGTTAATTCTATTCATTTACATAGTTAAGAGTATATTATGTTTTACAATCTACTCTAAAAATAATTTATCTTATGATGTTGATATCTAGGATACCCTGAAATAAGAGGAAATTTTAATGCTGAAATCTTTTTAATAGAAAAATTAACAAACATGCTTCAAAGTTTTATGCTAAGAAGATAGGGAGCACAAACAACATTGCCATTTTATTAAATGTTATTTTATAAAAGTGCCTAAAGTTGCAACATTTTAAAATAAAATCATATCATGGTATAGTTAGAAAACACAATTTAAAACAAAAACAAAAACAAAAACTAATGGTGTAGGGTCCAGCCCTACAGGACTTAGCAGGTATTCTCCCTGCTTGCGGAGACAAGAGACTGTAAGAAATAAAGACACAAGACAAAGAGATAAAGAGAAAACAGCTGGGACCCGGGGACCACTACCACCAAGATGAGGAGACCGGTAGTGGCCCCGAATGGCTGGGCGTGCTGATATTTATTGTATACAAGACAAGGGGGCAGGGTAAGGAGGGTAAGTCATCCAAGTGATTGATAAGGTCAAGCAAGTCACATGATCATGGGACAGGGGGCCCTTCCCTTTTAGGTAGCCAAAGCAGAGAGGGAAGGCAGCATATGTCAGCGTTTTCTTCTACGTACTTATAAGAAAGATCAAAGACTTTAAGACTTTCACTATTTCTTCTACCGCTATCTACTACGAACTTCAAAGAGAAACCAGGAGTACGGGAGGAACATGAAAGTGGACAAGGAGCATGAGCATTGAAGCACAGCACCACAGGGAGGGGTTTAGGCCTCTGGATGTCTGTGGGTAGGCCCGGATAATATCCAGCCTCCCACAAGAAGCTGGTGGAGCAGAGTGTTCCCTGACTCCTCCAAGGAAAGGAGACTCCCTTTTGCAGTCTGATAAGGAACGGGTGCCTTCCCTGGCACTGGCATTACCGCTTGACCAAGGAGCCCTCAAGCGGCCCTTATGTGGGCGTGACAGAGGGCTCACCTCTTGCCTTCTAGGTCACTTCTCACAATGTCCCTTCAGCACCTGACCCTATACTCGCCGGTTAGGTTATTCCTAGGTTGTGTTAGTAATGCAACAAAGAGTAATATTAAAAGCTAATGATTAATAATGTTTATACTAATGATTGATAATTGTCCATGATCATCTCTGTATCTAATTTGTATTATAACTATTCTTTATTCTAACTATTTTCTTTATTACACTGCTACAGTTTGTGCCTTCAGTCTCTTGCCTCGGCACCCGGGTAATTCTTCGCCCACAAATGGCAGCATAAATCCTACCAAAGAGTGGAAGAAATAAGCAAACTAGAATGCTAACTGCCTTTCTTTTACCCCAAGCCCTCTAAGGTGAGGCAGGGGTTTGTAAGGCACTGTGAGCGTGTACCAGGGCCAGTCAGAGGCAATTCCAACCACATGTTGGATATCAGAGCTATGGAGAATTATGGGGCATAAGATCAATTAATGGCAACTGTAGAAAGTAGGCCAGATGTGTTCTGATGAGTAAGTTCGTCTTAAGATACATATGAGGCACCTCAGACTCTCTGAGCCCACAAGGGGAGTATTTACTGCACTTAAATCATGATTTAAGAAGTGAATCTCTAGAGACCCACCAGTTCACATTTTCTGTTGAGAGTTCTTTTGCAGGATAATCCAACCTACTATCTCTCTGTCAATAAACGTTCATATTCAAACCCATAGTTTGCCTTTGAGGAGGACTTAAGAGTTTTACTTTATGTGTTTAGGCTGGCTTACCATCTCATAAGGAAGCCAAGAGCATGCTCCACAGAGTTAAAGTTGCTAAAGGGTCATTTATGACTCTCTGGTGTATTCAGTGACTGCCTAGGAAAAAAAGTAATAATTCAGAATATACTTTAAAAGGAGCATATGTAATTTTTTTCTGATTGACCTATAACATGTAAATAATGCCATTATAATATCATATTTTTACAATAAAATGAAATTCAAAACATAGATCAAAATGTATTACTTTTTGCTTTAAGGATACAGACTGGATGAGTCTGAACATAAATATATAAGTACAAATGTATTCTTGTGTTAATCAGATAAAGTTTAAAATTATGATTCAAGTACTTCCATTAGACTCTCCCTTTATATATATGTGTATATATATTTCTATCCCCATGGCACAATGCCTGCAACATTAATATTTATTAACTCCAATCCCTTTGCTTCTTCCTTTTTTCTTAATATATGTAATTTGGTCAAATGCCATATCAGTTTTAAGGACAACACCCATAAGTCTTTGTTATACATTGGCTATTTTACATGTTTGTTATGAAAGCACAGTGATTTAGAAATCTTCTAAAGGATGTACCTCTGAGATACAGTTATCCATTGCTAATGCTGCTGGGCAAAGGGCTTTGTAGGAAAGCAGAGTAAAAACTCTGAGAACCCATCAGTATCATGTAATCAAAGTAACACTTATAAATAAACTAAGCTATCCATGAACTAATTTCTAAATCAATTCAGAAAGTTATAACCGCATTTTAACTCCATCGTCGACTACCATTTCTGCCTGCCCCTGAGCCAATCTTGATACACTGCATTTCCCTCCTGGCATATCTTCCATGTGGCGCCCACCATGTGATGAATCACACCCCACACTAATTACACCACATAATGTTTCTGTGTTACAAGTTGATTTTTCACATTTGTCTATTAGCATCACAATTGTTAGTTCATTGCCAGCTTCTTAAGATATATCAAACAGAAAGGAAAAACTTCTGGTATTTAATCTTGAAGTAAAATCTTGGAGTATTTCCAGAGTATGTGAACTCTCCAAATAAAATTTTATGTCAAAAAATATGGCAAAACATTTAAGAATTATAACTTAAATGCTCAGATTCTCTAGCTAAATAAGACTATATCCCTCCTTTATTCTTTCAAAATCTAGTTACACAGGTGATTGTCATGTCATTAATCATACAATTTTCATAGCACCATTACTTTTTTTCCACTAGACAATACTTTGGTTATTCAATGACATCAAAGATAATGTCAAGCCCAATACCACTCATTTGGAGAAGATGAAAAATAATTTTCTCTCTGCAGACAAAATGTGAACTTTAATCCTTATATTCAGTGTTTAAGGCTACTTGGTGCATTGTATACACATTGAAGTTAGAACTAGTCCTTGCCACAATCCCATCAACTGATTTTGAAATGATCAATTAAATGTCTGTTTTAATATCTAATCATGAAACATGAAGCTGAATTTGGAGCTATTTAAGTTGTAATGTCCACTGTTTTTTTTCTGTTCCAAAATCAATTACATCACAACTAATTGACATAATCTGTCATATTTCATTCAGTTGCCAAGCTCACTCCACAGTACTAAATATATCTTCTATAGTGGTCGTGGCATTTTGTTTCAAATATATTCTGTTTTTTAATGTTTCAAATAGATTCTTGTTCATGTTTGTTGGACATGAGTTCTTTTTAAGACAGGCAGATTTACCATTTTAAAATTTCTTTTTCCAGCTCAAGAACTTCATGAAAAACTATGATGGGGTAGCTGCTGCTTCTTTCTCACGAGCTGTGGAAACTGTTGAAGCCAATGTGCGCTGGAAAATGCTTTACCAAGACGAGCTTTTCCAATGGTTAGGAAAAGCTCTAAGACACTAATATATGTATCTTATAAACAAACAATTCAACTCAGAAGTTTATGAGAAGACACGCTTTTTGTGGAATGAGGAAAATGTACTACATAGAAAATGGCCAGATTTTCAGTGTTAACGTGTGGGAGGAATTTTTTTTTAGTTTTTATTTTTTGGTTTCGGGGGATATTTTTTATTTGTTTCATTCATTCTGTTCTGTTTCTCTACTGGGTGTTCCTCTCTAAAGAAACTCTTGCAAGTGAAACTAGCCATGATTGCTTCAGCTGTACATTCCTTGCTGTACAGGACCAAATATGATAGTGATGCATGTCGATGTTACAGTCGATTTGGAAAAACATATTCAGAATATCTGTGCATGGATATATTGTCCTGCCTGTGTTCCAGCATGCTTATTTCAAACGTCCAGTGTTGTGTGTGAATATGTGTTACACCTAGGATGGGCATTATGCAAAAGCACAAAGATTATATATGACAATCAGTATTGCAATGAAAGAAAAACTAAAAACAGAAACGATATTCTCAATTTTGGGCAACGTGAGAGGTAAAATAGCCCTTGACATGATGAACATCACTTATTTCAGCACTTGGATTGTCTGGCAATGATTACTGTGTTGCTAACTCATTTTCTTTGAGTTAAAGCTGTGTATACATTTTAAAAGGCGTATAGATAGTGTATGCATATGTATATGTACATAGGGAAGCCCCATATGTATATAGTATGTTGTACACTGCACATGTACAAAGAATGTCTTCAGATCAAAGAAAATTTATCTCTTTTTATAAACTTAAGGACAGTTGCAAAAGGCTTCGAGGAATTTATCTCAACATTATTCTTTCTATGTCCTAACTAAATTTCTCAACTGTTATGAATTTTTCATCTACTTCTTGAACAGTGGTCTATTCTGCTACATGAAGATGAATACAAACAAAATTTTTGTATAAACTACTATTCCAGTTCTCCTGTGTCAGTCTTGCCTATAGATTTTGCCATCGTTTTCTGTCAAAGTTCCTTTTGCATGAAACAATTATGCAAACTTATAATTATTAGTGCTGAAAAAGAGTTTATTTTCCATCTTGTTTGTTTTCCTACCTTATGCTGAGTAGTCCAGAGAGTTAAAAAAATTCTCTGCATGTTGGTCTTTTAAGTCTGTTTTGCTCTAATCCTCCATTAAGCGAGCATACCTCAAGTGGGTCTATTAGCATTTAATGACCTTTTATGCCAGTTGTGCCATCCCTTAAGATGAAAAGTTCCTTTTCTTGTGTTAATGTACAAAGCTTTTCTTTTGGCACTGACAACTGTGTTCTACCTGGGAATTTTGAATAGCCATTTTCATGGCTGTGTGTTGTGTAACACAAATGTTTTTAAATGGTATTCTCACCCAGTAGGCCAGCTCTCCAAACGTTGCTTAGATGCTTCAAAATTAGCATATTTTTAAGTTTACCAGTATAAAATACCAATGCAACTACTCTACATAGCCAAATGTTTGTAAATCACATCTTATTTTCCTGAGGTTTTTCACTCCACCAAATCTTACAAATCATTGAAAGAAATATATTCTAACAGTACGCACTGAATAGTGAAAATAATTAGACATTTTAGGAACCAGAGCCATAGAATTATTTTAAATTAGTAGAAAAGAGGAGCTATTTCCGAATCTATAGAATAAAGTACCACCTAAAATTGAATTTTATCATATAAGCAAGTAATACCTATTAGTCATACCTAAATTTTTCAGCACTTCATTCAATTAAAATACATGAATTTTAAATACTTTACATGATGTGAATAGGCATGATAATACTTTTAGTATAAAATCTAAACTTTTTCCATTTATCAGAAATGATAAAATCCAGTTACTACATACCACGTTTATAAAATCCTTAATTAAATGAGTAACTTCTAAAATATAACAATAATAAATATCACACTGCAATGGAGGTCCCAAATATGTGGTCTGTCACCACTGAATTCATGTAATAGATAAGAAAAAAATTAGAGGTGGATGTCTTGTTTTGTGTCATGAATTACTAAAATCTCTTAGTAGTTGTGGTATATTTTTGAGTAAAATTACCGTTTCCAGATTTGAGTTTGAAGGGCTTTTATAGTTGTATTTTCCTCCTCACTGTTAATAATCATAATCCTTTTTCAGTATTTTAGTGGCCTTGAACAACTGGTTTATCTACAATCTCAAATCCTAAGTGTATAATTATGTGCAATGTTCAATACCTCATATAATACTTGCTCAACAGTATAGTGGTACCAATGGCATTAAGATGGTGTTTTTGTTCTACATATTTTTCAATAATTTATTCTTTCTAATGTTGAAATTATATCAGGCTTTACCGGTTTTTTTAGTTGTTTAAATAAGTAATATTTTCAAAAGAATAAAATAACCAATGATATCTCTTGGAATAATCTGTAAAACGTAGTTATAAAATTCTATTTTCTACTTAGAGTTTTTATCTTTTCTTTTTTGTCGGCTTTACAAATTATATGTATGCATGAAATAACTAACTGTTGAAAGTGTCCAACCTCCAGCCATAGCAATTTGCTGTGCCAATATGTGTACAAAAAAGTAGTTTCAATTAGAAAGGACAACATTATTTATCACATTGAGTATTAAACATTTCCAGGTAACTTGTAAATAAAAAGATTTCCCCATTTTTACACATTTTTTCTTAAAAATTTTCTATAATCTTTGAAGTTTCTAAAATACACAATCTCAACCTCTAAGACTAACATCTACAATACTAGGTCTATTCTTGAGTTTCAATAACATGTATTTTAGTTGGGTCATAAACTTGCATTATTTTATATTATCTCCAGGACAATTATATCATAGGACTAAGATTTTTGTGATAGTATTATTTACAAATATTATAAGTATAATATCTTGTGAGGCTATTATTAAGGTTATGCCATGTATTGATAAAATGCATTGCTTTCTCAAAGAACTGTTTTATACATTTTGTTTTATTTGACTCATCACAAAAGCATAATAAATGTTGTGAGCCCTAATATTCTGATGAGAAAACTGGGGCTCAGGTAGCAACATGAGCTATTTAAAACTACAAAATAGGGCTGGGCACAGTGGCTCATGCCTGTAATCCCAGCACTGTGGGAGGTTGAGGGTGGGAGGATCACTTGAGCACAGGGGTTTGAGACCAGTCTGGGAAACATATTGAGGCCCCATTTCTATAAAAATAAAAATGAAAACTTAGCCAGGCATGGTGGTGTGCACCTGTTGTCCCAGCTACTGGGGAGGCTGAGGTGGGAGAATTATTTAAGTCCAAAAGTTCAGTGCTCTAGTGAGCTATGATCACTGTACTCCAGCCTGGGTGACAGAGTGAGATCCTGTCTCTAAAAAAATAAAATCACAATGTTTGTTGTTATTTTGGGAACCAATATAATAACCTAAGTCTATCACAACATCATTCCCCAACTAAAATATAAATATATGTTGAAAATATCTCTATCGATTGCATTAATTGGAGATTTTCCAAATACTAGACCAGCATCAAAATACACAGTTAAATATATTTGCAATAATTTCATTGTTTGTTAACTTTTGCATTTCTAATTTGCAGGATGTTAAACAACTGGATGAAATGTTATGATTTAATTTGGTCAGTATAAATAATCAAATATTGGGACAAATAATTTAATTCATTTAGTTTATTAATTATATTTCCTGTCTGTATCTTTTATTGAACATTGTTTAAACATAACCTTAAAGTACTGATAATTTGCTTAATTTTCAACACAAATTTATCTGACAAATTCTGTCTATAGTAACAGATGGTCAGAATGCAGATAAATTGTGTGCATCTCAATCAGTAAAAATAATATTTGGTAAAATGTCTATAAATCTATGCAGATTAAGTTGTGAAAAACAATGCAATTTTAGTACTACTGGATTAGATGCAGTAAAGGAATCCCTAAGGAAGTTTACAATAATATATTTAATTAAAATCTACTGGCAATTAGAATTTTAAGGAATTCTTTTCTAAGAAGTTGGAGAACCTAAAATAGCTTGCTTATTCACCTGGGTACTCTCATGAAGTAACCATGTACACCTAATAAAGAAATAGTAAAAGCACATATAATGAAAAATAATTAAGATTTCTTACACCTGATTTTTTCATTATCAGAGATAATTATCAGAGATAATTTTTCATTATCAGAGATCATAGCTGAATTATCATTTGACAATACATAAGAATATATATTGTATAGATACAATATATAACTATACTTAAAGAAATATTTATTGAGCATCTTTTATTTCACAAGGCACTTAGTGAGGGAAAGGAATACAGAGATGAATATGGCCTGAAGGAATGAACTCATATTACAATAAATGAAAAAGAAAAAGAAATAATGAACCAAGGGAATGAGGGCAACAGGAAAAATAATTCCTTGCTACAGAGGGGAAGTCAATCATTTTTAGGTATACATAATATTATACAACTATTTTTGTACACTAGTTCTCAAAACATTTATGATACCTAGTATAATTTTTATTGTTTGATTTCCTAGTGCTTACTTGTGTTTTACAGAAATATGTTACATTTTGAAATTATAATAAAACAATAGAGTTTAAACTCTAATAATTGGAATATAAATTGGGATGGAATTTATCCTTAAGAAAAGCTGTTTAAACAATTTAGTAGTATTAGTAAGTTGCAGGAATACTTTAATCTACTTACGAAAAAGTAGTTCAAGTTTCCTAAAATGGTTTCAGCATACTATCGGTATCTCACAATGTGTTAATTTTAAGTTAATTATATATTCTTTAAAGCAGATTAAATAATACTTGTCCTAAGCATAATTTATTTGTTGAAATTAGTATATGTGAACTTATGAAAAAATGTTCTTGTAAATTATTCTAGAATCCCAAATTTTAATTATATAAGAACAACCTTTTGTTCAATTGCTTTGAACTAATGATGAAGTTTTTTAAAATATTAAGTATTTTATCTAATGTGATATAGATTCAGGAAAAGTCTAACAAAAATGTACTTCAGTAGTTTTATTTTTATTTTGTGAAGTTTTATTTTAAAGTTTAGGTAAGGAAAGTTTTTAAACTGTCTTAAATATTTAATAAAAGCAGTTGTTAAAAATATATGTTCTAATGTTAACTATACTACATATATGCCATTGCATGCATTTTGTTTTTTAAATAGGTTTTTCACCACTGGCCCCACTAATAGATGATTTTACCCCAGATTTTGAAAACATACCACTTTAATGGCCTTTATTTCAAATACTTCGTACTTTAGGGATAGTATTTTGAAGATGTTTATCTTTTGTACATTCCTAGTTCATTTATTAATGTACTAAGAAAAAGAAAACAAAATGACTGATTCTTTTGTTCTGAATTAAATGTTTGTGCTGTATTAATGTTAAGTGAGTTAAGATAAAGGGAAGCTACAAAAATTTGAATGCCTACTAAATGCTAGGCACTTTATAGGTGTCTTTTAATATATGTCTATTGGTATCACATCAATTAATAACCCTGTGAAATGTCATTAGCTCTAATTCACCAAAGAGTAGATGGAGGCAGAGTTGTTATCAGTTTACATAATTAATTAGTGGTATTCACTTGGATTCAAAACTCTGCAAACTGAAGCCTTATATAGCTCAAACTAGTCATTAATCTGCCCTCAGCATGCATGAAAACATAATGTTTATCCGTACAGACCATTCTCTATAGCAGATTTGAATAGGTACTTAGCACACTTCATCATTGTCACTGGCTCTTTCGAAAGAAGTATTAATTTGTGCATTCTGGTTTACCATTCATTTCTTAACAAAGTCGCTTTATACGTTCCATAAAAAGTTTTCATGAAAACATTTTACATTAGCATGTTGTGTAGTGGGTTTTAAGTTATAACAGGTAATTAACAGATATTTCGGCCAACGAGACACACACACATGAAAAAAATAAGTGAAAAGACAGAATAAATTGCAAAGGTTTTACGAGTGGACCACAAAGTTAAGGTTAAACTTCTGTCTTTGCATGTGGAGGAGACATATTAGTCTAGCCAGAACTTTCCTTTTGCTTAGCAGTGAGGTCAGAGAAGTATCTCTGTCGTTCTGCTTAGAAGTATAGATGGACTGCAATTGCTTAATTTACTTAAACTTAACATTTTCAATGGGTCTGCTGTGTGAAGATACAGTCTAAGATAAGTGCTTTGACTTGCCTCTGCACAGGTCAACTTATTTCTCATCACACACATTTTTCTTATGTCATGTAAGTAAAGGAAAGAGTGAAACGTTTTATAGAAAATATTACAGTGGAGTTAAGAACATCTGCCTCAAATGTGCAGTGCATTTACTTTTTAAGTTAATCATTTAGTAGCTACCCTTTTAACCTCTACTATGTTCACAGTATTGCATTTGCTCTTGTAAACAATTTTGTTCCCACCTTTACATAGCGTATGACCTACTCAGTGAGAACATTCATTATTAAGTTTTTGCTATTAATTTTCATTTAAAATAGGTTTATTAACTAGCAAATCTCAAATGCAAAACATTTTTGAGTGAATTTTTCCTCAAATGTTGTATTCTACCTTTCAAAATATTGTGTAACAGCAATTCCACATTATCCTTTTGAATGCTACCTATATATTGCCACATATAAAGATATTTTTCATTTTTCATTGCTATCTTTTAATCCCTTTGCATTTTGATAAAATCGAAAACAGATTAGGGCCGAAAAACTAAAAAAGATTAGGGCTTGTATTATGCATTGTCTAGTTACTTGAACAATAAGAGAAATTCTATCTTTGAGCTTTCATAATTGGCTTTCTGGACACCACTGAGTTTATTAGATAATCTTTAAAAATATTATGAACTATTTTGAATGGACCTAAATTTATTCAGTAATAAAGTTTACTTTCCTAAATCCATTCCCCAAGTGAACAGGCTTATTTAAAATATGTCATATAAAAGCACTTTTCCTTTCTAACACTTTATGATTTAGGAATTAAAAAGTAGCTGTTCTTTCAGTAAATAAGTGTTAATAAAGCAGTGACCAAATAAATAACCTTTTGTTAGTTTAGCAGATAAATGTTTTCAATGTATGCCTTTAAAATTATTCAGTAAAAATTGAATTAGTACGTATTCAACACGAAATTTTTAGTCTATTCTGACCAAGCACAATAAAATTGATTTTCCTAAATGAGAAAATTTGTCTTCTGTATTTTAAGCAGAAAAAATATGAATTCTGCCTCTAATAATCAAATTTTGTACAGCAATGTGTAATGTGCCACAATTTAAAAAGTTTTAATTTTCTGACATGCAGATAAGGCCAAAATAAATAATACCATCTGTTTTTTTCACTTGAAAATACATTTTTAAAATTTTGAGTATATATATTATAGAGGTCCATGCAAATGGAAAAACATTATTCTCTTCTGACATGGACTTTTTCATGACTATACACATGCTGAAGCCAGAATAAAAACATATATTTGTGCTATATTGTAAAAATAAAAACAATTTGTTCTCCTTTCTAATTATATGCCTTTAGAATAAATGAAATGATCTGCACTTTGGTAAAAAGTGATTTCACCTGAAATGCATTTCAGATTGCTTTTTAATAGGTTTTCTGCATTCAACAGACTGTCAGGCTCTGAATTTCAAGAACAGTTTTCAATAACAACAGGGCTATAAAATATATATAATCATGATTCGTAAGTAGTACTCAAAATATATTTTCAATGTCTCTGGGTTTTTCTGTTTCTAAGGATTAGGCAGAAAACATTAGAATTTGACTTTGCGGAGCCACTCATTTTAGCTTTTCCCATAATACTTTATACAGCCATAGATAATCCTCCTCTGGTCCGTGAACATGAGGGTAAAAAATAGAATGCCTTCCAAGCCAGAGCAAAGAATATTTCTATTAAAGGATATAGACAGTGTCTTGTGTGTGTGTGTGTGTGTGTGTGTGTGTGTGTATGTGTGTATTTATATCTCTCCAGTAGTGTCTACATTACATATACATGTATAACATGTATACATATATTTATGTATAACTATATATAATAAAATATCCATATACTATGTATATACATAATCTTATATACATACATTATATATACATATGTGTATATATCCCCAACAGCACATACATATATATATTATATATTTCCCCGTCCAAGTGGTAATTGTGCTGCAGAAAAATCACATAAGTCAGAAAATGGCTATTGCAAAATATCAGTTGGGTACCATCTTAACTTGGAAACCTGTCAAATGAAAGGTGAATTATACTGGCATGATGGCAAGGATACTCTCTGAAAACCACGAGGGAGCTTACAGATTCTGGCTCAGCAGGTGTTGAATAGTATATAATCATCTACATTTTGAACATGGATTGTATGTGATTCTGGCGGAGGCGATCCATCTAGACTGCACTTTAAGAAATATTGGCTAGATAGAGGGCTTCTCACCCCTGACTTTACATCAGACTCACCTGAATTGTTTTTAAAACCTGATGATGATGCATGGGCTTCACTTCAAACCAACTAAAGAAGACTCTGGCATGGGGCATTCATTTAAGCATTTTTAAAAACACCTGATTTTAATATATAGCGTTCAAGACCCCCTGAGAGGAGGTACCAAATTAAGCATAAAATAGCTTGAGGATTAATTACAGAATACTACCGGAAGTACCTATTTTTCAAGAATCTAAGTTCATACTATTACTTGGCATTCTCCACCAAATATGGAAGTCAAAAATGTGTCCTCAATTAGCTTAATAGTGAAAAGCAAACAAGAAGTTTGGACAATTGACTATTACCCTGACATGTCACTGCCACAGTATAAATCTGAGTGGTCTGGTGCCATCCACGTGGTTGCCTGACCTTTCCTGGTTCTGACTCTGACTTTCTGCTGTCACCCGCTTTATCTTATCATCCCCTTTCCCCTGTAGTCCTATATAAATGAGGGTGAATAATTTCACATCTACTATTATCAACAATAACAAATTTTTAACTTTTGTTTTGCACATGTATCTTGGAACTTAAAGTAAAATACAAAAAAAAAAAAAAGAAAGGAGGTTCCCATTGGAAGCGTTTTTCATTAAATGACTGTACTTTTACTCTGCTGAATAAAACAATTTTTTTTTCTGCTGCTCATTTCACAATTGCCTGACATTGGAGATCAGGAATGACATACGTTAAAATTGTTACTCAGAGAGATAAACACACCACAAACTATTATTATACACTATTGTCATCTGAAATGTTACTCCTTTTCCAGTTGTCTTTTGTTGTTGTTGTTATTGTTGTTGTTTTTACTTTACTCTCCTTTCTCTTTTTCTCTCATGTGACCTGCCAGCTGAGCATTGAGCCTTTTCAGCAACAGACACTGTATTTTTACTTGACATTGCAAAAAGAATTTTTAAGCTGTTTCTATATCTGTGTGCATAATAGAAAGTGACATGTGTTCCTGGGATTGTCAAACAAGACCCAAAGGGCATCTGGATACACTGAAACTGCTTGGTTGTACTTTTGAGTCTTTGTGCTCATTCGTCAATCCTTTAGTTCTGGCTTCCCTTGGGTTGTTAAAATTTGCTTTTCTTTCCTAAAGTCTCTAGCTAATTAGAGATTTCAGCATACAAACTAAGCCTTTTTTTTTTTTTTCAATAAAAGGAGAACTGGAAATATTGTCACCTCTTGAGCATTTTAGCAGGCTGTTAGAGGAAAGGGTGAATTATTTAATTGGATAACTCTTGAGCCATATCTGACAAAAAAAATAAACTCTCATCCTCCTGTCCTCCTTTTGTTATTTTTTTTTCATTCTCCATCCTTCACCCCTTGTAATTGTTTTTATAGGATTTAGTATTGTACCTATTTTTATGCAGAAAGGAAATTTTTCTGTAGAGTAAGACCTTCCAATTTAGTAGCTTCTTATTAAGTTATCAGAATTCTTAGGATGAATAACTTTACTGAGACATCTGTGACAAATTTAGGTCTACCCAAGAACTCCAACAACTGCCTGCTGGGAAAAGAAAAAGAGGGAAATGCTTAATGAGCAAAGATCTATGTAAAAGTCCTAAAGCTAAATCTTAATAGGAAACGCTTTATTTCAACCACTTGGAGGCATACATGAAAATTTAGCACAAAATAAGGGATTGGAAAATAGGCTTACCATATCGATGATAGTGGTGGACTTTAGCAGACAGAGAATATGCAAAGATGCAACAGGTATGCAAATAACTCCAGGCAGTTTCCGTATGTCACGAATATATTTTATAGGCAATAGTTACTCTGGTTCTTGGTTAATCCAAATATTTTCCAGTGAATTTATTTGAGAAAAATAATTGAGTGAAATAAATGTAATGTTTCAGATTAAGCACAAGTTCTAAAGTAAATATTAATTTCAATCCTTCAATCTTATTCACATTGCCTATGAAGCGCAAAAGCTGGCTAGTGTTTATGAGGTGTTTAAGTGTGTATGTATGTGTGTATGTTTCAGATGGAAGAGGAGGGAGAATAAGAAAACGTTAAGAACAAATGACACTACTTTTGACCAAGCATATTTTCACATAAAATTGAAATTAAAGTCCCATGTTACACGTTGATATATTTTTCAATCTTTTAGAATTAGTTTCTTCAATTTGCTAGTTTGAAAATCCTCATATTCTTACATATAAAATATACCTGGTGAGTTGGAGGAGAAATTTAGACTGAAGTGTAATATTATTATTTTTGGTTCAATAGAAAGTGACATGAGTTTCTAAAACTGTCAAACAAGATTCGGTAGTTATCTGGGTACGTAGAAACTGGGTGTTCTCTTGAGAGCAGAAGGAAAAAGCAAAATCTAGCTTTGGAGAAATGAAACTGAAGAACTCATGTTGCCCTTTCTGGTTAGTAACAAAACAGGAAACCTAAAGCGAGAGGTGATATATGAACATCTCTTTGTTCTGCCACAAATTCTTTTTAAAATAGAGGTCCCCATGTGTTAAGTTTCTAGTCACTCTCAATACTTGGATCAAATGAGTGAAAGCAAATACTTTGCCTGAATTTCATGCACAAAAATCTCATTTGCTTTGACTATAGATGCTTTCCTTGCTTACTATAATACTCATCCTCACTTGAGATATTTGGTTTTGTAATACAGCCCTAGTATAATTAGCCACACTGCAAAGATAAAATATCATTTGGCATACCCTAGTTTCTATACTTCTAGTAACATCTAAATTTACAGTTTACTTATAAAGATGAGTTTGATCTACATAGCTCTTGGCTCAGTTAAAGATCCAAAGTTTGAAAATTGTTAAGCCAACTCTCAGTTAAATGTTGGCTGTTTTTTACACACAAGACAAAAAATTAATATTTTTTTCTTGCTGAATGTTGTGTGAGAATTTGGGGATCTCGATAATGTTATTCCTTGTAACAACTTCTCTTTGTACATGTAAGTAGCATGTCACCTTTGTCCTCATTTAAATAATGACACGAGATTGTCATGGGATTTTTCCCCCCAGATGTCATTGTGCCAGTAGATCTGATACCTGCCATTGGTTCCTCAGTTGGTTATTTGTGTAGATCCAGTGGTTAGGCTATGTTTACATGGTACTATACGTTGTTTGGGGACAACTTCTCTGTGCTCACAGACTATCCACTGCCTTCTTTAGGGTTTAATAAAGGAGCTAAAATAACATGGTAACAGAACCCTACACTTGTACATTTCTAATCACTTTCTTTTAGCTACCCGAAAAACAGAAATGGCAGCTAACAATACACCATATAGCCAAAAAATGGTTTTACTCTAATATCTTGCCAAAACTTTTTGAAGGAGGGAAGGGATTTTTCTTTCTCAAAATTCCCAAATACATCTGACTAAAACCAACTGGAAATCTTATAATCTAAATTAGACATTCATTTATTCATACTCAAAGATAATTTGTTTTTTTTTTTTGAGACTGAGTCTCACTCTGTCACCCAGGCTGGAGTGCAGTGGTGTGATAAAGCTAATTTTTTGTATCAATTTAACTGTCTCTCCTCTGAACAGATCTTTTTTTTTTTACATGTATATAATTCCTTCTGACTATACTATCCATATTTTAAATCGATATGTTTTATCTCCTTGCTAGATTATAAATTCTTCAAGGGTAGAGATGGTATTTATTTCCATTTTTGACAGAAACATCAAATATAATAAATTCTCAATCACATTTTGTTGATTGAGAACAACCTAAGTGCCAGTATTAAAACAACAACTTTCCAGTATGAGCAAAAACAGCAGAGCAAGAAGACTTTTAAGAATGTAGAGCCACAACCAGAATAAAAAGTGTTGATCATTTTAAAGCACTGCAAAGCTAAAGCTTTAAAGCTCACACCATCTCTTTAATTTGTTCAAAAATATCACTTTAGAGCAACACTAGTTATCAACTTTGACCCACTTGGTGGAGTAAGTAGAAGAAGAGGAGGATAATAAGTTGCTATTTCATGACATATCTATTAGAGTAATTCATTTATAGTACGGAACCTTTGCCAATGATAAATGCATGTTACTGTGGTGCAATTATGAATGTACCTGAGCTTTTCAACAATAAAGCTGCCAAAAGGTTGCAAAATGCACAAGGGAGAGAGAAACTTTAGTTGAAAAACTGAACTAACGAAGATAATTTTTTTAAAAATAGTGTCTATGTGGTTTATTCAAAGAGATTTTTGTTCACTGTTAATAGAAATTCTATGATTTTAAAAAAGCACATTTTCCATTTAATGATCTATCAACTTCACATATATTTGATTTTGCACGTGTGCTGCCTTCCCAAATTATCATCATCTAGAAAACATTCACAGTATCTCCTTTATTGCCACAAAATGTAAATCTATCCAAGAAAATGATGCCATTTATGGATTTCAAATGTCTTGTAAGATTTTGGATTGGACTGGGAAAATTTCATTAAGTTTTTATTCTTTGATATTTTAATATAAAACAGAGATCAGGTGGAATTACATAATCTTTACTAACTGCTAATGGTCTAAGCTATAGCCACTATGGAGCTAATAAGTAGTACATTATTGTTGACCTACTGTGTGCTCAAATCTATATAAGATGCAATGCTGACATTAAAGTAATATAAGGCATAGTTTTTAGTCTAAAATAACTTTTTCTTATTTGCACAAACAGCAATTACAAATAGAACAGAATACCATATAGGGTATGGTATAGAAAAACATTTTATATATATATGTATATATTTTTTCTTGTATCCTATTTGATATATGTTCTATAAATCTTCCAGGTTTATGTATTATATATAACTATATATTATTATGTTAATATATGTATATTATATATTATATATTATATTAATATGTTATATTTATTAATATGCTTATATATCATAATATATATAATAGCATACAGGAAAACATACAAAATATATTTTGAGGTCACTACAGAGAAAAGGGAAAGTTGTGTATGGACTGAATGCTTTAAGAAAGCTTTGTGGAGTAAATGGAGTTGGAGAAAGATTACTAACCATTACCTGTGGTTTCCATGAAAGGCAAGATAAGAAGCTGTGGGGCGGTGTGGGTAAAAGGGACATGTGATGATATTGAAAAAGTTAAATAAGAAGACCTTGAGGATCTCTCCTTTTTACCATTTTTATCCACCAAAGATAGAGAAAGGTTCTGACTAGCTTTATTTTTTTTTCTGATCTGATGAGAACAAAGTATTTCTATTCTGAGGTTTACTTTTTAGAATAGTGATTGCCATAAGAAGAATCTAATATAGAGAACAAATGCCTGCTTAAAATGTGAGTGATGGAACTATATGGCAGGAAAGCAAATAAACAAATACATATATAATCCTTTAATTTTTTTACTTCCTGATTTTTGCAAAGCCTCAAACTTGTCTCTGTGAGGGGTTCTGGCCTAGAGTGTTAAGGGGATCATAGAGAATGAAGAGCTGGAGAATTGGGGTCATTGATTGATTGGAGTAATGAGGATAAAATCATCTGGATGTAGAAAGTGTATTCTTCCATGAGTCAGCTCCTTGCTGGACCCTTCAGATCAGGTGATGGAGGTAATTTACTGGTTTGCAGCACTTAAAAGAGAAACTCAAGTGGAAAGCTTATCATCTCTCAATTTCGTATACTTTATTTTTAGAACAGAAAGAAACAAAGGGACTTGTGACAAGGATTACATTAACCTGGTGTAGTAAGCAGTGACCTCTGCAAGGAAGTGGACCAAAGGGCAAGCTGGCTTAATGATTGCTGCTGATTGTGCTGCAAGCCTAGTTGAAATTTATTTATTCCCTTAACCAATTTTATAAAAATTCTGTGGAGACAGTTTCAAAAGCTCTTTAAGAAACAAATTGGAATTAATCATGTAAGTACATGTCTTCCATAGGTCAACAAAGGATTTTTGCAGGGACTGACTAAGAATAATTCTAACTTCATGTATCTGTTTAAAATTCCTGTTTGTTTTGCTTTTAACCAATTTCTGCATGCTTTCCATACTGTAGCCAGTTCAAACTTCCTACAGCCAAATTTGGATATCATGTTGAATGATTCCCTTTGGTCTGTTGAAAAAAGTTCTTTGCCCTAACATTCAAGATCTTTTACAATTTGCCTTTGATGTACTATTTGTTCCTTGGTTTTCATTTCCTGTTGTACATCATACATTGGCTATAATTTTCTTGACTCTTTTGCAAGCTTTTTGTGGTGATGAGCATTTAGATAATTCTCATTTGCTGGAGGCTGGATATGGGCTCTTTACCGATCATACATTTTTTTTGTTTGTTTTGAGTCCTAGCCCCAGCCTCTGCTGCTTTAGCCACATGCTAACACAGATAAGGAGTGCTAGTTTCCTTTTCTTTAGTAGAATGTTGTGTGAGGGCAGATAATATGTAAAGTAGGGATGTGAGTGAAAATAAAATGTAAGTGAGGGATTCCAAGCTTATGCTTAGAAATACAGGAGACAGGAAACCCCTAACCATTTGCAACTGGATATAGGAGAAAGGTAATTGACTTCCCTCCCCCAACTCCAGGAAGACCATCATTGGCACATGCTATTGAGTACTGTTCACCGGCTGCAGGGATACAGTGAGCCAGCCCGATACCAGCAAAAGACAACAATTACTCAAAGCAGACCAACAGAAAACCTGTAACTGTATGTTGTTTCAAAAATCAGCTGATCATAAATGGGCACATGCCTGTAATCCAAGCTACTGGGAAGGCTGAGGCAGGAGGATCACTTGAGCCCAGGAGCTGTAGACCAGCATGGATGGGCAACATAGCAAGACTCCATCTCAAGAAAAAGAAAAAGAAAAGAAGTGAGCTTGTCACTGTGCTGGGCTCCCTGGTGATTTCCCTGGAACGTTTTCCCTTCTGGTGTCCTGTAGCTGTTTAGAAGAGCTTTCCCTGCAATGTGAGAACTTCTTATTGATACTTTATTTACTCTTTCATAAATTTTGGATCAACTTAGAGATAATTTTTGAGTAGTACTATTAAATCTGTTCTGTTGTAAGACTCCCTTTCTCTAGAACTGCTCATCAGAAAACCATTATTTTAATAGGTTAATCCTGATTAGGGATTCCAACACCCTCCCCACCCTGCCGCCCACCTACCAAGGTGAGATCCTCAACATTTTATCTCCTTTTTAAATTCTATCATTCCTTTCATCTGAATACTTTATCCTTTTATGACTGCCTTCTCATTGCTATTTATCTTTTAAGGCTCTAAGCATGTGTTTTTAAAGCAAGGAACTTGGGCCATTTCTATCTCAATCACCTAAGGTGCAGGTTAGAAATGCAGATGTTAGAAATCAGAATCTCTATGGATGGTCCAGATATCTAAATTTTAACAAGCTCTCCAGGTATCTTTTACGCATGCAGAAGTTAAAGAAACAATGTTCTACTCAAATGCCATGAAGTCATTTTCCTTCCCCTGGAAAACCAATGTACTTTCTCTGTCTTTGGAATTTCTTAAAAAAAAAAAAAAAGTTTGTTTTTTACCCTTTCTTTAATATTTATAACAGAATACTATCTTATAATTTTATCATAACATAATGATCTGTGAACTTGTTTTATTCCCTCTAGAATAGATGGAAGCTCCTTTCAGGCTAGGCCTGTGTATCTCCAGAGCATCTGGCGTGGGGCTTTGCTTCTAGCAGGTGCTTAATTCTTATCTCTAAGAATGCATGAAATGTTACCTCCAGGCCTTTCCCCTCCTCTTCTGTCAAAGCTCTGTAAACATAAGCTACAATGTAACTCCAAATCACTTGTACCATATTAAAATAAATGAACTGCTTAGAAAACCTCTTGCTTGAACTAAGCTTAGTTCACAGAATTTGGTCCCAGATAAATAGTTGACTCAGGCTTTTTTGTTCTCTGTAAATCTCCTTATCAGCAAAAGGTTTATTTCTGAAACTCATGGCTCAATATAGTGAAAAGTAGTCATTTGAATCAAGAACTAAAGAACGATTCATGGTTCAGGTCATAAAAATTGCCTATATGTCTCACTGGTGAATCATTTATGATGTCCTCAGAACAGTTTGAATTTTCAAAAGGTTAACTTTGGATGTGCATTTTTAGAGTGTGTGTTTGCTTACAATATGTCAAGCTACAAAAGGGCATTTTCATAAAATACCACTGTTTAATTTCTACAAAATCCATGTGAGCGAAAAAAAGCATACTCAAATCACAGATTGGAAACATGGCTTGAACTTCAAATGGTTAGCTGCAATTACCATGAGACTATTCCTTGATATTTGGTTTTCCTAAAATCAGGCTATAACCGAAGCACTTCCAACAAGCTTTGCTATGGATTTAAATGACCTGAATGATTTACTTTATTTTCTAATATTGAAAAGACATGATGCTTCTTCTTATTTTTTAATAAACCAAGTAAAATCCAGTGAAACAAACACAGACAAACAGAAAATGTAATTAAACTACTTATTTTAAAAGAAAGCTTACAAAGAAAAAATGGATTTATCTAAGCTTGCTACAGATATTGCAAGAGCTTTAATTAGCATGCAATATTGCATTTAAGCATTAAATATTAGTGAAATTATATGAATTCATTACACTAGAGTTGACATCTAAATAATATCCATCATAGAAAGAATATCACAAATACTTTTACAGAGGTGAAATAAATACACTTGAATATTTTATGGATGTATGCCTTTCTCAAATGATAGAGGTGAAAAACATTTTAGGGAGCAAACATTTTAGGCGAGAAAATTTTACAAAAGCCTAAGGCTTAAATAAAAGGTGAATGTGATATTTTAAATTCAAAGAAAAAGTAACTTATTAGCATGCCATCGAAAAAGTAATATAAATGCAGAGAAATAGACTGTCAAATGTTGGAAAGTATACATTTTAGAACTATAAAATCTCCTCACAATGAGGTATCCTCTGAAAAATTTCAAGGAATCTTGACTCTGTCTCTCAGTCAATTCAGTTACATCAACTATCCTCAAACCCAATACTCTCTGTCCAACCTCTTCTGGATCATTTGCAAATCTCAGGCCTAAATCAGGTTTGAATTCCTATAAAACATTTCTGAGTGTATCTTGTTGCTTCCTGTCTTCTCCCTGCCTATCTTCCAACTCTAAGATTCCATCCTACACATCTCTGCTAAAATGATTCTTTTTAAATGTTGTTTTCATCAAATCACTCCTCTGCTTGAAAATTTAGAGTGACTTTCCATAACTTATTATATAAAATCCTAACTTGCCTTGCAATAATATCTTTCACCAACTGGGCTACCCCTTCATCCAACCAAACAAATAGTCATCACTCTCAGAAACATGTGGGCCTGTATACATTACATAATATGCTTGATGTTTTTAGGGACATTGTGAAAGATTTTTGAAAAAGTTTACTGATGTCCTTTCAATGGAATATTGAATGTTTTTTAGGGTACTCTTCAAGAGCTATTTTATCTTATGGTATTTCATGGTGTGCACCTTTGAGTTACTTGTGACTGGTGTAGTTTTCACCTTTCTAGGGATAAAGATAAACTTCTGAAAAGTTGATGACAGTGCAGATATCTCCTGTTCATAGTGATGCAAATGATTCCTGCCCTTGGCAGTTTGAAGAATTGGTCTTATAAAGATTAAGACTCTCTACTGTTGTTCACATCTTACTAGTTCCCTCATTACTTAACAAGTTAAAGCATTGAACTGAGTTTATTTTATATTTTATGAGTCATTATTTTACCTTTTTAAAATTATGAGTTAACAGGGTTTACTGTGCATAAATCCTATTGCCTTCTCTGCCCTGTAAGTCTCCATGTGTCACCTGCCCTCCCTTCTTCTAGTACATACCTACACTCTTTGAAACTCAATTCACATTCACCCCTTTCTAGAAACCTTATCAATATGAATGGTGTTAAGAGATAGTTAATGAGAAATTAACTAATGAGATAATTAATGGGAAATAGTAAGATGTTATAAGCTGTTCAAAAAACTCAAAGAACTACATGGATATAAGGCCACCAGGAATGCTGATATAAATGCACTTAATTGATGACAAACTGGCAAAACTGGTCAGTATCCACCAGGCAATAAATCAGCCAAATCTCTACCAAACACAACTTGCATGTCTATGAACAAGAATCATTTGCATTACTATTGGATATTTTACATAAGCAAAAGAGATATAGTGGTAAAAACAAAATCCCTGCCTTCTTGGAGTTTATATTCGTGTGTGTGTGTGTGTGTGTGTGTGTGTGTGTGTGTGTGTGTAAGAAGTTAAAGTCAAATATTAAACAGATAAATATGTAACATGGCCTTTAGAGACATGTACTACTCTATAAAGAAATACAAACCAGGATACTAATGCCAAATAATATAGGATAAAAGAGAGTATTAATTTCTATGGAGTAATCAATAAGGTATCACCGCAAAGGTGATATTTAAGTAGAAACCCAAAGGAAAAGGAAGCAAACTGTGAGGCTATGAGAGTTAAGGGGAGAGAATTCCATGTATAGGGAACCCTGAGTACAAAAGCCCCAGAGCAGGGGAACTGGGACTGCAAGTGGACCTGATGTAGTGAAATGTAATGAGTTCCAGGAAGAGGAGCTGTGAGAAATGACCCTGGGGTGAGTATAGGAGGAGACAGGCAAAAGGAGCTCCTGATGAACTTTTTGTCCTCTTTCATGACACTGATTTTTTTACTTCCAGGGAAATGGAGCATTACTAAAGAGTTTGGGCAGAAGCAAAACATGATTTGACATAGGAAGCATTCTGACTGCAATGGAATGAATAGTCTAAAGGAATCAAAGGGAAAGCAGGGATATCAACTGGGAAGTTTAATGAATTTAATTGTATCTCCCAAAATGATACGTTGAAGTCTTAATCCCCTGATACTTGTGAAAATGACCTAATTTGGAAAGAGGATCTTTGCAGATGTAATCAAATTGAAATTAGGTCATTCTGGATTAGGGTGGTCCCTTATCCAATGATTGTTGTCCTTATAAAAAGAGAGAAATTTGGACCCATATGAACAAGAAGGTCTTATGAAGACAGAGATAGAGATTATGTTGACACAATCCAAGAAATAGTAAAGGATTGCCAGCAACCACCAGAACTGGGAAGCAGTCAGGATCTAGATCCTCTCCCAGAGCCTTCAAACAGAGTATGGCCCTGTTGACACCTTGATTTTGGTCTGTAAGTCTCCAGAATATGATAAAATAAATTTCTGTTGTTTTAGGCACGCAGTTTGTGGCAATTTTTAATGAAAGCCCTAGAAATCTAAACAAGGGGCTATTATAATAATTCATGTGAGAGATGATGATGATTTTGCCTGATTGGTGCTGCTGGAAGTCTTGAGGGGCCCTGGATCCAGGGTACTTAAAAAGGTAAAATTGACATGATTTGCTGACGTGTCTGTGGTGCCTAGAGAAGCATTAGAAGTAATTCAAGAACAAATGCAGCCTTTTGCTCTTAAGAATTGAACTCAGGAATACCTAACAGCCATATTTCTGAACAATAATGATAGATGTCCATGATGTTTTTATTGCAAATTTGCAATGGAGATCAAACCTAGAAAGATCAATTATAATAGGAGCTATTACTGATCTCATTCTTTGTGCTATGCTCTTAATATATACATGTCATTTAATCCTCCCAAGACTCATGCAATATAGATATTTTTACCTTCATTTTACAAATAGTAACCCTTCACCTAAATATGTTTTGTATGTACTTAAGGAAGTATTAGAGGAAAGATTGAAACCCCAATTTTCCTGATGCCAGCACCGACCAACTTTCTATCAAGAAGTAAACAATGCTTTAGGGAATAAAACAATGTTTCTGAGAAATTAGGATGCTAAATAAAACATTTCATTTACAACTCAGTTTTAAGATGCTTTTTGTATATTCTTAGAATGTATGGAATACTTCTGCCTTTGTTGTTTTTGTGTCTTCATGGAACCTAATTTACTGCTAACAATGAGCAGACACTCAAGGAATACCCACTGGATTTAAATTAATGTACTCACTGGCCCTTGGTATTAGACAGATTTCTGTGATGGTGTATTATTTTATAGGGAATCATCTGTTTATATATACTTGATATAGGTTAAATAATACTTATTTACATTTGTGTAATACTTCATAATTTGCCAAGGACTTTCATACTAGTAACAATATTGACAAGATAAGTAACAGTTTCTGTTATCTATTGCTATATACCAAATCACCCTAAAATTTACAGGCTTCAAACCACCCGTGATGGTTAATAAATTCAGTGTCAACTTAATTAGACTGAAGGATGCAAAATATTGTTCCTGGCTGTGTCTGTGAGGGTGTTGCCAAAGGAGATTAACATTTGAGTCAGTGGACTGGGAAAGGCAGACTCACCTTCAATCTGGGTGGGCACAATCTAATCAGCTGCTAGCATGGCTAGGATAAAAGCAGGCAGAAGAAAGTTAAAAAGACTAGATTGGCTTAGTCTTCTGGCCTATGTCTTTCTCCCATGCTGGATGCTTACTGCCCATGAACATCGGACTCCAAGTTCTTCACCTTTAGGAGTCTTGCCTTTGACCACAGACTAAAGGCTGCACTATTGGCTTCCCTGTTTTTGAGGTTTGGGGACTTGGACTGGCTTCCTTGCTCCTCACCTTGTAGACAGCTTATTGTGGGACTTCAACCTGTGATTGTGGGAGTCGATACTCCTTAATAAACTCCCCTTTATGTATACACCCTATAAGTTCAGTCCCTCTAGATAACCCTGATTAATATACCATCTATTTTTTAAAAAATTATTTTTCATTATTCTGGGGGTTGACTGGGCACAGGTGGTTCTTGCTCAAGGTTTCTCATGTAGTGAGTCAGACAGTGGCTGGGTCCAGAGTCATCTTGAAGATTTCTTCATTTACATGTCTAGGATTGATACCAGCTGGAGTCCTACTTGAGCTGTTGGCCTGAATGCCTACACATAGCCTTTCCATGTGGCCTGGCCTTCCTCATACTTGGACGCTAGATTCCAAGAGACAGCATCCAAGGTGATAAGCAGTAGATGTAGCAATTTCTTAAGGATGACATCTGGGAACTGTCACAGTGTCACCGCTATTGAATTATGTTGGTCATTTACAGAACCTAGACGCAAAGGGAGGAACATAAACCCCACATCTTGATCGACAGTGCGCCAAAGAATTTTAAAATCACATTTAAAACTGCCGAATGAGAAAAACTTAATTTTTGTATTTTATACCAGAAAGGTTAAAAGTTGAGAAATTGGGATCTTTCCTAAAATCGAGTTAATAGGGGCTGCAGCAGTGATTCAAAACAAATTCTTCTTACTTTATTATACTTTCAATCATCAGAAAGCAGTGAAGTGGAGTGTTTGAGAACTTGATATCTGGAGTCAGATTGTCTTCATGCGAATTTCAGTTCTTCTACTTTCTACCTCTGTGATCTTGATAAAGTAACTTGGCTTTTCTTGCCCTGGTTTACTCATCTGTGAAATGTTAATAATTGTACCTAACACAGATAGAGAAGTAAGAAGATTGAGCTAATAGACATAAGAACTTAGAACAACACCTGGACTAGCACATAGTAAGCAATCAATAAGAGTCAGCTATTATTGTACATTTTACAACTGGCTGGCAGAATTTTGAAGAAATTTGGCAATTTTGTGGGTTAAATGTGTACATGTAAAGCATGCATGGAGAAAGTTTAAGTGACAAATGGCAAGTGTTTTTAATAAGATGTGATGCGTGCTCTGCCAAGTGTTTAGTTAACTTTCTTCTGTACTTTCATTGAATCAGATCTCAATCTTAAACTTTCCACACTGCATAGAAACCATCTGTTTACCCATTTGTCTCCTTGCTAGAATGTCAAGTCAAGGGGGCAACATTATTCTTATTTATCTTTGTATCTTAGTGACTTACATGGTGTCTGGCACATAGTAGGAGTTCAATGCTTTGGTCAAATAGATACAAAGTAGGTCAATACAGTGGACTAAAAATCTGAAATGAGGGAAGAGCACTGTATTTATTCTGAAAGGATTTTCCTTTGTGGACTTGTGGGCTTATCATACTTTGAAAATTTCAAAGAAAGTACAGGGGAGGAAATTATAGACTGAGATAATAACCAAACAGCCCATTTACTTTAAAATTTTTTCATTCATTCACTCATCCACTAAGAGATGAGTTATTTGCCTCCTTACAAAAGAGTAAAATAATTTTCAATTATTTCTATTTTAGAAACAACTTGTTATGTATTGTGCAGTCCAGCCACTCGGTTAGATAGGGCCCAGCACTATATTTATACTCGAGAAAAAAATACCTTACCCTTTGAATTCATTATCAAACCTGATAAACATTAGAAACTGTAGTCATGTTTGAATACAGAGAGAACAGGGAACTCCTCTGATCCAAGAACTTAGTAATTTAAATATAGTTTTAAAATTTATATTTTATTTTGACATATGATGGTTTTTATCTTTGTTGCGATGTTGGTAATCCATTGAGAAATAGCAGAATGACATGGAATTCTAATTTCTAGAATCCGTATAAAGAAAAATAAAGATAGTAAAGCTCTAAAATTCCCCAGACTCATAATTGAATTGATAGGATTTTGATGCAAAGAGGTCTGTTGACACATTATGATACTGCCCTTCTTGGAATGTATAGGAGAGTCTTGCCTTGTTCCATATTACATAAGGTATCCATTAAATGCAGATTATCTTTCAAAGGAAAGGCAGAGATTAATGAGTAAAACCATAGTGTTGCATTAAATGAGCCTGATGAGAGAGCTCACAGAAAGATCCCTCAAAAATATTCATGAAATAAGAATAGTTGCAAAGTGATTATTGGATGATAAATTTGAGGAAAGAGGCCCTACCTAAAAAAAGATATTATTGTAGTGAAAAATTTTTATAATATGTTAAGCAATTTTTGACAATTTGGTTTAGGATGTAATCACTGCAATTGTTTGCGTGGGTATTTTCTTGGTGCTTTCTGAGTTTCCATCAACTTTTCTGCCTGTAGTCAGCAAGTTCTAGATCATAGTTAAGAAAAAAAAATTAAGAAAATACCTCTCTTTCTGGCTCTTTTACATTGTCTACTTATTCTCATCCTACTCACACTGAAAACATAAGTAAAGCTTGATGCTAAGGAAATATTCCTCTTCCATTAGTTCAGTGTAGATTTGTTTCATTCTGTGAGTAAATACTTGGTTCTCTAGGGGCTTAAAATTTCTCATAAGAAAAATTACTCAACCAGTGAATCAGTTAACATTATTAGGAGGAGGGCACTGACCAGCTGTTCTCTTCTTCAGGGGCAGAATTGGATGAAATAGACTTAAATAGGAAATGGAAAGTTATAAGGAAGAAAACCTTTCTGATGATAAGGTCGATAGAAGCCTAAAGGGTTCAAGTTTTCTTCCCAGAGTAAATGTGACCCAGTGGATGAAAGCTAGCCTGTAACCTGAGATAGATTCCTGAATCTGTGCTTTCCTAGCTGAGTCTGTATCCTTGGATGATTTGAGTTTTCCTAGCCTCCATTTAATCAACTGAAAAAGGGGAGAAGATAATATTTAACATTTAGAGCTATTGCATAGATTTTAAAACGATTTACATGAAACTCTTGAAACATAATTCACAGTCAATAAATGGTAGCTGTGATTATTATCACTACCACTGATTTGGGGACATGTAATCTCATATCATCAGTTCAAGGTGATTTCAGTGGCAATGATTTTCCCAGTCTTCATTTGGAGGAAGGAAGCTTGGCAAATAACACACAAAGTAGTTTTTTAAAAACATAACTGATAATGATTATTTTCCCTTTAATAATAGGAGAACGAGAATTCTCCATATTTCCTGGAGGAAGAAACCCATTTTTCTCTAATAGCATCTCGTAATGTGCTGCTGCCCATATCCCTGCCATTCTAATTTACAATAATAATATGCTAATTTTATGCTTGTAATCTTAGATTGGATTAAGTACCAGATTTTTAGAGAAATAAATGACAAAATATATTTCTTTTGGAATATTTTTATGTAGAAAAATACTTAAATACTTCCTATGATTCAATGGTTATATTTAGCATGCACATCTAAAACTTGATTATGTCTTGCTCAGGCTGGTCTTTTTGAGTGCATTTTCAATGATACTGTATAGTTGTTTAAGAAAAAGGATTTTGATTTTTCAATTTTAACGTTAATTATGGGATTTTTAAGAAGAGCATTAAAGAACTCTTTAGTTCCTTAAAGTTTCCATCACGTTCTTTGGACTGTTTGTTTATACTGAGATTAGAAATAGTCCTACTGTTTTAATTTTGTTTGTAATTTTTTGCAATTAGAATACATAAATTACATCAACATGCATTGTGTGCAGAACCCAGACCTACATACCTTGAAATCAATATAGCTATAAACAGTATATATTTCCAAGCCATGAAAAAATAAAAGCCCAAATTAGATTAATCTATGAAGGGATCTAATGGCTCCCACTGACTTTTCTTATAAGATGGAAACTATGAAAACTGCTGTGGGCTTCTTATCACAGAGATCTTTCTTAAGAGATCTTAAGAGAGCATCCAGTGATGCTCAGTACTCTTTTAGAGATCTTAAGGAAGGAAGGCAATCTTCCATACCTGGAGTAGAAGTTGGCTTTTATTTGCTCCTATTTTTCTCTGTGTAGCACTCTCTAACTTTTCTATCAGATAAGTTAAATGGAGTGTTTTAGATTGTACTTGCTGATAAAGTTTAATCAATTAAAAAGTATTTACAATGTTCTCTGTACTGTGATAAGTACTCAAGAGATTAATATGGAAAGAAAAGACATGGCATGTCAATGACATACTTACTGAAATATTTCTTGGAAGAGCAAGATTTATTCATACAAAGTAACTTTTAGGCAACCATTGTTAATCTCTCCTAATTTATTCCATTCCTTCAATCATTCGTTTCCCCAACATTTATGAAAACATACCATCTTCTAGAAAGTGCTAGGCTAGGGTTTGAGGTTACAATAGAGAAAATAAGTGGTTCTTGCCTTTGCAGAAAATGTAGCAATAATTATGAAGGAGTTGTAAACAAAGAGCAATGGGCCCATAAAAGAAAGCATGCCTAATTCTGATGGTATGTCAAGGAATTCTTAACAGAGTTAATTTTTTTTAAAAAACTGACTCTTGAAAGTTGACTTGGAATTCACCAGGCAGAGTATGATCAACCAGGCAGTAGGGTATTTGGGTTAAAGGCATTGTTACCTGGGGTAGATGGAAGGGACACACGTGGAATTGTGAAGCAGAACAGCATATTTGGAAAATGAGTAATTCAATATTGCAGGGAAATAGGAACAAAGCAAATGGCAGAAGATGGGACTATACTGAAAGACATTGGCCAGACTATGAAGTACCTTAAATTTCCTACTAAGGCATTTATGTTATTGGAAATGGGAAGTAATTGAAGGATTTTATGAAATGAGTTATCATGATCATATTTGAGTTTTATGAAGATAATACTAGTGGTAATTGAAAATTAGGATAAGGGTGGAGGCTCTGACATCAGTTGATAGCTTATTGCATTCATCCATGACAGATTTGATAACTTTCTGAACAGAAGCATGGCAGTGGGGGTGGAACAAAGGTAATGTCCTTGAGAACTATTAGGAGGCAGAAACTCTAGGATATAAGCCACTGTTAATGTAATGGCTATGGGGTAGGAAAGAGTTTTCTATCATAAATAGGTTTCTGGCTAGAGAGACTAGGTATTTTCTGTCAATAAGCCAAACCTATTATAGACTTAATGGCACAGCACCTGGCAGACATAAACAGTATATAACATATATTTATATACATAACAGTATATAAGTATAAGGGATACTTATAAAGCACATGTAGATCTCAGGTATCCCATAGAATTAGTTACAGAAGAATACTTTTTTGGGGGTAAGACCAGGTTTGGGGTGACCTGGCTACATTTTTGGGGAGAAATCTGATGTACTTTTTTCCTTTGGTAGACATAGTTTAAGAAACTTATTACAAAATTACCAACACAAATCTAAGTTCACACATTTTTAGGTCCCCTCTTAAGTTTTGGAAAGGTCTGTACCATAAAAGTTTTTAAAGTTTAAGCTTCATTAGTGTCATGGAAAATCCACCTCTGGCTAAGGTATAATTTTATTTCTGTCAGTTATATTCCCACCTCTACACACACACACACATACACACACATACACACATACACACACACGCAGACACACATTTATTCTCCTGCCCCTGCCCTGCACTCCCTGCTAGAGAATTTTATGGTTATTTCCTGTAAAGTCAGTTGACTTTGAAGTCTTACAAGGCCAATGAGCACCTTGTGAGAAGTCAGTACATTTTTTAATCCTTAAACACAAAATATTAAAACAACATTTCAATCTGTAAGCAATGCAATACTCATTCTTTCTTAAAAATATCACGGATAAAATAAAGAGGTTTTAGTAACAATTATAGTCAATATTTATTAATTAAGCACTAAATAGCAGATGGTCTCCTTATATGTGGTAACCTTCTTGATCCTCACAGAAATCCTTTGTAGTAGTTTCTATTTCTCTTCCTAATTTACAGTGAGAAAAGTGAGTCCCAGAAGGGTTAAATAACTTTCCCAAGTTGTAAACAGTTGACAAATGGTAGGGCCAAGTCTTGAATCTCAGTAGTTTGGCTCCAGAACCTGTGCTCACTTTAACTTTCATGTCACTGTATCGCTTCTTATGAATGTATTCATGTTGTGAATTTACTCATGTGATAGATGGCAAGCACAGAGACCGTATTTGTAGGCATTTTAGTGAACAGTTAAAAATGAGCTCGTGAAGAGAGACAGACAAGTCAGTAGGAGTAATAAACATTTACTAAGCCCCTACTATATACTAATGTAGCTAAGCTTGGGAGACATTTTCTTTCTGTCTTCTTGGATATGTTCCTATTTTCTTTCTAGATGAAAAGTATCAGGAAAATTGATGATCGAATAACTCTGGATTGGGAGCCATTTTCTGGTTGTACAATATTGTACTCTACAAAGATTGGTCTTTTAGTGCTCTTCAGATCCCCATGGGGTGAAATGGCAAGAATCATGACTCTTCTGTCTTCCCCTGACCAAATGAACACTGATCCCCATATGCCCTAATTCTTCTATCCTCCTTGTCTTCCATGGAACTCACTTGAAAGCACTCTTTGCAAACATAGAGGCTTCCAGAGACCAGGCATGTAGGATAATTGTGTGAAGCAGGGCAGAGTAAGATAATAAGGAATGGTGGGAAATGTGGAACCAGTACCCATATACATGCCATCCCAAAAGGCATTCAAATTCACTAGAAACAATACAAACAGCAAATACCCTGCTAGCCAAATAAAATCTTCAAACAGATGCAGGTTCTTTATTTTCAGTCAACCATCCTGTTTGTCAGCCCATTTCTATCATGTGTCTCCTCCTCCCCTTTTCCCACAGGTGAAACCAGAGTGAAACCAAGCTTAGATAAACAGAATAATGGCCTCAAAAGATGTCTGCACGCAAATCTCTCAGAAACTGTGAATATATGATGTTAGTTGGCAGATGAATCAAAGTTAGAGACCTTAAAATTAAAAAAAAATTATCCTGAATTTTCTGTCTGGATTTGATCTAATCACACGAGCTTTAAAAGTAGAGAACAACCTCCACTGAATCAAGAAGAAGGGAAAGGCAGAGAGATTCAGAGTGAAGAAATTGATGCCCCGTTGCTGGTGCAAAGATGAGAGGGGCAAAGGGCAGAATGCAAGTGGTCTTTGGTAACCAAGAGAAACTCGTGACTGAAAGTACGCAAAGAAACAGATACCTCATCTCTATAACCATAAGGAACTGTATTCTGCCCACTAACCTGAATGAGAAAGCTGACTCTTCTCCAGAGCCTCCACAGAAAGGAATGCAATCTTGATTTCCTCCATGTCGAACTCTAAGTAGAGAAACAGCTGAGTCACACTGTGCCTGAACTTCTGCCCCACAGAGAATTTGTGATAATAAATTGGCATCTGAATTTCCAAGTTTTTGGTAATTTGTTACAGTAGCAATAGAAGCCAAGGTTCCCACTCCTTCTTTTGTCTTACATTGTGGCATCTCAGACTTCAGTTGCATATTAATTGAATTAATTAATTTCTGCTGGCCCCAAAGGGAAGTGGGAAAAGGGAGAGCTCTGGCCCTGTGACTGGCTGCAAGTCTCAGACAATAGATATTGAAACTCAAGTTTTTGCTATGTTAATCAAGGCTGTGGCCAGTTTTTCTCCTGAGTTATATCAAAATATATACTCCTCGACAAGATTACTAATTGTTTAAAGACCACACAATTGATTTAATGCTATGCATTTTTTCCTATTTTCTCATTTAATCCTTCAACATTGACAAGTATTATTTTTCCAAGAGATGAAATTTGCAGGAAAGTTCAGTAACAAGTAGTATGGTGGCATTGAAATTTAAGTCCTTTGAATTCTAGCAATGTTGGGAAAAGAGTGGGTTACTTTATTACAAGGCACTGGAAAGCTGGGATGAAGCAGAATTGGGTCTCATCCATCCTTGGAGCTAAGATGTATTACCTCTCCACCTTTATATGTAACCCTTTTAAATGTCTGTAAGAAAGTGATCCCACCCCAGTGTCTGTAACTAGATTTATGATTGTCAGTTGAACATTCAGAGCACCAGAACACTTGATTAATTGCTACAGGGCATTTGTTATTTTATTAAGGTGTTTATAATTCAAAAGCAATGCACTAATCTCATGGAGTGAAATGTGTTGATGTATTTTCATAGAATATCATCTGTTGCTGCCAGGAAGCTGAGAGGTCTGCATCAGTTACTTCCCCCATCCAATTCCCATTGTTTCATGCCCCCAAGGCACTCTTTTTATTTCTTTAGACTGGAAAGCTTATCTTGGTAGGATCACTGTTTTTCTCTCACTGAATTGTAAGCTCCATAAAAGCAAAGACCACTCTATTTCATGGAATAGTTCCTGGAACATGTGACGTAAGAACTCAATGCATTTTTGTAAAAGAAAGCAAATAATGAAATCCCATAATTAAAAACAATGAATAATAAGAAGTGTAGTGTTTTATTGAGAGAGTGAAAGGGAGTCTTACCCTGAACATTACCCACCTGATTATATATATATTTTATTGTATGGGAAAGTAGCTACCAGGAATTCTAAGTCATATGAAAACTCTTAATTTGTTCTGCAAATTTGTCTTCTAACTTTGGCTTTAATTCTTTTATTATTATTGTTTTTGTTTATTTTGCAATGATTTTGTTATGTGCTTATTGCTTGACTGAGGACAGGCTGTTATAGTTTAGAGAAAGGAATATGATTAAAAGGTATAATGCAGCTCAGTGGAAGCTTGGCTACTTAAACTGAGCTCAAGGCTGCACTATCCTGTATGAACCCTTGGGTGAATTAAAAACAAACAAAAAAACAAACAAACTTCCCTTGGGCAGACTAGACCAGTGGAGATGCCCCCACTGGCATCTCCAGTCTGTTTTATACACCGAACAAGCTGAACAGCTACACATAGCCATCCTGCCTGGTTGGTCATTGTCAAGTATACCAGTGTAACATCATTTTGGGCAATTCCTAAGACCTTCTTTAGCTTTTTGTTTCAATTTATTTATTTATCTTTTGTACACACTTCCAAACTCCATACTCCTATTCCTCCAGACCTCTACTCTGAAGTCTGCCTCTGATAGCCTCACATTGAATGACCCTCTGAGTCACCTTCCACCATTTTGATTTTGGACATTTTTGCTATTTTTGTGGCTTTGTTTGCTTCTTTGGCCACCATGACCTTGATATCTGGGAATGAGATTCTCAGCTCTGGGCTTGGTGCAGCAGAATCCAAAACCCCACTCAGAGCAAGCCTACCCCAGCATCCTAGGGGAAGAGAGGAAATTAAAACAGCACCAAAGCTTTTAAATAATTTATGTAAATACCTCAAAAAACAACTTGGAATGTATCCATGTGATCAGAAGCATCAGACAAAGCTAGAGTCAATGTGATGTTCTAAATGGCCATAGGACCTCACTGTATAAACTATAGGGCAAATTTGATTGCTTTTGGAGAAAAAAATACATTGAACCAGCTGAGAAGTAAAAAGAATTACATCATAAAAAGTTTCATTATGTGGAAATGGAAACTTTGCCTTATGGTAAAAAAAAAAAAAAAAAAAAAACTCATGAATACGTTTTACTAACAGTGATTGTTATTGACCACTCTTTGGCTGTACAAAGGGAGTAGGTATGGAAATGTACTGGGACATCTACCACACTTTAGTAATCCCATCCATTAAAGTACTCTAGGAAAATCATTATTATTAATAAACATCCTTCCTCTCAATATTTTCTTCTAAAGGTCTATTATTTCTAAAGATATTACAATAAAAAAACAATCTAAAATTTAAAATAATCTAAAAATTTTGGAAACAAAAACTAAGACTATCCCTTCCAACTCTGGCCATAGCTGTTAGAGTCTCATTAAATAATGCAAATACCTGTTCCCAAACATAGCTGTCTTCAGAAATTCCCTTTTCACCATCCATCACCCATCATGATGTTTTCATCAGCTGCTTCTAATGATTTTGTTGCTGCTTCTGACTTGAAATTTTAAGGAGATGAATGAATTGACAAACGGATGAATGAATGCATGCTAACTTAGAACTGTCTTGTTCTGAGTGGATGGAAGTCAGTCAGATAGCACTGATGGGGAATGTGGGAAAGAACAGTGCTCTTCTTTGTCCATATTAATGAAACTCTGTCTTGTTATAACTCAATAATTTCAGCAACTGATGGGAGACAGATGGCTGCAGTGAACACAGGAATTTTAAAAGAGCTCAATGCTCAGGTTGCACAACATGTTGTTAAGAGCTTTGACATTTTTATCAAATGAACTTATATAATTTCACTGTAGCTGGATTTTTAAAATTTATTTAAATGAAAGTAATGCATTAAAGTGGTAATAAACAATCTGAAGAATTGAAATTTTCCTTTTTCTAATCCAAACTCTTGACCAGCAATTTCAATCCTTGATGATAACAATAGCTCCCTGATTACAATCTTTCAAATATCTTTCTAAAAATAATTGTAAAGATAAACAAGCACATTTGTGTGTGTATGTGTGTACATCTTTTTTATTTACACTAATGGGATAGTACTAAAATACATTATAACTTCACTTTTATCTGATAATAATATATTATTCAAATCATTTTAAACCAGGAAATTGAGATCTACTTCTGTTTTTATATTTTCAAAATGTGTCTTAATTATATTCAAAGCATTGGTAAAGATTAAGTTTTACCTATCCTCCCACTTATACCTAGATGCAACTATTTTATAAACTATTTTTTGTTTTAAAATCATTTGGTGATTAAGCTACTATAGAATCACCTCTATAATAATCTTTAAACAATTACTTTTGAGTCCCTTTTATGAAGCATGACTATTTGTCTTGCTGACATTAATTCCTTCCCTCTCCTTCTAATTTTTGATAGCTATGTTGATTAGCTTTATAATTTTGAATAATGGATTTATTACTATTTCTTGTTCCATAATGTTCAGTTAGGGCCTAGGATTCCCTATAGTTATCTTACCTTCTGAGGCAAAGACTACACCAAAATGCATCCTCCTTTACTTCCACATTAAAACAGTTTTAGTTAAAATGTGGCTGCCCAACTAAGTACTATAATTCTCAGAAAGACTTGTTGCTAAATGTAATCATGTGAGAAAATTCTTGCTAATAAAACATGGTGTGGGAATGATATCTGTTAGCTTCTATACATTTGCTTAAAAGAATACTATTACCTTCTGTGATGGTTAATACAGAGTGTCAACTTGATTGGATTGAAGGATGCAAAGTATTGATCCTGAGTGTGTCTGTGATGGTGTTGCCAAAGGAGATTAACATTTGAGTCAATGGGCTGCAAAAGGCATACCCACCCTTAATCTGGGTGAGCACAATCTAATCAGCTGCCAGCACGGCCAAAATAAAAAGCAGACAGAAGAACGTGAAAAGACTAGACTGGCTTAGCCTCCCAGCCTACATCTTTCTCCCAAGCTGGATGCTTCCTGCCCTTGAATATTGGACTCCAAGTTCTTCAGCTTTAGGACTCAAACTGACTTTCCTTGCTTCTCAGCTTGCAGACAGCCTATTTTGGGACCTTGTGATCATGTGAGTTAATACTCCTTAATAAACCCCCATATATATATATACACACACACACACACACACACATATATATATACACACACACATATATATACATACACACACATATACATGTGTATATATATACATGTATATATGTATATATGTATATACATGTATATATACATATATACATACACACACATATACACACATATACATATACACACATATATATACATACACACACGCACGTATATACATATATATACACACATACATCTCTCTCTCTCTCTCTCTCTCTCTCTATATATATATATATATATATCCTATTAGTTTTGTCCTTCTAGAGAACCCTGACTAATATACCTTCTATTGTTTTCACCTTTCTCTGGTTGAAAAGATGATCATTATGGTGGCTTGGAAGCCATATGTTGAATATTGTAAAACTTCCATAGTCTTGGACTCCGAAAGATGGCATGGACCAGTTATTGACCAGGAATGTTGAGCATAACATGTGAGGAAAATAAACTTCTATCCTTTTTTGAGTCATAGCATTTTGGGAGGGTCTTTGTTATGATACCTTTTAAATCTAAGAAATAAAATTTTTTCTACCTCTGCCCATCTGTCTTTTCACATTCCATCAGATCTATCATATGCAGCACGTTCATGTCCTGCTCACATCCTCTTAGCACTCACTGTGTCACTGCATACCACGGGGCCCTCCTGCAAATGACTGCCACTTTCAGTCTCAAGGCTTTCCCTCCTCTCACCTCTGAAAGTAATAGGAAGTTACACCCCAGGAGCAGTCCTTCGCCACTGATGGACTGGAGTTTGAAGATAAATACTCCAGCTTTCCTGAAGATTTCCTTGGGAAACATCATTTTAGGCATGTTTTACATTGTCTCCTTGACTTCTCCAGCAAGATTGCATTCTAGTTGCCCACATATTTAACTTGATTGATAATACAGTCCTCTGTCCCTTATTTGTATTATTTCCTTCTTTCCCTGACAACACGTCCTGGGAACAACTCTCGAAACTCTCAAATAAGCTGCTTATCCTCAATTTTTTTTTTTTTTTTTTTTTTTTTTGAGACAGTTTTACTCTTGTTGTCCAGGCTGGAGTGCAATGGCACGATCTCAGCTCACCGCAACCTCTGCCTCCTGGCTTCAAGCAATTCTTCTGCCCCAGCCTTCTGAGTAGCTGGGATTACAGGCATGCACCCCTATGCCTGACTAATTCTGTATTTTCAGTAGAGACGGGGTTTCTCCATGTTGGTCAGACTGGTCTCAAACTCCCAACCTCAGGTGTTCCACTCACCTTGGCCTCCCAAAGTGCTGGGATTATAGGCATAAGCCACCGTGCCTGGCCTTATTTTTTGAGATATGCTAGTTGAGGAACTCAAGGTAGTATGCAAAGTTCTGATCCTAATCTATCCCTTGATTTTAAAAAAATAATCTGGAATTAGAGAGTTTGCCAGTCAGTTGGTGATAACAACTCCATCAGAAACTCTTTCTGAGCTCTTGCAAATGGCCTTTTGAGGTAACCCTTAGAACCAGCTAATACAGGAGCTAAACACCTGGGCCTGGATCAAGAGTGGTTTGCTTGATATGTTGGTGCAAGCAGAAAAAGGAAAACTACCGCATTTGCTACTCAGAGGTGGAAAGATAGCAGTGAGGAAAAGTCTTCCCTAATGGGCAAAACTTCATTTGGTACATCTTGTTATAAACTTTAGGGAAGGAAGAAATGGTCGGAGATAAAGAAACTCCTGGGAACTGGTGCATGACTTAGTAACTGATGGATGTTTACCCTGGCATGCACAGCATCACAATTGCTAAGGCTCTTACCTGTGATGAATTGTAATAAAATACAGGTGAAAGGGGATGCACTGGCTTATGCTATAGCTCTAGCCCTTGAGAGACATGGTGGAAATGATTATTATTTACATCTTGGAGTTGATTGACTATTGTTAACTGCCCCAGATATTTTGAAGGAAGACTATGAGAGGATCAGGTCAGCTACCAATTAACAAAGGGATTGTGCAAAAGCCGGAAAGCCTCCACAGCAATAATAAAGAGAATCACAAATCTTGCACAGAAGGGAACAGGATCTGCTGAAAATCAGAAATTCCTGATTTTAATTGTTGTGCTGTTATGCAGATTTAAATTTACAGTCCTCTTACATCATGTCAGGACTCTGAGAGGGAAGGAGTGGACCCTTAGAGCTAGATGAAGATACTTGGGTGCATGGACATGAAAAGCTTGAATTCCCATATTATCCCAGGTATTCTGCATCAGCAAAAGTCCCCCCATCTCACCACCACTCCTCTCAAGAAGAGAGAATCCAACCCTTCCTTATTTGCACACTTACCTTCCTCAAGATCTTCCACTGCTTCACCCCATTGCCTTTAGACCAATAAGTAGAGTTGTTTCGGCATGGCCCAAGTAATGAAATACTGTACTGGAACAAAAGGAAAAGAATAGTTTACCAAAAGAGCAGTAGGAACTGGTAGACATATACTACCAGAAATTGGGAGAATACGCCTCATAATTAATCTTGAAATGCTATACCAGGGGTAGGGGGTGGGAGAATGGAATATAAGGCCAGATAGTGAACACCAAGAATGTATTAGTCCATTTTTGGCTGGACATGGTGGCTCATGCCTGTAATCCCAGCACTTTGGGATTACCCGAGGCAGGTGGATCACGAGGTCAAGAGATCGAGACCATCCTGGCTATCATGGTGAAACCCCGTCTCTACTAAAAATACAAAAATAAAAATAAAAAAAATTAGCCAGGCGCGGTGGCAGGTGCCTGTAGTCCCAGCTACTCAGGAGGCTGAGGCAGGAGAATGGCGTGAACCCAGGAGGCGGAGCTTGCAGTGAGCTGAGATCGCGCCACTGCACTCCAGCCTGGGTGACAGAGCAAGACTCCGTCTTAAAAAACAACAACAACAACAAAAAAAACAATGTATTAGTCCATTTTCATACTGCTATGAAGTTATACCTGAGACTTGGTAATTTATAAAGAAAAAGAGGATTAATGAATTCACAGTTCCACATGGCTGGGGAAGCCTCATGGAAGGTAAGGAGGAACAAAGACACATCTTACATGGTGACAGGCAAGAGTGTGTGTGCAGGGGAACTGTCCTTTATAAAACCATCAGATCTCATGAGACTTACTAGCATGAGAACAGCACAGGCAAAACCTACCCCCATGATTCAGTTACCTCCCCATGACATGTGGGGATTATGGGAATGACAATTCAAGATGAGATTTGGGTGGGGATACAGCTAAACCATATCATGCCACCACTGACCCCTGACAAATCTCATGTCCTCACATTTCAAAACCAAACATGCCTTCCCAACAGCCCCTCAAAGTCTTAACTCATTGCAGCATTAACTCAAAAGTCCACAGTCCAAAGTCTCATCTGAGACAAAACAAGTGTCTTCTACCTATGAGCCTGTAAAATCAAAAGCAAGTTGGTAGCTTCTTAGATACAATGGGATACAGGCATTGGGTAAATACACTCATTCCAGACTGGAGAAATTGGACAAAATGAAGGGGCTACAGGCCCCATGCAAGTCCAAAATCCAGTGAGGCAGTCAATCTTAAGGCTCCAAAATGATCTCCTTTGACTCTGTCTCACATCCGGGTCACACTGATGCAAGATGGGGGTTCCCATGGTTTTGGGAAGTTCTGCCCCAGTGGCTTAGCAGGGTACAGCACCCCTCCTGGATGCTTTCATGGGCTGGCATTGAGTGTCTGTGGCTTTTCCAAGTGCATGGTGCAAGCTTTCAGTGGATGTACCATTCTGTGGTTTGGAGGATGGTGGCCCTCTTCTCACAGCTCCACCAGGTAGTGCCCCGGTGGGGACTCTGTGTGGGAGCTCTTACCCCACATTTCCCTTCTGTACAGCCCTAGCAGAGGTTCCCTGTGAGAATTCCACCCCTGCAGCACACCTCTGCCTGGACACCCAGGTGTTTCCATACATCCTCTGAAATCTAGGTGTAAGGTTCCTAAACCTCAATTCTTGATATCTATGTACCCGTAGGCATAACACCATGTGTAAGCTACCAAGGTTTGGGGCTTGTACTCTATGAAACAGTGACTTGAGCTGGATATTGGCCCCTTTTAGCCATGGCTGGAATGCAGGGCACCAAGTCCCAAGACTGCACAAAGCAGCAAGGCCCTGGGCCTGGCCCACAAAACCATTTTTCCCTCCTAGGCCTCCTGGCTTGTGATGCAAGGGCTGCAATGATGTCCTGGAGACATTTTCTGCATTATCATGGCAATTAACATTTGACTCCTTATTACTTATGCAAATTTCTGCAGCCAGCTTGAATTTCTTCTCAGAAAATGGTATTTTTCTTTTCTATCACATTGTCAGGCTACAAAGTTTTCAAACTTTTATATTGTGCATCCCTTTTAAGCTTAAGTTCCAATTACAAACCATATATTTGTGAATGAATAAAACTGAATGCTTTTAAGAGCACTCAAGTCACATCTTGAAACCTTTGCTGCTTAGAAATTTTTTCCATCAGATATCCTCAATCATCTCTCTCAAGTTAAAAGTTCACAGATTTCTAGGGCAGGGACAAAATGCCACCAGTCTCTTTGCTGAAGCATAGCAAGAATCATATTTACTCTAGTTCCTTACCTCCATCTGAGACCACCGCAGTCTGGACTTTTTGGTGAAGACCATTCAACAAGTCTCTAGGAAGCTCCAAACATTGCTGCATCTTCTTGTCTCCTTCTGAGCCTTCCAAAGTGTTCCATTCTCTGTGTGTTACCCAATTCCAAAGTTACTTCCAAATTTTCAGGTATCTTAATAGCAGCACCCCACTCTTGTTACCAATTTACTATATTAGTCGATTTTCATACAGCTATGAAGAAATACCTGAGACTGGGTGGTTTAAAAAGAAAATGAGGTTTAATGGACTCACAATTCCACATGGCTGGGGAGGCCTTACAATCATGACAGAAGGCAAAGGAGGAGCAAAGGCATGTCTTCTATGGTGGCAGGCAAGAGTGTGTGCAGGGGAATTGCCCTGTATAAAACCATCAGATCTTGTGAGACTTATTCACGATCACAAGAACAGCATGGAAAAAACCCACCCCTATGATTCAATCACCTCCTACTGGGTCCCTCACATGGCACATGGGATTATGAGAGCTGCAATTCGAGATGACATTTGAGTGGGGATACAGCCAAACCATGTCAATGGATATGGGGGAGTAGTCTGTCATAACTCAGGATTAAAATTCTGGAAATGTGATCATGAGCTGCTTCTATCATATTATTGGGATAACTGTTTAAAGCTTGGAATGGCAGCCTAAAGTAAATAAACTTGCTTTAGCAGAGTGTGACAGAAGGGGTGAAAACCTCAGAGAACCAAGCAGGTTAAAATGAATTTATTATCTAAGTCTGGAATATATATCATCTGAGTATGTTTCATGGAAGGACCTAGAGGACATTCTTTTTACTAAAATGATAAGGAATTCACCACTGACAAAGGTGCCAATATTGATGACAAGTATACTTGTGGCAGTGTCTATGGTTCTGGGTTGATGATAGAAGATTTTTATATGGAACTTGTGCCTTTGGGGTCAATATGGATAACAAAATCATGCCATATTTGATATCAGGTGACAGCACCTAACCATCAGTTGCAAAGCATATCTACTTATAATGATGGGTAGCAAGGTCTGGATGACATGCAGAGGACCTACATTGTAGATCTATTATACGTAATCAGTCATAGAGCTAGGCATGAGATAGACAGGTAGCCAGCAACCAGCATTATTTGACCTGTATCAGGGTCAGCCGACTACAGCCTGTGGGTGAAATCTAGTCTTTTGTCTGTGAAACATGACCATGTCCATTTATTTACCTACTGTTTATGTCTGTTTTGTGCTACAATGGCAAAGTTAAGTAGATAAAACAGAAACTGTATGGCCTACAAAACCGTGAAATATTTACTGTCTAGCCCTTTACAGGAGAAGTTAGGACCCTGACCTATATAATCGAAGAAGGTCAAGAACAAGTGAGAAGATTGATGTCAGCCTCTATAATGGAAAATCACAATCCTTGTTTCCAGACCTTAGCCAGTTTTCAGACTCAGAATTATTGACTGAAGGAGAGGAAGAACTCAGGAGATGAAAAATACATAAAAGGCAATAGCAACCCCCACCACCATTCCTTTGTCTCTAATAAGATAGCATACGTTGCAAAAAGGAGAAATACATAGATCTCCCAAGAGAGCACTTAGATACAGATTCTGTGCTGACATTAACACCAGAGTACCATAAAATCAACATGGACACCCTTGTCAAGGGAGGCATACAGAGGCCAAGTGATAAATGAAGTCCTAATTCACATCCCTTTCACATGCATACAGTGTAGTAATTTTTCTGGTATCTGAAGGAATATTCAGTTTGGATAAAGTTTCTAGATGTATAAACCTCACATTGGTTCCTTCACCAGAGACTCTTGTTTGTTGTTTGTACCAATGAACTCTTCCTAAGCTCACAGACACATTGTCTTTGAGGATTCCTTGGGAATAGCTGATGGAGTTGCAAAACACCTAGGCCTGGATCATGGATAGAATGTTTAAATGTTTGTTCAACCAAAGAAAGTACTTCTGTCACACTGCTATCACTTGGGGTGGCACTAAAAGTTGGCAGTGAATGAAAAGTTTTCTACTGGGCAGAGGCTTACTCAGTATATTTGACAGTAATTTTATGTTAAGAAGTGGTTTGAGATACTCAAAATACTGGGAAGAACTGAGTAGCTTGACAGCTTGTTCAGGAATCTGGAAAATGCAGGTGTTGATTGAAAACAAGAAGATATAGGTAAGAGGCATACAAATGGACACATATGGGAGTGATTTAAAGGCTTGTTGATTTTTTTTTTTTTTTTTTTTTTGCTTTGGGACAGTTTTCACTAGATGTGTAAGTTTCAAAGAAGCTACTAAAATCAGATGGACTGAGTTACTAATTTCATATACACTAGCCAGCCTCTGTTCTTCTAACCTAGTACTTATACGAGTGGCCCATGAACAGAGAAGTCATGTTGGCAGGGATTTGGGCTGTCTAAAAGACCAATAGCATGAGTTCCCTTTTGCCAAGGATTATCTGCTGCTGAATGTCAGACTGCAGAGGTATCACACAGCTACAGAGGTATCACTAAACTGCCAATATGGTATCATCTTTTGAGGAATCCAACCAGTCACTTGGTAGCTAATTATATTGACAACAGTTCTTCCTTACTGATATTGGTATGCCTCCCCTGCCTATTGTGCCTCAGCTAATAGCATTGTCTGAAAGTTCAAAAGAGTATCTGATTTATTGTTAAAGGATCCTCATTGTCAGGCCTTTGAGCCCAAGCCAAGCCATCGCATCCCCTGTGACTTGCACATATACGCCCAGATGGCCTGAAGTAACTGAAGAATCACAAAAGAAGTGAATATGCCCTACCCCACCTTAACTGATGACATTCCACCACAAAAGAAGTGTAAATGGCTGGTCCTTGCCTTAAGTGATGACATTACCTTGTGAAAGTCCTTTTCCTGGCTCATCCTGGCTCAAAAAGCACCCCCACTGAGCACTTTGCGACCCCCACTCCTGCCTGCCAGAGAACAAACCCCCTTTGACTGTAATTTTCCTTTACCTACCCAAATCCTATAAAACAGCCCCACCCCTATCTCCCTTCGCTGACTCTCTTTTCGGACTCAGCCCGCCTGCACCCAGGTGAAATGAACAGCCATGTTGCTCACACAAAGCCTGTTTGGTGGTCTCTTTACACGGACGCGCATGAAATTTGGTGCTGTGACTCAGATCGGGGGACCTCCCTTGGGAGATCAATCCCCTGTCCTCCTGTTCTTTGCTCCGTGAAAACGATCCACCTACGACCTCAGGTCCTCAGACCCACCAGCCCAAGGAACATCTCACCAATTTTAAATCAGGTGAGCAGCCTCTTCTTCTCCAACCTCTCTCACTGTCCCTCAACCACTTTCTCCTTTCCACCCTTCAATCTCTCCCTTCTCTTAATTTCAAATCCTTTCATTTTCTGGGAGAGACAAAGGACACGTTTTATCCATGGACCCAAAACTCCGGCGCCAGTCACGGACTGGGAAGGCAGCCTTCCCTTGGTGTTTAATCATTGCAGGGACACCTCTCTGATTATACACCCACGTTTCAAGGGTGTCAGACCACACAGGGACGCCTGCCTTGGTCCTTCACCCTTAGCGGCATGTCCCACTTTTCTGGGGAAGGGGCAAGTACCTCAACCCCTTCTCTGCTTTTCCGGGGACAGGGCAAGTACCCCAACCCCTTCTCTCCTTGTCTCTACCCCTTCTCTGCTTTTCTGGGAGAGGGGCAAGTACCCCTCAACCCCTTCTCCTTCACTCTTAGCAGCAAGTCCTGCTTTTCTAGAGGAGGGGCAAGTACCCCAACCTTGTATCTCTGTGCCCCAATCCCTTATTTCCGCGCCCCAACCGCTTATATCTCTGCGCCCCAATCCCTTATTTCCGTGCCCTGACCCCTTATTTCCATGCCCCTACCCTTTATTTCTGTGCCCCATCCCTTATTTCCATGCCCTGACCTCTTATCTCTGTGCCCCAACCCCTTTTCCCACTTTTCTGGAAGGTAAGAACCCCCAAACCCCTTCCCTCCATTTCTCTACTCTCTCTTTTCTCTAGGCTTGGTTCCTTCACTATAGGCAACCTTCCACCCTCCATTCCTCCTTCTACTCCCTTGGCCTGTGTTCTCAAAAACTTAAAACCTCTTCAACTCACACCTGACCTAAAATCTAAATGCCTTATTTTCTTCTGCAATGCTGCTTGACCCCAATACAAACTCGACAGTAGTTTCAAATAGCCAGAAAATGGCACTTTGAATTTTTCCATCCTGCAAGATCTAAATAATTCTTGTTGTAAAATAGGCAAACGGTCTGAGGTGCCTGACGTCCAGGCATTCTTTTACACATCAGTCCCTTCCTAGTCTCTGTGCGCAGTGCAACTCGTCCCAAATCTTCCTTCTTTCCCTCCCGCCTGTCCCCTCAGTACCAACCCCAAGCATCGCTGAGTCTTTCTAATCTTCCTTTTCTACAGACCCATCTGACCTCTCCCTTGCTCCCCAGGCTGCTCCTCGCCAGGCTGAGCTAGGTCCCAATTCTTCCTCGGCCTCTGCTCCTCCACCCTATAATCTTTTTATCACCTTCCCTCCTCACACCTGGTCCGGCTTACAGTTTTGTTCCGTGACTAGCCCTCCCCCTCCTGCCCAGCAATTTCCTCTTAAAAAGGTGGCTGGAGCTAAAGGCATAGTCAAGGTTAATACTCCTTTTTCTTTATCCCAAATCAGATAGCGTTTAGGCTCTTTTTCATCAAATATAAAAATCCAGCCCAGTTCATGACTTGTTTGGCAGCAACCCTGAGACACTTTACAGCCCTAGACGCTAACAGGTCAAAAGGCCGTCTTATTCTCAAAATACATTTTATTACCCAATCTGCTCCCGACATTAAATAAAACTCCAAAAATTAAATTCCAGCCCTCAAACCCCACAACAGGACTTAATTAACCTCGCCTTCAAGGTGTACAATAATAGAAAAAAGTTGCAATTCCTTGCTTCCACTGTGAGACAAACCCCAGCCACATCTCCAGCACACAAGAACTTCCAAACGCCTGAACTGCAGCGGCCAGGCGTTCCTCCAGAACCTCCTCCCACAGGAGCTTGCTACATGTGCTGGAAATCTGGCCACTGGGCCAAGGAGTGCCCGCAGCCCAGGGTTCCTCCTAAGCCACTTCCCATCTTTGTGGGACCCCACTGAAAATCGGACTGTTCAACTCACCTGGCAGCCACTCCCAGATCCCCTGGAACTCTGGCCCAAGGCTCTCTGACTGACTCCTTCCCAGATCTGCTTGGCTTAGCGGCTGAAGACTGACACTGCCTGATCACCTCGGAAGCCCCTTAGACCATCTCAGATGCCGAACTTCAGGTAACTCTCACAGTGGAAGGTAAGTCCGTCCCCTTCTTAATCAATGTGGAGGCTACCAACTCCACATTACCTTCTTTTCAAGGGCCTGCTTCCCTTGCCTCCATAACTGTTGTGGGTATTGACAGCCAGGCTTCTAAACCTCTTAAAACTCCCCAACTCTGCTGCCAACTTAGACAATACTCTTTTAAGCACTCCTTTTTAGTTATCCCCACCTGCCCAGTTCCCTTATTAGGCCGAGACACCTTAACTAAATTATCTGCTTCCCTGACTATTCCTGGACTACAGCTACATCTCATTGCTGCCCTTCTTCCCAATCCAAAGCCTCCTTTGCGTCCTCCTCTTGTACTCCCCCACCTTAACCCACAAGTATAAGATACCTCTACTCCTTCCTTGGTGACCAATCATGCACCCCTTACCATCTCATTAAAACCTAATCACCCTTACCCCACTCAATGCCAATATCCCATCCCGCAGCACGCTTTAAAAAGATTAAAGCCTGTTATCACTCGCCTGCTACAGCATGGCCTTTTAAAGCCTATAAACTCTCCTTACAATTCCCCCATTTTACCTGTCCTAAAACCAGACAAGCCTTACAAGTTAGTTCAGGATCTGCACCTTATCAACCAAATTGTTTTGCCTATCCACCCCATGGTGCCAAACCCATATACTCTCCTATCCTCAATACCTGCCTCTACAACCCATTATTCTGTTCTAGATCTGAAACATGCTTTCTTTACTATTCCTTTGCACCCTTCATCCCAGCCTCTCTTCGCTTTCACTTGGACTGACCCTGACACCCATCAAGCTCAGCAAATTACCTAAGCTGTACTGCCGCAAAGCTTCACAGACAGCCCCCATTACTTCAATCAAGCCCAAATTTCTTCCTCATCTGTTACCTATCTTGGCATAATTCTCATAAAAACACACGTGCTCTCCCTGCCAATCGTGTCCGACTGATCTCTCAAACCCCAGCACCTTCTACAAAACAACAACTCCTTTCCTTCCTAGGCATGGTTAGCGCGGTCAGAATTCTTACACAAGAGCCAGGACCACACCCTGTAGCCTTTCTGTCCAAACAACTTGACCTTACTGTTTTAGCCTAGTCCTCATGTCTGCCTGCAGCAGCTGCCACTGCTTTAATACTTTTAGAGGCCCTCAAAATCACACACTATGCTCAACTCACTCTCTACAGTTCTCATAACTTCCAAAATCTATTTTCTTCCTCATACCTGACGCATATACTTTCTGCACCCCGGCTCCTTCAGCTGTACTCACTCTTTAAGTCCCACAATTACCATTGTTCCTGGCCCGCACTTCAATCTGGCCTCCCACGTTATTCCTGATGCCACACCTGACACCCATGGCTGTATCTCTCTGATCCACCTGATATTCACCCCATTTCCCTATATTTCCTTCTTTCCTGTTCCTCACCCTGATCATGCTTGATTTATTGATGGCAGTTCCAACAGGCCTAATCACCACACACCAGCAAAGGCAGATTATACTATAGTATAAGCCACTAGCCCGCCTCTTAGAACCTCTCATTTCCTTTCCATCGTGGAAATCTATCCTCAAGTAAATAACTTCTCAGTGTTCCACCTGCTATTCTACTACTCCTCAGGGATTATTCAGGCCCCCTCCCTTCCCTACACATCAAGCTTGAGGATTTGCCCCACCCAGGACTGGCAAATTAGCTTTACTCAACATGCCCTGAGTCAGATAACTAAAATACCTCTTAGTCTAGGTAGATACTTTCACTGGATAGGTAGAGGCCTTTCCTACAGGGTCTGAGAAGGCCACCGCAGTCATTTCTTCCATTCTGTCAGACATAATTCCTCAGTTTAGCCTTCCCACCTCAATACAGTCTGATAACAGATGAGCCTTTATTAGTCAAATCAGCCAAGCCATTTTTCAGGCTCTTAGTATTCAGTGAAACCTTTATATCCCTTACGGTCCTCCATCTTCAGGAAAGGTAGAATGGACTCGTGGTCTTTTAAAAACACACCTCACCAAGCTCAGCCACCAACTTAAACAGGACTGGACAATACTTTTACCACTTTTGCTTCTCAGAATTCAGACCTGTCCTTAGAATGCTACAAGGTACAGCCCATTTAAGCTCCTGTATAGACGCTCCTTTTTATTAGGCCCCAGTCTCATTCGACACCAGACCAACTTGGACTGTGCCCCCAAAAAACTTGTCATCCCTACTATCTTTTGTCTAGTCATACTCCTATTTACCGTTCTCAACTACTCATACATGCCCTGCTCTTGTTTACACTGCCAGTTTACACTGTTTCTCCAAGCCACCACAGCTGATATCTACCTTTTATACCTGTTTTTCCTCCTCCTCTTATTCCATGTAGTTTTTCAGTTCATACAAAACCGTATCCAGGCCATCACCAATCATTCTATACGACAAATGTTTCTTCTAACATCCCCACAATATCACCCCTTACCACAAGACCTCCCTTCAGCTTAATCTCTCCCACTCTAGGTTCCCACGCTGCCCCAATCCCCCTTGAAGCAGCCCTGAGAAACATCGCCCATTCTCTCTCCATACCACCCCCCAAAAATTTTTGCCGCCCCAACACTTCAACACTATTTTGTTTTATTTTTCTTATTAATATAAGAAGGCAGGAATGTCAGGCCTCTGAGCCCAAGCCAAGCCATCGCATCCTCTGTGACTTGCACATATACGCCCAGATGGCCTGAAGTAACTGAAGAATCACAAAAGAAGTGAATATGCCCTGCCCCACCTTAACTGATGACATTCCACCACAAAAGAAGTGTAAATGGCTGGTCCTTGCCTTAAGTGATGACATTACCTTGTGAAAGTCCTTTTCCTGGCTCATCCTGGCTCAAAAAGCACCCCCACTGAGCACCTTGCGACCCCCACTCCTGCCTGCCAGAGAACAAACCCCCTTTGACTGTAATTTTCCTTTACCTACCCAAATCCTATAAAACGGCCCCACCCCTATCTCCCTTCATTGACTCTCTTTTTGGACTCAGCCCACCTGCACCCAGGTGAAATAAACAGCCTTGTTGCTCACACAAAGCCTGTTTGGTGGTCTCTTCACACGGACGCACATGAAAGATATTATATGATTTTCTATATGAATTTCATGCATTTACACTTCTTTTGTGGTGGAATGTCATCAGTTAAGGCAGGAACTGGCCATCTGGATGTGTACGTGCAGGTCACAGGGGATATGATGGCTTAGCTTGGGCTCAGAGGCCTGACATTCCTGTCTTCTTATTTTAATAAGAAAAATAAAATGAAATAGTGGTAAAATGTTGGGATGGTGAAAATTTTTGGGGGGTGGTATGGAGAGATAATGGGCAATGTTTCTCAGGGCTGCTTCAAGCGGGATTAGGGGTGGCGTGGGAACCTAGAGTGGGAGAGATTAAGCTGAAGGAAGATTTTGTGGTAAGGGGTGATATTGTGGGGTTGTGAGAAGGAACATTTGTCATTTAGAATTATTGGTGATGGCCTGGATACGGTTTTGTATGAATTGAAAAACTAAATGGAATAAGAGAAGGAGAAAAACAGGTATAAAGGTCTAAGAACTGGGAGGACCTAGGACATTTAATTAGAGAGTGCCTAAGGAGATTCAGCATAGCCCTGCCAGCAGAGATTATTTATTTGCTTCAAGAGTTAAGAGTGGCAGTTTGGGGATAGCACCAGGAGATATCAACTGTGGTGGCTTGGAGAAATAGTGTAAACTGGCAGTGTAAACAAGAGCAGGGCATGTATGAGTAGTTGAGAATGGTGAATAGGAGTATGACTAGACAGAATATACTAGGGATGACAAGTGTTTTGGGGCACAGTCCAAGTTGGTCTGGTGTCTGGAATGAGACTGGGGCCTAATAAAAAGGAGCATCTATACTGGAGCTTAAATGGGCTGTACCTTGTAGCATTCTGAGGACAGGCCTGAATTCTGAGAAGGGAAAGTGGTAAAAGTATTGTCTAGTCCTTTTTAAGTTGGTGGATGAACTTGGTGAGGTATGTTTTTAAAAGACCACAAGTCCATTCTACCTTTCCTGAAGACAGTACTGTAAGGGATATAAAGGTTTCACTGAATACCAAGAGCCTGAAAAAAATGCTTGGCTGATTTGACTAATAAAGGCCAGTCTGCTATCAGACTGTATAGAGGTGGGAAGGCCAAACCGAGGAATTATGTCTGACAGAAGGGAAGAAATGACCGTGGTGGACTTCTTAGACCCTGTGGGAAAGGCCTCTACCTATCCAGTGAAAGTGTCTACCTAGACCAAGAGGTATTTTAGTTTCCTGACTCAGGGCATGTTGAATAAAGCTAATTTGCCAGTCCTGGGCGGGGGCAAATACCTGAGCTTGATGTGTAGGGAAGGGAGGGGGCCTGAATAATCCCTGAGAAGTAGTAGAATAGCAGATGGAACACTGAGAAGTTATTTCTTTGAGGATAGATTTCCACGATGGAAAGGAAATGAGAGGTTCTAAGAGGTGGGCTAGTGGCTTGTACTATAGCATAGCCTGCCTTTGCTGGTGTGTGGTGATTAGGCCTGGTGGAACTGCCATCAATAAACTGAGCGTGATCAAGGTGAGGAACAGGAAAGAACGAAATATGGGGAAATGGGATGAATGTCAGGTGGATCAGAGAGATACAGCCATGGGGGTCAGGTGTGGTATCAGGAATAATGTGGGAGGCCAGATTGAAGTCTGGGCCAGGAACAATGGTAATTGTGGGAGATTTAACAAAGAGTGAGTACAGCTGAAGGAGCCAGGGAGCAGAAACTATCTGTGTCAGGTGTGAGGAAGAAAATAGATTTTGGAAGTTATGAGAATTGTAGAAAGTGAGTTTAGTTTGTGATTTTAAGGGCCTCTAAAATTATTAGGGCAGTGGCGGCCGCTGCACGCAGACTTGAGGGCTAGGCAAAACAGTAAGGTCAAGTTTTGGATAAAAAGGCTACAGGGCACGGTCCCAGTTCTTGTGTAAGAATTCTGACTACACAGCCTTGCACTTCAGCTGTGGATAACGAAAAGGGTTGGGATCAGTCAGGGAGAGCTAGGGTGGGGGCAGTTTCTAAAGCTGTCTTCAAGGAACAGATAGAGGAGTGGGGGAAAGGATTTAGGGTCTATGGGGTCAGCTAGGTTTCCTTTTGTGAGTTATATAATGGTTTTGTTAGGATGGCAAAACCAGGTATCTAAAGTCGAAAGTATCAAACCATTCCTAGGAAGGAAAAGAGTTGTTATTTTGTAGAAGGTGCTGGAGTTTCAGACATCAGTCGGACATGATCGGCAGGGAGAGCACATGTGTTTTTATGAGAATTATGCCAAGATAGGTAACAGATGAGGAAGAAATTTGGGCTTGACTGAAGTAATGGGGGCTGTCAGTGAAGCTTTGCGGCAGTATAGCCCAGGTAATTTGCTGAGCCTGATGAGTGTCAGGGTCAGTCCAAGTGAAAGCAAAGAGAGGCTGGGATGAAGGATGCAAAGGAATAGTAAAGAAAGCATGTTTGAGATCCAGAACAGAATAATGGGTTGTGGAGGGAGGTATTGAGGATAGGAGAGTATATGGGTTTGGCACCATGGGGTGGATAGGCAAAACAAATTGGTTGATAAGGCGCAGATCCTGAACTAACCTGTAAGTCTTGTCTGGTTTTAGGACAGGTAAAATGGGGGAATTGTAAGGAGAGTTTATAGGCTTTAAAAGGCCATACTGTAGCAGGCGAATGACAACAGACCTTAATCCTTTTAAAGCATGCTGTGGGATGGGATATTGCCATTGAGTGGGGTAAGGGTGATTAGGTTTTAATGAGATGGTAAGGGGTGCATGATCAGTCGCCAAGGAGGGATTAGAGGTATCCGAAACTTGTGGGCTAAGGTGGGGAGATACAAGGGGAGGATGTGAAGGAGTCTTTGAACTGGGGGAAAAGGCAGCAATGAGGTGTGGCTGTAGCCCAGGAATAGTCAGGGAAGCAGATAATTTAGTTAAAGTGTCTCGGCCGAATAAGGGAACTGGGCAGGTGGGGATAACTAAAAAGGAGTGCTTAAATGAGTATTGTCTCAGTTGGCACCAGAGTTGGGGAGTTTTAAGAGGTTTAGAAGCCTGGCTGTCAATAACCACAACAGTTATGGAGGCAAGGGAAACAGGCCCTTGAGAAGAAGGTAATGTGTGGAGTGGGTAGCCTCCGTATTAAGAAGGGGACGGACTTACCTTCCACTGTGAGAGTTACCTGAAGCTCGGCATCCCTGATGGTTTAGGGGGCTTCTGAGGCAATCAGGCAGTGTCATCCTTCAGCCGCTAAGCAGAGAAGATCTGGGAAGGAGTCAGAGAGCCTTGGGCCAGAGTTCCAGGGCTCTGGGAGTGGCTGCCAGGTGAGTTGAACAGTCCGATTTTCAGTGGGGTCCTGCAGAGATGGGACACAGCTTAGGAGGAATCCCAGACTGTGGGCATTCCTTGGCCCAGTGGCCAGATTTCCGGCACTTGTAGCAAGCTCTTGTGGGAGGAGGTTCTGGAGGAACGCCTGGCCACTGTGGTTCAGGTGTTTGGAAGTTCTTGTGTGCTGGAGATGTGGCTGGGGTTTGTCTCAGAGTGGAAGCGAGGAATTGCAACTTTTTTCTATTATTGTACATCTTGAAAGCAAGGTTAATTAAGTCCTGTTGTGGGGTTTGAGGGCTGGAATTTAATTTTTGGAGCTTTATTTAAAGGCAGGAGCGGATTGGGTAATAAAATGTATATTGCGAATAAGACAGCCTTTTGACCTTTTAGGGTCTAGGGCTGTAAAGCATCTCAGGGTTGCTGCCAAATGAGCCATGAACTGGGCTGGGTTTTTCATATTTGATGAAAAAGAGCCTAAATGCTAACTGATTTGGGAGAGGTCGGATAAAGAAAAAGGAGCATTAACCTTGACTATGCCTTTAGCTCCAGCCACCTTTTTAAGAGGAAATTGCTGGGCAGGTGGGGGAGGGCTAGTCGCGGAATGAAACTGTAAGCCGGATCAGGTGTGAGGAGGGGAGGTGATAAAAAGATTATTGAGTGGAGGAGCAGAGCCTGAGGAAGAATTGGGACCTAGCTCAGCCTGGTGAGGAGCAGCCTGGGTAGGAGGGGAGAGGTCAGATGGGTCTGTAGAAAAGGAAGATTAGAAAGACTCAGCGATGCTTGGAGTTGGGACTGAGGGGACAGGTGAGAGGGAAAGAAGGAGGATTTGGGATGATTCACATTGGGAACAGAGACTAGGGAGGGAACAATGTGTAAAAGAATGCCTGGATGTCAGACCATTTGCCCATTTTACAACAAGAATTATTTAGATCTTGTAGGATGGAAAAATTGAAAGTGCCGTTTTCTGGCTATTTGGAACCACTGTCAAGTTTGTACTGGGGTCAAGCAGCATTGTAGAAGAAAATAAGGCATTTAGGCTTTAGGTCAGGTGTGACTTGAAGAGGTTTTAAGTTCTTAAGAACACAGGCTAAGGGAGAAGAAGGAGGAGTGGAGGGTGGAAGGTTGCCCATAGTGAAGGAGGCAAGTTTAAAGAGAAGGGTAGAGACAGGGAGAAGGGGGTGGGGAGCAGCCCTGGGCAGCAACATGGGTGATCAGCCAAAGCAGGCATCCCCGCAATTGACTTGCCACCAAGGGAACGTGGGTGAATGATCAAGGCAGGCATCCCCATGGAGATCAGACACCAATGGAAAATGGGTGAATAATCAGAGAAGTGTCCCCGCAGTGATTAAACAGCAAGGGAAGGCTGCCTTCCCGAGTCCGTGACCGGCGCCGGAGTTTTGGGTCCATGGATAAAATGTGTCTCCTTTGTCTCTACCAGAAAATGAAAGGAATTGAAAGTAAGAGAAGGGAGAGATTGAAGTGTGGCGCCAAGATTGAAAGGAGAAAGAGGTTGAGGGATAGTGAGGGAGGTTGGAGAAGAGAGTAAAAAGAGGCTGCTTACCTGATTTAAAATTGGTGAGATGTTCCTTGGGCTGGTCGGTCTGAGGACCAGAGGTCATAGGTGGATCTTTCTCATGTAACAAACAGCAGGAGGACAGGGGATTGATCTCCCAAGGTATGTCCCCCAATCTGAGTCACAGCACCAAATTTCTCTCCCATCCCTGTGAAGAGACCACCAAACAAGCTTTACATGAGCAACAAGGCTGTTCATTTTACCTGGGTGCAGGCGGGCTGAGTCTGAAAAGAGAGTCAGTGAAGGGAGATAGGGGTGGGGCCATTTTATAGGATTTGGGTAGGTAAAGGAAAATTACAGTCAAAGGGGGTTGTTCTATGGCAGGTAGGGGTGGGGTTCACAAGATGCTCAGTGGTGGAACTTTTGAGCCAGGATGAGCCAGAAGGAATTTCACAAGATAATGTCATCAGTTAAGGCAGGAACCGGCCATCTGGAAGTGTATGTGCAGGTCACAGGGGATATGATGGCTTAGCTTGGGCTCAAAGACCGGACAATATCACCTAGGACTAAGGACCCAGTTTTGGATTAAGGCAGTATAACAAGGGGCATGTGATCATGAGTTCCAAAGGTCAGAAACTGTTAGCCTTATAGTGTTGGAAAAGCCTCTCAAAGTACACATAAGGTGTCATCTGGAAAGGACATCCTTCAGTATTAAGCATTGTTCTTCAAAATGCAGTATATACTTTAAATCAATGGTCATTTTATGCTACTGTGATGTAAATAGCTAAAGTACGTGAGTCTATGAAACAAGTGGTGAAAGTACAATAGAATGTCTCCAACTCAACATTACTCCTCTTTATTCTTGTCCTTACAATTTATTCCTATAAGACTAAAATTTTTGGTTCCTTTATGAGGTAAGGGGAGGGATGGGGGTACAAGTGGGGGCATAGTGAATGTTCAATTAAATACAAGCTGAAGCTGCTACCTGATGATTTTAGGTTTCTTATGCCAGCAGACCAACAGACAAATAAAGGAATGACTAGACTGCCAGGAGTAGTTGACCTGATTGTTTCATAGACACCATGATGCTGTAACATATTTGGGCAGTGAAAAGTATTTCAGACTCAGAAGATTTAGTAGGTTGCCTCTTGCTGCTTTCATTTGCAATGATAATCATAAATGAGAATTGCAGTAAACAAGGTTTGACAAGGGCACAGTGACCAGGGGCTCAGATACCTCATGATAAAGGTCTGGGATACCCACCAAACATGCAATCTAGAATAACAGAATAATGTTCAAGGGTGAGAAAAATCTAGAATGAGTGCCAAAAACAGAGAATAAATACCTAAAATAGTAGCTTGTCCCATGAAGTTTCCTAACTTATAAGTAATTTTTCTTTTTTTTCCCCTAGAAATTTTGACTGTCCACTAGCCTAAAGATGAAGTGATAGCTCTTAGTAATATAACCTTGGCATGTGAGTAGATCTGAACAATGCAAGATGTGGACATTAGCAGAAACTGTTGGCACTCGTCTAATATTCCCTTAGCATTATTGTTCCCATACATTGTCTCTTGCATCTGAAAACACCTCTGACTCTAAGTGAGGGCCTCCTCTCCAACCTCCCACAGAGCAGGCCATAAGTGTTAAGCTTCAGCAAGTAGCAGGTGAGATTTGGAAGATACATACCCCAGTATCCTTACCCCTCCATGGAAAGCAACTCTGAGGCTGGATTAATCTCAGTTTTCCTGTCTGAATGAGGCTCAGATGTCCACAGAGATCATGTGCTTAATAATAATCCTTTTATCATCTTTCTTCCCTTCCCTGTCTCCTTTCCTCATTCCTCTCTTGGCTTTTCCTGGAATTAGCTCCAGTAAAAGACCTGCACTGAAATCTTTATCCTAGGGTCTCATTTCAGAAAATTCAGCTTTAACATAATACATTTTTCATGCCACAATACTTTACATTCTGTTTTGTCATTACAATTAGTATTAAAGGCTTTGTTTAAAAATAAAAAAAAAAACCCAAAGGGAAAGCACAAAGCCAAAAGGCACTAAACAGAGGTCACATGATTAAGATTAGTGATATATTGTTTGCTACATGACAACATAGGATCATAATTTCTTTTCCTTGTGTCCAATGTTAAGGCTTCTAAGCCACTTAAAGAAAAAATCTGAAATACAATTGATTCTCTTTTCTCACATTGCATCAATTTGCTTTAAAATATGCATTTTGATTTATTTTACATATTTACTTTCAGGTGTTGGAGCTCAGGAAATGATAGCCCAAAATATGCCACTTTGCATTTCAAACCAAGAGCAGCAAATGCAGGAAAGGACTTTTTTTGAAGTTCCCTTATGTGACTAAGGGAAGTTCCTCTAGAAGGAATGCAATTGTCATGAGCCCCCATCCCTATTGTCTCATCAGACTGGAAAGATTAACTCATAGGAAAGGATACTAAAGGTCCACATCATCTATTCTTCTGACAACTGCTACCTCAGAAATTATATTTACGTTACAAGGCAACTTTTGTTCATCATGCATTTCCTCCCCTAACCCTCCCATAGCTTATGTTGCCAACTCCCCTTGAGAAGCCCCAAGCCCCTATTTCTTTCTGCAGCTCAAAATGCTATTTAAGCTTCAACCATCTGGCCTTTCTTTGAGTCTCATATTTTGTGTGGATCCCATGCATATGTGCACATAATAAATTTGTAAGTCTTTTCTCCTATTAATCTGTCTGCTGTCAGTTTGTTCCAGAGACTCAAATTACCAAAACTTCAGAAAGTGGAAGAAGAGTTTCCCTCCCCTCTGCAGTTTCGGTGAGAAGCCAGGAGAACAAATCTCTCTGCTCACTCTGAAGGCTGTGAGACCCTGAGACCTGGGGAAGCTGGCAAAAGGTAAGAATTATTGTCAAGTCAGTCTCCTGGCTTTCTGCCTGTGGAGTCTAGTTGAGCAAGTGGCGGGAGTCTTTTTCCTTTCCAAATGTAGATTAGCAGGAAAAAAAGTGTATGTAAATGAGTTTTTGTATAGCGACTTTGGTGTTTTTATTTTTAGTGTGAGTATTTTTGTTTTATGATCCCTTCCCTCCATAGATGGTCTTGGTTTTTCTTTGTCTTCATCTTTTGTGTCATTTTGTTATAAAGAGAAAAGCTATAGCACACAGGCATAGATCCTATAAACCTGCTGTTCAAGCCAGCCTTGAACTGCTGAGTTCACAGTTCTCATCAGACCAGCTTCTCCTTAGACAAAATTTCCTGTGGGTGCCCGACACAAAAACTGGATGAGAGATTCTCCTTTTATATTGTTTTGTGTCTTGGGAGCTTGGCTTTGTGACCCAGTGAGGAAGGACGTCTCTTTCTTGTTTCTGCCACCCAGAGGGGTGCAATTGTCAGGTTGCATCAGTCAGCTAGTCAAAAAGGGTCATAACCCAAGATGCAAAGTTCCAAGCAACATTCTCTTTGTCAGGCTGTTCCATCTCTCAGGGGAGTTTATCTTAAGAGGCCCCAGTCCATAAAGGCTTTTGTCATCATAACTTTTGTTGCCTGGAGAGTGCTAAGAAAGCCCAATCCCAATAATGCCTGCCCAGCCAGTGTCACAGATGATCAGATTTCTGACTGGAGGCACTCCATGTGGCACCCCATGTGTCCATAGAAGTCTGGAATCACTGTATTCACAGATACAATCCTTAACTGTTTGTGGTAATGAAAAGTTTCTTTGCTTTCTTTTTCTGTCTCTGGGAGTAAACTTTCTAAATTGGTGGCAGGGCTGCATCTTGTGCACCCACTTTGACAATGCCATGGTATTCTAAATCTGAAAAGTTACCTCCATGCCTTTCCATGAAGAAGGATTATTGGTTTTAGTCACTTTTGGAATAAATTGGCTATGTTTTAAAAGATGTTTTTGAGAAGTTTTTTTTTTATGAAAGATCAAATTAAAAAGAGGATACAAAGAAATGTAACGGCTAACTTTAGAGAATTTCTTGGCAAAATTAAAAGCAGAAATCAGTTAAAATTCATAAATTCCCTTCCTCTAAGCTGAAGATCTTTTGGATCTCTGAGCCCCTGGTTTAAAATTTCCTTCCTCTGAATCTAGCTCTATTTCCTCAGGAAATTTCTATAGCTCCAGAGAAAAGCATTTATAAGAATTCTTTTGAATAAATTTACAAGAATTAGTTTAAATTAATTGTTTTGAATTGGTCTGACTCTTGATTTTTGGGGTACCCATTTGTTAGTGATCCTTTTTTCTCCTATGAACAGCTTTTGTTTCCCTGTTTATCTTAGCAACTGATGTCTTTTTTAAAACTGTCTATTTTGGGGATACAGGTTATGGGAACTTTGTGTATAGGCTACCAATGAAAAGGTTGAGAGCTCTAAGAATATGGCTGAACAGAAATGTGAGTGGTGCCTCATTTATGGCTAAGTACACTAACTGTTGAAGCTTTTCTTTCTTTTTGCCTATTTTTGGGATCTTGAAAGGGCTGGATCTTTTTGCTTTCTCTTAGGAAACCTTGGTTAAAGCCATTAAAAGACTTAATAATTTAGTCTTGCATATTAGTTTTGGTCTTGAGTCACTTGTAGATATACCTTTGGTTAAGTACTTTGGTTTATATTCAGAGTGTGATAGGATTTTTTTTGTCTTCTCTCCTAAGCTAAAATGGAACCCTATACTCAGAATGTAAGAAGCAAGTTTATTAAAATATTTTAAAGATGAACAGCTCTAAATCTAAAACAGATAAATCTTTTGATTTACATTTTAGTGGGAAATCTCCTAGTTAAAAAAAAAAAACAGCATAAAGATAAAGCAATTAGACAGATCGGTCAGTCTCTTGGTATCATTCAATCTGCATCCCAATTCTTTGAAGAGTTAAAAGCAACTATTAGGGTTTTACAAATTGAGACTTTTACAAAAACAGGAATATACGTTTAGAGGCAATTTGAAGCCTACTTATTTTTATCAACCCCAAAACCTCAGCGATCCATCTCAGGATGCCTGCAGATACTGTAAAATATCAGAATATTGGATCTTAAATTATCCTGCACTTAAGTTAATGAAGGCAATATAATTTTAAAAAGAGCTCTGTGGTCAGAAGTCAGCTTAATTCAAAACTGATATTCAGGCTATTTTTTTGTTGTTGTTTGTTTGTTTTGTTTTGTTTGGCCACTCTGATTCTCTCTATAGGATCCTGCTTTTCCCATGTGAACATCTCAGTCAACTGAATTTCTCTTTTCTCCAAGCCATGCTAACTATATACTCTGCTCTCTATTTATACTTTATTTGCTGCAATGATTTTTGCTGAGGATAATATAAAACTTCATTGGCCTCTTTTGGAGACTCAAGATCTTTCCAAACTGGCTCCTCTAAGACTTGTTCTTTCATTTCCTTCTGCTCCTCCTTCCTTTTACCACCTTCAATCTTCCATCTGGTTCCCTTGAATCCTTGATATGTTTCCCTTCAAGCCCCTGCTTTCTTCATTTGGTGGGCAATGAATGAAAATTACTAAGAGGATACCTGAGGGGAGTAAGAAGTATTTTTTTTTTTCTTTTTTTCTTTTTAGACAAGGTCTTGCTCTGTCATCCAGGCTGGAGTCCAGTGTTGTGAACATGTCTCACTGCAGCCTCGACCTCTTGGGCTCAAGCAATCCTCCCACCTCAGCCTCCAGAGTAGCTGAGACTACAGGCACATATCACTATGCCTGGCTAACTTTTGTTGTTTTTTGTAGAGATGATGTTTTGCCACATTGCCCATGCTGATCTCAAACTCCTAAGCTCAAGCCCACCTCCCATGCCCAGCTGGATTCACATATCCATAACCAAATGTAGTTAGACTTCTGAACCTTCTCTAGGTCCATCTGTGTATTTCTTTGTAAAATTCTGTAATGAAATTCTATACTTTTATGTTACCTGGGCATCCATTTTAAATCCTCCTCTATGTCTGACCTTACTGACACACCCTAAACTCCTTCTTGGAAAAACTTGCATTATTTTCTCTTTGCCTTTGATATGTTGATTTCCTATCGCATCTTCTCTAGAACTTAGTAGCTATCTTTTGGAAATAAATTTCAGGGTAATGACTCACCAGAAAATTAAATCATTTAAAAATTGACCAAATAAAAAATACTGAAGGCTTTTTTACTATTAGTAAAGGGCTTTAGCCATGTGAGCAGGTTCACTTAACTTGCAAAAGCACAATGTGGATGCAACTGTTCTTTATAAACTATTGAGTTTTATGTTATTTTACCTGTCTCATAGCTAAAATTTGTTATGAAACCTATAAGACCTTTGTTTATGTCTGTCTGTATTTTTATGTACACATGTGTACATATTTGTTGTGTCAACATTGAACCCATCTTTACAGAATTATGATGGCAAGAGAAATACGACATAGTTAACTCTATCTTGCTTCTAACCTCTAAGCTGTCCTTGCCATGCCTGGGGATAGGCCAAGCCAACTTTGGAAGAAATTTAGTTTATAGTTTCACTTTAAAGCAAGGCCGATAATAGCTACTCCCAAAACTAAAAGGTCTTTGTAAAAGTAATGAAAGTCCACAAGGTTAAGATTATGAGAGGGGCCTTTATTTTGTTAAGATGCAGACATAGGTAAATAATAAGCAGACATCCTTCCAGAAGAGAAAGTCAAGCCTGCTGCAGAATTTTGCATAAGTAATGAGGAGCTAAATGTTAATCAACAAGGCAATGGTGAAAATGTCTCCAGGGCATCTTAGAGACCTTTGCAACAACCCCTCCCATCACAGGCCCAGAGGTTTAGGAAGAAAAAATGGTTTTGTGGGCCAGGCCCACGGTCCCTCTGCTGTGTGCAGTCTAGGCACTTGGTGCCCTGCATTCCAGCTGTTCCAGCCATGACTAAAAGTGGCCAAGGTACAGCTTGGGCTGTTGCTTCAGAAGGTAGAAGTCCCAAGCATTGGCATCTTTCATGCAGTGTTGAGCCTGTGGGTGTACAAAAGTCAGGAACTGAGATTTGGGGACCTCTGCCTAGGTTTCAGAGGATGTATGGAAATTCCTGGATGCCCAGGCAGAAGTTTGCTTCAGGGGGGTCCCTCATGGATAACCTCTGCTAGGGCAATGCAGAAGGGAAATGTGGGGTCAGAGTTCCTACACAGAGTCCCTCCTGGGGCATCACCTAGTGGAGCTATGAGATGAGGGCCACTCTCCTCCAGACCCCAGAATGGTTGATACACTGACAGCTTGCACTGTGTGTCTGGAAAAGCCGCAGACACTCAATGCCAGCCCATAAAAGCAGTCAGGAGGGAGGTTATACCCTACAAAGCCACAGGGGCAGAGCTGCCCAAGGCAGTGGGAGCCCATCTCTCACACTAGTGTGATCTGGATGTCAGACATGGAGTTAAAGGAGATAATTTTAGAGCTTTAGGATTTGACTGTCTCACTGGATTTTGGACTTGCATGATGCACGTAGCCCCTCTGTTTTGGCCAATTTCTCCTATTCAGAATGTCTGTATTTATCAAATGCCTACACCCCCATTGTATCCAGGAAGTAACTAACTTGCTTTTGATTTTACAGGCTCATAGGTGGAAGAGACTTGTCTTGTCTTAGCTGAGACTTTAGACTGTGGACTTTTGAGTTAATGCTGAAATGAGTTAAGACTTTGGGGGACTGTTGGGAAGGCAGTCTTGGTTTTGAAATGTGAGGACATGAGATTTGGGAGGGGTGAGGGGAGGAATGATATGGTTTGGCCCTATGTCCCCATCTAAAACTCTTCTTATAGCTTCCATAATTCCACATGTTGTGGGAGGGACCTGGTGGGAGATAGTTGAATCATCGAGGTGGGACTTTCCCATGCTTTTCTGCTGTTCTTGTGCTAGTGAATGAATCTCACAAAACTGATGTTTTTAAAAATACGAGTTTCCTTGCACAAGCTCTCTCTCTCTCTCTTTGCCCACTGCCATTCATGTAAGACATGACTTTTCCTTTTGCCTTCCACCACGATTGTGAAGCTTCCCCAGTCATGTGGAACTGTAAGCCCATTAAAGCTCTTTGTTTTGTAAATTGCCTAGTCTTTGGTATGTCTTTATCAGCAGCATGAAAATGAACTACTACAGTACACAAGGACCATTTTTCATATTTCAATGATGATGGCATTCTCAACCAATCAGCATCACTAATTCCCTAGTCCCCCTTCCACCAAACTGTCCTTGAAAATCTCTAACCTCCACAGGGAGATTGATTTGAGTCATAACTTCATCTACATGGCTTGGCTAGCTTCACATCAATTAAACTCTTTCTTTACTGCAGTGCCATGGACTGATTGATTTTGTTTTGCCTGTCCATCAGGCAGGACAAACAATTAAGTAATTACAACATGGTTTGGAATCTCTTCACAAAATCCTATTAATGGAGGGTGGGAAGAGGGGGAGGAGCAAAAAAAAAAAAATAACTGTTGGATACTAGGCTTAGTACTTGTGTGATGAAATAATCTGTACAACAAACCCCTGTGACAAAAATTTACCCATATAACAAAGCTGCACATGTTCCCCTGAATCTAAAATAAAAGTTAAAACAAAGTTAAAATAAAAAGTTAAAAAAAGAAATATGTGCCTAATATTCTTCTTTTGTTGTTTCTAACATGTTATTTTAATAGGAACAAAAATGCTATTAAAATTGTTTTAAAGATAAATGAGCACTCATAAATTAAATACTCCTGAAACTGCTAAAAATATAGGAACTAACAAATGCTTTGCAAGCCCATGTGACTTGGGTAAATCTTTGGCAAATAATAATAGTGTTGGTTTACTTAAAACAGGCATATCTGTCAGCATTAAATACAATGCAGAAACACGATATTTACCTCTATTAGGTGTTTAAGATAAAAAAGGTATGAGTTTAAGAACAAAAGTGTGAATAAGAATACAGCGCAACATCCACCACTTCATACATATTAAGTGCAGTGGTAAATCAGAAATCAACTGAATCAACTAGTTGAATCAACTAGTATTCAACTCTAGTCTTCTTTGTTTGGTTCAATAAATATTTAGATCATTTCCAAATAAAATACTAAACCATCAATTGCTAAATATAAGTTTATTTACTTTTGGCTTATTAAGTTTTATAGAAAAACAAAAATAATTGGATGTGTTAAACATGAAAAATTGTTCTACAAAGAGCCCATGTTTCTAGAAATAATGAAATTTATATTCATAAAATGTTGGTACATGACAGCTCAAAATTGCTTACTTCATAGGTTTTCATTGGAAATTAGGGTTACTAACACTTAAAAATCTAATATGTAATTAGAAGTACTAAATAGAAGAGAAACAATATTGTATGCAATGTATACAAGGAGAGTAAACTAAAAAGTGATAAGGTATACAAATGTGTTTTTGTTGAGAAAGTAATTTTGTCTAGTTTGGAGGTTCAGAATGAATAAAGTAACAAATGATATACATAACACTGAATGAATATGGAAGTTGTAGAGAGTTTATAGAAGATGCATCTTATAAAAGGAATTTTATGTGTGATTAAGCTTGCTAAGATTAGAAAAAAATTATAAGCTTTTCTGAAAATGGGCCTTAATACAGAAGTACACTGATGCAAAACTAGAAATTGGTCTTCTCTTTTAAACAAGATTTCTTTGTAGCATTCATGATATAGCAAAATACTTTTGTTGAGTTTTTGATTTTGATTAATCAAAAAGACATTTGTTATTTCATCAAGATGATTCCTTGTGCTTCATGTTTTCTTTATTAGGTCTTTGATTACTTAGGAAAACAGTTGTCTTTATTAAAAAGTTAAGGTTTTTTTCCTACAACTGTGTAACTTTCTTCATTTGCTTTTCAAATCTTTTTAAAAAACTGAGGTTGATTTTATATAGCCAATAAAGCACCCTTTAAAAATTGGCCTGGTACCTTCAATACATGGCTCTCTTACAAGTTTCCTAGCCTTGTAGTAAGTAAAAGATTGTCACTTCCAGAGAGTCTCAAGAACCTCATATTAGGGGGACTACAAGATGGGAAGTATTCACTCAGATGAAGGAATTCACTACAGCTGAAATTTGATGGTGAATCATTGCCTTGCCTTCCTAGCCTGGAGAGGCTTTTAAGAGTCATAGCTGAGATTCCTTCTTGAAAGTTTCAGTCAAGCAGACTTAAAACCTTATGTGACCAATCACTATTCTTGCTGCACTTATGTAAATAATCAGGCCAAATTTAAAGAGAGTAGAACTATTTTTACAAATAAGTTACTTTCTCCATGATAATTTTTGGTAAAAATGGGGGATTATGTAGAAAGAAAATTATGTTTCAGAAAGAAAAAGTAAAGTGTGCTTATGAGATTCTAGTACCCTGCTTTTGAGATTTTATTATTTACCTTCAATCTGGACTGGATTCTTAATTTTTTCAGTTTCCTCCAATACCTGGCAGCAACTCTCCAAACTAACATTTTCAATTTTTCTCCCATTTTGTTAATTTCTAATCACCGAAGCTAAAACTGACATTATCATGATGCCATGCAAGCTAAAGCTTGTCAACCTGATAAATAAACTCCAGAGAAATAACGTCTTAAAACCTGTCAGATTCACACTACCTGCCCCTACTCAGATTGAAGATATTTTGAGCCCAGAATCTAGAAATCCTTTCAACTGGCTACCCTCTGGACTCAGGAACTAGTGTGTAGACTGGTCCAAACACTAATGTTGGTTTTTCCTTTGTTTCCTTAGAAATGCCTCTTCAGTGGGTTATTGGACATTTTTGTAAGGTTCAGCCTCATATCCTTTATTCTAAGCCTTTTCTCTATTTCTTTGCAACCCTAGTTTTTGTCCATTCCCCAGTATTTTGTCAAATATTGATTCTTCCTCATTTTTCTCTTTCCTGTCCTTTTGGAGCCCCTATTACACATTTTAAAATCTTTTCCCCTAAACTTACATATTTCTGCAATCATTTTCCATGTTTTCTATAATTTTGTTGTTTTTGCTTATCTATAGGTGTTTTTTCCAGATCTCTTTTTCATTTCATAATTTTATTTCTGCTACCAGGTTTAATAAGCAGCTAAACATTCATAAAGTTCTTAAATTCAGTTCTGTAATGTTTTCTGTTAAATTTCAGAATAAATTCACAGTTGTTCTTGGTTGGGAATGAAGCAAATGTTAATCTAAGACAACGTTGTCTGTTCCTGCAGGAATATAAATAAATAAATGACTATTCTATACCTGCACCTTTTCATTTTTGACCAACAAATACAGTGAATTGTCAATTTGATTTTTTGATATTTGTTTGGGGAGTTTTGCAATTATGAGATTAATCCCACATGGTCATGTTGTATTTTTGTTTAATACATTGTTAAATCCCATTGTTATTATTTTTAAGATTCTTGTGATAATCATTTTTAGATTATAGTTACCCTTGTTAGTCTGGTTTTGTAAAATAAATTTCAAAGCTTTTTCCTTCTCTATGCTTTTGGAAAGTGTACATAGTAGTAAAGACACAATAGAGTATCTTAATTTTTGAAGGTGAGAACTGGGAGCCCTGAATATCTAGAGCAGTGGTTCTCAACCAGGGGCAATTTCCCCCCCACCTCCATGAAACATCTGCCAATGACTGAAAACATATTTGATTGTATAGTATAGTTTGAAGTCAGGCAATGTGACGCCTCCAGATTTGTTCTTTTTGCTTAGTTTTGCTTTGGCTGTGCAGGCTCTTTTTTGGTTCCATGTGAATTTTAGGATTATCTTTTCTAGTTCTGTGAAGAATGAAAGTAGTATTTTGATGTGAATTGCATTGAATTTGTAGATTGGTTTTGGCTGTATGGTCATTTTCACAATATTGATTCTACCCATCCATGAGCATGGGATATGTTTCCATTTGTTTGTGTCATCTATGATTTCTTTCAGTATTGTTTTGTAGTTTTCCATGTAGAAGTATTTCACCTCCTTGGTTAGGTATATTCCTAAGTATTTTATTTTTTCACAGCTATTATAAAAGGGGTTGAGTTGTTGATTTGATTTTCAGTTTGGTCTCTGTTGCTGTATAGCAGAGCTACTGATGTGTACATTAATTTTGTATCCCGAAACTTTGCTGAATTCATTTATCAGTTCTAGTAGTTTTTTGGAGGAGTCTTTAGGGTTTTCTATGTGTATGATCATATCATCAGCAAACAGCAACTATTTGACTTCCTCTTTACCAATTTGGATGCCCTTTATTTCTTTCTCTTGTCTGATTGCTCTGGCTAGGACTTCCAGTACTATGTTGAATGGAAGTTGTGAGAGTGGGCATCCTTGTCTTGTTCCAGTTCTCAGAGGAAATGTTTTCAACTTTTTTCCATTCAGTGTGGAGATTCCTTAAAGAACTAAAAGTAGAACTACCATTTGATCTAGCAATTCCACTACTGGGGATCTACCCACAGGAAAAGAAGTCATTATATGAAAAAGATACTTGCACATGCATGTTTATAGTAGCACAATTCGCAATTGCAAAATATGGAGCCAGCCCAAATGCCCATCAATCAGTAAGCAGATTAAGAAATTTTGGTATATATACATGAATAGTATTCAGCCATAACAAGGAATGAGTTAACGGCATTTGCAACAACCTTGATGGAACTGGGGACCATTATTGTAAGTGAAATAACTCAGGAATGGAAAACCAAATATCTTATGTTCTCACTTATAGGTGAGAGCTAAGCTATGAGGATGCAAAAGCATAAGAATGATCCAATGGATTTTGGGAACTTGGGGGAAAGGATGGGAGAGGAATGAGGGATAAAAGACTACAAATTTTGTACAGCGTATACTGTTTCTGTGATGGGTGCACCAAAATCTCACAAATCACCACTAAGAACTTATTCATGTAACTAAACACCACCTGTTCCCCAAAACCCTATGGAAATAAAAAAATAAAATAAAACAACAAATAAATAAATGTAAGATAAAATAAAACATTTGTAATGGAAGAAAACAGGTAGAAAAAGGAGAGGGAATTGAAATATTTTGCACGTATTTATTAAAATTATAGTATTAATATTGATTCATTTTCCTTCAGGTGTGTTGGGTGTTGCAAGTGAAAGAGTAGCTAAAGACATCTCCCAGATTCTGGACTAGGAAAACTATATGAATAGCTGTGACATTAGACAAAATAAAGAATACAGGATAAAGAACAGATTGTTTGTCAATATGATAGATTTGCATCTAGTTTTATTGATATAGAGGCTCGACTGGAACTATACAGTGTGCAGTATGATTAAAAGATCTAGTATAATTTTTAAAATAGTACTTAAGAGGAGATGTGATCACAATTAATGACTTCTAGAAGACAGTAGAGAAATTGATCTTGTTGAACGCTAACACTTACAGTATTAAAAAAAACAGAGGGGAAACCCTCAGAAGATTTTGTAAAGGAGTGGTCAGGGAGGTAGGAAGAAACCAGAGAAGAATGTTGATACACAACGCAAAGAAGGAAAATTTCAAAGAGAAGGTATTGGTAAATATTAGTATCAGAAATTAGTATCAAATAATAGTATCATATACATCAAAAATCGAATTAGGTCTGTACTTTTTAACTATGTGGCATCTAAAAATTCTGGGAGAGCAACTTCCGTGTTTGGTAGATTCAAGTGGTAGTGGTTTGAATGGGAGGTTAGAAAGTGCCTTAGAGCTGTTAACATTGCTGTAAAGGAAGGATAAAGAATAATGGTTCTAGTAAAGAATATGGGTGTCAACCAGGGTAGATGAAAAATCAAGCATAAATGATTGCATAACTTTGCTACGTATATTAGCCTTTAATAGCAAAACGGTTTTTAGGTAAAATGCTACTTCCTTTCAAAATCTAAAAAAAAAAAAATCTTATTTCCTTAAGTTACTTTTCTCATTTATATCTTTAAATTATGTATAAAATTTGTTGTTTTGATTGTAATGCTTCTTCCTGGCCTTTGCCAGAGAAATGTGCTAGGATATAGCACATTTAAATGATTTTAATGCTACATTCCAAGTTCTTCACAGAGATAACCCATTGTTTTTAATCTATTACACACTGGGAAAGGGAGTGAAAAAGTAGAATGTAAACTGATGTATTTTTCTATAGCATTTTTAATTTTCAAAGATTGGTTCAATAGCACCTAATTGCAGCATTTCCCACAACAGAATTTGAAAAGTGCAAATTCACAGGATTTTTTTGAGTCCTAAGGGTGATTACAAGAATGAAGAAAATCCCAATGGGCAGTTTATCATCACTATAGATTTAATGTACAATGTTCTACTGGTATGATATAAACAAAAATAGGAAAATGCAGTCTTCTCTTGATTAGCCATGTGCAGATTGTTTTGTGGGTTGTAGTCACAAATGTTTATTCCCAGTAGCCAACATCCTTGAGTGCTCTCACATTCTTGTAGGGCTTGTGCTGCTGGGCAAAAAAAATGCATTTCAATACTAATTTTAATATGAGAAACTTGATTAGCAAGATAAATCAGTTCGCTATATATGTTTTTAAGACAGTTATATTTTGCATTAGTGATAAAATGTTTTTTCCTCTGTGTGTGTGTATGTGTCCTATATATTTAATATATTTGATGCCAGAAACTTTCACCAAGAGATCTGGCTACTGGGAAACACCATCGCTGTGAAAACAAGCCGTTATTTGATTTTTGTCTGTTTCCCCTACTTGGTTGTATGACTTGAGGAAAATGACTTAACTTCTAAGGGTCTCATTCTCAGTTATGAAATTGAGACTGTAGATTACTTTGGGGGTTTTCTAAACTACAAATTAGGCTGGGCACAGTGGCTCACACCTCTAATGCCAGCACTTTGGGGAACTGAGGTGGGAGGAGTGCTTGAGCCTAGGAGTTTGAGACCAACCTGGGCAACAAACGGAGACATAAAAAAAAAATTAAAAAAAAAATAAAAATAAAAATAAAAATTAGCCAGGCATGGTGGCACTCACCTATGGTCCCAGCTATTCAGGAGGCTGAGATGAGAGTATTGCTTGAATCCAGGAGGTCCTGTGATTGTGCCACTGCACTCCAGCCTGGGCAACAGAGCAAAACACTCTCAGAACAAACAAACCAACAGAAACAAACGGAGCCAAATATAAACTACAAATTAGTTAATGCATTCAGGGAAAGTGCTTAACACAGTGCCTAGAATTGAACAGAGTATCTGTTCTTTTAGAATCTCACAGTGTGTCAGAAGCTTTTCCCCTTTAAGAGAATAAAGACATGCTTCTGTTCAGAAAGCTACCAAGAGCTATGCTCCAGAACTACAAGCATTTTTGTAAGGTTCAGCCTTGTATCCTTTATTCTAAGCCTTTTCTCTATTTCTTTGTAACTCTAGTTTTTGTCCATTCCTTATTTTCATTATATTCACTATTCATTACGTTCACTGCCTAGTCTCATGAAACTACTGCTTTATCTCTGGTTATCATCATTCAGATCTCCCTTAGTTCATGCTCTGTGACCTTCATGTTAGTCCTAGCATCATTGCCATATTTGGATACTAGGATCTGTTAAGCAAGAATTATGAGAGGCTATTGTTTTGAGCTGATCTTTTGCAATGGGTCCTAATAGACCAGACCAAAGCAAAATGGCATCACTTATGCTAAGTGTCACATAATTATACTGAAATTTTAAGAAAGCAGTGGGATCCCCAAACATACCAGTTTTTCCTGAAAACAGTATATTCACAGCACCCAATCCAAGAGAGATCAGGCCACCCAAGTCAGTGTAACAAGGAAGTCCCCTGTGCTTTTACCCTTACAAGAAAAGAAACCTGAAATAACCTAATGTTCACAACAGCATTTTTTTTCTATTATTCTGTGTTGTTGTTTTTACCTTACAAATCCCACTGTTCTGTCAATTGCCCAGTGGGAGCTTTCATCTATTTGATAGAATAAAGGCTGCCCAATCCATGAATCATGAATAAAAGCCAACTAGATCTTTAACAAAATTTATTCTAATTTTGTCTTTCAACAGACTGCAGCCTTAGGCTAGCACTATAACCCATCTTTTCAGGAGGGGAGTTTGAATAAGAGTATTATTCAGTGACATGTTTTAATGCAACTTTCACCTATAAGAAAAGAGTCTCATTGTATTGGCTTGCTTAACATTTGAGTTTTGAGGATTACTGTACCTACTTAAACAACTCTCTAATTACCACTTCCATTGTCATAAGCTGTGTTTCTCTGTATTATTCATAATCTTATAAGCCAGTGCTGATTAATAGGAAAAACTTTGAGGAGGACATATTCATTTTGCTTTCTCAATAAATATTTATTATGCAATTTATATTATGCCAAGAGCACTGGCTAGTTGTTTATGACTCTTAGCCCGTACTTGCTCATGTATACTCTTCTCTGTATTACTAGAACTAGAAAGCTGCAAATGATATTTCCCGGCTGATTTTTGGTTAAGCTATGTCACTGGGAAGCCCTGACCAGAGAGTAGATGACAAAAGAGATGTTATTTTAATTTTTGCTGCAGCAGGAGGATACTAGTCAAAGTTAAAGAATTTAGAAAGTTCAGTGTAGCTGGAGTAATGCATGAGTGAGGGGAAATGGTAGTAAGATTCATCAAACAGTACAGTAGAGATCAAATCATGTATGCAGGGCCTTGGAAGTATTGGTGTTGTCTGTAGATTATATTCATGGTGTGATGGGAAGCCAGCAGAAGACTTGAAGAAGAGGACTGATACAATGTTTTATGTGCTAAGAGAGAAATTAGCTGCTTGGTTGAAACTAGTCTATAGGTATGTGGAAATAAGAGCAATATCAAGGAAATCCGTTTGGAGGTTGTATCAGTCAGGCTACGTAACAACAGTGCAAAGTGTGCTGTGGCTGGAGGTATTTCTACATGCAGCATTGTAGGTTTTTTCAATTTCATGGCACCACCACACCAACAGGTGCTTCTACAGTTGCTGAAGAAGGGAAAGAAAGGCCTAGAGAGCCAGCAATGGTAATTAAATGACTTCATTTGGAAATGAAACAGATTATATTTGTACATATTTTACTTTCTCAGGCAAGTCACATGACTGAGCAAGAATTTCTGTACCCACAAATAGAGAAGAACCAGATATTGGTTAACAAAAATAATGCCTCCCACAAAGGCTATTTCAGTATTATTGGAAAAAGATAATGGTAGCAGCAGTGAAGGGGTAGAAAATTGTCAGGACTGATATCTATTGGGGATACATTTTGATAGTAGAATTGGAAGATATGCTGATGAATTGCAGATGAGGTGTTAGAGAAATAGAATAGTTAAGAATGACCACAGAATTCAATACTAGAGGAATGTATGAATGGAGATGTCTTTTACTGTGATGGGGAGTTCTTTGGAGTTGCAGATATGGATATGTCAAGTTTGAGGTGACAACTAGGCATTCAAGAAGAGATGTCATGAGTATAGCACTTAAGAGGAAATGATTAGGCTTGAGATATAAATTTGTGAGTCATAAATATTAGATGATGCCTTAGTCTGTTTTCTCTTGCTATAACCGAATACCTAAGACAAGGTAATTTATAAACAAAGTATTGATTTCTTATACTTCTGGATGCTGGAAAGCCCGCAGTTGATGGGCTGCATCTGATTAGGGGCTTCATGCTGCTGAGGCGGTATGCTATTTCAAGTCTTTCTTTTCTTTTAAAACCACCAATACTATCATGGGAACCCCACCTTGATGGCCTTATCTAATACTAATTACCTCTCAAAGACCCCACCTTTTAATACCTTTACAATAGAGATTAAGTTTCAATATGAGTTTTGGAGGGAACTTTGAAACCATAGCAGGTGGCATTTAAACAAATAGACACAAAGGTGTAAACGAGGACCAGAAAAGTAACTGGATTTGAGGGTAAGTGGAAAAAAAAAAGATGTTGAAAGTTACAGAATCTTTTTGTATCCATAAGATAGAAGATAATACTTCTCATTGTAACAGTGAGTAGTATAGGAAGAGCTAATGTAGGGTTAAGAAAATGCATTCATATTTTAGCATGTTGAGAATGAGGTGCCTCTAGATGTTGAGTTTATTAAGGGAGAGAGAAGGGACAAAGAATGGGGACAGAATCTTGAAAAATAATCCATACTCAGAGAGGAAAAAGGCAATTTAGAGACGTGTTCAATGAGATTGAAAAACCAGTAAGTTGTCATAGAAATCAAGATAACTAAGAGCTTCATGAAGGAGGATGTGGTTAATAATGTCAAATGCAGTAGTTTGAAATATACGGTAAAATATATAGAAAGTTTACATTATCTAACACATCATGAGTTTGGATTATCTATATTTTCTTGTTTTCAAATCAGTTGACTTCAGTCAGCTTCAACTCAAGGTGATTTCTCTGTTTTATGAAGATTTCAGTGATTCTAGAGTTGTTTAGCTTTTTCAGAGGTTGAGAAGGAATAAGAGAGAAAAGCTCATTTTATCTTGCTAGTATAGAAAATCGTATTATTTAGTGTGCAATGGCCATAACAGAAAATGTTTATTGAGCTGTAATATGCCAGTCTGGAGGAGCAGGTTCACTGTGCACTGGTTATCAACTTGTCTAAGTCCATGGAGACAGAGCACACTCATATGCAACAATTTATATGAAGTGGATTTATTATCTGCAGGTAATTTTCAAGGAACAAGAGAACGCTAGGATCCCTTGTTAGCCAGTTCACTAAGGCTCAGGAAAGCTGCCTGGGGCAGATGGAATCATTACTCTGTGTGCCCCACTTGCATCACAGGTGAGGGGCCCCAAAAGGCAAACCATCCTAGATTATATAACTCAAAAGCAACAGGACCAGTGAGCAAAGCTTTGAAGGACATTCTGCTACCAGGGGAGTGAGAAACCAAGCCTCAGCTGTCTTAGACAGTTCCCCTTTAATTCAAGCTGTTACATTGCCTAGGAGGAATAGGAATAAGGCTGAGGCTGTTGCAAGCAGTTCCTCCCTACCTCAGAATATTGTATTCCCAACACATACTATGATTATTCTGAGAGCCACATGAAGGAAAAGCGGGGGGTTCCCTCTTTTCTTATATCTTTTCTTTGTCCTTGGATCTTTCCTGGATTAGTCTAAGGCCACCATAAGTAGCTGTCCTGTAAGTCTCCCTTCTATATGCATTATATATATATATAATCTCATTTAAGATACACAATAATCTCTTATTTTAAAAGAAAACAAAAAAAACCCTATTAATCACACTTCCTCCTCTAGCTACTATTCTTTTTCCCTTCTTTTTTTTAATTAGTAAAATTTCTTGAAAGAGTTGGCTAGGAGTTGCTGTCTTTTGTCTCACGAAACTTTTCTCTTGACCTCATTTCAATAGTGCTTTTGTCTGCACCATTTTACCAAAATTTCTCTTATCCAGGTCAACAGTCATTCCCATGTTACAAAATTCAATTGTCACTTGCTGTTACTCATCTACTGATAGCAGTTGAAACTGTTGATTACTCCTTGGAATATTTTCTTCCTTGATTCTCTGGAATTATCTAAGTGCGCCTCCTTTTTTACTAGCCATTTCTTCTCAGTGCCCTTTGTGGGTTTCTACTGATCTTCTCTGACTTCAAATACTGGAATGTCATAGAGTTTAGTTTTTAGACCCTGTATCTATCACACTAACTGCCCAGAAGAAGTCACACAGTGTCTTGACTTACGATAATGGCTGCACATTGATGGATTCTAAATTTATATCTCCATCTTTTTCTGAACTTCAGTCTCCTACATGTAACTACCTACCAATGAGCATTTCAAATATATTACATCCTTAACCTCTCTTCTCTATCAACAGTGCTCCTCTTCTAATTTTCACTATTTCAGTATATGGTAATTTATTTCTGAGGCAAAACACCTTCTCTCTCTCTCCTACCCAACAGTCAATACATAAGTAAATTCATTTAAGTCTATGTTTTAGTGACATCTTGAATCTGTTCACTGGGCTACTGCATTAGTTGGAGTTACAATGATCTTATTTCTTAGACTTCTTTCTGTTTCCATTCTTTCTCTCCTACTGCCTTTTCAATTCATCAGCCAGGGCTATTCTATAAAACATAAACAAGCTTTTGTCATGTTTCTGCACAAAATCCTCCAATGACTTCACATATCAATCAAAGTCTTTACCTTGACTCAAGGCCCTGTATAATCTGCTACCTTCCCACGCGCTGCCCCTTATCTAATGAAAATCACCTTCTTTCCCCTGTCTTCCTTTGCTGAATCCTCATTGGCGACCTTGCTATTATTTGTATAAACCATACGTGTTCTTGACTCAATCCTTCCTACATGCTATTCTCTGACTAGAATGATTTTTTTCCAGAACATTTACATAACTTGCTATTTCATTACCTTCAGATTCAATTATTTTGCTGAGATCTTTACTGAGAATCTTTTCTAAAATATGAACAGCCTCCCTACTTTCTTTCCCTTTCACTCTCTATTCTTTTACCTTATATTATCTTTGTTCCCTGACCAATTACATCTTTATTTATTGTCCCTTTCCCCCATGCAAATTCCATGAAGTCAGAGATTAAACTTTATTAATGCTATATTCCTGGTGCCTACAACAGATCACAAGAGAACTGAAAACAGACATAATTCTCTCTTTAATTTTAGTATTAAATTATTTATCATATTATGAGATACTTACTAATGTTATCCTTATTTACTCATTAGGCTCAGAGAGATTCAGAGCCCTGCTCAGTTAGTAAGTGGTAGAGCTAGAACTCGAGTCCATACTGTTTTTAGTCCATAGTCCATGTTTTCATTCAGTTTCTTGGCTATTCGCAGGCCCCTGCAACCTTCTATCCAGCTCTCCAAATCCGCCTGCTACATTTTTAGCAATTTGTATTTCCCTTTATGTGTCCCCATGACATTCATTTTAACCTGATTTTATTTATAAAAGTGCATTTATGGCAGTAAGAGGTACAATAAGACAATCTCCTATCCCCAGAAACTACTCCAATCATGCCTGAGCAGTATTTCACTGTCTGTGGAGAAGGCTTTGCTGTCAACTCCAACAATTAAGAGTTGGCAAAATTCCAATAGTCCACAGGGCCTATGCCCTTATCATTTAGTTCTTAAAAATGAAAAGTAATTAGATAATTGGAAACAACTATGATATATAATAGCATTTGAGACCTCAAGAGAAATAAATAGAATAAAATGAATAAAAACTAGAAAAACCAATATAGACCATCTTGTCATTCTAGTTATGAGGATTCCAGGGGGAGAAAATGGATCACAAAAGAACTGAAAATAAACACAATTATCTCTTTAATGTTAGCCATAAGTATGCTTAGTCAGACTCTTTGTTTTTAACCAAAATCATCTTGAAAGGCAAACATTCATTGAATGCTTACCATTTTTCATGAGTATCAACTTTCTTGGAGATTTGAAAGGTTTTATTGGAAAAATCCATTATAATGTACTTGAATAAAAAAGTAAACACAGTCTTTTTACATATATACACCAACAAATAAGAAAGGTGAGCATATCCAAGTCACTATATTACAGAATCAATATTATTCAAGATTCAGGAAAAAACTTTACCTAACTTTTATGTCCTTTTTTATGTGCACTTAGAAGATTCTAAGTTACTTTTTCTGTGGTACTAGAATGAACTCAAATTTCATTCCATTGGATTTATATAAATTCCATGAGTTGATAACAAGTTTAGTACACTATGAATCAGAAAAGTTTTATACCTATAACAACCACCTGTGTCTCTTCTCTTGCACTTTAACAAATATTTTCAAAATGTTATTTTTAAAAAATGAATTATTGCTACCATTATTATGTATGTTTTCAACTAAACAAGTCTTCAAAAAATTGCTTAGATATCCAAAAGGAAATAGGATTATGCCCTTTGAATTTATTTACCATGTTCTTTGAAGATAGCAATTTCCCTGCCTTAGAAGATAAAACAATGAGACAAATTCAGTCAGAAAATAAACTCAGTTTAGATAACTTGGGGAAAATAATTCGAATGCATTTATCAGAAATGTATTCAAAATATATTTTTGACATTATTGAGAAAAAACTGTTTAAAAATATTTTATTTTCAATTGTTAACATATTTTAAATTTATTGACTTGTAAATCTGGAAATACCATTGGAAAAAAACACATCTGTTTGTTTACCATGGAATTTCTGAGGATGAGAATGCCCAGGTCTATTTTTACCTATATATTTGCTTATATAAAGGTGCAGAGTTAATATGCACTAAGAACAAGAAAAGTCATTCTTGAAAATTATTGGACTGTTTACTGTGTTGTGATGCTGCAATATCATTTAAAGAATTATTCCCCTTTGAATCAATATAATTACTCAGTTGGGGTACTGTGGTCAGCCAGAGGGTATATCCAAATATTGCACTTTTGAAAATATTTCTATCTTGCTGTGTTGAAGACTGCATCCATTAGAAGGGCAGCCAGAAAATAAATACTACCTGCTGTTTAAGAATCATAAATTGCCTTGTCATGCTATTCAATGACAGACAGATAAAAAAGCAGATTAAATGAGTATGAAAAACAGATTAAATGCGTATGCAACATAAAAGCAAGTTCAAATCATTTGTGGAAAGTGAATATTATTTTAACTCAGTTCATAAGTGAGAAAGAAAAGACTTTCATAGTCAAATACAAGTACTGATGAAATCTAGAAGATTCTAAAAGATAAATATTCTTTTACCACTTCCAACATTGTGATTAGAGAAAAATAGATTTTTACAAAACCACTACGTATTTCATGGCTAATACAAATATAATTTATTTCTGACCAAGTGTAATTCCAAACAGTTTTACTTAATAAAATAAATTTATTTTCAATTAATTTTCTATAACTATTTTAAGGCTGTATTAAAGAACCTCAGGTTGAATTGATATTATATTTCTAATGGCCTTAAATCTTTTTTAACAATGTGTATATTAATCAATAAAAACATATACTTCTTGGCCTTATAAAAAATTCTCTGGCCCCTGCAAAGTAATTCAATAACAATTCAGTTTGTATACATTACAACATTTTTATAGCCTAGTTTCCATTTGATCTATGAGCTCTGTAAGTGGCTTTAAGTGAGAAAGCCTAGTAGGAAGCATTTTGGGTAAATCAGAGTAAGGAAACCATGAATCTGCCTTTGTTACTCAAGAGAAGCATGCTAGAAGGGTTTTTCCAAGACAAGACAAAGCTGGAAGCATTATTACCCAAACAAGTCCATGTACACATCAAGTTAAGTCATCAGTTACAGCTTAGGGGAACAAGAACACTCAGCAGTTGAGAAAAGAAAAATGAATGGAAATTCTTTGGTCTTTATTCTGGGTATACATTCTGAGTTCATGTCTCACAAGCTATAAGATCGTCAAGCCTCCAGGCTTCAGTTTTCTTTTCCGTAAAATGGGCTTAAAAATTATAGTCAAGTCGGGCCGGGCGCGGTGACTCAAGCCTGTAATCCTGGCACTTTGGGAGGCCGAGACGGGCGGATCACGAGGTCAGGAGATCGAGGCCATCCTGGCTAACACGGTGAAACCCTGTCTCTACTAAAAATACAAAAAAAATTAGCTGGGCGTGGTGGCAGGCGCCTGTAGTCCCAGCTACTCGGGAGGCTGAAGCAGGAGAATGGCGTGAACCCAGGAGGCAGAGCTTGCAGTGAGCAGAGATTGCACCACCGCACTCCAGCCTGGGCAACAGAGTAAGACTCCGTCTCAAAAAAAAAAAAAAAAAAAAAAAGATTATACTCAAGTCACAGAGTTATAGAATGAATTATATGAGATAATATGTATTAGGCAACTATCACCATGTCTGGCATAGAGAAAACACTGGATGCATACTGTGTTGGGTATTGTTACCGTATTATCATCATAAGTACCATCGTTACTATCATCATAGAAAGAATAGAAGCCAAGAAGTAGAGACCTTGTGAGGAATGCAATGCAGCACTGACAAGGCAGTTTAGGAAACGAAGTTGGCAAACTCTGGCATAAAGCAGATGTTTCTGTCATGCAGAGCTCAGCATGTACTTCCAGAGCAGGACAGCTCCTTAAAGGCACTGCTCCAGGCCAATAATGAGTCAGGAGGAGCATACATAGCCCCAAACTGTCATCCACACTACCCAGCTAAAACTTGTCATTAAATACAACCCTTTTTAGGTCATGTGTTGACCACCCTGTGTGAGAAAAGCTTGTGTGACTTAGATCCTAGATACAATATCATCAAAATACTGTATTAAATTAGCAGGCATGGGAAAGAATGATGGAAATATAGCAGCAGTTAATCTTTTTCTAGCCATGTAGCAATCCAGCCTACATTTTTCTATTACAGCTGTACTAAAACAGATTCTCCAGCTTCTCTAAGAAGTGGGGAAATGAGGATCAACTAAGAGGTTACCTCATTAATATGCTTAAAAATGTAACACACACTACAGCTACGTGGTTTGACCTAAAACTATTGTAAACTATAGGGTGTCAGGAATTACACTGGTAGCAGCCAGTTAACTAAAATCTGTTCACTTGAGAGGCCACATGGGACACTGCTAGTAGGGTGGGTACAGAGAAGTATTGTAAAGGGACTCCCTAAATACGGCTCCTGGCAATATTGCCTGGCTATTAGATGCTGGAGGTTAAATGCAGCAGGAAGCAGAATGGCGTTTTTAAAAAGTCAATTAAATTGTGTCATTGCCCTACTGAAAGCCTACTGAAAGCCCACTCCTATCACTTAAAAACAAAATTACATGCCTTAGAATTGTCTGAGTAGTGTTAAATAAAGTGACCTGGTTTACCTTTCTGAACTTATCTTTTAGAGATTGTCTCATGGCTGACTCTGCTTCATTCAGATCTCAGCTCAAATCCCACATTTCTGAGAGGTCCTTTCCCTGCCAATGACTCTCCATCATTTTGCTTGGCCGGTAGTCATGCCATACTGGCTGTTAAATATTTTGAATATTATCCTTACTATGTTATATATTTTGCTATATATATATATTACTATATTACATATCAAACAAGTACTTTAAAGAGTACTCGAGTCACAGAATTGTTGAATGAATTACATGAGGTAATGTATGTTAAGCAACTATCTCCATGCCTGGCACAGAGAAAACGCTGGATGCATACTTGTGTTTATTTTTATTGTATCATCATTATAATCAGCAGCAGCACAGAATGAGAAAAGAGGCCAAGAAGGAAGCTGTGACAAAATAGGGCAGGAAACTAAGTTGGCAAACTGTTGGCATGAAGCAGATGTTTATCTCATGCAGGCCCTGTTGACTTCCTTTATAGTATTGATTGCTGTCTAAAATCATATTTGTTAACTTGATGTTTTTTTCTTCTATCTCTTCTTTAGCTCATAAGTAAGCCCCATGAGGGCAGGGACTTTTCCTGCTTTATTCTCTACAATTTCAACAACTCTTTGATATACCTTTGATATACCTTTAACATATGTAGCATAGTAATATATATTACATAATGCATTAAGTTAGTGCAGAAGTAATTGTGCAGTTTTTGGCAAAAACTGCACAATTACTTCTGCACCAACATAATAAGAGATTACTATATATTTTGTGTTATATATATATAAACGTGTGTACATATATATGTGTATATATATATATGGAGAGAGAGAGAAATATATATACAGATTTCAAGTTTATGATGGTGTGAAAGAGACACACATTCAGTAGAAACCATACTTCAAGTACGCATACAACCTCTTTGTTTTCCACTTTCAGTACAGTGTTCAATAAATAACATGAGCTATTCAACAACTAATTTTAGTAGGTTTTGGGTTTGATAATTTTGCTCAAAAGTAGGCCAGTGTAAATGTTCTGAGCACATTTAAGGTGGATAAGGCTAAATTGTGGTGTTTGGTAGGTTAGGTGCTTTAAATGCACTTGTGACTTACAATATTTTCAACTTATTATAAATTTATCTAAATGTAACCACATGGTAAATCAAGGAATATATGCACATATTGATATATATAACTCAATAGATAATGATATATAATATAGTATAATATTTAGTATTACCTGAACACTGGCCAATCAGAAGGGAAACTGCTATACTGATGAAGCAAGTTCCTGGAGGTCCCTGCTGGTTCAAGCGTTAACCCGTTAGGTGATGCATCCATTAGTCTAAGAGCAATGACAGTCTGATGACCAGGTATAGTGGAGGGATATTCAGGAGCTTAGGCAGAAGCTATTTCCAAACTGGTAGCAGTATTTAAGATTTTACTAACCAATGTGGCTTTACTAATTATCAATTGCTACATTACAAAGTACCCAAAACTTACTGGTTTAAAATAACAAATTTATTATCTCATAAATTCTATGGGTTATAAGTTCAGGCATGGCATAACTGGGTTTTCTGTTCAAAGTCTCACAAGACTGAAATTAAATGTTTTGGTCAGACTGCTTTCTGTTCTGGAGCTCAGGGTCCAGCTGCAGAGTCACAGAGGTATTGCAGAATTTAGTTCCTTGTGGGTGGATATAAACTGAGGTTGTTATTTCATTGCTAGTTTTTGTCCATGGGCCACTCTCAGATACTAGAAGCCTTTCATAATTGTAGAGGGGTAGCCCTGTCTTATAGCTGATTACTTCTTCTAGGAAAACAGGAGAACCTCTAATATCAGGGAAGACTTGTCCTCTTTAAAAGAGCTCACCTAAGAGTTCACCTCTGACCCTTCACGAAGCAGGGCCCCTGGCTCAGGATCACACATGAACTGCCCCATCTACTACTGAGCACATCCACTGGTATTGGCTCTGAGTTTCCCTGGGGAGGGCCACCCAGAGGCAACTGATAGCCCCTCTGCCACTGCCACAGCAGTGGTTCTTCCTCTGATTCCCTCAGTCCGGGGAAGAAACAAAGAGCCTGAGGGCTCACTCCCTGTGTGCCACAGTCACCATACGGACAGGAGCTTAGTCTCTCCTCCCTGTGAGCCCTTGACCCCTGCTGCTCCTCATCAAGCAGAACCTTCAGATCAGGCCAGCAGTGCAGCTGCTCAACCACCTGGCTGAACATTCCCAGTAGCAGTGGCTCCATGTTTCTCTGAGATGGAGCTTCCAGAGAACACCAAAAGCCCCTCTCTCACTGCCACTGCAGTGGTACTGTCCTTGCTGCCCTCAGACTGGGAGAGAAGCAAATACTATGAGTGCTTTAACTGCACCTCCAGCAAGCTGCAGTTGCCCTAAGGAGAAGAGATGAGTCTGTCTCTCCTGTTACCCACCCTCCCTCTTTGTTCACTACCAGGAAGGGCCCTCCTGTCTTGGGCCCACAGTTCAGCTGCCCCATCCCAGTCTGATTGCTGTGATTGATAGCAGCTCCACATCTCTCTGGATTGGAGCCCCAAGAGATAAGTGAAAGGCCCTCTGCCACAACCACTGCTAAAATCTCTTCCCTTGCTGCCCCCAAGCTAGGGAAGGAACATAAAGCCTGAGCTTGCACCAGAGCTACAGTGTGCAGCCTGAGAGTGCCAAGCTGAGATCTGCAGCCAGTAATAAAGTGGGAGAGGAGCCCACACTTATAGAACACTGAGAAAGAGCATGGCTACAATCTTGAAGAAATAAAGAAGAGTCAACTGGCTGAGCAGGAGGCTACATACTGGCCATTTTGCTTATGTGCCACCTACTGGATCACAGGCCAGATCTTCAGCACCACAAATACTTTGCTAATACACCCACCCTGGGAAACCAACGACAAGAATTCAGCTATAAATAAAGTCCCTGCACAGGGTCTCTGCTTTCTGAAAACATCCAGAAAAGTCTACTGACTGTTCACAAATTACACTTCAGTTAAGGGAACAACAGCCCATACATATAAGAAAGAATGAGTGCAAGAACTCTGGCAACTCAGAAAGCTAGAGTGGCTTCTTTCCTCCAAATGATTGCACTTGTATCCCAGCGAGAGTTCTCAACTGGGCTGAAATGGCTGAAATGACAGAAAGAGAATTCAAAATATGGATAAGAATGAAGATCATTGAGATTCAGGAGAAAGTTGACACCAACTCCAAGGAATCTAAGGATTACAATAAAATAGTAGAGGAGCTGATAGATGAAATGGCCAGGAAAAGAAAGAACTAAAATGATCTGATAGAGCTGAAAAACCTATTACAAGAATTTCATAATGCAATCAAAAGTATTAATAGCAGAATAGACAACACTGAAGGAAGAATCTCAGAGTTCAAAGACTCTCAGAACTAACTCAGTCAGCCAAAAATAAAGAAAAAAGAATGAACAAAACCTGTGAGAAATATGGGATTATAAAAAGTGAGAAAATATTGATTTATTGACATCCTTAAAAGAGAAAAGGAGAAAACAAGCAACTTGGAAAGTATATTTCAGGATATCTTCCATGAAAACTTCTCCAATCTTGCTAGAGAGGCCCACATTCAAATTCTGGAAATGCAGAGAATCCCCATGAAATACTACATGAGACCATCCCCAAGACACATAAGCATCAGAGTCTCCAAGGTCAAAATGAGACAAAGAGCAGGTCACCTAAAAGAGAAACTCATCAGGCTAACAGCAGATCTTTCAGCAGAAACTCTGTAAGCCAGGAGAGATTGGGAGCCTACCTTCAGCATTCTTAAAAGAAAAGAATTTCCCATCAAGAATTACATATCCAACTAAACTAAGCTTCATAAGTAAAGGAGAAATAAGATCCTTTTCAGAGAAGCAAATGCTGAGGGAATTTGTTACCACCAGAGCTGCCTTACAAGAGGTCCTGAAAGGAACACTAAATATGGAAAGAAAAGACCATAATCAGGCACTACAAAAGCACACTTAAGTACACATACCAGTGACACTTTAAGTAACCACACAAACAAGTCTGCTTAATAACCAGCTAATGACACAATGACAGGATCAAATCTGCACATATCAATACTAACCTTGAATATAAATGGACTAAGTGTCCCAATTAAAAGGCTCAAAGTGCAAGCTTGATAAAGAATCAAGACCCAGTGGTATGCTGCCTTCAAGAGACCATCTCACATGCCATTGATACCCATGGGCCCAAAGTAAAGGAATGAAAAAAAATCTACCAAACAAATAAAAAACGGAAACAAGCAAGGGTTGCTCTCCTAATTTCAGACACAGCAGATTTTAAACCAACAAAGATCAAAAAGACAAAGAAGGGCATTACATAATGGCAAAGGGTTCAACTTAACAAGAAGAGCTAACAATCCCAAATATGTAGTCATCCACACAGGAGCACCCAGCTTTATAAAATAAGTTCTTAGAGATTTATGAAGAGACTTAAGTTCTCACACAATGAAAGTGGGAGATTTCATCACCCAACAGACAGTATCAGACAGACCATCAATGCAAAAAATTCACAATGATATTTAGGAACTGAACTCAGCACTTGACCAAATAGACCTAATAGAACTTTACAGAACTCACCACCACAGAACAACAGAATATACATTCTTCTCATTGCCACATGGTACATACTCTAAAATTGATCACACAATTGGACATAAAATAATCCTCAGCAAAATCATAAAAAAATACTAATCATGCTCTTGGACCATAGTGCAATAAAAATAGAAATCAATGCTAAAAAATCATTCAAAATTATACAATTACATGGAAATTAAACAACTTCCTCCTGAATGACTTTTGGGTAAAGAATGAAATTAAGGCAGAAGTAAGAACATCTTTGACACTAATGAGAACAAAGATACAACATACCAGAGTCTCTAGAACACAACTAAGGCAGTGTTAAGATAGAATGTTATAGCTTTAATGCCCACATCAGAAAGTTAGAAAGGTCTCAAATTAACACCTTAACACAGCTAGAGGAACTGAGAAGCAAGAGCAAACCAAACCCAAAGCTGCAGAAGATAAGAAATAAGCAAAATCAGATCTGAATGGAAGGAAATTGAAACACAAAAAAACCATAAAAAGATCAATGAATCCATGAGTTTCTTACTTAAAAACGTTAATAAGATAGATAGACTGCAAGCTAGAAAGAGAGAAGATCCAAATAAACAATTAAAAATGACAAAAGGGACATTACCACTGACTCCAAATAAAAAAAAAATTATAGTACTATGAACACCTGTTTGCACACAGACTGGAAAATCCAGAAGAAATTGATACATTTCTGAACACATACAACCTCCCAAGACTGAACCAGGAAGAAATTCAATCCATGAACAGACCAACTACAAGTTCCAAAATGGAATCAGTAATAAATAGCTTACCAACCAAAAAAAGCCCAGAACCAGATGGATTCACAGCTGAATTCTACCAGATGTATAAAAAAAGCTGGTATCATTCCTACTGAAACTATTCCAAAAAGTTGAGGAGGAGATCCTCCTCCCCAACTCATTCTATAAAACATTATCTTGATACCAAAAGCTGGCAGAGACACAACAAAAAAAGAAAACTTCAGACCAATATCCTTGATGAACATAGATGCAAAAGTCCTCAACAAAATACTTGCAAACCAGATCCATAAGCACATCAAAAATCTTATCCACTGTGATCAAATGGGCTTTATCTCTGGGATGCAAGGTTGGTTTAACATATGCAAATCAATACACATGATTCATCACATAAGGAGAAGTGAGAACAAAATCACATGATTATCTTAAAAGATGCAGAAAAGGCTTTTGATAAAATTCATTTGATTGAAATGAAGTCATTTTAAACATCTCTTCTTGTTAAACATCCTCAATAAACTAGGCACTGAAGGAACATACTTCAAAATAATGAGAGCCATCTATGACAAACTCACGGCCAACATCATATTGAATGTGCAAAAGCTGAAAGCATTTTCCTTGTAAACTAGAACAAGACAAGGATGCCCACTCTCACCACTCCTATTCAATACATTAATAGTACTGGAAGTCCTATACTTGCTTGAAGCAATCAGGCAAGTGAAAGAAATACAAAGCATCAAAATAGGGAGAAAAGAAATCAAATTACCCCTTTTTGAAGATGACATGATTCTATATCTAGAAAGTCTGATAGTGTCTGTCTGAAAGCTCCTTGATCTGATAAACAACTTCAGCAAATTTTAAGGATACAAAATCAATGTACAAAAATCAGTAGCATTCCTATACACCAACAACATCCATGCTGAGAGCCAAATCAGGAATGCAATCCTATTGATAATTGCCACAAAAAGAACAAAATACCTAGGATACAGCTAACCAAGAAGGTGAAACATCTGTATAATGAGAATCACAAAACATTTCTCAAGGAAATCAGATATGATACAAATCGGAAAACATTTCATGCTCATGGATATGAAGAATCAATATTGTTGATTCTTGGCCATACTGCCCAAAGCAATTTACAAATTCAATGCTATTCCTTTCAAATTACCAATGACATTTTTTACAAACTTAAGAAAAAGCTATTTTAAAATTCATATGAAATGAAAAAAGAGCCTGAATAACCAAGGCAATCCTAAACAAAAGGAAGAAGAATAAAGCATCACATTACCTGACTTCAAACAATATTTCAAGGCTACAGTAACCAAAACAGCAAGATACTGGTATAAAAACAGACATGTATATCACTGGAACAGAATAGAGAACCCAGAAATAATGATGCACACCTACAGCCATCTGATCTATGACAAAGTTGACAAAAATGGGGAAGGGACTCTCTATTCAATAAATGGTGCTGGGATAACTGGCTAGCCATATGCAGAAGATTGAAACTGGACTGCCTCCTTATACCATGTACAAAAATAAATTCGAGATGGATTAAAGACTTAAAGGTAAAACCTAAAACTATCAAAACCCTGGAAGATAACCTAGGAAATACCTCTTTGGACATGGGAAATGGCAAAGATTTCATGACGAAGATGCCAAAAGCAATTGCAATGAAAACAAAAATTGACAAGTGGAACCTAATTGAAATAAAGAGCCTCTGCACAGTGAAAGAAACTATCAATAGAGTAAACATGCAACCTACAGAATGGGAGAAAATATTTGCAAACTATACATCTGACAAAAGTCTACTGTCCAGAATCCATAAGGAACTTAAATTTCTAAGCAAAAAACAACCCCATTAAAAAGTTGGCAAAGTACATGAACAGACACTTTTTAAAAGAAGACATACATGCAGCCAAGAAGCATATGAAAAGACTATCGAACCTCAATAATCATTACAGCAATGCAAATCAAAACCACAGTGAGATACCATTTCACATCAGTCAGAATGGCAGTTACTAAAAAGTCAAAAATTAACAGATGCTGGCAAAAAAAGGGAATGCTTATACACTGCAGACAGGACTATAAATTAGTTCAGCCATTGTGGAAGGCAGTATGGTGATTTCTGAAATAACTTAAAACAGAACTACCATTCAACCCAGCAATCCCATTATTGGGTATATACCCAAGGGAATATAAATCATCCTACCATAAAGACACATGCATTCATATATTCATTGAAGTACAATTCATAATAGCAGAGACGTGGAATCAACCTAAAGGGTAGACTGAATAAAGAAAATGTGGTACATATACACTGGGGAATACTTACAGTTATTTAAAAAAAAAAAAAAAAACCCAAAAAAAGATCATCTCCTCTGCAGCAACATGGATAAAGCTGGAGGCCATTATCCTAAGCAAACTAATGCAGGAACAGAAAACCAGACACCACATATTCTCACTTATAGGTGGGAGCTAAACAATGGGAACACATGCATGGTCGTAAAGAGAAGAACAACAGATACTGGGGCCTACTTGACAGTGGAATGTGGGAGAAGGGGAAGTATCATAAAATTACCTATTTGTTTCTATGCTTATACCTGGGTGATGAAATAATCTGTATACCAAACCCCTGTAACATGCAGTTTACTTATATAACAAATCTGCATATGTCCCCTGAACCTAAATTAAGTTATAATTTAAAAATTAAATAAACAAACAAATAAATAAAGGGCTCACCTGATTAGGTCTTGCCCATCTGTGATAATCTCTTTTTTGATTAGCTCAAAATCAAATTATTAGGGATTTATTATTTTGTCTACCACAATTATCTTCACCAGTAAGAACTGAACCATGACCCTCAACATTCAATAACTTTTTTTTTTTTTTTTTTTTGGCTGGCTCTCAGGTGTTAACTTGCGCACATGATGTGGTATCTTTCTTTGAGCTACAGAATCTGGAAACTTTGAGTTTGAGAAAAAATAAATGCAATAGTATGGAAAAAGCTTTCTGATGATCCACTTGCAGGGTTTTAATAGCCTCTCTGTGAAAACTTTATAGCCATGCAATTAGCGTTCTTATGTTTTATTTAATTTTTTTAGAATTTGAAGGACAGCTAAAATATATCTCTATATAAACAAATACTTTAAAAGATTTTTATATACTACAGATCTAAATATAACCCAAATAACATACCATGTGTTTGTTAGAAATGTATGAAAATAATTATATAAAATTGCATTTAACATTAAGTCATTGCAAGCAATTGACCAGCTGTGTATTTAGGCACTGATCTAGGAAACTTCTGTTTTTCAAATGGAAACAAAATGACACTTTACATAAACACATAAGGATACTGGGAATTTTAATGACTTCTTTTTGGGCACAAAGCCTTTATCTACCATAGAACAGCCATTTCAAATTATATAATATTTTAAATCTTCCACTTCCGTTTATCAAGGCAAGAAGACGGTATTTGACCAACACCACAATAAAACAAAAACTAGGGTTAAAACTGACATTTGAAGCAACAATTTTCACCTACTAGACAACAAAAAGAAGATAGTGGTCCATGAAAAAAGGGAAACAAATGAAGTGAGTTCTGCTATTCTCCTGGCTTTTTGCCTGGAGAAGTGTTTCCAGACAACAATGTGGGGAAGGGAGACTCAGAACCATGATTCATGGAGTCACAAGGTCAGTAACAGGAGTTGAAAACGACAAAGGCAGCTAAATTTTGCTGGTCAAAGTGTTATAGAGAAGGGAGCTACATAGATAAGGAGCTCAAAATCTATATTGAGGTCCCGTTGGATCTTTGGCTAAGGAGTTGACCTGTACACATGTATAGGGGCATTGCTCATGCTCAGGGAAATAATACTAGTGTGTTGTAAGTCAAACAATTTCCATAGCTTGTAGAAGATTGGTAGAATTTCAAGTTCTAACTAATCAGAGTGGTGTAACCTCACTGGCACAAAACAAGGGAATTCAATAAAGATCACTACAAAATTGTGATGCCTAAGGCTAAAGTAGCCCTAGTAAAAAGACTACTAGAGAACCACTTTAAGAAACCTTAAAAGCCAGCCACAAAAGGATCAGCCTCATCAGCAATTAGCTTTATACCTGTTGTAAAAGAAAATTACACTAGACTGGTTAAATGGGCAAGGAAGACTTTGTTCAAAATTATTGAGATAGGGGACAGAAATAGAACTCAACTTCACTGAAAAGCAGGATAGCTTTTAAGCAGTTGAGTGACCTAGTTGAAAAGTACCAGAAGACATTAGTGGGGAGCTTGGTTAATGCAATTAGATGGCTTATGTTTGCTAATTGGCATTTATGGAAGTGAGGTTCCTACTCTTCAGCAGAGACTGGGATAGAGGGGTCCTGTCTTCTTGATGATCACATTTCAAATAGATGGTCCCAGGTCCTTGAGAAAGAGGGTTCTGGATTGTGGAAGATTTGCATCTCAAAGGGGCAGAGAAACAATTTACAATTCCAAGTGTTTTGAAGTAAATGCTTTAGCGAACAGGAGGACAGAGACCTATAGTCAGGAAGAGGTCTATCTAAAATTTAGTCAAGCAGAAAGGAATGTTAAAGCAGTCTTGGTTAGTTGCTCCACAAATTATCATATTCTGTAAAGAAAAACTAGATGGCTCTATGGATTTCAGACTGGACTTACACAATTGTATAAGCCAATTTATTAAAATAAATCTCTCTATGTATGTATGTATATGCATATGTATATGTGTGTGTATGCATGTATATATGTATATATATTTCCTATTGCTCCTGTTTCTCTGGTAGTATCTGACTGAAACAGAGGGTATCCCAGTGCCGTGGTTGTTCATGATGGACTCACGCACATTTTCCACACCATTTTCCTGATAGTTTGAGTAATGTATTAAAGATAGCTGCAGCTTTTGGGTCATTCTTTTCATCAAGAGGTAGTTTATTTGGGCTTTATTTCCCTTCTCCTTGAATTTGGTTTTAACCTGTGACAGCTTAACTAACAGAAGGTGATTGAAGCAACACTTTGACAGTTCTAGCCTAGCATTTAGGCAGACTCTCAGCTTTTGCTTTAACCATCTTGAATCATTTCCTTTTGGGACACTCCCTTTGTAACACAGGCACCATGCTATGAGAAGCCCAAGTGACACAGAAAGATCACATATAGGTGAACTGGTCAGCAACTCCAGATGAGCAACAAGTCAATAGCCATATTAAGTAAGACATTCTTGTCTAAGTCATGCCCTCATTGACTACTGACCTTGCCCACATCACATTGCACAGAAATCCAGCCAGCTATCTAGTCATTGCACCAAATCATGAGAGGTGATTAAAATAGTTATTTTAAGTCACTATACCACTCAGTTCTGGAGTGTGGTTTGTTATCCAGAAGTTAATAAACAGATCATTGGGCCGGGCATGGTGGCTCACGCCTGTAATCCCAGCACTTTGGGAGGCTGAGGTAGGTGGATCACCTGAGGTCAGGAGTTCAAGACCAGCCTGACCACCATGGTGAAACCCCATCTCTACTAAAAATACACAAATTAGCCAGGTATGGTGTCGTTTGCCTGTAATCCCAGCTACTCAGGAGGCTTAGACAGGAGAATCACTTGAACCCAGGGGCGGAGGTTGCAGTGAGCCGAGACTGCACCACTGCACTCTATTCTGGGTGATAGAGCGAGGCTCCATCTCAAAATAAATAAATAAATAAATAAAAATAAACAGATCATTTGGATGTTATTGTGATCGAATATGTTTGGCTGACTTCTTTAATACGTTTTTATTTGAGGACAGCCATAAACTGGCACAATTCAATACTTCCACAGTTCAATGATATAGTCTTCTAAATATAGCATCTTAGTTATACTCATAATAATTGAAATGATATTTAAGTCCATCCCACTTCAGCAAAGGAAGTGTTTCTGTTTCTTGAAAACGGACACAAAGAGACTAGAGGATGATGTGAATCATTATCTCTTTCTCTCTCTCTATATATATCTCTATCTGTCTATCTCTCTCTCTGTCTCTCTCTCTCTATGTATATATCCATCTATCTGTATTTTTAGTAAGTCATTGTGGTGGATATTTGTTATTTTTGCATGCTCTGAAGCTTTTCCTTTGAAAAGTTATCCTTCTCCATCTGGTGGGTAAAAATAAAGCACACTTAGAAAAAATGTTGAGACAGTGAGAAAGAGCAGTGAAAGAGAGAGTGAGAGAGACGGAGACCTAAGAGTAACAAAAGTTCCTGGTTCCAGCTCTGTGAGGGTAAAATTTTTAATTTAAAGAGCCCACGAATTATAATATCATTTTAGCTTAATCTAGTTTGAGTTATGTTTCTGTCATATTCAAGCAAAATAGTAGATTATAAAGTGCCATTCAGGTCTAAGACCACCACTAGGAACCTTTGAGAATCTCCTTCTCTGTTTGATCTTCCTTCTTCTCCTTTCTAAACCCATCAGTCCTGTTCTAATCCTCTTTGTCCACCCCTAACTTTCCCTTCTGTGTAGTATGTTTTTAGTTAAGGTAAAGCTAACTGCTGTAAAAACAAATCCCAAATTTCCAGTGACTTAACACAATAAAAATTTCTGTCTGACACAAACTACAATCTGGTGAGGGCAATCTGAGTCAGTACTCAGGGACCTTAGATGCTTGCTGCCTCAGAGTTTTCTGTATCTGGCCACTGGAAGGGAAACTGAAAGACGTATATGTGGAAGATTTTATTTGTCCAAACATAAAGTGGCATTTCTCAGTTCACTCATATTCCTTTAGCTAGGACTTAATGGCATGAGCTTCAAAGTAGGCTTGTAGATATGATCCAGCTGCTTGCCCAGGAAAATGATAAAAAGAATATGGATAGATAGTAAGCAGCCTTTTCCATACCAGGGTACTGGTTCTACACTTAAAAAAAAGGGGTGGGTGTATGTAGACTCTAAAAAATAGCACGAATTCATGTTACAATAACAATCATGGGAAACAAAAAATAGTTTCCTATTTTTTTTTAAATTTACTCAATGACTTGCACTTCATTGTGACAACCCATTCTCTAGTTAGTAGGAAAAAAATAACTGTATGTCTAATTGATCTAATAATTCAAACCGTCCCTTGTGGTAAAAGTTAGTCTTTCTTAGATACAATTTTTTAATGTCTCATATGCTAAAGACTCCCTCTTCGTCTGCTTCTCTCCTTCAGGTGAGATGTAGTACATGGGTGGAAGAGTGTAGGTTATAGATGATCTCAAGTTAGAAAAGGAAAACTCTTCTTTTTTCTTTGGGCCTAGTTTTCTCTGGCTGCTGAAGCAAACTCATGTGCAACTGGATAATCAGGGCTGTGATAGCCTCTGTTGCTCAAGTCTGTAGCTGGTGAACCCATCATTATTATTTATTATTATTGATCATCCCCTCTGTGGCACTGCTTCACTTTGGTTTTTGCTGGTTGTAGGACCATGGGCATCTGCCATATTCTCCATCTGTTGCACTGGCCTGGAGATCCTCTCACAGACTTGACAGGGGAAGGGGAGCACTTTCCTCCTCATAATGCATACCTTTGCAGGCCACTGACTCTCAACTTTTCCATATGACATGGGAACCAAGGATGGCTTGGGAATGTAGTCACCTAGGGTCTTCTGTTCCACCAGTTACCTTGATTTGTCAGTGCCTGAAACTGTGACAGGCATTTGGGGAGATAGTCTTCTCCTTGGACTCTAATCAGGAAATGCAACACTCTCCTCTTCCCTGGTGTGCTTAGAGACAGTACAACTCTACTTGTCTCTTTCTTGCATTCCATTTTTCTTCTTTCCTCAGTGTCCCAGGGGAAAAAGAGCAATTCTTTTAATTCCCTGATATCATATGGGCTGTATATCAAAAAAGTCATCTGGATTTCTGAGGTAGGTAAAAGATTATTTTTATGCTGGGGGAACTCTATATTCTATGTATTTCAGCTTGTGCGTCAAGGTAAAGGGGGAACTAAAACAATCCAGTAAATAATCTCTCAAGTATATAGCCTAGATGGAAACACTATCATCTCAGTGCATAGCCCTGAGTTACACATCTGAAGCCAAATATTACACTGTTCCTTCACCAAGAATCCTTTCTATGTCAAATCCCAAATTTCTTGTCATTCTCCATAGCACTGTTCATCTGCATGCCGTAGTAGATGAAGGCTTTGGGTGGACCCATTGAAAGTCTTGTGCTCAAGAAGACAAAGGACACAATTCATGGTTAGTATTCAAAATGTTGCTCCCACCACAAATATCCTCATATTCTTCTAAGTAGAATGTCTACCAGACATGCTATCTTTTCTCCAGCAAACAGAGTGAACAACAATCCTGGTATGTCTGAGAATTAGGATTTCTTTCTTAGGATGTGGAATTTTTAGTGCCGAAACCAGGCTAGTCCTGAATAAACTGGACAGTTGTTGACCCCACCTGCAAAGTTGAGCAACTTTGAGGATAATATCATCGTGATAATGTGCTGACAAATCTCTATGGCTTCATAATGCCTAACAAAATCTTCTGTTTCTATAGAGGTGAAAGGTGTTTCTACAGAGGTATACAGGTTAGAGGTAAAATTACAGTAAGGGAGTGTCAAGGTCCTCCCATAGTTAATTTGTTTCTTATTGGTAAATATTTTAATCACTGACCTCCTAGCCAATATCACAATGGCTAATTCCTGTGGCATTGTTAGATACAGCTCATTCTTTATGTGACCAGACTTTTGTCCAATATATTGCTAGGTTAGGTTTTACATGTTTTAAAATAGCTGTTCTATGCCCATTTAGTAACACATATTTACTATTGTGATTTACTTCTAAAATAATTACTCTTACAGTGGATTTGCACATTTTAGTAATGTTTGCGTTTATAATTGTTCTAATAAGGTTTGTACTACTTTCATTATAATTGGTTTATGGTCCAATAAATGATAGATTAAGGTAAAGGACAATCCAATAGTTTAAATTTAGATATTTATATTGTCTCCAAATATTGCAACAGGGTCTTTCTTTCCTTAAGGAGTAAGTACAGTGCTATGACCTAAATATGTTATCATTTTAATATTTGGTCATATGCTTTAGTCCTTCTCTCTGTCTCTCTCTCTTTGTGTGTGTGTGTTTGTTTGCATGCATGTTCACCTGTCTGTCTGTCTCTGTTTGCTTCCTCTTTTTAAACTGAAGCCAGTTTAAAAAGCTGAATAGCTTAGCTGGTATCAAAATAGTATGGGTACCATTTTAAAGCTTCACATTTTAGCGCTTCACCACAGACCCAAGGAATCAGAATATGTAATGTGTAGGATAATTTTGATAACCCCTTTATGCACCTTAGTGTTTGAGGAACACTGGTCTATTGTACAAGTAAGACTCATTGTATATCTGGTAGCAGCTGCAGTGTCTGCCTATGTGTGTTAGGCTAATTATATTAGCTCTTTGATACATAGTTTATTCCTTTTCTATGTGGAAATAAAACCTGCTCTGTAAAGTCAATGAAAGCTGCATAAGTAGAACAAAGTAGTTTCACAGACCACAAATTCAAGTGTATAAAAAAGTAACATTATTTTTCCACACCTGAAGTTAATTTCTGTCTTGCTCCCCATTTCCATCCAGTGTCATCATCTGTAATCTATTCATTGTAGGGAAACTTAAACATGTTGTAATTATTTCAAACTCAAATGTAGAAATGTTTTCCCTTACTCTCCTTATCTCTGCAGTTGATTCTATGCCTCAAAGCTTATAAAAAACGTCTGTATTTTTGGAAGGGAGAAAACTCCACTTGTTGGTTTTAATCTGTTCTGTACTCGTATCCAGAGAGATGCACAACTGTTTGGCTTCCAATTTCACTGGCATTTGTTGCAGTGGCATTTTGCCACACAGTCCAAGCTACTGTTTCTGGATGCGTATCTTCACTGAGTTAAAGATCATCTTCCCAAGTGAATTTTATGTCATTCTCCTAGCTTCAGGTAAGGTTTGATTGTTTGACTGAATATCTCTGAGACTGAGGGTCCTCATCAGATATTGTCTGCCACTGAAATCCCAGGAGCCATCGTGATTCTTTTTTTTTTCTTCTTTTTTTCTTTTTCCGAGACGGAGTCCCTCACTGTCGCCCAGGCTGGAGTGCAGTAGTGCGATCTCGGCTCACTGCAAGCTCCACCTCCCCTCGGCCTTCTGAGTAGCTGGGACTACAGGTGCCCGCCACTACGCCTGGCTAATGTTTTTGTATTTTTAGTAGAGACGGGATTTCACCGTGTTAGCCGAGATGGTCTCGATCTCCTGACCTCGTGATCCGCCCGCCTCGGCCTCCCAAATGCTGGGATTACAGGCATGAGCCACCGCGCCCGGCCGCCATTGTGATTCTTCTGGTCATTGCTTCACTGTGACCTGTGTCTCACCTGCAGTACCCTCAAAGCTCAGGGGGGACGTGGACTTCAAATGCCCTCTACCTTCATTTTCCACAAATTGAAAAGACACGTCTACCTCAGTCTCACTGCTTCCAATATCAACAGCCAAGGTTTTTTTTTTTTTTTTTTTTTTCCATCCAACTCTCTTTCTACTCCCCAGCTCACAGCCTCTTAGAAAAACTGGAGTGGTGGTCTGTGGAGAGGGTGCCAGTGAAATGTACAAACTTTCCCCTAGATTGAGAGTTTTTCAAAGCTTAACAGGCAATGATTGATCATGAGTTCTCCACATGTTCGAATGATAACCCCACTTGGAGCCAGGGTGGTCTCATTTCTCAACCCCAAAGAGAAAAACGTGTTAGGCTAATATCATATGAAGTCTAAAGGAGGATTTCAGAGAAATCAAAACTATTTCTGCACATATAAAGAACTAATTGATAACTCATAATAGCTACAATAGTATTTTTAACAAAAAAACTTGAGTGTCATTATTCATCAGCTCTATGCAAAACCCTTTATATGTGTAATCTCATTTAAAACTCATAAGATCACCATGAGGTATGAATTATTATCTTCATTTTACTGATAAGGAAACAGGCTTAGGGAGATTAAATAATTTACTCAGGGACACATAGCCAGCAAGTTGGAACTAAGTCTCAACTCCATTCTATTATACAGTCTAGCACTTTTTCTTAACTATATCATCATCCCATTACTACCTTTCCTGTTTGTTCTCCTGCTCTAAGGCTATCTTACACACATAACTTTTAACATGATAGGGAGTGACAGGGATTAGAAAAGGAATGAACTTGACATGCTTGTGTGTCAGTAACGCCAGTCATATATAAAAATAGAGTTTTTGTGAAAACATAATAAAACAATAACTTAAAAGATATATACACATGCAAGGCCTTATTAAATTTTGATCATTGAAAACAAAAATGGTCCAAAAATTCTCATTTTTTGCATCCGTAATACTTCTGGATTTTCCACATGAGATTTCTTATCATATATAGTTTCATATTTTCCTTCAGCCAAATTTGATAATCAATCTGTTACTTTTAGATCCCTTTCTACGTTAAATGTCAGCTCTTAAACAAAAATCCTGTATCTTGATCAAGGTACATTTCAGTGGAACATTAGTTCATTCATCCTGTCTCTTGGAATTTGTCAATTTGAATTTTAAGAATGTTAGGCTTTTTCCTGGCTACCTGTCACTGTGGAAGACTTAACTGTTTCTCTACAGCTCTAATTTACTTTGTCTTCTTTTAACTTTGTTTAGGCCTTAGTATTATTTGGTAAATGATCAGTGAAAATCTGAGTTTAATAATAAAATAGCAGAGGTGTCTTGGTATAGGTCTGTGGGAAGCTTCATATATTACAGCATGTCTTACTCTAGAAACCATTTTTTTTTCATCCCTGGATTCACCAACATTAAAAACAACTCTCTGAGGTTTTACTCGGAAAAATCTAATAACATAAACCAGGAAAAGAAATACCACCACTGATCATCAGAGAAATGCAAATCAAAACCACAATGAGATGCCATCTTACTCCAGTCCAAATGGCAATTATTAAAAAGTCAGGAAACTATAGATGCTGGCCGTGGAGAAATAGAAACATTTACACTGTTGGCAGGAATGTAAATTAGTTCAACCGTTGTGGAAGACAGCGTGGCGATTCCTCAAGGATCTAGATCCAGAAATACCATTTGACCCAGCAATCCCATTACTGGGTGTATACCCAAAGGAATATAAATCATTCTACTGTAAAGACACATGCACACGTATGTTTATTACAGCACTATTTACAATAGCAACGACATGGAACCAACCCAAATGCCCATCAGTGATAGACTGGATAAAGAAAATGGGGTACATATAAACCATGGGATACTATGCAGCCATAAAAAGGAATGAGATCATGTCCTTTGCAGGGGCATGGATGAAACTGGAAGCCATTATTGTCAGCAAACTAACACAGGAACAAAAAACCAAATACCACATAAGTGGGAGTTGAACAATGAGAACACATGGACACAGAGAGGGGAACAATGCACATCAGGGTCTGTTGTGGGGTGGGGGCTGAAGGGAGGGAACTTAGAGGATGGGTCAATAGGTGCAGCAAACCACCATGGCACAGGTATTCCTATGTAACAAACCTGCACATTCTGCATATGTATCCCTTTTTTTTTAAAAGAAAAAACAGAAATAAAATATTTCTAGAAGTTTCCAATATTTGTGTGATGATAATGTAAAATCATTTTAAGTATGTATTTTTATACAAAAAATTTGTTGATTAAAACACACCAATATAGTTTTGAGTAGGGCTTCAAGATGGCTGTCTAGAGGTATCTGACATTCATCTCCTCCACAAAGAGGAACTAACAAACTGAGTAGATAATCAGACTTTGAATGGGTCATCTAAGAGAGAGAACTGACATTCAACAGGAAAGTGACAGGAAACACCTCAGGCAAGGAAGGAGAGTAAAGTGAAGCAGCCTCCTTGTCCAGTATTGACTGGCAGTCTGGAGAGGCTCCTCATTGTGGGGAAAGGATAAATGACAGATCCCCAATGATCCATATTCCCACTGCAAACGCCTGTAATCCTAGCCATGGGAGAGCCTCTCAACCCTCAGGGGCACTAAAACTAATATAGTGAACTGCCTGGGGTCCCTGTGACACTATTGCTCCAGAGAGGGAGCTCATGCTGGGTCCCACACAACCGCAGAGACCTAAGCAGTTACAGCACAGTGCCATTTTTGAGAGCACAGCCCCCACCAGATTGCATCCTGCCCTAGGGCCCAACATCCCCTACATCACAACATCACTGGAGCTGCATTGACATCCTCTGCCTGAGCTGCTACTGCTGCTGACTGCTGCTGCCAGGGCTGAGGGTTACTGGCAATGAACTCACTGTCCCCAGCAACTGGACTGTTGTGCATCTGCACATGCTATGAGGACAAGAGCCCCCACCTGCAGCCACTACTGCTGCCGGAATGGAAGCACAAGCCACTGACAGTGACCCCACCACCTCTAGCAGTGGGGCTTCCATGCATCTGCACTTGCCCTGAAAAGAAGCTCCCTTACTCACAGCTGCTACTGTTGCTAGCTGCTGCCACTGAGGCTGAAGTGCCAGCCACTGGCAGGAGCCACTGGCAGCAACCTTGCTACCCACAGCAGCAGGATTGCCATGCATTCACAAGTGCCCTGAGAACAAACTCTCCCCACTGGAGCTGCTGCCTAGAGCTGAAACACATGCTCCCTAGCTGATATGGCTTAGCTGTGTCCCCACCCAAATCTCATCTTGAATTGTAGCTCCCATAATCTCCATGTGTTTGGGAGAAACCCAGTGGGAGGTAGTTGAATTACCGGGGTGGGTTTTCCCATGTTGTTGTGATAGTGAATAAGTCTCATGAGATCTGATAGTTTTATAAAGGGCAGTTCCCCTGCACATGCTCTCTTGCCTGCCACCATATACGATGTGCCTTTCCTTTCCTTTCACCTTCCGCTATGTTTGTGAGGCCTTCCCAGCCACGTGGAACAGTGAATCCATTAAGCCTCTTTTTTTTTTATAAGTTACCCAGTCTCGGGTATGTCTTCATAACAGTATGAAAATGGAATAATATGCCAGCCACCTGCCTATGGCTGTTGCCACTGACAATAACCTCACACTCCCCCTCCCCAGCAGCAGGGCTATAGCACACTGGCATGTACCCTGAAGCAGGCTCATCCAACTGAATGTGTCAACTACAAGCCTGGAGACTAGCTCTCTAAGACCATTGCAGCCACCACTAACACTATCATGGATCTCTTGGGAGCCAGAGGGTTATTCCACCACTACTACTGCCATTACCCACAACACACTGCCTGACAAGGGGCCTGAGGACCCACCCATCCACAGCCCACAGCTGCCACTGCTGTAAGCCACTTGGAGGACCATAAATCGACTGACCTGGACATGCTAACACTGGTGCCAGTGTATATCTCCCTGGAGCCCAAGGACAGGCAGGTGTGATCCACTGCTGCCACCACTGGGGCCTGAGGACTAGCCCACCTGGCATCCCTGTCCTCAGCAAAACTTCACCACAGCTTTCACTAACAATTGTACCCTAAGCCTCTGAGGAAATCACAGACACCACTGATGCTGTTTATAGCTTAAGAAAGTATATTCACACTATGCTGCTTCATGTACCCAGAATCAAAGGCAAGGTGTCCCTACACCATCAATATTATCAATACATCTTTAGGAAAAATCCTCATCTACAAAAGCAAAGCCAAAACATTGGAAGAAGAATTAATCACATCAGATATCAATATCAACATAAGAACACAAGAAACATGGAAAAACAAATATGATACCTCTGAAGGAACACAATAATTCTCAAGCAATAGGCTTTAATAAGAAATTTATGAAATGCCAGAAAAGAGGTTTAAATAACAGTATTCAAGAAGCTCAGTGAAATACAAGAGAACACAGATAAACAATATGAAGAAATGAGAAGAAAGATAGAGTATATGAATGAAAAATGTACTGAGTAGATAGAGATCATAAAATAAAACCAAACAGAAATCCTGAAACTGAAGAATTCATTGAATAAAATAAAAAAATACAACTGAGAACTTCAATAATAGACTAGATCAAGATAAAGAAAGAATTTCAGAACTTGAATATAGGCCTTTTAAAATAAACCAGTCAGGCAAAAATAAAGAAAAAAGAATAAAAGGGATGACAAAAGCCTCCATGATATATGGCACACCATAAAGCAACCAAATATTTGAATATTAGGTGTTGCAGAAACAAAAGGCCAAAGGGATAAAAAACCTATTTAATTAAATAATAGCTGGAAATAATTTCACATGTCTACCAAGAAATTTTGATATCCAGACACAGGAAACTCTCAGAGATTCCCAAAAAGTTACAACACAAAAGATCTCCAAGGCACATTCTAGTCAAACTGTCAAAAGTAAAAAAACAAAAGATATAATTCTAAAAACAACAGGAGAAAAGTGTCTAGTCACTTACAAGGGAACCCCCATCAGACTAACAGTGGATTTCTCAGCAGCAACTATATGGGCCAGGAGAGAATGCGATGATATATTCAAAGTGCTGATAGAAGAAATACTGCCAGTCAAGGATATACCCAGGAAAGTAAGTTATTATTCATAAATGGAGAAATAAAGTCTTTTCCAGACAAGCGAAAGCATACAGAATTCATCACTACGAGACCAGCTTTATAAGAAATGCTTAATAGAGTCCTATACATGGAAATGAAAGGATGATATCTTCCATCAGGAAAGTATAAAACACACTGGTAGAGCAAACACATGAATAAGAAAGAGAAAGAACTCATATATTACTACTACAGAAAGTCAGCAACCAAAACTATAAAAAATAAGAGAGGATGAGGCTGGGCATGGTGGCTTATGCCTGTAATCCCAGCACTTTTGGAGGCCAAGGCAGGCGGATCACAAGGTCAGGAGATTGAGACCATCCTGGCCAACATGGTGAAACCCAGTCTCTACTAAAAATACAAAAAAAAAAAAAAAAAAAAAAAAAAGGCTGAGCATGGTGGCAAGGGCCTGTAATCCCAGCTACTTGGGAGGCTGAGGCAGGAGAATCTTTTGAACCTAGGAAGCGAAGGTTGCAGTGAAAAAAAAAAAAAAAGAGAGAGAGAGAATGAAAGGAACAAAGGATATACACAACAACCAGAAATAATTTAGTAAAATGACAGGAAAAAGCCCTCACATATCAGTAATAACCTGGAATGTAAGTGGATTAAACTTTCCACTTAAATATATATAGACTAAGTGGCAAAAAAAAAAAAAATCGACTGAGTTATGTACTGCCTACGAGAAATTCATCTCACCTCTAAGACACATATAGACTGAAAATAAAGAGATGAAAAAAGATATTCCATGCAAACAGAAACAAAAATTAATCTGGAGTAGCTATACTTATATCAGATAAAATAGACTTTAAGACAAAAACAGTAAAAACAGACAGAGAAGGTCATTACGTAATGATAAAGGCATCAATTCAACAAGAGTATAACAATTCTAAACCTATATGTATCCAACACTGGAACACTGAGATATTTAAAGCAAATATTATCAGATCTAAAGGGAGAAATAAACTCCAATACGATAATAGTTGGAGACTTCGATACCTCACTCTTAGCATTAGACAGATCATCTACACAGAAAATAAACAAAGGAACATTGGATTTAAACTGTACTTTACACCAAATGGACTTAATACACATTGATGAAACATTTTATTCAACAGTTGCTGAATACACATTCTTAACAGTATGTGAAACTTTCTCCAGAATAGACCATATATTAGGCCACAAAATAACCCTTAACAAATTAAAAAAAAAATCATATCAAGTGTTTTCATGGACCATGATGATATAAAACTAGTACTCAATAACGAGAAGAATTTTGAAAACTATAAAAATACATGGAAATTAACCAACATGCTCCTGAATGACCACTGAGTCAGAAAAGAATTTAAGAAGAAAATTTACAAATTCCTGGAAACAAATGAAAATTGAAACACAACATACCACAATCTGAAATACAGCAAAAGCAGTGCTATGATGGAAGTTTATGGCAATAAATACCTACATCAAAAGTAGAAATATTTCAAATCCGTAATCTAACAATGTACCTCAAAGACCTAGAAAAGCAAGAACAAACCAAATACAAAACTAGTAGAAGCAAAAAAAAAAAAAAAAAAAAAAAAAAAAAAAAAAAAAAAAAAACAGATCAGAGCAGAACTAAATGAACTATGCACTAAAAATCAAATACAAAGTATTAATAAAACAAAAAGTTGGATTTTTGAAGATAAAATCAATAAACCACTAGCTAGACTAACCAAGAAAAAAAGGGAGAAGACCCAAATTAACAAAATTAGAAGTGAAAAAGAAGATGTTAAAACTGATACCACAGAAAAATAAATGATAGAGACTATTATGAACAACTATACATGAACAAACTGGAAAGCCTAAAGGAAATAGATATTTTGGAAACATATAACCTACCAAGATTGACTTAGAAAGAGATAGAAAAAAATCTGAATAGAGCAATAATAAATAATGAAATTGAATCAGTGATAAAAATTCTCCTGATAAAAGATAAACCTAGGACCAGATGACTTCACTGCAGAATTCTACCAAACTTACAAAGAATACCTAACATCAATTCTCCTCAAACTATTCCAAAATCTTGGAGAGAAGAAAATTCTCCTTAACTCATTCTATGAAGCTAGTATTACTCTGATGCCCAAACCAGACAAAATATAACAACAACAACAACAAAAAACTACCAGCCAATATCTCTGATGAACATAGATTTTTAAAATCCTCAACCAAAAACTAGCAAACTGAATTCAAAAACACATGAAAAAGATGATACATCATGATCAAGTGGGATTTATCTCAGAGATACAAAGATGGTTAAAACATTGAATGATAAAAACTTAACAAAGTAGGCATAGAAATAAAGTACCTGAACATAATAAAGGCCATATATGACAAACCTACAGTTTTCATCATACTGAATGAAGAAAATCAGAAAGCCTTTCTTCTAAGGACTGCAACAAGACAAAGATGTCAACTTTCATTACTCCCGTTCAACATAGTACTGGAAGTCCTGGACAGAGCTATTAGAAAATAAAAATAAATCAAAGGCTTCTAAATTGGAAAAGAGAAAGTTAAATTGTCCCTCTTTGTATATGACCTGATCTTATATCTAGAAAAATCTAAAGGCTTGACAACAACAACAAAAAACCCTTTTATATCCAATAAATAAATTTAACAAAGTTGCAGATACAAAATCTACATACAAAAATCAGGAGTATTTCTACTCACCAATAATGAAATAGTTGAAAAAAAAATCAAGAAGACAATACCATATATATATAACAAAATAAGTTACCTAGAAATAAATTTAACCATGTAGTTAAAAGAGTTCCACAAAAAAAGAAAAATAAAACTACAAAACTCTGATGAAAGAAATTGAGGAGGATACAAACAAATGAAATACATCTCATTTTCATAGATCAGAATAATTATTGTTAAATGGCCATGCTACCCAAAGCAATCTATGTACTTACTGCACTCTACAGTGACACACCAATGTCATTTTTCACAAAAATAGAAACGTTTAAAATTCATATGGAACCACAATAGCCCAAAGAACAAAACTGTAGACATCAAACTACCTGACTTCAGAATATATTATAAGGATACAGTAACCAAAACAGCATGGTATTGGTATAAAAACAGAAATATAGACCAATGGAACAAAATAGCAAACTCAGAAATAAATTCATGTATTTACAGACAATTAATTTTTGACATATGTGCCAAGAACATACATTGAGGAAAGGACACCCTTTTCAATAAATAGTGCTTTGAAACTATATATAAATATGCAGACAAATGAAAGTGAACCCCTATCTCTTATCATATACAAAAAATAAATTTAAGGTGGATTAAAGACCTAAACACAAGATCAGAAACTATTAAACTACCAGAGGAAAACATAGGGGAAACGATTTAAAACACTGGCAAAAATTTTACTGTTAAGACCTCAGAAGTGTGAGTAATAAAAACAGAAATAGACAAATGAGATGATGTTAAACTAAAGACTCCTGCATGGCAAAGGAAACAATCAATAGAGTGAAAAAACAATCTGTTGAATGGAAGAAAATATTTGCAAACTATTCCCCTGATATGTGACAAGAGACTAATATAAAGAACATATAAGAAACTCAAACAATGCAACAATTAAAACCACTCAAAATAAGCAATGAACATGAATAGACAATTATCAAAAGTGGCCATACAAATGGCAGACAGGCACATGAATAACGTTCAACATCACTAATCATCATGGAAATGTAAATCCAAACCACACAATGAGATATCATTTTACCTCAATTAGAGTGGCTATTTTTTTTTTTTTTTTTTGAGATTGAGTCTCTGTCACCCAGGCTGGAGTGCAGTGGCAAGACCTTGGCTAACTGCAACCTCCACCTCCTGGGTTCCAGCCATTCTCCTGCCTGAGCCTCCTGAGTAGCTGGGATTACAGGCACCTGCCACCACGCCCAGCTAATTTTTTGTATTTTCAGTAGAGACGGGTTTCACTGTGTTGGTCAGGTTGGTCTCGAACTCCTGACCTCAGGTGATCTGCCCGCCTTGGCCTCCCAAAGTTCTAGGATTATAGGTATGAGCCACCACGTCCTACCCTAGAATGGCTACTATTAAAAAGACAAAATATAATAGATGTTAACAAGGATGAAGAGAAAAGGGAACTCTTGTACACTATTGGTGGGAATGTAAATTAGTACAGCTCTATGGGAAACAGTATGGAGATTTCTCAAAAAACTAAAAACAGAACTACCAGAAAATTCAGCAATCCCACTATATGGTATTTATCCAAAGAAAAGGAAACCATCATATCAAAGGTATATATATACACCATCATATCAAAGGTATATATATATATATATAGTATTATGTATATATATAGTACATAATACTATATATATACTATATATGTATATAGTATATATATGTATATATGTAGTACATAATATATAATATAATATTATATAATATAATATAATATAGTATATATAGTACATAATACTATATATACTATAATACTATATATATACTATATATGTGTATATATATATAGTATATATATAGTGTGTGTGTGTGTGTATATATATATATAGTATTTTATATATATAATACTATTTGGCCATTAAAAAAAGGAACCATGTCATTTGCAGCAAAATGGATGGAACTGGATGTTATTATGTTAAGTAAAATAAGCCAAGAACAGGAATACAAATATTGCATGTTCCCATGCATATGTAGGAATTAAAAATAGATAGCATGGAAGTAGAGACTGGAATGGTAGATACTGAAGGCTGAGAAGGGTGTGTGGGTGGAAAGTGAGGATAAAGAGAGGTTGGTTAATGGGCACAAACATATAGTTAGAAGAAATAAGTTCTAATGTTCGATAGCAGAGGAGGATGACTATAGTTAACAATAGAGTATTGGGTATTTAAAAATAAGTAGAAGAGAGGACTTGAAATGGTCTCAACATATGGAAATAATAAAATACTGGAGGTGATGGCTTGATTGTTACACATCCTATGCGTGTAACAAAATGTTACATGGACCCCATGTAAATATACAAATATTATTTATCAACTAAAAACACCTCAGAATAATTATCCAAGTACACTATATGAAATATATTGGCACCAACTATATTTTGTGAAACTTTTATGGTTATTAGGATTGAAATCAAATTTTGATGATTAGTTAAGCTGAGATTCTAAAATGATTAACTCCACACTCAGCTATATCCAGGTAGAGCATTTTACATTCTGGACATCTTCTTTTCCTGATAAAGAAAAGCCCCAAAGTCTCCAGGTAATTGGCAGTTTATGTTTATAAACAATGTCTACAAATAGGTGATAATTTAAATCTAGTTTATTTGGTATCATTGCATGAGAATTCACATCCTGTCCAGGAGACGCCTTAGTCCTGGCATGACTTTCCATGGCATGATAGAGGTCCACATACTCTGTCTTTCTGACTCTGCCAAATTGGTTTTTCTCTCTCCAAAGAAATTAGTTCATAACACACAATTGAAATTGTAGGATTCATCTTGAACCCTTGCTGGTGGCAGTCTTGAAAAATCCCATCTTGGCTTGGCAGTTAAGTTACTGGCTTGAGGCTCTACATATGGTGCTACTCCATGAAACATGACTTTTATTTTTTATTTATTTATATTTATTTATTTATTTATTTATTTATTTATATTTTTTTTGGTGAGACGGAGATTTACTCTTGTTGCACGGGCTGGAGTGCAATGGCGTGATTTCGGCTCACCGCATCCTCCACCTCCCAGGTTCAAGCGATTATCCTGCCTCAGCCTCCTGAGTAGCTGGGGTTACAGGCATGTGCCACCATGACTGGCTAATTTTGTATTTTTAGTAGAAACGGGGTTTCACCATGTTGCCCAGGCTGATCTTGAACTCCTGACCTCAGGTGATCCGCCCGCCTCGGCCTCCCAAAGTGCTGGGATTACAGGTGTGAGCCACTACGCCTGGCTGAAACATGACTTTTAATAAAGATATTTTTGAAGTGTGATGAATTGATGATACATTAAAATATATATTTCGAGTCAGGTTGATTTATTCCACAACCATTCAGTAGACACTGTCCATATGCTAGTCACAGAACCAAATCTTGACTTCTACTCTCCAAGTAGAGTTTGCAGTGCACCTGAACTGGTTTTGATTCCTCCTTGAATGAACTTTAGCAGCTTTAGATATTTCTTAATATCTTTAATCTCCAGTTTCCTCATTTATGAAATTAAAATATTATTACCTTATTCACAAGTGTTTTTTTAATTAGGTGAAATAATACTTGAAAATTCCTAGCATATTGCAAAGTTAATCCATTCAATAAATGTGGGGGTTGTTGATATTTGGAAATCATCTTGAGTATAAATTCCAGATTTTTATCGTATGGTCTATGAAATTGGACCGTGTTACATAGAAAGCAATTTGTTTTTTAATTTGTTACAAATTATTTAACTCATAGGTGGTATGTAGTTAACCAAGAGAGCTTTTTATGCAGGAACTAATGTAAGTAATTTAGAGGTATTACTCCCTGAATCTTTATGAGTTATATAAAATTGATCTCTGTCTTTTACAGATAAGAAAATTGAGTCTTAAGAAAGTTCTGTTCCACAGAGTTTCTCTTACCATTACACAAGACTGTTGTGATAACTAAGTGTGCTAGAGTAGCAAATATGTACAGCACAATGCTTAGAATATCATAGAAACTGGAAAAATATTTCTATATTTCTAACTTCTGTCTAGTAATAGTCTCAGAATTTTTTTTTTATCTAGAAGTGTTTGGTCTGTATCCAGAGAAGCAATAAGTACCCAAAAGGTTTGCAAAGACATTTGATATCAAATAATGAGATTCATGACAAAAAACACTTTTACTTCAGTGTGGTACTAAAATATGTACACTTCTTTCAAGGGTCACACTTCTGAATCCTTAACTAATGCTACATCCCTAGGAGCTTAAAGATGTGAATCCTTAAGTTAGATAAAAAATAAAAAGGCAAAATTTATTACAAAACATATTTGAACTACATTTTCCACTGGGATAAAGTTACAGGTTATTGTACAATTATAGTTTCTCCAGGCAGTAGGTCTGTAAACACAAGTTGTTTAGAGCAACCAGAAACAAAAATCATATTTCAGTGGTATTTCAAGTAAAATTCCCCCTTCTCCTTCCCAACACTGTGAAAAAGGACTATGTCTTAAAGGAGAAATTTCAAATGCCACTGGGGACTTTTGAAATAGTGGAGGTTACATGAAGAGTGCTTTACCATAGGATCTTTAAACACAGGTCCTGAATGGTGACCACAGTATATAAATGGAGAGATAGAGAATTAATTCTTCGTACAGTGGAGCAGAAAACTCACATCTGTTCTTTCTACAACCCAGTACACCCCATTTATTAATGCTGTTCTCTGCACTGTCAGGTCTAAGCAATTAACTTGCACAGACTGGCTTCTGTGGGGATAGATAGATGGTGTGTTTATCATGAGGAATATACTCGTTTTAGCTCCTTTAATAGAGAAAAAGAAATAAGATGTCTCCTGTGTTCTGTCTAGACTGAGGACATTGTACACTTGCAATCATGGGGTAACAGAGATATTACAGCCATGAGGATACCTCAGTTATCCTGACTTGATTATTACACATTCTATGCTTGTGTTGAAATATCACATGTATCCCATAAGTAGGTATAATTGTTGTGTATCCATAATAATAAAAAATAAAAAATTAAAGTTGCAAAAAAGCCTTGGGAAATTTTAGCACCAAAGTAATATTCAAAATTTTAAGTAGGAGATATAAGTTTAGAAGGATTTTAAAAAAATCAACTAGGAATAGATCATTTTGAGTGACAGCCTATATAGTTATTTTAGTTTCTTGGTGAATGATTCATTTCTAAATACATTGGTTACCACCATCACTATGGGTATTTTTCTAAATATATTGGTTACCCACATCACTGAATCTGGAAAGCAGAAAAAAAAGAAAATGATTCTGTCATTGCCATTAAACATAGCAACAGGAATAGATATATATTCATATCTGCTCCTCCTCTGAGGTACTATTCTATTAGTTCCAATGGTTTTATAAATAAGATGATGGTGTATTTTGTATGGATTCCAGGTTTCATGGTCAGGAAAAATGGTATATAATCCTATTTTATCCTACATTTTCTATTTTATATTTCAGCTTTATTTTCTAGCTCTTCCACAGATATAAATGTGTATTTCTTCCTAGTTACATTAATTTTGATTGAGAGACAAATGCACAAAGTTAGTCACTTTCTCTTTCTTCTAAAATACTTTTGTTCACAGGCTTCCATGAGATCACACAAATTCTTGTTTTCATTCTATTTCAGTAGTCATTCCTTCATCTCTGTGATGGAGCAGTCCAGGATACCAACATGGAGTAATCCAAGGCTCCAACCTCAGATCTCTTTTTTACCCACACTCACGGCTTTAAATATTATCTATATGCTGGTGGCTCCCAAATTTGTGAAACACATTTTGGGATTCTGCAAATTGCCCAATTAACATCTAGTTTACATGTAAAGTAAACACCTCACATTTGCTATACTCAAAATTAGACCCTTGATTCTTTCCCAATTCTTCCCCACCCCATAGCATAATCCTCTTCTCTTAATGTTCCCAATTCCAGTAATTGGTCCATTCATTCACCCAGTGCTGACCTGGTAACCTTGAAAACATATTTCTTTTTTCTCTCTCATCTAATCTGTTATCAAAATCTCTTCAAAAAAGATCCCAAATCCTACTACTTCTTATTTATTTTGCCATCACCTTACCCACTTCAACCTATGCAATATCTCGATCAAATCACTTACCTATTCAAATTCTCCAGTGATCTCCTATCACATTTGGAATAAAATCCAAAAGGCAGCACGTGATCTAATGTCCCACATGCCTCCAGTGACCTTAGAGTTTCTCTCCTACCACTCTCTCCTTACTTTCCCCGCAGAAGCCACACTGGCCTCTGCTTGCTCCTGCTTCAGGGCTTTTGCATCAGCTGTTTGCATTGCTTAGAATGATTTCTCACCACATAACTGTCCTGCTCATTCCCTCACTTTATTCCTATCTCTGTTAAAATGTCACCTCCTCAGGGAAACTTTTTCTAACCATCTTTCAGAAGTGTATCTCCATTATTTTTGACTTCTTAGCATTTCTCACTGACATTTTAAGTTCATTTGCTCATTGACTGTACTTACATTAAAATATAAAAGAAGGAACTTTATTTCATTTTTTTACTATTTCAATGTACAGAATTATACCTGGTGTATATTAGTGCTCAATTAATATGTGTTAGATGAAAAAGTGTACAATGAGACCATTGTATCTGCAAAAATTTTATTTCCGAGAAGGCCTCTTTTCTGTCACATAGCTTCATTAACAGTTAAAGTTTGGTTAATGTTTACTTACTGAGATTATTAACAATTAATAAAATGTGATTTATAAAGTATTCCAAGCTTAATTCTCTTAATCTGTAGTGAAAAATATTTATAGTATTATGAATCTCTTTCATTTGGTGCTGTGTAGACATAGCCTGAAACTGATAATTTACCAAGTGCTATGAAGTTTTGTTGCTGGAGCAGATCGCGAACAAAGCTTCTGAGAATATAATTGGCCAGGTTGCCTTTGAAGCTTTTCAAACAATAAATAAAATACTATATGGCAGAGAGAAAGAGAACTATACATAATAAAAAAACAGAATAGAGATTATTTGTAAAGGTTAGAAGACGTCATGTGTTCCACAATATTTGTTCATCGATTCCCTTCCTCAGTGCTTTCTAGAGTCTCTGATTTGAGGGGATAATTTACATGCAATTTTTCTCTAAGTAAATGCGCTATCCTCTCCAACCGAGACTTAGGATTGTGTGCAAAACAGCCAGTTTATACATAGAGAATGTCGAAATGAAGCATGACTAAGAAGGAACTCTCTCCAGAAATATCTTGATAGACCCCATTGCTCCTTCCGCTGCATTTTGCTTTGTGACATTCATAACTTAGTGGGAATTAATTTGTAAGACAAATTACATCCTGACAAATACAATAAATTTCTGTCTGGATGACTTGACAGAATATTGAACTACGTATTTGTTAGAAAGTAATATTAAAAATAAACCTTACCAATAAGTCCTATTTCTGTCTCATACTTTTTCTACTCCTTTTTTCTCAAACATGGATTGAGTTCATTAAGAAAACACAAGAAATTTTAATAACTTCAAAACACATGAAGCAAAAAAGGACACCCTCTTGGCTCCAAAGATTCATGTCTATTCCACATGAAAATATATTCACCCCATCTGTAGGTTCCCAAAAGCCTCAAACCGTTCAGCATCAACTCAAGTCCAAGGTCTTGTTTAAGTCTCGTAAGCTCAAGAGTCCCAGATCTCATAGTGTAAATCAGGTATGTGTGCAACTCTTAATCCATCATGGGGCAAAATTCCTCTCCATCTTTAGAGTTGCAAAACTAGAAATCAAGTTACCTGTTTCCAAAATATAATGATAGGAAAGGCAAGGATAGTTGTTATGGATATTCCTATTCAAAAAGGGAGAAAATGAAAAAGAAGAAAGAAGTTATCAGTTTCAAGAATTTTGAAATCGCAGCAGGGAAATTCCATTAGGTTTCAAGGCCTGGGGATAATCCTGTACGTTGAACAGCTCTTTCCTGTGAGCTCACAGCTCATCCTCTGAAGCCATTCTTTTCGTAAAATGAGCAGTACATATTTGCAGATGAGTTGTTTTATGGGCCCGTTTCCTGACTATAGAATTTTGGAAGTTTAGCAGCCTTCTTTCATTCTACCCACTCTGTGTCCCTTTTAGTCCAGTTTGTCAGTGCTTCTGCTGTTACAACATTCCCAGAATCTTGTGAATCTCAAATGTATGTCATAGATATTTATTCTATTAGACAAGAGGCTCCTCCCCATATGTTAAACTGGATAATAATATCTCTTATTTTGGCTTCTTTTGAAAGACTAAAGAGGATCTATGGGTCAAGTCATATGTCTAAACTCTTTAAAGAGCCTTCTGTGTAATTGAATACTGTGAACTTTGGATATTGCCAAGGCATTAGCAAAAGGTTGTCCAGTCACACCCTTGGTTTTCACTCCAGAGCACATTTTCATGATGATGAGTTTCCGAATTTTTTATTCTTTTGCAATCTGTATTGGCTGAGAGTTTCCCAAATCATCAAGTCTTTCTTCTTCTTCTTCTTTTTTTTTTTTTTTTTTTTTTTGCTTAACAGTTCTTTCTTCAATTTATTTCTTTCCTGTAGCATTTTACAACAAAAAGCAAGAAAAAAACAGACCGCACCTTCAACATTTTGCTTGGAAACCTCTTCGGCTACACATGCAAGCTCATTGCTTTAAAGTTCTGCTTTCACACAACTGAAGAGCATAATTCAGCTAAGCTTTCTGTTTCTATGTAACAAGGATCACTTTTCCTTCAGTTTTCAATAACCTATTTCTAATTTCCTTCTGAGCACTCACCAGCAGAGCCATTAACATTTGTATTTGTACTAATTTTCTTTTTATGACAATGTATTTTTTCTCTAATAAGATATAGGCTCTCTCTACCATGCTCCTTATTTTATTCTGAGCCCTCACCATCAACAGCTTTAAGGCCTATATTGCTAGCAATAGTCCACACAAAACAGCAGAAACAGATGCCAGACAGGAGAGATGCTAAGATGCTAGCTTGAAATGTGAGAAAAGGATCACAAGTCAAGGAATATAGGTGAACTGTAGGAGGTGAAAAAGACAAGGAAATGGATTCTCCCTTAAAACCTCCAGAAGAAATATAGGCTTGCTAATATCTTTATTTTAGCCCAGTGAAGCTGATCTTAGATGTGTGACCTTCTTCACTGTAAGATAAATTTGTATTAAGATATTACATTTTTGCTAACTTATTATAGTAGCAGTAGACACCTAATAGAGTTCATGTAACTGATTTTGTGTTCTGTGTTTATTATTTATTAGTATATATTTTTGTCCCTGACAGACCATCTAATTCCTTATAAATGATTCCCTTGAAGTGACCCCCTTATAGAATTTGAGATGAGGGTTGTGAAAGAAGAAATAAAATAGAATAGTGATTTGTAAAGTAATAGCATAGGTTCAAGGAACAGGCTGCCTGTGTTGGAATCCCAAATCTACATTATAGCTATGTGACCATATAACTTTATTTAATTTCTCTATGCTTTAGTTTCTTTATATGTTAAATGATGATAATAATTATATCTACCTTGTGGGCTTGTTTTGAGTATAAATGAGATAATCTATGTAAAGTTTTGGCATAGACTGGACACACAGGAAAGTTTAGGTAGTATTTTTCTCCCATTTAGTACGTATATTTTCGGACTTAAATATTTTTTTTCACAGGATATAGCCATACGATCTGTTTCCCTGCACCAAGCTAGATATATGAATTTTTACAAAGTGAAAATACAAATCAATAATATATAAAATTATTCCAGACCTGCTTTAGATGGAGGAGACTGGAAAATAGACAGCATCTCAATATCCAAAAGTGGGGGAAGATGTGGAACTCAGATGGGAAAAAACATCCAAGGGAGATTTAAATGATGAAGATAAATTTGAGGGATTTCCAAGACTTATCCCATCTTTGCCCCTGTCAAAAACATAGATCAAAAGCATTTCATTGGTAAGTGAACGTGTCCATACTTTCCAACTTTGTAAGTATGTTAATCACATAGCACATAGTATAGGCATAAATCTAACCATTATGCATTCTAAAAAAAAAAGAGTGAACAACTCTTAGGTGTCAGATACTCTAAATTTGCTTTTATTTCCCCTAATTCAATGCTGTATCTTTTTTTGGTGTATTACAAGCCTACACAGAAAGTACTTGATAAATATGTAAATGTCCTGAATGACCAAATGTTTCCCAGGATGACTTAGTCAGCTAAAAGTGCAAACATGGGAGCTTGGGCTGGTAAGTCACTAGGATGACCCCAATGTACTCCTGGTTTGCCCAGTCCGGGTGAATCTGTCATTGCATTGGATACTTTTATCTTGCCAGGGTGGCTGCCTACATTTGTTATCTTATTCATTACTACATCATCTCTCTGAAGTAAGAATGAGAGCCTCCATGTTACAATTAATGAAATAAAAGCACGGGGGTGTATATAGACTTTAACTCAAATCCATTTTCCCCCAAAGTCCGTGCTGGTTTTCCATGGTACTGCATTAATATTTTGCCATCTTTTGGGAAACATCAGTATTTTTTTTGAGGAATTTTAAAAACTTTCTCAACTCTAGCCTTAGACATCATTAGATACAATAAAAGGACTCAACATCCTATTTGTGCCAAGTATTAGGCTCTTTAAAATGTTCAGACATTCAGTTAGTGTGTTAGTCCATTTGTGTTGCTATAAAGAAATACTTGAGGCTGGGTAATTTATCAAGAAAAGAGGTTTATTTTGGCTCATGGTTCTAAAAGCTGTACAGGAAGCATGGTACTGGCATCTGCTCCTGATGTGGGACTCAGGAAGCTTTCCAATCATGACAAAAGGCAAAGGGGGAGCAGATACCTTACATGGTGAGAGAGGAAACAAGAGCAAGAAGGAGGTTCCAGGCTCTTTTAAACAACCAGATCTCGCATGAACTTATAGAATGAAAACTCACTCATTACTGGGAGGATGGCACCAAGCCATTCATGAGGGATCCACCCCCATGACCAAAACACCTCCCACCAGGTCCCTCCTCCAACACTGGGGATTACCTTTCAACATGAAATTGGGAGGGGACAAATATCCAAGCCATATCAGTTAGGATTTCTTTGTTTATTATGAAATGAAAATGAATTATGGAGCACCTGTAGTTTAACATAAGTCCAGTTGGGGAGAACCCAGAATTATATAGTTACAGAGGGAGTCAATCAGTGCCTTTGAGCCTGTTCCTGGGTGTTTTCAAGTCTGCTGAAGGACTCTCTCAGCTCAACTCATTCTCTCAACCTTGACTGACTACTTAAGGTCAGAAAAGAAAAATCAGAGGATGGAGCTTATTTCACATAGAGGAAAATTAGTTTTACTTTTTAAAGGAAAGGAACCTAGAAATCATAAATGAAATGGAGAAACTTTATTTTTTAATGAAATAGAAATTGGAGTTGTACTTGGCTGAGGAGATGAAAGACTGAGAACATAAGTAAGAATGCAAGAATAATTTCTTTGAATGAAGATAATGTTTATGGCAAAAAGACAGATTAAGCCATATGAATAAACAATAAATAAAAATGTCATTTATAAATGTTTTTACTTTGCATGCCATATGCGCTGTTTCCAGGTATTTGAGTCTGCAGTCTTGACTTTCACTCTGATGCTCTTACTAAACCATGTTAAATATTAAGTCTTTAGGATCTTACTAATTTTAGTTCATATGGTTCCATGTGTAATTTGTTTATCAAATAATATGATTTGAAAGTTAGAGTTGTAAAAAAGTAATGGTTTTATTTTTTCTCTAATCACTGTTTTTAATTATAATTTGTTCTTTTTCCTGTTCTGCCACTGAACATCACCTAAAATTCTTTTAGCTCTTTTGCTATGTTAGGTACTAAAAAGCCCAGTTCAGCTTAGTCCAGGCTATAATTTCTATTTCAAATCCATCTTAAACCTTTTCTCTCTTTGCACTAGCTCTGAGTGATGCTGTGATTCTTCTTTACTTCTCTGTTATGGTAGGTACAGTGCCTATTGTCTCATGGGGTGCATGGGTGGGTTAATTTCTAGGGAATCCCTGAATGAGGTCTCTTTGCTGCAAAGACACCAGAATAGTGAGGGCTACTTTGGGATAACCTGTCCTGACATGATCTATCATCTCCTGCTCAGTCTCCTGTTGTCAGGATATTCTTGCACAGGAGGCAGTTTTCTTGGGCAGGTCCTATAAACATGGTATATGCCCAGCTACCTTTCTCAGAAACCCCTTACCCCAGAGAAAACACTCTACCTACTGTGTCAAACAGTGGGGCTGCATGCCATCTCAATTCTGTTCCATATTGCATCCTCATAAATCCTATTTCTCCTAATAAATAATCAGAAAAAAACAGCTCAACAAGTTTGGTGCCTGAGTGGGCATCTACCATGGGAATGAGACAGCAGCCCCCTGTCTGGGCCCCAACCTCCTATTTTATAAATGGTTACCCTGGAAGGACCAATCCTTTGATTATACTTGTGATACAGAAAGAAGCTCTTTCTTTTCAGGGAAAAGCTTGAGAAATTAAAAGTTGTGGGCAAGTACGTATCAAAAACTATGGGAAATTGGAATTTGGGAGACATATGACGTGGAAAGATCTGCTTTGGAGACAAATAGACCTAGGCTCAAATTCCTGGTCATTCACCCTCTGTGTTAGGATGATCTGGTGATTCAACCTCTAGAAACTTTCATTTATCCATGTCTAGAATGGGGTTACTTGCCTTAGGGGAAGCTGATGAAAGATTCCAATGTAGAAACACCTATGAAAAGACTTAACATGGTTCCTTGCAATGCAAATAAAGTTTTTTCTTTTCAGAGTGCCCTAAGCTTTCATTCACAGTTTTTTTTAACGTGTCTTCAGTTTGCTGTCTTTCCAGATTTTCCGAGTAAGTTATTCTATGTCATTTTTGTTTTCCTAAACCTTCTACCCTGCTAACCATACTTATATGAAAAGAGAAAGGAGCTTGTCAGGCATTTAACTCTTAACTCCCCATCTTGCCACAAAAAAAAAAAAAAAAGGATCTAATGTACATTTCTTTTAAATTTGTTATTTATTTCATTTCCAAAAGTTAATCCTATCCCCAACTCTCTCAATAGCTATGTATTTAATTTATCTCTTTCTCTCAACTTAGAAAAATGCTGACACTTTTCAGAGAAGCATCATTAAAGTTACATGCCTAATATGTCTCAACTTAACTTCCAATTCTTTCATCAACTGATAGTTTGATTTCTAATTTTCCTACCTCATTGAAATTCATCATCGGGGCATTAAAAAAACAGCATTTCCCAAACTTTCCTAATTTTCAGCCCTTATTATTCCCTGATATGGTTTGGCTGTGTGTCCCTACTCAAATCTCATCTTGAATTGTAGTTCCCATAATCCTCACCTGTTGTGGGAAGGACCCAGTAGGAAGTAATTGAATCATGAGGGCAGTTTACCCCATGCTATTCTTGTGATAGTGAGTAAGTTCTCACAAGATCTGATGGTTTTATAAGGGGCTTCCCCCTTCATTTGGCTCTCATTCTGTCTCCTGCCACCATGTGAAGAATATGTTTGCTTTCCTTTCTGCCATGACTGTAAGTTTCCTGAGGCCACCCCAGACATGAGAAACTATGAGTCAATTAAACCTTCTTTTTTAAATAAATTACTCAGTCTCAGGTATGTCTTTATTAGCAGTGTGAGAACATCCTAATACATTCCCCCTCCCCACACAAAAAGAAATACTTATCTTGCAATATTCTCCAGTAAATAGGGTTACATCAGCTCAGTTGTCTAAGGCTGCAGCCTTGGGATCACTATCAATTCCTCTTCCTCATTCTCTAGCCTTCAGTCTTGCATGCAAACATCCAATCCATCAACCATGTACTTCTGAATGACCCTTGGATCTAATTTCTATTCTCTTGTCTTCTCTTACTTTACTATTTTAATAACTTCCTATCAATATCTCTATATTTCCACCCTCAGCTTTGTCCCTGATTATCTTCTTGTAAACTCTACTTTTCTTATAGAATATAACCAAGCCATCTTCTCATGTTATCTCTTCCCCACTCAGCCTACTTTACAGCCATTAGAAATGAAGTTTCAGTCTCTGAATGTCATATTTTTTCAGGCCTCTAAGATTTAACACTGTTCTTTTCCCTTCCAACGTGATTTTGCAACCACTTTACATATAGAGGTAGAATCCATTTCCTATCTCCTAAATCTAATAGCCTTGTGTCTTGCGTTAGTCAATAGAATGTCATAAAAGTAATGAATTTGCAAGTTCTACACTTAGGCCCTAAGAGGCCTTGCATGCTTCAGCTGCATCTCTTGGAAACTTTGTTATACCTGTGAATAAACCTGGCCTAGTCTGCTGGAGTATGAGAGACTACATGAAACACAGACTAATAATCTGAACTGAGGCTCTCCTGGACCAGCCGACTGATTTACCATCTGCATGTAGTTGTCTAAAAGGTTTAATCAAGTAACTCTGTCTCAGATCAATAGAAATAATTAGCTGATCCATAAACTTATGAGCAATACAACCCTTTTTGTTTTAAACCACTAAATTTTGCAGTGGTTTGTTATGTAATAATTACTAATAGATATGCCTGTCTATCTCATTAGACTGTAAGTTTCTTTAAGACAAGGAGCATGTCAGATTCATATTGGTGCTGAAAATTGTCTTGTTCAATGTTGTACATATTTGTTTAGTTTTTATTTAACTTTTGCATGCTAGTAATATTTTCTTGACCAATATTTTCTACTTCTGAAGTCATTTTTTATCATTACAAAACATAACTTTTGGGGTGAATATTACCTTCTATTTTCATTCAGACTGTGGTAGAATCTTGTCAGTTGTTTCTACTTTTTATCCTACAGTTAAAAATAAGTCACTCATTCAACATTAGCATAAACTTTCCTTGTGATAAATATATGTTTTTTCTCTGATTTTGGTCACTCTCTTTTCTGTTATAAAGACTATGATTGACTTTCTTCTCTGGCCACTTTATGCTACGCTAAGATTTTAAAATATATTCAATTTCTTGCCTTGTATTTCTTATCTTGTCTACTTCACAGATATTATTTCTATTTATTTTCCTTTGCAGATGTCATGGTAAACAATATCACAAGTCTATTCTATCTTTCCCACTTCCTGATTTCTTCCCCTACATTCTCAACACATATTATTTCATTCTCTCTGAATCTGCCTGCAAACAGACCAGATCATCTTCTAATGCCTTTTGAAAAATGTGTCTTCAAGGAAAATGTTTATCCCATACAGGATACCTGGGATCTGATTTTTATCTTTTAGCTATATTAGTCCTCTTATGATTTTTGTATGAGTTTTATTATCTGAGTGCTTGCAGCTACATAAATTGGATCCTATTTCCCCATCCATTTCAAGACTGCTTTAAGGCTCACACTCAATCACTAAAAAAGAAAAGCTACATTACACAGCTACAACTTGTATATGCAGAGTCAGGTTCGTAGGAATTAAAGAGTCATGTAGCATTGACTATACAATATAAAGTAGAGGAAAAACTTGTGGACATAATGTTCCATGTTGTCATTCTCTACTAAACTTTGTTCCTATTTGCCCCCTGCTGAAAGTAACATTAAGTGCAGTATAAGTCATATTTATTAGTCAGTACATACAAAAATACTAAGAACTCATAGGCTATGGTCTCTATAATACCTGGAAAAATGGAAGAGTACAATCAACTATTCTTCATGTAATACTTGTATTATGAGGTTAAGTACCTAAGAGGACAGTTTGGATGCTACAAAGTTTATCAGGGCCCATAGAAAAATAAAGAAGAACAAAGTTTCTGTAGAGAATTACAGTGGCTCCTGTTGCCAAGAAAATCCTAGGAAGAATTTTTGTTGTAGCATCTTTTCACAGGAGGAACTATGTTTATGATTGTTGGGTCTCAGATTACCAGGGCATTATGATGGAAGGCACTATGGTGATGGTGGATGAAAAATGGCTGGCAGAGGCTCCAACTCCTTTTAGCTAATGAGAATATCAGCAAAGATCTTGCAGGCTGGCTTTCACTTATGTTCTAGAGAGTAGATTAGGGGTCAGGATAAAAAGAAGCAGATGGTTGCTGGAATAGACTTCATGATTCTCAGATAAAAACAGCTCTTATAACTTACTTTTTGTGGAGTAAATTATTTTAAAAAGTTATTGCTTTTGAGATTGCATTTGAGTTAAAAAACATTTTTTACTTATCTGCTTCTCACTGGTACATAAGTGTAAAAAGTAATCAATACTTTAAACAGGGTAAATTTAAATTATAAAACAAAAATAATAAATTTAATTTGAGTTTATGCAAATCAAGATCAATATTCATTATTTTATTATTATGAAAATAACAAGTCAAATTCTAGGTAGAGAAAGAATGATAGGAAATAATGAAGATATTATTTTTGTTTATTTCAGAGTTGAAAATATTACTGAGATCAGTACTGATGTCTAGGCAAAAAGAAGACTTCTATTATCTTTAAATCATAACGTATTAGCTTAAGCCTTCAAACTAAAATAACTCTGAAGCAGATGAGCTGAGATGTAGCACTATTACTCCTAGTTAAAAGATGAAGCTGACATCATCACAATAACCTAAAACTGAGTAAACAAAATTGGGAGTAAATGTTCTATGCTCTAAATAATGGTTAGTGCTTCTGAATTTCGACTACTTGGTGAAAAATTGGATGTCAGAGTGGCACAACTTTGGGAGGACCTAAAAAAATTACAAAAAATGAAAATGTTTAGGCAGGAGACACATTTCTGTTTTTTGCTTCTTGTTTCTCTTGACCTCCAAGTCTTTCATGTCTTCATTCTTCATTCTCTCTTCCTCCTTTTCACACTTTAATCCTCTGGTGTTTGCAATCTTTTCAGCCCTCTCGTCAACACCTTCTCACCTACAGCAGGTTATTCTTGACTTATGTCTATTTTTTTTTCTTTTTGTAGCCTAATGGATGTGAGAGGGTAAATCTTTTTCTCTGCTCAGGGAATACATTTAAATTTTAGCAAGGGTTTTCTTGTAAAAAAAAAAAAAGTCAACTCAAGGAAGTGACTAGTTTGGTGATGGGAAGGAAGAGTTTTAGTCAGTGTCATGCAAGTAAGTGACATTTTTGTTGTTGAAAGGTAAGGCCTTGAGATTTCTCTGAAATTATAAATCATTGAAGCAATTGCTGCACTTAAGTCAGATCAATGTTGCTTCTCCAATGTTTTTAGGTGAATTTATCTCAGAGATATACAACAGAATCCTTTGGAATTCAGATAGTGTAAGGTCATAATGATGACTTACAATTTAGTATAGTATTAAACCTTGAACAACATGGAAGTTGAGTGTGCCAGTCCTCCACACAGTTGAAACTCTGCCTATAACTTTTGACTCCCCAAAACTTAAACTACTAGTAGCCTACTGTTGACTGGAAGCCTTACTGATAACATAAATAGTGAACACATATTTTGTATGGTATAAGTATTATGTACTATATTATTATAATAAAGTAAGCTAGAGAAGGAAAATGTTATTAAGAAAATCATAAGGAAGGGAAAATCTATTTACAATTTATTAAGTGGAAGTAGATCCTCATGAAGGTCTTCCTCTTCATCGTCTTCACATTGAGTCGGCTGAAGAGGAGGAGAAGAGGAGGGGTTGGTGTTGCTTTCAGGGGTGGCAGAGGCAGAAGTGGAGGAGGTGGAAAGGGAGACAAGAAAGAAAGTCACGCTTGGTGTAACTTTTATTGAAAAACAATGTGGCAGAAGTGGACCTGTGCAGTTCAAACCTGTGCTGTTCAAGGGCCAACTGTACACTAAGATCTTATTTGAAACCCATTGAAAAAGAACTCTACATGGCATATTCAAGTCTAAGCAGGGACCCTAGAGGAGATAGAAAGATAGATAGATAGATAGATAGAGACATAGAGAGATAGATGATAGATAGATAGATATAGATATAGATATAGATATGGATATATAGATGATTTAGATATTTAAGACAGAGTCTTGCTCTCTCACCAGGCTGGAGTGCAGTGGCCTGATCTTGGCTCACTGCAACATTTGCCTCCCAGGTTCAAGCGATTCTCCTGCCCCTCAGCCTCCCGAGTAGCTGGGACTACAGGCATGGGCCACCACGCCCAGCTAATTTTTGTATTTTTAGTAGAGACCAGGTTTCACCATGTTGGCCAGGATGGTCTCGATCTCTTGACCTCGTGATCTGCCCACCTAGGCCTCCCAAAGTGCTGGGATTACAGGCATGAGCCACCGCGCCTGGCCGAGAATATTTTTAAGGCATATGAAGTGATTCGGTGGGATGAATTAGACCAGTTAAGTGGTCTTTTCCAAACTTAATATCAAATAATGTGAAATATGTTCTATGCTGCCTTAACTTTATAAAGTGGCCTTAGACCTAGCAGAGCAATTAGGCAGTGGACTTTGGCTGAATAATTTTTTAAAAGCACAGGCCATACGTTGTTGCATTAACAGTAGTTCTCAGGCAATATTCAGACAATCTCACTGCTTCTTGGATAGTAACTTATTCTCTTCTTTTCATCTCCATGTTTTCAGTATGTTAAAAATGTGTTAATTTATCATTTATTTTCACTTTTGTAGAAATAGACAAGGTAGTGAAAGGACAGTAATATCTAAATTCTGGTGAAGAAGAAAATTTATAATATACTTGTTTATGCAGGCATAATATTCATGTTAATATGGGTTTATGATTTTTGACTTTAATAAAATATTTTTGTTACTTTGAAAAACTAATTCAGTACTCTCTCATCCTTCTAACAGAGTTATATGTATAAAGGTCATGTTACATCCCCAGAAAATTTAAATGTCTTAGACTAAGTAGGTGTTACTACTAGTGTTAAAACAGAACCCAAGAAATTAACTACATTGTTAAAATGCAACAGTAATTAAAGCAAACATCTAAGTGAAAGTATTTATAGATCCTACTGATGAGTTTAACAATGTTTCAAACATTCATTTTTAACACCTGTGCTATTAACTGTGGTTTACTAAATATAAGTCTTACCAAATCATTCTTCTCAATCACTGTGATCTAAAACAAGGCTTCATCTTGTGGTAATTATAATAGCTTCATTCTTCATATCACAATTATTTTGAAGTATATTCCATTCTAAGAAAATTAATATAAACATATACATATCAGGATAATTGTTCACAATTCAAAAAACTGTTTCATAAAAAGACTCGTGATCACATCTTTGAAAAAAATATAAGCTCTTTCAACACACCTAAGTGTTATTTTACACATCATTAACTGCTTGATAGAGAGGAAGAAGTTGGGAACAGAAGAGAGAAATTTAGAGCTAATGTAATGAAATCACTAATATTTGAATATAAAAACAATATTTACTTGAAATTTATAAAATGGGCCAATAAGGAAAGATGGTTTTATTACCTGGAAATTTTAGAACAACATCTATGGTATAAAGTAAAATAAGTCTTTAGTTTATCTTATTAAAATAATTTAAGGTAGGTAGGTTTTGAAATTTTTCATATCTATCCTCAAGTCAGAATAATAGGTGATTATATATATTTTTTCATTGCACAACTGTCAGCAGCATTAAATTCTGAGGTATGAGTTTTTATAGATGCCTATGGCAACTTAATACTCCTACAATCACAGGACTGGGAAACACAGATCAATAGCACACTGTGGTTGTAATCAACATGCAGATTAATGAACAGGGCCATATTCACCAGGGAACACTAGAACAAAGACCAGTTGAGCATTTTAATTGCTAAGTTACTGCTAAGTCTCAATTCCCCATCAATCTCCATCCATTATGACCATTGATGCATAGCAGACGTTAAGAGGAAAACAATAACATAATGATTCATAAGTGCTAGGGTGCAAATAAATGGTTAGCTCTGGGAAAATCATGGCTGTGATTATTTTGTGGCTCAGACTACCTAAAAGATCTAACCCGTTACTTCTAATTTTCATTGTTCTCTGAACCTGACCTGACTATATTTAATGAGTTGGTTTTAATGGCACTAATAGCACAGTAAAAGGTTAGTTGAACAATCTTTTCTTTAGCTACCTCCACATAGGCTTGAATTGTTCCTTAACTTACTTAGAAAATCACAGCCAGAGAAATTAGAAATAAAAGGATTCATGAAATTATCTAAAATATTATCATCTTGTGAGGGCAAAACTGTTTCACAGTATGATTATGTATTGTTGGTGGAGTTATAACTAGGTACATTCAATGGCCTTTGTCTTTATTTTCTTTAACATTGACAGCTTAGTTTCTATCTTGGGGTTTCAAATAAATCCCCTAGAAGTCGACTTCCATGCAAACTACAGGACTGTTTTCTAATCTGGAAGAAATTTTCCACAGTTGCTTTGAAAGGCATTAAAATTATTATGATGTAGATTCAGCACTGTACTGGAGAATTTACCTGTGCTCTTTGAATCCTTACAACAACTTTTTGATGTAAATAATAAAGTTTGTGCCACATTCTCTACACCTTTCTAAATCCTGGACACTAAGTCTGGACTGACTTTTGGACATTTTTTTAATCAATCAATTTAGACATTTTTAGCTTACTTACTGATTATACATATGCCAAATATCAACCTACTATTTTTTGGCTTATCTTAAAGGCAGGAACCTTTCACTTCAGTGGAGGATAGCTCTTTAAACTTGTTTTAGTTTACTTCCCTTGAATCTCTGCTCCCTTCTTCGATAGACATTCTCTAAAAGCTACTGCAGTTACATGACCTCTATCCAGTGGACTTTCCCTGGGAAGCTAGAGCATATCACCAAGTCAGTATTCAGGAAAAATTATACCTTGATTTATATAGGCTTTTCCTCTTTCATGGACTCTTCCTATACAATTTTAAAAATTTGATCGTCACCACAACCTTGTCAATTGCTTAGCGCAGATACTAGCCTTAATTTGCAAATTTAGAAGCTGAGAGTCACAATGCTGAAGTAAATGTCTAAGGTTTCAGACCAAATTCTTCTGATTCCGGTGTTCTTGCAGTGTTTTATAAGTCAGTGTGGAACATATTACAAAATGGTCTGCAGAGAAGAAACTACCACAAACCACCATTCTTGCATTCACCCTAGTAGAATGAACTCTACTTCCTTTAGTCCTCTAAGAAATTAGTATGGAATTTTAAATTTCTACTAGATTCCCCTCACAAGGTATCTCCTATATGAGAATCAGAATATTTTCATGTCCCTGGGATGCTAATGTTTAAGGTGGACCTGGCCATGATGTGAGAGTTTAGCACAGAAATTAGTAGTCAGGAGACGACCTTCAGCCCAGGTTTTAACAAATATTTGCTCTAAGACTCTGGGCTAGTAGCTTAGCCTTTCTTGGTGTTATCTATAAATTGAGAGCACTTTTTAGGATCACGTGATTGGACCAGGCCCCTTTGAAAGTTCAACAAAATTAAGCAACCTTACATAAATTTTTATTTTTATGAATTACTAGTTCTTTCAGCTATCTCTTCTTGCCAATCTTTAAAAAAATATCTTCTATTACATTTATGCTAACTTGAGATTAATACATCTTTTCAAGAGCTATCTGCATCTTCGTACGGTGTATGATGTCCTTCTGTGTGCTCCTCTCTCAGAGACTAAGTTGGATCACTGGCCATTTAAAATTGATCATAGTGTAGAAGGTGGCTGGCAAGATGGCAGAATAGGAACAGCTCTGATCTGCAGCTCCCAGCAAGATCAATGCAGAAGTGCAGAAGGTGGGTGATTTCTGCATTTCCAACTGAGGTACAAGGCTCATCTCACTGGGAATGTTTAGACAGTGGGTGCAGCCCACCGAGGGTGAGCCGAAGGAGGGTGGGGCAGGCATTGCCTTGCCTGGGAAGGACAAGGGGGTCAGGGAACTCCCTCCCCTAGCCAAGGAAAGCCATGGGGGACTGTGCCATTAGGAACAGTGCATTCCAGCCCAGATACTATGCTTTTCCCAAGGTCTTCACAACCCACATACCAGGACATTCCCTTGGGTGCCTACACCACCAGCGCCCTGTGTTTCAAGCACAAAACTGGGCAGCCGTTTGGGCAGACACCGAGCTAGCTGCAGCAATTTTTTTTCATACCCCAGTGGCTCCTGGAATGCCAGTGAGACAGAACCATTCACTCCCCTGGAAAGGGGGCTGAAGCCAGGGAGCCCAGTGGTCTAGCTCAGCAGATCCCACCCCCACAGAGACCAGTAAGCTAAGACCCACTGGCTTGAAATTCTTGCTGCCAGCACAGCAGCCTGAAGTCGGCCTGCAGCGCTAGAACTTAGTGGGAGAAGGGACATCTGCCATTACTGAGGCTTGAGTAGGTGGTTTTCCCCTCACAGTGTAAACAAAGCCATCAGGAAGTTTGAACTGGGCAGAGCCCACTGCAGCTTGACAAAGCTGCTGTAGCCAGACTGCTTTTCTAGATTCCTCCTCTCTGGGCAGGGCATCTCTAAAAGAAAGGCAGCAACCCCAGTCATGGGCTTATATATAAAACTTCTATCTCCCTAGTACAGAGCACCTGGGGGAAGGGGCAGCCGTGGGGGCAGCTTCAGCAGACTTAAATATTCCTGCCTGCTGGCTCTGAAGAGAGCAGTGGATCTCCCAGCACAGTGCTTGAGCTCTGCTAAGGGACAGACTGCCTCCTCAAGTGGGTCCCTGACCCCCATACCTCCTGACTGGGAGACACCTCCCAGCAGGGGTCGACAGACACATCATACAGGAGAGCTCCAGCTGGCATCTGGCAGGTGCCCCTCTGGGATGAAGCTTCCAGAGGAAGGAACAGACAGCAATCTTTGCTGTTCTGCAGCCTCCACTGGTGATACCCAGGTAAACAGGATCTGGAGTGGACCTCCAGCAAACTCCAGCAGATCTGTAGCAGAAGGACCTGATTGTTAGAAGAAAAATTAACAAGCAGGAATAGCATCAACATCAACAAAAAGGATGTCCACACAAAAACCCCATCCAAAGGTCACCAACATCAAAGACCAAAGATAGATAAATCCATGAAGATGGGGAAAAACCAGTGCAAGAAGGCTGAACATTCCAAAACCAGAATGCCTCTTCTCTTCCAAAGGATCACAGCTCCTCGCCAGCAAGGGAACAAAACTGGATGGAGAATGAGTTTGACAAATTGACAGAAGTAGGCTTCAGAAGGTGGGTAATATCAAACTCCTCCGAGCTAAAGGAGGATGTTCTAATGCAATGCAAGGAAGCTAAGAACCTTGAAAAAAGGTTAGACGAATTGCTAACTAGTATAACCAGTTTAAAGCAGAACATAAATGACCTGATGGAGCTGGAAAACACAGCACAAGAACTTCGGGAAGCATGCACAAGTATCAGTAGCTGAATTGATCAAGTGGAAGAAAGGATATCAGAGATTGAAGATCAACTTAATGAAATAAAGCGAGAAGACAAGATTAGAGAAAAAAGAATGAAAAGGAATGAACAAAGCCTCCAAGAAACATGGGACTATGTGAAAAGACCAAATCTATATTTGATTGGTGAACTTGAAAGTGATGGGGAGAATGGAACCAAGTTGGAAAACACTCTTCAGGATATTATCCAGGAGAACTTCCCCAACCTAGCAAGACAGGCCAACATTCAAATTCAGGAAATACAGAGAACACCTCAAAGATACTCCTTGAGAAAAGCAACCCCAAGACACATAATCGTCAGATTCACCAAGGTTGAAATGAAGGAAAAAATGTTAAGGGCAGCCAGAGAAAAAGGTCGGGTTACCCACAAAGGGAAGCCAATCAGACTAACAGCGAATCTCTCTGCAGAAACCCCAGGGATGTGGATGAAGCTGGAAACCATCATTCTCAGCAAACTAACACAAGAACAGAAAACCAAACACCACATGTTCTCACTCATAAGTGGGAGCTGAATAATGAGAATACATGGACACAGGTGGGGGTGGGCATCACATACCGGGGCCTGTTGGGGGGTGGGGCCTGGGGGAGGGATAGCATTAGGAGAAATACCTAATGTAGATGACGGGTTGATGGGTGCAGCAAACCACCATGGCATGTGTATACCTATGTAACAAACCTGCACATTCTGCACATGTGTCCCAAAACTTAAAGTATAATAATAATAATAAATACTCAGAGAAGTTCCAAAATAGGATTTATATATAGAATTTATATATTTATATGTAGGATTTGGAACTATATATATGTATATAAACATGAAAATGTATAAACATACATATATAGACATATATGTCTATAAAGAGTGAAACAATTAAACTTCTTCTATTAAAAATATTGATCATAGTATAATAATATTATTTACTTTCATTTTCAACCTGAGAGTCATTGAACTATAAACACCATGTCAAGTATCTTCAACCCATGGAATTGGATTTTTAGATTATTTTCCTGCTTGTATATTTATACATTTTTTTCTGTGCTCCTATTTTTAACCTTAGAGTCTCTGTCCTTTGCTGTATGTGCTATACCTTTGAATTAAGAAACATCTGTGAATTTAATTAATGTGCTGTTGATTCCCACCCTTTTCCAAGTCATTAATGAGGAGGTTAAAACAGAACAGACTAGGGTTTATTTCAAGTCCCAAGAGACTTTTTTGGAAAAACATTCCCCATAGCATTTTTATTTATTTGCATTGGTTTAGAGAATTTATGCTGTATGGAAGTGAATGTATTTCAGAAATACAATATATGAAATGTTAAAGGAATATTTTGATCATATGTTTTTAGTTATGTCTCATAATTTTCATACTTCTCCTCTGATAGAGATTGTACTCTGTGGTTGAGTAGAATATATATTTTGGAGGAAATCAATGAGTTGGCACATGAAGGGGGTTGATCTTACAGTCAGTGGTATTACCCTCAACATTCTACAAACACATGAACTCTTTGGAATGCAGAATAGCCTGAGATTTCTTCCATGAAGATGTGGGAGGCAGGAAGATACTCTGATCATAAGCATATACAATAATCAATGAACCATTAAAGTTTATGCTATTAGAATTGCTGTTAGCTGAGCAGATACTTTATAAAACCAGAAATTTATATTTATGGTACTTATATTTATTTTTAATAATACATACACAATACACATATAAGTGTTGATCAAAATTGACAATGAGGAGAGCAATTAGCCAATATACCAACTATCTTCTTAGTTTTCAAGAGCTAAATGAAGTACTGCAGAAAAGATAGGATGTAAAGTGCAGATTTATAAATTGCTCCCTTTCAAAAACACAACTGAAAGTTTTGAATGCCAAAAAAAAAATTAGCTTCAAAATCAGAGAATGATTTTTTTCTTCCATTTATATTGCTTGGACTACCTGCCAAACACACTATAATTTGCAGCAAAATGAAGGTAAAATCCAAGAAATAGTTTGGACTTCCACAAACACCACTGCCTACACAGACAACACATAAAACATACTTTTCAAGAGTGCTCTACTGCTTCTGCAAATTAAGGAATGACTGGGTGAGGGGCATGGACAACAACAGAAAGAAGGTTATATTCCATTTGGAAGCTGCCGTCCTCAGAGCATTATTAATGTCATACTGACATTTTAATGAGAGAATTTCTGGAGAATATATGTGACCAGAGCTTTCCATTAATTTTTTTCTGTCTTCACTCTCTAATAATTGCAGAGTGTATTCAAATAAAGAATAGAATTTCTACCTTACCTGGAAGGACAATATCTAGCATAAAGAGCTGTATTAGTTTCCTTGGGCTTCTATCTAACTCCAACCTTCGATTCCTTCTCCACATGGCCTCATCTCTTTCTCTCTGTGTGTCTCTCCTCTGTAGATCCTTGCCAAGACATTTGTCATTGAATTTAGGGCCCACCCAGATAATCCAAACTTTTCTCATTTAAGTATCCTTAACTGAATTACATTTGCAAAAGCCCTCCCCTACTTTCCAAATAAGATCACATTCCCAGGTTTGTGGACATATCTATTGAATGCTACCATTCAACTGACTATAAAAGCACAAAGCAGAAGAGTGAAAAAGAATATTGCAAAGTCATGTTTCTTTTTTACTTTTTGTTTTTTTTTTTTGAGATGTAGTCTCACTCTGTCACCGTGGCTGGAGTGCAGTGGCGTGATGGCTCACTGCAACCTCCGCCTCCTGGGTTCAAGCGATTTTCCTGCCTCAGTCTCCCGAGTAGCTGGGATTACAGCCACACACCACCACACCCGGCTAATTTTTGTACTTTTAGTAGAGATGGGGTTTTACCATATTGGCCAGGCTTGTCTCCAACTCCTGACCTCATAATCTGCCCACCTTGGCCTCCCACAGTGCTGGGATTACAGCCATGAGCCACCGCGCCCGGTCTTCCAAAGCCATTTTTACAACTAAAGGCCATCAACAGCAGGGAACTGCCAGGACAAGATGTGTAGTCACATGAAATTAATAGAATCCACACTTTTCAAAATAAACTGTTCATTGAAATTGGGAGTTTGTCCCAAGGTGGGAAATCAAATTTATTAGAAACCTTAATTAGGTGGTAAACGCTCCCAATTCAGTAGGTTAAACATAACTTTCAGATAGAATTTTAACAAACGTAGAGACAAAGAATATGCAGATATAAAATTCCATAACTGTGGCTGCTGGTGGTCTTAGTTTCTTCTTTATCTCCTTCAGGTTACTGGATAGGTGAAACCTTAACGGCCAGCTCTCCAACTCAAGTTTGAAAGAGAACAGAAAATTTATACTCAGGTGTAACAGATTATAGATATAAATGGAATTTACCTACTCTTTCTCAAGTAAATACCAGTTGCTGATTAATTTGCACACTTTCAGAGAGATGTAAGTAGAGACAAAGTCACCCCAACATTGAATCTATTAAAAAATACTGCAACACAAAGAAGGAAAGCAACACCAACCTGCAAAAGAAAAGCATAGAACTCACATTAGGAAAACATATACTTCTAGACATTTTTGAAAATGAGATTCATTGAATTCAACAAATACTGAGCTTCTTATTTGTGATAAGCATGTACCAGTGACTGGGATGACAGCAATGAAAGAAGAAAAACAGATAAATACAAATTGGGAAGTTAGAAAATAAAAATAGAATAAGTTTGGCTTAGAAAAGTGCTAAGAAGAGAAATAAAACAGAATAACTGGAGAGTAAGAGGTGCAATTTTGCATGGGGCAGTTAAGATAGATTGCAAGTGGTTTACACTCTCAAATGGATTATATGAAACAAGAAATAAAACTCTAAATGAAGTGAAAAAGGAGTTAAGAGAACTAAGAAAAAACTAAAAGGGCAAAACATATAAAATTAATCATTCAAAAAATAGGCACAGGAAACTGCTAAATCAATGCTACAAATAGAAAAATACGGACAGTAATAAAGACGTTTAAAGAATAAGCCAGAATAGAGAGAAAAATGACAATGCTAAAAATAAAATGAATATAAACATTGGCATGTGCAGTGTGGCACCAGCAGGTGGACACTAATTGGTCTTAAAGTGTTGATTCTTAAGTGTCTTCTATTGTACTGCTACAAAAGAATACCATAGACTGATGTCTTAAAAAACAAACTTCTATTTCTAGAGACTAGCAGTCTGAGATAAGGGTGCCAGAAGAGTTGGGTTCTTTGTGAGGGGCCTTTGCCAACTTATGTCCTCTATATCCTCACATGGTCTTCCTTGTTGCCTGTGTGGAGATAGAAGAAAGAAATCTTGCGCCTCTTCCTCTTTTTATAAGAGGACTAATTCTGTTTATGAGAGCTCCATCCTCCTGGCCTAATTGCCTTCCAAAAGCTCCCCTTCCAAATACCTTCATATTGGAGATTAGGTTCCAACATATGAAATTTGGGGGACACAAACATTCAGTTCATAACACTAAGATTTCTTCCACTTTTAATGTTTGAGGCAACGAGGACTTGAACCAGTGTGATGGTTAGGGAAATGGTAAGACCAAGTTGGAACTTTTGTGTTAAATGCTATCCTTCAAGACTTCTTGCACATGTCAATTTATATATACAACCTTTTTGCTCTGCTTCATCTCTCACTGAAGTAAGGCTCTTGAACAATATTGAAAAGTTTTTTTTTTAAATGTGACACTACTTGAGGGCAAGATTGGAGTCTCCTATATTTTTATCCTCTGGACAGAGCATGAATCAGAATAAGTGTTAGAATAAGTGCTGAAATAAGTACTATAAACTATGTCAAATACTGGATGAAAAAGATAATACTTTGATTTTTATTTCAAAGCACACTCTCATACACAGCTGCACTTTAAATGAAGGATAGTAAACTTAACTAAATGCCTCACCTTTGCAGTAAGAAAACTGCCTTTGAATCCCCAATACCTTTTACTAGATGCCTAATTCAAGGAAAATTAATTTGCCTATTAGTCCTTCAGTTTTATTATCTGTAAATTGGTCTTTTGTGAGGAACCTGGCATATAATAAACACCCCATAAACAATAATCCTGACAGCGGCTATCTACTATTTTTGTCTTAAAGCCGGGAAAACAGATATTCAGAGAGTTTTGGTGACCTGTTAATGTCACTGAGTAGGTAGGTAACTCAGGAAAGGCTAGAATCCAGATGCTTAGACTTCTAGTTTAGTTTTATGTACACATTTTGGGGGGAGGAAAGGAAGAAGAAGGAATTGATAGTGACCATAATATTGTATATGTATTTGAATGATAGAATCTTGATTTTTAAATGTCATAGAGGAATCTTAACATAAAGACTTTTTAGGGAAACAAAGTATGGGATGGATAATGAGTTTGATTTTTGGAAAGTTGAATTGGAAATTTTGCCACTAGACAATAATAGAGATGGCCATACCATGCTCAATGGCTTTTCATTGCATGAGCAATAAAATATGAAGCCCTTTCAATGGCCTAGAAAATGTAGGTTAACTGCATCATATCTGTGTACATTGTGTTGTATCTTCCTTCTTTGATCGCCTTTCTCTGTTTTCTGCACACCTCTTTCTTGACATTTTGGGATTATGCCGGGCCTGTTTTTATAATCTGTAACAGGCTGCTCTATCTTCCTAAATTGCTTTTCTTCCCAATGTTTGCGTAAATATTCTTTCCCCCAGCTTCACTTCATGAAGATTATTTTCAAAGACCATCTCCTCAGAAAGGCCTTTCATTATAACCCTCTCTATAATGCCCACCACCTTTACTATCTCTCCTTTTATCTTGCTTTGTTTTTCTTCAAAGCAGTTGTCACAAAGTGAACATAAGTTACTCTGTGTGTGTGCATGTGTGCATGTGTGTGTGCACGTGGGCACAGGCATGTGTGTCTGTTTCACTAGACTATAAACTCTATGAGGATAGGGGCTTTGCCTTGCCATCACTATATCCCCATACCTTTAGTACCTGACATTTACTAAGTGCTCAATAACTGTGTGTTGAATAAATAAATATGTAAATAAATACGTGAATGGCACAAGCATTTAAGACTAACATCCTCCACCAAGATGTAGTGTTGGTGACTGAGATGCCTTATTCATGCCTTACATCTTTGCTTTTCAGTTGCTTGCTTAACTCATACAGAAAAAGTATAGGCCTTCTCTGTTCATACTGTTTTTCGCAAGTCTTAAAATATGGACTCCCCAGTAGGGAGGAAGCACAGTAGCACAACTTATCACGCACACACACACACAAAATCTAACCACCCAAATCCCATTTTATTTCCTTTTTGTGCATCCTTCTTCAGTTAAATTTTTTAAAAAGTCAACACATTACTACATTAAAAACAAATACAAAATCTTTTAAGTAAAGACTGGGTTAAAAATCTGTTTTTGAATGTGAGGTTGCTTATTATGCTTTCTCTGCTCTCTTTAAATAGGACTCAGTCAGCTCAATTAGTTTATCAAACACTGGAAAATCCCTAAGGTGTCTAAATATAAGCAGCATCATTTCCTGAATATTTAATTCCTAAAAACAGGACGATAGTCATAGTATTCACATTCTCTAATCTACTGTGTTCTGGAAATCTTGTAATCAATGATATGGCAAGAGAAAAGTACCCTTGATTCCCAGACATGTTTCAACATTTACAAAATGTATTGCTTAGAATTTCATTTTTCTTCTTTCACTTCAGGCTGGCATATTTTCAGAATCTAGATATTTGTTTTAAGAAAAAACTTTTCTGAATACTCCAACAAAGCAGGAATAGCATCTGTCTTATTCAGAATTTATCAGAAGGCCTGGCATAAAAGAGGATTTAATGTATATCTGAGGAGTAAAGGACTAAATAAATGTATACTACATGAAAGAATAAAAGCAATTCAGCTTAATATTAAAAAATATTTGTAACATTTTGATTTTTCTAATTGTCTATTGCTTTTCTATTCCTTTTTTTGTAATTACACATATTTAATTTTATTGTACCTGAGTTTTTATTTTACCCCATATCAAATTCTTTTAGAAGCAAGATTATACCTCAAGCAAATTGATATGGTTTGGCTGTGTCTCCACCCAAATCTCATCTTGAATTCCCGTGTGTTGTGGGAGGGACTGTGTGGAAGGTGATTGAATCATGGGGGCGGATCTTTCCCACACTGTTCTTGTGATGGTGAATAAGTCTTATGAGATCTGATGGTTTTATAAGGGGGAGTTTCCCTGCACAAGTTCTCTTCTTTTGCCTGCTGCCATCCACATAAGATGTAACTTGCTTCTCCTTGCCTTCCACCATGATTGTGAGGCTTCCTCAGCCATGTGGAAGTGTAAGTCCATTAAAACTTTTTCCTGTATAAATTACCCAGTCTTGGGTATGTCTTTATTAGCAGCATGAAAACAGACTGATACAGTAAACATTAACCTTTTCTGCCTTCACCCATATTTTTATGTTACCAATTATTTGGGTTTTAATTTAGTACCTTGAACTCTTTAATACTTTAACAGAACCAAGTTTAAAATTAGCCTACTGGATACCTTTTATCTTTTTAAATCCAACTATCGACATATATGTAAATTTTATTCTGTAACAAGTTTTCATTGTTCTTTGTGTTATTAAAATAATTATAAATAAATGGTTTAATAGGAACATTAGTGTATCAATTAATACTTTGAGGTGTTCATAGGAATGCTTTCAAATCCCTTACTTGTGGGATGGAGAAGGCCATATTTCTCCCTGAATTTTATTATTATTTCTGCATAAACTACTGAGGGAATGTTTGACTCTGAAACTCAGATCAGGAGTGATTGGTATTCATTTGTATTAAATATTTTAGAAAGTGACAATAATTTCTGACTTCCAAAAAGAATTTCCCCAGGCATGTAAAAAGCAATTAAAAAACCCACATAGTTGAATGATCTAACACGACTTAAAATTCATAATAAAAGTTTTTAGGGAAAATACATACATTTTAACATAATATATATTTGAGAATAAATTGTAAACACTGGCTTTTAAAAGACTCCAAATGGAACCTTCTTTAGTGTCTATGCTTATAGACACTATAAGTGATGTGTGCTTATATTTTTAGGACCTCATTTACCTGAACCACTCCTCACCCATGATCAATAGTGGCTATGGTGGAGGTAATCCTACCCTGTTGACCATACTTGATATTTCTAGAAGTGACAGCAAATACAAATGTGGCCAGTTAGTTCCCCAGGAATTTAGGCCCCAAGGACATCTGTGTTTTCTACCATGATGTGCACAGAGAGAGAAAAAGATACAGAGAAGCAGTGAATAGAGAGGTAGAGATGTTGAGACAGTTATGCTCCCTGGGTCTCATTTCTGTGTATTAGATATCTATTGTAATGTAAGAAATTACTCCAGAATGCAGCAACTTAATACAGTAACACTTACAATTTTATAGTGTTTGTGGATCCAAAATCCATATAGAACTTCACTACCTCTCTCCCAGGGTCTCTCACAAAGCTGCAATCAAGGGATTGGCTGGGGTTGTAGTCATCTCAAAACTCGATTTGCAGAATGTCCACTTGTAGGGTCACTCACATATAGCTGTTGTCAGGCTTAAGGTCTTCTCTTAAGGTTGTTGGTCTGAAGCATCATTTCCGTGCCACACGGACTTCTCTACAGGGCTACTTGCTGTCTTCAGAGGTACTTTTCCACGAGCTAGGGCTTGGAGGGAGAGAGGAAGAGTGAGAGAGAGTGAATAAAGCAAAAGTCACAGGCTTTTTGTAACCTAATTTGGGAATTTATATCCCCTCACTTTTGCTGTATTTTATTCATTAGAAAAGAGTTACTAGGGCCAGCCCACACTCATGAAGAAGGGATTGCCCAAGGGCATGAATACCAGGAGATAAAGATCATTAAGTGCTATTCTAGTGGCTGCTACTACAGCCTGTCCTCTAGCCACCAATGATTCATGACCCTATCATATTCAAAAGACACTCAGCCCCTCCTAAGGTCCTCAAAAGTCTCATCCTATTACAACATCAGCTCAAAGCCCAGAAGCTCTTTGTATAAATCAGGTGCAGGTGCAGATGAAGATTCTTAGATACGGTTTCTTAAGTATAGCTCCTTAGAGTTCCTATCATCTATAAATCTTTAGATCAATAAAACTAAAGAGAAAAATTGTCTACTCATACGCACGCCAAACTTATGGCTATTTGTAACACGGTAGCTGGCTTCCCCTGAGCAAAAACTGAAAGAGAGGTGTTAGGGGAGAAACTGAACAAGGCAAATGTCACAGTATTTTTGTAACCTAATAGTTGGGAGTGACATTTTTTCACTTTTGTCATATTTTATTCATTAGAAATGAGTCACTAGGTCAGCCTGCACCCAAGAGAAGAGAATTTAAAAGGGCACAAATCCTGAGAAACAGGCATCATTTGGGGCCATTTGCAGGCTGCCTGCCACTCTCTCATAGGAGTCTGGCTGCATTTGTGTCTGGATTATATCAAGACCCTTCTGGCTTGTACAAAAAAATTCCACTATGTTTTTAAATCAGCTGAAGTTGATGTCTGAAGCTTGAAAACAAAAAGTTATATAAGTTCAATACCTGTTCTTAAACTAGACTCTTCTTTTCTTTGCATTAAAAAATGGTCAACCTTTTTTGGAGAATCTTATATGTGTTAAAAATTTCTCATTATCAGGAAGATTCTCTCCTATTTTTTCACAGTCCTAAATTACCTTCTTTCTTTTAAAGTCCCTGGATATATTCAGACTACTTTAGTTGACATCTCTGCAGTATTTGACACTGTCAGCTACATCTTCTTTCTTGAAACACTCAATCCCTCTGGCTTCTGTGAAATCACTCTCCTGGATTAACTCTTTTCTGTTTCTTTCATGGGAACTTCTGATCTCTCTTCAATTTTCATGTACATCAGGATTTCATTCTTTTTCTTCTTCTTTCACTGTATACAGTCCTTGAATGAATGCACCAAACAGGGTTTCAATGACAATCAAAGTTGATGACCTAAATCTAAATCTCCTTCCTACAGTTATATCCACCTGTTCAACACCTCCATTTCATATTTCACAAGTACTTACAACTTAGCTTCTTATCCCGATTTCTTTCCAACCTCAATATGCTTTCTTTATGCTTCCTCATTTGCTCAAGCTGGAAACTTTGACTTTGTTCTTGATTCTGTCTTTCTTACTCACATCCCACTCATCTAATCCTGTTCTCTGCTCTTGTTAATTTTCCCTTAGTATCTCTCTTTCTGGGCCAATTTTCTCCACCAATACCATACTTCCAAAATTTTATTTTTGTAATAAATCAATATCATCTTTCTTGTAATGTAGAATATACAAAAGTTTAAGAATGTGGGATTTGAGGCCAGGCACAGTGGCTCACCTCTGTAATCCCAGCACTTTGGGAGGCCTAAGTGGGCAGATCACTTGAAGTCAGGAGTTTGAGACCAGCCTGGTCAATATGGTAAAGCCCATCTCAAGTAAAAATACAAAAATTAGCTGGGCATAGTGGTATGTTCCTGCAATCCCAGCTACTCAGGAGGCTGAAGCAGGATAATAGCTTGAACCGGGGAGGTGAAGTTGCAATGAGCCGAGATTGCCCCGGTACACTCCAGCCTGGGTGACAGAGCAAGACTCTGTCGTAAGAAAAAAAAAAAAAAGAATGTGGGATTTGGAGTAAGACTACCTAGTTTTGAATCCTGGATCTACTACTTACCTACTTACTAGCTGTGTGATCTTGAGCTTGAGCAGGTTGCTTAAACTGTCTATGATTGAGCTTCTTCCTTTGTAAAATGTATAAAATAATGTTATTTACTTCACTGAGTTTTCCACAAGATTAAATGAGATAATGCAAGTAAAACATTTAGAATAGGGCCAAGCTCATAGTATATATAAAATAAGTATTGGTTATTACTAATATTAGCTAATGACTGCAATAACCTACTAAGTAGAATTCCTTTTTCACTCTTAGTCATCAACATAAACCATTCTAACACTTTGGTAAAGTATAAATGTAATCATGTCCTTCCTTACTCTTATTAAAACTTGTAAATGGGGCCAGGAGTGGTGAGTCATGCCTGTAATCCTAACACTTTGGGAGGTTGAGGCGGGTGGATCAACTGAGGTCTGGAGTTTGAGACCAACCTGGCCAACAAGGTAAAACCCCATCTCTACTAAAAATACAAAATTAGCCAGACATGGTGGCACACGCCTGTAATCCCAGCTACTCGGGAGGCTGAGGCAGGAGAATGGCTTGAACCCAGGAGGCAGAGGTTGCAGTGAGCCGAGATTGCACCATTGCACTCCAGCCTGGGCAACAAGAGTGAAACTCCATCTCAAAAATAAATAAATAAAACCTTTAAATGATTATCAATTGCTGTCAGATCCAAAATACTTAAAGTACCTTACAAGGACCCTCACGATCTTGAGTAATTACTATGTGTTAGGTAAATACCAGGCGTGGTGAATTCAGTGACGCTGTCCTGCCCACATTACATGTGTGCTGGTCATGGACCCATCTATGTTGTCTGACTTTCAGTTCTCCAAACTGATCACACTTTGTCTCAGTTCTAGGCCTTTAAAAATACTGCTCCCCTACCTCTACTGCCATTCTTCCTCTTATCTGATGGTGTAATTTCTCTAATGCCCTGGTTTTGTTATCAAACTTGCTTTTTTCTAGGAGAGTCTTTCCTGACCACTAGTTTACTCTCACTCACTGGGTAGTACATTGGAATTCGCCCTACTACAATTTTCTATTTACTTTTCAGTTTTACTAATAGACTGCAAGCTTCTTGAGGACCAAGGTTGAGTTTGCTAATGAGTTTTCATTTAGCATTCCATCTCCAGTACATACCTATCATCATGCCCCATACGGAGTGTGCCTTCAATACATGACTGTTTAATACATCTCTAGGCATATACTTAATAGTCATGTATTGAAGTGTGCCTTCCATACATGACTATTAAATACATTTCTGAACAATTTGGGGGTGTTGGGCAGGGATCTAGATATACAAGAGACTGTGAACCAATCTGGGAAAAAATTTTGCCCTAGAGTGAAGTTACAGATGCTGGTTTCAAAGGCATCTGACTAGCAAGGGAGAGAAGGGACCACTTTGAATACAGCATAGAGTTAGTCTTTTAAAATCTCATCCGGATCAGTACCCTAGAGTCATCTCTGTTTTCTTTAACAAGAAAGCAAAAGATACCAGAGAGAGAGAGGGAGAGAAAGCAAATGAAAGGTATTACTAAAATTTCTGAGGGACCCGAAACACCAAGGCAAAACAGAATTGGTGATTGAAGTTTAGTTAGCAATCACCACTTTAGCAGGGACATAGACCATGCTGTTCTTGCAGACATCAGCTCCCTGGATATCTGGCATCAGAAGCCTCAGAATAGACTCCAAAAGATACCAACAGCATTGAGAATGCCCCTGGTGTACACTAGCTATGGAAATAATCTTTCTTATGTTGGCAGATACAGAAGACATCTGTGCAGCAAGCTGAGCCAGAAAGGAAGAGACTAGTAATTGTTGCAGAAAAATCAAGAAGACTAATCTTGCATCTCCCTTGAAATATCCAAGAGGTATTTCTGGAAATGCCTGGAGGGAATTTGTGTATGAGGATCAAGAAGATGAAAAGCAGGTAGAAGTAGAGGAAATCAATTGTTATTTTTGACTATTAACAAGACTCTCATTTTATCTTCAATGTGCTAAGATCTATGTCTTCATACACATAAATATATAATTTCAGCTCTTTTATACATTTTTTTGACTCTTAGGTGGATTTTCTTAAGATTAGCTAAAACAAGCAAACCATCTTGTTAGCTAAAGTGTCTTGTTTAGATTACATGTGTATATATGTTGTTTGAATGCTTTGTGTTAGTCAGTCTTTACTAGGTTATGCTGCAATAACAAACAATCACAAATCTCTTCAGCCTACAGGGAAAGAAAAGGGGACTTATTTCTAATTTGTGTGTCTGTTGTGGGTTATATTTAACTTTATTTTACATTTTGTTTTCATTCTAGAATCCAGGCTGACTGATAAGCCCCTTACATAGACACACTGTCCTTGAGAAAAAGCGAAAAGAAAAGATGAAAAGCCTAGCAGTGACATCTAAAGCTTCTGCAGTAAACTTAACTTCATATTTTACTGGAATACTTGACACCTGTAGGGAGGAACACTGCAAATCACATGGCACAGGTAGGAATGGTTAATCTTCTCACTGCACTTGCAGAGAATAATCGAGAATATTAAATTAGTAACTTGTATGTTTCCTTAATTATAAATTAATGTGTTCTATTTCCCAAGATTAATTTGTCCTTTGTATACATCTTAGTAGATGTTGTGTACTCTAGCTCTATTGTTGCTGTTCAGTTTTCTATTCAGCATGGTTATTTTACTACCTCATTTTAATAGTTGATTAGGTAATGCCAAAATAGTCAAATTCTTATAAATTGTGTCCCCAGTTTTTCTTGACACTTTGACAGCTAAATGGCCAAAACTATTTTCAATTGATTTCCTATGTTTGTTTTTATTTAAATGTTTTTTATTTGTTACCTATTCTTCCTTTTGCCTGTTAATTCTAATAGATAATTTTGAATATTGTGCAAGAAAGATAAATTGAAACCATTAAAAATTAATTTTAACTTTTCTAATTTTTACAATTAATTTATATGCTTGAGGGAAAATATATTGACATTGTATGCATTTTAAATACAAATGCAGTTTAGTTTCTAATGCTTTTTTAAAAAGATATTGGTAGAATGCATTTTTTATGTATGTATGTATGGATGGATGGATGGATTTATTTATTTATTTTATAATTTTTGTTTTTGTTTATTCTAAAAAAAAAAACACAGGATACATGTGCAGAGCTTGCAGGTTTTTACATGGGTATACATGTACCATGGTGGTTTGCTGTACCTGTTGTTCCCTAAGTTCCCTCCTCTTGCCCCCTAACCCCACTTATGAGTGAGAACATGTAGTGTTTGGTTGTCTATTCCTGTGTTAGTTTGCTGAGGATGATGGTTCCCAGCTTCATCCATGTCCCTGCAAAGGACACGATCTCATTCATTTTCATGGCTGCATAGTACTCCATGGTGTATATGTACTACATTTTCTTTACCCAGTCTATCATTGATGGACATTTGGGTTGGTTCCATGTATTTGTTATTATAGTGTTACAATAAACATACATATGCATATATCTTTATAATAAAATGATTTATATTCCTTTGGGTATATACCCAGTAATGGGATTTCTGGGTCAAATGGTATTTCTGGTTCTAGATCCTTGAGGAATTGCCATACTGTCTTCCACAATTGTTGAACTAATGTACATTCCCACCAATAGTGTAAAAGCATTCCTATTTCTCCACATCCTCACCAGCATCTATTGTTTCTTGACTTTTTAAATGATTGCCATTCTGACTGGTGCGGGATGGTATTTTGTTATGGTTTTGATTTGCATTTCTCTGATGAACAGTGATATTGAGCTTTTCTTCATATGCTTGTTGGACCCATAAATTTATTTTTTTGAGAAGTGTCTGTTCATATCCTTTGCCCACTTTTTGATGGGGTTGTTTGTTTTTTTTCTTGTAAATTTTTTGAAGTTCCTTGTAAATTTTGGATATTAGACCTTTGTCAGATGGGAAGATTGCAAATTTTTTTCCTATTCTGTAGGTTGCCTGTTCACTCTGATGATAGTTTATTTTGCTGTGCAAAAGCTCCTTAATTAGATCTCATTTGTCAATTTTGGCTTTTTGTTGCAATTGCTTTTGGTGTTCTTGTCATGAAGAAGTCTTTGCCCGTGCCTATGTCCTGAATGGTATTGCCTAGGTTTTCTTCTAGGGTTTTAATGGTTTTTGGTTTTAAATTTAAGTCTTTAAATCCATCTTGAGTTAATTTCTTTATAAGATTTAAGGAATGGGTGCAGTTTCAGTTTTCTGCATATGGTTAGCCAGTTTTCCAGGCACCATTTATTAAATAGGAGATCCTTTCTCTGTTGCTTGGTTTTGTCAAGTTTGTCAAAGATCAGATGGTTTTAGATGGTGGTGTTACTTCTGAGGTCTCTGTTCTGTTCCATTGGTCTATATGTCTGTTTTGGTACCAGTACCATGCTGTTTTGGTTACTGTAGCCTTGTAGTGTAGTTTGAAGTCAGGTAGTGTGATGGCTCCAGCTTTGTTCTTTTCCTTAGGGTTGCCTTGGCTATATGGGATCTTCTTTGATTCCATGTCAAATTTAGAGTATTTTTTTCTAATTCTGTGAAGAATATCAATGGTAGTTTGATGGGAATAACATTGAATCTATAAATTACTTTGAGCAGTGTGGCCATTTTCATGATATTGATTCTTTCTATCCATGAGGATGGAATGTTTTTCCATTTGTTTGTGTCCTCTCTTATTTCCTTAAGCAGTGGTTTGTAGTTCTCCTTGAAGAGGTCCTTCACATCCCTTTTTAGACGTATTCCTGGGTATTTTATTCTCTTTGTAGCAATTGTGAATGGGAGTTCATTCATGATTCGGCTCTCTGCTTGTCTTTTGTTGGTGTAAAGGAATGCTTGTGATTTATGCACATTGATTTTATATGCTAAGACTTTGCTGAAGTTGCTTATCAGTTTAAAGAGTTTTTGGGCTGAGATGATGGGGTTTTCTAAATATAAATCATGTCATCTGCAGACAGAGACAATTTGACTTCCTCTCTTCCTATTTGAATATCCTTTATTTCTTTCTCTTGCCTGATTGCCCCGGCTAGAACTTCCAATACTATGTTGAAAAGGAGTGGTGAGAGAGGGCATCATTGTCTTGGACCAGTTTTCAAAGTGAATGCTTCCAGCTTTTGTCCATTCAATATGATATTGGCTGTGGGTTTGTCATAAACAGCTCTTTTTATTTTGAGATATGTTTCATCAATACTTAGTTTATTGAGAGTTTTTAACATGAAGGGATGTTGAATTTTATTGGAGGCCTTTTCTGTGTCTATTGAGATAATAATGTGGTTTCTGTCTTTGGTTATGTTTATGTGATGGATTACATTTATTGATTTGCATATGTTGAACTAGCCTTGCATCCCAGGATGAACCCAACTCCATCACGGTGGATAAGTTTTTTGATATGCTGCTGGATTCGGTTTGCCAGTATTTCACTGACGATTTTTGCATCGATGTTCGTCAGGGATATTGGACTGAAGTTTTCTTTTTTTATTGTGTCTCTTCCCAGTTTTGGTATTAGGATGATGCTGGCTTCATAAAATGAGTTAGGGAGAAGTCCCTCCTTTTCAATTGTTTGGAATAATTTCAGAAGGAATGGTACCAGCTCCTCCTTTGTACTTCTGGTAGAATTTGGCTGTGAATCTGTCTGGTCCTGGGCTTTTTTTTTTTTTTTTTTTTTTTTTTTAGTCTTAGAACTTCTTTCTTTTTTATGAGACTATTAGGTATGTGTTAAATACTTACATATTCTCTGATACCTTTTTGATCACCAGCACTAACTTTCATTTACTCATGCTTTCACTCAGTATATTTCCATTATCAACAGTTCAGGATTTTTAAAATTATTGTTTATTCACATATTGGACAATTTCATTGTCTTAATTTAATTTATAAAAAAGAATACTTTTTACTTCCCTAAAAGTAAGGCATATGTAACACTTACTGATGTTCTGGAGAATCAAAATGATCAACAATTTAATATATGCATGAAAGTCTGACCTACTCTGTGAAGTGGAGATTTCTCAGTGTTTTTATTTATATTTCCATGCCTCTGATGCAAACAATTTCACCGACATTTATAATTTTCTTTGCATATGTATTGAGTAGCCTACTTTATTTAAGTAAGAAATAACTCCCATCAAAAGGGTTATCCTTTCCTGGTGTTGGGGCTCACACCTGTAATCCTGCCACTTTGGGAAGCCAAGGCAGGTGGATCAGGAGTTCAAGACCAGCCTGGCCAACATGGTGAAACCCCGTCTCTACTAAAAATAGAAAAATTTGCTGGGTATGGTGGTGGGTGCCTATAATCCCAGCTACTCAGGAGGCTGAGGCAGGAGAATCACTTAAACCTGGGAGGCAGAGGTTGCAGTGAGCCGAAATAGCACCGCTACACTCCAACCTGGGTGACAGAGCAAGACTGCATCTCAAAAAAAAAAAGAAAAAAGAAAAAAAAGGGCTTATCCTTAAACAATAAGGACATTTATTGGCTCATATAAATGAAATTCCTCAATAGGACTGGTTGTAAGGTAAACTCAATCAATCTGAAATATTTGGATATCTTTCCCTTTTCTTGCTTTTGCTTTATCTTCATACTGGTGGCAAGAAGCACAAGCATCACATCCATACATGATAACAACTGGAAGATGGAAGATATTGTCCCTTTTGGAAGCCCTTTCAGGAAGAATTTTTTAAAGTTCTGGAAAGAAACTACTCAGAGGCTCTGGAAAAATCCTTGTGGTGTTTCATTGGCACAAATTAGATTACATGTCATTCCTTAACCAATCATTGGTAAGGGGAATGTGATTATCCTTAATACAATCAGGCACCATTTGGAGATGGGGACTGGAGGCAACAATCCTTTTGGTACATAATTTCAAAACAAACAAACAAAAGAGGATAACAGAACAAAATTAGGGTCCACATAGTAAATAAAGGGAAAGGGTTAAATGAATGCTTAGCAGCCTACAATAACAACGTTCAATTTAGTGTGCACTGAATATGTTTGTTTGTTGCCTTTATCATTATATTGAGAACATAATAAAAAGGCATCTATTTTTGTTAGAGATTGACTAACAGAGAGAAAGACTAGTTTTTCTATAAATGTTTAAGTCGGCCGAGCGCGGTGACTCACACCTGTAATCCCAGCACTTTGGGAGGCCTAGGAGGGTGGATCACCTGAGGTCAGGAGTTCGAGACCAGTCTGGCCAACATGGTGAAACCCCCATCTCTACTAAAGATAAAAAATTAGCCAGGTGTGGTGGCACGTGCCTGTAATCTCAGCTACTCAGGAGGCTGAGGCAACAGAATTGCTTTGACCTGTGAGGCAGAGGTTGCAGTGAGCCGAGATTGTGCCACTGCACCCCAGCCTGGGAGACAGAGTGAGACTCCATCTCAAAAAATAAATAAATAAAAATGTTTAAGTCATTTCCTCTGATTCCTTGAAGGATTTTGCTCTTGGTGCGCACTCTGTCTCTTACATGGCTCCTGCCCTAATTCATCGTAATTTCAATATCTACATAGATGGTCCTATAATGATGTGGCTGCTTAGTTCTGTGAACTTTCTCCAATGATCTTGTTTTATACTTTTTCTTGGTCATCTTTTCTAATGTCATAGTTCAGACCTTATCATTATAAAAAAATCACACCCTATTCTTTTCTTTTTTTTATTATTATTATACTTTAAGTTCTAGAGTACATGTGCACAATGTGCAGGTTTGTTACATATGCGCACCCTGTTCTTAATCTTAATTTCAAACATCACCTTTTTCTCTCCTATCAAAATCTATACATTTTTTTTGGTCCATCTCATTCCCTTTTGTATTCTAAAATCAGAAAACATAATACCTAGCATGGTCTCAAATCCATTGATTCTATCCAGTTATACTTTCTCTTATCTGTCTTACATCTTTGCTCTTCTTTTTAGTCTGCTCAAATTCCCTCATCAATTCTTACGGTCACTCTATTGCATAACAGCTGCAACTTTTGTGCTTCTTTCTCACTTTCTTATACCTGTTTTAGCCAAGTACAGTCCTAATTAATCCTAACCAAATTCTACCCTCGCTGAATGTCTGAACCCACACAACTGATCAAAGCTGTATGAATCTATAGCCAACTATCTTACTTTAAATTCATGATTACTAATTTTACCTGTGCCTTTAATATTGCCTGGCCATGAGATTACATGTATTTCTAGTTTGCTAAATGTTTTACTCTCCTTGATAATTATTTAATATTTTTACTTTTCTTCTGAAACCTCCAACCTCCATCCCTATACTCACTCTTAGCTCATGATTTTGCTTTCTATTTTACTGAGAATTAAGAAGCTATTAGAAAAGAAATATTACTGGAACCCACCAACAAATCTACTCATGTGGACAATTGGGTCCATATGCTGAACCTTCTTTTCTGGTTACTATGGATGGCCTGTCTGCTCCTAGTAAAGGTCAACCTTTTCACTGGTGTACTCACTCAAGCTCTCTTGCCCTTTCAAGACCATTATTCCAGGCCAGGTGCAGTGGCTCACACCTGTAATCCCAGCACTTTGGGAGGTGGAGGTGGGCAGATCATGAGGTCAGGAGTTCGGGACCATTCTGATCAACATGGTGAAACCCCATCTTTACTAAAAATACAAAAAAAAAAAAATTGCCAGGCGTGGTGGTGCGCACCTGTAATCTCAGCTACTCAGGAGACTGAGGCAGGAGAATCGCTTGAACTCGGGAGATGGAGGTTGCAGTGATCGGAGATCGCACCATTGCACCCCAGCCTGGGTGACAGAGCGAGACTCCATCTCAAAAACAACAACGACAGCAGCAACAACAACAACAACAACAACAACAACAACAACAAAAACTCTCTTATTTTCTCTGTATCTTCTTATTTTCTCCTCATAAGCATACAAAATTTACTATTTTTATTAACTTAAAAAATCTCAGACTGATCCTATGTATGCTACTGCCTTCTATCCCTTTTCTTCTTCACTTTGCAGCAAAACTCCTCAAAAGTATTGTCTATGCTCATTACCTCCAGCTTCTCTCTTCTCATCTTCTCTTGAAATTATTTCAATCAGACCTTTGCTCCTCCCCATTGAAATTGTTCTTGTCAGTATAATCATGACAGTCTATTCTTATTGTCAAATTCAAAGGTTAATTCACATTCTTCCTCTGATTTGGCCTTTCAGCATTATTTGGCACAGTTGGTAACTACCTTATCTTTTCAACATTTTATTTCCTTGGCTTTCACATGATCCTGGTTTCTTCTTACTGACCTCTTCTTCCTTTTTACATTTGTCAGTCCTCCCTTATTTCCCAAACCTCCCAAATTTGGAATGCCTCAGAGCTCAGGCTCCTAAATATTCTTTATTCAATTAATTCTCAAAATCCCAAGAGTACATCTTCAATTCAACCTCCCTGAATTCTAGAACTATGTAGCAAACTGCCCACTCAGCATCTACATGTGAGTAGGATCAGGGTTAGGAAAGAGACTTGGTGAATTGAGCAAAGGAATACAACTAAAATAAATGACATGTCCCTACAAAACTGGAGTAGAACTTAAAAAATGTAAAGATCTTAATATACTTCGTGTGATGATACATTATCTGGAAACTGAAGAAATAGCTGTATTTTAAAACCAGGGTTGGTATTGGGCAGAAGTAGAAAACCTGTACTGTTAAGGGATGAATCTGACATCTGGACCTTAGAGAATTTTCTGAGATACTTTAAGGAGGGCATCTAGATACCTATCTGATTAAAACATCACTCTTAATAGAGCCTCTAGTGCCTATTCAGCATGGCTAATGGTGTGGGGAGCATCGATTGAGGAGCAGAGCTGGTCTTTGGAAAGAAACTGAAAGTCAGAAGGATGCTGTGGAAAAGCCTTTGGAAAAATGCATTGTTGGATATTAAATGTTTTACCTGGAGAGTCACACATACCCAGTGTTTGTGAGCTGATTAGAATCGATCAAAGAAAGTCCTTTATGAAGGAGCTAACTGTACACTTCTGTTTAAACCAAAGCTGACATCATTCTTAGGAAATTGGAATGTGTCAAGTGAAAAAAGTGTGTATTGCATATATGCTTGAGCTAATTAAAAGACCCAATTGGCTTTATTAGCTGTAACAGGTCTGCTATTGAAAACCTTATTAGAGCCAATGTTTGGGCTCTTGGTTGAGAGCTTGTATTACCCGGGAACTAGAGACTTGGCAGGGATGGGACAGGGAAAAATTCAATGCCATAGACTTGAGAGATAAATATTGTATTGTGTTTAGATCACATCATTGGTATGTTAGTGGGGTGCAAAGCCTCAGGGATATAGATGCAACAGAGATTAATAGAAAGTTTTTGGAGACTGGTACTAAGAATTATGTACATTTTCAAAAACCACAAAATGCCTTCCTTTCTACAGCAGAATGTCTGACATCAGTCAAAAAGTTACTCAATAACACAAGTAGATGCTGAGACGTATATGTCAATTTTGTAAACACACATCATTGGAAGTACCTTAGTATATGTGTCAAAACTTGAGGGACTTTTGCATTGAAGTACCGTGGAGTGCAGTATGAAAAATCACCATCAGTTAGGGCACATTGCCGCAGGAGCTATTTACAATAAAGAAAACTGCAGGATCCAGGAAAGGCCAGAAGGTTCCTCCACTTCTCACTGCTAGTAAAATAAATTACGGAAGAAGAAATGAAAGAGACAGCATTCCCAAATAAACAAAGATGGGATAGTTGTGTTGTACTGAGACTGAAGGCAACAATTCAGATTTAGGGAGCTGACATGGATACCATCATGATTATGCTCCCTAAATATAATCACACACAAGCAGAGTGTCAGGAAATGGGAGTAACCAGATCATCCACCTCTGGCTGAAATGTTGCCCGGAAGATACCAGGTGGTCTCTTCAGAGACTATACGAGTCACCTGGCTTCCAGTTAGCAAAACTGGCTAAATGTTAGCCCAAATACGGCAATTGTATTTATCCACCTAGGCTTTGAACTCTTAGCACCTAGGGATCTCAAGTTGAATTTGGAGGTAGATTAAGAGAGAACATATAAAGGAGTTCCTAGGATTAGGTAAAGTAGAAAAGAGCAGGGTTGAAACAAGAATGGAGATCTTAGGGACCATACAGCCATAAAGATAACTATGTCTCGATAGTTGAGAGGAGAATGTTGGAAAATGAGAAATGGGTTGCAGTAATGAGCAATTTTAGTACCATGACAGAAAAAAACCCTTAATAAAAACCTCTCTTTGTAGGATATAGAATTGCTGGAGTAGGTTGCTGAAATGGGCGGTATATATACACCCTTGGACCCTTGCCCTGAGAGGAGAGGAATGACAGCCAAGAACTCAGGCTGCTGAAGTGGCTTACTTTCCTGGCTCCCTATGATGCTTCCTGGGCAAGAACCACTAGAGACAGAAGCTGACACTCAGGAAGCAGCAATGGGAATATTTTGACTAGGTCGTGAGATGTGTCCAGGAGGGGAGAAGGAAACCTTTCATGTATATAGGTAACTGGGTAGCTCAGAAGACAGTTCGAAACGCAGTTACAGATGCCCTGAAAGTCAGAAGAGTGGGATACACCTAGGAATGACAGGTAAATGCTCTACATTGTTATCTTCCAGATAATAGAGGCATTCTCTAGAAGGAATACTACAAGTCATGTTTTCTTTTTCTTTTTTCAAAGAAATGCGTAACAGTACATTGAAACATTTATCTTTTCAGCAGCAGACACAGAAATTCCTTTGAGAAAAGTGATGTAGTTTTCTCAGCCTTTGGAGGAAGGCTGGGGAAGGAGGAGAGAGGCAGAGTCCCTGCTGTAGCAGGAAGGGTCGAGGGGGAGATGTGATCTTGTGACTGCAGCCAGGAGGAAATGCTGGGCATCCAAGGCAGGCCTTCTGATGATCACATGTTACCCACTGCAAAGTGACCCATCACTCATTCCAACAATATTCATTAGAGCTATAGGCTTTGTGTGTAGCTTTCTCCAGAAAGCTGTTATTGGAGCTAGTTTGGTGGTCAAATTTGAGTTCAGATAGATACAGGTGGATTATACAGAAGTGGTAAATGTCTAACAACTGAGTTATATATCATTTTCATTGATGGATAAAATTTGATTTTATCTCAAAAGCATTTTTAAAAATTCATGTAGTTCTGTATCCAGGGTATCTTGAGAAATGTATCTGAAAACTTGGTGCCAAAAACAATCTCATAAAAGTGTGCAAAATCTGTTCTGTGTAGGTCAGTGATAAGTGAAAGATAAGTATAAATGAGAGATAAATCAAAAGTATCAGACATTCAGTGACTTAATAATTAGCAATTAATTTGATAACTTCAATGGAAGAAAAATTTAGCAATTAACACTCTCATATTTATATAAAAAGTAATAAACTAAATCCCATATTTTTAATGCTAGGAAATATATTAGTGCACACATAATTTAGAGTACATTCTCACTTCTTAGGCCAAATATTACTTCATCAGAGCACCAAAAAAAGATTACTGATCCTGTCTTTATTTAAAATGTTGACATTTTGCTTATCAATTTGATATTTTCTCAATACTAATTTTATGTTAATTTATATTTTTAAAAATATTGCATTTAATATTATTTACCTTGGCTACTGAATTTTTTGGAACCTTCTTAAATTTTGTGTCTAAGACAATTGTCACAGCCTCTTCATCATCTTTGATGCTCTGGGTGGCAGCAACATTATCTATATGGGTGCTGAGATAAGCAGAAATTGCAAAAAGTCTGCAGCATTGGCACCTGTAGTTGGAGGAACTGCTTAAGATATTCTGAATATTTCCCTAATTATTTGAGATAAGCTGCACTTTTGATGTGAGTAGTTCTAATGAAAGTTAGCACCCTCTAAGGCAAGTCCTGATGCATATCTGGAAAAAAAGAAACTTTTAAATTATTGCTAGATTACACATTTACTTGAAAGAGTACTTTGAGATTCATTTAACAAGTTTAGAAAGTTAACTCCTGCTCTGAACATGGTAAAAGAGATGTGTAACCAATGCAGAAGAGACACGATAGACAGGTATGGAATAAAAAACTCCTACTAAAGTGAGACAGATGCCAAGGGCTTCAGTTTTGCATAGGAGGATACAAGTAAAAGGCCCTTGGGAATTTATGCCTTTTCCCTTTGAACTCTGTTACTCTTTTCATCTTTAAGAAGTAAGCTTCTTTGAACTCTACCATTTTAACCCAACCAATATATTTTTTTCTATTTTAACTCTATTATGTTTTTATACCCTTCCACTTTCCTATACAGCTCCATGTAGAACTAGGCCCATCTAATTCTTGAGTCAATCACAGAAGCCTCAAGAAATACAATCTCAGCTTTTCCTTCACCCTACAACCTCTGTCTGATTGGCTTTAGATCAAGTCCTTGTCCTAGACTTGAGACCCTCAGAGCCATCTATTTTCTGTGTAGCTCATGTCCTATGTTCCTCTAGCTGCCAACAAAATAGTGAGTCAGGTGTGTTAGATATAAGCCCAAGATGTTCACCTAGTTACGGTGTTTCATATTACTATGGTTCCAGTTATAAGACCATAGGACCGAGCTTTTTTTGACTTTAAAGATTCACTCTATTTCACCAATTCCTGCCTGTAGGATCAAAGCTTCAATGTAAACTAAATCTCTCACTTCAGCCTTATGCTCTGTCTTTGATTTTGTTTTTATGAATTTTCCCAGGAGCTTGATTGTGCCTCATCTCTCCAGTATAGACAATTTCTTCTACATATGCTCAGATTTCTAGGAATGACACTGTCATGTCTTTGTTCTTTCGGGTCCCAATAATTGGGCTAACACCTGACTTCCCCTGTTGATTGGTTGCCTTGGAGCTTGTTGCTAAGGGAATAAAATAGCTGATGTACATCCTCTCAGACAAGACATTTTCATATAGGTCCAGTGAACCAAGTATAAAAATACAAACGTTTGTTGAATGTGAAGCTGTCCTCACAGGGTTAACAAGAATTCTGGACAGAAATATAGTGATAATTGGGCATTAATCAGGCTGCACATTGACCTACTTCTTTGTAACTGCAAGTCACATAGCATTACATACTGACCGTTTGCATCTCCATTGTTTCTACAGATAGAATTTCTGGCATTAAAATCACAAGGCTTTTATTTAAGATAAATAGGGTCTCTGACATTAGAATCATAAGGCTTTGTTTAAGAATTGCTTAAGATCTTTTTCAGATCCTGAATTGCAGCAAAACAGCTGAGGCCAGCTATTTTGAAGACCCCAAGAGAGGAATGGATTTGCATGAAAATATCATTTCTTCAACTCCCTGTCTCAAGACTTCACCCTGCACTCTTTGACAAATGTTCCCCACACTTTGCTTCATTCCAAAACCTTGGACCCAAATTCCTTGGGGAGTTTAAATTTGAGGTTTCCTCCCATCTCCTCATTTGGTGATCCTACGGATTAAACCTGTTTCTCCGCTGCAACCCAGTTTCTTGGTGCGTTGACTTGCTTTGTGCATTGGGCAATGGAATTATTACAGTTACACATGGTGAAGAAAGTGATTGATCTTGTCCCAGTTGGCATTTTTCATATAATATTGAAGACACAAATAAAAAAATAAACTGAGCAATACATTTTGCTAGTTTGTTTTCAGGGAAAAAAAGTGTTTTTGTAAATTCTTAATACGATTTGCTTGTAGGATTTATAAACAGATTCTAGAGGCAATGCCAAAAAATTTTAAACCTATTTCGACAGGGCACCAGATTGCTATTAGGATTTAGCTATGAAAGCTGGCAGTCTGAAATGACAATTCTCATTTTTAAATTCTACCATGTTAATTAACAGCTACATAAAAATATTTTCCATGCTTTCCAATCACACTTCACAGATTCTTGTGCTAAATGATCAAATTTAATAAAAGTTTGTGTTCATATTCTGAAAATAAAAAATTATGTTGGTGTAATCATCATTACTAGTCAGAGGTGATCTGGTCACAGTTAAACACCTGCATTTAAATTAATGGCCTTCATTTGTAAATGTATTTACTTAGATTTTAAAAAGAAATTTTTCTTATTATTATTATACTTTAAGTTCTAGGGTACATGTGCACAACGTGCAGGTTTGTTACATACGTATACATGTGCCATGTTGGTGTGCTGCACCCATTGACTCGTCATTTACATTAGATATTATCTCCTAATGCTATCCCTCCCCCCTCCCCCATCCCACAACAGGCCCCAGTGTGTGATGTTCCCCACCCTGTGTCCAAGTGTTTTCATTGTTCAATTCCCACCCATAAGTAAGAACACGTGGTGTTTGATTTTTTGTCCTTGCAATAGTTTGCTCAGAATCATGGTTTCCAGCTTCATCCATGTCCCTGCAAAGGACATGAACTCATCATTTTTTATGGCTGCGTAGTATTCCATGGTGTATATGTGCCACATTTTCTCAATCCAGTCTATCATTGGTGGACATTTGGGTTGGTTCCAAGTCTTTGCTATTGTGAATAGTGCCTCAATAAACATGTGCATGTGTCTTTATAGTAGCATGATTTATAATCATTTGGGTATATACCCTGTAATGGGATGGCTGGGTCAAATGGTATTTCTAGTTCTAGATCCTTGAGCAATTGCCACACTGTCTTCCACAATGTTTGAACTAGCTTACAGTCCCAATGACAGTGTAAGAGTGTTCCTATTTCTCCACATCCTCTCCAGCACCTGTTTTTTCCTGACTTTTTAATGGTCACCATTCTAACTGGTGTGAGATGGTATCTCATTGTAGTTTTGATTTGCATTTCTCTGACGGCCAGTGATGATGAGCATTTTTTCATGTGTCTTTTGGCTGCATAAATGTTTTCTTTTGAGAATTGTCTAATCATGTCCTTTGACCACTTTCTGTGGGGTTGATTTTTTCTTGTAAATTTGTTTGAGTTCTTTGTAGATTCCAGATATTAGCCCTTTGTCAGATGGGTAGATTTTAAAAATTTTCTCCCATTCTGCAGGTTGCCTGTTCACTCTGATGGTAGTTTCTTTTGCTGTGCAGAAGCTCTTTAGTTTAATTAGATCCCATTTGTCAATTTTGGCTTTTGTTGCCATTGTTTTTGGTGTTTGAGTCATGAAGTCCTTGCCCATGCCTATGTCCTGAATGGTATTGCCTAGATTTTCTTCTAGGGTTTTTATGGTTTTAGGACTAACATTTAAGTCTTCAATCCATCTTGAATTAATTTTTGTATAAGGTGTAAGGAAGGGATCCAGTTTCAGCTTTCTACATATGGCTAGCCAGTTTTCCAAGCACCATTTATTAAATAGGGAATCCTTCCCCCATTTCTTGTTTTTGTCAGGTTTGTCAAAGATCAGATGGTTGTAGATGTGTGGTATTATTACTGAGGGCTCTGTTCTGTTCCATTGGTCTATATCTCTGTTTTGGTAACAGTACCATGCAGTTTTGGTTACTGTAGCCTTGTAGTATAGTTTGAAGTCAGGTAGCGTGATGCCTCCAGCTTTGTTCTTTTGGCTTAGGATTGTCTTGGCAATGCGGGCTTTTTGTTGTTGTTGTTGTTCCACAAGAACTCTAAAGTAGTTTTTTCCAATTCTGTGAAGAAAGTCATTAGTAGCTTGATGGGGATGGCATTGAATCTATAAATTACCTTGGGGAGTACGGCCATTCTCATGATATTGATTCTTCCTATCCATGAGCATAGAATATTCTTCCATTTGTTTGTGTCCTCTTTTATTTCATTGAGCAGCGATTTGTAGTTCTCCTTGAAGAGGTCCTCCACATCCCTTGTAAGTTGGATTCCTAGGTATTTTATTCTCTTTGAAGCAATTGTGAATGGGAGTTCACTCATGATTTGGCTCTCTGTTTGTTATTGGTGTATAGGAATGCTTGTGATTTTTGCACATTGATTTTGTATCCTGAGACTTTGCTGAAGTTGCTTATCAGCTTACGGAGATTTTGGGCTGAGACGATGGGGTTTTCTAAATATACAATCATGTCATCTGCAAATAGGGACAATTTGACTTCCTCTTCTCCTAATTGAATACCCCTTATTTCTTTCTTTTGCCTGATTGTCCTGGCCAGAACTCCCAACACTACGTTGAATAGGAGAGGTGAGAGGGGGCATCCCTGTCTTGTGCCAGTTTTCAAAGGGAATGCTTCCAGTTTTTGCCAATTCAGTATGATATCGACTGTGGGTTTGTCATGAATAGCTCTTATTATTTTGAGATATATCCCATCGATACCTAATTTATTGAGAGTTTTTACCATGAAGGGCTTTGAATTTTGTCAAAGGCTTTTTCTACATCTATTGAGATAATCATGTGGCTTTTGTCTTTGGTTCTGTTTATATGATGAATTACATTTATTGATTTGCATATGTTGAATCAGCCTTGCATCCCAGGGATGAAGCCCACTTGATTGTGGTGGATAAGCTTTTTGATGTACTGATGGATTTGGTTTGCCAGTATTTTATTGAGGATTTTTGCATCAATGTTCATCAGGGATATTGGTCTAAAATTCTCCTTTTTTGTTGTGTCTCTGCCAGCCTTTGGAATCAAGATGATACTGGCCTTATAAAATGAGTTAGGGAGGATTCCCTCCTTTTCTATTGATTGGAATAGTTTCAGAAGGAATGATACCAGCTCCTCTTTGTACCTCTGGTAGAATTTGGCTGTGAATCCATCTGGTCCTGGACTTTTTTTGGTTGGTAGGCTGTTAATTATTGGCTCAATTTCAGAGCCTGTTATTGGTCTGTTCAGGGATTCAACTTCTTCCTGGTTTAGTCTTGGGAGGTTGTATGTGTCCAGGAATTTATCCATTTCTTCTAGATTTTCTAGTTTATTTGCATAGAAGTGTTTATAGTATTCTCTGATGGTAATTTGTATTTCTATGGGATCAGTGGTGATATCCCCTTTATCATTTTTTATTGCATCTATTTGATTCTTCTCTCTTTTCTTCCTTATTAGTCTTGCTAGTGGTGTATCAATTTTGTTGATCTTTTCAAAAAACCAACTCATGGGTTCATTGATTTTTTGAAGGGTTTTTTATGTCTCTATCTCCTTCAGTTCTGCTCTGATCTTAGTTATTTCTTGCCTTCTGCTAGCTTTTGAATGTGTTTGCTCTTGCTTCTCTAGTTCTTTTAATTGTGATGGTAGGGTGTCCATTTTAGATCTTTCCTGCTTTCTCTTGTGGGCACTTAGTGTCATAAATTTCCCTCTAAACACTGCTTTAAATGTGTCCCAGAGATTCTGGTATGTTGTGTCTTTGTTCTCATTCGTTTCAAAGAACGTCTTCATTTCTGCCTTCATTTCATTATGTACCCAGTAGTCATTCAGGAGCAGGTTGTTCAGTTTCCATGTAGTTGAGCAGTTTTGAGTGAATTTATTTATCCTGAGTTCTAGTTTGATTGTACTGTGGTCTGAGAGACAGTTTGTTATAATTTCTGTTCTTTTACATTTGCTGAGGAATGCTTTACTTCCAACTATGTGGTCAGTTTTGGAATAAGTGTGATGTGGTGCTGACAAGAATGTATATCCTGTTGATTTGGGGTGGAGACTTCTGTAGATGTCTATTAGGTCCACTTGGTGCAGAGCTGAGTTCAATTCCTGGATATCCTTGTTAAGTTTCTGTCTTGTTGATCTGTCTAATCTTGACAGTGGGGTGTTAAAGTCTCCCATTATTATTGTGTGGGAGTCTGAGTCTCTTTGTAGGTCTCTAAGGACTTGCTTTATGAATCTGGGTGCTCCTGTATTGGGTGCATATATATTTAGGATAGTTAGCTCTTCTTGTTGAATTGATCCCTTTACCATTATGTAATGGCCTTCTTTGTCTCTTTTGATGTTTGTTGGTTTAAAGTCTGTTTTATCTGACACTAGGATTGCAACCCCTGCTTTTTTCATTTTCCATTTGCTTGTTAGATCTTCCTCCATCCCTTTATTTTGAGCCTATGTGTGTCTCTGCACGTGAGATGGGTCTCCTGAATATAGCACACTGCTGGGTCTTGACTCTTTATCCAATTTGCCAGTCTGTGTATTTTAATTGGAGCATTTAGCCCATTTACATTTAAGGTTAATATTGTTATGTGTGAATTTGATCCTGTCATTATGATGTTAGCTGGTTATTTTGCTCATTAGTTTATGCTGTTTTTTCCTGGCATCGATGGTCTTTACAATTTGGCATGTTTTTGCAGTGGCTGGTACCGGTTTTTCCTTTCCATGTTTAGTGCTTCCTTCAGGAGCTCTTGTAATGCAGGCTTGGTGGTGACAAAATGTCTCAGCATTTGCTTGTCTGTAAAGGATTTTATTTCTCCATTTATGAAGCTTAGTTTGGCTGGATATGAAATTCTGGGTTGAAAATTCTTTTCTTTAAGAATGTTGAATATTGGCACCCACTCTCTTCTGGCTTGTAGAGTTTCTGCTGAGATATCCGCTGTTAGTCTGATGGGCTTCCCTTTGTGGGTAACCCAACATTTCTCTCTGGCTGTCCTGACATTTTTTCCTTCATTTCAACTTTGGTGAATCTGAAAATTATGTGTCTTGGAGTTGCTCTTCTCCAGGAGTGCCTTTGTGGCATTCTCTGTATTTCCTGAATTTGAATGTTGGCCTACCTTGCTAGGTTGGGGAAGTTCTTCTGGATAATATCCTGAAGAGTGTTTTCCAACTTGGTTCCATTTTCCCCGTCACTTTCAGGTACACCAATCAGACGTAGACTTGGTTTTTTCACATAGTCCCGTATTTCTTGGAGACTTTGTTCATTTCTTTTTTACTCTTTTTTCTCTAAACTTCTCTTCTTACTTCATGTCATTCATTTGATCTTCAGTCACAGATACCCTTTCTTCCACTTGATTGAATCAGCTACTGAAGCTTGTGCATGCATCACGTAGTTCTCATGCCATGATTTTCAGCTCCGTCAGATCATTTAAGGTCTTCTTTATGCTGTTTATTCTAGTTACCCATTCGTCTAATCTTTTTTCAAGGTTTTTAGCTTCTTTGCAATGGGTTTGAACATCCTCCTTTAGCTCAGAGAAGTTTGTTATTAGCAATCGTCAGAGGCCTTCTTCTCTCAACTCATCAAAGTCATTCTCCATCCAGCTTTGTTCCGTTGCTGGTGAGCAGCTGCGTTCCTTTGCAGGAGAAGATGTGCTCTGATTTTTAGAATTTTCAGCTTTTCTCCTCTCGTTTCTCCCCATCTTTGTGGTTTTATCTACCTTTGGTCTTTGATGATGGTGACATACAGATGGGATTTTTGTGGATGTCCTTTCTGTTTGTTAGTTTTCCTTCTAACAGTTGGCACCCTCAGCTACAGGTCTGTTGGAGTTTGCTGGTGGTCCACTCCAGACCCTGTTTGCCTGGGTATCCCCAGTGGAGGCTCCAGAACAGCAAATATTGCAGAACAGCAAATGCTACCTGATCCTTCTTCTGGAAGCTTCATCTCATAGGGGCACCCAGCTGTATGAGGTGTTAGTCGGCCCCTACTGGGAGGTGTCTCCCAGTTAGGCTACTTGGGGGTCAGGGACCTACTTGAGGAGGCAGTCTGTCCATTCTCAGATCTCACACTACATGCTGGGAGAACCACTCCTCTCTTCAAAACTGTCAGACAGGGACGTTTAAGTCTGCAGAAGTTTCTGCTGCCTTTCGTTCAGCTATGCCCTACCCGCAGAGGTGGAGTCTACAGAGGCAGGCAGGCCTCCTTGAGCTGTGGTGGGCTCCACCCAGTTTGAGCTTCCAGGCAGCTTTGTTTACCTACTCAAGCCTCAGAAATGGTGGACGCCCCTCCCCCATCCTTGCTGCTGCCTTACAGTTCCATCTCAGACTGCTGTGCTAGCAGTGAGAGAGGCTCTGTGGGTGTCGGACCCTCCAAGCAAGGCATGGGATATAATCTCCTGGTGTGCCATTTGCCAAGACCATTGGAAAAGCACAGTATTATGGTGGGAGTGTCCCAATTTTCTAGGTACTATCTGTCATGGCTTCCCTTGGCTTGGAAAGGGAATTCCCTGACCCCTTGGGCTTCCTGGGTGAGGTGATGCCCCACCCTGCTTCGGCTCATGCTCCTTGGGGGCTGCACCCGCTGTCTGACAAGCCCCAGTGAGATGAACCCCATACCTCAGTTGGAAATGCAGAAATCACCCATCTTCTGCGTCACTCATGCTGGGAGCTGTAGACTGGAGCGCTTCCTATTTGGCCATCTTGGAACCTCCCCCCAAAAGAAAAGATTTAACCAGCATATTTAGCTACACAAAGAATGAAACCACACTTTAAAGCCAAACAAATAATAGAAATAAACTTGCATTGATCTTTGAGTCACCCTTGGCTCTTCTCTTTCTCTTATACACCATATCAAATCTGGATTAATATTTTATTGCTGTTGCCACAAATTACTACAAAATTAGTAGCTTAAATAACAACAAATTTCTTATCCTACTATTCCGTAGGATTGAAGTCTGACACAGGTCTCACTGAACTTAGATCCATAAGTCTAGATAGGATGCTCTAAGGGGCAACCTATTTCCTTGCCCTCTTTGGTTTCTGGAGTCTGCTCACTTTCCTGGGAACATGCAGCCCTTCCTCCATTTTCAAAGTCAGCAGCAATGCATCTTTCTTTGGTAGAAACTTCTTCCTCTGCCTCATTCTTCTGCCTCATCCACTTCTAAGGACCTTTGTGATTACATTGAGCCCTCTAGAATTGTCCAGCATAGTCTCTTTATTTTAAGGTATGCTCATGTGCAACCTTAATTCTATCTGCAACCTTAATTCCCGTTTGCTATATACCCAAACATATTCATATGTTCTGTTCTGAGGATTAGACAGGAACATTTGGGAGGCCTTTATTCTGCTTTCCACACAGCAAATTGCTACCAAAAGCAAAAATTTTTACTATTTTTTCCAAATACATTACTGTGCCACCACTTTTCCTACCACAACTGCTGTCACTGTGGTTCAACATCATCTCTTGCCTGAACTATTATATCAATCTTATAACTGGTGTCAACAAAAAGAGCCAAACTGTAAAATATTTGAAGAGATTTATTCTGAGTCAAATATGAGTGACCATAGCCTGTGACATAGCCCTCAGGAGGTCCTGAGAACATGTGCCCAAGGTGGTCGAGTGCAGCTTGGTTTTATACATTTTAGGGAAGCATGAGCCATCAAATACATTTAAGAAATACATTGGTTTGGTCCAGAAAGAGAGGACAATTTGAAGTGTGGGGAGGTGCAGGAGGTGGGATTCCAGGCTAAAGGTAAATTTAAACATTTTCTGGCTGACAATTGGTTGAGTTTGTCTAAAGATCTGGGGTCAATAGATAGGAATGTCTGGGTTGCAAAAGAGGTTGTAGAGACCAAAGTTTTACTATGCAGATGAAGCTTTTAGCTAAGAGGCTTAAGAAAGAATAGGTTGTAAAATGTTTCCTATCAGATTTAAAGTCTGTATTGATGTTGAGAAGTATAATGAGGCATGTTTGAACAGCACTTCCCATCAGGGCCTGAAACAGACTCTCAGGTTAAATTTTAAGAGCCCTGGCTGAGGAGGAAGTCCATTCAGATGGTTGGGAGGGGGGCTTAGAATTTTATTTTTGGTTTACAGTGGTCTTATTGCTTTATCCTTGCCTCTGTAAGCCGTAAAGAAAATCTAAGCTTTCCAACCAACTGAATGGACCTCCTCTGAAAAACTAAATTCTGGATTTTAACAGGAAGTGGGGGTCAGACATGCCTCATTATGCCTCCTCCTCTTTGGAGCTTAGGCACAAATGACTAGTATTGACATTAAAATAGGGATCCTAAGACTGACAAAACAGACTCTTTGTAGTAATAAGATACCAAATTGCAACGTCACTCTGGTATGGCATGACGTGACAGATGTTGCAGACTCTGAAGGAAATCAAAATATTTTACTCCCAAATATATTTCGTTGACATATTTTGAAATGGTCCTCCAATGTTGCCATCTGTAGGGGAAACTTGGCATCTGTAGAGCATCTCTATTAGTGCAGCTAGGTCTTTCCCATATCTAGAAGGGATTTAGAGCCTGACACCTTCTAAGATGCTAAAAAAAGACAGCATCTATTCTCTCTGAAGCCTGTTACCTGGAAGCTTCATCTACATAACAAGAACCTTGGCTTCCATAACGCCCCCCTTATCTTAACTCAAGCATTTCTTTCTAGTGATTTCAAGTCTTTAGCTTAACTCTTTCAACCAATTGCCAATCAGAAAATCTTTGAATTGGGCAGGCACAGTGGCTCACACCTGTAATCCAAGCACTTTGGGAGGTCAAGATGGGAGGATCACTTGAACTCATGAGTTTCAGACCAGCTTGGGCAACATAGGGAAAGCTTATCTCTACAGAAAATTAAAAAAAGTAGAAATAGCCAGGTGGGTTGATGTGCATCTGTAGTCCCAAGTACTCAGGAAGCTGAGGTGGGAGAATTGCTTGTGCCTTAGAAGTTGAGGCTACCGTCAGCCATGACTACACCACTGCACTTCAGTTTTGGCGGCTGAGCAAGACCCTGTCTCAAAAAAAGAAAAAAGAAAAAGAAAATCTTTGAATCCACCTCTGACTTGTAAGCCCCCCACTTTGCCATCTTTCTGGGCTGAAATAGTATACACTTATTTTCATGTGCGTCTGTGTGAAGAGACCACCAAACAGGCTTTGTGTGAGCAACATGGCTGTTTATTTCACCTGGGTGCAGGCGGGCTGAGTCCAAAAAGAGAGTCAGCTAAGGGAGATAAGGGTGGGGCCGTTTTATAGGATTTGGGTAGGTAAAGGAAAATTACAGTCAAAGGGGGTTTGTTCTCTGGCGGGTAGGAGTGGGGGTCGCAAGGTGCTCAGTGGGCAGGAGTGGGGGTTACAAGGTGCTCAGTGGGGGTGCTTTTTGAGCCAGGATGAGCCAGGAAAAGGACTTTCACAAGGTAACGTCATCAGTTAAGGCAAGGACCAACCATTTACACTTCTTTTGTGGTGGAATGTCATCAGTTAAGGTGGGGCAAGGCATATTCACTTCTTCTGTGATTCTTCAGTTACTTCAGGCCATCTGGGCATATACGTGCAAGTCACAGGGGATGCAATGGCTTGGCTTGGGCTCAGAGGCCTGACACTTATATATGTTGATTTATGTCTTGTCTATAACTTCTGTCTCCCTAAAATGTATAAAACCAAACTATAACTTGACTGCCTCAGGCACACTTTCTCAGGACCTCTTTAGACTTTACTGTGGGCCATGGTCACTCATCTTGACTTAGAATAAACCTCTTAAAATATTTCACAGAGTTTGGCTTTTTCATAACACCACTGCAGACTATTTTCCACATAGCAGCCTGGTTAATCTCTTAAAATAGCAGTCATAACTTGTATCACTTTCAAAACTCTTCTAATGCTTCCCAACTCACTTAGAATAAAATCCACAGTTCTTAGAGTGATCCAGTACACCCTCCAAAATCAAGTTATGTCCCTGTCCTCATCCATATCACTCTCTTTCTACTCACCCTGCTTCAACCACACTGACCTCTTTGTCTCACACATCCATGTAAAGAGACCACCAAACTGGCTCTGTGTGAGAAACAAGGCTGTTTATTTCACCTGGGTGCAGGCAGGCTGAGTCCAAAAAGAGAGTCAGCAAAGGGTGGTGGGATTATCATTAGTTCTTATAAGTTTTGGGGTAGGCAGTGGAGTTAGGAGCAATGTTTTGCCAGCAGGGGTTAGATCTCATGAAGTATATTCTCAAGGGTGGGGAGAATTACAAAGAACTTTCTTAAGGGTTGGGGAGATTATAAAGAACATTGATCAGTTAGGGTGGGGCAGAAACACAATGGTGGAATGTCATCAGTTAAGGCTATTTTCACTTCTTTTGTGGATCTTCAGTTGCTTCAGGCCATCTGGATGTATACGTGCAGGTAACAGGGGATATGATGGCTTAGCTTGGGCTCAGAGGCCTTACACTCTTGATGCTGTGGCAATAGGCCCAGGTTATTCCCATCCAGGGTCCTTGCACTTGTTATTCCTTCCACCTAGAATCTTTTTCTTCAGATGTCTGTATGTTTCACTCCCTCAGAATTCTAACTAATGAGATTTTTCCCTGAATATCTCTATCTAAAATAGCACCCTTGTACTGTCCCAAACTCCCTGTGTTATTTTGCTTTTTTTTTTTTATTCTCAGCACTCATCACTGTCACACGCGTCCATGTGAAGAGACCACCAAACAGGCTTTGTGTGAGTGATAAAGCTTTTTAATTACCTGAATGCAGGTGGTCTGAGTCCAAAAAGAGACTCAGCGAAGGGAGATAGGGGTGGGGCCATTTTATAGGATTTCAGTGGGTAGTGGAAAATTACAGTCAAAGGGGGTTGTTCTCTGGTGGACAGGGGCAGGGGGTCACAAGGTGCTCAGTGGGGGAGGTTCTGAGCCAGGAGAAGGAATTTCACAAGGTTAATCATTCAGTTAAGGTGGGGCAGAAACAAATCAAAATGGTGGAATGTCATCAGTTAAGGCAGGAACTGGCCATTTTCACTTATTTTGTGATTCTTCACTTGCTTCAGGCCATCAGGATGTATATGTGCAGGTCACAGGGGATATGATGGCTTAGCTTAGGCTCAGAGGCCTGACATTCCTGTCTTCTTATATTAATAATAAAAATAACATAAAATAGTGTTGAAGTGTTGGGGCAGCAAAAATTTTTGGGAGGTGGTATGGAGAGATAATGGGTGATGTTTCTCAGGGCTGCTTCGAGTGGGATTAGGGGCGACGTGGGAACCTAGAGTGGGAGAGATTAAGCTGGAGGAAGATTTTGTGGTAAGGGGTAATATTGTGGGGTTGTTCGTGTAGCAGGACGAGCCGCAGACAAAACCTCTCAGACACCGAGTTGTAGAAGGGCTTTATTCAGCTGGGAGCATTGGCAAGCTACTGTCTTAAAATCCGAGCTCCCTGAGTGAGCAATTCCTGTCCTTTTTAAGGGCTCACAACTCTAAGGATTTCACATGAAAGGGTCATGATTGATTTGAGCAAGCAGGGGGTACATGACAAGGGCTGCACACACCAGTGGTCAGAGTGGAACAGAACAGAGAAGGGAGTTTCACAATGTTCTTTTATACAAAGTCTGGAATCTATGGATAACAATGGTTTCTAAGTCATGAGTTGATTTTGAACTACTAGGTTTAGGCCAGGCAGGCCCAGGCCTGGTTTTGGGCCTGGCACCAGGCTGCCTGTCTTTGATTTCACTTCTTTGTTTTTTTCTTAAAACAGGTATTGAGTATAAAACAATATAAAACAGTATGAGAGGGTCTCTTTCTTCCCTCATTTCCCCCCTTTGAGACTCTCACTTTTTATTAGTGGGAGTTCTCACTCTTATTTTCACTATATATGTCTTCTTGTGCAATAGATTGATAGTGATTTATATAGTACACTTGTGCTGAAGCATTCTGGTGAACTAAGGTAATGATGAGGCTTTGTATCATTTGAAGAAGTACAGGTAGAAAACAAGGGAGCAGTAAGCAGGTTCTTATTACTATTATAACTTCTATTATAAGAGTTTTAAATCCTCCTAGTGCTGGGAACTAATTTTTAAACATGGCTTCAGGGTCGAATTCATGCTACACTTGTACAGGCACATGTGTCAGTTTTGTCATATTTTTAACTATGTCTTTAACTACTTGCCTTTGATTATCTATGTGTAGACAGTAACTAGTAATGTTAAATTTCTTATAGACCTCTCTTTCAGCTGCTAGTAAGTAGTCAAAAGCCAATCTATTTTGATAGATAGCATTTCTTATCTGAGTTTCTTGCTGGGCCAAAATAGTCAAGGCTTGACCGGTTTTATTAGTGATTATTTCTAAAACAGCTTGCAACCATATGATTCGGTTGAGCATGTAAATGGGGGTATGGTATCCCTATGAGCCGTCTTGTGTCTAAGTGGCAGGCCTATAGTATTGTATAATTTTTTTTAGGAGGTCATTTATCATCTTTCTAATTACCTATGGCTATGCTTCGTTTTCCGTGGGAAGCACAGACAGGGAAGCCTAGGAGTTTGCCTGTTTTTATGGGCAGTAGGAAGAAAGATGGTTTAATGGTGCCAATTACACAGCTACTTGTCCACTGATCAGGCAGCTTAGCATAGGCTCTATGTCCACATATCTAGTATAACCTGGTGGGGGCAGTCTAGTCCTGGTGGAATTCTGGGTGGGCCTAGACAGGCTGCAACCTTGGAAATTTAGTGAATGGATCTCTTTCTGTATAATTGGAACTCCACCACATAACTGTTATTTTTTGGGGGGTACTATTATACAGTTTTTGTCCTAGGCAACTAAGTCATCTTACAGAATGGGTGAATTATTTTCTTTTCCTAGCTATGCAGCCTTGTCTAATAATCGAGACTTTTAGAACCTAGAAATGATCAGGGTGATTCTTTTGTGCCAGGAATTCATCAGGAACTGGGTCTGCAGGCACTAATTCTCAGGCTTCTTATGGCCATTGATCTCTTATTACAGTTTTTCTACAAACATAACATGAAGTGACATTTAAAGACTGGGCTACGTGCTCGGCTAACTGCAAAAACAAATTTCTGGTTTTTCCTGGAGTCTCAGGTACTAGCACATTTAGTTCATCATAGAAAGTCTGAAATATTGGTTCTGGAGAGCATCTTTGAACCTCATCTTTTACTAAGATATTTATTCTAGGACCTAGTCCTTTCCTATTGATGCCCAGAGATATGTGTTCTCCTTTTTTCTTCCTTGGGTTTAAGGGATTTGTAATTATTAATTTTAAGGGGTTGCAGCTTCCACTCATACAGGAGGGGCTGCCTTCTCCTTTTTGGAGCTAAACAGGATCTTTTTCATCTTTTTTTAAAGTAGTCTAGATGACACAAGACCAGTAATTACACACATTTGCGCATGAGCATCTTATTCTATGCCGATTGCTATTGATAGTGGCACAAGCATTAAATTTTAGGGTTATATGCTTGGAGACCCCTCTTTCTTCTGTCCTAGCTATTACTTCACTTGTGTCACCTAGAAAAGGACCAGTCCTTAATTTTATTTTAAAAATTGTGATTATGGGAGGCTTAAAATTGGTCATAATATGCATCAAGTTGGTTATTTCCTGGGCTACATACTTTGGATAGAATAGCATTATACAAACAAGTTTCTTTTAGAGTCCTGGTACACTTATAATAACTATAAAATAATAGGACTGTAGCAATCTTTTTGTCCTACCTTAGTGACTTGATGTATATACTGGGAACAGTTCTCAGTCTGAGGAAGGTCAGTTGAAGTCCTTACTGTAGAAGTCCAAATTTTAAGGAAAATGAGTCTCGGAATGAGTTTCCTCATGCTTTGGCCATGCGTGGCCCAGTCAGCTTCCGGGTGTGACTGGAGCAGGGCTTGTCAACTTCTTCAGAGTCACTTTGCAGGGGTTGGCAAAGCTGCTCCTCTCCACGTACAGCTCCTAGTCTACTGATGTTTAAGGATGGTCTCGGAGGTTGGGCCCACTAGAATAAACTGAGTCCAATACTTCTACACAGTTATGTTTGACTGGGCTCACTGATACCAGGAGCAAGGTGGCAGGGTTTAGGGTGTTGCAAACTTCAATGATTATGTGGGGATTTTCACAGAGCAAGCTTTGGTATCTAGTTAGTCTAGCATTCATTAGCTAATTGTGTCCTTCGGTATTTATTAAAATCACCACCGCATGGGGGGAATTTATGTTTAGGTTTTGCCTAAGAGTTAGCTTATCTGCTTCTTGTGCTAATAGGGCCATTGCTGCCAGGGCCCTTGGACATGGGGGCCAGCCTTTGGAAACCCCATCTAGTTGTTTTGAGAGATAGGCCACTGGCCTTGGCCAGGGCCCTACAGTCTGGGTTAAAACTCCAACTGCTATTTTTTTTTTTTTTTTTTGACACATAGAGTGTAAAAAGTTTTGTCAGGTCAGGTAGCCCCAGGTCTGGAGATGACCTGAGTTGTTTTTTTTTTAACTCGTGAAAAGCTTGTTGCTGTTGGTTGTAATACATGTAGTTTATCTAATTTATATTTTTATTGACTGTAATCTACTAAAATATTGACTTAAATCCTGTAACTATTTGATTTCAAGCTTTAAATTGATCTGGTATTCCTTGCAGGGCTCCAATTGCATCTAAATAGATGCGAGAGTTGAAAAACCTATAAGGGGCTTCTCTTGCTTTACAATGTCTTATTTTTTTATTTTTCCTCTTGTTGATGAAATGCCAGTGTGAAAGGGATAGCCAATTGGACCAAAGTACAAGTGCCACTCTAGTTATTTGGCAGAGTGCCTAGTAAAGGTCCATCACAATACCACCACACATCCACTCAGGGATGAACAAGGGATGACTGATTGATAAGCTCTTGAAAATTCTTAAGCTCACTGCATCCCTTCAGGTCTCCAAGGAATGCTAAGTCTCCTCCCTGCCATGAGAGACATGAAGTGAACTTAGTGTTGGGAGACAGAAGCTGGATGGCCCTCGGGGGCTGACTCAAAGGGACTTCGGGATATAGCAGAGAGAGCTTGGCATGACTTATTACTCCAGGCTGTAGAATCCTGGAAAAGAGCTACCATGCCACCCACGCCTGGTCGACTGGAGGACCACCTTAGTGGAAGGGGGACAATCAGGGCCTCTGGCCTGCCATGTGCACAAGCATAACAATTGCTTTTGTTTAACATGCAGATGGAATATTTGATCCATTTCAACCAGGCATTTGTATCTTGGTATGCTCTCTTAATTGCCAAAGTTTGTTTTAAGTCTTTAACTTCTATGATCCTCTAGTAGAATGAATGTTTCCTTTAGCACCTATTTTTATTAGTTTTTAGACCAAAGAAAGCTAAACACCATTTTATATTTAATAATGCTTCTTGTATGATTTTTATACCAGATAAGTTAAATTTTACCTTTATATTAGTGTGTTATTAACGTTAAACTTAATTTTAATAAAACCTTGTAGACATATTTATCCAACTTTTCATGTTTCACCATAAGGTAAGATTTTATAGACTCTTTTTAACTTTTTATAATTTTTGTTAAAGAGCAGGTTGGTGCTTTAAGAAAAACTTGTTGCATTTTTACTTTAATGTCCAGTTCACAGAAAAACTGGATGGTACATTTTTAACTTTAGCTAATATGTTTAAACACATAATTTTTTTTTTTACAATTAACGTTTTAAAACTTGCTTAAACTTCTAAAACAATAATTTTTTTAAACTTTTTAATGTAGGTAAAAATCCACATTCTTATGCCTCCTTATAATCTTTTTACCAAAGGTATATTTTACTTTTTTTAGACACCTTGCACATAAACTATTTCTTCAATTGTACTCAGGAGGCCTTATTACTTTTAAATTATACAACATTTTTTGCATAAATTTGTTTTTTATAACTTTTTTCTTTCATGACTTTTGTAGACAATTTTTCGACATGTCTTAACTTTCTGACTTATTAAAAACATTTTTTTTCTTTAAACAACCAGTTAATTTCTTTCAGGACAGGAATTTACCATATAACACTCTTTTTATAGAAATTCTGCCTCCCCTTTTTTTTCCTTTTTTTTTTTTTTTCTGAAGATAGCCTTTTTTTTTTAAAGTGAACTTCCTTAATGTCTGTGGACTAGACTATCTAAGGCCACAAGATTAGGAGTTACTATAATACATGTGACACTGTTAACTTTTAGCAAACTTCACTTTTGTTGAAAACCTTGTAAGTTTGGGATTTCAATTATCCTTTGCTATTAATAAGAGCTTGTTTAGTCTAAATTAACTTAGAATTGGTATAGATGGCCTCTTTTTCTCTCTGCTTGTCTTTCCTTGCCTCTTCCAGCCACTTATGCTGCTGTTCTCTTAACTACTGTTGGGGGGAAGGGGGTCTAAAACCAGCTGTAACTGTGTATGTATGGAAACTGGTCTGGGTGCTTTGGCTCACAGGTTACCTTGGGCCATACCTTTTAAACAGGAAACTGTCTAGGCTTCCTTCTGATGGCCAACCCACCTCTAATGCTGGCCAGTCTATTTCACACAAAGTTTTAAGTTTTCCTGGTGCCATAGTAATACTGTAATATCCCTTAAATCCTTTCTTGAAATTTTTCAACATAGTTGAAATTTTTCAACATAGTAGGTTGGGCTTACTTTGATCCTGATCCATGCTTCTTTGAGACAAAACACCATGATCACACCACAAGCACACCACAAAACAAAGAACAGGTTAAAAAGGGCACACACACACTTTTGCAGTTTACACCAAAACAAAATCAAAACCAAAATCAGAGTATCCAGAAATCCAAGCCAGGTCAAAAACTGAAACCAAAGTATCAAGCAATCTAAGTCAAGTCAAAAACAAAAACCAAAGTGCCAGTACAGGCACACCATGGGTGATCAGGCCACGCTTCCACTCAAATGGAGTGGGCAAGTTCCCAAGACCAGTCCTCTCAAGCAATTCAAACCAAGTCAAAACCAAAACCAAAACCAAAGTGCTGATAAAGGCATGCTGTGGGTGATCAGACCACGCTTCCACTCAAACGGAGTGGGCAAGTTCCAAAGACTAGTCTTACCAAGTTTCAGATGTCCGGACTCCAAGTGCCAGTTCCTTCGCGGTGTTCAGCCGCTGTGTTAATCCTCCGTGGGGGCCTGCTACGCACTGCTCTGGTGAGGCGTTCCACTGGGGCAATTGCCTACCTGGGAGCACTACTTGGATTGCATCACTCAGGCTGGCTGGAGTCCCCTGCAGGGATGCTCCACAGGACAGGCCTAAGCCGCCTAAGGGTCTACCTTGGCCGTCCATCAGTCACCTTGCTTCCCGGTCAGGGAACCAAGAAATGTAGCAGGACAAGCCACAGACAAAACCTCTCGGACACCGAGTTGTAGAAGGAAGGGCTTTATTCAGCTGGGAGCATTGGCAAGCTTCTGTCTTAAAATCCGAGCTCCCCAAGTGAGCAATTCCTGTCCCTTTTAAGGGACACACAACTTTTTAAGGGCTCACAACTCTAAGGGTTTCACATGAAAGGGTCGTGATTGATTTGAGCAAGCAGGGGGTACGTGACGGGCTGCATGCACCAGTGGTCAGAGTGGAACAGAACAGACCAGGGAGTAATTTCACAGTGTTCTTTTATACAATGTCTGGAATCTATGGATAACATTGGTTTCTAAGTCATGAGTTGATTTTTAGCTACTAGGTTTAGGCCAGGCAGGTCCAGGCCTGGTTTTGGGCCTGGCGCCTGGCTGCCTGTCTTTGATTTCACTTCTTTGTTTTTTTCTTAAAACAGATACTGCGTATAAAACAATATAAAACAATATGAGAGGGTCTCTCTCTTCCCTCATTAGAAGGAGCATTTGTCATATAGAATGATTGGTGGTGGCCTGGATATGGTTTTGGATGAATTGAGAAACTAAATGGAAGACACAAGGTCCGAATAACAGAAGGAGAAAAACAGGTATTAAAAGACAAATAAATGGGAGCACCCAGGACATCCAATTAGAGAATGACCAAGGGGGTGCAGCGTAATTACTTTCTTGTTGGTGAGTTTTTTGGGCTCTATCAAACTTTATCAGTCCTTCAGACCCAAGTTGATTCTCTAGCTGCAGTTGTCCTCCAAAACTGCCGAGGCCTTGACTTACTCATTGCTGAAAAAGGAGGACTCTGTATATTTTTAAATGAAGAGTTTTGTTTTTACCTACATCAATCTGGCCTGGTGTATGACAACATAAAAAAACTCAAGGATAGAGCCCCAAAACTTGCCAACCAAGCAAGTAATTATGCTGAACCCCCATGGTCACTCTCTAATTGGATGTTCTGGTGTTACTGGGGGTCCTTGCTCCCAGAACTCCCAAGATGATGGCTGGCACTTCCAAAATGGCGGCAAGCCTCGAGTTCTCTGACCTGGGGTTCTTGGCCTCACAGGTTCCAAGGAATGGAATCTTGGGCCATGTGGTGAGTGTTATAGCTCTATTAGAAGCCATGGGTCACGGAAGAGAACTGTGGAACCCAGTAATTAGTGTTCAGCTCGATTAGGATGAACCCAGGCACTTAACTGTGCAGGAACAATGGCAAGCCTTTAGCCCGATCGGGAGCGGCAATGGGTGCCTCGCTGGATCAGGAGCACAGCAAACACCCTGCTGGATTGGGAGGGAGGGAAGTCAGTGGCGGGTCTGCGATAGCAGCAAACAGCAGTGGTAGACGGTGAGCGAAAGCTCAGCTCGAGCTGTAACAAACACGGACCAAAAGAGAGTGCAGTTGCAAGATTTAATAGAGTGAAGACAGAGCTCCCATACAAAGGGAGGGGACCCAAAGAGCGTAGCCATTGCCACCTCGAATGCCTGGGTTTGTATCCTGATCATTGTCCCTACCGCTGTGCTCCCAGGCAATAGATGATTGGCTATTTCCTTACCTCCTGTTTTTGCCTAATTAGCATTTTAGTGAACTCTCTTTGCTATCTGATTGGTCGGGTGTGAGCTAAGTTGCAAGTCCTGTGTTTAAAGGTGGAAGTGGTCACCTTCCCAGCTAGGCTTAGGGATTCTTAGTCGGCCTAGGAAATCCAGCTAGTCCTGTCTCTCACTGGGTCCTCCCAATTCTTTGTCCTTTAATACCTGCTTTTCTCCTTCTCTTATTCAGACCTTGTGTCTTCCGTTTAGTTTCTCAATTCATCCAAAACCGTATCCAGGCCGTCACCAATCATTCTATACACAAATGCTCTTTCTAACAACCCCACAATATCACCCCTTACCACAAAATCTTCCTTCAGCTTAATGTCTCCCACTTTAGGTTCCCACGCCACCCCTAATCCTGCTGGAAGCAGCCCTGAGAAACATCATCCATTATCTTTCCATACCTCCCCTCAAAAATTTTTGCTGCCCCAACACTTCACCACTATTTTATGTTATTTTTCTTATTCATATAAGAAGACAGGAATGTCAGGCCTCTGAGCCCAGGCCTGCATGTATACATCCAACCAGATGACCTGAAGTAACTGAAGAATCACAAAAGAAGTGATAATGTGATAATGGCCAGTTCCTGCTTTAACTGATGACATTACCTTGTGAAATTCCTTCTCCTGGCTCAGAACCTCCCCCACTGAGCACCTTGTGACCCCCACCCCTGCCCGCCAGAGAACAACCCCCTTTGACTCTAATTTTCCACTACCCACAGAAATCCTATAAAAAGGCCCCACCCCTATCTCCCTTGGACTCAGCCCACCTGCACCCAGGTGATTAAAAAGCTTTATTGCTCACACAAAGCCTGTTTGGTGGTCTCTTCACACAGACGCGCGTGACATTCACCACCTGATATATAGCATTTTATGTGTTTCCTTACAACAGAACATAAGCTCTGTGAGGACAGATAATTTTGTTCATTGCTATATCCTCAGCATCCTGAAGAGAACCTGGCACAAAGTATATGTTCAATAAAAATTTGTTGAATAAATGAAGTTATGGCAATGAAGAAATTCATTATATGGAAACTTTCCTCTGTGGTTCTTCTTGAAAAATTTTAAACAAGTTCTGACTACCAGCTTTCAAATAGGTATTGGCTCATATATATATATATATATATATATATATATATATATATATATATATTTAATCAATCCATTAATATTTTGTCCACTCACTAAGGTAGAGTCTAACATCTTGATCTTTTTATCTAGGTCCCTATATACCACAGTTCACATTCTTCTTTAGTTGATGGAAAAAATGTCCAGTAGATAAATCTGAATTCGTGTGCAGACATGTTTTATTGTATTTGCATTACACTCTGGTATAATTAATCCTTACCTGAATCACTGGAGTAAATTAGTTTGTTATTATGATTATAAATGAATTTTATTTGTTTTTCTTCGATACAAGATCATTTTGGATGACCTAACCAATTCCTTCCTATCAGATGAATTTAGAAATAAATAATCTAAGAAAATTGTCCCACAATTTAAAAAAAAACCAGATCTGAAACAAAACTTATGATCAACATTCCAGTTTGTTCTCTAACACATTTAGTGTGCTAAACATTCTGGGAACCTATTAATAATCTATAAGGGAGTTATACATATTTTATACTAAAGTATGTCTTAAAAGGCTATACCTTTATAGGTAATAAGCTCCTTACAAAAACACTTTCATGAATTTTTTATATTTATTTGGAAAAACAAAAATCTTCTGTCACTTTAGAAGGTCAGATATGACACCCAACTATTAATAAAATAGCGTTTGGTCTTGGATTCAGTAGTTGGGTAGCTTCCAATCAATGTCGAAAGATAGTTATCTGTTATAATTTAATCAAGCAAGACATTGATATATATAGTACAGTCTCTTATTCTTCACAGATAAATTAAATGAGTAAAGGAATAAAATGCTTACGAAAAGAATCTCTACCTAAAGAATGACGATATTAGATAATAGAAAGACTATTAAACTCAATGTGTATTTTGATAACCTTTTTGGATGAGTGGGGTCAGCCAACTTATTCACATTTCTTTAAACCTTAGTTTATTCATTTGTAAACAATGTGATTGGACTAGCTATCTCTAAAGTTCTTTCTACCTCCAGAATTTCTCATTTCTCAATTTGGCTTATTGTTATTATTTCCACAAGATATATTTTCTTTATATCTTGTATTTCCAGACATCCCTACAAAAATGTAAAGATGAAAAACAATGAATGCTAATAAACGCAATGCTGATAAAATCTTAAGACATCTTAAGAAATAATTATTTTCCTAAAACTTAATCAAATTATTCAAAAATGGAAAGAATAATGCATAATTTAAAGTAAAGCTGGCATGTGTAATGGAAAAATAATAATCCATGTTTTACTGTTTATCTTTTGATATGAAATATCTGAAGGCTGCTTACTGTGATAGGGAAAAGTTTTGTTGACTTAGTTTAGTTTGTTGGAAATGATTTTGAAGTTAATATCTGTATATATTCTGTCTGTAAGTGGAAGGATTTGGAGGAGCCCTGTTAAGAAGGCAGTGACATATAAAAATCTCTTTACAGCAACAACAAAACTCACTTCAAGAGAAGGAAAAACTTTCCTTATTTGTCTTTTTGTATCTGCTCACTGCCTTAAAACCACTGCTTCATTGTTGAAACTTTATCAGATTAATTAACATTTTGAGATTTTGTGATTACCATTACATGTTTTCAACATTAACTCAGCCTGTATGTCAACATGAGCTAGTTCTAAGTCTTGTGAGTAAGTTAAACTTAACTACAGATAAAGTTATAATATCTTGTGAAATGGTAGTTTTAAAGGTGTCATCCTAACCTTTTATATATCATTTTATTTTAACAAAAATTGTATAGGAACCCTTCTGGATTTCTGAGTAGTTCTATGAGTTTTGACTCAGTGTATGAGTTTCAGTTATTCACACATATTCTTTCACTTTCTATCAGCATTCTAGAGGTGCTTTGAATAGATTACCTGCTGCTTCTCATTTCCTCATTCTATTGTGATAGTACAGAGAGCTACATACATACATACATCGAAGCACATAGAATTTTTTTCTGAGAAAATGTGAAGCCAATTACAAAATACATTGAATTTCTGCATTAAGAGCCTATTCCTGAATCATAGTGACATGAGCAATTAGAAAAAATTGCCTGAAAATGAAGTACTCTTGAGAATATACCTTAGAGCTCCTGGCTGTTAATAATTTCTTAAGTAGATGTGGACAAACAGTGAAAGATTGTGACATCCTTATGAGGAACAGTTTGTCCATTACAATATTTTATGCTATCAAACTCTTTGGTAATTTCCATGGCAGAGTAAATGTTACACAAAAAGCTCTCCAGAATTCTTAAGAATAATAAATGAATTTCTGTAATGCACTTTCTTTCTTTTTTTTTTTTTTTGAGATGGAGTTTCACTCTTGTTGCCCAGCCTGAAGTGCAATGGCAAGATCTCAGTTCACTGCCACCTACACCTCCGAAGTTCAAGCGATTCTCCTGCCTCAGCCTCCCGAGTAGCTGGGGCTACAGGCATGTGTCACCAGGCCCAGCTAATTGTTGTATTTTTATTAGAGATGGGATTTCTCCATGTTGGCCAGGCTTGTCTGGAACTCCTGACCTCAAGCGATCCACCCACCTCGGCCTCCCAAAGTGCTGGGATTACAGGCGTGAGCCACTGGGCGTGGCCTGTAATACAGTTTTAGGTAACAGGGACAGCCAAGTTTATAAGCTTCACAATCAGATAATGCAGGTTCCTATTCATTTTAGCAATTAGAATAGTGTCTACAAACTAAGTTCAGTAGCATGAACTTGAGAGTTAGTCTGGATTCAAATCCTAGCCCTACCTCATTTTAGCTGGTGAAACTTCTTAAGCTTCTTCATGCAAATATAACATCAATAGCTCTCAGTTCCATTGCTGTATTCTTGAACTCCATGAGAGAAAACACAAACCCCCAGCAATATTTTTACAATTTAATTTTTCCTGGTAGTCTTGCCTTTACATGCAGAAGCTGCCTCTCAAGCTATTTCCCCAGTGACCCTTCCCTGTCTACCTACATAAAAGAGATCCTCCTTGAGCCCTTCACCCTAAGGCATTTATGTTGTCCTCTTTCTTTTCACTCTGAGTTTCTGTCACAAATATCTCTAACAGTTGACACTGCGTATTGTGCTTCAAGGGTTAGAGGACAAGAAAACTGCACCACTCAACTTGAAACCATCAAACTCCTCTTAATAAGTACTTTATGAGTACCTATTGTTAAGATTAAATGAGGTAATGGTCTTGGAAACAGCTGACAAGTAGTTACGGTCTTTATAAAGGCTAACTATTATTATGAGACAAGTTTATTGCATTGGCTGAACTTAATAAGAGTACAAAGAGAAAATAGCTCTATTTTATTTTTCCAAATATGGTCTTTTAAGAGGTTAGGTCACTCTCCTGTGCTCACCCCAGTATAATGAGTCAGGAAGATGTCACCTTTTTTCCAAGTGTGTTGGGGATGTGAGAACAGATTTTAAAAAATCGAGTCAAGTATAAAACCATAACTTCAATCGGTTGTACAATTTAAAGCCTGAGCCCAAACCCTGCAGGTCAACAGCAGGTAAAGTTCTGCTTTACTGCTTTTCTTACTCCACTTTCTTTGCACGAATTTTGCTCCTTCTGGCTCCTAGGAGGCTGATGGGTCAAGATCCATTCAAAATTTATACTGAATTTAATTGATTATGAACATATTGTGAAATTAAGTTGATTAGCATAAATTTACATAACACTTTATAATATATTTTATCTTTTACAATAAAGATATGCATTAATTGGTGAAATTTTAATTCTGTCCCTCAGCAACATTTTGCAAAGAGACAGAAGGAGAGAAAGAGAGGAGAGAGAGTGAGAGAGTGTGTGTGTTTGTACCGGATTGCCATGTAAAGCGTATTTTATGCCATAGGTTATGATGTAAGAGATTTCAGTAATTTAAAGACCATTGGATTATTGGTGCTGGATATTAATACCTTCTGTCTTTGGAACATAGGGCTTTGTCTCTCCTGGGATGTCTTTGGTTTCTTCAGAGACCTCTCACAGAACATACTATATTGTGTTCTCTGGATGAGGTGCTCTCCTGTTGACCACTTATTATTTCCTTGCTACTGCCTCCAATGGTACATCCCTGGCCTCTTCATCCTAACAGGCAGCCCTCTCTAACAGGCTCCTTTCCAGCTGAACTGGGCTCATGGGACACACTCACTCTTGCCCAGGCAGCAGTGGAATGCAGGCTGCCTTCACTGCAACCTTCTTCATTCAACTTTCTACCATTAGATTTCTGTAGATGAAAGTCTGGGTCTAGTCTCTGGCTCCCAAACTCCAGGAGACTCAAGTTAGAGGAATTCTCTCATACTCTATTCTAGTGCTAGGAGGGCTTATATGGTTAATAGACTCATTAATTGTCTTACCAGAGAAAGAAATTGTAATCTCTTTTGCTTATTGTTAAACACCATCACTATGAAGGTTGTCATGGGTCTCCTAACTTGGCACATGAGCTGAGGAAGCGAGAGAAGAGAGGGAAAGGACATAGCTCACTTTAAAATTATTAATTATCTTCAAAGGATACTTGATGTTATTTCTACTCAATATTTTGGAAACACTTGTATAGACTGAAGGTAGAATTTGTTAGGAGTCATAGGTTACCTCTGTGTAGTTTCTGTGGAGATATGTCTTAAACTCTGCAATCATTATCAGTAAGTTATTGATTACTAACTGCTCTCAATTTTGGGGACTTTGTAAATCTCCAAGACAATAGGAAATGTACCATTTACTGTCTTGTTGAACTTTATTATTCTTCTGCATTACCTCCTTTTCCTTGAAGCTCTTTTCAGGGACTTTTACACTGTGCTGTTGGCCAGGAGATTCTGAGTGAGCAATCAGGGGATTCTGAATACTAAATATATATATATAATATATATGTGTGTGTGTGTGTTTATTTTAATATATATATTCCCCTGTTTCCCTTAAACTTGTGGGAAAATACTGCCATAGTCTGAGACTTTTGATTGGTCCAAATGTGGGTACCTAATTTAAGCTGGATCAACGAGTCTCTTTTCGAGTATTTTTTTAAGAACGTGCATTTAGAAAATGTGCTTCTAAATCATTGTGTCTCTCTAGTAAATGAGTAAGATTTTTTAAATTAGGGGTGGTTAGTTATTATTATAATGCAGTGACCCCACCATGGTGCCCTGAAGACCTTGCACATGCCTGCCCAGGCCACACAGACAAATGCTTGTGCCAAGACTCAGAATAGCAACTCCAGCAATTCTGAGTCTTGGCAGAATGCCTTCCAAGTCTCCCAGAACAGGATGCGAGGCCTATAAGGAGCTACTACGAAGCCATCACCCGCTTGCTTCCCCATCTTTACTAGGAGTCTGTCATGAGACAGTTTCTCATCCACACTTTGATGCTGATGAGGCATTGCCTTGCCCTTTTCTCCTCCCCTAGGAATAGAGTTGCAGATTGTAAAAACACTTAACTGCTGTCTAGAATTGGCTCTTCATCAACAGGGTATCTCACAACTCACACTGTAGTCATCTGGTCCCCTCATGCTTCAGTGTCTTGCTTTTTGGTGAGTGCTACAAAACCCTGGGGAGCTGGCACCTTTGACTTAACTTTTCCTTTCACTGTCAATGTAAGTCATAAACTGTCTGAATTTAAAAGTGGCTTGCTGTAACTTTACCTGTCGAATCAGTCAGGCTTTGGCCTTGGCCTTGATTTGCCTTGCACATGCTTGCAAGTTATATGTCCTGTCCACTGGCGGTGGGGAAGGGGCTGTTATCAATCTTCAACAAAAGAGAATAAAATAGAGACAAGAAAAGAGAATCTAAAAGTGTTCTGGTTGCTGCCCCTCCAACCTTGCTATATCTTAATTATTTAAGCCTTTCCTGATTCTGCATATTATTAGTTTACGTTGTATTTCTGTTTCTGGAAGTCAAATAAGTCTTGACTCATCTACATGAAATTCCCCTACATTTCTCCAACCCTGGTATCCTGGTGTCAGCAGTTACTAAATTGATTTAAATGAGTCAAATTGTTCTGTGACTCCATTACTCCAATTCCTACTACAGAACACATGCTCTTTTAATCAATGAGTGCTCATTATTTTCCTGTTCACATCTATTTCTGGGGAATTGTTGTGGACAGTGATGGACCAATTACTTATCTAGGTCTGTTCTCAGATGCTGCTTTCAGGAGTATTTGGAGTCCTTGATTCCAACCCAGAACAAATTAATCAATTCATATCGGTAAATGGTGAATTGACAAATACAAATTAAAAAAAAGATAATTATCTCTGTTGAAAATATGTAGACATTTTCCTCCATTCTATTTTCTTAAAGCATTTACTTTAGAAAACTTTTAAGTTCTTTCTTCTTTTGGTTTAAACATAAATCAATCCTTTTAATAGCTAAATAAGTCTCTTGCCACTTTTAAAACTCAGGAATGTCTTTCTTAAGTACTTGGGACCATTTCTTTGAAATGTAAACATCAAGTGAGATAGTGCCAACATCTCCCAGTGTCTGTGGAAGGATAGGAGCCTAACTTCCAGGAGCTCTTTGCTCCAACCTCCAAAATTAACTTCTGTCATAAAGATAGGAGAAATTTGTTTTTCCTTTGTATAAAGTCAATAAATTAACACATATAGTATCTTAATTACCAGGTGAATTTAGGATGAATTATGTGTATTAAAAACATGGCATTGTCTAGTCCACTTACTTAAAGACTAGTTATTGTTTATCTTGAAGACATACATATAATGGGCTGTATCTACCTGCCTAGATAAAAAGGTAAGATTTTTTTCTGTCTTTGCAGTCTCTTGGTGGATTGCCTGTGATACTCATCACATTCCGATTTAATGTTTCTTTCAGTAGCAAATTTGTTTTTTCTCTACTACTTTTGTGGTAATCTTTTCTGTGTTAGGAGAAGACTTTGTTTTTATCTATATTTCTTCAGTAATGAGTCTGACCAATTACGTTTTAAAAACGTCACAGATATCTTTTTAGGCACACCTAGCTAATGCTTTGTGTCTTGTATAGGAGTGGATGAGGCTGCCTACCTCCCAGCAACAATTGGTCTAAATTCCACTTGTCAAGCATGAGTACAGTCCTTCTCACAAAGCAGAATGGATGATCTTTTGTACTAGATAAGATACGAAGGACAATATTAAGAAAGGATAAGGAAAAATAACTTATAAATATGCTCACTATGTAACCAACTCCAAATTTCAGGAGGCAGCATAGTACAAGAAAGGCATGAACTTCAGCCAGCCAGTCTGAGCAGAGTTCTCTTTCTAGCTTCTCTACCTACTGTGTCTGACCATGGGCCTGTCACCTAACCACACACAGCCTCAGTTTCTTCACTTAGAAAATCAGCTTTCCCTATGTATACACTCTGTACTTTACTGTACCTATCTCACTGGTGTACTCTGATGATGAGATAATCTGAAGTGTTTCATTCAGAACCTGGTGAATAGTTAGTGCTCAACATTAAATTGTTATAATTTCCAGCGTGCCAACAAGTTTCTTGCTTCTTTCTAATTTCACAATCAGAACTTCAATATTGTTTTTTGTCTCAAAGGCCATTCAATCACTAAGCACCATTCTTAAGTTGCAAATATCCCTGGAGTAAGGTAACCTTTTAAACTAATTTTAGCACCTTGTAAGTAATAGTTTCAAATGCACTCGCTATCTAAAAGTGAAATGTCTTGAGCGAAAAAGGAGAAGGGATGGGATTGATGACTTGGTTGGTGTTACAACTGTGGAGATTGGAAGAGATCTAAAGGAGGATGTGAATTGGAGATGTGAGGTCCATCCTTATAATGGAACCAAGCCAGATAGTATAAAACCCCCAAAGAACAGGCTCTTTGACAACACAAATGAAGATGATATACTCCTCTAGGCATTTTGAATGCATCTGGTCATTTAATACTCACAACATCCCTGTAGTGTACAGAGTAGTGCCCCTGTTAGAGATGAGAAAACTCAGTATATTTAGGGCAACTAGTGCAGCTACAACCCAAGTACCCCCAAATCTCAGCAGCCTAACACATTAATTATAATAATGTATTTCTCACTTTCTGTAAGTCAGAAGTAGGTCAAGAGTCTCTCCTGGGCAAATTTCTCGCGAGCTGGGATCCTGGGATCCAGGAACCAGTCATAGTGTTACTGGAAAAGGGTCCCAATCCAGACCCCAAGAGAGAGTTGTTTGGACTTCGTGCAAGAAATAATTCAGGGCGAGTCCATAGTGTAAAGTGACAGAAAGTTGATTAAGAAAGCAAAGGACTAAAAGAATGGCTACTGTATAGGCAGAGCAGCCCAGAGGGCTGCTGGTTGGCTATTTTTTGGTTATTTCTTGATTATATGCTAAACAAGGGGTGGATTATTCATGAGTTTTCTGGGAAAGGGGTGGGCAATTCCCAGAACTGAGGGTTCCTCCCCTTTTTAGACCATATAGGGTAACTTCCAGACATTGCCATGGCATCTGTAAACTGTCACGGCACTGGTGGGGGTGTCTTTTAGCACATAATGCATTGTAATTACTCTATAATGAGCAGTGAGATGACCAGAGGTCACTTTCTTCGCCATCTCGGTTTTGGTGGGTTTTGGTCACTGGCTTCTTTACTGCATCCTTTTATCAGCAAGGTCTTTTTGACCTTTACCTTGTGCCCACCTCCTATCTCATTCTGTGACTTAGAATGCCTAACCTCCTGGGAATGCAGCCCAGTAGGTCACAGACGTATTTTACCCAGCCCCTATTCAAGATGGAGTTGTCCTGGTTCAAACACCTCTGACAATTGTGAGAGTCAGCAGTTTCAGGATTCACTTTCAGTCACACAGCCTGGAAAAAGGAAGGGAGCTGAATTGCCCCGAAGATTTTAGAGATTGGGATGGGAAAAGATATACAATGTCCGCTCATGCTTCACGGGCATTTTAACCCTAACCTAACTGCAAAGGAGATCGGGAATTGAAATCTTCTTGTGTACCCCTGATGAGGAAACAAGATCTGTGAGGCTATAACTTGTTTTTACCACCCTAGGAAAGTTAGGGTGTCAGTCTGGAACCTCTAATAAGGGCAATACAAGTGTTGTAATATTCATGAAATCAGTACCTCATACAGAATCATGTAGGAAATCCTCAAGCGGGGGGAAAAAAACCCAAAAATATTTGTGTTGCTGAAAAGAACAGTAACGTTTTTCTTAGAAAATCTGCAGATTGTTAGATTTACTATTTCTAAGATTTGTTCATGTTCTAAACATAGGTGAAGTCCAAGAAAGCAATGAGCTATGTTCTGAGTGAGTAATCTTGCCAGTAGCAAATAATTCCCTTTATTTAGAGAAATAATGTTCTCTATGTTGCTGTAGATGCTACTCTGCAATTTTGTTAGTCTTCCGTAAACATAAATCCTGAGTACATTATGCGAGCATGAGAGAGGCAGGATTAAGTAGCAGACTGGGTCGATGTGTCTCTTAGCCTGGAGAGAAAGAAGAGATGTACACCAGCTGCAGACCTCCCAAGGGAAACAGAGAAAGATTGGATTTCTTCACCTAGTATTCTAGTGTAAATAAGACTGAGCCCATACTTCCCCAGTAATTAAACATTTGCTTTCATTCTGAAAATCAAAGGTACCTCTGAGAACATCTAAGACAAATTCTTAATGGCTGTCATTTGTGAGCTTTGGGAAATAGCATATCACACTTGGGGATATGGCCTCGAAATAGCTGGTGGGGAAACTCCTATCTCATCTTATTCTGAGTCACTGGTGCTAATTTTACAGTGAGATCAATTTCTGGAAAGCTTACTATGGAAGTCAGGAACAGATAACTGTTGCATAATTACTGAGATTAGAGCATATTCATTTTCCTCATTGCGTGATTTTAATTTAGTCCATCTTACCATAAATGAGAAACGTTGTCAAAGAGTAGTTTGTCATTTCAAAATTAAGGGCCTGGCGTTTTGATTGAGGGGCATAGATGAATGGAATGGGGGGCCTTGATCACAGTGGAGTGTTCCTACAAGAATTTCAAATAAGATGTTAATTGTTTTAATATTTACTTTTCTCTTATTTCAAGATAATGCAGGTTCATCTGAAAAATTTAACATAAAATTAATATAAGCATTATTCATAAATCTATCTCATAGATAACTACTAAAAGCATTAGTTGTCTATTCTCACAATTATTTTTGCTACTGTATGTCCCTCTTTCTCTACAGAAATGCACCACACTATATATACTTTGACTTCTGAAAGGAAAATTCACCTAATAATTTATTTTGGACATTTTCCTTCAATAAATCTTCTGTGATCTCTTTAATGACTGCATGAAATTTCATAGATAATAATATTATTTCCCCTGCCTGAAATATTCTTTGCCCTGGTTTTTGTGGGACTATCTCATTTTATATTATTCACATCTCAGAAAATGTCAACATGCTGAAACCCTGACTATTGAATCCAAATGAGCCAGCTAGTCATCCTCTATCATATCACTCTTTAAATTTTCTGTACACCCTTTCATCATTGTCTGGTATCTCCTTTCATTTATTTTTCTCTTCTTTTTATATCCTTCCTTCTCTGTTTCATTCTTTCCTTCTTTATTTTTTTATTGTCACTTTTCTTAACTCAACTATAAGATTTTTTTCTTCTTACCAGAACAGCTTACTGTGATTATCAGACCATAACATTTATTTGTTACTCGAGTTTTCTGCTTCCTCTTTGGTTTTTGGTGTCTGGAGATGTCCCTCACCTTCTCACAAGTTTAATTGTGTATTTTAAAGGTATTAAGGATACATTATGTGTATCAAAACATCACTGTGTACCCCATAAATAAGTGCATTATTGCTTGCCCATTAAAAAATAAAATAAAAAATATCAGTTAATTATAAACAAAATTTTTAGATACTTTATAGCAATAAGGATTTTTTGGGGGGGATAATTATTCTATTTTGGAGAATGTGCTTTATAAGACTCTGTTCCATTTTTACATTGTTACCTGATGTAGAGTTAATTTTCCATGTTTTTCTCCAGATGTGTTTTAAAAATTAAGTAAATGTTGAGAAAATATACATGCACTTCAGAAATTGGTGGTAGGTTGTCTAGAATCTACTGAAAGAGATTCAATTTCTCTCTGAGTCATTGAATAAAATTTATTTCATATAGGTAAGACATGGGCTCCTTTTCAAAACCTCAATATTTAATATTTCTTTATAACATTATTGAAGAATAATAAATTCTTAGATGAGCAAACAATTGGGGAATAAGGTAATAAAAATGTATTAGAAAATTTGGAGAGGGCCAAGATGGCTGACTAGAAGCAGCTAGTGTGTGCCACTCTCATGGACAGAAGAAAAAGTGGCGAATAAATACTAGCTCTTCAACGGGTACATCTAGGTGGACAAGTTGGGATTGTTCAAGGAAACAATTTAACCCATGGAGAACAGAGGAATGAGACAGGATGATTGCTTACCTGGGAATGGCACAGAGACAGGGGAGGCCTGTCCACTATTGGAAAATGGTGAGTGAGTGAGAGTTTTTAGGGACCCACACTTCTGCCATGCGACTTTGCAACCCTGGACTCAGGAGATCCCCTGTGAGTCCCCCAGGTGGGGCTTCCAGACTGACACAGAGAGCTATTTGAATTCTGGGTAGAGACACTGCTCCTGCATCTGTGGAGTTCTGAGATCCTTGCATCCCTGGGCATCATGGCATTAGCAGCTACAGATCCAGCAGTAGGGGAGGTCAGGCTCCCTCTCATGTCTCTAGGAAAGGGGTCAAATCTATGGGGCTAAGCAGCAATGAACTGCAAGCCTCATGCTCACTGCACCTTACAGGATAAGGACCACTGACCTGGGATCCTAGTGCGACCACATCAGCCCCACCTGGACTCTCAAGCTGGTAGCAGCTCTGCACTTTCCTGGTACAGAGCTCTTATGGGGAGAGGCAGGCTGCCTCTTTTGCTGCCCTGCAGCCCTTGCCACTTGCTGTCCTCAGGCTCTGGAGGGTGAGTAGTGATTAGGGACTGGCATGGATTCCCAGCACAGTGCAGCTGCCCCAAGGAAACACAGCCAGACTGTTTCCCACGCAGGTCCCCATTCCTGCTTCTGCTCACTGGCTGGGGCCTCTTGACCTGGGACCTCCGGACAACTACCTTGCCCCTGCTGGAACACTTGAGTCAGAGATGGCTCCACATTTCTCTGAGGAGGAAATCCCAGAGACAACCCATAGCCCCTCCACCATTGCAGCTGCATGATGGTCCCACCCTAACCACCCTCAGGCTGGGGAAGGAACAAGGGGCCTGGTTGCTACACTGGCACTTCCAGCATACCACAGCCACCATACAGAGAGGAGTGCAGTCTCTTCCCTGTGAGATTCTATTCCTCACTCTACCAGGCAGGGATCCTGGCTCAGGACTGCAGAACAGCTGCCCCACTCTTGGCTTAACATACCCACTGGTAGTTGCTTTGTGTTTCCCTGAGTAAAGGCTACCAGAGGCAAGCAACAGCCCCTCTGCCACTGCCACAGCAGCAGTTCTGACCATGCTGCCATTCATCGGGGGACAAAACAAAGAGCCTGGGGGCTTCATTCACATTTCTAGGACTTGACAATCACCATAGAGAAGAGTTCAGTCTCTCCTCCCTGTGAGTTCTCAATCCCCTGATCCTTAACAAGTGAAGCCCCAGGTCAGGCCAGAGGCACAGCCACCCAACCCATGGCTGAACATTCTCGTTACCAGTGGCTCCATGTTTCTCTGAGTTGGAGCTGCAGAGTTAACCAAAAGCCCTTCTGCCATGGCCACTGCACTGGTACTGCCCATGCTGCCCTTGGACTGGGGAAGGAGCAAAGACCCTGAGTGCTTTAAAAACCATACTGCCAGCAAGCTGCAGTGGCCCAAAGGAGAAGGAACCACTCTATCTCAAACATGACATCCCTGAAGCCCTGCTTATCACCAGGCAGGCCTCCCGTTCCCTGGCTTGGGCCCACAGTACATCTGCTTCCTCCTAGGCTGATCACAGTGATTGATAACAGCTCTGCATCTTGCTGGGGTGGAGACACAAGAGACAAATAAAAGGCCCTCTACCACAACCACTGCCAAGGAGTCTTCTTCCTCTGCCTCCAAGCTGGTGGGGAACATAAAGCCTGAGCTCATCCCAGAGCTGCAATGTGTAGCCTGGGAGTGCCAAGCCAGGATCTGCAGCCAGCAGTGAAGTGGGAGAGGAGCCTACACTTTCAGCACATTGAGAGGGAGCATGGTTGCAATGATGAGAAATACAGAGGAGCCAAGTGGCTAAGCAAGAGCCTATATACTGGGCAGTATGCTTATGTACCATCTACTGGATCACAGCCCAAACTTCAACACCCAAAATACTTGAATAATATACCCCCCTGTGAAACCAAGGACAAGGATTCAGCTACAGATAAAGACTCTGCACTAAGCCCTGGCCCTCTGAAAAACATCCAGAAAGGAAGTCTACTCACTGCATTCAAATGACAAAGCAGTTAAAGGAACATCAGCCTACAGAGATGAGAAAGAGCCAGTGCAAGAACTCTGGAAACTTAAAAGGCCTGCCTGTCTTTTTTCTTCCAAATGATCATCCTAGTTCCCCAGCAAGCATTCTTAATCACACTGAAATGTTTGAAATGACAGAAATGTGATTCAGAATATGGATAAGAATAAAGACCATCGAGATTCAGGAGAAAGCCAAAACCCAGTGTAAGGAATCTAAGAGATTACAATGAAATGATAGAGGAGCTAATAGAAAAAATGACCATTATAAGGAAAAAAAAACAAAATGATCTGATAGAGCTGAAAAACACTAAAAGAATTTTCTAATGCAATCACAAGTATTAACACCAGAATAGACCAAGGTGAGAAAAGAATCTCAGAGCTCGAACTGAGCTCTCTGAACTGACTCAGTCAAACAAAAAGAAAGAAGAAAGCATAAAGAAGAATGAAAAAAAACTTTAAGAAATATGGGATTCTATAAAGAGACCAAATTTATAACTCACTGGCATCCCTGAAAGAGAAAGGGAGAAAGCAAGTAACTTGGAAAAGTATTTCAGGATATTGTCAAGGAAAAGTTCTCAAACCTCACTAGAGAGGCCAACATTCAAATTCAGGAAATGCAGAGAACCCCTGTGAGGTACTACACAAGATCTGTTTCTTGGCCACCTCCAATATAGGCCCCAATCTCTTCTAGCTTGTAGAGTTTCTGCTGAAAGGTTTGTTGTTAGCCTGACTTGGTTCCCTTTGTAGATGATCGGGGGCCTATATTCAGTATTCTTAAAGACAGAAATTTCCAATCAAGAATTTCATATCCAGCCAAACTAGGCTTCATAAGTGAAAGAGAAATAAGATCTTTTTCAGACATGCAAATACTGAGGGAATTCATTACCACCAGAACTACCTCCTGAAAAAGCACTAAATATGAAAAGGAAATACTGTTACCAGTCACTACAAAAATACACTTAAATACACAGACCATTGGCACTACAAAATAACCACACAAACAAGTCTGTATAATAATCAGCTAACAAGACAATGACAGAATCAAATCCTCACACATCAATATTAACCTTGAACGTAAATGGGATAAATGCCTCAAGTAAAAGGCAGAGAGTGGCAAGCTTGGTAAAGAATCAAGACCCAATGCTATGCTCTCTTCAAGAGACTCATCTCGCATGCAGTGACACCCATAGGCTCAAAATAAAGAGATAGAGAAAGATCTACGGAGTAAATGTAAAACTGAAAAAAGCAGGGATTATAACCCTAATTTCAGACACAACAGAGTTTAAACCAACAAAAATCCAAAAAGACAAAGAAGGGCATCACGTAATGGTAAACGGTTCAATTCAACAAGAAAAGCTAACTATCTTAAATATATACGCACCCAACAGAGGAGCACCCAGATATATAAAGCTCTTAGAGACCTATAAAGAAACTTAGATTTCAACACTATAATAATGGGAGACTTCAATACCTGAGTGACAATATTAGAGAGATCATTGAGATGGAAAATTAACAAAGATGTTCAAGACCTGAACTCAACACCAGACTAAATAAGCCTAACAGACATCTACAGAGCTCTCCACCCCAAAATAACAGAATATACATTCTTCTCATCATCACATGGCACATACTCTAAAAGTGGCCACACAATCAGACATAAAACAATCCTCAGCAATTTAAAACAAGATAAAACAAAACACTGAAACCATACTAAGCACACTTTCAGACCACACTGCAATAAAAACACAAATTAATATTAAGAAAATCACTCAAAGTCATACAATTTCATGGAAATTAAACAACTTCCTTCTGAATAAGTTTCAGGTAGATAATGACATAAAAGGAGAAATCAAGAAAACATTTGAAACTAATGAGAACAAAGATACAACTTACCAGAATCTCTGGGACACAGATAAGGCGATGTTAAGAGGGAAGATTATAGCACTGAATGCCCACATGAAAAAAGTTAGGAAGATCTCAAATTAACAATATTACATTACACCTAGAGGAACTCCAGAAACAAGTGCAAGCCAATCCAAAGCTAGCAGAAGACAAGAAATAACCAAAATCAAAGCCAAACTGAAGGAAACTGAGATGAGAAAAACCAAACAAAAGATAAAAAATTCCAGGAGTTTGTTCTTTGAAAAAGTTAACAACATGGACTGTTAACTAGAATAATATGAAAGAAAGAGAAAAGATTCAAATAAACATAATCAGAACTGACAAAGGGGACATTACTACTGACCCCACAGAAATACGAAGAAATAATCAGTGACTACTATGGACATATATCTGCACACAAACTAGAAAACCTAGAAGAAATGAATAAATTCCTGGATACATACTACCTCCCTAGACTGAACCAGAAACCAGGAAGAAACTGAATCTCTGAACAGACCAACAATGAATTCCAAAATTGAACAAGATTTACAACACCTACCAATCAAAAAAGTCCAGGACCAGACAGATTCACAGTCAAATTCTGCCAGATGTATGAAGAAGAGCAGGTAATATTGCTACTGAAACTTTTTATTGCAAACTTTTTTATTCTAAAAAATTGAGGAGGAACTCTTTTCTAACTCATTCTATGAGGCCAGCATTATCCTGTGAGAGACACAACAAAAAAATAAAACTTCAGGCCAATATCCTTGATGAACATAGACACAAAAATTCTCAACAAAATACTAGCAAACCAAATAAATACACACATCAAAAATCTAATTCACCAAGATCAAGTAGGCTTTATCCCTGGGATGCAAGGTTAGTTCAACATATGCAAATCAATGAAAGTGATTCATCACATAAAGACAGCTAAAAACAAAAACTGCATGATTATTTCAACAGATGTAGAAAAGGCTATCAATAAAATATAACATCACTTCATGTTAAAAACCTTGAACAAACTAGGCACTGAAGGAACATGATTCAAAATAATAAGAGCTATCTATGTTAAGCCCACCACTAACATCATAATGAATGAGCAAAAGCTAGAAGCATTCGCCTTATAAACTGGAACAAGACAGGGATGCCCACTCTAACTGGATATCCTGGCCAGGGCACTCAGGCAAGAGAAAGAAATGAAGGTCTTTAAATATGAAGAGAGGAAGTCAAACTATTCTTTCTTACAGATGATATGAGTCTGTAATAGAAAACCCCATAATCTCTGCTGAGGAACTCTGTGATCTGACAAACAACTTTAGCACAGTTTCGGGATATGAAATCTATGTACAAAATTCAGTATCATGCCTATTCACCAACAACATCCAAGCTAAGAGCCAATTTAGGAACACAGTCTCATTCAAAATAGCCACAGAAAGAATAAAATACCTAGGAATACAGGTAACCGAGGAAGTGAATGATCTGTACAAAGAGAGGTGAAGAACACATTTGAAAGAAATCAGAGATAATACAAACAAATGGAAAAACATTCCATCCTCATGAATAGAAAGAATCAATATTGTTAAAATGGCCATACTGCCCAAAGCAATTTATAGATTCAATGCTTTTCCTATCAAACTACCAATGACATTCTTCACAGAATTAGAAAAACCTCTTTTAAAACTCATATGGAACAAAAAAAGAGCCCAAATACCCAGAGCAATCCTAAGACAAAAGGACAAAGCTTGAGGCATCACATTACCTGACTTCAAACAACATTACATTGCTACAGTAATCAAACAGCATGGTACTGGCACAACAACAGAACAACAACACAGACCAATGGAACAGAATAGAGACCCCAGACATAATGCTGCACATCTATAACCATCTGATCTTTGACAAAGTTGACAAAAACATGCAATGGGGAAAGGACTCTCTATTCAATAAATGCTGCTGCAATAACTGGCTAGCCATATGCAGAAGATTGAAACTGGACCCTTCCTTATACAATATACAAAAATTAATTCAAGATGGATTAAATACTTAAATGTGGAACCTAAAACTATAAAAACCCTGGAATATATTCTAGGAAATACCATTCTGGACATAGGGCCTGGCAAAGATTTCATGACAAAACACCAAAAGCAATTGTAACAAAAACAAAAATTGACAAATGGGACCTAATTAAACTAAGAGCTTCTGTGCAGCAAAAGAAACTATTGAGTAAACAGACAACCTACAGAATGGAAGAAAATATTGGCAAACTATGCATCTGGCAAAGGTCTACTATCCAGAATGTAAAATAAACTTAAACAAATTAATAAGCAAAAAGCAAACCACCCCATTAAAAAGTGAGCAAAGGACATGAACAGACACTTTTCAAAAGAAGACATACACATGGCCAACAAGCATATGAAAAAAATGCTCAACATTACTAATCATTAGAGAAGGGCAAATTAAAACAATGACATACCATCTCACACCAGAATGGCTATCATTAAAAAGTAAAAAAATAACAGATGCTACCAAGGTTGTGGAGAATCTGCTGGTGGGAATGTAAATTAGTTCAGCCATTATGGAGAGCAGTGTGGCAATTCCTCAAATAACTTAAAACACAATTACCAATCAGCCCCAAAATCTCATCATTGGGTAAATACAGAAATAAATAGAAATCATTCTACCATAATGTCACATGCACACATATTCTGAATATTGATTGAACAATATTAAACAATATTCAGAATATGTGTGCATGTGACTTTATGGTAGAATGATTTCTATTTTGCACAATTGCAGCACAATTCACAATATCAAACACTTGGAATCAACCTAAATGCCCATCAATGGTAGACTGGAGAAAGAAAATATGGTACATACACCATGGAATATTATGCAACCATAAAGAAGAATGAGATCATGTTGTTTGCAGCAACATTGGTAGAGCTGGAGGCCATTATCCTAAGTAAACTAATGCAGGAGCAGAAAACATAATACCACATGTTCTCACCTATAAGTGGGAGCTGAACAATGAGAACACATGGACACAGAGGGGAACAACAGACAAGGGGCCCACTTGAGGGTGGATCGTGGGAGGAGGGAGAGAAGAAAGACATATTGAATACTATGCTTATTCCCTTGGTGATATAATAATCCATATTACAAACTCCCATGACACACAGTTTATCTAACAAACTTGCACATATACCCCTGAACAAAAAATAAAATTTAAAAATAAAAAAGGAAAATTACAGATAGGTCAGATTGACAGTTGTTGTAGATTTCTTGAACTATTGTTTACATCCATCATTACATTATACTTATTGGACACTCAGCTCTTGTTATTTAATGTATCAATAAAGAAACCTACAATTAGTAACTGTATCTCAAAATTGTATCAATAAAGAAACATACATTTGGCCGGGCGTGGTGGCTCATGCCTATAATCCCAGCACTTTGGGAGGCCGAGGTGGGCGGATCACGAGGTCTGGATATCAAGACCAAGGTGAAACCCCATCTCTACTAAAAATACAATAAAAAAAAAATTAGCTGGGTGCAGTGGCGGGCGCCTGTAGTCCCAGCTACTTGGGAGGCTGAGGCAGGAGAATGGCATGAACCCGGGAGGCGGAGCTTGCAGTGAGCTGAGATCACACCACTGCACTCCAGCCTGGGTGACAGAGCAAGACTCCGTCTCAAAAAAAAAAAAAAAAAGGAAACATACATTTAATAACTATAAAAAATTTTGATGTTAGTGATGAATATTTTAATATCTGGTGATTTTATCTTAGACAAGTGAAACTTGGCCTATCTGTGCTGTTGTTCTCTCATTTGGAAAAATGATGAAGATAAGCAAGATATTTACCAATATGACTTAACAAATGGCAGTGACTGTTGTCAGTGGTCAAAAGTATTCACAGTATCTTGTAACTTTATCATGACATAGCTCTGCTATAGATTATCTGTTTTATAACATTTTATATTCTTGAAATATCATGTGAGTTTTAATGCTATTAGTCATTAGTATTTGTTTCTATAACACTCTACAGATTTCTTTATTTTACAGTTCTCTTGATTAAACAATGTGTTTGTAAGTATTTCTGGAGAAACATTGTTTACATGAGACCAGGAAAAAAACACTAAAATTTAAGTTTCTGAACTGACAATTTGGCTAGCCTTTCTGAAAGACATACTTGCAGAAAAGATATATATATGTGCCCTCCTTAGTCAAGCATATTATTTGCAAAATAACTGAGTAATACACTGTTATATTAGTGGAAAATGTCAGCAAGAAAGTCCTTTACCTAAAATTTACGACTCCAAAGTTTTTACACATATATGAAGTTTAAAATAAACATATTTTCGGTTACTCTTTAGGCACAAATAAATCCAGGAAAAGCTTTGACTAGCTAGAGCCTGCCTAAACAGAAAGTTAACATCATTATTATTATTATTATTATTAATTACTGATTTGAGCAAGTTAGAAACACCTAGAATGTCCTTTGTGAATTATTTGGCCAGCATGTTCATGGTTCACCACCATAAAAATTAGGTGTACATACTAGGGAAGTGGAAGGCAGTTTTAGCCTCCTCCAAACATATTCTCCAATAGTTTACTCAAAAGACAATCCAAGAAAATATTTCATCTAAACAAATCAGTATACTTGCCATGAAAGTGCAGTTTCAAAACATCTCCAAGTCTATTCTATCTTCCCTTTTCCCCTTTCCAACCAATGTCTACCTCTAAACCACAATTATAAGAAAATCTGGGACCCTAGTATTGATTGCAAGATTTTAATTCAATGTCAAAGATTATAAGATTTTAATTTCATGGCAAATAACCTTATCAGTTCATAGAATAAACAGGTACATATGAACTTGACAGCACTCACTAAGATACCATTTTTTTCATAGTGAAAAGGGGCGGTGGGAACAAATAGGAACTACAAAAGAGTTAGGTATATGTAGGTCAAAAAACACAACTAATAAACTTATTGACATACTTGTGTGTATGTGTTTACTTATTGTTAATTAGGAACACCTCATACTTATCTATTAATATTGCAGGTGTTTCAAAATCCTTCTTCAATATATATGGAGATATATTTCTACAAGGATATTTTTATTTTCATAACTCACAGTCATACATTCACTGTTTTGTTCATATTAGTGTACAGGCTATAATTATAATTGCAAGAGATATAGATAATGTCAATAGCCCTTGGAAAACCAGTCACTTAAATCTCTATTAAGAAATATTCTATTACAATTTTATAAATTTCAAAATACAGAAATGTCCCTGTAAGCTATGATAGTGTCTCTGTGGAAATCAGTAGTCATAGTGAGAAATTAACCTGTCTCTTGAGAAGCTTCTGAAAAAACCATTCCTCTGAATGAACTTTCTTTGAACTTAAAACATCCCTCCTATAATCTACTCACATCTGAACATTAATATTTTGGTCTCTGAAGAGGATGTAAAATTTTTTATGATTATTATTTTTGCCTCTTTTCAATCAGTTAACAAATATTTGTTCCTTTGCTAATGGCGTGCAAAGCATTTGGTTGGGTGCTTAGGGATTGCAAAGTAGCAAGATGCTGGAGTTCAGCAAAATTATAATTCAGTTGGAATGCCAAGGTGCCGCTAACCTTAGAAGAAAAATAATAGTAAAAAGCAATGGTGCTTCATGACCTACGATTAATTACCCTATCTTTAGTGGAAGTTCAAGTTGCACTGAGTACTGAGGAGGATAAGTTTCTCTTGTTGGAGATATTGGGCAGCACTCTTGGATATAACATAATTTGTAGGGATTTTGAAGACTGGGAAGAATGCTTCACTATGTTAGATGTAAGCCACCAGCTCTGTAGCAGTTGGCATTGACAGGGGACTTATTGAGTGTATGCATTTATCCTCCAGGAAAATGGAAATGTAGTATTTGAATTTCGTAGATCTTACCTGTGGTAATAATAATAACATTAATTAATATTAGTAGTTAATAAAATTAGTAATATCAAGAAAAATAATAAACTACTCTTGGAAGATTTACTATGTGCCGGACACCATAATAAGCAGTGTATATAGGATCTAAATTGAGCCACCCATTATCTAAATATGGGGGGAAGCATAATGACTAAAGCAATAAGGCTAAAAAATAAACTTTGGAGTCAAACAGACTTGTTTTACTCATAACTCTTCCATTTACTGCCTGTGTAACCTTGGTAAAGTTATCCAACCCTTGAAATTTTTGTTTCCTCACTTCTAAAATTGGAATTATTTTGAATACCTACCTCATGGTACTGATTTCTTTTCTTTCCCTTTTCTTTCCTTTTTTTTTTTTTTTCAGACAGAGTCTCACTCAGTCCCCCAGGCTGGAGTGCAGTGGTGCAATCTTGGCTCACATCAGCCTCCACTTCTCAGGTTCAAGCAATTCTCCTGCCTCAGCCTCCTGAGTAGCTGGGACCACAGGTGCACACCACCATGCCTGGCTAATTTTTGTATTTTTATTAGATATGGGATTTCACCATGTTGGCCCGGTTGGTCTTGAACTCCTGACCTCAAGTGATCCACCCACCTTGGCCTCCCAAAATGCTGGAATTACAAGTGTGTAATTCCACTGTGTCCAGCCATGACATTAATAATTTTAAGTAAGATAATTAATGTAAAAGTAATTAATCCAGTGCCAAACCCAGATTACTTAAACTAGCTATTGATATTTTTAATAACTATATGAAGTGAGGATTATTGTTTCCTTAGTATAGATGGGGACACTAGGAGATACTACCCATGTAACTAGTAAGCATAGAGCTGGAATTTGAACTGCAGTGTATCTGACTTTAGAGAGTTTGTTCTCTCAATGATTACATTATTATGTTTTTGTTTTTCTTCGTTCATTTAATAAACAATTTTTGGTACTGATGAAGTGCCATGTCGAGGGCCTTCAGCTAGAAATGCAATGGTGAGAAAATATAAACTCTTCCTGTTCTAAAGGAGACTACAAATGAAAGGTGTAGGCATTGATAGATATTTAATTAAAAACTGAGGGTACTCAGAAGGAAGAAAATATGATTCCCTGAGAAGATAAAATAAACCAAGTTCACTAGGATTGTGAAGTTAAAAAATATTTCCGTGACAAAAGGAAGATCTAAAAGGACTGTGAGATTAAAAAATATTTATCTGAGAAAAGAAGATCTGAAAGATAAGACTAAGAAGATGGCAAGGGTCAGATAATACAGGACCTTGTAGGCAAAAATAAGGATCTTGGGATTTTTCCTAAGGACAATCTAAAGTTATTGAATTTTAAGCAGAAAGTGACCTGATCAGATTTATTACTGGAAAAACCATTGCCTAGTTTGAAGAATAGTGGGAGGCATCTAATATGGATGAAGGCAAAGCAGTTAGTAGGTTAACTAATAATTATAATAATATTAATTTATATTTTTAATACATTATAAATATTACCCAGGAAGTAGATGAGAGTAGCTTGGATAAGGACTGGTTGCAGATGAGATGGTAATAAGAATAGAAATTTAAAATATATTTGGGTGATTGACTTAAATGATTTAATGATTAAGTAATTATGAAAGAATGAGAGGGAATAATAATGACTCCTAGGTTTCTGGTTCATGCATCTGCAGGACGTGTGGTACCTAAAGTGTGAAAGAGTATCAAAGTTTAGAAGGAAGATAATATGCTGAACCTTGGATATGAGGAGTTTGAAATGCTTTTGGCATCCAGGTAAGTTGAGTGGGCAGTTAGATGTGTAGTCCAGAGAAGAGACTTCAGCTGGAGCCACAAAGATGGAAGTCACCAGCATCTAGATGGTATTTAAGGGCATGGGTCTGATTGCTTAGAGAGAGAGAATCAGAGAGAAGAGAAGACATCCAGCCATGAAAAATTGCACCATTAAATAACCACATCTAGGAGAATGGACATAAGCAAGAGATTGAAAAGAGAACAAAGATACAGTTGGGAAACAAAGAGTGGGTTATGTCACAGAAACCCAGAAAAGAGAAGGATGATATCAGGGACACTAGACATTATGGACTGGTCAATATTGTCAGGTGCTGTGGAAACTTTAATAAGACAAGAAGAGAATAATATTCATAAATTTTTTGGCATGAAGGTCAGTGGTGTGGTGACATCAGTGGAAATTTTCACTGTAGACAAGAGTGAAAGCCATTTTGGAATACATTGAGGAGTGACTGGAGCTGAAGAAACAGAGATAGCAATTATGAACAATTATTTCTTAAAGTTAGATGTAAAGAAGAGTGTGGAGATAAGCTGGAGGCAACTTTGGAGTTTAAGGATGACTTTGTGTAATTTTATGTTACAGAGATGGATCCAGGCAATAGGAACTGGCACACAAATAGGAATTAAAGGCAATAATTAATTGCATAAGGATCATCAGAATGCAAAAGTGAAGAGGTCCCAAAGCAGATTATTAAAGGACTATGCTTAGAAGGGAGAAACCATCTCTTCTAACCCAAGAGGGAAAAATATGTTATATGCTGGCATAAATAGGTTTGTAAGTTTTGTGATTTGTAGGAGCAATTTAAGAAAGTTCCTGTTGGATTTCAATTTTCTCTGTTCACTGTTGTCTCCCTGAAAATCAACTTGTCTGCCTTTTAGGATTTAGAATAAAGTTATTATTTATTTATTTATTTATTTATTTATTTATTTATTTATTTGTCTTTTGTTACCATATATGCCTATAAACAACTGAAAGTACTTTCTGTGGTATTTAAACTATTTTAATGATTGAACAATTTACTTATACAAAATTAGCCTGAAGCCTTAGGGTAAAGCTTATATACGAAAATCAATAATAAAGGATAGATCTAAGTGGTTTAAAGGAAAGAATCAATAGGTTGTAAAAGAGCTTTTGAAAGTGGAATTTGTACACTGAAAAAGAGAAGTTTGCTTTTAGCAAAATAACCCATTATTTTCTTAATTTCTTAAAGAGTAGATTTTTAATTTTTTTTACATCTACATGTGTATAAATGCATACATATTTAAATGTTTTAAAATCATATAATTTTGCGAACCTTTTTTATCTTAAAAATTTTCTTTTTTTTTTATTATACTTTAAGTTTCAGGGTACATGTGCACAACATGCAGGTTTGTTACATACGTATACATGTGCCATGTTGGTGTGCTGCACCCATTAACTCGTCATTTAACATTAGGTACATTAGTTCTCGTGCCGTGGTTTCCAGCTCCATCAGGTCCTTTAAGGACTTCTCTGCATTGGTTATTCTATTTGGCCATTCATCTAATTTTTTTTCAAGGTTTTTAGCTTCTTTGCCATGGGTTTGAACTTCCTCCTTTAGCTTGGAGTAGTTTGATTATCTGAAGCCTTCTTCTCTCGATTCGCCAAAGTCATTCTCTGTCTAGCTTTGTTCCATTGCTGGTGACGAGCTGCATTCCTTTGGAGGAGGAGAGGCGCTCTGCTTTTTAGAGTTTCCAGTTTTTCTGCTCTGTTTTTTCCCCATCTTTGTGGTTTTATTTACCTTTGGTCTTTGATGATGGTGACGTACAGATGGGGTTTTGGTGCGGATGTTCTTTCTGTTTGTAGTTTTCCTTCTAACAGTCAGGACCCTCAGCTGCAGGTCTGTTGGAGTTTGCTGGAGGTCCCCTCCAGACCCTGTTTGCCTGGGTATCAGCAGTGGAGGCTGCAGAACAGCAGATATTGGTGAACAGCAAATGTTACTGCCGGATTGTTCCTCTGAAAGTTTTGTCTCAGAGGAGTACCCAGCCGTGTGAGGTGTTGGTCTGCCCGTACTGGGGGGTGCCTCCCAGTTAGGCTACTTGGGGGTCAGGGACCCACTTGAGGAGGCAGTCTGTCCATTCTCAGATCTCCAGCTGCATGCTGGGAGAACCACTACTCTCTTCAAAGCTGTCAGACAGGGACATTTAAGTCTGCAGAGTTTTCTGCTGCCTTTTGTTTGGCTATGCCCTGCCCCCAGAGGTGGAGTCTCCTGAGGCAGGCAGGCCTCCTTGAGCTGCAGTGGGCTCCACCCAGTTCGAGCTTCCTGGCCGCTTTGTTTACCTACTCAAGCCTCAGCAATGGTGGGTGCCCCTCCCCCAGCCTCGCTGTCACCTTGCAGTTTGATCTCAGACTGCTGTGCTAGCAGTGAGCGAGGCTCCATGGGCATAGGACCCTCTGAGCGATGCACGGCATATAATCTCCCGGTGTGCCATTTGCTAAGACCATTGGAAAAGCACAGTATTAAGGTGGGAGTGACCCAATTTTCCAGGTACTGTCTGTCACCCCTGTCTTTACTAGGAAAGGGAATTCCCTGACCCCTTGTGCTTCCTGGGTGAGATGATGCCTCGCCCTGCTTTGGCTTATGCTTGGTCCGCTGCACCTACTGTCCTGCACCCACTGTTCGACACTTCCCAGTGAGATGTACCCAGTACCTCAGCTGGAAATGCAGAAATCACCCATCTTCTGCATTGCTCATGCTGGGAGCTGTAGACTTGAGCTGTTCCTATTCAGCCATCTTGGCTGCACCCCAAAAATTTTCTAAAATATGCCCTCTCACTTTATTTTCCTACCTCTACATTATTTACCCCAATGACCATGTCATAAACATAAGCATATGTATTCTTCTGTATTTTCTTTATTTTCCAAAGTTATAAGAAAAAATGCATATATTAATATACCTAGTGGGTTTTTAAAATAAATTATTATTTTTCAGCAATGGGTCATAGTATACACTTTTTTGTGAATTTAGATTTTCTTTTTTTGCACTCAACTATAGCTTATGGAAATCTTTCCAAGTCAACTGGTAAAGTTCTAATTTAGTCTTTTTAATATTTTAGATTGAGGTTTGTATTACAAATTATTCAGCCATTCCTATACTGGTGCTAATTTACATTTTTAGTAAAGTTTTTTTATTTTTGCTTCTGTAATCAATACTGCTAGACTAATCTTTTTATAAAATCTTTGTACTAGTGTCATGTTACATATTTATATGTGTGTATGTGCATGTGCATATCATATGGTGGATAAATTCTTCTCAGAAAAGCAATTTCCAAAGTGTCTAGGTATTTTTTGTTTTAATATAGTAGACTTAGGTTGTATACAAACATGGTTGTAACAGTTAACATTTTTACCAGCAAGGCATAAGAGTGCTTTTACCCTTGCATCTCTACTAAACCAAAATGCAAGTTTTCAAAAGATATTGAGAAAAGTAGTCATCCATAAAGTTGATTATTTAATTTTGTTTTTTTTTTTTTTGAGAGGGAGTTTCACTCTTGTTGACCAGGCTGCAGTGCAATGGCACAATCTTGGCTCACTGCAACCTCTGCCTCCCGGGTTCAAGTGATTCTCCTGCCTCAGCCTCCCAAGTAGCTGGGATTATAGGTGTGTGGCACCATGCCTGGCTAATTTGGTATTTTTAGTAGAGATGGGGTTTCACCATGTTGGTCAGGCTGGTCTTGAACTCCTGGCCTCAGGTGATATGCCCACCTTGGCCTCCTAAAGTGCTGGGATTACAGGCATGAGTCACTGTGCCCCACCTTAAAATATTTTAAAGAGTAGAGATTGGTAGATTTGTGAAAATGATTTTTCCTTTTTGGTATAAAGCTAAGAGATCCATGTGTACCATCACTCAAGGAGAGTGCTGAGGATGTCCCTCTCTACCTAAAACCATTGCCTAGTTTGAAGAATAGTGGGGCAGTGATGACAACAGAAGTATTAGGAGTAGGATTTCCTAGTAAACCCTACTAAAAGGTTTAAAGATAAAATATGGGATACCCAAGCTGAATTAGAATGGCTGAATAATGAATGAATAGTCTTTTAGTAAGAATATATCCAAAATGTTTCAAAGCACATACTTATATTAAAAATGATATCTGACACTATAACTTATTCCTTATATTAAATCATATTTCTGTACACATTAAAAACTCCCCTTTATCCCCTCCTCCACCCCACACCCTTCCCAATTTCTTGACATCCATGAGATCAGATTTGTAGCTCCCACATATGAGTGAGAATGTATGATATTTGTCTTCCTGTGCCTGGCTTATTTCACTTAACATGATTGCCTCAAGTTGCATCCATATTGAGGGGACTATAATTAACATTAATATTTTGTATATTTCAAAATACCTAGAAAAGAATATTTAAAATAGTTCCTATTCAAATAAATTATAAATGTTCAAGGGGATGGATGGCCTAAATATCCTGATTTGATCATTATGCATTTATACATTGTATGCATGTGTCAAAATATCATATGTACCCCATTAATATGTACAAATACTATGTATCAATTAAAAAATACAATTTAAGAGAAAAAATAACATAATGCGTAGGTATAAGCATATTTAAAATAGTTTAAACTTGGAGACTCTCTAAATGCCTATCAATAAGAAAATAGATAAATTGTGATGCATTCATACTATAGAATACAACACTGCAGTTAAGGGTAATGAGTGTAATCTTCATATACTGACATGAAAACATATCCTTGAATAGAAAAAGGGTCTAGAAGAATACTATTAATAGTGACTGCTTTTTGAGGGAGTGACTTTCTTTTTTAACTCATATACTTCAGTATATTACTATAGTTTCATCAAAATAAGCATGTATGGCCAGGCGTGGTGGCTCACGCCTGTAATCCCAGCACTTTAGGAGGCCACAGTGGGTGGATCACGAGGTCAGGAGATTGAGACCATCCTGGTTAACACGGTGAAACCCTGTCTCTACTAAAAATACAAAAAAATTAGCTGGGTGTGGTGGTGGGCACCTGTAGTCCCAGCTACTCGGGAGGTTGAAGCAGGAGAATGGCGTGAACCCGGGAGGCAGAACTTGCAGTGAACCAAGATCGCACCACTGCTCTCCAGCCTGGGCAACAGAGTGAGACTCCGTCTCAAAAAAAAAAAAAAAAAAGCATGTATTACTTGATTTTTATATATTTATTTTGAATTTTTGCATAATTAGTATATAGAAAACATAATAAATAAAAACCAAATTTAGAATTTAAAAAACATCTGTTATTTATCTAAAGTTCAAATTTAACTGAAAGTCCTATACTTTAAAGTGCTAAATCTGACAACCCTAACCAGGAGAGTGTGATATCTACACTCTTAGTTATGGCAATACAATTGACTAATCTTTCACACATGCCTTGGAAATCTAGATGAGCTAGTCACCTGCTTAGGGTGGGATTAGCCTTACATTGGTCATTTGCCTGAACAGAGAATAGGTGTTTTCTCCCATTGACCAGATGTAGAACATGGGCAAAGGAAAGCAGTGCAGGGTGTGTGTCCTGCTCTGGTGCACTCCTAGAGAGACACTCCTCTGCTGAGTCCAGTTCACACCTCTACGGGCATGTCTGAACTCAGCAGAGGAACCAGAAGCAGAACACCAATTCCTAGAACCTGAAGAAGGAATAGGCAAACCTCAAAGTAGAGTGCATTTGTGTGAGTCAAGGAAACTTCAGGTAAGAGAGTAATAGTCAGATTTCCAAAGAACCCACAAAAATAGCAAGGAGTGAGAAAGTCACCATTTTTTTTTTTAAACCAAACAGACCAAAGAGTGTGAGGCTTCCCTATGACAGTAAGTAAGGTGCTTCATGTCTTACTTCACTTCTATTTTGCTTTGATTTGGACAGGGGCAAAAACTTTGTCTTCTAAATGGTATTAATTCCAAAAACTTTCAATATAAATTATTGAGGGTAGTTTAATTGATGTTAAGAAGAAGGAAGACAAAATGATAAAATCCTCAGGGTGCTGGGGTAAGAGCTACAGCTATTAATGTGTCCTATTCTGAATCCCAAGAATGCTAAATGTAATTTATCCTTTAAAATTTTCATGATGGGTCTTTCCAAATTGTAGGTCCTTAAAATTGGTTCTTTCAATTCCCAACGTAAGGCCAAGTACTTTCTGAATGGTAGGTTAAACATATTTAATAATTGAATGGTGTCTGCTGGTGACCCTTGAAGGATGAGAAATAATAGAAAATCCAGGTGAATGGAACAGACAATAAGAACCCTGGGAAATCAGAAGCAGAGAGATTGGTTTTAGGACAGCTGAAGAAAGTCTAATGGAAAGAGTGGGGGGCCATGTGAGTTTTGCAGGAAAAATAGGCTTTAGGGAATTTTGCATGCAGAATGCTTTTCAGGCACATGTAGAATAGGCAAATGGAGGAGGTGTGAATACATGGGTTGTACTTAGTAATTAAAGAGCAGTTGTCTTCGGATGAAGCACAAAGGACTGTATGGATGACTACTGAGAAACTTAAGAAACACATTAAAATAGGTTGTAGTCATAAAAATTTGAAATTTCTGCTATAACTTTTAAAGGTATTTGAGAAAAGAGGTGACTTACACAAAAATGATTTATTTATTTATTTTAAAGTAAGTCCCAATAAATTCTGAACTGGGAGAAGAGAAAGAGCAAGAGGTTAGAGGCAACTAGAGGCTGGAGCTGGAGTAATGGCCACATACAGTGTTATTATTTCAAGAGCTCTGGAAGAAGTAGGTAAGAATTTGAATAGAACAGTGAAGTGAAACAGAAGAAATGCACATGAAAGGCACTGCAAAGAAGAGACTAATATGATGGCAGAAAGAAGTAGAAATAAAAATTGGCAGGATATATTGGAGCTGGGGAACATGATGGTCTCATTTTAAGAAATAAAATCTGGAAAGAGAAGAGATTTAAAGGTCTACATGGTGTACTTTATTAAATAAAAAAATAAATTGTATAGACTTAAAAGATCCTCACTCACTAGATACAAAAACATTTTGCAAATAAATTTTGTTTTATATCTATGAAAACTGTAAATGCCTTTCCAAATTTATTTTTTAAATAAAAAACTGTTTCTTTTCAAAAGTGAAATACAGCTGTCTGTTTTTTTGTTCTTATGTAATAATTCTGCTGTTTTTAGTTATCAGTCAGCAGGCAAGCAAGACCCTCAGTATATGTGTTTTCTTTATTTGGTTAGGTTTTGTTGAAATAATTTTTGTATTAAGTCTTATACTAGAATATGAATGTAAATTCTTTGAGAGATCAATTAGCAGTGAATTAAACATGACAGAAGATTTATTTCTCCTCTGCTTAAAAATCTAAGCTGGTATATAATCAGGTTTGAAAACGTTGCTTATTCATCATTAGCATAAATTTCATCCTTGGATTCAAGGTGATTGTTCTGCTTGTTGCTATTTCTCCGCTTAGGAGGAAAAAAGAATACGTAGAAGGCAAGTAGCCTTCCTCTTTTAAGAATGTGACCTGAAAGTTGCTCATATCCATTGGCTAAAACTTAGTCATATAGTTTGGAAAATGTTATGTCTAGGTGGGCATTGCAACCAAAATTGGAAGTAAGAGAAATTTGTTTCTAAAACAAAGAAGGATAGCCTTGTGTTAGAAAACTCATATCTGCTTATATTTCTTAAGAAAATTTTTGTTTTACTTTTGTATTTCTGTAAGAGCTGGGGTCTCACTATATTGCCCAGGCTGTTGTCAAACTCTTGCCTTCAAGCAATCCTCCTGCCTCAGCCTTCCAAGTAGCTGGTATTACAGGCATGAACCACCGTACCAGGCCAAGTCTGCTTATATTTTATGTATTGCATTCTGTCCTATTAATGTATATTCATTATCTGTCTTTTTCTTTTCATTCTTTATGCTTTTTAAATTATAGATATTCTTATGAAATTTTAATTTATTATGTATAGCAGAAAGATGCCAAGACACTCAAGGACAATATCCTTTTTGGTAATTATTTGGATTGAAAGTAGTATGAAACCATATCACTTGTCCAAATAAGAGTCTTTAGATTTACTCAAAATGATAATTTTCTATTTGATAGCCTAGATATATTAATTACAAGAGATAATTTCTGCTAGTCTGTAGTCTCCCTTACCTGAAGTGTTTTTTACATGATTAAACATGCATGGGAGGGTTTATTTATTTATTTATTTTTGACTAAAGGGGATTCTTTTGGGGTTGATGTTCTTGGGAAGAGAAAAAAAGCTATGAGGATGATAGAAATGAGGAGAATGCACACACTTGCTCCATAAACTGACCTTGAGCCATTTGAAAAGTGTTTCTAAATGAAAAGATGAATGAGCTGTGTATATGGACAACAAACGTGTTTGACCCTGGGCACGAAGCACTGCTGCTGAGAGACCCAGGGGTTAATGGTGACATGAGTTCTAGATATTCATTTTTCATCCATTCCTTAACCCCGACACAGACAGTAATATGTATTTGTGGTCCCAAGGACTAACAGAGGAAGGAAGAAGGGGTCACTGTGCCTGAAGATCATGGAGTATGGGGAAAGTAAAGAGTAGTGTGTTAAAGTTGAAGAAAGAAAAGTGTATTTATTGTGTTCCTACACGGGAGTCCCAGAAACACCTGGGTGATCGTGATGGTGGTAAATCTGGTGGAAGGCCTCATTAATGGATAGGTGTAGACTTGGAGCAGGGGACCATAATGGATTATTTCCAATGTAACTTAATATGCACTTAGAGATAAAGTTTAGGACAGTACTTCTGAAACTTTAATGTACATATGAATCACCAGGAGACCTTGTTAAAAGGCAGATTCTGATTTAGTATCTGGGGTGGGGCTGAGATTGTGCCTTTCTAATAAATTCTCCAGTGATGCTGTGCTGCTGTTCCACAAACAACACTTCCAGTAGCAAGGGATTAGTAATACTGAATTAATCAAGGTCTCATCCTCACCATCTGCTAATTCTTATTGCTTTCTTTCCTACAGTCAGAAAAGCCTGAATTTCAAAACTGACTATGCTACTTACAAGTGTCATTGAGTAAGTTATTTAACTTCCCTGAGGCTTAGTTTCACTACTCAAGTAGATTTTTATTAGCATTGTAGTATTTGCTATTTCTATCCAGCAGATATTTCGATTTTCTTCCTGTGCACCTGGTTGGATTGCATGATTAAGCCCGTTTGGAGTTAGGTGAGGCTACATATATGCTTTGGTTATTAGTATGTAGGCAAAAATTTTAATATATCACTTGTGTGGTTTGTTACCTTCTCTTTTTGTCTGCTATGGTCATTGGTAATGTTCTAGTAAATGTTTTATCATGGGAACCACTAGAGCAAAGCCCTTAGCAAACCCTTGGTGGACATGTAACATGCAAATAAATTTTTATTGCTTTAAGCCATTGAGATCATGGAGTGTGTATTATTTCAGTGCAACATGGCATACTCTGACTGATAGAAGCATTAAATGGAAAAAGTCACATACATTGGTTGTGACACAGATATTCTTTTCCCATTGTTTTCTGGTTCCAACCTCTTATAATCTAGCTTTTTGTCATCTCTCTGTGTATATATAATAAGAGTAACAAGATAATTTAGAAATTGGCTAAAAGCTACATTTATGTTTTTTAGAAAATCCTTTTTCATTCTTATAAAGTAATAGTAATTCAAAAATGCAGAACTTGCAGATAAATAAGGCCTCTTTTTCTCCATGATCATTTCAAGTCAGCTAGACTATTCCAATGAATTCTAATCTGTTGGGTGATATGTAACAGTAACTGATTGGGAAACACAACAACTGATGAAGCAGACCCATGAAATGGACACTTAGTCAGAGGGATGGCTGTTTTCTATTTGTAATATTGCATTTTTATTTCTGCATTTTTTTGTTTGCAAAAAGAATGTCATTTTTATTATTTCTCTGGAAACCAATTTGAGTTTGGCATGAATGTAGCAAATGCTCTTCTATTCTTGAGCTGTTAGTTCTTTTAATATTTCCTCTACCCTAAGAAGAAAAGTGCTAAGCAGCATTTCTTTGACCTTTTTGCTGGGTTATAATTTAAATGTCTGGTATTTCTTTTTCTGCTCACCTTTCATCCTGCTCTATAATCCATGTGACAGAACAAGAATCACTAGCGAATCAAAATAGAGACAATTTACAAGTAATGTTTAAACCAATCTGCCTTTGAACTTTCCTTGTAATTATTCTCTGTCATTTCTCCTTTTTTTTTTCTAATTTATATACTAACTCTCTCTCTAAGGGAAGTTTTTTCTTTATCTCTCATTGTACTTATGTTATTTTAAAAATATATCCCTTAACTCTTGAAAATATTAATATATAAGATTTCTCTTTTCATGATTCCACTTAACATATGTAATATCTTGAAATTCAAGCACAATGCCCAATAGCCGTTTATTCATTCATTCATGCATTCAACAAATATTCATTGTAGCATTCTATTTAGTTATGAGTACATAGCATTGAAAAAAATTGTAGCTCATGAGGGATGAGCTTCATCCTTCGTGAAGCATATATTCTAGTAGATAGAGCCAGGTAACAGACAACAAAAGAAGTGTGCAAGAAAGTAATGTTATAGGAGAAAAACGAATCAGAAGAAGAAGGCACAGAGTGTCCTCAAGTATGCTGCTACTTTAAATAAGATATATTGGGAAGGCCTTGTCCATAAAGTAGTATTTAAGCAGAAGCCTGACAGAGGTAGAGGCAGAATTATGAGATATCGGTGGAAGAACTTTCAGACAAGAGGAAATAGCAAGTATAAATGGAAACATTGTCACTAGACTCAGGTTGATGTAGGATTTGCCAACTTCCCTTTTGACTTTGAAGGTTGCTCTGGGAATCAATAATGAGTGACAGATGGAAGAGGAGAGAGGGTAGCTGCATGGAAAGTTTTATGAATTAGTCTTGGGTGTGGAGTGCCTCACTTTTTCTTCATTCCATTGACCAGGAATTACTTAGATGACCACATCTAAATGCATGGGAGGTTAGGAAATAAACTATAGCCTGGTATTCAGGAGGAAAAGAATAGGGAATTGAGAAATAAATGAGTAGTTTCTGACTTAGCATATACAATACTGTACTGAATTTTTTATATTATTTATAATTTGCTATCTCTGAGTATCAAAATACTGAACACATCCAATGAATGAAATTCTTAGAATAATTATAGGACCATCCATTAAGACATCATGTTATTATAATAAACAAAGAATACTTTGTTCTAGTGAGCAGTATATTGAGAGAGTATGATTCCTTTGGATTGCAAATGACCCACTGCGGCAGCCAAGTCTCATAATACTTGGGATGCCTTTCACATAACTCTGCTTTGACTGTACCTTTGTGGTTAAAGGAGGCCTCCTTGAGATATTCCTTTGGGTCCCATTAGTGGAAAGCAGGGCATCTGTATTAGTCTGTTTTCACATCACTGTAAAGAATATTACCTGAGACTGTGTAATTATAAAGGAAAGAGGTTTAATTGACTCAAAGTCCCGCAGGCATAATAGAAGCATGGCTAGGGAGACCTCAGGAAACTTACAATCATGGCAGAAGGGGAAGCAGCCTCCTTCTTCACAAGGCAGCAGGAAACAGCATGAATGTGAGCACAGAAAAAAACTGCCACTTTTAAAACTACAGATCTCGTGAGACTCACTCACTATCATGAAAATAGCATGGAAGAAACCTCTCCCAAATCCTATCACTTTCCTCTCTCTACCCATTGGGATTACAAGTCCCTCCCTCCACATGTGAAGATTACAATTTGTGATGAGATTTGGATGGGGACACAGAGCCAAACAATATCAGCATCCAAGTTTACTGTTCCAACAAGACCACTCTTTACTTGAAATGAGTAATTTTTCAAAATAAATAAAGCTGCTTTTAGGGAAAATGGATAATGAAGAATGCAAAATGATAGATCTTCACTGTTTTATACATACATATGTGTTTGTTTACATATATATAACATAAAATGTACTAAATAATATATTGTACATAGCAAGCACTATGTAATATATAAGATGTGATCTGTGTGTATATATACATATACCTATGTAAATATGTATACATATACAGTTTGAGCATCTCAAATCTCAAATCTGAAATTGTTCAAAATCTGAAACTTTTACTGAGCACCAACGTGATGCTCAAAATAAATGCTCATAGAAGCATTTCAGATTTCAGATTTTGGGATTTGGGATGCTCAACCAGTAAATAAGGCAAATATTACAAAATCTGAAAAAATCTGAAATCCAAAACACTCTGGCCCTAAGCATTTTGGATAAGGATACTCAACCTGCATATATGTCTGCCATATTTGATTGGCATAATGGAAAAGAAGAACAATAACTCTCCTTTAAGTTAGGCAGAGTTCATTTAGCATATTAAAACACTTGTTTTCTGTCTAATCATAATTGGCTAAAAACCAAAGAAAAAGATCACATGTCATGATTGTATTTATTTTCATTTGCTATGTGATTTGGTAGTTACGGTATAAAAACCTTGGAGATTTTATTAAATAGGTCAGGTCCACATTCAAATAAGCAGATTTCTATTATATGTTAATCTGCTGAGCATATTGCTGTTCATATTTGCTTCACTACTTCTTAAATGAATAGAAGAGTTAAGGGGTAGATGGGGATTAAGGGGTAGATGAAGCTTCTGAGAACAGAGTGCCTGGGTTTGAGTCCTGGCTCCACTATTTACTAGCTGGTTGCTCTTGTGTAAAATACTAACCTCGGCCTCAGTTTCCTTATCTGTGAAATGGGGATGAAAACAGTATCCCTCTCATAGGACTATTGTGAGGATTAAGTGAGTTAATATATGCAGAGTACTTGGAACAGCATCTAGTACATAGAAAGCACGATGTAAGTGTTAGCTGTTTCTGTTAATTATTTATTTTTTCAAACTCTGGAATAAATCATAAGCCCTTGAAGACAAAGATCATGTCTTAAAAATTATATTTAGCCCTTAACACAGTGTCCTACAAGGTACCTAACACATGTTTTTGAATGAATAAAGTAATGAGCAAACAGTTACACATTCTAGCATTCATATTGTATGTTTAATGTAGCCCATTCCTTACTTAACTCAAACTACCTTTGTTACTTTGTGACTAAACTGTTATTTTTCAATAATAAAGATAAAATGCGCTGGGGTAGGTGGCTCATGCCTGTAATCCCAGCACTTTGGGAGGCTGAGGTGGGCAGATCACTTGAGGTCAGGAGGTCAAGACTAGCCTGGCCAGCATGGCAAAACCCTGTCTGTACTGAAAATACAAAAATTAGCCAGGCATAGTGGTGGGCACCTGTAATTCCAGCTACTCAGGAGGCTGAGGCAGGAGAATTGCTTGAACCTGGGAGGCGGAGGTTGTGATGAGCTGAGATCATGTCATTGCACTGCAGCCTGGGCGACAGAGTGAGATTCCATTTCAAAAAGGAAAAAAATAAAAAGATAAAATGATATATTTTTTAATAAAACTACGTAGCTGTTAATGATTTGTTTCAATTGTGTGTGCCCCGCATTGTCAGTGGGAGTACAGTTGAACCAATCTTGATGGGAAAAAAAATGACATTATTCTATACAATTGACTACTCACATATTTTCCCAGAAATTCTACACCTAGTTAAGGATCTAAGATAACTTCTTGCACCTATAAACAGAAGACATACAAAAGCATTCATAATAAAACTGTTCATAAAAACAAATTCCAGGAACCATCTAAATGTTGAGAAGAACACGGATAAACAAGCTGTGGTAATACAGTCATCTCTATTTGTTGTTTGAGATCCGTTCCAGACCTCCCTTGGATACTGAAATCTGCAGTTGCTCAAGTCCCTGCTACCAAATGGTGTAGTATTTGCATATAACCTATGCACATCCTCCTGTAAACTTTAACTTATCTCGAGATTACTTATAATACCTCACACAATGTAAATGCTATGTAAATAGTTGATATGCTGTATTGTTTAGAGAATAATAACAATAAAAATGTCTGTCAGGTTCAGTACAGACATAATTTTTTGAAAAGTATTTTCCACCTGTGTTTGGTTGAATCCACAGTTGAGGAACCCACTGATACAGAGGGCTGAGTGTATATAGAATAAAATAGAAAAGTATAGTAGATTGTAGCAGTAAAAATCCCAACTTTTATTTATCCCTTCCTTAATCCATGTGTTTAGATAGCACCTTTGCTTACTGACTCTGGGCCTTACCACATGCTTTGGCCAATGGGACAACAGCAAACGTGTTTCAAGAAGAAACTTAAAAAATGCTTGTTTATTGGAGCTTGTGGCTCATGGAAACTCTGTGACTGCCACTATTTGTACAAGCCCATGCCAACTGGCTGAAAACATGTTTTTCCAGTTAACGTTATAACCTGAGCTGACAGCCATCACTTACCGACAGCCAGCACGTATCGCCAAACATGTATGGAATGCCATCCTTGAGTGTCCAAGTTCCACATAAGTCTGTGAGGTGATTCTAGCTGTACATGTGTGCATAGGGAAACCAGCATAATAAGTATTGTCCATTTAAGCCTAACCTAAGTTGTTGACCCACAGAATTGTGAGCTTATCCTTGAACGCTCTTTTAAGCCACTGAGTTTTGATATGGTTTATTATGCAGCAAAAACCAACTCTTGTGAGAGTAAAGGGAAATGACCAACAGTTACATACAACAGAATTAAATTATAATAACATGCTGTTAATTTTTTTTTTTTTTTTTGAGATGGAGTCTTGCTCCGTCACCCGGGCTGGACTGGAATGCAATGGCTTAATCTGGGCTCAGTGCAACCTCTGCCTCCTGGGTTCAAGTGATTCTCCTGCCTCAGCCTCCTGAGTAGCTGGGATTACAGGCATGCACCACCAAGCCCAGCTAATTTTTTGTATTTTTAGTAGAGATGGGGTTTTACCATGTTAGTCAGGCTGGTTTCGAACTCCTAACCTTGTGATCCACCTGCCTTGGCCTCCCAAGTGCTGGGATTACGGGTGTAAGCCACTGCGCCCAGCCAGTACTGTTAATTTTTTAAAAAGCAAGTAGCAGAGGTCTACCTGAAGTTTGCGAACCTATTAAGAAGTAAATATAAATAAACATTGCCAAAATAAAGATAATGCTTAAGCATTTATATATTATGTATGTTAGTAATTAAGCAAAAATTAACCACAATTTCAGAATATAAAGATGACAATGTTTAATATTTTAATGTTCTTAACTAGCATATTTCTATACATAAAGGTAACAATTGAATAGTAAAATGAATTAAAATGTACATATTTTTATACCTTAACATGCTATTAAATTCTCCAAAAATATAATTGAAGACTGCTACTAATTCATCATATCAAATAATGTATATATTTAATCAGTCTCTCATTCTTGGCATTTGGGTTATTTATAACTTTTTATTATTAACAAATGCAGTAAACAGCTTGGTATATAATTTTATACATTTTGAGACACAATCCCCATAGAATAACTCCTTAAAAGTAGTTTTAATAAAAATATTATAAATATACTCAAAAGTTATTAATACATTTTTATTAATTGCATTTTGGAAAGGGCAAAAATTTATATTCCAGCAGAAATGTGTGAGGTTACTTTCATTGTTTAACTCATGCAAGCATTTGGTATTATTCTATTGATAAACTGACAAATTGATAGGCAAAAATAACATCTCATTATTTTTAATTAAGTTACTAGATGAACGTACAATCTTATTCATTAGTCATTTGTATTTTCACATATCTGAATTATCTTTTCATGTACTTTACTCTGAATACTTTCTTTTGACAGTTTATAATACAGTTGATTGGGTTCCACCTTTCTTAATTACAATCACATTCTAGTACCTGCTATAGAGATTATACCCTCATCACCTTGATTGTACTTCAGTGTTTCTGTAGTTTTCAGTCACACATTTAAAACCATACTTTTCTCATGATTAACCTCTTATTTTATGAGTATCTTATTCATATATTTGTACAGTGAGTTTTATTCCTTTGAAATACAAGACCAAGCTGAGATGGGTCATTTTGAGTTGGTTCTTAAAACTATATAAGGCATAATTATTTCCATAATTAAAGAGCACCTCAGTAGTTCTTAAAGAAATTAGAAGAAAAAGTTATAAAAAAATTTATATCACTTTGTTTCTACATAGACTCTACCATTTGGTTTAAGAATTTGCCAATTGTGGAATGAAATTAGTGTGATCACAGAAGATAACACTATTTGAAAACTTCAAGTGAACGAAATGTGGTTTCAAGATGATAGATTAATAACAAAATTAAAACAAATGGTATCTTGGTAAACTTCCTTTTGGTAGCCAAACTTGGATACAAATGGTCTTTCATTTTGTAAGTTAAAGAAAATGATAAATGTGAAATGCCCACTAGTTTAATTCAAAGATCTATTGGGTCACTCATTCTGTTTTGTTTTTCAATGACTAAATAAAGAGGAATCAAAACTATATTTAGGAAAACATAAAAGACGGATTAAAGTGAAACTAATAAAAATGGAAATAACACCAAAAGGTGAAAATTCAAGGAAATTATATTATTAGGCTCCTGACTGTAAAGACATAGAGTATAATGAAGCTAATTCTTTCCAAGTGGCAATAATTTCCCACTGAGTTTATTTTGAAGTCTAACTTAAAAAAAAATCACATTTGCTTTTTCTTCTGAGTTAAGACTTTTTGGATGTATTCATATTTTTCTCTGTTAACACTGTAAAGGTACAGTGAGCACACAGGATGAGTTATATGTAGAAGTGTTCAGGTTTGAAGCCTAAAGCTTTTGGCTACAGCAAGTCATTCATTAGGTTGGGATGCCATAATAAACACCCTTGAAACAGCACATTTTTCATTATATATATATATATATTTCATTATATATATATTTATTTTTATTTTTCTCCATATATATATATATATTTCCTTACAAAACTGAGTTTAGACCTGTAGGCAATTGAGAGTGCATGAAAACAAAAGTATTTTTGTTTTTAGAAAGGCCATCAAATTAGTGCTAGAAGACACCCCTCCCTTTAGGCATACGTGTTCCAAGACTTTATCCCTAAAGGGTTTATTTAGGACAATATTTTGACTTCCTAGACTACCATTATACCATTATTCCCATAGTACTGATAGGTGGAAATAGTATTAAAATGGATGTAGTTAATCAGGAAATAGGCTCTACATATTACAATAGTTCTTAAAGATATTAAAGATAATAACTTGACATGTGAAAAATTGTTATAAGAGCACTGCAACAGTAGCATAATTAAATACAATTTAGATTTGTCCTGAATCTGCCTATCAAAACTATTTGTTTGAAAATCAAGTCCTTTATATCTCTCTGAATATGCAGCAAGTTCTTTTCAATCAGTAATACAATAGATGAATACTGTACTACTCACAGAAACCTTTAGCATTCATTAGGATTTCATTATGGAGTTAAGGAGGAAATAGAGAAAAGGAATTGCCTTCTGTCAAAAGAATTTACATGTAGTTTGCTTCAGGAGACTGATTGCTACAGAGAGAAGGGGAAGATAATGTGATTTGTTAATGATAACCAAACAGTATTGCGGACAACCTCATCATTTGTAGCTTTTATTAGATTGTCATTATTCAATGCTAAGAATACTTTGCATTTCCATTGTTACTCACACTTTCAGAGAGTCTGACATGCTTCATTCCTACGGCCCTTCTGCCTTTCAGTTGAAATAACCACTTGGAAATAAGTAGCTGTAATTAAGGTAAAGGGTGACAAATAAATATTTGCTTAAACACATACGCATATACAGAAGTTGTTCCTCTGAAAATCTGTAATGCTCTGGGACACCTGCTGGGTAATTGTTGGTTTGATCTGGGAGGTGAGTGCAGGAATCGTCATCAGTCTTTGTTTTCCACTCTGAAAGATTTACAATTTGCATGTTATTGTTTTTGTTGGCAAAGGCATACTCATAAATCTATGAAGATCATTTAAGAGGCAAATTGAGATGGCTCAAGAGAAATGTTTTGTAAAATATAATTTGTAACTTTTTTTTTTTTTGTAGTTTGTTTAGAGTTCAAGCCTAGAACAGTAGATTCCCAAAGCTACAGGGTCTTAAGAACTATCTGGAGATTGGAAAAGATCACTACAAATCGTAGTGACAGAGACAGGAGACAGCCAAGGGTCTCCACGGAAACCCTGCCTTCAAGTCTAAAACAGCCTGAAGGCTGAAAAACTGGACTGCTGGTCCTGGATGAAGCCCGCCCTTTCCTGACTGATTCTCCCTGAGCAATGCCCACCTGCGCACTGGGAGGACAGGGTGGAGCTTCGGGAAGTTTGCGCTGGTTCGCAGTGGGGAGGAGCCTGGCCTCTTCAGTTCCTGGGTGGTGACCTGGAATTCAATCTGTGAGGCAGGAAACCTGCTAGCGGGACTCTCTCTTGCTTTGCTGAGAGTTATTTTTCCATTATCCTTTTCACCCAGTAAATTCCATTTTCCTCACCCTTCTTTGTGTCCGCGAGCCTTATCTTTCCTGGTCGTATGACAAGAGACTGGTTTTAGCCAAACTAAGGAGAAAATTCTGCAACGGTAGCAAGAGATAGAATCTATTACTGCCACTTCTTCCAACCCTCCAAAATGACTGTGCATTCCTACCCATTACCTTGTGATTTGCAATGCTTCCAGTGGGAGGATCATATATTCCTTCCACATTAATGGCATGTGAGCAACACTGAACAGATTTATGAACCAAAACATACCTTTATCACCTCTCTTACTCTTTTTCCTTTACTCTGAGATCAGTGTTGTCCAAGTAGAGCTTCGGTTTCTGTCTTGGTCCCAGACTTCATGGAGCAGAGAAAAGCTGTTTCCATAGTGTCTTACCTGATTTTCTAGTCAACAGTTGCCGTTTTATACCACAAAGTTCGGAGTATTTTTATGGAACAATTAATGGCAGAATATTAATTCACTTATATGTAACACTGAGCATGTATTTTAAATTTGAAATATGTTTTGTTTCTTCTGAAAACTATATTTGACAATAGTCAACTAGCCATGAACACAGAAAAATTTACAAATACATTCCCCAGGCAGTCAGCTCAGACTGATACTGGCTCAAGGTACTGAATTTTTTTTTTTTTTCAATTTATTTTATTGTGGTGAAATGCACATAATGTAGCATTTACCCCCTTAATCATTTTAAGTGTAAAGTTCAGTCATATTAAATAATTCATACTGTTTTACAACCATCACCTCCATACATCTTTATAATTATTTTCATAATAAAACGGAAACTCTATATACATTAAACAGTAACTCCCCATTTCCTCCTTCTCTTGGCAATCATCATTATACTTTCTGTCTCTGTGATTTGGACTACTCTAGGATCTCATATAAGGGAAATCATATAGTATTTGTCTTTTGGAAACTGGCTTATTTCACTTAGTATAATGTCCTCAAAATTAATCCTTGTAGAATATGTCATAATTATACTTTTTTATAAGGTTGAATAATATTTTATTGTATGCATATGCCACATTTGGCTTATCTAGTCATCTGTTGATGTACATCTGATTTGTTTCCACATATTAGCTATTGTGAATATTGCTGCTATGAACATGGTTATACAACTATCTCTTTGAGATCCTGTTTTCAATTTGTTTTGGTATATACTCAGGAAAGAAAATGCTAGATCATATTGTAATTTCATTTTTAATTTTTTGAGAAACTGCCATACTGTTTTTAACAGTATATATATTTTACAATCCTACCAACAGTGAACAAGCGTTCCAATTTCTCCACATCATTACCAACACTTGTTATTTTCTGCTTTTTTTTTTTTTAATACTAGCTATCCTAATGGGTGTGAGGTGTTATCTCATTGTGATTTTGATTTGCATTTCCATAATAATTAGTGATGTTGAAAATATTTTTATGTGTTTACTGGCCATTTATATATCTTCTTTGAAGAAATGTTCATTCAAATCCTTGCCTATGTTTGAATATGTTGTTTTTTTGTTGTTTTCAGGAATTCCTTATATATTCTATATATCCTGTATATACATATACAGGATAAAAATTCTCTCTCTCTCTCTCTCTGTGTATGTATCTCAAATATTATATTTTGCAAATATTATTTTCCATTCTTCAGGTTGCCTTTTTACTCTGTTGATCTTGTCTTTAGTTGCACAATTAAAACAATATGAAGTCCAATTTATCTGTATTTTTCTTTGATTGCCTGTGCCTGTGGTTTTATATCCAAAAAAATCATTGCCAAATATAATATCATTAAGTTTTGCCCTATGTTTTCTTCTAAGAGTTTTATAGTTTTATGTCTTATATTTAGATTTTTGATCCATTTTGAGTTAGTTTTGTATATGGTGTTAGGTAAGTGTCTGACTTTATTATTTTGCATGTGAATATACAGTTTTCCCAGCATCAATTATTGAAAAGACTGTCCTTTCTCTATTGAATGGTTTTGGCACCCTTGTCAAAAATTATTTTTTGACATACATCTGAACATTTATTTCTAGGCTTGTATTTTATTTCCTTAGTCTACATGTCTGCCTTTATGCCAGTATCAGGCTGTTTTGATTACTATAGCTTTGCAGCAAATTTTGAAATCATGAAATGTGAGTCCTCCCACTTTGTTCTCTTTCAGTTTTTTTTTTTTTTTAAGATATCTGTGGTACCTTTTAATTACATATGAATTTTACAATAGATATTTCTATTTCTCCAAAAGATGTCATTGGGATTTTAATAGAAATGGCATTGAATCTGTAGATCACTTTGGGCAGTATTGACATCTGAAAAATATTAAGTCTTTCAATCAATGAATAGAAGATGTATTTCCACTAATTTGTCTTCTTTAATTTCTCAGCAATATTTTGTTGTTTTCATTGTACAATTCTTTCATCTTATTGCCTAATTTCTAAGCTTTTATTCTTTGCAAATTCTATGCAAGTGAAATTATTTTATTATTTTTATAATTTCTTTTTCAGATTGCTCACTGTTAGTGTATAAGAATGCAATTGATTTTTGTTTGTTTAGCTGAATTCTGCTACTGTGCTCAATTCATATATAGGACTCTTTAGAGCCTCCTATATATAAGATTGTAACATCTATAAAAAGGAATTTTTTTTCTTCCTTTTCAATTTTGATGGCTTAATTTCTTTTTCTTGCCTAATTGTTCTAGCTAGAACTTCAAGTACTATGTTGAATGGAAGTGGTGAAAGCAAGGATCCTTGCTATGTTCCTGTTATGACAGTAAAACCTTTTAGCCCTTTACCATTGTATAGTATGTGGGCTTTTCATATATAGCTTTTATATGATGAGGTAGTTTTCTTTCATTCCCAGCTTATTGATAGGGTGTTAAATTGTGTCAAATGCTTTCTCAGCATCAATTGAGATGATCATGTGTTTTTCCCTATCAGTCTGTTAATGTAATGTATTACACAGATCAATTTTCATATGTTAAACCATCCTTGCATTCCAGAAATAAATCCCACTTGATCATGGTCTATAATCCTTTAAATATATTGCTGAATTTCATTTGCTAGTATTTGTTGATGATTTTGCATCAGTGTTTATAAAGGATATTGATTGGTAGCTTTCTTTTCTTGTGGTGTCTTTGTCTGACTTTGTTAGCAAGTAATGTTGGCCTCATAGAATGTGTTACAAAGTGTTTTCCCTTCTACATTTTTCGAGAAAAATTGGAGAATTTGTGTTAGTTATTTAAATGTTAGGTAGAATTCACCAATGAAGCCATCAGATCCAGGACTTTTTTTATTACTGATTAAATTTCCTCACTAGTTGTAGGTGTATACAGATTTTCTATGTCTTTGTGCTTTAGTGTTGGTAGCTTTTGTGTTTTTAGGATTTTGTCCATTTCATCTAAATTATCCAGTTGGTTGGTATAGAATTTATCATAACACTCTCTATAATGGTTTTTATTTTTGTAGAATCAGTAGTAACATCCCAAATTTCATTTCCGATTCTAGTATTTTGAATTTTTTTTCCTAGTCCATATAGCTAAGATTTTGTCAATTTAGTTGAGCTTTTCAAGAAACCAACTTTTGATTTCACTGATTTTCTTTATTGCTTTCCTATTTTTTAATTTCATTTATGTCTATGTAATCATTATTATTATTTTTTCCTTTTTCTACCTTGGCTTAGTTTGTTCTCTTTCCATTTTCATGAGTTATAAAGTTAAGCTGTTAATCTGAGAACTTATGTTTAATGTAAGTGTTTCTAGCTATAAATTTCCCCATTAGCACTGCTTTTCATTGCCACTCATACGGTTTAGTATGTTATGTTTTGATTTTCCTTAGTCTCTAAGTATTTTCCAATGTCCCTTTTGAGTTTGTCTTTGATTCATTGGCTGTTTAAGAGAATGTTGTTTAATTTCCATGAATCTATGAACTAACTTCATCCTATTGTGGTTAAAGAAAATACTTTGCATGATGTCTATCTGTATCTTTCTAAAATACATCAAAACAATTTGTGGCCTATATATACTCTATTCTGGAAAAATTCCCATATGCACTAGAGAAGAATGTATATGCTGTTTTTGGTAGAATGTTTTTTATATGTCTGCTATACCTAGTTAGTTTATTGTGTTGTTTTAATCCTATATTTTCTCACTTAGTTTTTGTCTGGTTGTTCTATCCATTATCAAGAGTAAAGTATTAAAATCTCTAACTATTATCATGAAACTGTTTATTTCTCCCTTCAATCTCTATCCTTTGGTATTAATCCAGCCGCTCCTGCTCTCTCTTGGTTACTATTTGCATGAAATATCTTTTTTCATCCTTTCACTTTCAATCTATTTGTGTCATTGGACCTAAAGGGAACCTCTTGTAGATAACATATAGTTGAATAATTTTTAAAATCTATTCTGTCAATCTCTGTTTTGTGATTAGATAATTTAAACCATTTATGTTGAAAGTAGAATTGGCCCTCTGTATCTGTGGGTTCTGAATTTGTGAATTCAACAAACTGTAGATCAAAAATATTTTTAAAAATGGATGGTTGCTTTTGTACTGAACATGTATAGACATTTTTTTCTTACCATTTTACATAAGACCATTTCTATACCACTTTATATAAGAGATGTTGGTGTCAGTGGAATTTGGTATCAATGGGACATTCTGAAACCAATTCCCTGTGGATATTGAGGCACAGTTGTAATCACTGACAAAAAGGGACTTCTAACATTTTGCTATTTGTTTTTTACAGCCTTATAGGTATTTATTTCTTGTGTTAATGTCTTCTTTTATGTTGTTTATTCTTTGTAATAAAATACTGAAATTCTTTTTTATTCCTTTTGTATATATTCTACAACTATTTGCTTTGTGACTACTCAATATCCTAAGGATATACCACTCTAATTTGAATATATATCAGATTAATTTCAACAGCATATAAAAACGCTTGTCCTTTAGCAGCTCTTTTCCAACATCTTTCAGTTGTTGGTGATATCACATAATTATAACATTATATACTGTGTGTCCCAAAACATAAAGTAATAATTCTTTTAGATGAATTAGTCTCTCTAATTTTATAGAAAACAAGTGTGGAATTATAAACCAGGTTACAATCATACTAGCTTTTAGACTAATAATTGTTTTTTTAAATATATTAGCCTTATATCTTTTTTGGATATTTATATTTAGGTTTATTCAATACATAGAATATTATTAAAAAACAAAAAGTGGAATTATAAACCATTGTAACAATAATATTTATCTTATAATTGCTCATATATTCACCTTGACTGATATAATTACATTTCTTTTTTATTTTTTTTAAGATGGAGTCTTGCTCTGTTGCCCAGGCTAGTGGGGCCATCTAGGCTCATGGCAACCTCTGCCTCCCTGGTTCAAGTGATTCTCCTGCCTCAGCCTCCTGAGTAGCTGGGATTACAGGCATATGCCACCATGCCAGGCTAATTTTTGTATTTTTAGCAGAGACAGGATTTCATCATCTTGTCCAGGCTGGTCTCGAACTCTGGACCTCAAGTGATCTGCCTGCCTTGGCCTCCCGAAGTGCTGGAATTACAGGTGTGAGCCACCATGCCCAGCCTCCCTTGAGCATTTCTTGAAAGGCAGGTCTAGTGATAACAGACTGTCTTAGCTTTTGTTTGTCTAGAAATGCCTTAATTTTCTGCTTACTTTTGAAAAACAGTTTTGCCAGATATAGGAGTCTTAGTTAGGGGGAAGGAGGAAAAAAACTAAAAGTAAAATTTTTAGATTATTTATTCTGTAACTTACCAAATGCCAACAAACATAATATGGTCATGTCTTATTTCTATCATTTATAATTTAATACTTATATTAATATTTGTTTGAACATTAAGCTAGGCTTTGTGTTCCAATCTTATTGAATGCCATCTCTAGAAGCTGGTGTATTTTTATTGATTGACCATTTTATTAAGCGGCAGAGAAATACATTATATTTGTTTTTGTTAGATATTTAACTTTTTAAAAAGCATCTTGCATTTATCCATATTCATATTGCTATAAAGAAATAATGGAGACTGGGAAACTTATAAAGAAGGGTTTTAATTGGCTCATGATTCTGCAGAGTGTACAGGAAGCATGATTCTGGCATCTACTTGCTTCTGGGGCAGCCTCATGGAACTTACAATTATGGTAGAAGTCAAAGGGGGAGCGAGGCCTCTCACATGGTGGGAGCAGGAGCAAGAGAGAGAGAGGGGAGGTATTACATACTTTTAAACAACCAGATCTCATAACTCACTAACTATTATGAGAATAGCACCAAGGGGTTGGTACTAAACCATTCATGAGAAATCCACCTCATGATCCAGTCACCTCCCACTAAGCCCCACCTTCAACATTGGGGACTACAATTTGACATAAGATTTGGTGGGGACACAGATCCAAACCACATTATTCTGCCCCTGACCCCCAACTCTCATGTCCTTCTCACATTGCAAAATACAATCATGCTTTCCCAACAATCCCAAAAGTCTTAACTCATTCCAGAATTAACTCAGAAGTCCAAAGTCCAAAATCTCACTTGAGACAAGGTTAGTCCTTTCCACATATGAAATAAAATGGCTGTGAAATAAAAAGCAAATTAGTCACTTCCAAGATACAATGGGGGATACAAACATTGGGTAAACTTTCTTATTCCAAAAGGGAGAAATCTGCCAAAAGAAAGAGGTTACAGGCCCCATGCAAGTTGGAAAACCAGCAGGGCAGTCATTAAATTTTAAAGCTTAAAAATAATCTCATTTGACTCCATGTCCCACATCCAGGGCACACTGGTGTGAGGAGTGAGCTCCCAAGGTCTTCAGCAGCTCTGCCCCTGTGGCTTCATAAGGTTCAGCCACTGTGGCTACCCTGAAGGCCTGGTATTGAATGCCTGTGGCTTTTTCAGGTGCAGGATGCAAGCTGTTAGTGGATCTACCATTCTGGGATCTGGAAAATGGTGGCGCTCTTCTCACAGCTCCACTAGGCAGTGTCCCTTGGAGAACTCTGTGTGGGGGATCTCCACATTTCCCATCTGCACTGCCCTACTAGAGGTTCTCCATGAGGGCTCAGCTACTGCAGCAGGCGTCTGCCTGGACATTCAGGATTTTCCATACATCCTGTGAAATCTAGACAGAGGTTCGCAGCCTCAACTCTTTCATTTTTCACACCCAGAGGCTTAGCACCTCTGGGTTTGGAAGCTGCCAAGGCTTATGGCTTGCATTCTCTGAAACAGCAACTTGAGCTGTACCTGGGTCCCTTTGAGCCATGACTGGTGCTAGAGTGGTCAGGATCAGGGAGCAATGTCTGCATACTGTGCAGGGCAATGGAAGCCCTGGGCTTGTCTCACAAAGCCATTCAGTCCTCCTTGGCCTCCAGGCTGATCATGGGAGGGGCTACTGTGAAGATCTCTGAAATGCTTTCCAGTCCTTTTCTCTGTTGTCTTGATTATCAGCATTTGGCTGATAACTTATGTAAATTTTTGCAATGTGCTTGAATTCCTTCCCTGAAAATGGTCTTTTCTTTTCTACCACATGTCCAGGCTGCAAATTTTTTAATCTTTTATGTTCTGCTTTCCTTTTAAATATAAGTTCCAACTTCTGGTCATTTCTTTGCTCATGTGTGTGAGTGTAGATTATTAGAAATAGCCAGATAACATCTTAAATGCTTTACTTCTTAGAAATTTCTTCTGTCAGATACCCTATATTATCATTCTCCATGTTCAAAGTTCCACAGACCCCTACAACAGGGGCACAATGCAGCCAAGCTCTTTTCTAAGGAATAACAAAAATGACCTTTCCTTCAGTTCCCAATAAGTTTTTCATTTTCTTCTGAGACATCATCAGCCTGGACTTCATCATGCATTCTACCAGCATTTTGGACATAACCATTCAGTTAGTCTCTAGGAAGTTCCAAACTTTCCCTCATCTTCCTGTCTTCTTTTGAACCCTCCACCCTCTTACAGCCTCTGCCCATTACTCAGAGACTAACAGAAGCCTCTTTCACCCCTAAAGAAGAAGGGTAAAAGAAAGATTCTCTAAGACCTGATCTAAGACCTAGTAATAAGGACACCAGGCTGGAGCTGTATCTATGAAAAACATGTCAGAGATGCCAAGTGAAGCAGACAAGGAATGTGGATAAAGAAAGAAATTCCATGCTTCTCCTCTCTTTATTTATTTATTTATTTTTTCCAATTTTCCTTTCAGTGCTTCCTATGGACCAAACCAACATGGGAATCAAGGAGCACAGAAGTCTGAGAAACACAATTTGTAGTGAAGGAGTGAGGAAAAGATCTGAGGGCAAAATGACAAATAGGCTCATACCCTAAATCTAACAAAGAAACACATGGAAACTGCACATTTATGCATGACTACTGAGCGAGAACAAGATAATTGAATCTGTTTGCTTGGGCTCACTTAGCGCGTAGTTGCATTCATAACTTACAAATGCCTAACCAAATTGCAAGTTGGATAGAGAGTGAGGCAGAAGGTCAATTCTGCCCCAGCGACTTAATTAATTGAAAGCAAGAAAAAAATGAAGGCATATAGCACATATGTAGACAAAGTAAAGGAGAAAAGGAAGCTACCTTTTTCTGTGTAGGGGGTAAGAACATGCTTTCTTTTGCAGATCCACGAAGGTGAAAATGGAGGAGGGCTTAAGAACAGGGAAGAGCTGGGGCATGGAGGAGGCAAAGAGAAACAGGTAAAATTAATTCCTTCAAGGAAAATGGGGGTGGAAGTAACAGTGAAAAGATATTTATTGGCTGAGGCAAATACGTGGGCTCAGGTGTAAGCTGTTCTCTCAACACAACATATCCATTGAATAGATTCATTTACTTACTAATCAATGCTCAATACACTATTCTTGGGCACTTCGGTTATTCTTCCCTTTATTTTTCATTTCTTTGATTATGTTTGTTTAGAAATTTTTCCAAATATTTGTTCATTCTTTTTCCAAATGTTTGTATGCTTTTTGAATAACTTAAAGTTGTCAATTTTTCATCTATTGAGATATTAATGATTTTCTTATGTAGTTGTATATATCCTTTATATTACATAGTGAACTTTTTAATATATATTATAAACATTTATTCCAATTTTATTTTGACTTATTTTAATTAATTTTTATATTGAGAAGCTTAAACATTTAATAGTTATATTTTTGAAATTTTTACTGTCTTCCACATTTTCATGTAAATTTTGATGAAACATAATATACATATAGAAGAGGACATATGTTACAAATGTGTAAGCCATTGAATTTTTACAAACTGAAAATATAATCAGCATTTAGCTCAAGAAACAAAACATCATGTAGTACTCCCAGAGGTCTTCTTGCTTTCCTCCAGTCATAAATCCTCATCTTTGCATGGGGTAATTGTTATTTTGATTTATAACAGAATGTATTAATTCATCCTGTTGTGTTTAGATAAATAGTATCAAACAATAGATACACTTTTATGTCTGATTTCCTTTGCTCAAGATATTTATTTCATTAGTTTATACTATTGATTATAGCTGTATATCATTTAGTTTCATTACTGTATGATATTCCAAAGTATGACTATCCAATTTAGGTATCTATTCAACTGCTGTTGAGTATTGGAGTATTTTCCAGTTGGGGCTATTATCAATAGAGTTTCTAGGAACATATTTTTCAGTAAATGTATTTCTCTTGAGTACATCCTAGCAGGAAAATTACTGGATCCTAGAATATGCCTATGCTCAGCTTTAGTTTTTCCACTGTTTTTAACAGTATAAAAGTTGGAAAAATATCTCTTTTCATTTCCACTTTCTCTTTTACTTACTGTTTGATATTATGTCAGGATGTATTTTTCCAAAGATGTCCATAACAGTATTTCTCATCCCACATGCTCTTTGCAATATGACTTTGCCAACCTTCCATCAAATTGAGTGGTCTATAGCCCTTTCTGGTAAATTTGGGCAGAGAAACTACTTCAAAATAGAAAGTGAAGAAATAAACATATATGACTTCTGAGACTATGTCTTAGAAGTTAACAGAAGTTCTGCCTTATCTTCCTAATCACTTGATGTTTAGTCCTGAGGCTCCATGTAAAAAGTCCAACTACCCTGAGGCTTCCATGCTGTGAGGAAACCCAGGACCTGTGGAGAGACCACGCAAAGTGGCCCTGATAGGAAGCATCAACTGAATTCCCAGTCAAGAGTCAGACTAATCAATGGAGACCTCCAGATGATTCTAGCCCCCAAACACCACCACCTGTTCAGCCTTCTGATGAGGTCCTGAATATTGAGGAGTTTTATATCTCTAAATTTAGGAGTGATTTGTTATACAGGAAGTATAACTGGAACAATAGTTTAATTTTAAATTCACTAATCCACTTGTAATTTAACTTTATGTATGAGGTAGTAATTTTATGCATGAAGTAGTTGCCTTTTTTATTTCATATAATTATATCACTGACCCCAAGTATTAAAAATATTTTCTTATAATAAATTTTAATGCTTTAACTTCTTCTTTTTGGTATATTATATTCTATAAAACCTATTTCTGCATTTTTTTACTGTTCCATTAATCATTTATCTGTCTACAAATATGTAAGTATCATACTGTAAAATTATTTAGTGTTTATTATATATATATTTTTTTCGAGAAGGAGTCTTGCTGTGTTTCCCAGGCTGGAGTGCAGTGGCGCGATCTCGGCTCACTGCAAGCTCCGCCTCCCGGGTTCACACTATTCTGCTCCCTCAACCTCCTAAGTAGCTGGGGCTACAGGTGCCCGCCACCATGCCCAGCTAATTTTTTGTATTTTTAGTAGAGACGGGGTTTCACTGTGTTATCCAGGATGGTCTCGATTTCCTGACCTCGTGATCTGCCCGCCTTGGCCTCCCAAAGTGCTGGGATTACCTGCGTGAGCCACTGTGCCCGGCCTACTATGTGTTTTAGGATAAAAGGACATTACCCTTATTACTTAATAATTTTTAGATATTTTCTTTAGGAGTCATACTTGTTCATTACTTCAGGTGAATATCTCATTCTTGACGAAACAATCAATTTTGGTTTTCTTAATGTCAAAAAATGTTTTGTTTATTTTAATAAAGCATTAAAGCCATTATGTTTAAATTGAAAATAATTTTTAGTAAGTAATGAATCTAAGAATAATGTAACATATTCTGCTATTTAAGAAAGTATAAGATTCTGCCTATTTTTATATGGTTGTGTAAAACCGGAGATTTAACACAGTCAGACTAGATGACCATTGAGGTTTTCTTCTAGCTTTAAAATTCTAAATTGATATACAGTGAATTTCCCTTCCATAAATAGCAGCTTCACATTAACATTGTAACATTGGAATAAGGTCCCTCCATAATTGCACATGTTTAGTAGATCCTCAATACTGGGCTTTGCTTCCAGTAGTGGTCGCTCTCTTATGCTTAATTTCATTCTTATAATTTTCAAAATTTTGTAAAACCAAGGCTGAGGGAGATAGTAAGCAGCTAATTCATAGAGTAAAGGGTTCCTGTCAATGACATTTATTTGCTTTTACTTTTAATCTTTATACAACTCTAAAAAATGTATATATTTTTTATTAACAGGTGTTCTGATGATCACAGCCAAGTATTAGGTTTTATACTTCCTTTAATTGGTAGAATGTGTTATTCACCACCCCGTAATCAAAAGTACTGATTCTAATGGGGTGTAGAGGAGAAGAACTCCTTTAATAATCCAAGAGTTCTTCACTCCTATGTGTGCAGTTAATTAATTTATTTCCCTCGTGGAAATCATAGATTTTTCAGTTCACTGTCCATTTCCGCTCAAGGTAAAAACATAAAGGTCAGCAAGAAATGGTTAATGACCAGAAAGGCTGCAAACTAAGGAAATTTAGAAAGTGTGAAATTGTACATTTTCATAAGTCTGTTATTTAAAAATATATCAAAGTTTGACAAAATGCTCAAATTTGCCAATACATGACATGTGAGTGATCTAAAGTAGATCTTTGCCTGGTGTTTTTTTAGGTATAAAGAAATATGTAATTCACAGGAATCAGTCGAGACAGTACAATGTTGGATGACAGACAGCTTTTGAATATATAAAGTTCAGCATTTCCCCAATTGGGTTTAAACAGACTTCCCCTAGGAGCAGTTTCTGCCATAGAGTATTTATTACCTTGAATAATGTGACAGAAGGAAATGGAACAAAGGAAAGGATTTTTACCAAATAAAAGCAGCCATCAACTCTCAAAAGATAAACTGTCCATATTTTAGGAAGAATACAGTTCAGTAGAAAATACTGGTGTTAAAAGTGGGAGTTGAACAATGAGAACACATGGACACAGGGAGGGGAACATCACACACCGGGGGCCTGTCGGGGGGTGGGGGGAAAGGGGAGGGATAGCATTAGGAGAAATACCTAATGTAGATGATGGGTTGATGGGTGAAGCAAACCACCATGGCACATGTACACCTATGTAACAAAACTGCACGTTCTGCATATGTATCCCAGAACTTAAACTGTAATAAAAAAAAAAAAGATATATATATAGAGAAAATACTGGTGTTTTAATGACAATTTGGAAAAGCAGTTTTTATTTGCACTGTGCAAAGCAAGCACACATATTTAGTGTTTCAACTCAAATATCCACAGCTAGATGTCTAAAAATTGTAAAAATCCACAAAATGGTCTTCTTTTTGTTAGCTCTGCCTGAATAAACAAGGAGGCCAAACTCCCTAAACACAGTTTCTCAGTACAGGCAGGAACAGTAAATAAGAGTGGCTCTTAGAGAAACTAAGGCAAAGATGAAAGCTCAGGGAATTCCAGCGGGCTACTAGAAGCTGTCATATTCTACCTTGCTCTTCGAAGATAGGAAGCCTAAATCACCGTCATCAAGCTTCAAGGAAAACCAGCTGCTGGCTTTGGTCTTGGGAGGAAACATTGGTTTTATCCTAACCCCCAAATCTGTAAGTGGCTCAAGATTACTATTCCATAGAGGAAAAAGCATGTAACAAAGAAAAGCTATTTTTCAGAAGCTAGAGCAGAAAAGGAGAAAACTTGTTGAAAATTATTTTTCTGTCTCTCATTTTTTTTTCTCTTAATGGAAAGTGTGTGTCTCTTTTCTGATCCAAGATAGGCTTATTAGGTTTGTAAAAGAGAAATAGAATGCTTCGAGGGTGGGATGGAGAGCAAATATAGATGCGAAGTCAAGTTTAAGGACCTGCACATTGATAGATTCAAGTGCTCTCCCCCTGCATATCACCTACTTGTCTAAAATTTCAAATACCCCTTTTTATGTCTAAAATCATTCTTAAAAATATTAAAGTCTCTTCTACTTTAAAGCAACTGGGGTTTTTATCGTTAAATTATATTATTGCTTGGCAAAATCACATGGCTTACATTTATTGTCAAGTTGCTCAAATGCACTTGGCATCAGAACTGCAGTTTTGTGATCTAAAATCTCTGTGGTTGATTTTGAAGATATACAGCCTTGATTGTAAGACTAGTCTTTAAATGGGCTGATTCTCCACTGTGCAGCTGCCGCTCCTTTTATGGCTTCTGAGTGTATTATATTGCTTACAGAAATGGAATGTTCAGAGGCAACAAGAGATAATGTATTAGAATCCATGTAGATCAGCATATATGTATCAATTTTCAATGTGATTGCAGAGTACTGCTGCAAAATTCCGTGCAATATCTCATATTAGGTACCTGTAGAAGTCAACACTCATATAATAAATAATTCAGGAATGCTAAAAATTATTATGCACTTAGACAAGTAACCAGTAAAATTCTAGACATAAGAGGAAGCAATAGTAATCAATGTCATTTATGATATCATCTTCCTCATGGAGATATTCATGGCTCCTTGGTTCATTGAATAAACTCTCTGGGGTTTAGCTTTATTAACATAAGTTGTCATAAGAACACTTATCTCAACCTAAATTGGAAAAATGGAAATGCTCAAATTAAACTCATATTTAACATATGAAACTTCCAGACAACATTCCGCTGACAGTGAATATAATTCAAATATATTATATTTTCTTATGTTTAGTAGAGCTTTCAGCTATCTGTCTCAAACATGTGAAAATGAATCATTTTATTTTTGGCCCTGCAATTTAAATGATACAGTGAAGAAGAATCTTAAGTTTTTTAAGTTTCTCAGCAAAATAAACTTTATTTATTGGTCAAGAGGCTCATAAGAATGCTTTTTCCAAAAAGCTTCATTTTTTGAGAAATAAAAATAAATCTCTTAATTTAATATTTATTTTTCACAAGATAAATCATCTTTTAAAATATGGCTCTGTATTTTGAAAAGCCCATCTTTAGTTTAACAGTGTCTGATTCTGACTCCGTGAGCTTCAACCCTCACTTAGATCAAGTCTTGGGCATAAGTCATCTGTTGTCTAGGGCAATGTCTTCTCCTAGGAGCAAGAGCTCCTTACACTGTGAAAAGCTTTTTCATACTTGCTATCCTTCCCTCATACTTTTCCTTACTTTTTGATTCAACTCACATCATCCTCTTTAGCAGTCACTAGGACAATCTTTTGATTCCAGGTGGAATCTTTTGATTAACAAAAGAAATTATTTTCAAAAGGAAACTCCTTATCCCTATGGGGTTATAAGACAGCCAGAGCGAAATTTCTATTAGATTAATAAACTTGTTTACAGTCTATCATCAGGTTTCCATGCAGTTATAATAGTTGTGATCCTAAGACACTGAAACCATGAAAAAAATTGATGAATATATAGTTTAGATAATCTCTCTACTGGTATTCACATGTTGTTTCTCTATATATATTTGCCATAACCCATATCCACTAGTCTAGGAAATACAGTTTGTAGTAGAACAGTGCTGTCAGCTTAGTAAATAGTCTTAACAATTCTATTTTTGTGAAAAAGATGTGGTGAGAAGGATTCGTTTCTTTTTATTTGCTATACTAAAGATATTCTTTCTTTATAGTTCTGTCTTTATATTTATCAGTGTGTTGGAATGATATATTTACCCAAAATGTTAATATTAAAGATTAGTGAACATAAAAATAACCCATTCATTTAGTTTATTAAAAGATAATATACCAGATTAGAATAATAGAACATTATCTACAAAGGCCAAATCATCAATAAGTGTCTAAATTAGGAAAAAAATAATAAGGATGTTCATAAGTGATGATGCAATTTATGCTTTTGTTATTGACTTAAACCATTTTATTTATTAAAATGTCTGTATTTCATTGAGGTACAGACTCTAAAATTAAAAATGTGGCTGACCTATACAGGAGTTTTAGAATTTCACAGCCTTGCATTTCACAGAAGATGTCTAGCTGCTACTTCCGTACCCTGACTCTGTAATGAACACATAAGTTAGACTTTCATAAAGATTTATCTTTAAAAATAATCATGTAGATTGAACCCTGACTAATAAAATTCACTAATTGTCTTGCCTTAGTGCAGCTATTAGTCAGAATTAAATATTTAGCAGCTCCATCTTTGTAAGGCTCTTTTCCAGTGTTTCTATAGGGACATTGGTGATGTAATCGGTTGCTTTGGTAAGGAAGTAACTCATTGAGTCACTCAGGGTTCTATTATATGACAATGGGATGTGGAGATGGTTAGGGAGAAACATTTATCTGCTCTTTCATTCACAGAGCAAAGACTGGGGAGGAGACTGACTGTTAGCTCTCTTAGGGAGAATATTGCATAATTTTAAAAGAAGATAGCTAGTGGGTTATGAGTATGATAAGTACAAACATTTCTATATGCTTTCCTGAAATAAATGATTTTATGTAATGATATATAAAACCTCACTGATATTTATGAATAAATAGTATAAATAGTAATTTATAAATAGTAATGAATAAAACTTCAATGTAGATTAAACTATGTGTCTCATTTAGTTACTGTGATAGCAAGATTATAGAACATTGCAGATGACATGCTTTTACATAAAACACACTATGGAACAACAACATCTCCCTCCAAAAACAACAACAGCAAAGTACATTGGCTTATTAATGCATTTAAATAACTGAGTAAAATTGTAAAGTTCATACAAATGTCATAATAATGTAGAATCCCCCAAAATATCTTACATCTGATTATTGCAAGTTCTTATAGCAGAAGCAAGATTTACAAGGGTCTTTACCTGTTTTGATCTGAGAAAAATGTTACTTAGGTTTTCCTCGCTATTTAAAAAGAGAAGTAAATTGTTTTATTTTTCTGCCAAATGACGAAATTGGTAATATGCCATTTCTATTCTCTGAGAAGTGAGCATATTTTCATGTGGTATGTGCTTCCTTTAGATATGCATCAAAACATTGACATAACATGCAATTTAAAAGCATCTCTTGATGCACTACAGTGACAGGTTTAATTCATATTCGTTGCTTACATATATTACTATAATGATGTAAGGTTAAAAACAAACAGTCTATGTAGGTTATTTCACTGATGCGCATTTTCCTGGGGAAAAGTTTAAAATTTAGCAAAATGGCTAATTCACTTGCATTATTTTGTTTGCATCATTGTCTTTTTGTATAATTTAAATGGATAATTGATAAAGAGCAAGCTCAGCCAAAACTGCAACAGATGTTGCCCGTCATACTTGCGGGCTGGAGACCAAAAGACCTTTCACCTCTTTTACAGACCCTTGAGAATAAAGTATTTGAGGAATTTGGGAGGCTATTGATTGAAAGCTCTGTGGTATCTCCCCATGTGCACTGAGACCAAAAAGGCACATAGAGAATGAGCTTGGTCTTTATTTGCCTTTGCAAAGTGACTCAAATAAAGAGATTAGAGGGAAGGGGCCATTGTGTCCCAAATTTAGGTTGATACAGATCTTCAGTTCTTAGTATTTTTATTTTCAGATTGCCACCAAATGAGAATTTTAAAGAATAGCAACCTCTACAAAAGAAAAATAGTGTTATTTTCTTATGAGAATTAAACAGAAGCACCATAAACAACCTGCTAGTTCAAATACATATGCTATAGTGAATATTTTTTGATTTAAAAAAAATCCTTACCCACAAACGGAGGGTTTGACCATTAATTTGATCCATTACTTTGATGCTGCAAAATGCTTTTTCAAAGATAATGTAGAGTGAAAAATCAGTGAACTGCTATGGTCTTAAATATGAACCATCATAGTACATGGAAACTCGTCTTTCTTGTAAAAGTTGTTATTATAAAACCCGATTATGTTTTTAAAAAATAAATGTTAATAGATGAACTAAATAATTTCCTTTGACTGATTCAGATGAAGAATCTCAATTTTTTGACATATTTATTGGTAAGCAGGTAATATGGCAAAGCAGAAAAAATAGCACTAGTGAGAAGTAGTAAAAGGGGAAACAGTACATACCTATTAAGAAATAGAATTTTCTAAGCACCAAATCAGACACATAAACTATTTTAAATTCTTGTTTAAGAATACTTAAAAATCTCTGATAAGAGCAGAGATGTAAATGAATATCTTTTTGACATACAAAACCAATACGTGAATAAAACTTTGCTGATTTTCTATGTAATACAAATCCTTTAAAAAGCTAATAAAATGATTACTATCTACAATTTAGGCTCCCTGCACATGATGAAATGCTGAAGCATATTCTAATACTCTTAGAAAGTGCTTAAAATCTTCAAAAGTGGATTTAAGTGCTCACTTTCGCTTCTTTATGGAAAGAGTGACGAGTTTTTACATATAGGATACCCATGTGTTGTTTACTTCCAATCTGTGAATTTCCAAAGCAACAGAAGTAGAAGGAAAAAAAAAATCCCAGGAAGGCATATCCTGTGGATCCCCCTTCTTGACACATAATTTGTAGGTCTTGATGTGGCTGCATTGATAAAATGCTGGGCGTGTAATGAAGTGAAAATGAAGGCTGCCCACTGCCTAGCTTTCGAACAAACTTAGATTGGCTATGTGTTCACAAATCAATGCTTTTCTCATTGAAAGATAATACATTTTGGCAATGCTGGAGAAGTTAGAAGCTAGAGAGGTCACTGCAGGGGGTTAAGGAAAGCTACAACAGTAGTCAGAACAGCAATTATTCCTAAAATAACTTGGTTTGACAGAAGGAGTAACAGTCGTACTGGGCTAGAATTACTTTTTTACTTTATTATGCTTATTAGTAATTAGAAGAAAATGTTGGCAGAAACCAAAATTTGGAAAGAGAATTTTCTTGGGCTGTCTTTCTATGATAATAAAACATCCAAGGCAAAATAATTAGTCAGTTTTGTCTATATGGTGCCAAATAACCTATATCAAGTTTACACAAAGCCAAATATTGATTATTTATGAATGCTTAATGTGAATCTGTTCATATTCAGAAGTCAATCTGAGAAAAAATAACAACAAAAAATTAGGTACCTTAAAAAAATTTGTGATATACAATTGATAAATTAGTAATCACTTCTGGGGAATAATTTCACTTACTATTTGTGCATGTAGTCCCTAAACAGCCCACAAATCGCTCAAATCTTCTAGTTTATAACTTAAGAAAAATCACATAAGAAAATCCCAAGTAACTGTAAACAGAAAGCAGAGTAGAGGTTTGCTAAATCTCTGGACAACCGCAACGTTTTCTCAGGACTGCTATGAAGACATTTCTTTTAGTCAGCTCATTCATTTTAATACAAAGTAATACTTCATACACAAAATTATGCTAATTCCTGGTCATGCTTCTATACACCCTCTTTCCTTTTTTTTAAATAGAACAAGTATCTCATCTGCTTGTAATTGGCATGCTGCTGCCTTTTTGAGACCTTTGTCCACGGAATATGATATCATATTTTTTTTTTGTTAGAGGAGAGCATCTTGCTCTGTTACCCAGGCTGGAATGCAATGATGCCATCATAGCTCACTGCAGCCTCAAACTCCTGGGCTCAAGTGATCCTCCTGCCTTGGCCTCCCAAAGGGTTGGGATTGCTGGCATAAGTCAGTGCACCTGGTTGGATATTATTTCTATTAACACCGAGACACCTTCAAATAATCAGTAAGCAACCCCACCACCAACAACAAAAGTACTTTTTAAAATCTTCAACAACTCTACATTGCCCAACAGCTATTGACTTCTTTCTCCTCTTTACAGGAAAACCTTTGCAAGAGATGTGTACACTTTTTTCTCCATTTCTTCACCTTTTGTTCAACTTTTTTACCTGCTGTGAAATGGCTTCCACTGCCTAAATTTCACCAAAACTGCTCTTTCCAAGGTCACCAGTGGAATACTAGTTGCTAAGTGTAAATCACTGTTTACATTTTTTTCTTTAGCTCTCTGCACCATTTAACTCTATACAATCCTCTCTGTTTTGAATAATGCTATCTTTCCTCCTGAGATTCAGTGGTGGCATATTCTACCAACTTGATCTTACTTGTCTGTTTACTTCTTAATACTATTTTTATTTTAGACTTTTCTCTCTTGAATATTAGTTCCTACATGATTGATTCTGCCTTAGGACCTCTTCTTATCTTACTCTATAACTCTTGCTGGATAATTTCATCTACTCCTAGTGCTTCCATCATCATCTCTTTCTAATGATTCTGTATATTAGTCAAGAATATATTCAGTTACAAACAAACTAACCAACAAACACTTTTGCTACTGTGGCTTAAGTAAGAGAGGATATGCTGTTGTTGTCATTATACTCACTATTATTATATAATATAAGGTCTAGGAGGGAGACAGGGCAGGGCTTATGCCACCATCTCAATGTTTCCCTTTCTATCTTTCTTGTCTGTCATCCACAGCATCTAGTATTTTGTCCTCAGGTTTACATTTTAGAGTTCAGGCTTTAGGTCTAAGTTCTGAACTTTATAAAAGGAGGAAAAGGAAGAGGAGTCACATTAGAATTTTCCTTATGTCTTACTGGCCATAACTGTGGCACATGCTCATTCACACCTTTATTGGAGGGTAAGAAATCAAGTTTTCATTTTAGTAGCTTCTAGAGTAGATCATGATGAAATAGGGCTAAATACACTATTTGATTCAACTATTCTACAATGTTTGCTATCTTCCCAGATATTTCTTTTGATCTATCTTGATCACTCCTTTGACCTCCAGACTATCTATCTATACACACATACACCTCCAGAATATCCACGCATTCACACACACTAGCATGTTCACAATCACATGTTGTCATTTGGCTGTCCCTTCTACAACTCAGGCTTGACACTACAGTTAACACTTCTCTGTCCTAAAACCCACTTGTTAAGTCCTGACAATCCCACCCCTATCAATTCTAATACTTTCTATTTCCACTATTAATTTCTGTTTGAACACTATCTTATCCACTACAAAAACTGTTTCCAGAATTTTTTTCTCCTTAAAGTATTATCTACATAACAACTGTAATGATCTTTTTATGTAGAACTCTGGTTACAGATAGAGATACTATGTGTCTGTGTTTCTGTCTTTCTTACTCTCTGTTGATCATACCAGCAATAGGAGACATTCTCCCTGTCATTTGATAGCTAAATATCTTCTGTGTAGATCTAATTCTGTGTGACAGGGTTTTAAGGTCTACAGTTGGAGCAGGTAGGAAGAATGGCCAGAAGGGGAGAAATAGAATAAAAACTCTGTTTTCTTTTTCCCTTTTACTTCTGGATTTAACTGCTTTTTCTGGGGAGCCTATTCTTTTGAAGTTACTGTGTACTATACTATACTATTCATAAATTAATCATAAGTCATACTTAAATCTTCTTTTGGCTCCTTTTTATCCTCAGTTTGCTCAAACTTAGAGAAATGAGTGATTAGCACCCTCAATTTTTCAAAATTTTCTAACCTGAATTTAGTTCCTAAGTGATCCTTGCATGTTTGAATGGTGGTGGAAATGTTTCTAACTCCTTTCCATAATTCTCAGAAACATTCTTTCTCTGTGTTCCCTAACTCATTTGGGGTTGCCAGACTTAGTAAACAGAATATTTTAAGTGGCAATGCAAACCCCATTACATTGCCCAACACCTATCCAGGTTCCTAAGGTACAAACTGGGTATGACTTTGAAACTTTTCTTTGCTCTTCGCTTTCTTTTCGTTATTTTTCCTATTCTTCCTATCAAAATGCTCTCAGATGCCTCTAATTCTTGTTTTCTTACTGCCCAAACCCTCAACTAAACGGTCATAATCTCTCTCCTGTCTTATTTCTGGAACTTCTTAGCTGCTTTCTCTGCCTCTGAGCTTACTTCATTCCATTTCTCTATACTGTAGCCAGAAAACTCTTCCCAAAGTGCTAATCTAATATTACAATTTTATTTGCTCTTTTGGATGAAGTTCAAACACCTTACACTGGCACGTAAATTCATCTGTGGCATGGGCTTTGTTCACTTTTCTAGAACTTTCTATCAGCACTGTAAAGAATAAAAGAATTGGAATTAAGCAGTAGGAGAGGGAAGTGATGCAAAATATTTCAGATCAAAGAAATAATATAGGTGAGAGAGAGCTTGGCATATTGGAAGATGTAACAAAAGGTAAATATAGATGGAAAAGGAGGAAGGAGTGGGAATGAATGTGGGTGATGGAAGAATACAGTCACTGATTCCCAGGCTTTTGCAATCTAGAGCCTTTTTTTCCTCTGGGAAACTTGCCATCAGCTTAGAAGAATGGGTTAGGTATCCCTTTTATGGTTTCCAGTAGAGTCTTGCCCTTTTCCACTGCATCCCGCACTGCATTCTATAGGAACTGCCAGTTAAGCTCTCTGCCACCCTGCACTCCCTCCCCACCAGTTTATGTTCTTCCTGAAGATAGGGCCGTATCTGTCTTATTTATTTATCCTCACCACTTTGCACATTCCTTTTATTCAAGGTACTCAGGAAATATTTGTTAAATAGATAAATGAATGCATTTATCTATCAGGAAAAAATCTCATTATGTTATTCCTCTGCTGAAAACTTGTTTAAACTTGGGGTCTCAGAAAGCAAAATCTGAGACAAAAAAAATAATGTGCTATAGTTTTATTAAGGAATGTAACTATAGAAAGCTCAAGTGAGGAAAAAGGCAAAAAGTGAAATGAGGGAAGAAAGGAGAGCCAATATAAAGGTGAAAGCTGGCTACCACTTAGTATCAAGAGCAGTTGTCTGCTTAAATTCATGGATTTCAGAAGCTGTATTAATTATGGGGTTTCACAGCCATTCTTCTTGGGGGACATAAGGGAGGAGAATATCTTCCACCTTCTATATTTCACTAGTCAAAGTTTGTCCCAGTACTGTTTTTAGATATAAGGGGCTGTTGTTTGGCTCCTACATTTTGTAGAGTTCCACACCATTTACTTCCTTCTCTGGCTGGGTCTTCGCCCACAAATTGAAGAGTTCATTTACCTGGGGGATTGTCTATACAAAACACATGCCCGGTCAGAATGCATGCCCTCCTTTTCTGACCACACACACTCTGGGTACCTGGAATTCACTGCCCAAATAGCTCCAATGACAATTCTTCTTCAGCTTGCACGTCTCTTTCCCTAGTCTACCCTCCCATGACAGACTACAAAATTGGTTTCTGTACCTCCAAGCCTGAGAATTAGCCAAGAAGCAGCTATTGGTGTGGTGCATGGACCCAGCTTGAATGTTTGGTTTGAGTGTTCATACAGGTACATATAAGGCCACTCACAGTGCAAAGCTGCTGAGCTAATCAATGGTAGAGGGGAATGCAAGTGGGCTCATAAGCCCTGGACAGTGTAATATGTTTTTATGCTGTGGTGGCTTAACATTCAGAAATCTAGAAATTCTTTGACACATTTCCAAATTTTGAACTAATTTGTTACAAAGCAATAGGTAACTGATACATGTACCAAACAACAAAGAGTCTGAACATTTTTATTTCAAATTGTCCTTTACATTGTTATTAAGGTAGGATGATGGAACATATTTAAGAGCTTGTTAGGTTAATTTTCAGTTCTTAGTATTTAGTACCTTTAGATGTGTGGAATGACGCATCCATTTGTACTCTTGTCCTCTAAGGATGGGCCTAACCTTCCCCACATTCTTGGTTGCACTTCAGAGGCACCAATCATTTCCTGTGACATGTCGTGCTTCAATTACAAAAGGGAAGCCATGGAGTGTGAGGCAAAAAGCACTCAGTGAAGGCTTGAAACTTCATGGTTTGTTTCAAACATGAAGACAGTTGTTCACGTGTCCCTGTGTAAAATTTTTCTGAACCCACACAAAGTTGATCTCTGTAGCAGTAGCTTGGTTGGAGAGAAAAAATGGCAGGAGGTCCCAGAGATAAGTCAGTCCAGACAGATCTGCAGTGGTACAGAAGAAGTGACTGATATAAAACCCTTTAGTAGTCACCCATGACCCTCAATATAAAGTCCAGACCTTTTAAGATCTGGGTCCCTCTTTACTGTCTATCTTCCCCTAATGACACTTCTACATCATGTTATAGGCTCCAGCAACATCGAACTACTTTTGATTGCTTAAATGACCACGCTCCTTTTTTTCCCTCTGCACTTTTGAGTATCCCTTTAATCTTTCAAAAATATTTTTCATTCCCCTTCTCTCTTAGCTAACCCCTATCAACAACAAACCCTTTCAGAAGCCTCTGTGATACCTTCATAACTCTTTCTGATGTTCTCATTCATTCTTCCATAACACACTGCACTTATGTTATTATCACATTATAATGTAACCACGTGGTTGCTTACAGTCACAAAAACTAAAATCTCTTTAAGGGCAGAGTTGGTGTTATTCATTCCTGACTCCCCAGTGACAGGCATTGCACTTGATACTTGAAACCCATATTTAGAATGTAAAATTTTAGTGAGCCTATGGAATGATTCTGTAGAAGGATTTGGATCGCTAAAACTCTAGGGGAAAAGTGTTTGCATTTCCTTTTAAAAAATACTGTGTGAGAAGTAAAATACAACAAAGCCAGTAATGGCCCAGTGTCTTATTAGTGTACAATGGTGTTTTAAAAAGAACATCTTTCAGAGGTACTAGAGATACTATCAACTGTGATGTAGCAATTACTATCTTAACTACAATACATGGTGTAAATCAATGGTGACATTAAATCTTGTCTAAATGACCAGAACATGAGCTACAGCTGCCTTTGTAGCACATATTTTTCTTTGGTTGATTTCACTCCCTTAAGGCTTGTAGTTTGTGAACAGAGGTTTTTAATGACAAAAAAAATCAGGGATCATTTTATTTCAGTCTTTCAAAAGTGATCTCCCTAGGAAAGCCTACAGTCTAGAAGTAAATACCTAGTGGCTTACAAACATATTTTCAATGACTCTTGGAGTGATAATCTAGTAGAATAGAATTAGCTTTTTATCCGTGGTATACATATTTTTAAATGTCTCAAAGCAGTAAAATAGTGAATCCTCATCTTTGTTTTGTGATTTCAGAGATGCCTAAAAAACCGCAAATATTCAAAACAAATATGTTTAATTTCCTGAGTATTTTTAATAGGCTTTACATATGGCTATTCTCAGAGAAAGTGATGATCTAATAAGTAATCATAGAGCTCAATTTAAAAACATTTAGGAAGCATTGATATTAAATGTAATTGCTCTTCTTCTGTCCCAAAGAGATTAGGTTAAACATTAAAATCCGAAAGAAATATGATATTCACTTGTTCTTTCTTCCCTTAAATAAATAATTACATAGCTCACCTTTATGAAAGTACTCTGCATAAACATCATCAACTCTAAATTTATGAATACTGTAAATTCTGTGACTCTGTGATTCTATCACTTTTTTTTTTTCTGGTAGCCTTTCTAGTGAACACATCGTGTTCTTACTGTAGACGAGGAGAGGAGGTGGCGACCAAATGCTCATTTCACTTGAGTTCCTTCTATGATAGGGACTGTATCATACACCAGAATATATCCCTTTTGTAGTTCTAAACCTATTGAAAATAAGATTTAAATACAGTCTCTTTTTCCATCCAACTTGCATGTTACTTTTTTTTTTCTTGATGCAGGTAAGTGAGATTCGATTAGGTCCTTATATCTTAATCGCTTATATCTTCTATGGTTACATATACACGTTAGTAAACGTCATTTCTTTTTCCTTTTAATGTTGTCTATTTACATGTGACACTTGCTATTCCCTTATTTATTTTACAATAAATAAATTATTAAGCTATTCAAACTTATTTTCTGTATTTTATATTGTTGCACCTATTGTTGTTCCTATTTATCTTAAACTTATTAGTAACCTATTTCAAAGGAAAGTAAATGGAAAATAGCATTCACTTATTTGAATAACAAATGGAGCAATGAAGAATTCCAGGTATAATAACATTATGGATATTCAGTTGTTGGAAAAACATTAACGTATAAGAATTCAAGTTGTGGCAAAATTTAAGCTTACATTCTCAGTAAACCACAGAGGTAGATGAGAAGTGGAATCCAGTGATGTGACTAATTTAGTTTCTATGGCTTCCATATGCCCACTTATTATACGAACATTTTTAATCTGTGTTGATTTTTCAAAGTCAAAAATCCTTAGATGATGCTTTAATGAATCTTGTATCATGGGAAGAGAAGGGAGGAAATTTTCAAATGCCAGCACAAACAAGCATGAATGCTATCATTGTTTATAGAAGAGGGAATCACATTCTTTTATGCTCTCAGTATTCTATTAGTAAATAATCAATGTAAGTCACTCTCTCCCTTGAATATAATTAAAAGCCTGCTACCAAAACACAAGAGTGTTTTATGTATGGATATAGAAATACGTATTCTCTTAGGAATAAGTGATCCTCTTTCCCGTTTTCCCTACCCCAATAAAAGAGTCTTAATCTGAGGTTATGTGCACTGGTATATTTCCTGAGAGAAATGACATTTTAATGCATAGGATCCTAAAGAGCTTTTCTATGTTAGCTTGAAACAGGTGCAATTAATTTGTGATCCTTTCAATTATCTTGCCCTAAATGCATGCATTTAACTGGAGTATCAGTGTAGTGTGGAGCAGGAAAATTGTAGCTTCTTGAAATCTCTGTTGTATTCAGATAGCTGGTGTAGATTCATTAGGAAAATTAAGAAAACCAGACAGGCAATTTTCCAGAACATATTCTGTCATTTGAGGTGAGTTGACTGCCCTCCTTTTCCCTGCCACTTCACTGCACTAGTGAGGGTGGTTTCATACGATGCAGCACAGTTCCCTTTTAAGATGACAGGGTAGAAAATCTCTAGGGGACTTGGACTGCCAAAGCCCTCAAGACCTCTTCAACATGTCCAATAAACACACAGATCAGTGAACCAAGAGATAATAGAAGTCTCCAGCAAAAACAGACCATTGTAGATTCCATGGTGGGATCTTAAAAGGACAGAAATATTGTAGTGACTAATTCAATAATTTGCTTCATCATGTACCTCAGAACAAATGCAATTAAAAAAAACTGAAAAATTTTAAGAAATAGATATTTTTGGAGTGTTCAGGAAAGCTTTTTTTGAATTTCCCTTTGTTTGGGAAGTATAAGTTTAATTAACTTTTTTTTTTCCATGAAATAACTCCAAGGGAAAAATAGAAACATAAGTAGTAGCTGTCAATGTGCCTGGGATCCCTTTGCTTCATACACATGTTCAGGGCCTGTCTTTCTCTGTTTCTCCCACTTCCTCAACTTCTTTTACATAAATTATACACGGTAGATGGGAGAGGTGTTTCTTTTCATTTGTAACATATATATTCTTTTGTTAATTCCTGGTCTAGTTTAATTTATTTATCAAATATTCTATTAATTTGCTCATTTCACTATTATCTTAGTTCTAGAGTCCTTATATTCAAAATATTATAGTTCAACTCCCTGGGGAAACAAAGACCCAAAGAGGAAGGATATTTCAATATCACATCACTGATAATGGAGATTCTAGGACTAGATCCCAAGGTTTGTTTCCATGATGAGAAGTTTGAATAACTGGGTTCAGGGTCCAGGTCTGTCTTTTCACCTCTCGATGTCTTAGTTCTGCATTTATAAAATAAGGTGTGGTGGCTCACGCCTGTAATCCCAGTACTTTGGGAGGCCGAGGTGGACGGATCACGAGGTCAGGAGTTTGAGACCAGCCTGGCCAACATAGTGAAATCCTGTCTCTACTAAAAATATAAAAATTAGCCAGGCATGGTGGCGTGGGCCTGAAGTCCCACCTACTCGGAGGCTGAGTTAGGAGAATTGCTTGAACCTGGGAGGTGGAGGTTGTGGTGAGCCAAGATCATAACACTGCACTCCAGCCTGGGCAACAGAGCAAGACTCTGTCTCAAAAATAAAATAAAATAAAATAAAATAAAATAAAATAAAATAAACAAATAAATAAGGATAGTACCAGCTGTTTTGCATACTCACAAAAAATGTAGAGAATAAGATATGATGATGTATGTGACAGTATTGAGTAATGGTAAGTGGTGGTCAGGTGTTTGCAATATTTAAAAATAAAAAGTGATACAATCATAGTACCTGGACAGCCCTGCTTTCCTGAAGGCTGCTGCCCTGAGTTGAATAACTTCAAGGAATTTTCTATGGTAGAGTCTGGTAATCTGAAATTATAAAACAGATTTTTCAAGCAAAATGGACAAAAGTAGATCTGTTTCTCATTGGCAAACTCTTATTACTTAGTCTCAGTGGCAAAGTTAAAGTTTTTCAGCTTAGAAAGGGAACTCTTAATGTCATCTAATTTGGAACACCTACATTAGTAATACTGGCATATTCCTCCTGTAGGTAAAACCATAGAGGAAATGAAATTACAATCCCAGGCTTTCCTAGCAGTCATGGAGTCAGAGTTATGGGAGTCAGTTAAATGAATCAAATGTTTGGTGCTATCAGGGATGCATAGTTTTTTGGCTCCATTTCCATGAATGTCAAACAATATAAATTTATTAATCAGTTACTGTGTGTCAGTCATTGTACTAAGTACTTTGGAAGAATTATCTTATGGAATACTTACAGCCATCCTTGGCAGAGAACAACTTTATTATACCTATTTGGCAGAAAAGGAAGCAAGGCTTAGGAAGACTGGTTGTCTGTCACAACTCCAGTCATATTTCCCATGCCTCCCCTGCATGTTTGCTGGCCTCCAACCACTCTGCACTTCTACCAGTTCTTCGAACACCTCAGCATCCTCTCACTTCTAAGCCCTTTCACTCACTATTGTCTCCGCTAGGAATGCCCTTCTCACGGAGGTTCTCATAGCTATCCCCTTTTCTTTCCAGTGTTGACTTCATAACCACTCATGGGGATTTTCCTAGCTCATATTTAAGATTTCCAATATAGCCCCACCTAACATTTTATATACCCCAAACCTACGTTATTCTTTTCTTACTTACTAGTAGCAAACATGCTATATAATTCACTTACATGTGATTTTATTGGGTATATCTCCTATTAGAAAAAAAGCTTCACGAGGATTTTTATCTGTTTTGTACACTACTGTATCCCCAATAGACCCTACCTGACTCTGTGAATGCTCAGTAAATATTTATTGAGTGATTGAATGAAACCACGGCCCAAAGGGATAGCTTGAGTGGGGAAACCATCTAGGCCATTAAACATTATTTATTCCTTCTGTGAGCAGTAGAAAGGGCCAGTATTACTGACATTGCTGCTGTGATCTTCCTCAGGCTATGAACCTTCCATTACTGACTACCCCCCAATTAATGGATTTTTTTCTTTCACTTTCAGTCTTCTCTTGTAATTTGAGAAATAGCCTTTAACAGTACTGTTTTACAGGAAGTTCTAACATGAGAAGATAACTTAATTAAGGCAAATAACACAGTAAAATTGCTTAAAAGAGGAGGAAAATTTTCATATTAAATCATGAAAAAAATTGGATTTTTACATTTTGAAATTGACAATAAATTTATTTCATCTTATATTTAATAAAATATCTCATAATTGTCATTAAGTTCTGTCTTTTCAAAGAATAATGAATTAAATGCTATTTTCTATAAAAATGTATGATAATGGTATGACATAATGGAATTCTTTACTTTATTTGGACTTTGTCAATGTGACTGTAAGAGATTCATTTTTATAAAAGTATTTGAGGTTAATTTATTTTTTTCAAGGTCTTGTCTTGATCTTTTAATGTCTTAATACTTTCCATTTGGAATGTTTTGTGTTATTATCCCCGTTGACTTCATCTTTTTCTCTTTATCACTTTTAATTTATCTAACTGCTGTATCTTCATCTCCGATACCATGTTCAAACATTTCATGAAATCCTTCTTTTTTTATTGTATTACTGTGTATTAATAGATGCCGGGCAGAATCAACCAGAGACTGAGTGCTGAAGGTAGAGGTTAGACAGATAAGATAATAGCAGAGTTAAAGAGGGAGGGAGGTGTTAAATATATTAGTAAAAAAAGTTAAGATTTTTTTTCTATGCAACTTCAAAGCATAGAATCAGTTGTTGAATGTTCTAAAAATACAATTCCTCTAGTGATGTCTTGTAAAATTTTTAAAGGGCAATTCACTTTTGCTCTCATTTTATCCAAGAGTGATTATCATGTATTAAGCTGCTATTATGTGCCAGGTGCTATGCTAGCAGTTATATGCGTACATTACTCTCCGTGATAATTTAGTAATCAGAAAACTGAATCTCAATACTCAGCTACCAAATGATAGACATTCTCTCAAATGCCCCCACAAGCTCCTACCTCTTCCAACACAGGGTTAATAGATGAGGCTACTGATAGTTGTTTTTTTTTCTTCTTCTGTTGTTATTTTATTATTATTTTTTTGGAAGAGCTCTATATAGAAGGCTGCTCCACCAAATCATTTTTCTCATTAGTTTGCTGAAAATTCCCTTATTAAAGATTCATTTCCCCAGATTTATGACTTTAAAATTTCAACTGTCCCCTGCTTTATGCCAAAGACCAGTTTTTAACAGCTGAGTATAATAAAATAGCAACGGATTTGACCCTTGAAACCTTGCTTTCAAGTATGAGTTATTTAACCTCTCAGTCTACTTCTTCATAAACTGAGGAGAAGAAATTCATCAGAAGACTTTCAACGAAACTCAGAGGAAAAAAAAAGTGTGTAAAACTGACATGGCAAGAATATGTAAGTCATTATGTGACAATCTAGATAAAACATCTTAACCTGCAAATGGAAATCTACTTGAAAATCATATACCATAGTCTACCTACCTGGTAAAGATTGCCTGCTCATTGACTGGCAAGTTGAAGAAGGTTAAAATAATATAAATAGTAACCTGAATTGGGGTGTTTTACCTGCAAGCAACAGATAACTGCAAACTCAAACTTTTTTTTTTTTTTTTGGAAAAAGGGGACATTTGTTATTCTATATAATAATAATTAAGATGGGCAGAGCATTCCAGGAATCGGCTTCTACTTCACATTGGTCCTGGGGACTAACCTTTTCTATTTTAGGCATCATGCTCTGGTCTGGGAGCAAGATGGCCACACAAATTCCAGCAATCACACTTGGCCACAAACATCAGGCAGGCATGTTCTTGCCTCAGGGCTTTTGTAACTGCTATTCCTACTGCCAGAGATAGCCTTTCCTTGTGGCTGATTTCCCCATGATAGTCAGGTCTCTGTCCAAAACTTACTCCACTGACAAATGTAAGTTTTATTTTGTGCACATAGGTACTTTTTGGCACACTAAAGATTATTCAGACATTTTGTCAATTAAAAAAATAGTCAATTTACTGAAGTTATTGCTCTTATAAAATCACATTCTTAAAAAGTTTGACTTATATACTTTATGATTCTATTTATAAGACTAGTAATTATAATGATTACCTTTAAGGAAACTTTGGTTAATATTTGTTCCCTTCAATAATCTTAGTTATGTTCCATTAAATATTTAAGGTGTATTTACAAATTTGATACATTTAATTTGCTCCTCAAGTACTATGTTTGTTTATCTCAAATGAAAAACATTCCCAAAGTAAAGTGATAATTTTTATAAACATGTTGAGGTTTACATGTTAAACAAGTCAGAGAGTAGAGCTGTCTAATAGATTACATTCTCTTTAACATTACTTGTGTTACCAAGTACTTGTATTACCAAATATTCATATATTTTTAAATATAAATGATTAACAGTATGGGTTTTATTTTCTTGTTCCAAATATTCCTAAAGTTAATTATAAATTTATTGAGGCTTTAGAGATGACTATGCAATAAGGAAATAATTATATAATATTACACAATCTTCAGGAATATCTTTCCAAGTAAGTTTTAAGGGTGCTTTCTCATCTTGGAAGCCTGAAGTAACTGAAATTTAATAAAACCTGTTCACAGCCCAGAGTTCATGAGGCAGAGGAAAATGTGTTCATGTATGTCACACCTTGTTTTTGAGTAATATCAACATTAATTAATTAATTAATTTTTATTTTTTGAGACAGAGTATTGCTCTGTTGCCCAGACTAGAGTGCAGTGTCACGATCTCGGCTCACTGCAACCTCTGCCTCCCAGGTTCAAGCAATTCTGCTGCCTCAGACTCCTGAGTAGCTGGGATTATAGGCGTCTGCCAACGCACCCGGCTAATTTTTGTAATTTTAGTAGAGACAGGGTTTCACCATGTTGGCCAGGTTTGTCTCAAAGTCCTGACCTCGTGATCCACTTGCCTCAGCCTCCCAAAGAGCTGGGATTACAGGCGTGAGCCACCGTGCCTGGCCAATATTAATTTTTAAGTGAGATTAAAATATCACTTAAAACCCCCATAGAAATGGCTGTATTTGTTGAGTGAGTTTTCTTTTTGTCTGCTACATGATATATGAACATACCTTTGCTATATAAATATGAAGATCACAGGACATTAGACAATCCTACATTCTTTCCATATATTCTTGTCTCTTAGGGTTGCACAGCAATTATAGGTATTAAAATAATATCCATTTGTGTTCTCGTCCCACCACCCTCCAACTTTTTTGTCACAACTTCTATGTCCACTTAATATGCAGGGCTTTGCTGATCACATATATTGATACAGGGTCCTTTTCCCACATTCCTTTTTATCACTTTTCCTGGCTTTATTTTTCTTCATGACCCTTTTAATGGCCTGAGATATTATTTATTGACTTCTTTATGTTTGTTGTATTTGTTTTGTTCCTCTAAAATATGAGCTCTAGGAAGTAGAGTGACTTGGATTTCCTCCCGTATCTCCAATTCCTTGAAGAGTGCCTGGCACATAGGGGTCAATCAAAAATAATTGTTGAAAAGATGAAAGAATGAAAGGGGTCAGATGTGCTTCCCATGCCTATTCATAAACTAATGTATCGGTAGAGGGAATCAGACTGCCATGACTATCTTAGGTTGACATGTATTCTGGAGCTGGAGATGATTTCAATTCCCTGTTATGTGAGTGCAATGGCGGGTCCCCAAACACAATCATGGTTCTGTGGTGAATAACCAAGAACGGTCTTAAGTGATTCTAATAACCAGATTTGGGGAGGAAAAAAAAGGAAACAGAATTTGTTTTAGGGTGACAAACAGACATACACATGAGTTAGAGGAAAAGATTTCTCCCCCTAAAAGTATTGGCATATCCCAGACAGCCTCACAGAAGAAACCACATGACTGATTTTACCATGCCCTCTGTACTAGAGAATGTAGTTAAGGTGTCTCTTAGTCCAATCTCATAGCTCACATCACAGAGATAAAAAAAGACTAAAACCTTAATTACTTTTACTTGAAATGTAGAAGGAAACCATTCTTATTTTAAGTACTGGTTGTTTCACTAGATTTTTTTCTTAGACAAACTATAATAAAGAATATAATTTTCTATTGATAACTCTTCTTTAATGGAATCTTTAATAGCTTAAATACTATAAGGTATAAAGCACTCCATCTCACTTTCAAAGACATTGGTAATTCTATATTGAATAAAAGGTTGCTAAGTAATGTAACTGATCCAACTGGCTAATAGAGAACATTAACTGCCTCAAAATCCCTGCAAGAATCAGATAGAAACTATATTAGCCAACACAATATCCATGTCATACTGGCCTTGCAAGCAGTTGCTTGAGTTAGCTCTTCAGTATAGAACACTGGCCTGGGTAGTTTTACTATATTCTCGCTTTAATCAACAGCACTTAAATGCATAAAACTCCTCTGTTGTAAGTCAACTCATCTATCCATCTCACACAGTTATTAATTCTTGGATTAATAACAACATTGATACAATTATTATCCCTTAATTATGCAATTAGAGAGATGCCATATAGTTCAGACAGGAGACAAACAACAAAGGGGAATTGAATTAAAAAGACTAATTCGTTGACTTTCTCATTACAATACCTGAATTGAATTAAAAAGACTAATTCGTTGACTTTCTCATTACAACACTTGAAAAGAGACAAAAATTAATGTTGATCTACACATTGTCTCTGAAAACAGATGTATATGAAAATGGACTTTCATGGTAAGAGTTAAAGAAAACATACAGTTTTGATTTCAAAAGGAACCTTAAAAAATAAAGTAACTTTTTGTTCTTTTGATAATTCAGGAAGCTGTATCCCAGAGGGTTTAAAGTATTTACATACAGTCACATAAGGAAGGGCCTGAACGAGAAGTATGATTTTGACTTCTAATCTAGTGCTCCTGCCTCCCTAATATGCTTGGTAAAAATCCATGGTAAAAATAAAATCTAACTGAAAAATAGATACATATGTGGATATCTTTTCCAGTAAAGAGCTTTCCTTCACTTCGGCTAAGTGTAAATTATGGTAACATATTAATTCAACAAATATTTATTGAATGATGCCATGAGTACTACTCAGCATCATGAATAGAATAACTATTCAAAAAGACAAAAATTTCTCTTGTTCCCCACAAATGTGTGTGTGCTTTATTTGAAACAGCACATATACTCCTATTATGTGATAACTACATATTTACCAAGAAGATATGTAGAAAACAATAACTATCAATGCAGCTATTACTGAGTAACAATTAGATATTCATTATTTACATGACCATAGAAGAGATTGCAAAAGAGTTTAATTACTTCCTAGTAAGATATGAACCCCTTAGATTAGACAGTCATTTTGTATACCTAAATACAAGGAATTAAAGGAAAGATAGATTTTATTACCTTTTCAGAGTAAAAGGACTGTAGTGACTAAGAGATCTCATTTATTCAGCTTCACTGGGAAGTAGTAGCTTCCATATATTTGAATTTCCTAGATCAGGAGATCCATTCACTCATTAATTTGACAAATATTTGTGGAGCACTTCCTATTTGCCAAGTCCTATTCTAAGGACAGAGATAAAGGGGAACACAAGACAGTTTTGCCCTGTGAAGTTATGCACTTAACAGATAAACAGATACATAGATGTGATCAGGACAAGTGCTGTGAAGAAAATTAATGGTGGTAAGAATTTAGGGAGAGCCAAGTCTTTGCTATTGTGAATAATGCCGCAATAAACATACGTGTGCATGTGTCTTTATAGCAGCATGATTTATAGTCCTTTGGGTATATACCCAGTAATGGGATGGCTGGGTCAAATGGTATTTCTAGTTCTAGATCCCTGAGGAATCGCCACACTGACTTCCACAATGGTTGAACTAGTTTACAGTCCCACCAACAGTGTAAAAGTGTTCCTTTTTCTCCACATCCTCTCTAGCACCTGTTGTTTCCTGACTTTTTAATGATTGCCATTCTAACTGGTGTGAGATGGTATCTCATTGTGGTTTTGATTTGCATTTCTCTGATGGCCAGTGATAATGAGCATTTTTTCATGTGTCTTTTGGCTGCATAAATGTCTTCTTTTGAGAAGTGTCTGTTCATATCCTTTGCCCACTTTTTGTTGGGGTTGTTTGTTTTTTTCTTGTAAATTTGTTTGAGTTCATTGTAGATTCTGGATATTAGCCCTTTGTCAGATGAGTAGGTTGCGAAAATTTTCTCCCATTTTGTAGGTTGCCTGTTCACTCTGATGGTAGTTTCTTTTGCTGTGCAGAAGCTGTTTAGTTTAATTAGATCCCATTTGTCAATTTTGGCTTTTGTTGCCATTGCTTTTGGTGTTTTAGTCATGAAGTCCTTCCCCATGCCTATGTCCTGAATGGTAATGCCTAGGCTTTCTTCTAGGGTTTTTATAGTTTTAGGTCTAATGTTTAAGTCTTTAATCCACCTTGAATTAATTTTTGTATAAGGTGTAAGGAAGGGATCCAGTTTCAGCTTTCTACATATGGCTAGCCAGTTTTCCCAGAAACATTTATTAAATAGGGAATCCTTTCCCCATTGCTTGTTTTTCTCAGGTTTGTCAAAGATCAGATAGTTGTAGATATGCGGCGTTATTTCTGAGGGCTCAGTTCTGTTCCATTGATCTATATCTCTGTTTTGGTACCAGTACCATGCTGTTTTGGTTACTGTAGCCTTGTAGTATAGTTTGAAGTCAGGTAGCGTGATGCCTCCAGCTTTGTTCTTTTGGCTTAGGATTGACTTGGTGATGCTGGCTCTTTTTTGGTTCCATATGAACTTTAAAGTAGTTTTTTCCAATTCTGTGAAGAAAGTCATTAGTAGCTTGATGGGGATGGCATTGAATCTATAAATTACCTTGGGCAGTATGGCCATTTTCACAATATTGATTCTTCCTACCCATGAGCATGGAATGTTCTTCCATTTGTTTGTATCCTCTTTCATTTCATTGAGCAGTAGTTTGTAGTTCTCCTTGAAGAGGTCCTTCACATCCCTTGTAAGTTGGATTCCTAAGTATTTTATTCTCTTTGAAGCAATTGTGTCCAACAATGATAGACTGGATTATGAAAATGTGGCACATATACAACATGGAATACTATGCAGCCATAAAAAATGATGAGTTCATTTCCTTTGTAGGGACATGGATGAAATTAGAAATCATCATTCTCAGCAAACTATCGCAAGGACAAAAAACCAAACACCGCGTGTTCTCACTCATAGATGGGAATTGAACAATGAGAACACATGGACACAGGAAGGGGAACATCACACTCTGGGGACTGTTATGGGGTGGGGGGAGGTGGGAGGGATAGCATTAGGAGATATACCTAATGCTAAATGACAAGTTAATGGGTGCAGCACACTAGCATGGCACATGTATACATATGTAACTAACCTGCACATTGTGCACATGTACCCTAAAACTTAAAGTATAATAATAATTTAAAAAAAAAAGAATTTAGGGAGAGCCTGAGATAGGCCTATTTCAAACAGTTTGGTCATATTTGATTCTTCTCAGAATAAAACACACTTTTTAATGAGTACTTTACAAAAATATTGCAAATACATAGAAATACTTTGTAAGAATTGGCCCAATATGACTGCTTCAAAAACAGAGGTAATTTTAGTGTTAATCTGCAATGAGAATGCAATTTAATGATAACCATTTAAATAAATATATCAATAAAATAAAATGTATATGTTGCAAACAGAGTATTCTATCTGAAAAAAAAGAAATATTCATATCTTCTTACCTCAAGGCCATACTCCTAAAATCCTAACAATGTTTTTTATTGCTCCAGAAATTGAACATGGCCTAAAACACTTTTCTCGGTCTAGTCCTTGGCTAACATTCAAGTATCATACTTTCACATGCTCTCCCCTTTGTGCTTTCTATGTCTATTAAATATTGTTTGGGAGAGATGTTACAGATTATTAAAAATTGGAGGAAGAAAACATGCAGTGTACATTCTCGTGAAAGTGATAGAAAATAAGCATGTTATCAAATTCATAAACACGATTACTACAGATCGTTGTGATGAAGGTGTTATATAGAAAAATTGGTTTGGTTGGCCAAGGTGTGAGCAGGTACCTGGAGAAGTAATAGAAGCCCAGGAGGGAAGGAAGGGCAATATGTAACTATCCTTGGATAGCTTAATTAAAGAAGGAAAGGACGTTTATTGCCCAGACTCGTGGAGAAGATAATTCAGGTATAAACACAGAGTGCAAAGGCTCTGAGTCAAAAATGTTTATTATTTTACAAAAACAGAACTGAGGCCAGTGTTGCTTGATCTTAGGAACTCAGTTGATTTTATGAGGGCATTTGAAAGAAGCAGGTAGGAGCCAGATGGTAAAGGACCTTGTGGGCCATGATAAAAATCTTCAGAATATATTCAGAGTGCAATGGGAGCTATGGAAATATTTTAAGCAGGGGAATGAGGTCTTCCAATTCACATTTTAACACATTTTCACTGGCTCCTATGTAGAGAACCGATTTTGAGAAATAAGGATGGAACACAGAGGAACCACTGGCAGCTTATAATATGTGTAAGATTGTAAGAATCCAGCTGAGAGATGGTGTAGACTTGACATAACACACAGCTGCAAAGACACAGAATTTATGTCAGCACAAAAGCTTGTGACTTGTTCATGGAGACCCTTTCATCCAAGCCCTAAACAGATATTGATCGAAAAGCAGAACTACAAAAGGAAAGTCAGATCTTTCTTTTCATCTGTGACAGTTGTATTGACAAATTTTGTCTATTTGCAACTGTGTGTTGTGTCAAAAATCTATGTTTTAAAGATTGCTAATGAGAAATCAATGATGCTAAACAGTTCCTTCTGTCAATAAAAAACACAAACATTCACAAATAGTCAAGATGTGTTCGTGTTAGAGTCAACAATATTCTGAATATATTAAACTCTGTATACCCATAATTGCATGGCAGATATAAGAAACTAACAATTGATGGGTTCTCATTATCAAAAATTGAATGACTTCAGATTTATATCAAAAAAAAAAAAAAAAAAAAGCCCTGTAAATCCTGTAGTGTATCATGCAGATCCCCCACTTCAGAATGAGGCAGTCATTTGTTCATTTGCTGGAAATGTTCCTAAACAAGGACTTACAAGTCAATTCTTCTCCAGAACTTCCCCTAGGCCGAAGTGAGGTACCTTGTCTAAGGTCCTATTTCTTCCCTGGGGAGACCATATGCAATGACTTGTCTATGTAAGAGTTTAGACCTTGGTACCTTCTTGCTTCAACTTAGGATCCTGAAGGGCCCTCCGCTCTTGAACTCTGTTGTATTGGCCAAGGTCTTAACGCAATTGTATCACAGTTTCTCTTCTGACCAATCCTTTCCTTAATCCATCCAGGCATTTTTATAAAGAACACTCCCTGATATGGTATTGCTCTGTGTCCCCACTCAAATCTCATCTTGAATTGTAATCCCCACGTGTTGAAGGAGAGGTCTGTAATAACCACGTGTCAAGGCAGAGTGGTGATTAGATCACGGGAGTGGTTTCCCCCATGCTGTCCTCCTGACAGTGAGTGAGTTCTCACAAGATCTGATGGTTTTACAAGGCAGTTTTCCCTTCTCTTGCTCGCTCTTCTCTATCACTCCTGCTGCCATGTAGGACATGCTTCTTCCCCTTCCTCCCTGAGGTCTCCCCAGCCTTTCGGAACTATGAGTCAATTACATCTCTTTTCTTTATAAATTACCCTGTCTCAGGTATTTTTTTTTTTACAGCAGTATGACAACAGAATAATACACTTCCCAAGCAACTACCTCTGTGTAAATATTCAGTTCAGAGTCTATTTTCCATGGAAGCAGACCTAAGATTGAAAATAAGCATAAACTTATCTCAAATTAGTTGTGAGAAGCAAAAATTGCTTCTGGGTCCTCAAGATAATCTAAGTGATTTTTCAGAAAATTACTTTCTTCTTCACACATAATTTGAATTAAATTGGACATTTTGAGCTACTGAGACATTCTACTTAAACTATGGAATTAGTATTTTAAGTACATGTTAAGACATTAATTATTTGTTTAAAAGTTTGATGAAATGTGATGTTTGGCTGTCCTTTATCAAATTAGTAACTCATTTAAATTTTGACCCATATCAGAAAATTTGTAATTACACTTCGTATAAAACCTGACAATGGCTTGCAAAAACTTTTCTGGTTGCAAGTATTTCTAGGAAGAAAGAGGTTGAGAGATTTTCTGCCAGTGCTTAGTGTATTGTGTGGTCTCTGTCTGCTGCCAGAAATTGCAGTGCCTACAGACCTTGTACTCTGGTTGGGTAATTTTTTGCAAAGCATTTTAGTTCACTGTCTGTAGTTGGAGTCAGTGGCAAATTGGGAGAAGAGTTGTTGGAGATTTAGAGACCTCCCAACATTTTTTATTAGTCTTGCTCATACATGAGAATACAATCAAAGTAAATATCTTTTATTTGCTATTTAAGATGGCTTCAACCAGCACCCATTATCCCCTCTTCCACTTTCCTGTTTTCTGTACAGAAATTCTTGGGTTACCACTGATCACCATCACTCAGGAAGGCAATAAGCCATGTCATTTTCTTTTTTTTTAATTATACTTTATGTTTTAGGGTACATGTGCACAACGTGCAGGTTTGTTACATATGTATACATGTGCCATGTTGGTGTGCTGCACCCATTAACTCATCATTTAACATTAGGTGTATCTCCTAATGCTATCCCTCCCCTCTCCCCCCACCCCAAAACAGGCCCCGGTGTGTGATGTTCCCCTTCCTGTGTCCATGAAAACCATGCCATTTTCTATTAAAAGATCCCACTAAATAAGAGAAAAATATCAAAAATTTTACTTACTGGATTTAAGAAATAAGCACTACAGCAATGTGATTAGAAGTATTGTTTTCAAAAAATGTATAAGCATATTTTTCAATTTGATCTAAAGGCCCATGTGATTTAAAAGGAAGAAGACTTTCATTACATCAACAATTGTTCCTAGTCACAAATATGTCCATCTACAGGGTCAAACCATGCTAGCTTTCAGAATTGCTAGCAATCAAAAGATAAACCTGAGTAAAGAAGAGCAAGAAGTGGTTGAGTTTTCCCCCTTCCTGAAAGGACAAAAGAAAAAAACATTGACTTATTCAATCTTCAGGTTTGATGTTTGGACTTTTTGAAGTGTTTGATGCAAGTCAATGTTTCTGTCTGCTTGAAAGGAGAGGCTTGTTTTAGATGCTAATCTGGCTATGTTCAAATAAAACATGGGTGGAGAATCTGTATGTGTTTTGAGTGTGGTTACTGGTTTCCCATTCACTTGAAAATTACTACCAGTGTCCAAGTTTGTTGTACTAGTCAATCTTTCATTAAAATTTCCTGTAGTGCTGGCTCAGAATTGACATTTAGTTAACAAAATTTGTGGAGTCATTGTATTATGGGCACAATGTTCCAGCCATCAGAGAGCTCTTTTGGGGGCACGGTGTAAATATACCCTCTTTAATCTATGATGTGATTAATGACCAGGCTTTGCATTTCATTGTTGCTTTGCATCACTATCAAGAAAAACAAAGCATTCACATTACTTTCCAAAGGTCACAGAAAAGAAGTTATTTTCTTTTTAAGATAAACTTTAATAAAGATATTTTAAGCTTGCTTATCTCAGAATATTTATGGTATAGAATTTTAGAACAGTCACAAACAGAAATTTCAATGAAGATTCATATTTAAGCTGGACATTTTTTTTCTTACTGTGTCTTGTGCCTCTGTTGTATGTGGCTTAGAAGGGAGAAATGCTGTACAAAGTCTTTGAATGTCATCATTGCAAATCATATATACAGCAGTAGAAAATAGACTCTTGGGAATAATATTGCTGTGGTGGGGGAGAGGCAGCACAAGCCAAAGTAATTTAATTTATCTAACCTAAATCAAAATTTTAAGACTCACCCATGAAAGAAGTGTATGTATTGCCCCCATTTCTACTTTTTATTTTTCAGGCTGACTTGTGTTCTTGTCTCCCACTCAAATCAATGTTAAATAGAAGGATCATAGTCTGGAAATTATTTGTTAAATAATTTAATAGACACCATAAAGATTTTTTTTTAGTTTTCTAAATGCCACATGTTATTTTCAGTAACACATACTATTATTTTCAATATGTAGGCATAGAATCTTTTAGAAAACAGATGCCATAATCTAGCAGACCAGATAATGTTGGGTGGCAGTTCATGTTGTTTGAAATCTACCATTGCAATCTTACATGGTATTTATTTATTCAAGACGAATAATAAGCTTCATTTCTCAAGGGCAATGCACTAGAAAATGTACATAACATTTTGTCTGCTGATTAACCTAACAGATAATAAAAGAATATGAGCATCATAAAATTTTTTAAAGTGTAAATGAAAAGGTAATACAAGAGGTGGGATTTACAAATCAAAAAATAGAGAGCTAATTGTAATCCACCTTCTATGGCATTGCATTAGGGATAAAAATATAAAATCATTTAAATTAAAACAATGACATTATCTGTATTCAATATTATTTATTTATTTTTTAATCTCAAGAGGTGAAAGCATAAAAATAGCTAAATGCTTGTGGGAATATTAAGATCTCTAAATTATTTTGAATTTAAATGTAATTTTTACAAATACTATTGAGCAGTGGTAATAATTAGAATGATTTCAGCAAGGCTAGATACTTGAATAATTAAAGGCACAAGATTAATTTTAGGAGAGGCATCATTATCTAAAATTAAATATTAGAACCCTTGTAAAAGATAGGAGTAAGAATGGAGAATAGACAGAACCATATTTTAAAGTTATTTAGCCTCATTAATACCATAATTTCCCTTGAATAAATATAAAATCCATTTGTATTAAATATAAATTTCAAAGTTTCATGATATATATTTGTTTTTTATAGAAATTAATAATTGAATAATCTTGTCTGTAATTCTTGTACTGCAGTTCAAAAATAGCTTCCCAAATTATTATCTTCTTAATCACTTTTGAATGGGCATTGCATGCAAATTATAAAAACTTAAATATATTGAAATGTAAGATTTTATTTCACTTTTCTTCCTGGGCCAACCTCTTCCCCCAGAGCAATTATTTTTTGCTTTTGCTTTTTTCAGTTTCTGAGATATCCCACATATCTTTATATAGTTTTGCTTAAATATTTGACACGTTAGTCTTTCCACACACATTGTTTTGCATCTTTCTTTTATTACTCAACACTGCATCTTACTAATCATTCTGTATTAGTACATAAAACTTTTAGCAGCAAGATAGGACTCCATAATTTATTTAACCAGTTCTAATGGATCGATATTTAAACTTGTTTCCTTTTTTAAACCATTATAAACAATGCTGAAAATATAATTGTACATACATCTTTAAATACATCTATACAATGATTTCTAAAAGACAAACTTCTGGTCAAAGACATATGAATTCATAATTTAACAAGTGACTACAAATTAGCATCCAGAGAGGCTTTACCTTTATATTTTCACAAGCAATATGTGAGAGAGCCTATTTCAAAAAAAATGGGTCAAAATACAGTGTTTTACAATTTTTGATCTTAGCCAATGTGACAAGTAAAAATATGAAACATCACTGAAGCTTCAGTTTGCATTTATGTGTTTAGTGTGATTGAGATTGTTTTATGTTCACTTATGCTTAAATGCCATAGTATTTTCTCTTCTGGAAGCTGTGTGTTCACATTCTATACTGATTGTAAATGTTGAAAGCTTAAAAATGGATTTGTGCATCTGCAAAATTGGTGAATTATTTACAAGCATCTCTTTCCCACTAGGTCCACATTTCCATTATTCACATATCTTTCATAGTTGGTTAAGTACCCTTTTGTTGCTTAATGAAGCAAATAATAAAATCAGTTTTGAGTTTGGAAAGATAACTTATGGAAAATATATGTTCACCACAGCAGTATCTGATTCCAGTGGCTGAGAAAAAGATAATTTAATAGCAAATACATAATTACATATTAAAATTCAAAAAATAGGAAAAAGGTACCATTCTAATGGCAATTAAATAATTTCTATAGTTCCAGAATACAACACATACATATGACATTACACTTGTTTTAGTTACTTTCCCCTGAGGTTTGCTTGGTAAAGGTACACGTAAAGGTGGGGCTTCTAAATTAGAAATAGATTCTCATGAATAAGTATACCATTTATTTGCTACAACTGGGAAAAAAAAAGCAGCATGTCTGAAAGCTGCCTACTTCAAGTTCTGGACAAGAGTAATGGTATGGAAGAAAAAGTATATCTAATTTTGAATAATATGCCTGTGGAACTTTTCAGCAGGATCTATTCACCATCTCTTTGATATATTCTCTGAGCTTTTTTGGACAAGTTTTACAAAAAAAAAAAAATGAATAGAGGGCTTAAACCCCAACACATAACTATTGCTTTTCTCTGCTTTCTATCAGTTTAGCCTAGAAGTTAATATTGTGTATTATTAAGCACTGAAATATAAAATAAAATATTTTTATGATTTATGCTTTTCTGTATTTTGTTTCACTAGAACATTAATATTAAAAATCAGAGGCTTATTTCTCACTTAGACTTCGAAAATTTGTATCATTTAAATGTTTATATTGTGGCTATTTAATTATAAGACAAAAAATTCCACTTGAAATATGTGTTAAATCCTTCTTTCTCTAAACCTTTTCTCCAAAACCATTTTTAAAAAGATATTCTGACTCTTGTGTACGCAAAAAAAAAAAAATTCCAGATTAAAACAAATGGTTTTTAGTTAGTTTGTTGGTGCTAGATATAAATCAACTATGACAACAACAAAAACATAAGACAAACTCGTTTGGAATATTAGTCACATTCATCTAAGAGTATGAAGAAAATCCTAAGTCTCTCATTATGTTGCAATGATTCAGGAAAAGAAAGAGAAAAGCGAAATGAAATCTGAAAAAATAAACTCTTATGCATGAGCATAACTATTTATATTAAAGGTATCTCCTCTTATGGAATAAAAGATACTCTTATGGAGCATCTTTTATTATTTTCAAATTTTCCCCAGGGCTGGGTTCAGTGACTCACGTCTATAATCCCAGCACTTTGGGAAACTGAAGCAGGCAGATAACTTAAGGTCAGGAGTACGAGACCAGCCTGGCCGGCCAACATGCTGAAACCCCTTCTCTACTAAAAATACAAAAATTAGCCGGGTGTGGTGATGCATGCTTGTAATCTCAGCTATTTGGAAGGCTGAGGCACGAGAATTGCTTGAACCTGGGAGGTAGAGGTTACAGTGAGCTGAGATCGTGCCACTGCACACCTGCCTGGGCAACAGAGCAAGACCCTGTCTCAAAAAAAAAAAAGAAAAGAAACGTTCCCCAGAAAATATTATACGATAACCCACAAATAAATACTATATTATTCAATTTTTTACTAGATCCTCAGTATTTACTAGACCCTAAGTCAATAAATACTTGCCAAATAAATAAATACCAAAAAAATGCTTTCTAATTTACCAATCTTAACTAGATATACAAACAAAAAGACAAATAATGAAGGGATCCTATGGTGAGGTCATCTCTTACTAGATAAGAATCTCCATCGTATTAAACATCTATTATGTTAAAAACCAAGTTGGTATTAGGAATAGCAAGCTTAGTTGGGGAAATAAAGAAAAATAAAGAACATTTAGAGAATAAAGGAATATAGCAAAAAGATGTCGTGGTCTGTGGAGATTAAAAGGCTTAGGTTTCAAATCTGACTATGCCATACTAGCTGTGTAGCCTTAGGCAAGTTTCTTCATCTCCCTCACCCCTTGTATCTTTATCTTTAAAATAGTTATAAAGTGTAATCTATTTCATGCATGTGGCAAAGGCATATATTGAACACCTGCCTCAACCCCTTGCAGCTGGGTGAGGCTATATGTATAGCTCTGGATAAAGGACTAGGAGTGAAAGTGATGTGTGTCACTTCCCTACAGAAAAATGTAAGAGCCAGTGGGCAATCCTCCTTCACTCTTTCTTTCATTAATTTTAATTTAGTGTTTAGCAAACTTTTTCTGTAAAGGGACAGAGAGTAAACAGTTTGAGTTTTGCATGCTCTATGTTCTTTGTTGCTACTACTCAACTCTGCCTTTACAATGCATAAAATGCCAATTCATTACCTAAAAGCAATCATAGAGTATATGTAAAGAATGAGTATTGTTGTTTTCCAGTAAAACTTTATTTACAAAATTAGGTGGTGGGCTAGAATTGGCCCAAAAGCCATAATTTGCTGTCTTCTCTATTCAATCAATACCATATTGATTGTGATGAAGAAGTGATGAAAGAAAAGAGTTTAGTTGAATCAAGTTCAATTCACATGCATTGACAGAGCATATTCATGTGCTTGGAACTCTGGTATTTGCTATAGGAAAGAAATTTATGTATATTGAGCATTTTTTATGTGGCAAGCGATCTGATACGTTTTTCACACAAATACTTAATTGCATTTAATCTTTATAGGTTGGAATTTTTCAGATAAGATCTTGAGACCCAAAGGAATTAAGTGAGGAACCCAAGTTAATACTGTTAGTAATTCTGAAATAAGGGATTAGAATACCATCCTATCGGACCCCAAATTCTGAGTTCTTTCATGTTCATTAAACTGTTATATTGAATAACCATGACTCAGAGTGTAATCATAAAGATATTTTCTCCTCACAGTTGCATCTACAAAACCCAAGAGCTGTTATTTTTCTCTTATATAATAAATTTGGGGAGGTAGCCTGGGTGGATTATCTATTCACTCTAAGATAATAATAATATTTAAAAATCCTCTTATCACTTTAGTCTCTCAAATAGTCTCAGTTCAGTAATTAACATATCCTCATAATAATATTGTTATAATGTAATAATAAAATTACAGTGTAATAATAAAATCTCTGACTATCAAAGTGAAATATTTGCCTCAACCTTAGTTCAGGTCTGCTGAGTAGGAAAAGAGCATCTGGAAAGAGGATAGTGGGTAGGTGGGGAGACACTTCTTTCCTTTTTACCTTCCCAGATCCTTTTCACTGTACCCAATACCTCTTCAGCTAAAAAGAGGCAGATTTTTTCTGCTGGAGATATGGGAATTGCTCTCATCTGCAGTTCTGTTTTCTCCACTGAATATGCCTCTGGCTGATCCCTTAACCTCCCTCAAGCCTTCTTCTGCCAAGGTGTGCTTCTTCCTCCAGATGATCTTCTTGAGCAGAATCTAAAATAACTTCAAGTTCTCTCTCTTTTTCTCACAGACATGATACTTATGGCCCACCTCAGGGTTTCTCAAGCTCTAGGGGTCTGTTTAAAGTAATTTGCATTGGTATTGAGGGGAAGCAGACGTGTCCCTCTCTCCCTATATCTCTCATCAGCCTCCAACTCCTGGCTGTTTCAATTTTCTAAGATTTTCAAAAACAATATACAACTACCCTCTCAGCTGTCCCTGCCTAGCGGTCAAACACCTCCCTATGAAATGTGGGCGAAATTAGTGTCTATTATTCTAGAGAAGCTATAGAAACTTTTTAACAGTCTTATAGAAAAGCCTAAAATACTCTATTTTTCCTAAGACACTTGCAGTATGGTTGTGAATACAAAGCTAATACTCTAGAAATATTTGCAAGATTTTTATGGATCAGAAGAGACTTAAGGGTCAATAATTTCATTCCTTAGCTGAACTGATGAATATTTACTAAGTGTCTAATAAATATTTGGAAAGTGCTGGGCTAGGGCTTAAATAAAACTGAAACCAAATGCAGATATCATTACAGTCACTACTTGAATATCCCTGATTTGGGAGAATTTACTACACCTTCAAAAGTCCCATTTTCATTGTTTTTGTAAATGTTGGGGTCTCCATGTTATTTTAAATAAATATGCCTGCCTGGCAGAGCAATATCAGTCTTTAAAGAATGGAATAAATTACAGAATTCCAATGTTGAAGACAGGCTTACAGTTCCTTCCATCATTCTGACTTTCTATCATTTGCTCTTAGTTCCTTTTATGACATTGTTACCAGTAGAACGAACCCGAGTTACCCTGAGTTACTGGCTGCGTATCAGTGCGGGTCCGCAGCAAATTCAGTCCTCGCCTCCTCAGAAGAAATAAGTCGACTGAGGGGCCTGAGACAGGAGAGACCGAGGTAAGTTTCAGAGCAGTAGTGGAAGTTTATTTAAAAAGGCTTTAGAACTGCAATAAAAGGAAAGAAAAGAAGGAAAGTACAACTCGGAAGAGGGCCAAGCAGGTGACTTGAGAAACTAAACGCACAGCTTGACCTCTTGACTTGGGGTTTTCTGCGTTGACATACTTCCAGGATCTTGCATTACTTCTTCCCATGCCTGAGATCTCATTGGGAAGCTGCTGATCAGTTTCAGGTGTTTTCTATCTACTAGGAGACAGCCTTTCCCTGGCGCTGGCAGTGACCAATTATTACTTTACTGTTTATTTATTTATTTGAGATGGAGTTTCCCTCTTGTTGCCCAGGCTGGAGTGCAATGGCCCGATCTTGGTTCACGGCAACTTCCGCCTCCCAGGTTCAAGTGATTCTCCTGCCTCAGCCTCCCAAATAGCTGGGATTACAGGCGCCCACCACCACGTCAGGCTAATTTTTGTATTTTTGGTAGAGACGGGGTTTCACCATGTTAGTCAGGCTGGTCTGGAACTCCTGACCTCAGATGAGCCACCCGCCTCTGCCTCCCAAAGTGCTGGGATTGCAGGCGTGAGCCAAAGTGCCCGGCCCAATTATTACTTTAGAGAAACAGTTAACAACCGCCTGACCCTCACCTGATGGTCGCCCAACACTCCTGGTGTGTAGGGGAAGCCCTCTCCTGCCCTGCTCATACTTGACTAGCTTGACTAGCTACCTACTGTAACAACATGTGTAACAGGGGTGTATGTCACTACTCTCTAATTGTACTCAAGTACAAAGGCTTGGAGCTCTCTTTTAGAGATCACCCTTAATTATACTGTGGGTGAAAAGAAAGCATCCTGCATTTTCTGAAACTTCCACATAGCTTGGGCTATTTATTTTTATTTTTATTTATTTATTTTATTTTATTATTTATTTTTGAGACGGAGTCTCGCACTGTCGCAGATTGGGCTGTTTCTTAATGTTGACTTTGCATCTTTGTGTGTAATCTTCTCAGGTTCAGTTCCTTATCTCTGGCTTTCTTGATTTTCATCAACATCATATGCATTGTTACCAAATACACCAAAATGGTTTTCACATGATAAATATTTTTAAATGAATAACTGAGATTACAAAAGTAAGGAAAACTCACAGGGCACTGGAAAGTAGAAAATGATAAAGTGAAACTAAAATGGTGGGGAATGCAAATTGGCAAAGCCACTTTAGAGAATGATTTGGCAATATTTAGTGAAGGAAAAAAATGACTCTGTGGTCCAGCAATTTCTTTCTTAGGTATATACCATAAAGATATGCTCAAATATGTGTACAAAAAGAGATATGTAAAATATCCTAGCAGCATTGTTCATGACTGGAAAAAACAAACAAATGAACAACAACAACAAAATTCAAGGCCAGTCTAATGTCCATGATAGAATGGATTTTAAATTGTGCTATATTTGTATACTGGTGTACTATTCAGCAATAACAATGAATGAATTAGATTGAATAATACAAATATAAATAAAATTTACAACTATAATCTATAATGTATAAAGCAAATTATAGAAGAATATAAAATGTTAAAAATTAAGCAGAAAGGTAATATATTTTGTTTAGGTAGACATGCATATGTAAAAAATGTATTAAAAATGTGATATATGAAATTCTGATAATCACATAAAAAACTAAAAATTAATCATCCAAGGGAGGGAGGGAGCAAATAGGAGAGATATGGTAAATGAAGGCAGGAGTAGGAGTAAACTTTATATATTATTTATATGTTTAATTGTAAACCATGTGACTATATTACTACTCAAAAATACATAGAAATGATTAGTGACTAAACTCAAGATGGTAGAGAAAAAAGAGAATGTGATTGGTTGGAAATACAAAGGATACAACAATTATATTTATAAGCATTTAGTATATTAATCTGAATGATGAATACAAATTCTTTATTATTCTGTATACCCTTTGCACATCTGAAACATAATATTATAAAATAAAACCTTAGCTTTCAAAGCCATTGTTTCTGTTAAGGGCTTGACAATCCAAATTTGGGGGTCAACAAATAAGCATTGACTTTTCATTCTTCTTTGTAATTATACTATAATAATCTCAATTTATGTCAAGGAAGTGTGGATGACTCTAACTTTTGGAAAAACAAATTAGCAGGTAGTATAAAGTGTGAAAAAGAAAAACAGATTAATGTTTCAAGATATTATTTGACCTCTTTTACACATCCCTTACTACTGTTGACACACTTGACTTTGATATATTTCTTAAATCTTTCTTTTCAGAAGTAATCAAATTATTTAAGAGGAAACCTTTTGATGATAGTGTTTGTTATCTCTGTATTCATCTATTTATCATAAAGATGATCTAATATTCTATTTTTATAAATACAGTGTTGATTGTATAATACTTCTGAGCAATGCTAATATAGTTTAACCTTAAAAAATGAAACCTGACATAAAACTCAATATTAGTATTGCTTGCACTTTTTAGAGCTTGATTTTGGCAGGCCAATTTTTTTGCAAATGTTGGTTTTCTTATCTTTAGAATGAATGGAGTTCTATGAGAAAGAGCATTGTGAGAATTACATCAAATTAAAATATTAATAATAAATTTTCAGTGTATATAAAATGACTTAGTGTCTGGAACAAAATAGTTATTTAAAAATCAATCATTCCATTAGACATTAAAAATAAGCATAAGTATGCCTACATTTGTGATTATTCTGGATGTTCTTATAAGCTCTCTGGATCATGATTATCACTCCGTAGTACATGGATATAGTTATATGAACAAAGAAGGTAGAATATATTTGGATATATATGTATATATCCCAGACATGTTTAAATATTTTAGTAATAAATCTGTAATATGAGCTAATTTTCAAAAAATTTTGTCAATGTCTTCCAAAACTAATTTAGAGAAATAAAGCAATGAAAAATTCTAAAACAAATCAAAAGCCCATTTAATTAACAGTTTCACAAAGTTGTATTATAGTTCATTTTTAATAAGTATATATTTAAACTTTTTATGGCATACATATATAATTTATATAAATGAGCATTATGTATTCATATATTAAAATATAAATGTATAAAATAAGCACAACTATACAAACAAGTTTGTACAGATACATATATACACAAACACATGTGAAAGTATGAATATAACAACAAAAATATAAATTAGGGAGTAAACCTTTGCTTTATAAGAGATCTCAACATATTATTTTTTAAAACTGTAATTACTCTTACAATTATTTTACACAATTTCTAAGGTCAAGTCTTACATAAAATGAGTAACACTAATAATGTTTCTTAGGTGTTATAATTAACAAGATGAGTTTCACTTATAGTAAAAAAGAGTACAAAGAAAGAAACTAAGGCCTATACATTAAACTTTCATTTAAAAAATATTTGACAGAAATTCCATAAGAAATGAAAAATAACAATTATTTTGGCTTGAATTTTTTCTATTTGAGTGAACAAATAGTGATGTATTATACTCAACATCCACATATTAAAATAATCCAAACCTAGTATTTCAGGAGGAAATTTTAGTGGTGTTTCCACTGTAAGACACCTTAGATTGAGAAGAAAACTTATCTTGGTACCTGCTGAGTATGTTTTAATCCCATAGCCCATGATGCATTTCTCTTATCCTGACAAATAGGTAGCAGTGCTATTTTTTGTTCTTGGCATATAGTCAGCTTCTTTTGAAATTCAGTCATATATTGGATATGCTGACCCCCTGCCATAGTGAATTCCACAGGCAGGAGCTCCATAGGATGAAAAGTGCTATTCAACTAGAGGGGTTCATGAAGAAAGTCAAAGTCTCTCAAATTAATTTCTCAAAATGCCCTAAGCCCCAGCCATCTCCCCTTCGATGTTCTTTGCAGCTGCTTAGCACTTCTGGACTAGTTGAGCCTGAGTGAGTTGGCTGCCTCCCCCTATGGCAATATTTCTTTTTCAAAGGGTAGTTGCCATGGTTGTATAATTTTGTGCAGGGAGTAGGAGACTTTGTGATTGACCAAACTGTGCTGAAAAAGATAACAAACACAAAAACTACAAGTTTAAACTGAGGAAAACTTTGTCAAACTCTCAGTGGAGAGTGGAAGAAAGAATGCTTTCCACATTAAAAATATCTTGCATTTTTTAACATCGTTGAACTGCAAGGGGCTTAGGATACTTAATGGGTCTTACTAAATTTGGTTAGACCTCCCCAGCCTCCTAGTGAGCACATGGAAAACAGAAGCATATAGAGAGAGCACAAAGTTAAGAAACACAAGAATGGACTAAAATTCTTGGCTCATTTACTGTCACACCTTGGATTGTGTAAATGATTGGTACCTTTTGGAGCCTCCCTTTGCTCTAGGTTAATGCATCATCATTCATCTTAATATACTCATTACTATCCTCTATCTCTTGTGTCAGGCAATTCTTGCCACCTAGAATTTCCTCTCAAAATCCTATGTCTGAGCAAAGCTTTGGACCCAAATCTCCTATGATATCCTTGTTAATAAAATAGTAAAATTATGATTGGCTAAGGGTAGTATTGGACAGATTCAAATTGTATTCAACAATGTTGCTCAGCAAGACCTGTATATACTGAGGCCCCTATTGTCAAGTACTTTGGTAGGTGCTTTTGCTTACATTATCTCAATTAATTTTTTTGGTATGCATGTTATTTGACTAACCAATTTATCTTATTTGTTACTAAAATGTTTCTTGTTTTGTTCAAGGTTTCACTGTTCCTAGCTAAAATTCCAGGCTCTGTTGCATCTCGTTATGTTAATATGACACAGTTCTGGCTAATAACATGGAGATGTAAGTCCCTGAGAGAAGGCTTCCTTTCAGAAATTTGTCTTCAGAAATAAAAAAGGCAGACCCCTGTGAAGGTAAGATTTTGTCTTTTGTCCTTAATTGTTTTCTTATCCCTTCTTCCCAACTGGGACAATGTATGATAGTGATAAGGAGAAGGAGCAGCCATCTTTGACTAGACCACATAATAAGGAGGTCAGAGTAGAAAGATACTCTAAACTTAAATTTTGGATGGTGTTTTTGGGTATTTCAAGCGGCCCTGAGCTCTCTACCTCCAGCATTTTTATTAAATGAAAAATGTAATCCTATTTATATAAGTCATTTTTGGTCAAGCTTTCTGCTACTCCCAGTGTAATCATTACTTACCACACAATGTAAGAACTCTCAGCTATGTGGTAATATCCCACAGCTAGCGAGTAGGAAAAAGGAGGTAGAATTTAAAGCTCTTCTTGCAATTTTAATTCCCATTTTATATTCATTCACTTGTTAATGGTCTTATATAGCCTAATATTTCTGTTAGTGATTTAAATAAAGAGATCAAAGAGTTAGATACCAGATGTGCTGTTTCCCAAAGCTTGAATGATAGCTAATATACTATAATCTGAGACTGCAACTGTCTTGACATATTTGATTTCCTGTGTCAAGATTTTCAACATTTGTTGAATTATATTAAAATAATTCATGGTTTGATAACTTTATTAGAATCCAAGTGGTGATATTGAGAAGGTAGTTGGATATAGTAGTATGGAATTCAGAAGGGAGATCTGGTATAAACTTATTTATCAATGGCATATAGATAGTATTTTATGCCATGTGACTTGATGAGATTGCAAAGGATGAAAGAAAGTGTAGATAGTAAATGGAATAGAATTAGAGATTGAAGCCTGGGCTTTCATAATAATTTTGTTGAGAAGACTAATGTTAAGAGAAGGAACAATCAATGACTGTAATATCCAGAAAGAAAAAACAAGTGATGGAACTATGTAATCTGTGGTTTCCAATACAGTTATATGCCACATAAGGACGTTTGGGTCAACAACAGACTGCTATACGATCATGGTTCCATAGATTATAATGGAGCTGAAAAATTCCTATCACCTAGTTACATCATAGCTGTCAGAATGTCATAGCACAACACATTGCTCACATGCTTGTGGTGTAATGTGCTGGCATAAATAAACCTAGTGTGCTGCCAGTCATATAAAAATATAGCACATATAATTTTGTACAATACATAATACTTGATATAATAAGAAATGACTATGTTACTGGTTTATGCATTTACCATACTGTACTTTTTATGGCTAGAGTGTACGCCCTCCACTTTTTTAAAACAATAAACTTAACTGTAAAAAAACTTCTGGCAGGTCTATCAGGAGGTGTTTCAGAATAAGACATTGTTTTCATAGGAGAAGATAGCTCCATGCATGTTTTTCACCCTTAATACTTTCCAATGGGACAAGATGTGGAGGTAGAAGGCAGTAATATCTTAATCCTTTGGAAACCTAGGCTAATGTGTGTGATTGTATCTTAGATTTTAACAAAAATTTAAAAATTAAAAAAATCTTTAAAAATGAAAAGAAAGTTTATAGAATAAGGATGTGAAGAAAAAATAGTTTTGCACAGCTGTACAATGTGTTTTAAATTAAGTATTTCTACAAAAACTTAAAAAGTAAAAAAAGCATATAAAGTAAAAAGTTACAGTAAACTAAGTTTCATTTATTATTTAAAAATAAAATATTTTAATAAATTTATGTAGACTAACAGTGCAGTGTTTATAAAGTCTACAGTAGTATACAGTAATGTCCTAGGCCTTCACACTCACACCACTCCCTCACTGACTCATCCAGAGCAACTTCTATTTCTGCAAGCTACATTCATGGTAAGTGCTCTACATAGGTGTAACTTTTTAAATATTTTATACTGCATTTTTGCGCTTTTTTAGATTTAGATATCCTTAGCCATGCAAATACTCATTGTGTTACAGTTGCTTACAGAATTCAGTACAGTAACATGCTGCACAGGTTTATAGCCACAGAGCTATAAGAATATCATATATCCCAGGTATATAGTAGGCTCTACTATCTAGGTTTGTGTAAGTGCACTCTATGATATGTGCACAATGAGATTGCCTAATGATGTGCTTCTTAGAGTGTATTCCTGTTGCTAATCAATGCATGTCTATACTGTTAATTTGCCAAGTAAAGTAAAACATTGAATTGACTATTGGATTTGACCACATGTAGAATTTTGGTAGGGATAGCATCCATCCTAGTGCACCTTTGACACTTTCAGTTTGTTGCCTTGTTTTGATTAATAATAATGCCACTTTTCATTCTTAAGTATCATAGTTCAAATGATAAATTATATGGTCATCCTAAGCCACTGATGATCTTTAGAAAGATAGTTTCAGTGGAATTCTGTGAGCAAAATACTGGTTGGAATGTATGTAAGAACAAAGGAAGAAAGAGTGGGAGACGGCAAAGATGCAAAAAGCTTTTTGCTGCAAAGTTTTGCAGAGAAATGGGATGAAAGCTGGAATGAGAATTAAACAATGTAATTATGTACCCAAGGGATTCAGTTGATAGTGAAAAATTATTGATGTAAGAGAGAGGAAAAATGTCCTGGAGTAACTGAGAAGGGATTCAACCTCTGTTTAAGGGAGGGAATGGTTTAGAATAGATAAAAATCAAGATACCTTTCTCCAAGCGTATTTTGCATTTCTGCATGTTTTGTGAATGAAGCACTAATGGCCTTGTATTCTGGAGCATGTTTATAGAATGTTTATATAATCAGCAGGCATTGAAGAGAGAGAGAGTTTCTTTGTAGCAAAGGACAGGTTGGCTTACATCCCTGGAAGACAGAGATATCATCTTCCTCTGAAGCAAATGGCAGGTATATTTACTGCCCTTTATAAGAAATTAGAGATCCCCAAGCTTAGATGTGTCCTCCTGTAATGTAACCCACTACATGGTCAGTTGTCGTATGCCCCTTTCATATTGCCTGTAAGAATTGGGACTCGGATAACCGGAGTGAAAAAAAATACTCTGACTATTGTTGTTGCTGTGGGTAATAAACTGCTTTACATTTCTGACCCAGGAATTATGTGTCTTCTACCACTGTCCACTAATTTTTTTTGTGGATAAATTTAAGGGGTACAAGTGAAATTTTGTTACATGAGTATAGTGCATAGTGGTGAATTCTGGCCTTTAGTGCCTCCATTGCCCAAACAATGTACATGAAGTAATTTCCCATCATTCACTCCCTACTCCTCCGAATCTCCAAAGCCTATCATTCCATATTCTATGTCCATGTATACACATTATTTAGCTGCCACTTATAAGTGAGAACATGTGTTTGATTTTCTGTTTCTGGGTTGTTTCATTTAAGATAATGGCCTCCAGTTCCATCCATGTTGCTGTAAAAGACATGATTTTATTATTTTGTATAGTTGGATAGTATCCCATTTTGTATACATACTACATTTTCTTTATCTAGGCTTTCACTGATGGGTGCTTAAGTTGATTCCATATCCTTGCTATTGTGAATGAATAGGCTTGCAATGGTCATATGAATGCCAGTATCTTTTTGTATACTGATTTCTTTTTCTTTGAGTTAGATACCCAGTAGTGGTATTGAGGGATAGAATGGTAGTTCTGTTTTTAGTTTTTTGAGAACTCTCCATACTGTTTTTCGTAGAAGTTGTACTAATTTACATTCTCACCAACAATGCACGAGTATTAACCTTTTCTCCACATGCTTACCAACATCTGTTATTTTTTAACTTTTTAAAACCCATTCTGACTGGTGTAAGATATCTCATTGTGGTTTTAATTTTCATTTCTCTGATGATTGTTGATGTTGAGCATTTTTTCATATGCTTGTCGGCCATTTGTATTTCTTCTCTTGCAAAATGTCTATTCCTGTATTTTACACTATTTATGAATCCTGTGGGGGAACTTGTTGCTTGGTAGTAGGCTAAGATCTCAGATCCTTCACCGTTCTCAATAATAAGATCTTAGATAATCTAGGATAATGGATACTATGCATTTTTATCTTATTATTTTACATAAAATTAATACAAATTTTTATAGGTTTTATTATATGTAGGTTTTATATAATCAAATGTATCAATCTAGTCTTTTAGCAATTGTGGATTTTATGGCTTGCTTAGAAGGATTTTTAAAAATCTTCTTATAGATGAATAAGACTGGCCTTTATTTTATTCTATTATTATCTTTTATAGTTAATTTTTAAAGGTAAAGTTAATTTTGAATTCACATAAAATGTTATTTTTTATATGAATTTTTTCCTAAATTATAGCTAATTTATCTCAAAACCACTAAAATTGATCCTTATCTGATTATCTGAAATGTCTTTCTCATAGTATATTAAATCCCTAGTGTAGAGATTTGTGTTAGATTATTCTTATTCATGTATATAATTTTTAATTTATACATGAATATATTTAATCCTTTCTTTCAACACATGTTTAGTTAGCACCTGCTATGTGCTACACACTGTGGCATTCGCTATTACATAGTGGTTAAAAAATAGGTATAGTTCCTGCTCCATTGAAAACCTCAGCCTAGCTGTAAACATAAATACCTAAAAAATCATCAAATAAATATATTATTTAAAGGTATGGTAAGTGCTAGGAATACAATTAAAAAATTCTTTGGTAGAATATTGAGGTAAGCAGGAAACCTATAAATGTCAGTGTTCTCTGAGGAGGATATAATTTCAGCCTACACCCAGAGTATAACAATTGAGCATCATAAAAATGAGTGGAAGAGTATTCTAAGCTGGTGGAACAGCATGCTCATAGATAAAAGTTGTTTCAGAAAAGGGTCATGCAATGCCTTTTGCTTACCAACCAACAAATCTGCCATATAGAGTTTAATCTTTTGATTAACCAAATTCAAGTCAACCAATTACATTATATATCTTATAATGTTGATATATTTTCAAAACGTAAATTTTCTTTTAGAATTAAGGCCAAATTATTGTATGTATGGTAGAAGTCATCAACAACTACTCTATTGGAAATAACTAATATAATCCACCTTTGTTGCTAGAAATTGATTTTTGGAGTGGACTCAAATGCCTAACTCTCAAGAAGTTCTAAAACCAGAAGGATTTTTTTTGCTTAGGAGTCTGAATGAAACTTTTAAAGTCTTGCAGGTGTTTGCTGTCAGAATGAGGATAAGTCAATATGTGACAGAGCAGAACAATGAATACTGTGAAAGGCACAATAGCAGGCCAGAGCCCTGATACATGTGGCCTGAAGCCTGCCAAAGTCTTGGGCTGAATTTTAAGTTCAGCAATGCATTTTTGTAAGTTAAATTACTTTAAATTGAAGTTTTCTGGTTTTACTGAGCTAAATGCATTATAATACTAATTAGAATATTTTCAACTTAAATTTGAAGCCTGAAAGGTGAGAAACATCGGCCAATGGCTTCAAAACTCCCACTCTTCTTGGCACAAAACAAACACATCTTTATAACATTTCTTGAAATTATTTGATAACAACTTTGGAGTTGCTTCTTAGGTATGCATAGCAAGGTGGTATTGGGCATCACACTTCTGAAGTCACATCCCTTTACTCTCCCGTGCATAAGCTCTGGAAATGAAGTAGACCTAAAGTAGTTCTATAGTAAAATTAAGTTCACTAAGAAACTGGGACTTATGGTGGAGAGTGGCATCAAGCTGAGGTACACAATTTAGAGTCCTTCCTTTCCTGTGCTCTTGCCCTGTATACATATCCCAAGATTTGGGCTCTCCTTGTGCTTGTTGCTGAGTGGGAATCTGTATTGTTTTACAACCCCACTATCATTAATTGCCTGGCCACAAACATATTCTAATACTACCTTTATTGTAACTTTTGTTAGACTTTTTTCTAGTGTTAATGCTTACCAGGAGATTAGATGTCTTCCTTCTCGTGTGCCCCCTCCTGTAGGGTTATATTTCTATCTTGCATGGCTATAGAGGTATAGAAAGAATACTAATTATTAAAATTCATATTATATCGCATTTTCATATTTTTATATTTAAAAGATACACTGATAATCATGTCAATCTATTACTTTTCTTTAGAAGAAATAATTTTTTGACTATATGACAGTTTTTTTAAACACAGATAAAAAATGTTTCATTATTCTTAAACTGTGCCTGCAAACCATTGCTAAAGCAAAATAGAAGCTTTCTCCTTTGTATAGTACAATTTTATTGTATCTAATTTAGATGTGGAAAAATGTTAATTAATCTTAATTAATGCAGCTGTTGAAATGAGGGATACCTGTTAGCCAGAGTGGCCTGAGAGGTGCCTTTATTTCATGAAACAGAAGACTTTGGTAGCTACAATCCACTTACCACTTTTTAAATTATTATTTTCAGTTTTCAAATTTCTAAATTTTTATTTATGAGGTTATATACTAGGTATATATATATTTCTGGAGTACATGGTGTATTTTGATATGGGCATACAGTGAGTAACAATCACATCAGGGTAAATGTGATACCCATTACTTCAAGCATTTATTCTTTGTGTTATGAACAATCCAATAATATTCTTAGTTATTTAAAAATATATACTAAATATTATTAACTATAGCCTCCCTGCTGCACTATCAAATTCTAGATTTTATTCATTATATCTATTTTTTATATCCAGTAACCATCTCTACTTCTTACCCCCACTACTCTTCCCAGCCTCTGGTAACCATCATTCTACTCTGTCATCATTAGCTGAATTATTTCAATATTTTGCTCCCACAAATAAGTGAGAATGTGTGAAGTTTGTCTTTCTCTGTGTGGCTAATTTCACTTAACCTAGTGACTTCCAGTTCCATCCATTTTGTTGCAAATGACAGGGTCTCATTCTTTATCAGGGGAACCAGCCCCCAAAATTTCAATGTAGGTTCTTTTCTATTTTCCCTAAGTGTCGGCCGGTCTGAAAAATAAAGAGAAAGAGTACAAAGAGAGAAATTTTACAGCTGGGCTTCCGGGGGTGCCATCGCATATTGGTAGGACGATGATGACGACCCTGAGCCAAAAACCCAGCAAGTTTTTATTAGGGATTTTAAAAGGGGAGGGGGTGTACAAACAGAGTTGGTCACAAGAATTACTGATGAGGGTCTATGCCCCGCTGTGTATGCATTGTCTTGATAAACATCTTAACAGGAAACAGGTTTTGAGAGCAGACAACTGGTCTGACTAGAATTTACCAGGCTGGAATTTCCCAGTCCTAGCAAGCCTGAGGGTACTGCAGGAGACCAGGGCATATTTCAGTCCTTATCTCAACCGCATAAGACAGACACTCCCAGAGCGGCCTTCTATAGATCTACCCCCAGGAATGCATTCCTTCCCCAGGGTTATCAATTATTAATATTCCTTGCTGGGAAAATAATTCAGCGATATTTCTCCTACTCACACGTCCATCTATAGGCTCTCTGCAACAAGAAAAATATGGCTCTATTCTGCCCGACCCTGCAGGCAGTCAGACCTTATGGTTATCTTCCCTTGTTGTCTGAAAATTGCTGTTATTCTGTTCTTTATCAGTGTGCATTGATTTTATATTGTCCAAACACACATATTTTACAATCAATTTGTACAATAGTGGTCCAGAGGTGACATATATTCTCAGCTTACGAATATAACAGGATTGAGAGATTAAAGTAAAGACAGGCATAAGAAATTATAAGAGTATTGATTGGAGAAATGATAAATGTCCATGAAATCTTCACAATTTATGTTCTTCTGCCTCAGCTCCAGCCGGTCCTTCCGTTCGGGGTCCCTGACTTCCCGCAACAATTCTTTTTTATGGCTGCATAGTATTTTATTGTGTATATGTACTGCATTTTCTTTATCCATTCACCTGTTAAGTGATGCTTATCTTGCATCCAAATCTTGGCTATTGTGAATAGTGCTGCAATAAACATGAGTGTGCTGATATCTCCTTGATATACTGATTTCCTCTTTTGGGTATATAGCCAAAAGTGGGATTACTGGCTCATATGGTAGCTTTATTTTTACTTCTTAACTCCAAACTGTTCTCCATAGTGGTTGTACTAATTTACATTCCCACCAACAGTGTACAAAGATTGCCTTTTCTTCACATCCTTGCCAGCATTTGTTTTTGACTGTCTTTTGGATATAAACCATTTTACCTGGGGTGAGTTGATATCTCATTGTAGTTTTGACTTACATTTCTCTGATGAGCAATAATTTTGAGCACCTTTTGATATATCTGTTTGCTGTTTGTATGTCTTCTTTTGAGAAATGTCTATTCAGATTTTTGCCTATTTTTAAATTAGATTATTAGATTTTTTTTCCTATAGAATTATCTGAGCTCCTTAGATATTTTGGTTATTAATCCCTTGTCAAATGGATACTTTGCAAATATTTTCTTCTATAGTGAGGGTTGTCATTTCACTTTGTTGATTATTTACTGTTCAAATGCTTTTAAACTTGATGTAATCCTATGTGTCCATATTGGTTCTGGTTGCCCATGCTTGTGGAGTATTTGTCAAGAAACCTTTGCCCACTTCAATGTCTTGGAGAGGTTCCCCAATTTTTTTTTTTAGTAGTTCCATAGTTTGAGGTCTTAGATTTAAGTCTTCAATCCATTTTTGATTTGATTTTTGTATATGGTAGGAGATAGGTCTTTAGTTTTTTTTTTTTCTGCATGTGAATATCCAGTTTTCCCAGCATCACCTATTGAAGAGATTGTCCATTCCCCAACGTGCATTCTTGGTGCCCTTGTTAGAAATGAGTTCACTGTAGATGTATGAATTTGTTTCTGGGTTCTCCATTCTGTTTCACTCCATTCTGTTTCATTGGTCTATGTGTCTGTTTTTATGCCACTGCCATGCTGTTTTGGTTACTATAACACTGTTGTATAATATGAAGTCAGATAATATAATTCCACCAGTTTTGTTCTGTTTGCTTATGATAGCTTTGGCTATTCTGGATCTTTTGTAGTTCTATATAAATTTTGGGATTTTCTTTCCTGTTTCTGTGAAGAATGTCATTAGTATTTTGATAGGAATTGCATTGAATCTGTAGATTGCTTTGGGTAGTATGAACATTTTAACAATGCAGATTCTTCCAATCCATGAACATGGAATATCTTTCCATTTTTTGTGTTCTCTAATTTCTTGCATCAATGTTTTATAGTATTCATTGTAGAGATCTTCCATTTATTTTGTTAATTCCTAGGTATTTTATTTGATTTTTAGTTATTGTAAATGGGATTACTTTCTTCATTTATATCAGATTGTTCACTTTGGGCATATAGAAATGCTAAGGATTTTTTGTATGTTTTTTTATGCTGAAACTTGAATTTGTTTATCAGTTCCAATATATTTTTGATGGAGTCTTTACATTTTTTCAAACATAACATTGTATTATCTGCAAACAAGGATTATTTGACATCTTCCTTTCCAATTTGGATGCCCTTTCCTTTTTTCTCTTGTCTGATTGCCTTAGCTAGGACTTCCAGGACTATGTTGAGTAACAACAGTGTTGAAAGTTGGCATTTATGTCACATTCCAGATCTTAGAGCAACAGCATTCTGTTTTTCTCCATTCAGTAAGATACTCTACATGAATCTGTTGTACATGGATTTCATTGTATTAATGTATGTTTCTTCTATACCGAGTTTTTGAGAGCTTTTGTCATAAAGGGATGTTGAGTTTTATCAAATGCTTGTTCAGCATCAATTGAAATGATCATATGGCTTTTCTCCTTCATTCTGTTGATATAATGTTCACATTACTTGATTTACATATGTTGAATCATTCTTGCACCCCTGGGATAAATCCCACTTGGTCATGATAAGTGATCCTTTTAATGTATTATTGAATTCAGTTTGGTAGTATTTTGTTTAGGACTTCTGCATCAATGTTCATCATGGATATTGAGCTATAGTTTGTGTACGTGTGTGTCTTTGTTTAGTTTTGGTTTCAGGGTAACAGTGGCATAATATAATGAGTTTGGAATAATTCCTCCTCTTCCACTTTTCAGAATAGTTTGAGTAGGATTGACAGATTTTCTTTAAATGTTTAGTAAAATTCAGCAGTGACACCATCAGATCTTGGCTTATTTGTGTTGGGACACTTTTTATTATAATTTCAATCTTGTTATTTGTTATTGATCTGCTCATGTTTTGTATTTCTTCATAGTCTAATCTAGGTGGGTTGTATGCATCTAGAAATGTATCAATTTCTTCTGGATTATCCAATTTATTGGCATATAGTTGCTCATGGTAATTTCCAATTATCTTTTCAATTTCTGCAGTATTTGGTTATAAAGTCTCTTTTTTTATCACTCATTTGATTTATTTGGTCTTCTCTCTCTTTTTCTTAATGTGGCTAAAAGATTGTGGGTTTATTCAGAAAACAAACTTTTAGTTTTGTAAATCTTTTGTATTGTTGTCTTTGTTTCAATTATATTTCTTTCTGCTCTGCTCTTTAATTTCTTCTCCTCTACTGATTTTGGGTTGTGTTTTCTCTTGCTTTTCTAGCTCTTTTGTATCATTAGGTTCTTCATTTAAAGTTTTTCCTCTTTGTGACGTAAGTGCTTATTACTGTAAACTTTCCTCTAGGTACTGCTTTCATTTTATCCCGTAGGTTTTGCTATATTGTGTTTCTGTTTTCATTTTGTTGGTGAATTTTTAAAATTTTATCTTAATTTCTTCCTGGTCTGACTGGCCATTCAGGAGCTTATTGTTTAATTTCCATGTGTTTGTATAGTTTCCAAAAATTTCTCTTCTTGAATTTTACTTTTATTTTATTGGGGTTAGAGAAGATATGAGATAAAATTTCAATTTACTGAATTTTTTAAGGGTTGTTTAATGGCCTAACATATGGTGTCTACTTGAGAATAATCTGTGTTCTGAGGAGAAATTTGTATTCTGCAGCCTTTGGAGGAAGTATTCTATAAATGTCTATCAGGTCCATTTGGTCTGTAATACTGATTAAGTTTGATGTTTCTTCATTAATTTTTTCTAGATTAATTGTCCAATGCTGAAAGTTAGGTGTTAAGGAATCCAGATGTTATTATGTTTGAATCTATCTCTCTCTTTATCTCTAATAATTTCTCTCTATATGTGTGTTCCAGTGTTGGGTGCATATATATTTTCAATTTATATATCCTCTTCCTGAGTTGACCCCTTTATTATTATATAATGACCTTTCTTGTCTCTCTTTATACTTTTGGTCTTGAAATCTATTTTGTCTAATATCAGTATATCTCCTCCAACTCTTTCTTGGTTTCCATTTGCATGCATTATCATTTTGCATCTCTTCATTTTCCATCTATGTGTGTCTTTACAGACAAAGTGTGTTTTTTATAGGCAACAGGTACCTGGGTCTTGAGGGGTTTTGTGTTTGTTAGTTTTTGTTCATTCAGCCACTCTATGTCTTTTGGTTGGAGAGTTTAATCAGTTTACATTCAATGCTATTATTGGTAAATAAGGACTTACTCTTGCCATTTTGTTAGTTTTCTGGTTGTTTTGTGGTCTTCTCTTTCACCTTTCCTTCCATACTGTCTTCCTTTTAGGGAAGGTAATTTTCTGTGCTTGTATGATTTAATTTCCTGCTTTTAATTTTTGGGTATATCTTGTATTTTTTTTATTTGAGGTTATCATGAGGCTTGAAAATAATATCTTATAATCCATTATTTTAAACTGATGATAATTTTACACTGATAGTATAAACAAACAAAAAACAAGCAAATAGATAATTAACAAAAACTCCACACTTTAACTTAATGCCTCACTTTTTAACTTTTAGTCATTTCTATTTATATCTTATTGTACTCTCTATATCTTGAATGTTGTTGGTTTTATTATTTTTGTTTGGTTTGTCTTTTAGTCTTTCTAGTCAAGATATGAGTAGGTTACACACCACAATTAGACTTTTGTAACACTTTGTGGTTTTCTATGTACTTACTATTACCAGTGAGTTTTGTACCTTCAGATAATTTCTTATTGCTCATTAGCATCCTTTCCCTCAGGTTGAAGAACTCCTGCTCGCATATCATGTAGGAAAAGTCTGGAGTTGATGAAATCCCTCAGCATTTGGTTGTTTGAAAAAAAATATTACTTCTCCTTCATATTTGAAGGATATTTTTCATTGGATATACTATCTGGGATAAAAGTTTTTTTCCTGCAGCACTTTAAAAATGTCAGGCCACTCTCTTCTGGCCTGTAAGATTTCCACTAAAAGTCTGCTGCCGGATGTACTGGAGCTCCTTTGTATGTTATTTGTTTATTTTCTCTTACTGAATTTAGGATCCTGTCTTCACCCTTGATCTTTGGGAGTTTGATTATTAAGTGCTTTCAGGTAGTCTTATTTGGGTTAAGTCAGCTTGGTGTTATATAACATTCTTGTAACTTATATATTGACATCTTTCTCTAGGTTTAGGAAGTTCTTTGTCATTATTCCTTCAAATAAACTTTCTCCCCACATCTCTCTCTCTCTTCTTTAGGCCAATAATTCTCTGATTTTCTCTTTTGAGGCTGCTTTCTGTATTTTGTAGGTATACTTCATGTTTTTTAGTCTTTTTTCTTTTGTCTATGTATTAGTCCATTCTCACACTGCTTTGAAGAAATACCCGAGACTGGGTAATTTATAAAGGAAATAATTTTAATTGACTCACAGCTTTGCGTTGCTGGGGAGGCCTCAGGAAACCTACAATTATGGTGGAAGGCAAAGGAAAAGCAGGCACCTTCTTCACAGGGTGGTAGGACAGAGTGAGTGCAAGCAGGAGAAATGCTAGATGTTTATAAAACCATCAGATCTTGTGAGACTCACTCATCATCACAAGAAGAGCATGGGGGAAATCACCCCTATGATTCAATTACCTCCATCTGGTCCCACTCTTGACAGGTGGGGATTATGATTCAAGGTGACATTTGGGTGAGGACACAGAGTCAAACCATATCATTTTATTCTTATTATATATTTTCAAATAGCCTGTCTTCAAGCTCACTAATTCTTCCTTCTGCTTGATTAATTCTGCTGTTAAGAGATTTTGATGCATTGTTCAGTATGTCAGTTGCATTTTTTAAGTTCGGAATTTCTATTTGACCCTTTTCAATTATTTCAATCTCCTTTAAAATTTATCGAATAGGATTCTGAATTCCTTCTCTGTGTTATCTTAAATTTCGTTGAATATTCTCAAAACGGTTATTTTGAATTCTCTGTGGACAGGTCACATATCTCTGTGTCTCCAGGATTGGTCACTGGATTCTTATTTAATTTGTTTTGTGAGGTCATGTTTTCCTGGATGGCCTTGAAGTCTGTTGATGTTTTTCAGTATCTGGGCATTAAAGAATTAGGTATTTATTGTAGTCTTCACCATTAGGGCTTATTTGTAGCTGTCCTTTTTGTGATGACTTTCCAGGTATTCAAAGGGACTTGAGTGTTGTGATCTAAGTTGTAGGTTACTGCAGCCATGTCTGCATTAGGGAGTGAATTAATCTGTTTTCATGCTGCTAATAAAGACATACCAAAGACTGGGTAATTTATAACAGCAACAACAAAAAAAGTTTAATTGAATTTCAGTTCCACATGGCTGGGGAGGCCTCACAATCATGGCTGCAGGTAAATGAGGAGCAAAGTCACCCCTTACATGGAGGCAAGCAAGAGAACTTGTGTAGGGGAAATTCCCTTTATAAAACCATCAGATCTTGTGAGATTTACTCATTTGCTGAGAACAGCATGAAAAAGACTAGACCCCATGATTCAACTACCTCCCACCTGGGAGCTATAATTCAAGATGAGATTTGGGTGGGGACACAGCCAAATTATATCATTCCACCCCTGGCCCCTCGCAAATCTCATGTTCTCACGTTTCAAAACATAATTATGCCCTTCCAATGACTTCCCCAAAGTCTTAACTCACTTCAGGTTAACTCAAAAGTTCACACTCCAAAGTCTCATCTGAGACAAGGCAAGTCCCTTTCACCTATAAGCCAATAAAATCAAAAGCAAGTTAGTTACTTCCTAGATACATTGAGGATACAGGCATTGGTTAAATACACCCTTTCCAAATGAGAAAAATTTGCCAAAACAAAAGGGCTACAGGACCCATGCATGTCTGAAATCCAGCAGGGCAGTCATTGACTCCATATCTCAAATCCAGGTCACGCTAATGCAAGAGTTGGGTTCCCATGGTCTTAGACAGCTCTGCCCCTTTGGCTTTTCTGGGTACAGCCCCTTCCTGGCTGCTTTCATGGGCTGGCATTGAGTGTCTGGGGCATTTCCAGGTGCGTGGTGCAAGCTGTCAGGGGATCTACTATTCTGGGTTCTGGAGGACAGTGACTTTGTTTTTACAGCTCCACTAAGCAGTGCCCCAGTGGGGACTCTGTTTGGGAGCTTACACCCCACATTTCCCTTCTGCACTGCCCTGGTAGAGGCTCTTCATGAGGACTCTGCCCCTGCAGCACACCTCTGCCTGGACATCCAGGCATTTCCATACATCATCTGAAATTTAAATGGAGGTTCCCAAACCTCAATTCTTGACTTGTGTGCACCTGCAGGCCCAACACCACGTGTAAGACACCAAGGCTTGTGGCTTGCACCCTCTGACCTAACAGCCTGAGCTGTATGTTGGCCCCTTCTAGACATGGCTGGGATGCAGGGAACCAAGTCTCAAGACTGCACAAAGCAGAAAGGCCCTGGGCCCAGGCCTTTAAACCATTTTTCCTCCTAGGCATCCTGGCTTGTGATGGGAGGGGCTGCCATGAAGCCCTCTGACATGCCTTGGGAGACATTTTCCCCATTGTCTTGGTGATTAACATTTGGCTCCTTTTTACTTTTGCACGTTTCTGTAGCTGGCTTGAATTTCTCCTCAGAAAATGGGTTTTTCTTTTCTATTGCATCATCAGGCTGCAAATTTTTTGAACTTCTATGCTCTGCTTCCCTTTTAAACATAATTTCTAATTCCAAACCATATCTTTGTGAATGAATAAACCTGAATGCTTTTAAGAGCACCCAAGTCACATCCTGAATGCTTTGCTGCTTAGAAATTTCTTCTGCCAGATGCCTGAAATCACCTCTCTCAAGTTCAAAGCTCCACAAATCTCCAGGTCATGGGCAAAATGCTTCCAGTCTCTTTGCTAAAGCATAGCAAGAATCACCTTTGCTCCAGTACCCAACAAGTTCCTCATCTCCATCTGAGACCACCTCAGCCTGGACTTTATTGTCCATATCACTATCAGCATTTTGGTCAAAGCCATTCAACAAGTCTCTAGGAAGTTCCAAACTTTTTCACATCTTCCTGTCTTCTTCTGAGCTCTCTAAACTGTTCTAACCTCTGCCTGTTACCCAGTTCCAAAGTTGCTTCCACATTTTTGGGTATCTTTACAGCAGCACCTTGCTCTACCAGTACCAATTTATTGTATTAATCTGTTCTTACACTGTTAATAAAGACAATATGGAGACTGAGTAATTTATAAAGGAAAGAGGTTTAATGGACTTACAATGCCATGTGGCTGGGGAGGCCTACAATCATGGCTAAAGGCGAGTAAAGAGCAAAGTCATGTCTTACCTGGCAGCAAGCAAGATAGCTTGCATAAGGGAACTACCCCTTGTAAAACCATCGGATCTCATGAAACTCACTATCATGAGAACTGCATGGGAAAGATCCTCCCTCATTACTCAATTACCTCACTCCAGGTCCCTCCCATGACATGTGGGAATTGTGGGAGCTACAATTCAAATGAGATTTGGGTGGGGACACAGCCAAACCCTATTGGGGGCATCCCAAGCCCAGTAACACTGTGGGTTTTACTGACTCAAATAGGTATGGCCTTGGTGGTTTTGGGTAAAATCTTGAAAGTTTCTTTGCATTACCCGGCAAAGAAGCTCGTTGTGTTCCCTTACTTTCTGCCAAACAAATGGAGTCTTTCTCTCTCTCTCTCTCTCTCTGTGCTAAACTGCCTGGAGCTGGGGAAGGGGTGACACAAGCACCCCTGTGGTCACCACTGCTGGACTGTGCTGGTTGAGACCTTAAACCAGCACAGAACTGGGACCTGATCAAGGCTTATTGTACCCACTGCCTGGCCACTGCCTATGTTTCCTCAAGGCCCCATGCATCTATCATTAGCAGAGAATGAACCCAGCTAGGCTTCCATCCTGCCTTTCATGGTGGCAAGTTTTCTCAGCCCCAGGCAGGTTCAGATGTGTCATCTGGGAGGCAAGGCCTGGACTCCAGAACCTTAGGCATCTAACTGGTGCTATATTCTACTGCAACTGAGACGACATCCAAGCCACAAGAAAAATGTCTTTCCATCCTTTCCCCTTTGCTCAAGCAGAGGAGTCTCTTCCTCATGACCACCACCACCCCAGGCCCTCAGTGAGTACTGCCTGGCTATTGCTCATGTTCACTCAAGGCCCGTGAGCTCTTTAGTCAAATTGTGGTGAATGTTCATCAGGCCTGGCACTCTCCCTTTAGGACAGTGTGCTCCCCTGTGGTCCAGAACAGGTCCAGTGATGCTGTGTAAGACCCATGTCCTTCATTCAGGAGCCCCAGGAGCTCAGTTGGTGTTCTACCCCACTGTGGCCCAGCTGGTACGTAAGCTGCAGGACAAAGTTTCCTGTAGTCTCTCTTTTTTCAAGAAGATGGAGTCCCTCCCCATAACCACCACAGCTGGGAATGTGCTTGGTCACACCTGAAGTCAGCCCATCTCAGAGTCTTAACCAAAGTTCATGGCATGTAATATCTGGCCACCACTGCTTATTATTCTTGACCTAAGGGCTCTTTAATCATCTAGTAATGAATCCTGCCAGGGACGGGTCATTCCGTTGGTGGCACTAGGTTCACTCTGGCTGAAGGTATATCTACAGATGCCTGGAGCTAGGGCCTGAAATGGGGACCTCAGGACCCTGCCTATTGCCCTATCCTATTATTGCTGAGCTGATATCCAAGTTGCAAGACAAAGTCCTCATTTTTTTCCTCTATTCTCCTCAAATGGAAGGGCAGATTCTCTCCCAGAGCTGTAAGCTGAAATTGCTGGGATTTGGGAATGGGTGACACAAGCACTCCCTTGGCCACCCCAGCTGGTACTATGCATCCCAACACAGGATCAAGACTTGTCCAGGAATTACAGTCCTTGTGGCCTAGACTGCCTTTCAACTTTATTTAGAATGCCAGAACTCTTTAACCCACAGTGGCATTACTTGCTAGAAGTCAAGTTGTGACCACCATGATGGGCAATTCCCCTCTGGCTAGTGCTAGTCTAAATGCTCGCAGCTCTGCCAGGTGCTGTTTTCCACTGTGACAGGGAAACACTGGGTTCCAATTTAAAGTCCCGTATTCATTGTGCTCTGCCTTCTCTTAGCTCACAGGTTCACTCTTTGTACCACATGGCAACTGCCCAGGAATGGGGAAGGAGTGGCATCTGCAATTCAAGACTGTCTTTCCTACCCCCCATCAGTGTCTTTTTCAGTAATATGGAGTTAAAATCGGCGTTGTGATCACTCACCTGATTTTTGGTTCTTATAAAGGTGCTTTTTTTGTGTAGATAATTGTTAAATTTGGTGATCCTGCAGGAAGGATGGTTGGTAGAGGCTTCTATTTGGTCATGTTGCTCTGTCTCCAAACATATGAAAACTTTTTGTGTGTACTTTTACATTTATCATGGACTTTAGTTTTTCTTAAATTTGATGAAAATTTAACCTACCATCAGGAGAAATTTTAGACACAAGAACAAAAAAGATAATCCTACAATGTGTTTTGTTGTTGTCTAAGACATTTTAACAAATTGGACATTACAAATATCTGGTTTGCCAAATCAAACTTTTTGATACATCACTATTCTACAATTCTGAGTGGTTTAACTGAACATCTTACTTGTCTGTACACTGACTCATGCTGGTGTTTTTGTTACCCAAGGAATTTAGCTAGTGTATCTGAATGCTAAGGAAAGTGGAAGTAATTGGTGGCTTGCAAAGTAAGGTGTTAATAAGTAACACTTTAAATGTGTTACTTATTAATAGCTGTTAGGCATACATGGTATGGAAATGGTAAACAATTGAATATTAATTTTCTTCTTTAAAATCATTAAATCTTAGGTGCTTCAAATTTTATAACTAAAAATTTTAAAGATCTACTCAGACCTCTCTGTTTCACAAATGGGAAAAGAAAGGAAGACCCAGAAAGAAAAATATTTTCTTCATTTAAGTAATGGGGGATAAAAAGTAATTTTGATTTTCTTTTATTTGCAAATGTGCTAATGAAAAAACAGTATATAATAAAGTTTTTTTAATGAAGAAAAGTAATTTAAACTAAAAAAAGTTACCAATTTTTTATTGGAATTTTTCTAAATCGCTTTTGAAACAATATTGCCGTAATACATAAGTAATGAGACTAATGGTAAACTCTAAAATGTGGTAACGCCAGATAAACACATTTGGTAAGGTTATTGCTTCAATTTTGTGCTATGTGAATTATATATCTCCACAAACTTTTTCAGGAAAATCAATTAAGACCTTCCTTTGGCCATTTTCTAATTTTTCCATTACTAGATAAAAGAGCTATTAGGTCAAATAGATTATTTTTCTAGAAACAAATTATTGATTATTACTTAAACATCGCTAGCGTATATGGATTGTGCTTTAACATCTTACTTCTGAAAATGTAGATACAAAATAAGGTTTTTATAAAATGGCCAAAGGAAAAAGTTTTATCTATTATGTAAGCAAAATTCTTGGAGTCAAAGAGACATGGAAGAACAGAAAAATAAGAAATGTAAAGTTTTCAATATGTAGCCTTAAATAATTAATTTATTAGTTGAGTTTGGTGTTCTTAGGATAAAGATGCAAAAAAGCAGCTTAAACATCATCTCAATAAGACATTATTGAGCAGGGATGCTGCATTGTGTTTGTCTTTTATGTCTTGTATGTGTTTCTCCTATGAGCCTCCAGGTAAGGCTCCCTCACAGAACTCATTGTAGACTATTTAACTGTCTATGATCTTCCTTTTGTATGTTTATTAGCCCTTTGTAATTTTTTCACTGTGAATTTGCCACTCAAACAATTTACTCATTTTAATGGGGTGCTGGTCTTATTCTTTTCTTTATTAAAACATCATTAGCAATTATTTCACGTTTATATATTCATGTAAATAGTAGATATTCTGTGTAGTACTAAGAAAAAAGATTGGGACTTTTGTTTCTAGAAAAATGGTGGGTTAGATTGTTCAGAGTAATCATATTAATGTAAATATTAAAATAGTTTGATATAACTCATTTTAAAATAATTTTAAATAATAAGACATCCAACAAGACAGTAAATGCATTTAAGAGAATTAGAAATCCAGAGAGGTTAAGTGGAACCATTAAGTCATTTGCCCTAAAGGCATTTGCCAATCTGTGAATAGGTAAAAACTTCTGTTTTGATGACTTTTGGTGGCATGGGGAGCAGAAGTTGAAGTCTTTGGTTTCCTAGAGTGGAAACTTCAATAGAATCCATAACACATGAATTTTGGATTCCCAGAAAACATACCTTCAGAGGAAAGGAGACATAACTACCACCAGAAAGTATTTTTCTAAAAAGTTGCTCAGAACTTGGAGGAATAAGAGAAAAAAAAAAAAAATCTTAAGCAATGGGGAAAAAAAAAGGCTGTCCTGTGCACTTATAATTCCAAGGAGACATATTCTAACCATTGTCAGATGACAGAGGTGGAACAACCAGTCTCTAAGGGGATCCAGACTTTCCCTCATCTTCCTGTCCTTCCCTTATCTCCTGTTGGGCTTAGAAGCCCTCCAAACTCTCCCAACCTCTGCCTGTTACAGTTTCAAAGCTGCTTCCACATTTTTAGATTTCTTAATGGAAAGACCTCACTCCCTGGGATCAATTATCTGTTAGTCTCTTCTTGCATTGCCATAAATAAATATCTGAAACTGGATAACTTAAAAGAAAAGTGGTTTAATTGGCTTACAGTTCAGTAGGCTGTAGAGGAAGCATGGTGCCAGCATCTGCTCAGCTTCTGATGAGACCTCAGGAAGCTTATAATCATGGTAGAAGGCAAAGTTGGAGCAGGCATGTCACATGGCGAGAGACAGATCAAGAAAGGGGAAAGAAGGGCAACAATCTTTTATACAATCAGATCTTGTGTGAACTAACAGAGTGAGAATTCACTAATCACCAAGAGGTTGATGCTAAACCGTTCATGAGGGATTAGCCCCCATGATGCAAACACCTTCAGCATTGTGGATTACAGTTTAACATGAGATTTGGAGGAGACAAACTTCCAAATTATATCACTAATCCTACTCAAACTATTCTGAAAAATAGAGGAAGGAATACTTTCAAACTCATTCAATGAGGCCAATATTACTTTGATACTAAAATTAAAGATACATCAAAAAGGAAAACTACAGGCCAATATCCCTGATGAATATTGATGCAAAAATCTTTAAAAAAAAAAAAACCCAACAAACTGAAGTCAACAACACATTAAAAATACAGTTCATCACAACCAAGTAAGATTTACCCTAGGGATGCAAGGATGGTTCAACATATTTGAATCAATCAATGTGATACATCATATCAACAGGATGAAGGAGTAAAACCATATTAGCATTTTAATTGATGCTGAAAAAAATCTGATAAAGTTCAGTACCCCTTCATGATAAAAATTTTCAAAAAACTGGATATAGAAGGAATATACCTCAAAACAATAAAAGCCATATATGACAGACCCATATCTTGTATTTTACTGAATAGGAAAAACTGAAAGCCTTTTCTCTAAGATCTAAAACAAGACAAGGATTCCAACTTTCACTATTGTTATTCAACATAGTACTGGAAGTCCTAGCTAGAGCAATCAGAGAAAAAAAAAGAAAGGGCATGCAAATTGGAAAGAACGAAGTCAAATTATCTTTGTTTGCAGATTATATGATCTTAGTGAAATAAGGTAGGCGCGGAAAGACAAATTTCACAAATATCCCAAATTTATACATCTACAGTGAACTCATTTTTAACAAAAGTGTCAAGAATGTACATTGGGCAGAGGACAATCTCTTCAATAGATGGTGCTGGGAAAACTGTATATTCATATGCCTAAGAATAAAGCTAGACCTCTATCTTCCACCATATGCAAAAATCAAATCAAAATGGATTAAAGACTTAAATCCAAGACCTAAAACTATGGAACTACTAAAAAAAAAAAAAAACTGGGAACCTCTCCAGGACATTGAACTGGGCAAATATTTCTTGCCTCTTAGCCCACAAGCACAGGCAACCAAAGCAAAAAAGAACAGATGTGATTATATCAAGTTCAACTGCTTCTTCACAGCAAAGGTAATAATCAACAAAGTGAAATGACAACTCACAACATGACAGAAAATATTTGCAAACTACCAACTCGACAAGGGATTTATAACCAGAACATACTATAAGCTCAAACAACTCAACAGAAAGAAATCTAATAATCCAATTAAAAAATGGACAAAGGGTCTGAATAGATGTTTCCCAGAAGAAGACATAAAATGGCAAACAGATATATGGAAAGGTGTTTAACATCACTGCACCACAGAGAAATGCAAATCAATAAGGCAATAAAATACCAAATTACCCCACTTAAAATAGTTTTTATCCAAAAGACAGGCTCTGTTGATAGGAATGTTAATTAGTGCATCCACTATAGAGAACAGTTTGGAAGGTCCTCAAAAAACGAAAAATAGAACTACCATATGATTTAGCAATCCCACTGTTAAGTATATGCCCCAAAGAAAAGTAATCAATATATCAAACAGATATCTGCATTCCCTTATTTATTTCAGGACTATTCACAATAGCCAGATTTATAAGCAACCTAAGTGTCCATCAACAGATGAATGGATAAAGTGTCAGATGCATACACAATGTAGTACTATTCAGTCACCAAAAAGAATAACATCTTGTGATTTGCAACAACATAGATGGAGCTGTAGGTCATTATGTTTAGTGAAATAAGGCAGGCGCAGAAAGACAAATATCACATGCTGCCAATCATTTGTGGGAGCTGAAAAATTAAAACGACTGAACTCATGAAGATAGCGTGTAGAATAATGTTTAGTTACCAGAGGCTGAAAAGAATAGTAAGGGAGAAGGGGAAAGTGAGGATAGTTACTGGATACAAAAAACTAGTTAGATAGCATGAATAAAATCGAGTATTTGAGAGCACAATGAGAGGACTACAGTCAACAATAATTTATTGTACATTTTCAAATAATGGAAAGAGTATAATTGGATTATTTGTAAGACAAAGGATGAATTCTTGAGGTGATGGATACTCCATTTATCCCAATTTAATTTTTACCTATTGTATGCCTGTATCACAACATCTCATAGACCTCATAAATATATATACTTACTATGTACCAACAAAAATTAAAATACAAAAATTAAGATGAGGTCATACTGGATAGAGTAGGTTTTAATTCTATATAACTGGTGTCTTTTTTTTTTTTTTTAATTTTTGAGACAGGGTCTCATTTTGTCCCCCCAGTCTGGAATGTAGTGGTGTGATCTCCACTCATTGCAACCTCCATCTCAAAGGCTCAAGCCATCCTCTGCCTCAGCCCCACAAGTAGCAGTGAACACAGGTGCATGCCACCAAGCCTGGTTAATTTTGTACTTTTTGTACAGACTGGGTTTCTCCATGTTGCCCAGGCTGGTCTCGAACTCCTGAGCTCAAGTAATCCACCCACCTCAGCCTCCCAAAGTGCTAAGATTACAGGCATGAACCACTGCACTCAGCCTTGTCTTTGTTAAGAAAAGAGGTGACAGGCACACAGTGGAGAAGGCCATGTGAAGACTGAGGCAGAGAATAGAATGATGTAGATATAAGGTAAGGAATAGCAGGGAAATTAAAAGAAGCAAAAAAGATTTCTATCCTAAAACCTTCACAGAGCTCCTGCCCATTGCTGACAAGTTAGTTTTGGACCACTAGGTCTAGAAATGTGCAATAATAAATTTCTGTTGCTTTTAGTCACTTAGTTTGTGGCACTTTGTCATGGCAGCCCTAGAAAATGAATACACGGGGTATGCTATTTCTGCCAGATTTTCTCTTTCAGTTTCTCCAGTTCCCAGTCAGGGGATGTGTTTATCTGAGACAAAAAGGTGCTAGCTTCTTCTGCAGGACATCCTCATAATTAAAGTCATCAAAGCTGGACGCTTGGAAATGGTCAGGGACAAATGCAGTTTTCTGTATGACCTTCTGTATGGAAGACAAACTGTTTCCAGTTGTGTTCCAGCTCAGCCTCACAGGTTTCAGATTATTCTTTCTTTCCCCTCTTCATATCAGTTTTCTTTTCCTAACTGAATATCTTGCAGACTTCAGGTTTCCACGTAGGACCCAGGAACAATAGCCACCACTTCTCTAATTGAACCCTGACTAACACACTTCGTTAAATATATATATATGTTTCTATAAACTTATTTTGTTTAAATGTGTAAAAATCATGCTATGTTACCTCCCAATAGTTTTGTTTTTTCTTCTACATTACTATCTTTTAATCTTAGCTTTTAAAATATTTATCAAATACTGACTAAAATATCACTGGTACTTTTACCTCAATGTCTTATATGCCTGAAGAAACCAACAATGCTTGCACCTGTAAAAAATAAATGGGTAAAAATCTACCAGTGTGACAATTACAATGTTAGTAAATGCAATGTATATGAGTCAGAACTTACTCTACTGCTGAAAATAGAGAAAATGCTTACTTTAATTGAAAACATAAGCTATTTGTATCCAGCATCAAGCTTTTACACAAAGAATAATTCTATGCGATACCAAAAGACTCACAAAATCAGTCAATTATGTATAAAATAGATTATTTTTCTGAAACAAGCAGTTATTTTTGTGAACTGAATAATTTGGTAATTAAAATAACCTGATAGTTCCATTTTAAAAATTAGGTTAGTGTGGAGAAATCCTAGTAACATTTTCAAGTATTTTAATCCTATGAGAACTACACAAACCTAAATAACCTAGAAGTCTAATGCAAATTTTTACATACGCAAATACTAATTCCCACCCTCCATACTCACAGAAGTTTATGATATACACAGTATTTGCTGTTCCTTTCTTTTCAGAAATAGAGACTGATCTCATAAGACGAGATAGGAAATATTCTGATTAAAAACACCAGAAAAAGAAAGAAGTGTAAATGGGAAGATATACTCTGAGTACAAAAATCCACTTACAAGAAGCAACTTCTGTTTTGAAAAACACAATTCTGTATTTTACTTTTTACTGTGCACTAAAAGATAAATTGATTCATACATTCCATAGATTATATATCTGTGTGGAATATAAAAGGGTCTATGTGTATATTACTACTTAGAATATATTTGAATCTGACATGACTTCTGAAAGCTGAATGTAACTTACAGTGATTTTAGTTATTCTTTATTGTATTTTATTAGATGCTAGTTGCTGCATAAGGAATTTTGTGTGTATTAACTTGTAAAATCTACACACTAATATTACTAAGAAAACACTGGCTTTCTGTGCAAATTATATTTTAAATCTGGATCTTCATAAGTTTAGGTAACTTTCCCAAATACTCACTGTCTGTAATTTAGGGAACCAGCATTCACATTCAGTTGTCTTGCCTCCCAAGTCTATATAACAGCTATGCATGCTGTTCTTCCCCTTTACTGGCCAAATAAGAGTCTTGTCACTCGGAATTATGACAGAGTAAGAGAAAATATTAGAGACTCCACAATTTTCTTTCAAAATGTCTGCAAATGAATATGTAAGGGAATTCTCCAAAATAGCATATGAAACTGATGACAATCAAAAGTGATGAAGTCAAGCATGTTCCAAAGAGAATCTGATAAAGGACATTAAAAACCACCAATGATTATGATTTTGGAACTATGCAGAATAGGTCAAAGAGTGAAGGAGGCTGTCTGAGGTGCTGAAATACAGCATACAAACATGTTACAGACTAAGTATAAAATCTTGTATTAATTCAGGCTTCCATACTGAGTTCCTCAGGTAACATATAAAATGATCACTGGTCACAATTTGGAAGAAACTAATTATAAACAATCAAATAAATAATAGAAACTAAAAAAAAAAGCCTTGCCATATTGACTTTAAAAAATCCCATGCAGGCCATTATGTAATAAATCATATGAAAACTATATAATTTTAATATAGTAGTATTTTTCAATCTGGTCCAATATTGTTGGCTAAATAAGTTCTGCTGTCTCAAATCCATTAAGAATTTGTGGGAATACATGTGATATTTTATTAATAGATGCTTAAAAAGACATATAATCAGTTTTATAAAAATGAAAGTTATTTGTCATCATTTGAATACATTTTATTTTTAACCAACTTGGATCTCTCAGACTCTGAGAAATTTATCAATATAAACATTTCTGTCATATTTTTCTCATATTTCTTACATTTTTATCTTTGTATTTTGGTGATTTTTAATTTGGATGATATAGTTTTGGGACATGTAAAGTTAAATATGTATAACTTTATTGGAGTAAAAATTTACCCCCAATATTTTGCTTACTATTTTAAATTCAATTTTTTGAGATTAATATTACTTACCTTTCTTTCTTTTTCTTGTATAGCATACCTAACAAATGTTTGGCTTTTTTGCCTATTTAATTTTGATTTAAGTGTGTTGATTTAAGTTTAAGTAATAACATATTGTAATTTCTGTTTCAAGATAGTGAGCTGAGCACATGCTTCACTCTTACCTTCCTGTAACAAATATCTAGAAACAATATAATATTTAAACAACAGGAAAACAAAAAACAAATAGGCTCTTTCCCAGGACCAGATGTTGTGACAAGGTCCCAAAAGTTAGAAAACAGATAAAATTTACAAGGTAAGCCTCAGCCAAGGACACACATAGAAAATTACAACTGTGAATGGTGCTGAAAGCTAATTGAAGCCAAACAAAAAGGGAGACCTTTGAATGATCGGGCCACGTGTTTTCCAAAACCTCCTACATTCTATGTTCATTAGGCTTACTAGATATTAAGCAATGGAGTGTTTTCCTCAGCAAAACTCCCTGGCAAAAAAAAGAAAGTTGCATATTCTTTTTAAATATGTGTAATATAATCATAAAAATGGTTTTAAAAGGAGTCTTAGAAACATGCTCAAAATATTGATAATGTGAGAGTGAAGTTCAATTATCATGAAGCAGTAGCTGTAAAACTTGACAAAAGAATTAACAAAATATCTCTCAATCATAAAATTTAAGAAAAATTAATGCTTCTAAATAAGTCTTGCATTTATAGATAAAATGGATGTAGTAGTTCATTTTCATGCTGTTGATAAAAACATACCTGAGACTGGGCAATTTACAAATGAAAGAGGTTTAATTGGACTTACAGTTCCACTTGGCTGGGGAAGCCTCACAATCATGGCGGAAGGCAAGGAGCAGCAAGTCATGTCTTACATGAATGGCAGCAGGCAAAAAGAGAGCTTATGCAGGGAAACTCCCATCTTTCAAAACCATGAGCTCTGGTGAGACTTATTCACTATCATGAGAACAGCATGGGAAAGACGTGCCCCCATGATTCAATTACCTTCCACCAGATCCCTTCCATAACACATGGGAATTCAAGATGAGATTTTGGTGGGGACTCAGCCAATCCATATAATTCCATTCTAGCCCCTCCCACATCTCATGTCCTCACATTTCAAAACCAATCATGCCTTCCCAACATTCCCTCAAAATCTTAATGTATTTCAGCATTAACTCAAAAGTTCACAGTACAAAGTCTCATCCGAGACAAAGCAAGTTCCTTCTGCCTATGAGCCTGTAAAATCAAAAGTTAGTTACTTCCTAGATACAATGGAGGTACAGACATTGGATAAATATGGCCATTTCAAATAGGAGACGTCGGCCAACACAAAGGGGCTATAGGCCCCATGCAAGTCCGAAATCCAGTGGGGCTGTCATATCTTAAAGCTCCAAAATGATCTCCTTTGACTCCATGTCTCACATCCAGGTATTACTGATGAAAGAGGTGTGTTCCCAGTCTTGGGCAGTACCTCCCCTGTGGCTTTGCAGGGTATAACCCCCTCTCCTCCACCGGCTGCTTTCATGGGCTGGCATTGAGTGGCTGTTGCTTTTCCAGGTGCATGGTGCAAGCTGTTGTGGATCTACCATTCTGGGATCTGGAAGACAATGAACCTCTTCTCATAGCCCTGCTAAGTGGTGCCCTGGTAGGGACTCTGTGTGGGAGCTCTGACCCCTTATTTCCCTTCTCCACTGCACTGGCAGAGTTTCTCGATGAGTGCTTTGCCCCTGCAGCAAACTTTTGCCTTGGCGTCCAGGCTTTTCCATACATCTTCTGAAATCTAGGCAGAGGTTCTCAAACCTCAATTCTTGACTTCTGTGCACCTGCGGGCTCAACGCCACGTGGAAGCTGTCAAGGCTTGGGGTTTCCACCATCTGAAGCAACAGGTTGAGCTGTACCTTGGTCCCTTTTTAGTCATGGCTGGAGTAGTTGGGTTGCAGGGCACCAAGACCCTAGATTGCACACAGCACAGGGATCCTGGGCCAAGCCCACAAAACCATTTTTCCTTAGGCTTCCAGGCCTGTGATGGGAGGAGCCACCATTTAGAACTCTGACATGCCCTGGAGACATTTTGCCCATGGTGTTGGGAATTAACATTTGGTTCCCTGTTACTTAGGCCAATTTCTGCCACAGGCTTGAATTTCTCTTAGGAAAATGGGTTTTTCTTTTCTGTCCATCATCAGGCTGCAAATGTTTTGAACTTTTATGCTCTGGCTCCCTTCTAAAACTGAATGCCTTTAATAACTCCCAAGTCACCTTTTGAACGCTTAGCTGCTTAGAAGTTTCTTCCCCCAGATGCCCTAAATCATCTCTCTCAAGTTCAAAGTTCCACAGTCTCTAGCTCAAGGGCAAAATGCTGCCATTCTCTTTGGTAAAACATAAAAAGAGTCACCTTTGCTCCAGTTCCCAACAAGTAACTCATCTCCATCTGAGACCATCTCAGCCTGACTTTATTGTCCATATCGCTATCAGGCTTTTGGTCAAAGCCATTCATCAAGTCTCTAGGAAGTTCCAAACTTTTTCTCATTTTCCCGTCTTCTTCTGAGGCCTCCAATCTGCTCCAACCTCTGCCTGTTACCCAGTTCCAAAGTTGCTTCCACATGTTTGGGTATTTTTTCAGCAGCACCCCACTCCTGGGACCAATTTGCTTTATTAGACTGTTCACGCTGCTGATAAAGACATACCCAAACCTGGGCTATTTACAATCAAACGAGGTTTAATTGGACTTACAGTTCCACGTGGGTGGGGAAGCCTCACAATCATGGTGGAAGGCAAGGAGCAGCAAATCATGTCTTAAATGAATGGAAGCAGGCAAAAAGTGAGCTTGTGCAGGGAGACTCCCATTATTCAAAATCATCAGATCCAGTGAGACTTATTCACTATCATAAGAACAGCATGGGAAAGATGTGCCCCCATGATTCAATTACCTCCTACCAGGTCCCTTCCACAACATGTGGGAATTTAAGGTGAGATTTGGTTGGGGACACAGTCAAACCATATTAATGGAGATAACTATCTAGACCTACATGTCAATATTAACATTAAAAATACCTACTATTTATTCTGCATTTACAATGTGTAGTTACTGTTCTAAATATTCCACTTATGCTCACATATTTAATCCTCATAAAAACCTTATGTGGTCAGCACTGTCATTAATCCCATTTAAAGACACAAGGAGCTTAAATAATGTGCTATATTTCACCTAGCTAATATGTGACCAAGATAGGATTTGAATTCAAATAGTCTAGTTCCAAAGTCCAAGGTTTAAACCATGATGCTTCACTTACTTCAAACTCCAAGGTAACTACTACATACAAAACTAAATTGACATATGATCGAAGTGACAGGTGAAAATATAGCTTTATATATAATTATTAGAAAACAAGAACTGGAGAAATACAGGAACTAAGCCCGCAATTCAATAACATAGTTAAAAAAAAAACAGTGAAATAAACCTCTAAACAACAGAAGGAAGGAAAGAATATATTTTAAACCAGAAATTACTGAAATAGGAAATTAATAAGTTAAAGCAGCAGAATTGACCAATAAAAAGAAAAGCAAAGTTCTTTGAAAATATCAATTGTCTTTCAAAAGACAAGCCTTTGGCAAATATAGTTAAGAGCTAACTAAATAGAGAAGACACAGAGAAAAAAACACATTCAGAATGAAAAATGTTATGAGTTCAGGTCTACAGGAGCTTAAACTAACATTTCAGAGAACACTATACACAGCTTCATACCAAAAAAAATGTAAACCTAAACATTTTTGAAGAAAACTATAAATTGTCAAAATTTACCCTAGCAAAAATATAAATAGAATAAAATAAAAATAGAAAATATGCGTGAATTAAGACAGTCATAGAATAGTTCATGTAGCAGAGCATTCTCCATTTTCCTTCAAAAAAGCAGGAAATCTTACTAAAACAATAACGTTAGAAAAAAATGAAAACAGTTGATAAAGATTTACCCTTAGCAAAGTCAAAAGCTCCAGGGCATGTTACAGAAACTTTTAAATAAAATTTCAAGTGAAGGATAATTTCAATTTTAGAGAAAGTATTTATGAAACATGGAAAATTATGGGAAGTTACATACTTTTATTTTATAATGCTCACATTTATCTGATGAAAAACTGAATGAAAACAGCATAGAGTAGAAAACTCATGGACAATTTTACACCTGAGCAATATATTAAGGTATAAGCAAACTAAAATATTTCTGTTTGAGAGAGAGAGAGAGTGTGTGTGTGTGTGTGTGTGTGTGTGTGTGTGTATGCTTTACAAATATGGCTGAATACTCACACTCAGTAAGACCTATAATATTGATCTGAAATCTTCGGTCATGTAAGCTCAGGGAAGTATTTCTCTACCATAGGTTTAATTACTGGTTTTGATCATTAAAAACACCAATTATCTTTAGTTCAACTAGCGTTTGCTGTCCTTATTTTAATGCCTTTTTTCTTTATGTGCTTTAGGAAATTATCTGTATTTTTTTCTGCATGTTACTGATTACATTTCCTAGAGTATTATTATATTTCCTGCTTGCATTACACGTTTATTTTGCAAATTTTGCATTTACTCATTTCTTTTCTTATTAAGTGTAGCTTTTTAGAAAATCTCTATTTTAGGAATGCCTTTTTATCTTAGTTTATTGCCTTCTCATGTCAGCTTCCATATACCAATTTCTTATATTTTTAGGTGTTTTTAAAGTCTATTGAGATCACAATCATATGTGTTCTAAAATTTATACTTTTTATCTGTAAAAGTATATTTTATTTTTAATAGAAATTGGAAAATATTTTTTTAAATCTTATATGTATGACAAAGTTAACTACTAACTTCAAAATTCCCAAGTTCATAAGACATGTATTTAACAAAGTATTACAAGATAGTCCATAAAATATTTAAAGGGTAATATTTATTGTTGTCTCTGTTATAAAGGTTTATCAAAAACAAAAATAATGTGTGTATTTTGTAAAGCATTCGACTGAAAACATGTTTCCTATAGATTATTATTTAATACAAACATAGCTCTTTTACAAAGCTAAACTAAAACAAATAAACCAACCAACAGAAATGCATATTCCAAGTCAACATGTTTTTCTGGAACATACCAGATCTACATGAATGTGGCAAGTATGTAAAACCATCAGGTGCATAGTTCACTGTCTTCTTTATTCATATAAATATATATGTATGTATGTCACATCTCTCTATCTATCTATCTATCTATCTATCTATCTATCTATCTATCTACCTATCTATCATCTATCTATCTATATGTTTTAGAAGAGCCATATTTGGTGATTTTCACCATCTTGATTCCAAGATGAAAGTGTAATTTGTGAGCAAATGGACAAATATATCTTATTAATATTTAGTCATGGTTTCCATGCATATATGCACACATCTACCTTAATTAAATTGTGGAAATTGAAAATAGAAATACCTTCAGGTTAACATAAATTTTAGAAGAGAATAGCACTCATAAAACTGAAAGGTAAGCAGAAATAAAACTGCACAACAAATAACGTGTCCAGGATTCAAGTAAATAAATGTTTAGAAAATATGCATGAATTAAGACAGTCATAGAATAGTTTGTGTAGCAGAGCATTCTCCAATAATCCATTGAGTCTCTATTTTACTAACTTGATATGTGGAAGATTTTGAGATACAAACAATAGTTGTTCCAGTACAGGCCTCATAATCATATTTATCATATTTATGATTAACTTGGTATGTCATAATCTATTTGAAGTATTCTGAAATGTTAGTATTTGTAACAGGATTTTATGTATTAGTCCTCTTTAGTGTTTATGTCCGAATAACATTTCCTTCCTTCCTTCTTTCCTTCCTTCCTTCCTTCTTTCCTCTTTCTTCCTTTATTTTGACTATGTGTATAGGCATGTGTCAAGCATATTTATCTTAGTAAGCTATAATATAATACATTTGGAATCAATCAAGTAAAATGTAATTTCACATTATTGTTTTTACTTATTTGCCTTCCTTAAATACTTGAGAAATAAGCAAATAAACATTTTACATCTGAAAGAGACTTCCTATATGTCTGTTGTTTAAAAAGTTCAACTTTATTGAATGTCATATTCATACACCCTTCTTTTGTTAAATTAGGAACTCATTTCTACTTTAAGTCATTGCACAATTTCTGACAACTAATTCAAAAGCCTTTCCTATGATCATATTTATGCTAGATGCATTGAAAATAGTAAAATTTTATATAAAATAAAATATATTGTACATATTCTCAACTAAATATAACTAATTCTCTAGATTTTAAAAGTAACAACTATATTACACTTTTTAAAACAATTAAGAATTAATGTTTAATAAATTTACATAAATTTTAAACCTTCTCATCTGAATTTATGAACTTCACCTGTTCATATTTGGCTACAAAATTTGTTTGAACTGAAGAAAACAATATCTATTATGAAATTTTATTTCTAGTTTGAAACATTATCTTTAGATCCGATACCACTTTCTAGAAGATCAATGCTATCTTGAATAATGTTTTCTTAAAACCTAAGGCTTCATTTTTATGACTTTCTTTCTCAGTTAAAAATTCAGTGAAAGCATTTTTTTTAATTCCAGGGTTCTCTGATGAGCGATGTTTTCTTATTTTTGGACTATTTTCCACAGCAGCCCACTATTGCTAATTTTTTAAATTAGGAATTTAAATGTTCCAGGTCTTTCCTTAAGAATCAGAATAATTAGATTTCAGATCACTAGATCTGAGCTTTTCTGAGTTTTGCATGCAAAGTCCTGCTGACAGCCACTTATTTCAATCACTGGATAAAAGGACTCACTCCAGTTGCTTTGCCATTACCTGTTCTGTTTTTGAAGAAATAGCTGCAAATTCTTCATCTATAGTCTTGCAAGCCGGATGTTCATATTACTCTTTTAGAAACCCTGGAAACCTGGCAAGCTTCTTCTATTTTAATTTTCTCAGTGATAATTCCTCTCTTTCTCTACATGTAGACTTTAAGATTCTTTAAATATATTTCTTAAGGTGATTTATGAAGAAATGTCTCTATCCAGATCAGTCTATGCCTAATTTTGTACAAAGCATGCTTATTTACACAAAATTTAAAAGTGGACCCATGACGTACAAGATGTTTTAATGCTTTTTTTTTTCTTTTTTTGAAAACCCTTTCATTGTGAATCAAATCTCTGACGTATTACAGGGTATTTTCAAATTTCTTTCTCTGTATGTATCACCACTCATCTCAAGGATATGACTAATCAGGTTAGCCAATTTCTTCTTGGTTTTCAGTAGTTCTTTCACTTTGTTCAAGTCAATATTGTGGCAATCACTTTTTTCACACATTCAGATACCAGGTATTATTAACGGCATTCAGCACATTTCCTCTATGCTTTGGTGAATCCAGGAGAGATGAGGTGACTAAATTTAATGGTATGAGCTTGAGTACATGCTTTTGGTTCCCTGGAGTACTAAACATCTAATCTCATTAATTTTTTCTTATGTTGTATACAAAGGTGTTGACTGTGCATTTCACAATATTTAATTAAAGTTCTTAGACCTTTCTTTTTTAACATTTCTACCAAAAGATATTTCAATATATATGGGAAGGCAAGTAGAAATCACACAGTTGGCAAGTAAAGAAGCCAGAGGTTGATGTTAAAATCGAAGGCTTATAACCCAGTGTCCCAAAACTTTTCATAACCTTCTGATTTAAACCGTATTAGCCATGCCCACTTAACCTATGACTTTCTAAAATTTTTCTAGTCTTCCTTTACAGAACAACTAGATATTATCACCACATTGTTGAAGGCGTACATTTTAAAAAATATATATATAGTGTCCTGTGAAAGCTTCATGACATTTCTGGAAAAAGACATAACATTTTTAAAGAAATGCAGGCTTTTCCTCTCTCTTTCCCTGAAATGGCCTCAAGCATAAAAGCCTAAGCTCTGAATCCAAGTTTATTGACAAAAGATGTTCTGTCTGCTTTTAGTCATCATCAAGAACATCTTCTGAACCATAATGTGAAAGATACAAAGTGGTGGTGGGGCCTCTCCCGTCAACACCACCAGAAGTGATATCTCTTTGCATTTTTGCCTCATGCTCTGGTGTAGAGTCTCAGACATGACCCACCCACACCAGACACTGCCCACAGAATTTTGAAACACTATTAACTCAGGAGCACTAGCAGTGACAAAGACCCACTGTATTCCCTAAAGCCAACCCTTCTGTCCCTGCTTTCAATCTAAGTGTAAACTCCCTTCCTCATCTCTCAGTTTCCATCTCCTTCATTTGTCTATTAAGAGATCACATCAGGGATATTTTGTTCTGACTATATTTTGTTAAATTTGAAAATACTTTGAGGGCAAGATCTATTCACAAGATCTAAGTTCTTTTCTTTTCCTTATATTTTTGTTATTTTCTATTGTTGTCCTTTATTCTTCCTGACACAAGACATATTTACCTTGATCTGTTGGTAGCCAATAAACAGGATCAATAAATTCTCATTGACCACCTTACCCCCCACCCCCAGAGATTGTGGATATTATTGAAATCCTATTAGATTTTTAGCAGGAGAGATTGTTGATGTGCACAGACTGTAAGTAAATTTTTTCATGTCTATGTCGTTTATCAAATTTTTTTTGTAGGGCAAAGAAGAAAACTTTTGCTCTCAGAGACTAGAAGCATGAGAGAAAGCTACCCTTAGGTGATTTGGACTGGTTTGAAGTGCATGAAACAACAAACAGGGTATGGACACCTGTAACTGCTATTGCTCCCATGGCTTCTAGTATTTCCATCCTTCCTAATGTGAAGCTCACAGCTTGGGTTATAATGCACCATCAGTTGGTAATTTCTGCCTTTGGTGATGTTACTCTATTGGAAAGTGTATCCAAAGGAATGTAGAAGAAAAGCTAGTAATTACTTCCGAATGGAGCTACATAGATACTGTGCTTGCTATAGAGTTAGAAGAACCTTCAGTGTGAAGTATCTGGGCTTTTCACACAGCAGAATTTAGTTGGGGTTAGTGCAATAACTTCTTCAGTCTCACTATCTGGCTGTTTCATCTCAGTCCATAACATGTTTTTGCTACTGAAAATTCCTCCTGAGTCTTGGTGGATTTGATAAATATTGAGAATTTCAAATTCTGTCACAATTTACTTTCTGAAATTCTTCTCTGTTCAATGCCTGCAGAATGTATTTATCTCTGTGCTTTTATAGCAATTATGACAGAACTTGTATAACATTTGTCAAATAGTATCACGTTTGTTCTTAACCATTTTAAAGAGAGAACATGACTGTGCAGTAATGGCTGCTTGACTCAGAGGCATTTGGCCTTACTGTATCTGATTATGCATCCATAAAAGCTCGAGCTTTTCCACCTTATGACCAGCCCATCATGTTTTGTTAACACTATTGATTGCTTTGGTTTGGCACCAATTGACCTAGCATGTCATCACCGTCAATGTCAGCATCTTTCACATTTAATACACAATTGTAAATGTAAGACTTGCTCATTACTGCAGAGGATCTTAATTACACCCAAAAGATCATAAAGAAGGAGGTTATAAGTAGTACTTGGAGGTGTTTCTTTTCACATAATAATTTGGGAACTCCTTGATGTTATGAATCTTATTCACCTTCTTATCAGCAGATTGTGGCCCAGGGGAAGTAATTTTTAATCATTTACTGAATGGAATTGAAATGTTAAGTATATACATTTGGTGAGAAATATATTTTACCACTAAGAGATATAGCTAAATAATTTTAGAACATTTTAAAATTTATAAATTGATTTATTCAATAAAATTGTTTGTGTCTGCTATGTGCCATGCAAAGAGATTTTTTCAAAGCACTTATTTCAGATCTTGGTGGTTTTTTAAAAAATAAATATTGGATAGAAACTTGAATGCTGCTAAGAAGAATGCTTTAAAAATATTGAGGTCATCAAAAGATCTTAAAGCTAAATTAATTTGTGTGGGCATCAATAGAATTGGAATTTTCTCTGGCCAACCAGTGTACAAGTTGGCCACTCGTAACTGGTTCTGACATTTGGCTTAACTTAGTCTTCTTTGTAATCAATTATATCCAAAATTATTGAAAAAAGTGAAAAAGGTAATAAACATAATTAAAAGGGAACATTATTTCAGGTGCCTCATTACTTTTCCAGTATTTTTTCTTTAATCCTTTTTTAATTCTTTCTGACCTCAGAGTCAGGTTGATAGGCAAAAGATTGCCTAGGCATGGGGCATTTAACGTCAGCTTTAGCCTTTCCACATTATTTTGGCGTGTTCTTGGGGGAAAATCTTCCAGTGCAGTGTAAGTAGAGGTCCATGGATTTATTTCCTCACTTCCAGGAGTTTAACTGCGAATTGAGAAAGATTATAACCTCAACCTTCTTGTATTTATAGTCTCAACAGACTCAGAAAAGAGGATGTTGAGGTGCAGAGTAAATTTTAATTGAGAATATGGCTATAGAACTAGTATGAAATATTTACCTGAAAGGTGAAAATAAAGAAAGCATGGTTATTTTATTAATAATGCTGGTTGTAGAACAAAGATAAAGTTATAATTCCTGTTAAACTATTTTCAAGGATTGTTATCTATCATTAAAATGATGTAATGATAAATTTATTTAAATAGGCAGTATCCTCTTTGATCCAAACAGCTTTCCATAGAGAAATAACTCATATGGAGAAATATGTATTGACAGATTCCTTTCAATCCTAGTACTCAATGCTCCTAAAGCTATTATGTCAACTAGGAGGCATTTTAGTAGATATAAAGTTCATAAGACTGTCAAATTGGTTCTCCACATCTGAGAAATCTGCATGCATTTTAATAGAAAGTTAACATATTAAGACATTCCAATTTGTTCTTTCCAGGAAGTTGGATTAAATGAAGGAAGGAATACATTATTTTTAATATATCAAGTAATTCAGAAATTAAGCCTTTGATGTTACAGAAAAATGTTATAATGTTTAATGCCAAGAAGAGTATCTGAAAATGAAAATATATAATATTTCAGAATTTATTTCACCAATGAAATCACTGGGCAGCATATTTCCATATAACTTTATGTATAATGTATAAAGCAAGCTTTGACATTTTTTAGGTAGTTAATATCAAAAGAGAAACTATAAAATTTTGTCTGCAGCTGTATATGGAATCTCATTGATAAGTGTTAATGAAGTCCCAAGCCCTGTATTTTCTGTAATTTTTAAAAAATGGATATACTGGAAAATACATTTAAAGAGATCTTTTGGAGTAGCCAAAATGGTATTAAATACATGGTTTTCAGAATTGTTTTAATTGATCACAACTTCTATGGAACGCTTTAAAGTTGCTTTTTGAGGCAAATTTTGAGTAACTAGATTGTCAGTGTCCTCTTTCATTTACCTAAGTTGGCATTAAATAATGTTTGGCTGTTTTAAAAGAACAATTTACTCTCATAAAAGAAACTATTGGTCTGAGGTACTCAAAATAATATACTACGAATTCCGAAAGAGTTCAAAAAACATTTTGAACAAAGGTGTTGTTGTAAGAATTTCCCTTCTGATTTAACAATTTGTAACATTACCAAATACCGCATATTCTCACTCATAAGTGGGAGTTGAACAATGAGAACACATGGACACAGGGAGGAGAACATCACACACTGGGGCCTGTCAGGAGGTCAGCGGGCAAGGGAAGTGAGGGCATTAAGACAAATACCTAATGCATGAGGGGCTTAAAACCTAGATGATGGGTTGATGGGTGCAGCAAACCACCATGGCACGTGTCTATGTAACAAACCTGCACGTTCTGCACATGTATCCCAGAACTTAAACCAATTTTTTTTTTTTTTGAAAATGTGGGCCGGGCATGGTGGCTCACGCCTGTAATCCCAGCACTTTGGGGGTCGAGGTGGATGGATCACCTGAGGTCAGGAGTTTGAGACCAGCCTGGCCAACATGGCGAAACCTCGTCTCCACTAAAAATACAAAATTAGCTGGGCATGGTGTCGTGTGAGCCTGTAGTTCCAGCTACTGGGGAGGCTGAGGCAGGAGAATCGCTTCAACCCAGGAGGCGGAGTTTACAGTGAGCCTAGATAGCACCATTGAACTCCAGCATGGGCAACAAGAGCAAGACTCCATTTAAAAGAAAAAACTAAAAAAAAAAAAAAAAAAAATTGATGGATTTTTAGACGCATTTTCTAAAATATCACTGATGTTACTATAATAGTCAAATCACATGGGCTTGTTTTTTGCTATTTTTTTGAAATTTTTTTTGAATAAATGTCAGAATTGCACTATTTTTTTTCTATATTTCAGACACGCATAGCACTTAGAGTGTAATATACTTTAGGGCTTTAAATCTCAGTTGTCCTACCCATGTGGAATGAAAGAACTGATGTTCAGCCAACTCGTCAGTTCTTTTTTTCCTAATGTATCACATTTGATAGATGATATTAGCATGCATGACATATTCCCAGAAACTCTAATTGTAACTCCACTTTCCCTTCCAAAGAAATGAAAGAAAGAGAGAGAGAGAAAGGAAGGAAGGAAGGAAAAAAGAGAAAAAAGAGAAAAGAAAAGAAAAAAGAAAAGAAGGGAGGGAAGGAGGAAAGAAGGAAGGGAGGAAAGAAAGACAGGAACCATCAACATTTCATTAATAGAAACAAAATACATGAAGAATATCTCATAACTGGTTGACTCACGTAAATTCTTGGAGAACAGCAGAATTTGGAGCTAGCAATCTAGGATATCAATACATGACTCAGATTAACTGAATGTCAGTGGAATCTATTCTATGCCAACATACAGATGTGGAGAATATACTTAACGCATTTGTTCATTAAGAGGTCTATCTTTATATCCCCACAGTGTTGTTGCTGATGTGCAGCTTGGCTTGCTTTCATCTGTGTCATGCAAGTACCCACTTCTTTTTTCATCTTGTTTTAGGGGTGAATGACTGAGAGAGTAACCTGTTTGATAGTACTATATAGACCTCTTCAACGTCTTCATTCTTGTAGACTTTCTTATTATGCTTTCCCATATATCAGGATGGGGTGTTTTTCCATCCTTTTGCATATCTCCTGATATTATAAGAGCCCCTGATGTATATAGCCTCACTTGGAAATAATTAGTGCCTACTATGTTTATGCCTGGAAAACAATTCTTTTCTGTCTTCTGAACACATTTCAAAGCAAGCTCTCTCTTTTAGATTCTTTAATTCAGGGCACTCTTTTTTCTTCTTCTTTTTTTTTAATGTTACCTCTTTGATGTTATCTTTGAAATCGTAGCACTTGTCGAAATACCTGGCTTTCAGTAAGCTTCATAAATGCTTGTGGATTGAGGGAGTGATTCAGTCTTGCACTGCTGGTCTAGCTCATGCAGGTCTGGAAGATTTTTCTCTGATTTTCCTCATTCTTGCTAGCTCCTGTTAGCACTTGCTTGTCTGAGGTTTTTATATGTCCTTGTTCACTGCGTTCATTATAGTTCACAAGAAAATCTTTAACAACACTGTTCAAACCCTAGCAATCCATAGACCAACTCAGGCACTGCTTACACACTGCTTTATACTATCCTCAGTTTGAAAGTCTTTAATTGGATTATTCACGTTCAGTTTTATCACAGTCGTTACAATTTCTCATTGTTTTATATAGGCCCCATCCACATGGCTTTGTTATCTGCCTGGTTGTGGTGGACAATGCGATCTTGACTCCAATCTAATTTATGTCTGCTAAGAACTAATTATAATGTGCAGGGAACAGGTGGATAAAATTTATTCAAAGAAGAGGAGGAGGAGGAGGAGAAAAAGAAAGATAGTTAAAATTTGAACGATAAATATTTAAACATTCTAAAAACAGAAAATGGACATCTATAAACTCAGCTGCCACATTTGCCTCTGATTTATTTTTGAGAAATAAAATCTTATACTCTAAACTCTCCTCCTCTACTTGCCTTCCTTCTCAAAGAAAACAACTATCAAACTTACTATATATCTTCTCTGAAGATTTTTATTACTGTTCTTGCATACATTTGCATCCATAATAAAGTATAACATTCTTTCCTAAATCCTAACATATTAGACTACCTTAAAAAGCTTTTCTTCTTTTTCAGCTAATGTTATGTTTTAATAAATTATTATTTTGATACTTGAAGACTTAGTTTACTTGTTTTCACAGTAGTGTAGTGATAGTCTGAATATAGAAATGGGCAATAGCCATAGTATGAACAAAAATAGAACTTTGACTCACAACCTCTGCATCAGTCAGCCCAAAACAGTAAATTACTTGGTCAAGTAACTGTTTGCTTCTCTAATTTTTGTTCCTGTTTCCAACTCAGGACCAACCAGAAAAAGTTATATATGCTGCCCTTACCAATTACATAGATGCTTTGCTTCTAGTTAGCCCACTTTCAGCTTTCCCTTTCCAACAACTTTCAGTCACAGAACACTTCAAACATTCCCCTTCTTCTACCATAACATTTTCCCACTCCCCTGCCTGCCTTTGAGTCTCTGCCAAATAAGCGATGGTAGCTGACTCCCTTGCTGGAGCAATCTCTCAGTAAATAGCCTTTGCTTGTGTTCATTTTGGAAGTCTTTATTTGAACAGTAGTACAGTCATGTGTCAATGACATGGATACATTCTGACGAATGTGTTATTAGGTGATTTTGCCATAGTGAGAACATCCTGGAGGGTAGTTACACAAATCTAGATGGTATAGCCTGCTACATACCAGGCTATGTGATATAGCCTATTACTCTCAGGCTACAAACCTGTATAGCATGTTAATGTGCTGAAAACTATAGGCAACTGTAACTCAAAGGCAAATATTTGTGTATATAAATATGGCTAAACATAGAAAAGGCATAGTAAAAATATGGTATTATAATCTTATGAGACCACTGTCATATATGCAGTCCATTGTTAACCGAAATGTCATTATGTGGCCCATGACTGTCTTCAGATTCTACATCCATTCTTACAAAATTCTAAGTAAACTTATTCTCACAAATATTCTAAGTAAACTCTTGCATATATATGTATATATATTTATGTTCATATATATTCAAGAGTTTATTTAGATATGGACATAAATATATATATATATGGATATTATATATATGGATATATATGCAAGAGTGTACTTAGACTATTTGCCATAAAATGAAATGATAGTTTAGATTAGTTATTACTTCAGCTTTGTTTAACTCTTCCCAAATTGCTATCCAAGCTTTGAACAAATTTACTTTTTACCAGCAATAGTTTCTGTTTCCCAAATCTTTATCAATAATTAGTCTTATCAGACTTTTTATTTTTTGGCAATTACCAGGGATACTGTAGGCTAGGGCAGTAATAACAAAAAAAATCAATAGCTTCATTTAATAAAAAATGTTTTATTATTCATGTAGATTACATTGCTGTTCTGAGTATAGATCAGTTTGGAAGGGAGATTAATATTGTCAAAAATAAAGTCAGATCAAATAAAAATTGTAGTTTATTGTGCATACAAATGAAACATTCACAAACTGGGAGACCTCAAACCAAAGTGGTACGTCCTGGTCAGAGCAGTTACAGTGCAGCATGTAAAGCATAAATGAGGGCATACATTGATTTTTATTGGGATTGGCTATCATAAACTTAGATTCCTTTTAGGCAAGTAGAACTGTTGAAACTTATTGATCTGTAGCTGATTTGTTTAATTTGACTGATTTATGCTGTCAAAGAACAGAAAGATTATGTTTTGTGTTTTTTTTTAAATAATTAGAGCTAGCATTTTGGGGAAAATCACAGTAACTTGAGTTTTGGCTATGTGGCTATAGGCTGTTGGCCTTGAGATATCTAAACTATATCCTCCATTTTTAATTTTGTAAACCATATCTTAACAATATGGAGTATTCCAATATATGAACATTTACTAGGTCTTTTAAAGTTTGTGATGCAGATTTCTGTGAAAGTCTTACATAGTTTTTGACAAATTTATTCTTTAATATTTTATGTTTTAAGAGATTTTGTAAGTGCTATCTAAACTTTTGAAAACTAATTGCTAGTATATAGAAATATTATGTTTTGTATAAACACCTTGTATCCAGTTGCCTTGCTAGAGTCACTTATTAATTCTAATTTGATAGATCATTCTGAAATTTTTGGTCATCTGAAAATTTAAATAGTACTTCTTTTTCTCTATCTTTAGGGTTTCTGTTTGAGACAGGGTCTCACTCTGTTGCCTGAGTGAGAGTGCAGCAGCATGATCAGCTCACTGCATTCTTGAACTCCTGGCCTCCACTAATCCTCTCAAACTCAGCCTCCTAAAGTGTTAGAATTACAGTCCATTTGTTAATCATAGGTTTAAAAATATCTTTTCCTATGCCTGTCTTTTCAATGTGTTGATTATATCCTTTGACATACTGAAAACTTTAATTTTAATGACGTGAATTAGACTTCTCTTCCTTAAACGAATTCTCTAATGCCAATAGTCTTTTGTTTTCTTTATTTTATTTATTTATTTATTTATTTATTTATTTAGAGACAGAGTCTCACTACCATTGCCAAGGCTGGACTACAGTGGTGCAATCTTAGCTCACTGCAGCCTCAACTTCCCGAGCTCAGGTGATCCTCCCACCTTAGCCTCATGAATAGCTGGGAGTACAGGTGCGCACCATCACACCCAGCTAATTTTTGTATTTTTTGTAGAAACGTTTTGCCATTTTGCTCAGGCTGGTCTTGAACTCCTGGGCTCAAGTGATCTGCCCACCTCAGCATCCCAAAGGGTTAGGATTATAGGCATGAGGCACTGTACCCAGCATATTTTCATAAAGCCATATTTAACCTGATATTAATAACTATATACTTAGTTTATTTTGGGTAGTATTTAACCTAAATGTATTTTTAAATCCATTTATTTTCAATATTAGGAAACCTTTGACTTTCAGATGTGTCTCCTTTAAAAAATATATTGCTTTAAAAAATGAAAATGCATTTCTTTTAACATATATGCTTAGTTTATTTATATTTATTGAAATATTTAATATCTTCAGACATTTTTATTTACCTTGTTCTTTTCATTAGTACATTTTGTTGATAATCTTTTATACATTTTCTTGTCTGCTTTTGTTGTTTCATGTATTTCATTCTTATGTATGTACATATTTATTTTTATTCAGTTTTTCAAAATTTATATTCCTTATTTTTTTGTAATGCTCATTCTTAAAAAAGTATCACAAATATTTAGCACATATAGATTTATATAAATTTCCTTATAATTTCTCTCTGGTTTTAGGGGTATCCAGAAACATATTTTTAATCTTTTATATCAATTTGATCTTTTGTACCAAAATTTATACACATGTAGCTTGGAAGTTATTTTTCTGTTGTTCCAATTTTATCTTATTTTTATAAGAAAACTCTATGTTCTAGGTGACATGAATGATTTCATCTTTGTTGCAACTTCTTTTTTATCTCAGCAAATGATTAATATTTATAAATTTTCTATATAACTTTAAAAAAGATCTTTAAATATTTGGTTTGACATATATATAAGTTGATATTGGCTAATATTAGCTGACATATAAGAGATGATAATAACTCATTAACTGAGTTGATTAATTTTCTATATTATTACTAATTTGATTTAGTTTTCTTATTTCTATCTTTCTGATTGTGTTATATTAAAAATAATTCTGTTATAAATTTGCATTTTTAAATTCATCCTCATAATTCTGTTTATTTTTACCTTATATATTTGGAGGCTATATTGTTGGATGCATGAAGTTCAGCATTGTTATATTTTTCTACTATTTTTTCTTTTTGCTGTTTAATGCTTTATCTCTAAAACACTTTATTTCTAATAATGCTTTTTTTTTACAGATGCCTAAACACCCTTTATTACAAACAGCTATGAGAATTTTGAGGCCAAGCATATGATTGCAACAGTAAGGTTTGATTTGCATGGATAAGCTTTCTTCCCCATGAAAACACTATGTGTCACTTCATACTTTGTCTAACACACACACTAAATCTCCACCCTATCTGGCACCCTATCTGAATTTCTGTTCCTTGTCTGTCAAACGAATTCCATAACTTTCTTGTCTCCTTTTATTTTTAAAGGAATAATCCAATTTAAAGCTTCAATTTCAAATTAAATCTAAATTGTATTTTCTTATATTGAACAACTTCAGTCTGTTGCTCAAGGAATTTCAAGTGCAAAAGTTGTTCTAATCTATTCTTTCTCATTCGGTAAGTCCTGCAGGTTCCAGGATGCCTGAAAACATGTATATGTAACAAGTTCCCAGGTGATTATGAGGCATTTGGATTGCGAATCACACTGAGTAGCTATACACAGAAAACACAGTTTTGCTAGTGCAACTGGCTGCATTTTATTTCTTTGCTGTTCTGGTTCAGTTAGATTTTTTCTGCTGATGGTGGCTTCCCACTGATGTTTTGGTGATATAGATGTCATCTGTGGCTATTTGGAATGGTGTTCACTATTAGTCTGAGCTCACTCTCTTACCAAGAACTGCTCTGTTCAGATTTACATAAACTCATTTGGCTCCATCAGTAGGTAATGCTACCAATGGCATGGCATTGAAGCTACGTGGGCAATCCCATGTCACTATCTCATTACTCATTATTCAATTTCTTTATGAGACTCCAATGAGAACTGAAATGAGGTGAAGATTTTCCCATGTACTCTCCAGACACACAACTCCTCTGTTGTGCTTTGTGTTGCTGTAAATCCACTAATCCGACATGCCTTTTGCCTCAGTAGAGTACCCAACGAGTGAGTGACATGCAAGTCTTTCTTTCTTTACACTTCCAACATCCACTGTACACTTGATCCACTTGGGCCCTCTCTTGCCCAAAAAATCATGTCTTGTTTTTCATAGGGTAGATTTATTGCTGGAAAGTGACTGACCAGTCAGGAACTGCCTTTCCTTGCTCTCTTTGCTTACAGATGTGCCTATGTGACTAGTTCTCACCAGTGTGGATAGAAGTCATATGTGCTACTAATATTTCCAGTTCTGGTTTCTAGTGCTAATCCTAAGACCACAGGGAAAATTCAGCTCAATATTCAATTACACATAAGTTAAAGTTTACAAATGTTCCTACCATTATCACAAAAATGAAGACTTTAATTCTTACTTGCCTCCTATGTTAAACATATCTTAAGTAATACTTTAAACTCTCCTCCAAATAATTTTATTTTTAAATGTCTGTGCTTATTCAGGTTTATCCATGCTTATTAATTGTTTTGTCTAACTTTGCTATTTGCCTCTCATGCTTTGTCAGGCACTGTTTGTATGTGACCCATCCAATATCCTTCTTATCCTCTGTACTTAGAATGGTGCACAGCAGAGTTGTCCACATGATGTAATTTTGGCCAATGAGATACAAACAGGGGATATTTGTTAAGGATTCTAGGAAATGTATTTTCCTGATAAAAAGGGACAACCTTATTGGTATTTGATGATTCTCCTTCACAACTTCCCTCTTTCTTCCTGACTAAAAATGTGGATGCAATATCTGGAGGTACAAGAGCTAACTGGAAAGCATAAGGAAGACAGTCAGTTGTTAGAAAAAGAAAAAAGAGAGAAAGAGGATAATAGAAAAATGCTGTAATTTGGATGACATTTTGTAGTTGCAAATCTCTGAAAATCTCTGAACTTCCCACATCTGAATTTATTCTCATGTGCTGAAAATAAACTTTTATGGTTTAACATTACACCCTTGTTTGGGGAATCTCTCTTACATGCAGATGAATTCAATCCTGATGGATACCCCCCTTCTTCTTTCTATATACTTCTTACTGCAGAATATCCTACAAGGGCATTTTTGGTGCAAGACTAGAAGTCATAAAGTCTTGTTGTTTGTTTGTTTTGTTTTAATTTTTGTCTTAACGTATCTTTATTTAGCTATGTTCATTTCATAATATAGAATTACAGGTTGACGATTATTTTCCCTGAGCTTCTAGAAGCTATTGTGAGTTGTCTTTTTAAATCTAGAAAACTAAATTTTCATTCATATCTTTTAAGCTTAGCTGAATATCTAATGGCTGTTTTCTTAATAAGTGTATTGGCAGTAGAAGGGAATCCATACGAGGCTATTCTACCATGTTGCAGTAACAAAAATATAACCACTACAGAATTATATTTGATAAGATCATGTTCTGAAATTACTTTTGATAACTCCCCATCATGAGGATGAGATGGTGGGTGGTTGAGGAGGGGAGAAATATAATAAATACAATTAAAAAGACAGAATTTTTATTAAATTTGAGTTCTTGGGGTTCAGTTTTTTGAGCCTACAAAAATAGATTAATATTGAGGCAATCTGTAGGTGATCTACTACAACAATAAAATTAAGGCTTTTAGTAAAGCCAATATTTTTAGTCCTAAATCAATAATAGCATAATAACTGATATTCAACATAAAAAATTTATTAAAGATATCTGGTTAATATGACGCAAAATAGGCTATAACTGAAGCATTGTGATAAAATTATTCCAAGAAACAATAATCTTCCAGTTTTGTTATCAGAGGACAATGATAATTTATAATTGTATACCAAATAAAATATTAGTATCTAGTGGATTTATGAAGGATTTTAGAGAAAATTGTGTAAATGATGACCTTTTATTAATGCTTCAACACTATTACCATAGCTCTACTGAGAGTCATATTATTTTTATGTTTTCCAGTATAGGACTTGTCCTACTTCAATGATTATGAAGTAAAATTTAAAATTGTATTAGAAACTGTTTAGCTCCAAAATTTCTTTTTCTATTTTAAAATGTAAACATGGATATTCTTAGGGCTATGCTGGTAATTGTTTTTCCAGAAAAAAATAATAAAAGCCTAATTTTTATATTTGTTGATTTCTATCATGTAAATAGTTCCACCATAGCCAATTTCAAGTTTCCAGTGTGAGATCGCTGAGCACAAAGTTTGTCAAGAGCACCACTGTATCTTTTGAGCTGGTACAGGCCACAGGATATACTCATGTTCATACCAACTGTAAATCTATTTTTAATACTTTTGTTCTAGAAAGGATTTCAGGTGGCTCATATAATGTCCAATAAAACAAGATAAAGTAACAGTAAAATGATACACAATATTTACATAAGAAGATTTAGATAAAGCTAGAAGTTAGGTTAGTAAGGGCTTCAATACTTTAAAAGCATAAAATATTCTACATTTACTAACATTGGTTCTAGATATTCAAACAACAGTGTAGCCATGTTTAGTTTTTGGAGTGAGAATGTCCTTAAAGTAAAAATGAACTTGTTGCTCAGGATCCTATGGTTAGAGAGAATCTTATCCTGAGAGCCATAATGAAGAGGACTTTGTGTAATGTTTTAAGGTACATTCTGAACCATAATGCAGTACATCTGACGGTGTACTTTGTAGGAAAAGCCATAGGCATTTCACATAACAGAAAGTGTAGGGGGAAATGGAGGTGGGGAGGATCCTACATCATATGGCCTAGTTATAACATTTCATAATAATCTGGTTTAATTTTATCTTCTAACATCTGCGATTCAATGGATAACATATTTTTCAGGAATAGGAGCTCTGCTGAGTTTAAGATTTGTCTCCCTGAGTAATACCTGTTAAAACCATTCTGTTTTATATGTGACTTATAATGAAATTAGATAATTATTAATAATGACCTCACTGGATGCTCACAAAAATATTTACAAAAAATTCTGGCAAAACACTGGGCTAAAGGAGGAGAACAGCCACTGTGGAGAAAGGCACAAAACCTCACCCAGGGCAAAAGCACAAAACTGCACCTCCTCTACAAAACAAAAGCCTTAAACTAGGGAAAGAAGCAGAGACAGCAACCAATGCCCTTAAGGCATTGCTGAAAACTTTGTGATTGGGGGAAGAAAAAACAGAAATGAAAACCTTTTTCTGTGTTGGAAGGGTAAGAATACCTATTGGGTCCAGAACTGGCACTGGGATAGGATCAGTACCTCTGAGGCCACACCATCCAGACTCAGAGGCATAGCGCTTTTCTATAACTTAGACTAAATCAGTACAAGAGAGAACCATCATACCCTCAACCCCACCTCTCATAACACCAGTGTTGAATAACAAGTAGCAATGCAATACTGCTAAAAGAGATAAAAGAGCACAGAGAGATCCTTTATTAGGTGCAATGTAAAAGGATGATTTAGGATGAAGGTAAAATAGATACTGAAGGAAACCTCTCTGTGAACCAACCCCTACTCTAAAGACATGATGACACTAGAGGAATTTGAAGTTACAGTGCACTGAGAATAAAAATAGCAATGACAAATCTCAACACTGATCAATTAGTGACTAGATTGACCCAAATTCATGCACTAAATTTCTAAAATAGGACAAGGCATACCCATTTCTAGCCATAAAAGCTACTTACGTCAGTATCTATTGTCCTGTACAAATTGTCTGGCTTTAAATAAAAAATTATGAGTCATACAGAAAAGACAGAAAAAAACACTATTAAAAGACAAAGAAATATGACACTGATACTCAAACTATCAGAAACTATTAGAGAGGAAATTCAAAGTATGCATGATTAATATATAGAAGGCTACATTGAAAAAAATATGAACAACATGCAATATAAGATAGATAATTTCATCAGGGTGATAGAAACTATAGAAGAATCAGATGTACATGCTAGAGATGAATACCAGAGTAACAGAGATAAAGAATGTATTTAACAGGCTTATCAGAACACTTGACACGTCAAAGAAAAAAAAATCAGTAAACTTGAAGACAGGTCAGCAGAAATTACCCAAGTTAGAAGGAAAGAAATGAAACTCATTAGTCCTAGCTAAAGTTTGTCTACCAATAAAATGAATTTCCCTCCCCAAATCTACAAAAAACCTATAATTAATTAGTCAGTTTAGCCATGTCATTTTATATGCTACAGTTTGGATGTTTGTCTCCACCCAAACTCATGTTAAAATTGATTTGTCATTGTAACATTATTAAGAGGTAGAACTGTTAAGAGATAAATGGGATATGAGGGCTCTGTCATCATGAGCAAATTAATGACATTATTGCAAAAGGGGGGGTTATTATTACAAGAGTGAGTTCCTTATAAAAAAAGAAGCTGTGTTGCTTTTTGTTCTCTCTCACTCTCTCTTTGCCCTTCCATGATAAGATGACACAGCAAGACGGCTTTTTCTGGACAGTGACCCCTCAATCTTGGGCTTCTAGGCCATCAGAACTATGTGCCAATAAATTTCTATTAATTACAAATTACTGAGTCTGTGGTATTCTTTCATAACAGCACGAAACAAACTAAGATATTACACAAGATCGATATTTTATTTCTATACACTATCAATAACTTTGGAATTAAAAAAACTACCATTTATAATACCACTAATAAGAAAATATTTAGATATAAATTTAACAAAACGTGCAAAATCTGTATTCTAAAAACTACAAAGCATTGATTAAAGAGTACAAAGAATGAATACCTAAATAAATAGATTTAATGTGTTCATGAACTGGAGACTCAATATTGTTATGATGTCAATCAAAATCTCAGCATGATTTTATTGTAAATACTGAAAGACTGATTTTAAAATTTATACGGGGAGGCAAAGGAAATAGAACGGCCAAAAACATTTAACAAATAAGAATAAAGTTAAATTATTGAAACTACCTGATTTAAAAATTAAAAATGCAATAGCAATCAATACATTGTGCTATTGATGAAATGATAGATTCATAGGTTAATGAAATGGAATAGAGCTTTCAGAAATAGACTCAAATTAATATAGTAAACTTTTAGAATAATGGTAAAAAGGGTAATTATGGAGAGAGAAGAGTAATTTTTTAAACAAATTGTGCAGAAAAATTGCATGTCCATGTGCAATAAAAATGAAATTTAACCCATACTTTTCAACTTATATAAAAATTAACATAGCTCTAAATGTTAAAATTATAAAACTTCTAGAAAAAGACATAGGAGACAGCCTTTGTTATATTGTGTTAGGCAGAAAGAATTCTTGGATAAGACATCAAAAGCACAATCAATAAAAAAAGAAAAAATCTGATAAACCTATCAAAATAAACAATTTTGCTCCATAAAATATACTGTGAAAGAAAAAAAAAACATAAGCCATGTATTAGGAGAAAATATTTTCGAATCATATACCTGCTAAAGGATATATATCAGAATATATAGGAAATTTTGAAAGTCAACAATGAGAAATCAAACAACCTCCATCCCCTGAGAAATGGGCCATAAATTTGAGTAGACATTCCGTCAAGAAAGCATAGAGTTGGCAAGAAAGCATATGTAAAAGTGCACAAAACTATTAGTTCTTATGAAAATAAAAATTAAACTCAGAATGATATACCATTACACAAATATTAGAACATCAAAAGCAAAAACAAAAAAATTAACTTACAATATGGAATGCTCATTACAATGTGGAGTATTGGAACTCTCATACTTTACCTGTGGGAATACAAAATGATACAAGAATTTGGAATTTTTTGTAAGTTAAATGTACTTGTCTTATGACCCAGCTATCTCATTCCTATATATTTGCCCAAGAGAATAAAAATTTATGTTCACATTATAATGTATACATTAATATTTATAGCATACCTATTCATAATGTTAGAAACAAGAGCTCAGAGTCGCAAGGAAAACAAGCACTCAAATGAAGGATTTCTCAGCAAGGCAAATTTACTTCTGCGGAAGGGTTTTGCTCACACTTTTGGCCACTGCGAGAGCACATCGAACAAAGGAGGGCAGGGGTTTTTATTCCCAATGCTGTTAGTCCCTGCTTCTGTGTCTGTCCCCATTGGCTGGAGTTGGACCGCACAATCTAAACTGACCCTATTGGCTACTGTTTAAAATTGAATATGGCTAAATAGGCAAGAAGGGAGAGGCTGTCCATTATGGTACAAGGCATGTTTGGGCATGTCAGGGCATGGCAAAGGTGGCAAGGGTGATTTCAGGGGAAGAGCTCTTTCGGCGGTAGGGGCAGTTTACAGAATGGGTAGCCAGGAGTAAAGAGGAACCTTTCCAAATAAGGAAGAGACGTGAGTTACAGATTGGGACTGGCGGGAGAAGTTGTTTACAGAGCAGGTAGCTTAGGAGAAGGGACAAGGAAGTTGATCTCGAGAACAAAGAACAAGGAAGTCAGAAATTAAAACTTTGAAGCAGAACTTACTGTATCTGACAATAGTCACTGAAAACTGGAAATGTTCTTCAGTTGGTGAATGAATAGACAAATGAAAAATTCTCTATCTTAACTGTGGTGATAAATGAATGACTGTATTTGTCCAAACTCACATAACTTTATATTACAAAGAGTAAATTTATTGTATATAAATTGAAAATAAAGTTTCAAAAATTATTTATTAATATATAATATGTGTACATTATATTCACAATAAAATATGTATAAATAATTCATCCCTAGTTAGAATGATATACCAAAAAATAAGATGTTTACTATTAGCATTCACTGTGGCAAATAAAATGCTGCAATATAATCCTTAGGGTATTATTCCATTCTTGCATTGCAAAACTGCAGATGGGAGGACTACTCGGTAAGTGTAGTTTAAGTTCATAGATCATATTATTTCAATAATTCTATCTAATTAATTGTAGGGTAGTTCTAAATTTAAAATATCATTAGAAGTTAATGAGCTGGCCGGGCACGGTGGCTGACTCCTGTAATCCCAACACTGTGGGAGGCCGAGGTGGGTGGATCACCTGAGGTCAGGAGTTTGAGATCAGCCTGGCCACACAGTGAAACCCTGTCTTTACTAAAAATACAAAAATTAGCTAGGCATGGTGGTGTGTGCCTGTAGTCTGCAGCTGTTCGGGAGGCTGAGATTGGAGAATTGCTTGAACTGGGGAGGTGGAGGTTGCAGTGAGCCGAGACTGTGTCACTATACTCCAGCATGGGGGACAGAGCACGACTTCATCTCAAAAAGAAAGAAAATAAGTTAATGAACAGATAAAATTTTCTCATTATTCACTTGATCATTTTTATTTAAAGTTATAGTAGCACCACATGATTGCTACTGTATATGGATTTAGTCAGATTTTGTTGGCCACTTGAATGGTTGAAACTCTAAAACATCATCTGAGAAGTGAAAATGTAGTTTGGAAAAGACTATGAGGATATACGGAACCAGGCAATTGAAAACATTAAATTTAAGCAGTGAAAAGAAAAAGGTTCAGTCTATGAATATACTCTAGATAAAATCTGGTAGATAGCAGTACAGCATAAAAACTTGGGCAGTCCTGTGGGTGGTAGAGATAATAAATTCATGTGGAGAAAATTTTCTTAAATTGGCGTCTCTTTTGAAGATCTCATATCCAGACCGTATAAGCAGGCCCCCTGGAATTTGAAAATATCTTAATCTAACTGTACTCTCCTTCTCCTCTTCTTTTGCCACAAATTAGTTAATTATGCCATAGTAGTGATGTGGTCCTTATACAACAAATTGAATTAAAACTATGCATATCCCTGAAACTGGAGATATTTTGAAAATTTTCTCACAAATTAACTGAGATGTCTTTTCTGTTATGCCATTAAAAAATAACTACTTTGTCAAGAACTTTGAAAGATTTAAGAGTTTTTTCCTGCTTGTAAGTTAAAAAGCCCATCACAGTTTTGTGGTTTCTGGCAAAAGACATTAGACTCCTGGGTCAGAGATTAAAACAAAACAAAACAACAACAAAAAACAAAACAAAACAAAACAAAACCTGTTACTCATAGCTCAGTAGGCAGCATAAACTGCATGTTGGCATCATTTTCCCCTGTCCCCTAAATCCCATGGGAGCAATGTGAAATGGCCAGATAGAAGTGGTGCATGCAGCGGATTTGCATGATAGCCAGGGAACTCTGAGCTAAGTAAGCCCCAATCTTTGGAAGGAGCTGCAAGCAAACCTGCTCATTATTTTCCCTGTAGATATGACCTTTTTTATATTAGAGAGCTGTGGGGGCCAAGGGCTTTGAAAGATTTGTTGAAAATCACTGACATGAGGCAGATTCATTAATAGGATAAAAGGCATACCAATTTATTTAATGTGTATACACCGGAGCCTTCAGAATGAAGACCCAACATCTCAGTGAGGCACAGAAGCTCATATGCCATCTTGAGGGTACGGAAAGAATGAGGACTTGAATCCTGGTCAGGCAGGTTATGGGAGGGGGAGAAGAATTCTATTGAGAGGCAATAAAGGATTACTAGGTAGAATGATTATATTGGGGAACAGAAATTAACATGTAAATAGTTTTGGTTTTTTTTTAATTTAAATGTTCCTTAAATCATCCTTGGAGACAGACATTGTCTTGAAAAAGGGTATCTTCAGATATGGTTACATTCTTGATTTTCTTTCCTGTAATGGATAATGAGATAATGGCGGGTGTGGGCAGTGTGGGGGCAGAGTAAGAACTATTGTTCTCCTTGGTGTGTCAGTCCTATCTTTAGGTAGGTAGGGGACAGGTCCCTTCTAGTGCTTGTTGATTTCTACAGGTTTTTAATATAAAATATTCATTATACCACAGAGCCAAATTTTGGGGTTAAATATGTTAATTTTCTTCACAGCAAAAAAAATCTCTCTGAACCAGGAGACACTATCCCTATCCTCTTTTGAGGCTGTCTGCTATAGAAAATCCTTATAAAAGAATTCTGAAACAAAAGCTGTCAAATCTTCTGCTGAAAAGATCTACGGAAACATGAGAGACAGATGAATTATCTCTCAATATAAACATTGAGTGAAAGTAGTTAAAACATTATTCTCCAAGCGTTAACCAAGAAGAATTTTTTAAAGCCAAGTAGGCCATTGCAACTCTAAGTCATTCCCAATCATAGCTAAAATCTAAAACAATGTAATGAATATGATAGCAAACAATAAAAATATTTCGAGTCTTTATTATCCATACCTGGACACTATTCTAAGACCTTGTGAAATGCATTGCCTCATTTAACTCTCTGACAGAGATACTATTATTATTATTCCTTTGACCTCATATAATCATTATTCTAGTCTGTCTAGCATGTCCTGCAAAACACGTATAAGTGATCCTGAGAAGATATGTGTTTAATAGCTTGCATGTCGTGGACAAATTTAAAGCTATACCGTTTTGATTGGACGTGGTACAGGAGTGGAGACACTCAAAATAGTTGAATTTGTATAGTTATTTCCTAAATTTTCCAGATAGCCCATATAATTCATGTCTTGTCCTTTATATACATCCTAGAAAGTAATTTTTCTTTATCCAGTTCTCTACTTTCTCCATGTATGTTCAAGCATCTTAACATTTTATTAATCTGTTCCTATATGACCCATTCTTGCTGCATTTAAATTTGTGCCTCCAATTCTAAGATGAGAATCATCCTATAATGGAGGTCCAGATATTTAGAGTTTGTGCTATCAAAAATTATTTTTCTAAGAAAATTATTTCACCTAAAGTTATCTAGTTAATAAAACAGAAATGGTGATGATCCAGAATATTTTTGATGAAGAGATATAAAACATACCTAGCCCTACTATACAACTATGGGACCATCACAGTTTAAAGTGCCTGAGGCCAACATAAGTGAGTGCCTTGAATTGGTAGTTTTGATTTTTCCATCAGCTATATTTTGGCAGCCAGAACTACAAAGCCTACACCTTAAAAATTTTTCAAGACTATAATTCTATGGCTTGAGTACTTTGTGATCAACTATTTCTAGCTTTGATCATCTAAGACTTGTGTGGTCATCAGACTGCCAAGAATGATTAATCATATTTAAAGTATTTTGATGGGGGTGTTAGGAAGTAAAACAGAAGAATAGACTTTATCTTCCGGCCATGAAATTTCATCTGTTTACCACTGGTTTGTTATGTGGTCTTCCTGGAAACCATTTCATCTGATTTAAAATGCCAACAAAATTTAAAGCAGCGCTTAACTGCGCTATACTCAACATAACTAAACTGCTATGATTTAAATGTGTCCTCCCAAAAATCATGTGCTGGAAACAATCCCTAATGCAACAGTGTTGGGAGGTAGGGCCTAATGAGAGCTGATCAGAACAAGAGGGCTCCATCTGCATGAATAGATTAATACCATTATCTCAGGAGAGGGTTTTTGTTGTTGTCATTGTTTGTTTTTTTTTAATAAAAGGGAAAGCTCTCTCTTCTTCTCTGTCATTCTCTCTTGCCCTTCCACCTTCTGCCATGGGATGATGTAGCAAGAAGGTCCCCACAAGATGCTGAACACTCAGTCTAGGACCTTCTAGCATCCAGAACTGTAAGAAATAAATTCCTGTTCATTACAAATTACTTATCCAGTGGTATTCTGTTACAGCAGCACAACAACCTGACACATTCCCAGTGCACTACAAACTAGGAATCTTCAGCCAGGGTTAGGATAGGCCTGTTGAAAATACCACTGAATGTCTCATGATGTTCTTTATTTCCAATCTTACATTTCCCACAGCAAGAGTGATATTTCATTTTTTTGGAGATTAACAGTAAACCAATAAATTTAAGCCTTCGTATTATTTCCAAATGTTTAATTCTACTTCTTTGCAAGTCATTCATGTACTCTGTTTTCTCATACTCCATTGGCCTTATTTCACAGATCTTGGACCTCAGGTAGCGTAACAGTGTAGAAAGCTGCTCTTTCAACCATCCCATCTCTAAATTACAAATCTTCTGCTGACTCTGAGGACTTATAGCCAGATGAATGATCTCAACTAGGTTTTCACTGATGCTGACACAGCTGCATATGTACAGATAACATGTTCTCTACCCATCAAGTCTCCATGAAATTTTCACATAATATCACTATCTTCTAGAGCATCTGCTTCCACAGCAGATTTCCATTCTCGGTATTACTCATAAGCCTAGAATGACCACCACCCCTGTATCCCAGTTAACAACTAAGGGAATATGAAAAGGAGAAAGACAATGTCTAGATGCTTTAAGAATGGTATAAAAATATACTAACCAATGTTTAGAAGCACATCCACGGAAATATTATTTGACTCATGAACCTGATAACAAGTGTCAAGACTAAAAATTGAAGAAGTGCCACCTTGAGATCTACCCTGTAAATAGTCTTCATACTTTCATTCCACCTTCTTTACCAAGTCTAGATCACCCACAAGAGCAGAGGTTACTGTGAAAAGTTAGACTTCAACGCTTCTACTTTGAAACAATGTGATATTCTCCAGTTTTGCTTCTTTTTATCTATTCTTGTCACTGGATCCAGGGAATTATTTCTAAGTTGTAACTTGTAAATTCAAATCATATTACTCGTTGTCTTAAAACTTTATAGTGAGTATCCTTAAATAGCACTACTCTCTCTTTGTGCCTCCTTTGTCTCTAAACTACTTTCAATTCTCAAAGGTAAGGCTGTTTTGGGTATCCATATTTTGCACATGTGTTCTCTTTGTCTAAACTAACCTGTATGTATGCCCCTCCACCATCCTCTCTTCTCACTAACACATTTTTCAAGTCTAGTATAGAACAGGACGTCATAAAAATGCAAGCCCTGAGAGAGTAGTGAGCAAGTCTTATTTGCTGTTAATCCCTATTGTCTAGCAAATTAGAGGTGATCACTATATATTGTTAAATGAATTATAAGCTGGTTTATCAATTTTCATTTATTCAAATGAAGAGTTGTCACGTTTCAGAAATATACTTCAAAGCACTTGTTAAAATTGATATAGACATTTCTTTGTGGGATAAACTTCAATGTGAAATTTCAATAGGAAGTTTTTCTTGTTATTATACAGGTAATACTCCAGTGTGTGTAAGTAGATGCCTATAATTCTTTACTCTTGTACAACTTGAAGAGTTAATTTACATTCAAGGCTAGAGAGCTTTCTGCTGATAGGTGCCATGAGAGTGTCAGAACACTTCAACTGAACTTTATCAAACTGAGTGGCAGATTGGTTTATCTAAATTGAGGACTTCTTTTCGCCCTACCTTTTAATTGTGGATCATTCTTAAGGTGTTTTATTATAATTGTGCACAGCTTGTGCTGTTTTATTGATTAAACTGCTGTGAAGCTCTTGGTGCAAGTACAGCACAAACTATGTGATATAAGCCTTTTAAGGTTATTGTTATGCTTATAGTCAGATGGCTGCAGTTGTGATGGCTGTGACTGAAAAACAAATGAAATGTTTTTAGGAAACTGTAATCACATTAGTTTTGACATTTCACTAGTTCCTCCTGGGTAACTAATAGGTTCTTTTCATTTCTAAAAAGAAACTTCTAATTAAATATTATTTTTCTTCTTTTTTTTTGTTAGAAAAGGTCTAACTCTATGAAGACCTATTAGGCTGTATGAAGTTTCACCTCTTTCTTCATATTTGAGTTATTACTGTGCATGCCATGTATATATACATACACATATTTCAAGAGGCTTAGGATTTAATGTAAGGATTTAATAACTTAATTCAAGAGGTCTAGGCGTATTTAATTACTATTAGACAAAGAATATGTACTTATAAGTAATTAGATTTCATTAGAAAACATAAAGAACCGAAAATTGTGATTCAGAATAAATCTGATATTGATGATTATGAAATTACCAAGTTCTTTGAGCATGGATAGGAAGCAAACGAAAGAAATGGAGTGTGAGGTCCTTCGACCTCATAATACTTGAGATATTATACATTTAACACACCAGAACAGCAAAACCTTAGGCAGCTTTGGTAGTCAGATTGTCAGTTTGAATCCAGGCTTTATCATATACTATTTCTGTGATCTTGAGAACATTTTTTAACCTCTTAAGTCTCTGTTTCCTTATCTATATAAATAGGATAATAGTAATAGCTAACTGATATGGTTATTGTAAGGATTTTATAACTTAATCCAAGTAAAGTATTAGAACATTTTAATCACTAAGTGTTGGCTCAACTAAACTCATCATAAATAGATAGAATGCCTACTGGTACGAGGTACCATAAGGCATAGAAAAAAAGCAAGGTAATTTCTGTCTTTCAGGGTATTTCCATGCCCATTCGATGCATGACACAGTTCTGAATGCAAACCTGGTAGAATTAAAAGTACCGGCATCATTTCCCTCGAGCAGAAAAAAATGCCGCTGGAAGCCTTACTAAGTCAATAAATGGTTAAGTGTGTTGCATATGAATACTGTGTGAGTTTAAAAAACATTCATACTGAGTCACTAATGCTGATGAATAAGTTAAGGCTGTGGCTGGTCAGTATTTTCTTGAGAACTGATGTTACCAGTTGCTTTGTATTCAGGGATTATGTATAAATGTCATTGCACTACTCTTTTTAGCTCATTACATGTGCAAGTGCATACACATAGTCAACTGAAAAAGAAAGAATTAATTTTCTCTGGTGGGCAAAGTCTCAGGATATACCTATTATGAATGAATCTGACCAGAATTAATTATTTGGGTCTTGTAACATCAATATTCAATTTGCCAAAGTTAGGACCCCTCTCAGGAGTAAAATAGCCATGATTTATCTCTCTAAATTAAAAAGGTTGAATGGCATTACCTCATATACATAATTCATTTTAATTAAATGCATATTCTTAAATACCTTCTTAATGGATATCCAATGCCTCATTAATCTTAAATGTAACAACTTGAGATCCTTTAGGAAGTCATGTGATGACTCAAAATTCACAAACATAATGTGTAATGCCCAGGTAGAATGTCTATTAGGCAATCTATGCAGGTTGAGTATATGCCAGGTATGATACTCATTTACAATGCTGTTAGCTCAGGAAAATGTTAAACAGATAAAAGACATAGATTCAAAAAAGCTGTTTTTTCTACCATCTATTTTTAAAATTCTCTTTCAAATAACACTGAGATACTAATGTTTTAATTTTTCTTCTAAGAGGAGAGTTTATGAGGGTTTGAGATAGACTGAGTTAACCCAAGTCAAATAAGGTTTCTTTTGTGTAATGGAAGTTTCCTGTGCATGTTAGACTATGAACTTACCAAAAGCAGAAATTTCTCTCTGCTTTGTTTACTTCTATGTCACCAGAATCTAGAAAATTCCCTCACATATGGAAGTCAATAAAAATTCCATGATTGAATGAATAATCTTCAAATACACTACAGTGCATTATGACTGCCTGAGAAAGTGACATGTCAGCATTGACCTACTTGATGTCCTCAATCTTTTTTACATTTTTTGAGACTGTAATATTTCAATGGAAGTAATTAGGGTACACTTTTCTGGCCCATAGTTGTGTCTTCCATCACAATCCCTGATAGAATTCACACTGATTGTGAGACATTAAGCTAAAGAATGTGATAAACGTCTTCACGCAAACCCACCACCATTACGAGAGAGAAAGATGTGATGCATGAAAACAAAACAAAATACAATTCTTAGTTTTATGAGCTCTCAAAAATAGATGAATTACTAATTAGACATCCAAGAAATATACTTTGCATGTTTCATTTCTTTAGTTTCTTATATTGCCAGAAGATGTGAAATCGCAATATACTATCTCTCATTATTTTGGCATAGCATACTTTTATAATGTAGTTTCTTTACAAAACAGATACTTCCAAAAGAAGAAAAATAAGTCTCTGAAGTTTCTCTAGTACATCAATTCATTTGAGGGAAAGAATAAAAGAGAGTGAGATGGGACACACCCACAGACACATTTCCAGAAAAGGCTACAAAGCCTGCAGAGACGGAATCAAACATATAGCTTTTACTGACTACAAAATACCCTTGTGAAATTTGAGAACTGCATGAGGCGTTCTGCTTTTTGAAGCACTTTTACTTCATTAATTTAGGCAATGTGCACAATAACCTTGTGAGTTGAATCAGAAGCACGGTCCCATTTTACAGATAATGAAATGGTGACACCAGGCAGTAGGAGGAATTTGTATAAGGTTATGTGAGTAATGAATAGTATATTGCAGAGATGGGATAAACAAATTGCAGTCATTAAATATGTACACTAGTATGGCTATGAATAAAAGAAAGAAGAGGGTTTTGGTAGAGGAGGAATATAGAATTGGACAGGCAGTAGAGCAACCTGATGATATGTCACTGAAATTTTTTGAGTCTTAAGCAAAGGTTCACAGAGGAACTAAGGTTGAATATAGAATCTTGTAGCTCATCACACACAAAGAACACAACAATGAGATTCAGAGAGAAGTTTTTACAAATGAAGCTATTCAAATGATAATTCTTTCAATCAAATTTTCCTTCAGTCTATTCAAATTTTTAAAAAGTAACTAATATTTATATAGACTTACAGTGTGTCAGGAACAGTTCTTATTGCTTTGCATGTATTAATTCATTTAGTTATCCTGAGCATCTGTTTTGTAGATTAGAAGATTGAGGCAGAAGGAGATTAGGTAACTTGCTCAAGGTCATATAGCAGAAATTTGTGCCCAGGCAATCTGGCTCCAGAGACCACACTCTTAAGACTACACTACTCTGCCTCTAGATAACTGAGCTACTCTCTTTTTTTTATTCTACTGAATTAAGAATTTAAATTGAATTGGGGCAATATTACAGCACAGGAGTTAAACACAAGGAATTGAAAGTTGACCCTCCTTAGTTCTAGTGCTTTCTCTGAAACTGATTAGCTATGTAATTTCTAACAACTTATTTTATTTCTCTAAGACAGTCTTCTGTTGAATGGAAGGAAAAATAGTATGTATAGATTTACTAGAAGAATTACATGAAAGGACAAATACAAAAATGTTTAGCGAAGTACCTGACTTTTAGTAAAAAGCCATTTAATGTTAAAATTATTATTATTGACTGAATCAATCATTTGCTTTAATATCAAAAGGTTTCAACCGTGTTGAGAAGAACAGATTCAGTGGGAAAATTTTCTATGAGCATCTTTTGTTATAACTGCTGTTACCGGATTGGTTATCATTAGCTTCTTTTGCATACTGCTCTGAGATTTTTGAAATGACATTTTAAAGTGTTTGTGTAGAAAGTGGTTCATGTAAAAACTGTCAGATCACTAAGACCCAAGAACAGAGAAAATCCTGATGCATCCCTAAAATTCAATAAAGATATTTAAAAAGCACATTTATTGAAGTTAGAAATATTGAATTGATTTTTTAAAAAGATGCTTCAAAAGGCCTTCTGAATAACTTACGATGAGTTTAAAAGAGTGAATTGAAGAGTAGTGAGACTGTGAGACTAAATGGAACTTTTGTTAAATGCTTTGGAACTCTTTAGGAAAAAAGTAGAAATATTCATTTTTTTTATTTTAATGGAAGTATCAGTTACAAAAAATAAAATAAATATACTATAAATATTTAGTTTGACAAGTTTTTATAAATGTACGTATCTGTGTAATCACCATCCTGATCAAGATACAGAACATTTTCATCTCTGCAAGAAGCTCCCTAGTGCCTCTTTCAATTCAATCCCCACCTCAAACTCTACCCTCCTCCGACATTGACAAATGCTTTCTGATTCCTTTTTGGCGTTCATATAGACTGTATGTCATGCTTCTTTTACTCCACATAATAGTTTTTGAATTCATTCATTTTGTTACATTATCAGCAGGTCATGTTTTTTCTTACTGAGTATTATGACATTGTGTATTAGGTCCTCCTTATCCATGGTTTCAATTTCTTTTTTCTTTTCTTTTCTTTTTTTTTTTTTTGAAACGGAGTTTCACTTTTGTTGCTTAGGCTGGAGTGCAATGGCGCGATCTCGACTCACTGCAACCTCCGCCTCCCAGGTTCAAGAGATTCTCCTGCCTCAGCATCCCGAGTAGCTGGGATTACAGACATGCACCACCGCGCCCGGATAATTTTGTATTTTTTAGTAGAGATGTGGTTTCTCCATGTTGGTCAGGCTGGCGTCTAACTCCCGACCTCAGGTGATCCGCCCACCTCGGCCTTCCAAAGTCCTGGAATTAACAGGCATGAACCACCACGCCCGGCCTCATGGTTTCAATTTCTATGGTTTAGTTACATACAATCAACCAAGCCTAAAAATATTAAATAAAACTTTCCAGCAATAAACAATTCATAACTTCTAAGTGGCACAGCATTCTGAGTAGCATGATGAAATTTTGTGCCATCTTACTCCATCCTGCTTGGGATGTGAATTATCCTTTGGTCCGGAATGTCCATGCTGCATAGTCTACCTGCCAATTAATCATTCAGTGGCCATCATTGGTTATCAGATGGACTGTGATGGTATCATAGTGCTTTTGTTCAAGTAACCCTTATTTTACTTAATAATGGCCCCAAGGCACAAGAGTAGTGATGCTGGCATATTGCTGTAAGTGTTATATTTTATTATTAGTTATTGTTGTTAATCTCTTACTGTGCCTAAGTTTATAATTTCAACCTTATCACAGGTATACATGCATAAGAAAAAAACATAGCAGTATATATAGGATTTGGTGCTATTTGGGGTTTCAAGCATCTTCTGCGTGTCTTGGTATATACCTCTTGCAGATAAAGCATGATTTTTCTTACTATGCAACTAAGTAATGCTACTTATAAGTATACTTATAAGTAATCATGCCTTATCTTCAGGAGATACATTCCAGGACCCCCAGGAGATGCTTGAAAGCCCAAATAGCACCAAACCGTATATATGCTATGGGTATATACTATATTTTATAGTAGAAAATGTCAGCAATTTTATCTTCATTCACTTGTTGCAGAAAAATGTTTCCCCAGTATTTGGCTATAATGACTACTATGAATATTCTTGAATAAGTCTTTTGGATATATGTTTTCATTTCTCTTGTATAAATACAAGTGAAATTGATGAGTCATGGGGTGAATGATGGTTTAACTTCATAAGAGATTGACAGTCTAAAAAGCTATACAAATTTATGTTCCTAACAACTGTGTATAAAGTTTCCAGATGTAGATATATTAGCATTTTCTATTTTTTGTGCACTTTTCATAATTGTGATTTTCTAGGAGATTGCCTATTTTATCTAAATCATCTAATTCTTAGCATTACTTTATCCACAATACCACATTTGATATCTGTAGAATCTTTGGTAATTTCCTCTCTTTTGTACCTGATATTGGGAATTAGTCTTATTAGTCTCTCTCTCTCTCTCTCTCTCTCTCTCTCTGTCTGTCTCTCTCTCTCTCTCTCTCTCACACACACACACACACACACACACACACATTGTTATTAACCAGTCTTTCTAATTTTTTATCAATTTTCTTCATTTTTACAAGAAACTAATTTTTGGCATTGCTTGATTGTATTTCCATTTTATTTACTCTTGCTGTTTTTTTTTTTCATTTCATTTTGTTCTAATAATTTTGGAATTGCCACTCTTTTAACTTCTTGAGTTAAAAGCTTTGAATGTTACCTTGGACCATTTTCTTTTCAAGTGTAGCCATATAGCTGTATTTTTTAGCTGTATATGTTACTCGACACCGTTGATTGTGGCTGATTGCCAAAAGTGAGATTAACTCTCCACTCAAAACTGTGTGAGAAGTTGAGACTGGTGACATGACAATCACCAGTAGGCTGTGAAAAGGGTTATTACCTATATAGGTGGATTTTCTGGGTAAAGTAGGACAGGCTCAAGACAGTTTAGGTAACTTGAGGGAAGCAGAGAGAGTGAGTTAATTTTTAATATGGCTAAGAGGTGGGAATGGGAAGATTTCATGCCTGTGCAAATGGGTCTGAGCTTCAGTGATATGAATGTTCTGCTAGTACCATGGAAGGAGGTACGTAAACTTTTTAATTGGCTTGGCTAGATGTAGGACAAAAGAGGAAGGGGGAGGATAGGCTTGTAAGCTGTCAGTAGTGAAACATCAAAAATGGAGTCTTTCTCTTTATTATAGCCATATCTATCTCCATTCCACTAATTCTATGTTGCATTTCATTATTATTTGGTAACATATTTTCTAATTTCCTATGTATTTCTTTTTTGACCTATGAGTTATTCAGAAATGAGTATCTTAATTTCAAATATTGAAATTATTTGAGGCATTTTCTTTGTATTTTATCCTTATTGATTTCTAATATAATTTAATTAGAAATCTAATTTAACACCATTGTAGTCAGAAAGCAAGACTTCGTATTTTTCAGTCCTTTGAAATTTATTGAGATGTGTTTTATAGCCCACCATATAATATATGTACAGTTAAAAAATGTATATTATGATTCTGATAGGTGTTGTTTTCTATAAATATAAATTAGGTACAGGATGTTGATAGTGGTTTTCAAATATTCTTTATCATAAACAGCATTTCTTTCATTGTTCTGTCAATTACTGACAGGAGCATGTTAAAACTTCCAATGCGATTATGGACTTGTCTGTTTCTTTCTTTAGTTATATTTTCACTTCATGAATTTGAATCTTTGTTATTAGGTTCACATACTCTGTTTTAGGTACATTAGTATGTCTCTAATAATTTGACTTTTTATCATTATGAAATGTCTCTACTTCTGATTATACTCCTTAATTTGCCTGATAATAATATAGCCATGTTGACTTTCATATGGTTACTGTATTTATGGTGTATATAGACATAAAAATAGATATATATGTGCCCTTTTACATTCAATCTATGCCTTATATTTAAAATGTTTCTTGTTTTCCGAACTTTGACGATTTGAATATAATATGCCTGTGTGTGCGTATGTTTTTTGTTTTTTTTTTTGTTTTTTTTTTTGGTGTGGGGTGGGTGGTATTTCTCTTGCTTGGTACTAACTTCCTGAATTTGCAGTCTGGTGTCTGTCACTAATTTTAGAAAATTTTTGGTCATTGTTACTTTAAATGTTTCTCTCTTTTCTCTTTATGACATTCCAATTTCATATATGTTATATCTTTTGGTATTGTCTCACAATTTTGAGATGTCCTGTTCTATTTTGTTTTCTATTCTTGTTTCTCTTTGCATTACAGTTGCGAGTGTTCTATTGTTCTGTTTTCAAGTGCACTGATTCTTTCCTTGGCCATGTCCAGTTTTTTGGTGAGTTCGTTGAAAGCATACTTTAATTCTGTGTCTGTGTTTTTCTATTTCTAGCATTTCCTCTTGACTCTTTTTTTTATAGTTTCCATCTCCCTGCTTACATTACCCATCTGTTCTTGCTTCTTATACACTTGTGGCATTAGAGCCCTTAACATATTAATCATAGTTATTTTAAATTCCCTGTCTGATGATTCCCATATCTGTTTCTTATCTCAGTGTGGTTCTGATGAAATTGTTTTCTTTCTCCAGAGTGTGTTTTTACTTCCCTTTTGGGACTTGTAAATGTTGTTGAAAGCCAGATATATTGCATTAGGCTACTATTTCCCTTCCCTCCCTGGGTCACCTGGAAGATGTCTCTTCGATTGTCACTGTGAGAAGCTGGTGGAAATTCTGGAAATCTCACTGTGAGAAGCTGGTGGAAACAAAGTAAATACGCCCTTAGTGTGAGGATTTATGTTAATCTGACTAACAGTTAGCCTGTGTTTAGTGTCGATTACAGCAGTAGATACCCAAGCGTTATTGTATTTTTCCCTGTTATCTTTGGGCTTCCCTATGTACTCTTCTTCAGAAAGCCTGTTTTGCATCTCATTTGGCTGTAATGCACTATCTTTACAGTGGATCCCTGTTGGCATAATACTCAAATATAAAGGGAAGGGGATAATTTTGTAATCTTCTCATTAATCTGCTGTTTAGTGGGCCTGTATCTCCAAGGTATGACCTTCACAAGTGTTTCTGAAATAGCATAGCTTTTATTCCCCTTCCTCCTACTCCTGTTCTAGTACAGAATTTTCAGTCTATTTCCTCGAAACCCTGAACTCCGTTGACCATGTTTCCCCCAACTCCCTTTGGTGAGACAGGAAGTCTAGTGACTGGAATAAGGAGGAGAAATTCTCTTCTGAAGTTTGAAGTTTGCACTGTGGCTAAGTCCTTTGCCTAAAAGATTAGGGGAAATATTGTGATGATTGTACCCAAGGGCTACTCTTGCCCTTCCCTGACAGTCACCAGGGGGGATTTCTCGTGGATTGTCAAAGTGAGAAACTGGTGGAAATCATGGAGAGGAAATTTAGGAAAGTTTGTCCCCCATTCCACCCCAAGACTGTGTCTCCTAGGAGTTTCTTACTCTCCAACTAGTCCATAATAAGCCTCCTACAATTTATCCCAATTCCCAGTAAGTGTTTCTGCCAGTTTCTGGCTTCAGTAGTTTCTGCTTCAGGTAGGCAGATTGCAGCTTTATCTTTTCAGATGTGCCTGATTTTCTGGATTGAAGGATGGTGGTTTGCCCTGTGATCTCCAATTTTATTATGGGTCCAAAAAAGTCCCTGATTTTCAGTTTTTCTAGCTTTTTCTGGTTTTAAATATAGGAGTGGCTCTTTGCATGTCAGAACTGAAACCAGAAGTCTGCAGTATTTCTTGTATGTAAAATATAGGTGGTTTTGTTTTTTTTCGTCTAATCTGACAATCTCTCCCTTTATTTAGTGTATTTGGTCCATTTACATTTAATCTCATAATGGATATGTTTATATTTAAGTCTACTATCTTGGTATTTGTTTTACATTTGTTCTGTCTATTCTTTGTTTCTCTGTTCTTCCTTTCCTGACTTCTTTTCAGAGTCAGGCATTTTTTAGCATTTCATTTTATCATAGGGAATCCCCAAGATAACAGGCAAAAATACAATAATACTGGGGTACCTACTGCTGTATCTCTCTATTGGATTATTAGCTATAGTTTTCTATTTTATGTTTTAGTAATTATTATAAAGTATTAACTGTCTATGTCATCATAATCTACCTTTAAATAATATTATGTGGCTTCATGGCAAATGTATAAGCCTTTCAATAGTATTGTTTCATTTACCCTTTCCTCCCTTTTTGCTCCTGTCACATATTACACCATTCCATATGCAGAAACCTCACAATTCATTTTATTATTTTGTTTTAAATGGTTATTAGTCTTTTAAAATGTATATATTTATGTATGTGGGCTCCCAGCTTTCTGTAGCTGTTGATTTACCCTTTTATAGAAATTTCTCTCAGACATTTTGTCCCAACTCCATTCTTCAGTCAGGTGTTGCTTTGTCCTAGGGGAAGGCCCCATCTGCCTCAAGGAGGTCCTCTCAGTTTCTTTACCTTTTTAACTCAGTCTTTGGCCAACTACTCCTGAATTTGTTTAGTGTGCCTGTGTCTCCAAGCTATAACCTTCGGAAGTGTTTCTGAGGTAGCATAGCTTTTGTTCCCCTTTCCTTCTACTCCTGTTCTAGTGCAGAATTTTTAGTCTATTTCCTCAAAACTGTGAACTCCGTTGATCACGTTTCCCCCAACTCCCTTTGGTGAGACAGGAAGTCTAGTGACTGGAGTCTATGAAGAGAATTGGTAGGTGAATACATATTGCCCTGTGGCTGGGGCTCTTTGGGATTCTAATTCATCATATTAGCTCACATGTAGCCACAAAAAGTTTGATATACATTTATCTGGTTTATTCTGTCCTCAATCAATTATTTCTTCTTGTTCTTCACCAGGAATAAATGCAGTGGTGATATGTTTTCTTATAGAAAGGGCTTGTCACTGTCTGGATATTAGCTCATTTAGATTTCTTTGCATTCTTAACTGTCTGCATTTTTTTATTGTTGGGTAGTTTGTTCAGCTTATTTCCAGCTTTATAGTTCTCCCAACATTATTACTTTTAAAATTCTAACTGGAAGTAGAAGTCCTCTTATTGTTGTATAAAACATCTCCTGCCTACTTGACAGGTGCCATCAGCCAATTTGTAGATAACCTATTGCATATGCAAGTGAAAGCATTTTACAACTAGTCTTCTCTTTATAGACATTTATGCGGAATAACTATATTTAAGGCATGGATGAAGAATTCAGGGCTATAGAAAGATCTTATCAATATATCTCAGAGCTACTGTTGTGGTAGCAGCAGGGGTTCATCACAGGTCATGCAAGTTGTTCAGCTTGACTAATGAAGAATATGGCTTCTTTTACTGAGTTAATCATAGGTCCTAAGGCTTCTGGTGTCATCAGGCTCAAGAAGAACTGTATGAACACCAAACTGTGAGTAGCAAGGGAGAAGTGAACACATTAGTATCTGCAGGGATGTGAACAGAAATAAAGGTCAGAATAATATCTGTTTAGAATTTCTAAATGTCTATGTCCTTCTGTGGTGCCCACCACTGGGAGAGGGGGTAGAAAATAACAAACCCTAATAATAAACACTCTCTAGTCTTAAACATGCACAGCATGATGATGGCCATTCAACCCAGTCATGGAACTACTAATTGGATGATTATCTTTTGTATAGATGCTGCTTCTATATACTTTCCGAACCTCAAGAACCTCTGTTGCTTAGTGCTGAGGAGCTCTCCCCATCTTCACACTCCTTCACATGGAAAAAGTGTGTGTGTGAGATTGTGTTTATTGAGGGGGATGGGAGCTTATATATTTTTTCAAAGTGAACTTTGTTTTTAAAGCAGTTTAGGGCCTGGATGCAGTGGCTCATGCCTCTAATCCTAGCAGTTTGGGAGGCTGAGGTGGGAGGATTGCTTGAGGCCAGGAATTGGAGACCAGCCTGGGCTACTTAGTGAGACCCTGTCTTTATAGAAAAATGATGATGAAAATTAGCTGAGCATGGTGGCACGTGCCTGTAGTCCTACCTACTCAACAGGGTGAGACAGGAGGATGGCTTAAACCCAGGAGTTTGAGGCTGCATTCAGTTATGATCCTGCCACTGCACTCTAGTCTGGGCAAGAGAGCGAGGCCCAGTCTCTAAATATAATGAAAATAATAATATAAATAAGGTAAATAAATCAGTTTTGGATTTACATAAAAATTGTGAAGATAGTATGGAGTGTTTGCATATATCTCAAACTTAGTTACCCCTGTTATTAATATCTTACATTAGTATGCTATAGTTATTACAGTGAAAAGAGTTTAATTAAGCCCATACGTTACTCAGATTTTCTCATTTTTATCTAATGGAAGGATCCCGTTCTAGGATCCCCAACCAGGACACCACATTATGCTTAGCTGTCAATATCTCCTTAAGGCTTCTCTTGGTTGTGACAGTTTCTTAAACTTTCCTTGTTTTTCATAATCTTGATAATTTTGAGAAGTGTTGGTCATGTATGTTTCAGAATGTTCCTCTATTGGGATATATCTGACGTTTTTTTAACAGGTTATAGGTTTTTGGAAGGAAGATTATAGAGGCAAAGTGCCCTTCTCATCTCATCAAACCAAGGACATACAATATCAATTTGACTTAGCTCTATTGATGTTGACCTTGATCACCTGGAGAAGAAAACATTTGTCAGGTTTCTCCACTATAAAGTTACTCTTCTTATTTCTCACTTTAAATTCTGTACTCTTTTGAAGAGAGTCCCTATGTGAAGCCCACACTTAAGGAGTCAATAGTTTCACTTTTCCTCCTGAGATTTGTCCTCCCTTCCCATCTTATTTATTCAATCAATTATTTTTATCAGTATGATTTCATAGATATATATTGAAACTTTGAGTTACATCTAATATCATTTTATATATTTTCTTGTTCAAATTGTTCTAACTTTGGTCATTGCAAGTTGTTTCACTTGCTTTTTGTGCTCCCTTTTTTCCTTTCTTTTTTGCACTTTCTTATTTTCTGAAGCAGAATACTCCAGACTCCTCTTCTGTATTTCTGTATTTCACTTGCTTTTTGTGTTCCCTGTTTTTCCTTCTTTCTGTATTTCCTACCGCATTCCCAGTATTAGCCATTTTTTTTTGTCCAAGAAGCCCTGGTTATTTTTCATGGAGAATGATATTAGAAACCAATATCTGTGTATGAAGTGAGTTGTTTGTCCCTACTGGGGTGTAACATTTCTTCTAGGCCCTCTCAGCTGACAGAGCAAGGAAATATTTAGTATATGCTAACTCTTGTATATACAAATATCTTTATATATGTATGTGTTTGGAACTGTGTCTTTATAAGTTAAATATGAATGTCTGTTGATGTCTTCAACTGTAACCCATTACCACATCAATTATTCTGATCTCATCACATTGCTTATCTGTAAATTCCCACTCCGAAAGTGAGAAGACTGGATCCCCTCTATTCACCATCCTTTAACTTAATTGTTCAATTCTATATTGAATTGTGTTTTATGGCCTACCATAGAATATATGTACACATATATGAGTTAGCAACTCTGATACTATAGCAGTGTTGGAATTGTATTAGTATTAGTATACCTATACTAAAACTATTATACTATTAGTATTCCTATACTAATACTATTATACTATACTAAAAGTATACCTACGCTAATCCTATTATACTATTAGTATTATATGCATACAATACATATTATCATAGCAGTATTAGAATTTTATCAGTATTAGTATACCTATACTAATCCTATTATACTATTAGTATTATATGTATACTATTAGTATATTATATATTAGTATACCTATATACCTAATATACCTATATAATAGTATACCTATATATTAGTATACCTATACTAGTACATTATACTATTAGTATAGCATACTAATAGTATATGTGTAATACTAATAGTATAATAGGATTAGTATAGGTATATAATACTAGTACAATTATATACAATTACATAGTATTAGTATACTAGCAATATTAGTATACTAGTACTATTAGTATGCTAATACTAATAGTACTGATATACTAATACTAATAGTAGAGTATTAGTATGCTAATTCTAATAGTACTAGTATATTATTAGTATACTATAGCAGTATTAGAGTTGGTAAACTCTACCTGTACATATATTACATGGTCGGACACAAAACACAAACATATCTTGATAAATTTCAAGGATTAAAGCATACAAAGTTTTGTTTCTTGTCTTCAATGGTATTAAATTAGGGATCAGTGAGAGTAAGGTATTAAGTAAATTCCAAAATATTTATAAATCAACCTGAATAACTCATATTAATGGGAAAAAATATCACATGAGAGATTATAAAATATTTCTCACTGAATAATAAAGGAACACGACATAACTAAAATGAAGAAGAAGAAAGGAAATGAAAGAAAGAAGAAAGAAAGAAAAGAGAAGAGAAGAGAGGAAGGGAGAGAGGGAGAGAGGAAAGGAGGGAGGGAGGAAGGAAGGAAGGAAGGAAGGAAAGAAGGAAGGAAGGAGCGAAGTGAGGGAAGGAAACTCCCATTTTTGTCGCTTAGTTCTATGCTGCAGCACTCTTTCAACACTTCGCCAGGCAGCCAGTTTACAACTCCATCTTAGCTTTCACTTCCTGCTTCTGCTGACTGTAGATCAACCAGAGATCAAAATGTAGGGTTTTCTCAAGTCTTTCTGAGTATGAATTCTGCCCTGGGCATGCACGTATGCATGGCTTTCCAAATAGCCTTGCCCTTTTGGATGTCACAATTTCCCCCAAAAATATTCTCCTCAGCTTTTCCTTCCAGGCTTTTGACACACTTTATTTATTTATTTATTTATTGCCTCAAATGTAATATTTTGCCCCAGTTGGCAGCAAGTTGTTTATGTGCTTTTGAGAAATGATGGGTGACTCTATTTTGAGTAATTCTGAGTGAGGGAAAACAAAGACATGTTACTTGTGCTGGGCCTTCAGGCAGCTTTTAAATAGGTCAAAACGGACAAACGCAATTCTTTAAGGACAAATTCTGATCTGCTCTCTCTATAACCAGGGAACAGTGTTTCATATTTGGACTATGGGCTTCCATCTTCAAGATCAGCTCTGAATTGAATAGGGGAGTGTAGTAAGGACAGGTAAAAATGCTGTGAAGTTTTCTTGTTACTTTACAGTTGCCTTTTTCTTCTTTCAGCATTCACTTGATTGCTGTAAAGCTTTGACTACTCTTTAGTGTTTTGACAATATTAATTCTGACAGTTTTACTTAATTTTTTGATGTTTCTGTGGATGAATGGGACTGTGGAGTTACTTTTGCCATCATTTTTGCTCTTAGTACTCTATATCTTTTTCGGCTAGGTGGCTGTGTAATTTTTTTGCCCACTTTCAAATTAGGATGTTTGTATTCTGATTGTTGATGTGTCAGTTTTCTGTTTATTTGGAATATAAGTCTTTTATCAGATATGTCTTTTGCAACCATTTTCTCCCAGGTTTTAGCCTGTTTTTTGATTCTCTCCACTGTCTCTTTCACGGAGAAGAAATTTTTTATTTACTTGAAGTTCAACTTATCAATATTTTCTTTGTGAATAATGCTTTAACTATATTTATATAAAAATGTATTGGCAAACCCAGGTCACCCAGATTCTCTCGAAGCTTTATCGCTTTCCATTTCACATTTAGATGTATGGTACGTTTTGAGTTAATTTTTGTAAAAGGTGTCAAGTCTGTGTCTAGATTCTTTTCTTTGCATATTATAGGTCCACTTACACTAGAAACTTTTGTTGAATTGCCTTTTTTGGGGGTACTGTCTAACATTAGTTTATATTTATGTGAGTCTTATTGCGACTTTCTATTTCATTCCATAATATATGCTCTTGATTATTATAGCTTTATAGCAAACCATGAAGTCAGGTAACGTGAGGTTTTCAAATTTGTTCTTAATATTGTGCTGGATCTTCTAGATTTTTTTTCTCCTTTTAATTTTAGAATCAATTTTTCAAAAACTACAAATAACGTACTGGGAATTTGACTAGGATTGTGTTGAATCTATAGCTCAAGATGTAAAAAATTGGTATTTTAAGAATATTGAGTCTTCCAATCCATAAATATAAAATATATCTGCATTTATTTATTGTTAAATTTATTTTATCAGGATTTTATGGTTTTCTCTATATAGATTCTGTATATATTTTAATGAATGTGCATGTATTTTATTTTTTTGGAATGCTTATTGTAAATTTTGCTTTTTAAAAAAATTGATCTCAAGTTCCACATATTCACTGCTGTTTTATATGAAAGCAATTACATTTGTATGTTGAACTTGTATCTTGTGACCATGCTATATAAACTTATTTCCTGGAGTTTTTTGGTTTGTTTATTTGAGGGGGATTTTCTTTATAGACAATCATGTTATCTGCTAAGTGAAACAGTTTTTGTTTTTCTTCCTCTCAATCTGTATAACTTTTATTTTTTCCTGTTAGCTAAGTCCCACTATAAATTGAATAAGACTGGTGAGAGAGGATATATTTACATTGTCCATGATCTTCAGAGAAAACCATACAGATTCTCACCATTAAATATAATATTAGTTGTAAGGTTTTTGTAGATATTCTTTATCAAGTTGAAAAAGTTCTCCTCTATTTTTATTTGCTAAGATATTTTATGATAAATAAATCAGATTTTTTCAAATGCTTTTTCTCCACCAATTTTTTTTTCTTGAGCCTATTGATATGGTGGACTGTAGTGATTTTGTAATTGAACTAGCCATGTATATCTGGAATAAATCTGATATAATGGTGGTGTATAATTCTTTTATAGATTGTTGGATAAGATTTGCTAATATTTTATTGAGGGTTTTGCACCTATCTGTTATTAAAACAGATATTGGTATGCAATTTTCCTCCTGTTAAATGTTTATTTAGTTCTGTTATTTCGGTGATGGTAGCCCCATAGAATGAGTTAGAAGTGTTCCCTCTGAGTCTTTGGAAGAGATGTTGGTAAATTGCTATAATTTATTTATTAAAGAGAATTCACTGGTAGATTTTACCAGTGAAATTATCTGAGTCTGCTGCTTTGTTTTTTTTTCTTAGGTTATTAATTATTTAACTTCTTTAATAATATAGGCCAATCATGTAATTTCCTTAATTTTATTTAATGATATAGGTCAATTATTTAATATTTTTAATGATAGTGGCCATTTAGGTTATTTATTTCTCCTTGTCTTTATCTTAGTAGTTTGCATCTTTTAAAAAGGTGGTCTATTTTGCCTAAGTTACAAAATTTTGTGGGCATAGTGGTGTTTATAGTATTTCTTTATTATTCTTTTAACATCCAGGTGGTACGTAGTGGTGATCTCTTTTTCTCTTCTGTAGTCAGCAATTTGTGTCTTCTCTCTCTTACTTTTGGTTGGCCTACCTGGCTGGAAATTTGTCAATGTTATTGATCTTTCAAAGAACTAGCTTTTGTTTTTTGTGTGATTTATTCTATTGATTTTTTAGTTTACAATTTTATTGAATTCTGATGAAGTTTATATTATTTCTTTGTGTTCTATTTGCTTTAGGCTAATATTGCCCTTATTGCCCTTTCTTTGCTAGTCTTCTCAAGCATAAGCTTAGGTTATTAATTTAAGAGGTACCGTATATTCCAATATACACATTTTAATTTCTGTCAAAGTAATGCTATTGCTGCATCCCACACATTTTATTAAGTTGTACTTTTATTTTCATTTAGTTCAACATATTTTAAAATATCACTTGAGGCTTATTTGACCAAAATGTTACCTACAGAAATATTGTTTAATTTCCAAATATGTGAGGATTTTTAAGCTATTATTTGTTATTGATTTCTAGTTTGATTCCAGTGTGGTTTGAGAATATACTTTGTATAAATTTCTATTCATTGATGAGTGCTTTACATGAGCTTGAGAAGAGTATATTCTGTTGTTGGATGGAGTATTCTGTAAATGTTAACTGGATTGAGTTAACTGAGAGTGTTGTTTAAGTAAACTGTATACTTACTAATTTTCTTGTCTGCTTGTTCTCTCTACCTGTTACAGAGGGGTAAAGAGGTATCCAACTAAAATACTGGATTAATCTATTTCTTTTTGCAGTTAGTCAGTTTTTGCTTCACGTGTTGATACTCTGTGTTTAGGTACATATACATTAAAGATTGTTCAGTGTCCTCTTGAGGAAACAACCTTTTTATTTTTATGTAATGCCCTTCTTTATTCTTGATTCTTATTGTAAAGTCGGCTTTGTCTGAAATCAATATAGGCCCTTTTAAAATTAGTGTTAGTATGGTGTATTTTTTGCCATCTCTTTTCTTCTAACGTATTTGAGTTTTTATATTTAAGTGAATTTCTCATAAATCTTGTGGTGTTGTTTTTCTTTTTCCCCTCTAATCTGATTATTTCTATCTTTTAATTAGTATATTTAGACAATTCACACTCAAAGTGATTGTTTTTATGTTGGATCAATATCTGCCATATTTGTAACTATTTCTTTATGCGGTGCTATTTCTTTGTTGCTTTTTTCTAATCTTTTTTTCCCCTTCTTTGGCTATAATTGAGCATTTCATTTTCTCTCATATCCCATATCAATTACATTTCTTTATAAATTTTGGTAGTGGTTACGCTAGAATTTGTCATATACATGTTTAACTAATCTAAGTTCACTTTCAAGTAACACTATACCACTTCATGAATGGTGCAGGTAACTTATAATAGAGCATTCCCAATTCCTCCCTCTCATCGTTTATGTCATTGCCGTCATTCATTTTACTAATCTATATGCTATAATTCAGTGCATGGCTACTATTATAATTTTTAAAAATTATATCAGTTAAGATTGAAAAAAATAAAAGATTGCATTTTACTTTTCTTTATTCTTTTTCCAAGGCTTTTCCTTAAAAAAATGGATTGAATTTCTACTCTATATCATTTTCCTTCTCTCCAAATAACTTCTTGTTCTTACATTTCTTGTGGGTCAGGTGTGTTGGCAATGAATTCCCTTAGTTTTTGTTTATTTAATAGAGTCCTTAATTTTTGTTTGTCTAAGAGAATCGTTAGAGAATTTGTTGAGCATTTGTATTTTTCCTTCAGTTTAAATAATTTTACTGCATATAGAAATCTGAATAGGTGGCTTATTTCTTTCAGCAATTTAAATATTTCACTTCACTCTTCTTGCTTGCTTTCTGAGAGGAAGTCTACTAGAATTCTTTTTATTTCTTTTTTTTTAAAAAATGATTTCAATAGTTTTTGGGGAACAGGTAGTTTTAGTTATATGGATAAGTTCTTTAATGGCAATTTCTGAGATTTTGGTGCACCTGTCACCCAGGGCGTGTACACTATACCCAATGTGTAGTCTCCCATCCCTCACTCCACTCCCATCCTTCTTCCTCAGTCCCCAAAGTCCATTATATCATTCCTATGCCTTTGCAGTCTCACAACTTAGTTTCCAGTGTAAGTGAGAATGTGCTATATTTGGTTTTCCATTCCTGAGTTACTTCACTTGGAATAATGGTTTCCAATTGCATCCAAGTTGCTGAAAATGTCATTATTTCATGTTTTTAATGGCTGAGTAGTATTCCGTGGTGTATATATGCTACATTTTCTTTATCCACTCATTGGCCAATGGACATTTATGTTGGTTCCATATTTTTGCAATTTTGAATTGTGCTGCTATCAACATGCATGTACAGGTATACTTTTCATATAATAACTGTCAGGCCTCTGAGCCCAAGCCAAGCCATCACATCCCCTGTGATCTGCACGTATATGCCCAGATGGCCTGAAGTAACTAAAGAATCACAAAAGAAGTGAATATGCCCTGCCCCACCTTAACTGATGACATTCCACCACAAAAGAAGTGTAAATGGCCGGTCCTTGCCTTAACTGATGACATTACCTTGTGAAAGTCCTTTTCCTGGCTCATCCTGGCTCAAAAAGCACCCCCACTGAGCACCTTGTGACCCCCCACTCCTGCCCACTGAGCACCTTGCGACCCCCACTCCTACCCGCCAGAGAACAAACCCCCTTTGACTGTAATTTTCCTGTACCTACCCAAATCCTATAAAACGGCCCCACCCTTATCTCCCTTAGCTGACTCTCTTTTCGGACTCAGCCCACCTGCACCCAGGTGAAATAAACGGCCATGTTGCTCACATAAAGCCTGTTTGGTGGTCTCTTCACATGGACACGCATGAAAATAACTTCTTTTCCTTTGGGTAGATACCTCAGTACTGGAATTTCTGGGTTCAAATTGTAGTTCTACTTTAAATTCTTTAGGGAGCCTCCATACTGTTTTTTATAGTGGTTTTACTAGTTTGCATTCTCACTAGCAGTGTAGAAGTGTTCCCTTTTCACCACATCCATGCCAACATCTATTATTTTTTGATTTTTTAATTATGGCCATTCTTGCAGGAGTAAGGTGGTATTTCACTATGGTTTTAATTTCATTTCCTTGATAATTAGTGATGTTGATAATGTTTTCATATATTTGCTGGCCATTTGTATATCTTCTTTTGAGAATTGTCTAGTCATGACGTTTGCCCACTTTTTGATAGGGTTATTAGTTTTTATCTTGCTTATTTGTTTGAGTTCCTTGTAGATTCTGCATTTTAGTCCTTTGTCTGAGGCATAGTTTGAAAATATTTTCTCCCTCTCTGTGGGTTGTCTTTTTACTCTGCTGATTTTCACTCATGTCTGTGTGAAGAGACCACCAAACAGGCTTTGTGTGAGCAACAAGGCTGTTTATTTCACCTGGGTGCAGGCGGGCTGAGTCCGAAAAGAGAGTCAGTGAAGGGAGATAGGGGTGGGGCAGTTTTATAGGATTGGGGTAGGTAAATGAAAATTACAGTCAAATGGGGGTTGTTCCCTGGCAGGCAGGAGTGAGGGTCACAAGGTGCTCAGTAGGGGAGCTTTTGAGCCAGGATGAGCCAGGAGAAGGAATTTCACAAGATAATGTCATCAGTTAAGGCAGGAACAGGCCATTTTCATTTCTTTTGTGGTGGAATGTCATCAGTTAAGGCAGGAACTGGCCATCTGGATGTGTATGTGCAGGTCACAGGGGATATGATGGCTTAGCTTGGGCTCAGAGGCCTGACATTCCTGTCTTCTTATATTAATAAGAAAAATAAAACAAAATAATGGTAAAGTGTTGGGAAAATTTTGGGGGATGGTATGGAGAGATAATGGGTGATGTTTCTCAGGGCTGCTTCGAGCGGGATTAGGGGCGGTGTGGGAACCTAGAGTGGGAGAGATTAAGCTGGAGGAAGATTTTGTGGTAAGGGGTGATATTGTGGGACTGTGAGAAGAAACGTTTGTCATTTAGAATGATTGGTGATGGCCTGGATACGGTTTTGTATGAATTGAAAAACTAAATGGAATAAGAGAAGGAGAAAAACAGGTATTAAAGGTCTAAGAATTGGGAGGACCCAGGACATCTGATTAGAGAGTGACTAAGGAGATTCAGCATAGTCCTGCCAGCAAGGATGATTTATTTGCTTCAAGAGTTAAGAGTGGCAGTTTGGGGATAGCACTAGGAGATATCAGCTGTGGTGGCTTGGAGAAACAGTGTAAACCGGCAGTGTAAACAAGAGCAGGGCATGTATGAGGTAGTTGAGAATGGTGAATAGGAGTATGACTAGACAGAAGATAGTAGGGATGACAAGTTTTTTGGGGCACAGTCCAAGTTGGTCTGGTGTCTGAAATGAGACTGGGGCTTGATAAAAAGGAGCGTCTATACAGGAGCTCAGATGGGCTGTACCTTGTAGCATTCTGAGGACAGGCCCGAATTCTGAGAAAGGCAAGTGGTAAAAGTATTGTCCAGTCCTTTTTAAGTTGGTGGCTGTGTTTTTAAAAGACCGTTTGTCCGTTCTACTTTTCCTGATGATTGAGGGTGGTAAATGATATAAAGATTTCATTGAATACCAAGAGCCTAAAAAACTGGTTGGGTGATTTGACTAATAAAGGCTGGTCTGCTATCGGACTGTATAGAGGTGGGAAGGCCAAATCGAGGAATTATGTCTGACAGAAGGGAAGAAATGACTGTGGTGGCCTTCTCAGACCCTGTGGGAAAGGCCTCTACCTATCCATTGAAAGTGTCTACTCAGACTAAGAGGTATTTTAATTTCCTGACTTGAGGAATGTGAGTAAAGCCAATTTGCCAGTCCTGGGCAGGGGCAAATCCCCGAGCTTGATGTGTAGGAAAGGAAGGGGGCGTGAGGAATCCCTGAGAAGTAGTAGAATAACAGATGGAACACTGAAAAGTTATTTCCTTGAGGATAGATTTCCACGATGGAAAGGAAATGAGAGGTTCTAAGAGGCAGGCTCGTGGCTTGTGCTATAGCATAGCCTGCCTTTCTGGTGTGTGGCGATTAGGCCTGGTGGAACTGCCATCAATAAACTGAGCGTGATCAGGGTGAGGAACAGGAAAGAAGGAAATATGAGGAAATGGGGTGAATGTCAGGTGGATCAGAGAGATACAGTCATGGGGATCAGGTGTGGTATCAGGAATAATGTGGGAGGCCAGATTGAAGTCCAGGCCAGGAACGATGGTAATTGTGGGAGACTCAACAAAGAGTGAGTACAGCTGAAGGAGCTGGGGAGCAGGAAGTATATGCATCAGGTGTGAGGAAGAAAATAGATTTTGGAAGTTATGAGAACTGTAGAGAGTGAGTTGAGTATAGTTTGTGATTTTAAGGGCCTCTAAAAGTATTAGGGCATCAGCGGCCACCACACACAGACTTGAGGGCTAGGCAAAACAGTAAAGTCGAGTTGTTTGGATAAAAAGGCTACAGGGTGCGGTTCCAGTTCTTGTGTAAGAATTCCGACTGCACACCCCTGCACTTTGGCTGTGGGTAACGAAAAGGGTTGGGATGGATCAGGGAGAGCTAGGGTGAGGGCAGTCTCTAAGGCTGTCTTCAAGGAACGGGAAGAGGAGTGGGGAAAGGATTTAGGATCTATGAGGTCAGCTAGGTTTCCTTTTGTGAGTTTATATAATGGTTTTGTCAGGATGGCAAAACCAGGTATCTAAAGTCGAAAGTATCTAACCATGCCTAGGAAGGAAAGGAGTTGTTGTTTTGTAGAAGGGATTGGGGTTTGGGAGATTAGCCAGACACAATCAGTAGGGAGAGCACATGTGTTTTTTGAGAATTATGATGAGATAGGTAACAGATGAGGAAGAAATTTGGGCTTGACTGAAGTAATGGGGTCTGCCTGTGAAGACTTGCAGCAGTACAGCCCAGGTAATTTGCTGAGCCTGATGGGTGTCAGGGTCAGTCCAAGTGAAAGTGAAGAGAGGCTGGGATGAAGGGTGCAAAGGAATAGTAAAGAAAGCATGTTTGAGATCTAGAACAGAATAATGGATTGTGGAGGGAGGAGAGTATATGGGTTTGGCACCATGGGGTGGATAGGCAAAATAATTTGGTTGATAAGGTGCAGATCTTGAACTAACGTGTGAGCCTTGTCTGGTTTTAGGACAGGTGAAATGGGGAAATTGTAAGGGGAGTTTATAGGCTTTAAAAGGCCATGCTGTAGTAGGTGAGTGATAACAGGCTTTAATCTTTTTAAAGCATGATGTGGGATGGGATATTGGTATTGAGGGGGGTAAGGGTGATTAGGTTTTAATGAGATTGTAAGGGGTGCATGATCAGTTGCCAAGGAGGGAGTAGAGGTACCTTATACTTGTGGGTTAAGGTGGGGGGATACTAGAGGAGGATGCGAAGGAGGTTTTGACCTGGGGAAAAGGGCAGCAATGAGGTGTGGCTGTAGCTAATAAGGGAACTGGGCAGGTGGGGATAATTAAAAAAGAGTGCATAAAAGAATGTTTTCTAAGTTGGCAACAGAGTTGGGGAGTTTTAAGAGGTTTAGAAGCCTGGCCGTCAATACCCACAACAGTTATGGTGGCAAGGGAAACAGGTCCTTGAAAAGAAGGTAATGTGGAGTGGGTAGCCTCT